>NW_025422045.1:1617500-11617500 GCF_011764305.1 Mustela putorius furo | reverse complement strand
TTTCCATCCTCAGTGCCCAGCTCATACGATGGGTTCAGTGTCTCCTTTGCACTGAATCTGCCCAAGCTGTCATTTCACAGGTGGGGACACAGGCCCAGAGAGGGCAGGGGCTTCCCCCAGGTCACTAAGTCTGCCTGGAAGCAGATTGGAATTAACTATAAACATAACAACAAGCCCCAAATTTAAAAACGGCATCTGTTGTTTTGCCTCTTCTCCTCTTTTGCTCCACTCCCCAAATCCTGCTGATGGAAACCACAGTAGACTCAGTAGGACTAAGAAGTATCCCGTCTGCACCTCGGCCTCTACCCAGAGCCTCTGACATTTCTTCTTCAGCCAGATGCGCATAAGTGCTTGTGCGATCGCCTCCCCCAGCCTGAGGAGCAGTGCCACAAGCCAGGGCTGGGTATGCTGGTCACATTTTGGGTATCACCAGCCTGACCATGACCCCGAGGAAGGAGCCCTACACGGGGCAGAGAATGGCGGCTTCCGTGGCCAAGTTTGAACTGAGGAGCTGCCACAACATTGAAACCATACGTTCCACTGAGCAACATCTGCCCAAACTATCTGCGTGTTTACATTTCATTTTCCGAGGAAAGAGTTGTTCTAGAACTAGGGGGAGAAAGCAACCTTGAGTGCAGCTTAGAAAAACAAGCAGGTTTATTGGACATTTTGAAAAGAGAAGGGGGGATCCTTATGCTCCCCTCTCCAAAAGGAGACCAACCCACAGTCACCCTCCTGGAGAGCACCAGGTCACATTCCAAAGTCAGTGTCCCAGCTGCAGAAGGGGTCCTGGCTACCTGCACCCTAAGAAGCAGAGTGAAGATTCAGCTCGTCTTTGCCAAATGAGCGGTGTCTTTCAACTGTCCATCTGCATATTCACTCAACAAGCAATTATGAAGACTAGACCGTGTTCAAGGTACTTTGACCAGCATCGAAGGGGAGACTTAAAGGTGGATCGGGGTATCTCTCTGCTCTCTCGAGGCAAATTATCTAACGGAGAGAAAAAACAAAGCTTCGTGGGAAGTGAGAGAGAGCTTTGAGCTGAGAGATCAAGGAGGGCGTCCTGGAAGAAGAGGCACTGACGAGTGGATGGAAGGAGGCAGGCTCAAGAGTGTGGAATTAGGGGACCGCACACACAGAGGTAGGAAGGAGAGTTCCAGGTCTAGTGAAAACTAGAACAAGTGGCCCCGAGAGACTGGCGGCTGGGTGTGTGAAGGGGAGGGGCACTGAGCTAAACGGCACAGGGGGCCACTCCATTCTTCACGGTCAGTGGGTCAGGTTCTTGTTTTCCTTTCCAGTGGGCTGAGATTGTCCTTTGCGGTCACCTTCCCTCACTCTTCCCTCTGCTGCAACTTAGGAAAAAATGCTGTTTGGATGTAAGCTGAGGTGGACCCAGAAGTTTCCAGGAACAAAGCAGAAAGCCAAACTTGTGAATGAGGTCAGCAGCTGTGCTGATGCTTGTCAGGCAGGCTCTGTGCCCGAGACGATGGGGGCCGGCTCCAGGGCCCGCCCGCACAGTAACAGGCATGAGTTTTGTCCCCATCGACTACACTGCCCCACGTAGCTAGGCCTGCAGAGTCTTTATTCATTAGGGCTATGAAAGGCCGCACCTCCAAGCTCTGTCCATACCCCCAGTGAGCAGCCATTCCTCTGCTGGCCCTGTCGGTGGTAGGATCCACCATGGGAAAGACAGATCCATGGGAGAGGCCTGTCCTGAGCTGTTTGGACAGGAGTTTGCGGAGTCCCGGCACCCAGGCTGGGGGGGGGGGGGTAGTCATCGGCTCTACGTGTCTTGTCCCTTTGACCTCTAGGATTCTTTACCCTGTGGGAGGGGGCAGAATCAGAGAAGGGTCAGAGTGGGCACCGGGGCAAGGGGCCCAAGACCAGCTCTAAGTGTGACATTAATATATACTGACATGGAAAGTTGTTCGACTGCAAAATAATTAAGTGAAAATAGTTCACTACAGAACCGTATATGCAGAATATTCCATTTTCCAAATTTGCTCTATAAATACCTAGAAGGTTTTCTGTGCCCGTATTGCTCACGGTGGCTATCTATAGAGGGCTGGGTGAAGAGGAAGGGGGAGGCCTTGCATATGATACTTTGCACAGTTCTGCACTATGAACTTCAGACAGCAAGCGTATATCACTTATGTGTTAAAGTAGGTGTTTCTTATGTGTTTTCTTGTGACCCAAAGAAACAAAACAAATAAAAAAACAAAAATTCCTGGACCATTCTGGGACAGGTAAGAAGGGTGCCGTGGTCATGATCCCCAGATGTAGTAAATATTCCTGGGGCGCACGTGCTTTTTCACATGTCTGCAAGACCTCACATCTGCTTCTTGCCTGAACGCTTGGGAGCTTCTAAGAATAGATTCCTGGGCCCTGTCCCCCACCTGGTTGAACGAGACCCTTCTGGAGGTGACGCCCAGGAACCTGCATTGGTAACTCCCCAGGTGACTCTGATGACCAGCAAGGTCTGGGACCCACCACCCTCAAAACCCCAGTAGCCCAGGTGTGTTCAGTCCCATTCAGTAGATGAGAACACTGAAGCCCAGGGCAGTTAACAGCCTTATTTCAGGTGTTGTTTCCTCCAGTAGAGCTTGTTCACTCTCCAGGCTGGATTAACAGGTTTTGGGAAACCAAGGAGGGCCTATGGTCGGCCGTCCCAAATTGCAGGCTATGGGATCACAGTCATTCCACTAAGCCAGATGATTGGCTAACTCATCCAACAATTGTATTTTGGGGAGCTGACCTGTGCCAGGCACTCTCGTGGGTGCTGGGTGTCTAGAGATGCAAACCTGGCCAACAAGGTCCTCACCCCCTTGCATCTCACATTCTACTGGGAGATAAGGATGATGAACAGGGGGCTCCCTGCTCAGCAGGGAGTCTGCTTCTCCCTCTGCCTACTGCTCCCCCTGCTTGTGCTCTCTCTGTCAAAAAAAAAAAAAAAAAATGATGATGAATGGAGGGGGAAGCATCTTCAAGGACACCTAGGTGGCTCAGTTGGTTGAACGCCCGACTCTTGGTTGGGGCTCAGGTCCTGATCTCATTGTCATGAGATCGAACCCCATATCAGGCTCCATGCTAAGCCCAGAGTCTGCTTAAGATTCTCTCTGTCTCTCTCCCTGTGCCCCTTTCTTTCACTCATGTTTGCGCTCTCTCTCTCTCTCTCTCTCTAATAAGTAAATAAATCTTAAAAAAAAAAAAACAAAACACTGCGTCTTCAGAGAGGGCGAAGTGCTAAAGGGAATTAAGGCATGGTGGTGAGACAGGAGGGGCAGGTGGTCAGGAAAGGGGTGGTCAGGAAAGGCCCCTTGCGGGGAGTGACCTTGGAGCTGAGCCCTAAGTGACAGACCCAGTCGTGTCACATTCAGAGCCACCCTGATAAAAAGGGGGGACAGGCAGGTGAGCATCAGGGAGCCAATACAGAGCTTCTGCAAGCAGAGTGAAGAGGGTGGATTTTACTGGAATGGATTTGGGGCTTTGAGCCCAGCCAGGTTCACAGGTTACCCTGTATATCATGATTACATGGGTCAGCATCGCTGGAGGGCTTATTAATACACAGACGCTGGCTCCCCCTTTTAGTTTCGATTCTGTAAGTTTGGGTAGGCGGGGCCTTGGGGGGCAAGATGTTGCATTTCTAACCAGCACCCAGGGAGGCTGATGCTGCTGGTCTGGGCACCACTGTGAGAACCACCGCGGTGTTGTCATGACCTGTTAACCTGCCCGTGTCCCTGGGTGAGCTCCTCTGGGAGTTCCCAAAGGCAGGATGACCTCATGTGCATTGTCATGCCCCCAGTGCTTGGCGCGTTAGCAGGAACTCAATAAATGCTCACGATTCATTGAATGAATGAGGGTGTGGATCATTGGCAACATCAGATTTATGTAAAACCCTTGGAATATAACAAGCACTATGTAGCTGTATTGGGGTTTTCCAGAGAAACAGAACCCATAGGATGTGTGTATGTGTGTGTGTGTACATACACATATCTATAAAGAGATTATAAGGAGTTGGTTCACATGATTATGAAGGCTGGCGAGTCCCAAGATCTGCAAGGTACATCAGCAAGCTAGAGGCTCCAAGGAGATGATGGGGTAGTTACAGGGTGAAGGCCAGCCGGCTAGAGACCTAGGAGAGCTGAAGTTTCCATTTGAGACTGAAAATAAGAAAAAGCAATGTCCCAGTTCCAAGGCAGTCCGTTAGGAAGGATTCTCTGTTCCTGGCGCTAGGGTCAGCCCTCTTGTTGTCTTCAGGCCTTCAACTGTTTGAACGAGGCCCACCCACGTGAAGGAGGACAATCTGCTTTACTCAGTCTTTAGATTTGAATGTTCATCTCATCCCAGAACACACTCACAGATATACCCAGAATAATGTCTGACCAAAGATCTGGACTCCCCAAAGCCCCGTCAAGTTGGCACATAATAAAATTAATCATCACAGTACATGTGTGTGTTTCAAAGGCACACAAAGGAGTCCCACCTCTGATGGGGGTTGCACAGGAGCAGGGGGAGTTAGGGATATGCTGGCAAGCAGAGGGGTCTTCATCTTCCTGGCCCCCAGGGGTTCAGATCTTGTCAGGTCTTTGAGCCACAAGCCCCTCCGACCAAACCAGGAAGACCAGCAGGTGTCCAGTGGGCTCTCCCTCCACACCCCACTCTCAGCATGGGGTTTGCTGTGCTCAGCGCTTTCCCAGCCCCATCTTGAACACATTAGCCACCCTATTCATGTTGGCTGCAGGAGATTACATTTTCCATGGAGAGAGAGGGAGAGGAAAACCCTCACTGAAGGAATAGTCTCTCCTTTGTTCCCCTGAGCTCTCTGCTCCTTAAGTGGACCCCCTCCCTGATGCCCCTATCTGATTTCAAGGAAGGAAAATGGAGCCAAGAAAGAAATGGAGCAAAGGGGCTGGGTGGGTTTGGTGGAGGAGGGGTTCTGGGAGAGAGGAACAGGTGAGGGAGGGAATGGGGTGATTGGGAGAGAAGGGGACACAGGGCCCGTGGGGGACTGGCTCATTTGGCTCTGGGGCGGCAGCCCCCTCCATGCTGGGCCTTCTGAACTCCATGCTGGCCACTCTTTCACAATGGTAGAAAGAGCAGGGGCGCCTTGGTGGCTCCGTGGGTTAAGCCGCTGCCTTCGGCTCAGGTCATGATCTCAGGGTCCTGGGATCGAGTCCCGCATCGGGCTCTCTGCTCAGCAGGGAGCCTGCTTCCTCCTCTCTCTCTCTCTCTGCCTGCCTCTCTGCCTACTTGTGATCTCTCTCTGTCAAATAAATAAATAAATAAATAAAAATCTTTTAAAAAAAGAAAAAAGAAAAAGAAAGAGCACTGGACTTGGAATCTCAGTGTCTCTCCACAGGCTTGTCACCTCACCTTCTGAACCTCAGATATGAACTGTTCTTATAGTCTCAGAGCTGTTCTGGTGATCAAAATCAAGTGTAATTCAATGACACCAAAAAGGATTCATTAAAATGAAAAAAACAGTCAGTGATAGTCAGATGCCCTAGGATGTGAGGGCCAGGTCTTGCAGAGAGAGGCAAAGAGGCTGCCCGGGTCGCAGATAAAACCCTACAGCCTGCCTTTTTCCTCAGCCGTCTGTTCTGACCTTGGGGCTCAGCACCTCCTCCAAGGGCGTGCCCATGGCAGTTTCGGAAGTTTCCTCTTTCTTTTCCCAAGCCTCTGATGGCCTTTTTGTGCCCATGGTTTCTGCTGACTCCATCTGTTGGAGAGCTAAGCTGTTATACCTATCTCCCCAGACCCAGCCAGTAAAAGGCTGAGCTGCACCTAGAATTTAGCCCTTGTCCCCATGTTTTCCACCCTCCATGCTTTGGGGGACCATTGCCCTGGGAATCAGGATGCCATATACCAGTCCAGCTCTGCCACTGTTTGCTCTGAGACCTCAGGTACAGAACTTCCCTGATCTGGCTTCCGATGACTCACTGTTAAGTCGTGAGGCTGACCCAAGGAACCTCTTGGTTTCCTCTCAGGTCTGATGGCCTGCCAGGCCAGTTACCAGGTAACCAGAAATACCTAGAGTGCGGGTCTCCCTATCTAAGTAGCTGTTGTAAGTGTGATGCACACAGAACAAAAGAATTTCTGTTCTAACAAGAGTGGGTCAGGGGACGGTTTTATGCATTCAGCTAAACAACCAGAGAAATAATATACATGTTGTCTGTGAATCCACCCACCACCCATGACAAAGTAAGGATATGCCCCAGATGGAGCATGAACTGTGGGGTAGGAATCTGCTCCTCTCTCATTGGTCTTGGATGTTGGGTTCCTCTTATAGCATGGTAATATATGGAATTTCTAAGGGTAATTTTAACTATGTGGGTTTTTTGGCCTTACACACTGTAGTTAGATGTCTGTGGTTATAAATATCTGCAAACTCAACCCAAACAGGCTTATATGGTAAAAAGTAGTTATTGCTTATATATTTGAAAAGTCCAGCAGCAAATCTAGCTTCAGGTAGAGTTTGATCCAGGGGCTTACAGTATCATCAGGACTTCAGCCCCTTCTCTTAATGCTTCTCTCAGCCCTCCGCCCCTTTCCATGCATCAGCTCACAACTCTCATTGCCACAAGGTGGCTGCTGGCAGTTCCATGGCTAACATCTACATATGGCATCTGGAGAAAAGGAACTACTTTGGTCCCTGAGTCCCAAGCAGAAGTCCAGAGATTCACTCTGATAGGGATGACCCTGACTTAATCACTGCAGCAGGGGATAAACTTGGCCTTGCCTGAGGTATGTGCTCAGTCCTTAGAACTGGGAATGGAGCTAGATTCCCTGGATCCCCAAGCAAAAATGAGGACTGTGGGAAGAGAGACATGGGAACCAAGGAAGCGAGCAACACTGACTAAATGGAAGGTGGGTCACTCCTTTGCACAGAAAATACTCTATTTCTCAGTAACACTTTTTCTGGGTACTGAACTTGGGGTTCCTCTTAGGTCAGAGGCAAAGCTGAAAGCTCCTGAAACTGCTACTGCAGCTCTGGACCATCAGCCAGAATGTCAGATTAGCCGATAGGTACGTCTTTACTGAGGGCCTTTCAGGCCACTACCCAGTGCTAGTCCTGACAACAAGGCCAGACGAGGACATTTCAGCCCTCAAGGAATTATGACACTGAAATCCCTCCTGCAGCAGGCAGCAGGTATTACACACTAGTTCATGTGGGAAAGCCTGGGGGTAATCAGGGAGGGCTTCCTGGAGTAGGTGGGAATTTTGCCAAACTCAAACGAAAATTTTGCGGGAACGATGGTGTCTGGGGTGGGATGTGCACACCACCGGGCATGAGCAGGACAGTATACTTGGGGCACAGAAATAAAATAATTCAAGTTCTGTTTAAATTTATATTTTATCTGAAAAAAACCATTACTTATCTTTAAGATACAGACTAACAGTTTCACACAGGTGTAATTGACATGTAAATTTATATACACTGGAGGTACATGTTACCTTTTTTTCTGATAGGAGCATGCATTTGAAAAGGTTCAGAGACTGAAATTGCCTTGAAGAATGGAGCGAAGGATAAGGGGAAGTCAGGAAATCCCAGGGGGCCCTGTTGGAGAGGGTGTGAGTTACAGAGCCAGGGCCCCTCCCTGTCTTAGCCTGTGACCTGCTGGGAGCCAAGGAGCCCCACCCCCAGCGAGGCCACCACACCTGCCTTCCTCAGGTGGCCCTCTTTCTGGGGAGTTCCTCCCTTGGCAAGGCCTTGCTTCTCTAGAGGACAGCCACCAGGGAGGGGTCCGCCAGGGGCTGGGGCCGAAGCCTGACTCCAGTTCTCGCATCTGCAGCAGCTCGGCTCCCAGAAGAATGCTGGGAGCCCACAGCCAGTGAGTCACAGCACACTGCGCATGGAAAGGGCCTGATGCTCGCCATGACCTTTGGGGTTTGTCTTCCCGTCTGGTGCCCACACCACAGGGATTGGTGTCCTGCCCCCGGAGGCACAGCAGGCCTGATGCTGCAGATGGCTATATAAGGGGACAGCCGGGGCTGCCAGACCCCAGGAGCCATTTGGCTGGTCTTGGTGGTGACGCAAACATTTTCCCTGGGCTTGGGCAGTTACCCCCTCACAGTGAGATTGAATCATATCCTCAAAACCTCAAGCCTGACAGGCACACGTAACGCCAAGCCTCGAGAGTGGTAAAGAAGGCTGACCCAGGCCCTCACTGCATGGCAAGGAAATATTTGGAACAACACAGACAAAGCTGTCCCAGGAGAACCGGTCCCAGCTCTGTCACAGACAAACTGGGGGGTCTAGGTCAGCATCCCTCCTGGGGGTCTCATCTTCTGCATCTGTAATATGGGGACAGTATGCCCTGTCCCGTCACCTCTTGAGATGCCAGTGTCCCCCCGGGGGAAATGCATTCTGGAGAATGGACATGGGATGTAGGGGCTGGCCCATGACCTTAGTCTTTCTGCATAGGTTACTTCAATGTAGCACCTCTGTTTCCTGATGACTTTTGACATCTGTGACTTCGCACAGAGATAGTATGGGGGTTGTTAACCCCATTTCACAGCCAAGAAAACCAAGGTCTGGAAAGTTCAATGACCTTCAAGACCACACAGCAAGCTAGAGTCCAGAAGAGCCCCTACAATCTCACCCCAAAGGCCTCTCCTTGTACTGGGAGTTTTACCCAATAGGCCCCCAACAGAGGCCTCAAAGTTCCAATCCATAAAATGGGCAGAGTTGTGAGGATCTGCCTTGTCAGGATGCTGGGGTGTTTTCTAGAAGACACATGGAGATAGCTTTTCTAGCAGATGGCCCTGGGGTTTCTGATGTAGAGCCTGCTGAGCCTAGTTCTCCCAGAGGCGCCCTATGAGGTATTCCTCAAAGGCACTCTTTCCAGCAAGCACTCACTCTCAGGTGGTGGGGCCCTGGAGGGAAGTCTGAGTCACCTATCAGGTTGACCTTGAAAACTGGAGCAGCCAGAAAACCCAACCAGGAGCCCAGGCCTCACTTACTGATAGATAGCTCCCTCCCCTCCCTGTTTCTCTCTCTCTCCACCCCACTCTCTACCTCTCTCCTTCCTTCCTTCCCTCCCTCTCTCTTTGTCTCTCTGTGTCTCTCTGTCTCTCCCTCTCTCTCCCCACTCCCCTTGCTAGAAAGAATTGCAACAGCCTTGACCACACAATCACTCACAGAATTAAGTAGCCAAAAATCACGGTCGTCTAGACAAACAGATTTTATGGGTCCCGTTAATTCCTGCTGGTCAAAAATAGGCAGGCTTAATTAGCGGATATATTTAGAATCTGTCATTATCTGGTTCCCAGGGGAGAAAGCTCAGCTCTTATTTCATAAACTCTAATTTCAAACAGAGCTCTGTTAACCTTCCCCTTCAGACCTATTGTGCTTCCCTGACAGCAGTGAGAGGTGGACAGGAGTTGGGTCCGGGGGAATTTGACCACAAGAAGCCACTGGAGTCCTGGGTAGCCTGAACCTCAAAGCCTGTCCCCTCTCAGACATCAGAAGTCAGAAGACACGATGGCTTCTTTGGGCAGTGTCACCAGGGATGGGGAGCTGCGGGGAAAGCAGGCGCCCAGAGTGGTCTGTATGTCCCACCATCTGCCCGTGCCTGTACCACAAGCTCCACTGTTGTCTGCTGCCTGTACCTTAGGGCCTGGGAGGCCTCTAGGGCACCGGAGGCCTCTAGGGCACTGTGAGCTCTGGCACCTTCTGTCCCTGCCAGGGCTTCATTCTTGAGTCAGGCCTGAGCAGAGGAGGTGGTCGCTGGCTGAGAGCAGCACCGGAGGCCCAGAGGGTTCCTGGCATCTAAAATCAAAGTGTGGGCCAGGCTATGTTCCCCTGCAGGATCTAGGAGAGACTCCTTCCTTGCCTCTTGTAACTTCCATGTGGCTCGGCATTCCTTGTTTTGTGGCTGTGTCCCTCCTGGCTCTGCCTCCATCTGTACACGGTTTTCGCCTCTCTCTGGGTCTGTCTTCTGTGTTGAGCCTACGAGGACACCCAGTCATTGGACTTAGGGCCACCTATGTTATCTAGAATAACTTCATTTCAAGATCCCTTATTATAACTGCTAAGACCATCTTTCCAAGTAAGGTCACAAAAGGCATAGGCTCAAGGCAGAAGCCCCAGCTGGGGGCCTTGCCCACCTTGTACAAAGATTCAGTCATTCACTCATGGCTCTGGAGGCAGCCATGAGTGACCGCTAGACACCATGCCCAGTCCTTGGGTCCCCAGCGGAAAGACTGTCCGAAGGGAGCGAAATCTCCATTTGGGTTGGGATGCTGCTTGCTGTCTCAGCTTTGCCCCAGAGCCAGGACCCTTGGCTTCCCAAGGTGAGGAATGAGGCCCTCCACAAGTCCTAACACATTGCCAAGACTCTATGGCTCCAAAACCATCATTCCTCTGCCTGAATGACCACCATTACCACCATCCATTTATTTGACAAACTCATAAACATCCATCAAGACCCAGCCCAAGCACA
Source organism: Mustela putorius furo (assembly GCF_011764305.1). NCBI lineage: Eukaryota > Metazoa > Chordata > Mammalia > Carnivora > Mustelidae > Mustela > Mustela putorius. The sequence continues at coordinate 11,607,055 of NW_025422045.1, read as the reverse complement.
CCTCCTCCATGATGTCTGCCCTGCTCTCTTCTCCCAGGAACTAAGTTCCATCTCGTTTGCAGCAGGGCCCTTATGGTCTTCATCTCTGTATCTAGATCCTGGCAAGGGCCTGGAGTAGGTCACAGGCCTCATGACTTCATGCCGAATGCCCAGCATCCCTCTCCGTGGGAGACAAATATCTGAGCTGGAAGGTCTGCACACAGCTGCCCCTCAGGATTTCCTCCTGCCTTCCTTACCCCATCTTCCCTTCAGTACCACCCTCCCTGTTCCATCCTCTGCCAGGAAGAAGCCAAGAAGCCCCTCCTCCAACGTCTTTACATGTCTTCTTTTCCTTCCCAGGCTGGTTGTAGGTGCTCCGTTGGAAACCAATGGCCACCAGAAGACAGGAGACGTGTACAAGTGCCCAGTGACCCATGGGAACTGCTCCAAGCTCAACCTGGGTAACATGAGCCTCTGGTCTCCCCACAGTGAGGCCAACAGCCATCTAGGGCAGGACCTGCTTTAAAGTGCATCTATGCCCATAGTCATGCTGGTTTCTCCCAGCCACCCTGGGATCGCTGCCCCCATTCGACAGATGAGCAAGCTGAGGCCAGAGAGAGGAAGCCACTTTCCCAGAGTCACACCAGCTTGTCTGGGGCCAGCCAGGATTCAAACCTCGGCCTCTGTTGCTCTTTCTGATTCCTCCACTGCCCGTGAATGTGAGGCTTTCTCTCCCAGCAGGAGAAAAACATTCCCTGTCTTCTTTCCAGTTTTGAAGTAATAACAATGGCTAATATTCATATATCTTCTATAATGTTAGCCATGTGCCAGGCACTAGTTTAAGCATTTTTAGAGATTTTGACTCATTTAATCCCCTCCACGACCATTCAAGATTTGAGGTAACAAAGGAGGGAACGGCAGCGGGGTGGGGGGGCTTGAGGGAACCTGTCGAGAGTCACTAGCTAACACTAGCTAAGCAGTAGTGAGGCCGGGGTTCCAATCCAGGCAGCCTACTGCCACCCCGCAGTCAATGAGCAGCACGGCCTTTCTGGAAATAAAGGCCTTGTCCTCACCCAAGAGCCCCGCAGAATCTGTGGGTGCAAGTGTGTGTGTGCACATACCTGGGCATCTGTGAAAACGCACACGCTAATCGTGTGACACACTTCCACCTGTGCTAAACACCCGACCGTGGCTGGACCATCACTGCGCTTTCCGAAGGGAGCAAAATCTCCATTTGGGCTGGGATGCTGCTTGCTGTCTCAGCCTTGCCCCAGAGCCAGGATCTTTGGCCTCCCTGCTTTCTAGAAAGGCCACCTCTGCCCTCCAGCAGCGGTGGGGTGGGGCTCCCTGGAGAGATGAAGCTGGCGGGGCCTGGTTGGGGAGGCAGCAGAGCTTCAAGAGATAAGCAGATGAACGGAAAGGCCAGCATCAAAGAGAAAGCCCAAGAACCCAGATCCCCAGGGCGGCCAGCTGTCCCATCACATGGACACTCCTGCTGTCCACATCTGCGTCAGCACTGTGGGTGGGAAGTTCAAACCCCAGCACAGCCGGGGCCCAGACTTCAGTAAGGAAACAGTCTAGGGGGAGGCGGGAGCCTCACTGGTGGCTCACAGAACCCAGTCATCACCACCCTGAAGGCACAGGCTTCTGGAACAAGTCAAGCTGGGTGTCTTCTTCCAGCTGGACAGTTTCTTTGCTGTGTGTCCATAAGGAGCTCACATCCTCTCTCTGAGCCTCTGTTCACTCATGTGTGAAGTGAGGAGGGTGGACTCGAAGACCCTAGGATCCATTCCAGGTCTAATAGGTCCCCAAACTTTACTAAAAGCCTAGTATGTGTCAAGCACTGTCCTAGCTCTGGGAGATACAGCAGGGCACAAGAAGCCAAGGGCTCTGCTGGGAGAGGACAGTAAGCAAGCAGATAAACTAGAAAGCAGGTAGAGATAGACAGGCATAATGCTATAGGTGAGGGTAAATGTTGTGTGACCAACCCCAGTGCTATGAGAAGAGAGACTGGGTGGGGGAGGAAGTGGGGAGCGGATTTTACCTCAGCAAGGTGGTCAGGGGAGGCCTCTTTAAGCAGGTAACATTCAAGCAAAAGTCTGATGGCAAGGAGTCAGTTGGGGCCAGAGCATGCCAGGCAGTGGGAGAGCACATGCAAAGGCCCTGAGGTGGGAATGAGCTTACTCTGTTGGAGGGCAGAAAGAAGGGCCATGCAGCTGGGTCAGAGGGAGCAAGGAAAGGGGCAGGAGGTATAAGCACTGGGCTCAGGGCTAGGGACGCTGAGAGAAGCTCCTGATCCAGGTGGGGACATAGACACATGGACTCATCATTTAATTTCCTCTACTGCTCTGATTTCCAGTGCAGATCCTATTTCCTTCCAAAGGAGGAGGAGCGCCTGCTGGCAGTGAGAGCCCTGAAGCCCTCAGGCCCTGGAAAACATTCCTGAACTGGGGCATATGCTGGGAGGTAGTGGGCAGCAAAGTGAGTCAGGGCAGAGGAAAAGAACTGATTGGGAAGCCCTTCATTTGAAGAGTGTTTCTTTCCCTCCCACTGAGGAGAAAGTGTAGGGCAGGAAGACCATCTGTCAGTTTATCCCCACAGTGGAAAACGCAAGGCTGGGAAACCTGACTCCTGGGTTTTCCTATGACTTTTCCAGGCTGTTAGCCTTACCAAGCCAGGAATGTTCTTTCTTCTCTCTCCAGGGAAGGCTAAATGGGTGGCAGACATTCACAACTCAATGTGAAAAAGCCTGTCACTGGTGCTGTCTTCCTGACACCTGGATAAAGTCAGGGGTTTAATGAAGGGCAGAGGCTCAGGCAAAGGATGTGATTCTGGAAGGCAGACTCCATGTGAGGAAGAGCTTGTGCGCCACGGTCCTCAAAAAGACCAACCAAGGGGCACCTGGGTGGCTCAGTGGGTTAAAGCCTCTGCCTTCGGCTCAGGTCGTGATCCCAGAGTTCTGGGATCATGTCAGGCTCTCTGCTCAGCAGGTATCCTGCTTCCTCCTCTCTCTCTGCCTGCCTCTCCCTGTCTGTCAAATAAATAAATAAAATCTTTTAAAAAAAAAAATACCAACCAAGAAAGATACTAGTCTCTCCTGCTCACAGAGGGGCAGACTGAACCAAAAAGAGGGTAATGATTACCCCAAGTCCACAAGGCCTGTACACAGCAGGGTGTGAGCTTGAGTCTCCCCTACCATGCTCATCTACTTCCGGGTCAGCAGTCTGACTAAGGACTTTGGTCACTGAGACCAGGGGGAATTAGATCATGCATGGTGAGGTAAGGTGAGGTGAGGTAAGCTGAGGTGAGGTTAGATGGGTGAGGTGAGCTGAGGTGAAGTGAGGTGAGGTTAGATGGGGTGAAGTGAGCTGAGGTGAAGTGAGGTGAGGTTAGATGGGGTGAGGTGAGCTGAGGTGAAGTGAGCTGTGGTGGAGTGAGGTGGGGTGGGATGAGGTGAGGTGGGGTGGGGTGGGGGCGTGCCCCTGACACAAACAGAGGGCAGAACTACCCAAGCTGCTGAAGGGTGGAGGTTGCCCAATCAGGGCTTGCTTAGAGCTTCCTCTCCAGATTTCTCTCTGCCACCCCACTGCCACTACTGCCCTGCCATCAGACAGGACAGCTTGGGAAGGAATGGTGCACAGCCTGGACTCAAGTCCCCACTCTCTCATCCACCAGCAACTGACCTCCTAGAAGTCACTAACCTTCTCTGCATCTCCATTTTCTCATCTGTGAAATGGAGATGTTGACTCCTGGGCCTCCCAAGACCAAGAGGGGTCCTGGGAGGGCACGTGTGGGCAGTACTTTGTAAATGATATAGGCATTATGAAAACACAGGGTTATTACTATTCTTTTCTCTCCGGCTTCTCTGGACAGACAAAACAAAACAATCCCAGTCACTCACAATCTACAGCCAAGAGGGGCTGGATTTCAAAAGGAGCCTTACTACCAACTGAGGGAACCCAGAAAGAAAAACAGCCAACGCAGCTGCCCCACCCCCTGCCCACAGCACAGTGAGGAGTCGAAGCTCCAGCCTCTGCTAATGCTCAGCTCCAGGCCCCCCTCATCAAACTGACAGCCTCCGCCAAAGCTAAATGCGAACTGTTCTCAGTGGAGGTCACCCAAGTCCTTGGAAGTCAACAGGGAAGGCATCTGCTCGCCCTTCACAGTACGGGAAGACTGACCTGCTATCCATTTGATGAAATGCCCGGCTCACTTCCCCCCAAAACTCTACCCCCTGCCACATGCCCACACACGTGTGTACACTCCAACACACATCCATCGACATATCAGCGCTGGGGAGGTCAAGCTTGTCTCCTTCCCTTCAGGTCTGATTTCGTCAGACCTTCACAGAATTTTTTGAGCAATTCTAATGTGCCCCAGCCCTGTCCCAACACTCAGGTGGCTGCTGGTAGTCCGGCTCCTAATCAGCTCTCTTGGCAGCCCACCACAGAACGACATTCTCGCAAGACCTCACACACCTCTAGAGAGCTCTCGCTGCCCCTTGAGAGAATCGACTATCACATGTCCACTTATCAGATGAACAGAGAGGACACGAGGAGGACATGGACTGCTAAGTTTTGATGGCAGACTGGCTTGAAGGAAAATGTGGAGGGCACACTGCCCAGAGGAAGCCCGCCTAAGTCGGGTGCCCTGGAAGAGGCAGGACGGGACACATGAGGAATACTAGGGACCGGTCAGATGTCTGGAGGGAAACGCTGGACTGGGCAATGCTCAGCCGAGTGCTTACTGTGTGACCTTGAGCAGGTTGCTTGGCCTCTCTGAGACTCAGTTTCTTCATCACACAGGGAATAGTGAGGAAGTAACAGGACCATGTCTGGGCAAGACCTTAGGATAGCATGAAGGGCTGCCTGGACGTGCAGGCGAACAAGGGCTCCAGAGGGGCAGGGGGAATCAGGGAGGGCTCCTCCTGGCACTGACCCTGCACAGGCACCTCTGGGGGCTAACAGCCGCAGCAGGCTCTGGGCAAGGGGGTACAGGGCTCCTGGCTAAGTTTCTCCCTCCCACCCCAGGAAGGGTCACTCTATCCAACGTGTCTGAGCGGAAGGACAACATGCGCCTCGGCCTGAGCCTGGCCACCAACCCCAAGGACAACAGCTTCCTGGTAAGAGCCACCCACCCCACCCTCTCTCCACATCCCTGCCCCTCTTACCCACCCCCCAGACCCTCTGCTTGGGGCCAGGAGAGGCAGGGGGTGAGTTACTGTCTCCTTATACACTCGCACTCTGTCCACACGCTCAGGGAACAGCTCTGCCTCTGATTCCTGTCTGTACCGTTCTGCCAGCATGCCCTCAGCTTTTGAGAGGCACAGCCCTGGCAAGAGACCATACTGAGCTCTTTGTGTGCATACCTTGGGATGTGGGATGGACAGCCCGAAAGGAACAGGAAGCAAGATGGGCAGCAGTGTGAAGGGGGTTCATCCCTCCTTCTGGAGAGCCAAACTTTTGAGGCAGGGGGGCCGAATCTCTGCTCCAGGTTCGATCAAAGAACCAGGACACACCACACACCCTAGGAAGTGTCTGAAGGGAAGCCATAAATGAAAGAACACGGATTTATGACAACTGGGGGAAGAGATACAGAACAATGGCCCCCCCCCCAGACTGTGCAGGGTTAGATGGAAAGGCTTCCTGGGGGAGGTTTTTTATTTGTTTTTTTGAGAAGAGACAATGGGTCTTAGCAAGGAAGAAAGAAGAGGGGTTACCTGTGCTGAAGAGGCAGCGATGTGCTGAGCCCAGTACCTGCCACAGAATTCAGCAGTCAACAGAGCACCTGCTCCCTGGAGCTTCCGTTCTGGTCGGGGGAGAGCTGATAAGCCAATGAGTAGTGTAAACCTGATGTTGGGGCAGGAAGGCCAGTCATCAGAGGTCTCTGCACCCTGCCCAGGCGAGTGCTCCCCAACTTTGCACACAGTCAGCAAGGGTGGGTGGCCTCGTGGCAGGCACTGCTGCTCCTTGCCACCAGGGGTTGGGCAATGGTGGAGATTCAAAACAGGATCCTGCTGGGACAGATAGTTCTAGAAACAGCTGCAGAAGAGCATTTCAGAGAAACATTACCCCAGAAAGCCCAATAAAATGACCCACTCGTTTTAAGATGGGAGGGCTTGTGTTGCTCTATGTTCTTGTCCAACAATATGTTTCTGTAGACAGATGGGACATTCAGGGTGTGGAGCACCAGACACCAGAACAACAAGATGAGTGGCATGCTCAGGGGTGACAGAGAGCAGAGTGGGCCTGCCAGGGAAAGTTCAGAGGTACCTCGGATGTGGTCAGCCCACATCCCTTCACCATCTCAACCAAGGACAGACAGGACACTGGGTCTTGTCCACACGCAGACCTGTCAGGGGCTTTGTTGCTACTCCCTTTTCCTTCTGAGGCTCCTTATCATGTTCTTACCAAACTGATTTCCTCTACTTCACGAGGTGGCTGAAGACCCAAGAAGGAGGGTGTGACACACCCCTCTGGGGCTTCTGTGGGTGGGTTAAGTCCCTGGTTTATAAATGGCAACTTTCACTCACTTATTAACCCATCCATTCATCCATTCACTCATCAGTCCATCCCCCAACCAATTGTTTATCTCTCCATTCATCTGTTCATCCATCCTTTCACTCATCCTTCCGTCTATCTCTTCCTACACCCATCCACCACCCATTATCCATCATATTTCCGTCCATCCATTTTCCGTCATTCATTCACCCACTTGTCCATCTATCATCTATCCACCTATCCATCCAGCTACCATCTATCAGTCTAGCCGTGCATCCATCCTCCACCCTTCTACCCACGCACTCATCCATCCATCATCCGTCCACCCACTCATCCGTCCACTATCTGTCCGTCTATCCATCCGTCATCATCTAGCCATCTCCCCATCCATCCATCATAATCTATCCATCTATCCCTCCAGCTAACACCCATCACCCACCCTCCTTTATTCTCCCCTCTACTTCCAGAAAAAAAAAATTTACTGGAGCTTCAACAAAGGACAGAGATAAAACAAAACCCTTAAAGTCTGGCTGAAAAAAGAAAGCGGATTAAAGAAAGGAATTAGAAATGGAATAATTATTTTTCCAAACCAAAGGAAATTACAGCACAAAATTTAATCCCGTGTTTCCTGGCAGCAGGACAAAAATGGAGGCATGGGGCCGGGCTTTTTTTTTTTTTAAATGACCCCGACCCTGAGGGGACTCATCACTCAGTCTTTAAATGAGAAGCTGACATCAATGTGTTTGGTAGCAAATTTCAGAGAAGGAGCAGAACCATTCTTTTTTCTTTCCCCAGTAAAATGGATGGGCATGTTGTTGGGACCCAGTCCTGGAAGTTTTCCCAGTAAAGACCTTCAGGGGACCTCTTCAGACAGAGAGGCTCTTCTAGTGACCTTGAAGGGTCCACTCCCATGGGTGATGCTGTGTGGTGGGCGGGGTGGACAAGAAGAGTGAAGGAGAGTCACAACTCTCCTTGGGATAGGAGGTGATTGATGGGATGGGATGATAGGATAGAGAATGGGACCCTTGAAAAATACAACAAAGAAGGATTCTACCACTCATTTTTCTCCATTCCATCTGAAACCAAGGGAACTAGAACACATTAGAGCAAGAAAGATCTCAGTTAGACTCCAGAAAACTCTCTAAATCCTTGGAGTACCAATCCTCAAATAAAGGATGTCTGTCCGGGGTTATGGAGGTTGAGTTCAGTCAAAGGCTGTTAGGCCTGGACCCTCTGGAGATGCCCCCTGCCCCCCACCCCCTGACTAGGGGGTCTTCCCTGTGCTTCGCAGGCCTGCAGCCCCCTCTGGTCTCACGAGTGTGGGAGTTCCTACTACACCACAGGAATGTGTTCGAGAGTCAACTCCAACTTCAGGTTCTCCAAGACGGTGGCCCCAGCTCTCCAAAGTAAGTAGCTTCAAATCTGCAGATCCATGCTGCGTGGCCGACAGTCAGTCATGGGAGACTCTGAAATATCCCTGGTAACGGTCCCCTCTGATTGGTGGTCCTGGATATCAGGAAGCTCTACCCAGCTTGCCCAGAGCCTCATGGAACACAAAACCTCCCACTCACTCCCTACCCGCCAAGAAAATCTGGAGGAATAATGTTCAGACCTTGTCTCCTGCAAGCCCAGACTACTTGGCTCTGAGCCTCACTATTTCCTCTGGGCTGAACACCATCCCCCAAGCAGCTGCTAACCCAGTTTATTGAGGGTGACGGGATTAGCACCTCTAGCGAGCAGCAGCCCCCCTCCAAACAACGTGGCCCAATCAGAGATGGAAGGACTGTGCTTGGGGGCTGGGGTGGGTGGGGAGGAAGCATCAGCGCAGCAGGGACTGCAGAGTGATCCTTTAAAGTGTAAGGAGGAGGTGTTGATTCTGTGCTCACAAAGTGGCCAAAGGAAAGGCAGAGCTGTGGCTGGCAAGTCCGGTCACATGAAGTGTGAATGGGGAACCTCACCCCAGGCCAACAAATGACCATCTATCGGCCCATCAGTGTGCTGGGAGTTTATCCGACTCAGATCCCAGGGCACCGCCCACCGGAGGCTCTAACTCTAGGTCTAGAACAAGCCCCAGGGTGTGCATATGCCTGAGAATGTGTGCATGTATTCACCAGAGTGTGTGTTCCATCCTGTTTAGGAACCCCAGATCTAACTCAAAGTTCTTCCCAAGATGCTTCAAAAAAAAAAAAGGTGAAATCGCAAGAATCAGCAATAAGAAATGCATTCTAATAATAAAGATGGCTTAAAAATCAAAGAAACCTGGTTCCTACCCCTAGATTAGGAATTCCCCCTAAATAAGGAGTTTCTGTCTTGTCAAGTCCATGGCCGCCCACACCACACAGATGGCCACAGGCATTAAGCTAAACCAGATTGGAAAAGGACAAAGCTGTCCGGCTCTGGAAGCCCAGAAGAAATGGGCCATCACGTGCTGCCCGCAGTGGCAGGTGGAGTGAGAATGTCCGCATTCAAAGCCGCCACCTTTCGTCTCTGGTGAGCACTGACTCCAGCCCTTCAGGATTCAGGAGTTGCTGGAATGGTTAGCGCTCAGAAGCCTCCTGCCATGTTGCCAAAAAGTAGACTTTACAATAGCGTGAAAATTCTCCAGTAGAAGTCAACAGGTACCCAATATTTCGATATGATATCATCTAATATACTATTGGTCTATCGTATCATATTGGGCTATCAATTTCAAAGTAACTGCAACCCCTCACCAATAGAAATAAGTTACTTAGATTTTAAAGGAAGCTTTTTGCGTTTGTTACAGTACCAGTGTTTCTTTGTTGATTTTTATTTTATTGATATTTATTTATTTATTTTTATTTTATTTTTATTTAACTCGGTATTCATATTTTAAAAATATAGAGAAACATTTACATTCAGAGCAGAGATAAAAGTACAAACGCTTGACCTGATGATGTCATTGTCACATTAACAAAGTACTTTGCTTAAAAAGTAAATGAGGGGCGCCTGGGTGGCTCAGTCATTAGTCCCCCTGCCTTTGGCTCAGGTCGTGATCCCAGGGTCCTGGGATCGAGGCCCGAATTGGGCTCCCTGCTTGATGGGAAGCCTGCTTCTCCCTCTCCCACTCCCTCTGCTGTGTTCCCTCTCTCACTGTGTTTCTCTGTCAAATAAATAAATAAAATCTTACCAAATAAATAAATAAAATCTTACTAAATAAATAAATAGGGACGCCTGGGTGACTCAGTTGGTTAAGCGGCTGCCTTCAGCTCAGGTTGTGATCCCAGTATCTTGGGATCAAGTCCCACATCAGGCTCCTTGCTCAGCAGGGAGCCTGCTTCTCTCTCTGCCTCAGCCTGCCACTCTGTCTGCCTGTGCTCACGCTCTCTCTCTCTCTGACAAATAAATAAATAAAATATTTTTAAAAATAAATAAGTAAATTTTTTTTAAGATTTTATTTATTTGACAGACAGAGATCACAAGTAGGCAGAGAGACAGGCAGAGAGAGAGAGGAGGAAGCAGGCTCCCTGCTGAGCAGAGAGCCCGATGCAGGGCTCAATCACAGAACACTGGGATCATGACCTGAGCCAAAGCCAAACTCATAACCTGAGTTAAAGGTGGCTATAACCCACTAAGCCACCCAGGCACCCCAATAAAACATTTTTAAATATAAGAGGATCTGCTAAGATTTCTTGAGCACTGACTTTGTGCTCAGCCTTTAAAAGCCTCAGCTCCTTGATTCCTCATGGCAACCCTCTCCTATCACCATACCTGTTTTTACATGACAGATAACAGGCACTGAGACATTAGGTGATTTGCCCACGGTCACACACCTAGTGCCTGGCAAAACCAGGAATCAAACAGTCTGATGCCAGATCCCTCATCCTAAGCCCTTTACTGTTCTCCTAAAACATGAAACACTCATTTGGGCTAAAAGCAGTAAACGCAGCCTGCCCGTTACAGTAAAACCAATGACTGTGAGCTCTTGGTCTGGACAGGACAGAAGAAGGGCAGCCTTCTGGGCACCCTCAGAAGAATTGGCCAACTGATGGTAGGCTGGATTTAAGCTTGGTTCAAACAGCCCAGCACAGAGAGGATGAGAAGAGCCAGGAATTCCTGGGCTCAGCATTCATGATAATCAAATAAACGACTAGCCCAAGCAATTACAGCCCCCCAGCCCAGGATATCTGTACATGTGACAGGGTCCTTCTTCTGTTGTCCCCTGGACATGCACCTGGGGAATCAGAGCCTGAAAGCACTGAGTTAGTGGGCAGCCATGACTGTGTCCCTACTTTCCAGGGTGCCAGACCTACATGGACATCGTCATTGTCCTCGACGGTTCCAACAGCATCTACCCCTGGGTGGAGGTTCAGCATTTCCTCATCAACATCCTGAAGAAATTCTACATTGGCCCTGGGCAGATCCAGGTGAGTGTTTCCCTCCTCCTCTGACCAGGGCTCCCCAGAGGCTGGCCTGGGGTGCGGAGGAGCATCTTTGCACCTGCTAACTACCTTTAAGTGCCCAGGCCCTGCAGCTCAGGACGCCCATCTCTGGGACTATTTCAGGGGAGGCTCCGCTTCACAGATCAAACCTATCTTTTGGCATTGATTCTCCCTATTAAGAGAGACCTTTCCTAGAGAGAGAGTTAGGAGGAAGGCAGGAAAGGTTGAGTGGATCCCTGCTGAGTGAGACACAGGGGAGAATTACACACTCGGATCCTGAGAGAAGACTAAGCGGAAGAGGACGGGCATAGCCGTCAGCCCATGTCCAAAACACCGCCTGGCGAAAGACGGGGTAGATTCATTCTGTGCTGTTTTGGCCGGCCAAGTGAGGACTAACATATAGAGGGTACAAGGCAGCAGATTTCGAGTCACTCTAGGAAATTATTTTGTAACATTCAGAGCTGCTAAAAAGGGAGTGGTTTTCTCAAGAAGTAATGACTTGCACATAACGGGAAGATCATTTTTAGGGTATCGTGTGTGAAAGTCTGTCCTTAAAAAGGCACCAGATAAAGTTGGAGCCCATCCGACAGGAAGGTTTCATCATTCTAATCTTACTATAGGCCTTTAAGGGGGTTTTGTTTGTTTGTTTGTTTGTTTATTTTGAGGCTATTAATATTGTCTATACCTTATCAACCTTAGGAATAAAAGGTTCTCTTCCAAGTTTTTAGGAACCTTGGTTCCAGTATTTGGTGAAAAAATGTCATAGGCCTCCAGTCATGCTGCTCCTAATATTTTCGGCTTCAATCCTATGCTCAAGCGAGAAACATAACCTGTTGGGCCTTTCTTTATTTTTCTTTGTCTTTTTATTTTTAAGAAAGAGAGAGCGTGCACAAGCTAGGAGGGGCAGGAGGAGAAGGAGAGAAAGAGAATCCCAAGTATGGTTCCATGCGCTCAGCATGGAGCCCGAAATGGGGCTCGATCCCACCTCACCATCTCCCCCCCCGGAGAGGCATCTTCCATTCTCCTCACCCAGCCACCCCTCCATTCCCAGAGCTCTACAGGACTCTGCAGAACAACTTCCCTTCCCAATGACTCTCCCTCGGGAAGGTTTCCCACCCCTTCACACTCCCCAGGAGTCACAGACAGAGGGATGAATCCGGAGACCCTCACCGCCAACAGCCCAGCTTTCGGGGGTCAGAGTGTTCTGTAGCCCTCTCCCTCTCTCACAGGTTGGAGTTGTCCAATACGGAGAAGACGTGGTGCATGAATTTCACCTCAATGACTACAGGTCTGTACGAGATGTGGTGGAAGCTGCCAGCCACATTGAACAGAGAGGAGGAACGGAGACCCGGACGGCATTTGGCATCGAATTTGCTCGGTAAAAAAATAATAATTTTTTAAAAGTCCTAATAAAATAGAAAAAACGATAATGTACTTAAATCTCAGATAACTGTTCTAGTTCTACATTGCTGTATAACAAACCTCCATGTAATTCCATACCTTGAGACATTAATTCCTCCCAAGTTCAGGGTCAACTGGGCTCAGCTGGTCCGTTCTCTCTGGGTTCTCTCCTAAGGGTGTAATCTGGTATGTCAGCTGGGGCTCTTGTCATTGGTGGCGTTGACTGGACTGGACGTCAAAAAGGCAACCTCACAAGGCTGGCAGTTGTCTCGGGCTGTTGGCTGGGAGCTCAGTGTGTGCTGGAGACCTGAGCACCCACACATGGCCATCTGGCCCAGTTTACTCCTGGTGTAGCAGCCGGGCTTGGAGAGGGAGCATCCCGAGAGTTTTCCAGGAGGCCCCTCCAGGAACTCTGAGACTGCCTTAACCTAGCCCCCAAAGTCCTGGATATAATTTTGCCATATTCTATTGATCCAGCAAGTCATTACGACCAACCCAGGTTGGTGGGGGAAGAGAATTTGATTCTGCCTCTTGATGGAGGAAAAGCAAGGTCACATCACAGAAGAGCATTTGGAAAGGGAGGTATTGCTGCAACCAACTTTGGAAAATGCGCTGCACCACAGAGACCCCATAAAAAGTGGGTAGGTTCCATGAGGGCAGAATCTTTTGTGGAGTCTGTGTCATCAATGGAGTATGAGGAACATTGCGGAATCTCCTAACTCCCAACGTTGTAGTCTAATGGAGCTGGCTCCTTAAAAATCATACCAGAACCCACTCACCATGACAATGAACATTCCCTCTTGACAGCGCCCTCACAGATGGCTCCATGCTCGCTGCGGTGACTTCGCCATTGCTCAGAACTCTGGCTCACCTCCCCCCCACTGAAATCAGGGAGTGCTTTCAGAAGCAATTCCCCAAGATGTTTTGAGCTGAGGCCTAAACCCCAAAGGTGACTCCATCTAAGGTTAATGGCTTTTAATGTATAAATTCTACATCTACAAGTAAAAGTTCTGCACTGTCCCTTGGGACCACAGGCCCATTTTCGTATAATCCCACCTCACATAGGATGAGGGGATGTTTTTCACAGAATTTAGTAGGAACACAGATTTCATGTGGTCAAATGAGGAAGCTTTTCCCAACCTTATAACTAAGTCTTCATAACCAAGTTACGGCTCCACTAACGTACTTCTGTTTGCTGATAAAACTTAGCCTAGCATTTTTCCTAAATGAACCTCCCTCTGTGAGAAGATGAGTCTTACTCATCCTCATGGATGAGTAAGGAACGGAGCTATTTTGCTATTTTGCCATCACTGGGATGAGCCCCTAAGGACCCCCACGCCCCTCGTGAAATTGCTGGGACAACAGAGCTTCTGAAGCCAGTGCCCACGGGCAAGCATTTCCTCGGTGGGAACTAACTGACTCATACAGGGTTGCAGCCCACCAACCCCAGATCATTTACGAGTGTGGGACCCACCAAGGAGTTTGAACAAGTCATGACTCATGAGCACGGCTGGGCCTCAGGTAATCCAGGCCTCAAGTGAAGTGTGAAATCTGATCTCAGCCTGCCAAGTCCCAAATTACGGGGGGTGCGTCTTAAAGTAAAAGGTTTGCTCTCCTCACTCAGTTATTCACAATACATTGTGTGTGTGTGTGCACCTGCCAAATTATAAAGATTGGGGCCATGGACTTGAGGGATTACAAAGATGGTAACCCATGGCCCCTCCTGGCCCAGTCAGGAGCTCTGACAAGCACCAGCTTAACTCAGAGAGGATGAAAGGCTGGGATCCACGGAGAGATTGTGAAGAGGGGCTGGCATCTGGGTGCCTGGGTGGCTTAGTGGGTTAAGCCTCTGCCTTTGGCTCAGGTCATGATCTCAGGGTCCTGGGATCGAGTCCCGAATCTGGCTCTCTGCTCAGCGGGGAGCCTGCTTCCTGCCCCTCTCTCTGTCTGCCTCTCTGCCTACTTGTGATCTCTGTCTGTCAAATAAAGAGGGGCTGGCACTTCTCTTGTTCTAGGAAGATGCCATAATTCAGTCAGGGAGAGGTGGAAAGAAGACATTCCACCAGCCAAAGACAGAAGAGGGGAAATGTCAAGGAATGTTTCTATCTGGAGTCTTTTGACAATGGAATGGGGTTCTGGTTTGGGGGCATTGGGGCCAGATTGTGAAGATGATAATGTCATTGCTAAAACAACCATGAGTGGCCACTGAGGACTCTTAGGCTCGAGAGTGTTGCCATCAGATATGCCCATAAAGGTGAATCTGGTAGTCATGGATGGCTTGGAGGCCATGGACACAATGATGTGATTCCTCTGTAGTTCACTCAACACTTTCTATTAAGGGGAGCAAGCAGGAGGAAGGGCTCAGAGTGACAGAGGGATGACCAGGCCAGATTATGATGAGTTGGTGGGCCATTGTTAGGACCACAAGAAATGGGAGCCAGTGCAGATTTTGAGCAGAAAGGAGACATGGTATGGCCTCCTTGTCCATAGATCACTCTGGCTTCCAGAATGTGAGTTGTGAGTATCCAGCTCTCACTGCTCTCAAGGAACTTGTGATCTGATTTACAAAGGAATAAATCCAAGGCTTTTTACACAATAGAAAATTACAATTTTAAATTTGATGATTCATGTCAATATTCACCCCGTTGCAGATTCATACAGATAGTCACATGATTCCACTACATGGAAATATGAACCTGAAAATTCTTGGCTCCAGATATAATAAAACCTGTTTCTCCCCTGCCATACTTTTTTCATGAGTTTTGTGGCTGGGCCTGACCCTTTCATGAGGTGATGGAAACATCTAGAATCTCCTTTGAGCGACTGGCAGAGTTCTCACTCCACTGGGTCAGGCTGATGCTCAAAATTTGCTGTAGTCACATCAAGTGTGACTCTAGCTTCCTTTAGTTCACAGCTCATATTAAAATTTGACTTTTTTTTTTTTTTTTTTTTTTTTTAGGCTAACCACAATATCATAGAGTTGAGAGAATGGTGGGTCTGTCTCTCTTAACTGGGAGCTTGAAGATGCTCTGAACTAGCTTCTTCCAGGCTCCATGAATTCCTGGATATTCAACCTCTAAATCATGCCCATGGGTTCATCAGTGTGTCTGGTGATGGGCTTCAACCTAGCATCATGGAGCTTAAATCTATGGGTCAGACCATATGGGTTAGACCAGAGTCTATGTGGGAAACATTTATCTTCAGATCCTTACTGGAAAGTTCTACCTGCTGGGCCAGACTTTGGGTCCAGGCCATATCATTCCTACTCAGAACGTCATGGTATAAAGGAGGATTGGCCATAGAGGCACTGAGAGCCCGGGATGTTTCCAGAGCCAGGTTTCCTGCTTCTAAGATGGGCAGCCAGAGGCAAGAGCCTGTCCACAGTGTTGTGGGCCAGCGGGCCAGGTCCCCAGTCCCTGGCTGCAGGGCCCAATAGGCAGGCTAAGCACCTGCTCCAGGCACTGAAAACAAAGTAAAAAGCAAGAAAGAGGAGTATTTGTCATGGATTTTGATATTTAATAGCTCCCAAAATAGAATCGAAATAGTCCTCGTGGGAAAAGTCAGAACTTCGTTCAGGCTACATTCCGTGTATTTTACGGATTAATGTTGTTTGGGTGTTGAGTTACTTTGGCCCATCGCCCTTTCAGTGTATAAGGAAGAGCTTCTCAAAATTAGATCTTTGGAAAAATACTGATGCCTAGGCCATGCCCCAGAGCTTCTGATTACATGCCCAATTGGGGCCTGGACATTGGCATTTTTTTAAACTCCTCAGGTGATTCTAATGTACAGCTGGGATTTTTAACAACTAACTTAGACACCTTTAAGGTATCTAGAGGTCCCCATCTGGGGCACCTGGCTGGCTCAGTCTGTTAAACATCTGCCTCCAGCTCAGGTCATGATCCCAGGATCCTGGGATTGAGCCCTGGATCAGGCTTCCTGCTCAGTGAGGAGCTTGCTTCTCCCTCTGCCTCTGCCCCTTTGCTCCCACTCCTGGTGCAGTCGGTTAAGCATCCGACTCAGTCTGGGCTCGGGTCGTGAATCTCAGGTTCTTGAGATCAAACTGCACATTGGGCTCTGCACTCAGGAGGGAGTCTGCTTGAGATCCTTTCTCCTTCTCCCTGTATCCTTCCCACTCATGCATTCTCTCTAATAAATAAACAAATCTTTCAAAAAAAAAAAAAAAAGGACAAGCAGATACATGACCCATCTGGTGAATGAGGAGTGTGGGCATCCCAACCCAGCTTCTTCTTTGGTTCTAGATCCCAGCCCTTTTGGGTTGCTCCCCCTGGGAGTGGGCTCACCCCTACTTCTGTGGCTGCCCCCTGGAGGAGCTCTGGGGGCTGCCCCATCCCTACATCCCTCTTCTGACCTTCCCCCTGCGCTCTGGCTTCAGCTCAGAGGCTTTCCAGAAAGGTGGAAGGAAAGGGGCCAAGAAGGTCATGATCGTCATCACAGATGGGGAGTCCCACGACAGCCCAGACCTGGAGAAGGTGATCCAGCAAAGCGAGCGAGACAACGTGACCAGATACGCTGTGGCCGTGAGTCCTGCCCCTCGTGTCCCACCCTGCGTGATCCTAGAGGCTTAGCCATCAAACCCCTGGGGAGTCCCAGGGACATATTATAGGTCGTGAACAAGCTGTCCAGACCCTCCAATGTGCCTCTCCTTGTTTTATCTTCTCCTAAAGAGGATCTGGGGAGTTTTCCTTCAGCGCTGTCCAGAGCCATCCAAAACAGTTATGGAGTTTGGGGGATTTTTTTTTCTTCCATTGCCAAGGAGGTTCTGAAACTTCAGAACTCTAGGAAACACCCCCCAAGCCACCCGGCTCCTGACCCCTATCTTAGACCAGGGGCCTTCTGTAGCCCCTATAAGACAGCCTGTCTCAAGCTGTAAGTGGAACCCCAAGTTCTGCTCCTGGTGGCTGAAATGGAGGCCCCTGCCACTTGAGGGACAGCAGCCGCAGGCATGTGAGGAGGTCTGGGCTACGTCCTGGTTGGTCACTCTGCCCCTGTTCCCTGGCAGGTCCTAGGCTACTACAACCGCAGGGGGATCAATCCAGAAGCTTTTCTAAATGAGATCAAATATATCGCCAGTGACCCCGATGACAAGCACTTCTTCAACGTGACCGATGAGGCAGCCCTGAAGGACATTGTTGATGCCCTGGGGGACAGGATCTTCAGCTTGGAAGGTGAGCGATGCCTACCGAGAGGGGTCTGCGTTCCTGGGCTCACATCAGGTGAACCCTGTGGAATGATATCCAGCCCCACAACACGGAGTGCTTTAGCAGAACCATCCTATAAACCCATGCTACTCCATGAGGGACCGGGGCTTTGCTGGCATTCTCCTCCTGGGACCACTGGTGATCCTGAAGCCTGTAGGAGCCAAGGGACTTGCCAAACCTTCCCCAGCTTGGAAAGGAGACAGGGTCTGACCTAGTGTCACCAGAATTAGCAAGTACAAAATACCGTGTCTGTGGCAGACTGACCCTAAGACATTATCTGCTGGTTGTCTGAAATTCAAATTGAACTGGGCATCCTGTAGTTTATCGGGCAAGCTGTTTGGACAAAGCTGGGCCTGCCTCCATAGCCCAAAACGCTTAATCCCTGAGTCCTGCTGCCTCCCGCCAAAAGCACGTCAAGTAGGGTTCCTCCTGATTGCCTCTCTCCTTACTATGTACACTGCAGTTTTGTCTGCATGGTTCTCCTTTGTGCAGTGTCTTGCTAAAGCGGGCCCTCCCAACACTGGGCTGGGCCACAGGGGAGGGTTTGTAAACAGAGAGAAAGCAGCATCCCGGGGCCTGAGCATATTGGAAAAGCTGAGCTCCAGAGACGAAAGCAGCCCTCATCCACAAGGATAAAGGGGTAGAGAGTGTGAGCCTGAGTTTTGAAACTCACCCCAGGACTTAAATATCCAGATGAGAGTACTTCTAGAAACGGTTGCCTTGGGTGTGGAGAACATCGACTCCAGGGTCCGGGGGCGGGGGGGTTGGGGAGGGGTGCTTTGTGGGGTGGGGCTTTCAGCACACATGGGTTTCTTGTGCAAAGCTGTGGTGGTGACAGGTCTCCCTCCCAGGGGTCGAGCCGGCATTTGGGAATCATCCAAAAGCATCTGGAACCAAAGCTGGTGAAAAAATAAGAATAAGAGAAGTGCAGAAAGAAATGGAATTTCCACTTCTTGCCAAAAATGTAGACTATTTCTTTCCATGCACTTTCCTTGATCTTTCCCCTATTTTGACAGTCAAATAGCATGCACGCTCTGTCCTATAACTTGTCCCAAACCCTTTTCAGCAGTGACGGGGTTACTAATAGTTAAGCCAGCGGCCAAAGGAAGGTTCCCGGTGCCTGCCTGTGGGGCCACCCAAAAGGGCAGTGCGGCTGGACTCAGCCTCAGGCCCTCTCTGCCCTCCCTGAAGGGGCCCCCAGGACCCAGGTGTTGGCTGAAGATGCAGGTGTGCGTGGCGCTAAGTGGTCAGGTGTGGAGCTGAGATCCCTCTGTCCTTCTGTTTTAGGCACCAACAAGAATGAAACATCCTTCGGGCTGGAGATGTCGCAGACCGGCTTTTCGTCTCACGTGGTGGAGGTGGGTTGGGGTTGGAATCACCTTCCCATACACTTCCCAGCTCTCTAGGTGGTCACGCCACCTTTCCTGGGCTCTCACTCATCTCTTTGTCTCTGGGTCTCTCTACCTCTGTCTGCCGTGGCTGCAAGAAGGAAGTCAAAGTCTTCAACTTAAAAGAGGTTGTCTCAAGCCCTTTTCAGCAGGGAGTGGTCTACAAGTAATGAACCACTCCCTCCCTGAGCGGGGGGGCTGGGGGCATTTCCTCCAGGCCCAAAGGTCCCAATCGGTCTGCAGAGCCCTGCGTGAAAATTGGGTCAATGCAGCGAAACCAATAGCACTGCGCTCCTAGAGTCCTGCTCCCGTGGCAGCCGGGCCATGCGGGGGCATGGCCCCGCACCGATGCTGGCAGGTGTCCAGATGGGCCAGATGCATTCCCCCTGCAGGCTCGGCAGCAGCTGGCAGAGGTCCCAGGTGGGCACACAGGGTCACAAGCAGCATGCCCTGTCAGAGGCTCTGCTTCATAGAACGTCAGGCCGTCACTCCCCGGGCACAGCCCTCCCCTGAATCTGATTGACAAGATGGGGTGGAACCTCACAGGATCGCCAGAGGGGCAGAGAGTCAGTGTCTGTGAGAATGTTCTGGTAACTGTGGAGCCCTGTCTGGGAGCACCATGTAGTGGAAGGGCCGCGCGTCAGAAGTCTGTCTCAGTGGACGTGCGTTGGGCAGACGGTGTCCTAGCTGTTCCCAAGTTGGCACCATGGGAGTGTATTTCTGCCTCTTCATTTGCCAGAAAAGAACTATTGGTCCTTCCTGCTTATACACCGCCTTCATTATCTCACTGATCCCTGCCCCCCACTCCTCTGTGAGGTGAATCAGGCAGGATTCCTAGGTGCCGGTCTCCAGAGGAATAAACTGTGTCACACGAAGTCTGAGGGACCCCCTGAAATGACATAAGCCAGAAAACACCAGTCTTACACTCTTCCTCCCCACACCAAGCAGCTGCTCCCTTAAAGCTTATGGACTCTAAAGGGGTCTGAGTCAGAAATCCCAAATCGGAGTAGGGGTAAGGCAGGGGACATGTGCACAGCAGGCAGCAGGCGGAAGGGCGGAAACCTGACTCACGCTCCGCTGTTCCTGAGCTGAATCTGGACAGGCTCATGCCCACCCTGAATATAGCAAGATCTAAATGGAACTGCCTGTAAGAATAACACTCCTGTTCTATGCACACAGCACTTCAGAATTTTCCAGGAAATTCCTGCGCCCCATTTCATGCTCCACACAGCCCTGCCAGGGTGGCAGCGGGAAATAGTTGTCCATTTTAGGTGGTCAGATCTGCATATCTTTTCCATGCCTTCCCGGGGCTGGGCCATACGTTGGGTCCTAGAAGGTGCAGGCTCCTGCTTTGAATACCGTGTATGCCCTTCAGGGAACCTGAAGAGAAGGGGAGGTTATGACGAGGTTCAGGTATTCAAGAACACTGAGATGTTCTCCGGAAAATGACCCAGGCAGCTCAGTGTGTCGAGCGAGATGAGTCCTTGCAGGATCCGTGGGCTCCCCAGCTGCACAGGGGAGACCGGGAGCTCCCAGCCAGGCTGTTATTTAGGTCAAGGTCATGCATAGCCCTGTGCAGATTCTCCCACGTGTCCAGCTTGTTTTCATTCCCTGGTTGGAGAGACCACGGTGCCCTTCCTATCCTCATCCCCACGCCCGGCTCTTCTAAAGCCCCCGAGTCCTGTTTTCAAGTAATAGGCATCTGGAAGTTTTTATCTGACAGGACTCTTAAAGAGATGATTAAATTCGAATCTGAGACACTTTAACACTTAAAAAGGAAAAAAAAAAAAATCCTTCCAAATCTGAAGGAATAGAACGATGGTGGGCTGTTGGTGCTGTGACTGGCCATTGGGTGGCTATTTTAGGGCATGGAGGTTTCTCAGTGTGGGCCACTGATGCTGTCATAATCGGCCACAGCCGTCCTGTCCCTCCGAGTCCAGCTCTGCAGCTCCCAGGGTCGGTCAGAGCTCTGCGGGGTTGGAGAACAGGCAGTCCAGGCGTTTAGCTTTGCCGGAAGTGGGTCCGGAGCCCCAGTCAGTCTGTGTTCTGGGCAAGCTACCAGGCTCCACCTTCCCCTCAGCATCCTCTAGGTGGCCCGTACACCAGTGCACAGGGCCACCAGCAGCCACCCCCCAACTGCCTGCACGGCCCTACCTAGCCAAAGCCGAGAAGAATGGCTGGCATCTGGTATCCTCATTCCATTACTACCGGGCAAGAAGAAAGCACTGCTGGCTGTGTGGCCTCAGACAAATCATTTCACCTGCCTCAGACAGCTTCTTCCTGTGAATGTGTGAAGAGCTTTCAGCTGCCCTGGACCTGTTTAATTAGGTCAGAGAGAACGATCTCTAGTCCCAGGGGAAGGACCCCATAGAATGT
The DNA here is from genome assembly GCF_011764305.1 of Mustela putorius furo. Classification (NCBI taxonomy): domain Eukaryota; kingdom Metazoa; phylum Chordata; class Mammalia; order Carnivora; family Mustelidae; genus Mustela; species Mustela putorius. Next base: position 11,585,792 of record NW_025422045.1, on the reverse strand, counting down.
CCTTAAAGAGCAGAAGGGCCCAACTACTCATCACCTGGGCTGCTGTTGTCTACCTAGCAAGGGAAATAGCCTTTAAGGGAAAAAGGATGAAAGCAACTAGAAAAAAAGAGACTCCAGTGCCTGGGGTAGGAGAGGAGACCCCAAAATGTCACTTGGTCACCCAAAGAACCCAATGCCCCAGGCCACAGGAGCCTCTGGGGAAACCCAGGGAGCTACAGTCAACCCAGGAAACTCAAGTCTCAATTTGCAAAAAGGGAGAAAAAGATATTTGGGAAATTACCATCAGGAAAACCAGCTGTGGATCTCCGGTCAAATTTGAAAACAAATTTTGAAGCCAATGTCTCCATTAGCATTTGGAAATGAATGCAAAGGTCACTAATAGCTGGAGGGAGTTTCTATTAGTCCTGGCTGCCTGCTGAGGTAGTGAACTCCCTGGTGAGCTGGGTAATCAAGAAGAAGCTGCAGGAGTCTGCCAGAAAGCTTACAAAAGGGATCCATACCTCCTAAGGGGCTGTGACTCTATGAAGCTATAATGCCCACAGGCCAGGAGGGGAAGGTATGCTGGAAGGAAGGGACTATGAATAATCATTACCCATTGGTGGTGGATGGAGCTGATGGGGGAGGGGGGTGCTCCTCTTACCTGAGCCCTCAGGTAAGCCCTCAGCTGAGGAATTTCACTCGGACCTCCTACCCCGCAGTCCATAGGTCTCCCCAACCCGGAAAGTTTACAGAAGGAAGCATTTTTATTAGGATGGGTCCTGTCTACACAAATACTTTGGTGACTGACCTGAGATGGGAAGAGACTATTTTCCTTTCACCTACACGTGATGGCCCAGCAGGACAGCCCTCAGTTATTCTGGAACAGGCCAAGAACAGAGAGCCTCCCACCTCCCCGACCAGCTGCCCTGTCAGCCTGTGCCCTTCCCGCAGCAGCCCCTGGGGTGGTGGGCCAGAGCGCAAAGGCCCTTGGCCATTATCGGAGGCTCTGAACTGCTGAAACCTTCAGGTTGTCATCTTTCCTAAAGGTTTTACATCTGAACTAGTTTGGCACATTTGATTCAATCAAAAATGAAAGAAACTAATCCATAATAATGATGCGAGGGGTTGACACCTGGAGGTTGTAAACTCTTCTATGCCCCTGTAACTAGGGCAGGCAATTGGGGTGTTCTTGCGTTCCATCCTGTGTGGCCAGGGTGTGGGAACCAAGGTCTGTCAGTTTGATGTTCCAGATTGTTCACAGGTGGCTTCTGGTGGCAGGAATCATGTCCAGTTCATTGGGAGGTCCTCCTACGCCCCAGGCCCTCAGGCTGTGCACTGGTACCCAGCACCCCACTCCTGGGCCTCGTTCCTGGAAACTCTGATCAAGACCTTGCTCCCCACAACCCCTCCTTGTCACCCTGGCTCCCGGTTTCCGGCCCGGTGAAGGGCTTCACTCCACAGAAGGATTGAGGTCCTGTTTCTGGCTGTCTCTTGCCTAACCCCATCTAAACCTCTTGGCACTCGTCCCTTCCTCAGGCTCCTCTTCGGGCTTGTTAAAAACACACCATCTGAGGACAGAATCCGAGCAGTTAGTGAAAGTATAATCCATCCTCTTAACAATGTACTTGTTTGGGAGGGGCTCTCGGCCCTTCTTCAGTCACTCAGTTGATGGGCACACAGGCACTAGGGAGCCATGGAGGAGTCTGGGGAGGAGGACAGCACTCAGCGTCCTCTAGGTGGCCCATACACCAGTGCACAGGGCCACCAGCAGCCACCCCCACCTGCCTGCACCGCCCTACCTAGCCAAAGCCGAGAAGAATGGCTGGCATCTGGTATCCTCATTCCATTACTACCGGGCAAGAAGAAAGCACTGCTGGCTGTGTGGCCTCAGACAAATCATTTCACCTCTCTGAACCTCAGTCTTTGAGCAGATGTCTGAAAAATGTTTGCTGGAAGTGAATCTTGAGGCTTGGAACTGGAAGTGTACATTTCAAGTCTTGCTAATAAATCAAGTAAGGGTTTCTTAAAACCCTTTCCTAACTCCACCCATCTCCCCAGTTGCCTACCCCTTCCTGCGGAGGCCCCCCCAACGAGGCTGCCCTGGCCTCCAAAGGGGCCCTCCCCTTGGGCTACCAGCGGTGCCAACCTGACCATGAGGTCTGCCTCTTTACTCCTGATTCCCTGGTGTTTTATGGATGAATGAAAGAGAGAAGAGCTACTACATAACGAATCCTTATTGGCTGCCCAGCATCATGCTAGGAATTAAAAATGTTAATCCTCACAACAAAACGACTTACAGCTGTGGTGGAGACAGAGCGAGTGAGGGAGAGAGAGAGAGGCTCCCACAAGGTCACACAGCTAGAAGCTCTGTCTGGCTCCAGACTCCAGGGATGCTCAGCCTCAGCCCGGTGGACAGTCTGGGTCCCAACATTCTTGGCTGTGGGACTGTCCTGTGCATGGTAGGCAGCAGCCACTACCCCCAGATGCCATACCGAGCCCAACACCACCTCCAACCCCCTGCTCTGACAACCAAAACTGTTTCCAGGTATTGCCAAATATTGCCTGGGGGCCGGACTGCCCCCATTCAGGAACCACTGCCCTGGACTATGCTGTTTCCAGGGCTGGGGATGCAGACTGGCTGGTACGTGGTTTGAAGAGATATGGTCACATGCCCAGGGAGCCTTCAACTCAGCTGGGAAGGCAAGACTGCTGCAGAGGCCGGGTCAGAAAGCAGCTAAGAGCTGAGCTAGCAGAGTCTGATGGCAGGTGCTATGCTCAGGTGAATGCAAGTACAAGTTGTCCATAGGGAGGGCATGGACTTGGCCTTGACCATGCCTGCATCCTCATTTCTACACAGAGCACCAGAAAAGGCAGCTTATGCCAAGGGTCCAGGGGCAAGGCCACCCGGGCACACCTTGGCCCTATCAGGTGGGAGCTCAGGTAGCCCCAGGGGAAAGGAAGCCATAAATTGGGGCGCCAGTGCCGGGCCTGAGGCATGGGATGAGGCTCTTCCTTGGAATGCCCTGCTATTTGTGATCCAGCTGGGTCTCCCTGCCCGGCTCCTCTGTCCAGGCTTTGGCCATTTGGGGGGCCCTGCATTGTCTAGGCTCCCCTAGCTGAGGAAAGAGAGTGCCATAGCGAAGTTTGGTCCAGTGCCCTTCACTTGCCCTCCCGTCCACTGTACTCTGCAAGGCTCTCGCTGGCAACAGACCCTAGCAACCTGGGAGCACAAGCCGCAGCCCCTGCCAGGATAAAACAGCATAAAGCTAGAGCCTGTGAGCCCTCAGCTGGCCCAGTACCACCAGATCCAGAAGGCCAGTGGAATCCTGAGCCCCACTGGTCGGTATCAGTCCTCCCCAGCGGAATCCCAGGCATGTCACCTGAGCCAGTCCTCCTCAGTCCATTGTAGAGGCCCCTCATTATCTGCAAAGCCAAAAACTCATCTTCCAAGGCCTCTCCATGAAGGAAGAAGCCTGGTCCTGCAGTAGCAAACTTGGACTCAGCCAGAAGAGAGAGGGAGGAGAGAGAGGGGGGAGGCCCATGCATCATGACCCTCTTAGAGGGTGCTCTGATGGAAAACCAGAAGCAGAGTAGGAGCTGCCCATGGGTATTTTCTCCCCTGCCCAACCCACCTCCGTGCTCCAAATCCTAGCCCTGCCCCAACTTGCTGTGCAGCTTCAGGCAAGTCGCTTTCCCTCTCTGAAGCTCAGATGCCTTTTGTCAAGTGCAGATAATGAGTATCTGTCCTGTCGGCCTCTCACAGTGGGTGGCTGGATGAGAAAGTACTCTGCAAAGAAGGGAGCATGGCCCAAGTTCAAGGAACACTGGCAGTGACCATGGGCAGCAAGTCTTTGAGGCCCCAGCCCCAATCCTGGCCTGGCAGATGTCAGGCACTCCCAAGCTGAGGCTCACATAGAGTAGGAGGAAAAAGCTAATTAGAAAGTGTGACATTAAACACAACCAAGCATATCAGACTCTCCAGAGACCGGCTCATTTACAGTTGTAAAAACATTCTCTCTGAACAGTCAGTTCCAGTTCCAGAGTATTCCGACCCTTTAAACCTTATCTAAGATCAACTTTAGTCTTTAAAGTGACCCCTGGGAAATGAGAAATGGAAGGTCAGCTCCAAGTTCACGGTCCTGCCCCCTCCACTGCCACCAGTGAGACCAGCGCCCAGTGACCTTGCCACAATCCTGACTGTCCCAAGACCAGATTCACGTTTTTCCATTGGCACCATCGCTTTGGAGGTTTGGGGAGATGGAGTGGGGGAACATGAAATCCTGCCAACCAGCCTGAATCAGGGAGCTTCAGTGTGGGAGTGCGGAGAAGTGACTTCACCAGCTAGTGCTCTCATAGTCCAAAGTTGGGGTACCACCTGCCTGGCCCAGAATGGCCAAGGTCATCCAGGAAGGTGGCCCTCCCTGATTCTACTACCTTCTTGGGCCTTCATTGTCCCTAGTCACTGCTCTTCCTCTTCTAAGTGCTTGCTGTTTGCCTTCCTGGGCCCACTAGCTCTGTGGGTTGTTTAAGGAGGGGGGGTGGTGATGGTGGGGTTGCAGAGGCAGCCCAGAGAGCGAGGGGGCCCAGTCCTCTGGGATGACCCCAGAGTCAGGAACTGGGAGCCTGCCTCTCAGGAAGCCAGAGCCCCCATCTTCCCATCCAAACACTGCAGCTAAAGACAAGTGTCCTTCCTCAGAACACGGGCTGCCACGGATGTGGCCCTGGCTTATCCATCCAGCCTCATCAGAGTCACTCTGGCCCCTCATTCCATGCTCCACCCCATCAAACAGCTTCCAGCTCCTTAAAACCAAAGCCTCAAGACTTTCTCCAGCCTCAGGGCCTTTGCACACATGTCCCCTCCCTGTCCAAGTGTCCAGGCAAGCATTACGCATTCATAACGCTTTTCCTTACCCCCATTTCAATCTAACCTTAAACCTCCCTGTGTTATTTACCTATAGCATTTATCACACTTTGTAACTATTATGCTTATTTGCACATTTCTTTAGTACTTGGAGCTTTGCAAGGGCAGAGACAATATCCCTGCAATAAGCAAGTAGCTGGGACAAAGCAGACACTTGGTGAATTTTTACTGAAGAAATGAAAAAGTAAGATTTACACATAGGAAAGCAACTGAGACACCACAAAGGAATGTGGAAGGAGGCCAGTTGCAGGGGCACGGTTTCAAGGTTTCAAGGAGCATCAAAAGGAGGGAGAGTGACAGGAGATTTCCTTCAGGGGGTTTGAAGCCCAAAGAGGAACCAGAGGCTGGGTCCTAGAGGTGGAGTTTATTTCTAGAGCATTCCTTTGTTTGACCCACTTTGTGCAAAGGATGAGGTGGAAGGTTCTTGGCTCATTCAAAAGTCAAGAATCCTGGTGGAAGTCGTTAAATAATGAACACAGGAGAAGGGGCCTGAGGTGGCTGCCAGATGCTTCATTGTGTAGAAACCTTTCGCGGCTTCCCAGCGAAGGGCCCCCGGGGGTCACGAGTTGATGTGTATCCCCTCCCCAATGTCAGGACGGGATTCTGCTGGGAGCCGTTGGCGCCTATGACTGGAACGGAGCCGTGCTGAAGGAGACCAGTGGCGGGAAGGTCATTCCTCTCCGAGAGTCCTACCTGAAGGAGTTCCCCGAGGAACTCAAGAACCATGGCGCATACCTAGGTAAGAGCCCGAGCGGGCGAGGAGGGACCAGCGGAACTGGCCCCACATGAGACGAGGGGCCTGTCTGTGACCATCCAGACACAGGTCAGAGGCCATGGCCTCTTCAGCCTGGCATCCACCGTGCCCAGCATCGTGCCTGGCCCGCAGTAGATTCTCGAGAAACAGGTAGAATAAGTGATAAGCAATGCACCTGTACCTGAAATTCAGCTGATGCTTCTAGACGCTAGGTCAGGGGTTTCTGCATCTTTAAAGCTCACTGCCTTGACTGGGGTTTGACCCATTAAGCACTCCAGAAGTGGACATTAGAGAGAGCTACAAATTGTTGAACATTGGTGATAGGTCCCTGCTCTTAGGCCCTAACCCACTGAACACAGTCACCTCCTATTCTGGAAGAACCATGGGCCTGACCCTTGATGCTGAAGCTGCCAGGGCAGATTCCTTTCTGAAAGGGCAGAGCCAGAGCAAAGGGGAGCAGGGGATGAACGGCCGAGGGTCCCATTGTTTCTGAGCCAAGTCGGCCATCTTTGAAGTCACCCATCATTAATGCCTCCTCAGACCCCACTCCTGGGCCACCTGGAGTTGGCATATCTGTCCACATGTCTTTCCTCTCCCTAATGCTCCATGTCATCCTCACCTTTGTCACTCAGCTCTTCAGCTGCCCACCTTGCCTGTGACACTGTCCATGCGGTGGTCACCCCATTTTCCATCCGCAACTCTGGGACCCTGAGCTGACCACAGGACAGAAGCCTGGAATCAGGACTTGCCCAGGGAAATACAGAGGAATAGGTCCCTAGAAGTCCCCCAACACTACCTGGCCCACAGAGATTAAACCTGAACTGCATAGAGCGCCCTCCGGACCCCCTGGTACAAGCCGGACCCCGCCTCTGCCTTCCAGCGGCTTCTCAGCCATCGCGGCCAGAGACAGGTGCACAGATACAAATTATAATGCAAGTGGGGCCAGAGTTCAGATGCAGGCACAGAAAAGGAGAGAGAGATTGGAGCCCTGTCTTGGCAAAGGCCCAGCGAGCAGAAGAGATGTCAGAAGAACGAAGGCTAGAGGCCACTTAACACAGACCAGTCATGCTCCTCCCTTGTGCTCAGCAGGGGGCTGAAAGTAGGGACACCAAGTAAGCGATAGTGGCTCAGTGGCCGTGAAGCCTTAACTATCAGGGACATAGCACCAGTGCCCTGGGCCCGAGTGAGTGGGACAGACACCGCCGGTGGTCGTAGTCCTGCCATCATGACAATCGGGCCCCTGCTGCGTGTGCTGGGGCCTATACCAGGGCTCCGAGGCAGGAAGAGACTGAAAAAACCAAAAAGGTCCAAGAGAAGGAGGGAGATGCGGAAGGTGCAGGGTGGGTTCAGGACCCAGGGAATAGAGTGGTGAGGCTGGGGTGGTGAGGGGCAGCAAGAAAGGGCAGGCAGGCTGGGGCAGGCAGTGGCTGGAGGAGGCCTCAGAGGCCAGGTTGAAGAGCTGGAGCTCTTTCGTGCTAGCGTAGGAAGATAGTGAAGCTATCTGAGTGAGGAGCCTCTCTCTCCAGGCTCCCAAGAGCTGTCTTCCTCCTCCCAGGAGACCCTGGTGGGGGAGAGCCAGGCCGAAAAGCCCTTCTAAGGCCCCACCATCTTGCCTTACCCACAGTCACAGCCTTGGGCGGGAATCCTGACAGAGTGCCTTCTCTCTTCCTCCTCCCTCTGGGTCTCATCCATGAGTGTCTGGACTCTCTGGAAGATTCCTTCCTACGTGCCCCAAGGGAGAGGGCTTTTGGAGGAGGGAGACCGGGAGGCCAGGCTCTCCTCCTCCATACAAGGAAGCTATATGGACTTCTGGCCGTGGGTCTTCCCCCGTCATCTTGTCAAGGCCTTCTGGGAGGTCGGTCCAGCTTTTAGGATGGCCCTGTCTGCCGGCCAAAGAACCCCATGGAAACTGAAGCCACAGCCAGCAGACTGTGGGAAGCAGGAAGTTCCCCTTGCTGTTTGCTGCTGTGAGAGGCGCCTGCTCCCAGGACATTAGACCCCCATGTCCCTCCCCCCACCACTGTCCCTCCTTCTGAGGAAGCCCAGAGCTGGAGGGCTAATTAAGAACATTTTCATTCGTGCCAGTGGGGGCTCAAAAGAAGGCTTGGTGCGGTGCCTGGGTGACCCTATTGGTTAAGTATCCGGTTCCTGATTTCGTCTAAGGTCATGGTCTCGGAGTTGGGAGATCAAGCCCAGAGTCAGGCTCCATGCTGAGCGTGAAGATTCTCTCTCACCCCTCCCCACCAAAAAGAGAAAACAAAAGCAAGCAAGCCAGCGAGGGAGCTCAGCCGCTCTCCCTCAAGCTGACCCCACCTTTATGCTAATACACAGCCATATCAGCCTAGGCGGTATCCTGCTTCGCTGACCTCTCAAGCCCCATTGCCCAGAATACACCTTTAAGAGCCAAAAATGTTGTGTCTGTAACCAGGGTAGCTCACCCTACTGCATCTGTGCTCCCAGTCACTGAATCAACTCGTCTCCACATCCTGCAGCCACTGTGTAAGCAACCAGTGGAACCATAGTGGTGACCCCTCTCACACACACACGCACACGGCAGAAGGAGACATCCGTTTGCCAGAAACAGCCTGGAAACCACCAACAAAGGCATCTAAAAACTGGGGTCCAGTATCTGAGGTCATCTGGCAGAGAGTGGGGCTCTAGGCTCTGCACGCCTCCTGGGCCCTGCGGGTGCAGCGAGAGTCACAGCGATCAGGCAAAGCCAACCCGACAGCCCGGAGTGGTGGCCATTCCAGAAGATCCCCTGGTTTCCATTTCTTTCTCACTTGCCTAGCATACCTGTGGGACTGGGACGAGTCTCAGGGCTCCTTCCTGCAAAGTTCTGGGGCTGCAGACATCCCTGGGACCCCATGTGGATGCCCTGTGGAGCAGCTCCTTATACCTGGCAGCCAAGGCTCTAATTTCCCAAGAGCCACTTAGCTGAGGTTACAGGAATGAGGATGACACTCCCTGGTACCTGAGAGAGACAACTGGTGGGGATCAAAAAACAGAGCCAGCCCAATATGTAATAAAGCCCAGCTCAGACCCACCATTTCCCTCCTCCCTGCTCCCCCTTGCCCTTGGGACTCAGGACTCTGGGGAGGGAGGGGACATGCACGTTCTGGTTCAGCAGTGCCTTTTAGTAGCCCCCCGCTCCCCCTGCCACCCCGGCTTCCTCGGTGCCCTCCAGCCCGGAGTGGGGGGCCTGAGTTCCGCCTACCCTCCAAATCACCATCCTGAGCCCCACCTTTTCCAGCTGCCCCCTCCCAGTGGTACCTAGGAATCTCCACCCTGTGGTTTCACATCTGCTCAGCTGCCTGGACGTGTTCCCCAAGAGGGCCCGTCCTCAGGTACCCCCGAGGACCCGGGACAGAGACCAGCCTGTTTCCTCCCGCGGCAGGGTACACAGTCACATCGGTCGTGTCCTCCAGGCAGGGGTGGGTGTACGTGGCTGGAGCACCCCGGTTCAACCACACGGGCAAAGCCATCCTTTTCACTATGCACAACAACAGAAGTCTCACCATCCACCAGGCACTGCGGGGCGAGCAGGTAAGGAAGGGGGAGTCTGAGGGCAGGGGCGTGGTGGGTGGGAACAGGGGAAAGACGGAGCTGCCGAGGACTCTGGAGCTCAGCAATTTGTCCTCGGAGGTTCTTTCCAGTTGGGGGGGTGGGAGGGGCATATACCTCCTTCCTACCAGCCTTGGAGCTGGACTGTCCCTTCCCCAGAAAGCCAGGCCCTGGTCCTTGCTGCAGCAAAGAGATCCTGGGAGAATTTGCTTGCCTCCGTTTCATGGACCTCGGGTCTCTGGTGCCAAACCTCTGCCCCTGCCTGCCAGCTTCTCTGGGTTCACATCCAGAGTTCAGGGTCAGAGGCAGCCTCCTGGCTCTGGCTTCTCAGCTCGGGCTGCTGGGGCCCCAGGCATCCTGAGGAACAGGCATGTCACTCCAGACACCTTCACGCTGCCATCAGTGGAGGGCAGCAGCATACCCACCCACAGCAAGGCCCCCTGGGGTCACCAGGACACCCCCAGCTTCTTTCCTGTCCTTGGAATGGGAACAATGCAGAATGCTACAGCCACCAACACCACGGCCCTGCCCAGGCTGCCGTGGGTAATGCGAGGTGTTGCTCTGAGTCTCGTGGGCCATGACTACCAGTTGCAAAACTATGATAACAGTCACTAGAGGGGGGAAGACCAGAAAACAGGGTTCTGATCCAAGTCATTCCAAAAGCTGAGGAAGACAGTGATCCTGAGAAGCCATAGAGCTTTTGCAAGGTTACACAATGGATTCAAGGCTGGGTCAGGTTTAGAACACAGGACTCTCTGAAAGCTCTCTGCCTTATGCTACCTCCTGACCCTTGATAATCTCAAAACTAGTGCATGTGTGCACACGTGCGCACAAGCGCAGACACACACACACACACACACCCCACCTGGCAGCACTCAGCATCTGTGGTCCCCTGGGCCTGAGCTGGGCCCCAGCCAGGCCCTTACCATCATTCTCAGTTCACCCTTGGCTCTGCAGGGCCAGGAACAGACCTGTCTTCTGCACCTTTAACTGCCCTTGTGAGGGCAAGGTCCTCATGGGGTCTAACCTAAATCCCTCCAGCTGCAGGAGGCCATCGTTCCCGTCTCAAGGGCACTGGCAGACCAGCCCCCTGCTCTGTCCCCGGGCCTCCACGCCACCTTGCCCAAACGCTGCCTGGGCAGGCTCTTCTGGGAATCCAAAGCTAGACCTTGAGAGCTGGAGGGAATTTGCTGATGAATTTATGACATTTTTACTGCCCGGTTCCTCCTCCAACATCCAAACGAGAAACCGCAGTGCTGAAGACAGCTAAATTAAGTAGATTCCAAATCTCTGTGACCCACATAGCTGAGGCCACATATTTAGACAAAAGACTCCTTCCCTCCTCCCTTACTTGCTCTCTGTCTGCCTCTTAATCACCTTAGGTAAGGATAGCTCTTTCCGCACCCACCCCCGGGCTGAGATTTCCATTTTCCTCTTTTCTGTGTTTCTATCTCATTCCTCAGTTAAAAGCTTTTAATACTTGCAGATAGATTTCTCCTGAAGGCACCCCAAGCCAGGAGGCGGCTGGGGGAGGCAGTGTCACAGGCTTGGGTATCAGACCGGAGTTTCAACCCAGTTCGGCTGTAGCCAGCCTCTGACCTTGGCCAACTGACTCAGATTCACTGAGCTTCATTCAGTTCGTTCCCTGTGAAATGAGGGCAGTGATCTCTCCTAAGGTAGCAAGGGACTCACATAAGCCAACTGAGGTCACAAAGTGTGTCACATGGGGCTCGTCCGTGGAAAGGGGTCCTTTATCCTTCCCCAGTGGCCCACTGGTCCAAAAACCATTTATTATATTTATTATATTATGATCATACCCAGGCCCGAAGGGGACACAGCAGGCACTGTGCCCACTCTCCGTGGGGGGAGCAGGTGCTGGTATGGAGCTGCAGGGAGCATCGAGGAGGAGTACCCATCTCAGGCAGGGCAGGGCAGGGCGGGAGTCTAACAGGAAGCGACCTGAGGATGATAGACATTATCAGGCAGGAAGAAGGGGAGAGGAGGGCAGACAAGAGAAAAGTATGTACAGAGGGAAGCCTGGAACCCAGCCAGGGTCTTGGGCTTTGGAGAAATGAATGGGAATGGCCAGAGAGAGTGTGGGAGCCTGGGGCGGGTGGCAGGGGGACACAGAGGCTAGTGGGGGACGGAGGCAGGTCCAATAGGGTCAGGCTGAAGAATTTGGACACCCCCCCTGCACCCTCTTCAAGAGCAAGGGAGTGGTGCGGTCAGCTACTAGAGGCCACTCTGGCTGCCCATGGGCGTGGACTGGAGAGTGAGGCAGGGTGTCCTTTGGGAGACGCCTCACCTGGGGAAGAAGCCTCAGAGGAGGGAAGTAAGCAGACTCGGGACAAGTCTGGTGCACACCAGGAAGGGCTGCTGTTGCAGAGGTGGCAGTGGGACCATGGAGGACCCTCAGGTTTCAGACTGAACAAGTGGTTGGCACCCTCAGTGAAGTGGGGGGCATGGCACCCGAGGGGGGAGAGGAGCATAGTGAGTGCTCAAATGCTAAAAAGAAACCACAGTTCCCCATCCGAGGTGCTAATCCCAAAGTTCTTTGTAACATTAAACATTGAAACGAGCCAAATGTCCCACAAGAGGATTGATTATGTTCGTGTGGCCTGTGTGTGGTTTGGAATATCACAGAACCACCGACGATCAGCTTGTAGGAAAAAATATAACCCATCAGGAAGACACTGTTCATGATCCATTGCTTGATTTAAAAAAACAAGCTATACATAAATTACAATCCTCGATTATACAAGTAAAGCCATGTACGCACACACAAACAAGCCCCACACACCCTGGACAAAACAGACTGGACGAAAATGCACTCAGACATTCACGGGAGTTCCCGTAGGACGTTGGGACAATGGGTGACTTTTATCTTCTTGTTCATACTGTTTTCTGATTTTGCTCATTTTTGTCACAAGACTGTGTTGCTCACCAACAGAACAAATGGTAATCAAGACAATTTACCAATGGAAAGAAAGAAGGGGGGCGGGGTGGATGACAGAAGGAGAAAAGAGGGCAAGGTGGGACCAGGTGAAAACAGGTGAGTCCGGGGCGCCTGGGTGGCTCAGTGGGTTAAGCCGCTGCCTTCGCCTCAGGTCATGATCTCAGGGTCCTGGGATCGAGTCCCGCATCGGGCTCTCTGCTCAGCAGGGAGCCTGCTTCCTCCTCTCTCTCTCTCTGCCTGCCTCTCTGTCTACTTGTGATCTCTCTCTGTCAAATAAATAAATAAAATCTTAAAAAAAAAAAAAAAAAAAAAAAAAAAAAAAAAACACAGGTGAGTCCGTACCACGGAAGGGGAGTGGGTTGTGAGAAGGGGAGGACCTTCCTCTTTGCTCACCCTGATTCTGAGGGGAAGGGTGTCCCCGGCTCCCCGCACATTCCAGCCCACTGCCCTTTCCCATCCCTATGCTCTAGATAGGCTCTTACTACGGGAGTGAGATCACCTCGGTGGACATCGACGGCGATGGGCTGACCGATGTCCTGCTGGTGGGCGCCCCCATGTACTTCAGTGAAGGCCGAGAGCAAGGCCGAGTGTACGTCTACAACCTGAGACAGGTACTGGGGCGGGGGAGGGGCGCCTCACCCCAGCTTTCACTTGGGAGTCCGTGGGGGAAACAGGGCTACCCCAGAGAGGCCAGCACCCGCCCGCCGCAGAGCCAGGTGGGGGACAGCAGGACCCTCCTCTGTCGCCCTGCTTAAGGAAGCCAGAGAGGGGAACTCCAGGGGGAAAATGGGGTGGAGATGGGCTGAGCCTTGTCCCACCATGGTGTTGCAGAACCGGTTTGTGTATAACGGGACGCTGAAGGATTCCTCCAACTACCAGAATGCCCGATTCGGCTCCTCCATCGCCTCCGTTCGGGACCTCAATCAGGACTCCTACAACGACGTGGTGGTGGGAGCCCCTCTGGAGGACAACCACAGAGGAGCCATCTACATCTTCCTTGGCTTCCAAGCCAGCCTCCTGAAGACCCCGAAGCAGGTAAGACCAGGGGTCCTGGCTGCTGGGGCTGGGGCATCCCGTGCAGGGGTCTCTTCTGTGTCCTCCGGCAGGAAAGGGTTCCAGTCTGTCCTAGCTTTACGTGCCTCGAGTCGGGATTTTGAAATGGGTGCTTTTGTCTTCGGGATGGGTGACTTTACCATCACCCCTGTGGGCACCCTCTCCCTGCTTGACTTTGTCTCCCCGGCAACAATGAAACCCCCGGGGACCAGAACCTCCCTACAGCCCCTCACCCACCCTGCACACACACGCATGCGGTTGATGTGAGTGGAGAATTCCCATGTGGGCTTGCTCTTCTCTGGAAATGCTGCATGTTGGAAACCCTGCTTTCCCTCAAGAGGGACCCATCTCAGGTCCCATGCTCTTGGGGGGTCATCATTTTTGCATACATATTTTCTTGTAAGGGGTTCTAATACACCATGGTCAGACATGTGACGGGGGTCTGCCAAGGAACACGGACTTACCCTGAATGGCAATCCCTTTTAAGACACAATTTCTTAATCTGAAAGGATGACTGGAGGGTCGGTGCCATCACAAACCAGGAGAGGAGATAACTTTGGACTGGGAAAGGAAAGTTTCCCAATGGTTCCAGTGGTTCCAAATGGGCTCTCTCCAATGCTCCCAATCGTAGCTTCCCTGAGGGTGGCGCTGACCCCCTCCCCCGTGCTAACAATGCCAGTCTCCAGCTTTCTCCTCCTACATCCTGCAGAGAATCGCTGCCTCTGACCTGGCTCTGGGCCTCCAGTATTTTGGCTGCAGCATCCACGGGCAGCTGGACCTCAACGACGATGGGCTCATCGACCTGGCGGTGGGCTCCCTGGGCAACGCTGTCATTTTGTGGTTGGTTCTTCTGCTTCTTTTGGCTCTCGGGCTCTTCTGAGAGTCATGATGGACACCGGGTTTTAGAGATAAGGCTTTAGGACCTTTTTCCCTTTCTTCAGTCATTGTCAACCCAATCCACCTGGTTCTTGTCCTCTCGCGATGACACATTTCCTTTCTGGGGAATCACTCGCACGTGGCTTTGGAGTCCAATTCCCTCTTCCCAAGAGCATTCTAAGATTTTAGAGCAATCTGGTGTCCAAAAGTCTCTCTTAGAATTTGGCCTAAAAGCTCTGGCTGTTAGGGCATTTCTTCCGCTTCAGCTTTTTAAGCCCCTTAAAGAGTCAGGCTGAGGATATTCTTCTCGGCCAGACGGATCCTCCTTCTCCCCAAGTGCGGCAGAATGTTCCTGCCGTACAGGGATCTCTGTCCCCTAAACCCCTCGGGGCTCCTCGTTTTCTTTTTCAGGGCCTCATCTCTGTACCATCTCATCATATCTTTGCCATATATCTGCATGCAGGGGTTTTCTTTACAATTAAAGTCTATAGCCCTTAAAAAAAAAAAAAAAAAAAAAAGCTTTGTAAAAGTCACTGTATTTTACTATGGGATGTGTTGGCTACTTTTTAAGCCAAAAACTGTTTAACTTTTCATGTATGTTGATGAGCTATTTTTGATTATAAATCCAGTAACTTAAAGAAACATGATAAAATAACAAAAATCATTCAGGGTTTCATCAGCATAACGTTACCGCTACTAGCATTGGGGGTTTTTTCTCCCCCCCCTACCAATCTTTTCCCCCCCGCAGGTAAGTTTATATAAGCACAGTCGTATTTTTCATATGACTTTAAAAAGGCATGAAACCAAAGTGTCCCACGACCTCACAGGGAAAACGAAGGAGTGGTCATGCTCGCAGGGTCAAAAACATCACAGCGCAGTTGGGAGGAGATGCCTTAGCCCGGGTTCCCTAGAAAACAGAGCCCAAGACTGGAGCTCATGTGTAACAACACCCCAGGAGGAGCCTGGGCCCTGAGGCAGAGATGGGGGCAGGAGTGCTGGAGGGAAAAAGAGGAGCAGTGTGAGTGGGGGCATCCCTGAGCTAGCCGGGGCTTCAGCTTCACACGGATGCTTGCTCCCTGTATCTCCCGCAAGGCGGGACACACCCCGGCTTCTTACAACAGACCGTTGTAGGGGAAGAGGGAGAGCAGTGTGTCTGGGGAGTCCCTCTATCTCCTGTGGTGTCCCCAGGCCTCTAAGGCAGTGCTGGGCTACCACACACTGGGGCCACAGCCTTGCTCTGAAGATCTGCTGCGTATGTAGGGGCTCATGGATCTTTGGAGGTGACAGTGGCAAGAGCAGCGTGGGTGGGAAAGGTATTTCCGATGTCAGTTCCAACAGCCAGGGAGCAAGACGGCTGCCTAGGATCCAGGGTACGAGGTAGACATGGCCTAACGGGTCAGTAGGGTGACACAGAAACTGGGTCCTTTACAGGAAAGAAGAGACACACCCCCACACCCCCAAAAGAATCACTTTGGCACAAAGGATCCATTCAAGCTCTAGATTTTGAGGTCTCAACCTAAGTGCTACCTTAGTGTGTGATGAAATTGTGGGCCAGAACCCTCCAGAAGGGTTCTGTGCTCAAACCCCATGGATCTCAAACTGCCCCATTGCAATCGGGTGCAGAATTTTTCTCCTTTTTTCCCCCTTTCTTTTTATTTGAGTATAGGTGATGTTCATGTTCTGTTAGTTTCATAGAGCATGGTGATTCAACAGGTTTATATGTTAACTGTAGCTTCCATCTGTCACCATATGCTGTTTCAGTATCACTGACTCTGTCCTTTATGTGGTGCCTTCCATTCCCAGATTTCCACATTCCACAGCTGGAAGCGGGTACCCCCCCACACACACACACACCCCGACACACTTTTTGCCCATCCTCCCACCCCTTCCCCTCTGGGAACCTTCGACTTGTTCTCTGTGTTTATAGGTCTGATTCTGCTTTCTGTTTGTTTATTCATTTATTTCAGTTTTTAGATTTTTTTTAGGTTTTTTAAGATTTTAGATTTTTTTCACAAATAAGTGAAATCATATGGTATTTGTCTTTCTCTGTCTGACTCATTTCACTTAGCATCATACCCTTTAGGTCCACCCATGTTGTCCCATACTGGGGAGATTTGCAAAGGCTCGTAGCCCAGGCTTTACCCTGACCACTTAACCCAGAATTTCTAGGCAGCCAAGTTTGAGAACCACACATAGAAGCTATTATGCTTACACAGCTCTCTACACTGTCAAGGGGCCCCCCTCACTGACCTCCTTCGATTCCCACATCCTCCTCAGAGAGATCTTGGGATCTGCCCAAGGGCCCTGAGGAACCAGTGGAGCTGAGACTCAGATCCGAGACCCCACACAGAGCAGGGAGGAGGCACCAGCCCCCTCACACAGTGAGCAAAACATCAGGACAGATATCAGTGTGAAAATTTGGACACATTCTAAATTGTACTACACCTGCTTCTTTTTATATAAAAGCATGGTTTGGAGTGGCAGTTCACTTCCTTCTCTGATTCTGTTTTTCTTACACCAGTAGAAGAATAAATTTGCATGGGGTGGTGTCGGGTGGATAGGTGGGGAATCTCTAGGACAGGGCGTGGTCCTCAATTTCGGCCTGCACATTGCAATCCCCAGGGAGCTTCAACACCTTGCTCTTCCAAGGGTGGTCCCGGACCAAGAGCGAGCATCTCACTGAGGGCTTACTGGAAATGCAGCATCTGTGCCCATCTATGGGGTCAGGGTCTGCATTTTAAAGATCTGCTTCCGCCCGTCCCCTCCCCCTGCCCCATGGCCCCAGAAACGTGCAAACATTAAAATTTGAGAAGCACGGCCTTCAGACAGGTGGATGCCAATTCTGATTTGATTTGACCTGGAGGGCAAACTGGGCATCGGGATTTTTTAAAACTCTCCCCATTATTCTAATGAATGTCCAGGGATGGAATGGGGAGACACAAGGAGGTCGGTGTGGTCTGCAGCGAGTACAGGCGCGAGGACATAATGAAGGGCTGGACTTTGGGGCTGCCCTCTACCCACCTGGCACTTTTTTGCCCCATAGTGTAATATCTGGGGCCCCTCTCTGCCCTCCCCTAAAGGTCTGCAGATTCCATTTCCATCTGCAGGACCCCCTTTCTTCCCCTTCCCCATCTCTGGGGCCCCGGGGCAGTGGAGTGCCCCACCCCCCAACTACTCGTTCTTCCACTCCACTCCAGGTCCCGCCCGGTGGTTCAGATCAATGCCAGTCTCCACTTCGAGCCGTCCAAGATCAACATCTTCCACAGGGACTGCAAACGCAGCGGCAGGGACGCCACCTGCCTGGCCGCCTTCCTCTGCTTCACGCCTGTCTTCCTGGCACCCCATTTTGAAACAGATGCAGTCGGTAAACCAGCTCCCACCCCACCCAGCCCCGAGTCCCAGTCTCCCCATGGACTTTGGCATTGTTCTGCTTCAAAACCTGGGCTTCTGCTGAAATGGGCTTTCAGGGCCGGGTCGCACCTTGATGACTGCACTTGCTGATCTAATTCCAAGGAGCCAAAAGGGAACAGCATCCCGGGGTGAGGGTGGCCGTGAGCCGCTGTGACCAACAAGGGAGAGGCCTGGGGCAGAAGGAAATAGTTGGGGTGCGAAGTTTCCATTGGAACAGGGAACTGGGAGCTGTGGAGCATACTGGGCAGCCTGGAATCAGAGGATATGTCGGATCCAGGAGAGGGAGGAGGAAAAGGGAGGGTCAGACAGACGCAGCCCCCAGTCATCACGGTAATGGCTCAGAGTGGGCTCATGGCTGCGGTAGGACGTGTCCTTCTGAAGATCATTCCTTCCACCCCAGCCCTGGGCCCACGCAGCCCCACAAAGTGATGACTGCAGGTTCTGGGACCAGACTGGGCCCTGGGGCAGGAAACTGCAATTTCCAAATTTTTTTAGTCAAGGAGCAGAGCCCACCTGAGGGGTGGGGGTGGGAGTGGGAGAGAGAAAAAGGCCAGTCTGGGCGGCTGTGGTCTTCTTTCTCTTCTACCTGAAAAAGGAGAAAGATGCCAGAACCTGGCACACGTAGAGGGCTGGCGGGGGTCCAGGCAAAGGGACGAAGCCTTTCCTGGTTGTAGCAAAAGATCAGCCCCATTGAAGGCAAGGAGGCTGCAGGCCTTACATCCCCGAATGGAATCTTGGGTTCGAGGAGCCGCGGGGAGGGAACTGTGGCTTGTGGAGGCTCTGAGCCAGGCCCCACAGGATAACCTGGGAAAGTGAAGGAAAGGAGAGCTGGGGAGGCCTCGCCCTCCAGCGGGGGCTCAAATGAGGGCAACGCCCTGACCCCTCAACCTATCTCCTCTCCTACCATGTTCCTTTCTCCTGTATTTCTTCCTCTTTCTCTCCCCCTTCGCGGTCAGGCCCCTCCTCACCCCTCCTGCTTCTGCCTCTCTTCTCTTTGGCTCCTTCTTTTTCTCCTTTCTCACTGCATCACTCGCGCTCTGCATGGGAGGTTCCCACCTATACTAGGCCTCTCGAGGGGAGAAGAGCAGTTTTCCCAGACCAGCCTAGAGGGCTTCCTGGAGGAGTCTGGCTTTCAGGAGGCTCTCTTAGAAGACGGGCCAAGAGTCTTGGATGGACCCGTGGCTCCACCTTCCTGCTTTTGCCCTCTCCCTCCTGCAGGCGTCAGGTACAATGCTACCATGGATGAGAGACGATACGCCCCACGGGCCCACCTTGACGAGGGCGGGGACCGGTACACCAACAGAGCTGTCCTGCTCTACTCGGGCCAGGAACACTGTGAGCGGATCAACTTCCATGTCCTGGTGAGCTTGACACCCAGCAGCCCCACCAGCTGGGAGCAAGCTCCCACAGGAAGGGCCACAGAGCTGGAGGAGGAATTGCCACGGGAGAGCCAGAGAGCTCAGCGGGCACCAGGCTGGTTCCGAGTCCCCAGCAGACCTCAGGAGGCCCAGCCAGGGTGCAGAGTCCTGGACCTCGGCCACGCCATCCTTATGCCCCAGAAAAAGGCTACTGAGACACGGTATCCTGTGGTACCCTCTCCGAACTCCCTTCTTCCCCAGCACTCAGATGCCCACTGTTCCTTTAGCGGTGGGGGGGGGGGTCTGAGGTGGGAGGTGGGCTCGGTGAGGTCTCACAGAGGAAACAGGGGTCAGCCGGCAGGGGCCATGGTTGGAGGGGATGGAAGCAGGCATTGGCTAAAGTGGAGGTAAGACAGGCCCTTGGTGGGGGCGAGCCAGGAGAAGGAACTGACTGTGGCCTGCCTGGCAGAGGTGGAGAAGCAGCAGGAGCCTGGTGCCTGGTTTCATGGATAAGGAAGAGATGAGAAGTTTACCCCATCCAGAAACTCCAGATACCTAGGCCACAGCTCTGGCCTTGGAGACATAAGCAGGGGGCACTCAGAGCCCCCTCCTGCCCCCTGTAGTTCAAAGGCCAAAAGTCAGAAAAATGAACAGATGTGGGAAGTCCTCCTGTCAGTTAACAGGGGGTCCCCTCTGATGTGTTCGTGTACCGGTTCTGAAAGTGTGGTTCCCCAGACCAGCAGCAGCAGCCCCATCACATAGGAACTTGTTAGAAATGCGTGGTTTCTTTCTTCTTTCTTTCTTTCTTTCTTTCTTTCTTTCTTTCTTTCTTTCTTTCTTTAAGATTTTATTCATTTGAGAAAGAAAGAGGGCACAAGCATGAGGGGCAGGGCAGAGGAAGAGGGAGAAGCAGACTCCCCACTGAGCAGGGAGTCCCCAGGACCCCAGAATCATGACCTGAACCGAAGGCAGACACCCAACCAACAGAGCCACCCAGGTGCCCCCAGAAATGCATGGTTTCAAGCCCCACACCAGACCCACCAAATCAAGAGTTCTGGGAGTGTGCTCGTGCCTCAGTATGTTGCCGGGCTCCCCTCAGGATTCTGACACAAGTTCAAGTTGGAGAGCCACTGCCTTGCTACAAAGAAGCCAGTCACGGCAGGATTCAGGTTCCATGGGGGAGGTTTTGTAGGCATTTCTAAGCGTCCCCTTCTTTACCCTTCGCACCTGGACCCAGCCGAACAGCCCCCGTTTTGCTCACACATTTGTTCATTCATTGACTCGGTACGCCCATGAACCCTGTCACAGTGCCGCGGCTGGGCCCCAGGCTCCTGAAAAAGGGAGAGGCCAGCACAGAGATAGTTCAAATTCCATGCGAGAAGTGGGCTGTGCACACGGGATGGTGGGGGCTGCCTGGGCCACCAGAGGCCAAGGCACCGGGGGACGGGTGCCCAGCCTTGGAGGCTGAGCGAGGGCTTGCTGAACCTCCAGCCACCCAGCGTGCTTCTCCATCCTGGCCTCACCCAGGATGAGGAGGCTGGCAGGGAGGCTGTCCCCCCGCCACACACACACTGCCTGCAGGAAGTAGCAGTTTTCTCTCATGATCCTGGCCCAGAAACAGGTGCTCCGTGCCCCCTCACCCCATCCTCATCTCCTTCCACACAGGACACCGCTGACTACGTGAAGCCAGTGACCTTCTGGGTAGAGTACTCCCTGGAGGATCCCAACCACGGCCCCGTGCTGGACGACGGCTGGCCCTCCACCCTCCGAGTCTCGGTACATGCCTGCATACAGGGCACACAACCTGGGTGCTCCGTTCCCCACCCCCAAAAGCCCTTTTCCTCTCCCTCCTCCCCAAAGCCCAGATCCAGAGGGCCCCAGGTACTCCTTCCCTTATCGCTGGGAACACGCTGAGGGAAAGGACGGGGCCTTTCCTGTTCGAGGATCCCCCATATCTCCAGCATAGGGGAGACCTGGAGGGTCCTGGAGAATCACAGAACCAAAAGGGATCTTAGGGCTTGATCACCTGCTTCCCTCAGGAGCCGGTGAGGACACTGGGGCCCAGAGCATGGGAGTCAGCCACCCAGAGCCTGCTCTGCAGCTGGGGTCTGCCCCCCTCAACCACAGTTCCTGATCCCTGGCTCTAGTGGCATCAGAACTTTCTGGTATAGAACACTCACATGCTCCTCCCACCTGCAATTCACGGTTTATTTCTGGCTGAACTGTGATGGGAGAGCAGGAGAAATTCATGAAGTTAATATCTAATTCCTAAACCTTGAGGAGCAGCAAGGCTTCCGAAATCACCTCCTGCTCCCATCCGCCTTCCCTGCCCTCCCAGACCCCACTGCCCAGCCCCTGACCCTCACACCTTCCCTCTTTTCTCCTGATTCCGCATCCCTCACATATAAGAGAGGCTGTCTCATGCAGTTCGAGAAGGGGGGGAATGGACTGGCCCAGATGGAGACATCGTCAGTGACGGGTGCGTGAGTCACTACTGTTCCCCGCCACAGTAATTACAGAGACGCTAGGGCGAATGAACGAGAATCTGCCAGGCGATCCACGAGTGAGTCGAAGCCCATGTTGCAGATTGATGCAAAAGGCTCACTCTGCCCCACACGGACAATCCCAGTGCAGGCTGCCTGTTAGGGCTGGAGGCCAGGGTGAAGACAGGAGTGAGCTCAGAGGAGGTATCGCTGAGCAACCAGAGGACAAGCCAGGAAGACTTCCTGGACAGGGCGACTTTCAGCCAGACCCTAAGGAATAGACCAGATTCAGATACGCGGGGATGGGAAGAGTGGCCTTCCACTCCAGGAGAGCTAACGATATGACCAAGGGACGACAGTGAGAGAGGCAGGCTGAAGAGAATGTGTAAAGAGAAAAAAAATTTAAAAGGAGGAATAATCTGGGTCCTATCATCATCAAGGGCTTCAGATAGCAGCTAAATTTCTTTAAAAAAAAAAATCTTGTTAATCTGGATTTCTAACCTCTCCCCATTTCTAGCAAATGAGAGACATTCTGCCCAGTGCTCTTCTGCAAATTTTTCGTTAGCATCCACTCAGTGCCCAGCTCTGGTACAGCCCTAGCCCTGCAGTATCTCGCTTCCTGGGGGATGAGCTGTTCCACATAATTGAGTGTAGCAGCTGCTTATCACATTAATTATTCCTTTTAATCAATTGGATGGAAATGTTCTGAAGGTGATGGCACAGTTTGCGCCCTTTGTAGGCAGGAGGCTGGGTGGGCGTGGGGGCATCTTATGGGAGACTTGAAGTCGCCGAGGTGAATGTGGGTACTAGGGTTCAGTGAGGCACCTGGGGGTGACCAATGTTTTCCACTACGTCCCACCACTGGATGGCCTCCCTCCGCCCTCCTTTGTATGGCTCTGCTGCCCTCTCTGCTTTTAGCTGCAAATCCACCGTGCAACGGGGCAGCTGGGGGCTGCAGGTGGATGTGGGTGAGGCTCAGGGGCTCACCTTTGAGAAAGGTCCATGAATTTCAGATCTGTGCGAGCTTGGTTTCCCCTCTCCTGGGTTTCTGCTGTACCCTTGGGAGGGACAGCTGTGCTCCTCGGCCAACCTGAACGCTTACCTGCTCACTGAGCACGTGGACCCGGTAGGACTACAGGACCACAGAACCAAACTCAACTTCACCCCACCGTTTATAAATGAATGGTGCAGCCCTCCTTCCAGACACTGAAAAGGGACTTGTCCACATCCTGGACACTTTGGCCCCTTAGCGCTGATGAACTCCAGGTCCTATGGACCCCACCTCTGGCAGTCCTAACTTGTTGTCTCCTCTCCACACCCGTACCCCCAACACCATCATCATCTCTTGCCTGAACACTGAAGCAGCCTCCTCAGTGGCCTCCCTGACTCTAGCCTTGATCCCTCCAGTCCGTCCACCCACAGCGGCCACAGCGAGCCTTCAGCATGCAGGTCTGACGGGATACTCACTCCCCTGTCTACAGCAGTCAGTGATTCCTGTCACCTGCAAAGAATGACCCCAAGGCCCTAGAAGAACTGACTCCACTCATCTCTCCATCTTCCCCATCCCAAAATGCAGCAATGCTAAAGCACCCAGCATTTCCCAAACTCACCATGCTGCTTCATGCCTCAGACCTTTGCACAGGCTCGTCCTTCCCCCCGAATTCTCTGTCTCCCTGGTCACCCAGCTAACATGGTCATCCTTCAGAACTCTGACCTACTGTCTCTTCCCTGAAGGCTTCTCTGACCATGTACAGGACAAAAAATTGTTTCCTCCCCTCTTCCTCTCTTTTCTACACACAGATTTCTACAATTTTTTTTTTTGCACATTTCACACTGTAATTATTTATCCAGCACTCTTCCCCACGAGCTGAGAGCGGAAGCTGTGTCTTCCTCATCCTGTACCGCCAGTACCTAAGACCTTGCCCCCAACACAGATGATCCTTAAAAACCTGCTGGGTGGGTGTGGGTATCCTGAGCTTCGCTGAGAACTGAAGGAGACCCAGGAGCTGCGGAGTTTGGAGCCATGTTTTAAAGAAGGGAGTACCTGTGCAAAAGCAGGAGAAACAGCAGGGTGTCGTCTGGGAGGAGGGCAGAGAAGACGAAGCCCGTGTCTAGTGTGGTGGAGTGGGGAGCCGGCGTGCTATGGGGGTGAGGGCCGGTTGGCAGCAAAGACAACCAACCAGCCACCCCGCCCTGACTTTCCCTGGCACAGGTGCCCTTCTGGAACGGCTGCAATGAGGACGAGCACTGTGTCCCTGACCTCCTGCTGGATGCCCGCAGTGACCTGCCCACGGCCATGTAAGCTGGCTCCTCCCTGCCCCTGCCCTGATTCCGTTCCTTCCCCCGCAAGTAGATCTGGGGCTCCCCAAGCCCTGAGTGCTGCCTGCATATGGTTCTTGGAGGCAGCATGGCTCAAACACAGAACGTGGAGCCTGGGTTTAGCCCAGGCTCTGCCTCTAATTGCCTCTCATGTGACTTCAGGCACGTCCCTTCCCTCTCTGGGCCTCAGTTACTTCCTCTGCAAAATGAAAAGTACTCATCTATCCAAACTCCTCAAACTTCATTTAGAAAAAGGAATCCTTTCTTTGGAATCTTTACTATCAAACAGATGAAAGATGGAGACTAGGACCAGTGATCCTGGTGGCTCACCCTCCTAGCCCCCAACTAGGTGACCTGTGGGCCCAGTGATGGACTGCTTGAACTAAGGAGACAAAGCAGGTGGCTGAGCACGGTGCCCTGTCTCAGTGACCCTGTCTCAGGGACTTCTCTGGGCTCGAGCCCTGAGGAGTTCAAGGTCACCACAGGCCAACACTTAGGCACTGTGAATTCCCTCGGAGTGCATGCAGGGCCGTGCTGGGGAGCTGTGTGGGGCTGGGGGAGCCCGTGTGGCCTTCTGGGGCTTTGGAAGGCCCTCCAGAGCTTGTGACATGAGGACAAAGCCTTTTTCTTTTTAAGATTTTATTTATTTATTTGACATAGAGAAATCACAAGTAGATGGAGAGGCAGGCAGAGAGAGAGAGAGAGAAGCAGGCTCTCTGCTGAGCAGAGAGCCCGATGTGGGACTCGATCCCAGGACTCCGAGATCATGACCTGAGCCGAAGGCAGCGGCTTAACCCACTGAGCCACCCAGGCGCCCCACAAAGCCTTTTTCTAAAAAAAAAAGATATAGTATACAAGGAAAAATAATGAAAAATATCCTCTTTAAAATTTATGTCATTTATTTTCAAGTAATCCATCCTCTACTTTTAGAGGTAGTCTAAAGGTAGACTTACTGACTTACTCAGTCTGAGTAGCTAGAAAACAAAATGACTGAGCTAGAAAACATATACAATAAGTAGAAATAACACAGACAAACCCTGAGAAGGATGAAGAAGCAAACCGTCTAGCCATCCTGGCTACTCATCAAGATAGTCTCTTCATTTAGCTCCGAGCTTCCCGGTAGCCAAAGCCAAAAGGGATACATGCTGAGGAGAGCAGGGAGGCCTGGCCCCGCCCTCCCCATTCCATAAGCCTGGCCCTGGGTGGGCTCTGTCCCACAGGGAGTACTGCCAGAGGGTCCTGGGCAAGACCACGCAGGACTGCTCCGCCTACACGCTGTCCTTCGACACTACGGTCTTCATCATCGAGAGCACACGCCGGCGGGTTGCTGTGGAGGCCGTGCTGGAGAACAGAGGCGAGAATGCCTACAGCACGGTCCTAAATATTTCGCAGTCAACAAACCTGCAGTTTGCCAGCTTGATCCAGAAGGTAAGACCTCAACTGTGGGCCTGGTCTGCCTGAGGCTAAGGGCAGAGGCAGGAAGGGAAGGGTCCAGCCAAGGGGACTGGTGGGCTGCATGTTACAGCCACTGGGAGCTTACAGATCCCTGTGGCCAGGCTTTTCCCAGAGATTCTACCGGGTCTGGTCTGGGGCCACGCCCACATCAGCATGCTTTGAAAGCATCCCAGGCAAGGTCAGCGTGCAGCAGGGGGAGAGCCACTGGGAGAGGGGGGTCTGAGCCCTTCCCGAGTATGGGGAGGAATGTCTTTTAGCCTGTGTCCTTGGCTCTCAATAGGAGCACACACACATGCGTGTGCACACGCACAGCCACACACACCCCACACAGGTGCACACCAGCTAATACAGCCCCCTGCCCACAGTTCATCCTTCAGGCTTTCTCAAAAGGGCCCTCTCACAAGAACCGGAACAGGTTATTCCAAACTTCAACCTTTCCTATCATGCCAGAGACTGAGGCACAGAGGGGTGGACAGGGCCTGACCAGGACCACACAGCTAGTAAGTGGCAGAAGGGTTCCTGGGCCTGCACTTTAGGACAGGGCTTTGTCCTCATGTCACAAGCTCTGGAGGGCCTTCCGAAGCCCCAGAAGGCCACACGGGCTCCCCCAGCCCCACACAGCTCCCCAGCACGGCCCTGCATGCACTCCGAGGGAATTCACAGTGCCTAAGTGTTGGCCTGTGGTGACCTTGAACTCCTCAGGGCTCGAGCCCAGAGAAGTCCCTGAGACAGGGTCACTGAGTCAACCCAGGACATCACTGTCATGTGGAGCGGGGGGCGGTCCCAGCTCCCCTCAGACAGTCTCTGCCCCCAAGGATCTCAGAGCATCCATATGGAGCCCTGAGTGCCGG
The DNA here is from genome assembly GCF_011764305.1 of Mustela putorius furo. Taxonomy (NCBI): domain Eukaryota; kingdom Metazoa; phylum Chordata; class Mammalia; order Carnivora; family Mustelidae; genus Mustela; species Mustela putorius. Next base: position 11,559,812 of record NW_025422045.1, on the reverse strand, counting down.
GTGGGGCAGACACAGAACCCCTCAGTCTCTGCCAGGCAGTCCCTTCCTCAGGCCCAAGGCTGGGCCGCACAGTCAAGCCCCCTGCAACCCCAAGTGAGGATGAGCAGCCCATGTGATGGCCCTCTTTCCCAGTCCTGTCCCGCCCAGAGATTTTGGCATCTGTCTGAATTGGGGTACTTAGGGGAAACAGGGCCCCAACCCGCATCCACCTTTCACTACTCCCCTGGTCCAGACGCTACAGTGCCATGCCTATTCATAAGCCCAGGGGCCAGTCTTCGTGGGATTTTGTGTCTGTAGCACAGAAGATCTTTGAGAACTGAGGAGGACAAAGAGAAGCGGGCAGCGGGCAGCGTGTTCTAGAAAGGGCTACATCCACACATGCAGCGGGGTTATGGGGGGCGGGGAGGGGCGTGTGTGTAGGGATAGCCCACAACCTAGTTCTGCCCATCCAGCCCCAGCCCAGGAGCTGCTCACAGCTGGGAGACCAGCACTCCTCTCCCTAGGCTGCCCTCCATCCCACCATCCAGCTGAGGGGAACGCTCGTGGAGGAAGCACCCCCGCCCCAGCCAGTTACAGATGTGTTAGTCTGATCATGAGCACTTTGCACACACACATGCAAAAGCTCACAGACCTGCCTGTGCATTCAAGGAAACCCACCTGTTCCTCATGCCTGCCACAGGGCACACACAGGCGGAGTCTACACAGACATGCCTTTCTGTCCACACGTGCATATGCATGCCCAAAGATACACACAAGGACACACAGCCACCCAACAGTGTCAAGCTAGAGCACTGTGGGGGAGTCCCCTCCCTCAGGACCCTAGCGGAGGTGACCCCGGCGCTGGCCCAGCAGGACCCCAGCTCAGAGAGGCCCAGGAGCTGGGCGGTGATTCCCCCTCAAAGCCACTGCCTCCCGTGTCTCCGGGGCCCCTGGGGTCCCAGCTTCCTTCCAAGGTCTGTGGTACAGCTCTGGTGTAGGTGGTGGGGTGCGGCTTGGGTGGTCCCCAGGCCCAGGTCTCTGGCCCTCCTAACAGCTGCCCGCGGTGCTCCCCACCCTCCCCTAGGACGACTCAGATGGCAGCATCGAGTGCGTGAACGAGGAGAGGAGACTCCACAAGAAAGTCTGCAATGTCAGCTACCCTTTCTTCAGGGCCAAGGCCAAGGTTGAGGCTGGGGGCAGTGTGGGGGCGGGACCGGGTGGGTGCTGGGAGGCACTAGGGAGGCAAGGGAGATGGAAATGAACAGAGGGGAGAACAGGGGAGGGATGGAGAAGCCTGAGCATGGCTGTTAAGTCTGTTAGTTTTTTTCACCCAGGAAATGACACCCACAGGACCTAACTAGCCAGCCCACCCCCAAGAGAGCATCCAGGCTCCTTCACCTCAGGGCAATGCCACCACTCCACCCACCCCTCTCCCACCACCTCCTGGCCAGTTATCCCTTTATCCTTTATCCTAACACACTTTTTCCAAGTCCAGCCTCTCTCAGCCTATTTTGTGCACGGGGAGAGATTGGGAGAAAAATTGACGTTTTGTGGGCACTTGTCATGTGCTTAAAAGGACAAGTGGAAAGTGGGTAGGGTGTGTGAGGGGAAAAGCAAATTCCCCAGGAAGGAGAATCCCCAGATTCCAGACTCCAGATCACGTAGCATTTGTCCGTCTCTACGGGGTACTGGGTAGCCACTGAAGGTTCTGGAACAAGAAAAGACCCAGCTGAGACTAGGCTACTCATAGAGCTGGCATCAGACAGAAGGGAGCTTGAGGCAAGAGTCAGGGAGAGTGACAGCTTGTTCCCAGGATCGGAGTCTGCAAGGCTGGGGGAGAGAAGGGGAATCCTCGCCTCCCCTCTGGGACACAAGTCAAGAATGGGGCCCCAAAGTCTCCTTGGGAAACCCCATGAAGCAGATCTGAGAAGAACATGAGGTCTGGGCAAAGCCCCTGTAATGTCCCCAGAGTCGGGTGGGAGGTGGTGAGGAGGGTCAGAGAGTCAGAGGTCACAGGCTACAGTCCCTTTGGCCAAGGCCAAAGGAAGCATAGGACTAGACCATCAAAGTGGTCGGAGGACCGCTGGACCAGGAGGCAGGTGCCTTATTGAACTGCTGGGTGCCCGAGGCAGCCTTCACCCTTCTGCTGGCCTCTCCCTATCGCACACAGGAAGAAGGGCCCGCTGAGGCAGTCCTCCTGCTGGCTTCCGGCCCTGCACCCTGTGGTTCATGGGGATGGCCACCTCCCCTTCCCGCCATCAAGCTCCCCACCCAGGAATTCCCACAGGATCCTGAAATTGGACCTGCTGCCTTCTAGTTGCCTGTAGTTGAAAACAAAAAGGAAGTCGTGGGGAGAATGGCTGGTCCCTTAGCCAAGAAACCCTATCAGAGGAGCTATTGTCTGTGGCTGTGTCCCCAGGTCCCAAGCTCAGCTCACATCACTCTGGCACCTGGTCCTCCAGGCACCCCAGGCAACAGCTACCCACTCACCCCCCCCCACCCCGGGGAGACAAGGGCAGGGGCAAGGAGGGGCAGGCTGGCCATGTCCAGACCTGCAGTTCCCAGACACCCCAGCTCCAGCAACTGGACCTCTTCCTCGCAGGTGGCTTTCCGGCTGGATTTTGAGTTCAGCAAATCCATCTTCTTGCACCACCTGGAGATCCGGCTCACCGCTGGCAGGTCTGGGCGTCGCCTGCTCCTTCTGCCCCCTCTGGGCTCTGCTCGCTGCTGTCCCCTGCTCTGCTGCTAGCCACAGCTCTTCCCTGTGCCCCTGCCCCGACCTGGGGGTGGGGGGTCCACCTGCTGCCCTCTCCATCCTTGGGCAGCTCAGAGAGAAATAGCAAACCCTTACCATTGCTCTGGCAGCTGTTTCTAAAACCTTCAATTACAAAGAACTGTACATGTAATCATCGGGCATCACAGCAGCCCCTGACAATAGCAAAGCAGGGGTCATCTTCACAGAGTAAGGGAAGGAAGGTCTTTTAAAATGGAAAAATGTTGGAGGGGAGAGAAGTGCAGAACAGAAAGAACACGGGAGAAGGAGTAGAACAAACAACCAGTGTCCCTCTCCCCGTTGCTATAGTTACACGCTGTGTGTCCTTGGGAAGTTCACACAGCCTCTCTGAGCCTTCCTTTCCTCACCTGTTAGTTGCTTTGCCCATCCGAAGGGGCTGCCGTGAGCCCACGCGGGGAGCCGGCTCGGCTGGTGGAAGGCCCCCTGGCCCGCTCCTGACCGCCCCGCGCGACTCTCCTTGCAGTGACAGCGACGAGGAGGAGAGCACCAGGGAAGACAACACGGCCCTCCTGCGCTTCCACCTCAAATACGAGGCTGATGTCCTCTTCACCAGGTGGGGGGGTGGGAGGGGACAGGCTGGGGGAAGCCTGAGAGAAGTGAGGCCTAAGACGGGATACCCTCTGGGGGGGATCTGCATAGGACCAGAGGTCACAGGGGCCAGGCTGCAGTGCCAAGGGACTGTGCGTCGGGGGTGTCCCTGAGGACTCGGAGAGGGCAGGTCCCTCAGCCATGGTGGGCAGGGGGTAGAAGGAGACACAGAGCTGACCTCCAGGGAGCTCCTGCCTCTGGGAGGGGGTGGCACATGGGGGGTATCCACCCCCAGTGCAGGTGATAAGTGGGGGTCTGGTCTGAGAGGATTTTAAGTCATAAAACCTACTAAAAGTCCATCTGCTTTTCATTACCACCTTGAACCAGCAACTTTCCACAGCGAAAGTACGAGAACCCACCTCCCCAAAGGGCAAAGTGCTCCCACCAGCCAGCCCTGTCCCCTGGGAGTCCCTAGGCCATTGGAGAAGTCAGACTTGCAACCACACAGAAAGCAGGCTCAGGCCCTCCCGTGGCCACTGCTGGACACTGGAATGGGGCAAAGTGGGCGAGTTCATGCTCTAAAGAGGTCTTGCCATTGGGCTGAGAGGCCAGGAATGGCCCCCAAGGGCAGGGATGGCCAATGACCAGCTCTCTGAGCTCATGCCCATCCCCCACATGAGGCGGCCTTTGCTGAGAGATCTCGGCATGCATCCCTGCTGAGGCTCAGAACCCTTCCCAACACAGTCCTCCCCGTCCTCAGGGACACCAGAGAAAACCTCTTTCCTGTGGTCTAGGGGAGCCGGGCACATGCCCACGCCCTCTGTCATGCATTTATTCAGTGAGCCAACATTGCCTGAGCTAACAGCGTCCCTGTCCTCTGTCCCTGCAGGGACAGCAGCCTGAGCCACTATGAGGTCAAGTCCAATAGCTCACTGGAGAGGTACGATGGCCTTGGGCCTCCCTTCAGCTGTGTCTTCAAGGTAAGGCTGGCAGAGAGCCAGGCAGAGTGAAGGACAAGAGCTGAGGGTTCCCCTTGGGGTGAGGAGGGGTCTGGAATCATTGCAAGTGCCTGGGATTCAGCCCCAGCCCTGTTACCCACTCACTGTGCGATTTTAGGCAAGTTCCTTGCCCTCTCTGGGCCTCTCAGTCCTTATCTAGAAAATAATGGGGGGGTGCCGGTTGGGGCTCAGTCTCTTAAGCAGCTGACTTCGTTTTTTATTTTTTTTAAGATTTTATTTATTTGTTTGTTTGTTAAGATTTTATTTATTTATTTTACAGAGAGAGATCACAAGTAGGCAGAGAGGCAGGCAGAGAGAGAAGGGGAAGTAGTTTCCCTGCTGAGCAGAGTCCAATGCGGGGCTCGATCCCAGGACCCTGAGATCAGGACCTGAGCCAAAGGCAGCTCACTGAGCCACCCAGGCGCCCCTAAGATTTTATTTATTTATTTGACAGAGATCACAAGTAGGCAGAGAGGGGGGGAAAGCAGGCTCCCTGACGAGCAGAGACCCCCCTCCGATGTGGGGCTCAATCCTGGGACCCTAGGATCATGACCTGAGTCGAAGTCAGAGGCTTGAACACACTGAGCCACCCAGACGCCCCAAGCAGCTGACTCTTGATTTCGGCTCAGGTCATGATCTCAGGGTCGTGAGATCGAGCCCCAAGTGGGGCTTTGTGGTCAGTGGAGAATCTGCTTAAGATCCTCTCTCTCCCTCTGCCCCTCTCCCCCAACTCAAATAATAATAAATAAATCTTAAAAGAGAAGAAAAGAATGGGGCTGGACTGGGAGGATGTTATCAATGAAGGTTAGGTGTGGTTGCATATATTTAAAAAATATTTTTAAATACAAGTGGCCTAAATGGACCAGAGTTTATTCTCTCCATAAAAGAAGTCCAGGGTTGGCAGCTTCATAAAATCATTCAGGATTGGGTCTTCTGTCTGCTCCACCGTCCTTGACATGCCACTATCAGCCTCTTAAGTTCACCTCATTGCCCAATACAGTTGCAGCTCCGGCCATCACACTCTCATCCCAGGAAGGAGGAAGGGGAGAAGAGCAGGCCCCTCCCTCCTAAAGAAACTCCTTGGCAGTTTCTCACACTGCCAGTTACCTAGGGAGGCTGGGAAATGTGGCATTCGTCTCTGCCCCCGTGTAAGGAAGGAGCAAGAAGGGGGATGAGGAGGCATTCGAGCAGTCTGCCCAGTGAGCTCTGTGCCCCCCCCACCCCTAAAAGCTGCGTGTGAGCTCGGGGCAGGCTGATGCTGGAAACCATGTATCAGACATGCTGGTATCCAGGTGGCTGTTGCAGGAGGGGTCTAGTGACTGCCTGAGGCCACACAGCTGGTAGACGCTCGAAGCTCTGGGTCGGAGACTGGCCTCTCTGATTCCAGAACCCTGCTTGGAGTCACTGCCACTCTGACACCGGCCATGTCACGGCTAGCACTCGCTCACGGTTACAACCTTCGTTAATGCATGACTCAACTCTCACCATCTCCTCCCTGACCTCAGCCCAGGGTGACCAGCAGCACTAGGCTACAAAATCCCCACAGCCAGGAGAGCCTGGGAATGGAAGTGACCTTGCTCTCCAGCCTCATGGCCCCCACCGGCTTGTCTTTGGCCTCCAGGAGCCCGGCCCCTTGGGTGCTTCCACGCACCTTTGTGCACACAGCCCCTGCCGTGATTTGGCAGAGCATATATGCCAGGGGCTTGAAGGGGCCTGATTCCCAACCTGATGGGTGGCTCACCTCCATGGACCTCATCCTCCACTCCCCTCTACTGCAGCTGCTGCTGGACGTACTGACTCCTCCTCTCTCTGGTCACAGATCCAAAACTTGGGCTTATTCCCCATCCACGGAGTAATGATGAAGATCACCATCCCCATCGCCACCAGAGGGGGCAACCGCCTGCTGATGCTGAAGGACTTCCATACTGACCAGGTACCAGAGCCCTTGGGAGCCTGCTCAAGGGAGGGGATCAGTAGGTGACCTACCCCTAGGGGTGCCCCCAAGTCCTCAGACATCAGCTCCTCCTCCCCGGCCCCGGACCAGCAGGGCTTTCACGGGGCAGAGGAGAAGAATGGAGCATCTCTGGGATGCTGATTGGGCCAAGGCTGGTGGTGAGGCCGGTTGTGTGTGGCCCTGCTGCAGGTGAACACGTCCTGTAACATCTGGGGAAACAACACCGAGTACCGACATGCCCCGACAGAGGAAGACCTGACCCGAGCCCCACAGCTGGTGAGTGTCCTCCTTACCCGGGGCTGGGCCGCGAGCCTCTCAGACCAAGAGGAAACAGAATGAAGAAATACACTTAATGAGCTCACCATCTTGCAGGACACATAGAGTGAATGCCAGAGGAGCTGGCTGTCACAAGGCTGTGACAGGTGTCAAGAGAGAGAGGAGGGGAGCAGACAACCTCCAGGAAAGGAAAAGGGATCGTGGCCTGGCACCTGTGCCTTAGAGGGCAGCAGGATACGGATGAGCAAAGGGAAGGGGAAGCCCAGACCCAGCAAGGTTCTGAAGGCCAAGACCTCCTTGGCTTGTATTGGAGACTTTGACCCCAGCAGCTGGGTCCTCCCTGTCCCTGAGGATGGAGGGCAGCTCATGTCACCTCCCAAAGCCCTCCCCGTGACACCTGCTTGTCCCCAGCTTTTTGTTCCCAGGGCTGCCCCTGCTCCAGATCACAGTTTCTGATTGCTTTCACTGTTCTTCCCCAGACTAACATCTTGGCTGTTCTGGTTTGATTTCTGCAAATAAGCCCCTCACACCAAGCATTTTGAGTGTAGTGTACTTTCCTGAAGACTGGGCCTGGGGGACTGGGGGCGGGGGTTGTTTCAGTAGCTGCAAGAGAGGGATACAAACAAGTTTAACCTAATAAATTCTGATAATTTGACAATTTCTTTGGGTTTTCTGTTGAACGGGATCATCTGTAAACAATAATAGTATGAGCGTTACCATTCAATCCTTACAAACTGTTTTTCTCATCTTCTGGCTCTGGCTAGGACCTCCAGGACAGTGGGAAGTAGAAATGATGACAGTCTTGTCTTGAACTTGATTTTTTTTAAATTGTTTTTAAGTTTTTCATTATTAAACATGATACTTGTTGTATTTTTATATATATACACACACACACATAAACACCCTATATTCAGATTCAGGAAATTCCTTGGGAGTTTTTATCGGAAACAGAAGTTGGATTTCCTAAAATGCTTTCTCTGCCTCTGTTACAGTAATCATACAATGTCTCCTTTAATCTGTTTGTCTGGCGATGACATTTATAGGCTCCCTAAGGTCAAATCCAAGTTCTGCTCCTAGAATACACGTGATTACCCACAACCTCGACCAGCATAGGCTATACCGTCCTTACCTCGTCCTCCAGCCATCAAGTGGCACCCGCAGCCCATGTGTCCCCCCACCCCCCACCTCTCCTTGAGCCCATCCTCTGCCCCTCCCCCCTCACAGGAGCCAAACTTGGGCTCAGCCATCTGTCTGATGGCCCAAGGCCCTGCTCACATTCTCGGGCGTGGCTAGGCCAGCTGCCTTCCTTGCTCCCCTGGAGCCCAGTCGCTCACCCCAAGACCCACCTCCTCTTTCAGAATCACAGCAACTCTGACGTAGTTTCCATCAACTGCAACGTGAGGCTGGCCCCCAACCAGGAGATCAATTTCCATCTGCTGGGAAACCTGTGGTTGAGGTCCCTAAAAGCAGTAAGTAGAGCTCTTGAGCTAGACCCCAATGAAGCAAGGGAAGGTGGTGGGTGCCGGGGAATCTCCCCGCAGGGGAAGGTTTGGCTTCTGACAAGACCTCTGATTATACAGCTCAAGTACAAGCTGATGAAGATCACAGTCAATGCAGCCTTGCAGAGGCAGTTCCACAGCCCTTTCATCTTCCGAGAGGAGGATCCCAGCCGCCAGGTGAGCCCCCCGGAACCCTGCAGGCCTCAGCCTGAGTCAGACCAGCTAGGGAAGGGGTTGCCCCTCTCCCTAGAGCTTCCTATGCTCTGTGCTCACGTGTTCCTGCAGGAGAGAGGTGGACCGATCTGCAGTTAGTGCAGCATCAAAAGACAGGAGACAAGCAAGACATACAGGCTGTTGGGGCATGAGCAGGGATGGGGCCAAAAGTAGACATTAGCCCAGTGACCTCGAGAGCACCAGGCTCTATACCACAGCAGCCCCATGGAATCAGAGGAAGGAGGGGAGCATGGGTATTCTGCACTAGAGGAATGGACTAGGTCTCAGGCCTGCCCACCTCTAGGGGTTGGGGGTCTTGGTGGGGGGAACTCATTGATTGCTTCCACCAATAGTGAGTAAGGCCAGCAGCCTAGAATGACCATCCATCCCTCTCTTCCCCATCCATCCTCACCCCAAATACGAGGAAATGCACATAACGTGCTTTAAAGGTTGGTGTGAACTAAGTTCGTGAAGAACAAGGGAAGCGAGATGTCTCTGTATTGGGACTCTGTGAATTGGCTAACACCGGATTGTCGCAGGCCAGACTGTCTAAAATCAGGGCCCCCAGAAGGGGATGAGGCTTCGTATAGTGCTCTCCTAAGAAAATGAGAAGTTGGGTCTTGAAGAAAAGCCCAGTCCTTCGGAGAGGGGCTTGGGACATGGGACACTGCTGCCCTCCACTGGCCACATCCCCACACCAGCCATGGCCTGCAATCCTTGTGAGTGGTTCTCATACTAGATGCCAAGTGAACCTCCAGCCCCACCCCCAGGGGGATGGTGGAGACCCAATTCAGGCATGGACAGGAAGCCAGACCTTAATCAAACGCACAAACACCACTTGCAAGCCCTGTGGGGGGCTGCCAGGCAGAGGGGGAGCAGGAGCAGGGGACCCACCGAAGGAGCAGTTTGTTCCTTCATCTGACATGTGCTGGGTGTTCCTCCTATGACTCAGGCCCCCAGGGGATACGGAGATGACTTAAGCAGACAAGGGGGATGAAGATAACAGAGCATGGCTCTGATCTGGGGGCGAGTGCGGGTGCTGGGCTTGGGGGGTGGGGGTGGCAGTCAGAGCAAGGGATGTCCAGGGGAAGTTTTCTGGAGACAGTCCACTTGATCCGAATCTCAAGAGATATGTCAGAATTTTGCAGGCAACCGAGAGAGGAGGCGTTGTATAGGCACCCCCGATGCCCCCCCACGCCCTTCCCCCCACACACGCACGACCCCTCTCTCTACACTAGTCCATGGTTTCTAAGTGAATTCTCCTTCTCCTTCCTCTCCCACCTCCCCCCAGAAATCCCTCTGAGCCTCTCCAGATACCTCACTTCTCTTTTAGAAATGCAGCAACCCAGAACCGAAGGCCCTGTTGGCTTAGCTGTGAGCTAGCTCCGGGGGCGGGGAGGTGAAGGTCCCAGCCCTCGTGGGTTGAAAGAGAACATAAAAGGCCCTCGCCTGCCATTCGTGGAGCCGTGACTCAGGCCCAGGCACTGTAGCAGACACTGGGCATGCGATCTGGCTCACTCCTCAAAGTGCTGTGAGGTACGCCCACCCCTATTTTTTAGATATAGACACTGAGGCTGTGGCAGGTAAGGCGGAGAGGGGGCCGTGACTGGCTTGAAGTTGAACAGGGAGTGGGTGGCCAAGCCAGGGCCCTAAGCCGCTGCTGGGAATGGGGAGGTGGGGGTGGTGTTACACATTCCGTCCCCTGCCGTGTTGCCTGAGCGCTTCCTCTGTCCCGGCCACTGAACACAGAACAGTGACCAACACAGATAAAGCCCTGTTCCCCTGGAGCAGACGTTCTAGATGGGCAGGATGGCAAGACACGGGAATACATCAATGCCGAGTGGTGATAAAGCTGTGCCCGGAAAGGCAACAGGCACAAAAGGGTGGAGGCTGGGGGGACAGGGTGCTGTTTTATACAAGGAGATTGGGAAGAGCCTCCCAGATAAACTGACATCAGAGAGAGAGCATGAAGAAGGGGGGTGTCTCGTCACTACCAGCCCAGCAGAAGGGACAGCAAGACCAAGACCCTGCAAAGAGTGTGTGCTTGGCTCGTTGGGAGGCCAGGTAGCTGGAGGGCTGGAGTGGAGAGAGCGATGGGGAGAGAAGAGATGGGGCTAGGGAGGTGAGCAGAGCTGGAGAGTGTAGGGCCTTGCGGGCCAGGACAGGGACTCTTATTTTCCACTCTGAGCTGCAGACACAGCGTGGAGGAGAGAATTAAGTCTGCCTTCCTCCGGCTGCCATGCCGAGAACAGACTACAGAGAGCGATGAGGAGGCTGGGAGGCAGTAAGCGGGTTCTTACGGTTTCCAAGGCTAAAAGGAGGGTTTTGGGTCCAAGGAAGTAGCCCTGGAGGGAGGAAGACTGGCCAAAGTTGCGGGGCTTCAAAGGTCGAATGGCCAGATTTGGCTGGAGTCCATGTGGCCGGGAAGGTAAGAGTCAGGGCCGAGCCCGGAGCTTCTCAGCTGAGCAAAGCTAGGAAGGGCAGTGCTGCCTTTTGCTTCCCTGGGAAACGCAGTGAAGGAAGAGGTTTGAGGGTGAGGAGTGGGATCAAGAGTCTGTTTGGGAACCTGTTAAAGATGCCAAGTAGGCTGGGAAGATAGAAGATATGAGTCTGGAATTTAGCAGAGAAGCCAAGTAGAAGGGAGAAATGTGACAGCGGTCAGCGGAGAGATGGTAAAGCCCCACGTTGGAGAGAGTTAGGCCCTCTCGTGGCCCTGAGCCCTTTTGCCTTTGGAGCTCCTTCCTCCTTAAAAACATAATTTAAATCCTTATTTTATGACAGTGTCCATATATAGACAAACATAATCCAAGCAAGGTTATATATTTTCTTCTTCTAATTTTAAAAGAAATTAGAACAGTTTCGGGGCCTTCTAAAGGCACCAAAGGCCCTGGGCCCACTGTGCCAAGCGTGGAAGAAGGCCCCGAGCTCACCAGGAAGTGACTATAGGTAAAGCAGAAGTCCAAGTGCAGAGCCACAGGACACATCAAAATTTAGAAGCGGGGGAGGCGATGAAGAAGCAGCAGAGAAAATAAGAAAAAGTAGCCCATGTGGTGGGAGAATCCAAGGGGAGTGGAGTGTGGCCCAAGGCCAAAGGCAGAAAGTGTCTCAAAGAGAAGGCAGGATCGAACACCTGGGTCCCTTAACTCCCGTGTCTGTTGTGCAAGGGTGGGGTGCTCTGGGGCCTCTGCTGGCCAGGTGTCACCTATCCCTCCAGCAGATCCCCCTGGGCACTAGCTATCCCCACGCCACCCCCCCCGACCCCCCACCCCAGGGCTCCAGAACAGTCATGCTGTGGACCTGGTGCCCTCCTCCCCTTGCAGATCACATTTGAGATCTCCAAGCAAGAAGATTCGCAGATCCCCATCTGGATCATTGTGGGCAGCACCCTGGGGGGCCTCCTGCTGCTGGCCCTGCTGGTCCTGGCACTATGGAAGGTGAGGCCCCAGCAGGCAGGTGATGGGGAAAGCAGCATCTTGGCGGGGGGTGAGGGGTGGGGGGCTCAGGCCAGGGGCTCTAACATCTGGGCTCTGGTGCCAGTCCCTACATTCTCCTCCCCATGAGAGCTGGCACACACCCAGCCTCCTCCCCAGAACTAGCCTGCTACCAAAGCCTGCCCCTCTCACCACAGCAGACAGCTTGGCTAGTGCCACCAGGGGACCTGCAGCCTGTGGCTCTGACCCTTCTGTGGGTCCCTTTAGGAACTTGATGAAAGCTAGGTCTCTTATCAGAAAAAGAAGCAAGCACACAGAACCACAAAATTTCTCCAACAAAATTTCTCCACGCGTCTCACAAGCCTCCCAAAGTCTTCTCTGTGTTTGAGTGGCAGGTGGAGAACCTATTACAGATGAGGCAAGGGAGGCCCAGAGAGGGGTGTTGACTGGGGCAGGGTCATACAGCACGACTTCTAGCCTCCTGACCCAGGCTGCATGCACTCCACTGCAGCTCCCACCACCACCACCACCAATTCAGGGGCCCATTGTGGCCCACCAAGGGAGTCCTGCTGGATTGGGGGTTGAGGGGGTACTCGGTGTTAGCTGGGGTATTCGGGAAGGAGCCTTGGGAGGGTTAATGAAGGGAAAGCAGGGAGGGGAGACAGGCCTTGTCCACCGGGCCCACCCCTGAGACTTCGCCTTTGCTGCCCACAGCTCGGCTTCTTTAAAAGTGCCAAGCGCAGGAGGGAGCCTGGCCTGGACCCCAACCCCAAAGCGCTGGAGTGAGTCTCAGAGGAGGCTGCGAGTCGATGGGGGCCAGGATGCCAGTCCAGGCAGTGTGCAGGCCCAGGCCCAGGGCCCACTGAGCTGGGGTGGAGAAGATGCCAGCTCGCTTTGCACTTGACCTCATCTCCTGAGAGACCAAGCCTACACCCTCTGAAAGGAACTCAAGCCAGTTTTAGGAGGGACTGCTCTACTGGGAGGCCCAGGCACCTCCAACACAGAGCCCTGGTGATTTAGAGGGACCCATCACATGGCCCACCAAAGCCTCCGCCGGGCTCTGTGGGGGCATTTGTGCCCCTGCCACTAAGGTGCTAGGAATTCCTACCGGCCTGTCCCATCCTCAGAAGAAACTGGGAGAGGAAGACTGCCATGCAAACCTACTCTGCACACTCCAGGCCTCCAGTCCCAGTAGGAACCCGGGGGGTGGGGGGGACCGGCGCAGCAGATCTGCATTCTGTGCTGCCCTCCCACCCCTGCCCCTGCACTGCCCAAGGCTCCAGGTCCCACTCTCATCTTCTGCGGACAGGAGTTAGGTCCCTGGAGCTGTCCCTGAATGAACCGGGGGCCCCTGGGCCCGATGGTGACAGCTGCAGGCCAGGAATGAAGAAGGACCCTGGGTCGCGGAGACTGTCGGACGGGCAGCTGGAACGCACAACATGGGGAACCCACCCCGAGATGGGGAGGCAAATGGGCCCTCCACACCCCCACAGCCCCTGCCCAGCCAGCTGCTTTTGTGCCTAGTACCCAGCCGGAGCCCGAGCACCACACGCTCCGAGTCCCACGTCCGCACTTGGTCTTCCAGCCTGCCTGGCTTAATGTGCAACCCGGCAGCAGGGGCAGCGGTGCGGAGCCTCCCCTCCCTGTGTCACCCATCTCCCTGCGTGCGCGTGTACACACACACACACACACACACACACACACACACACAGCCTCCCATCCCTCCCTTCTGCCCACCGTGCAAGAGAGAAGGGCCGGCACTGCTGAGGGGTCTCTCTGGAATGCACTAGTTAAAGCTGGTGTAGGGACACCCGAGTCTGTGCAGGCTCAGTGGCAAATGTCTGATCCGCTGGCCCATGGGACAAGTGGTACCACCAATGATGGCGCCTTGAGGACAACAGGCACGCCTGGTGCCCAGCGAGTAATTTATGCCTTAATCTTGTTTTGAGGTAGAAATGAAAGGGGGATGCTCAAAGGCATCTGCCCCCTGGTCACATAGTACGACCTTTACTGTCGTAAATATTTTTTAAAATAAAAAAAAAAAAATACAGTGACTGAAAACAACCAAGGTGCTATCATCCCATTCTGTGGGCAGGGCATATCCTGGGGAACCAACCTCTTTTCTCTGAAGGAAAGGAGACAGATGTGGGGCTCCTCCTGCTCTCCCATTCTCTCGAAATGTTGAGAAGGGACCTGTCCCCCATTTGCTCCCTACATCCCTACACCCTCCCCACCAAATGGGCGCCTGATCTGCAATGAACACCTCCAGCGATGCAGCCCTTCCTCCCTCACAAGACCACCAGGCCCATCTTCACCTGTTTGGATAGTTCAAGCTTCTAGCCTTTAGTTCCAGCCCTTCCCCTCCCTGGTCTCCTAGACTTCTCCAGGCTAGCATTTCAGTGCTGACCGGACACGCTGACTTAAGAGTTTCTCCACCTTTACACACAGACTGCTCTTAAACCAAGTGGTCTCCATTCTAACCTTATGCTACTAGAATCCCAAGAAGCCAGAAGTGGAACCTTAGAAATTATTGGCTCTTGTTCCCCCATAGATAGGACACTCAGAACCAGAGCAGTTAAAAGATAGCCCTAGGTTCCACAGCAAAATCCAGACTCACCCCAGGATGGCTCTCTTTCAAGCCAGCCATTCTAGCCCAGCCTCAGGGGTCTTACGGAAGGAGAAGGCACTGATGGAACTATGGGAATACTTTTACTCAGATGGTGAACCCCAAGCCAGAAGGACGCATTTGCAATCATGTTTCCCTGGAGTCTTACTCCCGTGAATGGAGCACCTGATGAAAGGAAACCCGAGGCACCCGCACACACACGTGTGTCATGGGACTTAGTGCCGCGCCTTCTGTCAAGCACTGTCAACTCTGAGAATGCCTTCATGTGAAACCTTTTAGGGACTGGCATTCACATTTTAAAAACTGCTCTGTGCAGCCACACTGCAGGCCAGACGCAATGTTATCTGCAGGTCAGATGCAGCCCAGAAGTGACCATATGGCAACCTCGGGGCCTTCAGAGGCAGCCTTACCCCCAGGGCTCCTCGGTCTGTCCATGCCCCACCCCAGCCCTATAGCAATAACTGGATGATCAAAAGGCAGAAACTTGTAACTTCAGGGAATTCAAGCCCTCCTCTAGCGTCTCTGCCTTCTTTCTCTTATCAGTTCTCCTTTTTGGAATTTATCTGCTCTGGGGTATAAATGTTTGAGATTGGCCTTAAAGAGTGCCTGGTAGGGCCACAGAGAAGATGCATTTCCTAGGGAGCAAAGCTCCCTCTAGAGCAGTGTTCTTCAGGCCCAGGAGCTCGGAAAGATACCTACACAAGGGCCCACCCAGGGATTCAGATTTAATTGGTCGGAAGGGGCCATCTTTGCTTCAGAGTCCTCCCCCTCCCCTGTGACTATTGCGCAGAGTCGAGGTCAAGAGGCAGGCATATATAGGCTTGGAAACAAGTAAGGGGTTAACATATCCAGGTGACCTTCCATTACGAGTAGTAAGAACTATGCTGTCGTTCTAATGTTCAAGTTAGCCTGATCCCAGCCTGGAGTTGGGAAGAACTTCTTGTTCCAGCAAGTCTCCGGGGTGGGATCTGCTGCAGATTTCACTTGGTTCTCCTGGGTCTCCAGAGGCCCAGGGGAACTCCTGGAGAAGCTGAACACATTTGCTATTGTCTGGAGGAGAGATGAAGCAATTTCGGCATTTAGTGGCAAGCACCCCAAATGCAACTTCAAATCAACATAAAATTCTTATCATGGTTCACAGATGGATATTATTAGCAATGCTCTATTCTATAGTTAAGAATAATTTTTTCTGATGGAGCTTAGCGTTGAAATCAGAGTGTTAACCTGAAGTGCAGCCAACTTAAAAAGGGTTCAGTCTTCTTAAAAGCATTACCAGTAATCCTAGGCCTTACTCTAAACAAGCCGATTTGACTTTCAGGCAATCCGTGATACTTGCTTAAGCAAGTCTATAGCAAACAATCACATGGCCGAAAAACACATGGGGCAAGGTCTGGGTCTTATAAACCAAATACCAACAGACGATGGTGTTAGAAATTGGTGGATTGTGTGGGTTTCCTAAATTCTAGGCTCACCATCTCATAGAGGAAAAAGATAGGAGTTATGAAATGAATCATTCGAGATGTTCTGTGAGGTTTCCCTGCTGTTCTAACATGGTGAAACCCCAGGTGGGATGGGGGCTCTCAGAAAAGATCCAGAAATTGAGGGGCGGGCCTTGGATGGACTCAAGAGAGTCCTCAAGCCAAGCCCTGTGCCATCAGCACCCAGTGCTCTGCAGGGAAGTGGATATCAGTTCTGGATCCCTCAGATCCAGCCAGCTGAGCTCGGGAAAGAAATCCAGGCGAGGGCAGGGCTTCTTTCTGGCATTAGATGGTGTGGGCATGTAAGTGGGCAGGACAGTGTGACTCTTAGAACACATGATCTATCCCAAGTTGAGCGTCTCAAAGTGGGATCCCAGAGCTGCCCAGATCAGAACCACAGTCTACATTTCACTCCAGACCTCACAAATCCAATTTCTGTGAGGTAATTCTAAGCACATTCAGTTTATAGAACCAGCAATCTGAAGCCATGATATTCTCTTAAGTCTAGACTTCCACGTCAGTTCCTTGAAACGTGTAGCCTTTCTTAGCTGCCCTTGGATCTCGGTGGCAGTGGTCATCAGCAAAAACCCTCCAGGGGTGTCCTTCCAGCACAAAGAATGGAGATTCCGGGTTTTCCTTTTCGTTAAGGAAGCAGGTATTTTTTAACAAGACAGCTATCAGGTAGGAGGGGCAATGTGCTAACCCAAACACAACAGAGAGGGAGAATCAATATGAAGAGCTTCGGACAGAAGGTATGGAAGTGACTTTTCCTAGAGGTCTTTAAAAGACAAGCTGCTATCTCCGTCAGCACTCAGGAGGTTTTAGCGTCAGTCCCTGTGGCTCCAAGTCCCAAGATGCTCTGCACCCTGTAAGAGAAATGGCCAGCTTGCTCATGCTCCTTTTCCAGCATGACTCACTCCGACCACATCTCACCCCAGACGATAAAGTGGCCAGGTCTCTCCACCACAAGATATGTCTTGGGTGGCTTAACTTAATATAGCCATTAGTGGTGAGTGGTCTCCTGTTTTCAGTCACTGCCACATTGGCCCGTTTTTACCTCCAGTTAATATCACGTCAGTCCTTTATTCTGCACGACTTCTGTTTTTTTTAAATCCCCACAAATTATCCTAATGTTAGTATTAACATCAGCTAGGCTCCGTGCAAAGGGCAGTTCAGCTTAACTGACCACATTGAAACTATGCCAGTGCTGCTGTGTCACTATCTATTCCATTAGCTTTGACATCACACTAAAGTAGGACACCATGTTCCAAACAGAAACTGAAACAGGGACGGAGGAGCTTTGCTGGTTAAGTGTGGAAAGAGGGTTAGAAGCCGGGCACTAGGGTTCTGAAACTTTTCAGTAAGATACAGACTAAAATGAACCTAGCAAACTCACAAGATTCAAAGTAGGGTATGAGCAGAACATGTTCTTTAAAAAGGGGACACCACTCCCAAGGTTCAAAGTAGGGTATGAGCAGAACATTTTTTTTTTTTTCTTAAAAAGGGTCACCATTCTTTAATGGATTCATCCTTTCTAATACGTTGTGTACATTCTTTGTCCTCATCTCCCTGGTACGATGTACAAAAATGACAAGCAACAATCCAATGATGTTTTCTGAAATGTTTTCAGTAAATGGCCTAAGCCAGAGTCTGAAGGTAACATCATAAACTTTTGTTTGGGAAATTAAAGTTAAAAATCTGATGAAAAACAGAAAATCAGGCTTCAGATAGAGGCAACTGGCGAGATGACAAGCTTGATCATCTTTCTTATTTTGGTATGCACATCCATGGAATGGTGCTTCTGTTCGAGGCAGGAACACAACCCCAGTTCTGCTCTCAGGACAGACCAAGCACACCAAATGTACAAAGCACAGGGAAATTAGAGTAGAAAATTCTGTCTAAGCCTGCCAACATGCCAAGTCTTTATGAACTACCTGAAATGTGCTTCTCATACTGACATTTTCTACATCAAGCATCTGATTAAATATATTACTACCAGTATTTTCTTTTGTCTGGTCATCTGTTAATTTAATAGAGCAGATGTTACTTCAAACACAGGGGGAAAAAAGTTTGGAATTGGTCTGGATTTCCAGAGCCCAGCTGGATGTTGCAGCCAGGCACACACCTGGCAGAGATGCTAGGGGAGCTTTGTTTGTACCAGCCTGACAGTCTGTTAGTCAAAGAGCTCTGCTCACTGGGTCAAGACACAGCTTACCCTGGGCTCTAACATTCAATCCTTGTGTGACCCTGAATGGACAAGTCACTTCTTTCCAGGTCTACAACCTCAGCTGTAAAGAGACTTGGACTAAAGGGTGTTCTCGGGTATCTATAAAGGGACGGGAAGGCTACACTAAATCGAAATTTGAAAACATGTGTGGAAGATGTTCTCTAATACCACCATATGATAATACTCCGGGGGTAACCTTAACCAACGTTAATTAGGCAAATGAAAGAAATACAGAATATGAATACTGAAATGGGAAGGCAAAATAATCATTACTTTTAAATGATGTATATCTGGGAGATCCAAAAGAAGCAAATGAAAAATTTCATTTATCAAGAAAAGGCAAATCCATTAAAATGCCTATGTAAAAACATTAACATTTAGAAGCATATGTAATGGAAAAAAAAAAAAAAACCTCCTATCCACAATATAAACAAAGAATGTAATAATAAAAGGAAGATATCTGTAAGAACTTCATTAAAAAAAAAAGGCTTGAAAAAAGTCTCTAAGAGATGTAAGACTTCACTAAATGGGACTATCTTTCCTTCAGATAAAAAGGCGCAGATTTATAAAGACAGTCTCCCTAACTTAATCTATTAAACTCAATGATAAACAAAATCATCTTTCAACAAAACAGGACACCAAAATTCTTCTGGCAAAAAAAACCACACACAAATAAAATAATTACATCCCCTCTGCCAAAGAAGGCAAATGAAGACATATTAGCACCACTAGCATTAATACTTAACATTTAGCAAGCATCTCACTGCTATGTGTCAGGGACTTTGAGTAAGTATCTCATTTGCTCATCACAGTCCAAGTTAAGTATTATCGTCCCAATTTACAGAAACTAAAGCTTGGATAGAAAAGTAACTTGCCCAAGGCCACAGAGCTAGTAAGTTATAGAGCCTTGACAATAATCCCCAGAGCTCCATCACTCAGCCAGATCAACAGAACAGAAAACAAAACAAAACAAAAACCAAAACAGAAAAAGATCCACTTACACTATGGAAATCTGGTTTAAAAATTTAGAAATCTGGTTTAAAAAAAAAAATTTTTATCTAAATTTTTATCTAAAGCCAAAGAAGAGGAGGAAGAGGACAAAACAAGGGAGAAGAGACATGGGAGAAGCCATAAAAGCATTAGAAGAAAACAATGGCAAAAGATTTATGATTTTGGGGTGGAGACAAGATACAAAACTGACTCCATTTTAAAAAATTATGATAAATTTGGCTACATAAAAATGTAAACTAATATAAAACTACTATATTCAAAGTCAAAAAATAAACTAAAGCTGTGACTTATGACAGAGAAAATTTCCTTAAACTTCCAAAGAATTTCTAACTAGTAAGAAATAGACCACAAATCAAAAAAAGAAATACAAATGTGTCAGTAAATATATATGAAACTGTTGGGCACCTGGGTGGCTCAGTCCGTTGGGCATCTGTCTTGGGCTCGGGCCATGAACCCAGGGTCCCAGACCCGGCCCACATCAAGCTCCCAGTAGGGTGCCTGCTTCTCCTTCCCCTCCTCCGCTCTTGTACCAGCAGCTTACACTCACTCTAATAAATAAAATCTTTAAAAAAAAAAAAAAGTGTCAACCTCATTCGGAATAAAAGAACACTAATAAAAACCATGAAATGCTGTTTTTCATTAAGCACCTTGGCAAAAACTATGTGATTAGGTAAAATCTGATGTCAATAATAGTGTAGGTAGATGGAAGACAAATTTAATGACTTCTATCAAAATTTTAAATACTCAGCCACCAAACCATAAATTCCAGGAATGAATTTGTTCTAGGAATATAGAATATAAGGATGTTCACTGAAGCATTATTTGGAATATCAATAAAATGAAAACCTAGAAGTCCACGACAAGGTCTGGTTAAATAAATGCTAAACCCACTCAGAATTAAATCTATTTAAAGATATTTAAAGAAAAAACCAGGGCACCTGGATGGCTCAGCCCTTCGGCTGAGCCCCCCCATCCAGCTCCTGGCTCAGCAGGAAGCCTGCTTCTCCCTCTACCATTCCCCCTGCTTGTGTTCCTTCTCTTGTTGTCTCTCTCTCTGTCAAATAAATAAATGATTTTTTAAAAAGTAAATAAAAGAAGAAACAACCATCCCCATACGAAGAAGTCCAAGATGTATTAAATGAAAAACACAAGATGCAGAAGAGAGTAGGAAAAAGCCCATTTGCATTTTTAATAAATGAAGAGAAAAAATACATATATGCACAGAAAAATTCTGGGAAGCTATTTTAAAAATCTAGTAAACAGTGACTGCCCTCTTAAGAGTCTAAATGGGAGGCAGGTAGAGATGGAGAAGGCACTGGAGTTTTTTGTTTTTTACTATCTGAATTTTTCTTTACTAGCTGAATTCTTCCCTAGGCACATATAACTTTGACAACTCTTTTTTAAATGCACTCAACAAAAGATCATCTCCACTGAGACACACTGAACAATAAAGACACAAACTTCAAGGCAGGTTTTTGTTTTTTTTTTTTTCAAACATTTACTGAACACAAACACCATTTTTTTTTCCTTTTACACAGCAATATTGTTAAGCTTCAAATTAGCTGGGCTATTAGGACTATCAATTGCCACGAAATTAAAAATGATTCTACATGTCAAACTCAAATAAAAAATGTCATGCAATATATATAAATCACTAACAGACCTCTGGCGCAGTCAGCAAGTTTACTATGTTTATTAAAGTCACGTAAATGGTTTGACAAAAGTGCACAATAGAATGACATCACTGGTTTGTTATAAATCACAGGGAATTACTAGAATACAACAATGTTGTTTTTCTACACAGAGGATTACAGGATGGGGTGAATATTATAGAGGATAGGATCTTTTCAACACATTAGGGCCAGTCGGATTTTACTCCCCAACTATGTAACTCTGAAAAGACTGGTTAGCAAAGCTGAGGGGGTTTTCCTCATCTTTTCTCCTCTACCAATTACTAATAAGCCACAACCAAAAAAAGCCATGCACAAATTTTACAACACCTGATAAAAAAACAGATACAAAACCTTGTTTACTTCATCACTTGGCAAAGCTTGCATCTTCACTCCTTCATTTTTCTGATTAGGCCACTGATCACATGACTCACCCCTAAATGAAAAGCTGTTAATAATTTAGCAATACTCACCCCTGCACACACATCAAGATACGCTCCCCTTAACCATCAAGTCGATGTCCCTTCCCTGCACATTAACACAAATGAACACACCACAAACCTAGGACTAGAGACCACATTTACTTTACAGTTTTAAAAATTAATACATCTATCATCACTATCAGTTTGTTTAGGTCAGATCCCATATTTGGGAGAGGGGATGCTGTACATACAACCCAGCCCATCTGAGAGTTTGGGCAAATCTGCCAGAAATGTAGGAGAAAGCCCTGCGATGTGCCATACATAACAAGGAGCTTTCTACCTTCCAGGGAGGGTATCCAGAGCAGAGCTGTGCATTTTCAGAGTAGGAGTAAACACGCAGCTTAACATCTTATGGACTAGTAACTTTTCTTAAGAGCAAAAGGCCGAGTTTTGTTTTCTTTAATCCATTTTAATGTTACAGCATATTCAGTGAGGAAAACAGAATAGTCATCTGTACCTACATATATCTGGCTAGCCTAAAAAGGAACATTTAAGATTTTTACAGAAAATCTACCATAAAAACAAGTCCTTTAATATACTCTTATCCATCTACTCACTAGTTCAATCACTGGTTGCTTCTAAACCCAGCAAACTGTAACCCGAGGTCCGACAACTCACGCCTCACCCTGCCCCATTCCAAAAAAGAAATGCTTCCGCGTGAATAATCCAAAATGGTCTTATCCATAAAGCAGCTGCCTCAAACTGCAGTGGAGACTGGTGACAAGGTGCTGTTGTTCCCTTGGGATTTTAATTTTTTAAAAACACTTGCCAAATGCACACTTCAAACAGTGCTATCATACCTAAGTTTCTCAATGATTATCAGTTATTAGTCAACTATAGTATAATGAAACAAAAACCTTCCCAGAAACAAGTCAGACCAAAGCTTGCTTTTTGGTTGGTTTGTTTTCAGTTCCCACAGCAAAGAACCTTAAGGTAGTTGGACTGTGGCCTGCTGGAGCCATGCACTAGGTAAACTGAAAAAACCTATGTTGTATCAGAGTTCTTACATCAAGGATTTCCCCCTTCTTGATCAATTGTGGGGATGGCTTTGTTGCCCATTCCTTGAGTTAAACAGTTACCTAAGTTCAAGAGTTCAATTTCACCAACTCCACTGAAAGTGTAAAACCCACCCAAGTCTCACATGGTTTGCCCAGGGCGTCATTCACCTGGGCCTCTCTAGCTCTCTAGCTCAGCCGAATTTGCAGGACAATTACTGAGCAAGACAAAGAAGTTTTGACTGAATTTGCAGTATCCTCAATGAAGACTTAAAATCCGAAGCATATTTCTACCAATAATAAACTGGAAATGACAAAAGTGGCTGGAAATGGAGCCTAGAATTCTCAATGAGCGGAGATACAGATTATCTTTCTTACCGATTTATTTTCCTTAAAACACACACACACACAGACACAAAACAAAAAAAACCCTTAAGCTTGTGAAGGATTTGGCTAAACAGATTTAAAATAATTCTACCAAAAGAAATAAAAAACAGGCATGTAGATCACTTGTTTCAAGAATGGTTTTATACAGATGTTTCACAATACATACTTGGACTTATTTTACAAGACAAACTTAGATCCTTAGCAATAGAGTGAACAATGTACTACTATACTATAGTAAAAAAATGTGTTACCATTAGCAGAGTTCATAGTTTATTCCACGGTCTTCAAATTCTTTCTCCAACTCTGTCAGCATTTCAATCAGCAGTTTTATTTTCTCCAGCATTCATCCCTTCTCAAAAACACTGTCATTAAATTTTGATGTCTGAATATGTACATATAATCATTATTCTCATTTTATAAATAAGCAATACCTAAAGTAGCGCTGGTCCTGGATAGCCAAAGGGATGAAATGGTTTTTAAAACATGCAACATTATCTGATATTTTAAGTTTTGGTGTTTAAAAATCATACACATTAATAATGGAACCAACTGAATACCAAGTATCAGAGCCACTCCTCAGGCTATCAAAGCAGGCCCTGAAGTCTAAAAAACACAGGGTCTGATCTAAGCTGTGGAAAAGGCAGGATTCACTCACCTTGAGGCCATGCATTTTCTCTTTCAGGCCATGAGAGTTGCCAAGAGCAAGGTACAGTATTTCCTCGATTCATACCAGAGGAGCAAGGCCTGTAATTTTCAAATTAGGGCTCAAATACCTCCCTTTAAACCATCCTAAAAACCCTCCTTGTAAAAACCTCAGGTTAGGAAAACAAAAATACATTACCATGACAGAATTTACTATCAAAACATTCCCAGCTGAAGCAAGAACATGAAGAGTAACTACAGTAGCTGGAAAAGTATCTTGCACTCCTGGGGGAAAAGTTTTTAAGCTTCCCACCTGCCATTTCCTCCCACCCTTCAAACTATTTCATTTCATGGGGTATCTATTTTATTTAAGGCCCTAGGTGATACTTTTGGCTTGGTCATTATATTTCCTACTGATCCAACTGCGATCCTTCTCTTCTACTTCACAAAACAATATGCATACATAAAATGACCACTGAAATCATAAACGTTGGGGAGGGCTGTTTGTTTTTTTAGTTTATATCTGATGGTACTACACAATCATAATGCTTTTCATTAAAGAAAAAAAAGCTGCAGGTCTTCACTTACAGTACCATGCACTATGAGTAGCTAAGGCATTCATTTGGCACTAGAGAGAAAAATACAGATATAGCTAATTTTACTTTATCATTTTTAACATCAATAGGTGTGTACCCTTTACTTGAATTTCTGTGATGCTTAAAAGATAATCACAGAATACTTTCAGTCTGACAGTTAAAATGCTACCATTTAAACAGAACAGAAAAAAACACAGAGACCTCTGCATAGCCTATCAGAATCCGTGACATTTTGCGGTTGAAAAACTTACAGCTCTCACAGAAACACCTTTCAAAAGAGCATTGCAAATTATTCTTATCATCAAAACCATTTAATTTCCTATACCACACTAGCGATTCTCCTACTAGTTATAAGGGACAAAGTAGAGAAAGTGAAAAAAAAAAATCACAAATATCTTGGGTTCCTTTTCATCTGTCATAAACACCTTATTGGGGGGGCACACAAACAATGCCCTCTGGAAAAGCAGTTTCCAAATTTTAAGAGACCACACAGGAGGAAAGGGAGAAAGGGACAAAAACAGAATGTGTAACTATATTATAACAATTTGTTTCATAAGAAAACATAGCATTCATAATTTTTACATGTCTGTGAGCTGAGTCAAATGCAGATTGCTGCAATTTAGAGAAATTACATTAAAACAGACTTCAAAGAATTTTAGAATTTAAGCCTAAAGGCAAGTAGTCCATCAGTATTCTCTGAAACATTGCTTTAAGATTATTACTACTTTGTATATACCACTCAGCATAATGCAACAATTTCAATGGATTGAAATTTTAAATGTGTAGTGCTCGCTTCGGCAGCACATATACTGAAATTTTAAATGTGTAACTATTGTTAAATTAGCACATTTTCAGATTAAGCTGCAGCTATATTTTTTGAAATCCTCCTGATGTTATCATGTGTTGTATCACTCCACATAAATATTGGAAGAGCGAAGACTACCTACAGCAGTTTGGCACGTGCAGAACACCTAGGTATCCCGTTACTCTTAATGGTCCTTTTTAGTTGTTTTTCTTCATGAGATCCTCAAAACTGCTGCAAGGATAACACGCTGACACAGGCTTAACAGAAATACTTTTGTAGGCAGTTTTTTAAAACATTATCAACTTCAAATCATAAATGTCCCTTGTAACATAAACAAAATATTTTATACTCATTCCTTAAAAAAAAAAATACAAATGTTGAATCATTATGTTGTATACCTGAAACTAAATATCTCAATTATACTTCAATTAAAAAAAGACACAAACAAAGAAAAAAGAAAAGTTAAGTGACCAATATTCAGATACCTTATAGTTACACCTAAACAATGTGGCTTTGTTTAAAGTGTATTTGAAATCAATAACCGTTATGAGGCAGAAAGACCAAATACAGAACTAAGGATGGATGGGGAGGGAGGAAGGTAGTGGAAAGAAAAGTAGAATTTATGAACACATAATTCTATTGTCTGTGATTAAAGTCCTTTACTTTTTAGCACCACATTAAACGATTTTACATATCCAGTCACTTAATGAAATCCAACAAACTCTTCAAGAGTTCTGGGGATCTGATCTTGGTAGTTAATGTCATTAGCCCGAACTGCTCGGGCAGCCAGGCACTTGAGACTCATCTTCATTTGAGTTTTAAGTAGTATTTCAGATACCCCAGTGGTACTTTTGTCTAGTGGAGTCTTATTCTGTTTATTTGTCATGTCAGTGTGAGCGCCAGCTTCAACCAGGCTAATGATGATAGAGTGCAAGGTTAAAAAATCACTGATGGGCCTGTTGTACTGAACGATAATGTGGAGGGCACTGTTCCCCTCATTGTCTACAGCATTCACCTCAGCACCACAGTCCAGCAGCAGCTTTGTGACGAGTGCATTGGGAAAGCTGCAGACATCATTGGTGTGGAAATCATCAACCGGGGTATTCGAGTTGACGGCTAGATGCAACAAGGTGAAACCTTCCCGAGTTCTGGGATCAAGGTGAATCAGGTTGTAGATCTGCTTATTAATTTTGCACTGATCTTCTTCACTGCACTGTGTTTTGGTGGAGATGCACACTAAATACAGAAAAGTATAGAGATTACATTCATAATTGTCCATAGCATTGTGGACATCAGCATCTGGAATATTTTTTACTCTGTTCATACTCTGCTCTATTTCCAAAACACTGCATCTCAAAACACATTCTATGTCTGGGGCCTTCACAGTTTCATTCAAATGTATCATCTGTGAAAAAACTTGAGCAAATCGAAGAAGATCCTTGTGGGTATTCCTGTTCCCTTTCTGTCTCAGGTGCAGGGCATGCAGCCACAACTTGATACACTGTTCGAATTCCATGTTATCCGCATAAACAGCTCCCCTGTAAATGATGGGATGGGAAACATCAATATTGTCAGCACCTAAAATCCGTTCCCGAACTATAAGGCCTTCCATATGAAGAGCATCTCTGTCTTGCCGAATGGATTCCAGTTCCTGAGGATTTCTACATTCAGTTCTATTCCCATAAGCGTGGATCGGTGGGAGAACCTCTTTCTCCAGAATGTTATCACCATCCTGAAACCTCTCCAGCATGGCTAAATATAAATAGTGGTACGTCTTCATGATGTCATAGTTCTCGCGGTCATTTGCAAAGGAGGCACCCAAGAGTTCCAAAGCTTCAATCCGACTTCTTCGGTCACAATCAGCATGAGAGAGCAACAGTTCGACAACATCAGCTTTACAGCTTTCGGCAGCTACTTTTAAGGGTGTCATCCCGTGGCCGTTCACTACTATAGCAGCACGCCATTTTATCAGCTCCTTCACAATATCTATGTGCCCGGCTTCAGCTGCGAAGTGCAGCGCTGTGGCTCCACAATGTGCTTTAGCATTGGGATCAGCACGCTGTTCTAAAAGGTACCTGACCACATCCGTGTGTCCCTTATATGCTGCAATCATCAGGCAGGTGTTGTCGTACTTGTTGGCGATGCTGATGTTGGCATTATTTTCAACCAAGTATTTCACAATGTCCAGTCTACCATCAAAGCACGCTGCCCGCAGCGGGGTCGAGTTAGTCACTGTGGTGTGGTTCACATTGGCTCCATGGCTGACTAGAAGTTTAACAACTTCAAAATGTCCGGCTCCTGCTGCACACCAAAGAGCGGTGGCACCGTCAATGACATACCTATTCGTGAAAAGAGCAAAGGGTCAGAAAACACAGGCCACACACGTTCTAACATAAGTGTAAAGAATGGATTCGTTTGCACTGACTGAAACCTCAATCTGTGGAACATGAATACAACATTAGTTTGGGTAAAAACAAAATCAGGTAACTTAAGTAAAGCACTCTGCACTATACTTCTAACAGAAGCTCAACAAACCTTAACTATTACTGTTACTGCTAAAGTATATAATTCTAAAAAAAAAAAAAAAAATCACAAACTTTCTACTAGCAAAAGTAAATACATTTCAGAAAACACAGAAGAAATGCAAGGAGGTTCATAACTTCTTTACCACCAAGGTCATGCACTGGCTATTAAGGAAAAACCTGTTACTACTTCCCAGTATCCCCCAGGTACCACAGTTTCTCTCAATAGGTCAGTAAGAAAGCTACCCCAGTCCCTACAGTAACACTGTGTTAGAAACTGCTTTAGGGAAAAAAATATTTAAGCAGATAATTGCCCCCTAGGATTATCTAAGCTCATCAAATATACTTCTACTACAGCAATGAGAATGCAAAAAAAATCCCTGTTCCATGTAATACAGAACAATCACATAAACATGGTGCTGAGCAAAAGAAGTCAACCGAACACAGTACATATTATATTACTACATTTATACACCTATCTGTGGTATTGAAATCAGAATACTTTATTTTAGGGGAGAGATTGTGGGAGGAAGCACAAAGGGAACTTTAGTAAACAAATACATTCACTTTGTGAAACTTATAAATGCTTTCAATTAGTGCATTTTTCTCCATCCATTCTACTCCAATTTAAAGGTCTTAAAAATACGTGTGTGTGTGTGTGTGTGTGTGTGTGTGTATGTATTATGGGTATGTTCCTCAACTAAACCACTGGGGGAAATGCTAACAGCAAGAAACAATCAGCACTTTCCTAAAACCAGTGGGCCTCTTCCCTGACATTCCGCCCATATCTGCACTTTGTGGCTTCATAGTCACCACCTATTGTCTGATGCGTGCTAGGTTCTTATAATAGAATTAGACACTTGCTAGGAGGCCAATCTTTCCCATCTTTCTACCTTCCATTTTCCCCAAGCTCAATTTTTCAACTCTTTATCCTGTTACTGACCATCAGACCTAAAAAGTAGACTTTTGCCGCACATACTTAGATATACTGTACTTGAACCACTAAAATAAGTATATTTACAAGTGTTAAGAGAAAAGGTCAATCAAAAGCAGTATTTACTAGCACTACTAAGTATTTATACCAAAAACCTCACTGCTGAGCTTCTCACTATACAACCTAATGTTTTAACACAGGTCAAACTATATTGCCCATCAAGTGAAAGAGTATATATAATCCCCTGCCCCAACTAACAACATTCCCAAAATACCACTTGTCTGTTGTTTCTGCTGAAAACAAAAGACCCAGTTAATTCTTCCATTTCAAATAATGGCACCAAATGACCACAAAAGCCTGCTCACTAACAAGTACCTACAGAGGGAGTTACCTAGGGGAGAGGGTGCAGGACTAACTAGGAAGAGTCTTAAAGCTATCAGAAATGTCCTAAATCTTGATCTGGGTTGTGGCTACATGGGTGGATATTTAGGGAAATTCCTCATCAAACTGCACACTATGCACAGAAATTAGGGAAGTAGCATAGATCTTTATGAAAAGCAAAACCATGAGAGTTTCTTAAAAAAAAAAAAAAAACAAAAAGTAGACTATCTTCATGACTTTGGAGTTAATGACTATTTCTTAAACGGAATGCAAAAAAAGCACTAATCATAGAAAAAAATGATTTACTGGACTTCGTTAAAATTAAGAGCTTCAATTCATCAAGATATTAAGAAGGAAGTAAATATGCAATCCACTCACTGGGAGAAGACATTTACATTAAATGTATTTGACAAATCAGTAAGAAAAAGGCAAACAACCCAAATAAAAAAAAGACTAATAAACAAATGTATTTCACAAAAGTGACCATAAACATATGAAAAGATGTTCAAGATAACTACTGGAAAGGGAAAAGCAAGTTAAAATCATGAGTTACCAATACACAAGCACTAGAATAACTAAAATTAGTAAGACTGACATGACAATACTAAGTGCTGGCCAGGATGTGAAGCAACTCAAACTCACTGCTGGTAGGAATGTAATTTGTTTGAACCACTTTCGGGAAAACTGTTTAGCAGTAACTATTCAAGTTAAACATACACCAACCCCATGACCCAGCAATTCCACTCTTCGGCATATAGTGACAAGAAGTGAACGCAAACACCCACCAGTGAAGACGTACACATAAAAAAGCAGCTTTTTTCCCGTAAGAGTCAAACACTGGGGGCGCCTGGGTGGCTCAGTGGATTAAAGCCTCTGCCTTCGGCTCAGGTCATGATCCCAGAGTCCTGGGATCAAGCCCTACATCGGGCTCTCTGCTTGGCAGAGAGCCTGCTTCCTCCTCTCTCTCTGCCTGCCTCTCTGCCTACTTGTGGTCTCTGTCTGTCAAATAAATAAACAAAATCTTTAAAAAAAAAAAAAAAAAGAGTCAAACACTGGAAACAACTAAATACCTGTGTACAGGATAAGTAAGTTGCCGTATATTCATACAATGGAATGCCACAAAGCATAAAAAAAAACTACTGATATATGCAACTGCACAAATGAATCTCACAATGTATTAAGCAAAAAAAAAAAAAAAAAAAAAAAAAAAAAAAGCCAGAAAGAAAAGAACATATTGTATAATTCCCTTTATAGAAGTTCAAGTATAGGCAATCTATGGTGATAGAGTCAGAGTAATCCTTACTTCTGAGAAGGGAAAGGAGAGGAACTGACTGAGGAGAATAAGAGAAACTCTGAGTGACAAAAACTTTCTGGATATTGATCTAGAAGGTATTTACATAGCTAAACATATTAAAATTTTATCACATGGTACACTTAAAATGTATGCACCTTACTAGATGTTACACCTTAAATAAAAAGTTATAATTAAAAACAAAAATGAGACATAATTAAAGAATAACAGTTTAAAGGAACACAAATAGCTAATAAGTATCTTCAATGTCCCAAGCACTCATTGTATTAAGGGATCAATATGCAATATATCTCATTTAATCCTCGTAATAACCTCCTCCCAAAAACCCAGAGATAGATACTATTATTATGCTCATTTCACAGATACATAACTAAAAGTTTACATGAGATTAAAACACAAAAGTACTCTAGTACATAGTACTCTATGTATTAAGGAAACATAATACATGTCATTGTTCAGTTTCAATATAAAAGGCATTTTTTCCAAAAAATAAAAAGCATTTTTTCAAACTAATTAACAGTAATCTATCAAAAATAGTTAATATGTAGTTACACTTACATGGTTAAATGTTTCCTTGCACTTTAAAAATATGAAATTATTATATACATGAACCCAAACTATGTAAAACTTGAAAATGTTACATTAAAATAGGAATTCACATATATTATTTTTAACTCTCACAATAACCATAAAAGATAAATACGATCCCCATTTTAAAGATGAAAAAAAGAGCAAAAAGTGATTAAAATATTTTTCTCACCTCAAATGTCCCAGAATTAATGATGTAGGAGTAAAAATTAAATTATAAATATATATTTCACTTGGTTTTTGTAACAGTTTAATACTTTTTGTGGTGTAGCCTAATGGTTTCCATTTTTCCATAGAGTGATGTAACAGAAGCCTCAAGAAAATTTCAATTATCTATTTTTATTGAGGCAATTAAAATTTTTAAGTAGTTTAGGATAAAAATATTCACTGCAGAATGTATTAGAAAAAGACTAGTCCTTCAGAAACATTAGCCTGAGCAAATTTTGAATTTCTACATCTAAACAAAAACTTTAAACAATTAAAGGGAATCATAAGCCTAAAATCTATGACAGTCCTTTGTCCATAGGCTTCAGCTAAAATAATGAGCACAGACTTCCTCAAAACAACATACCACATTTATAACAGAAAATAAAAATATGATAAATTAATGCAATATGTACTTAGTCCCTAAGGGAGAAGTACTATAAAACAAAGTTCTTTCTAGACTCACTCCAAAATTGCAATCCAAACTCTCTATAATGCATTTCATTTCAAAAAATCAAGAAACCAGGGAGTGCCCGGGTGGCTCAGTCGGTTAAGAATCTGACTTTTTTTTTTTTTTTTTTAAGAGATTTGAGATAGAGCAAGAGAGTGAGAGAACGAGCAGGGGAGGGGCTGGGCAGAGGGAGAGGGCTCTCCATTGAGCAGAGAGCCTGACGCAGGGCTCCATCTCAGGGTGGTGAAATTGAGCCCTGCATGTGGCTCCAGGCTCAGGGCAGGGTCTGCTTATGATTCTCTGTCTCCCCATCTCCCTTTGCCCTTACACCACACACGCAAGCACAAGCTCCTATGCACTCTCTCTAAACAAGTAAAATCTTTAAACCAACCAACAAACAAAAAAATCAAGAAAGCAGGACATCTGTCTGGCTCAGTAGGTGGAGTGTGTGTATCTTGATCTCAGGGTTGTGAGTTCGAGTCCCACGTTGTGGGGGTAGAGACTACATTAAAAAATAATAAAATAAAAATAAACTATAATCTGATATTCACCTAAAACAAAATGTACACATCATATGATGGAAACATTTTACAATAAAAGAACATTTCGGGCACCTGGGTGGCTCAGTGGGTTAAGCCTCTGCCTCGGGCTCAGGTCATGATCCCAGGGTCCTGGGATGGGGGCTCTCTGCTCAGAAGGGAGCTGCTTCCCCCGCTCTCTCTCTGCCTGCCTCTCTGCCTTACTTGTGATCTCTGTCAAATAAATAAATAAAATCGTAAAAAAAAAAAAAAGATAACATTTCTGATCACAAAACTAAGCTGAAACTATTTCCTGGTCCAATTTAAAATAAAAATGTCTGATCAAGTATTTGAAACGGAAATAAAAATTCATTAAATGTAAATGATCAACACTTTTTTTAAACCAAAGTCCTTAAAATTGTTTATTAGACCAAACATAGTTTCTTTGAAATATATACTGCATGGCAATGAGTTTTAAATGAAACCAAATGATGATGTGGCCTTCAAGCCTGTTCTCTACCTAAACATTAAAAGTATTAGTAGTAGTGCCAACTTTAAGAGAGAACTCAACAAAAAGCCTCAGAACTCCCAGAGGTCCTGTTCTTCCCATCCCTGTCAGCAAACTTCTTTTAGGACAAAGGTTCCCCAACAAACTCTGGTACTCAGCTGACAGGCCCTAGGAACTCGGGCCAGCACTCTAGCCCATGGTCACAGGACACCTCACCTTTGTTCTGTTCCATTTCTTTAACATTCTTAAGTTTCCCATTCTCCAACTAAAGGTTCTTTCATTTCTACTCAAGTAATTTTTCTTGCCCACTTGTCTGTCAATAGTAGTCTTCACATATTAAGCCATAAGTAAAATGATCTCAAATATTACTTTTAAAAATATGAACAAGGGCTCAAATATCACCATGGGGCTTGACCTAGGTAAGCAGTCCCTTCCTTCCTGAGAATCGGTTACGAATCACTTGAGTTTCTTAAGATAGTATAGAAATTTTTAGGCAGAACATAGACTTTCACAAAATTTTAAATAAGCTATTTATTTTAATGTCTCTCTTTCTCTCTCACACACAAAACAGACTATATGAAACCTATATACAAGTAACTGTTGCTTAGGATGGAACTAAGAAGTGAAACCTTTTTTTAAATATCAGGCAAATAAAAGGATAAGAAACAATTTTGACAAAAAAAATTGTGAAGATGGTACACAAGTGACTAAATACTAGGAAACACTAATCTACATCAGCACACACAGAGAACCTGTTAGTTCCCACCTGGCCATGGTTCTCAAGAGCGGATGGAATCTAAAGGGGGATTAAAAAATAATAATAAAAATATATAAAATAAAAATAAAAAAATAAAGGGGGATTTTGCTAAATAAGTCTCAAAAAGCCAGCCCCGAAGGGGTGAGAGGGCATACTGTTAACACCTCATTCAGACTATTTTCACAATGTCTGGAATGAGTGCAAAGTGAAATCATGACATTTGCCATCTAGTTCTGAAATGACAAAATGACTGGAATAAACTGAAAAGTAATAGTGTGGTTTGAATGGGCATAAAGGTGGCCATGAACTTCAATTCTCGCTTGTTAATTAATTGGCAAGCTCCTCAAAAAAGCAGAAACCTTACATTTTTTCTGTATCCTCCACAGAAGGTATAATAGGGCTAGACCCATCACAGGCATTTAATAAATAAAATTCTCCACTCCTCTTACACAGCAGCTAATATATTCATAATTGTAATAATCCATAACAAAAAAAGATGCTCAGCCAAAATCATGAATGACTGAACCGTTTGCAATTGCAGTCTCCCCCATGGAACTCCTGATATTTTATACAATGATCATCAAAATCTGGCCTCCACCTCTCTCCAGCCACCCACAATCTCTTTCTTAATTTCCCCAGCTTGAATCCTTTCCTACAACCACACTCAAACACTTGTCACTCCAAGTTCACCATGCTTGCTGTTGCCCCTCTTCTTCACTTCAAGACCCAAATTCAAGCATGGGAAAGGGGGAGCCTTCCCTGTTTCCCCCAGGCAACGCTGAGCACTTCCCATTCCCATATCCCTCACTAGTCCAACAGACTTCTAAAATTCTAAATGGCATGGCATTTACTCACTTACATGCAATTACTCACTTACATCTCTATTTCTCTTGTCTCCCCCGCTAAAACGTCTTCCTTCACATTGGGAACAGTATGTTACTCACCTTTGCATACCCAATCCCTACCACACAGCCCCCAGCACAACAGCAGGAGTTAGTGTTTGCCTCCTGAACCCTTTAATTTCACTGCCCAGTGCAGAACGCAGGCTGTATTTCTAATCATTTCCATTAATTTCAGGTTCTTTTAATTCCATCTCAAAAAACCTTTCTGTCTGACGGTAAAAAAGACAGTAATAAGCAAAACCTTTCCAATGCTTTAGGAAACTAATTTTTTTCCCCACCACTATCCTCCCCTCATCCAAAAAGGCCTCAGCAAGCTCCTTAGCAGCGATGTTTCTAGCAGCTGTTACTGAGATTCGTATCTCAGTGAATCCATGTGCCTATACAACTGGAATGCTGTTGAAATTCAGAGGTCATTCTGTCTCACTCCTTGTCTGGGTACAGGAAAGGCTGTGGAAATGCAGGGAGTTCCAGAATGGACACAAAAGCAAACATGGGAAGGGAAAGCAAACATGAATCAGGTTGCCATCTTTAATCAAGAGGAAAAAGACCATCTCCTTGATATCTAGGGAGGTGGTACCAGAGATTAACCACCAACTTGGGCTATCATTTCATTAAAATGTAATGCTCTAAAATATTTTCCTCTCATCTAAAAATATCTTCCTCTCGTTGTTTTATTATTTAAACCTAAAAAAGAACCAAAATTCAACAATGCTCTATTAATTTTCAAGAAGTGCTTTTCCAATGAGGTTTGTAACCAAGCAGTTTTCAATCACCAAAACTAAAGATACATATCTTTATGTGTGGACCCCATCTACCTCAAACAGAAGAAAATGCTAGAATAGCTTATGTACTGGCATAAAAGTCAAGAAAAACAAATGCAATCGATGAAGTTTGTAAACTGAAGAACACTTGATAATAATCCAGCACAGCAAAGAAGATGTCAAACCTGATAGTTCTGTGTTAAACATTTTCATGCCTATGCAATATATACAATTAAACCTAAGAGACCAATCTTAACTATGACAATATGAATTTTTGAACTTCCTACCTCAAATGACATAAGCCATCAAGTTTCCCCACAATATCACAAGATAACATATATTAACAATGCCATTACCTTCTATACCAGGTCCAGGGCCATTTTTTGCAGCCAACCTATCAACCCCGAGCTATGTGCAAGTGTCAGAATCAGGTCTAGGGATGTCTGGCTGCCTGACAATCCCTCAAAGAGGCTGGAGTTCTAGGGGCTTATTTTGACATTAAGGCCCCCGCAACCCGTCTGAAGGGACCACTCAGTTGAAGGAGTAAAAACTGGGTGACTAAATTACTCATCAAACAGAGGTCTTCGATGTTAATTGCTAACCGCGTTAATTTCTGATCTCGCTTACAACCCCAATACCGATAAAGGTGAAACCTCGGAAGGAGCACCTCCTTCGTAACACGGACTCTCTAGTGAAGAAGAATACCCATTAGGTATCTAGACATAGGGTGCGGCTATTTACCCACATAGGGAATAAGGGGTAGGGGCTGATGAGGATGGGCAGCAGACCACGGGACGAAGCATTAGCACTGGAAGACGAAGCGGGCATTCATGCGGCAGGAGGATGCACAAAAGGGAAGAAGTGATACCTCTGTGGGGAGAGAGTGAAGGAGGGAAGGACCAGTGAGGTGGTGGGTCCGGGCTCGTGGGAGGGGGCTTGGGATATACCTACCCGTCGAAGCGGACGGTGCCAGTCTGCTGAGTCTGCACCCGGTAATGTTCTAACAGCAAACGCACCACCTTGGCGTGCCCATTGCGGGCTGCGATGATGAGGGGCGTGGAGCGCTGCCCTCCCTGCTGGCTGACATAGCCCAGCAGATAGCGGATGTCGCTTTCAGACCGGTTGAGAAGCAAGGCGGCCAGGGTCAACACCTTGCCCTCGCTGGCCGCCTTGTATACATAGCCAGCCAGGCCCTCCATGGCCGCCGCCAACTCCAACACCCGTTTGGTCGCCACCGCTGCTGCTGCCTTGCGCCCCCGGAGGCCGCGTTCGCCAGCGCTTCCAACCTGGGCCCTCACAGCCCATTCAACAGGGCGCCGTCGCCGCCGCCGCGCCCAGGCAGCAGCGCGGCCCGGGGAGGGCGGAGACGCAGAGGTGGCCGAACGCCGCAGGGGGCACGTCCGCGACCCGGCCCGGGCAGGGAGGAGGGCGGTCAGGGCCGCCCCCGAGGCCCCATGCGCCGGCCCTGGGCCGAGGCGATCTCCATGGCGGCCGCCGCCCCGGGCCTCAGGCCGGACCCCCTCCTTCCTGCGGGCTGCGACAGGCGCGTGCCCGAGCTACGGGTCGCCGGCGAGGTCCCAAGAGGACCACACGCGCCCCGGATGGCGAATGCTGGGCGCGTCTCCCCGGTCCCCGGCGGCCGGGCCTAGGGCTCAAAACTGCCTCGGCCTCCGCCTCCGCTGTGCGTCCTCCCCCGCTGGAGGAAACACGCAGATCCTCGCCCACCAGAGCTCAGAAGCGCCAGACGCTAACGATGCCTTCGCAGCTCCACGCCTGGGGGCCTCCGGAGCGAAACGGAACGCTTCCGCGGCAGCAGCCCCCGAACTCGGGGCGGGCAGGAAGGCGCGCCTCCGCAGACTGGGCCGGGAGGGGGAGGGTGCGAGCGGGAGGAACGGTTAAACCGGGTGTCTCCTCCAAAGCTGCCCGGCCGGCAAACGAGGGCATGGTGAAGAAAGGTTCTACTGCGCGAAGTTAGCCTATCCCCTTTTCGGGCCTGAATGTCCTCATTGCCCTTGACGCCTGGACCGTCCTCCTCGCCCCCACACGGCCTGGGGGCTCCTTAGCTTGGGAGGGGGCCACAGTCAGGGACCTGAGGCGATACCACGGGTGGGCCGGGGATCTCGTCCCATTTGACCATAGATGGTGCGGGGACTCCTCTGTGCCCTGACTGGGGACCCAGAGAGGGGGGTTGCACGCACCCGACAGGGTCCATTTTAAGAAAAGGGCGGTGTCTCTGAGCCCCCAGGATGTAGGAGGACTTGGGGGCTGGCACCAGACGCGGAGAAGGGCTTGGAATTCGGGCCTGTCCTTCCTGGAGAGAGAGGGGATCAAGTGTGTGAGAAGGGATGGGGGGAGCTACGCCCACCCTGGAAAGGGGCGAGGTGTCTGAAAGGAAGGCGAGGTCTGTGTTCAGACAGACCAGGACTCTGATCCCCAGCCTGACGGAACCTCCCTTTTCTCACAGACCTCTCAGGATGGTTCAGGTTTGAAGAGCTCATTTATCTAACGAACACTAGAGATCTACTCCGTGCCAGGCTCTGCTTGGCCCCAGAGATTGGGTGAGAGACAAGACGGACACGGCGGCGCCTTCCCTTCCGGGGCTTGTGTTGTGAGGAAAACAGTAGACAAGTGAGCAAATGGTAGGCAAGCCCGGTTGAGTTCGTATCATTACCCGTTTGCTGTGAGGCCAATAGAGGGACGGTGGGTGGGTTCGCTAATTCCAGTGGGCAGGTAAGAAGAACAAAGGGTATTCTAGGCAAGGGGGAAGGCCAGTACCAAAGCCCTAAGGAGGCCACCGTCTTGGCGGGCTCGGAAACCAAGATCAGTGTGGCTGCCGCAGAATGGGCCGTAGGAGGAAGAATGGGAGGCAAAGTCAGCAGGGTGCAGGTCACCCTCCCGCCCAGTAACCCTTGGTGAAGTGTTTAACTTCTACTCGTAAGTGTGATGGGGGCGTTTGAAGAGTTTTCGACAAGAAAGGGACAAGATAATTTACACTTTTAAAAATAATCGCTCTGGGGGCCCCTGGGTGGCTCAGTGGGTTGGGCCGCTGCCTTCGGCTCAGGTCATGATCTCGGGGTCCTGGGATCGAGTCCCGCATCGGGCTCTCTGCTCGGCAAGGGGCCTGCTTCCCTTCCTCTCTCTCTGTGATCTCTTCCCTTCCTCTCTCCTACTGTGATCTCTCTGTCAAATAAATGAATAAACTCTTAAAAAATAATAATAAATAATAATCGCTCTGGCTGCTATGTGGAGAATAGACTAGGAGGCAAGTGTAGAAGCAGGAAGGCTATTTAGGAAGAAAGGTCTTGGACTAGGATGGCAGAAGGCAGGGGTGATGAAGCTCCTGGGACAGTCACAAAATGTGCAAGCTCAATAGGGAAGTCTTCCTCTCTCCCACTTAACCCTAAAGGACAATATCTACCACAAAGAAAGAACAAATACGCATATTTGGCCCCAAGAGACCAGGCGGGGCTCAACAAGTTGACATAAATTATTTCATTGGACACCCACCCCAGCCCACCCCACCCCCAATCCTAGTTGGTGTAGGCCTCCCCTCTGTTACAGAGCTATTGGTGGGGTTTGGCCACTTCTCAAAAAAAACCTGTCCTTTTATTGGGCAGCAGGACTTCACCTCTTGGCAGATCCCTACACAAACATTGTTTTCCCCCCTGAAGATATTAAACAAAAACAATGTTGAACATGGGGGCTGAAGATGAAGTTCTGTTGATGGAAAAGAGGAGAAGGCTGGTAAGTTTCATTCTGGGGCTCTCAGAATTGGCAAAATATCCAGTTCCTGACAGGCTTTATGGCCCCTGGGGACTTTGCAGGGACACATTTAGATGCGTGACCAGGGCCTCCCTTCTAACTGGTTTCCTCCCCTAGCTCTGTAGAGCAACCAGGCTCCCCATCCCTTCTCACCTCTGTGCCCAGCCTGTTGTCATGTGTCATTTTTTTTTTTTATTTTCCCACCTAAATTTTTGAAGAAGGTGATCCAGACACAGGCTCTTTCTTCCCTTCAGTTTGTTTTCTGAGGGAGACCTGATTCAGCCAGCTATTCATCGTTGAGTAAGAGACTTCCTTCTTCCTCCTCTCACTCTTGCAAGATAAACTAGGGTTCACGCTAACATTGACACCTCAATTTGGTGGTGTAAGTGGGTGGTTGCTGGGAGGGGTGACCGGACCAAGAGTCATTCATGTGAGAGAGGGCCTCGAAACTTGCACTGTGTGACCTCCTCCCCCCAATAGGAATATGCTTCTGCTCCAGCAGCCCGAGGTCAGGAGTCTTAGGCTGCTCTTTTCTTCTATATTTTTCATAGTTGCCTACTATAGGGTTCTGGGCTCCCTTGGTTACTCAATAGCCATTGGCCAACCAGACTTATCTGGTTGCCTCTATTTACCTGGGCTTGGAAGATGACATTTCTGTGGTCAGGTTGTGCAAATCTGGAGAGACGATGTGTAAACAGGACATAGCTCCTTTCCCAAAGCCCAGAGCCCAGAAATAGCTCCTTGTGCTCCTGACCTATCCCCCACACCTGTGACAAGTGCCTACTGAGCAACTGAACAATAGGAAGATAGAAGTGCAACTAGTAATATCCCGATGGAGGTCAATTTGCTGGTGACAATAAACTGCAACCTTCCACCTGGACCAAAGACAGGACTGACCTCCAGCACTCCAACTCGTGGGGATTGGGAAGAGGCCTACGAGCAGGATGAACTATACCTTCCTTCCATGGAACAGTCCTTTCCCCCAAGCCAGCCTGGCCTGGCCTGATAGCTCTGAGTCAGTGGAGTTTCTCAGATTTTGTATTAAGGATGATCCTTGGTACTGAATCCATCTGGGTTGGACTCCTTGCTCCATGGGCTAGCTGTGGCCTCAGACAAGTTTCTACCATGGAGCTAAGAAATACTTTCCTTGCAGGGCTGACGTGATGGCAACATGCAAGTTCCTTCACCCAGCTTGGCCCTGCAAAGGAGTATGGGTAAGTACACATTTGCATTCATTTCACTTTTCCTAGTCCCCACCCAACAGTCATCCTCCAATCCTGCCATTAATCTGTTCAAGAAAAGACTTCTCATCCATCTGCATTTTCCCTGCAGGAGTATGTCTGCTTGTGAGAATGGAAAGTAAATCCACAGTATGCAAAGGGGTGAGAAGGCTAATTAACAGGGGTTCAGAAATGCCAACAGAACTTCAGAAACCACCGCTGACCCTTCCGTATTAGCTCAGAGGACTGGTGGCCCATTGGCCTTTATCTCCTCGTCCTTCTACTCCTTACCTTTCCCTGAACAGCAGAGCCAATGATTCTCGGAAACAAAACCTAAGGTGGGAAAGAGGGGAGCCAGTCCGTGTTCTTCTGTAATCCAGTTCACCCCCAGCGGATTTCGATTTACCAGGAGCAGATTGCAGTAGTCGTACGTGTCTGCTTTCCTTCTAACCGCATTCCTCCCTGAATCAGGACACCACTCAGGCTTCCTGGGACAATAATAACAAATAGCAATGGCTAGCTCTTATCCAGTGCTTACTGTGTGCCATGCATCAGAGTAAACACTTGAAACAAATGAGCATGTCAGTTTTGCATGAGCCTCTGAAGACTCACTATTTTTGTTCCCATTCTTCAGATGAGGAAACTGAGGTACAGATGTTGTGTAGCTTGGCAGTGGCCTCCTAATCAGAATGTCATAGAATGGCAGGATTTGAATTCAGGCTGTCTCACTCCCATTTTTGGCCCTGCTACCAGCCTTCTGTGCCTTCATTTATCCCCCTCTGAGTGGTCCCACCCACCAGCTTGCTCTCTGTAGGTCCCCAAGGCTCTCTCTGTGGTCCTGATCACCACTTCACCTGGACCAGCATGCCCATGGGCTAATCTGATCAGCCATCCTGAGCTAATGGGGGAGAACTAGAGGGAACCTTCCCCACCACCACCCCATAACGCTCCCCCACCCTTGGACATTTTTCATTCCTACTTAGCATGGGTCCAAGTCCGAAGCAAAGCCATCTCATCCTAGAGATAGTCCTTGGTCTTGTCCTGGGCTTTATACCACTTTGGGTTTTTTTTTTGTTTGTTTGTTTGTTTTGCCTTTTTTTTTTTTTAAGATTTTATCTATTTATGAGAGAGAGAGAGAGAGGAGTGAGTGACAGAACATGAGCAGAGGGAGGCAGAGGGAGAAGCAGATTCCCCACTGAGCGGGGCTCCATCCCAGGACCCCAGGATCATGACCTGAGCTGAAGGCAGACGCTTAACCGACTGAGCCACCACCCAGGCATCCTTTTATATGACTTTATAACTCTCTTGGGACTCTTCTTTCTAATAAGAAGCTGTGTCTATACAGCTCTTTGTAATCTACAAAGAACTTTCTGATCTACCTGATCCACCTCCTAGGCTCCTTAACCACTTTCAGTGATCCGGGCGGCCCAGAGCATGGTGGTTTAGTGGCCGAGCTCTGGAACTCACAGCCAGCATCCCAGCTCTGCCACTTGCTAGCTGTGGGAGGTGGGATGAGCTGCATATTAACTTCTCCATATCTGTTTCCTCATCTGCGAAATGGGCATAATAACAGGGCCTCTCCTGTCTGGCTGTTGTGAGGGTTGAAGGATATAAACACACTCACACAGGGCCTGGGAACCCAATAACTGTTGCCTATTGTTCTTTCAGTGGTTCTTCCTCCAAACTCTATGGGAATAAACAAAGCAAGTCGGTTCTTGTCCTCAGTAAAAAAAATGAGTTGAAACCAGATAATCTCTCAGCTCCGATTCTACATGAATCACATTTATTTATGGACACATCCTAGCTCTTCTATACTGTGACAACCTTGCCAAGGCCCAGCCTTTCCCGGAGGGCCTTGTATACCATGGGCTGTGCTGCAGGTCAATGTTAGCACATAACGACAGTCCCCGCCTCATCCAGGCATGGGGACACACGGATGAGAAGTTCCTGAATAGCATTTAGCGTCATGCCTGGCACTAAGTGAGCTGCTAATAAATCATAGTTATTGTTGTTGACTCATCTTACAGTGAGGCTTCCAAACGTGGTTGTTAAATGCAAACTCTAGAGCCACACTGCTTGGGTTCATCCTGGTACTGATCCTGTGAGGCCTTGGGCAAGTGAGTCAACCCACCCAGCTGCAGTTTCCCCATATCTAAGATGGACATGATGATCACAGCAAGTGCCCAGTAAGGTGACTGCATAGATCAAATGAGTTAATAATAAGAAAGGCCCCTAGAACTGTGCCTGTTGTGTGCCTGGTGCATGTGAGTGCTTTTGTCATCATTTATAGATGTTGAGAACCAGGCTCTTAGACACTGAGTGATGGTTCCAAGCAGCAGTGGAGTTGGGATCCAAATCTAACCAAGTCTGCCTAATTCCAGAGCCTCAATCCTAGTATTAGGATAGGTTGCTGCCTCCAGAGGACCTATATACATTTCCTTAACAGTGGAGATGTCAGGAGCACTAGACAGTGAATTGGCACCAGAAGCTCGGGGTGAGGGAGACCACAAGATGCTCTCAAATCCTCCCACAGAAAAAGCAGATTTTTCCTCACCTGCATCCAGCCAGATGGCTTCAGCATTCCTTTGGGGCCACAGCCCAGAAGCCTATAACCATGGCGCCACCCACACCTGCCCTCTAGCCTGGAATCTGCAGCAAAACCCTCATTATGCACTTTGATGTCACACTCAAAACTGAGCCCCAGCTCTTCAAGCCAGACAGGCCCCAGCCTTGGGGCTTTTTCCATTTCTGAGGCATGATTGAGCCCAGGAGACAAGACCAGACAGCCTCCTTCGGAGGAAGGAGGCCTGGATGGTGCATGGAGGAGAAAAACAAACAGGAGTGAGAGACAGGCGGCAGGGGGAGGGAAGCAGGAGGAATCAGAGGGAGCCGGCCTGCTGCAGAGCCACACAAAACATAGCCCGCCCACTGACCAATTTTTCTTCCTTGCAGTCAAATTTATTGATTTAAACATGAATCCAACTGTGCTTCTCGATTTCCAGAAAAACACTAATATCATTACACATTTATGTAGCACAATATGATTGTCAAAGCACTTTCACACAAATAACCTTAATTTTGAGTTGCTTTTTAAAATAATTTGCTTCTCAAGATGCCTGGGTGGCTCAGATGGTTAAGCGCCTGCCTTTCACTCAGATCATGATCTCCAAGTCCTGGGATCAAGCCCCACATGAAGCCCACATGGAGCCCCCAAAACAGGCTCCCAGCTCTGTGGGGAGTCTTCTTCCCCCTTCCCCCCAACTTGTGCACACATGCTCTCTCTCTCAGATGAAGAAATAAAATCTTAAAAAATAACAAAAACAACTAAAAAATAAAATTATTTGCTTCTTTTATTACAAAGCATCATATGCTTATTGAGAAATACAAGGGCAAATTTATTAACGTGAATTTAAAAATTTCTAATATATATATGTATCATACCACTAGCAATAACATTTTCAGAAAATTTCCAACTAGTTTTTTTTCTAAGCCTATATACATGTATATAATTCATTAAACAGAATTGGAGGCACCTCACAGAGTTTTGCATTTTTTTCCACCAACATAAAATCACCGACATTTCTTTTTTTAAGATGTTATTTATTTGACAGAGAGAAAGAGCACAAGAAAGCGGAGAGGCAGGCAGAGGGAGCCTGATGTGAGTCTCCATCCCAGGACCACAGGATCATGACCCAAGTGGAACGCAGACATTTAACCAACGGAGCCACCTAGGCACGCCAAATCATGGGCATCTTTTAATGTCACAAAATATTCTGCTCTGATGATTCATAATGACAGCATTTATCAGTATAGATGTGCCACAATTTCTGCAATTACTGGACATTCAAGATGTTTACAAAACTGCAACGATTATAAATAATACTGCCACGAACATCTTTTCAATTGCATTTTTGTCTGTACATCTGATTACATCTAATAATAATTAATTTCTAGTAATGGATTTGCTTGCTCAAAGGATTTGAATGTTTTTGAGCACA
This sequence comes from Mustela putorius furo, assembly GCF_011764305.1. Classification (NCBI taxonomy): domain Eukaryota; kingdom Metazoa; phylum Chordata; class Mammalia; order Carnivora; family Mustelidae; genus Mustela; species Mustela putorius. The sequence goes on along the minus strand of NW_025422045.1, from coordinate 11,516,403 downwards.
TAGAACCAAAGTTAATCTCCAGAAACATGTTTAGTTTACACTCCCACAGGCAACGTGTGAGAGTACATCTCTCAGTCTTGTTTTGAGCCAGTCAGACACTGAGTTAGGTGACAAGTTTCTCACATTACAGTTGAGGAAAACTGGATGAAATGTTTAAGTAACTAGTGGGACCTTCATGTAGCTGAGACCCAAATTCTGGTCTCCTGGATTTGGCACCAGGGCCCTTCCCACTCTGCCTTCTTGACAAGGAGAGCTCTGAACAAGTTTTCCTGAGTAATGGAGTTACATAACAGTTTATTTTCTCATCAATAATGAAAATATTTTTTTAAAATCTTCCATCTCTTTACTTTATTTGTGCCAGGGACTCCTTTGGCAATCTGGTTAAGCCTACCAACCCCTTCTCCGAATAATGCATTTATATGCATATGTTAATTAAAATAACAAAGGAAACCAGTGATCTTAAAATATAAAAGCGCAATGATGAAGGCACCTGAGTGGCTCAGTCAGTTAAGCGTCTGCCTTTGGCTAAGGTCATGATCCCAGAGTCTTGGGATCAGCTTCACATCATTCATTGGGCTCCCTGCTCAGTGGGAAGTCAGCTTCTCCCCTTCCCCTCTCCACTCCTGTGCATGCTCCTTCTCTCTCACATGCAAAAGTAAACAAGTAAAATCTTAAAAAAAAAAAAAAAGTGATGATATGATAAAGTATCTGCTCCTTTAAAAAGGCATTAAGAGCAAGGTCTAGTACTACATGTTGGAGAGGCAGTCCACATGGGTCCTGATTGTCCCTGTACACTTTTGCTGAGTGTGCCAGACTGCACGGCTTCTCCATTGCTTGAAACTGAGCAGCATCAGTAGCTAAACACGTAGGCAACCAGACTAGCTTATATGCTGCTTGCCTACATTTGTTGCTTGCTCAAAAATACACCAGCCCTGAGCCCTAAATTCCTGTCTTCTAACAAAATCTGCTACCTGTGTCCTTGTGATCTGCCCCACCCCTCACCTACCATCCCTGTGGAAATAGAAATCAGGGAAACTGCACAAATACATTGATACTCTGACTACCCCTTTTTGCTGTGAATAATAAAGTCTGTCATCTCGGACTCGGGAGTTCTGTGTCTTCTCTCATGATCCATGAAACTGGCAAGCTGACTTGTTAGCTTGCAGGTTGGGTAAAATCTCAGAGCCTTCACAGCTCTGACCTTGCATTAATTTTAAAATAGTGGTGAGCATAAATGATATTTTGAGATAGATATGATAGATCTAATATCTAATAATTTTTATTGGTGACCAGTGGTCATAATTTTTAGGGGTGACATGGCTACAGTCACTGTGGTTTTGCTTATATTCCTAGTTGAAGGAAATGTTCAATTTCAGTTATAAGTTTAGGAAAACAAATATCAGGTTTTTTTCTCATTTGAATTCACAGATCTTGTCTGCTCTCAACTCCCCAAAAGAACACCCGTGAAACCTGTTAATCAAGCAACATAATTCTATTAGATATTTACTGCAGCAAGGGAGAATAACACCTTGATAGAGATTGGTAGTGTCTCAGAAAGGAGATTTCAGGAAAGGACATATATAGGATTTGGGGGTATGGGCGCAAGTGGTTTGAAGTGGTTTTCCAAAGCAAAAAATTGATGGGGATTGGGCAGTCTGGGAAAAGTAAGACAGTTTAGGACTCATAGACTCAGAGAAGCAAGGGTCCTGAAACAAGTCTTGATAAATAAACTTTGTCATAATGGTTAGTTCTTTGCCTCTGTGTGTGGTCAGTGGTCTTGATAGCAGTCATCTGTCATGTCCAGATGAGCAAACTATTTGCCCAGATAAATTAATTTCTTGAGCTAGCAATTAATCTATTTATCTTCCTAGGCAAGAATTTTCTGGAACAGTTGTGTCATGTTGATATGGGTGGTGTCAGTTCTTACTCAACAAGACCAGCTTCTTAGCCCGAAATCCCCTTTCTCAAAAAAAATGGAGGCCTGCATACTTTTGCCTACTTTTGCCATCTATCCCTTCCATACTGTGAGTTTACCAGGGGTAAAGGCTAAATCTTCTCCTCCCAGATGTTGGGTTAGTTTGTTTTCCAAATATTTATATTCAAAATGTATAATATATGCTATTTGTAATATTTGCCTTTGTTGATATTGCCTGCTTTAAAAAAAAACAAACCTTAATATTATATCATAATTTCCCATCATATTACACAATCTTTTTTTTTAAGATTTTATTTATTTATTTTGCAGAGAGAGAAATAGTGAGAGAGGGAGCACAAGCAGGAGGAGAGGGAGAGGGGAAACAGGTTCCTCACCAAGCAGGGAGCCCGACGTGGGGCTTGATCCCAGGACCCTGGGATCATGAAATAAGCCGAAGGCAGACGCTTAACAACTGAGCCATTCAGGCAACCCCCATATTACACAATTTTATAAAAACCATTCCAGTGGATTTGTTATAGAATATTGGGTTGTCGAAAAAATATCCTTCGCTAGATTCCAAGAAGTAGAATTACTAAGATAAAATTTTGAAAACTGTTTAGAACCTTGATCAACAATTACCAATTGCTTTCTTAAATAATTTTACCAATTTACATACCTTCTAGCCCAGCGCGAGGGCCCTGTTTCACCAAACTCTTCGTAACACTGGATATTAATATTTTTATTTGCTAACTTGATAGTATAACTAATATCTCATTGGTATATGGATATATATTTGCTTGAGTCCTAAAAATGTTGGATTTTTTCATATATTTGTTTCCTATTTTATTTACTTTTTGAAATTATGCATTGTTTTCCTTTCTTTTTGAAATTGGAACTCAGATGCCAAGAATTCATAAATAACACTCCTTGGTCCATAATTTATTGTTGTTACAGGTTGGTACAAAGGCTCTCTCAAAATTTTTCCTTTTTTCTTCCCTGATATATATATATGTATTGCATATATATATATACATATATATATGTATATATATATATGCAAAAGAAATGATACAAAAGAGTAACTACTGTGTGATTCCATTATGTGAAGTTCAAAAGAAAACAAAACTTATCTTTGATGATAGATCTTAGAAGAGAGGTTACCTTTTGCAGGGGTTATTTATTGTCTGGCAGAAGACAGGAAGTTTCTAGCATTTTACAAATGTTTTATTCTTGACTTGGATGATGATTACATGGAGACACTCATTTCTAAAATCGGTTGAGTTTAATGCTTATGTGCTTTACTGAAGTGTTTACCCAAAAAGCTGCAATAAAAGATCTTTTTTCATTCATGGGAAATATTTACTTGATGAGGAGGTACTGAGTTACTTGCTTTTTCATATATATGTAATACTTGAATAATTTTTCTTTTACTTTTTAAATTTTTTTAAAAGACTTTATTTATTTATTTGACAGAGAGAGACATAGCGAAGAGAGGAAACATAAGCAGGGGGACAAGAGGGAGAAGCAGGCTTCCCGCGGAGCTGGGAGCCTGATGGGGGGCTTGATCCCAGGACCCTGGGATCATGGCCTGAGCTGAAGGCAATCCCTTAACAACTGAGCCACCCAGGTGTCTCTAATTTTTTTTTTTTAATACCCTCCTATTAGGACACCTGGCTGGCTCAACTGGTAGAGCGTGTAACTCTTGATTTCCAGTTTGTGAGTTCCAGCTCCATGTTGGACAGAGAGATTAGTTAAAAACAAAAACAAAAACAAAAAACCTTCTATTGACCCTCCTAGCTATTCTTTTTCCTTTTTGCTCCTTTTTTTTAACATTAAAATTGCTACAAAGAGCTATTTGTACCTATTTTTCCTAATTACTCTCTTTTCATTCTCTTTCGAATAAACTCTTTTGTTTGGAAAAATTCCAGCATGAACAAAAGTACAGAGAATTGTAGGGTATGCATCACACAGATTCAGCAGTCATCAGCTCATAGTCAGTCTTGGTTCATCCGCACTCCATCCCACACACACTCCCACTGTGTTATTCTGAAGCAAATCTCTGACGTCATATCATTTTATCAATAATTATTTTAGTAGATCTTTAAAAGATAAGATTTTTTTAACCTATCCATGACGCCACAAAGCTACAAAACAATATCCTAATATCTAAAATGTTATGATAAAAGAGCCTAATACCATAGTACCTTCAAATTGACAATGATTCCTTAATATAATTAAATATCAAATTGGGGTTCAAATTCCCAATCGTCTTACAAATAATAACACATATTTTTTGTTTGAATCAGAATATAAAGAGGCCTATATGTTACATTTGGCTGCTATGAACCTTAAATTTACCTTTTTTAAAGATTGTATTTATTTATTTGAGAGAAAGAGCACAAGCAGCAGGAGCAGAAGGCCAAGGGAGAGGGAGAAACAGACTCCCCACTGAGCAAGGAGCCCAACACAAGACTTGATCCCAGGACTCTGGGATCATGACCTGAGTCCAAGACAGCCACCTAACTGACCGAGCCACCCAGGCACCCCACCTTGAATTTATTTTAAAGACTCCTCCTCCCTCCTCCTTTTTTTTTTTTTTTCCTTTTAATTTATTTATTGAAGAAACTAGGTCGCTTGAGTTTCCTACAGTCTGGATTTTGCTGATCCCATCCCCTTGATATATTGCTCAACGTGTTCTTACCCTGATTTCTTCTGTAACTTGGTAGTTGGCAATTAACCCTGGTGACTTGATCAGATTCAAGTTTAGATGTCAGGGAAGTATAGTTCAGAGACAGTGTAATGATCGCCTGTCGGGGGCCACAGGATATCTAGCTGTCTCTTTCTTACTTTGTCTCTCTTTTGTGATCATTGGTGATCACTGTCCACCGCTCTTTTCAGTGGTTGCATCATTCCTTCTCCACTTAACAACGAGAATATTTGTAGAAAGAGAAAATTCCTTCCATCAGCTATCTGGCTATCCTGATATACGATATAAAGTGTTGACGTAGCAAAGATAGGTCATGCTCGACTCCTGCCTTTTGTTTTCATTTGCTTTTTTTCAAACCAGTAAATTATTTCCCTAGCATCCTCCAGAAGTGAACTTTGAAAATTTGGGAGTATTTGTGGTATCCTTCCAAACTCGTGGGTCTCAACATATTGTACATGTTTCCACTCATTCTTACTGACAGAAATTCTATTTCTAATCTACTGTATTGCCAAAGATCGTTGACTGAAAACATACGGCATTAGGTTGTTATAAAATCGTTTAACCTCTATGGACAGCAGATTGATAATCTTGAACAAATTATAAAGTGTACATTCCCTTTGACCCATTTACCTTTAAGAATGTATCCTACAGATACACTCACATGTGTGCAAAGTGGTTGTATACAAAGATATTAATTGCAATCTTGATTATTTTAGCCAAAAATTGGAAAGAGGTATTTGTAAACCCCTGTTCATAGCAGCATTATTCAATAGCCAAAAGGGGGAAGTAACACAAATCTTCCTTGATGGGTGAATGGATAAAGAACATGGTATACACATACAGTGGAAAATTAGTCAGTCTTAACAAGGAAGGATATTCTGACCCATGCCACAACATGCATGATCCTTAAGAACATTATACTAACTGAATTAAACTATAGCAAAAAGAAAAATGTTACAGAGTTTCAGCCAAGCTCATAGAAACAGAAAGCAGAATGGTGGTTGCCAGGACTAGTGGGAGAAAGAAATGGAAGGTCGGTGTTTCATGGGTATAGAGTTCCGGTTTTGCACGGTGAAAAATTCTGGAGACTGGTTGCACCTTGCTCATTTGGGCAGCACATACACTAAAATCTGAGACTGGTCACACAGCAATATAAATATACTTAATGTGACTGAGCCGCACAGTTGAAATGGTGAAGATGGTACATCTTATGTGGCGTGTATTATATACCACAATTACAAATTAAAAATTTTTCAACCGTTTGAAAATGTCAGGAACAGGGCATCTGGGTGGCTCAGTGGGTTAAGCCGCTGCCTTCGGCTCGGGTCATGATCTCAGGGTCCTGGGATCAAGTCCCGCATCGGGCTCTCTGCTCAGCAGGGAGCCTGCTTCCCTTCCTCTCTCTCTGCCTGCCTCTCCGCCTACTTGTGACCTCTCTCTGTCAAATAAATAAATAAAATCTTAAAAAAAAAAAAAAAAAGAAAAGAAAAGGAAATGTCAGGAACAACTTAAGATTTTCATTATTAGCATGAATTTTTACCATTCTCTGTAATGTGTAATGCCAGTTTTAAATGCAGATATCACTAGTATTTAGCCACAGGCGGAATCATAGAAATTCCACAATTTTCGTGGTTTGGCCTGTCTCCAAGGAGTGCCTAGAGCTGCGGAGAAGAGACAAACACAAGAAAGATTGAGGATGGTTGGAAGGAGGAAGACCCGCCCATCTCTCCCCAAGCTCAAAGCCCGACCAGGGCACGCTTTCTTTTTCAGACGGGCGTGCTGGTGGGTTGTGGCTCCTTCCAGCCGCTGACGCCGGTGCCGCGCCCTGGCCGAGTCGGGAGACAGTCCGGCCAGGTGTCTTACCTTCCCAAGGACCCACTGCCTCCACCAGGCAGACAGGCAACTCCCAGCGGGACCGTCACCTCCGCGCGGCGCCACTCACGCTCCGCCTCTGGATCTGAATAGACGAGAGCAGCGCCAAGAATACCGCAGCACCCCGTCCTGACCATCCCCACGAGGGCCCCCAGGACCCTTCCCCGGGCGGAAGGTGGAGACCTTAGCCATGAGGTTGGCTCCGGAGGCAGGGATCGCAAGCATCCAGAGTAGTAACATCCAGAGCAGTGCTGTCCAATGGAATTAGTAATATGAATCACATATGTAAGCCGTGCAGTATGTAATTTTAAAATTTCTAGTAATTTTTAAATTTCTAAGAAACTGAAAAGAAACAGATGATATTAATTTTAATAGTATATTTTATTTAACTTAAAGTATCTAAAATAGTATCATTTCAATAGGTAATTAATACGAATAATTATTAACATATTTACCTTTTTTTTTTTCATACTAAGTCTTCAAAATCCAAGATGTATTGGGGCACATCTCACTGCAAGCACTCAGTGCCACATGTGGCTTAGTGGCTAATGTATTGGGCCAGCAAGGCAGGTTTAGAGAATGAAGAGAGAAGTGGGTGACTGGGGTCCTGTTGCCACTTGCTGTCCTAACACTGGCTGCTGAAACAAGTCTCTGCCAACCTCAGGCAAGCACATCACATGAAAAAGCTATTGGGCATCATGATTTCTGTGAGTAATTTTGATGACTATTGTTTCGCTATTTTAACGATTGTTACCAAGACTTAAATATTCCTGTATATATGATTACCAGGTCATGCAGATGTTTATTGAAGCATAGTTCTAATGCTAGTGCTGAAAAACAATAGACCCAGATCCATAAACACAGAAGAGGACGTGTCAGTTGCCACGAGGGAGACCAAGTAATAAACCCCATGCCCCATGCTGTTCTTTTAGCAGCCTGTAGTTACAGGAAAATTGAGAAATAAAAATCTCAATTTTTATTGAGAAACAGAAAAACTGAGAAATAAAAATCAACATTCCAGCAGATACACTTTTAAGTTTGCAAAATGGTTCCATAGCCAGGCCAAAAGAAAGGCAAAAAAAAAAAAAAGCCTGGCCCCCTGGCTTCGAAATCCTAGCCAGAGTAAGGCGCATCTGAGCTGCCCCACTGCACGTGTGAACACTCAGAATTCCCCGGCAGGCTCCTGGCCACTAGAACGCAGCCATTACGTACGCAGCATCTCCCCTCTCATCAGCCTTTTCCTTTTAGGAATGACTTTACTGACGGACTAGCCTGTCATGTAGTGGTGAAGGAGAGTAACTACAGGCTGCTCTATAAAAAGCTTAATGCCTTGATACATCAAAAAAAATTTTTTTAAATATGTAGCTTTATCATATGCGTAATCAACCTCAAACAAAATATTGTTTAGTTTACTTGCTGGAGCTTTACAATAAGTGTGGTATCGTGACAGTGCCATTTTCTGCAACCTACCTTTTTCAGGTTTATAAAAAATTTATATGGAAAATATTTGTTTTATTTTATATTTGAAAATATAAATGTTCTAATTATATTCGACCAGGTTATGTGTGTAGCTGTAGTACATTCACTAGCTGAATGTGTAGGCTTTTTATTTATACGTTCTTCTCTCAATGGACATTCGGTAGCCTCCAATTTTTTGCTATTTTGCTGTTGTAAACAGTCCTGCGACGAATATTCTTACACACGCACAAGGATTTCTCCGTAATCTATTCTAGTTCAGTTTTAAGAAATATTGCAAAGTGTCTTTCAGTTATACCAATTCGTGATTCTAATAATTTCAATGATCTGATTTGTAGATTCGTTTATTGTTTTCTATGTACACAGTTACACTAGCTGCAGCCAGTAACAGTATTGTTTCCTTCATTCTCCTTCTATCTGTGCTAAGCTTGCCCTATGGAGCAGACACCTTTATCTTGTTCTGCTCTTAAAGGAATAGGGACTTTCAATAATTCACCGTTAAGAAGGTTGACTACTGGGGGTGCCTGGGTGGCTCAGCTAGTTAAGCAGCTGCCTTCAGCTCAGGTCATGAGCCCAGCGTCCTGGGATCGAGTCCCACAAAGGGCTCCTTGCTCAGCAGGGAGCCTGCTTCTCTCTGTCTCTGTCTGCATGTGCTCGCTCCCTCTCTCTCTGACAAATAAATAAATAAAATCTTTAAAAAAAAAAAAAAGAATGTGGACTACTGAAGGCTTTTTTTAAAAAGATAACCCTTTAATGTTAGGAAGTTTCATTTTATTCCTGCTTTACTAAGGGCTTTTTTCATGATTGGATGTTGACTTTTACTGAATGCTTTTACTACTTCTGTTGAGATAATTATATAACTTCTCCTTTAACCCACTTATGTGAAGAGTTAACGTTACCGGGTTTTATGTTGAATCATCCTAGTTTTTCTGGAATAAATCCAGCTTAGTCATGATAAATTGTCTTTATCATACACTGTTAGACTTGATTTGCTAATATTTTGTTTAAAGCATTTCCATCTATGTTCATGAGGGATTCTGGTCTGTTACTTTCTCGCAGAGTCTTGGCTCATTCTATTTCAAGGTTGTACTAATCTCATATGAGTTGGGGAGTATTGCTTCTTTTGATATTCTTTATAAGAGTTGGTATAAAATTAGAGGTGTTCGGGTGGCTCAGTTGGTTCAGTGTTAAGTATCCGACTCTTGATTTTGACTTAGGTCATGGTCTCAGGGCTGTGGGATCCAGCCCTGCTCCCAGCTCCATGCTCAGCAGGAGGTCTGCTTGAGATTCTCTCCCTCCACCCTCTCCTACCCCGCATGCACTCTAGCTCACTCTCTCTCCCTAAAATAAATAAATCTTAAAAATAAAGTAAAATAAAATAAAATTAATTTATCCTATGAAAACCTGCTAGGAATTGCCTAAAAACCAGTGAAGCTTAATTTTTTTTTTAAGCCACTGATTCAATTTCTGTAATACTATTGAAAACTCGGGCTTTTTTGTTATCTCTTTGACAAACTATATTTTTCTAGAAACGTTTCCCTTTAAGTTTTTAAATTCGCTGATGTAATGTTATCCGTGGTATGTTCACCCTATCTTTTTAATCCCTTCAGTATTTGCAGCTTTCTTCTCTTCTTTATCTCTATTATTCATGCATGCTATTACCCTCTTTCTTAATGACTCTTACCAGAGGGTCTATTTTATCTGGTGTCGGCTTGTTGGTCATCTCTATTGCACATTTGTTGCCCGTGGCATTAGTTTATGCTCTCATCTTTACCTCTTCCGTATGCTCTGAGTTTCTGGTGGGGTTTTTCTTCCCTTTTTATTCCTTCCTTTCCCTCCACTCTGCTTTCCTCTAGCTCATTAATTTTCAGTCTTTTTTTCCCTAGTATAAGCATCTAAAGCTATAAATTTCCCTATAATTACCATTTTTGCTGCATCCACTAGTTTTGTTATGTAGAATTCTTATCACATCATGTAACAGTCTCTATACAGTGTTCAGTTTTTATTATGAGTTCTTACTTGACTCATAAATTATTTAGAAGTGTACTTTCTAATTAATTTCCAAAACTTGGGGAGGGTATCATTTTTCTGTTTCAGATTTCTAATTTAATTGCATAACTTAGATCTATGGCCATAGGTCATAAAAAGTGGTTTATGTAAACCATATTATTTGAAATTTATTGAAACTAGCTTTATGACCTTTTATATGGTCAGTTTTTAGAAATGTTCATGTGTACTTGAAAATAATGTCTATTCCTTGATGAATGGATGCAGAATAATTTGTAAACATCCAGTAAATCAGGCTGGTTGGCTCTATTATTTAAAATTTTTCTTGAGGGTGGTTCAGTGGGTTAAAGCCTCTGCCTTCAGCTCAGGTCATGATCCCAGGGTTCTGGGATCAAGCCCCGCATTGGGTTCTCTGCTCAGCAGGGAGCCTGCTTCCCCAACTCCCTGCCTGCCTCCCTGCCTACTTGTGATCTCTCTTTCTGTCAAATAAATAAATAAAACCTTTTAAAAAATAAAAAAAAAATATTTCTTAACCTACCAATAATTGAAAGCATTGTACTGATAAAATATACACCCCCTATATTGGATTAGTCTATTTTTTCTATAGTTCTATAAATTTTTATTTTATATGTTTGAATGCTATTTCAGAAGGTACTTACAACTTTAGAACTATGGTATCTTCTTGATGAATTAAACCTTTTATCATGATAATGATAAGAGCCCTAATAATACATTTTGCTTTGTAGTGTAGTCTGTCTCATATCTATATAATTACACCAGCTCTTTTTTAGTTAGCATGTCGCTGGTATATCTTCTTTCATCATTTTATTTTCATCCTTTCCGTATCCTTTTATTTTAGGTGTGTCTCAGGTTTTTGTCTATTTATTTATTTATTCATTTATTTTTCTTTTCATGAGCTCTATGCCCAATGTGGGGCTTGAACTAATGACCCTGAGATCAAGAGTTGCATGCTCCACTGACTGAGCCAGACAGGTGCCCTGATCCAGATGCTTTTTAAAAGAAAATAATTCCAACTCTGAGCACTCCCATAAAGTCAGTGGAGTATTTTTGATGCTGCTGCTGGCAAGAGAAAAAAAAAACTGAGAAAGAAGTGATTCAAACTCGTGGCTGTATCCCAGAGACCTTGGGGGATCTGACAAAGGCTATAATTACCGAAAAAATATAATCCTCAAATCATGTTGGGTACAGTTTCAGGTGGTTCAAAGACCCCTGATGCCCATTTGCTCACCCTAGCTAGCCATGGGGAGTAAGAATGTGACCAAAGAGAAATAAGGTCTCATTTAATATCTCAGCCCAACTTTTATAAAGAAGACAAAGCCAATGGGATTTTTTCCCCAATGCTTTTCTAAAGACAAATAAAAGCATCTCTTATTAAATGTTCACTGTTCACCATTTTTAGCATATTAGCTTTAAATTATATCAAAGATCTAGTTAGGTTTTTCATGTTGCATAAAAAAATGTGCAGGGTGATAGGCCCCTTTGTGTAATTAATGCCTACACTGTCTTTAGGCTTATTTTGCAAAGACTGAGCACAGTTTCACTAATAAGTTATTATAAGAGTTTCTACTTGTAATAACTTTGCTTATAGGAATGAGATTTTCGTCACTTCATTTATGCCAACACCTTAACCAGGAACAAGCTCCCAACTCAAATAATTCCCTTATGGGGAAAACAGTTTTATGCGATGGTCAGCTTTTTAGGAATGCCCCAAGTGAAAAGCTGGATTGTCTTGTTTCATGCACATTGGTCTTGCCCCCACTCCCATCCCCTGGCTACCATTCAGGGCCCCCAGGAAAGAAATGGCATAGCAGAAAGACCTGGGAGTCCGCTCTGACTTCTGCCAGGAAGCCTCAGGCAGATTAATTCCCATCTCCAAATTTTCATTTAATCATCTGTCCAGGAACAATGACAATATCCACAGAGTGCTTAGGCAAGGACAGTAAGGTTGCAAGAAACATTGACTCCCTGCACACTATCCTGGTGTGGCTTAACAAATGTTTATTGACTGTAACTGATAACTGGTTCTGGTTAATTGTCTTGCTAGGAAAAGGGATCTGGCTTTGTCTGCTGGGTCCATTTAGAATTATGTCTTGCCTATTGTTCAATGGGGGATCCTGTAGCCAAACAAATGAATAGTTAATTGAAAGCCAGGCAACTAGGGCTTTTTGCTTTGGGTGGAAACTTAATTCCCAGACAATCCATACATTATGTATAAACTGCCTTGACCCGCTTCTGTGCTTGGCACTCAGGCCAGTGCCCAGCACAGCAAGATCATAGAAGGGTAGGGGGGACAAGGGTGAGGGTAGGGGTCAGTGACCCAGTTTAGAGCTTTCCTCTCACTCTGCAGGGATGAAGAAACTCCCAGCCATCGGGGATGAACACAAACTTGATTCATCATGAGGATATGCGATGGTCACCTCTGCTACAGTCCGGAAGGTAATCTTGCTGATCCTACTGCCAGGCAGAGTGCAACTACTTCCAGAAACGCTGTGTGGTTTCTAATAAGGTGAAATATACACTCACTGTATGACCCAGCAATCCCATTTACCCAAGAGGTACTTATCTACGAGAAATGAACATTTGTCCACACAAGGACTTGTAGGTGAATGTTCTAGCAGCTTTATCATAATAGCCCCAAACTGGAAACAGCTCAGATGTCCTTCAACTGGAGCATGAATTACAAATGGGTTCATCTAAGCAGAATTCTGCTCTGTAATAAAAAGAACTGGACTCTTGATATATAAAACAACACAAACGCCTCTCAAAAGCGTCATACTGAGTGAAAGAATCCAGTTGGAAAAAGCTAGATGATTTGTATTTATATGGAATTTAAGAAAAAGCAAAACTACAATGGTGTGAAGAAGTTCAGCAGTTGGGCTGGGGAAAGTGGGAGGGAGTGACTAAAAGGGGCACAGGGGAATTTTCTGAGGTGATATGATTATTCTATAACATGACTGTGGTGGTGGTTATGTGAAAATAGACACTTCTGTCTTACTGAATTGTGCTTAAAATTAAAGAATTTCATTGTGTATAAATCGTACCTCAATGAAGCTGACTTTTTAAAAAAAAAAATTATGTAACTTGCAGCTGTCATGTTTGTCTCTCAGTAAAACCTAAGACTCACGAAGCTTACTGGAGTTTGATCTCAGACTCATTTTTCAAGCAGGTCAATGGGCCACCAAAGAATTCCCTGGGACCTCGTTCTGACCCTGTGGCAGCAAAGGCTGCTGCAGGCTTCTAGAACCAAGCTTACATGGTGTTTTCTGCTTCAGAAGTCCACAGGTTTAAAGCCCAGAAAGGAATTTGGGTCAGTCCTATGATGTGGAACCACCTGGTGTGGCTCAAGGGGACCCCAAAGTCCTTCAGATGACCCCTGGGGGATGGGGCTGAAGGAGAGAGATTGAATTCTCAAGCAGATTCCCCGCTAAGTGGGGAGCTCGATACGGGCCTTGATCTCACAACCCTGAGATGATGACTTGAGCTGAAATCAAGTCAGGCTTCACCGACTGAGCCATGGAGGCCCCGCTGATCTAGTCAGCGCTTCCTGCGGAGTAAGCATCACCTTCCCAGAGCTTCCCACCCAGGAGACATATTTCTTGCCACCAGGATGATGAGCACGACTTGTCCATCTTCTACCGCCTTCGTGGAGCCTCCCAAGGACCTTGCAAGGCAGCTGTTATCATTGTCCGCGTTTTGTAGGTGGAAGAAACCAAGACTCGGAAAGCTTGGGTCACTGTTGCAGGATCACACAGCCCTGAATCAACCCAGAAGGGCCAGATCCTGCCTAAGTCTTGTCTCTTCAAAGCCCTTACTTTCGGCAGCAAGCTGTCCACCCGCTGAAGGGCTCTCCTACTTTTAAAGGATCAGGCCTCTGGAGATACTTTAAGAAGCTAAGTTTTTCTGAAGACTAACAGCTCTGGGTCTCTGCCACACTCCCATAGGTGGTTACATTTCAGAGTCCTACAACACAGAGTTCAGGATAATAATTCTTCAACCGCTTTTAGAAGCAGGTATTATTACTCATTGCTGGCTATGACCGTGGGAAAGACTCCCTCAGGCCTGCATGGCCCATCCCATTGGTTCATGGGGGGGATTCTGAACTCCACAGGGCCCCAAAGGAAGGGCTATACCACTGACAGGCTGTGTGGTCTTGGCCAGGTGACTTGGCTTCTCTGTGCCTGAGTTTCCTCATCTGTCAATGAGAGAAAAGTTATTCCTACCCCTTAGGGCAGTTGTGAGGATTAAACGAAATCCTATACATAAAGCCCTTGGGGTACATGGGTGGCTCAGGTCAGGGAGTCAGGGTCCTGAGATCCAGCCTGCTCAGCAGGGAATCTGCTTCTGCCCCTCCCCTCCCGCCTCCCTCTCCCACCTCCCACTCTTGCTCTCTCTCAAATTAATAAATAAGATTTTGGTTATTTATTTGACAGAGATCACAAGTAGGCAGAGAGGCAGACAGAGAGAGAGGGAGAAGCAGGCCCCCTCCTGAGCAGAGAGCCTGATATGGGGCTCAATTCCCCGGACCCTGAGATCGTGACCTAGGCCGAAGGCAGAGGCTTAACCCACTGAGCCACCCAGGTGCCCCATAAATAAATAAATAAAATCATAAAAAATAAAAAAATCTTCAAAAGTCTTGAGACCAGGACATAGCACACAGTAATTGTGCAATAAATGTTAGTTAGAACTGAAAGAAAAGAACCCTGAATTCCTTTCTGGGCTTTGAAACTACGGACTCCTGAAGCAGAAAACCCCACATAAGCTCTGGTTCTAGAGGCCTCCAACAGCCTTTCCCACCACAGGCTCAGAAAAAGGTCCCTGGGAATTCTTTTGAGGCCCACTGACCTGACTGAAAAAAAAGTCTAAAATCAAACCAAAGTAAACTTCACTAGTGCTCATTTCAGCGCTAAGGATATGACATCAGGACTGTGGCAGGCGGCTGGGGCCCTCTTAGCTTCTTCCAGCTCTCAGTAACAGATGGGGGTGGGGGCGAGGGGGCTGGCTGAGCCCAATTCACCTGTAGGCTGCACCGGGGGAGGCAGGCTTCTGGACAAGGTTTGAGTTTATAGCCACACATAGATTGTTAAGGAGTTGGAAAAGAGCGCAGAATCTGGCTTGGAGATTTTGTTCAAAGGTGCAAGCCCAAGGCAGTGAACTTTCCCCTTTTTCTTCCCCTACCCGTCAGGTCAGAGAGGGAGCAGCCCTGGTTAGGTACCACCTAACCTACCTAACCTAACCTCACTGGCCTCACTGGCCGGCCCAGGGTAAGCTCCTGCCTCAAGCCAGACCAACCAGAATCCCTCCCTGATGATTTAAAATTGTGCCCAGAAGACTCTGGGCTCATTCTGCTCATCACCCTGGAAGAGAGGTGTACTTGGAAGCTGCTGGCTGAGGCCATTTGCTGTCATGCTCCCTAGGATGCAGGGAAGGCCAGGCTTCAGGGAGACAGAAAGATGGAACAGAAACGGGGTTGGAGGAAAGTGACTTTCTGAGTCCTCCAAACCCAGGCGCTGGGTTTCATCTCTTCTCCAAGACCCAGCTGTATCCTTGTGCTTCGATTTCTTAAGATGTCCCTGTATCCCTATTCTATACAATCCCCCTTGGTCATTAACCTGTCCCCAGTTATTTATAGCAGTCTCAGTCCCAAGAATCTTCATGAAGGCAACCTGAGGCAAGCGCCTCTTTCTGTCTCCTTCCCCTCGGTGTGACTTCTGGTCACCCTCCCAGCTTCCTGGAGGGCAACTTCAGCCCAGACAAGGGTGCCCCCCCAGGCAATACCAGTGGACAGGGGAGGCCAGTCTCCAGCTCCTTCTGTGGCCCCTCCCTCTCCCCCCAGGCCTGTCCCCTACTCTTCTCTGGAGCCTGTCCTCGTGCAGCCTTCCAAACACACCTCATCCCTGGTTCCTGCCTGCAGAGGTCTTCGGACCAGCTGTTTCGTGACTACCTTTTTTCCCTGTCCCAGTTCCTCTTTGTCTGCCCCTGTGGCTGTGTGTGTCATACCTCCCAGGTGGTGGCTACAGTGTAATGGGGCTTTCAAAGTCTCCCTGGCAGCCAGTGTGGGGAGATGCTTGGGAAAAAGAAACACTTTCAGAAGTTCTTAAATGGATTTGAAAGGAAGAGTGCCGGCTTCAGAGTGAAGAGACCGGATTCTGGTCTGGCCTCACTTCTAACTTGCTGTGTGACTTTAAGTTTCAGTTGCTTCGGCTGCTGAGTGACAGAAATAGATGAGATCAAAGGCTTGCCAGGGAGCCCTAGTCGAGGTGCCTGGGTCATCACCTTGGAAACCGTATAGAGGGAAAAGGGATGGCCCCATGGGGCCCCATTTCTCTTCACTCAGAGTGGCCCCACTTGTATCTGCTTTCTACTCTGAGCATCCTTGCCAGATGCTGCCTTAGCCCAGGTTCCCTAGAAGCAGAGCTCAAGGCAGAGTGTGTGTGCCGCCACTTGGTGAGGGAGTGCAGTGCCAGGGAAGCTGCAGTGAGGAAAAGGGGTGAGACAGATGAGGACAGAGAGATTTGCTGAGGTGGCCACCATGAGCATCAATGATGCTAGATGCCCCCCCCCCCCACCAAATGTCCATGCAATTTGAGAGGACATGAAGATAATGTTCTTAAGGAGCTCTGGTGGGACAGGAAAGAGAGGGACTGATAATCCCACAGGGCAGGGGGTTGGGGGGGCCACGGTATTCGTCATGTTCATTCGGACAGGCCTGGCCCCTGCTGCTAGCCTGGGCTCCCCTCCATTCAGGGCGCAGCTGCAGGCTCCAGATGGGAGGTAGATTTGTTAGTATTTAAGGGATTGGAGGATTAAATGGGCCAGAGAAGCTTCCTCCACACAGCCTCATCCTCTAATGGCTGGAAGCCCAACCCTGGTGTTATTAATTTGATATTACATCATAGGCACTTCATGCCCCTTCCTTTGAAGCCCAGAAGGCTTGCAAAACCAGCAGAGAATAAGAGATTGGGGTCAGAGTCAGATGCCTCAATCCTTCTTCTTGGCATATACATAGAGCAATCTGTAGAAGGAAGAGCAGACTGTCCCAAACCAAATCTGGGATCCAGTCTGAGCATTGTTGGCTGACCTTGGGGATGCTATTTCAGTCAGGATACTGGCTTTCTCTGCTGCAAAATAGGGACATCGGAGCAAATGAAAGAAAAAAAGCTATAAAGCCAGTGTGCCCTTTTGTGGGGCTGGGATGGGCACCAGGATGTGCAGCCTGTGGGCTGCTGTGCACCATGGGGGGGGGGTGCCAATGGAAAATGACCCCAAGACAGGCCCTAGTCACAGCCAAGATAGGACATGAGCTCTGATCAAAATGAGAAGGAATAAAACTCTGTAAAAGTCTGCCATAGGAATGCACAGGCAAGAAAATGGAATGGAAATGGGCTCAAATCCATCATCTCGCTCAGGAAACATCAGGTTCAAGGTCAGACTATGGTAAAGAACAAACCCACCAGTGTGAGGCTCTGTGCCAAGCACTCCATCTCCATGACGTCATGAAATCATCACAGCCCTAGTGCAGTAGATGCAACAGGCTTCTCCTTGTCACAGATGAGGAAACTGAGGCTGGGAGGGGTTGAGCAATTTACCCGAGTGTCACAGCTAGTTAGGACCAATATCAGGATTGAAACCCAGGCAGTCTGCTTCCTGATTGTTCTCGGGCTTTGCCCTTTATTCTTTCCCCAAGCAGCCTCTTAGAGTCAAATTACCATCTGTATTCCCAATTCACGATTCACGAGTCAGTCTGCCCTGTTCCTAGGTCTGGTCTAAGCTTCAGATCCGTGGGCCCAACAGCCTTCCTGACCCACCTCAAGTATTCTTCCAAGGAAGAATTCTCATTTATCCTAAACTTGCTTTAATCTACTTCCCAGAGGACGCCTCCACCACCCACCCAGCTGTAGAACCTAGCCAGAGCCTGAGCTTTTCTCTCCTCACCCCTGACACCCAAGGTACCACCATGGTACCCTCCATACACCTGAGGTCATCAACTTTCTCCTTGCTGCCGTGGCTGCTAGCAGTGCAGGACCCTCACTAGAACAAATGCATGTCATGTGCTCCACCTGGGGGTCTCTGGTCCTGCCTCTTCTCATCTACCCCACACTAAAATGCAAATATGATGGTGCTACTTCCCTACCCCAGAACTCTTGAACGGCTTCCAGTTGTTCCCAGGACAGAGGTCCTCTTCATCTGAACCCTTTCCCAGGCCACCTCCCGTTGCCCTTCCTCCTGCACTCTGCTGCTCTGGCTGAAATTTTCTTTCCTCCAGACAACAGCTTCTCTCTAGATGCTAAGCCTCCTGCCTGGCTGCTCCCTCTGCCTGGAACACTTTGCTACACTCCCTGTGTTCCCTCCACGGCTGCTCAGACTTCATTGTCAGCTCAGAAGTCCAAAGTCACAACTGGGATGTTGGTCTTCCAGAAGCCGGGTCTGATTCCACCCTCTCCAAGTCTATATTCACACCTCAGTACTATTCTCACCACACCCTTTACCAATGCCCCCTTCCCGTCACCAGTGTAGGCCTTACTAGAGCTGGGTTTGTCATTCTTGTCGGCAGGGTGAGCTGCTCACAGCAGGGAGTTAATATATATTTGGAAGGGAGAGGGAGCAAGTGACTTTTCCAAAGCCACAAAGTCCAGGAGAGTGACAAATCCATAAGTAGAATCTGCATCAATCCACTCCAGGTCACCCCAACTTGTTAAGAATTCGCGGCTCCTCTCTGCCCTACCCTCTAATCCCGCCCATTATTTAATTCCTAGCGTCAAGTGCCATAGAGGTGTCATTTTATGAAGCGACATCTTCCATCTGAAAAAGGAAAGCGCGTAGCGCAGGGTGGGAGGACATAATTCCGCCCCCCCCGCCCCCCGCCCCTGTCCTCAAGGACAAGGGAAATCCAGCCTTAGCCTCTAGATCAAGCGAGTCTTACCCCAGGTCCCTATGCCGACCCCTAACCCCGCTCCACCAGTATCCCGGCCTCAGCCAGCCAAGGCCAAGATTCTCTCCCAGACGTCATCCGCGACCCCAGGAACGCCCAGCCCCCACAGGGCCACACTACAAGCGTCGCGCGCGCAGGGCGGGGCCCCGCTCCCCGCCGGGAACGCCACCACTAGGAAGTCCCTTGAAGCCTTGGCAGGGCGCGCTCCGCCTCCCCCGCTCCATCAGTCCCTCCCCGCGTCCCTCTCCTTCCTCCCCGCCGGCGCCGGCCCCGCCCCCCAGAGCCTCGCCCCCGCACCGGCCCCGCCCCCGCCCGTGCTTCCCGGGCTGCGCGCTCCCTCGCACGTACGCCCCCATCCGCTCCGGTCCGCCCCCCGCTCGGTGTCTGCGCTTGCCGCTGCCGCGGGGCCGGCACAGTGCTTCCGCAAGTCGGAAAGCGGGCCGAGACCCCGGTCGCCGGCGGGGCAGCCATGGAGGCAGCGGCGCGAAGGCGGCAGCATCCGGGAGCGGCGGGTGGCGCGGCCGCGCAGCCTGGCGCCTCCTTCCTGCAGGCTAGGTGGGCGCGCGCCGGCGCCGGGAGCGAGGCAGCGGCCCCCACGTGACGCGGGGCGGGCGGCAGGGACCGGGTTGGGGAAGCCCCGGGTGGGCCTGGGACTGCCGCCGGAGTCCGATTACTCTGCGCGGCACTCGCTGTGCCCTGGCGCCTGGGCCGCGTCTCCACAGCCCTTTCTCTTCCTGGGGACGCCCCGGGACCAGGCAGGCTCGGCAGCCCCCGCCTCCCGGGCCGGCTTGGGACAAGCCTCTGACGATACTAGTCTAGGGGTCCAAGAAATTCGGGGTGGGGGAGGCGTGCCCCAGGTTCCCGGCGCACACTGCCCGCAACGCACTTGCACGCCCTGGGCGCCCCCGAGCTCTTGGGGTCCCTCCAAGCGGAATAGGAGTTGGATTTTGGTGCCAGTGGGGAGGCGCGCTTCTTATCCCAAGAATGTGAGAATGGAGATTCGGGAGACAGTGAAGTGTGTGGAAGCTCCCTTCCTGAGAAAGAACGACGAAGGGCTTTTCGCAAACGTTCGGCTGTTCCCTTCTCTCACTAAGAGGAAGAAGTTACAGGTTTATGTAGTTGAGACCAGGAGGGGCAGAAGAAGCTCGGAAACCACCTTTCAGTCTTTCCCTCCATTCAGCCTTCATCCTGGGCCAGAAAGCATCTTCGGTGTGCCCCGTGCTGTGGAGGCATGAAAGGGGTGGGCGACGGGAAGCCAGAGAGGCTGAGAGGTCATCTTGGAATGCTTCGTGGAGGAGGTGGCACTTGAGCTTAGTCTCCGAGTATTCAATAGAGGACTCCGAGGAAAGCCTCTTCCAGTGGGGGGAGGTGGTGGTGGAAAGTTTGGGGAGAGTCAAGTGGTCAGTGGTTCTGGAGCTTTCAGGTGTACAGCGGCCAAGGCAAGCGGACTGACTGGGAAGGGCCTTTCCTGGCAGCAGGGCTGGGACTAGAGTGAAGGCCTAGACTGCAGGTTTTAAGGAAATTTAAGAAGACGCTCACTCTCAAGCACCCTGTGCCTACTTAAATGTTAAGCCCTATGTGCCTCACTTGCCTCACTCTAGTTCCAGCCCTAAATGGTAGGTTAAAAATGCAGCCTTTTTCTGGTAAGCACAGGGGAGCCATGGAAGGTTTTTGAGCAGGAGTGTGCTCAGAGTCAATTTTAGGAATTTGGTGGTATCATTTGGTATGAGGGAGGAAGTCTGAGAGACTTGGCTGTGCGGATAGCTCTTTATCCTGCTACTGAGGGTCATCTGGGTTCTGGATCCTCTTCAACTTAGGGGTCTTTGACTGCCCTGAACG
Source organism: Mustela putorius furo (assembly GCF_011764305.1). NCBI lineage: Eukaryota > Metazoa > Chordata > Mammalia > Carnivora > Mustelidae > Mustela > Mustela putorius. Next base: position 11,495,637 of record NW_025422045.1, on the reverse strand, counting down.
GTGGCGGCCCATTTAGAACAACCTGTGGGTATCAGATATGATCCCACTTTATCTCATATGTGGGGCTTCCATATGCAGTATCTGACTCAGTCTTTTTCCTGTTTTGTATGTGGAAACATATACATATTTTGTATATGTGCAAAAACGTTTTGTGTTTGAGGCCCAGGGAGGTGACATCATTTGCTGGCAAGAGCCAGGGTCTAAACCCAGGGCTTCTGTTCTGTTCCACTTGGGCTGCTGAGGAGTAGTGCTCGTCTTTCCTCCTGTAGGAGCTCACTTCCAGCCAGGGTGCTCCCTGGGGGTGGCACAAGGACTGACTCACTTCCAGGGTTTCCCCACCACCCTTGTAGCATACCTGTAGGACCATTTTCAGTATCACTGTTGCTTAAGACAGTAGGTAGAATCAACCTGTCCGGTTCCTAAGATGCTTGGACTTCCTCTGCTGTATCCATGCTTTGCTTACATGCCTCTAATGACACAGGGTTCGCTATCTTTCAAAGTAGCCCATTCCGGTTTCTGCCTGCTCTGTTGATAGTTTCTGTATTGCTATCAAAGTAATACATGCCTGTTGTTAAATAGCACAGAAGGGCTTAGAGTAAAAAGCAGTGGTTCTCCGTTCCACCTTTCCCTGGCACCAGAGGTAACTATATAGCATCTCTTAGCCGTTTCTGCTAGAATTAAATTCATATTTTAAATATCAACAAATATTTTGTAACACTTTCCATGAACCAGAGCCCACTCTAAAGTTTTGCATGTAATAATTCAACCACAGCTCTTGAGATAGGATCTACTGTTACCACTCATTTTATAGATGAGAACATTGAGGCCCAAGAGAGGTTTAGGAACTTGCTCAAGATCTGATTGGTAGCAAAGCTAGGATATGAACCTAGGTGGTCTCTGAAGTCCATATTCTTTTTTAAAAAAATTAAGATATAGTGTATTATTTTCCCCAGGGGTACAGGTCTGTGAATCGTCAGGCTTACATATTTCACAGCACTCACCATAGCACATACCCTCCCCGATGTCCATCACCCAGCCACCCCATCTGTACCCGCCTCCCCCCGGCAACCCTCAGTTTGTTTCGTGAGATTAAGAGTATCTTATGGTTTGTCTCCCTCCTGATCCCATCTTGTTTCATTTCTTCCTTCCCTACGCCCCACATTCCCCCTGCACTGCCTCTCAAATTCCTCATATCAGAGAGATCATATGATATTTGTCTTTCTCTGATTGACTTATATCATTCAGCATAATACCCTCTAGTTCCATCCAGGTCATTGCAAATGATAAGATTTCGTTTCTTTTGATGGCTGCATAGTATTCTGTTGTATATATACACCACATCCTCTTTATCCATTCATCTGTTGATGGACATCTAGGTTCTTTCCATAGTTTGGCTATTGCGGGCATTGCTGCTATAAACATTGGGGTGCACATGCCCCTTCGGATCCCTACATTTGTATCTTTGGGGTAAATACCCAGTAGTGCAATTACTGGGTCGTAGGGTAGCTCTGTTTTTAACTTTTTGGGGAACCTCCATGCTGTTTTCCAGAGTGGCTGCACCAGCTTGCATTCCCACCAACAGTGTAGGAGGGTTCCCCTTTCTCTGCATCCTTGCCAGCATCTGTTGTTTCCTGACTTGTTAATTTTAGCCATTCTGACTGGTGTGAGGTGGTATCTCATTGTGGTTTTGATTTATATTTCCCTGATACTGAGTGATATGGAGCACTTTTTCATGTGTCTGTTGGCCATCTGGATGTCTTCTTTGCAGAAATGTCTGTTCATGTCCTCTGCCCGTTTTTGATTGGATTGTTTGTTCTTTGGGTGTTGAGTTTGATAAGTTCTTTATAGATTTTGGATACTAGCCCTTTATCTGATATGTCATTTGCAGATATTTTATTCCATTCTGTTAGTTGTCTTTCAGTTTTGTTGACTATTTCCTTTGCTGTTTGTAAAAGCGATTCATTTTGATGAAGTCCCAGTACTTCATTTTTGCCCTTGCTTCCCTTGCCTTCGGCAAGATTTCTAGGCAAAAGTTGCCGTGGCTGAGGTCGAAGAGGTTGCTGCCTGTGTTCTCCTCAAGGATTTTGATGGATTCCTGTCTCACATTGAGGTTTTCCATCCATTTTGAGTCTTTTTTTGTATGTGGTATAAGGAAATGGTCCAGTTTCAGTCTTCTGCATGTGGCTGTCCAATTTTCCTAACACCATTTGTTGAAGAGACTGTCTTTTTCCCATTGGCGAAGTCCATATTCTTAAAAGCTATGCTTAACTGCCATTTCTTGATTTATCATTTTTAAAAAGATTTATTTATTTATTTGGGGGGGGGGGCGGTGCGCACGCGCACAAGCAGAGGGAGCAGCAGTGGGAGGGAGAGAAGCGGCCTCCCCACTGAGCAGGGAGCCTGATACAGGGCTTGATCCCAGGACTCCATGATCATGACCTGAGCCAAAGGCAGACACTTAACCAACTGAGCCACTTAGGTGCCCCTTGATTTATCATTTGTAGCTTCTACGATAATATTTGCTGATTTCCTGTTAGATTTGCCTCACTTCTACCTCCCTCATCTTCACAAGATGTTTCTTTTCATCTATTCTCAGTTTTTAAACTATTCTTAGTTCTTCTGTTAACCTTTGTAGCCTTAGGGGACATGCATACACCATTATTTCCTTTCTTGGGAAGTATGGGTGCTATCTCTTGATTCCTTTTTCAGAGGAGAGTAATAGTCCCCTACCCTAACATTTGACTTTTCTTACCCTCTCCTCTAACGCATATACTCTTTAGTTCTACTCTCATGTTCTCAAGGTTAATGGTATTTACCTGCTGTTCTTAGGCATAGTTGTCTTCCATGTTTTGGGTGTGCATGGATTCTAAGCTTTGAAAGTCTGTATACAGTGTTTTTGTTAGTCAAGCTATGTAAACTTTCTCTACAAAACCGAGGAATGTTTAACAGTGCCATATGCTGTCTTATATTGTTTTTTGTTTTTTCCTGGGGTTTCTAATTGCCTTATCTTTTCCCCTCTTATTATTTGCCTTCATTTTCTTGTTCAGGCTATCCTTCGTGTCAGGTATTTTACCATTCTTTATGTAGAACCGAAATTAATCCTTCTGTAGTTCCCATTTATGAGTCACTGCTTGACTCCACCATGACTGACTCCTTCCTTTTCTGCCAGACAGTCCTGCAGATGCTGACTGCTTTGAATATTTCAGCTGTATGTTATGTATTCCCCACCTGTCATGGTATCAGGTCCCCCCATATGGTAGACTCGTAAAGCTGTGGAGGGGAGAGAAGGCCATCCTTGTCTTGGGTTACCTGCCATTCACTGGTGTTCTCGGCTGCAGTTTCTGATGACTGAGATCAAGAGCTGGCACAGGCTGGGGGCCCAGTAGGTGAAGTCTGTGGTCAGGAACTTGGGACAGGCTTGAGGTTGCTCATCCCCAGGACAAGGACTAGGGGAGAGGATGCCTTCACCCTCCCTAATCTGCTTCCGGTGGTCACAGTCCCAACTGAAGAAAATGCTAACCAGTCAGATGCTAACCAGTCTTGATTTCCAAGTCGAGTGCCCTGTATCTGCCCTTTTTCTTCCTGACTGCTAAGCCAGGCTGGACTACTGACAGGGATCCTCGTTAGCTGAGATGCCCCCTTGGGTAGAAGAGGAAACAGTTACTGACCCCCTAGTGTATGCTAGTTATCCACAGCTTCCAGAGACCCATATCTAAGTGCTTCCCAGGCTTTCAAAATACTTCTCTCCTCTGTAGCAAACATCCTACTCCTTGCCCAATTTGGAGGTTTCCAGAATAAAACACTGAGGGTTGTTATCCTCTTTCTCCTACCAAGTTCTTCAGGACTGGAGGTTCTACCATCTGCTTGTTGTTGTTGTTGTTGTTGTTTTTAAGATTTTATTTATTTAATTGACAGATAGAGATCCCAAGTAGGCAGAGAGGCAGGCGGAGAGAGAGGGGGAAGCAGGCTCCCTGCTGAGCAGAGAGCCCGATGTGGGGCTCGATCCCAGAATTCTGGGATCATGACCCGAGCGGAAGGCGGAGGCTTTAACCCACTGAGCCACCCAGGTGCCCTCACCATCTGCTTTTTGAGGCCTTGATTGACAGGGCAGGAAGGGCAGGTGGACCCTCTAAGACAGTCCCTCCGCTCAGACCCATCTCAGAGCAGTCCTGACAGTGAGTTTCTATCTGCCCATTCTGAAGCCCAGCTGGTCCCTTACTTCTCTTCCTCTCTGTTAATAAGTCCAGGCCTTCACCTCCATGCAGCGCCTTCCTCCCTCCCACCGAGGCCTTCCAGCCCACTCTCCTGCTTTTCTGCTTTCTTAAATCCACCCATCCATGCTTTCAGGCTCTCTTCCTTCATGCAGGCCTTGCCTGCCACTCCAGGCCTTACTGACCCTCTCTGTCTTGATCTCTTCATATGGCACATAGTTTATTATAATACAGAAGAGGAAACACAGTTCTTGAGTTCATATAGGTTTGAATTTATTATGCTGTTCAAAACCCCTGGGTTGCAAGTGACATAAAGCCAGTGTGAACTATAGTGCCCTTAGCAAAAAGGAATGTATTAGTTCTTGTGGCCAACTCGTTACATGGGGGCTGCCCAGAACTCTCAGGGCTTTTCCTCTTCCTTTCCCCTGGTCTTCTCTGCAGGCTTCGTTCTTGCCTGACTGTCCTTTGAGGCTGGTACCTTGGGCCACAGGCAGCCCTGAACTTGCATCCTAAGCATCCCAGAAAGAAAGGCACTCCTTCCACCACCTCTAGTTGGTAAAGTCCTCCTGGGCTGGCTTAGGTCGCCGGCACTCCCTGTGGCCAAGGAAACATCATCTCTTACTAGAAGCATGGAGTGGGAAATAGACTGACCAAAGGAGTCGTTGATTTAGAGCCTTACTGTGGGGGTGATTGAAGCACTTAGCCCCTGTAAGCCTCAGTACCCTCATCCATCACACAAGAGGGGACTTCCCTCCCGGTATTGCTGCAAGCATTCGGTGAGATGATGCAGGTGAAGCACAGTACTCAGTTGGGGGGGGGGGTGGCGCGGCACCAAGTAGAAGGGACAGGAAGGCTTAGTTGACCCAAGAAAGGCCCACCCCCACCCACCCCGTCAGAGGATGCCTGCCATCAGAGGATGATGAGAAACCCCACACACACACCCCCTCCCCAGGAGCTTGCCCCTCTGCCTCTGGGCTGCTCTACCAGCCCCCTGTGGGCCATTCTTCAATTGGCTGAAAAGGATTACAGAAGCAACAGTAGCCCTGAGAAGAGGAAGACCTTCATGTCGCTGCCTCTCAGCTAGTGTCTGCCAGTAAAAAGAATGAGTAACTAGTAATTGAGATGGTTTAATTTTTCTTTTAATTTTTTCTTTTTTTAAAAGATTTTGTTTATTTATTTGAGAGAGAGAGAGAGAGCACAAGCAGGGGGAGCAGCAGAGGGAGAGGGAGAAGCAGGCTCCCCGCCAAGCAGGGAGCCCGATGTGGGACTCGATCCCAGCACCCTGGGAACATGACCTGAGTCGAAGGCAGATGCTCAACTGAGTGAGCCACCCAGGTGCCCCTCTTTTTTTAATTAAAAGATTTTATTTATTAATTTGACAGAGAGACACAGAGAGAGGGAACACAAGCAAGAGGAGCGGGAGAGGGAGAAGCAGGCTTCCCTCTGAGGGGGGAGCCTGATGTGGGGCTCAATCCCAGAACCCTGGGATCACGACCCAAGCTGAAGGCAGATGCCTAACACCTGAGCCACCCAGTCGCGCCTTGAGATGTTTCTAAATCAGCCAGTAATCGCTAAGCATAAACCAGGAGCTGAGCTGAGAACTCCGGGTTACATGGGCCACTCACACAGCTCCGTTCTTGGCACAGAGAGAACAATAAAACACACATCTCAGGAAGTAGCAGGCTGCTTGTCGCTGGAGGCATGCAAGGTGTGTCAGGACATTGTAAAGAGGATTTGGACTGTGATGAGGAGGTGGGTGAGTTGAGGGAACCTTAAAAGTCACTCATCTTGAGGGGCTGGGTAAAAGCAAAACTCCAGGCCCATGATGTCATGGCTAGACTGAGAGTTAGAGATGGCGCACCCCTATAGTGGGGCTGGTGGGGCTTTGGGAAAAGCTTCATCAGGGAAGCCTTCCTGGAGGAGGTGGCATGTGCATTGGCCTTTGAACTTCAGCTCCTCTGCAAAAAGCAGTTGGCTAACTGCTTTGCAGGAGGGACAGGCACCCAAAGACGTGTTGTCAGATGGCATTCCACTGCTTGCCGTGTGTCTTGCATTAGCTTGTCCCCTGCTGCCTCATTGCACTGTGGTTTAGTGAGAGGAGTAACACCAGCAGCCCCGTTCTTACTTCCTCCTCGTTCAGGAACTGAGGGAAAGGGCCCATTGATCCCAGTCTGTGGTCTATAAGGCTGATCTCATTAGAGGGCTCTGACTGGTTCAGCTCAGGTCTCATGCCCTTCCGGTGGCCCAGTCACTGTGGACATGATGATGGCAGAGATACCATGGAGCCTAATCATTTAGGCTTAAATATTTGGCTGTGTAAAATGGGGGTAATATTTCAACCTCCAAGGATTTCTGTGAGGATGAAAAGAGTTAAATGAAATAATGCTTGCCGTGTGCCTGGACTATAGTAAGTGTGTGATACAGACTCACTGCTGTCATCCATCATCATGATTCCCATTCTTCAACCACACTGCATCCTTTGACCCATTTCCTTTTCCGGTCATTCTGGAGGTGAGAGTGCCCCATTCTGGTTTGGCAGTTTCCTGAATCACAGAGAAGCTAAGCTATCATCAGGGCAGCCAGAGTCCATTCCCAAGACACGTTCCCCTTGGCCTCGGAGCCAGTATTTCCAACAAAACTCTTCCTAGAAATTAATCCTCCTGCCCTCCAATCCCCATACCTCTCTGTGGCTCATCTCAGGGGGAAGATTCTCATGGGAGGAGAGGAGAGCTGACCCCTATTGTCTGGTTCCTTCCCAGGCACAGTGCCGTCAAGGCTGACGAAGCTGCTGGCACAGCTCCTTTCCACTTTGACCTCTGGTTCTACTTCACCCTGCAGAACTGGATTCTGGACTTTGGCCGCCCCATTGCCATGGTGAGTGTGAAGCCATGGACAGAGCCCCTGTCAGCAGTGAGGACACAGTGTGACTTAAATTAGCTAAGTGACCTTAGACAAGTCACTTTCCCTATAGTAAACTGCAAGAATAGGCCTACATGCTTACATGTCCTTTAGCTCTGTGACTGTGTCAGCAAGCCGGGGTCCTGGGGGCCTGCATAGTCATATTGTGCCCTGACTCTCACAGGGGAACTAGTGGCTCTAAACAGGAATGCTGTGCACTCCCCTCCCCGACGCCTTACACCCGGGTTTAACCAAATCACCAAGTCATACCATGGGGTGTGAGAAAGAAAGCAGAGCATCCCCATGGCCTTGGTATAATATCGTTTTTCTGGAGGTAAAGAGTATAGGCTGATCTTGCATGTTATGTGTGACTCTGAGCCTCAGGTAAGTCTTAGCGCTATCTCATGCCACCATGCCCTTCCCTCCAGGATATTCCATGCATCAGTGGACAGTGGTGGCCTCCAGAGAGATTAATACTGGAAGAGCACCCAAGCCCCTGGCTTGTAATAAGGACATAGGTAGATAGATAAATAGGTAATAGAATGAGAATGAATTGAGTGAGACATCACCATGAACCAAGTTGTTAATTTGTGTATACGTGTGTGGACAATAACCATATCCAGCATTGGAACAGACATCTTGCACCTGCTAGTAATAAGCACATTAGCAAAGCCCTTTTGGAAAGCACTTTGTCAAGATGACACCTAGACACCGAGAACAGTGCCTAGCATAAGTGCTTCCTGGATTTTTATTTTTATTATTTCTTTTAAGATTGATTTATTTTAGAGCGAGAGTGCACTGGTGTGCACGCATGAGTGGGGGAGGGGCAGAGGGAAAAAGAGAATCTTTTTTTCCTTTTTTTAAATTAACATATAGTGTATTATTTGTTTCAGGGGTACAGGTCTGTGATTCATCAGTCTTACCCAATTCACAGCACTCACCACAACACATACCCTCCCCCATGTCCATCAGCCAGCCACCACATCCTTCCCCCACTGCTCTCCCCGCCAGCAACCCTCAGTGTGTTTCCTGAGATTAAGAGTCTCTTATGGTTTGTCTCCCTCCCCAGTCCCATCTTGGTTTTTTTCCCCCTCCCTTTCCCTATGATCCTCTGTCTTGTTTCTCAAATTCCTCATATCATTGAGATCCTGTGATAATGTCTTTCTCTGATTGACTTATTTCGCTCAGCATAATACCATCTAGTTCCATCTACGTTGTTGCAAATGGCAAGATTTCATTTCCTTTGGTGGCTACATAGTATTCCATATATATACACCACATCTTCTTTCTCCATTCATTTGTTGATGAACATCATAGTTTGGCTATTGTGGACATTGCTGCTATAAACATTTGGGTGCACGTGCCCCTTCGGGTCATTACATTTGTATCTTTGGGGTAAATACCCAATAGTGCGATTGCTGGGTCGTAGGGTAGGTCTATTTTCAACTTTTTGGGGAACCTCCATGCTGTTTTCCAGGTGGCTACACCAGCTTGCATTTCCGCCAACAGTGTAGGAGGGTTCCCCTTTGGGAGAGAGAGAATCTTAAGTTGACTCCTTGCTGAGTATGGAGCCTGATGCAGAGCCCATCTGAGGAGCCCGAGATCATGACCACAGCTGAAATCAAGAGTCAGACAGTCAGACTCTCAACCAACTGAGCCACCCAAGCACCCCTCAATGCACTTTTATTGAAGGAATAACGATCATAATAATAATAATGGGAAAGTAGAAATAGTGGTTAACGTACACTGAGTGTTCATTCTGTTCTAAACTCTGTATGTGTTTAAACTTACTGAATCCTCAGCTCAGCCCTCTTACTAATCTCAGTTTTATAGATGGGAAGACTCAGGATAGAGAGGGCAAGTCACTGGCTCACTGACTCAGGGTCACCTAAGTAGCATGTGGAAGAACCAGCATCAGCACATAGATATCCAGTCCCAGAGCCTACTCCCTTCCTGTCATGGATATATCCAGAACCCTAAGATGTTCATCCCTCCTGACCCAGTAAGACCCCTTCCAAGAATCTACCCTGAAAGGTGTAATCAACAAGAAGACAATAGCCTCTGTACTGCAGTGTTGCTTACCTCAGACATGACTTCAGTGTCCAGCAGTAGGGACTGAGTAGAACAACTTTCGGTATCTGGTATAGAAAACATTATCTGGCCATGACACAGGAATCCTAGGTGCCCTAGAGCAGCTCTAAGCGCCCTAGAGCAGCCAGCGACCCAGGTTGCTCTCAGAGAGGAGAGGTGTGGCGGTGGTGTGCGTACCCCCTGACTGCAGGTCAGTGACAGTCTCAACACCTTGTACACATGGGTCAGAGACTGGAAGGGGTTTACGAAAAGCTCTTCTGGAGCGCCTGGTTGCTCAGTCCGTTAGGCAGCTGACTCTTGATTTTGGCTCAGGACAGGATCTCGGGGTCCTGGGATCAAGCCCTGAGTCAAGGCTGTACACTCAGCTCAGAATCTGCTTGGGATTTTCTCCCTGCTCCAGCTCATTCTTGCATGCGCATGCACTCTCTCTCTCTCTCAAATAAGTAAATATTTAGAAAAAAAATTTTTTAAAAAGCCATTCTGGCTGCACTGTGGGTTTGGGGTGGATGCTGATTCTCCTTCCTGCAGACTCTGTAAGGCTTACGTGCTGTTTAAGCGTGGGAGAAAGAAAAAAAAAAGAGCCAGGAGTCAGTGTACTTGGTTACCTCTGCGGGTGATTTTCGGCAAGTCACTGTCTGCTGGCCTCTGTTTCTCTCATCTCTAAGGAGGCTGGTTGGCCTGGCTGCTCCCAGCCCCGTTCTGCCATGAAGTCCCACGGACTGGGGGCCAGAGGAGCTGCGCATCACACTGATGCTGTGGAGAGGGGAAAATGAGGCCTGGGGCGGGCTCCCGGCTGTCCCCTGCTCTCGCTCCTTAGGACTCAGCCACAGCTGGCCGTGGTGGTCTCCTGCAGGGTGAATCCCTGCCACAGCCCGCCCCGCAACATCAGTGGGCTTGTTAGGAGAGTATACACTTGAGAAGCCCATATATACACTGGAGCTTTTGAAATGTAGGCACGACATTCTCGAATCTATAATAACGAAAACCGAACTCATGCGAGTTATAAAAGTAGTATGTAGTGGTTGTAACAAGTCACTAATGCCTGGGTGTGAGCAGAAGTGTTAGAGTCTCCCTTTCCAGGCCCGCCCCTGACGGTTTGGGGGCGTAAGCACCCGCCCCTTTCTCTGCTTCTGCAAACATACTATATATTCTTTTTCCTTTTCTAACAGAGATGAGATCTTACTTTATGCCTTGCTCTACAACTTGCTAGCTTTATTTTAGAATACACGATGGCTGCCTTCCCTTGTCGGTAGCTATCAGGTGTTATTTCTGATAATGGCTACTTCACCTGCTGTAGCAAAGATGCCCTGTGATATATTGAGCTTGTCCTCATTAGTTGAAGAGTCAGCCTGTCCCTAGTATTTTGCTATCACAAAGAGTATTTCAGCCATTGTATGTATCTTTTTTAAAGAAATTTAAGTATAATTGACATACAGTGTTAAGTTAGTTTCAGGTGTGCAACATAGTGACCTCACAGTTCTCTACATCATGCCGTGCCACACTAAGTGTGGGCATTGTACTGCACCATTTCGGCACTACTGACGCTGTTTCTTATCCTGTACTTTTCAGCCCCGTGGCTTATGTATTTGATAACTGGAAGTTTGTGCCTCCTAGTCTCCTCCGCCTGTTTTGCCCATGCCCCAACTTCCTCCCCTCTGGCAATCACCAGTTTGTTCTCTGTATTTATGATTCTCTTTGTGTGTTTGTTTGTTCATTGAAATTTGTGTTTTTTTAATACCACATATAAGTGAAATCACATGGCATTTTTCTTTCTCTGACTTATTTCACTTAGCATAATGCCCTCTAGGCCCATCAATATTGCTGCAAATGGGAAGATTCTTTTTTTTTTTTTTAATTTTTTATTTTTTTATAAACATGTATTTTTATCCCCAGGGGTACAGGTCTGTGAATCACCAGGTTTACACACTTCACAGCACTCACCAAAGCACATACCCTCCCCAAAGTCCATAATCCCACCCCCTTCTCCCAAACCCCCTCCCCCCAGTAACCGTCAGTCTGTTTTGTGAGATTAAGAGTCACTTATGGTTTGTCTCCCTCCCAATTCCATCTTGTTTCATTGATTCTTCTCCTACCCACTTAAGCCCCCATGTTGCATCACCACTTCCTCATATCAGGGAGATCATATGAGAGTTGTCTTTCTCTGCTTGACTTATTTCGCTAAGCATGATACGCTCTAGTTCCATCCATGTTGTCGCGAATGGCAAGATTTCATTTCTTTTGATGGCTGCATAGTATTCCATTGTGTGTATATACCACATGGGAAGATTCTGTTTATGGCTGGGTAGTGTGTTGGCAAGGATGGGATGAAAAGGGAGCCCTCATGTGTGTTGGTAGGAATGCAAATTGGTGCAGCCGCTGGGGAAAACGGTATGGAGTTTCCTAAAAAAGATTAAAAATAGAAATACCATACAATCCAGTAATTCCATTACTGGGTATTTACCCAAAGAAAATGAAAACCCCAATTCAAAAAGGTATGTACCCCGCTATTTATAATAGCCCAATGATGGAAGCACCCTAAGTGTCCATCAACAAATGGATGGATAAAGAAGATGTGGTTTATATATCCAGCATATCTATCTTGATATAGATGAAGATACAGAGATACACACTGAGTAAGAAAGAAAGAGAGGAACAGACCCTGTGTCCTGGGATTTTTATATTTGCGGGTTAGTTTTAACAAGCATGGCTTTTTTTTTCTTTTTAAGAGTATATTTATTTATTTGACAGGGATCACAATTAGGCAGAGAGAAGAGGAAGGGAAGCAGGCTCCCCGCTGAGCAGAGAGCCCGATGTAGGACTCAATCCTAGGACCCTGGGATCATGACCTGAGCCGAAGGCAGAGGCTTAACCCTCTGAGCCACCCAGGCACCCAGCATGGCATTTCTGAGTTAAAAGAGATAAATTTATTTTTTTATTTTTTAAAGATTTTTTTTTCATTATTTATTTGACAGAGATCACAAGTAGGTAGAGAGGCAGGCAGAGAGAGAGGAGGAAGCAGGCTCCCCGCTGAGCAGAGAGCCTGATGTGGGGCTCGATCCCAGGACCCTAGGATCATGACCTGAGCCGAAGGCAGAGGCTTTAACCCACTGAGCCACCCAGGCGCCCCAAGAGATAAATATTTATAATTTGGATTGAAAATTGTAGTCATTGCCTGTGTTCTCAATGAACAGATGCTGGAAGTGTAGTTTTGGGGGTCATAATATGTTTTGACTTGGCACGGGGGTTTTCACACTGACACGGCCAGGACTCACTGGGGCAGACCAGTAAGAGAGGGCTTCCCAGGCAGAGGAACTGCCCCTGGCCTGCCTCCTATCTCAGGGAAGGTGAGAAAGAAAGAAATGAAGCTGCTTTGTAGGACTCACTTACTTTCTTCTTGTTTCCTAATGGACGCTTTTGACCTGATTTGGAAGCAGTCCGCCTGCAGTCCATCTGCTCAGTGCATACAGCATGGGGCCTCATGGTCAGGAGACCTTTTCATCATCATAGGACCTGAACTGTCAGACCCCTAAGGGCCCAAGGAGACCACCTAGGTCACATCTCTTATGTTGCAGATGGGGAAACCAAGGCCTGTAGAAGAGAAGGACTTACCAGACGTCACCATGAAGTCCCAAATCAGCCTCCAGCTCCCAGACCAGTACCAGGGACATTTATTTAGTACCCATTTAGGGTGGGGGCCCAGAGTCAGGCCCTGGATTTGCATCTACTAGTATGCCTGGGGACAGGTCCATTTATCTTCTTTGGGACTCAGTTTCTCTGTCTGGGTACCCCAGAGCTGCCCAGAGGATCCCCATAGATCACAAAAAGAGTTAAGTGTGTGTGTGGAGGAGGTGGGGGCTGACTCCCTGAGGGCCTTGTGGGGCTCTGCCTGGGTGAACACCATTCCTCCCTTTGCTCCCCAGCTGGTGTTCCCTCTCGAATGGTTTCCACTCAACAAGCCCAGCGTGGGGGACTACTTCCACATGGCCTACAACATTATCACGCCCTTCCTCCTGCTCAAGGTACAGTCCCCGGCTCCCTGCCCTCCCTTCCCACCCTCATTCCTTCCTCCTTCTCTGGCAGGAAGCTGGTGCCAAGCCCTGGGAGTCCTGGAAGCAGATATGGCAGCAGGCCTACCCTGCCTGAGCTTGGGGGGTGAAGGCTGTGATCAAGGGACACACCAAAGGCCTGGCCAGGAGGGATGGAGAGGCCCTCCCCAGGGAAGGATATTTGATTTGGGCGTCAGCTTTGTGTGCCAGGAAATGATGTAGAAGAGGTGGTCAACCAAAAGGACCTGAAGACAGGGTCATGCTGTGAAACTACATTTGGAGAGGCTGAGGCAGAGGGAGTGAGTGGGTTGGTTGTCTGGGGAGAAGTCGGGAAAGCAGGTAGGGTCCAGGTGGAAGCAACAGAGGTGACCTCTACTCTGGCCTGGGGATCCGCGACTTGGAGATGACCCTGGGAGCAAAGAACTAGCCAGGGCTGCCGGCTTTGCAGGTTCAAATAAGGGCTCTTAAAACAACTGTCACCACCTACCATCCCCATTATTTTGTTTCTAGAAAAATGTGTCTAATCACAAAAAGTAAGAGGGTATAAAATTAGAATTCAGAGGAGTTTTAAGTTAAAGTTTCCTTTCCAAAGCATCCTCCCCATCCCACTTCCCTGACATTTCTTGGGTGTTTACCATGGACCAGTGGCTCTGAAATGAGAGGGTCCTGCAGCGCTGAACCAGCCCAGCCATCCAGAGGCCCAGCTGGGAGTGGGGAGAGGGCCAGGCCTGGGTGCCTGTGCTGAAGGCCTGGCTGTCACTGCCAGCACAGGGTCAGTGTGTGACCTTTGGCAGTCAGTTCGTCCCTCTGCAGCTGGGGGTGCTCTCTGAGGAACGGGGGTGCTGGTTCCCAACTCATGCTGGCTTCACGAGGATCCTAGGAGACTGTGGAGGCTGGCTCAGCCTGCTGCAGGGACCCAGTTTGGAGTGACTCTTCAGAGGTGGCATCCATGGACCCCAGGCATGGGGGAGGGACCAGGGACTGTCTCCTGTTGTGGTGAAGGCTGAATCGCGCTCTCCGGCGCCCCTCTGACCCCAGCTCATGGAGCGGTCCCCTCGCACGCTGCCACGTGCCATGATCTACCTCAGCATCATCACCTTCGTCATGGGCGCCAGCATCCACCTGGTGGGCGACTCCGTGAACCACCGCTTGCTCTTCAGTGGTTACCAGCACCACCTGTCCGTCCGAGAGAATCCCATCATCAGGAACCTCAAGCCAGAGACGCTGGTGAGCCGCCCTCCCCAACCCAGAATGTAAAGCCTTGTTGGCACAGTTTGTCCTGGAAGCCAGAGAGGTGGCCCCCAGCCGTCATTGAGCCTGACCCACTAAACGTTCTGCTAGGGGAGGCACCCGCTGAGCTATGATGCCTCTGACAGTTCGGGCAGGGGCCCCTGACTGGCTGCCGCCCGGAGTGCCCTGCAGTAGAGGGCAAGACTAGGGTGGGGAATGAGGGCTGCTGGGGGAAGGGCCGGGCCCGGGCAAGGGTGGGCCGCGTGGGCCCCAACACCCGCCTTGACGCACCTGCTGCTCTCACCTGCCATGCCCACCGCCCTCAGATCGACTCCTTCGAGCTGCTCTACTACTACGACGAGTACCTGGGCCACTCCATGTGGTGAGTGTCGGGGCCAGGAAGGCAGCGCCAGCCGGGCTGTCTCCCCAGGGGCGCCGGGTCCCGCCCCAGAGGACACTGCACAAGCCTCTGGGTGTGGGGTGCCAGGCCCTCCGCGTCCCAGCGCGACGGTGCCCGCGGCAGCCACTAGAGGGCAGCAAGCGGCTGTCCCTCCCTGGCCCGGCCGTAGCCTGGGGCGGGGTGGCGCGGCGCAGACTAGGTCCCGCCCCTTTCGCTGCCGTGGGGTGTGGGTGGGCCCCGAGGGGGGACCCGCACTGGGTCAGGACGCGGCGTTTGGGGGTGGAGGTAGGGGTGAAGCCGAGGAGGGCCAAGTGGACTGACGGGAGGAGGGGCTGTCTGCCCAGCTTCTGAAACTCCTGGGAGGGGTCCCCTTCACCCCAAAGGCAGCGGAAACCTCCCAGCTGTGCACAGCCGTGGGAGAGCCAGGGCCCCAGCCGCCGGCAGCTGTCTGTTCTGCCCCACATCTTACAGGAGGAGCTGGGGCCAGTGAGAGGGTGTGGGGGAGCAGCCAGCAAGCTCTGCACCCCGTAGCCTCACCCCTGAGTGAGGTGGATGGCTCCTGTCATACTAGGCCGACAGTCGTGTTTCCAGGATCCATTTATTATTTTTTATTCTTTTAAGATCTTACTTATTTGACAGACAGCAAGAGAGGGAACAGAACCAGGGGGAGTGGGAGAGGGAGAAGAGGCTTCCCGCTGAGCAGAGAGCCCAATGCAGGGCTTGATCCCAGCATCCTGGGATCATGACCTGAGCCAAAAGCAGATGCTCAACTGACTGAGCCCCCAGGCAGCCCTCCAGGATCCACTTTAAACAGGCAAAGTTGGTCCTCTTGGCAGTGAGTCCAGGGGCCCTGGACAGGCCTTTGCCCAGACATGTTTGGGAAGGAAGAGGGGGTGGGCTGGGAGCAAACGGGGGCTGTGGGAGGGGGACACAAGGTAGCTGAGAGAAGGGGGTGTGGGAGAGGCAGCCTTTGTGGAGAGGAGAGGCTGGTACTTTTGGGTAAGATGCTGTGTGTAGGGAAGGGTGAGGCTCTGGGTTGCTTATGGGTGAGGGGGCTTCACAGAGCCCCTTGGAGGACCCCAGCAGGTATGGTTCTCTCTCTCTCTTTTTTTTTTTTTAAACCTGGGCCTGGAGGCTCTCCCTCCTCAGCCCTGCTGGGTGTACCTCCCCCGGGTGTGGGGAGTGCCAGCATGAGACAGAGGCACCCCCTACACACACACCCACGTGGAGTGAGGTGGTCAGGGCCGTGTGGGAGGGTCCTCCCCACACCACAGCCTGTGAAACTCTGATTTGCATATGCCAGGGAGCAAGCCGCATCTTCCTGCTTCCTTCCTGCACACCCGCCCCCAGGGCCCCCAGCACGGGGAAGTCTGCTGGGGATGAGTGCCCGGGCCTAAACCAGGCGTTTGGTAAATGCTGATGCGGCCGGCATGGAATGGTGCAAGGACAGGTGGGGACGAGGGCTGGGTGGAGGGGCGCTGGGGCGGGCGGGCGGGCCTCTGAGGCCCCGGCCTCCCTGTTGCAGGTACATCCCCTTCTTCCTCATCCTCTTCATGTACTTCAGTGGTTGTTTCACTCCCACCAAAGCCGAGAGTTCAATGCCAGGGGTGGCCCTGCTCCTGGTGGTGCCCAGTGGCCTGTACTATTGGTGAGTGGACCTTGGACCTGCGTGGGGGGCACTCAGGGAGCTGGGTGGTAATAAAAAGTCCTCTTGGCCACAGTCCCACTCTGGGCTCTGCTTCTGCCTGGGTCTAGTGGAGATGGTGCACTGCTTTGTGGTAGCCTCTCTGTCACCAGGAAGCCAGGCCTGAGTGCTCCTCTCCATTCTCATGCTCTTCTGCCCTACCTCCTGGAACCCCAGAGCTACTGTGGAGCCCAGTAGATCCCACCTGTAATATCGAGCCCATCGAGTCCTGTGGGCCTGTTTCCTCCTTTGTGACATTGGGACAGCCCCTGCTTGTCTCCCTCTCAGCAGATGGAGAGGATCTAGGAGGAGGAAAAGAGGCTTCATAAACAATAAAGCACTATGAGGGTGACAAGGACAGATAAGGGGGGGGGAAGTTTCTTGCCTGGTTTCTTTCTTTTCTTTTTTTAAGATTTTATTTATTTGACAGAGATCACAAGTAGGCAGAGAGGCAGGCAGAGAGAGGAGGAAGCAGGCTCCCCGCTGAGCAGAGAGCCCAAATATTTGACAGAGAGAGATCACAAGTAGGCAGAGAGAGAGAGGAGGAAGCAGGTTCCCTGCTGAGCAGAGAGCCCAATATGGGGCTCCGTCCCAGGACCCTGGGATCATGACCCAAGCTTAAGGCAGAGGCTTAACCCACTGAGCCACCCAGGCATCCCTGGTTTCTTTGTGCCTTTCAGAGCTCTTCTCCCATTTCAGAGGACTTAGCCTCAGCCAGGCCCTATGTTTGTCAATTCTGCCCTGGGGACAGGCTTTCCCGGAGCATTGGGAAAGGACTGGACCCTTCTCTGATGGGAAGCTTGCCTTAGAATGAAAAGGTTCTTCTTTCCTTGGGCCAGTTTCCTAGATCCGCTCCTGGGTCTGTCCCCGGCTGGGTGGAGAGGGTCAACCAGGACCAATCTGTATGCCCCTGAGGACAGGATGAAAAAGAAGGAGTGGCAACCACAGCAAGAAGGAAAGTAGTTCGACGTGCGCAGCATATTAGTGCTGAGACAACCACAGTAGGAACAGCAGCCATTTGTTGAACAACGTGCTTTTCCAAGTGAGAGGCGTACACAGCTCTTGTCAGCTCTTAACGTCTCGAGAGATAGGGCCATTTATTCCCCCTTTCTAAGTAAGAAAGCAGAGGCTCCAGGATGTCGTGCAGATTCCCCGAGGTTCCACAGCCACTGAGTTGCAGAGCTGTCATTCCTTGAACGGAATGGGTCAGCATCATGTTTCTCTCCAGAGGCAGGGGCATGGACCAAACAGCCTCTCTGAAGCCCTCCAACAGATGTGACTTGATTCCTGGCCATGTGCTAGGTACTGCCTTAGGAGCTACAGAGAACCCTGGGAGACCTGAGCCTGTCCCAGCCATCAAGGAGACAGTAATGACAGCCTCCGTGAATTGCAGCTGCATTCCCAATCTCAAATGCCTATAGGAAATAAACCAGTAACAGAAAGGCATCAAGCGGGCATCCAGTAAGGCAATAGGAAATGGTGGAGACTGTGGCAAAGAGAACCATTCTTTCTAGAGGGGATAGCTGCTTTCTCCTCTAATCAGTTGTTGAGCAGAAATAGAGGCCTGATGTGACCAAAGAAACCAGAAATCCACATTTTCTGCTGTTGTGTACATGTTGGTAACAAACTCAACATATTTTAAAAATAGCTACTGTACAAGCCAAATCCGTATGGGCTGTGGCTCCAAGTAGTACGCTTCCCTCCACCTCGCCTGAGATGAGCTGCTCTGCCTGACCAGGGGGCAGCCTGGAATGTGGGTACAGGGAGGGAGGCCGGGCAGAGAGAGCGCCAGCCTCACCGCCCCCACTGGCCTCTTCAGGTACCTGGTCACCGAGGGCCAGATCTTCATCCTCTTCATCTTCACCTTCTTCGCCATGCTGGCCCTCGTCCTGCACCAGAAGCGCAAGTGCCTCTTCCTGGACAGCAACGGCCTCTTCCTCTTTTATTCCTTCGCCCTCACCCTCCTGCTTGTGGCGCTGTGGGTCGCCTGGCTGTGGAATGACCCTGTACTCAGGAAGAAGTACCCGGGTGTCATCTATGTCCCTGAGCCCTGGGCCTTCTACACCCTCCATGTCAGCAGCCGACGCTGAGTCCCCGGCACCAGCCATTCAGCAGTGCTCTGCCTGGTGGGCGATGGGCCAGAGAGTGCGTCTGAGCAGGGAGTGTATGTGTGTGTGTGTGCGTGTGTGCGCCTACGTGTGTATCTGCCCGTGTGTGTGCAGTTGTAACACAGGGATACACATTGTGCACATGGATGGGATGTGTGTATGTGTGTGTAACTGGTAACTGAGAACACGTGCACAAGGACAGGTTGTGTGCGTGTGTGTGTGTGTGCGCACACACGTGCACACACATATGTACAGAGTGCCTCATTGTAATATGCAATTATGTGGATCAAGTTTCTCTTTTGGTTTGGATCTTTTCAGGCTGGGCTATAGTTTGAAGCCGTATGTCCAGGCCAAGGTCTGGGCCCTGCCCTCTCGTGCATCTGACTGGAGTGGGTCACTCTCACTGCTCAGGGCTGGTGTCTTCCTAGGGAGGCTTCTGGTAGCCATGCTGAGTAGGCCTGGTGGGCGGGGCAGCAGCCATGAGGGGACTGGTCTTGTCTTCTGCCACCAGGCTCACCCCTCAGACCTGCCCTGACCCTGGAGGCCGGATTACAAAGGTTAAGTTAACTTCCTGCATATTCTTGAACAAAGCACATCCCTCCTCTGGGCCTCCTTTGCACTGGCTGGGACCTAGGCCCAAAGTGTGTCTGTGGACTGGTTGTTGGGGCAGCCTTGGGATGGACGGATCGTTCTCTCCTGTCACCGCCCTCTGCTACTCCGGGAAGTGTATGTGCGCCGCAGATCCTCACCCAAACTCACGTCACGTGGAGTGCTGCATTGCCCCGACTCTGGAGAGCCAGAGGCCAGCCCACTCCCCTGACCGCCGTTTCCCTCTGCCCGAAGCTGTCTCCCTGCTGCTCACCGTAACTGTGGCACCCTTTCCTGGCACCCTGACCAGGAGGTCTGAGCTGCAGCTGAATGCTGCATTTTCAAACACTTGCAGTGTGCCCTGAGCCCCATTATAGGGCCAGGGGGCCTTTGGAGGATGTTAGGAGGGGGATCTGGAGGCTCTCCCCCAGAGACCTTGTCTTAGCCTGAATCTCATGCCTTCTGCTCGCAGTCCTGCTTCCAGAAAAAGGAAGCTTCATTCCCAGTAGGGAATGAAGTGCCCACCTTCCCCCGGGTCTTGGGGCCAGATCTGCCCACACAGCTGCCCGCACCCGTCTCATTTTCCACCCAGTGCTGGCTCGGTGAGCTTGTGGATCTCAGAGGGCCTCCTACCTTGCCTTCCCCAGGCCCTGCCTCCTCTCCTGTGTTCTCAGGGAGCCCCGTGCCTCGGATGCTCCTTTCATGTTGGGGTCCCTTAGCAGCCCCCTTAGAGGTCCCCAGCCCTGGGTCCCACAGGCAGAGGTGTGAATAAAGACCAGTGTGGAGCCCAACCTGGCTGGTGGCTGCTGCTTGCTTCGTGTGTGAATTTGGGCAGCAGGAGGGAGTTCCCTGGGGCAGGGGAGAAAGTGGCTGGTGTGAGGCCTGTCAGTGGCTGAGAGCAGGCGCCACCACTGCCCACTGGCCATTCGTGCCACCCCGTGGGATGCTGGGGGTGGGGGACAAGAAGGGCTTCTCCCAGTCGGTCCCAGCTCTCTTCAGAGAAGTCCGGGGCATATGGGGAGTGGGGAGCCAGGAGAGAGCCTCTCCAGGCCTGCCTCTCAGAGATGGCCCCTCAGGCCTCCCAGCTGCACTGCCAGCCCATTCCAGAGGCTGAAACAGAGAAAGGTGCCTTTTGGGGGGAGGTGGGGAGTCAGATTTGTTGGAGGTTGGCTCTGAGCCTTGGGCAAGTCACTTACTCCCTCGACATCTCAGACTCACCACCCAGCTCCCGGGACTTACCAGGGGCTCCTGTTAGCAGACAGCACAGGAAGGGCCATGCTGGACAGGAGACATTCGAAGCTGGCATCGTCGGAGGCTGTGCCCCCACCAGCCCAGCAATCTTGCCGGATCCCTTCCTTGCCTCAAGGACACTTCTCCTTCCACCTGCGTCTCTGGCCTGTTCTGCACAGCAAGACTTGCTGGGTGTCTTATGAGCAGGCACAGGCCTGGTCACGTGGGGCCTGAAGCTCATACAACTTGTGGGGAGGGCAGTCCTTGATAAGAAAACAGGAAAAAAAAATGAATAAAAAATTTGGTATGAGGGGCACCTGGGGGGGTGCTCAGTTAGTTAAGTGTCTAACTCTTGATTCTGGCTTAGGTCACGAGCTCAGGGTCATGAAGCAGAGCCCTGCGTTGGGCTCTGCACTTAGCTGAGAGTCTGCTTCGGGGTCTCCCTGCCCCTCCCCCCACCCCAGGGCATGCTTGCTCTTGGTCTCTCTGTCTCTCTCTGTCCGTTTCTCTCTAAAATAAATAAACTGTAAAAAAAAAAAAAAAATAGGTATGAAAGTGAATGTTTAGAATGATTTCATGTCCCCCTTGACCGGGATCTCTTTGGGCAGTTTGCCCAAAAGAGTTTGCTGGAAACATGTCCCTAGAAATACTTCTTAACTGCAACCTGGCTTCACTGCACCTTGCTGACTGGAGGCCAGTGGTTCTCAAAGTGTGGCCCTGACTGGCAGCATCAGGATGGCAGAAGAAAATACAAATTCTTGTCCCATTCTAACAGCCGCATCAGAAGGTGGTGATGGGGCCCTTCAGGGGAACGAAGTCTCGGCCCCAGGCGGTATTGGAGGGGCTTTCTGTTTTTCACATTGAGTTGAAGGAAGCCCTTCTTGTCCCCCACCCCCAGCATCCCATGGGGTGGCATAGATGGCCAGTGGGCAGTGGTGGCGCCTGCTCTCAGCCACTGACAGTCGAAGTATAGCAGACACAGGATACAGTGAAGTTCATAGCTCCATGGATTTTTGTAGGGACCCCTCGTGGAGCCAACCCTCACAAGCAGGTGTTTTGGATCATGCACTGACCTCGATGCAAGAAAATACCTTGTCTCCCCCATAAGCTCCAACCCAAACACAGGGTCATTCTGAGCAAGCACTCTGGCCTGGGCCCCCTTGGGGACCTCCCCACAAACCTCAGCTCTGTCCCCTACCCCCCTCCCCACCACCGCTGGCCTCCAAGGCCCCGCCTGACTTTGCCTCACTTCTCCCCACAAGGCTGCCAGCAGAAGCTCCCTCCTGTCCCACCTCCTGTGTCCCCCAACAGAGAGGAGTCAAATCCCCCAGCTGAAATTCTCGGGGTCTAGAAACAGATGTGAAGAGGTGACTCAGGAGACACTATTTTGGAGAACAGAAAATCTTTCATGCGGAGGCGGTCAGGAGAGGAGGGAGGGAGAACAGATCAAGGGCAGGCCCCCCTGTCCACGTTGTACACATTAGCAAGAGGGGCCCCTTCCTGCAGGCACGTGCAGCCACTCACCAGGTCCCAGGCGTCCCCTGGGTGGGGGGCCCTTGTGCAGAGCACAGCCTGTTCAGCCCTCCGCGGCAATCCTAACAAGGCGGGGGGTGCCCTGGAGATGGAGCCCCACAGACGGAGCCAGCAGCTGTGGAGGAGAGCCAGGGTGAGACCCAGCTGTGCCCAGTGCGCAGCCCCAGGGAACCACCCCACTTCCGGGGCAAGGACATGGGGACAGTCAGCAGTTTCTGCAGAGGAGGGGGGCACCTGTGGGGAGCAGAAGAGGGAAATGAAGAAGAGGAGCCCTTCTGGCTGGGGAAAGTCACCTAAGAGGCCTCCCTGTGAGCCCGCGGGGTAGCTCAACTGTGGAGCCTGGAACCCCAGTGCACACACCGACCCAACTGCTACCGTCAGGGTGTCCGGAAGGAAGGAAGGGGTGAACCGACTGTGTGCTGGCCCTTTGATTCTCTCAACAGCCCCGTGATGAGGCCGGGTGCAGAAACTGAGGCACAGCACAGTGAAATGATGCGCCAAGGTCACTCAGCAAATGGATCTGAGGGAAGGACTGGACTCCGGCCCAAGAGCACGGAGCCTGGGCCCCTTCTCCCGAGAGCATCCCAAGGCCTTGGCAGTGGGGGCGCCCCCCATTGCTTGGCTGTGCCATCATGGGAGGGGTCCTCTCCGGCCCAGAGGGTGCTGTCCGATGGGTCTTCTGTAATCAGCCCCATCTTAGCCCCAGGTAAGAGACAGGAAAGACCCCCGAGGCACCCCCTTTCTGAGTATCACCAACCCCACCCCGTCCATGGAGGGCCCCCCAGGGAGGAACTGCGGCATGTGTCCATTTGCTAGAGAGCACCAGCTTCCCGAAGCAGGACAAGTGGTGGTGGGGCCCTTCTGCATCCCCACTGACTCACAGCAAAAACGCCGCCATCCGAGGCGCAGGGGAAGCTGGAATCTGACCCGGGCAGGCGCCCGGCCTGGTCTCCATGGCAGCCGCGGATTTATTACGGAGCCTCCACCCAGCTTGGCGGACTTTCGACTTGAAGCTGGGAGGAAAGGGACGGAGCAGGCAGTTGTGGGAGCCTCAAGCCCGCAAGTGACAGCCTGAGGCCCAGGATGGTGAGTGGGGGCCTGTGACATTGTGGAGCCTGGCTGCCCTGGGGTTGGGGGTACGGGGGGGGGGGGGGCGCTTTCACGGGCTCCTCTCCCTGACTGTTTTCCTCTCTCTGCTACAGGCCAAGTTCCTTTCCCAGGACCAAATTAATGGTAGGTTGGCGTTGCTCTTTGATTAGCAACTTGCAGCAAAATGTGGGTCTCATTAGGCAATTTGCTCTGCTCGTTTTTTCTGTGGGTGGGAAGGAGGGCAGCTGGTGGGAGAGCCCACCCACAGGCAGGGGGCCGCCTGCTGCAGGGGAGGGGGTAGGGCTCAGAGGTGAAGTGTTGGTGTTACAGTTGTCAGTGGGACTTACTGGTGGGGGAGACAGGAGAGGGCGCCCGCTAGAGGCTTCTCCAGGACCAGATAGCTGGATTTGGGAGGAGGGATGGGAGATGGGGAGTGCCCCATTAACTGGCTGTGGCTGAGAGACCTGGTCTGCACTCTCAGGCAGGTACTTCTACTCTCTGGGTCTCAGTCTCCCCATCTGTGAAATGGGCGTGGGCTGAGGTGGCCTCTGTGGTCCCCTGTCCCCTGACATCAAGCAGCATTTGGAGCACTTACTACCCGAGCCCCCAGTCCACCCGCCGCCCAGCCAGCCTCAGTGTAGCACAGCATGGAGTTGTGTTTCCAGAAGGCCAGGAGGGGAGAGTTGGGTTACACAGAACCCAGGGGCCTGCCAGAGCCCAGCAAGGGTCCTACAGGTGTTGGAGGTATGCCTAGCGCTTCTTGGGCAGGAATGCCAGAGTTCTGGGCCCCCAGAGCTTGGTCTAGAGTGGGTGGGTATTAGGGGGTGCAGGGTCTGGGTGGGCACCTTGTCTTAGATGGCTCAACATTCCTCATCCCAAGAGAAGGCCAGAGTAGGGACTGTGAAAACATAAGGCCCAGGGCAAGGGCCTCTCTTTCCCAAGTCTAAGGGCAGACTGAGTGGTGACTCAAGGCTGGAGTCCGGCTGTCGGCCTCAGGAACGCCCCTCCACCAACCCACACCTAGTTTTGAGGCTCACTGCCCTCCCCCCGCAGGATTTGTGAAACTCCCAGAAGGCAAGAAGGGACGCTTCCCTTTGTATCCCTTTGTATCCAACAGTAAGAAAGCAGCCACTAACGTTTCTCAAATGAGAGATTGCGCAGAGGTAGCTCACCGGAGTGGTAAGGGCGGGAGTCTTGGAGGCAGCAGACTGGGGGTTCCATCATCTCTGAGCCTCAGTTTCTCCTCTGTGAAGTAGGGAGAATGACACTGTGAGCAAGAGGCAGAGAAGATGTCAGTCGGGCACATGGTGTCACCCAGACTTGCTCTAGCTAGCATGAGCTGGGTGACGAATATTTTGAGCTGCTTGTTCAAATCAGTCATTATTAAATAAAGTAGCATCAAATAGTGTTTCAGTCCCTGCATCTATGCAGTGAATGTTTTAAAATAACCCTATCATCAATGCTGAAAATTTGAAAGAGGTTTCAGTTTAATGAATTTGTACAAGGGTGAGAAATAGTGTAATGGTAACTCACCAGATTAAATGACCATACCTTCACTGGGCAAAGAGCTGCATTCATTGGCATGCGGCCTGGCTCGGCAAACCATGGTTGAATGGAAACTGTAGGCTGGCAAGGGACACGAGAGCTGGCAAAACTCACTTGTGACAATCAGCTGCCTGGAACGGAACTTATAAAGAACAGTGCACATTTTATTGTTACTTATAAGTGGCGTGCTACACGTCCTCGATGTCTGTAAACGTCATGATAAACTCGTGTCCATATGCCATCAGAGCTGGTTGTTACACCCGCACCAGCACACAACTGGTGTTCATCTAGGCCCTGGGGAGGCCTTCTCTTGCTCCAGGGTCTTTGCATTCCCAAAGGGAAGACCTGAGGGGGATTTTTAACCCATTTATTCTTTCCTTCACCAAATATGAGTCCTTTCTTTGTGCCAGCCCAGGTCTAGGCTCTAAAATACGGCAGCAAACACGACAGACAAAATCCGTTCATTCGCTCACACAGAGAGGAGGGGGACAACAAAAGCAGTAACATATATGGGAGGTTACAGGGCCTGCCCTTCAGAAGACAAGGCCAGAAAGGGGGAGCAGGGAGGGTGGAAGGGAGCTGCAAGGGGAGCGGCCTGCTGTCCTGCCCTAGCGCGGCGGTCCCCGTTCAGCGGTGGCCTTCTGGGTCTTTCAATGGTCTATTTGTCCATGTGGGAAGATAGAACGTGTTTTACCTAACAGTTAGGAGATGGGACTCCATTTGCCCCTGACCCCGCCGCTTTTAGGGGCATGGTCCCAGTCACTCATCCATGTGGGAGAGGCAGTTGCCTGTCTGTGAAGTCTGGCCAATTCTAGGCCCCAAGGGTGTGATGGGCATCAGGCAGGGACAACAGTCATGGTCTGAGGACTCAGGGGGCAGACTCAGAAGACATGGTGGGTGGTCACGAGAGGTCCCCAGGAAGGGCGCTGGGGGAGTTCTAAGCCCTACATGCAGGGTGGCTCCCTCAGGGTGCCCCCACATTAGTGGTGGCATCACCCCCACTGGCATGGCGCCCTCTTGGAGGGAATCGGGTTTTGCAGGAACCAAAGGTGGGATCTTAGGCCAGGCTCTGGTGCTGCTTCCTCTAGACCACTTCAGTTCCTGTCCCCTGCTCATGTGTTCTGGCCCTCTCCAAGCCCAGGCTCTGGAAAGTTCTGAAAGGGTTAGGCTTTCCCCTTCAGCCTCTCCACAGGCACAAAGTTGGCTAATTGTCCCTAAACCCCACCAGGGAAGCTGCCTTTTATTAGCAGCGCCCCTGAAATCCTCAAGGAGAGGCCTTAATTGGGGAACATGAAAGGGCCTTAGGGCAGAAGCTGGCGACCTTCCTTCAGCCTCCCCCTACTCCTGTCTACCCTCTGGTGGCCTCTGCCTGGGAACCCAGGATCCAGAGTGGCCTGGGTGGAGCTCTGCTTCAGGGGCCAGACTGCCTCCCCCCACCAACCTCCCTCCCCAGGCCCTCAGCTGCCACAGCCTTCAGTGGCCCCTTGGCACTACGGGAACAGTAGAGGCACTGCACTGGGCATCACAGGGGCATGGCAGGATGAAACAAGGGCCCAGGGGAAGTGCTCCGTAGAGTGAGCCTGTCATTGGTTTTGTTATTATCAGCTGAGGAGCGGCTCAGAGGCACAGGGGAGCTGAATGCTGAGAGGCCCCGATGGGGCTCTGCTGTGCGACTCAGGGATTAGAGTCACCAGGGAAGCTCTTGACCAATTCTGCCCGCAGCCCCACCCCAGCCTGTCTGGGAATCTCGGAGGTGGGGCCCAGGCATCCTCCTCAGCTCCTTGCAGTGCCCCGAGGGCAGGGAGCTGGGCTCTGCTGGGTCTAGGGGAGCCTTAGCTCCTGGCAGCCACTGCATCTCCTCCCCAGGAGGAGGGGTCGGGGGAGCAGCCAGCCAGATATAGTCCCACGGAGTCTTTAAGCATAGGACCAGGGCTGTCTGTGTCAGAGGACTGCCTGAGGGTTCAGCAGCCTGGAGGTGGGAGGCTGGAGAGCGTGGACACAGCAGTGCTCACAGATGTGATAATAACTCACCAGATAGGACAGCCATTCTCCACCAGGCCTTCCCAGAGGGGATTTCTACCCGCGGCATAATTTCCCTGGTTTCCCTTATACGCTGTCTTTGCAAAGGTACTCTAGAGTCTGCAGGCCCTGCTGTAAACTCCAGGTCTCCATGGGCTGGCCTGGAGGGTAGGATTGCTTTCCTTTGGTTTTAGTCAGTTATGGAAGGGGAGAAAAGAGGAAAGAAAAAAAAAAAGGGGGGGGGGAGGGAGAGGCAGGAAGGGAGAGAGACGGAGGAGGCAGAAGGGAAGTCAGGAGGGGGAGGGGATAGGGTTGCCAGATAAAATATAGGCCACCCAGTTAAATTTGGATTTCAGATAAACAACAAAAACTTTTTAGTATAAGTATATCCCATGCAAAACATGGGGCATACTTATACTAAAAATGTATTCCTTATTTATCTGAAATTCAGTTTAACTTGGCAGCCCTGTAGTTTTATTTGCTGTGTCTGGAAACTCAAGAGGAGAGTCAGCAAGGGGAAGGGAAAGGAAGGGGAAGGAAAGGGATAGGAAGGGGAGGGGGAGGGGAGGGGAGAGGAGGGGGAGGGGAAGGCAAGGCATGAGTGTGGAGGGCAATTACATGCAGGTGACTCTTCCTTCTGGGCTGTGCACAGAGTACAAGGAATGCTTCTCCCTGTATGACAAGGAGCAGCGGGGGAAGATAAAAGCCACTGACCTCATGGTGGTGATGAGGTGCCTGGGGGCTAGCCCAACACCAAGGGAAGTGCAGCGGCACCTACAGATCCACGGGATCGGTGAGTGGTTTGGGCCAGACATGGCTGCTTGGAGGGGCACACACCAGCTGGGCTGGGGGTTGGGGGCAAGTCCTGTAGCTGGCGTCTTGGCGTAGGGCCCAGCAGGTGGGTATGAAGAGCTCAGACGTTTGAGGTACGGGTGGAAGTCGGAACTCACCAGCAGACGCTGTGGAGACATGTGGCCAGGTGTGCTGTGTATCACTCAGGCTTCCTGGAAGCCCCACGGCAACCAGCGACATGCCTGTTTGTCACAGAAGACCACAGGATCTAGGCATTCCATTATCACAAACTTGCAGTAAAGACTGTGTTAATAGTGATCCCACGTGTTGGGACAATTTCCCTTCACTGAGTCTTTGTCCTATGCTTAGCTCAAACAACTCTGTGAAGTACGCACCATCCTCCTGTTTTACAGGTAAGGACCAAGGTTCAGAGCCATTAGGTAATTTGCCCAAGTTCTTAACTCAGTGGTGGAATCAGGGTTAGGACCCGATTCTTCTTTCAAAGACCGACCCCCTAAACACTGTGGAGAAAAAAGGTAGAAGAAAACTCACCCAAGATGCTACCATAATTGTTCTCTCTGGTGATGGGATTAGGGATGATTTTCATTCCCTTTATTGTTTCTTTCATGTTTGATGATGGGAACACCTAGGACTTTTATAACCAGAAACAAGTTTTATTAAAAAAAAAAAAACAAAAATGAGAAATACCAGAGAGGTGTCAGAGGCCGGATAGATGTTTGCCCTGGTAGTTGGACACACAGGAAGGAAAACCTGGCCCAGAGGAAGGAGGTGGACTGGAAAGTGCACTTGACCTGGAGCCCAGAGGTGACTTCTGGGTGCCTGGACCACATTTCCTCACCCATCGGCTAGGGTTACTCGGAGGTCCCGTCAGAGCGTATCTGCAGCAGCACTGGGAGGCCATGGGGGGTGGGAGGGCTTCTGAAGATCTGGAGCCGGCTGATGGGGTGCTCAGGGACTGAGATCCCCATTTCCAGCTCTGAATGGGGTGTTGGTTTCCTTTGGCTTCTGTGTCCTCCAAACAGGAAGTTGTGGTCAGGGGAAGTTCTGATTTCCTGCAGTTGTAGCTGGCCAGGGCCTGGGCTGAGGCCTGCAGGCATGCTTGGAGGAGGGGCCTGGGCTGGGGAGACCAGGGCAGAGGCTGCAGTGAGGGAGAAGGCCGAAGAGGGAGTGGGGCTGGGGCTTGAGGCTTCAGGTGGGGTCACCTGTCCGTCCTTGTGGGTGTGCTGCAGTGGCCACTGAGGAAGGATGGATGCAGAGAGTACTTCCCTCCAGCCCAGGGCTGGAGGGGAGCCCCCATATGGGAGCGGAGGAA
The DNA here is from genome assembly GCF_011764305.1 of Mustela putorius furo. Taxonomy (NCBI): domain Eukaryota; kingdom Metazoa; phylum Chordata; class Mammalia; order Carnivora; family Mustelidae; genus Mustela; species Mustela putorius. The sequence continues at coordinate 11,466,840 of NW_025422045.1, read as the reverse complement.
GTGCGCCCCATCCTGGTCCTGCCACCATCCTGTGAGGTGACTCCATGCTCCGGGGCCTCTGTTGCCTTAGTGGGCAAAATGGGGCAAGGGTCATCCCAGTCACTGAGGGCTCCTGAGAGGATTCATGAGGCAGATCAATGGTGGGGGGGCTCCATAGGAAGGGCTGCATCCTCCTCATGATAACTGTCGCCAGCATGGCACTTTCTGAGTTGGGGGCCCTTGAGCCGGCCATAGACTTGGGCAGGAGGCCATTTAGCTTCTCCAAGAAGAGCCTCTTCCTCCCTGCTCAGTCTGCTGTGTTGGGGGGTTTCCCAGACAGAGATGGAGAGCTGGATTTCTCCACTTTCCTGACCATCATGCACTCGCAAATAAAACAAGAGGATCCAAAGAAAGAAATTCTTTTGGCCATGTTGATGACCGACAAGGAGAAGAAAGGCTACATCATGGCGTCTGAGCTGCGGTCCAAACTCATGAAACTGGGGGAGAAGCTCACCCACAAGGAAGGTAAAGGCCTGAGTCCCTCTTTTGCAACAGTGAGGGGGGGGGGTGGGGAAGGGCAGCAAAGCCCGGTCAGCAGGACTGTGCAGACACCGCATGTGATGTTTGCCCAGACGGCTGTGACTCCGTGTCATACTCAGTGAACTCGAGCCCAAGGGAAAGAGTAGGGGCCTGAGAGTGACGGGAGAAGGCTGCCAGGGTGAGGGAAGGCCTGGGGAGAGCATGCTAGGATCTACTTGGGCCTTCATTTAGTGCTCACAAGACCCCTGGAGGCACCAGTGCCCTTGTTATAATGACCTACAGGTGACAAGCTGGGGTGTGAATGCAAGTCTGTTCGACACACATACGGACCCTCAGACTCTTTCCCCTCGCCAAAGCTGTCTTCTGAAGTGGTTGCTGATGCTGAGGGTTTCCAAACTGAGATGCTACTTTGCCCCCCTTCTCATGACTCAGCCGGTTTGAAGTGCTCTTCCATAAGGAGCGTCTGCGGCGGTCTTTGCCTCGCATCTTCCAGCAGGCCAGTGGGCTTTCCTGCCTTGGAGCAGGATGAGGGGATGGGGTCTTCTGGGCACGCCCTTTGGCCATTGTAGGGGGTGACCCCCATGCTGGGACGCCAGGTGGCATTCTTCCAGCCTTGCCCCTCCCCCCGTCACAGCAGCCGTCCGGGGGCTGCCACCAGAGGCTGGCATTTCCAGTTAGGCTTCTGGGCCTGCCAGTGGCAGAGACGCGAGTGCTGGGCTGGGACACAGGCAGGTGGAGGGAAAGGCTTTGGGAATGGTGGACCTTTAGCCTTTGATTAAATCACAACAAACCGGTGGCTTGAATTCGATTTGATGCCTGGCTCTCCCAGACCCTCAGAGGTGTTTCTTAACCTCTCTCAGCCTCCACGGTTTCCTGGTTGGGAAACGACAGTACAGTAGACAATCCCTCAGGTCCCTCCAGGAGCTAGCATTCTGTAAAGCAGTTCGCTTAGATTTTATCTGCAGTCACTAAGGCACAGCACAGAGCATTTAAAAATAGCGCTACAGAAGGCACACTGAGCTCTCCCTGCTTTTTCGGGCTGGTGGCGACCGTGAGCTCATCTTTCACTGTGGCTGCGTTCATGGGAACGTGGGACACAAGGGCTCTCCTTTGCGCTCAGGCTCTTAGGACACTGCTCAGCCTCTTATGTTGCAGGTGGAGTGCTGTCGGGGGCGCAGAGAGGGCAGCAGAGGCCTTCATTCTCACGGTTAATGATCTCTGTCTGAAGCCGTGCCCTGGCCCCCCAGACTCACACCCATCTCTTGTTTGTTTAACCAGGGAAGAAACATTCCAAACTGGTAATGTGTTCCAGACAAGCAGGAAGACCCACATCCCTTCCTCTTGCTATGGGAGGGAGGAAAGATGATATGAGAAGTAGGAATCCTTTACCCTGGGTGACTAAAAGAACATCTTCAATTTTATTAAGCATCTTCCGAAGGCTGGAGGAGGCTGCCGGGAGGCCTCATTCTAAGGCCTGGAACAGGCTGATTTCAGCCCCCTGGGTCTTTGTGGGATCTGAGTGAACCCAGAAGGCGTGGCCAGCGCTCAGCTGAGGAGTACAGCCCCTCTTGGGGACAGGAGGGGCCTGTATGCTTGAGCTGCAGCTGCCACTGGGCCTGTCCACTGGAATGGGTTGACCCCAATGGCTGATGGGTAGAAGCTTCTCCATGAAACAGGATAAATTACAGTCTCCTCAACATTCTAAAAATACTGAGAACTACCATCAGCTTAGGCACTGAGCATAGTAATTACATTTTAGAGGAGGATGGATAGTTAAGCAGAGAATCGCAGGAGATTTTCCAACTGCCCAGAATTATATGTCAGGGACTTCTAGAGCCAGGGAAGCTGACACAGGGCAGTGAAACAGTTTTTGCAAGGGGATGAGGATGGGCCCAAAGAGCCAAAGGCAGGTTGGCACCAAGAGGCCACTGTGGAGAAATGGAGGTTGAAATGGCCTTTCTTGCCAATATCTGGGACAAGCTAGTATTTTGTCCCAAGAATCCAGAACCAGAAGAAACAAGTAAATGAAGTGATTTTTTTTTTTGAGCAATGTCAGAGAACAATGACACTTTTGTACACTTTGAGCTTTAGACACAGTTGAATTTATCTTCTCTTCTACTACCGCCCCCCCAAACACACGTTTTAAAAAAAGAGGTGATGGTGGCATTCACCACTTGTCACCAAGTCCCCACTTGGGGTGGGGCAGGAAGGGAAGGCATGCAGGCTGGGGGCAGGCCAAAGCTAAGGGCAGGGTGGCCCAGGATGGGGCTGTTCTGCCGGGAGACTGAGGGAGTGGGTTATAGAAGGTAACATCCATACCAAATGTTTCTGGAAATACAGGCACAGATATTTTCGTTAAAAAAGAAAAAAAAAAAAAAAAAAGACAAAGAAGCAAGCAAGCACCAGGTGGCTTCAGTGACGGACTCACCACTAGCACATCCCCACAATCTACCTGGGCTCCTGCAGAAAGCCTGATTCACTCAAAACTGAATCTGTCTTCAGGGATAGGGGTGAGTCGTCCTGTTCTGTTCACTCGTTAATTTCCTGGTCTTCAGGAACAGTCCACTGGACACCAGGAAAGACCTTTGGGGAGCTTCAACCCCCAATAACTAATTTGATGTGCTATAATGTAACACTATAGCCAAACTGAAAAATTAATGTGATTTATTGCAGTGGATGATCTTTTCAAGGAAGCAAATATCGAACCAAATGGCAAAGTGAAGTACGATGAATTTATCCACAAGATCACCATTCCTGTGTGGGACTACTGAATAAAGAGAATTGCAAGAGAGCCTCCCCCAGGCCTGAAAACTCAGACTGTGAAGTTTTTAAAAAGAAAAGGCTCTTTTACCCTGGGGGCCGGGGGGGCACGACTGGTAAATGCTGCAGCAAGATGAGATGAGTTGACCGCAGCGGTGGCAGGGCGGAAACTCAGCAATGACATGAAATGGTTTCAGCCTAGCATTAGTAGTCTTTAATAAAAGATTTGTATTGATTTTTAACAAGTGCCATTAGTCCAGCATTTTACGGCATTGAGAGAGCCTTTGGTTTGCAGTTGGGCCTGGGTTCCAGTTCTGACTCTGCCATGTCCCAGCTGTGTGACTCTGGGTAAGTCATTTCACCCCTTAAAGCCTCAGTCGGATCCCTAAACTCAAGGTGGACTCCGACTTCTTACCTCATGGAGCCTACTGAGGGTGTCTGTTTTTGGTGCTGGAACCATCTTCCACATTTCCAAAGTAAAGCCAGTGCTGAGCAGAAAACTAGCATCAAGCAAAGAGCTAAAACAAACGAATGAACAAGTATGGTTAACATTTCTGGCAGCACCATGGGGCCACTTTACACATTCTTATTCCCAGCGTGACTCACAGTGACATGGTTCAGGATATTCATTCATAAACACAGAGTACAGAGTGAACACGGTCACATTACAAGAGGCATCAGCTAGACGGCAGGGAGGGCAATGGGACTTTGCAACCTACACTACAGGCCACCAGATGTGACCTGCTGCCTTTATCAGAGCCTTGCAGAGCTGGAGGAGCTCCCGTCTGTTTTGAGCTCTCCTGTTATCAGAGAGGGTCACAGCACTAGGATGGTGGGCCAGATTGATCAGAGATATAAATAAAGGGATGGAACAGGCCATGGCCAGGATACAGCAAGAGCCCCACTGGGACCTCTTCCAGCCTGAGCAGGGTTTTCAGTGAGGTTTGCAACCAGGAGGGGCCAGGCCAGCACTGCTTGTGTGCTCATACATTTGTGGATCCTGTTGGTACTGTCAGCACAGCCCTAAAAAGGCCTGGAGTCCCACACCAGCACGTTAAGCAGGCAGAGGCCAGAGCTCTAAGTACAGAGATCTTCATCCTTATATGTCTCAAAATTGGGCTCTCAAGGCTGTGGCTTTGTTTACTGGTGCCTTAGTGGCTCAAGAAAAAGAAAATGAAATGAAGAGGGAGGAGTGTCTTTTGGGAGGCTACACAAAACACAAATCTAAGGGCTAAGCACCAGGGAAACTGCAGGGGACAGATCGGGGCAGATCAGATAATCTGCCAATTATCTCACGATGCTGTAGCTTTCAGACCTAACCAGGGTCCTCAGAAAGGAGAGCCTTTCATTTTCCCAGCAGTGTAACTGCCAGAGGGCGTGAGCAGGAATTCCTAGGAGCTACAGAAAGGTCCTGTAGGAGGCAGGCAGCAAGTGGCTCAGACATTAAGCAGGTGAGGTCATGACCATCTGGCTGGGGGAGCCCAGGCAGGCTCACAAAGTGCAAGGGCACATCCAGGTTTTGCGCTGTCTGAGGCTTACACTCTTGTATGGCCTTTTTTCAAGAATACATGAATAGAAGTACTTAAGCGTTAGGGCTACTCCCAGGACTCTTCCAGAGGCCAAAGTGGGGGTGGGGCACACACTGGTGCTTAAACTTCCATTAAGTCAAAGGCTCCTCGTACACCCCATCGAGAAACGCTGCATTTCACTTTCAGGGAAGGCTTAAGGGGCCTGCCCCCACATCTCTTTCTGACTCATCATGGACGTTAAGAAGCAAGTCCTGCACAGCTGAGCTGAACACCACGGACAAGACAGGGATACCCAGGAGTTGGAGGGACAGGAAAAGGAAGTTCTGGGCCAGAATAAACAAGGGTACTTGCCCTCAAGGCTTTTTAAAAATGTCTCTGTCACTGAATGGTCCCAGGACGGTTTTAAAGCAAGTTTTATCAATCATCTGAGTTGCCAAATAGGAATCCAAAGCACAATTTGCCCAAAGCACCTAAGTGGCGTGCAGCGGCCATCAGCACCTGCGGCTATCTTCCCTGACTCAGTGTTCCCAATTAAGGTTAAGTGGTGGCTAGGATTCTAAGATCCTGCAACACATCCCGATGTAAACCTCTACCCCAGGAAAGGCTTTTTACACTACAGTAAGCCCAGGTTTCTTGTTCATTCCTGAAATTCCAGTTGGTTTACTTAGCACCTAGAGTTGTTTACAAAAAAGGCCACACTGCTCTTAGCACTCACACTGCAGATTACCAAACAGATTTAAAACTAAACAGATGCTATGGTTCAGTACAAAGCTTGCCATATTTCAGTAAGAAAGGGGAACGATGGCTGTATATGCATTACTTACCTCAAAGCATGTTGTGAGAGAATTAGTTAATTGCCATGCTTTGAAATCTCTGGATGAAAGGTGCTTTGGAAGCACAAAGCGTTATCATTTTTCTCACAGGGATTGTCCCTTGAATACCCACAGTATATTTTACAAAAGACAAATTAACTGAAGGCTTTTCTTTTATTACATCTAAAGAGCTCTACATAAACAGGTAACATTCAATAGGTAAACAATTTTTTTTCCAATGCATGTAATAAATATTTTCACTTGGTACTTTTTATACAAACTGACATTGGTCTACTATACATTTTTAAAAGCCATTTTACTGGTTTGGCATGCGGTATGGAAATTTCTAAGAGAGAAAGTTTTAAGGCAATGAATCACAGATTTAAGTTCATGGAATTTATGGTAACTTTTATATCTGTTTATATACATTTCCCCTTTGTTAATTAAACAATTAACAGCAGCACACTCTGGGACCACCAGCTATTCTCCCTCCCTCTTTCTGAAATCTAAGCTTTGTGTTTTTTTTTTTTTAATTAAAAAACAATTCAACATGTATTGATAAAACAAAATCCTTACTAAAATAATTTTAAATGTGCTTTAAATGTCCTGAAGATCTTGAAGCGTCTTATGTATTTAACTTGGAATTGTTTAAAAATGTTCTTTCCACAATTAGCCCATTTAAAATCGGGATATATTTTCATTCAGTTTCAGACATTTGTCTCTTCGGAAAATCTGCCAGGAAATCACATTTATCAGAAGATTAAGTGCAATCTTTCTTAAGTCAGTAATGATACAGAAAGGTGGTAACATCTCAATTAACAGAAGAAAAATTTTAATGCTCAAAATAAATTAGTCAACCAAGTGTGGTATGGTTAAGGTTCAGATTGTTTTAAAAAGATGTGTCCAATAATGCCCACAAAATAATTAAAAGCCACTTCAACCCTGCTAAGTCAAACAGCTATTTTATCAAAGATGTGTGCATGTATACACACACACACACACACACACACCCACACAGAGAGTACTGTACAGAAACACAATCGTATGCACACCTATTATGAATGACCAAGGCAAGGGGATGGTGGCAACTTGCCAAAAGACTCTAAGAGTCGCTATTTGTCCGCAGACAGCATGTCAGTGTTGGTGTGGGTGGGGGAGTGAGGGCAGGCTAAGGAAAAAATAGACCAAATGACCATGCACTCCTTTTAACTTAGAAGAGTACAGTGCAGTGCGTGACTCTACCAGTAACTAGTACAGATCATGACAGTCTGATTGACCAGTATCGACCACGAGACCAACAGACTGATAGCTACCACTCATCCAACGCTTGGGAAAGTCAACAACTTTCCAAAGAAACAAACTCCTTAGAGTGGAATGAACTAACATCAAAAGACAATCAAATAGTTCGTTTCTCTTGTGGAGACATGACCAAAGCCACCAGACATTTCTTTCTCCCTATTACCTGTTCTTCCCTTAGGTTGGTATAATGCAGGGCACTGAGGGAAACTCACTATCCCCAAAACTGGGCTGAAGAAAGGAGAGGGATGGGTTTTCAACTGGATCATTCAGAGTTTGGAATTCAGCATCATACACAAAGTTATTGATCAGAATTTTGAGACCACTAACAACGACAGAAAAACAAACAAAAAAAGAGAATACAGAAAACTATTCATTTTAGGTAGCTGAATTAACAGAAATGTTTCCTATTACAGTGTGAAATAAGAAGCAACACCCCACAACTTGAGTGATTTCTAACCCAATCTGAATTTAGACACAAATTATGGTACCATTAAGTATTGCCTAAGTTAATATAGTGATGCGAGTTCTTAAAGAGTTTACTCACCATAATAGCATATTCATTAAAAAACTTAACTAATTCCTGTTTTCACTGACAATGAATCTTTTGTTTTTTATTGCAGATTGTTTAGTGACTATAACTCAGCCATGTATGTGTGGAATACACATGCGTAGGGGAAGACTATATAACTCACGTGTCACTCACACTTGTCTATAAATACATATATACACACACACATATACATATCAACACCAACTTGTTTTTCAAAATTCAAGTCAACAATTTAGTGGCAGAGAGATGCTGTAAAAACAGGTATTATTTTTAGATGCCACACAGTCATGTGAACCGTTAATTTTATCATACAACTGAAGATACAGCCATCTTGAATTCTACCTGGAAAAAGTAGGTCACTTTGTTACCACTGCAAGGTTGAAACACTTTTATACACAAAGGTGGTCCTTCAACAACTCTGAGAACCTGAACAGCTGTGATACAAAGATCCAGCCTGGGAAACTGGTAATTGTTACGCCCCTTCCTTCTTTGTATCTTTTCTGTTAAACCAGCTAAACCTCTCCATCAGCTAGAATATACTTTCCACACCCTCAGGTGCTCCCTGAAGAACATCACACCTTCTCTAATGAGGATTTTGGGACACAGGTAGAACCACCTTCCTTCCCTCCAACCCACACTCATCTCCTGAAAGACAGTTCTCACTCTATTTACATGTTCCATTATTAATAAATAGATCAGATTGATCCATGAATTCTAAAGAATGAAAGAAAGTAACAAAGAACTGACTTCCTATGTCATGCTTTTCTTTAAAAGGTGAGAAAAAACAAAACAAACAAGATAGCTAGGCTAAGAAAAGAAGTACACTCAGATCCAGAGAGTAAAAATGACCAAGGATCAAGCCTATTTCGCATTTCAACTGTTTATCAGATAGTGGATTTCTAGACTGACATGCGTGGTACACTGTATTTTCCAAAGAGAATTTACTTTTAGGATAACTGACTGTCTTTCTTTTTCGAGGTGATGTAACCTTACCTCTGTCAGCTGCACAAGACACCCAACACAACTTTCTAAGCTATTTTTACTTCCTACTTTGGCATGAAGATCTTACATGAAAACTTGTTACCCTGTGGCCAAAAGGCAGGTGTTCACAGACTTGGTTTAAATACATAATACTGGCAATCCAAATTTAGAAGAACTAGACTAAAGTGTATTATTCACAGGTCTGCCAAGCCTACTCCTTATCCAGAAAGCTTTACTCCAAATCTCTAAAACATATTCTCAGGGGGTATCTAGCAAATAAGAGAGAATATGTGATGGAGAACATGCACTTGGGATATCAATAAAGATGCTCATATGTGAGTTCAAGACCTTCAAAGCACTTTGAAAGAAGCAGGCAACTGATTTATCAACTGAATGCAAACTTGGGAGAAGGAACAGTAACAACAGAAAAATATACACAGACACACACACTGAACACACCCCCACGAGCTAGGTCCTGAAAAAAACACAGGGAATGCAGTGGGACAGATGAGATTTATAACTTAAGGCTGGATAAAATATGCGCACACACAAACAGAATCCAAGTCTGTCCTTTTTAGAAAATGGAAATGAAAACTATCCCCCCAGCTCCCTCCCCACAACGAAGAAAAGCCCACAATTTGAAACTTCATACATGCAATTCCTTTTCTGTTATTGCAAATAAAATAATGCCATTGAAGTAAAATAAAACCAAAACCATAGGACAAATGATGGAAAAAAATGTTTAGAATCCAGGAAAAAAATGAACTGAAGGTGGTTTGTGGGTACTGTTTTTTTTTTCTTTTTTTCTTTTCTTTCCTTTTTTTTTTTTGTTTTTTTTTTTGTTTGTTTGTTTTTTACAAGTGTTTTATCAGACAGGCAGTCTTAGATTTATATACAAAAGTAAAACTGAAAATATAGTTTTGTTCTCTGTACATTTCTTTTAATTTTTTCCCTAAAAAAAGGAAAAAAACACGCTTGTGTACTTTTCTAAACAGAATAAGGTAAAACATAGCACAAAGTTCTCTTCTTTCTGCCAAGTTCATTTAATCTGGGGTGGGGGCGGGAGCAGCAGGGGCAAGGGAATCAGTCCAATGAAATAATGTCTGGTATGATGCCGAAGATGGATGCTGTGTCCGTGCTGCTCCTGTTTGCAACGGTGTGGCTATGGCTCTCCCGCAGGCTGTTGGAGGACACGAGGCTGCTGTTACTGCCACTACTGCTTCCATTGGTGGTTGGCAGAGAAGTACTGCCTCCTGCACTTAACTGATCGAGAAACATCTGCGAGGAGGTATACGGGAAAAACCGAGACGAGTGTAAGAGGTCTTGATCATCTGACACTGCTGCAGCGGCGGCAGCCAGGAGGGACGTGTTATAATGCTGGGGGGTGGGGAACAGAAGACACAAAACCCATCAGTTCTAATTCATAAACCTTCTTCTCGGCAGAACAGTCCTAAATTTAAAAAGATCTTTTAAAAAATGTATTTGACAGAGAGAGTGAGAATACAAACAGGGGGAGTGGCAGGCAGAGGGCGAGGGAGAAGCAGGCTCCCCACGTGGGGTTTGATCCCAGGACCCTGAGAGATCATGACCTGAGCTGAAGACAGACACTTAACCAACTGAGTCACCCATGCATCCCCAGAGTCCTAAATTTAATATATACAGCATATCTGCTATGTCTGAAATACCTAATAAAACATTTCGCAGAATGAGATGTCCTTAAGTAATAATCACATCCTTGAACTTGAGAGACATTTCTGTATTTTAAACTGGGGCAGGGGTAATACCAAAATAAAACTGCTAGTTTTTTTGTTTGTTTGTTTGTTTTAATTTGTAATACAAACAGTTCTCAAAATTCTATTTCCAAAGAGGCATATGCTCAGAAGCAGCAGGAAAGAAGACAGTTGACCCTCTTTCTCTTATGGAGATATTTGGCCAAGAATTTACCAGCTGATTTATTGCCCTGTTTCTTTATTAAAAAAATTATTGGGGAACCAACAAATAGATACTGTTCCTACTATATACTCCGACACAGTAGAAACAAGGGTATTTTTATTTAAATTCATAAAACCTTAACAATAATAATTAGGGCTACTCTGAACTTGCCAAGAAATTTATCTTCTCTCTCAGCTACATATTATACTTATAAATATTCCAATGTGCGATTAAAACAACAGCATTTTTCTCATATAACATACCTGATTGTCTCCTGATAAGAAAGGAAAGAAATCTAATCCTGTGAGAAAAAAAATTATTTTAGTTTTGAAAAACAAAAGAAAATACCCTCCCTAATGCCCCTAATACTCCAGAAATAAACAAAAATCTTAAAATGCTAATTCGAAAGTCATTTAGAAGTTAAATAAGAAGAGTGGAGCTGCATGTTGTACATCTCTCTCATCTCTAGATTACCGAGGCTGAAGTCCAAGTTCTAGTCATGACGTGCCCGCCTTGTAACTCCATTTTTGCAATCTGGGCCACAGCTGCCCTGCTGGATCCAACACTGATCCCTTACACTGATGGAGCACTTTTCACCAAACGTTCTCATCGACTCCTCTTAAGTAACATTTCAAACTACTCGAATTTACTCCTCGCAAGCACCTACGAGGTAGGACATTATTTCTGGCTTCATTTTGTAGGTGAGACAAGTTTTACACAGAAAAATTTCAGCAACCTGGAGCCCAGATTTTCTTTTTCTTTCTCAAATTTGCCTACTCACCACTATCTTACCAGATTCTAACTCAGAGACCCTCTGGCAGCAGAAGGGAGGAAAACAGATTTGCGGGGTGGGGCTGGGGGTGCCTCGCTGCTGGAGTGGTGCATCACAGAAGGGCCAGATCTGATTCCTGGCTGCCCCTTCTTTAATTCCTACTCTTGTCCATGTCACTCAATGCAAAATGTAATGAAGAACAAGAAAATCCATGTGAATAAAATGCTTTATTATGAGATCTCAACTTGGGGGAAAGGACAACGAGCAGATGTAGTGAAAAATATGACACCACCACAAATGCTATGGGGATCCATCCACTATCTACACTGGAACAGATAACATGAAGACCTGCAAAACGGATAACACTGTGGTTCCTGACAGTGAGATCTGGCAGTAACCTACGTAAAAAACAGGGCTGCCCTTAGCCACATGATGTGGGTATCTACATTTATTAAGATGAAATAAAATGAAACACTCAGTTCTTCAATCACACTAGCCTATGTTTCAAATGCCCAATAACCATATGGGGCTAATGGTCACTATCAATTATAACATCTCCCTCCCCGAGGAAAGTGTTATTGGACAGAGCTCAAACAGGGTACTCCTAACAATCACTAAGAACCTACTGAACTAACTCAGCTTCTGGGAATCTTTGCACCGAATTCGTCTGTAGGGGGAGGGGCGGAGGACAACTCCCAGTTGACATTTTTTGTATTGAATTTTCCACAATGGGTACGTACAGCTTTTTTAAATAAAAATCTTCCTAGATATACAAATTATTAAATTACAAACATATAAGAGAACTAATAATTTTGTGATAATGTAAATGATTATTATCAACTCAGAATACATTGTGCAATGAGTACACTGACATTTCAAACTACTTTTAAAAGGAAGAATCAGGTTCACTGGAACAAAAGTTAAAACTGTCAATGTCTCAATTCAGCACTATTTTAAAGATAACACAACAGAGTTACCCACATGCCTGTTGCATTATAACTGGATCCAGGGAGGGAACAATGAATAATTTTCATAAATATCAAAATTCAAAGCAATATACAGAGAGTCACCCCAAAACAACCTGCAGACTATTCTGCAGCTCACAAAACCTAAAGATCATCACACAATTTTCACTACTGACAGTAAAGCACTAGCTACTGATAAAGGTACAAACAAGAAACTAGACCTCTATTTATTTAAGATCACAGTATGCACTTCCCCCAGTTCCCTAAGCCCAAGCCCATTTTATCAATCTTTCCATCCTTCTTTAGACTCATCCGGAGGAAGACTATGCAGATGAAAGGTATTCATAATGCTATGTGACAACAGAGAAGAACTGGTGACTCACCTTGTAGGTCATAAGGCATGGGTGTCATGTGGAAAGGATGCCTGTAGTCTTGGATGAGGGATGTATTAATGTAGCTTGTGTCTACAGCAGGGAGGCTTGGGGTGCGGGACACTGGAGATGCTTGATGTGGAAGACTTAATATGCTAGAAGAAGGAAAGGTTTGCATAATTTTCATGAGTTAGTTGAACTTTTAGGTTTAACAAAGGGACTGCATCTCACAAAACGAATCATATCTTTTGTACTGGAAATAAAAAGACAACCAAAGCAATATATAATTTAGACTATCATAATGACTAGGAAGTAATCTGCATACACAGTAGCCGTTTGCAGGGGCTACAGGGGGAAATGGATGGGTGCAATGGTATGTCCCATATTCATAATCACATGCTGCTTCATCTACACTTTCGGAATGCATGGCTGAGCCCCTCCACTGAGAGATTAGTGGAAGATATCTATGGCAGCTGAGATTCTGAAACCTTTTATTTTTTTTTTTTTAAAGATTTTTTTTTTTTTTTAATTTATTTGACAGGGAGAGAGACATAAGCAGGGAGAGTTGGGAGAGGGAGAAGCAGGCTTCTCCCTGAGCAGAGAGCCTGACGCCGGGCTCGATCCCAGGACCCTGGGATCATGACCTGAGCTGAAGGCAGAGGCTTCACGACTGCACTACGCAGGTGCTTCGATTCTGAAACGTTTTAAAAATAAGCACTGAGTGCTGTCTGGTAAAAAGTATAGGTATGTCCTCGCAAAAAAAACACATATAGACAAGCCTGGGGGACGGTAGCAATCTGAGCAGTGGACTTAACAGCTGGCCCCCAGACATATAAGCTTTATGGAACAGAGATAAGGAACTATTTATCCTGGTATCCCTAATGCCCCACACACTCATTAGCACACTGTTTGCATACAAGGCCGGTTGAATGAACGGAAGGAGGCAGACAAGAAGAGATACTGCAAAATGAACAGGTGGTGGAGAGGTTTAAAAGGGAGAACAGAACTGTGTGTGTAGGGGGTGGGGAATGACAAAAAAAGGGATTCTGCAAGAACAGCATGAAGTGCTTCTGTAGCTGAGAAGTTAAATTATCTTTTTTTTTTTTAAAGATTTATTATTTTTCCAGAGAGAAAGAGAGTGTGTGTGAGCCAGTGAGCATGGGGGAGGGGCACAGGGCGAGAGAATCCCAAGCAGATTCCACGCTGAGTGTGGAGCCAGACAGGGGCTTGATCTCATGATCACAACATCATGACCTGTGTCAAAACCAAGAGTAAGATGCTTAACTGACTGAGCTACCTAGGCGTCCCTGAATCATCTTCATCTTCTTCTTCTTCTTCTTCTTTTTTTTTTTTTTTACAAAAAAATTAAGTAAAAAGAGAGAAAGAAATGAAAAAGAAAAGGAAGACTTGAAATGATTTTGTAAAGAAAAAGAATTCTAACAGCTCTGAGTGTGAACATAAGGTTTATGTCCTATCCCAATCACAGAAGAGGCTAATAGGCATGTATGTTTTAGAAAATAAAGAGAAAAGAAAGGCTGCTTTTTTGCTTGCAAAAACTTCATAAAAAATACTTGGGTGTGTGACGCAATTTCAGTGGTGCAGTGCAAGATCAGAATATTTCAAAAGAGGCCAAGGCTGGATGTCTAGGAACAGAGTTCTAATTATGACCATCTACCATTTTTTCATGAATGGAATATGAAGCATAAAATAGACTCTCATCTACCTCATAAAAATGTTTTGTCTAATGGAAACTTAATTAAACCTCTTACATCTATAAAAAGTACCACTTTCCATTAGCCGTCTCCTCTGACAATGCCTAAGGGATTACAAGAGAGAAGAAAGCAGATGAAATGCCAGCCTTTGAAAACATCTTGGTATACCAAACAGCAAAAAAACCCCACTTCTGGATGAATACTAAACACCTGGTGGCTAAAGACAACAAAATGTTTTACATTTACTAATGTTTGCTTCTAATTCCTGGCTAGCAATTTTCTTTTCAATTTTGTGGTAATATTCTGAAAATGCATTTCCACCTTTACACTGCACAATAACAAATACAATATTCTCGGGGTTTAGGTTTTTATTTATCAGCTAGTCATTACTGTAAAATGGCCACTAGTGTTGAATATGGCTGTAACGTTCTAAACATGCCATAAACTTGCAGGTAGGTGTTGTGTGTGTGTGTGTGTATGTGTGTAGGGGTGTGTGTGTGTGTAGGGTGTGTGTGTGTGTGTGTGTAGGGGTGTGTGTATGTGTGTGTTTAAGATTTTATTTATTTATCTGACAGAGAGAGACACAGTGAGAGGGAATATAAGCAGGGGGAGTGGGAAAGGGACAAGCAGGCTGCCCGAGGAGCAGAGAGCCTGATGCAGGGCTCGATCCCAGGAACCTGGGATCATGACCTCAGCCAGAGGCAGAGGCTTAACGACGGAGCCACTCAGGCGCCCCAAGGCTGCTTGTTTTTATCTGAAAACAGAGAAAGGTCTGACATTTGTAAATATTGTATCTGGGTTTACTTGTTCACTGGGAAGCTCAGGAAGTAGTTAATGTATCTAATATAATTTTCTAAACGTAATAAAACTATTTTTGGAAAAACAGCAAAGCAAATACCTGAAGAATTGAAACACTAAACACTAAAAAACGTTTCTCTTAAGGAAAAATGTATAGTCAAGAGAGCAAAACTACCACACAGGTCACATATATGTATGAGTACTAAAATACTCTAAGGAGTAGAACTAACTTACACACAAAGGCACATTTAATCTACAAGGTATTTATACACCCAGATTTATGAAGTATCTTTTCATGTCGCCAAATTATAGTATTTATTCTTTTTAAGATTTTATTTATTTATTTGACAGAAAGAGTAGGCAGAGAGGCAGGCAGAGAGAGAGAGAGGGAAGCAGGCTCCCTGCTGAGCAGAGAGCCCGCTGCAGGACTGGATCCCAGGACCCTGAGATCATGAAATGAGCTGAAGGCAGCAGCTTAACCCACTGAGCCACCCAGGCGCCCCAAATTATGGTATTTAAAGAAATAATATGTATTTGGTCACAGTATGCTTTGATATACAAAATATCTTGGAATCAAGAGTCTATCGATATCTAACTATACCAGCTTCTGGCCATTTGACTCTTCTTTTTTTCTCAATCAGATTTATAAAATAAATCAGGGAGTAACAAGGTCAAGCTTGTTGGGTAGCAGCCATCAGGGTATGCTTTCATCAGAGGTAACTCTTCATGAAGTAAGACTTAAAGCAGAATTAGTGAATTCGTTTTTTTTTTCCTTTATAATAGCGATACTGCTATTAATGTCTTTACTGCTGTCTGATGTGTGTGAAGCTCCTCTAGAGTGAAAATACCAACCCGTTTAACAGGTTTGATCGTATTATGAAGATTCCTGAAACAGTCAAACTTTTTAATGAGTGAGATACATTTATCACTATTATGTTCTTGCTGTTTCAACTTTACCTTTCAAGTAATTACAAATATTCTCATATAGAAGATCTTTTTTCATATCATATAGAAGATCTTTTATCAGTCTTAAACCTGAAAATTATTTCACTCCAAACATGGAAATGCCTGCTCTTGGTTTGGTGTTAACTTTTCCTCTTGAACCTTGCAACCTTACATCAGGCCCTCTCCCACTTAACATTCCTTCTTCAGGCATACTGTTTGTTGGAAGGAGATTTTTTTTTTAATAGCTCGTTTTCAGTTCCAACAGGCTACATCATTCTCCTGACACATAACTAAAAAAGGGCACACATCTTTCTAGATTCACCTTTAGTGTGCCACAACTGTGCCTCAGCAAAGCATGAAGACTTTTTGTTGAGAATCCCTAATGTGTCTCATGCGGCTGAGTCTATTTAAGAGTACAGCTAGAGCTAGCTATGTGTTTTACTATCCTCCACAAAATGTTAAACCTTTAAGGTTAGGACTGTACTTATTATTATTATTATTATTATTATCACCCATGTTAAGCATAAGGTGTTTTACCTAAAGTAGATAACTGTTTGCTAAACTGAACTGAAGCATAACCAAGGTACACTATTACTGGTATGAGACTAATGGCAAATATGGGACATGAGTTGGCAAAACAGAACGCATTGTGCCCTGCAACTTCAGGCTCTGACTTCTTTCACTGCAAACCTCACACACTCTGAGGCCAGCTTAAAGCACTCCTGTGGTCTTCCTCAGTTTTCTACTTGAAAGATTCAACTCAGAACTAATCTTATAGCATACATTTCCAGCCTGAGTAAATGTTTTAAATCCTACGAGCAGCATTAAGATCACCTAAGAACTGATCAGAGAGACAAGTTTTCTCAGTCTCTACTCCTGAATCAGACATGGGGGAATAGGGGAGCAATGTGTGTCTTAATGAGCTCTCTGGGCGATTCTGCTGTACACTGAAGTTTGAGAACCACTGCACTAGAATACCTTTCGGTACGATAAATACTGTATCCAAGGGACTCCTTGAATGCACTATCCCAGTCCCTCAAGATTATCACACACCTGGGGAAAATACAACCTATTCTTTGACTACCAAGTTAAGTTTTACAATCATTGATAATCATTTTCTTTGGCAGATCTTTTAAATCGTACTTGCAAATTAACTTTCACAATGACTTTTTAGGGTCTCAGTACTTACCCTTTATTATTTAGTGGTGATGTGGGAGACAGGGAAGGACAGGTCCTCTTGGCAGATGGCTCCTCCTCCTCTTCATCAGATGAACTGTCTATGGTTAAGTCAATCACCTCTACTTTCTTATTTTTATTTGAGGACTGGTGGTGAGAAGCCACCTGATGCTCCAATGTGGAGCTCAAGCATCCTGTGTGGGAATGATCAAACACAAGGCCAAAAAAGACCTATGACACCTCTCTTTTTTTCCTCAGTGTGCCCTTATGGATTAGTTTATTAATTATAGTTTAGACTTAAAATATTGCTGGGGTCAGAGAGCAGTAGCTCTGGTCCCCTAAGTTTAAAGATACTATTTATTATTGGTTGTTAAAGGGGCTTTCTTGTTTCGTTTTGTTTTTTTGAAAGACAATTCTGAATTAGGGCAAACAATCAAAACGTATGTCTATTTCAGAATAAAAGCAGCTTGAGGGTAAATACTATATATTACATATGTACCCGGGATACTTAAGAAATGTATCGTAACATTTTTTAAAAGTCATAGTTTCCTTCTGGCAAAAGCATACTAAAAACCAGAAAAATAACATAAATGAGGAAGAAATGTTCATGAATCTTTACCAAATCTCTTAAAAATTTAAAAGCAGACCATTTCAAAAGCATGACCTTAGAAATGACTTACTAGATTATGTTGCTTTTAAATTTCAATATCCCAAAATTTTAAAAGCTGGCAACGTGAATTTAAAAGTTCTCTACTACTTCTGAATGTTTAATCAATAATTTCATAAGAGTTACTGAGCTATCCATAAACTGCTATGTTTTTCAGAAATATATACTTTTTTTAAAAAGCTTATTTTATTTTTTTAGTAATCTCTGCACCCGATATGAGGCTCCAACTCATGACCCCAAGATCAAGTGTCACATGATCTGCTGACTGAGCCAGCCAGGTGCCCCCAGAAATACATGTGTTTTAATACTGAAAAGCAGGGCTATACCACAGCAGGGAGACTGCCCCACCCTTCTGGAAAACCATCAACTCACCATCAACTCCATTGTAAGAGGCAGAGACTTCCTGTACTTCCTTTTTTGATCTCATAGGTGCCCAAGAGCCATCCTCCTTAAACTGTATCTCATCGCAGTCTGTACAGTACTTTAGGATTTCCATAAACAAGCTACAAAAAATACGTGGTCCTCTGAATATCATATTCTAAATGAAAACAGACTAGAAGTATTGCTGTTCAAAAAACATTCAGATCTCCTACATTTGGTAGAAGTATAAACAAGAAAGAAGAAAGGAGAACAGACAATTATTTGTTCTCAAAATTGAGGCCTATTTTAGAGAAATATTACTTAGATTACAGTACCCTATACAAGGTACCTTACATAACCATGAACAACGAGGTTTTCAAAGATTTTCTTTTTTTTTTTAAAGATTTTATTTATTTATTTGACAGAGAGAGATCACAAGCAGGCAGAGGGGCAGAGAAGGAAGCAGGCTTCCTGCTGAGCAGAGAGCCCGATGAGGGGCTCGATCCAGGACCCTGCGATCATGACCTGAGCCGAAGGCAGGGGCTTAACCCACTGAGCCACCCAGGCGCCCCTCAAAGATTTTTAAGAATAGGGTAAATAGTCACAGAAAGAGGGAAGAGGCCAAGGAAATAAAATTCTACAATGTGAAAATAAAATTCTGTGTGTGAATGGTACATGAACAGCAGTTATTTCTGAGTGGCGACATCATTTCTCCTTTACATTCTTGTGCATAATCCGAACTGTCCACAGTAAGCATATCTTATTGAAACAATACATACAAAAATAGGTACTGAACGGTACATCTCCTTGAAAAATACCATGCCAATATTAAGAAATGAGATTTGCAAAAAATGTGTGGAAATGTCAAATTCTGAAATGAAACCAATGGATAAAAAATATTAATACTGTACTATCACAATTCTAGAAAAAACAAAAATCAGAAAATACACTACGAAACCCTTTTATTTTCCTAAGTTTTCCCATTTCTCTTTAAATGTGTGTATAGATAACGTTTATGTGTGCGCTGGCTTTTAAAAATAAAGAACAAAAAAAAAAATAAAAAAAGAATGATCCCAGTTTATAGAGGTAGGGATCTAAAGCTATGTAATAAAAAGCACTGGTAAAATATTACTTAACTTAGATTTATTGGTGATCACTGTCACTTCTGAACAATTAAACATAAAACATTTAAGTGACACATTTACTTTTTCCCCATGATTGGTCTGCCATCTTTCAAGCTCTAGGTGACACTGTATTGCTAAATGTATCCCCTTTCTAAAGTACAACTTCAGACTCCTGAGTTTTCTCAAATGCTGTAGATAAGCTGCCTTAAGTGTTTTGCTGGCAAGTACAGCAACTACCAAGAAGATCCTTCTTTCCACAATTTATCTTTGTTCAGTGGCAAAAAGGACACAGAAGGAGGCTAGAGGATAAGGGGTACATTTAGACAAACACTCCAACAAGATGTTTAGAAGGACAGATAAAACACAGGAGTGTTAAAAAAAAAAAAAATCACCACAAAAACCCTGATTGTTGTGATGCTGGAGGCAGACAAGACAAAGACAAGTATTTCAGAGGAAAGAGAAAAACCAAGAAAGCTGCTATTTGGCACGCTGATCAGTTTTAGCAGCCCTTATGATGGGGGAACAGGTATAATACCACGAGAAACATCTGCAAAAACAGGTTAACTTCCACTAAGAAGCTCAATTTGGATGAGCTTAAGTTAGCTAGAGTTTCTCTCAGTGCTTTCACTCTTTCTCTGACATGGTCTGCATGACTAGGGGTAGATGGATTCATGTGAGGAACAGGTATAACCATACCCTGCTCAGAACCACTGGTACTTTAAATGGTGAAAGTCGGGAGACAAAAGATGGTAAAGCGTGCGCTCCCCAAACATTGACTTAGAAAGAAAAAATGCTCACAGGATTACTTACTTTAAAAATAACTGATTTCTAGAATCAGGAAAATCCTAAAATATATTACTCAGAAAACACTACCTACAGAATTTCCATCCTAAACCTGACGAAGACAAATTCAAATAATAGACGGTCATGTCACAGTATAAGGAAACACAATAAATGGACATACCCATCAATGATAAGGTGCTCATACGGGGCCTTCTTATCACAGACAGGACAAACCCAGGTTGGTTTTTTCTCATTCATCTGAATATAGAGAGTTGCATCAAAACACTGCAGATGAGAACATGTCAGGGCCCGGCATGGAATTGTCAGCCGCATTTTACCAAGCTTTAAAAGAGGGAGACAAAAGTAAATATGAGACAACTGTTATTAAATTTAAGTTTTGATAAAAATCTCCTGAAACACAATGCGTATGTATTCTGACTTAAAGCATACTATGGTTACTTTTCATCAATTTGGAAGAACGTTAAACACATTTTTCTATGAACCCTACCTGTTAAAAAAAAAAAAAACCTACCTGTTTAAAAAAACAGTATTTCTTTAGATATTAAAAACAGTGACTATGGAAAGTCTACAGAAAGGGTTATTCCCTCCTCCCCCACCAAAGCTCACACACAGATCAGCTTTTGGGGGGAAAGAACCATGAACTCCTTAAAATAATATGCAAAATTCTGCAAGTTTGTGTATTTCCCCAGAGAGAGCACTCTCACCAAATTCTTTTTTTTTTCCCTAAGATTTTTAAAAGTTTATTCACTTGAGAGTAAGGGGAGAGTGCCAAAGGGAGAGGGAGAAGCAGGCTCCTTGCTCAGCAGGGAGTTCAACGCAGGGCTCGATCCCGGGATCCCAGGAACTTGGCCTAAGCCAAAGGCAGATGCTTAACTGACTGAGCCTCCCAGGCGCCCCAGTAAATTCTGAGTAGTCTCCGATCCAAAAAAGTTAAGAACCACTTTACTAGGCATTTGGGAAATGGAAAAAGAATGTCTTATTAAATAGTGGGGGATACAAAGTTATCCAACCTGATCTCTGAATGGGGTAGTTCACATGTGAAAACGGCACGAAGGGCAAGCACTCCCCAGGATGCCAAATGGCAGCTCTGAGAAGGAAGTCAAGAGCGTGCACTCTGTACTTCCTCCCTCACTAGGCACTAGCACAGATAATTCAACAAACATCCATAGACCTCCACCATCTCCACCATGTTATGAGACTTTCTCTTCTTGCCTTGCAAATGTTGCTTAAGCTGAGGTATTTAACTTAAATAGAGTCTGTTCTATGAAAAATGAAACCAACTTCATCCGGTCCCTGAGCTGCTGGCTTGGGCCCAGGCACAGACACTGCCCTGAGAGCTGTCGCATCACAGCTCCTTCCCTGGAGGCCACTACACAGAGCACACCTGGGTTACCACTGTGGGGCCCCCGGGAGGCAACAATGACCATACAGTAGAAAAGTTATCTACTTTCAATAACCACACTGTCTGCTAACTAGAATTTCCCACATACTTGCAAGCTTGAAAAACATAAAGGCTTGAAAAGGATAGAGGTTAAATGAGGAAAGAAAGAGGAAAAGGATTTTGGCTTAGAAGAATTTCAGGGAAATGTGCAATTTCCTAGGAAGTCTACCAAGGAAATTAACTGTCATCTGTGGCCCTAAATTATTGTTCTGGTACCAATGATTTACTGTGCCACTAGGAAAAGCACTTAACCTTTCTGGGCCTCTTTTTCTATCTCCAAAGTAACACTGTTTCCTCCTTACTTCAACAGGATGTAATGATGAAGAACAAAACAGGCCCAGTCTGTGCTATAAGCTGATGCGAAGAGAGCAGTGCCAGCTCATAGTGTCAGAGGGATGGACAGGAGAGATACAGAGCAATCAGACAGCTCCCTTCTCTGTGTGTGTGCCTAACTCCACCCTGTGTGTGATTATGCACTACTTATGTATGTGTCCCCTCCTACGAGAAATACATCAGGCTCAATTCCTTATCCCTCGCACTTGGAAATGTATGTGCTATACAGCAGGAAGATGGTCATGTGTGTGGACTAAGGCTTTGGCTCTGCTTCACTGAGCAGCTCCACAAGGAACCACTCATGGAGCGTGTGGGTGCTGCATAAAGTTACAAGGCAGGCCAGAAAATGAATTCTGGAGTTTTCTACCTAGATTTGAATCCTGGCCCCACTACTTACTGTGGGAATCCTGCATCTCATTTAGTCTCCCTGAGTCTCAGCTTTGTAAAATGGAGATAAAAATACCATCTACATCATAAGATTGTGGGATTTAAATTATGTTATGTTGTACTATGCTATGTTAAATTATGTTATGCAGGAACACCTGGGTCGCTCAGTTTTTAAGCGTCTGTCTTTGGCTCAGGTCATGATCCTGGGGATCTGGGAGCAAGACCCACATCGGGCTCTCTGCTTGGCAGGAAGACTGCTTCTCTCTATCTCATTCCCCCTGTTTGTGTTCCCTTTCTCGCTGTCTCTCTGTCAATTAAATGAATGACATTTTAAAAAATAAATAAATAAAGTTAGTTATATGTTATGCTATGCTAAATTATGTGTCTGGCATTTAGTAAGTGCTCAATACATGTCACCCATTATAATTAAAGTACAGAAACATTATCTGCTTCAAATCACTTTGTAAGCTAATGGGAGACACACCGTATTTCAGCTCAGTTGTTCTTCCATTCTATCCACATGTAAGATTAAACAACTCTTTACTCCCCTCTACTCTTCTACTACTCAATTTTTATGATTTGATTTATACAAGCACTTGATGAAAATGCAAAAAAGAACCAACTAGTTCTTATAACATAAGAATCATGTATTTACTGTTAGCCAAGACATGTTGCATTAGTCCAGAAACATTTTCCAAATAAAGATCTGCTTGGTGGTGCCAAATTAAATTTTTATATCTTAAAGCAGACCTTAACTTAACTGTGAAGTACAAATTGCTTCTGAGCAGGTATTTTTCCTAATGCTTAAATACTAAGTAGAGAAACCGCAGACTGGAAAATCCTAGACAAATACAGTAATTGTAGACAAAGCCTACATATCGCAGAATTAGTAGACCACTTTGGATAGTTTATGAAGACCGTGCACACAAAGGTAAGACATAAAGTCGGTTTCAGAATCCAAGTCACAGGCCACAGAACTTACACTCCGAAAAGCAGTTATTCTCTAAACAATCATCTCACAGACATTCCTCCCTCTAACCCTCCCTTGTCAGCTCATCTTTTTGGTGAGAGAGCTACTCTCAAGCCCTTATGATCAGCCACACTGACGAATTTACCCAGAGTCTTTAATGAACACTGCTACGCGAAGGATGCAGGAAAGACATTTACAAATGGGTGAAGAAAGGAAAAGTTCACTTTCAAATGGACTGCTGATGAGCTGTCAGAAATGCTTTGCTTCAAAGAATCACTAAGTGTTATGTAATAATACTCCTCATAGTTCTTTTTTTTTTTTAAATATTTTATTTATTTGACAGAGAGAGATCACAAGTAGGCAGAGAGGCAGGCAGAGAGAGAGGAGGAAGCAGGCTCCCTGCGGAGCAGAGAGACAGATGCGGAGTTCGATCCCAGGACCCTGGGATCATGACCTGAGCCGAAGGCAGAAGCTTTAACCCACTGAGCCACCCAGGCGCCCACACTCCTCATAGTTCTGATTGTAAAAACAATCTCTAAATCCTAAATACTTATCTACAAATGGAAACGGATTTCTCCAACATGGTATCAGGAGAAAAGCAGAGTTCTAAACAACATCTTCATCTTATAATCATTATCATGCCCCTCTTCCTTTTCAGGATATGTGGTTATTTACATCATTTGCAAATAGACACTCTGAAGTCAGCCCCTAAACAAGTCTTCCAATGCCACTAACCTTACTGTAACATATAACAGTACTATTTGGTAACTGAGCATGCTGCAGGAGAAAAATACCCTACCTAGATATATTTATAGCTTATAACAAAAGGACCTTTAAAAATCAATAATAAGTATTTTTTCCTCATAAAAAGGAATAGTAATAACAATAATTTCACTTCATTATCATCAATATTTCATAAATTAATTTCCAAGGAATTTTTTTTCTTCTATCAATTCCAAGTCATTTTTATTGAAATTCATAGGTCTGATCTGAGGAATAAATATCTCTCAAAGTAGGTTCTCAAACATTCTCCCAGCTGTATATATTTTTTAAAGATTTATTTATTAAAAAAAAAAAGATTTATTTATTTTAGAGAGAGAGTGCACAAGCGGGGGTGGGGGAAGAGGAGGAATCCCAAGCAGACTCCCCACTGAGCATGAAGCCAGATGCAGGGAGGATGCAGGGACGTGGGGCTCGATCTCACAACCCTGAGATCATGACCTGAGCCGAAACCAAGAGCCGGACACTCAACCAACTGAGTCATACAGGCGATCCTCTTCCAGCTGTATTTTTAATAAATCAGAACTAAAAAAATTCCCAAAGAGCAAAAACATTTCTAATTATTTTCATTGCCTTTAGCTAAATGGCACACAAACAACAGAAACTCATTTATTTTGAGCTGTGTGTATCAAAACAAGGGCAATTCAAATGCACAGTCAGACATCATATTTACATATTTCACAGGGAACAAATCTCTTTTATTATTCTATAAATTTGATGTATAGATGAGTTGTCATCACCAAGTTTTACTTTTTAGAATAAAAACATACCTAAAATATATTGCCTAGATTCCAGAATAATTGTAAAGGGATTTTCCCTTTAGCCAAACAGAAATCTATAAAAGTATTATAATTATGGATTATATGTATTTAGAGTTGTTTTTTTCTGTGATCTGAATTTTAAAAGCAGATGGCTGTTGCAACTAAAAAGGGAGGAAACAGGCAATATGGTAAGAAAATTAAAGATGGCCCACTTAATTAAGAGGTGTGAGAGGCAAAACATGATTAACATTTTCTGATAAAGATCACCTGAACTATGAAGTTCAAAACTAGTTCTAGAAGTAAAAACATCAAGATTTGTATTACAGTGCTTATCTATATGAATAAATGCTTCATCTAATGATACAAACATCACATATATTAGAACAACTGTAAATGCTTTTAAAAGGAGATTCAAGAAAAACAAGACTTCCTCCTGTGATTATGGAAAATGAAGCTTTTGTACTTTTCTAAACTTCTCAGTCTCTGAACTGCACTGTATAATGGAATGGGATGGCAAGAAACCACACGGAGGAGGAAAATACATAAATAGGGGCTTGAAGGAAGGGGTAGAAGCAGCAGGGTTTTTTGTTTTTTTTTTAATCTTTATTTTCTTTCTATCTTCCACTTATTTGGTCTGTGAGCTGTTACCCTGAATGTTAAAAAAAAGTCAGTTTCCTTTGCACCATAAACTGTACAACATTTATCTGGTGGCGGCCTGGGTTATGTGTCTGCCTTTAGCTCAGGTCATCATCTCAGGGTCCTGGAACTGAGTCATGCATCAAGCTCCCTGCTCGGTGGGGAGCCTGCTTCTCCCTCTGCTTGTACACTCACAAAAACAAATAATATTTCTTAAAAACAAAAACAAAAAAAAACCCCATTTATCTGGTTACTTAAGAACTTTCTGTGTGACTCCGCAGTTTGTATATTTTTATTGTGGTAAAAAAACATGTAACATTAAATTTACCACCTTACCCATTTTTAAGCATGCAGTTCAGTAGTGTTAAGTATATTCATGTTATTGTGTAAGAGATTTCTCAAGCTTTTTCATCTTGTAACACTGAAACTCGGTACCATAACACTAATTCCTCCTCCTCTCAGTCCTTGGTAACCACCTTTTATTTTCTGTTTCTATGATTCTGACTGCTTTAGACACTTCTTATGAGTAGAACTGTAGTGTTTATGTTTTTGTGACTGGCTGATCTGCTCATCAGAACGATTTAAAGGTTCATCCCGTGTTGTAGCGTATGACAGGGTTTTCTTTTTAAATGGCACATAGTACTCCACTGTTAATGTATTTACCACATTTTCTTGTATCCTTTCATCACTCAATATACATCTGGGCTGTTTCTATCTCTTGGCTATTATGAATGTTGTAATGAAATGCCTGTGCAAATTTTCTCTTTGAGATCCTGCTTTGAATTCTTTTGGATATATACCCAACAGAGAAATTGCTGGATCATATGGTAAACCTATTTTTACTTTCTTAGATAAACTTCCACACTGGTTTTCACAATGGCTGCAGCATTTTATATCCTCACCAACGGGGGAGCGGGATATAAAATAAGGGTTCCAGTGTCTCTGCATCCTCACCAACACTTGGGATCTTCTGTTCTTTTGATAGTGGCCATCTTGACAGGTCTGAAGTGATAACCCATGCTGCTTTGATTTGCATTTCCTTAGTGATTAGCAATGCAGAACATCCTTCCATGTTTTTTGGAAACTTGTAAATCTTCTTTGGAAAAACGTCTACTTAAGTCCTCTGCCCATGTTTTAATCAGGTTGTTTATTATTGTTGTTGAGTTGAAGAAGTTTCTTATGTTGTAAATACCTTATCAGATATCTGATTTGCAACTATCATCTTCTAAGCCATAGGTTGTCTTTTCACTCTCATTTATTTTATTTTATTTTTTTTTGACATGCAGAAGTTTTTAAGTTTGGTCTAGTCCACTTGTCCGTTTTTGCTTTTGTGCGAATGCTTTTGGTGTTATGTCCAATAAGTCACTGTGAAATTCAATGAAGCTATCCCCCTACATTTTCTTCTAGGAGTTTAAAATTTTAAGGGTTTACGTTTTAGGTCTTTAATTCATTTTGAGTTCTCTTTTGCATGTGGTATAAAGTAAGGGCGCAAATTCCTTTTTTGCATGTGGATATCTAGTTCTTCTCAGCACCATTTGTTGAAGAGGCTGTTTTACCCCTTGTGTAGTCCCAGCACACTTGTTGAAATGTAACTTGGCCCATAAATGCAAGAGTTTGTTTCTAGGTTCTCCATACTGTTCCATTAGTCTACATTTTTCTTTTTTTTTTAAGATTTTATTTATTTGACAGAGAGAGAGATTGATCACAAGTAGGCAGAGAGGCAGGCAGAGAGAGAGGGGGAAGCAGGCTCCCCGCTGAGTAGAGAGCCCTATGCGGGGCTTGATCCCAGGACTCTGGGATCATGACCTGAGCCAAGGCAAAGGCTTAACCCACTGAGCCAGTCAGGTGCCCCCTACATTATCTATCTTTATGTCCATTATCACACCACCTTAATTACTGCTGCTGTGTAGTATGTTTTGAAATCTGGGAATGTGAGGGCTCAAACTTGCTCTTTAAAATATTGCTTTTGGCTCTATGGGGTCCTTTGAGATTCCACAGTAATTTTAGGACTCTTCTCTATTTCTGCAAAATAAAAAATGTCACTGGGATTGTGATAGGGATTGCACTGAATCTTTAAATCACTTTGGGTAGTATAGATATTTTAATAATATTGAGCCTCCCAATCCATGAACCTGAGATGTCGTTCCATTATTTATGTCTTTAATTCTTTCAGCAATGTTTTACAGTTTTCAGTGTGCAAATCTTTTGTTTCCTTGGCTAAGGTTGTTCCCAAGTATTTTATTCTTTTGATGCTATTGTAAATGGGACTGTTTTCTTAATTTCCATTCTGGATTTTTCATTGTTAATGTTTAGAAACACAACTAAATTTGTATTTTCATTTTGTATCCTGCAACTCTATTTTGTTTTTTTGTGGAATCTGTAGGGTTTTCTACATAAAAGATCATGCCATCTACAAACAGAGATCATTGTACTTCCTTTCCAATTTGTATGTCTTATTTCTTTTTCTTGCATAACTGCTCTGGCCAGAATTTCTAGTACTATGTGGAATAGCAGTGGTGAGGGTGGGCACTCTTGTCTCCTTGAGTATGTTTGCTGTCAGCTTTTTCTATATGGCTTTTATTATGATGCTGAAGCTTCCTTCTACTCCTAGTGAGTTGAGAGTTTTCATGATGGAAGAGTACTGAACTTTGCAAAATGCTTTTCCTGCATCCACTAAGACAATCATGTGGGGTTTGTCCTTCGTTTTGTTAATGTGGTATTATTACATTGATTTTTTAAAAAAAAATATTTTATTTATTTGAGAAAGAGTATGTGTGTGTGTGAACAGTGGGGAGGGACCCAGGGAGAGGGAGAAGTAGACTCCCCGGTGAGCAGGGAGCTTGCCATGGGGCTCAATCCCAGGACCTGGAGATCATGACCTGAGCCCAGAGCAGATGCTTAACCATCCAGCTGCCCCACACTGATTGACTTTTTGTATGCTAAACCATCTTTATATTCCAGCTACAAATCCCACTTGGTCATGATGTGTGATTTTTTTTTAGTTGTTTGGTTTTGTCTTATTTGGGGATCAGGATGATGCTGGCTTCAGAGAATGAATTTTAGAGTATTCCCTGCTCTTCAATTCTTTGGAAGAGTTTGAGATGATTGGTGTTATATATACTTTAACTTTTAAGTTATCCAGTTTGTTGGCATATAACTGTTTATAGTAGTCTCTTATAATCTTTTATATTTCTGTTTTATCAGTTCATCAGTTGTAGTATCTTCTCTTTCATTTCTAATTTTAGCTATTGGAGTCTCCCTTCTTTTTTCTTACTCTAGCTGAAGGTTTATCAATCTTGTTGATCTTTTTGAAAAACTAACTCTTGGTCTCATTGTTTTTTCCTATTGTTTTTATATTCTCTGTTTCATTTATCTCTGTGTTAATCTTTGTTATTTCCTTCCTTCTGCTGACTTTGGGTTTAGTTTCTTTTTCTTTTTCTAGAATCTTGAGGCGTAACATTAGGTTGTTGATTTGAGATCTTTCTTTTTTAATGTAAGTATTAACTGCTATAAACTTCCCTCTTCCTACTGCTTTTGCTGCATCCCGTAAGTTATGCTGATAGTGTTTTTTTTGTTCTGTTTTTTATTTGTCTCCATTTTTAAATTCCTTGTGATAACTTCTTTGGCTGTTTAAGAGTCTTTTGTTTAATTTCCACCTATTTGTGGATTTTCCTGTTTTCCTTCTGCTGTTGACTTCTAGTTTCATCCCACTGTGGTCAGAGAAGATATTTTGTATGACTTAAACTTGTTAAGGCTTGTTTTGTGGTCTATACTGAAAAAATGTTCCATGTGCACTTGAGAAGAATGTGTAATCTGCTGTTGTATAGAGTGTTTTTTATACACACACACACACACACACACACGGTGAATTAGTTAGTCTATAGTGTTTAAGCCCTCTGCTTCTTTAGTGAATTTCTGTCTGGTTATTCTATTCATAACTGAAAGTGGGATATCAAGTCTTCTACTATTACTGTATTGCTTTCTATTTCTCCTTCAGTTCTGCCAATGATTGCATCATGTATTTGGGAAAGAATTTTAATAACAACATTAAAAAGGCTAGAATCAAAATATTTTTCTTAAGAAAAAGATTGGCTATTATAAGGAATAAAAAGATAGAAGGATATATACAAAATGATAGTATTGGGGGGATTTTATTCACTCTATTGTATTTCTATAATTTTATAAAAGCCTGATAAAAAATAGGGATTCCCTTAGCAGTACTATACAACAAAAAGTTTTTTTTTTAATTTTTGTTTTTTTTAAAGATTTTATTTATTTATTTGACAGAGAGTGATCACAAGTAGGCAGAGAGGCAGGCAGAGAGAGAGAGAAAGAGGAGGAAGCAGGCTCCCTGCTGAGCAGAGAGCCTGATGCGGGACTCGATCCCAGGACCCTGAGATCATGACCTGAGCCGAAGGCAGCGGCTTAACCCACTGAGCCACCCAGGCGCCCCAAAAAGTTTTTTTTAAGAGCTACATCAAATATAGTACTATAAACTAATTTGTGAACTAAAGACTTTTTCATCTTGTGTTTGAGATTTTTTAAGTTATAAAAGACTAAGATGTAGGATAAATAAAATTTAGTTTCTGTTTAAATTTATTTAAGAATACAGTAACTTCATCTTCATCTTAGATTAGGAAGATTTCAATATTAAAGACTTTCAATATCAGGCCTGCCTGAATAATCCAGGCTAATCAGGAAACACCTGTGTCCTCTTATTCTTTATACTTTCTCCCCAATTTAGATATGATTAATTTGATTAATTATAGAACAAAAGGTAATTAAAGTGTCAAAGTAATTTACTCCTACCTTTTCACATATTTTTGTATGAAAGCCACATTCAGTTACCATTCCTACAACTGGTGGACTTAACACCATGCTGGTTAAGAAATAAATATTAACAACACGTTTTTTGGGAAAACTTTTCACTACAAGTTTAATCATTTGGTATGTTTTTGGACCTTATATTCATTTTGTACAAACAATTGATTTTGACCTCTTTTTCTGGTTTAAAAATATTTCTAGGTTATTTTTATCAGCATAACCAATTGAGTTATTCAGGCTAAATAGAACAGTTTTTAATTAGTGGATTCTTACAACGTAGTCATTGTTGGCAAAATGGTTAAACTGAATGTGTGGGTAAATCATGGCTAGATTTCTATTCAAAAGGATACTATTTTTAAAAATTCAATTTTAATAAATATACCAAAATAATACCCATTCCTTATTTGAAGAATTTACACTTTGAGTGTGAGAGATAATCATTGATCATAAGCAATATTTAAACACAGCTTACTAAGAGTAGGACATTTTTACAGACTTAAAAATTTGGTTAGATTCCAAATCCTATGACTAATTAATAATAATGTCTTTCTACTTTTCAGAAACTATGACAAAGGTGGGCGTATTTCAAAAGTAAACATCATTTGCAAATACTAGAAATACTTCATAAAAGGGGAAAAATATATGTTGAATCTTTTGGAAAGCAAGTATTAGTTAACACTTACTGGACATAGTAGAGAAACCCTTAGGCTGGTTGTAGCAATTTCACTGTCTGGATCCGCGGTCAATTTCTCTTTAACTGACATTCATTGAAGAGAAAACACACAAATAGAACATGTTTATTAAAGATACATCACTGATGCAACATGAAAAAGAACAAGGAACTTAAAATGAGTAACCATTTAAAAAAATGAACTAAAAAATAATCTGTTTAATTATTTCCAATTAACTAAATGTAAAGATAAAAATAATTACATGGTTTATAATTTCTATCATAAGCAAAAGAAAAACAACCATATATCTATAGACTGACTAAATTTCCTGTAAGTTTCCTATTTCTCATTCATGGAACAAAAACTGCATTGTAGTAACATAAAGGAAATTTCTACAGTAAGCTGACAACTAATAGCAGAAACTTTTCCATTTATAAACCCTAAGAAACGGATAAAGTTTTTCTTTCTTTTAAACTATTACCAATATTTTTCATGCCAATATTATTTTTAAAGAAATCAATCAATAGGGCCTATACAACATAATTTATAAGTTTTTTCAAACCTCAGATAAAAAAATATATTATTACATTTTAAATGTTAATATATTAGTTCTATTTTTCTATGCTATTTTTAAATTATTAAAATACATTAATTTTATTTTCAAATTATGAAAAAAGTTCAATGCTTTTTCCCCATATACTTGAATTTTATATTTATTTATCCATAAACTAATTATGCTATCTTAGACAAGTCAATCCTCCTCTGACCTTAATTTTGCTTCTAGCAAAATAAGAACCCACATTAGATAATCTCTAAGCCTTTTTAGCTCAAACCTCCTGTGGTTCTTAAGAGTGGAGGCATTAGTAATGTTACTTTGTCAGTCTCATATAACAAGGAACTGTATCCTTTCTGGAATCCCGAGGCATATGTTACTTCTGAAAACCTCAAACACTGAAGTGAGACTGGAAATGCCTAAAGGCAATACTCCAATCATTTTAGAAACTGTCCCACACTGCCTTTGATGTCTGTGTAAGGTGGGGCCCAAGCACAGTGGCTGTGTACGTAGTCAGTCAATCACAGAATTTCAGAGTGGTGGCAGAGAGAGTTAATATTATATATATTATATACAGAATTAAGAAAACGGGGAGCAGAAAAGTACTCAGATAAGGAAGAATGATTTCAGAGTAGATGTCCATTGTGCTGAGGATTAAGAGTCCTACCTTTATTAAACAAAGCTATCATTATAATCTGAATTTTTTTGAGGTCCACATTTTACTTATTTTTTGAAGTTTTATCTATTGAAATAATTTTCCAATGTGGGGCTCAAACTCACAACCCTGAGATCAAGAGTTGCATGCTCTTCTTGTGACTAAGCCAGCCAGGTGCCCCAAGATGTTCCACGCTTTAGATATTCTGTCTCCATAAATTAGTGTATCTCAACCATGATATACATCAGAACTACCTATAGTGTCTTCTAACTTATATTGCCCACTGAACTGGAGTAGGGAAAAGGGACACCAATGGGTTGTTTTTTAAAAGCTCCAGAAGTGACTCTGATGTCAGAGTAAAAAGTCATTTTCATTTGGCCCAGAGATTCCAAATATTTGAAATCTCTAGAACTCATAGGCTGTCTCTCGCAGCTGAAAAGGCATAAAAACCCTGAGTTTAAGTGTGGAAAATATAGTTACCACATCCCTCATGCTATACAATATCATGTGTAAATTATAGAAAGTACACCTGTCTCATTACAGACCCAATCTTCGTCAATCCTTTCTTATAAAGATACATTCAACAAATAGTATCTTTTAAAGGTAAAAAATAATCACCATACAATATAAACATTTAAACAGAACTATAATGTGATTACTGAACATCTGCATGCCTTCATCACCCTAGACACAAAAATGGGAACAGTTCAAATTTTATATAGATAAACTTCCATCTAAATGAAGCAATACCACAGACCATAGTATCAATACTTTGCAAAACAAAGTTCAGTGGTTAGTACTTCCCAGAGAAATTGAAACAGAAGAGGCAACAGGATCTAGAATCAGCCTAACTTAGAATCCAGATGTTAGCCAAGTCACAGGAGTAAAAGTACCTGATAGGAATGCTCTAAGGATTATACATACAAAATGCTTTAAAATAACCCAATATTATATTCAATAAATATTAGCTACTGCTACTTAAAATGATTTGTACATTTTCTCTCAGAGATGGCAACATTTTCGCAAATTATTTTAGAAAGTTGCCACTTTCTATTAAAAAAAAAAAAGCTTTGTCTTTTCCTTCTGCATTATAGGCTCAATCTTAAGTCAATCCTATCATGTAAAGATACTTTTAAAGATCCTACTAGGATCTTGATTGGATTTAATTTAATCTATAGGTCAATTTGGAGAGAAATGACATCTCTCCGGTAACAATATTAAGTGTTCTGCTCTATTAACAAGATATATCTCCCCATTATTATTCAAGCTTTATTGTAATTCCTCTTAGCATTGTTCTGAAGTTCTCATCATATACATATTACACAAGTTTTGTGGGACATATCCCTAAGTCTTTCATATTTCTGGATATTACAGTAAATTCTTTGTTTTTTGAATTTCACTTTCTAGTTGTTCGGTGCTAACAGAAATACAACTGATATTTATAAATTAACTGTGTATTCTGCAACTTGCTAAATTCATGTATTAGCTCCAGTAGCCTTTTTTTTAAAAAAAAGATTTTATTTATTTGTCAGCTATAGAGAGAGAGAAAGCACAAGCAAGGAGAGCAGCACGCAGAGGGAGAAGCAGACTCCTGCTGAGCCAGGAGCCTGATGGGGGACTTAATCCCAGAACTCTAGGATCACAGCCTGAGCCACCAGGCATCTGCACTCTAGTAGCTTTTTAATATTCTTCATGTTTTTTTCTACATAGACAATGAAATCATCTTTGAACAAAGACAGTAATTATTTATGCATTTCTTTTTTTTTTTAAGATTTTATTTATTTATTTGTCAGAGAGAGAGCGAGCGAGAGCGAGCACAGGCAGACAGAGTGGAAGCCAGAGTCAGAGGGAGAAGCAGGCTCCCTGCGGAGCAAGGAGCCCGATGTGGGACTCGATCCCAGGACGCTGGGATCATGACCTGAGCCAAAGGCAGCTGCCTAACCAACTGAGCCACCCAGGCGTCCCATTCTAATCTGTATGCTTTTTTTCCCCTGCCTTATTGTGCTGGCTAAGATCTCAAGGGCGGGGAGGCCTGGGTGGCTCAGGGCATGGTCTCAGGGTCCTGGGATCTAGCCCTGGGCTCTCTGCTCAGCAGAGAACCTGCTTCCCCCCTCTCTCTGCCTGCCTCTCTGCCTACTTGTGATCTCTCTCTCAAATAAGTAAATAAAATCTTTAATGTGTGTGTGTGTGTATAAATAAAAAGATCTCAAGGGCAAGGCTGAAACAGTTCCCTTCTCTTCACTTTGCTAAGAGTTTTATCACAATGGATACTGAAGTTTAACCAGATGTGTCTTCCACACCTATTGAGATGCTGAGATGATCATATGATTTGTTTCTTTCTTTCTTCTTCTTCTTCTTCTTTTTTTTTTTTTAGTTTGCTGAGGTGAATTATACTGATTGATTTTCAGTCATAATGTATGAACCTAATATTCTTGGAATAAACTCTATTTGGTTGCTATCGATTATCTCTTATTTTAACTGAAGTATAGTTGACATACTGTATCATCTTTTTATGTATCTGACTTAGAATTATTGATTTAGTCAAAACAATTCTGAGAAACAAAGTTGGAAGAATCTACCTGACTTCAAGATTTACTATCAAGCTGTAGTAATCAAGACTGTTGCACTGCCCTAAGAATAGATATATAGGTCAATGGAAAATCACAGAAATAAGATTCTACATCTATGGTCAAATGATTTTTGAAAGGTAATTAAATGGCAAAAAAGGTAGTCTTTTCAGCAAATGTTGGAACAACTGGGTATGTATATGAGGAAAATGAATCTCTAACCTCACCTTGCATCATATACACAAATTAACTTAAAATAATTTGCATAACTAAAAAATAATTTGCATAACTAAATCTAAGAACGAAAAAAGCAACACCTCTAGAAAAATGTTTGTGACCTTGGTTAGGCAAAGACTTCACAGTATACAAAAAGTACAAACTATAAAAAGACCTGGGGAAAAGATCCGGACAGACACTGCCTCAAAGAAGCTGTAAAGATATCATTAGTAATTAGGAAAATGCAAATTAAAACTATAATGAGATACTACTAAACACTGACCAGAACAGCCAAGAATCAAAGCAGCCTGACAATACCAAGCACTACTGAGGATGAAGAAAAACTGGAAATCCCATACGTCGTTGGTAAGAATGCACAAATGGCATATACATTTTTTAAGAAACTGCCAATCTGTTTTCCATACACATTTCATGTGACCCAGCCATCTGAGTCCTAAATCTTCACCCAAGAGAAATAAAAACATATGTCTACAAAACTGGAATATCCATCCACAAAATGTAAATATTTTTGCAGCTTTGCTTGTGATGATGCAAAAGTGGAAACAACCTAACTGTCCACTAATTGATAAATGGATAAACAAATGATGGTACAGATAAATAGAAAACTACTCAGTCCTAAAGAAGAACAAGCTACACGGACAAGCCTCAAAAGCATTTACTAAGTTAAAGGAGCCAAACATAAAACGCTACATGCTTCAGAACTTCAGACATTTTAGAAAAGACAAACTACAGAGACAGAAATCACATCAATGATTATGGAACTGGGAATAAGGGGATGAGATGAATGGCCAGAGGCCACAGGGGAACTTTCTGGGATGAAGGATGTTCTGTATTTTGATTGTGGCAGTGGTTCAGGATTCCATGCATCTATAAAATTCATCAAACTATACAATTAAAAAGATGAATTTTTACTTTTGTAAACTAAACTTCAAGAAACATAACTCCCCCAAAAAAAGAAGAGAAAGGGGGGAGAGTCACCATGTTAAATTTCATCACAAGAAAGTGAGGAAAAATAAAGTAAGCAAATCCTTATGATGTGTGGGCAAGGGAGTAAAAAATAAAGACAAATCATAATATTTACCCTGCAACATCAACCAATGTGTGGGAAGTCTTCCGGGAATTAAAGTTTTCCTGTGTCACTATGAGGGCAGTAGTAACAGTATTTTATTATATGTCCTATAATAAAGTTATAGCAAGCCACATTTACTCTTAAAAAACCTTTGTTGTCATGACCTATGAGTTAGCCACTAGTCAGTCACATGTGGCTATATTAAAATTAAAATTAAATATAGTTTAAAATTCAGTTCCTCAGTTGTACTGGCCACATTTCAGAGCTCAAGAGCCACATGATGCTGGTAGCTACCACACGGGTCAGTGCAAAGGGATGATACTTCCATCATCACAGCTCTATTTCTTGTTGTTTACTTTTTTCCCCTAATATTTCTAATAATTTCTATCATTTCTTAATATCAGATTATTTTATATTAAGGCTGTAAACACCTGACCACATTAAGGCCAATACTTCATTTTATAGGCAAGGAAACAGAGGCACAGATGCCAGATTTTTATTCTACATCTCTTTTGATCAGTCTACCTTAACAGAAATCTACCATGCACCAGGAACTGTGCACTAGGAATTCCAAAGATAAATAAGATTAAATTCCTGCCCAGAGGAACTCAGAGTCTAGTGGAGAGTAAAGACACTCAATGGGATCATCTGTAATGTGCTCTAATGCAAATGTGTTCAGGGAGCTAGCTGAAAGTTAACTCCCCCGCTTTAGGGGTGCTGAGATGCCTCCTGGAAAAAGTGAAACTGGAAGGAAAACTGCAGTCAGGCAAAGAAGAGGGAAGTTCAGAGGCACAGACAGCAACACGAGCAGAGCAGTACATAAAAGAATTTAGTTATTTATGGAATTTAAGTATAGGAAGAAGGGTAAATACAGATGACCCTGCGAAGTAGTAAGCAGGTGCCGCTTCAGGGAAAGCTGCATCTGTCATGCTAACAAAGTTGGGTGTTTCTACTTCACCGATGTTAAGAAGCTATGGAATTGCAAGGAAATAGTAAGATTAGATCTGCATTAATGACTCAGGTTGGTACCAGGAGAGAGATATGAAGAGGGGACAAGAATGAAGAGGGATATATTATTTTAGAATAGGTTTTTTAAACAAAGGCAGAATATGAGCACTTAAATGAGGGCAGCAATGGTAGAGAGAGAAGACGGATGAGAAATATTTAGGGTGGAAGTTTGATAGGATTCGTTGAGTTTAGTTTTAAATAATTGAATCTGAGGAACTAGTGGAATGTTCCAGTTAAGGCAGTTAGCTAGCTATACATATCTATATTTGAAGTTCAGGGGAAAGTCTGGGATGAAGGTGTTTGGGAGAGTTCATGCTAATTTAAACCGTAAGACTAGATGTGATCATCTCTAGGTAAAGTATGCAGAAAAGTGGAGCAGGGACGACACCCCAAGGAAAACAGACATTTAAGATGCTTCCCTCAAGAGAATCCACTGAAGGCAGCTAATTGAGAAGAAATAGAGAAGAGACTTTCATGGAGAAAGTGGTTGGTAGGAAATGAAGCAAAAATATCTAAGATGAAAACTGGAAAGAAAGTTTAAATTTGGCAATCAGATTGTCAGCAGTGACATCAGTGGAAAGATTGGAGTTAAAAGAACACAATGGGTTGCAGTGAGGAGGTAGATAGCAAGTGTAGACCGCTCTTTGAAGAAAGTAGGATGAGGACAACAGGAGGGGCACAGAGCTCTATCTAGAGTAGAGAATAGCTTGTTTTTGTATTTTTTAAAGGATGAAAAAGACCTGATGGGGAAGGCTAACAGAAAGAGTTTATAGAGGGACAGAGCAGGTAAATGAGCGAGGTCTTAAAACACTGCTTCTGAGCATCTCCACCTGGATGTCTCAGACATCTCAAATACTAGTGTGAACATACATTCTGATCTTTCCTCTGTATCTCAATCTTTTCCAAACTGTTTTCCATTTCAGCAAATGGCACTATCATGTAACTGCTCCTTGACTTCTCCTTTTCCTTCACTCCCCACATGTAATCCGCCACCACTGCTACCCTTCACCAGTTCTCAAGCCATCAACCTCTATGACCATCACCATTACGTCTGTTCAAGACACCATCACCTCTTCCCTGGACAACAGGTTCCTAACTGGACCCATTGTATCAGGCCAGCCTCTCTTCAATTCAGTTGGCAGAGCAACCTTCTTATTGCCCAAATCTGATCATATCACTTTGCTTAAAAATCTTTTCAGGGTTTTCTATTATCTACCTTTATGAACTATATCTACCTGTATCTACCATCTACCTATGTGAACTCACCCCATGGCTATCTCTCTGGCCATCATTCTCCTTTGTTCCCTCTTCTCTAGCTCCACTGGCCTGTCTCTTGGCATATTCCCCTCTCATCTTGGGGCTTAACTCCTCCTCACCCTTCTAATCTTGTCTTAAACTTCACAGCACCGGAGAGGACTATGTTCTTCTGTTGTTACCTCCAGAATTCCCTGTCTTTCTTCTTTAAGGCACATGTCACAACTGTAATTCATTAGTGACTCATTCAATCACTTAATTCTGTCTTTCCCACAAGACTGTGAACTTCTAAGGGATGCAGAGATGGTGTGTGTCTTGTTTAATGCGATATTCTCCTGTGCCTGGAACACTGTAGACTCTTAATATAATTTCTTGAATGAGAAGAATGAATGAATAAAAGATTAACTCTGAGCAGAAAAAGGGACATTTCCTCCTGAGACTGAAGAGAGTAAGTAAGGATAGGTGCAAATGTAGATAAGGTGAAAAGCAGTTATGGCGGCACTAGGATTAAGGAAGAAATGGGCTTCTGAGAGAATTCCCATCTTGTAGCCCTAATTTTCTTGCAGGGGTAGCACCCTGAGAGAGGGGGAGTAGTGTTTGAGTAAACTATGGCCAGAGTTTAAGGTGACTGCTGCAAGAAAGAAGGAGAGGAGATAAGAACATGACCAAAAATTTGTGAAGGCCTGCCTTTGCGATAGAGGGGACAAACTCTACAAAAAGGCAGAAATCACAAGATAAAAATCGAAATCCAAAGAATCAGAGCAGATGTCTTTGTGAAAAGTCTCAATATTACTGTTTATTCTTTCAAGAACAAAATTGTGCATGATTTGATGAATACAACTCCGCCAGCAAAATTTACGAATAAGATTAAGAAGGACTTACAGTAAATATACTTTTAGGCAAACTTATTTTTCAAAAATATCTGGAAAAACCTGTCAACGTTTTCTTCTGTCAAGTTGTTTTATACAATCTTTTAATTACACAATTACTTTACTCAGAAAGTTATTTCTTTATAGATAGTATAAAGGCATACAATCTGTTTTTAAATCAATTACAATGAATGTCTTACCAGTAGGATCCAAATTAATGTTTTATTGGTTCTCCAGGCCAATAAGTAAGATAAGATATAAACTGCCACAAAAATCCCACCCACTCTGCTACTACTCTTCACTTCCAACACTGTATTAGAGATGAAAAAAACAGCCTTTGAACTATGAAGTTTCTGCTGCTGAATAGTGACTAACAGTGGTTCCTTCCAGAAAATAAAATACTAGGCTCACCTTCCTACTCTCCCTCCAGATGGTGCTACAACTACAAATGAAGAAGAGTGAACAGCTTGAGGAAAAATGGTTTGCCTTACTACTACTATTATTATTATTAAATATAACATTCTCATCTGTCCTATTTCTTGGTATTACTTTTTCTACACAAGCTCACATAATTCCATAACTCTTTGATTAGATGAGATTCTATAGCTATATGGCAAATATAAAGATTCTCCAGTGAATGACCAGGGACGGACTGCAGCAAGTGTGGAAAAAAAATTCCTTCTCTTGCATTCTCCTTCACAGCAGATGTCTGTCCCTTTTCTTCTTTGTCCCTACCCACTGGTGCTTCTTCTCCCCTAGACCCCAAACCAGTGCTGTCATTCTAGGTCTCCAGTCTTCTGAGGAATGTCTACACAGCCATTAGCCAAAAGTGTACTCCTCTTGACTCAGGATTATTTGCATTTTAAAAAGGGTTCTTTTAATGCAGAAAAGTCCTTCAATGACCTATTGAGGGTGTACTGCTAGTCAGAGGTGGTGGGGTCTTTTACTCTGGCACAGAACAGTTTAGCATAATAAGATAAAAGCTATGCCACAGAGGAAAGTGAGAGGAAAGCTGGCCTTACTACTTTAGTTCTTTTCATCAGAGTGTGCCTAACTACAAATTTGAGAGTTGGTTTCATTAATCAACTCA
This sequence comes from Mustela putorius furo, assembly GCF_011764305.1. NCBI lineage: Eukaryota > Metazoa > Chordata > Mammalia > Carnivora > Mustelidae > Mustela > Mustela putorius. The sequence continues at coordinate 11,426,659 of NW_025422045.1, read as the reverse complement.
CATCAAGAATCCTTAAAGAGGAGCTATCTAATCCTTGCCTGTAAAAGTTTGGTTTCCCTGTGTCCGGCCCCATCCATGAATCCATCCATAAAGAATCTATCTCTCACAAAGAAGAGAACAACAGAAGAACTTAGTTCTCCTCCTGAGAAAGGCTGCTAACCTCTGGCCTTCATCCCCAAGAACTGAGGCCAGAATGGTTAATCTGCAGACCTTTCTGCATCTCAAATTCTATGTAACTCTATGAACCATCTAGTTATTCATAACTATGAGCCCAGACTTTGGAGGAACTTTAGAAGTCACGTAGTAACAACCTCTTGTTACATATGAGGAACCTGAAGCTCAGAAGACAGTGACTTGTCCAAGGCTTACATAATTGATGAACAGAAACTGCTTTGTTATTATTTTTACCATCCCACTATCTTCCTACTTTATTAATGCAGGGATACAGTCATCACATACTCATGTACATTCTTCCTGGATAAACCTTAAATATAACGTAATTCTCATGAAATACATGCCAAGGTTTCCTTCCTGTCTCCTAGAATTCCATAAACATTTATTTTGTGATGTTTTCATAAAATATTCTTCCATATTCATTTCTTGGCTTACCGAAGTTACCTTTAAGGTCAGTAAAATAGAGACTATAAAATATAGGTCATAACAAAGATATTAAAACCACCTCTAAGCTTTGATTTGTTTATTTCAGAAAACAACTTTTCAGTGTTTTGTATCCCCTATGACAAGGTCCAGTGAAAAAAATTTCTTTCATTGAAAATATACTACTCTAACCTTTACCAAAATAGTTCAGCTGCATAAATGAAATAAGTTTATTATACGTACTTAAAGCTCTAGAATGATCCGGATTCCTTATTCCCTTTGCTCGTAACCTCTGAAGAAGTACTGTTGAGGACAACTGTTTTACAAGATACACTGCCATGGAATAGTTCTGGAGAAAAAAAAAAGATGCAGAAAAACAACATATATAAGTAAATAGTACATCTATTTTAATCCCACAATGACAGGGAAAGAAAACTAATACTTGTTAAAACACCTACTGTGTGTGGCCAGGCACTATCAGGTGTTTTCACGAACAAGAATTTAGTCCTAACCAAAAAGCTGCTGAGGTGGTCATAAACCTACTTTTATGGACACAGAAAGGGAAGTGTAGGGAAGTGTAGAGAAGTAAAAGAATTTTGCAACTTTCAAGAAATAAAGTCAGGTCTGTCATGCTTCTATATTACCTGACTACCTATGCTTGAAGCTAATCAATTTGAAGCACCTATATAAAAAAACACTGTTAAAACTAAAATATAAACCAAGGCCAGTAAGATGTCAAAAAATCACCATAAACCATATTTAGTAGGTAACAGATCTAAAATAGTAGCTATTTAAAAATTACAAATTAGATTGGCTTCCTAATCCATACCATTGAATCTCTCTTTTTACTTCTAACTAGTTTCAAAAAGACCCTACATGGGCCATTTTCACAAACAAACACAAACAAAACAGGGAATATTAAAGATTCTCAAAGAGAAGCTGCTGGTTTGGCAAATGAAGAGATGAATATCCATTACCAACAGAGGATTGGTAGAGGAGATGATAGCAGGAGAAGGGAACAAAGAAAACATTGATAAAGCCAAAGTGGAGTGATGGGTACATGACTGGATAAGAGGAAGAAAAGAGGGCTGAGGCTTATTAAGGGTAGGAGAGAGATCTCAGTAAGAAGGGCCACTTTCTATTTGGTGTTGGGATCAAGAGGAAGATCAAGAGATTTGGAAAGAACTTAAAGGAAAAAATACTTACTGCCACCTTTTAGATTACAGCTACATATAATTTCTGAAGCACTCTTAAAATATACAATCTACTTAATTTAAACCTCGCAGAAGGCCTAGAGGAGACAGGATAAGTATTTTTCTAAGTAGTGGTTCATGAAAAGGAATAACAAAAAGATACATCATGTGCTCATGATCAATTGTGCATCTGCTTGGTGACAGAGCTGGCACAAAACCCAGGAGGAAAGAACAGGGCTGTCAGGACAGTGGACTTCATGACCAAGGCTAGCAAAGTTCTCAACAGTTCTTGCTACAACACACCCTGTTGGCTTTGACCCTCCTAACCAAATTCCAGACTTTTCAAAAATACATTCTCCTCTTTTAACAACAAGAGAAAATATTCTACAGTATCCTCTGCAAGGCCAAATTTTCATTTAGAGTTCAGAAATCTATCCATGTTCATATGTTACATATTTTCTGGAGAAAAAAATGAAGTGTCAGAAAAGCTAATTTACAAGGAACTGTAAAATTGCCTAAATTTTAGAGCATACAAGCCACCAATCTAAAATAAAACTAAAAGGCTTCCTTTGGGGGAAAAATTTATTCACCTTTATTATTTATTTGATTAATGTTTCAAATATGACAGAAACTGGAGAAATGCTAATTAACACTGTGAAATTATGTACTGACAGCTTGAATCTTCAATACTAGAAACTCCCCTCAGGCTTTTTATAATTTTTTAAGGAGAGATCAAGTAGAAACCACAACTACAAGTTCAGTGAAAAGATATGTTCACTCTAGTTGAAACATGTAACCAAATTAAAAAAAGAAGTAGCAGCAGCAAAAAGAATGTCTGTCAGGTATTAACAAATACCACTTTACTGACAATATGGAATTCAATTTTATATCACCTGAAAGAGATTCAGCAGCAAAAAAACACCAACCTTCACAGTGGCATGCTATCTCTTCTAAGTAGATAATATGTTTCTGCTAACCCTTCAAAGTACTACTTAATTCCAACTACTCATAAATATTACATTACACTGATGTTTTTGTCAAATACCTTCTCAAAAGTCTTCAAAACTGTCTATCAAGTTCACAGGACATCTTCTCCATAGTAAGATATAATCTCTCAAAAGTGTCCTTTACACCAGTATCTAAATAACTCTTCTATAAACAATGAAAGTTTAATAGATGCTAAATGCAATGATTACCCTGAGGTAGGATAATAAGTTACAATATAGTTCACTTATTTCCTTCAAGCACTATACTGGCTCTTCTTTTAAAACACACACACACACACACACACATTATTTTTATATAATTTATTATTTTTATTATTATTTTAGATCTCAGTTTTAAAAAGACATAATCGACATATAACATTGTGTATGTTTATGGAGTATAACATATTCATTTGACAGACTTATATACTGTAACATGATTACCACCTTAGCTTTAGCTAACACACTAACTCTTCTATTTCCTTTGCAGATATATTTTTAACATTTCTCAGTGGAACTAAAAATGCAAGTTAATCCCCCAAACAATAAGAAATCCTCCACAAACTAACAGAGTATCCCTACAAGTTGAATTAAAAGTAGTGACAAAAACAATCTAATAAATTATCTCCTGGGCTTTGGTAAAGAACAATTTTCTTTCAATGCTTTACTTCAAAAAGAAGGTCTCCAACTTGTAGACTGGGGTCTATATAAATATCTAACCTAGTAGATCACCTTCAAATCACTGAACATACTGTCTTCCTTCTGAGATTTGAAAGGCTTTCCTCTCTCCTTTAATGCTGTATGTCAGCAACACATTTCCATCCTCTGCCACAGTTTGAGACTTCTTCCATAGTTCACTGTAAACATCCTGGTAGGCTATATGTTTCACACACAGTAAAAAAAAAAAACAATACAAAACTAAAAACATTTTTCAATACCCTCTTCAATAAGGGAGACAAAAAGGCAAACCCCAAGATACACTAGAAGTAAAACATGTAAAAAGATTTCAAAAACCTAATCATAACATATTAATTAGGCAAAGGAAAAAATATAATCTTGATAGATGTCAAAAAGGATTCTGATAAAATTCAAAATCCATGTCTCACAAAGATATCCAGTAAAAGAGCAATAGAGGCATATACTGTTGATGTAATTAAATTCTGTCAAAAATTAATTACATCAATACTTGTACTAGTGGTATTCTCATTTTCATAAGAAACAAGTTGGGCATGTCCACTAACACTCCCATTATTTAACATTGTTCTGAAGGTTCTAGCCAGCACAACAGGTTCTAGCCAGCACAACAGAACAAAAACAAATTATGACGTAAGTACTAAGATTATCATTATTTGTATAATGATTCATCTTTTCAAAATATAATAGAAAATATAATAGAAAAAAGATTACTTAAAACAGCAATTATAACAGTAATCAACACAGGAATTAATAAAAAACATGGCAGATTTATAAGGAAAAAAACTATTAAATGACAGAGGAACATAAAAGGGGCTCTGAATAAGTGGAGAAACATATAGCTCCTGGAATGGAAATATTAAATACTGTAAATAAATTAATCCTCCTTAATTTAATATACTAATTTAAAACAATTTTGTTCCAATTCCCAGAAAGATCTGGGGAGCAATGCAGGGAAATGCAGCTCCCTCTCTGTAATTACTCTTCTGCTCTCCTCGCGGCCTCCCTCACCCTCAGCTCACATTTTTTCTGAGTGTCTCTCAGGCATCTCAAACTCAAAAGTCAAAACTGAACTCATGATTTTCTCCACCTAGTTTTCCAACACGCCTTCCTCCAAAACAAAGACAAAAAACACGCCCACACTCAATCCTTTTTTAGTGTTTCTTCTATCTCGATAATATTATCATTTACCTTCTCATTCTAGCCAGAAACCCAAGAATCATCCTTGACATCTCTGGGTTCTCTCGGCCCCTAGTTGTGATTTCTCACTCAGTCCTACCAACCCACGACTTCTCTCCAGCCCCACTGCCACTGCTCTAGGCTAATACTCACTCTCTTCCACTAATACTTTAGCAAAAGCTTGCTCCTAAGAGGTGACCATGCTGCATGATTTTGGCCTCCATTCAAACTGCTTACCACTCTGAAGAACGATGTTTTGTAAAAAGAAATATACTACTGTAAAATTCTCACTTAAAAAGAGATTATCGGGGCGCCTGGGTGGCTCAGTGGTTTGGGCTGCTGCCTTCGGCTCGGGTCACGATCTCAGGGTCCTGGGATCGAGCCCCGCATCGGGCTCTCTGCTCCGCAGGAAGCCTGCTTCCCTATTTCTCTCACTCTCTCTCTGCCTGCCTCTCTGCCTACTTGTGATCTCTGTCTGTCAAATAAATAAATAATCCAGCCCCACATCGGGCTCCCTGATCCTCGGAAGTCTGCTTCTCCCTCTCCGTCTCCCCGCTGGGTTGGGCACACACATGTGGGCACATATGTGTGCTCTCTCCCTAGCATGAGCTTTCTCAAATAAATAAATAATCTTTAAAAAAAAAAGAGAGAGAGGGGCGCCTGGGTGGCTCAGTGGATTAAGCCGCTGCCTTCGGCTCAGGTCATGATCTCAGTGTCCTGGGATCGAGTCCCGCATCGGGCTCTCTGCTCAGCAGGGAGCCTGCTTCCCTCTCTCTCTCTCTCTCTCTGGCTGCCTCTCTGTCTACTTGTGATTTCTCTCTGTCAAATAAATAAATCTTTAAAAAAAAAAAAAAAAAGAGAGAGAGAGAGAGAGACTATCCTTAACATTAGCAGCAGCACCTCACAGGGCCCACATGGCTTGGACCTTTCTTACTCTGCGGCTTCATTCTGTACACGGCTCTTCTCCACTTTCTGCTCTAAGTCCTGTGGCTCCCTCTCAGTTTCCTGTAAAGAACCAGGCTCACCCCTGCCACTGGGCTTTTGTGCAGGTTGTGTCCTCTGAACCTTCCACTGAAACTGCTTCCTTCTATCCTCCTCTTAACTCTTGGCTCAGTCACTACTTCCTCAGGGAAGCCCTACCTGACCTCTCCCTAATTCAAAGTAGCTTTTAAAATATTCTAAATCACCGCACACCTATCCTTCACAGCCCTTCCAGTAAGTATGTTCACCTTTTTGTGTGTGACCACCTGGCCCCAGATCTCAGGCTCTGAAAGAATAAGGACTTGCTTTTCTTGCTATGGTACTGTCAGTTTTCGGTACAGTGCATGGCATACAGTAAGCATTCAATGAAATTCAAATGAATTAATGAACAGACATGAGCTCACATGATAAAACTGAAATAATCAATAACACTCTGAAATTGTCCCAGAAAAAGAATGCAAGATTTAAAAACAATATAAAAAAATTCAGAAATGCACACAGGATAAATAAAAATCAAATATATAGTAATGGGAGCTTCTCAATCAGCATTTATTTAGTTAATGGTATCAGACCAATTGGCTACTGAAAAACCGAAAGTAAATTTTCATTTCATACCACACAGAATTTGCGATGGATTATTTAAAGGCAAAATAAGAAAACCTCAAAAGTCTAAAAGAAAATATAAACAAATATTTATGTAAGCTTGGGAAGGGCAGACAGACGTAAGGTTGACTGGGACTGAGAAGGAAAGACTACCAAAAAAAAAAACCAGTTAAAACTGGCTCTATAAAAATTTAAGTCCTCTAAATACTGAATAACTACATAAATAAAAGTAAAAGGCAAACAACTGGAAACAAATATTTGCAATCTGTGAAAGAGGTTAAATCATAATATAAAAAGAATTCATAAATAAGAATATAAAAAACAGCAATAAAGAAATAAATTATGGATATACTTCTAAAACATAAATCACAATAGACAAAATATGCTCACAATCTCAGTAATAAAAGAAGCACTAATCAAAGCAACATGGTGCCTTTACTTACCTACCAAACTTGGTAAAGATTTTAAAGAAGATGAAAGTATTGAGAGGGTATGGGTCAACGGGCACACAAACACTGAAAGTCAGAGAATAAATGTGTACATTTCTTTAAATTCTGCATGCCCTTTGACTCAGGAATTTCACTTCTGGGAATTTAAGGAAATTATGATGTATGTATGCAAAGCTATAGCTATTAGGATGGTCTTTGAAATAGCAATGAATCAATCAATCAATAAATCAGCGAACTGCTCAACAACAGGGAACAGACTAAACTATGGCATATTCATACCGGAATATGACCCAGCCGTTAGAAATCATGCAGATGAACACGTAATACCATAAAAAGATGTTCATGATAAACTGCTGAGTGAAAGGATCAGGTTATAAAACAATGAATACCACATGATCCCATTTTAAAAAATGGGAACATGTTGAAAATTTATTGTGAGACAGAAATAAATCCTTTTGCAACTTGTTTTACAATATCATTTACATATAAGCTCAGGTAGCCATGGAGATTAGCCCTTCCTTATGATACTAACATCTAGGAGAAATAAAATTTACTTACTCTTCCAATTTCTGCAGTCCAAGAAACAACAATGGTGTTTGGTACTGTTGTGGACAATCGGACAAGTGAGGTGATATTGATTGGTCGGCTGGGTCGCTTTGGTTCCACACCATTTTTTGTAGGTGGAAGATAACCCTAAGGATGAAATATCATTTATTTCCACTTATTATTTCCATAATCATTTCAACTTCCATTACTAAAACAAACAAAAAACCCCCACAAACTATATACTAGAATATGAATATTTTCATTAAAAATTAGAGAAGCCAACATTTACAGGATTATTTCTCTGAACACCCCTACAGTCTCATTATAGTAAGCCTGCAAATAATACTGGCAAATAAAAGTTACAAATCTCTTCAACTTAAGAATCAGGATGAATTCATAAAGAGCTTCTTGGGCAAGTATATAAGGAACATTTTAAAGGTGACCAATAACAGTCTGCACTCTGATTCTCTAAGACACAGCATTCTTCCCCTATTCTACCACAGGCTTCTGGATTCACATGAGTACCTCTGAGGTTTTTCTTATCTCTCAAAATCCAGTATAAAACTAGAACTACCACACTCAGCTCTAAGTCTTAGACTTTGTCTCCATAGCAAACGTTACAGCTGTTAATTATACATAGCTGTTACAAGTGTTTTACACAGTTCCCTGAATATACGTTCAAAATGAAGATGTTTTCTTAATGAAAAACTACGATTGACAACAGCTGTCATTATTTGATAACTATGTTGGCAATGCATTTAAAACACAGCTTTTAGAACTTACCGGAAGGCTGCAAGGTTTTGTATTCACTTTCACACAAAGATTGGGTGGGAAGTGATCTTCTTGTGGACAACTGGTTTCTGATAAACAAAACCTAAACAATAAAGAACAAGTTTAACTTCCTTTATTAAGGATGAACTCAATATTTTTATTCAATAGCTAATCTAGAAGGTTGCTAATCAATTAATCAATCAATCAATAAAAGGTTGCTAATCTTAACAACAACAAAAACTACTAGAGCTAGATATTCCACATGATGAATAAGCATATTTAAACAAATTGAAATAAATAATTCTATCAACAGAAAGTTTCAATAATCATGACTATCAACCTACAGTTGTCTTCGTAATATTGCCAATCATTTGCTTAAGCAGGTTTTAGGGAAGAAAAAAAAGGCTCTGCGGTGGAATAAATTTAAGACATTCTGATTCAAAAAATTCAATTACCTTAATATAGAACATCCCAGAGCTAGGGTAACATGCACTGTAACTTTCTAAGAGGGAGATGTAATACACAGTAGCTCCCAAACTTATCTGCTTATAAAAGTCATTTTTTTGGTTCTTAGCAGAATATACTGAAATGCTGTTAAGTCCATCCCCCAAACCAAATTCTATCCACTAAGCCAAGGTACTCCATTATTCCCTGAGAACTGAAGGTCTGGAAAAATAACATTATTTGTATTATATCCACATACATTTAAAACACTATTTTAGAAACTCATAAAACCATTGGTTTCTAAATTAAATGCATAATCTTTCAGGAAGACTATGGATGGCTACATAATTTGTAAATTCTCACTCTGCTGCTCATGCTTACATAGATAAAGAAATAAATCATTAATGTGCTATTTAAGACATATTAATAACCTCCTCATTCCCGGTATACAGCTAAGGCTCAACCCACTTTTTTAAGATCTTATTTATTTATGAAAGAGGGAGAAAGAGAGAGATAAAAGAAGCAGGGGGAATGCCAGGCAGAGGGAGAAGCAGGCTCTCCTGCTGAGCAAGTAGATCCATGAGGAACCTGTTCCAGGACCCCGAGATCATGACCTGAGCTGAAGGCAGATGCTTAACCAACCTAAGCCATCCAGGTATCCTGGCTCATTCCACCTTTATAGAATATTCACAGCATCTTTATGTAAAGAAGAACCCTACTGGAATTCTGTGAAATATTCATTACACACAAACATCTTCTCTCAGCATCTATGGTGTAGGGTCTTGACCTGCCAGCTACAGAATCTGGGTATGAAAGGATCCACAAATTGGACAATTTTCTGTGTACATATATACATTCATCTGTATGGGGAAACAATCTGTAGCTTCCATCAGATTCTCAAAGGGTAAGAGACCCATAAAAGAGTTAAGAATTACTGATCTACAAAGGTTTTCTTGAAATATACACAGTAAATAGATGAAAATATAAAGATGTCAAAGCTCCCAGGATCATCTCTAACCCCAGCAAAATCTACCACAGGACAATCCTTTATACTGCAACAGTACAAGGATGCCACAGAGTTCTTTAATAAATTAGTCCAATGCAATGATAAATTTAAAACATGGACTCTGGCTGCCTAAAGCTACAGAAAAAGAATTATTTATAAGACAAGCTGACTCCTATTCATTTAAGTAAAAGGTGAAAATCTAAGCCACTTTAACAAACCAAAGGGAAAAGAGGAAGAATAACAGAAAGTTGCTGTAAAGGAGTTCATGGTGGTGGGAAAAGAAAACAGGTACATAAATGAGAACAGACTTGGAACCCAATAGAGAAAACACTGACCCTAATCCTGACCAAATTGTCATGCTTTAGATACAATTTATAATTAGGATAATAAGTATACATTCACAACCATCTAATAATTACAAAATATAACATAATGGCTCTTTTTTCATCAAGTTCTGGAAATGAATTTGAATTGAAAATGGCTAAACCATTTTTAACCACCAATATTCAGAAGTCTCAGAACCTCTGAAACAGAGAGCTGATCTACAGCTTAAAAACATTCCTTTCGAATCTGAACCATACCTGTTGCTGCGTTACAGAATGCATGTATATTAATATAAAATTTTGAGGACAAGAACTAGATCTTTTGTTCTAGACTATGGTTTTCAAACTCTATTTTAGTCTTGGAACTCTTTCTTCAAGTGAAAACTAACCCAGAAGTCAAACATGCAAAATAGATCAAAGCAGTACTACTCTGGTTGGGGGGAGTGGGTAGGGAATGAGGGTGGGTAGGGAATGGGAAGACCTGGCAAGACCCCTAAGGGTGGCTCCAAGCAACAGTTTGAAAAACAATGTCTCCAAACGATAATGTCACATATCAGTATGAACAAAATAAAACTGAGGATGCAGAAGTAAGCAAAATTACAAAAATATATTATTATGAAGGCATCATACTTTTTAATCCTTTAATTTATTCAGTCATTATCATGTTCTGCCCCTGACAGAGGATAATATACATTTTATACAGGAACATTTTTGTCAGTGCCCTCTAAAATCAAGACTTCAGGGGCGCCTGGATAGCTCAGCTGGTTAAGAGTTTGCCTTCAGCTCAAGTCATGATCTCAGGGTCCTAGAATGAAGCCCTGCATCAGGCTCCCTGCTCAGCGGGAGTCTGCTTCTCCCACGCCTTCTGTTTCTCCCACCTGCTCATGCTCTCTCTGTCTCTCTCAAATAAATAAATAAATCTTTAAAAATAAATAAATAAATAGAAATTTCGAAGAATAGTAAGATCAAGACTTCAACCACTCCACTGCTTTCTCACTGTTTTCATCATTCTATTTTTAAGATCAGAGTTTTTCACATCATTCCCTGAAGCAATGAGCAGGTGCTTTACTCCCTTTTCTGACCTCCTAATGTATTATAATTTGTACATACAACTTCAGATCCAATTACAGAGACTGTGGCTATCTGTTTGACTTATCCTTCCTACTTTAGCTTATGGAGGTAAACAATGGTCTTATAACTTCCTCTTCTATTCCTACTGCAACAAGACTACTGCGGAGCAGGGATATAGTCCAAGAGTAAAAAGAGTAGCATAAAATGGTTTATATAAGACAGAGAGACACATTAACAAAAAAGAGTTCTCAGATATCCTTAGAAAAAATGAGCTAAGGAAAGAAACTGAGTAAGGGGAAACGGTGAATCCATGCTGGAAAATTTTCCATTCGTCTTTGCAAAACTATCAAGAGATGCCTCATGAAATCTAGAAGAGTGTTTTTAAATTAATGATTTAAAATATAGGACAAAGCAAATTAGACTGTTTTTGGTTTTGTTAGTCTATAAGACACTGTACACTTAACATAAGTAATAGTTCCTCATTTGAGTAGTTTGTCATCAATACGGATAAGGCCTTTCTTTGCACTTTCATAAACAGAGTAGTTCTAAAGAGTTCACACCATCATATCTTTTAAAGATATCTCTAGCTGGAGCTTCCCAACCAACTAATGGCAACCAAAATGGAGGTTAGATATATGGTACATGACTTGCTACATTAAAATCTAAACTGGATAAAAATATGAGGTCTTCCCTCACCCAAACATCTAAAGCTAGTACTTTCAATATACTTATTGAAAATTACATAATTTTTAAGATCTTTAAGGAATATTAACTTTTAAACACTGGATATATACTGTAAGCAATACCATACCTTAACTGGACCTGCACTGTGAAGTCACATTTGGTCCCAGAAATATCCCTAGAAAAGACAGGGTAAGAACTGTAATTATTTTTAAAATATGTACTTGAAAGCTAATTCAAAGATACTGTTACTCCAAAAGTTCTTCACATTATCAGAGATATAACTGTTCTTCAGATTAACACTGTAATAGCATTTTCAATACTAATTATTTGCATGACTCACCCAATACACTGTTTTTAAAAATCACTTATTATAGATATTATTGGTTTCAAAGGCCAAACTGCAAGATACACTTGAAGAAAACTTACATGGAACTACTGATCTGCTGCACTTGTTGTGGTGTCAATGCAAATGCAAAACAGGTTTCTCGAAAGCGCTGACTGTTGTCTGATGCTAAAGAAGAAAAGAATTATACTTTTAATTACCTTCAAATTCATCAATAGAGAACACAGCAGCCAGAAAAAAAAAGAAAAACAAGCCCAATTATTCACATGACTTTAATTAACTGGAATGTATTCTAGAGTTAGATAACAAGGCAATTAAAGCACTGAAAAGTAAGAAATGTGCCAGTTGTAATGTAACAGAAATAGGCACCAAAATGGCTAATTCCAAAAGCCATCAGGATTTAAATTCAGAAAATACTTAATCAAAGAAATACTAATTGAAAATTATCTAATCATATAAATGTGTGCATATAAAAGAGCACACGTGCATAAAAACATGCTTGTATTAATTTTATCTAAAATAGAAAAATATAAACCCATTTAAAGACACGTGATTTCTGAGCTAAGTAACAAATATACACATCTGGAGATCTGCACAGGTGAGGTAACATTTGGTCTTTAAGGCAAAATATGAATTTTACCAGCTCCTACCTAACTGTATCATGCAAGTGTTATACAGTAAATACCATAGCTAGTTTCTCCTAAACTTAGATGATCTGACTTCAGAATTTGCCTGTGGTCACTACCTCAAAGAAGGTAAGAGCTACAAAAAGAAGGGAAGGAAGGGAATGAAGAGAAGGGAGCGAGGGGAAGGGGAGCAGGGAGAGAGAACAAGAGAGCAGGCAAAAAGGGCAGGTCTGTGTATGAGCAGGGATTCTTGTAGCATGCTGCTGTGAGCAAAAATAATTCTATTGGCTTATACCAGTTGCATACATACTTTAAAAATCAGCGTTAATGTCTCCTCGGTGCTTAGCACAAAGAAGCAATGAATGATTGCTGAATGAATTAAAGAATATGACAATTTAAAAATACCAAACTATTTAAACTATACTTTTCAGGGTAATTTTCTAGAACAAAAGGATCACTAAAAGTTACTATCAAGGAAATCCTGGCCTGTGGGCTACTTAAAGCCATGCAGAAAAAAGTAGCTGAATTTGGCCACCTCTTGTTTAAACGGGATTTGAACTGACTTGTAAGCAACACTTCCCCTACAATTACCACCAAATTGCAGTATGTCATACTAAAAAATCTACAAAATGTATCAGGATGAGAAAAAAAATGGAAAAGATCACTGCTGATCTACAATTTCATCTCAATATAGAAGCATCTTTTAAAGGCCAGATTTGCATTTCTGCTTTCTGTGAACTGGGAAGGCTTTTTCTTAAAGAATCTATCCCCAAGAAAGAGTTACTAACCAGAAAGTTATCTTAATTGTGAGGTACCAACCTGGCAAATGGCTGATAACCAAGGACTAGAAGAATGCAGAAAAGCAGCTTCCTCATTCAAACAATGCAAGTAACTCCTTTCCTTCTTAAAGGATATCTCTCTATGAAGGTTTTAATCCAGTAGGCTTGGTCTAATTTGGATTTCTGGCTCCACTCTAATGCAGTGCTAAAATAATTTCCCAAGTATAAAAATTCATATTTCTCTTTAGGCAAAACTTCAGATTCATTTTAGAATGTGTGAGTACAGTAAGTTTTAGACACACACATGCAGATTTAGATAAAAAAGACATGACTAAAATAAAGAGACAGTTGCTTGTGCCACACACAGAAATGAGGTTTATTACTTCGTAATAACCCCTACTTACAAACTCTTTTAGACTGTAATGCTCATGAAGTTATTACAATTTATCTGGAAAGGCACCTTTCATCTATGTGGTTTTCAGGCTTAATTTGAATGAATGAATGAATGCCAGTGACAAATTTAGAGTTTTGTCTCAGTAACAGACTATCTTAAAAACTTTTCTAAGGGCAATTAAGCTATTATTACCCCCTTCAGAAAAACTCAGGCCAAAAAGAATCACAGAATCCTCATACTAAAAAAGGAGTCCAGCGTATCATCCACAACAGTGACTTCTAATGTTAGGGGTATGCATCTCAGAAGATATACCAGATAATGCACTGGGATACAAGAACAAGGACCTACCTACCTGTAAATTTAAGTTTCAAAAGTTAAGATTGTACATGAAATCTCTGATCTAGTTTATAAAAATATCTAAAATTTTATGTAAAATCTTAACTTTTTAACCTTTTTTTCTTTATAACATATAGAATAGTAGTATAATAGCTTAATAGATATCTCTCCCTCTCTCTCTCTCCCTCTCTCTCTCTCTCTCTCACACACACAAACACACACACACTTGCGCTAACTTATTTTACTGAGAAGTGCATTTGATCACGTAAGTTTGCAGACCACCAATCTAGAGTTCAACCTTCCCTTCAACCTTTCCTCAAACTTTGTCTGAACCCACTAAGAGGTGGGAGGAAAGTGGCCATTACCTTGTCAGGCAGAAGATGGCTGATATTAACAGTAAAATTATAAGAAAGCATGCAACCCTACAGAGAGTAGCAAAATTTAGTGGAAAGAGATGAGGTCATGTAACCTAGATTCCAAAATGGCTTTGCCATTTACTTGCCATATGACCATAGGTACTTATCCACTCTGTGATGTTTCCTCCTCCAATATTTATTTACACATAAGCACACACACACACAACTTCATAGTTATTCTGAAGAATATAAATGAGGTAAGATATTTAAAACAACCAACAATTTCCTTTTCTATCTGCTTTCCTCCTTATGCCCTTATACTGAGTCAAAATACATAATGCAGTAATTTCTACCCATCAGTGTCATACACCACATCCAGGGACAGCCATTCTTCAAGTATTTTAGACAGCATTAATGAGCCCTTCTTTCTCAACCCTTCTCACTGTATTTCAGGGGACAGTGCAGAATTACTCACCATCCTAACTCTCAGGCATACTTCGGGCTGTCACAACCTGAAAGCAACAGCAAGAACTGGACACACTCTGTCATAGTATATATGCTTATTCTAAATAAGATTATTCCAGTGCCACTGACATTAGCCTTGGCCAGTGAAATATGAATGGAAGTATACCACTTCTAGGCAGGCCTTCATGAGTTCTCCTTTCGTTTCACCACCTTTAGTTCCAGTCCACCCTGATTCTAGAGTGGAAAGAACATAAAGCACAGCCACAACCAATCTGTACCTAATAAATAACATAAGCCAGACGTGAACCTTGTTTGCCACTGAGATTTATGGTTGTTTATAAACTGATATATTATTCCAGATGTGATGGGACTAAAAGAATATTTTTACCAACAACTATACTACTGTTAATCTACTACTACTACTGTTAACCTATACAACTATGAAAAAAAAGGTATCTGCTCCTTTTTCAGACTTAGAAATTGATATTCAAAGTTATTAAGTAGCTGCCAAGGCCTCAGACTAGGTTAAGTAGAAGCAGAATTGGAACTCATATCTAAACATCTCCAAAGCCCATATTCTTCTCATAATACAGGTTCATTAGCTCCCCTAATCTGGGTGGTATACATCTCTTCATGCAGTTTAGCATTATACTGGATCACAGAAAACAGGAAAAGAATGACCCATTATCCCTTTATCCTAACTATTTACCATTTAACAGTATTTCCTTTTAGTCATTTTTATATCAAATTGTATGAACAATTTGAAAGTTCACTTTTAAAAACATCACCCTTATTACATTTTTCAATTATAATCTCTATTACCATATTTTAATTATGGGATTGTATTCTGTCTATGGGATATAATGAAAATCTTAATTACTCCCCTGATTAGCTATTTAGGTTGTTTCTAATTTTACATTATTTGAAACAACTCTGTGAACATCTTTGGGCTCATGTTTGTTTTTTGAAAGGGGGTAGTTATTACTTTCTTTGGATCAATTCCCAGATGTGGCATTTCTGGGTCAAAAAGTATGAAGACTTATATGAATCTTGACACACTGCGGAAGTGATTTTCAAATGATTATAACATTATATATAATACCACCAGTAATTTATGCATCTACTAATTGCACCCTACTCTGGCCTGCATGGGAGTTGTGCTAATTTAATGGGTGGATCACGGTTAACTCCTTAGTAGTTTAATTTGCGTTGAAGAGTTTTTCCCTGTTTATTTTTGTTTGGTTTCCTATTTAGTTAATTGTCCAATCTTGTCCTGCACCCATTTTTATATTTGCATAGTGATTTCACATATAAGAACATTAACCCTTGGAAATTTGCTGCAAATATTTCCCCCAGTCTACTATATTTTTTTCATTTGGCTACATTTTTGGACAAGTTAAACTTTAATGTAATCTCATCTGTCAACTATGTCCTTTACAAATTCTTTTTTTTTTTTTTTTAAGATTTTATTTATTTATTTGACAGACAGAGATCACAAGTAGGCAGGGAAGCAGGCAGAGAGAGAGGAGGAAGCAGGCTCCCTGCTGAGCAGAGAGCCCAATGCCAGGCTTGATCCCAGGACCCTGGGATCATGACCTGAGCCGAAGGCAGAGGTTTTAACCCACTGAGCCACCCAGCGCCCCTCCTTTACAAATTCTAATTGTTCCCTTCTTAGGTTCAATCAATATATAATTCAAGTTTTTGACTTGTTGTTTCTATGTAATTATTAATCCATCTGGAACTTATTTTAGTATGTGATATTTTAACAAATCTAAATTGCTGTTACTCCAAATTGCTTACCATTATACTAGCACCATATGTTAAATAATCCTTCCCTTCCCTATGGATGTGTGTTTCCTCTCTCATATATTAAATCCTTATATCCAACATATTCCATTTCTGGGCTATCTTCCCATTGGTCTTTCTTATCCTGGTGCTGGCACTCTAGTTCTTAACTGTTACAGATTCATTATGCTTTAATATCTTATAATTGGGTTTCTCTCCACCCATTCTTTTTTAAGAACTTTAACATCAACTTAAAATATTTATTCACCTATATGAACTTCTGAATAGTTTTGCTATGATTTTTTAAAACCTAATGGTATTTTGAGTAGAATTATAATAAACCTTCAGATTATTTTGACAGCTGACCTCTTTATATCTTTAATCTTGCCATACTGGAGTAGTACCCTCTGTCCATTTACTCATATCCCCCCCCCTTTTTTTTAAAGATTTTATTATTTGACAGAGAGAGACACAGCAAGAGAGGGAACACAAGCATGGGGAGTGGCAGAGGGAGAAGCAGGATTCCCACTGAGCAGGCAGCCTGATGCAGGGCTCGATCTCAGGACCCTGGGATCATGACCAGAACCAAAGGCAGAAGCTTAACAAGTGAGCCACCCAGGAGCCTCCATTTATTCATATCTTTAAGGTTTTGTCATTTTCATCACATAGTTACACAGTTCCCATTAAGATTATTCTGTTTTAAAGGTCTTATTTATTTATTTGACAGAGAGATCACAAGTAGGCAGACAGGCAGGCAGAGAAAGAGCAGGGGAAGCTGAGCAGAGAGCCAGATGCAGGGCTTGATCCCAGGACCCTGAGATCATGACCTGAGCTGAAGGTAGAGGCTTTAACCCACTGAGCCATCCAGGCACCCCCCCATTAAGATTATTCTTATGCCAAATACCAATAAATAAGGAGAATGATCATATAATAAAACATTCTGCCACCAAAGAGAGAGAGAGAGAGAGAGAGAAATCAGTAACACCAAAGGTGGTTTCATTATAAAGATCAATAAAACTGATATGCCTCTAGCCAAATTAAAAAGAAAGAGAGGACACAAATGACCAATATCAGGAGTAAAAGGCAACATCACTACTGATCCTACATGTATTAAAAACATACAAGGAACTATTACACTTTTATACCAAAAATTCTGACAACTCAGAAAAAACGGACAAATTTCTTGAAAAACAGAAACAAACAGAGTGCACTCAAGAAGAAACAGATAACATGAATAGTCCTATAACTAGTAAAGAAACTAAATTTGTGGTTAAATATTTTTCCTCAAAGAAAAGTCTAGGCCCATATATGTCTTCTCAGGGAAATCTACCAAATACTGAAGAAAAAAGAAAAAAACAGTTCTACACAAATTGCTTCAAAAAACTGAATAATTCTATCAAACATTTAAAAAAGAAGTATTGCAAGTTCTAAACAAAGTCTCCCTCCAAAAAATTAAAAAGAAGAGAATATATCTCAACTCATTCTATGAGGTCAGTATTACTCCAGTACAAGACAAAGATATTATAAAAAAATTATTGACCATTACTTCATAAAAGCATTAACACAAAAATTCTTAGTATAACTTTAGCAAATCAAATCTAACCATATATTTAAAAGTATAGTACATTATAACAAAGTAAGATTTCTCCCAGGAATGCAGGAACCAATATCCAACATTCAAGTCACCAGATTAACTTAAAAAAAAAAAAAGCCATAATGTCATTTTAGTAGATGTAGAAAATGCCTCTGACAAAAATTCAACATCCATTCTGGATTAAAAAACAAACTCTTGGCAAAGCTGGCAGAGATATAAACTTCCTCAATGCAAGAAAGAATTCTTATGGGAAACTTATAGCCAACATTATACTTAAAAGTGAAAGACTAAGTACTATTCCCAAAAAATCAGAAACAAGGTAACGATAACCACTCTCATCATTTCTGTTCAACAATGTACCAGAGATTCTTGCCCAGGTTGGAAAATAAGTGAAACTGCCCATCACAGACAGTATGATGACTTATGTAGAAAATCTATAAAAAGCTATTTAGAATAAGTGAATAAGTGAATTCAGTGGGTAAAGATGATATACAAAAATTTGTTGTATTGTATATACTAGGAGCAAACAAGTAGGAATTGACATTTTAAAAACACATTTACAATAGCATCCCCTCAGAATGAAATACTTAGGAACAAATATCACAGGAGGTATAAGACCTTTAAAAATGCCAAACACTACTTAGAGAAATTAAAAACTCAAATAAATGAAGAGATATACAGTGTTCATGGATCAAAAGGTATCAGTTGTTTCCAAACCGATCAGTAGATTCAATGTAATCCAATTAAAATCCTAGCTAGGTGTTTTGAAAAGGAGGGGACAGTAATTGACAAGGTGCTTCTAAAACTCACTTGGAAATGCAAAGGACCTGGAAACACCAAACCACTTCAAAAAAGAAGACAAAACTGAAGGGCTAACACTAGCTGATTTTAAGATATTACAAAAGTACAGTAATTAAGACAGTATGATAATGGTGTCAAGAGAGTATAAAAATAACCTATGCAGCAGAACAGTCTTAAAATATACCCACATATACATGAGAACTAATTTCTGACAAAGGTACAAAGGCAATTTAGTTGAAAATTAATACTCTTTTCGATGAATGATGCTGGAACAACTGGATGTCCATGTATGTGGAAGGAAAAATAAGAGCTTCAAATCACATAGTACACCATATGCAAACATTAATTTGAAATAGGTCATAAATAACATCACAGAGGAAGTTCCAAGATTGGTCCTTCCTCTAAAATAGCCACTGAGCTGGGGCAAAGTCTATCAGAATTAGTGATTTCAGAACTCTGAAAAGCCCATGGGAGTTTGTTTGACAGACAAGACTGCTAAAATTTGTTTAAAAAGCAATGTCAGTGATCCAGCAACTATCACACCATTTCTGAGCCCCACTGTGGCTGTGGGAAATGTGGGCTGTGTTCCTAGAGAGGCTGGTAGGGCTAATATGGACAGTTAAGAACCAGATCTTCCAAAAATTTGGGGTTGTACATTTTGTGTGGTCTGGCAGTTCCCTAAGGGAACAGAGCAGCAAATTGCCCTTTGTTTCAAGACCTGCTCTAGCTTCGGCGGCTTCCCTGCCAGCATCTAGCAGAAGATTTAAAGAGATATACAAACTTTGGGTTTTTTACATCCAGACATCTGGAAAAATCTCTGTCAGATCAAAGGCTGACTGAAGACACAATGGAACAGACAATTCACAAACCATACACAACAAGGAATACAGACTTTGCAGTGGGTGGGGGGAACAGTATAGAAAAATCACTATACAAAATAGACAGCTGCATCCCTCGACAAGTAACAAAAGCAATCACTAAAGAGAGTGAGAATGTAATTTCCAGAGTTAGCATACTAAGATACTCAAAACAACCAGTTCTCCACAAAAATTTGCAAGGAAAGACACAGAGTAATTAAATACAACTGAGAGCCCAGAAACAAACACTCACATCGATGGTCACCTGATTTTTGACAAGCATGCTAAGAATATTAAATGGGGAAAGAAAAAGAAGAGTCTCTTTCACAGATGGTAGGAAAATTGGCTATCCACAGGCAAAAGAATGCTGTTAGAGCTCTACCTTACAACATCATAGATAAAAATTAACTCCAAGTGGATCCAAGACTAAATTTAAGAGCTAAAAAGTAAACATTTTAGAAGGAGACAATATTCATGACCTTGGATTTTGCAATGGTTTCTTTAAATAGGATGTTAAAAGTACAGGCAAAAAAAAAAAAAAAGGTAAATTAAACTTCATTAAAATTAAAAATGTACATCAAAGGACATAAAAAGAGTGAAAGACAACACAAAGAATAGCAAAAAATATTAGCAAACATAGACTGCCAGCATCAGACCCTAGATGGATAGGGTTTAATATCTCAAATATATGAAGAATTCCTACAACTCAACAAAAAGAAAACCCAATTTTTAAAATGGGCAAAGAATTTGAACAGCTACCTTTCTGAAGAATATATACAAAAGGCCAATAGGCACATGAAATGATGCTCAACATCTTTAGCCTGGGAAATGCAAATTAAAACCACAATAAGATATACACCTTGTACAACGTCTAAATTTTTTTTTAAAGATTTTATTTATTTATTTGACAGAGGGAGAGAGAGATCACAAGTAGGCAAGAGAGGTAGGCAGAGAGAGAGGGGGAAGCAGGCTCCCTAATGAGCAGAGAGACCGATTGATGCAGGGTTCAATCCCAGGACTCCGGGATCGTGACCTGAGCCAAAGGCAGAGGCTTTAATCCACTGAGCCACCCAGGCGCCCCTAATGTCTAAAATTTTAAAAATGACAACACCAAGTATTGACAGACAAAGAGTAACTGGGAAGCTTATACACTGCTGGTGGGAACACTTTCAAAAATAGCTTGGCAGCTGCATAAAAAGTTGAACCTACATCTATCATAGTACCCATTTATTTCATTCCTTAGCATTTTACCCAAGAAAAATATAAGCATATAAACACACAAAGGTTTGGGTCTCAATTTTCATAGCAGGTCTGTTTTCAACAATCCAAGACTGGAAACAACCCAAATGTCTATAACAGATGAATGACTAGTGTTACATCTATATAATCAAATACTGCCCAGCAATAAAATGGAATAAACTACTGATACAACACAGGTAAGTCTTAGTTATAATTCTTAGTAAAAGAAGAATATAAACCATGATTCCATTATATAAAATTTTAGGAAGTGCAAATTAATCTATAGATGTAACATTCATAATGTGACAGAAAGCACATTCAATCTAGGGGCTGGGTGAAAACAGAAGGGGTAACAAGGAGGGATTACTAATGGGATGGGGAAACTTTGTGAGGGATATGTTCATTATTTTGATAATGGTGATTCCATAGGAAAAATGTATTAAACTGTACATTTTAAATATGTGCAGCTTATGATATGCCAAGGATATTTCAATAAAGCTGTTTTTAAAAAACAGTGACTAAAGCAAAAGGCAGAAGAAAGGCAGAGGAGGAGGGGGATGAACAAGAAAACCTGAGGAACCACCAACATTAAAGGCTCAAACCAAGGAAAAAATAGCCAATGGCACCTGGGTGGTTCAGTCGGTTAAACACATCTGCCTTCAGTTGAGTCACGGTCCCAGGGTCCTAGGATGGAGCCCCACATCAGGTACCCTGCTCTGTAAGGAGTCTGCTTCTCCCTCTGCCTTTTCCCCCAGCTTGTGCTCTCTCTCTCAAATATATAAATAAAATCTTAAAAAGAAAAGGAGAAATGGCCAGAAATTCAGAAAGAAAAACAGGGGGAAATGGTGTCCTTGATAAAAAGGGAAGAGAATTTCAAGGCAAATGTGGACAGTGTTAAATGCTCTGAGGTCAGGTAAGATGAGAGTTGAGAACTAGATTTAACAACCAGCAAGTCATAGGTGATCTCCACTGGATGTGTTTCAGTGGAATGGGAGGAGCAAAAGCCAGAGTGCAATGGGTTCAGGTGTGAATGGTTTAAGTTACTGATTGTAACATTTAAATATGATATCTTCAATTATTTTCATATCTACAACAGGAAATTATATTAATGTCTCAGGGTTTTGCATTACTTACTATACTGTTTTGAATCACTGGAACCAATCTTGAAGGTCTCCAAAATTCTAAAATGTACAGTAATTTGAAACTTCTGAAATTCTGCTAAGACCAGAGTTTGACTGCTGGCTGTTTGGGAGATGAAAGGCTACTGTCTTTCAGGTAGTACCTCCGCCTCTCAACATGACCTGAATTGCTGTATACACTTGTAGTCACTGAATGTAAAACAGAAGTCACTCAGATTTTCACTTACTATATGCTCCAATTTAGAGAAAAGATGAAATGTTCTAGTGGTATTCACAATTAAGGATACTTACAAAGGTTATGGGGGAATATCTCTTATGAATATTAAGGGCTTACCGTACTCATAGATTTTTAACAACCTTACCCTGGTAAGTTATAACTACTAACATTTCATCTGTAAGAAAGAAAAGCACTGCCCACAATAACCAGGAAAAACTATAAATTCAAAAAACACAAAATGTGCAGAGAGAAAGTTAAGTTTTTAAAATTTCACCTTTTTTTTTTTTTTTTAACATACTATCCCACAGAGAGATGAACTAGACTAAAAAGAGAAAGAGGAATCATGTTGCAATTTACGTAACTCAAAACACTGGAAGGTAAATCCTAGATACATAAAATAAACAAGGTTATTGAGATTCTGATGATAGAAACACTGAGCTAAACTAAGTGGCTGTACTTTCAACTGCTCTAAAAATATTCACTATTCCACCTCACCAGCAGAAAGAAAAGCTAAAAATAGTCATCTTTCTGTTACAGAATATTTCTTGCTGTCTCGGGGAAAGTGAAACTCAAGTTCCTATCTACAAATGTTAGCTTTAAAATTTTTAATGAGATCTCTAGTTTTTTAAACAAACAAACAAAAACCTAGACAACTATATAATTTTTTTAAAACAGAGCTGGAATGATATATTTTCAGCCAGTGAGCTGCTAACTACCATTAAGACAGAAGGTTGCAGAAAACTTATTTCCTCCAATAAAGGCAGATACACCAAATCATCAAAAAACTACGTGCTTTGACGAACTACATTATCTTTAAAATGGGAGGTTTCTTTAAGTAAACAATAGTTAATTACATGTGAATTTTTCAACTCACACGAACGAAAATTACCAGTACTAAGAAACAGGAACAATTGTAACATGCAATACTGTTAAGACTTCAGCTCCTTAAAACCCTCTGATTTCATTTTATCATACCCTAACTGCAAGTTCCTAATAAACTCATTTTCAGTATGCTTGCCTGTACCTTTCATTATCTTTCTCCTCTGGAGTTTAACTCCTATTTGTCTTTTTTTTTTTTTAATAGTTTTTTTTTATAGTTTTGATAGTTTGCTGAGTTAGTAGCCGGTTTCCTTACAGACTTAATCAAATCAGCCTATAAACTCCTGGGCAACTTTAAAGCTAAAAGTATGGTAAATATTTTGTCTGGCCTATCTATTCTCTCACGGCTGGCAGGCCATCAGGCTATTTTAAATCCAGTGGGATAAGAAACAGGACGGGGTCAAATCAAACCAGCCAGATATGAACCAAGTCTGATGATCAATGGGAAATAGACTATAATTAAGAAGTTAGTTCTCTTCTGCAAAAACTTCATTTTCTGACTGATCGAATGATTGATTGATTTTGGTTATTGGTAATACAATACAACCATTCCAAGTTAGGAAAAATAATCCAAAAGTCTACAGCAGCTAAATACTATCATATATACTCTTCCAGGCATTTTCCTATATATACATGTGTGTGTGTGTGTGTGTGTGTGTGTATCCTTGAGTGTAAGATCAATGAATACACTTTTTACTTAAAAATGTGCAATAAAATCTTTACACATCAATAACCATATCTTTGTCATCATTTTAAGTAGCTACATGATGATATTCTATTATGGAGATATGCCGTAATACAACTAATCTCTTATTGCTGGACATTTATATCATTTTTAATTTTTTCATTCCACAATCAATCCCTCTTTGGGTGTGTGTGCATGTGTGTGTGTATATCTGTATGATCTTTACTTCCTTAGGACATCCTCTTAGAAAAGGAATGGGTAGGTCAAAAGATAGACACATTCTTAAAGCTTTTGTAGAAGGCGCCAAATTGTTTCAAGAAAAGTTTAGTAAGTGGTATACGAGAGTTCTAGATTTCCTTGGCAACACTGGGCTAAAACATCTTATTGTCTTAAATTTGCCTTTCATTGGCTACTCTCTAAGTTGACTGACTACTTTTCATACCCTTACTAGCTTTCTTTGTGTTGTGAATCACACTACTCTGCTGTATGAGTCATCTTTTCATTTTTTCTCGATGCTTCAAAACTGAGAAACGACCACTGCTTTTAGTGACATTACAGTCATTGATGACCTAGATAAGAGCAGTTTCTTCGGCATGGGGTAGGTGCAAACCTACTTGGAAACAGTTCATGAAAGAAAGGGAGAAAAGAAATAGGAGACAGTAAATTGAGACTCCCCTGGCAAGGGGTTCTGTGATGAAGGAAAAGAAAATGGGGGTATAGCTAGAAGAAAATTAGGAGAAAAGCCGTTTAAGATGGGAAAGTTAGCCTGAAGTTGTATATTAATAGAAATATCTAGTAAAGAGGCAAAGAGTTGATGATGCATAAAGTGTTAAGGATTAGCCTGAGCCCAGAGACTTCATCCAGGGTCCCAGACAAAAAAAAAAAAAAAAAATTGATAACATATGGGCAAAGAAGCAGGTAGGTGGGTATAAGGTACTTATGATGGTAGGAACTTATACTTCTGGTAGGTCCCATCTCCTCAGTGAAAGAGAAGTAAAAAGGAAATGTATCAGCAAAGAGAGTGGAAGAACACTTGTTTGTGAAAGAACAAGAATGAAATGATCATCTAGCAGAGTGGAAAAGTAGGGACTAGGGTAACACTATATGATGGCTGAGTAGGACATCCACATACAAATGATTTTCAACAGCCTTTCACATATAAAGATGCATACTATGGTCAGATACTGAATAGTTTCCCTTGGTTTACTTATAGTGCCATTTAACGTAAAAAAGTTTTAGGGTTTGTTTTTGTTTCGTTTTTGGTTTTTTTTTTGAGACTTCACCATGAAATAATGTTTTCTTTCCTTAGGGAAAATTCTTTCCTTACACCAATATTATTTAAGTATTATTTATATAATTTAATGCATTTATTTAAATGCAACCTATATTTCCCTCTGATGATGTTTTACTTTCATTTCTAAATCTTCAAGCCATTCTGACATTATTCTGGTAAGTTGTAAGGTAGGAATCTTACTTTTTAATGGCTAATTAGGAACTCCTGAACAATTTAATATCTAATTCATGCTACTAATTAGAAATTTCACTTTCATGTTATTTTTAAATTGTACTTCTACTTCATTAACTGCTTATTCAGGCACCAGCTCCACAGTTTCAATTACTGTGCCTCTACCACATATAAAGACAGTATATTCTATATGTGGTATGGCATACAGCCCTTTGTCAGAATTCCTTAATTCTTATTTTTCCTTCTCTTATACTGGACGTTTTTACTCATGGTACCTCCACCACATCCAACTTCCCCAGTTCACATATCCCACCAAAGCAGCAGCTCTAGGTTGTTTTCTGCCCTGAACATTAACAGGACCAGGGAGCATAATTTTTCTAGGGGTGGCCTACCCACTGACTTCTGGACAACTCACAAAATGACTGGGCTTGAAGGAATCCATCCATTATCAACATATTAACTAAAATCAATTCAACTAGCTTCTTCCATGATTTGGAGGGTGGAACATGCATGGTTTCTGAGAGTTCTTTGTAGCCAGAGGAAAACAAAACAGATGCTTAGAAAGATACAGAGGTGCTATAGAAGGAAAGAAGGCACGTAACAAGACAAAGAACATATGTAATCCTAACTTTCTGATTCTGATTTTAATTCCTATATACCCTTACATTAAACTTTTCTTAGATAACATGAGGTATTACTACCTTTCCCTTGAAATCAAAAAAGCCTGTAACGCAAAGGAATTTTAGAATCTTCTTCCCTTCACCTCCCTATTAAGTTGGATTTTTAATTGTAACTATACTAAATTACTGAGACTAGCCATCATTCAAAGGACAGTGTCTTTCTATATATTAAGATCTTTAGGAGTCTACAAATATTTTTTTCTTCAAATAAGTCCTATACAATTGAGGAGTATTCTTTTGTATTTTTTTATTGTTCCATGAACTTTTTCTTTAATTTTATAACTAGTTCTTAGTAAACATCAATATTTCTCATAGTGTGGTCCACAACAATACACTTTTGAGATGTTCTAGAAGGTTCTGAAAAGAGCCCTGAAAAGGGGAAAATACTCTACAGAGGGAAAGGATTCCATGTTCAAAGAATTTTGGGAAGTCGTTGCATAAAACATTTTCTACTTAGAGATTCACAGAGCACACGATCATATTTAAAGCCCTGAGAAATTCCACAGTAACAAAACTCACTTAAATTTAAGTTTCCAAAGCTAATAGGACATGGTCAAAGAATACCTCCTGACATCCCATGGAACCAGCATCCAAGGATCACATTTTGTAGAACTGTGGTATATAAGTTAGTAGACATTTCCTCTACACTTATTCAGCACCTTCTATTCCCCTAATAGACATTAGGTTTGTGGCTTTACTTCCAGTCTCAGAATGGAGCATATGACCAAAGTCTAGGCCAAAAAGTACATTATATTCCCTGCCAGGATTGATTGATCAGGTCTGGACATGGCATTTAAAACAGTTCAGTCATAATGAACCTCAGGACTTTCCCCTGGGAGTGCTAAGACAAAGACTTTTCCTCTTTTCAGGTAGATGGGAATCTGAAAGAACTGCTGGGAACCGTGTAAGTGCCTAAAAAATGCGACCAACATCAAGGAAGCAGAGCCATGAAATGGAGAACATAAATCCAACTGTTAGACATTCATTCAACAAATATTTACTAAGCACCTAATATGTTTTAAGATACTATTCTAGGTGTCTGAAATAATCAATGAACAAGAGACCAAAACATTTGCCCTTATGGCACTTACGTTCTAATGGGCAAAGAAATATAAATAAATAGTATGAAATAAAGTATATTAGAAGGTGATAAATGTTATGGAAATAATAAGGCAGGACAATGAGGATTGGAAGGAATGAGGTGCAATTTTAAATAAGGAGTCTGGGTAAGTTTCATTAAAAATAGTAATACCTTTACTTGAGGGAGGTGAAGGAGATAGCCATATGAGCACCTGTAGCAACAGCCTTCCAGGTAAAGAAAACACCCATGCCAAGTCTCTAAGACAAGAGCATAATGTATTCAGCAACAGCAAGAAAGCCAGTGTAATTAAGAGTGCAGTTAAGAGGGGCGCCTGGGTGGCTCAGTGGGTTAAGTCTCTGCCTTCAGCTCAGGTCATGATCTCAGGGTTGGTCCTAAGATTGAGCCCCGCATTGGGCTCTCTGCTCAGCAGGGAGTCAGCTTCCCCTCTCTCTCTGCCTGCCTCTCTGCCTACTTGTGATCTGTCAAATAAATAAATAAAAATCTTAAAAAAAAAAAAAAGTCCAGTTAACAAAGAGCATACTAGCAGATGATATTAGACAAGTAACAAACAGAGGGTTAGACCATAAGGATTTGGGATTTTACTGAGTCACACGGGAGTCCAAAGAGTTTTAAACAGAGAAGTAACATGATTAGTGTACATTTAAAAGTATGACTCTGGCTTCTAAGCTGAGAAAATTGTAAAGGGGGCAACAGTAGAAGCCGGGATTAATGTAATCACCCAGGTGAGAGATGATATGGCTCAGTTTAGAGTAGCAGCAAAGGTAGCAAGAAATGGCAAAATTCTGGATGTATTTTAAAGGTAGAGCCAGCAAGACTTCGCAACTAATTAGAGTGGGACATAAGAAAAGAGAAAAACCTAGGATGACTCTAAATATTTCAGTCTGAGCAATTAGAAGGATGAAGTTTCCCTTAACCAAGACGACGACTCTGGGCAGTTATCTGTTTGGGACAAAAGAGAACAAAAACTCACTTCTGGACATACTAAGTTTGAGAAAGACATATGAATGGTGATTTTGTATAGGCCGTTAGATGAGACTCTGGAATTCATGAAATAGGTCTTGGCTAAAGATATAAATTTAGGGTCATCGATGTGTAATAACTATTTAGAGGCTTGAGACTAGAACAAATCATCAAAGAAGAATAGGCAGAAAAGAGTCTGGGAGAAAGAGAGGAATAAGCAAAGAGGTATAAGAAGAGATGACACAGGAAAATCAAGAAGAGAGGGGGTTGTATCCTGGAAACCAAGTGGCAAAGTGCCACAAGCAGCAGAACCTATGTCAAATGCTGTTAAAAGATCAAATAAGCAGGGTCTGAGAAGAGACCACATGTTTTGACATCACAGATCTTCTTGATGAGGGAGGTTTCAATGGAGGGACTGTAGCAAAAGGATGACTGGAATGGACATACAGGTGAATGGAAGGTGAGGAACCGGAGACATACTACGAAGACTTGCTCAGGAATTTTGCCATAATGAGGAGCAAAGCAACGGGGTGGAAGCTGGCAGAAAAAGTAGAATGTCAAGAAAAAGATCTTGGTGTTCACTGAGCTCAACATCAAGCCCCTTATTCATTGGTTATATGAACTAAAGGATTAGCTTTTATATTAATGCCAGTTCTGGATAGTTTTTCTATCATTTGCAGTAAAAAGAATACTAAATTTTTTTCACATTAACTATTAATTAGCTCTCATGTTGAACTCTTAATTAGTTCGAACAGTTCCTCGCTGTTGATTTTCTAGTTTTCTTGTACATAAGTTCTTGTATAAAACTTACCTAGAAGTATCTGGCTACACTATACAACTCTAGACTAGAAAGGGAAATTATTTTAAATAATGTTTCACTATTTACCTAGTATAGACTGAAACAAAATGACTACACTGAAGTTTTTTTTCTTAAATGTGTATTTTCTCCAGCTAAGTATAAGCATTAAGTACTTACTGTCAACTTTTTGTTTAGAAATTTTGGCCACTTTATCTTTCATCACACATTACTATTAATTGTATAACTGCATTTAGATATGGTTAACAGCCATTTTCAAATCTATTCTGCACTATCCTTTCTTTCTTACATAAAATGTAAGAATAAAATATTAAAATCTGAATTAAGGAGCGCCTGGGTGGCTCAGAGGATTGAGCCTCTGCCTTTGGCTCAGGTCATGATCTCAGGGTCCTTGGACCCAGCCCTGTGTCTGGCTCTCTGCTCAGCAGGAAGCCTGCTTCTCCCTCTCTCTGCCTACTTGTGATTTCTGTCAAATAAATGAATAAAATCTAAAAAAAAAAAAAAAAAATCTGAATTAAGTACCTAAATTCATAAACCTAGAAAAGGCTCCAAAGACTGCAATTATCTACTGTAAACATTGGGCATTTAATAACATTTGCCTATAACTAATTTTATAGTTATAAAAGACAAACTAGAAATTTTAGGCATTTAAGTAAACACTGATTTGCACCCCTAAAATATACTGCTTAAGAGAATTCAATTTTACCAACTATGATGTTTACTTTCCCTGAGGAAGAAATGAATTTCCTTCTGATAAGCATTAAGATGTTTCGTGAGATGGAAGGTGGCGGCAAGTGAGCCCAAACCTAAGTATACCTGCCTATGAACAGTGATTAGAGGAAAGACACTGTTAAGTTAATGAGAAATCTCTGACAAAAACCTAAAGTACAAACAAGCAAACATGTACAATAACCCCTACTGTCCTGGACTCTCATCCCTAAAGTGGGGAGCCTACAGGTTCAAAAGTAGAAATATTATGAATACCAAGATTACTGGTGAGGACCTACAAGAATGCTCAAGCCAATGTAGATTTCTTAGATTTAGCTGCTTCTCAAATGCATCTTTCCCCTATGGTGCCAAATAATTATAAATAATGCCAGACATTCTGTTTGTCCACAGTTCCCAGGTGAGAAGAAAAGTGTGGTTACTTCCATCAGTCTGTTCTCTGTACCTTCCCAAGGAAGAGTATCTTACCATGTTATGTTAGTCTTTTACAGATCCAGTAATGATTTTTCACACAACGTGCCCCTAAACATAAACCAGTCTCATCTGTGTTTAACCATCACTTTTAGCTTTGATGGGGAAGGAAGGGGAGTACCAACAGTTCAGTATCTCTAGTAGGTATAATCTCACTTCTTTCTCATCCTTTCTCCAACTCTAGGTGCAAAGGAATGTGCTCTCTACTACACACATAATCACTTTTGCAAATGCATGTATTCACAAACTAGGGTAAATAAAAATCAACTGGAAAAGGAAATTATCACCTTTAATTGAATCTGTACCTAAACTGTAGTTTGCCATACAGCAGAAGTATGCTTTACAATGACCTTAAGTTGAAGAACTGAATTAGACAGATAATACCAGTTTTTCAAAACAGTAAAATGTTTAATCATGTGAGGTGATTTCTTAGGTATCAAAAAAACCCAAAAAAAAAAAAAACACCAGTGTCTATCCTCTAAGTTTAATCTATGTAAGGCAATGAGAGTTGTAACAAACTACTATCATTAAAAACTATAAGTGCATTTTTTAATAAAGTTAAAACACATTTCAGAGGTTAAGTTAAAAGCACAACGGGTAAAGCCAGAGGTGACACGCTAGACTGGGAAGCAAAGGAGAGGGAAGTTGCAGATTTAGAAAGGCTAACAGAGACTATTCATGAGGTAGTAAAAGCTCCAGTGTTTTTATTCTAGTCACACCAAATAAAGCATCATTCTTCTTCAAATATTCTTCTATTTTAGCAAATCTAGATCTTATGGTGGGAAGGTGAGAATTAATATGAAAAAACCACCACATACATAAATATAAACTGTCTTAATACTGATTTCAAAAGTACTCCAAGATCTATACAAACATAAGCAAGTTATACACAAATACACACTAATTTAGTTTATCCAAAAATAATCATTCTAGAATGGTTATCTATTCTCTAGAACAGAATTCTACAGAAACTTCAACTTTAAATAAAAATGTTAAGAAATAGTATCAAGGCTATCTGTTGAACAATAATGTATTATTTATACTAAATAGGGAGGTAATAATCCACATCATAAGCGAATTTGAAAATCTGAATTTTCTAATCTGCTATATGGATACAATTACAATTTGACATGTTAAGTATTTTTCGAGCTCTACTGGTTAATCTTTAACTCAGTTTTCAAGGTATTCATCAGGGGGTAGTCTTGCCCCCTTCCCCAACTACTTTGAGGAGGAACAACTTGTTCTTAGCTTTGGATTCTATAGACTAGAGTCCTTTCAAAATTATCTGAAGTAAAGCACTAAAGATGAATGTGTATTTCTCCATTAGACAGCAATTCTTTCATAACCATAATTATTCAGTCTATTAAGATTTCTACTCTTATGCAATGAGAGAAAATGCTGCTTCTGTCAATGACTCCTAATGTAAGCTTTAACTGTTAACAGAAAATTTGAGGAATACGCTATTAACACATTTCTAGTAAAACAAACCAATGAATAAATTAATGAAGGGGGAAAGAGAAGCAAGACATACTCATTACACTGAAATTTTGTTGATGTCAGTATGAAGATTTAGGTTTAAATTTTGGTTATTTTGGCATTTGTTTGGTATTTGGTAAATTTCAAATAGTAACTATTTACAAAACAGAAATAAAAGGGAGAATTCCCAAACCACTAGAAAATGAAA
The DNA here is from genome assembly GCF_011764305.1 of Mustela putorius furo. Taxonomy (NCBI): domain Eukaryota; kingdom Metazoa; phylum Chordata; class Mammalia; order Carnivora; family Mustelidae; genus Mustela; species Mustela putorius. The sequence continues at coordinate 11,394,733 of NW_025422045.1, read as the reverse complement.
GGGAAACAAAGAAAGTACAGCTCATCTCACAGAGATCAGGAAAGAAAAATAAATGAAAGAAAGAAACGAAGATGGCAGAATCAAGACCAAATATAACAGTGGTAACAATGAAAATAAGTTACATTTTTAGATGGAGCTTTTATTTTTATTTATTTTTTTAAAGATTTTATTTATTTATTTGACAGAGAGAGATCACAAGTAGGCAGAGAGGCAGAGAGGGAAGCAGGCTCCCTGTTGAGTAGAGAGCCCGATGATGTGGGACTCTATCCCAGGACCCTGAGATCATGACCCCAGCCAAAGGCAGCGGCTCAACCCAGTGAGCCACCCAGGCGCCCCTAGGATGGAGCTTTTAAAAGCCAGCCACAGTCTTGCTATTTATAAAATAGAAACCTGCCACCATCAGATACTACTTCACACCCAGTAGGTTGGCTATAATCAAAAAGACATAAAATAACAAGGCTTGAGAAGGATGTGGAGAACTAGGAACCTTCACACGTTATTGGTGAGAATGTAAAATGGTACCACTGCTTTGGAAACATCTGGCAGTATGTCAAATGTTAAATACAGAATCACCATATGACCCAATAATCCCAATCCTAGGTATATGATGTAGAGAATTAAAAACACATCCACACAAAATCTTACACATGACTATTCACATTCACAACAGCAATATTCATAATTTCAGAAAGGCAGAGACAATCCGAATATCCCTCAATGATGAATGGATCAAAAACATGTGGTATATCCATAAAATAAAATGTTATTTTGCCATAAAAAAAGGAATGAAGTACTGACACATGCCACAACATGAATGAACCTTGGAAACATTACGTTAGGTAATAAAAGTCAGTCAGAGATCATATATAGTATGACACCACTTATATGACATGTCTAGAGTAGGCAAATCCAGAGAGACAGAAATTACATCATTAGTTCCAGAGGGCGGGGATAAGTGGGAATGGGGAATGGCTGATGATGGATAAGGGTCTCTTTTTGGAGTGATGAAAATGTTCTAAAATTGAGAGTGGTGATGGTAGCACAACTCTGTGACTTCACTAAAACCAATGAATTGTATATACTTTAAAATAGTTTATTTTATAGTATGTGAATTATATCTCAATAGAACTGTTACTTAAAAAACAAAAAGCACCCTAAAACAAAATGCCAGAAAAGGTTAAAAGAACAAAGAATAAAGTTTCTATTAGGCAAATGCTAATAAAAAGAAAACTTAAATAAGAATAATGACAATAAACAAGGTAAACTTTGAGGGGAAACAGTCCAAAAATAGAAAAAAAATCAGTTGATCTTGAGGTTTTCCCCTTAAGATTGAACTCTAAGAAAGGATTTTCATTCTCAACAGTATTAACACAGTACTGGAATCCCAAACAGTGTTATTAGGCAAGGTAAATGAATGCAAGGTAAAAAGAAATAAAAGTTCATATCTGCAAATGACATAGTAGTCTATCTAGAAAACCCCCCAAAATTTACAAAAAACTTCCTAAAACTAAGAGTGACCTTCAGCAAGGTTACAAGATACAAAATCAACAAGAATAAAATGTTTATAGCAGCATGGCCACGGTCGCCAAACTATGGAAAGAACCAAGATGCCCTTCAACGGACGAATGGATAAGGAAGATGTGGTCCATATACACTATGGAGTATTATGCCTCCATCAGAAAGGACGAATACCCAACTTTTGTAGCAACATGGACCGGACTGGAAGAGATTATGCTGAGTGAAATAAGTCAAGCAGAGAGAGTCAATTATCATATGGTTTCACTTATTTGTGGAGCATAACAAATATCATGGAGGACAAGGGGTGTTAGAGAGGAGAAGGGAGTTGGGGTAAATTGGAAGGGGAGTTGAATCATGAGAGACTATGGACTCTGAAAAACAGCTGAGGGGTTTGAAGTGGCAGGGGGGGTGGGAGGTTGGGGTACCAGGTGGTGGGTATTATAGAGGGCACAGACTGCATGGAGCACTGGGTATTGGTGAAAAAATAATGAATACTGTTTTTCTGAAAATAAATAATTAATTTAAAAAAAAACAACACAAAAACCAACTGTACTTCTATATACTGACAACGAAAATCAAAATTTTAAATACAATAACAACTATAATTACTCCGAAGAGTAAAAGACTGAGATACAGCTCTAACAAACAAGTACAGGACTTGTATACAGAAAACTACAAAATGTTAATCAACAAAATCAAAGATCTAAAAAAAGGAAGAGACATACCACATTCACATATTAAAAGAATGAACAAAGAAAAACAATTATCCTTAAATTGACATTTAGGTTTAATGCGATTCCTATCAAATTCCCCATAAGATATATTTTGTAGAGACAGATAACTCAAAAAATCTGTATCTAAAGGCATACAAACAAAAACTAGAATAGCTAAAAGAATATTTTTAAAGATTTTATTTACTTATTTGACCGAGAGAGATCACAAGCAGGCAGGGAAGCAGGCAGAGAGAAAGAAGCAGGCTCCCCACAGAGCAGAGAGCCCAACGTGGGGCTTGATCTCAGGACCCTGGGATCATGAACTGAGCCTAAGGCAGGGGCTTTAACCCACTGAGCCACCTAGGCGCCCCACTAAAATAATTTTTAAACAGAAGAACAAAGTTAGAGAAATCATTCTACCTGATTTTTATGACTTCGTTGAGAGCCACAGTAATTAAGATCACGTGGTACAGTAGAAAACACACACCAGATCGGTGGAACAGAAAAGGGACCCAGAAACAGACTCATACAAGTGTGGACAACTAATTTCTGAAAAGGCACAAAAGCAATACATTGCAGAAAGGATATCATTTTCAGCAAATGGTACTGGACCAATTAACCAGCCATAAAAGAATCTCAACCTAAGCCTCACCTTATGTAAAAAGTAACAAATGAGTCACAAATTTAGCATTTAAAAAATATTTATTTATTGTAGAGGAAGAGAGAGAGTGCACACAGGGAGGGGCAAAGAGAGAGAGAGAGAAGGAGAGAGGCAGACTCCCCGCAGAGCAAGGGGTCCAAGGCAGGGCTTGATCCCAGGACCCATGAGATCACAACTTGAGGTCAAACCAAGAGTTGGATGCTTAACCAACTGAGCCACTCGGGCACCCCGCAAGTCACGAATTTAAATGTAAACATAAAAATAAAATATAAAACTTTGGGCACCTGGGTGACTCAGTGGATTGAAGCCTCTGCCTTCAGCTCAGGTCATGATCACAGGGTCCTGGGCCTGAGCCCCTGAGCCTCTGCTCAGCAGGGAGCCTGCTTTCTCTCTCCTCTCTCTGCCTGCCTCTCTGCCTACTTGTGGTCTCTGTCTGTCAAATAAATAAAAATCTTTAAAAATATAAAACTTTTAGGAAAAAGCATAAAAGAGTATCTTTCAAATCTTGGGTTACACAAAGAGTATACAAACTTGACACTAAAAGTACAATCTGTGAAAGAAAAAAAAATTTTAACTTTGCTCTTGCATAAGACCCTATTAAGATGATTAAAAAAAAACAAACTACAAAGTAGAATAACTGCAAACCACAAACTTAGAGTATGTGAATTCTATCTAGAATACATAAAGAATTCAGAAAACTCATCAGTAAAAACACCCAAATACTTCAATTAGAAAACGGACAAAAGATATGAAGAGAAATTTCACAGAAGAGTATACTCAGATAGCAAATAAGCAAATAAAACTATGTTTAATATCATTAGTCATTAAGGCAATGAAAATTAAACCACAATGAGATGTCACAATACATCCATCAAAATGGCTAAAAGAGAAAATAATGAGAGCACCAAATGTTAACAAGGATGCAGAGAAACTGGATCATTTAGACATGGCTGGTAGTATAAAATGGAATAGTGATTGTGGAAAATAATTTTGCAGTTCCTTTTAAAACTAAAAACGAACTTACCATATAGCCCAGCAACTGAACTACCGGGCATTTATCTCGGGGAAATTAAAACTTATTTCCACACAGAAACTTGTATGAATGGTCACAGCAACATTATTCATGATAGCCAAACACTGAAAGCTCTTTAAATGTCCTTCAGTGGATAAAATGGTTAAACAAATGGTAGTATATCACAGCAATAAAAAAGAACTACTGGGGTGCCTGGATAGCTCAGTCAGTTAAGCCGCCAACTCCTGATTTCAGCTCAGGTCACATGATCTCAGCTCAAATCCCATGATCTTGGAGTGGTGGGATCAAGCTCTGCTTTGGATTCTGCACTTAGGAGGGAGTCTGCTTGAGATTCTCCCTCTTCCTCTGTGTCTGCCACCGACTCCCCATACTCTAAAATAAATAAATCCTGGGCGCCTGGGTGGCTCAGTGGGTTAAGCCACTGCCTTCGGCTCAGGTCATGATCTCAGGGTCCTGGGATCGAGTCCCGCATCGGGCTCTCTGCTCAGCAGGGAGCCTGCTTCCCTCTCTCTCTCTCTGCCTGCCTCTCTGCCTACTTGTGATCTCTCTCTGTCAAATAAATAAATAAAATCTTTAAAAATAAATAAATAAATAAATAAATCCTAGAACACAACAAAAACAAACACAAAAACAAAAACAAAAAAACCCAAAACAACCTACCAATGCACACCACAATTGGATGAACCTGAAATTATGCTGAATGAAAAAAGCCAATCTTCAAAGAATATATAAAGCATGAATCCTTTTATAAACATCAGTAAAATATAAATTTGCAGACAGAGAAATGATTAGTGGCTGCCAGGGAGTAGGGATTGGGAAGGGGGTGAGTGAAGCTATAAAATGGCAGCAAGGAATCTTGTGATGTCTTGATTGTGGTGATAGTTACACTACATGAAACTATACATGTAATAAAACTGCACAGACTTGCACACACCCAAGTGAGTGCATGAGTAACTAGTAAAAGTTGAATAAGCTCTGTGAATTTCAATTTCTTGGTTTTGATATTACACTATGATTGGGAATGATGCTAACAACGGGGGAAGCTGAGTACACAGGACATTCCTTCCTATACACTTCTTCACAATTCCCTATAAATTGATAATTATTTCAAAATCAAAAGTTCTAAAAAAAAAGAAAAAGAAGAAGAAACATGAGTTACAGACTGGCAAAAATATCTGCAAACCATATCTAAGGACTAATATATAGAATACATAAAGCAACTCTCACCACCTAGCTATTTAAACACCTGAAATTAAAAAGTGACAATAAATATGCCGGTAAGGATGCAGAAAAACTGGACCTCAGATATTGCTAGTGGAAGTATAAAGTAGTACATTTTATCATTAAACTCTGGAAAACAGTTCGGTATTTTTCTCAAAAAACCAAATACACACTTATACACATGATCCAGCAATCTCACTCCTGGGCATATAGCCAAGAAAGAGAAAACTTATGTCCACCTAAAACCTATTCATGAATGTTTATAATAACATTATTTGTGATAGACAAAAACTGGAAACAACTAAAATGCCTTTCAATAAGTGGAAAGGGCACAGCGATACATCCATCCATGAAATACTACTTGAACAACTAAGAAATGGATGGCAAATTTCCAACACCAGTCATAAATAAAGTCAAAAGGTATCATATTGGGGAAAAAATGGCGGCAATTTATACCACAAAGTGCTAAATTCCTTCTACATATCAGAGGAAAATTTCCAAGAATCCAATTTTAAAATTTATTTATTTGACAGACAGAGATCACAAGTAGGCAGAGGCAGGCAGAGAGAGAGGGGGAAGCAGGCTCCCCGCAGAGCAGACAGCCCGGTGCGGGCCTTAATCCCAGGACCCTGGGACCATGACCTGAGCGAGCCACCCAGGCGCCCCTCCAAGAATCCAATTTTTAAATGGAAAAAGTTCATGGACAATTCAAACAAAATACAATATACATATATATTTTTTAAAAACCTTTACTCTCACTCGTAAGAGAAATGAAAGCTGAAACTATAATGAATTGTAATTCATTAATAATAATAGCCACCTATTATTTTTAAATGATCAAAAAGTTTAAAAACACATGGTATTACTGAAGGCACAGGAAAATAGAAACATTCTGCATAGCCAATAGGATTATGAATTAGCACAAATCTTCTGTGAAGGGAAATTTGGCAACAACTATCAAAATTTTAAATACACATTCTACTTCTAGGAATTTATCTTATAAAAATATTTTATACATTTAGACATGTACACACTGATATATGTTACAAAACATTCTCTACAGTGCTGCTTTTAAAAGCAGGAAACTACCTAAATGTTAATTGGTAGGAGAATATTTAATAAAGCATAATCCAATTAATCACATGGTAAGTACATGCTAAAAAAAAAAAGGAAAGAAACAAAGAATGTGGCAAATGTTTGCATATGCAGAGAACTCTCTGGAAAGATAAAGAAGGAACTGAAAGCAACACCTGTGATTGAGATAAAGGTAGGAGAGGAACTTCTTTTCCATTATAAAGTCTTTAGTAACTTTTGGGTTTTGTATCAAGCAAATATATTATTGATTTGAAAGTTTTAAAACAAAGATATTAAAATAATTCCATATTAGTGGGAAAATATACAAACAAATCAGCAGTACAGAATAAGATCCCCAAAAAAATTCATTTAAAAAAAGTTTTGGAGAAAATAAGAGCTTTATCCCCTGTAAATAAAAATAAAATCTAGAGCTGATTAAAACACACACACACACGCACACACGCACACGCACGCGCACACACACCAGAAATGGAAAATGCAAGGCACTTTTAATTTACTCATCTTGGAGATAGGATGGATCACCAAAAACAGACAAAATCCAAAGCCACTGCTTAACATATAAAAAGCAATCAATGTATTAGACTAAAGAACAAAAACCACAGGATCATCTCAATAAATGGAGAAAAAGCATATAAATCCCAACACACTTTCATGATCTAAAAAAAAATTCAACAAAAAAGCCATCTGCGAAAAAATCTATAGCTAACAGACTCAATGGTGAAAGACTAGATACATTCCCTCTATAGAGCAAGATAAGAATGTCTACTCTTCAAATTCAACAGCATTATGAAAAAGATTATACACCATGAGCAAGTGGGGTCTATTTATGGAATGTAAGGATGGTTCAAAATTATGAAAATTACCAAATGTACATTAACAGAATGAAAGAAAAAATAAACCACATCCACATGATTATTCCAGTTGAGGGAAAGCATCTGACGAAAATTCAATACCCTTCAGGATAAAAACACTCAACAAACTAGGAATATAAGGAGATTATTTCAATAAAATAGGGGCAATATATGAAAAACCTACAGCTAACATCACAGTCAATGGTAAAAGACTGTAAGTTTTTCTCCTAAATCAGAAACTATTAAACACTGTACTAGAAGTCCTAGCTGTAATGTACCCCACCCCCCCAAATATAAAAGGCATTCTATCTGAAAGGAAGAAAATCATTTTTACTCGTACATGACATGACTTATATGTAGAAAACCCTAAAGATTCCACAGAAAAATTATTAGAATAAGCAAATTCAGGAAGTTGTAGGATATAAAATCAACACTCAAAAATCAGCTGTTTCTTTTTTTTTTAAAAGATTTTATTTATTTATTAAAGAGACAGAGATCACAAGTAGGCAGAGAGGCAGGCAGAGAAAGAGAGGAAGGGAAGGAGGCTCCCTGCTGAGTAGAGAGCCCCACGCAGGGCCCTGAGATCATGACCTGAACTGAAGGCAAAGGCTTTAACCCACTGAGCTACCCAGGTGCCCCAAATCAGCTGTGTTTCTTTTTTTTTTTTTTTTTTAAAGATTTTATTTATTTATTTGACAGAGAGAAATCACAAGTAGATGGAGAGGCAGGCAGAGAGAGAGAGAGGGAAGCAGGCTCCCTGCCGAGCAGAGAGCCCGATGCGGGACTCGATCCCAGGACCCTGAGATCATGACCTGAGCCGAAGGCAGTGGCTTAACCCACTGAGCCACCTAGGCGCCCCTCAGCTGTGTTTCTAACATTAACAATGATCAATCTGGAAAGGAAATTAAGAAAACAATCCCATTTTCTATAGCATCAAAAACAAAGAAATACTTAGGATAAACTTAACCAAAGAGGTGAAAGACATATGGAGAAAATAACAAAGAAGTGCTGAAATTAACACAAATTAATAGAAACATATCCGGTGCTCACAGAACAGAAGACTTAGTATTGTTAAAATGTCCATCCTTGGGGCACCTGGGTGGCTCAGTGGGTTAAGCTGCTGCCTTCGGCTCAGGTCATGATCTCAGGATCCGGGGATCGAGTCCCACATCGGGCTCTCTGCTCAGCGGGGAGCCTGCTTCCTCCTCTCTCTCTCTGCCTGCCTCCCTGCCTACTTGTGATCTCTCTCTGTCAAATAAATAAATAAAATCTTAAAAAAAAAAAAAAAAGTCCATCCTTCACAGTGATCTACAGATTCAACACAATCTCTATCAAAATCCCAAAGGCTTTTTCTGTAAAAACAAACAAAATCATCTTAAAATTCATATGAAATCTCAAAGGACTCTGAGGAGCCAAAACAATCTTGAAAAAGAACAAAGTCAGAGGCTTCAATGTGTGTCCTGATGTAAAAACACAGAGCAAAGCTGTAATAACCCAAACAGTGTGTTACTGGCATAAAGACAGACATATTAGACCAATGGAACAGGAATAAGCTAAGAAATAAACCCTCACACATCAGGTCAAATTATCTTCAAAAAAGGTGCTAGGACCACACAATGGGGAAAGAACAGTACCTTCAACAAGTGGTATTGGGAAAGCATTTAGCTTTCCAATGCAAAATAATGAAATAATGAAATAATGCATCCCATGCAAAATAATGAAGTTGAGCCTTTCCATTACAAGATATGCAAAAATTAAAAATGGATGAAAGATCTGAAGCTATAAAACTTCTAAAAGAAAACATAGGTGAAACACTTCATGATAATAGATTTGGCAATGATTTTTTTGGATATGACACCAAAAGCACAGGCAGCAGACACTTGGGACTACACCAAACTTAGAATTTTCTGCTCATCAAAGGAAACAACTAAAATGAAAGGCAACCTATGGAATGGCAGAAATTATCTGGAAATCATATATCTGATCATGGGTTAATATCCAAAATAAGTAACAAACTCCAACAACTCAACAACAAACAACCCAATTAAAAAATGGGCAAAGGACTTGACTAGATCATTTTCCAAATAAGATATACAAATGGCCACAAGCACATGAATAAATATTCATTACAAATTAATAGAGAACTGCAAATGAAACCACAATGAAATACCACTTCACAGCCATTAAGACAGCCACTAAAAAAAAGAGAAAATAAGTGTTAGTGAGGATACAGGGAAATTGGAACCCTTACGCATGGTTAGTGGGAACATAAAATGGTGCAGCCACTATGGAAAACAGTATGGTGGTTACTCAAATAAATGGAATTACCATGATTCAGCATTCTCACTTTTTGTATATATATCCAAAAGAATTGAAAACAGAATCTCAAAGAGATGCCATGTTCATAGCATCATTATTCACAACAGCCAAGAAGTGAAAACAGCCTAAATGTTGATCTACAGAGGAATAGTTTAGCATATACTACATTTGCTAAATGTAATAAATGTAATGGAATATTAGCCTTCAAAAGGAAGGAAATCCTATCACATGCCTCAAGGATGAACTGTGAGGGTGCAGTGTTAAGTTATGAAATAAGCCAGTCACAAAAATGAATACTGAAGGATTCCACTTAGTTATGTAAACTTGTCTAATTTTTAGAAACAAGAAATACAATAGTGGTTACCAAGGGTCTAAGGGTAGGAGAAAATGGGGAATTGTTTAATGGGTATTGTTTCAGTTTTGTAAGATAAAAAGTTCTACAAGTCCATTGCACCACAATATGAATAGAGTTAACGTACTGAACTGTACACTTAAGAATGGTTAAGAGGGCAAATATTTTATCTTAACTTTTTTTTTCCCCGAGAGAGAGAGAATGAGAGAGAGCAGGAGCAGGAGGGGAGAGGCAAAGGGAAAGGAGAGAGAGAGACCCAAGCAGGCTCCAGATTCAGCTCAACACAGAGAGATCATGACCTGAGCTGAAACCAAGAACCAGATGCTCAACAGACTGAGCTGTCTAGGCACCCCAATTTTACCATAATTTTTAAAATTTAAAAAGGAACTTAGAGGGGCACTTGGGTGGCTCTGTTAGGCATAAGAATCTTGGGATTCAGCTCTGTTTATGATCTTGGGGTCATGGGATTGAGCCCATGTCCAGCTGTGCACCTGGCAGGCAGTCTGCTGGAGATTCTCTCTCCCTCTCACTCCCCCCACCCCCGCTGGCATACTCTCCCAATAAATAAATCTATTTTAAAAAAAAAGAAATTAGACACACCTCATTAAAAATTATATATCCTCCAAAAGAATGAAGTACTACTGATGCATGCTATAATACTGATGAACCCTGAAAACATGGAGCTAAATAAAGGAAGCCACTCACAAACATGTATGATTCCGTAACAGGCAGAATAGGCAAATCCATAGAAACAGAAATATGATTAGTGGTTTTCAAGGACTGGGAAGAGAGAGGAGTGACTGCTAATCAGTATGGTGTTTCTTTTCAGATTGATGAAAATTTTTTAAATTAAATTGTGACAGATCCATAACTTCATGAATATACTAAAAAACCACTGAATTACTGTATACTTTAACAAGGTGAAATGTAACGTATGAATTGTATCTCAATGAATCTGTTATTTTAAAAATCCAAATACCATAAAATAACTAATAGATTAGACAACTTAATTGTTTCCAACTTTTGTGTAATGAAAGATTTTATAGATTACACACGAAGGTAAGTAACAGGCTGAGATAAAATATTTGTAATATGTAATAAAGAACTGACTAGTATACAGTACTCACAATAAACAAATAAAAAAGGCTAGGAAAATGAGCAAGAGAATGAACAAGCAATAGGAACTACAATTGGTTAATGATCATAAAAACATTCAACTTTAGCGGTAAGCGAAGGTATATTAAAAAAATCTTATTTTCATTTTATCAGTTTGTAAAATTTCAGTTTGTAAAAGATCAGTTTGTAAAACCCCGATGTGGGACTCGATCCCAGAACCCTGAGATCATGTCCTGAGTCAAGGGCAGATGGTTAACCAACTGAGCCACCGTGGTGCCCATGAATGAATAAATTTTCAAAAACCAAGAATAAGTTATTTTTAAAGTTACGTTGCTTAAAAAGTCACAAATTTCTTGGCAGGAAGGGATGGAGAAGATTCTACTTCCAAGACCATGAGTATTCACATAAAAATGAAAATGTACTATTTAAAAATCTTTGTTCTTTTGGAATGTTTTACAGTGGCTTGATCCATATGAAAAGGACAAAAATCAGCAAAAACACAAGGGGGAGGGATAACGAACTGAGGAAAATTACCAAAAGAAATGAGGAGTGTTCTATGACTCCTTTTTATTTCTCTTCTATTCAAGTAATTTTAGAAGAACTTTAAAAATTCATTTTCTCTATTGCAAAATATTAAAACTCATCAGAAAGATTTTGAGATTAACTATAAATACATCACATTTTAAGAGAATGAATGTTAGCAAAAAAATAAAATCTAGACAGCACCAAAAAAAAAGTCGAGTTTTCTTTAAAATATTTGAGTATTGAGTTATGAAAGGGCTATAATTTTAACATTCATTCTTTCTTTCTTTCTTTCTTTCTTTTTTAAATCTAGGGGCTAACATCAAGAGGTAATAAATTGGAATTCCTCATATGTGCTGTAAATTTCATACCAGTCCAAACGGATCTGATGAAATAAAAATCCATTTCTCTTACAGTGTGTACTGGTAAAGATTATCATGTAAAATTAAAATCTCAAACCCCCTTTCAATGTATGTAAGTGGAATACAGAAACACCTTCTGTAGTATTCCAAAAGTAAATTTCAAAAGAGTGATCCCATTTGTAGATCCAATGAAATTTTTTTAAAAGATTTTATTTGTCAGAGAGAGAGCAAGAGAGCACACAAGCAGGGGGAGCAGCAGGCAGAGGGAGAAGCAGACTCCCCACTGAGCAGAAGGCAGCCGCTTAACCAACTGAGCCACCCAGGAGTCCCCCAATGAATTCCACTAAAGAAAAAATTCAAGGAGGTTTTTTTTTCCTCCCCGAAATAAAACTGAGAGCAAAGATGTTATAAAACTGATACCGTACTTTAAAGAACAATTTTAAAAATCTTTTTATTTTTAATACCTTATGTTACATTACAGGAAGAACACTGGCTTTGGAAGCAAACTTGTATTCAAACCCTGCCTATCTCTTAAGTTTTGTTTACCTTGTGCAGACCTCAGCTACCTCTTATGCAGTATTTAGACTATTGAGCTAAACTTCCAAAGTTGTTTGGAAGCTTAAAATGAGGTAACAAATACAAAGCTCCTAGCTTAATGCTTATCCAAGTAGGTGCCCAATAATTTTTATTTATGTACCCCATTTCTCTCGTTAATTCATACATTAAAGACTTCATGATAATCATTTTTTAAAAGACTTATTATTTATTTTAGAGAGAGGAGGAAAGAGAATCCTCAAGCAGACTCCCTGCTGAACCTGACATGGGGCAGCTCCCAGGACCCTGAGATCATGACCGGAGCCAAAAGTCAAGAGTCTGCCACTTAAGTGACTGAGCCATCCAGGCACTTTGGGTAATCATTTTTAACTCGATCTTAAAATATTCTACATAGTAGATAGATGACAGGTTAATTATTTTCTATTATTGGACATTCGGGTTATTCCTAATTTTTATATTAGTAATAACGTTACAGTGAATATTCTTGGGCTTTGGGATCCCAAAGGTGGAATTAACAGATAGATCAAAAAGTATTTAAGATTTTATTTATTTATTTGAGAGACAGAGATAGCGACAGAGAACACTAGCAAGCACAAGCTGGGAGGAGAGGGAGAAGAAGGCTGCCCACTGAGCAGGGAGCCTGATGTAGGGTTCGATCTCTGGAGGAGGCAGACACTTAACTGAGCCATTCAGGCGCTCCTCAAAAATTATTTTTAAGCTCTTGCTACATATTGCCAAACTGTACTCTCAAAGAGCTGTATTGTAATTTATATAGCTACCAGCAGATTACATGTATTTTAACAAATCTTATCAATACAGGATAGAAATATACTTTTAAATCTACTACTTCAGACAAGATTTAAAAGCTCACTGTTGACTTTTGAATTTTCTTTAAGAACTAGTAAAAGTATCTTTTGATGTTACCTACTTGTGGTCCCCCTTCACTAACTTACCTATTCATATATTTTGCCCTATAGAGTCTTAGCAGCTTCCCCCATACTGATTTGCGAGAGTTCTTTCCTTTAGTCTTATATTTGATTAAAGTATTTTGCATTTGGTATTTACTTTTATACTTGGGCTTTTTAAAAAAAACCATGATGCATATATAGAGGTTTAACATTTTTATGTAATAAACTCAACCCTCACTTTCTTTGTGATTTCCTAAAATTGTATGTAAACATAAGTTGCTAACTTTACATTCAAAATTTATGTGGGATAGGGACGCCTAGGTGGTTCAGTTGGGTAAGCAGCCAGCCAACACTCGGTTTCAGCTCAGGTTGTGATCTTGCAGTCACGAGACAGAGCCCTAAGTTGGGCTCTGTTCTCAGCGTGGAGTCTGCTTCAGATTTTCATTCTCCCTCCCTCTCCCTCGCTCTCTCTCAAATAAATAAAATATTTTTTAAAAATGAAGTTTACGTGGGGAGGTGGTGAAAAGAAGCATAAAATGTTATGAGTATATTATACACAAGTGATTTTCCTTTCTGATCCATCTTATGTATGAAAATCATTAATTCTACAATTGAAATTTAAGAGCAGAAATAAAATATTCAAAAATATGGCTCTAAAATAAATAGTGAAGCAAAATTCTAGGAACTGCAAAGGACTTGTAGAAATAATTTAGCCTTTTTATTTTTACCTACCTTAAAGCGATTTAATTCTAACATGACATTCAACATCCAGCTTCTTCTGAACCACAAAATTCCCCTATTTGGCACATCTAAAGCTTATTTACATTTTGGTTTAAACAAATTTAGCAGCAGTAGTGCCAATGAATTAGAACTAATCTCTGCTCAAAACTGAGTTCATCTGCAAGTACTATCAGCAATAAAGTAGTATGGCTCAATAAAGGCAATGGCTTAAAATTAGCAACCAATCGCCCAGATACTGATCAACAAAATTCTTTAAAAAAAAAAAAAAGGAAAAAGGGGGCCCCTAGGGTGTGGTTCAAAATCTGCCTTTGGCTCAGGTCATGATCTCTAGCTCTTGGGATCAAGCCCCAAATTGGGTTCCCAGCTCAGTGGGGAGTCTGCTTCTCCCCCTTTCTCTGCCTCCCCCCTGCTTGTGCTTTCTCTCTCTCAAATGAATAAATAGAATCTTAAAAATATATGTAAATATATAAATTATATATTATATAATAATAATATATATTATATATTTAATATTAATACATATAAATCGTAATATTTATATCAATATATATATTTTAAAAAGAAAAAAATGGATTGTCAAAATTGAGTTCTTCCTTTGATGAACCATCCTACCTGCCCCATGATTACCACACCCAAGTCCTCCAGCTAGCTGGTTTGCAACTCATATGGAACTGGATCTGTGCTGGGGAGACTGGGCCAAAGAAGTGTAGAACCCGCTGGCAAAGTCTGAAATGCTGTATTCCAAACACCATATATACTATATGTTTGATCTTTAAATTCCATCCTAGTAAAATCTTTTATGTTGGATTCCTTTGTTAAACCGTACTTACTTACTTCTGAATCTAAATGGCTGGCTCATTAATGTCATAATTTAAGATTTTTAATTTCAAATTTACAATTACATAGAGGGGTTCTTTACTGATTCTGATTGTCAAGATTCCTTTCCAACTCATACGTCTTTGATTCTTAGTTCCCAAGAACTAGTAACACTTATTAACAAAGACACCCATTTATTAAAAACACAGATGCCTTCGTGCTTCTGGACCACTATAGAAACAATATAATAAAAATATTAAATAGAAAGACCGAATACATGTACAAAGGAATACAAATTTAGAAGGTAAATCTTAGATTTTGTTTTGAAAGTCAGAAGCCAGGGGCGCCTGGGTGGCTCAGTGGGTTAGGCCTCTGCCTTCGGCTCAGGTCATGATCCCAGGGTACAGGGATCGAGCCCCACATCGGGCTCTCTGCTCAGCGGGGAGCCTGCTTCTTCCTCTCTCTCTGCCTGCCTCTCTGGCTACTTGTGATCTCTCTGTCCAATAAATAAATAAAAATCTTAAAAAAATAAAAAAAAGTCAGAAGCCAGGGCTGCCAAATTAGGAAAAAAAAGTTTCTAGGAAAAAAACCCACCAAAGAAAAAAATTAGTGCTCAGATTTTCCAAAATTCAAGTATAGAAGAGCACAGCTTGTACTGAATTGTTAGAAGGCAGATTTTCTAAAAGCACAGAAGAATGAATCACAAAACCTTTGAATGCCCTTTCCAATACTTATCAGAGCCTGCGTCCTTGAATTTGCATCACCTGATCTTCAGGCAGTGGCTATCAAGCATGTGGAGGAAGGCAAACTCAATTATAAAAAAATGAGAGGAGAAGGAAACTGTGAAATCTAATCCAATGCCAGAGGAGCCCTTGGCAGAAAACACTGGTAATCAATGTTATTAAGATATAGCAGAAACCTTACCCATGCTACACAAAACAAGATGGATCATTTTAACTATTTGGAAGTGCTAAAGCATCTGCTGCCTTTCTTCCTAAGGCAAAACCCAAATTTATACACACACACACACACACACACACATCTATAAACATGAATTTAATATACATGAATTATATATTTCAAACCTTTTCTGTAAATTATTCATACATCTTCCTAAGCCTAAAATACTT
Organism: Mustela putorius furo; assembly: GCF_011764305.1. Classification (NCBI taxonomy): domain Eukaryota; kingdom Metazoa; phylum Chordata; class Mammalia; order Carnivora; family Mustelidae; genus Mustela; species Mustela putorius. The sequence continues at coordinate 11,378,820 of NW_025422045.1, read as the reverse complement.
ATAATTTTCTATATAGAAGTGTTCTGTTTTAAAAAGGAAAGCAATCAACCTAGCTTTCTAAAATATTGAGACTATAAACCCAACACACCTAGAATGCTGGGGTCTTCCTTATGAAGTATCTACATCAAGTAAGAACTAGCTGTAACAAAGCTCAGGAAAATGCAAATACAATTAACCCAGATGACAGATATTCATGATTTTTAATGGGAAAAGATTGTTTAACAAACATTAAAACGTAAACAGAAGCCACCTTCCAGGATTTTAAAAAAAGAAAGATAGGGGGTGCCTGGCTGGCTCAGTTGGTAGAGTATGCGACTCTTGATCTCGGAGTTTGAAGTTCCAGCCCTATACGGGATGTAGAGATTCCTTAAAAATAAAATCTTAAAAAAGAAAAAAAAAACAAAAACATAAACAAGCGACTTATTTGATCACAAATTGAAGAAATGATATCCATGTGATCATTTAAAATGTCTTAGTATTTCAGATACTTCAGTCTGTAGCATCCAAATGCTTTCCAAAAAATATTTCATTTTAAGAATTGAGGTGGACATAAATAAATAAAGTCTTAAAAAGAAGTGGGGGGGCCTGGATGGTTCAGTGGGTTAAGCCTCTGCCTTCAGCTCAGGTCATGATCCCAGGGTCCTAGGATCAAGACATGCATTGGGCTCCCTGCTCAGCGGCTCTCTGCTCTCTGCTCTGTCCCTGCCTGCCTCTCTGCCTACTTGTGATCTCTCTCTCTGTCAAATAAATAAATAAAATCTTAAAAAAAAAAAAAAAAAAGAATTGAGGTGGACCAAGAGGAGACCATCTTCACAATTTCTAGTATTTTATGACAATTTTTAGTTAAAAATCAAATTTAAGAAAAAATGCCTGTGAATTTACTTCATTTTAGCCTTTCCTTTACAATCATTGTCCTCAAAAAGGAAACAATTAAATGATAGTGAGTTCTAAAGAAAGACTACAAACATAAAACTATACAATTAAAAACATCATTTACTTATTAGTTCCTTACTTCTCCTAAACTTCTTCCCATCTACCCCTCCCAAAGAAGTGACAGGGAGATAAAAGAAGTTTCTTTTTCTTTTTTTCTTTTCTTTTCTTTTTTTTTTTTTTTTTAGAGAGAAGGCATGTGCAGCAAGGAGATAAACAATCTTAAGCAGGCTCCACGCCCAGCACAAAGCCCAATGTGGGGCTTGATCTCACAACCCTGAGATCATAACCCAACCCTAAATCAAGAGTTGGACCCTTAACGAACTGAGCAACCCAGATACCCCAGAAGATGCTTTCTTTAAAAACAAAAAACAACAACAAAAACACCTCAACCATAAAAATTATAATCTACTTTATTCCTCCAAAGAAGAAACCAGTTAAATTATTCTCAAGCAAAAGAACAAATAAACTCCTAATTTCCTTATCTTTGGAGACTTAACTGACTTGCTCTTAAATGAACTGATGTTCTCCATGGCCTCCATACATCCTGACTGGTGCTCTAGCAAGGTGACTGCTTGTACCAGCAGAACACTCTCCAGTGCAAAAGCACTGGAGAGCCAGGGGTGTTTATTCTCAAATAAACTCTGTGTATGCCAGTTGCACCTGCAATTACGAAACTTAAATACTACAAAACTGATGAAATATAAGTGCAAAAAGATGGGACGCCTGGGTGGCTCAGTTGGTTAAGCAGCTGCCTTCAGCTCAGGTCATGATCCCAGCGTCCTGGGATCGAGTCCCACATCGGGCTCCTTGCTCTGCAGGGAGCCTGCTTCTCCCCCTGACTCTGCCTTCCACTCTGTCTGCCTGCGCTCGCTCTTGCTCACTCTCTCTCTGACAAATAAATAAATAAAATCTTTAAAAAAAAAAAAGAGCTGCTGTTTTCATGAAAACTAAGTTGAATGCTCTGCAAAGACCCAACAAAAGCTGCTTTTAAAAAATGCAATGAAATTGCGTGGAATAACTATAAAAGATTTTTTCCCCAGTTGTAACAGATTCTACACTCAAACTGCTACACAAGTCTTTAAATTCTCTGTGCTTTAAAAAAAAACACTAACTAAAACTGGAAAATCTGCGGTCTCAAAGAAAGGCTTTGACCTACACCAAAAGACTGGCACGTAAATATACATTAATATGTTTTACATTAAAATAAAATGTTTAAGTTATTCTGTATAATTTTTATCAGTTGGTTCCAATTTGGATAAGAGGAAATGTTGTATCCTTCAGTGATCAATTAGAACACTGAATGAGAACATCAGAAATAATGCTCAACAATTATTATTCCTCATACCATTCTATGGGAAATCCAAAGACACATGATATGAACTTACTCAGATGTATAACCTGAGACCGTTAAAAACCAGAGAAGGGGGGTACCTGGCTGACTCACTCAACAGAGCACGTGACTCTTGATCTAAGTAAGGGTGGTGAGTTTGAGCCCCATGTTGGGAGTACAGATTACTTACAAATAAAATCTTCTAAATAAAAATGAATGAATGAAAAAAACCTGAAGACAACCCTTTAGAAGGTATAATTTGGCTTGAATTTGAGAAAAATCAAATCTGAGAGATGACTCAACAAACTTCTACACAAGTACTCTAAATGAAGGCAAAGCTGTTTTCTGTTAGCCTTTAAAATACCTTAAATTATTAAAAATACTTAAAACCACCATTTTTTAAAAAAATGTACTTGCTCCTTGAAAAATTTACCTGAGTCAAGGAAAACAGAAATAACTAAATCACTAGCAAACATAAAACTGAGTATTAATGGATGTTTACCCATCTGAATCAAACCAAATATTCTTCTAATCACTGTGAAAATATTTTGTTTTTGCCATTATGTTCTAACATAGGCCAATGTAAACAATATAAACAGTAATACTCTAAAAAAATCCAAAACAATAATACTCAAAACAATTTTATTATTCTAAATAAAATAATATTAAAGAACTGAAGGAAAATATATTGCCTCTGAATGAACATAAGATATTTTAATCCAGAATAACTTGTCCTCTTGACTTTCGTAATTGTAAATTTGATAGCTGAGAAACACAAAGAGTGACACAGTGTACAAATAAGATACTTCAAAGTACATTTCTAACACATGGTACTCAATATACTATGAAGATTGTAATTTACTGTGCCCCATTCTTTATTGATATGGGTCAATAATATATGCGGCTAAGAATCTCCTGGGTTAACTCAGTATTTGAGATTCTCCTTTTCATTAAAACAAAATCAGAAATAAACACAAACACATATACATACAAAACAATGACTAACTAGAACACAACAGAAATATTTTTAAATTACTTTCTAAAGTTAAGTAGTGTCTATGGAGTCCATATTAAACATGCAATATATATTTTTGTAATTGGGGGGAAATGGGAGAATATATTAAATATCCAAGTCATTTATTGACCATAGAGATCAAAATGGGGGTGGAAACAATAAAGGGAAGGACAACTCTTTCCTCCCTACTCTATCATAAGCCACTTTTCATGATGGTATACCTTGGTTGTTATCTGAATGATAAAATGATTAAAATTCACTGAATCAGAGTGAAATAAAAGACTCTATCTACTGTATTTAAATAAACTAGAGAGGTAATAAATGTTTACTGAGCAACTACCATATAACAAATTCACAGATAGATATTATGGGAATATACAGATAAATACAGCAGAACCTTTCCACTTTGAGGAACTAACAACAAAATGTTACAAGAACACGCAAGAAAGTGAACTCAATTCTGGGTGGGGGAAGGAACAGATAGATATAGGGGATATCTTAGACTCATGGAAAAGGTTTTAAAAAGTATGTAAGTCTAAAAACAACAAACAGGATTTTAATTATAGGCAAAAATAATCAACCACCTTCATCTCACTATCCTTCTAGTTAACTATGGAAAATGAAAGGAACTCTCTTTAATATGTGGTTCCAAAATGAAGGACCTTAAAATTACTCACTGTTCAAGAAATAACAAAATGAGTTTAAGAGGGGCGCCTGGGTGGCTCAGTGGGTTAAGCCGCTGCCTTCGGCTCAGGTCATGATCTCAGGGTCTTGGGATCAAGTCCTGCATCGGGCTCTTTGCTCAGCAGGAAGCCTGCTTCCCTCTCTCTCTCTCTGCCTGCCTCTCCATCTACTTGTGATCTCTCTCTGTCAAATAAATAAATAAAATCTTTAAAAAAAAAAAAAGAGTTTAAGAATGGGTAACAATTACCTAATAAAATTAGGGATACCAAAACTATTGTGATTTTGGTTAGAAACATGAACCATACAGCAGAAAACCATTCAGTTACATAAGAACATCTTAAAATCCATTTAAATCTAATGGTTAAGGCCAAAGTGGGGGAGGGATGAAAAATTAAATTTACTTGTCACATTCTGGACGCAAGTGATAATGTAATGAACTAGCTGGCTATAGGTCACAACTAATTATTAAGAAGATATAATGATTTTAAATATATATATATGTTTAGGTTATATATATGTTCAGGTTATAATGATTTTAAATATATATATATATATATGTTTAGAGACAAAGAGAACGCCAGAAGCCATTTAATTTTTCAGGAAATACCATTTTTCTACATTTAAAACAAATGATCTACCAGCAAAAGTAATCCTTTAGAAAACTGAATTCCATGATAAAGTAGTCACTTGATTATTTAATGAAGGAGAAGTAGTCTTTTAGTAACATTAAAGCATCTTATAGATTTTTTTTTATTTTGTTCTTTGCCAAACAGGGCTTTAAAAGATGTTCATCCCAAACTCTGCAAATTACTCAAAATCTTTCAATAAATCTTTCTCAGATTTACTGAACATTCCCACCCCTATATATTTAATGAATCAATAAACATCCACAAATTACTTTTTGGTAAGACTGTTTTATGCATAACTAAAATGATGACTTTTAATTCTATGACAAAAATGAGAAATTAGAAATCTATTTATAAAGCACCAACAATTCTAAATTAACACCTATTCATTATGTGTACACAACAAACAATAGATTTATTCAATAAAAACTAGTATTCAGATCAAATTATACTTCAAATGTACAATTTTTATTATGTGTGGTAACTATTCTATAAAGTCACCAAAACAATGAATTAGTGAATACTGAACCACTGCTCCTTGGGAATACACAGGGCTAGGTTCCTGCAAGCCCTGATCACATTTTTATCAACTAATCACTATGTAATCTTGTTTTAGATGTGTTTCTGTTCAAGGACACCTTACTTAATACAGAATTCACTTATTACTTAATAATAATTTTATTTATTTAATAATACAATTCATTAACACTGACCTCAGAGCCAACAGCACTAATTCATGCCTGAACAAAACTGAATACATATGTTACTTTTTTCTCCATTGGGTGCATCAGAGCCTTTTCCCATTCAGAGCACTAGACAGAGCTTCAGCACTATGGTTAGCTGCTATTTAAAACTGAAATCACCAACAAAAAGCACAAAAATGCAAAAAACAAGGCATTAAATAGAGAACAAAAGAGGACATGTCCTTGCAGTATGAGAGCTGAAAACAAGAAAGCAAGAGTCACCTTATGGGAAAGTTCAAGTCAGAAGACTCAGATTTTTCACCATTCCACGCATGTCCATAAATAATCATGAAACTTTTGTAATGATTTTAGAATTACAAATAAATTTGAGATAGCAGACATTCACAAACACAAAATATGCAAATAACAAGAACTGACAGTACAAAGAAAGCCTAATTAAATAAATCTGATGGGAAATATTTTAGTACTTCAACCCAATTTTATAAATACAAGGGTTTACTTAATGGTCATCAAAGATGGGGAAAAAACTTTATAGCATTATTTTTGAATTATCACACAAAAACAGCAGACTGAAGTAATTTATAAGTTTCCAGATAAAGAATAAAGATGGGAAAATGACTTAAAATTTACTGCCTAGCAATGCCTCAGTGGCTCAGACAGTTAAGCGTCTGCCTTCAGCTCGGGTCATGACCCCAGAGTCCTGGGATCAAGCCCCGCATCCGGCTCCCTGCTCAGGGAGGGTCTGGTTCTCCCTTTCCCTCTATGTTCTTTCTCTTTCTCAAGTAAATAAAATCTTAAAAATAAAAAAAAAAAAGCAGTAAAATATAAAATGTAAATTATGATAGGAAAGTTAAGCTAAAAAGGCATGAAAAGACCATCAGTGTAGATGATTAGAAATTAACACTTAAATATATTCAAGGAAAGTACCTCAGTGAAATAAAAATTGACTTAAAATTCTCTAAATTCTAATTTGTTTAAACTATTATCAAGTATAACCATAATCTGTGTCCAGTTTGCATTTCTACTCTTTATAACAAAATTTAGATGCATATTTAAACATCATCTATTCACACTGGTACCTGAGATTTATATTACAGAAAATGAAAACAGCAAGATACATTAATTAAAACCAGAAGAGAATTTGAGAACAGGGAATGAAATTTTTAAAAAGCCACCAACATCTTTTTTCCTTTTATATTTCAGATGATGTTCACTAGAGCAGTTTTTGGCAGCAAAAAATAAGAAAAATTTGTCTTTTAATAGAGGAGTGATTTAAATCATGTAACAGTATATAGTTTAATACGAAATGAGCTAGAAAATATGTGTGTGTGCATATATAAGTATATACATCTCATATATTGTGTGCATGTGTGTATACACGGCCTTCAGTGAAAAAGGAGAAAGAAGACAGACAAGGAGAGATGTCTACATTAGGGGGAAAAAAGGCAAGTCACAGAATAGGGTATAAAATAAGATTCCTTCTTGAAAAGCAAGAAATGTTAACTTGTTTATATATGCACACGCATTAAATTACTAATGAGAAAGGGACTTCAACACTTTCATTTTTTATAATGAGCATGTGTAAGTTTTATAAGCATAGGTTCTTGACAAGTGTTGTTACATCTTGTTATATACCTTGTTATAGCTATTTTAAAAATAATATAATGTGGTATAAAATTCATGTTGTTTAAAAATGATTCCTATAAACTTAATTTATTCAGGTAAATCCTGTTAAATTAAAAACAAACATTTCCACATTCAAAGAATTTCAGTATATTCTCAAAATTTAACACTAACCAATCCTCCAAGCTGTAATGTTTACTGATTTATAACAAGGGTTAGAAAACTTTTTCTGTAAAGGTCAGACAGTAAATATTTTAGGCTTTGCAGACAAACATGGTCTCTACTACATATTATTCTTTTTGTTCTTGTCTTTGGTTTTTTTTGCAACCCTTTGGGAATATAAACAGACAGAGAGACGTGCGTGCGCACAAGTTAGCTTATTAGATCATAAAAAACAGACCACAGGCTGAATCTGCCTTGCTGGCCACAGTTTGTCAACCACTAATTTATGATAATAAACCAGCACCTTGACATCTGATATTTAAAATACATCTTGACAAAGGTATCAGAAATCACAATAGTCAGTTTTATTCTACATTAAATAAAGCAAGGCAGTACTGAAGAAATTAAAATTACAGATCAGTTAATATACTTAATTTCTATTAATATCCCAAATATTAATCAAACAATGATAAAAACACAGTAAATAAATTTCAATATTATAAACCATGATCATGTGTGCACCTAAAAGCACACATATCCACTTGAAAAGTCAGCTGAAACTGAAATACTACACATCAAAGCTCAAATCTTTTATAATAATTAAAACCATTAACTCATTTAAATAATCAAAACTATTCAGTCATTTGTTTTAGATGTCATCAACTCCTGAAAATTAAGTATTGAATTCAGAGGCTGGTAGTATTACTACATTTTACTTTTTTAATTTGTAAAGGTTACTGTAAAATACTAATCAACAATCTAAAATATTACACTTTAATAAAAGTTTATGTTCTTGGAAACTTTTTAGTATTTACTGGGTCAGCAACCATCACTGGAAACTTGACTCTACTTTTTCTTTGCCTAAAAGACAGCTTATATTTGATTTTGTTTAAAACTGAAAGACACTTATTGTAATCTGAATGCTACTATCAAAGATTTGCACTACTATTCACCATGAATAATAAACTAGGTCAAACTGAATATCTCCCCACCCCCACACCCAAGTAACCAAATAACCATTATAGAATAATCTTACCTAGACTGGTGGGTTTTATCAGTTCATCCAGTAAATCATAAAATGGTAATTTTTGAAGTTTTATATCCGGATGAACTGGGTGAAGAGCTGATGTAAGATGTGGGAGTTCCAGTTCATGTTTAGGTCCCAGAAGAGAAACAGGGAGTAACGGTGATGATGCAGGGTGACCATCATAAGTGAGTTGTGGAATGGTAGATGGAGACAAAGTTGCTGGCATAGGACTTGAATGAACATTGGGGATGGACAAGTCCGCAGGCGTCATGATTTTCTGAGGGAACCTCCGCCTATAGAGTTCTTTAATTTTCATTTGTACAGCAGGACTGCAGCCAGCCTTTAGCAAATGCAGGGCTTTTGTGAGAAGTTCGTGTTTGCGTCCGTGCTTGTTTCTCCCAGCGTAGCCCAACAGTACTTGGAGTTCAGAAACTCTAAGGCTCATAACCATTTGCTTAGAGACAAAACAAAATGTAAAGTGTTAGTATTCCAAGAGTATAATTCACAATATTAAACAATACTTAATTCTAACCCTTTCCCCTCATGGTCTGCTTTAAAGGCCAGCTCAGTTACAATCAATTCTAGTTATTTCCAGCTTAAAATAAGTAATGGAAAAAATTTTAAAATTAATATTCATAAATTCAGTGACTTCTACCCATGGTTATGAAAAATGTAAGATGAAGTATACACCAGTCAGAACCATGTCTCACCTCACTGCCCTATTTCAATGCAACTGTCAGGTATTCATTCATCAAGAGCCTCCTGAGTCATCAAGAGAGTGCTGACTGCTATGCAGATGGCAAAACGTAACGATGAGGCTTCAAGAACATTTGTTTTCTTGGGGTAAAAGTATATAAGTATATATGAAACACATAAATGCCTACCTCAAACGTCAGATGCAAGCAGGGTATAAATAACATACTACCAGGTATTACATTCTATGCTGACCCTGGAATTTGTAGGACTTAAAAACTATATATCCTTTTTGACCCCATATTTACCAAATATACTTGGTATTTTCATATGGTTGTCACTAAATCTTATTATCTCCACAAGCTATTATCCCCTTCCTTCTTTATACATGAAGAAACTATGTAGTTAAGAAAGGTCAAATAACTTACCTAAGGCCACATAGCTACAAAGTCGCAGTCAGGATTCAAATCCAGATATGTAGGATTCTAAAGTCCACGCTCTTTTCACTAAAGCTTTAGGAAAAGGACAGAGCTGGAAACATAATATTGACTCACTCCACTAGCAAGGCCAGGCTAAAAAGTATAGGAATTCAATCCACATGCCATAATGTGGAAGGTTGTAATTTTAAAAATCTGTTTAGGGGCGCCTGGGTGGCTCAGTGGGTTAAAGCCTCTGCCTTCGGCTCAGGTCATGATCCCAGATCCTGGGATGGAGCCCCGCATCGGGCTCTCTGCTGAGCGGGAAGCCTGCTTCCTCCTCCCTCTCTCTCTGCCTGCCTCTCTGCCTACTTGTGATCTCTGTCAAGTAAAATAAATAAAATCTTTAAAAAAAAAAAATCTGTTTAACTCTTTGTTCCCAAACTTGTTTGGTCACTTTCTCCTTTTTCTCCCATTACTAAGAGACTACCAACAAGAAATGCCCAACTATACCAACCCTCTCATCTTAAAGTGGAAGAAAATGGAATCCAGAGAGAAGAAATGGTTTACCCAAGATCATACAGTATTAACAGCAGAATCCTGACTTGACCACCACCGACAGGGAGATGCTAGGGTAGAAGACACATGTAAGCTTACCACTGGCTCTCTATTTCCCCCACTGTTTTATCCCCTCATCTCAGGCCTAACAGCAATACACAAAAGATAAACTGCCTTTCCTAACTCACTGCCACTACCTGAGAGGCCACCCCACCCCAGCCAATCCTCTGGAAGCTATTTTAAGAGTGCAAACAAAGTAAATTTAAAAATCAAATAGTGAGAAAACAGTGTATAAAGACTTTATATCAAATATATCTGGCTATCAAACATATATGTGCCTTTACCCTACTTCTCTGGCCTGAAAAATACTGTTTCCTCAATTTCTAGCTTTTCTCAGCCTTAGTCCAATTAGGCCTGGCAATATTAATGACTCTCACTACTTTTACTGGTCACTTTGCATACATTTATTTAGCACTTGTCTTGCCTTTTTTATAAATTTCTATTTGGACAAGTGAGTCCATGACCAGTTTGAGGTCTTCCAGGGCACATACCAATGTCACCATTATCATCTAACACTAGGGTCTGACAACAGTAGAAACACATCAAATGACTGGACAATGAATAAAGAAATGAATGAAAGAATGAAATAAACAAGTCACACCAAAGGGTGGGGTAGAATCTACAATGGTAAGTTATACATATAACTACAATACAAATGCAAATGAACTCCCAAACTCTTATGTTCACTAAAAGGCAAAGAAATACTATAGGCCTTACAAATAAAGCCTCCCCCAAATCCTATAAATGCTTCTCTTTTTTAGATATGATCAGAGATTAATTACTAACTATAATATCAGCAAGCTATCAATTTCTCCCTACTATCCAAAATGTCCTAAGAATACAAGAGTTTTAAAGATTTTTTTATTACTTATTTTAAAAGGAACTGGGACTTCAACTATAAGTAAGCTTCTGCATTTGGAGAAATAACATAAATTATGATTCAAAGATTATCAGTTAAAAGTAAGTTTAGGTTGGCACTGGTCAAATGTACTTCATTTTAAAGAGAACACAGTATAAATTTTAGAAAGAGAACAATGTCTTCCCACTTCAACTGCATTCTCCTAGGTCAAACACAAATAAACTTGAATTCAGTGATTATCAAAGGCTTTTCCCCAATGAGTTTTTGTCCTGACTCTACAGGTATAAGGATGCAGCACAGATGTATTATTTTATGTTATATGGAAGTACACACTGGCAATTCACATAAAATAAAACCTCTTGTGTGACAGTCAAAAGAATAAAGTTGATGACATAAGCATAAGTTATGTTTTTGTTTTTTCAGGATGTGTAATTATCATTGACAATTATGCAGCAAGTATTGTCCTCATTCTACAGACAGGAAAACTGAGGCCTACGCAGGTTAAGAAATTTGTTGAATATTATACAACTGCTCCAAATATTATGCTGTTACACTTCCAATTAGGAAAGAGAAAAACCTTTTAAAAGACTAATTGATTAAACATTCAATCTCCATTTCAAGCACCAAAATTTTGGCTTTAAAAAAATTGGTGCTTCAGGGATGCCTGGGTGGCTCAGTTGGTTAAGTGGCTGCCTTCAGCTCAGGTCATGATCCCAGCGTCCTGGGATTGAGTCCCATATCGGGCTCCTTGGTCAGCAGGGAGCCTGCTTCTCCCTCTGCCTCTGCCTGCCTCTCTGCCTGTTTGTGATATCTCTCTTTCTTTCTCTCTGACAAATAAATAAAATCTTTAAAAAAAAAAAATGGGTGATTCAGATAAGAATGCATCTGGATTCAAATTAACCACTGCACCTTAAAATCAGGTTTAGTGAAAGATGGAGTACTATCCACAGCTATAACTGGAGCAGCTGCTGCATACTCTCAAGGACTGTAATAAGCATGCAGTATTTTAAAAAAATAAATAAAAGGGGCCAGGAAACACAAACATCTGAAGCATCACTCAACCGAAAAGTTTCAGAGAAGCATGAAGCAGTCAATTCACAATGCAAAGTGTTGACAACACAGAGGAAAACTAAACACTTATATATGAGATGTTGAAGAGCAATATATTTTAATCCATCATGTGTTTAAAAATCTCCATTTGTTAGCACCACAACAAAATGAATATTTATAACTAAGGATAACATCAACCACTGCTACTACTAGAAATCATTATCTCCTCAAATAGCATTCTGGCGAATATATCTCCAAATGATAGAGTTGTCAGAACCCCAGGAAATTCAGAATGCCTGAGAGATGTATATACACTGTACGGAAAGCATTCTGTGAAGGGCATCTTTTTAAAATTAATTTTTTTAATCAAGCAGACATGCACACAGTTTAAAAAGTCAACTAGTGTGACCAGAAAACACAGATCCCCTCCCCACCCTCACTTTTTACATTCCTAGGGCAAACTCTTTAAAGTCTTTTTGGCTATTTTTTATGGCATTTTTCACTATATTCTATACAGCAGGTCTATGTGTTACTAAAATTTTTCCTTCTAGGAAAAAAATGACTTATTGGGCTCTGTGTTATCTCTACCCCCATATCCCCTCACAATTTTTGTTTGAATCAGTTGTCGTTTACATTATTATTACAGCTGTAAATAATATCATGATTACTCTTCCATTCTGTAGAACTTTGGCTTTCCTTAGTTAATCACTGCACCATTTGTGCATTTGCTTTGTTTTCTAGGTAACTACTAATTCATCTGATAAAACTGATAAACTGTAACTGATAAAAGTGTAACTTTTAACATATTCAAATATATCAGGTAAAACTGTTTTCATTTCTTTCTTAAATACATGCCTTCTGGAGCCCTCTATCAGTTTCCAATTTGGACTGCTTGCTCTCTAGACCTGGTACACAACTATGGTCATAGAATTTCCCTTCAACATATCTTTGTAATTTCCCCATCCCTCTTCCATACTGCATCCCATTTCACTGATCTCACTTTTTCCTTAGTTTTCTCTTTTTAGTATTTTCTCCATTAGCTTCCTAAGAAGGGACTGGAAGCTACATTTTTAATTCTTTACGTTGTCCAAAAATATATCCATTTACCCATACTTAATAACTGAGTTTGGCTCAGTATTTGAATTCTAGACAGGAAAGCATGTTTTGTCAGAATTTTAACAGCCTTTCCTTACTGTCTTCTGGCTTCCAGTGTTGCTGTTAAGAAGCCTGGCATCATCCTGATCCCCAATCCTTCACAGTCGCCTGTATATCCCCCTAAGGGAGCGTATATAGAAGTTTCTTGGGGCACCTGCATGGTTCAGTCAGTGAATTGTCTGCCTTAGGCTGAGGTCATGATCTCAGGGTCCTGGGATCCAGCTCTGCAGCAGGCTCTGTGCTCTGCAGGGAGTCTGCTTTTCCTCCCTCTGCTCATGCTCCCGCACTCGCTCACTCGCGTTCTCTCTCTTATAAATAAATAAAAGCTTTAAAAAAAAAAAAAAAGCTTCTTCCTACGTGCTTTGCAATTTTAGTGTTGCATCTTAGGGCTGGGTTGGTTTTCTGTGGGGTTTTGTTTTTGCTTTAATTGTATGAACCTGGTAATTGCTGTCTTTTAAATTTAGAGATGCACATTTCTTGTGTGCCTATTATTTAGGTACTGGTCTTAGACCAACTGTCCAATTTTCCTTTACTCTATCTTTTCTCTTCTCTTGCATTTTACATCTTCTGCATTTCGCGGTTTCCTGAGAGATTTCCTCAACTTGATCTTCTAACATTTCTACTAAAGTTTTCATTCCCATAAGCTCTGTTCTGTTTGTTACATACCTTTTTTTCTTTTCTTTTCCCCCTACATCTTGCTTTTAGTTTTCATGAATGGAGTATCTTACTTCCTCTCTGATGATATATATAAATTGGGTATTTGGTGGTGTTATTGTCTTCCGCTGTCTGCAGCGTCTCTGCAACCTCTGGATTCTTTTTCACTACCTGCTTCGGTCTCTGCATTTCCCACTTGTTTTCCTCAAATGACAAGGGATTTCTGGCTGTACATTTACATTTAAAAGATATTAAAAAATACTTTAAAAACATAATCAAATGATCTGTGTGAGTGAGCAGATTGGGGGTACTTCATTCTAGGATGATCAGGCAGGAATTTGGCTATTTTGAGGATTCCTTTTTTCCTTTTTACTAATTACTTTTGAAAGAGGAATCCTCCAATGTTCTGCTTTGGCAGTATGACCAGCTTCTAGTGTTTTCAGGATAATGGGGAGAGAGAAGAGGGTGGTCTTCACCATTCAGAAATTAGACATTTCAATTTAATCCCCCTTTCAGATATGTAAAATTTTACACACACACACACACATGCACGTGTGTGTGTGTGTGTGTGTGTGTGTGTGAAAACAACTATGCCAACCACAGGGGCAGGAACCACATTTTGAGAAAGATAAATACAGACAATATTCAAGCAGTATCAACAAGTACTACAGACAGAGTGCTTTTTGCAATTAAACAAAATGTGCCAGTATTACTGTTCTTTATTTATGACCTTACATTAAAGGTCATACCTAAATTGTGAATTAAGAATTAGGTCCTTCCTGCTGAGCAACATAATTACTTTCATTCACACATCCCACTGCAGTACTTTAGAGGATTAGTCATAATAAAGCAGACTCTATATTATGACTATCTGGTATCAATTTATAACCAACAGTAAACCAAAATGAATTCTGAACATAGAAAAACTGGGCATTTAACAATGTCATTATATTTCATTTATACTTTTACTTTCTATCCACAACAGCAATCATCAAAAATTCTATAACTGCATACATTAAAGCCTGTACAACAAAAATATTTTATTATTTTTAAAGTCAGATGCTTCATCAATGAAAATGACTTCTGCATCATTTCTAATATCTCCATTTGAAATAGTTAATAAGCATCTGTTAGATTAGTAATTTGTCACTACTCAGTTCAACCAGAAAACCTAGTTAGACAGTTTCTACAAAAGGAGCAAGTCAGGTTGGTTATCTCTATAATCTCATTCAACCCAATTTCTCATTTTTTAATTTATTTCACAATATAAGATAACTGAAAAGTGACCTCTAGAGCCTACTCCCCTAGTCGATCTTCTCTGTCTTCTCCTGGTCTCTATTTCATCATACCAGCTGCATTTAGTCACACATAATGACAAAATATGGAGATCCCACTCTCCTTTATGCAGAGTATAAACCTAGGACTGTTACATTAGTGCACCATGGCGTCAATTTGTGACAGATAATTTAAACACCATAACCATTTACGTACTACTACATTTCATGAAACATCTGGATGTGTCCTTCAAAAGGCTCCTTCCAGATGATAACTTGGTTATTAAAAATAACAAACCTAACTCAGAACATTTTAAAATTTGGACAAAATACTTTTTCTAATATAAAAGTTTAGAGTGTAAAATTCTAACACACTGCCAAACTTCTTATGCAGAGGTAGGAAAATATTACTTTTATTTAAGTAAAAGGCTGTTCTGCACACAGATGTTCAATAAATGCTTTCTGGATCAGTGCACAGCCCCTAAATGAATATGAAGAGAAAGGGAATACAGGAACATTGAACACATACAGAGAAGCTAGTCTTCAGAGATGGACATACATGATCATCATATTAATTTGATTCTCAAAAGTCATTGAACACCTACTATGTGCTAGGTACATATAAAACATAATATGGTACCAGTACACAAAGAATTTGGATTCCAGTACCAACTTGACCACTAAATTACTGAAACACAATCTTTCACAGGGTCTGTTTCCTCACATCAAAAAATGAGGCATTAACTAGAGGTTCCCAAAGGCTCCTTAAAATTTCAAAGCTCTACAATGCTATAACTCTATTAAATGAAATCTTTCTTCTCATTCTTCTACCCTTCCATAGTTAAGGAAATACAAACAATCTGTAAAGTCAGTGAATCTAGGTTACTAAGATTTTCAATCAAAATTTTAAGTGTTGGGGCGCATGGATGGCTCAGTGGGTTAAAACCTCTGCCTTCGGCTCAGGTCATGATCTTAGGGTCCTAGGATTGAGCCCCGCATCAGGCTCTCTGCTCAGCGGGGAGCCTGCTTCCCTTCCTCTCTCTCTCTGTCTGCCTCTCTGCCTACTTGTGATCTCTGTCAAATAAATAAAATCTTTAAAAAAAAAAAAGTTTAAGTGTCATTTACCTGAGCTGACAGAATAAATATAATGATAAATCCAATATAAGTTACATGTTTACAACATGCCAACCATATACCAATTATAGTAAACATGATTACACAAAAAGACACATGATTACCCAAAAGACACACCATTGTTATTCCCACTGCATGGATAAGAAAACCGATGCAAAACCTGAAGTCAAACACTAAGTGATGGAGACAGAGCTCGAATGTGACCTGACTCCAGAGCCTAAGCTCATAAACACTAACCAAGAGAAGTGTCTTATCACAACTCTCAGCCAGAGCAGAATATGTGTTACTCTAGGACAGGGGGGCACTAAATGTCATGAGGAATTTAGACTACACAGAGTAAACAAGCATATTTTGAGGCAGTGAAAATGTGATAAAAATAGTGTTTAAGACTATCCAAGTAGCTACCTGTAGGACAAATGAAACAAAAGATATTAAGAAATTTAAGATTTCTAGCAAAAACATATGGCAACAAGAATTATTTATCTACATATAGGGGAAGCAGAAAATGTAACGGTCAACGTAAAAGAGACAGAACCAAGAAATACTGCAAAGAAAACTGCTGATCACACGCAATATTCTAGCTACAGATGCCTCTTTTTACAATTAGTACCGTACGTGATCATGAGAACAACTACCATTCACTTTTAAAATAAAACTTAGCATTTAAATATAATAAGCAGGGCTTGATGAAATTTTAATTCTATTGAATTATGAAAGTGAGGATTCTCTTCCAAACTCTCCCAACCAAAAACAAGCAAAACACTGCATGTGCAACTGGGAGATACCGTCTCATCTAATTTAAGTTTCAGACAAGACAAGAAGCTATGAAAGAAACAGTATACTCTATCTGAGAGAAAGTTAAGACACTTAAAAGAAAGAAAAGACAAGTATGAACAAAACAAAAAGTGAAGGGGAAAAACACATTCTATAACTAAACAGAAAGTCTTTAAATCATAGCCGTCTGAGTCCCAGAAAAGAGATTAGGTGAAGCCCTAGAGGGAAATTATCAAGGGAACTATTTCCGAGTAACAGGTGTAACCCACACAAGGTTACAGAGCTAGGAAGTAATGCAGTCCAATTCAAAAGTCAGATGCCAAAGTCCACACAACTCTCCAAAGTACTGACAATGATAGATACTATTAAATATAACTGGAAAATGATGGTTTTTGGAAATAGGAGATTCACGACATCAAATAAAACTATGGAAATCTTCTTGTCCAACACTACATCTAATATATGAAGTTTTACTGTAACCTCCTTAATTGATAGTCTCCCAGCCTCTACTGAAACTCTTCTAAGACTTCACAACCTAATCTTAAAGTGACCTACCTTACTGAAAAGCTCTATGAATCCAAACCCAAAGGTTCTAAAATTTTGTCTATTCTTTAAATGTGTTAAGACGTCTCTTTTCCTTCAACAGGCTTGTTTTCTAGACCCCTTCCCATCCTTATCACTGTTCTCTGGAGCATTTAACAGTCCACTGTACTCAGAGTGAGTGAAATAATCCAGATAGTGGCCTAATCTTGAATACTGCAGTATTACCACCTCTCTTATTATGAACACAGTCCAAATAAGGCATTCGCGATTTAGGGCTAATTGGTTTGTTTTACCTGTGCAAGGGGAAGGATGTGGTATGTGTTATGTTTTTGTTTCAGCAATCAGGGGGAGGTACATCACGTCATATAGTTGCTCATACTAAGCTTAAAGTGAACTAAAACCTTTAACTGATTTTTTTATGTGAACTGCTTTTAGGTTAAAATTCTTCATGCTTTATTACAAATTTTTTTTTTAAGATTTTATTTATTTATTTGGCAGACACAGAGAGAGCTCAAGCAGTGGGAGCAGCAGGCTAAGGGAGAGAGAAGCAGGCTCCCCACCGAGCAGGGAGCCCAATGTGGGGCTTGATCCCAGGACCCTGGGATCAGGACCTTAGGTGAAGGCAGATGCTTAACTGACTGAGCCACCCAGGTGCCCCTTACAAATTTTTTTTAAAATTTAAAAGTAGAACTTTATATTAGGTTCTGTTAAACTTCACTTTTTTTTTTCCAGTTCATCACTCCAGCCTTTCAAAACCCCTCTGGAGAAGTACACTCTCCACTCTCTACTGCAGCACATATATGGTATTATAAATTGCTTATTTTCTGATCTATGTCCTCCCCAAGACTTTGAGCTTTTCAAGGACAATGACTTATCTCCATATCACCTATGCTAGCATAGGTGACAGGTACTATACCTGACACTTGGTGACAGGTATAGTACCTGACACTTGGTAACTGCCCAGGAGATGATGACAAACTAACTCCCTTTGATTCCGTAATCTAACGTATTCTTCCCAGGCCACCTACAAAATCCGAAATATTCATACAGGTCATCCTTAAAACTTGGGATATAACAGAGTCAAGACTACGGGAACTTGTGGCACATCGTAAGAGATGCCTCTTCAGATAACAATAAAGTTTAAGATTACACATAGCACTGCTCAACTACTTAGGATGCAGATGACTATTTTCCCCCAATATTCCCTAATCTTAATATACCCTATCTGGGTTGCCCAAGAAAAATAATTAAAGCTATCAACTATCGTATTTCAATCCCAATTTACAGACTTGCTTTTCAGAGAAAAATAAACTTAGTTAAGATGTACACACATTTTCTAAAAGCCTTTTGGGGGGGGGCATGTTCTGAGGGTTAAGCATCTTTCTTTGGCTCAGGTCATGATCCCAGGTCCTGGGATCTAGCCAACAAAGGCCTTCCTGCTCAGTGGGGAGTCTACTTTTTCCCTCTCCCTCTGCGCCTGCCCCCCCCTTCTCGCTCTCTCAAATTTAAAAAAAAAAAAAAAAATCTTTGGGGGGAAAAAAGAAAGCCTTGAGAATGGGATGCCTGGCTGGCTCAGTCAAAACAAATGGCTCTTGATCTTGGGGTCATAAGTTCAAGCCATGGTGGGTGTAGAGATTACTAGTTTTAGAAAAAGTAAAAAATAAAATAAAAGCCCTGGAAATGATTTCTCAAAAACTACAGAGAAATATTAAAAAGAAAAAATAGGCTGCAGGAAAAAATGTTGTTCAGGTCTTACAGTGACAATTTGCCTAAGGTTTGAGTGGAGAAGGGGGACAGAGAGAGAAGTTTACTTAAGCAGGTTCCATGCCCAGTGCCTGGCATGGGGCTCAACCTCATGACCCTGAGATCATGAATAGAGGTGAAATCAAGAGTCAGACACTTAACCAACTGAGGCACCCCAAAATTTACTTATTTTGACAAAAAGAGTTGCCTAGACATCACCAATCCAAATCCCAAAATAAAACATAACTATGATGCAATCTGACTGGGCTTCATGTTAAAGAGCTTTAATTTAAACAAAAGAATACTCTAAATCAGCATTTTCCAAACTAGGTTCATATTGTTAATGGGTATTCAGAGAAATAGAGTTCTATGGCAAAACAAGTTCAAGAAATTCAAGATTCTCTAATTCCCCACCATGCCCTCCTTTCTCAAGTCATATTTGAACACATTAAAAGTTCCAAGAAGTCCAACAGAAATGTTAATGCTGCATTTAACGTTTTGCAAATTTACTTAGCCACAAAACCTTCCTTACTACTGTTGTTTAATCTATAAACATCTCATTTCTTAGCACTTCACAAAAGAAATCCAGAACAAATTACAGGATATTCAAGTTGTCTAGGAGTTCCATTTTATGCTTGTTGTTCCAGCAGAATTATTAAAAGCTTCCCCTTTCCACTCTTAAAAGTGCCCCAGTATGGATGATAAATTATCTAGCCATAGAGTTAATACTCCAAAACTAAATATGAGTTATAAAACATGTGCTACCTTTACCAAATGTTAAATTAACATGGCCATGTTACTGCATGCAGTTAAACTGTTACATAGATGATGATTAATCTCAAACCATTTTCCCAAACTTCATGAACAATTCTCCGCTAGCAATCTTACATGTATTTCCAAAATATTCTGGACTAATAAATTCTTGCTAACTGAACTCACAAACCAAACAGATTTAGGCAGTGTAATTGCAAGATTTTAAAGAGTCCATTATATAAAATTGTAAGGAAAGATGCTATCTTAAAAACATTAAAGCCGTCCGTAAAAGAAGTTTAAAGTTTTAAAAGATATATATTTTTTAAAGATTTTATTTATTTATTTGACAGAGGGAGAGAGATCACAAGTAGGCAGAGAGGCAGACAGAGAGAGAGGAGGAAGCAGGCTCCCCACTGAGCAGAGAGCCCGATGTGGGGCTCGATCCCAGAACCCTGGGATCATGACCTGAGCTGAAGGCAGAGGCTTAACCCACTGAGCCATCCAGGTGCCCCTTAAAAGATATTTTTAAAAATTTTTCCAGGTCTTAACTATAAGAATTCCTCTCTATTCCTGACCCTGTTTTCACTCAGACCAGTCTTTCTGGATGACCTCCATCTCATGACTTCAAAATGCCATCTCTAAGTTGTTAACTCCCAAATCCACTTCTTCAATGTCCCACACGTACTCAACATGCCCAAACCTAAAACATCAAATTTCTCAAACCTTCCATCCACCTTACCAGTTGTCCAAGCCAGAAACTTCCCCACCACCTTCTCCTTCACCTATGTGTTTTTACCAAGTCATACCAATCCTACCACCTTAAAATATCTAAGTCACTATTACCACTTTTCTTTTTGTTGCTTTTGCCTTTGGATTCTTTTATTGCTCAAAAAAGCTTTGTATTTTTTGTTTTTTAATCTGGCTTTCTGACTCTGCGCATTTTCAACACTTTCACAACAATCTTCTGCTCCCCCATAAGGAAAGCGTGCTTGATTGTGTTGAGAACACACTGTACACACAGACACACCAAAGACCCTGCTGACAGGTTTTTTTTTTTTTTAAGATTTTATTTATTTGATGGGGGGAGAGGGCACAGATCACAAGTAGGCAGAGGGAAAGGGAGAAACAAGCCCCCTGCTCAGCAGAGAGCCCAATGCGGGGCTTGCATGACCTGAGCCAAAGGCAGACGCTTAACCAACTGAGCCACCCAGGCACCTTTGTTTTTCTGTTTTAGACAACCTTAAAAGGACTTTAGGTCTCACAGCATGAACTTCTATTAGTCGACCTAGGCATACACTAATGCAAATTTCAATGCTAGAAGGGTAAACAATTCTATGACCAGGGGTTCAGGACGGCCTAGTTTTGTTAGAGGCTATATTGTAGGACAGCCTGCAGTGGAATGTCAAACACTGGACCACCTTTGGATGCCGTCCCCCCAAAGAACCCTATTTACCACTTTAACTCAAGACTAATGCTATCTCTGTTCTACCAATCTCTGATATTATCCCCTCCAAGCAATTCTCCACACTAGTGATCTTTCTAAAATGTAAGTCTGATCATGTCATTCTCATGCTTAAACCCTGCAATGATCATCCACTGCACTCAACTGAGGCCAAACATCCTAGCATGGCCTAAAATATACTTCGCGATCCAGTCTCAGCCACTGCCACTAACCCCCTTAACCAGCTCCCCATCATCTGGGACTTGTATATACACATGCTCTTTTTTCAGCAAGTCATTCTTCTCCCTCTCTCATCCTAACTTTAACTTTAACTTTAACTCATTCAGGTGTCATATTAGATGTCATCACCTTTGGGATACTTTCTTCAGTCGACCCTCAACATTAGTAAATTTACCCTCCTACATGCTCCACAAATTAACCCAATACAGAGAACCTTATGCTGTATGTAGAGAAGTCCTGTTTACTGGTCTATTCTCTATCAAACTCTAAGCTGTCTATACAGACTGTGTTTTTCTTGTTGTCAATAAATAAAAGTGAGTAATGATGGTCTGACATCTGTCTTAATTACATGAACCATACTGGTAGTGTGAACCTATTAGAAATATACACATTACCTCCCTAAAATAAAAAACATTATATAATTCTGCCCAATGCCCAGTCAGTATATTACTGGTATCCAAACAATAGATTACTTAGTTTGGATGGCTAAGTTAAAGAATTTTGTTCTTAATCCTACACAGAACAAAAAGTGTGTGTGTGTGTGTGTGTGTGTGTGTGTGTATAATCAAAAAGTCAAAAAGTCAATGTAATTGAAGAGTAAGTGAACTGAAAAGGGAAATTAAAATAGGAGACCAATTTAGACATTGTTGATTAACACCAAAATGATACAATGAGAATGAAATAATAAGAGTGGTGGTTGGAAAGAAAAGAAAAACTAACATTAAGAAAGATGTGACAAGACTTGTATGTGGAGGGATTTTGTAGTTCAGAAGATTCAGGAAACAGAGAAGCCTTCCTTGAGTACCCAAACCAGGTCAGGTCTCCTTGTTAAATGTGCTTACTCTGTCCCTTTCCTTTATAGAACTTACTACAGTTTCAGAATCATAATTTCAATGGGAAAAGTTCAATCTATCTCTAACTTCCCAGAATTTGCATTGCTGTCCTATGTGTACCTCCACATGAATCTACTGGGTGTTCCATAAAATACACCTCCATGTTTTTTTCTCCACATTACCTTTGTTCCTGTTATTCTCTCTGCTTGAAATAACCTTCCTATGATCAACTATCAAAAGTCTTCTCCTTTAAGACCCAATCTGAAATAAGCTTAACCAGAAGTGACCTCTTCCCCTTATGAATACTTTGTTAACTATTCATATGGTTACTCCTTTATGTTGCTTTCCACTGTAGTTGTTCTAGACATTTCTCTCCTCCACATGAAAGAGGCAAACTTCTTGAGGTCAGGTATGGGGCAAAGGGAGCAGAGGTAGGTATGGAGAGGCTGAATAGACTGCAACTCTAAGCACAAAAAACAGCTGAAGAGAAAGCATCGGAGAACCAATGAAAATCCACTCCCTCTCCCAAAGGATTCTTATACTGGGTTCTACAAAGACCCCTAGAGATGTCTTCCCTTCTAATTCTCATACTACTTACTGGTCATATTATTTCTAGAAAATCACTGCCCAAAAGAAGATAATATAAGCTCCAAATTCAAGCTACACATGTAATTTTTTTAAAGCCTTTATTTTTTAAAAGATTTTATTAATTTATTTGACAGACAGAGATCACAAGTAGGCAGAGTGACAGGCGGGGGTTGGGGGGAAGCAGGCTCCCCGCCGAGCAGAGAGCCCGATGTGAGGCTTGATCCCAGAACCCTGGGATCAAGACCTGAGCTGAAGGCAGAGGATTTAACCCCCTGAGCCAGCCAGGCGCCCCTACACATGTAATTTTAAATTTTCTACTAACTATACTTTTATTTTCTTTAAGTTTTTATTTATTATTTGAGAGAGACAGAAAGAAACAGCATGAGCAGAGAGAGGGAGGAGAAGCAGACTCCTTGCTGGGCAGCGAGCACCATGCAAGGCTCAATCCCAGGACCCTGAGATCATGACCTGAGCTGAATGCAGCCACTTAACTGAGCCACCCAGACGCCCTCTAACTGTACTTTTAAAAAGTAAAAGAAACAGGGGGCGCCTAAGTGGCTCAGTGGGTTAAAGCCTCTGCTTTCGGCTCAGGTCATGGTCCCAGGGTCCTGGGATGGAGCTCCGATTCGGGCTCTCTGCTCAGCAGGGAGCCTGCTTCCTCCTCTCTCTCTGCCTGCTTGTGATCTCGTCTATCAAATAAATAAATAAAATCTTTGAAAAAATAAAATAAAAAAATAAAAAGTAAAAGAAACAGGTAAAATCAATAATATATTTTACCTAAGCCAATATATCCAAAATATTATCATTCCAACATGTAATCAATACAAAAATTATTAATGAGATATTTTCATCCCCTTCTCACACTACATCCTCAAAATCCATTACATATTTGCACTTCCAGTATGCCTCAATTTGGACCAGTCACACATTTCAAACACCCAACAGCCACATATGACCACTGGCTACCATACTGGATAGTGCAGCTCTAGAACAATAACCCTGTTATTGCTGAAGGTTTTATCATCTGCCTCAGCTATTCACACTCCACCCCAATACCCTTGGCTGTATTTCTTAATTTTTTATCGTTACTCTCCACCCTCTGCCACTCACTCCCGTAGCCACACCGTGGACCTTTCTAAACCCACACTACTTCCAAAATCACTAATTCAAACACTGAATCCTCCAACTACCACCTCCTATTCTTGCTTACATACCTTCACTGCAATAATTCAACATCATAAATATCTACCACTATCCATCTGCCCCCTTATATCCAGCTTAGACACATTCCATGGTCCATCATTAAACTTGCCTCTGCAAAATTCCCTTCCCCATCTCTGCCTGGCACATTCAACTGATTCCAACTTTACAACACAGGCAGGCAGAAGAATGCATGCACACAGGCAAACAGATGTTATTATAAATCTATAATTGTCGATTTTTTTTAAAGATTATTTATTCATTTATTTATTTGACAGAGAGAGATCACAAGTAAGTATGCAGAGAGGCAGGCAGAGATAGAGGGGGAAGCAGATTCCCTGCTGAGCAGAGAGCCCGACTCGGGGGCTCAATCTCAGGAGCCTGAGACCATGAGACCATGACCTGAGCCGAAGGCAGAGGCTTAACCCACTGAGCCACCCAGGCGTCCTATAATCGTCGATTTCAATGGACACAGGCATCCCACTAAATTTTCCAGTAAGCTAGTAATCAAACTTCCCATGATAATTACTTTAATCTATTCCTTGCTCCTCCCACATCTCTTCCCTCCAAAAACTACCTTTAATAAGCATACATAAAGCAAATGACTATTCAACTTTTTATATCAAAGCATTCAAAATTATTATCTGTTATTAAAAGAAAAAACAAGGTTCAGAGGTGCCTGGGTGGCTCAGTTGGTTGAGCCTCAGACTTTAGGTTTGGGCTCAGGCCATGATCTCAGGGTCCTGGGAGGGGGCCCACATCCTGCTCCACAGAGTTTGCTTCTCTCCCTCTACTGCTCCCCTACCCAATGCTTGTGCACTCACGCACTCTCTCCCTCTCTCTCTTTAAAATAAATAAATAAACTTTAAAAAAAAAAAAAACAACTCCAAAATTTAAAAACACCATTTCTTGCTAACTATAAAAATATGTTTTTTATAAAAATTCATATATAGAAAGGTGCAGGAGAATCAGGTTTTTTGTTGTTGTTGTTTTTGAACCAAGATATTTTTTATGTACTTAACTGGAATACTAGAATATAAGTTTCACAAGGGCCAAGACCCAAATCTATTTCACTTCCAAATAATGACTGAGCATCTAACACAGTTATCTGACACGTAAACCAGCTCTCATTTTTACTGATGGAATGAGATCCTTGCTTTAACCAACTGAGATATGAGAGGCCAAATTTGAAACAGGTTAAGGGAAGAAAAGGGGAGAGTGCTTATTTGTTTCCAAGGTTTAGCACAGAATGTATATAGCCCAGTAAAGAAATAATTACACTTTACATGAAACTTTTTAAAAAATGTATCAAACAAAATAATGAAAAAATATATTAAGTATAACACAAACTTTAATGGCTTATGCTTCCACAAAAAGCTAGACTTTTCTTACCACTTCAATTAAACTTCCTCATGGGTTACAGGATGAACACATATAAATCTAAGCACTTTTCAAAACTTAACCAAGTGTCCATCACTGTGGTAATTACTTAAGACCCTTTGTCTTCCCCAAAAATCAACAGACACAATTGCTAGATTCTATGGGCATATACATTTACCACAGTTATGCATGTTTTCATAATGAGGTCTCTAAAACTTTCCTCTCCACCTCCACCTATGGAATCTTCCTCTTCAAAAAGCTGTACCAAATCTAGGAAATTTATAAGACTATGATATATAATTAGATGGTTTAATTAGAAGCAACAGCTTAAAAACAACCTTACAAGTAAATAATATACATAACTAATATTTCATTATCAGTTTTGACTTTAAAAGCAACTTATTAATACAAATTACGTAAAAGGAACTAGAAAGGAATAGGATGAGGGAGCACCAAAAAAAGCCTCAAAGTTTTGGAATACTCTATTAAGTTGGATGTTTTGTTAATCTTCTACAAGTTATACATTCCTCAAAGTTATACATATTATTTTGTATATACATTTTCTTAAAGCAACTAGCTTTCTCTCAAAAAAGAACACAATTTCTATTATCACTAAATATAAATCTTCATTCAACATTAGCAACTATTTAAGAATGGTTATCATATATTAATACAGTTCATATTATGAGCTTCACAGAGTTTACAATATCCACCAACGACCATACACAAATACCTACCATATTCCCTCCCTAAAAAGAAACAAAGTAACAGCGGAATAAGAAAAAAAGGAAAGTTAAGTCATAAGCACAAAGAGCAAAAGACAATAATCAACTGGTTTTAAAAAAAAAAAAAAAAAAGCAGGGGCGCCTAGCTGGCTCTGTCAGTCAAGCATCTGACTCATGATTTTAGCTCAGATCTTGATCTCAGGCTCATGAGTCCAGGTGTCATGCTGGGCTCTTAAAAAATAAATAAATTAAAAAAAAAAAAAAAAAAGGATGGGAGCGCCTGGGTGGCTCAGTGGGTTAAGCCTTTGCCTTCGGCTCAGGTCATGATCCCAGGGTCCTGGGATCCATCCCCACATCGGGCTCTCTCCTCAGTGAGGAGCCTGCTTCCTCCTCTCTCTCTGCCTGCCTCTCTGCCTACTTGTGATTTGTCCGTCAAATAAATAATAAAATCTATTAAAAAAATTAAAAAAAAAAAAGGAAAGGAAAGGCACAGGTGCAGTCCTCTAACAACAGAAAACAAAAAATGAAAGGGCGAATATTACTAAAGGATTAACACAAGACAATTTCCTAGAAGTGAAGGACATGTGTCTCCAGACTGTGCCATCAAGTAAGTACCTTAGCACAATGACTGAAAGATACCCATACGAAGGCATTTCATCAGGATGTAAGCACACCAGGAATAAAGATCCTCAAACCTCCAGATGGGTCACATGTAAAGGTTCAAGTATGAAATGGCACTCTGTACCATGTACAATGCAAAACTCATCTTTAGGGTTACAAAAGACAAGAATATACAAGAGAAAATGTCTAACTGCTCAAATTCTACCATACTTCAAATTGTCTAGTTTCATTCAAGAGGAAAAAACAGACCTTGAAGAAAATTTTCTGAAAACCTAAGATATCTCAAAACTCTAACAGGAAACTAACTTTCAGTAAGATCATTATCGAAGTTCAACCTTAAGGGGCACCTGGGTGGCTCAGTGGGTTAAAGCCTCTGTCTTCGGCTCAGGTCATGATCTCAGGGTCCTGGGATTGAACCCTGCATGGGGCTCTCTGCTCAGCAGGGAGCCTGCCCCCCCCTCTCTGTCTGCCTATTTGTGATCTCTGTCTGTCAAATAAATAAATAAATAAAATCTTTTTTTAAAAAAAGTTCAACCTCAAAAAAAATTAAAAATAAAAAAATAAATAAATAAAAGGACTTTAAGTAAAGCTAAGTCTTTAAGTCTTTACTTAAAGTCCTTTGCTCCTAACAGATTTTGGTTAATTAGGCTTGGCAAAATACTAACCTAAAAATGAAGGATCCTTTTAAAACCATGGGTCAGGCAGGAAGGGAAGTGGGCAGAGGGCAGGCATTTGGACAGGAGGGATACAAAAATCTCAAAAAAAAAACTACAGTAAGTTTTTCAAGAGTTATGTTATGATAATTCTTTTTCCTACCAATCTAATTAATTCTTATGTGAAAGTTGAGGGAAAACAATCTTAAATATAATAATCCAGAAATATAAATATTCAAAGGCAAGTAAAATGTACACATCAATCATGCATGGCTTTACTACTGGTTTTAACCAGATAATTATGATGCAAGAGAGTATGTACCTGTCTCTCCACCAGACTGAATTCCTTCCCAACAGAATTGTTCTAATTATCCCTATATTCTGCTAACTAGCACAATACCAGACACATGGCATACACTCAAATATTAAGTGAATAAATACATGACTATATGAGAAGACCTAATTATATAGAAAGTAAAATAAGTTCTCATTAACCCCAAGATTTTAATGAGCCATGTTAAGATTATAAAAGGGGGGGGGCACCTGGGTGGCTCAGTGGGTTAAAGCCTCTGCTTTAACTCAGGTCATGGTCTCAGGATCCTGGGATCAAGCCCCACATCGGGCTCGCTGCTCGGTGGGGAGCCTGCTTCCTCCTCTCTCTCTGCCTGCCTCTCTGCCTACTTGTAATCTCTGTCTATCAAATAAATAAATAAAATCTTTTAAAAAAAATTATAAAAGGGAAAGCATTAATGGATGAAGCAATTTTTAAGTGAAAAAAAATATTTTTATATTCATAAGGCATTACTTCTTCAATCAAATAAACTAATCCCACAGCTAATTAATAAAAGCTTGAGTCTAACTATATTTGCACTTCACATCAATATCACTTTTCCCCTGATTAACTTTACCTGCAGAATTAGGTTCAATAGAAGACATACCCCTTGAATTCCAAGACCATTCACATCCTCAGCACCACCACCCCACCACATAAACACAAACATCACCTCATTCCTTCAAATGGATTATGCAGTTAGCATGACAAGACATTTCAACATCAAAAACTGGGTCACTTTTACTAAAGCTACAGATAAAACTGGAAATTATATGCAAAACAAAATGTTCAGTTATCACTCCCCACACTTAACAGAATTGATTAGATCAGTTCAGATCAGCAGATTCCAGAAAATAATGCAGGACAGTTTATCTACAAGAAAATATGTTCTAGGGGCACTGGGTGGCTCAGCTGGTTGGGCAGCTGTCTTCGGCTCAGGTCATGATCCTAGGGTCCCAGGATCAAGCCCCACATGAGGCTCCCTGCTCAGTGGAGAGCTTGCTTCTCCTTCTCCCTCTGCCTGCCACTCTACATACTTGTGCTCTCTCTCCCTCTAACAAATAATAAATAAAATCTTTTAAAAAAAGAAAAAAAGTAAAGAAAGTATGTTCTAAACAATTATTAGCCAACCCATAAGTAGCAAAGTTGAACCTACTCACCCAAACTATTCAAGAGCTATAGCACATTTTATATGCAAATAATGCGCTAATTACAAGTGAATCTTATCTAATATCCTTTCCAGGGTTGCCACGTGGAAATACTTTTTTTTTTTTTTTAAAGTAGGCTCCACTCCCAATGTGGAGCTTGAACTCACAACCCTGAGATCAAGAGGCACAAGCTCCACCAACTGAGACAATCAGACACCCCAGAAAAAGTTTTTAACATATCTGCCACATATACCAAGAAGTAACTTTTTAAAGAGTCTGGAATTAAGGGTTATTAACTTTTACTGTTCCCCATTCTTATTAGTAATTGCACTATTCCTGGGATAACTATTTAAATTTAGAAGTGAAAAATAATGGCAACCCTAAAGGATTCAATTACACACGAAATACCATACTTAAAAGAAAACTTTCACCTTTAAGATGTTACTTCATATTGAAACCACAGATTAGAATAACTTTTGCACAAAAATCTTTGTTTTCTATTACCTTGACACCCTAGTGAAAGATGCTTGAGGAATACAGAAGCTAAAGGCTTTTCAAATACAACTCTAAGGAAAGGTAAAAAACTAGAAAAGCATTTAGAGTTTTATAATCTCTAGGTTCCACTTCAATCCCACAAGAGGGAAAGGAAGAAAACAAAAGAGGTCCAATGTAAACCAATCATCTTAGATATTTCGTAAGAACTAGTAAGATCTGATGAAAAGAGGAAATTATTGGCTGAAGTAGGTTAGGGGACATCTCTATGGATTTTTCACTTATTGAAGCTATTTCTATTCCCTACTACAGAAAAAAACCAATCAAGGGTTGAGACATAACCTTGAGAAAATAAAAAGTTATAGAATCCCCATACCACTAATGATTTAAAGCATTTTGAGAGTAGAGTCATACAATGCAATGCATACCATTAGTATTTTTGCCACAGAGATGCAAGATAAAATAAACAGTTTCTGCTTGCAAACTGCCTTGTAAATGGGATCACTATTATCTATAAGCAAACTATTTTTTCTTTTAATTTTTTTTTTAAATGCCATGGGTAAGAAGGTGAAAAGGATAGTCTGATTTTAAACTATACCTGTACTGTAAATCTTATATAAACAGTGTTCAGGTTCTCAAAGTTTTTGTTCCCTGGACTCTTTTACAGTCTAGAAAATGGAGAACCCAAAAAACTTTGTTGATTATATCTATCGATATTGGGGCATCTGGGTGGCTGAGTCAGTTACGCATCCAACTCTTGATTTCTGCTCAGGGAGAGATCTTAGGGTCGTGAGATTGAGCCCTGTGTAGGGCTCCGTACTTGGCAGGGAGTCTACTTAAGATTCTCTCCCTCTCCCTCTCTCCTTTTGCCCCCCTCCTCTCTCTCTCCGTTTTAAAAAATAAGTCTTTAAAAAAAAAACTACCATATTTACTGTATTAGAAACTAAAACAGAATTTTTTAAAGATTTATCATCATTTAAAAATAAGTCATTAGGGGCGCCTGGGTGGCTCAGTGGGTTAAAGCCTCTGCCTTCAGCTCAGGTCATGATTCCAGGATCCTGGGATCCAGCCCCGCATCAGGCTCTCTGCTCGGCAGGGAGCCTGCTTACTCCTCTCTCTCTCTCTGCCTGCCTCTCTGCCTACTTGTGATCTTTGTCTGTCAAATGAATAAATAAAATCTTTAAAAAATAAAAAAATAAGTCATTATCTGTTAACATAAATCACATATTAATTTTAAATATTACATTCCAAGACAAAAAATATATTATCGAGAAGACTGTCACTGATTCACATTTTTGCAAATCGCTTTAATGTCTGACTTAATAAAGACGGCCTGATTCTCATATCTGCTTTTGCATTTAATCTGCTCCATGAGGTTGTTTTGACTGAAGTACAGGAAGAAAATTCAGCCTCATGCAGGTATGTACTTGGAAAAAGACAGTATTTCAATAGGCTTTTCAGATAACTATGGATATTCTCTGATCCTTCACCAAAACTCAACAAGCTGCAGTTCCTTAAAGGCTGTTGCAATATGGAATCTAAAACCATATCAAGTAAACACTTCTTACTCTGATTTACTGAAATCCATTGGTCTATCTTCTATTTCCAATGCATCTTTTTACCCATGCATGATTTTCAATACCACACATTTAGAAAGTATTGCTTCACTGAGTTATGCAGTTCTTCCAAATGTTGACACTTGGGCTATATCGCATTTATTAGTACCACCAATAACCTTATCAAAAAGTATTGGGAAGGGGGGTGCCTTGGTAGCTCAGTAGGTTAAAGCCTCTGCCTTCAGCTCAGGTCATGATCCCAGGGTCCTGGGATTGAGCCCCACATCGGGCTCTCTGCTCAGCAGGGAGCCTGCTTCCCCCCCCCACCCCACTGTCCCCTGCCTGCCTCTCTGCCTACTTGTGATCTCTGTCAAATAAATAAATAAAATTTAAAAAAAAAATAAGTATTGGTAAGGGACACCTCAGTGGCTCAGTCAGCCAAGCGTCTGCCTTTGGCTTAAGTCATGATCCCAGACTGCTGGGATTGAATCCCACATCAGGCTCCTTGCTCAGCAGGGAGCCTGCTTCTCCCTCTTCCTGCCACTCCCCCTACTTGTGTGCTCTACCTCTCTCTCTGACAAATAAGCAAAATCTCTAAAAAATACAAATCAAAACAAAAATAAGTATTGGGAAACTGTCAAACTCAAAGTAGTAAATACAAGTATTCCAAAATTCCATTTTGCCTGAAAACTTAAATTTTATCTTCAGCAACAAATATTGTCAGCTGTTTTTCTCGTACAGAAAATGTCCTGAATATCCAAGTCTGTATAACCATACTTTGTCAGTCATTCTTTCAAGTAAAAATGGTATTCCATTAAAAAAGCAGCTAGTTCAGCCCATAACTCAAACAACTACACAAGATCTTTTCTTTGAGTTAACCGCTGGGTTTGGTACTCATTAAAATACTTCTATAGGTACTTCCCATTACATCACATAAAATATATTTCCAAATGGACTCAAGGATTGAGACATAATCAAATTAATATTTTTTTTTTTGCTTAATTAAGGATACTAAGGATATCTGGCATTTATTTTTTAATTCTAAATGTATGGTGATATACTAAACAACTACAGTTTAGTGCCACTGCCTTAATTCATGTTAAGGCACCAGCAATTTCACCCACCACTGATTTTGCAAACACCAATATAATAAATAATGCCTTACTACTATTAATAGTTTTAGACTTGGACAACCCCCAGAAAGAACCTAGAGAATCACCGAAGGCCTGGAAAATGGACTTTGAGAACCACTGTAATAGCTGATGCACTACTTGCATGATTTAAAAAAGATAATTTGGGGCGCCTGGGTGGCTCAGTGGGTTAAAGCCTCTGCCTTCAGCTCAGGTCATGATCCCCGGGTCCTGGGATAGAGCCCCACTTCGGGCTCTCTGCTAGACAGGGAGCCTGCTTCCCTTCCTCTCTCTCTCTCTCTCTGCCTGCCTCTCTGCCTACTTGTGATCTGTCAAATGAATAAATAAACTCTTTAAAAAAATTTTTTAAAGGTAATTTTTAAATAGATATCCCATTATAACAAAAATGTTTAAATACACACATATACACAGAGATATACCCAAACTACTGATAGCTTGATACCTCAGAGCTAGAACTCAAAAATTATGAATGACAGAATGTGACAGATACCCTCCTAAGTCAAAAACTACTTGCCAAATACCTACCATCAGCTAGGCGCCTCTTCATTCCCCTTCTTGGGTAACTTACAAAACCCTAGAGACCAGAATGATGATTTTAATGTAAAAGAAAAATGTTTATCCTGAAATCTTTCGGATCTTTTTTTAAGATTAGACCTACATGACTGCAAGAAAAAGTCTTAAAATTCACCATAAAGCACAAGATAGCATGTTAAATTCTATTTTAAGCACTATGCCATGAAGCTAAAAACAGGCTTGCTCACATTCAGAAACCCAAATACAAAATGAACTGCTTTGGTTGCGCACTGCCAGAATCCCATAAAGAGCCTCCATTCCATTTCTCCTCAAGCCAAACAACCTTTACCTGTTTTAGTTTTTATTTCTATTTTTCAGGGACACTTCAATGCTAATACCATAGCTGTTACATTAAATGTGGCAACTGTTTTTTAAAAAGCAACAGTGTAACAAAACTATCAAAACAAGAACTTTTCGACATATACATTGATAAACTCAAGAGGTAAACCTCTGTAAATATACGTACAAAATATGTACACTGTTAAAAAAGAATGAAATGATCTCATTTGGGGATATAACATGGAAAGATCTTCAATATATATTATTAAGTGAAAAACACAAGTCAAAAGATATTAGGTATAGTATGATCCCATTTGTTTTTAGAAAATATATTTATGTGCATGTACATCATTTAGTAATACTGAGTTCATTCTGTATGCCCAGTCATATCTGAATCTAGATATACACATACAATAAATTAAAAATATTATACAGGCAGAGATAAATGCCCACTCAAAGAAAAATGAATAGGTCAGAGAGAGAAGACATTTCACATGTATGAAACGTCCAAAACAGTCAAATCTACGAGAACAAAAGCAGATTAGCAGCTGCCTCAGAGTGAAATGAATTGTGGGCAGTGGGAGTGATAGCTGAAAGGTACAGGATTTCTTTGGGGAGTCAGGAAAATATTCTAAAATTAATTATGTAGATGGCTGCACAACTTTGTAAATGTATTAAAAACGAGCTAATTGTGTACCTTAAATAGATGAACTAACTATATGGTATGTGAATTATATCTCAATAAAGCTTTTACGCTCCCCACCCCCCAAAAAACAATAGAGACCAAAGTGACTGCCTCTCAGGGAAGGGAGGGTTGAAGATGAAGGTCTTTAAAACTATACTCTACTTACTGCCACATCACTACAATCAGAAATGTAGTCACTTAAATTTATATAACTTAAAGAAAATAAAAGACAAACCTAAAAATCTTTCATAAATTATTCTAGATTTTTAAGTTTCTTTTTTAAAAAGACTATTTGTCAGAGAGAGAGAGAGAGAAGAAGAAGGCAAGAGTACACAGGCAGGGAGAGCAGCAGGCAGATGGAGAAGCAGGATTCCCCAGGAAGCCGGGAGCCAGATCTGGGACTTGATCCCAGGACCCCAGGACCAGGAACCTCAGCTGAAGATAAATGCCTAACCGACTGAGCCACCAAGGTGTCCCATAAACAATTCTAGATTTAACATTATTTGAGTTTATCTACAAAGCTGCCATTAGAAAAAAAAAATGAAGATGTGAACATTTGCAATTTAGACTATCATACAACATGTGCATCAGCCCCCTTAACTAACAGAAACAAATTTTGAACATAATTTGTTCATTTCACAAATGTACCTTAAGCACCTACTATATCCACAGGGTAGGAATGGGGGAAAATGAAGTGGTATACAAAGCAGAACACCAGTCAACAAAAAGAAGCAAACTAACAGTTCTAGCTTTAAGTTAAGTACTTTTGCTACAGAGTAAAGACAAAACACACAAAAAATGGACTGGGATCAGACTACAGAAAATCCTGAATACCTGAGAGCTAAGACTTTATCCTGTTATCGATGGAAAGCCATTGGAGTGACAGGATGAAAAGAAATGTTTTGGGAAAATTAGCCTGGCAACCAAAGGGGGAAACTGAAAGCAAGAATAGCAGGAAAGGTAAGAAGAAGATGAAGTTTTAAAAAATAGGAACATTTGCAACAATCTCTGGAGAGTTACTGATATTTCAAAGTTACTAGTTAATGTTCAAAGGGTTTATATTTATTTTGTTTGATCTAATGTGAAACAGAAAAGGAAAAAAGGTAGTTTCTTCATTTTACTGAAATTCATGTAAGAAATTCATTACAAAGAAGGAAGTTTTACCAGTTAATTCTGAAGGGAGGAGGAGTTCGGGGGGGGGGGGGGGCCTACCATTTCATGTGATACCACTTAAACCAAAAGTAGAAGGAATCAAAAAGTAATGGGGTGCCACAGTTTTTAACATGGAAGGGGGAAGTATAATTACAAATATTTTGTGGTAAGAGAAGCAAAAAGTGCACTGCAATTACAAAATTGATAATAAAATACAATTACATACTTAAAATTTATCACCTCTTTTTAAAAATCCTAGTACTAAAACGTGTTACATAAATTCAAGTTTACATGAGGACTAAATCTGACATTAAATTTAGAGTTTGAGCACTTATATGCCCTTAATCTCATCAACTATTTTTTCTACAGTGTAGTACTTTCCAGATGTTGCACAAATATTAACTCAACTGGGTGCCTGGGTGGCTCAGTGGGTTAAGCCTCTGCCTTCAGCTCAGGTCATGGTCTCAGGGTGTTAGAATCAAGACCCACATCAGGCTCTCTGCTCAGCAGGGAGCCTGCTTCCCCTCACCACCCTGCCTGATGATTTCTCTATCAAATAAATAAATTAAAAATTCTAAAATATATATATTAACTCAACTGACATATCCATTTATTGACTTAACCCATAATGGTTCATATATGCATTTATTAGCTGATTTAACCCAATAAGGTTCTTCCTAAAATAGAAAAATATTTTCATTGCCTCTATAACCTCTTTCCTGTAACAACCTCCTCAAAACAATGTTACCTACCAAACTAATACTTTGGCAACACTTAGGTTTTATTTGTAGTTTTGTTTTAAAGATTTTATTTATTTACTTGACAGAGGGAGAGAGAGAGAGAGAGATCACAAGTAGGCAAGGGGGGTGGGGGGAGCAGACTCCCTGCTGAGCAGAGAGCCCAATGCAGGGCTTAATCCCAGGACCCTGAGGTCACAACCCCAGCTGAGCCAAAGGCAGAGGCTCAACAGCTCAACCCATTGAGCCACCCAAGCACCCCAACACTTAATTTTGAGAAAAAAATATGAATAAGGCAAATTCTCTTTTCTACTTTACCTATATTAATGGTCAGCACTGCTTTTCTTAAAATGTCAGTTAAAAACAGATGGGCAGGCACCTGGGTGGCTCAGTGGGTTAAAGCCTCTGCTTTCGGCTCAGGTCATGATCTCAGGGTCCTGGGATCGAGCCCTGCATGGGGCTCTCTGCTCAGCAGGGAGCCTGCTCTCCTTCCTCTCTCTCTGCCTGCCTCTCTGCCTACTTGTGACCACTGTCTGTCAAATAAATTTTATAAATAAATAAATAAATTTTTTAAAGATTTAAAAAAAACAAAAACCGTGGTCATCTAACAAAGCATATTAACTTCCAATATTTGATTTCTGTGTCAAACATACTTGAAATAAATTATAAATGCTGTTTCATACTCTATTTTATACTTTACCAAATGTTTACTTCTATTTTTATAGAATATACTCTGCCATCATTTAATAATCTTATCTGATAGATTTATAGAAACAGATAGGTTTATAGAAACAGAAACAAAGGTACAGACAATGAACAAAGCAAGAACTACTTATTTCACTCACAAAACTTCATCTAATCAAAATAGCATTAACACTGCTCCCTAAAGCACAGAAAAAGTTCTGTCACATCAATATATTTTTGTTAGAATAAAACATTTGCAAATCTTTATATCAGGCTGTTTGTCAAGACATTGTTTAAAAGAGCAAAAAAGTGGAACTATCTAAGTGTCCAATGATAAGGGACTAGCTGAATAAAAATACAATGTTACCTTTCAAATGATCACACAGACCTATATTTACTTACCTGGAAAGATAGCCATGAAAACAGCAGATTACACATAAAGAAAAGTGCAATCTCTTTTTGTGATGAATATACATACACATATGTTCACAGAGAGAAAGTCTAAATGGATAGATCCCCTGATGTTAACCATGATATTTCTAAGTGCTGAGATTACAGGTGTTTATTTTTCTGCTTATTTTTCAGTATTCCCTGAAATTTTGGCAAAATGATATTTGCAAGAATTAACATCTATGATTCGAACTAACAAACTCCAAAATCTCCCTTGCAAAAAGCCCAAAGAATATCCAAAAATACCTTGGCATAGAGCAAGAGGGAAAGTATTAGCAACAACATAACTAGAATTCTTTGTGAGCGAGGCACCCTATGGGGCTCCAGGACATACATGGGACCTTTACAGCAGCCTATATAGTACAGGGTTTGAAATCACAAGACTTAGGTAAGTTCAAGTCCCTGCCACTTTTACTTGTATGACCCTGGGCTAGTCGTAAGACCCTGGGCTAGTCACTTACTCTTTCTGGGCTCGCTTCACCAATAAAAGAGGTAAGACCTGCCTTCCTACCTCAAAGAACTGTTGGAAAGATCAGATGAGATAATGGGTACATTATAAACGGCAACATCATGAAGTACAACATACTATAAAAAATACTATTCATTCAAACATGAAAAAAAGAAAAAGGTGCTTAATGTCAGAGCACAATACTTCAGAGAGCACTACAATCAATTCTATAAAGTAATGACCCAGGGGTTTTGTTTTTAAAGGCTTCATCATATTATCACAAACACCCAGTTTTGCAGAAACTCAAGATACTTCTTCCCAGTTCTCACTACAACCATGAGCCATTTTATTTTCTTATCCCTACTTACCACCAAGAAAGGGTACAAATTACACTGAACTCAAAAAGCCTCAGCAAGAACCCTGGTCAGCATGTTGATATAGTTCACCAAGAGAAACCTGAGATTAATCAGCTATGGGCTCTCCACTAAGCACTATTGCAACTCACAGCGGTTACAAGAGACTCTGAAGAGAAAGACAATACAACGACCCAGAAGAAAACTGTAGATGAAAAAGCAGTATTTAAAAACAACTGTATGAAATACTTAAAAACTAAAGTGTTTTATAAATTGTTTTTAAATACTGTTCATAAAAATGGTGACTTAAAACAAAAGCTAACAAAATGTGGCACTTGACACCAAACCAAATTAGGGAGAATCAAATCAAATTCATGAATAAACTGTCCGGTCTATTTCCTTCTAAAATCACACCACAAAGATCAAAATTAAATGGCTATTTCTTGAAAATAAAGAGGAAGAATATGACAACAATTTCCTGACATGCTTATAGATACTTTTAAAAGCACAGTGTCAAAAGTATGGCTTCTCTTCCCATTGAATTCCATTATGTTATTCCACTAAAATGATGAACTTCTTCCTCCCCACTGTTCCACCCGTGAGTTAAAATGGCCATATAACTTGATTTGAGAGTTAATGCAAAAAATTTGTAATAAAAAAAAAGTCCTTTGGGGGTGCGTTGGTGGCTTAGGTGGTTAAGCATCCAACTCCCTAATTTCTGCTCAGCTCCTCTTAGGGTTTTGAGATCAGGCCCTTGAGCCACTCCACCCCACTCCTGGCTTAGCAGGAAGTCTGCTTGAGATTTTCTTCCTCTCCCTCTCCCTCAACTCTCCCTGAAGCATGCACGCTCTCGCTCTCGTGTGCTTGCTCTCTCTCACTCTCTCTAAAATAAATAATCTTCCAAAAAAAAAAAGGTTCTTTAAGAGGAACTACATGAAGCTGTCAGATTATTAACTTCCAAGATCATCCGGCCATCACATCCTCCTGCTTTTTAAGTTCCTAAAGATAATAAAATGCTCACTCTTTACATTCTTACAGATGTCATTTATGGGTATTCCCCTAATGAAAAATTAAATCTTTCATAAACAAATGTGCACAGAGAATTCTTTTTGATATGTATGACTCACAATCTAATTTTTATTGGCAGTATCTTCAAGTGTTGCAGCTTGCACTATTCCTACAGGAGATAGAGATCTATCCATTTTCCCCATCCAATCTTTGTAGATTATAGATTTGAAAGGACTCACTAAAATGGGCCATGAGGAAAATAATTATGAATACAATCTACAGCAAGATGATATGTGAGCTGTGAATCAGGATAACAAAAATGTCACTATTTTCTCAAAGCCTTACAGCTGGCAATCCATTGTACTACTGTATTTTCACTTAAAGCTGAAATCTCTGGGTTTTTCTTAAATTTTATTGACTTCTTCTATCTTATTAAGAATAAATGCTATTTACTTCCAAAACAAAAAACCATCAGAAAATATGATTTCCAAAAGAAGTGTCTTCCAAAGCTTACTGCACAGAAATTTATATACACACATTCTCAAATAACTATGGTAGGCATTCCTAAGATCATCTACCCCCTTCCAAAAAAAAAAAAAAAAAAAAAAAAACCAGCAAATCTAACCACAATCAAGCACTAAAATTTTTAACACAGCTATCAACAGCTAAGCAATTTATCACAGCTTCTAAAAGTATTGGGCACATACAATGCCAACCTGTAGGTCAAAACAGTTATTATAATTTGAAAAAATTGTACTACAGAAACACAAGAGTAGTTTTTCCACTAAAAAAAACTCAAGTAGATTTTTGAGAAAGCAAAAAGGGAGATCATTTTTAGAAAAATAATGTTTCCCCCAAGTGTTTAGCACTTATCTGATACAGGCTCATTTTTGTAAAGAGAAACTTTACCTAACAAGACTCACACCAGGGATCTGATCTATCCCCAAAGGCACTTTCTTAAAATGAGAAAGAACAAAGGAGGAAATCTCCCAGCATGTGCTTTCCATACCAGTTTCTTCAGACAGCATCAAGAGTGACAATATACCCAGCACAAGCTTTTCAGCTTTACTCTGAGGCCCATGTATAACAGAACTGATTAGCTATCATTCAAAAGGATTCCAAACAAAATAAATAGTAGAAGGAGGAGATCACAGCAACATTGTGACTACATCTTAAGAGTGAAACTATTGAAAACATCTACCTTAAAGTTGCATACTTTATATTTCAAGAGTTAATGACCTCAAAATATTTAAATTGCTAAGGCTTTTTCATTTCAGTCAACAGTTTGAAACTGGAAAAAAACGAAACCAACCATTCCAAATCTGCACTCTGTTCAATTAATTTGTAACTAGAAGTAAATTTTAAAAGAACGACATTCAAAGCCAGCGCCTTAATATACAAATTTTGGAATGTTAATATTGCAAAATTATTGAGGAAACCGATCTTTCAGCGAAGCTTTCCACAGAAAAACTCCAGAAACAAACCCAGTGTGTGCCTGTTCTAGAAGCTGTCGTTTCAGTATAACGGAGAAATGTTTTAAAAATAATTTTTATTAAATAGAGACAGAGAACTCTCCCCAAAGATTTACAACTGTATATCCCAATCGCCGTTCTGACAGAGATGTCAGTTCTCTGGGTCAAGATATACCCAGCTGCTTGGTTCACACACAGGAAGCCACAGAGGGGAATATCGCGTTCAGAGCCTCGAAATAATACGCGTTAGTTAAAACTGCCTGCTACTAAACCAAAATTATTCAAGCGGAGCCCCATTTGTCACAATCCAATCATAAGGGTTCCACCCCCCTCCCCCAACAGCTTGTGTAGTGGTATATCTGCTTCGGTAAAGAAGCCATCATCAGGTAAAGAAGATTGGGGTGGGAGAAAAAGCGGGGAAAAGGGGGCACCCTTTCATCCAATTTCGCGAGGCGTGAGTAATTGGTACAGTTGAGAGGAACGGAGGAACGTTCTATTTATTGGGGGTTGATGTAGGATGAGGGGAGAATTTCGTTCAAATCAACATGGCCAGCAAGATGTCCCTACAAACAAAAGGCAACGGGGGGATATAAACACGAACCATTCACCTCCATCAGCTATAGCATCGCCATCATGGTGTGTGCAGAGACCCCCAAAGGCTCCTCTCACCCTCCACACCAGGCAAAGGAAGAGAAGGAAAAGAAGGGAGAGGTAGCTGCTTCCCACCACCCACCACTGCTTCCAAATACACACCCTTCGAGGGGGGTTCTCCCCCCACTCCGGTTGCCCAGGATCAGAGAGAAAGTAACGTCCCGCCCAGGCAGACTCCCCCGCTACCCCTCAGCCGAGCCCCAACGTCGGCCAGGGGCTCACTAAACTTTACCGGAGCTTCTCCCCACATCCCCGCCCCACAACCCCAGGATTGCGCTGCCCACAAACGGGGCACCCCGGGCGCCTCCTGACAGGCGGGCACCCGGGGAGAGCGGAGTCTGGGGCGGGGGCGGCAGGGAGCCACGGAGGGGCGGGGCGGCCGGAGCCAAGTTCCCGGGGGTCCGAGGAGAGCTCCTGACAGCAGCCCCGGACTGCAAAGGAGGAAGAGGAAGCGGCGGCGGGGAGCTTTCCCAATCCCCCCTACACGAACACCCTGCCCCAGCCCCCGTTCCCCATGGGGGGGGCGGGGAAGGCTGGTGGAAGGTGAAGAAGCCGAGCCCAGAGGGCAGCCTAGGCCCCTACCTCCAGACTACCGATCTCTTCCCCCGCCACCCCCGCCAGAGGCGCCCACAACAATAACACGCCGGGGACGACCCGTCAGCGCCCCCGAGGCACCCGGGGCCCGCGGCCCGCTGTTGCCGGGCCCCCTCAGTTAGGGCCAGGCGCGCCGCTCCTCCCTACAACTCCAGGCCCGGGTGGAGTCAAGCCCGAGCGGCCCCCCAGGGCCGGACCCATCCCCCCCAGCACCAGCGGCGCCGTCTCCGCGGCCGAATATTAGAAGTGAATTCGAGCTGCGCTTTACCTTTAGTTCCGCACTGTCCGCCATCTTGCGTCTGTCAGCGCAAGCGCACTGAACCTCGCCGGGGGCCGCCGCTAGTCCCGCCCCTCTAGCCAGCCTGGCCCCGCCCTAGTCCGTCCCCTCTCGCTCCTCCACCTCCCCGACCCGCCCCCGGCCTCCGCCCCTCTCCCGGCGCTCGGAGCCCCGCCCCGGGCACGTACAGCAGCGAGACCGGCACGTACCATTTAAATAATGGCGCCAAGCGGGGAGGTTTGACAGTTACTCCCCGCCCCCCATCCTCGCTGGGCTAGCGCCTCCAGGGAAAGGCCGGAGCAAGTGGGCTGCGGGCCTAAGCCCCGCCTCTCCGCGGCCTGCCGAACCCTTCTGCAAAGCTTCGATGCCTATGGTCACAGAAACTATAATGGCCCCCTCCCCCAATCAGTGAGTCCTTTTCAGCACCTGCTACCTGCGAGGCTGCGCGTGGACTAAAAATAACAATCCGTTACATTTGAGGATCACTTGATGGAGCGTTTCCGGATTTATTAGCTCAGATCCTCCTTATGACAGCGCTGCGAGGTGGGCAGAGAAGAGATTACAATTCCCGTGGTATGTGTATAGTCAGAAGTGAAAGCTCAGAGAGGAAAAGTGACTTGCCCAAACACTTTATAGGGATGACCCAAGACAAAATTCTGAAGAGGTTCATTCATTAACTTTTTGTTCAACAAGTCATTATTTAGTGATTATATACCAGTCCTGTTTCTTTATGTGTACATCGGGAAGTCAAAAAGTGCCTGCCCTCCCGTAGTTCTCTAACGGAGGAACAGACAAGTGAACCAATAAAGATACAGTTACAAATGGTGGTGAGTACCAGATGAAGGCAAAGGGTCCCGTGAGAGAAGAGGGGTTGGAAGGAGATGTACTTAATTCCTGGAAGGCTTTCTCCAATAAATTGACATTTAAGTAGATGTGATGAAAGAATTATTTCACACTTTTTCCTCTCTACTGAAAGCCTCCTATACCTCCTCCCCAACCCACACTTTTTGCTCTCAGTTTTGCTTCATTCGTCAGAGAAAACGTGAAAAGATAACAGATATGAACTCCCTTATCTTACCATCAAAACTATTCCTACAGTCATAGTAACATTTGGGTTACTATGAATGAAGTGTCCCTGTGCCTATGAAAGCCAGTTCCTCTACCAGTGACCTGGATTCCTTTCCCTCCCACATTCCTAAGAACTTTACTCCTACAATCACCTCACCCTCCAGCATCATTACTTTTCCCCTATTAGATTACTCCTATCAGCATATAAACATACTGAAATTCCTCCCATCTAAAACAAACCTACCTTGATTCCAAAATCTCCTCCAGCACCACTCCATTTCTCTCTCTCCACTGCATAAATTCTCAGGTTTTTCAAGATCTCTCTATAATGATTGTTCTCTCTTCCTCACATCACATTCCCTTCTCAGCCTCCTCTTATCCAGCCTTGACTTCTCTCACCAGGATCGCCTATCAAGATTATTAATGATCTCCATGTTTCCAAAACTAATTGTCAATTCTCATTACCTAAAATGACCTCTCGGGTGAACTGTAAACAGTTGACAAGACTCCTTTCTCTTGAAATACTTTTCCTCCTGAACTTCCTTCAACATTTCCCTATCCTGATTTTCCTATTCCTTTACTGAGCCTCTTTGTCAAAATTATCTGCTGATTTCTCTTCTTTGGCTCAATCTTTAATGTTATAGTCCTCCAGGGCTCAGTCCTCACCCTCTTGTCTTCTCTGTTTTACAGTCAGGTGAATTTATCCAACTCTTTGACATTAAAATGTCTGTTTAGCCCAGACCTCCCAACCAAAATCCAGATTCACAAATCCAACTCTCTACTTAATATCTCTGTTTCATGACTTCTAGTCATCTCAAGCTTTATGTCAAGTAGTGCCTTGATTTTACCCCCAGCCCTGTTCCTTTCCCACTGTTCTCCATGGATGGCACCGTCATTCAGCCAGCTGTTCAAACCAAAAATCTGAAAATCATCCCTGGTCCCTCTCTTTCATTCATCTCTCATATCCAATCCATCAGCCAATCCAGCTGACTCCACCTCTAAAACGTCTCCCAAGCCTGTCCGTGTCACTGGCTGGCCACTACCATCACCCGATTCCAAGATGCCATAATTTCACAAATGGACTGTTTAGAAAGGGTATTCAACTGAGAGGACCACATTATGACTTTCATTGCCCTACACACTTTTGCATTCTAGGGTACAATTAAAAAATAAAATTTGACTTCATCTCTGGTTTCTGGCACAGAGCTCCTAAAACCTTTAAAATTTCCAGAGGATAGGATTGTTTTTTGTTATTCATGATGAGCCCCTTTCCACCACACCTAAGCTTGTACTAATGAGGTAAGAGAGTGTGGCTCCTCAGGAGTTTCAGGATAGGAGCTGGTCATTGGTAAGACTAAACACAAAGACTAAATACATGATTAGATAAGGGCTAGTAAACATATGGAAGTATTGGAAGGTTGGTGCCAGGGAGGGCAGGGAAGCTCTGCATCCCCACTTCATGCACTACCCCATGCATCTCTTCCATTTGGCTGTTCCTGAGTTATTTCCTTTATAATAAACTGGTAAATATAAGTAAAGTGTTTTCCTTAGTTTTATTAGTCCAATCTAATGAATTATCAAAACTGAGCAGGCATTATAGGAACCCACAAAGCAAGTCAGCAGTACAAGTGGCCCACGGGACTGGCAACTGGTATCTGAAGTAGGGGCAGTCTTGTGGGACTGAGCCCTTAACCTGTGGGGTCTGAGCTTATCCCCAGAGTTAGTGTCAAAACTGAATTGTTGAATACTTGGTTGGCATTGGAGAATTGGTGAGGAAAGATTTCACATATTTGGTGTCAGAAAGAACCTCAGAGACCCCTTCTTCCATAAATATATAAATCTATATATAATTATATTTTTAAAAACTACATTTACATTTGTTTAAATGTAGTCTTTATACATTAGTGTAAAGACTAATGCAATCCAAGCAGAGTATACTTATTTTTTCTTCTAATTTCAAAGATTTAAAATATTTTTGTGTTCCCTAAAATTACTGTCCCACCCAACACATAAAAATTAACTCAGAGTTTATCAGGGACCTAAATCTGAGTTAAAACTATAAAACTCTTAGGGAGTAAATCTCTATAACCTTTAATGAGACATAACTTTGCTAGACAAGGATCACACATGCATTTGTGGTAGGAATGGTATGGCCATTTTGGAAAATGGTTTGGCAGTTGTTTGAAAAGTGAAAAGGTACTCATCCTACAACTCAACAATTCTTGGACATTTATCCCAGAGAAATGAAGACTTCTTTCCATACAGGACATTGTACAAGAATGTTCTTTATAAGAGCCCCAAACTAGAAACTCTCCAAATCCCCTTAAAGGGTAAATGGCCAAACAAACTGTGATC
Organism: Mustela putorius furo; assembly: GCF_011764305.1. Lineage (NCBI taxonomy): Eukaryota > Metazoa > Chordata > Mammalia > Carnivora > Mustelidae > Mustela > Mustela putorius. The sequence goes on along the minus strand of NW_025422045.1, from coordinate 11,333,905 downwards.
CATGTATACCACGGAGTACTACTCAGCAATCTAACAAACAAACAAACAAAAACTACTGACACATACAACAACTTGGATAAACCTCCTGGAAATTATACTGACTTAAAAAATAAAAAAACTAATCCCAAAAGGATGCTTATTGTCTGATTCTATGTATGTAACATTAATGAAATCACATAATTACAGAGATGGAGAATAGACTAGGGTTGCCAAGGTGTTAGGGATGAGGGGAAAGGGTGGTTCTTACCAATGTCAATTTCATGGTTTTGATATTACACTGTAGTTTCATAAAATGTTCACTTTGGGGAAGACAGGGGAAAGGATGCATGTGGCTTCCCTATATACTTTTTTGCAATCTCTTGAGAATTGAATCTGCAATTACTTCAAAATAAAATTACACATTTTTTCATATATATATATGAATATATCTGAAAAGTATATGTGTATGTAAACATTGAAGATACAATGAATCAAAATTGTGGGGAGAAGAACATCATCAAAATGGCAGAATAGGCAGCTCAGAGTCCCATACCTTCACAGAAACTTTAAAAAATAACCAGCAACTGTCAGACCAACTTTGTGAGAACTCTGGAAAATGATTAAAAGTTTATAGTAACTGAGCAAATGCTTAATCCAAAAAAAAAAAAAAGACAACTTAAAAACGGTAAGAAAGGGGCGCCTGGGTGGCTCAGTTGGTTAGGGCCTCTGCCTTCGGCTCAGGTCGTGATCCCAGGGTCCTGGGTTCGAGCCCTCCATCGGGCTCTCTGCTTGGCAGGGAGCCTGCTTCCTCCTGCCTCTCTGCCTAGTTGTGATTTCTCTCTGTCAAATGAATAAAATATTAAAAAAAAAAAAAAAGGCAAGAAAAGTTCATGATACTTTCACTTATCCCTGCCCTACTCCCTCCCTGACTTGGCAGCAATCTGGAAGACAGCAGCCCACCTTCCCAGGATGGAGCCCTGGTTCCTGGAAATCCATATGTTCCTCTGTTCTAATCTTCCTGGGAGTGAGCTGAAGGACTCTTCTTGCAAGCCCTATCTCTGTTTTGTTTTAACCTGGGACCCACACTAGAAAAGCAGCAAGCATTGCTTAGAAACACTCTAAGATGAATAAGCAACCTACCACTGCCCTGGGGCCAAAGATTACAGTTGGTACTAAAACAGACACCTAAAGCCTGGGAGTAAAAGGTGGGGGGAGAAATTTACTGGGAAATTAGGTAATTCAAACTGAAAAGTACTCATGAACACTGGGGCCTTTAGAAGGCCACGCACATAGGCCTGAGACAAGATGCATTTCAGGAAAGAGCCAAGAAAGCCCTGAGATTCCACCATTGACGGATAAATATGCTCAGTGCAACCAGAAAGTGAAGGCTGAGGAAGAATTTCAAATGGCCTAGTTAAGTGTTAAAAGAAATACCGTCACACAAGCCAAACCACAAAGATTGGGAAAGGTGTTTTGTTTGTTTGTTTGTTCCTTTGTTTGAAGATCCTAGTGTCGAAAGAAATTTCAGTAAAAACACTAGCTGAACATAAGCTGAGGCTCTAACAATCAAGAACAGCAAACCCTAAGGGGCCCGTGGGTGGTTTAGTAGGTTAAGCCTCTGCCTTCACTTCAGCTCAGCTCATGATCTCAGGGTCCTGGGATTGAGCCCTGCATCAAGCCCTGCATGGAGCCCCGCATTGGGCTCTCTGCTCAGCGGGGAGCCTGCTTCCTCCTCTCTCTGCCTGCCTCTCTGCCTACTTGTGATCTCTACAAGTGAATAAATAAAATCTTAAAAAAAAAAAAAAAAGAATAGCAAACTCAGAGAAGGGAGATGATTTGATCCTCAGAGAGAACACATTATAATATTCAAATGCTCAGTTTTTTGATGACAGCAACCAAAAAAATCACAAAACATAATAAGAAACAGGAAAATATTGCCCAGCCAATGGAAAAAAAATTGACAAAAACTATTCCTGAGGAAGCTCAGACACTGGACTTATACAAAGACTTTAAAGTCACTCTCTTAAATATTCTCAACGGGTTAAAGGAAACTGGTTAAATAATGTATGAACAAAGTGAAAATATCAATAAAGAGATAGAAATTGTTGAAAGAAGTAGAAATTCTAGAGCTGCAAATTACAATAACTAAAATGAAAAATTCACTAGATGGGTTCCAGAACAGATTTAACCAGTCAGAAGAAAGCAGAGGAAATCTTGAAAGCAGAGGAAGAGTAAAACAATATATCATATACAAGTATTCTCAATCAGACTGAAAGCCAATTTCTCTTCAGAAACATTAGAGGCTGCAGAGCAAGAGGAGTCCTTATTTAAAGTGCTGAAGTAAATAAATCCTGCCAAATAAGAACTCTATATCCAGCAAAGCTATCCTTCGAGAATGAAGGATAATATAAGGGGCACCTGGGTGGCTCGGGTAAGAATCTGCCTTCAGCTCAAGTTATGATCCTGGGATGGAGTCAGGCTCCTTGCTCAGTGGGGAGCCTGCTTTTCCCTCTGTTTGCTGCCCCCCCCCCAACTTGTTCTGTCTCTCTGATAAATAAATAAAGTCTTTAAAAATTAACTTAAGTAAGTAAATAAAATCTGTTCTGATGATCTGTCTTGTAATTGGAGAGTTTAATCCATTTACATTTATATTGACAAAGATTTAATACCTATAGAAGATATAGCACATATAAACATGTATGTACATATTGACAGAGCCCCAAAATATATGAAACAAGTGCACATGAAATATTCTCCAGGATAGACTATATGTTAGTCCAAAAAAGTCTTAATAAATTCAAAAATACTGAAATTATACAAATATCTTTTCCAATCACAACAGAATAAAACTAGAAATTAATAACCAAAGGAAAACTGGAAAATGTACAAAGATATGGAAATTAAACAACACAATCAACTTCATGGAAATGAAAAGAATTACAAGAGAATACTATGACAACTGTATTCCAATCAATTGGGTAACCTAGATGAAATAGACAAATTCCTAGAAACACACAAGCTACCAAAATGACTAGTGAAGAAATAGAAAATCTCAATAGACTTTTAACAAATAAGGAGATTGAGTCCATAATTAAAAAAAGAAAATCTAACAAAAAAATCCCAGGACCAGGTGACTGCACTGGCAACTTCTACCAAACACTTAAAGAATTAACACCAAACCCTCTCAAACTCTTCCCCAGAAATGAAAAGAACGTAGTACTTTCTCACTTGTTCTGTAAAACTGGCATTGATACTGAAATCAGGGTCACCTGGGTGGCTTGGTTGGTTAAGCGACTGCTTTTGGCTCAGGTCATAATCCCGGAATCCCAGGACCAAGTCCCAGAGTCCCACATCCAGCTCCCAGCTTCACTGGGAGTCTGCTTCTCTCTCTGACCTTCTCCCCTCTCATGCTCTTTCTCACATACTCTTTTTTTCAAATAAATAAAATCTTTAAAAAAATACTGAAATGAGACAAAGATATTACGAGGAAAGGAAACTATAGACTAATATCTCTTAATGACTCCTTTGGTTACATTTACTCATCAGAATTTTATTCTTTTTGATAACATCACAAATAAAGTTATTTTCTTCATTTCTTTTTCAAATTGTTCATTGCTAGTATAGAAACACAACTGATTTTTGTGCATTGGTTTTGTATTTCACACATTTGCTGAATTTGCTTAACTTATAAGTGGCAATCTTTGTGTTATATAATTTACCACAACTTTTAAAGTAATATAACAAACAGACTTAGAAATTTAGAGCCATATATGCCTATATTAGAAAAAAATTTTTTTTTAAGATTTTATTTATTTATTTGACAGGCAGAGATCACAAGTAGGCAGAGAGGCAGGCAGAGAGAGTGAGAGAAGCAGGATCCCTACTGAGCAGAGAGCCCAATGTGCGGATCAATCCCAAGACCCTGGGATCATGACCTGAGCCGAAGGCAGAGGCTTTAACCCATTGAGCCACCCAGGCACCCTGATATATTATAAAAATTTTTAAGTTGAAAATCAATTATGTAAGTTTCCATCTCAGAAAGACATTATGAGAATACCAAATCAAACTCAAACTAGCAATAAGGAAATAATAAAAATGAGAGCAGGTATAAAATTTATAACAAATACAAAATATAGAAGATCAATAAAGCTGAAAGTTGTCTACTTAACATTTTAATAAAATTGGTTACCCCTAGGGGCACCTGGGTGGCTCAGTGGGTTAAAGCCTCTGCCTTCAGCTCAGGTCATGATCCCAGGGTCCTGGGATCGAGCCCCACATCGGGCTCTCTGCTCAGCAGGGAGCCTGCTTCCTCCTCTCTCTCTGCCTACTTGTGATCTCTGTCTGTCAAATAAATAATAAATAAAATCTTTAAAAAAAAAGTTGGTTACCCCTAATAAGGCTTATCAAGAAGAAAAAAAAAGAGAAATTATCACTACCACAAATAAACAAAGGATTACTACAGATTTTGTAGACATTAAAAAAGATTATTATAAGAGAATACTAGGAACAACCTATTACAATACAGCTGATGAGTTAAATAAAATAAACAAATTCCATAAAACACATAACTTACCAAAGCTGACCCAAGAAGAAATAGAAAACAAGAATAGTCCTGCATCTATCAAAGAAATTGAATCCATTATTTCAAACCTCCTTACAAAGAAAACTCCAGAAACAGATGATTTCACCAGTGAATTTTCCAGACAATTAAGGAAGAAACAATAACCAATCTTATACAAAGTCTTCCCAAGAACAGAAAAAGATATATTCAACTCTATGAGGCCAGGTCCTTGAAACCAAAACCTGGCAAGGACACTACGAGAAAGAAAAAGTATAGACAATTCTCTCTCATTTCCATAAGAACAAAACTCTTAAGCAAAATATTAGCAAATTGAATACATCAATATATAAAAGCAAAATATAATATAACCAAGAGGCACTTATTATAGGAACACAAAAAGTTGTTTAACATTTAAAAATCAATCATCATTAACAGACACAGAAAGCAAAATATTGTACTATCATGTTGATAGATACAGAAAAAGTATTTAATCAAAATTTAAAACCCATTCATGATATCAACTTTAATAAACTAGTCATAGAAGGAAACTCCTTTATATGAATATAAGAATCTACCAAAAGCATACATAAAACCTAGTTAATGGTAAAATATTGAAAATATTCCTTTTGATAATGGCTATGAGAAAGGTGATAGGTAAATAGAAAAAAATATCAGGACTAGAAAAAAGAGTAATAAAATTATCATTAACAGAGAAAATGATTGTGCCTGCAGAACATCTAAAATAATTCTCTGAAAAACTATTAGATAATAGAATTAATAAGTGAATTTATCAAGTTTACTTGATGCAAGGTGAGCTAATAAAAATCAATTCTATTTCTACATATCAGCAGTAAACAAATAGAAAGTATAATTAAGGAAAATATATCAGTTACAGTAACACTTTTATTTTTATTTTTATCTTTTTTATTTTTTTATTTATTTTTTTTTTAAAGATTTTATTTATTTATTCGACAGAGAGAAATCACAAGTAGATGGAGAAGCAGGCAGAGAGAGAGAGAGGGAAGCAGGCTCCCCGCTGAGCAGAGAGCCTGATGCGGGACTCGATCCCAGGACCCTGAGATCATGACCTGAGCCGAAGGCAGCGGCTTAACCCACTGAGCCACCCAGGCGCCCCAATTTTTATCTTTTTTTAAAAGAAGTTCTACATCCAATGTGGGATTTGAACTCACAACCCTGAGATCGAGAGTCACATGCTCTAATGACTGAGCCAGACATGTTCCCTTACAATGAATTTTTAAAATAATAAAAAACATCTTGGACCACACCTCTTTAAAAAGGCCTCTACACTGAAAACTATTAAAGACCCAAATAACTAAAGGGATTATACTCTTTTCATAGATTTCAATACTCAGTATTGTAAAGATGTCAGTTCAACCCAAACTGATACATATTTAATTGGAATATATCCAATGTAATTGCAATCAGAGCCCTATCACATTTGTTGTAAATACTATAAACTGACCCCAATATTTACAGAAATGAAATGATTCAAGAATAGCAAATACAGTCCCAAAGAAAACAGCCTAAGTGGATGCCTCACAATACCAGATATCAAGACATATTATCAACCTAAAGTGATTACATCATGAATATTAGCACAAAGATAGACTCGTAGACCAAGAAACAGAAGATATAGTTCAGACACATTTGGGGAAAGCATGATCGTTTCAATGAAACGTACAGGTCAACTGGATATGATTTAGCAAAAAATGAATCTTGACCCCTATCTCAAATCACACTCAGAAAGCAATTCTAGATAGATAATAAATCGAAATGTGAAATGTAAGAACATAAGTTAATCTTTTGTAAGTTAACTTAGAGGAATATCTTTATGACCTTAAGGTAGGTAGAGATTTCTTTCTTTTTTTTTTTTTTTAAGATTTATTTATTTATTTTAGAGACACAGAGAGAAAATGTGGGAGGGGCAGAGGGAGAAGGTGAGACAGAATCTCAAGCAGACTCTGAACAGAGTCTGACAAGGGGCTCAAGTCCATGACCCTGAGATCATGACCTGAGCCAAAATCAAGAATTGGATGCCTAATCAACTGAATCACTCAGGTGCCTCTAGGCAGAGATTTCTCAAATAGGATAGAAAAAGTGCCAACCACAAAGGAAAACATTAATTGGAGCATGTTAAAATTTAAAACTTCTTTTCATCATAAGGCACTATTAAGAGAAAAAAAGCAAGTCAACAGTGGGAGAATATATTTGAAATACACGTATCCAACAAAAGAAATCATTTAGAATATTATACTACAAGCTTATAAAACTCCTTCAAGTCAATTTAACAGAACAAAAAGCATGCAACCCAATAGAGCACATAGACAGGAGACTTGAATTGGCACTTCACTAAAGATCATATTCCAAATGGCCTATAGATACATGAAAAGATGTTCAACTTCGTCGGTCACCAGGGAAACACTCATTAAAACCATGGCCTGACCAACTTGGGAAGAACGGAACAGGCTTGGCTCAGCTTAAATGTTACTTTCTCTGAGATGCCTTCTTATCTAGATACAGTAGGTGGTAGAGTTTATTTCAACTATTGTCAAGATTAGCCCTATTTTTGGCAGACCCACATCTAAGTCACCTTCACTATAATAGCCCTCACAGAGGGAATTCCCCACTGTGGGAGTTTTGGTGGGAGGGGAGTGCCAAGAGCTAGACACCCAACCAGGAGGCCAGAAGCTGAGAGAGAACAGCTTCATGGTTCAACTAGGGGAACAGGTGTGTGAGCCAAGCCCAATCAAGCAAAACCTCACTGCAGGCTCCCCAGTTCTCTGTGGAAACATGCAGACACCAAGGCAGAGACCCAGCAAACAAGCTTTCTGTAGCACGACCATCTGAGTTCCGGCTACCTACTCCCCAATCTCCCAGGGTTCTACTTCACTTTCCAAGCCTACTCGTTCAGGCTCCCTTTGATCCTAAAAGCTCCCAATTATCTTCCTTTATTTTTTCCTTTTTTCTTTTTTTTAAAGTAATCTCTATGCCCAACATGGGGCTTGAACTCTCCACACAAGGATCAAGCGTTGCATGCTCTATCGGCTGAGCCAGCCAGGTGCCCCTCTTTTTTTTCTTTTAAATGTCTATCCTTGCTTGCAATCAAAAATCCAGACTGATGCAGCATTCCCTGGCCAGCTCAGTGGGAAGAGCATTTGACTCCTGATCTCAGGGTCTTGAGTTTAAGTCCCATGCTGGGAGCAGAAATTAAATAAATTACTTAAAAAAAAAAAAAAGAATCCTGACCGATACATCATTCTGTCATTCACTTTTTCACTGTACTTATTGCTGTGTGTAATTATTTCATTCAGTTGTTCCTCTGGCTGGTGCTGACCCACATCTAAGAATAAGCTCCAGGAGGTCAGGGTTCCTACCTGTCCTGTTTTCCACTGTACGCCATGCACTTAGAATACAGCCTGACCTATAACAAGGATTCAATGAATGTCAGTTGGATGAATGAATGCCTTGTTTGCTTGCAGCCTTACAGCTGTGGGTGCTTATTCACAAAAAGGGGTTTTCAACAGTCATCTTTTACTTTTTCTTAAAGATTTTATTTATTTATTTGAGAGAGAGAGACCGAGAGTGCACGATTGGGGCAAAGGGCAGAGGGAGAAGGAGAAGCTGACCCCATAATGAACAGGGAACCCCATGATCCCCTCAATCCCAGGACCTGGGATCATGACCAGATGCTTAACTAACTGAGCCACCCAGGCACCCCTCAGCAGCCATCTTTACTGAAAGGTTGAACTTGACATATTTTCCATCAGTGCATTTTCAACCAATGATTTAAAAGCCTACATTTAGTAAGACTAGCTTCAAGACATAGGATCTAATTTCAGGATGAAAGATTAGAAAGCTGCCTCATGTTGCTACTGAAGTTCTCAAATATGCCTAGATATTTATATTAGTTGCTAAACAACAGCTCTGTTTTCTTTCTCACTAACATTCTTCCATTCAGCAAAATAGACAATCATAACCTTAGAATATCCATTATTTTATTTTTTTAAATTTTTAAATTTTTTATTTTTTTTATAAACATATAATGTATTTTTATCCCCAGGGGTACAGGTCTGTGAATCGCCAGGTTTACACACTTCACAGCACTCACCACAGCACATACCCTCCCCAATGTCCACCCTCCCCCCACCCCGCAACCCTCAGTTTGTTCTGTGAGATCAAGAGTCACCTATGGTCTGTCTCCCTCCCGATCCCATCTTGCTTCACTTCTTCTCCTACCCCCTAACCCTCCATGTTGCATCTCCACTTCCTCATATCAGGGAGATTATATGATAGTTGTCTATCTCCGATTGACTTATTTCACTAAGCATGATACCCCCTAGTTCCATCCACGTTGTCGAAAATGGCTATTTTATTTTTTAAAAGATTTTATTTATTTATTTGACAGACAGAGATCACAAGGCAGGCAGGCAGAGGCTGGGGCTGCTGAGCAGAGAGCCCAATGTGGGGCTCAATCCCACAACCCTGTGATCAAGACCTGAGCCCAAGACAGAGGCTTTAGCCCACTGAGCCACCCAGGCGCCCCAAGAATAACCATTATTTTAGAGCTAAAGTAAGCCATTTTAAAATTTTTTAATAAAAAGGGTGCCTGGGTGGCTCAGGGGGTTAAGCTTCTGCCTTCAGCTCAGGTCGTGATCTGAGGGTCCTGGGATGGAGTCCCATATCAGGCTCTCTGCTCAGCAGGGAGCCTGCCTCCCTCACTCCTCTGCCTGCTGCTCTGCCTAGTTGTGATCTCTCTCTCTCTGTCAAATAAATAAAAATCTTTAAATTTTTGAATAAAAGCAAAAAAAAAAAAAAACCCAAACAAACAAACATTTCATTTTGAATAAAAACAAACACATAATTTTTCTGACTGGACCCTCTTGCAAAATACATTATTAACCAAGATCATCAGTCACTGATAGAATTGCAGAAGGAAATATCAGATAAGGAAGAAAGGATAGGACAAAAAGAAATATCTGAATTATAACTTTGGTTGAATAGGTGTGGCTTAAGTGGAAGGCACTCAGTCTTAAGGATTAGCAAAATTAGCAAAATTTAATTTTGCTTTACCCTTGAATAAAATTAAATTTATTTGAAAATAGGCACGGAATGTGATGGCTTCCCATCACAACCACAAAAAATAGAGCAGCAGAAGTCCCACATGGAGTTATGAGACTGACGCACTACCTACTGCGCTAACGAGGCACCTCCCACATGGAGTAATAAAACTAGACCCAAGGATATGGATAATTGTTACCTATAGTCTACTTCATGGCAATAAACTCTCAAAACAAAAATATCTGTGATAGCCATTTAGAACATTCACAGGTATGTAGGTTCTCTTTTCTGTGAATCTGATAAGATGGACACTTCCCAGAACATTTTGAAGCTAGGCATACTCGAATGATTTGGTTTGAGTAAGAAAAAATTAGGAAAAGGAAGATGTGCCCCTTCTAGGCAGAGCCGTGGATCTTTCTCCCTGATGGGATGATTGTGGAAGCAGAGGATAAAGTGCTGCTCACATCAGCTAAGCTTCCTGAGTAGCTTTAAGAGCAGATGTCCTTGCAGATCCACACTGGATATGTAGCACAGACAAGAAATAACCGTATCATTAGTGATTGATGTTTTGGAGTTTGTCACTTACAGCATAGCCTATCTTATCTTGACCGATCCCTAATAGGAGATGCCGCCAGGAAACAAACCCTAAAAAGGTGTGACTGGCACTGATAAGGATGGTGAGCCATATTACACAATAGTGAAACATTTGGTAAAGATGTTGCCCGAAGTTACTTGGAAGGTAGATTATGTACCTAATGACCTTGTTCTCTAGAAGAATTAGTTAGGAAACATAATATTAGGGGGTACCTGGCTGGTCAGTCAGAAGAGCATAGGACTCTTGATTTCAGGGTTGTGAGTCTGAGCCCCATGTTGGGTGTAGAGATTACTTAAGAATAAAATCTTTTAGGTGTGCCTGGGTGGCTCATTTGCTAAGTGTCTGCCTTTGGCTCAGGTCAGGATCCCAGGGTCCTGGGATCAAGTCCTGTATTGGGTTTCCTGCTCCACGGGAGGCCTGCTTCTCCCTCTCCCACTCCCCCTGCTTGTGTGTTCTCTCTCTCTCTCGATATTTCTCTGTCAAATAAATAAATAAATAAAATCTTTAAAAGAAAAAAGAAGAATAAAAAAATCTTTTAAAAAGAGAGAGAGAAAGAAAACCTAATATGAATGGTGTGCCTTAGCTGTATTTGACAAGATATCAGAGAGAGAGAGAGGGATGGAGATGGACAGAGAAGGGGTGGGGGAGGACCCAGAGAGAAAGGGAGAGAGAGTGAGAGGGAGAGAGAGGAATTGGCTTGTTGGCAAATAGAAATGAAAAGCAAAAGAGTCCACAAATTCAAAGATTTGCAGAGTTGGAAGACAGACGGCAACTCACTACAATTAGATGAAAGATGAAATAGTGAAAACTCAATCTGACAACAAGGATCTAATAAAAAATATTGCTTTCACATCCACATTAAAAACCTCTGAGTGGATTAAGGCATCAGAAGACAGGTCTAACCAGAATGAGACTCTGGGGTTGACTGCCTCAGAAAGGGTGAATGAGGCCATTTTGACTGTGGGGATGGCATTTGGTGGCCAGAAATGTGGATTACAGACAGTCTCTAACTTAGCCATAGTTCAACTTACTGATTTTTTGACTTTATGATGGTGCAAAAGCATTCAACGGAAACTGTACTCCCCGTCATGAATTTGGATCTGTTCCTGGGCTAGTGGGTGCATGGTAGAATCCTCTCTGGTGATCCTGGGCAGGGGCAGTGGGCACAGCAACCAGGGAGCCAGGCCATCCATCACAAGGGTATACAACCAATCGGCTTAGAACCACTCTGTACCCAGACATCCATTCTGTTGCCCACTTTCAGTATAGGATTCACCAAATCACATGAGCTACTCAACACTTTCTTATAAACTAGGCTTTGGGTTAGAGGATTTGGCCCAACTGTAGGCTGATGTAAGTGTTCTGAGCACGTTTCAGGCAGGCGAGGCTGAGCTATGATGTTCGGTGTGTGAGATGCATCCTTGAGTGACAATATTTTATTTTATTTTTTTTAAGATTTTATTTATTTATTTGACAGAGAGAGAGATCACGATTAGGCAGAGAGGCAGCCAGAGAGAGAGGAAGGGAAGCAGGCCCCCTGCCGAGCAGAGAGCCCGATGCGGGACTCGATCCCAGGACCCTGAGATCATGACCTGAGCCGAAGGCAGCGGCTTAACCCACTGAGCCACCCAGGTGCCCGAGTGACGATATTTTAAAATTAGGATGGGTTTATGGTAAGGTAACCCCATTGTAAGTCGAGGAAGATCTGTATACTTGTCCTTATTGTTACTGAAACTAGGTTCACCTCTTGGTATGTGTTGAACCAAAAAACACAATCAACCCAAACAATTGGAAAAGGAAAGGTCTTACTTGCGACAAGCAAAGGAGAACACTGGGGTTGTTCCCCCAAAACAGTGTCTCCCTGAACAACAAGACTGGGGACATTTTAAGTGAAGGGTGCATACATATTCATGAAGAGGCTTGCGCAATGAGGAATACAGCAGGAAATTGGGATGAAAGTCACCTTAAGGTAACTCAGTCCAGGTTAAAGTCACAGGGCTGGCAAGGATTAGCATCAACAATTCTCAGGCTCCAGTTGGTTGGGTATCTAAATGCTCAAAGGGGTTTAAATCCTGCAAAGATAAGCCAAGAATGTGTGTCAAGTCAATCTTTACTTTCGAATCAGCCCTGGGAGTTTTACCACTGATTTATTGTCCCCGATATGATAAGGCTACCTACTGGCCTGATAGTGGCTGTTTTGTTTTTGTTTTTGTTTTGTTTTGTTTTTATTTTTAGTGGCCGCTTGTTCTTACTTCTTTTACAAGACGGCCAGGATCTTAACATGACTTTTCTTTTCTTTTTCTTTTCAGAATCTATTTATTTATTTATTTATTTGAGAGAGAGAGAGGGAGAGAGGACATGGGGGAGGGCCAGGAGCAGAGGGAGAAGCAGACACCCCGCTGAGCAGGGAGTCCCAGCAGGGCTCAATCCTGGCACTTCAGGATAATGACCCAAGCTGAAGGCAAACACTCAACTGACCCACCCACCCAGGTGCCCCCTAAAATGACTTTTCTTGTGTCGAGAAAGCTATGCCTGTCTTTCTTTTTCCAGGGACTCCTAACTCTTTCTGCTTACATTGTGGCTGTTCCCAAATATTTGGTTCTCTTCTCCTAAGCACATGGTAGGATTGTATTTCCCCAATTCATTTGAAATGAATCCTGACCATGTGACTGACTTTTTTTTCCCCCCCAATAAAATGGGAAAGGAAATCATGTATGTCATTTGGGGACAGAAACCTTAAGAGCTAGGGCTTACCGATTATTTCTTGATAAGGAGTCTCCCCTCCATCAGCCTGGGTCCCTGAGTGACCACGACTGAGTAGGCAGCTTTCTTTCAACCCATCACATAGTGTGAGCAAGAAATACTTCATTTGAGTTACTCCACTGAAATTTTAGAGGTTGTTTATTTTCTTACCATAGCATCCTTAACCTAACCTGACCAATCTAGTGTCCGGTGGGTTTATCTTTGTAGGAGAAAAACCATTATTAAGCAAGAAAGGAAATCCACAAGCCGTAAAGTGAAAAGAAAGTTACATTGGACAATATTCTAATTTTAACTCTCACACAGCAAAAAGACACTACAAGAAATTACATGTGGGGAAAAAGCATTTGCAGCACATATACAGAGCGTTAACATGAGCCATATACTGAAAGCATATCCGTAAACCGATGACAGAACAACCCAATAGAAACAATAGAGCAAAGGATATGAGGAAGTTGGGGACAATTGTTGTTTCCTCCTCCAGCATTGTTTGTCCTTCTCCTGACAAAAGCACCTAGATTTTCTTTGGGGGAGCTGCCCCTCTCCCATTCTCAGCCATGTGATTTGGGTAGGTCTGACCACACCAGCCTGCAGCTGGAGGTGGAACTCAGACTGGGTTGGGTCACATGGCAAACCCGAGCCAATCAGTGAGACTGGGAGTGATTGGATCAATTTTGGCACTTCCATGTATTTTTCTTTCTTTCTTTCTTTAACCAAGCACTTCTTTGAAAAATGAGGTCGCTCTGGTATGCTGACATGAAAAGATGTGTATGATATATTGTTCAATGAAACACAAGTTTCTGAGTCACGCATATGATAAGATCACATTTTTTCTAAGTAGGAAGGAGGGGGAAAGCCTATAACACATGGGATTATATCTTTGGATGAGCATAGAGAAAAGCCTGTAAGCTACAGACCAAATTGTTAGCACTGTGTATGATTAGGCTCTCAACCCTTCAGCTCTTTGTAATGCCAGGATGAGATTCCGCAAACTACACTTCTGCCTTGTGACACTGTGGTAACGGGGTGGTCATATGGGGTTCTAGGAGGCTGGAGAAGGAACTTCCTGTTCACTTCCTGAGGGCTTCCTGTTCCTATCAGAGTATCCTCAGTCATTTTTCACCCTGGCAGCTGCACCTGGTTCTGGTTTCCGGTATATGCCCAGAATGAACTTTAGAGTGCCCACTCCTCAGAGGTCTGGGTGCTGGCTTCACAGGCCCCTTCTCCACATTTCCTGGTTCAAACGACTCAGCCAGTCCCCTTTGTTCCTCAGGCCTCAGGATGGAGCCACCTCCCGCTGTTCCACGCGGTCCCTTTGCCTTCTCAGTCCACTACCTGTCAAGTTAACTGTCTTAGTTTGTTATTGCTGCTGTAATGGGCTTTAAACAACACACATCTATGATCTTACAGGTCCGAGTGGCAGAGTCCAAAGTGGGTTTCACTGGTTAAAATCAAGATGTCAGCAAAGCTTCACTCCTTCTGGAAGCTCTGGGGAAATCTACTTCTTTGCCTTTTCCAGATTCTAGAAATGACCTGCATTCTTGGGTTCATTGCCCCTTCCTCCACATTCAAGGACAGCTATGCAGCATCTTCAAATCTTTCTCTGACTCTCCTGCCTCCTCTATCCCTTATAAGGACCCTGTGATTACACTGGACTCAAATGGAGAATTCACAGTCATCTCCCCATCTCAAAATCCTTCGTGTAATCACATCTGCCAAGTCCCTCTTTCCACAACAGGTAAACGACCAGGTTCTGGAGATTAGGACATGGACATCTTTGGGGACTATAATATGTGTACTATCCCAAACCCCTAGATCAGAGGTTTGTAAACTTTTCCTGTAAAAGACCAGACAGTAAATATTTAAAGCTATGCAGACCATATGGTGTCTGTCACAACTCTTCAACTCTGCCATCATAGAATGAAAGCAGCCATAGATGACACAGAAAGGGATGAGCTTGGCTGTATTCCAATAAAACTTTATTTACAAAAATATGTGGCGGGTGGGATTTAGCCTGTGGGCCTTAGTGTGCCAACTCCACCCTACATAAAATTTTGTCTGCTAAAATGCTGATGTATTTTCTGTTTTCCTGACCTACACATTTTAATTAACTAAGGAAGGTGAAATTGAAGAAGTTAGTGAGGAGAGTATATAAATTTTCTGTATATAGATCTCTATATCATTTACTTGTCACAATTAGAACAGATTTCTTCTATGGCTAGGATATCCAATAAACAAAAAATTTACCCATTGTATGATTTTATCTCTATATAAAAATATGTTATTATACTAGCAAAATACTGTAAATAACCTAAACGTCCAACCGATGCCTGAATTGGTTGGATAAATTACATATTCACACAATGGCCAGTGCAGTGGTTCCCCAATTCACTCACACTAAAAATAAAAATCCTTACAATGGCCTATAAAGCGCTACATTTATTTATTTATTATGGTTTTTTTGTTTTGTTTTGTTTTTTAATATCTATCTCCTCCTGCTAAGTTACATGAGGATGGGGATTATTCTCACTTTTATGAACTGATGTATCCCAAGAGCCCTAAACAATACCTCTCACATATGTAGGTGCTCAATTATTATTTACAGAGTAAGTGAATAATGGAATATTTTGCGACCATTAAAAATAATTTTATAGAATTAAATTTCCACATTTAATGATGTGGGAAAATGTTTGAAATATATGAAGTAGGAAAAAGCCCATTACAAGATAGTATATACCCTATAACTTAATTCTCAAAAGTTATATGGAAAAATTTGGACAGGTATACTCTGATATATTAAACAGTAGTTACCTCAGAGTATGGGATTTTGAGTAGTTTTTATTTTAAAATTTTATTTTCTGGGGCACCTGGGTGACTCAGTCCACCAAGCATCCAACTCCTTATTTCCGCTCTAGTCATGAACTCAGGGTCTTGAGATTTAGCCCCGGAACCTGCTTCCCACTCAGCAGGGAGTCTGCTTCTTTCCTCTTCCTCTGCCCTTCCCCACACTTGTGCACATACATGCCCATTTGCTCTCTCAAATAAATAATAAAAAATAAATCTGAAAAAATTCTTATTTTCTTTTATTTTTAAGATAAAGGTTAGACTGTCTCTTTGAGATACATCTTAGGGGTCCCACTGCTTTTTCTCATGTGACTCTTTGGCCACAGGAAATAGTACACTGCCTAAATTACTGCCTTCCCTCGTCCCAAACAACAAAAAGCAAAACAAACAAAATAGCTCTGAGAAGAACCAAACAGCTGTCCTGATCCTAGTAAGAATTCCCAGAGAGCTAGCTAGCTGTTCTTCAAGGTCTACGTCACCAACAGCAAGCCTCTTGCCAATCTCCTGTCACTTCCCAAAAACTCTGAATGCCCTTGACACTTTATGGTCCCTTCAGAGGCACTCATTCTGTACGAATCTTCCCACCTAAAAATAGAAGCACCTTGTGGACAGGAATCCCATGTTAGGTTGAGAATTAATCTAGGTTAGTAATAAGAGTGATAGCTTGGAAGTCATTAAGACCTACTTGATCTTGGCAAGTTTCTTGACTCCTTGTTCTCATCTGTAATTTGGGATAATAAGGTCCATGTGACATGACTGTATAGGTGTACTTGTTAAGAACAAGGGCTTGTGGGGTGCCTCGGTGGCTCAGTCAGTTAAGCATCTGCCTTCAGCTCAGGTCATGATCTCAGAGTCCTGGGATGGAGCTCCACATCATGCTCTCCGCTCAGCAGGGAGTCTGTTTCTCCTTCTGCCCCTCTCCTGCTCTCTCTCATACTCTCTCTGTGACAAACAAAATAAATAAAATCTTTTAAAAAAACAAAGCTTTAAACAACTTCAAAGAACAAAGGCCTTGGGGCACCTGGCCAGCTCAATAGATACAGCATGCAACTCTTGATCTAAGGGGTCATGGGTTCACGCCCTAGATCGGGCATTGAGATTACTTCAAAAATAAAAATTAAAAAAGAACAAGGGCCTTGGCGTGAGAGAGGGCTTCATACCAAAGCTCCGTCAGTGTGTGAGCTATATCCTTAAGCAAGTCACTTTACCTCTGATCCTTAATACCCTTCTCTGTATGAAGGATCATTATGGCATCCATTTCAAAGTTACGGTGGAGGATAAAATGCAGTTGTAATCACTGTGACCTCCCTGGTCTGCAAATCACCCTCATCTTTCCCCAGTTGACGGCACTGTCCTCCTCATACGTCCCTGCTTCTCCCTTCCAGTCTCTTCGCAACACAGCAGCCGGGGTCCTCTGGTTGAAGCTCAGTTATATCCTGTCATTCCTTTAATGTGGGTCTCAGCAAACTGTTGCTCACAGGCCACACACAGCTCCCAAGCTCAGAATGGTTTTTACATTTTCAGAGAGTTGGGGAGAAAAGAATCAAAAGAAGAATAATATTTTGTGATACGTGACAATTATATGATCTTAGAACCACGTGTATAAATAAAGTTTGGTCAGAGAACAGCTACATCCATCTGCTTATGCATTGTCCCTGGCTACTTTCACTGCAGTGGCAGCCGGCAAAGCATACAATATTTACTGTCAGGCCCTTTCCAGAAAAAGTTGGTTTACCAACCCCTGCTCTAACACGCAGATCAACAGAAGAAAGTAAACTGTAAGCGCTCTGATGGCTTCTGTCTCACTCAGAGTAAAAGACAAAGGTCCTCGAGAGCCAGTCCCTTCATATAACCCTACCCTCTCCTTTACAGTCTCTCTGACCTCCCTGGTGGCCAGACACAGTCACTCTCGGCCTCAGGGCCTTTGTCCTGGCTGTTCCTTCACCCTGAAACACTCTTCCTGAGGTATCTGTACAGCTCAATCCTTCCTCTTCTTCAGTTGAATCTTGGCTCAAGGGTCACGTTCCCAGGGAGGGTCCCTAGGAACACTAGTTTGATATTCAAGCCCCCTCTGTGCCTCCTAAATGAGCATCTAATCCGGATACCACTTAATTCACTTTTTTTTTTTTCCACCTCTGTGGGTGTGTCCTTCCCACCAGAATTAAATCTCCAGGGCAGGGCTTTTTGCCCACTGTTATTTCCAAGCACTTACTACCTAGCAGATGCTAAGACAAATGGGTGGAATGAATGAATGAAATAAAAGAGAACAGAAAAAATTAAGCACTGTGCTTCACCCATAGGCAGTACTTCGAAGTGCTTACTATTGTTGGTATAATTATGAATGTTAGTATGTACAGAGGTGCCTGGTGTAAACAAACACTTAATAGATTTGAATCCCCCTTCCCTTCCCTTTCTCTCTCTTTCAGCACTTACAACGGTGC
The DNA here is from genome assembly GCF_011764305.1 of Mustela putorius furo. NCBI lineage: Eukaryota > Metazoa > Chordata > Mammalia > Carnivora > Mustelidae > Mustela > Mustela putorius. Next base: position 11,315,646 of record NW_025422045.1, on the reverse strand, counting down.
CTTACCTGTCCTGAGCACTCTCCTCTCTCACCTCCGTGCCCCTCCACGATCCATCATGGCAAGCTGATTACTGGGTCTCTGATCCTCGAACCTCTCCACCCCCACAACACTCCGCTCTGTGACTCTGGGCCTCTGTGATGAGGGGGACAGCATGCGTTTGATTAAGGGGATGCTGGTGGGCCTCCCCTTACCAGATTTGCCTGAATTGCTAAGGACTCCGGCTCTGGTGTCAGACACTTGAAAGACTATTCAAATGCAAAAGACTTAGAAGGTATGGAGGCCTGGCCCTAAAAAAAATTGTTATAAAGTCTCCAGGGGTTGGAGAAAAAAAAAAAAAAAGGACTATGTAATCACCATAGCTGGGCTTTGTTTAGATAAGAGTGTTTGAGGAATGCGTTCAGGATTATTTAAACTCAGACCATTTAAACTCTAAAGAATTCAAAAAGTAAGGGTAAATACTTAAATGACTTTAAAGATTTGCAAGATAAGAGGCTATATAACTTACATAGTTATATATAACTTGTATAACCTCCATCCATCATTCTCAGGATTATGTCATTTAAAATGGCATGTCTGGTGGAAACAAATGTGGGGAGGGGAGATGGAGTCCATGTGTAGGTGTATAATGAGATTATGCATCCTGGATTGCCTGGGGTCAGGTCCAATATAAGATATTCCGGAAAAAAAAAAAAAAAGATATTCTGGCACGGGCAGTCGGTGTATCTTAGATTTTGTTTCTGAAAATATGGCCACCATTTTAATTCATTGGGATCATCCATTCCCACACCCTTATGTTTTAAAAAAGAATGTGAGACCCAGAGAGGGACTTACCAACACTAGGCACAATTCCTGGCATATGGGTGCTAACTAAATATTTGCCAAATGATGAAACTTGGGCTGATAACTGAGCCTGGGTGGCTCAGTTGGTTGGGTGACTGCCTTCAGCTCGGGTCATGATCCCAGAGTCCTGGGATCGAGTCCTACATCGGGCTTCTTGCTCCATTGGGAGTCTGCTTCTCCCTCTGACCTTCTCCTCTCTCATGCTCTCTCTCACTGTCTTTCTGTCAAATAAATAATTTTTTTTTAATCTTAAAAAAAAGGAATTAGTGAGTTGTGGAGTTGAAACTCTTCCTCTGGCCCTCTCGGCTGGAGACCATCCAGCCCATTGTGTGCGGGATCTTGTCCAATACTGACCATGGAAGAGAGTATTACCGAGCCACAGATCCTTTAGGCAAGTGGGTTTGGGATTAAGTAAGCCTCTTCAACTTTACTGGGGCCTCTGGGCATCAGCTACACATTTCCTCTACACCTATCTCACTGGTAGTACATGATACCATTCTTACAGGCCCTTCCAAGAAATATGTCTTGCTCTGAGTCAGGTAGCCCTCCAACCTATCCCCCGACTGATTAGAACCGCCCTCAGCCAAGTGATACTCTCTCCCCAGGAGCAGCCAGCGTCCAATGCCTAGTGAGAGTCAAAAGACCTGACCCTACCCTCTCAATCTGGAGCAACTCTGAAAGGCCACCCAACTCCAGAACTCCTCAGGCAGTTGGCTGAGGTCTTTGCATTGACTCCATTGAAATCCATCTTCTTATCTGGACCCTCAACTCTATGGTCAAATAATCTTCGACAAAGCAGGAAAAAATATACAGTGGGAAAAAGTCTCTTCAATAAATGGTGCTGGGAAAATTGGACAGCTATGTGTAAAAGAATGAAACTCAACCATTCCCTTACACCATACAGAAAGATAAACTCGAAATGGATAAAAGAACACAACGTGAGGCAGGAATCTATCAAAATCCTAGAGGAGAACTCAGGCAGTAGCCTCTTCAACATTGGCCACAGCAACTTCTTTCAAGATATGTCTCCAAAGGCAAAGGAAACAAAAGTGAAAATAAACTTTTGGGACTTCAAGATCAAAATCTTCTGTACAGCAAAGGAAACAGTCAACAAAACAAAGAGGCAACCCACAGAATGAGAGAAGATATTTGCAATTGACAGTACGGACTAAAGGCTGATATCCAAGATCTATAAAGAACTCCTCAAACTCAACACACACAAAACAGATAATCACATAAAAAATGGACAGAAGACATGAGCAGACACTTCTCCAAGGAAGACATACAAATGGCTAACAGACACATGAAAAAATGTTCATCATCATTAGCCATCAGGGAGATACAAATCAAAACCACATTGAGATACCACCTTACACCAGTTAGAATGGCCAAAATTAATAAGACAGTAAACAACATGTGTTGGACAGGATGTGGAGAAAGGGGAACCCTCTTACTCCCACACTGGTGGGAGTGCAAGTTGGTGCAGCCACTTTGGAAAACAGTGTGGGGATTTCTTAAGAAATTAAAAATAGAGCTACCCTATGACCCTGCAATTGCACTACTGGGTATTTACTCCAAAGATACAGATGCAGTGAAAAGAAGGGCCATCTGTAACCCCAATGTTTATAGCAGCAATGGCCACAGTCACCAAACTATGGTAAGAGCCAAGATGCCCTTCAGTAGATGAATGGATAAAGAAGATATGGTCCATATATACTATGTAGTGCTATGCCTCCATCAGAAAGGATGAATACCCAACTTTTGTATCAACATGGACAGGACTAGAAGAGATTATGCTGAGTGAAATAAGTCAAGCAGAGAGAGTCAATTATCATATGGTTTCACTTACTTGTGGAGCATAAGGAATAACACAGAGGACATTAGAAGAAGGAAAGGAAAAGTGAATTGGGGGAAATTGGAGGGGGAGATGAAGCATGAGAGACTGTGGGTTTTGGAGGGGAGGAGGATGAGGGGGAGGGGGATGAGCCTGGTGGTAGGTATTAAGGAGAGCACGTATTGTCTGAAGCACTGGGTGTGGTGCATAAACGACGAATGCTGAAACACTGAAAAGAAATAAAATAAAATGAATGAATGAATAAATAAATAAATAACTATTAGAAAAAAGAAATCCAACTTCTTCCTCAGCTCTCACTCCTCACAGATGTTGATGCTGAGAGTTCTCCCCAGTTAAATTCCAGCATATAAATATCCACCTCAAAGTCTTTTTCCTACAGAATCCGTCCTAAGACAGAGGGGGAAGCAGACAGTGGAGCAGAAGCCTGCAGACCATCAGAGAAGACAGTAAACAAAAGCCAGGAGACAACAGACACCAAGGCCTTGCAGAAACTATTCAGAAGTCAGGAGCTACAATTAAAAAGAGAGAAGAAAAGTCAAGGGAGACCTAATCACTTTCTCAACGCCTCCTTAAAATCACTGATGTAACCTGAGTTGTCTCCCTTCCAACTTAAAAGGATCTCTAGGACCACCCTGGGCTGGGCTTCTGCCTTGCATCTTTATTGTCTTTCCACTTCCTGCTGTGATCCTGGGACCACATGACTGGGACACTCTGCCCACATTTGTCAGCCTCTCCCTTTGAGGAACTGGCCAGTGTTGTCTAAACCCCCAGCTTGTGGCTTCAGTCTTGCTCTGAATCAACTGATGACCCAGAACAAAGGTGCTTCCGCCTGTCTGACTCCGAGTACTGCGCGTCCCTCTGGACGCTGTCTTGGACTGTTGCCGGCTCCCCCAGGGGCTAGTCTGATGGCAGGGTCATTTTCTCTAGCTCCATCCTCTCTGGCTCTGGCTCCCCTTCTCCCTCCATTAACCCATGATGTTGAGGGTACAGCCAAGTACACGTATATTCTAATTATCTCCTCTTCTTTTTTGGGTTTAGTTTCCCCTCAAAGAAAATACAGATGTGGCTCCTTACAATTTTAGGGGTTCCCCCCCCATTTCTTGCTCTGTTGGTTTGCATGTTTCATTCTTTAGCAGGAGATGTGTTTAAGCCTTAAAAATTCAGTAGATCAGAAGTAAGGGTTGTGCAGAACATCAAACTAGTGGAATGAAGTGTTCACATTGCGTCTGAAACGTGAGTTCAACTACTTCTTGTCGTAATATACGAGTTTATTTAAAAAAAAATGTTAGGGGTGCCTGGGTGGCTCAATCAGTTAAGCATCTAACTCTTGATTTTGGCTCAGGTCATGACCTCAGGGTCGTGAGATAGAGCCCCACATCCAGCTCCACACTGCATGTGGAACCTGCTTAAGATTCCATCTTTCTTTCTACCCCTCCCCTGCCCGCACACTTGTGCTCTCTATCTAAAAAATAAAGAAATATAATTTTAAACATACACAAAGAAATCATGCGATGAACCTTCACATACCCATTATCCAGCCTAATCTACCTGAAATGTACATATTTATTTCTACTGTGTTCAGTTTAATGAATCAGTAGATGATGATGGTGATGTTGAATCAACTAATTTCCTCGCAGGTAACTGAAGGTCACCTTAAAATGACAACTACTGATCACATTCTCTGATGGACCTGAATCATCATTCTCCTTCAGACACGCATTCCTGGGACTCCTTACATTGAATTGGCAGGCAAAAATTAATTCTTTTTTCTACATATTTTTTTTTCTGTGTTCTTTTTTCTGCATGTCTCTTGAATCCACCCCCTTCTATCTCCACCTACTTTTACGGTTTTGGGTCCTCAGTCATCTCTTGTCTGTGTAACAAGATTTTGTATCTTGAGATTTTAATATTTTATCTGTCCCCCATCCCGACCTCTGCCCCCTATTTGCTTCTCTCTTTCTCTCTCCCATTCAAGCAGAAGGTCCGCATTGAACTAGGAAACCTCGAGAAAGGTCTGAGGCAGAGCAGAAGGCAGAAGGAGGCAAAACTTTCTGGGTTTTGTTTTCCGAAAACTCAAGGAGCTTGAGAAGAAATTAGAGGGTTTGCAAAGGAGAAAAGGGAAGAAGGCTATTTGCAGGTATAGATAGTGTTTAGAGGCAAAAATAGAATTCCTTGGTGGGGCAGGCCCCTGTCCCTGGGGAGCCTAGTTCCGCGTCCCATGTAGTTGCAAGTCCCCGGAGATGAATGGCTGCTGTCTACATCCAGGGTCTGTGACTATAAGCAGACTCACAAAAGATGCCCAAATCCTCCAAAGGTGGCACAGAGGTCAGAGAACTGTTGGGCCTGAAGGGACAAGAACCAAGGGTCTTCTTGGTGGTACCCTATGTCTAGCACATTGCTGTCCACCCCCATCTTGACAAGGGGTGAGGCTCTGGGGCTGTGTGGCACCACCCCTGCTGGTGAAATGGGCAAGAATCTCAGGTCAAGTCGCAGTCCGTGAAATAACTTGTCTGGTCTCCCAAGGCAGCCGAGGAGACTAAGAGGATCTCGGGCCTGTACTGCCCCAGACTTCCTAAGACTCGCTGAGCCACGGGATGATGCCTGGCCTCAGGTTCCTCATCTGTGAAATGGAGCTGCCACGTCTACGTGGTAGGGTTCCTGATGAGCGCAAGGTGAGAGAACGGAGATGAAATACCCCATACTACTCAAATGTCTGGGTTTTGGAACACTATTGGGAAGAACACCAGTGAAGACCATTTCATGTGTAATAACCCCAGCCCTGAGGTTCCCCTGGGGCTTCAAGGGCACTGTTCCCCCCAGAAGGCTGGGCTCTGCCGTGTCTCAGCCTGTGCACAGCCTACTCCCCTTTCCTGAAACATCTCTTCCAACACCACCCCTCCCCGGCTTTCCCTCTGCAACCTCCTATTGATCTCCTGGTCTCAAGGTAAGAGGTCGCCTCCTCTGGGGAACCTCCATGAAACACACTCCACCCAAACATTTGGGTGACACACCCCTTCTCTGGGCAGTCCTGACACGCAAGCTCTGAGCTTTAACGCTGAACCCCCCCCCCACTCCCCAGCCCACCAGCCTACTCCTCCCTCCCTCCAGACCCCACCTCCAACTAAACTAGCAAGCTCCTGCCGAGTGTGGGCTGTATCTTGTTTATTATTGTATTTCTAAGGTATAGAACAGGGTGTCACCATAATAGACACTTGGTATTATATTTTAAATAAAGGGAGGGACAGATATGCCCTCTGAGTCATCATAGACAGATTCATTTATGGCCCCGAGAACTTCAGTGCCAAGTATATGTCTTATTATAATTGAATTTCTTGAAAATTGGCAATCCGGATACAGCTTGAATATAACATACTAGCTAGTCACCGCCCACCCACAGGCACATCCTAAGTTCCTCCTTGAAGGGCTTGAAAATTCTTTGGCTTGTCTCATGGTCCCCAAGTAAGTTCTCAAAAAACATCAGCTGAGTAATTGGTAAACATAATACATCTTTCCCCAACGAGTGCAGGGACAGAATTAACGACGTAAATTCCTATTCTTCACCATGACTCAGAGCTGATGGGTGTTCTAGGTTTCATAAATTGTGGGAACTGGGAACAGGTCTTTTCCTCTTCACACCATATCAAGGTCCAGTATATGTGGACCTTGATATGGTGTGCCATCCTGATGCCAGGAAATATGATGGCATGATATTCTAGAGCCTAGATTCCAGACAGCCCTGCCTTCAGTTGTTTCCAGTCCGATACTGGAAGAGAAGAAACAGTGCACCATTCTTGATCTTAATCGGGGCTTCTGCTCCAGTCCCCAGACTTGTGTTCTGCTCTCTTTCTGGACCTCAAGCTAGTCAATGAGAAGTTAATGAACTAGGACATCAGCTGATCCAGAAATGAACAACAGCCCTAAACATTGACTAGACTGATCAGCCACAGACATTTCATAATGAATGATGGGAGGGAAATTCAGTCTTACTCACAGCAAACAGTACTGGATTAAAATGTCTCCCACAATACCATGACAAGCAGTTGTGCCATTAAAATTACAAATGGCCACTTAAGCTAATATATTTTGCTTGCCTGATGCCCTCTGGTGCTGTTCATCTCTCTACCAGTGATGACACAGATATGTGATATCTTGGTTTTTATCTCAGGCTGGAATAAGAACAATGAAGTCTTCTATAAAGTTTTGGATGGCTGGTCTTAGGACACAGCTGTCACCCTTAACAGCACCCAGCAGACTCTGGCCACAATGATGTATTTCCTCCTCAGGAAAATATGGATGTAGAGACGTAGACTTTTTTCCTGTGTGGCTTCCCTATCTCCCTCAGCCTTTTTTTTTTTTTTTTAATAGAAGAACAAACTTTGACTGATGGGCCCAGGGATGGGCATTGCAGCAAGCTGGGCCAATAAACTCCCTCTTGGGGAATCTAGAATCCAGATTAAGAGGTCCCATTGTCTGTCTGACTGGTTTACAGTCAGGACTTAGAAACTCAGAATTGGGAGTGGTGATTTTTTTTTAAAAGATGTATTTATTTATTAATTTAGAGAGTGGGGAAAGGCAGACAGAGAGAGAATCTCAAGCAGATTCCCTGCTGAATGTGGAGCCTGACTTATGGGTTCATCACATGACCCTGATATCATGAAGCCAGTGGAAACCAAGAGTTGGATGCTTAACTGACAGAGCCATCCAGGTGCCCTGGGGAGTGGTGATTTCTACCACATTTATCTGGTCCGTGGAACAAAGAAAGCCAAAATGCAGTTCGAAAAAATTACCAGTTTGAATGAGGACTTCACTGCCTCCATTCTGACCTCAAACTTTCTAGTGGGGCTCTTCTTTCCAACTTGTCTCTAGGACCCTGAGCACAAAGCATCCCCCGATGGGAACTGAAACTCCCCCTTCAGCAACAAGGACTGCCCTGAACCAGCAAGACCCCGCCCATGAATGCCTCCAAGACAGTGGTGGACTTGACCTTCACTGCTCCCCTGTGCATACCCACCCACCTTTGTCCCACATTCCCCTTACATAAACCCAGAAGTGTTCTTGGCACATTGGAGGCTGTCTTTGAGGTAGATGTCAGTTTGCTGTCTTCCTGGTATTGGCCTCACTGCAATAAATTCCTTCCTGGTTTCACCACCACTTATTTTTCTGCCTTTGGGTTTTGTCAGCAATGAGTGGCCAAACCTGGTGTGTTCGGGACCCCTGGAGCCAGATGCCCTTGCACCCCGCGATGTGTGGGCTACAGATTTATTCTATAACCAATTTGGTTTAATATGTTAGTCAAAAGATTTATAACTAATACACTGACCATGTTGTGGTGAATATAAATGAATATAAATTGCAATAGAAATTTGAGGAGAGGAGGCATTATTTATACCACTGGTATAAATTACCTCAAGAGCACTGATAATAGTAAGCAAACACTAGGGGCGACTGGGTGGCTTAGATAGTTAAGCATCTGCCTTCGGCTCAGGTCATGATCCCAGGGTCCTGGGATGGAGCTCTGCATCGGGCTCCCTGCTCAGCGGGGAGTCTGCTTCTCCTTCTCCCTTTGCCTCTCCCCTCTGCTCATTCTCTCTCTCAAACAAGCAAAAATTTTTAAAAAGTAGTAGCCTAATAGCATACAGTAAAATCATTAGGAAATGATGAGTATTGAGTATTTATTACTCTTGTATAATTTATTTAATATATTCAAATTTTAATTTTAATAATGGCCATGTTTAATAGCTGGCCAAGTTCCTGCAAATTTGACCATCTGCTTTTGCAAACTGGTACCCGTCAGCTCCAGCACACCACTCATTGGGACGAATGTTTGATGGTCAAATTAAATACAGGTTCATGGTCTGGTTAACATGATAGCTAAGCCAGAGTCATGTCACCTAAACCCTCAGTACCAGTGCTTGACACATGCATTCTTTTGTTGCTGGTCTTGTGCCTAACTCAGAACCTTCTCATTCCCCATGGAAACTGTTCTAAATCTTTACCCATCCTCCTTCTGGAAGAAGTAAGGCCCCACCCTTAACAAGGCTCCCCCACCCCCACTCAGGGCTCCTGCTCTCAGCCATCTCCTCTGGGACATCAAGCCATTAATTGCAGTCAGCACATCCCAAACCAAACTCATTATAATGTTTCTGCCTGAACTTGCTCTTCCTCCCCCTTCTCCTCTTCTTCTTCTACACCCTAACTACAAAGAACTGTTTATTCCCTATCTCATTTAATACCATCCCAGTTCATTCTGCTCACCAAGTTGGAACTCTCTGCGCAAAGGTTCTCAACCTTGGTTACGTTCTCAGGTCCCTGTGCCTAGGGACTAGGGCCATAACTCTAGACTGACTTAGTCTGAGGTGTGGCCGGAGCAGTGAGGGAGGGGAGATCCCCAAGATGATTCCGATGCGCAGCCAAGGGCAAACCACTGCTTTAGGGCCATTCCTACCTCATCTCTTCGCATTATCTTTAACTGTTTTCCGAAGACCAGGGCAATTCTGCCTCCAAAGAGTTTCCCACACCTATCCCAGGTCTCCGTTTCATCTGACCTGGATTCCATTGCCACCTCACCTGAACTAACGCAGTGGTGATACGACCTCTCTCCCCACCGGCTCTCCTTGAGTACGTCCTCTTGCAATTACCAGAGTGAGCTTTCCAAAATACAGGTCTGGTCGTGTCTGAACACCCACTTGAAAGCCATTAGAGTGACAAGCGTTTGCACCGCAGCATCTGGGATGCCAGAAACAGAGCATCTCATTATCTTTCTAAATCAAATTAAATTCACTCTGAGCGTCCATTTTCTAGGGGAGTGGCTGATTACTGAGAGTTCTCTTTCCTAGAATCATATAAGAATCTCAGGAGGCTTAAAGGGCCGGGAAGAGTGGAGAAGACCCTTCTAGGACCATTTTGGTCACCGCTGAGATGTTCTTCATCCAAATTGTGAGGTAGCTCCATTCCTTTCAATTCAAGCAGGTCACCAAGATCTTTCATTTAGGCTTCCATGCCATAGGGTCTGGGGTCTGGTTTCCCTGCCCGGCACACAGTCACCCGCCATCTGGGGCACTGTGTGCCAATGGGTGCCTAAGAGTTCACCACCCATGGGCCTCCCACCTCTGAACACTCAGTCCCATCCCCATCTTGGGGAAACGGACTACCTCCTCAACCCTGGAAGCATTCCTTCTCCCAGAGGAATTCCATTTCAGAGTTCGACACAAAGTTCTGCTTGCTAAAGGGCACCTGGCTTGGCAGCCTGAAGCAATCCATTTGGCCCAGAGAAGAATCCTAGCTCTGGCCTGGTCTGAGCAAGTCACATCCCTGGGCTGGGGCTCCCTTTTCCTCAAATGGAGTGAGGGGCCAGTACCACCAGTGTGCTCGAGTAGCCAGAACTCCCCACTCTAAGGTTTACTTGTAGACTCACTCACTGCCTTATCAACACATTCCTCCTTTCCTTAACCCTGTGGAGTTACAAAACAATAGAAGGAAGGAGTGGTGTGGTCAATGATTAAACAACATTATTGTTAGCCGGTAGTGTAATTGCAGGATCCAGTGTGAACACAGAAAGAACTCACTGGAGTTGAGTATTTGGGGGGAGTGTCTACTCCACTCACTTAACCTCTCAGCTTCGGCTTGGCCCCTTCTCACCACCCTCTTGGTAGGCCTGGGACCGTAATGAGCTACCTGTGGTCTTCCACCCATGACCCTTCTTCTGTGGCCTCCACAACTGTGCTCACGCTGATCTCTCTGCCCTTAACACCTCCCGTCCTTTGAAGATTCACTCAAATGTCACCTTCTCCAAAAACTTCCAAAATCACCTCTCAAACACTAGATCATACCTTCATTTTAGACCTTATCATGTTACTACCTCCTTTTTTTTTTTTTAAGGTTTTATTTATTTGACAGAGACAGCAAGAGAGGGAACACAAGCGAGGGGAGTTGGAAAGGGAGAAGCAGGCTTCCCACCAAGCAGGGAGCCGGGTGAGGGGCTTGATCCCAAGACCCTGGGATCATGACCTGAGCGGAAGGCAGACGCCTAACGACTGAGCCACCCAGGTGCCCCTCATGTTACTCTCTTTAATATTATACATGGTAATTCACACATACCCCCCAACCTGCATACTCTCATGCACATCTTGGACTGGTGAATTTCTCACAGATTGGAATTGCAGAGTTGCTTGTTTGCTTGTTTCTGTTTTTTGTTTTGTTTTTATTTTAAGTAGGCTCCATGCCCAGGGTGGGGCTTGAGCTGCCTACCTGAGACCCAGTTGCAGTCAGGAGTCACCTGCTCCACTGACCAAGCCAGCCAAGTGCCCCCAGGGTTTTTTCCTTTTAATCTTTGTGTCTTCATCACCTTTCATAAATCAGGCCTGGATTAGCTGGATTCCTAGCATTTTAGAGCTATATGGGTCTGAAGAGGTCACCTCATTGAGTGGTTTTCCAACTCCACTCTAGTTAGGCAGTCCTTTTTTTAAAATTTCAAACAAAATCTTACACAAAAAACCCAATATTTAAATAGGTGAGAACAGTGAAGCTCTGGTTAAAGCAAGGGCGGTGTGGTGCCGAGAGAGGTCCACAGACTCCCCCTCCACAGCTCAAAATAAAAAACCACCTGTCTCGCCCAATGCCTCCATTTTGCTGATGAGATGACCGTGGCCAGGGGACGTTTCTATTTTTCATAAATCTACTTCACCCCACGTCTTTGGGAAGTTCTCGCCTTACTCTAGTCTAAAACCATCACCATCATTTTCCAGAATCATCACAGGCTTGTAAGAGGCATCAATGACCCATTTTTAAATCCTTTGTGGGATAAATGATTTCCTTTGCTGTATATTACACATCCTATTAACCAATTCTTCAAGGAAGGTGTTTACAGGCACATTATTACTGTGTCAGGATTGCAGAAACATGTATTCCAATTATACTGCTTTTTTTATATTGCTTAAAAAAAAATTTCACCCTATGATATGGTGTGGGTGTTTGTGAAATTAAACAGTGTGAGTTGGTACCGCAGAGCTCTGCCAAGGTGTCTTAAGACTTCTCCAGGCTGAAGAGCCTCAGGAAGTATCTGCAGTCACTTATTAAAGGTCCAATGTGGTTTTTGTTGTTTTTCAACAATCCAGGAAGCTGACCAAAGTGTTCACTTCCTTTAAAAGCCACAGGGCATTGAGATGCAACCCCCCTTTGAGGGTGGAGGCATTTGCTTGCTTGAGTCTGGCTCTGGGTACTTTTAAATTATAAGGCAGGCCATTGGAAACTCTCAAGGTCAGATCACCATTGCCTCCAGGGGTACATGAGTTTGGTGAATTCCTGCAGAGCAGGTGATCTCATTTTTCCCACCTTCACTGACCCTCTCACAATCTGACCCTTCCTCTCCTTTTCTATCATCTCGTGCAGGAACCACAGCTCCCGCCTCCTGACGAAGTCGCTGCCCTCACTGTCAACTCCCCCTACCCACCTCTCCAGCTGCAGCTGGAGAGGGCTCTCGCAAATGCATCTGTGTCCTTGGGGTGGGGTGGTGACCAAAAGGGGCTTCTGGGATGCTGATCGCCTTCTGTTTCTTGATTTAGGGTGTGCTCACTTGGTGAAAATTCCTGAAGCTGTATATTTAGGATTTCTGCCCTTTTCTGTCTACCATATGGTTTAGTTGTCCTGTTGGAAAGATAATAACAATAAGAAATAATAATTGCCCTGTTAGATTGTGACAGACAGAATTCCTTCATTACCTTTGTATCCTGGGATCTAGCACACAGTGGTCATTCTACAAATTCTGGTTGAAAATGTGATAGGAATAAATGATAAAGTAAATGAATGAATGGAATGGGAGACTCAGGTTATAAGGACGCAAAGATCTTTCCTGGGGCTGAATGAATGGATATACAAGAATGGAATTAATAACTTTGTAGGAGAGTGGGGAGGGGAGTAGAAATCATGCACCTGTGCTAGAAGGGGAAGGTGTTTTAGGTGCAGACAGGAGGAAGGCCCAAGAGAAGCCAGGGGGCTTGTAGAGCACCTGCTGGCACAAAGCCCCCCTGGAATGACCACGCTCTACCCCTATCCACGGCGGCACTCCTTCTTTACTTCCACTGGCTTCTGGGACTCGCAACCTCCCAGTTGCAAAAATACCCAAACTCTTGCTTTCTTCTCTCATTTTTTGCCCCCCCCCCCACCTTTCATTTGCCACAAAACTAAACACTTCTCAACTCAATCTTCTTTGCATCCCATTAGTGCCCCCTTTGTTAAGACTCCCGTGGCTTTGGGGTGCCTGACTGGCTAAGTTGGAGGATCAGGTGACTCTTGGTCTTGGGGTCATGAGTTCCAGCCCCACAATCGGTATAGAGATTTACTTAAATAAATAATACTTAAAAAAAAAAAAAGATTTTATTTATTTATTTGACAGAGAGAAAGAGAGAGACAGCGAGAGGGGGAATACAAGCAGGGGAAGTGGGAGAGGGAGAAACAGGCTTCCCACCAAGCTGGGAGCCCCATGCGAGGTTGGGTCCCAGGACCAGAGATCATGACCTGAACTGAAGACAGATGTTTAACCAACTGCACCCAGGTGTCTTACCAAGACTCTTTTGGTATCTCTTTCTGTACACTTTTCCATGATTTTAGCCTGCAAATCATTCTCCTATTCTCAGACCTCATGGTGGAAATCATGGCCACTGACCCACAGCTGAAATTTTACATCTGCTTTCAAGAGACCAGGCCTGGCCTGGACTAGAATCTCCCAGGCTCAGTTTCAAATTCCCCCACAGGAGCCCTGGTTAGCCCAATGGGTTGGGCCTCCACCCTTGGACCACTCAATTGTGCCATGGGGAGAGGGTCCCACTGTCCCAAAGACTATCCACTATCAAGCACTGTCGCCATGTGGAAGGGGCAGGGCCATTTGCAGAGAAGAGGAGCTGGTCAAAGAACCCAAGGGTGAATTTATACCTTTCACCTTGAATCTGCTTGGCAAGCTGCACCAGGATTATCCTTCTTGAAAGAGAGCTCTGATCAAGTCACTTTCACTCAGCAACTTGACCTCAGCTGCAGTCCCCTCATCCGTGGCCACACCCCAGGGCAGCCCATAGCCGCCCTACAGGGAGACCCAGTGAGATGGGAGTCTAAAGGCCTAGCCCTTGAACCTGACCTGAGCAGCTCTGCCAAGCACTACTCCCAGCAGAATCATTTCCCCACCCAGCCGGCTGAGGCTTGGCCGAGCCTGCATTGCAATCCCACTTCCTCCTCTGTCCCATCCGGCTTCCTCTCCCTTCCTTTCATACAGGCTGGTCTCCAAGACATTCTGTCTCAGAGGCTGCTTCCAGAGAAGCCAACAACTGCACATATCCTTCCGCCCACCTCGAATTTCCCTCTCCTACCTTGTCCTGCTTCCCTTCATCCTACCCTTCAGATGCCACTTTCTCTAAGAAGCCTTTCCTAGTTGCCCTGATCCCGTGTGCCCTCTCGGTCCCATTATCTCTGTCCCCGCCTCTTTCACTGAATTCGACCCATTCTTCTCAATATCGAAGGTATCTGTGAGCCTTTCTACCCCCAACTCCCCAATACACACTGATCTATAAGCTCTTGGAGAGTAAGCCCTGTTTGTTTGTTTGTTTGTTTCTCACTCTCTCCAAAGCTCTGCTCAGTGCACGGTCACTTCTCAGTGAATGATTATTAATGGTCCCGAGCCCTGGGGAGAATCAGGCAGAGAACAAATACAAACCACTCTGTTAAAAACATTGTTTTCTTGGGGCGCCTAGCTGGCTCAGTCAGCAGGTAGAATGTATGACTCTTGACCTCCGGGTCGTGAGTTTGTGACGCACATTGTGGGTAGAGTTCACTTAAAAAAAACAAACTTTTTTTTTCTTGAATAAGGCAGGATAGGGGGGGAAAAACCTTGATACCCAACATTTGCAAAATTGTTTAATCTTCTCTACTGGCCTATAAGCTCCTAAACCACAGAGAATACATCTTCTCAATTTATTCATATCCTTTCCCAGCACAATTGTAAGTAAGCTAAACCCACCAGGTCTCAGCCCCTTAGGCCCGAAGTCATATCTTGACTCCATCGCTTACTTCCGACCTGACCTTGGGCAAGTCCCTTCTGTCATTTGACCTTTAGGTTTTACTTGTAAAGTGGGAATTAATAACTGCCTCATAGCACTGAAGGGTTTAAATAAGATGATTAACTCACAGACAGCATCTGGGTTCAGGTGTTTGACTAAAATTAGCTAATTTTATTTATTACTAAAGGGTGTTCTATAGTGTTTATTACATGAATGAGTAAATACAAAGAAAGGAGGAGGAAGAAAATAACCTGGAGAAAATCTACTCAGGCATCCCTTTAGGCCCTTAAAAATTATTGAGGAGTCTAAGAACTTTTGTTTCTGTGGGCTGTATCTGTTGACGTGTTGGTATTAAAAATTATAACAGGGGTGCCTGGGTGGCTCAGTGGGTTAAGCCTCTGCCTTCAGCTCAGGTCATCATCTCAGGGTCCTGGGATCCATCACCGCATTGCGCTCTCCGCTCAGCGGGGAGCCTGCTTCCTCCTCTCTCTCTGCCTACTTGTGATCTCTGTCAAATAAATAAGTAAATTTTTTTTTAAGATTGTATTTATTTATTTGACACATAGGGATCACAAGTAGGCAGAGAGGCAGGCAGAGAGAGGAAGGGAAGCAGGTTCCCCACCAAGCAGAGGCTTGATCCCAGGACCCCGGGATCATGACCTGAGCCGAAGGCAGCAGCCCAACTGACTGAGCCACCCAGGCACCGCAAATAAATGAAATCTTAAAAAAAAAAAAATTTTAAACAGAACATTTAGAAATATTAATTTTTTTATTCTTTTAAAAATGACAGTAACAAACACATTACACATTAACATAAATGACATAGCTTGTGAAAAATAATCTGTATTTCCCACATGAAACATGGTGAGAAAAGTGGCATGGTTTTAGGTTTTTGCAAATGCCTCTTAAGTCTGATTAATAGAAGATGGCCGGATTCTCATATTGAGGAGACAGGGGACCCACAGGGACCCCATGAAAAAGAAAACTCTTTTTTTCCCCTTTTGCTTCTTTCCCTGCTTTTATTCCTTTTTTTTTTTTTTTTAAGATTTTATTTATTTATTTGACAGAGATCACAAGTAGGCAGAGAGGCAGGCAGAGAGAGAGGAGGAAGCAGGCTCCCCACTGAGCAGAGCCCAAAGTGGGGCTCGATCCCAGGACTCTGGGATCATGACCTGAGCCGAAGGCAGAGGCTTTAACCCACTGAGCCACCCATGCGCACCCTCCCTGCTTTTGTTCTTGCTAGGACCTGCACTCCCACCCCACACACGGTAGATGTCCACCATGTAAGGGACAAAGAGTTGATGGTATCTTTGGAGATTTTCAGCACAATAAGTAATATTTAAATGACTGGTAGTAGACATCTCAACGCCAAGACCCCTGGCTGCAAAGAAGCGACTTTGGTGGACACCTGGATCTTGTCCTTGTTCTAACCAGTTCCTGGTTGCCTGAGAGGACACATCCACCAGACCACCATTCTCGATAAAAACCCCCAGACTCTGAACAATGAGATTTCTTCTCTCCTTTCTGAGTCTTCCCGACATTGACTCCATCCCATATCTGATTTCTCTATACGTATCTTCAATAAACTCTGCTTTCACCTCTTGGTAGCTCACACTTGCTTTCCTCCTGTGTGAAGCCAAGGATCCTCTTTTTTTTTTTTAAAGATTTTTCAATGTGTATTTTTAAGTAGTCTGTACACCCAACATGGGGCTTGGGCTCAAAACCCCCAAGTCAAGAGCTGTATGCTTCACCAGGGACCAGCCAGGTGCCCCGGGAGGAGTATTTTAATAGCCTGTTCAGAGAATGGTGAATACTCCCCTTGCTACCACTCTAAAACTCCTTAATGATAGTTTCTGGAAGGTTGGTTGCGATGTTGAAAACGAACACATTCGTGAACTTTTCCCACTCTGTTATGTTAAAATCCATGTGCTTTGAATGGATCATTTTACTCACATAATATCATTTTTTTTAAAAGATTTTATTTATTTATTTTTGACAGAGAATGAGCTGAAGCAGAAGGAGTGGCAGGCAGAGGGAAAGGGAGAAGCGGGCTCCCCGCCCAGCAAGGAACTAGGTGAGGGAACTAGGTTCCCAGGCCCCTGGAACCTGAGCCAAAGACAGACACTTAACCAACTGAGCCACCCAGGTGTCCCTCATGTATGATAATCTTTTTTTTTTTTTTTAAAGATTTTATTTATTTATTTGACAGAGAGAGATCACAAGTAGGCAGAGAGGCAGGCAGAGAGAGAGGAGGAAGCAGGCTCGATCAATGCAGCCAGGCTCAATCCCAGGACCCTGAGATCGTGACCTGAGCCAAAGGCAGAAGCTTAACATACTGAGTCACCCAGGCGCCCCCATGTATGCTAATCTTAATATTATGCTTTGGTCATTTGAAAAATAATGGCTCACTGAATTATACTGATCTTCCAAATGTGGACGTTATTTATTATGTAATATCAACAGGTCACATTTATTCATATCACTGTAGCCTGGGCACAGGGGTACAAGGCATCTGTCTTTGGGGGTCCCAAACACACCAGGTCTAGTCATTCAACAAGATCCAGAGGATGATGCCAGAAGAGAGATGAGTGGTGGTGAAACCAGGAAGGAATTTATTGCAGTGAGGCCAATACCAGGAAGACAGAGAACCACCATCTCAAAGACAGCCTCCAACGTGCCAAAAACACTTCCGTGTTTATATAAGGAGAATGTGGGACAAAGGTGGGTGGGTACGTGCAGGGGAGCAGTGAAGGTCAAGTCCACCACTGACTTGGAGGCATTCATGGGCGGGGTCTTGCTGGCTCCCAAGCAGTCCTAGTTCCTGAGGGGGGAGTTTCAGTTCCCATCAGGGGATGCTTTGTGCTCAGGGTCCTTCCCCTGAGCTAAGAGACAGGCTGGGAAAAGGAATCCAGCTATAAAGTTTGAGGACAAATGAAGGCAGCGAAGTCCTCTTTCTTCACCACTGATCTCATTAGAAAAGTCTTTAATTATGGGAAAGCTGTCAAGTTCCCAATGGCAAATACTGGTTTTCCAAAGGTCTAGTTTCCAGTTGAAAACTTGAATTTTATCATTGGCAACAAATACTATCGGTTGTGTTCCCTAAAGTGAGTGGCTCACTTTGTTTATGTTTAAGAGACTGTCTGCCAAATATTCAAGTCTGAATAACCACACTTTGTCCGTCTTGAGTTCTTTCAAGTAAAACCAGCCTTTTCAGGAAACGGGGAATGCAGTCTGCAATGCAGAACAATTGCATAAAAGCTTCCCAAGGCAACCATCACTATTCTTCAGGATTTAGCAGAAGTGCTTTACTCATATTTTCCATTTCATCACACAGGATTGTTTAAAAAAACATGGACTCAAGAGTCAAAATTTAATCAAATGGATACTTTTACAGCTTCATTAGGGATATTCTTAAGTGAATCTGGCTTTTTTTTTTTTTTTGGACGGAGAGTGCATCGTGGTAAAGAATGTAATGACTAATGGTAGCATTTGGGGCCACTCCCTTTATTTGTGCCAAGGTGCCAGGAGTTTACTCATTGGTAAACTAGAAAGAGGAAAAAACTGGCATGTCCCTATTAATTTGTTGTAACAATGAATACTATCAGTGTAGTTTCCGTTTTCTTCATTTGTTCTTAATTTTTAAGCATCACAATTTTTAAAAGATGACTACCTTTAGAGTATATCATCAAAATCATTAAAATACTTTGTGTGTGAACTAAAAATTCTACTAACTACCTCAAAATGTTTGATCTCCCATTTCTTACTCTGCTTTGACATTTTAAATCTTAAACACAAAGGACGACCAAAAATAAATAAACAAAAACACATAAACACAGATGACAGCTGCACACGGAGGCAGAGAAGGACAGCATTCAGCTTGCCAGAGCTCTTACCGTCATCGTCCTGTCACTGTTTATGGCAAATGCACAGTTTCAATGCAAGGAGTGGTCATACCACAAAGGGCTGGAGACACAAGTTGGGTCCAAAGTGGGCTCGAGGTGGATCTTGAACGGAATGCAGGTAGCTGAGTCTGACTGTGTGTGACAGCGTTCCTTCTAGAAGTAGGGCTTCCCCTTCCCTGAATTTCCATGTAGAATACCATATTTATTAAGGGATCTGTGATCCTAATGTCAATTTCAATATTTCCTTCTTTCATTTATAATGAAAACCATAATGGCTACAATCCTTTAGAACTTAGACCCGAGGAAGATGCTTTTCGGGGAGGATTATTTTGGGGTGGGGGGAGGATATGGTTTAGAATTGTCAGCCCACTATGATAATAAAAAGCAAAAGGATTCTTAGAAGTTTTGACTTTTTGTTTTTAAGTCTTTGACAGATAGTCTCGTTCCCATAATTGCCCAGGGAGGATGCTCCCGACACTGTTTTTAAGAGACCTTGAAAGCCTATGACCATCTGAGGTCATTTGCCCTTTGTTCTCTCTCTTGGATCACAGATGCATTTCCAGGGAGGTGACATTTGCTTTTCTGTAATTCATCAAATCCGGTATGTGCATCACTGTACATGATAATATCTCTGAAACTGAGATAGTTACTGTAATCTGTGGCATCTGACAACTGCTATTGGCCAGACCGCCTCGTGCTGCGGCTGTGTTGCCCACACGTGTGCGAACTTGGTTCTTGTTTCCCCGGGCATGAGCACAGGGCTGTCAGCCGTTGGTACTTCCCTGGACAAAACATTTAAGAACTATCTGGGGAAGGAACATGAGTCCTGCTTGGTGTTTGAAAATGTCTGTTCACACCTTCTGGTGAGATCAACTGACAGAACAGGAGGCAGGGGCTTGGAAGAAAATCCCAGAGACCATCCATGACAGAGTGCTCTTTGAGGAAATGGCGGCGTCACTAACACTCTTGGTGGAGGAGAGGACAGTATGACGTGAAGACGCAGATCTCAAGCATTCCCTCTAGGCTGGAAAGTGATCCAGGAGAGGGGACTTCGGAATGAGAAGATATTTGGGGACTACCTTAGCCGACTCAGTTGTCTGTATTTCCCTTTCTATGAGTGATAGGTAATGAGAGCAAATCTCTAAATGAGTCTGAGAGAGCTCTTTCAAGAAGTATGAAAGATCTAAGTGATACAATACTGTGTCACAGTTTATTTGGCAGTATTTTGCTTCTATTCTCAGTAATACATAGAATGATGGTATATCTTATGACTGATTGTATCTTAAATTTGATGAATTATGGGGGCAATATTTGAACTTGGGCATACCAGAGGTTTTAAAACACAGCTGTTATATATGAAAGGACTCTAGAGGGGCCTGGCTGGCTCGTTCAGTAGAGTGTACAACTCTTTATCTCAGGGTTGTGAGTTTGAGCCCCATGATGAGTTTAGAGATTACTTTAAAAAAATAAAATCTTGGGGTGCCTGGGTGGCTCAGTGGGTTAAAGCCACTGCTTTCAGCTCAGGTCATGATTCCAGGGTCCTGGGATCGAGCCCTGCATCGAGCTCTTTGCTCTGCAGGGAACCTGCTTCCCTTCCTCTATCTGCCTACTTGTGATCGCTGTCTGTCAAATAAATAAATAAAATCTTTAAAAAATATAAATAAATTAAAATAAAAATTAAAAAATAAAATCTTTAAAAGAAAAAAAAAGGCATTTATATATATTTGTTCCCTGTTTCTTTCCTTACTGTTTTCTTCCCAATACAAACATCTGCACATACAGCATGAAAAAAAAAATCAGAAATGAGGGGAAAATTCCCCAGAAACTTGATCCCTAGACATACCATTGCAAACCACAGTGTACCTTCTTTTAAAAATATATACTGAAATATATTTTAAATGTATTAATTTGATTTTGTAATTTGATATGTAAAATATATGTAATGCATATGTAAGTTATGAAGCGTAAAACCAACAAACATGAACCCATCCACCACGTTAAGAATTCTAACACTGTAATAACATTGCATTTTTTTGTATATTTCTTTCCAAGCCCATTCCCAGTCTCCCCACCAGGGAAATTCACATCTTTTAGTGTTATTTTTCTTGCTTTCAGTATAATTTTCCTATGTGTGTGTGAATCCCTATACAGTATATTCTTTTGTTTTCTTGCTTCTGAACTTTTAAAAAATAGTATTGCACTGTATATATCCTTCTGCAACTTGTTTTCTGTACTTAACATTATATTTATGAAATGCATCCATATTAACGCCTATAACTCAGGTTTCTCAGCCTTGACACTAATGACAGTTTGGACCAGATCATTGTTGTAGGGGGCTGTCCAGTACATTGTAGTCTTAAGTACATTGTAGTCAGTCTTGAGCCTGATACATAGAAGCTTTTCTATAAATGTTCTTCCTCTTATCATGGGTACAATGACTTGCACACCAAGGTACTCAATAATATTTGTTAAATGAATGAATGAATGAATGAACAAAAGAAGCCTTTCCTTTTCTGGGAGGATCCACTCAGGGCTGGTGCTGCCCTAGCTCATCCCTCTTGGCTTGGTTCTTTCACATTGCTTTGAATTCCAACTAGATCTGAGCTAAATTCTGCCCTTTCACCACAGTTTGTGCCCCTGTGGGAAGTCACAAGCAATCAGGAGAGTACTTGACCCATCCAAAGAAGGCAGCTTCGGATCAGCTCTATCTGCATGTCAAAGGCCAGAATCTTTGATTTTCAAGAGAATCCCCAAATTCTGGATTTTATGGATATTTTCTGATATTTAAACATTGGCAACGAATTCCATTTATTTCAACGTCACAGAGGACAGAGTGGAAGGGTCTGAGGTTGGCTTTGTCCACTAGGCAGCCAGTCTGCAGCCTTTGCTTAGAGCTGGCCACCAGGGGCCTGCTATCATGTGACCATGGAGGTCTTGGCCCTTGGCCTTGAGAAGCTGGCCTTCACACAGGTTGCTAGGACGACCCCTCCTCCTGGAGCTGCCTCAGGCTACAGACTCAAGGAAAAGGAAGAAAGGCAACATTTGTAGATGCATTCTGCAACACACCCACTAATTCCTTCAGTTCCCACAGCAACCCTATGACCCCCCCGCCCATTCTGACAGAAACAGGAGCTCAGAGGTGTTACACAACTTGCTCAAATTCCACTTTGCTACTAAGTTACAGAACTACCATCTGAACTGAGGGCTACCCCATTAGACTACAAATTCATAAAGAGAGGGGAGAAAGCAGTGCCTTATTTTTCTCTGGATCCTTCCAAACACAGGCCTGGGCACGTCATCAGGGCTCAGTAAACACTATTGATTGATGGTATATTGACTGAGTAAAGACATGCCTATGGCTGTATCTTCTCAAACCTTAACCATGAATTTGAAATTCAGCTGGTCCATGCCAGATACACAAACTCCTCCAGCAAATAAGAAGAACACCACACCTGGGGCGCCTGGGTGGCTCAGGTCATGATCCCAGGGTCCTGGGATCAAGCCCCGAATCGGGGCTCCTTGCTAGGCAGAAAGCCTGCTTCTCTCTCTCCCACTCCCCCTGCTTGTGTTCCCTCTCTCACTCTCTCTCTCTCTCTGTCAAATAAATAAATAAAATTTAAAAAATAAAAAATAAAAAAACCCACATGTGTTCAAATAAGTTGAATGATCAGATCTGAGTCTTTATCTGAATTAGCATCTAAGAGATACAGAGTGAATATTTAAAAGAATAAAGTTGTGATTACCTCCCAGCTTTCGTAAACTCTTCCCAATTTCTCTGCTCCTCATTCCCCCCTGCCACCAAGAACACTCTCCTGGTAAAGAAGAAGGGGGAGGAGAAGGAGGAGGTGGAGGGAAGAGGAGGGTGAGAAGGGAGAGGGAAGGGAAGGATGAGGAGGGGAGGGGGAGGGGAGAGGGGGCGAGAGGGTGAGAAGGAGGGGAGGGGAGAAGGGGAGGATGAAGAGGGGAAAGGGAGGAGGAGGAGGGAGAGGGGAGGGGGGGAGGGGGAGGGGGGAGTGGGGAGGTCATTTCCAGTTATTCTTTCCTGAGCACGTCTGGAGCAGGAGTCCATCAGGTCGCGTGAGCGGCTGGTGACGATGACAAGGCTACCTCACCTATGCACAGTGATTACTGTGTCTCTGTCAGTATTTCACAACATGGAGCTCAAGTTACAGACTTAATCCAGTGAAAAAACATGAGAGGCATTTATAGCCAAAATACCTGTTGAAAGACTCCCCTCCTCTAGAAACCTACAGAATGGCTCCAGGGAAGAGGAGCATGGTTTTCCTAAAATTTTGGCAAGAAGCTCTTAAGGAGTCCTGATACAGCTGGCAACACAGAAGAACATTTCCTCCCCTTGGTGGCCCCCAGCCAGCTTCTGACAGCCCTGTGCCAGCCCTGTGCCAGCTTCCCAGCTACAAATGGCTGGGGGTGATTTTATCTTGACTTTATTATCCTAACTTACGACCTATAGAAGTGATAAAGGGAGAAACACAACGGATGAAATGTGAAGCAATAGCAATGAGCTATGACCAATTGCAGACGAAGTTCAAAATATATCACCGAGCAACAGATTGCAACCAAATTCCAACAACTAAGGTTGAAAAACCCCAAAGTAAGCAGGGGCTGTAGAGAAGAAATACGAGGAAAAAACCTAAAATATCCCTTTGACCCCCTCTTTCCCCCCATTGGGGCCAAAAAAGCAGATAATCTGTTTCCTCCCCCTTCAGAGGGCTTGAAATGGAAGTCGCAGATATAAAAAGGATTTCTATAAAACGCATTGTACTAAAATATCATTTGCAGTAATATCACACACATATTAATATGCAAGAGTCTGACCATAACCGACTCATGCATGCCTTTATGGAATATGTTTGACACCCACTGTGCCATATTTCTGCCCTCAAATCACTCCCAGTCCAGGGAACTGAGGGTCTCAGCCATGAAGGAAAATGGCTACAAGACAAAAGGACAGGGACGCCTGGGTGGCTCAGTTGGTTAAGCGGCTGCCTCCGGCTCAGGTCATGTTCCCAGCATCTTGGGATCGAGTCCCACATTGGGCTCCTTGCTCAGCGGGGAGCCTGCTTCTCCCGCTGCCTCTGCCTGCCACTCTGTCTGCCTATGCTCGCTTGCTCTCTCTCTAACAAATAAATAAATAAATAATCTTAAAAAAAAAAAAAGACAAAATGACAAGTTATAGAACAAAATGTTGGGGACCACAGACCAAGGAGCAGCCTGACTCCTTCCTTGGGGTTGGAAAGCTGGGTGAGGACCTGAGAATCTGGAGCTGGGGCCGGGAATTTCCCATCACACAGAGTGGGGCCACAGAAATAATCATAGTTTGAACCCACTCCAGGATCCATGCACAAAGGCCAAGCCCAGAGCCAGAAAGTCATAGGGTGGAGCGCCTGGAGGGCTCAGTGGGTTAAGCATCTGCCTTTGGCTCAGATCATGATCCCAGGGTCCTGGGCTCAAGCCCCACACTTAGCAGGGAGCCCACTTCTCCCTTTCCCTCTGTGTGCTGCTCCTCCCGCTTATGGTGTGTGTGTGTCTCTCTCTGTGTCAAATAAATAAAGAAGATCTTTTTAAAAAGGAAGCAAGGAAGGAGGAAGGAAGGAAGGAAGGAGGAGGGTGAACAAGACAAAAGGTTCAGGGACAACTCTCACTGCTAGAGCCCAGATCAGGGGAGCCAGAGATGGCCCACCAAGAGCCCCCAGGATGGAGCTGCGCACTTGACCTGCTTCTTTTTTGATTGTTCTTATGTACTTGTTGGGGACGTTGATGTGTGGGTGGACCCCTTGAGTTAAGGATGCCAGGAAAGGAGTATGTTAATTTTGGGGGGTTGGGGGGAGGAAGTTTTCTTCAGGAAGTGTGTTTGGGGCTGGGCCATGGGCTGGAGGGGTCGTAAACTCTCCTATAAGCAATGAGACCTTCTCTTCAATTAGGGAGATTTGGTTCTGACCCCTCAGGTTCCCAGCAGCCCTCACTGCCTTCCTAGATCAGCCCGAATGGTGACAGTCTCTAGGCTCTTGCCTGTGTACCAGAGAAGAAGCCACTTGAAAACAGATGCAAGTCGTTTGGCGCCAAGTGTGGGCTGAGTAGGGCTGCAGATGTTCCAGGCATGGGAAGGCTTTGCATAAGAAAGTGCCGAAGGGCTGCAGACATCAGCAATACCCAGGGACCCCAGCAAGGGTGCCTCTGGACGGTAAGCCGTCCCCCTGTCCCAAATCCTGGGATACTGCCAGGTGGCTGGGCCTTGAACTTTGACCTCTCCGACTCTCCAGGGCCACAGAGTGGTTAACTGCCCTCATGGCTCACAGGCCCCTGTGCCACAGGCAAACAAGACATCCCCATATTAAAAGAATGTTCTCCTAGTAGGGACATAGCTCATTTGTCCCTGGTCTGTTCCTGGGGGAAAGAGCTGGATTCTATCCAAAGCACAAACATCATCTGAGAATCCAACAAGTCTCCCTTCCCATCCATGTATAAACTCACCTGTGACACCATTTTATGTCGTTCAAAGTTTCAGGGACTCTGAAAGACGATGCCACCTGGCCCTGTATCATCACCTCCTCTTACAGGTGAGGGCACAGAGGCTCAAGGAGACTAAGTCCCACCAGTCATGAAGCTGAGATTCAAACACAGAATTTCCAGAAGCCTCAGGCGATGCGGCCGTGGCCTCCCCCTGCCTTTCCTCGCATACCTTCTCTCCTAGAGGGAAGAGAACCAGGGCCAGTATAAGCTGCTCTCTCCAGGGATCTGAGGTTTCTCCAAATCTTCACTTGGTGGTGGTGGGGGGGGTCGGGTGAGTTTTGTAATCTCATAACTCAAATCATTCTGACTGGGCCTTAAAGACAACATCTCCCAAAGGTGCAAAGTGTGTGGGGACGGGGCGCCTGGGTGACTTGGTCAGTTAAGTGTCTACCTTTGGCTCAGGTCATGATCCCAGGGTCCTGGCAATGAGGCCCACAGGTTCCCTGCTCAGTGGGGAGTCTGTGTGCTGCTCCCCTGCTTGTGCTCCCTCTTCCTCTCTTTCCTTAAGAATAAATAAATAGAATCTTTTATCTTTTTAAAAAACTGTGTGGGGAGGAAGGGTTCATACCAATATTTTGCATTTATGGGGCTCGCTAATTTTCCCAAGCATTTTACGGTTTCCACTACACTGAGTCACACAGCCCTCCTGTGAGGGGACCCAAGCGTTCATTACCACCTGCTCCTTCTGGAGTTTGGGCAGAGATCAGGCAGGCTGCTTGAACTGAGCTGGTCCAAGCTGCCGCAGCTCCCCATGTGCTTCCAGTCCTTCACAGTGTATTAGGAAGGAGGGAGTGTGCGTGGCACAGACCTTCCAGCATCACCAGCTCCTCCCCAACAGCTCACTGGGACGTCCCAGAAGCTTGCTCATGGCCCCCTTGAGAGCAAGACACTTTCTCCAAACTGGAAGAGCAGGCCTCCTCTCTCTATTCTCCCAGTATGCAGCTAAATTGGGGAGGTGGGCAGGGTAAATAGGGGGATTCTTAATGTAGCAATGGAAAAAATTTTAAGCATGCATACTAAATATGGTTTCTTCGCCATAGATTGTGAGAGCGCGCCAAGAAGTTAAACCCTTCACCCCAGGTATGTCTGCAGGAACCACAAGCCCTCAGGGTGGCTGCATGGCACAGCCCAGCCCTACATGGGCCCTAGCCAGACCCTAACCCCCCATCCCAGCCTCCTGTTTCTCTGAGGAAGCTTCCTCCTCTTTACTTCTATTTTGAAGCTCTGGCTTGCAAATCTTTCCACTCTGCCTTGAAAATCTGCTCCCACTTGTTAGGAAATCCCAACTCCAACCCTCAGGGCTTGATCTCACCCCACCGCATCTCCTCCCCCTGTGCAATTCCTTAAGTCCCAGTTTCTCAGTCTGGAATGCTATCTGGATGGTCTGCTGGCCTGTCCGCAGAGGGTCGCGGTGCTCTGTCTCCCAGAACGGTCAGAGAGGTTGGGGAAAGTCTTTCCGGTCTTTTCTAGAATGCCACCACTCCCATGACCACCACTCTCTGAGCATCAGGTAATGCTGCTTTATTTTTCTGATTAACCAGTGGTTAAGTGTTAAATCAGATACATACACATCCCTAGTGAAACAGTCTCCAGCCTAAAGCCCGAAAGCAAAGTGAAATCTGCAAACATCTTCTACGTGGCCAGTGCACTGTTTTCAGAAATGTCTGAGGATTTGAACTCCTTTGGCTAGGGTATGCCTTCTCAATTAGTCACAGTCACCACCATTCCCTGGTGTCCAACGCACCAGGCTGATTCACTCATTTACGTTATGTGTTGCGCTTGCAACTGCTCTTCCAAACCCACGAGGAAGAAGAGAAACATTTTCCTAATTGTCCCCTAATTTGCAAACCCGTGTCTCTCTCAGTGGAGTTGGTACTGCACATTATTACTGGCATCATGGTTGACCTTTTCCTTAAACCCCCTTCCTCCTTTTAAATAGGCTTCCTCGGAATTTAAAAATTCCATTACTGAGCCGCTATCTCTTAAGGGTTTCTCTTCTAATTACACAAACACATTCAGAGCTTTGGAACAGTCTCTGGGGTTGGGACAGGATGGTGGCGAAGGGCAGAGGAGGCAATACCATATCTCAGTCACTAAGTCGAGCAGCAAAGAGGTGCTTATTTGGTCCTGCGACCGGCCTTTGGACTGTGGCGTTCCTTGCAGTGGGAACAGAAGGGAACCGCACTGAATCACTTAATCAATTCGCAGTTGGAGAAGCCTTGCCGCGGGGAAGCGGTAGCCAACAACCTGAGTTGCAGTGAAGGAGTCTGGACAGCTTTAGCACAGGGCCTAAATGCTGCAAGGTGAGAGCCACTGTCCATCCCTGCGCTCCTTGGTCTCCACTCCCCACCCCAAGACCCAGCAGACATGACCAAGCAATCACAGAACCATTTCTCACTAAACCAGCCTACTCCCACGCAAGCCTTCTCAGTTCATCTCCCCTGGGCAGCCGCCACAGCTCAAGCAAAACAAGTGTGATGAAACCTATTTCCTATCCTTGGTGTGATGGGAAGTATGTAGGACAGCTAGTCAGAAGACCTGAGTTCTGCAGCCCCCCCAAACCCCCACTCCCCCGCCATTGACTCACTGGGCTATCTACAAGGCTGTTTACTGCAGACCAGTTTCTCCCATCTGTTAAACGAAGTGGTTGGGCCGGGGATTAATTGGTTTCCGACTTCCAGTCAAGACTGAGTGATGTGGTGATTTGCGTGAGGAGGGCTGGAAAAGTAGAGGAAAGGAAGGGGATTCCTGGGGCGGGGCGGAAGGGGGGGGTCGGTGGCCCAGAGAGAGTCCCTGAGTTAGCACGACTCACGCGGAAGCTGATGGGTGCCTTGAGATATGCAGGAGGGATTAGACCAGACGGGTCTAATCAGCAAAGGCGTGGAGATGAGGGTGAACTGAACAGGGAACGGATCTGTAAATGAGTTATGATCTCATACCTTCCCATGCTAGACGCGCGCATTCACTCTCTCGAACACCTCCTGAGTCCGGCTGTGTGTCCGGCATTGTTGTAGGTGCTGGGATCCCACTGCGGAGCCATAGGGCTGAACTCGGACTGTGTCCCCACACTGAGGCAGAGAGAGAGAACTGGAAGCAGCTTGCCCTGCAGCCCCTCCAGAGGGGTAAGGACATGCATTTAAATAGCTGAGCGTGAGTGGCCAAGTCATCTAACTGCTCTCGGCGCTTGTGGGGAAGCGAGGGAGGCACTGCATGTAAAGGGCATTTTGTAAAGTCTAAAATCCTCCACAGATGTTGTCTATCAATCACAACTGCAACCGATCACAGCAACAGGATAAGGTGCTAATGGTGGGATTTAAGGCAAGGGCCCTCAGGTGGCAGGAAGCCCGGAAGCCCCCTCACACAACCCCTGCCTCCACCACCCGCCACCCCGGAAACCAGCTCATCAGAGTAAAGCCAACATTGACCCTTGCTCCCTGACCTTCCACCGGCAATGTTTTGACCCAGTTTAGGCTTCCCTTTTAAAGGCTCGTAGAAATATTTCCTCACTGTAATTATAGGCGAGGCTCAGGATCTGTGTTGTAAGTAGAGCTGGTAGAAAAGGGACAATTAACCAAGGCACATAATTGAAGGGTAGATAAATATATCCGGTGGCAGATGAAGCCCCTTCCTATTGGATACTATTCCCAGTATGCAAGGGCGAAGATAGGAATGTGCTTCATTTAGACCACAGAGGTTGAGCCACTCTATTATGAAGGGCTCCTGTCAAGAAGTGAGGTGCATGGGGCACCTGGGTGGCTCTGTGGGTTAAGCCTCTGCCTTCAGCTCAGGTCAAGATCTCAGGGTCCTGGGATCGAGCCCCCCATTGGGCTCTCTGCTTGGCAAGGAGCCTGTTCCCCTTTCTCTCTGCCTGCCGGCTTGTGATCTCTCTCTCTCTGTGTCAAATAAATAAATAAGTAATCTTTAAAAAAAAAAAAAAGGTCCGTCTCAATGTGGGCCTTGGGGACTTCCGGTGCCTCCTGCAACAACGGAGGCCACATGCTCCGGTCCCTACCCGGAGGCTTTCCATGCTGCCAGCAGTGCTGCCATTTAAAAAGTCTGCTAATCGTGACATTGGAGGAACACTGGCAGCAGAGACAGTGTGACTCCTGTCACGGAGTGGGACAATGACATGTTCAAAAATAGTAGTATCCACTGGTGGAAAAACCAATAAACATATAATTTCCAGGTAATTACTATCATATAATTAGCTCTCTGCTTTTATATGCCCCAGCGGAAACTGGGTTGGGGAGCAACTGTAACGTGGTTTAATGATCACAGCACATTCCACGGCAAGATGAAGCCTTTGTTCCCAACAAAAATTAAGAGCCAGAGAGCACCAAGGCTGGCTGAGCCCAGGCCCGAGTCTCAAGTCATACCTATTGATGAGCCAGGTTCTTGGGGTGATATAAAATGGACTCTGGACTAGGCATTAGAAGAACCGGTTTTCATTCCAGTTCTGCCTGATCCCATCGTGTGACCACTCCTTTGGTTCGACGTCCTTCTACTCGGTAGAATGATGGTGTCAGACTAGTTCGTGCATTCTCATCACACCCAGAAGAGGGAAGATTGGTTTTGGGAGAGGTAAAAAAAACCTTAGCTTTTACAAGGGTTTATGGCCCTCCAAAGCTCAGCCCTGTCAGGCCAAATCTTATTCCTTAGTGTTCAACTGGTTTTTCTCATCGGGTTTTCTTTGCTATCAAATGAACAGCATTGACATGAAGCTCACCATGGAAGACACACAAAATCCATGCAAGATCATTGCTGCGAAACACTGGTGGACGGATGGCTGTGATTGGCGGACTTCCTCTCTGTCTGGTGCGTGTGTGCTCACTGGCCACCCTTCCCTGCCTTGTGGGTGTTGGTCATGCTTATTTCAGACCTTTTGTGTGTGACATAGGCTTTGAGAAGTAAATAAAAATAGTTTATATTTTATATTTATTTTATATTTATATTTGTTTTATCTTATGTTTATATATTTATATTTATGTCACATATTTATATGATTTGTATGTTATATATTTATGTATAATATATTTATATCTTATATTTTACTATTTCATTCCAGTAAGGTTTTTGATCCATCAATAATTATGTCAAGTGTTGAAAAGAAAAAAATGTCAACAATATCGAAAAGACTCTCTAGCGAAGCATACACAAACTTGCACACAGCACATAAATGGATACACAGTATATCTGTAGTATAAAAATTTCATGGGGCAGTGATTACCATAAAAAAAAATCTTGTCAGACTTTTGGGAAGGTAACAACAGGTTGAGAACACTGCACTAGATGATTTTTTGTTTATTTGTTTAGATTTTATTTATTTGACAGAATGATAGAGCACAAACAGGCAGGGCAGCTAGCAGAGGGAGAGGGAGAAGCAGGCTCTCCGCTGAGCAGGGAGCCGGATGTGGGGCTCAGTCCCAGGACCCTGGGATCATGACCTGAGCCAAAGGCAGATGGTTAACTGACTGAGCCACCCAGGTGCCCGAGTTTTTAAAGATTTTATTTATTTATTTGAGAGAGAGCAAGTGAGAGAGAGAGAGAGAATGAGCAGAGGGAAAGAAAGGAGGGAGAGAGAGAAGCAGACTCTCTGCTGAGCAGGGAACCAAATGTGGGACTTGATCCCAGGGTCCTGGGATCATGACCTGAACCTAAGGCAGAGGCTTAACCAACCAAACCACCACCCAGGTCCCCCTGCACTAGATGATTCTAAAAGTCCTTGCATCCATGAGATTTTGCAGTTTGGTGTTTGAGAATTGCCCTGCAACTTGTTATTCACCTAACATAGCAATGTCATTTACATCTTGTGAATTTAGGAAGCTTCCTTAACCACTCTGAGTCTTAAATTTCTCATCTGCAAAGAAGGAATGTATACATGCATGAATAAATAGCAACGTCCTCCTTCCAGGAGAAGAGAAGTAAACCAGTTTAGCCAGTGTCTTAATTTGTGTTCTCCTATCAGTAGAGCCTGCGATAAGGACCTGAGTGCCAGCATTTTGGTGGGGAGATGATCCCTGGAAGCAGGAATAAGGGAATGAGAAGAGCAAGACAGGAGCAGGAGAAAGCCAGTAAAGGGTGAAAGTCGGTTACTCTGTGGGCAGGTGGGCTTCAGTCCCAGTGGCAAACGTCTGAGGAATTATATAGGATGCATCTCAGAAATGCTCCTTGGAAGGATGGGAGGCTGGGGCATCGAAGCCATGATCATCATCCTCTATGGCAAAGGGTTACCCCTCACGATGTTAACTGCCCTTCATCATTCATCATGATCCTTCCTTTCATTAAAAAAAAAAAAAAGGAGCTGCCAACATGTGCTAAGACTGTGGGCAAGTCATTCCCTCTTTCTGGGATTGCCTTTTTTTCTGACAAAAAGGGGAAAGATGGCTGGGACGGCTGATCTTACAGCCCCCTGCCAGGCTTGGCTTCTAAACGCTAACAAGAACAAGGATTGGAAAGGCAAGCGGAGTCTGGAGAGTCAGCAGCCCACCATGGCTAGAGAATCAGAGCAGAGATGTGTTTGGGTGAGGCTGGCTGGTGGCCCAGAGAGCCGACGCCCTGGTGCAGGTCCTTCACTCCAGAATCTGGTCCTCCACATCAGATACCTGGTTATAGAATCTGGGTGTGACTGGGCCCCGGAGATGGAGATGAACATTGTCAAGAGAATCTGAGCCTTTCATGGGCTGATCGGCACATTCGCTCTGTACAGGTGAGCTCTATGGGAACTCAGACGCTCAACACTGGGCTGTTTGGAGAGTCTGGACTCAGAGGTGTCACTGAGCCATGAGAGTCTGATGTATCCAGCCCCCTTCGGGGGGGCAGGCTCACAGGGGGTCTCATGGTGAGCCTGCTTTCCTGACCCGTGTTAAGACACATGGCCAAATTCTGTTCTCTGAGTCCTTTCACTCTGGTTGTCCATACTCTACTGAGGGTTCTTACAACTCTAAGATTGAGTACGATGCAATCAATTTTCGTTAAGTTCTTTAACTGAAATCACATTCCAGTTCTGCTTCCTGGGAATGTCATCAAATCGGGGTGGCTGGAGTTCCCGGGGCACTCAGCCCTTTCCATCACCTACCAAGCATCACTTTGGAGTGGCTGATGGCATCCATCACATGGAGGTTTTTCTAGTTTGGCTCTCAGTGCATTGGCTTGCCAGCCCCTACTCCTTGACAACCACACGGACCCTTTCAGATCTCTTGTACACCCTACTCACCCCCCGAGGTCTTCCTCTGGGGATAGAACTCCCATCCTCTTTCGTCAGTTCACTTCTAGTTGGCGGGAGCTTGGGGACAGGAAGAGATATGGGTCAGATCTTTTTCTTTGTCTCTGTCTCCCTGTGGTGATAGCCTGTCCTTGGCTATGGCTGCTTCCCTCCGTTGCTTTAGCTCCTGATGGGCGGCCCCTTCTTTCATGGTGAGCCCATCCTGGGGCTCCAGTAACATTGATTTCTCTTGTCCCTTCAGGACTAAAGGTGGTACCAGCCTCCCTCCCTCCCGCAGCTGCTAGCCTCAGAGTGTCTCAACATCCCTTGTTGTTCCCTAAATTCTGCTGATTATCTAAGTCTCTCTTTCTGCCATGTGTTTTCATTTAAACTATCTGGGGTGAATTCTACTTCTTGCTAAGACCCTGGTCACACAGAGGCTATCCTTAGTCTCAGCCTTGGCAGGCGCCCATAACCATTTCCCTTCTTTTCGCAAGAAGTGTTTTATATTTTCATGCGACAACGTGTGTTACTGTAAAAGCGAAAGCAATTGACATTGACAGGTTTAGAAACTCTGGACAAGTATCAAGTGTCTCACAAAATGTCTCAGCTGGACAGCAGCACATTAAGGAGGAGACGGTTATGACCATCAGTGACTTTCTCAATGACAAACCACGGAGGGCGTGCCCGTCCTGCGAGGAATCCCATCACATTTCACTTTATGGGAATATGGAGGTATCAGGTTTAGAAATTGAATAGCTTATCCAATTTTAACTCTCAATCATAGATATTAAAGTTATTAATTATTAAAATTCTAATCATGCATTAAGGTACTTTAAACATTTAAAAACACACCGAGCTTCTAACAAATTAAATTTTACATAAAGGACATTGGTCAAAATGAACGGAAGCTAATTTCTCTGGGCCTCCCTTCCCCCTTTAGTTCAGCAGAACAATTTTTCTTACCCTTCTTACTCATTTAAAAAGTCTAAGATTCCATGATCCCATGAAGACTCATTCTACCCAGCAAAGTGTCAGAGATTCAGACTCTCAGCCTTTCTTCAACTTACTGGACAAGCAACACTGTTTTATAAAAAGTATTGTGGAACCCACAGAGGGGAGGGCTTTGTCCCATGCCCAGGTCTGCTTCAAGTCTCAAAAGCCCCCTCTGGAGCCCTCTTCTTCTTGTCAACGCTCAGAATTTAAGCCACCCAGTTTGGCACCTGACTACATATATTTTATTCTCTAAATTGAACATTGTTGGGGTGCCTGGGTGGCTCAGTGGGTTGGGCATCTATCTTCAGCTCAGGTCATGATCTTCAGGTCCTGGGATCGAGCCCTGCATTGGGCTCCCTGCTCCGCGGGGAGTCTGCTTCTCCAAGGGGAGACGCTTGCTTGTGCTCTCTCTCAAGTGAATAAATAAAATCATTTAAAAAAATAAATAAATTGAACTTTGCTGGTAAGGCTTAAGTCCTTTTAGAGTTCCTGACCCCAGTACCCTCTTCACTCTCTCTGCCTCCCAGGGGGAAACTGTTATTAACAGTTTGGTATGTAATTTGACTATAGTCTATAGTCATATATATATATAGTCCATATATATATATGGAGAATATATTCTCCATATATATATATGGAGAATGTCCCCGTGCCATTGGGGACAGGCTGCACCCCACCCCGACCTCCCCATCCCCAGAGGCAGCTGCTGGGAAGCTTCTGGTGTGTGGCCCCACCCACCCGTTGCTCCACAGAAGCAGCGGCTCAGCGTCTCCCGTCCTCCTGCGGTCCTCCTGCGGCCCTGGCTGGGGAGCCTCCTGGCAGTCTTGGGAGGGACGCCCACTTCCCCAGCCTCTGGGGGCTGCTCTGGCAGCTGCGGCATCATGTCCACGTACATGTGTGTCCGGAGCAGAGTTCCCAGAGGAGGCCTGGGGCCGGAGCCCACGTGTGCAGCGGTGGTCTGCCCCATGCCGTCCCACAGCCTCGGCCTGTCCAACACATTTGATTTTCCATATATATATATATATATATATATGACCAACTACATATATATATATATGGTTTATTATATGAATATGGTTTATATACATGAATACCAGAGAGGTTTACACATACATACATATATAAAATATATATTACATATATAAAAATATATTATTTCATATAAATTATTTCACATCTATTTATATATAATTATATATATATATAAAATATGGTTTATTATATGAATATGGTTTATATACATGAATACCAGAGAGGTTTACACATACATACATATATATAATATATATTACGTATATAAAAATATATTATTTCATATAAATTATTTCACATCTATTTATATATAATTATATAATTTCACATATAAATATAATTTTATAACATATTTAAATTCATATGTAATTTATATATTCCATAATTTATGAAACCTAAGAGAGAAAAGGGACCATATGGGAAACATCTTTATTGAAACTGTACAGCCTTTAAGCAGAGAGCTCATAGTCCCCCGGTAGCTCCCAGCTACTTTCATTTTTCTGGTTTAGCCTCTGAGGACCGAGGGCTTTCAGGGACTACAAGGGCAGTCAACACACTTTGCACCAGAGGGATAAACGTGTAAGAAAGAAACATCCTTGGAGAGCACTCCCGACTCCCATTCTATAGATGGGTGTATCAAGGCCCAGAAAGGAAGAAATGAACTTCTAAAGCCACCAGCTGGGTAGTGGTAGTCCAGGGGTCAAAACCCAGACTTCCAGATTCCCAGTCACCCTAGCCACACTCCCATGCCCAGTGTCTCTTTTCCCTTTGGGAACTTTCCCTCAGATGGACCTGTGTGCAATCTCACTGGGCCCACTCTTGCCCACACACTGCCCACTGCAGCTGATGCGGGAAACCATGACATTGAAGGATACTGTATGGACGTGTTCATTCATTCACTTCTCCCGGGGTTCACAGAGCACCTTGTCTATGCCAGGAGCTGGGATAGGTAACATGGGGACACAGAGATGTGTCAGACCTGGCCCGGCAATTCAGGAGCTCACTGCCTAATTGAGGACATAGGACAAGCACGGTGAGAGCTAAAGTGCCACGTCTGAAGCACCAAGTGCCACGGGAGAGGTGGAGAAGGCAGGGAGAGCTCAGATGCCACAGCACCTAAGGGAATCAGAGAAGGTCTCTTGGAAGAGGCGGCATCTGAATGGGCCTTGAAGGTTGTTTAGGTTAGATGAGGGGTGATAAGTGAAAGGAACTCCGGGCAGAGCAAAGTACTGGGAAGAAGGGCATGGAGGTCTTCAAGGAAAAGGCAGAGCTCAGGCCACCTTTATAAAGGGTGCTGGGGCTTCAGGTCAGCTGACTTTGGAATCATGAGACATATGTCTTGTTGCCCTGGGGGAAAGAGAGCTGGCCTTGTTTCTTAGCACTCTCTTGGCACCTGGTAAAGTCATGCATGTATTGTATCATCATGGATTATATTACATTAATAATGAGAATATGTAACATATTCAATGGGTACATTACATGCGTATATACACACACATTATTATATATGCATGCATATATTTAGGAGGGAGAGAGGGAGATGGAGGACAGAAAGTGGGGAGTAAGCAAACAAACAGGCCAGGAAATTGCCTCCTCCTGTCACCCACTCTTTACCCTTCCCTGGGGATATTGTGTTTCCTCGTTCTAGGAGTCTAAATAAATTGTCGATTCAATCTTGTGTGGTAATGTGCTTGTGTCACAAGTGATTTGACTGTGTGTTCTAGTGTGGTAATCACTATTTATTACTTCTTAGAAGTTACCAACAGCTTTGCTATTCTCACCCCCAAGAGAAATGTATGACCGTTACAAATCCCCCACAGGAACCAGGAACAAACACAGAAATCACGATTCTTAAGGGGGAAGAAACATCCTCTCTAATGCTTAATGACAATTAAAACAATATGAAATCTCCCTCTTCCTCCTCAAATTAGCAAAACTTTTAAGTGAATGAGAATATGCATGAACATGATGGAGTTATTCCAATTCATCTGAATCAAGCATGTTTTGAGAATCTTAAAAGGTTCACCCCCTGTATATTGACTAACACTTCCATGGATTTATCCAAAGGAAGAAATCTGAAATGTGGACAGAGTATGAAATATAAGGGTGTTCACTTTAGGTTTATTTATCATTGGGGGAAATTACAAATAATAGAAACGTCCAACTTGAAGGCCATGCTTAAGTATTTTACACCATCCCCTGCCAGCTAGTGGCGTATCATGCAGACCCTCCAATGGCTGTGTTTGCTCATGGAAGAGTCTTTCATGGCATAAAAATTCGCCTATATGGGATGCCTGGGTGGCTCAGTTGGTTGAGCGTCTGCCTTCGGCTCAGGTCATGATCCCAGTATCCTGGGATCGAATCCTACATCGGGCTCCTTGCTCCATGGGGAGCCTGCTTCTCCCTCTGCCTCTGCCTGCTACTCTGCCTGACTGTGCTCACTCTCTCTCTCACTCTAACAAATAAACAAATAATTTTTTGTAAATAAAAAAAAATCCACATATGTGCGTGTTTGTGTTGGTTTGTTGATCCGTAAATACTTCAGTGTGTGTGTTTTTTTCCCCTAAAAACACAGACTTTTTTACATAACAATAATCAAAGTCAGGAAATTAATAATGAAATGATGCCATTACTTACTCCACAGACAGAAACATTCTACCACCATCCCAATAATATCCCCCAGAGCAAAGGGGAAGAATGTTTCTTCTAGTCCAGGACATTGTCCAGGATCATGCATGGCATCTGATGATCATGTCTCTTTAGCCTGCTTCAATGTGGAACAGTGCCTCACTTTTTTCTTATCTTGGGATTCTGGTACCTTCGAACAGTACAGGTCGGGTATTTTGTAGAATGTCCCTCAATTTAGGTTTGTCTGATGTTTCCTCATGATTAGATTCCAGCTTCACATTTTGTGGGGGACAGAGGTAATGGCGTGTTCTGATCATACCAGGAGTCACTTGGTGTCTCCTTGTCACATGACTACTGATGTGAACTTTGATCATTTGATTGAGGTGGTGACTGTCAGGTTTCTCCATATAAGGTTACTAGTTGCCCTCTCTAATTAATCAGCATTTTGTGGGGAGAGGCTTTGAGACAAGGTAAGTAACTTGTTTCTTGTTAAATTTTTATCTACCAGTTTTAGCATCTGTTGATGACTCTTATTTGATAATTATTACCAAAATGGTTGTCAAATGGTGGTTTTCTGATTCCATCAATCCGTCTTTCCCTTCTCCCCCACTTATTTACTCGTTTTTCATATCAGCCTCAATTCTTATCTTGTTCTTCTTCTATGAGTTATTATTTGTTTTATCATTATTTATTTTCATGTACAAATTGTCCCAGATTTGCCCAATGGAAGCTCCTTCAACTCACTCCTATGGCCTCTTGATAGTACCCCATTGGGTTCTTTTTTTTTTTTTTTTGGCACTTCTATACTATTTTGTCCCATAGTATGTTCCAGGCTTATCTTGTACTTCCATGCTTCAGTCCTGCAATCAGTCCTTTCTCCAAAGTGGTTTCAATTCTGTTAAGTGGATAATAGTATTTAGAAACCAAGATTTGGGCCATAATTGTACTCTTTGCTACTAAGTGTCATGGGCCTTAGGCTCTGTCAGTAGTCACAGCTAGGAAACACACACGCACACACATTTATACTCACACATCTGAAAATGTATTTTTGTTTTTATTTTTTTATTTAAAAAATTTTCTTTAAAGATTTTATTTATTTATTTGAGAGAGAATGAGTGAGAGAGAGAGCATGAGAGAAGAGAAGGTCAGAGGGAGAAGCAGACTCTCCAAGGAGCTGGGAGCCTGATGTGGGACTCAATCCTGGAAGTCCGGAATCATGACCTGAGCCAAAGGCAGTTGCTCAACCAACTCAGCCACCCAGGTGCCCTGAAAAAATATTTTTAATACAATATCAAGTCAAAAACACAGAGTTAAATATATATTATATATAAACATATATAAATAACATATTATACAATAATAAATTATTTTGTGTTTTTGTGCTTGATAGTGTGTAGGTATATGTATGTTTGTGTATATACATATATGTATACATAGATATATGGCAGACTGAGCCCACACCCAGCATTACAAAAGACAATGGGACAAGATACATGTTCAAAAACAAGTAGGGGCTTCTCTCTCTATGATCCCAAAGTGTGAAGAATGTCTGCAGGATTGAAAGCAGACAAGATTGGACTCAAGGGGAAGGTAGCAACAGCCACAGCAGAAGTGAACCTCCTGGAAGAACAGGAGAGAAACACGAAGATGTTCCATGTCTAGAGGTGATGAGAGAGAGCTGTGAACGAGAGTATCCAGGGGAAGCAGAGAGGGGGATAATTTGGGAAACCATAGCAGGAGCAGCCAGGCCTACCCATTTACATTTCTCCACGTATCTTTTGTGTATGAACTTTGAGAGTAAATGTTTGGATTAAGGAAAAAAGACCAAGTACCGAGGGGCTGTCAAAGTCTGGAAGGAATGAGAAACATCCAAGCCTAGAAGACCAGCTGCCGAGGTTCCCACCCAGCAGCAGGTCCTGCCCGTCAATGTGGTATGGAGCACAAGTTCCAGCAGCTGTCTTACCACTCCCCGTAAGCAAGCTGCTCAACCAGAGGCAGCCATCAGCTTTACAAGACATTGCGACTGCAAAAATGAAGAATCACTAAATGCTTAAGGTGCCCAGTATTCTAAAAAGAGATCCCAGGAGAACCTGGATGGCTCAGTGGGTGAAGCATCTGCCTTCAGCTCACGTCATGATCCTGGAGTCCTGGAATTGAGCCCTGCTTCGGGCTGTCTGCTCAGCGGGGAGTCTGCTTCTCCCTTCTCCCACTCCCCCAGCTGCTCTCTCTCTATCTCTCTCTCTGTCAAATAAATAAATAAAGTCTTAAAAAACAGAGAGAGATTCTAGATGTAAGAAACAAATAAATACACATCTGGGGAAAGAGAGTTAATAGGGTAGCCAGAATTAGACTTAAAAATAAATATCATTTGGGCACCTTGCTGCCTTCACAGTGACTCTTAGTCTCCAGGTTGTGAGTTCAAGCCCCACATTGGGTATAGAGATTATTTAAAAATAAAATCTTAAAAGAAAAAATATGGGGCACCTGGGTGACTCAGTCGATTAAGCATCCACCTCTTCATTTCGGCCCAGGTAGTAAGTTCAGGGTCACGAGTTCAAGCCTCAGTCATATTAGATTTAAGGCCCATCCTACTCTAGTATGATCTCATCTTGACTGGATTACCCCTTTTAGGATTCTTTCTCTCCCTCTGCCTCCCTTTATCTTATTCAGAAAGAAAGAAGA
The DNA here is from genome assembly GCF_011764305.1 of Mustela putorius furo. Lineage (NCBI taxonomy): Eukaryota > Metazoa > Chordata > Mammalia > Carnivora > Mustelidae > Mustela > Mustela putorius. The sequence continues at coordinate 11,275,938 of NW_025422045.1, read as the reverse complement.
AAGGAAGGAAGGAAGGAAAGAAAAGGAAAGAAAAAACTAATGTAATTGTAATGCTAAAAGAGATAAGAAGAGTGTTTCATTCATGAAACAGGAATGGCTGGTTGTCAAAAAGAAACAATTAGAGATCTTGAATAAAAGATAGAATTATTGAAACTTAAAAATAGGTGGGCTACTAGCATAATGAACACAAAGAATGAATCAGGGAACTGGAAGATGATGCCTAAGAATTCTTTCGTAGAATGCAGCACATTTAGTTGAGATGGGGCACCTGGCAGGCTTAGTCCACAAACAATGAGGCTCTTTGATCTCAGGGTTGTCAGTTCAAGCCCCATGATGGGCATAGAGCCTACCTAAAAGACACACACACACACAGAGTAATAGAGATGGAGAGTAAAGAGAAAACTTAGAGATATGGAGGATAGACCCAGAAGTGCCAGTATTATCCAATAAGAGTTCCAGAAACACCTGGCTGAGATAACAGGATGTAGTATTTAAAGAAATAATAACCAAAGATTTCCCAGAATTTAAAAAAAAAAAAAAAGGAAGTCTTTATACTAAAAGGATACACCATGTACCAATAAGATATTTTTAACCCACATCTGGACTCATCATAGTGAAGCTTCAGAACATTGAGGATAAAGAAAATATTCTAAATTAAATACTCATAGAAAAGAAATCAAATTTACCTACTACAAAAAAAAAAAAAAAAAAAAAAGGCTGTTGAGATCCAGTGGTCCTGGTAAGAGAGAGAATTAAGAATCGCATGTGGGGGTGCCTGGGTGGCTCAGTGGGTTAAGCACTGCCTTCGGCTCAGGTCATGATCCAGGGTCCTGGGACCAAGCCCTGCATCTGGCTCTCCACTCAGCAGGGAGCCTGCTTCCCTTCCTCTCTCTCTTTCTGCCTCTCTGCCTACTTGTGATCTCTGTCAAATAAATAAATAAGAATCGCATGTGAACTGCTTCTGGAAGGGACACCTGAGACTTCTGCTCCCATTCTATCAGCCAAAGCTCAGTCACAGGGTCATATCTAATGGCTAGAAAGACCAAGAAATGTAACTGTGATGTGCCCAGGGAGAAAGTAGAAACAGGTTTGTTTATCTGTTAATTAGTCTTTAACACAGAAATTAACCAACTGTGAATTTAATGAATGCATGTAGGACCCTAAACCCCACTGAGAATGTACATTCTTATCAAACACAATTAGATTATCTACAAAAATTGCCTAAGTACTAAGCTGTACAGTAAGTCTCCAAAATTTTTAAAAATAATGTAATACAAAACATTTAGTGATGACACAGAAATAAAATTAGATATATCAAGATGGTAGAAACTTACACATGCCTGGAAATTTAAGACAGAGGTCTTCATGGGTTGAAGAAAAAATCATATTAAGGTGACACTTGATTGCAGTACTACTTTAGGAAGCAAAGTGGTTTTCTGGGCGCTGGGTGGCTTAGTCATGACCCAGGTCATGGGATCAAGCCCCACATCAGGCTTCCTGCTCAGTGGGGAGTCTGCTTCTCTTTCCCTCTGCTGCTCACCCCTCCCACCCCACTAATGCTCTCTCTCTCTCAAATAAATAAATAAATAAAATCTTTAAAAGAAAAAAGCAAAGTGGTTTTCAGGAAAATATAGAGAGTTACATGTAGTTATTATAAAACAAGAAAGGCTAATGATGAATGAGCCTAGCTTTTGTATTAGGGCAGCTGTAACCAATTACCTCAGACTGAGTGGCTTAAAACAATTATTTCTTGCCTCATACTTCTAGAGGAGAGAAGACAGAAATAAAGGTGTTGGCAGGGCCATGCTCTCCTTGAAGGCCCTCTGGGAGAATTCTCCCTTACCCAATCTTTAGTGATGGTAGGCAAGCTTTCACACTCCTTGGCTTGTAGACACATCACTCCACTCTAAACCTCCATCATCATGTGGCCTTCTTCCTATGGGTCTGCTTCTGGGTCCAAATTTCTTTTTTCTTCTATGACACCAGTTATATTAGGTTTAAGGCCCATCCTACTCCAGTATGATCTCATGTTAACTGGATTACAACCACTAAAATACTACTTATAAATAAGATAACATTTATAGGTTGGACATCAATTTTGGGGAGGGGCACCATTCAACCCTGTCCAGCTTCCAATGAAAAATAAATTGAGGGGTGCCTGGCTGACTCAGTGGGAAGAGCACATGACTCTTGATTTCAGGGTCATGAGTTTAAGTCCCACATTGGGCATAGAGATTACTTGAATAAATAAATGAACTTTAAAAACAAACAAACAAATAAATAGAAAAAAACCCTACAAAAATATAAAGAAAGTAGAATAAATGAAAATAATAAAGACTGAAGTAAAAAGCATTAAGTTAGACAGGGAAAATGTTAATTAATAAATAAAAAATGATTTTGTGAAAAGACTTTAAGAAACAGGCAAACTTTGAAAGTTGATCAAGTGAAACATAGGGAGGAAGGCAAATTATCATCACACAGATTGACAAAATGGTCAAACTACAAACTCAGAATTTAAATTTATAAAAGCCTGCTAAAGAACATTATTCAAATAATTATGAAACCCAGGTGAAATGGAAACAGGAAAACATAAATTATCAGCCATTAAAAAAATTAAAACAGGGCGCCTGGGTGGCTCAGTGAGTTAAGCCGCTGCCTTCGGCTCAGGTCATGATCTCAGGGTCCTGGGATCGAGGCCCACATCGGGCTCTCTGCTCAGCAGGGAGCCTGCTTCCCTCTCTCTCTCTCTCTCTGCCTGCCTCTCTGTCTACTTGTGATCTCTCTCTGTCAAATAAATAAAATCTTTAAAAAAAATTTAAAACAATTAGGGCGCCTGGGAGGCTCAGTTGAACACCTGGGTGACTCTGTCTTCAGCTCAGGTTGTGATCCCAGGATTCTGGGATGGAGCCCAACATCTGGCTCCCTGCTCAGTGGAGAGTCTACTTCTCCCTCTGCCTCTGCCCCTACTGCCCACCTTGGGCTTGCTCTCTCTCTCAAATAAATAAATAAATAAATAAAATCTTTAAAAAAATAAAAAGACATTAAAACAATAGTCAAAGATCTATCTACTAAGAAGATAACTGGTCCATGTGGTTCTATAGGAGAGTTTTACCATAAGTGAACTTTTCTGTACAATACAGGGAATTATCATCTTTTTATTTTATTTTATTTATTTATTAGACAGACAGAGATCACAAGTAGGCAGAAAGGCAGAAAGAGAGAGAGGAGAAAGCAGGATCCCTGCTAAGCAGAGAGCCTGATGCGGGGCTCGATCCCAGGACCCTGGGATCATGACCTGAGCCGAAGGCAGAGTCTTAACCCACTGAGCCACCCAGGTGCCCCAGGGAATTCTCATCTTATATAAACTTTTCAGAGAAGAGAAATAGAAGGAAAGCTACTCATCTTATTTCCTTGGTGAATGTTCTGTGTGAACCTGAGAAAAACGTTTATCCTACTATTGTTGGATGAGGTAGTCTATGGATGTCAATATACCCAGTTAATTGATAGTGTTGTTGAGGTCAAGTATGTCCTTACTGATTTTCCGCATGCTGAATCTGCTGAGGAGTATTGACGTCTCTAACTGTGAGAGTGGATTCACCTATCTCTCCTTACAGTTCTGTCTCTGCTTCAGGTGGCTTGATGCTCTATTGTTCGGCACGTGCGCCTCAAGGATTGTTAACGTCTTCTTGGAGAATCGGCCATTTTATCATTAAGTAATGCCCCTCTTTATCTGTGATAACACTCTTACTTTGAAGTCAGTGCTGTCTGAAATTAATATAGATCCTCCTGTTTTCTTTTGATTCGTGTTTGCATGGTGTATTTTTCCTCTATCCACTTACTTTTAATCTGTCTTTATATTTTGAAGTGGGTTCCTTACAGACAATATGTAGTTGGATCAGGTTTTTTGATCTACTCTGACAATATCTGTCTTTTAATTGGTGCATTTAGGCCATTGATATTCAAAGTGATTATCGACATAGATGGACTAATATCTACCGTATTTGTTATGGTTTTCTATTTGTTGTCTTTGTTCCTTGTACCCGTTTTTGTCTTCCACATTTTCTGCCTTTCGCGATTTTAACTGAGCCCTTATGGGATTCCACCTCCTCTCCTTTCTTAACAAGCAGTCATGCATCTGTTCTTGGTTGTTTGCCCTAGAGTTTGTGATATAAATTTACAACTAATCCAAATTCACTTTCAAATAACACGATGCTACTTCATAGGTAGTGTGAGTGTCTTGTAATAACAAAATAATCCTAATTCCTTCATCTTGTCCTTTGTATCATTTCTTTCATTTCACTTATATGTGAGTGTACATAAGAATATATGCATCTGTGATACATACATAAGCAAACATAATTACATTGTTGCTGTTATTATTTTGAGCAAACTATAATGTTTCATCAGTTAAGGATAAGGACGATAAATTTTATTCTACCTTCACTTATTCCTTCTTCAGGGCTCTTCTTTTCTTTAAGTAGATCTGAGGGTTTTGTTGTTGTTGTTGTTGTTGTTTTAGATCTGAGTTTTTAAACTACATGATTTTCCTTCTCTGTAGAGAAATTTCTAAAAAAGTTTTTGCTGGGCAGGGGCACCTGGCTGGCTCAGTGGAGCATGGGGTTCTTGATCTCAGGGTTGTCAGTTTGAGCCCTCCATTGGGGGTAGAGATTACTTAAAAATAAATAAATCAATAAACTTAGAAAAAAATTTTTTGCAAGGCATTTCTACTGGCAACAAATTCCCCCTATATTTATTTGAGAAAGTCTTTATTTCATCTTCACTTTTGAAGGATAATTTTGCAGGGTACAGAATTCTAGGTGGCGGTTTGGGTTTTTTTTTTTTTTTTCTCAACACTAAATATTTCACTCCACTCTCTTCTTGACTTCATGGTTTCTGAGAAGAAAGAAGTCACATGTAATTTTTATCTTCCTTCCTCTGTTGCTGAGGTGTTTTGTCCTCTGACTTCTCTCAGGATTTTTTCTTTATCTTTGTTGTTATTTTGTTTTGTTTTTTTGTTTGTTTTGGTTTTTGGTAATTTGAAATTGATATGCTGAGATGTAGCTTTTTTTGGTTGGTATTCTTTGAGCTTCCTGAATCTGTGGTCTGGTGGCTGCCATTGGTTTAGGGAAATTCTCAGTAATTATTGTTTCAAATATTTCTTTTGTCTCTTTCTTCTCCTTCAGATGTTCCCATGAAGTGTGTTATACTTCACGTAGTTGTCCCATAGTTCTTAGATATTCTGTTATGGGTTTTTTTTTCTTTGTTTTCTTTGTTTTTCAGGTTTCAAGGATTCTTTGCTATATCCTCTGTCTCAAAGATTCTTTCCTCAGCCATGTCCGGTCTACTAATGATCCCATTAAAGGCATTTTCTGTTTCTTTGACAGTGGTTTTATTTGTTTTCTCTCTAGCATTTCTGTTTGGATTCCCATTTCTCTACTTACATTGCCCATGTGTTCTCACATCCTGTTTGCTTTACCTGCTAGGGCCCTTGGCATATTAATCACATGTGTTTTAAATTCCCAGTCTGATAATTCCAACATCTCTGCCGTGTCCAGTTCTGAAGCTTGCTCTGTCTCTTCGAAGTGTGTCTTTTGCCTTTTGGTGGGTTTGTAATTTTTTCTTAATGGCTAAACATGACATAACAGATAAAAGGTAATGTTTTACTAGTCAAATTAAGCAAAATTATTTTTTAATTGCAATATGCTCTGTACAAGGGAAAAAGTATAGAAGAAAGACTGAAAGGAAATGTACAACATTGCTGAACAGTGGTTGCTCTGAGTGATGTGTTCCTGGGTGATTTTATTTTCAGCTTTGCTTTTCTCCATTTTCTGTACTTTACACATTTTCTGGAATGGCCATGTGTTAACTTTATAATTAGCCATGAAAAATGGAAAAGAGATATAAAGGTCCTTTTAAAAACCCACTGTCAAATGCAATCTGTAAAGAACAGTGTGCTTCCTCCCCTTTCCCCTGACATTTAGAGACAATATAAAACACCATTTAATCCTATTACTCCTCTGGACCTCTCACAAACCAGGGGATGATCCTTTTGGCTCTTTAAAATAAATCTCCCAAGGTCATGGGGCTTGTCTGTAACAGAGGGGGCTGAAACTCTCAGGCCAACGCTCCTCCCTCTGCACCATCTGGCACCTCCGAGTTTCATTAAAGACTGCACGAGCTAGCCAAAAAGCCAAATGTTCAAATTCATCTGCTTTCTAAGGGAATATTCTTCCCTTTTAGAATCACTCCACTCATAAGCTACTGCCCCTTCTCTGGGTCTCAGTTTCCCTCTGTGAAACGTGGGCATTGTGTTGTTCCAGCAGATTCCAGGTTCTTCAGGCAACCTGTGTGCCCCTGCCCCTTCTCCCTGCAGCCTCAAGAGTTCTGCTTCTTTCTGCTGGTTCTCTGATGGTCCTGGGAAGATCGGTTCCCATCCTGATTCTGCCATGAACCTACCCGCTGAGTGTCCTTGAGCAAGTCACTGCTGTGTGAGGATCTCAGTTCTCCCATGTGTACAATGAGGGTCTGGGCCCAGACCAGAGATTTTCATATTCTGGGTGTTGCAACCTTAGAGTCCTGGGGAAGGTAAGGTGAGAGGCCCTCTATGGATCCCTTTTGCATACTAGGGTTCTGGGTAAGATTTCTTTTGAAACAAGTTTGTGTTGCTATAAACCTATTTGAAAACCTCTGGGCCAGGAAACTTGGCAATCCCTTTCCAGGCCAAGGCTGACATTCTATTTCTCCAAGAAAAAGAGTGCAAAGTGGCAGAACATGGGCTACCAGAGTAAAAGAGTGGGAAAGTCTCCCCTGGGCCCCGTCAGCCTGGCTTCCCCCCATCAGGGGCTCAGCTATTAGAAGCAGAAGAAGCAAAGATGGATTCTACTAGAACTAGATGGTGTTAGGATGGTGATGCTCAGATAACTCGGCCCACCCAGCCACTTCTCCCTCATCCCCCTCCCACCCTCCACCTTCTCTCTCCATCACCTAGGCAACCAGGCAGGGCCTGGGCTTGCAATTCCTTCTTCCCCCTCCCTCCCACCCACTCAATCTGCAGGCCGTGTTCCCACCCCTCTGTCTCTGCCCACAGCTTCTCTGGGTCTGGAGAGGAAAGTTCCACCTTCAGGGGCTGCCTTTTGTGAGCGTGGAAACCAGATTCCAAGCAGGAGGCCCCTAACTCCTAAAATAATCCTGGTTTGCATGCTGAATTTGACTGCTTTCCTGGCAGGCGTGTTGCAGCCAAAGGGTCTGACCTTGCCAGGGCAGCTGTGCAGAGCTCTGGGAGGTCTGAGATGAGGCTCATTGGTGCTGGGGGAGACCGGGGTCCCGGGAGTGGGGGCGGAGCAGAGGCCTTGGCAGCCTCTGGTGGTTCTCTGCTCCAGGTGGGAGGTCAGGGACAAAGGGTCCTGGGGTTTAATTTACTGCAAGTTATCTCTGCCTCCAGCCAGCCAGAATTGGGGGTCAGTGTGGGAGTCCTGCCCAGCTCTTGATAATAGCTAAATGGGAGCAAATGGGGTGGGGGAAGACGGGGGAGTTGGAAGTGAGAGACAGGAGGCTTTGTAGAGGGAACTCAATGGAATTTGTCCCTGAAAAGTCCTGGGTTCAATTACGGGAGTGAGCTAGAGTTCTGAATCCTAAAGAAAAAGCACTAAGCTGGACCAAAGCCCAGCCATAAGGGGCAGTGGGACCATAGTAAGTCCCAGCTACGGGGCACCTTCAACAATTAATGTGGATGAGACAGGGTGTGTGGACTAGAACAAAAGTCAAATATCAATAGGAACTGGAGGTAATAAATTCAGCAAAGTTGCAGGGTATAAGATCAATATGCAAAAAATCAGTTTCATTCCTGTACACTAGCAATCTACAACCCCAAAGGAAATTAAGAAAATAATTCCATTTATAGTAGCATTGAAGAAAAAAAAATAAGAGGGTATATTGGAGCTCTCTGTACTTTCTGCTCATTTTTTTCTGTAAATCTAACACTGCCCCACCAAATAGTTCATTAATGTAAAAAATGTTGGAATAAATCATAACCAGGAGATGCAAGGCATACCCTGTAAACAGTGCTGAAAAAAATAAAAATCTAAATAATGGGAAAACATTTCAGGTTCATGGATATGAAGACTTAATATCGTTAAGATGGCAATACTATGCAAAGCAATCTGTAGATTCAATGTCATCCTTATCAAAATCCCAAAGGCTTTTTTTGCAGAAATGGACAAGGTGATCTTAAAATTCATACAGAATTTTGAGGGAGTGCAAGTTAGCTGAAGCAATCTTGAAAAAGAACTAAATTGGAGGACTCACCCTTCCTGATTTCCTGATTTCAAAACTTATTACAAAGCTACAGTAATCAAAACAGTATGGAACTGGGGTGTGGGGCTGGCTCAGTTGGTAGAACATGCGACTCTTTTGGTTTTTTTTTAGAGCATGTAACGCTTGATCTCAGGGTCATGAGCTCAAGCCCCATGTTGGGCACAGAATTTACTAAAAAAAAAAAAGAAGAAGAAGAAGAACAAGGAGAAGAAGAAAAAGAAAGAAAGACAAAGAAAGAAAGGAAGGAAGAAAGAAAAGAGAAGAGAGAAAACGGTGTGGAACTGGCATAAGGGTAGATATATAAATCAGTGGAATAGAATTGAAAATCTAGGACAGAACCCATAATCTATGGTCAATTGATTTTTAAAGGATGTGAATTCCATTCAATGAGAAAAGAGAGTCTTCAACAAATTGTGTGGGAAAACCGAATATATCCACATGCAGAAGAATGAAGTTTGAATCCTACTTCACATCATATTAAGAAATTAGCTCAGGGCACCTTGATGGCTCAGCTGGTTAAGCATCTGCCTTCAGCTTAGGTCATGATCCTAGAGTCCTGGGATGGAGCCCTGCATCAGGCTCCCCGTTTAATGGGGAGTCTGTTTCTCCTTCTCCCTCTACTCTTCCCCCCCTTGCTGTGCACACACACACACATGTGCACTCTCTCTCTCAAGTAAATAAATAAAATCAATAAAAAATAAAACATAAAACTTAGGAGGAGGTAAATCTCCATGACCTCGAATTTAGTGGTGACTTTTTAAAAAAATGACACCCAAAACACAAAGAATAAAAGAAAAAAGTGAAAAATTGGACTTTGAGAACATTAAAAATTTCTGTGCATCAAAAGACACTATCAAGAGAGTACAATGACAATTCACAGAATGAGACAAAATATTTGCAAATTGTATATCTGATAAGGGACTTGAATTCAGAATATATTAAAAACTCCCACAATTCATCAACAAAAAGACAAACAACCCAATTTAAAAATGGGTAAATGATTTGAATAGATATGTCTCTAAAGAAAATACATAATGAACATGAAAAGATGCCCAAGGTCATCAGTCATTAGGGAAATGCAAATCAAAACTGCAATAAGGCACCACTTCACATCCTCTAGGGTAGCTGTAATTTAAAAAAAAATTAAAAAATAAGTATTAACAAGGATGTAGAAAAATTAGAATACTTGTCCATTGCTGGTGGGCACGTAAAATGGTGCAGCCACTATAGAAAACACCTTGGCACATCCTTAGTACCTTAAGCAAAGGGCACGATCATTCCTCTGCCAGGTGTGTACCTCAAAGAATTGAAAACAGGTGTTCAAACAAAAACTTGTACACAATTGCTCACAGCAGTATTATTCACAATAGCCAAAAAATAGGAACAATTTAAATGTCCATCAATGGATAAACAAATTGTGGCATCTCCATACATGAAATATTATTCATCCACAAAAAGGAATGAAGTACTGATATTTTGCTACATCCAGGATGAACCACTAAGTATAATGCTTAGTATAATGAAAGCATTATACTAAGTGAAAGAAGTCAGCCACAAAAGACAATGTACTGTATGATCTCATTCATAGGAAATGTCCAGAAAAGGCAAGTCCACAGACACAGAAAGTAGATTAGTGGTCGCCCTGGACTGGGGAAAGAGGGTAATAAGAGATTGTATAGTGGACAGGAAGTTTCCCCGTGGGGTGAGGAGAATGTGCTTGCACGACATAGTGGTGAATGTTGCACAGCCCCGTGAACGCGCCAAATGTCACTGATGCTGGACATATTTTACCATAATAATAAATGTTCAATGCATTATTTTCCAAAAGAAAAAGAACTCACTAAAATTTTTGCTCACCTCTCCAAAAACAAACAACTTCTTTTAATTGAAAAACTATTTTGTTCCAGTGTGAGCTTATGCAGAAACTCTATATTGGAAACAGAAAAAGTAGAGGCTCGGGGCGTAGGGGAGGGGACCTGTGCCCCATTCATCCCACATGGAAGTCCCTAGGCAAATGGACAGCTTCTGAGATGCCTTTCAGCTTTGGACTTCTGTCTGAGTTGGAGGTGCTTGGTAAGTGCATATTGACAGAAGGCTCTGCTGAGGCCACCAGGATTAGAGCGTCCTGGACTGGTGACCACGCCAGGGTTTCAGCTGTGGTCTAAGTCCACTATGCAGTTCTGGCCAGAGCCTGCTAAGCCTAGCACTGGATTGCATTCTTTGAAAAGATGACAAAATGAACAGGTACTGCAAACCCAGAAAAGGACTGGATAGGGAGTAGGTAGGTGTGGTGGTAGGCGTAGTGTAGGTTCCAGTAGTGGGCTCTGGAACCAATCTTCTGGGCTTTGATTCCTGCATCCATGCTGATTAGCCATTTCCTGGAGGGTGAGTTCTCCAATGGTCTGGCCATCAGAAATGAATAATAACTACGTATGGTGTGATGGTAGTATGAGCATTAATTGGAGGAATAAAGTGCTCAGAACAATGCCTGGCACATAGAAAGCCCTCAGTGATCAACTTTTGTTTTCATTCTAGAACTACAGTGGACCTTTCATCATCTGACTCAACACAGTCAACCGTATGGTGACTGAGAATCTCTCACCCAGGAGGGTCTGAGATGGTCTGGGACCACAACTTACCCTTCATCCGGGTTTCTCCTATAACACACATGGCTGAGGCAAACTAGGTGTTCTCTCCAAATTGTCTGCATCATTCCATTGTTTTGAGTGTGTTTTGAACTGCTGGTCTTAACCCATTCACTGGTCTTGGAATTAACTGAGGGTAGCGAGCTGTTACAAACATTTCAGAAAACAAAAAAGAAAAGAATAGAGTGGAAAACAAAGTGCATCATAGATAATTAGGGTTAAGTATTAAGTATTGTCCATTGAAACTTGTTGCAGAGTGGATGCGCACATGCGCACATGCTACTGCACCCTGGTGTACTGGGGTGTGATATGCATTCCTAAATATGGGTTGCAGTTACAAAAAGTGTGAAGGCCATGATCTGGTGACACCCAAGGACTTTCCAAAGCTGGAGTAGGGACCTGCGCCGGGGACTGCAGTCAGGAAAGCGGGAAGTTGCTTCAACTGGAAGGTGGGCAGATGCAAATGGTGGCAAAAGTGCCCTGAATTTTGAATTAAGTCCTCAGGATGCGGAAGACTCCTGCCCCATGCCTGCCCCGATAAACACACCGTGGGAGCATTTAAGTGCAAACCAAGGCATTTAGCTGTCTCTTTCATCATATTTTGTATCTTCCAGGCTACCGTATTCCCCAGAACTGTTTTGTGGCTACAGAAGTAGCCCACTTTACTCCAGTGTGGGAGACGAGCACCCCCTCTCTACATGCCAGCTTAGGAGCTAGGTCTGGAATCACTTTAGAGGTCTGGAATCACTGCTATGGGCAAAGGCTGCTGGCTTTGTGGAAGGTGGCTTCTGGAGACTTTCCAGTTGGGGATGTGTCCTGAGAAAGAGGGGAGAGGGAAGATGAGTTAGAAGTGGTGTTGAAAATGTGGGTATTGATACACCTAGACTACCGTTTAGCATTGCTTCATCCGGGATTAAGTGGGAGGGAGATGAAGTTGCCTTCTGGGGCTTTGCTTGGGACTGCAAAGCCTGCTCCCTCTGCACCCTCACTTGGGTCCCTGGCTGGACCAGCTTGGCAGTTCTCTGAAGCTAGGACATGAAAAGTCAAAAGGAGGGAGACCTGACCTTAGCTGGGGTCTTAGTTTTCAAAGACCATTCCATGCTGCATTGGGGTTCCTCAGATCAGAGGCTTTCAATCCAGTCCTTATAACAACACGGGAGTTGCCGCTGCGGACTGTACCTTTGCTGTGAATTCCGCATAAGCCATGACCACAGCCAAGGTCTGTGGTGGACTAGATACATTGGATCTTTAAGTTCCATCTTCTTCACCTGCAAAGGGTTCTCATGTCTTTCCTAAGGGGCTGCGTGGATAAAATAAACAGGTGGAAATACCCTAGTACAGTGACTAAAGCAAATAAGCATGCCATAGATCGAGCCGCTCTCACAAACCCCCTCATGATATCGCACTCTATAATTGGGTTGAAAAATTCATGAAAGCACACAGAGCGAAACCACCCGTGACCCAACGATGCTTAAAAGGGAAACTCTACAAAGACTCATGAGACCCCACTTTCCACTTCCCAGGTTAACAATTTGCTGTGTATTCTTTATTTTTTCCTCTGAGTTTAGATGGACCCACCCATTGATCACTCTCTCTCCATGGTTTTTTTTTTTTTTTTTTTTTTTTTTTTTTTTTTTTTTTTTTTTAAGAATACACAGAATACAGAATTTAGAATACAGAAATTGAATCATGCTATCTGTCTGATTTTTCAATTTGGCTTTTTTTTTTCCACTTAATATATCATGAATGACATACGAGTGCAGCCATTTCCTCACTCTGCACATCTGTCTTTTTAGTTTTTTTTCCAATCCGATGGGCCAAAAATAGCTTTTTTTGTTTTCTGTTGCATTTCTCTGACTCAAGTAAGGTTCAAGCAGCATCTAATGTCTTTTGGAGATTTATGTTTTCTCCTTTGTCCATTGCCTATTCAAACTTTAACTTATTTTTCTATTGGGCTTTTCAAATTTTTTCTTTTTCTTTTTTTTTTAAGATTTTATTTATTTACTTGTCAGAGAGAGAGACAGAGACAGAGAGAAAGAGCACAAGCAGGGGGAGCAGCAGGCAGAGGCAGAGAGAGAAGCAGACTCCCCACTGAGCAAGGAGACGGATGTGGGGCTCCATCCCAAGACCCTTGGATCACTACCCGAGCCAAAGGCAGACACTTAATCAACTGAGCCACCCAAGCATCCCTCAAATTTTTTCTTACTAAGTTGTAGAGTGCTCTTTGTATAGGAAGGACATTGACCTTCTGTCTGTCTGTCACATGTGTTGTTTTCCCCACTCTGTCATTCGCCCTCCGGCTTTGCTTATGGTATCTTTCGCCATTGCAAAATCTAAAATATTTTATGTGGTCAGATACGTTCATTTTTCCTTTATGGTTTCTGGATTTCTTTGGAGTTTCCATAAGAAGCCCTCCTTTTTTGGCTTTCCTGGGCCCACAGCTATGCTCTCCATCCATTCCCCAGTGGCAGCGGGCGGTGAATGTCCTAATTGAGTCTTGTTGGTTCCTCGTGCCAGCTCTTTAGGTTCCTCATCTACTAACAGGGTGTAATAATGTCTGATGGGGGGAAGTGTTACATTGTTTCAGAATAACATAGAGAAAGGAAAGAGCGGAGGAACCCAGACAGTCTGAGAAGGCAGTGAACATGGGGAGGGAGCGGGCAGAGGGGAAGGGGGGAGGGGAAGAGATGAGGAGGAATCCAGTGACCTTGACCTGAGCACCTAAAAGCTATGCTAACAGATACTCTGTGGAGGAATTTTAACACCAACAATGTCCTGGAAAGGAATTTCGTTTCACTTTTCTCAAAAGCCATTCCATTCTTTACAAGCACGACAGAGTGGCTGCTCTCCGCACCTGGGAGGCCCTATAAAACCCTCCTGCCAGACTGAAAGTGAAAGGGAAAGAAATTGGAAAATAGGACCTCAGCTCCAAAGTGTGTCTCCTCTTGAGTCAATTTAAATATATATTCCAGGCTCCATAGATCAAATGCTTACGTTTCTAAAAGATGGAGATCCAAAAAGGAAGGATACCTTTGGTTAGAGTGAGCTTGAGTTCTCACCTCGCCACAGTTCGCCTTCTTGAATGAACAAACAGAAACAGCCAAGGCAGCCACATGCCCGAGAGAGCACTGACTCTCTAAGCCCTGGAGGTAAAGGGGACTTGGTTTAGAGGTTCACGTGGCTCAGATGCCTGGAGCATTGTCTCATGGCCCCAGGCAGCCATTGCCCCGATTCTGGGGCCTCTGCCATTCCCATGCCAACAGCCTCGCTCTACCTTGGGGCTTCTGCCCGCTACTCTCTCTCTGCACCTCTGTAGGCTTCTGCCTCCTCCCCTGCTTCCTCAGCATGAAGTGTCCTCTTGTTCAAACACCCCAAAAGTGAGGGTCTGAGGGGTTCAGGGCCTTGAGTTTGCTGCCCACTCCTACTCCAGGGTGGTGGGGTCAAGCAGCCGGCTTTTCTCAAAAGGAGCCCCACCTGGGCACCGAGGTCCCAATAATAAATGGGTTTTCCAAGACCCACTCCTTCTAGCAGCACCCCAGCTTCAAGACTGGACATCTGGCTCTCCCGTGTAGCAGCTGATAATGAAGAAGGGAAATGGGAGATGAGAAAGTGCTCCCGATTGCTAGCCAAACATTTTTATGTATCCGTTGTTCCGGCAGTTTGATGTTATTGCAGGGAAGCTAGGGAGGAACGGGTCCCATGAGGGTCCCCTCAGGAACCCCCACTGCTGGCAGGACAGCCCTGTCCCCATCTGTCTGGAAGCCAGGAAAAGATCAGCATCCTGGCAGGCTGGGACCTGGGCCTTCACAAAGGCGGAAGTGGGAACGGCCTTCCCTGTCCCCCCTTGGGGCTCCAGCAGTGTCTCCCCTGTACTCAGGGTCAATTCACGTCTTCTTGTTGGGCAGGTCAGTGTCAGCCTGAGTTCCTCCCAGCTCACTGAGGACCCAAGGGACCAAATTAGAGCAGTCTTCACAGATGGTGCCCACTGACAACTGGTGCTTCTTCAAAATCCTGATTCTTGAGCTACGGAGTTGTCTCAGGACCACCAATAACTCTGATGTGGGGGCCCCCCAACCCTCGAGTTAAACTTATGAATCAACCAATATTTATTAACATTTTAACACATTTCAACAGCATCGATCACTTTCTAAGCAATAAGATATGGTCGCTAAAAACCTACACTGCGGGGACAGGCTGAAAATTATGAGAGAAAACGTATAATGGAGATATAAGTCCTCACAAGGCTACCAACTTGTACCCTCCAGTCACCCCAGTCTTGCTCTGTCCTGTAGTACCAAATGATACTTAAGATTCAGAACAAACCAGCACTGTGGATAAGGTTGTGCACTCTACTTAGTGCTTAAGGACAACTGAAGTTGTTGATTATTGCTCTGTCATTACCTCTTCATGCCACTGCCAGAAGTCATCTACCAGCCAGTCTATATAATCTCTGGGCAGACATAGGGCTTTGAATGCTTTTTCATAGTCTATTCCAAGCACTCTTGGGACTGTGTATTAGGACAAGGGCTCCTGGCATAAATTCCAGCCCTAAATGTAAAAACACGTATTCCTGGTCCCCACCCAGCACCTGCATGACTGACTACAGCGTCTGCTGTTGAAATGGTACCTACTGGTACCATGTCCTGGTCCCCATGGGCCAGGACAGCCGCTGAAGCCTCAAGGGGTAGCCAGGCTAGGAACAGAAGGACACTTCCTCATCCTCTAAGCTGGTTTGGAAGTAGCTGACCCGGGTGGCTCCCCCTCAGGCTCTCTCCTTTTTGTTCTCCTTACATATTTACAAAGCTGTTTTTGCTGCTGCTGTTGAAATTCCAGGAGAGAGCATCAAAGGGAAGCAGGAGCCCCCTGTGGGCAGGAGAGGTGAGACTGAGAGTAATAACTGTCCTCTCGCCCCCATCCCCTCTGGGAGCAAGGTCAAGGCTGAACCAGCCTCCTTCTCCCCGACTCTCCCACTCTTTGCCAACTTAACCCTGCAAGCCTCCTTCCAGAACTACCTGGGAGGTGCTGGGTGTTGCTTTTATGAGGGAAGCAAGGTCCCTTCCATACCTACAGGCAAGCATCGGCCAGAGAATTCAACTCAGGATATTTATACAACCATTACTTGAGATTTCTCTAAACTCAATCTCCTATCTATTTGGATTCTCAGCTATCTTTCAGATTGTGCCATGGTGTTTTATCCAGGATCATTATTAAAAACAGCTGTAACTAACAATTCTACATTGTAACTAACTGTAACAATTCTACATTTCTGAGCTGTATCTGTCACTCAGGACCCCTGCACAGGATCTGTGTGATTTCAGGAAAGATTAAAAGGGAACCATAGAGGGGTGCCTGGGTGGCTCAGTGGGTTAAAGCCTCTGCCTTCGACTCAGGTCATGATCCCAGGGTCCTGGGATCGAGCCCACATTGGGCTCTCTGCTTGGTGGGGAGCATACTTCCCCCTCTCTCTGCCTACTTGTGATCTCTCTCTGTCAAATAAATAAATAAAATCTTAAAAAAAAAAACAAAAGGACAATCATAAGGAATATAAAATATATTTCCAGTTGCTGTGCTGTATTTGTGAAAAAAAAAAAAAATCCACGCAGTTCAAACCCGTGTTGTTCAAAGGTCAACACTATTTGCAAAATTGTGAGGGCAGACTTTAGGGGAATATCCTGGGGCTAGCAACGGTGGGGAACAGTTACCCCTCCTAGACCCAGTGGGGAGCAGGGAGGTGGTGGTGACCAGCACCCAGACAGGGGTGTGTACGGAGAGGTAGAGGCCCAAAGCCAAGCCATGATGACCTGGCAGAGAAGAAACCAAGGAAATACATCCCTTTTCTTCACCTTCCTCAGGCCCGGCTACATCCAGTATTTCCCATTTGCCAGAACCTACCAGAAGCCTGAGTGCTAGAGATACAGCCCACCAGGGGCAGTCTCCTGGGGCACAAGACAGAGTGGAAAAGATGAGGTGTGGACATAGAGGGTTGAGGAGAAGATGTCCAGTGTTTCTGTTCTTAATGACAACAATATTAATCATATTAATATTATTTTATGATAATGCAAGGACAACAATATTAGTAATCACTTCCATTTGAGCCCCTGCTTTGCGCCCTTCACACCAATTTTGCCTTTTTTTTTTTTTTAAGATTTTATTTATTTATTTGACAGAGAGAAATCACAAGTAGATGGAGAGACAGGCAGAGAGAGAGAGAGGGAAGCAGGCTCTCTGCCGAGCAGAGAGCCTGATGCGGGACCCGATCCCAGGATCCTGAGATCATGACCTGAGCCGAAGGCAGCGGCTTAAACCACTGAGCCACCCAGGCGCCCACCAATTTTGCCTTTTACAGGTAAGGCAGTGATGGTTCACACGTTATGATGTCTTCACTGTCCCTGTGGAATAGAAGTCAAGATTACCCTCTGAGAAGGAAACTGTTGAGAATGAAAACAAAGAAGGATGATCTCAGCCATCTAGGGGTATATTAATTCTCTACTGCTGTTCACTAATTATGCCACAATTTAGTAGTGTAAAATAATAAACATTTAGTAACTAATAAACATTTACTATTTCACATAGTGTCTGTGGAGCAGCTTGGCTGGGTGGTTCTAACTCGGGGTCTCTGACGAGATTGTCACACCCCGCCACAGTAATCTGAGGCTCGATTTGGGCTGAAGGATCCACTCCCAGTGTGGCTCCTTCTCGCCTTGCAAGATGGCACTGCGTTCTGCTGGGAGGCCCCAGTTCCTCACTGTGTGGATCTTTCCATAGGACAGGGGTGGGGGGGTGTCCTCAAGACATGGCAGTTGGCTTCTCCTAAAGTGAGTGCCCCTGGCGAGCCAAGCAGGGAGGAGCCTCAGTGTCTTATTATGACCTCGTCTCCCAAGTCACACACCATCACATCTGCCACACACTACTGGTCAGAAACAAGTCACAGGGGTTGGGGGGCGTAGGGGGGAATGGTTGCAAATCCATCCCTTCAAGAGAAAATTTGTAAGGAATTGGAGGACATATTTTTAGACCACCCTTCATAACAGTAATAATATCCCAGGTGTCCTGGTTATATAATTGGAGAGTTTGGGGAAGGCCTGACCACCAACCAAAGTGAAATCTTCCAGACATGCTGCGTGCGCTCAGTCCGAAGAAAGTGCAAAGTCACAGGAGGGGGCTTGTTTCCAAGGCATCAAGGAAAAGATGGCCCAGAAGGATAATACTGTGCAGAGAATGGTGAAACCCGTGGACTCGAATTATCTGATAAAAAGAGAGGCCTGCTTGTTTTGGGGACAGGAAATGAACAGGTCTGAATGAAATGTCTGTCAGGATTATCCCCGTCCCCTGGGTGGGAGCTGCCTTCTGAGAAGGCAGTCTTCTAGGCAGCAGTATTTCAGGAAACAAGCGTGAGTATCTCAGTAAATCTAAAGAATCACTTCCATTTAATATCAGTTCATGCTGATTCTGGATGCCCCTCGGTGTCTTCTGAGTGTGGCTAACATGAGGTGGGCCTGAGTGTTCCCCCACCTACAAAGCTGAGGATAAGAGACCCACAGAAGGAGAGAGCCTCGCTGTAGAGTAATCATCACCTTGTGTGACACCTGTAGCTTACCTTGCTTTTTGTCATTGCGGAGCCCCTTCTAGAAAAATCCATGTCCCTTTTGCTTCCTTGCTCCCCTGAAAGCAAGATGGTCACCAGCAGCATTTTGGGAGCCACCTGTGAAAATTCAGCCAGGGTTCTTGCTCGGGCTGCCTCGGCTCACACGACATGGTCGGATCTGGAAACAGCATCTCGATAGGAGCCACTTGTGTTTCTGTCAGTACACAGAGGACATAGATTCTGTCAGTTTGGACTAAATGGTCTTCCTTAGGGAGAAAACAAAATGTAGGATGTGTACAGCCATATATTGAGTATGTTATTTCTCATGACTGAAAGAGAAAGAAAAAATATATTTATCTTTCTGTGAATTCACACAAAACCAATGAAAGGGTAAATAAAGATGGGAGCCTCTTGGAGGAGGGAGATAGGGTAGGTGGGGACGGAATGAAAGCCAGGCTTTGCGGTAGGTACTTTTAAAATATTATTTAGATTTTTAAGCCATACAAATGTATTGTCTACTCAATAAAATAGAAGAAACCAAAATAAAATAAAACTTTAAAGATTAAGAAGGGGAAAAAGCATCCCTGTGAGGAAATTCTCAGCGTTAAATGTTAATAGATCTCTCTCTCTCTTTGGGTTCATTGACTTCCTGCTATTGGATAAGGCAAGATACATAAATTACCGTGTTTCTTTTTTGCCTGAGTTGTCTGATGGGGCACAGCAAAACTTAGTGCTTTGCTACAGTGTCTTTCGTTTATATAGATTTCTAGTAGAAATCTACTTGCCTTCCCTCCCAGTCCCGTGGCTTACCTGGCCCTTTGTTAATTTATCCGCCTTTCTGGCTTTCATTGTAGGCCCAATCTGATCCTTTCGGAGGCAAAAAGCTAAAACAGAAGGGAGGGAATAAGCATAAAATACTTGATTTAAGAAGACAAGAAAGAGGGCACTCGCACTTTTCTTCTTAAGTAAGTTCTACACTGGGCTCAACACAGAGTTTGAACTCACGACCCTGAGATCCAGACCTGAGCTGAGATCAAGAGCTGGATGCTTCACCAGCTGAGCCTCCCAGGCACCCTTTGCACATCACTGATAAAAGTTTAAAATGATACAATCTTTTCAGAATGTAATTTGGAATTGTCTCCTGATTTGGTAAATCTAAATGTCTTTGATTCAACAGTTATTCTGCAAATCTGACTTACAAATACTTAAAAAAAATTTTTTTTAATTTTAAAAAAGATTTTATTTATTTATTTGACAGACCACAAGAAGGCAGAGAGGCAGAGAGAGGGGGAAGGCAGGCTCCCTGCTGAGCAGAGAGCCCGATGTAGGGCTCAATCCCAGGACCCTGGGATCATGACCAGAGCCAAAGGCAGAGGCTTAACCCACTGAGTCACCCAGGCACCCAACTTACGAAAATACTTGCAAACATGTGTGAGACATCAGTACAGAAAGCATGCATTGTTCATTATAAATATTAATGAAAAATTATAACCCATCTAAATCCCCATCAACAGCAGAGTGGGTAAGTAAATTATGAGAAAAGTTGCCATAGCTGAAAAGAGTGAAACAAAGCTGTGTTTCTTGACATGCAAGAATGATCACATATGGAACCATCTGTAGAGCAGTGGTTCTAGAAATTTTTGGCCTCAGGGCTTTTTTATACACTTATAAATTAGTGAGGATCCCAAAGAATTTTTGCTATATAGATTATGTCTATTGGTATTCACTATATTAAAAATTAAAACTAAGACATTTTAAAAAGGTACTTACTAATTTATTTAAAGTGGGGGCGCCTGGGTGGCTCAGCAAGTTAAGCCTCTGCCTTTGGCTCAGGTCATGATCCCAGGGTCCTGGGATCAAGCCCTGCATAGGGCTCTCTGCTTAGCGGGAGCCTGCTTCCCTTCCTCTCTTTCTGCCTGCCTCTCTGCCTACTTGTGATCTCTGTCAAATAAAACAAAACAAAACAAAAAAATCTTTGAAGCTTGCAATCTTAAAAAAAAAAAAAAAAGTGAATAATAGTGAGCAGCACCTGGCTGGCTCAGTCAGTAGAGTGTGCAACTCCTGATCTTGGGGTCATGAGTTCAAGTTCCACATTGAGTGTAGAGATTACTTAAATAAATAAGCACCTAAAAAAAAGTAACAATAATGAACTCATTACATGTTTATGTAAATCACACCCTTTTGTGAAAAGGAACTATAGCAAGACATAATTTAGTGAGAAGGCTGGCATTATCCCACACTGCTGCAAATGTATTTAATGTCTGCCTTACTAGGAAGTAGCTATATTCTCGCTCTCTCCCTCTACCCCTCGCTCCGTCTTTCTCTCTCCCCCTCTAATAAAAAAAAAATAGAAGATAGCTATATTTTCAGATCTGCTTCTGCATTCAATCTGTTGTGATATGTTGTGTGGTTGAAGTACAGGAAGAAAAATCCAGCCTCATATACACATGTGACTGGGAAAGGGAACATTATTTTAACAGCCTTCTCAGAAGGTTGTCGATATTCTCGGATAGTCCACCCCAATTCGGCATATGGTGATTTCTCAAAGTTCAGTTGCAGTGTCGATCCTGAAACCCCATTAGTGAGCTTTCCCTACACTGTTACATTAAAATTCATTAGTCTGTCTTCTACTTTGAATGATTATTTTCCCCACGCATGATTTTGTAACATTGGTCACTTGAAAAAGATGAGCCCGCGGAGTTATACAGTTCTTTCTAACCCTGACCACTTTATTACATATATATTACTATCACCAATGACCTCATCACTCAAGTCTTGAAGGGTTGGAAAGCTATCCAGCCTCACGATAGCAGATCTAAGTCCTAGAGTATCCTTTGAGAACTGCTGATGTCGTGAATAATCCCTTTTTGTTTAAAAAAAAAAAAAAGATCTCGCTTTCTCTTGAAAGTTTGAATTTCATCATTACTAATAAACACTGTCAGTTTTCCTGAAAGTGACAGGCTCATTTCATCCCTGTTGGAGAAAAATGTCTAATTCCCCAGTCTGAACGTCCCTAGCTCGCCTGTTAGTCATTATTTCAAGTAAAAATTGTATTCCATGAAAAAAAACGCAGTTGCATTCAGTCTGCAGGTCAAACAATTGCAGCCGCCCTTCTCCCCAGCCGGTCATTGTACTATGGAATGCGGCTGAAGGGCTTCTTGTGGACTTCTCATGGCTTTATACAGAATCTGAAAAAGACAAGTACTCCAGCATTGCAGTTTAATAAAATGAATCATCTTCACTGCTTTTAAAGACCATCTTGAAGAAACTGGCATTTCTGTTATTCTGAGTGTGTGGCGGTGAAGGTTTACAATGACCACTAGGACAGTTTGGTACCACTGCCTCTTGATCTCACAGACCAGCCGTTTTTACCCACTTTTGCTTTTTTGTAACATCAATGCCAATGTCAATACTTGGGGAAAAAAAGCAAATCATATCTTAGTATCATTACTATTAGACATTGTTTTGACCTTGTGGACCCTACCTATAGCAGGACAAAGTGATAAAATGATGTTTACTTTTTGCTTTATACATTTTCCTATTTTTTGAATCCTTTACAACGAGTATGTATTTCTTAAGTAATTAAAAACACTAAAGAAAAAGATTAAGTTAAATTTAAATTATAAACAACAATTACAACACACTTGGAGAACTTAAAACACTGGTAGAACTGTTTTCGCATGGAAAATATGAAGAGATTAGACACATAAAGCAGGGAGCTTAAATTATTAAAAAACAGAACACGACAAAACAGAAGCCTCACCCTGAGAAATACCTCATTTCCCACAGAGCGGGAGGAAGGATGTACCACCGGGTGTGAAGGCTGGAGGCACCCACCAAACCCAAGTAGCCGAAGTGAAGGACCCTGCTGATACCTTCAGAGGCCGTTTGAAAATAAATCTAAAACACATTCTCACTGGAAGGCCACAGGATTCGCCTGGAAGAGTGATTTGACACTTTGGAGAGCTCACAGCTTTCCAGGGGAAGGAGGAAATCAGGCACAGGACCCAGGGCCTACAAAGCAGCTGTCACCTTTCTCTTCGGTGCCTTACGCCTCCCAGCCCTGTGCCCTCCTCCTTCCAGACTGAGCCCCAGTCACCTTGACCCGGCAGGTCCGGTGCCCTTCTGATCTCTTCTCCCTTGCCCCTCTGTCTCAACCTCTTGGTGTAAGAACACCATGGTATCAGTCATCCACGCCCTAGTATAAATGAACCTCCGTTACTACACTCCCCCCTCCCTCATCGCATCTGCTGGTGAGGCTGATCTCTGATGGTGATGAGGCACGAGGCAGGCTCCCATGCAAGGCAGTTCAGGTTCATCGGGAACTGGTAGGGAAAGGTTCCAAAATGGAAGTCTCCTCCCGGGCTTCTGAAATCATGCTCCCCGAGCATCTGCCTTAGGCAAAGTGGCTTCTTTGTGCTGGGTGACATCAGAGAACTTAGTGTCCCTTTCTGGGCTCTGTAAACAGGAGTGGGTCGTATTTTGAACCTCCAAGGCAGCCACTGCTCTGGAGTTCTGGGACTGAGCTCCTTTAAGGCAGGGTGGCGGTCACTCAGGAGACTTTGGGAATGGGCATCTTGTTTTCAGTTCCTGAATTAAAAGAAGATCCCCAGGAAGCTTCACACACACGCTCCCTGTGGTCACTCCCTCGCCCTCCCGGCCCCCCCATCCCCTTTATCTTCCTCATGACCTGTGTCTCCAGGGGGAAGATCAAAACAAAGAACTTGCAGAGTGGGGTGGAATGCTGTGTTTGGTTAAGTCCCAGGCTGGATGTGATTACAGAGTTCCTGCCACTAGGGAGACATGACAGGGAATGTGGTGGGAGGGATTCAGATCTTCGAGAACCAACTCGGGCACACCCTCCACTCCCGTGTACACAACCCTTGCACACGTGACCCTCCACACAAGTGGGAGTTGCTGGAGTCCATCTGTCAAGGGCGAGAGCCTTTGCTGGCTCCTCTCTTTACCCCCCACTGTCCTCATTGAACTCCGCACGTATTTGATGCCTCCGAAGATGTTCTTCCGTGGATGGATGCAATGCATGAATAAATGAATGCTTCCACTAAGGTTGGAAAAAATGTTTTTAAAGGTAGTGGATTATTCCCCATCAGGTGTCACCATGTCATTCACTGTGGCATCTGGTCTCTGTTTCCTTCATCATCATTCACAAAAGACCAGCCCTGGAGGACAGTTCGTGTGAGCTCTAGAAGAACACAAGAAAGCCCCCCCTGGCTGGCACTTTCAGCTGTGTGATCCTAAGGTCACGCTAGCCCTCTCTGGACCGCAGATTCCTCTCAAAAATAAGGTTAAAAATACCAGCCTTGAGACTATGGGGAAGCTATGGGACTCCCAGTGAGTGAGCACCATTTTTAAAGTGGAAGTGCACGGCAGCCATAATTACCACCAGGCCCTTATCTGAGGTCTGCTTCAGGGAGATCCAGGTGAGGACAACTCTCTCCAAGTAGAGAAAATGCAGCCATTGGACAAATCCATTCACTGGGCGACTTCCTCTGTGCCTCCCCTTCAAGGCTACTGTGTTCGAGGATGGGGACGCCCAGCTGAAGCTGGTGGGTGGTTCAGCTGCCACCTGGGCCATTAGTTTGGCCTCAATCCCCAGTCAAAGGGGCTCTTTGAGAGGCAAGACCAGGTCAAGGCCTTCACAGAGAGTCAGAAGAACAGTCCCCAGGGCCTGGCTCATCTGTTCATTTCTTCATCCATTCATTCATCACAAATTTTTGAGATCCAGCCTTGTGTTGGGTACAAACATGCAGCCGTGAGAGGCAGGGACACAGTTCCTCCCTCCATGGGGCATCTGTCAGATCAGGACCTGCCGGCCATGTGGTCTAGGATAAACTCTTTTCCTTCTCTAGACTGAACTAGACCATCATTCAGGGCCTCTCCAAGCTGGAGCTTCTCCACATCTAAGGCAGAGCCCCTGCCCACCAGCACCAGAAACTCCATTGAATCCCCCTGGGCCTGAATATTCCATGGTGGGATCCTCTGCACAGAGTAAAGTGGTCGGTGTTACAGTGCACAATGGGGTTTGCTCCCTTAAAATAAACATATAGGGACACCTGGATGGCTCAGTTGTTAAGCATCTGCCTTCAGCTCAGGTCATGATTCTGGGGTCCTGGGATCGAGTTGGGCTCGATCGAGGCGGGTTCTCTGGTCAGCGGGAAGCCCTGCTTGTGTTCCCTCTCTCTCTGTGTCTCTGTCAAATAAATAAAATCTTTAAAAAATAAAAATAAATTAAATAAACATATGATGAAAAGGAAGTTTTTAAAGAATGTTAAACTTGGCAAGGGCACCTGGGTGGCTGGCTCAGTCTGTTAAGCGTCTGACTCTTCGACTTCGGCTCTGGTCATGACCTCAGGGTTCTGAGATTGAGCCCTGCCCGGGGCTCCTTGCTCAGTGGAGAGTCTGCTTGAGATAGTCTCCTCCTTCCCCTGTATCCCCCGCCCAGCTTGCATGCTCTCTCTAAACAACAACAAAAAATTTTTATTTAAACTTGGCAGTAGAGTAACCAAGTCCAAATTCTTCATGTGGAGGGTACCATGATCCCAGATCCTCCATGTTTAGGGTCAAAGTCGTCAGGGTCTGGCTATAAGGGACATCTGCCCCAGTGGCCTCAGCACAGTGTTACCAGCCCCTGCTGCTGGGGAAGCTGACAGCAAGAGACAACACTCTCACCACTAAAGGAACCTTGGCAAGGAGCAGTCACTGCCATGGACTCCAACCCAAGAGACAAGTAAGGTGTCCTGCAGTCCAGTCCCAAGCCAGAGGTGTCAGGGGGAGAGGCAGGAGCACCTGCAGCCCAGACCCTTTGGGTCAGGATGAAGTCACGAGAGTGAGTGACCAGGGAGTGGGTTTGGCCAAGGAGAGCTGCCCGGCCCGGCCACAGTCCTTGCCACCAGGTCCCCAGTCAGATGTTGTGGGAGGTGCAGCAGCTGCCATCTCTCTTTGCAGAGACACCGGGAACAGAGCTCACTTTGAACCCAACTGTGGCCTCTGGGGGTCTGTGGCTGATGGGGGCTGATTCCCTCCCTCTGTGCCCCCTTTCCCATTCCTCTGATCTATATAGTTAGTAAGAGAGTGGAATCTCAAATCCATCCCTGCTTGTCCTGCAAGGCCGTGATCTTAACCTCTACGGCACAGGGTCCCTGGGGGAAATGATCTTCAGACCCCCTTCTCTCTGGGCCTCTCTCCAGCACCCCCGGCCCCAGGTGGCCAGGGTCCTCTTGGTAAGCGAGGCCTCCCAGTAGGAGGGAGTCAGCAGACAATGAGCCTATTCAGACTGGAGTTTTGTGGCTTTACTGTGTTCCCCATTCAGGCCTTGAGTACACTCTAGAAAGGGGAGATGGAGCAGGAATGATATTTAAGAAAAATGGCCTAATTAGCCATGGGACCTTGGGTTACGGACTCAGCCCCAGTGAGCCCCAGTATCTTCACCCATACCATGGGAATAATTCCATCTTTGCCTTGTGGTTGTAATGACTGAATGTAGAAAATGTCCAGATGATAACAGGAATCTATATATTTAGAATCTCGGGCACAACAAAAGAGAGATTTGGGTTTTATTTACTGACTTCCTTCTCTTCCATCATAAGACCCACCACACTGATTTTAAGCTTCCTGAATTTACTCATGGAAGGAGGGGCTCTGTCTTTCTTTGGTGAGTGATTTTTAACAAGGTTGCCCATTTTTAACAAGGAACAGTAATTAGGGTCTGTGAAAAGATGTCAGGATAACAGGACTCTGAGAGGCCCCCACTTGTAGCCCAAGCCTGAAAGGAATCTGGGGGCAGACAGCAAAGGGGACCTGGATTAGAACAGCCTGTATGGTTTAATCCAAGCTCCCAACACCATTGGTCTGTGTTTCTCTAAATTTCTACCAAAGAACTCTTTTATAGTTGTAGAGAGGAATGTGCACTGCCAAGAGGTTTAGATATGCATATGGAATTGGCTTTCTGCCAGTAGGAAATTTCTTAGAACACATTTGTGTTCTCATAAAAATTCCTGCAGATTCCTACAGTCTACGCCAAAATATATATGTATTTAATTTAAAAATTTTTTTTAAAACCCTGTCTCCCCCACCCCCATAAAATCTTCAAACTGGTGCTTCTAGAAGATGCGGTGTGCTCAGCCTGTGGTTTCAGGCTCTGCCTGTATCTGCCACAGTCCTCCTTCCATGGCTGCGCAGTCCCAGCTCGATGGCATGGCTCAGGGACTAGGATGTGAATCCAAATGACCCTATTATGTCCGGCTCAATTGCTGTCCATGCCACACCCACAGGGGGGAAAAAAAATCCCCACAACCAGAGTTAGCAAGACCACCCATACACACAAACCAAAAAGCCTGGGCCACTGGGGAGAAGAGGGGGCTTGAAAAACCTGGGAGGCATGGGTGCCATATTGGTTAGGGGTTCTAGGTGGTAAGCAACAGAAATGGATTCTGGGTAATTTCCTCAGCAAGCCCTTCACCAGAAGATGTGAGGCAACAGAGACCTGAAGGAAAAGCTGCAGCAGCCCTAGGCTCCAGAAGTGGCAAGAGGACAGTTCCAGGAATCTGGGGAACAGACCCCAGAGGGAAGTCTCTAGAACTAGGATATATCAGCCCCCAGCCACTTTTGGTGTCTGTGTCATTTGCTCAAGATCTAACTTCCTAGGAGAATCATCTGGTGGCATCACTGGGGTGACATGGCTCATCTTCTGGCCAGCGGAGGTGGGGTGTCTGATGGGCAGTCCCAACCCAAACTTAGTCAAATGAAAGGGTCAACTGCTAAGGCAAAATTGTGCCATCACCAGAAAACTGGGCATCGGCTGCTGAGCAGAAGCAGTTCATGGCTCCTTGCCATAGACCCTCCAACTGAGACTCCAGGGGCTGTCCCCCAGGGACTCATAGGTCATCTCTAGGGAGAGTGTGCCATCACCAGCTGCTGCTGGGGTTTCTTTTCTTGGGACACAGAGCTCTTGCCTTGAGCAAGAAGGCCCAGCATAAGGCACAAAAGGCCCCAAGGCATAGAAAGCACATCTGGAGAGAACTCCAGCCTTACCAGAATGACCCACCACCAGAACCAGAACCATTCAATAGAACAGGTTGCAGTAAGAGGGCAGGGGACAAACCCAGGAAGAGAGGCCTCGGTTCCTGCAGGCACCCTTACCACTTTCAGCCTCAGCACCTTGGCCAAAGGCAGGTGCTGGCCTAAAAGTCTTTACTTGAGAAGTCTCCAGCTAGGCCTGGTTTGCCAGCCAGCGTCGTCTTTCTGCCATGTGGGGGGCGGCGGGGGGGTGTAAGAAAAGAGAAAATAAACAGCAACAGCTCACATACAATTTACAAATCACATGTTAGGAAACATTCGAGTCATGCAGAACTATATGGAATAAAAAATTAAAGTCTGTGAAATGACTTCCACTCCCTACCCCCCAACTCCCCAATATGTGCCCCACTGAATGGAACCTTCAAGTACCTCCTTCTCCCTTCTCGGTGGACAGCCAAGAGGAGTCCCTGGGCTGAAGGAACAGAGGAGACAGGGCAGGGACATTGCCACGGCTGCTCCAGACCCAAAGCCAGGGCTTTGATTAGAGCTGGGGCTGTCTCAGCCACAGCTCTGCGTGTGGTAGCTGCTGTCCCCTGGGCACCACAGCAAGAAGGAGTGGGAGAAGAGTGGGAAAGTGGTCATGAAGCTCAAGTTCAAGTTCCCCTTTACCTCTCCATCCACCATCTTACCTCCCCTGCCCCCAGCCCAGAGGTAGTAACTGTTTCCAGTTCTTCATTGGTCGTTTACTTATATATGGCGGATAATCAGGTAAGAAATTAATGGAGCGTTCCTTTTCTGTAGGCTCTTCATGACAGGACAAAAGAGTATTCTTCTCCTCTCAAGAAGGCCAGTCTGCTTGGTGCCCTGGAGGACCAGGGCTTCCCTGTTGTCCTGTCCCATAGAAAGGAAGCCCCACAAGGCAGTTTCACTGACTTTCTTCTGGTTTCTCCAGAACTTAAGTAGAGCTTGGGCTATGGTAAGCGGTCAGTACACACTTTTGAATGAATGATGTCTTCTCTCTTCTTGGATGTCAATGAGGTACTTATTTAACAATACCCCCTCCTGATTCAATGAAGTTTGAGGAAGTTACTATACTTTCCAATCAACAGCCCCCAGCTGGAGCCCCTGGTCTTGGTTGTGCCCTCTGAGATAGCGCTGGAAAAGCAGGGCTAACCTTGTTAGGTTTGGAGTCAGTGCCCTTACCTTTGTATTCTCGCCCAGGTGCTATGGGGTGGGGGCGTCGGCAGAGAAGTGTCGTGGATGCTGTGGTGCATTTGTTTATTTGGTTTTTTTTTTTTTTTCAAGATTTCTTTATTTACTTGACAGAGAGAGGGAGAGGTAGCACAAGCAGCAGGAGAGGCAGAGGGAGAGGGAGAAGCAGACACCTCAGTGTGTAGGAAGCCTGATGCGGGACTCGATTCCAGGACCTTGAGATCATGACCGGAGCCAAAGGCAGACGCTTAAGCAACTGAACCACCCAGGCACCCCATGCTCCTCTAGGGCTGAAGTGGTGTTCCCCCGCGGCCATGTTAGAGCCTAACAGTGCTCAACTGAGTCCCCTGAAGGCTGTAAAGGACCACCTCTCTGAAGGTGAACCTCCTTTTGCTGGGGCAGCCCGGACCATGCCTCCACACTGGAATATAAAGGCTCTGTCCCCTCTCATCAACAGGGGACACCTCTGCAGAGCTGCCCCAGCTCTTGAGCAACCTGTGGGATTGTCTGAGGCCTGTATAATGGTGCCTCACAGTCCAACCTCCCTCTCCGTCCAGTCCTGCTTTCTTCACTGCCCCCCCCAATCCCTGGGGGTGCTGCTTCTGAAGGTCACTTCCCAGTGACCTTCTTGCATGCCGATCTGTCTCTGAGCCTGCTTCCCTGGAACCCCAATACGTAACAAGAGGCCACCTGAGCTCTCTGTTCCCAGGCTCCTTAGCTGTACAACAAATTAAAGAATGTAGGCTTTGAAGTCAGAGTTAGATTTTAATCCAAAATCCACCACTGGCCAGCTCTGTTTTGGGGACAATTTATTTAACCTCTCTGAGACCTAGTTGCCTCATCTGTAAAACGAGATAGAGAAGACATCTCTAGTGCCTTAGGTCTCTTCCCCTCCACCTGCCTGTGACATCAGCTGCAGCTGTGGGGGACAGTTTCATGCCAGCTCAGACTCACTTGTGCTGGCAATGTCCCACCAGCTGTCCCTTACATTCGTTACTTTGAAGGAGGTGTCCCCAGGCCCCTAAACCTCTCTGTGCTGCCCTGACGAGTCTTGGCCCTACATCTGGGTAGGGTTTGTTTCCCACCCTCTAGAGTGAATGCATCACACTTACCCCTTCTTGTCCATGTGGTCTCATTAACAGGACGTCATTGCTATGGTCCACTACGGTGATTTTCTGCTGAATTGCCCAGATGGTCTAGGTTCCTTCAGGATGGAAGGCAGAGTTAATGTGGGCCCGATGCAAGAATGCCAGCGTGTCCTGTGTCCTGCTCTCCGCTCCATGTGATGTGGACTGCTCTCGATTCTCCTTGCCCTTGCAGGGAAGGAGGCAATAAAGAGATCATGATCGTGCAGACCGGCTCCAGCAAAGGTAGCACACTTAGCACACAAGAGCAACAGTAGGAGCTACTATCTGGTAAGATCTGTGGTCATTTACGTTCAGCCAGGCTGGGAGCTTTAAAAAGGGACGATGACAGAATCCCCCCATCTCTGCATTCCTCCTTCCCGGAGAGTGGCGCTGATTCCTACCAACCCTGGGATACAGTCAGGTATCTGACGTGCTTTCCTGGCCAGGGGGAAGGGCCGGTTTTAGAGACTTCCCATTGGATTTCCTTACTATGCCAGCTCTTAGGCCATAGGTCAAGGAACCGGTATTGGTGCTCTGCCATCTACCAAGGATGTGCACTCCAGCCATACGCTTGGGGACAGGGACAGAAGCACAGTGCCCCCAGAGACCCCAGTGAGTTCACTGTGAGCTACAGCTAGGGCTCCATTATTACCTGGGTCCCAAACCCCTCACACCAATGGTGTGGGGGATGGTGCATAAGGGCGTATTGGGTCACCAAATTTCAGTGTCAATTCGGACGCTGTGGCCAACAATTCTTCAAATTCCTTGCTGGTCCCCCTTTCTCATGCTCAGTTACACAAGTAATGGCCATGGATTCTTTCTGAAAAGGACTGGAGGAGAGACTACCAAATACATTCGCCATAATATTGCAGGTCTCCAGTCAATGGCTCAGGTCCAGAAATAGGGCAGAGAATCATATAACCTTTTAGTGGAGGCAGCTGACTTAGTCCCCTGATCATCCACCCATGATTTCGTCTCCTTGTCTAAAGTAGGCAACCCACTGCTGGCCTCCCATCTCTCCTGCCTCTAGGAACACTGGGTTCTATCACGGTCTCGAAAGCCTCCGTGGGTCAGGCCCTCCTGACTACCACACTGATTTTGCTGCTCATTGTACTAATAATGCCCACCTTGGGTTCTGAAGGTCAGGCACCACCACCTGACTTCTGTTATTTGGGGATCCTATAATCCCCGTGGGTATCAGGGAGCCCAGTTCTGCAACAGCATCTCCTACTGTCAGAAAAGCTGGTGCTCCCCTCACCAACTCTTCCTTACTGCCTCGACAAAAAGAGTGTTCTCCAGGGCCTCCCCCAGAACAGTGGCCAATGGGTCTTCCTGGCCCTGGGAGCTACACTCTAGCTTGCCCACTGCTCTGAGCTTTTTGATTCTTCCTCCTCTAACATCTCTACTTCATGTGGAACACCGCTTTTCCTAAGCTTCTAAAATCCATCTTGAAAGTGTGTTAGCACCGTCTCCTGGGTTCCTTGCCAGGCATTAAATCCTGCAGCACAAGAGAGTACTTTCATATCAACACCTGCTCTTACCCAGCTTTATTTTCCTCTTCTCTTAATCTGGCCCCTCGGGATTCAGTTCTGTGTCTCCTTCCTGCCTGGAGGTATCTGCCAGCTCCAGTAGCTCCTTCAGGGAACAGTCCCTCTCCTCCCTTAGCAGGCCCCGCACGGTTGAGATTTGATTCTTGGTGTCCATTAGAGAGTCAGAAGGGAGGTGGAGGCAGGTTCTCTGTTGTGGGAGGGATTTCCTTAAATGTTGCCCCGGAGGCCCTCAGGCTTGTGCCTGGGTGATTTTTCACCTGGAGACAGTCCCTCTTTGGAACAATCTACAGGGTCAGCTACAGTCACTCATTTCCATAGTCTTTCTCCTCACCACTTGCCTAAATCCCCAGAGACCCTACACCAGCCACTGAGACTCCCTCTACCCATATCCCACCCCAGTTCACTGGCGGTGAGTTTTAATAATCATGAACTCAGAGCACCCCAGACACTAACCTTCCTTCTACATCAGTGATGGGCTCTTTGCTGACAGCTGGAGGGCAACTGACCCCTCTCCCAATTCCCACTT
The DNA here is from genome assembly GCF_011764305.1 of Mustela putorius furo. Taxonomy (NCBI): domain Eukaryota; kingdom Metazoa; phylum Chordata; class Mammalia; order Carnivora; family Mustelidae; genus Mustela; species Mustela putorius. The sequence continues at coordinate 11,243,944 of NW_025422045.1, read as the reverse complement.
CCACTTCCCTTCCTAGGGCCACTTCTGGCACCAGCTGTCCTGGTTTAGGTTCCCTGAGAACAAACTCTGAGCTGAAGAAGTGTCTGCAGAAAGTTCCTCAGGCAGTGCTCTTACCTACCTGTAAGGAAGCAAGAGGATGGGATTGGGAAGGAGAAAGCTGACCCCCATTGAGGGTCCTTCTGGGACCTCAGCTGATCCCACAGGGAGCTCTGAGCTGGGATGGCCCTTCAGAGGGTCCCAAAGTGAGGCAAGGAGGCCGGGCCTTTTCCTTCCCACATCAGTCGGTTACCGGCTGCCCTCTGAGGCTGGGCCTCACCTTGGTGGGAGGCAGCAACTTGTGGCTGAGGACAGTTGCCAGCGAGGGAGGGAGCTGTGAGACATCAGTAGCCAATATTCCCAGCAGCTGGGAATGAATGTGAGGGCTCTGAAGGGGGACCCCAGAGGAATGCTGCTATTACCACCATAGTACCCATTTCATAGAGTTCTCGAGAGAACTGAATGAGATAAAACATGCTAAGAGCTTAGCAATATCCCAGGCACTTAAAAAAAAGTGCCTATTATTGTTGTTATTTATGATAATAATTATAGTTGAGATTTATATAATACTATTAGGCTGAACCATATACATCGTCAACATTTAACCATGTTTGACCTATAAATATGGAGTTTCATATGGCTTATCCTCGTAATAAATAAGAACAGTTAATCTCACGCCTGTGCTACGTTATTGGGGATTGACTAGAGATGGTACATGAAAAATGCTTTGTAAAGTGAGAAGTTCTGTTAAAATGTTGACACACTAGATTATTTGTATTATTTTCCTACCGCAACAGCTCTTAAAATGGCTATATTCAGGCTTCTCCAGACAATGATAAGTATACTGTCTTATCCCATTAAATACTGCAATCACAATTACTTTGAACCCTGCTGGCCCACGCAAGAGCTCAGTGACTGCAGAGTGTCTGGAACTATTTTGGAGAGATCTTCAGTTCTGGGCTATCCCAGCCCCAGAGCTTCCCCTCCAGCCTCCTCAATACGTCCCACACCCTCTAGGACTCCTGCCGCGGGGGGACACGCCCATCCTCTATGGGTGGCTGCCACCCCTGCACCCCCAGTATGGCCTTGTCTTAGCCACTCAACTCCAAGCCTGGCTAGGGCTTTTTTCTTAATGCATCATACTTATTAGAAATCAGGTCTGGCTTCTAGCAGGAGCTGACGAGATTTGGGGGCCACAGAAGAGAAAAACAGAGTAATATTCACAACCTTGATTCATGTGGTTTTTCTCAGTGCCAGCAGATCCCACACTGGTGCCCAGGTAATCTCCTGGGGCTACCTACCAATCTGGCCCCAGCTACCTATCTGGCCTCTGCTCCATGTGGCAGGGTCCATCTTGGCCCCATCTCTACAGTTGCATGGAGTATGTCTTCCTTCGTAGGGCAGACTCAACCTTTTTAAAACAGAAAAGAGAGAGAGAGAGAGAGACTTCTCTGACATCCTGAGTCCTCAATTTCTGCCACTGGACGGTCTTCCTCCCAGGATGACTGGCAATGGGAACTTTCCTTTGGTGGAATTTACCCCCCATCCAAGGCCATGGTATTGCACTCTGTAAACAGTTGGACAATACAGAAATCCGGATTGGCCCAAGATCAGTCCAGGCCAAGATACTGTGTATATAGGATGTGTGTCCAACCCAGTGGTGTCCAGGCTCTTTTCATAGTTCTTCTGGAAGACAATCACGTCTGCTTGCCTGTAGAGGACTACTTTCTGCAGTCCTCTAGGTCGGAGTCCCCCAAATCTTCCAAAACATCCGTGCGAAGCACCCATGGTTCCCTAAAGAACTAGCAACAATTTATCACCTGGTGCACTCTTGACTAAGAACTGAGAAAACTTTCTCTACCCTCCACACACCCAGAAGAGCACAGTATTAGCAGACTGGCAGCTACATACGCCACATACACAAGACCCCAGCTGACATGAGCTTCTCAGCCAGTGGAGGTAAAGGGCATTAGGTTGTCCAGCCATCAGTAGAGCCCTGGTTGAAGGGACAAGGGCCCACCCATATGATGGGAAGTTGGGACAGACTGCACATGCTCACCTTAATGGCTCCCAGTGAGCCCCGCCTCCTGGTAGTCACATGCTTGCGCAATCCCCTCCGCCTGTGTATGAACGTGTGTGCAAGAGGGCGGTGGAGTGCTGGGGCTAGACTTAATGCTTTCTCCTAACAACTCGATTATGCCAAAGTGATGGACGTCACTTCCAAGATCAGACTCTAAAAGCTCGGGACTTCCAACTGCCTTGCACTCTTCCTTCTCAGAGCGCTGCCCCACTGGAGGGCCCATGTGGCCAGGTCCAACGACTGAATCTTGACAACAACCTCATGAGCTTGGAATCAGATGCCGGGGGAGCCTTGAGATGGCTGTGAACTGTACCAGCACCTTGAGGACGGCCTGTGAGGGACTGTGGCAGATGACCTCGTTTAGCAGCGCCCACACTCCAGACCCACAGAAACAGAGATAGAAATGTGCTTGTGGCCAACCACTGATTTTGAGGGAAATTTCTTCTATAATTAAGACAGGGATCATCTTCAAGATATATTCTTAAGTAGAGAAATCAAGGTGCTTAAAACCACATATAATGCATCATTATTTGTATAAAAAGAGGGAACTAGATCTCTATTTGTGTGTCTGAGTTATCCGTGTGTGTGTGTGTGTGTGTGTGTGTTTGCTTCTACGTGTATAGAATATCTCTGAATACATTATATTCATAATTTGGGTTGCTTCCAGAGAGGGAACCTGGTAGTTGGGGGAGGGAGAATTTCCACTGTATACCTTTTACATCTTGACTTTGTATCATGTGAAAGGGTTGACTATTCAAAAATAAGCACAAGAGGGGCACCTGAGTGGTGCAGTTAGTTAAGGGTCCCACTCCTGATTTCAGCTCAGGTCATGATCTCAGGGTGGTGAGGTCTGCCCGTGTCAGACTCTGCACTGGATGTGGAGCCTGCTTAAGATTCTCTCTCTCCCTCTGCTCCTCGCTAACTTAAAAAATAAATAAGCACAATATACATTAAAAGAATAAAAAAGAGGGCGCCTGGGTGGCTCAGTGGGTTAAGCCACTGCCTTCGGCTCAGGTCATGATCTCAGGGTCCTGGGATCGAGTCCCGCATCGGGCTCTCTGCTCAGCAGGGAGCCTGCTTCCCTCTCTCTCTCTCTCTGCCTGCCTCTCCGTCTACTTGTGATTTCTCTCTGTCAAATAAATAAATAAAATCTTTTAAAAAAAATCTTTTAAAAAAATAAATAAAAAAGAATCAGTCAATAAACCTGGGAAAAAGAAGCTGTAGATAAAACTTTTTAAAGCCATTAGTGAAGCCCCAAACTGAGACACTTTAAGGATTTGTGCCTGCCTTCTATTCTCCATATCCAAGTGCTGTCAACTCTGCTTCCCACCTCTCCCCATCTCTACTGCTCCTCTTCTGCGCCAACCCACAGGCCTTGGGCTGGACTATGGAAAGGGCTCTGTAACCATCCTCCCGGCTCCCACCCCTGGCTTCTGTCCTGACCATGTGCCAGACCCAGCCTCCAGAGGGATCCCAAAAAATTAAAGATTAGCTCAAGTCACTCCCCTTCTTCACTCTGGAGTTTTCAGGCCAAATTTTCACTTTCTCTTTTAGCATATTTGGTGTAGGGGATGGCTTCCAATTTTAGAAATACTCCTTAAAAAAACGAAGGCAGAGAGGAACTAATATGTATCAAGTAGCTTATGTAAAGCAGACTTTGTATATATTGTGCTGTTTCCTCTTTGTAACAGCCCTATAGTGTGGGCACAATTGCTGTCCCCATTTTACAGATAAGGAGAGTCAAGGTCAAGAGGCTGCAGTACATGTCCATGGGAATTGTCTGCTCGGTGTCCCCTTCTCCTGGAATTACATCCCCTTGGCTCCATCCAGTTGCTTTATTGAAAGAGCTGCCATCATCGGCAACTGTCCTGCCTCCTGGCCATAGCTGATTGGTCCCAGGGCAGGCATCTGGCCCCGTGAGGGCAGCAGAGCCCTCCCTGTCCTGAGGGATTCCTCCCCTGCTCCAGTGAGCTAGAGCAGGACAAGAGGCCTTTGACAACCATCACTCTCAGCTGAGGAGATGCTGACCTGTGGTGGCCAAAACTCCTTGGACCAGGGAACCTGGCTGTGCCTCCCATTTCAGCCCTGAAATGGACTTTGTCACTCTCCCTGTGCCTCAGAATCGGTGTCTATAAAATAACAAGGTAGGAGATGCTTTGGATTGGAGAAGAGATCTCCAAAGTCGCTGTGTGACCTTGGGAATTCTGTTTCCCATCTCTGGGCCTCAGTTTCTGCCACTGTAAAGTGAGAGTTGGGCAAGGTAGTGGGGAGGTAGGGAGTGCATGAGGTGATCTCTGGAGGGATTTCCCAGTTCAAAAAAATCACAGGGTTACCCCGTCATGGGTAAGAGGTTGCCTCCCTTCTTGGTAGGAGATAGATCTTTCCCCCTTAGTTTTTGGCCAAGCCCCCTCCTGGCCTCTTTAATGAGAGGGTGGCAGACCTTCTGACTGGGGACTCCTGACTCAGAGGGGGCTGAGCTCACCCAGAACAAATGAACCGCGGAGACGAAAACCATCTGTGGTATGGTGGACACCCTGCCAGGGTCCCCTAAGCAGCCTGCCTCTTGCCAGGACCCAACCCTCTCAGCACCCCTTCTCCCCCCAGATTTGATTAAATGTTACATTTCCCATCATGCACTCGAGCTTCCTGCTCAGAGGTTACTAGCTGCTCTTAAGACTTCTTTATACAGCTCCACCTGGGCTCCCCGCCACCAAATTCTTCCTGCTCATGCATTACTTAGATTAGCTAAGGATGCTGGCGTTTAGAGCCAAACTCCAGCGTTTACCTCCGAAGGCGGTCGCATGACTGTTATTTCAATGCGCGCTTCTCTGCAGGGATTGCTCTCTGTGACGTGAGGTGTTACATAGGCTCTCGCTGTATCTAGAAGTCCGCATATTTTTACCATGAGTGGGCTCGGAGCACGTTCCACCGTGGACCTCGCACATGCAATCGTTCTAGGGGACGAGGCAGCAGATCCAAGCCCTTCCATTCCCTGGCTCTTCTTCAGGGGACCCCGTTTCACGTCTCAGCTGAGGTGGAGCCTGCCTCCGTCCTTCCCTACGCAGGATGCTGAGAGGCCCTCACACTGGTATGATTCTCGGCAATTTATGAAACGTTCACTGGCACTCCTCGCCCTTCTGTGGTTTGCCGTGGTACAGATGAGGAGCCTGGGTCTCCTGGAGGAGATCCTTGTCAGCTCTAACGCAGAGCACAAAATGGCCATTATTTTCACTAAGCAGTCAAACTTCTTGGCTTTGAGTCTAGGCCTTTTCCCACTACATCATAACTGCCTTTTTTTTTTTTTTTAAATAGGAGCCCAACTTTGAGAAATGGATGTCCTCGCAAAGATGGCCCATGCCAGATGTTAGGGCAAGGCTGAGCTGCTGTAATGACAAGATCTGATAGAATCAGATAGATAGATATCAGATAGAATCTGATAGAATCATGGCCTAGGGAGCAAAAAGGTTAATTTTTGCTCATGCAGTCCGCCAAGCCCCAGTTTCCTTCCAAGCTGTTGCTCTGCCATCTCCAGGGCCTGCTTTTGGTCTCCATGAGTGAGGCTGGGTTTGCGGCCACATCTGGGTTCTAGTTGGTGGGAATAGAAAAGAGGAAGAGACATTCCATGATCTTAAGGCCTGAGTCCCCTAATGTCACACATCTTGACCACTCATACTCCCCTGGAGAGAATCTGATCGTGGGGCCATCTTTTAACTGCAAGGGGGGCTGGGAGATAGAATCTGGCCATGTGCCAGGAAGGAAGGGGGCTGGACTTGGTTAGGTAGCTAGCACAGCTTCCCACAGAAAGCTTTGAAAACCTTCAATCTTTATACTCTCCTTGACCCCCTCCTAAGAAAACAGCTCTTTCTCTCTCTCTTCTCTGTCTTTCTCATTAGCCTCTCTTGTACCTGAAAACCAACCATTTAGGACCACCTTCAGGTTTTGAAGGACCTTTGGTCTTCTACCAATCAGTATTTGAGTACTTTTTCATTCTTTCAATTACCATTGTCCTCTATACTGAGTACCTAATAGCATCATCTTCTTTTTAAAGATTTTATTTATTTGTTGGGAAAGAGAGACAAAATGAGAGAGTGGGGGGAAGGGCAAGGGAAGACGTAGAGAGAGAGAATCCCATGCAACCTCCACACTCAGCACAGAGCTGACACAGGGCTGGATCCCACAACCCTGAGATTGTGCCCTAAGCCGAAGTCAAGTGTTCAACACTTAACCAACTGAGCCACACAGGGGCCCCCACATTATCTTTAATCCTCAAAACACCTCTGTTAAGAGAGTTCCATTATCCTCCCTTTATAAGAGAAGAAACTGAGACTCTAGAAAATTGTGTGATCCAAAGTAGAGTCAGAATTCTAACCTGGTTCTGTCTGACTCCAAAGCCCAAACTCTTCCTGTCACATCATAATGATTGCAGACTGATGGATTTTCTCTGTAACCACAGCTTTTCTTTTTATCCAGAACTACCTTCTGAAGGTTGGGTGCTGGTCTAAAAGTAAGTTCTGCGGGACCCCAGGAGACGGATCGGTGAGTGTCGGAAGCCTCATTTTAGACCTCCCTCACTGTCACGGCAATGGCGTCCCCCCTCCGCTCCAGGTCAGTCACATGTTAGGAGCACTTTTTCTTTTGGGACTAGGTTGCACTTGCCATCTGGAAACTCTCCAGGGCTATGACCCAGACTCTTCACATTAAAAAACAATTCTTAGCAAAACCAAGGCACATGTTTTGGTTCCAGATATTGTTTTATAGAAAAGATTAATCTAATAAGAAAAACTTTTTTCAGAATCCTTGGAAAAGCCCACTTCTCTCATAATACGTGGACCAACATAATTTTCCTTGTGTTTTGGGATGATCTCGTGATTAACTTCTAGGATATTGATCCTGGGCCCAGTGGTAAGGAAGGACACTGTATTTAATGTCTGGATATGACAAACTTATTGTCTGCTCTCATCAGTCAGCACAGGCAGAGCTCCCAGTTCTAGAATAGAGGAACACAGTTGTTATCTAGAATGAGGTCTATGCAACACTCTCCATTTTCTCTCACCGTATACACACCCCCACCTTGGGGTCATTCACTGGCTTGTCACCATTGTACTCTGGGATGCTCCTGAGGCCTCAACATTTTTCTTTCAACCAAACTGACATGTTATTCCTGAAAACATTAATCTGTGGGCCCTGGTGTTCCCTCTTGCATCATCTAAGGCAAATCTAATTCCTTTCCCATGCGATAGCTCTTTACATATCTCAAGATATAGCCTTGCTTGCAGAGGCTTCTCTTCCTCTGGGTGAACATATTTGGTCCTTTAACCATTTCCTGGATAACACCTCTGAGTTTCCTAACCCCACAAACAGCTTCTCTACCCACTTCCATTTTATCCATCTTCCATATATTGGCCAGAAATCTTTCATTAGCTGATAACAGAAACCTAATTCAAATTAAGGACTAACAAGCAAGAGGGGAGGGGTTGAGAATTTATTGGTTCACAAAGCTGAAAATTTCAGGAAATGGATCTTTGCCTTCAGCATGGCTGGATCCAGGAACTCAAAACAATGTTATCAGGACTCAACTTCATTTTATCCATTTCTTAACTCTGCTTTCTTCTGCATTGTCTTCATTCTCAAACAAAAGCTTTCAAAGCAGTGAGTCATCATAACTCTAGGCTAACCTTCTTCCAATTTTGCACTCTCAGTGGAATAGCTGCATTTCTTTCGCTGTGGTTGCAACTAAAGTCCCAGATTTTCTCAGGTCCTATTTGCAGGCCTGGGTTGCTTGTGTTTCCCTGAAGACAGATGATAACATAGATCACTCAGAACCACATAGACTGAGAGGAGGGAAGGAAGACTCCCCAAAGAAAAATTCCATTGCTTTTATCAGAAAAATGGGAGCAAATATGAGGCAGGGGGAAAAAATGAAAACAGATATCTACTTCATCACTCTTACCCTCTCAGCTCTATCTGTTTCATGTCTTATCTTTCTATCCACCAGAGTGATCAGCACAATGGGGGCCAAAACTAGCTTGCTTAATGGGCAAGTCATACTCAGAGAAGGCCAACTCTATGCACAAGAAGAAGATTGCCCCAATGGGAGGCAAGTTACTCAACAAATACTTATTGAATTCACACTCTGTGCCCAGGCACTACTCTGGATGAATGAGAAAAACAGACAAAGCTCTTATCCCCAAGGACCTTACCTTCTAGTGGGGAGTGGGAGGAGAGACAATAGCAATCATAAGCAATGAAGAGATAAATACATAAAAGAGCAGGAGACACAAAATTCTGACCCGTGTTACAACATGGATGTAACTTGAAGACATTATGTCAAGTGAAATAAGTCAGATACAGAAGGACAAATATTGTATGACTTCACTTACATGAGGTCTGTAGGCTAGTCATATTCATAGAGACAGAAAGTAGAATGGTGGTTGCCACAGGCTAGGTGGGAAGGAAGAATGGGGAGTAGTGGTTAATGAGCACAGAGTTTCAGCTGGGGAAGATGAAAAGGTTCTAGAAGTGGATGGTGGTGGGTGCACAGCGATGTGAATGCACCTACTGCCCCTAAATTGTACACTTTAAAATGGCTAAAATGGTGAATTTCACATTCTACGTATTTTATGATTTTTTTTTTTAAGTCAAATGATAGGGGCACCCAGCTGGCTCAGTCAGTGGAGCATGCAACTCTTGATCTTGGAGTCATGAGTTCAAGCCCCATCTTAGGAGTAGAGATTACTTAAAAATAATCTTTTTTTAAAGGCAGGCGATAACAAATGCTGCAAAGAAACAAAAGCAGGGAAAGTGGAATATGAAATGATGTGGAGAAGAGGGGAAGTGTTATTTTAGGCAAAGTGTCAGAAAGGGTCTTTCTGATCAGCCAGTGTTAAAGTAGAAGTCCAGAATGAGGCAGGAGTGCCCCACTGACTATGGGGACACAGGGAGAACATGCCAGGCAGAGGCAAAAGTAACTGCAATGACCTTGGGGCAGCGGTGATGGGCTTGGTAAGAACAAGGAGGAAGCTAGTGTGATTGGGATCCTGGGAATAGGTCAGAGCTACAGTGATTGAGGTCCAGGGGCACCTGGGGCCAGATCCTGCAGAACCTTGAAGGGCATTATAAGAACTTTGAGTCTGGGGCAGCTGGATGGCTCAGTTGGTTAGGTGTCCAATTCTTGGTTTCTGCTCAGGTCATGATTGTCAGGTGTCAGGCTTCCTGCTCAGCAGAAGTAGGCTTGAGATTCTCTCTCTCTCCCTCTCCTTCTGTCCCATCCATATCTGATATCCTCAGAAGAGAACAAGAAAGTGCTGTGAACATGTGAAAAGAGCATAATGCTATAAAAAGCAACAGAGATCAAGACAGAGCTTTAAGAAATCAAAAGTATGGTATCTAGTGGGGTGCCTGAGTGGTTCAGTAGGTTAAACACCGGACTCTTGGTTACAACTTAGGTCAAGATCTCAGGGTTGTAGCCCAGCATGTAGTCTGCTTGAGATTCATTCCCCTTCCTCTCCCCCTTCTTCTCCCCCGGCTTGTGCATGCTTTATCTCTCTCTCTAAAATACATAAATAAATAAAATCTTCAAAACTATGGTATCTAGAATAAAAATAATTTAAGTAGAAGTACTGGAAGGTATAGTCTAGGAAATCAGTCCAAAAAGAAAAAGATAAAGGCAGAAGTTAGAAAGAAAAAAAGATTTTTAAAGATTTTATTTATTTATTTGTCAGGGAGAGAGAGAGAGAGCATAAGCAGGGGAAGTGGCAGGCAGAAGGAGAAGCAGGTTCCCCACTGAGCAAGGAGCCTGGTATAGGACTTGATCCCAGGACCCAGGGATCATGACCTGAGCCAAAGGCAGATGCTTAATGAACTAAGTCACCCAGACATCCCAAGAAAAAAAATTTTTAAGATTATTTATTTATTTATTTGACAGAGAGAGTGAGAGAAGGAACACAAGCAGGGGAAGTGAGAGAGGAGAAACCTGTTTCCCTCTGAGCAGGGAGCCCAATGTGGGGCTCGATCCCAGGACCCTGGGACCATGACCTGAGCCAAAGGCAGACACCTAATGACTGAACCACCCAGGTGTCCCCCGAAGAGGCACCTTGAGGTGGAAATTTTTAAGAGGAGGAAATTTTGAAAGAAATATTACAAAGAAATTTCTCAGAACTAAAGATCATGAATATCCACATTGAAAGTGTCCACTGAGTGCCAGGGACAATGACTAGAATTTTTAGAACATTAGGGCTTAAGAGAGGTGCATGAAAACTCTGCATGAAAAAGGATTGCATACAAAGAATTAAGAATCAAAAGGTATCAGATTTCTAACAAACTGTATGTCTCAAAATATTGAGGAAAAAAATGATTTCTAATCTAGAAGTCTATACTTTCTGCAAAGCTATCATTCAAGAGTGATGGTAGATTAAAGACATTTTGAGATACACCAAAATTCGCATTTCTATCTCCTGTGTATCCTTTTTCAGAAAGCTACTAGAGGATGTGCTCTAGCAAAATGAGGAAGTAAGTCAGAAAAGAAGACCTGGGATTCGGGAAAAAGAGATCCAACACAGAAAAGAGATCAAGTGGAGAAAGGAAGCTCTAGCAGAAAAGCTGAGGCCAAGCCCAAGGGGTACCCAGTCCATAGTAGAGGAGGAGGCTAGAGGGCTCAAGGAGAAGCTCTGGTAAAACAATCGTGTTGAAAAAAAGAGGCTTTGACACTTTATCTGTGTAACCATGTAGAAACCTGACTGAGAGGCTGTTGAAGGTCAAAGAAACCACGTGAATGAAAGAAAGAATAAAAGACTTAGCACCTCCAGATAAAAATAAAACCTACATGAAAAAGGAAATGTCACATGATATACAACTTGACTCGGTAAAGAACAGTGTTTACTTGGTTATAATAAGCAAACATTGAATACTGATTTCACTGATAATTCCAATAGGACTTGGTTAGGATGGCTTAGGAGGATAAACAGCTATAGAGAGGGGAGCTGTTTAAGAAAGGTGAATTTTTATCTACCACAACAGAAAATGAATAGGTAATGGCTAAGATTACACATCAAGAAAATGAAAGAATAGATGTTTAAGCAATTGGAACAGGTGTCAACAAATGATACCCCACAGGCCAAATCTGCTTTTGTCAATAAGGTTGTACTTGGGTATGTCTACACCCACTCATTTACCTATTGCCCAGGGCTGTTTTCTAGCTACAAGGAGAACTAAACGGTTACAGCAGACTGTCTGGCCCACAAAGCTGAAAATATTTCCCATGTGACCACTTATGGAAAAAGTTTGCACTTCTACAGAAAAAGTAAACCCCTGATGTAGAATAATGGAGATAAATACATACAGAAAGAGCCGGAAGGGTTAAATATGGTTGTTCTCAGATGTTATCTCTGTTATGAGGCTTCAAATATTAGTTGGTTTTTTAAATTATGTGTGTGACTACTTTTGATAAAAATTTAAAAATTATTGTTTTTAAGGAGTTGTCCTGATGCCCCAGAGGGAGGCACTGGGCTGACATCAGGGTTCATGCCTGAGCCGTCCCCTGCCGTCTCCTGCTCTTTGCCAGCTGTCCCCTGTCCCATCTAAATGGGGCTGAGTGAGTCAGAGCTGCCTGGCCAGAGTTTCACAGGACCTGGAACCAATTCCTGATATCAGACTTGGAAGGAGCCGCTCTGAGACAGCTTGCTGACTCAAGCCGTCATTTGATGCTGTCAATATCATCAATGAATGGATCTCTAATAGCACGTGGTTCGGTCTGTGAGCTCTCCTATGAGATTGCCCAGCTTTCTAAAATCCGGGCTCCCCCTCTGGTCACCTCGGACCTGGGCAAGTTCTTTCATTTCCCTGTGCCTCAGTTTTGTCAGTGATAAATGGGACTCGTGCGTGCGAACTCCTTATAGGGCTGTGGTGAGCTTCATTCAGCTAATACAGGGGGAAACACTTGGCCCAGCGGCCCGACTGTAAGCCTACTGACTGTCTGCTCTTAGTAGTCCCGCTTTCACAGATGACAGAGATGAGGTCCAGAGAGGGAGTGTGGCCTATATCGTGTTGCACAGCGGACTGGGAGCAGAGCTAGGATTAGCGCCTGGGACTCTCCGGTCTCTGTGCCATACTCTATCCCAGGACCACTGTAAGTCGCTTCTATGCGCAGAAGGCGTCTCTGGAAAGATACACAAGAGATGAACAGCAGTGGTCACCTAGGGGCAGAAGGGGAAGCTTATTTTCACTTAAAAAATTTCAAACCACGTGACTGTACCCTTAACACAAAAACCAGGAGACACATAGTTGAATTAAACACATGAGATGAATAAGGCCTTTCTCATGGTGGCGATCCAATCAGCAGAAGTGAAAGTTTTTTCTTTCTGGATACCAAGTGGTATCCAGAAGTACAAGGTTATTGCTAGCAATCGTGGTGCTTTGTTGTAAAAGGAAACTTTGCTCTGGAGTGGTGGCACAAGCTTTGGGAAGGGGCGTACATTTTACTAGCCAGGGTCTCCTCTTTGGAGGCAGAATGGGTTTCCTTGGCCACAGGTGAAGCCATCTTGGAGTGCAATGGAAATTTCCACTTTGGCACCTTGCACATGAAGGGCCCCCTTCCTCCAGACCAGCAGTTCCACCCTCAACACCTTGCATCCAAGCCCCCAGTTGGACAACTCTTCTGGAAAACATGATTAAGCCTGCAAAACCTGGGGGTTTTATTGGGGATGACAGTGAGGGCCACAGTTTGTTTTTCAAGGGAGGGAACACAGTCCCAGAAATAGCTGGGCCTGAGCTGGCAGGCGGCTGGCAAGGAGCAGGAGGCTCCGGGGCAACGCTCCCAGGCCATGTTGACTTTGGACGGGCTGCTCGAGCATTGTAAACAATTGCAGAAATGATTTCCTACCCTGGCAAAAGTCTTGTTTGGACAAGGGGTTTCCCCCCCCTTTCTTGAAAAGGCAGTTTTATCATTTGTTTGCAAAAATGCTCAATCCCCTCTTTCTTTTCTTGTTCCCTCCGTGGCTCTGGTCTCCCCCAGAGCCAGATGAAAAATCTTTGTGTTTCTTTAATGTTAACCAACCCCCCATTCCTCCTTTTTAAACTGTTCCAGGTCTGTTGGACAAACACTCCCCAGCAACAGGACTTACAAGGGTCTGTTAAGGATTTTGTTAGGCTGGAGTCTTTAGCCAGAGTGACTTAAAATATTTTTTTTTCTCCTTGTTTATTACATTTTAAACTCCTAGCACAATAAAAGCCGCACACAAGGATTGGGAAAGCAATAAAAATGCAGCTCATAATGTCTTGGCCTGGACTAACTAAGGCCCCATCTAGACACCGATGTAACAGATTTGGTCTCATACCCTCTCCCAGGATGTCAGACTAGGAAATAACATGGGTTGTCTATAAGGAAGAAAGCTGAGGGTGAGACCGCCGAGCCTGTCGGACTGCTGGCCGGGGTGGGGCTTCGGAGAGGCTGGGAGCTAGACGGCGCATTCTGAAGATCAGCCAGAATACTGAGCCGTTCAGAAAGAAGGAATACTCTGTTCCTGACCCCCCAGGGATGAGGGCAACCACAGAGCAGATGAGGAGTGTGATATGCTAACCGACATACCTCCTGCCACCTAGCTCCAAACAGGACAGGACGGAAAGAAGAAGAAAGAATAGGGAGGGGTCAGAGTTGGGGGGAGAGAGAGAGAGAGAGAGAGAGCAAGGGGACAGAGGTTAAGGGGTGTATGGAGGAGAGGCCCACAGTCTGTGCTGGAACAGATGCTGGCTCACACTGGGCAATTGAGGGGAATTCAATGAAGAGAAAATTGACAAGGTTTAGGCAAGAATGAGGGAAGCCAAAAGGGACAGAGCCACACCCCAGAGCTAACAACGGCAGGGAGCTTTCCCAACCCCAAGTGAAAGGGCCCCACTCCAAAGATGTCACACAAGAAGTCACGTTCTTCTCATTCATTCTATCAACAAAAATCTATTTTGAAGACAGGAAAAAAACAACCAAAAGATGAATCCAAATTAAGAATTTACATAGGAAGAAACTGAGGTATAAAAAGACTCAGGGTGGGGCTCCTGGGTGGCTCTCTGGGCAGCAGGAGGTCTGCTTCTCCCTCTCCCATTCCCCTGTTTGTGTTCCTTCTCTCACTGTGAGTGAGTCTCTCTCTCTCTCTGTCAAACGAATAAATAAAATCTTTAAAAAAAAAAAAAAGAGAGATCATGGTAAGCTTTGTTTTATTTATTTATTTATCTATTTATCTATTTCTTTCTTTATTTATTTTTGCCAGAGAGAGATAGACCACAAGCAGGGAGCAAGGAGCCTGATGTGGGACTCAATCCCAGGACCCTGGGATCATGACCTGAGCTGAAGACAAATGCTTAACCAACTGAGTCATCCAGGCATCCCAAGCATTATATCTATTTAAAGATACAATTACACACTTATAACTGCAACAATTATGTTGACTAGGAAAATAATACAATTGTTAGAATTTTTTTTTAATCCACCCTACAAAATGTTTTGTTGTTGTTTGCTTTTGTTGATAATAGGTTATGGGAGGAAAAAGAGTCCCCAAATTGTCATAACAAAGGAACAGAAGAAAAAAAGATGGATGTTTGTTTGTCTGTTTGCTTGCTTGCTTGTTTTTTGAAGATTTTGTTTATTTTTTCAAGAGGGAGAGAGAGAGAGAGCTCCCGCCTGAGCATGCACAGGTAGGGGGGAGGGGAGAGGGAGGGGGAAGCAGACTCCCCGCTGAGCAGGGATGTGGAACTCGATCCCAGGACCCTGGAATCATGACCCGAGCTGAAGGCAGACACTTAACTGACTGAGCCACCCAGGCATCCTGTTATTTGTTTTTATTGTAGTAAAATATACATAACATTATATTGACCACTGTAGCCATTTCTAAATGTACACTTCCATGGCATTAAGTGCATTCTCATTGTTGTGGGACCATCACCACCATCCATCCACAGAACCTTTTCATCTTCCCCAGCTGCAGTTTTATATCCATTAAATGGTAGCTCCCCACACCCCCTCCTCCCAGCCGTGGCAACCACCAACTCTGTGTATCTGACTCTAGGAATCTCACATAAGAGGAATCCTACAGTGTGTGTCCTTTTCCAACTGGCTTCTTTCACTTAGCATCATACCTTCAAAGTCTGTCCGTGTCGTGGCGTGTCTCAGGATTTCCTTCAGTTTTGAGGCTGAAGAATATTCCACTCTATGTATGTCCATGTTTTGCTCATTTATTCATCTGTGGATGGACACTTGAGTTGGTTCTATCATTTGGCTACTGTGAATAATGCTGCTAATGAAAATGGATGCTCAAATACCTGTTCACACCCCTGCTTTCACTCACTTCTTTTGGGTATATACCTGGAATTGGGATTACTGGATCATCTGATATTTATTTATTTATTTATTTCTCTATCTATTTCTTTATTTATTTTTGAGGAATTGCCAGACCATTGCCACAGCAGCTGCAAGAGAAATTGTTTAAATCACTGATGTCCTTATTTTTCTTAGGAGAGAGAAAATGACATTCTTTCTTTTCTGAAGATGTTAAATTAAGAAATACTGGTTAAACATAGTTAAAATGACATAGATAACTACTAGGAGAACTAAAACCAGTCTGATTACCATCCAAATTGCCCAAAAGTAACAGAGAGAGACCCCACAGAAGCATAAATATTGCAGAAGTAGACTAAGGATGGAAATAGGGATGGATAAAACTAATACAATCTCACTTTTCACAAGAAAATGAAAGCCAGTTATATGTTATTAACAAGACAGATGCCTGAAACAAAAGAACCGGAAAGGTTGAAATTAATTCAGGAACAAACAGATTGCCTGTAAACACAAACAAAAAGTAGGCAAGAGCTCTGTTACTAATGACAGGCTGACATCAAAGAGAATGAAGTCTTGCCATTTGCAACAATGTGAATGGAACTAGAGGGTATGATGCCAAGAAAAGTAAGTCAGTCAGAGAAAGACAAACATCATATGATTTCACTCATACGTGGAATTTAAGAAACAAAATGGATGAACATTTGGGGGTGGGGAGACAGAGAGGGAAACAAATCATGAGAGACTCTTTAAGACAGAGAACAAACAGGGTTGATGGAGGGAGGCGAGTGGGGGATGGAGTAGGTGGGGGATGGGTATTAAGGACAACACTTGTGATGAGCACTGGGTGCTGTATGTAAATGATGAACCACTAACTCTAGTCCTGAAACCAATGTTAAACTGTACGTCAACTAATTAGAACTTGAACTAAAAAGATAATAATTAACAGGCTGAATTCAAGCCAATAAGCATCATAACAAATAATAGCATCAAAATACATAAAGTAAAAATATAAAAATTATAAGGATGATGAATATAATACAATACCTAAATAAATACAGAAATAGAATTGTAATAAGATGCTTTCACTTCTCTCAGACCTCGACAAACCATATAGATAACAAGTTATGATTCTGACATTCTGAAAAACATATTTAATAACTGGTAATAGATAGTTTTCTAACTGGCTAGACAGGTAAATAGGTAGATAAAGCATATATATTGCTTTATATAGAATCTGAATCTAGAGACTCTATCTCCTTTTCAAGATTCCAAGTTACATTTAGAAAATTTGAGAGTACAACAGGCCATAAAGAGAATGATTTACCAAAAAAGGAGGGGTGCCTGGCTGGTTCAGGCAGTAGAGAATGAAACTCTTCATCTTGGGATTGTGAGTTCAAGCCCCATGTTCATGGTAGAGCTTACTTAAAAAGACAAAATCTTAAAAAACAAAACAAAAACAAATGGAAATAGGATCAGTCACACCCTTTGACTATAGTCAAAAACTATCAACGAATAATAAAAATAGAACAAAAGGTAGAAAACCATCTCTTTTTTTAAAATATTTTTATTTATTTGACAGAGAGAAATCACAACTAGGCAGAGAGGCAGGCAGAGAGAAAGAAGGAAGCAGGCTCCCTGTGGAGCAGAGAGCCCGATGCAGGGCTCAATCCCAGGACCCTGAGATCATGACCTGAGCTGAAGGCAGAGACTTTAACCCACTGAGCCACCCAGGTGCCCAGGTGCCCCAGAAAACCATCTCTTAAGTGACTTCTGAATCAAAGAAGAAATCAAAATAGTAGCTGTAGAATATTTAGAAAATAAAGAAAACACCATATATAAAAATCGATGACCTTGAAAACATGCTCAGTGATTAGATGGCAGGCACAAAAGGCAATGTGCTGTATGGTTCCATTTATATAAAATATCCAGAACAGGCAAATCCATAGAGACAGAAAGGAGATGAGTGGTTGCCTGGAGCTGGGGGAGAAAGCATGGGGAGTGGCTGTTTAATGGATGTGGGAGTCCTCTTGGGGGCAATGAAAATGTTCTAGAACTAGATAGTGGTGATGGCCATACAACATTGAAAATGTACTAAATGCTACTGAATTGTACACTTTACATTGGCTTAAATGATAAACCGCATGTCAATGTATATTTCACCACAATGGAAAAAAGAAACCCCATGGAAAGAGAGATTTATAGTTTCCATTGATGGTAGACTGGAAAATGCCGACCACACTGAGGACAATTTGAAAATCTGGACAGAATACGAAATATATCTGATTGGAGGATTGAAACTCTAACAAGGCAATGAAAAATTATTGGGTCAAAATTCAGATACAGGAAATCTGGAGTTTGTCTTTCCATAGTGGGCATCAGGTGAGTCTACAAGAGGCCCTTGATAAAGAAGCTGAGTGCAGTATCCAACAGCTCAAATCAGCCCCTGTCCAAAGCTATGGAAGGGTTCAGCAGGGTTCACCTCAGTAGCATAAACTCAGGTCTGATCCAAGGAGTTCATGAATAACAAAGACATTCTCACCACTTGGAAATTCCAAGGGTTTAGAAGCTCTGTTCCAGTAATCCAGGATGAAGAACAGGCATATTCTTTCTTATAAACTCAGGACACTCCTGGGTCTTTGACCATGCTTCCCTCATAACAAAATGATCGACTCTGTCAACATCTATATCTGGTATAATATTTATATAACATATACAAAACAATAGTCCAACACGGTTATGCCTAACATTTGGAGGAGCAATTGAGGGATAGGGATGAGAGGCTTTTTTTTTTATATTTTTTTAAAGATTTTATTTATTTATTTGTCAGAGAGAGAGAGCACAAGCAGGCAAAATGGCAGGCAGAGGCAGAAGCAGGTTCCCCACTGAGCAAGGAACCTGATGCGGGACTCGATCCCAGGAGCCTGAGATCATGACCCGAGCCGTAGGCAGCCACTTAACCAACTGAGCCACCCAGGCATCCTGGGATGAGAAGATTTTAATTCAATTTCCCAATACATCTGAATGTCAAGGTCATTATTATAGTTTTGCCAACAGTGACAATGTTATATCATCATCACACTATGGTAGATATAACCAGAAAAATAAAATTAAAAAGATATCAGCGTAACACTAGAGTCCCCTTCATTCAGGTACTAATCATTAGTCCGGTCCATCATTGATCATATGACCAAGATGTGTCCCAAGGCAATATCACTCAGGTTTGGAGGTTTCCATTTGCTCCTGTCAGGTTCCAAAAGTAAGAGTGGTCTCAGCCATGCTGGCTCACCCTGTCAGGCATCTGGTATCATCAAGCTAAGAGTCAATGATTATCTCTTGTTCCAGGCTTCTTTCAAGGTGTTAATGTAATACCAGATTTCCTTCTTTGCCTAACACATTCATTCATTCCTTTGCCCTCAGCTACTAATTCATCCTTCCATTTATACCCAAGTCTTTCCACCTTTGGAAGGGAAGTTAGGCTCGGCCACTGTGCTGGTCTAGACCACGGGCAACAATGCTAGTCTAGCAAGTGCTTCCCACTCTCCATTCCAACTCCCTATTAGGCCGTGATTCTGAGGAGGAGAACTGTCTGCCCATTGTTGGACATTATGGGCTACAGAGCATGTCCCTTGGTCTGAAGAAATGTGACTTGGGAGTTTAGACTGGTGGAATGTCTGAAGTTCTCGTTTTTCTATAGCACTCTGAGCTGCGTAGGCAAAGCCCAGCCAGAGGGCGTGTTCACTCTTGCCAAGACCCACCTGCAGCCTTCTCGTGCCACCAGCATCAGTCTCACTTGGCAGCCATGTTCAGGGCCTTCTCCCCAGGAAATCTCCCCCCACACCCATCCACAATCTCTGTCTTTCTTGTTGGGAGACAGAACAGTTCTTATTGGCATTCTGCACCTCAGAGGGTACACAAAGAATACGTCTAAATCCAGCCCCATTCTGCATTGTTGGAGCTTCCCATGTCCATTTATTCATGGACCCACATGCTACCTACATGAGCACGTCAGGATATTTACTCACTGGTTCCAATGACCTTCTGATCCTGAAAGGGGCTTCTTCTAATGATGTTCAGTTTGTGTTTTCTTAGACTCCATATTCGTCTGTTTGGCACCATTAATCTCAGGGCCAAACTGAGAGCCCCAGTTGTTTACATCTCACCTGGGACCTGGAGCCCATTACCTGAAGCCCTCCTTATCTTGCTCTGACACGTCACACCAACATCCTCCACCCCAAGCCACCCAGGGCCAGGGACCACACAACTAGGGACAGCCCCTGTATCCCGAAGTTCATCTGATCAAACAAGCCAACCCGAAGACAGCCACCCTGCCTTGCCTCACCTTCTCCATGGAACCTCTAATAAACGCTGCGGCCTGGGCTTTCCCTTCATTCGTCTCTGCCTCCTGACCAGCACTAATGCTTCTTCATATAGCCCTGTGTGGTGTCACATACCCTGTCTCAGGAAATAAAATAATGAAAATCTTTTGGTGGCGTTAGCCTCCAAGTGTCATCGCTCAGTCATCTTTATAAGTTACAACCCAGCACAAATAAGGTGGACACTGGCATGTTATACTTTAATGCACCCCTCAAACTCCTATGCTGAGGCACCTGGGTGGCTCATTCGGATACGTGTTTACCTTTGATTCAGGTCATGATCCCAGGGTTCTGGGATTGAGTCCTCTATAGGGCCCAGCGTAGAGTCTGCTTCTCCCTCTGTCCCCTCCCCCAGCTTGTGTGCATGCTCTCTCTCTTTCTCTCTCACAAAATAAGTGAAATCTTTAAAAAAAAAAAACTTCCCATGATGGCTTCCATAAGTGGGCATTCCTTTATTTGTTTTTTTTAAGGTATCTCTATACCAAACATGGGACTCAAACTTACAATGCTGAGATCAAGAGTCGTGTGCTCTACCAACTGAGCTAACCAGGAACCCCAGCAACCCTTTAATAAGCCAGTTTTCCATTGCCTTACTGCCTCATCATATGGCCAGGCAATTGACCACTCCTGCAATGAGTCAGTAAAAACTCAGAGAGGCAAACCAGCATGTAACTCAGTCCACTGAGCTGATTTGCTATTCTTTTTTTTTTTTTAAGATTTTATTTTTATTTATTTGACAGACAGAGATCACAAGTAGGCAGAGAGGCAGGCAGAGAGAGAAGGAGAAGCAGGCTCCCCGCTGAGCAGAGAGCCCAATGCGGGGCTCCATCCCACGACTGTGGGATCATGACCTGAACCAAAGGCAAAGGCTTTAAAAACCCACTGAGCCACCCGGGCACCCCTCTTTTTTTTTTTTTTTTAAGTTTTATTTATTTTTTGACAGAGAGAAAGAGAGAACGTTCTTGGGGGTGGTTGGTGAGCCAGAGGAAGAGACTCACAAGCAGACTCCCTGCTGAGAGCAGAGCCTGAGGTAGGCCTTGATCTCCAGACCCTGAGATCATGACTGAGCTGAAACCAAGAGTCTGCCACTTAACTGACTGAGCTACCCAGGCCTCCTGAGCTAATTTGTTTTTAACTGTTTTTAATCGGAGTGGCGCCTTCCAGACAGGATGTTGTCCATTCACGTTGGAATTTCCATCCATTAACCAAGAAGCTCTTTGATGGTTAACAGAGAGCTTGTTCACTGCCTACGCACAGTCCATGTTGAAATAGATTCTGACAGCTCCTCAGATGGTTCCAAAGTCAGTCTTAGGGCAAGAACCTACCTGCTTGTGACTATGTCAATAACACTTTGTATTCCCTCAGAATTTCATCAAAAACTAAAAACCATAAAAAAGGACCAAATAGAAATTCTAGATGTGAAAAATACCATAACCAACAAATAAGAACTCAGTGTATGGAATTCATGACAGAGGAGACAAAGCTGAGGAGAAAAACAGAACTGAAGAAATATCCAGATTGCATGGAGAGTCAAAATTCAATAAAATGTAGAAATAAAACAAGCAATATGCTGAGAAGTTCTAACAAACATGTAATTGGAGTCCCTTACATAAAGGAAAAAGAAATCACACAGAAACACCTGAAGAAACAATGGCTGAGAAGACTCTAGAGCTGATGAAAGACACCAAGTCACAGATGTAAGAATTCTACAAACTCCCAAAAGAAGATGTGAAACAAACAAACAAACAAACAAACAAACAAAAAAAAAACCACATCTAGACAAACCACAAACTCAGACACAAAGAAAATCTCTGGACAGAAAATAGACAGCTTTTGGGGGTGCCTGGGTGGCTCAGTATGATCTCAGGGTCCTGGGATCAAGTCCCATTGTCAGTCTCTCTGCTTAGCAGGGAGTCCATTTCTCCCTCTCCTGCTGCCCTTCCCCCCTGTTCAGGCTCTCTCTCTCTTTCTCTCAAATAAATAAAATCTTAAGAAAAAAAAGGAAGGAAAGAAGGAAGGAAGAAAATAGACAACTTTCCTTTGAAGGAATAGTGATTAGAATGACATACAAAATCTCAAAAAAACACTGAAGTCCAAAATACAATGCGACAATATCATCAGAGAACTGAAATACTACACCCAACAGAAACACTCTTCAAGATTGAAGATGAAGTAAAAACATTTTCAGACAAAGAAAAATTCAGAGACTTCATCACCAGCAGATTTGAAAGGGAACCCAAAAGAGTGTTCCTCGGGCAAATGGAAAAAAGGTATCAGATGGAAATACAGAAATACAAGAAGAAATGAAGAGCAACAAAACAAGCAGAAAAATAAATAAATCTAGTTGACTACTGATTGCTAATAAGAAGAAAAAGAAAAAGAAGAAGGGGGAGGAGGAGATCTTATGAAGTTTGAAATATATATGGAATTAAAATGCATTTAAAAAATCACATTGGTTGGGCAGGATGATAAATGGACTTAAAGTAAATTCCTTATGTTATCTGGGAAGAAGGCAAAACTATCAACTAATATTAGACTTTGGTAAGTCACTGATTCATTTGTAATCATTGGGGTAACCACTAATAACATAATAAAAAAGGATATAAATTTCAAGCTAATAGGGGCACCTGGGTGGCTCAGTGGGTTAAAGCCTCTCCCTTCTGCTCAGGTCATTATCCCAGGGTCCTAGGATCAAGCCCCACATCGGGCTCTCTGCTCAGTGGGGAGCCTGCTTCCTCCTCTCTCTCTCTCTGCCTGCCTCTCTGCCTACTTGTGACCTCTGTCAAATGGATAAATAAAATCTTAAAAAAAAAAAATTCAAGCTAATAGACGTTAGAAACAGAATCATAAAATATATCATCCTAACATAAACAAATAAACCAACAAATAGATATTTATTTGGTTACCTAATTTATAGCTAAGATAACATGGCAGTACATTGGAGAAAGAATATATTTCAATATACAGTGCCAGGTTAATTGGATGTTTATATGGAAAAAATAATTTTGTTCCCTCTCTTAGGTCACACATGAAAAATAATTCCAACCGATTGCAGAATTAAATATAGAGGGGAGAGTAAAAGCACTTTTAGAAAGAATAACAGAATATATTCACAAACTTTTAGCATGTAAAGATTTTAAATTTATTTTTATTTGTGTTTTACAGATTTATGTATTTATTTGAGAGAGAGAATGGGGGAGGGGCAGAGGGAGAAGAAGAGAGAGACTCCCAGGCAGACTCCATGCTGGGCTCAATCTGCTGATCCTGAGATCATGACCTGCACCGAGACTAAGAGTTCAATGCTTAACTGACTGAACCACCCATGTGCCCCTGTAAATATTTTTCAAAATAAGACCAAAACATGGGGCACCTGGGTGGCTCAGTCAGTTAAGTGTCGACTCTTGATCTCAATTTGGGTCTTAATCTCAGGGCCATGAGTTCATGCCCCGCACTGGGCTCCACATTGGCTGTGGAGCCTATTTTTTTAAAAAAAGAAAAAGACAGGACCAAAATAATGGGCTGATATATAGAGGGAAAGGATAGATGGGGCTATATTAAGAATGAAAGTGGTTGCTAGTCAAAAGATGGTAAAATGGCAAACCACAGTGTGTAAGAAGATCTTTTCAACAACAAAGGATGTTTTTATGTGGCCAGAATAGATTTTAAACCCCCACAAAGCAATAACAAAATGACAGAATATGAACAACCACTTTACCATAAATCATATTCCAAAGGCCAGGAAACACAGAAGTGGTATTCAACTAGTCCCTAGGGAAATACTGGTTAAAATTGTAAGATATTTCAAACTACCTCCAGAATTAAGTAAAAAATTTAAAAAAAAAAGAGATCATATTATAGCAGGTATTGACAAAGATGCTGAGCAAACAGAAGTCCCAGAAACTGCTGGAAAGAGTGGAAACTGATGTAAGGGGAAAACGTTTGTCGGTATCTAGTAAAGCTGAAAATAAGGACCCGGTAATTCTTAGGTATATATATCAAGATGAAATGAAATGTTTTCTTTGGAAGATTTATTTTAGAGAGAGAAAGACAGACAGAACTGGGAGGGGGTAGGAAAGAGAATCTCAAACAGACTCTGCCCTACCCGGCGCTCAATCTCATGACCCTGAGATCACAACATGAACTGAAACCAAAAGTCCGCAGCTTAACTGTGCCCCCCAGGCGCCCCAATATATCCAACAGAAATGTTCAGTGTTCACCTAAAACATACAGACTGTTCATAAAGGCACTGTAAGGGCCTGCCCCTCCCAGAGGAACGTACTTGCAAACCCCGGATATAGGGGCGGGTCAGGCCAGATGGAGACATCCAATCAGTGGGGTGTGCATATATTTACTGTGGTGAGTTGAAATCTCATTGGCCACCTGTGTGTGGGCGGGGCTCAACCACCTCCATAAAGGTTAGTCTGTGAGGCTGGGGTGGGGGGAGGAGTAGGAGGAGTTAGAATAACTGTTAGGATCGCCCTTAGAATAGCCCTTGGGATAGCCCTTAGGGTAGTGGTCGGGAGCCTCCTGGTCGTCATGGTCGTGGTAGTCCTGGGCAGTGGTGTGGCGGCAAACAGCCTCCCTGCCAGAAGCTTCGCCACCGTGAGTGGCCTCTCCACCACCGAGCTGCGGCCCCGCCAAGCGGCCTCGCTGCCCTGGGCCGCAGCCCCGCCTGCGAGCGGCCTCGCTGGAGCGGCCTCTTCTTGGGAGCAGCCTGTCCGGGGAGCGGCCTTGCCGGAGCAGCCTCATTCCGGGGAGTGGCCCTGTCTGGGGAGCGACCTCGTTGGCGAGTGGCCTCGTCTGCAGAGCAGCCTTCTTGGGAGCGGCCTTGTCGGGGTCATCGTCGTTGTCTCTTCGTAAGAGATGGCCCCTACCAGTCAGTTTGATTTTCGATGCTTGGTGTGAAATAAAGCTTTGTTTGATTTTTGCTTTGTGTCAGTCTCGTTCCTTTGATCACGGACCCTAACAGCACCTTCCTATACCCCCAAACTGGAAACTAGCCGAACGCCCGTCATAGTAGTACAAATAAATAAAACATGGCATATTCCCACAAAGAATTCCTTACAGCAACGAAAAGTAACAGACACGCAACAAGGTTGTTATGAACTGATTTGTGCCTCCCCCCAGATTCATCTGTTGAAGTCCTAACCCCAATGTTACCATATTTGAAGGCAGGGTCTTTATGAAGAGCTGAGTGAGGTCATAAAGAGGTGGGACTGTCATCCAATAGAACCCGTCTCCTTAGAAGAAGAGGAAGAGGTGCCAAGGGTGCCCACAGACAGAGAAGAAGCCCTGTGAGGAGACAAAGTGTCATCTGCAAGTCAAGGAGAGGTGCCTCAGGAGAAATCAAACGTGCCAAATCTTGATCTTGAACTTCCAGCCTCCAGAACTGCGAGAGGATGAATTTCCATTGTTTAAGCCAGAATGTAGTATATTTCATGATGGCAGCCCTAGCAGGCTAATACAGTATGGATGTAACACATTTTGTTTTTCAGTTATCAGTTGGTGGTATTTGGCTTGTTTCCACTTTGGGGCTATTATGAATGATGCTGCTATGAACATTTATGTACAAGTTTTTGAGTGAACATATGTTTCCATTTCTCTTGAATATATTTTGAAGTGTATGCTGGGTCATATGGTGACTCCGTGTTTCAATGAATTAAATGTTTAAAAGTATAAAGGAATCTATAAAGTTAAGAGAAGAAGGTCAGGCAACAATAACAAAAAATAAAATACATGGGATGATCAAAGTCAAAGGACAGTTCTGGGTTTACATTAATAAAATGTAAAAGCCCCTAGGAAAACTGGTAAAAGAAAGAAGGCATTAATTACCAATATTAGGAACCAGAAAAGGATGGAGTTACAGATCCTACAGATATTATAAAGATAATAAGATGATGAACAACCAATGTCCTCAAATACATTGAAAATCTGAGTTTGAGATAGATGCTACAAAACTACAACTTACAGGGGCGCCTGGGTGGCTCAGTGGGTTAAAGCCTCTGCCTTTGGCTCAGGCCCTGATTCCAGGGTCCTGGGCTCAAGCCCCGCATCGGGCTCTCTGCTAGGCAGGGAGCCTGCTTCCTCCTCTCTCTCCACCTGCCTCTGTGCCTACTTGTGATCTCTGTCTGTCAAATGAATAAATAAAATCTTTAATAAAAAAACCTACACCTTACAAAAACCAACAAAAGGAGGAATAGAAAATCTAAATGATACTATGTCTATTAAATGAATGGAAGTCGTAATTTTAATCTTCCAACAAAGAAAACTCTAGTCCCAGATGGCTTCACTGGCAAATTCTAATAAATATTTAAGAAAGAAAAATATCATGATTACATATACTTGTTCAGAAAATAGAAGAGAGGAAACATACCCAAACTCAAATTATGAGGCCAGGACAGGATAACCTTGCTACTAAAACCTATCATGAATGGGGATGCCTGGGTGGCTCAGTCAGTTAAGCCTCTGCCTTGGGATCAGGTCATGACCCCAGGATCCTGGGATTGAGTCCTGCATAGGGCTCCTTGCTCAGCGGGGAACCTGCTTCTCCCTCTGCCTACTACTACCACTGCTTGTGCTCTTTCTCTCTTTCCGACAAACAAGTCGGAAAAAAAGAGGAAAAAAAAAAAAGCCCACCAAGGATATCAGAAGAAAGGAAATGTGTAAGGCAATCTTGCTAACGAACACAGATGCCTATCAAATCCTAAACAAAATAACAGCAAAGTGAATTCAACAATACATTAATAAAAGCACACACATACCTGAAAAGTTTGTGTTAGTCAAAGAAGGGTTGGCATAAATTTAAATTAATCATTTAAGCTTATGATATGAACAGAATAAAGGAGATTAATCATACAATCATGATAGATTTTTCAAATTAAAAAGTAAATTAAATTCAAAATTAAAATTTCTAAAAAGTAATAAAAAGTCAACCTCCATTGATGGCCATCCACCATCACGTAGACTCTTAGGTACACCCCTTAATTTAATTCAACCTCCTGCTCTTCCTAACTTCCCTAGTCTTCCACTGTGACCTGAACCTCAGGTCTGCCCTCAGCACTATGTCCTAAGTAAATAATAAATCTTGTCTCCAAACATTCATTTTCCTTCTCACTTTCACTGAAATCTGGTTCTGCCTGAGAACATTACTCTTCTTAGAGCCCTCTCATGCAGCAGCTGGGCTTTCTCCTATCCCCCATAAATCACAAGCCCAGGGGTGGGCTAGGGGTCCTCCTTGCTCTTCTTTGACTTTTATAGACTAATTATCTTTCTTTTTCTCTACAAAACCACTGTTTCCTATAAGTTTGCATCCTTAAACTACACCAGCCTATACTCTTGTTGAAGCCTTCTACCAGCCGGCTGGCTACTGTCCCTCACTCATTGAGGATTTTATTTTTTAAGATTGATTGATTGATTTGAGAGAGAGAGAGAGAGAGAGGAGGAGGAGCAGTAGGAGAGGGAGAGAATCTCAAGCAGACTCCCCACCGAGCGTGGAGCCCCACAGTGTCTGATCTCAAAACCTTGAGATCATGATCTGAGCTGAAATCAAGAGCTGGGGCTTAACTGACTGAGCCACCCAGGTGCCCCTCACTGAAGATTTTAGAGCCTGGCTCTCAGCCTCTCCCTTCATCATTAGCACCTCAACATTCTTTGTGACTTAACCAGCATCCATCAAAGACTATACGACACCCTAGCTTTTCAAGTTCTGTGTTGCTTGTCTGTTACAAGAGCTACATTTTACTACAGGTTTATATGTGCCAGGTTCTAAACTGTCCTAAACACTCCACATGTATCAGCTCATTACATCTTCACAATAAGCCCAAGTATTATTTCCATTTCGCAGATGAGGAGCCAAATTATAGGGAATGAATTATTTTGCCCCAAGGTCACCCAGTAAGTAAGGGAGGCGTCTGGGATTCGAACACAAGACTTAGGCAGCCAGGCCTTATCTACAAGATACTATCAAGTGTAGACCAACTAGTTGGGGCAGATTTATGGGGTCAGAATCAGAGACGACAAGCTCTCTGTTTAACAGCAGGGGCTGCTGAAATAAACTGGGATAGACTCTTATGTAGCCATTAAAATATATCAATTGGGGCACCTGGGTGGCTCAGTGGGTTAAAGCCTCTGCCTTCAGCTCACGTCATGGTCTCAGGGTCCTGGGATCGAGCCCCGCATTGGGCTCTCTCCTTGGCAGGGAGCCTGCTTCCCCCCCCCTCTCTGCTGCCTCTCTGCCTACTTGTGATCTTTGTCAAATAAAACTTTTTAAAAAATGATATCGATCTATGTTTACAATACTAAAAGCCATTCATAATGTGACTGAAAAAAGCAAGCTGGAAAACAGTGTACTAAATCTCCACATGAACGTTTATAGCAGCCTTATTCACAACTGCCAAACCTGGGAGCAACCAGGATGCCCTTCCAAAGGTGAATGGATAAACAAACTGTGGTACATTCATACAATGGAATATTATTCAGCATTAAAAAGAAATGAGCTATTAATCCACAAAAAGACACAGAGGAACCTTAAAAGCATACTGTTTAGTAAAAGAAGCCAGTCTGACTTAAGGAAGGGCTACTTACTGTATGACTAACTATATGACATTCTGGAAAAGGCAAAACTAGAGGGACAGTAAAAACATTCGTGGTTGCACCAGGTCCCAGGGAAAGAATGAATGGGTTGAGCCCAGGGGATTTTGAGGGCAGTGAAACTATTCTGCATGACGCTGTAATGGGGGACACATGACATTATGCATTATTTTAAAGATTTATTTATTTGGGGCGACTGGGTGGCTCAGTGGGTTAAAGCCCCTGCCTTTGGCTCAGGTCATGATCTCAGGGTCCTGGAATCCAGCCCCACATCCCACTCTCTGCTCAGCGGAGAGCCTGCTTCCCCCCCCCCCCACCCTTCTCTGCCTGCCTTTTTGCCTACTTGTGATCTCTGTCAAATAAATAAAATCTTTAAAAAAATAAAAAATTTTAAAAAAGTAAAGATTTTATTTGCTTGAGAGAGAGAGCAAGCTCGCACACAAGCCCCTGTGAGCCAGCGGAGGGGCAGATGGAGAGAATCTCCAACAGACTCCCTACTGAAAAGGGAGCCTAGCTGCGGGTCTCCAACCCATGACCCCAAGATCATGACCTGAGCTGAAATCAAGAGCCAAGGGCCTAAGCCACTGAGCCACCCAGGTGCCCCATGACATTATGTATCTATCAAAGCTTTGAACTTTACAGCACAAAGAGGAAAGCTTAATCAAGCTATGGGCTTTATTAATAATAGTGTATCAGTACTGGTCCATCAGTTGTGACGAATGCGCCACCCTAACGCTAGTTGTTAATAATAGGGAAACCTGTGATGGTGGGGACGGGAGGTACATGGGGACGGGAGGTACATGGGAACTCCGCACTATCTCAATTTTCTGTAAACCTAAAACTGCTCTAAAAACTAAAGTCTATTAATTTAAAAACAACAGTACAATTGCACGATCCCTTTCATGTTAATATGTATCTGCGTGTTTTGTGCATTGGGACGTCTGCAAGGACATAATCAAAATTGATAGGAGTTGTCTCAGAGTAGTAGGATGCGTGGAAATATTTTTCCTTGTTCTACTTGTCCTATTTTCTTAACAAAAGCATGCATTAATTTCTTATAAAGGAGGAAAGTGAGGCCGTGGGGGCCTCCGGGCCAGAGCCCAGCGCGCCCGGAGCCGGCGCTGCCAAGCCCCCGCGCCACCGCGGGGAATGCAGCTTCGCTGGCCGCCGACTGCGGCCCACGCCATCCTCTGCATCTGCTCCGCCCACCGCGTCCCTCGGCCTTTTCCGAGTCGGGTCGGGGAGGTTAGGAAAAGGAAGAGCGAATTCCTCCGGTGCAATCGCGTCTGCACGCGCTCTGGGCGCGGAGGCCCGGACGGTAGGGAGGGGCTCCGTGGGGCTCGGCCGGGGGTCCAAGACGCGCTGCGCAGCTCTGGGGCCGCGGGCGGCCGGCTGGCCGCCCGGCTTTCAGTGGGCTGGAATGTTCCCGCGGTGCAGTGTACTTTGTTCTGGGGCTGGGGGAGGGTGCAGCGGGGGCAGGACTCCAGGGCCCCTGGGACTTGGAGGACAGCCAGCTTTCCGTTCCCAGGGTGCCTTCCCCGGGGGTGGGGTGGCGAGCGGAGGGAGAGGAGCTGTTGAGTTCCCAGGCTGGGCAGCTGCGGGGCACCAAGGGAACCCCTGGATTCCGGCGCCAGCCCTGCCACCCGAGCCTCATGCTTCTGGGGTTGTGTCTCAATCTCTCTGGGCCTCACTTTCCTCATCTACAAAATGGAGATGATTAGTAATAATAATAATGGCATAGTTATTGCCTGGCACTATTGTAAAGTGCTCTCCAAGTGTTCATGCCTCGTAACTACCCTTTGAGATAGGTACTGTTAATAGAATAATCTAATTATCCTATTAGTAGAGTAGGAGGTACATGGGAACATGTACAAGCCCTTTGGACAGCTCAGATGCTCTTGCCGAGCTTCATTCCAGATAGTAAAATGTGCACCATTATTAGTTTCACTTCTTCTTCTTCTTTTTAAAAAAATTTTAGTTATTTATTTGTCAGAGAGAGCCAGTGCAACACCACACAAGCAGCGAAGCAGGCTCCCCTACTGAGCAAGAGGGCTGATGTATCCCAGGACCCTGGGATCATGACCTTAGCCCAAGGCAGACTCTTAACCAGCTGAGCCACCTAGGTGTCCCTTATTATTATTAAGACTTTAAAAATGAGGAAAGAGGGGTTGCCTGGGTGGCTCAGTTCATCAAGTGTCTGTCTTCAGTTCAGGGATCCAGCCTCACCTCCCAATCCCTGCTCAGTGGGGAGTCTGCTTTTCCCTCTGCCTCTCCCCCCTGCTCACGCTCTCTCAAATCTTTAAAAAGAGAGAGAGAGAGAAGCTCAGGGAGGTTAAGTAACTTGCCCAAGGGTACACAGCTCCTCAGTGGTCATCTTGGATGCAGGCAGTCCGGCAGAAAGCCTCCACTTTTAACCTCCACAGACATTGCCTCCCTACTGCTCGTCTCAGGAGGCCCTTAACATCTGTTTGTTTGGACATACTGCAATCCATGCCACAATCTGGAGGAAGCATTACTAATAATAATTACTTCTAAGTGATGATAATTATCACCAACCGAGGGCTGTAATTCTCACAACACCCAATGAGGTAAGTGTCATTATTATTAATCTCATTTTAGGGATGAAAGAATTGAGGCCCTGGAAGGTCACTGTGGTTCAAGGCGATGGAACTCATTCATCCTGAAACCAGAGCTCCACAAGAGCTTAGCTCTTCGCTACTTTCTAAGTATTATATAGGGAGACAAACTCCTCCAGACTCTGAACATAGAGGTTAGCTTGGAAGGACAGTCCTTCCTTCTATAAATGTTGGGAGAGTCACCTTTGCCTGGTAAGCCACCGGGCTGTGCAGAGTGTAATAATGCGTCTCAGAAGCTCCCCTAACACCAGCAGCTCCCCTAACGCCAGCTAGAGAGCTGTGGCTGTCTCCTGGGTTTGCCAGTTCAGGAGCCCAGCTGACCAGTGGCTGGTACCAGCGCCACCCAACCACAGGAGGACTGGTCTGTTTTGTGACCAAACTGCATAAAAGCAATTTGTTTGAAGTTTGCTATTTAATGTTTTAAACCGAATCATTCACAGCATTTTTTGATAAGCAAGATTTAGTATTTGTTAATGAGGGTCAATAAGTGAGCTATTTTATTATGTTTTGAGCTCTTTTATTATGTTTTCTCATTAAATGAAACAGCAGATTCCATCCCTTGACTGTATTCTTGCCGTGATCTCCATCCTTGATTTTTCTCTTTATTAGGAGAAATTTTCAAAAATTTGTTTAAGGGGCACCTGGGTGGCTCAGTCGGTTGTATCTGACTCTTGATCTCAGCTCCAGTTGTGATCTCTGTGTCATGAGATCCAGCCCTGCGTGAGGCTCCTCGTTCAACATGGAGCCTGCTTGAGATTCTGTCTCCCTCCCCCAGCTCTCTCTGGACGCCTGGGTGGCTCAGTTGGTTGAGCAGCTGCGTTTGGCTCAGGTCATGATCCCGGCGTCCTGGGATCGAGTCCCACATCGGGCTCCTTGCTTGGCAGGGCGCCTGCTTCTCCCTCTGCTTCTGCCTCTGCCTCTGCCTGCCATTCTGTCTGCCTATGCTCACTCTCTCCCTCTCTCTCTCTGATAAATAAATAAAATCTTAAAAAAAAAATTGTTTAAGTCGACTAAGAAAGAGAGGAAGAGTTTGAGTGTCATTCCTGGGAGGGGAATGAAATCCACTGGGCTTCCTTGGTCGTCACCTGACCTCACTGTAGTCCTCAAGAATTAGGGGAATACATAACTGTGCATGACCCTTACTTTTATTGTATCACGAATGACTACTGCAAACACCCTCCCTCTCTGCCTGCATTTCCCCCCACTTGGCTGTGCTGTGGACTGACGTCACATCCGACTCAGGAGAAGTGGGAGGGACCGCTTGAGAAAAACTAGTGAATGTATCGTTTTTCTTATCGAGTAAAGTCTAAAAATATGCACAAAGAAGCATGGATTCTGTGATTTGAATCTGAAATTTCATTATATGGCATGTGTGTGATGATCCTGGCATCTGTTAAAATTGTGGTAAAAAGTGCATTCTGATTGGCTTGATTCTGAGGAAAAGACGTCAGAACGGGTTCTGTGTAACTCTCTGCACACAGTCGCTGCAGGGTGCTCATGAGCCGCGCAGGAGAGAGGGACAGCTAGTGGAAGAATGAGTGTGGATGACAGACAAATCCATTTATGGACAAGTGTGAACGGCTGGAGAGCTGCTTGGATGCACCCGGGAGGGGATGGGAGGCGATGGCATGTGCTGGGTTCCAGAGGTCCTCGGCCCACCACAGCACTCACAATATGACTCCAGAGGTATTTGTCTACCCATTGGTCTTCCCCATGAGGAGACTTGGAGCTCCCTGAAGCAAGAAGATAATTCTCTCCTTTTTTGCTTCCTGCGCCCCTGTCACCGTGTGTGGCACATTCATGGAGGCAGTGGTTAGGATGTGGTCTTGGCTGCTGTTATATGCAGCATTCCACCTACATGAAGAGTACGGCCCAGGCACCATATTCTCTTCAAAGGCAGGACCCGACAGTTGTATCTGTCATCCTGGCTCACTTCACATAGGCCAGAACTTAGTCATAGGGCCACACCTTGCCAAAAGGATGCTGAAAAATTTTGTCTTATTCGGGGTGGCCTTGGGTCTATTTACTTATTTTTATTTATTCATTTATTTATTTTTAAGTAGGCCCCACACCCAGCATGGAGTCCAACACGGGGCTTGAACTCATGACCCTGAGATCGAGACCTGAACTGAGATCCAGTTGGAAACTTAACCAATGGAGACACTGGGCACCCCACCTTATCAGAAGGCAATTGGTCTCCTTCTGCCACCTAAGTGAGCAATACATTCCTATTTGTTAAGTGAATAAAAAGACATAAAATGAATCTGACATTGCAAGTCTATTCTAAGAAAAAGCATGTGGAATCACATAGTTAAGTGAAAAAAGCCAAGTAGGATTGGCAGATATAGTATGCAATTATTGCTGTCCTTCTTTACCAAGAGACATTTTGTTGAGAGCGACAGTGGGCCCAGATTAGATATTCCGCTTCCCAGACTCTCTCCACGTGGCCATGTGATGCAATGTGGCCAATGAGATATAAATGGAAGACAGCTGGGAGACCACTGAGAATGCTTTGCTTTAATATAGGCATACTTTCCCCTCATTCCTCCTACTTCTTGGTTTCTGAAGTGCTGATATGAGAGTGCAGCAGCCAACTCATGAGACAATGAGTGAGAAAGCGAAGGGCACACATTAAATGTAGAGGAGAGGAAAGAGGGGCGTGGCCAGACATAGACGCTACCATGACAACGTTGACGCTCTCTCTTGTGACCACCCTACCACGCCTGCCCACCTCCAGACTTCTCGCTCTGGAGAAATGGAAACTCCTACCTGGCTAAGCCAGGATAGTGGCCTTTCTGTTGGATGCAACCTGACCGATACATATGTATACACTGATCACTTCGAATATCTCCGGAAGGATACCCAAGAAACCATAGTCATAGCTGCTTCCTCCTGGGAGAGGAAGTCAGGAGTTGGAGGCAGGGCACAAAAAAACTTACTTTTCATTTAAAGGCTTCTAATTTTGAATGTTGAATTGTTGGCATTAATATATTCAACCAAATAGCATTGAAATAACAACTTACAATGAGAAAAGTCAAAAGATACTGTTGATTCATGAATTTGATGGCTCAAGAAATACCATGTCCAGCAGTCATATGATTATACCACCTAACTACATTGTCATCAGTGGCACAGTTGTCCCAGGGCATTAATCAGAAGGGACAGCTCAAGAACTGAATTTTGAAAATTATTTGTTAAAAATAAATTACCATAGGTATGTCATAAAGCAATAAAAGTGGGGCTTGGGGGGGCTTCTTTTGGCTTGTTTTTTTAAAATCAGAGAGACCTAATTGTCTCCAAGTTTAATTGTATCTCTAATGTTGTATTTTTTTTCTTTTTTTTTTCTTCTTTTTGTTTTTTTTCTAATATATTTCTTAAACTAGGTAGAGAGTATACTGTTCTTTGTCTTATCATTCACTGTATTCCTTTGATGGGAATATTTTCTAATTTGAAATTAATTGTGAAAACCCAGAATGTGTTCAAATACAATCAAGCACTCTCAGTCCTTTGAATTATAATGCTCTTTCTAGAGAAACAGAAACAGGGCTGATGTAGAGAACTACTGACATTGCTCATGACCCACAATATATCTTATCTCACCCTGAGCTAGTGGAGATTACCCCGGCCAATGGCATCAAAGAGTGGTGGGGATTATGAATGATCCTGGTGCCTGGGAGTCATGATTCTTGGGCTTACTTTCATTTTATTCTTAATTTTACGTGTAGATAAATTCTTTTTTTTTTTTTTAAAGATTTTTTATTTATTCATCAGAGAGGGAGAGGGAGAGAGAGTGAGCACAGGCAGACGGAATGGCAGGCAGAGGCAGAGGGAGAAGCAGGCTCCCTGCCGAGCAAGGAGCCCGATGTGGGACTCGATCCCAGGACGCTGGGATCATGACCTGAGCCGAAGGCAGCTGCTTAACCAACTGAGCCACCCAGGTGTCCCGATAAATTCTTAATAGGGAAGGAGGCAGGGGGGATGAATCAAACTGGAAGACTACGTCCACCTCTAGCAGGCAAGGGAAGACCATGACCCTACTATCATTTCTATTAGGAGCCACGTGGCAGTGATGATGACTGAATTGAAACCAGACTAATGGTGCAAAGGGGACATGTTGTATTCATAGTCACATAGATACATATGATTGAACTCTGTGATAATTTTAAACATTAGAAGAGGATTGACTCACATTTATTCTGCAGCAGCACATACTTGTTCCTTTTCTAATATTATCTATGCTTGAAGACATGGAAAAAAATAAAATTTATTCAAGGATATATTTTTAATTTAAACACAGCTTCATATTTTAAAAATTGTTTATATTTATATACTTTCCCTTATAGAATGACAAGGTGTTCAAATGTCCTTTAAAGGACTGATTTTACCACTCATATGTTTATAAAATGTTTTCAAAATATCATGCCAAAGAAAATATGATGAGTTTATTCTACTTCTCTACAAAATGTTTAATATTCATCAAAAACAGATTATGTCCAAGAGACTGTGCCTTGTATGTCAATGTCATTTACTATGTATGTCACAGGGGTAAAAAAGGTTGAGGAACAAAAGAAAAATCCCATTTTCAATAAATTCTAATAAAATAGTAAGATGAGCTATAATTCAAAAGGGTCCCTGAAGAAGATCAAAACTGGACTTCTGAGTATCAGTATGTGTGATAAATTTATGTGTGATATCCTTACATTTATTTTACGCCAAATCCGAGACTCTTAACATGCTATGCCTAAGTTAAAAAAAGGGAGGGGGGGGGAATTCTGTGTCATCTCATTTGGAGGTGACTTGCTAAAGGACAGACACAAAGAAACAGTTTTTTTAGAACACTGATATTTTGTTAGGCTATTAATAGATTTGATAATAAAAATGTGTGGGTCTTTTTGAAAGAAAAAAATATCTTCAAAAATTTAAAACTCTATAGTAGAATTTAAAAATAGGATGTCTATCTCTCAAATCACAGCAAGACAAAAGCAAGCAAAACACAGTCTGCATTATAAAAGACACGACAAAAGTAATTAGAATGATAAACAAGTATGACTCATAAGCAAGACTACCAAAACCAAAATACATAATCTAAACAATACATGTAAATGAGTTAAATCCTCTATTAGAAGACAAAGACTCACAGTTGGGACTAAAAAATATCAATCACTGGTGTCTTATAAGAGACAACCCAAACCAAAATGACACACAATGCAAACATTTAAACTTAACTTTATGGAAGTTAGAAATGCACCCCTGTTACTTACTTTTCAGGATTGGGGGTAGTGATAAACAGCTTCTAGTAGGATGCCGGAATAATATAATGATTCAGTACAGAACTGCCTAGATTAGCAAAATGTTCCCGCTAATCCTCTCACCCCTTTCAGACTGCACTCTCTACTTATGTGCCTGGAAATCCAGTGTGTATGCTATGTGTGCATGCTGGTGGAGGGGGTGAGGAGGAGGGCTGCTTTTATCCTTTGCACCATAACCAAAACTTGGATATGTACCCTTGGGGCCAGAGAGCGCCACAATTGCCAATCCAGACTATTTCAGAATAGACTGGTGGGCCCCCAGGACACCAGGCCAAGAGCTATTGTCATAGTCAATAAGAATGAAGATCATGGAGTGCCTGGGTAGCTCAGCTGGCTAAGCATCTAGCTCTAGATGTTGGTTCAGGTCATGATCTCAGGGTCCTGGGATTGAGCCCCACGTTGGGCTCCCTGCTCAGTGGAGAGTTTGAGGATTCTCTCCCTCTCTGTCTACCCCTTCCCCTGTTCACACTCTCTCTAAAATAAATAAATAAATCTTAAAAAAAAATGAAGGTCATGGAAGGATGGGGTGGGAAGGGTTGTTCTTCAGGGCAGAACAGTTCTTGATGTTGTTCAGCCCCATTTTATCCCTGCTTTAATAGTTCCCACAAATACTGATGTGGAGTCTCACCTTTCAGGAAGGATGTCTTACTTCCTCTATGCTACGCTCTGTTCCTCAAAGTCACGCAGGGACCCAGATGGGCAAGGCAGCTCTGCTATCTTTAATATATGGTTTTTAAGACTGTTCCAGTTGTGATCATTTCTGATGAGCAGCAAGGCAAGGAGGATAAAGCACAGAGCAAGTATCTTTAAGAATATAAAATTGGAAATTACAGCCACTTCAACTCATATCCCATTGAGGTGAGAACTCAGCCACATGGTCACAAGCAGCTGGAGATGGGGCTTACAATGGGGCTGAGAAATGTAGTTTCTAGGTCAGTGGCCCAGGGTCCAGGAAGAAGAGGAGAACGGTTTAATAGCAATCATCAGTCTGCCAGAATCATCATCAATGGTCCATGCAAGGTCCCTCACTTGTTTCCATTTATTCATTCATTCATTTACTCACTCTCTTTTATAGTCATTCCACACACTCTCTTATATACCTTGACAATCACTCTACTGTGTCTAAAGTACATGCTTTTGTTTATATTTCTGACAAACACATATTTTTGTTTTGTACACATGTATTTTATTTTGAGTCTATTTTATTGAAGTAAAATTTATATTTAGTAATAGTCAAATGATCTTTGACAAAGGAGAAAAGGCAATTCAATGGAAAAAGGATAGTCTTTTCAACAAATGGTGCTGGAACCACTAGACGTCCATATGCAAATAAAAATAAATGAATAAAGCAGGAATCTAGACACAGACTTTCCACCTTCCACAAAAATTAACTTAGGGGTACCTGGGTGGCTCAGTGGGTTAGTCATCTGACTTCGGCTTAGGTCATGCTCTCAGGGTCCTGCAATGGAGCCTCCGTCAGGCTCTGTGCTAAACAGGTAGTCGGCTTTTCCCTCTCCCTCTGCACCTCCCTCCACTCATGCTTTCTCTTCCTCTGTCAAATAAAGTCTTTAAAAAAAATTTTTTTAATATCTTGTGATTGGTCATAAACTTCTAGAGGAAGACAGGAAAAAATCTAGATAACTTTGGGTTTAGCAAAGAATTTTTAGATATAACACCAAAAACATGATTGATTGATTGAATGAGTGACTGATTTTTATTTTTATTTATTTTTTATAAACATATATTTTTATCCCCAGGGGTACAGGTCTGTGAATCGCCAAGTTTACACACTTCACAGTACTCATCATAGCACATACTCTCCCCAATATCCATAACCCCACCCCTCTCTCCCGACACCCCTCTCCCTAGCAGCCCTCAGTTTGTTTTGTAAGATTAAGAGTCACTTATGGTTTGTCTCCCTCCCAATCCCATCTTGTTTCATTTATTCTTCTCCTACCCCTTTAACCCCCCATGTTACATCTCCACTTCCTCATATCAGGGAGATCATATGATAGTTTTCTTTCTCCGCTTGACTTATTTCGCTAAGCATGATACCCTCTAGTTCCATCCACGTCGTCACAAATGGCAAGATTTCATTTCTTTTGAGGGCTGTATAGTATTCCATTGTGTATATATACCACATCTTCTTTATCCATTCATCTATTGATGGACATCTAGGTTCTTTCCATAGTTTGGCTATTGTAGACATTGCTGCTATAAACATTCAGATGCATGTGCCCCTTTGGATCACTACGTTTGTATCTTTAGGGAAAATACCCAGTAGTGCAAGTGCTGGGTCATAGATTAGTTCTATTTTCAGCATTTTGAGGAACCTCCATGCTGTTTTCCAGAGTGGTTGCACCAGCTTTCATTCCCACCAACAGTGTAGGAGGGTTCCCCTTTCTCCTCATCCTCAACAGCATCTGGAGTGACTGGTTTTTAAAGATTTATTTACTTATTTTATATTTTTAAAAGATTATTCATTTATTTGACAGACAGATCACAAATAGGCAGAGAGACAGGCAGAGAGAGTGGAGAAAGCAGGTTCCCTGCTAAACAGAGAGCCTGATGTGGGGCTCAATCCCAGGACACTGGGATCATGAACTGAGCTGAAGGCAGAGGCTTTAACCCACTGAGCCACCCAGGTGCCCCTATTTACTTATTTTTAACAGAGAGCACACCCAAGTGTGCTCACAAGTGGGGAGAGGGATGGGGGGTAGATTTTTCAAGCAGATTCCCCACTGAGCACAGAGTCAGGCTCAGGCTCAATCCCACAACTCATAAGATCACAACCTGAGCTAAAACCAAGAGTCAGTCACTTAACTGACTGAGCCACATAGGTGCCCCTAAAAACATGATTTATTAAAGAAAAATTGATTGGTTGGGCTTTATTACAATTAAAGAAAACTTTTGCTCTCACAAGATACTGTTAAGAGAATGAAAAAGTCACAAACTGAGAGATTATATTTACAAAACACATATCTGATATAGGACTTATATCCAAAATACACAAAGAACTCTTAAAACTGAATGGTAGAAAAGCAAACAACCCAATTTTAAAATGGGAAAAACATCTCAACAGACACTTCATCAAGAAGATAAACAGATGGCAAATAAGCACACAAAAGGATGCTCAATATCATTTGTCATTAAGGAGTTGCAGATTAAAACAATGAGATATATTCATAAGGATATATCTAACTTTATAAAAAATTGCCAAACGGTATTCCAAAGTGATGAACCATTTTGCTTTCTCACCAACAATATATGAGTTCCAGGCACTTTGCATTGTCAACAGCAGTGGTCGGATTTTTTTTTTTTAAGATTTTATTTATTTGATGGACAGAGATCACAAGTAGGCAGAGAGGCAGGCTGAGAGAGAGAGGAGAAAGCAGGCTCCCCACTGAGCAGAGAGCCTGATGCAGTGCTTGATCACAGGACCCTGAGATCATGACCTGAGCCAAAGGCAGAGGCTTAACCCTCTGAGCCACCCAGGTTTTCTGGTTGGATTTTTTTTATTTGAGCCATTTGGTGATGTAACAGTATGTCATTGTGGTTTTCTTTTGCAATTCTTAATGACTAGTCATATTGAAAAAATTTTTATGTACTTTTTTGTCATTCATAGATTTTATTCAGTGAACTTTTTAAATCTTCTTTTCATTTTTTAAGTATGTTGTTTCATTTATTATTGAGTTGTGAGGTTTCCTTAGATATTCTGGGTGTAAGTCAGTATCAGTCAGGGTCCAAGCAGGAGAATTATTAACAGGAGATTGAAATAATGGAGAATTGGCTTGTAAGAGTCAGAGAGAACTCTGATGAATACAGAAATAGAAAATATAGGGTCAGCCACTACTGGCAAGGCTGAGATCTAGTTGTCTGAGAAGAACTTCCAGATCTGTTGGAAAAAGCCTAGCACGGCTCACTGGATGGTGGAGGAGACACTGAGGTGGCTCAGCAGGGGGAATCTACTATCCTTTGGGGGTTGGGGATATTGTTCACAGGGAGGTGCCATACCCTGGAACCTGATGCAAAGTCACCACAGGAGTGTTACAGGAAGTGGTTCACAGTCAGGTTCACCTGCCAGTGGCACACCACTTTGAGAAGGTGTTGAGAGAAGCTTCTAGCAGCTGGGCACTGCTGGTTGCCCTATGCTGTCAAATCTGGGAGCTAGGGAAGTTGCCCTCTACAGGAGCCAGGTGCAAGAAAGGCTGCACTTCTCAGGACACTGGAAACTGGAAAAGAATATTCCTTCCTCCGTCAGTGTCCCTCCAGCATGCCCTACTGGCACAACATCATTCCAAATGGCACAGGTGAGATATCTACACGGCCCACCTCCAGGGTCACAGTGCAGGTGAAGAAGGGTGGATTTGGAAATGCCAAGCAATAAGCTGTTGACTGGCACAAAATCCTTTATCCTATGTGTTTCTCCAGGCTGTGTCTTACCTTTTCATTTCTTGACAGTGTCTTTTGAAAAGCAGATGTTTATTTTTTTTTTTAAGATATGTATTTATTTATTAGAGAGGCTGAGAATGAGTGATGGGGGGGAGAGCGAGAGTGCATGTGTGTGTGAAGCAGACTACCCGCTGAACAGGGAGCCTGATGCAGGGCTTGATTCCAGGAACCAGAGATCATGACCTGAGCTGAAGGCAGTCGCTTAACTGACTGAGCCACCCAGACGCTCCTGATGATTTTAACCC
Organism: Mustela putorius furo; assembly: GCF_011764305.1. NCBI lineage: Eukaryota > Metazoa > Chordata > Mammalia > Carnivora > Mustelidae > Mustela > Mustela putorius. The sequence continues at coordinate 11,202,906 of NW_025422045.1, read as the reverse complement.
TGATAATTCTCTTCATGTGCCTGTTTAGGTAACCACTTTAATAAATTGCCTATTGACAAATTTTGCCCATTGTTCTATAGGACCTGTTACCTTTGCTTATTTCAGCTTCAATCTGCACTTCTTTTCTCTGGTTTCCTAAAATGGAAGCTTAGATCATTGATTTTAGATCTTTTCTAATCCATGCATCAGTGCTATAAATTTCTCTCTGAGCACTGGTTTCACTGCATTATACAATTTTTTGACTAGTTGTATATTCATTTTTATAGAGTTACTTTCAAATTTCTCTTGAGACTTCTTCTTGGACCCAGGTGTCATTTACAATTATGTTGTTTAATGTCCAGGTACTTTGGGACTTCCCAGCTCTCCTTGTTACTGATTTCTTGTTGACTTCTGTAGTGGTCTGGGAGCTGACATTGTATGATTTCTATTTTTTTAAGTTTGTCAAGGTGTGTTTTATGGCCCAGAGTGTGGTCTATCTTGGTGAGTGAGTTTGAGAAGAATGTGTATTCTGGCATTGGATGAAAGTCATTTATAGATAGCAGTTCTATTTGCTTGATTGATGATGGTGCATTCCACTGTGTCTTCACTGATTTTCTGCCTGGTAGATCTGTCCATTTCTGATAGAGGGGTGTTGAAGTCTCTAACCAGGAGAGTGGATTCATCTATTTCTTCTAGCAGTTTCATCTGTTTTGCGCCATATATATTGACACTCTATTGTTAGTCACATACGTATTAAGGATTGTTCCATCTTCCTAGAGAACTGATCCATCTTCCTGGAGAACTTTATCCCTGAAAGCTTTTCTTGCTCTGTATTCTTATGTGGTTGAAATGAATATAGTTATTCCAGCTTTCTCTTAATTAGTGTTATTGTGGTGTATCTTTCTCCATTCCCTTACTTTTAATCTATATATGTCTTTTTATTTACAGTGGGTTTTTCCATAGACAACATAATTGGGTCACAGTTTTTCATTCGCTCTGATAATCTCTGTCTTCTAGTTGGTATATTTAGACCATTGACATTTAAAACGATTATTATATACTGTAATCAGATTAATATCTACCATACGTGTTACTGTTTCTATGTTATCCCTGTCCTGTGTTCCTATTTTTGTCATGTACTGTTTTTCTGTCTTCTGTGTTCTTTTTTTCAAATTTTTGAAAAAGATTTTATTTATTTATCTGACACAGAGAGAGATCACAAGCAGGCAGAGAGGCAGGCAAAGAGAGGGGGAAGCAGGTTCCCCGTTGAGCAGAGAACCCGATGCAGAGCTCCATCCCAGGACCCTGAGAGCATGACCTGAGCAGAAGGCATAGGCCTGACCCACTGAGCCACTCAGGCACCCCTGCCTTTTGTGGTTTTAACATAGCAATTTATATAATTCTACTTTCTCTCATTTCTTAGCACATCAGTTATGCTTTCTTTTTTTTTGCCTTTTTTAGTGGTTTCCCTACAGTTTGCAATAGACATTTACAACTAATCCAAGTTCACTTTCAAAAAACACTAGAGCTTCATGAGTACAGCAAGTACTTTATAATAACCAAGCACTCCTAATTACTTCATCCCATGCCTTGTATCATTGTTGTCCTTCACTTCACTTACACATAAGCTATAATCATAACACATTGCTGTTATTATTATTTTGAGAAAACTATTACACATTAGGCCAATTAAAAATAAAAAAATTAAAAAAAAATTATTCTGCCTTCACTTACTCCTTCTCTAACACTCTTGCTTTATGAGGATTCAACTTTTTGACCAAGATCGTTTTCCTTCTCTCTGAAGAATTTCTTTTAAAATGTCTTGCAGGGTAGGTTTGGTGGCAACAAATTCCCCTCATTTTTGGTCTGAGCAGGTATTTCTCCCTCACTTTTGAAGAATCATTTCCCAGGATACAGAATTCTAAGTTGGCAGGTTTTTTTTCTCTCAACACTGGAAATATTTCACCACACTCTCTTCTTACCTGCATGTTTTCTGAGAAGAAGTTGAATGTAATTCTTTTTTATTTCTTTTCTTTTCTTTTTCTTTATTTATTTTAGAGAGAGTGTGTGAACAGGGAAAGCGGCAGAATGGGAGGGAGAGGGACAAGCAGACTTTGCACTAAGCATGGAGTCAGATATGGGGCTCGATTTCACGACCATGAGACCATGACTTGAGCTGAAACCAAGAGTCAGATGCTTAACTGATTGAATCACCCAGGTGCCTCCCCCCAATGTAATTCTTATCTTTGCTCCATTTTAGGTAAGGTATGTTCCCCCTGGATTTTTAAAAGACTTTTGTCATTGATTTTTTTGCAGTTTGAATATTATATCCTTATTATAGGGTTTTGGGGTGTGGAGGTGGATTTAACCTGCTTGGTGTGCTCTGAGCTTCCTGGATCTGTGTTTTGGTGTCTGAATTAACCCTGGGAAATTTTCAGTCATTATTACTTCAAACATTTCTTTTGTTTCTTTCTCTCATTGTCTAGTATTCCCATTGTGTGTATGTTACACCTTTTGTAGTTCTCCTCCGTCCTTGGATATCCCATCCCATTTTTTGCAGTCCTTTTTCTCTTAGCTTTCCAGTTCTGGAAGTTTCTATTGACATATCCTCCAGCTCAGCAATTCCTTCCTCCAGTCTATTAATGAGTTTATCAAAGGCATTCTTCATTTCTGCTACAGTGTGTTTTTTTTTATCTCTATCATTTCCTTTTGATTCTTAGAATTTTCATCTCTCTGTTTAGATGACCCTTCTGTTCTTACATGTTGTCTATTTCATTCATCTGTGCCCTTTATAGTTATTTCAAAACCTAGTCTGATCATTCAAACATCTCTGCCAGATCTGAGTCTGGTTCTGGTGCTTGTTTTGTGTTTTCAAACTGTGTTTTTGCCTTTGAGTATGCATTGTAATTTTTTACTGAAAGCCAGACATGATGTGCTGGATAAAAGGAACTGTAGTAAGTGGGCCTTTAGTGATGTGTATAAGGTGTATGCAGGGGAAGAGGAGCCTCAAGGCTGATGATGAGGTCTCTATCTTTTAGTGAACCTGTACCTTTGGACTGAATTTCACAGGTGCTTCCCAGGTTTTTCTCCTCCTTAAATGGAACAAGATGGCTAGAGCTGGCTGGAGATGGGTATTTCCCTTCTTCCAGGTTGGCTGGGTCTGATAAAACCATGGCAAGCCAGACTCAGGTAAAAATTTCTCCTGAGAGCAGGTGTTAAGAATGAAGTCCTCTGGCATATTTCAAAATGGCTACTTTTTCCCTCCCCCTCCTACAAGCGTGAATAGATTTGTCTTTGATATTTGCCTTGAGACCTGGTAGAACTTCTGAAGGCTCACAACAGTTTGGTGTCCCTCTCAGACTGGGTACCCTTGGAGTTCCTAAACCTCAGACTTGTTCACACTGGGCCTCCAGGAATCTGACAAGTACAGTTTTGCTACCTAGCACTGGTTCCCAGAGAGGTTCCCGCTCTGCTAAGTTGTGAGCATCCATCTGTCGGTATCTCCAATTTTTGGAGCAGTGGTTTGCCCTGTGTCCTCAATTCTCTGGCAGATCTAAGAACAGTTGTTTATTTTCAGTTTGTTCTATTTTTTACTTGTCAGGAGAGCGTGTAGACTTCCAAGCTCTTTACGTCCTGGACTGGAAATTAGAAGTCTCTCTTTTGCTTATTGGTTTGCATGAGTTATTTGTATATTCTATTTTTTAATATTCTATGCATTAATTCCTTACCATTTCTATTTATTTATTTTTAAATGCCTTATCATTTTTAGATTTACAAATATATTCTCCCATTCTATCAAGTATTGTCTGGGATATCTTCTCTTAGACAGAAATCCTTAATCTTGACATCATCAAATGAACCATTTTTTTCCTTCTGGTTTGAGCTTTTGAAGTTTTATATAGTCTTTCTTCCAACTCAGGTCCCAAAGGTACTCTGTCATATTTTCTTCTATTAATTTAGATTTTTACTTTTATATTGAGGATTTATGTAATTCAGAGTGTATATTTTTATGCGGTGACAGGCAGGGGTCCCGTTTTATTTTCTCTATGTCGTCAGCTGGTCCCTTCTTTATTGTTTGTGATGCCTCTCACACATATACTTCTGGTCTGACTTTGAGTTTTCCATTCTGTTCCATGATCTACTGGTCTGTTTTTGTGCCAAAACAATGTTGTTGTTTTTGCTTTGTTCAGCTTCATACATGGCTTTGTAGTTTGCTGCTCTTTGCTCTTCTTTTGCAAGGTTGACTGAGTCCTATTTGTTTGTATACATTTTAGAATGAGTTTGCCAAGTTCCCAGAAAACACACCTGGAATTTTTACTGGCGCTTCACGACACATGTAGATTAACTCATGAAGAACTGACGCCTGTGTAATAGCAAGCCTTTCTATCCAATAGTGTGAGATATCCCTCCATTTATTCAGGTTGGTTTCTACATCCTTGATTCAAGTTTAAAGTTCTGTCTGTGTGTTCCTTGTATATTCTTAGTCAAGTTCATTACTAGACATTGTACATACTATTTTGATCCTTTTCTCCCAGAAGTTGGTTACTGCAGGTGAAGAGAAATGTTATGGATTTCTTTACTTTCCTTTTTTTTTTTTTAAAGATTTATTTATTTATTTATTTATTTATTTGAGAGAGAGAGAGAGATAAAGGTGTGGGGAGTCACAAAGGGAGATGGAAAGAATCTCCAGCAGATTCCCCACAGAGCACGGAGTCCCACATGGGGCTCAATTTTACAACCCTGAGACCATGACCCGAGTTGAAATCAAGAGTCAGGGGCTTAACCAACGGAGCCACCCAGCTGCCCCAAGCATTTCTTTTCTGGGGGTCAATCTCACATCTAGCGATTTGACTGAATTCTTTTAATAGGTTGAACAATCTGTCTGGTGACTCTCTTTGTTTTTCAAGGAAAGTGAAAATACTATCTTTATATAATAATCTTTTTTTATCTCTTCTCTTCTCATCCTTATATCTCTTATTGCTTCTTCCTGATCCTTTTGCAAGGAATGTCCATTATTATGTACTGAATAGTAACACTATATTTGCATCCCTCATTTCATTCCAGATCTTAAAGAAAATGCACTTAACATCTCTTCATTAAGCAAATGTTTGCCATATAAGTTTCACCAGGGGCACCAGAGTGGCTGAGTTGGTTAAGCGTCTGCCTTTGGCTCAGGTCAAGATCCTGGGGCCCTGGGATCGAGCCCCACATCAGGATCCTTGCTCAGCAGGGAGTCTGCTTCCCCCTCTCTCTCTGCCTGCCATTCCCCCTGCCTGTACTCTCTCTCTCTGTCAAATAAATAAATCTTTTAAAAAATACTATATATATAAAAAAAAATCCTTCACCAAGTTAAGGATGTCTCTCCTATATCCATAAATTAGTGATAAACTCTATACATGTTTTTTCTTCGTTAGTGTTTTGAGGTATTGTATGGTATTTGTCCTTTATTCATGGGGTGAATGCTGATGTGGAGCCAACTCGGAATTCTTGGAATAAATCCTACTTAATCAAAATGTATGTTTTAAATACATAATTGGATTAGTTAGCTGATATTTTATTTGGGATTTTTATATTTACATCATAGGTGAAAAGAGCTTATTCTTTTCACTGATTGCTTTGTCTTTAGTGATTTTAGAATCCAGATTACACTGGTTTCATAAAACGATCGGGGCATTATTTGCTCTTTTCTAGTTTTCTGGAGAAACTTACATAAGATAGGAATTAACTGTTCCTTGAGTTTGGCACAACGCCAGAAATTCATAAACTTTTATTACCATGACCCCACCAGCCCAATTGTTCTAGTGTTTACCACATATTTTGAAGGAGTTGGTTTAAATTAATGAATACAGGGGGGCCTGGTTGGCTCAGTCAGTTAAGGTCTGGCTCTTGGTTGCGACTCAGGTGGTGATCTTGGGGTCGTGGGATCAAGCCTGTTGGGCTCCGTGCTCAGTGTGCAGTCTGCGAGATTCTCTCTCTCAGATAAATAAATAAATCTTAAAAAAATAAAATAAGTTAATGAATACAAGTCTTACTTTCTCCGGGTGGCTGTGCACGGCAGAGAAAATATACACAGCCCTCAAGAATATGGGCACCATGTACGGGTCCCACACCTCAACCCAACCGTCAACCCTGTCAGTCTCTGTAGGTAAAAGGGTTGTGTCTTCTCCTCAAGTCCCTCCCTCCTCAGGCCTCACCACTACCTTTGAATTTAGCCTCCTGTTTTACTGACAAGAGGAAACCCCTCGGGCCTAACTCCCTTGAATCTCAACTGCCGGCTCACACAGAGACTGCCTGTCCACATCCAGTCATACCTCTTTCCCCCAGTCTTGGAACATGAGGTGTCCCCCTTCAGAGTCCAAGGCAATTCCTACAAACGTGCCCCTAAGCCCCCTCCCTTTCTCCCAGGGACCTCATTCCATTAGACAGTCCCTCTCTCTCCTGAAATTCAAACTTTCTCTCTCTACGGGGCTTCTTCTCCTTGGTCCAACAACATAATCAAATCTCACCCATCCCCAAAAAAATCCCTCCTTTGTGTGCTGGGGGACAGGCATTCTCGCACACTGCAGGTGGGAGTGTAAATTGGCAAGATCCTTCTGGGAAGCAATTCGGTAACCCGAATCAAAAGCCTGAAAAATATTTGCACCCTTTGTCCCAGTAATCCTGCCTCTAGAAATCCATCTAAGGAAGTAATCAGAAATGCTGACAAGGAGAGATGTTTAAAGATGTTAATCTCACTGTTATTTTAAACAGCAAAAACTGGAAACAATCTAAAGGTTCAACAACAGGGGATGAGTTCAACAAATTGTACTTAAATATCATGCCATTTTGGGCAATCACTAAAACTATCATTTTTAAAGGCTCATTGATGTGAGATATTATCCATGAAAAATAAGTGAAAACAGCAATGTCTAAACAATATATATGGTCTGGGGCTGAATTTTATATGTACAAAACAACTAACACATCTGGAATGTTAGCTATTGCATACATTCAATCTTCACAAAGTTCCTGAACAGTCAATACTGTTAGCCATGTTCTGTAGAGACAGTAACCAACCAGAAAGAAAAACATCAATATCTGGGGCGGGGGGTGGGGGGGGGGCATTACTGATGAATGTTATTTTCTTCATTCCCTTCCATATTCGCCAATACTTGAGCAAGGAGGTGCTCCTTTTTGTCAAGCAGAAATACTGAATCATTCTTTTCTTCTTTCTGTTACATATACTTTATACGTAGAATGGTGAATAACTGGAACAATACAGAGAAAATGAAAATCCTTCTCCTACTCCTGCTATGTCAACCCCCAGAGATGGCCACTGTGGACAGTCCGGCTTTTGTATTTATATTTGCTGTGAAAATGTGTATGTAGATACATACACTGCGAAAAAGCAAACGGGATCCTCCCACCATGTCCAATCGCAGCACTGCACAAGCCCACTGGTCCCAGCCGCTGCATTTGGGTCTCTGCCCCAGAGGTACCTGGAGCCCCTTTCTGCAGGAGGCTCACTTTTAATTTTTCCAAGGGGCCAACTATCACTTGACTGTTCTGCGCGGCCCTGAGGGGCTCCAGGTTTGGGGCATGGAGAACTGAGCTCCTGTCCCAGTCCTGCTATTGGCGAGCTGCCCAACCAGAGGAGAATCACTTTTTCTCTCTGGGGACCTGTTTCTCCATCTTTCCAAGGGAGTAACCGTTCTTGCCTTTCCCACTTTAAGGGACCATCATGATGCTCCAAAGTGCTGATGGTTAAGTGCTGTGCCCAGAGCTTAGGGTTCCCCACATCTGATGCTCCTCCCTAGTTCCCAGTTGCAGGGATTTTTCAATGTATCCCCAGTGGAGAAGGGGGTAAGAGGGCTGCAGAGGGGAAGAAAGAGACTTTGTCACTAGACAAGCCCTGGAGGCCTAGAAACTCCAGGTTGGCTCTTGAGCTCTCTCCAGCTCACTCAAGAGTCTTGTGATGGGCATCAGCGGAGGAGGACTCTCTAGGTGCGGGAACATGGAGGGGGCGCCTGAAGAGCACGGTGAGGGGAGAGGGAAAGCAGTAGGACAAGCTGGGGAAAGCGCTGGAGGGCTGAAAGCGCTGCGGGGCCTCCACTCCAAAGCGCATTTTAGAGGCTCTGCATGAGCTAGCCGGTGCAGAAGCCAGTGCCCTCCTCCGCGGAGCCGCCGCCCTCTGGTGGCAGCGTGCAAAAGTTACAACTGCTCTCTCGGCCCCGCCTCCCCGCGCAAGGCTGGAGGGCCGAGTTGCCACTCAGGCATGCTGCAAACAAGAAGCCCTTTCCACAGAGACCCGAAACCTGCCAAAAGGGGAACTCAGGGTTGAGTGATCTAGGACTGGAACTTGGGACTCTGGACAGCACGTCCAACTGATGCTTCCAGCAACCTCTAGTGATCGTCAAAGCAAAAGGCACCAGACAATGAAGATTTCATTCAGGCTATTGCAATGGACAGAATGTTCATTGTTAAGGACCATCCCAAAGAAAAGGGAGAGGCCTGGGGTTTTAGAAAGGCAGGTAAACAAGGGAGTCATTGGCAAGTCTTTTATGAGAGTAATAAGAAAGCATGAAGATGGGTTTTTCTGGGAATGCCCAGAGCAAGGGGAATCCAGTGCAGTTAGCTGATTCCCCAGAACTTAAAAGGGTATAGGGATTTATTAGCCATCACTGCCTTCCAGAAGCACAGGATTCAGATATAAATATAAATAAATATACATATAAATATTACATATCCATCTGCTATAACAGATGGAGCATGCTACGGGATGGCTGTTGGGGAGCCAAGGGAAGTGGGGTCCAGGTCACCTATGCGCAAATTTTAGAGGCTGAGGCAAGATCCCAACTTGCAGACACCAAGACAGCAAGGTGGCCCCAACCTGAAGTTTCATATTCCCTCTAAGAGGAAAACCAGAAAGTCAAAGAGGAAGGGATGGACCCAGCCAGCAGTAAAGTCATGGCTTTTGGTTTTGTAGGCTGTATCAGAGAAGCAGGCATCACCGGGGTGACCCCCGGGAAAGAGGCAGAAGGGTTCTGAAGGCACAGTGAAGACCCTCGTCAAGCCTCAGGAAGGGCTAGAAACCTGGCAGTTCTGAGATCTGGCTACCATGTCTGCTTCTCTGTGTTTCTCTGCGTCTGCCTCTGATGCCAGGGGACCCACTCAGTTACCTTTCCCCGCCCAGCTTCCTCTCCCACCCACAACCGCTACTCCCCTGCAATTTCAGCCAGCACACGGCCCCTTGGGGCCATCAGCCCCTGAGCCTGCTCAGCCTCCAGCCATAGAGCCCGCCAGGAACTGCAGCTTTGTCTGAGCCTGTGAAGACACTCCTCAGAAGACAGCCCATTTTCAAGCCAGACCATGAGTCATTTGACAGCAGCCGGCCTGTGCCCTGCCCAGCCTCTGGCAGGCGGCCCACCCCGGCCCCTCAACTGTAGGCGGGGGGTTTCCATGATCTGCTTCTCACAGGGGCTGGGACAGGACAGTGGCCCTTGGAAGGGTCAAGAGCACTACACTGAGCTAAAGGAAATGAGAAATGAATTAAAAAGACTCGGCATGTGTCACGGAACGTGATGTTGGGCCCACTGCTGGACCTCAGGGTGTGTGGACCCATTGCTCAGACTTCCCGCAGCCTGTGCCCGCACTCTCCTGACAGCCCTCTGCACACCACTGCCATGATGCGCCCCGGGCTGGATCCTGGTCCATTAGATTTTGGGGAGGGACAACCTGACCCAAGCCCAAATATCCTGGAGAAGTGGGCTCTCACCGGCATGTTCGGGTACTCACCCGACAACAACTGTGCCCACCTTTCCACTGAACAAAATGGCTTTCTGGTAACTGGGGAAGGGGACAGGTGGGGCACTGGAGGTGAGGGGACAGCAGTGTGAGAATGAACGTCCTTCCTGTACTTCTCTGCTATCTCATGTTTATCCATGCTCAGGCTGTTCTTCCGCCCTGACTGTCCACACCTCCCCCACAACCCCTTCAGCAGGCCGGCTCTTCCTCTCCTTGGAGACTCAAGTTGGCATCCCTTCCCACTGGAAGGACCTCCTGTCCCTCCCCTCCCCCGCAGCAGCCCTCCTTTCTTGCTTCCATCCCTGCCAGCTCCTCCAAGCTCCAGAGTTACTGGAAAGACTCCCCCTGTCTTATCCTTGAGGGTCTGGGACATGGAAGGTTCAGTAACTTCTTCCTGAATGAACCAAAGTTGAGGGCTTGGGTTCATCACTGGGGTTGCTTTTTCAGAAGGGGATCCCAGGACTGACTTTCCAATGTTTGTCACATGACACAGGGTAGCCAGGGAGTGAGCCTGAGTTTCCACTGGCACTTCACCACATGCTCGCTGGACAAGTTACCTAATCTAGTTTCCTAATGCCGTTTTCTTCATCTGTAAAATGGGGAATACTGGTGGTACCCACTTCAAAGAGCTGTTGTGAGGGTCCAGTTAGATACTGCTTACCACAATTCTTGGGACATTGTACATGCTCATTATTTTATTATTACTATCATCATGCACCCCTCCTGCCACAGAACTCAATGCTGCCCCCAGTGGTTGTGCAGGGGATGCCACTCTCCAGCCCTCCCAGATCTGTAAAACCACCATCACTCCATCAGTAAAACACAGGCTTAGAATTTAACCTCACTGGGCTTCTGTACAAAGAACAGATTTCAATTTTTTGTAAAGTATGATAAAAAAAAATATTAAGTAGTCTAACACACTTTGGTATATCTTTTCTAGTTTTTTTTTCTTAAGAACATTAAATGTAGCTCTAGTCAGGGGCGCCTGGGTAGCTCAGTCGGTTAAGCATCTGCCTTTGGCTCAGGTGATGATCCCAGTGCCCTGGGATCAAGCCCCACAACAGGCTCCCTTCCCAGCAGGGAGTCTGCTTGTCCCTCTCCCTCTACCCTCCCCATTTGTGTTCTCCTTCTCTCTCTCTCTCATGCTCATGCACTCTCTCTCTCAAATAAATAAATAAAATCTTTAAAAATGAAAATCCTGTTCCTGGTGTACAAATAAACTAATATTTGACATAATTCCAGTGATAAATACCTATCAGAAGTATTAAGTACTAAAAAGAAAAATAAAGGGAAACAGAATGAAAGGAGGTACTATGGTCAGCAAGCGATCAGGGAAGGCCTCCTGGAGGAGGTGACATTGAGCAGAGACCTGAGCTACAGACAGAAAGAGCCTTAGGACATTGAATGGGGCTTCCCCTGTCTAAAGATGGAGAAAGAACCCTGAGAAAGGCAGTGGCTTTCCCTAGATTACAAAGGTACTACGACTTCTCTAGGGGAGGGTGTTCCTCCTGAGAGTCTGGGCTCAGGGGGTGTACTCCGAGGCAGCGGAGTACCCTCTACTTACATACAGCTGTGGTCTCACAGACCCTTAGCCCAATCCACTCGGCACCAAGTCAGCCCAAGGGCTCCTTTCCCCACCCCCTTCCATTTCTCCTTCTCCCTCCTTCTTCTCTCTCTCCCCCATCTCCTTCTCCTTCTTGTTCTTACAGTTTTTTGTCAATAAACACTGAATGGTATGTAAACGTAAAGGCTCAGGTGAATGAATAATTAGAGGCCAAACGCCTGAGTGGCCAGCAAGAAAACCAAGAAATGGGATGTTGCTGTCACCCCAGAAGCCTTCATGTCTCCCTTCCCACTTCCCTGTCCTTTATGTCAATCCCTTCCTTGCTTTTCTTACCATTTCACCACCTACATATGTGTCCCTAAACAATATAGTTTTGCTGTTAGAACTCTGAACTTTATATAATGGTGTGGTTCTATATATGTCTTTTATGCCTTACTCCTCTCCCTCAGCATCAAGTTCACAAGGTTTACCCCTGTCGCTAGGGGTCCTGGTCTGCAAGGGCTGCGGTAACAGTGTGCCACAGATCTGGAGGGTAGAAGTCCAAGGTCAAGCATCAGGAGAGCCATCTCCTTCTGAAGGTCGTGAGACAAGGTTCTGTTCCAGGGCTCTTTCTTTGGCTCGTAGGTGGCTGCCTTCGTCCTGGGTCTTCACACTGTTCCGACCCCCATTAAATTTCGTTTTTGTATAAGGACGTCTTCATATTGGCTTAGGGCCCACCCTGGTGACTTTACCTAGGTGAAGACCGCACCTCCAGATATGGCCACTCCCTAAAGCATGGGAACATATGAATGGGGGAGGGATACATTTCAGCCCAGGACCCCGAATGTGACGTTGTTCACTCATGTTCGTAAGCATATGATTTTCAGTCCTGCAAAGCATGAGGACAGCACGAGCTATTAATCCAGGCTCCTGTGGATCGGCACTTGGCTGGGGCCATTACAGATAAAGGGTACAGTGAGTTTCTGCAGAGTTTACAAAGAGCAATGGAACAACTGAGTCACAGGGGAAAGTTGATCTTCAGATTCAGAGGCTCTGCAAACAGTTTTCCAAAGTGTTTGCACCAATTTCTCCTCACTCCGGCCCCAGACTCTCCCATCTTTGTGGCTCGACTTCCTCAGCCACAGACATGTCCGTGTTACCTGGGCAGTAGTCTAGTTTGCATTTCCCTGATGACTAAGGGGGATGAGGATGCTTTTGCATGGACTCCTGGAGCTCCCGTTTTGTGAAGTGCCTGCCCAAGTTTTACTGGTTTTAACGTATCTTTTTGATCTTTTAATCTCTTCCCCTTCTACCACGCTCATGGCAATTTTACTGTAAGGGCACGTTTGCCACTTCCCTGCCACTGGACTTTGGTTTGTACTATCCGAGTCACCCTGCATGTTTGTAATAACTTGACTCTAGGAGATCAAGGCTGGGAGCATCATCCCTTCCTTCTCAGAAGTCTCTGGGCTCCTCATGCAAACCTTCCAACTCTCTCTCCCTTCCAACTTCCCATCTGCACCTGTGGACAGAGCTTCACCCTCCCCTCACCAACTGCAGCCTCTCCTCCTACCTGATCTGTCTCTGTCACCCACACAGGATTATGATCATCGATGGAGATGATGTGCAGGTGTCCAGCATGGTCCCTGGATTCCTGCATGCTCGCAGTAAGTATGACTTCCCTTCCCTCTTCTTGATGTTCTGCAGAAAGGAATTAGAGTAACATTTATCAATCATGCCCTGAGTGCCAGGAGGCAGGCCAAGGACCACTCACTGCCCATTTGTTACCATTCTCTTCTTCTTTCTTAGTTACAGACTTTATTCAGGGCAGTAATGTGCATCCTTTGCTTTTCCTGCCTTCCTCTTTCCTGATGCCTGGAACTTGGAGCTCCTGCAGCCATTTTGGACCAAGAACTGGGTAAAAGAGCCAGCTCTCGAGCCATCCAACCAGACCTTGAAAGGCAACTTGTCTCATGCAGCAGAGAAATTAACCTCTGTCACCTTAAAGCAACAGTGATTTTGTTTTCTATTATATGGCACAACCTAAGGCGGATACTTAACGAAAAGTACATGTTTTTGGTTAATCATAAACATGTTTGCTTGAGCTAAATTTTCCTGCTTAAAATTATTTTTGCTGGTAAGTAAATGATACTATGTTTGAGTCTCTACACTCAAATTTGTATTTTTCAAACAGCCCACTGGGTTAGTTTTTCACACTGGTATGAGTAATTGAGACATGGCATCTCAAATAGCCAAGAAATTAGCATTCCCTCTTAGTATTTAAAAGAAGTTGTCTTAAAAAAATTTTTAACAAAATAAAAGAAGTTGTCTTGGGGCATCTGGGTGGTTCAGTTGGTTAAGCGTCCACTTTCCGCTGGGGTCATGATCCTGGGATCCTGGGTTGGAGCCCTGTGGCAGGTTCCCTGCTCAGCAGAGAGCCTGCTTCTCCCTCTCCCTCTGTTCCCCTGCTTCTGCTCTCTCAATCGCACTCTATCTCAAATAAATAAATAAAATCTTTTTTAAAAATGGGAAGTGGTATACACATGCATATGCACACACACATACATGCACGCTAATGAACCAGCCATGTGTGGTGTACGGGAGAACACTATGGATTCTGATTGTAAGGCTTGGATAATTCACTTGATCTGAGCCTGCTTCCTCATCTGAAAATGGTGGCCTATCACGTCCATGTACTATAAGGACAAAATGAGAAAAGTGCATATAAAATGCCTGCCAGAAACAAAGCGCTCAGTCAATGGTAAAGAAGGTGGGTGTGTTTTAATTTTTTGACAGTTGGCTTATTTGGGGCAAAGAAGACTAATCTGTCCCTTCAGGAGAAGGCCTTACTCCTTACTCCAACCACTTGAGTCACCCCCACCCCCAGCCAGGCCCCTGGGGGAAAAGGCCACCAATGCTCTGACCCTGAGACCCTGGCCTGGGGTGGCTGCTGGCACCCCCCCCCCCACTTCCCCAAGGCAACAGCACCCACAGCAGTGAAGCCCAGAAGAGCTGGGTTTAAGTCCAGATTCAGTTCCAGTTTTTATTTAAAGATCCTAATTTCTGGATGTTTATTTAGGGGATTCCAGCGGTAGCTTAAGCTCCTTTAAGACATTCTAAGTTGAAGTCTTTCCTTCACTTGGCTGCTAAAGTTTAATTCAGTCTAATTATTTCATATGGCACCGACTATAATAGTTTCATAATTTCTAGTATATTAAGCACTTAATATGTTGTGTCATTTGAAATCACATATTAAATTCAGCAAAGTACATTTTAATGAGAGTTAAGTGGTGTGAAAATATTAATACAATGTGATGGTTCATCTTGGTGCTCATATTTTGTAGGTCTGTTCCCAATGCACAAATGCCTCGCTCACCAGGTAAGCAAAGCATTTAGCTACCTGAGGCTGGGATGGGTGTCTGCTGAGAAAGCAGTAGTCCTGCCTTTTGCCATCTAGCACTTTACAGTGAGATTTCCTGGGGCGCCTGGGTGGCTCAGTTGTTAAATGTCTGCCTTTGGCTGGGTCATGATTCCAGGGTCATGCATTGGGCTCCCTGCTTGGCAGAAAGCCTGCTTCTCTCTCTCTGACTGCCCTTCCTTGTGTTCCCTCTCTCTGTCAAATAAATAAATGAAATCTGAAAGAAAGAAAGAGAGAGAGAGAAGGAAATACAGTGGGATTTCCCATTGGGCCTCACCACCTAATAAAGCGAGTAGGGAGATCCTTACTTCCATCTTAGAGGGGAGGAAACTGAGGCTCACTGCTGGGCCCTGTCAATATGGCCCTTCTTGGCTCAGAGAAGGTACACCTCCCTGCACACAGCTGCTGACAGGGTGTGTCACTTCTCCCAGCTGCAACCCCACATAGAAAAACTGATAGAACCTGGAAGTTGGCAGCCTTCGTACTTGGACTTGGAGATTCTTTTTGTCCCTCTTTCAGAGGGTCCCTTGCACACTCTCAACCTAAACACCCTGTGCTCTCAGGCTGCCCTGGGAATGCCAGCGAAGAGGGTCTTGAACTAAATCACAGTGAACCCTTCAGATAGCAACAGCTCAGAATAAGGATGCTTCAAAGGCAGGAGTTAAGGCGCGGGAGAGAGTGCGCCTCCAAAAACTGTCCAGTGGGACTCCTTTATTCCATCTGGGTGCGGAGTTAGCCCTTGGAGCCAGAGAGATTTGGGAGCAAATTCCAGTGTCACTCACTAGCTGTGTCCCTTTCCTCTCCAGGCCTAGGTTTTCCCCATCAGCAAAAGAGGAACAAGACTCCCTCCTGCTTATCTCTAAGACATGAAAAAGAAACAGAACATCAGAAGAAAGGACAAGAATTCACACTAAGCTCAGAGAACAGCAGGGAGTGAGTTACAAGCTGTCCCCTCCCAGAGACAGATGCAACCAAGGCTTTCCATATCAGACCCAAGGCAGCAAAGCCCTCTGAGGGAAAACAGTCCTCACTGCAGCTACGGAGGGGAGCGGGAACAAAGGAAAGGAGCTACCACGACAAAAATGTTATCCTAGCGAAGAAACAATCCCTCCAGTAGCTTTAAAAAGAGGAGCTATTCTCACTTTTCAAAAAGTCTGATTCTTGGAAAATTAAGAAGACCAAAGACGAGTAAGGAAGTGGTTATACACGGAGGGATTTGTGTGTTTTTTTGGTTTTGTTTTTTTGTTTTGTTTTGTTTTAAGATTTATTTTAGAAAGAGGAAGAGAGAGCACAACAGGAGGGGCAGAGGGAGAGGGAAAGAGACTCTCAAGGGGACCCCGTGCTGAGCGCCGAGCCTGACCCCTTGACCCTAAGACCAAGACCCCAGCTGTAACCAAGAGTCAGATGCTTAACCAACACCACGGCCCAGGCAAGCCTACATTGAGTATCTGTGTACCTACTACGAACTTCCCACGGACCCAGGACCTGCTCCAAACACTTCACAGGAAGCAGCTCCTCTAAGGTGCTCAGGCCACTCACATAGCCCTACAGTTACTATTCCAACAACCCTGCTAGGCTTGCCTCGGAGTCACCGCCCAACAGGTGGGGAAAAGCAGGCACGGACAAAGCTCCAGGCGCAAAAAAGAGATCTGGGGGTGAGTGAAAAGCGTGGTCCCCAACCCCCTTCCAGAATCAAGCTGGGAAGGGGCAGCACTGAGGTCAGGCATCTGGGATGGATTAGAAAGGCTCTAACCACAGCAGGGGCCAAGCCGGAAGAGCAAGGGCTCCCAGAACAGGGGGATTAGGAGGCTTGCAAAGAGAAACTCCCTCTGGCCACTGGTGACCCTGCCTCTTCCCAGAGGCCACCCTCTGAGCTGTCGGTGAACACAGACCTTTTTCTACCTCCCCCCTCCCAACCCTGGCTTTCTTTTCGGGGAGGCAAAGAAGGAAATATGGAAAAACTCCTTTACACTGGGGTGATTAGGGTGGGAGAGCATACTTCAAAAGAGATCTTAGGAGAACAAGGTTTAAGTCAGAGCAGGTGCTGCTCAAAGGGATTTCTAGGGCCTGAGGGGTGGATTCTTCTCCACACCCAGACCGCCTGAAGTCCCATCCTGTGTCTGGACCCTTGGAGCTTCCAGGCCAGGCCTGTGAACTCAGCACTTCCCTGCCCTACTATGCTGGGTAAAATCTGGATGCCACCAATGCCATTCGTGCCCAGGTTCCCAGCAAAGAGAAGGCCATGGCTGCTTCTCCACACCCCTGCTTCCTCCTCCCTCTGGTGGGGCTGATGGGAATCCCTAGCCCTTCTTATTTCAAATGAATGACATGTGGAAACACTCAGTGCTCCCAGGCTTCAAGGGAATACTATAACAATGTTAGAGAATCCTAAGATCTCATGTCCTCACTGACATGTTTTCAATATGAAACAGTCCATTGCTTCATTTATCCAGATTTAATAAAGGTTGGCTCTGATCTCTCCCACTCAGGAGTGGTGGGAAGCTCCACCTCCGATGGGATCAAGGGAACCACTCTGCGTCTCTTAATGTTCTGCAGCCCAGGACATTCAGCGAAGTCTGTCGGGACTCAGGCCACCTTGGGTCTCAGAGTAGAGCGAAGACAACAGCTCTGAGGGCCAGCAGGAGCCGGCTTCCCCTGCAGCTCTGAGACCCATAACCTACGCAGAAACATACTCCTTGCCTTTTAGTGTCCATGCCCTTGGGGTCTCTGGGAGCAGGATCCCCTTGGTTCTCTCCATACTGAGTCCTCCATCCGTCTGTCCTCCAGCTTCATGTCACATCCAATCCATCTCCTCCCCTTTCATCCCTACCCTCCCCCCTTCCTCCACACTGGGCCTTCAGGGTTCAGAGGAGAGTGCTGCAGGGTTCTGCAGATCCCAGACCCTAGGTCCACGGTAGCTCCTGTGGACTAATTCTTGGGGTCTTCCGTGCCCCAAGGATGAACAGAATTCTCCACCCTTCTTTTAGAAAGCAGAAAGTGTTGAATGTTTACATCTTGCTAATTATAGTCTCCAAAAAAGTCCTTCAGTTACCCAGTTACAAAAACAGAAAGAAAGAAAGAGAAAGAAATCAATCACAGGAATCACAGCATGCCAAAGCAGAGAGAGATATGAAAGATCATCTCTAGGACAGTTTCTTCACTCTGCAGAAGCTAAAACAGGACCAGAGAAATCCAGGGAGTTGGGCAAGGTCACAAAGACAGATGCGGGAAGAGAGAACTCAGATGTCCCTCCTCTATGTTACAATTGCTCAATAAGAAAAACAAACGAAAAAACAAAACAGAACAAACAAACAACAACAACAAAAAAAAAACCACGTCTGGCTCAAAATAACACATGCTCGTGTAGCCAGAAATGGTGAACAACCTGGTCCATCTCCTGCTGGTTTTCGCAATAAGGCAGTTATGAACCCACGAGATGTACCTGTCACCGTGACACGTGTGAGCATCGACTGTGACGAAAAGGCTCTTCTTCTAAATAAATGAATAAAAACGTGGATGCTAATTGAAGATTAGCATCATCTCCCATCAATGCTAATACGCTTTTTGGTTATTTGCAATTCCCTTTTGTAAATCTGAGGGAAACATCGTTGCCCAAATTAGCTCTTTTCGCTCAATAAAGGCCATATTATCATTCTGAGGTTTGTGTTTGCTTACTGCTTATTTAGAGAGAGGTCAGATGAGAAGTTGGGCAGCCTGCACCTGATTTCCATTTCACTGAAGACAGGTGGGGGGAGGGGCTCCAAAGTCGCCAGAGGCCAGGCCGGGTACTCCCTGGCTGTGGCTCCAGTCAGGCTCACAGTGCTGAGCCAGAGCAGGTCCACGGGGCACCTACCACCTCCACAGCGGTCTCTCCTGCCTGGAGGACTTGCCAGATCCGTGAAACTGACTCAGGTGGCTCCCAGGTCTTCCTCTGCCTGGTACTGCCTGACCTGCCCTCTTAGGGCTGCAGCCCTATCAAGCAACTACTCAAACGTCCCCTCCCCTCCTGCCCACCTTCTTGCCCCAGTCACTGTCTATCCCCCAGGCTCTTCCTTCCCAGTCCATCTCAGCACTGGACTGAGAATGCTCTGCCATGTTTTCCTGGCTCCCTTGCCGGAACCGAAGCGTCCTGCAATCACGCAGCAACCCAAACCACTGCCTATTGGACCCACAGCCCCACCGCTGATGTCTAGGAGCTTGGTATTTGGAGAAGGCCAGCAGGAAGGGAAGTCTGAGCTGATAAGGCCTTGGGGGCATCCTCGAGGTCAGCGAAAGGGGAGGGGGCACCCCTGGTCCCAAATCTTTCCTCGCTCGAGTTCCACTGGGAGGAGAAAATGAAACCAGACTTAGCTCCAGAGCTCAACTTTCACAACTGGCAGGGGCAATTTTGGCCTTGATTACCCAACTAGAGCTTGTTTTCTAACCTGCATTTTGAGGGGAAAGCCACGGGTCGGGTTAAAGGCCTAAGGGACCTAACGCAGTGACCATTCCCAGGCTGTCACACCCCGAATCACGCTATGGTGCCACACTATGGGGTACACCAAACCGTACCCCTTGCCCTTGACTCCAAGCACCGGGCGCGGGTCCCGAACACTCCAGAGGAAGCAGCGGCGCCACGTGGCCCACCCCACCGCAGCCCTCGGCCAACCCTGCCCACCCCCTTCCGGTTCACGCTCCGTGGTTCCAGCTCTTGGCGGGGTCACGGGCCCTAGACCCCGGACTGCCCCACCGGCCGATCGCAGCCGCTTCGGGGTGCGGGTCCGGCATGCTGCAGGGCCCTCAGGCGCACAAGGCCCCCTCTCTCCACCCCCCAGCCAAAGGCCCTGACCCCGCCCCCGTTTCGTCGGAAGCCACTGCGCCGCGGCGTTCGCTAAGCAGCCCCGCGCGCGACCCCTGGGGGCCCAGCCCACCAGACGCCGAGCAAGAGCTGGGCCCGCGCGCACCACGTGACCGAGCGTGTTCCCGGCGCCCTCTGGGGGCGCGCAGAGGTCGGGCGGGCCGAGGGCCAATTTCCCATGGTCCCTTCATTTGCATACACAACGTTGGAAGATTAGGGACAAAATTAGATTTAATTTAGCTGTAATCACAAAGATACAATTACTGTCTGTACGAGATAATAAAAGATCATAATGCTGTAATTATTTGGGGATTTTTGAAAAGCGCGCAGCATAGTCATCATAACTGTAAAAACATGGCTCTTTTGAGCTTTATATATTGGCCGGGAAAGACGGTAGTTCGTGCTCGCTTCGGCAGCACATATACTAAAATTGGAACGATACAGAGAAGATTAGCATGGCCCCTGCGCAAGGATGACACGCAAATTCGTGAAGCGTTCCATATTTTGTTTCATCGGTCCCTCAATGCAAACACTTCCCACCTACAGGTTTTATCTTTTGTTTCACACAAAGGAAACTGTAGTCCCAGGAGATAAAATAAGAGGAGGTGGGGCGTAGTCAGATTTTCTCCTTTTTCTGCTTTTTCTCCTTTTTCTGCTTTTTACGCCCGACCCCAGGCTTCGATCTTCCCCAACGTTGCCCCTGCTTTCCCCTGCACTATCCGGAGTCCTAAGGCACCTACCACTTAAGCAAGCGGATTTGCCAAAGTTGACCCACTTCAGGTCCAAAATATAACAGGCCCCTAGTGCTATGATAGACCCAAGGGGACTGTAACAGGACACGCAACAAGACTTCTCTGAATGTCTCTGAATCTTAAAATGATGCCTCTGAATCTTAAAAACATAGCAATGCCCACTCCTTATTAAGCATCTACCATGTGCCAGGGGCTTCCAGTATCTCAGTACTCCCGACAGCCCTGCCTTGTGCCTACTACTGTCAGCGTTTTACAGGAGACCCCAAGAGGCAAAGCACCCTGGCAGTGATCATGTCATGAGAAAGTGGCTGCCGCGAGGCCCGGCAAGACCTTTGGAGGCACAGGCCCTGAAAAGATCGGGACCCTACCCCGACGTAATGACTGCAAAAAAGCATAGTCCTACTTGGTTAAGATGGGAAGAGGGGAAAAGTCCAGTAAAGTTCAGATTTCCTGCGCGGACTTTATCGAGGTGTTTTCTTTCCAGGAGGAAAAAAAAAATGGTGTACAAGCTTTGCAGGTGCCAGAGCACACTCGTAGTGGGCCCAGCGGTCTCTGCAGCCGCTCGGAGAGTAGCAGGGCTCTATCCAGGGCCGCAGAGCTCCCAGGCTCACCACAGCTGGGGCAGGCAGCAGAGGCGGAGCCCCTAAGCCGCCCCAGGGCAGCGACGAGTCCTCTCCAGGCGGGCGCTCGGAGCTGCCTAGCGGCGTTCCATCAGGGATCCATTTCTGTTCTCTTCAGTGGAGGTGAAATGATCCTTTCCAGGTAACAGCCGAGAATGTGGGTCTGTAGGACCTCTCGTTGCGCCTTCTCCTCGGCTCACGGCCTCCAGTGCATGGAGTTGGAGGACAAGCTTTGGTTTTCCTTTCTTCCCCCAAAGATGCCTGGTTCTTATGAGGAACTTGGGTAACTGGGTGCGTGGTTTTCAAAGTCTCCTTCTGAGATGCCAAACAAGAAAAAGACCAATGTTGGCGTGACTCTCTCTCCTTCTCAAGAAACTTGTTATTCCACTTGGTATGACCGGTTGTCTTGGAGCAGATACGAGGAAATACAGGCAATTCTTAGTCCTGGAAAAGCCAGAGACCTGGCTGACTTTCCTGGCTCTGCACAGTTCTGCGAAGTAGGTACCCTCTCCCGCCTCCAGTTGCAGATGGGGAAGCTGAGGCGCAGAGAGATTCAACAACTTGCCCAATGTCACACAACTAGTAAATGGCAGCGAAGGGATTGAGACCCAGGAAATCTGGCTAGAGAGCTTGTGCTCATAACCAAACACTACACCAGCTTGGATGGTAGAGAGTGAGAGATACAGTTGTTTAGAATTAATGGAAAGAGCACATGGGTCCAGTTCTGCTTTTGCTGGTTTTCTGAATTCAAGAACAGGAGTCGTATTTTTGCAAAGGATCGAGGCTAGAATTTAGATCAGGGTAGCTGGGAATAGGTGCCCGGTGAACTTGCAAAATGTGAAGGAGTGGAGGAGCACTGTCTTTGGGACACGCTGGAAGAGAAAGAAAGTTTTCCTAGGCTGACAATCTCTTAGCAGACACCTGCCCTCCAAAATAATCCTTTTGATGAAGGATCTTCTGAGCAATAAATTTGTGCTTTATTAATATGATGCAAATGAGTTTAATTGCCTCGCAATCGCTGATATTCAGAAGCACTTAGGGACTCCTTCCTTCGGACATTTCCAGCACCCAGACTAACCACAAAGTTGGAACCCCTTCATTGAGACATCTGTTGAGCTACTGGGATGCCCTAGGCCCTGTCCTGGAGATTCCAAGGAAGGGCAAGATGCGGCCCCTGTTGCCAGGGTACTTACAGTCCTATAGGAAACAGACATACAAAACGGAGGAGAACTCAGAGAACTGAATACCCCCTGAGTTTTTCATAAACCAAGTGCCATAGGAATGCAGAGGTGAGTCCCAGGAATCCAGAGGTCTTCCAGCTGGTTTTGTTTTGTTGTTTGTTTGTTTTGCTTACAGTTTGCCAGATTTGCAGGATAGATGGAGTTGGGATTTCCTCCCAGGAGGGTGAAACATCAAGCCATGTTTGCCTGGTTCTTTATCCCCACACCCTGGACTCCAGAGCAGGACCTCCTGTGGGCACCGCCCAGGAGTGTGACACCAAAAATTTGGACGCAACACCCAGGAGGACGTTCTGGGTATTCCTCTAGCTATTCCTCTAGCTATTCCCCAAACCCCACGTTTTCTCCCTAAAACAAGGCTCCCTAATCTGGAGCCTTCGGACTCTGGGCTGTCATACCTAAATTGTGTCGCAAGGTGGCAACGTTGTGGCGAGAAATAGGCTTTTTAAAAATCCTGGGGTTTTTTTCCAAAGCATATTTTCCCTATTAATGTTTCATTTAACTTAATTAGAATCTGGTAAACTAATTAAAGTAGCTACGAGCCCTGCAATCAGCAATAATTCGTATAATTATTGATAATTACATCCATACCAATCGTTTGGTTATTAACATTTGGGGGAGAACAAACCACTTCTGAAGGGACGAGGAACCCAGGAGGGTTTTGCAACAAAGCTTTCTGGGTCGGATCCGCCTACACCTCCAATCTGCAGGGATTCTGGCCCAGATGGGGCACCCTTTCGGGCTCGCCCCGGCCGCCTACGGCTTTTTCCCCCTCCACTTCGGGGGAATTCGGAAAGGGAAGGTGAAGAGAAATATTAGCTGGGCTCCTCTGTGTGGGCCGCGGCCCTGGAACTTCCTGCCTGGGCAGTGCCTGTCATTCCCATTTCACCGAGAAGGAA
Source organism: Mustela putorius furo (assembly GCF_011764305.1). Taxonomy (NCBI): domain Eukaryota; kingdom Metazoa; phylum Chordata; class Mammalia; order Carnivora; family Mustelidae; genus Mustela; species Mustela putorius. The sequence goes on along the minus strand of NW_025422045.1, from coordinate 11,179,837 downwards.
GTGCGGCTTCCAAAGGCGTGCTCACGCCAAGGGAGTCAAGGCTCGCGCTCTCCTCAACACCTGCACTGTTGGGGTGCACCACCGCCGGGCCCCCACACGCCGTGAGGACGCAAGTCACTTCCTCTCGCGCCCTCAGTTTCACCGTCGGTACAGTGGCCAATGATCTGGTTGATTCCACCCACAGAAATGTTCCCGCTCCTTGGAAGGTTCCTGCTGGGACATCGAGCCTTCCGAGGACTTCTTCCCTGGGCGACACCTGACAGTTTAGTCGGAGCCCTCCGCGCCGACTGGAGTAGGGTTGTGAGCCCCAGCGCCGGGGGCTCCGGAAACCCGCCTCCTGACTCCGCCGCGCGCGCGGGGAGTCCTGGCCTGCGCCCCACCCCGGGCCCTCCAGGCGCCCCGACATCCAGCTTCCCCGCCCGCGCAGCCCAGACCGCCAGGCCCGAGGGGAGGGGCGGAGAAGCGCGCGGAGATCCCCGGAATGTTGGAGGGGGGGGTCGTCGGGGCGCGGGTCCAGGCCTCGACTCACTGCCCGGCGCCCAGCTCCCGTCCCAGACGGAGGGGGTAGGGGGCCCGAGTATTAGTTAATGTGAGCCCAAACGGAGGCCTAGAGTAATAAAGGGAGCGACACCGCATCCTTGAGAGTCAGCCGAGGAGGTGAAACTGGAAGCCAGGGGTCAATTATCCCCAGTACCGGGCACTTTCCGACTCCAAGCACACTCTTCCTCCACCTCCGCTGCCCAAAAAAGCGCGCAGCAGTTTCCATCCTTTATCTGTAGCCTAACCAGCAGGTGCGCTGTGGAAACTGAGGCCGACGGGAGGCCGGTAGCAAGGTGAGGTCTCATGAACCGTGGCCAAGTAACAACCCATCTCTCTCTCTCTCTCTCTCTCTCTCTCTCTCTCACACACACACACACACACACACACACACACACACACCTCATCCCCCAGGGGTGACGACCTGATTCCGGGGCAGGTGGGACTCACCTGGCTCCGTGGGCTCCTCCACGTCCGCACACCCTCTCGGACTGAAACGGACAGAACCTTTAAACCCGCCAGGCCTCGCTCCTTTGGGGTAGAGGAGGGGCAGGCGGGAGGACAACTGTGCACGAGCACGGAGTCTCGCCCTTCCCTTCCGGGCGTGCCCAGCCGAGGTCCACCCTACGTACCTCGCCCCCGGCCCCACCCCAGCGCTGACCCGCCAGGCGGGCGAGGCGCGTGCCTCCCGGCAATATTGATTGAACCTGGACTTCCCGGCAGCGTCCCGTCTGCAAGGGCGCGCGGGGGTGACTTCCCTGGTGGGACAGGCGTGGGAAAGGGCCGGAGTAAATCCTCGGCCCCAGTGAGAGCTGCAGGGAAGAGTCAGAGACCATGGCACCCAGGAGGCTGCGGTAGTCCTCTTACCTCGGGCCAAGAGGCTCAAGGGAGTATCCCAAACGCGGGGAGAGGGTGGCCTGGAGGCAAACTGGGTATGTCTGAAGGACTGGGAGAGAGAGGTCGGGGCACTAGCTGCCGCCCACCCGAGCCCGGCGATTCTCAGACCCGTAGCGTCAGAACTCGCGCGTGAGGTCTTGGAGCCGCACCTGTTGCGCGTCCCGCAACCCGCCGCCACCCACCTCCCTCACCCCTACCCCCACCTCCACCGCCACAGCCCCAAGAAGTGACAGATTTCTTTTTTTATTAAAAACAAAACAAAAGTCACGGATACAGGGTGGTCTCCCCAAATAGGCTCAAGGTGGTCTCCATCTCGTGAGTCGTCGCCCTTTTTAAAGTGCTGTTACATCAAGAGGTTAACAAGGAAAAAAATTAGACAAAACCCAAAGGGGAATGCAAAATGGGACCGGAAGTAGGTCCAGGAGAAGGAAGCAAAATAATTTACAGCATAAATAAAACGGAACCCAATACTGAACCCAGAGAGACTCACAGTTCATTTATACCCATTGCACATAGCCACTTTGTCATTAGGAACAAGTTTCAGAATGGAAGGGACAGGGGAGAGCGGGGCCAGCGCCGGCGAAGTTGCTACGCTGTGTATACAACTGGGGGGTCCGAGGCTGTGTGGGGCGGGGGAGACACCCCTTTCCCCTTTCTTACCCCCTTTGGTCCAGTTAACCCCATGAGGTCCGATGCCCTGGAGTTAAACCGTGGGGCGAGGTGGTATTTACACTTGGAAACGAAGAAGGGGCCCTGGGCCAAGGCGCCCGGGAGGAGGGCGGGCGGGCGGGAGGCTGTATGTACATCGGTCGTGTCGGAATGGCTTGTTCCTCGCTCTCGGCCGCCGCGGCCGCGGGTATTTACAAGAAGAGAGCAGCATGGCTTGAGGGCGCGTGGGCGCGGCGGGGCCGGCCCTAGGGCAACAGCGGGGGCTTGAAGGAGCAGTTGCCAGTGCAATGGCGGGGCGTCAGCATCTTGCAGGAGAAGTGGTGCAGGGCGTCGTGAGCTTCTGGAAAGACAGTCGGGCGGGCCAAGTTGGGCACTTTGCTTGCCCAGCCTTGCCTGCGCGGCATATGGGCTCCCTCCACTCGGCCCCCTTCCCTGCCCGCCCTGGTCTCACCCACCCCCTTGGGACTGGAGGGCTCTCAAGTGAGCAGGTCAGAAAAACCGTAGGAGTGTAGGAGAGAGAACCTGGCGATTTAGAACCAGTGCGCTGGTGCATTGCCCCATTATACAGAAGAAGAAACTGAGGCACACAAAGAGGGAAGTTAATCTGCCCAGGGACAGATTTGGATCCCACGGGAGATTTCCCAATGTCCAGGGCTCAAGGGGTTCTTTCTCTCTATTCTACCGTTCTAGAATTATTTCCCCATTTAAAACATTCGCACTTCCCTCCTCTCAGCTTCTGATTTAGGCAGACCTGGTCTTCCCCTCTCACTAGCCCCTTCATTTACTCAATCATTCATTAGCTCATTCATCGTCCATTCATCTGCCCATCATTCATTCATCATTCATTCATTCAGTGGCACAGCCAGAGCCCGGCAACAGTCCTATCTTTGTTTCCCGGCATCCGCACCTTTTAATTTCTGCTGGATGGCATAGCGCGCCTTCCGCTCTTGGTCGAGTTCGTTACACAGAGTGTCTGGAAGACATGGGGAGGGGCCGGTGAGGAAATGAGACCACCCTCCAGCCGGCCGGGGTCAGAGCCCCGGGCTCACCCTCTCCCCAGCGCTCAGCTCCTCCAAGAAACACATCCGGGAGACCGAGGGAGGGAGCACCAATGCTCCAACCTGCAGCCAGGCGGAGGGAGGAAAAAGCCTGGGATGGCGCTTAAAGGCAGACGGATCTAACCAAAATTAAAGCAAACTTAGGCATTACTTCCCAGGTAATTTTACGCCTCGATTTTTAATTTAGAAACCATGGAAATTGCCGCGATAAGAAGTTCAATCACTCCATGTAATGATGCCTGCGAGCCGTTTGCTGGGCTCGCTTGCCATTCTGAGGCTAATCAGAGTATACAAAGGATATTAAATAAAAAAAATAATTGTTAAATTACCTTCAATTTAAATCCAAATGACTGAGCCAACATTGCGGCTCCTGCCAGAAGAGAGGCAGTTACGGCCCGTGCACGCGCTCACCTGACTCCCGTCTTACCTCTGACAATTTGCAGCTGTTGCACCATTTCTTCTCGATAAGCCAATTCCCTCTTCATTTGATCCTGAAAATTATCTGTGCAAATTGATTAAGTGAGAGCTGTGACGCACAGCCCCCTCCCCCGGCCCCATTTCCCCACTCCTCATTCCGCCCCCACCCGTTCCGTCTCCGGCCTAGCGGGAAACCCCGGAAAAGCAGGGTTCTGCGGCTGGTGCCTGGCGCGCAGCCGCGGCTGCCCTGACCGGGGGTCGGAGAGCGCAGGAAGAAGGCTCTCGAGCTGAGGTGGGGTGAGGGTGGGTTGGGGTAGGGTGGGTCAGGAGGGGGGACGGGTACCTTTGAGACTCTGAAATTCTCGCTCCAATTTCTTGCGGAGCTCCATTTGCTCCAGGAGCAGTTTTTGCAATTCGTCTGCGAGGGGGCGAGAATAGGAGTAAAGGAGAGTGCGAGGGGCTCAGGCATCCCCCACTCCCACTCCCACCACCAAGGTCCTGCAGGCCCCGCCCTGGCCCAGAGTCCTGAGGTGGTGGGGTCAGGAGGTAGAGGCCCTCTACACTGTTTTCCCATTCGCTTCCAAAGGATTTGGGCGAGCAAAAAGGGCTAGGAGACAGGTTGCCCAAGGGAATTAAATTCAGGATGATGGAAGCCATGTTGGGCTAACCAGCCCGGCTTTTGCTTTAAGTCGTTCCCAACTCCCTAACCTTAGAGGCTGGCCCAGGACTTGGTTTACCCCTCCAAATGACACACCTAATTGTTCCCTTCAACACTAGGAGCTGGGTGAATCTCGTGAAAGACCTGGACCCCTGCCCCAGAAAAGCACCTGTACTCACAATAGCCTGTTCACAATTTCGGGGGGGGGGGCAGGCCCCCAAATCCATACTAAGAGCTCTCATATAAAGCACCAATGATGCTGAAGGTGATTGCATGTCCTGTATAATCTGTGATTAGAAGAGTGGAAGACCACCAATGCTTCTCCCCCCTCCTACACCACTTTCCAAGCCCATCCCCTGGCTGGTTGAGAGTAGCGTGGTGGATAGCAGGTGGATGTGGAGAGCTCCGTTCGTGCCCTCAGAGCCAGCTACAAAGGGATGGCGGGGTGGGGGGGTCTGCCCTGACCATGGAGCTATGGGGGATCTGGGTCTTCCCCATGGGATGGCTCTCTGAGAAATCCCACCCTGAGCAGGTGCTGAGGAAACATAGAAACGGGAGGTAGAAGAGCAAAGTGGGGTCAGAGGTTCCTGTCCTCTGTGCCTCAAGCCACGGCTCCCCTGCAGATGGAGCAGCTACCCCAGGATCCCATTCTGAAAACAGGCTCTATCGTCACCCCATTTAGGGCATGTTGGGGGGTGGTGATTATGCATTAATTCCAGGAAAAATATAACCTCTCAGACATTCCTTAAATAAATCTCCTTGCAATCTTGCTTTTCAGAAAAAGTCCTGTTTTCCAGTGAGGTTGGGAGACCCCGATTGCTCTATCTCCTTGTTACACATACTGAGGATCATTACTCATTGCACTCTTTCACTGCGCTCTTCAGACAGGCCAGCCTTGGAAATCCAAACTTCTAATGAACTTCTTCTGGGGGTTTGGTTCACTCTCCCCATCCTCACGCCCCCCCCCCCAAACCTCTATGCCAGCATCATGTGCCCAAAGGAATGTCCTTTCCACTCAGTGAAATCTGATCCCCCGAGAGCCCTGTGTTCCCACACACTCCCCTACAAGAAGGGGTCATCTCCCCCAAGCAGGGTGGACCCCCATTTCACAGATTTAACCTCACCTCTGGCCAGGTTCTCGATATCTTTCTCCACTAGCTGAGTTCCTGTGACATCCAGGGTGAGCCCATCTTCACCTGGGATACAAGGGCAGGTAAGAAGGGTTCTATCCTGAGAGAGGCCTTGGGAGGGGAAGAGTGAGCTGCCGGGAACTGTGCTAAGTCACCCAGCTGCTCCAGATCATTTGTCTTTACAAGAGACAGTTACAGGCATCGAGTACCACCTACCTTCCAAGCTATCATTTTAGGGGTATAGCCCTCATTTTAGAGAGTGACCCACTGAAGAAGGACAGTGGAAATTAGGCGGTCTTAGGGCAGGAAGTGCCCTCTGACCTGCTTCATGTCGGTGATGGTGTCTCTCGTTTCCTTTTAGAGCCCCTTCCCTTACCCGGAAGAGCCCCAAACCCACAAAGGAGGACAGCAACTCAGGAAACCGGGCCTGCACCTCGCGCGCGCTGTTTAAATCTGTGTCTGCCAGCCTCAGGAGGGGACCAGCAGCCGCTTACGCTCTATCGAAAGTCCTCCACGCAAGCCGAAGCCAGTTGGAACCTGGACGACCTGGGCCCCAACTTCCGGGTGGGGTTGGTGCGCGAGGGTCCTAGGGCTCACCTCGGTCTGTATTTGCGGGACTTGGTTGGGAGATACTCCTTTGGTCTGGATAGGATTTCCTCGTTTCCAAATCGTCGGCGGTCGAGTGATTGTCTTCCTTATCTGGTTCTTAAAGGCAATAAACCGAGTTTCAAGGAGAAGCAAAGAAACCGTGACCCCGATACGGCCAGAGCTGCCACGGTCGGGGCGCCCGAGCTCTAATTAAAAGCGTTGTGGCCGCCGCTGGTTCCCGGCTGTGCGCCTGGGCTTGCACCCTCAGGCTTTGGGCCGGGCACCCCCTCCCCCGCGCGCGGTCTGCTCATCTCGCGCTCCACGCCCCCTCCCCAGCCCCTCGGAAAAGAACAAGACGAGCAGCCGAGCCCACCAGGGACGAGCGACCTACATCGCGCGCAGATACTGGGGCACCGCGAGCGCGCGTGGCCGCCGGGTCTGCCTGCGCCGCTCGCGCCGAGAACGCGGCCCAGGCGGCGACCCGCGCGGGGTGGCAGCGGGGGAGATATCCTTTCGGGCTTGGATTGCCTGGATTTCCGAGGCCCTCCGCCCCTCCTCTTCGAGGCACTCGGGCACGGCACACAGGCAGGCTCCCCCCGGGGTTGGGTCGCAGCTACGGCGGCGATTTAGGGGTGTCCAAGCGCGCAGCCGAGCGCCCGCACCCTCCGCCCTAATCCGGCCTGCCCACGGAGGACCTCGAGGCCAAACATTTGCCGAATAAATGAGAGGACTTGAATGAGGTGCCAGGAGCGATTTTTAAAAGGATTTAAGTCGGAGTGTGAGGTGCACATGAGCGTGTGTAGTGCGGTGGACAGGTCGGTTTGTTAAGTGACCAAACGATGGAAGTTTCTGGGAGTTCTCTCTTGGCTTCCTTTTCCTTTATTTTTCTCTCCCGCTCCCTCTTTCTCTCGCTTTCTCTGCCTCTTTTTTCTCCTCTCATCTCTCCTCGCAGCCCCCTCCCTCCGCCCCGGCCCTCCGCCCGTGGTCCCCACGTCACATTGGCCAGCGACCTCGGCAGGGGGGCTGGGGGCGTTACCGTGGGCCTCGGGGGTGCAGAGGTAGGAGGCCGCGGGCCCCAGCGCCGCCGCGCTCTTCACATGCTCGTCCCGCTCTGGCGCGTACACCTGCGGCGGCCGAAAATGACAGGCGGTTAGGGGGGCGCTTGAAGCGGCTCAGGGCCGTTCAGCCCTGCGCCGCGGCCGAGAGAGCGCTGAGAGGGGAGGCGGCGGTCAGCTAGCCCGCGGGACCCGAGCGCCCCGGACGCTAGGAGGCACGCGGCGCAGCCTGGCGCCCTCGGAGGCCGCATTGCATCACCGTAGTAGCGTCAACGATAATTATTAGCGCCCTCGATAAATTAGCAGAAAGACAAAGCGGCTCTCAAGCCAAGGACCATTCACAGCGAGCCCCCACCCCCAACTCCTTTCGGCATCTTCCGCCAGCCCTCGCCCAGTCCCCGCATAAAAGACGCCTTTCGCATCCAGCTAATGATTCGTGTTTTAATGGACCTAATGGAAATGTACAGGTGTGCGCACCCACTTTCAAACGGCCAACGCTTTCAGCTTAGTTGCACAGTCCCCACCCGAACCCGTGGCCCAGCAAACCTGGGAGCCCCTCTGCTGCCCTGCAAGCTGTCTTGAAAGCTGCCTACCAGTGAACCCTGCGGTTCCCAAGGCTGGAGTTCAACGGGACTCAGAAAACTACTTATAGGGGTGGAGGACGATTCTGGGACTGGTACTGCTGGGGCCCGGGCTGAGGAAGACCCTGTCCTCTCCTCATCAGCTTGTCTTCCCTGGGACTCTGATCCCCGTCTGGGTGCGTGTGCCATTGGCGCTTTTCTCTGGCTTTGGGTCCCTTTATCTACCCGGCGTGCTTTCCACAGACCGCTTTTCTTTCTGTCTGTGTTACTGAGAGTCTCTGCCTGTCTCCACCACCCCTCCCTCAACCAACAAAAATGTAAAGCACCCCTTTCTCAGGCCTGCACACCCCCCTCCCCGATTTTCCGAAACCCTTACACGGAGGTCCCAGCAAGTTCCACAGCGCTACCAAAGCTGGGCCTACCCAGAGTAGCTGGGGCCTGCCGCGCTCGAACGCCTGCTCCAAACACGATTCCTGTCCCTAACTAGGCCAGTACCTGCCCCACATCCCCGAGGTGCCAAGGGGTAAGCGGGGAGGCGCCACCAGCGAGGCAGGCGCTGGGCTCACCTTGGCCGGCGCGGGGCCCCCCAGCGGCCCGCAAGGCTCTCGCAGCTCATAGCCGCTGCTCGGCGGGCTCCTCTCCGGTCTCCGCACCACGTCGTCGGCCGCCAGGTCCCCAAATGACCGGCTGGCGGTGGGCAGCCCGGGGCGGCGCCGGGAACGAGGGCTGCCGCCATCTGGGGAGTCTGTGGGACCGTCGGCGCCCGAGGAGGTGGTAGACGGGGGCCCTGCGGGCTGGTCGGCGTCCGGGCCGCCTCCCGTGCTGGGCGCACTGGGTACGCCCGACTCGGTCTCATCTGGAGCGCCCTCATCGTCAGGGAAGCGGTTGGACTCCACGTCCACCTCGGGCTCGTCAGCAGTGTCCACGTCGGGCGAGGCGGAGTGGTAGCTGGAGCTGCCCTCGCTCAGAAAGTCTGGGCTCACGTAACCGCCGCCGGACCCCGCTCCCGGCCCTGGCCCACGAGCAGGCCCCGCGCCGTACGCGTCGCGGGCGCTACCATAGAGCTTGGCGATGCTCTCGGCGTCCTTGACCACAGGTCGGAAGGCCGACACATAGGAGCCTTTGCGTGCGGGCGGCGGTGGTGGGGCAAGTGGGGCCAGAGGCGGCGGCAGCGCCTCGTCCGCGCCGTCCTCGTCCAGCGGCCCGCGGGACAGAGCGCTCGGACAGCGCTCCTCTGCGCCCAGGCTGCCCTCCTTGGCGGGCTCGGCACCGTCCAGGGACTCGGGGCCGCCGCTGCCGGCTGCTGCAGCTGCCGCCGCCGCCGCCGCCGCTACAGCGGCCGCCACGGCCTTGGCTTGACTCTGCGCAGCTGGATAGGGCGGCACCGGCAGGCTGCCTGCCGCCGGCCAGAACATGGGAAACGTCGGATATACGGTAGCGGCGGCGGCCGCTGCAGCCACGGCCGCTGCGTCCTTGGCCGCCCCAGAGGGCTGGTGACCCCAGAACATGGCTCCGCCACCCGGGCCAGGGCCTGCCCCCGGGGGCAAGTGGCCGGATCCTGGCCCGCCCGCGCCTCCGCCAGTGCCCGCACCCGCGCCGCTCCCGGTGCCTGGGCCTCCCTTGGGCTCGCCCGCGCCTAGCACCGGGTCGTCCTTTTTGGGGCAGAGGCCGAAAGCCGTGGGAAAGCCGTAGGGGTGAGGGAAAAGCGGCGGGGGCAGTTTCTGCAAGAGGCCAAAGCCCTTGCTGGGCACTGGGATCACTGGGTAACTGCGTACGCCGGCGCCGCCACCAGGCCCTCCAGGGCCCGCCGGGCCGCCGGCTCCTGCGGCTAGACCAAGTCCCCGCTGCGGATGGGGAGGAGGGGGCCCAGGAGGCCCGGTGGCCTCGTCTTCGCCACAGCGCAGGGTTTTGTGGGGCGGCGGGCCTGGGGCCATCTCTGCGCCACACCCCGGGCCGCCCCCGCCGCCAGCACCACCCTTCCCCTGCCCACCCGACCCGCCATTAGCGCCGCCACCGCCGCCTCCTTGCAGCGAGAAAGTCCGCTTGCGCGTGCCGCCATTGAACATGGCCTTGACGTCCTCCCAAGCGTGGCTCAGTTCATCTGTGGCCGACTTGTCACTGAGTTTGAGATGACGACGCCACGAGTTGAAGTTGGCGGCGTCGGGCTGTGTGTACTTGGCGTCCGGTGTGCGGTGCGAGTGGAAGATGAACTTGTTAGGCGAGAAGTACATGCTGCAGTAGCCGCACTTGATGCACTTGGCACGCGAGCTGTTGTAACGCGCGGGGATGAAGCTGCCACGGGAGCCCCACGCGCACTCGTGCACCACATCGAAGGCGAAGTTCTCCGGCAGCTTGGGCGGCTTATGCTCGCCCAGGAACGACTTGCACAGGCGTTCGGCCTCGCGCTTGGTGATCATACCACAGCGGCGAGACGAGATCGGCATGGCCCCGGCCCGACGCAGAATCTCCAGCTGTACTGGCGTGCACTGCACGCACGTGATGCCCAGGGCCACACGGCGGTTGTGGATCTCATTGTAGCTGTAGTTCTTGAGGAGAGTGTTGGAGATCTGCGCCAGGCAAAGGCGCTCCTGGCCGTCGATGACCAGAGACACGATAGGCACCCCGTACAGCGACGTCTCGCCCACCTGGTTGGGTTTGAGAGCGCTGGAGCCCGAGTAGGGTTGCAGCTCCTGCTTAGAGTTGGGTGAGGAGTTGCCCTCGCGCCCCGGCCCCAGCTGAGTGGTGAGAGCCTCCATGCCGCCGCTCCTGCGAAACAGAGAAAGCAAAGAGCAGATGAGCCATTTTCAGCGCCACCGTGGCTCCGGCCCGCCCAGCCGGGCGCACTGAGTTGGGCGCGTGGGGAACTTGGCTAACCGGAGTCCAAGCTCATTCGCCCCCTGGACGGGAGCCTTTTTGTTATTCAGACCGTGCTGGCGCCACAACAAAAGCCCCTGGGGTCTGGGGAAGAAGAAGGGGTAATTGAGACCTCAGGAAGCCCGGCAGCTAGGAACCCAATTTTGTTTTCGGATTGTGGAGGAAGTGGGGCCCAGAGACGGAGAGTGACTTGCCCAAGGCCACACAGCAAAGCCATTTCGGAACCCAGGCTTCCCAACGTCCAGATCCGTGTGCCTTTGGCTACCCTCGCAGCCTGCCCTACCCGCCCGGGTCCTGAAGCCCGGACTTCGGGGACCGCTGCCCCTCTGCTCAGTCGCGCATGCACGAGGGCGGGCGGGGGAGGCGCTGGGAGGGATCCAGACGGGGGGAGGGGCGGTTACTGCCCATCTCCAGACAGCAGGGGGCGGGGGGGGGCGCAAAGAGAAGGAGGAGGGTCTCGAGACCTTGGAGGGGTGTGTGTGTGGCGGGGGAAAGGCTGAAAGGACCGCTGTTCGCGGTGCTGAATCCGGCTCTCCAAAGCTCGCTGTGCGCGCCCAGCCCCAGGGCGGCCCACACCGCACCCAGCTCCGTGCCGAGCCGGTTCCCGAGGATAGCAGCACTGGTCCCACAAACCCGAGCTTCTCCTCTCACGCCCAGAGCCTCACGTTCGTTGAGAAGAAAGATACCGGCTGGAAATACAAACCGTTTTTTTCCCAGCCATCAGTCGACCAGGGTCACGCAGTTCCTAACCACATTTTCTGCATTTTTAGCTGCGTTCCGTACCAAAGCTTGTTTCCATCCGGGTCAGCGCGTGGGGACAGAGGGGTTCTCGATGAAGTTTCTCAGGAGCCACTTCTCCTTTGCTTCCAACAGCCCACTCCCTAAGTTTTCCTCCTTCTTCAGATATGCCTTTCCTGCTCAGGCCACATGCAGTCTCTCCCGGCTCCGGGCTTCCTCTTTTGGGGGCGTCTCCTGAGTATACTTCAAGCCGGGCTCTCCCAATTCATATGGGTTGAGAAGAATCCTGGCGGGTGTTCAGAGCCACAAGGCTCCAGGTCAAAAGTTGCTGCCGGTCCCGCGCTTTGATCTCTGGCCCAAGCAGGGTGGTTGCCTCTCCCGTGGACTGTGGCAGCAGAAGGACCCAGGGACTGATGCTTGGGGCCCTCTAGGTCGCCTGGCCCAGCCACGTGTCCTCAGACACCAAAGGCTCTCATCCAGCCCTAGGCTGCAGGCACTCCTGCCCGGCGGAGGCAGCTCAACCCTGAGGGCCCCTCTCTTAAACTCATCAGAAAAGGCAAATCCATTTTCAGAGGGGCAGCTCCAGTGAGACTGGGGATCCGAGTTCAAAAGCTTTCATGGAAAAGACTGGGCTCTTCTGTCTGTCTCTTTCCCTCCCTCTGTTTGTCTAGGTGCCCCTCATCTGTCGATGTATCTGTCCCTGAGCTGCCTGTCTCTCCCAGCTCGCTCCTCTTTCTCCCATCTGTCTTCGTACCTTCTTCAAGTATCAAGCTATTTATCTGTTATCTGTCTATTTCATCTTTATCTCCGGGGATCGAATTGAAACAAGTTGACCCTCCTTTCACGTTAAAGTCCCCTGTAACATCTCAGGAGGCAAAAACACTGTCTTAACTCCCCAGCTGAGGCCAGCCCCGCAGCCCCCTGAAGAGCTCTCAGGCGGGATTGGGAAGGTGACAGGGGTGGGGGGTGCTCCGAGGCTCTGGGAAATGACGATGTCTTCTCGGTTTCCCGAAATCGGCAAGAGTGTCCTGCCCGCATGCAGTGAAGGGTGCGCCTCAGAGCAGAGCGCGTCCTCCCCAAGCTGAGGGTCTGGGGGCCCCGCGGGTTTTTCCGGAGTGGAGGGGGCTATGGGCCCCAGAACCAGGAGAAGGGGGGCCCTAGAAAAGGAACCGAATTTCGAGGGCCAGAGCGGAAAGCCCGGGCAATGAGCTGTACGCAGCGGTCAGGAGCAGCCGCCAGGGCTGCCTTGAGGAGCCCTCTCCGGCTCCTGGGGCTTGAGGGGTGAGCTTGGAGAGGTCGACGAGGCGGGAGGCGGACAGCACTGGGAGTGATGCGATGGAGTCCTTAGGTATAATAAAAACAACAGCCACAAGAACCCAAATCGGAACTAAACGAAAAGAGCTGTATGGGCAGGGCGCGGGGGCGGCGGGCGACCCGACGCGGGTACTCACCGTGCGGCGGCGGCTGGAGCCGGGCGAGCGGTGAGAGGAGGTGCGCGGCGGGCGGAGCGGCGGGCGGGAGTCCGGGATCCGCCGGGCTCTCCGGGTGACGGCGCGGCCCCTCCCCGCGCGCGCGCACAGCCGCGCTCCCGGGCTCCTCGCGCTCACACCCGCGGCCCCGCTGGCCCCTCCCGCGCGACGCGGGCTCTCAGCGGGCGCTGGACGCCAGGGCCCCTTGAGCGAAGACGTGTGCCCTGCGCCGCTGCCCCGGAGGCCCCGGACGGGCCCGGAGCCGAGGCCGAAGCCTGGAGCGCATGGCGCGGCGACGGGCACGGCGCGGTCACAGCCCGAGTGGCGAGGCCGGCGCGGGGCGGGCGCGCTTGACAGCTGCGAGCCGGGGCGCCACACCCACCGCCCGCGCAGTCACTCGCGCCCTCCCAGGGTCCTCTAGCCCGCGGGCCACGCGCCGCGCCCGCCGCCTCCTGCAGCTCCCGGGCCTGCGCGCCCCAGGTAAGCGGCCGCACACCTGCGCCCTGCGCCCGGCACCTGCGGCCCACACTCGCCAAAGGGGACAGGAGGGAGGAAGGGCTTGGGGCCGCAAAGTTTGCCTCCCAGGACAAAGTAGGGGAGGCCCCAGCCCTCTGTCTGGGCCAAGGCCGGATGACCGGGCTGAGGAAGGCTCTGGAGGAAGGGGCGCGAGGGAGGGCATCGCACTTTTGGGCCAAAGCAGTGGATCCCGAGAGTGGCCCCTGGGAGCCACTTGGGTAACCAGAGGCCTGCTAGGCAGAAAGAAGGGTGTGGGCGGGGGCGGAGGGGGGAGGGATAGCTGGGAAGGGGCAGAATCAACTTCTCCACCGCTTCTGATTTGGTTGGAAGGCGTCAGGACACACCAGCCTGGGGAGGGACGACTCCTTTACTAAGTAGTAGAATTGGATTTGGGCCACCCCCCCCCCGCCCCCGCCTTGGTTGCTTCCCCCATCAACTGCGACCTGCCCCGAGTAGGAACCAAGTCATCTTTGGGAGATACCGGGGGTCAACTACTTTCTAGGAGGCTGCTAGAGTCTGCTCCAGCTCTCCTGCTAACTCAGTTTCCCCGTAGTAGGGGTTTAGCCCCCCTCCCCCCGCCCCATGCTCCAGACACCCCTTGGCATCTTCTCTCTTTGCGAAGCTCCATCTCTCTCCCCTCCTCCTTCCCCCTCTGTGCCTGTAGGTTTCTGTCTTCACTATTCTTTTCCTCCACTACCCTTTGGGTCACCGTGTTCTCCCTTTCAATCTCCGCCTCTACTTCATTTGAGTTACCAGTCTCCCCCCCTCCCTATTTGTTCATACCCGGGCGCCCCCTCACCTCCCCCCCCACGGCATTAAGTGTCCTTAATGGACACGTTAATTAAACTGTAATTAATCATACTGTCCAGCCTAAGTTTGAACAATTACCCTAATCAAACAGAAGTTAATAATGGCAGGGATGGCCCGGGGCGCGGCGGGCCGCCCGGGCAGGGGGCGCAGCGGCCACTGTGGCTACCGACGTTGGCAGCAGCGGCTAGCGCAGCCTGTCCTTGGAACCCGAACGGTGCCATAAATCTTCCGCGGCCGGCGGCGCGGGGTCGCCCTCGCCCCCGCCCCCTCGTTTTCCCTTTCCGCTCTGGGTTACAGTCCCTCTCCCCTCCCGCATTCCGCCTGCTCCGAGTCACTCCGTCACTCCTTCTCCTTCGTCAGTCCACTTCTTTCCTCTCGTTTTCCTCTTCTGCCCTGGCTCCCAGGGACCCTGGGAGAATCCTCTGAGGGCGCGAATGGATTGCCCAGGCCTTGCTGTTGGAGAAAGGGGCCCGGCCTGACTCGTTTGTCACCCCCTCCCTTGGCTACCGTGTTATCCAAGTCCTCAGAAACTACCCCCAAGTTTAAGGGTTCTGTCTGCTCTGCGGTGGCCCTTCTAGAGCGGCATCTCGCTCTTTCACCTCCTTCAGTTTCCGTTTTTCTCCCTCTTGGATCTGCTTTCTTTTTTCTCTTCTCTCAGAGCCTGCTCAGCCCTTTTCTCGGCTTCTGGTCCCTCCGTTAATGCATCTTTCCCAGGCTTTGCCTCCGTCCGGCTTTAATGCTACCTCTCTTTGCCCTCCCCCGCCCCGTTACACTTCCCTTCGAGGTAAACAGGAACCCATTTTCCGTCCCAGTCCGAGAGCCGCCCCCAGCCTCCACCTGCTCATCCCCCTTCCCTCTGCCCGGCCTCCCCCATCCCATAATTACAATCCCGTTCGGTAATTATTCTTAGGCTCCTAATGATTTTTTAAAAGGCATCTCAGAATTCGGTGTGGTAGTGACAACGATCGCGGAGCCAGGACGCCCCCGGGGTACTGAGGAGGTGGGAGTGGAAAGAGGAGGGGCAAGGCCTGTGTCCTGCCTCTATTGTACTGTGGGGGCCAACAGCGCCTCCGGGGCCGGCCTCTAGGGCGTTTCCGGCAGCCTGGCCCCGGGGCCCCTGGGGACTTCTCAGACAAAAGTTCCCTCCCGGGTTCTGGCACTAAGGCTGAGCAAGGTTGCTCCTGCATCTCCGTTCAGCACCAAGCTGCAGACAGCTCTCTGCACCCAAGACCGGCTTCGCAGACCCCACCCAACGCTCAATCCAGGGTCTGAGCTGGAGAAAGACTGAAGGCGTGTGAAGAGAGGCTGGGGAGGTGACATCGCTCGCTTGGGGGGCAATGGTCTCTGGTGAGTGGGTGTCGTGGGTGGGATCTGGGCTCTGCTCTGGACCAGCATCCAGTTGGGATGGATCATTGGATCACCGTAAACTGCATTTTACAGTTGCACAGCAGGTTCTCACAATGGCTGTGGGACTAGGTAGGGATCATTTATTCCCATTTTACAGGAAGGAAACTGAGGGTCAGATAGTGAAAGCCAACCCACCCAGGTTCCCCAGGCAATAAGGGACGCAGACTGATCTCCCAGACGCCAAATGTGCCTCGCATGCTGCTGGTAGAACAAGGTTAGCAATGCCAGGTCACTTGCTCAGGTTCAGGCAGCCAGTGCGGGGGGGCAGCGCTGGGACTTGAACTCGGGTTCAGACTGCCGAGGGTGGGACCCGTCTTCCTGAGACGGCACTGTGGGTCCTGCGGCCCAGTGCAGAGACTGAGGAGGCCGTGGCACTCAATGCCCTTGGTCTTTCTGACCCCCATTAGCACGGATTCTCTTTTATCCATTGCGGGGTGGAACTGAGGTCGGAGGGCCGGACTCCGGATCACGTGCTCCCCCCACCTCCCCGCCCCGTCCGCTCTGCCTCCGCGTCCCCAGCGTCGCGTCCACGCGGCCGGGGGCCCGGGTGCCCATTCCCGCTCCGGCGTGGGCTGGGGCTGGGCGGCCGCGCCTCCTCCTCGAGCACATATCTTTTACCAGTTGAATTAACGGCAGTTTTCGTCAGTTAATTAGGTTTAATTTACATAATTAGTACAGTATAAAGAGGATTGGGGATAATCATGGGGTACGTAGCGCTTACTGTGTAAACACGTATTCTGAATTAAAAATCAGATGTAATTAAGGCGCGCAGGCCCTGTTTAGGCAGGGTTTTAATTGTAATGAATTTCTAATTAACACTCAATGATTGCCAAATGCAAAGGGCTGTAAAATTTTCTTGTAGTTTTGCTAATTTATTGTTTACTTAATATCTGGATATTAATCCGACGGTCAGATAGACCCGAACCCCGCGCCGCGGCCCCAGCCGGAGCCAGTGAAGGTGGTTGGGCGGGGCCTGCTGGGCCGCCGCTGAGCAGTGCTGAGGTCCCGGGAGAGGCAGGGGCCCCAGAATCCGCGCGAAGGACGAGCTCAGAGCTCCCGACCCACCTCACTCTGGACGCGGCCGGAAAGCCTGAGGCTCCTGGAGCGCCGGGACTTGCCCGAGGCTGCACACTCTGGGCTTTTGTCGCCCAGACATGGCTCTTTGGAATCAGAAGCCAGGCCAGCGTTCCTCCCCGCGGAAGACTCCCAGCTCCTGGTCGTCAGAAAGAGCAAGGGAAGTTGAGGCCCAGAGGAAGTTCCGTCCACCACTTGGGTGACGCGGACCTTCACTTGGCTTCACTATCTGCCTGCATCTGCAGGCAGAACGGACACATTGACCAGCACCTTTTCAGAGTGAAGGATTAACCCGCTGAGGAGGCTCATCTCTCTTCTGGAGCCCGGAGGCAGGGGTGAAGGGTGGAGAGTGGGACCTGAGCACCCCTGCTTGAATGTAGACCCCAGAGCCAAGAGTCTTTGGGAAAAGTTCAAAGGTCTTAACGTCTGGTTTTGCTCATCCTGGGGTTAGCTCTGCACTTGGGGAAGTAAGTTAGGCTGGGAGGGCCTGAGTGGGGAGCTCAGGACCAGATTTCTTTGCCTCAACCAGACATTGAAGCCTCCAAAACCTGAGCTGAGGTATATGGAAAGAAGTTGGGCCCGTAGCTGGGCTGGCCCCAGGGCTTCCTTTCCTTCCAGATCTCTAGTTTATGTCCGTGCTCATATCCCAGCTACCTTCCCCTCCAGTGGCTCCCCTCTGGTCATTACCAGCTTAACCACAAGCCTCTTTCCAAGGTCCTTAGCATGGGGACTCTGTGGGCATGTAGAAACTTCCTACTGAACCAAAGAAATACACCAAGAAAATTCAATGGCACCTGGAGACTTCTGACACACAGAGCAGGCTGGCTTCACTTCTCTTTCCAGTGTCTGCCTTTCAGAAGTCTCTGAGCATTCTGGATACAACACTGTACCTCCTCTAACCTGCCTGCTTCCCTGGGCCCCATTCCTCTGTCTCGTACATTTTTGTTTTCGCTGTTAGATTGCTTACCAGTTAATACGTCCCAAATAGTTATTTATTTGTCTTTTCTGAATCTCTCTCTGGAATGTTATATTTGCTACTGTATTCCCGCAGAGCCTAAAACAGGGTCCAGCATACAGTAGGTACTCACCATATTTGTTGATTGAATGAGTGAACAGCATTTGAGCGTCAAGGCTGTGAGCCCCAGTCCAGGTTCCAGGGGACTCGCTGGCCATAATGATTAAATGGCATCCTTGGTGTCTAGTAGCCCATTTCAAGAGTAAAACATTCTGTGCCCCTGGTGATGTCTGGGGGGTCCTGGAATTCCCACCATCCTCACAGATTCAGGCAAGACTGCTCAGAGCCCCCAAAGCCTTGATCTCTTGGAAGGTGGGGACTGGGGTGCCCAGGTGGCTCAGTTGGCTATGCGTCTGACTATTGGTTTCAGCCCAGGTCAGGGTCCTGAGATCAGCCCCACGTCCTGAGATCAAGCCCTGCCTCGGGCACCTTGATCAGGGTAGAGTCTGTTGGAGATTCTCTTTCCCTCTCCCTTTGCCTGTCCCCTGGCACACACTCTCTCTCATTCTCTCTCCAAAACAAATAAATAAATAAAATCGTTTTTAAAAAAGCAGAAGGTGGGGCCAGGCCCTGGCAGGCAGGCGGGGAAACAGCTGGCAGACTTGCTGAACTCTCCTTGGTTGTGAGGGGCTTCCTTCCCGGGGCCTCTTTCCACTTGGCATGATGGGGGAGGGCTGGACAGAGGACGGACCTTGGAGCCAGTGAGTCCTGGGTTCAAATCCTGGTTCTGCTCCGAGTCTTCAAACCCACATCAGCAGTGTAGTCATACGCGTCTTACAGTGACGTTATAATGATTAAATAACCTACTGGGAGTAGGGCACATACCCAGGTCTGGGGCTTGACACGCCTAGGGTACAAAATTTAAGGAAACATTTTCTTTCTGAGTCCTGAAAACCCTTCCCCTAGTCTCAGCCTGCACAAAGCCCGTGACAGAGTGGATGCTCAGCACATGTGAGTCTCCCCCTCCTCAACACCCTCAGATCACTTCCAAATGGCTGCCCAGATATTGGTGGAGTCCAAGGGCTGGGACAGGTCAAGTTTTACTGAGGTGTAATTCACATACTACGTGATTCACCTATTTAGAGTGCACAATTCAATGGTTTTTGTATATTCAAAGAGCTGTGCAACCATCACTTTTAGAATGTATTTATTACCCCAAGGAAGAAACTTGTACCCATTAGCTATCACCCCACAGCTCCCCACCCTCCCAAACCTAAGCAACCACTACTTTCTGCTTCTATTTATTTGCCAATTCTTGACATTTCCTCTAAATGGAAACACACAATATGTGGTCTTTTGTGACCGGTTTCTTTCATTGCACATCATGTTTTTAAGGCTTATCCATGTAGTAGCCTGGATCAGTGCTTTATCCCTTTTTATTGCCAAATAATATCCCTTCGTGTTGGTGTCTCTTGTTTTGTTTGGGTTGTTTCCATTTCTTGGCTATTATGAATGAGGCTAGTATGAACATTCATGTGCACATTTTTGTGTGGTTGTATGTTTTGTGTGTGTGTGTGTGTGTGGTTATGTTTTTTTTTAAAAAAGATTTTATTTATTTATTTGACAGAGAGAGAGAGATCACAAGTTGGCAGAGAGAGAGGGAGAGGGGGAAGCAGACTCCCCGCTGGGCAGAGAACCCGATGCGGGGCTTGATCCCAGGACCCTGCAATCATGACCTGAGCCGAAGGCAGAGGCTTTAACCCACTGAGCAACCAGGTGCCCATGGTTGTTATGTTGTAATTTCTCTTGAATATACATCTAGGTGTAGAATTGCTGGGTCATTTAATAACTCTACACTTAACCCCTTAAGAAACCACGAGACTTTTTCCAAAGCCCTGCACTATTTTATATTCTGCCAGCAATCTAGGAGGGTCCTGGTTTTTCTACATCCTTAATAATGCTTGTGATCACTTGTTATTATATTATATTATATTATATTATATTATATTATATTCATTTATTTATTTATGGCGTGCCAAGATGCGTGTCAGGGGAAGGGCAGAGGGAGAGAATCTCAAGCAGACTCCCTGCTGAGCCCCAATACAGGGCTCAATGTCACAACTCTGAGATCAGGGTCCTGAGATCACCACCTGAGCCAAAACCAAGAGTCAGATGCTCTATCAACTGGATCACCAGGTGCCCCATCATCTCTTTTTATTATAGCTAACTTACTGGGTGTCAAATAGTATCTCATTGTGGTTTTGACTTGTATTTCTCTGATGACTTTTCATAGCTTGTTAGCCACTGGTACATCTTCTTTAGAGACATGTTTATTCAAATCCTTTCCCCACTTTTTCAGTTGGGTTATTTCTAGTTTCATTATTGAGTTGAAAGAGTTCTTAATATATTATAGGTACGAGTTTCTTGTGAGATATAGGTTTGGCAAGTATATTCTGTGAGTTGTCTTTTCACTTTCTTAAAGGATGTCCTTTAAAGAACCTAAGTTTTTATTTATTTATTTTTAAAGATTCTGTTTATTTATTTGACAGAGAGAGTGAGATCGCAAGTAGGCAGAGAGGCAGGCGGGGGAGGGGGTGGGAAGCACCTACTGAGCAGAGGGCCGGATGTGGAGCTCAGGGCCGGATGTGGAGCTCGATCCCAGGGCCTTGAGATCATGCCCTGAGCTGAAGGCAGAGGCTTAACCCAGTGAGCCACCCAGGTGCCCCCTAAGTTTTTATTTTTGATGACACCCAATTTGGTTAATTTTATTTTTTGCTGCTTGGGCTTTTGGTGTCATATCTAAGAGTTTTGCCAAGCCCAGATAATAAGATTTACACCTAATATTTTCTTCTAAGCTTTATAGTTTTAGCTCTTAGATTTAGGGCTATGACCGATTTAGAGGTAACGTCTGTGAATGATGTGAGGTAGGGATCTAAATTCATTCTTCTTCATATGGATATCCAGTTGTCTCAGCACTATTTGCTGAAAATATGACTCTCTCCCCATTAAATTGTCTTGGCACCCTACTGGCTTTCCTGGCTGGGAGAGATGATTGTCCTTCTTTCCCCAGGGGAGATGGGGCCTCCCCAGAGAAAGCCTGCTCAGCCTCCTCCCTCTGCAGATACAAAGGGAAGCTCACTCTAGTTACTCAGGAATTAGGAACCAGTCATTCTCCAGCAAATATCATCGAGGCTTTCCCCTTTTCCCATTGACAATTCTCTTCTGTCTGCCTTCCAGTGTGAGAGGCATGTGCCTCTTTTACTACATCGGCCTGGATGGAGTGATGACAGGGTGTTCTGTCTCTTTCTGTCACTCTCTCAGAAAGAGAACACAGCCCACTCCTTACAGGGAGCAACTGTAGCTGAGGAAGCGGCCTGCACTTCAGGAAGGTATGGGTGTCAGTTTTAGGGCTTTGGCCATGAGGCTTTGGGCAAATCACTTCGCCTCTCTGCACCCCAGCTTTCTCGACCTTAGTTCTACGGTGCTGGCATCGTAGGACTGTTGGGAGAACTAACCGAGATGAGATATGCCCCAGGCCCAGCACCAAGGTTGGCACAGCGTGGGGGGGGGGTCACGTTCCCTTAGCTAGTATCACTGGGAATGGGAAAGCGCCCCTGCTCCCGACGCACTCCCCACCCCCCAAGCCCTTATCCTCTGGCCGTTGCCCTGCTTTATTTCTTCACAGTCCTCCCCTGAAGTTATGGTATTCTTTCTTGTCTGTCTCCCCTGCTGGAACGTGAGCTCCGGAGTGCAGGGACTTGCCTTGCTCCCCGCTGCGTCCCCAGCTCCTAGTGAGCGCGCGCGCGCGCGCGCGCGCGCGCGCACACACACACACACACACACACACACACACACACGATGCTGAGGAAGTAGTTGATGGATAACAGTGTGTCCAGTGCCTGCAGTGGGTCCTGTTGAGGATCCAGAGAGGCCTCAGGGTACCCCCCACGGCAGCTGGTGCCCAGGATGGCTGAGGTCTCATTGGGTCCAGCCTCCAAGGCTCAAGGAGGGGGAGTGGAGCTGGAGGTCTGAGGGAGCGTGGCTCTTGGAAAATGGATGTTGGTGGTGCTGGGTGCATGGCACTGGGAGAGTGCATGGAGGTGCAGGCTGGTCAGTGGGGAGGGTCGCTAAGGATGGCAGCCTAGAACACGGGCTCTGTAACTATAAAGAGATATACACATGGGAGAGTTTGTTCCAAAGGCATTCGGGCAGCCTGGGCTGGAAAATGAAGAAGAGACATTGTTTTAGTTTCCTATTGCTGCTCTAACAAAGGAGCACCCCGTTTTAAAATGGCATAGACTTATTATTTTACAATTCTGGAGGTCAGAAGTTGGAAGTGGGTCTCACTGGGCAAAAAGCAAGGAGCTAGCAGGATTGTGTTCCTTCTGGAGACTCTAGGGAAAATCCGTTTCCTTGCCTTTTCCAGCTTCTAGAGGCCACTTATATCCCTTGACTCCTGGCTCCTTCCTCCATCTTCAAGGCCAGCAGCCTCATGCCTTAAATCTCTCTGACTCCGCATCTCCTCTCCGGCCTCCTCTCCCACTCGCAGGGGCCCCTGTGATTGCACTGGGCTGACCTGGATAATCCAGGCTAATCTTAATTTAAGATTAGTTACAGGACAGGTACTTAGCAAACTTAATTATCCATGTAACATAATATATCCATAGTTTCTGGGTATTGGGATGTGAATTTCTTTGGGGGGCGGTTTCTCTTCTTTTGCCTCCTACAGATGGAGGGAAGCAGACAAAAAGTGGGGAGTCACAGGGATTGAGGAATGGCTGTGTGGGGATGTGTTAAGTGGGGCGGGGAGGGGGTAGGAGTTTGACCTACCTGTCCTGGTCAGCACTAAGGATGATTTAATAATGACACCAACAACCTAGGAAGTGGGTATGGTCATTATCCCATTTGACCAAGGAGGGAACCGAGACTCAGAGAGGCTAGGCATCCTGCCCAGGGTCACACAGTTAGTCAGTGGAAGAGCCAGGACTTGGGCCCAGGTCTGTGTGACCCCAAGTCCATTCCTGCCATTGCTCCCTTCCACCATCTCCCCCACTGGGCTGCCAAAAAGGGACCCTGGAGGCCAAGGGGTAGAGGAGAAGGGCTTCACGCGCGTGTCAGAAGACTCACATTGAAGGCTGCCTCTCTCACTGCCTTGCTGACCAAGGAAGGGATTCAAATTATTTATTTATTTATTTATTTATTTATTTATTTATTTATTTTTAAAGATTTTATTTATTTATTTGACAGAGATCACAAGTAGGCAGAGATATAGGCAGAGAGAGAGAGAGAGGGAAGCAGACTCCCTGCTGAGCCGAGAGCCCGATGTGGGACTCGATCCCAGGACCCTGAGATCATGACCTGAGCTGAAGGCAGTGGCTTAACCCACTGAGCCACACAGGCGCCCCTAAAATATTTATTTTTTAATTTTTATAAAAATAAAGAAACTGAAGGGCACCTACACCCCATGCCTCCACAGCATCTATTAGGATCTCGTTCCCAGAAGGCAGGAGGACCAGGCCTCCTCACTGAGTTCACTGTAGCCTTGCCCTTCCCCCTCCATTTATTTATCTGCTACTCCCCTCTGCCCCCCCAGCATCTCTCCTGAATGCTGGTGCTGCCCCAGCTCTTACCTCTGGGCTTTCACCGGAATGATGCAGACAGATGGTTTAAGGAACCAGGTCAGGATACCCAGCAAGGCTGGACCTGGGCTCTGGGGCCACAGGTGGACAAGTGTGTCCACCTCTCTACCGGACCCGTCCCTGCAGCCTTGGAGGATGAGTCGGAGTGAGGAGACAAAGGGTGGCTGGGAAAGGTGTCAGGGCTGAGGGAACGGCCTATGGAATGGCTTGGCTCATTCACAGGGATGTGTCTTTCTGATGGAGACAGAACAGAGGGAGGCTAGTCACGCTCCGCCCTTGCAGGGGTGCAGGGAGGGCCAGACTAGGGCAGGCTGAAGGCAGCTTGCGGGGCCCAGAGGATGCTGCAACCAAGTCTTATTTCCTTTCTTTCTCAGGACCACAGTGATCTGGATCCGGGAACTCTGGGTACCCTTGATTCCTCCTCTTCCATCCTGCAGCCCTTGCTGCTTTTCCCAGTGTGTACCGCCACGGCTTTACCCACCACCACCCTCCCCTGCCCGCAGAAGGGTTGCGGGGGGATAGAAAGCACATCCCTGGGAAGGACCTGCAGCCCAGCCTGACTTCCCCTGACCGAATGCCTTTAACTAAGTCTGTGGACAGGAGAGACTTTTTATCCCTTGCAAGTTAATGCGAACTGTTAGGGAGATAAATACATGACAGGGGCTGCCGATGGACTGTTGGGCTCAAAGGAGGGAGATTTGTCTCACTTTAGAAGAAGGACCTGGAGGGCTCAGCCCCATCGACTCGGTCATTGTGCTGTTATCTGCCAGAGAAGCGGTGACACCACAGCAATTAAGACAAACTTTAGTCTCTAAGTTCTCGCCTGCAATCTCCGGCTTCAAAACAAGACAAATGATACCGCCAAGGGAGGAAACAAAGTCTTTTTCAGACTCTGTCCAAAGTCACAGTGAAGATTTGTAGTCGTTCAGCAGAAAATTCGTCGTTACGAGGCCTGGGCCCCGCGGCCTGCTCCATACTACACGCTGGCCCGGCCGGTCTCCAGGACTCCCCCCGGGGCCCAGCCGGCTCGGCCACCCCCACCCCTGCCCACCGGCCCCCCAGTTTCGGAGCCTCTCTGGTGGGTCAGGGACACAGCATCTGCCCACCAGAAAGGACGTGCCATCAAAACCCAGCCCCACCACTGAAGGCTCGCCAGTTTCCTCCCACTTCCCTTCTGCTGCCCCCACTGCCCGCCAGCAGCTCGTGCCCGTGCAGGACCAGGGTTGGGGACTTGGCCCTGAACCACTGGCTGCCTCTGCCTGCCCCGGGCTCCCCCGCCAGCCCCTCCGCCCATCACCACCCCTGCTGGCCTTCACCACACAGCCCTCAGAGCTGCTGCTGGGGGCCATGTCCTACCTGCTTACAGTGAAAACATCCTGACCCTCAGTGTGGAACTTACGACCTAATTCAGGAACTGTCTTGGGAGGCCGCCTGCCTCAGTACCATGTCAGGAACCCTGGGCTGCCTGGGCTGCGGTGAGGGGTCGGTGCTGGCTCCCTGCTTGTCCTCCTGCTCCCACAGCTCCACGGCCTTCTACCGGCTTGCCTGGCACTTCCACTTCCCCGGACCCCACCCCAGGACTCAGGGCCCATGTTTTGTCTCCCATCCCCCCTCTACACTGAGAACATTGGCTCCCATCTTCACGGGCCCAGACAGAGGTAGCTAAAGGATGAAGCTCTAATGGGGAATGCAGGCAACAGTCAGTGGGACAGAAGCCCTCTTTGAGGCAGTGTCCTGGCCTCACTGGGCTCCCCCAGCCACATGGAGGCAGCTGTCCACCCCCTTCTGACAAACCTGTGTGACAGAGAGTGTCCCGGAAAGCTGCTGGCGCGTCCTCCAGCACTCCTGGGATTTTACTTTGAGGTTATCCTCTGGCCTTCAGTCTTGAGTGTGTATAGATCTGGGAGCCTGTGTTCAGCAGGACCCCTGCAGCCTTCCTCAGCCAGGTTAGAGTACTCAGCACACCGTGCCCTTGCCCAACTACCACCCCCATAGCAGAGCCCCAGGCTGGAGGCTCAGGGTCAGACTGGTCTGGGCCAAGGGACTGTCTAAGCACACCTGGGGAACAAGGGTCCCACTTTCCTCCCTCTGTCCCCCTGGCCTTTTTGGGAGGATTTCCAAAGCCCTAGGATTCTGTAGCCTTTATTTCCCAGATGGGAAAAACCAAAGGACAAAACGAGGAAGGGACAGTGGGCTGAGTGCCACAGGGCCTCCGCATCTCCAAGCCAGGGCAGTATCTGCTCCCCAGTGTGATCTGGGGGCCCTGTGAGGACGCTCCTGTCCTAGACAAACTCCCTTTCAGGCTCCCCTGAAGTTCTGAGAGGATCCGAGCGGCATTTTACAGGGTTTGGGTTTCCAGGAGGCTCTGGGTAGGAGGCAGATGGGCTTTACTGAGGGCTGGAGCAAGAGGCCAAGACAGGAGAGTGACAAGTGCTGGGGAGAGAGGGCTGCTCCAGGGGCCTGGGGTCTGAATGCTCCCTCCTTCCATTCTGCCAGCCCTCCCTCCCACACCTTGAAGCACCTTCCCCCTGCCAGCCCTAGCCAGGCCCTGGGGAGAGAGGAGTCAGATTTACCCCAGCCCTGGAGGGGCTCACAGTCTGTACCCAGAGAATGGAATAAAGAAGGTTCCAAGAAGAAGTGTCATTTGAGGCCTGATGGGAGGTGTGGGAGCTAGTCACGTGGACAGGTGGATGATAGGTGGGGTGGCATTCTGGGCAGAGGAAGAGCTCGCTCCCACCCTGCATGTTCCAGGTCTCAGCCCTTCCACGGCCCGAGGGAAAAGGCAGCTTGCCCTCAGGCCTGCTGAAGGTGATGGGGGGATGACTGAGACTCACCAGACGAAGGAGGGTCTTGCTCTCTAGCTGGAGGGGTCTTTGCAGGAGAACCCAGTTCCCCATCTTCCTGAGACTTTGAATAGAAGGAAACTTAGACCTTGGGGGCTTTCAACGTGGGGTCCATAAGTGAGTGGGCTCCAGGGGTTCTAAACCCTAGTTGGGAACAAAACTGTGTCCATGAACATGGGTGCACATGATTCTGGCAAAGTGTGCTACTTTTGTGGGACACTCATGGGGGTAGCCCCTGCTCCAGAACACCAGGCCTGGGAGAAGCTGCAGGACTCCGTGACATGAGCGCCTGCATCTACTGAAGAGGAAACTGATGCCCAGGTGGACATGTGCCCCGTCAGAGGTCAACCGAGAAGCCAGGCTGGGGCTTCAGCTTGCCCTCTGGAACAGTGTCTCCCCGTACCACTGGGAGGCACTCTGCCTGTGTGTCCTGGAGGCTGGTCCCAGAGCAGATCCCTGGGCTCCATTCCCACGGATACTGACACAGCATCTTTTCACACCAGTGTGTGTGTACAATTCTGTGCTAGCCAGAGGACAGGGCCCATGTGTGCTTGTTCACACGCATGTATGTATGCTCGGGGAGCCAACTCCTGGAGCTGTGGTTAAGGGCAGATTCGGAGTTCCAAACCATGCTTTGCTCCTGACTCGCTGGGAGACCTCGGGTCGTGACTCTTGGCCGCTCTGTGCTTCAGTTCCTCCATTTGTAAAACGGGAAGATTACCACTACCACCTACCTCATGGCATTGCCATGAAGACGAGAGTCAAGGAAGCAAGCCCTCAGCACGGGGCTGGCCTGGAATGCCCGCTCGTTTTCTCTACCTCCCCTGGCTTGGGACCTGGGGATGACAGACTTGCCGGGTGCACCCTCTTGAAGCAAGGGTATGCGTTAAGTCTGGGTGGTGGCTGGTTCACATTCTGGGGTGGGCAGACCTCTCTGGGGAGGCCCTGAGCTTTCCCCACTCCCTGAGCGCCCCTTCTTCAGGAGGTCTGCACTCCGTGCTCCTTGCAGCCCTCCCTGCCTGGAGCCCTGACTTGGGGAGCAGAAGCCGTGATGGCCTGGGCCTCATCCAATTCTGTGACTTTCCTAGCCCCAGGGCAACAGCAGGTGCTCAGTAAGAAGACGAGCACTCTGTTGGAGGACAAGGGGCACCTGGGAACCCGTACCACCTTGAAAAGTGCTATTAAAGTTGGAGGATTCCGATCCTGCAGAACACAGAATGATGGCTGGGCAACAGACTGAGCACAGGCTGGGAGCCACAGCCCTCTTCCCACACCAGCCATTCAGCCAACAAACATTTACTAGGCACCTGCCAGGCCGGGCTCTGTTCTTGGCGTGGAGGTACCATGCGAAGAAAACAGACCAGCATCTCCGCCCTTAGGAGAGTGTACATGGGGGACCAGAAGCGAGAAGACAGAAGGCAAGTTGTGAAAGTAGTGTTTTGTCACACAGTAGCAAATGCAGTAGGGACAATGTGTAGCCAGAGGGAACATGAGTCCCAAGGAGGTGTGGAGGGCTGCAATTTGAAACAGAGTGGTCAGGCCAGAACTCACTGAGATGCTGTCTGAATACAGATCCACTCCCAGACCAAGTACAAAGGCCTGTATGAGTTGGCATGACCCCAGCTGCCAGTTACGTATCGACAGAATAATCATGTTCTGGCTCAGTGAGCTGCGTTCCTCCACGTGGTGACTCAAGGATTCAGGCTCCCTTCATCTGGGGCTCAGCCTTCCCTGGCCTCCCACCACAGCCGGAGAGGAGAGAAACAGGAGTGGAGAAGGCACACCTGCACCTTATGCTTCTTGGCCTGGAAGCGATGGACCCCTGCTCTCTCCTCCATTGACAAGCACTAGTTACATGGCCCCCTCCCCTTCAGTGCGAGGGGGACTGGGAGATGTCCTCCTGGGCCGGGCTGTGACTTTCCAGCAACTGCACTTCACAATGGAGGGGGTGTGAACTTTCCGGGGTTGGCTAGATGTGTCTGTTGTGGCCCTGAGTGGGCAGTGTGCCTGGATGTTCAAGGATCCGTGAGGATGCCACGTGGATGGAGGGAGTTGGGGTGATGGGAGTTGGGATCAGAAATCAAGGCAGAATGCTCACACAGGCCATTGTGGGGTCTTCGGCTTGTTGCTAGAGGTTCTGAGCAGGAGAGGACCATGACCCACTGGGTTTTAGCTGGCTCCCTCCAGCGGCCGTGTAAGAAGACAGGCGTGTGGAATCAACATGAAGGTAAAGACAACAGGTCTTCAAGGTGGGCTAGATGTGGGTGTGACGGAGAAAGGAGTCAAGGCCCAGTGCTGGTACGTTAGCTTGGGGGCCAGGAGGATCTCCATCTCCACCACTTGCTGAGATGGGAGAGCGGTGGTGTCAGGAGTTTGCTTTTGGATAAGTGGAGATGGCCCTTAGACCTGCAAGAGCAAACCCAAGCCTCTGTAAGCCCAGTTCCTCACCTGTAAAATGCGCGTGACCACACTTACCTGGCAGGATGACCGGAGGGTGGCTGTGAATGGCCCGGGTTAAGTGAGGTTTGCAGGGTGTGGGGCCAAAGGCAGTGACCCTTGCTGTGGAGGAGCTGGAGGTGTGGTGTGGGAGCAGGAGCCGGGAGAAGGACCTCAGAACTGCTCGGCGCCTTTTTCCAACTCCTCGCCCACTGCCCCACGGCAGGTCACTGGGTCAGAGTGGCCGTGGGGACAAATGCTGGTCCAGCGAGGAGCATACAACAGGCGTCCTGAGGCCCCAGATCTGCTGCCGGCTCAGCTACTCCGTGCCTCCGGACTTGGTTCAGGGACCTGCGTGCTTCAGTCTTCCGTCAGGCAGGCTGGGCTGGGGGCCTCATCATAGACCATCTGGAAGCACCGGGGAGCTTGCAGGTGCCTGGGGGAGGGGCAGCTCGACTCCGCCATCCATCCTTGCTGAGGCGGAGGCCCCGCCCCAACCCCACCCCTGGAGGGGTAAGGCACTCTTCACACAGCACAACCCTCACAGGGACAGACAGTAAAGAAGCAATAATACTTTTATTCCCGTCAGTGATGCTGACGGGGCCTGACCCTTTACAAAGAAAATGTTAGGAAAAAAGAGGGGCAGGGGCCCGAAGTCTCCGTTCTTGATACCCCCACCCCTCTGCCCACCCCCCGTCAGTGCCTCCAGACCAGAGCAGGCAAGGGCTGGCCACTCTGGAGGGCTCCCTGGGCTAGGCCATCTGCCAGCAGAGTCAGAGTTGAGAGTAGGGAAGCCGGGCCCAGCAGAGCTCTTCCAGGGCAGACGGCGAACAGAAAGGGGGGCACGATGGGTGGGTTGTCCCCTTGGTGACCAGTCCTGGGCTGTCTGTGCCCCTCTGCGGCATCACGGGGGCCCCTGCTGGTTCCGCCTCTCCTCCAGCGCCCTGCACACCCACATGGACACCACGGTGGCGTTTCCGTCATTGAACTGCATGATGAACGGGTGGCCCTGTTGCGGGGGGGAGAGGAAGAGAGACTGTGACACACATTCCCCAGACTCTGCACTTCATTACGCTTGCCAAGGCCTCTTCTCGGCCTGGACCTCCTTTCTTCTCCCCCACTAGCCCAACAAGAGAAGAAGGACACCATCGACCCATTTCACAGCTAGCTTGACTGAGGCCAGTGGAGGGGCAGCACTCACTGCATAGCTCAGATTCTGCCCGGTGTTCCATCACCACCTCCTGAGAGTCCCACCGGCCTGAAAGTTGCCTGTGGGGGAAGGCCTGTCCTGTCTCCACACTGCCAGGCTCCTCCGCACCCCGCACCACTCCAACCGCAGACTGGTGAATGCCTGGCCCCTGGGTTGCCAGCACCCCAGTCCAAGGGCTGCCCACAGATCAGAGAATCATCTCCTCCACAGCTACATCTCTCCCTTCCGGTGTTCTTCTATGTCTATGTCTTGGCAACAGGCCTATGTCTACACTCTCTGACAAAGTCCCACGTCCAAGTGGAGGGAAGGCAAACGTACAGGGGCAGGAGGGATACGCTGGTGGGTGCAGATCCCCTCTGGTTCCTGGTGACCAGGTGAGGGCTGGACTTCAGAGGGGCCAGGACTGTCTCCTTGTGGCCCATGTCGGGCTCTAAATTACTTAGTCCATAAGACGGGTCCAGTTCTATTTAGCCAGTCCCCTCCCCTGCGGTCCTGAGGAATCAAGATTCACATTCACAAATCTTAGGGCTTCCTGGGAGTTCTCAGGGAAGGTTAAAAAAAAAAAAAAAAAAAGCAGAGGCAGTCAGTCACCCTGACCACAGGCCAAAGGTGAAAGGGAAACTGAAAAGCATTATCTACCTCCCTCCTTACCAAGCAGCTTCTCTGCTAAGAAACACACACCTGGAAGCTTCTTCCTTTACCAAAAATGTAGCCAGAGAGAGATTCAGAGAGCCGCAGTGGGCTAGTGTGGGGGGTGTGGGAAGGCTCCCGCTTCCCTCCCTTCCCTCCCCCCACCCCCACCTCTTCTCCTGCCCCTGCAGTCTTCCAGCTCCAGCTTGTCTGAACCCTCAGCTTTCTTTTTTTAAAGATCTATTTTTTTTTTTTTTTTATTTGAGAGAGAAGAGAGAGCAAGCTTGCAAAGAGGGAGAAGAATCTTCTAGCAGACCCCCTGCTGAGTGCAGACACAGGGCTTGATCCCACGGCCCAAGAGATCAGGACCTGAGCCAAAGCCAAAAGTCGGATGCTCAGTGTATTGAGGCCACCAGCACCAGTGCACCTCAGCTTTTCGAGCCCTTATTGGGCTCCTTCTCTCTTGCCCACTGGTGTGAGCTGGGCTCCCAGAACTGCTTTCCCCATATGCCCAGTCTTGACCAGCAGCTCTGGGGAATAGCCAGCCACAGGCCACCTGCTTGCAGCTCCAAGCTGCCTCAAAATGAGTTCATCACATGGCAGGGGGGATGCAGGCCCGGGGCTCATATGCCCTGGGTGCCCAGATCCCAGGGTCTGTAGGAGCGGCCTAAGACCAGGCCAGGGGAGGCAATGAGGCTGCTTGGTCAGACCTGATGTGTCTCTGGGGACAGGAAGGAAAGCCATCAAGGCTTCTTTACCCTGGACCCCTGCTGCGTCCTCTCACCTAGCTTTCTCAGTTCGGGTAAGGAAAGTCATTTTCTGAAGCACCCGACATGGTCTAGCTCAAAGCCGTAAAGAACACTGGACAGGGGCAGGGAGCTTGGCTTAGGGGGTGCCAAGGGCACTCAGCCCTGTGCAGCGACTCACCGAGGCCATGGTGGAGCTAGACCTGGAGCCCACCTGGGCACTTGCTGGGATCTGCTCATCGCATTCTACGGGGGCTCCCAACACACGTGCAGGACTACTGTGGGTGGGCAGGTGCCCCTCACAGACTACCACTGGGTAAGGGGACTTGGAAGCCAGGTGGGGTTGATGTCCTACAGGCAGCTGGGCTGGGGCTGGAGCAGGAGAGTCCCAGGTGGGCTCCTATCTTGACTCCCACATGCAGTTCTCCCCTGTATACATGCCTACCCTACACCTGCCTTCCTAATCGCTACCTAACTAGAGGGAAGTCTTCCTCAAGTCTGAGTGCACACACTGCCTTTCCAGGAGGCTCAGGAGAGGTGACCTTGCGCCCTTGTGAAGAACAAAGGGAGAAGCTGTGCTCAGAAGCTGATGGGCCCCTCCCCCCAAGCCTGGGGTAGCACAGTGTCACTTTCCCAGAATGCCCGGTGACTTTGGGGCCCATATGCTGCATCTCTGTTATCATCTGTTCGGGAACAAGCAGAGCGGAACTGCAGGAGGGGAGAGTGGAGGCATTCCTCCAGTTAGGGGAAGGCTGATGGCTGCACGGCAGGGAGGGCACTGTGCCCAAGTGCCCTGGGAGGCGCGAGGAGGAGAGGGCCGCCATCCACTGCTCTGGCGGAGATTCTGCCCCTTTCCTGCCCTCCTTGGCTGGGAGGTTCTCCTGTCCTGTGCGTCCCTGATGCTGTACACCCGCCTGAAGGGAAGGACCTGGACAGGTGGTCTTGTCCCCAGCTACTGTTGACTGGCTCTGGAGAGAGGGGTGGGGGAATCACAGAGGGACGCAGAGAGGGGACAGAGACAGACAGATATGGGAGGGAGACCCCAGCCTCTCTAGGGAGCAGGCCTGTGAGCTGTGAACGTGGGAGCTGGTGGTGGTGGGGCACAGTGAGGAAGCCAGCAAAGGAGGGAGAGCACAGAAAGCAGCAGAGCAGCAGTGGGCCCCGGGGCCATGATCTCCGGGCTGGGCAGCAGCTCCGCCTGCAGGGCCCATGAGCACCTCACAGTCCGGGGGACAGGCACCAAGTCAGAGGCAGGCACTAGAATCTCCACTTTACACACGAGGAAACGCAGACCGCTGGCTCATGGCTGACCTGCCTGGGTTCCCAGGGCTGGGCCTGGATCACAGTGTCTGAAACCCAAGACCACACTGCCCAGGGCTCTCCCAGGCTGACCGGGAGCGGACATAAGTGGCAAAATCAATAACCAGATCACAATTCCCCTCACCTTTATTTCTGCCCCCAAATTCTGACCCTCCTGTACAGAGGTGACACCGAGGCTGCCAGCCTACACTGCCCCAGGTCCTGACCTCAGTCGGCGCCATGCCCTGGACACACTGGGAGAATGCCTGCCTGTCATGGTGGCAGGTGACTCTCCCTCGAAGCTCCCTAGCCCCGTCGGCCTGTGTAGGAAGCAGGGCACACATACCTTCATCCCATTTTACAGAAGAGAATGTTGAGGCCCAACAGAGGGAAGCGACTGGTTAATAGTGCTGGGGCTGAACTCAATTAAGTCTCCTGGTGCATTCTCAGGGCCGGACTGTTGTCCGCTGTGACCATGGCGGGTGTGTTCCCTGCTTCTTTTCTAGGATACAGTGACACTCCTGACACGTACAATGCAGGAACTCCTCACAAGTGTAATAAGCAAACAAAACCTGATGGATGATTCTAGAGAAAGCAGGAGAATCCCTCAGCCGCTCTGAGGTGCCTGGGTTCCCAGGAGGCTCCGGACAGGCCTAGGCAGATGCAGGACAGCCAGATGCCAGAGATGGACGGAAATGACACCCTACAGAACGCTAGTGTTAAGTCCAGTGCCATGGAGGGGTGCTGTGTGCCGGGCACCTGCCAAGGGCTTTGTCCTCATTTTCCCACGGAATCCCCACACTCACTCTGCAGGCATGCACAGCCATGCGTGTCCACCTTCCAGATGAGGAAACAGATACTCGGGGACCTGTCCAGGGTCGTCGGAGCAAGGGGCCGGGCTGGACACCAATGCGAGGCTTCTGACTCCAAATGCTCTCCCACACCTGCAACCAGAGAGCTGGCTTCGCAGGCCTCTTTTGGGGTCTCCATGAGGCCCTGGAGGGCTCATGCCTCCTGCAGCACTTGGGGGAAGTGCCCATCCTGTCCCAGGGAGAGGAATCCAGACATGGGCAAACCCTCGTAGCCCCAATCACACTGCAGGGAACTGGGCGGGGGGTTGTGTGTGTGTGCCTTGCTCCCCCTGCAGCGACACCCACAAGCAGCTTGTCAGGAGCATCTCAACCCCCACCCCCCACCCCCCGTGGCTGTCCCAGGTAGGGGCGTCTCTGCCCTCCAGCCAGAAAGCATGTCAGCAGCCACTCTGCCGAGGCTGGCGGGCTTGGGGCGTGCGCCGCGCTGGGGCTGCTGCTGATCTCGCTGGCCCCATCACCAGGCAATGGGAGCCACTCTCATTTCCTGCATTCTCTCCGGGCCAGCTGCAACAATTAAACTGGCGAGGGTTGAAGTATTATGGTCCACAGACTTCGCCACAGAAGGTGGAGACATAATGAAGGGAAGAGGTTGGGACCGCAAGAGATAGGATGGCTCTAAAAGTAGGATGCAGGGGAGCACACGTGGGACAAGTCCACGGCCACGGAAGATGGCCGCCGTCACCTGGTGTGGCCACGGCCACATGGGGCTGAGCAGCGGACCGTGCTGGCACAGGGAAGGGCCCTGGTGGAAACTAAGAACTCATGGGTGGGGGAAGTGTAGTTCTCCCTCTCCTTTATCTGGGCAAAGTGACCGGGGGTTCGCTAGAGCGGGTCTCTCTGCCTCTGTAGTATTGTCCCTAATTTTTTCCCATCCATTTCATCGTGACGAGATGCCTTCCTGACCGACCGCAGGGCACTCCCGAGGCCCTCCGTGTAGGCAGTGCTCTACCCTCTGCTGGCGGGGACACACCGCCTGCTGCAGTGCTAAGAGCTGCCCGAGGCGTAGGGGTCTGGAGATTTTCTTCCCAAATGGGAATTGACCTGCGTGGGGTCTGCACACTTCCTTCTCTTGCATAACTTCCTCAAGAACATTATGCATGTGAATCATCAATCATCTGCAGACATACCTGCCATGCGGGCACACAGTAGGCCCTCAATTAGTAGCAGGCCTGCGGCAGGACAAAGCCATCCGCATACTCTGTGTGTCAGCACTTGCCATGCGCCCTACAGTTGCTGGACAACCGCATGTGGCCTTGAACCCTCCCAGCACCTCCATTTACAGACAAAAGGAACTGAGGTGCCAAGCAATGGGTCAAGAGCTAGAAAGCAGCAGACGCACGGTTTGAATCCAAGGCTCTCTTCTGTCCTGGAGGACAATGACCACTGTGCTTTCTGAGGTCAGGCATGGTGAGTTCTAAATGTCTACTTCCGGGGCACCTGGGTGGCTCAGTTAAGCGTCTGACTCTTGACTTCAGCTCAGGTCATGATCTCAGGATTGTGGGATGGAATCCCATGTTGGACTCCATGCTCGGCGGGGGGCGGGGCATGTCTGCTTGAGATTCCTTCCCTCTGCCCCTCTGCCCACTTGCAAGCATGGCCTCTCTCTTTCTAAAATAAACACATCTTAAAAAAAATAAATTTCTACTTTTTAAAGATTTTATTATTTATTTGTCAGAGAGAAAGAGCGAGCGAGCACAAGCGGGGGGAGCAGTAGACAGAAGGAGAAGCAGGCTCTCTGTTGAGCAGGGAGCCTGATGTGGGGCTCGATCCCAGGACCCTGGGATCATGACCTCAGCTGAAATCAAGAGCTGGATGCTTACCCGACTGAGTCAGCCAGGTGCCCCTCAACAAGTGATTTTTTTTTTTTTAAGATTTTATTTATTTATTTGACAGACAGAGATCACAAGTAGGCAGAAAGGCAGGCAGAGAGAGAGAGAGGAAGAAGCAGGCTCCCCGCTGAGCAGAGAGCTTGATGCGGGGCTCAATCCCAGGATGCCGGGATCATGACCTGAGTTGAAGGCAGAGGCTTTAACCCACTGAACCACCCAGGCGCCCCAACAAGTGGTTTTTAACTGGTAACTGCAATTAGAGTGACAAAAAGTGTCCTACCTTGTTCAAAGTCCTATGTATTAGGCAGTTCTATTCAAATGATTTAATAATCAGCAACTCTGAGTATTCTTATCTCCATCTGACAGATGTGGAAACTAAAGCACAGGAAGGTTGAGGAAGTAGCCCAAGGCTGTGGAGCTTGAATGCTGTGTTGTCTCCAGCGCCTGAGCCCTCCGCCATTGTGTTGTCCTGTGGCATGAGTGCCAGGGCTGGAGACGGCAGCCTCCACCCTGCAGGACGGCCTGCCCCCAGAGCAGAGGTGGATGGTCTAGCTGAGAACCCCTACTTCTCCATTCCCTCTCCTTGGACCCAGTCTCTAGAGAAGCAGGAAAACTATAGGTCTAGTGCCTGGAAACCTTCCAGGGCTAGACACTGACTGGACTCTGAAGGTAACCACAGAAAGAACAATCAGAAACAGGGTGTTCAACAGCTGACTGTACCCCTAACCTCTGCTCTCCCTCTATGGGGCCTTTTTTGTCACGTCTTCTCATAGAAGATGCCGTCTCCCCCAGAGAGAACTGTGCACACGCCCTCTTGTTGACCTCTCCAGAGGCCTTCCCTTGTTCTGTCATGCGTTAACATCATTTGAACCCACTGTTACCCTAACGTTAGACTGGAAACCACTTGAGGGCAGGGCAGAGCTAACCACTTAGGAGCCACCAAGGCAATTAGTTGGACTGACTGGTAAGTTATGGCATTTCCCCAGGGGTCTGCTGCCAGGCTGAGAAGCACCACAGGCTGGGGCGGGCGGGCCTAGTGAGAAGTCTTGAAGAGCTGAGGAGGCTCTAGACTCTGGCGGGAGGCAGCGGTCCTCTCTGGACCACAGGATGAGCCCAGTCACCAGGCACTCCTCTCCCACGGAGGAGGAAGTCACATGGGAGAGAACTCCAAGGACCCGGGAGCCCGCTGAAGCAAGCAAGCCAAGCCAGTAGCCAAGTCTGAAACAAGTGAGAGTCCAACAGGCTGCTCGCACGAGCTGGTGGGGCAGTCTTGTGATTAGGGGATGCCTATAAGGGGTGACCCGAGAGGCTGAAGGGTCCCCAGTGTCAACGCTCTGCCCACCACTTTGTGTTTCCTTGCTGGGCCTGCGAGCCTTGCCACAAGGCTCTCCGCACGTCCCCTGTAGGACTGCAGTCCTCGCGGTGGGGCTGGGACTTCCGTTCCTACTCAGCACTAATGGAGGAGTGGCAGGGCCCGATGGGACTGCAGAGACGGGCGGAAACGCAGGATGTGAGGTGTGTGAGGGCTTCTACATGTTTGATTCAAGTTGTCAAGAAATATTTTAACTGTAGGTGTACAAACCTAATTAAAAACGACTGTACATCCTCATCTGCTTAACTCAGTGTGCTCCACTGAGTACCGACCGGCAACCGTTACCCTGCACAGTGATGTGAACTTACTCTTTGCGGCTCTTGGAGCAAAGTCAGTCCTGCTTGTCAGATCTGTGCATGTTATTGGACTTCTCTGTGGGGGGACAGCCAGGAGGGCTGTTCTGGTGCACTGGTCATTTGAAAGATCTCAGGGCTGCGACGTGCACTCACACCAGAAGGACAGAGAACAACGGTGAGTGCCATGCAGGAGACAGGTGCACGGAGCCCATGAAGTCCGTCCGCCCGGCGGCTGCCCCATGATGCCCAACAAGGGCGCTGAGGGTCAAGGCTGCTCTGAGTTTCTGATGGTGTCTATTCCAGCAGCTCTGCGTCCCTCTTGTCTGACCTACAGATTCACTGTAAGCAGCTCATATGAACGGTTGCTAGTGACTATCAGTGACTAAACTCTGAAAACAAAAGTTTTCTGCTATTCCCTTTGTAAAGCTTCTATATGTGTTTAACAGATGCTTGAGCTGGACCGGCACTGGGAAGAGTCAGGAGTTCCTTGACTCTGTGCTACTGAGACAACAGCATAGGGAAACTGACCGTTCACGGAGATAGCACTGTAACTCCCGCTTAGGAGCCCAGCTCTTGGATTCTGTGTCCTTCAAGAGAGGGCTCACGAATGACTTTACAAAGAAGTGTCCTCAATGAACACCAATACATTCATGCTAAAAAAAACAAAACACCCTTCTTTCCCCTCTTAATAGCGCTACGTAATAGAGAACATTCTGCGGCTACAGGTTCAAAACTACTAATTGAATCCCGGCTTACCTAGGAGGTCAGTCTGATCAGCGAGCAATCTGACTTATAAAAGGACGCACAGATGCCCGGTGTCTGCTGGCCTGCTGACAAGTGGTAGGGCAGCAGGCAGTCTTTATAATATTAATTACATGACATAAGAAATCATAATCACCCCTGGGGTCAACTCTGCCTTTCAGGCCCGGTGTGCCAGGCTGGTCACCAGGCGGAGCTGGGGAAGGAGGTGGCTGGAGGGGAGTCCCCACAAATGGGGACTTAGCAGGGAGGAGCCGAGGCCCCTCTGTGAAAATCCTTCTCTCCGTCCCTGTATAGGATAATGCAAGGAGCCCAGGACAGAGTCAGCAAACCCTCCTGGTGCTATCCCCGAGTGATGGTTTGAGAAGGGCCATGGCGGCCTCACTGCAAAGGGCAGACTACTCCCCGGGGGACCTGCATTCCCCAGGCTTCATCACTCCGCATGCAAGGACTCTGTTGTTACTACACTCCTGAGCTGTGCCCCCAGGGAGGAGGAGTGCAGCAGGAAGGATGGAGCAGGGTGAGCTCAGGGGCCTCCTGCCCACCGGGAGGGCGCGTTCCGGCCTGCCCTCTGGTGGGGGGTCTAAGGCTGCTCACCCCTGGGAACCGGTAAATTCCCAGCAAGGCAACGTGGGCCACAAGGTAAGTGCATCCTTTAATCTAGGTCTTTGTAGAAGTAAAGCCGATCCTTACTTTCCATCATTTCCTGAGTCCTGTTTCTTAGTTGGTTTTGAACATGGGGACAAGGTTTGCTAGCCTCCTCAGTCCCACCGAATACAGCTGCACTCTCTTCCTCTCAGGGAGGGGTTTATAAGGACGAGATCACGGGTCCACAGACTTGGCGTCTCAGACACAGGTGGGCAGTGAGTGGGGGGTCCTTACTCCTCTGCATAGAACACTCTGGGGGTGCAGCAGTGAGACGGGGCGGCCAGTCTTGTCTCTGTGCAGCTACCGGGGAACCTGCCTGATCTACCTAGCTCGGCTTTCTAGAATGTGCTTTCTCGGCCTCTGATTTCTAAAGCTCTTCCCCACCCTGGGTGGGGGTAGAGGGGGCCCCTTCTGGCCCTTCATTTTCTTTTAAGACCTCAGAAACAGTTTGCAGCTGTGACACGCCATTTCAATCAACCTTCCTGAGTTTACTCTTCACCACTGCTACAGAAATAGATGTTTCTCCCCAAATATTCAATTATTAGCAGCAAATTGCTTACCTCTAGCCATCCTAGCCTGTACACAGGCATCTAAGGGGGTCAAGGAGCTCTCCACCTTTCATCTGAGCAGATCTATGTGCTCCTACACAGGGTAATTGGTCAGAAAATGGCCCATCGAAAGAACAAGATATTTCCCAAGGTCCCTGCGAGTCATCCTAGAGCTTGTGCAGTACGGTGCAGGGAGGGGGCACAGGGTGACTTCAGAGGGCCACAGGAGTTGGGATTACGGGGTGCCAGAGGCAGAATGGGGGTCTTGCTTCAATAGTGCTGAGGACTCTTGCCTGACAGGCTGACTCTGCAGTATGTCCAAGTAGTGAATATGGGGCCGTTTACTGATGTCTAGATGGTCAAGGTCTGTCTTGTGGGGTGATGGCTGTATGGTGGTGGAGATTAAAAGACGCAATGCTCAGAAGGATGGATTTTCTCTCTGGCCCTCTTGTTTTGTTTGTCTGTTGGTTGGTTGGTTTTTTTTCCTTATCTCTGAAGCTATGATGTTTGAGCTTGGAGACCTTTGCTTTACATGTGCATGTGCTCATGTGTGTGGGTATATGTGAGCATGTGGGTATAGGAAAGGCAGGGGGTAGGCAACCAGAACTGGCACAATTTCTGGCACATGGTGGGAGCTCCGTACATTTGTTGAACACAGCAGAATGGAGTGATTCTGACAGTGAGTCAATGAAGAGATGATGAGAGACCAAGACAGCCTAAGAGTCTTCCTTCTATGTGGCCCTCCAATGTGGCCCTCGCCATGGCAGATAAAATGCAACAGTTTTAAAAAGCATGGCTGAACTGAAAGAAAGGCAATCCATAACGGTTACCAAGGAAGACGGAGCTGAAAGCCAGAATAAGTGAGTGGAAGTCTTGTGGTTTTATAGGGGCTACTGGTTCCAGGAATGTAGTTCTAGAAAGAATGAAGAACTAAGCAGAAACAGGAGACAAGGTTCCCTAAGGAGCTGGCCCTGAGACCCTGAACAAAGCTTAAACTACAGAAGGGATAAGCTATGAAAGGCTAACCATCAGCAAAGGGGACTGTAAGTGGCCCTGAGCGGGGCTGCCCAAGCAATAAAAAAATGGGGCAGAGCCCTATGCAGTTTGGGACCGGGTGCACTACCTCTATAGTTTGAGAACCCCAGACTGATAAACTGATACAATGTTGATCTTGATCTTGTGTTACTCTGGAATGTCTGTCAGAAGCATACCAAAAACCCTTCTGCGGCAATCCTTCTAAAATTAAGCCATTTCCATAGTGATAAACCCCACTCAGTATGAGCTTACAGTAAAAATTTCCAAACGTGAGGATATAATTCACCATAGACAAGAATGAGCAGACAACATAACGCACAGGAAGATGAGAGTTCTCAGAACTGAGATAATTGAAAAATGATTGGGAGGGAAAATGTAAAAAAGTGCACATTTGAAAAGATTAAAAACGTACAAGAAGACAGTAATGTATTAAGAAAAGAATATGAAATGATGAAAAACAGAACAGAAAGACCTGAAAAAGAATGTAATGTTAACTTATAGAAAATAAAACAGTGGGGATGCCTGGGTGGCTCAGTCGGTTGAGCAGCTGCCTTCAGCTCAGGTCATGATCCCAGGGTCCTGGGATGGAGCCCCACATTGGGCTCCCCGCTTGGCAGATAGCCTGCTTCTCCCTCTCCCTCTGCTTGCTGCTCTGCCTACTTGTGCTCTCTCTCTCTGTCAAATAAATAAATAAAATCTTAAAAGAAAAGAAAAAGAAGTCACTGGAAAAACAAAACAAAACAAAACAAAAGAAACTGCACGGATGAGCCAGACAGCTGAAGAGAGACTTAGTAAGCTACAACGAATGGCCTAAGAAGATCATCCAGAGCACAGTAGAGAGAGAAAAATTTCCTTTTAATGTGAAAGAGAAAGGCCCAGCAGAAAGACCCAGACAAGACTGAACATGTGGGGGAGGGTGATATCCAGAGACAAGAGTTGAGGATTTTGAGAGCTGATGAAAGAGTGAATTCCCAGAATAGAGAATCACAATGATCTCCAAATAGAATGAATATAATGAAATCGACACCAGACACATTGTAGGGAGAGTGCGGAACACTAAGGACAGTGACGTATTGCCTACAGAGGGAGGTGCAGAGTCTCATCAGCAAGAATAGAAGCCAGAGGACAACAGAATCTCTTCAAGACCCCAGGAGAGACAGTCAGCCTAACCTGTTCCGATTAAACTGACGATCAAGAATGACCGCAAAGTAAAGATAATTCTAAACAAAAGCTCAATGGTCCTGCCCCCCACAGCCACTCCCCGGCAGAACTCTTTCTTGAGGAAGCACAATGCAACAGTGACAAGGAACAAACAACTGGTATGCCCATGGAAAAATCTAAACAAGCACTAATTATGTATAAAATGACAGTGACAGTAAGGACTGATTCCGAGGATCTGAAAACAAGGTGACGATGAAATCCTGGACCTTGAGGACATGCAAGGAGGGACGGAGGAGATGCTCTCAGGGGAGAAGGGCTACGGCAGAGAGTGCTGGCCGCCTCTCAATGACCCTTCTCTCTTCCTCCTTACTGACACAAATCCTGATTCTAGGGAGGAACATTGTTACCCAGCAGAGCAACTGTACCCCCACCTCCCTTGCAGCTAGTTTTGGCCCATGTGAGAATATACGCTGTGTGCCAATGTCCTGAACACAAGGGCAAGCTTTTCTACTGCTTTTTCTCACTGCTGGCGGCTAGAGCTCAAATGCCCCTAGGCTGGTAAAATGGAAGGAGCTGCTGCACTAGTCCAGGCACCCCACTTAAAGAAGGCACCCTTGTGGCCTTCTTTAAGCTGCTGTTTGCCTTTTGATCATATGTGATTTAAACGAATTCTACCTAATAAGAAGGTAAGACACAGACCCTAAGGCTGCATATTGTTTGGGAGAGTATATTTATTGACTAACCTTGGGCTTTGCTAAATTAGATGAAAAATTTAGGGATAATCCATGAGAGGCTAGAAACAGAATATAATTCCTTCACCAATAGAAAGAATAAAAGGGAAGGGGAAAAAAATGAACCCAATAGAATAGAGAAAGAAGAAGTTAAAAAAAAAAGAGTATTGTAGAGAGAAAGCACAAAATAGGATAATAGAAAAATATTCAAGTATACCAACAAGCAATAAATATAAGTGATTAAAGTAATCAATTAAAAAAACACTGGATGAAATTTAAAACACCAACCACAAAATGCAGAGATTCATTTACAAGAACACAGAAACGGTAAGAGCAAAGGGAAAGTAAAACACATAGCAGACAAATATGAACCAAAAGACAGCAGAGGTTTATTAACAGCAGACAAAAAGGAAGATCACAGCAATATATTCGAGACCGAGGGCATTCACGTAAAGGTAAAGGACACACCTTGAAACGAAGATAGAGTCTTTTGGCACGGCGAACACTTACAGACAGAACTGTAAGGAGAAACTGACAAAGCCACACCACTAATCGAGGAAGATTTGAACACAGTCCTCTTAATGACTGAGAGAGAGAAAGTGTGTGGAAAATTAGGACACAAAATATTTGGGTCACACAACTGACAAGTTTGATCTACAGGCTGTGAAGAGGACACTGCATTCAGCAATGAGAGAACACATGCACAAAGAGAACACAGGGAGAAAAGTCAACCACGTAATGAAGGAACTTCAACAAATACCGATTTGGAACTTCAACAAACACAGATTTGGACCAACCATGAACAGTGACCAAGATGCATGGAAAGCGGGTAACAATCAAAAGACAGCAAAACACTTGAGTGTTTGCAATTAAAAAAAAAAATACTTCTGAACAATCCATGGGTCAAAAAGGAAATCCTAATTGAAATTAGAAGTTATTTAGAACTGAGTGACATAAAAATACTACATATCAATATTAATGGGATAGAGCTAAAAAATATTTAAAAGGTAATTTACAGCATTATATGGGTATTTAGGGGTGGGGAAGATTGGAAAATTTTCAACAGAATATAAACAAATTGTAAAAAGAACAAAAAATAAATCCAAAGAAAACATAAGATTGCAAATAAAGGGATTAGATAGAAAGGTATCAAAGAAATGGTCAATTCAATAAAATACTGGTCCTTTAAAAAATTATTAAAGGAGACTAACCTCTGACAGAACTGATAAAAAACAAAGTATGCATCACTAGGAATGAAAATAGGATACATAACCGCAAATCCAGAAAACAAAGGAACGATATTCCATATGAATTCATGAGGCCAACATATTTGAAAATGCAGAGTGATGACCTTACAGCAGACAGAGTGGGGTCGGGGGGGGGGGGATATGAACAGATATATGGTGGGGGCAGTGCAAAGGGTGGTGACTGGGAGGTTCTAAGACCCCTGACCAAACATCACCATGCCAGGTGAGCCCCAGGTCCTGAGCCCTGGTACCCCACTTTCAACTTTTAAAAGAACTTCCTATTCCATTGTCTCATCTTATTTCAAGAAGCATCCAATTAAGCAAGAGCTGATACTCCTTAAAATCCATCTTGGTGGGCACCTGGGTGGCCCAGTGGGTTAAAACCTTTGCCTTTGGCTCAGGTTGTGATCCCAGGGTCCTGGGATCGAGCCCCACATCTGGCTCTCTGCTCAGCAGGGAGCCTGCTTCCCCGCCTCCTCTGCCTGCCTCTCTGCCTACTTGTGATCTCTGTCTGTCAAATAAATAAATAAATAAAATCTTAAAAAAAAAAATCCATCTTGGTAATAGTTTTTCTAGTTGGGATAAGGAACTGGGGTACCAGGGGTGTCTTTAGCAGAGGTCATGATCCCAGGGGTCCTAGGATCGAGTGTGGTGTCAGGTTCCCTGCTCAGTTGTGAGTCTACTTCTCCCTCTGCACACACATCCCCTTGCCGGAATGTGTGCTTGCTTCTCTCTCTCTCTCAAATAACTAACTAAATAAATAAGATCTTAAAGAAAAGGGGGAATGATAAACAACCCTGTGCATGAACACTGAAACTAAAGGGCACATTTTTGATGCTATCAAATCAACAAAAAACAGAGAGGAAAGAAAACTGCTAAAGACACTGGCTATCAAAATTTTGGGTACATAACTAACTGAAGTGCCATCTTTTTTTGTTTTATTTTTTTTACTGTTTTCAGCTGTGATGCCCCTGAGTTCACTGGGCCTCACTCAATTCATTGGAATGGGTTTCTATTGTGGTGAGTGTGGGGGAACCCAGGGGACTGACTGGGGCAACCCTTTTGGAAAATTTGAAGAGCTTAACAAAGGCCAACACTGCCAGGCCTATTCTACAAAATACAGGATTAAAAATGACCAGTTACCAAAAAATAAATAAATAAATAAAGGGAAAAAAAAGAAAGAAAGAAAAGAAAATGACCAGTTACTCTAGCGTTTCTGCTATCAGCAACCAACGTTTTCCATTGGAAACCACCCCTCTTTTTCTTTTTCAAAGGATCGCCACAAAAAAGGAGCAAGCCACTTGAAAATTCTGATCATTCCGTGTCCCAGCAGCAAACAAAAGTCATCAATAGAACCCACTTCTAGCCTTGAGCAATATTTTCTAAAACAAAACACAAAGAACCTGTGGTACTTAACTATTCTGTTATTGATTTACTGTGGTTTGCAAGGTAATGTTGAAGAAAATTAAATGTATGGAAGCCTGAAATGCGTTTTCCGTGGCGGTGAACGGTGTGGCCTGCGTTTT
The DNA here is from genome assembly GCF_011764305.1 of Mustela putorius furo. Taxonomy (NCBI): domain Eukaryota; kingdom Metazoa; phylum Chordata; class Mammalia; order Carnivora; family Mustelidae; genus Mustela; species Mustela putorius. The sequence goes on along the minus strand of NW_025422045.1, from coordinate 11,135,577 downwards.
CTGAGGCTGTGTCGTTGGTCATGCGCACGATGAATGACTAAGGGAGCACACTTCATCTGCTTACAAATAAGCTGGCCGCCTTCACAGCAGAGACTTATGAAGCCAAGTCTGTTTTTACCGGGAAGAGGGACAAAGTTACTTAGTTACAAGGCTGCTTCTCCTTGCACTTGTGCTCTAGTTTTCAATCAAATCCAGTATAGATGTGGGGAAAGACTTCTAGTTACCTCACTCTAGATCTGGTTTTTAGAGCCTGAGCACTTCCTTTGGTATAGTCATGGCTTACTCGGTCCCTCCAGAAAATAAGAAAATTTCAACACGCTGAAGTCTACCCTAATTACTGATTCAAGACCAAAGTGGTCATATTGTTTTGGACACGGACACTGACACGCCACATTACCTAGAGTTGTATTCCTACTTAGACAAACTGCCTGTTTCCAACTCTGGGAGCACCCTGACACATCAACAGGTCACTACAATTCGACACCCGTATTTAAGACAAAGAATCTGGAAGTTCAGCTGAAACTTGATCACTTCTAGCTAGTCACTCGAGCCTTTATTCAAGCCGATTTTCTCGTATTGCAGACTTAGCACTAACAAGCTTAGTATCTGGTTTCCCAATGTAAAGCCCAAAAGAAACAGTCAAAGGGTAGAGGAAGAGGTGAGGGGCCAAGGGTTGGAGGGAAGACCGAGGACAGGCATAAGAAGAGCCATCGACAAGCAGCACAAACACACCAAGAACAGGAAGTGAGCTTGGGGCAGTCAGGGCAGGGACAACGGCCTCACACACGGCAGTATCAGGAGACACTGTTAAAGCAGAACACAGCTAACAGACGATGCTCACAATGACAACCTAAAGACATTCTTTTAAAAAGCTAAATCCTGGGGCGCCTGGGTGGCTCAGTTGGTTGGGCGACTGCCTTTGGTGCAGGTCCTGATCCTGGAGTCCCAGGATCGAGTCCCACATTGGGCTCCCATCTCTATGGGGAGTCTGCTTCTCCCTCTGACCTTCTCCCCTCTCATGCTCACTCTCTCTCAGATAAATTTAAACAAAACAACAAAAAAAGCTAAATCCTGATGTACCTATCTAAACGCTTAAGAGGATAAGGAAGAAAATGACAAATACTTTCAAGAAAACTCTTCTCTATAATCTACTTTTTAAAATTTTTTTAAAAAATATATTTTATTTATTTATTTGACAGACAGTGATCACAAGCAGGCAGAGAGGCAGGCAGAGAGAGAGATAGAGGGAAGCAGGCTCCCCGCTGAGCGAGCCCGACTCGGGACTTGATCCCATCATGACCTAAGCGGAAGGCAGAGGCTTCACCCACTGAACCACCCAGGCGCCCCCTTTTTTAACCTTTTGATTTTATAAAGAATAAGCTTCCGTTATCTGTATAGTTCCCTTATATGGAGCAGCTCATTCACCAACAGAAGGCGCAGAGCTGCCCTCTTAGCTTTCGAACGTCAATGTTAAACATGGCAAAGCTCTCACCCTGCCCAGAGCCTTTCTGCAGCACCGTGCAATGTCACCGGGCAGACGAGCCCTCAGATCATCTGAATTCAGTGAAGACATATGGGGACACTCAGGGCCCAAGTTTATCTCCGCTTCCTTCGCAGAGAGTTTGATTACTTCTAAGATTTATGGTCGAAGTGGAAGGAAAAAAGAAATACTTCACAAGAGCAGATTTATAACCTCATCTTTTTTTTTTTTTTTTTTTTAATAACATTAGGGATGACATCTTATGACAGAATCTTGGAATGACTGCTGAGCAACTTGGAAACTCAGTGGGAAGTTTTATATTTTGGGGGTTTGGAGCATTTTGTTCTTAGAAAGGTCAGGTAGGAAAGGACCAGGGAAATGAGCCAGGGAGATGGTCAGAGAGTGAGTGTCAGCTGGTTTAATTTTCTGTGTCAACTCTGAAAATTAGATAAACAATGACAAACCAGGCTTTTAAAATGAACTTGTCAGTTCTGGTTTTCTTGATACATGGTAACATTTTTCAAGTCCTGGTAGTCCTAAAGACAGATTTAACCCCTGAGAGGTTTATGTGTAAGTGTTCTGAAGTCTGCACATCTGAAAACAAAAGGTTCAGTCCAACTCTGTAACCCTCGAAAGAAAAACTAATTATCTTTGAAACTTAAAAACTCTTCTCCTAACAAATAAGGGGACTTTGCTACAGCCAAAAGGTTTATTAGCCTTTTCTGGACAGTCTCAGCAACTTTGGTTTTTTTTTTTCTTTCTTTCCCTCTCATCTTCTTGGCTCCCCAGACCAGTTCAGCCCATTCAACATGGTCCCTTGATCTTTCCACTACTGTTCTAGATGATACTGAAATCTTGAGCTGGTGCTCCTTTTCCTCCTGCAAACCGAGGGGTGGGGGGCACAGACACCGCCCCTGCTCCCCCCCTTCCCTGCTCTGCTGTCATGAGGATGTGGGATAAAATAACTTCCTTATTTTAAGTCTACATTTCTGTGGCGACACACTCCCTCGTGGTGAGGGGGAGACAGCAGCAAGGACTTTTAATAGCTGCCCTTATTGGCTCCGCTATAAGGATATTTATTCAAAGATAACCCAGTTTGAAGATGTTGATTTGGAGAGAGAAATACAGTTACTTACAGACAGCAGCATTTGACTAGGGTTTTTCATTCCACAAAGTGCTTTCAAGCTCGTGATCTAAATTCCAATGTCACGACCACTCCCAGGAAGTGGCTGGATGGCATTACTATTACTACCTCCAATCTGTGGGTTCAAAAACTAGGTTCAGAGTAAGTGACTGGGTTAAGGTAGAGGGGGGATTTGAACCAGATGGTCCGCTCCAACGCCTGTGCCTTTTGTTAGAATATGGTATACCAGCAACATAATCGAGACCGTGGTGAGCTCTGCGCCCAGGCCAGGCACTGGTCGGCTGCTCTCACGTGTGTCACCGCATGCCACCTCCCGCTGAAGTAGATGCCACCTGTTAATGATCGAGGATGACGGAGCTCCGAGGCAGTAAGGACTGCTGGGTGGCTGAAGTCTCAGGGCTGGCCTGACCCCAGGTGCTGGATGTCCCATGTCCGTCTTTCCCCAACCCTACAGCTGTTAGAACCTGTCCTTCCCCTGCCCAACAGAGCACAGACACCATGGTTTGCCCTGAAAAGAGGCATCCCAACTGTTGCACTCATGCACAGCCTATAGACAAGATGGCAGTGCCCTCAGACAGCATTTCAAAGTATGAAGTTGGTGATTTTTAGCCCTCCAATATCAGTCTTGGCCTCATCCCTAAATCGGATGTCCTTTTCTTTTCTGATGTAGAAAAGGGTCCTGAGTACAAAATCACCTCTGCTACCAGTTCACTGCTGAGAAGAAAATCACCGGATTCAATCAACTCACGGGAAGGTGAGGGGAATGGGCAAGAGCGCCGGGACCGGACCGCGTGTGTTTGAAGAGAGGGCGCTCGCCCAGCACGAATGCCATCTCTGATCTCTCAGGGGGCCCGAGCGCTGGTGTAAGGGGCTCCGTCGGTGCCCGCACGTCATTGACCTGTGGCTCCTGGGGGCGGGGAGCTCTCCTTTTCTGCACTGCGGCTGCCCCCCACCCCCACTCTGTGAACTTTGTCTTCTGCCAAACAGGGAGAAGAGCAGCAGCCTCGAGGGGAGGCTGATGTTAGTCACAATTACCAATGACCGAATCGCGGCTGGACTTATCAGACCTCCTTTCTGAGGAGATTTTTATAACACCTAATGTATGTTTACTGCTAAGAACGGAAGACACTGGCCCAGTTCTCCTGACGGCGGTGCACCTTGGAGGTAGATGGGCAATAGAGAAGTAGGGAGAATTAGGAACCTTGCCAATTCTCCAGGAAGGACCCTGTATTAAGGGTCCTCGATGCTCATGGAGCAGCCCCTCCCCTGAGCCTCAGGCCTCCAGCCCCGACTCGCTCCCTCATTTAAGCCAAGAACGAGCAGACTTCCCTGGGTTCAGAATTCCGTGTAACTAAAACACAAAATAGAAAAGAGGCATCCCAACTGTTGCACTCGTGCACAGCCTATAGACAAGATGGCAGTGCCCTCAGACAGCATTTCAAATACAGTTTATTAGTGTGTGATATGAAAAGGGTATTTTTATTGCATGATATAATGCAATGGGACCTTGGGCGCTCTGTGGAAAGACCTCACACTCAGAAGTGTAATGAACCCGTAGTCCCAAAAACATTATACTGTACATTAACCTATCATTAATGGCACATTAGGGCTGGGGGCATTGCACGCTTGCTGGTCAGGGCTCCATCAGGACAGTGGTGAGAAAACCACACAGTCTTCCCAGGCTTAAAACAAATAGAGAAAATAAATATTCCTGATGTCTACAGGCAGCATTAAAGGAAGTTCAATCCCAGCTCTGCCCTATAATTTCCAAGCCTGCTTTTCTAGGAGAGGAAGACACACAACTAAACAAAAGAAGGAAACGGCCCTCTTCCTTTTTACCCCTAGCTATTGGCTATGCAACCTCCGAGCTGGCTCGGCAAGGCCGCCATCAGATGGGCCCTTTTGTTAGCATAAAAGCTGACCAAAGGACAGCTTGGATCCTGGATCCTTGGCCCGGGATCCCAGACCAGAGAGGCAGAAGTAGCCATGGAGGTGGTATGTCTACCTCCCTTGCTTTCTAGATGGGGCAGTCAAGGCTCAAAAACACAAGGGAACAGACAGAGGGGCAAAGTATGTGCAACATATCACAAACGATCAACAAATGCAAGGATAAAGTGTTTAACTTCCTAGTTAATAAAACAATGCAAAGTAAAACGACTATCCCTGATCGGATTGGCACTGATTCAAGTCTGGTAATTCAGCATCACAAGAGGGGAGCTGGCATCCCCATATCCGGTATACAAAATGCATACAGAGATGGTTGTCCCTCTTAAGAGCAAAGATCTGGAAATGGTCCAGAAGTTCTACGATAGGGTCCTGATTATATGGTACATTCATATTATGGATTACCATGTGGCCATTAAAAAGAACGACGTAGATTTTCATAAGGTCTGGAAAGATTCTAAAGATATAGTAAGTGAAAACGCAAGGTGCAGAACAGTAACAACAGAAACCACCGTGAACAACAGCAGAACACCCTGGAGAGCAGGGCTGGGGGCATGGGAGGGGCTGGGAGAGCACGAATTTTTACACATATCCTCCAGGGCTACTGGAAATTATAACCATGACTTAAAAACAAGTTTCAGAAAAGAAATGATGAGGGTAGGAGCAAACATCTTCGGGAACATCTTCTTTTCCAACTCCTATGCCATCTGCTTTACGTGCTTCACCTTGTCTGGGTTTGCACAAAAACAGAAACAGTAAGTGAGTCACTATGACCCTCCCCTTCTACGAAGTGGGGACTGAAGCCTCAAGGGGTGAAATAATTTGTTCAAGGTGACTCTCTTCATCTTCCTTCAATTACGGAACAGAGTATTTATAAAATAGAGAAATTCTGGCCAAACTCTTGACGCAGCCCACAGCCACCTTCCTGAGCTGGGACAGTTTGCCTAACTCAGGGGTGATCAGGACGTGGGGGAGAAGGCAAGGAGAAGAGGCTGCTCACTTTGGCAGAGGTCCAGTCAAACTTCTGGAAATACCTTATCTCCACACCATAAAGGGGGTGTCCTTTATGTGTCCAGGTAAATAATGCCTGGCAGCCAGGGCTCAAACACATGGAGGGAAGTATTTCCCTAATTAAACATGAATCAACTTCAAAGGAAACCCAGCTGCTGTTCCACAGAGAGGCAGCGGCCTCAGACTGGCAGAGTGGCAAGGTGACAGTTGGAGCCCGGAAGTCTCTGGGCAGCCCCACAACTTAGGACTCTCTGTGTCAAGTCTCCCCACTGTTCCAGAAAGTTTGCTCTGTTTTCTCATCCCTTCACCTTCCCAATAACAGCCTTGTGATTTTTGGATAACCGACTTTGCAGCAATATTTTAAAATGCTAGATTTTATTTGTCCTGGGGTCTGCCAACACATGCTGTAATTAAAATGTTGATTAGTAAACAGTTTAAATATATGACAGACAATGCAGTTAAAGCCTACAGTTAGGTCAATATGTGATTTAGATTTGCCATTTAAAAAATCTCATTTAAATTTTGCATACATTAATCACTACCATACTTCAAGGTTCTGATATCCACCTGACTACAATATTAAAATAAAACTTGCTGCCCCAGGGAAATCCTACTTATTCTTAATTGTTTCGAGGCTTTGATGGGCTTTTAATCTAAGATTAATTTATGCAATTTTAAATAACTCTTCTTATGATTAATAAGCTTGAAAATTAAAAGGAGTCTAAAGCAATTATAATGAGCATTTGGTCATAACCTCATTAGAAGAAGGAGTGAAGGATACAGCTCTGGAATTCTTACAAGACTACAATTTAAGGTTACTTTTAGAGAAGTCAAACATAGTTCCTGAAATTGCAAAGGCAGGTTAGCAAAGGTCACTGTTAAAATGACGGCTAGCTAGATTAGCATACTAATGATTTTCCCTGATGGTGACAGAAAGGACACTGAAAAGAAGCTGCAGAAAGAGAGACAAATGACATGCTGTCAAGAAGCTACAGGCTCTGAACTCAGTTTTCTCTTCTTCTGGCTGGAGACCTTCATGGAATTTCAGAAAAAGCCAGAGGGTTAGGACATCCCTACTCTGAAGCCGGTTCCAGCCAGAGTCTGGTCCTTGTGGAGCAGGCAGAGACCAGCACTGGGTGGCCCACCTGCCTCTGGAGCGGTAGCCTCACCAAGCCCCTGCACTTCTCAGGAACCAACAGAAGCTTTGTGCAGCCACCGCCCTTGCCGGTGGGCAGAGTCCTTCTAGATCAGACCCATCCCACCCAGCTAACTTCATTCCCTTCATTCCCAGGGGTCTCCTTTGCTTTGGCCAGAAGGAAAGGGGTTCCTCATTGTCCTGTGCTTCCTCTGCTCTCTGCTTGTGCTGTTCCTTCTTCCAGAAACCTTTCCCTCCTGTTTTTAGCAGTGATGGTGATGATCATGGCGACCATTTCCTGAGCGCTCATTTTGTGCCAGACACCGTGCCCAGCATGTAACATACTTTTACCTCACTTAAATCTTCCGCTCTGTGGGACTCCCTTTCTATGAGAAAGGAATGTGAGGCTGAGAAGGGGGGCCATGCCTGACCTCCAGAGCTAGCAAAGGAGGGGTGGAGGGACAGGAGGGGTTGGCTTTTGGCTGAGCTGCCACTTCTGATTCTCGTACTGAGACAAATTCCAAGGATCTTCCAGGTCCAGCTGGAGCCGAGCTGCCTCCCTGACCATGGAGAGCCTCAGCCGTCCTCCCCTGAGCTCTCACACCAGGCAAGTCAGCGGCACACAGCCCTTCTTGCCCTCTCCAAATGTCTCCCGTGCGGGGGTCTCTTCTGCTCCTCTATGACACAACTGTGTCTCATATTCTTTGAACCCATCCCAGCACCTCAGAGACACAGACAACCAATACTTGTTGATTAACTGGTTCACAATAATTCCCTCCAACAAGATGCTCGTTACATCTTACTGATAATAGAGGACAAAAAATTAAGCTTTCTAATCACTGGAGAGGAAAACTCACAGAGGTCCGCCCACCCCCCCAAGAAATTACCAGTTCACGGGACACTTGCTGGGAATAGCCAGCACACATTTACTTCAATCGAACTCACAGTCAGCACCACTAAACAAACGTGTTTTCCAAGAAGCTACTAGTTGGAAATGCCCAGAACACTAGACGGATGAAAAAAATCACAACCCAAAGAGGCTGAGTGATTCAGTGCTCTACATGTGTCTAGCACTTTACAGGTTGTAAGCACACTTCCACAAAACTCTCAATTTGTTTAAATGAAAACAACAATACTGGAAGATTGGTATCATCCCCCCCACTTTGCAGATGAAGCAGCTGAGGCTCAGATAAGCCACATAACTGATGACTCCCCAGCTACTTAGAGCAGAGCCTGTACAGGAAATCATAGCTTCTGACAGCAATGCTCTCTCTGGTTTACCATGTTGCTTCTTGTCCACATTCACGGCAGACTCAATTTCAGGATCTTGAGCCCATCTTTGGCTTCTCCAGACTTCACATACAGAGGACAGGGCATGTCTGCCCATCGCCTGGCCACCAACCTTTCCACCTTTCCAATTCTACCATAATGGTTATTGAAACGAGCAAGGTCACGGCTCCATGGTCGTGTTCCTGCTGCTCCGCTCCCATGTGTGTTGGACACACATTTGCGGGGTGTCTTCTCAGCCTGAGGTTCCCTTCTGCCTTCCTGTCAGACCGATCTCTGTCTGGCTTCCTATTCTGTGTGAACTAACTACTTTGATCACATGTCTCCTAAGGTCCTCACCAATTTAGCTTCTCTTTCCTTTAGTTCTTACCCCCAGCTGGTTTTATTGAGATGTAACTGACATACAGCAATGTGTAAGTTTCAGGTGTAGGGCACAATGATTTGACTTATAGAATACTGTGAAATGATTACCATAATAAGGTAACATCCATAATCTTTTTTAAAAAAAAATCCATTGTCTTACATAAATAAAAAAGAATAAAAGAAAAAAATTTTTTTCCCTTGGGATGAATACCTTTAGTATTTACCATTTTAATAAATTTCAAATATACCATACAGCGGTGTTAACTATAGCTATCGCGTTTTATTTTCTTTCTTTCTTTCTTTTTTTTTTTTTTAAGATTTTTATTTATTTGAAAGAGATCACAAATAGGCAGAGAGGCAGGCAGAGAGAGGGGGAAGCAGGCCCCCTGCCAAGCAGAGAACCCAATTTGGGGCTTGATTCCAGGACCTTGGGATCATGACCTGAGCCGAAAGTAGAGACTTTAACCCACTGAGCCACCCAGGCGCCCCCACGTTGTATTTTCTTTCTTTCTTTTAATATTTTTATTTATTTGACAGACAGAGATCACAAATAGGCAGAGAGGCAGGCAGAGACAGGAGAGGGGGAAGCAGGCCCCCTGCCGAGCAGAGAACCTGATTCGGGGCTCTATCCCAGGACCCTGAGATCATGACCTGAGTCGGAAGGCAGAGGCTTTAACCCACTGAGCCACCCAGGCACCCTGCACTGTATTTTCTATTCCTAGTACTTATTTATCTTTTTGTATCTTTTGTACACACATTTATCGTACACCTTTGACCACTCTCACCTAATCCCCCCCCACCAAAACTAGCTTCTACGAGTCTGTTTTAAGATTCCACGTATAAGTGAGATCATAAGTATTTGCCTTTTTGTCAGATTTATTTTACTTAGTATAGTCCCCTCGAGGTCCATGCATATTGTTGCTAATAGCAGGATTTCCTTCTTTTTTATGGCTAGATAATATTCCATTGTACATACATACTGTATCTTTATCTGTTTATCAGTCAATGACACTTAGGCTGTTTCTGGACTTGGCTATGTAGATAATGCCATAAACGTGGGGGTGTGAGTATCTCTGACATAGTGTTTCCATCGCCTTTGAATGTATTCTCCGATGTAGAGTTGCTAGATCATATAGTTTATTTTTAATTTTCCAAGAAACCTCCATACTGTTTTCCATGGTGGCTGCACTAGTTTGCATTCCCACCAACAGTGCAAGGGAGTTCCTTTTTCTCCACATCCTCACCAACACTTGTCATCGCTTATCATTTGGGTGAGAGCCATTCTGACAGTTGAGTGGTGACAGCCCATTGTCGTTTGATTTGCATTTCCCTGAGGCTTAGTGCTGTTGAGCATCTTTTCATGTACCTGTTGTCCATTCCTATAATCTCCTCTGGAAAAAAAGTCTGTTCAGGTCTTTTGTCCATTTTAATTGCATTGTTTGGTTCTTGCTGTTGAATTGTAGGAGTTCTCCATATATATTTTGCATGTTATCTCCTGATCAGATATACGGTTTGCAAATATTTTTCCCATTCTGAAGGTTGTCTTTCATTGAGTTCTTTTTGACCATCTATAAACAGATTTCTGAACCACTTCTTGATGTCTCACTCAGGCCAGCTGTACCCCTGGTTATATCAGTGCTTCACTTCCACACAGCACTGTAAGCGCCTCCGATCAGCCTGTTTTTCCTGCAGCTGTTAGCTCAAGTGGCTGGTCTGAGAACTGCTTGCTACTGGTTTGTTACAAGGTAAGGAGCTATGCCAACAGGTCAATCAGCATGCAGCTTCCTTCATTGACCAATTTTCCCTACAAACAAACATTAGCTGCATAAAACAGAAGCTTTGAGTCATGCCTGATCTATATTCTGGTACAAACTCCTTATCTTGTGCTTGAGAAACAGTTCAGATGCTACTAGTAGTCCACGGTCCATATTTGAGTAGCACTATACAGCGTCTAGCAATAGATTTGGCACACAGAATGGGCTCAGTAAATTTGCTGAGTTCAAGGAAATTTCTCCCAAACTCAATGTACAGTATTTATCTCTTGGAAGTTGCTGATTTCTGTAACCATGATGGTAGAACTGAGAACAAGAAAAGGTTTGAGGCCCTCGATTACTGCTGCAGGCTGACAGAACCAAAAAACAGTAACTCAAAATTCTCACAGCTCCTCCCAGACGCAGACCAAGCACAAACGGCTGGTGATTATTTTCTCTCCCCCACATTGGTCTGTTTGCACTGAGGTCCAGGCTTCCATGGGCAGCCACCAGCTCCTTGCTTCAACCATGGCCTGGCAGTGGTAGGACGAGGCCAAGGGAGAGGGGACCATAAGGAGTGGGGGGAGCAACGATCCCAGCAGGGCATTTGGGGTTCACAAGCACACTGCTGAAGCCCTCCATGTTTCTTTGCGGGCTCTTTGTGCTTAGTTTTATCTTCTACTGCAAGAAATAGTTTGACTTCGCTGAAATTCTCACAACCACTCTCCCCTGCCCACTGTTAAACAGCTTTGTTTAAGGCAGAATCGTCCTAAGTCCGTGCTGGCTGCGTGGCTCCCGGCAAGTCAATTAACCTTTCTAAGCCCTGGTTTAACACATCGGTTAAATGGGAATAAGAATAACCCTTGTAGTGTTTGTGTGAAGGTCAAGTGACTAATTTATATGAAAGAACTCTGTAAACTCATGTGTTTAAAAAATGCTATTTGTTTAGATTAATTTCTCTCTCTACAGTAAGTCTGTTTTAAATGTTAAAGAGCAGAGGCTTTCCTAAATTTATCTGTAGCTCCAAGATGCAAGCACTCCTCCTTCCAACTACTTTCAGCTAAGTTCAGAGAAAATAAATTGTAGTGTGGATTCTGGCTAGTGTGGATCTTAGAGCTACTCTTCCTTATGATCTGAGCTGTGTTCCATGCTGTATGCAGAAAGTAACACACGCACATAAATAAATGTTCTGTGAGGCCTGCCTTACTTGTCACGAGTTCACAAAACCTCCCCAGAAAACGCTGGCTGGAAGAAATCTTGCCTTCCGCAGAAAACATTTTACCTGTTAATTTCATAACATTTCAATTCAGTAACTATTTAGCGAGCGTTCTACCTGGGGCTAGGGGCTAGGCTAGATGTCACGGATGCTCAGGTAAATGAGACATGAAGCTGTCCTCCAGAAACCTGTAGTCTTGTTTATGGACTGTTACCGGTTAGGTAGACAAACTACTGCCACGAAGGGAGAGATGGCGTGCTAACAGAGGGACCTGCCAGGAGGAAGGGTATGTAGGACAGGAAGTCAGGAACCCTACAGAGGCAGACCTGGGAAGCGTCACAGAGGTTGTGCTGGTTGACCCTCATTTCCCATCCAAAGCTACTTCCAATCCTCAGCAAGTCTGGGGGGGCCCTACAATGGCTGGAATTGCGGTAAGGAAACAGCACAAGCCAAGACACAACCGTGCGAGAACGCCTCCCGCCTGTGGGTGCTGTGAGAGCACGAGAGCACGGGCTGCGTGTGAAGGAGCCCCGCGAGGTGAAGGGGGGGTGGGTGTAGGTAAGGGAGGTCCTGGGCCGGTCTCACATTCTATCCAGCACTTGGCTGTCTATATCCTCAGCCTTCTGGCTAGACCGCAGGCTGGCTGAGGTCAGGAATCAGGGGTGCCACGTGCCTCCTTGGCATCAGCCGGGAGGCTCCGAGTATGGAAAACGGGGAGAGCACACTTGTGACGCCCGAAGCGTGTTCTCTCCCATCTCCCAGGAGCAGAAAGGGCTCCTGAGACCCGCATCTGTACCACTCGTGCAGTGAGTTACAATCCAGCCAGCACCCCCCATCTACTCTTCTGCTTTTCTTTGGTACTTAACCCACATTCCGCACGAGGTAGCGCTGGGGCCTGCATGGGAGAGCTGGGCTTTTCCGCAGGCGGGAAGGACGGCGTGCCCAGCCACGGCCCTGCTGACCTCCCTGACGTGGGGACCGGACGCCTGCTTTGGGGAAAGGGCTTTCCAGCCTGGAAGCTGGTGTCTCGGGCCCTGCACACACGAGCGTTGCAGGGTTGCCGATTTTCGCCTTCCGAGAGTTAGAGCCGGAGCATTCCAGAGGCAAGGCCGCGGCTTCAGAAAAAAAAAAAAATCATGTTTAATTTAAAAATTAGAAACTGGAGCAGGCTGTGAGCACAGGGGTTGATTGAAACAAAATTTAAATTCCTGTCAAGCCCATTTAAACACGGGGGCCCTTCATAGACAATTAGCTGCTCCCTGTGAATGCTGAATAAACTCAGGCCTGGTCACTGCGAGAAGACAGGCGCCTACTGTGAGGCGCTGGAAAAAAAATTAACTAAAATCAGGCTGTATGAAATATTTCGCCTTTCAGTATATCACAGGGGTTGGAAAGTGTAAACAAGACAAAAATCGATTCCTTGGTGCCCTCAAATCAATCCCCCAAAATGGTTAGGGCATCTGTTTCTGCTAAATTTTGTTTACATCGGCAGATTTGCCTTAATTGCACTTGTTTATCTCCCATTGTCCCTGGGGCCCTAATCTCCCGATTACTAATACTTAACACTCATTTCACATCTAAAGCTCCTTCTAATCCTCAACAGGTTTTGGGGGCTCTTAAAATTATTGAAGCCACAGAGGCGGGAGACACAGCCTCTTTGTGAAAGGGACATTTTCTTATCTACTACCAGCTGGGCCCAATCATCACCAGGGATGGTGACAACAAAGGTGCTAAAAGGCTCTTCCACAATGACTGCTGCTCCACTGGGGATTCAGAGGATAAAAAAGAGCTTTGATGGAAAAATCTGAACAAGAGGCGAGAGCAGTCCAGCCAAAGAAAGTTACTGTCATAATCAAATGCTGTCAATCACCATGAAAATCCAATTAAAAATGTTTCCGCACGGCCCTCTTAAGTGGAAAAATGTACCCTATTTATACAAATTTTTGTCAACTCCACACCAGTCCCACAATTAGAAAGTCCTGCTATTAATTGAATCCCCCTCCGCACAACCCCCACCCCCCCCAGTTTAAAAAGACACGCAGGCCATCCAGAAGCCTTCTGAGGGAGGTGAGACACACGTAGGCTATTGGTATACAATTAAGAGTTAATCGGGTTACATTGGAAAATTCCATTTTTATTTGTGCCCAGGGAACCTCTGCCTGAATAAACGAATGCTACCTAGCCTCCTACTTCAGAATCAGTGACCATTTACACAGAGAACGGAGAAACGGTAAACCAGGATACTGGAAAGAAACTAGTCCATGCTCCAGCAAATGTCTCTCGGTAGACCAAGACCTAATGTTTAATTCTAATCTTGAAAATTAAATAGAGGACAGAAGGCCCAAATGTCTCTACTGCCTTTAGGCAGTCTCTAAAAGGCCAGGCGAACCTCAAATTATCTGCAGACAGATCTGGCCCCCCAAATAACTGTTATCTACCAAAGGCCTCGCTGAAACCACAAGACTCCTGATCCCCAAAGGTCTCTCTCCAAACTGCTACAAATTAAAAAGCAAACAACCCATTAAACAAATCCAGCTGGTTTCAACTGTAAATAGGAGGCTTCTAATATTTTTCCAGCCCTTGAAATTCCTGGTTAGACTCATTAATTATTGATAAGAATTGCATCTTTTTATTGGAGTGTACTCCCAGGAAAACAAGTTTGCTGTCTTCAACGGCAATTCCCAAATCACGGAGACTAGGCTTCAGATCTTTCTGTATTTCCCCCACAAACGGCTAAATATCTTCTGGTCTTTTTCAACTTAATCCATTATTCCCGAGAGCTAGGGGCTGGGGCGGTGTGCATCAGATATGCTGGTAGATAAAGACCATGGGGTCCCTCTGCTATCAATCTAAACAAACGAAGACGGTGCTGGCCAGGTGGTCTCCTCTAGATCTTGGCTCTCCGATGACCTCCTGTTTCGGAATTAACTGTCGGAGGCAAATTCTTAGGGGGTCAGGACACATGCTGAAGGTGCTGAACACTGCCTTGCTCTTCCCACATGTCCCATCCTGAGGTGGGATGGCCAGAGCCCTGGAGTCTGCTCTGACTGGTCAAGCCCATGCTGTACTGGTTGTTACATGTCTTGAATGTTATCCCTGCAAACACAGCAACAGCCTCAAAATGCCTTTATTTTGGCACCAAATTATTTTACCCAGATGACCTCTGGGTTAAGTCAAACAAAACCCCTTAAACGAACCATGTCTTCTAGTGTGGTCAGCCTAACTTATATTGTACATTACAATGTACAATGTACAATGTCCCGAGATGGCTTGTTCCTGGGTGAGTTTCCTTGGCTTTACTGTGTGAGTTCTTGGAGAATAAGAACTGTTCTGTTTGTCTGTCTATTCGATGTCCAGGACAGTGTTTCATTGAGCGGGATGCAAGGGATGGGCACACGCCAAGAGTAGGCGATAGTGAGTTCTCTTCCTATAATCAGAGCGGAGACTCGCCTGAACGGCAGTTGCACACAACCATGCTGGACACTGAGTCAGAAGAGCATGACCCTCTTCAAGGTGCTTACAATCTAGCTGGAGAAAAAAGGCATTAAACTAGTGAGTTTCACTTCCAGCTGCTCCTTATAATCTACCTGGAGAGCTTTAAAAACAAAATAGTACCTGTTCCCTGGCCCAAGCACCAAGAATTCTTTCATCTGGGCTGGGATCCAGGCTTTTTTTTTTTTTTTTCCCCTCTAATTTTTAACTACTTGGATGATTCTGATGAGTTGCCAGCATTAGGAACCACTGTACTACCTGGACCGACTTGTGACTAGAAGATGGATACGTAATTCTGTGTAGTTAAGTACCGTTCCAAGTCAGAGACTAGATTCTGGAGTGCCTCAGAGAAGGGGGCAAGCACTGTGATAGGGAGAAGGATGGAGACCTCCAAGGACGGGGCTTGGGGGTGTTCCAAACTGAGACCACCCCCCAAATCAAAGAAACTACCAATGGGCTGAGTGGTGTCAAATGAGGAACGGACGTGCAACACACGCCCAAGACCCAGCTCAGCCCCCGGGAATGCGGCGTGACGTCACAGAGCAGTCCCAGAGTTCCATTTTGCTGCGTCCGGGATAACCAGACTATTCTTGCGGTCAAGGAGCCATGGCCTCACTGTGCCGTGAAATGCGATGCTGGGAAGAAGACGGTTGGCCCAGGCAAACAAGAAAGAAGCGCTGCAGTCAGGAGTTCAAAAAAACCGCAATCTTAAACAGACAAATCATCACCGTATTAAGAGATCTGACCTGACGATGGAGGAAAAAAGTTATCCTTAACTGGGAAATTAAAACTGTTAGATCACCATGATCAAGGAGTGACAGATTTTATCTATCTGTATCTCTCTTGCTACGTGCGTGTATATAAATACACACCCAAACACACACACACATTTATCTGCTAAAGTCTCGTGAAAAGATTAAGCAGTCACGTCTGCGGGAAAACAAAGCTTGTTTTCTGGGGTTATAATCTCTCTGTTCTCGCTGAAGTGCTAACGTGTCATCAAAAATTCAAATTAAAGCTGTCTGATTTAGTGCGATCTCAAGCATCCAGGCAGTGATTCTGCCGTTGTAATTATGTGCAATTAAAGAGCCAAAATCAACTTCTGAGTAGTGGATTCCTGTTTATAAGCAGACACAAACAGATGATTTTAATGGCCTTTAGAACTTGAAAATAATAATAAAACAAATCATTCCGTGGTTGTAAATTGGACCCTCTGTGGAGCCCCCAGGCTTCTGTGATGCTATCTGTGCTTGAAGGAAATACTTAGCTGAAGTTACAATCCCAGCCAGGGATTCTCCCTGCAAATTCCGGGTGCCTTAGCTAATGAGCTGATTTGCACCTCCAGATGAGTAACCAAAAGCAAAAGTGATATCTGCAAGAATGGGTGGCCAGACACACACAGGAGTCTGGCCTTAAGGGTCTGTTTTAAAACATGCTCTTCAAAACACAGGCGAAAGCTCAACGGAGTAAATGACAACCAAGTCCATAACTGCTTATTAAATCATCGTTAGTATCTTAAAAAGTTCCAACTGCAAGTATAGTAGGTCCACGAACACCGTGCAAGGGGGGCTGCTAAAATGTGCCTCTCTGCCTATTTGTGTTTGGGATACAAGTAAACTCTGGATCAAAAGAAACCGAATTGAGACCTGAATTGAAATCAGGAGTTGGATGCTCAATGGACTGAGCCACCCAAGCGCCCCTAAAATCATCATCTTTTTTTTTTTTTTTTAAGATTTTATTTATCTATTTGACAGAGATTACAAGTAGGCAAAGAGGCAGGCAGAGAGAGAGGGAAGCAGGCTCTCCGCTGAGCAGAGAGCCCGATGTGGGGCTTGATCCCAGGACCCTGGGACCATGACCTGAGCCAAAGGCAGAGGCTTTAACCCACTGAGTCACCCAGGCACCCCTAAAATCATCTTCTTAATTGTTCAGTTCATTCTGTCTATTTGTCTGTGACCTAAAGGTTTGGGTCTAACAGTGGTGAATGAAGTAATTTGCTGTAAATCCAAAAGTTTTACTGGAACTGAAGTGCTGGAGAGACAAAAATCTAACCTGGTGATTTCTTCAATTTCTAAAAGTGACCATGCTGCATGCAGATGCCCAGTTTATCAAACCACTGATTAAGTGCGAGACAACCAGCCAAACTATCGGAAAATGTAATTACAATCAGGTTTGGATACACAGAAAAGCTACCAGTGACAATTTAATAGAGAGGAGTTAAACAAGTTAACAAGTAATTAAATGTTTAAACAGATTTTTCTGGAGCAGTTTGGTGTTTATTAGCCCCCAAACAATACCACCTCTTATCCGTAGAGCCTCTTCTGAGAAATGAGATGCCTTCAAGTTTGCAGCTGCTGGGATTTAGATGAAGGGGGAAAAAAAAAATCTAAAAGCACTATTTTGATTGTAACTGACATCCCTCCCCCCACGATCCACAACTGCTTTTCAGATTCCAAGTCCCATGATTTACTTGCTATCTAAGCAAAATGTCAATTGCAAAATTTCAATTGCAAACTGCCCTCTGTGTTTCTTCTTAGTAGCATGAACGAAAAAACGAAAAAACCCAAACCTGAGAAGATACTGAACGAGGACGCCCTGCTCTGGAATGTACCACGAAATGCACAAAATAACGGGCATTATTAGAGCCAGAGGAGAAAACCCATGTTTTTAAACAATTACTAAAGCAGTATAGTAGCAGCATAAAGACAATTTCTGCGCCAGCTTGTTTCTTTGAAATTCTCTCTGCCACTGAGCAGCTAGAACAGATAATAACTATTAGTAAATCAAACTCCTCTGCAATATCCAGCTGTGCCTCACGCATTTACATACAGATAGAATGGGTATATGTTTTTAATATGTATGTGATCCGTACTTTTACCACAGCCGAACTGCATGCCACAAAGGAGGAGGAGAATGGGAATCAGATCAGCATGAGATAATAAAGTGGCCTAGATAAAGTATTAGCCAGCGATTGATCTCAAACCGGGATGCTGCTTCTTCTGACCTGATTACTTACTATGCATAGATTCCATTAAATAGAGCTTAGACAGGGGAAGCTTCTGGAAATACTCTAAATGCATAGAAGGATCTATAGTGCTCTGAACCCAAATTGTAACTGCGGAGGTGCCCACAGCCCGTACCCTCCCTGCCTGAGTCAAGGCCCATGTTCAGGATAGGCTGGCAGGTTAAAGGGCCAGCTGCCCGCTGGTGGGCAGCCTTCCTCAGTCCCACGGGGAGGGTCTTTCCTGTCCCTCCGCTGCGCCAGGCCAGCGCCCTCCGAGTGAACGCCGCCCTCCTGAGCTGCTCGTCTAGTTCTGGCTGCATTGCACTAACTAACAGAATGAAAAGGCAGCGAGGGAGCTTAACAATCATTCAGGGTCACGGTCCCGTTTGAAAACTGATGACAGTCACGGATTTCTCTTTTCACAAAAGAATGCAAATCCCCACACGCATACGTGATGTTGGATGTAATTTCAGGGGCTCTAACACACTTCCTGAAGTCATGGACCCAAGGTCAAGGACTGGTGATCTCATGCATCCTCTCCGTTTTGCACATGAAGACACTAAAAGCTGGGAGGGAATGGGGAGCTGCTGGCAAGGGAAGGCAAGTGTGGAGGCTTTCCTGTTAAAGTCCAGCCAGACCACAGCTACCAGAGAACCCTACAGGAAGAAGACTCATTGGGCAGAAGAATTCTCTGTGGCTCACGTGAGCAAGGGTCTACCCAACAATGTTCTCACTGTATCCTCTATTAACAAGTTGAATAGCAAAGCCAGATCTGAACCTATCCATCTCAATGTGCTCCCATCTCAAGCCATCTGTCTCTGAAGTTAGGGGTCTGATTTTTATTTTTTAGGTGTCCTTCAATCAGATTATTGACATTTTGGGAAAAGGTCTCCACCACCCTTGTTTCATCACCTTTTCCCTTCTTGCCGCGTCCTTGCCAATCCTTTCTGATGGCAGCAGCTGTCCCCCACTCCACAAAGCCGAGATATCTCTGTCGCATTGTCCGAAGCCTGGTGAACATTCTGCTTCCATCTCCACAGGGCTTCTACAGCCTGGAAACATTTTTCTAAGTTTGTGGGTCCTACATCACAGAGCTGGCGCGGCGCTGACCTAGGTCTTCCCTGTGATTTGTACCAGCGTGCTGTAAAAGTGGGTTCTTTCACAATGGAATCATGTTCTTATGAGCAGAGAGAGTGCATGTGGGGGTGTCAGCATGTGGGAAGTTCTTGGCCACCTGCATGGCTGGCTCTCCTTTGTTGGGTTAACGCTGGCTCCTGATTCACGCGATGGCTCTCGAAGGACTGAAGGATGAAGGGCTTCCCTGTACCTGAATGGGAGTCCACTCACAAGAAAAGGTGTGTGGGGGGTCGGTGTGTTGCTTCCATGTCAGGTCCACGTTTTCAGACTTGGACTAGGGTTTCTTCTCTAAGAAGAAAGGGTTTCTCCTATAAGAAGTGGAATTTTTTAATAGATCGCCCAGCTGGTGGCAAATGCGTTGCCTATCTAAATTCCCCCGTTGTGGGTTTGGGACTCCACGAGGCCAATGTCAAAGGGATTTCTGTTCCAAAAGGCCCTAGAGGTCTCACACTGCTCCGAAAAAGTCTGGAGCCTCTAATACACTCATGCTTGACCCAGCCTGTTTCCTTGACCTGGAATGTCCCCTTGAAAACTCTCTATGAAGTTCCGTCCATCCTCCAAAGGCCCTTTTCCAATGCCAACTTCTCCGTGTAGCTTTCCCCATTTCCCCAGTGAACCCCCAGAGAACTCTGCAGTTCTGAGTTACTTTATTCCGGCAAGTTGCATACTTGTTGTGTCTCCTGCAAGACTGGATGAATGTGGCTTACTCTTCCTTGTGTCTTCTATTGAGTCAGGCACAGGATATTGTACATCACGGTCTAATAACACCTGCCAAACTGAATTGTTTATCTGGTTCTGAGATCTCCCAAGATGATCTGGATGCTACTGATGGGACTTCTGAATGGGTTATTTATGTACCTTAACAGATACATGCCAGACACGTATATCAGCTTACATGAACTCTGGACTCCCCAAAGTGTGAGTGTTAAGGGAATTTCTTCATCCAGCTTTAGCATACTTCCACTTAGAACATAAAAACTGATAACCGTCTCAGGAACAACCACACAAAGTAAAATTAAACGACCAAACACCTAGATGAGTTCTAACACCGGGATTTTAGTGGCTTCAAGAGTCTAAACTTTAGCTTTGAGACTGACATGGCCAAACACTGCAAAGATGATGGTTTGAAGACTGGGGTATTATGGATATAAGGTAACTGTGGCAGATAGAAAGTCAAACACTGCTCGTACGCCCACTGTGCACATGACCCACCCCTCCCTGCGGTCTGGTTTACTCAGGCGGGGCTCGCTGTGCTTACCGACGGTCTCTGGTGATGAGTCTGTAACTCTCAGTATTTCTACCCAGGCTCTGATTTTCTTCCTTTGGTTTGGATAGTCCTGCAGGCCTCATGGTTGATATGGCCCAGGCTGTGTGGACCACGTCAGTGCCCTGCTGGCCGGAGCTACCGTGCTAGGGAGATAAACTGCTCTTTTTGAGAAAGGCAGGTCCCCACCCACAGTGACAAATGTCCCCTCCAGTTCACGCATTCCAGAGCATGTTCTCAGCTTCCAGATGGGAGCACCATCAAATAGGTTGTAGGCGGGGAGGGAAAAGGAAAAATTAAAGCCATTAATATGCTGGAAGAAATAAAGAAGCTGGTTCCTTAAGACTGGGCTCCTAGGACGTGACTCACGTTCCTGAAGCCAGGTACAACCCAATTTCTCTCTCATCCCCTATGTGGCTCAATACCGTGGTCAGAGGCAGGCAGGGCCCAACCCCCTTGACCACAGGAGCCTCACACACATTCCAAGCTTTCAGCTTCCTCACCGAGCCCTTTCTAAGCCGGGTGCCTCATGAGTGCTGTACCTGAGGGAATATGTTCATTTAAATCCCACTGGGAGCAGTCCTACAAATGTTAAATTAACTAGAGAACCGGGCTTCCTGTGACTACATTTTTCATTGTGTTTTACTGATTTATTGATATTTATTAATTAAAAATGTGGGACAGCACACACCAGGGTGTACAGTTATAAAGAGAGAGATCAAGATATGTATCACTTGTCTCTCCACACACACACACACACACACACACACACACACACACACACTTTCTTCTCAAGCACTGAAAGTGCGCACCCTCTGGCCTTGTCTTTATGACTTGCTGCCCTGGAGCTGTGCTCCCCACCAGGACATACATCCATATGCATGGATGGGTGTACGTGCGATCCACAGTGTTTTGTTTAAAAGTGGCCAACTCATTGCAGCACGGAAACATGCATTTACAAACAGATATCTGTTTTATGAAACCCTATTCCTTTGTTTTAATAGCTGAGCTATCCAGCCATAGCATAATAATGCACAAGGTAAATGGGTCTCCATCTCTAGAACCTGTTCCAAGTTTTCTCAAATGTGACTAACTGCAACAATCTCCCAACCATCCAAGACACGCCACCGCCAAAAGACCAGTTTATTCCAGACACGATACCTGCACAGTTATAAATTGCAGAGGTTTTTAGGGGTGAACTTTAACTTGAAACTACCCTGAAAATGGAGATTTGCTCCAGGGGTAACACGAGAGAGGACGCTACCTTCCTGGAAAGCGCTCATGACGCAAAAGGGAAACTTCCTGTTATTTTCTATTCCGGGACAAAAGGTGTATTATGCAAGAAGTTGGGGCATGTAGGGTGTTTATCAGGATGGCATACAACGGATAAAACCCTCTGAACTGGTATCTGCAAAATGCTTCTTGTTTAAAGTGGTGACAGAAGACTGGTCGGGGTGTGCTCTCAGTGCAATGGTCTAAAGACAGGGAATAGTGAGCACACAAAACAGGAGAAAGAGCAGACTGTAATCATTAGTTATAATGCTCGATCCCGGCGTTCCTTCTAACAGCTTGTGCGTTGTCAAATCAACAATCTGCACTAAACAAATGACCATTTGGGAATTGCTAGGGAGCGTCTCTGTTCCTCTCCCTGCTCGACTAAAAACTGTCATTCGCCATCAAAGAAAGCGGCCTTGGAGCTGAGAACACAGCACCCGCAGCTCATAGTTGTCTCTTTCTGAGGAAAGACCAAAGATTCACATTAACTTGATCTTTTGCAGCCAATCTAATTTCATTCTGCATGAATCCAAGAGGACTCCGCGCCACGTTCAGAATCTCCTGCAGGACACTGCGAAAAACTGAATATGCTGACTTGCTTTTCTGTTACGGATGCTCTGGGTGCTGAGAGGCGGTAACAACAGAGGAGGAGGAGTAACCCAGATTAACTGGTGACCCTTGCGTGTAAGGCGGAGGAAGAGAGTTTTACCTTAAGTTTCTTCCTTTTTCTTTTCTACAGTGAGAGATGGAACCCAAGCAGGAGGAGTGGTAGAGGAGCCCAACACGGGGCTCGATCCCAGGACCCTAGGATCACTACCTGAGCCGAAGGCAGACACCTAATGACTGAGCCACCCAGGTGCCCCCTCCCTTACTATTACAAAATGGTGGTGGGTTTTTATTTTTTAAAAAGATTTTATTTATTTATTTGACAGAGATCACAAGCAGGCAGAGAGGCAGGCAGAGAGAGAGGAGGTGGCAGGCTCCCCGCTGAGCAGAGAGCCCAATTCAGGGCTCAATCCCAGGACCCTGGGATCATGACCTGAGCTGAAGGCAGAGGCTTTAACCCACTGAGCCACCCAGGCGCCCCTTATTTTTATTTTTTAAAAATATTTTATTTATTTGACAGACAAAGATCACAAGTAGGCAGAGAGGCAGGCAGAGAGAGGGGAGGAAGCAGGCTCCCTGCTGAGTAGAGAGACCCTGGAATCATGACCTGAGTTGAAGGCAGAGGCTTTAACCCACTGAGCCACCCAGGCACCCTGGTGGTGGTTTTTTAAAGAGTAAAAACTACTACCTGAGGATTTGGGCTTCAAAACACTACCCAAATGGAGTAAGTAATGCAGTCTCTCTTAAGAGCTGTGGATGTTTTAAATTCCATTCCAGTTCTTTTAGCAGAAGGTTAAGCACAGATATATAACCAGAGAATGCTAACGTAATTAAAGCAATGTACTTACCATCAGGTCCTCAGGTGCTGGTCTTTCTTTGGGTTGTTTTCGCATGCTGTTAGAGGAAGAAAAGCTCGTCATTATCTAGATCACGCAAGAATCTGTGCTATACTTTCCACCATGGACTATTTCCCCTGGAATCTGAATGACTTCAAATTCACCGTGTTCAATTCTTGGCCAAAGTATTAGCATATATTCCCTTTCTTTTATTTGGGCCTTTAATTAATCAGATTTTGGGGAATCTCATGAATCAGAAACATAAAGATTTTTTGGGCGGGTAGTTATTCTTGCACTACATATGAAGAATGAATTTAAATTTACCTAATTCCACTTTTGAAATAATTGTGGGAGGAAAAAAGCGGCAATATTTCTTCCTGACTTAGTTTTCAGTTTATTTCAGACTTAAATCTAGGCAACAATAGACTTCTTTTTCCGTAACTTGGATCAGTAATAAGAAAAAAAAAAACATGACTACCAGGTCAAATGAGAAAATATTTTATTTCTTCATTCTGACTCTGAATGACAAGTCATAAAAGAAGTCAGGAATCTAGATAATGCTACAAAATTACAAATGGGCTGTTATATTAGTTCAACTTTTATTTATTCTGGCTACAATGCAGGTCGATATTCTTTAAACAGCTGAGGGGGGGGGAGTTAAGTTTGTTTAAGGTGCTTAAAGGATCACATTCCTCATACAAAATGCTGCTTGTCTGACATGCAGTAAGTATCATCAGTAGCTGCGTCAGGTATGAAGGCTACGGGATGAAGCACTCACACGTGGAACTGATGTGACTACAAGCAGCTACCTATCTGGTGGCCCTTATCCATACCAAACTCAGGGAGTCTGTGGGATAAAGTCATGAAAAGAGACTGCTTCTTCTATTACTTGAAAATCACACAGATGCTTTTTCTTTTACACAAGGCAAACTCTAACAAGCACCAGGAAAACCTGTCATATGATCCCTGCAATTGCTGACAGTATTTTCTTTTCTTTTCTTTTCTTTTTTTTTTTTTTTTTTGAGTAGAGAGACTTAATGATCATTTGGTAAATAAGAACCGTAGTTATGAACCATTAATGACATCAAGGACATTTGCCTTCCCTATAAATAACCATATGCACCTCTCAAATACTGCATTCATTAGCAAGTAATTCAAGCTGTCTCGCCAGTGGAGTTGGTAACAGTCCTAATCTGACATTCCAAAGTAGCTGTATCTCTTGGGAAAACAAGGCTATTACCCACTATCATTTCTGTTTCGGCTTGACATCTGTGGAAATTTCAACACAGGTTACCCCTCCCCCTGTCTCCATAAAACTTTTACATAGCAGCTGATTAATTTTTTGGACAGAAGGAAGGCAAAGCCTTATCTGCTCCCCTCCCATTTCAGCCCAGAACCGGCCCCACCCCCAAGGGGGTCTCAGGCCACACAGTGAGATGCACAGCCCTCCCGTCACAAATCCCACAGCGCCAGGCGGGTAATGCCCAAACCAGGGCTCCAGGCAGCTTAGGAACGGCATGGTTTGTTTTTCAATTTCTGCAGTTCAAAATGTGGCATTCCCATGATGGGCTGCTTCTGAGTGTTTCTAGGAATTCCACATAAAGGAAATTAAGAGAGATTAATACACATTTTTGGATAATGGGCTCTGATATTATCGATGAGCTCAGGATTCCAGTGTTCAGTGGATATATCTGTTTTTTCTAACATGGGGTGCTTTGGAAATGAAACATCTGCGGGGTAAAAATAGTTTTTAAAAGCTACAGAATATTAGATAAGTCTTTTAAATAAATAGAAAGTGTTAATAAAATTTTTAAAGTCAGGGCGAAAAAAATCTCTTCCTCACATGTTTTTCTATGGAGTATAAAGACATTATACATGGAGTATGAGACATTTTTATTAAGAGGTAACATATTACACTTAGTCAAAAAGGTGATAAAGCTTGACATTTATATTAAGGAATATTTCTTAGCTTCACTTTAGTGTAATCATCAGATGGATCATGGCGGGGGAGGGGCAGGGGACAGTGCACAAATGTTTTGGTTTGGCAAGGACTCCCGACTGCACCATTTCCAGGCGCCACAGGAAGGAAGGGTTCCGTTTCCCACCACCGAACAGGACTCTAAAGGTGTGATGAAACGGAATGCAGTGGACTAGGGGAAGGCAGGTAGAGGTAGCTGTGAGTAAGTTCCGGAATGTCCCGAAGAGTTTCTGGTTAGTTCTGCCTCTTGCTTTGTGGCGATCATTGCTAGGCTCCCAATTTCCTTCTCTTTCTCTGTGCTAGGGAGAGGCAGAGGGCAGAAGGAGGGCAGTGGAACAATGGGGCCGTCCACAGCCTCCTGGGTGCTGCTGAATGGGGAAGAGGCAGGTGGATGCTGTGAAAGGGGGACCCTCCACCTACAGAGGGGGAAAAGGCAGAGGGTTGGCAAAGAAAAATGCGTGTTTCCTCAGGTGTAAAATGACACCGACGGCCCCTTTGACCTGTGGTTCCTCCCAGTTCTTTAATGGTTCAAGTGGGCCTAATGGAACCATGTTTTCATAGTCTTTCAAACATCAAAATTCACTGAAATGGAACACCAGTATTGTGTTTAACACACAACCAAAGATAAAAGTTATTTACTGAAAACCCAATGAATTAATAAACTATGCTGCTTCCACTAAGTGACAGACAGTTTTATGGGTAACTTGAGGTTACATTAATAAAAATAAGCTTCATATGTCTGTTCAATAGGGACTATAAAATTGTGTTTTTCTTAAAAAAAAAAAAAAAAAGAAATTGGATAGCAACAGTATCTGTGCTCAAAGAAGGAGCCTGAGTCTCAGCAGTTTATTAAAACAGAAAAAAGCCTCTAAAGTACATTTACGACCCTTTGTGTAAATAACGTTTACATAATTTAAACAATTTCTTCAGCTTTGCTGCCCCATCTGCCCAAGGCCCCGAAGTCCCTCCCGTCTCCAGGAGGAAGCAGGGAGAGCCATAAGGTCTCGCGGAGCCTGGGAGTTAATGGCATGTATCATTTACATTGAGGGCATGGCATGTTTGCAAACGGGCTCACCACTGAGTGATGAAATGTACAAATGGCTCGGAGAACTCTCCAACCGGAAGGACGGGCGAATCCTGGGATGGAGGAAAAACAAGTCACCAAAAGTCACAACAATTCCTTCTCTTCCTTTCCATGCGCCACCCCCCCCAACCCCTGCCCAGCTCCCCCAAGGAGCAGGATAAAGATGAATCTATAACAAGGATTCAGCACCATGTGGGAAGGAAAATAAGGCCTCATCCAATTAAAAAGACTGTCTACACCCTCTCCCACATGTTTACGTAAAAATGCCAAATTTAAAGCCACACACATTTTACAATGGTGAGAAACATGAGAGCAAAGAGGGAGGGGAGGTGGAAACAGGACAATGATAGCCACGGGGTAGGAAAGAAGGTACGAAAGTGTAAATGAGAAATTAATGATTATTTAAGTAACACACAAATGGTCTTGTAATTAACAAAGAGCTGTGAAATTATTCTTGTGTTGACCTTTGTTTCTTTTACTGGATTTGCTATTTATTTACACTTTCCTTTTTATTTACATTTATTTGTATATTCAACTGCTCTTAACTGCTTGCTGAAGCATTTGGGTCAGGTTTTTTGGTTGTTTTTGTTTTTTTACTTTAATAGAAAGGCTTTTTACAGGGAAGCTGTGTCCTGAAAATTCTTTTAGTCTATTTGCCAGTCTGGGCAAACTCGTCACATGTGTGAGAAAGGCTGTGAATTAAGGACCCAGTGAAAAACTCCCACCTTGACCACCAAACAGAACTGGGGCGGAGGTGGGAGCCACTTAAAAGAGCAGGAAACAACGAAGCCACAAATGACAACCACTGAGTAACACAGGGAGCAAACCCCATTACCATTTGCAAAGGAAGGCTTTAAGAATTTAGGAGTTTTTCCAAGAATGACAGAGAGCGCCACTGTGTTTATAGTGTAGCGGCTCAGGATGTAATGAAATTACACTGCAGAGTACTTTAACAGTCATCTCATTAGACCTACAGTTGGAACAAGAGAGCCACATAAAGTAGGCAGCTGCAAATGACTCCATTCCCATCTATTCTCATTTGCTATTAAAAATACCTTTCGGCGGCTTTTTTCCTCTCTGACATCCCTACACAAAGTGCCCTGCAAAGTATGATACATGCACCTATTTAAATTAACAAAGGAATGACTTATTTTAATCTCACTGTGCTTTGGAGTGCTTTGGCCATTTGGATGAGCAATATATCATTACATACAACCTTCCAGCGCTGCAGGCAAGAAACTCAGAGCATGCAGCATTTGGTGGGAGCCAAACAATTTCTCTAGCACACAACTGTGTCAAATGCGTGCATGTATTCATTATTGAGAACGAGAGGAAATAGCTTTGATGTAGTGGAAAAAAGAAGATGATAAAAGCACCTCTGCAATATGCGTGTCATTATCAATGGTGGCAGATAGATACAATTGCACAGCCTCCTATGTGATTAGTAAATATACATATAATTGCTGTGGCCAATTATCAGAAAAATGAGATCGGTAATTACAAGACAGAAAATTAACTAGAACTCTTATTAAGGCTTTGTTTCCAATTCAAACAATTGGAAACTGCTGGAAAATACAATTAAATCAAAAGGAACTGAGGGGGTCAAAGCAGCCAAAAAAATAAAAATAAAAATAATAATAATAATAATAAATAGATCCCAAAGAGGTTAAAAGAACCTCTGTGAACGAAATGTGAACGAAATGATCCTTAGATTTTGCCTTTCTGTCCTCTTTGAATTTACTCTATTCATCCAGATCAGGAGAAGGTTAGTAATCATAAACTTAAAATTCTCATCAGTAGAGAAAGGCTTCCGAAAAGAAAGGAAAACAAAGGAAAATGGGAGCGAAATAAAATCTTGCCAAGTTCAAAGGATTACATGCAGGCATTACACAGAGAGGACATGAAAAACAGGGGGCTGATGAAACCGTCCACTCAGAAGAAACAGGCGTGCAACAACATGACAAGTCTTCGATAAAGGTACTATAAAATGGCCACAGAAGTCCCATCGGTTTGAAGAGCAAAAATAAAACATGATATCAATTTCAGCCCGGCCTGATTTAGGAAAGCCATATATATATCACGGTGCCTGCAAGATTCTACAAGGCACAGTTCAAGAAATGACATTTCGCTGTCTCAGAAACGGTTAGTACAAAAACGGTTCAAAGTCTGAGGTGCAGAAACTATGGACCCTGATCAGGAAGTCAGTCCTCCAAGTCATCATTTCTGAAATTCTTCTGGAGGCTCTGGTCCTGGGAGTGTCTGAGTAGTAGTTGATTTTAAATGCGATGTTTAGGAAGATAAAAGCCTACTGCCTTAATGTGGCTGAATATTTACTAAGATGGTTAAAATTCTCGACTGGTTTTCTACAAAGATCCTGATATAAAACATGATGCTAATGTGGGCCTCATTTCAAAGTATGATACCAAGAGTAAATTAATGAATTATAGACCAGGCAACTTGATGAAGATGTCATTTTAACATGGATGAGAAACAAAACGAGGCAATGTGACATCTTTGCATGGGTAGTTAATTTTATTTAAGACCTGATATTGTAGCCTGTTAAGTTCCTCATAATATAAAACTAAGGAACACTGGGTGGTACCCATGAATAATTTATTTCACTTGTGAAAATGCCACCCCAAGTCGACTTTACAGAACCGCAGAGAGCGGAGTCTCATCTCAGGGGTGCCTGGAAAGAATCACTCATCAGAGATGCGGGGGGAAATTCTAATCTCACATGCATAATGCCAGATATTTCTTTTCCTTTTAAAAGCTGTGTCCTCTTGCATACCTCCAAGGAGAATTTTCTGAGATACAGAAGACTGACTGGTGGGGGGTTGGGGGGTGAGGGGGGGGGCGTGTGTGGGGGTGTGGTCAGAATGTCACGCACAAACATGGGGGGGCAGAGGGGTGAGCAGAGGAGTCCTCTGAGAGTCTCCTACTCCACACAAGCACGAAGGCTGCTAACACTCCGGAGGAAAGCAAATAAAGAGACTTGATGGTGTTCACCACACTGGGAGGATTTTTAGAGTATACTTTTCTCATTTTTATGCAAGTAAAACCAGAAGTTTGTTTAGAAGAGCATTGCAGGACACCTCCAAGAATCTGTCTGTTTCAAGCTGGAATTCAAATCTGCGCCAAGGAGGGAGGGAGAGAGGGAGGGAGGATCAGAGTGGAGCTGTCCCAGTTTCCCCACAGCTCCCAGGCAGGGGCAGCAACCAGTCACCACTGGGTTAGAAAGAGCCCGAGAACCCTGCCCAGGGGTTCAGGGGTCTAGTCAAGTCCTTGCTACTACGCATCAAAAACATGCTCTGTGAAACCTGGGTTCAGGGAAGATGAACGAATACATTTCAAAAACACAAACAGGAGCTGGAGAAGCAGTTACAGTAACAACTCTCAGGACTGGCTGAAACCAACTCTTAATGGTTAATAAAAGTCACTCTCCTTAAGACCCCAGGTGCTATACATCACCTTAAGGGCTTTTCTGGGGGAGGCTTTTCTGTTGAACTTCTAAGCACAGAGGTATGGAATGAAACTGTGGATAAAACCTTACCCAGAAGCCTCAACCTGAGATTCTAGTCCCCTATCAACTCTACAGTCCTGCTACAGGGACACAAGCTGGATCTTGTTATGGAGCCAGCAACTGTTATGTAAAAACAGTGGCCATCAACCATTTCAGTAAGCAGTTCTGGTCCTCAAGGAGGACAGTCTCCAAGTCTCAGAGGTTTCAGTAACTACCTGGTCAGCCCCTTGTGCTAAACAACTAGAACACAAGCACGTGTCATGCTAAGGAACAGCGAAGGACAATGGGAAAAAAGTTTGAGTGATGCCTTTGCCTTGTGAATAATGAACAGTTCAGGAAGGTCAACCCATTACAACTGAAACTGTTTAATTATTAATTATGCACAATCTATGAGCAAAAGGACAAGTTCAGAATGTTTAATGTATGCTAACTTCAACTGGACTCTCTCTGGGTATTTTGTTATTAGCACTTGTCAGCAAGGTACTCAGGCATAAAAAAGGCAAGCAGCAGAAAATTTGTGTGTGTGTGTGTGTGTGTGTGTATACCTACATACTCAAAGAGTAGGGGAGGAGGGGGAAGGAGGGCTGACTCCAGTCACTGGGGCTGCTAGTTCACTTGCAGACTAACTATGCCTGTAAGCACAGCTTGTGACCTTGAGAGCAGGCAGATAGGTTGGGTACTCCAAATACAGAAAATAGAGATGAGGCAAATGCTTTCAAAATCACTTATTTAAAAGAGAGATCATTATCAAAAGCATAGTTTTGTTTTGTTTTAAACTATGTTTCTTGGCTTCGGAAAGATCCAGGACAATGTTTGTGCATGTATGCCTGCCCACATGTGTGTGCACATGCGTGAGTGCCTGGAAAATGGGTAGAATCTGAATTCAGTGAATTGTATCAATGTCAATTTCCTGGTTGTGAAAACTGTACTATACTTATAAGCTATTAACACTGGGGGAAACTGAGTGAACGGTAAACAGGCTCTCTCCCTCTTATTATTTTTTTAAAAATTATTATTATTATTTTAGAGAGGGGGAGGGAAGGGACAGAGGGAGAAGGAAAGAATCTTAAGCAAGCTTTACGCCCAGTGTGGAGCCTGATGTGGGACTTGATCTCACGATCCTGAGATAATGACCTGAGCCAAAATCAAGAGTCGGACATGTAACAGACTGAGCCACCCAGGTGCCCCTTTCCATACTATTTCTTACAACTGCATATGAATCTCAAATGATGTTGAAATGGAAAATTTAAAAAGAAAAAGGTAAGGAGCTATTTTAAAAAACTCTGATGAGGTCCAGATTCCTGGCGGAGCTTAGTTTTATATAAGTGGAAAGGCTGGCCAACTACTCAATGGAAAAAAGTTTAAAGAACTCAGCTTGAAAAAATATACCTGCATATTTAATTTCTGCCTTTAATCCATAATTATAAATAATAATGAAACCTGAGAAGGATATGGTAGTTAATTCAAACATTGACAGGGCATAGGCATAAAATACTATGTAATAAAAATGGATAGTCATTCATTATTTATTGGTTCTTTCATTCAGTAATTTTCTTTCTTTTTTTTTTTTAAGGTTTTTATTTATTTATTTGACAGACAGAGATCACAAGTAGGCAGAGAGGCAGGCAGAGAGAGGAGGAAGCAGGTTCCTTGCTGAGCAGAAAGCCCGATGCGGGCCTCGATCCCAGGACCCTGAGATCATGACCTGAGCCGAAGGCAGAGGCTTTAACCCACTGAGCCACCCAGGCGCCCCATTCAGTAATCTTCTGGACCACCTACTGTGTCAAAGGCACTAAGCCTGGCATTGTGGGGGTGACTGATATTTAACCCATAACCTTAAAGAATTTGTGTACTATTTGGGGGAAAAGATGTATACCCCTAATAAACAGCGCTGCAAGGTGGAGGAAATAGCTAAGTAAGAGCTGGGCATTTGGGTTGTACTGGGGGGCACTAAGTCTGGCCGGTACCCATGAGTTCATAAAGAAGAGTGACAGAGAACAGAGTATGGCGTCTGGAGGGCTGTACGAGACTGTCTCTGCCCTCCCACCTTCTTCCTTCCTCACTTCCAAAGAGCACCTGGGG
Source organism: Mustela putorius furo (assembly GCF_011764305.1). NCBI lineage: Eukaryota > Metazoa > Chordata > Mammalia > Carnivora > Mustelidae > Mustela > Mustela putorius. The sequence goes on along the minus strand of NW_025422045.1, from coordinate 11,103,965 downwards.
TGGGCGCAGGAGGACGGGGAGCCACCTTAGCGTTTTCATCTATGTTCTGTCCCCTTCTCTTCATGCAAAATAGAAATTCCTTCAAACCAAGATTTTATACTTGCTAGCAGTCAAAGAAGGAAGACAGAAGAAAGGCAACTTCTCAAAACTCTCAAGGCGTTGGCCACACTGTCAAATTCTAAAGGTCAGTTGTGATGTGGTTAGATTAAACCAGCCTGGCAAGTTACACAGAATATGGCAAGCCTTCTAACATTTTTTAATAGCTTATTTTCAGATTTCATGGTGTCAAGCCATCAAGTCATCAGGTAGTTAAAGTCAGAGAACCATCTCAAGTCTGATCAATATTGAGTTAGTGCACTAACATTAAAAAAAAAAAATAAATTTCTAATTTAAGCCTAATGTTCCCTTCGCCCAGCCCAACGATTTGTCTCTATGCCCTGGGATTCACACTAATTGCCACAGCTCTTTTAGATTGCTCCACTCCTGTCCACAGTGTTGGATCAAAGTTCGTTTGTAATTCCAGTGGCTTCATTTCAGGCAGAAAGCATTTTGCCTTGTTAGACCCCAAATCGGTTTTTGATTCTCCACTGTCCACTACCTTAAAATGATACTTTTGTGAGCAACTGCAGAATCCATAAGACAAATCTCCTTTTGACTAAGGAGGAAACCTGGTTTGTTTGGACAAAAGAAAGAAAAAAAAAAACACACAAAAACCTGTGCCATCTCCTTTAAAGACCTCCACAGAAATGAATGTATAAACTAAAACTCTAACTGTCTGAAGTGTAGTCCAATGGTAGACTCTGGGAAATTAGCTCAGTGCTAATATTTTGAAGGTTCTCCGTGTTTCTAACTGGCAGCTGCTGCTCTGACGGACTGTAGGGGGGGAGGGTAGGGTGGGTGAGGAGAAGGCAGGCACATCCTGAAAGAGAGACAAAGGTGGGAACGAGAGGGACAGGGGCTCTAGGTCAGCCAGAGAATGAGACAATAGTCCAGCGTAAGACATACATGCACATAATTACACGTAGGAGTCGTACAAATTCAGACAGTGCTTATTAAATCGCTCACTTAAAAATGTGGCCACTCTGTGAGGAAACAACCGGTAATTTGACATTATCTATATTTTTGATTTCACAATGTGAACACAACTGACCGAATCTCTGGGGTGTGAGGAGGGACAACAGTGGGAATGAGGCTATGCCTTTAGGAAGGCTTGCAGATGGACGTCATCAGCAAAGAAAGCCTCTGACACCCCCCCCCCCACCTTAGCTGGAGAAGAAAGCCCTTCTTCTACTCATCCCACTCCACATCAGGCCGTGAGCAGAGAAAGTAAAAGACAATTCATTTCCACACTGGGTCACTCCATGCTCTGGGTTGCCAGATGTGACAAATTACATGTGTGGGCATTTTGGTGTGAAGCTCTATCCACTGGGTGTGGGCTGACAGTAGCAGCTCATTTAACTTGCCTCAGAAGGACATGGAACCAGGGGCAAAAGCCCTGAATTTCTGCCACTGAAACACCCACCTGACCTATAAACCCTTAAATCAAGGGAGAACCAGCTGTTAGCCAAATGAACATCACAACCAGATGGCTTATAAAAAAAAAAAAAAAACACCACAAAATATAAATGAACAGGTCTAAAGGAATCTGTCTGTAGGTAATTGGGAGGTGAGATTATGAAGCTCTTTCCTGTTTTTTTTTCCCCCTAAACATGTTGTAGAAGTTTTTCAGTACCAAGATAAAAGAGAAGAGGAAAAAAAACCTTTGTCATTAATATCAAAATTAATCCATCATTTAGTCTTTAATTTTTGGTCATTTAAAAGACTAATATTTACTTAGACATTTTTCTGAACCTATGGCAATGACCTTGGTGTTTTATTAAATTCCTTGAAAAGAGGTAGAGAACCGGAACATGGATTAATCTTTGAAACCATATTTACAGTTGCTTTCTCTCTGAAGCTAAAGGACAGCCCGTTTTTTTCTCTTTTTATTTTAGGTCACTTGTTGGTCATAGGCTATAGGTCACAGTATGATTTAGAGGTGTCCCTATGAACAGTACACACACACACTCACTGACATTCACATATACCTCCCTTTTTCATGGTGTGGGCAGAACAGCAAAAACATGCCTGTCTCATACCAAAGGGACTGCATTTACAAAAGTAAAACCTGTTATTGTCCTCTCTGGAGCCTCCCAATGCATTTCCATTGCTTTTCCATAAAACACTGCTGCAAATAATCAAGCATGACCATTGACATCCACAAGATTGAGTTTTAGGAACCATTAAATGAGCTCACCCTCGTGGGAAGCCTCCTGCTCACGCTGGTCTAAAGGTAATTATTCAGCAATTCCTACCTGTGGTTTTACCTTGTCCCTATATGGTGTTTGAATTTCATACGCTGGTAAGGTCAATTTTTTTTCCTCAGGAAAAGTCCAGCTACACATGTTTGATCCAGGACTTAAATTGTAATGTTAAAGTACAGACTTCACCAGGTTCTATGTGCATAAGCGCTGATTAAAAGCCACCTGAGATTAACGGGAGACCATAACTATATTCAACAAAAACAAAAGAGGAAAAAAACTCAGGGAGTATAATAACCCTCAACAGATTCTGAAATGAAAGGAACGACTCCTCCTCTTTTCATAGGTAAGGGGTTAACGCAGAGATATCTGAACTACATGCACGTACCGTTCAAGGGCAAGAACCTGGCAGGTCCGTGTCCTGAAAAACCAACAAGCCATAACACTCACTATCAAGTCAGACTCCAAGAACTCACTGAAATCCAAAGACCACATCGTCACACTGTATGTCCTCCTGATGTTCACTCGACTGTTAGTTAAAATAATTACCGCCATTTGCCACCTGCACCGCAAGCTACGGAGAAGGGGGAAAAGCAGAACTTGCCGGGGCCGCACGGTGCAGGAAGGCGGGTGGTGTTTGCTTACCTATTTTTATAAACGAATGCAAAGGCGACGTGAGCTGTGACTCAAAGGCTGAAAATTATATGTGAAATTGTGCTCTACCTGGTTCCAAACAATAAACTCGGAGAGAAGGGAATTTAAAGCTGGGTAAAGAAGATAGCGCATCAGTTTAAAATTAGCCAACATGAGAGGAACAAAGAGAGGGAGCCAGGGAGGGAAGAAGGGGGAGGAAGTGGAAAAAAAAAAAGAGAACTACATACTGTGAAATGAACAAGTTCAGTTAGAATGTTCATCAGGATTTGGAAAATCATAATGCCATCTGCTACTCTGGACCTCAGAACATCAGGGATCTCGTGGGCCCAGACGCTTCCATTTCCAGGAGGAAGGAAGGAACTTACACTCCCTGGAACACTGCCTCCATTCTGGAATGGAGGCAACACCCCAGCCGACCGGTTTGGAATCTCTTTGAGAACATTTGCACTGTTCACATACGCATTTCCCCTGGTTTAGGGAAAATGAACGGCAGGCAAAATGATTACAGCAACTCGGCAGTGAGACCGAGTGGTGCCCCAGCCTGAGCTGCTGGGTAGCTGACCCTGGCATCCAGCTTGGGCTCAGGGTGTGTAGGTCCCATCATGGTGGATTAAATGAGCATTGTCCTACAGCTGGATAAGACTTCACAATAGAGCAACACATGTTAAATGACAGCAGCCAAAATTGGCCCCACCAGGCAACTGCCCATTCACAGAATGCTATTCATAGGCCTCACCACCAAGAAATTAATTCATTAATAATACATCAGCCTTCGTGGACAATTCAAAGAAAGCAACACAAAGCTACTTGTTCAATGACTGCCTAACGATGCAAAATTTTTCCTGGTTTAAAAAACCCAAACAAACAAAACCCAAATCTAACTGACTTATTGAAATCTAAATCATAGGGATGTTTATGCTAATATTTTGGTTAGTAAAAAAAGAAACGGAGGAAGTCTATCTACTGAATTCATTCAGTGCCACGAGGAAATAATAAAAAAATACAGATTTTTCTTCAGCATTAGCTAGCTAACAACAACTGAATTTATGTATCTGTGTATTTAAAAATTATCTTTTTTCCATTTAAATGACTTTGTACATCCTTCAGGATGTACAGGAAAAATTTTGCTTTTAACTTATTTCTTCTGTTACATTTTTTAAACTTTCTTTCTCCTCCCTCCCGACAACTCATAAATATGAATTAAATATAATTATAAATGAACAGAACATTAACTTTTGGATTACTGCTGTGTTTTGGTAGAATGTTAATGTCATTTCTAAAGAAACAGTTATTACCAATAGAAAAAGTAATTACTAAAGGAATCATGGCCTTAATGTTAACCTATTTTCAATCTTCAAACCAGCCAAATTGCATTAATTTAAACATACTGAACTTTTCAAAGGAGGTATTAGATTTCCAAAGGTTGCCCTACATAAAAGAGGAGTATCGGTTTCCAGGGTCCCAATTAAATATTCCCAACACTATGGGACACAGGTCTAGCTCACAGTATCACTGGAGGACAAGACTATTGTGTATCCACTTGTATTAACTTACCAAGCTTCTAATGCCTAGGTCACTAACTCATACAAGTTCTAAGCATCATGGAATTGCGTATCAACAGCCATGTACCTGAATTGTTACAGTGGTCGCCACTGCGGTCAGAAGCTCGGGCCTGCCCGGGTCATCAGAGAGCTCAGGCCAGGGAGTCTTGTCTAAGGGTAAACTGCCTGCAGTTTTTTATCATGAAAAGAACCGGCCAGCCTTTGGATGCTGGGAGCAGGAGACAAGGACATGTTCCTTTTACTTTTTGCTAACTTCAGAAGCCAGAATTACGGCAAAGTCCCCCAGGCAAAAGAATAATAAAAAAAGAATGGATATTATTTCCTCTGGGGTTGGTTAATACCGCTTTTTGAATTCCAGGGAGGTTTCTTTAGGCAACCATTTTCACCCCCACCAGAAACCCCCAGAGAGCACCTGCTTTGTTCATGGCCCAGAAGCTTCTCACTTAGTCAGCCCCCAGCAACCTGTCTGGGAATGAGTGATTCTGCAAGAATAATTTTTTTTTAAAAACAACAGAGGGTTTAAGAGCCAAATCTTTTGTATATATAAATCTTTCTAAAAGGAGTCAAGCTCCTTCCTGCCGATTTAAGCAGATATGCAGAATAGAATTCAATTTTTTCTTAAAGTCCTGGAGTCATTCTTACAGACAGCGACACTGAACTGTGTTGCAATACCTTCATGCCCTGGGGGCACGTCTGCAATGCTTTCTAAGTTGTTTTCTCTTACAGCTTTTAAAATAATCTCTCCTTCTGATGCTGGGATGTTCAGCTGTCACTTTTTTGCTTCCATCAAGGTCAGTCATAGGGGAGTAAGTGGAAAGAGCCATATCCTTTGACTGCCACTCAGTTTCCTCATCTGTAAAATGGGGTGTTACGGAAAAGCAACATGTTTCCTTGGGGAAATGTCTTGTAAATCGTAAAAGTAAAGCCTAGACTTCTGAATTTTAATAAAGTACAATGTAAATTAGCTAAGTATCTTCTCATAATATACTTTCCCTTACTTTTTTTTTGGATTTGTTTTTCTGCAGTGTTGAAAAAACAAGTAGTAAGCTCTTATAATTATGCATATATTCAACAAATATTTCATTCAACAAATATTTTTAAGTGACCACTAGTTGTGAGGTGCAGCATGAAGGCAGAAATGAAAAGCCTAACTTCAAGTTCTAGCTGGTAAACTACGTATAATTGGGGCTGAAGCAGGAAAATAGTACAGTTTTTAAAAAAGATTTTATTTATTTGTCAGAGAGTAAGAGAGGGAACACAAGGAGGGGGAGTAGCAGGCAGAGGGGAGAAGTGGCTCCCTGCTGAGCAAGGAACCCAATGTAGGGCTTGATCTCAGGACCCTGGGATCATGACCTGAGCTGAAGGCAGACACTTAACTGACTGAGCCACCCAGGTGTCCCTAATAACACAGTTTTTTTTTTTTTTTAAGATTTTATTTATTTATTTGACAGACAGAGATCACAAGTAGGCAGAGAGAGAGGAGGAAGCAGGCTCCCTGCTGAGCAGAGAGCCCAGTGCGGAGCTCGGACCTGAGCCGAAGGCAGAGGCTTTAACCCGCTGAGCCACCCAGGCGCCCCTAATAACAGTTTTAAATGAGGTGTGCAGTACCATCCTATGAACAGAATGCTAATCTTCATCCCGTAAACATGCCCTTCCCTCTGTGGGACCCATGCCAGCGAGGGCCTGACTGCCCAAGCCATGTGTTTCATCTCTGACCCCTGCTCTCTACTCTCCCCTACATCCAACTGTTCACCTAAGGCAGTTTATTTTGTCTCCTAAATACTCTTCAAACGTGCTTAGGCTAATTAAAAGCCCTCGGAATCTGATCAGAACTATAGCTTCCTAACTGCCCTTCCCAAATATCTTCACAACCCTGTCAGTGATTTCTCTGAAACAGAAATCTGGTTCTGTTGATCCCATTTAAAACTTTCAGGGCCCTCCCCCGGTAAAGGCCTTCAGGCACAGCACATAAAGATTCCCTGAAATATGGCCCTTGGCTCATCTCTTGATACTTTGCCAAGCACTGCAGCCCTGCTGAACTCCGTTGGGGCTTCTGCATCCGAGACTAACTCCTAACTGGCGCTTTGGGGTCCCATTCTCTGTAGAGACCTCTGGGACATTATCATCTCCTCTATCATCAGCTCTCTTGTCTGCATTTCCCAGCACCTGGTTACACTGTTATTAGAGGAGTTAGATAGCTGCAAATATCATTAAAAACCTTATCATAAAAATCCTATTTATGTGAGTGGTTAAAATGAGAATCAGTGTGGTCCTCTGAGAGCTCAGAGGATCAAATCTCATACCACTTACCTACATCCAATTTAGTTTAAAGTGATCTGTTTATATATGACTGTTTACTGGTCTGCCTTGTGGACTAGAGCACAAACATTTTAATGGTGACTACTGCATTCCTATCCCCAATACCTAGTTCTAGGATTAATACAGGTTTACAGAATGATTGTTTGGGATAAAATCAATGGTTTTCATACTATAATCTATAGAACTTCGAGAACTTTTATGAGTGTGCCAAGGGTGGGGTAGACATAGGGTCGAGGTCTAAGTCTTCCACCCTCTGAGAAAATTAAAATGGCTTCAAAGTCTAAAAAAATAAATTTAACACTGTTGTGTGCCAAAGAAGAACAAGAAAGTGAAAAGAAAATCCATTGGATGGGGGGAGATATTCAGCTTCTTATACCTAGAATATATAAAGAACTGTTACAACTCAATAATGAGAAAAATAGCCCAATTCAAAAATGGACAGTGCAATTAAACACACCTTTCTCCAAAGAAGATATTCAATAGCTCATCAACACATGAATATATGTTCAACATCTTTAATTACAATGGAAATGGAAATCACAACCACAGTGAGAGACTACTTCCCATCCACCAGGATGACTATAATTAAAAAGAACCCCAGGGACGCCTGGGTGGCTCAGTGGGTTAAGCTGCTGCCTTCGGCTCAGGTCATGATCTCAGGATCCTGGGATCAAGCCCCACATCGGGCTCTCTGCTCAGCAGGGAGCCTGCTTCCTCCTCTCTCTCTGCCTGCCTCTCTGCCTGCTTGTGATCTCTCTCTGTCAAATAAATAAATAAAATCTTTAAAAAAAAAAAAAAAAGAACCCCAGAAAACAGCAAGTGCTGGCAAGGATGTGGAGAAATCTGAACCCTCATGGTGGGTTGGTGGGAATGAACATAGTACAGTTGTTAGGAAATACAGTTTGGAAATTCATCAAAAAATTAAACAGAATTTTCTTTTCTTTTTTTTTTTTAAACAGAATTTTCATATGACCCAGCGATTCTACTCCTAGGTATATATATGAGAGGGCTGAGAACATATGTCCATGTAAAAACTTGCACATGGATGTTCATAACATCATTATTCATAATAGCCAAAAAGCAGAAACAGCCCAATGTTCATCAACTGATAAAATAAACAGAATGTGGTATATCCATACAATGGAACATTACTTGGTCATAAATAGGAACAAAATACTGACAAATGACTACAACATGGAAGTACTCTGAAAACATTATATTAAATGAAAGAAACCAAACTTACAAAAACCAGATATTACATGGTCCAATTTATATGAAATGTTCACAATGGGGAAATCCATTGGGATAGAAAGCAGATTAATTAGTGGTTGCCAGGGATTAGAAGGGACAGAGGAATTATGAGTGACTGCTAACAGGTACCGGGGTTCTTCTGGAGTGATGGAAATGTTCTGGAACTGAGGTGTGTACTTTAAAAGGGAGAATTTTATGTTATGTAAATTATTATTTCAATAAAAAATTTTTCAAAGAAGGAAAGATAGAAATAAGTTTCTCTGGGCTGGCCTCTGTTCTTAGCTGCTGTGTTATAGGACAAAGACCCTTTTCTGCTCGATAGGATGGACCTCAGTAGAAGAAAAGACAAACCTAGACCACATTCTGGTTTGTGTAGGACTAGCCCTGCCAGAAAAATGTGTGTTTTTTTGTTTTGTTTTGTTTTGTTTTTAAGTTTACTCCAAGGAGCATTTACTGAGACCCTGGTTGGGCCATTATCTCTACCAGGCGTTGGGATAAATTCCTGTGCTGGGTGACTTCATGATCCAGTGGAAGACCAATTCATGAACTAAATTTGATTCCGTATGGAAAAAGCTGTAATAAAGCTGCCTAGCATTGGGCAGGAGCGCAGCAGGATAGAAGAGTGGGAAGGTAAGAGAGACAGCTTCAAAGAGGAGATGGCATTTGAGCTGGGCTTTGGAGGATGCTTAGGGCATGGACCAAGTGAAAAGGAAGAGGAGGTCATTCCAAGCAGGGGGGTGAGCACCACCACAGGTGTGAAAGTGAGGAACAACTCTCAAGTCACTGGCTAACCCAAAGGGAGGCTGAAAAAAAATATTGTGAGAGTCTCAAATGCCGTGCTAAGAAGTTTAGCTATTATCACTGGAAGCTTTGAGAGGCTGAGATCTGTATTTCTAAAAAGGCAACTCCGTGGAGGTGAAGTGGTAGGAAAGAAAAGGCAGAGAGAAAAGCTTAGAAGCTTTTTAATAACGTGCTTTCAAAAGCAGACTCTTCCCTCCTTTCCTTCCCCTTTTCCTGGTCCTCAATCTTCTCATCCCCTTCTTCACGTGTCACCCTCTGCTAGAACAGAGATGTTAGCTGCCCCTTGATTTGCCCGGTTCCTGTCCAAGTGCCCAGCTGTGTGATCAACCTCCACCCTCTTCCACCAATGGGCACTGGCAATCAAATGCTGTTTTCTTCTTTTAGCAAAGGACATGTTTGCTGGCATTTCTAGAAACTATTAGAGGAACCTCATCTAAGCGAAGAGTTCTTGTGAATTCAGGTGTTTGGTGGTGTGGATGACTGTCCCCATTCATAAGGACTCTTTTTAATGTCACTATAATGATGTGCATATACCAGTCAGCAGCTAAGTAAAGAGTGGAGGCTCTCATGTCTTCATTAAAATTTGTGGTTAAATAGTTGTAAGACTTCACTGAAGGCAAAGACTTCTTATAAGTGGAAATTTGTAATGATGGGCTATTCTTATTATTATTATTATCATTACTATTGCCAACAGTCTGTTCCCATCTTAAGCTTTATTTTACTCATCATGGACAAGCACACAGGAACACCCCTGCCACCCCAACTTCCTCCAGTTCTTGCCTATCATTCTTCTGCCTACTTTGTTTCCATCTTCCTTCCCCCATCCCCACTGTGGCCTTCTTGTCCAGCCCCCTTTCCTAGCCACAGACCTTACAGGGAAAGACAACCCCTTCCCTACTTCCCACCCTGAGGCACAAAAGCCTCCTTTTCAGAGCTGCAGTTTGCTACCACTCTATCTATCGGCCTGGAACCCTGGCATTGTTGCAGTGATTCTACTTTCTTGATGGTGTCCTTTGACACACAAACATTTTATATTTCGATGAAGTACAATTTTTTTCCTTGCTTATGCTATCAGGTGTCCTAGCTAAGAAACTGTGACCTAAATCACGGTCATGAAGATTTACATTTATGTTTCCTTTTAGGAGTTTCACAACTTTAGCTCTTACATTTAGGTCTTTGAACTCTTTTGAATTAATTTTTATGTATGATGTGATCGGTAGGGGTCCAAATTCATGCTTTTGCATGTGGCTGTCCAACTGTCCCAGCATCATTTGTTGAAAAAAATGATTCTTTTACCATTGAATGGTCTTGGCATCCTCGTTGGAAAACAATTGAACATGGATATGTGGGTTTATCTCTGGACTCTCAATTCTATTCCATATGTCTGTCCTTATGCCAGCACCATACTATCTTGATTATGGCAATTTTGGAGTGTTGAAGTCAGGAACCATGAATCCTCCAACTCTCTTTTTTCCCCCAAGGCTGTTTTGTTCCCAAGTTCCTTGCATTTCCCTATGCATTCTGGGATCAGTCCATCCATTTCTGCAAGAGCCCACTGGGATTCTGACGGAGACGGCACTGAATCTGTACATCAATTTGGGGAGTAATGCCACCTTAAGAATATTAAGTCTTCTATTCCCTGAACATGGGATGTCTTTCCATTTATTCAGGTCTTAAATTTCTTTCAATAGTGTTTTGTAGTTTTCCCCTTTTGTTAAATATCTTCTTAAGTCTTTTATTCTCTTTGATTCTTTTGATAACTTGAACTATCTTAATTTCATTTTGAATTACAAGTGTATAGAAATACAACTGATTTTTGGGGCACCTGGGTGGCTGAGTTAGTTGAGCATCTGACTCTTGGTTTCAGCTCAAGTCATGAGCTCATGGGTCTTGAGATCAAGCCCAGCACTGGGTTCCACACTCAGGAGGGATTCTGCTTGAAGATTCTCTCCTTCTGCCCCCACTCATGGGCATACATGTGTGCTTTCTCTAAAATAAATAAATCTAAATAAAAAGAAATACAATTGATTTTTGTGTGTTCTTGTATCCTACAACCCTGTTGAACTCATTTATCAAAAATTTCTTGTGTGTATTTTCCAGTGTTTTATATATCATGTCATCTATAATATAGTTTTGCTTCTTCCTTTTCAACCTGGATGCCTTTTTACTTGACTAATTTTCCTGTGTAGAGTCTCTATACAAAGTCAAGTAGAAGTAGTGAGAGTGAATATCTTTGTCTTTTCCTGAGTTTAGTTGGGGGAAAGCTCTTTTAGTCTTTACCATGAAGTATGATGTTAGCTCTGAGGCTTTAGTAGATGTTCCTTATCAGGGTGTCGAAGTCCCCTTCTCTTCCAACTCTGTTGAGTGTTGTTGTTGTTGTTTTTTTTTAATCAAGAAAGGGTGGTAGATTTTTGTTAAATGCTTTTTTTACATCTACTGAAATGGCCATGGGATTTTGCTTTCTATTCTACAATATGGTGTATTATGTTGACCAATTTTCACTCGGCCAAACTTGGATTTCTGGGATAAATCCCACTTGATCAATATGTGTAATTTTATATGCTGCTTGATTCAGTTTGCTGGTATTTTCTTGAGCATTTTTGAATCTATACTGATAAGAGAAACTGGTCCATAGTTTTCTTGTGAAGTCTGTTTGGCTTTGGTATAGGGATATTACTGGCCTCCTAGAAGAACTTAGGAAATAATTCCCTTCTCTTCTCTTTTTTGGAAGAGTTTGAGAAGGATTGGTGTTAAATCTTCTTTAAACATTTGGCACAATGTTTCCACCCATGAAATCCTATGGTCCTGGGCTTCCCTGTGTGGGAAGTTCTAAAAAATTGTGTTTACTTGTTACCAGTCTACTCTGATTCTGTATTTCGTCCTGAGTCAATACTGGTAGTATTGTGTTTTCCTAGGAATTTGTCCACATCATCCAGGTTATTCAATTTGCTGGCATATGATTCATGTCATTTTCTTATATTCCTTTCTAATTCTGTAAGGTTGGCAGTAAGGAGCCTGCTTTCATTCCTGATTTCAGACATTTGAGTCTTCTCTCTCTCTCTATTTGGTCAGTCTAGCTAAAGGTTTGTCAATTTTGCTGATCTTTTCAAAGTACCTACTTTTGGTTTCATTGACTCTCTCTCTTGTTTTTCTATTCTCTGTTCTGTTTATTTCCACTCTAATTTTATTATTGCCTTCCTTCTGCCTGCTTTGAATATGATTTGCTCTTCTTCTTCTAGTTTCTTCCAGTAGGAGGTTAGGTGTTTGATTTGAGATCTTCCTTCCTTTTCAATGCAGGCATTTACAGCTAAAAATTTACCCCTGAACATTGCTTTTGCTGCATCCCATGAGTTCTGGTATGCTGTGATTTCATTTTTGCTCATCTCAAAGTATTTGCTAATTTCCCTTGGGATTTATTCTTTGTCTCATTGGTTATATATATGCTGGCAGTGTACTGTTTCCACACATTTGTATTTTCCTTCTGTTTTTTTTCCCACCTGAGCCTGTTGGCTCCTCAGCCAGCTGTCCATTTAATATCCGTACTCTGTCTATGCCACTGCCCTCTATCAAAGCCCTGCTCTGCATCCACCTTTCTTTAGAAAGCCTTCCTGGAGTGAGCAGAAGAGATAAAACTCTCCAGCAGACCCACCCAGATGTTCTACGTAGTAGAGTACTATGCCATGACATTCCTAAGGCCAAATCCTTTTTCCTTTCGATTCACAGCAGGGAAGAACCGTCAGTGTATCTCAGAATTACTGAGCTAGCACCTTCAACCATCAAGCCTGTTGTCTGTATACACACCTCTAATCATAGCTCATTACTAACCACTAAAAATTTGTGCTTCTATTTCAGAATATAAATTTTGGGAATTTCACAAATCTTGTTTTTAAAAAAATTTAATTTTTTAAAAATTAAAATTCTTAAAAACATTTTTTACTTGAGTACAGTTGACACACAATGTTACATTAGTTTCAGGTGTACAACACAGTGACTTGACAACTCTATACATTATGCTATGCACGCCACAGGTGTAGCAACCATCTGTCACCATACGGTACTATCCGTATCATTGAATATATTCCCTATGCTATAGCTTTCATCCTTATGACTTATTCATTCCATAACTGGAGGCCTGTACCTTCCACTGCTCTTCACCCATTTTGCTCCCCCTCCCCTGCCTCAAGCTCTGGCAACCACCAGCGTGTTCTCTGTATTGATGAGTCTGTTTCCACTTTTATTTGTTATTTTAGAGTCCACATATAAGTGAAATCATATAGTATTTGTCTTTTACTGCCTGACTTATTTCACTTGGTATGATACCCTCTAGGTCCACCTGTGTTGTCACAAATGGCAAGATCTTATTTTTTTTTTTTTATGGCTGAGTAACATTCTGCTGTGTGTGTGCATGTGTGTGTATGTGTGGGTGTACACACACACATCTCTTTACCTATTCATCTATCAATGGACACTTGGGTTCTTTGATAACTTGGCTATAATAAATACTGCTGCAATGAACACAGGTGTGCACACACCTTTTCAAGTTAGTGTTTTTGTTCTCTTTGGCTAAATATGCAATAATGGGATTACTGGATCATAGGGTAGCTCTATTTTTAACTTTTTGAAGAACCCTCCATGCTGCTTTCCACAATGGCTGCGCCAGTTTATATTCTTACTAACAGTGCATGAGGGTTCCCTTTTCTCGACATCCTCACCAGTACTTGTTATTTCTTGTCTTCTTGATTCTAGCTATTCTGACAGGGGTAAGGCGATAGCTCATTGTGGTTTTGATTTGCATTTCCCTGATGATTAGTGATGTTGAGCATCGTTTCATGTGTCTGTTGGCCTTGTAGTTCTAAGAAATCAACACTTTCATGTAGAAGATATTTCTGATCAGGTATAAGCATGACTTAAAAAGAATTCACTTTTTACTAGTAAAGTGAATAAACATAAGTCTAAATCAGGGATTTGCTAATTGTCTTGCTGTGCACCTACAGATGTTAGATAGGAATTTATTTTTAGCCATAATATGTTTGAAACGTATATACTGAGACTAATAATCCACTTTTCTGGTTGTCATATTTCAGACAATCTGAGTATTCTGAAACACATCTGTGAACTTAAAAACAATTCACAAGAAGGATTCAAACCATTCTGCCTGACATTTACCTTTTTCCTTTTCCTGACTTGGGAAACTCCTAGTCATCCTTTAAGACCTAGCTTAAATGCCACCTATCCTGAGGAGCCTCTCCTAATCAGCCCAGTCCCTGGGTTCTATGGACACACTCTACTCTGAACCATACTATTCATTTCTGCATCTTTTCCAAGGTTGTGAATGACTTAGAGGCAGGCTCAAGGGTGAGGTCTTCATTTCCATCATTGCAATTCCTAGCACATTAATCCACGGATGGCCTCTACTAGTTGACTCCAGCCAGCCTAGGATTTGGTGACCCAGAAATCATTGCTGCATCCCTACCTACCACACCAATGTGGCCAATCCTTTGTTGCCAGCCAAGCCAGAACCCTACGCACTGGAGAAACTGTTAAATGGCAATGAAGCTTCCTGAGTCCCAGCACACGGTATTGGCTCAGGATATGGGACAGCGCTTCTGCCTTTCTACTTTCACTTACACACCTAGTCTGCAGTTGGCCTGGGTACCTTGCCTAGAAGCTCAGTTTCTCTCAAGGCTTGGAGGCTGTCCTCACCATGGTCTGCTCAACTTGGGCTATCAAATAGTGGGAACTTTTGGTAACTATCTGCCAAATGAATGCACACAAGCCCACTGATTTTACTTTATTAAAGAGAGGCAAGTCTCTGTCTGTCTTCTCAGATGAGCTTTGACTTTACACATACCATTTGGGTTTCTGATTTCATTTGGTACCTGCTAGCTTTATTAGGGTCACTGTCAGGACAGCAAAGACTGAAGACAGATGATTAGATCACTGGGGCAGCAGGCAGTCACTGTCAAGGACAAAGAGTGACCAAAGAAACCAAAGACAATCACAAGAGAGAACCCAGGAAAGCACCAAGCAGAGCCATGTAAGGGTAGTAAGCCTGGGAACAAATGACTTTATACATGTCAAGAGGCTCAAGCATATCTCTGAGTGCTGAGGTCAAACACAGGCAAAGGGTTGGTAAAATTCAGGTAAGCCCCACACGGTTTCATAGTCCTAGAGGTTATCGATACATCAAAGTTTAGTTCTCTACCATGTTAGCTCACTATCAAGTTTAGTTCACATCAAAGTGTAGTTCACAGTCACTAACAAGGACTTGAGTCATCACATGATACCCATTGCACACTGTCAATAGGCTGCCAAGAGCGATACGTTTTGGAAACACTTCTTTCCTAAAATGAAAATCTCACTGATGTCAGAGTTTCAAGTGGTAAATCTAGATCACAGGGGCCATCTTATTCTCCAGAGATATCAGAAGGCTACAGCATCATGCCATACACAGACACTTGCCTCTTAACAACTAATCCAGGACTTCAAATCACAGGTTCTCAGGGCCCAGAGAGGGCCAGAGTATATAGCAATTTTAAAATAAGAAGTTCTTTTGAGAGAAGCAAGTCTGAGGCACTGACAGTACCATTAAGAGATCACCCGTATCCTGCACTAGCCAGCTCCGAGCCAGATGAACTCTGCCTACGGAAATCGAACTGGATTGCCCGGATTTCTGATTGGAGCTTGATTCTCTTATTACCTTGACTATCCTTTTGGTTCCTGATCTGCAGTCCAAATTTCATGTTCATGATTCTTACTCGTGTTTAACTTCTGGTGTCTCCTGATTGGACATCTGGTAGCTAGCTCTGGCTTTGCTTCATGACTCCCGCCCTGACTCCACCCCTTCACCTCTAGCCCATGTTTTGGGCCTTGTTTTATTACTTGTTTTATTACTTTCTCACCGTTTACCAGGCCAAGCAAGAGGTCAAGCTGCATCTACATAATAATGAAGTACGTTTACCCTGGGTTTTACTTAGCTATTTTGTATGTGACTCTAAATATATCCATCTTGTTTGAACTAGGCTCCCTTCGGGGTGGTACTTTTTCATCTGACTTTTCTCTAACAGAAACAGTACACACTATCACAGGACACTCATTTCAAGATGGGACATGTTCCACACCCAAGGAGTAACATGGCTCACATCCTAGCTGGTTATATTCGTACAGGAAAAGCAGCCCTACAATCAGGTACAAATGAAGATAGATGACTCATAGCCCTGTGGGATCTAAAAGGGCAGATTATCCCTGGAAGACATTACAGAAGAGGTTCTCAAACCTGAATATGCAGAGAGTTACCTGGGAAGCTGGTAAAATGTAGATTCCTGGCCTCCATCCCTAGAAAGTCTAATTCAGTGATCTGGGTCCAAGAATCTGATGCAATTAGTCCTGAGACCACCCTT
Organism: Mustela putorius furo; assembly: GCF_011764305.1. Taxonomy (NCBI): domain Eukaryota; kingdom Metazoa; phylum Chordata; class Mammalia; order Carnivora; family Mustelidae; genus Mustela; species Mustela putorius. Next base: position 11,087,678 of record NW_025422045.1, on the reverse strand, counting down.
TGCAAAACACTGTACCACAGCAAGGAGAAGCCTGACAAATATGGGACAGACAAGCACAGTAATTAACATCTCCCTCCCCATCCTTTCTTTCTTAGAAGCCCTTATGCCCTTTACAGAAGGCAAGTCATCTGGTCAATTGTTTCCTAATACTCATCACTGAACAGCAGTTCAGTTCCAAGATCAATTTGTGTTTGTTTTAGTAAATGCAATGTGCATTTCCCAAGTTTCCATAAAGAAGGTATTTTAATATGTCTTTTGGATACGTGGGAAGTGGTGTCTAAGTGATATTTTTCTCTCAAACGCGGAAGAAATGCTATAAAGAAAAACATACTGTTGAAGTTACACACTTTTGTCCTCCCCACACACCTCCCCGCCTTAGAACATCTCCTTGGGATAATTTCAAAAGTCTCAGGATATTGCCCAAATCAAGCAAGTAAAAGATTTTCAATTTAACAGTAATCACTGCTGCTTTAAATAAGGAATGAAAATATCTATTTGATTCAGAAGAACTTGAAATTAGCTCCCCAGTAATATGTGTATTGCTGGTGAGGAGTATCTATACTTGAAAGCTCTGATAACTTAGGAGCCTGGCAGAACAGGAATAGGAGAGTCCAGAAAACTCAGCAGGCTGCATATTTGACCGGGTAGGCCCAGTTTCCCTGCGCCTGGCCCTAAGCAACCCTGGAGGGGGACCTGAGGAAAATCAGTTTAATTGGGAGGGTTCTGAGGGGATGGGATGCTTTTGGAATCTAAGATGACAGAAGATATTGATGAGCTATTAGATCCAGGGGGCCTGTCTGATATTTGAGATAATGGGACCTCCATTTGTTTCAGGACGATGCCTTCATTTTTGTACTAACATGGTTTATGGCTTGCAGGGGATATATGGACTGACGGATTCAACCATTAAGGATGTTAGAGCCCCATTCTTACTATTATTGTGATATTTGTGCGCGCTTGTTTTTTTCCTAGGAGGATCTTTATTTTTTCTCCCAAATCTCATAACTGGTTATACAGATGTTTAATTGTTTAATTGAGAGGAATAATTATGAATCACGATTTGTTTTTTCTTTTAAACTTTCCTATCTGAATCATTTATCGCCTTCATTACAAGTGTTTTAAATATTGTAAAGTTAAAGTTTAAAAAATAAACATTGCTGGTAGGCAAGCCCAAGCCCAGAAAAAGTCAGTTTTAAAAAAACATTAATGGTTCTTCATTGAGAGCTTCATACACTGGAAGCCTGGTGTTCTGCTAATTTACAGAAAAACAGACTTTAAATTCAGAATAAGGAGTCGAAAGAGTAGACTGAGAAAGAGACACACGGAGATTAATTCCAAAAAGGCAAAGGGACCACAAAGCTCAATGGATGGGACTATCAGAGGTCCGGTGACTTAAAATGTGAGGATTCCTGTTAAAAGCACAAGAAGTTAGGAATGTATTCTCGGGGAAAACGACTAATTAGGAAATTAAAGCTGAACTGCTGACCTAGAGCTTTGGAACATTTTTATCACCCTGCTATGCTTTGGGTAAATAAAGCAAGGAAGACAAATTTTATCCAGCTTATGTCTGCTGTTCAACTCTCACCCTTGACTACTGGAATGACTTTAAATATCTGCTCTGGAAAAAAAAAAAAGATACCACTTTAATTTCCGGCTCCATCCCCATCTGGCTAGGGAGACGATGAATTAATATTATCCTGTTTTGTCTTTAGGGCTTCCAATACCCCTGAGGACCAGCCCGTGGGACAGTCTGTTTGGGCAGGGACTCTGGGCCAGAATCCGAAGAGTGGGATTCAGGACAAGGCCAGTCCACGTAACACAGCTCAGAGCCATACAACACAACTTGCTCCGAGGATGTCGGGCACTGTGCTTCATTAGGAAACAAAATATAAGCTTTCCACACCATTAGGAATGACTTTAGGAGTGAAAGCACATAAGACGATGCCTCACCTCATCAACAATGCACTGCAGAAGCTGGAGAGGCTGCAATGGGAAAGAAGAAAGGAAAAAGTATTAGCCTCAATGCAATATCTTTACAGTGGAGTGGAAAGAAAAAATCATTAATGCAATAAAATATAGCAAGATTAATCAACAACAGCAAACTCTTATAAAAACATTGATGCTCAGGATGTTCTATTATTTCTAATGGTACCTAATCTAATACAGGCAGTTAAAGGTTTGCATTTCCTTCAAAATGCAATTTGCTAAGTTTAAAACAAGGCATTCAAGCATGCAAAGGAAGCAGCCATCAGGAAAAAGAAAAGTGAATTTTTTTCTGAACTCATAAAGCTTACCATTAAAGATCCCTGGTTTTTCTGAATCTGAAAAAAGGCAATATGTAATTAGCATGTCATAATCAAAATGACTCACTTGGACACATTATGATCACTGAGAGAAAATTATTGCATTGCTGGTGGCAATTTGTGGGCATGTGTTAACACAATTTACATAATGAAAATACACAAATGTTAATAGCTCGCTTCTCATTTATAGGCGAAAGTCAGCAGAATGTTAATTTCACACAACACTTTTTAGTACCCTCCAGGTTGTATTAGAATAGGGAGAAAAACCATAATCCATTTCAAAAGGCTGTTTACGATTCAGATATAAATAATGTTTTATATTGCTAGATTGTGAACACTGGGCTTAATGTTGCAATCATTGCTAATGTTATGAAGCTCACTCTTTTTAAATTAAAAACCGATTTATTTAAAATTGAAATTAAATCATAGTCAGAAATTAGAATTTTGGATTCCTGCCAGTGTCTGCTCACAATCCCCTATTTTGTGAAGAAAACTTTAATTATGTGGTTGAAGTATTTGTCTTTAACTCCAGAGTGGGGTGAAGATTCCACCTTTTCCAAAGTTCCTTTAGCCTGTCTCCTGGGAAGCAATGCTCTCTGGGAAAATCAAATTCATGCAAGTCTTACACTGTTTCCCAGGGAATAAAAAGCAGAGACAAGTGAATGCCTACTCCTAATGAACATTGTGAAGGCGGGCTGCTCACACATCGAACTCGGATAAGCCATATCTCTTAGGAAGTTATTAAAACGTGACACCAAATTAATAACACATCCAGTTAGTAACTGAAGTACTAAACACCTCAAGCCCCCCACCCCCCACCCCTGCCACAAATGACTGCAGATATCACAAACTCATGAAAATGGAATCCCAGGTACTAAATTTCCAAAAAAGGAAAATTTCAGAAACCAAGTATGGTATTGACAGGTCAGTTGTTTGCTGAGATAACAGCCCCAACCAGCTAGTAAAATATAGGGAATGTGGTAATTGGACAGTTGATCAATGAATTATGCAGGTTAGGGATGCCAACACCTGTGCAGTTCAAAATCCATATGTAACTTTTGACTCCCCAGAGACTAATAGCCGCCCATTGACCACAAGTGTTATAGATACCATAAACGATCGAGTAGCACATATTTTACATGTTATATGTAGTACATGCTGTATTCTTATAATAGAGTAATCTAGAGAAAAGAGAGCACTATTAAGAAAATCATAAGAGAAAATACATTTATAGTTATGCACTGTATTTATCCCCCAAATCTGCATATAAGTAGACCCATGCAGTTCAAACCCATGTTGTTCAGGAGTCAACTGTATTTTTTAAATTAAAAAAATTTTAATGGTGTCTTAAAAAGTTATTCCACGGGGCCCCTGGTTGACTCAGCCCGTTGGTCATCTGGCTTTGGCTGGGGTCATGATCTTGGGGTCCTGGTATCCAGTCCTGCGTCAGGCTTTGCACTCAATGGGGAGTTCGGCTCTCCCTCTCTCTCTTGTGCTCACTCCCTCTTGCAAATAAATAAATGAAATCTTAAAAAAAAAAAAAGAAATAAAAAAATAAAAAGTTCTTCCACGTATATTTGATCTGCACAACCACCATGAGGTTGGCAGGAATGATCATTTCTTTCTTTCTTTTTTTTTTTTAAGATTTTATTTATTTATTTCAGAGAGAGGAGCAGAGAGGAGGGAGAGGGAAAGGGAGAGCAATCTCAAGCAGACTCCTCATTGAACATGGAGCCCTAAGCAGGGGCTCAATCTCACCGCCCTGAGATCAGGACCTGAGCCAAAATGAGTTGGTCGCTTAACCCAATAAACCACCCAGGTGCCCCAGGGATGATCACTTCTATCTTCTGCTGGGAAGACTGGCCTCTTGGAGGTTGGGGCAGGCCCAAGGCTGCAGGGACAGTGATGCCAGGGCTTCTCCTATGCTCCTTTCTTTCCAGCGTCTGTATAGTATCTGTCGACAGTCACAGCATTATTTAAAAACAACTGGATTTATGGGGCACCCGGGTGGCTCAGTGGGTTGGGCCTCTGCCTTTGGCTCCGGTCATGATCTCAAGGTCCTGGGATTGAGTCCCACATTGGGCTCTCTGCTTGGCAGGGAGCCTGCTTCCTCCTCTCTCTCTGCCTGCCTCTCTGCCTACTTGTGATCTCTCTCTGTCAAATAATAAATAAAATCTTAAAAAAATAAAAAATAAATAAAAACAACTGGATTTGAATGTATTTATACTTGGTGTGGTAAAGTTGATAAATCATCAATTTTTGGCAGGTTCCTCTGAACTAGACTGCAAGCTTCCCAAGGGCAGAAACTATGTTTTTGTGTTTTTTCTTCTTTATTTTATTTTATTTTTTGCCTCCATATGGCTTATCAGCAGACCCTTCACCTAGTGCTTGAGTGTTTTAAAAAGCACTTTTCCCTGCATTATCCCAACTGAACACAGGGCCTACTCATCCCCGCTCTCCCTGGCCACCACTCCCTGAAACCGCTGTGCCCCAGTGACTGGTGGTTCTTGGCTGCTGACTTGGCTTCTTCTTGAATAGTTCCCATTGAATGCTATGCTGAATTACTGCTCCTTCCTCTAGTCCATGAGTACTTTCTGCATAATGCTCTTCCTTTAAAAAGGAAGATGGGTTAACTACCACCCCGGTGTGGTTAAGGACTTTGGTAACAAGCCACATCACCTTTCAGAAATCTTGAAAGGCCCAGGTCACTTCTCCTACGACAGGGGATCTCTTTGGTGTCTGATTTTATCTTTTCCAGGTACACACGGTACTCTTGCCCCACCCCTCCATTCTTCCTAAGATCGATCGACTTCAATAGGGGAGGTACTTGTAACAAACAAAGAATCAGAAATCCATTTCTGGCAAAGAGACTGTTTTTCACAAATTTCTAACAGTCAGGGGGATTACAACATTCTCTGAGGAAAACCATGCAGCAAACATTCTAAGTGAGATGTTTCAAAATAAATTCAGGAATAAATGGTACAACATCGTTCCCAGCAACACATAAGTTATCTGAAATGAGTTCAGGGCAAAACACTTCCTCATGAACTAAGCTCTCAGAGTCTCCACTTTGCCCAGTTCTGTGGGTTAAAGAAGACATGGTTTAAGATGACTTAAAATTTTACTATTTTAATGCTTTCTCTTTACTATGAGAAAGAGAGCAATAGCAATACCAAAGTCTTTTTTATGATCTTATAACAATACTGTGTTTCTCAGGTTCTTAAAGAGAGATGTTGTTACCAGGTTTTATTACACGGCTTTGATAGCTACATATTATATGAAATCATCTTCATAAATTTTGTATTAAGGTAGCAGTGCTAGTACCTGAAATTGATTCAAAATGCTCAAGATACTCAATTACTTTTTAACACTGTTACACAACGCGGTGACTTATATCTTCTATTTCACAAGAACTTCATGATGCAACATCATTGTAATTGATTCATTTTCTCAATTAAATAAAGCTACTGCACTTTTCTTTATATGAATGCCACACAGACCATACAGTTAGATATATTCTTTCCTTTCTCCATCTCAGATATATTGCCTTAAAGGTTATATTCTGTTCCTCTGTTTAATTCCACCAGAAAATTTAAGGCCACAGTTGTATTTTTCAAATTCTGAACTGCCATGGATGCGACTGTATTTATATTAGGCATATTTTTCACTGCTAATCTCTTTGTTGTTTACCTTTTTCAAGATCACACTGCTGTACGGGTGCAGTACCCATAAAACAGACCACAAAGAAGTCGACCTCTAGTCACTGCCTCTGCTTTGGCACACAGTTCATGGAAGAGGGAAGCCCTGCGTTTTATAGCACATTACAAGTGGTGCTAAGGGTACTCGACATAAAATGTTAGCTCTGTGAATGCCTCTCTTTATTCTAGGTCTGCCTTCCAAATGCTTTGCTGTGAGAGCGGAGTTCAGAGGAACACAGTAATATTGTTAGGGCTGATGAACTGCCTGTACCCCACAACATATGAAATGCCGTTTATAACTAACTCGTCCAAGTCCAGAGTCCTGCCTGCCCACTTTGCTGGTGTTGAGTTTCCTATGTGTAACCAGTACTCTGGGATAATGAACAGAACAATCATTGCTCCGGTCATTACACTTTGCTAATCAGTCTCCAGAACCAGTAGCGTTTGGTAAACTAATTAGATAAATCTCTTCCGTCTTCTGGGCACAGCCTTGCTTTTTTTTTTTTTTTTTCCTTCTTTAGCTATAAGACTTTAAGTCACACTAAGCAGGGATAGCTAAGCCTCAGTCTGATATAAGACAGATCCTTGTGTTTTTAAACGAGGACTGACTTCGTAACAGGCAGGTCTGGGTGTCAATTATGGGGTGTTCCTGCAGTAACACTTATCTTTTTTTTTTTTTTAAGATTTTATTTATTTATTTGACAGACAGAGATCACAAGTAGGCAGAGAGGCAGGCAGAGAGAGAGAGGAGGAAGCAGGCTCCCCGCAGAGCAGAAAGCCCGATGTGGGGCTTGATCCCAGGACCCCAGGATCATGACCTTAGCCAAAGGCAGAGGCTTTAACCCACTGAGCCACCCAGGCACCCAGTAACACTTATCATTTATTTCTTTGCAAGGACCATACAGTTGGCAATTTCAAAAGCTCCTGTGACACAAAAAATGACTTTGGGAGATGATCCTAGAGTGGAAAGTGCCAATGCATAAGTTTGCTTATGGGGCCTCAACTTTGTAGTCCATGACTCTATGGGAAAAACAGCGACTCTGGGAGCCGGACGCCCACTTCCCATCTCTGCAGAGGCGCTTTCTACACCCAGAGGAAAAGCTGATTTGGCCACCAGCCCTTTCCCTTTGACATTATGCACAGAAGCACAGTCAGAAAACGAAAATGATCCACCTATGTAACTTCAAGAAGACACCGGCTAGGAGCTTTCATCTTCTCTTTTACTCTCTAAAATTATGGCTTGCCCTGCAGCCCTTGTCGGAGAGATTTATGTGTGACTGAGGTCAGATCTTCCAATATCAGTTGACAAATTTTCTCTTTACATATTTACTGCTTTTCAGGCTTGTGTCATTTTCTCTTAAGCAGAAAAAGGAAATACGAAATTAAATGATATGGGTGGCATTTGTAAAGGATACCAGGGGTGTGTGTGTGCGCGGAGTGAACGGTGCCACACTCCGGCCTTCAATGTTCAATTCTATTTTTGTTCCACACCTCATGTTTTAGCAACCGTAGCTATTCTGCAGACTGTCTCTTTAAATCAGGTGCATTAAGCTTAACCGTGCCTAATATAAACCAGGATTAGGGTAAACGGATACTTACATTATAAATGAAGAATAATGACCTACAACTTTTCTTCTTAATGAAACTAGCTTCAGAGATGGTCTACTACCATCTATTCATTTTGCTATTAGGGAAACTGAGGTTAAAAGGATGCAGCGTCCAAGGTCATAGATAAACAGCCTGGCCTGGACCTGACTGCTGACTCAGGAGGCTGCCTCGTGTAGAGGAAATGCATAAATGAAAGTCAGAAAGACCCCTGGAATGCCCAGTCAGACCCCCATGGCCTCAGCAGCTGGTAATGGCATTCAATCTAATTTTATCTGGCCCAGTGTTGGGTGCTAAAACTGAGGGACACAACACCTCTAATCTGTTACAGCTTGCAAAACCAAAGTGCTCAAATCTCAAAAAGGCTTCAACAAGAGAAAATAAAAATTATTTCCACCTGACCACAAGCTAGACACACATTGCTTAGTACCACTAACTTACTGTAAGATTTCCTAAACAAAGGACTGTTTAAAAAAAAAAAAAAGTAGAACAACATGTATCCTAGTGAACCATAAATGGGAATTCTGATGAACTGATATTTTTAGATATTGAATACAGGATGAGACAAAATAAATGAATAATATATAATTACTAATAATATAAAGTGAACAAGTATAATTTACTCGTGCCATCATAGCTCTCCTGTTTATCAGACTCTGTTGTTGTTCAAGTTCTTGTCATGCCTGTAGTCTATTAGCATACCTTATACAGAACAAAACAGAAGCAAAATAGTAAGTCATGAAACTTAAACAATTAAGGACTTAAAATAAGTGTCAAGAAGATTTAGCAAGGAGCTACTCATGGCACCTTCTCTCTGCTGCCTTCGGGAATGATCAGTTTTTAAAAGCTAAAACCAGGGTGCCTGGGTGGCTCAGTGGGTTAAAGCCTCTGCTTTCAGCTCAGGTCACGATCCCAGGGTCCTAGGATCGAGTCTTGCATTGGGCTCTCTGCTCAATGGGGAGCCTGCTTCCTCCTCTCTCTGCCTGCTTGTGATCTCTGTCAAAAACTAGGTATCTTTGAATTTCACAAACATCTGGGTGGGACAGAAAGGCTCTAAGATGCCTAGAGGAGGGCTCAGCTCAGATGGGACCAGACAGAAAATCATCACAGCCATAAATTAGATCACTTGGCTCTTACCGCTTCCCGAGTATCAAGGACAATGCATTTTCACACAAGACACAGCAGCTGGAGCATCAAGGTACACTGTAACATTATTCATTTGTTGGGTCTGCCAGTCCGTGAGCAGGAAAGAAAGGACCCGACTGCCAGTCTACACTCTTATCCTTCATGTATTTAAAACTGACACAGCTCATGTCCGACTCCATGTAGGTGTACAGGAACCCTAGTAAATCATCCTCTGGGTGAATGTAAATTTTAATATTTAGACCTGAATTTCGTGAGAAAAGCAGGGGCTCAGAAACACAATTTAAAATGATCAATGTGAATTATAAAATTAACCCTCTCCCTAATGGTACAAGGCCTGGCCAAGACATCCATTAAGCACTTTCCTTTCAGATAAGGTTTAGAAGATTTTTCCTTTCAAAGAAGATACATTTGCTGTATCAAACTTTTCTTTTTGCTTTGTTCCAATAAAGGGTGATCTTATTTCAGAATCTAGCTTGGAACATCAGTTATGTGTGTATGTGGGGGGGGGGGGCGGGTGCAGCAGTGGGAGGAGATGTGGTTTTTTTGAGAAAGTCCTGCTGACCATTCCATTCTTTATGGTCAAATAAATCTGCTATAGCAAAAGATTTTTAAGGTGTCAAAATATCTCAAAGGTTTTTTTCTGGAGCTCTCATTTAGTCTGTATCTCTGTTAGCTTCAATCCCTCACATGCCATAGAATCCAGAACAATGTTAGAGGTCACCTGGTCTGACCCCTTGCTCCGTGTGGAAATTCACTTTATGCTCTTCCTGACAGGCAGGCATCCTGTCTTTGCTAGAAAACTTCCAGAGATGGGATTCCAATGATTCTATCCTGGGTGGCTTCAATTGTTAGAAGGTCCTTTCTGATTTTGAGTTCAAATATGTCCTCCTAGGAGATATGCCCATGGTCCAACACTATAGTGATTATGTCTAGTGATGGCAGTTCACATATTTGAAGACGGTTGTTTCTCCACCATGTTTTCTCTCCTGAATGAACATCCTGTTTTCTTCCTGGGATCATATGCTCTGACTGGTATGCCCTCTATTCTTTCCCCTTCTATTAATAATGATACTCTAATGACATCTCCCTGCCCTTAAATCGCCCATGTGCTCCCCCCCGCCCCAGCTACTTCATCACCAGCTTTATGGTGGGGCATGTGATTCAGGCTTAAATGAGTCAGCATCATCCAAATCCCCTGGGCTTGGGGAGCTAAACTGACCCAGTCAAACTGAAGCCTAGGGCAGAGAGAGACCTGCTCTTCCTTCTCATCGGGGAGCACATCGTCCTGGAGCTCCAAGAACCGGTCTTGGTCTGTGAAGGAAGAAGCCCACCAAGAGCAGAACCAAAAGTGACTTGTTGGATCAAGTTCTACTGAAACCCAGCAATGCTTATTTTGGGCCATGCAGTTCAATCAAGTCCCCTTGCGGCTGAGGCAACTTAAGTTGAGTTTTCCATGACCTGAACTGGAAAGCTGCCTGGGGTAGCCAGGCAGGGTTTCACATTCTCCACCACTGTGACAGCCTTTCTTAGAATGTTGTGTCGTGGGCATGTGTTCCTCACAAAGCAGAATACCCACGCCTGCACAGACCTCACACTGACTGGCTCGGTCACCTTGTGCTGGACATTCTACACCATTCAGCAGAGGAAACTCCTGGAGACTCTAAGTCCGTTCACATTTTTGATAGCCATATCACATGGCTGGCTCAATGAAGGGAAACACGGAAGTTTACAAATCCTGAACTGAGAAAGAATTACTTCTTTCCTATACTCTTCTATTTCTTATATGTTTCCTACTGATAGGGTATTCAGGAGGCAAAATGATTACATGATTAAACCAATGCAGAATCTAGACAAGTCTATTTTCCACCTGTTGCCTCTCCCTTGCAACAGATAGGAAATACAACATCAGCCTTTTGTTTGTTTGGCTCAGGAGAGGCCTGTCCAACACTAAGCTGAATCATAGACTCTTGGGGCCTAGAAGAATCTTAATTTTTTTGTCTACCCACCTCGATCTGATCCCTGAATCTCTTCTTCATGACACTCCTGGTGGACGGGGCTTTTGCCTGGACACATGCAGTCATGGGGAGCTTATGTCTTTGCACTGTCCCTTCTATCTCTTATTCCGGATCTACCCTCCTGACAGTACCAATCCATGTCTTGTCTTACGTAAGAACCCTAAAGTATCTTAAGACAACTTTTTGGAAGCTTTTATCCTTCAGATATTAATGCTGGCAGGACAGGGTGGAAATATGGACACAAAAGAAAAGGGGACAAAATTATTAACGTAAAGCCTAAAAATGTATATTGATTCTTTTTCCTTCTAATGTCTGCTTTGCCAACATGTAAAAAAGTCAAGTCAGACTAAATCACTAACTCATTGATTCATTTACTCACTCTCTGCCAGGCACTGTACTGGAGTTTAGGACCTAAAAGATGGATAAGCCACAATTGCTGGTCCACAAAAATGAGGGACTTATTTAAGGTCCCTGAAAATCAGGGTCAGAGCTAAGACTTGAGCACAGAGCTTGCATTCTCCTTTAAATGCCACTCAGTATTTGGATAAAATACAACTTGTTAGATTCAAGGTTAGATTCAAGGGGGACAGTGTCCCCCCAGAAAGGGATGTTTTCAGGCATTTTAAGGAATTCTTTCTTTGTGGGCTGACTCTACATATCATTGTTTTTTTTTTAATTTTTTTTGCCCTGATGTATTTGACAACATCGTTTGGCCTGCTGAGATTTTGAGATGAGCTGCAACTGTGGCCAGTACCTGTTTCGTAGAGGAACGGGAAGGAAAGAATCTTGAAATCTAGTCACATGTAACCATGTTACTTAACATGTGTCTTACTGGTTTGATTGTGGATGAGATTCAAAACAGGACTTAAAGGAAAGCAGCTATGGATCAAGAAGGAACTGAACACAGTTTGATTTGTGTTTCAGAATTGTAGGACACACCTTTCATGCTTTGATGTAAGTAAAATCTGGTTCAGTAGAGTCCAAGAGCGTCTTTGGGGAGATGGTGATGAGAAAGGTAGCTGGAGGTATGGGAAAGAGGAGGCTATTCATACCAGATGAAAGGGGACCGCGGAAGGATCTAGGCCAGCATTTTTCAGACTCTGTTTACCAAAGTTCATGTAAGATATTACTTAGACACGTTAACCAAAACTAAGAGAGCAAATCAGAACTGTCCTGGTGTTTGTGTGTGCAAGCATGTGTGTATGTGTCCAGGGGTGACTTACCACTGACTTCATGTCCTGTTTTCCCATCATTCTGCACTCACTGACCTAGCATACCTCTATCCTTTTCCAGATGAGAAAACTGAGATCTATTGTGTGTGTTTGCCAGGGGGAGGGGGAGTAAACCATATTCTGACAATGATTCAACTTGTCACCTGCCGGGTGTGTCACTTGTCACCTCCTGGTCCTCTCTGCCCTGAGTCAGTAGCGTTGGTGGCTGCCTGGCTAGGGTGGCAATGGGCCGTCCAAAGGGCATGGGCTGGAGGAAGGCCTTTAGCTGCCAACTTTCTCTTGTTTCCTATATTTTACCAAACTAGAACCAGGACTACAGTCACGCTCTCCTCATGCCCAGAAGAGTGCTCTTTGCAACCTGTTTCTGAACAGAAAGCAAGACAAGCTTCATGACCCTCTTTGGTCTTCTTCCCTCCTCTGGCCTCCTTTCCTCATGAGACCATTCTATACTCAAGCTTTCCTTTCCCCCTCCCCATGGCGCTCACCACCTACAGGCTTTGGCAGAGTGAGTCCACACTCAGTTCTGACTGGCTGCCTCAGTTTCCCACAATTCCTTGGAGCTGACACCCTGACCATGTGTATAGCCAGATAACTGCCTCCTTTCCTAGCTCCCGGCAATCCTGGGGACCCTCTTTCCACCTGGTGTGTCCCGAGCAATCTTTAGCCCTAAATGAAATCAGCTCTTTGCTCCTTTTAGGCAACCCATGGAGTTTTCAATGAACTTAGCTTGTCCATTTGATTGGCACTAAAGAGGGCTGGGTTCTTAGCATCGGTGGCACTTTACTGAGGAAGAATTCCCAAGCCCCCCAAGCATTAATCCAGAACTGTTAAACATCTGAAAAGTAATCTGTGCTCAAACAAAACTAGGGCGGGTCTGCCCCCTTTTTAACTTAGAGTCCCAAATCTACCCAAGTTTTCTATACTGAAAAAAGTGGTAAGTAAAACACTGGAGTACGGTCAGAACTGATGTCCTTGTTGCTGCTACCTTTGAGGACCACGTCCCCCCAGGGCCCTGTACCACCAGCAACTCTCTGGCAGACAGGGAGCACGCTGGGACAGTAACTTCCAACTCTGCACACACCAGCTGGAGGCAGTACTCGAGTGGACGGTTGTGCCAAATAAAAATGGCCATTTGGGATCAAAGCCTCTGGGTACCTTTCTCCCCACACCAACCTTCTAGGGTGGGAACCAATCTGGCCCCGTTGCTGACCACTTGGTCATCATGAGTGAGTCACCGGATGGCTATTGGAATCCCATTTCCTCCTCTATAAAATAGAAGAGTTGAAGGAGATCAGTGTAAGATCTTGTCACATTCTGAAATTCTCAGATCCCATGAAGAAGCAGACAGCACCCATGAAAACCAAAAGGGATACAGTGGAAGGGCTCCCAGACCACAGAGCCCCACTGGGGAGAGAAGATGGCAAAGTGGCCACCTGGAAGTCAGATTGGGCGCCAAATTCATGACTTCAAAGTTCAGTTCTATTTCTGGGCAAAGCCGATTATTTAAAAGTCACAAAAGAGTCATGGTCCCCAGTTACTGAACTAAAAATGACTAGTTTCTGTATATAATTCTATATATTATGTTTGTGATTGTGAATGATAAATTGTAAGTCGAAAAAGAAAGACTGTAAAGGAAGGCTCTTGTGGGATCAGAGAAGTAATTCATTTTAGTCCTATCTGGTGTGAGACATGAGACATGGTCATATATTTTCAGAGTTACATAGGTAAATCCCTAAAGTACTTCCTGGAAATATAACTAATACTAATATTACCTTGCTCTTGTTTACCCTCTTATATTTTTCAAAGTGTCCTTGTAGGCATTAGCTCATCTGAGCATGACAACTCCCTACCCCAGCAGTCTAGAAAATGTCCTGTGATGTGCCAAGTTCCTCAGAGGCATATGCCAGCTGACCTTGGGGGCAGAGATCTTAAAATGTAATGATTTCCAGCCTCAGACTGGCTCCCAGTCATCTCAAAGGGATACACGAAATTCTCAACCCCGATTTCATTACCTGGTCTCTGCACGATCTCCATCCTGACACACCACTCCTCTCCTCTACCCCTCTGCCCTCTCATTTCTACCTTTCCCTCCCGGTGCTCCTTTAAAAGTCACCTAGGGAAATTCTTCAAATGGGAGGGAGACGAAAAGAACAGTAGTAGTAGTGGTTCCCTACTGAATTTAAGTCCTGGAAGGCTACTTCATACAACATACTGCTTCAGATCTTTTTCTTTTACCAGATGAGTCTCCTTTTGACTGGAACGCCTGGAAGGTTCGTCCCCATCCTTTTAGCCTAGGAGCCTCCACTGAGGCATTGTCCACTCTGTGAAACCTTCACAGCTTCCAAAAGTGAGCTGACCTCTTCCTCTTGACGCCAGAGTGTACCACCTCCCGTAGGGTGCCTTTTGCATCAAGTGCCATGTGTTTGTTTTGTACTTATCTCTCCACTAGACTAGCCTCTTCGAGGGCAGGGACCACATCTGTTTCATGTTTGTACTTCCAGTGCTCAGTGCCAGGGCACAGTCCCTGTGATGACAAATGTGTGTCGAAGTGAACTGAGATGTACGTCATACAATAATTTAGGAGTTGCCATAAAATCAAACCAACATGGGGTTAGGGTTTTTAAAAAGACAGGGTGGGGGCGCCTGGGTGGCTCAGTGGGTTAAAGCCTCTGCTTACGGCTCAGGTTGTGATCCCGGGGTCCTGGGATCGAGCCCCCCATCAGGCTCTCTGCTCAGCAGGGAGCCTGCTTCTCCCTCTCTCTGCCTGCCTCTCTGCCTACCTGGGATCTCTGTCTGTCAAATAAATAAATAAAACCCATAAAAAAAAAAGACAGGGTTCATTAGCTTAGCTGGCTAACTGCATATACCTCAAATTAACAAGTAATTTATCCTTAGTGAAAAATGTCATGTTTCTAAGCTACCCATATTTTGGGCATTCCTTTTACTCCATTTTTGTTCTATTTTAGAGACATACTGGGAACCCACTTCCTACATCTGCAATAGGCAAGTAACAAGAAATCTCTTGATAAGCATAAGATAGATAATGAGTTACATGATTCCTGGGAAGAAGCAAATGTATATAAGTGAACATCTTCCTACCACTTAAATTTTACCTCCGCCTTTCTTTTTTTTTTTTTTTTAAAAGAGAGGGAGAGAGAGAGAATGGGGGTGGGGGGCAGGGGCAGACAGAGAGGGGGAGAGAGAGAGAGAATCTTAAGCAGGCTCCACACCCAGCAATGAGCCCCACATGGGGCTGAGCTGAAAGCAAGAGTTGGATACTGAACTGACTGAGCCACTCAGGCGCCCCTCACCTCTGCCTTTTATGGAACATGAAATCTTATTTTTTTTTTAAAAGATTTTATTTATTCATTTGGAGTGAGAATAAGCAGTGGGAGAGGCAGAGGCAGAGGGAAGAGCAGACTCCTCACTGAGCAGATGTCCGATGTGGGGCTCGATCCCAGGACCCTGGGATCATGACCTGAGCCAAAGGCAGATGCTTTGGCTCACTTTGTATGACTTTAAACATTACTATACTTTCTTCCTTCCTTTATTTATTTATTGTTTTCATGGGGCTTGAACTCATTACTCTGAGATAGAGACATGAACTGAAATCAAGAGTCAGGACACCCAACCGACTGAGCTACACAGGCACCTCTAAATATTAGTATACTTTAAATGTCTATATCCTAAATAATGAGAATAAAAATAAATTAAACATTCAATTCAACATTGAATATAAAATAATATTAAATTATCAAAATCAGAAGCATAGTCAAAGGCTTTTAAACATGAACAAAATTAAGTATAAAAACTAGAATTTTGGGGTGCCTGGGTGGCTTAGTGGGTTAAGCCTCTGCCTTTGGCTCAGGTCATGATCTCATGATCCTGGGATCAAACCCTGCATCAGGCTCTCTGTTGGCTGGGAGCCCACCCCCCCTCCTCTGTCTGCTGCTCTGCCTACTTGTGATCTCTCTCTCTCTCTCTTTCAAATAAATTTAAAAAATCTTTTAAAAAAATGAGCTCAAATTATATTAAAAAAACCCAAAAAACAAAAAACAAAAACCCCCTGGAATTTCAGCACTAGCTTTTGAAAAGTGTTTAATATTTTAAAATAGTTTTAAGAACATACGCTTTGTACTCCATTATGAGACAAATGCTCTATCTAGAATACAATTTATTACTACAGAATAAATGAATGTTTAAAAGACAGTCTGTCAATTGAAAACAACAACAACAACAGCACATTAAAATAGCAGGTTTCCAAGACAAGTTAAACAAAATATTTTCTCCTTGACAAGCTGCTTACATTTAAATGAAAACGGGGCAAATTTGGTCAATAATATGGATTGTATATAATAAAAAAGACCTTAGATCATGTTAATATAAGGATCAGAAAGCAGTAAGTTCAATTAAACCCACCCAATTATTTAGCAAACTTTCAGATACAGCAAATAAATTAATCTGTTTTAAATGAAAGTGCTCAGATAAGTAGCTTTTTGACCTAAGTTTCAGCAGCAGCAATCACAGCAAAGCAAGAATCTGCTGAAGCAAGGCAAAGCCCCCATATCAAACAAATGGTATTAGTAATCAAAAAGCATTTGCAAAACATATTTCCTTGGTTAGTAGCAGGGGGGTTCTGAGCAAACGCCACCTACAGCTTCCCTCATACTTTGATAGATGATGCGCAGGGAACCAACACACATTCCTTTTACCCACAAACGACCGGGGTATCCTGCTTTTAAAAGCAGGGTATTTCATTTCTGTACTATCTTAGGAAAAAGGCCAGTCATTATACTATTAAGAATGCATGTCTTTCACTTTTAAAATCTTCTATTATCCACTTACGTTGAACTTGTATTGGGATTTAAGAATGCCTCTTTATTGAGACAAGTAATACGTCATCATTTTGTTCAGCTAACAGGCCTGACAGACCTTGTCTCCTTCAGTTAAGATCAGCAGATCTCTATTTCGTACATTTGGTGGCAAAAGCTAGCAGAATAAATGAGAATTAGCCAATTGGTAGCAAAGGTTTTTAATCCCAAAGATCCGGACTTTCCTTCTACCTTAGCCTTAATTATTCTATTTGGCCAGATGATGGTATGTTCTTTTCAAGAAAAATGATCTCTACATATTGCAATAATTTATCTGAATGCCATTCTTATGTATTTTTAACAAATAACGTCGCCATTCACTATATCTCTTATGTTTTTGATCCTTTTCACTACTTATCATCTTCTTTATTTGAAGCAGATTTTTAACAGATAATCTTGATCGTTACAACAATATCTTGCTTGCATTTTATTCAAATAATTCTTAAAAACAGCTTAAAAAGCCGTTTGGAATAACATCAAGCTTGCCATCAATCAAACGAAAAAATTCCGCTGGCGGTTGTATAAACATCAGATCAAGTCTGATGTCTTCAAGGATTTCAGAGTGAACCATAAAAAACTCCATTAACTTCTGACAAAGAATGCAAATTAATCACAACATGGGGTGAAATGAAATTAAAGGCTCTTTTCTAATCAATGACAAGGCGGGATGAAATATTTGTTACTCTCTCTGCACTCAGACTGCCTGGGATGTTTGCGCTTCCCTCGCGAAGCCCCAAATGCAAGGTGTGAGCACAGATTCACCCGCAGTTGCCGTACGGCCCTCCTGCCCCCCCCAGAGCTATCTGCTTACCAGTCGTGGGGATTCACAAAACACACTAATCATCTGAATCTCAGGTGCATCCAATTTGTTATTCACACTCTCCCATGCCAGTGAAAAGCCTGGCGCAAACAGATGCACCGGGAACCCTAAATGACAGTTTTGGCCTCCGGAAGTACGATCACTACCACAAAATCTAGTACAGCCTCCAGGTGAAATGTCTGCAGCTCCATATGGAGCAGGGAAAATTAACAACAAGATGAAAATCACGGCAGCAGCGGGGAGTCGGAAGTTTTGAAAAAAAAAAAATGAAATTTAAAGATGAAGAAAGAGAAGTAATAAATTAATGGGGTGTGAAAACATTCAAAGCTTTACAATACCAGGGGCACTATTTGCTCAGATTTTTTTCCTTTTTTTAACTTCAGGTCATTTTGATGTAATTTATTAACCAAGATCAGGAATTGTAGCCAAAAGAACAACAACATTTGTATACACACAAAAGTATTTTAAATACATTTGTATCTGAGTTATCTTCACTTTCCTGTGGCATCCTGCTTACCAAATTTCCAAATGCCAGGGCTGGCGCGTCCCCTGAGAAGGCTCCTTAATGGATTCACTACCGGCTTAATGCAGGGCACCATTGTAAAGTTTGAATGAAGGATGACAATTTTTAGCAGGCAATCTTTTTCATTTCTCCTAAATTATGGCATCATTAAACAAACCATTGCCTACCATCATGTTTTTTAAGTCAACTGAATTTGGATCTAAAAGATGAACTATGCACAGCTCCAGTCCTTGTCCAGACCTGAGCATCTTTCCAGATTACTGATAATGCTCAACTTTTCAAGAAGTGGAGATACTTTCTGGTGGCGAGACGTTTAAAAACACAATTCTTCATGATCCTATTGCTTCGCAGTCACCCAGAATTTCATGGCACTGGGGTCGGGGAGAGCTCTGGAGCCCTCCAGACCCTTGGATCACTCTGCTAAACACACAGTAGGAAAAGCACTAGGGCTCTAGGGAACGGCCTGTCATCATCTACCATGGCATGGCCCCCGATGTTTGGCATTTCTCATCCACAAAAGAGGGCCCCTGGAGTGGAAAAGGCAAACCAGGAGAAGGGCTTGGAGGGACTCAGGGGGAAGAAGAAGGGTGGCATGAACAGCCAACCGCATTCAGAGTCCACAGAGCCCAGGCATTTGGTTAGCTGCCTGCAAGTCCTAGGCCTGCCCGCACCAACTCAGCCCCGAGGCAAGGGGCCTCACCTGTCCAGGCCTCAGTCTTCTCACCTGGAGGCTGGGAATAACAGTCCCTGTGAGGGGGATAGACAGCCTGAGTCAGATACAGGAAGTGATCTGAAGCTCGATGTCAGAAAGGTGAATGGGAGACATTGCTGTTTCTCTATCGTAAGTTGTAGTAACACGGCTGTGCACTTGAACTTTTTTCCCATAGAGTCCTAAACTGCATGCCAATGAGGCTATGCAACTTTAAGGCCTTAAAGGGAAGAAAACTAGACAGTGCTTCCCAATAACAAGTAAAAACCCAACTCACAAAACAATAGAGTTCCTACAGAACGATCATCTCAACAAAAAAATCCAGTCATTTGATCTTTATGGTGGCCCCAGGCCACCAATCTCCCTGATACATTCCTGACACCCTTCCCTCATCTGCATCCCCACTGGATACAGTGTGTCGCCGGCAGGAAGAGGCACTGCTAACGACACTGTCAGCTGCACTGATGCTGGGCCGGTGGAGGGACAAGTCTCCAAGCGGGCCTCTCCTCCCTGCTTTCTTCTTGGCTCAGGCCTTGCTCTGCTCTGGCCGCAGCTGGCAGGTTGCTGAGCACATCCTTTCTGCGAACTTTGGTTGACGATGAGAAATTCTGTTCTGTGCTTTGAGTTCAAAGTAGCCATGTCCTGGGATTGTTCTCAGCCCTGGACAGAAGGGATGCAAAACTCTGTGATCATGAGCACCTATGAAAGGTTTTCATGTGTTCAAGGACCAGACCAGTGGGTGACAATTAGGATGAAGCAGTCAGTCCTTGGCTAGGTGAACAGAACCCTGCTTTGACTGGATGGCTGTTTCTAAAGTAGTTAGTTTCCTATCACTCGCGGTATTCAAGCAGAGTGTAGATGACTGCTTCCAGAATATGGCACAGAGGTTTGATTCGATGTCTGTGATTCACTCCTGCCTACTACACTTGGGATTCCATGGAAACAACCCCACTACGGTTCAACACTGAGCAAATCGAACATTCCGAATGCCCCATTTATGGAGGGGATGCCATCTCACAGAGTGGGGGGTTCACGTGAGATACGAGGGGCCAAAAAGAAGGTATTATTCATAATCCAGTGTCTGGAATACTATGAAAATAAACATTGTTCCTCATGTACTTTGAGAACAAAGTGAAGGGCATGAAAGACATCAATACAGTACCCTTTCCCAGTCTCCAGTCTGTCGTGCAACACCAGTAAAATAAATGCCAACTCAACCAAACGTCACTGCTGATTCTAGCCAACGAAGCACACAAACTTCCGTTGAAAGATCTGGGAAATAGGCCTAATGGCATCAAAGCTGCTTCTATTATTTCAAATAAAAGTCCCAGTTTGGTGACAATATTCTAACACGATTCAAGGAATACGGCTTTCCCCCCACTCTGGCATCAAGGTTATTACTAACTAGGGAGTCCAGCACATTAGAATTTTCCAGCTTGCACTTGACTGATCAAGTAAACGTATACTTAAACATTTGAGAAAACAGAACTGCAAAGGTGTACAGCCTCCTTCCCAAATTTGACCAGAGCATCCAAATGCTTCATGTGTCAAACGCAACAGCTATCTGCATCTTAGACTCATCTCTTATCGAATCTCACTGGTTAATTACTCGACACATTAGGAATCTCAAGAACATAGCTATGTTCTCAATCTCTGGCACTTTTATGAGATGGCTTACAAGTTTTTTACTAAGCCTTCTCAGAGAGAAGACACGTAACAGTGTCTCTGCATTTGCAAAATTTTAGGGGATTGCATAAATTGGTCGAACAGTGAATTGTTTAAAAATTACTGACAGAATAAGAGGCTTACCAAGATAAATATTCTAATGAGCTATAAATCCTGAAAATGTGATTTTAATTTGATGGGCTACCTAGAGCTAAGCAGCAAGGCTGTATACACTAAAATCTGACTAAATGCTAGCATGCATGCCAAGTGATTACATTTTAGATTTTCTCTTTAAGGAAAAGATTATGTTTAAACAAAGAAGCCTACAAATTTGACAAGCGAGTGTAACACTCTTGAACCTAATAACTTAGACAATTTCTCTCCCACTCATCCGATGGCTTTAACTATAAAAGAAAAAGGATACAAAAGACACATTTCAGCAAGTGAAGGGTCTTTAAATGTCCACATGGGTACCGGGAGAATTTGCTTAAAACAGCTTATAAAGATGGTAGAGTGAATGAGCCCCATCCTATTATTCAATAACCATGTTTGTGATGCATCTGCATAATCTAACCATGCATAAATTAGTATGTGTAATACAACACTTATTTGCATAATAATAGCAAGTTAATAGATGCTTAAAAAGCAGAGACCAACACCACCTTTAAATCAGACATGCCTCCAGGCACTTTGGCCTGTACAGACCAAGATGCCAGAAAAACAGTGAGCACCAACCGGAGGAAAACAGTCAATCCGTGCATTTTTCATCCTTCTAGACATTTCACTTATTTCGCCCGGCACACACAAGGGAATCATTTTCCAACCACGAAACAGCTTTGTATTTTAAGTGCTAGCACCCTCCTACATAAAAATCTTAAAGAAATTATAAAGATTGTCATCAACAATGGTAATATAATGGACAGTTTGTTTTCTTACAAATGTGGATAGGAAGTGGCCAATTTTTTTAAAAAACAGTATGTTCGGTATCACACCCCCATAAAATTGGGGCCTATTTGTTTAGCAAAAGTGATGATCCAGATCAGGTATTTTCACCCTTCATCTCAACCCTTTAACTGAAATAATTTTAACTGAAACCAAAAGCTCAAACAGTGTATCAAGAAAAGGCTGTGCCTCTCCTCTAACCTCAGTGTGAGCACATGGCACGGGGCTAGGATAAGGCAAAACATCACCAATGTCACACAAAGGAAGAGCACGATGATGCCTTTCAACCTTTAACAAAAAGGAAAAAAAATCTGGAGTTTAAAAAAATAAAAAATCAATAGAGACTTCTAAATGACTCCTTTAAGATATCACTTTTCAATTTAACAGGACAGATTTATTTGTATGTGGCTCAAATGTTCACAATTGTTCCCTGCACCTTCATACATAGGAATGAATGTCACAGTGGCAAACGGCAGTAATGAACAATCTTACCTGAGGATATGGAAACCTCCCAAGAGCAAGCTGGGAAAGGAAATAATATTTGTCTAGTTATAGATTTGCATGCAGGGCAGATCTCCTTAAGACAGACAAATACTCCATTTCAGAACTACACCCAGCAACTATAAAAAGCTCACAACCCTGGATGCAGAAACTAAACTACTACTGTAATTACCTTAAAAGTTGTATTTAGAATGGACATTTTCAAAGGGCATTGTTGCATCCCTGATAAAATATTCTAATTTTCACAACTGAACATTGCGATTATGTGGTTTCTCTTAGGAACAGTACCGGCTCTACGAGCATTATTCACACATTGACCTGTATATGACAGTTTTCATCTAGACAGAGATACAAAACTGGAGGAGACCACAGGCTTTTCCTCCTGTAAGATGGAAACACCTTACTGTTCCCAGCCCACGGTTCTGTAGAGTTTTTAGTAACAAGTACACAGGAAGTGTTGTAGGAAATGGGGAATGGGCCATATGAAATAGAGAATTTTGCCACTATTTTCATCAATGTATTAGTTTTTTTGTTCATTTTCTATCCACAGGAAAAAAAGACCTACCACTACTAGGGAAGTGTCCACTTCAAGGCTGCGAAGTCGGAACTAGCAGTGTAGGTAGGAAACTGGCACCATGAATCTATAGAGTGTTCCCAATTTTTTTCTTGATTTGTAAACTGCCATGTGTTTCTAGGCCAGTCACTTAATTGGAATTCTTGGAATTCTCATGTGTAAAAACACAATGATTCAACCAGGAACAGAGTTGATATAAAGTAATAAGAGAAAACTGACCAAATATACTGTAACATAGTTAAAGAAAATAGTGGCGAAGTTTTGCAACTTCATAATGTGGCCCACCTTCAGGCCTGAAATCCTTTCTATGTACTTTTAACTCCTTTCAAAGTAGAATCGCTGTATCAGGGAACTTTGAAGCTGGAATGAATCCAAGAGAGCAACAACCCACTTCACAGATTAGAATCCAAAAGTTCCACTGAAGAAGTTCCCACACAGTTAATCAGGAGAAGCCTGGGGCCTGACTCTAAGACTTGCAACTTAATCCAGCGTTCTTTCCATAGTTTTACATTGCTTTTCTACATCTTGAGAAGTTATGCATTTATCTGAAAAACAAGGACACTACAGAAACATTATCAAACTCTTTTGGAATTGTATTTAGAATCATTTCAAAGAACAAAAGAACACTTACTTCATTTTATTAGAACTTTATTTTATCTTGGACTTAAAATTATATCCCATCAGCTTTTTGATCATGTGAATTATTTGTTGACTAAGGTTGAAATGGCCTGTGGGTATTATCAAAACCCAAAGCCACCTTCAAAGAATAAATATTTTGTCCCTTAGTAAGAACAGACATGAAGATGCTGAGGTTAATTTTCAAAGATCTAAAACCAGTCTGAGCAAGAGCAATGTAACAGGAATAAACCATACGACCTTGTAAGGTGACTGCTTTGAAAAGGCCAACACTCATTTGGATGTATATTTATATATGTGTGTGTGTGTGTGTGTGTGTGTGTGTGTTCTGCAATGCCTAGTCAGTTTCATTACCTTGCACTCATTCTTATATGCTCAGAATTCATCGATTTTCAAGACATAAAGTTATACAACCATTATTTCACTTAGTAAATATCATTAATCAAGGGATTAGTATAAAGTATAGATAGCAAAAACATCACAAGATGGCACGATGGAGAGAAAGTGTGGAAGTTAATCAAATTCCCCTTCGGGTTTGTGTGATTATGTTTCTCGTCTACATACTGCTTTTTAAAAGATTTTATTTATCTGACAGTGAGAGAGAGCGCACAAGCAAGGGGAGTAGCAGAGTAGCAGAGGGTGAGGGAGAAGCAGACTCTCCGCCAAGCAGGAAGCCTGATGCAGGGCTCGATCCTAGGACTCTAGGATCATGACCTGAGCTGAAGGCAGCCACTTAACTGATGGAGCCACCCAGGTGCTCCTATATACTGTTTTAAATTAGAAAGGGGGGAGACGCCGCTCTCCACTCCCCCTACTCTAATCTTACCCAATATAGGCCATCCATTTGCCTTATATTTTGTTAATCAGTGGGTTTTTGGCCAATGAGAGTGCGCACATTGATTTAGGGGGAGCTGCTGTGGTCTACTATGGCAGTAATCGTAGGCAAAGCATTAGGACAAGCTGTCTTGACCTGACAGGCAGTGATAGCTCAAGAAAACCTGTCACCTGTCATCACACTCACCTGTGGATGGCAGGTTTTGCATATCCTTCCATTTGG
Organism: Mustela putorius furo; assembly: GCF_011764305.1. Lineage (NCBI taxonomy): Eukaryota > Metazoa > Chordata > Mammalia > Carnivora > Mustelidae > Mustela > Mustela putorius. The sequence continues at coordinate 11,063,381 of NW_025422045.1, read as the reverse complement.
AATTATCAAACTACCAAGAGGAGGATCTCTCATCTAAAAAAGCTAACAATGTAATGACGAATAGACAACACTTAGAGTATTTTATCTCAAGCCATTCCATAAGCACTGTGTCACTCACTCGGGTACATGGTTAATGTGTCACTGAGAATGGTGGAAGAATCTGTCCACATGGCTTACCAGCAGAACTGGCCCACAACACACAGAGTTAAAATCTAAATTAGGCCGGCAGGTACCAATATGGGATGCTGGTTTTTGTTAAAGGACAAAATAAGCAATGATAAACGGAAGGCTTAAAAAGAAGTGGCCTAAAATGAAAAATACAAATTCTTTCCACTTGAACACAAAGTCTCAAATTCTCAAGTCATTATTGTTCTCTGGCAAGGCCAGGCTACAGTCAACTTGGGAACGTGTACTCAGCTACCTGGTGCCCTCTGTCGTAACTGGCACGATGTAATAAGGAGGACCACTATCATTCATTTTCCCTATAAGACACCACCATGCACACAGAGAGACAATTCAGTGCAGTCTGGTCAGGTGGGCGTCTCTCCATACCTGTCTGCTTGGAAACAGGTGGCTGGCAGTGCTTGAACCGGTGAACTCATCATTCCTGGGACAGGCTTTGCTTTGTGTGTACTTCCCTGACATCCTACGAAATTTCAGTCCTGTCAACTACATTCCTGGGAGAACTGCGCTCACGCACCTTGCAGCTCTGACCTCTCTGGAGCCAGAGGACAGAAGATGGCTCCTTGTCCTTGACCAGAGTGGTACAACCATCATTTCCTCTCTTGCAGCCTGTCACCACCGTGCTGCTCCAGTAGCAGGCCGAGGATTCCAATTTTGCTCCAGTGCAAACTGGCAGTGGCACCATTAGGCCGGTACCAAAAGCAGTCGTTTGAAGGCCCCGGGAGAGGAAGCTGCCTTCCGTGTATGTCATGTCCTTCGAGGTTAAACCAACTGTGGTGTTTTTGTTCCCCACTATTTGTCTTGTGGCAAAATAGAAGGAAATATATAGCCAGGCCCTAGACCCCTTTTATCAAGTTCAATTAGGAGAAGGTAAGAAAGGAAAAGCTCTCTCGGCAGATATGGCTGTGTGAAGAACAGGTTCCTCGCGAGGCTGTCAAAAGTCAAAATAAACACGGAACCCTTATGAGGAAGAGGGATCACAGATGCTACGAGTGACTATTTCAGAGACAGGCGGACCTGGGGCCATTCTGTATCTTTTACCCCTACTGGTCTATTAATCTACTTGCATTTCCCCAGTTTTTATTGTCAAGGTATTATAAATTAGGAAACTTACAAAAGAGAGTATGTAATCTTCTCTGAAATGGCCTGCAGATATGTCACTGTACTAAATGTGTTTCAGATTTAATGAAGCTTTAATGTCCTTTTTAATTTTGCCTGTTTCTGTATCACCAGGGGTCGGGCAAGGCAATCAGCACTCAAGAGGGTGGTTTGGTTTAAAACTAGGAAAAAACTCATTTGCTTATGAGTTGCACTGTATTTTCTTAATTAAATTTACTGAGTAAAATGGTTTAAGTTCAGCCAACCAATGACCTTTGTATGTAGATTTAGATTTATAAATAGGTTAACAGTTAAAGGAAAGGGGGGAAAAAAGAATTACAACAAAGCAAACAGATTAGGACTAAGCCAATAGAAATCTTTGCTCTCTTTATCATCTTTACAAAAGAAGCATTTAGATATAGGCAGCTTATGTCCAGTTAGAAAAAAAAAAGCATATTGAAAAATGTGGATGCATGTAAGCGCCAGCAATTCATCAAATGACTCTCACATCCTTTTCATTCCCAGGAGGGGAGGGGTCAGTGCTGCAAAAGATTTGGAAAAGCCTTATTTATTTTGGGGTTAGGGGTGTAGGTGGAGATGGGGGAGGGAGAGGATTCTATTTAATGTTAGATAAAAAAAAGTGCACTTTAATTCCAAATATTTAAGATTCAGCAAACTGCTAAATACTCTGTTTGTTGTGGGAAATTCACTATGGAAAAAACAGAGAAAGAATGCTCTGAAAACATTCACCATTGGGAATATATTTCAATGACAGTAAACCACTAACATCTCCCTGTAAAACTGAAACTGTTCCTTGGTGTCATCTTATGGATCTTTGATTTGTCCAATCATAATCTATGAAATACTCCTGAGTTAGCAGCATTTGAATATGCTGGATTTTTAATTTAAATAACAAATATGGGTGTGGGGGTGTGATCCTAATGACTGCCAAATGCATAGCCACTGGATGATGGAAACATCTGTATTTTAAGAGAAGGAAGGTATTTATTTACAAAGCAGCAAAAATGGTTTCTGTTGGTAACATGAATAATTATGGTCATGAAGTCACAAATGATAAAGAGAAAAAATACATTATAGCAAGAAAGCAAGTGGGGAAAACAAATTCAAAATGTTTTTGGTGAATCAGGTTTCTTACAATATCAACAATTCGTGAGTAGTTTCAAATTTACAGTTATACTGAAGAGCCCTGGATTTTTTTAAATTCTTAATTTAGACATATTCTATGTTTCTCAGCATAACTGCAAATTGAAAATAAGCATTTTCAATATAGCTCATGATCTAGCCGAAGGAGGACTTCATAGTCTGAAATGTTCTAAAATTTGTTCTTAATTACCTTGTGTACATTTTACACAATTAAATTTCCATCTAAGGATCTTGCATTTAGATTGTACACTGCAGTTAAACCTTCATTTTACAGAAATGCAGCAGCCGCTTTGGAACATTCAGACACAGGGAAACTTTAAAAACTCAGACTTAACTACTGGATTACATAAAATTCCCTAGGTGAGATTTCATCCCACACCAATTTACACAGTCCTAGAGAGAGAGTTTAAATCATCTGAAACTATGCTGGTGCAGAACCATAATAAATATTAAATACCTCAAGATCTACCCTAAGATTTTACTTTTCTTCCCATGTATCAATTTCACTATCCTCCTACCAAATGGTTTAAAAACAATCCAAAGGATATAACAGCAATTTACCAGTGTTAAAGTGCTTTGGAGGTTAAACTGACAACAAAGAACACAGAAACACAAAGCGTCTTGAAGTAGGGTTTCAATTAAATGCAGAGGATTTAGTAATGCAGGACCAAAAAAAAAAAAAAAGAGTTACAAATTAATTTAATCTTCTGCCTATAGTTTGCAGCTGCACTCCAAAGTGTCTAGGGCTTAAGAACAAAGCCTTGAAAGGCCTCGGAGTGAGGAAAGCTTCAATTTTTAATGTATAACGCCATTAGCTGATAACTTGTGGAATCTGCGACCCCTGCGGAGGGGCATAAGTGCGAGTAACAGAGACTGATGAAGTGACATATTTGTTCGTGTCTAGAACTATGAGGAAGAGGGTTATTACTAACACCATCAGGCCCAACAGAAATATGCCCTAATAACCGGAGGGACCCTCCACGTTATCAGTTCTCACTATATCAAATAGATTAAAATCAAAACCTAATTCACTTTAATTAAAGACAATTAGTTTGTTTTACTGTTATTGTTTTAACTTGTGTGATACTATAATATATTGCAAATTAAAGATGGGGTAATAAATGTAATGAAAGCACCGAACTAAGTATACCTTTCTACCCTGGCTTGGAGAAATGAGCTCACCACTGGTGTCTACTGAAAGGAAATTCACAGACATCATCATTAAAAGTGGTGTGGAAACATTTCCCTCCACAATGGATAGAGTGGGACTGTGCATATCTCTTCCTTATTCAATTTATACTTTTCACATAACACTTTCCTATAAACTCTAAGGATTTCCTTAACACAAACAGAATTATGGCCCAATGGAGGCACCAGAAGCTTAATTAATTTGCCCAAGGTCATACTGCAGGTTGGTGGCAAAGCTTGTTAAATCACTAAGAACTGTGGGCTCTACAGATGTTTTTGGCAATGGCAAAGGACCCTGTCTGCAAAGGCCTTGGAGACTTCCAGTGGAGTGGATGAACCACGACAAATAACTCATTACAGCTGTACAGAAGTGCCAAGTGCTCCAGAGAGCTCGCAAATAACATGCTTTCTTTGTGTCGAAAGAGCCTAAATGTGAGGTTCCCATCAGGAGTGCTTCTTAACATGTACCAGTATTTAAAAAATAACTACTTGTCCTCACTAGAGTCCACGGATGAAAAGTATATTTATTTTAACTTATGGAGGCCAAGCACCGTAACACAAAGAAATAAATCAAGTCCTTCTCCATCATTTGGAAGGTCCTGCATCCTATCCCACAGATTACTAATAATAGTGGAGAAAAGACAGCATTACAAATAAATGTTTCCAATAGTGTGTGGTGGTTTTTTTTTTTTTAATTAGAAATGGGCTTATTACAGTGGACACTTAAATGGGGAGAGGGCAACAGTAATTCACAAGTACAATATCCTAATGCTGTTCCATTAATTGCTTTATTTGTTTCACGGTTAAAAATGATGGCTTGCTGTAGCCTAACCGTGGATGCTGAAAAGCATGATACATGGAGGTCTCAACCTGGGCAAACTGTACCTAAACTTACACTTTATTGCAGCTTAGTTCACAATCTTCACCTAATATAGGGGTATATCCCAGCGCAGCAGGAGGATAAATCATCCTGGAATATTACTCCGGCAAAGTTTAGCTGTGACTGGAGCATATGTGCTTTCGAGCCACTGAAGCAAAGGCCCATAAAATACACTAATTACTGGAAGTTATGGTCACTGAGTGATTGATAGCGCTCTGCAAGGCAACGTCCTCATTTCCAGCGCTTCTGACGGGCTCATCCGCCACACAGCAATTATTAATTCATGACCCACCCCTCGGGCACTAGTACCTTTACTTCTAATTCTCCTGCTACCCGACCACTGCTACAGCTGGACACTGTCTTTCTTCATTCTGATGGCTGGGTAAGGATGATAAAAAGTAGATTTCATGCTAAATGCTATTGTTTGGAATCTTTAAACGTTGCTCGGTCCTTCTAACCCTGCTGTCCTGACATATAAATTCTCCTTCCTCTCCCATAATGCTACTTCTCTTGCGTCGTTTTCTTTCAGACTGTGTGTGTTTGTATGTGCGTGTGTACATATCTATCAATCTGTCTATACTACATTAGAGCAAAAACTTTGAATAGTTTTTTGCACAAATACTACGGTTTAAATGCAATATATAATTTCAAGTAGGCCATAGTAAATATGAAGCAGCTAACTTTTTTTTTTTAAAAAGGAAAACAAACCCTACTTTAAGAGACCCACTTTTGTAGCTTTGAAGACACTCTTCTTGTCCCAAGCTGATTTCCATGGGTCTCTCTACTCAGAGCAATGCTAATTCGAAAATCTGGGTATATAAATCTCTAAAAGTCAGTGAGAAGCAACTGTAAAGGTCTCTTTTGATGGTGCTCTGTGCACTGAAAGGAAACTCAGTGAGAAACTCCACATTAAAAAGAGATAGCATTCAGGGGCACCTGGGTGGCTCAGTGGGTTAAGGCCTCTGCCTTCGGCTCGGGTTATGATCCCAGGGTCCTGGGATCGAGCCCCATATCGAGCCCCATATCGGGCTCTCTGCTCCGCGGAGAGCCTGCTTCCTCCTCTCTCTCTCTTTGCCTGCCTCTCTGCCTACTTGTGATCTGTCAAATAAATAAATTAAAAAATCTTTAAAAAAAAAAAAAAAAAAAAAAAAAAAAGAGATAGCATTCAGTCCTGACGGATGAAAGCAAATGATTTACTTTTATAATAGAAGAAATGAACTTCACGTGTTTGCACAACTCAAAATGCAGTACTGGAGGTAGTTTCTCTATCTGGATTCTAAGATGATGTAACAACAGATGGACAGATGGAATTCCAGGTCACCTGTCCTTCCAGGGCTTGGCCCAAGTTACTCCTCCTCTTCCGTGGGGGGTTAATCCCTGAACAAAAGTTTGATGACAACTTCCTATCATTCTCTGCCGCCTACCATTCACTGGCCAGTGAAGCACAACCTTCCTGGGGACGTTTCCTACTGGCCTACATCTTCCTGTCTCCAAGGCCTGGGAAATTTTAAATTTTGTTTGAGGGCAGACTCTTAAGTCATATACTTTTGTGTTCTCCATGACACCAGAAATGGTATTTTGCAGTTGGCTGACAAAAAACATTTGTTGATTATTGTAAATCCTCTGATGGTGAGGTCTTCTAGAGGCCACCCAACCTGGCAGTGCATGTTAGTTGTTTCTATGCTCTAATACTTTTTTCTTTTTTTAAAATGTGGTCCCACGCCCACCCAGCATGGAGCCCAGTACGGAGCTTGAACTCACCACCCTGAGATCAAGACCTGAGCTGAGATCAAGAGTCAGATGCTTAACTGACTGGGCCACCCAGATGTCCCTCTGTGCTGCACTACTTTAATGAACATAGTATACAAACTTCAGTATTAAGGGTTGATAGTCTTAACTGACAAGGCCCTCTTACACATCAGTGCTTAGAATAATCACTTTCACATATTTAAGCATTATGATTAATTTAAATGGCTTACTTCTTATTAAAGGCTTAGGGGTTGCAAGAAAGGAAAGAGACTGGAGTTAACTGTCTTCCAATCCATCTTGTGTACTTAATTCAATAACCATTTTAATCTTCATAGTGAGAATTAAGAAATGACACCCTTTCAATACATTTGTATCATGCTGACCTATGTCCTCTAACAGTACACAGCTTCAATCATGGTAACAATCCCTGAAGACCTAGCTCTGGGTATGGGGGGCTCTGGGGGGGGGTGTTCCTCCATTTCTAAACTGGTCAGTGGATTCATGCAGATGGGAGTACCTGAGAAAACATCAGTGCTGAGGTAGAGTCCACTGGTTCAAGCAACTCTACACTTCTATTTCTAGACATTTCAAAGCCAAAGGAGTCATCACCAGGTAGTGATCAGGTAGTGACCTATATGCTGCTCCTAAGAGAGAGAGAGATGGAGTAGCCACTCCCACCAAAGTGCCTTGCATGCAGGTGAAGTCATCTTGGATCCTCCATTCGTAACCACCATCTGGCTACACCCTCACTGGAGGGCCCCACAGATGCCACATCTAATGGCTGAACCCTGAGATTCCTAACCCACAGGATCCTGAGTAAATAAAGGGTTGTGATGTTAAGCCACTAACGTTGGGTGTGTGATTAAGAGCAACAAATAAATGAAATGCTTTCCTTGACATAGACGTCAGCCCTCCCTCTCACCTGCCCAGTGCTATGCACTTCCATTTCACTTTTATTTACCTTTCTACCTACTAGTTGAGGAGCTCCTGAGGGCAAAGTTGGTATCCTTACTGCCAACGCAGAAGAGCGCTACATAAATATTTACTGATTAGTTGGAGTTCTCACCTATCCACTTCCTAACAGAGCAGACACATTGGAGAACAGGTTAATTTTTGTATTTCTTTAGAAACATAAACTAAAAGGCGCCTGGGTGGCTCAGTCAGTTAAGCATCTGCCTCCAGCTCAGGTCATGATCCCATGGTCCTGGATGGAGCTCCATGTCAGGCTCTCTGTTCACTAGGGAGTCTGCTTCTCCCTCTCCCTCTGTCTGCTGCTCCCCCTGCTTGTGCTCTCTCTGTCAAATAAATAAATAAACTCTTTAGCAACAACAACAAAAGGAAATACACTAGGCTCTGGTTTCTAAAGACTAGTGATACATGTACACTCTGAAATACGGAATATGAAATATGAAATATGGAATACTGAAGCAGCTATAGTAAGCCTGGGAAAAGCAGTTTTGACAGACAAGCAGAATCATGATAAACCAGTCTTTTCCTTTATCTAATTTCCTGCTCATTTATGTTTACCATTTCTCTCTTCTCTTCTAAAACTACTTATTCTCTACAGCATAACGAAAGTGGCAGTCAGGGAACCTGACTGCTGATGTCGGGTCTAGTCCCTTCACCTTTCTTAAAAAGTCCTTTAATTTATCTGGATCTGTTTCCTTACTTGCAAAATGGGAGCTTTGATGTTTATATGGTGGAACAATCTTGGGATGCCTCAAATCACTGATTTTTCAGTCATTTCCCATCACAGTGTAGGGGAGCCTAAATGAGGTAATGAATATCAACTGATTTTGTTAAGTGTTAGGTACATGTAAAGTGTTCTGCTATCACCCTTGTTGTGAGAACACCGGACACTGAGCAAGAAGATGTCAACAGCTGCAAAAAGAGGACAGAGCACCAGACTTGACATCAGAAGTCCTCAATTCTAGCCCTCTTCTGCACAGGACTGGCTGTTTGCTGTCACTTTGGGCACGTCCCCTCCCTCCTCTGGCCCCCAGTTTGCTCACTGGTATGAGGAGGGATCTGGTTTAACAAGTTCTGAAGACACTCTCCTATTAAAAAACATTCTAGGGATGCCTGGGTGGCTCAGTCAGGCCTCTGCCTTTGGCTCAGGTCAGAATCTCAGGGTCCTGGGATTGAGCCCCACATCAGGCTCCCCACTCAGAGGGGAGTCTGCTTCTCTCTCCTTCTAGCCCCCTCATTCTGTCTCAAATAAGTAAAATTTTTAAAAAATTAAAAAAAAAACCCTGCTCTAATCTTTAAGTAGAAGATAAGGTTTATAAAAGAATCGTCTAAATACATGCTATAAAAATGTTCAAGTTTTTATTTGCCAGTTCAGAATCAAAGTATGTGCGACGGTCTGTAGGAGCTTGAAGGGGATTTTTAAAGTGACTTCCAGGTTACTGGATTTCAGTGTTGATAGAATTGTAGGATCAGTGGTTTTCACCACTGGGCATCTCAAGGGAGTGGCCATGGTTCCCCAAATTATCACTCACAGAATTTATTAGTGACAGATGTCACTAGGAGACTGGCCCCTTATCTTTCAGATCTCAATTTAAGGTATCTTAACTTACACACCACACCACTCAGTTACTCCTATCGTACAACGATGTTTGTTTCCGTCTAATGACTTGCTGTTGTCGAATACCTTCTTGAAAATGTAGGCTCCATGAAGGGATCTTGTCAGTTTCATTCACAGCCATATTCCCAGTGACTAGCGTGGTGCTGGACATATAGTAGACACTCAATAAAAATTCTGAGTGATTAATGAATAAATGACTACATCTTATCTAACCTCATCCCTGTTTCTTCTACAAAGCATTTCTTCTTGAGAGACAAAACAAAACAAAAACTTAAGACATGGCATGTGGTTATTCAGTTACTAGGTAAATGGGGCATTTTTATTCGTAAAGGGGACGATTCCACTGTGGAGTAGGATGGATGTAGGGATCTACCCATTAGAATTTTCTCCCTTATATTGAATAGAAAACTGTGGACTTTTTTTTTTTTGGTCACGTTAGCTTCAGAATGTTCAGCCTGCCAGTCACTGAACACCAGCTTCCTTCTTTTCCACCAACAATCCTTCAAACATCTGAATATGGGTTGTCAAATGCTTGCTTTGGCTTCTTTTAATTTATTCTTCACATGAAGACTTTGTTGACTTAATGCTTTTTTAAAAGTCCAAATTGTGTGTGTTTGCGTGCAAACACACACAATTTGGACATGTGCTGTCGGAAAAACTTAAAAATCAGTCTGAAATCCATCAAAATAATAAAACACTTAGCTGGGACTGCTAGCACCTGTTCCATCTTGTTTTGTCAATCTCACGGTTGTTCAGACAGCTCTGAGCACAAAGCGAGCTCAACAATGCCTCATTCAGCGGGAAACACTCACTTCGACTGCCATTTGCACATTCACTGTGACCACTGACAACCTTGGAAAATGCACATTTAGGCATGGTAATCTGAGACAGCTGGATCCCTTCACAAACCTTGCAGCCGACCGAACTAGTCAATCCATTATCTCCCAAAGGTCATTTTAACAGCTCCTTTTTGCAGTAAGGTGCAGAATGTTTCAGATTTTTAAAATGACAATGGAAATATTAACTTAAGGGAGAATTACAGAAGGGGGAGTAGGAGCAGGGGAATGAGTGACAGATACTGTTACATGCTCTTTTTCTCAACATTCTTCAACGGAAGGGAAGGAGGCCCATGACAGAACTCCAGACCACACTCCTGCCCACTTTCCTATACAGTCTGCCACTGAAATTTCCTTGTTGTTTGGACCCTTTGCTTTGATCCTTTTGCCTTCTGATGGATTTCAGAAGAAACTTCTGATCAACAGGTAAGATGTTTCACTAGATGGAGCAGCAGACCGAACATATGACTAAGACTCAACCTCCACTCATGTTCTTGAGGATAATTGTAAAAAGGGGAGAGGAGAAAATACCAGTATTTGAGTGGAGCACACCAAATGCTAAGTTTTATGGTCTAGAGAAGCTAACAGCAGCTGCTCATAGGGTATCCAGAGCCATCCGTCACCCCTCAGACCAGGTTCATAATCACCAAGGGCTAGAAAAGCAAACAAAGCCGCAGCTGGAGACCACTAGAGACAGCTGTGTCTCCGTGTGGTTTATGTAGGGGGTGGGGGCAGGGTTGGGTTCTTACATATATTTAGGGGCAGGAATCAGTTGTGGATAATACTCCATAATTCTCGTCACTTGGCAAAACCACCCAATACATAGATGAGGATGTTATTTCAAACAGAAGCTCACTCTCAAAGTCACTTTATGGGGTGGTTATTATTAAATGGAAGTGTTTAGAGCCTAGGATACTGAAAGTTCCTGCTTTCAAAAGAGGAGTACACTACTATTTCTCGCCTGCCCCCTTCACACTGTAGGCTCAACAAGGGAACACGCCTATTTTATTTACGAGTGTATCCTCAGCACTTCGCAAAGTGTGTGGAACATAAAAGGTGCTCAACAAATATTTGAGGAATGAATGAATTCTAAAGTTATCTTCATTTCACAGATAAGAAAGTGACACTTGGAGTAGCAAAATGACTACCAAAATCACACCAATTACAAGTAGCGGTGCCAACGTATCTGGCTAATCCAAAGTCTGAGCATTTTAAGAGTTCAAGAATTAGGATGGCAGCCCTTGAATCTGAAAATCTGAAATTCATTCACAGAATGAAAATTACCTACTCTTCACCAACTTCTCCAGAAGTTTCTGTCAAAGGTATTGGGCTGAGTGATCTAAGCCACTTTCTCAATACTTTTGTTTTCATTTCACATAGTTTTCCATGTTTGTTTGTAAATGGAGAAGATTACATTTCATTTTCTTGGTATCTAATGTGTCTTATCCAGCATCCAGTAAAAAATATACACACATAAAGCCAGGGTGTTACAAATGGGATATATTCACAGGTTTTAACATTTCCATAAAACACGGTGGTTCTATCCAACAATTTTTACTTTTTTTTTTTTTAATATTTATTTATTTTAGAGAGCGGGCTTGCAGAGGGAGAGAGAGTCTGAAGCAAACTCCCCACTAGCAGAGTTGGGTGTAGGGTTCGATCTCACGACCTGCCAAAACCCAGAGTCTGACATTTAACTGACTGTGCCACCCAGGTGCCCCCAACTACTTTCACTTTCTATGCTTGGGTAAAATTCTATTGTACATGTCTATAGAAAATTCAAAAATTGTACCATTCCCCAGTAAAAACTCTGCTTCTCTAGACAAAACCACTGACATGCTGTTTAGAAAAAAAGGTTTTTGTTTTGTTTTGTTTTTTGTGGTTTTTTTGCTGTAGGAATACTAAAGAGGAGGGTAATCTCTAAGAACATATAAATATTTCTCTTGTTATAAAGTCATTTTCTTTGGTAGTTTCTTCTCCTCTGTTTCCTCTACTCTTTCTTCTTAAAACTTCTGTTTTTCACATTAGACTTCCTCACCTGGTTCTTGAATTTTCATTTCTCTGTTATTCTTTGAAAGTTCCTTTGTTACGGCAGCCTGTTCTTGTTTCCTGAATGCAGTATTTTCTCTTACCCCTCTCAGAATACTACAGGAGTTCATTGGAATTCTTCACTGCATAGTTTCCAAGGCCCTCCAAGCTGCTTCTCCCCCCACCCCACCTCCTGCCAGTTATTTTAGGTCTCTGTCCTAAAGGCCTTCCTCACATGCCTCACCAAGAGTAAGGCACTAAAAATCTGGCTGGAAACACTGTGCTCATTGGTGAAACCTGTTGACTGATGTAACATGATGTAACATGAACCCCCCAGTGTCTGGATCTTTAAGACTTCTTGGTCCGATTTCCTTAGAGAGAGAGTCTCTTCCACCCGAAAGGTAATCTTGGCTGCCAGCATCCTAGGAACAGGGTGTGACAGGAAGGCTGAGAGGTCTCAACATTTACCATCCACGTAATGCCTCCATTCCTCAGCGAGACACAGTCTTCTACCTTGCCACATATCACTGATTTTACTCTTCCCCCAAAAGACCTCTACCTTCCTGTGTTAAGCTGAGGAGTGTTGACTGTGCACACAGGCTGAGTTATGAGAAGACTCTGTGGGTCAAATGGCTTACATGCCTTCAAATGGGCTTTCAACTAATTCTCTTTTCTTTGGTCCCACTTCACGTCTAGTTCCAGATAACTCGTATCACCAATTCCTGAGCTTTTCAATGTTCTAACAGGAATTGGGGTGTTGGTTACCTTCTTTACAGCTAGCTTAGGATTTCAGCATTCTCAGTGCTGCTAGGTTGTTTGCCACTGTTCATCTGTTTCCCCACACCCAAAATTTGGTTGCAGTAGTTTCCCTTTCCCTTTTGCTTTGTCTTCATGGAAGTACTTTTTTTTTTTTTTTAAATCCCTTTATGGTTATTTTTAGTGGAGACTGAAGTGAAAATGGAAGGTATGGCATGTTCTGTGTTCCATGCTTTAGCCAAATTAGTGGCCTTTTGGAACTAAATAGAAATATTTCAAGAGATAATTCCTTTTAAAGAGGGGTTGATGGCTTAATTTTTTTCATTGTGACCTTTGTCCAGAAGCTCTGAAGTAGAGCTTCCATCTAAAGATGAGGACCCTGAAGCCCAGAGACTCAGTGACTTATCCAAGGACCTACAGTTTATAATGACAGGTGGAATCTGAGTCTAGGTCTATCCTCTGGCAAAAGAAAAAAACCCTTCTCCACCTGCAAAACATTTGTGATCTATTCAGCAAACACTTATGTGTGCTTATGTTAAAGGCTCCATCAAGCTTCAAACTCTGATCTTTACTCTCAGATGTGGCTTTAAAATTATTACAAAAATATGAAAAAACTGAGCCCAAAAGATTTCTTGAGTGCCCATGTAGGGGCAGTGGAATTGTGCTAGTGAGTATAAGAGGTTTTGAGAGCATCAGATTTGAATGTTGATCCAAGGAACTCTGAAATGCCTATAAATTATTATAGCACAAAGTGGAAAAGGCAGATGCCATAAGGAAGATGCAGATGAAGGTCAGAAGAAGAAGGTATTATTTTTTGCTGAAGAGGTCAGAGCAGGTGTCAGGAAGGATGGGTATTTAAACTGTATCTTGCGAAGATGAAAAAAAATTATATTCTACGTAGTGAACAGCATAATATTCCATGGGTTTATTTTTAACTTGGTAAAGGTGATTCTAAACCTCATAAGAAAAACTCTAACTCTTTGTTGAAACAATAGAACTCATGAAAATCTTCAGAAGATGGTGTTACTTTGATGACAATGACCTTGAGTGGCTCTCTGAACATGTTCTTCACCTATCTGGAGACGTTTTTCTAAGCCATGGACCTCGCTTTCATCATTTAACACATCATTCAAACCACTTCAATAAAACAGGGATCACGCTGAAGAGGAGTCTCAGAGGACTAGATGACACTCCAATTAACCAAGCACATTGAGCCAGATTGTTCTATGCCTCAGACTCAAGAGACTGGCAGAGAGAGGAGGCAAACAAAGGCAGAAAGAGCGAGGACCCAAGTGAAAAGAGCAAAATGCATGTGTTAGAGATGGGCTTTCAGTCTGACTCCTGCAGAAAAACCTGTCAGAAGATTATTCACCACCAACCTTAATAAGGTTTATAACAACCCGCCAGATAGAATCACAGACCAGAACATGTACTTGTAGAGCATACTCAGGGACAATAAGAACATTACAGGACTGGCCTGGTGCCTTTTTAAATGTGCATGCATTGGTCCGGGTACTGCAAATTTAAGGCCGGAAGACAGTGTATGTGGTCTTCCTTTTATGACCCAAGAAGGGCCAACTTGAAAGAGCCAGCTTTTGCAAACAGGTCGTGACTTAAATGACGCAAGAATATGAATGGAATAACTAATTAGTGAAAACAACAGTGGGGCTTCTCTCCTCAAGCTATTCTGTGGGAGGAGAGATACACACAGAGCTGCCTGTGAAACCAAGAAATGGTGCCCTAAAATGTTTCATTTACTCCTCTTCCCTAAGGATTAAATAACATCATCAAACTTGGTAAACAAATCTCTGTGTGCTAATTTTCATTTTTTAAAGTTTAGCCTTGAAGTTTCAAATGGCAAGTGCCAGGGTGAAGTGTCCTAAAAGCCACTGAGTTGACGGAATCATCGTGAGCTTTCTAGAAGAGTCAAATATTCTTGGAAGCAGGATTAGTCCTCCTGGTTTGTCCTAGTTTTAGTTCAGGAATTTTGTACCTTTGTTAGTGGGTCTTACTTTTTTCCTTTTCTTCTTCTTCTCTCTCTTTTTTTTTTTTGCATTTCCACAGTGATATTTGTCATGAAGCTTCAAGGAAGAAGTGCAATTCTATATGGATTTTTTTCCTGTTACGAAGTGAGCCCACACAAACCCCACATACTGCGATGCCTTTATTTGGTTTCCTAACTAACCCACAAGACGAGAACTACAACACATTTAAAGAATTTAAAGATCTGAGTTGAAAACCATAAACAAAAAACATAGAGAGTGGCCAAATTCTTCTCAACTAGTAAAACTGCCATGCTCTAGTGAAGCTGAATAATCCCATTTTTTTCCCTTCTTAAGGGTAATCTCCACGTTTATGTGACTTCTGCCAACTCCAAATACGACATACAGCTGACAAAATCCTGGAAGAGACCCATCTTATCCCCCAGGGATGCTGAACAGAGAGGAGACGGGGCAGTTCTGACCCTGGATGAAAGATAGTCTGATATTAAAGATTCTTTGCTTAAGGCACAAATGTACCTGTCTGTGACTTTTTTAATGGCACATTTTTAGTGGCATGTAGCATCATCTTTTATGAACAAGTGTGCGAGAGGCCTTGTTATGACCCCCACAGGGACTGTGACAGCACATTAACGAGGGGAGAGCAGTACGGAGAAGGCAAGCAAAGGTGAACCTCGCTATTTAAGGAGTTTAAAATAATGAAGGCCACTTCTGATTCCTGTCTCACCAAACCTCAGGGAAGGGCTGAGAGTTTATGGGATTTGCAGGGGGCAGGGATGCTAGCAGAGGTATAAGGGATGGAAAACTCTCGTTCCCATTTTGTCTCTGTTTGGTTCTTGTGTAATTTCAGAAAGATTCCTTTGCTCAGTTTCCTGCATTTTCATCCCATTTGCTTCTTTACCACCAGTACCCTCAAAACACCCTGAGGAAGGTACCTTCACAGGTAGTGAAATGGCCCAGGGCAGACCCTGCAGCTCTGACAAGAGATCTGTCCTGAAAGGTTCACAGAGATCCACCTTAGAATGTGCTGGGCGATGAGGAGGGGCTCTTCCCTCTTTTCCTTCTTCCTCCCAGTGGCAAATTCTCTTCAAGACCAACCCAGCTCAACTGTCCACTCCTTTGAGAAACCCCGCCTCTCCCCGGGGCTCAGGGTCCTCTGGAAACAGCTTTACTGAAAATACTGGCACGCTGTCTGGTTTGGCTTTAGGGGATCCCTCTTCTTTATCAAAAGCTCTGTGTGCCCCCACTCTCCAAGGCCTGGCAAAGTGCTTTAACAGTAATCACTGAATGAAGTAAAGTTTTTGCTCTTCAGGGCACACACCTAACAAGGGAGTCTTGTTTTTTTTTTAAAGTGAGGATAAACAGAAGATAAGCAATTCTTTGATGATGTTGACTATATTTCAAAACACAAATTGTTATTCAGAATTTTAAAATGCTATTGAGATTTACTCTTCTCTTTAGTGTGATTTTAAACAGGATTTGCCACGTTTACCCCAAGCAGACCGAGGTGAAAACAAAGTGCTCTTTGTGGACTAACTTCCCCACACTCTGCAGGTAATAGTCTAGTTACATCCACCCCTAGGGAAAAAGCACCTTGGCGTTCTCTTCATCACTGAATTACTCCCATTTTTTTCATCTAGGGACTCAAAACCTCTGGGTTCCCTTCCCTATCACTTATTTTGTGTCACTTTGCGCCCTAAATGAATTTGGTATAAAGCACACGCCCGAGGCCTTACACTGTTCTCTAGTGGCTTACTGGTTTACCCCTTGCGTTTGGCCATATGCCGTCACTTGCTGCCTATCAAACAAGGGCTGAAAGTTCCCCCTGAAAGCACTTAGTTGAACATCATGCAACAACCAACCCTTCTCGATGATCATAATCAGATCGCACCTTACACCCTATACCGACAGAACATGGCCTCCTCACCAACTGTCTCTAAACACGGGGAGCATTAAAACACCTAACCCTTCCTGGCTCTCACTCTCAACCATCTGTCCTCATGTGCTCTCCTCTTCACCCCAGGAGCCAATACATAGGTGTCCCAGACTAACTGTGACAATTTCTTACACAGCTCCCTATACCTTAACCCTCCTCAATCTTACAAATTCAACAAGACTGTTTTCTTCAGTCTTCTGGAGACCATTCAGTTGTTTACCTCCGGGATAAAAGAACATGATCGACAAAACTCCAAATACACCAATGGCAAACTTCCTCTTTATACTGTAAACAGTGTCTTTTTAAATCTTTGCGTCCCTAGCATTTACTGAAATACTGGCAGACATGTGTTGCAGTATGCAAATGTAAGTATGTTCTATGTACTGGGAATCTACCAATCTACTTACCGCCTACCTACCTTAACTGATCTCGTTTCCATGCTTGCCCTTCTATAATCCGTGCTCCAGAGAGCACTCAATGATCTTTTGAAAATATAATTCAATCCTTTCCCCTCAGAGTAAAATCCAAAGTCCTTACCATGTCCTATAAGACAGTATATGAACTAATCTCTGGCTATCTCTCCGAATGTATTTTTTCCCCTTACTAACTCCACTACACTCATCTTGGTCTCTCTGCTTTCCTTAAATGTGCCAAACACATTCCAGCTTAGCGCCTCTGTTTTTTTGCTGTTGCCTTATGGCTCTCTCCTTTCGTATCATCCAAGTTTCTGCTCAAAGGTTACTTTATCAGAAAGGATCATTCTGCTTTATTTTTTCTCCATAGGACTTGCCTCCACCTGATAGGTTATATGTTTAGTTATCCTTCTGCTTTCTGTCCTCCTCATGCCCTACTTCATGGGAGTCAAGACTGGAGTGTCCTTTCGTCACCATATTCCCATTGTCCATCCAACAGGCATCGTGGGAGCTCAAAATGAGTGGGGAAGGAAAGAACAATGGATCTTTATATGTGTTCTAAATCTTAAATCTATTAGTTATGCTCTCTCGTGGTCCTGCTCTGTGCCTCATGTTATATCACGCTGGGTCTATCATTGTCCAAGTCGCTCAGCTCTGGAGTTGATGCAGAAAGTTAAAGAAAGATAACAGACTGCTCAGAGTCATAGAATATTAGTCTGGAAAGGGGCTTAGAGATCATTATCTTACAGAGGAAGAAATGAGGCCCAGTGAGGGACAACAGCGGCTTGCACAGGACACCTAGAAAACCAGCAGCAAGAAGGGGGAACGCTCCTACACTGTTGGTGGGAATGCAAGCTGATGCAGCCACTCTGGAAAACAGCATGGACGTTCCTCAAAAAGTTGAAAATAGAGCTACCCTATAACCCAGCAATCGCACTACTAGGTATTTACCCTAAAGATACAAATGTAGTGATATGAAGGGACATGTGTACCTGAACATTTACAGCAGCAATGTCCACAATAGCCAAACTATGAAAAGAACCTAGATGTCCATCAACAGATGAATGGATAAAGAAGAGTAGTATATATATACAATGGAATACTATGCAGCCATCAAAAGAAATGAAATCTTGCCACTTGCAATGACGTGGATGGAACTAGAGGGTATTAGGCTGAGCGAAGTAAGTCTATCAGAGAAAGACAATTATCATACGCTCTCCCTGATATGAGGAATTTCAGAGGCAAAGTGGGCGGTTTGGGGGGTAGGGAAGGAAAAAGATGAAACAAGATGGGATTGGGAGGGAGACAAACCATAAGAGATTCTTAATTTCACAAAACAAACTAAGAGTTGCCTGGGGGAGGGGGATATGGAGAGGGTGGTTAGGTTATGGACACTGGGGAAGGTATATGCTATGGTGAGTGCTGTGAAGTGTGTAAGCCTGACCATTCACAGACCTGTACCCCTGGGGCTAATAATACCTTATTTGTTAATTTAAAAAAAGAAAAAGAAAAAACTAGCAGCGAAGGTGAAACTGCTCTCTCTGTCTTTCATTCCCAATCTGGGACTCTTATCTCTACACCACACACTTCTCAAATGTTCTACATTCCATCTGATCATTTATTAAATGCATTCAATGACAATGATTTAAATATGCAAAGGGAATTTACATAACAGCAAAGGCCTGAGCTCCACAAATCAAAAGTGCTAGTTTCCTCTGAAACAAGTTACCTGACCATGCCCTTCAGGACTCTGCTGGGAAACTGTGTTCTGAGCTTCTGTCTGAAATTATTGCTAACCTCTCAGCTGATGCATACATTATTATATTTCCTCTTAGATTCTCTTCTGTGAGGAAGCAGAAGAATATGGTTTAGCAAACACTGACTATTTTATTTTTGCTTTCTATAGTGCAGGTGAATTGAGTTTAAAGATATTTCCTTATAAATTCAATTGCATTCATGCATTACAAAAGTCCCAGAGAAAGTACTTAACCCCCAAAAAGGTGATAAAATCATGACTGCAACTCTACTCGTGATCTTATTTAAGGAATCCTTTCTACTTTTTAAAAAGCCCTCCTTTCTCTGAGTCAATGTATGTGAGAAACAACTCTTGAAGTACTGGTGAGTGTCAGATTCTATACTAGTATAATTCAGCCAGACGTCCTTCTAATGGAAACTCTATACGTTTCCTTACACATCAAGAGTCATTGTCAAGAAACCTTAGCACAGAGTTCTAGTGGGGTTACACGTAGCACACTAAGATGAAGTCCATTCTAAGTATAGCTATATAAACAGTCAAGACACTAAAACTGTGCTGAATACATACTCTTCATCCTCGTCCAGGTCATATCATGCCCCGTTCCCCAACACATGAAATGACTATATTGGAGAAAGGTGTTTTTTTCTTTCTAAACATATAGAACTTATACATCCAAATGAGTAGGGCCGTACTCTTTAATCACCTCTGGGAGTCATATATGCATTCTACCAAGGTCACCATTACACAGATCTGCTTGGGGATTTAGTCATAGAGGGACTCTGGGAACCTGTATTTTTAAGAAGCTCTCCAAGAAAGTTTTATACAGGTGATGTATAAGAAACAGCACCTCAGAATAGTCTGTTCACAAGCCATTCAAAGATATCAAAAGGACTTTAGAGTTAAACTTGGTGTACACATACACATAACACACTGGAGGGCTATTTATTTATTTATTTTTTCCAAAATCTTCATTCTTCCTGATACTATATTATTCCTGATATACACAGAAGCAGCTATTTGCAAACGACATACCTCCATAAAAGAGATCCCTAAACTCCAGACATCGGAATGGATTCCATACTGCTCCCCTGAAATTCTTTCGGGCTGTAAGAAAACAGAAGCTGGTGAGTTAATAGAGCTACTCCAGGAAACACTAACACAAAATCACTAAGGCAGGGAGCCACCAACATTTTGTGGCACTTTATGAAGCACAAAACAATTTCGTGTATGTGCATGCGTGTGCATGTGTGTGTGTCAGTGTAGGTGTATTACAGAGGTAACATACAGAAACAATAGAGGTAATATGGATAGATAATCATCTCACTGAGTCCTTACAAAGTCCCTGTGAGGAGAACTTTATTACCTCTATTTTACAGATAAAGAAAATGGAGGTTTGGATTGGTGAAAATGGAGGCTCAGATTGGCCTAGTGCTCAGCTGGGAAATGAGTGGACACTTGGATCCAGGTCCAATCCCTCCAGATTCAGTGGTCTCAGCTGTGAAGTGACAAACTATACAACATTATATAATGTTATCACTTACATGCACTTTTGAGAGATGGGTCTGGATAACTAGGGATTCTATTATTTTTAATTTTTAACTTTTCATTTGGAAATAGTTTCAAACTTATAAGAAAGCTGGAAAGCTAAAAAGAAAAAAAAATCACGATTTCCTTTGCCCAGATTCACCTATGGTTCAACATTTTATTCCATTTATCAGGGTTTCTTTTGATATAAACCAAGGAACAGTATGAAAGGTCCACCTGGGACAAATGGTCCTCCATGCAAGACATGTACCAATATGCGGTCTAGAAAGCCACCACAGGCACACTCAATACTTCAATAGGAATAGTTCCATAGTGAAGTGGGTGCAGCCTGGTGTCTCTATCCCTCCAGGATCTACCATTCAGTATCGTACTTCGCAGCAATCTTTTGAATGAACGCAGGAGCACACAAATAAGAGAAACCAAAGTCTCATGGAGGCGCAATAGTCGTTGAAGGTTATACAGCTGGACATGGGAGGCCTGGGATCATAACCCATGCCTCCTGGCCCTCAGGGCACCATTCTGTTCATGGGTCCACCCATGGAGTTCCTGGCAGCAACCACTGGCATCAGCCTTTGGGAGCTTTCATGGGAGTCCTGAAGAGTATTTGGGGCCAGGATCAGCCTGGTCCACTGCACATGGAGGAAGGAGGTATCCACCACTCAGCAGCAGAGGATACACCAGGGGAGTGGAAGATGTGAGCCCGGTGCTCTCAGGTCATTGGCAGAGTCCTACATCTCAGGGTGTTGGCTTAGCTGGGACCCAGAATTTGTGACCTACTTTCTACCCACACCTATCAGGCTACCTCAATATACTTATTGCCTTCTCCTGGGACCACTTGCCATAAAATTACATAAAGCCCTGTCCTGGGGTAGCAGGATGGATCGTCTTATTTCCCTCCCTTTATTTATTTCTTTAATTTATAAAACTCCTTTCCCACCAAGAACAATTCTTCCCCTGGGCCAAATGTCATCTGACCATCTCTCTCAGCTGCTAAGAGACACTGTCATTCCAATTCCTCAATACTTTTACTTTTAAGTTCAAATCCCCTACCCCATCACCTCTGAAGCTCTAGTTCATTCATGAACAAATCCATTATCCAACCCCAGCTAGTTCAATAGGTGCTAGGATGAAAGCAGCTGATTAGTTACAGGAATATCACCACCACCACCACCACCATCAACAAGACTACCATGTGCATTTACTAAAGAATTTCCATATGCTTGGCATTAAGTGCTGTTCATGCATGTGTCATTACAAAATCATAAACACCCATATTAGACTGGTACAATTACTATCCCCTTCTAACAGATAAGGAAAAGGAGGCATAGAGAGGTCTAGTTTGCACCCACTATATAAAGATAGTATTAGCTATCATGTAATGACCAAACACTGGACTAGATACTTTGCATCCTCAACATCTTCGGACAATCTCGCAAAGTTAGGTATTACTGCCTTTATTTTATAGATGTAGAAACTGAGGTTTCTCGTAAGATTAAGTGATTTGCTGAAGTCCAGAGCTGTGGGTCAGCAGCAGTCGGCATATTCGTTTAGGAACACAGCCAGGATTCAAACCCAGGTATGTTTGACTGCAAAATGAGGGCTCTTTCTAGTGTGCCAAACTGCCCTCAGAACCAGAAGTCAGAAGAGCCACACACTATCTCGATGTGGTCAGTATTTCTCAAAATATAGCCTTCGGTTCATTTTTTAAAAAAAGATTTTATTTATTTATTTGATGGAGAGTGAGAGAGAACAAGCACGGGGAGGGAGGCAGAGGAAGAGGGAGAAGATGCGGGACTTGATCCCAGGACCCTGAGATCGTGAGCTGAGCCAAAGGTAGATGCTTAACTGACTGAGCCACCCAGGCACCCTGTTCAGTATTCATTTTAAAAAATAATTCCTTGGGATGCTTGGGTGGCTCAGTGGGATAAGCGTCTGCTTTCAGCTCAGGTCATGATCTCAGGGTCCTGGGATGGAATCCCACATCAGGCTCCTTGCTCGGCAGGGTGCCTGCTTCTCCCTCTGCCTGTCACTCCCCCTGCTTGTGCTCGCTCTCTATCTCTCTCTCTGACAAAGAAATAAAATCTTAAAAAAAAAAAAAACTTGAAAAAATTTTAAAAATAAAAAATAATTTTTCCAGCTGATTCTTTGGTATACTCAGCCTCAGTCACTAAACATTTCCACATTCCCTGCAGAGGCAAAGACCTGTCTTCCTCCTCTCTGCTTAGTGAACATTTCTTTTACAAAGGCTCTGCTCATGGGTCACCTGTTTTTTGGTGAAATGTTCCTCTATTTCTCAGGAAGAATTAACAAATTCTTGCCTCTGTCCTTCATGAAAATGCCATTTGTGTCTTTAATATAAATACACTGCACTGTGTTGTAACCACCCGATTACCAGCCTGCTTCTCCTAAGAGGCCAAGGAAGTGTCTTACTCATCTCATACCTAGCACCATGGCGGGCACACAGCCGGGGAGCAGTCATGGTATGCTGCCTTGAAGGGACGTTATATACGTGTTTACTGCACATTTGGTTTAAAGCATGTACCAATTATTAAGTCCCCTGGAGTGTTCTACTAATATAACTTCCCCAATATTATTGCTATTCATGCCCATCAAGAATATCTAGCAAACAAGAATATCCTAAAATCCTCCAGAATTCTTGAAAAAATAACCAAATGGTGGCTTCCTCCCTGCTCCTCCTGTCCTTCATTCCCCTCGCTGACAGTTATCACTCTATAGTGCTCACACAGAGAAGAGAACAAGCAAACAAAGGCAAGGGGAGTCCAGATACAAAAATACTTTGGCAAGAACAACAACAAGATTAAATACATTCATAACATGTGCCCACTGAACTATCCAAACAAATGCAAACTGGAAGCTGAAAATAGAGCATGAAAAAACTGGGGCGTCTGGGTGGCTCAGTTAGTTGAGCATCTGACTCTTGGTTTTTGGCTCAGGTCATGATCTCAGGGTTGGGAGACTGAACCCCGTGTCTGGTTCCATGTTGGGTGTGGAGCCTAAGACTCTCTCTCTCCTTCTGCCCACCCTCCCCCTGCCAGCTCATGCACATTCTCTCTCAAATAAAATAAATCACTCTTTAAAAAAATACATAAAGCTGGGGACGCCTGGGTGGCTCAGTTGGTTGGGCAGCTGCCTTCGGCTCGGGTCATGATCCCGGTGTCCTGGGATTGAGTCCCAGGCATCGGGCTCTTTGCTCAGCGGGGAGCCTGCTTCTCCTGCCTCTGCTTGCCATTCTGTCTGCCTGTGCTCGCTCTCTCTCCCTCCCTCTCTCTGATAAATAAATAAAAAAAAAAAAATCTTAAAAAAAATACATAAAGCATAAAGCATGAAAAAACGGAATTAAATTTAAAAAGAAAAAAATCAGTGGTAATGGTCACAGGTGACAAGTAAGAGGCTCCTTAAGGATGAGATTCTGACAACCTCTCACTGGAGAAATCATCCTTGCACTAAACTCACAAAATGAGATCACTGTTGTGATGCTGTGCTCAAGCATGAATGGTCAGTGAAAGTAGGTAGCCAGCTCTCTGGGTCTACCTGAAGAACTGGTACAGCAGATAAAGACTGGGAAATGCGCCCAGGTCCCTGAAACAGACACGGCCACAAGATGAGCCCCAATTCACTCTGAATTTAGGGAGCCAGGACTTGATGGCCTGAGGCTGCATAATTCAAATCTGTTCTCACACTTGAAGCCAAGGTAGCCTGCCCTGTCCTCTCCCGTGTCAAACAAAACAAAACAAAACACAACACAACACCAACCATCAGGTACCACACTACTGATAGAAGATCTGTGACAGACATTTTGCAGTTAAAAATCAAAAGCTGTGTTACTTTCTGACATGGCAGCTGCCACCAGTGTGGGAAGCTAAATTACAGGAAAAACAGGATTCCTCTCCCCAGCACTTCCATACTGAGGTTTAAGCATGGTGGGGAGTGGGGGAAGATTCTGGTCTGTTCTTCCTGAGAACAGTAGGGAGTGGTGGTGGTATGAAAAGCAGAGTTTATAGAGGATCTGAAAGGGTAACACGGCACTCCTTCCTGCCACCCTCTGTGGCTTGTTATTTACCCAGGACCCATGGTTAGCTGACTCACTCCAGAATCATCTCTATGTACAACAGGATTCACTGGTCAAAAGCAGGAAGATAACAAGGGGCATCCCTTATCTCTTCTGATAAACAATTTCTCCTCAGGGTTACACTACTCACAAAATTAACAAAGTATGTACAAATATTTTAGGTTAGTAAGCAATCAAAATATGTATCACAAACAAGGGAGAATTCTTCCTCTTCTTTTTTTTTTTTTAAGTTGGCCAGATCCCTGTGGTTAGTAGGACATACTGATTAGGCCAGAGTTCTGAGGTCAGAATGCTCTAACTCCATCTTCCACACCATGAACTCTCTCTTCTGCTATAGCCAATATGCTACCAAGTAGTGAGTTTTTACATCTTAATCTAGTAATTTTGTTTGAGATGTTCTCAATCTACTATGTCACTTTTAAAATCTGTGATGTGAAGAGTGTGTGTATCTGTTGTTCCTGCGGGTTCTTCTTCATGTTGCCTTGTTTCCTTGTGTGCCTGTCTGTTGACTACTTGCAGTTTTTGCACTTGAAAACATTCTGGAGAGATTCTCTGAGCCGTAAGGTAGTGTGCCCACCTCAAACCAGGTTCTTAGCATGAAGCTCCTTTTCCAACTCATGCCATGAATATAAATACTCGGTGTAAATCTGTGTCAGAGTTTGTCTATGACTGCAACTTTCCCCCTTTTCCTTTAACCCTGCTTCTTTGTGTGGCTCTGAGAGGCCTTCTTTTTTGTTCCCTGGGACTGAGGGAGGAGGAACAGCCACAGCTTTGGCTCTGGTTCGCTCATATACCGAGGGTGAGCCCTTTGGATCTCCCACATGATGAGGAGAAAAATCTCTGAGATCCGTAGGGATCACTTCCTCCTGTGAGACCCTCTGCCTTAGGAGGACCCCAGACATTCACGGCCCTCAGGAAGAAGCAGGTTTGGTGCTCCAACATTCTGCTTTCCCCTCTGTTGCAGGACTCCATCTGAAAATTGTCCTGGGAGAATTGCCGTTGTCGTTTTAGCTCTTCAGTGCATTTGAGATGATTTTTAAAGTAGTTTACCTAGGATTTTTCTTTTAACTTTCTTTTTTTTTATTTGACAGAGAGAGAGAGAGAGAGAGAGAGATCACAAGTAGGCAGAGAGGCAGGCAGAGAGAGAGCGTGGGAAGCAGGCTCCCTGCTGAGCAGAGAGCCAGACTGCTGGGCTCAATCCCAGGACTGGAGATCATGACCTGAGCTGAAAGCAGAGGCTTAACCCACTGAGCCACTCAGGCGCCCCCTACCTAGCATTTTTCAATGGAAGAGTTGGTCCAAATAGCCAAACCTGCTGTTACCAGAAGCTAGAAGGTGGTGTCCTAATTAAATCTTGACTCTCACTACTTGGTCAGCTCTGAGACCCTGGGATGAATTTACTTCACCTCCGGTTTCCTTATCTATAAAATGAAGACAATAATAATACGTATACTTCATAGGGCTGTGTGAAGATTAAGTGAATCCATTTGATGTGCTTGATTTAGTACCTGTCACATGGGAATGATTAGTAAATGCCAACTTCTTTTTGATCACCACCATTGCCATGACCATCACTGCATGAACATGGCCAATGTCGCTGTATTATGTCATCTGTATAGTTTCATTCTGGGTAAAGGTAATTTCCCAGGACAAGAACAGCCCAGGTGGGAAAAATGTTCAGGAGATAAAAACAGTTGCTTTGATGCACTTCCTTTTTTCAAGATTTTATTTATTTGTTTGAGAAAGAGAGAGTGCACGAGCAGGGAGAGGGGCAGAAGGAGAGGATCCCAAGCAGACTCCATGCTGAGCACGGAGCCGAATGCAGGGCTCGATCTCACGACCCTGAGATCATGACCTGGGCTGAAATCAAGAGTCAGATACTTCATTGACTGGACTACCCAGGTGCCTCTGGATGGACCTTCTGATCACAAAGCACAAGTATTTGGGTAATATTTTAATTTTAAAACTTTATTCATAATAATGTCAAACCTGTATTTGATTAAAACATTATAATAGTAAATAAACCACAATGTCTGAAATGAAGTTTAGGGACTTCTATGTTTAAAAGACGATAAGATTTTTAGTAATCAGAATATCTGAGAAACGGTTTAATGTGAGCCCCTCGAGCCTTCTTAACTTCTCTTGTAATCCTACTGGATGAGATCCTTTTAAAATGAAGCTGAAATATTTCTTGCATTGGCTTACAGTGTCCACCAGACCTAAATATCTGCCCCTAAAATGTGGTATGTCCTTGGACTTGCCATCCACTTTCCAATCATGTGGGTCAATGAGGTTAGGCCAAATGACTTCCCAAGTCTCCTGTAAGTCCCACCCCTTAACGTGCCCATAAGTGGTTCATCAGTATTATTTTTTCATGACTTAGGATCTTAAGAAACCTGCCCTCTTTCCTAATTATCATTTTCCTATCCCTTACACTCTAGACTATAGAAGAATGAAGTGAGATTGTACATGCAGTGCTACTTCTTTCATTTGTTTTCTTTTCAACATTTGAGCAGCCTAGTTTACTGTGTTTAGGTAATTTGGGGGTCTTCTATACCTTAAAGTGCAAAGGAAATACTTAATATGAAAAGTTAAATGCTCTGCTTATAATTAGTGAATAAGTCATGCTGGGAAGGCAGCTTTCAAGAACTAATTCATTCATCTAGCCCTGTGTGTAGGACCAGATATAGAGAACGAGCAGAAAAAACCCTGCCCCTCCAAAGATCACGATCTAGATAAGGAGAGATACAGATATAATCTGGACACAGGGAGAGGCACAGCAGTTAGACGTTAAGTGTCTGTAGACAGATGGCTTAGGTCTGAATCCTGACTCTGCCACTTATTAGATGTTTGAACTCGAGTAAGCTACTTAACCTCTCTATGCCTGTTTTTTCAGCTGTAAGAGGAAAATGATACTACTTACCTGATAGGGTGGTTGTAAAGATTTAAAGCATTTACATGTAAGAGTTTAAAAGAATGACTGGCACATGGGTTAAGTATTAGTTATTATAAGGGTATCATACCAGCTGACCTCTAACTGTATATTCCCACAACTTACTACTTATCCTCTGCCCAACCTCCCACCCCCAATGATATCACATTATCTTCTATTTCTAAGTCTTTGCTCCTCCCTCCATAGTGATCTTTTAGTAAGTATCCTTTTCACCTTTTCACTGTTAAATCACCCAAATCATACACTGTATGCCTTCTTACTCTCTAAATGTATGTTTGATAAAACTTAAGTCTTTCTTAGGTCTCACATGATGTAGCCACATATAATGCCACGCTTCCCATTTCACCCACATCTTCTGCGGCTTCAAATGGTTCCGCTGTGACCCGGCTAATAGCATGGGAGCTGCTCAGTCAATGCTGGTTGATGGACCACTGGTACTCAGTGTCAGATACAGCTTTCTCGGGGATAGGCCAGAGGCTGGCCAACTTTTTCTGTACATGGCCAGAGCATAAATATTTCTCCCTCTGTGGGCCATATGGTCTCTGCTGCAACTGTCACGGCGACTCCACGCAGCCATTGTATCCCTAGCGCAGCCACAGCCGACACGCAAACAGAAGGGCGTGGGCACGTTCCAATGAAACTTCCCTTTCTGACCTAATTTTTAAATTTTGAAATACATACTGATTCACGAGTGGAAAAAACTATATACAGAGAAGTTCTGTGCATCCTTCACCCAGTTGTCCTCAATGGTGGTTCTATAATAGGATCTTGCGGTATCTCAGGCAGGGATTAAGACCCGTAACAGAATAATGTTATTTCTACCTTCTCCCACCCCAACCTCTGATCTCACACCAGCGAGAGCCTGCTGGACTCACTGTTGGGCTATCACTCTGGGCTTTCTAGGTATCTTTTGCTTTTTAAAGCCTGAACTATAAAGCTGAGGACTAGGATTCACTCACCCAAGAAGCAAAGCAATTTTAGCTGTGCCAATCTGAGCTAACATTTCATAATTTTAGTCCTCACATATTCAATTAACAGATGGACGCATCACATTCATCCATAAACGAAAAGGGAAAAAGGTAATTTCTTTATCGTACACCTGGGAAAAACAACTGTAATCTAGATTTGTATATTCAAACATAATGCAATTTAATTATTAGGGCAATTTAAAGCTACTAAAAACATGATGGGCAGATGATAAGTTGTTTCATTTATAGTAGTTTTATTTATTTATTTTTAAATCACAGTGTTTCGTAATTCTTTCAAAGACAGAAACTGTGGCATTTGGTAGGGGTTTATTAATTGTGAAAGTGGCTCACCAATCTTGCTAACCTGGTAGAGCCAAGAGGGCGATTATGTTTTATATAAACAGACACGATGACTTTAGAGGTTAATATTTTTCCACATAACCTAGGAAAATGAGATAGAATGAATTTTCTTTAAAAACCAGGCAAGACAAAAATTAACTATTCTGATACCTCAATAAGAAAAAAAAAAAGGCTCATTCTGTTCTGAGAATAAGATCCAGAGTTCCATCCATATTAATATCTTTTTATCAAGATAATATATGAACTGAGAATAAGAGCCAGGGTTCCAGCCATACTAATATTGCTTAACTTCATATAAAGACTATTGGAAACAAAACAGACTGAGTAAATCCAGAATCCTCATTTAAAAAAAAAAAGGCCTTAAGGTGTTAAAACAAAACTTGGCTCCAAAAATGATACTAGAAAACCTTCCTACTTGTCTCTCCCAACCACCCCCTCTTGAAGTGACTGTGGAAACTAAAAAAACAAAAGCATTTGTGTCCCAAATGACTTCCCTTACTTAAAAGGTAGAAAAAAAAGGAAAAGTTGAAGCCAAGTCCACATTGGGTCTCTGAAACAGTTCTAGGCTTCTAATTTTTATATGTGGTAAATTCATGTCAGAGGAATTAATCTGACATGAACCCAACACATAAACAGAATACAGATTATTACACATTCGAGAGAAAGAATTTCCTGCCCAACCTCTATGTTCAGAGATCCGTAATTAAGAGTTGGTTATGTCAAAAATTTAATTTTGATCAGGTAACAAAGCGTGTTTGTATTCCTAGGAAAAAACCAACTGATCTTATCAACTGACATTTTGGGATACTTGAGGGATTAATTAGGTAAACAATGTGGCAAATTGGTCCATGTGCTCTAAGGGGCCATTTTTCTGTAGGATTAAAACTTTAAAACTCAGCAATTTCACACTTGAACCAAATACTTAAAGTCAACTAAAAAGATAAGTTGGCAGCTCCTGTAAAAACCTCAATGCC
This sequence comes from Mustela putorius furo, assembly GCF_011764305.1. Taxonomy (NCBI): domain Eukaryota; kingdom Metazoa; phylum Chordata; class Mammalia; order Carnivora; family Mustelidae; genus Mustela; species Mustela putorius. The sequence goes on along the minus strand of NW_025422045.1, from coordinate 11,033,917 downwards.
TTTTAGAAAGATTTAAAAATCAGATCATGACTGGATTGACTTTGTAATTTATGATCTGTTAGGATAAAGCTGTTGAATTAATTCAAGAATTCTACATTACCAAGTACATAAAGATAAAGATGTTGGTTTTAAATGTTATTTTTGCATAAGTTTACTTACCGCCATATAAGCGTTTGTTCCAACATACGTCTTGGCTATAGAATTCACCAGCTATGAGACAAAACAGTCTGTTAGAACAATATAAAGATAATGTGGAAATAAAATGGGCAATTATTCCTCATTTAACCTACAATCATCATTTCTATAAATCAACTAAAAATTATGTAAAAGGGAACAAATTTATCTACAAAGGCATTAAAAATGATTAAATCTCTCTTTTCTTTTGAATGTGATTTCCAATTTAGACAAGCACAGCATTACAGTTTATAGCAGATAACCTTAAACAATTCACTTAAGCAGGATGCTTATTGCTTTAGTACCCCAAACCCGCCTGATATAAAAAGTCAATTTGAAGTAGAATCTGAACATACTCATTTTTTAGTCAGATGGTTCAAGATGTGAATGAAGCCTGTGCTTTGCTAGAATGGAATGAACACTAAATACGCTGGAGGGATAACAGACTTTGACAGCCCATAATACAACGATGACCTTCGCTTTGGTCTTCGTGTTTGGCTGGGAGTAAAGGTGGCTGCAATTCAAATCAACATCACAGCACGCTCATGGGTCACTATCACCGGGGTTCTCAGGGGAGGCCCAAAATGGAAATTAATTAAAATTTGTGCTGCACATTGTAATGGCCCTCCACCATTGTTGCTCCCAATATTAATTTTTATTGTGGGCCAGTTGGGCTCCCCAGGCACAGCTCCCACTCTGCCCTCCCTTTTGTCTGGTCAAAACGCTTTCATATCAAAGCTGCATATCAATGAAGTTTGCTATTCGTAAGTAGTAATTACAATATCAGCAGTTTTTACTGTCATTAAACAATGAACAATCATATTCTGATGAAGGAAACGCGCTCAGAGATTAAAAATGAATAACACACTCCCAGCCGAGGAGATGCACAGTTCTGTTTGTCTGGCAGCTAGGTGATTTTTCAATCCAAAAAGTAAGACTGAAAATAAAAAGTGAATGTTGCAGAAAGGACAACAACCTGGGAGGAAAAAAAAAAAAGAGAGAGAGAGAGAGAGAGACCTACCTGAGTGCTAACTCCAAAATCACACAGCTTGACCTGTCCTCTTGTGTTTACTAGCATATTGGAGGGTTTTACATCTAAAGAGGAATCAGAAAAGTCCAGGTAACTAATTCTGTATTTACAGCACGTGTTTTCAAAAAGCACTTGTGCACACCATACCATATTGCAGAAATGACATCATCTGTTCAACCTGGAATTCTAATCACAAATTTAATGCAAAGCATTTTATCTGGAGGCAAAATGTAAGGTCCTAACTCCTTCACTTCCAACCATTTCTGGTTTCTATGGAAGCAATGGTTTATTTCAACTGAAAGTCAAATAAAATCTTGGCTTCCCACAACAGTAAATGCATCCATCATCCTATCCCCAGGCTTTCAGGAAAAGTAGGTGGATAAGAAAATGTAATCTTCTTGCAAAGAATTTACACAAAAAGGTTTAGCTTTGCTGTTGATGTGAAACTACTCTTCCCATTCAAGAAGCAGTAAGGCCAAAGGGAAGCCAACAAGGAAAAAATAAATCATTCCTATGTTGCTGGTAACAGGTCATATCTGAATGAAGCAATGACAAAAGAACGCAGTCTTGTTATCTCCTGGTTTTAGGTGACAAATGCTATTTCAGATAACACTCAGAAATTGGTCTAAAAGGCATGTGGATGTGTGTGCATATATGCACGTATCGATCTTTGTTTCATTTCTCCTTCTCTTCCCTTATATCACTTTTGACTGCTGTTAGAGTCAACAAAAGAAGTGACATAGCTTTTGCCAAGGCAGTCGGTTGCTAAATAATGACACAAAGGGTTTCTGCGAAGCATGGTCAGTGACAGCAATGAGCCATTTCAGGAATTCAGGGAGCCCACAAAAACCATCCCAGTAGGAAAGAGCACACCACTGTCGATGGTACAGAGTAGCACCTGCTTCAACGTTCCATCTTCAATGGCAAAAGTGGTCTTGAACAGACAATGTGTTATATTGAATATATATTAAATATTACCCCAAATTACCCCAAAATGGAGCAAGAGACTCAATTTTTTTCATGTGAAATTAAAAAAAACATGTGAGTCAGTCCACCTTCACCCTCCACTTCACAAAAGGTAACCCCAACAAACAATCTTGCCAATAGCAGGTACTTAATTCAAACTTCACGTTCAAACTCAGTAAACAACAATTACTGAAGTCTACTTCCTATGTGACAGGTGACATGCCAGGCACTTCCACGTACATGCACTCATTTCCTTTTGCCTGACTGACAAAGAACTTTCTTTCATTGACTACTATATTCCCAGCCCCTAGAAGAGTTTCAGGGCTGTAGTATATGCTTAATAAATATTTGTTGAACAGACGAGAGACTAAATGAATGGAAACCAGACACGCAAAGTATGATTTAATGTTGATCATTCTGTTTCAGTGATCAGGGGACGGCTATAGAACAGGTCTTGGCAGCCTGCCCTTCATACAAGACATACTCGATCCTCCCTTTAGGGGCACGCTCTGAATATAAGTTACGATGTGTAGGCTGGTGTACATTCTTCTACCAGCTAGTCTCTCTGCCTCCAACTTTCCTCAATTTGAATTATAAATCTTACACTACGCCCATATGAAAATGACCACGTAAAGGAAGTACAACCACTGGTTAAGGAAGTACAATAGTCCCTGACTTCTGTCAACCTAAATGTGAACTCTGAGTTGGCCCCTTGTATACGTTTCGTAAACAGCTCTGGCAGAGGCTGTCCAGGGAACCTGAAAGAAATGCTGGACTCCACATAGGCTGGTCTTATTTTCCAAATCCAATTCTCATTAGAGGCCCTCAACTTTGAGTATTTTTCTTTTGGACAACCTGCTCTTTTATATATCGACAGCTTTAAACCACTCTTAAGCCACCACATCAGATGGAGACAGTTAATGAACAAATATTTTGAGCTCCCGGAAGAAGGAGCTGCCTGGACATCACAAGCTACGCCCAAATTAACACATCTTTAGCTTTAATCAGATATACTTTTGACTTAGGTGGATCAATAGAAAGAGGAGCCATAAAACAACAGAACTGCTAGTTTATACTCTAAAAGGCAAGGTGTAAATAAGAACTTCATTGCATTTTTCAGCTCTCCAAGATCTTAACTTACATGCAAGCCTGCTCTGTGACTTTTGCACATTCACCTCTCAGCCTACTTCCTCCCAGGGAACACTTCATCTATGAAAGCAGCGAACACCCACTCCTCCCCACAGTATTACACCTGGGCTGTCTTAATCATGGTCTCTGAAGAAACAGAAAACTCCATCACCAAGCCTTTGTTCATGCTGTGTGTTCCTCTCTCCCTCCTGCCCGTCCCCAGGTTGAGAACCCCTTCCTCAATATTTCCTGAATGAATCCTATACTTCAACTCAAGTACCCCGCCTCCCTGTGGCCTTAACTACTCAGGCCATCCGAGTCCTGGCTTCCTCCGAACTGCTAAAGCATTTACTGTCAGTGCCATTTGTTTGGGACTAAGTATGTCACAGGGTTTGACCAGAGTTATTTACCATATTTACTGGTGTAGGTATTTCCACACCAAGTAGTAAGTTCACAGGGCAGGAATATGCTTCACACATCTCTGGGTGTATGTTTCTGACAACAGTACCTTGCTCACTGGTTAATGGCTTTTTAAACAATACACTAACTTTGCTAATAGAAGTAACCCCCATCCCAGTAGTATCTTGAGATAGCATTTGAACATAATAGACCCCTTTAAATAAAAACAGTGGATTTAGGCTAGGAGACAGAGGACCTGCATTTTTGTTTTTTTGGCCAAGCCACAAACTTGGCATGTGAATTTAACATGGCCGATGATGTTTTCGTTTCTACCTCTGCAGGGAGACAATAAGAGATACTGTGTCAATATTGAAGAATGGTGAGGATTAGATGAGATAACCAATGTAAAATCGCTTTTAAGAGGCCAAACACTCCATAAATATAAAGTATTATTATCTACTGATAATCAACAAAACTGTTATAAACAAAAAGTGGAATATTTTTATCTATTTAGGAAATAATTTGTTGTTGCTGCAGCCAACTTTAGCTGTATTTCAGTAAAACACTAGCTAAAAAAAGGTAATTCCCCAAGTGCAGTAAATAGAACGATAAAAACAAGTTAATGTTCACGAGGAGGCATTTTTGTCAGACCATGTGGACACATTCCTCAACAAGGCGACTGAACTGCTCTCCTCGTTATTTATGCTTCCTCTCTACTGTCTGTGTTGAACACAGTGGTTAACGTGATACTTTTATTTATTTAAAAAAATTTTTTAAAGTGATCCTTGGAAAACTAAATCAGACAATGTCATTTTCCTGCCTAAAACCTCCAAGGGCTTCCCAGCTCAACACAAAATGCAGCCCTCGTGATAGCCTGTGAGGCCATCTCTGAGCTGGTCCCCATTAGCCCTGGGCTCACATCCTTCTTATTCCTTTCTCTGCCGAGTCGGCTTCATTGCACTGCCTTCCTTGTGAGACATGCTCCTTCCTCAGCGTTCCATGCCCCTGGAATACTCTGCTCCCATACACACACACACACACACACACACACACACACAGCTTGCTCCTTCATTTCTTTTAGGTTTCTACTCAAATGTAATCTTTTTAAGAGAAGCTTTCCCCAGTCAACCAGTGGGAAGAGCAATACCCTCCCATCACAGATGTATGTGCAAATCTGTTGTCTTGTCCTCCACTGTTAAAGGGAATCTCCGCAAGTATAGGGACTTAGCTGTTGCGTTAGCTACTCTATCTAGAATGGTGTCTGGTACTGACAAGGAACCACATTTGTTGAACAAACAGTGAATAAATGATATCTCTTCTAAGCAGATGGGGAAATGTGCTTGTCCAGAGAACTGGACCCAACAAGGAGTTGAATCCTTCCCCACTTAATGGCATATACTTCAGAATAAATACATTTAACTATTAATGAACACATTTTTAAATGACATTTTTCACTCTGGAAAGAATCCACAGTCATTCAAAAACATTTATTCAACAAATATTTACTGATGCATTAACATGTGCCAGATATTAGGGTAGGTGATGTGGAGAGAAACATAAGTAAGACCCACTCTCTACCCCTGAGGCAAATGTGGCCAAGGGACCCGCTGGCATATTCTTTTACCACAATATAGTACATGAGATTTCAGGATAACAATACTGCTTATGTATAACTGAAATGGGATTCTTTTCCTGAACAATTGGCATACCTCCTATAATAAAAACAATGAGAATTATGCAACTAAAGAGCTCCCAAACTTGGTTGTGCATTTAAAAATAACCAAACCAAACCAAAACGAAAACCAAAAGCCAACTTTTGAATTCCACCACAGATCTACTGAATTGGAAACCAATCTAACAGAGCCTGGTCTTTAGACCAGCATTCAGAAAAGACTAACATAACCTCCTGGATTGCTTCTGATTTAACTACTGTCTAGCTAAAAATATCTGAAAAGAAACTTCTTCTCTTATTTTACTTTTTAAAATCAATTTTATTCATTTAAAACACCAATTTTATTGCAATCATTCTGAACGCAATTTGATGAGTTTGAAAAATGTATACATCCATGTATCCACATCACAAACAAGATACAAAACATTTGTATGACCCCAGAAAGTTCCCTGTGCCCCTTTAGAGTCAACTCCTCCCTGACCTCTGGCAATGACAGACCAGTTTCTGTCGTTACAGTTTTGCCTTTTCTACATATATCATGAAACCCATAATAAGTTGGTTAGTGTTTAGAAGTTGTATCTGTCATTAAAATTCAAAGTTCATATGCTCCAAATAGTACAACAGTTGGGTCTTTTTTTTTTTTTAAGTAGTTTGACAATTTGTGCTTTTAACTGGAGTGTTTAGACCATTTACATTTAACGTAATTATTGATATGGCTGAGTTCAATCTTACCATCTCACTATTTGTCCCATCTGCACTTTGTTTCTCTTTTCTTTTTCTCCTTGCTTTCTTTTGGATTAGTTCGGTTCTTTCTATCTTTCCACTGATCTCTACCATGGGCTTCTAAGCCAGAGATTGACATGTTCTGTAAAAAAACATATTTCAGGCTTTGAGGGCCATATGGTTTTTGTTATAACTACTCAGTTTTGCTGCTGTAGTGCAAAAGCAAACATAGGCAATACATAAATTAATGGGCCTGGCTGTGTTCCATTAAAATTTTGTTAATAAAAATAGGCAGTGAGCCAAAGGGCCTGTGAGCTAAGCTTTGCCAGCCCCTGTTTGAAGCTTTTCGTTTCTTTTTTAAAATGGCTGTTCTAGGATTTACAGTATGTTTCTTTAACTTCTCAGTTTACTTTCAAGTAATATTTGGGTATTTCATTTATAACATAAGAACTTACAACAATACACTTCCATTTTATTCCTCCCATCCTTTGTGTTACTATTATATATTGTCTCTCCACATATGTTATAAGTTCCACACTGTACTGTCTTAATTTTTGCTTTAATCTTTTAAATTTAAAAGTGAGAAAAACTTATATATAGCCACACGTTTACCATTTCTAGTGCTACTTATTCCTCTGTATAGGCCTAATCATTCATTTGGTATCATTTTCCTTTTGCTTCAATAATTTCAACATTTGGCCTACTGGCAATAAGCAGAATTTTTTTCTCTGCTTTGGTTGCCTAAAGAAGGCTTATTTTGCTGTTATTTTTGAAAAGTATATTTACTAAAAATAGTATTTTGGATTGATAGAGTCCTCCCCACATACAACATTTTAAGGCTATCTTTCCGTATCTTGTAGTTTGTATAACTTCAGACAAGAAGTCTGCCGTCGTTATTTATTCTTCCTTTCCCCCTCCTTTTCCCTCTTCTTCGTTCTATATTTTGTTTTCTCTGAATATGTTAAAGATCTTTTAAATCACGGGTTTTTAAATTCTTTATTCTGTTGCACTTTGGTATGGCTTTGTGTTTATCCTGGTTAGGGTTTGTTGAACTTCTTAGATCCACAGGCTTACGAGTTTCATCAAATTTGGAAAGTCTGGAGTCTTTATTTCTTCAAATTGTATGTTTTTTCCTTTTCTCTCTCCTTTCCTTCTGAGACTCCAATTACACATATACCCTAGACTTCCTGATACTGTCCCAAAGGTCAATGAGCCTATGAAATTATATATATATATATGTCTTTTTACATTCTAGCATTTTGGGGGTATTTTCTTTATTTCTAACGTCAGTATCACTGATTGTTTTTTTCTGTAGTGTCTAATCCAATGTTAATTCCATCATGTGAAATTTTTATTTCAGATACTTTATTTTTCATCTTTAGATGTTCCACTTGATTCTTTATGAACTTCCATCTCTCCTCATATTGCTCATGTTTTCCTTGAGATCCTTGAATATATCTGTAATATTTATAACAACTGTTCGAAGTTCTTATCTGCTAAGTCCATTATCTCAGGGTGTGGGGAGTGAGGGGTATTGTTTATATTGATAATTTTCCCCTCTTGGTTATGATCTTTCTTCCATTATCCGAAAAATACTTGTTCACCTACTAATTCTTATTTGGATGCCAGATATTGTGAATCTTACGTTGTTAAGTTCTGAATTTAGTTGTAATCCTTCAAAGATTGTTGAACTTGATACCGGCAGGTAGTTAACTTATTTGCAGATAACCAAATCATTTTGAAGCTTATTTTAGAGTCTTTATTCATAGAGAGCCTAGAATAACCTCTAATGTAAGCATGACCCTTCTAAAAAGCTTCTCTTGAAGGCTCCAATGTATTCAACAAGGTCTTTCCACACTGGTTGATTGGAATTTAAAAAATTCCCAACTCTGTAGAAGCTTTAGGAATTGTTTAGCTTATACTTCCCCAGAAATATTCCTTCCCAGACAGTAGGTTTTGTCTAGCTTTGTAAGACTTCACTCTATGAATGCTGAGGTTGGTCATTTGGCTAAAGACTTAAGGACACTCTAATACAGTTTCTTGAGTTCTTTCTCTGCATAATTCTTGCCTCTCTAGGGTTCTACCCTGTAAATTCTAACCATTTTGGCTTTTCTGATCTCCAAACTCCATCTCTTCAGCTCAGTAAGACTTTTGGGCTCTGTCTGAGTCCCCTCCCCCTATGCTGCAATCCAGAAACTGTGTCAAGGCAGAAAGCTTGGGTGATTACAGAGCTTACTTCATCTGTTACCTTTTCTCAGGGAGCATAGTCCTGAAATGCTTATTATCCAATGTCTGAAAACAGATGTTTCATAAATTTTGTCCAGTTCCCTGGTTGTTTGGTGGAGGATAAGTCCCATAGCAGTGATTGCTTTCTGGGTAGAAGTGGGAATATCTCTTTATTTTAAAGTTCTTGTCTTTTATCTTCTGTTCATTGTTTTGACCTGATATCATAAGCTGCCTCAAATATTTTTTCATATTTATTATTATTTTTTAAGCAATCACTACACCCAATGTGGGGCTCCAACTCACTATCCCAAGATCAAGAGTCACATGCTCTTATGACTGAGCCAGGCAGGTGCTCCTCAAACTTTTTTTTGAAATAGACAAGTATGACATTAGGGCTTTATTTAGTTAGGCTAAATCTTAATTCATTTTGCAGAATTTGAAGCAAATTGGATCTCCTTTAAATGTTGGAATGAGGATGGCTCCTCCCATTTAAGTTTTATTTCATCTAAATAAAATATCTCACCTTGTATCTGAGGTGTAAGCAATCCCAGTATGCAGCAACAGAACTTATTACTTCCAAGTTTTCACTTAAAATATGCAAATTCTACAACTCTTGAAAACCACTCGAGGAATACTAAAGTGATCTCTTCTGGTTTGTTTTCAACTTCATTCTAAGCTATAAACATGACAGATAAGGCAAAAAGTTTCTTTTAAGGGGGCAGTTGGTGTCTACACTTATTTTAATGCAGCCTCAAGTTATGGAAAACAAACGGCAACTGAAAGGCTAGAGCTTTTTATTCAGCTCACTTAAAAACACCATAACCTTTCTTCTGTAAACAAAGTGCAAAAAAGATGAGTCATTAAAGTGACTGATTATAAATGGCAATCATCAGGGCAGATGTAAGTCATTTTGGTTTAATCAGGCCATTAATTATTAGGGTTTATCAATTAGTTTTATTGAAGGCAAGGGAGCTTAAATGAATAGTAGGGCATTGATTTTAACTGAGACATTTTCTCAAAGAAAATACAAATGAGGTATGTAAAATTACAGGTCCTCTTCATACCACTAAAAAGAAACAAGCTCCATCAAATGTAAAACATAACTCTTTGGTGAAAAACCAAATTAACTCTAATTCTCTTAGCATTAGATATAAAATATGTGTTGGTGTTCTCTAACTCGCAGCAGTCTGATTTTAATCTATCTTGGCCAAGAGGGCAATACCATGTTGGAGAAATCGAGATAAAGGTACAATGCAAAGTACCCATTTTTAAATCAGCTATTTCTTATCTTCTTTCATTTTAGAAAAAAATTTAGTCATTTTATGCAGATAGATTTTTATGGGAATCAGAATAGATATCTGTTGGTCAGACCCTCTCAGAGGAAGCAGAGATGACATGGAAAGTGTGCGAGTGTGCCTGTGTGCACGTGCTCACGTGCACAGGATATATAAAATTATAGATGGTATCTGATCTTCCCATGCTGACAAGGTGGTTAGGAAAACAGTGGGACTGTGTACTTAGCAGTGCCTATAACAGAGCTGGACCTCAACAAATTGCTATTTTAAATTAATAAAATAAACGAGAGAAATGTTTTATAAACTTGAAGGCACCACATATACTGGAGGTATTGCTTTGTAGAATTGGTAATGACAATGACTCTCACCCTTGAAAGTCGGGAAGTGGGTTATCTAACACACTAAACCAGACCCAGTTCTAAATAAAGTTCACTTTCATTATACGAGCTCTACCTAAAGACAGCCTTCTACCAGGATGGCAAGTGCTGTTCAGCTGGGATCTCAGAAGAGCTAACAATTATCTGGTCACAACATGAATCTCCTGTCATAATATTTGCCCACTCCTTCAGTGAGATTTCATAGTAAGTGGGCGTTTTATTGATGATGTAATGAATATCTGAGTTGCATAAGTGACATCCCATATAGATAATAGGCAGTTATCATATAGTTCTGTTCAATAATTTGAAGTGCTCAGAAGATTAGAAAGATATCAGGAAGTGAGAAGAATAAGAGAATTTACAAACAAGGTCTCACATCACGTATAAGATAATAGTAGATGGTTATCTACAGGAGCCTCTAACTGGATAATAGCCTGAAAATGTCTTTAAAAATTAAGCATAAACTTACCATATAATCCTTGTGGTCACTTTCCTACTCTTTTTCTTTTAAAGAGATTTTAATTTTATATATTTCTAAAAGTTATTTGAGAGAGAGAACACAAGCAGAGGGGGAAGAGCAGAAGGAGAGAGAGAAACAGACTCCCTACTAAGCAGGGAGCCCCATGTGGGGCTTGATACTAGACCCTGGGATCATGACCTAAGCTGAAGGTAGGTACTTAACCAACTGAGCCTCCCAGGTGCCCCATATTTTACTTGAAAGAGAAAGAGTGAGAGAGAAAGCATGAAGAGGGGAGAAGCAGAGGGAGAGGGAGAAGCAGACTCCATGCTGAGCATGAAGCCTGGTGTGGGGCTTGATCCCATGACCCTGAGGTCACAGCCTGGGCTGAAATCAAGAGTTGATAGATGTCTAACCAACTGAGCCACCTAGGCACCCCTCTGTCTGATTTTTTAACAAAATATGAAACATCAGTTAACTACACTGGTCATAAACTATGGATGAATAAGAAAAATGGTTATTTCTTCTCTAAAGTGGTATGTACTATATGACCTGATTCACTGTGATTACAAATATTTAAAAAAAGATACTAACCACCCCCACCTATATACTCAAGAGTTATATGAACAGAGAACAAAATAATACACGAATAACAGCATTATTATAATAGCCTCAAACTAGATATGATCCAAATGTCTATTAGCAAATGGATGGATAAAATGTGATCTATCCATACAACAAATTATAATTCGGCAATAAAAAGGAATGAATGACATATGGTACCACATGGATGAACCCCAAAAGCATTATGCTAGGTGAAAGAAGTGAGATAGCAAAGATTTTACATTGAGGCACCTGGCTGGCTCAGTTGGTAGAGCATGTGACTCTTGATCTCAGGGTCACTGAGTTTGAGTACCATGTTACAGATAGGGTTAACCAAAAAAAAAAAAAAAAAAAAAAAAAAGATTTTATGTTCTATGATTCTGCTTTTATAAAATGTCCGGAAAAGGCAATTCTATAAAATCAGAAAAAAGATCAGTGGTTCCCTGGGGCTGGGAGCAGGGATTGTTTGTAAATGGGCATGAGGACTTTTCTGGGGTGATGGAAATGTTCCAAAACGGATTATGGGGATAGTAATACAATTCTATAACTTATTAAAAATACCTGAATCATAAACTTAAAATGGGTGAATTTGATGATATGTAAGTTACAGATCAATAAAACTGCTTAAAAAATCAGCCTCAAAACACAATTTGACTTATTCTCCATAGTGTCTCCGGTGCTTTCCCATCACGGTGGTCACTTTCCTACTCTACTGATAACAAAATGCAAAACGTCAGTTAATTACAATGATCACATACTATATGCCAATGGCAAAATGGTTATTCCCTCTCAAAACTGATATGCACTAGAAGGCCCGATTGTGATTATAAATATTTAAAGACATGAATTTTTAAGAGTCACTTCTGTGTGTTGTAAGACTATTCCCCCACCAAAACTAAGGCTATGTAAACAAAATGTGAAAACAACTGGTTCAAACATGAAAAATTTGGTCAACCAACCATGGTTGCCTCAATAACCTCCAGAAAAGGCTCGGATTTTCAGGCTGGACTGACTCACTCTTTTTTTTTCACTGAATTGACCAAATTGACTGTGGAAATTGGTATCATGTTGAGACAACCCATGTTGCCACCCATAACCGCCTCATGCAAGAAACTGTATCTTGACACATGCTGCATCAATTAGCTATTAAACAATCCACAAAAACAGCATCAGGCTGAAGCTTGCTAATAAAGACCGGAGCCCATGAGAGCATGTGCTTTCTGCAGCTCTCCACAAAATGCCCCGCCGCCCACAGCCCAGCCCCCGCTCCCAACACAACCACGGGTCAGAGGGGGAGGCTACCCTTGATCACGATGTGGCTGGGTGCCGAGGGGGCTGTTCAGAAAAGATAAATAGAAGCACTTTCACTACACTACAGCTGGAGTTACCCGATGCGCTTTGTACAGGGATCTGTGTGTCTGTTTCCTGGTAAGATTAGCTCCAAAGAAAACGTTGACTTTGTGCAAGCCATTGCGTGCTTTCTCTGGTTGGAAAAAGAAAACCACACAAATCGAGGCTTCCCTTTTTGTTGTGATCTATTCCTACCAAGTGCTGATGGTATCTGCTACTTCTGCTCTTTTTTTGGTATCATTCATGTTTTATACTTAAAATATTTAATTTGCTCTGTGCTTTCAAGCCTCGCTGGATGCTTTTAGAAAGAGCCATGGCTAAAATTCTTAAGGGAATGTGATCTCGGTTTTGAAATATGGCACGTGGCTCTGTTGTGGATGACAGTGAAAGCAGAAATAAACTTCTCTACAACTTCTTCCTTCCATAAAGCAATTACACGGTTTTGCTTGCATGCCAGGAGCCAGAGGACACATTAGCAGGTCTCCCCTCCTGGTACCCTCTCCTAGCACTGTTCCAAAGGTGCTGCAGAAACCTCCTTTCATTATCTTTCATTATGTTTAATTGTCTTATGAAAAGACAACAACTAATATATCTATCTAGTTATTTCTTGGGGACTGCATTCTAATGAATGAGAACAGCAGGTACAATTAAATATAGACTCTGCTGACATTCTGCATTACGAATTCATCTGTGCACAACAGGGACCCACATAAGAGAAAGCCACAATGCAATATAAAAGTTATTCTAATCACTCCATCATATAATAAAGGGTAGGTCATCCAAATATTCTTGCAAAGCCTTAAATAAAATTAAACAGTATAATTAGCTATCTGAAATGGCAGCTACTATCTAGAATCTCATGATTCCATTCAGAATGGAGGCAACAAACCTGGTTTTCTCCTTCATGTATGAGAAAGGCAGGAGACACGCAGCATTTAAAAAGGCTGATACCAAGGGCAAAACGGCCTCTGCCTTCCCTCAATCTTTTCACAATAAGTAAAAGAGGTTCCCTTCTAGCACAGTGGATTTTAGATTTCTGCCCAGCAATATGTACGCATTCTGGTCAGTGTGTGATAAAGAGTAGGTGCGAAGGGACCAGTTCCTGAGACTCAGAAGAGACAAGTATCTTGTCCCAGCTCTGAGAGAACCTACTTCCCCACATCTAAGATACCATGAATTCTAAGAATCCTACTGACTATAAAAGCAGTGAAAAGGGGAAAGGAAAAAATGGAATGGAGTATTACATTAAAGGCACAAATAAACTATAAGATGCATTTTAATTGTAGACTTGAAGCAGCACGTCCACAAGACGAACTCTGGTAAATTGTTCAAAAGAAATGGAAATTCTAGGGGCTCCTAGGCGGCTCAGTTGGTTGAGGGCCCAACTCTTAAATTTGAGCCCTGTGTTGGGCTCTGTGCTGAGAGTGGAGCCTGCTTGAGATTCTTTCTCTGTCCCCCTCTCTCTGCCCCTCCCTCCCCTAAAAAGAAAAAAAAAGGAAAGAAATAAAAATTCTAGCAGCTAATACCTCTGTGGTACTTGTATATGCCAAACATTAAGCTAAATGCATTATCATCATATGCATTATTAACTCATTTAGTTCTCATTATAACCATTGAGATAAATATCATTAGCTCCATTTTACAGATGAGTAAATTGAGGCTCAAATTAATAAAACAACTTGCTTAGGGCTATACAACTAGAGTCTCCAATCCTAAGTCTTATTCTTTTTTTAAAATATTTTATTTATTTATTTGAGAGAAAGTGTGCATGCACAAGTGGGGGGAAGGGCAGAGAGAGGGGGAGAGAGACAAGCAGACTCCTCTTTGAGCAAGGATCCTGATGGGGGGTTAGATCCCAAGACCCTAGATCATGACCTAAGCCAAAGTCAGATGCTCAACTGACTGAGCCACCCAGGTGGCCCTCTAATCCCAAGTCTTAGGCCTTAACAAGCTGAACTATATAGAAGATAAACCACACCTGAATTTATCGGCTGGACTATTATCCCAGCTTTGGCACTGAATAGCTGGCTGATCTTCAGATGTTTTATTTTAGATCTTTCCATTTCTCATGGGAAAGGAGATAAGGAGGAAAGTCTGGGGAAGGTTCTAACTATTCCCACATAATCTTTCGCTGCTTTTCTTATGAAGCATTATTTGAACTACACAACAGCTTTTATGAACCAGGCACAGTGCTGTGACCTCAAAGAGGTTAAGGAACTGACCCAAGGTCACGTAGCAAAGTTGAATTAGGAGGCGGAACCAGGACTTAAACCTGGGTCTGACCCTAAAACCAGAGCTCTTCCATTAGACCACCAACCCCGATGGCCTTTTTTATGGCGAAATTCTTTAGCCTGATGAGCCTTTGTTTCTTCACCTAAAAATGGGGATGGCAACCTTGCAAGGCTGTCACCAAGCTCAAATGAAATAATACACACAAAAGATCTAATATAGTAGTAGACAAAAGGCATTCAGTGAATGATAACAATTATTGTTGCACGCAGTCCAGAGGGAACTTAATACTCCCAACGGCAAAATAATGGACTTGATTTCCATGGGGCTGATCATTTCAAACTAGGTCTTCGAGAAAAGAACAGGTGTGGAGCGGTCTTGTAAGTATAACTAACTTGTAACTGCTGTAAATTCTGGCAGAGTGTTCTACCTGAGGATAAATCTCTTACTTTAGTATTAGAAAGGGCAACAAAGGATAACTTCCAATGAAGCGACATACCACTATAGAACAATTTTTTCTTGCAGAAAAAAATTCTCAAAGAAAAATGTTGTTCCCAGAAAGTTACAATTCAATTTATTCGTTTCATAAACATGCAGTGCACATCAGTACCACACACTAACTGTGGCCTTCAACCTCTCAGCAACAGAATGACCATCACACAAGTGTTCTCCATCTTCCTCTGATAAACTGCTAAACTTCACGGTCCGCCTCAAGACAAAGCCATGATCAGAGCTTGCTGCAGGGCTTGGTGAATCACACATGCAGCAGGGCACACAGAGTGCACCCTGCGGGTAGTTGGACAGAGCTCATCATAGAGGCCAGGGGCTCCTTGGAGGGTACTATGAAAACCTCTAAGTCCAAATGCACATAGTTGACTTTAAATCCCAACTCCCAGCAAGGTAGAAGGCCTTTAGGGGACATGACGGGGGAATAACTACCCTCTCCCGCTTGTGTTCCTTCTCTGTAGTACATGAGCTCTTTTCTTTCCTCTAAGGCTTCCAAGGATACTCATTTCAGAATGGGAGGGGGGAGGTGCCCTGCATAGTAATTCCCCTGGGTTCTTCATCCTGTTAGAGATGTCCTGAAAGGGAAGACTCTGCTGTGATGCATAGGAGAAAGAAAAACTAAGTCCACAACAACCCTCTCTGATTAAGTAGACCACCCACACAGACAGCTATAGAAAGATCACATATTTTTTAAATTAAGCTTTTTATTTTGAGATCATTGTAGTTTCACATGCAGTTAAAGACACAATATGGAGACATCCTGTATACTCTCTATCCATGGTAACATCTTGTAAAACTACAGTACAGTATCACAAACAGGGTACTGACACTGGTATAGTTAAGACAGAGAACGTGTCCACCACTATACTCTTTTCTACCACACCCACTTTCCTCTAACCCCTGAATATTCTCCTTAGCTCCTGGAAACCACTGATCTATTCTCCATATCTATAACTTTGTCATTTAAAAAATATTATAAAAGGGGACTTGGGTAGCTCAGATGGTTAACCACCTGCCTTCGGCTCAGGTCATTATCTCCAGGTCCTGGGATCGAGCCCCATGAGTTGGAGTCTACTTCTCTCTCTCCTTCTGACTCTTCCCCTGCTTGTGCTCTGTCTTTGTATCTCTCTCAAATAAATAAATAAAATTTCTTTAAAAAAAAATTATAAAAATGGAATCATACTATATTTACCTTTTTGTGCCTGACTTTTTTTTTTTTCTTTTAAAGATTCTATTTATTTACTTGACAGAGAGAGATCACAAGTAGGCAGAGAGGCAGGCAGAGAGAGAGGAGGAAGCAGGCTCCCTGCTGAGCAGAGAGCCCGATGTGGGACTCAATCCCAGGACCCTGAGATCATGACCCGAGCCGAAGGCAGCAGCTTAACCCACTGAGCCACCCAGGTGCCCCCTGACTTCTTTTTTTTCAACTCAGCATAATGCTCTGGAGATTCCTTTTTACTGCTGATTAGTATTACACAGTATAAACGTACAATGTTTAATTATTCACTCACTGATGGACATCTGGGTAGGTTCCAGTTTTGGGCTATTATAAATAAAGCCGCTATGAACATTTGTATACATGTTTTTGTGTGAACTTAAGTCTTCACTTCTTTGGGATAAATGCTTACGAGTGCAACTGCTGGGCTGGACAGCAGTTGCATGTCTAAATTTTTAAGAAATGCCAAATTTGGGGCGCCTGGGTGGCTCAGTGGGTTAAGCCGCTGCCTTCGGCTCAGGTCATGATCTCAGGGTCCTGGGATGGAGTCCCGCATTGGGCTCTCTGCTCAGCAGGGAGCCTACTTCCTCCTCTCTCTCTCTCTGCTTGCCTCTCTGCCTACTTCTGATGTCTGTCAAATAAATAAATAAAAAATCTTAAAAAAAAAAAAAAAAGAAATGCCAAATTTTCCACTGGGGCTATATCATTTTATATTCCTATTAGCAATGTGTTAGTGATCTAATTTCTCTGCATCCTCATCAGCATTTGGTATTATCTCTATTTTTAAGTTTTAGCCATTCTGGTAGGTGTGTGTTAATATTTCAATGTGGTCTTAATCTGGCTAATGATGCTGAACATCCTTTCACGAGCTTATTTGCTATCTGTATATCCTCTTTCAGTGGAATGTCTCTTCACGTCTTTTTACTGCTGAGTTTTTAGAGTTCTTTATACATTCTAGACACACTCTTTTAAAAGAATACTTTTAAGTAATGTAATATGGGGTTTCTTGTCTTCTGAAAATCATTACCACAAATATGGAAATCCCCAGTGATTACCCGAGGCAAAGAGAATGAATGACCAATGTGGGGAAGAAGGCTTACTCTGTAAAGACGTTCATTTGTGTGGATTGTCAGAGCTGGAGAAAAACCAACAACCCACAGCCATTAAACTAGTTTGTTTACCTCAGTTAATGGGCTAAGTCTATTTTTTTTTTTCCCACAAATGTTCGTGAGTCATGATCTACTACGGCATTG
The DNA here is from genome assembly GCF_011764305.1 of Mustela putorius furo. Classification (NCBI taxonomy): domain Eukaryota; kingdom Metazoa; phylum Chordata; class Mammalia; order Carnivora; family Mustelidae; genus Mustela; species Mustela putorius. Next base: position 11,016,312 of record NW_025422045.1, on the reverse strand, counting down.
CCATGTGATTAATATTTACATTTAAAGGACATTCTTTAAAGGATTTAAAAACAGGAGCCAAGGTAAGTGGGCTCCTGTCACCAGCACTTGCTTAACACAAATGCCCCTTCCAGACACAGCAGACTGAAATAGTCAGAGAGCTCAGGGAAGGAGCCCCCACACCTCGACTCTCTCAGCGTCTCATGATCAACATAAAACCAACCAGGGATGATTCCTTTCTAAATGACTTGGGTTGCTCAAACACTAACCAGTTCTTTAAAACAAAACAGGACAGGGGTGCCTGGGTGGCTCAGTGGGTTAAGCTGCTGCCTTCAGCTCAGGTCATGATCTCAGGGTCCTGGGATCGAGTCCCGTATCGGGCTCTCTGCTCAGCAGGGAGCCTGCTTCCTTCTCTCTCTCTCTCTCTCTGCCTGCCTCTCTGTCTACTTGTAATCTCTCTCTGTCAAATAAATAAATAAAATCTAAAAAAAAGAAAAAAAACCACACACACACACAAAACAAAACAGAACAAAACAAAAACTCTGACTGCTCCTCCAGATAGGAAAATTACGGCTGAAATTAAAAACTCACTGTGACCTATGAGTAAGCATTCACTCAGTACATTTCTACTAAAGAGGTTGTTATGAAAGTTTTGTGCACATTTTTCACAAGTTACTTAAAACTAACCAGGTTAGTTTTCAACTGACAGTAATGTTTTCCAACATTCCTTTCCCTAAAGAATCACTTTATCCAGCAAATGATGATTAGTTTCTGCCAAAAATCCCAACTTCACTACCCATTAAGGTATTAACACAGCCACCTTGACATTAACATTTCTTTCCTAAGGAATTCAAAGCTTTTACTTCTACCATCCCATCCTCTTCTCTCTTTTAGTAAATACAATAAAATAAATTGGGGATGTAATACAAATATTCTAACATTTTTTCAAATGTTTAAGTTTACACTGATCTCATGTAAAAGGCATTCACAAACATATATAACATTTACCTGCCTACACTCTTGGATAACTGGCCTCCAATTCTCTTCCAAATTCCTTCCTCAAAAAGAATGCCCTTGCATGGGCATTCTTCTTGTACCTTTTTTTGGCACCTTCCTGTGAATCTATAATGATTTCAAAATAAAAAGATAAAAAAATTTTTTTTTTCTCACCCATGTTGTGTTTCAACATGTTCTTTTTATAATTCTTTGTTAGTCAAAATATTTTATTTTGGTATACTTTATAGCAGGTAAAACCTTTTCCCTTTAAAGATGTCTTTTGATTTTACTACACCATTCTGGTTCAGAAAGCACCCATTTTCTTTTCTTTTTTTTTGTTCAGATTTTATTTATTTGAGGGAGAGAGGGCATGAATGCGAGCATGAGTGGGGGGGGCAGAGAAAAAAGCAGGCTCCCCGCTGAGCAGGAAACCTGACATGGGGCTCAATTCCAGGACCCCAGGATCATGACCCAAGCCAAAGGCAGACGCTTAACTAATTGAGCCACCCAGGTGCCCTGAAAGCACCCATTGTCTTAGCTGAGTCACACTGCTTTAATCCTCAATTATTTGTTTGCATTTCAGTGTCTCAACTTCAGTTCTAGACAATTTCATACTTCATGGAAGTCCGTACTTTGAATGAACACAAAATAGTTTATAGACAATCAAGCACTTGGGGCATGTCTGTACGGAGTAATGCTCAATAAACATTCATTATTATTACTCCTACTAATCCTATCATTATTTCCAAAGCATAACCTACTCTCAGGGATTCCTGATCTTTTTCCTTCTTTTCCCATATACCTCTCTGATTAGCCTTATTCCCTTACCTCACAAGCCTGTCATCCTTCTGTCTGTCCCAGATCACAGAATACGGAATCCTGGTGCTTGAAGAAACCGGGTGACTGCCTAGCCATCCCTTCAATGTATATAAGAGGAAACTGAGGCCCAGAGAAGAGAGTCCTGCCTTTCCAGGGTCACACAACAAGGCAGTCAATAAGTGTGACTGAACTGGGAATTCAAATAAAGCTTTATTCCTTTTTAGAAATTAAGCTTTTAAAGTTGTCCAAGTTGGGCCAAGTCAGCATTATACACTTGTAGTTCTTTACTATTATCTAAGAGAAAAAATGCTTTAACTAAGGAAAGAAAATATTGTCCAATTTCCAGATGATCCCAATTCCTAGACCACAACAGCTACTTCTAAGTTTCTCTCTCTCTGACATTGCCAAGTCCTTTAAATCATCAGAGATTTTTTCCCAACCTACTGATTTGTTAGACCAAACACAGGTAGGATTTTTCAGGGACTCTGAGGTACGATGATAATGAGAGAATCACTGAGACTCTTCAAATGAATGGTTTGCCTTTCTGGCGGGGGAAACTTCTTTATAAAGCACAGCTTCTACCACACTGCTGAGAAGAGAGTTCCTTCTGTCTCTTCCTTTGCTAATATATTTCTTAAAGTCTGACTTACTGTAGTAAAATTCATACTTTCCAGGTGTATAGATCTATGTGTTCATTTTTTTTTTTTAAGATTTTATTTATTTACTTGAGAGAGAGCAAAAGCCAAAGAGATCACAGAGGGAGAGGGAGAAGCAGGATCTCCCCTGAGCAGGGAGCCTGACATGGGGCTCAATACCAGGACACTGGGATCATGACCCGAGTCGAAGGCAGATGCTTAACAACTGAGCCAGCCAGGCGCGCTAGATCTGTGTGTTCCCACAAATGTGTACAGTTGTGTAACTACCACCAAAATCAAGGTCCAGAACATTTCTAACACTCCCCAAAATTCCCTCATAGCTTTAGAGTTAACCTGCCCTCTACCCTTTGGCAACCACTCATGCATTTTCTATCCATGTAGTTTTACCTTTTCCAGAATGTCATGAAAGTGGAATATACAAGAGGTGGCCCACTGAGGTTGACTTCCCTCACATAGCATAAAGTTCTTGACCTCTGTCCCTGTTGCGTGTATCAGTAGTTTGTTCGCTACTATTACTATACAGTATCCCACCGCTGTACGGATTAACTATAGCTTGCTTATTTGTGTGCCATCTACAAGACATCTGGGCTGTCTCCAATTTGGGAGAACTGTGAATCAAGCTGGCTCGTGCTGCAGGAAAGTATGAAACTGTTTCCTGAAGCACCTGTACCATTTTGCATCCGTGCCAGCAATGCAGGAGAGTTTCCTCTGCTCTATATTCTTGTTGGCACTTATATTATCCATTTTTAATTTTAGTGAAGGGCTCCCTTTTATTACAGAAAAAAAGTAGCAGATAACATTATTTAGTACACTGAACTACTACTGAAACTTCAAGCAACCTTACCTCCTTTCTTTCTCTTGATACCCACAAAGCAATGCATTTGGAAATTCCATTGATTCTACAATTAAAATATACTCAGGATCTGACTACCTCTCCTCATTTTCACAACTGTCTCCTTGATCTGAGCTTCTGTAACTCACCTGCAACAGTTCCTAACAGAACATACAAGCCTCCTTGCTGTTCTGTGAACACTCCAGACACATCCTACCTGGTGACTCCTGCTCTATTCTTCCATATACCTATCTGACCAGCTCCTCTCCTCCTCCAAGCCTCTACTCCAAGCTCATCTTCTGAGGCCTACCCTGGGAATGCTACAAACTATTCTTTGGCTGCTCCAAGCCTGACCTAGCTTTTCTTTCTCCATATTACTAGCCATCTTCTAACACAATGTATTTGCTTTTTTTACTATGTTTATTATTTATGGACTGTTTCACAACCCTGCTCTACCCTTACTAGAGTGAGTTCCATGAGTATAGGAATCTTTTTTTTTTATACTAATGTATTACAAGTGTCGGGAACATAGCTGGTATTAAATAATAGTTGCTAGATGACTGAACTAATGAACTTTGGAATCTAAGGTAGTTCCACTTAGGTCTGTGTGAGGCCAGATTTGTAACAAGTAAAGCCAAGAGGGAACAGAAAATAACATTCCAACATGCATGTTGACACCACAAGACTTGGTTTCTCTAAACACAATTCTATTTGCACAGTGTTTGCCTTCAGAATAACATAAATTATAAACATAGGGGGAATCCTGGGTGGCTCAGTCGGTTAAGTGCCCGACTTTTGATTTGACTCTGGTCCTGAACTTGGGGTTGTCAGATCGAGCTCTTGTCGGGCTCTGCGCTCAGTGCTGAGTCTACTTTAGAGCCTCTCCGCCTCCCATTGCCCTTCTCCTGGCATGTGTGCACGTGTGTAATCTCTCTAATAAATAAATAAAATCTTTTTAAAAATTTAAAAAGTATATATATATATATATATATATATATATAATACAAAAACACGAAAAACCTCTCCTACTAGAGAAAGCAGATGAAATGAACCAGGTTCATATATGTAAAAAATGTCTTGGGACACCCAACCATCGAGGTTTTTGTCTTTCTATAAACTCCTCCATCTGTGTAAGATTGCCCGAGCCTGATTGCCAATTTTATTTTCTTAATCTAAACTCTATTCTCATTACCCTTCCATTTCTATTTTTTATCCTCAGGGAAAGAGCGAGCAGTTACTGCCAGGGCATTCGCACATCTTCCAAAGAAATGGCACAGGTGTTAATCTTGTATTTATGTTTGATGTGGGTAATGATGGCCGTGGCTGGAGCTGCAGGCTTATTAATATGCAGGGCTCTCACCTCATTAGTGGCGATGTATGTTTTGAAGTTAAGCTGCGATGTTTGCTGCAATGTCAAATCTGGTCTACCAGACTTTCTCACTGTTCATTTTCTTTGTTTTTAACCAGTCAGTACATGCTACGGTTAGGGGGCTCACACATGTGCTGCTTAATAAAGACGATCTTCCACAGTAGTTAATCTTGGTGGAACTTTCAAATATTATTAATAATTATGTTCTCATGCGATACCACATGTCTATCTTAGAGAAAAGGTTTTCACAATTTTTGACCCGGTAAGACAAAGAATAATAAACTCTCTTCCCGGCTTAACTGGAAGTGGTATGTGCTTAAACTGGATTAAAAAGTGATTAATTCATAGTTATTATATAATAAAACTCGGGCTCATTATTAGCATTTGATAGTCTATGAAGTACTTGCATATATATCTCAACCAAATCATTACAGAAATAAAATAAAACTAGTAAAATCTTACTGATGTGGCACCTGGGTGGCTCAGTTGGTTAAGTGTCTGTCTTTGGCTGAGGTCATGATCTCATGGTCCTGGGATCGAGTCCCACAGCGGGCTCCCCGCTCAGGCGGGTAGTCTGCTTGTCCTTTTCTCTCTCCCCCTGCCCTTCCCTCTACTCATGCTCATTTTTCTCTCCTGCAAACAAAATCTTTAAAAAATTTAAAAATTAAAAAAAAACTTATTGAATATAATATTTGATCATTCATTATAAACAGTAACTGTTATATTTCAATTCTTAAAAAAAATGTCCAGTAGACGTTACACACATGAAAGAAACAAACTTGTGCCAGACTAACAAGCCCCGCAGGGTGGGTGGTCTCACCGCTGCTGCTCAGTGCTCGTACCGCTACTGCTCAGAGCTCGTTGTACTCTATAGTCCTCACTGAATACACGCTGTGAGAAAGACTCTTAATTTTCACCAGCTTCTTTAGAAGTCATTAACTGTGTTTTTTATAAATTCCAAAAGATACTATGTAGGCATTTATGTTTTCATGGCTAAAAATCCAGGACTACAGTATTCTGAGGAAGCCATTTAAATGAGAGAAACAGTATTTTCTTTTCTCATTAGGTAATTGAATGCAGATGTTTCTTCGTCTTTAAAATCTGTGTTCATAAGTACAAGACCCTGGCTCTAGGGGCAGAATTTGTAGGGAAGGAAATGATGATTGGTGGAGAACACAGGTACTTAGACCAAAACAAAGGAGAAAGAAACTTAGATCACTCATGAGCATTTCTTTGCACCATCTTCTGTTCACTCTGTTCTTGCGGTACCTGTAGCAGCCCCACCCCCACTCCCAACCCCGCAGAAGGCCACTGACTTTGATTTGACAATGTGACACATGTTCAGCTAGAATTCCTATCCATCATTCATTTAGAGAAAGCAAAAATGAGTATATAGGCTTTTAAGAGGGTACAGCCATGAGCTTATATAGCAAAAGTGTAGAAACAAGCATATTACCTATTTAATTGCCTTAGCTGAACTTGGAAGCTCTGATCTTTAATTGCCTGATTGAACTGATCTAAAAAGCTATAATTTTTTAATCAGGGAGAAAATTAAATAGCTTTTTGGTAAATAAAAAAGCATCTTTAATCTTATTTTTATGAAATCCAAGTTATTAAATATGGACAAAACCTCTAAAATATTAAGTTAACAACTACTCAATCTAGTACAATCCTTCACAAAAGTCTTCAGGGACACCTGGCTTCTTCCACTGGTCAATAAAAGCACACACTTTTAAATCCTGAAGGCGAAAGTTGCCGTGAATAACCAGGAAACTCTACAGCTAAGCGTATAAATATATTTAATGAGATATAGTAACACAGCATATTATTTCTTTAGGTGGGTACCTATAATTACTGGGAATAACTGTTCACCTGCACTGTAATTCATTAGTCTTTCTAACTAGAAAGACACAGATGCACATTCACTCACTGGTATTTATTTAAAACCTTGGGAGAGTTTGTTGGCCTATTACCACTGTCCCCATTCCGCCCCTCACAGATACCTTCTTCCCTTAACTAGGAGCATTTTACAGTGGGTGATGCAGTAGGAATTCAGCCAGACAGCAAAGACTGAGAAGAGAAGTACAAGTTCAGGATTCCTTTTTGGAAACTTTATGTCCTCAATCAGGAAAGCCACTAAGGCCACAAGGTATGTGAAGTGATCTCTTAAGGAACAGCACAGGATGATATCTGAAACATTAGTCAAAGGAAGGGATGCAATTGTATAGAAAGTGAAGGCTTCCACAGTAAAAGAAACTTTTCTTAGCTCAAGTTGCATTCAGAGCTGGGGAGGATCTACTCGCCTCTGAGAGGCTCTGGTCCACCACACTTGCCCACAGTGATTACAGATCGTTGTTCCGGGAACCTGACATATACCTTGGGCTTTATTCTTAGAGCCCAAGCATAAATCCCTTTGAAACATGTCTATCTAGATCCCATTTCACAGAAAAATTCAATTATTTCTCCAAAACAAAGAGTAAAACTAAAACCAATGATTGCAAAGAAGAAAAAACAAAGATGATGGCAGAATAACCAAACAGTATTTCCCTATCCACTATAGTTCTTAGTGCTACTAAGATTCCTCACAGAAAGTTTTGGTTAGGGAGAATTCACTGTAAGCCAGAAGTATGCTGTATGCCCAGAGTACAAGACAAGCCTAAGAATCACTTTAATAGTAACATTTGCATTTCCATGGCAAGGTCCTTTTAAATGAAGGCTTTGCTGTTGAGAATTGATGTCTTCCTTGAGTTCCTTTGTCAAACGGATAGCAGATGTCCATAAAAATCAATAAAATGGCAAGAACTGACCACTGTGTTAACTCCGATTCAAAGGGCTATTACTACTTTATGGGTTGATGAGTGTGGGGAGGTGGTAATACAGGGAATAGAAGCAGTACAGGTCATATTATGTGAAGTACCATTCTCTCTTAACCTCGGTGGTGAAAACGCTCCATTCTTTTCTCACCCACGAGATGTGTTCGCATGATGACTTCTTCCCAGGAAGAGTAACACTAACACAGCTCAGCTCACTGCCCCTACGCCTACATTTTGCGCCAACTATACTCTAGAAACAGAATAGACTGGCTTTAAGGGAAAACTTGGTTCGTGATTCCATTTAATCTGCATAAACGCCTTCAAAAACTGCAAGTTTTACTTGTCAAAGTCTACACATCCTCTTTAAAAGGGGATGAGGGATTTAAGAAATCTGAAATCACTAGGATGTTAAAACCATCACGAAGGAAAACAACCCTTAGTGACAAATGTGATACTACAATTGAAGGCATCAGTTGTTAACTCGTGCTCTCAAAGCTTTTAACTTTTTTTTAAAAAACTTTCCTTTAATCCTGTCCAATGTGCATGCTATTGCATTCCCCAAATGTGCACGAAGCAGGGCTGAGTAGATGTGTAAAATTAAACAGTAGCACTAGTAATAGGAGGCCCTGAAGTTGCTTTGCTATAGTCTGTTTCTCACTTAATAATTTGCTCCAAATGAATTCAGACATGTTGGGAACACTGAAAAATTCAAAGGGAGATTCCTTTCACAACATTCAACAGTTACCTGATTAATCTTCTCGTTTGTTCTGCTAATAGACTAGGAGACTAATCTGTGGTGCATTCACCAACTCCTTGTTTAAAGCTTTACTTTCAAGGTATGTATGTAAGGCAATCTTTTAAGGATCAGTGTATGGTGATATGTGAAGCATTAATAAGGGGAAGGGACACAACTGTATAGAAAGCGAAGGCTTTGCGGTAACTAGAGTTAAGATTTAAAAATCAGATCCTATGATTTTCAAATACTATGAAATACCTTTTTATATGTTTGGTAACCATCCACAAAAATACCTCACCTATAATCTAAAATGAGAGCAGCTGAAGGAGAAAATAAGAAAAACACTTATAAAGCAGCCATCTTTTTGATTACCAAATGTATCAGCTGGCTTAAATATCAGATCGTTTATTTTATTTAAAAAATCAAGGTATCTGGAGAGCTTCCTACCTACCCAAATTCACAAATTAAGTCAGAGCTTGTAAGTGTGATACATACCTCTATGTAAAATCTTTAAACTCCACAAATAGGTGAGGCCTTTAACAACCTAAATTTAAGAAAGAGAAACAGTCCAATTATGATTTTTATCAGAAATTTTCCATATTTTATTTATATTTTATATAAATATATATTTATAATATTAAACATATTACCATATCAACCATCATTCTTCCTTTAAAACTCTGAAAACCAACAAGCATTTTTTGCACATCTCCCATTTCTGTGCCATCCTCTTTGAGGATGCCAAATGTGTAAGTTACTTCTTTCCTTTAACTGGCTTCCAGGGTTCTGAAGTTAAGACACAATGAATGAAAAAGAGGAATGTATGTGCATGCAACATGACTTGAAAACACATCTATTAAATTCTTAGTGTTGGTGTGGACAGGGAGGAAAGGCCTTCCTTTCCTATACTTCCGCATGTGGAATTTTCTTTTTTTAAGTAATGACATTTATGACTAAGGAAAGACATTTTTTAAAAAGTTAACTAATGAAAGGCAATGGGGAAGCAGAGATCACTTTTCCTGCCTATACTCAGGAAGGCTTTACCAAAGTGCTGAGCTCTAAGTAACAGATTCAACTGATGTAAAGGAAAGAGGAAAGTGTTCAGGCCAAGGTAAAAATATACTGTCCACATGCTGGGGCTATGTACTCTTCAAATAGATCAAGGTCAGGAAAGACAAAGAAATGCTGAGAGACGGCTCTGAGTTAGTAGAGACCAGAGACATGACAACTAAATACAATGTATAACCCTAGACTGGATGCTGGATTGGAATTTTTTTTTAAGACTTTATTTATTTATTTGACAGAGAGAGAGAGAGAGAGAGAGACAGTGAAAGAGAGAATACAAGCAGGGGAAGTGGGAGAGGGCGAAGCAGGCTTCTTGCCGAGCAGGGAGCCAATGTGGGGCTTGATCCCAAGACGCTGGGATCATGACCTGAGCAGAAGGCAGATACCCAACAACTGAGCCACCCAGGCACCCCTGGACCCGAAATTTTTATTTTTTTGGTCTAGAAAGGATATTACTGGACAACTGGCAAAATTAAGCTAGGACTGCTGAATTAGGTGGCTGGTTAATATTATACCAGCCAATGCTAATTTCCTGGTTTTGATTAGTATACAGCACTGATGGGAGAGAATGTCCTTGTTCTTAAGAAATATACACCTGAAGCATTTAGAGATAAAGGGCCATGATGTCTGCCATGTACTCTCAAATGTTTCAGGAAATAAACACATAGCAAAGTGGTTAACTGCTAACAACTGGGGAATCTGGAGGAAGCATCTTACAAGTTTTCTGTGAGTTTAAAATAATTTAAAAAGAAAAAAGTTTCCAAAAAATGTTTTAAATGATATTCAGGTAGGAAAGAACAAAGTGTACCAAAATGAGCGGCCTCGCAAGCCAGGCTGGCAGATAAAAGCATATGTGTGGGGTTATGTAGGAAACACTGAAAGGGCAGGTCAAGAAAATAAAGTGAGAAAATACAAACATTCTTATTACATTGGATTTTTGATTGAACGGCCTGTGTTAAGAATAATCAAATAAGATTCTGAAAAAAAAAAAAAAAAAAAAGATGTTTCTAAGACCCTAAGTACATAGATTACCATCTATGTGAGAATTTTAATCACCAAACGCCTTAACAATCTTTATATAGAAATGGTTGTAAAAGGGGATGCATGTGTTTTATTCACACCCGTGACCCTGTATGCACATGAGTGTGAACCTACCAATTTCAAGGTTGACTATTCATAATTATGTATCAGATACAATGGAATGAACCTCTATCACTCAAAATTTACTACCAGAATTTAAAAGTACCCACCATTATAGGAAACTTTAGGTAAGTCAGGATTGTAAAAACAAGGAAACCTGCCATTATGAGGAGTAACTGAGTGATTTATATATTTACTTTGAAAATGATGAGAAGAAGGTTAGGGCTAAATCTGGAAGGATTTTAGTTGATCAAGAAAGACTAAGAGCAATACTAAAAAGAGAAATGCAAAAGGAGAAAATCAATTTCCAAATACTAAAGATCTAGAAGAAGGAAAAATCTATATCAATTAATGCTGAGATCGACATATTTTAGTTCTTAGAGGAGGATATACTCCTGATAGATTTGATAGCAAAGTATGATCATTTCCACAATAAGTTAGTCTGTTTTAAGAGAACAGAATACATTTTTATAGCAAATTATTTCTTCCAGGATTTGGAATAAGTGTCATTACAGTAAAACACATATGTTCTGGACAGTAAGATAGTTAAAAAAAAAAAAGGAAAAAAGAAAATATCAAAATAGTAATAATGATAATGGACAGGGGAAGGAAATAGGCAAAAACATTTCCATAAATGCTTATAAAAGTAACAGTAATAATGAAAACAATTTTCTCTTTGGGTAGTAAGATGAGGCCATCTTATTTAGTATGGAAGTAATCACCTCTGAGTTCTGGAATTAGGGCTAAACTTCCCAATTTATAAGCTTAGTTGCATATTATAAAACCTTCCCATTAAAGATAGTTTGCCACTAAAAACTGGTCCCACAAAAAATTAATAACCAGTAAACACACAAGGGGAAGGCAATCCATACATTCAGCTCATCAGGAAAAAAAAAAAAAAAAGTAAAAAAAAAATGTTGATTTTGTGATACTTAATAAAATTATAAATCTTATTAGAGCTTCAAAAAGAATGTGTGATTTTTTCCAACTTTGTCAAAATAGACTATGTTTTCCTTGAGAAGCGTATAAAAATCAATGTAGAGGGAGTTAGAAATCTGTCCATTGAAACTCTAGAGGGTATTATTGGTATTCAGTATACCAGGTTTCACAACGATGACTTGACAAAGCCTTGACACTAAAAGTACTTATATCTGCTGTCAATCACTCACTCCTTGACATGTCAAGTGCACAGCCTTTCAGGGACAACTTCAATCAACATTACCACTCAAAATACAGCACACAATGTCACTACTTCAGAAATGAGAGGAAAAATAAAACGTGCAAGGATGGCCAGGAATGGCAGAAAGGCATTCCTCTTTCTAGGGAACCACATTCAAATGGAAAGTAGGTAAAAATCACCGAGCAAGCTGGAAGGCTAAAATCAGCCAGTTTATGTGAATGGCTTTTTTCCTGGAAAAATATTCTCGTGCCATATATCCTATAAGAGAAGATTCAAACAACACATCATAAAAGCTGACAGGTGCCATCCTGTAACGAACCTTGGAGCTTTGGACATCCACAGCATGCCAGGTTATTAGAACCTGAGAAATATAGCTAACTGAGGAGAGGAAGAACTGCCTAGATGTGGTTCTAAGACATGAAAGGAATCTGAAGCAATTCCATGTGTCACTCCACTCCTTTCTCGTATGTTTCTCTCTTTTTTACCCCTCTTTCTCTCTCTTTCTTTTTTTTTTTTCCTCTTTAACTTTGTTCTCGCTTTCAGGCCTTCCTCTCCTTTTTCCTCATTCTCTTTGGAAAGGAGAGTGAAAGAGCATGGGGCCTGGGGTAAAACAGTGCTGGGTTCAAATCTTTACTGATTAGTTATAGATAACTTTAATTTTTCTAAAGCTCATCTTGCACATGTATAAAACATGATAAGTAACCTATAATTTAGAGTTTGCAATAAAGATTAAATGACATAATATTTATACATAAAACACTTCATCAACATTGGCACAGGGAGGTATTCAATACTATTTCTCTCCTCTGATTCTGTTGCTTCTGACATGGCAAAGAGCAGCCATGTGCATTCTTAGGCCTCATGTACGGAACTCAAAGAACAATACTGATCTGTCTTCAGAACGGTAGAGGAGAGAAGACCTACAAACATCAGTTTACTAGTCTTATTTTGATTGGGGGAATCCTTCCACTCCTGTTTGTCAACTGCAACAAATGATTATTCAAGTTTGTAGCCTAATCAAATTACATTAAAAAAATATGCTTTGGAGGCATTATGCAAGCTTAGGCCCCAGAATTTATAAGAAGTGACAGAGGAAGAGCTAAATTATCAAAAGCATTTCTTTTACTCTGGCCACAAGCAGTTTCATTCCTATGACCTGATGAGCCATAAAAGCTAACATTCTTAGCTTGTCCAAAGAAATTGGACACATTTTAGCGGGGGGAGAAAAACTCCTAATTTTTTTTAAAAATGCAAGGGAAAATATAAACGATGCTTTGGGCTAGCACTCATTTTAAGTGCCTTTAAAAATTATTTAAAATAATTTTTGTTGTATTTTCAATTAACCAATAGGTAACGCTGGTATTTGAAGCCCGATTATTATTATTTTTGCTGACTCTATTCACTTTGCAGGCTTCTCACTCCAGTAGAATTGAAAAGACCAATGGCCTTGTGTGGATGCCCCACACAAGAGGGAGGTAAGATTTATGAAGTCCAGGAAGAACATGCTTCTCTGACTGAAGGAGTCTGATTCCTATTTTAGCCAAGTTCAACACATAATTGAGTATATAGAACTCATATACTTTTTTCTTTTTCAATTGGTATCCTTGCCTTTTTTTGCCCTTTATTATACGTGTTATTAAACTTTAGAGCCAGGAACTGCCAAAAGCCACAAAGCATTCATTCCCCTCTGAGATTAAAAGAGGAAATGAAACATTTTTATTTTCATCTAAAATAGTGATTTAAGTACTCAAATTTCATACTAAACTAATCTACCTAAACATGTGGATTAGAAGCTACTTAGCAAAAGCATCAGAAAAGAAAGTTCTCATCACCCTGGGCAGTTCACACTAATAATTAGAAAGAAAAAAGGAAAGCTGTGAATTACAATGAACTGAGACCAAATAAGTGTCCATGTTGGATTAAAGGATTTGAGTTGTCAGTCTGATGTATAATGGATGCAAACATCAGCCATTTAATTAAATGATACATGGTATAACCACTTTGTTCTGCATAAAACGGCTTAAGTTATCAGAGTGCCTTTAGTTAAGCAACTGTTTACTATTAACCACCCCATGACTTCTCTTAGACGCTGTTCAGCCTGTATTATTCCAAATTTCAAATCTAGAGTTTATATAGTAATGTCAGACTAGTTAAAATATTCATCAATTAATGTATGAATATAGAAAACAAGAAAACTGCTTTTAATCACAGAGGGAACAAGTTCCTAGACATCGCTGGCAAAAAAATTTTTCTTTTCTTGGAAAGAAAAGAAAAAGTCTGCAAAAGTCTTTAAGAATAGTGTTTTCTGAGGGGAGGAGTCAAGATGGCGGAGAAGTACCAGGCTGAGACTGCTTCAGCTAGCCGGAGATCAGCTAGATAGCTTATCTAAAGATTGCAAACACCTGAAAATCCATCGGCAGATTGAAGAGAAGAAGAACAGCAATTCTGGAAACAGAAAAACAACCACTTTCTGAAAGGTAGGACCGGCGGAGAAGTGAATCCAAAGCGACGGGAAGATAGACCCCGGGGAGAGGGGCCGGATCCCGGCAAGCGGCGGAGCAACCGCGCACAAAATCAGGACTTTTAAAAGTCTGTTCCGCTGAGGGACATCGCTCCAGAGGCTAAACTGGGGGGAAGCCCACGCGGGGTCAGCGTGGCCTCAGGTCCCGCAGGGTCACAGAAGGATCGGGGGTGTCTGAGTGTCGCAGAGCTTGCGGGTACTGGAATGGGAAAGCCGGCTACAGAGACAGAGCCTACAGTAAGCTCGCAGCTCGGGGTGACCTTGAACCGGTCGCAGGCTCGGTGAGCTCGGAGCGCGGCTGGAGGTCAGGCAGACGGGAGTAACTGGGCGCTGTTCTCTGAGGGCGCACTGAGGAGTGGGGCCCTGGGCTCTCAGCTCCTCCGGGCCGGAGACCAGGAGGCCGCCATTTATATTCCCGTCCTCTGGAACTCTACGGAAAGCTCTCAGGGAACAAAAGCTCCTGAAAGCAAACCCGAGGGGATTACTCACCCTGGCCCCTGCTAAGGGCGGTACAATTCCGCCTGGGGCAAAGACACTTAAGAATCACTACAACAGGCCCCTCCCCCAGAAGATCAACAAGAAATCCAGCCAATACCAAGTTCACCTACAAGGAGTGCGGTTTCAATACCAAGGAGAGCAGCAGAATTCCAAGGAGGAGAAAGCAAAGCACGGAACTCATGGCTTTTTCCCTGTGATTTTTTTTTAGTCTTGCAGTTAATTAATTTTTTTCTTTTTCATTTTTTGTTTTTTTTCTCGCATTCTGGTAAAATTTTTTTTTAACTTTTACCTTTTTCTTTTTTAACGTTTTTTAACCAGTTTATCTAATATATATATTTTTTCTTTTTTATATTTTTCTTATTTGTTTTTTTTTAATTCTTTTCTTTTTTTTTTTCTCTTTTTTTTTTCTTTCTTCCTTTTTGAACCTCTTTTTATCCCCTTTCTCCCCCCTCACGATTTGGGATCTCTTCTAATTTGGTTAAAGCATATTTTCCTGGGGTTGTTGCCACCCTTTTAGTATTTTACTTGATCCTTCATATACTCTTATCTGGACAAAATGACAAGATGGAAAAATTCAACACAAAAAAAAGAACAAGAGGCAGTACCGAAGGCTAGGGACCTAATCAATACAGACATTGGTAATATGTCAGATCTAGAGTTCAGAATGACAATTCTCAAGGTTCTAGCCGGGCTCGAAAAAGGCATGGAAGATATTAGAGAAACCCTCTCGAGAGATATAAAAGCTCTTTCTGGAGAAATAAAAGAACTAAAATCTAACCAAGTTGAAATCAAAAAAGCTATTAATGAGGTGCAATCAAAAATGGAGGCTCTCACTGCTAGGATAAATGAGGCAGAAGAAAGAATTAGTGATATAGAAGACCAAATGACAGAGAATAAAGAAGCTGAGCAAAAGAGGGACAAACAGCTACTGGACCACGAGGGGAGAATTCGAGAGATAAGTGACACCATAAGACAAAACAACATTAGAATAATTGGGATTCCAGAAGAAGAAGAAAGAGAGAGGGGAGCAGAAGGTATACTGGAGAGAATTATTGGGGAGAATTTCCCCAATATGGCAAAGGGAACAAGCATCAAAATTCAGGAGGTTCAAGGAACGCCCCTCAAAATCAATAAAAATGGGCCCACACCCCGTCACCTAATAGTAAAATTTAAAAGTCTCAGTGACAAAGAGAAAATCCTGAAAGCAGCCCAGGAAAAGAAGTCTGTAACATACAATGGTAAAAATATTAGATTGGCAGCTGACTTATCCACAGAGACCTGGCAGGCCAGAAAGAGCTGGCATGATATTTTCAGAGCACTAAATGAGAAAAACATGCAGCCAAGAATACTATATCCAGCTAGGCTATCATTGAAAATAGAAGGAGAGATTAAAATCTTCCAGGACAAACAAAAACTGAAAGAATTTGCAAACACCAAACCAGCTCTACAGGAAATATTGAAAGGGGTCCTCTAAGCAAAGAGAGCGCCTACAAGTGGTAGATCAGAAAGGAACAGAGACCATATACAGTAACAGTCACCTTACAGGCAATACAATGGCACTAAATTCATATCTCTCAATAGTTACCCTGAATGTGAATGGCCTAAATGCCCCTGTCAAAAGACACAGGGTATCAGAATGGATAAAAAAACAAAACCCATCTATATGTTGCCTCCAAGAAACTCATTTTAAGCCCAAAGACACCTCCAGATTTAAAGTGAGGGGGTGGAAAAGAATTTACCATGCTAATGGACATCAGAAGAAAGCAGGAGTGGCAATCCTTATATCAGATCAATTAGATTTTAAGCCAAAGACTATAATAAGAGATGAGGAAGGACACTATATCATACTCAAAGGGTCTGTCCAACAAGAAGATTTAACAATTTTAAATATCTATGCCCCCAACGTGGGAGCAGCCAACTCTATAAACCAATTAATAACAAAATCAAAGAAACACATCAACAATAATACAATAATAGTAGGGGACTTTAACACTCCCCTAACTGAAATGGACAGATCATCCAAGCAAAAGATCAGCAAGGAAATAAAGGCCTGAAACGACACACTGGACCAGATGGACATCACAGATATATTCAGAACATTTCATCCCAAAGCAACAGAATACACATTCTTCTCTAGTGCACATGGAACATTCTCCAGAATAGATCACATCCTCGGTCCTAAATCCGGACTCAATCGGTATCAAAAGATTGGGATCATTCCCTGCATATTTTCAGACCACAATGCTCTAAAGCTAGAACTCAACCACAAAAGGAAGTTTGAAAAGAACCCAAATACATGGAGACTAAACAGCATCCTTCTAAAGAATGAATGGGTCAACCGGGAAATTAAAGAAGAATTGAAAAAAATCATGGAAACAAATGATAATGAAAATACAATGGTTCAAAATCTGTGGGACACAACAAAGGCAGTCCTGAGAGGAAAATATATAGCGGTACAAGCCTTTCTCAAGAAACAAGAAAGGTCTCAGGTACACAACCTAACCCTATACCTAAAGGAGCTGGAGAGAGAACAAGAAAGAAACCCTAAGCCCAGCAGGAGAAGAGAAATCATAAAGATCAGGGCAGAAATCAATGAAATAGAAACCAAAAAGACAATAGAGCAGATCAACGAAACTAGGAGCTGGTTCTTTGAAAGAATTAATAAAATTGATAAACCCATGGCCAGACTTATCAAAAAGAAAAGAGAAAGGACCCAAATAAATAAAATCATGAATGAAAGAGGAGAGATCACAACTAACACCAAAGAAATACAAACTATTTTAAGAACATACTATGAGCAACTCTACGCCAACAAATTTGACAATCTGGAAGAAATGGATGCATTCCTAGAAACATATAAACTACCACAACTGAACCAGGAAGAAGTAGAAAGCCTGAACAGACCCATAACCAGTAAGGAGATTGAAACAGTCATTAAAAATCTCCAAACAAACAAAAGCCCAGGGCCAGATGGCTTCCTGGGGGAATTCTACCAAACATTTAAAGAAGAACTAATTCCTATTCTCCTGAAACTGTTCCAAAAAATAGAAATGGAAGGAAAACTTCCAAACTCATTTTATGAGGCCAGCATCACCTTGATCCCAAAACCAGACAAGGATCCCATCAAAAAAGAGAGCTATAGACCAATATCCTTGATGAACACAGATGCGAAAATACTCAACAAAATACTAGCCAATAGGATTCAACAGTACATTAAAAGTATTATTCACCACGACCAAGTGGGATTTATTCCAGGGCTGCAAGCTTGGTTCAACATCCGCAAATCAGTCAATGTGATACAACACATCAATAAAAGAAAGAACAAGAACCATATGATGCTCTCAATAGATGCTGAAAAAGCATTTGACAAAGTACAGCATCCCTTCCTGATCAAAACTCTTCAAAGTGTAGGGATAGAGGGCACATACCTCAATATCATCAAAGCCATCTATGAAAAACCCACCACAAATATCACTCTCAATGGAGAAAAACTGAAAGCTTTTCCGCTAAGGTCAGGAACACGGCAGGGATGTCCATTATCACCACTACTATTCAACATAGTACTAGAGGTCCTAGCCTCAGCAATCAGACAACAAAAGGAAATTAAAGGCATCCAAATCGGCAAAGAAGAAGTCAAATTATCCCTCTTTCGCAGATGATATGATACTATATGTGGAAAACCCAAAAGACTCCACTCCAAAACTGCTAGAACTTATACAGGAATTCAGTAAAGTGTCAGGATATAAAATCAATGCACAGAAATCAGTTGCATTTCTCTACACCAACAGCAAGACAGAAGAAAGAAAAATTAAGGAGTCAATCCCATTTACAATTGCACCCAAAACCATAAGATACCTAGGAATAAACCTAACCAAAGAGGCACAGAATCTATACTCAGAAAACTATAACGTACTCATGAAAGAAATTGAGGAAGACACAAAGAAATGGAAAAATGTTCCATGCTCCTGGATTGGAAGAATAAATATTGTGAAAATGTCTATGCTACCTAAAGCAATCTACACATTTAATGCAATTCCTATCAAAGTACCATCCATCTTTTTCAAAGAAATGGAACAAATAATTCTAAAATTTATATGGAACCAGAAAAGACCTCGAATAGCCAAAGGGATATTGAAAAAGAAAGCGAACGTTGGTGGCATCACAATTCCGGACTTCAAGCTCTATTACAAAGCTGTCATCATCAAGACAGCATGGTACTGGCACAAAAACACACACATAGATTAATGGAACAGAATAGAGAGCCCAGAAATAGACCCTCAACTCTACAGTCAACTAATCTTCGAAAAAGCAGGAAAGAATGTCCAATGGAAAAGAGACAGCCTCTTCAATAAATGGTGCTGGGAAAATTGGACAGCCACATGCAGAAAAATGAAAAATGAAATTGGACCATTTCCTTACACCACACACAAAAATAGACTCAAAATGGATGAAGGACCTCAATGTGAGAAAGGAATCCATCAAAATCCTTGAGGAGAGCACAGGCAGCAACCTCTTCTACCTCAGCCGCAGCAACATCTTCCTAGGAACAACACAAAAGGCAAGGGAAGCAAGGGAAAAAATGAACTATTGGGATTTCATCAAGATCAAAAGCTTTTGCACAGCAAAGGAAACAGTTAACAAAATCAAAAGACAACTGACAGAATGGGAGAAGATATTTGCAAACGACATATCAGATAAAGGACTAGTGTCCAGAAACTATAAAGAACTTAGCAAACTCAACACCCAAAGAACAAATAATCCAATCAAGAAATGGGCAGAGGACATGAACAGACATTTCTGCAAAGAAGACATCCAGATGGCCAACAGACACATGAAAAAGTGCTCCATATCACTTGGCATCAGGGAAATACAAATCAAAACCACAATGAGATATCACCTCACACCAGTCAGAATGGCTAAAATAAACAAGTCAGGAAATGACAGATGCTGGCGAGGATGCAGAGAAAGGGGAACCCTCCTACACTGCTGATGGGAAAGCAAGCTGGTGCAGCCACTCTGGAAAACAGCATGGAGGTTCCTCAAAATGTTGAAAATAGAACTGCCCTATGACCCAGCAATTGCACTATTGGGTATTTACCCTAAAGATACAAACGTAGTGATCCAAAGGGGCACGTGCACCCGAATGTTTATAGCAGCAATGTCCACAATAGCCAAACTATGGAAAGAACCTAGATGTCCATCAACAGATGAATGGACATTGGTTGGTATATATACACAATGGAATACTATGCAGCCATCAAAAGAAATGAAATCTTGCCATTTGCGTCAACATGGATGGAACTAGAGCGTATCATGCTTAGTGAAATAAGTCAAGCAGAGAAAGACAACTATCATATGATCTGCCTGATATGTGGAAGTGGTGATGCAACATGGGGGCTTAAGTGGGTAGGAGAAGAATAAATGAAACAAGAGGGGATTGGGAGGGAGACAAACCATAAGTGACTCTTAATCTCACAAAACAAACTGAGGGTTGCTGGGGGGAGGGGGTTTGGGAGAAGGGGTGGGATTACAGACATTGGGGAGGGTATGTGTTTTGGTGAGTGCTGTGAAGTGTGTAAACCTGGTGATTCACAGACCTGTACCCCTGGGGATAAAAATATATGTTTATAAAAAATAAAAAATTAAAAAAAAAAAAGAATAGTGTTTTCTTATAGTTTTATTTTAATAATTTGGACTTGAAAAGTATTTTCTAATCACATGCTTAATATTACAAAATGTCCCCCAAACAGGTTTTTTTTTTTAAATTAACATATACTGTATTATTTGCCCCAGGGGTACAAGTCTGTAAATCATCAGGCTTACACATTTCATAGCACTCACCACAGCACATACCCTCCCCAATGTCCATAACCCAACCACCCTCTCCCTACCTTCCACCCCCCAGCAACCCTCAATTTTTTTCCTGAAACACCAAACAACTTTCTTGCTGAAGAAACTGGAAATGTTACTGGTTAGCAAACATACTAAGGCCATGTAAACATATGAAAGCAGAAGAGGTCACAGTCCCCATAAGCCTGAAGTATGTCATGTGACTGTATTGTTACTGTGGGTTGGTCTATGAAAAGAAGAAAATGCAAAAATGACAAAAGAGAGCAGAAAAGGCCCTGGCAGTCAACAAGGACTGAAGAGAAAGAAAACATCCTGAGGATATAAGGGGAACAGATTAGACTAGTAAGATTCAATCACCCCAATTTCATAAGGTTGAAGCCATATATACTCACTGCTATTGCAATTCTTCCAAGGACATGCTCTGGAATTTTTCTATATACATCCAAGGAGCCCCCTGTAGAGACAGATATGTTGCATTATTATAAATAAAACTACCAGAATGCTGCATTGAGTTCTTCCTCTGCGTATTCACTATGAGAATATTTTTTTTCTTCTCTTCCTACATTGTGCATTGGATGTCTAAGGTCAAACTGGTTTTTAGTCCAATTTTATTTATGACATAATATCATACTACCAGATGAAGCGTAGCTAGATATTTCCATTTTATTTTCCAGTGTATAATCACATACTTTTAAAAACCAAAATAAACTAGTCAAGGGCAGGCTATGACTCCCTACTTAATGCAAAATTAAATACATACATAAAACTAAAGATCAACAGGTCAACCACATTTAGGTATCTATCTACCTTGTGTAACAGTTTTTCTCAAATGTAAACCAAGACTCTCTCTTAGAATTTGCAAATTAACTAAACAAAGGGCGGTAACTATAAGGTCCAAAATGCACATAAAAAAATAATAAAGTAAGAGAGTATTACTAACATCTTTCTAAATGAATGTTGTCTTTCAAATTAAGTACCAAGACAAGCAATCCATCTATTCCAAACATACTCAGTTCAAAATGTTTTAAAAATTCTCTTTGATATCACTCCGAACACCACTTTATGAAGTAGAAAAGAAAAACCAATCTCCCTGTTTCATAATATTTTTCACTAAAATGGTATTCACTAACTTCCTTCATCTTTCCCAAATCAATTGGTTCCAAAAACCAAACCATTAGACTGTAAACAGAAGGAGGACAGGGCCGTGCTGTTTACTGGTTTTATGTTTTCATTCACCTGAAAATGAGCATTACTAGCAGATAGTAGCCATTTGATAAATATCTGTCAAATGAACCAACAGATAAACTCAAGTCCAAGAGAACCTCACCAGGTAGGTATAGCTGCTCTGAAGGCAGTTTCAAAAGAAGGAACCATGGCAACACTGACATTGCTGAAAACAAATTGCACTGCTTTCCCAGGTAACTATGTTAAAGGAACCAATATTCACTTGGAAGTATAAATTTGGGTATGGTTGTTACATTTTCAATCTCACAGAAGTAATAGAAGAATTTCAGTAAGATAGGCAGAGAACCACTACTTCACTCATACTGACAATATGATTGTATGAGAGTTATTTAACAGTACGTATTCATCTTTCTTTGAGTCAAGTTGAGGTGCAGTCTTTCAGTTCTTTTTTTAAAGGAGTTTTTTTTTAAGTTTTTTTTTTTTAATATTTTATTTATTTATTTGACAGAGAGATCACAAGTAGGCAGAGAGGCAGGCAGAGAGAGAAAAAGAGAAGCAGGCCCCCTGCCGAGCAGAGAGCCGGATGTGGGGCTCGATCCCAGGGCCCTGGGATCATGACCTGAGCTGAAGGCAGAGGCTTTAACCCACTGAGCCACCCAGGTGCCCCTAAAGGAGATTTTATTTATTTATTTGAGAGAGAGAGAATGCACAAGCAGGGGAAGGGGGAGAGGGAAGAGACTCCCTGCTGAGCAAGGAGCCTGATAAAGGGCTCGATCCTAGGACCCCAGAATCATGACCTGAGCGGAAGGCAGACACTTAACTCACTGACCCACTAAGGTGCCCCTAGTCTTCCAGTTCTATAGAGGAATTATCCAGGGTATTTGAGAAATAATTTCCATTTCAATCAGAGGCTAAAAATTCATGTTAAACCACTTTACTACTAGATGATTTGTAAGTATGCCGCATATGATACTAAAATGAAACATGTTATTTTTTTTTTAAATGAAGTTAAGCGCATTTCACAAATATGAGTATTTTTATATGTCAAGTTTTCCTAAAGCTGAACATCAGGAAAAAGTTATTTTTTTCTATAAAAACCAATGATATCTATTGCATACATATAAAGCTACTGACTTTGTATTTATGCTGTTTAAAAGCAGAAAAATGATTGCTTCTTTAGATAACTGTGACGTGTAGTTTCTAGATTCTTGCAAGAAGCTGGAAAACCATGGCATGGCTCAACTTTATGTTTGGCTCTGGGTGCTACCCAGAAGATAATGAAAAAAAAAAAACCACTTCTGCAAAGAAGTGAACCATCTTTATTTACTAAAAGAGCATTTTTATTATAGATGCAATAAAAGGAAAAAAATAAAAGGGAAAAGAAAACATTTCATGTTCTCATTGATCTTTCAAATAAATTGGCATTTGCAAGAATAAACAGTCTCAAGAAGATCAAGCTTTACAGGCTGGTATTTGGAAGACCGACAAATGCAGTGTCCTGAACCAATGCCTTGAGAAGTGGAAGGAAGCCTGAGGGGCTCAACAGTAGGAGGAGCAAATCTATTCACACACACTGGTAAGAAGTCCTGAGACCTTTTCTTTTTTTTACATAAGATGTAAATCAGGGTTTAATTAGCTAAACAGACAATCAATAGTCAATGAGCTAAATGGAAAAGCCAGAGATTATATTACTACCCTTCTCGGTAGAACAAGCCAAAAAAGAATCCCATTTTGAGGAGTTCACTGGTTTTTGTAAATATCCATTAAATATCCGATATATCCCACTCTCCTTAGCTATCTACGTGGGTAAATATATACTGGCTCTGTGTCATCACATTCATCCTGCCCTTGACATAATCATTAGAAAGAACTGTCAGAGGCAAAAAAAAGGATCTGGCAGATCCACTCAGAATCAAGAGATTCTATTAAGCTTAATACGTTCTCTTTGTGTGATTAAATAATTCGTTGGCTAAAAATGAAAGTTTTCAGTTGAATTGTCATGGATTTTTACTATCACTTCTATCTCACAGGCCTATCCCCAAAAGGCAATTCACCCAACATTCGTGCTAGACGGACATTAAAGATCAGTCCAATGACTTTGACAAGTGGGGGAAACTGAGTCCCAAAAAGGAAAGTCACAGCCATGAGTCAGGGGATGGCGGAGCTCAGGAAAGGTCTCAGCCTTTGAACTCCCAGAAATGCAAACACTTAAAAGGTTTCCCCATAACATCATAGAGCTTAAGAATTACATGTGAACATTTTTTACAGTTCATTCGTAATGTGATATTACCATTACAACTCAGATATTTAATCTTAGCTGAAACATTGGTATTCAACGCATTCAGAAACTCATTTCTATGTTGCATAGTTGGTTTAAACCTTTTATTCATGAATCAGAGAGGACATCACTGGTTTGCTCTCTATGATCTGTCACTTCCCTGAGTTCTCTGGCCTCAGATCACACAAGCCAGTTATTTCATTGCATGCCACTATCCACCATAGGAACCAGGAGGAAGAATGATAATATATTAGCAAAAAACCCCATCTCAACTGCCAAACTATATGCTTCTCTTGATGACTTAGGGCTATCATTTTCATGCAACTAAGCCAAAAGGATTCACAGTGTAAGGTCTGTGCTCAACCTAATACTGGGCTAAAATATAAAGTAGTGTCTTGCATGTAAGATAAACACAAATATGAGGTAAATGAACAAGAAGCAACAATACTGTCATATTATCCCAAAATGACCATTTCCTTAAAATGACCATGATTATTATCAAGACTAATAAAATTAAAATCCGGAACCATAAGCAAAAATTTCAGAAGCAGCTCTTTTAGCCTATTAGTTGAAAAAAACAAAGAGCCCTTTCTTTCAAGTACGAGTACTTGATACTCCCTTTCTTCCTCTACAACATGGTTTTCTGGGGGAAAAAAAAAATGTATTCTCAAGAGGACAATCCAAGAACATAGGCATATATTCTGAGATGCTATATTTGAGCATTTCTGAGAAGATTGTTTTACTCAATGAGAAGACACATCATGGCCCTCCTTACTTGAATCCTTCCAATGGCACCCTAATTCAGACTTAAACACAACTTCCTTACATGGCCTACACAATCTAGCTTCTGCTTACTTCTCTGGCCCCCTGTCCAGCCCCAGAGCCTCGCACCGCTACTTGCTAGTCACTCTGGCCTTCTTGTGGGGCCCTGATTACACCAACTTGCTCCCACCTTGTGCATTTATACCAGATCGTCTTCCTTGAAGATGTTCCCTGTGATCTTCCCTGTATGCCTCATTGACACTGAAGTCTCTGCTAAAATATCACTCCCATAAAAAAGCCACCTGTGACCATCCTCTCTAGCTCCTCCTCTCCTATAGTCATCATCTGCCCTGCTTTATGTTCTAGGAAGATCTATCCCTCTCGGAGAGTGTACTGTGTGTTTCTTCTTAACCTCCCCTTCTAGAATTTAAGTGCCACAATGACAGGAATTAAGTCCTATTCACTATTGTATTCCCAGGTTTAGAACAGTGTCTGAAGGAAAGTGCTCAATAAATAGAGACAAAGGACTAATATAAGAATTAAAACAGTGAGAATCTACACTAAAGAAATAGTACTAGGGTTGGGAGAAAGTTGTCAAGAAGTTTAACGGCAATGGGAAGGAAAATGATAGAACGTGGTCCACAGTTTTTGGTCCATAGATTTCTGAGTATATTTTGCTGTATTATAGAGAAGGAAGATCCAAAAGAGAGAGGGTGACGGGTGGAGAGAACACCAGCAAGGGATGCGCCACCTGACCTCGGGCAGCCCTTCATGTGCAGGGAGGGCCAGGTGGGTGCATATGTGACTAAGCTACAGGTGGAGGCAAAAGCAACTAGGAGAGCTCATACCTGAAAGTCTACAAGATCTTGGAAGGAGGAAGTCCAATCTGGGAAAGGGGAATGAAATTGTAGGAGAGCTGATGTAGTAAATAACAGAAAGATGGGAACTGGAGAACAAATTGCAAAAAGTGGGAAATTTTAGTGTTCAGGGACTGATTAGCATGAAGGAAAGGGAAGCTGCCAAGGAGTGGTTAGGGAGGGGCTTTAGGCAGCTGAAGTTCAGAAAGGAGTCATCTCAAAAAAGACAGGTAAATCTAGATGATCAAGTGAATGTTTTAAGGTAAGGACTTAAAGTATTATAAATGTGTCAACTTTGGGGCGCCTGGGTGGCTCAGTCAGTTAAGTGTCTGATTCTTGGTTTCAGCTCAGGTCATGATCCCAGGGTCCTGAGATGGAGCCCCACGTAGAGCTCTGTGCTCAGCCTGGAGTCTGCTGGAGATGCTCTGTCTCTTCCCTTCCCTCTGCTCCTCCCCCCTTGCTTGACCTCATTCTCTCTAAAATAAAAAAATAAAATCTTTAAAGAAATGAAAGGGAGTCCTTCAGACTGAAAGAATTTCAGAGGAAAGTTGCCAGACAGTAACTCAAATCCACACAAAGAAATACAGTACACTGGTAAAGGTCACTATAAGGTAGACATAAAAGACAAGATAAGTGTATTTTTTGTTTTTAAGACTTTTTCTCCTATCTGATTTAAAAGAGAACAGCATAAAACAATAAGTATAATCTGTGTTAATAAGCATACAACCTATAAAGATGTAACTTATATGGCAATAACAGCACAAAGGAGAGAGAAAGAATGGAGCTATAGAGGAGCACTGTTTTTATGTACTAAAAAAAAGTCGGTATTAATCTGAACTAAGTTATTACAAGATAAAATGTTAATTATAATCTCTAGGAAAACCAGAAATATAACTCAAAAAATACAGTAAAAGAAACCACAAGAGAATTTAAACAATACATTAAAAAATATCTATTTAACATAAAATACAGCAGTAATGGAGAAACAGGAACATAAAAGATGTAAGACTTAAAGAAAACAAGTAGTAAAATGACAGCTATGAAACCTACCTTTCTGGTAATTATATTAAAGATTTAGTTATTATTTTGGAGGGGGAAAGGGCAGAGGGAGAAAGAATCCCAAGCAGACTCCACACTGAGCGCAGAGTCTGATGTGGGGCTCCATCTCAAGACCCCAAGATCATGACCTCAGCTGAAACCAAGGGTCGGACACTTAACTGACTAAGCCACCCAGATGCTCTTGGTAACTACATTAAATGTAAATGGATTAAGTACTGACAGACTGGCAGAAGAGATTAAAAAATGACCCAACTCTATGATGTCTACGAGCAATGCACTTTAGATTCAACGACTCAAATAGGTTTAAGGCCAAAGAATAGCAAAAGATATAACAAGCTAATAGTAATCAACAGGGAGTTGGAATGACCATAATAATATTAGACAAAACAGACTTTCAGACAAATATAGTAACTACAGACAAACACATTTTATAATGATAAAAGAGTCAATCCATTGTGAAGATAGAACAATTATAAACACATATGCACCTAACAAAAGAACATGTGAAACATAAATTGAAGTGATAGATAACAAAAAATATTACAAGATAACAAAAAATATTACTTGGAGACTTCAATATCCCACTTGTTTTTTTAACATTATGTTCAATTAGCCAAATTATAGTACATCATTAGATTTTGATGCAGTGTTCAACAAGTTGTGTATAACACCCAGTGCTAATCACCTTGGATAGCCACATGCAGAAGAATATCCACTTTCAAAAATGAATAGAAATATACTGAAGAGAAATAAGAAAACAAAACACTTAAGCTGTAAATCAACTAGACCTAACAGACATCTAAAGAACATCTCACCAAACAATAGCAGAATACACTTTTCTCAGGTGCAAATGAAACATTCTCCAAAATATATAATATTAAGGCATAAAACAAATCTCAATAAATTTAAAAGGACCAAAATCATATAAAGTATGTTCCCGACCTCAAAAGAATATTAGAAATCAACAAGAGAAGGACACTCAATGTGGAAAATGATACACTCTTAATTGAAAATGGGTCAAGAGAGAAACTGCAAAGGATTTTTTTTGTGGGAATTAGAAGATACTTTGAAATAAACGAAAATGAAAACACAACATATCAAAACTTCTAGGATGTAGCTAAAGCAGTGCTTAGAGGGAAATGTATACCTGCAAATACCTACATTAAATAAGAAAGATCTCAAATCAGCATCCTAACTTTGCACCCTAAAAAGCTAGAAAAAGAAGAGCAAACTAAACCCAAAATTAGTAGATGAAGAAATAAATAGTAGAGCAGAGATAAATTACATAAGAATAGAAAAATAAAGAAAACCAAAGAAACCAAAAGTTGGTTCTTTGAAAAAGACAAAGAAACTGACCAAATTTTAGCTACAGTGACCAAGAAAAAAAAAAAAAAACAGAAGACTCAAATTACTAAATTCTGGAATAAAAAAGGAAAATTAATACTAACTTTACAGAAATAAAAATGATTGTAAAAGAATACTAAAACAACTGTATATCAGAAAATTAGATAATTTAGGTGAAATGAACAAATTTTGGAAAGCCACCAACTATCAAAACTGACTCAAGAAGAAACAGATATTCTGAATAAACCTGTAACTACCTATAATTAGTAAAGAGATTGGTAATAAAAAAACTACTCAGAAATATTATTTAGTCTTAAAAAAGAAAAAAAAATTTTGACACACCACAGCATGGAATGAACTTAAAGACATTATGCAAACTGAAATATGCCAGTGCCCAAAAGACAAATACAGTATGATTCCACTTAAATTAGGTGCCTAGAGTAATCCAATTCACAGAATTCATACAAACAAAAATCAAATGTTGGGTGCCAGGGGTAGGAAGCAATAAGGAGTTATTGTTTATTGGGTACAGCATCTCAGGTGTGCAAGATGCAAAGAGTTCTGGAGATAGATGGTGGCAGTTAATGCTGATGAGCTACACACTTAAAAATGGTTATTTTTTTTTTTAAAGATTTTATTTATTTATTTGACAGACAGAAATCACAAGTAGGCAGAGAGACAGGCACAGAGAGAGAGGGGGAGGCAGGCTCCCTACCGAGCAGAGAGCCCGATGTGGGGCTCAATCCCAGGACCCTGGGATCATGACCGGAGCCGAAGGCAGAGGCTTTAACTCACTGAGCCACCCAGGTGCCCCTAAAAATGGTTATTAATATGGTAAATGTTACGTTATCTATGTTATACTACAATTAAAAATACTGAAAAATACTGTTGAGAGGGGCGCCTGGGTGGCTCATTCCTTAATCGTCTGCCTTTGGCTCAAGTCATGATCCCGGGGTTCTGGATTGAGCCCCGTCTCGAGCTCTCTGCTCAGCAGGAAGCCTGCTTTTCTTTCTCTTACTCCCCTGCTTATGTCCCCTCTCTCGCTGTCTCTCTCTCTGTCAAGCTAGAATAAAAATTGGAGATCCTTTCTGCTCTAAATTATCTTTTTCAGGGTTTAAACTATTAAATATTATCTACTCATGTTAATGATGCATGCTCTGTGTTAACAGTTTCAGTCAGCAACAATCTGAAATGGGAAGAATGAAATAAACAAAATAAACACAGTTTCTATCAAGGTTCTTATATTTGTAAGTTACCTAGATCAATAATTTGTAAATTACTCACTGATAAGAAAAGTGAAAGAGGGGAGTCCAAATAAATATTTTGAAATATTAAAAAAAAATAATAAATAAATAAATAAATAAATAAATAAATAAAATCTTTTAAAAAAAACAAAACAAAACACTGTGCTTACCAACAGATAAAGAGCCTACACAGCCTGTGCTGGGCTTACCTCCTTGCTCTAAAAGACCTTTCCCTGTTTCAGACTAAATGTATTCCTTTGTCTTGCTTAAGCATGTGTGTCAATGGCCCTCAGGCATGTCCCCAGCTTTCAGCATCTTTGACGCCACAGGAGTGGGGTGGGGTGGAGGATCCTTTTGCTGCAGCACAAGGAATGTGTGTAGGCCAAGGGCCCTACGTAGGCTGCCAGGAAGGACCCACTGCTGGCCACAGAGAGCTGACACTCACTACCAAGCCTGATCGTGCTGTGTCTCTTTTTTTATGTGAGTAAAGCACTATTAAATCCAATGCTTGACTACACTGTGATTTCTTGGGAACTTCATACTAAGATGCACTGGGCAGAACTGCTTGGACTTCTTCTGATAATCAGCAACAGATGACACTTGACCATGAAAACTACTCACAAAGAAAACCTCAGAACCAAATGGCTTCACTGATGAGTTCTACCAAATGTTTAAAGAAAAATAAATATTACGCTTTGACAAACTTTTCCAAAAACTAGAAGAGGAGAAAACTTTCCAACTCCCTCTTTGAGGACAGAATTATCATTATACCAAAATCAGACAATGACATTATAAGAAAAGAATACTATAGACCAATATTTCTTAAGAATATAAATTCAAAAATCCTTAACAAGATACAACAAATTGAATCCAGCAACATATAAAAAGGATTATACATTAAGACCAGGTGGAATTATCTCAGCAATACAAGGCTGGTTCAACATGCAAAAATCAATTAATGCAATGCTCCAT
Organism: Mustela putorius furo; assembly: GCF_011764305.1. Taxonomy (NCBI): domain Eukaryota; kingdom Metazoa; phylum Chordata; class Mammalia; order Carnivora; family Mustelidae; genus Mustela; species Mustela putorius. The sequence continues at coordinate 10,986,157 of NW_025422045.1, read as the reverse complement.
AATTGTGGGATAATGGATTTAAAAGCCTGACCATCTCTTTTTCTTTTTTTCTTAAAGATTTATTTATTTGAGAGAGAGAGAGCATGAGGTAGGACAGGATCCAAGAGAGAGGGAGAGAATCTTAAGCAGACTCTGCACTGAACATAGAGCATGACATGGGGCTCGATCTCAAAACCCTGAGATCATGACCTGAACTGAAATCAGGCACTTAACCAACTGAGCCACACAAGCACCCTGAATGACCATTTCAATAAACACAGAAAAACCACTTTAAAAAATCTAATGCCTTTTTAAGATAAAAATACTCAAGAAACTTGGAGGAGAAGGGGACTCTGACAACCCAATAAAGGACATCTACTAAAATCCCACAACTAATACGATGCTTAATAATGAAAGACTAAGAGCTTCTCCTCTAAGATCAGAAGCAAAAGAAAGATGTCTGCTCTTACCACTTTTATCTGACACCATACTCAAGGGTAGCCAGGATAGTTAAGCAAGGAAGAGAGACAAAAAGCATCCAGATTTGAAAGAAAGAACTAAAAACTACACCTATTTGCAAGTGCCATGATCTATCTAGAAGACCTTAAGAAATCTACGAAAACCAATTAGGGTTAAGATACAAGTTCAGCAAGGTAGGAGGATACAAAATCAATACACAAAAATCATTTAGATTTCTATATGCTATCAATGAACAATTAAAAATGAAATTAAAAGTTCAATATAGAATAGTATCAAAGAATATTTAGGAATAAATTTAACAAAAGAACTATAAAACTTGAACACCAAAAACTATAAAACATCACTGAAAAAAATTAAAGATGATCAAAATAAATGGCAAGATACTCTGTGTTCGTGGAGTGTAAGACCTAATATTGCTAAGTTCGCAGTACTCCCCAGACTGATCTCTAGATTCACTGCAATCTGTATTAGAATCCTAGCTGGACTTTTTTTGGTGTGTGTGTGCAAATTTGGCAAGCTGATTATAAAATTCATATGAAAATCCAAGGGACCCAGAATAGCCAAAATAATCTTGAGAAAGAATAAAGCTGGAGTACTCACATGCCTTAATTTAAAAACTTAACTACAAAGCTAAAATAATCTAAAATAATAAAGTAAAAGTAAGCAAGTACAGTCTGATACTGCCACAAGGATGGGAAAATAGATCAATGGAAGAGAATCAAGAGCCCAGAAATGCATTTCATGGTCAATAAATTTTTGACGAGTGCCAAGAAAATTCAATGAGAAAGAATAATCTTTTTAACAAATGTTGCTAGGACTAACTGGATATTCACAAAGAAAAGAACGGTTTAGACTCTATACACAAAAATGAACTAAAAATAGATCAAAAACTTAAATGTAAGAGCAAAAATTATAAAGCTCTTAGAAGAAAACAGGTGTAAATTTTCAATAGTTTCTTACATATGACATCTAAAGCAACCAAAGGAAAAAACAGATGAACTAAACTTCATCAAATTTTAAAACTTACATGCCTCAAAGGACACTACCAAGAAAATGAAAAGACAACTGACAGAATGGAAGAAAATATTTGCAAATCATACATCTGATACAAGCCTAGTATTCAGAATATAAAAAGAATTCTCAAAACCCAACAATAAAGCGGCGGCTGGGTGGCTCAGTGGGTTAAGCCTCTGCCTTTGGCTCAGGTTCTGATCTCAGGGTCCTGGGATCTAGCTGTGGATCAGGCTCTCTGCTCAGGAGGGAGCCTACTTGCCCCTCTCTCTCAGCCTACCTGTGATCTCTCTCTGTCAAATAAATAAATAAATCTTAAAAAAAAAAACAAAACTCAACAATAAAAACACAAATAAGCCAGGTAAAGATAGACAAAGGATTTGAATACACATTTCTCCAAGGAAGGTATACCAATGGCCAATAAGCATATACAAACACTGTCAACGTCATCAGTCATTAGGAAATCTAAATCAAAACTCACCAGGCTATTAAAAAAAACACACACACACAATAACAAGTATTGGCAAAAACATGGAGGAATTGGAACCCTCATATATTGCAGCTACACAGGCAAATGGTGTGAAATAGAATGCAACAGTTTGGCAGTTCCCCAGAAAATTACACACAGAGTTACCATATGGCCCAGCAATTTAACTCCTAGACCTATACACTCAAAAGACTGAAAACGTATGTCTACACAAAAACTTGTACACAAATGCAGAGCAGCATTTTTCTTACCAGCCCAAAAGTGGAAACATCCCAAGTGCCCATCAACTGATAAATGAATGAATGAAATGTAGTAGGTCCACACAATGGGTTATTATTTGGCCATAAAAAGGGATAAAATACTGATACATGCTACAACACGGATAAACCTAAGTATAAGAAGGCAGGCACAAAGGCCACCTGCTGCGTGGCTCCATTTACATAAGAAGTCCAAAATAAGGAAATCTGGAGATGGAAAGTAGATTAATTGTTGCCACAGACTAGAGGAAAGAAGGAAGAGTGAGTGGCTGCTAACAGCTAAGGTTGTTTCTGGGGTGATCAAAATGTTTTAGAATTAGTGATGGTGAGGTAGCACAACTTGTGAATATACTCAAAACCACTGAATTGTATATGTCAAAATGGTGAGTTGTATGGTGATTAAATATGCCATCTCAATAAATACGTATTTTAATGAAACTGAATTTAGGACACATGATATACCTTATTAGAGTAGCAAGGTACCAATGTTGGCTTGTTAAAAAGTCTTACAACACATGAACTTGTTGCTTTAGTGACAGACTGAGAATCCCCCAAAAGAACTGAGTATTAAAAAAAAGCCGATTTTTTTTTAAAGATTTTATTTATTTATTTAAGAGACAGAGATCACAAGTAGGCAAAGAGGCAGGCAGAGAATGAGGAGGAAGCAGGCTCCCCGTTGAGTAGACAGCCCAATGTGGGGCTTGATCCCAGGACCCCGGGATCATCACCTGAGCTGAAGGCAGAGGCTTTAACCCACTGAGCCACCCAGGCACCCTGAAAGTTGAGTTTTAATGTGCTAGACACTGAAAAACTGAATATGTAAAATCTAAAGACATTTAAAATGGGTAAATAACAATGACAACATCACTTCAGGGATAGGGTACCAAGGAATCTGCATTTTGCCCAAATATTCAGATCAAGAAAGAGTTACCAACATAGAAATGAATGAAAAATACAGATGAAAGGAAAGGGCTAGAGTCCAAAGAAAACTAAACACATCTTAGCTAAACAGCTGTGTTGAAAAACAATTTCTTATCTTGCAATTAAGAACCGATTTCTTTCTAAAAGACACAGGACATTGGGTTAATAGATTTCTTTAAAAGAAAATCTGTTTTGGCTATTGAAACATTAAAAGAACAGAACATCTGTTTTGCAAGTAAAGACAGATTGTAGGGAAGAATCAAATATCAAACTACCGATTAGACCAGCATTTAATCTGTTCTATTTAAATTTTCAATAAAAGTAAATGAAATTACATTCTTGAAATTATAGCTCAGCTGTAAATATTTAACACCAGGAACCTCTAACACTGAGATGTTTTAGAGTATAAAGGAGATAATTATTAGTATATATTAATTATTTTTAATTTTACTTGACATCTATATCAGAACCAGGTTTTAAAGTACGCTACCTCCCAAATCATTTTTAAAGTATTATAATAGGGAAAACTCACCATCCATGAATTCTGTACATATTGAAATCCTGTTTTCTACGAAAAATGCACCATAAAACCCTATGATATATGATGAATCACACTGTAACAAAAATAAGACAAAGGTAGTTAAAAAAACAAACAAACCTGCAAGCCAATACCGTAAGATGCTTTTTGAGAGAAAATGCCCAAGAAAAGATTACCTTATAAAGAATTTCCAATTCAGACATAATTTGCTTCTGAAGTTCCAGTGTAATATCTAGTAGTATGACCTAAATACACAAAGGAATCAACATTTACACATATATTCACCTTTAAATTAAGTATAGCTATACTCACTATGAAATACAAAAAGGAAAAAATATGTTTTTTCCTCTCTTCATTGCTCCTTTTTTTCCTCTCCACTACTATAACCCCCAGGAATACGAACTGTACTCACATCTGCCTAACCCTTTGTATTGGGGGAGGTGGTACAGAAGTGATTGATGGGACCAAGGAAAAAGCCAGGTCTCAAAGGTCAGTATTAATGGCTTTAAAAGTCAGTTAAGTTATAACACCCTTAATTTATACACCCTATTTTGGCCACATTGGTTATTTCCAGAAAAGGAAGAAAGGAATGACCCTGAAACCATTAAAAAAAATTGTCTTGTAATTCAGACACTAGGTGATAAGCAGAGAGGATGAGGAGTAAAAATAAATTTAAAGTACTTTTTTTTTTTTTGCTATGAGGAAATAAAAAGAGTTCTAAAAACATGTCACCTTTTTATATCTTTCAAAGTCATGTTCCTTTGCTAATACTGTAATAAAATGCTGGAGCTTGAAGGAGCCACAGAAGTGATTTCATCTAATTCTCTTGTTTTGAAGGAGGAAACCAAGGTGCTGAGAAGCCACACAGCCTAGCAATGTCAAGGTCCCTCCCTGATTCCCAGATGCCTCTTAGAATGTCCTGGTGGTTTACGGTTTTTCCTTGAAGTATCAACCACTGAGGAAGATTGGTAACATGGAAATGTAAAACAATTTACAAATTTACTTAGAATAAAGTAACTTCAAACACTTGTTTCTTAAGAAAGGAGACCATCAACTGTTCAAATTTTACTCAACAGTTCAGTGAAGCCAATTCAAGGGAAATTGTTTTTACTTAAAAAAGACAGTGCTGGGGTGCCTGGGTGGCTCAGTTGGTTAAGTAACTGCCTTCGGCTCAGGTCACGATCCTGGAGTTCCGGGATCGAGTCCCGCATCAGGCTCCCAGCTCCCTGGGGAGTCAGCTTCTCCCTCTGACCTTTTCCCCTCTCATGCTCAATCTCACTCTCTCTGAAATAAATAAATAAAATCTTAAAAAAAAAAAAAAAAAAAAAGGACAGTGCTGAGAATAAAATAGGTGAAAGATAATTTTTAAGATTTGTGGCAGAGTTTCTGGCTCTTGACATTTCTAGGAAAAAACTTAACATTCATGATTACCATGATAGCACAGTTATACGCCATCCAACACTGAACCACATTTTGTATTACAACCTCAGAATATATGCACTCACATTGGGAAAGAAAAAAAAAAACCATAAATTATGAATTGAAAACTGCTGATAGAGCAAGGAAAGAAAAGGATAATTCTAAAACACACATTTTATGGTACTGACATCCACTTGGGGGAGGGGAAAGTGGGGGGGAAAAGCATGGCTGGTTTCTATCAAGAGTTTTTGCTTTAGGGTTATTTATAAAAGCTCTCACTAAACTAGATTGTAAGTGTAATACAAAACTGCCGAGAAGCATTTAAACACTGCTCCCGATCAATAGTCATTTGCCAACAATATTCACTTACATTTTTGTTCCTGTATAAAACTCAGCGAAAAAATAAATTCGTCTAGTGTTGTTTCAATTCCATGCCATAAATATCAAAACTATTCACACCACTATGTCAAGTACAGGGACTCTTTCACCCCAAAATAACTACTAAAAGGAATGAACTTATTATTTACCCCAGAGCAGTCATTCTCAACCCTGGCTTCATGTTATAATTACTTTTATATAAAGGTATTTATATCAATACATGAAGGTACTTTAAACAAATCCTGGTGTATAGGCCTTACCCCCAGAAGAATGGAATCAATCTTGGGTTGGGCCCACATCTTAATATCTGTAAAAAAACTCTCCACCTGATTTCTAACCCATAGTAAGGTTGAGAACCATTTATCTAAGGTTTTGAAAATGCCATTTATTCAGTACTCTGTATGACTAATGAGACATACTGCATCTCCAGGCCCCCCTTCCAGAAATGATGGGATTCCACATGGTGAGCCAACACCTTGCCATTAACCCCACAGTACTGGCTGCAGACCTATCATTCCCTTGGATCAAGCACCTTAATTAGGTACCCATGGCCTAGCATAACATTAACACTCTAGCATGACATTCAAAGAATTCTTCTACAATCTAGTTATTCCAACTCCTTTTCCCACCACAAACCCAACTGTCATGTGAAGCCAGATGATATGAAAGGCAGCCATGCTCACCCCATCCCACCCACGCAGAAACGGGTGCTTTGTACTGGTGCCTCACACACAGGTCCTATGTTCCCCCACTTGAGGTGTGCCTCCTCACTCCACCCCACAGTTACTAATCGTAAAAACGTTTCTCATCTTTTGGACCCAGCCTGAATGCCACTACCACCTCCATGAAGCCAGCCCCAAAGCCCTCTACCAGAATTTATTTCTAGCTCTGGCCCTTGTTATTGTACTTTCTCACATTCAGCTGTGGCATTCATGCCTATCTACTAAAACCACAAGCCTAGAGAGGTAAAGCAGCTGTAAGTCCCACAAAGGCAAGGACTGAGTCTCGGGCATCTTTCCCTAGTCCCCCTACTCCTACACCTAGCATCCCACGCAGGGTCTTACTTATAGCAGTGCCCATGAAGTGATGTGGGATTTAATTACAGTGCTCCTTACAACCATAATCCTGTAAATAAGAAGCTGTTTCTAGACAGGAAGGAGGCTGCTTGATTTCTACCACTGAATTTAACACCGAAGGCAAAAGCACCAAAATAAATAAAAGTGCCACACTGACCTAAAACGTAGCAAGTAATACTGTATTTGTGGGGCCAACCCACTGCATTCCAGTGTGTCTGGATCATCCTTGGTATCTCTTATGATTGAGAATAGTGGAGATCCCATAACGGTGCAAAAGTGAATAAAGTACTTTCTGGAACTTAAGAGGGAACGTAAAATTCACCTTAAAATAACTCTACAGTAATGCTCTTCCATTTTCTGGGAGACTTGTAGGTAGAAGGTTAATTCTCCTTCCCTAGGGCATTCCTGGGAGAGAGCTTTTAACTACTCAAAGTAAGTCCAATTCCTTATTTGAAAGCAATGGGAAAAAGCCTGGCAAATTCCAATCTTTTTTTAAAGTACAAGGAAAGTATGGATTCCTCGAGTCTTCATTATCATTGTGATTTTTTTTCCTCCTAAGGAAGAGCTCCCTTTTTCAAACTGGAGAGGATCTGCACATGAAGGATTTCAGGGAGAAAGGGTTAAGTGAGAAGCTAAAGTACCTGGGCGCGTTTCTGCTGTTCTCTACTACACCTCCAGGACAAATAAGGATGAGTTGTCAAGTTAAATATAAGCAGTCAAGTGACTGAATTATAATTTACTCTGTGCTCAATTTAAATTAGTGTGAGGCTATTAAAATATACAGTATAAATACGGCAATTCATCACAAGCTGTCATGGATGACTTCATTTATTTGCTGGAGTGGGACACGCTCCACTAAAGGGAAGGAGAGCAAAATCACAGGTCAAATTAAGCCTCTATTCTGTTTTAATTCGCTTATTTAATCTGTGGCGACATAATTGTCTTTTACAGTATGTACAACTCAGAAAGGAAATTTGGGAGGATTACAGTCAGTATACAAATGATTAATCAAATGGTCCATTTAAATGCTAGTTTAAAAGCAGCAGAAACCCAAAGCAGTCAAAGAATGATAATCAGCACATGCTATATACAAGCTAAGAAATTTCTTCTTAGGTGACTTTTTCCCAATTAAAAAATAAAAAATAACAGGAAATCTATTGGGCTGTACTTTGAAAGATTTTATAGAATACATTAATGAAATAAAAAGGCTCCGTTTGCCAAGATGGCTAACAGTATTTTTATTTGTTTTCTGCTCTGTTTGCAACTGCTCACTTACCTCCACCCCCGCTCCCCAATAAAGCGAGTTAGAAACACATTTCATGAGTTAGTCATTATCAAACAGTTATCTTTTGTTAGCATTTTCCAAAATGTTCTCTTGAAGGTAGAAATTTTTCTAAATTCACTGGTATAAAATAAAAACCCAAGGTATTTCTAGTCTTTTTAAAATATCAGAAAAAAGAAAAAATACTGGAAATGATGTTTTCCCACCTCTGAAGTCTGAAAGGGGAAACACTACAATATTCTTTTGTTAGTCTAAAAAAAGTAAAAACATTTAGAAATACAAAAAAAAGAAATATTTTGAGTAGGAAGAGAAAACGGATAGATTTTTCAAGGACTCTCATCTAATTGCTCCCACAGACATTCAAAGTGTTGGTCCAACTGACCACTTGGCTTGGGAAATTAAATTTCCCTCATCATTCTATGTGGGCGTCAGAACCCTGCAGGTGATTCTGTTTAGACAAGGACTGTGATTTGCTGCTCTTCACAATCCCTCTGTGACATGAGGCAGCCCCATTGCACAGCTGAGGTCACGGAGAGGTTCAAGTGACATGCTTGAAGTCACACAAAAGTCAGGAGAGGGTCAGGAAAAGATCAAATGCACTTCTAACTCTTAACCTTTCATTTCACCCATACACACACACACACACACACACACACACACTAAGAGCTATTCTAGGTGAGAGCAATGGTCCATACAAAGAACACTGTGGTTTATTTTGTATGTGAGCTGAACCTTTCAAGACGCTGCTTCAAAAGATGAATGAATGAAGAACAAATGAAAGAAATTTATTTATTCAGTCATTCAACAAATTATGTGTTGAACATCTAGTTATTACATGCAATCCTCTATGTAGGGCCAAGTGCAAGGTTCTGCATGATTCCATGAGTAAGACAAGAAGATAAATAAGATATGTTTTCTATTTACAAAGAGATTTCAATGTAAGGAGAGAATGCACACGTATATTAATAGCAAAATACAAGGCAGTATGTGATAACATCCATAAGAAACACATACGGAGAATTCTAGAGAGGTTCAAAGGAAAAAGTGAGTGAGTGATAGACAGACCATATGTGACAGGATTTATCTATGTGCGTTCAATACAGGAGTGGGCTTTGGAGCTGACCCCTGAAGGGTGTTAAGAATTTTGATATGTAGAGACATGGGTGAAGGCATTCTAATTAGAGAAAAAGACGAGAATCAAAGTGTTGAAGTGTGAAAGTACCTGGGTTCAGATAAAGCAATGAGTTCAACTTAAAAGCAGCACGGCATTCAGACACATGAGATAATGCTATAAAAAGCAGGCTGATGACATACTGTGGAAGATCCTGAGTTTCAGCCCATAGAATTTTTAGCTTATTTGGGAGTCATGTAGAGCCCTGGAAGACTTTTGAGAGGGGAGGAGATGGGATCAGCACTATCCTCCGGGAAGGCAGATCTGAGGATAGTGAGCAGCAATATGCTACACAGTTTGAGAGCATGAACTTGGGGCAAGACTTGCCCGACTTCAAATTCTAGTTCTATTGGTTGTGGGACCTTCAGCAAGCTATTTATTAATTCATAATTAAATGAGGAAAGGGTCCACAGAGTGCCTATTAGTAGAGTATAAATGATCAATAAATGGTAGCTTCCACTTTTGAGAGAGCACTTTAAACGCGGTTCAGTGTCTGACAAGAGACAAAACAAGCACCTGGACTAGAGTGGTGACAAGAAAGGAAGAGATCCAAAACAAAACAAAACCGAACCCAGAAAGATTAACAGGCTTCCAGACATTAAAAACAGTTAAAACAAGGACAATGATTCTTGAGACATGGAAAATTAAGTAAGAGGGGCCCTATGATTGTCTAGTTTACCAACTGGAAGTGTGCAGGCTTCTGTGCAGGGTGGAAATTCCAGGCAAAACTCAGCCATCTCCCTATGCTGACAAGATGGAATTGGGGGGTCTGAGGAAGCCAAGGCAGGGAGAGTTCCCTGGCAGATGGCCAAAGGGAGGGGGCTCCAGGGATCTGCCTAGGGGCCTCTGGAGTCTTCAGCTGATTAATGATCAATCAGTACCTGGATGTCAGGAAACCATGTGAGGGCAAGGAAAGAGCCACCAGAAAGGACCAGAGGAAACAATCTCCAGATCTCACACTAAGTAGAAGGAGTCTGTGTTCCCACAAGAGAGGGGGAAAACCTCTTAACTGTCACCAGCACTGGTAGAATATACAGAAGACAGCTGCCTTAATTGAGTGGGGGTAAATTAGTTCCCAACTAACCACTAGGCTGGTCCCAACTAATAAAGCTTAAAAGCAAGTCTTGAAATGATTAAACTGTTTCAAAGTCACTAAACAGCTTCTCAGAATAAGCTCAAGAATATTTATAAGAATACAAAAAAAAAAATCTAGTGTCTATGATGCATGACTAGCATCCAATCTTAATGATAAGATTTTTTAAAAAATTAGAAAAAACTGGGCACCTGGGTGGCTCAGTAGCTTAAGGGGCTGACGCCTGATTTCAGCTCGGGTCATGATCTCAGAGTCCTGGGATCGAACCCTGTGTCAGGCTCTGCACTCAGTGTAGAGTCTGCTTCAGGATTCTTTCTCCCTCTGCCCCTCCCCCTACGTGCTTACCCTCTCTCTAAAATAAATAAAAATAAATCTTTTTAAAAAGATAAGAAAATACAACCCAAAATGAGGGGGGGGAAGCAATCAGTCAAAACTGAACCCAAATGCTACATCTGATGGAATTAATAGACAAAACCATCAATTCAGTTAATCATATTCCACATACTCTGTAACTACATTACATATATTCAAGAAGACAGAAGGAAAATTAAGCATGTTAAGTAAAGATGTGGAAGATATAAAAAGGACACACAAACTTCTAGGGATAAAAAGTACAGCGTCTGAAATGAAAAATACAACAAACAAGGTTAACAGCAGATTAGACAATGTGGACGAAAACCTGAGTATATGACAACAGAAACTATCCAAAAATGAACTATTAAAGAGAGAAAAAAAGACTAAGAGAGAAAAAGAGGCTGATATAGCCTTTTACTTACAGCCTGTTGTGTCTTTTTATTTGAAATAAATTTCTGCTAAGATTTAATTAAAAAAAAAAAAAAAAACGCCGGTTTTGAAGAAATAGCACATTTCTTTCTCTCTACTCTCCACAGTAGGACTGTTAAGTAAGTTACATGGTTTTTGCCTTGGCTGCCAAGAAGCTCAGGGCTAAGTAAGAAGTTTATTTTTATTTTTTAAGATTTATTCATTCAGGGGCACCTGGGTGGCTCAGTGGGTTAAAATCTCTTGCCTTCAGCTTGGGTCATGATCCCGGGGTTCTGGGATCGAGCCCTGGATCGGGCTCTCTGCTCGGCGGGGAGCATGCTTCCTCCAATCTCTCTCTCTGCCTGCCTCTCTGCCTACTTGTGAACTCTGTCTGTCAAACAAATAAATAAATAAATAAATAAAATCTTAAAAAAAAAAAAGATTTATCCATTCACTTTAGAGAGAAAAAGAGAAAGAGCACAAGTAGGAGAAGCACAGGGAGAGAGCATCTCAAGCAGACTCCATGTGGACTGGGGAAAATGATGCCGGGCTTGATCTCAAGACCTTGAGATCATGACACAAGCCAAAACGAAGAGTCAGATGCTTAACGGACTGAGCCACCTAGGCATGTCTAATTGTATCTACTCTTTAATCATTCATTCAATCAACTCAGATAAAGTTTAAACTCAATATTCATAACTACTCTTAAATCATTCCCTCAACTCAGTTTAAGCATTTAGTATGTTTTATAAATTTTATAGAACCTAGGGATATAAAGTGAGATATAGTCCTCTCTCTAAAGCTCAGTTTAAGGTCAGGTCTAGTAGACAGCGTATTTGTAAACACCTACTGTTTTCATTTATTCAAAGTCTCTACTTTAGTAGCTCTTTTTTAAATGTGTCTTCCTTTAAAATTGCTTTTAATCCTTTCCAGAAACAGCTGTTAGCACCTTGCCATACCCAACTAAATAATCATGCACAAGAATTTTAATATTAGCCTAGCTTAGACATAATTCAAAACGTATGAAATTATGAGAAATTATAATGCACTTACAAGGCCAAATAGTTTTGCAGATGATTTATCGGAATGCTCCCCTCTCTTGGTGTGAATAAACTAAAGCTGACTGTCTTTAAATATTTTAACAGCAACAATCTAAGAGTTATGTTATCTAAAGGAACAAATAACAGATGGGAAAGCAGTGCTTTAGGGGTGAAGGTACCCTCTGAGAGAGGAGGGAGCTGAGTATCACAACAGGACCATAGCTTCCATAACCTACCATCCAACAGTTAAACCACTCCATCTCCTCTTTCATGATACCTGTGACTCAAGCTAACAGGGGAAAAGAAAGTAGTGAGCATCAAGAACTTCATGAATTTCGGGGTGCCTGGGTGGCTCAGTCGTTAAGCATCTACCTTTGGTTCAGGTCATGATCTCAGGGTCTTGGGATCAAGTCCTGTGTTAGGCTCCCTGTTCAGCAGGGAGTCTGTTTCTTCCTCTTCCCCTTCCCTCTCCCCCCGCTCTTTCTTATTCTCTCTCTTAGATAAATAAAATAAAAATAAAATAAAATCTTTTAAAATAAAGAACTTCATGAATTTCATAAAATTTATTCAGCACTTACCTTTACAGCTAATATTTTCCCACTCGGGACATGATATGCTCTATGGGAAGGAAAAAAATAACAAAATCACTTGGGATACTAAACAACCTGCAGAATGGTTAAGGACATCAATGTGAATCTGAACATATCTGTAGTGATGAGATATATGATACTTTCAAAGAACACTAATAACATTAGCAGTTCATATTTCTATTGAGCTCCATGGTTTACACAGTGACTCATCATACATTACCTTAAAATAACCCTCTGAGGTAATGCTGGTATTATTATCCTCCCTTTATAAATGGAGAGCCCTGGAGTCCAGAAAAGCTAAGCAGTTTTCCCAACAGCATGAAGTCAGTAAGTGGCAGAACTAGATCTCAAACCCTCAGAGGTCTGAAGAGTCAGACCTCTTCTGACTCCAGACCCTTACAACTGACTGGCACTGTGGGTGGCATGGGGGGGGAGGGGGGGAGGTGGGGGGGGCAGGGGGAATCTTCTGAAGTCTTCTGCTAAGCACTGTATAGAGCCATATAAAGTGGGAGGTTTTCCTTTTGTTTCCTTCAATTACAGGAACAGATACATTATATACCTACATTTCATCAAAATAATCTCAGAACACATGGAATTAGCTATGGCTTAAGATATAAGTTCATATAAGAGATCACAGACTTAATCAGGCTCAAGTATGTGGTTCATCTTTTCCTAAAGCTGGCATCTCTCAAAATTAAAAAAGCTTTAGAAAAGAGACAAGCTCAAATGATCGGATAAAGGGAAATAACTACAGTTTAAATCAAGGAACAAAAATACATTCATTTATGAAAAAGAGTTAAGGGAGTAAGGTTTGCAGAAATAAGATACCATTACTTCTCATTAAGACCCTTTGTGTTTAAATGACACGTCGTCTTTCACACCACTTTTACATGGACCGTACATTCTGACCATTATTCAGGGACAATCTGTCTTATATAAAAATGTCAAGACAAACCACACAAAATCAACAAGCACTATTATTGGAAGTCTATAAAAGTACAGACTTGCACATCAGCCAAAAGCAGTGTTCTTCCTCTCACCCAGTTGTGTTAAGATGTGATTGCATGGGGGAGATGTGGGGGTGGGAATGGAAGTTAGCTTCTTGGGAATTCCCTTTAACCTGTTGAGTTGCGAAATACATTTATCAGGCTCCCAATGATGATTTGGCAATGATTTGGTAGGAGAAACTGCCCATTTCTTAAAATAAAAATAAAACATATATTCTCCTATTATCAAAAAGAAAACATCGCTCCCTTTTGTTTTGGAAGAAATCTCTGGTTGCTTTGACAAATTTTTTAACAGCTTTACTAAGGTGCAATTACATATGTAAGATTCAATGAAGTCTGTAATTCAATGATTTTTTAGCAAATTTACAAAGTTTTTATAATCACTGACAAGTGTTTTTTAAGTGACCAACTTACAGAAATGGTTTAGTTATTAAAGGCCTGCAAATATTTGTAACTTTTCACATACAAAATGTTATAAATTTAGGTAAGACTAGAAATATATATATATGTATATATGTATGTAAATACTACATATATTAGTGTTAAAAGAAATGTGTTCTGCTTTTCATATTTGAGTATACAAAGGTCAAGCCAACTACATAAGGTAAACTTAGCTTTTAACAATTAATTATAAATTAATTCAAGAATATCACATTTAAAGAAAGGCAAGATTATAAAAACTAAGTGGTGACTGTTCACTTTACTGAAGTTTTTTTAATCTGTAAGATGTCTAAAGATTTTCTCTAAGTATCAACCTCCCTAGTATATTAAATACTAATAGAATTATAAAACTTAAATTATTTTAAAATTTTTTATACTTTACATAAAGTGGTATACATTTTATAAATGGAATCCTCATATTATACTAGTTTCAGAACAAGTTACCATTTTTTTTTTTAAGATTTTATTTATTTACTTGACAGAGACAGAGAGATCACAAGTAGTCAGAGAGGCAGGCAGAGAGAGAGGAAGCAGGCTCCCCGCTGAGCAGAGAGCCCCATGCGGGGCTCGATCCCAGGACCCTGAGATCATGACCCAAGCTGAAGGCAGAGGCTTTAACCCACTGAGCCACCCAGGTGCCCCAGAATAAGTTACCATTTAATTGTATGTTGTATATATGTATGTTAATACCAGATTTTTATAATGTGAAACTACATTTCAGGTCATGATTTGATTCATGATGTATCTGAACTCATATAATATACTGGTATATAATGACTAACACTATTTTTCTCACTGCCTGACAGAGAAGTTGTTGGACTAAGCTAAACTGAAATGTGATCTGAAGGAAGTTAATAACCTTATTCTATGCAAATATAGTTAATATAATATGTAAGATTTAATGATATATTATTTTCCCCCTGTACACCATAAATTCTTCCAATTTCAACTTTTAAAAATGCTGTATATTAGAATTCCTAACCCAGGACTGAAATACGAAAATAAAACATATTGTTGTGTATGTTGAATGCATACACAGGGATTCAAAATTTGCAAAAAGAATAGTGGTGTTACTTTGGACAACAAGCAACACCTGGACATTTGAGATCAACAGCAGTGATAAGGAGATGACTAAAAGATAGTCTAATGTGTATACCATATTGGATAGTTTGGCAACTTAATAAGCTTGTCAAGAAAGCTGATGTCTTTTCCAAAAGAAAGGTCTCCTATTTCCAAGTGAATTAAAAGGGAGAGGCTTGATGATTTAATTATGACGCACGCTAATTCATCCGTGGAAGTTTGGGTTCGATTTCGAGCAATAAAGACGCTCTGAGGTTTGGTTTACACTGCAATGACAGTACCCGTGTAACATTTAATCATCCAGGAGAAGTGGATGACAAAGGCAAGGCCCGGCATGAGTCCAATGTGTCCTTTAACTTTGCAAATGGCATTCTACCTGGAGAAAAGAATTTGTTTACTTTCAATGGGTACTCCATCTCAATTGTCTTGACCTTCCCCAACACATTAACTATAAAGTGATTAATGAAGTTTGAATGGAGGCTCTGGTTACACCAAAGGACAACCATACACCTCTGCATTGTCTTAATTAACAGCTAACACTTCAAATTAGTTTATTGTTGCCACAGTAATTACCTGTTCCAATGAGTGCATGAAAGAAGCATTTTTATGTGATATTTTTAGTGCTGAGTCCTTGAGTGTTCTGCTTTGTGACCAGCACAGACCTTCTGGGAATATCCCCAGCCCTTAAAATTGAGCACACAACATATACACTTCGGATGTCATGAACCAATAGCCTGGTATAAATTTTTTGAGTACTTAAAATACCAAGAAAATGAGTAAAAAGAGGGGAACACTTACTGTCCATATTTTCTTAAATTATTTTTTTCATTTGGAACAAAAGGTTTTAGATGAGTGACAAAAAGTTGGTATCAACCTTTAATTTTTTTGTACAGAATCAGATAATTTATTGTGCTCATAAGTCACATAGAGAATTATCTAATCTAATACCTACTTTTTACATTGTAAACACCCAAAAGCCAGGCTTAAAGAATTTGTCCAAACTTAGTCAATGACAAGGCCAGGACTGGAACTGTGGCACAGTACATATATTTTAGGACCTTAAGGAAAAATATGGTGATGTTTAAGTTTTCTTAACTGCAGGTCAGGGAAATACTTAATTCAAAACTTACAAAGAAAGGGGCACCTGGATGGCTCAATGGGTTAAAGCCTCTGCCTTTGGCTCAGGTCATGATCCCAGGGTCCTGGGATCAAGCCCCACATTGGGCTCTCTGCTTGGCAGCCTGCTCCCCGCCCCACCCCTGCCCACCTATCTGCCTACTTGTGATCTCTATCAAATAAATAAATAAAATCTTAAAAAAAAAAAAACTTACAAAGATACTGTTTCCATCAGGCTTAGGGCCATCACATCTGTGTCTTTCCAGGCAAAGAAACATTCTGCAAGTATTGCTAATCTATCACGGGAGGCAGAAGAGCACAGGGTGTAGGTTCTAAGTCATTGCTCAGGTTCTGATCGCCATTCTGCCACCACTTCTTTTTTTTAAGTTTTTATTTCAATTGCAGTTAGTTAACATAGTATTAGTTTCAGGCATACAATACAGTGATTCAACATTTCCAAACAATACCTTGTGCTCATGATGAGTGCACTACTTAATCGCCATCATCTATTTAACCCACCCCCTTATCTCTGCTCTGGTAAGAACTAGTTTGTTCTCTACAGTTAAGAGTCTGTTTCTTGGTTTGTTTCTCTTACCCTGACCCCCTGCTTTGCTCATTTCTTTTGTTTCTTAAATTCGACACATGAGTGAAATCATAAGGTATTTGTCTTTCTCTTTTGTTAGCATTATACTCTCTAGCTCCATCTGTGTTGTTGCAAATGACAAGATTTCATTCTTCTTTACGGCTGAGTAATATTCCATTGTGTATATATACCAATCATCAATCGATGGACACCTGGCCTGTTCCATATCTTGGCTATTGGGAATAATGAGGTTTTAAACTTCAGGTGTGGGTATCCTTTTGGATTACTATTTTTGTATTCCTTGGGTAGATACCCAGTAGTGTGATTCCTAGATTATAGGGTAGTTCTGTTTTTAACTTTTCGAGGAACATCCCTACTGTCTCCCATTGTGGCTGCAGCTGCTTGCATTCCCATCAACAGTGCAAGAGAGCTCCTTTTTGTCTATATTCTTGCCCAAACTTGTTTTTCTTGTATTGATTTTAGCCACTCCGACAGGTATGGGGAAATACCTCATTGTGGTGGTCTTGTTTTTTAAGATTTTATTTGTTTATTTGACAGACAGAGATCACAAGCAGGCAGAGAGGCAGGCAGACGTGGGGGGAAGCAGACTGAGCAGAGTCCCTGCTGAGCAGAGAGCCCGACTTGGGGCTCGATCCCAGGACCCTGGGATCATGACTTGAGCTGAAGGCAGAGGCTTAACCCACTGAGCCACCCAGGCACCCCCTCATTGTGATTTGCATTTTCCTGACAGTGAGTGATGTTGAGCATCTTTTCATGTGTCTCTTGGCCACCTGGATGTTGTCCCTGGAAAAATGTTTGTATCTTCTGTCCATTTTAAAATTGATTATTTGGTTTTTGGGTGTTCAGTTGTATTTGTATAAGTTCTTTATATATTTTGGATACTAACCCTTTACTGAATCTGTCATTTGTAAAAATCTTCTCCCATTCTGTATATTGCCTTTTAGTTTTGTTGATTATTTCCTTTGCTGTGTAGAAGCTTTTAATTTTGATGTAGTTCCAATAAAGTTTATTTTTGTTTTTGTTTCCGTTGCCACAGGAGACATAGCTGGAAAAATGTCACTATGTCAGAGAAATTACTGCCTGTGCTCTCTTTAAGGATTTTAGGTCTTTAATCCATTTTGAGTTTATTTTTGTATATGATGAAAGAAAATGGTCCAGTTTCACTCTTTTGCATGTTCCAGCTCTACCACTTCCTAACGTGAACCTGAACTATTAGAAAACCTCATGATGTCTCAAGTCTGGAAAGGGGGTAATCAGACCTTACTTGATAGAGTTGTGAGGACTCAATGAGATGATGTAGGTAGAGCACTGAGCACAGGGCCTGGAGCACTGTAAACATGCAGTAATGTCAGGATCCAAGGAAGTTTTCAGGGTAGCTAGGTGGTTTACAAGTAAAACCTGCTAAAACTGATTGAAAGAGTTCTCTCTATGCTTTTAAGAGTCAGACTGTGTGCTCTACAAATGAAGGCTAATAAAGCTTTCATAATGAAGACTGGCAGAAGCCTGCGCTGTGTAATTTTCAGTTAAGAAATTCAAGTTCTATTATTTCATGATAAACCAACTTGTTGAAGACAAAGAATCAGTCATCTGAAAGGCTGCAGCTATACCAAGATTCAGGGTCTCACCACCGTTAGCTCTTGCCAAAACTTATTTATACTGCAGACAGGTATCGTTAAGTGCCACATCTGGTGTTTTGTCTCAGCAGAAACCACCTGACCATCACTGTTGCTAAATGAGAAGCCTAATTTTCATTCTCCTTAGCTTAACAGGAAAGCTGTTTTGTTTTTTTTTAAAGATTTTATTTATTTATTTGACAGAGAGAAATCACAAGTAGATGGAGAGGCAGGCAGAGAGAGAGAGGGAAGCAGGCTCTCCGCTGAGCAGAGAGCCCGATGCGGGACTCGATCCCAGGACTCTGAGATCATGACCTGAGCCGAAGGCAGCGGCTTAACCCACTGAGCCACCCAGGCGCCCCAGGAAAGCTGTTGTTAATTATTATTAATATAAACTACCTTAAAAAAAAATCTATATACCTGGGTGGCTCAGTGGGTTAAGCCTCTGCCTTTGGCTCTGGTCATGATATCAGGGTCCTGGGATCGAGCCCCACATTGGGCTCTCTGCTCCAAGGGGAGCCTGCTTTCTCCTCTCTCTCTGCCTGCCTCTCTGCCTGCTTGTGATCTCTGTCTGTCAAATAAGTAAATAATATCTTTTAAAAAAAATCTATATACCTTTTTTCAGTATACACCCTCATATTATAAAATAAAAATCTGAGGCCTCTCCTAGTCTTTAGACTTTAGTATCTCTGTTATAACACTTAGCACACTACAGAAAAGTTACTTACATTTATCTTCCATATGGGTAGGAAACAATACCATGTCTTAATCATCTTTGTATTCTTTACACTTTGCACAAGTCCTGGCATGGTAGGTGCTCCATACTTAATAAATACTCACAAAATGAGTACTACCTCTGGGTGAAAAGAACATCACTTGGATGAAGCTTTACAAAGAAATTTTACATGCATTTAATTAATTGATTCCATAATCTTATGAGTAAAAATCATTTTTCCCCAACTTTGAGATATCATTTGACATATAAGTAGAAGTTATTATCATTATCCCTATTTCAAGGGTAGATTTCCAACTGCTGCATCAAGAGTCTTTAGAAGGATACCAAGATCTGGCCTATGGTTACTCACTGATTTCTGGTTCTGCCAATCTCCCTTATCCACAGTACTCACTCTGCTCCTCCAAATATCCACCTGCCTCAGGCCCTTTGCATCTACTCCTCAGGCCTGGAAAACTCTTCCTTCAATATCCACTTGGTTTGCTCTCTTACTTCCTGCAGGTCCACAGTTACTTCTTTGAATATCCTACATAAAAGAGCTCATTCTCTCTTTCTTTACTCTTCATAGAATTTATCAATACTTAACACAGTTTATTAATTTATTATCTGTCTCCTACCACTAGAAAGCAAGCTCCATGAAAACAGGCACTTTTGTTTTTTTATTCACTACTGTATCTCCAGTGCCTAAAACTGTGCTGGGCACATTTTATAAATATTTGTTGACTGAATGGATCTATTTCTACTTGGTATAGGTCTATTTTTGTTTTTTATTTTTCTTTAGGCAGTTTTAGGTTTTTCTAGGAAATTGTCCACTTTGTTTTCAATTTTGTCATAAAGTTATTCACTGTAGCCTCTTATTTTAAAAATCTCTGCTATCTAGAATTACGTCTCCTTTTTTCACCCAAAGTTTGTTATTTGTGTCTTCTTTCTGTTATACTTAGTCAATTTTTCCAAGCAACCAACTGTTGGTTTCCTTGAGTTGTTTCTTGAATTTTGATTTATTTTTTCTTTTGTACTCCTTTCCTTCCTTCCATCAAAAAAAATTTTCTTAAGTTAGATGCTAAACCTATTAATATCCAGTTACTCTTCTCTAATGTTATACAAAAAACTATGCTTTAGGTAATGACTTTGAATCACATGAGTATTCATGTATGGTTTTTTTCAGCTCTAAATGTTTTTATTCCATGATAATGTATTATACGACCCATAAGTTGTTCAGATGGGTACATTTTAATTTCCAAATGTATGAGGGTTAACTTATTAATGATGTCTTTTTTTAACTTTTTAAAATTTTATTTATTTTTTTAAAGTAAGCTCTACACTCAACATGGGGCTTAAACTCATGACCCTGAAATCAAGAGTCACAGGCTCTACTGACTGAGCCAGACAAGTGCCCTTATTAATAATTTCTAAACTAACCACTAATAATTTCTAAACTAACCACTCTAAACTAAAGAAAAACATCTGTATGTTTCAGACTTTACTGAGACTTGCTTTGTGCCCTATGGTTTTTAAAAAATTAAATTTTCTGTACCTTGCTTTGTGGCCTTTGGTTTTTAAAAAATTAAATTTTCTGTACCTCAAAATAACATATATTCTCATTTGACTGACAAAGAGTTCTACGTCTGACCATGTAACCAGCCTGTTGATCGTGGTCTTCAAATCTTCTGTATGCTTACTAATTTGGGTCTGACTAACCTATTTATTACCAAGAGGCATTTTCCCACTATAACTGAATTTATCAAATCTTCCTTTTAATTCTCACCATTTTTCACTTTATGTATCTTAAGGTTATTAGTTACATATAAGTTTAGAGCTATTATGTAATTATGGTCTTTTTCTTCTATTAACGTATAGTAGTCCCTTCTATCCCTAATAATACTTTTTTTTATACTTTTTTTTTAAGTAGGCTCCACACCCAGCATGGAGTCCAGTGCAGGGCCCGAACTCAAGACCCTGAGATCAAGACCTGAGCTGAGATCAGGGGATGCTTAACCCACTGAGCCACCTAGGTACCCCCCAATAATACTTTGTCTTAAAATCTTTTTTTCTCTTATATTAATATAATCACCGCTTTCCTTTGGTAAGTATTTGGTATCTTCTCCCCATCCTTCTGCTTTCAATCTTTCTCTGTCTATATTTCAGGAATGTATGCTAAAATAGTCTAAAATAGCACATAACTATATTTCTAAAAGTTCAATCTAACCAATCTATTAGTTGGCAATATATTTATTATAATTAGATATTTATTTTTGCCTATATTAATTATAATTACTGATATATTTGCTTCTATTCCTATCACTGATTCATCTACTATACACCTCTCTCTCTCCTGGAACACTTTTATTCCTTCTACTTCTTTTGAAGTAATACATTCATTCTTTGCCTTTGTTACCCATACAATTTTTAATAATCATACCAGATTCAACAAAATATTAAGTTAATTGTTATCTTTATTCTTCTCTCAAAGGATATAAAAATCTTAGAATGGGGTGCCTGGTTAGTCAGTTAAGATGCCTTTGGCTCAAGTCTTGATCCCAGGACCCTGGGATTGAGCCCCGTGTCAGGCTCCCTGCTCAGCGGGGCGTCTGCTTCTCCCTCTCCCTCTGACCCTCCCTTCTGCTCTTGCTCTTGCTTGCTTCCTCTCTCAGATGAGCAAAAGATATCTTTAAAAAAAAAAAAAGACATTTCTTAAAAACTTAGAATTTTTAAATTCCAATCAGCCTTTCTCATCTCATATTATTTTGTCCAGTCTTTTGACTTCATTTTGATGTCCCTGAATTAATCATGACTATTGTTTTATATAATCAGGTTTCTCTAAACAGTCATCATGCTTTCTTTCATTTTATTCCTTTCTGGATTCAGTTGGATTCCATTTCTTTCTACCTGAAGTACTTCTTTCAGTAATAAACTAACCGTCTTCCCCCTCTTTTTATCTTTCTCTCTCTCTCTGCCTACACACACACACACACACACACACTTTAATATTCATTTCTGAAGATATATTTATTTTGCCCTCACTCTTGAGTGATAGTTTAACTAAGACAATTATTTTCTCTCAGGAAAACTGAGTCTTTCAGCTTTTATTACTGTTGTTGAAATTTTGCTGAACCCAATTTACTGGCTGATACAAAGCCACTGAAGGGTTTTGGATAGAAGAATGATAGGATTAGACCTTAATATTAAAATCCTTACTCTGGCTACAGGTTACCACAAAAAAGGAGGAGAAACCAGAGAGGAAGGAGCACTTAGAAAGCTGTTACAGTTCTATGTAAGAAGTGATTAAATGAACCCAGGTAGTAATGGTGGATGTGGAAAGGGGGAAATGATACAAAAGACTCTAGCCAGAGAGAATTTATAAAATATGGGGATGAGCAAAATAAACTTAAAATTTCAAGCTGATTGAATCAAAGTATTTATTCACAGAAATAGAGGAACTTTACCTACTCAGCCTTACACCATATAATCCTGTACTTTTTAGCTCCATGAGTATCAACAGGATTTGTGTGTAAATTTGGTGGATGGTCTGGAAGGAAAAGAAGAATCAAGAATGACTGCAAAGTTTCTGTCATAAGCAACTTATGGAATAGAGTTTCCATTTATCAAGTTTGGAAAAACTGTAGAAGGAGCAGCTTTCAGAGGATAACAAGAGTTCAATTGTGGGTAATTCTGAGAGCCCTAAAAGACATTCCCTGGTATTTAGATAGGAGTTCAAAGTTCAGGAGAGTGGACTGAGTAGGAGATACACTTTTGGGTTTCATCAACTTGTAGATAATATGTAAAGCCACAGAACTACAAAACTCTCGCCGGAATTAAATTAACTAGAAATGAGGTCCGAGGACTGAACGTGAGGCGCTCCAGATTCAGAAGAGTGAAAGATGAGGGTGCCTGGGTGGCTCAGTGGGTTAAAGCCTCTGCCTTAGGCTCAGGTCATGATCCCAGGGTCCTGGGATCAAGCCCCACATGGGGCTCTCTGCTCAGCAGGGAGCCTGCTTCCTCCTCTCTTTCTCTGCCTACTTGTGATCTCTGCCTGTCAAATAAATAAATAAATAAGTATTTTTAAAAAAAAAGAAGAGAGAAAGATGAGATAAAACCAGTAAAGGAGATGAAACAATACAAACAGTAAACCAGGAACAGAACCTAGAGGATGGTTTCCCTGGGGCCCTGAATGTTGGTGTTACCCACCACTGCCAAGTACAGTACCTTGCCCAGAGGAGGTATTCAAAAACCACAGGACTGATTTCAAAGCTATACTTGGTGACAAATGCAATTAATGCTATACTATGTGCTCTCTGAAATTTTAAAGATGGGTCTAGTATAATATATATATGGCTAGAAGGTTGGACTCATCTTCAATCTAAACCCTAATGAGAATGTATTAAAAGATACATCAGTCCAGGGAATAAAGTGAATTTCTTGAAGAATCTTTTAAAAGGGTATAAAGAAAAATCTCAAAACAAAATGCTAAAAAGTCCTATATTCACATAGGACATAAGGGAGAAACAACCTGTGTTCACACTCCAACATCTGGACCCCCACACAAATTTATGTCATGCATAAAAAAAGATCAACTGCATCTGTATTTTACAATGTTTGCTGAAATTATTTATGCTTAGAATTTCAAGTTCTAGGAGAATCATAAAAATATGAATCGTCCCAGCTGACTCCTGTTCACAAAATAAATAACCTAGAGCTGATCATATATTTTCTGATAAAGCTTGTATAATCTCATACAATTAAAGTAGGCATCTAATTTCTATGGTGCTATTCTGCATATTAATTTCTATATACTCTCTAATCAAATTATTTTAAATCATGAGCAGAAAAAAAATTGTTAATAGGAAGCATCTGTGCTTCTCTACCAACTGTGAGGTAGGATACAGGTTAAGAATGGAGGGGCTGGGCGCCTGGGCAGCTCAGTCGGTTAAGCGTCTGCCTTTGGCTCAGGTCACGATCCCAGGGTTCTGGGATAGAGTCCCACATCAGGCTCCTTGCTCAGTGGGGAGCCTGCCTATCCCTCTGCCTGCTGCTCTCCCTGCTTGTGCTCTCTCTCTCTCCCTTCTCTCTCTCTCTGTCAAATGATTGAATAAAAAAAAAAAAGAATGGAGGGGGTGACCTAAGATCTGATGGTAAATACTTCAAAGTTCAGTAAAACCAGTAATATATGTTACAAATGCCAATTTGCTAGCAAAATGGTCATCAGAATGAGGAGGGAAACACCTTCTTTTTTTCCTCTTGGAACAAGGATCCCAAGAGTAACTGCATGCACGATAACTTTTAATCACAAAGGCAAAACAAGAACTGCACTGCCACAGTCCTGGGAGGGAGAGAGGCCCTTCTTTCCTACACCACGTGGAATAAATGCCATTGAGATGCATTCTACTTCTCACATAAGGTACTTCAGAAAAGGTTAGTGAAAAGAGGAACACAATTACTCTGTGAATTATTTATAGAGTGCTATCAATCCTTGGAAAATTCTCTAAATGGACAGGAAACCTAAGAAAACAATCCGGTCACTAAAATGGTGAAAGCAATACTTAGGATCTGGCTTAAGAAGTAACCAGTAATCAAAAAGGGAAAGTCTTATTTTAGGTAAGCAAGAAAGATGATGTTTATCTGTGTTGCTCCCTGGGTCTCTTAGAGGACAGGTAAAAGGCAAGAAAGAAAGTGAGCAAAGGCTGTTTTAAATAAATGGAAGTTACAAACGGATCTGCTGTTACTCACTCGCTTCAGCCCTAGTAATAGCTTCTCTAAATGATAAAATTGGGTTCTGTGCTTTTCAGGCAAAGACTTCACGGCTTGTGGGATATATTGGATTCCTTGCTTCTCTGTTCTTTGAATGCCACAGAGATTTCCAGGATGTCCATGAGAGGCAGAGCAGAATAAGGGAGACAAGGTGAAAGAGAAACCTCTCTGTGATCTCCGTCATTACGACAAAAAGTATGATTTGGAGGAGACAATGAGGGTTTTTTTTATTAGTTATCCATTTTAATTATCTATGCAACTCTTAATTCTCATTAGCATAGAAAGTGAGAGTTGGCCATATTCAGATTTAATTACTGAATCTATTTCTTTATTTAAAAAATTGGTATCTGTTAAACCAATACCATACCTCTTATATCTTAGCCGATGTGAGATCATCAGTTTCCATACTCACAGATACTGTTCCCTTGCTTGTTATGTGGTATTTTATTTATTGACCAAAAAAAGTAACTCTGATTTTAGGTAAATTTAGAATAACAAATGGAAGTCTTTTTCCAACTTGGAAGGTTTTCCATCTCAAATTCTTAATAGCCAGGGTGCCTGGGTGGCTCAGTCAGTTGAGTGTCTGTCTCATGATTTCAGCTCAGGTCATGAACCCAGGGTTGGGCTCTGCACTAGATGTGGAAATTGCTTAAGATTCTCTCTCTCCCTCTGTTCCTCTCCCTCACTCTCTCTCTCTCTCCCTCTAAAAAAAAAAAATAAATAAACAAAAAATAAATAAATGAATGAATAAAATATGGGATGTGAACATTGACTCCACTATATTATGCTGAAAGACTAAAAGGTTGAATGATTCTGTAGCCTGCACCAAACAAGTGAAAAACACTTCTTTGCCTTTATAAAAATCAAGTGCATAAATGCATGTGAGCATATATATAAATATGAAACAAAAATTTTTTGTTTCCTTGTGAGATTAATTTTTAATATCCCTGGATATCATCTTTCAATTCAGTGACACATTTTTAGTAAACACATGTAAGTTAGCTGTGGCTCAGTTAATAAAAATTTTGTTTTATTGCTTGATCTTTTTAGAGATCTGTTCTTATGGTAGACTTCTTTGGGGGTAGATTTTACCAGTATGTCACATACTAAAATAGCCATCCACAGGAAAAAAAGGTCAAATCATTTCAAGGAAATCAACACTGACAGTTGTTGCCTTCTATAACAGATAAACACATTAGCCAGGCTCTAGCTAGGAAATCCAAAGTAAACAGCAGTTATAAAAAGAAGCTTTTATATAAACGGTACAAGTTCAATAGCAGTCTATGCCAACCTTCCTTCTGCCTAAAACCCATTACAAATGCTGGACTACCGATTGTAAAATAATTTGTGATTAAGCAACAGAGCTCCCCGACTCCCAGACTGTTTAAGTATCAAATCAAACATGTATTAGGTTACAGATATTAACAACTCTTTAAGATCCCGATCATCCAGAGGTCGATCATCCACAGGTCATACTGGTTGCTAACCTAGGATATGAGGAACTTGCTACTGGGACCCTACATTTGGTCTTTCTTATTTTTTCTAATGACTCTGGCTATATACCCTTTCTGCCCCCACAACTGCCTCAGTTAATGCTGTCACCATAGCCTTCATATTTCTTCCATAAGTTGACGCGGCCTGGTTCAAGCCTTTAACACTCTCCACATCAACTAGAGTAATGTCTTTTCATATATGGTCTAAATACCTTAGAGATCGAGGAAGCTACAGTCACAGTGATCTCTTGATCGAAGGTTCAGAAAGAATGTGATGGGCAAAACAGAGAGGCAAGAAATATAAAGCTAAATGATGACAGTGAAAGAAATATAGGACTGAGGCAATACATGTGGGAGAAAGTAGGAACACCTTGAGGATTAACTACTTGGAATTCTTCTCTCCTGAAATGACTTGATTATAATGGAGTATCTGTTCATGGTTTCTTTGTGGAAAGCTAACAGTAAATCACTTTCTGAAATCAGATATAAAATGGCTATTTCAGAAAACCCCTGTAAACCAGTGATTCTATTGTGCTTTACAGTTTGTATTTTTTATAGAGAAGCTATTAGATTTGCACAAAAATTTCTCATTCTTATTATCCTTACTTTTAGGTAAGGAAACCAAAGCTCGAAGGGCTTAAGAACTACTTCAAGATTCTGATAAGCACTGGAGGACTCAAGTCCTTGGAAGTCAGGTCCAGTGTGTGCCCCAATAAGCCTGAACGAACACAAAAGCGTTGCTTCTAGATCCTCTAACTCAAGTTGTCTTCTAGGTTCTCTGGATATGGTCTGTGTTGATTTTTAAAAAGCAATAGGGAAAATCGATTGAACGACTCGCTCTTCAGAGCTGCATTAACTTTTTCAGGCCACTGGGGTACTATTTACTAAATTACCTCTTCTAGAACACCAAATAGTACCCTAGTGGGTCAAAGAGTAAATGCACCTCTGAAAAGTGAGCCATTTATTCCCTTCTTCCCTGTAGTACCAGATGTAATATGTCCCCAATGACAGAAATATTAACCCATTTCCATTAAAAACTCAAGAAATTGTCCCACACTAGAGAAAATGAGTATGAGGACTCTTCCCAAAGCAAAAAAATCTCTCTTCTATAACCCTGGGCACAACCTTGTCGGAAAGTCAACATGTATTTATATAACAATGCTTGTTTTTTATTCACTAGAGATTGATTTTTAATCAAGACCTCAGAACAAAATAAAAATATAAATTCAGAGCTGATGGTTTTCAGTGGAGAGATGCACAGGGTATCACGATAGCTAGTTTTATCCTGTACAGCAGGATTAAAAAAAAAACAAACAACCAGCTTGAGCATTCATCTGGCTTATGAAACAAGAGCTACACCACCAACAGCTGCCCTTCCACGTAGCTCATTTTGTTCCAGGTTATCCCTTTGTCAGAAAAAAAAAAAAGCAAAAACAAAATTCCTTGACTAACAAGTAAATATATTACTACTTGTAATCTGTTTAAAGGCCAAAGCCTCTGATTACATTTTTGAGCTGCTTTAAGAACAGCTACTGAGTGATTTCACACTTGTGAGATACCTCGACAAAGTGAGACTTTTAGGTTTTCAGCACTGTTAGTCCCTTACTCTTCTGGAAGATGGCTGTGCAATGAAAACAAGACAACTTTAATTTAAGAATCATCCAGCTTCTAATTAAACTGCCATAGGCAGCTGGTTGGATAAGTTTTAATCAGTTTCAATCACCTATTGATTGGTATACTGAAGCCTAAAAAATTAAAAGTAAAAGATGATTGGGGAATTGTCCCATCTCAGAACAACAGTAGAGGCCTCTGTAAATAACTCCTCTTTTAACCATCAGCTAAATGAACACTTCAATACTGCAGTACAAAGTCTTCTGCAAAATTACTTTAACTAACAAGCAGAAATTTATCAGCTTCAGCCAAAATCAATGCTGAAATCAATTTGAACACTGGTTGTGTCTAAAGGGGCTCATTGGCAATTTAGGGAAATTACACCATGTAAATGCCTGTGCTTTAATTGAACAGTTTCATCAACTAGGCTGTGATTGCTGTCCATTCAT
This sequence comes from Mustela putorius furo, assembly GCF_011764305.1. Lineage (NCBI taxonomy): Eukaryota > Metazoa > Chordata > Mammalia > Carnivora > Mustelidae > Mustela > Mustela putorius. The sequence goes on along the minus strand of NW_025422045.1, from coordinate 10,957,781 downwards.
TTATTTACTTTCACTGCAGCTACCATTCTGCAAAGGAATGGCTTTTGTCAGGCTGGAGAGAGGCACTTTATCTTCATTTTGTGCACTTTTGTGCATAACCGACTTCATGAAACGGGCGTATCATGACTAGAGTCCAAACAAACCTGAAGGGACTTTTCCCTTCACATAAAAACTGAACAACACTCAAACCACCACCATACCTTCCACCATCCGGAGACCGGAATCTTTAAACGCATCGGGTGTTTGAGTGGAGAAGGAATTTGAATAACTTCCTGCACATGGAATTGTGTTTGTGTATTGAGGAGCTACATTTTTGGACAAAAGAAGGAAAAGCATTTGGATTCTAAATTCAATTCGACCACATTCTTTCTGAGGTATTGTTATTGACTTCCAAAAATATATAAACATACGTGTATATATATGCATAACACTGTATTTTATAAAGTAGAGATAAGTCAAGAGAAAGTGCTATTCTCAAATCCATCCAGGAGACTAAGGCTTAAAGATGTCACACAGAGGGCACCTGGGTGGCTCAGTGGGTTAAAACCTCTGCCTTCGGCTCAGGTCGTGATCCCAGAGTCCTGGGATCAAGCCCCACATAGGGCTCTCTGCTCAGCAGGGAGCCTGCTTCCTCCTCTCTCTCTCTGCCTGCCTCTCTGCCTACTTGTGATCGCTGTCTGTCAAATAAATAAATAAAATCTTAAAAAAAAAAAAAAAGATGTCACACAGACTTGAAGATTAAGGGGAGTAGAAAGGGAGAGGAATCCGTGTGGAAGGAGAAAAATGAACTTCCTTGGAAAGACCAGCAGCCAGAAACACCGTGCCAAAAATGATTTAAATATGCACTCATAAAAATCACAGACAAGGAAAAAAACCCAAAGATGTAATTTCTGGAGAATCACATGCTGCAATGACTCGAGTTTGAAAAGCATTAACATTTTTGACATTGGGTTAATTCAGATTACAATTTCTAGGGAAGGAGAGAGGAAAGAAGACAGCAGCTCATTCACATGGGTCTTCTTTAAGGTACATGTGCCTGATGCAAAAAGTGAAAGGTACACTTGTAGTGTATTTGCTTGAACATGCTGGCAGAAATCCTTAGGCTTGCACATACTTAGCTCCTCACGGAACCAAATGGAATTATTCACGAGGAGGGCACCAGGAAGGGACTAATGAATAAGAAAGGATGAGTTTCAGTGGTGGTTCTATCCCTGTCTTGGTTTGAATCCTCAAGGAAATCCATTAAGTTTGGTGGTTCTGTCTCTTCGCAGGGTCAAATGAGGGCAGTGACAACTGTTGTCCCCAGTTATATATATCTTAGTGCTGCTGGGGGCTAATCAGGGCTTGTGATGGTCGCCCAGTTTGGAAACAGGAGTGCGACCACTCTGATTCTAAGCACCGCTTGTGCTTTGAGTATGACGGAGGCAGGCTGGGCTCTGACACCTTCTACTAGGGCTGCCAGGGATGGAGGGAAACTTGCCATTTGCCCTTTTAGTCAGCGACTCCAGCTGTTACACCCCACCATGCCCACTAGAAATTCCCTTCAAAAAACGTTAAAAGGGAAAATAAATAAATGGTGTCCAGAAACTTCACTTAGTACATGTGTTTATGGTAAAAATTCATTCTGGAATTTAATCCCATATATGCTTTTCTCTGTCACTTTAAAGTTTCACTGGCTATCCATCTTATTGCTGAGACAATGTAAAAATATAGTTTATTCATGGTTTTTAGATAACTTTTCCAAAAATTTAATTATGGTTTAATCAGGGTTTTATGTTTATTGACTAAGTATATTGTTACATTTTGCTGCTATAGTTAGCAGTTGTAATAGAATCAGAATGTTTGGGAACCCTATACAGTATGTATCTTCCAAATACACTAAGCTTGTTAAAATGCTGTATTGATTGTGCCCTAAAGCAAGTTCTAATTTTGTCTGAACATTTTTCACTTTGTTATTTGAATCCACCAAACAAAAACCATGAAGTCTGCTTGTAAGCAGTGATACTGAACATTCTTTCTTTCTTTTGCAACACCAATAAGGAAACGTAAGGAGATTTGAGGGTTAAGAGGATAACGTAATACAAAGTCACACTTAAAAAGCGAATTAATGCTTAAAGAAACTTTATGCTTAATTCCCACAACCAAAGTATCTATTGCTACTTCCCTTCTAATTTGGTAATTCCGCTCCCTCCGCCTTAGCATTAGTGCACAAATAAGAACCAAAACTTTTCACTCTGGTAAACTGGCAATCTAACACAAACACGGTCCCTTACATCTAAGTAACCATAAAAGAGCAATGAAAAAATTAAAAAAAAAAAAAAAAAACGCAGCAGGAAAGTTATACACACTAAATGCCTTTCAGACTTTCCAGTGGGTTATTTTCCCAAAAAAAGTAATTTAAGTAAATACCCTAGATGCTATGGTGTGCAAATATTTGCTTGTGCTACATGCCACCAAGAGACTACATTTTTCTAACACATCAGATACTGTAAAATACTGGGAAAAAAAAACTAATGTGTCTTATAAATCAAGAGATGCACCACCTCCACTAGCATAACCATACAATTAATCTAGGGATTCAATGATTAAATTTCAAGTTTTTGATAAGGAAAAGAGACCCAAAGGATAGAATACAAGTTATGTTTCAACAGCTCTGTCAGCCAAGAAATGACTGTTTTAGCATCTACTAAAAAGCCTCTAAAATTAACTAGAAATAGTACATCACTGACTTTCAGAATTATATATTTATATCTTACATCCAAAAATAATTTGGATTAAAAATTAGGAAACTGAGAGAGTGAATGGCAAATAGAAAACACCTGGCTTGGGGCACCTGGTTGCCTCAGTTCGTTGAACATCTGACTCTTGATTTCGCCTCAGGTCACGATCACCGGGTCTTGAAATCAAGTTTCATGCCAGTTCCACCATCAGCTCAGAGTCTACTTGGCCCTCTCCCTACTCCCTCTCTGTCCCCCGCCACTACACATGTTCAGAAGCTCTCTCTCTAATAAATAAAATCTTCAAAAAAAAAAAAAAAAAAAAAAAGAAAGAAAGAAAGAAAGAAAGGAAAGAAAAGTCCTGGTCTGAATTCTAGTCTTCTAAAAATTGTATATATTTAATGTTTTGATACTGAGTTCTAAGTCTTGATTTGACCTTGGGTATGTCCCTTAATCCTTCCAAGTTTTATCTTTCTCACTGGCATAATGGGGGTAACCTTCCCAGAAAGGATTCAGCAAGTTCTGACGGATCCAGTATGATCAGGCCTCTGTCCCTCTCTCTGCTGTCCCCTGAGCTCACTTTCCTGTGGCCACATTGGCCTAGATATGACATGTTCATGCCCATCTTCTGGCTTTTGCCAGAGTGGTTCCTCCTGCCTGGAGGGGTCTTCTCCCAGATTTTCTCATAACTGGCTTCTTGCTGTCCTTGAGGTCTGAGTGTGAATATCACGTCTTCAGAGAAGCCTCGTTGAACAACTATTTTACATTCTTTACAGCACCTGCAAGGTCTGATATTATCTTACTTGCAATCATTTCCCTGATTACTGTCTGTATGCCCCGCAAGTGTGAGCTCCAGGAGCACAAGGAACTTGTCTGTTTCATTCACTGCTGAACTGCAAATGCTTAGAGCAGTCCTTGGCACAGAGTGACAGGAAGTACCCCAGACCCTAGAACAACACGGGGTTAGGGGCACCGACCCCTGTGCGGTCAAAACTCCACATATAATTTCTGGCTCCCTGAAAACTTAACCACCAATAGCCCACTGTTAACTAGAAGCCTCACCAATAACTCGAATAGTTGATCAACACATATATGTATTTAAGCTAGAGAAAAGAAAATATTTTAAGAAAATCGTAAGGAAGAGAAAATACACTTACAGGCTGTACTGCATTTACTGAAAAAAATCCACATATAAGTGGATCCGTGCAATTCAAACGTGTTGTTCAAGGGCCAATCTATTTATTCAATGAATCAATGGATATACAGTAAGACAAACTTTTAAAGAACAAAACCAAGCACCACGTGATATTATATTTTTATGGCAGGTGAATGCTGAATTAATTTTAAAACATTAGCCTTGGGAGTGACCTCTGCAATCACGTCATGTCCACATCTAAGTGGGAATTCTTTTCTCAGGGGTTCTGAATAATCAGCCATGTTGCTCTGCTTAAGGTAAGAGGGTTCACACCTCCCAGAGCCACCCAGCAACAGACAACACTCTGTGTCCATCCTCAGGCTGTGAAGAATCTGCCCCTGCAGGTTAATTCCTGAATCGCTGTCCTGACCAGGTTTCTACAGTAGGTGCAGTGCAGTGCTCGGCCCTGGGACGATGCCCGCCCGGATTCACAGGACACAACTCTTCTCCAGGGAGGACAGTCCAGATAAGCAAGTTGAGGCTAGCCTTCAGAAACACACAAAGCAAACCTATTTCTTCATCAACAGGAATGCTTTTCTGACTTTTTAAAAGTCAGCTGTCATGGAGACCCTTAATTATTTCTTCTTCAGTTAAAAGCTGGCCAATTCTTTCAACCACTTCTCAAATCAGATACCAGTTCCTCCATGAGGTCCTGACCTGATTCTTCCTGAGGAAAGAGCTAGAATTCACCACCCCTTCCTTAGCCCCTCACCTGGGGCCTGCATACAGGCCCCGCATACCGACATGCGCCCCAGACTGTGAAGTCCCACACTTACTATTTCATCCATCTGGACATGGTCCGACTGGAGCCAGGGTGCCCTCACCAGCCAGCCGGGTGCTATCCACATGGCATGCTCAGAATGAGACTGCTCGACAAATGTATAAAGGATTGGAGAGGCACCACTCGTAGGCTCCCTTAGAATTTTCCCCATGCTTGTCTGGCTGATATCTGAACTGTGCACATCTCTCTGCAGAAACTCAGTACCCAGAACATGAATCCAAAAGTGGCATGCTACAGGATGAAGTCAAAGCCCGATGCTGTACCCTCCTGCTGAACCCAGAGAAAGGAAAACGAGATCTCCTCCACCCTATAAAGACACACATGTGCTAACGTTTATCTGGTCACAATCACTTCTGCTTGGGGACTTTCAATTTCTTTATAAAGAAAGCATTTTTACTGAAATAAAATATTAGAAAGAAGTCTTGCCACTTTAAAACTATTTTTCCCTGCAAGGAGATGGGGTTGAAATACTTCGATTCAGCAAATTCTTACTTGAAATATTACCATAATGTATTGATTTTTACCAGACTCAATTGACTGAAAAGTTGTTTGTATAGCAATATTGGCCAAACCAATATACTAGAACAATTTTGTTACCCATAGTAATCAAGTGCATTTCTGAAGTATAATTATACTGTCATAAAAATAAAGCCAAGATACCCTTTTCCAAGCAATAAAACAAAAGGGGCTATAAAACAGGAAGAAGAAAAGGCTAAATAAATGAGATTTTTTAAAATTAAATTTAGTGTCTTTTAAGAACACCTCCGCCTCCTCTTCCTACCCTTAAGCCAAGGTTAGCAGAAAATGATCAATACTTCAATCTCAATAAACTATTTCAATAATAGTTAATTCGGGTGGAAACAGAGTCTGAAAATCTCTGCTCAGCGACCTGTAACATCCTGTCATGTTGGTTGGACGCCAATAATCCATCATTGCCATAATGGATATGAGCATGTGTGAAGTTACAGGAACATGGAATGGGGGAAGCAAAGGTGGGAAAGGTGTGGAGAATCACACGCTCAGGTCCGTTCCATAGACTCTAATCGATACAATGTACATTATTGTATGAAACAAATCTCTAACGGTGACTGCCGAGAGAGCAAGAGAGGGAAACATACATAATTAATTTTATTTGACAAATACTCATTGATTTTCTGGAAATATTAATATCCTTGCTTGTCACATGACACTGTAACACAATCCAGTATTTAATTTTGCATTAAGATGATATCTTGTTTGCTTGTTTAAAATATGATCTTGGCTGCAAGGAAAAGGCTCTTCATTTGATTGGAAATTTAAAGTTAAAATAAATCAAACAATCGCCCTGGCTCTTGGGTCAATACCAAAACCACTTAAAAACTACTCTTAATTTACAAGATGTACCTCAGGGAAAAAATATAAAGGAGTGGGGTCACTGATGCAGTGGGTAGAGAAGCAGGGGTCAGACCTTCTGCTGATTTGGTTCGGCACCTTCAGGATGGCCGGTAAAAGAGGAGTGAGAGCTTTCTGGGTACTATATGGTCCCAGTTTTCATTGAGGGCTCTTTTTTATGATGTTTTTCCCCTCAGGAATCCCATGTTTGGCCATAGTTTGTTTACTAAACAGCATTTCATTTGGCAATTCATGCATTTTCTCATTTTACGTAACTGACCACAAGAGCTTCTAATTTTCATTAAATACATCATGTTCCTCAAATGAGTTGACAGAATTCCAGCTCCAAAACCACAAATGTAATGTTTTACTTGGACTCTACAGCCATATTACAAGGGCAGAATACAACTTAATAGTTCGTGTGATCTCAGCCACTGTCTCCAAGGACCATCCTCACCCTTCTGCCCAACAAATATCTAAAAAAATGGGTAAAACAAAAGAGAGGAGAGATCAACCCTTTGAGAATTATTATCCTGTCCCTCTTCTTGTTGTCTCTAGATACAGGCAAACTAATTCTTAAATAATGGTTTATATCCAATGTTCAAAACACTGTGTCAGCAGCGTTTTAAGCTATGTGCTATACTACTGAGAAAATCTTACCCCAAATCCAGGTTAGACCATTAATGTACTGTAGGAAGGAACAGGAGGCAGACAATTCATTACTATTTTCAAACACCTACATGCTAGAACACATGATCTAAAAGCTGATAATCTGAGTCTTAGGCTGACTAATTTGCATTAAAGAAAAAAAAAGATTATGCATATGGGCTAACTGACTTATTAGCATGACTTAAGTCCAAGAGTTAAATATCACTTTATTTCTAGGCCCAGAGCTTAAGCAACTCCATCAAACAATGCCCCTAGGGAGGAAAGAACCTGAGTGACTGGCCTTCATTATCACAGAATGTTTCCAAAGAAAGTGGGCCTGTTAATTACTTTCATTTCAATGTGACATACTATCCAAAAAAAGAGGACAGTAACTAGTGTGTTGGGTTAATGGATGCTAAGTACTCAGTTTTAACACCTGAAAGAAAATTAATCATTCAAAAATATGCCATCAGTTTAGAAATTCCTATTCTTCCAGATGAACATTCTAAAACAATTACACAGGCTCTAAAACTAGCTGGATATGGGGAGAATCCAATTAAAGAGCCCTACTAAAACCTGCTTGGAAAAAACCCCCACTTGCCTCATTCTCGTTTCAGCCAACATGTATAAAGCATCTATCCTATCCTTAGGACTGGGTTGAGAACACTAGAAAATACAAGGAAACACAATGGACTCCGCTTGACCTTGAGAAACAACACTGCCTGGGGGAAAAACACAGAGAGGAGGAGAGACACTAGAATTCTGGCTTTGCCATTGAGTGGCCACATGCTGGGGAGTCCTACCTTTTTCCGATGGTAAAATGGGCTTAACATTTTACCAGGTGTCGTAAAGCAATCTGAAAATAAACTAAGATAAAAATGAAAATACTCAGAAACTTCTAAAAAAATCTATATGTAAGCAAATTTATGGTATAACTAGCGAATAGCAGGAAACAGAGAAGTATACTGAGTATCATAGCCGAATTTTTTTAAAGTTTTTTAAAGTTAAACACTTTTTTTAAAGTTAACTAATGCGCCTGGGTGGCTCAGTGGTTTAAGCCGCTGCCTTCGGCTCAGGTCATGATCTCAGGGTCCTGGGATCGAGTCCTGCATCGGGCTCTCTGCTTGGCAGGGAGCCTGCTTCCTCCTCTCTTTCTGCCGGCCTCTCTGCCTACTTGTGATCTCTCTCTGTCAAATAAATAAATAAAATCTTTTTAAAAAAATAAATAAATAAAGTTAACTAATGGATACTAACACAGTTCAGTATCTGGGAGATGTTTGTAGATGTTCCCCCCCCCAAAAAAAAAGAAGCCCCATGGTCAAGTAAGTGTAGGGGGCACAGAGCTTAATCATTTTTCTATTATTAGCACTACCATGAACCATAGCTAACATTTATTTATTTTTTTTTAAGATTTTATTTATTTACTTGACAGACAGAGATCACAAGCAGGCAGAGAGGCAGGCAGAGAGAGAGGAGGAAGCAGGATCCCTGCCGAGCAGAGAGCCCAATTTCCGGGCTTGATCCCAGGATCCCGGGATCATGACCTGAGCCGAAGGCAGAGGCTTTAACCCACTGAGCCACTCAGGTGCCCCAAAAGTAGCTAACATTTAGTTGGTCGGTCATAGTGCTGAGCCTTTTCTATGAAACATCTCATTTAACCCCATGACAATCTTATTAGATGTTATTATCTCCGTTTTACACACAAACTGAGGCAGAAGACAAGATGTAACTTTCCCCAGGTCACACAGCTGGAGGCTGATGCAGGATACACATAACCACAACACATACTTTCTCCAGGTTTCTGAAATTCACCGTGAATCTCTTAGAGGGGGATGGAATATGTGTCTTTCCTGAATTTGGGGGTTTTTTTTAGCAACATGCAGCATTTTGAGCAATGGAGCATAAATGAAAGCACATTCATTTTCAAAAGAAAACCTAAATTCTTCTTCTTCCTAGGCGTAAGCTCTACTTTAGTCTAAGGTATTTCCTTTATAATCCGTTTCGCCCAAGTTAGTAATCCAAGAAATCCTGACCTGAAATTACCTCCTTAGGTCATTATCATAAGACAGACAAGAACACAGCAAGGACCCCGCACAGGTCCACAATATCACTTGGTTTAAATGTTTCGGCTCAGAATTTCGTATTGTATAACCGTGGGGGGGAATATCCAGACTTAAAGGGCGAACATGTGATCAACTATTAAACAATATATACTGCAGTTACACATGATGTCATATCCCTTGAAATTCACAACATCCCATCAAGTGGAGCAAATAAGAAAGAAATATTAAACTTTTGCTTTGCATTTATTGGTTTTATTATACTTTATAAGAAAAAAAAATTAAATAGGCCCATTAGGCAGTTTTGTTACCAATGAGTGGATTTTCCAATATTTTCTTCATCTAGTTTATGTAGCATAGCCTGTAATGTAATCATTTTGTTCGGGAAAAAAAAAATCACAATTTTTATAGTCAACACCATTAAGGTAAACTTAGTGTAGGAGAAAGTCAATCATAACACTGCAAAGAGTTTTATAGAGACTTTAGTAAAGTGGATTCTCATTTCTTGACAATTACACCACTTTTTTTTTACCCCCTGGTGCTGAACTAAAAGCCAGGGATATAAGAACAATACAACTGAAGCCCAGGCAGAAATGAAAACCAATGATCATTGACAACTGATTATGCAATTTGGTTATCTTTACACTCTTTCCTCTTAAGAATCACCTAAGCCATCAAACTGGAGGAATATCTTCTTTGTATGAGAAATATACTATGTAAAATAAAGCCCTAAAATGATCATGTTACTGCTACTCACCCTCCAAAAACAACCACTGTCAAAAATGTATTAAATCTTACAACATGCAGGGCACTTGGGTGGCTCAGTCAGTTGAGCGTCCGACTCTTGATTTCAGTTCAAGTCATGACATCAAGGTGGTGGGATCGAGCCCCAGGTTGGGCTCAGACCTCAGTAGAGAGTCTGCTTGGGGCTTCTCTTGCTCCCTCTCTCTCTGCCCCTCCCCCACTTGGGTGTGAGCCCATGTGCTCACGCTCTCTCTCAAATAAATAAATCTTTTTTTAAAAAATAAAAAGTCAAAAATCTTCCAACATGCATATTGAGCACTAGCAATGGCACGTAAACGAAATCAGGATAAATTGGATGTTAACACAGCATTCCAGCAGTTAAAAGAACTTGTGTGTGCTAAGGATATGTAAAATAATGTGGTCCTAATGAAAGGAGAACTTCTAGACATGCTCCTTAGCTAAAAAGGTGACCAAGGCAAACAGGGAGTTATTGTTTAATGGGCATAGGTTTCAGATTTGCAAGACAAAAGGAGTTCTGGAGATGGATAGTGTTGAAGTTGGCACAACAGTTTGAATGTGCCTAATGCCACTGAACTACAGGCTTAAAACAGGTGAAGATACTAAATTTTATGTTATATGTTCCTCACCATAATTAAACAAATAATAAAACATTAAAATGATTTAGAGAGCCTGGGCAGTACAACTGGTTAAGTGTCTGACTCAGTTTTGGCTCAGGTCATGATTTCAGGGTCATGAGATCAAGCCCTGCATCGGGCTCCATACTCAGCACAGAGTCTGCATAAGACTCTCTCTCCCTCTCCCTCTACCTGTCACCCCTGCTCGCTCTCTCTAAAATAAATAAACCTTTAAAAAAGCAAACAAATGAAAACATTAACATGATTTCATGTTGTAATTTTTCCTTGGTAGGTGGGCATGTTATTTCTATCTCTCTGCATCCCCTGCTCCTTTATGTTATTAGCCTATGTTTTAAAAGAAAAGATTTAAATCTTAACATCTGGGGTATTATTTCTAATAAAAATCACCTTCTGGAGTTTGGTGGGTTTATGTTCTCCCTACCCTACTAGAATAAACCAGGACAATAAATTCACAATAGAACAAACTGAATTTAAAACTATGAACATGCATGAGAGTTAAACATCTGGTTAAACAGAACACATGAATAGGTTAGGCATCTACAGAAATGATTTTGGATTCCATTTGAAGTCAATAAAAGGAATCTAAAGAGTTGAAGAGTTGCTAGAAATCCTTCCTGTTTTATTATATTTGGCTATGAGCACAAAAGCATTAGTACAAGCAAGACTAAGGCTTTGAAAATTGCTCCCTACAACGAACTCAGGAGAAGCAAATCAGAGCACGCTGGTTCCTTCTTCTTTCCTTTCAAAGGGGACCTGAACCTAAGAACCCTCAGAACAGGGTAAAAATTCAAGTCAGATAAGAGTAAGAAGGAGAAGACTGAGCTGAAGAGATGCTTTTTATGCAGTACTGGGGGCTGCTTGAGAAGGAATGCTAGTATGATCCAGGAAAGGACAAGAGTGGCTCAAACCCATCAGAGGCATTAGGCATGAAAACATTTTAAGGCCACAGCCTAAGGATCGTGGAGGCAATATGCTGGTATTTAATTCTCTGAATTATCATAGTGGAAGCACTTAACTTTCAGACCAACTACTCAGAGTACCCAGTCATCTATAAGAAAAAATAATTGAAATACATGAACATAAGTTCTTAAAGGACTAGGTTCAGGAGAACAGACTCACATCCTGACTCTACCTGCAGAGAAGATTGAAACCTGAGTGGGTGAATGGGTCGGCTGACTGAGAAGAAGCTTCTAACCCTGGGAAACCTAATTCCATACCAAGGCTGCATCTCTGTGTGGAAGAAGTTCTGGGATTTTAGGATGTGACCTTTCATGGTCATGGGCAATAGGACAATTTTTATCTATAGTCATGTGGTTAGCAAGCACTTAAAATTCTAAAAACATTAATAACCAATTATAAACTGTCTCACAACTTTGAAGATATATATTAAAACATCTAAGGTAAAAACACAATCATAATGTGATGCAGAGTTAGTGTATATATGGAAAACAGCTCTCTGGAGGAAAGCTTTATTACTCCCTCAGGGCTTTCTTACAGAGTATGGATTTTTTAATTCCTAGTGGAATATTTTTCATACACCATTGCAGACTATTAAGTATCAGATATTACATTATGTAGTTTAAACTTTGCACTACTGCATGAGAAAGACTTCCCTGTCGAGAGAACTATTTTTTATGGTTAGCATTTTTTAATATGAAAATGAACACTCCTTTAGGGTAAGATCACTGCTACTGGAATTTGGGAGAATTTTATAACTTAACATATTCATCAATGTGTAGAAATTCTCTCAGGGGACTCGGGTGAAGGGAGAAGGAAATACAAGAGGAAGAAGGCTTGTTAATAACTTACAGTGTCAACACAGGGCACAGCAATGGTATTTATAAGGGCCGTTTTCCACTGGGCACAGATGTAAAAGAGCAGGGGACTAGCACAGGGTGCAAACAAGTTTAAAAAAAAAAAAAAAACGGTGTGAAAGAGTGAAGGAAAAAAATACATTAAACTTCAGGCCAGTTAAAGGTACACTTGCTAATGGTGGACTATTAACTGCTCACCCAGGAGAGATGCAGACGCGGAAATATTAAAAAGGCAATATAGATGCACTTTTCCAACCAATTCCTGAGAAAATAGATGCCTTGCAGAATTTTTGGAGTCAAAAGTGGAAATAAGCTCTAAGTGCTGATGGTCATTTAAAAATCTTTGCCACGGAGAACCCGAGTACTCACATTTGGCTAAAGTGCATAGAAAGTTTAAATGAAATCGACTACTCACTTGTAGACTGTGCCTCCGTTGCCATGGCCAAGAGTGTCTCGATATCGTATGTCTTGTTCATTCATCTCCATGAGAAAGAAAGAAAAACAAAAAGGGTGTCATGCTGTGGATGGAAATGTCAAGGAAAAGCAACTCTGGGCCATAAACAACAAGCAGTCTGGGTCATTTCAAGTTCAGCTGCAAGAACGAGAAGATCAATACAACATTTGCTGTCCAATTTATAAAAGACGATACCAAGGGACAAAGTGATGGAAAGTTTAATGACAATTTGTTTGCCTGGGTCATTTCATTAAAGTTTGATAAAAGGTGTCAAAATGGAATGATATAACATAGCTCAAAAGGGTCAGGTCAGAGCTACTGATAAGAACACAGTCTCCGGCACTACACATAACCAATGCCAAATAGCTCTGCACATAACCAAAGTCAAACTTGGGAAGACAACACATACACACACATACACACACATACACACGGTAATCTAATGCACAATCTATAAATAAATCAGCCCCTGAAAACTCCTCAGGTGACCCCATAGCTAACATTAAACAAACTAACTGAATAATGTTAATGACTTTCCTAAAGTAGATACAGCTTTTCTCTGGAAACAGGAAATAGTATACAGCAGTAACTGGGTAGAAATAATAATATGCTGATGGAAAAATGCCAAATGAGTGCACTTTCAAATGCACACACTGTCAAATACTGTAATGCATAAAGGGAAAAACATATAAGCATGTGATTCTTATAAACTAAAGTCATTTTCAAAATTTAATATGTTAAACAGCATGCACATTTTCCCTGATTCTGTAAAAATGATTACACCACAAATACTACTCTCGTTTATATCATGAATAGGAGTCAATTATTTTAATGCCCACAAAATAATGTTTTAGAGTTTTCAAGAGCTCCCTCAATTATTTATCAAATGACTTTAAGACCAGTCAGATTATATTTGATGCATTCAGTAATTTTCTACACAGTGGTCCAGTTGCTTAAAAATTAACTGCCAACTTTATTCACTAAATGGATTCAATAAAAGTGTTATTTTCCATATAGCTAAAGCTTGGGAAAAGCCATAGTAAGCCGTGGGAAAAAAAAAAATCAATTTCCAGGGAATTGCACTGCCTTGCATGGGCAGAAAATGGATGGAGTTTTTAATTCAGTATCACCTGGAAAAAAAATAGTTTGCTTTCAAACCATTATAGTAAAGCTTTAAATATTTTGCTCTAAACAGCCGCCAATTGAATAAAGCAAGGCTCCATTTATCAAGGGAAATATTTTTCTTCTATACGTTTCTGAGGCTGAAGCTTCAGAGAGCTGTGATAATTAGGAGTAGAGAGCAGGTAACAGAAACAGCTTCCTTTCCAAGCCGTTCTGCCTATCCCTAAAAGAATATTGACAGATTAATGTGTAAAGGCCAATTCAACACCCAATTTAATTGTAGTACAACCTGATTGATGCAATTTGCAATCAGCTAATTACTATATTTAGGGTCAGAGGCAAAACGATAGACAAGTCAGAAAAACTGGCAACTATTTTCCTCTTTGAGGGAAATTTTGTTCTTCATTACCTTTATATTACTAATGCAGAAAAACAGCTCGTATTTTAACCTATATAAAAGATGGAACATGAAGAAAAGAAAACCTCATTACACTGGACCAAATGATAAATTTTAAAACAGCATGAACAAGAGCAGTATATGAAATAACTTGAGATGCTAAGGTTAGCAGAGCTGCTCCTGGGTGTACTGCGATCGGTGGGTATGAAAAATACACACGCAAACTGTACTATCTATTGGCCAGTACAAATGGGCTAATTTCTTCAAAACCTTTCTTAAGGTAGTCTGAACAGCACTCTTAACAACCTCATTTGTACCATTAGCTTCCCTTATAAGCTATACCCTTATCGGGGTCCAAAGTAAATTCCAGGAGAACAAAGCTCATGGAGTATATATAGGATTCAGGCTTTAGAAGGACCACACTCTGAGACTGTAGTACCCCTCCCACCACTCCATCAGGGCCTTCCAGATAAAAAAAAACCAGTAGTTTCCTCTCAGAAAAATAAATACACTGAGATATATTGCTATTACACATTCTAATAACAAACTGGGATGGACCTAGGGGCTTGTTTTTATGGAATTTTGTTGGAGGAAGAGAAGGCAAAGGAGTAGGTATGGCACGTCTCTGAGCAGCTTCAACCATTATAAACCTGACATTGTAGGTTTTGGGTTTTTTTTCCCCCTACCTCTAATACCCAGGAGGTTGAGAAGAGAAGTGGAGCAGCCAACTAACAGCATTCCAACCTGACCAGGAATGGTAGGCATGAGCTGAGAGGCTAGTGTGTGGGTGTGTGTGTGTGTGTGTGTACACGTGCATATGTGTGCATATGCTAAGCTTTCAGTAAGCAAATTCAAGAACAAAAATAGAATCCCTCAGACAATAAGACTGTAAGAGCCTAATAAAGATAAAAGTTGTTTTGGAGTAAAAATTCTAAAACCATCTCACTTAAAAAGACAGTATCAATAAAAAGATAGATAAAGTGTTTCTACAATGTTTTAAAGTTTTATAGACCTCTGCCTGGCCTATTTATTGACTGATAGATATTTATTTTAAAAACCCAGATTCTTTTCCTTTCTGCTTATTTGGATTTCTTGTTTTTATATAGTATGCAAATATTATCCACGTTAAAAAAAAAATTTAAAAGGAAAACTATTAGAGCCAAGTTCATGAACTGATTACAAACAACCTTTTGAGAATCTCAAATCTCTGATCAAAATGGGTTACTTTAATTGATTTTAACTATGAAAATAAATCACTAACAGGATCAACTAATAGGTACTAACACTGTTGCCTCTTTAGACAAGCAAATTAGTTCAACTTTTCTAAATGAAGCACAGGAACAGTGATCATTTTGATACAAAAATGGGATTTATATGCCTACAGGATACAATTTTTAAATACTATGGTTGGGAACAAGTATCACAAAAATCACAGAACTATACAGTTTTTCAAGTGCATAGCCCAATTGGGTCATAAAACTAGTCAGTAACAACTAGTCAAGGCTAGAACTCAGTCCTTCAGTATTCTCTGCTCAATGCCATATCTTAGCAGCAGATGTCCTGGCTAAGTATGGAGGGACATCCTCTCCCATCAGGCTCACTGGCCCACAGGAAGGAAAACAATAAATGAAAGAGCACTCACAAGTTAAAAGCAATTTCATTAGCTGTGGTATTTGTTTTTAGGAAGATAAATGTTTCAAAGATCACACAGCTCTTTATAGAGAAAAGAGCTGAAATATGTTTTTATTGAATAGAGATACTGAATTATTTTTAAATATAGCTGTTTCCTTGTTTTGACTAAAAAAAGGAAATAAAAGGCAGAACACTAAATGTGAGAGGAGAAGAAGAAAAGCCATTAGAGTTACAATTACACGTCAACTCAAATGACCTGGGAGGAATGATGGGCACTGGGCTCTGCTTCTGCAGAAGGGAAGTCAGGGGCTAGGTAAGTAACATGGACTAGACAGGACAACCCATGAGTGGTTTCCGTGTGGGCAGGGGAGAGAGTCATGTAGTGTGGACTCCCATACACAGTCTCATTTATACTCTGGTCTTCGTATGGGATGTAAGATGAACGGTAAGAATCTAAGTGTTTTTATATAGCGGTTATAATACAGCTTTTAAGCTAACTTCACAGTAGAATTCCTATTTTTCTTCCTCCACCTGTTTTTTCTTTTTTTTTTTTTTGAATACAGGAAGTTTTCTAACAGCATCTGAAGTTCTCAAAACAGCCAAGAGCAGGATCAGAATTAGTTCTAAGATCTGTGGCTTCCCAGTACATTTATATTTGATTTATCAGGAATAGGAAAATAGTCCCACCCTCTCCTATAAAATCTAAAACACGAAAAGAAGGAAAACGACTTCAGAGATGCAAAGGTCAAAGTCATTCATCCTTGGAGTAACTGTGCACTTTTTTAATCCTTTAAATTGACCCAATGGGGGGCGCCTGGGTGGCTCAGTGGATTAAGCCGCTGCCTTCGGCTCAGGTCATGATCTCAGGGTCCTGGGATCGAGTCCCACATTGGGCTCTCTGCTCAGCAGGGAGCCTGCTTCCCTCTCCCTCTCTCTCTCTGGCTGCCTCTCTGTCTACTTGTGATTTCTCTCCGTCAAATAAATAAATCTTTAAAAAAAAAAAAAAAAAATTGACCCAATGGGCCATTTCTAATCAGTTTTAAATCAAGAGCCAATGTTAAAGAAATGATACCACACTAAAACTGAAGTGGAAAAAACACATCACAAAAACACACCAGTGGGACTGATTTATAGCTCTCAGTGACACATGCCTAAACTATCTTACGATTCAGCTTTTCTTAAGCTAGAAAAAAAGGAATCCTCCATCATTAAGCAGTAAAGTGTGTCCCTTCCAAGGATTAAAAGTTAAACTTTAAAAAAACTGCTTGATATAATATAATATTAATGAAATTAATGGGGAAAATGAAATGGAATCCAATTACGGATCAACAAAGAAAATATTCTTTGTTTATTGTATGCCTGTGTTAAGAAGAATCAGTACCTATCGCTTATAAATCATTAAAATAAAAATGCTCAATTAATCCTTATTTTATATGTACAGGTCTGACAGAAACTAGTCCTATTCCTAGACCTTTGCTTCACAAATCGAAGCAAAATGGTTTCAGAAAGCAGTCACACTCTATGAGCAGACAATTGGAGAGATTTAGTAAATCCCACTTTAGAGAACAGAGACTAATCGGAAAACACAAGCCAGTCAAATGTTTCTTATGAACTGTTGACACTATATCAATGCTGAATCAATTGGTGGCATTTACTCTGAGTGACAGAAAAGAAATAAATATTTATATCACATAACCTATATCAATGAACCCAGGCAGAAAGCTATTTCTAACCTGTCAATATTTGATTATCTTGAAGAATCATGTCCCTTTCTTTTAATGATTAATATGAATTCCTTATTAAATCTAAGTGGAGGCTAGTGGAAAGGCAAATCATTATTAATGCTTGAGAGCATAAACCACTGAAATAAAAAACTATGCTCAAGTGTTAAAGTATTGTTAAATGTGACTTACATCTTCCATACCAAGTGGTGTCAATGCTCAGCCCATAAATTGATTGACGCCACAGCTGTGCCTGTTACCCTCACTGCCGTGTGATTTCGCTTTAGCTCCCCTACAGCATCAAGGAACTGAGAAGTTAGTACAGGAGGAGGCACTAACTGTGAGGACCTCCAAAGCCAGGTTTTTCTGGTTTGTTTTTCTTCTGAATGAAAGTAAATACAATGAAGGCTGCTCCTTGAAAGCAAGCGCCATACTGTTTAACACAGGGTTATCCCATCCCCAAGGGAAAGCAATAAACCATCGTTAAGTGTAAAAAATCATTATTATGACAATCTTCCACCACCGAGAACCTCACAACTGAGACCACTAAGATATTTATGGTACTAGGTCTGTTGTCAAAACGTGAGGAACATTTCAGAACGCTTATTTTTTCGCACTGGAAATAAAGTGTTTTTCATCTTTGGAAGAGGAATCTATGACAGGTTATTTTCCATTGCCTGGGCTGAACAAATGTAGTTAAAGCTTCTTAATTTACGTCAATTTTGAAATATATTTTCCAGCTGAAGAAAGCAAGTGACTCATACATAAGTTACAATTAGTAACTAGAATGCATGCACGCTGAAGACACAAAAACATCCCAGGCTCCAGGTTTCTGCTTTTCGTCAGGTTTCATGTCATACTGGCTCTGAACACAGACAGGGCACTAGGGGAACATACTTGTGGACCTCAATCCAGACAAACCTCTGGCTGCTTAAAGTCAAAAGTATCGGGTAAATTTTGAGGCCATCAAGATCACACATACAACACCACGCTTCCGTTAGCCGTAAACAGAAAATCTAAGGACTAGAATTCACACACTCTGGATAACGATCAGACGTCAGAACCAGATCAACTTATTTTTTCCAACTGTATTCAAGGACAATGTGCTAAAGAAGCTGGGCTTCCAGAAGCACTAGCCGCCAGTCTCCGCTGTAAGGCACGCACATCTATTAGGCCGCAAAGTTACAGGTGATATTAAAGGACAAGCACGGGGACCCAGCTTTGTCTTCTTGACGGGCTCTACTACAAGTACTTGATTCATGAAATGCCAATGAGCCTCGGAGAGGTCAGCGTGTGAAGGCACTGAATAAGCATCTGAGATAATTAAGATTTCAGCCTTCGAAACATGGACGGGAAGTGAACAGCAGTTAAGAAAATCAATAAGAGTCTTTTATTTGCAGTGACACAGATGTCTCAGTCAATAGAGCCTAATAGGCAGGCTTGATCGCAACGGACAGGCGCCTGCCTCCAAGGCTATCAAAGGGCTTCCTCTATAACAAACATTAAAACGCATTTATGTTGCTATTGAAGAATCGAGGACCCTGTAGGTAGCTTAATTTGCCGGTGTATGTTTAAAAGCACTACACTATTTCAGATGCGTCCATTTACTTGAATCAGAATTAGTGTGAATACCCGGCCTGCAGGCCTGGCTGTCCCTCTCTGCCCAGGTTAGGCCATTCAGCTTTAGGGGGCCAGCCAGCAGGGCGAACCAAACCAGGGGCTTCTCAAGCCAAGAAATCTTAAATGCCAAAGATCAGCTGTTGCTCTGTTTCCCTAAAAAGCCAGTGTTCCTTTTGGGACCAAAGAAGGAGCCGAGGTAAGAAAGGAACAGTTTTTCCTCTTCTCCCCAAAGATAATGGAAGTGGCAGCCACCTCCCGACGCAGGGCCATTTCGACAACCCATGGGTTGACACACTTGTTCAGAACTGATTAACTTTTTTCAGACTGAGATGGCAGCAGGGTGTGTACATGGTACTTCAATCTGCTCAAAGTGAGACCCATTAGCACAGTCTGAAAGATGTGCTGCAAATTGTTCTGCCAATCAAATTAAGCCACCGTAATTCATTTATGACAAGAAGGCGTTCGCGGGCTCTTTATCTGTTTATGAAGTTTATGGACACAAAAACTGGACAGTGATGAGTTACTGCTATGTGGAAATCTTAATATGCAATGACACCTACCTGGCCATTGGCTAATATTTTTTTCAGTTCAGCAGAAGATTTCTTTAAGCTGGAAAAGGAAGACATGATTTTTAATGGCAAGATCATGGACACCTTGGAACACTGCTCAGAATTCCACACTAAAACACGTCTCAGTTTTAGGTGTAGACATGCACTACCCTCTTTACAACCTTTTTCCTACACATAAAATTTTCTCCAAGTAACTGGCCTACCAGAAAGGGTATTAATAAAAAACCTGAAACCCTAAAGCAATAACGAAGCCTAGAGTCATGATGAAGCTAGACTGCCTTGTGGATTACGTTGGTGACCCTTTTGGCCATTCATCCTGCTGCCTTTGGGTAGCCTTTCAGTGGCGACTTGATGTGGAGTCTGTCATCTGCTAGAGTACTTAGCAATGCACTCTTTGGATGTTTATAGAAATGAGAAAACAGAACTCCAAAAGATAAAATAGGTAGTTTAAGTCTTGATCTTTTACAGTTGAGAGTTAAAATTCAGCTTGCTGAAAAGCAAATGTGCAGCAAAGATCAATTTTGGGACTCACTCACTGCGGGATCTGGGACAATCTGTTACTCATCCGCTCTGAACGGCTAGGTAAAATGGGGGAAATATCAATGTTATAGGGTAAAAAAATTAAATATTAGAAAAAGCTCATGTATATAGTAGATACTAAATAAATTTCAGCCGCTTTCTCTTTCCTTTTCTGTCCTTTAAGTGGGAGACCCAGCTTCCAGAGTCATTTAAGAAATACAAAAATGGAGGCGCCTGGGTGGCTCAGTGGGTTAAAGCCTCTGTCTTTGGCTCAGGTCATGATCCCAGGGTCCTGGGATCGAGCCCTGCATCGGGCTCTCTGCTCAGCAGGGAGCCTGCTTCCCTTCCTCTCTCTCTGCCTACCTCTCTGCCTACTTGTGATCTCTGTCAAATAAATAAATAAAATCTTTAAAAAAAAAAATGTGAAAATGTTCTTCTCTGGATATATATGGCTATGTAAACACCTATGGAATGAATTTAGGAAAAGCGGCCAGGGGATGCTCTGAAGTCCTTCTAGCTTTATAATCAGTTATACCCAAAGATATCCACCCACTTAGAAGAGTGGTGTACAAAATAGCCCCTCATCTCATCAATGTTCTAAATGGAAATTTAAAGCTTGTTTATTCTTTATCTACTCAAACCCTCTACCCATCTACCAAATTAACTCTCCTCTCTTGTGTAGTTGCGTTTCTTCCCAACATATCCATCCCTAAGACTGGGAGGTCCCCAAGAACATGGGCCTCATCTTGATCTCCTCTATATCTCTGTATATTCCCTTCCCTTCCCACCCTTGAACGTAGTCCAGTGACTTGGCAGGTGCTAAGTGTTCAGTAAATGGTGGTTGTAGTTCTGGTTGTGATTTATTATATGGTAGTCCTACACACACACATACACACACAGACATTCATTTGGTACCTTTAGTAAGCTATAATCAAGAAAGATCTCGGACTTCAAGTTTGACCATACTTGCTATTTCAAGTTATGATGATTATTCTTTCTAAATACTTCTTAAACTTCTGCTATGGTCAAATGCAGACTATGGAGCCTCAGTCCCTACTTTCTACAGATTTTATAAAATATGCCCTCAACCAAGGATTCTAAACTTTATTTTTTAAAAGATTTTATTTACTTGAGAGGGAGAGTAAGAGAGAGAGAGAGAGCATGAGTGGGGTGAGGGGCAAAGGGAGAAGCAGACTCCCCGCTGATGAGGGAGCCTGACTCCGGGCTCAATCCCAGGACTCTAGGATCATGACCTGAGCTGAAGGCAGACACTCAATAGACTGAGCCACCCAGGTGCCTCAGGATTCTAAACTTTAATAATGTCCTCCTGAGTCTAAGAATTCATGTACTAAAGTGGGAGTTAAGAATTCTGTAGAACAAGGGGCGCCTGGGTGGCTCAGTGCGTGAACCATCTGCCTTTGGCTGAGGTCCTGATCTCAGGGTGCTGGGATTGAGCCTCACAGCAGGATCCCTGCTCAGCATGGAGTCTGCTCCCCGCCCCTGCCCCGCTCCTTCTCTTTCTCTCTCTCTCAAATAAATGAAATCTTTAAAAAAAAAAAAAATTTTTTTTTTTTGTAGAATGAGACTGAAATAGAAACACAGGTCACAAAATAAACTGACAAAATCAGTCCAGTTAAGAAAATAATAATAGTGGGGTGCCTGGGTGGCTCAGTGGGTTAAAGCCTCTGCCTCTCCCAGGGTTCTGGGATCAAGCCCTGCATTGGGCCCTCTGCTCGGCAGGGAGCTTGCTTCCCTTCCTTTCTCTCTGCCTGCCTCTCTGCCTACTTGTGATCTCTATCTGTCAAATAAATAAAAATAAAATCTTTAAAAAAAAAAAAAAGAAAGAAAATAATAATAGCAGCTATCATTTATTTAGATGATACCATGCGCCAGAAAAGGCGCTAAATGCTGTTACATATTATCCTGATTTAATCCTCACAGTAACAATAGCCCTGTGGGAATAATTTATTAAGGAAACTAAGGTTCAGAACTCTTCAGTCTGTTTCTCTTATACACACACACACACACACACACACACACGCACGCAAACATACATGCTTATTTTCCCTTGTAAATATATAGAATCTTGGGGCGCCTGGGTGGCTCAGTGGGTTAAGCTGCTGCCTTTGGCTCAGGTCATGATCTCAGGGTCCTGGGATCGAGCCCCGCATCGGACTCTCTGTTCAGCAGGGAGCTTGCTTCCTCCTCTCTCTCTGCCTGCCTCTCTGCTACTTGTGATCTCTCTCTGTCAAATAAATAAATAAAATCTTAAAAAAAAAATATATATATATATATATAGAATCTTGTAATCCCACAGATAACTCCCAATTTAACAGTTACAATTACTGTAAAAACAAAAATAACCAAACAGTTCTCCACAGATACTCCATAATGTCATACAACTTGAAATAATAACATTTTGATTCATTGCATTTATAAAACACCTTTCATCCAAGAAACAACATGTGATTCCTTAATACAGCTTCATCAATCTTCCTAACACCGGAGGTAGAGAAATGTAAAGTTTAATCATCCTGAATTTACAGAAGTAGAAAGCCACAATATTTAGGCAAGGCCTTGACTTGGCAGTGGGACTTGAATTCAGTAATTATGGCCTAGCAACACCATGTGGCTTAGTAAGCTCGGTTTAATAAACAATCATCCACCTAAGGCAAAGACTGATTCATGCTTTGAGAGTAACCAAGGAGAATGCAGATTTCATTCATTATGCCAATGTCTGACTACCACTTGGTCTCATTAAAAGAAAAGTCTGGGGGCACCTGGGTGGCTCAGTCAGTTAAGCACCTGTCTTTGGCTTAGGTCATGATCCCAGGATTCTGGGATGGAGCCTCACATTGGGCTCCCTGCTCAGTGGGGAGTCTGCTTCTCCCTCTGCCCCTTACCCTGCTCATGCTCTCTCTATTTCTTTTACCTTCTCTCTCAAATAAATAAATAAAAATCTTAAAAAAAAAAAAAAAAAAGAAAGAAAGGAAAGAAAAATTCTGGTAATTTCTTTGTTCCTCAGTTTACTCAATATTTTGTTTATCTGTAATAGTCACAGCGACTTGGGCTATTTGAAAATCACTTTTAAAAACATTTTAAAATTTAAATGTGATGTTATTGTAACCCTGACACTTTAAGAGGGGCACTGAGACATCTAAAGAAGAGGAAATGGGTGAGGGGACAAGAAATATTGTATTGGAGAGGCTTGAATGAGTTGGGAGAATTTAATTCAGAGACAAGACTAAGAGGGATTATAAATTTGTTCATCCACTCATTCATTCAAGCATTACTGACTATCTCCTATGTGCCAAGCATCACACTGGGAATTGGGAATTCAGTAATCAATATGCTACAGTCACTGCCCTCAAAGAGTAGAGAATCTACCAGGGCACAGAAACGATTGTAACACACTGTGCTAATGGCCACAGCAAAAGCAGGCATCAGGGCATTAGGGAAATTCATAGAGTAGGTACCTGGTATGGACTAGGAGGTGGGCTGTCATCAGAAGACAGCAACAGCATGGTTCCTCAAAGATGACCAAGGCAGGCCAGACTGAAGATGAAGGGGGGGAACAAAAAAAAGGAGGAAAGCAGGGAGGGCCGGGAGTAAAAGAAAACATGATCCACGGAGGGCACCCTGCACTCATCAGCGAAGCTAGAATGTCAGGTAGGAAGGGGCAGAATGGGCAGGGGGCCTCCATGTGAGAGGCCGTTACTCATCTGCAGCCCCACTGATTTACAGAGCCTGAACTGCCTCAGCAGAGACAGAGCCGCTGGACTCCAGCAGGACTGAGAAGGGACAGATGTAGGGACTGGTAGATATGGCACTGAGGGAGGCCCAGGAAGCAGTGAAAGATGCCTGACAAGTTGGCCACTGGGTGGGTGCGGGAGAATTTGCTGAGACAGGAAATCTACAAGAAGTTCGTTGGGAGGGAAGACAACAGGAAGAGCCCCCTAGAAGAATAACTCTGCTCGGAGGGCCAGAAGAAATCTTTATGAGTGGACGCTAAAAGGAGACCCATTTCGGCTCATGACAGAGAATGTTTTAAGACAGAGCTCTGTGAAAATGGACAGGCTGCCAAGGCCAATAAAGTGCATTCATGCTACAAGGGATATTCAGGAAGAGCCTGGATGACCATTTGGCAAGGGGTAGAGAATCAAGCACCGAAACAGAGCAGGATTAGATGGGTGCTTCTCAGACTCATTCCCCACGGTAGGGGGTCTTTTATAAGCAGAGTGGCCATGGCACTGTCCAGCAGGCCATCTGATGGCTCACCAATACCAATACGCCGAGAGGAAAACTCAAACACAAGGCCATGCCCATCTGGCTTCAGTCTACCTCCTTCTCTACTGTCCCTCCAATGTTCTCCTCCCCCTGTCCACAACCCCCCAATCAGCAGCCCTCCCTGGGCTCCAGCTGGCTCTTGATGTAGTTAGGCCCTTCTTACCCTTCAGGCCGTGAGAGAATGCCTCTCTCTACCCAAGAAGTCTACCCTGCCCATGCTGTCTAAATCTAAACATATCCCTGCACAGTGTTCTCTCCCTTCAAAACCTGCTTGCTTCCCTCATAACACTAATTACAAAGTGTGATTGTCTGTATATTTGTTTTTTTTTCCCCCTGTATGTCCATTAGATAGCAAGCTCTAGAGGATAAGGACCACACTTGTATTTCTAGTGCACAGGACAGCCACTACTAAATAGGTGGCACTCAATAAATACTTTTGATTAGTTATCAACATGGGACACAGAATATGACCAACCTAGGATGGCACATTAAAGTCTATGGTAGCTCTCTTTCAAAGTGTACTTCTCCCATAACAGAAGTCACTATGGGAGGAAACCACCATCACCAGCTGGGAGACTGTTGCATCCCTAGGAAAGATGCTGCAACAAAAGGTCAGACAGTCTTCAAATTTATGTCCCCCCAATTTTATGAATATACACAGTAATTCTTAAAAAACCAAGCTAATTTACTCATGCTGTTAAAGCTAGATCTCAGAAAACTGAAAAGTTATCCTTGCCCCTTCTCTAACTGACCATTTTTTTCACCTCTATCCTGCTTTTTCTACCACGACAAAATGGGACCTAAGACACCAGAGAAAGACTTTGCTTTTCCTTAAGGCTCAAGGTGAGTCTGCCTGAATAACAACTTTTATGAAAGGAGTGGATAAAATTAAATGTTGGGTCTTCCTTGTGCTGAGTGTAACAAGTGACCCCAGGCCAGTGCCTCCACTCTGGGGCCACGGCTCACAGGCCCAACAAGCGTGAGGAGAAAAGCTGCAAAGGGCTAAGGCCAGGGCCAAGCCCTAGAATGAGGACTAAGAGATATACCCCTTGTGCCCACAGGACAGATGAGTCTCTGGTGAATTACCAGGCTAAGTGTACTTTAAGACAGAATAAATTGCTTAAAAAGGAAACACGCTTTAAAAGTTGTGTGCTCGCAGCAGGAAAGCTGGTGAGTAGACAGACTGACTCTGCAGTAAAGCAATGGAGGAAGTGACTCTGGGGGGAAGGAGGCAGGAGAGTAAAAGGAGAGCCACAAGGAGAGACTTTAAATTACCCTCAGGAAAGCCCCCGGCAAAAGAACCAGGACTCTGGGTTAAGGAGGGGCGGGGAAGGAAGAGGAGAAACCCAAACTCCCTCTCAGCCAATAAAGGGCAATACTGGTTATAGCCCTAAACCCAGAGAAGCCTGGGCACAGAATGGAAGGGCGGCTGGATGCTGGCTTTTCAGTCATCAGTGGGAATCCTCAAATCCAGGGGATCACCTCAACGGTGTCATCTTCAAGTATGGCCATGTGACGTTTACTGGCTGAATAACCACACGGATAACCAGAAGGACCCAGAATTCTGTTGACTTAAGCAGGCCTCTCCTTCTACCTGAGGATGGGATCATCTGGAAGTAAGTTTTCAGGCCTGTCAGAACACTTTGAAAAGGCTCTTGAGTGTTCAGCATCCCATGCCAGTGTGGGGAACTGCTAGCATGAATTAATGAAGATGATTTTCCTTCTATAAATAGCTTCAATCTTTGGTATGACCAAAGATACAAAAAGAGCAAAGTGACTGGTCAATCTACTTCACTCTCCCCTTGCCTCTTTCTGGTGAGGATGTCAGGGGATAATGATACTGCCAAAAGACGGGAAGCAAGAAAAAAATAATGAGCATTACACAATTTATGAACTGGATCATCAAGGCATGAAAGGCACTGAAGTCAAAGGCAATGAATTTTCTGTGTAATTTGGAGACTGAAGGAACACCGTTCCACAGACCTACATTAATAGTTTAAAATGTCTCATTCCATCTTCTTCAGTGAGGCCCTTTCTCTCTATTCAACACATAGCTATGGTTACCCAACTAGTCAAATTTCTTCTCAGCCACATACACATTCGCATGGTCTTAGAGAAACAAGGGGTTATCCCCAGACCTCTTCCGCACCCCTAACTCTGTAGATAAGCATGCTTACAGGCACACTTCACTTGCTTGCCCTCACCTATTGCTTGGGAGTGAGTCGGAGACTGCTGGGCTATCATGTTGGGAGGGTCCAGCCCGGGTATTCACCTACAAGGAAAGAAAGAATCTCGATCAGTCTTGTGTTCTGAGGACACAGTTCCAATTAACCTATAATTTGCCACAAATTTCTCATTTCACTATGAAGGTTAATTAGCTTGTTGCTAGACAGACCCACGGTCAGAGTCTATTCAGTATATAGGTTACAGAACTGTACAACCCGTATATTACATAATACACTTTTCCTGTCATTATTCAAATACTGAGCATTGAAATAAGGGAGAGATAAATGGGAAAATTTCAACTCACGGTCCAGAACAGAATTCAATTCACTGTTCTGTTTTGTTTCATCTACAAAATGATATGTTCAAAAAAGAACATTAACAATATATCCAGAGGTTAGTGGTGAACCTCAAGTTTTCACATCTTTCCAGCTCCAAAGCCAAACAGAACACCCTAGCATATTTCTTATTCACTGGAAAATGAAATCCAAATAATTAATTATAAAATGCTTGACTCTAATACAATAGCTAGCTTTTCTTTCCAATGTAAAGCTATAAGCAGAAATCTGGAATTCAAAAGACACAGAACAATGAAAAGACATTAAAGAGATACATGTTTCTAACATAAATATGTCAAAAGAAGAGGTGGGTATTCTGTGTGTGAGATGCTTATGTGCTTAATTAATCACTGAAATGAAATCTACTTTCATTCAAATAAATCGTTGTGGGCACCAGAACCTAGAATCATCCTGAAGAAATGGACCAACAAAAAAATTCCAAAAAAAAAAAAAAAATACGGCACCAAACCCCTTCTATTCAAATATGTACACATACTGAGCAAATACTACAGATGAATCCCCCTCCACATCCCGTTTAAAAAAAAAAAAAAAAAAAGGAATCGCTTGTCAGAGCTTGAGAAAGTGCAGTTTTATTTGACATTTCAATAAGTGGAACACAGCATTACAAATCCATCTAACTTTACTGAAACAATTATTGAAATTCGTACCTTCAGGCCATGTATGTTCCGTTCCCCAGGAGGCTTGCAGGCTGAAACAGTAATTGACTAAATTGTAGAACACATCAGGGCCATTTACAAATTTGCTCAAAATGAATCGTTTAAAAAGAAATGAGGGTGACACCAAAATTAGCAGAGAGAAATGATTGAAAAGTGGCTCCCAAGACCCAAAGTGGGAATTATGAACCAGGGTTTTTAACTTGCAGGAGTGAGCATTTATAAATGCAAAGAGCTTTCTGACACCACCTCATATAAATTCCAATTTCTGCTTAAAACATATAAAAATCAAGTTAACTGAGCTAAAATGATTAGATTCCTTTCATAACTCAAATTTCTGCAATCTTTCCTCAACTCTATTACATTGTATATTTGCTATCACTTAAACTACTTTAAAAATAGCTAGGGTTTTGGTGGGGGGGTAGCTGCAGAAATCTTTTAATGCCAGAAAGATGGTTAGAGACTTTAAAATGGAATATTCAAGTTTGAATACCAGTTTGCACAGCAATAAGTAGTAAAATTTATTAAAATACAGAGATATCACTAATTTTACTACTTTTTTTCGTAAATCTTGACATCTAATATTTAACTCTAAAGATAAAACCATGCCAGGAAAAATAATATTAATTTCCTGACACCACCCTGAGTTACAGGGTAGTACTTTTCCAATTCAGCAAATGCTTCCTCATCATGTGTTAAAAATAAAAATGTGTCCTGCCCATTTTATAGGCTGCTTCCATCTGAAAACTACAGTGCCCTACAGATTGTATGTTAAGGGACTGTCAATTGTAATTGATTGTTTGAGGAAGAATATATTTGATTTTTTTCTCCTCTCTCAGATGTACATGTATTCTTCCTCTGTTTCGGACAACAAGAAAATAAAACTGTTTAATAAAGAGAAGATGTGGGGGGCGCCTGGGTGGCTCAGTGGGTTAAGCCGCTGCCTTCGGCTCAGGTCATGATCTCAGGGTCCTGGGATCGAGTCCCGCATCGGGCTCTCTGCTCAGCAGGGAGCCTGTTTCCTCCTCTCTCTCTCTCTGCCTGCCTCTCTGCCTACTTGTGATCTCTCTCTGTCAAATAAATAAATAAAATCTTAAAAAAAAAAAAAGTTAAAAAAAAAAAGAGAAGATGTGGGTAATAATTACAAGGCATATCAGTTGTTTTAATTTGTATATTTTGAGTATATTTAAATTTATCATTAGTTTCCTAGAAAATACATCTAAACCTTAACAAAGAACTCTTATTTTCCCTAAAATACATTAAAATTAGGACTCCAAATCTACTTTCTGTAAAATGGAAATTAACTTTTTGAACAAAACCAAAATCACATATATTTGATGCCTGGTCCTTAAGGGACCATTAATACTTCCTAAGATAACACTTCAGATTATTTCCACTTAAGTACCCAGTACATTCATAAACTTCATTTAATAAAAAAGTGGCTAACCAAGGAATTAGAGACAGGCATCAACTCTTACCTCTTACCTTAACATAGGCCTCATTACTCAACTGGCTTCTCAAACCTTTATGACTAGAAATCTACACAATATTCAAAACACCTAGTAACCTCACATTTCCTAAAGTTATGGAGTCAGAAGGAACATAAAGCTAATAAATTTTCATCCTTATTAATATGTAACATATCTCTTAACTACAGAGAACACAGGCATGAGCTGGGAGTTACCATCCAAGGCAACTGTCTTACCTGGAATGAGGAGAACACCAATGTTCAAATAAGATCGTGTTCTCCTACCCTTCTCACTTGTTCAGTCTAGAGATTCTTTTCAGCCTGGGGCCTGACCAGAGAAACTAAGGTCTGGGGGCCTCTAACCAAATAGGTATTAACCCAGGCAGCCTGCCCAATATGTCTATCTATATCCTCGTTATAAGTGCGCATAATCTCATTTACATACATAAAATATAGGTAAGTAAGCCCAAGGCAAGACTATTTAAAAAACTAAAAAGAGTTATACAGGAGTGGCTGGGTGGTTCAGTCAGTTGAGCATCTGACTCCTGATTTTGGCTCGGGTCATGATCTCAGGGTTGGGAGATAGAGCCCCGCATCCACTTGGCTCCATGCTCAGCGGGGCGTCTGCTTCTCTCCCTCTTCCCCTGGCCCTCCCTCCACTCACACATGCAAGCACACACTCACGCTCGCTCTCTCCCTCTAAAATAAATAAATAAATCTTTAAAAATGAATAAATAAACAAAATAAGAATAGTTGTTCAATAGCATCCAAGAAACCACAGAGACAGGGGGCTGAGTCTCATATTTTAAAAAATTCAAGTCTGGCTTGAAAGAACTTTATTTAATAATTTATGGGAGCCTAACAGTCTGTACTAGGACCACATGTGATGATCACATCTCATATACCATCTTCTTTTAAGTATCTTCTCCCTGCAATATACTGTTCTCTGCACTTCTACCAACCCCTCCAGTCCACCCCCAAGCACACTCCATGGATATTTTCATTTAAATGCACTTCCACTTTAAGCAAATTATGACTTAAACACAATTCTTACTCAAAGGGTATACTAACCACTTACAGGCTGTTGCGGACTCTGAGGTTACTTAACCTCTCTGAACCTGTAGATTCTCATCTATACCATGGAATCAGTAATGCTGAATAGGCAGAAATGTCAGGAGAATGAGAAATGATAACAGTTAAAGCAATATTAATGCCTACAGAGCATTAATAAATGGTCACTACTGCCAGGAGAGGCAGTACAATGGTGTGGACAGTAAGACTGCAA
Organism: Mustela putorius furo; assembly: GCF_011764305.1. Classification (NCBI taxonomy): domain Eukaryota; kingdom Metazoa; phylum Chordata; class Mammalia; order Carnivora; family Mustelidae; genus Mustela; species Mustela putorius. The sequence continues at coordinate 10,927,486 of NW_025422045.1, read as the reverse complement.
AGGACAGTCGCTCACGAAATAAAAGCAAAAAAAAAAAAAAAAGCCTGGAAAGATTTTTGGATGAAGGGAAGTAAATCTTTTACTGGGGTAGGGGCAGGGGCGGGGGGAACCACAAAGACCCACAACATCAGAACTATAATTTTCCACGTCATATTAGAAACTAGCATATTTTGCTACAACAAAAGAGTTATGATGTCAAGTAGGGAAACAATTAATTAAAATTTTCAGCTGGCAAAAAAAAAAAATGTATGCTTTGTGGAGAAACAATTTTGAAACTTGCCCAAATTCTCCCATCACTGAAGATAACGAGAAATGATCTCCATCTCTTATTATTGGCCTAATGCACAAAAATGGCAACATTTGCTTTTCTACATTTGCTTTTCTCTTTTTCATTTTCTGTTTTAGTTTTTAGTCTTCAGATACAAGAGAATTGAATTAATCATAATTTTTGTTTCAGACACACTATCAATGGCCCAATTTTATTTACTTACTTAGGTCTTTAATACATTATTATTATATAAGTACTCCTAATTGCACTGCCCACCTTAATGCTAGAAAGGCATTACTCTGGAACCCAGACCTTTTTGTGGGCTAACCAAATCAGCTGCCCTTGGAGACTTGATCAGTGTAAATAAGAGTCTACTGGTTAACTGAGCCACTCAACTTCAGAGTGTTATAGGCAATGAAAGTCTAGAACGTTTAATTGAAAAACCCATACCATGATTATTTGTACAGTATCTGTTAACAAAGGTAAGTTTAACTTAAGTTATTTCTAGAAAAGTTACAACATTTCCTTATCTGCTCCGTCAGTTAGAAAATATGAATTCCAAGTGGGACAATGTATAGTGAGGGAAAGACTTAACGGCTTATATTACATGGTCAATTAAGCTGTTCTTTTTTTACGATTCTTCAAATTTTGAGGGAACATTCATGTACAGTTGATCAATTGTGTCTGACACAATGCTAGTTTTGCCCACCTAAAAGGGAAAAGGAACATTATTTGACTAGGTGATTCACCAAAACTTACCCTCACCATCGAATATTTCTGGAGACTTAACAATTAAATTCCCATTTATGAAGATTCTCCATCATTTGGAAAATGCCACCCCCCAAAAACCAAGCACCAAACACTATCAATTCTCCCCTAAAACTCTGCAGTAAATCTTTGCTTCTGTACCAGCTGAACGCTTGCAGCTTTGGCTCCCATCATGAGCCACAATTTATAAATATCCAAAATTAAAGTAATTCATTTGCCTTGGTTTAGAAACCATGTGGACCCCCAAAGAGTTCTTTAAGCCAATGTAAGTATGTACTTCAAAAACAAAAAACAATCTAGTTAGTTTAATTTACTCTAGTAAATTAGATATTTTATCTGCCATAACTATAATACAGCCTGCAATCCCCACGATAATGAATACTTCTTTTGTTTTTTCAAATTAAGAGCTAAACATCATGTTATGTGCATTTAAACCTTTGGAAAACATAACTGTTGATGAAACAGTTTACTGAAATAATCATTGTTGATTAGAATTTGTTCAACATTACCTCTCGGAAATATCTGCAGAGGCTCTATTAACTGTCCATTTACTTGCTGTTCCATTACTGTGGAATAATACTGCAAAGAGATTATAGAAAGAGATTACTCAGTAATGTATGAATACTGGAACAGACACTTATGGGCTGTTTAATTCATAGTACTTCTGTAAATTGCTGGTATATACATATCAGCCTCGAGAATACTTTTCTCCTATTTGCACATAAAAATGACTATAATGAATAAGCAGGATTGAAAGTCCAGTATAATGTTACCCTCCACACTGTCATTTATCTTCAAAAGTAAAACCGGTGATTAGGAATTCAGTATTTAATCTCGAGAAATATTTTGAAAATGATATGTATTAAAAATGACACAAAGCTTTTTAGTGGAAACTTCTCAAATTGCCTCTTGTTCTTTTCTCTGGAAGACACTTTGCCTTTAGCTTGGATCTACGTGCCAGGTAGGAGATCAAACATTATACGTATTTGTGTATAAAATGTACAGATAATGGAAATCTAAACCATAGAGACTGTGGGACAACCAAACAAGATATGATCCATCCAAAGACGACAGGATTGATATGATAGAAAGCTGGCTCAGTTTTTTGTTTTGTTTTGTTTTAAAATATTTTATTTATTTATTTGACAGACAGAGATCACAAGCAGGCAGAGAGGCAGGCAGAGAGAAAGGAGGAAGCAGGCTCCCTGTTGAGCAGAGAGCCCGATGCCGGGCTCGATCCCAAGACCCTGAGATCATGACCAGAGCCAAAGGCAGAGGCTTCAACCAACTGAGCCACCCAGGCGCCCCAAAAGCTGGCTCAGTTTTAAGCAAACATCTTTTATGCTTCACTTTTATCAACACGTATTAGTATAAAACAAATGTCATTTTAAAATTCTGGACACATGGGGCGCCTAGGTGGCTCAGTGGGTTAAAGCCTCTGCCTTCGGCTCAGGTCATGACCCCAGGGTCCTGGGATAGAGCCCCGCATCGGGCTCTGTGCTCAGCAGGGAGCCTGCTTCCTCCTCTCTCTCTGCCTGTCTCTCTGCCTCCTTGTGATCTCCATCTGTCAAATAAATAAATAAATAAAAATCTTTAAAAAATAAAATAAAATAAAATTCTGGACACAAAAAATTAGTTCCAAATGAAAAGGCTTTTAAACTCCTTCATAAACACAAATTCATTCACCAAGTTGTATTATGGCCTGACACCCATTTTTCCTTAATAGCCTAAGTTAATAAATCTAAGTGGTGACCATATGTCCATCTAACTTGGAGATGGATTTTGTGTCCTCATTTCTTTTAACACTTGACAAAGTGATGCTCTTGGTGGAAAAACATCAACGCTGAAAAACACCAATGTTGTGTTTTGAGGCGCTGTAACACACAGAGTGGAACTCTCCTTTCATTCTTGCTATTTTTTTTTTAATTTTTTTTAATGATTTCATTTATTTATTTGAGAAAGAGCGAGCATGAGAGGAGAGAGGTCAGCGGGAGAAGCAGACTTCCTGCCAAGCAAGGAGTCTGATGCGGGACTCGATCCCAGGACTCCAGGATCACGGCCCGAGCTGGAGGCAGTCGCCCAACCAACTGAGCCACTCAGGCGCCCCAAATTCTTGCTATTTCTATATTTAACACACACACATATTATGGAACTGCCACCTTTTTGGAAATTCTTCCTTGATAATCATTATTTGCTGACACTCCAAAAAAGACGTTTTTAGAAGATACAGGCAGACATCTTCCTAAGGCCTTTATGCATATTAAAATTATTACAAAGTCATGGGTTTGTTTTTAGAAATAAAGGGGAGCCATGTAATTCTACATCATCTTGGGAATCACAAGCTAAGGATCCAAGGCTCTTTATCCTAAAAACAAATCAAGTGGATTTTTGATAGCTATGGATGGATACAAGTGTACACTGCTCTCCAAGGGCCTCCAAACTAGAAAGAAAACGGATCCTCTCCTTCTGTGGATGCAGAAGCTTATATACATACAGCATAAACACTTGTGACACACACACTGGAGCACATACTAAGCTGAATGTCTTTCAGGAGACTATATTCCTTAAAACCACAGAAATATACTGTTCGCCATTACTCAAACAGTGATGACAAGTAAATGAAATATCCATCATGTAGGCTGTCAACCTTTTGGGACAGCAATAACTGTTAACAAGTAGTCTGGAAAAATTGTCCGAAAATGACTTGTCCTCGGCTCACAAGTATTTGAGGTTTCCGTGGAAAATTAAGATGCCAGTGGCTATTTGGAACATTGCTCAGGTATTCTTTTTAATGGGAAATTTGCCGGTTATTGATCCACAGCATGTACCCCCTTGGTTCTGGAAGGCTGCAAGCAACTTTCCAATCAGTGGCTGTCAAAAAAATTACTGCCTTTTTATACTGATACAAGACAACAGCAGTGGTGGTGTTCTCCTATAGTTAATGCTTTTCTTTAATTAACTGCTATGTACAATAGGTTAGTCATTTCAGTCATTTCATTCAGTCATTTCACTGCAGTCCTAGAAACCAAAACAAATAAAATATCCTTATGCTTTATCTAACAGATTAATTATAGAGTTGTCTGAAACTGGTGCTTGGGGTCAAGTTTGAAAACAAATAACCTCAAATGTAAAGGGTCAGAACAGGTGCAATGCATTTTTTTCCTACTATAAAACCTTGCATGCATGAAATTGACCTGTTTTCCAACTTTATTTATTTACCTCACTAAATAAATAAATAAATGAATATAGTTTTCCCTTTCATTTCAGATCTGTGCCAAATCTACTGGCAAACTATATATGCTTTTATAAACATTGTACATATTTTTTTTAGTCATCTATAACCATCTCTTTATGCTACCACACAGGCACAGTAATATTAAGTGCGCCACTTGCCAGTATCTCTAAAGCGAGTAGTTAGCGTTTGTTTTTTGCTTTCTCCAATTCTTCCAAATCCAAGGGACATTTTTTTTCCTGCTGAAATACTGGGCTTGATCTCTGTCTGTATTAGCAGAGAATCTTGTGGTAAAGTAATTCTGCATCAGAAACACACAGCAAAGGGTGGTAATTAATAAGCCCAGGGACTGGGCCCACTCTAGGCAGGTGACTCCAGAGCAGGTCCTGTGAGGGCTGGCAGGCTGCCAGTGAGGGACAAGACCCAGGAGCTCGGGCTGCCGCATACGTAGCGTTCTCTGAGGAATAATACAGCGCGGAGCCACAGGTCTTTCCTGGCACAGAGCAGTCCTGACAGGCCACAGGCCTGTGTCACCCGTGGACACAAGCAAGGGACTTGAGGAGTTAGAGGACCCCAGAGTGCAAGCCTGAGGACTGGCCGTTCCCCAGCACACCAGCTCAGTGAGGAAACACTGGCTGCCCCTTGGATTACTCCTGTGAAATGAAGATGCTACAGAGCCAGAACAGCACCAAGAGACTCACGGAGGGACAGGAGATCGCCTCAGAGCCATGGAGCAAGCTGCTTCTCGACCCAGGTAGACTCAGTGTTTCAGAAATTCTCCCTTTAGGTCTTGCTTCAGCAGCACGTGTCCTAGAAATTCTCCCTTTAGACAGAGCCTTTCCAATTTTGTTCTAAATAGTGATCAAATAAGCAATAGTGACTTTCACTAGCCCAAAACAAACTGAAGAAAACAAACAAAAACCTCAATCCTGTATGCCAAGACACTTTACATGGCTTGCACAGAAAAGTGACAAAGTGACATGATAACATTAATGGGGCCATAATCTGAAGCTATCCAAACGACTGCCCGAATGCAATCTCTATGACCCTATCCTGGCTTTTATTATCCTGAACACAAAGCCCTGCACACAGTAGGTGTTCAGTAACTATTTCCTGACTGAGATGGGGCCTACTTCTGATTCTGCCACCTATTACGTAGCCATTAATCCTCACCAAGCCCCAGCCTCCTCCAAATGAGAGGGAAGCGAGCTAGTCTATTACACAGGGTTGCCATGAAATCTACCCACAGCAGCACTGTTTGGGAAGGCACTTTGTAAACTGCAATGCCTTACCGGTGGTTGAGAAATTAAAAAGTGAGCCTCCTACCGCTAAAACAACAGCACTTTCTTAATAGAAGTATGCCTACATTTCAAAATACAAAAATAGTTAGGAACAAAAAGCACAAACTATTGTGCTCACACTGAATACATCAGCAGCAGTTACAAAATGTGTTTTCCGCTGGTATTCCTGGCAGAATCCGTTACACGGAGTAATTGCAGCAATAATCAATAAACTAACTGAGTAAAAGATTAATCAGTTTTGTGATTGCTAATGGAATCTCCAGTACCAGACTCAGATTAGTTTCAGAGTCCCTCTGAGATGTTCTTCAAAATCCTTAAACAATTTTAATAAGGATGTGACAAAGTTTAGCACAGTTATCCAAAAATCTAATTAATTTGAAACAGAGGGCCAGATTCAACGAGGGGATAGCAAGTACAATTCTTGGTTTGTTTTGTTTGCAAGCTTATCAAACAGTGTTCCTATTTGTTATGAACCTAATTCTAACAGCACAATTCAATCAATAATTACAACATTTTTTTTCTTCATGGAAATGTGCTACATAAAAGACTTGAGTTCTAAAACAGCACAGTTTAATTTTACAAGGCGCAAATTCTCTGTTAAAAGAGAGCAAGACGAGAGACAGAGAGAGAGAGATACACGCACACACATGGCTACTTATTGACCACCTACTGTGTACTCCTTTCATTAAAAGCTATTTATGTTTATTCATTTAATTTCTCACAACCCTATTCCGTTCTGCAAGGGTCATTCACAGATGAAGCCAACGGTTTATCAGTGAATCCTTCCACCCCAGCCAAAAATTACTTCTTTCATTCTAGTCCATACATAAAATGTATGTTTACTGTTTAAGAGTCAAAAGGTAAGTTATCTCTTATTTCTCAGACCTCAAAACATTTACATAAACCAGGCTACCAGGCAGCCTGCTGAGCCGGTGGGACTGTGGCTTCTTCAGGTATGACTGGTCAGGCCATGTCGCCAATCATTCACAGACTAGGGATGCACCTCCCTCCTTCTTCAGCTTCTAGCTCTGGTTTTCCTCCTCCCTCTCTGACCAGTCTAAGCAGTTTCCTATAAGTGGTTCTTTCCTCACCCCTCCTTTAAATGTTAGAGCTCCCCATGGTTTTTCATCAACCTTCTCTTCTTATTTCATACTCTCCTTGAGTTAACTTCAGCCACTCCAAAGGTTTCAATTACCAGAGGAGTCATTGAGACTAATTAGGAGCTGATGAATCACAAATCTTTATTTCCAGCCCAGATTTCTCTCCTAAGATTCGGAACGTACCCAACTGGTTGTCCAGAGGCCCCTCAAATTCAACAAGTCTCTACCTCTCACACCTCTCCCTCATGCCCTAGACCCATCTTCCACCACCCAGGCTCACTGTCTCAGTGAATGACATCACAATGACCTAGTTTCCCACGCCAGAAAGCTGAAAGGAAGCCAAAACCCCCTCTTTCCTTCTTTCCCACACTCAATCGATCATCAGTTTTATTAACTGTACACCTTTCCAGCTTCTCGTTCCTTCAAGGGAGGGCCCTCCATGATCTAGTCTACCTTCCTTCCCAACCTCGTCACACACCCTCTCCTGCCTCCCTGTCCATGCCACACTGAATCACAGGGAGCGCCTCCTGAACGTACCAGTCGTCCTTACACAAGAGTTCAGACATACTCTTTTCTCTGCCTAAAATATCCTTCCCAGTCCCTTTGAGCTACCTTACTCCATTTAGACACTACGCTCTTTAGGAAGCCTTCTCTATCTCCAAAGCTACACCAGGAGCTCCTTCTTATGCTCACAGAGTACCTAATGTTTAAGCATATTATAGCACTTATCACTCTGCTTGGTAATTATGAGTTTTCACATCCTCCCACACTGAACACTGATGGCTTCTTTGTTAATCTCCCTGAGCGGACCATGGCCCCTTTAAAGAATGAACTATATGTTCACTGTGCCTGTGCCAATCAGCACAGCACTTGGCTATCCCATAAATATTTAACTGTATAAAACTGCTGTACCAATAACTGAGCACATCAATGCATGAGTGATCTCAGGCCCTAGTTCTACATTTACTAGCTCTATGACCTTGAGAAAGGTATGCAATTTGTGCCTCAGTAGTCTCCACTATAAAAATGAGGAATATAGGGACACCTGGGTGGCTCAGTAGGTTAACTGTCTGACTCTTGATCTCAGCTCAGGTCTTGATCTCAAGGTTGTGAGTTCAAGCCCTGCACTGGGCTCCACACTGCCCATGGAGCCTACTTTAAAAAAAAAAAAAAATGGGGGGAAAATACCTGCCTTGCTCACCTCATAAAGGTATTAAAAAGATCAAAATCAAAGGAGCTGGTATATGAAAAATCTTCTATAAAGTACTTGGAAAAAAAATCTTGAAACAGGGCACAGGGCTATGAATCTCCCACTTCCCAACATTACATCAAAGAGAAACGTTCATAACAGTAGGGTAATATAGAAACCCCTAAATTAGATCACTTTTAGACCAAATACAGAGGTTGAATTTAACTGTTTATCAAGACTCAGTATTCCCTCCCATTCCCTCAATTATTACAGTACTACAAACAATAAGGTAATTAAAAGGGTATGATAAGGAACACATTGTCTATCTTTCTTCTGGAAGTTCATCAAGGGCAGGGGCCCTGTCTTGTGTATTTTATTATCTTGTAGGGCAGAGGTATTAAACTGGAGTCTCTATGAGTCTTAGGAGAGCTTTCAAATTCCTGAAATTACATGTGAAACATTGTGTTGTGTGAATTTTCTGGGGAAAGAATAAACAGTTTTCCTCGCCCTCTCAAAAAGACCTGTGTCCCTAAAAACCCAAGACCTCACTGCTGTATAGTGACCAGCACTGACTCTTACACATGATAGTGTTCCACAAATATTTAAGGGAAGGAGGCAGGTAAGAGCTGATGGAAACAAGGTACCTACTCTCATGGCTCATACCTTCTGACTCTGGCAAGTCTTACACACCATCCTGCATCAAATCAGGTTTATGTATTATGCTTCTAGACATATAACAGGACAGTTTCCTAAACCTCTCTTTAACATGCCTCCTAACAGACTCAGTACAGTGTTTCTACTTATAAGGAAAAAGCATGCTGGTTTTTTCCTACTAATGATAAAATTTTCAGATTCTTGCTCAGTCAATATTGCAAGCATACCCCATTATAAGAAGCCCAGTCAGTAATTACAGCAATAATCAATAAACTAACCAACTATTTGCAGTCCATAGTTAATTTATTAGTTTTCCCAGTGAAGAACCCAACAATCTAAACTGTTAAGTGGCTCTAAATTCAATTAGGACACTGCTTAGTGTGTCCTCAGTTATGCCTTCTTTTGATTATTTCTTGTTTCTATGACGTTGACCTCTTAGGATACATACAACTGCTCCAGAGTCAAAAGCAGCATAAAAAGCAAATCTATTTTGAATACCAAATTAATATCTGCATTTACTTACCTGGTTCCAGATCCCCCACTTCTCAAATAACTCCCCACACGCCTGCCTTGAGGGGCTACAATGTGCACATGCTCTTCCTTGAATGTCTCTGGACCAAGGATTCACATATGGTAATGGATTGGTTAGATGATGAGAAAGAAAAATCACAGTGAAGTCTTCCACTGAAAAGGTCAACAGGGAACAACCTTGGAGCCTGTTTATGGGCTAATATTATTGGATAGATGTATTTATTAATGATTTGGAAGTGAAAAAGACAGTAAGTTGGCCATGTTTAACGATAACACTGTTTGTTTTGGATAAGAAAACCATAAAGGGTGTTAGGGAGCTCCAGATGGTCTTAATAAAGGTTTGGGAAGCCAATGGCAGATGAACTTCAACTTGGATAAGTTTAAGGTAATGTGTGTTGGCAGAAGGGGTTTAAATTTGTATTCAGCAATGGGTCCAAAGTTTGTAGGATCCTCTTGGCTGATGCTTTCAGAGTCATCACCATGGTTAGCTTGGGACAGTGTCTACACTGACCTTGCATCTGATTTCTAGGCTGCAACAATTCTGTTATACCTCTAAAGGAGAAGTTTAAATACAGTAGTTCCCCCTTATCCATGGTTTTGCTTTCCATGGCTTCAGTTACCCGTGGTCCAAGGCAGTCTGGAAACAAATGGTTCTCCTTCTGACATGTCAATAGTAGGTCAATAGTAGCCTAACACCAGGTCACAATGCCTATGTCACTCAACTCACTTCATCTCTTACAGGCATTTTATCAGCTTTCAGCATCACAAGATGGGTGGGTATAGTACAATAAAGAATTTTGAGAGAGAGAGACACCACATTCACATTATTCTCACTGTAGTATACTGTTATAATTGTTCTATCTTATTATCAGTCATCATTGTTAATCACCTGCTGTGCCTAATTTATAAGTAAAACTTTACCACAGGTATGTATGTATAGGAAAACACATGGCATATATAGGGCTCAGGCATGCACTAGGGAGAATCCTAGAATTTATTCCCCAGAGGAAATGGGGGACTGCTGCAGTACCTTCAGGGAACCTGTCACTTAAATAAAATAGGACCCTCAGGCCATGCAGACAGCAGGCCAAATGTGACATTCTCTTTCACTCTATTTAGCCATTCCAAATAGTGCTTGATAAAGATCCAACCTACCACTCAACTTCTACTAAAAAATGAATAAATGAAAAGGCGGTGAGGAAAGAGTAAAGAACATATAAGTAGTAGAGAAACATATATATGGAAAGAAGCAACTCTATTTGAAATTTTCTATTATTTCAATTTATGCCTTTTTGGACATATTTCCTAGATTGATAATTTGCTGAATTTCTCAAACTTTACTGTAAGGCAGTGTATTTACATTCACCTTTCAGATATATGTAGAAAATACCCCTCTCATTTTCAGTAAGACCAGCCTATGAGAACAGAGGTTTAGTAAGAGCTGCCAACAAGTCCTAACAACTTGGTCTTGCTCCACAGCAAGCCACCTGCCGGAGGTCCAACATTCCCCTGCAGCCCGCATCTCCTCTGAAGACAAGCTCCTACCCATCATCCCTCTGGGGCTAACTGAGGTACCACATGGTTCTGTTGCCTCATGCCAACTGCCTCCACGTAGGACCCCAGAGGAACCAGCCTCGAGGCTACACTGAGTCCTTCTCAGAGATGGAGCTGAACCAGAAGTATGGTCATGTTAACGACAGAATCCTGGTGATGCAAAGCACCCTACAGCACCCCGGTGTCCCCTGCCTGAGGCCTGCTTGTGCTTGCCTTTCCTTTTGCTTCCAGCAGCCACAACATAAACGCCCTGCTCTGATGCAAGCTTCTATATGCTTCTGCTCCTCGCAAGCGAAGATGCCCGAAGATATCTCATAATGGGGGCTACCGACACAGCTACCGCATTTCTGTCACTATTTGATGGGCATCCAAATGTCCCAGGCAGCACAAAGAAGGGAGTTAAAATAACCTACCTCTGAAAAAAAAGGTTTTATTCTTTGACTAGGATGGGAAAAAAACCCAAAAACTTTACTTACAGCTTAGAGCATGTTATTATTTGAGTAAAAAAAGAGAGCATGAGAGAGATTTCCAAAACCATTTATTTCATTCGGTTCACCTCTCCTTGTGCCATTTCCCCACCTTGCGAGGAGAACATTCTGCATTATCAGCTGTTCAACTGAACTGCACTGAGCTGATGTTGCCGCCCAAGTTCAAAGTAGAACCTATTTAATATGGAGCATATTTAAAAGCACCATGTGGAAAATGAGCTCCAATCTCCTGCTCTTTGAAGAAAACTTTCTAATAGCAAAGGCGTTGGTGCCATTAAATGTTCAGCTCTACGGTGGGCAACAAATTCTGTGGTAAAACTCAGTCTTGTAGATAAGGACAAAAATCTTCACCATTTCAAAGCCCAGGGCACTCATTCAGGTAAGCAGCTGACTCTCAGTTTTGGCTCAGGTGATGATCTCTGGGTACTGAGATCTGGCCCAGCATCATGCTCCACACTTATCTTGGAGTCTGCTAGAGATTCTCTCCTTCTCCCTTTGGCCCTCCCCTAACTCACAGGCTCTCTGTTTCTTAAATAAATAAATTTAAAAATTTAAAAACCCATTTTACATTTTTTTTAAAGATTTTATTTATTTATTTGACAGGCAGAGATCACAAGTAGGCAGAGAGACAGGCAAAAAGAGAGAGAGGTGGAAGCAGGCTTCCTCCTGAGCAGAGAGCCTGATGCGGGGCTCGATCCCAGGACCCTGGGATCATGACCTGAGCTGAAGGCAGAGGCTTTAACCCACTGAGCCACCCAGGCGCCCCCCATTTTACATTCTTATTCACACTCAGGTACACTAACATTCTAACAAATGGCATTCCTTTTTGATATCAGGGAAAAGGTAGTATTTGCAAAGCTTCCTCAGCAGGACCTCAAGAGACGCCAAAACAAAACCATCATTTCAAACCACCAGAAGTAAAGAGACTTGGTGGGGGTGAAATGATGTGGGACCGCGTCCAGGCCTTCCCATCCATTGGCAACACGACCTCTAACTGAATCTGCCCTCTGAGGGCCTCAATCTCCTTGTCTATAAAATGCAACAGCTGGACAAGACTTCTAAGGCTCCCTTCCAACTCTACTTGAGTAACTGTATGATTTTAGAGGCAATCTCCAGGTTATGTATACTATGACAAAGCTAATCATATCCCAATTTACAAGGTACTACAGAGGTCAAGGAGTATTTTCCCTCATGGTACCCAACATGTAAAAAGGTACACAATGGTCAAGTATACCAAAGGGAATACTTACACTCCACTAAAACACAAGGTCTCCACAATAATGGGAGGCATTACGGTTAAATTCATCCCATACTCTTCTGGCAATGTGCAAAAATGGTATAAAGGCAGAGAATGAGCAAAATGAAGAAAATTATTCTTGTTAATACTGTGCTCCACTCACATAGGCCTCTCAGTATCAAGAGAACCAGGTGTAATAAATCCTGTACTAGACATGGGATTTAGCAGAAAAAATTATGAATCCATTTACAAAAACAAGATGTACTGCTGAGTTTCTTAATGAAAGGTCACCCAAAAGCCGAGGTTAGCATTAAAATAACCCCTCCTATAACTGGGTCTCAGTGATAGATAAAGCTTCTGGTGAATCAATAACCACGGCCCAGCACTGCTGTTTGGTGCTGAAAGGAAATGAAGCCAGCACTGCCAGACAACGAACACAAAGAGACAGAAGGAGAAAAATGACACACCATCTTTAATTTTCCCAGAAAATGAGAGGGGGAAACAAGAACATCAACAGAAATGTAAACTATATTAAGGGAATATTTAACAGGGTCCTGTAAATAATTAGCAATGATCAGGTATTTAGTTTTCAGAATATGTAGGTTGGATGTACTTTTTCTTTCCTAATAAAGCATTTCAGATTCTAATTAAAAAAATACTTTATGAAGGAATTAAAAAGATACAATAGTGTCAGAGGAAAAGCCATGATCCCAGAAGTGGAATATTCTAACAACATAACTTACAAGAAACTACGCTATAAAAACAGATTGTTGATTAACACAAACTCATAACAAAACGCAGAGAGCGATCACAATGGTGCTGTAATAACACTTGGCTGCTGGATTCTCTCAATACATTAGATATCTCCTTGGAGACCAAATTATTTTACATTTTCTTAAAAGACAATTTATTATAGCTTTGTTTTCTTCTCATTATCTCTTAAAAATATATCTAATGAAGAAAGGAATACAACTTCTAAATAACTTACATAAAACGGTACTAATGTGTGACAACAGACTTTGGTTTAATATGTTGGTTATTATTTAACAGCACAGGACAACTTCTTGTCATGACAAATCCTTCCTACAATGCGATACTCCACGTGTCACATGTATCAAAAACCACTGTATGCCCTTGTTATGGCACACATAAAATTAACAGCCTAAGGCTGCTAGCAGTTTAAATAATTGATAAGTTTTCAATTAAAAAGGCAACATTTTCAGGTCTAATACAAGAATCTATTTAAATTACTGATAAAAACTTATGCTTCTGTTGGCCCAAAGCCAGAAAATGCTGGCATTCAAGGGGGAAAAAAGTAATTCTGCAAGTTCCAACTCAAACATTGCAAATTTTCTACCCAATTTTATGCAGAGACCAGGCTGTTTATTCATTTAACCTTTGTAATCAATGGAAAAGAATGATTACGGGATTTCCAGTAAAAGTGTCTCTAGTTTTGCTTTCCCTATATGGATTTTAAAGAAGTAATAAGGGGACTGTAAATTTACTAAATTTGCAGAAACTAATGAGAAACTCAGCTGCTTTTTACAGTAAATACAGGGTTAACCTGTTATCAGTGTCTCATCTTTCCCACCCACCACCCAGATCCTGGATTCAAAAAGTTTTCAGTGAAAATGACCTAAAAATTAAAGACCATGCAGGTTTTTTGTAACAGATCAGCAACTGAAGGCTATCGATCAAAATCTACTGTGAGACTAAGTCCAAATGGTTCTCCTTATGGCAAAACTGGAACCCAGCGGAATTTTAATCATAAGAATCAAGACAGATCAGGGATGCCTAGGTGGCTCAGTCAGATAGGCATCTACCTTTGGCTCAGGTCATGATCCCAAGGTCCTGGGATACAGCCCTGCTTAGTGGGGTGCCCCCCCTTGCTCAGCAGGGAGCCTGCTTCTTCCTCTCCCTCTGCCCCTCCCCCCATCCCGAACTCATGCTCTCTCTCTCTCAAATAAATAAAATAAAATGAAAATTTTAAAAAAAGAACCAAGACAGATCACAATGACATCCAACCAATTTTATGTGTAGTTTTCGAGAGTTTCCCCTACTCTTTATGTTTTAGTGTTTTTTTCAGAGCCTGACTCTAAACAAAGGGTATATGACAGTAGGACCATCTCAAGAGATAAAAGAGGAAAAATAAATCCACTTAGGCTCTAAATGACTTAAAGCTTGTTATCTCTCTTAGGGATATTTTCACTTAAAAAGATTTGCTCAAACATTCAGAATCAGAGTGATTGCAATCAGTTAAAATTCTTTGAGGACTTCAGGTTCCCATCTATAAATATTTAAGTGAATTAATGAGAAAGCCTGGACCTGATCAGCCAGACCACACAATGCATGGACCACTGCCAATTCATAGTAAAGGCTTCACCATCCATTGCAAATTGATAAAAGTAAAGAATACCAATTCACTATGTGGTACACATAGTGTGAAACTAATATAACATTATATGTCAATTGTACTTAAAAATAAGGGGGAAAAAAGAATGTAGTGAGTTTTACATAAAACTAAATTTACTCACTTTTTTTTTTTTTAATTTTTAAGTAGTTTTCACACCCAACCTGGGGCTTGAACCCACAATCCCAAGATCAAATGTTGCACACTCCACTGACTGAGCCAGCCAGGTACTCCTAAATCTACTCACTCTAATGGTCACCTTTACGTTTGAGATTATGTACTGCCCATCATTTTTAATCTTTAAATGACTCTCACTGTTTTTCTTTGTTAGTAAAATAATGGTTAACAATAACGAATTTTTATTATTTATTTATTTTACTAACGTATGTATTTGGCAAAAATAAAATGTTACAATGCCTATGTCCTCCAATCTAAAAGTGAAAATTGATTAATTTGTGAAATACACAGATTTGGGGATCAATGAGCTAGATGATTTCTTTTGAGACTAAAAAGTGGCCCTATCGAAATCTCAGAAACTTGTAAGTTTAAAGACAATTACGTAACTCTTAATGTGTTTTCTTTCCTACAACACAAAAATAAACAATACATTTGAGAAAATAAGCATCAATCATAAGGAATATATACTACAGATATCTCAACTAAGGTACTACACACACACAAATCATCCAGAATATAATAATGGTGACACACAGACAGTTCCCCACTAACGTGCAAGGAGGTAGATGGGAAAGAGCATAAAACACCCTTTATAGCCCCAGCTTTCACATCTGGAGAGGCTGCACTTCAACTCCACGCTCACACTCACACTAGCCCTAAGTCCTTGGCATATCTCCTAGCCACTGCTTCCTCATCTAAAACATGGGGATGATAGTATCTACCTCACCAAGTGATTATTAAAACCAAAGAAAAATCAAATACCTTTTGTATCTAATATATATATATATATATATATATATATATATATATATGGCACTTGGAAATTATTATTAAACTCTGATGTATGCATAACATTTCTCAAAAAGGACAATTTGTCAGAACGTCCCAAAAGCACATGTTTGAAAGCACACCTTTGTGTTTGGCTATGTCAGAGACATGATAAAAGTACCAGAACGTCAGTAACATACTTTCCACAGCAGATGTGTGCTGAAAAACCAGAACCCATCTGTGTGTGTATGTGTATCTTCTAAAAATAAGCATGTCTCATTCTCAGGAGAGTTAGCCAATCTATCAATACTAGTGCTAGACCTTTCAGCAGACAATTCTCCTTTGCCTTTCAAGGTACTGATGAGCCCTGCTCTAAATTCTCAGTGCACAAAGACTCTCAAATAAGTTAATGGGAAGTCAATGGGAAATTGACTTTTCCTACTCTGTGCTGGTCTGAATGCAACGCTCTGTTAATCATGCCATCCTTCTTGTTCTCTTTCCTCCTACCCTAAATTAAAACTATTGGCGGAAAACCTTACAGATATTTTACAGTCTTCATTACAATGAAACAGTATTCTGGTAGAAGTTGAGGTCCATCAAAAATCTACAACCTCACTGTTGGCTAGGAATGGAGTCTCCTGGACAAGCAAGGGCCCTGATACCATCATTTCCACCTTTATACCACTTTGCCTTTGTCTAGAACTTTTCACTTTGCAAAGGTCTCTCACATCTATTATCCCATTTGATCATACAATGAACCTGTGCAGTAGAAAGGACGAGTATTATTACCCATAAGTGACAGATGTGGCAGCGGTAGCTAGAAAGGTTAAGTGCTCTGCCTAAGGCCGGCAAGCCAGAGAGCCGTGGTCCGATCTAAGTCCAGTGCTCTGGTGCTCTCTCTACCCGACCACTAGAAAAGGTTTTGTAAACAGATTACAAACTCGGATGAAAGAAAATAAAATGTGTAAGAGGAAATAACACAGTAAGAGGCCAGCACAAATCAGGGCTCAGGGAAGCTGTACCTCCTCATCACAGCTGGACTTGTCAGGCTTAGTATTAAAGTTTTAGGAGTGTACCCTTTTGTCTTCTCTACTTTTGTCTTTTATCTACTTCCGTCCCAGACAAAAGCTAAGGCAAATTTCCACTGAAATTTGCAACACAAAAGAAAAGTCACTTCAGGATATATTCAAATCCCTCTGATTCAGTAAGTAACCCTGTGGTTCATTTCAGGGTGGAGAAAAAGAGAGGTGGTTAGTGCATAAAATAACACTTTAAAATCGTGTATCCATACTGAGCCTGCAGCTACATTTAACTACAGTCTGTTTGGAAGGGTGAAAGAGATCTCCAGTTGAAAGTAGATTTTGAAAAATTTTTTAGAGCCCAGGGGTTCATTTTTAATGAGCCGTTACTTTAAGTACTGCATAAAAAATACAGGAAATTGATAGTCCATTTAGTCTGCACCATACCTAATGCAAAAGTCATTAAGATGCATTATTCTTAATGTTCATGATATGATCAGTAAGTGTCTTTTTAAAAGAACGCCCTTAACTTTAACGTGTAAGGAAATCCTTAAAACCCTTATGCATCCTACAGAAGAATGTTATGGTAGCTGTGATTTACTTTTACATCTTCACTGTGCGAGAAAAAGCGCCCACGATTACATCAACACATTATAATATGACATTTACGTTCTCATCTTGTAATGTGACAATTTTATGACGACTTACATAGGACAGCATGGCCTTCATTTCTTCATCGCTCCTCACTGTAATTCGGTCACCATCTTCATCTTCATCTGTTTCAAAGGCAACAAAGTGTGAGTGGTGAGATTTGCAGTGTTTAAATGCACAAAACCACGTCAGCTGGGAATGTAACACAACTGCTTTTCACAATGTGAGAGCCAAATCTTCAAAACCATGTTTTTGAAGATATTGAGGTTATCGGTTTGTTTTGCTGGGGTTTTTTGTTGTTCAGAATATAAGCAGTCTCAGTAAAGAGCCAGAAATTTCCGGGACAGCTAAGAATTAAAATGCTGCTTACATCAAGCTTGACTTGTATCTAGGTTAACGTGTCACCGGAGTGTGAATAAAAAGGTTTGGTGTGAAGAATGTTGCACACTGAAGGAGGCCAGTCTTGTTCTACCCTGAGTGCTTCCTTCTTTCTCACACAGCACCCTGTCCCTTTTCTGTCCGGTCTTCCTTTCTCCCCGGCAAGCTCTCATGTGACAGTAGCGTGATAATATTGAACACAGACTACACAAAAAGCACCATGATTTGTGCTTCAGACACCACGTCTCCTTAAAAATTGCACAAGGATCCTATGATGTGGACAGTGTGACTGGATTACTACCATCCCCTTCCTATAGAAGAATAGGGAGCTTCTAGAAGGTTAACTTGCCAAGCAACTCTTAACACAGTTAACCCCATAACCCATTCTATCTGCTAGGTCACTTGCTCTTTCCAAACAGTTTCATTTCTGTGGGGTACTCTGACTATAACAGCCTTCAAATGGCTATTCATGTGATTTTGAAAAAATCTGATAGTCCCAAAATTGGAGGATAATTAGACTTTACAAAATACACAAGGAGAATATGTACATTTGAATAACTGCATCATCCCAAGCAGCCCACATCCAGAAACTTATTTCTATAATGCTTCTCCTGTTCAAAATAGTTTTGAAATACCTCTTTGAAAACTGCTTTAAGAACCCAAAGAGAGACCGCGTGAAAATATGAGATCTTTTTATCCTTTTTAGAAAAAAAAAAAAAAAATTTTTTTTGGAAGTAAACGTTATACCCAAAGTGGGGCTCGAACCAACAATGCAGAGATCAAGAGTCACATGTTCTACCAACTGAGCCAGCCAGGTAATGACCCTATCAGATCTCATTTTTAACCCAAACGGAACTGCTTGCCCGGTCGCTCACCTGTGCTATCTGCCAGGTATGACTTGGAATGACTTTTATTTCTAAATATTTAGTTAGCTCTTTTACACCTCTAAAAATAAAGATCTGTCAACAAAACAGCCTATATGATAGGTTCTAAATATATGGCTGAAAGAAAAATACCAAAAACATTTTGAGCATTTGTAGCATTGTTGGAAGAATGCACCAACAATGTTCCCGGGGGCAACTTGGAAGGGGCAGGCTTGCTCTCAGCTGGTGCAGCTCTGATGTACTTGTTAAACAGCCAGTGCTGTTATTTTTTTATTTATTTATTTATTTGGTTTTGGTCACTCTTGAGTATCTAATTGCTGATTTGGTCAGATGCAGAGAACCAGATCCCAGGCCTGGAGAAGCAGACAAATCTCAGGTCATGCAGAGAACAAGCTTATATGACATGCTCTAGGGACTCTTACTGAAAATACAGGGGGAGTTCAGTCCAGCTCGTGGATCTTTGCCCACCACATCCCAGCAGTCCTCCCTCCCATCCAGCCGCGGTTCTGAAGATATCCCCCTGCTCAGTGGCCAGGCCATGGAAACCCTAGGAGGGAGCTTGTATTCTCTCCTAATTAGCCCATTGCAGAGCAAAATGCTACTTCCTTTTCCTCCCAGCAGCCAATAGCAATCTATCTGACAGCATGATAGAAACTAGCAGTTGAGCCAACCCTGCTCAGTGATCAAGCCAACTGCTTTCATTGGGGTTTCTCTCCAAAGCATTTGTTCCTGGATCCTGGATCGTGGTTCACTCCCAAAGAGTTCCTGAACTCAATGCAAATCAGTATCATCAAGTCACACCATTTAAATAGCTACATAAAAAAAGAGCTGTCCAGTGTCACTACTGTACTATTCTACTAAGAGCTGCTTGTTCTCAGTATAAAAGGCACATAGTGGTCATTTCCTGTAACAAACATTTAAAAAATAATAATAATAAAAACATTCTGCCTAAGAGGCAGAGGCCTATGAATATTACACATATAAGAAACTATATAGGAATTTAGCTCTTTCTTTCTGAGGTGCAGACACCATTAAAGCTAAATTGGAGAAGAAAAAGAAACACCATTCTAGTTTGGAAACAAAGGGGAGTTCCTACATAAGTTCTAGAAACCAGTATTTTCAAGGCTAAGTCAAAAATGTTTTCTTAGGAATACAGGAAACAAAGAAAAAGCTGATATAGTATAAAGAGATGTAATGTTACATATTGCCACACATGAAAACACTACACATTTTTGTTTTAAAAGCAAGTCAAATTCTCCATTTAGATGTGGGCTACAGGATTTGTTCTTGATGAAGTCCTGAACTTGGTAAAATTTCCAGCCTGAATAAAGCAGCTTTTTGTAACTCTCATTTCTACATCAGAACTAGTTACAGAGACGGTGGCTAAAGGAATTGTTTATATTCAAATTTCAATATATACAAGACCTCAAAAAGGTACCATTCACAAGGGATGAAGAAGTGTTTGGAGTATAATAAAACAGGTGAAAACTCTTTTTAGAATTTGTGAAGAGGAGCGCCTGGGTGGCTCAGTGGGTTAAAGCCTCTGCCTTCAGCTTGGGTCATGATCCCAGGGTCCTGGGATCTAGTCCCACATCGGGCTCTCTGCTCATCAGGGAGCCTGCTTCCTCCTTTCTCTCTGCTGCCTCTCTGCCTACTTGTGATCTCTGTCTGTCAAATAAATAAATAAAATCTTAAAAAAAAAAGAATTTGTGAAGAGAGGGCACAGATTCCAGAAAAATCATTTAATTCACAGTCTCTCTCAATCAGGAATAACACAACAAGAGTTCTCTAAGCTCTCAAAGCCAGAGCTTGAACCTTTATGGTTTCTTAAAACAGAAGATTCTGGAATTCCATGAAATCGCTGAGTGATTAGTTCAGGAAAATAAATAAATAAATAAATAAATAAAACAAAACAAAAAACCTGTGAGGGAAGTCAGCTACCAGAATTTCTTGCCTAGCAATTTCATGAAGAGGAGTTATGAAACACTATAAGGACACTTGGCTCTAAGTGGACAGAAAACCAAGGCCAAAAGGCCCAAATACCCAACCTAGGGATAAAGTGTTGGTGCTGTTCCATAAGGCTTCTGACTCCAAAAGAAAGATTTCAGTTAACTTGAAGGAGGCATTCTAATAAAGCCTGGGGATAAAATCAGACTTACATGACATAGTGATTAATGGTTCTTATGGATTATTAAGGGACTCCATTTTATATAGGTATTGGTTTTCTGTGCAAATTGCTCTTTGGGTGACTGAGAGACTCTTCGGTATTTGTGATCAGTAGTTTTTGTTTGTTTGTTTGTTTGTTTGTTTTTAAAGATTTAATTTATTTATTTGACAGAGAGAAATCACAAGTAGATGGAGAGGCAGGCAGAGAGAGAGAGAGAGGTAAGCAGGCTCTCCACTGAGCAGAGAGCCCGATGCGGGACTCGATCCCAGGACTCTGAGATCATGACCTGAGCCGAAGGCAGTGGCTTAACCCACTGAGCCACCCAGGCGCCCCTGTGATCAGTAGTTTTAATGAAGACTCCTGTTCTTGTCAAAGAGGAAACTGAGTTGGAAAAGTAATCCCACTTATAAGATTGATGATTCTGGCCAAAACACAAAACCCAAGCTATCTATCCCTGTGATGGCAGTCAAACCATTTACTTGCCTTGACACTTAAGTAAGAATACACTTGTCTGTAAAGACAATAAATTCCAAAGACATCCAGATGGCCAAGAGACGCATGAAAAATGCCCACTATCACTCACCATCAGGGAAATGCAAATCAAAACCACGATGTGTTATCTCCTCACACCTGTTAGAATGGCTATCACCAAAAAGACAAGAGACACCAACTGTTGGGAAGAAGGAGGAGACAACGGAGCCCTTGTGCACTACTGGTGGGAATGTAAACTGGTGCAGCTACTGTGGAAAACAGTACAGAGGTTCTTCAAAAAAATTAAAATAGAACTATCGTGTGACCTAGCAATTCTATTTCTGGGCATCTATCCAAAGGAAACAAAATCACTCTCTTAAAGAGATACATGAACCTCTGTGCTCATTATGCAAAATAGTCAAGATATGGAAACTACTTAGGTGTCTACCAACAGATGAATGACTAAAGATGTGGTATACATATACAATGGAATATTACTTGGCCATGAAAAAGAAAGACACATGCCATTTGCAACAACTTAGATGAACCCTGTGAAGGGCATTATGCTAAGTAAAGTTAAGTTAGAAAAAGACAAATACTGTATGATACTGCTTATATGTGAAATTTTAAAAAGCCAAATTAAGGGCACCTGGGTGGTGCAGATGGCTAAGTGTCTGACTCTTGGTTTTGGCTAAAGTTGTGATCTCAGGGTCATGAGATCAAGCCCTGCATCAGGCTCTGTACTCAGTGCGCAGAATCTGCTCAGGACTCTCTCTCTCTCCATCTGCCCCTTCCCCCTCTAAAATAAATCAATCAATCTTTTTTTTTTTTTTTTTAAGCTAAACTTAGAAAAACAGAGTGTAATTATCAGGGGCTGGGGCAGGGGCAAATGGGGAACTTTTGCCAAAGGGTATGAATTTCTAGTTATAACAAGGTCTGGAGATCTAATGTAGAGCATGGTGATTATAACTAATAACACTGTAACATACTTTCTAAAAGATTTATTTATCTGTCTGAGAGAGAGAGAGAGAGCTTGCATTTGAGGGCAGAGAGTCTTAAGCAGACTCTGTGCTGAGCATGGAGCCCTTTGAGGGGGCTCAATCCCATGACCCCAAGATACGATCTGAGCTGAAACCAAGACTGAACACTTAAAGGCCTGTACTACCCAGGCACCCAACACTATGACATATATCTGAATGCTGCTGAAAGTAAATCTTAAATATTCTGACCACAAAAAAGAAATGGCAATTCTATAACAGGATAGAGATGTTAGCTAATGCTATGGTAGAAATCAGTTTGGAATATATAAGTGTATCAAATCAGCAGGTTGTATACCTCAAATTTACACAATGTTATATGTCAATTATATATCAATAAAGCTGTAAAAAAATATTTTAACATAAAAACAAAGGGGGGAACCTGGGTGGCTCAGTTGGTTGAGCATCCAAAGCTCGGTTTCAGCTTGGGTCATGATCCCAGGGTCGTGGGATCAAGCCCCAAGTCAGGATCCATACTCAGTGGGAAGTCTGGCTAAGATTCTCTCCCTCTCCCTTGATTCACTGGTGCTCTCCCTTCCTCTCTCTCAAATACATAAATAATCTTTAAAATAAAGACAACAAATTGACAGGTATTAGAAGTATTGAAGGATAAAGTAGGAAGACATACCAAGCAATTTGGTGTAACAGTAATTTAAAATAGTTCTCTGTTGAAAGCTGGACACACACAGCCCTTCCAGCTGACTCTGGTTATTTGCCTATCAAACTCTTAGCTATAATATGAACACTAAATGGAACTGCAGATCATAAAAACTTACTAAAGTGGCACAAAGAATTACAAGGTTATAAATATGTTGTTGAAGAACACTAGAAAGTAGTGGTACTAAGTAAAGAGAAGTAGAGAAAATAATTTGAACTTTTTGTCTTATACATAGAGGTTCTTTACCATCTGACCAAAAAAGCATTACTAGATATGACCAAGGCGGGGGGGGGCGGTATATGCAATAGATCTGATACACTGGTTCACAATGAGAATTCCAGACTTCTCTAGTTGCCTGGAGCACAGTAATATGATTTTCCAGCACATTAGGGAAGCAAAAGTAGAACCAGAAAGTCTATGTACTGGCTGGATTTTGTTAATGTCACTTAAAATGGAGGAAAAAATCCTAGCAAGATACCAAATAGAGTGCAGCAGATGGTAAACAAATATTATGAAGCAATCTTCACAAAATCTGCAGTGTGTCACAAATATACAAAATGGCAGAGTTTGGGAAAAGAGAATCATAACAGGCCATATGTTGTTAGCAATTTTATTTGAAGCAACATGCAATCCAGAAGAGAAACCAAGAGGAGGAACATAAAGGCCCAATAGAGGAGAGGCAGCCTCAGGTAAGGGGCGGTCAGAATGGCAAGCACAGAGCCTATCAAGGTAAACAGCAGGCAACCTGGCAGACGCCACGGAGCTCTCAGCCACAGAGCACCCACTGCAGTGACAGGGCTCAAATGGGCTTTGAGGAGAAACAACCCAGCTTCTGCAAAGAGCAACAGAAAGTTAAGGCAATATATTATATGTCATTTGTCACACTCCTTCAGTGCTAGGCGAGTCAATTAGAACTACAGCAAAGGCATTTTCCCAAGACAAGAGGAAAGAAATGCAAACACAACTGTGGAGGTTAGAAAAGACATTCAACAAGAAATTATCAGAAAGGTTGTCAAGTTTATAGAGCCTTTCTCAGGTATGACATCTAAGATGTGGACAGGACCAGAAGTCTCGGTTTCTATGGCCAAATCTTCTCGGCCATGAATTTTAATTTTGCTCCGTGTCCCTGCCTCCTGTTTCCTTCTTCACTTCTTTGCTCCCTTCTTCTCTCCAACAAATATGTCAATGGCCACTATAGCAGCCTTGCCCTCCTGAAGCTTACACTCCAGCTGAGACAGACTGAAGGGGATGAGGAGGTGAGCAGCACAGGTATCTGGGGAAAGGTGTTCCAGGCAGAAGGAAGAGCTAATGCAAAGGCTTTGGAGTAGAATACTTGGTATGTTCAAGAGACTGAGAGAAAGGCAGAGTAGCTAGCACAGCATGAGAGCTGGGAGAGAAAGAGAGGAGTTCAGAGAAGCAGCGCTGTGACAGAATTGGGGGCAGATGAGAAAAGGCAAGACCTCGGAGGGCATTTTAAGGACTTGGCTTTTACTCCTGAGTAAGATGGAAACTGGAGGGTGCTGAGTGTTGTGATCTCACTTACAAAGGATCACTGGCTGCTACGTGCAGAACAGGCTGTTTGGAGGCAAAAGCAGAAACAGGGAGACCAGTTAGGAGAAACCACTGCCCTAGGCCAGGTGAGAGATGATGGTGGCCTAAACAAAGCTGACATACTGAGCAGTCATCATATGCGGGATATATTTTAAAGCCAGAGCTAATGGGATTTTCTGATGGATGAGATATAGGGTTTGAAGGCTTGTCCTTCATTCCTTCAACTATCCATCCACTGCACTCCAGAAACATACTGAGTGCCTACTATATGCCAGGTACTATGATAGGGTTTCTAGAGACTCAACAATGGCAGTATTGTCTAGCGTCTTCAAGGAGCAACTAGCCTGGTACTTGAATGAGGATTGAACTTCTTAATTTGCATGCAAAATAACAAGACTACTAATAAAGCTACTATTCTCCTAAGACTAAAAGGGATTTGGACTTTGTACATGGATGATACTGCAAACCAAAATTTGAATAAATTAAAACTCTCTTCAAATAGTCTCAGTATCAGCATAATTAACTCTTAACCTGTTAAATAATTTTTAGACTGTGTACTATTGTGAGTTACAATTTTTTTTAAGATTTTATTTATTTATTTGACACACAGAGACAGATCACAAGTAGGCAGAGAGGCAGGCAGAGAGAGAGGACAAAGCAGGCTCCCTGCTGAGCAGAGCCTGATGCGGGGCTCGTTCCGAGGACCCTGGGATCATGACCTGAGCTGAAGGCAGAGGCTTTAACCACCTGAGCCACCCAGGCACCCTGTGAGTTACAATTTTTTATTAAACTACTTAGTTTTACTTATAAGCAACCACTTATCTTTTACACACTACAGTTTAAGAAAATGAAATTTCATTTTTTCCAAATAATTTGATTTCCAAATATTTTATAATTAAGGCTTTTCTCCAAAGCAAAAAGGGGTTCTCACCCAACTATTCTTAATGACACTACCCTTGCTGTTTGGACATGAAGGGCATATCCTACAGGTATTTCTCCAGTAATCAGCTATAGTGATTTTCTATGCTGTAAGAATTTAAAATTTATGGGCGCCTGGGTGGCTCAATCAGTTAAGCATCTGCCTTCAACTCAGGTCATGATCTCAGGGTCCTGGGATTGAGCCCCACATCTCGCTCCCTGCTCAGCAGGGAACCTGCTTCTCCCTCTCCCTCTGCCTGCCGTTCCCCCTGCTTATGCTCTCTCCGTCAAATAAATAAATAAAATCTAAAAAAAAAAAAAAAAAGAATTGATGACTTAAATAATTTGCAATTTTGCTTTAAATGGTCATATTATGCCAAATTTAAAATGATGAACTGGGGGCACCTATCTGGCTCAGTTGGTGGATTGTGCAACTCTTGATCTTGGGGTTATGAGTTCAAGCCCCAGGTTGGGTGTAAAGAGTACTTAAAAATAAAATTTAAAAAAAAATGATGAGCTGGTTTTAAAATTTCCTCCCAAAATAATCTTCCAGAAATTCATAAAAGAACTAAAATGAGAAGTGTAAAATGATCATGATTGAAGAAAGATAAAGATAAGATAAAGATAAAATAAAGATTTATCCTACAACCATATCTTACGAACCAAAACTCAGAGGCACAGCTTGACAAGTATAAAGATACTTATGAAAGCTATAGACCAAAACACGTGAAGTTGGAGTACCATGGGAAAGTGGGGCCACATGGTATTTATAGAGGTAAATCAGCACTTGTCTACACAGACTCACAATGCATCTTTCAAGTCACCAGTAAGAATTTACCCACCCAGTGCCACCAGCCCAAGAGTCACTTTGCTGCAGTCACCTATGAGATAATCCAAGGAGAGGAGCCCATGTAACACATCCAGGAAACTCATTAGTGGGCACAGCTGATTTGTATCGCCTCGTGTGTTGGTGCACTCATTAATCTGTTAATGAAACTGTGGAAATCAGCAGGGCTCTCTGGGCCTATATGAATGTCAAGCTCCTACAGCATATGTAGGGCCCACACATGCAAACATACAGGCCTTTTATGATAATGGAATTTAGCTTTGTCTCAGGAGTGTTCTCACATCTGGGAAAAGACAAATTATTCAATAACTGGTATGGAGTCAGCTGTCTAAGTGCTTGAATAAAGTTGGATTCCCCACCTGACTCCTCCTTTCATCAAAACAGACTGGAGACGATACAAAAATGTAAAATCTTTGGACATTTGTATTAAAAATGCAGGCTCTTTTCAGGGGGAAAAAACCCACATTAATACACATATGAATGTATGTTTTTATATACATAGCTAATATGTGTGTGCTTAACCCTATTAAAGTACAGCAAAAAAGAATACGGATGAATGTTTTTTCAATATCTGGAATGCGGAAGATCTTCCTAAGAATGACATAAATGCAGATATCACAAAGGGCAATATGAAAAATCTGACCATGTAAAAACTTCAACCTTCTCCGTGGAAAAAAAAGAAGAGGGGGAAAAGACCAAAGCAAGTTGAAAAGAAAGCAGTAAATAGACAAAAATAGCTCTAACATGTAAGACAAAGCCCCAATTTTCTCAATATTGGAAAGCCCTTAAACCAATTCAAAACCTACAATCTATAAGAAAAATGGGCAAAGGTGACAAAATGGTTCACAGAAATGAAATACGTATGACTGAAAGAGCAGTGAAAAGATACTGAAGCTCACTTATAACTGATAAAAAATAAAACAACACCATAGTAATCTCCTCTGCCCTTCAAACTGACATTGACTAGGAAGTTCGCTCATAAAAAATATACCCAGATTTGGGGAGGGTAGGGAGAAATGGGCATTCTCAAACATTGTTGGTGGGACTGTAAATTGGTTCTACCCTTAGAGAGCAACATGGTAATAGCTATTAAAATGTAAAACAGGGGTACTCTTTGTCTCAGTAGTTCCAACTCCTGGGAATTGATCCTACAAATATATTTCTACAATGTGGAAAGATATAAGGCAATACCATTGACTGCAGCATTTTTTCTAATACTAAAAAACTGCTAACAACTTAAGATTGGTCTATCAGTTGGTCAAATAAATTAAGCCACAGCCATAAAATTAGGCATAATGTAGTCATCTGAAAGACTGAAGTTGATTTGCGCACGTTGATGTTTGAAAGAGGTCCTATAGACACCCTAAGTGGGGGCAGGGGAAATTAGTTGCCGTATAGTGTGTGTTACATCTAGAGAAAACTTCATAAGGAAAAGGAAGAAAGTGTTAAATGGTGAACTGGGGAAATGGGGACTTTTAGTTTTCCTTTCATTTTTACACTGTTTAAACACTTTTTTAAAATCATCTATATCTTCTTAATTAAAAAAGAAATCAAACACTAGACATTGGAAAGTATTGTTATTTGCACTCTAATTATAAGGCGAAAGGGCCTAAAAGGGCTAAGATGAAAAAGGTTTAGGGCCATCGGTCTAAGAGGTAAATTCAGCACAAATGGGTCTGCCTCCCCTCTTCCAGCCTAACTCCCCTCAAAAACACTATCCCCAGGAACAGAAACAGGAAAGAAGAGAGTGACTGTAGATCCCCTGCCCCCTTAGGTCAGAGGGCCTAGTCAAGTGTGGGAATCTGAATTTGGGGCCTGACTGGTCCACCACCAATTTATATCCCTTGCCTAGGCAACAGCACAAATAATCCAAAAACAGCAAATGATTTACTTGGCTTTAGGTCACATTAATTTTAAAATTATCATCTGAATATGGACACACAACATTCCATTTTATTCAACAAGGGAGTTCCCACAAGGCACTAAGCTAAGCACTAAGAACAAGAGTGAAATAAAACATGGTACCTGTCAAGTCATTCAAAATCTAGTCAGGAAGGAAAATACGAACACAGCTCATGGGAAGGTGGGCCCAATGGGTTACCTGCTCTAGCAAAGGTGGGGAGAGATTAACCCCATCTGGGTGGGGTCAGAGACTAAGCCAATAGACGGCACTTCTCAGAAATGAAGAATCTGTAGGATTACCTTCCCCCACTCCTTTCCACTTATCAACTCATTTCCTTGGTAAATTTGACAACACCGTTTCTCTTGTTGCTTAATTCATCACTATATACAATACCATTTCTTGCAAAAGAAATCAACTTGTGTTACATACACTTTACAATATTAAACATATTACCATAAAGACATCTTTGGTCAAAGTTTTATTTATCTGGGAGTTGTTCCATCATAGCTATACACCACTGACATAGCTCCAAAATGTCAGCAAATCAGCCTACAAACTATCTTTCCAAGTATTTCCTCTACATAGAGTCCACTTATTAGTTCAGATCTTTGGGTCAGAACACAAGGTCATCCTAGAGCAATCATGAAAAGAGCCAGGCTAGGATTTTAACCTAGGCTAAAGAAACAAAGGACAGTTACTATTTTATCTATGTTTTGGGGTTTTGTTTTTGCCTAGAACTGGTCAAGACACAGACGGGTACAGAGCTGTTACCCTCCTTTCAGTAAAGAAGGAGCAACATCTCTAAGAACTTAAACGTAGAAATCTAAATATTTTTTTTCTTAATGTTAAATATACTTTTAAGTATTAATTATATTACCCTAAATATTTCTTTGATTAAAGCTTTATTTTTTCAAGAGTTGTTCCATAAGCCATGTAAACTTCCAAGTCATATAAACCCATAAGTCATGTAAACCATACTTAACACACTTCTTTTCTGCTACACTTATGAACAATCAGAGTAAGTGACTTCAAGAAAGATTACAACACAGAGAACAAGTATCAAAAGTGGCTGAGAGTGTATATATGCTCTGGAGTCCACATGAGAAAGTTCACCTCACCACTCAACATGTGAGCAAGCTACTTAGTGGAGATGCCTTTTCCTCAACTAAAATGGAGCTAATAACAATATGAGCCTCTTAATCACAGGAAATAAACTGAGGGCTGCTGGAGAGGAGGGAGGCAGGGGAACGGGATAACTGGGTGACAGGCATGAAGGAGGGTACTGGATGGAATGAGCACTGGGTGTTCCATACAACTGACAAATCACTGAACTCTATCTCTAAAACTAGTAAGACTCTATATGTTAACTAACTTAATTTAAATAAAATAAAACTAAATTGAAAAAAAAAAAAAACTAGTCCTTCAAAGTACTTCATGGGGATCTTGTGAAGGTTAAATTAAATGAGATAACCATGGAATGTTCTTAGCACAGCACCTGGCAACAGGGACAGATGTTTACTATCAGCCTGTCCATGAAACCCTTGGCGCCACCAGAGCTTATTAAAAAGGGTCTGAAAAGCTTGCAACACTAATATGGACTTCAGATACATGTACCATTTTTCAACAGTAAATAGAGTCCAGGGTGGTTAATAAAATACTGATTATTTTAAGAGTTCTACACAAGTGACTTTTAAATACACGGAATGATGGTTGAAAATATTCAAATAATAAAGAAATACAGAAAGGAAAAAGTGTGCTCATTTAGCCAACCATTCCCCATTCTAACCCTCAAGTCCACGCTCCAGGGGAAACCACTGCAAGGCACTGTGGGCGGACGCTCTTCAGATCCTTGTCTCTCAATACAGACAAGAAGCAGGGAGGTGGAGGGATTAGCTATTTTACCAAATGGGCTCATACCATAACATAGTATTTGTTTATTCAACAAAATATCGTGGAAATTTTTTCAGGCCAATACATAAAATCCTAACTCATTCTCTTTAGCTGCTGTTCAGTTGGTTGCTGCCTCAGATAATGGGTAACTTATTAATCCACTATTCTAGGCATTTAGCTTTCCTCTAATTTTCTCCTATTAAAAATAATCGCACAGGGGCGCCTAGGTGGCTCAATGAGTTAAGCCTCTGCCTTCGGCTTGGGTCATGATTCCAGGGTCCTGGGATCCAGCCCTGCATCAGGCTCTCTGCTCAGCAGGGAGCCTGCTTCCTCCTCTCTCTCTGCCTGCCTCTCTGCCTACTTGTGATTTCTGTCTGTCAAATAAATATATAAAATCTTTTTTTTAATTTTTTAAAAATTGCACAAGGATAGTTTGTTTGAAGGGTATGCCATAATATGGAGAAATCATACATCTTCTCACGGAGAAGTGGCCCTCACTTTCAAAAGAAAAGATGGGAACCACAGCTAAAAATCCTCTCTACACCAGAGCCCCTTTCCATGAGCAAAACCTTGGTTTCAGCAGTTTCACATCTAGCCCCTTTCCATGAACTAAACTCTCATCTAACACCCCAGAATCTAACACCCCCTGCAATGACCTGGCTCATGTCAAAACTAGTTTTTTAATCCACCCTGCCCTTCCCAATCCTCCAAGCCAACTGTGGGGCAGGGCTGGGTAGTAAGGTAGAGGGATTCAAGATCTGAAGGGCTCCTGTCATCATTTACCAGCCAGGCCAAGCCCCACTGAAACAGAATCATTCCAAGCAATGCTCACCTAAAAGCTCTATTCTGTTGCTGTTTTAAAGCAGCAATGGATTACAATCTTAATCAAGAATCACTGGCCTACAGGTAGTTTACACGTTTCATTTTATCCCACAATATTATTACAGTGAGGAGCAAGAGCAGATAAAGGTCATGTTGGTAATTAAAGCTATATTATAGAAATATGCACACCCAAGATATGATTAAATAAGAAAATATTACTCAGTTCAGTATCATCATTAAACTTGCATTAATTTATAAATATTTAAATGTACCATATGATGATCATAAATAATCGGTTTTTGTCAGTTTCTAAAGTCATGCAACCCATAAACCCTTTGAAAAATTACTGCAGAAAGAAACAGTCAAGAAAGTATACGAGCCAGACTTACATTCAAATGCTGTGGTTGTTGCTTCAGGCAGAACCTGGCCTATCACATCCTAAACAAAGAAAGAATAAAGAAACACAATTAGCCATCTTCTTTATTGCTAACATGTGGCAAATCCTAGAGGAAATATGAGAACCTGAAAAAGATTTTTGAAATGTTGGCATAAACTATAAAAACATTAGTTCACAATCACACTTAGCCCAGCAATATAAGCCCAGAGTTTACATCTCTATTTAAGGGTGGGTTGGGGGGAGGCAGTTCTTTACCAAATCTACTCTGTATTAATATCATAATCTTTCATGCTTGATTCTACAGCGTATACACACTATTTGTGCATTTAAAACTGTGCACACACAGTTTGTTCTTGGAAAGCTGTGGAATATACTACCAATAGAAAGGTGTTTAGGAGTCAGACTAGCCTGGGTTTGAATCTCAGCTCTGTACTCAACTAGCTGTGTGACTGCTAACAAATAACTTAACCTCTCTGAGTCTCTATTTGATTATCTTCCAATATAGGTCTAGTAATACTCACAGGGGTAATGCAAGAATTAACTTAAATAATAAACATGTTAAAGTAGCGCACTGTAGACAACAAATGTAGTTTCTGATATGTAACTAGCAACCTCTCACCTCGTATTCATTGTGCAAAGAATTAAGAAAAATAAGTTTCCGTGATGTATTATTCCAATGATGATATTAACCTATAACGCCACATGTGATACAAACAATTTTTATCAACCTATACTCTTATGCACTGGAAAACATACATTTAATGACACCGGAATAGAATGAATCTAGTCTACAAAAATATTTTGTCTAAGGTACATAATCTGATGTCAATGTTTAAATGAATGCATAAAGCTGCAATCTTGAAAATCAGTCTACAGAGACAGCTTAGTTAAAGAGGCATGGAACATCTTCAAGAAATAGCCAGTTCTGGGAAAAGTGACCCTCCATTACGTCCAGCCTAACCCCAATGGTCAGCAAACCTCACCGCTCTTGGGAAGCCCTGCCACAACGTCCCTCCTGGGCTCTGCCAGGAACTGGCACCAGGCAGCTGGCTGACAAAGCCGCCTGCAGTAGTTCTCAGCAGGGAGCCCACAGCCCTTCCAAGCGGGGCACTGAGCAGAGTGGCAGCCGCAACTTCCTTCTAAAGGCAGTTCTTCAGAAGCTTTTGCTGCAGTGGAAATTTGCATAATAGCCTCGCCTCTACAGTGCCTTTTTTTTCCCTGAAAAATAAATCTGTGCATATAAAATTGATCAAAGAGAACTATCTGAGGCAGTCCTCGCTCATTAGAGCCAAAGGAGATGAATTTTTTTTCCTTCTGCCTCTAGTCTTAGCCAATGAAACATCAACTCTGAGGAAGTATTTCTAAAAAATATTAGTGTTAAAGAGAGTCTGCACACTTATAGGTAGAAAGTATTTATTGATGAGTAAATGGAAACTGTAGAGCAAGTATGGGATAAAGATTACAGGCAGCTAGCATAAAGCTTGAGTATGTGGACCAGAGCCAAAGTGGCTGGACCGTGGCTCTGCCATTCACTAACAGACTGACTGAGTCTCTCTGTGCCTCCCTTTTCTTCTGTGTAAACTGAGATTGTGATTGTACATACCTCACGGACTAAATGAGTCCATATCTATAAATGCTTAGAAGAGTGTCTAGCACAGGGGAAGTGCTACATGAGTGTCTGTTAAATATAACAAGTCACTATTACTGGAACGTTACAAAGCCTACCTCACAACGAAACCCTAAATTTCAGCACCCAAGGACTGGTGGACTCATTCACTTACATCCTCCTTCCACAGCATTTACTGAGGGCCTTTGCTAGCTGGTAGTGTCGTTAAAAACAAGCTGGGGGACTCCACCCCTTATGCTCCAAGTTGAGGTTACC
Organism: Mustela putorius furo; assembly: GCF_011764305.1. Classification (NCBI taxonomy): domain Eukaryota; kingdom Metazoa; phylum Chordata; class Mammalia; order Carnivora; family Mustelidae; genus Mustela; species Mustela putorius. The sequence continues at coordinate 10,894,334 of NW_025422045.1, read as the reverse complement.
TCTGGTTACTTCAAGGGAACTCTGATCATCTCAATCTGGAGACGTGAATGCCATAGTAACAGCAGACTAATTCAGGATACTTTCTACTTATGAATAGCAGAGCCCATCGAACAGCAAATTTCTAATAACTAGCTGAAAACCTCGCCTGGCAGCAATGGTGTCCTTTACCCATCAACATAAATAAGGAGCCCCACAGCTTTTACACCTAATGTGGGGAAAAGGAGAAAGAAAAAGCAAATTTGCTTGAGAGAATCATGAGAATCATGTGAACACAACCAACCACCTTGTTTTATTAAAGCAAATAAAGTGGGGCTTATGATGCCAAAGGGCTAAAAAGCTTCAAAATTAGGTAATACCTACTGGTCATTTCTAAGCAGGACACATTTCAAAATTTTATGTATATTTTCCAGTTACATTTTAAGTTACTTAACCCCCCCCGCCAAAAAAACCCATCTTAAGTCTCAACATAACATTTACCTAAAGAAGTTTTCAAAAGAAAACTTAAGTTTAAATATCTTAATGGTGATCATTTCTTTTTTTTTTTTTTTAAGGTTTTATTTATTTATTTGACAGAGAGAGATCATAAGCAGGCAGAGAGAGGGAGGAGTAAACAGGTTCCCTGCCCAGCAGAGAACCCAATGTGGGACCTGATCCCAGGACCCTGAGATCATGACCTGAGCCAAAGGCAGCGGCTTAACCCACTGAGCCACCCAGGCGCCCCTATGGTGATCATTTCTTGATCCTTTTCTTCTCTGTGCTTTTAATAAATCCATCAACTATGTGATGGATCATAAATATAATTAAGCATCTACAACATGCCTGGACTAAAAAGATCACACAAACTGTAGGCTACAGAAGAGTAAGATTCAGGAAGATGCTGGTGTGGTCACAGAGATAAAGACAAACCTAAAAGAGTAACAAAACAGGGCACTCACAGTATAATAAGAGCCAAACAAAAGACATAAATAGTCAAATATTTGCTAACTCAGGAGGCAGGAAAAAAATCAAAGGTTCAATTTAGAGAAAAATTTCACAGATGAGGGGAAATCTGAACTGGGACTTAGGAGACAGGGTTCAAACAGCAAGAGGATTTAGAAAATCATTCTCTCCTCCCACTGCCTAGTTGAGATCTCCTGCACAATCTTACCAAAACTGGGGGCTGTCTCTACAAGAAACAGAACACAGAAAGCTGAAAAACAGATCACCAAATGTCTCTGCCCTTGGAGACCAGTAGGCCTACTTCACACTGCAGCCAGCCCCTAATTATTCAGATGCAGGACAAAGCCCCAGAGAAGTGATGTGACTTCTCAAAGGTCTCCCAGCTGCTTGATGGAGCTGTGACAAGAGCCCTCAACCACAACCCCACGTCCAAAACATGCTCAGGTACAAATGACTCGGGGACCACGGGCTGCTTCTGGCTTCTGTAGCTGGTGCAGCCCAAAACAAGCTGTGTGGCTTTAGCATTTTCCCCCTCTGGGGTTCATGCTCCTTCATTTGAAAACTGGAGTGAAGCGTTATATTAGATAAAGGGGATGCTTCCAGATTTCACTGGGCTTTAAATTTTAAGGGTCTAAGCCAAAGATGCTGAGATATCTGTTGGTTTTTTGCCCATTTCTTGAAGAAGAGATAAGATGACCCTAGAGAAGAGATCACCGGTGTCCACCAGAATCTGGGCACGCAGTTCACAGAGCCTGCTCTCAGGAGCACAAGAGAGAGCACAGCAAACATTGCTTAGAGCCCTTCATCAAGCCTTCCTGAGAAAGCATGCTCCTCCTGGGCTTACCTGCACACACGCACACATGAATGCACATGACACTCTGATGGTGGGACTGTTTGTGCAAAGTTTACTTTAAGGCCTGTCAGCCTGGAGCCAAGGAATCATTGAGAGATGCTTGGGAAGCAAAAGACTCAGGCCCTGTCCCTTATATATATATATTTTTAAAGATTTTATTAATTTATTTGACAGACAGAGATCACAAGTAAGCAGAGAGGCAGACAGAGAGAGAGGGGGAAGCAGACACCCCGCCGAGCACGGAGCCCGAAGCGGGACTCAATCCCAGGGCCCGGAGATCATGACCCGAGCTGAAGGCAGTGGCTCAACCCACTGAGCCACCCAGCCTGTCCCTTGTATTTTAACAACAATACTTATAAAAGCACTTACTAAATTCCAGATTGTTCTAAGTGCTTTATGTATATCAACTCCAGTAGTCCTTCTACTCTGTCAGATGGCCACTATTTTTATCCTCCACCCTCCACTTTTTTTTTTAACACATGAAGAACTGAGACACTTGCCCCAGGTGAGTCTGGTAAGGCTTGCAATTTAAACCCAGGGAATTTGGCCCAGAGTTTGGGTTTTTAAACATTGCACCATTCTATTTTCTTTTTTAAGATTATTTATTTATTTGACAGACAGAGATCACAAGTAGGCAAAGAGGCAGGCAGAAAGAAAGGGGGAAGCAGGATCCCCACAGAGCAGAGAGCCCAGTGAGGGGCTTGATCCCAGGACTCCGGGATCATGACCTGAGCCGAGCCGAAGGCAGAGGCTTTAACGCACTGAGCCACCCAGGTGCCCCGCACCATTCTATTTTAAATAATACCTTCTGTTATTTCAAAAGAGGAAAGTGAAAGAAAGCTCACATCTTTCTAATCACAGGCACGATCTCACTTAATCTTTCCAAGTCTTGAGGACAGGAATCGTCCCTATTTTACAAGTAAGGAAACTGAGGCTAAAAGAGACAGTGACTTGGCTAGTTAGTGGGACTGCCTGCAATTAAACCCATGTTTCTAGATTCAAACCCTAGTAGACTGGCCCACAAAACCATAACTGCATGCATCTTCTTTGACACTCCCTTTGAAATATTTGAACAAATATTTTGGGATGCTAAAAAGCTCCAGAAACAGAGGGGAGACAGAAACATCCATCTCCTCCAGAAGTTTACCATTTTAGTGGAAGAGATAGACAAAACTGTGACAAAACCCGTGACCTTTGCTGGAACAAAGCTGTGCGAACACAGAGGATGGACACATAGCCAAGAGTAAGGTAGAGGAAAAGTGAAGCTGGGCTCTGAACGACAGGTAGGAGTTGGCCAGCTGAAGAAAGGGGCGGAGTGCAGACAGCCTTGGCGAACTCAAGGTTAGATCTGTGTTCCTGGAGCACGTGATGCTCCCAGGAGTGTAGTGGAGATGGAGCTGGTCCAGGTAGGCCTAGAGGGCCTAGAGGACCATGCTAAAAAGTTTGGGCCTTGTCATAAGGGAGGAAATCTATAAACATGTGAGTGTGTGAATTCCAGAAGCAAAGAGAAGGCCAACATTTGGTGTACAAAACTGGAAGTTGCTGACTCATGCCAGCTTTGGGACTCCTGGCCCAGACACCTGAAAATCTGTGATGTTCTCAGTGGTCAGGAAATCCAGAATTCAAAATGTAGGGACAGGAATCAAATTTTGATTGAGTCACCAATGACTATGAAAAAAAAAAAAATCACATCAGAGATCTCCCTCCTCCCAGGAACCTCTGCTCCACCCCATCTTACCTTGCAGGTAAGCTGCACCATAGATCTGGTACCTGCCACATGTTTCTGGGTTAGGTTCGGCTTTTCATGCCTCAATTACTCAATATATAAAATGGGCACAGTGCACTCTGGCTATCTCAAATGTGTGCTAAAAGATGAGAAATGGCAGTGCAGCATGTGGAAAAAAATTACTAAGTAAGGAAATCTGAGTTGTGGTACTGACTCTCCCACTCACAAGCAACACAGGAAAAGCCATTCTGCCTAACTACTCCCCAGTAACTATCTCAAAAAAGGTAAGAGGTTTCAAAAGGCCACTGCCAAGGTTACACTCTGTTCTCACATCCCATGACTTCCTTTGCAATCCATTCAAATATCGTGTAAGAGTAATGATACTGCATTGATTCCAAGACACATCCTTTCCCCCAATGTTAGCATCTCTGAAACTGGGCGAATACTCTCTTACGTGTAGTGGGTCCGTTTAACGGGCAGTATTTTTTTTCTGAGTGGTACCTAAAATAGTATCTTAAAACCAATGACACCTTAGGTTTGCTGAAACATGGTAAATTCAAGCTGCCTAGTTTCCCTTTCCCCAGTAGTCACCAAGTTCAGGGAACTCAGTAGAAAGGCACGGCTGGAATCTGGCCAGGGACATTCCGAGAAACACTTGGGGAAAAAACTTCCAGACTCAGCTTTCTGCATCCACTTGGTTGCTTCTGTGTGTGTGTCCCAGTCCAGGCTGTTGAGCTCCTTGAGGGCAGGGGTTCAATCTGATTCATCTCTATTTCCCCAGGGCCCAGCACAATTGCCAGATTTCAGTCCATGCAATTAATCAATGCCTGTCGCTGAAGCAATAAAACTGCCCTCACAGGAGGCCAGCAATGCCCACCTGAATTCACTAGCTCGGGCCACCAGACTCAGATTCAGTGGTTAGGGCGCTATCTACCCCCACAAATCCCTGCGCCCTCCTCAATGGGATTTGAAGACTGAGATTACCACTCACCAGCACATCCCTGAAGAGTAACTGCGGCCCGGAGTGCACTGTCCAGTCCACCGCGCCACTATTTGGAATCTTGATACGAATCACCAGCACCTGGTTCTCCATGGCATGGAAGGGGCCAAGGGCCAGCCACAGCATTACAGGTTACAGGGGCTCACATCCTGGGGCAGGAGGTACCCACTGGATCCAGATTAAGCAAGAGCTCCAAGAGGTGACAAGGGGAGCGAGGGAAAGAACACAGAGGGTCGTGGGCGGGGGAGTAGAGAGAAGGAGTGGTCTGGAAGGAGCCCGCAGGGACCGAGCCAGACCCAGGCTATCTGGGGTCGGGGGCTGCCTCCCTATGAGCGTGGACCGGGCAGGAGGCAGGGGCCCTTAGAACCTAGCGGAGATCAGAAGGTTCTGGATTGGAAAACTGGGCGAAACGGGATCGTGAAGCTCTCTGCCCTCTGTGTGGGTGTGAGGGCACGACCCCGTTTTAGGGAGGCAGAGCGGCAGGTGTCCACTCCTCCTCAGTGGAGAGTGGAGGGTCCCCGACTGGAAGGGACTCCGTCGGGGGCTGTTTGGAAGGAACCCCAGGGCCCCCAGAGCACGCGAGAGCTGAGGGAGGGCCTTCCGCCAGAGGACGGGAGAGCGAGTCCTGTTCCCCACCCCGAGTCAGAGGGCGCCGTGCGCACGGGCTCAACCCGGGCCGCCGCAGGCCGAACGTTCCTGCTGCGGCGGTAGCGGCGGCGGCAGGAGGAGGAGGAGGAGCAGGAAGGCGCGGCGAGGGCACTGTTACTCCGGAACCAAAACGCGCGGCACCGGAACCCCGGGAACGGGCGGGAGGGACCCGCCTCCCGCGGCGCCATGTTGGAAGAGGGCAGCTCCCGGCCAGCCCCGCCCCCACGACCCCGCGGGCTGGACGGAGGAGTGAGTGCGCGCAAAGTGCAGGGAGGAGGATGAGGGTCCGCAGGGCTTCCCCACGCGGAGACTTCTGTCGTCTTGTGTCCGGCCCCGGAGATCGAGTGAAGCTCCTTGCATTTTCCGACCCTCGTTAATGGCACCAAATCAGCAAGAACTCAAAAAGTGGTTCTCTCTTTCTCTTCCTTCTTCCACGCCGCAGATGCAGAAGGTCGTCTAACTCTCACATTAGCAGAGTGTATGAGTTCCTTTCTTTTAAACCCCACAGTTACCCTGAAATAGCAAACAGCTCTCTGTACAAAAGCAACAGTTAAAAAAAAAAAAATCCGCCAAGAGTTAAACTGTCAGGGATCAGCTGCAGGAATGGCATCATGTCCTCTTAATAAGTGGTTGCTGAAAATAGTCTCGTCCATGTATTTTCAACTCGGTGGCAATGTTTAAGCAATCGGTGATATCTCAGGCAGTAGCAATAACCCTGGGTTGTTTTTAAATGCCTGTTCTCAGATTTTAAAGTGCACAATTGTGGTGATCTATGGTCCCTAAATAAAAGTTTGTTTACAAATTGCAACCTGTAGGTTGGTCCGTAATCGGCTAATGAAGGTGCACATGCCGCTTTACTTTGGGTGCTGAATTGTATAAATTCAGTGGAAGAGGAGTGACATTTTCCCCCTAACACTCAGATAGTTTATTCACTCGAGAGGACAAATAACTTAAATGTTGATTAATTTCAGTATAATACCAAAAATGTTGTGCGTATTTTTCTCTGCCTTTCTTTTATAATTAACTTGAAAGTACGTGTAGGAGATACATTATCTCTTTTGAGTTATTGTAGATTAATAACTTAGGTAGAAATTCACTTAATCAGATGCTCCAGATATTCTGATATTCTGTAATTGCCTTTAGTCCCCTGAAAAGTAAACAGTGTGCGGAAGGCCCCCTTGTACCTTTCATTGAAAGTTCATTTCCTGTTCTTTGAGAAAATAGACCATGAAACTAGAGATTTTCTATGAACCTATCATTTGTTAAACGGCTTTTTAATTCATAGTACTATGGGGGAAAACCAACTCAATTTGTACTTTGAATTTTTCTGGATAGGTATATACCCAGAAGTGTCAATGCTGGTCCTATAGTAATTCCCTTTTTAATGTTTTAAGGAACCACCATACTGTTTTCCACAATGACTGCACCATTTTACACTCCCACCAGCAGTGCACGAAGGTCCCAATACCTCCACGTCTTCACCAACACTTGTTATTTTCTGTATTTTTGATGTTAGCTGTCCTTTTGGATGTTAGGTGGTATCTCCCTGGAGTTTCAATGTGCATTTCCCTAGTCATTAGAGATGCTGAGCATCTTCTTATATGCCTGTTGGCCACTTATATATCTTCTTTGGGGAACTATCTATTTAATTCATTTGCCCATTTTTTAAAAAAGATTTTTTAATTATTTATTTGACAGACAGTGATCACAAGTAGACAGAGAGGCAGGCAGAGAGAGAGGAGGAAGCAGGCTCCCTGCTGAGCAGAGAACCAGATTCGGGGCTCAATCCCAGAAACCTGAGATCATGACCTGAGCCAAAGGCAGAGGCTTAACCCACTGAGCCACCCAGGTGCCCCTCTTTGCCCATTAAAAAAAAAAAAAATTATTTATTTGTTTGAGAGAGAAAGATCATGAGTAGGAGGGACAGAGGGAAAGGGAGAGAGAATTTCAAGCAGAGTCTATGCTGAGTACTGAGCACAGAACCCAGCACAGGGCTCTGTCAAACAGCCCTGAGATCATGACCCCAGCCAAAACCAAGAGTTGGACACTTAACTGCACCACCTGGGGTTCCCTCTTTGCCCAGTTTTAAAGCAGGTTATTTATGGTTGTTTTTGTAAAGTGATTTTTTTAAATGATGGTAATACATTTTGCTATTGTAAATCACAGAGGTTTTCTTTCATCTTTACCTTGCTCTCAATCTTGAATTCTTAACCTGACCGCTTCCTACCACTTCACAGCTGCTACCCCAGTCCAAACGTGCATCGCACATATCTGCTAACCTTTTGTTTCCACCTTTGCCACTACTCTATTCTCAATCCAGTTGCCCAGGTTAGATCGAGTCACTCCTTTGGTTAAAATTCTCTAGATGGCTTCCTAACTTGTGCAGGGTAAAAACTGAAGTCCCTACACATTCTGCTCCCTTTCTGGACCCTCAAACCTCATCTCCTACCACTCCCCTCATTCATACCAGTCTCCTTCTCACTGTTCCTTGAACACCTGAGGCATTCCACCTCAGGGCCTTTGCATTTGCCAGTCCCCCTGCGTGGATTGCTCTTAGCCCTGGTATCCAGGTGGCTCACTGCCTCACATTCTGCACATCTTTTTTGATCTTGGTGTTGTTTTATTACCAAGAACAGCTTTTTAAAAAAAAATATTTAGCTGACTCTGTGCTTGTGCCTTCAACACTTTCACAATGATTTTCTGCTCCTTGGTAAGGAAAGCAAGCTTGACCCTTTCTCGAACACTCTTAGCAGACAGGGAAGCACCATAGACCCTGCTGACATGTTTTTCTCTTTTAGACAAGGAGAACTTTAGGTGTCACAATACGAAATCCTCGAAGTCAGCTTGGGCATATGCTACATGGATTTTGGTGCTTTCCCAACCTTGTTGTAAATGATTCTATTACCAGGGGTTCAGGACAGCCTACTTTTGTAGGAGGCTGTATTGTAGGACAGCCTGTGACAGTATGTCAAACACTGGACCATTCTGAATGCCTATAGACACCCTCCCCAGAAGAGCGCAGTCTGTAGGTCTCGACCTAAATGTCCCCTTCTAGCTGCAGCCTTCCTTTAGCACATACTGTGGAGATTACAAACCAGCCCCAAACCCACTCCACCCATAGATACAAGATCCTAGCACTGATCACTATCTAACATATCACGGGTTTCACTCATTTGTCTGCTTCTCCATAAATTATAAGGTAATGAGGGAGGGGAACTGTGTGTGTCTATATTCGCTGCCATGTCCCTAGCACTTAAAATAGTAGCTGGCACATAGTAGGCACTTTAATGACATCTGTTGAGTGAATGAATGTATTTTGAAGGCAAGGTGAATTGCATAATAGGAATGCACCTTCCGTGTGCATTTCTTTGCTGTCTTAAACCTCACTTACTCCTTTGTTTTGCCACCATGACCATCATTACGGACTTCGAATGAACCACACATTTTATAGCAAATATTGATCCCCTCCTCTGCTTGAGAATTCCACTTATCTCCTTCAGGGCCTACTGTGGGCCAATTTTGGTTTAAAAGAATATGACATGGAGCGCCTTGGTGGCTCAGTCGGTTAAGCATCCCACTCCTACTTTCAGCTCAGATCATCTCAGAGGCATGAGATCAAGCCCCATCCTGGGCTCAGTGCTGAGGGTGGAGGCTGCTGAAGATTCTCTCTCTCCCATTCCCCTCACGTGCACATGCACACGCTCTCGCCCTAAAAAATAAAAATAAATAAATAATAGAATATGATGAGAACAGAGGATGAAAACAGGAACTCTCCAGGGGAGAAACCTAGCAGACACCACTCTAACCAAGTGATCAAGCTTAACATCCCCAGTAATAAGTCATGTTGGTATCATGTGCTCTCTAATAAGAGGCAGTCAGAAGGGCAATTGACCTCCAGGGTCTTCCCCCAAAACTCAGACCCAACCTAATCATGAGAAAAACATCAGACAAACCCAAATTGAGGGACATTCTACAAAATACCTGACAAGCCCTTAAAACTGTCAAGGTTGGGGCACCTGGGTGGCTTAGTCAGTTGGGTGTCTGCCTTTGGCTCAGGTCATAATCCCTGAGTCCCAGTATCGAGCTCCATGTCAGCCTCCCTAGTTGGTGGGGAGTCTCTTCTCCCTGTGACCCTCCCCCACCTCGTGCTCTCTCACTCTTTCTCTCAAATAAATAAATAAAATCCTTTTTAAAAAAACAACTCTCATGGCACCTGGGTGGCTCAGTGGGTTAAACCTCTGCCTTCGGCTTAGGTTTTGATCTCAGGGTCCTGGGATCGAGCTCCACATCGGGCTCTCCGCTCTGCGGGGAGCCTGCTTCCCCCTCTCTCTCTCTGCCTGCCTCTGCCTACTTGTGATCTCTGTCTGTCAAATAAATAAATAAATACATAAACAAAAAAATAAATAAAATCTTAAAGAAAAACTATCAAAGTCATAAAATACACACACAAAAAAGTCACTGTCACAAACCTGAGAAAACTAAGAAGACATGATGACTGGATTCCTCAGCGGAATCCAGAAACAGGAAAAGAACAATAATGAAAAACTAGTGTACTGTGCACTTCAGTTAGTAATAATACACAATGTTGGCTTCTTTGACTTCTTAGTTTTAACAACTAAGTTTTATGTAAGGGGCTAACATTAGGGAAATCTACGTGAGGACATGTAGGAACTCTGTAATACCTTTGCAATTTTTTTTATAAATCTGAAATTATTTCACAGGCGCCTGGGTGGCTCAGTCAGTTAAGTGTCTGCCTTTGGCTTAGGTCGTGATCTCTGGGTCCTGGGATCAAGTCCTGAATTGGGCTCCCTGCTCAGAAGTTTTTAAACAGAAGAATGTAAAAAGGCATGAACAAAAATGAGCACAGATAAACCCCTAAAAGTGTGACAGGAAAGTCTACTCTACCCTGTTTCCGCAGGAAGAGAAAATAACAGTGGGAACAATTCCAGCACTCATGCAGGAGTGGAAATGACAGTTCAACAGATGTTTGTGGAGCACCACTATGTGCCAGGTACTATAGATTGTAGATGCTCTAAATGAATTAATTTATTAATTTAAAATGTCATTAGTTGGAATTTCTACATAATACATTTTCCTTTACTTTTAAAAAAAGATCTTATTTATTTATTTGACAAAGAGAGAACATAAGCAGGGGCAGCAACAGAGGGAGAAGCAGACTCCCTGCTGAGCAGAGAGCCCGATGCAGAGCTGGATCCCAGGACCCTGAGATCATGACCTGAGCCAAAGGCAGATGCTTAACTGACTGAGCCACCCAGGCGCCCCTCCATATTCCTTTAGAGAGAGTAGGCTGGTGTTCCTACAAATCATTTAAGCCGCATTACTTCTCTCTTTTTATTGTTTAAACATATCTATATTGTTTTCTTTATATTGACAAACAAAATATATCTCACATTTTGTTTTTTAGTATACATAGAACAGTGTACGTTAATTCATTACATGTGAGGTATTTTATAACTTGTTGCTTTTCTTGCAAATAATTCATATGATCTCCAGGTATGTATCCTTTTTTTGAAGCTCTTAAAGATGAAGACATGTTTTCTTTTTAGTCTTGAATATCACACATTCATTCCACAGAGTCTTCATTATATGATAAATACAGCAAATAAAAAATTAGTAAGATGCAGTTCTCATCCAGCTGTGTACAGAAACTGTTTTTTGGGGTTTTTTTTCATTATGGCTTGAATGGACCCCGTACGTAGATTCAGAACTACTAGGCGTTTTTGACAAGTAAAATTACTAAAATTTGCCTTCAGTGTGGTCAATGCAAAAGTGTATGGAAGATAAATGGATGACTGGTGATTTTTAAATGTAATCTAAAATTAGGTGACACTACTTAGATTTTTATTCCAACTTTAAAATTCTTGGTTCCTTCATTTTAGGTATTTGGAGATTTGAAAGCATAAGAAACTACAATTTTGGCTTCATCTCACAGCAAGGAACTTAATATCATGCGTAAAGAAAGCTTATGAGATAATCTCCTATCTTTATGGATTTTCACTCACTTCTTAAACACATTCATTTTTTTAAAGTAGAAATATTTTAAAGTAGAAATATCCACTTTTATTAAATGGAGTTAAACTTTAAAATTTTTTAAATCTATTTATTGGAATATTGATTTTCATTTTGTATTTTTTTATTCTTCCTTTAGGGTTTGGGTAGACAACTTTTTTAGGTCTGATTTTAAATTAGGCACTTGTATGAAAATAGAGTAAAATGAATCATTTTGTGGTTAATAAATTCAATGTGCTGTTTACAGACAGATTGTTATAAAATTACTGATATATTCTAGCAGAAGCAGTAAAGGTTATGTCAAGCAACTACTAAAAAAATCATACTACGTAGTGTTAATGATGTTACCTTAACATTCCAGCTTCAGGGGCTGCATAATTGTTTCTGCCAACCCATAAATTTTTGAGTAACAACAAAATTATTGTGATTTTTCTTACTAAATAATTCATACATTACAAAGCATGTATGTAACAAGGTCCATGAATCACTAAAGCATATAATGATCATATATCTAATGACATATCTCTTTTCATAAGATGAATTCAAATAGATTTATGTATTTAGGTTAACTAAAAAATACTGAGTTTATAAGGTTCATAATTCTATCATCAACAACAATACAAAAACTTCAAATCCTCCCTAAGAAGTACAGCTTCCATGATTTGCTTTTAAAATCTGGAAGCTTTTGTTTATCAAAATGCTTGTGTTTAAGCTACTTTTCATGAAGTTTTATTGCTTTTAAATTGATACTATAAATATCACTGAAGATAAATTAATAATATAATGGAGTAGTACAATGTTCATAAACTGTATTTAAAATGATATAAGTGCAACTAAAATAGCTATAAGCAATACTATATAACACCTCATACTCGTAGTAGCTAATATTCTTCACCCAGCAACTAGGATCTAAAACAGGATATTTTCATTTACTAACATTTTAATGCTTTTCTTTGGTCTTATCTTAAATAATCTCAAACCAAGTACATCTTTTTAAAACAACACATCTCTTTATGCATGTGTGTGTGCATTTTTATGTTGAAGAATAATTGACCTACAACATTGTATTAGTTTTGGAATACAAGTATATAATAAAGATATAAAAGTATATCCTTAATGCTACTAAAAATGATCCCAAATGAGATTTAATCTGCTTAATTAAAACTAGGCTTCATAATTAAAATTTTTTAAATTCTTAGACTGCAATGTATAAAATGATATTAACATGTTTTACCTCTTTTAACCTGTAATTTTTCTAAATTCCGTTACTTTCTATAGAAATCATACAATCAGTTGTATTTCATTACAGTAACATTAAATCCTTTACTAAATTTCAAAATTTGTTTTTATTTGTAGTAAAATACATATCATACATAATTTACCCTGTTAATCATTTTTTTTAAAAAAGATTTTATTTATTCGAGAGAGAGAGAGAGGGAGCGCATGCTTGGGGAGAAGCAGTGAGGGAGAGAGAGGGTAGGGGAGAGAATCTCAAGCAGACCCAGTGCTGAAGAGAGCCGGCCACAGGACTGGATCCCATGACTGGAGATCAAGACCTGAGCCTAAACCAAGACCTACACTCGACCGGCTGAACCACCCAGGCACTGCACCATGTTAAACTTTTTTAAGTGTACAGTTCAGTGGTATCAGATACAGTCAGGTTATCATTCACATCATTGTGCAACCATTGGTACCAACGGTCTCCAGACCTGTGTTCATCTTGCAAAATTGAAACCATACCACATTAAATACTAACTGCCCATTTCCCCCCTCCCTGTGACTAATTTTTTAACAGTTTCATCCAGAGGTAATTTACATGCCACATAGTCCTCCTTTTAGAATATACCATTCAGTGGTTTGAGTTCTCAGAGTTATGCAACCATCACCACAACCCTATTTAGAACAGTTTCATCACCCCAAAAAGAAATCCCATACCCATGACCAGTCACTGCCCATTTTCTCCCAACCTCCCCATCCCTAGACAATCACTAATTCACTTTGGCTTTGTAGATTTGCCTGTTCTGGACATTTCGTATAAATGAAACCAGGTCATACTTCTGGCTTCTTTCACTTAACATGATGTTTTCAAGCTTTGTCAATGCTGTCGTGTTTACGGGCCTATCATTCCTTTTTTTTACTAATATTCCATTGTGTGAACTTGCCACATTTTATTGATTCATTCATCAATTAGTGGCTATCAGTTTTGAGGTAGAATGAAAAATGTTGCTATGAACATTTTTGTACAAATTTTTGTGTGGCCATATGTTTTCAATTCTCTACAGTATATACCTAGGAATAGAATTGCTGGGTCATATGGTCAGTTAATGCTCAATATTTTGAAGAACAAACTTTCCCAAAGTTGTTGTATCATTTTACACTCCCACTGATAACATATGAGGGTTCCAATTTCTCCACATCCTTGGCAATATTTGGTATCATCTGTCTTTGTGATTATAGCTGTCCTAGGAAGTACAAAGTAGTCTCTCATTGTGATCTAACAGTTAATGTTGAACATCTTTTCATGTGCTTCGTAGCAAAAATTTGTATTACTTATTTGGAGAAATACCTGTTTATATTTTTCAGTTATGTTTTTGAGTTATAAATGTTCTTTATTATTCTAGCTACAAGTCCCCTATCAGATACATGATTTGCAAATATTTTCCTCTTATGCCATCAGCTGGTTTTTCATTTTCTTGATAGTATCCTTTGAAGCACAAAAGTTTTTAATTTTGATGAAGTCCAAGTTATTTTTTTCATTTTTCATTTCCTTTACTAACTTATCCTTTCCCCAAATAGGAGAATTATAGCAGGCTCTACACAAAATCAATTTCTTTACTAGAAAACTAAGTGAACTTTCAGAAACACACTAAAAACAATCTGAATTTATTTTATCCCAGTTGTACTAAATATATTCTCAATTAGCAGAACAGAATTCTGAGAAGTAGTTGGATGGCCAAATTTGTGTCAGTGGGAACTATTTTAGCCACATTTTCATTAAAAGAAAAAAATTTTTCTCAACAACTCTTCTCTAATTTATATTACAAAAATACTCTGTGGACCATGGTCACTACTAATAACACTTCTTACTGTTGGGAAAACTCTTGTGAAACATTTGTCAAGCATATAAAATAGTATAAAAGTGAAATATAGTAATTAAGATTTGTGTTCTATCGATCATGTAGCTAAAGTAATTTTTCATTACTAACATAAGATTTAATAAGTATAAGTAGTTAAAGATTCTGACTTGGCACTAGTCATTAGCATGTAATTGAACTAGTAAAAAAATCAGTTAAAGCTGTGTTGATTACCACCTTATCTTTGAAAGGCAATTAAAGACCTCAATCATTGCAACAAGATTTGATTGTGCAGCCTTTATTGGACATTGATCTTTCAGCAAAGTGCAGTTACATTTTCCATTAATTTACAGTAACACAGTTTAACTTTGATACCCTAGACTGTTGACCCAGGTGAGATGTAATGCTAAGTACTTGTTTAGGTTAAGATGCCCTCAAACATCATTATCGTTTGAACGGTAAGTGCTGAAAAAAAAGTGGATACCCGATCTACTGGCTTTAGGATAAGGTTTCTGTTATCTGCATTAGCTTTTAAATGAAATGAAACCAAGATCCGTGTCTTAATGTCACCCCACCCATTTCAACATCATTCATTCTTTAACAGAATTAAGAGCTATTTCGTGAAGCATTACAGACGTTCTTGCTTATAGTTTTGAGTGAATATAAATATGACAAGAAATAAAATGTACATTGCAAAAGAAATATGTATGGTTTTTAATAATTACAAGTGTTTCAATTTTTTACTGAAGTCAACAATTAGCAAAGTATCAGTGACCAAGTATGTTTGATAAAAGAAATAACTACTTGTCATTTTGCTATGTTAAGACATTAGGACTGGGGCACCTGGGTGGCTCAGTGGGTTAAAGCCTCTGCCTTTGGCTTAGGTCATGATCTCAAGGTCCTGGGATGGAGCCCCACATCCAGCTCTCTCCTCAGCAGGGAGCCTGCTTCCTCCTCTCTCTGTCTGCCTCTGTGCCTACTTGTTATCCCTATCTGTCAAATAAATAAATAAAATCTTAAAAAAAAGAAAAAGACATTAGGACTGAGAAACTAGGGATTTTTTTTTTTTTTTTTTTTAGCCACCTCTTTCATGCCCCCAGTTCTTACTGTATCTTTATGGCTGTTTATAGTTCAAGCAGAAACTAAACATTTTGACCAAAAATTTCTTCCAGTACTTGATAATTGATTTGTGTAGAAATAACAATCAATAGAAGATTTGTAAAATTTTATACTAATACTCATCTTCATTAAAAAATAGTTTGGAGGAGGGGCGCCTGGGTGGCTCAGTGGGTTAAAGCCTCTGCCTTCGGCTCAGGTCATGATCCCAGGGTCCTGGGATCCAGCCCCGCATCAGGCTCTCTGCTCAGGGAGCCTGCTTCCTCCTCTCTCTCTACCTGCCTCTCTGCCTACTTGTGATCTCTGTCTGTCAAATAAATAAATAAAATCTTAAAAAAAAAAAAGTTTGGAGGACAAGGGGAGTTAGAGAGGAGAAGGGAGTTGAGGGAAATTGGAAGGGGAGGTGAACTATGAGACACTCTGGACTCTGAAAAACAATCTGAGGAGTTTGAAGGGGCAGTGGGGCGGTGGGAGGTTGGGGGAACCAGGTGGTGGGTATTAGAGAGGGCACGGATTGCATGGAGCACTGGGTGTGGTGCAAAAACAATGAATACTGTTACACTGAAAATAAATTTTAAAAAAATAGTTTGGCCTGGATTTTTTAAAAGACAAAATCCCATCAAAAAAGCATTGGTAGAAAAGCTGTTTTTTGTGTTTTTTTTTTTTAAAGATTTTATTTATTTATTTGACAGAGAGAGATCACAAGTAGGCAGAGAGGCTGGCAGAGAGAGAGAGAGGAGGAAGCAGGCTCCCTGCTGAGCAGAGAGCCCGATTCGGGACTCCATCTCAGGACCCTGAGATCATGACCTGAACCGAAGGCAGCGGCTTAACCCACTGAGCCACCCAGGTGCCTGAAAAGCTGTTTTTGATTGTTTCATCAACTAAGAATATTCCTGGATGAGGTGCATAAACAATGAATTTCGGAACACTGAAAAAAAATTAAATTAAAAAAAAAAAAAGAATATTCCTTATACCCAGAATGGGAGGGTCAACTCAGAACCCTGCCTACCACAAGAGGCATAATCCACTCTCACCCAGGCACACGTACAATGCCTCAGTTTGTCTCTTCCTTTCTTCCTCTCCCTTATTTTTAAAATACTTTCATTAAGGAAGTCCTTTACAAAACCAGCTTTTACTGAAATGAAACTGACATTTGCTTACAAGCATATTTATCATACATTTGAAAGTAGAAAGGTTTCTTGTTTCGTTCTCAGATTACAGGTAGAAAAAACTAAGACACAAAGGAGTAGAGTTATTAGCTTGAAGTCGAAAAGTAATGCAGGACTAACACTAAAAATAGAATTAATCACCTGACCCCTAGCATTTATATTTTATCCCCATTAGGCTACAATGCTTCCATGTTGTATTCAACTTTAAAGGGAAAACTCAAACCATTACTGTTCAATGGGGAGCATTTTTGGACTAAAAGTTTCACTGTTAAGACTTAATAAATCCAAGGAATGATATTTTAATATTTGAACCATGCTTAGCCATCGTTGAGTTCATCCTTCACCATGATCAACTCCATGAGAGCAAAAGGTCTATTGATTTTCATGTAATACAAGAAAATATTACATTTGCTTAATTGTTACACAGCGAGTGCACAGAGAAGAAATCAAGGCTCTATTTAATGCTGCAAGCAGCAGAGAATTACAAAGATCAATAGGGTAGTTTGTCAAAGATCTTCTCCAAGGAGACTACCTATCACCATATGGATAAGAAGTCACACTGACTGTAGCTATTGAAAAACAGGTAAGCAGAGTCAGCAGTACAAATTATCAGAAATCAAACAGGCCAGTGTGAAAAGAAGTGCAGCTCTACTGAAAAGCTGTATTTATAGTCTGGTAATTAAAAACCATTTTATCAGCTTTGTGCTGGGACCAAACCTTTACGGCAAGTATTGACAAGACCAGCAGCAGTGAATGAGCAGTATTTGACTTAAAACTTATGAGCTATAGTTATTTAACTTTGCCCATTACAGGGGAAATCAGTTCTAGCCTTCCTTGCAAAATGCTAATAGTAAGTTTTATTATTAATGAAGCTTAATGTAACACTATCTCCTCTGTGTAAGCCATTCATTTAACTAGTGTCAAGTATGTTCTTCTGGACTAAATATATTGGCATAAGTACTTCTTTGATTAAAGTGTTAGAATTGCTCTTAGACAAGTGAACACTACATATATTTGAAGAACAGCTCACTCTCTGCAGCTCAATGAAAGCAACTACCTTTAACGAAGTTAGTTTGTATTACTTTATTCTGTTATTTTCACCTCAAGTCTCTGCCACTCACTTTCTCAACTGATTTGCCAGAAGCAATCACCTAAATGCTGGTTAGATTGTATTTTTTAAAATATTTTGCTACAATAATGTATGAATGCTGCAGAGTACCAGCAATATATTAAAATAAAATGATATATAATGTATGTTTGTAATTATGGGAGAGATCATAAATCTTAAACACTCATTGGTTTAGAAATTAAATAGTTCTACTTAGTTCTCCCTAAATTACTCTAAATTTCTAAAATTTACCATTCGTTTGGGTATTTTGTAACTACCCCCAAGGATAAATTTTTTTAAATGACTTTCCTTTCAAAAATGCAATTAGCTTAATAAAATCTTAACACAAAACTGCCATCAGGTCTTTAAAATTTCGGCCCATTTCCCATCGCCAAGAAGTGTATGGATATGTACCATTTCAGCTAATTGCTTTTATAAAGAGACACCAAATTTATTCTTCTGAGTCTTCCTAGATCTTAATTGTTCTTACAGCTTTATCAGCATGCTATTTTAACTCTTAGTAAGTCTTAATTTCATCATCTTGGTACATTTACATTAACCAGAGTCATTATTTTCTAGAAAGTAGTATAGTATTGGATGTTTAGGCAGTAAGAAGTTTCAACATTACATCTAGACCTCTCATCCAAGTAAATGGCACAAAGCCTTTAAGACATACCCACTGAAAATCCTGGCAGCTGAATGGTTTAGATTTCAGATTACAGTTAAAATCCATCAGTTTTGGAATTGCCAATGGTATTACCTCCACATATATCCTAAAATCCTCTACTTCTTTTTCCAGTGTCCTATAAAAGATTTTTTTCTACCTTCCTTCTTTGTGTGGGTGTCTCCATTTTCTCTTCAAAGAATCGATTTGAATTGCTAAGACCTAACTATAAAATATATACATATTATAATCATCATTTATCTGTAATTTAACCCAATTCTAGGAAAAAAATTGGTATATGCCTCATGCATCTGTAGCTCCCACTGGCTAAACCGAGTGTGCAATATGTAACAACATATGAAAAGCTTTGCCTCTTGAGGGCAATGATTCATCTTAAAGAACCCGACACCATAGAAAGAAAAAGGTGTTTGCAAAAGTTTTATTTTAAAGGGTCAAAAATAAACATTGCACATACACACAAGAGAAAATCTATTGATATTTATGTTCTCCAAGGCACACCTTCAATACATGGCACCTTCATCTTCTTTATTTAGAAAATAAACTGTTACTGGTCCATAACTGGTCTGTACAGTCTCTGTGATTCTAGCAAATAACCAGGAGCCAAGTCCATATAATAAGGTTGGAATACCTAGAAAACAAACGAATATGTTATTTATGAACATCAATGCTTATTAATTAATCATGCATCCATGTATTTGTAATGGTATAAATCACAGACAACTCTTCCGCAAAGTCAACAAATTGTAAAGTTATGAAAATATAAAGATAGGAGTACAGACTGATTCTAATTATCTAAGAGCTCAATTTCATCAGTTTGTGGAATAGGGGAGCAACTATGTGAGCCTATAAGATTTTTAAAACTGTAGATAAGGCTGGTTTAAATTTTAATTCAAAGCACTTTAAGCACTAATTCATCACTTCCAAGTAATTATGAAGTGATTCTACATTCTTTTCACAAATAAGCAAACAGAATATTCATTAATTTAGTTGTAGATGCTCCAGATTAGTGGCCTTGAGCTCAAATTACTAGGACGACTTTACCGTGCTTTATATCAAACAGTAACACTGATGGCTAAAGTAATTTTCTATACAACTTAAAAGAAACTGGGTCAAATAGCTGTCTTCAAAACCTGAGGCAAACCCTAATTCTAAGGAAGATTTTTAGTATAACAGTTATGAGAAATATTCCCATGAGTATTTTTACAACTGATTTGAAAACAATCTTGTTTTAACCTATTTGAAATAGGTATACAGTAGACTCCAACAACATGTTTCTTCTTTGGAGTATTTCCATTTGATAAGATTTTGCTGTTACAGTTGAGATCAGTGGCCATTTGTGATGCAGGAAACCAAACATATACTAGCCAGAGATAATGGATTAAGCGTTCATGCATATGATACTATACTGGCCACAGAATAAACTTCCACGGTTCCTATCTTTTTAAAGGTACTTATTTAAAATCAGTGACTATTAACATACTAAAAACATGTATAAAACCACAGGCATATATTGTATGTGCCACACAAATATTAGCTTTATTGTTCTTGTGTAGGAATTGGACAGAAAAATGACAATTTAAAAGGACAGCTGTACATTTGGAAAATCCCTCTTTCTAGTTAATAGGGAAGCCATATGCTCATGACTAATCCTTTTGCTAGATTAAAAAAAATTTTCCTCAAGAATATATTTGCTGTATTTATGCTCATTTTGAGTGTGTAAGTGCATTGGACTACTTTGTGCTTTTTCCCTGAAGCTGCATTCCAACCACTGTGATGCCAGAGAATAATCAGGAGAAGCGTCACTAGCTGGCAATGGGAACAGGCAAAAATGCCCATTCAGCCTGGCCCCTCTATTTTTAGGAATATACTGGGTCACAGCTTGTCACTATCCTAGGGTTCCCTGGAACTCTCATGAAATCTTTGACAGTATATTGCCTTCTTTGCCTTGGTAACACCCAAAAGAATCTCTAAAGGCTTTAAGGCAATGCCACCAAAAAACCCACAAAAACTAGCATCATAAACCAACTTACCAAAAAGATAAAAAAGGTAAAGGGAGTATGGGTAGGGAAGTGGACAAGAAAACAGGCAGAAGTGAATGAAGATTAAGTTGAAATAAAAAATAAATTTAAAATACAGTATCATGGGGCGCCTGGGTGGCTCAGTGGATTAAAGCCTCTGCCTTCGGCTCAGGTCATGATCCCAGGGTCCTGGGATCGAGCCCTGCATCAGGCTCTCTGCTCAGTGGGGAGCCTGCTTCCTCCTCTCTCTGTGCCTGCCTCTCTGCCTACTTGTGATCTGTCAAATATATAAATAAAATCTTAAAAAAAAAAATACAGTATCACAATGTGAAACCTGAAAACCAATGGAGGAAGAACTGAGTTCTAGAAACAATTATTAATTTCTAAATATACTGACAGTAAAATATATAAAATATGCCTTTTAAACCAATGCTAATGATATAAATTTAAGGAATGGCTGGTAAAACTGAAATCTTGTTTTACAGTGCTTATCAGTTTTCAGTTAAAATACTGACATGTTTTAAAAACCACATAAATCAATGGTCAGTATTTTTTCAGCTAAAATGGAGAACTCACCAAAGATTACTAGCTTATAATAACTACATTATCTCTTATTAAGAAACAGCTAGGAACCACTATCACTGATGCTGTTTTATAGGGGATGGGGTTGTGATACAGGAGTCAGAAATTCTGTATTTTTTTTTCCTGCAGTCTACTTAATGCAGTCAGGCTAAAATGAGAAGATTTGCCACTTATATAATTTAAACATTAAAAAAATAATTTTCTTTATGTATAGCACATATGCTATGAAGTCTATAAAATTCTATGAGAAATTAAATTTTTCCCAGACTGAAACATAACATCAAAATGAACATGAAAGTCAGTTCTTTGCATAATAATTCATTCTGAGTCAGCTGAACAGTAGGTAAACCACTGTCAAATTAAGCACTTAAAAAAAATTAGAACTTCTTAGCAAGCCTCCGATTACCCATTCATTCCAATGGTAAGTTGCTTTTCTTAAATCTCAATCTACTTCCCAGCAGGATACCCAGACTGATAAACCATCAGTAAAATGTCAGCTTTCACTGATGGGAAGGCAGAGAAGAAAGGAACAAATGGTAAAAGAGAAATCTTTATTATTTACAAAATGGAAAAATGGATTACTCAGATAATTATTAATTTAGAAGAGAATAAGAGGAATAAAATCCTAAGTATTTTTATTAATAGAATAGGAACTAGATGATCCAGAGGGGCAACTGTACATCACAGAATAGGAAAGAATCTATTATCTAATTCCCTACCTTAAGACAAAAGTACAAAATAAACATTACCAAATTGGTAAATACACTAATGTTTAAAAAGTCCAGGAAAAAAATTCCCTTTGATAAAGGGAATAAAAGCCAATTTGTATTAAAGCATGCATGAGCAGAAACTTTTCCTTTTTGTTTAACTTAAAACTCTTATTCCCATGTAGGCAGTATTTTTAGAATTTCCAAAAGACAACTGAATCAGTCTTCAGGGTTCTCTTTCACATAAAGAAACTATAACTGTTGTTTCTTTCCTCAAAGTGTTTCACTTCTTTGTGTGAGAATGTTCTGGGTATTCTAATTTTCTCTGGATTTTTCTTAAAAAAGAAGCCGCTAATTATTAAGGTGTTATTAAAAGTGTTAAGTTTTAAATAAAAACTTTCTTTAAAAGGCATTTGGCTATTATCCTCCAACTATACTCTTCTGTTAACCTGTTACTCTTTACATTTGGGATGAATGACTGCTTCTGATTCTGAAAACAGTAAAAGTTCTTCCTGAATCAATTTATCACTCTAGTCTTTCCAAATAGTTTTGAATCACACCTTCCAAATGAACTTACCCTTCAGCTTCAAACCAACCTCAAAATTAGTGAGCATGTTCTATGTAGTCCATCAGCCAAATATACAAAATTTCAAAGAATTATGCATTGCTAAATAATCTCCTCCTTGGTGGACTGAACTAGGGGCAGTCCCAGTAGATCAATGGCTCAAGAATCCCATGACTGACATATGGGAATTATTATAAGCAAAAATACATAAATACCATATTTAAATTTAATGATCCATCAGATTATATAATACCAGTGCATGTACACAGGGGTTTAGCTTTAACTCTGGTTTTAAAAAACCAATTGGGTAACAGGGTTCAGCTCCCACATCTAGATTTCGAATTACTAAAATCTGGATCAAAGTGATATTACCTATTAATAGGCTCAAAACATTTTGAGGCCTCTCGATAAAGATACAAACGATATACCTATGTCAATGTTCATGCCTCTTCCATCATTAGCCAAAAGAAAAGAAGCAACCAACAAGAATAAATACACTCGGAATTAGAATATTACCATGAAAACACAGAAATATTAAAGAGGCAGAAGGCTTTGGTACCTTTTAGGCCTAGGACTTTAGGAAGCTGATACGACTGTTGAAAACCTTTAGTGCTTTTAGTAAAATGTACTTGCTGGGATTTCATATAAAGAAAACAATGAAACTCAGAAAGTAGTTGCAGTTTTCATAATAATGAATGCACCCAAGAAAATGATGGTCATGGGAACGAATCCTGCCATGCTGTAAGATTTCTTAACTTCAGAGCCACTCTCCAGTGGGGTCGTTTCTTTACACCCTCATTCTTACTCCCCAATGTTGGGGTTTTCCCAGTCAAGAGCTGCCGTAGGTGAGGATGGAAAGAATGCCCCCTCCCTAAGGGTGACGCCTTGTGGTCCCTCGATACAGGTCTGGTATAAAAGCCCTACTTTCCAGGGAACGACTCAGTAGCAACTGCTCAGCCGCGACAAGCACCTAAGCGAGGGGTTAGGGATGGGGAGGTGGGAGGCAGAGACCCAAATACCAGTGCCAAGGCCAGAGTGGATGGGACGCGGAGGCAGGGTCTGGGAAACCCAACAGCTCCGGGAGAAACGTGGTGAGCCCGTGCGCCCGGGCGAGCCTGCGCGGGGCCCAGGAAGGGCTCCGGCATTGCTGTGGCCTAACCTAGGGCCGGGGTCTCGGCCTCCGAGCGACGTTTGTCAGCGTGCTTTGCAAACAGTGATCCCATTGTCAGCGGGGCGTCCTTCACCGGCCCAGGCCACTCACCCAGGTTGACGACCTTGAGCGCCGTGAAGAACCGATCCTGCCCGGCCAGGTCCTGCCAGGGGGCCTTGGAGCAGTGGTATTTGATGAAGGGGAAGCAGCCGGTACGCAGGACGTGGTAGTTGGCGCCCTGCACGGGCCAGTTGAAGTGCGAGAGGCCGAACTGGTCGTTGCGGACCGCGCTGTAGGGCACGCAGAAGGAGGTCCAGTGCGGCAGGCGCCGCTGCAGCAGGTGCCGCGTCAGCACCTCCGAGGCGCGGGGCTTCGGGCGGGAGGCGGCGCCCGAGGCCCAGGGCCGGCACAGCAGCAGCCGGAGCGCGGCCTCGTGGGCCCTCCGCAGGGGCTCCATGGCCGGCCTCGCTCGCGTCCCCGCCCCTCGGCGACCGTGGGGCGCGCGCCGCTGGGGGCGGGGCCGCCGGCGCGCGCGCGCGCCCGCACCCCGGGGCGAGCGGCGGGGACGCCCAGGGGGCGCCGCGCGAGTGCGCGAGAGCCCCCGGGGCGCAGTGGCGCGTGCGCACGGAGGTCTCAAGGTCTCCCGCTGCGGGGCGGGGAGGGGGGAAACCTGAGGGGAGGGCAGAGTGACGGGCCGCGGGGGTGAGGGTCAGTGAAGCAGAGGAGGTAATTAAATCGTCAGTGTGACCTCATGTAGGCGTTACTAACTTTGGGTCGCCGCGGGGTGGGGGTGGGGGGTTGGTGAGGGAGGGCGGGGATTGGGGAGCTTAATCAGTAGGGGTCTGAGGAAAATTAAGGCTTAAAACAAGTAACCCCAGTAGTGAGTAGCAGAACTGACACCCAGAGGTCTCTTCCAGGCCTTGGGCTCAAGTGGGATCCTCACATGGCTTTTGCTCAGGAGACACTTGAGAAGGTGTCTTTGGGGAAGCAAGTTAAAAGCCAAGTCCCCAGATTTGCACTGGCTGGTGAAGTGGGGAAGCACTTTCATGTTTAGATGTTCTCTGTCATGTTCACTGTTTAGGGTAAGCCCCCAGATAGCTCAAAGTAACAAGGTTTATAAATTTTAAAAACAAAATAAAATAAAAGTTTTTTTAAAAATGACCCACATCTCTCTGCGCATTGCCTAGATACGCACCTCTACCTCCCTTCCTAAGCTTGTCAATGTTAGACCAGTCTTTTAGTTATATACCTTTATGATCCTCTGCTACCCATTATCAATCTATGATTTAGGAAAACCTTTTCTCAAACTTCATAGCCCCACCCGAGGTAATATTTTATATACACCTGCTTTATAAAGAAGCATTTCTTCCTATTTACCCTCCACTCATTTTGTTTGGAGAAATCGTACATAAATAAGATGACGTGTCTGGAAAGCATTACATGTAAAAGATAATTATGTGGAAGCACCACATAATAACTTATTATTGTTGAAACTCAAGGGAGGGATGTAGGACAGTGTGGCTAGTTTTTACATTTTACAGTTTTTTTTTTTTTAAAGATTTTTATTTATTTATTTATTTGACAGACAGATCACAAGTAAGCAGAGGCAGGCAGAGAGAGAGGAGGAAGCAGGCTCCCTGCTGAGCAGAGAGCCCAATGCGGGGCTCCATCCCAGGATCCATCCCAGGACCGTGGGATCATGACCTGAGCCCAAGGCAGAGGCTTTAACCCACTGAGCCACCCAGGGACCCCTACATTTTACAGTTTTTAATGACTCATTCAACAAATGTTAAGTACCTGTTACCGTGTGCCAAATTTTGAAGGGACTTGTAGTCTGGCAGATAATTTGAACTTCACCTTATAGGATTCCCTATTGGATAAAAGTTTTAAAAAAGATTTTAGATGGAGGAATGACGTGGTTAGTCTTGCAACAGAAATGGGTGAAGGAAGGCTAAGATAGGAGTCAGGGAGGGGATTCAATACTGTGATTTTCAAATTAAATTTTAAAAAGTATTGGAGTCTTTTTCAAGCAAAATCTGTCACAGAACCCCAACATATAAAGTAGATGAAAACTTGCATTTTTCTAGGAAGCATTTGTAAGTTCAGAATTTTAATATTAACTGTATAGGTAATTTTTTTTTAAGAGGCTGGTTTGTTGTTTTGTTTTTAGCAGACAAGGAATTTATCAAAAGGAAATTGGGTAGCTAAATTAATAAATAGCAAGTCAGCAGACCAACAGAAACGAGTCTGGTTATGGTGCCATGATGGCCCCACTGCCACTAAAGTCCTGGCTCTGCTCTTTTTTTTTTTTTTTAATTAAGATTTTATTTATTTATTTGTCAGAGAGAGAGAGAGAGAGAATGAACAAGCAGGGGAGGAGCAGGCAGAGGGAGAAGCAGGCTCTCTGCTGAGTGAGGAGCCTGATGCTGGACTCAGTCCCAAGACCCTGGAATCCTGACCTGAGCCAAAGGCAGACATTCAGCTGACTGAGCCACCCAGGCACACTTGACTCTGCTCTTATATGCTGGAAGACTTTCAGAGTTGGGGGTTATGGACAGCAGTTGCAGTTAGGACAACTACAAACAGCCTTGGGGCAGTTTCTTGTTCTTTTTGGTTGTACACTATCAAGAATATCCTGATCCATCCAGAAAAGTAGATACAAATTACAGTGGTCTTAAAATGACTCATCTTGAAATCTTGGACATGTGCTTCAATTACAAAGATAGCAGGAGGAGTTTAATTCTGAGATCTACACTGAGATGATTTAACCTCAAATTAACAGGTGGGCAGTTTGCAGTGTGTTAAATTTTGGCATTATATCCCTTGGCAGTATGAAAGCCTATTTAAAACAGTGAAATTTGAATCAAACATCTGTGGAACCTGAATTATGTCTGAGAAGCTCTAGGTTCTGTGGCACCTACAAGGTAAAAACCCCTAATAGAGACAAACACAAATTTAAATTAGGTTTTACTGCATTCTCCCATGAAGGCTTGGCAAAAGGGTTAGGGAACTGAAGTGTTTCTACTGGTAGGTGCCCTCTTGGAAAAAACTCATCAGAGGTGAGGCTCTCCTTATTTCAAGGCTCCATGGTTCTCTCCCTCTATCGTCTATTCTTTTTTTTTTTTTTTTAAGATTTTATTTATTTATTTGACAGACAAGAGATCTCAAGTAGGCAAAGAGGCAGGAAGAAACAGGCTCCCTGCAGAGCAGAGAGCCTGACATGGGGCTCGATCCCAGGATCCCGAAATCATGACCTGAGCCGAAGGTAGAGGCTTAACCTGCTGAGCCGCCCAGGTTCCCCTCTATCTTCTATTCTAAGGTAGGAAATTACTTCAAAAAAAGTGGATAGATAGTGGATCACACTCAGGTATTCAAGAGTGTTTGAATGAAATAATTTCTTAACCTAAAACTACAGAGCTGGAAAACATGACTTCTAGCTATTTCTTCTGACTTTAAGATTTTACAGTGCCACTTCCATAACTGAAGTAAGATAATTTCTCAAAAAACCTGCAACTCAGATCAGTTCTAATTCTTGATGGCCATGAAACAATGGGGCTTAAAAATTGGCATTCAAAAGCATAAGTCAATGTTTTAAAAACATTGTGTCCAATAAATAAGAACGCAAAGTTTTACACAAAACATAGAGAAATGGCATACCCCTTTAGAAGGAACCTGTTAAAAATAACTATAACGAGTGATGCTGTATACAGCATTTAGTTTGTGTATGGATATGAAGCTACTCCTAGAAAGAAGAGACTTCACCCTGTTGCTTTTGTTTTAAAGGTACCTAGGATGCTATGTGTTCAGAGCATGCAAAAAATGAGTCTTCTTGGGCACCTAGGTGACTCAATCAGTTAAGCATCTGCCTTCTGCCCAGGTCATAGTGTCAGGGTCCTGGGATGGATCCCAGGCTCAACGGGGAGTCTGCTTGTCTCCCTCTCTCCGCCCCTCCCTGCCATCCCTGTTCCTGTTCTTTCTCTCATAAATAAATATATAAAATCTTTCTTTAAAAAATGAGTTCTTCAAAATTGATAAATTGGAATATATTAAAATTAAGAATTTCTGTTCATTAAAAGGCACTATTAAGAGAATCAAGAAATAATCCATAGTGTGGGAGAAGTATTTGCAATACCTTTCTCTGGCAAAGCATTTGGCATCTAGAATAAATCATTAAAAAAAGACAATCCATGGGGCGCCTGGGTAGCTCAGTGGGTTAAAGCCTCTGCCTTCAGCTAGAGTCATGATCCCAGGGTCCTGGGATCGAGCCCCACATCAGTCTCTCTGCTCAGCAGGGAGCCTGCTTCCTTTCCTCTCTCTCTCTCTGCCTGCCTCTCTGCCTACTTGTGATCTCTGCCTGTCAAATAAATAAATAAGTAAAATCTTAAAAAAAAAAAAAAAGACAATCCAATAGAAAGGTGAACAAAATATTTGAATGTGACTCTTCACAAAGGAGACTATCCAGATGTCCAATAAACATGGGAAAAATTGTTTAATTTGAATAATCATCCGAAAATGGAAATTGAAACTACAATGCAGTACCATTACACCCCCACCAAAGTAGCGGAAGCAGGAAAGATGGAAAGTTCTTAATGTTGGTGTGGATATGCAGCAATTATGAGACTGACACGCTACCTACTGCGCTAATGAGGCACCTGATATGCAGCAATTAGAACTTGTATATACTGCTGGCAACTGATTTCAATTTTTGGCAGTATATATTTACCCACATATGTAATATCATATGTGATGTTATGAACAGCCATGTCACTCTTGGATATATATTTGTATTAGTAAGGTTGCCATAACAAAAATATCACAGACTGGCTGCCTAAGCAACAGAAATTTTGTTATTCACAGTTCTGGAGACTGGGAAGTCTAAGATCAGGGTGCTGGCTGATTAGGTTCTTCTTGGCGAGAGTTCTCTTATTGCTCTTGTTCTCTTATAGCTCCCTTCTTTGTATATCTTCCCATGGCAGACAGAGCTAATTCTAGTGTCTGTCTTCTGATAAGATCATCAGCCCTATCAGATTTAGGGTCCCACTCTTATGACCTCATTTAACTTTTTATCACTTCCTCAGAGACCCTATCTCCAACGACTGTCACATTGGATATTAGGGCTTCAACATGTGACTATTGAGGGGATACAAACTTTCCGTCCATAACAATGGCTCGCAGAATGGTGTGCACATATTCTTCAAACGACATGTAGTAGAATACTCATAGCACTATTTGTGATATTTGTGATATTCAACCTGGGAATTACATGCCTGTCAATAATAGAGTAGATGGGCGCCTGGGTGGCTCAGTGGGTTAAGCCGCTGCCTTCGGCTCAGGTCATGATCTCAGAGTTCTGGGATCGTGTCCCGCATCGGGCTCTCTGCTCCCCAGAGAGCCTGCTTCCCTCTCTCTCTCTCTGCCTGCCTCTCCATCTACTTGTGATTTCTCTCTGTCAAATAAATAAATAAAATCTTTAAAAAATAATAATAATAGAGTAGATGGACAAATTGTGGTATTTGCTTGTTGGACTACTGTATAACAATGAGAAGGAATGAACCATAATCGCACACAGCATACATGAATCTCATGAGCATAAGGCAGAGTGAAAGAAGTCGGACCCTTATACTTATAAAATGATTTCATTTCCATGAGTTATAAAAACTGGCTAAAATTCATCTTTGCCGTTAGAAGGCAGGATATGATCACCCTTACGAGGGGAACCAGGGACTAGGAATATGAGGGGACATTTTGGGGATTGGGATTATTCTCTTTTATTCATATATTTCTATAGTTCTTTTTCTTAAAACTTGTTTTTAAAAAGATTTTATTTATTTGAAAGAGAGAGAGGCATGTGCATGAGCAGAGGGGAGAGGCAGAGGGAAAAGCAGACTCCTGGTTGCTTAGGGATCCACACCTCAGACTCAGTCCCAGAACCCTAGGATCATGATCTGAGCCAAAGGCAGTCACTCAACCTACTGAGCCACCCAGTTACCTCAAGACTTTTTTTCTTAGAGTAATTTTAGGCTCACAGAAAAATTAAGAGGAAGGTAAAGAGATTTCTCATATATCCTCTGCCCCACACATGCGTAGCCTTCCCCATTATCAACATCCCCACCAGAGTGATAGCATTTGTTACAATGGATGAACCTGTGATTGATCTGGTTTCTAGTTAAATGGGTGTAGTCAATTTGTTTAAAAAAAAAAAAAAAGCTTCTTTTAAGTAGGTTCCACGCTCAGCCTGGAGCCTAATACAGGGCTTGAACTCATGACACTGTGATCAAGACCTGAGCTGAGATCAAGATTCAGATGCTTAACCAACTAAGCCACCCAGGTGCCCTGAAAATTCTTCTAACTGAACGTGTATGGTATGTGTATTTTCCTTTATGTATATTATACTTCAGTTAAAAGCTTGAAAAAGAGAATGAGTTCTGCATGTAATATTACATATTAACACATCCCATTACTAGTGTTTATTAAGAAACATATAAAGAGGGGGCGCCTGGGTGGCTCAATGGGTTAAGCCGCTGCATTTGGCTCAGGTCATGATCCCAGGGTTCTGGGATCGAGCCCTGCATCGGGCTCTCTGCTCAGCAGGGAGCCTGCTTCTCCCTCTCTCTGCCTGCCTCTCTGCCTACTTGTGATCTCTGTCTATCAAAAAAAAGAAAGAAAAAAGAAAAGAAAAGAAAGAAACATATAGAGAGAACATGGCATGACCCAATTGTGACCTCGTACTTGTATTTATTCTCACATTGTTTTCACAACCTTGTTGTGAGATTATGATTTACTCACATATTTCTAATGGTGTGATTTAAAAGAAAACAGGGCAGGCATGTAGATTTTAATTCACTGCTGTTCTCAGAGGGAGAATTATAGGCAAGACAGTGGGTGCATATGTTAGCCAGTTAGTAAAAGATAAAGGAATAACGAAAAAGGGATATAAATGTTTACATATACGATTTCATCGACAGATTCCACTTCGAGACTTAAAGGCTTTTGGTTCAAGGAAAGAAGGTCTATGGAGATGCTGCTGCCCTGATTTATATTCCAGTGTGCTTTGGAACTTAAAACCTGATACCCCAAAGAATCACCAACCAGGCTCTTCTAGGAACCCAAATCTGCTTAATGGCTCAGTGCCTTCTAAGCCAAGCTCAGCACCAGAGGAGGTGGCTTGAGTTACCCCTACTGCTGGATGAATGTTCATTAATTCTCCCCACTCCCATTAGTGGTGAACTTTGCTTGCTGCTCCATTCCTTTATCCTTGTCTCTGCCCTGGCAAGGACAGTATACACTGGCTTTATGCAAAATTATCCTCATGGAAGTACTGAGTTATGGCCAAAGTCATTAGGATAGGAAAGAACTGCTGTATTCTTACTTAGATCTTGAGTCCTGTGGAAGTGATTGATGTTCTGAAAGCCTCCAAGGAGTTGGCTGGCCCCTGGGGCTGCTGTTACAAAGAGTGGCAAGAAGCATTACTCCAGTAAAACATGTGACTGTGAACATAGGGCATACAGAGATCTCATCTAAACCGCATGTTGTA
Organism: Mustela putorius furo; assembly: GCF_011764305.1. Taxonomy (NCBI): domain Eukaryota; kingdom Metazoa; phylum Chordata; class Mammalia; order Carnivora; family Mustelidae; genus Mustela; species Mustela putorius. The sequence continues at coordinate 10,863,430 of NW_025422045.1, read as the reverse complement.
TCTTAACTACTCTCACGCTCTCCCCCGCCACTGGAACGTAAAATTCCTAAGGCCAGGGACTTATGCCTGTTTTGTTAACCTTTGCGATTCTAGCACCTAGGACAGTACTTGCAATAGGATAGGTACTCAAGTTCTTGAAAAAAATGAAAAAAAAAAAAGTAGGCAAAGTGAATACAATTAGTGTGTTTGAGGAATGTTAGAGAAAATAAATTGTAATATGTAAGGTAGGTGGTTTTTTTTTTTTTTTAAGATTTTATCTATTTATTTCACAGAGAGAGAGAGATCACAAGTAGGCAGAGAGGCAGGCAGAGGTGGGGGGGAGGCAAGCTCCCTGCTGAGCAGAGAGCCTGATGCAGGGCTCCATCCCAGAACCCTGAGATCATGACCTGAGCCAAAGACAGAGGCTTTAACCCACTGAGCCACCCAGGCACCTAATGTAGGTGGTTTTAATCACAATTTTAATTTTGGTAGTTAGAGAAGTCAGACTATAGAATAGGTAAGAAACTTACCCCTCAAGATCATATATTAGAATCGATAATCAAAATTCTGACCTTCCAACTTTCTGTAAGCTTTTCATTAGGAAACATTTCTATTTCCTTCTTCTGTTATGGATGCTATAATCCAGTGGCACAGAGACACATTTATGACTTTTTAAACCAGATAGCAATTTATGCTAATAGATACACAATCTATTTTATGGGCATGTTTCCAATATTACAAATCCTATCTAGTCGTTTGAAAACATGGCCACCTAAATTTACTTTGTCATATGGGCCATAGTTATGGGCCCAGCCTTGTAAAGTGAGCTTTCTTTTACTAACAGATACGTGTGTGAAAAGCATATGACATTTTTGTAGCACAAATCATATTTTTATACTGAATCCCAAGGATGTTTTGGCTTTATTGCTGATCTTCATTCGACAGTGGCTTTTAGCCCTTTAGCTGTAAGTCTTTATGCCCCCTCCCCAGTCTCACTGTCAAGTAGTTAATGATCTATAAACAAATACGGAGATGCCCTAAGGGGGCTCTCCATTTAAAGGGGCCTTGAATCATTCAATAATAGAAATACAGTAGTCCACCCACTGATTTATGATTCGTCAGTTTAGATTTCTGAAGTGATGTTCCACTGGTATTGCAGATGGGACACGTTTTTACTTTTCTGTACAACTAATATTAAATTCTAACCCAATTATTCCTTTCAGGAGAAAACTCCCCAAAATGTTAATTTACATTTGTAGTTTCCATTGTATGAAATACTTTTTATTTGTGTGTACCTAGGTGTGTACATTTCACTTCAGTGAGCTAAGTAATCCTAGCGTAACAGTATCTGGCAGTTCTTGAGTGTTTCTTCCTGCCGGGCAGTTTCCCCCTATTTTCTCGTTTAAACAATACTCCAAAGCAGGGCTTCATTTACCTCCATTTCAAGCCAAGGAATCTGAATATCAGAAGTTAGAGAAGTTAAAATAGTTACCTGCAGTCACAGAGTAGACAGTTGATACAGCTGAGATTTGAACCTTCGTGGACTGTATGCAAAACCTCATGCTTTGAACATAGTCTCAGAGAGTCCGGTGATGCCAGCCTCCACTGTAAATGTTGCTGACACAAGTCAACCTCCCTTAGATGTTGTGTTATCTGGAAATAGCCTTGTATCAAAATATGGCCCTTCTAGCCAAGAAGTCTATCTGTTTCAAAGGAAATTGGGGGGCCTACATGATGACTCCAAAAAAAAAAAAAAAAGATTTTCAAAATTAGATCACATAAAATTTGTTGTAAAAGAACTATTTCTATGTATATTGAAAGTATTCCAAAATATCTTGAAAATTTAAAACATGCTAAGACGTTTGGGCTTCATCAACAATTATCCCAACTCTAAGCCAGTTAACAAGCTCTGAATGTTGGATTTTATTTGGGAACCATGAGTGAAGCATATATGGAAATGTGTTGGACTGTTTTTTTACAGCTTCTTGGTAAGTCTAAAATTTTATTCAAATTAGAAAGTTTCATTTTAAAATCTTCGCATCTGGCCATAACTTGGATGGGTGTGAGTAGTACCACCACTGTGGATAATAGACACATTTAGTCCAAGCCAGCATTTCAGTGAACCACAACTTGTGGTTCAGCTTTTTTTTTTTTAATTCCTTGTTGCTATTTCTAATAAAGCAAGATGTTAAAGCTAACTACATGCTCTATTAATTATATGAAGGTGAACTTGAGTCATATTTGTTACTGAAGATGATTAATAATTACCAGCTCTGCACACGTTTCTGGTGCATTTCAGTAAATAAACAGGGTACATTGTTGGGTAGTAATTGATTAATTAGCACATTCATCCTACACAGCTCAATGGTCTAAGGATGCTGAGTTTGAGATATTGCTCATAATTATTACAAGAAACAAATCTGTTCCATTTTCAGTTTATTCTTCTGTATGCTAAGATTTTTTTTTTCTAAATTGAATGTTTAATGGTTCAAAACCTTATAGGTTTTATTCAGATAAATCAACTCATGAAAAATTGCTAGTCATAATCTCCAGAATCTTGTTTTTGTGTGAACTAGGGTGAAAACTTTTACAAGGCTAATGTTAACATTAGATCTTGCTGTTAAACTGGATCAAATACTGTAAATATAGGGCACTTCCCCACCACGCAGGAAATGCTCATTGAGCACCTATGCGCAACAGGGGCACTGGAATCTCATTTGCTTCCCAACCACATCAAATAAGCTCAGGACTGCAAGTGTCATCAGGTTGGCTCTTCGCAGCACCAAGCAAATATAGTTTATAGAAGTATAACAGCATGTATTGTTTGCTGATTTGACTGCAGTGATTTAGGATTTCTTCCCCCCTAATTTATTGAGCCAGCATGTAGTTTAGAGAGCTTTGAATGGGGAGTCAGGAGTCCTGGGTTCTACTTTATCTGTATTCTTTCTTGGAGAAGCTGTGTGATTCTGGGCACATCACTGCTCCCTTCTCTAGGCGTGGATCACTCACCTGTAAAATGACAGTGTCAACCAGGGACGATGAGCTCCGTGAGGAGCTGAAGCTACAGAGACAGAGCTAGGTTTGAGTCTGGACTCCCTGCTACTGGTTTCATTATTTTAGGGAAATTATTTATTTAACCTCTTTGAGTTTCTGCTCTGTTTACTTTGAGTTTTTTGTGAGGATCAAATGAGATATGAAAATAGTTTATAAATTATAAAGTACTTATGAATTTAAGGTATTGTTAATATTATTAATAACTATCTTACCTCAGTGACCTTAACATGTATTTGAAGGATACATCAGAGTGCCCAGGTACTGATCTAACAATAGGGGATTATTGAGATTTTTTTTTTTAGAGATTTTATTTATTTATTTGACAGACAGAGATCACAAGTAGGCAGAGAGGCAGGCAGAGAGAGAGGAGGAGGCAGGCCCCCTGCTGAGCAGAGAGCCTGACATGGAGTTCCATCCCAGGACCCTGGGATCATGACCTGAGCCAGAGGCAGAGGCTTTAACCCACTGAGCCACCCAGGAACCCCATATTGAGATCCTTTATGCCATTATTAAAATCACATTGGATAAGAATTTTTTTTTTTTTTGGATAAGAATTTCTGATATGTCTTCATAATTTATTGCTAAGTGAAAAACAGTCTGCAAAACAGTATATCTGGTATAATCCTATTAAAAATTATACGTACAAAGATAAAAGATTCTATATAATAGGAACTCAATATATATTTGATAAACAAATACAATATATGTATTAATTGAGCATCTCTTATTTATGGTAGGTTTAGTGTCCTAGGAGTGGGGCTCTATCTTTACACATACAATCCGTTTGGTGAGACAGATAATAAAAGATAAACAAACCTATGGTTAAGTGCTCTAAAGAAAAATAAAGCAGAGTAAGAGGATAGAGAGTAAGGATGGGTGCTACATTAGGGAGGGTCCCCCTGATTTAGTGACAGTCAAGCAGAGACTGAATACAGTGAGTAAGGGAACCAGGCAGACTACTGGGAGAAGAGTGTGCCAGGCAGAAGGCATGGCAAATCCAGAAGCCCTAGGTAGGAATAATAGTAGGTTCGCCCCTGGATTTAACAGTAGTTCTCTCTGGGTGGTGAAATAATTGTTGATTTTTTAAAAAAGATTTTATTTTTAAGTTATCTCTACACTCAACGTGGGGTTGAAACTCAAGACCCCAAGATCTGATGTGTACTCTACCGACTGAGCTAGCCGGGCACACCCCAACATTTTAAAAAGTTGATTTTTAAATTTCTTCCCTGCACATTCCTGTTTTTAAAAAGTTTTTGTTTTTTTTTTAAATTATTTGCTTAAGAAATATGTGATCATATTTATTTTTTTATAATGAGCATATGTTTCTGTAATGAGAAAAATTTAAAAACTCTAAGGTATACTGAAAGACAAAGTCATCTTAAGAAAAAGGTTCATAAGTAGTTTTTAAACCTTACATCATCTATAATTTTTTGTACCAATTCTTAGTACCAAGAATCTAAGTTGCTAGTGAGAATAAAGGAAGGAGAGAGATTTCTGCTCTGGCAATGAACTTTAAAGACTTATTTTAGCCATAACGATCACTGTGGGCTTCGTAAAGGGATAGATAATCATTGTACTCTCAGCTTCTTGTTCTAACCCTTCTATGTGGATGGCAGAACACTTCCTGGGAAGCCTGACTTAACCACTTATAAACAGGGCCCAGGAAATAGTGCATTTTAGGAGGTCTTTAAAATATGGGATTAAAGGTGCCAGGTAAAATTAGTTTCAGGGTTCTATGTCTCATTTATGCAATTCACCAGGGACTATGTCTGCTATAAAGCAAAATGGAATGTTGCAAAATACATCATCCATCTCTTTCTGAGTCCGGGTACAAATTAAAGTAAAGCTCAGAGACTGTACTCCAGCTCTCCATACTGTCCCTGCAAAGTGGATGTAAAAAGGAGATATGCTTTGGGCTTACAGAAACAAAAGTGCACATTTAAAGCTTTGATTCTCATTTCTATCCCATCTATTTGCACCAAGATCTTCTAGTACAGAAAGTATACATTAGATCAGTTCAGATAAAATGCTTTTCAAAATAAAATGTTTCCATTACTTTAGGTGAGTAGCAATACTGGAAAGAGTACAAGCAAAAACCCAAAGAATGAAAGACATGATTCCAGTCTAAAGGATATATTTGGCTTGCTACTTTCTGTCTTTAGTCTAAATGATTCCTTCTGAGAGAAAACTGTTTGCATCTCAAGAAACTATCATAAAATTATAAAACATTTGCAACTATTTAAAATCACAGTCATTTTGGATAGTAAATAGGGAAACTTAGGAGGCTGTACAAAGTTATATTATCCATGATTTCCAAAAAATGGAAGAAGAAAGCTAGAAGTCACCTCCTTGTGTGGCATAGATACATATGGTTTTGCCCTTTTGATACTTTGAATCATTAGAGTTGGCAAGAAGTTTAAACATCAGTTCAACTTTCTTATTTTACATACCAAAAAAATGAGGACTAGAGAGGAGGTTACTTGTCCATTAAGGAAGGAGCTGGAACTAAAACCCATTAAGACTTTTAAATCTAAAGCAAATGGTGTATGTGTGTGTGTGTGTGTGTGTGTGTTCCATACACTTTTAGAAAAACTGCAAATGCCACTAATCACTGGATGTCCCTCCAAATATTTGTAGGTGAACAGAAACATTTACCCTTTCGTGCATCTCCGTTTCCATGAGCAGATACAGAACAAAAGTCATAGTCTGGTAAGAATTCTTGAATATTCAGACTAAGCGTATTAAGCTCAAAATGAAACTTGTAATCCATGATGTGAAGGAACATGCCATTACTATCTGGTGACAGCTTTGGGAGCTTTGAGGAGGAAGGTGGTTATGACATTTCTACTCCATGTCCCTAAGTTCATTATCACTTTTGATAGCAGAACTTATAATGAAGACCTTCATATATTTTTCTTTCCTAGACTCCCACAAATTAAATTTTTGTTTCATTTGTTCCATTAATTGAAAACAGGTTCATTATAAAATAGAGAATACAAAAAGAAGAAAATTGTACCATTAAGAATTATCCACTGTGAGCATTGCGGGAGACATGCTCAGAGGTAGGTGTGTGTGGGGGGGTGTGGGGGTGGGGGGGTGTGGGTGTGTACACACGTGTGTGCATGCACATATACGTACATATTTTTTAAAAGTTGTAACTGGAGTCCTAGTCTTCATGCGGTTTTAAAATATGCTTCTTAGGGTTCCTGGGTGGCTCAAGTTGGTTGGGCATCTCTTGATTTTGGCTCAGGTCATGATCTCAGGGTTGTGAGGTCAAGCCCTACATTGGGCTCTGTGCTCAGTGTAGAGCCTGCTTGTCCTCCATTTGTTCCTCCCCTGCCTTGATCCCCCTTTTTGTCTTTCTCTCTCTAAAATACATAAAATCTTGGAAAAAGAAAAAAATATGGTTAATAATTAAATGTCATTTCATTTTCTTATATTCTCCTAATTCATGATTTTTTTAAAAAAGCTTTTGATGTGTAATTGACCTTCAAACAGGGCACATATTTAAGGTGTATAGTTTGATAAGTTTTGACATATGTATTCATCCAAGAGACCATTTTCACAATCAACATAGTGAAGCTATCCATCACCCCCAGAATTTTCTTCCTGATCCTTTGTAATCTTCCTGTTCCTCCTCACCATCTGGCCCCCAGCTTCCCACTTCCAGGCCACCACTGATCTGCTTTTTGTCACTATAATTTGTATTTTTAGAATGTTATATATGTACTCTTTTTTGCCTGGATTTTTTCATTCAGCACAATTATATTGATTCATTCATGTCTTTGATTTTTTAAAAAAATATTTATTTACTCGACACAGAGAGAGAAAGATCACAAGTAGGCAGAGACACAGGCAGAGAGAGAGGAAGGGAAACAGTCTCCCTGCTGAGCAGAGCGCCCAATGCGGGGCTGGATCCCAGGATCCTGGGATCATGACCCGAGCCAAAGGCAGAGGCTTTAACCCACTGAGCCACCCAGGTGCCCCTCATGTCTTTGATTTTATCAACAACTTGATCCTTTTCATTGCTGAGTAGTATTCCATTGTAAGGGTGTCCCGTAATTTATACATCTACATGTTGGTGGACATTTGGGTTGTTTCCAATTTGGGGCTATTACAAATAAGTTTGCAATGAAGATTCATGTACAAATCTTTGAATGGTCCCATACTTTTTTCTCTCTTGGGTAAATAAATGCCTAGGAGTGGAATGGTTAGCTCATACAGTAGTTATAGTAACCTATGAGTTTTTAAATGGCTGTCTTTCTATAGCTATTCCATAATTTTACTTGATTTTTCTTTTTTAAGAGTGAGAGAGAGAGCGAGTACATGCATGTGTACATGTAGGGGTAGTGTTGAGGGGAGGGGCAAAGGGAGAGGGACAGGGAGAGGAAGAATCTTTAGCAGGCTCCATACCCAGCGTGGAGCCTGACTCAGGGCTCAGTCTCATGACCCTGAGGTCATGACCTGAACAGAAATTAAGGGTCAGATGCTTAAACAACTGAGCCACCCAGGTAGCCCCTATAATTTTTAAGTAATACCTTATTGTTGAATATTTAGACTTTTCCGATTTTTCACTGTTGTTGCAAATGAACCTAGTTTTTTGACTTTGAAATGTGGCTAGCTCTGGATATTCAACTTAAAAAGAAGATGAGTAGGAAGGCTTTATAAAGGGAACCTGCAAGTCACGTGTTGTTAGATCATTTTAAATTGTTCAATGATTGCAAAATAAGGATTTTTCATCCTCTGCTCGGAAGCAAAGCAGCAAGAATCTTTCAATGAACCAGAATTTGAATGTGAATTTGAAGTTATTTTGCAACCAATGGAAATTCTGCTGTTTTGTTGTTAAGTTTACGGGACCATGATTTTATCATGACATTCCTTATGAGGAGACTGCAATAGATTTGGGTGTGGCCTTGCTTTCTGGGTGCTATGATTAACTATCTAGTATACTTTATAACATTTTGTTAAATAAAAAAATTCTTAAAATGTCTTTTACTCCTTTCTTTCTCTCACATACATATATATGATATACGTAGTGGCCACTGTAGAGGTAAAACAAAATGTTTACAGAGTGGTAAAGAAATGTTTGGGGAGAAAACCAATGTCAAGAACAACCCCTAAACCCAAAATGCTATCTTATCCAAAGCTATTATTTTTCTGTGTTTAGGGTCTTCTTATACCCAAACAAAAGTTGTTTCTACCAACAGATTTTTAAACAGCAGGGCCATGCTTATTATTTACTGTTTTGGTATCTTTGCCTCATTTACATAAATACCCCAGCAACCAGCAGTTTAAAACTAATAAAAGCCTGGGTCTTCCATCAAGTGCAATAAAGTTTCACAACCATGAGTTAGACTGTTAGAGTGAAAAATAAGCCTATATATGTGGTTATGAAGGGTTTTTTTTGGGAAAAGTGTATAATCACATTTCAAAGTTAGACCTTCCCTTTGAAGGAGCAGAGCAATAATAATACTTAAACATTTATGTAGAACGCTTTGTCTCAGAAATGCTCTCCCTACATTGGCCAATTAATCTCTACTGCTTCCCTAAGGAGCAGGTATTACTATCTGCCATTTTTTTTAGTTAGAAAATTGAGGAAAGTATGACCAGCCCAGAGAGAGTGAGGGTTGGGGAGGCAAGTTTCTGGCCCTTATTATTCTGTGACTCTTTAGGATACAACTCATAGTAGAATGCATCTGGTTTCTGTTCTACTTTGATAAAAACCATCAGTAAAACAAAGATGTAAATAGTAGGTCAGTCTACCTCAGGCTTACAGATACAGCACTTACCCTCTTGAGGCTCACCTTTTGGAAAGAACGGGACCCAGAAAAGATCTGGAAGATCCATAGCATGTCTCATCTGCATTTGCAATGGATGGAACCAAACTTTTTCCAGTGAGAAAAGCAGTCATATGTTTCCCCCCAGCCGCAACTTCCACTCTTCCATTATTTTAGCAACTTACAGTTTTCCAGATAAGATTTACTGTGATCCGGGGGCACCTGGGTGGCTCAGTGGGTTAAGCCTCTACCTTCGGCTCAGGTCCTGTCTCAGGGTCCTGGGATCGAGCCCCGCTTCGGGCTCTCTGCTCAGCGGGGAGCTTGCTTCCCCCCTCTCTCTCTGCCTGCCTCTCTGCCTACTTGTGATCTCTCTCCATCAAATAAATAAATAAAATATTATTAATAAAAAAAGATTTACTGTGATCAGTATATTAGAGAATTGAACAGATCTCTTATGCACATTGAAGCCAGAGGAACAGTAAAATAAAACTAGTGAACATTTACATTTTTGGAAATATAATTAATGCATGCTTGAGAAATTCTGAAAGATAAACATTTAAATGTTAAAATACTTACTACCTTCCCCACAGGGACAATGTTGGGAATTAATGAGATAACAAATGTAAAGTGCTTTGAGCTCTTTAGAAGAAAGGTGCCAGATGCACACAAATGATTATTAATTGTTAAAGCTATCAGATGGTTACTGATACATTACTTATGATAAAATACTTTTTTTTTTCAAAAATTTTATGTATTTATTTGACAGAGAGAGATCACAAGTAGGCAGAGAGGCAGCTGAGAGAGGTGGGGAAGCAGGCTCCCCGCTGAGCAGAGAGCCCGATGCGGGGCTCGATCCCAGGACACTGAGATTATGACCTGAGCCGAAGGCAGAGGCTTAACCCACTGAGCCACTCAGGTGCCCCAATACTTATTTTTATACCTGAAAAATAGGATGCTTGCAATTCTTAGAATTATATAGCTAAAATAATGCTCCAACTTTTCCCAGATTACTGTCTGTCTTGTTGGAAGTCCTTTCTTAACCCTTCCCCAGGTTCTTGGCTTTATACCCTTTTTGAAACAAACTATGGGCATGACTTTCCAGCTTCCAAACTCTCCTGCCCCTTCCCATTGTCAGTCCTCCACAGAAGTCTTACAGATCCATCACATGGCAGAATTCTACTGACACCACATTCTCTTCTCCTGATTTCTTTGATTACGTAATTGTGATGCCTCATGATACTGTCAGTTGTTCAAGTTGATTTAGCTGGAAGCATAAGTGAAGCTGTCCCTTAAGCAACGCTAGAATTTCTTACAAAAAAGTGCAAGTCCCTTGTGTGATCTGGGACAAGTGAATCTGAACTTTCTACTTTACACAACATGCTAGTGTGGTAAAAGAGCAAAGCCCCAACTGGTCTTTAGACATGCATTGAGATACCCCCACTAAATCTTAGTGTCCTGTATGTAAAATGAGAACAGTGATCATACGTACCCACAGTACAGTATACACTTAGCCCATAATAAGTGTTCATTAAAGGTAAATATAAGTAGATTACAGAAGATATAGGTAAGTAGATAGCAGTTTGTCATGAAATATTACCTGTTTGGTTTCTTTAAAACAAAAAAAGGGAATATGTAAAGGGACATCCTGTTATCAACAAGTATTTCATTTTCCTATTTAGAGTAATAAAAGTTCAGTAATTCATCTCAATTAATTTTTGTTTAGAATACTTTAAACATTGTACACATATATGTGATTTTTTTTTCAAACTTACCTTAGTTTACCAGTAGCACAGCGTCTTTGCTACATATATGTGCTAAAAGATAATGGACTATGCTTCTTTTCAAATGTTCTGTAATTAAAACATTTCACTAATTTAATCTGGTCCTCTGGCTTCTTCCACTTAATTACTTGAAGTGATTGTTTCATCATACCAAATTTTTTCCTTTCATTTTGAAACTGTAGGTTTTTTAGGTAGAAAACCTTACTTCCGACTGTTTTCCTAGTAGGACCTGAATCCGAATGTAAGGCCTCAATTTGCAAACAGGCATTCTGTGGTGTATGCTAATGGGAGAGGGAAGGAAGGAAAGTGCATTGTTTGAGAAAACCAATCATGGTGGGTTTAAAAAAAAAGGTACAGGAGAGTGAACTCATTTTACAATTGCCAGCAGCTTGAGGCTCCAGAGTGCTAATCAAAATTCACATTCAAAACTTCCCTGATAGATTTAACAGTTTTGTACTGTTAAGAGGGGTTCTCACCATGTGAAAGATGCACTGCTGTGCTGAACAAAACAGAGACAGTTTTCTTTTAAAGTCCAGAGCAGATGAGAGCCATAAGGAGACAGAGGGTTTCATTTACTCTCAGGACATGATTGTGCCAGTGAACTAATGAGTCTCTTGGACCTTATGTTGCTCTGGCTCCAATTGAGGCGAGATTCTAATGGGCATCGAGTACTTCCTATCCGTCAAGTGTCTGGACAGTGGGCCCCTCATATGGATTAGAATGATCTGGCAAGAAAAGGAGGTCATCGTTGTACCTAGCCCAGGCAGGAAACCTGGCTAATTAATGTATTTCCAACTATAGCAAAACAAAAGCTGATACACACAAAAATGCCGACTTTAGGCAGAAGCTCTGAGCTTGCGGCTGAGGCACCGTTAAAAATTATTGAAATTCCATACATAAAACAGTATGCCTAGTTTCACCAACACATTAAAATATTTTTAAAGACATAAAGGTTATTCTTGAAAACAGCAATGCGATTTTGGTGTTGTGACTTGGATATTTCACCCTTCTGGAAAGCTGGGTGTTTCTGAAATGTTTTGAATAATTGAGAAGGGAATGCTAAGAGTTAGTGTCAGCGCTGCATAATTTTAACAATTTGCACTTTAAAAAGGTACTGTTGAATTATGATTGTACAAATCCTACTGCCGTATTAAATGGAGAATTAGAGATTACCAACGTTTATTCATGCTAGAGGGCTCGAGTGATGCTATATATTAAACTAAGAGCAGATACTGCCACCTAGATAAATTCTGATGCCCTTGTTAACTAGATGTTGGCTTAACACCTTACTTTTTTGAGAAATGGTAACAACAGACAATAGTGGCTTGGAACAAGGAAAAATACAATGAATGATAGAGGGTCACTTTAAAAATCCATGTAAATGTAATTTTCTTGGGGAAAAGAAGATCCGTTTTGCCAAATAGCAATGACTAAGATTTTATTCCATTTTTTTTTAAATGCAGAAGACAAATTACTCTTAGAAATAGGAGGAGAAAACTTTATAAGGCATAAACAAAAGCTCCATATAATCCTGAGGTTTATAAGGAGGTAGGTGCAGAAGTGATAACAGTAAGACTTGTAACTTTCTTATTAGGTTATTTCTTTCTGACCTCTGGAAGAAGAAGAGATTGTTTGATACTCAAATAAAAGCACACACAGGTTTTAGTTTAATAAGTAAAATAAGATCACTTAATAATTTTTTTTAAAAGAAGAGCATTACATTATAATCTGTTTTGATACACCTCCTAGCACACAAAACAAACCAACTCCATTCCCCACTTTGATTCCTTTGTTGCCTTTTTTTGACTCCAGATTGAATAAAAAAATCAGCAATATTCCAGGAGCATTCATTTATCAGGTTTAGAAAGGTTTTTGTCATCTTTGGACTGTTTTAGCTCTTCTTCAAATCTTATTTTGTTTTCCTCTGTTACTCCTAGAATGGCTTCAATGTCATCAATGGCCGTCTGTAAATGAACAATAAAAGTAATATTCATTACTTAAAGACCTCTTACAACTCTTCCTCCCCACCCCACCCCCCCGCCCCAATTATTTGCTCCTTTTTGGAGTTAGGTATAATTTAGACCAGTTAAACTCAAAGTGTGTTTTGCTAACTAAGACTCATCTATAAATTGTGTCATCAGTCGTGAAATAATTGAGAGTAAAAAAAATTGAAAGTAAGGATTTGGAAACATTTATAGAAATTTTTATGGCTGCTAAATCAAATGGAAAAAAAATGGGCTCCTATTTTATATGTCTTTAATTTTTTTCATTTCATTTTTCTAGTAATTCATGTTTGTTGTATTTTACAAAAGTACTGATCCATGGTAAGTTGGAAAAAACAAAACTTCACTATAGATAATTTGAGAAGCATTGGTCTAGTCATCCTAAAATGAGAGCTAGTAGGCTGATGGGAGTATTTACTTCCATTGTTTTTTTTCCCATTGGGCAGAAAAATGGCACATTTCCCTTTTATTTTTTTTAGCTATTTTTTATTGAGGTACTATTCACATGCCTTAAAATTCACCCTTACAAACAGTTCAAATCAGTAGTTTTCAGTGGGTTCACAAGAAACCATCATTATTATGTAATTCCAGAAAAATTTCAGTACCCTATATAGAAACTCTATGCCCATTAGCAGCCTTTCCTCATTTTCCCCTTCCCTTAGCTCCTGACAACTGTTAATCTACTCTCTGTCACTATAGATTTGCCTACTGTGGACATTTCATATAAATGGAATAATAGCCTTTTGTGCCTGACCTTCTTCACTTAACATAATATTTTCAAGGTTCATTTGTGTTGTAGTGGATCAGAACTACATTTCCTTTTTATGCCTGAGTAACACTCCATGTTAACTATGATCTATTTTTACCTTGGCTGTTTACACTTTAGGTATTGTGTCTAAGAAGGCATTGCTAGCTACAGGCTCATGAAGATTTATTTATACCTGTGTTTTCTTCTAAGAGTTTTATAGTTGTAGCTCTTACCTTTGGGTTTTTGATCCATTTTTATTTAGTTTTTATATATGCTATGGAGTGGAGGTACCACTTCATTCATTTGTATGTGGATATCTGTTTTCTCCAGCACCATTTGTTTAAAAAACAGTATTTTTCCCATCAGATTGCTTTAGCATTCTTGTCGAAAATCAATTGACTACAAATGTATGGGTTTATTTTGGATTCTCAGTTTTATTCCATGGTTCTACTTCTATTCTTATGCCAGTACCACTCTTGATTATCATAGTTTTGTTGTTTGTCTATTTTTGAAAAGATTTTATTTATTTATTTTAGAGATAGCAAGGACAAGTGGGAGGGAGGTGTAGAGGGAGAGGGACAAGCAGACTTGTTGGGCCCAATGCCCTGGCTTAATCCCATGTCCCTAGATCATGACCTGAGACGAAATCAAGGTCAGATGCTGAACTGACTGAGCCATCTAGACACCCCACTGTAGTTAAGTTTTAAAGTTGAGAAGTGTAATTTCTCTTTGTTCATCGTTTTCAAGATTATTTTGACTATTCTGGATCCTTTGCATTTCCATAGGAATTTTAGGATCATTTTGTAAATTTCTGCAAATAAAGTCAGCTGAGATGCTGATAGGAATTGGTGTTGAATCCATAGATCTGTCTGAGGAGTATTATTGCCATCTTAACAATATTAAATCTTCCACTCAATTTGTTTAGATCTTCTTTCTTTTATGATGGACAGATCTTGTACTTCTTCTGTTAAATATATTCCTAAATTTTTTTATTCTTTCTGATGCTATTATAAATGGAATTAAAAAAATTTTTTTTGAATTTAAATTTAAAATTAAAAAAATTATTTTTGGATCATTCGTTATTAGTATATAGAAATACAATCAATGTCTCTATATTGATCTTGGGTCTTGCAACTTTTCTCAACTCATTTATTAGCTCTAACAGGTTGTTTTTGGGTTCTTTAAGATTTCTTAAATACAGGATTGGGGCGCCTGGGTGGCTCAGTGGGTTAGGCCGCTGCCTTCGGCTCAGGTCATGATCTCCGGATCCTGGGATCGAGTCCCGCATCGGGCTCTCTGCTCAGCAGGGAGCCTGCTTCCTCCTCCTCTCTCTCTCTCTCTCTGCCTGCCTCTCTGCCTACTTGTGATCTCTCTCTGTCAAATAAACAAATAAAATCTTAAAAAAAAAAAAAAAGATTTCTTAAATACAGGATCATGTTATTTGTGAATAGAGATAGTTTTACTTCTTTCTTTCCAATCTGGATGCCTTTATTTCTTTTTCTTGCTGAATTGCCCTGGCTACAACCTCTAGTACAGTGATGAATAGAAGTGGTGAAGGCAGACATCCTTGTCTTGCTCCTGATCTTAGGGGAAAGACTTTTAGTCTTGCACCATTAACTATGATGTTAGCTGTGGGCTTTTGCTAATGCCCTTAACAGGTTGAGGAAGTTCCCTTCTATTCCTAGGTTGAGTGTTTTTAGGAAATATTGTTATATTTTGCTAAGTGCTATATCTGCACCACCTTCCATTTTTTTTTCAGTCTTGGTAAATCCTTCTTTACAGACTGAAGATACTTACTAGAATTACCACTGGGGGTGGTAGATAGAAAACTTTACTAAAAATGAATCTATTTTGCTTTTTGCCTGTGGTTTCCAGTTGAGTCCTCTGAGTTACTTTACCTATTCAAACATGATGAAGGCCCACACTAGGAATCAGATGCAGATTTTGGTGATCAGTACACTATTCACAAAAACAGGTGCAATGATCAACGGAACAGAACAGAAAACCTAGAAATGGACCCAAGACTATATGGTCATCTAATCTCCAACAAAGCAGGAAAAGAATATCCAATGGAAAAAAGACTATCTTTTCAACAAATGGTGTTGGGAATACTGGACAGCAACATGCAGAAGAATGAAACTGGACAACTTTTTTATATCATACACAAAAATAAATTTAAAATGGATGAATGTGAGACAGGAAGCCATCAAAATCCTAGAAGAGAACACAGCAGCAACTTCTTTGACCTCAGCTGCAGCAATGTCCTACTAGACACATCACCAGAGGCAAGGGAAATAAAAGCAAAAATTTGGACTCCATCAAGATAAAAGTCTTCTGCACAATGAAGGAAACAATCAACAAAATTAAAAAAACAACCTATGGAATGGGAGAAGATAGTTGCAAATGACATATCTGATAAAGGAGTAATAGCTAAAATCTATAAAGAACTTATCAAACTCAACACCCCCAAAATAAATAATCCAGTTAAGAAATTAGCAGAAAACATGAACAGACACTTTTCCAGAGAAAACATTTAGATAGCTAACAGATACATGAAAACATATTCAACACCACTCATCATCAGAAAAATATAAATCAAAGCTATGATGAGATACCACCTCACCACCTCACACCTGTTAGAATGGCTAAAATTAACAACACAAGAAACAACAGATGTTGGTGAGGATGGGGAACACTCTAACACTGTTGAGGGGAATGCAAACTGGTGCAGCCACCCTGGGAAACAATATAGAGGTTCCTCAAAAAAGTTAAAAATAGAACTACCCTATGATCCAGCAATTGCACTACTAGGTGTTTACCCAAAGGTTAAAGGTTTATGCAAAGGATGCAAAAATACTGATTCAAGAGGCACGTGCACCCTGATGTTTAAAGCAGCGTTATCTACAATAGCTAAACTGTGGAAGGAACCCAGATGTTTATCAACAGATGAATGGATAAAGAAGATGTGATATATATATATATCACATCTTCACCATATATATAGATATATACCAATATATATATCTATATATAGATATACCAATATATAATATATAAAGATATAGATCTATATCTTTATGTAATATATCTTTATATAATATTTGTATAAAGATATAACATATATTATATTTATATATATATAATTATATATTTATATATATAATTATATATATATAATGTATAAAGATATAATATTATATATATATTTATATATAATATATAATATTTATATATTTATATATAATATATATTATATCTTTATACATTATATATATAAATTATATATATATATAATTATATATATAATATATATATTATAAATATAATATATATTATATCTTTATACAAATATTATATAAAGATATAGATCTATATCCTTTATCTATTATATAAAGATATAGATATAAATATATATAAATATATCTATAGATATAATACATCTATAGATATAAATATATCTATATCTTTATATATTATATATTGGTATATCTATCTATATATAGATATATATATTGGTATATAGATATATATAGGTATATATTAATATATTATATTATGTATAATATAATATAATATATCTATATATTTTTATAAATATATATCTATATATTTATATATATTTATAGATATCTATATATCTATATATATATAAAGAATAAAAAAATAGAATAAAATCTGGCCGTTTGTAATGACATGGTTGGAACTAGAGTGTCTTATGCTAAGGCAAATAAATCAGTCAAAGAAAGACAAATACCGTATGATTTCACTTACATGTAGAATTTAAGAAACAAGACAGATGAAGATATGGGAAGGGGCAGAAACAAGAGAGAGGAAGGGAGAAAGGGAAGCAGACCATAAGAGGCTCTTTTTTTTTTCTTTTTTTAAGATTTTATTTATTTATTTGACAGACAGAGATCACAAGTAGGCAGAGAGGCAGGCAGAGAGAGACAGAGAAGCAGGCTCCCTGCCGAGCAGGATGTGGAGCTCCATCCCAGGACCCTGAGATCATGACCTGAGCCGAAGGCAGAAGCTTTAACCCCCTGAGCCACCCAGGTGCCCCAAGAGACTCTTAAAAATAGAGAACAAACTGAGGGTCGGTGGAGGGAGGTGGATGGGGTATGGGCTAGATGAGTGATAGGCATTAAGAAGGGCATTTGTTGGGCACCTGGGAGGCTCAGTGGGTTAAAAGCTTTGTCTTTGGCTCAGGTCATGGTCTCAGGGTCGTGGTCTCAGGATCCTGGGATTGAGTCCTGTGTTGGGCTCTCTGATCAGCAGGGATACTGCTTCCCCCTCTCTCTGCCTGCCTCTCTGCCTATTTGTGATCTCTCTGTCTCTGTCAAATAAATAAATAAAATCTTAAAAAAAAAAAAGGCATTTGTTGTGTGATGGGCACTGGGTGTTATACGTAAGTGATGAATCACTAAATTCTATACCTGAAACCAATTTTATACTATATGTTAACTAACTAGAATTTAAATAAAAAATTGAAATTAAAAAAATACCAAGTGTTCATCTCTGTTTGGCCTGTGTTTCAAAAACTCTTGTGTGGATCTTGCTCCTGTTTTCTTGCTTTTGTTCATATTTCTACAGTTTGGAGACTTTTGATTAATTACACACAACTAGCTTTCATGGTCCAACATCTTTAAAGGCCATTTGGAAGCTTCAAACAGATTAGTGATGAAATTTCTGCCCCAAATTGGAGAAACAGTGTGTGGGGTACATGGCCCATGTCTGCGCTGAGGGCTTTTTCTGTTTCTCTCTTCTCCACATTATCTTTCCTGGGGTCTCAGAACTCCTCTGGTCCTAGAAATGTGGCCTCCCCAGGAATCCTTGGCCAGATACTGCGTTATCTGCAAATAAGTAGGTTACATTCAGGGTTTTTGGTGGTGACTGTCTCTGTGTCGGTTTCATTGTGACGCTTCAGCGTCACCTCTGATCTCAGAGAGCCATGTTGTTTTGTAAACTGGGTTTGGAAATGGCAGCAACTTAAAACAAGTCTACTATATTTCAAAGAAAAAATTTCAAACTATTAAATTTAACTAACAGGTTCAGTGGGAACCTTATAATATTGACCCTGTGCATTATAAGATATGTACTGCTTCACGATAAAAAAAAAAAAAAAATGGTTTAGCACTTGTTTACAATACAGCATGAGGTATTTTCAGTCCTTGTATAGAAATTAACCAGAATCGTTAGTTAATTAACACCTCACCTTAAAATTGGTCTCGCCTTGCATATTAGGTGCTGATATTTCTTGATGGATGATGAAGAGATTTCGAGCAAAGGTCATGAGGACCCCCTGGAGATCTTCACCGATTGTTCTGTTAATGATATCCAAACAAATGAGTTTACCAACGATTCCCCTCACATGCTTAAAAACAATCACCCTCTCATTTGTGCCTGTCTGGTGGTGGAATTTAATGAGTATTTTCAATCTCACAAGGTGGCAATCTTCAGGGAGGTATGAAAGATGAGGCTCCATTTTAACTTGTCAACAAAGAGGATTTGTGTAATAAATATTTTTTATTAATCAACTTAGCAGAATATAAGAATAGCTTCCGTCATTCCTAGCGAAAGGCTACCACTGAGCTAGGACGGTAGTATTAGCTCATTTAAAAAACTGTCGAGATTGGTGTGTAAGAGAATTGTTGCTACGTATAATTCATACCTGACAATTTCTATGCCTACAGAGATATCTGCACCTCGATATCCCAGAGACTTTTGTCTGGGGCTTATTTTCTATTTCATGTATGCAAGCAATTCCTTGCATGAGGAATGCCCCATCCGTGTATGTATGTATAAGTCTGCCCCATCCGTGTTCCTAGGAGAATGTGCCCCATTCCTGAACAGCCAGCTTTATAAAGCCGAACACACACTCGAAGGTTTCAGAGACAACTCACAAATCATCCTGTAGAATTTCACTGTGGCCAGTGAACATTTCCAAACGACAAGACTGTTGGAAGTTGTAGCTTTGAAACAAAACTGCAAGGTATTGCTTCTAGTTATTTTGTGAACTTTCCGTAGCAAAAGGGAAAAAATGGATTAAGTGAATGGATTGATTTTTAAGAATTGTTCTGTCTTGAGGGTGTGAAACTAAAGAGCTTCCCCTTAAGGCAGCTTCAGAGAACTTTGAGTTACTTGCTTCCCAGTTGTTGCCTGTAAATAAGTCATTTTAGAGTGTAAGCCTTCAACACTCCCAGTGGCGACCTTCCAACCTGACTGGGCTTTCCCGTAGGTCAGGCTGGGAGCAGAAAGCTTCCCAGGCTCCAGGCAGGAGACTGTTTGTCCTGCCACTGGCAGTGTGACCTTGGGGGGAAAGCTACTTTAAGATCTGTGAGTCTTCATTCCTTTTTTTCTGAAATGAAGGAGTTGGGCTGGATTAGTGCTTCCGTACTTTTGGAGTTGCAGTCCTCAAATCCAAGGACTGCCCACCCTTCTCACAGTTACCCAACGTTAGCTTCTATTGCCTCTTTTAAGAAACTAATAGCCAAAGGCAACTTCAGAGTCAACAATTTTTAAAGTGATTTATTTTATTTATTTTTACCCTTTATTGCCACAGACTCAGTATGTTGGTATATATTAGACCCTGGTGCCTTTTTTTTTTTTTTAAGATTTTATTTATTTATTTATTTGACAGAGAGATAGAGCCAGAGCGTACAAGCAGGGGGAGTGGCAGAGGGAGAGGGAGCAGCAGCTCCCAGCTGAGCAAGGATCCCAAGACCCTGGGAACATGACCTAAGCCGGAGGCAGATGCTTAACTGACTAAGCCACCCAGGTGCCCTAGACCCTGGTGCTTCTTAAAATAGCAGATTCTCAGGCTCTACCTCAGATCAGCAAAATCAGATTCTTTGGGTTTGGGATCCGGGAAAGTATAGTTTCGCGTAGACCCTCAGATGATTCATATATATACATATATATATATGATTGAGGCCCATATTTTAAAAAAATTTGTGTGTGTGTGTGTATGTATGATCCCAGATCCACACATGGATTCATGCCTCTATTGTCATCTCTCCTTAGCCTCCTGGGGTCCACGGTCCCCAGGTTGTGAACCAAGCAGCCAGATAGACTCTTAAGTCCTCTTCCCTATTAACTCTTTTCTAGAATTTCCTTCATTTTTCCTACCGTGAAATTTCTTCTCTAATTCTGCTATTGCCAGAAATATACTAGTATAAACAGAGTCCATATGAAGTTATCCTGGCAAAGCCAGACTGCAGAATTCTTGTCTGTAAGGTCATCACTCTTGGTGCTCTCCCCTTTCCTAAAGAGCTGGGTGACTAACATCTTCCCCTGAGGTGAACCGATTGTAAGGAAGCCAAACAAAGCCCAGCTAGCTCAGCAAAAGCCTCTTCTTAAAGCTCCACAGAGAAAATCAACACAAACAGCACAAAGAAGGAAAGTTTGTATTTGTTCATCTTTTTCTCTCTCGATATGAATTCTAGAAAGCAAAGACTCTCCCCTGGTCATTGTCTACTAACTCATCTGTTCTCAACCTCCGTGTCCACATGTCTGAGCCACTCCTGATGTGCTAACTGTAATTCCACTCATCTATTGCACAGTCAAGGAAGTACAGCTACATGCAAATGAGAATTTGGGGGATAATCTTGAATCCTACCTAATACTCAGAAGAAGTAAACTAACAAACTTGGGACAGACTTGCACAGGTAAGTGATGCCCTTCAGTAGAGAGAGAACGTCTTCCATAATAGGGTTCCCCGTGTAAAGGGGCCATACAGTGTTGGTAAAGCACACTAGATTCAGGGTCCAGAGACACAAGCTACTGTGTGACACCGGTAAACCACCTCCCTGCTTGAAAACCCAGTTTCCTTTCTACTAGGAGAGTCCGTTAATCCCCAGGGTCCTTCCTAGCTCCAACATTCCCTGGTTCTGTGACTGCAGGAAAGGATGAGAAAGATGAGATAGAAAATAGCAGACAAGGCTCTAGACTCTTCAGGAGGCCCATGTTGATCAACAGTGCCCTTTTCTATAGGATCGGTGAGTAGCAGTACCATCTAGAAGGTACAGTATTAGGACAATTGCCACCACCAAAGCTAGCCTTCAGGTAAAGACATTCCTGCTTGAAATCTCAGGAGCAGGTGTAGGGATAGTTGGGCGAGCTCCTCGTCGTCACCGGCCTAATTATTCATTCTGTAGGCTTCAGCATCAAACCAACCTCACTGCTCAATCAGTTTGATGAGTGGGGAGTTCCTTTTTCATATAACTCTCTTCTGTCTCCTAAATTCCCTGAAGCTCTCCTCTTGCCTGGTTCCTCTGTGCCCAAGTACCCTCCTGGATAAGTCTTCCTGTGGCCCATACTGTGGGAGCTCTGCCTCTGCCCTGTTAATACTATCCCCTTCTCATCCTGACAGTTGGAGGACACAAGTTCTGCTTCTGCATGTCAGCCTCTGGTGGGTTTTGCCACCTGCTGGCAGGCTTTCCTCATGCCATCCTCTTGCTGGCCTGGATCTGTAAAAGCAGCCTCCTCCTGGAGCTCTTATGGTCGTGCTCCCCCCAGCTAACTCTCTGGATATCCTTTCACTCTTTGCAGTTGAACTTTCCTGATGCTGTGAGCTGGTTGCTCCTTGGGATGGTCTCCTGGCACGTGAACTCCTTCGTGTGTGATTTCCCTGGCTGCTCTTCTCCCAACACCTGCGGGGTCCTGTCCCTCCCAGCCTCATTCCAAGTGCATGAAGGTTTGTGTCATTCTAGTCCTGGCCCAGCTTTTTCTTTGCAGTTTACTTTCATGCCAACCAATACCTAGTAGGGTATGGCTCATGTCTCTGTGTTCTGATTTCTAGTTCTTGTACTTAACCATCCCATCTGTCTGAATTCCTAAACTTAGACATGTACTTGGACCTGGAACTTTACCTGCTTAATTAGACTCATTCTAATTCTGGAAAATACAAAGTTCTCCAGCTTGTCAACTTTAAATCCATTGACTGACTGGTTCTCCCACTCCCAGTAACTGCCTGGTGGCCTGTGTCCTGCCACAGCCCTGGACATATTAACTCATTTACTTATTTACAGACTGTCCATGAGGCACCCCATTAGCTTCATGAGAGCAGGGACTTGTCTTTTGGTTCACTGCTATATGCCTAGCGCTTAGAACTGTGCCACAGTTGATAAAATGCTTTTGAATTTTCTGGTAGTGAAGGTAGGGCAGGGAGGGAGCTGATGGATAGAACATCACTGGGAAGCAAAGGGTAGCTCCTTCCCTGCACATGCACAGAGGTGTTCCTGGCCCTGCTCTCCTCCTGGAGGTACATATCCAGGCAGAGAAGATGCATGTGTACTTTTTGGGGTGTTCTGTCTCATCCCTGGTGCTCTCCTGGCAGTATAAAAAAAGAGTGGGAAAGAGAGGCTAAAATAACAGTGAAGGGACTCTTCTGACATGGCCCAGGACATTTTACATGTTTATGGGACCTTGGGGAAAGGGGGAGACTGAAGGGGATGACTCAACCAGCCAGGTCTCCACCCCAGTGAAAAGTAGCATTGAAGACTGTAAACACTAGATTAAGCTATTAGCCACATTCTGGCTATAAATGTGGAGGAAACCAAAACATTAGCATGAGTTCAAAGGGATGGCTGCTGTAATGGACAGTGCTGTGGTAAAACAAAGGACCACACTTTGGAGAAGGGAGTTGAGACCTGTCCTGTGCACATCTTTGCCCATTTCAGTGTGCAGCTCTTGGGACCAGTTTCTAGGGGACTGAGCACCTAGGGGACACCGAGGCTATTCAGGACACTGATGTTTAGTGGAGGAATGGAGTCTTATTTGGTGCTCTTATTTGAGTTTCATGGTGTTTCACGAGACCATTACATTAATGTGTATAATGTGTGTAATCCTTTCGATGTGAGGCCACAATGTCTACACTAGTGTAGAAGTCAGAAGGAAGAAAAATACAGGGCAAATGGTTTCCCAGCAAGTTAATTTAAAGGTGTCCAAAGGCCATATTCCAAGATATGAAGTAAGATTGTACAGTTTGAATCCTAGATCAGAAGACAAATTTGCTAGCTCTCCAGATTATGCTGGGGAGAAATTTGCAGGACATAGGAAACAGCAGCCTCCTGAGTGATGCTAGCAGGACTCTTCTTAGCATACATGCATCGGGGCTGAAATTGGAGCTGAGGAGGGGCTATGGACCCTGCTTTTGGGGGAACATATTGTCAAGTCACCAGAACACTTTGCTAAGCATGCCAGAATGACAACTGCCCTTCTAAATATGGGTGTCTGAACCTGGTCCTCCTCAGTCAGGTTTATTGTGACTTATATGTGTATGTGTTTGGGTGTAGTATGCTGTTGGAACTAGCCTCTTCCCCATCAATTCTGGATAATTAATCGGTTATATTTATGAACCTCCACTGACACATCTAAAGTCATTTTATGAAATGCTTGAAGATCTAAATAAAACAAGATAAACTCCTAATAAATCAGCATGCTGATTAAAATGCATGAGAAGCATCATTCTTACTGGTTGTTATGGTCTATCTTTGTAGCTTATCACATCTCATAGACACACTTTATACTCACAACATTCCCAACTTGTCTCTCTTGAGGTTTTCATATAATATAAAAATAGTTCCTTGTTTGTCCTAGAAAATTTGAATGGGGAGAAAAGAAATAGCTTGTTATCTTAGAAGCAAAGAAAACATACTGCACCAAGACCACTAAGACTGACTGGAATCAAAATCCAGAGCTACCTTCAAATATTGTGAAAACCACATTTGCAAAATCTGTCTCCAGAATATAGAGTAGATATGTTCTGGGACAGTATTATTAATTGAGATATAATTCATATAACACATTGTATAAGTTTAAGGTAACAACGATACCTCAATATGATACATTTATATATTGTGATATAATTACCATTGTAGCCTTAGCTAACACTTCTATCACATTCTATAATTATCATTTCTTTTTTATGGTGATGACATGTAAGATCTAGTCTCTCTGAAGTTTTGAAATATATGATACAGTATTGTTGACTATATGACTATGCTCTGCATTATTTATCGACTAGTTGCAAGTTTGTACCTTTTTTTTTTTTTAAGATTTTATTTATTTATTTGACAGAAAGCGAGATCACAAGTAGGCAGAGAGGCTGGCAGAGAGTGAGAGAGGAGGAAGCAGGCTCCCTGCTGAGCAGAGAGCCTAATGTGGGGCTCGATCCCAGAACCACGGGATCACGACCTGAGCCGAAGGCAGAGGCTTTAACCCACTGAGCCACCCAGGCGCCCCGAGTTTGTACCTTTTAACAATATCTCTGCAATTCCCTTACTTCCCATTCAATTCAGTTTCTGAGCTCAGCATTTTAGTTCCAAATATAAGTGATATTATACACTGTCTTTGGCTTATCTCACTTAGCATAAGGCCCTCAAGGTCCACCCATGTTGTTGCAAATGGCAGGATTTCTTTCATTCTCATGATTGAATGATATTCCATCATATATACACACCACATTTTCCTTGTTGATTCATCTATCGGTGGACACTTAGGCTGTTTCCATGTCTGGTGAAAAATGCTGCAGGGAACATGAGGGTACAGATATCTGGGCGCCTGGGTGGCTCAGTGGGTTAAGCTGCTGCCTTTGGCTCAGGTCATGATCTCAGGGTCCTGGGATCGAGTCCTGCATCGGGCTCTCTGCTCAGCAGGGAGCCTGCTTCCTCCTCTCTCTCTCTGCCTACTTGTAATCTCTCTCTGTCAAATAAATAAATAAAATCTTTAAAAAAAAAAAAGGCATTTTCTTTCTTTCTTTCTTTCTTTCTTTCCTATTTAAAGATTTTTAAAATTTATTTGACAGAGAGACAAAGCAAGAGAGGGAACACAAGCAGTGGCAGAGGGAGAGGGAAAAGCAGGCTTCCTGCCAAGCATCCATCCCAGTGATGAGGGAGCAGGAGGCTGACTGAGGACAAAGCAAAAGCTGGCACCTTGCACCCCCTCTCCACCCACTCCCCTCAGTAATATGTGTGACATTCCTCAGGCACCTCTGGCTGCCCTAAAAGAAAAACAAATAGTTAACTTGCAGAGATCACAGTCCTGCAAGACAGGAGTCTTCCTTGGTTTACCAATGTCCTAGATATTTACAACAAAGAAGCTATCTAACAATAGCACAATTTCCAGAGGCAAATAACTCAGTTCCTCAAGCCCTAAATAAAGTTAAATTTCTTCTAAACCCAAATCTCACTAACAAGGACACTTGATAGGAGAAATGTGAAACTTTATCTCTAAATCTCCAAGGTAGTGTCAAGAATCATTCCCAAGCATATGGCCCACTGATATACATCTAAAGGGTCTCACAAGAAGATTTTTACTACTAGTAATGAACAACCTTTCTCCCAACAATAACTAGCTCCTCAAGATCCTGGAGACCTTGCTTCCAAAATTCCTTAGAGACTAACATCACCCCCTTTACCTCACCTTCCCTCAACCGCAGGGTACATAACCTGCCATCCCTCACAACCCGGCACAGCATCTCCGTCTGCCCACGGGTCCTGTCCCTGTGCTCTAATAAATCACCTTTTTTGCACCAAAGATGTCTTAAGAATTCTTTCTTAGCCGTTGGCTCCGAACCTAACCCCACCAAACCTCACCTAGGTTCAAGAACTTCATCACCAGGACCCTGAGATCATGACCTGAGCCGAAGGCAGACACTTAAAGACTGAACCACCCAGGCACCCCCAAAAGGCATTTTCATAGGCATCATCCAAACTCAAGATCTTTGGAAGGTATCTGACTTTTAGCTCACTTCCTGGGTGATTCTCTAGCAAATCAAAATCTGAAAATCACTATTCTGAGCACAACAGGTAAAGAAGCATAGGGAAACAATTTTTTGTGTGTGGAAAATAATATTTTAACAGAAAACTGTATGTGGTCTGTGGCACACCCTACTGCCTTGATTCTATGGGAAATATTTACAACTCTGTAAGTCCTAAGTGACTGAGAGACAAATACTCTGCAGTCTGGGAAAGGTTCAGCTGATTTTTCTCACCTGCTTCCCTTGTGGAAAAACCAGTTTTCTCTCTACCTGCGTATCATTTCAGTATTCCTGACCTATAAAAATGTCTGAGTTTTTTTGATTCTTTTTTGTACTGGTGATAACATCTAATTTCTCTGTTAAGTAAAATATCATGTTTTTATTTTTGCATCCATATGAGAGGCATGATTTTATCCTTTTTTGAAAACTATCTTTAAACCGTTTTCTCCAAATAAATAAAAAGTTAACACTGGAGTTGTCCAGTAGTGGAAATGGCTGCCCTGTGAAGTCGTGAACTCCTCATCACCGGAAGTCCAAAAAAATAACTATTTTTGAGATTTGGTTGAAGAAATTACATGCCAGAATTAAGACTACTTATTGACTCCTCGTTTTGTCAGGAAACATGGGCATTAGGACAGGCATTGGATTAAAACAGTGGCTCTCAATGCTGGTTGCACATTAGAAACATCTGAGTGCTTTAGAAAATATAATGCCTGAGCCCTACCTCTAGAAATACTGGAGTGAGCCCGAGGTACAGTGTTATGCTGAGCCTTATTTGAGCCTGAGGCAAAGGAAAAATTAGTATGCCTTAATTTAAAATTATGATATTTTGTTGGCCATGGATTTTTTTTTGCATTCATTTTTTTTAAAGTTTTTTTTTTTTTTTTTTTTTTTTTAATTTATCAGAGAGAGAGAGGGAGAGCGAGCGAGCACAGGTAGACAGAATGGCAGGCAGAGGCAGAGGCAGAAGCAGGCTCCCCGCTGAGCAAGGAGCCCGATGTGGGACTCAATCCCAGGACGCTGGGATCATGACCTGAGCCAAAAGCAGCTGCTTAACCAACTGAGCCACCCAGGCGTCCCTGCATTCATTTGATTTTTAAGATAATGCCTTACAATATTTTTATCTTTATTACGGAGTATTTTTTGTGCTCCCTTAAGTTTTGTGCCCTGAGTATGGGCCTCACTTGCCTCATCCTAATCCCAGCCCCGCTTGGCCATCCATAATTTTTAGAGCTTCTCACTTAAGGCAGTCTAATGGACAGCCAGGGTTGAGAACCACTGACTAGTTGATCTGTAAGGTATCCTGCATCCGTTTCTGTGTTGCCCAGTACGGTAGCCACTAGCCACCTAGGGCTACTGAAAACTTGAATAGTCCAAATTGAGATGTGCTGTAGCTTTCGAAGTCCGAGTACAAAACATGTAAAATAGGTCATTCATTAGTAACTTTTATACTGAGTACACATGGAAACAATATTAGTTTTCTGTTTGGGGAACATCCTTTCCTTGATACTGATTTCTGAATCAATCAGGTAGGCTAGTCGTGATGCTGCAAAAATTTTTAAAAAACCGACTCAGTTCTTAGTTGTTTATAACAGCTCTGTGATTCTTGCTTGTGTTTCATTTCCCACATGAGCTGGCATGGGTCTCTGCTCACGGTTGGCCCACTCAGGGGCCTAGGCAAAGGAAGCTCCATCTCAGTGTGCTATGGACATGGTGACTCTTGAAGTGGCTCTTGGAAGGCTTCGACACAAAAAGGATCTGTGTCACTAACGGCTCAGAGTTCAGGCCCAAGTAAGATATACGGCCATACTTGACTTCAGGGAGAGGGCTTAGGAAGTATAAGCCTGGTATGAACCTAGAAGGAGGAGAATCAGCACATTTGTGAACAGCACTAATGATCGCCACCGTGGCAGTCACCTGGCCCGAGGAAATGATCGTTGGTGGTTATGGAGCTATTTAGGACCATGGCACACTGCCTATGTGTGTGTGAGACCAGCCCTGCCCCACACTGTCGCAGGCAGTAAACATGGCACTTTTCTCCATATGGCTTTCATTACAACTTCATTTCATTAGGAAATCAGTGGGGGCATTCTGTCGCATTACAGAAATACCAAGGACGAGACCCACCAAATTGCTTACAGACTCCGGAATGCTTCCTTCCGATATTCAGCAAGGAAAATACACGTGTGAGGTGATCTCATTTCCCTTTTTTCCCCCTTCAGAGCTTGGACAAGAAACATTGGAAATTCTGTGATCATAATGGAAAGAAAGACATAAATGTCGGGAACAAGGACTTTCGAGGATTCTTTCGGTAGCATTGACAAGGATGTATTGCTAATGCTGCTTCTTTTTCTGGAAGGAGCACCCACATTAAATCTGACCAAGGATGGCAGCGGGTAGCAGAGGCTACACTCATCTTTTTAGACTTAGCATAACTCATGGAGGCAGTAACGGTTTCGAGAAGTTAAGAATTAAACATAGCTTTCCCCCCCTCTCTTTTGTAAGGTGAACAGACTTGGGGGTTAGAGAGACGTTTGTGCTCCTTGAGCTGAAGAATACATAAGGGGTACCTAGATTAAATACTTATTTGAAATCATTCCCATCATTCTTGGACTGGATTGGTAATAATATTTTAGAAGTACAAATAGTTCTTAGGGGAAAAAAGATACATAGGGGACACCCTTGGTGTAAGAGAATCATCGTCTGGCTTAATGGATTCAAATGTTAGTTATGTGAAGTGCCTGGCTGTGTGATCTTGGGAAAGTGCTGACACCATTTGAGCCCAAATTCCCCAGTATAATCTGGGAGAAATAATAGCTTCCCACAGAAGAGATGGGAAGGTTGAGGAGGTAATGAAGTTAGTGCTTCGCTCGGTGGCCAACACATAGTGGGTGCTCTGCAAATGCTGGTTTATCATTTGTCTCTCCAGGAAAAGGCAGTAAAGAAAACAAGAGTGCAGTTCAGACCAGGGGCAGACAGACCCTGGGATCTAAAAAGACAAGAACCCATCTCAGGAAAACTGGAGCAAGGATATTGTTGGAAAATTTCCAACGACTCCTTCCCCTCACCTTAGAGTTTTAGGACATCCTGTTTTTCATCTCTGACTCTTTTCTTGTACTTTCTTTTTATGGTTTGTTCTTCTTCTCGTTGACCCCAACTCCCCCCTTTTGGTGGATTCTTCCCGTGTTTAGATTTTATCCTCTCTTTTCTTCTTCATATTATTCTGTCCCTCCATCGCCCCCAGTCCATATTTCTCTTTCTTCCCCATTTCAGCTCTCATCCTTTGTGGGGTGTGTAGCACAGGTGACCTGGAGACAGAGCCAGTCATGTTGTGGGCACCTCTTTGCCCCTTTCTGCCATTCTCCTCACCTTCAGTGGAGCCCCTCTCTGCACCATCCGCTGATCGCCTGGGGTCATAGCAGTCTGTTTTTTGGTACTAAACTTTGTTCTTAGAAATGAATCTGGTTGACTCAGAGCCACAAAGATGTCAATAGCACATAAAATTTGGTGATTTACTTTCCCCAGAAATACTAGAAACTTCAACCAAGTAGAAAGCTTATAGCCAAAGAAATAAATCTCTAATAATCATCTCAGGCAATAGGAGGATATTTTGGAGGAGGGTATGGAGGATATTTTCTTCTGGGAAGGAGACTTTCCCTGCCAAATATGCCTAATCACAGAACTTGTTCTGCTTTAATATTTTCGAAGAAGATGAAATAAAATAGATTCTAAGAAAGCTAATGTTAGATTTAGCCACCTCTGGCATGTGGAAGTGTTTTGGTCTAATCAGTTTACAGCTAAAAACTATTTAATTCCAAAAGGGTTCTGTAGAGCAGATGTAACAATTAATTTCAGGTAAATCAGTTCAATATGGCTTTTTAATTCTTTCTTATATTTTACCAATTTTAACATAATTTGTAAGGGAATATGAGCTCCATTATATGTGTTTGCAAACAGCGTGAATCAATCTAATCCAAGAGTCTTACGCATTCTGGCAGTGTCCTGCAGTGTGGTGGGGAGTGCCTGGTGGTAGTTGGGCCAATCTATTCACTGTTGGCCTCATGCTTAAGGTCTATATGCTTTTCAAGAGCCTCTAAAAGGAATTGATACCCCCAAAATTGTATTTGTTCTCAAGTATGAGAAATGAAAAGTAATAAATATAGAATGGAATGTTGGCAAATTCTCAATTGCTCAATTCTGTCATTACTTACAGATGGCTTTTATTTATTATTTTTTAAATATTTTATTTATTTATTAGACAGAGAGAGATCACAAGTAGGCAGAGAGGCAGGCAGAGAGAGAGAGGAGGAAGCAGGCTCCCCACTGAGCAGAGAGCCCGATGCGGGTCTCGATCCCAGGACCCTGAGATCATGACCTGAGCCGAAGGCAGCGGCTTAACCCACTAAGCCACCCAGGCACCCTACAGATGACTTTTAATATGAGAGGTGACTATATTTGAATATGTGTGATGTCATGTGGAATGGGTTTTCCACAACTAAGAGCGCCTGGGTCTCTCAGGTCTCTCTCAGGTCTTCTCAAGTCCCTCTCTCTCAGATAGAGAGAGAGGGAAGCAGGCTCCCTGCTGAGCAGAGAGCCCAATACGGGGCTCAATTCCAGGACCCTGAGATCATGACCTGAGCCAAAGGCAGAGGCTTTAACCCACTGAGCCACCCAGGCACCCACACCTGTACTTTTAAAATCAGAACTCCTGGACGCCTGGGTGGCTCAGTTGGTTGGACGACTGCCTTCGGCTCAGGTCATGATCCCGGAGTCCCAGGATCGAGTCCCGCGTTGGGCTCCCAGCTACATGGGGAGTCTGCTTCGTTCTCTGACCTTCTCCTGGCTCATGCTCTCTCTCACTGTCTCTCTCTCAAATAAATAAATAAAATCTTAAAAAAATAAATAATAAAATAAAATCAGAACTCCTCCTGGGAAGAAACTGCTATATGGAGGTAGAAGGATGCCATGGACTGAATTGCTTGTCCCCCTGATTCATAGGTTGAAGCCCTAACCCCCATGTGACTGTATTGGAAATAGGGCCTTTAAGGCAGTGAGTGAGGTTAAGTGAAGTCATAGGGATGGGCCCCTGTTCCAATAGAATTGGTGTCCTTATTAGAGAGGTTACAGAGACACCAGAGATTTCTCTCTCTCTCCCTCAGCCACGTTGGGGCACAGTGAGAAAGTGGGCATCTACAAGTCAGAAAAAATGCACTCACCAGGAACCAAATTGTCTGGGTACCTTTTCCTTGGACTTCCCAGCTCCCACATCAGTGAGAGATGAATTTCAGTTGTTTAAGCCACCCAGTCTGTGGTGTTTTGTTATGGTAGCTCAAGCAGACAGAGACAGAGGATATTCATTGATAAGTAGCTTTGAGTGGGGCCCGGGAACTCAGGTCATGCTTCAGGGTCAAGAGATGGTCCACAAATGTCTCCCAAGTCTGCTGAGCTACAGGGCTTTTGCTTGACCAAGGTGGGTGTGCATGTTGGAGACCGAGCTGAACTTCCCAGGATCCAGTGCCACTACACCCCAGCCACCCTCCAACCCTCCCCCTCCCCGTGGAGCTGCCTGTTTATCCTCCCCAGGCCGCACTCAGCCTTCCTCTAACTACAGGTTAAACTAATTTTTCAAGAATATCTGTCTGAAGGAACACTGAATTACTCGCTGCCTAGATTACCACCACCCCCATCCCCCCGGCCAGCCATCAGCTTCATACCTCAAAGTCATAGCCAATGCCATGGGCCTTACACATTTGGAGGAAGACATAGTGGAAAATCAGCGAGAGATTGTTGTGCTTCAGCTGGGTACTCATCACCGCATAGCGAATGGTTGCTGGGGACTGGAAAAGACCACAGCTGCACGTAAGACTCTTTACAAACTATTTCAGTTAACTCTTAGCTTTAGGAAAGTTGTAGATTAACAGAAAAGTTGTGAAGATAATACAAAGGGCTCCTGTTCCCCTCTGCTTAACATTGTGCCACGTTTGTCCCAGGAGGACACTCCTTAATCAGACCTCCTCACTGCTGTTATCTGAAGTCTGTTCTTTATTTGGATTTCATTCATTTTTCCTCACTCCCTTTTTCTTTTCTATGATCCCACCCAGGATACCGCATTGTATTTAGTTGTCATGTCCCCTTCGGTCCTTTTGGGCTGTGATGGTTTCTCAGACTTTCCTTGTTTTGCTGATCTTGACTGTTTCGAGGACTGTGGATCAGGTGGTTTGTAGAAGGTCCTCTGTTGGTACTGTCTGATGTTTTTCTCCTGATGAGACTGGAGTAATGTGTTTCTTGAAAAGAGGCTTACCACAGGATCACCTCAGACCAAGGGTACATATACCTGACTTACCACTGACGATGCCAATTTTGATCTCCCCAAGGTCGGTTTTGCCAGGTTTTTCACCGTAAAGGTACTTTTACCTGATTCTGTACTATACTCTTTGGAAACCAGTCACTAAGGAGAGTCTGCCTTCCTGAGAGAGAATTTTTTTTTTTTTAAAGATTTTATTTATTTATTTGACAGAGAGAGAGATCACAAATAGGCAAAGAGACAGACAGAGAGAGAGATGAGGAGAAGCAGGCTCCCTGCTGAGCAGAGAACCCTATGCGGGACTCGATCCCAGGCCCCTGGGATCATGACCTGAGCCGAAGGCAGAGGCTTAACCCACTGAGCCACCCAGGCGCCCCCTGAGAGAGAATTTTGATGCCAGTTGCTTTCTTTGTTTGAGAAAGTGCTATTCTTTATCTTGCTTGCCGATCAGTAGGAGCTAGCCCAAAGAGACTGTTAGGCCTGAAGTATTTCAACTATAGCATTTCCTAAAAACATTTAAAATTGAGTACGTACCAAAGAAAGTGCTATTTTGTAGCACATCCTTTGTGAGATGTGATATTTGTCTTTGGAAATCAGCTACATTTATTCTTGGAGAACTGGAAATTTGGAGAATAGCCTGTAGGGTCATGGTCAACCTTGAGACATAGAAAGTGAAGGTGCCTGGCCCAGATTTTAAACTTTGGGGGTCCTTGGGTGTGGGGGCAACCAGGTGCTTGTCCTTGTGCAGTGTCTTGGAACAAGAGAAGGAAAAGGAGGTTCTGTTGGTCCACAGGAGGCTGCAAGGATTATAATGGCCTGACGTTGTCTGTTGTGAAATGTCAAGGCCTGCCCTCTCTATCTCTGAGATAATGCAAGAAACTGGGGCTGATTGAGTGCCCAGGAGAGGATGAACATATTTTCCCTGCCTATGTAACACATACGCATACACACACTCTTTCACTTTCTCTCTCTCAGATTTCACATTCACCTTCTGTGACTTATTTCCTCCCATACACTATCTTTTCCTTCAACACTTGTGGAAAATACTGTGTCCAGTGGTCATGTTTTTAGTACTATTAAGCCTCTTCTTCCCATGTATAGGCAGAGTCCAGATCTATAAAGGTGTTAGGCTCCCACGGGCTAATGCATCTTGACCTGTACATCTCCATTAACATTGTCCCATTTGTAGCCACTGAGTATTTTACTTTTGTCAAAGAAAACCCACTTGACCCTCACATGCCTCACAACTGTTCTTTGTTACCCCTCTGACCTATCATGGATTAGTCCCCTGGCTGCCTCCCTGGCATGACGGGAGTTCTCTGAAGAAGGCAGGAACTGTTTGGTTCCCAAATCACCAGGTTGGATGTAATGTCCCACAGAACAGGCGTTCAGGGTTTCCTGAATGAAAGAAAGAACGGGTGGATGCATACAGTAGGGTACGTCTAGAGCATTTGCCTCTGACAGAAGAGGCTCTTCCGATGTAAGTCATGGGACGTCCCGTCAGCGAGTGCTTTGAGGCAGAAGCAGGCCCTAGAGAATGCCTGAAAATCCCCAGACAATAATAGCTCAGGGCAGTCATTTCCAGGCCTGGCCCCCAGTAGACCATCTTTTGGAGGATAGTGTAGCTTTGGTGGATGTGGTGGGGTTATTGGTGGGGTAATGAGAACCCACTAAGAGAAGCGCTGGCTCAGCAGTCCGGTCAGTGTGGAGGAGCGTGACCACCAGGCTGGCTGGCCCTTTCATGACAGGCTGCGCCACGTTCCTGCCTTCACAATGAAGGCCCAGAAGCCTGAGCTTTTGCATATGGAAGTGAACTGTAAATACTCTGGAATTCCATTGTGGTTACTGAGCATGTAATTGCGTGGTGATTACCATGAATTCACAAGATAATTCCAAGGTTATTTTTGTCTTTTAAACTTGTCTTATGCTGCCATAGGATATAAACTAGCAAGCCCCAGACTAGGCCCCAGTCAGCCAGGGAGAGAGGTAGACAGGCATCTGGCAGCAGGAGCAGCTCATCGCTGTGTATCTTGGCCCCAAAGCACGGCAGAGAGCTCACTGTCTAGTGTTGCCGGACGAGTAAGGGCAGGCTGTCCTGAGGTTTCTTCCTCTCTACAGAGACAGACTACTATTTTCCCTCCTCCCAGACCTGGGGTTAGGATTCGTAAAGAGTCTGAGAGAAAAGCCAGGATATTTAGTCCATGTTTCCAGGCTGTGTCTTTTCCACTACCATCGACATCCCACTCGAGAGCTTTATGGCCTGGACAGCTGCTTCTCCTTCCTACTTGGGAGCTGGGGAGGCAAGCAGAATTCTGTGGTGGATAAGTTATATGGGGTCAGAAAGACTGAAGTTCAAAACCCGACTGACCTTGAGTGTGTCACTTAACTGCTCTGACTTCTAGTGACTAAATAAGCACCTAGCACAGCATCCGGCTCCAGACAAATGGTAGCTATAAATACTGTTGGTCTTTCTTTGAAAGCATCGATAGGACTGGCAGCATTTGGGGCCTCCCCTAAATGTAATTTCCCAGGCTGTTCCTTCCCCTGCTGGTACCTGGATTCTGAGCATTACCCCAAGATTGTTTCTCAGACCCAGGTTGGTCAGTGCTCAGAACTCTTCAGTGTCTCCTCCTTGCCTTCAAGATGAAATTCCGACACGTGGCTTGGTGCGCAGACTCTCCCACACTGGCTTGGGGGATTGCTCCAACCACTTGCCCCACTTCCTCCTGCCCAAAGTCTCTGCCTCAGGCCACCTGGTTCATGGCTAGCTCCTCACAGACCATGGACTCTCCTGCTGGGGAGGTCTCCTTTCCCTCGCCACTTAGTGACTGCCCCGGTCTGTAAGGCTAGGCCAAGTTCCTTCTTTCTAGTAGCGTGTCCCCTGTCCCTGCCAGTCCCAGTTCACAGTCATTTCTCCCAAGAACTCTGGCTGCACGTTGAAGGGCTATCACTCACTGGCGCTGAAATAAGGCCTTGTGGTTTTCCTTATGTATGTGCTATCTACGTTAGATTTCCTTTTCAAGGACAGAGACTTTGTCAAATGTCTTTGTATCCCTGATGCTTGGTGAAATTCCTGGCTTATGGTAAGTACTTAGTAAATGTGTTATAATGCCAGTGAAGATGACCATATGTGATACACCTACTCTTTTTAGACTTAACCAATTCCACAGTTCCTACAGGAAAAAACTATTGCTAGTCTAGGTTTGTCTTTTATTCAATAGCACAGGTGTGACAGTGTTGTTGTGAGGATTAAATGAGTACCTAAAGACCTTAGAACAGTGTCTGGCACAGAGAAAACAGTCAAAAAAATGCTAATGCTTATTATCATTTGCTAAACAAAATAATTTCACAAATAAGGTAAGTTATTTAAAAACCAACAGACTTTTTCATCAGAAAGGGCCTTGAATCAGAATGCTTGTGCTTTGCTACTTACTTAACTTTATGACCTTGGGCAGTTCACTTAACTTTGCATAGCCTCAGCTTCCTAATCTTTAAAATGGGTATGATAATCGTGTCTTATCTATTCCTTGGGGGTCATGATGGGGATCAAATAAGCTCATATCAATTTAAAGGATAAAACATTATGCAAATAGAAAACATTTTTTTTAAAGGTTGATGGTGTAATCAACTCTCTTCTGATGCTATAAAATCCATTTAGGTTTGGGAAGGAAATCACAAACCTAGATGGATTTTACAGCAAGAGGAGACCCCTCTGTGACCATCTGGCCCTTTCAGTGCTGCGTCTTGACCTAGCTCAGAGGGGATTACAAGCCAGTAGATAATGGCCGTGTGCCTGGAAACAACCTCCTCACAGAGGGAGATGAAACCTCCTTTGGAAGAAGAGCTTTCTTTATGGCCTCAATCAGAGACTTCTTTAGGGGTGAGCCTAAACAGTACTCTGGGGCCAAATGACTGATTCTTAGCCAGTGCAAGGCAGTTTGCTCAGAATAGTGGTCAGACATACAGGCTTTAAGGTCTGGCAGGCCTGGGCTTAAATTCTGGCTTCCACTCATACTTGCTGAGTGACTTTCCACAAGTTGCTTGACATTTCTTAACCTCGGTCTTCTTATCTAAAAATGAGTGTAATAGCCTGGGTGGCTCGGCTTGGATGGCTTAGTCAGTTAAACGTCTGACTCATGATTTCGGCTCAGGTCTGGATCTCAGGGTTGTGAAATCAAGCCCTACATTAGCTGCATATTGGGTGTGGTGCCTGCTTAAGATTCTCTTCTCCCTTCCTCTGCCTCTTCCCCTGCATGCACGCTTTAAAAAAAAAAAAAGTGAGCATCATAACAGCACCTGCCTAATATATTGGGTTATATAAAGATTCATGTGAGGCACTTTGTTTCAGGACCTGCTGTGGAGTAAGGCTTAGTACATTTTGATGTTATTATGTTATTATATGTATTATGGTTGTTTATTGGCCTCTCTATGTCTTTTTT
Source organism: Mustela putorius furo (assembly GCF_011764305.1). Taxonomy (NCBI): domain Eukaryota; kingdom Metazoa; phylum Chordata; class Mammalia; order Carnivora; family Mustelidae; genus Mustela; species Mustela putorius. The sequence goes on along the minus strand of NW_025422045.1, from coordinate 10,826,588 downwards.
TTTTTAAGATTTATTTATTTATTTATTTGAGAGAGAGAGAGAGAAAACGAGAGAGAGAGAGAGAGAGAGAGCATGAGAGGGGAGAGGTCAGAGGGAGAAGCAGACTCCCTGCCAAGCAGGGAGCCGATGTTGGGACTTGATCCCAGGACGCCAGGATTATGACCTAAGCCGAAGGCAGTCGGTTAACCAACTGAGCCACCCAGTGCCCCATCTCTGTGTCTTTTGATAAACTCAGAGCTCTTTGCTGCTTATCCTTACATCCTCTGTGCTTAGGAGAGCACCTGACACACTATAGGTGCTGAATAAGTCGGTTGAATTTTCTTCTAGCTGGTATTAACCAGCTAGTTAAGGTGATGGCTGATGGGGACTTAGGATCTGACTTCTCATTACAATATTACTTTCTAAAAGATTTTGCTGGAAAAAGACCTTCTAATGAAAGGCTGCAGTATGGAAGGATGGGCCCTTGCTGTGTCCCCTTACAGGAGACAGTGAGATGCCCCCCTCAGAACCCCATTGTGCATGAGACTGCCTGGGCTGGGCTTGGTGCTGAGAGCACCCCATTTAACAGGCCCCTTAAAATCAAATCCCTCAAGAGACCTTGGTGGTCACTTAGACCTCCTTTATTTTGCAAACGAGGAAACGGAGGCAGAGAGAGATCGGAATTCATGATTCATAACTTTGAGACCAGTGCTCTTCACTCCGAATTCCCATTGGCTACATCTGGAATGTGCGGACATTTCAGAGGCTAGCCTTTTCTAGTAAAACGGGGGAAAAATAGGAGAGAAAATATTATCAGTAGGAGTCTAGTCTTATTAAACTACCTTTCTAAATCACAATCTAACAAGAACGCTTCAAGCCAAATAAAGGAAGCTCGAAATACTCCTTTTCACTGGAGAATATAATTTTGCTTCAGCCACAATTTAAATTGATTTAGTTCTGAGCACCAACACTTGAAGTGTGGAGTGTATTCTATTTTCGCCATGATACTTGTTTTGACAGTGATGCATTTCAGTTGACATAGTTGAAATCCTCATGTAATAAATCTCTGCCTGAAAATTAATCATGTTTATAATATTCCGAGAATTAATAACACCCATTGCTCAAATCATTAACTTAAAAAAGGAGCTTCCAAAATCTGTTCTCGGCAGTGAGGGACCACAAATAAATGAACGTTTGATAAAATAATCCAAGTAGCAGTTTAACAAGCGTAAACTTGAATGTGGCCGCAATAACACAGAACTATTGTTTAAAGGTTGGCAGAGGCTGATGAGGTTCTTACGTCAGTTACGAAGCAGGCATCCACATGCATAATGAACTGCTCTCTGAATTATTAATGTGTTGCTTATTTAGCCTCATCTGTCTAGAAGATAATGTATCCTAACTCTAATGAGTGATTGGTTTTGTACATAATTACAGTAGCAGCAGTAGCAGGGAAATGTGTGCCTTCAAAGAAGGAGTTCTAAAAATAAAGTCATCACATCAACTCCGTTGTTGTGGCATTCTATCAAAATCAAACCCGAAGCATTTGAGAATTCATAATAAATTACAGGAGACAGAATCATTATTAACATCATAATTTAACACAAAAGGTTTTACTTAATCATTCATTACAGACCATGTGCTGTTAAAATGCTTGTAAATGGCTTGTGTTGTTTTAAGATGTTTGCAAATATGGTTCCCTTTGGCCACTCAACCACCTGTGGTGTGGAGGGGCCACAGAGGAAGAGGAGGAGTAGGAACCATTGGAAAGGGTAGTGCTTTGTCCTCATTCTGACAGAATGTTAATTAAAAGTTAAAAAAAAAGTTAAAAATCCTGAGATCATGACATGAGTGGAGCTAGGTAGCTCCTTCTCTTTTCTCAAACATGCATGTCTGGGAATCCCCCCCCCCACCTGGTTTCTGACTTCAGTGGGGTAATCGTGGAGGACACTAGAGCAGAAGCCCTTGCCCCTGGAGTGACTGGCTCGAGGTGACACTTTTTTGCCACCTGTTTCTGATTTGGGACAATAGCTCTTTGTAGAGCCCAAAAGAGTCTTTGCTTTCCCCCTGCATAGCAGATTATTTAAAGGAATAGGCTCAAAGCAGAAGCATTTCGTAGGCTTAGCTCTGAATGCGCCCTTTTTATCATTGTGGGTACGTTGGTGCCTTTCCTTTTTCTTCAATCTTCAAAGGGGGCCGTCAGCTGACTGATTATAAACCTGATGGCATCACAGTCTCTTCACACTTGTTCAGGAAGCTTCAGTTATGTTGTAAATTGCATTGTATGTGCAAGCATGGCTGCTTCTTTTAAAAATGGCCTATCCCGTGTGTACGCATACATGGGAACGCACGCATGCACACATGCACAGTGGTACCAGGCCGAGAACATCCATCTATCTGTCTAAAACCACAAGCACTTTCAATTTATCCGTACATCAGAAAACCTACATAGCTTTTCTTTAGTGATTGTAGAGACATTTGAATTATTGAAGATCATAATGCTTCCCTCTTGAGTATAGGCAGTTCCTAGAAGTGTTTAACACTCTTGATCACAGGAGAATTCCCGTATATTGCCTGTAGCTAGGATTGAAACCTATAGGCAAGATGGGGAAAATGGGAGAGTGCTTCTAATTCAGAGTACCACTTCTGCTCACAGCCTTCTGAAGCAACATACTTCAATGTGGCAAATTGTCTTGGAAAAGTCTTGAATTGAATACTAACTCAGCCTCCAGCTTCCTTTTAGAAATGGCATGGAGTTAGGTTTGCTAGGCCACAAGGCTCAAGTTTTACTGCTGTCCTTCCCTCCAGTGTTGAACTTAGGGTCCTGTTCCTTTAGTGAGGATGGGGGCCACAGGTGGAGTTGGTCCTGGTTGATTCTCAGTGAGGTCCTGGGACCTAATTAAAAGGGACCTGTTCTCCCCATTCCAACTCTGCCCCTCCCCCTCCCTTTTTAAAAGGTTTATTTGAGAGAGAGAGAGAAAGCCCGTGATCAGGGGAAGGGGCAGAGGGAGAGGGAGAGAGAGAATCTTAACTAGGCTCCAGGCCTAGCACAGAGCTCGATGTGGGGCTCAATCTCACAATCCTGAGATCATGACATGAGTGGAAATCAAGAGTCAGACGCTTAACTGACTGAGTCATCCACATGCCCTTCCCCCTTTTTTAAAGATTTATTTATTTATTGGAGAGAGAGAGAACCTGCAAGCAGGGAGAGGGGCAATGGGAGAGAGAGACCAACTCTGCTTCTCAATAAGCAAAGAGATCAAGGGGATTGCTTTGAGCAATGGTACCTCATAGGGCAAGTGCATTGAGGAGAAGGAGGCTGTTGTCTGAACCACCCCTCCCCCCGCCCCAGATATCTGACACTCTCTCAAGGCTGCCTTCCAAATGGGTGCAGAGTTCCTGCCATGGAAGGGGACCCTGGGAACCCTGATGAGAGTCAAACAAGGGTTCCTTAAATCCAGAGGTCTCTCCTGGACCCAAAGAGGCTCAGCAGAGAGGCAGGAGATACTGCTCTGGGACACTAGTTTATGTCCTATTAGCCATCGAAATTCCTCTTTTATCTGTTTGATATATTAACATCTCAAGTAGAGGTTCATTTGCCAAATGGGTGGGAAGCCCACTGTAGGAGAGGCAGAAGAAAACCCTTGGCAGCAGTCAGAGGAGCTCTAGCCAGAGCCCCCTTCTGCTCCCATATTCCATGTGCAGGAAGAACCATCTGGTCAACTTGACCCTCGTTCTCCTTTCCCAAAACCAGTCCAGCCCACTGTCTCCATGGAGATTTGTACTTTGTTGCCCTGGGTTCTAAGGTTGGTAAACCTCCACCAGCCCCAAGATTGTTGGCTCCAGCCACCCTAGCAGCAGGGCTAGTGAGGAGATGGGAGGTTGGGCCGTAGAAAGTGGCAGATCATGAAGGCCCTTGTTAACCCAGCCGGGAAGTTGGGATTTTCCTGAAGATGACAGGAATCATTTCAAAATCATAAGTAGGGAAGCGGCATGCTCAGATCTGCTTTTCACTTTGACCATCTTGATGGTATGTGTGGTTAGGCTGAGGGGGAGGGTCAGGAGGCAGGGAATCTTAGTGAGGAGCATAACTAAGACAGTATCTCTGTGGAGGGGGAGGAGGGATCAGAGTCAAGGCTAGCATCAGCAGGAGCTGGTGTTGACTGGTTGTGGGGGTAGAGGTGTCCCATCAACCTCTGGCAGGACCCACCACAAGGAAGTATGGGGGAGGAGAGATGAGGAATGTGGTTTGAGACAGCTTGACCTTGAGGACTCTATAGAATGGTGGATCTGGGAGTGGAGCTCAAAAACAAGATTGGAGCTAGAAAAATATGGCTTTTGTCAGAAGTTTCTGGTAGTCAAAGAACTTGTCCAGGGCTGCAAGATGAGAAGAGATGGAGGGAAATGTCCCAATAGACCTACCCTTGGAAAAATCCATGCTCTTTCATCCTTCCAATATGGTGCCTTCCCTTTCTGAATGCTCTCTCCCCCTTTCCTTTGGCCAATACACGCTACTCCAGAAACCTGGTTTGGAGAGGCTAAGTGACTTTCCTGAGGTTCTTTCTTCTCTCTATACTCAAAAAGCTGGGCACATAGCCAGAGCTCAGGAAGTGGCGATGGAGTGTTGCTGAACACCATGGGGAATCAAGAAGCATCTGTTGCTTACCGACACTGAGAGGGCATTAAGGCAGCTCATTTTCTTCTCTTTCTTAGGAACAAAGGGCACTTTCAGGGTGCTCAGACTGCAATCCAGATGGCCGTTGGTCAGGTATAAGGTGAGCTGAGTCAGGGCCAGCTGGTCACTGTATGAGAGGCTGAGGCCTGTTGCCCACACCTGATTAAAACAGAAGGCACAGAAGTGAAGGTAAGATAACAACCTGGAGAGAAAGCTCCAACCCCCACTAACCAGCCCAAACCATGTCAGACCCAACCAAACCAGTGCACACATGACTGAATGGAGTAGATGTTTTTGCTTTTTCTATTTCCTTCAGCTGAAGGACAGAGCCTCTAGTCTGATGCTAATTAGAAGACTGAACATTCTTGCAGGAAGTTACAAAAATTAAAATACCCAGCCAAGGTAATCTATGGAGTTGCACAGTTCCAGGCTTATGGGGACTTTGATTCTCCCAGCTTTTTGCCATTTTTAGGAGAAGGAAGATAACAGGGTCTCGACCCAGCCAGTCCTTATCCTGTATGAGTTCCCCAGTTGTGCAGTGTTTTCTGTTGAGAAAAATGGACTGGACAGAAGCTTCAGATGATGGGGAACTAAAGAGGAGTAGACGGAGGGGGAAAGAGGAAAAAAGGGCAGTTTGCTCTGATTTCAGAAAAAGCAGTGCTAAGAAATCTCACGATGAAACTTTAGGGAAACTCATGATTGGCCCGTAAGTCTTAGCACGACCCCCATTTGTCACGAGTGTAGGAAAGTCATTTTGCCACCCCACGGTGCCACAGTATCCTTAACTGGGAGATGAGAACTGTGAGAACACCACCCTAGCTGAACAGCAGGGCTATTAGAAGAATACTATGATGCAATAAAATTAAAAGGCTTTGAAAAATAGACACATGTGAGCAAGAACTTACTGTAAGCCCCTTGATAACTAAGTAAGTCCATTAATTCCTTTGACAGATATTTACTGAGCATCTACTATAAACCGGGAATGGCAGAAGTGGGTCATGTTCTACCTCTCCCCTCTCCTGAGGCAGACCATCATCCTTAACTGCCCGGCACCACCCATCCCCATACTGAATACGGAAGCACCCCCAGCACCATCCTCAGTTCAATGCTCAAGGCTAGTGAAGGCAAGTTCAAGGCGATTGTGCCAGTTACTGGAGAGTCAAAGGTAGATGGGCACAGGTGCTGGCATGCAGGAGGGCCAGACAGATGCATACGTGTTCAGTCATTGACAACACAGTGTAATACGTGATATAATAAAGGGATGGAACAAAGTACTGCCGAGTCAGAAAGCACAGACTCAGTTTGTCTAGCAAAGTCAGGGCTCCATCACGGAGAAGGTGACATCTGAGCTTTGACCAGCAACACGATGTGACTGGCTTCCATGTATCAAGTACCTGCCAAGTGCCAGGGGCTTCCCAGACATCTCAGATCTTGACAATAACCTAAAAAATAACAGTCCCATGTCTTAGAGGAAAAAAAACCACAAGATCACAGAGATACCTAAGGCCACACAGCCAGGAAGTGGCAGTGCTGGGATTTGAATCCTGTTCTTTCTGGCTCCAAGTCCACTCGTTTCCCATTCCTTGCTGGGGGAGATGGCCCCGATCGGGGCCCAGCCGTCCTGCAACCGCACCAGTTTCCCAGTCACATTAAAAGCTTCAGTTGCAGAGGGTGAAATCATGGCCTTGTTTACTATAATCCATGCCATGAAAGTGTCTTGTGGAGAAAACATGAAGTATTGTATTTCTGGAGTATGCTGTAATTAGCAGTAACGCATTTTCACTGTAGGAAGTTGGAAATAAACAGATTTTCATGAAGACTTGATTAAACATTTTTTCCTCTTAGAAGGCCTCCATGTGCCCCCCACACCAACTCTGTATGTTACAATACATAGTACATCTGCCCTAGAGTGGACTCCTCTCAAACAACTCTAGCAGTGAGTGACTTGAGTAAGCATTGAATGTAAATGGCATCATTATAAGGATATTAAGGGGTCAAGCTGTCAAGGCCCCTTGCTAAACTGAAGCTAATTTCAGGAGTCATACTCACACAGTAATGCCCTTTTATAATAGCAAATAAATCACATTTGCAACAATTGTTAAAAACTAACTGCCAAGTATCTGTTGCAGTTGTAAATATCCTATTTGTCAACTTAAGTATTTCCTGCTGTATGGCAGAAAATGCAAATCAGATGGGGACAGCTACTTTTTCTTAATAGGAGAAAGTAAACTTGCTGTTCTTGCATGTCAGGCATTTTTTTGTCCCCTAGAGCTTCTCTTTTGATGTTTTCATGTCCTTGATTAAAGGGAAGTGTATATAACCAACAGTATATTTATTTGTGTTAATATTATTAATGTTTTGGTCATAAGGATTTTTAAAAACTTAATTCACAGTATAGTTCACATGCATTGTTACTTCAGTCTCAAGTACACAGTGTAGTGATTTAGAGCTTCCATTCATCGCCTGGTGCTCGTCATGACATGTGTACTTGTGATCAGGATTTTAACGAGAATGCAGCACAGTATAGGGGGAGAATGAGAACCAAGGAGTCAGCCTAACTCTGGCCCTCGCAAAGAGTGTACATTTGACCAAGGTGTGTAAACGCCTTCAAAATCAGCAAATGATAATACCTGCCACACAGGGCTTTGAAAGCAAAATAAATGCACCTAAAATTGCCTTACAAATGATAGAGTTCCGTACAAATGTTAATTTTAATGACTAAACATTTCCTTGAAGGGTAGGATCTTAGGAGACACATTTTTAGTAGCCTGTGTGGCTATTAGATTGCCCTATTTAATAATTGTTTTCCCCATTTATGATCATTGTGCTCAGCCTCTCAACAGCTCAGCCCAGGGAGTGGTTAGATTTGGGCAAGGTTGGTATTACTCTGTCTCCATTTGACCAATGAGGATGCTGAGATCAGAAAGTGACTTCATGGTTTGCTTAAGATCATAGAACACGGGCGAGAATTCTGTTCTTTCTAGAGCCCCAGCACTTTTGCTTCCCTAGACTGCCCTAAACGCTTGGTTCACAAAAGAAATCGTAGAACAAATTTCATTAAGCCCTTTCCTCAACAGCAGGCTTGCCTGAATTGCTCCGATAATTGTTCTGTTCTCCATCTGGTTTTTCCATTGAAGACACCGCCTGAGGCATGCTTGTTTTGTGTATAAGGGTTCCAGTCTCCCCCTCTAGTCTGTCAGCCCTTTAGGGGAAGCTGCTGAGTCTTTGTCTTCCCCCAGCAGCCCCTGTCTGGGGCAGGGCTAGGCTCACAGCAGGGCACATCAGCACCTCGGATGTGTCATTGTGAATTCCACTCCAACTTTTAGGGAACGGGATCTAGGTGGGCCTCTAGAATCTGGTTTCAGATCGCACTGTAGGAAATACACGGTGAGCATCTCCTCTGTGCCTCATGCTTTCCCATTTACCTCATTTAATCCTATTCTTGATTTTGGATTTCACTGTTAACCTTAGGAACCTAATCTCTGCACTGAATACTCCCTTACAGTTCAGATGAGCAGGGATGGCAGCCTGTACAAAAGCACTGTGAGTGGGGACAGAGAGAAGTGGATGGATTTTTAAGTGTTCAGAAGTGCCTTTGACGTGACTTGCAGGACTTCTAATGACTGGCTTGACAGGTTAATTGATTAGCTATGATGGTAAGGGAAAGACATCACTGAAGGTTAGTACTGGAAAGACCCTTAAAAATCATCTAATACAATCAGTTTACTTTATAAATGGAGCGAAGTGGTTTGCCCTCGGTTACAGAGCAGGGTGTCAAAGGTGTCGGATGAGCAAACGAGATGGCTCAGCTCCCAGTCATAAATCACTAGTTGATGATTGTTTGAATTACTGCTGGTGTAAAGATCATTTTGTTAAAAATGAGTAGAATGCTAGAGACATTTGCATCAAGGCCTTAAAAAGAATACATAACGAAAATATTCATCTCAGCATTTCTTGTGAGATCGAATAATTGCAGGTCCGAATAAATGTCCAACATTTGGGCATTGATTAAAAAGATTCTGACACGTTCAAGTGATGCGATCGTCTATGATATCATCATAAAAGATAACAATTGTGATTAACTTTTGACGGCATAGGAAGATACACAAAAACAGCAAGGATATAAAGTCAGAAAGGCAACTTGACTTCAGCTTGTATTGTACATAGAGGAGACTAGGTGAGACTGACAAAATGTTAACAGCCAATGGTGAATATTAGCAGAAATATTAGCAGTAAGTGCAGTTATATCTAGACTTTCATGTGTTTTCTGGAATGTACTATCTGATATGGTAGCCACTAGCCACTTGTGGTTATTGAGTTCTTAAAATGTGGTTGGTTCAGGGTCACCTGGCTGGCCCAGTTAGTGAAGTGTCTGCCTTTGGCTCAGGTTGTGATCCTGGGGTCCTGGGATCAAACCCCACCTAGGGCTCCCTGCTCAGTGGGGAGTCTGCTTCTCTCTCTCCCTCTGACTCTCCTCCTGCTCACTCACTCTTTCTTGAATGTGTGCACTCTCTCTTTCGAATAAATAAATAAAATCTTTTTTAAAAATGTGGCTGGTTTAAGTAGAGATGGGGTCTAAATGTAAAATACCTGATTTTGAAGACTGAGCAGGTAAGAAAGAATACTTTAAAACATCTCATTAGTAATATTTTATACTGATTGTATGTTGAAATGATAATTCTTTGGTTATGTGGGTTTAAATAAAACACATTATTAAGAATATGTTCTTCTATTTTTTTGTTATATTTTTAAACAGTGCTATTAGAAAGTGAAAAATTACACGTGGCTTACATTCTATTTCTATTGGATTGATTGCAAAAAAGCCCATTTTAAGCTCAGCAAGAGACAGGGCCAGTAGAGGTGTGGTGAGGGAATACTGCAGAGGCCCCAGCTTTCTCCTGCTCTGACGGGCCCTGCACTGGATGCGGCTGCATCAGGAGCCCTGGGGCAAAGCGGGCAGAACACAGGGCAGAAGGCAATCCAGAAACTATGACAACCTCATCGACCTTTAAACAAGCATGTGAGAAGCAGAAAACAGGATCAGGCAGTGGCAAGCTTGCCCACAATTGTTGCCTTCCCAGGCTTTGCGTCCTGTTGGGGCCACAAGCTCTGGGATGAAAAGGTAATATGCCCCTGTGTGGAAGGTAGGGAGAGGGGCCCACTACTGAGGCCTTTTCTCCTTGGGTGCTCCAGGCAGGTGAAGGTTGCTTGCTTACCGGGCTGTGTTGGCCTCTTGCCTGTGAGAGGCCAGGTGGGTGGCAGGCAGAGTCTGTGGGTGCAGGCACAGATACACAGGCCCACATTTTGTGACTGTTTCCACTTGGAAATAAAGTTTTTGTAGCAAAGAGTTTGGTCTCGCCAACCCTCTCTATGGGCTTCTGGGTAGGTATGGGACTGACAGACGAATTTATAGATCAAACAACATTTGTGGAAAAATCAGAATTTTAGAACTTGAAGGATTCACAGATGTTTTATACATTCATCTCTAGGCTTTCTGTTCTTTTTCTACATCATCATCTTTTTTTTTTTTTTTTAAGATTTTATTTATTTATTTGACAGAGATCACAAGTAGGCAGAGAGGCAGGCAGAGAGAGAGGAGGAAGTAGGCTCCCTGCTGAGCAGAGAGCCCGATGCGGGACTCCATTCCAAAGACCCTGAGATCATGACCTGAGACAAAGGCAGAGGCTTAACCCACTGAGCCACCCAGGCGCCCCCATCATCTTCTTTTATTGTAAGGAGAAGAACCTGAGGTCCTGACAGCCTGTGTGGCTTGCAGAAGGCCCCATCTTTGATACCAGCATCTGAGGCAAATATTCCTGATCCTTGGCAGGTTGAGTCTCTGGGCCACACTTTCCTTCACTTACCACTGGAGAGGATAATCCTGACAGAGCCTCCCTCACTTGTGTCCAGCTGCATCTAGAGGCTGACTGGGAATTGTGAAGATTTCTCACTCTGTAGAGAAATTTTTTAAAAGATTCTCCAGCCAAGGCAGGTGGGGATGAAACACTGAGAATTCACCTACCACAGGGATGGTATCAGGCCATTAGAGCGAAGCGTGATATAAGCTTACCCTTCTCAGCAGCCTGTCATGGTTAAGGCACAGGTGCACCATCTCCCATGTAGTCCCAATATGACAGGAAGTCCACCATTGGGTTCTTTCTAGAGCAAGACCAATCCCTTTGTCAGACGCATGGGTCCCCAGAGCTATGGCTAAGTTAGAGAGGCGAGGCCACCTGCCTAGCCCCTCTGTTTGCTGGTCAGCACAGGCACGGGTAGCCAAGATTCCCTCTGTCTTTACTGGTTTGGCTAAATACAGAGGCAAGACCGTACCACTTTAGAAGCCAAAATCCATCGGTGTAACATGATCTAATTTATAATTTTAAAGGGTTACTCTGGTTGTAGCGGGGAGAAGAGATCATGAGGGGCCAAGGACAGAAACAGAGAGGCCACTGCAATCCAGTGGGTGAGAGATGGTGGTAGCTGGACCCGCAGAGGAGGGGAGAAGTGGTCGTATTATAGATGCGCTTCAAAACTGCAACCTGAAGGACTTGGTTGATGGGTTGGATGCAGGGTATGAAAGAAAGAGTAGTCAAGGATATCTTCAAGACCTTTGCCCTGAGAACATGAAAGGATGAAATTACTATGTTCGGAGTGGGGTAGACTACTAGAGGAATAGTTTCAAGGGTAAAATCAAGATTTCAGGTTTGGGCGTGTTGGGTTTGAGATGCTTTTGTTGAATATGTTTCAGAGGATGGGATGAGATCTCAGGTACGTTTTCTCCCTTCTTGGCTATAAAAGCAGGAGGATACGCTTGGCTAGGGTATAGGGATAAAGCAGAATCCGTCCCTGCTAGGGAGGCATCTTTTTCTCTGCTATCACTTTCGGGCCTTGGTCTCAAGGCCATCCTTGTCTGAGGAGAGGCAAGCTCTACAGACCGTAGTCTATGGGACCTACAGGACATGGAGCCTTCCCTAGGGCACATGCTTCTCACAGTGTTTAGGCCAAGATGAAATAAGCTTGAGGAGGTTAGAGGCAGCTTGGTAGAGAAAAGAAGTGACTGCCCCTTGAGGGTAGTGGAGATTGGAGGGACCTATGCCTTGAGGGTGGCTGGTGGCTTTGCTGGAATGGCAAGAGCCCTGGACCAGAGCTACAGGACCTGGCTGGGAGTGTTGGCCAGGCCCTTTGCTGTGTGACCTTAACTTTCTTCTTTCTGGGCCTCAGCTTCCTTGCATGTTAACGCAGACCTCTCGGCAACGGTCTCTGTCTTCGAGTCATATTGTGAGGGTCCAGGGACTCCAGGAGAAACTCTGTGAGTCTATTACTGTGGGGTCTGGCCGACTCAAATCCGTCTGGACCCTGACTTCTTCCCTGCGTCTCTGCCAGGACAGGCATAAGAACTCACTTGCTTGGCTCTTGACTTCAGTGTTTGTGCCCGCTCCTCAGAGATGGGGAGGACTTTTACCTCTTCTCAGATGCTGTTAAAAACAGGCTGGAGAATTCTGGCTGCAGAGAAATGTACTGCCTTAGGGAGCTACTAAGAGATACCTCTTCCCCTGTCGACCCTCAGCAGGCAGCGCTGAGCTCCCCGGTGTAAACACCATGCATGCTACTTGATTTTAAAGAGATGGCACAGTGCTCTCTAAGAATTTTCAGTTGGTAAAATATCAATGTGATGATGATATTTGGTAAGAATTGTTTGTATTATATTTTAAAAAGTGGATAGGAAGGCAGAGGGGATTGCAGCGTCTTGGCATGTTGCCACCTAGTGGCAGCTGCTGGGATGGCCCAGTCTCTTGGAGAGGCTCAGGAGAGCGGCTGTTGCGGGGAATGGGGCAGTCACCCTGGGGCTCTGATCAACAGTTGAGACTCTCCGTATTCATCTTGGAGGCCTTCCCCTTTGTCCCTATGGATCCTGTTTATCCTTCTGGCCACAGTTTAAACCACAGGCTGTCTCCCAGCAACTACCAGCATCCAATTTATGTTCCGCCCACCCTGGATACTGCCTTATATGGGGCATTTAGAGTCTGTGAGGCCAGAGGCAGCAGAAAATCTGGGCCCTGACACTCAATGCTTAGGGCCCATGAGTCCACCATGCCTAGGGCCTCCATGTTTTCCAAAGGCCTTCAAAATATTTGAATTCTGGGGGAAAGAAAAAGTTACTGGCTCGCAAATATAAAAGGAAAACTACAAAGTAACCATAAATGTTTTAAAAAATACAGATGAAATTCAATATGTTGGTTAAATGGAACACAATTCATACAGTTGTATCTAAATCCTGTTCCATGAGAGCACATTTTAATACATTTACTATGACATAGGGTGATGGGCTCTCTGAAGCAAATAATACTCAGGGCCCAGAGAGGTCTTAAACAATTCTGTCCCGCAGACCTAAAACGACCTCCATCATTCCCACATCCCCATTTTATGGATGAGACTCTGGAAGGTGAAGGCACAGAATGAGGTCCCTCAGGGGAAGAGCTGGGACCAAAGCCCAGGTTTCCCGAGTTGTGGTCCAGCACTTTCCATGACACCTAGTCCTTAGCGTTAATAGTCCAGTTTGCGGTGCCAGAAGCTTCTCTGTGACTTCGCATGCTCTTTCAGGGTGTGTAGGGATCCAAAATGGAAAATACTGACACACCTACTACACCTGTACCATCAGCAGCTCTGTGGATGTTTTTCACTATTGTTAAAAACCCAACATTTAATATACGCTTGCCTTTTCTGTTTCCTTTTCCAAGTTACTTACACTACTTCTATTCATTTATGATCCTCCCTCGATTACTTTTAAGACTGATGGCCTAACTAATATTTGTATTAAGGTACAGAATTACATACTCATTTCTTTTTTCTTTTTCGGTGTTTCCTTATTTTTTTTTATCATGAATTTTTAGAAGGCCATTTTCTTATTTCGACACTAGGCACTAAACTATAATAAACACGAAAACCCAATTTTTATAACCTATTACAGGTTTCTAGGACTAGTAATTGTATATGCTTCTTCCATGGCAATTCAATATAATAATCTCATCTGCAGATAGATATTCTCTTCCTTTAATTTTCACGCTATAAATGTCAGAGATGGTGAATAATTTGCTTAGTTGAGAAGTATTCCTTTAAAGTTACTACAAATAATCTCCAAAAGGCTTTTGTGTGGGTTTTCAAAGCGGAAAGCTCCTGCTTGGTAGCTCTCACTGGGGAGGATCCCTGTGCCTGGTCATGGGGACACAGAAGGCTGTGGTGTAAAGGGAGATGAAGATGGGCACACCACGCTGGGCCCGTGAGGGCAATGAGTTAGCAGCAGAGTTCGCCTGTCCTTCCCAGTTTCCTTGACATGTGCAGCACATCAGAATTTTTTGGGAAAGAACCACCTCTGTTACAGAATATGTAGGCAAGAAGCAAAGGCAGTGAGAGCTATGGCCTTGAACTTGGTCTAGTCCAGCCCCCTTAAACTCTAAGCTTGGGGCTGTAAGAAGAGAAGAGACCTGGGCAGGAGCAGAGCTCAGAGCCCTTGACTGCAGGTCCAAGGCAAGTTTGTTTACTTTTGGGAAATTCCTAGAGAGGAGAATTAGACCGAGAGCAGGGACTCATCTCACTCATCATATTTGCATCTTGCCTAATACCTACCGCAGCACTCTTGATATAAGTGTGCACAATAACTCTTTGTTGGATTACTCAATAATAAATAATACAAGGGAAAAAAGTCTTCCCTTTAAAACACAGACAAGAGAGATAACGTGTCAAACCCGTAAGGATGGCTGAAATAAAAAGACAGTAACAAGTGTTGGCAAAGATACAGAGAAATTGGAAGCCCTATACGTTGCTAGCGAGATTGTAAAATGGTATAGCCACTTTGAAAAAACATACAAAAACAGGTAAGCACTTTCTCAAAAAGTTAAACTTATGGTAGCCAAAAGACCCATCGATTCTAATCCTAGGTGTATAACCAGAAATGAAAGCATGCATTCACACAAAAACTTGCACACGAATGTTCACAGCAACACTACTCATACCAGTCCAAAGGTGGAAGCAACCCAGATGTCCACCTGATTGAACAGATGAACAAAATGTGGTCTGTCCATACGATGGGATATTTTTTAGGCCATTAAAAAAAATGAAGCCCTCATATCTGCTATGACATGGATGAACCTTGAAAACATTGTTACGTGAAAGAAGCCGGTCGCAAAGGGATGTCTGCTGGATGACCTATTTATATGGAATGTCCAGAATAGGGAAATCTATAGAGGCAGAAAATCGTTTCCAGTGGCCGGGGAAGAGAGGACATGGGAAATGATTCTTCATGGGTTTCAGGATGTCTTTTTAGTGTCTAAAACTAGGTAGTGATGATGATGGTATGACTCTGAACGTACTTAGAAACCACTGCAGTGCACACTTTAAAAGGGTGAGTTTTATGGGCAAGGGTATCTCAGGAAAGCGGTTATACACACACACGACACCCAGAACCCGGTCTCCAAGAGACCTGTTCTTGGAAGGATGCCTGCACAACTTGTATGGCTGCTCGTCGGGATCTAATTGAGGGTTTCGGTAACGACGGGATGAGGAAGCCTGCGACAAACCACCTTCCAAACTGTCCTCTCAATTTATCCGAGATATGCAAATCTTTACCTCAAACAGCTTCTCCAGATATGGGTGAAAATTATCTGCTTCCTACACTAAAGCAAAATAGTGGGTGGCAAGGGTTCATGCCTCGGCCCATTGAGCAGTTGTAGGCTGGGTGGGGGATAATGTCTTAGCTTTTGTCGAAGAGATTCAGTCAGCTCTGAGGACACAGTGTCATTTTTCTAAAATGCAGTGCACTTCTGTCTCCTCCCCACCGCAGACCTTCATTTCGTACCAATTTTCAGACTAAGTGGGGCTGGTATGGTCAGATCCAGAAGAGAGCCAGGGCTAGTCAAGCAAGTGGGCACGTGGCATGGGAAAACTCTGAGACGTGTCCACTTCCTTCTTCCCTTCTGTTGCTCATTCCAGGGCCCTCCCAGCACCCTGGCCTGCCTTCTGCGACTTGGGGCTCCCCAGGGACACTTCCTCATCCCCATCAAGTTAATCTAATAATCCAGTACCTCCTGAGGGCTGAGTGCCAGGCAACATGTTTGTTATCACGGAACCTTTTGGATTTGGTTATCCTGTGAGCTGGTTCTGAATTCCATGATGTTGCCTTTGTTGTCTGTAGACTCTGGCATTCAAGAGGTTCAGCACCCCACCATGCCAACATGCCACCTTTTTTTGATAGCGGCGGTGTTTAGAAAGCTGCCTATCTGACCATGTGGAGGATAGACTTTAGGAGACAGACTGGGGAAGTAAAAAGGAAGGGAAATTGATGTGTGTTAAGGGTCTACAATGCGCATACACTTCTGTATTTTCTTATGTCATCCTCACAACCACTTTGTGAGGTAAGTACTAACATCCGCGATTTATAGAAGAAGTAGTGAAGGCTCAAAGAACCCAGAAACATGCCAAGTTCCACAGCTAAGCAGAGAGGCTAGGATTACGATCTAGGTTTGCTATACTCTGATGTCCAGGCTCTCTCCCGCCCTTGATCTTGGACATTTCTCTCGGCCTGGGGGTGGGAAACAAATGCTTGGTAGGCTGTGAGGGAGCACCATGATGCCAGCAATCACCCCTAGAAACTCCACTACTTATGAGGTGGTTCCAGAGGAAGGCCCGTGATTTACTGTGGGACTTTGGGCAAGCCACTTAACACCTTTCTGCCTCACTGTCCCCATTATTTGTCTGTAAAGCACTTTGAGAGCCTATAATAAAGGAGCTGTATAAAGACAAAGAAATATTGTCCTTCTGTGTAGGCAGAAAGCCAGGGTTCCTACCTGTGATCAATGAAAGTCCTGTGGCACTTTCCAGAAATGTAGGGCCTTGGGAAAAATTCCAGTCAAGTAGCTGCTGACTGAAAATCACCCTGTAGTTTCACCTGAGTAAGTGTTCCTCAGTCCTGGCTTACCTGTCAGGGCTCTGCTGCTATTTCAGACCGCTGTTCCACTCAGCTTCCCCCCAGAGGCTGCTTTTAACTGACCCCCTCTGACACCATTTGTCCCTAGGTTCAGTTTCTAACAAATGAAAGGAACAGCATCGAGGGAGGTCTTTCCCTCCTTCCTCCTCCTCTCCTCTCTCCTTCCCCTCATCTCTTCTTCTGAAATTCCAGGCACTCTTTCTTACTATATAGCTTCCGCTCAGGAGTACGCACCAGACTGTTCATGGCAAATAAGTGTCAATTTTTCGTTTGGGCTCTACTTATATTTGATTAAGTGTGTTCTACGATCTTCAAGCAATGTGTGGAAAATAATCGTAGAATTCCATGTCTTCATAGTTCCCTCATCAACAAGTGAATCAAAAAAATACAAAATATATGCATTGATGCTTCTCCCCCCAAATCTGAGGTAGCGTATTCTTTGGTATACCGTAAGTCTCTAATATGAGTAGAAGTTTTATGGGTATTTCTTTGAAAAATGCCTCTTTCTACTGAGCCTCTTTATTGATGTCGTTTCGTTCTGCACCCTTCTATTTATATAGGGCACTCAGTTGTTGCCCCAAGGGGTTCAAACACCTGCTCTTCCAGCTCAGGGAATTAATGTAGGAGAACACGGTCCTTGGTGATAATGGCCATTTTCCGTATTCTTCTTGGAGCCACGTGTGCCTTGTCTCTGGAGTTCCTTTGTATTTCCTGTCTCTTCTCTCCCTATGGGGGCTGAATTTTGTTATTATATTTGGACTTGTATTTTGTATCGGTTCCCAACAGCCAGACCAAGTTTCACTGGGTTGGTTTGATATCATGTATGTATTAAGACATGAGTGGAGAGGCATCACAAAAGGTTAAACAGTCAGACACAAGTAAGTAGGTTCTCTAGTCTGGGCTAGGGAGGGGGCATGCTAGAGGAAGATCCACTCTAACCAAGAAGTAGAGCTATTCTATTTATATATTTATAAGGGCCTGGAAAAATAGGCAACACAATGAATCTTATGTTTAAGAAAGCAAAATATATGTTTAAAGAAATATACATATTGTTAAAACAGTTCTATTTATGCAAAAGATTCATGTAACTTTATAAAGGTTTTCAGGGATTTTAAAGCATTTTAAGTGCTGTGTTAGACTGTACTGGTGACAGATGTTCAACGGCGTGCTTAAGTTTTTGTTTTACTGAAAAAGCAGTGGATTACTTGATATTTTCTTTTTAAAAAATCATACCAACACCACCCCCCTTTAAGTATAGCTCTAATTCACTATTTCTAAGAAACATAAATGATTTAAAATAACATCAGGGCTTCTAAAGACAAGTATCACTAGAGTGGAGCTAGGAGATTTTGTTTGCTGAATATTCCCTTTAGAATGCCAGTTTTTTGGTGTCACTTCTTGTTCTTTTTCTATGAAGACAGATGGTGTCAGTAATTGCCTATATATTTAATTAAGTTAAAAAGCTACATAGTAAGGTTTTGGCAAAAAAGTAGGAAATTTTGTGCTACGAGCAAAGAAAGCAAAGGGAAGCAGAAATTGGTAGCATAAGACACGATTCCTCACCACGTACGCATTTTGATATCCATATGTGTTGGAATGTGAGATTGCATGAATCTCATGATAAGAACAAAGGCATTTACCCTGAAAGATGGAGCCCGTAATGGAAATCTAGATGGCAGTTCTCCTACATTTTGACTGGCTGGATTGGAATGACTCTACCTGTTGTCCATATCACATCCAACGTGGGCCCAATACTTAGCAGTCATTCTGAACTCTTCTGAGACTCAGGTTTTTGCCTGGGATTTCTCACCTAGCAGGCTAATCATTGTGAAATTATTATGGGAGGAAAAGCAGTAGCTACTTGTAGAAAGTGGTTTGGAAAACTGACTTAGCCATTCTTGTGGTGTCTGTTTTCAAATGTTCCCATCCCGCGAATCCACCTTCTGGCTTAATGGCAATATGGCGCTCCCAGCTGTGGTGCTGTGTATGGGCTTGCTCATTTAAACTCTTAAAGCTTAAAAATGGCTACCACAACACTGATTTTATTCCATTTCGCTTAGTCATTAACATTTAATGATTACCTTATGTGCAGAGCACAAGGATGGAATATATTTAAAAAAATAGGAGATGTGTTTTCTGGCTTTAAGCTGTTCAACTCAATTCAACAAGCATATTGAGGATATACAAGAGAAACATACATTTTCTTTGGTGATGGTGGTTGAGGAGGGGGAGAGATTTACAAAGAAAGTCACCATCAATTCAGTGCAGTACCACTGTGAGCATCTGCCGTGAGAGAAAGAGCACAGTCTCGTCAGCCAGCTAAGTCCTGGTTTGCATCCCGGTTTGCCACTTTTTTGTAGCTGTGTGACCTTGAACATGTCACGTTAGCCTCAGGTTCCTCATCTGTAAATTTGGGATGATAATCATACCTACTTCTCAGGGTGTGAGGCTTAGGAATACTACATGTAAAATATATAACGGAGTGTCTGGCATGTGGCAAAAATTCAAAAAATAATATTATCGTTAGTGATGACTCTGGCCATCAATACTGTACCTGTGCTCTGAAAGGCTAGAGAATGATGTAACAATTGAAGGGGGATTAGTTAAGGTGGGTTTCCAAGAGGACTTGGATTTCGAAACATTTTGAAAGAAGGAAAGTTGTATATAGACAGAAAAGAAAGGAAGGGCAAGCTATAGGAATGAAGGGGGCGTGTGGGAGGCAGAAAGAGAATGCATGTATTGAACATGGATGCCACCAAGCAGGTCAGCTTGCTCCTCTTGGAAAGTACTTTGGGACATGATCAATGAGAAAAGCAATTAGCGCCGCGTAGTGGGCAGGGGAAGATTCAGGATTCAGTTTTAAGAAGTAGGTTAAGGCCTAGAGCAAATCACCTTGTATTTCATCAACCCAACATTATCATACAGGTAAAATTAAGTTAAAATGAATGTTAAGGACAACTTCGAAAGGGAAAATTTACCACATGATAAGTCTTGACCACAGGTGACAGCTAGAAACTAGGAAAGGGCCACTCAGCTTCAGTTTCGTGATGCTGGTGGACAAGCTTTAAACACATGGATGTGGAGAATCTTCTGGTCTTTCTTAGCATTAGCAAGAAGCCCTTCCTTTGCTCCTACCTGCTGCCCTCCTGAGTCCTGCAAAGCTATGGTACCTCCTGAGAAGTGCGGGATGCAGTGTGAGTGCCTGGATTTGCCCTCCTCTGGCAGTGTCTCTGATGGTTAAAGTTAGTTAAAGACCTCAAAGTCTGCAGAGAAGTGTCTGGGCTTCCTTCGAAAGGAAGCAGGGATCTTCATGGTGAGAGTGGACATCCGAAGTCCTGGATGGGACAACCGGATATAAACAGAGGAACTGGGTCTCTTCTATGTAGACCAACCAAAATTCTACCCAAGAACTGATGCTCAGGTTTGGATTCAATCTTTCTAAAGGTTAGGGTTTACAGTATAAGGGGGCTAAGCCAACATGAAAGGACAGTCGCATATGGTATTATCATATATAGCAAAATTGGCCACTAGTTTACCTGTACTACCAGGGTTAAGAAATGGAATTATAATTTTTACTGTGAAATTTATTGTCATCATTGCCTTTGTGCTTCCTGTAGAAGCCGCCATCATCATCATCATCATTACCTGTATATTACAGGTCTCTTTCACTGACATGAAGATGCAGACCTTTTAAAGGGACAGGTCTTTTACTTTAATGCTTCAAAACCCTTTGGGATCTATTTTCCCTTCACTGGGTATTAACTTGTGATTAACAGTGTGCCTATTATAGCATTAAAAAACACTGAATAATAGACACTGCTGTTTATACCAAAGGCCTATTAAATTTTAATTTAGATATAAACTCTTAACCTTCTTATATATAAATAAAATACCTTCCCTGAAGAGAAAAAGTAAATCTCATTGAGGTCCCTTGGTGAATACCTTGTGTATCTTGAAAACAGAGATAGGGAGATCTTGCAAATGAGAGTACCAGAGGGAGACTCAGGGAGAAGTATTCATTCATTCATTTAGTGGATATTTACTGTGGAGCTATCACATGCTAGACACGGTGCTGGGTGCTGGGTATACATCAAGGAATAAGAAGGAATTATGGTATTTCTGTAGACTTCAGTTTTTCTATTCTCTGAGATAAATATATTCATTTTTGATGTTTATATATCACTTTGAGATGATGAGAATGCTCACTGACTTTTAAAAATAATGCTAATTCCATTCAGATTCCATTCACAATCTGAGAACCTGCTGAGGGCTCGAGTGACAGTTTTACATGTGATTATGCCGTTTGATTTAATAAGAACAGCACCTTATATCGGCTCAGCCTCTCGGAATGTCCTGTGTGAAGGAGGGCAGGAGCTCACCATTTGTCAAGGAGAAACACAAGGCCCCCAGAGGTCCACTGAGCTATCTGAAGTCCCACAGCTGGCTAATGGCCAGATCGGGGACAAAACCCGTTACCTGTCACGATGAAAATATTTTCAGCTATCTCTTTTTTTCATCTTTTGGGCTGATATATTTGTATGATGTATTTGTATGATGTATTTGCCTTTGGGGCAGTTTTCAGAATGCGTGGGATATTCTCTGATAGACAACGTCAGGGTCTCCCTTTTAGTCTTTCCTCACAATTTGCACTGGCAACAAGTCCCACTTCCTTCTGTGGCTACTTTTCTTAAACATTGGATTTCTTTTCCTTTTCCTTTTTTTTTTTTTTTTTTTTTTTTTTTAAGATTTACTTATTTATTTTAGGGGGGTGGAAGGGGCAGAGGGAAAAGGAGAGAGAGTCACTCGCGGACTCCCTGCTGGGCACAGAGCCCCACGTGGGCCACCACCCTGAGACGGTGACCCCCCCCAAAGTTAAGAGTTGGATTCTTAACTCACTAGGTCACCCAGGTGCCCCTTCCTTTCCCTTTTGTAAAGAAGTAATAACTATCAATGATCACAACAGAGATGGTTACTTTAAAAGGTCATGGTTATTTAAAAGTCAGCAAGTTTTTAATCTGGAAATTTTTAGCAGAAAGCATCTTCACCAATCTGTTAAGCGACTTCCTAGAAAGAAAAGGAACTGGAGAGAGATATATTAATGCATATTTGTAAGAGGCAAGTCAGATATGATGTTTGTGACATTTAGATCCTCACTTTTACATCTATGTGTTTGTGCTTTTCTACCCCCAACCTTCACAGTATCTTTCCCACTTGGCCCGCCCTCTTTCTTATCTTCCTTCAAATCCTAATGATCTTTCTGCTCAAATCCCACCTACTCTGTACAGACCTTTCTTGATTGCTCCAAACAGAAGGCTGTTAAACTGACATTACCTTTTTGATGTCTCTTTTATTGTTCTGTGTTGTTGTCACTTAGGTTTTTATTTGTAATTCATTTTTCAAGTCTGTCTCCCCTACTAGACTGTGAACTCCCTAAGGACAGGACTCCACTTCTTCTGCATCTTTGCAGCCTTTGTAGCACCTCCTAAAATGGCTTGTACATAATAGATGCTCAGAAAATACTAGCTCTTTATTTTAGCATTTCCCAGAACTGAGTAAGTAAGCTTAACAGAGCTGGATAGTCTAAAAGCTCCAAGAGTCCATCAATCAACTGGCTATCAGGCGACTATCATTGTGTTAGATATCAAGAAGAGGTAAAAAATGCAAGGTCAAGTGTATCTTCTAGAGGATTTACAAATCTCATGAAGGCAATAGTAATGCCTAGGAACCAGGAAGAGTAAAACACAATTGTGTGTGTATGTGTGTGTATCCAGTGAAATTAGGTGATGGATGTGAATGAAATTAGCTTCCTCATGACAGGGAACAGACCTTGTTTATATCTCTGTTCCTTCAGCTGCTAGCATAGGGCCAGAGTAAGCCCTTGGAAAGTATTTGGTTAATGAACATGTCAGTCTGTCCTCAATCTGAAGCCTTTGGTAGACATTTCATGTCCCTCCTAGAACCCAGTGGATGCTGCCCATCAAAGACCCTGGTTCCAGGTCCTATAAGGGTAATAGTTGCTGCTCTTTGTTTAAGGATTGGATCCCTCCATGGTAATATGTTACACAGCCCCTCCTCTCATCCTCACGTGGGAAGGCCAGATTTCCAACGTGGCTACCTTGTAGCTCTGTGTATTCTGCATGGAGTCTCAGAAAGCCTGGAATGTCCCCATGCCTAAGGTCCTGGAATCTTGGACACAAAGCCACTGGCAGGCATGGCTTTGTACTATGCTCCTACCACCTCCAAAACCCAGGGACTAGCCCTTTTCCTTTTTTTTAAATTGAAATATAATTGGCATATGATACTATATTAGTTTCAGGTGTACAAGATATACATATATATATTGCTACATGCTCACTGTGATAAGCCTGGTTACCATCTGTCACTATACCAAGTTATTATAATGTTATCGACTGTGATCCCTATTCTGTACTTTATATCCCTGTGACTTATTTACTGGCCCTTTTTTCTTCTATTCCCAATGACCCTGTGTTCTGGTGGATGTTCTCAATATTTAAATATGGCTATATTTCCAAAATTTTCCTTCATTTTACTACCTTAGAACCTTACTCTCATCTCCTTAAAGCTGAACAGGATTTTCCACACTCTTATCTGAAGCCGATTCACAATTGTGGGCCTGTTGTTGGTGTACCACTGTCATTGTATGTCTCTTTTTTCTGGCTCTCAGTCCTTTTTGGTTTTACCATGGTAAGTTATGGGGGCTCAGCTCAGCCCAGAGAGCAAAGATGTGAGATGGACGCTGTCCCCTGTTTACTGCCTCTTACATCTGATGAAGGACATGTGTGTCTGTAAGGGCATGTCTGTGAAAGTGCTTTGTAAGCTATTACATTCTATACAAATTTGTGATGATCATTATTCACATATTTTTTTCTGATTACAAATATAATAATGCTTACTTTTGAAAATGCAAATGCGGAAAGCCCAAAGAACAAAATAGAAATCACTCTGTATTAGTTTTCTATTGCTGCTGTAATAAGTTGCCATAAACTTAGTTGCTTAAGGGTCGGAAGTCAGAAGCCTCACTGGGCTAAAATCAACGTGTCAGCAGGGTTTTATTCCTCCTGGATGTTCTCGGGAGCATCTGTTTCCTTGCCTTGTCTGTCTCCCGGAGGCTCTCTGCATTCCCCGGCTCACGGTCACTTCCTCTATTTTCAAAGCTAGTAGAACCCTTGGGATTTCATGGGCCTCCTGCATAGTCCAGACTGATCTTCCCCTCTCAAGATCCTTAAGTTGATCACATACACATGTTACTGCATAGGGTGACATTCACAGACTTGAGGGCTTAGAACGTGGTCCTCTTTGGGGGCCATCGCTCTGCCTACTACACCCTCAGTCCTCCAATCCAGAAAGAATGACTTGTAACTTCTTAGTATATTTCTTTTGGTTCTTTTTTTGTTCTGTATATATGTATTTTTTCTTTTTATAGAATGGGCATCATGTTTCATGTATTGTTTTGTAACCTACATTTCACCTTCCAACTATTCTTTTTTTTCTTTTTTTTAAAGATTTTATTTATTGATTTGAGAGAGGAGACAGCGAGAGAGAGCACGAGAGGCGAGAAGGTCAGAGGGAGAAGCAGACTCCCCATGGAGCTGGGAGTCTGATGCAGGACTTGATCCCGGGATTCTGGGATCCTGACCTGAGCTGAAAGCAGTTGCTTAACCAAATGAGCCACCCAGGCGTGCACCCCCCGCCCCCGCCCTTTTTTTAAAGATTGATTTATTTGAGAGAGCAGGAGAAAGAGAGAGAAAGCACGAGCAGGAGAGGCAGAGGGAGAGAGAATCTCAAGTGACTCGATACTCTGTGCAGAGCCTGACACGGACCCGATCTCACTCCTGAGATCATGACCTGAGCCAAAACCAAAAGTGAGATGCTTAACCAGCTGTGCCATCCAGGTATTCCCAGCCTTCAACTATTCTATAAATAGCTTCTTCTTAAATATTCTTTAAAAACCTGATTTCTACTATTTTCATAGCATTCAGTTCTATTGCTCTAACATAATTTGCTTAACAAATTCTCTACTATGGAATTTAGGCTGTTTGAAAATTTATGCTGTCCTTAGTAATGTGCTGGTTAACATATGCATATGTAAACCTTTGTGGTCGTGTCCTTGTGATATTTCTTAAAAGCAGATTCCTCTTATTCTTAGTATTAATTTTGAGTACAAAAGTAAGTACCATGAGAATATTATTGACATACATAATTTTTGAATGGGAAGTTTTCTAAGAAGTCAAATAAGTAAACCTACTCACTTCATAGCCAAGAAAACTGAGGCTAAGAGAAAGAAAGATAAGATTAAAATAATATAGTAATTTAGAAAAAGAGCTAGATTCGACTATTTGAAACTTTAGTATGACAAAGAGTTTTACAAATAAAACACAAATGACAGGGTTCTGTGTCCAAGTGCAGGAGGTGCATGGGTGGGGCACAGGTGTGGCAGGTGAAGAAGACAGCAGGATTGGTTGGGAGATTGGTACACTGAACAAACAAATAAATTGAGAAAGAAGCATATAATATATTGAGGGTAAAGAGGCTCAGATTTCTCACTGTTGGAGAAGGTACTTATTTTTAAGTGTGGAAAAGGGGAAGTCTAGGAAGATTCCTGAAGTGCTGGACTGATATTAGAGATATTGGTAGAAATGCATGGATTTAAAATATATATGCACTGATAGATATAGGAATAGTTATAGGTACATTCATTTGTGTCTGTGTGTCTGTGTGTAGGATCCATATATAATACATGAACTTCTGAGCTCTGTCCACTGAGAGCGACTAGAAGCAGTGACACTTCAGCAGCAATGCCTACACCAAGCCCAGATCTTAATACCATCTTCCACCGCAAGGACCCTAGGCTCCTGGGTTGGTCCTAGGTCTGTGACAGGGAGAATGTAAGATGAACCTGGACTATCCCTTTGTGATAGAAAGTAAGACATGCTCACAGAATGATGGGGACATGTCCAAAGAACACAAGAGTCACCCTGAAGTTCTCCCAGTAGCCAAATCTGGAACACTTTGAGCATCAAAATATTGAGAACATCAAAATACAACTGAAGAACATAGAAACTGACACATTCAAACTGCTATAATTACATATATGAAGACATACATAAATGAAAGATGGAAAGAAAAAACTCTTGTTTGCAATATATTGCCAATTAATAAATATAGAAAGCATGATAGAAAGTCAGCACTATATGGGGCACTTGGATGGCTCAGTGGATTTAGCCTCTGCCTTCGGCTCGGGTCATGATCTCAGGGTCTGGGATCGAGCCCCACATCGGGCTCTCTGCTCAGTGGGGAGCCTGCTTCCCCCTCTCTCTGTCTATCTCTCTGCCCACTTGTCATGTCAAATAATTGTCAAATAAAACCCTTAAAAAAAAAAAAGAAAGTTACCACTATCACAGTGATAGCAGACTCAGGAGAAAGTTGACAGTGGCTGCTAAGTTTCATGGGAGGAAATTTGATGAGGAATAAAATATTGGTGTACTCTTGGAACACCTTTCTACAAAATACTACTAATCAATGACAAAGGAAAAAATAATGATTTTATGATAGAGAAACATGGCTGGAAAAAATCAGGAAAAGCCACAAATGACAATCTAGAAGAATGTATTTGTAACTTGTGTAACAAAGGATAAGAGTTGCTTATGTAAAAAGAGCTTCCACAAATCAACATTTGCATTATAGTCCAGTTTAAGTGGGGTAAAAGATATGATAAGGGAATTAAGACAAAATACATAAGAAGATGATATGTATCATCACTGAAAATCAAAGAAATACTGAGGAAGACAAGATAACATTCCCCCCCCATCAGGCTGGCAAAAATAAGATGATAATACGCCAGTATCTTGACTGATACCACAAAGCATGCCAACTAGGAAAGAAACTAAGGTGCTTTCTGAAGTGATGGTACTTGCAAAATGGCTAGAGTATGCCAGTGATTTTTGCAAAAGAAATTTTCATTATATATATTATACTTATTATAAATAAAAATTTAATATATTTATTTATATATTTACTTATGTATTTATTATTTATACTTTTAAATTTATACTTTTATTATATGTAATCATATCATTTTATATATATTTGTTATATTTTATTATTTTACATATATATCTATATGTCTATATACCTATATACACTCACACTGAGCTAAATCTACTTCCCTTGTCAATGTAAAAACACCCTTTGGTGTACTCACTGAGCACTTCTTCCAATACTGTTCTATTGAAAATTGTAACACAAATAACTGTATATTCAGGTATTAACAGGAAGGGACAAGGAGAGGTCTTAATATGATAAAGTCACAGAATTATGGGTTAGTATTTATTTATCTCATCCATTAGTTGATGCCTGAATTCATTCTCTAAAATCTTGGCACCCCATCTAGTATCTGCTAGAATATCTGTTGTTCCTTCCTTCCATTCGTTCTTCCTTCAACACATATTTACTGAATACCTGCTGTGGACCAGGGCAGAAATAGTGTTGAGAATTGAGTGGGGAGCAAAAGAGACCTCGTACAAAAAAGAGAATTGAGTGGGGAGCTTACAGTCTACAAGAGGGAGGTAGCTGTAATCAGATAATCATATAAATACATTTAAAATTATAACTAAGCTAAAGTGGTGGGAAAGGAGAGGTACTTGGTGATGTAAGAACTCAAAAGAGGGAAACTAGACTTTGTCAGGGAGGTCAGGAAGGCTTCTCTAAGAAAGCATGGCTCGAGCTGAAATCTGATTGGTGGAAAGGGGGTTACTAGGTAAAAAAGAAGAGGCAAGAACATTTTGGGCAGAGGGGCAGTGCATGTAAAGGCCCTGTGGCAGGAAGTAGTATGATGAGTAAGGGAACTGAGAGAGGCCAGTGTGGTTGGAAGAGAGAAAAAGAGGGGGAGTTAGGTGAGAAAAGGCCAGCAGGGCACATGGGACCAGCCAAGGTAAGGTTGGGACTTTAATCCCTGAAGTCCAGAAGGATAGTAAGCCCAGAGACAGGTCCAGCTCTGTGTTTGAACATCCCTCTCCCTGCCATGCAATTTTCCCCATACCAGACTTGAATAAAGAAAAACCACAAGACAACAGTCCCTGTAGTTCCATCCTCCTCCTGCCCCAGGGATCACAGATTGAATCCTCCTTTCTCATGACAAATGTCTGGGGAGGGAAGCCTCCCCTGCTTCCCTGCCACCAGCTCTTTCACCAGAGGGCATTGTTTCTGTCGTCCCTCCACCCCAGGTAGATTTCTGGATGCCCTTCAGTTTGTCCTTTCTCTCTCTGCGTGCGGGCCTGAGAAAGGAATGCAGAAATGATCCAGGGCTCAGGAAGGCAAATGGAAAATGATTATTGAGCAAGCTGAACGCTGCCCAAAACATAAACTCTCACTTTGAAACCATCATCTGAATGAAATGGAGACCCATAAAACCGAGAATAATGAATATGAAACAACTAAAGTGCATTTACAATGTTGGACGGCCAGAGGATATCAGGAGAGGGAGGACAGAGGCCATTTCACCCTGTTGATGGAGGTCTGGTCACCCAGCACTTACCGAGGTAGAACTCAACGTTTTTAAAACAGAGTCCTGTCAAGTCATACTGAATCTAAACATTATAATTTTGGCGGGAGCAGTGAGAAGCAAAGCAAAAAAGGCTGAAGTTATCTAGACCATTCTACGTCAGAGCCACACAAATGCATATGAAGAATCTTACAGATGAAATATTGAATAAATAAAAGCCTGTTATACAATGATAACAACATATAGCATGTTATCTATAAAAAGTTTTAAAACAGCGAAATGAAACTATCGTTTATGGGTTCCTCCATGGGTTATCAAAGCTTAAAGATGTGGAAAGGAATCAGAGCCCAGTTATAAGCCTGTGGCTGCCTCTGGGAGGAAGAAGGGCCACATTACGAGTGGCAAGAAGTGCACAGGACTGGAGGTGATAACGGCACCGCTTTATTTCTTAAGCTGAGTGGAGGCACAGGATGCTTATTACATTACTATTATCGCCTTTTTATATTGATGAAATATGTCCATCCCAATACATTTTTAAGGAAGAAACAATGGACAACTTAAGTAGCTGGTGAACTACTGATAAGAAAAAGAATGGAAACAAGGACTCTCTTAACTCCTTTCTAGTGATTGACGTTCTATTTAAGCACAAGTTTTAGACAAGCTCAGTCCCTGGATGGCATAAAATAGTCTCATGATAAGACACAGGCAGAACCCTAGTGGGCAGAATCGAGGCCCTACTGAATGAGCTATGTGGGATGAGTTCTAGTCTTTGAAATTCCAGCAGTACCCAAATGAGAAGATCCTGGGCACAGACCCCGTAAATGCGGAATTTACAGAGGCAGCTCCTCCGAGGAGCACTGAGTCTCAGCAAGACGCTGATATTCCCTGTAGATTAGATGCGGATGGCATGGAGTCTTTACATATTTTAGTATTTCGCGAGGCATCAACTTACCTGTTGTTCCAGGGTGGTTGGATCAATAAATGTCACCAGGTCTATAGAAAAGTAACCAACCACATTTTTCATTTTACAAGCCTTTCCAATCTTGAGGCACAAAGAACAGAGGAGTTGGGGATCCACTGAGGTCTGAGGCATGGTGGTACCAGTAGAGATGAAGGGGCCTTCTGCATGGAGCTGGTCCCCCGTGGACAGCACTCTGATTTCTCCATTGGGCTCGATCAGCATGTCCACCGTCAGGTTGGTGACACTTCCTGCGGGTGGGTACGCTTCCATCGTTCCTCCTGGTGGGAAAAGCATGGAGTAGGTGAAAAGGTGGGCCCATGTGATTGTGTCCACATAGCACAGGAGGAAAAATCTCGGGCTTTGGCAGATGGACTTCGGCTCAGATCCTGCATCTGCCATGTCTTGTGAGACTTCAGGCAAATAGTTTCAATTCTCTGAACTTCCTGTTTTGTCATCTATAAAATGGGGATAATAAAACCTACCTCACCAGATTGTTGTGAATCTTAGAGATACTCTATCTATAGTATTTATTCCAGTACTTGGCATATACTAGGACTCAATGAATGTCAGGTTTCATTCACCAAGAAGACATCATAAGATCATCAAGTCTGTGCCTATTCATAACATAAACAGTGGACCCAAGGACCATAGGCAAATCCCTCAGGAGGAATGAACTGCCCGTTGTCCACGTTTATAGTTTGATGACAAGTCCTCTTTCTGTTCAACTTCACTGCTTTTTTAAAAACTTTTTTTATTTTTAAGGGTTTTATTTATTTATCTGACAGAGAGAGACACAGAGACTGAGGGAACCCAAGCAGGGGGAGCAGGAGAGGGAGAAGCAGGCTTCCTGCCGAACAGGGAGTGCAAGGTAGGGCTCCATCCCAGGACATGACCTGAGCCAAAGGCAGCCACTTAACGACTGAGCCACCCAGGCTCCCAATTTTACTGTTTTTTGAAGTTTCAATAGGTTAGGACTTTTATCCGGAATAGGAGAATACTGACTCTTATGTCAAAGCACTCCTACACCAAGTCGTCAGGCTTTTTTTTTTTTTTTTTTTAATGTGGAGTGCAGGAGATGCTGCCATTATTGAAGAAGGGTCCCTACTGATAATGAAAGCTTTACAATTAATCATACTTTCCCTTTTGCTCTGAATAACAGAAATCACAGAGGCCGACCTGATGCTCAGCCACAGCAACGATGTGAGACCAGGCTAATTTTGTGAGTCAGCTTAGTCATGTCCTTAGTCATGTCCACAGAACATACACGGCCCTGATGTTTAATTGTAGGCCCCACAAGAATCTTACTGACTATATACCTTGTATAGAAGAAAGATTTTAGTATTACTTATAAAGAATAAGATAGCATAACTTAAAAGTAAAAACAAGGAAGCAGTCCCTAGACAGGGTGGACCTTGGAGCCCGAGAGCTCCAAGACAAACTTGGTGCAGATTTCACAAATTTGTTAGGGGGTGACCTCTGCCCCCAGGCTTCAAACATCATATACGGTTAGATCCTGAGACTTCAGCAATTCCCAGATGCAGCCATCTGTTACTTTACACAAAAGGCACTTTCCTTAAGTGTCTATGTTTGTTGGGAGCCCGCCCTAAGGAAAGCTGAGTTTCAGAAGGAAAACTCATATATCTAGTTAGTATGAGATGTGCTTTGCTTTAAATGGGGCCCACTAGTGTGTGCTGCACCTAAACACAGGTTGTTGGGGAATTAGCAAGGTAAGTGCAACAAAACAACAAAATCTACAAAAAACAAACACAAATACCAATTGCATCTCTGTTGAGTGAATTAACTATGTGGCTTTAAGCCACCACCTATATTTTGAACGATGGTGCCTCCAAGAACCATATTATCCTTTCTACATCCAAGATTACTTGAGTTTGTTTTGTTTTACTTCAAGGTAGCTGATTCATAAGGTCTTCTCAGCATTATGATCATGGCTTTTTCACTGTTAACTTTTTTTCCTTTCAAAGCAATGAATTCCTTTTTAAAAAGTATATTGCCTTTGATGATAGTCCTGTGACAAGGTAGAAACTGAATGCATAGCACGTTTTGTGGCCATAAGCACACCCGAGAGAGCAGAAGGGAAATGAAACAGGAAAGAGTGGAAGGTGGTGAGACACGTGGCATGGGAGTCAGGAAACCGCAGGTGTGTGTGTGGGGAGGGGGTGGGTGATGGCCCGGCTTGGCCAGTGAGCATTTACGCAGGGCCTGCTGTATGCACTGGGCTCAGAGCCAGGCAGAGGTTTGGAAACACATGACTTCCTGGAACTGGGTTTTTGAGACGTATTAAAATTGTAGGGTCTAACTGTATTACTATTCACCATATATTTGTTGTATGGTTTTGCCCAGTGACTTCCTAGCTTTGAGCCCATCTCTCCAACTAGAAAGTTGGCTTCATAAAGCTTGTTCTGCTTCTCATAAATAGTTACTGTGTTTACAATGGCTGAAAGAAAGGAAGAAAGGGTAGAGATGAATAGGAGGTCGAGGCTCAGCCCCAGCTTATACAGCTCAGGTGAGACCGTAGCTGGGAAAACACTTTCTAAGCTACAAAGCTCCCATGACAAGAACTAGATTAGAGGACGGTTTGCAGGCTGACCTTGGATGATTTGGAAACTCCTAAGTCCTATCCTGGATGCACCTGGAGATCTTCAGGGTCTCCCTGTCCTAACAAAAAGAATCCCTTATTCTTGACCGGTTTTGTTGTAGGTACCTTATTTTCTCCCATTTATGCATATGGGAGTGACTCTGTTAGTTTTACTTCTCTGTCAGTGGGTGCATGTGGAAATTTGTAGAATCATGGAAGTTTGGATTTGAGAGCACACTGGAGATCATGCGTCATCTCCCCTTCTCCCTGCATCAGTGAACAAGCCCCTTACATCATGCTTGTTAGATCGCTGACCATCCAACCCCCAGCTTGACTAATGCAATAACAGGGTGTTCTCTACTCCCCCCCACTCCACACTGCCCACCCTGTGCCTTCCAACAAGCCACACATCTGTCCTTTCCGGTGCTCTCTCATACACCGAACTAGGGATGTGTTCCTTGATAAATATACCCGCTGGGTCCCATCAGGACTCCCCGAACAACACAGAGGTAGCCTCCGGGATGATTTGGGGCGAATCACTTAATCTTTTGTACCTCCATTTCCCCTTCTGTAAAACAAGAATGACAATGGTACCCACCTGATAGGATTGTTGGGGGGATCAAATAATAGTGTCCAGCACATGATAAACACTCCCGGTGCTCACCATGTGGTCTCCACTGTGCTGTGATCAGTCTTGTGCAGTCGTTGCCGCCCTTATCTGATGTCATGTTAGGATATTATCACATATTAATGTTAATCTAATCACCTTTAGGATCACCTGAGAGCAGTGAATAGAGTGTAAAGATACCTTCTGTGGCCTGTTACACTAGCCTCCTTGTGTCCTTCACGAGGGTAAGCAGGTAAGACTACCTGCCTTAGGCCGGAACTTCCTAAGAGGGAGGGGCCTTGCGTGGACATGTGGTCCCCACAGGGACCTCTGCAACTGGGGACAAGCATCACTCGCTCCATTCAGCCCCTCATCCACACACCCCCTCGTGTCCTTCGAGCAAAGGGTGAGTTAGGAGGATGGAAGGGCAGTGGAGGATCCTTACTTAGAAGCTGTGCCTTCGGAAGTGGGGGAGAGACCATTTCCGCTGTCTCACAAAAGGGAAGGGGAGACTAACACTTATTAAAGACCCACGCTGAGGCTGTGTGGCAGAAACGGTCACATCCATATTGTGTTGGATTCCCCCAGCAACCCCGTGAGGTTGGTAAGGGAGGAAACCAGGACTCTGAGAGTTTTAGAACCTTGTTTGAGGTTAGGGATGAGCTCCACAACCCGGTTGTTCGACTCCAAAGCCCACCTGTCAGGGGAAGTCCGAGGTGCAAAGGCAGGGTAGGGTCCCGAGCTGTGCTCACCACGCCTGCTGCACACAGCTCCCGTCCATGTCAGAGACTGGGCACAAGTTAAATTTTCAGACAAACTTCAAAAGCGAGAAGGAAGTCTGCTTGTAGGAGCACTGATGTAAAACCAACACAAGAGAGGCAAGGGATTTAAATCGGCGCGAGGTTGACCGCAAACTAGGGATTCAAGGTTGTGCGGACCAATCCTCAGTAGAAACTTTACAGTCTTATTTACCTTGACAGAGAAATGTTTGGAGGAATTTCCTCCACGTCGGGAACCGTTTCTCATTGACTGGCTGTGCGTGCTGTGCTAAAATGCCCGCCAGCTCCTCGGAGATCTTCACCAAAGCTGGCTCCTGCAGAAACAAATTAAATAGAACCACAAGCAATTTTACTACAGAAATGAAAACTGCTTGTGGAGTGATTAAAAACCAGGCCTCCAACAGGCAAAAAAAATGTGGTTACTGTTTACCCAGAGTCAGAAAGCCATTTTGAAATTTTGCTCTAATTTTCCAGGCATTTCAGTTTTCATATTTCAAAGTGATTTGGCCCCTACATTTTGCTGCTAGTCATGCCTCTTGTCTCCGAAGGGCGGCCTTCCGTCTGGACGTCAGGAAACCCGGCTGCAGACCCACTGCAGCTGACCAGCTGAGTGTCCTTGGGCAGTGGGCCTCTTCGCTCTGAGCCTCAGTTTCCCTTTATTGTAAGATGGGGCTTCGTTACCTTGTCCCTAAGATCCTTCAGATCCGAACGTTTTTTATTCTATGACCCTAACCGGGCTGACCCTGGGAGAAATTACGGGGTTAAAAGGGTCTTTCTTTGGGGGCGCCTGGGTGGCTCAGTGGATTAAGCCTCTGCCTTCGTCTCAGGTCATGATCTCAGGGTCCTGGGATTAAGTCCCACATCGGGCTCTCTGCTCAGCAGGGAACCTGTTTCCTCCTCTCTCTCTCTCTCTCTGCCTGCCTCTCTACCTACTTGTGATCTCTGTCAAATAAATAAATAAAATCTTAAAAAAAAAAGGGTCTTTCTTTGGCACTGTGTCCTTTCCCCCTTGTTGGGGGGCCTCCACATCCTATAGCCATGGGGTCAAAGCCTTAAACTTCAGGCTGATCCTATAAAGGTGGGGTTATAGGTGGGAACAGGTTGGAAGAGTGAGGTGGGAAGGAGAGCTGGCAGTCCCCGCTAGGTCACAGCCTCATCTAACTGGACCTGAGACAAGCCCCCTTACCATCATCAAATAACCCAAACCACAGAGCCCTGCGTCAAAATGAAAACAGCTGGAAATTCCCTAAAGAATAAGATGCCGGACTTTCTGATATAAAAAGCTTCAGGTTGCCAGAGTCTTTTTTTTTTTTTTTTTTTTCTGGGTAGTCTTAGTGGAATCTCTAAAAATTTTCAAATAAAAGCCATCTCTTTAGATTTTATTTCTGGCAGAAGTAGGGCAGGGCACTAGATGTAAAACCATTTGATGGGCAATATTCATATTCAAAATATGGGACGCTGACAAGTAAAACTCAGGCTTGCTTTGGGTTGCTGGGGACCTTCTGGATCTATATGTGAGTGCTCAGTAATCTGGAAGAATAGGGAAAGAATCCACCGCTTCGGTGAGTGGGGTTGAAAGGAATCTTAGAAATAATCTATATACTAATTTATTTCCAACTTCCCTGACATTAACAAAGTGGTTGTCCTTCCCCCCCACCCCCCGCCGCTCTTCACCCCCAGCTCCCTGGGATATCTGTTTCATTCTGGGTCCAGTGCCCTCTCAAAATCTATAATAGAAGACAGATATCTGAGAATATACTCTAGGCAGGTCCAAATCATCTGAATAATTTCTGAAATATCAAGAAAATCCTGGTGGGAGAGTCTCATTAGTTAGCTTAGTAAGTGCTTGACATACAAAACAAAAATACCAATGAGAAGGGGAGGGTGTCCGGCCAGCAGGTTCGGGTGAGTCACTGTGCAGGAGCTGGAGGTCTGTTCTGAAGGGCTGGGGAAGCAGGTTCAGACCACAAGTCTCTGCCTTGGGAAGTGGAGGCAGGAAAATTGCTGTCAAAGCAGGGGACATTTTGCCTTGCATATTCTGCCCCATGTACACATTTCCTCTCCTTTTCACTGGACATTGCCTCAGGCCTTCAGAATCCTGCATCTCAGTCATAAACCACCGTACACAGCGCAGAGTTCCAACGATTGGACCCCCTCATTACTCCTACTTGGAACACTGTCCCCCAAACCCAACTTTCTTTTCATTTGGCACTTGTTTCAGTTAAAAGCATTCTAGTCTACTGAAGAAGACCAAGTGTCTGTGATTTATGAGGTGCCCCAAAGCTAGGAGGCCCGGGCATGGCTGTCAATTCCCACCCTGCTCTGGGAAAGCCCATAGAAGCCTCGCAGGCCAGGCCCTTCCCCATGACCGTGGAGGCTTCTTTTCTGTTCACCCATGGTTAAAGGGTCTTCCCGGTCCTGCTTCTAAAAAGTGTTAAGACATCTGTGCCATCATCTCCTGTGTGGCTATTCATATCAAGACAGTCCAAAGAGAAAGAACTCAGTTATTCATTTACTCATGCATGTATCAATAAATTACAGGTATGCAGAGTATCGAAATCACAGAGATAGACAGTATAGTGGTCTGTCTGGGACTGGAGGCGGGGGGAATGGGGAGTTGGTGCTGCGTGGGTGCAGAGATCGAGTTTCACACCATGAGAAGAGCTAGGGAGATGGATGGTGGCAATGGCTGCCCAGGGTTACAAATATATTTATGACCCCAGGGATGTACACTTAAACATGTTAAAGATGAGGGGGCGCCTGGGTGGCTCAGTGGGTTAAAGCCGTTAAAGCCTCTGCCTTCGGCTCAGGTCATGATCCCAGGGTCCTGGGATGGAGCCCCGCATCCGGCTCTCTGCTCAGTGGGGAACCTGCTTCCCTTCCTCTCTCTCTGCCTGCTTCTCTGCCTACTTGTGATCTCTGTCAAATAAATAAATAAAATCTTTTAAAAAAATGTTAAAGATGGTAAATTTTATGTTATATGTATTTGCTACAATAAAAGCAACGGGAGGAAAAATGACCAAATGTCAGGCCTTCCTCTTAAGTAGCTGAAGTTGGGGAAAAGAGTGTCTTTGTGTTTTAGGGCGTGGAGATGGAGTGCCGTCAGTGAAGGAACAGGTGGGAACCTTGCTACCTAAATCTTCTTTTTTTTTTTTTTTTAAAGATTTTATTTATTTATTTGACAGACAGAGATCACAAGTAGGCAGAGAGGCAGGCAGAGAGAGAGAGGAGGAAGCAGGCTCTCTGCAGAGCAGACAGCCCAATGCGGGGCTCGATCCCAGGACCCTGGGATCATGACCTGAGCGGAAGGCAGAGGCTTTAACCCACTGAGCCACCCAGGCGCCCCGCTACCTAAATCTTGAAACTAGATCTCCATCAACTTGAGGATCAAGTTGAGACTCCCAGATAACGCATGAAGAGGGGCCACTGTGACTCGGCCGGTGATTCCTAATGTAGCCTCACCTCTCTCCTCTCCAGCTCCCACGCTTGCCCCAAACTCTCCTGTTTGGTCTCTTTCCTCAGCCTGCCTTCCTTCCTTTCTGCTGCCTCCTCCTCATCCCGAGTTAGTCCCAGTCACACCTCCCCCAGGAAGCCTTCTCTGTCACCAGCTGGGTATACTTTCTCTGTGCTCTCCAGCTCTGGGTGGGTGGTGGGGGTGGGGGGGGGTTCCCTCAGGGTGTGGTCAGTGGCTTTGAGGTCATTTTCCCCAGTGCTCTGCACAGGGAACACTAAATGTGGAATGAATCATGGTGGTAGTTAAACACAAACACAGCCCTGAGCAGCTCAAGTTCCAGAATAAGGGAAAATGTGAAACCACTCAACAGGCCTAACCTCCTTGCTGTCCAGGCACCACCTGGGGGGATGACCACTTAAGAACCAGCCATGCTTCCTGGGTGGATGTTATGGGATTCCCTGCCTCTGAGGGGCATTGGGAAGATAAACGAAGTGACATTTATGAAGTGTCACCTCAGATGCAACACGCTATGTGAGGGCCATTAATGAACTCGTAGGGCTGAGGCATCTGGACGCCGTGCCAACCGGCCGCCGCTGCCTCTGCTCACACAGCCAGCCATTCTGCCCGACCCGCAGCATTGATGCTGTGCACAAAGCCACAGCAAGGGGGTAATTTCCTAGAGGAAAGTCGGCTGCAGGAATCAGGAGGAGGAACCGTGTCCCATCATGAGAAATACACAGCTGAAGGCACTGCTGGGGTGGTGTTCGCTAGGGGATGCTGGGGCACATGGAGGCAGCTTGGGGCCATGATTATCTCTCTAAGAAAAAGATACGGCTTGGAATAGGGTATTAGCTCTTCAGTGAATTTGTTTGAAGGTATCTGATGGGACAGAGGAGGAGTATGCTAAGAACGGCCTTAGCACCAACGAAAAGAGAATTTTTGCCCCACCCCTACCGTGCTGGACCTGCAGCTCATATATTCAAGAAAAGGCAGCAAACTGACATTCCATGTAAGAGCTGTTTTATCTCCACCACCCCTACAAACAACCCTTCAGCTTGGAAGCTGCCTGTGCATGGGTGGGTGAGGCCCGAGCTCAGAGCCAGGCACAGAGGACTCCAGCAACGCTGTGGCGAGACAACGTGAGAGCACCCTTTTCTTGGGAGCAATGAGGGCTCTCTGATGTCAGAAGCCAGTTCCCAAGGCGGAGAGGTAGTTTCTGTTCCCTAGTGATGATCATCTTGCATAGTTAGAACACAGTTACCACATCTTCAAGAGCAGATGTTGG
Organism: Mustela putorius furo; assembly: GCF_011764305.1. Classification (NCBI taxonomy): domain Eukaryota; kingdom Metazoa; phylum Chordata; class Mammalia; order Carnivora; family Mustelidae; genus Mustela; species Mustela putorius. Next base: position 10,788,751 of record NW_025422045.1, on the reverse strand, counting down.
TAAGGGGAGATCTGTACCGATTCAGGCTTATTCCTTCAAAATGACTCGAGGACACCCAGGTGCCGGTGTACTCCCATGCACCTGACCACACCAGACAGACCTCTGCGTTCAAGGGAAGGGTCAAAGCTGTATAGAATGCTTTCCCTTGTCATAGTAGGCTCACATCCATGAGCTCATTCGATCCCTACAGTAAGACTCTGATGTAAGCCTGTGCAGTATCGCGTTCCCTGCTTTGCAAATGGGAGGCGGAAACTCTAGAATGAAGAGGCTTTTTGCATTGTCAGATTCTGTTCCTGGGTGAGTATTAACATAGCACTAAAGACAGAAAAAAATGGGAGGTTTGCAGGAAGGAGTGCTAGCTTGCTTTCTTTGCCCCCTTTTCACCCTCCTGAAGTGTGTCTATATGGGTGTGTGTGTGTGTGTGTGTGTATTTATACATATACATAAAATGTCTGTTGCAAGTCAGCAATAGGGACCTCTATCCTATAAGCTTGTGAAGTGAGTAGTTAGAAGGTTTCACTTCAAGGAGTCACATCAAGGTGGTAGACTACCCAGTCAGTGTTTCAGAGGTCCCATCACCGGCGCGGAGTAGATAATTTAGAGCTAACAACTCTGCAGGTGTGGGAAGGAAACTATGTATTTTGTGGATGATAAATGATATTAGAAAAATTCACTTTACTTTTTGAGAAAAAAAAAAATCAGAATGACAGATTTTTCTTCCATCACCATTGCACTGATTAGGCCAACCCACATTAGCTGCTGGCCTTGGTGGAACTGAGAGCTTGAGAGCAAATCCCATCCAGGAGAAACTTTGGCCCCATCTTTGCCATTGCATATGCTTGTCCCCTTTCTCCAGTAAACACAAGTACCCCCAGGGAGCACTGACAATAGTCATGACCTTGGAAGGCTCCAAGATGCCTGCAGAGCATAGCACATAGGGCCTCCCTCTGACCCACCACGGCATCCTAGATAGTCTAGTCTATCAAGCATGGACCTTGCCTCTCAGCCCACTCTCTTTTTCTATCAAGAAAGTGTAAATTTGAAGGGAGAGATATCTGTCTGAAGTAAATTCACGATCTCTCAGGGGAAGCCGCTAGCATATCCAATTTAATACTGCCCTCAATGACTAAAGCTACTTCAAACTCCAGAGAGTTAACTTTCCCAGGTAAATTCAGTACGTGTGTGTGTGTGTGTGTGTGTGCGCGCGCGCGTGTGTTGGAGAGGATGGAAGAGAAGAAAGAAGGAATACAAATTAGAACACTCTAAATATCAACCCCACCCAAACTCACTTTACTCTAGAAGCTTCTTTGCTAAATCTGCGGTGGTACATTAAGGAAAATCACTTCTTGGCTAATCACCTCCAATCTCTCACATCACACATTGGTGGTGCTCAAAAGAGAAACCAAGGGACCTAGTTGGATTGTTCTGTTTTATAAATATTTCTTCTGTCCTTAAACAGAGGAATGGAAGGTGGCCTAAGGTTAGAAGGGCAGGACAATGACTTAAAAAATGAAGCAAGACTGTCAGTGTTGAAATGGGCCGTATGGATCATCTAAGTCAGATGCCTCATGTCCCAGAAGAAGGGATGAGACTCCTGCACTCATGCGGTGAGACTGTGGGAGCTCTCTGGCTGCCTCTGACTGCTGGATGAGTCTTCTTCACCAACCCTGCTTCAGAGGGTCAAATGTGGGCACCAGGAAAGGTGGCTGGTGGGGCAAAGATGGAGATAAGGGAGGGATTCCAAATTTGAGGGCAAATTGAGAAAGGTTGCTTTGCTGTGCATAGGATGCATTTACCACCATAGGCATTTTTTAGGTGAAATAATAGCTCTCACTGAAAGCTTACCATGTCGCAGGCCTGCGCCAGAGATTTTTTTATATTTATTAACTCAAAGCTACTCTCGCAATAGATATTATCATTCTCATTTCATGTCACACAGCCATGAAGTAGCAAACTGGGATTCAAATCCAGTTGCTACCAGGACGCCACAGTGCCATGGGATCTGCTTCTGTAACTGTTACCAGCGGGCATGAATGGTCAGACTGGGTCAGATTAGATCAACCACATGATGCTAAGGCTATGCTATCAAATTAATGAAAAAGTGGTGGAGGGGACATCTGTTGGTGGCTGCCCAGCATCTTCATCCCCTTGGTCAGGGTAACAATGTCCCAAACTCCCTTTGAGGAACTGCCCCCACCTCATTCTTAGCTGTACGAGTTGATGGAGGTTGGCTCACCCTCAACTGCAATGTTCTTTCTTCCTATTGTCTCAATCGAGGACAAGCTCCAGGAGCTGCTGGCAGCCATCTTGCAACCCTGCGGACAGCCAGCCCGAGGGCGGGGCAGAGATTGTGGGCAAGGAGGAGCAGCGATGGAGTCACCAAGTCCTTCATGGTACTGAGCCACTGGATTAAGCCTTGTCCAAAGTCAGACTGGTCCTTGGATTTTCAGTTAGCTGAGATAGATAGTCAAGCCATTTTGAGTTGGATTTTCTGTTGCTTGAAGTTTAAACATTTTAAGCAGATACAAATGGGTGGTCTAAACCGTGTGCCCACAATCCATGCTGGATGCTTTCAGCCAGACAATGTTCTGATCGTCTGCGCTTTGGTTACTCTCATTCTGCAATCAGTAGCGAAGTTTTCACTCATTTCTCTCCATTAAGATCATTAGGAACAGTCCCTCTTTAGAGTGCAAAAATATGCTGAGAAGATGAAGGAAAAATGAAAATGTCTTTAGCAAGTCATAAACTACTTCCCACACCTACTTAAAGTTTAAGGACTGCTTTAATACTCCATGTTTAATTGTTAATTGAGAATTTAAAAATCAAAAATGCCAACTTTGCCTTAGATGAGATGGAAAATTATGCTGCTGTAGAAGGTAACATAATGTAAAACAGCCAACATTACCAAGGCACACAAATGTTTTTGGTATGTAAAATTGCTTTGTAAAATATTTGCTCCATCTGCTGAAAGCGGCAAAGACAATTTTCCCTTGATAGCTAATGGCCCATTTCGGCTGTGTGGCAAGTGATTCGCTGCGGTGGCGGCTCTCATTAAACAGAATGGTGAAAATGCGGTATATAATTCCATACTTATGTAGCATTATCCACTCACTGCTTCTCGAGGAGTCTGTCCCTCATTATGTGGGCCTCCACCTTGTACCAGCATGCAGGCCTAGCAGTTGATTTGACTGGAGAAGCGTTTTGTCCAACTGAGGCACATATGTTGCCCTTCCATTCCGAAGCTCTGCACAACTGCTTCACCCTTACCAGAAACACTGGAGAGGTTCCTTCCCTTTCAACTTTCCCGTACTTAAACTGCTGTTTCTTTTTCCGTGCTGCATGTTGGGGGTTGCAATAGATCAAGATTAAGTGTTTATTGAAATTCTTAGTTGAACTTTGCACACACACACACACAAGCAGGAAATTTGTCCCACACTGCGGTCCTAAAAGCCGGACAAACCCTGCCCTTGGTTCCTGGTGCAAACGTGGCAGGCTGTGATCTCTCTCTTTAACGGAGCTGTTTACACTGTGCCCTGAAATTACTCCAACATCTGCTAAAGGAACAATTAAAAATAAATAATCCAGGGTGGTTTAAAAAAAGAAGAATATGTTCACGGTTTGGGAATGATATTAAGAAGTAGTTACAGCTGCAAGTGGCAGATTTAAAAAAATATATTTTTAATGTGGGAAAATGCGTTTAAAGGGAATTGTATGAAATAGGAGTGACATCAAGTAAATACATGAGTGTTTTAAAGATGTCGCGGTCTTGTAGAGCAGAAACCGTGCAGTTTCCAAATAAACCGCCAGTGGAGGTGGCGATAATTATTATTACTGGTAATACGTCTCTTTCTTACCAGTCAGAGAAATACGGTTGGTTGAGAAAACTGCATGTGCTAAAAAAAATCTCTTTAGCTAGAAATTGAAAACGAAAGAAAACACATGTGCCCTTTGGACTCTGATTTTTCATTCAAGTGGAAGAGGAGGGGGTGGAACTTGTGGAATGAAATGAGACACCATCAGAAGGATATTTATTTTAATTTTATACAAAAGGAACGGGCAAGCGATTTACTTTTCTTAATCAGAGTGAAGAGCTGTACCTTCTTTGGTATTTCCACGCGTACGGATGGATATACTTGAGGCAGATACGGTAGCCTTATATATTTATTACTGTGTTCTTTCTACAGACCATGCTGGTGAAAATACCAGGGTAATAAATCAGTGAACTCCAAAAGAGAGGGTTTTTTTTGTTGGCACTGGTGCAATGATAGGAAAGTCCGAGCCTTCTCAAGGGCATCCCTCTCTCACCGGGGGGCCCGGAGGACAGCCGACCAGAAGCAAATGGCGCAGTCGTAGGCAGAGAGTAAAACTCATTCTGAATCTGTTCCAAATACCCATGCCTGCTCTGTGGTTTTCAGCAAAGCAGATATTTCCAAAAGAACTCCAAGGGGGACTTCCTGGATGTGAAAACACTAACCAATTCTCGTTTCTCTCATCTTTTGCTTTATTCCTTCCTTCCACGCTGTTATTGCGAAAAACTGGCAGTTAAATTCAATTGATTCAAAATATTCCGGATCCATATGGCCGCCAACCCTGGAGCTGAGGCGGCCATAGTGCCTCACTGCTGTTCTCAAGCATTTGCCTCTCCCCCAGTCCCCAGATGGTGGGAGTAGCATTTAAACCTCCTTTTCTCTGCCTTGTACAATAGACCTTGGCACCATTTCAACTGTTTACTCCGGTAATTAACAGCTCTGATACCACAACAATTACAACTCCTACACTCTCACCACAATAATGCTATGAATTAGTGAGAGCTAATGGCTGGAAGGTAGAGTGTTTCCAGACTGTGAGATCTGTGCATTTTTAGAATAAAATAAAAGGTACAAACAGCACGCTTGCAGTAGACAATGATTACCTAGTAATTAGTTTACACAAAGCTTCCTATTTAATGGCAAAACGCTGTAATTAACGTGTGACAGAAAATCAAAGGGTACTTTGTAAGCATATGAAAAATTAACACTGCAGGCCCATAGCTTTATGTACTGATTAGAAGCATATTAAATCAATAGGACACACAAACCAACAGCTTGTATAGCTGGTTATTATAGGTCCTTGGAAGGGGGACCCGGCTTTCATTTACTCGGGGAGGCAATTTCCCTTCTCCTGTCATCTTCCTCAGGCCCCAGAGAAGTACCTCAAACCCATCCCTGGCAGCTTTGTGAAAATAACCATTGAACTGGAAGAAAACATTCTAAGTCATTCTCAGAGATAAGGAAAAATATGTAAATGATTAAAGCTTTCCAATGATGGTGGTGACGTGCTGCTACACTAATTAGAAAAGACACCAACCGGAACCAGAAAATGAAGCAACTGGGTCTCAAGCTTGTGGTCAGAGCAAGCTGCACTTTGTCAGGTCAATGCCTCTTTAGTTGACATGTAGAAAATGAAAATAACTGGAATTATCTCCTACTTTCAAATGATAAGAAACCAGACTGCTGTCAAGGTTTATTCTTTAAAAGGCATTGCCTAGTAAATCAGTAGGTAGGCACAGTTGGGTGTACCACAATTGCATATCTTCAAAAGCCACAATCCTATAGAATGATAATTGGTACATAGAACACTATTCTGGAAGCCTACAAGAGGCTAAAGGACCTTCTGAATCACCAAAGGGAGATTAAATTGTACATACTTATTCAATGTTTTATGGTAATATTGGTAATAAACAGGTAGCATTTCTTGAAGGCTTATTGTGTGCTAAGGATATTGCTAGCCAATTTACAAAGGAATCTTATTTAACCCACCCCCCCTCATCACAAGGCAGGTACTAATATTATCCCTCTTTACAGATGAAGAGGTAGAGACTTGGAGACCGAGAAATTGATTGCCCACGGTTCCCCCCTAGTGACCTTGATGTGCCTGGGTTATAGAACCATGTGGAGCCAGACCACCTCCTGGTTATCCTGAATGTTCAATTATTCAGGCCAGTCTATTCCAACACTGGTTCAGCTTAAGAGGGAGTTTAGCACGTCAACCCTGAGCAGGAGACTAAAAAAACACAAGCAGAGTATGTAGTTGCATATCCAAAAAACAAGGTTTGAAATGCCCACCATATTTTTGTTGCTACATTTGATCCTGAAGTTTGGCTGGTCTAAGCTTTGTGAGAATTTATTTACAGGCTTACTGAAATGATCATGCTGCTGTATTAAGTTGAGGAAGGCATTGAAAGCTCGTCGTCCCCATGAACAAAGGGTGATGTCCAAAGCTCACTCTCATCACTCAAGAACATATATGGGTATGTGAGACAGTTGGGTTGCAAAAAGCTGGATCCTAGGAACTCCCTAGCAGGGGATCAGCTTCTTTGCAGCTCTCTGGTGTGCCTTCCTACCTCTCCGCCCTGCTGTGCTGTGCTGAAATGTTTGTGTTTCCCACATCTCTGCAGAACGCAGAAAACCTGTCCCTCGGGGCAGCAGGTCACAAGGGTAGGGACCTGGGGGAGAGAACACTGCTCAGGGATTTTCAAACAAGGGGTCTTTTCTAAATGGCCTCACCTCCATGTGGCAAGAACATTGGGCCAGGGGAGTGGGTGTGAGTTCCGGGTTAGGCACCATCATTTATTAGCTACGTGAACTTGGGCAAGTCACTTAATTACCTAAAGTATCGGTTTCTCCATCTGTAAACAGAATAACACTACTTATCATTGTGATGTGGAGGTAAATGACTAGAAACTTTAGGGTTTTTATGAGATTGAATGAAATTCAATTGAATGAATTTCAGTTCCTTAAAGGGCTGAAAGGCTTGGCACTCCCCAGCTGTCCTATAATGCTAATTATCATTATTATTGTTATTATTATTATTGAGAAATACAGGGAAATGTGAAGACTGTAACAGTGTATATCCATATATCTAAGAAAATGCTTCATCTCCAGTGTAGGCCAGCCTTCTGGCAGTTACTAAATACATAAGATAATCTACGAAGTCAAAATTTTAATCTATAAAAGAAATATAATAAACAAATAACCATTCATATGGAGTTTAATGACTAGGGAAAATTATGACCTTAGACTTTTTTTCTTCATCTAGAAAACCTAGATTTTCTAATACCAATAGGTTGTTTTTGATATAAAAGATGTAAAAAAAGGATCCCTTGCTAGTAACCAAGTAATAGCAATTGGAAGATGCCTTTTGACATCTAAATAAAAGTGCAAACAGTTCATCATATCCAGTGTTGGTAAGGTGGTGGCAAAATTAGTATGCTCATTCTCTGCTAGCAGCCTTGGAAATTGGTGCCACCTTCTTAGGAAGTAATGGAGCAACATACAGCAAGCCATTAAGCATTCTACTCCTGAGTCTTTCTCTGAAGGAAATCATTCAGCAGAAGTAAAAAGAGATGTATACAGAGACCAAAAAATAAAAAACAAATCTTTACTCCCTCCATATGCTTTCTCTCCACCCCCCAAAAGTGGGAAAGAATATAAATTTTCAAGTTAGTTGAATGGTTTAATATGTTAGAGTAAATCAATACAAGGGAATATCATACAGCCATCAATTGTGACCACTACCTATAAACGTGGAGGACATTTAGGATCTGATGTTTAAATAGCATGTATGGTATTATTGTAGCTATAAGAAATAAATGTAGCACACTTGAAAATTAATACACAAAAATGAAAACAACTAAGTTTGGGGAAAGTGATTATGTACTTACTTGGTTAAATAGTTTTTTAATCTTATTATATTATCATTTAACTTTTCTAAAAAATTATGTGCTTACAGGGTAATGGTTCTTTGGGATTGCCTAATATACCCGCTAAATTTCACATAAGCACCAAGCTCAGCCATCCTACAGCAGCTCCTGTGACCCAGAGGCAAGGGCATCTCAAGAGATGGAGGTCTTCACAATAGAGTCATGGAGTTCTAAGACACTGACTAGGTAGGTGATGATTCTCCTTCATACTTTTGTTTGCTGATTTCATTCTACAAGGAAGCAAAACAACTATCGTAGGTGTGGATGCCTTGAATTCATATTTTTAATTTTAATTTTAAGTCGTCTCCACACCCAATGTTGGGCTTGAACTCATGACCCTGAGATCAAGAGTGGCACACTCTACCTACTGAGCCAGCCAGGTACCCCTGTATTTTAGTATTTTTAAATATAAATTTTTTCCTTGGTGATCTCCAAATTAATTTCAGATGTCTAATGTACACAAAGGTATAAGTAAACATAAAACTGCTCTTGGGTGTGCTAAAATAGCAATATTTTGTAGGCACATTCAGGAGGCAATTCAATTTCCTTTTCCTCCTTTCTCTCCTAAGTAAGCCCTCGGCATCCTGTACTGTCCATCCAGGGAAATAAAGACCCAAAAAAGGGCTGAACATAGAAATGCAATAGTAAACTGGCTTAGCTCTTTACATGGAGAAACTGCTCTAGAAATACCTTTTCTTGCAAAGCAACATTGCCAATAGCATCGCCAATAGACTGGCTACAAAGCCAGTCTCGTAGGAGTGAGGGAGGGAAGATTTATCCTTTAAAAAAGGGAAGAGGGGCAACTGGGTGGCTCAGTGGGTTAAAGCCTCTGCCTTCGGCTCAGGTCATGATCTCAGAGTCCTGGGATGGAGCCCCGCCTTGGGCTCTCTGCTCAGCGGAAAGCCTGCTTCCTCTTCTCTCTCTGCCTGCCTCTCTGCCTACTTGTGATCTCTGTCTGTCAAATAAACAAATAAAATCTTTAAAAAAATAAAAAAAATTAAAAATAAGAAAGGAGAGAAAGAAAAAGAACCACAAGAAGGGTGGGTACTACAGCAAATGTCTACCTGGGTCTCCCTACACTGTCTTGGGTGAGAGTGGCCAAGAAGGCTTTCCCCTACAAGCATGCCTTCCTTTGTTTAAGCCTTTATTCCTACTAAAAGAAAAGAAATACCCCCAACTGGGGAGTGGGATGTTTGGAATGTGTGTAAGTGTGTGGATTCATTAAACCTTAACAAGCATTGAGTACTTAAGTGAGGGAAGTTTACTGGGACCTATAAAGGGAGGTAGGTTTTATCGGTTGACAGGGTGAAGAGAGAAATGTTGGTACCAAACCACCATGAAAACAAAACGAAGAGTTGAGCTCTGTTGCTGCTGTGGCCATCACATAACATCATGCTTTTCCTAAAATCACCTACATCGTCTATACTGATTTTTTTTTAACGTGACTACAGCTTTTCCAGCATTTGTTGACTCCACCACTTCGTTTCGAGTCTCAATTGCAACCAGTCCAATAACTCTGGCTCTAAATTAGATAAGTAGAAAAAAAAAAGATGATCTTTATATTAGATCTCTGAGTCTACACTGAATCATGCCTACATCTAAAACCAATATCTGCAAGAGATGCAAGAGAATCTCCAAACAGTTCAAATTCCCATAAACAGCACTGTTTTTAATCTTTTGCCTACCACATACCAATGAGAAAAATCATGGTATCGTGTCATAAACTGCTATGCAAATGATGCTATTTGTAAGTATTAACATAATTTAGTGCTTACAGTCATATTCTCATTTCTAATAATTCTCCCAGAATGGAGTCTTTCTCTGGACTCTTAGCCTGCAGGATAGTCTTTCATCAAGAAGCTGAAATTTTTAATAACCTGCCAGCATATGTTTTGTATGTGCCAGGCTAGGCTTGATGACACAACATCTTCATTATCAAAAGAAACAGGTCTACCAACTGTAATAGGACATTAAAACATGCCTGTACTCATAAAGTAATGCTTTGATGTCTAAATGTGCACCATTACCATGGTCTTCCAGAACAAAGGATAATTCTAATCCTAAATTCTCAGTAGCTGCACTCAATGGAGATGGCACTTCACTTCTGCTCTGATTACAATTTCACTTTGAAGGCAAAAGAATGTCAATAGTCTCTTACCCCCCCGCCCCCAAAATTCTCTTCCGAACCACTTCACTTTTTATTTTTATTTTTGGCTTCCAACTATATCCTGGCTAAGCACCGTCCCTCACAGTATTAAACAGATTTCTGAGCAATTATTTTTTCCTTGTTAAGTTAAAAAAATGACATAGATAATTAATTATTCAAGAGTTTCACATTTAATACTATTAGCGCTAATGCCAAATGTATTTGGTGACAATTTAAAATGGTGTAGTTTAAAGTAATTGAAATTAAATAACGTGTAGTCAAGCTTTTAAGTGCAATTCAGCCGTATGTCATTATTCCATATATTTTTAAACTTAAAGCCAAACATTTTAAATTTATCATAGTCTAGTATCAGGGAATTCTTTAAAAATTGTTAGCTGAAAATAGTGAGAAAAATACCTTGCACACTATCATTTTGATTTTTTTTTAATAAAAAAGTCTTATTTTCATAGTTTCATCTCAGCAGTTTTGCTTTAAAAAGAAAATTGAAATAAATACACAATATGAAATAAAATCCAGTTTAACAAGAACACATGAAAAATCTCTATGGGCTTCAAAATTAAATACATTTTCTTTGTTTTATTTTTTTTCTAGAAGAGTAATTCACTTTGGTATCCCTTAAATAATATGTAAAAAGCTGGCCATGACAGGTTGTGCGTTTAGTCCATCCACTGATGGAGGAGGAAGAAAAGCCTGGAATAGATCATGGGGAGAACAGTAACATTTGTCAAAGGGAACTCTCACTTCTGACTGCTCTCTAGATTTATTCGTCATTTCACTTCCATAAGAATAATGTAGTTCTCTCTTGTGCGCCCCTCCCTTTCCATCACTTGTGTCTTTATTCACATACTGTTGTAGTGGGATGCTCAAAGCAGATAAACTCATTGCCCAGCCCACTGCTATGTGCATTGGCAGGGAAGGAATCGGTTAAGGGAATTTGCACCCAGATTTTCCTCATCAGTTTTGCATTCATTAGTATTAGCCAAAACAGAGATCTGACATTCAGAAAAGTCAGGGAGGTCTAGTTCTCTGGATGTAAAGTGAGGCAGCTTTAAAAATGGTGTGTTTAAGTGATATACAAAGCCATTAAAGTTACTTTAATTATTAAGTACGTTTGGAACAGGCCAAGAAGTTGTACAATGCATCCTTCACCAGTATACATGGAAAAACCTATACACATCCTCTCATATGCTAAGGCTTCTTCCCTATTACTTAGCTTTTGCTGGGAGATTTTCTGGCTGAGATGTATTATTTTCTCAACATCTCATAGGGACCAGCGGTTACATAAATTTCCTTGAACTGTCTTCAGAAACATATGACTGCTGACAGAATGCTTTTATACATTAGCTTCCAGGTGACAACCATTCACTACTAGAACTTGTCTCTCATAATAAAACACAGCTAGCTTAATAGCAACACTCATTAGAAGCAGATGATCGAGACCCACTTAGACCAAAAGATGAGATTTGTAATGCTATTTGAATATGGTAAAAAAAAAAAATACTTCCCAATTACCATAATCAACTTGAAGACTTTTAGGGCCCAAAAAGGGACATTTAAAATAACCTAATCATACAGGCTTCCAGTTATGAAGATAACTGGAATGAATAAGTCATAGGGATGAAAGTAACAGCATAGGGAATGTAGTCAGTGGTGTTGTCGTAGTGCTGTATGGTGGCGACGCTTGTCGTGAGTACTGCAAAATGTGGAGAGTACCGTTTGTACACCTGAAACTAATGTAACATTGTGTGGCAATGCTAACTCAAATTTAAAAAATTTTTAAAAATATATGAGAAATAATATTCAAGTAGCTTGATCAAGCCCATTCACTTTATATATGAAGACTAAGGCCTAAGAAAGTCAAAATTGACATGCCTAAATTGACACGCCTAACATCTCACTGCTGACAGGTGATGCAGCTGAGTCTAGAAGAAAGTGCTCTCACCTCCCAGCTGAGCCTTTTGCACCATCTCCTAACTGCTCACAAACACCATGGGCTTATGTCAACATTGAACTCACCTGTGCCCATTTCTTCCTCCAGTTCTCACGGCCATATCTGCTCTTCTCCTGTAGGAACCACTTGTAGCACTGTAGATGAGAAGCAACGTCACAAAAGGCAGTCCCGTTTCCTCCAAACTCATAGTCCATTTTAAAGAGCCATCGTTGAATTTCCAGGTGATCTATGACCAGCTGACCTAGCTGTTCTAGCATCTGTGGGGCCCAATACATAGCAATATTTAATATGGCTCGTTTTCTGATTCGTTCTTATTGTATGAACTTAGTTGTATTCAGGTGTATTCAAATGGTCTCTTCATTTGGTTATCTTCTAAATATTAAGACAGATTAGAAGTTGTAAGTGATATATATATGATGTGAAGAAATCACTAACCACTAGGACCAAAGGAGAGAGAGGGAGAGAGAGTGAGCATAAACTGGGTGAGGGGCAGAGGGAGAAGCAAGCTCCTTGCTGAGCAGAGAGCCCCACACGGGACTCAATCCCAGGACCCTGAGATCCTGACCAGACCCAAAGGCAGACACTTAACTGACTGAGCCACCCAGGTACCCCTAGAGCATTATGTGTTTACTTACTGATTTTTCAAATGCTTTTTTTTTTTTTTTAATAGTTTCAAGTCCATAATGAGTTATAGTCTTGAGAACTTTAACTGTTTGGAGCTTTGCTGAGTTTCTAAATGCTATAACCTATAAAGGTTTAATTGTTTCTTCATTAGCGTACATGAAATGCATTTGTTTGGTCAGTTGGCCAAGTATTTCGTAAGTATTATGTGAACAAGACAGATAAACGAGATAAAACATTCATGAAAAACAACTATTTTTTAATTGAGACAGTATTTCCTCAAGAACTGGGCTCAATCCCATGGGAATGGAAGGGGTAGAAGTTGAAGCTTTACTATGACAATGATGGCCAACATTTAACTCTACTGAACTCTCCATAGGAGCCCGGCATTTGGCTAGGCTCTTTTCATGAATTTTATGTTGGAATGCTCAAAAATGAAGCAGGCATCACTATTAGTTCCATTTTGTATATGAATAATTGAGTTTCAGCTGATGTGTTATTTATTTTTTTTAAAGATTTTATTTATTTATTTATTTGACAGAGAGAGATCACGGCAGGCAGAGAGAGAGAGAGGAGGAAGCAGGCTCCCTGCTGAGCAAAGAGCCCGATGTGGGACTCGATCCCAGGACCCTGAGATCATGACCTGAGCCGAAGGCAGCAGCTTAACCCACTGAGCCACCCAGGCGCCCCTGATGTGTTATTTTTTAAAAACATTTTATTTATTTGAGAGAGTGAGAGAGAAAGAGAGGAGGAGCAGAAGAGGAGGGAGAGGGAGAAGCAGACTCCTTGCTCAGCAGGAAGCGAGAGGTGGGGCTCAATCCCAGGACCCTGGGATCCTAACCTGAGCTTAACTGACTGAACCACCCAGGTGCCCGGAGACTCAGTTAAGTTAAATGACTTGCCCACAATCCCCAATCACCTGGTGTTAAGTTGAAAAGCAGAGACTCCACCCAGGGTGCTCTGATTCCAGCACCTGTGTTCCCCTGCTCTCCACCATGCTGCCTACCTCAGTTCACAGAGAGGTGCTGGAGGAGGGTGAGGTGGACAAAGAAGTCAGAAGAGGAGCAAGAGAAGCAATTTTCCTTGTAGTCAATTAAGCCACTTCGGATAAATTTGAATCAGGCAAAAGTCTATAGCCCAGATTACTTGATTATAAATAATACTCTACTTGTAGAGCCTTGGAGAAAAACAACCCATTAGATCACAGAATGATTTTTTGTCTTGTCTCCCCGTCAGATGTTCTGGTCTGTATTAGCCATAAAGAAACAAAACAGTACTAAGCATTCTCTCTTCTGAGCTCTCTTTATGGTCCTCTGTACTTGGGGAGGTCTCTGTGATGCTCTTATTCTCTTGTCTTTGGATGATTTGCTCACCGAACAGATTTTTAAATTTTGGGTTTTTTTTAACCAAGGAGTGTGAAAGGACTCGAGTCTGCAGTTCTGCTGAAGTCTAGAGCTAGCAGATTAAAATTATTTTGAGTAAGGACACAATCTGTTCTCCTGCGTTGTGTCTTTTCAGCAAATCTTCCTGGGGGTGTTACACTACACAGCAGTATGGAAGTGATATCAAAATGGGTGTACTTGGGATCCCCGGAAGCCCCATGCAACCATGGGGTATTCAATTAGGGTGGAAATGGGATTGTCTTAGCTCCCTAATTATCAAGTAGTGTCTGCAGATAATTTGGTGTTTAAATGACAAGTACTCTTGTCTGCATACCATATGGCTATAAGCATAGCCTAGGAAGGTTTTGTAATGTGCCTTTCAAAGTTACATCCCTTCTTTCTCTAATGTGTTGGGAAGACAGATTATTTATTTATTTAAAAAGATTTTATTTATTTGACTGAGAGAGACACAGCGAGAGAGGGAACATAAGCAGGGCGAGTCAGAAGTAGGCTTCCTGTTGAGCAGGGAACCTGATGCGGATCTCGATCCCAGGACCCTGACATCATGACCTCAGCCAAAGGCAGACACTTAACGACTGAGCCACAGAGGCACCCTCAGATTCTATATTTAATCATACTTTGCTGTATCATGATCACACTTTGCAGAAGTAGAAATGGTCTCTGGCTCTTAATATCTGTTGAAATTCTCTTGCTAACATTAAGGAAAGGTGTTCCAGGCTTTTTAGTGTCCTGGTCTTCACAGCTTTCGTAGCCATAGACTTTTTCATTGTATGTTCAGATATATTGCATATTTGGAGGTTTCAACTACTAACAGAATTATTATCTGTTTCTTCCAAATCCTATTATTTGTTGCTGCTGAGAATCCTATAAATGGGTGTCTGTTGATGGATCCCCTACAGTAATGAAGAGGATCAATAGTATTGTAAAGACTGCACCACTGGAAAGAATTATGTGCTATCTTTAAGTGAAAATTGAACAGTGCTTTTAAAATAGCATCGCCAGTTTTGATTATTTAACCGAAGCTGTCGATATTTTATATGGAGCACATGTCAGAAAGAGAGCTTGCATGGTTACTTTATGGATCAAAAGAGGAAATGCTCACTGGGCTCATGCTAGATTTAAAAAACAAACAAATAAATTACTTAATCATAAACCAAACGACTTTACGCTATTTCCAAACATTTATCAATTTTCTATTTGAGTCTATCTGTTCAAAAGAGGTAATATATTTTTTAATTGCCATTTAATTTACGCTGGTATAGAGCAGAAGTAGAAAAACATGGGCTGCTAAAATCCAGCTGATAGTCTGGAATATTTATTCACCTAAATTAAAATAATCACAGCTTTCTTTCACCGGCTTTAAGTTTATGATGCACATCGGTAAAAAGTCAGTGTTATTGATTCATCACCATCTGAAAATTCAAAACGCTGACACACTCAGATTCGGTAGGGCAGTCACTATCTGGAAAAATCTTAATGGAGTACTTTCATTCTTGATGACCTCAGATGTATGTTTTCAAACAAGTGGAGGGGAAGTCAGTGATGACTTGGTTTATCGTGATACAATTTGCACATGCCATAGGTTAAATGACGTCCCTCAAATCCGAGTTGTTTACAGGAGGTTTTCCTGCTTCTGAATACCAGCATGAGAGGGAGGTGTTACTGCTTTCCACAATGAACTGTATATAGTTCTAAAACACTTCCTAGCAAAGATGGCCCAAGTTCTCATCAAGTCAAGGTGAAAGCAAGACTTCCTATAAATTTTGCACATTCGTTTTAAAGTTTTGAAGGTGGTTTCGTGTAATGGACATATGTA
Organism: Mustela putorius furo; assembly: GCF_011764305.1. NCBI lineage: Eukaryota > Metazoa > Chordata > Mammalia > Carnivora > Mustelidae > Mustela > Mustela putorius. The sequence continues at coordinate 10,773,052 of NW_025422045.1, read as the reverse complement.
AAATTATAGTTTGAAAGTGCATTTCACTTGTCTCCAATCTCTCAGCTGAGTATTCCACTGGGAAGCAGAGTCGAGTAATCCCCTTTTTACCTTCCAATTCCAGTGGAGAATAATGGCGGTCAACAGTGGGGCACACCAGCTCACGGGGAGCCTCTGTCTCACTCATTACAATGGCCTGTGCTGGCTTTTTCCACACTCTGTCATCTTCAAGAGCTACTTCCTTCATGAGCCCACGTATTGCCCAAGTACACTCTAGCAAGACAATTTTAGGGCAATTTAATAAGTTAACAATACCTTCAGACTAGTCTCTGAGAAGTACAATTTGTTGAAAGCCTTAATTTGGGAAGCTCGGCAGCTATGACATTCGGAATGTTGTGATCAAGCGACTGAGGGAAGGAGGAGGATCTTTAAGGATCATCCCTCACACACCGCTTCATTACACACCGTTCTTTAGGTTCCCGAGAACTGGGTGCCTGCGGTAACTGTGACTGGCTGGGAGTGATGGTCAAGAGATGTACTGAAACAGAGGTTAGGGAATGTTCACACCCATTTGTCCTTCTATTTCTTTCTTGTAAAAAAAAGGTAGAGGTTAAATGGGAGAACACATGCCAGAGCTGACTCCAGGATCATTTCTAGTGACTAATATTATAGTTCTCTAAATAGTTAGGATCCTACCTGTCTGCCGAAGGAATTTGGATCTGGTGCAAAGCAAAGACACAGGTGCAGGTAGTTTTATTCCAGATCTGTTTCCTGTCCTCTTCCTGGGATTTTTCCCCTACTCCCTTTATGGCCCTTTCCTGAGGAGCCAAAGGATTGTTTTACAGGGCCAAGGATGTGTGCAGCCCTCGGCTGTAGGACCTCAGCAACCTGATTCGGCAGAAAGGCTCACCTTTCCAAACCTGATCCTTTTCACCCAAACTGACTCTTGCATTTCTTAAGTCCTCCTAAATGACTGGCTAGCTAATATGATTATCAATTAATCCATGTTAAGGTGATAAATACTGAGAGCAAATTAGTACATCGACAGGGCCTTCATTGGCTTAACCTAAATGAATAAATATGTTGAGTAATTCCCACAATTTCTGCAAGGTCAAGAGGAAGATACTTTGAAACACGAAGACCTAACGCAGATCCCATCAAATAACTTAAGCATTCCATGTATTCCTCATTGGGTTAGGGCTGGCTCCAGAAGACCTGAAGTTCCCACAAGGTCAAGAGGGTGTGCCATATTTGAGAAGAGCCTCCCTCGTCCACCCCGCATACCTGTTGGTGATGACAGATGCCATATACTCCAGGAGGGACGGGCACATTGGCGCTCTCAAAGACCCATTTGCTTCCAGACTTGCTACTGTAAAGGTGAGCTATTTCAGGCTCCGGACCCAGGATGGGTATGTTTAACATATCTGCCACAGCCAAGTCATCTCTGTGCAGGAGCCCACTGACAATGTAGGCCTCTTTTCCTTGGATGAGATTTTTTATTCTTTTGATCGCCTTGGGACTGTACATCAGGTAAGTGGCCAGGCACATATGATGCTTCTGGGGGGAGACCGTATCATTCTTGTTAAAAGGTGTTCTTTTTCTAGTCCATATGCCCAATTTATAATGTTGCACACAATAAATGCATTATTAATAGCAGGCTGGGTTGTGACCTATCCTGTTGTTTAGCAGTTTAAATTGATAAAAGCTGTTGGGGTGAGGTTCCATAATCGCTCACATCTTTAGTGCATTGGAAATGGGCTCACTGGGAATAGAACTAATTACTACACATCTGTATTTATTTGATCCACGTGGAATTATCCTTCTGTCAGAAGGAAAAGAGGCTGGCGGCCTTTGGATAATAGTGATTCATCTCTGCAACACTTCTGGCATGGTTTAATACTAACGCGTCTGGAAAATCAATACAAAAAATGAAGAAAAAAGCCTTACAGTATGCTTCACTCTGCGGGATTCCTAATCTGGCTACTCTTTAAGTGACTGGGTAGGCAAAGGGCACCCAGATACTCTTTTTCCAAAGTTCTACCACCAAGTCCACTTTAGAAAATACGTACTTTTATAATGATTATTTTGGTTTTTAGGCAACACTCTGGACAGGATTCATGGATAGAAAATATTTGAAAATTTCAGTGAGACGTAAATTTATTTTTCAAAGGAAAACTCTCTATTTTTGAAAGTTTAGACCTTGCTCAATAATACATGTGACTGCTCATTCAATTGAAATAAAGAATTCTGGCACATCTAGGAGGGGCAGAGGACAGAGCCGCCTGGTCAGCACACACCGAAACCAGTAAAGCATGTCTCTGCCTTTTAGGAGTGGGGACACAAGTGAGTTCAGTCAATGGATAACTAATACAAGGTCGAGAAGGGCCATAAAAAGTTACAGAGGGCTCAGAGGCATGGAGGAGGGAGGCAGAGGCCATGTGCTGGTGGGGACAGCAGAAAAGGCAAATTACTAATTCTCCTTGGACCTCAGTTTCCTCATCTGTAAAATGAGTATAACAATAATACCCAACTCATAGGGATGCTGCAGGGATTCAATGAGATAATTCATGAAAAGCACTTACATAATAAGCACTTAATGAATGTTATTTCATATTATTATTATGAAATTATAGGTTGGGGTCAAGATGAATTTTGAAGGATAGGGAGGATTTAGTCAGGTGAGGATGTGCATACGAAAGACATTAGCCAAGAATGGAATATGAGAACCCAAGACTGCTCATTTCCTCTAGAGAGGAGGGCATCACGGCACATGAGAAAGTGCTGGGGACTTGGGAGTTCTGGCTTAGAATCCAGCTCTGTCACTTTTAAGCTTCCTGAACTTGGGCAAGCGATTTATACTCCCTCTGCCTCCGTTTCTCCAACTGTTTTTAAAAAATATATATATTTAAAAAGATATATTTATTTTATCTTAGAGAGAGATTGAGAGCAAGTTGGGGGAGGAGCAAAGGGAGAGAATCCCCGGGCAGACTCCCTGCTGAGTGGGGAGCCAGATTCGGGTCTCCATCTTTTTTTTTTTTTTTTTTTAAAGATTTTTTATTTATTTATTTGTCAGAGAGAGAGCGCAAGCGAAAGCGAGCACAGGCAGACAGAGTGGAAGGCAGAGTCAGAGGGAGAAGCAGGCTCCCTGCGGAGCAAGGAGCCCGATGTGGGACTCGATCCCAGGACGCTGGGATCATGTCGGGTCTCCATCTTAAGACCCATGAGATCATGACCTGAGCAGAAACCAAAAGTCGGATGCTCAACTGACTGAGCCACCCAGAATGCCCCAGTTTCTCCATCTGTTAAATGGAAATAAAAATACCTATTTGTTGGCTTGCTCTAAGGATAAAATAAGATCATGAATACACTGCACCTTTTATAATGCATGGCATTGAGTTGATATTCAATAAATGGTAGTAATTATTGTTATGGAGAAAAACTCTCTTTTTTAAAATAAAGTCATTAAGGTGGGGCTGGGTGGGGCCTGGGTGGCTCAGTGGGTTAAGCCTCTGCCTTTGGCCTGGGTCATGATCTCAGGGTCCTGGGATCGAGCCCTGCATCAGGCTTTCTGCTCATCAGGGAGCCTGCTTCCTCCTCTCTCTCTGCCTGCTTCTCTGCCTACTTGTGATCTCTGTTAAATAAATAAATAAAATCTTAAAAAAAAATACTGTGCAAATTATATAATGCAAGATGCCAGTGTCTTAAGGGAGTTAAGGGATTTTGTAGACTTGCACCTACTTCCCCAATTCTGATCAAAATTATCTACTGAACATGGCATAAAAATGCAGAGAAATGCTAAGCAACTGTTTCCGGGAATGTTAGCAGCACCAGTTTGCAAATTGTTAGAAGGTGTAATGATAAGCAGGGGAGAAAGAGAACGAGGAAAGCCCCTGGGTTTCAGTCCCGCCTGAATTTGTAACTTGCAAGGTGATTTAGAAAACTCGACCTTTCTGAGCCTCAAGCCCCATATTCAAATAATGCATTGACCAGAAGTCTCTAGGGTCTTTCTATCACTGAAATAACTTTCCCTTTAAAACCAGAGCTCTTCTGGGCTTACTGTTTAATGGGTACAGAAATTCTGCTTGAAATGTTGACAAAGTTTTGCAAATGGATGATGTGATGGTTGCACAACAGTGGGAATATACTTAAAGCCACTGAACTGCGCACCAAACATGATTAAAATGGTAGATTTTATGTTATGTGTATTTTGCCCCCAATTAGATAAAAAAACAAAAAAAACAGAGCCCCTCTGAGAAGAGGATGTAAATAGTTTACACTATGGGGCCCCTCTTCCAGGGCAAGTGTTCTAGTCTAAGCTCTTAGATATAAGCCATATGCCTTTTCTACCATAATTTAAATCCATTTGCAACACCTACTTCGGAGAATGTCTAGGAAACCCAGGGCTCAACTAGACAATGGCTGGTACCACCTCTTGAGTCTGTGTTTCCCATCTGTTTAATTACCGTCTTTTTTCTGTGTTTATCTCACCGCTTTCCATGCCCCACAGATTATTCCAATGAGGAAAGGTAAACAAATTAAATATTGAGGAGAACTGGGGACTTGAGTCATAATATGTGTCACACAGTGGGCTTTACAGGGTACCTAGAAAAGTGTTTCGAGGTGGCCATGCTCTCAGTGTCAAGGTCACAAGACCAAAACCTCTGATACTGTTCTCTTGTTTGACCCACAGAACATTGTACCAGTGAACAACTCCTCTTTTGGAAGTGAAGAAATGGAGGCTCGAGTGATTTGCCCAAAGTCACACAGCCAGCAAACAGCAGAGGCAGGATTGAAACCGGGTACTGGCACAGTTTCTTGCTGCGGTTAACGCAACTTCTCCCATTCTCCAGACAGAGTAGTGAAGGTCTGGTGAGTTTATGAGGTGTGATGAGGGGGTGGCAGATGCCGCGATAGAGCCTAATGTTAGTGTTCTGAGCCACTTCCAGCCAGGCTGGGTTTCTGGCTCCTCTGCTGGCGAGCACGCAGCCGGACTCTGGTTTATAGTCATCTGTGGGCCTGCCTTGTTCTTCAGGCAAGATGGCCCCATACTATTGTGTTTGCTATGTGTTTAGTAAAGATTTGAATATGAGTGAGTGATGGCACAGGACATGTTACTGACCGCAGGTCTTGTATGACCATTGAGAGAAAATTGGGATCATTAGATTCAGGCAACAGATTAGCACAGATGACAAAAGTCTAAAATGTTCCTCGTTTCATAACATTGTTACATACATTTGATTTATCACCGCTAATTTTTTTTTTTGACCTCAGACAAAAAGTCTTAGTAAACATTAGAATGTTCAAAACCGGGCGTGATGACTTTATAAGAGCACTTTTTACCATTACAGAGTCAAGCATCGTATAGTAAATTGGAGAGATGTACTAACAGATTTTTGGCACGCTTTAAAAAAAATCTCCTCAAAGCCATCCATTTGAATGAAAATCAGCACTGATACAGTCTCTGTAACCCATTAAAAGGAAATAAAGCAATAACTGAACATGAGCAGGAACTGATGTGCAAGTGAGAGTTTAATTTTTGTATTTTAAAAAGTTGATTGCCTATGAGTGATTAATTACTCAAACAATTTAAATTTAAACTATGAGAAGTAGTAAGCACTTAAAATATTCCCTGCTCATTTCTACTCACCAAGAGACAGACCTAACTATGAATGTGACTCAGGGTATCTGTTAGTACCAACCACCCATCTCTTGCTTAGAAGCTCAAGAGTGAACCGCAGGGCACCTGTCTCAGATAGCAGGAGTGTAGAGCTGGAAGTGTCTTTGAAATGCCCTGACCCATCGCCTGATTGTATAGATGAAGATCAGAGGACCAGAAAGGTAAAGGGAGCTGCCCAAGCCACAAGGTCATCCAGGAGCAAAGCAGTCATTCCAATTCATGGTAGTCTTCTGGGGTTGGACAGATTTTGGTTCATACTCTGACTCTACCAGGAACTCTGGACTAGAAAATGAGACTTGGTTTCCTCAGCCATAGAAGGAGATTGGTCATTTCTGTATTGTTGGCATTGTGCGGAGGACCAAGTGAAAAAATGTGTGCTAAGCATTTGATAGATATTGCTTGTGCACTCACTTTTCTGCTCCCAAATTAGTGCCCCTTTCCCATTCCATGCCTCTTCAATGTATATGGACTTTTCAGATGTGCAGAAACTCCTTATCAGCAGCTACCAGGCATTAGCTCCAGTTTCTGGCTGGATACAATAGGGAAACTAACTACACGGTAATGATCGCTTTTCCTTCCTTGCTTTCTAATGTCCGCTCTGACCCTGCCACTGAGGCCAGGGGATAGCTAGGAAGCACCAAGCAATCCTTACACTGATGGGGGACGTTGGGAGGTTCCTAAGAGCATCAGTAAGTGGTGATTATTTGTTCCCTGTCTTTTCTCTTGTTCAGCCTGCCCCTGCACCCTCCTCCATAGCCAACCAGTGCCCATGAAACAGAGCTAGGCAGAGAGCTGGGGTGGTGGGAGGAACATTGAGATGTCCAGTTATGAAAAAATAAAATGTTCATCTTGGTAGAAGAGAGTAAATCCTGAAGACAATTCATTGAGTATACTAGCAAAGCAGAAACATTATAGCAAACCTCCTCAGCCCTGGCAGGCCTTTTTTGGGAAGGGATTTGTCACAACAAGGTGCATCGAAGGGTTAATGGGTAACAATGACACAGAGATAGTAAAGCATGCTGTTGGTTTCTTTGCCAATAAATAGAGTATTGATTTTGGTGGATCCCACTTGTGAATGGAGAGAGCTATCTTTAGCAGTAAATTCAGACCCTTAATTATACAAAAAAAAGGTCTCCTCAAAGCTGTACTATCCATTAGGTATTAAAATGTTGGTTGTTTAAAATGGAAAGTTTCAATTCTTGTTGAAACACAGAGAAATTCATTTCACGCTATCTCTTGCACTGCCTTGCTCTGGAACACTGCCCTTGTGACTCCATGAATTTCCCAAAAGCTCTTGTGCGGGGATGGAGTTCCATTTAGAATTCATCCCATTCATTAAAAATCAGTACAAGTTAGAAAAAAAAAATCTGAACCTCATTTAGTATGAACTCCGTGATATGGTGTATTGGTCCAAATTCCCTTGAGGAAACGAGTCTAGGGAGTAACAAAGCATCGCAGTGTGGAAATCAGAAAACGGGGACCCTGGTCGAGGTCCTGTCTCTAACAAGCTTGGGGACCATGGGTGGGCCCAGCCTTTCTCTGTCTCGGTGTCCTCCACACAAAATTAAGGAAAAGGAACTAGAGAGGTTATAAATTCATCTACTTGATGGCACCACCTAGCCACTGCAATTAAGCTTCAGCTGTAGAGAAACTGGGCAAGAGTAGCTCAACTAAGTCTGGGAGTTAAACTGGGATATTTATTTCCTACAGTCCAACTAGTAGTCTAATCAGTAAAGCTGTTAAACTTGCAATAATATTTCACTGATGTGTACCAGAGCGTTGCAAGTTATAAAATTTCCAATTTAATTTTACTGCATCCCTGAAGCCGTAGTAATTAGAAGACAAACTCACAGGGAAGATGTTGATAGCTTCGGGGGTGATGATTTTGAACCTGTCCTGCAGGTCACTTCTGTCCTCAAGGTTCCCTGATTTGACAGCTGCCTGTAGACTCAGGAGTTTATCGTAATACAGCAGTAACTCGTCGTTCATCTGATGGGAGCAGATGTAGATGACGCTCACATTGGCATCTAAAAACAACAGGCACAATGTTAATTACTGGTATAAAGGTAAATGACATTCTGAACTCTGGCATTGGATTGATGCTGCACAGTTTAAAATAAAGACCATATCCAAAGCCACACTGAAGTTAATTTAGATTGGTTTTGTTCAGATCTTCACCATTTAACTGGCTTTTTTGCATTTTAGCATTTCTCTAAAGAAAAGATAAATGACACCACCACCAAGAAAAAAAAAATAGACACAATGATTCCTTCAGAAGGAGGGCTGTGAGGTACTATGGAAGTGTGTTTCAAATAATACATAGGGATTTAGCCCCAGAACTACCATTAACATCAATGGGAATTGCATAGTGCTTTAAAAATTTATCCCATTAACTTCAGTAAATTATAAAACAGAGCTATTAACTTTAGAAAGCTGATGAAGTTGCAATTTCTTATTCTGCCAGGACTTGGCAGGGCCAATTCGGGGAACATCCTGTCCAAATAAATGGTCTGATTATGACCATAGCGATGATTATTTCAGGAAACCAACCTTTTCCCTGCTCCATTCCCAAAGAGGAGTATATTACTTAAATAGGACATCTAGTGATCCTTGGTTTAAAGGAAACGCTGTCTTAATTTAACTGTTTTTCTTCTTGAGATGCACTCCTTATTATGTACATAGAAAGGAATCCTAATTAAATATCCCGCCCAAATGGGAGAGTGAGATGAGATTACCCACTCCAGGCTGCCGGGTTTTAATATTTTAAGGACTTGGGACAGGGAATCAGCAGCCAGTGGAGTCATTTATTCATTCATAAAATAACAGGTTGATCAGTAGGGGCAAAGCACTTGGCTAGACACGAAGAGAAATGAGGACTCAAAGCAGCCGGGATGCTGTCCGTGAGGCGTGACCATTTCATGTGCACAAGCAGCCATCAAACAAGCCGAGAGTAGCAGACCTGGGAAGCACGTGGAACAGGTCATTAGGGATGTTCAGGGGAGGAAGTGCCATAAAATGTTTCCTTGGTCAGGTGGGGCTGAAAAGGGATTTGAAGACTCCTCTGTTCAGTTGGACAAGAGTACCTAGAATATAGACTGATTAAATCCCAGCTCTGTTACCTGGGAATGCTGGGCACAGTATTGTATTTAAACTTTCGAAGCATCGGTTCTTCATCTCTAAAATTGAGAAGAAAATCAGCTGGGTCATAGAGTTTTGAAGAGTATTAAAAGAAGGAACATCTATAAAGCGGCTGGCTTTATAGATGTTCAACGTCTGGCACATAGTAGGTACTCATTAAACAGTGCAGATGTAGGGATCTGCTGCACGGCCCACCCTGACTAGGGGAACCAACAGTGATTCCACACCCTGCCCTCCACACTTGGGCTCCTTTTATCAGTGCCCCCAAGATTTAACATGATGTAGTAGCCTCCGTCATTTCTTCCCACTGTTTCAAATCTATTAATCTTGTGTTTCCAAATTCTTTAAAGACAAGATGTATGCCCTGCCCTGTATTCCCCCAGGCCCTGGTACAGTAGGGAATACACAGGAGCCCCTCAGTATAAGCCTGGTGGTAGACCGAAGAGGTTTGGGAGGATGGAGAGATTTGGGAAGTAGAAAATCTCACACAATCAGTGAGATCAGTGGGCTGTGGGAGAAATCCTCCCCCTTGGAGAAACAGTGTCCTCTGTCCGAACTAGCTCTGTGCTGAGCCCAGAGGAGGTGCTCCATAAAGGTAAAAATCTAAGCAGCTCCTATTTAATTTTGAAATCAACTTGCCACATACACCTCAAAATAAATTAATTGAGGAGACAGTAAATAACTTGTATTCAGTTGCTGAATGACCATATTATTTACCCCAAACCTTGTGTTTGCAAGAGGATACTAGGGTCTTACCAAACTAAGGAAACCTCACAGCCCTCTGTCTGAAGGAATCATTATGTCTGTTTTTTTAGTGGTAGTGTTATTTATGTCTACTTCAGAGAAAAGCTCAAGTGCGAAAAACCCTGTTAAATGGTGAAGATCTGGACAAAACCAATCTAAATTAACCTCAGTGCGGCTTTTAGATCTGCTCTTTATCCGGTTTTAAAAACCAAACTGGGATTTTTTTAAGTATCAAAAAAAAAAGTCATAAAAACAAACAATGAAAATAAAGACTCCACAGATGAAGAAAACTGAATTTTTCTTGGGAAGCAATTTATAGGTTACAAGTGACAACAAATCATTTTGCTAATCTCACCCTCCCTGTGCATTTCTGGCAAAGGAATACATATCACTAACACAAATGTCCAGTGTTTGCTTGTGTATTGGCAATGTTCAAAATTAATTGACAGGTAATTTTGGAAAGCAATTAATATGAAGACAAAGATTGCTTTGATTGCTAGTCAGTAGTCAATAATGGTCACCGTCTTGCTTAACTCGTCTAGGAATTGAAAATACTAGTAGCCATTGGGGTCTCCACCTGACACCCTGACTTCACCACCAATAGCCAAATGACAGGTCTTACCAACCTAATCAGATTCTGTTTCCCCTGAATAAGCAAAAAGTCAACACACTTCATTAGGAATCAATGGAATAAAAAAAGAGATGATCATTTATTCTTACATAAAATTACTAATTTTCCTAGTTTCTTCATATTCTTAAAAAGTTCACAAGCAAGTACTTTTTCTACCTTCTAACTACTGTTTCTAAACTTCCATTACTCCCCTTGAAGGGGTTTTGGGATCAGATAGCTCTATCATGAAGACAGCATACCAAAAATAGGCATTTGGTTCATGGTCTCTTAGCAATGTTCGTATTAGCAAAATTTTCCATTGCAGGTAAGACATGGACTGAATTATTGAATTATCTAAAATAGAAGCTCCATCCTTTCAAGTGTTTTCTAATAATGAGACTCTTTTGTAAAGAAATTCTTTGGTGATGGTTTGTGCTATATATAGAAGGGTATATAAAAAGCTAAAGAAAAAAATTAATTCAAATAAATTAGAGCAAAGTCTGCCCTCTGCTGCACTTCAGTGGTTTCCACCCAGTCAGGTTTTTAGTTGAAATAGCTCAGCACTAACAAATCAATCTCAAGTCATTAAAAAGAATTTTTTTTGTAACGCTGAAAAACAAAATTAGTGCCTACATAATAGATTAAAGCAATTACACTATTATTATTTTAGGACACTGTAAATTTCTAGTACTGATATATTTTTGTTACCAAATGGCATTTATAAAATAATAATGATGCTGAAATATATATGAATCATGTAAAAGTATGTCATTCCAGGGAGCCAGCTGAGTTGGTCATATTTGAGAATTTAAAATTCTTCCTTGTTTTGCTTAAATAAGGGCCATAGCGGCTATATTTCGGCAAAACGAAGAAGTTCTTATTTGCTAACTAATAAAAACCCAGTTTTTGTTTACCCTGAATTTCTGGCCCGTACCTTCTAAACTGATTTAGTATTAGTGCTTAGCCTTTGCGACCTTGCGTTAAGTCTAACCTGAACCTTAGTCTTAAATAGCACCAACCAGGGCATTACTGTGTTCTTACCTGGCCCACGTTGGTGTCTGATTTAGAACTGACCAAGCCAGTATCAGAGCCTGACCTTTATGAGGCTGTATCTCCCACCTGAGGTCTATATTTCTAAGAAATATAAGCACTTTCTATTTTTTAATAATTAGATGATATACATTTAAATAAGAGCTTCTTTTAAAAAATTCTATCTTCACATGCCTCTTAGTCTTTTAATGAAAACAATGCTTTTCATTTCTGATACCACCTTCCACTTATTCCCCAGATAACATAATCGACAATATTGACACAGATAATAAAATATTAGCTTCCCTCACTGCCGGAGTCAGGAAATGAAGAGGATTGGAGGCCATAGGAGAGAAATCCTTAGAATGTGGAAAAAAAACCCCACCCAAATAAATTAGTTAAAAATGTCATTTTAAAAAAAATTCAAGTCAATGCCACCAGAAATCTGTTCTTTAAAACAGAATGTTTAATTGCCCTGCCAGTAGATTAGAAATCCACACATCTTCCTTTCAGGGGCAAACAATAAGCAAAAATTCAACATTTTTATCCATATCCTCTGATAAACATTCCAAAGAGTCACTCGTGTGTAAGTATTTACTGTACCTAAGATGTCACACAGCCTCCCCAGCTGCATATTCTGCAGTGTGTTGAAGTCGTCAATATTTTGTCGCACAGGCAGAGAATATCCTAAAAGGCAAACAAGGTGTCAAAACGCAGAAAGAGCAAGTCAGCATGGCAAAATGGCACACTAGGATTTCCAGGGGTCACAGTCCACACTTCTAGGAAAGCATTTTCTCTGAAACATCTTGCAGACAGAGTCTAACTCCTAAGAAAGAAGTCTTTGCTTCTAGGGGATTAAACATTAAACATTATTCTGGAAGATTTGCTAAGCAGCATATTCTGCAAAAGAAGAGTTCGTATTTTCCAATGCCAGGAAAATCACTGGGAACAAAGATTATAAAAACATGGGGACAATGTCTGACATAGAACACGAATGTTCAAAACAACATCGAAGAAAATTATGCTCGGAGTTAAACACACACACACACACACACAACGGTGTTGGCTCTTTTAACTTATGCTTCCTGTGTGGCATTTTGAAGATGTGTCCCCAGGATCATTCTAAACTGACACACAGATTTCAGAGAAACCCCTTGCTGTCAGGAATATGTATTTAAGTAATTCCGAATACTAAAGAAATACGCTTCTGCTTACACAGTCAAAAGAAATTTAAGCTTTAAAAGCAATAAAGGTTAATGCAGCTACTTTGTCGGTACTGATAGAAGTCCTGTGGTTTGTCTTCATGTCCACTGGAAACAGAGCAGAAGGAAAAACGCTTGTGGATTACTCTTGTTCAAAACTAAAAGAAACATCAGCGGCAACTCTTCCTGCTGGTATGTCAGGGGTTAAAAAAAAATAAGTGGATCAGAACATGAACTTAAAAGGCATGCATACTCACAAGCAGGTATAATTGCTTATGTGAAATTCAGCAACTGTTGGTGCAACTTTTTTTTTTTTTAAGTAAAATTGCTTTTCACATTTTGAAGAGATGCTTCAATGCCTCCTTGTGGTTAGTGAGCCCAAACACATGTTTCAAGCTAAACTGCTATAGATAAAGTGATTTTCAATATTACATCTTTGAGATGTGACACAGATTTCCTTTTCAGCATAAGGAAAACTATAGCAATTCATGCAACAGGGCTTCAGATCAAATGCACTCTGATAATTGGCTCTTTGCTTTGATGTCAGTGTTTAAAAACTAGACATGGTCTGGAAATTAAATGAGCTTACAATTCATCTTAAAGTCTCCCTTTTGCTTTATGCAGATGATCTTAAGACCTGCAGAAGGACAAATAGCTTGTTCGGGTTATTTTTGAAAAATTATTAATTTCTAAAATAGTTTGGGGAAGCGTTCCACATATGAAAGTTCGTGTAGACTGCTACAAACCATGCCATCTTGACGTGTGATCACAGAACTGGCATGCTTAGGGTTCTGCGTGTGTCTCATTCTATCTATATACAGATAAATGTTTAGGAAGATGTCTTGTGAATAACTTCTATATCCAAACTATAAGAAGGCAGGAAAAATGTCTAAAGAATAAAGTATGATTAAGAAAAATGCCAGAAAACGTTCCGCGGATGCATTTCCTTTCAAAAGTAAAGATAAAAGGCCGTGGGAGAGAAGTCTCATTAAGATGATGTCCAATTTAAAATATAAAGGATGTCTGATCACTTTGTTGCCGCATGTTGAGTAAGTCTGTGTTTCAATCAAGTGCCGGAGGTCAGTTTTCCAACAAATTACTTGGTACCTCTGTTACCACTGATCAAGGATGCATATGAAATGTCTATGCAGAATTATGATAGAACTGGTTACTTGGTTAACCCTACAAATACACCCATTTCAAAGAACTGAATGTTAGCAATCTCAGAACACTGTTATAGAAGATCACACGAAGTAACAGATACGAAGACATTTTGTAAACTGTAAAGTACTGTGCAAACATAAGGTATTTTAATGTTATGGGGTATATGTGCTTCCAAAGCCCCTAACAACAGCAAATCCTGTGACAAGCAACAGACCATTCTACATGGACAAGATACAACGCAGTGAATGTTGCCGTCAGCAGAGCAGAAGTGGGAGTCAATTTTTTTTTTTTTAAGGATTTTATCTATTCATTTGACAGAGAGAGATCACAAGCAAGCAGATTGTGAGAGAGAGAGAAGGAAGCAGGCTCCCGGCTGAGCAGAGAGCCCGATGCGGGGCTCGATCCCAGGACCCTGGGATCATGACCTGAGCCGAAGGCAGCAGCTTAACCCACTGAGCCACCCAGGCGCCCCAGGAGTCAATTTTTTTAAAAAGTCAGATTTATTACGTTTCGTATGCCCAAAAAAGTATGTGTTGACACCCAGATGAAAAGACGCTCATCTGTGCTGGCAGTACATACATTAAATCCAACAGTGACTTGAACATAAGCTATCAGCAAGGATGTTGTGGCCTTGGGGAACTCAGCAGATCTGCCTAGTGGCAATGCACTATCATACTTCCGAATATAATCTGTAGAGACACAGGTACTTCAAAGGTCAGCTAGAAACACGGGGGAGCTTTGAGACACATTCTACTTCAACCTGTCATGCTGAAGATGAGAAAAACCAGAGTAAGTGCCTTGTCTCTTGTCCAAGATCACATAAACCTACAAATTACTCTACAGTTCAGATAGGACGTAGTTAGCCCTTGCATAAATGTGGTTGCATCAAAGAAGAGAGAAGCAAGCCTCGATAAATGTGAGCAGAGAATTCCAGAAGGGACAAAGAGCCTCTGCTTCTTTTCTCACTTTTATTTCCAGTTGTTGCAGCGGGCAGAATAATGGCCCTCCAAAGATGCCCATGTCCTCATCCCTGCAACCTGCAAATACCTTAGGTTACATGGCAAAGGGAAAATAAAGTTGCAAATGGAATTAAGGTGGCTTATAGGCTGCCCTTAAAATAGGGGGATTATCTTGGGTTATTTGTCTAGACCCCGTCTAATGATAGTCCTTAAAAGTGGAAGAGGGAGGCAGGAGAGGAGAGAGTTAGAGAAGGTGTCACCATAGAAGAAAGGCACAGAGAGATGCTTGTTGCTGGCTCTAAAGATGGAGAAAGGGGGTCAACGGCTCTCTTCATTCATGCCTTTGTGGGCAGCTTCTAGAACCTGGGAGGGGTAAAGAAAGGATTCCTCCCCTCGAACTTCTGGAAAGGAGGGCAATCCTGCTGACCCCTTGATTTGAGCCCCTCTCAGACTTCTGTACAACAGAATTATTGCTCTAAGGTAATACATTTCTGTTGTGTAAGCCACTAAGCTTGTGGGAACTTGTTAAAGGGCGATAGAAAATAGATACAATGCCTACCTTCCATCTTCTCTTTTCAACTTTTATAGAATGGGTTCTCTGATCTGGAGAACTTGTGGGAATTTAAGAAATGGTGAGTGGGACTTGTGGCTTTTTCTAGGTCCTCATCAGCCTAGAAGAAAACAGCACTGGCATAAAGGGGCACTCTTTCTTCCTTATCACTTGAGAGAGCGACCCAACTGTTTTCCTATGGTCATCCCCGTCACATGGGAAAATATTTCTCCTTTGATAGTATTCTGTCGTTTCTTAAAATGTTATCATCTCTGCTTCACATTAAAGGAAGGATGCCTGAGAGATGCCTCTGTGAAGTGATCCAACTACCTTTGGTGTTCTGCCAAACCAACGCTACTCACCAATGGTTACTGGTTATCATTCCTCCACCTTCATCTCTGCATTTGTCGCCTCTCTCAGCCCTACCTCCACTCCCATGCAAACTCCTATCAGACGATGCGAATTGCCTCTTTGCCCCCGGGAAACTAGCTCTGCTGGGATTGGCTTTTCCTTCCAGAAACCCCAGAAACCCACTAGCAAGGCCATGCTCAGCAACTGTGCCTCCTTGGGGCTGGTATGTGACACGCCCCTGCTGTTGTGTTAGAGCCCATATTCTGCAACAGACTGCTCATCACCCTGTGCTTATTTCTAGTTCCTTTTGTCCCCTAGTCCTATTGCTTACAGGGTACCTAAGGCAGAGAAGAGGTTCACCGTGGACTTCTGGTTACCAAGTAGTTGTCATTTCTCTGATCACCTGGCCTAAGATCGTCAACCAGGTCTCAGTAGGTCTCAACCTTTTCCCCATTTTGAAACATGTGCTGTGTGATAGTCACATGCATCACACACTCCTAAGGGGCTGACACTGGGTGACAATAGCAGTAGCTGTCAGTCACTCCTTCCCTTTCTCTTCCATTCACAAAAGCATACTGGACGGAAACAAGCTGAGCCAAGTGACATTGTTATAGAGGCGATCTTGAATTACTCCAATTCATAAAAAAGTTAATGTTAGCCAACTTTGGTACTCTAATCATAAAAATTTTTCAGGGAGCGTGTGACATATGTCACAATTGACCTGTCAGCATACTGCAGTCATCAGATAAATGTGATCGAGGCATTAGGATTATACCCAGGCTTTAATTACTTGTACAACTGCGAAAGCACAAGCTACTGAGATAAAATATTAAGATAAAGTACGAGAGATACCTATCTGAGTTCCTTATGTGTGTAGGTAGTATACCCAGTGCCGGTCTGATGAAAATAAAACTGAGCATTGTTTGGGGGGGGGGGATTGGCAGATAGGGATTAGGGAATTTTGTGATGTGGATGCAAAAAACATAGGAGGAGCTTAAGTGTTTGTTGACTGTTGAAAATATTCCCAAACTAAACTGGCCAAATGGATTCTGTGTGGTTCTGGAAAGAGTGAAGACTTGGGGTGCCTGGGTGGTGCAGTCAGTTAAGCGCCCAACTCTTGGTGTCAGCTCAGGTCGTGATCTCAGGGTTGTGAGCTCGAGCTCTGCTTTGGGCCCTACACGCACTCCTTGGGGAGTCTGCTTGGGATTTTCTCCCTCCCTCCACTCACACACACTCTCTCTAATAAATAAATCTTAAAAAGAGAGAGTTTTGTTGGAGCTTTTCTCTTGTTGGAACTCTTGTTGGAACTTTTCATCAGTGGCGTTATCAGCAGCCAGCCCAGCATTGTATGCAGCTAAGACCAGTGATTCTCAAAGCATGGTCTAGAGACTGGGAAAGGTCCCGAGACCCTTTCAGGGAGTCTGGAAGGTCAAAACTATTTTCAAAATAATATTAAGATGATAGTTGACTTTTTCATAAAATGCAAAAAAAATTATTGATAGGATTGCAAATTCCACATTGTAGCTAACATAATAATTCCCATCCACTGTTGAGTTTTGGTATAAAACCAAAGAATTACACACAATTGTCTGTAAATGCTATAAAATATATGAAACAGTCTTCCCTTTTCCAAATATTATCTGTGTAGGGCCAGGTTTTCTTCATATGCTTCAATCAAAACAACATATTGCAACAGATTGAATACAGAAATAGATATGAGAATCCAACCATGTTCTATTAAGAGATTTGCAAACTTGTAAACCAACGCAACTCTTTTCATTAAATTTTTTTGTTTGGAAAAATTAATTTTTTTAGCAAAAATATGTTATTTATGTTACATTGGCAGATTTATCGTTGTTATTTTAGATTTTATTTTATTTATTTAACAAAGAGAGAGTATAAGCAGGGGAGCAGGAGAGGGAGAAGCAGGCTCCCTGATGAGCGGGGATCCCAATGGGGGATTGGATCCCAGGACCCGGGGATCATGACCCGACCTTAAGGCTGACACTTAACCAACTGAGCCACCCAGGTGCCCCATTGTTGTTTTTAAGTAAAGTAAATATTTTTTAAAGTTTCTCAGTTTTAGTTTCTAATATTGTATATATTGATAGATATAACCTATGGAAATAATGCTTATTAGAGTTCTCTGTAGTTGTTATATTTGTAAGTCTGAGAACTGCTGAACAAACATTTTAGTATTTTTTATGACAATGAAAGTGATGACAAAGTATAGTTTGATCTTAGCATATGCAAGACTCTTTTTATACTATATCCTAATACTAATCCATTTCATGAAAAGCTCGTGAGCTGGTGTTCAATGCTGCTTCTGTACTTCATGGGGCAACATTAGATAGCTCAAGGCCAACTGTGTAATTTAATACAGGGTCATGGGGCCAACTCTGGTCTAACAGATGAAGGAGTGTTGACTTGAATAACTTGGATGAATATAACATCAATGAATACAGTGTGTTTTCATTTTATTTCAGGCTGTACAGGAATTGGAAAGTTTAAGTGCACTTTGTTTCTGATCTCAAAGGATGGGTATATTTTTGGAGATCTATGTCTGGGAGATCTTGGCCATCCATCACTCTCAGGGATCTAGTGTAGCAATGCCATAGCTGAACTGTGGATTCCATAGCTCCTTGCCAAAATACGTGCTGAAGACCATGAAGAATTGACTGGAAGTCCTAATGTCTTAGCTCTTAAGAGTCCCGATGTCTTAGCTCTGAGAACAAAGTCTATTGTGTATTTGAGTTGACAACTCAAAAATGAGGAAGTAGAAAGATGTCAGTCTGCTTGGAGGCAGAGTAAGAATGTGATTTCAGGGACGCCTGGGTGGCTCAGTTGGTTAAGCAGCTGCCTTCGGCTCAGGTCATGATCCCAGCGTCCTGGGATCGAGTCCCACATCGGGCTACTTGCTCCGCAGGGAGCCTGCTTCTCCCTCTGCCTCTGCCTGCCTCTCTGTCTGCCTGTGCTCACTCTCTCCCACCCTCTCTCTCTGATAAATAAATAAAATCTTAAAAAAAAAAAAAAAAAGAAGCTTTCTGTTTAAAAAAAAAAAAGAATGTGATTTCAGAGATAACATTCTTGGCTGTGGTCCTCGACCCTGCCCCTGTTCACAAAGGGAGGTGACATCTGGTTCTTATCTTTCCAAAGAAGGGAGGCGAGTTAAGGAGCTGCTGTCTCATGAACATTTGGGATAGGGTCAGTTGTACACAAAAGTAAGTTTTCCTATCTTTAAGGCCTCCATGGCAGTCCAGAGCAGCAGAAAAGTGTTGTTTTTTCATAACACTCACAACAGCAGAATCCATAGCTTTATGGAAGGGAGTATCTTGGAACCCATTAATGGTGTTTGCTCCAAGGATAATTTGCTGAAGTAATGCACAGAGGGGGAAAAAAATGAAGCTGAACTATATAGATTCTTTTTAGCCCTGAAATCAATTGGCAATAAGATAAAATATTACATGGAGAAAAGAGAAGATCCCACCTCAATAATTCCTTATTTTTATTTTAAAAGAGGATGAGAAGTGAGAGAGGAAACTCATCGCTGGGGGTTTAATTGGCTGGCAGTGCTTCATGTACCTGCTCACGGCCTCAGAGTCCCAGACTTGGCCCATCTCATTTAATGTCAATATATTTTAAAATGCCACTGAGTTTAAGTGTAGCACCAAATGACGCACTGTAATAAAGAAGCACAGGGGTTAAATTAAAAGGGGAGGAAATAACTTGGCCAAAGAAACTGGAAGCAGAATTAGTTCCTAGGTTTTATTTAGACTTCTGATTTTTCTTGAGGAATTAGGATTCTTTGTTGCAGTTCTTTCTTATTTGACGGATAGATTTTGCTTAAAATAGATCCTAGTATTCTATTCCTGCTATGAACTGTAGTAGATTATTTTGTTATGTTATTCTATTTCATTAATAAAAATGATAAAAATATCTAATATCCAATTAAGAGATTATCCTATATACTCTGGAAAGGATGAGTTTTTTTTTTTTATCATCTTATGAAATTACAAGGCTGATCCATTCCTTTGAACAGTTAACAGCATCCCACCTCTCCTGTTTGTTAAAAATAGCTAAAACTTTGTTACATCCAGGAATACTACCCCAAATGCGTAACAGCCAATCAAGTTGTATAATTCCTCCTTTCAGAGAGGTTACTCTGCAATGGGTAATTGTCTTAATGTTCATATTATCAAGCCATAGACTTGAAAATACATGATAAATATTTTGTGGTCAAAGACATTACAGAAAATGTTACTGTGGTCCTTTACGTGATCGTCAGTTTGGAGAATGCAATTATTCTCGTGTGTGCAAAACTGCATAAACAAAGAACCAAATACGTATAACTGCAACAGAGTGCACAGTTATCACTACTAATCTTTCATTTTTAGGGTTCAAACAAGTTAGTGCAGCCCTAATTGGCTAGCGACATGGTGTAATTATTTCTAGGGCTAATTCTACACCAGAATTGATTGCAAATCTCCTGCAGAAAGAGAAAAAGAGGACAAGGCTGTAATTTGCATTAAATGCCTCCCTGAACCTTACAGGCCTACCGACTGATTTTGATTAGTGAATCCCTCTCAACTCTGAAAATAAAATTACTATGTTGAATAGATTGGGGGGGGAACATGTGTTTAGAGAAAAAAAGGGCCTTGCTTTTATCTACTTTCGTTTTCATGAATTGTGTAGGTAAGTCCCTAATGCAGGAGACAAAGTAGCCATGTTGTGTCTACCTAAAATCTTCAAGAATTCACAGAAAAAGTGGTGCATACAAGAAAGGTATACCGTAATCATTTTTTAAGAGAAAGTTATGGTTTGAGCATTATGTCTGTGGAATAAACATGAGGTGACAGGTTAACGTTATTTAAACCTAAAATTAATTTAATAGCCACAGGTCTTTTTATAAAACCTAAAGCATAGATTATAGAAACAAACACTATTTCATCAGAGCCCACGTATTGTTCCCTTGTGAAAATGTGTAATTGGACTTTTTAAATGGTCAGTTGAGAAAAATATATATGCTTAGTCTTATCTCTTGGAAGATACATGATTAGCAATTTTTCTTTAAAATGGGTTATTACATTGTTAACAAACAAAAATTACTATAATAGGGAAGACTTTCAGATTTATTACGTGTTTATTTAAACCGGGAATATGTATTCTAGAAGAAAGTTAGTTTTAATATCAGATCTAAAATAATGCAATTCTAGTTTTTTCCTCCTTTTTATTTATTTATTTGACAGAGACAGAACATGCACCCCTCTGATCTGGGAGCCCGATGTGGGGCTCAATCCCAGAACCCTGGGATCATCATCTGAACTGAAGCCAGACGCTTAATGACTCAGCCATCCAGATGCCCCTACAATTCTAGTTTTTGACCCAGGTTATTTTTTCTACCTAATCTAAATCCAACAAACCTTTTTGGAATCTTAAAACATTTTCATTTAAAATTATTTTTTATTACCCAGTTTAGCTTACTGTTATTTTCAGAATTTTACCTCTTTGGACAAAGGCTCTTTTCTATCAGACTGTTCTGCACAGCTGACCGCACTGAGGTTTTGAAGGGTGACAGGTGGAAGGAAGGAGTTTGTGGAAATTGTGCCTGTGATACCTTGGTGTTGTCAACATTGCAAAGTGGGGGGTCTTGTTCTATTTCTAGCTTTGAATGAAATAGAGAACACGAAACAAAATCTCCCACGTAATACCAGGTCAGGGCCACAATTAGTTGCAGAAGCAAAAGGCTCCTGCACCTTATTCCAAGGGACTCAAGTCTGTTAATTGTGTCTGCAATTAGCCTCTCTGGTTGTAATCAATTACAAGTGCAATTTCTGAGTGTGAACTAATTTTGTGTGCAAAACTAGTCCCACCAAAACAAAAGCCCAAGTTGGAATGAAATTCAGATCTGTCTTACCTCACTTACATCCTAAGAAGGAACTAATTTCTTCTGTGAGCTATAAAAATACCCAAACTAAAAGGCTCTACGCAGCTCTGACAGGTTTTTTAACTTTTCCGTAAGCGCTCTAGTTTCGAGGAAAGTTCACATTACTTTATTACTACTACTATTTTACCAATGTAAAAGATAATTATATATATAGTAATTTTAATGTTGTTTTTTTTCATATTACTGTTTAAAGGTGTTATGTTCTATACTTTGCATGAGGACACAAACATGTATACTCATGGACGGACACAATCAAGAATTCTATTACGATAGATCGCTTAATGCGTTGCTCTCCTTTAAAAGCCTTAACAAAGAGCCAGTATGTAATATGAAGATTTGATGAGTTTTGCTGTTTGTCAAAACTACCAAGTCAGCTTGGGAAATTTGGTCTCACCAAGGAAATTTTTAGCACACTAGGTAGATTAAAAAGCAAAACAAAACGAAACAAATTAAGCAAGCAAACACACCCACATATTTTGACAGCAGCTCATGTTTCAGAGGAACTTCCGGTGCAGACTTCCAAAATCCCCAATGTCATTTTGGCATACCTATTTTACTACTGTGTTGCAGACAACAGCTTTTAAGTTCCCCAATTCATAAATGTAATTAAATAATTACATTAGTGCTAATTAACATGAAACTGCAGATTATTTAAGCGCAAAAAACACTATTCAACTTCTTAATTATTCTTGTTCACACAGCATTTCCTTTTGCTCAGGCGCCCTAGGTGCAAATAAAGCATCCCATCTGCTCGTAATTAGAACTAAATAATTTCAGAGAATGTAGCTTATCATTTTGACTGCACATTTGATTAAAAACAGTGTACAAGCAATATCCTGGCTTATTGGCGTAACAGCAACAACACACGCAAGCCTGTGTTCTTCTATCATTAAAGAAGATCGAAAACATTATCTGTTATTTCAGGGGGAAAAATACAACTTTTTAGTTCATTTCATACAGATGAAAGCGAATTACAGCAAATCACCTCTCCACTGAATAGCAGCCCCCACATAATGACTTTATTTGCTTAATCCCCAAATTAAACGCCGTTTCGAGCGAGGGCCCTGTGTTATTACTCTCATCATGTCGAGAACATTTTCCTGCCGAGACCAATTTGAATAAAACAAGGGGCCTTCCTTGAACTCAATCAAGGAGCCATAATGTGGTGGGTAATAGAGGTTGCTGATAGATTTGCAGGCAAAAGTGTTATACCTAATGATGGGATATGGATAATAGTCCTCCTGGAGGTCCTGATGCGATTCCAGTTGGCTGCCAGATGCTAAAAATCAAGAAGAGCATTGATCAGTGACAGGAAGCTGTAGTGGATTCATCTAGTCAAACTTCAGCTGTTTTTCCACTGTACAGTTAAGCCAGGCATAAATTATATTAATTGATTTAATTACATACTTAAAACATCTTCCCCAATTAATTTAATTAGGTGGCTACATGATGCTACTGGCAGGGGAAGATTAGAGGCAGCTCACTTAATTAACAGAATATGAATGAAAAAAAGAGAAAGCAAACATAAATGAAATTGTGAGCACTAATTAAAAGGCTGTCTGCAAACTTAAATACTTTCTGACAAAGTGGTGACAGCAATGTAGACAAGAGGATTTTTTTTCCAAGCAAATTAAAGTGCCAGAAGGTATATATAGGGAGAAAAGGTAGTGCGGTTAAAACATTGATTTTCCGACAGAACGGCTGTAGTCAAAGTGAAGGAACTTTTTTTTCTATAGAAAAAATTGCAATAGATTTTGCAGGTGCAAAAGCCAGATTCCTGATTAGGGCTAAAATATGATGTACAAACACATGTAGGGCTTATGCATCCTACGTGGAGAAGAGTGGAAGACGAGAGAGGTTGACGAGGAGGGTAGCTGGAGAGAGAAAGGGAAGATAAAGAGACAACTTATTGCATTCGCTCAAGCAAGAAATGTTTAGAAAAAGAGGTCTGCCTTAACAGCTGGCAGCCTTGTGTACCTTGGCTCGAATACGGAAATTCTCCAGGTGTCTCTCACGTGATTCCTTCAGGATCTTCTTCATTCGGGTCTTGTGGCAATGTAAGAGCCACGCAATGGAAATCACACCTGATGCCCACTTCTGCTGGCGATACAAGAGGAATAATTTTCTTGCTCTGAAGCATTTCCATGTGGCTTGGATCTTGTTGGCAGCCTCTGACCTTCCATCTTGGCCCTTGTACCTTTGCCCCGGAAGATTTAACATCATCTGGATATGAAGTGGGTTCTCTAACAGTGTGAGAAAGTTGTATCTGGTAAGTTTATTCTTCAGCTCAAACTCTGGAAGGAAGGCTACCAAATTGTTCCCTTTTATTTTAACTTCTGGTATTGCATAGTCCCTAAGAAACTTCTCGATGTGTTCCAAAAGAGAAAAAATACTTCCCCAAGATAAATTAAAATGTTCCTTGAATGCTAAGAAGTCTGGGGCTTCCTTGTCTATGACACCATTATAAATAAAAAAGTCATAATCCCATGGTGATTTCACAGTTCTCGAAGGTGTTGTGACTTTCATGATCTGTGAAAGAAAAGTGTCATAAGAGATGAAATAGGATTGCAATCTATTTTAAATGAGTGATCAAGACAGGCACTATCACATTGTCATTTATTACCCGATGCTGGGAAAATATGTATCCCAGTTTTGACTTACATACATGGCATAATTGGGAAGTCTGGCTAGTATATATCATGACACTCATCACCAGAAGAATAGCTTAGAGGTCACTCAAAGCTATTATCTTTTCTATAAAAGTATTATAAAATCGCTCAAGGAAACTGATCATATAAAAGTTTACTCTGCTATGGTCAGCTGACCCCATAATCTCTGTGATCAACTTTTTACACATGCATGTACGGAAACATGTCATTGTCTTCTCATTCATTCGTAAGTTATCCACCAGTCTTGAAAAATGGTGAAATCTTTCTTTGCAGTCTGTATGATAACTTCAGATATGCTCATCAAAGCTGTCTATCTATTCTAAGAGGACATCAGTTTCCAGCATTTCCATTAACCTTTTGTTAATATCCAAGAGTGATTTTTACAAGGAGCATTGTGTATATTGTATATTGTGTGTGATCACCCTTGCCATTCTCTAGGTTTCTCTTGACATATATTCTTTTATTCTTTTTTTTTTAAGATTTTATTTATTTATTTGACAGAGGGAAATCACAAGTAGGCAGAGAGAGAGGAAGGGAAGCAGGCCCCCTGCTGAGCAGAGATTCCAGGACCCTGGAATCATGACCTGAGCTGAAGGCAGCGGCTTAACCCACTGAGCCACCCAGGCGTCCCTGTTCTTTTATTCTTAAATCTGGTGTCTTCTTAGGGGACATACCTGAAGTTGTCCCCAGGTAGAGAGAATCTGAAATCTCATAATGAATAAAACTAAAGAAGCATTGGCTTTTTCATTTTGCTTCTATGACTGAAATTTTAAGGCATAGAAACATTTCATTTATTTTTAAATGTCAAGAAGGTTCTCTAAGAATGGGATGATGGGCAGTTTTCTTCCTTGTACTTTTCTGCATGAAACAGAATGGAATAAGTGTGACTTATGAGAGACTATGGACTCTGAAAAACAATCTGAGGGTTTTGAAGGGGGGGGTGAGGTTGGGGGAACCAGGTGGTGGGTATTAGAGAGGGCACGGATTGCATGGAGTTCTGGGTGCGGTGCAAAAACAATGAATACTGTTACGCTGAAAAGAAATAAAAAATTAAAAAAAATAAAATCAGAAGAGGTTTGGATGACAACAACAATATAGGTCTCACATATCCCTTAAACAAAAAAGAGATGGAAATTGTGTTATATCTGTGTCAATGTGAAATCACTACATTTCATCACTGAAACTTCTTGCACTAGAAAAATAGACACTCTGCCCCATTGGTCCAAATATTCCTAATGGTCTCGGGTATGGGGAGGGCATAGATGTTTCACACCCTCCCTTCTCTTCTGTAGGGCAGGTATCAACTTACTGTGTTGATCGCTTCTTGCTTAGGGATTTAAGGAACAGATTGTCTTCAATATGTCAGCATTTACAGATGTATAAGCCTATCTTTACCAAATTGTAGGATTGTATTACTCTCTGCATTTTGAAGAGTTTTCAGAGAACTCAAAGAAAAGGACCCAAGTAATTAATCAACAACTACTGTGCCACAGGACTGTATTGAGTATTACTGTTCGATTGTTCATGCTTTGTCTTTATTAAACAAGTATTAACTGACATTCATTAACAAATTCAAGACAGAAAGCTATCTAAAAGAAAAGTAAGCTGAGAGATGATTTACAATGAAAGGACAGTAAATAATCACAATTTATTATTATTTTTTAGATAAAGAAAAGAAAACCCTCAAATTCTTTTTCTTTTGTCAGGCTCCAGGCTGTGGAATAGTTAGACTGTCATCTCAAGTAGAAATGTGGAAAAGCAAGTGTTAAGTCCAAGAGGGGGAATTTCCTGAATGTTAGAGGCTTACTTCCAACAGCAGTGAGCTTTTTCCTACTCTTCAGAATTGTTATAGGCATAGGAATGATGAAAAAAGCCTTCTTGCCAAGACTCTCACCCTTTCTGATCTTCTCAAGGCACCAAGAGAGGGTGCAAACTGTCTGGTGGATGAGGACTAGTTCCTTCCTGTGGATGGGCAAGAAAATTGGAGAAGTAATGCCTCCTGTAGCAAACATCAGGAGCCACAGCTGGTGGAAGATAAGCGGCATGTGTCCCACCAGAAATGGCCCGTGGGCTGCATTTCTGTCTCCCTCAAGAATGGAGTCTGATGGTGGCTTCCCATCATGATTAGAATTCAGAGAATTAGAAATTGAGAATTAGAATTGAGTAGAATGACCAGACTTCATGAGTGAGGTACAGACATGTACAGTCATCACAGATGGACATGTCTGCCGCTGGCTGGTCCTGCTAGTCACATGTTGGATCCTGTTGACAAGACCCTGAGATTTCACTAAGAAGTGCAGCTCCAGACGGGAGGTCTGCCGGGGAACCTGGTTTCCTTGGAGCTGTGACAATCGTTTTGAAATTCCTTATCTTTACACAGACTCCTGTGGAATTGGGGCCAACAATGAAAATGGAGCAACCTTGGGAGAAGATTTTGAAAGGAGAGGGCTCTCAGGTCTCTCTCAGGCAGTGCTTTCCAAAGGCATAGGCTTAGGGCATCCATGTACAGCAGCAAATGCCTTGCAGATCTTTGGAAAGAATAGCCCTGGCCCGGGAGTGGGCTTCCAGAATTTAACCGTGGCCATTTCAGAACAAAGGGATTATACCTCCCTACCTTCTTGGGTGATATTCCGGTAAAGACCTGTTCTCAAAGGAAACACACTCTTGGACATCAACTAGACCACTCAGGCACGGGGAAGCTATGGGTTTGGAGTCAGCTAAAGCATCACTGTAGTACATCTGTCACAGAGAACGCCACACTTGGGAGCACTTCATACTTAGAGCTGGAAAAGACATGTGTCTCCAGAGAAAGCCTTCCCAAATTAAAGCAGTGCATCAGCATTGTGGGATCCATTGAGCAGGTAAAGACAAAGCTGCTTCACAGCCTGCTAGGAAGAAGAGCCCTGATTAAAGGTCATGCCATGCGTCAGATTCCGGTTCCTTCGGTTATTCTTCCTTTACTATTTGTCTCCATGAAC
This sequence comes from Mustela putorius furo, assembly GCF_011764305.1. NCBI lineage: Eukaryota > Metazoa > Chordata > Mammalia > Carnivora > Mustelidae > Mustela > Mustela putorius. The sequence continues at coordinate 10,746,058 of NW_025422045.1, read as the reverse complement.
TTGTCGACAATTAAATAATTGCCTGCCCTCTTTCCCTCCTTCTGCCTTCCTTCTTTCTAGTCCTTCCTTCTAGTCCTTCCTTCCTGCCTCTTTTCCTCCCTTCCCCCTTTGTTTTTGTTTTTGTTTTGTTTTGTTTACGATATGCTGTCCGCCCAACATGATGTTACCCAGTCGCAACACTGTTTTCCTTCTAGGGAGGATGGCTCTCTGTCCTGCCATCCACATTCTCTCCTAGTCCTTCCCGAGACCCTGGCTACACCTTCGCCAGAGCCCAAACCCGCGGCCATGGTCTAATTATTAGCATGCGCTGCTCTAACTAACCGAATCATCTAGCTGGGGAAAGGCTCTTTGTTATTTGCAAAGTGTTACTATTAATTAGGTAATTTTGAGAGTTTCTGGAGCCATTATTGAAGAAAAATTCTAAATTTAAAACGAAACAAAACAAAACAGGAAGGCAGGGTGATGATTACACAGATCGGTAAGTCACAAGGGTGAAGCGAAAAAGGAGGAGGTCGGGTATTACCTCCCGAACTTCAGAAATTACTGCCCAAAGAAGAACTCTAGGAAAAAGGGGTGCGTATTTCTAAGCGGATTGTCTTTATGAGAAATGTTCCTTTCACACATGTGGATAGCATGCGGATGTAGGATTAAACCATAGCTGAGCGTCCCTAAAATAAGATATTACCAAGATCTCCTTGCGGTAAATAATCAAGTATTTGGGATAATCCAAGATGGATATCATTTTTAGGGAAGGATTCACCTAGAAAGACTAAATTGCCTTTTTTTAAAAAAAAGATCTTATTTATTTCACAGATCACAAGTAGGCAGAGAGGCAGGCAGAGAGAGAGGAGAAAGCAGGCTCTCTACGGAGCAGAGAGCCCTATGCGGGGCTCGATCCCAGGACCCTGGGATCATGACCTGAGCCGAAGACAGAGCATTTAACCCACTGAGTCACCCAGGCGCCCCAAGACTAAATTGCTTTTGGAATGCATAAGCTAACGTTCCCTTTCTCAGACGCTCATACATATCCGTTAGTAATTAGCTTTGGCAATTCTGTTGTGTGAACACAAATAAATTCCTCCCACCATTTTGGCTCTAAGTGAGCACTTAGATTCAGAGTAGGAGTGAACTGACCCTCAGAGATCGAATGTGCATTAGTTCGTTCGAAAAACGAAAAACCAGAGATGCCACTTGTCTGGCCTGCTCTTTAATATTTGTCGAGAGTCTGAAATGTGTTAAGTTTTGTACAGAGCAGACATCATTACCTCAGAGGGCTAGCATTATTTGAAAGATATAAACAAAATTCAAAGAGAGTAGCTGACCTAATCAGGATTTAGGGATTCAGCAGAATTATAATATTGAATTTTAGGGCATGATGGGTCTGGAAGGTCACAGGCTTTGCCTTTTTTTTTTCCTTCTGTTTTTCTTTTTTAAAATATTTTTATTTATTTATTTGATGGAGAGAGATAGGGAGAGAGCACAAGTAGCAGACTGGCAGGCGGAGGGAGAGGGAAAAGCAGACTCCCTGCTGAGCAGGGAGCCTGATGCAGGGCTCAATGCCAGGACCCTGGGATCAGATCCCAACCAACTGAGCCACCCAGGTGCCCCAGCCTTGCCTTTTTACTGAACAAGCTATTATGGACTCAGGAAAATGAGCCTTGGCCCTGAGGTCTGACTAACCGGGGTTCAAGTCCAAGCCCTACCACCATCTGCTACATACTCTTGGGCCAGTTATCATCTGCTATGGGTTGAATGTTTTGTGACCCCACAACAATCATAAATTGAAGCCCCGGTGCCTGATGTGATGGTATTTGGAGATGGGGCCCTTGAGAAGTAATTAGGTCAGGAGGGTGGAAGGCTTCCTGATGACATTAGTGTCTGTAGAAGAGGAGACACAAGAGAGATTATCTCTTTACCATGCGAAGATACAGCCAGAAGGCAGCTTCTTGCAAACCAGGAAGAGGGCCCTACCAGAACCCAACCATCCTGGCATCCTGATCTTGCACTTACAGCCTCCAGAACTGTGAGAAGTAAATGTTTGCTGTTAAAGCCACAGCCTATGGTATTTTGCTATGGCAGTCCCAGCTAAGACCACATCCTCTACACTTAAATGTTTCTCATCTCTAACAATGAGGAAAGTTGCTGTGAAGATCCTAACATGCGTAAAGAACCTTTCACAGTGACTTAGCTCCGGTCGGTGTGGTTATCACCATAGATAGGAAACTCAGACTCAGAGAGGTAAAGTGATTTGCCCATGATCACACAGCTAGTTGCCCTTCCCCTCCCCCATACCATCCATGCCGACAGCTCTAACTGTCCAGAACTCCCCATATGGCCCCATACCAAGCTGGCCTCTCCTTCAATCTTCCTTTTACCACTTCCTCCATCAGAGCTAACCTGGCCCCGGCCTGCCGTTTCCTTCTTATTTGGAAAGCAGTCTGTTAAACTTACCCTGTGAACATGGTGATGAACCATGGCATGGTGGGAAAGGGATGGATTTGAAGTGAGAAGACCTAGGATCTAGCTGTTACCACCCTACTACATGGCCTTGGGAAGTCACTTCTCACAAGTCTGGTGGGGTATTATTTTGCAGGAGGGGGTCATTCAGGGTGCTTCTGATTTTGATACCCAATGTCTCTCTGAGAAAGTGTCACCCCTTACGAAATGCTCTCTGTTATTTAATAAACTACTGGAGTTAGCAGAGCCAGCACATTGAAGGCAAACATCTCCAATAGCATCACCTCGTGTACCATGAAAAAGACCTGGGGATTTTCCCTCTTCTCTTTTTTTAAATAGGAAGCTTTTCTAGAAACCTACACTCCATAGTAAAGGAATAGCTGCTTATACCAACTCCATGTGAAGGTGGTCATGGGGAGAGAACCCCAGAGAGTGATATTCCAGTCAAACAAAACAACAACAACAAAACTGAGATCAACAAAACAGTTCTCAGTTCCTAGGACCTAGACACTGCATTTAAGCCATAAGTGTCAATTAAAAGTGAGAGTCAGAGACCCTAAGCTTTATAAAGAGGATAAAAGGCAAAAATAGAGAACTCACTGAGCAGAGAGACATTTATATAAAGGAAGAGAATTGTGTGTAAAGGCCACTCAGTTCAGCAGCAATTTTCTAGGGCTAATTTCTGCAATTGCTTTGAAAGGTATCTTTATTCAAATGAGTCTTCCTCAATTCTGAAACACTTTCTGAGGAGGAAAAAAAAAATCCTACCCCTCGATGTATTCCTTTGGAACAAAAACACATTGAATCAAATTCTGGTTGAAGATCAAACAGAACAAATCAGGAAGATTTTTGAGAGAGATGAAATATGTTTTCAGCCAAATGTGATACTGCCTTTTCTAGAGACTTATTTTATTGCTGCATTGATTTCATCTTTTCTGCTCCCTTTTTAATATTTTCAAAAAGAAAGAATGCGACATAGGGAAGGACAATCGCTTAGAGCAATTAGGACTGATGGGTGGAACCTGCCTGGGATGCGTACAGGGAACCTGGCAGGTGGGAAGTGAAAACAGCCCGGATTCCTAGATTTCTGAGAAAAGGCACATCATCGTTTTTCCCTGTGTGGTAAAGCAAGAAGAGTGAGCCTCCAAAAGACCTCTATTATCACCAAAGTAAAGCTTGACCTTGTGCTTTTCCTGAGGAAAATGTGTGTATAACAAGTCTGTTGATCCCACATGGCTAAGGGATACTTGCAAAATTCTCACAACACCCCACCTTGTCACCTCCTTTAAACCTGCATAAGGATGCTGCTTTATTTTCATTCGTAGCACTTATCACTGCTTGACCGTTTTATTAAATATCTGCCTTTCTCACTAGAATGTAAGTCCCAAGAGGGCAAAGACTTGGTTTGTTTTGTTCACTGCTACATCCCCAAGGTCTAATACACTGCCTGGCACATGGTTAAAGGTCAGTGAGGATTAGTTGAATGAATGTATGAATGAAACTGATAGCTACCTGGGCCTGGGTTTATAGCATAAAACTCTACTATGATCATACAAGTTATTTGCAAACTAATAGCTTGAGTTTTGAGGCACTAACAGACTACTGAAAATGTCCATACCCTTGACTAAGGAATTCTACTGCTAAGAAGTAGCTTAAATATAAAGATTTATGTACAAATATGGAGGATGTTCATGGCAGTTTTATTTATAACAGGATATTATTTAATTATTTATTAATAATGAGAATAGTTAATAATCTGACATTTATGATTTAATGTCAAACCATAGGATAGTAACTAAGAAAATTATGGTATATCTTCAAGACATATTATTATGTTCTATGAAATGTTCTATGAAGACTTTTAAAGTCATATATATAAAGGCTTATGATAAATTGTTAGGAGACAAGTGATGGGTCGCAGTTGAATATATTAGATGATATCAACAAAGGGCCATGCCAAAGTTTAAATAATGCCAAAGGGATATGATATTATAGGATTGTGTGTGTGTGTGTATTTAGGCATTTTTTTCTCCTTTTTGAAACTTTCAGATTTTCTATGAAGTATCAGGCCACAGTGTAATGAATGAAAGAGATAAAGTAAAAAAAAAAAAAATTAAGGTAATTTTGTGGCTTACTGGTAACTTAAACTTTTTTCTAAGTTTCACTTTAATATTACTAAGTAAAATTGTTAGTCCCAAGCAATAGAAGTGTATACTTAGGTGCCATGAAGACAGATAAAGACAATTTTATGAGTATTTTTTTCTCGATTACTTCATACAAGAAAAAAAAAGATTGTTTTACACATAAAACTGTGTAATTTTCATTCACTTTGAAAGTCTCATGTCAAAAATGCATAGGTGAGGGTAGCAGCTGCTAATGAATTAGAGAAAATGGAAATGGTTTTAAATGATGCCACAGGTTTCTGGTTTTGGATTTTTTTTCTTTTCTTCCCTTAAGAAGGTAAATTAAATGAGGTTTTGTGAAACAAAGTGAGTCTAAAAGAGGAAAGAACAGCCCTAGAATTCCTTCTGAATCTCCTCTTGAACCTTCAGGCTGGAGAACTCCAATTCTTGCCAAAGTACCACCTGCCCTCTCTGTGACCCTTCAGGACAAGACAAAAAAGGAGACTGTGCTGTGCTGGGCACAAAGACCACCAGGCAGGCACTCTCTGCTCTTCAAGAAGTAGGTTGATATGAAAAAATACCTACTCATGTCCTCTGCCCTTTTTAAAATTGGATTAATTGGTTTTTTGATGTTGAGTTGTAGAAGTTCTTTATATATTTCACATACTAACCTCTTATTGGATAGATTACTCGTAAATATCTTCTCCCATATCAATAGATTGCCTTTTTGTTTTGTTGATGGTTTTCTTTGCTGTGTAAACCTTTTTATTTTTGTGTAGTCTCAATGGTTTAATTTAGTTTTGTTTCCCTTGCCAGAGGAGACATTTCTAGAAAAATGTTTCCATGGCTGGTGTCAAATTCTGCCTATGTTCTCTTCTAGAAGACATACAGATGGTCAACAGATACATGAAACAAAGCTCAACATCACTAATCATCAAGGAAATGCACAAAAAACCCTGCAATGACATATCACCTTGCACCTGCCAGAATGGCTAAAGTTAAAAATAAAACAAATAACAATTGTTAGAGAGGATGTGGAGAAAAAGGAACCCTCTTACACTGACGGTGGGAATGCAAACTGGTGCAGCCAAGAGGTAAACAGTATGGAATTTCTTCAAAAATTTTAAAAACATAATTACCATATGATCCAGTAATTCCACTACGGGTATTTACTCAAAGAGAACAAAACCACAATTTGAAAAGATACAAGCCCCCTCCCCCATGTTTATAGCAACATTATTTACAATAGTCAAGATATGGAAACAGCCCAAGTGTCCATTCACAGATGAATGGATAAAGAAGATGCAGTGTACACACACACACACACAGGAATATTACTGGGCGTAAAAAAGAACAAGATCTTGCCACTTGCAACAATGTGTGCAGATCTAGAAGGTATCATGCTAAGTGAAAATGACAAAGAAAAAAAGACACAAAAAGCCAGATTCTTGAATACAGAGAACAAACTTGTGGTTGCCAGAGGGGAGGTGTAGGTGTGTGGGGGTTGGGTGAAATAGGTGAAGGGGATTAAGGGTACACTTGGGATGAGCACTGAGTACTTAGAGCATTGTTGAATCAGCCTATTGAAGACCTGAAACTAACCTAACACTGTAGGTTAATTACACTTCAGTAAACAGAAATAAAGAAGTGGGCTTATTTCCTTCAATAGGTAGGTCACATTAAAGCTAAAACTGCTGCTAGATATCACCTGGTGGTTTTCAAAGTATACATTTTCAAACCTGGAACACTTTGTTCGGAAACAATATAATCTGATTATAAAGAGGGACACAGTTAACACAGCTGCTAGGGGTGTGAGGGGTCTAGAGCCCCACCTACTGGGAACTTCCACTTTTTTCCTTTTCCTGGGGGTCTTAGGGTGAGCGTTGTAGGGGCTATGAACGTTTTGTGAAAAACCGTGCTGGTCTAATCCCCTCCTTCTACAGATGGGAGGAAATGAGACTGGACAGGGACAGTGTCACTGTCACACATGTTGCTTCTTTAAAATAGTTCAGCTGACTCACCTAGAAAATAATCACGATTTTTTAACAAAAGGATCAAGAGTAATACACTGGGGAAATACTAAAGAAAGTAACAATGTAACAATGACTAAGAAAAGCAAGACTCCATAATTGACATTAAAGTTTGTCACCCAAACCTGTTCTTTGTGTAGCAAAGGAGATTTTATGGAGAGGTATGTCTTTTGAAATAGGATTTTCTTTTATTTGTTTTTTCTCCAATTTGGAAAATAGTTTTGAAAATACAGGGAAGTACAGAAAAATACTATAAAAAACTACCATGGGCATATGTTAATCTTTTATCTTCTTTGCTATATGTGTGTATATGTGTGTGTGTGTATTTATATAAATACGTATATATATATATACACACATACATATATACATATGTACATACATATATATACACACACGTGTATTTATATATACACACATACATATATATGTATATGTATATTATATATCTGTGGCTCATAAATGTAAGAAAGCAAGCTACAAAAGTCCAGTAGTTTAAACCAGAGGAATCTACATGAAGATGAAGTAAATAACATTAGATAATATAAAATATTTATTATGTATATGTGAGATATATATATATCTCCAAAGCAAAGAAGACAAATATATATATTTAAAAATATATATTTTAATATATATTTATATTACTATAATATAAATATATTAATGTAAATATAAATTTATATTTACATAATGTAAATTTATATTTACATCAATATATTAATATAAATATATGCAATATATTAATATATATTATATATGTAAATAAAATATGTAATATATATTAATGTAAATTTATATTTACATTAAATATATAAATGTAAAATACATTTTACATTTTAAAATATAGTATATTTTATATATTTATAATTATTTATAAGATTTAGATATATTTAAATTATTTATATATGTGTTGAAAATTTTTTTAAAAGCACATAAGGTACAATTGAAATTGTCTTCCTATTTCTTTTTAGCCCTTTCTTTTCCCTCCTCCATTTCCAAAAGCAAACATACTCATGAATTAACCTGGACCCTTATGTCCAATAAATATATTTGTTTGCTTGTTTTACCCATAAAAAAGATTTTTTATTATCAAAATATTCATTGAAATTAAGTGGATCTTCACATAGTTAACATGACTGCCTTGAGATAATAAAAAGATATATTTCCTGAAAGAGGCAGTTTTAGCAACTTTAACCACATGTGAACTAGAGCCCTGAAAAGACTGGCCTTAGATTTCTGAAATAACTACAAAATCTACCATGGGGATTATCTTATTCCTTGGATCCTTGTGCAGGGCCTATCTCCACTTTATCCTTCCACTTCTTGAGTCTTGGTTGCTTGGTTAATGAGCTAGAAGACAGAAAAGTCTCTTAAAGTCAGAGCCAGCAAAAGCAGACATGACAGCAGAGGTGACAAGCAGTGTCCTGAATATGAAGGAAACAAATGAAAAATGACCAGAAACGGGCTCTCTGCATATGTGGTACTGGGGAGAGAAGATGTTAGTTATATCAGGGAGGCAGAGAGATGGGATCTTTTAGAAAGATTTCCACCAGAAATGATTGGAAGTTTAAAAACTCTCTAATGCTTTGGGGCTCTGGCTGCTGCATGGCCCTGTTCTGTAGGCTGGCTCTGTCACTTACTAGGTAGTTGACCTTAACTTCTTCATATTTGGGTCCTTCCATGAAAATGGGAATAATAATAGTACCTACTGCACAGAGATGTTGTCAAATGAGGTGAGCTAATAAAGCATAGGAACCGTGGAGGGCACAGAGTAAGCACGTGATACGTACAAGGTGCTAGTAGTTAGTAGTAGTGGCAGTGGTTGTAGTAATCAGTAGTAGTTATCATCCTAGTGGTGGTAACATTTGGAAAACCAGCTCATGTGGAAGAGTTCATAACCTTGTGTCCCCCCCGTGTGGGGACTCTGGAGACTCATTCTGTCATCTGGATCCCCTGCACCCTTTGACCAACTGTGTGGGCCTGGGGACAATGACAGTACGGAGGTTCTAGGGCTGCTGTGAGCATTCGGGGGTGTGTGGAAGGGGCTTCCTGTCATGTTCTAAGAACAGCCTCAATCACCTTTCGCTGTTCTAAATCTTCCAGATACATCATGCCTACTGTTCTTAAAGCACATCCTTTTTAAAGTGTAGAAGCAAGCTCACAATTTCCCCCAAGCAAGAAGTCAAGGGAAGCAGGAGGAAGGTTCTGAGTGCATTGATTAGTTTACACAGGAGCAACCTGTCTCGGTGCCGAAGTCCCCTATGCAGTCATTGTTTTAAGAACAGCTCTGTCTAGTCCCACTCTTGCAGAAGTACAAGGAGACCCAAAAGGTGGACTCTTTTTCCTTGAACAGGGGTGGCTAAGCTCACTGTGAAATTCTTTCTGATAAGATCCCCAAAGGAACAGAGGCCTAGAAGATGTTTTTAAAAATAGGCCAGTGAATTCTGATAAGTGCTTTATAATTCCAGAGTATTTCCACACACATTAACAGCACTAATATAGCAAACTTCTAGGAGAAGAGCTATTATCTCCATTTATCAGAGGAGGAACTGAGGCACCGAGAATTTCAGTGACTTGCTCAAAATTCCTCTATTAGTAAGAGAAGAATCCAGCTCTTCCCTGCTTCAAGTACAGAACATTTATGACTCACGCATGACCCAGTGGAATGTTCTTTACTGGCACGTACTTGTCTGTGGGAACGATGTCATTCCCCCAAAGTTTTTGTTACCTTATTGGTTTTAGGCAGCTTCGTTCTGAGTCCCATACCCTTACCAGTGACCTCATTTATGCAGTGTGTGTGTGTGTGTACGTGTGTATGAATGCGTGCGCACGCACACACACACGTATGCACATGCTGGGGGCCAAGTGAATTTTTTTTCGCATTTTATTCCTTTTCAAGTGGACTTTCAAAAGATGAGGATCCTAGATTGAGGTTGAAGACCATTGTTATTCAGCCAGATTTTGAGGATGTTAAATCACATTTCTGGGTTGAAGCCTGGGAAGTAATTCAATCCTAACTGAAGGGGGTAGGGAAGGTTTTTCACTTTAAATGAACCTTTTTCTTTTTTTTTTTTTTCTGAAGGCATGATCTAATTTCTTTTATAAAAGAAGAGCAAAAGAACTTTCGCTGCAGTCTCCAGCTGTCACCAGCCTCCCATACTTTTGCCCTGCAGCAAAAGGAAGGGACATCAGGTGACAAACCCCAAATTTCAACTAGTCACACAAATTACAGACCTTCTTATCATGATGTCCTCTTGACCTTTTGCCTTTCCCCTACAATGAAGAATGAGACACAGTTTAAATCAAAATGACTCTCATGGGCAATGTTACAAAACAAATAGCACAGAGCCTCCCCCCACCTCCTTCCCCCAGCTTCCCCCGCTGGGCCAGCCTGTTCCCTCTTTCTATGCAGGCAGGAGCTAATAATTAGAAAGACCTTTCCCACCCCAGACGATGCTGCCTTGCTTGCCAAGAGCCCTGTTTGATTTGAAGAGAGAGTTTGACAAAGTAAATATTTACAACAACAACTATAGTCAGATGCCAAGTCCCACTTCTAGGGGATACTGAAAGGAGTATTTCCAAGAAAGGGCTTCTCCGTGTGGCACCGCGCCATCCAATGGTGGACGCTGACCTAAGGTCTGTTCTGGCTCCATCAGGGTTTCGGTGAGCCTTTTCACTTCCATGCTAGGATGTTTTTCACAGAGCATAGGAATAATTACATTTACCATTGAATAGCCGATTCAGAAACGTACCAATTCGAGACCACAGGAAAGAGTCTTTATATACGACTGCCCCAGCACTAGGGGAAAGCTTCGTGAAGTCAGCAGAGAGGATATTAAAGGCAGGGCTAATTAGCCCTCCAAAAGTGTCTTTATTAAAACAAAACATTTTTTTCGGATTCAGATCAATTACCGCAGAAAACCTAGTGATGTTTGTATTACCTGTAGATCTGTTGTCTATAACACTGTGGGATTTGAGAGCTCAAACATGGTGAGAATCAAAACAGGTGCCCCCGCCTGTTCCCATTATGCACATTAGCCCGTGGCCTTCGCACAGCCTGTTAAACAGCTGAATTTGAAACAATCGTGGTGCAGGCCAAACACTAGCCCGAAGGCCTGTTTGTCTAGGGACTTGGCCATTTACATCAGTTTTTTTTACCCACATTTTTCATGAAACACAAATATTTGCCATGGCAACTGGGGTGTCACATGACACGCTGCTACATAAACAGCTTGGAAATCTCTTAAGGGGACACAGCCCACCAGGGCTGCAAATGCAGGGAAAGCATCTTGAGGAAGATGTGGGTGTTAAGAAGGTCTGGGAAGAGCAGGTAACAATCTACTACGTAGAGACAGTAGAATTCATTTCTTCTCTGCCACTCTTCCATTTCTCTTTCTACCTTGCTTTTTTAAAATTTTTTTAACGGAGCAGCTATAAATATGACCACATAGGGTAAGCTCAGAAAAACACCCTGCCAGCTGTCTCCTTTTTCTGGTGAAAAGTTTCAATTATCACAACTCTGTGGCTTATAAACCTAAGAAAGTAAGCTTCAAAAGTCCAGCACCTTTAAACCTGGACAATCTCCAGAAGAATTAATTATGTTCTACTGTGAGGCCCTAATGTTAGAGAAGACCGAATTTCTTCCCTTTCCTCATTAGAATATCTTTGCAAAGCTGGAGAGCTTGCTTTTTATCCTATGCTTAAAGACAATGAAGTAGAGTAAAACCTCATAAGAACATACCCTGTCCAACATGAATTTGGATATAAAGCAATAGCTATCATATTTGGGACTCTTGACCCTGTTAGTAATATAGGATGGCCCAGTCATTTAGTCACAATGTGACATGATTGAATTTTTTAAGACCCCGTGGATACTGTCATGAAAAAGTTTGCCATGCCGTACATTGAGGTACAAACAGCAATCCCCCTTTAAAAATCAAATGCTTCCCAGCAGCCAGAATAGTATTTATTTCTATATGAAAGTTACAACTCTGTCATATGTGCATATTACTAAACATCTCACTGAGAATATTGTATTTAACAATTTTCTTCTGTTAGTTAAAAGCATGAGGGGCGCCTGGGTGGCTCAGTGGGTTAAGCATCTGCCTCGGGCTCGGATCCTGATCTCAGGGTCCTGGGATCTAACCCAGCATTGGGCTCCCTGCTCAGGGGTGAGTCTCTGCTTCTCGCTCTGCCCCTGCCTCCACTCATGTGCGCTCTCTCCCTCTCTCTCTCTCACATAAATAAATAAATAATCTTTAAAAAAAAAAAAAAAGAAGTATGAATACCTTTGATCTTTGTTTCTTGGAAGAGAACTTCTTTGCTTCCACGGGAATCAGCTGTGGTTTTGGAAGTGTAGCCAAAGGGGCTGTGGATGGAGGTGGGGTATTGTTACCTCTTCCAGAAAAAGGCTGAGTCACTGGGTGGATACTATTGGGTCTGCCACTTGAAAGTCAAATGGCTCTGTCACTGTTCACTATTGTCTTGCCTGTATCAATTCAATGAAACATTTGTGATCATTGATTTCAAAAGGAAAACCCAAAGCATGGGATGGCAACTGTTCCTTCAGAATAGAACTCATTTTGTGCACACTCCCCAGACAGAAAGGCACATCTTAAAAGCAAGCGCATTAAAGAGTAATATTTGTCATATAAAACGTTTTGTGTGGTCTCCCTGGGTGGCTCAACTGGCTAAGCATCTGCCTTTGGCTCAGGTCATGATCTTGGGGTCCTGGGATCCAGCCCAATGTTTGGCTCCATGCTTTGTGGGGAGTCTGCTTATCCCTCTCCCTCTGTCCCTCCCCCTGCTTGTGCTCTGTCTCTCTGTCTCTCTCTCGAGTAAAATAAATAAAATCTTCACAAAATTTCTGCTATAAGATCTCTTCAAATAGCCATATTCCCAAGTTCATTTAATAAGGAAGTTAATATAACTGCACATGGGAGACTATTGTGTGGTCAGTAAAAAAGATGATTTTGAAGAATTTAAATGGGTTGGGAGAAATAATACAAGTGAAAAAACACAGGAAATATCATTTATGAAATTAATTAAATCTCAGAGCAACAATGTTTAGAGAACACATCTGGTCCATAGGTGGTAGGCCTCCCTGCTAGACAATGCTTGGGAGAGAAATCACATCTCTCCTGTCACCTAGCAGCAAATCCAACTGCCCTTTACAGATAGCTCAAGTGTGACATTCTCAGGGGTGAAAAATCCATATACTACTCTTTCCAAGAAAGAAAACAAAAATAGTTTATTTAAATAGTAAATTGAGTCAAAGAAGTGAGGCTTCTTTTAACTCCCTGAGTCCAACCCCTTTTCTGTCCATTTCATCTGAGAAAGAATGGACAGACCCCGATCAAAGACAGCACACCAGTGCACAGTTTGGACCCAGTTCACATTTCACAGGTGGGCCACAAGCAATCTCTCCGGCCATCTCTTAAAAAGTAGTAGGAATTCCAGAATCTAATAATAAAATCTATCTCCACAGAAGGCATTTGTTGGTTGCCTCTTGGAGCAAGCTGGTTTGACCTGGTTTTCTGTTTTCTTGGCTCATCCCTTCCTGGAGCCTGGCAGTTGCCTAGACTGTGTGAAGACTCCTTTTTTTTTTTTTCTTAGATTTTATTTATTTATTTGACAGAAATCACAAGTAGGCAGCGAGGCAGGCAGAGAGAGAGAGAGGAAGGGAAGCAGGCTCCCTGCTGAGCAGAGAGCCCAATGCAGGGCTCGAGCCCAGGACCCTGGGACCATGACCAGAGCCGAAGGCAGAGGCTTAATCCACTGAGCCACCCAGGCGCCCCTGAAGACTCCATTTTAAACCTGTAAGTTTTGCCTTGACCTCTATGCTCTCCTACCCTGTTGTTCACTTGGACTACGTCCTCCCACATCTGAAGACCGCTCCACACCCGGCACTTGGGCTACTTGAAATCCACAGATTCACCCGTAAAGCCCTGTTATTCCCGGTGTCTGCAGGCTCAGTGTACTGTTGGTTAAACTATCAGGTTCCTGCAGATGAGTGTGAGATTTATGGTTAAGTTCTGACATTGAAACAGAACAGCAGCTGACAAGTTTTTGAGTAGGCATAATTTTGAAAGAATTTTAGTAAAATTTTAATGAAATTTGGTAGATAAAAATCTAAAAGATTTGTAATTTCATATGGGTAATCCACAGTTAATGGTATATCTAAAATTTTAAAAAAAGTTTTTATTAGTTACCTGCAGAAATTCTGTCACTGAATTATAACTGCATGTAGCCTTAAGTTTTTTGGGATACATATGTTTGAAGAATGTGCATCTCCAACAAAATTTGTATCATAAGGTACTGCCTATATTTTGCTATTCAATTTTCCTTCTGGAAATATCTGTATGATAAACTTTGTCGGAGTTAAAAATATCAGGGGGAAAAAAATCTTGTCTTTCTGGACAACCCTGTATGCTTCTATGTTAGTTCCTGTTATGTACATGCCCAGTAACATTTCTTTCTTGCTAATTTTAAAACATATTCTTTTTTTAATGTGCCCAGCTCCAAAGGACACCAGATTTAGCAAACAAAATTTTTAGAGGACATACAGTTACATTTTAATTTTAGATAAACAACAAATAATGTTTTAGCATAAGTATGGCCCAAATAGTAAATATATTTAATATCCAATGAAGAATTTTTATGAATGATTGTAAGGAGCATAACTTATTGTGTAAGAATTCGGTGTAAGTATGTCCCAAATCCTAACCTTAACCCTAAACCTAACTCCAGCCCTAGAGATTCACTTTCTCAGCCTTTCTTAGACCGAACAGTAGCCATATGACCAGTGAGATGTAAGGGGAAGTCCATCCAGGGGCTTCTGGGAAGAAACTGGTAACCACTGTATTCCCCTCTTTCTGCCTCAAATGTGTACATTAAGGCCCAGATCTGTAGGAGCCATCACAGAACCAGGAGGTGGCAAGCATGAGGTTGAGCTCAAACATCCAAAGAAGATAAAACAGAAAGAGAGCTATTTCGATTCTTCCATTGAGTACCACCAGCCCTACGCTGCCTACTCCCTGATTTCCAACTTGTGAAACAAATGAACCCCTCTCATTGGTTAAATCACTGGTAGTTAGGTTTTCTGATATTTGCAGTCCCATACGTTTCTGGCCGATGCCCCTTTCTCCCTCCCTCTTTGTCTCCATTCCATTCTTTGTCTTACTGTGTGTGCTAGGGCCTCAAGGACGTGTTCAGTGATGGTGGCAGTAGTGGTCATTATTGAACTGTCTCTGCTTTTAATGGCAAGATAGAACGCTCCTCAAGTGTGCCTACTAAGAATATTGGTTCTGGGGATTTGGCTGAAGGCAATAATCAGGGTCAGAAAATCCTCTTATACTTCTACTTGGCTCAGGGGTCTGCCCCATTATTAATGTTGAGTTGCATTACATGATTTTTAAATTTTCTCACATAGGGAGATGATCATAGGATTTTTCTTTTTTAATGTAATTGATTTCTAGTTTCATACCATTGTGATTAGAAAAGAAGCATGGTATGATTTCAATTATGAGCAGGGGGCCTGATGTGGGGCTCAATTCCAGGATCCTAGGCTCATGACCTGAGCTGAAGGCAGATGCCTAACCGGTGCTGAGACACCAAGGTGTCTCAAGCATTTTTCAATTATCTTAAATATATTAAGATTTGTTTTAATATATACTCCACTAGTAACTAATGATGTTAAGCATGCTTTCACTTATGTATCTACCACCCATATGTCATCTTTGGTAAAATTTCTACTTTAATCCTTTGTCTATTAGGTTATTGGATTGCTTATTTTCTTATTGAGTTTTGAGAGATTTTTATATATTCTGGACAAAAATTCTTTATCGAGTATGTGTCTTGAAATATGAATTCTGAATCTGTAGCTTTTCTTTTCATTTGCTTAATACTGTCTTTAAAAGAGTAGAAGTTTTAAATTTTGATGCAGTCCAATGAACCCATTTTTTACTTTTATGGATTTACAGTAATTAAAAAATCTTTGCCTAACCCAAGGAAACAAAAATTTTCCCCCTTTGTTTTCTTGTAAAAGTTCTTAGTTTCAGACTTCACATTTAGCTCTATGATCCATTTTGAGTAAATTGTTATACATAGTGCAAGGGATGGGTCAAAGTTCTCTATAGGTCTATCTTCAGTTGTTCCAGCACCATTTGTTGAAAAGACTATTCTTTCTCCATTAAATTGACTTTGTGTCCTTGTTGAAAATCAATTGACCATATGTGTAGATGTACTCCTGAACTCTCTTTTCTGCTCTGTGGATCTCTGTATTTATCAGTTTGCTAATACCACACTGTTCTGATAGCTATAACTTTATCCTAACTCAGATAACATGAGTCCTCCAATGTTACTTTTCTTTTTCAAAATTCTTTTGGCTATTGTACCATCTTTGCTTTTCCATATAAATTTTAGAATTGGCCTGTCAATTTCTACAAAAATATTCTTTTGATCTTGATTTGGAGTGCATTGAGTATATAGACAACTTTGGGATGATTAGCATAACAATATTGAGTCTTTGAATCTGTGACCAAGGCCTACCTTTCCATTTATTTAGGTCTTACTTGAATTTTTTTTTAGTTAGCATTTTGGAGTTTTAATATTCAGATCTTGCACATCCTTTTTAGTTTTCTGCCTAAGTATTTAATTATTTGGTATTATTTTAATGGCATTGTTTTTGTTGTTGTTGTTGTTTTAAGTATACACTACACGTGGAGCTCAAACTCGTGACCCTGAGATCAAAATTCACATGCTCTATTGATTGAGCCAGCCAGACACCCTGGCATTGTTTTTTAAAATCCAATTTCCAATTGTTCATTTCTAGTGTATAGAAATTCAATTATATTTTATATGTTAATTTGGTATCCTGAAACCGTGCTAAACTTTCTTATTTATTCTATTATCTTTTTTTTAGATCTTGCAAATTTTCTATGTAGTAATCATTCTGTTCCTAAAGAGAGACAGTTTAATTTCTTGATTTTTTGTTCTTTTTCTTACCTCATTGTATTGGCTAGGACTTTCCATACAATATTGAATATGTGTGGTAAGAGTGGATGTCCTTGCCTTGTTCCTGATCATAATTATAGAGAATGCAGTTGGTCTTTCACTATTAAGTATGATTTTAGCGGTGGATGCCCTGTATCAGGCTGAGAAAGTTCCCTTTTATTTTTAGTTTGCTTAGGGTTTTGTTTTTTTTTTTAAGTATTATTGTTGAATGGATGTTGCATTTTATTTTATTTTTATGTATTAAGATGGAGATGGTCATATGGTTCTTCTTCTTTAGTCTATTGATATGATGATTTACATTGATTGTTTTTTTTTTAATTTTTTATTTTTTTATTTTTTATAAACATATAATATATTTTTATCCCCAGGGGTACAGGTGTGTGAATCGCCAGGTTTACACACTTCACAGCACTACATTGATTGATTTTTTTAAGTGTCAAAACAGTCTTGTATTCTTAGGATAAACCCTATCTGGTCATGATATATTATTCTTTTTTTATATTATGGAATTCAATTTGTTAATATTTTGTGGAGGATTTTTATATGTATTTTCATGAAGGAAAACAGACTGTGGTTTTCTTGTCTTCTAATGTCTTTAGTTGTGATATCAGGGTGAATGGTAATCAGGTAAGATGGTCTGAGGAGTGTCTTCTCTTTTCTATTTTCTGGAAAAATTTGTGAGGAATTGGTAATATATCAACCTCTTGTTTAAATCTTTTAGTGGGCTCTTATTATACTTAGTTAAATCCAACTCCTCATCATGGTTTGCTCGTTCGTGTTAGTTCTGCTATAGTAAAATATGTTTACAGGGAAAGATCCTAAAACACATAGAGTGGTTTAAACCAATTAAGAGTTTATTTCTCTCTCACACAAGAGTTGAAAGGAAGACCGTCCCAGGTTGGTAGGGCAGCTCTGCCGGATTTGGGAGATGGAACATGGAGTTCCCCCTGTGACTCTCAAGTGCTTCCCTATCACATCTGCCTCCCAGCTAGCCAGAGAGAGGAAAGGAAAGGGGGAGACCATGCTCCTTTCCTCTTATAGGCTCAGCCCAGAAGTTTCTCTTCCTACTTTGCTTTCTTCCTCTTTGTCCAGAACCTGGTCACATGGCACAGCTAGCTGGAAGGAAGCCTGGGAAATGTTGTCTTTAGCTAAGCTGGCATGTGCCCACTCATGGCTCCATTACTGTGGAAATAGGGAAGAATGAAAACTGAGGACAACTCGTATTCTCTGCTCCAGGCTATGTCATGTCATTGCCCTCTATTTTCCAGCCTCATCTCCTCCCTTCTCTCCCTGGCTTTTGGCTCTCCAGCTATACCACCCTTGCTCATTCCCTCTTTAGTCCTTAGGCCCTTGTATCTGTGCTGGCCTATATCTAGAATGCTTTTTCCTAGATCTTTTCATGACTGGCTTCTTGATCGTTTGTACCTCAACTCACCTCAACTCAAGCATTATGCATGTTCTGAGAGGCATTCCCGACCCTTCCCTCACAAGCAAAGTGACTACATCCTTATCATTCTCTCATTCCTGTTGTTTTATCTCTAGAACTTAACACTAGCTCAAATTCTCATTTACTTACCTGCTTGTTATCAGTTTCTCCCATTGGAATGTAAGCACCATGGGGGCAGAAATGTTGTCTGAGTTATTCTATTCTCTGTTGGATCCCCAGCCCTTTATCAAAGGTTGCTACCTTTGATAAAGCATGCATTCAACAAATATTTGTTGAACAGATGAATTCATTTAGCCCCAACCACTTTATTTTACAACTGGGGAAGCTGGAGCCCAGACAAAGGAAATGGCTTGCCTGAGTTTCCACAAGTAGTAGAGTCCCATGTTGGCACTTTTCTTGAACACCTGATTTCATCTAGGCTCTTCTTTGAAGTCTATTATCTCCCCCCTCCACAACTGTCCCTTTGAACCCCTGTAGCACTAGACTTTAACATCCATTGGGTTTTTATGCTATGCTTCTTTGTATTGTTATTTATCTTTGTTCTGTCTGTCTTGTTTTCCCAACCAAGCTGCGAGTCCCCTGAAAATACCAACCTTCTAACCCAACAGGCCGTGTGTCAGTATTCGATGAAGAGACTAAAGTTACTTTATTCAGTCAAGTGAAACTCAGAACTGTTACAGCTGTCATCTTGTCCTATGATTGCATATACAAGTTGGATACTGGGAGACTAGATTTTGGTGGGAGGTAATTCCTGTGTATCCCCACTTAAGCGTTCAGGCAAGACTGTCTTACCGGCAGTTGGGATCTTATGTGCTTCATCAAAATTATGCAGAGGAGCTGCTCTTGGTACAATGGGTGGATTCTGAAAGGTAATCCTTGCTGTTGGTGGAATCAGTCCTCGTTCAATCATACTTAATATCCCTGAAAAGGAAGGTTAAAAGAATATGATTTTAACTCTAAGCATTTCTACAAAGTCTGAGCTCTATGAATTTCGCAAGTGTAACTTACTCTACTCATCTTATTTTTGAAAGCACATCTAGTGCCTTAATCCTTTGGATGAAGAAAACACATTCTTTTAAGCTTAGTATTCTAACCCAAGATAAAATGGCATTTCCCATAGTGGTATTATTAAATAAACTGTATTAAGATAATTTCAGGATGCCTGGGGGCTGAGTTGGTTAAGCATCTGCCTTTGGTTTGGGGTCATGGTCCCAGGGTTCTAGGGTAGAGCCCCACATGGGGCTCCTTGCTCAGTGGAGCCTCTTTCTCTCTCTGCCTCTGCCTGACACTCCCCCTGCTGTGCTCTCTCTGATAAATAAATAAATAATATCTTTAAAAAATTTCATTTTAAGGTAGAAATATAATTTCAGTGCGATCTCAAACTTCTTTATACATAACATTTCCAACGATCGATAATATTGCTATTCTTTTTAAAATTTGGAGAAATCAAATATACAGTCTTCATAACCAAGGAGAGAAGAAAGAAAATCTATGTGCTTGTAACTATTCCCCTGTTGTTACAATGAGTCATGTTTTATAAAAGAAAGTTATTTTTAGGGGCGCCTGGGTGGCTCAGTCAGTCAAGCAGCTGACTCTTGATTTCAGCTCAGGTCATGATTTCAGTGTCATGAGATTGAGCCCCCCATGTTGGGCTCCATGCTGGGCGTGAAGCCTGCTGGAGATTCTCTCTCTCCCTCTCCCTCTGCCCCTCACATTCTGCTCTCTCAATCTCTCTAAAAACAAAACAAAACAACAACAAAGAGAAACTCATTTTTAGACATATCTCACGTCACCAGAAGATGTGATTGCCCAAATAGATGAATTTAGTGTAACTGTGCAACATGGATAGTATTAACGCACCTAATTGACAATTCCTAGAACTCGTACTATATCCGCATGGCTGGGACCAGCGCTTTTAAAGGCCAAAAGACTGTTAAATAAATTAATTAATCAATCCAGGAGGAATTGAGCAAAGCCTTCTGGCAGGTGTAATGCTTTCATTAAGGTGGATCTATTGTGTGGAAGCCAGAAAGCCAGGGAGGATGCGAAACACCCTTGTGATAGGGCTTCAGCCTCTTGTTGCTCTCATGTAATAGGAAGGACAGTAAGGCACTCTGGGTCTCAAGGAAACCCTCGTCTGCATGCCGTGTACCAAGCTGGACTAAGCTGAAGAAGTTGGCCCAGATTCTAAGGGGAGCAAATATGGTTTCCATTTGCCTGGGGACCTCGATGACAATATTATGTTGTTATTAAGGATACTGAAGTCTAGTATTACAGGAATTCAGAGAAAGGAACACTGAGGGATTGGGGAGCTGGAGAAGACTTCACTTGTAAAACAATGATTCCAAAGAGAAATCTTCAGTTTGCTTACTGCAGGATCATTTTGGTGGGGTGGATTTCTTATTAAAATGAAACTCCTGGGCCCTCTCCCGAGCCTGTCTAAATTTCTGAGGTCAGGGCCTGGGGATCTGCAGTACTGAAGCCTCCAGGACATAATTTATGTGTCCCCTGAAGTTTGAGAATTGGTATAATTGGGGCCCAGTAATCTATATTTTTTAGTAAGCATTCCAGGTCAATCTTGAGTACTTCTAAAATGTAAGAACTGCCCATCCAGAGTGCAACTCTTTAAGCTCCATTTGAAATGAGGGCTTCAGGTTTTAATTTTTCTAACACTGGATTTAACTACCTTAAGGTATTAAGAGTAACTCTTTGTCCTCATAACTATTTTCCACCCTTAAATATTAGATCCCGTTTCCAAGACTTATGACTGACTTGCAGATGTGAAAAACAGAGCTCCTTCTAATTCCGTATATTTTCATTACTGAACTCGAAGAGAATCCCAAAGAATATAGGCATGATTTTAACTTTTGCTTTAGTACTGGTTGGAGCAATTGACTTGATTTTAGATAAACACATGTGTGTACATTTACCACCAGAAGGAAAAAGTTAAGACTTTGGGATAAGCAAAAGACGCTGGGTATCTTTTCATTGAAATGCTGGAACCTCTGGAGGTTATCTGACCCCTGTAATCACCTTTGTTTTTGATGAGTCTTTTTTACAGTTCTCTAGAGATTAAGATTAATTTATAGAAAACTGAAATAAGTGCAAATATTTCTTGTTTTATATGCATGTGAATAAACTGTCACACAGAGGGATGACGGTTCTGTCATCCCCCAAAAGCCAGTGGTGTGTCCATTTGCAAATTTATTTCACTACTCTTGATTTGTAAAAGTGTCTATTTGGATTCTCCTTGGAACTAATTGTAACATCCTACTGAAACCCTCATTTAATCAATGAGCTCAATAAAATCTTGATGTGTTCATTTTATAGTTGTGTAAGAATCATGATTTTACTTTAAAATATATATGTCCTTTAATAATTTTGGAGATCTTGCCAAGATGAGCAGAAGATTCACCTGAAATTGTAAGAAATGATGCACTGCACAAGGAACCAGGTCTAGGCATATATTTTGTTAGCAAATTCAAAGTGGCAATAGAAACTTATTGACTGTTTTTCTAATTTCAGTATTACTGCCTATTAAATTTTTGTTTTTGTTTTCTTTTTCTTTTTTGGTTCATGTATGTCTAAATTATTCCTTATTGGTAGATACAATGACTGGGAATTTGGCGATCTCCATAAATGGATTAATGTCTTATAGAGATCTAATTCCTTGTTGAGTGAGGGGACAATAGAGAAAATAGTCTGTTAGTCTTTTGCTTTTCCACTTGTGTATTTTGAGCTCAAATCAGCTAGGAATGTCATGCCCACAAAGAAGGTGGTATCTGGACCAGGAGGTGTGTTTCAGTGTTCATTTTCCATCTGTAGGTTAAATTATAGAGTTGACACTATAAGCTATATCTATATCTAAGTCTATGTATCTGTCATTCAGAAAGGCCTTTATCTTTCATTATGAATATAGAATGTTTTGCTGTCTCCAGATGGTACTAATAATTTAGACTGTAAAGTCTCAAATTAAAGAAGCTCTGTTCAGATTGACTTACAGAGAGAAGTAAGTGCTTATGTAAATTGAATATTCTTAAGATTTCTAGGAAATAAGGAAATCAAACTTCTAATACTTAAAGTGGCTCACCATTGTCTCCCAAATTCAGAAACTCTCTTTGAGGCTCTTTACTTTTCATGGCAATATAGTTACTTGCATATTTTCAGTAAAAATCTGCCCTCCTTTTACTAAGATATAATTGGAAAAATCACTTATGCAACCAAGACCTTGTCTGGAATTTTATATTTCAGAATGATACTTATTAATCATGAATGACAAGTCACTTTTAAAGAACTAAGGTTGACTTTATGGAGCCAGTGTTTACAAAGCCTTCAGAAAAACCTGGACTGGTACATGTTTATAGCGTTTCCATTCTTGCAGGTGGTAGGAAGGTCATGTCCAGGCCCAAGAACATTAGGATATTTGGAACTCTTCTTGAAAAAAAGAAATTACCCAGATTTATAGGTCTTGTAGTTGAAATGTGGTGGGCAGAGTTTCTTGGGCTTGATTTCCTAGCCTTAAGATAATAACAGAGGATTTTAAAAGTTCAATCAGATTCCTTAGGAAAATTTCCAGCAGACCAAACTTAAGACCGATTATTCTTGCCCACCTGTGTAAATAATCAGGACAAACCTAATGAGAACAGCCTTGTTTTGGGGGGAAAAATTGTTTTTGGAGATCATTTTAATGAAAATGGTGGAAGACTGTAAGAATATTTTTGTTTAAGTTTTGGAATAAGCAAAAGAGATTACTGGACACCTTTTGAATGGAATGCTGAAGTCTTTGGGAATTATCTGGACTTAGTCTTTGAGCTATTTCACAACTCTGTAGAAATTAAGGTTCATTTGTAAAAAAAAAAAAAAAAAAAAAACTGATACTAATGCAAATAATTCTTATCTATAGACTTGAAAATAAATTCTATCTGGACAAGGAACACACCTCCTTCCCACAGAAAGGTCAATTTTGTATCTATTTGCTAATTTATTTTAAAATTCCTGAGCTACAAATGTGTGTCCTTTGCATTCTCCTTTAAACCAGTTGTGACATCCTATAGATCTCTCTCTCTCTCCCTCTTTTTTTTTTTTTTTTTTAAAGATTTACTTATTTGAGAGGAAGAGTGAGCACAAGTCAGGGGAGGAGCAGAGGGAAAGAGTCTTCAAGCAGACTCCCTGTTGAGCGTGGAGCCTGACCCAAGTCTTGATTTCAAGGCGCAAGAGATCATGACCTGAGCTGAAACCAAGAGTTGGACACTTAAGCAACTGAGCCACCAGGTACACCTACAGCTCTCTCTTTTAATCAACGAGTTAAATAAATAAAATATTTCACATATGTTCATTTTATATTTGTATGAGACCCATGATTTTACCTGTTTTGGGAAGTCATCACTTAAGCCCATTGTCTCATTAAACTTTCATAATACTCTTACTTTCCAGCAGAATGGATTAGGGATTAGACGTTCATTCATTCAGCTGGCATTTGTTAAGTGCCTATTATGTGACAGGAGCTATTCTGGAGGCTGGGGATGCAGTGGTGAGCCAGAGAGAACTCATGGAGCCTGTAGGAGGGCTGAAGACATTAAATAAACTCATAATAAATGTATTAAAAATCGTGATCATCTATGAAGGAAAAGAGTTGCTTAAGGAAGCGACTTTTCCAGGCAGAGATAGAGGCACTTGTAAAGGCCCACAAGAAAATGTGCTTGGCCTGGTGAGGAGCAGGGGAAAGGGCACGTGGGCAAAGGTAGAGAAAGCAGTTAGCAGAGAATGGAGGGAAGGTCCAAGTCAAGCCTGCCTTGTTTGTAGAATTTGGAGTTGATTAAACAAGACCAGAGAGCACCTTGCCTGAGGTCACACCCAGCCTAAAAGTTTGGTTTGTGTACTGAGACATATATTCTTAACCACTGAAAAGGAAAGGAAAAGAAAGGAAAGGAAAGCAAGGCAAGGCAAGGCAAAGCTTGCTTTCTATTTTAGATGTAACAAGATAATTCGAGAAAAAGTCAGAAAGTTCATCCTGCATTTTCCAAAACATCTCTCTCTTCTGGGTGTTGTTAATCCTTCAGTTCTGGCTGAACTTATGTGAACCTGAGATGACAGCTAAGGGTATCAAGAACATGTAAAAAAAAATCTAGACACTGTGACCACAGTTCCACAGCTTGAGCTTTCCTGATGCTTCTATTACCTTGCATGGTACCAGACATATGGTGAGTACTCAATAAATACAAGTTGACTGACTGACTGATTAATTACAAATATTATGGCAGACCTGTGTTCTCTGGTGGATTGTTGAGGGATGAAAATGTGATTTTTTTTTCCCCCCTGGGTCAAGTTGCTGTGGCTCTAGATTCACCTTTGTTTTGCAGCAATTTTTTTTTTTCATTATGTCTATTACCAAAGTGGACACTGATTCATTGATTCATTCACTATTTCATTCACCCTAATTTGAGCCAGGAAGAGTAGAAGATGGCACTAAAGCAAGAACTCTGCTGGGGTCATTCCATCTTCCCAAGGAGTAAATATGTAAACTGAGTAAAGTCATATGTCATAAAGATCTCTGAACAATAATGGTTTATAACTAGAAAAGTAATAGTTACAGTTGTGAGCTTCACACATTAAGGGACTTATAATGTTGCTGGGTTCTTCTGAGTTCTTCTGTTCTTCCTCAAGCAATAGGTCAGTAGACAGACCAGAGAGAACTTTTTATCTCCAAAGAGCAAGAGAACCTTTGGGAACCATCTTTAGGTCCAAACTATTTCAGACAACAGGTGGAAAGTAAGATGGGAATAATTAAAGACCATCTCACTTAGTTGTATTTGACATACAAAAGGGGATCCACGTGGGCATTTTTTAACACTTCAGCCAATTAAATGAAGTAGCAGAGAAAAGAAGAGAAGGTACTTAAAATACTCAGGCCTTACTCATTCATTTGCTTACTCTTTCATTTCTTTATTCATTCAGCCAACATGGTTCTGGACACTAGGGATACCAAGATGAAGATGATATGACCTTTTGTTTAAAAACTAGAAATCCACTGGTTTCACGAACACTAGAATTTAGACTGAGACATGATGATTTAAATGCCATTGCATTAATTTTGGCTTCATATTTTTGCATAGTAGTATATTGAGATAAATTTTTTAAGTGCTACCAGAATAGCATCAGAAACTATCTGCTCAAACAACAACAACAACAACAACAAAACTATCTGCTCAGAAGCTTGAAATTTTCTATTAATATCACCTAAATACAATGATAATTTTAACATGTAGTAACACCAACATCTCAATCAATATTAATTCAGTAGGACAATGGGTTTTAGAGGTGGAAGGGACTCTAGTTGTTGTCTAGTCCAACCTTCTGATTTAGAGAGGAGCAAAATCAGACCAGAGTGAAGACCCCGACTTGTCTGAGGTCACCTAGGAGAATTAGTGGCTGAGCCCAAATTCAAACCCAGGCCCCCTATCCCACATCCCACCTCATTGCTCTTTCCCATAGACTCCACAGCACATAAGATGGTCATTGAATCACTAACCTTTCCTGGCATCTGCTTGAAGGACAGGGATGGGCGTGAAGTAGGGATTAGTGCGATGAGAGGCTGGTAGAACTGTGAGGTTGGATATGGTAGAACCTTTTATTAACTTCTGAACCTTCACCTAGACAACCAAAAATCTGTTTTCAGCAGGCAGTTTTGCTTTCAAAAGAAACACGGTTTTCTTCTTGTAAACAATAAATAAGCTTATGAATAGTTTCATTAAGTTTTAATAAAGTAGCGATAGCAGCTCCAGTTTTATTGCCCATGAGTACCCTGTGCTATTGTCTACTGTCAGGAGTTTGTGTAATTTAAAATAGTTAATTAAATGCAATTAACATGTTGTGATTTCTACTATGCAAAGTCACTATAGTAGTTAATAAAGGAACTATTAAGATTTTGTTCAATTTTAATGACTATGATATAAAAGCGCTAAATCTTGACAGAAGAGGTTTTGAATACAGCAAAGTTTTGTACAGGCAAATTTCCCAGGAAATTATATTAGGGTTGTGAGAGTTAAAAAAAAAAAATGAGAAAACTGGGAGAATTTCAAGATAGATATATCAGGGGTCCCTGGGTGGCTCAGTTGATTAATTGTCTGACTATTGATTTTGGCTCAGTTCATGATCTCAGGGTTGTGAGATGGAGCCCTGCTCTTAAGATTCTCCTCTCCCTCTAAAACAAACAAATAAACAAAAGGTTAAAAACAAAAAGATAAATGTATCAGTCAACATTAATAGGTTAAAAATGAACTTGGAGTAGACTCTGGAAAATCTCAGAGAGAGTTAAAGACTTGATATCTGGATCAGTTACAGTAGATGATTACCTTTTCTAAAGTCATTAAATGCCTTTTTATAGTTATGAAATATGAATTGTTCCTATTAAATGGTTTCTAGCTTTTAAAGACTAATATGTATTACATATAAATCACATTTAATTGTATAGCTCAAGTACACTATTTTTACCTTTATTAGAAGAGGTTATGAATTACCTGGGCCCTCCCAGCAGGGAAGAAGCAGCTGTTTGGTATTTATAGACTGATTTAAATGTTCAAATCATTTTCCAAACATTAATTAATCTGCATAACTTCTAAAGGAACTAGGTAACAATTTGCTCTTTAGCTAATAAGGAACTAAGACTGAAATGTTCGTAGATTTGTTGAAGGTCACAAAGTATGCTAGAAATACTATTCGATTTTAAGATTAATCTGATTTTACATTAATGAAATTTGCCATTGGACTCAGTTGTACCATATCTTATTGCTCCTCAAGGTAATGGGAAAAGAAAGGGAAATTCATCAAGAGTTGTGGGGGGCCAGGGGGCAGGGAGAAAATCACCTCCCCAAATAACTATCTATTGGCTAAAAAATGTTTGAACAAAGGATGGTGCGGCTTACGGGAAACTGTAAACTTCTACCATCCTGTGAACACCAAATGTTTGGTGAGGACAATTTAAAATGACCCTAAGTAGGTTTTCTTTTTTTTAACAGGAAGGAGTAAACAGTGCAATTTCCTGCCTTCCAGGTGAATTGGAAGAGGAAAGGGAGTGTCATGGGCGTTGCCTTTTTTTTTTTTTTAAGATTTTATTTATTTGAGATAGAGAGGGAAAAGCAGAGCACAAGCATGGGGAGGGGCAGAGGGAGAATGAGAAGCAGACTCCCCACTGAGCAGGGAGCCCCGCATAGGGACTCCATCCTAGTACCCTGGGATCATGACCTGAATCAAAGTCAGATGCTTAACTGAGCCACGCAGGTGCCCCTCCACAGGCCTTGCCTTAATGACAGCGAGGAGTTCAAGGGCAGGTCGTGTCATTATGGAAATTTCACCTTGACAGTCCACCTTGGTCTCTTTCTCATCCTCAGCTCTCCTCGCCCCACCCCACCCCCAGAGACCCAAGACCTCACCCCCAGACCCAAGTGGCCTCCGGGATGTCCCAGTCACCCACGGTACTGTATGGCTGGCATGGCCCGTGCATAGTAGATTTTCAGTAGCAAAAAGGGAAGGGTCTCCACTTGTCTGATTGATATCAGGGTCAAGGAGGGAAAGGTAAACTGGAGGAAGAGAGAAGAGTCCACTTAAATAAAATTGTCGAGCACCGTGAAGAGGTAAAGTACAGGTTTGGCAGTTTCGGAGCACAGAGCATCCTTTATCTGGATTTTCTGAAAGTCTTTGACAAAGTGCGGCCGACAGCCTGCTCTTCATAGCCCAAGCAGCAGGATCCGACATAAACCACAATTGAAGTGTGACACAAGGGAGAGGTTGGAAGGCAGGTGATGCTAGCATCCGGTCAGGCAGCCAGCACGCTCATAACCCTGGTTTCTTTAATTGTTTCAATTGTGTCCATCTCAACCATGTGAAGCCAGATGTGGTGTGTGCGCCCGCACATGCGCCTGTGTGTATGCGTGTGTGTGTGCGTGTGTGTGTGTGTGTGTGTGTGTGTGTAGGGGCATGGAGAAGAGAGTTACACCTGGGGGCTGACATCCTGTCGAGATCACAGAAAGAAATGAGCCCCCTCCGCCGTCCGGCTTCCCCGGTGAGGACGACCTCCTGTGTGTGTGCTGGCTTGGAGGGAGAACGCATGTGCAACCTTCAGCCCTCACTGAGCACCTACTATAGAACGCTAACTTCAGTGCAATGGGCGTTAAGTTTCAGGAGGGATGGGCACGCTCAGGGCAATGGGAGTGCCGAAGAGGGAGTTACTGACACTGCATGCCGGCGGTGAAGAAGGCTTCGCGGTGACTCTCTTCGAGCTCTATGTTAGAATCTGTCAGGGAGCTTTTTAAAAATACTGCTGTCTGGGCCCCAACTCTGGGCCAATAAATCCTCATAGCGGGACCGGAGCCGGGGCATCACGCTCCCTGGGTCATTCTGATGTGAAGCCAAGGTTGGGATGGACTGCAGTAACTGAAAATTGTGTCTGAAAAGCAGCACTGAGTTACAGATCACGCGGAGAAGAGGATGCAAAGAGAGAGAGAATGGTGGCGACAAAGCAGGGCACAATACAGATGCGTGAAGATTTCAGGGAAGGTGAGGATCTCAGGTGGCTGGAGTATGGTGTGTGTGCCAGGAGTGTAGGGTGGGGGACAAAACTGGGGGAACTGTAGGTTGGCGCAAATGGAAGAAACCAGCTTTATGAAAGTGCCGATTGCCTAACAGCAGTGGAGTATCATCTGCTTCTGGCTTCTCCTTTATGTCATGCTTTATATTTGGGGGCTGGAACCAGGCTCTGTAGCTTGTATAACATGATATGGACTACCATAGAGAGAGAACAATGTTCTTTGTAGCTGGTGTGTCATGGTTCTTTCCAAAACTCTGTCGCTTTATGCCTAAACCTTCCGTAACAGCTTAATTGTTTTTCAAAGTTAAAAAATATATATAGAAAAGCTTAAAAAAGAAAATAGCAATCACATTCCTGCCAGCTAGAATTAATCATTGTTAATATCTTGGTATATTTGCTTCTAGTGTTTTCAAATAGAAAAACCATTCTATTTTATGATTCTGGTAAAAAATGATATATGCTCATTATAAAGATTCCAATTAATGTAGAAAAACACAAAGATGAAAGTTTAAGAAACCATGCCAAATATCATTAGGTGATCCATTATCCTGACATCTTTGGAATGATTAATATATCATTTTATAAAAATAGGATTTATATTACATTATTAAACTTAATTTTTGACATGAATTTAATAGGAGGGGGAAAGGCTGAATTAAACTCAACAAATTATTAAACCTTAAGTCAATATTTTTTACCACAAGATTCCTAGGAGTTTAAAAAGATTCCTTTGCAAGGGTTGGCAATTTTTTTTAAAGGGCCAGACAGTAAATGTTTTAGGCTATTCTGATCCATTGTTATAGCTGGAACGTAGCATAGACAATATGTAAACAAATGGTGGCTCTATGTTCTAGTGAAACTTTATGTACAAAAATAGGTGGCCTGCCCTCAGGCAGTCGTTTGTGGACTCCTACCCTGCAGTTAAATAAAGGTGATTATGAAAAACATTTAGGTTTCTTTTTTTCATTGCATTTTAAATTTGAATAATATACCCCATCTTCAAAAGATGAGAACATTAGAACTCTCTTGCTACCCATATCCCCCTCCCTTACCTCCCAACTTTTTGTTATATTATTATTATTACATTGTCCAGATTTATAATATCCACATTCTGTTTTGAAACCATAATCGCTAGGATTGTTTAGTTTCACCCTACGTGTAAATGGATCCCCTGTCATGGCTCCTCTATGCTTGAGTTCCTCATTTTCTTTTTAAAGATTTTATTTATTTATTTGACAGATCACAAGTAGGCAGAGAGGCAGGCAGAGAGAGAGAGGAGGAAGCAGGCTCCCTGCTGAGCAGAGAGCCCAATGCGGGGCTCGATCCCAGGACCCCGGGATCGTGACCTGAGCTGAAGGCAGAGGCTTTAACCCACTGAGCCACCCAGGTGCCCCAAGTTCCTCATTTTGATTGACTTTTTTTTCCTTAAGATTTTTATTTATTTATTTTAAAAATTCTATTTACAATCAATTAACATATAGTGTATTATTAGTTTCAGGGGTAGAATTTAGTGACTCATCAGTTGCATAGAACACCCAGTGCTCATTACATCAAGTGCCCTCCTTAATGCCTGTTACCTAGGTATCCCATCCCTCCACCCATCTTCCCTCCGGCAGCCCTCAGTTTGTTTCCTACAGTTAAGAGTCTTTTACAGTTCATCTATTTATTTATTTTTGAGAGAGAGAGAGAGAAATACAGTGATAACAAGAATGGGGGAGGGACAGAGGGAGAGGAGAGAGGATCTTGAGCAGACTCCACGCTGAGCGTGGAGCCTGATGCAGGGCTCAATCTCATGACCCTGAGATCATGACTGAGCCGAAATCAAGAGTCAGCTCAACTGACTGGGCCACACAGGCTCCTCTATTTTAATTGATTTCTTAATTTCAGTTGCCTGCCTTTGGTTAAAAAGCAGTCCTTTCCAATCCATCAAAATTCTTGAGGAGAACACAGGCAGCAACCTCTTCGATCTCAGCCGCAGCAACATCTTCCTAGGAACATCACCAAAGGCAAGGGAAGCAAGGGCAAAAATGAACTATTGGGATTTTATCAAGATCAAAAGCTTTTGCAAAACTAAAAGACAACTGACAGAATGGGAGAAGATATTTGCAAACGACATATCAGATAAAGGGCTAGTGTCCAAAATCTATAAAGAACTTAGCAAACTCAACACCCAAAGAACAAATAATCCAATCAAGAAATGGGCAGAAGACATGAACAGACATTTCTGCAAAAAAGACATCCAGATGACCAACAGACACATGAAAAAGTGCTATGGAGCAGCTATCACTCAGCATCAGGGAAATACAAATCAAAACCACAATGAGATATCACCTCACACCAGTCAGAATGGCTAAAATTAACAAGTCAGGAAATGACAGATGCTGGTGAGGATGTGGAGAAAGGGGAACCCTCCTACACTGTTGGTGGGATGCAAGCTGGTGCAACCACTCTGGAAAACAACATGGAGGTTCCTCAAAATGTTGAAAATAGAACTACCCTATGACCCAGCAATAGCACTAACTGGGTATTTACCCTAAAGATACAAACGTAGTGATCTGAAGGGGCACATGCAATGCTTATAGCAGCAATGTCCACAATAGCCAAACTATGGAAAGAACCTAGATGTCCATCAACAGAAGAATGGATAAAGAAGATGTTGTATATATACACAATGGAATACTATGCAGCCATCAAAAGAAATGAAATCTTGTCATTTGCGATGACGTGGATGGAACTAGAGGGTATCATGCTTAGCGAAATAAGTCAATCAGAGAAAGACAACTATCATATGATCTCCCTGATATGAGGAAGTGGAGATGCAACATGGGGGCTTAAGGGGGTAGGAGAAGAAAAAATGAAACAAGATAGGATTGGGAGGGAGACAAACCATAAGTGACTCTTAATCTCACAAAAAAACCTGAGGGTTGCTGGGGGGAGGGGGGTTGGGAGAAGGGGGGTGGGGTTATGGACATTGGGGAGGGTATGTGCTATGGTGAGTGCTGTGAAGTGTGTAAACCTGGCGATTCACAGACCTGTACCCCTGGAGATAAAAACGTATTATATGTTTATAAAAAAATAAAAAATTTTAAAAAAGCAGTCCTTTCCAACAAGTGTTCATGAATATTTAATACTTGAATGATACCTGGGGTCATCCTTTCTTTTCTCAAAATTTTGCAGACACTGACCCATTGTCTTCTACAATGACTGTTGTGAAATCTGATAGTAGCCTGATTCCTCACCCCTTGTTGGTGATTTTGGTGATTTTTCTTTCTGCCTGGATGTCTGAAACATTCCTCATTTTTGAAGTCCACGTGTTTAACTAGAAAATACCTTGATGTCATACTCAAAATCAAAATTTCCTGGGATTCAGTGCTTTCTTTCCACTTGTAGATCTCATTCTTTCTTCACTTGTGGAAAATTTTCTTCCATTATATTGTTGGATATATCTTCTCTTTCATTTGCTGGGTTCTCCATTTTAGAGATACCAAGTGTCATTAAGTGTTGGCCCATCTTTATCCTTCATGTTGTAGTACCTAACTGTTCATTCTCTCCTGGTTCATTTTAGAATAGAATGCTTTTAGCTGAGTGTATGGCTGTCCAGTCCAGACTCTGTTTCCCATTGTCCCTGGTGGCTAAATGTGGACATGTGACCAAATTCAGACCAGTAAGACATAAGCAACAGTGATAAGCATAACCTTTGGTCCATCTCCTTAGAATGCTTGCCCTGGACTATTTTTTTCCTTTCTGTAGGCTAAAACATGTGTGTAAAACATGGGTGTAGAGAGGAGTCAGCTTCAGCCACTGGAACAAGAATGTCTGTAACCACAGGAATGAGATGAGACAGCATCCAGACAGAAAGAACCCTCTCTCAGTTATGTTAGAGACTTCTTACCTATGGACTGTTTTGTGAGTGAGAAATAAACTGATCTATTTATGGCATTATATTTTTGGATTTCTTTGTTATAGCAGCTTAGCCTATAACAAACTACTATGCATTATCTATTAACTTCTAATTAATTTCCTTTGTCTTTTTCCTTTGCATTTGCTGTGCTTACAGTCTTTTCTCCATGCCCATATTTCAGTGTTGAGCAGTGTCTGCTCTATTCTTCCTATTTATAGTTTATTTATTAGTTCCATAAAGTATTTTGGTATTCAATTTGTTTCCTTGTGTCTGCAACCTCCCTTTTTTAAAAATCTCATTCTGCTATTTTATCATCTCCTGGCTGAGCTCTAGTTTTACTTAATTTATGTTCCTATCAAGCTGTGCTATAATGTGAAGAAATTGTGAGAAAATTTCTTCTGTTCCTTGAGTTAGATTTTTTTTTCTGGGTTAGGTTTTGTCTTTTGCAGCCCATGGTAGTCCCTCTCTCCCCTCCCACACTTTTGTTAGCTCTGGATGAAATACTGGCCTTTATATAATAAATCAGTATAGTGGCCATACCATTTCTTTCCCCCTTGTATGTTCTTGGGCAGCTTTGCCCCAACTATCTGCTTGCTCTGATGTAGCATCTCCTTCCCTGTTGTCTGCTACCTGTGTGTTTTCTTTCCCAGCAACATGCGAGAACTGGGTATTCTGAGTGTTCTCAGCCTTTCTGTTATCTCAGGGCTTGGGTCAGGGAAGCCTCTGTTTTAGGATACATGCAGTCTTTGTTAAAATATGTGGGCTGTTCTCCCTCTCCCAAGATTTTGATGAACATCCTGTACCAGAATTTTCTCTACTTCGTCCTCCCTCCCTCCCTCTAGCCCCAAGGGTTTTGGGTCATTTCAACAGAATCCTGAAAATGTCACTTTTCTCTGGAAGAATTAGACACGTTATTTGCTTTCCAATTTCACCTCTTTCTTCCAAGTCCCCTTGTCAAAAGAGAAAAAAAGATAAGGATGCCTGCTTGATTGTCTTCTCTCCAGATGTTGTAGCATTTCTAAGAATCTCAATATTTTGATAATTTACCAGCAATATTTCTGAGGGGCAGGGAGGGGTGAGGTTTGGAAGTATGTCATGCCCTTCTACTGTGCTCCAGAATCTTCTGCTTGGAGAATTTAAAACTGCATGGCCAGATTCTACAACCCTGCACATCCAATCCTGCCCCAGTCCTCCTCCCCATATGATGGATGGCATACTAATGATCGGGAAGGGAAAATAGCTAGGACACACATCCGATCTGCCTAATAGAGGCAGAACTAAAAGGGCACATCACTTCTTCATGGCACAGTGCTTCTTACTACATTTTCTTGCTTCCTGAGTTCTTGAAACTTTCAAGCCAGACACAGCTCAGGTCACCAGCCCTACTCCTGTCCTCATGGTAAAACCATATCACTCTGTCCCCTTTCTCAGCATCATTTCATAGAGATAGGAACTTCACTTTCTCTCAGACTAAGGATTATCAGCATTTTGGAGCTAGAAGAAAAACTCCCTTGGGAGGCATCTGTGGCATAAGAGCAAAGGTCATGGACTTGGAGCACTGGATTTCCATCCTACCTCTGTCATTTAATTAGCAATGTGTTGGGGAAAGTAATTTAATTTTGCTGAGTCTCAGTTGTGTCTTCTGTAAAATGTGGATATTCTTAGCTGCAGGGCAGCTGAATTTTATGTAAAGAATTTGTTCCTAGAGGCATTTCATAATTCTGAACTCACAGAATTGAGACAGTCTGACAAAGAATGGCAGCTATGACAAACTTCTGCATGGCTTCCAATGTGCTACACAGTCAGAAACTACATTTCCCAGCCTCCCTTTGCAGATTGATATGTTTTAGAGACAGGATTCTGGCCAGTAGTATAGCAATCATAGTGACTTTACTGTTGGAATACAGACATGATGGTGGGAGCCTGGCAGCCCTCTTAGCCATGTTAGATCACAGATAGAAAATGTGGGGGTGCCTGACACTGCATAACAGCCATATCAGTCATAAACTATGTAACATGAGAGAAATCACTGCTGTGTTTAATCTACTGTTATTTATTACATTTGTGGAATTTATATCCTAATAGTACAGAGCATTTTTAGTTACTCAGATGGTGTTTCTCTGTGGAAACTCCAGCATAAATATACCTTAAGTTCACTCAGACTGCACCAGCTTTATAAAAAGTGAAATTTATTTTATTTTTTTAAAGTTAGGGGGATTTGAATTATCTCAAACTCTGTGTATGCAGCAATAATTTATTATTATTATCTTATGTCATGGTATTTCAAATTTATATAATCCAATTTTGCATAAAACTCAGCATCACTGATCTTTCATGAGGCCATTGTGAGGAATTACTGAATTAATATATAAAGATGCACAATATAAACTTTTTTCATATCAGAAATTGGGGTTTTTTTACATAAAAATTTTATCAAAGTATAACATTCATTTTTGAAAAGGCACAAATCACAAGGTCATCAGTTGATACATTTTCACAAAGCAGACACTGGGAAGCCAG
The DNA here is from genome assembly GCF_011764305.1 of Mustela putorius furo. Lineage (NCBI taxonomy): Eukaryota > Metazoa > Chordata > Mammalia > Carnivora > Mustelidae > Mustela > Mustela putorius. The sequence continues at coordinate 10,710,981 of NW_025422045.1, read as the reverse complement.
CATCCAGAACAATAAGTAGAACATTGCAAGCATCCCCAAGGCCTCTCTCATGCTCCCTGTCAGTCATTCCGATAACCCAACAGTAACCACTATTCTGAATTCACACCCAGCTATTATTTTTCTGTTCTAAAATTTACATAAAGGGATTATTACAGTATGTATCCTTTTGTATCTGGCTTCTTACCTTGAACATTGGTGTGAGAGTCACTCATATTGTGTGTGGCAGTATGTTTATGCCATGAAATTTTAAGTATTGATTTTGAATTACAAATTATATTTACAGCTGTACCCAATAAGACTTGAGTCTCCAGCCTCCCACTTTTCTGCAATGCTTCTAATCTTCCTTCTAGAATGTTCCCGCTTAGTTCCGGCTACTAAATTCCTGTCACCTTTTAACAACTAGCTTAAAGGTAACCTCCTTTAGGAAATCACTTCTGATTTCTTCCTCCTCCCAGTTTCTATAGCTTTTTTGTACTTCTCTTATTATATTTACAACATATATTATAAGTATTTGTATAGTATCCTCAAGGCATTTCATAATTTAGAGTTCATCTGTCCTGTCTTATCTCATTTAAGGAAGGAATAGAGCAAAAGAACATTATATATATATATATATATATATATATATATATATATATATATAAAACCACTTTGGGGCACCTGGGTGGCTCAGTGGGTTAAGCCTCTGCCTTTGGCTCAGGTCATGATCCCAGGGTCCTGGGATCAAGCCCTGCATCAGGCTCTCTGCTCAGGAGGGAGCCTGCTTCCCCCTCTCTCTCTGCCTGCCTCTCTGACTACTTCTGAGCTCTGTCTGTCAAATAAATAAACAAAATCTTAAAATATATAAATATATATATATCCACTTATAACATATTGGGAAGGAGCAATTAACAAAGATATATAAATAGCAAATGTTTTTCTTTTTGATAAAGGTAATACAATGCCAAGCAAGACTCAATAGTGGCCTACTTATGCTTTTGGTAATGGTGGAGTAGCTTATAACTGATTAACCCTCCTGAAGATAACACAGAAGCTAGAAGAAAGTTGATCTTGCAAAAAGGGGACTGCAACAGCTGGAGTTTGTGTGTATGTGACTCTGGCCTGGAAGCACTTCTCAGTCCAGGAGATGCAGAAGGAAGTCACAGTCTTACTGGCTAGAAAAGTCAGAGAATGGCCTATAGGCTCTAAAAAGGCTGAAAATGAGGGGGGAAACCCAGAAAAAACCGGCAGAGACCCAAAATTTACAAATAAATGCCATACAAATCCTTGGCAGATCCCTAAGCTACACCTAAATTGAAGAGATTCCCGCTAAGCTACACCTAAATGGAAGAGATTCCCCCTAAGCTACACCTAAATGGAAGAGATTCTAAGGAGCCCAGCAAAGATGCACCAGTTAACAATTTGAAAAAAACTGAGCAGAGATTTCAGCTGCTACTCACCAAGGAGAGAGTTTGTGGAATTTGAGTCTAACAAATTAATTGCCTATTTGAACAGTCATCAACACATTAGAAAGCAAGGTGCAGAATACAGAGTCTCCATAACACATCATTTATAATGTTCATAACAATAAAAAATTCACTCTATCTACAAAGAAATGGCAAAACGTTTGCACAGGAGAAACAGTTGTCAATTGTAACAGATCTTAGAGATAATGTTTTATGGTAAAGATGGTGGTGATAGTTTCACAGGTGTACATGTAATCTTCAAATTCACCAAGTTGTATACATTATATATGCACAGCTTTTTGTATGTCAATCATACTTTAATAAAGTAGTTTTAAAAAAGAAACAGGATGTCAAGATGATTCAGAGGGCAGAATTAGCAGATAAAGACTTTAAAGCTGTTATTATACATACTTTAAGGACATTGAAGGAAATATTATCATAAGGAATTAACAGATGGAAATTCTTGGTAGAGAAATGAAAACTATAGAAAAAGAACCAAATGGAAATTCTAGAACTGAAATGAAAATTTGTCGGATAGGCTTGACAGCAGATTGGAATGGGCAGAAGGAAAGAGGGTGAACTTGAAGAAGAAAAATCAACAGATATTATCTAATCCAAAGAATAGAAAGAAAAAAAAATTTTTTTTAGAAGAATAGATCTTGGGCAGTTGGTTAAGCAGCTGCCTTTGGCTCAGGTCAAGATCCTGGAGTCCTGGGATTGAGTCCTACATCCAGCTCCCCGCTCAGCAGGGAATCTGCTTCTCCCTCTGACCTCTCCCCTCTCACACTCTCTCTATCATTCTCTCTCTCTCAAATAAATAAATAAAATCTTAAGAAAAAAAAATAGGTCTTCAGGAACCCATGGGACAATATCATGTTGTAAAATTTGTATGTGATTGAAGTCCCAGAAAGAGAGGAGAGAGAGAAATGTGGAGGAAAGTATTTAACGAAATAATGGCCAAATGTCTCCAAGTTTTCTGGAAAACACAAATTTACAGATGATCTTAAGAAGCTCAATGAACCTCAAAGAGGATAAACACATGGACTCAACATAACCAACCCCCTGGAAGCTAAAGACAAAGAGAAAAACTTGAAAGCAGTCAGGGAAAAAAAAGAAAAGAAAGATCCGTTATATAGAGAGAATCAATGATCCAAATGATGACTGACTTATTAGAAACAATGGAACTTTAAAGCATTGAATTTAAAAAAAAAAAAAAAAAAAAGCCCTGACAACCCACAATTCTATGTTAAAGCAATATAAAGACTTTGGGGGGGAGGGGCAAAAGAAAACAATGAGTCACCAGTAGGCATGTGTTGCTTTGCCTTAAGCAGACAAGAAATGCTTAAAGGAAGTTTTTTAGGACAGAAAATGACACAAGATGGAAACTTAGATGTCTGTTGTAAATATAAAATACTATGTGTTTTTCTTCTCTTAATTTCTCTGAAAGACAGCTGGCTATTTAAGGCAAAAATTTATAACAATTTACAATACATTTAAATCACATGACATTACCGCAAAAGATTGGGACAATAGCATAAATGGAATTCTATAGTTGCAAGTTCCTTTTCTTTTTTCCCTGAGATTTAATTTATTTATTTGACAGGGAGAAAGAGAGGGAGGGCACAAGCAGCGGGGTGAGGGGCAGAGGGAGAAGCAGACTCCCATGCTGAGCAGGGAGCCTGATGTGGGACTAAATCCTGGGACTCCAGAATCATTACCGAAGCTGAAGGCAGACATTTAACCAACTGATCCACCCAGATGCCCCTAGTTGCAAGTTCCTTACGTTGTACTTGAACTGGTGCAATATTAACTCTGAGGAAACTCTAATAAGTTGAGGATGCATATTGTAAATCCTAGAGCAACCACTAAAAATAACACAAAGAGGTGTAGTTCAAAATATAACAGACTATTAAAAATTTTTTTTAATCATAAAACCCTAAGTTAGGCAGACAACAAAGGAACAAAGAAGAGATGTTAGAAATAGAAAACAAGTAGAAAAATAATTGTTCTACATCAAAGCATGTCAATAATTATATTAAATGAAAATGGACTAAACACTCTAATTAAAAAGCAGAGATTATCATACTGGATTTTAACTACAAGATAAAACCATATGCTATCAATAAGAGGTGAATTTTAATTTAATTTAATTTAATTTAATTTAATTTTTAGCAAGACAGAGCACACATGCGCAGTGGGAAGGGACAGAGGGAGAGGGTGAGAGAGAATCTTAAGCAGACTCCATCCCCAGAGCAGAGCCCAACATAGGGCTCAATCTCATGACCCTGAGATCATGACTTGAGCCAAAATCAAGAGCTAGATGCTTAACCAATTGAACCACCCAGGTATCCCAAGGTGAATTTGAATTTAAGTGATAACAACAAAAGGTTGATATACCACATAAACAGAAAGCCAGGGAAGGAGGAGTGGCTACATTAATGTCAGACAAAGTAGGAAAATATGTAGTATTGTCCTAACACTTTTCCAGTGAAAATAGTTAAAATGGGGCACTTAAGCAAAACTTGCCAAAGTGCCTTCCTCTTGAACTATTCTGTGAAAAAGGGTCAGGAGAGGTTTGGACAACACTTCTCACTGCACAGACACCCTCCTCTGGAAGGTTCATGGTGCACTACAGCCAGGCCATGACTCCAGGTGGCTTAATGGTGTAAAGGTCAGCCTTACTTGATTCAACCTTACGTTTCCTGTTTTTATGGGGCCACAAAACTCTCCTTTCATGGAACACCTATTCACGTTCCAAAGAACCAGTATTCTTTGGAATACATTTTGGAAAAAAACTGACCAGAAGTTTAGTATATAGCTAACAACTGTAATCACTGTGCTTCATTACTGTGAGACCATTCTGCAAAGTGAAAAGATAAGGGATAACTTGGTTTTACATAAAACGTTTCTTCGAAGGAGCTTGAAACATACTGGATTCAGGGCTTTTTCGATGGATTGAAATAGAAGTCTAATTACTTCTTATTGCTATTTTTCCTCTGTAAATTTAATAGCATTGCTCAGTGGCATTCCAGTAGAAATTTAAACCTTCTGGAAAAGCGATTACAAGAGAACAATAAAGCACTGGGATTTCATCTACACGTCTGTTACATCTCATATAAGATAAAAGAATGACTTGAGTTGCTCACCCTTGTGACTTTTGCATATCGATGAATATTATACTACACCACCACTCAAACATTGTCACAGGATATGAAAAGACCGCAACCGGAGACCTCTGGGTTCTCTGCCGTTCTTCTTCTGTAACCTTAGGGCTGTGTATTTCAAACTGATACTTAGATTGAATCGGTGGTCTCAGCCTTCAGTGGGGGCCCATGAGAGGAAGTGAGTTTAAGTGGTGGCACTTTCAGTGAAAACCAAAGAAAGACTTTGTGGATGGGTTTATCACATCTTATAATTATTTTTGCACTGGCGATTCATTGCCTTAGTCTAGAATACTCTGCCAGTCTCTAGGCGTTGTTGTTTAAATACTGGCAAGGGTCACAAGTGAGAGGGAGTTTGGTCCTCATTTACCTCATACCGGCAGCTGGGTTGGCACGCAGCTGCAGAACTCCTGGGGGCTCTCTTTATTTAATTTGGCATCCCTTCCTGAGCAGTATTGAGACTTTCACTTCAATGACTCCGCAGGGCTTTGCCATAATTTCTATGCTGTATCAGTAAACTCTGCTGGAGAGACGGCCAGGCAAACCTGAGAGCACGCTAGGAGCGCGTCCGATTCAAGTATTTTGGCTTAAGTCAAGGATGGCGTTCACCCCATATACAAATCCAGCCCGTTTAAAAAATTCATTATTCATCAGTAGAGGTCTGATCTGTAGGGAATAGTATTTAGTCATCTTGGTAGTCTGTGCGTGTGCGTGTGTGTGTGTGTGTGTGTATGTAAGACCCTGTCCTTTTCATCATTTCTTTTGGGATAATTTGACAGTCTGAAACAGACTGTCAAAAGTAAATATAGGCCCAAATTCTGAGTAAGCCACATATTTTTTTAATATTTTATTTATTTATTTGATAGACAGAGATCACAGATAGGCAGAGAGGCAGGCAGAGAGAAAGGAAGGGAAGCAGGCTCCCTGCTGAGCAGAGAGCCCGATGCAGGGCTCAATCCCAGGACCCTGGGACCATGACCTGAGTCGAAGGCAGAGGCTTTAACCCACTGAGCCACCCAGGTGCCCCATGAATAAGCCACATATTAATTAAAAAGCTTGGTCATTAATCTTAGCCTCTGTGCTCTGGGTTTCTTTTCTTTTCTTTTTTTTTTTTAAAGATTTTATTTATTTATTTGACAGACAGAGATCACAAGTAGGCAGAGGGGCAGGCAGAGAGAGAGAAGGAAGCAGGTTCCCGAGGGAGCAGAGAGCCCGATGTGGGGCTCGATCCCAAGACCCTGGGATCATGACCCGAGCCGAAGGTGGAGGCTTAACCCACTGAGCCACCCAGGCACCCCCACTCTGGGTTTCTTATCTGTAAAATGGAAGTAACGATCTCTCTGACACACTATAAATATTAAAGTGGTAACCCGTAAAAGTCACTAGGACAAGGTCAGGTATACAATAAGCACTCAATAGATGCTTTGCGAAATGCATAACTGCAAAGAGAAAACATCAGTACCTTCTGTGAATTTTGTTTCCACAATCAGAAGAGAAAACAGTTTCACCTGATCTGCTTTTCTGTTTTTTACATCTTGGTGGCGGTCAGAAGAGGGAAAGGAAGGGAACCAAAGGAAATTGATTTTGCTCAGAATCAGAATGGTAGGTTGTCAGAACTAGGAGAAATCTTAGGGACCGGTGTGATCCAATGCCCTAAATTTACCAATGAACAAACCAAGGTCCAAAGAATATAAGTGATTTGCCCCCAGATCACATAGAAGTCAGTGACTGATCCAGGACTGGGGTCCAATAAAAAGATGGATTTTTCTTATAAGGCGCACTGCTGATATTGTGTGAAGCTACAGTGTTAAAAAAATCTTCCTTTGGCTAACTTGAAAACTAGTTCTCCTTTTACAGCTTTCTTATTATTTTTTTCTTTTTTAACACTTTACTTTAATCCATCAGTAGTTTTCTTTGGGTTAGGATGTGAAGTTAGGATTTGACTGAACGCTCTCTTCTTAAATCTTATTCCAGTGACTTGGCACCTGACTTGGCACTGACTTGGCAGTGACTTGGCAGTGACTTTCCCCCTGACCTACAGTGTCACCTTCCTTACATTCAAAATAATTTTTTACACTAAAGCCAATAGCCGTGCTCATTCTTTTTTAATCCCATTGATCTGTCAATTTTCCTACCCATAGGATACTATTATAATTATGTTAATGTTATCATATGTTTTAGCAAGTTGTCTGGAAAATTTACCTTCATTAATCTTCTTTAGAAAAAAAAAAAAAACAACAACCCTGAAGCTCTTGCCCATTTATTTTTTTGAGAAGATGAACACTGGCAAGTTGAAGAGAATTAATATTCCACACAGACCAAATAAAACCCATAAGAATCTTGATTGAAATTACATTAGATATAAATATTAATTTGGAAACAACTGGCATTCTTATTATAATCATTTATCCTTTTCGGGAATATGATACATCTTTTTATTTATTCAACTGTTCTTTGATGTGGCTCAGTAAATTCAAGGCCTAGCGTGTCAGGCTTTCAAAGCATGCAATGATGAAGGGAGGGGAAAATAAATTCTCCCTGAAGAGATCTAGGGAGATATTGTTTACGGCCAAAAAAGAGGAGTGCTCTACAAATGTAACCAAATGAGGTACATGGTATTTCATTACTTAAATTAACTTGACACAGCCTAACTCAATGATACAGGTCTTTACCAAGTTGTTACTCAAAGTCATGAACCACATTTGCAACAAGCAACAATACCTGTATGTTGGGTTCTTATGAGACAGGGCACCATGTTTACAGTTTAATTGAAGTAAGTTTCCATCTTTAAAAATACCAGCTCTAGACAGTAGGTTTTTTTTTTTAACGTTTTATTTATTTGAGAGAGACAGTACGATTGAGGTGGGGGCGGGGAGGGACAAAAGGAGAGGTAAAAGCAGACTTCCTGACGAATGGGGAGCCTGACTCCAGGCGCTATCCCAGGACCCCAGGATCATGACCTGAGCCAAAAGCAGACGCTCGACCAACTGAGCCACCCAGGCACCCCGAGAGTAGATCTTAAATGTTCTCACAACACATACAGAGAAGAGGTAATTATGTGAAGTGATGGACGATACCGTTTCAGAGTAAAGTATATACGTGTATCAAACCATCAAACTGGACCCCTTAAACTTACACAGTATTATTTGTTGATTCTATCTTAATAAGCCTGGGTCTGGGCAGGAGAGTACCAGCTCCTCTTCTTGTCCTAATCGCTGAGGTAATATAGCCTCTTACTAAGTAGTCTGATCTTTTACTTCTATTCCCAGACTAAGGCAGAGAAATTTCTCCAGCAAATTCCTTCGTCATCAAGGGAGCAGTTTTGGGCTGGGTCCCAGATCTACTCCTCAGGTGTAGGTCAAACTCATCATCTTCAAGGCTACCTGGGGGTACCGTAGACAGACTGGCTGAGTTTGGATTATGACCCTTGGACTGACAGCTGTGTGACTTTGGGCAAGTTATTCAGCCACTTTGCCTCTGTTTCCCCAAATATAAAATGGAAGTCATAATCATATTTCACTCGTAGGGTTACTGTGAAGATTACACGAGCTAATCTGTGTATATTGTACTTCCATCATGTCCCGCATGGAGAAGCACTCAGAAATGCTGGCTAGTATAAAATGCAATGTCCTGGGCAGGTAATACATTTCAGCTTAAGATGCAGCCCAGAGCTAAAGCACAGCGAGGTGTCCTGAAAGTGTTCAAGATTAGAAATTGGGAACTTGTGGGGGAATGATCTTCCCTTCTATGGAGGTTTAGGTCCTACACTTGAAGCTGTGGGTAAATGGAATAATAAACCCACGACTGTGGGAAAATGGCAGCATCTTCCCTTGGGATTTCAATGTTTTAGATAAGATGATAATTCCACAATGAGAGGGTTGCAGTTTTAAAAATTCTTGGCAGAAAGAATCCTCTTCCCCCTGCCTAAATGTGTGTGTGTGGGGGGGGTAGATATTAAATGAATCCAATATTAAGTATCCAATCTCCAAGTGGATCAAGAAGAGGAGGTTGGGATAATGTTTTCTTGACAGTCAGCTACCTCTCTTGCATCAATGCCTGTTTTTACTTTACAATGTCTCCTGATAACGTTCTATGAGGATCAGCCCCTTTTGGGGGGGGGGTGGTTAGAAATGGAAAACAGTATTTTGAAACTCAGGAGAGAATTTTCTTTAGAACGCATTGAACAAAGTGGTTAGGTCACACGAGATATTAGTACAACTGAACCTAACTACTGGCCGCATCTGGGCCTCTCTCACCAGCCTGGCATGCGGAAAAGAGAATTCCTTTGCTCTAAGTGGCCTCAGCGGCTTGAGAAAGTGTTCAGCACTAAGTACCACATCTGGGCTCTCCCTGGGAGACAGGGAAGCAGGGTATGTCACCCAGAAACCCCCAAGGATCCCTTGAATTATTGGTTCCTTCCCACCTCTCCTGTCTTTCTCTTTCTCCTCCTGATGCCTCCTCCTCATGCCTCTGATTTCTTCCAGCCGGGGTCCCTCTCCTGCTCTGGGTATTTACAGTGATTCAGATTGAAAGAAAGAGTAGTGACAATGAGATGTGTCCCTCCCCCACTCCTATCCCCAACTCTGAGCCTTAGGCTAACAAGATGAGTCATGATCGGTGCGGTAAGCTCTGTGCCTAAATTGCTTTGAAAGACTCAGGCCCCGATAGGAAGGTCGTGTAACTAGTGTTACCAAACTGGGGGCCAACTGGAGATAGAATTCCCTTTTATAGTAGGAAATTAGTAAAAAGGAAGGCAGTGGTTAAGAACATAGGCTGTTAATACCGGATAGACCTAGATTTGAATTTGAATCACCTAGATTTGGGTGGTCCCACTCACTAATTGCATGACTGAAGCAAGAAACGTAATTTCTCTATGCCTCAGTTTACCAGTGAGATGGGAGTCCTATTACTCATTCCACGGGCTGATATGGGCATGGATATAAGAAGCTCAGGGCTGTGCAACATAATGCGCAGAGTCAAGTTCAAGTAAATCGTAGCTATTTATTATAAAAACTTGAATCGGAGAGTCAGAATTTCTCAGTGTCCATAAAACACTCCGCGGGGAGGTATTCATATCCCTTTGGCAGGAGTAGCTTCACAGATGGATGCATCAGACTATGGACGTGTGGTGCTGCTCACCGTGAGGCTCGTCCAACTAATTATCCTCAGTCAGTTTCCGTGTTCACCAAGCAGCCTTCTAACGGGGCCTTCCGTGTCGCTTTTGAAGAAGGAAACAATGCACTCACCAGATCAGGCTGACTCGAACATTCAGGCTTGTCTGTCCATTACAGCTCTCCTTAGAATAAGTCCGATGCCATTCCAGTTTGTATGTCGGTCTCTCACGAGTTCAGCTGCGTCCAAGAGATGGATCCAGAATGAGATCTTTCACTGTGAAGTTGAGGGTCATACCCTGGGTTGCACCAAACCAGCAGCACTCCTGGGCTCTCTAAGCTGCAAACTGCCGACCTGCGACGCACATATAGACTGGATGTCACCTGCCAGCCCCAGCAGACTTACTTTTGTGACTCCTGTTCTAAGGATAAGAGCACTTTGGTTTTTCCTTCTTGCAAAAGAGCAAAAATAGGAAGACAAAAGCCTAGCCCCTGAATACCACTTTCCCTCCCCTCCACCCCTTAGCTTAGAGAAGTCGGGAAACACACCCATATTTTAGAAAACACTTGCAGGAAGATAGTCCCCTGGGCTATTTCTTTGCATAAGCAGTTGGGACCACAGCAAGTTAGGAAGTGGGTGAGATTGGGGGCGCCTCACACTGTCCTCTTCTCTCAGCCACGCCCGCCAGATCCTCCAAGGCCTATCTTGTCTCATGCTCCCTACCTCTGCCCTGGAGGCAGTTGCAGTTATCATTACTCTGGGCCAGAGGCTGGCAGTTCCCCAAGGCGCCAATGCAGCATTAATCTGGGAGTCCCAGAATCAGAGCTGTGGCCCTGACGATGGCTGTGAACAAACCAATTTGTCTTCTCAGGATACAGATGGGACATCTCAGTCCTTAGAGACTGAATGATGTTCCCATGACCACGAGGCTATGACAGCAGCGGTGGGGCTCTATTCATACCTACATCCTCCAAGTCTTCTCTTGGGCTATGGTTCTTTCCATTGAAGAGCTCATGGCTACTTCCAGATCTCATGGTTGCCAACCATAAGCAGATTTACCCAGGCTATCATTGCAGATAGAGATGGAAATCAAAGACTACATAAATTGGATGTTTTGGTGGCATATTGTCCCAACATTATAGCCTAATGAGAAGGATCTCCTCCAAATAAATATCTTCTGGGCTTATATTACACATTTTGATTCCAAGCAGATGCTTTTAAAGAAAGTATAGGGTGAATTACTCTAGTCTGTGGGTACTTACTTCTGTTCTACCAATGAGGTTTTAAAAGGCTAGGAATGTATACTTGAATTCAAGTACAGTTTAAGGTACAATGGGTTAGAATATTGGAGAACACAGCAATTGTATTTATTCATCTCAAGTACCTCTCAGTGGATAATTAACCTGGGCCATGATAAAAACAATTCTATTAGGCCCATTTCTCTTGTGGCTAATGTTACTGTGCCACTTGCTATAGTATCTTTTCCTTTGCTTCTTTCTAAATAGAATGCTACTATAATCATGCAAGCATTATCTCTCATGTAGCAGTTCCATTTTCCTCCTTGCAATGGAAAAGCCACAGTGGTTAAAGGAAAGCAGGAGGTTTATATTTTCACTCATGAAGATGCAATTCTTATGAAAATCTGCAGTGGTGGTCTAAATATATCCATGGTAGTTTTCCTGTACCAACCACTAAGAGAAGTGAGTTTTTAATCCATAAAGAATGCAGAGTTTTTAGGATACTTCTCTGTTCTGATACATACTTTGCTCCACACTGGATATTTGTGGGAAAGTGAAAGAAATCTTACAGGGAGTTCTAATTTGTGGGGTGGGTCATGGACCCCTTTGGGAGTCTGGAGACACCTACTCTTAGAATAATGTTTTCATAATGCATGAAATGGTATACATTGGCAACCAAGTATACTGAAATACAGTTCTAGCCATGGACCCCTGATGCCCTAACACTGTCATAGAACTGACTCAGACTCCACCAGCTACAGAATTTTGGGCTCCTCAACGTGCAATTATGAGGTTAGAAACATAGCCTCCTGGTTACTAAAACTCAAGCTTAAAATCCAAATCACAAAGTGCAAAGGCATCGGATCACATCAGGGAGCAAGGCTAGCTGGTTAGCAGGTGGCTGCTGACCTGGGATGATGGTTCCAGGGCAGTGAAAGTCTCTTCCTGCATTCCCAAATCCCCCTTCTCCCTGTCCACTCATGCTTGAAATCCCTTAATAGAGTCTAACTCCTTTGGTTTAATTAAATAGAGGATTTCCTCTTGTTAAAAAACAAAAACCCACGGGAGAAGTAATACTCCATGCCAAAACATTTTCAAATTTATTTTCAGGAATAGAAGCTATTTTCTTTTCAAATGCAACCTTGAATACAATGCCGATATGTAAATAAATGCAGGTTTTATAAGACTTTAGTGTAATTCTACATGTTGAATTATATACACAAATAAGCATATATATTATATGCAAATCAACACTGGAAACAACGAGGTTGTCTTAATGAAGGAAAATTATGAAATCAAGAGTGACAGATAATAACCACCATCTTACATCCATCTCAGCATACGATTTATTTCTGTATTTTTTTTTTCCTTACATGCATTTTGATGTCAGTGGGTAAGGAATTTCAAAGAGCTAACAATTTGTTATGGTGTTTATAATCTTCGGACTTTCCTCAATTAAAATGGTCCAGGAGCTTTAAAGGATAGTAGGAATTTTTTGTTTCAAAATGGAATCGCTAACGATACCTAAAAACTGCTTGTATTCCTTAGTGATTAAGGATTAGTTGGTGAGTACTTAATTTAGGGAGATTTTTCCAGCAGATTTCATAAATACTTTGAATCCTAACTCCCCTTACCTACTTCATAACCTTAGGCGAACAGTGTAATCTTAGTCTCAGTTTCCTCATATGTAAAACGGTTATAAAAACAGCATCTATTTTATAAGGGTTAAATACGAGAGTGTACCTAAAGCACTGAGCACAGCGTCTGGCACAGTTTGGCAAGGGCTCTTCTTCTTAGAGGGGTTGAATGACTGGAAGTATTTTTCAAATGTGTCCTGTAACATTGTAAGACATCCCACCTGCCCCAATGAAATGTCTTCTCCGGTACCTCGGCACCCTTCTCTTTCAGATAGTCACTCAACTGCAAAACAATCTAATTTTGTGTTTTGAGTCCAGATTTTAAGGGGATGCTTTACTGCTGATGTTTCAGGTATGGCTGTAAGCGAAGTCACACAGCGGCCCCGCATTGCCAGATGAGGATCGTACGGCTCATCTCCAACCAGGTGAGAACCAACCCAAACCTAAAATGAGCAACGAGGGCTGCCTGGGTGGCTCAGTGGGTTAAGCCACTGCCTTCGGCTCAGGTCATGATCTCAGGGTCGTGGGATCGAGCCCCGCATTGGGCTCTCTTCTCAGCAGGGAACCTGCTTCCCCCTCTCTCTCTGCCTGCCTCTCTGCCTACTTGTGATCTCTCTGTCAAATAAATAAAATCTTAAAAAAAAAAAAAAGACCAAGTCCTTTGGCTAATGAGACTTGTCCCATGACCAAGGCAATTACAACATCAACATCAATGCGTATTTGTTTAAAAAAAGAAAAATAAATAAAATAAAATGAGCAATGAGACGATCCATAATGCTGTATTCTCACCAGATAACATGTATTCTTATAATTGTACCACTGACTGTTATGCTGCCCAATGGGAGCTCCAGAGAACTTGCCTGGCCCTGCGTGCACAGTGGCCCACGTGTGTTGTAGCGCTGACACCCGCGGAATGCTTAGTAGGGGCGAGGTGCTGCTTTATGACCTTGACGCGTATCTGCTGACTTAACCTTCGCTTATTTGTGTGATTATTATGGGAGTGTATATGAGCAGATCTGAATTTCAAAATATGACTAGTACAAAGATACAACCTATCTAATAATAAAAAAAAAAAAAACCCCACCTTTCTAGGGAATTCAGATGTGCTTTGGTGTGTCACCCACGCATGCACAGAATTAACCTGACTGCACAAACTAACCCATTGATGGTATCTAGTAGGTACTAGGTACTGAAACCTAAATATGTCTGTGTTTTCTCTACTAGAAAATGGTTCAAATACTTATCAAAAAATGAAATATGAACTAAATGTTTGCAGTCTCCCTGAAACTCGCCAGAGTTCTCCATAACAGTTTGAAAACAAGAGCATTAAGCCTTATTCCTCATTTATACGAGTGTGAAAGGAACCAAATCAGATCCTTCCCCAGGAGCACGGGTGTAAAGAAGGCGGAGGAAGTATGAGATTTCTAATATTAACTCATTTTCCCCGAAGCCAGGAGACTTATTAGGTACCTATGGTGTGCCAGCAATGTTATGTTATCTGTGATTCCCAGAACCCCCTTGCCTAACGGGCACCACTATCCTGACTCTGCAGAAGAGGAAACTGAGGACTTGAGATTGCATTTTCTTGCCCAGGGTTGCATAACTGGAAGATGGCAGATAGGACCCAAACTGACTCACTCAACTCCACCTGCTTCCCACCTTACCAGACCACCTCCAGCCCAGCCTCCCCATTTTATAACCCTGGAAGATGGGAATGAGTGAGGTGGAGTCACCTGCTCTTGGAAACAACTAGTTGGTGGCAAGGCTGTGGCAGGAATCCAGGAGCGAGGCTGTTTCACGAGGAAAACTCGCTCAGATGGCCTAGGGGGAGGATGCCCTATGCAACCTGGGTGACCGCAGCCAGCCACATCGTTTCTTCAATTTTGGACTCAGCATCAGGTCACTTAGTTATCGGAGACTGGACATAGGAGGAGACAGACCAGTCCTCTCCTGTGTACTTATTATGTGCAAAACACTGCTTAGGGCAAGGAAGGTTCTGAAAAACAAGCAAACGGAACAGACAGCAAGGTCCCTGCCCTCATATTAGTGTGGGAAAGAAGGCATCATGATAGGAAATACTAAACAGAACCCTTGGAAGGTATTTCAGCAATATTTTGGCGCTCTCCCTCAACCCCTGCAGTAACGTTAACAGTACAATCGGGAAAATCGCCACTAGTCACAACTAATATTTTCAGAGCCCTTATTTGTACCAGGACCTTTGCTAAGTGCCTTGAATTCTCTCCTCTAAATCCCAATACAATCTTTTTTTTTTAAAGATTTTATTTATTTATCAGATAGAGAGCTTAAGTAGGCAGAGAGACAGACAGAGAGAGAGGGGGAAGCAGGCTCCCGCTGAGCAGAGAGCCCAATGCGGGGCTCGATCCCAGGACCCTGAGATCATGACCTGAGCCGAAGGCAGAAGCTTTAACCCACTGAGCCACCCAGGCGCCCCTAAATACCAATATAATCTTATGAGATACTCTTATTATGGACATTTTACACATGAAACAATGTAGGCTGTTTCTGGGAGGTCCCTCATCTGGCAGGAGTCACACCAGGCAGTCTAGTCTGACCCAGAATCCCTACGCTGAGAGCTAGCGAGTGCTGGGAGTTCAGCATAGGGTTGGAGGGTCTGGGAAGGCATGCAGCATCCCAACACAGAAACTCAGGCAACACGTTCTCAAGAAGTCCTGAAACTCCCTATCGCTGGATTGTTTTTGCATCTGTTATCAGATGAGGGCATAGCCTCTAATAAATAGCCTCTTCCAGCTCCCGGAGTCCTACTGGGCTTTTATGAGAGAGCCCAACGGCAGCCAACGACAATCGTCTCATCACTTTCTCCAGCTTTTCCAGGACTCAACACCCAGGCAGAACTGACGTTCTAAAGAGCAGCCACCTAGAAAGGCGATACGCCACCCTGTCCACGGGCACCACCACTGCCGTATCAGTGGTGTACATCTGAGGAATCAGGAGGAGCACGAGAAGTCCTTGATTTCTGGAAAACTCTTTCCAAGTGACCCCACGAGAGAGCTCTCTTTCGCGACAGAAGTGGGGATGCTGTCTGTGCATGCCGTCACCACGCTTGGGTAATGACTGTGTGTCATAAATATGGCATCTCTGAATGTCTTTAAAGCAATTTTCCTTTTGTTCCACTAATTTAATTTACCAAATGCTCCTGGGAAAAGGAAGGGGGACCAAGATGCTGACTCCACGTTTCCTGGAAAACCCACATTTTCTTTTTAAACTGCTCTCCAAGAAATTCCATCTGACCGTTGTCTGCTGGCTGCCTCAGACTCTCCCTCTGTCAAAAATTCTGACCCGGCAGGTGTGAGAGAGAGGAGATGCGGAACTTGAGCGAATACCCACATCTGTTTTTGGAAAAAAGGAACAGAAGCAGCACAGAAGGAAGTAAAAGAGATAATTGCTGGCTTGAACTACAATACATTTTACTTGTGGGCAGAGGGCCAACTTGCAGCAGGCAGAATAGGCAGGCCCGTCTTATTGGAATTCAGGGGTGGGCCTCCGTTCTTGTCCGGAGACAGCTGTAAACCAGCAGCCCATGGCATCGCAATCAGGCACCGAGTTTTGTCAAGGAATGCTGATACGTACAGAACCAGCTTTGTCTGCTTCAACTGCACCCCTGCCTAGTGAAATGACAGTCAATCTCTGATTCCAGATGACAAGAACGGGAGGAAAACTTAAAACAAATGGCGACCTTTCAAAAGATTAATTTGTTTACCAACAAAATGTTCCCTCTTTGTCATCCGAGATGGGGGTGACCTTCACTTTCCCGTATCTGGGCTGAAAGGATGCTGACTATAGTCATCTGTTAACTCCATCTCAGCAATTATTCCCTTTTTTATTTTTAGTGACAAGAAGGGTTTATTAATTCACTCTGCTTCTTGTTATGGTTTATAAATGCAACGAGCTCATTCTGAATTACTGCAGTGTAACATCAATTTGTTTAAATCTAATTCTGCTCCCATCGCCAAATTACGTTGTGACTGTAATTGTGGCCATATGCATGGGGCTTAAAACACAATCATGTTTTGAGATCGTCCTTCTTTCTCCCCCACCCCCCGCCCCAGCCCTCCCCCTTTCTTCTGGGGCTGCTTCTAATCATTTGACACGAACACAATTGCCTTACTTTTCATTACTTTATCATCCCAGAAACGAATGTACTTTCACCAGAGAGATGACTGCGTGCACCCCAAGTGAAACAGTAAAGAATGAAACTATGATTTGTGAAGTGTGGTTGCTACCCAACTAAGTTAGTGAGAAACACCGCATAACGTATGACTCATAAACTCGAGAAATCATAATAGTATTAAATTCAACCTCATGAATAAATTAGAGATTCCAAGTTTACATTGCATTATATATTTATTTATTTGGAAAGTGGGACCAAAGGACTGGTATAATTCTACAGCAACTCCTAGGTTGCCAACAAGAAAAATGGTTTTATGATTCTTTTCTAGGTCATAACAGTTATAATCAGAGTTATTTGTGCAGCGATTCAAAGCAATGTTTTGTTTGGCTATTTTGTTATGCATTCATAATTGTTCTTTTAAAATTCATGCTAACAGATACATGTTTCAAGCCTCGTAAGAAACCCTTTTTATTTAAACGAAATAAATCAAAGTCAAATTTTCTGTAGATCTTCGAATGCATTGCATCAGAAAATCTAACTGGAACTAGACGGCAGTGAGGAAGTATGAAGCTGATGTATCAGAGATTTCTTCTTGTGTCCCCGTGCTTGTGAGGCTCTACTCTAAAACCTGTTAGAGAGTTGTTGTTGTTGTATAATTTTTCAGACTTAAGATATTGGAAAAAAATCATCAGTGAGTGTCACTTTTAGTACTTTTTTATAAGTTGATTTTACATATAGTTACAGGATATACAATTCTGAAGGCATATGGGTGTGTGTGGGTGTGTGTGTGTGGGTGTGTGTGTGTGTCTGGGGTATATGTGTATTCAACGTTGTAAAACCTCTGCACCAACCCCTTATGATTAGGAAGAACATACCTCTCTTCATAAAATGGAGAAAATATCAGTTTCTAGGAACTAATCATGTAGATCAGCTACATATTCAAATCTGCTCTGTCAAAAATGTCGAAGATTATTTACAGGCTTTTGACAAGCTGTTCAAGTTTCATAAGAAGGAAGGAAACACATGGCCCTCGGCAGCCAAATCATAATCCCCTCTGAGTGTTTAGAGTAGTTCTAAAAAGCGATTAGCCTTGATGCTGCTTTTCTAATTAACTATACATCACAGCGCTAGACACATTGCTTCAGTTTGGGGAAGTGATTTCAGAAACATTTTTGTAAGTAGTAAATCACAGCTGTATCTGTTTCCAAAATTTCTACATGATTGTTTAAAACCAACCCCCAAATATTTCTCGAACGGAACTTTTGGCACAGTGATTCCATTTTATAAATCCAAAATGAAAAATACTGACTTTCAGGGACTACCTTCGTATGTATACGATGAACTGATGGGGTCAACTCTTTTGATTGAAATGCTAATAGCTTGAGGAAAATGTATCTAATGTCCATACGTTTTAAAACGCTCTGGTGTAGATTTTCATTGAGTCGGGTTTAATGGGAAAAAGGATCTTTAATACAATAAATGGGTGTATATTATTTATATATCATGCAAGACCAAGTCCTTTCCTAAACCCTCTGGGTTCGAAGTATATGAGCACAATAACCAAAGCACTCATTCTCTTGGGAATTAGAAAAAAGAATATATCAAATGACCCAGATTTGGGATATAAATTCAAATTCTTATTTATGTCTGAATCTTCACTCCCATTCATTAAAGCCAAGCATAATCCTCTCTAAATCTAGAGGCGTGCCTTTTTTAAGCTTTGATACTCATCAGGAAAAGTTTGCGGAAAATGCAGCGGTTACCTTGGGCTACAAAGCCCCAGCACTCCACCAGCTAAGCCAATATTAATTCTAGATTGAAGCGGGAAACCAACAACAACAAAAGAGAAATCTGCTTCTGTCTGTGCAGCCAGAGAAATAATATTTTTATTTCAAGGGCTTTGGGCTCATGGGAAGCAGATAAAAACACTTTCACATTATTCATAGTGACATTTTAAATAAAGTTTCAGCAGGAATAAAAATATCTAACTTTCTGGTTATTTCTTAGGCCATAGAAGTATTTCTATGATAAAGTGCAGTTAAGCCAAACCTGTTAGAATAACATAAAGCACATAGAAAGAAAGTAAAATATATATTTCAGGGTTACACGAATGAAGTAGGCAGATGAAAATGTCTGTGTGGGAAATTTAGAAGATTAATCCAAGAGACTATTCTGGTTAGAAAGAGTTTTGCAATTTAATTCTAAAATCCATCTTGTTTTTTTAGTTTTGATCTCCCCAAACCATACATTTAAGAGCTTTTGAGAGAAGGTGAAGGTTAAAAATGTATTTACCAATGTATAGGTGTCACCTCAGTGGTTGTTTTCAGTATTAGAAATAATCGCAAGGCAAATAATTTCTCAATTAAAATGAAGCACTCCTGTTAAATCTCCTAAGAAAACCCCACAAAACAGTACAGTCCTTGCTTTGGGACACTTTGCAGCCATTCACTGGCAAATATGGGTACAGACTCTGAGATCACTTAATGCCAGTCTCCATTTGATCGTTGTTCCCTCCCATCATTTTGCTCACATAAAGAATGATTCCATGCTTGCTCCAGGTTTAGAATATTATTCTTAAATTTTGTGTACCGGATGGTCATATGCATTGAAGCTGATTACCATGCCGCTGTTTTCTTTTGCTTTTTCTAATGGTAACCACACTATCTAAGAAATAAAATATTTAAAATTTCTCCTTCATTCTTTTTGTTGTTGAATTATTGCATCCTTGTTAAAATTATGATACCAGATTATTTAGGAACATCAGATAAAACAGACATTTAAACGAGCTACAAATAGACCTTTAAAAAAATAGGTTAACATGTTTTCAATCATTTGTAATTATAAACAGAATGAAAGCCACTCCATTTCATCTCCCCAAAATCCTAAGGATCAAAATCTTTACTTAAAATCTACATTGTAGCTTATAAAATATATGGCTTTTGATTCTTAAAAAAAATTAAGAGCTCATTAAAACAAGTCATTACTTACACACGCTTTTCTCTGATTAATATATGGCAAACTGATCCCATAGTTCGCATTTACAGCAGTTCTGTGGTGGATGTTCTCAGGATCCTGCATGATTTTTACATTCAACCCTATCTTTCGCTGAAACAAAGAAACAATGAAACTTTCATGCTGAATGAACAAAAGTGCTTACTAACATTTTATATGCTCAAAGAAGTGTGAAGTTCTTTGAAAATAATTATATAATATAATAATATAGTTCTTATGGCAAAAATTATATATATGTACATATATATATTTGGTTTTATTTAGACTGCTAATTGGTCTCTTTTATTCACAGAAAAAGAACTTTGTGTAGATTTTCCTCCATGTATCCCATTGTTCATAAAAATATATCCTTGGACACCACTCATTTCCTCCCAAATAATACCAGAAGCCAACCAAGGTAGACAAAGGACCAGAATACCTGGTCTCGGTCTATTTTTAGCTTTCCAGGTCAAGGATTTTGCCAATGAAATCTATACTACAAACACACAGGTAGAGGGCTCCCTTGGTCTGTTAATGTGGCCATTTTCCTCGAGGGACATTTACAGGTGAATCTCAACTTTGGACGTGGTGAATTCACCACAACATGTTTATTTACTTCTTCACAGAGATTTTGCTGTCTCTAGGAAAAATGTGTGCTGTCATTAGAAAAAAATGTAAAAGCATGTCATTTGAACGACGTGTTTCTCATTTTAAAGAATTCAAATTAGTTACTGCTGAGATACCTAACTGTAAACCACCAGAGAAGACAGCACAGTGGTGGTGGAAAAGGGGAGAGACCTAGCTGGGTTCCAAACTTGCCCTCCCCTGGACCGGGTGCACATTAACCTTGGGTAAGTCACTTTCCTTCTTTGAAAGTAAGTTTCTTTACTTGCCAAACACAGCAATTGAGGATCTCTTTAAGAACTACTCACCTCACGCCCACCCTCTAAACTCCACCCCTCCCACCCCAACCCACCTCCCCCATCCCCCCCCCCACACACAGCAGCTCGCCCCACCCCTCCACCCTGCCACACACACACACACACCCTCCGCAGCTTCGGTATTCTATGATTTCAGACTAAAAGGTAAGTTGACACTTAAGTAATATGACATTACAACCGTTTCTGAGGACTTGTGACTTTTTATTGTGATATAATTCACATTCCATAAAATTCACACCTTTACAAGTATGTAAGTCAGTGGTTTTTAGCATATTCACAAAGTTGTGCAACCATCATCCCTAATTTCAGAACATTTTCATTGGGGTGTCTGGGTGGCTCAGTCGTTAAGCGTCCGCCTTCGGCTGAGGTCATGATCCCGGGGTCCTGGGATGGAGCCCTGCATCGATCCGGCTCCCTGCTTGGTGGGAAGCCTGCTTCTCCCTCTCCCACTCCCCCTGCTTGTGTTACCCTCTCTCGCTGGTATCTCTCTCTGTCAAATAAATAAAATCTTAAAAAACAACATTTTCATCACCCCCGAAAGAAACCTCACACCCATTAACAATCACTCCCTCTTTGCTCCTCCTTCCAGCCCTTGGCAACTGCTAGTCTACTTTCTATCTCTTAGATGTCCACTTTCTGGGCACTTCATATAAATGGAATCCTAAAATACAAGGCCTTTGTGACTTTTTAGAAAGGCGGTGTTGTGAGCAATTAAAAAAATGTTTTTTCCTTTCAATTGAGTGTCTTAGTTCTGGGGGTGATGTGGTGCAACAGTTAAAATGGTCATAGACACCAGCAAGATTAGTTCAGGATCCAGCTATTTCTTTGATGATAAGCGTTCATGAACAGGGCTGTGCCTAAGGTCAAAGTGAAGGGAAAGCCTACAAAGATAACTATGGGATGTACGCTGTCCAGATAATTTATTTCCTAACACAGGCCCCAAACCTCCCTTTTGTGTGTGTGTGTGTTTTAATAGCAGTTTTTAAGCCAAATTTCTAAATAATGGCACTCAGCTGTCTACTTTATTTAACCAGTGCAGGATAGGTTGCAAAGAAAGCATATCTGTTTCCTTCTCCTGGAGGTATGTGGGGTTGCAAAAGCAACATCGTGTCTAATTATAAATGGCTTTCCTTCTGCGGGGAACCCACACTCACAGCACCACTCCGGGGCTTTTGTGTGGAAACTGAATGCCTCTTCTATGGAAATTAATACCTGAACATAATTTTTTCCTCCTTAATTAAACTTTCAGAATAATTTCCACCCCACCAAGGATTAGGAAATTGCTAATATGTATTATATTGACTGGGTGTGGTTTCTGTAATTAGAGTGCTTTTTAAAAGTGAGCCCTGGATACAACTGATGGTAATAGCTTCATCTATCATGTCTAAGCTTTGTTAAAACTTTTTAATTCTGGGATCATTGGCTTGGTGGACCATAGCAGTTTTCTTAGTTTTATTATGCTCCATCAACTTTGTGTGGCTATGGTACGGGTATAGGGAGGAAATGATCAAGTACAGAATCATTGTCAAAAGTGGCATCAAAATCCAGTTCTCTGCTCATTGTTACATTTCTGTGGCACTGGGCATAGAACTTTATAGACGGGAATCCAAATGTAAATAGAAATCCCAAAGGAATGACAGGTTGTAATTTCAATTATGTATTAGCTGGCTTCTAAAAGCAATTGGAGAGGTCCTTTAAAATGATTAATGTTCTAATGTTCTAATATTTACTAATTTGGCACCAAAACATGTATATACCAAAATACTAACACATGATTAAATTTCCCTTTTAAAAACATATACAAGAGACCACCTTTGAATAATATTAATGTATCAAACAGCTTTGGTGTAAATCACTACCAACTACACTCCTAATTTTAATTTGTCTCACAGTCCACCCACAGAACTGTTTAGGAAAATACTTAAAAGCCCAAGCTGCATTATCAGACCCAGTAATAAGATCTTTTCAAGAAAAACTGTTGTCCGTTTAAAAAAGAAAAATTGAATTAATCATTCCATTAAGCAGAAGAGCGAACCCCAGAAGGTAATTTCTACCAACAGCAAGATAAATATTAAAAATAATTTCAGAAATTTTTCTTGAATTGATCAAGAAAAGGCAGCCATTTATTTAATCTATCTTGAGTCACTAAACCATCCAAACTTGGAATTCTCTCCTTTTGATAGTAATTACAAGCGGATATATCAAATGTGACTCTCATTTAGACTTTGGCTTCTAAGAACAAAAGTTATTATCAGAGCCAATTACTGTTTTACCTACATGGCCGCACAGAAGCAGGGAGCTCAATTTTCATCTCATCAGTGATTCTGTGGTATTTATTTTATTACTATGCCCACAAAGCTATCTAAGAAGGAAATAGCTTATGCTATTAAAACGAGGGTTTAAACATAAGAGGCTAAGGTTTCTTTTCGAAGAAGTTCTGAATTAAAAACACTAGGCAGCGTGTCATATCAGCTCCCCAGACATGGGCAGACTATAAAATGACCTACATCTGAGCAGTAGATCCCACACAGAGTAATCAAAATTGAAATGCTTCACAAACGAAGTTGAGACGGGCTATTTACTAAGTTACGGTATTATCAGCATAACATTATTCTCAACAGTGTTTGCCCCAAGTAATGTCTTCTAAAGTGTATATTGCTTAATATCCTATTCCCACTGGTTAAAGACCTCTGCTGTTTAATCTTTTTTTTTTTTAAGATTTTATTTATTTATTTGACAGACAGAGATCACAAGTAGGCAGAGAGGCAGGCAGAGAGAGAGAGAGAGGAGGAAGCAGGCTCCCTGCTAAGCAGAGAGCCCAAAGCAGGGCTTGATCCCAAGACCCTGAGATCATGACCTGAGCTGAAGGCAGAGGCTTTAACCCACTGAGCCATCAGGCACCCTCTGCTGTTTAATCTTAAAACCAGGAAAAAAAAAAAAGGGAAGAATCCAGTCACCTTGAATGCTCTGATTCTTTCAACCATTATTATATTTAATGGAAAGAACAATAGACTTCAAATCGTGGTTCAAGCCACATGATCTAGATTTCTCATTTGCAAAGCTGGATAATAATATCTACCTTCACAGGGTTGTTCGTGAGGGAAATGACTAACGTCCGGTAAGTATCTTGCAATGACAAAGCAGTACTCAGGAGCTTACTAGCCAAAACATAATGACTGTAATGGATTGAAACAGTTCAAATATATAAAAACCCGTGAGTTCTTAATGTTTTCTCTTCTTGCGAGGAAACCTACTTGACAAAATTGATACATGAATTTGAAAGTAGATAAAGGAAAAGAATCAAGCATTGATCCTGCTTTTCCTGAAAAATCTATTTTTCAGGTGCACCAAAGAGTCAGGAAGGGACAGTTCTTGCTAGAAGTCAATAAATGCAGAAGGAAGGGTGGAATTGTAAGAACACTGCTTTGCAATCCCTAAAGAAATAATGTATTTAGGCAAACCTCAGTGGTCTCTAATACCACTAGAGGAATTTTATAAAGGGTAGATTGAGCCAGTAATACTCAGACCCACTGATCAATCTTAACATCTTTAGAGGAGAAAAAGAAATTGTTTCCTGATATCCGATAAGGGGAAGTACAGAGCACCACCTCTGACCTATTTCTCCCCAAAAGATGCTACCTGAATCTGGTCAAGCTTCTAGATAAAACCACCAGTTTACAAGAAATACTAGGGACAGAGGAAAACATACAATGACACCATGAGATTGCGGTCAGCCAAATTCAAACAGTGAAGAGAAACCTATCTGACCAATGACCTGGTTTCTTTAGCCAGTAAGTGGCATTTTCTTTTTAAAGATTTTATTTATTTGACAGAGAGAGAGAGAGAGAGATCACAAGTAGGCAGTAAGGCAGACAGAGAGAGACGTGGGGCTTTATCCCAGGACCCTGGGATCATGACTTGAGCCAAAGGCAGAGGCTTTAACCCACTGAGCCACCCAGGCGCCCCAGCGGCATTTTTTTAAATGAAGGGGAAATGTTGTAGATAAAATGAGATGCAAATGCCCTGTGTGGACCTTGTCTGCATCCTAATTCAAACATTAGAACAACAACTTTAAGACAATTGGGGGAAATGGAACAGAGCCTGGGAATTCTATAGTATTAATGCATTGTTAAAAGTGTTAGATGTGATAATAGTTATGTTTTTTTTAAGTCCTTATCTGAAGTGCTTATGGGTAAAATGATATGATGTCTGGGATTTCCTTCAAAAGACTGCACCAAAAAATGTGGAGGGAAGAGACAAAAGAAGGATTGTAAAATTATGGTAACTCTTCAAGCCGGATGTTGGTTACATGGATTCCCTTCTATATTTTTTAGTCCATTCAAGAAACAATTTCTTTCATAAAAATTTCTGTCACAATCCCTCAACCTAACCTAGCAAAGGAGGAAAAGGACAATCAGGCAAAAGTGATAAATAGTGAAAGAATGAGCAGTCAGTGCAGGTCCTTCAAGTCTTGAAGAATTCCTGCAAGAACATGCTATGTGAGCTGGCAGACTACGACACAGAGGTCAGAGACAACTGTACTCAAAACAGATTGGAAAGATGATATATTGACTGGTTATAACAAAGCCCAGGCATTTGGCATACACCACACCCCCAACCCTACCAGAGCATTTTTCTAAACCTCTCTGATCGCACTCTGAGTACAGACACTGAGCTTCCTCTAGAACAGAGATAAATGTGTCTACCACCCAGCACACAGAACCATCAAAATTAAAATATTTGAGGAAATAGCTTACCAGTGATGAAGGGCATTTTTGTGTGTGTGTTCTCATTACTGTATGCCACAGTGACACAGTCATGAGAGGACAGCAGTAGTGTGTGCCAAAGGTGACATTCTGTCCAGTTTTTACGGCACATGGGCCAATTGCTAATTCTCTGGCTTCCTTCCCTTCACTACAAAATACCCTCTTGAGTTGGAGGCCGGAGAATGACGGGTCTTCTGTGTGCCCAGAAGTTAGTATTTCCTGGTAAGCCATGGAGCAAGGCATGAGAAATTTGGAACTCCACCTTTGAAATGTCACTGAACCATGGGATACCATATAATAATATTTGGGGAGTCTTCACAATTACAATTAGTAACAAGTTTTTGGAGAAGGTGCCATGAGTCATAAAAATGTAGCTTATTGAATCTTCCCATAGAAAAAATATTCTTAGAAGATACAGTCCTAAGGGCCCATTTTTGATGCCTATTTTTTATAGAAATAGCCCCAAATACCATGCTTAATCTTCTGTCCCATTAGCTATAGCTTTTGTACACTGTAAGGTATAAAACTCTTTAAAATGTATGTATAAACGAATTGAACACTAACCAGTTACAGTAAAACAGTATTGCATATGTTCAGGTATCTTAATGTATTATAAATAATTCTAACGTGGCTTCATAATTGCTACATTGTTGCAACAAATCAGAAAGTGAAAAAGGTCACCTTAATCAGGTGTATTGATTGAGAAGTTTCTCTGGGAAAGTTTGGAAGAACATAGCAGAGGATAATTCTGGGGATAGTTAGGGCCATCTGTGAACCAAATCAGGAGTTGTCCTGCTGTCTTGCCTTTTTTTTTTTTTTTTTTTTTGGGTCTTAAATTTCTCTGTGATAAACACAAGAAGGGAACTTAAGTTTTTTTTGTTATTTTTTTTTAATAATGGTAAGGAAAGCCAGAACTTTGAGGTCAAACACACCTGTGTTTGAACCCCAGTTCTGCTGTCACTTTGTTTTAAATTAGAATCATCTCCCACCTTCTATTTCCTTATCTATGAAACCAGGGATGATAATTCCTTCCCCCCAGGCATTGTGAGGATGAGCTAGGATCTCATGGACATGGCCCACACAGGCTCCTAAATGGTGCCCGTGCTGCTGCCCTTCCTCTTCTACCTCAGAGCAGGAAAAGACCCCAGTGGCTTCCCACCTTACTCAGAGAGCATTCGGAAGTCCTCACAATGGTCTACAACATCGGGCCTCTTCACACTTTTCCTACTTCCCTTCCCCTGCATAGTGCCCTCCAGAAAAATTAAAATTTCTTACTACCTACAACCCATTGACAAGTCCTTGAGACAGAAAGAGTGACCTTCCTCTAGGACACTTTGCTAAGGGCAAACATTAGCCTGACCTCCAGGATCCCAAACCTCCTTTAACATGTAAACTTTCCTTTGGAAACTTCCTTTATCTCTACCCCCCAAGATCCATGTTAGCAATCATCTTCCAAGCATATGGTCCACTGATATACATCTGAAGGGTCATGACTAAGGTTTTACTAGACAGTAATAAATGACCTTTTCCTAACAACAACTAGCCCTCAAGTTCCTGGAAACCTTGCTTCCAAAATTCCTTTAAGACTTATGCTACCCCTAACCCCCTCCCAACTTGAACATATATAATGGGCCACCCCTCACAATCCCAGCACAGCTCTTTCTGCCCACAGTGCTGTCCCTAGCTTTAATAAAACCACCTCTTTGCCCCGAAGACGTCTCGAGAATTCTCTCTTGACCATTGGCTCCAAACCCCAACATTTCCACATCACTTGTATTTCTAAGATAGGGTCTTTAGAAATAGGGTCTTTGTATTTCTAGATAGGGTCTTTGTGTTCCCTCTACCTGAAATGCTCTTCCTCCAAATAGCCAAAGACATACCCTCAGATTTCTGCTCAAGTGTCACCTTATGAGGGAGACCATCCAACACCCCTAGGTTCCTTCCCATTTTTTTTTTAAAAACCACAGTTTATTTATCTTTTAGTTCTTCCAAAATTGAAAATATCAAGTCCTACTGCTAAGGAGAAAACAAACAAACAAACAAATAAAATCCGAAACCCCTCCCCCCCTCTTCTCTTAAAGTCACAGAACACAGAAGGAACTGCAGTGGGACAGGTGAGTGCAGAGAACCAGGAGGGGGAGGATGGCGAGATAAACTCCCCATATATATTTACTTTGCAAATCTTTTTTTTTTTTCCTTTTTTTCCCAAATGACTGCCTGACCCCAACTAGAATGTAAATTCCGTGAGAGCAAAGATTTGGCTGATGCCTAAAATGTCTAGCACACAGTGAGTACATAATTAAAGTTGACAAGTATTCATCAGCAAATAATAAGAATTAACATTAGGGCACATATGGGGCACTGTTATAAACATTTACATATGTTAATTCATTTATCCTTACAGCAGCTCTCTGGGGTAGGGGCTATCCTTATGCCCATTTTGCAGATGAGGAACTGAGGCACAGACAGAGGTTAAGTGACTCGCCAAGGAACAGATAGGA
Organism: Mustela putorius furo; assembly: GCF_011764305.1. Taxonomy (NCBI): domain Eukaryota; kingdom Metazoa; phylum Chordata; class Mammalia; order Carnivora; family Mustelidae; genus Mustela; species Mustela putorius. The sequence continues at coordinate 10,683,039 of NW_025422045.1, read as the reverse complement.
CATGGTGGAGCCAGGCTGTGAATTCATATGTCTAACCATGACGTTGTCCTCTCTTCAGAGCCTGCTTTAGGCTGGACACCAATTATAGAAATGAATTGAACTGAGTCTTCCTGCTTTGGATTATTAGAGCCTTAAGAAATAAAATAATCGGGGGGCGGGGGGGAGGTTGGGGGAACCAGGTGGTGGGTATTAGAGAGGGCACGGATTGCATGGAGCACTGAGTGTGGTGCAAAAACAATGAATACTGTTATGCTGAAAAGAAATAAAAAAAAAAGAAATAAAATAATCGAATGCAATGAATATAAGCAGATCCAGGTTTGGATAAAGGATCAGTAAAACTCATCTGAGGATCAATTGGGGAAATTTGAATATGATCAGAGTATTTGTTATATTCACCAATTATTGTTCATTTTTTTTTTTAGGTATGATAATGTTATTGTGGGCAAGACGGAATGTGCACATTTTTTTAAAAAAGATTATTTATGTATTTATTTGACAGACAGAGAGCACAAGTAGGCAGAGAGGCAGGGGGCAGGCAGAGAGAGGAAGGGAAGCAGGCTCCCTGCTGAGCAGAGAGCCCGATGTGGGGCTCCATCTCAGAACCCTGGGATCATGACCTGAGCGGAAGGCAGAGGCTTTAACCCACTGAGCCACCCAGGTGCCCCTGAAATGTGCACATTTTTAAAGATGCATGTTAAAGCATTGAGGGGTGAAATGTCATTAAGTCTGTATTTTAAAACACTTCAATAAAAAGCCACAGGCAATATTTTTTTAAAAGTCACTGCTCTTGGGAGAAGAAAAGAACTCACAATGGTTCACTTATTGTGGCACTCTCATTTGCCTGCTCTGCTCTACCGTCTCCTGGGCAAAACCTGCCACCCACCACTCAGTAAGGCAAGACTCACAGCAATAGTCTGGGAAGCAGCCCTTACCTGCTCTTTTTCCTGCTTTCATCTCTCACCATAAGATTCCTCATAATGTCCAAAGTCCTCAAAACTTTCATTTTGATCAAAGTTTGAAAATCACTTTCTCAATTCGATCCAAATTCACAAATCAGAGCCTTCCCATCTTAGACACATGGCTGCATTGTATTAGATTACAGTATTTTTTTTTTTTAAGTTTGTTTGACTGCTAAGGCAGCCGTTTTACGGGATTAATAAAGGGAATAGTTCTCAAGCAATGGGATGGGTTCATCTTCCTTGCTCCACAGACATACCAGCTCTTCCATGTTTATAAGTAGGCCCTTTGCTCTAAACAGTATAGGAATTAGCTTGCCAGATATAACAAGAAAATCAAGTACTCTCTTGGCTTATAAATTTTTTCTCCTTCTCTTCCTCCCTCCACTTCCTCCTTCGTTGTTTTTATTTCCAATCCTTTCTTATCTGTTACAGGTAGAGATGTGCCTCTAGTCCAAGGAGCCCCAAAGAGTGGTTGAGTGGGTGCTGATGTAGAACAAAGATACACTGTGAAAAAAGTTATCACAATATGGCTTTTTTGAAGATAAAAGAAAATTAACACTTCTTTTGCCACAATATTACTAACTCTATTTCCTACGCTGTACTTTTCATCTCTGTGACTTATTTATTTATTTATTTAAGATTTTATTAGAGGTGGGGAGAGAGAAACCATGAGCAGGGGGCAGGGGGAGAGAGGGATGAGCGACTCCACGTTGAGCAGAGAGAGCCTGATGCTGGGCTCCATCCCAGGACCCTGGGATCATGACCTGAGCCAAATGCAGGTGCTTACCTAACCCAAGCACCCCGACTTACTTACTTTTTATAACTGCAAGTTTATACTACTTAATCTCCTCTTATCTGTTTCACCCATCCCCCTCCCCTGTGGCAACCACCAGTTTATTCTATTTAAGAGTCTGGTATTTGTTCAGTTGTTTGGTTTTTTAGATTCCACATGTGAGTGAAATTATACAGTACCTGCCTTTCTGTCTGACTTATTTCACTTGGCATAACACCCTCGAGGTCCATCTATGTTGTCACAAGTGGCAAAATCTCATTCTTGTTTAGGAATGAGTAATATTCCGCTGTGTGTGCGTGTGCATGTGTGTCCATTCTTCTTTATCCATTCATCTATCAGTGGACACTTGGGCTGTTTACATATCTTGGCTATTTTAAATAATGTTGCAATAAACATAGGGAGGCATGTATCTTTTTGAATGAGCGTTGTCATTTTCTTTAGGTAAATACCCAATAGTGGAATTACTAGATCATATGGTAGTTCTATTTTTAATTGTTTGAGGAACCTCCATAGAGCCCTCCACAGTGGTTGTACCAATATACATTCCCACCAACAGTGCACCAGGCTTCCCTTTCTTCCACATCCTCGCCAACACTGGTTGTTTCTTATCTTTTTGATTCTAGCCATTCTGATAGGTGTAAGGTGATATCTCATTGTGGTTTTGATTTGCATTTCCCTGATGATGAGTGATGTTGATCATTTCTGCAGTGTTGTTGGTCATCTCTATGTCTTCTTTAATAAAATGACTATTCAGGCACTCTACCCAATTTCAAATGTTTTTATGGAATGCCCATTTTTTTAGTGTTTAGTTTTATAAGTTCTTTATATATTTTGGATATTAACATCTTACCATTTGCAAATATCTTTTCCCATTCAGTAGGTTGCCTTAGTGTTTTGTTGATGGTTTCCTTTGCTGTGCAAAAGGTATTTATTCTGGTGGAATCCAAATAGCTTATTTCTGCTTTTGTTTCCCTTGCCTAGGGGACATATCTAGGAAAATATTGCTAAGGTTGATGTCAAAGAGATTACTTGCCTCGTTTCTTCTAGAAGTTATATGGTTTCAGGTCTCACATTTAGGTCATTAATCCATTTGAATTTATTTTTGTGTGTGGTATGAGAAAACGGTCTAGTTTCATTCTTTTGCATGTAGCTGTCCAAAGAATTCTTAATTACGGCTTTTAATTATAATCAAGCAACTCCTAATGGTTTGTCATGTAAGTTTTTGGTGTGAAATGGAATTCCAAAAATCGTTATCTACTTTGGAGAAAGAGAGCTGAAAGAAGCAACTGGGGTTTACCTAGTTGAACAGGTTGGCAGTGGCAATTAAAGGTGGTAATATCCCAGTTGGATTTCACTGCTACTTAATAATACAAGCTTTTAAGTTGGTGTAGTAGGCTTGCAGGAACAGCTGGCAAAACAGCACTGTTTGTCATTGAGTTTACAATGCAAAATTAGGGCTATCTTGTGTGTCAGCGGTTATGCATTTTTAAGCAGATGTCACCGATATTAGAAATAAAACAACAATAGGGATCTAGGCCCTGGAGGTAAAGCCAGGGTAGGAAACCTTCCATACCCCTTTTAAACGAAGCTCACCCATGCTCACAGTATTTAAAAGAGCTCTGGGGTTATATTTAGCGCATAAGATTTCTTATCGTTGTGATCATTTGCCAGGATGCAAAACTCTTTCAGGAAAATAAATTTCTGGGCCATAGTTTTATTTTTTTCTGGAATAATAACAACAGCTAAACATTCTAAATAGTCCTAATTTCAGATATGTTGTTTCATTGTCCTCACAAACCAGAGAGCTCTAAATCTTCCACTTGGGAACACCAGTGACCCTCCCGAGATTCTTGAGGGGGGGGGAAATATTTCACAGTTAGCAGAGACTTAATAGGAAAGGAAGTGTGAGAACTTTAAGCTCCCTTTCTCATGACGTTCTATTTTCAGGAGAGCCTTTATTATTAGCTGGTATTTTCTTGTCGATGATCTGTCTCCCCCAGTGAGAACATAAGCTCTGAGAGTAGGGACCTGGCATCATTCGTCCCCGTGTGCCTCCGACAGTGTTTGGCACTGACAGTGCCAAAACACTCCATAGACAGTGGCCGAGCAGACTCGGGGTATGAAGGGCAGTGTGGGAGGTAGGAGCGCGCTGCTCTTGGCTCCACCACCTCCCGGTCGTGGAGCCGACACTGACTGACTGCACAGGGGAGCGGGCATCGTGGTTTCATTTCTTCATTCAACAAACCTTTATCGAGAGTCCCCAGGCAACATAAGGCAGTGAACAGACTGACATGGCTCCCACCCTCATTAAACTTCTATTCTACTGGGAGAACAGACATTTTAAAAAAAAAATGTAGTTACAGATCTTGTCAGGTGTGATCGAAGAAAAATACGGCTAACACCGTTCAAATAAGGGCACTGTGTGATGGTTGTACGACTTGGTGAATATACGAAAATCCACTCAAGTCCACTTAAAAAGAGTGAATTTGATGGTCTATTAATTATACCCCAACAAATCTATTATCTGAAAAGAGGTACTGCAGTGGTTATCCCTGTGTTTCTGGTTACGTGGTCCTGCCTCTGACATTGACTAGCTGCGTAACTCCTGGACAATTTCTCTCACATTTCTGTCCCTTGGCTTCTTCATCAGTGAAATGAAAACAATAATAGCATGCCGTCTCGGATCCTTCTGAAGGTGGATCCAGTTAGTGTTCCTGAAGCACTGACAGGAGATGAGCTGTTCCCACTTCTGGGGAGTTGGGGTGGGAACAGGAATCCAATTGCAAGAACACCCAGCAGGTACAATCAGTAACCTCTTGAGCTCTAGCCCTTGCCCCCTGGAAACTTCCCTTGGAGGGCTCTGTTCAGAAATTCTAGCTTTGCCCAGTGGCAGCAGTATAGCCGTTGGTTTATCTGAAGCGTGATTATTGCTAATTTAAAAATGCGAAGGCACTGTAGCTTGGTGTATTTTGCTTTCTGAAGAAAGCTCTTGTGTGGTAGACACTCACAGTGTCATGAACATATCTGAAAAAACAGTGGCATGTTCTCTCATTTCGAACACAAAGTAAATTTCCTGCCTTAACTCTGGAAAGTTTTTTTTTTATTCCTAAAACAGCTTTATTGAGACATAATTCACATACCTTAAATTTACCCTTCTAAAGTGTACATTCAGTGGTGTTCAGTAGAGCCACGGAGTTGGGCAATCATCGCCACTCTCAAATTCCAGAACATTTCACCATCCCAAAAAGACACTTGAGATGCCTCAGATGTCCTTTCCCAACCGCCCTTCCCCCCAGTCTCCCCAATCACTCATCCCCTTTCTGTCTTTATGGATGTCTCTGTTCCTACCTTTATTCTTGGAAAGGCACGTGGAAATGTACTGTGCTGTCTTTGGGGTTGCCAAAGTCTACCCTCAGATTCTAGAGGGAAAATAAATGATTTCTGATCAATTACAGTTGGAAGCAACCTAAGTTTAAGAAAAGAAAGAAAAAGAAAATTTAAAATCGAATTTATCTTCACAACTATACAAATTGGTAATTTTAAAACAATGCTTCCTAGTTAATTTGGATTTTACAGGAAATATTCCATTATTAATTACAGTGAACTAGACTGACTTTAGCATTTTTACCACTAGAAACTTGCACTTGTTTTGTTAAGCATAAGAACTTGAATCTGATAATGACCACTATTGCATGTAAAAAAGGTCTATCTCTGGCTGAGGTTTTATGACCCACAACTGACCAGATTACTACACTATAAAACATTCTTGGGAGGAAAAAAATACAACATGCTGTGTTTTGTTTTGTAAAGCCAAATCACAGATTAGCCAATGTTAAAGAAGTTCAAAATGCTGGTCTCTAAGCATTTAGCACTTGTAGTCTTTAAACTTCTGCTATTTTTATAGAACTGCCAAGACTTAAGGATCAAAGTCTGGTTAAAGGTCTTCCTTATTAAGCAGTGGGCAGCTCCACGGGCGAGCAGCACAAAAACAAAATAAGATTATAAGAATGACTGTGTGTGGAATGTAGGTCTTAAAACTTTTCATCGGAAAGCAAATCCCTGTTTTTTAAAATGGTCAACATAATTAAGATCAGTTAAACTCAACCACAGTGACTCAATCTCTTGACTCTACTGTGATGCCCACATCTGTGAAATTATCATGAAAAAGCAGTTTGTGGGCTCCTGGTTTCACTTCAACATGTAAAGAGCTTGGAAGGTATCGGGAGGATGGCAGTGATTTAAAAACAAACAAACAAACAAAAAAGCTGAACAAACTGAAAAGCAATTCTTCTTAGATCAATCAGAGAATCAAGGTTACAGGGAAAACTATTTCCCTAAAAACTGGAGAGACAGACAGAGTCAGACAGACACACAGACCTGGATAAAGCTCCAGAGAGGATGGCTATCGCTGACGCTGGTATTGGCAAGAACAGTTAGCCTCCACTTACCAGATTGCCAGAGGCGCAGTGTGCCTTAGCTTGAGCATTGTAAGTCCTGAGGGGCCAAGGCTTGGCGGGGCGGAGGGAGGCCTACTTTGCTGAGTTTTACCTCTACGAGCCCCACCATGTTGTTGCTAGGAGGCCTGAAGAAAATCCCTTCCTGCCTCTAGCAGTGGGGAGGGAGAAGAAACCGGTTCAAACTACTCGCAGAGAATTCTGTTCTTTGTTCTGTTCTCTGTATTAAAGGCCAGCTCCTGGGTTGCCTGGGTGGCTCAGTGGGTTAAAGCCTCTGCCTTCGGCTCAGGTTGTGATCTCAGGGTCCTGGGATTGAGTCCTACATTGGGCTCTCTGCTCAGTGGGGAGCTTGCTTCCTCCTCTCTCTTTCTCTGCCTGCCTCTCTGCCTACTTGTGATCTCTGTCTGTCAAATAAATAAATAAGATCTTTTAAAAAAAAATAGCAAAGGCCAGCTCTCAAGGAAAATTATCCTCTGACCTGAGGAAGGGCAATTAGCTACTATCTAACTCCAGCCCCTTCCAGTCTTCCTGTCTCACCTATGAGGTGGGATAACCAAGAATAACTTGTGACGGCAACTGTCTGGAGATTTTCCTGGGGGCACAGACCCACAGGAAGATGGGCGGCCTGATCAAGGAGTGGTGAGTGCTTCTCCCAGCACACTTCATCTACAGGCGTCTGTATATCCTAGGAGTACAACTGCTAAATTTTAAAAATGACAATTTTCAGAAGCTTCTCGCACCCCTTGAAAAATTGCCTTTAAGGACTTCAGGGCAACTGATCCCTTCAGTAGTAGAACCAAAGCAATCGCATCCCACTGCCGCCTCATCCGCCCTGAGTGTGAGGGTGGTATAAATGATCTGGCTGTGCTAATCCAAAAAGAAACAATAGTAATATATTGCTTACTTTGCATTTCCCTGACTTCCCTGTGAGAGTAAATATATTTCACACATTTGCTGCTTATCTGTATTTCTGTCTCTCTTATATGTAAGTTGTTTTTGTATTTTGTATTGGCAGGAGCTCTTCTTTTTTCTTTCTTTTTTTTTTTTTAAGATTTTATTTGTTTATTTGACAGGCAGAGATCACAAGTAGGCAGAGAGGCAGGTGGAGGGAGGGGCAGGGGAGACAAACTCCCTGCTGAGCAGAGAGCCCGAAGCAGGGCTTGATCCCAGGACCCTGAGATCATGACCTGAGCTGAAGGCAGAGGCTTAACCCACTGAGCCACCCAGGGATCCCTCTTAATTTTTTTTTTTTTTAAAGAATATTAGCAATTTTTGTGTCCTATCTGCAGCACATGTTTTCCCAGTTTGTTTTTCATTTTATGCTGCTTTTTTTTTTTTAATTATTTTTTGTTTAAAAAAATTTCAAACCCACGGAGAAATGGAAAGAACAGTTAGCTCCCCCTTACCCTTCCCACAGACCACTGAGTGTTCCTGTCTTGTTCCCGGTGCTCTCTCTCTCCCTGTGACTAGGTTGTAGTCACAGTCTACCCAGGTGGGATTCATGTACCACGGTGTGACTGCCCACAACAGATGCGCTCCGGGGTGTCTCATCAACTGAGGAAAATGGACCTTGTGATGGCCATTCACAAAGCAGTACAAACCTCTTTTTTCCCCCTCTCACTGATGCTCACTGCGATCTATTTGCTTTGCGCTTGCTTCCCTTCTCAAGCCCTCACACAACAGAATACACAATGAAGATTTCCACGGGTTCTGATCTTGTGGGTATAGAAGGTAGTCACCCTCCCAGTGTCACTGACAAAATGCGGTCGTTAAGAGCAGCGTTGAGTCCTTATCACCGGAGCAATAAAAATCTGTGAAAGCCAACCACACGAGAGGAAGAACCACACTTTGACATGGAAGTATCACCGTCAAAGTGGGATAGTAGTGGAACCTCTTTTGAAAACAATACAAAAGCTCTTTGAGCTCTTTGGAGCAAATAGGCCACTCTTGAGAATGTCCTCGTCCTTTTTTCTGCACACCGGCTGGGGAAATCTTGCATCTGCTGGCATCCATTGTTACCCACTTTGTGTCCTTCCTGGGTTTTATTTCTACTGGACAAAATAACCAGGTTTTCCCTTCTTGCTGGAAAGAAAATCATCTTCTGTGAAAACGAGGCAGCCATGGCGTGGGAGACCGCTTGATCGCAGACAGGGGACTGGCCTTGAGTCTGGGCCTCACCACCAACAACCAGGGTGACCTGGGCTTGCTGGGATCCTTAGTATGCACATCTTCAAAAGGAAAGGATAAAAAACTTGTGCCTCATAGGGTAGCACAAAATCCTTTGCAAACTGTTAAGTGTTAGGAAGCTATTGGCGACAATGATGAAAATCACAGTAACGATGAAAATGAAGATGATGGTGATTGTATCTGGTCGGTTCTAAATTATGTTTTAAGGTATACCCAGGGACGGTCGTCCTTTGGAATGAACTCTCATGATTTCCTGGGTTTCCATGGATGGGATGAAGCCCCAGGTGTCTGAACAGTGTTGATTCTCCATCACTCATAGCAACTGTGCTTGATGTCAAAGGAGCAACAGGGATCTGCAGTCCCTATTACGGCACCCCTCTCAGATGGAGCTGCTACTCTGGACTCCTGGGCCTCTGACACACCCTACAGCACACTCACAGTTTAAGCAGACAATGGCAGTCCCACCGGCCTGTGGGCCAGTTCCCACTTCTGGCTCATTCCTAGTGCGGAAGGTTTACTCCAACCCTTCACAGCAATGGGGTAGCTGAATTTCGAGGAACAGGCTTTTGATCATATAGAGGGAGACCCTCTACGTGGCCAAAAGAATACTGATTCCAGGGAGTTATGCTTGTCCTGGGGATTCCAAGCGCAAATTATCTGCATTAGAAATAACCAGGAGTCTTCGTTAAAATACCAATTCCAGGACCATCTGGGAGCCAGCAAAAAAGGATCTGGAAACCAAAGTTTAAGAACCATTGTTCTAGACCTGTGGTCCCTCAAATAGGATGCCCACATCTCAGCGATCCGTAAGAGAATGCCATTGGTTATATAGGGAGAGTATAAGAACTTCTGTTTACACCAGATAAGAAATATGTAAAATAAGAAATAGAAATAAGAAATTACTTGGTGCTACTATATAATATTCAGCTTGTTCCTGGATCCCTCATGTGGTTATGTCCCCTGCGGTTCTGGAGGCCTCCTGGGAGTGGAGACTCCAACAAAGGCACAAACAGCGGAGGTCTGTGTGATGTGTTTTTACAGCGTTAGAATGTTCTGGAGTTTACTTGTGGAGTGTGTGTATGGATTCTATTAATTAATTTTCAATCGAGCCTGAGAAAATGGACAGGTTCCTGCAAAATTTTTAAAACAGACTGTATTTTGAAGTCAATGAAAACGGACATCAGTGAAAAATAAGAAAATACCAGAAGAGACACTTACTCATAGCCTGAGCTTTTCTTCAGCCTACTAGAAAGCAAAAATGATGATAAACAAATTAAACTCATGAAACGTCTGCCAAATCTCCACCCCCAACCACCAACTTAAAAATTATCCAGAAGACTGACTGAACTCCAGACTCCCGTTCAACCAACATCCATGCTGAAGCCCCACAAAGTGCAGAGTCTGTTTCAGGCCATGAGCTACAGCCAATATACAGCCATCACGACTGACAAGATAAAGGAACCAGAACATTATAATAAATAACTTTTTTTAGCAAAAGAAAATTTTGTGCTGTTAATAAAGTAAAATATTTTGAACTGTTTCATCTTGTCTCATTATTTAAATGGTCTTTTGTTGGTATACTTTATAATGTATTCACTCCCTAGGATAAGTATAAAATTTGTAAGTAAATACATGTGATGGACGCATGCTCCATTTTTTAAACAAGTGGCCATGTGGGATAAAAGGCCAGGTCCCGCTTGTTCCAGCTCAAGACTCTGATAAGCTAAGTCTCCTCCTCCGGCCTCCTGAGCAGTGTTGCGATAAGCAACCTGTTCCTCAGTGAGTGTCTGGGCATCAATAATGAAAAGCCACCTTCTTACTTGGGTATTCGGAGAACTTTAGTCATGGAACCTCAGAAGAAAAATACAATGAATTGGCCAGTACCACTGCCCTCAGGCATAAGAACCTGAAGGAATTCTGGGTTCTGCAAACAGTTTTGCATAGAAAACTCCCACCAGAACATAGACTCTGATGCCAAGTCTATTCATGATAGTCTCTTGGGAACCCCTGCAAGTTCAGAGTCCGGTGGGACTAACGACCCGGGAAAACTCTGGTCACAGACAACAATCCCTGATCTCCTGGCTCTGCTGTTTTCCATTTCCGTCTCCTGCTGCTGCTTCTCTTCCTTCCTGAGCTACTCCCTGTGACTCCCACTCAGACTCCCAGGACTTGCCTGCTCACTTTAAAGACCTAGTTTGGATTTTTCTCCAGTTTTCGACCTGGCTCCTATCATTTCATTTCATTTCCAAGTTGCTTGGGCTACTTCAGCAGCACACACCCACAGCCAGGACAGAAATACTCCTTGTCAGGCTTTACAAATGTGCCAGGCTCCCATCTTCCTGCCGGGAGGACCCGCGATCATACTATTGTCTTGCATAGGAGGGAAAGGATCCAAGGACTACTTCTGGGAGCCAGCTCCATAGCCCAATTAATGGTGAAGTCTTCTTTCACTCTTCCAGACCCTATAAGGGGCAAGGACAGTCCTTGGCAAGGGAGAAGAAGTGTAGAAGAAAGGCCTTTGCCGGAACCTTTCTGCTTTGTTCTCTGTGGCTGTAATTGCTACATAGTTCTCTCTTTTCAGCTATCATAACTTGGGCAGCCCAGACTCTCTGTTCTTTGTCAGGATGGAAGAACAAAGAGAAAGCCAGAGACAGGACAGAACTTCATCAGAGTTCACGACCGTCAGCCATCTCTTCTCTGGTTTGCTTTCCCAGACCTCTCAATTCTGAGGCTTTCCTGCTTGATGCTGCTTGTATGTTCAGTCTTTGGCCATAGCCCACCCCAGATTGTCGACTGCCATCTACAAAGGCCTCACACCTTGCCTGTCGGGTTCCCTTGATTTCAAACTAAGAGCCAATCAACATAAGTTGGGAAACTGACCTCCAATATTTTCTTCACCAAGAATCCCTTCCATTATTTTCCTTACAGATTCCTTGTTTTAAAAGATTATGAATATTAACCGATTTTCAGTTCTTTTTCTTTCTTTTAAAGCTTTTATTTATCGGAGAGAGAGAGCAAGCGAGCACAAGCAGGGGGAATGGCAGACAGATGCAGAGGGAGAAGCAGACTTCCTGCTGAAGAGGGAGCTCGATGTGGGGCTCGATCCCAGGACCCTGGGATCATGAACTGAGCCAAAGGCAGACGCTTAATGACTGAGCTACCCAGGTGTCCCTCCAGATCATTTTTTAATTCCCAGATTAAAAAATTAAAGATATAAATGATGAAAAACTAGACAGATGAGGGAAAGGTTGCCTCTATAGGGGATGATGGATGCCTGAGGCACTCCTTTATGTGGGGGAAAGAGGGACAGATGTCCTCAAGGCTCTGCTCTCCACTACTGAATGTTGGAACTTGGTTAGGTCTATAGATTTCCATGTTTCCTTGTGTACTATTTCTGTAATGACCTCGCAATCTGATACTACTCACTTATGCTTAGTATATATTTACAATGCAAATAGGGCTATACGGTTTTTAAGCCTAGCACAACCTTACACTACATATACTCAAGTTCAGGAGGTCAACTTGTAAGAGGTTCCAAAGCAAGGCAAGGCAATTTCTCTCTAACTCAAGCCTAATTTTAATAAATCATCTCTTAGGATGTATTTTTTTTAAAGATTTTTTTAAAAGATTTTATTCATTTATTTATTTGACAGAGAGAAATCACAAGTAGATGGAGAGGCAGGAAGAGAGAGAGGGACGCAGGCTCCCCGCTGAGCAGAGAGCCCGACGCGGGACTCGATCCCAGGACCCTGGGATCATGACCTGAGCCGAAGGCAGTGGCTTAACCCACTGAGCCACCCAGGCGCCCCCATCTCTTAGGATGTATTACATTATGAATATTTCAAGCAAGTTTTATTATTTTTGGTTTGTTTACTCTGGATACCCAAATCATCTTTATAATAAAGCACATAAAACATGTTAAAAAGTGTAAAGAAAGTACCATATGATCTTAATAGCATAAAATGGGTTTGCATTAAAATATTTCCTTTATGACAATTATCATATGATCTCTCTGATATGAGGAAAACTTGAGAAGCAGGGCGGGGGTTGGTAGTGGGTAGAGAAGGAAAAAAATGAAACAAGATGGGATTGGGAGAGAGACAAACCATAAGAGACTCTTAATCTCACAAAACAAACTGTGGGTTGCTGGGGGGAGAGGGAGATGGGGTGGCTGGGTGATGGACAATGGGGAAGGTATGTGCTATGGTGAGTGCTGTGAAGTGTGTAAGTCTGATGATTCGCAGACCTGTACCTCTGGGACAAGTAATAGATTATATATTAATAAAAATAATTTAAAAATATTTCCTTTAGGTGTTGAATTTTGGATACCTTTTACTAAAAAAAATTGTAACACCAAAACTAGGACCCTGAAGTAATTGATACGGTGTCAAGTATTAGAAGGCAAGAAGAGTAACCCGGAATAAACATCATCCAAGTTCAAATTCTGCCAATAACTTCTTATACAAAACTGCTGAAATTTGTAGCATAGATATGAACAAAGCCAAGAAGATTCTGTCTTTACCGCCACCTGACCTGAGTGGGAAAAGTTAATTTTTTTTATTGTACTTATTTAGGACTCCAAAATGGCTATTTTACTTACCACTTGGAAGCATGAGGAGAATATAAATTATCACCATCAACAGGCGTTGTTAACACATGATGGTTTACGACATTTAAATACTTCTCGATGTGAATCTGTTATAGGAAAGTTAAAGTTTAGGCCATTATAGTGGACTTAAGATACTCAGCTAATTTACTTTATTTCATTAGGGTAATGCTTTGAATTGTGTAATTAAGTTAAAAGACACAAGATGCTATGCGTTTATTGTGTGCCTAAGGTATCATTGGGCATCTCGAGGCTAAATGACTTTATCCCAAAAAACATAATAAACAATTGAGACTCAGAGCTTGACTGACCTGTAGCACTCTTCACAAATTAAACGATGCGCAACCATCAGTAAATCACTTAGCCAGGTAAGCTTACTAGGCAGGACAGATATGGAGTAATAGGGATTTCAAGGAAGCATCTGGGGCGAGAATCTGGCCCTTAGGTAACAGATTATTCAAAATGGCCAACCCAAAGACTCCAGCTGAGTGCAGCCCTCTCACCGTCAAGTTATATAGGACAATGGTGTGCCAGTTCGATGAGGCAACAAAACACACCACATCTCTCACAGCCTGAGGAGCTGGGCTATGAAGCTCACAATGTGGGAGAGTGGAAGTCTCAGGCCAGAGCAGAGACAGTGACAGTGCAAGGTCTCAAAGATGGAGATGGTCCTTATTTGGATACATGTGCTATAGATCCTTGTTTCTTTCTTTCTTTCTTTTTTTTTTTTTTAAGATTTATTTATTTATTTGAGAGAGTGAGTGACCAGAGGGAGACGGGTGAAGGGAGAGGGAGAGAGAGAATCCCAAGCAGACTCCCCACTGAGCATGGAGCCCAGTGCGGGGCTCGAACTCACGACCCTGAGATCATCACTGGAGCTGAAATCAAGAATCCGACACTTAACTGACTGAGTCACCCAGGTGCCCTTAGATCCTTGTTTTATAAGTGAATATTATCCTGGTCTGAAGACTGGATTCTCCTCTGCCCTTCAACCCATCTATAATGATTAAGTCCCATGTGTCCTTTATCTCGCCCTTCCAAAATTGGTACATCTCTTTAGCTTTATCTACTGGATTATATTACAAAATGACTAATCTCAAAATACGTAAGCTAGTTAGGAAAAATAAACTCTTTTTCATTAGAATCCCGGTGGATCTGATAGCAACTCTCTGCAATGTATTGCTTTGAATCCTTTTTTGTTGGGAATATTGTTAGACTAATGGTTATTTTAAAAATTCTTAATGCTTTTTATCAAACCACATGTTAGGGGTTGTCACTGCAGAATCTTATATTCCCAACACCTTAAATTCTTTGTGGAATGTGATAGGATGAAAACTGATCAGTTAATAATCGTAACTTTAATAAAAGGGACAGAATGAGAAAGCTGCTGACCAACTGAAGCCCATCTCTGTTACAGAATTATACAGGGTCCTATGAGAACAACATTCCTTTTCTTCTGGAGGAATCTTTGTCTCCTTCCAGCACTTTGTTTACTATCTAAAGCTCTACTCACTCTTAGTCCCATTTCAGTCCTTTTGATGGCGGTTTCAAGATTCTGAATGTTTAGAGCTTCTCCTTTTTCCTCCAGTGGGAAATTTGTTAATTTCTCTTTTAACTGATAAAGGTCTTCATGGACCTGTAGGTATAAAAAATATAAAATATTGAAAGAATACATACAGAATTCACCTGAAACAGTGATTTATTTTAAGATTTGTAATTTGCTTGCATGTCTAGAGACAACCTAGATTTTAGGATGTTCATCGGAAAGGACTGTCTTCATGATTCTAAGATATTCTTTATTAGAATGTTGCATTATTATCTTTCAGATTTCAAGAAACTAAGCTTTCATACAGTTTTACTCCTTTTCCTTCCCCTCATTAGAAACAAATCCTGGGTGGCTCAGTGGGTTAAGCCTCTGCCTTTGGCTCAGGTCATGATCTCAGGATCCTGGGATCAAGCCCCGCATCGGGCTCTCTTCTCAGCAGGGAACCTGCTTCCGCCTCTCCCTGTGCCTGCCTCTCTGCCTCCTTGTGATCTCTCTCTCTCTGTCAAATAAATAATAAAATCTTAAAAAAAAAGAAAAAGAAAAAGAAACAAACAAACAAATCCAAGAACTACAATTCAAATTGCTTCAGCTCCATAGCTGGTAAGAAGTATGAGCTGATAGGAAGTTTGCATCAAATTCGGATGTCTACTTAATGGTTAAGAGGTAAGAAAACAGGAAAGTTCTAGCAATCAGAGGTTTTAGTGAAAGCAAAGCCTTTCAGGGGTGCCTCGGTGGCTCAGTCTGTTAAACATCTGACTCTTGGTTTTGGCTCAGGTCGTGATCTCACAGTTGTGAGATCAAGTTCCCTACAGGGCTCTGTGCTCAGCATGGCATCTGCTGAAATTTCTCTCTCTTCCTCTCTCTCTGCCCCTCCCTGTGCATGCGCACTCTCGCGCGCTCTCTCTCTCAAAGCAAGCAAGCAAGCAAGCAGAGCCTTTCAAAAGGGAGTTGTAAATAGGTTGACAGGGCCCTTTGGTTTTCCATTCTGGCTGGATCTTCCCCACGTACTGCTCTTGAAGAAGCAGCTCTGTAGGTGTGTGGCCTTGATTCCGTTTTACGTAGTCAGAAATGGAAATGATCGGTGAAGAGAAAGCAGCGTGCATTATCACTTCAACGTTTTCCTCCAATCTGTATTCTCTTTGGAAATGATGAACGTCTCTCTAATGTCAATCACCCTCCCAGGAAATTGGGTGCTATGAGATTAGACATCACAAGATTCTCTGCATTCATATCAGAAACCAAATTTCAATAGATAAATACAGATGGCACCAATTATTGTATGGGTTGCTGCCACAAGAAAAACATTTTGTTATGCAAATTTATGAACCCAACACCTGTTTCATCAATAGTCACACCAATAACTATCTGCAGACTGGGTTGCTAAAGGCATTTTGAAACAGTTACCTTTCCTCTCTTAGCATAACTGGACACACAAACGTTGACCCGGCCTGTGTTATCGATTACTTTGGAAAATTCCCATGAAGCCAAGTATTCAAAAGATCAGAATTTGCATCTTTTCACTGATGGGCATCACAGTCTGGTAGACACATCTGGTCATTTGTGCTCTGCACAAATTGTCATGGAAAGCCTTCAGGGCTCACAGATTGAAATCAGAACACACCTACTGTTTGCTTATAGGCACTAAGGATGAAGATGTATTTCTTTCCATTGTTTGGTCCAAGTTACTGCTACAAGCTGATTTACCATCTATTGTCTAAAGGCATTTGCAAAGTACAAAGAGGTGGTTCAAGGCAAGGCCCACTTTCCAGACCCACATTTCTTGGTTCTTCCTTAGAATGCACTACATTTCCTTCTTGTAGCTCTATTATTTGTGGTATTTGTAACTTCACATATCATTCTGTATTTATGCCTGTCAACAGCTGGGGGAAGTGAAACTGTCCTGGATTATTTATCATGGAACCAAAGGGCTGCTTTCTTTATCTGCCCTGTGTGGGCAATTACACTTCTACCCAGAGTCATGAGATAGTATGTAACAAGTCTAGTACATAGTGAGGGCCCAGTAAAAGGCAAATGGACATAATTCCTTGCTCTATCGATGGTCACATGATGTCCACACATGTCATCACATATTCTCTGATTTCTTTACCACGAAAAAAAAAAAAAGAGTTATTCTACCTCATTAAATTGTTGAGTAAAAATAAGGCAATATGTGTGTGTGGAACTGAATCAATGTAGGCTTTGGAACCAGGCGATATGAACTCGAATCCTATTTCCTCCTTTACAGAGCCTGACACATTTACTTAGGGTTTGAGAGACTTTGGTGCTTTCTTGAAAGGGGGCTAAACAGCTACCTGTTGGAATAGTGGCCAAAATAAAATGAGTTCAAGTGCAGAGAGAATTTCATACAGGGCCAGCCACGTAGGAGTGCACTGAACAAATGTTAATGCTCTTCCTCTGAACTGTCAAGCGCAGTGAAACTCCTTGCTCATAACTGGCACTTAATAAATGTTCATTGATTTGATTTGCTCTCTTTCTCTTCCTCAAGAGTTTTTCATTTTCTTGCCAGATATTTTCTTCTCCCCTCTGTTTGTGTAGTAATTACAATAGAGACAAATACTGTAGGAAATGTGTCACCAGACTTGGGTAGGAACAAAGATAAAGTTCTAAATCTCTGTTCTTTCTTCAAGTGGATCCTGTCTACCATATTGAAATGTTACGTGTTCCCCATTATCTCTATGACTATCAAATGCATTGCTTTCCATAGATTTCCTACTTGGAGGACAGTGTGGGGACAAGGCTGCTTAATGAGAGGGCTTTGAAAGATTTAATGCAGTGAAGATTTGCTCTAGAATTTAGAAGTCTAGCCATGCAACCAGATTCCATGTTGTCAAAAGCAGTTCCATAATTGTATTTTATCCATCTCTGTTAAAGATAGAGTTTGGCTGACTCATTCTCATCACACTTTGCCCACTTGCGCGCCTTCATTTTTTTATATGCTCCTGGCAAACCAGATGGAGGAGTAGATAAGAAAGATAGCAATGATACCAAGCAGTTGATTAGTTCCAATATTGCCAAAGTTGGTGTTAACATAAAACGGTTGGATTTCGGAAACAGGATTTCCAATAATAATTAAAAAGCTAATTTTGGTTGCAACTAGATTATCTTTGTTGCACAAACACTTGTTTAAGAGTTGGGTCAAGTAAGCATTTTAAAAGATGTAATAAAAAGATATCACATGATCATTAATGAAGTCGAAACAGAAAGCTTGTAAGAGTTATCAATAAAAGAAAGCACCAAGGAAACCTCCTGGACACACAACCCTACTTCTTCAACACTGTTTTACAAACAGGCCATGACCTGTTTTTCTCTCCTCTTGGGCAAGTTACTTCAGCTCTTTGCACCTTAGTTTCTTCTTCTGTAAACTGGGGCTAAATATGACACCTGCCTAGCAGAGTTACTGCAGAGTGTTTCACTGTCAATAAAGTGGACTACTGTTCCATTTATAACTGATTATCATCACTATAGTTAGAACCCCACTGTTCTGATCAGTTGAGGAAAGATCCACCTGAAACCATAAAAGTTTTGAATGACAGAATTAAAAGTGAAAAAAGTTAAATAGTTAACAAAAGGCTGCCTAATAGAACTCTGTGTGGAGATAGCAATCACGTGTCCTGAATAAAAAATGAAAACATGGGCACTGGGATGAGATCAGACAGTGGGAAAGAATATTCAATGTTTGTATGTCCTAGGAAATCCAGAAATACAAAGCGCATGTTTTCATAACAAGTCACACAATGAGTTTATAATTAGAACGCTGACTATCTGTATTTAAAGATTTTTTTCTCAAGTATTTTAGATATTTTATCAAAATATTTTTTTATCAATTTGTATCACCTATTGTGCTTTCTAAATAATAGTGTGTGTTAGTGCAGCTCCCTTCAGTTTTAAAGGGGATGTACATTCCTGGAGAATGAATTAATGAGGGGATCATTATCCAGTCGTTCAGGATCAATGGACCTAATTCTGTGCTAGGTAAAATGGGATCTCCGAAAGATCCAGGTGTAGCAGGGAAACGAGGCATACCTCATTTGCCCTATGGCATCACCCATGAAGTTTTAGTTAAGAATGGAGTATGCCTGGTTAAAAAGACAGGCTAAAATTAATTTTTTCCTTATTTTCCAGTAAAAAGCAGGCTCCACTTAAAAAGACTTAGAAATGAACAGAAAACTAAGTAATATTAAAAGGCAAGAGACCAGATCTAATAACAACTCACATCTATTGAGTGTTACACATTATATGTTACCCAATATTTTAACCCTTACAAGACTCCTATGGGGGACTTCATATTATCATCTTTATTTTTACTTGAGGGAATCCAAGGTTTAAAGTGGTTAAGTGGGCGCCTGGGTGGCTCAGTGGGTTAAGCCGCTGCCTTCGGCTCAGGTCATGATCTCAGGGTCCTGGGATCGAGGCCCGCATTGGGCTCTCTGCTCAGCAGGGAGCCTGCTTCCCTCTCTCTCTCTCTGCCTGCCTCTCCATCTACTTGTGATTTCTCTCTGTCAAATAAATAAATAAAATCTTAAAAAAAAAAAAAATAAAGTGGTTAAGTACCCTGTGCCAGGTAAGTTAGCTGGTTAACTGGTGGAACTCTTCAAATCCCGGCAGTCTGAATCCAAAGCCTTCATGCCTAACCATTAACCAGTATGTGCATAATATCTACAAATATACAAACATGTATTTATAATTATACAAAGCTAAAGGTTGGTGAAAATTCAGTGGAAAAGGCAGGATTTAGATATTGAGAGGAGCAAAAGGGCCAAGGGAAGATTTTTTTTTTAAGATTTTCTTTTTTATACTGGGTTGATAGATTGAAAATGTTTGAGGAGATCATTTGCATTTTTCTATGTATAGGGGTCTGCCCGCAATACTCATCTTTAATGGTTTTTTTTCCATAATGTGAAATAATAATAGTCCTTATCGGATAGCTTTGTTGTAGAGGGTTAAATGCATTAAAATATGTACAACACTTAGAACTGTGCACAATACCCAGCAAATACTGTTCACTTTGATTATTGGGATTTTTCTTGGAAATTATATTACAGTTTATATTTTTACAATACTATCTAAGGTAGAAGGTCCAGAATTGGGCATGCATCACAGTTAACTGCAGGGGTACCCCCAGAACTCCTGATTTAATAGGTCTAGAATGAGGTCTGAGAATTTGTGTTTCTCACGAGTTCTCAGCCAGTGCTGAAGACACTGGTCCTGGGGCCAATCTTTGAGAATCACTGGTCTAAAAAGTTGTTTAATGTATCTGATTGAAACACAGGCCTGATATACCCATTTAAGGTGAAGCAGGTAGAGATTTGAAGTGCCTCTGTTTTCTGGCAACTTTGTGTGTGTGTGTATATATATATACTATATATATAAATTTATGATATATTAGTATATTAGTATAATTTATATATATCAAACATATATAAATTGATAGAAACAATTTGATTGCCTAGGCTGATAATTAAGGAAGACCACTTTGTGATAAAAAGAAATTTTTGTAGCTTTGGTAAATTGGGTCAATTTAGAGTCAGAGGTAGATCTAATTCATGTTATGTATCCTACAGAACACTTAAGCCAAGAGAGGTGAAATGACTAGCCTAAACTTATCCACCTAGAAGAATGTCATTGTCAAGGTCAGTCCTCAGTATTCTGACACCCCACAAAGTGCTTCCCTCTAGAGGTACTGCTTATTGGTAGCCTGTTTGAAGGACACAAATCATCGCCCCAGGTAGAAGTGGAATCCATGCTGTCACGGATATCAGAGATGCTCCGGACTCGGTGAGAAAGTAGGGAAAAGCTTCCTTATTTCCTTGTTATGTATAGTCTCCTTATTACCAGGGAGAATGTTCTACTGAGTCCAGACAGAGACCAGCCTCAGTAATCAGGGTAACACGCAGGCTTGCTCTCTCTACACTGCCGTCCACTTTGCCCAGAATAACCCTTTTCAGCAGATAGACGTACTGAGCAACATGGATGTGACTGTTCTTAGCTCTCCTGCTGTTTTCTAATCTAATGATGACAGACACTGACCCTGTAATGTTGTATCCTAGGCTGACCAAAGAGCTATCTCTGGATCCTACTCTGAAGTGAAAAGGCTTTTGGCTTTTCAGCCGATCCCCTTTTCTACACTATTCCAAATCACAAGGGGAGACGCCCTGGGAAAAGAATTCTCCTAAGGGAAAGCGTAAAATTAGGTGAGAGAATTCTCCCTGGATTCTGGTCTCTTTTTTAGAGATGTTCCAGGTCTGGAGAAAATAAGAGAAAACTAAGGAATAACCTAATTGTTCTTACAGTCAACACAAAGTGTACCGTGGGGGAAAACTGGCTGTTTCTGGGTAGGAGTTTCTATTAGTGTTCCAATTGTTCGGAGCCTGTAAACACGGGCCCTGCATTTAGAGGGGGTATATGTAGTAAAGAATCAGCCTTTCCCAATGAGAGTTCTGACCTTTGCCCTTGGATACTGGGAGGTGATCTCTAGGGCCCTGGAGAGTCCTGCTTGATAAGTGTCTTTGCTTGGGGGCTTTGGTCACCAGATAATTTAACAATGTGATTTATGCTGGGGGCTTTGAGCTACATGGTATCTGTTCCAACCTCTAGAGGAACTGGAGTCTAAAGGCATTAGTGTGACCTCTGGGAAGGGCTCCAGAAGAAAGGTCAGAACTTGCGCAGTGTGTGATTAAGTCCCAGTAAAAACTCTGGACATCAAAGTCTTAGGCGAGCTTCCCTAATTGGCAATATTCTGGGTATATTGTTACACACCATGGCTGGGAGGACATAAAGCCATCCATGACTCTACAGGGAGAGGATGATTGGAAGCTCCATTTGGATCCCTTTTGGATGCTGCCCTATGCATGCCTTTCCTTGGCTGGCTTTAATTTGTATCCGTTTGGTGTTATAACACTGTAATTAGAAGCATAGCACTTTCCTGAATTCTGTGTTGCTCTAGAAATTAGCCAGTGTGAAGATGGTCAGGGGCCCCCAAATTTGTAGATAGCAGGCCTGAAGTGAGCTTGACTCTGGGGACTTCTGAACTTAGTCTGGAGTAGAAACGAGGGCAGTTTTGTGGGGAATGTTCCCTCAGACTTTGCAGTTTGCTAAATTCATCTAGGATGCTAGTGGCAGATGATAACAGAATGTGAGGTAAGAAGATTTGGGTATTACTCATAATGGGGAACGCTATGAAACTGGTGAGTTTAAGGGTTTATATTTTGAAAAAGATGCATTTAAAGCAGTCTCTCCTAGATGAGAGGTAAGAGACCAACATCCTGGCAGGAAAATCCACTGCCGATCCGAGTGAGAGTCCAAATACAGTGAATTTAGGCAAATTACTTCAAGCCCTAACAAATGGAGCTAAATACCAGTTAAAAGTGATGATTTATGCAGAAATGTTTTAAAACTACCATACATAAATATGAAAGAACAAAATTTTTATGGGAAAAATATGAGTATAATTATTACAAACTGAGTTATACTGGAGAAGTTAAGACTTTTTTTTATATTTCCTCCCTTAGGTTAGAAAGCGTCATTTCCAGGAGGTGTTTTTGTTTTTGTTTTTGTTTTTTTGTGGCACATTTCTATATTCAAAACTTTATTTAACTTGCTAGGCAATCCAAGTTATCTTTAGCATATTTTTCTTTGTGTTCCCAAGCCAGGGGCTTTTAATTCATTTATTTATTTGAGATATAATCAACATATAACATTATATTTCAGGTATACAGCATAATCAATATTTGTATAAACAGCAAAAATGATCACCAGTTTAGTTAACATCCATAATCACAGTTATAATTTTTTTATGATGAGTATTTTTAAGATTAATTCTCTAAGCAACTTTCAAATTTAACAGTTCAGTGTTATTAACTACAGTCCCCATGTTGTATATTACATCCCCAAGACTTATTTGCAAGGTACTTTCAGATCCAAAAAATTTAGGTGCCTAAGAAAAGTGGTTTACCTATTTCAACTTCTCTCCAGATTTCTTATCATCTCCCCAAAGTGTCTGACTTGTATTTGCCCCATATCACGGGTTCCAATTTTTCAGAACTAACATTTTTAAAAAGGGCCTCAGTGTAAGATGGATTTTCGGAAATTAAGGTTCTGGGGTGAGGTGTATGGTTTTGGAGTTTTGCCAGAGGCAGAATGGTCGAGCTTCTGGAGCGAAACGTCAGGGGAAGGTACGGGGTGGGGGGGTGGGGCGTGTTAGGCTCGCAGCGGAGGTCTAGGTGGGCATATTTGGGAGTTCTCGGAGGGGCCGTGCCCTCTGCACGCAGGAGGCAGTCTGGGCACGATACTCCTAGAGCGTGGGCGCCAGTGGATCGGCGCGGCTGGGCCTCGCGCGGAAGTGTCTTAGCTGGGGCAGGGCCCGGAAGGGCCCGTTTCCCACCTGGATGAGGATGGTTCCGATGGGGTCGTAGTTCTCAGTCTCCTGTGCCATGGCTAGAGCGGGGGAGTACCACCTCTCCAAAGAGCTGTCTCCGAGCGCCGAAGCCCGGTGCCTGGAGCGCCCGTCCCCATGGCAACTCCACGCGCAGCCCAGCCTGTTCTACGCCGGGAGCGGAAGAGGGGGTGTGGGAGGAGTCAGAGCCGCCGGTTCCTTCCGTCGACGCGCCCTTTTCTGCGCGTCTCCCCCGCGCGCCGGCGGCCGTGGTATAGCCCAAGGCGGAAGCGGCTCTCGGACGCTACGGCTCGCGAGCGCAGTTATGGCTGCGGGCGTCCCCTGTGCGGTTGTCACCAGCTGCTCCTCCACCTTCTCCGGAGACCGGCTGGTCCAGCGTGAGTAGCGGGGCTCGTGGGCCGACGTCCAAGTCACCCCAGTCTCGGCGGGCTGCGGCCTCAGAACCGCGGTCTCCCTGTCGGCCTTTGTCGCCGCGGGCCCGGGGCTTTTCCTTCACTGCGCCGGGGCTCGCGGCTTCTCGGGTGCCGCTTCGACCCGGTGCGGGTGTCCAGGCCCCGCAGCTGCCTTCCTCTAGCTCTCACACTCATTGCTTGTCTGCCGGCCCAGCGCGCTGTTGCTTTCCTTCCGGCTTTTTCCGCAAAGTGGGACTCACCCCTGCCCCGCCCAGCCCACAGGACGTTGCGGGCTCCTTTGAGCTGAACCGAAGGGCGCCCTGGAAATTGTACCGAGTTACTCGGGTGTAAGACGCAGAAACTGGGATGCTTGTTGCCGTCCCTGCCCCCGAGGTGGAGAGTAGGTTTCCTCTTGGCTCCCTCGCTTGATGTATATGATACAACCTTGTGTCTTCCACTGCAGTTGTTGTCTGCCGTGCCTTCCTCCTGAGGCGTAGGCTTTCGGGCAGCATTAGCTTTTGGGTGTTCCTAGGCCTAGTTTGTTGGCTTCTGGACCTTCGCTGTCAAACTAAAAAAACTCTTAAAACTTACGCGTGACCAGTGTTACAGACAGCACGGGACTGGGTCCCGGGCTCAGCTCTTTGAGTAAAGGATTCTGTGAAGTTGATTGTAACCCAAGACACCTGTTTTAAGTGCATGGCTGCGAATCAGAGCAGTGACTCTCAGCTGCGTGATAGTGAGCGCACTTAACCCCCACCCTGCAGTTTTCTGATCTGTAAGATGGTGATGATGTTCACAGCCATGTGCTTAACTCAGAGGCTGGCACAGATTTGATAAATGGTAGTCATTGTTTTTAAAGCACATTATCTCTCTAACGCCCAGTGTCCTGGTCCCCTAAAAATGGGGCATATGAGCCCATCTCACAGGATTATTTGAAAGACAGGTGACATTTTGAAAGCATTTCGTAAACTGTAAAGCGTCTTGCGGCTATATATATATATTTTTTCTGTACCTGTCGAGTGACAGGCAGGACTTCCTCCAACACAAATGTTCTGTAAACTTAGTTATCACCTATGACCACTTAAAAAGTTCTTTGCCAGGGTAGAAATCTAATTATAGCACTTAGTAAATGAAGTAACTGCTCTCTGCCATTTCTTTACCCTTTAGTAGTGCTCCTTCCCGTTTAGTCCCTTTCTTTTCTTTTTAAAAGGCTGTTTCATTGTAAAAGCATTTATTTAGCATACCTAGAAAAGAGAATGTCAGCTATGGTCTCCTCACCCAAACACAAAAATACCGTTAACATTTCTATGCATTTCCTTCTAGTCTTTTTTCCCATGCTTATGTTAAAAAATTATAATTACATTTCATACATAATTTTAGCCTATTTTATATATAATTTTTATGTCTTATATATTGTTTTTACATTTTGTACATTTAAAATTTTAAATATTTTTGTTTTAAAATATATAAATTTAAACATAACATGTTTATAAAATATATAACAATTTATATAATTTATATTTTACATATAATTTTGTGTGTGTATATATGCATTTATTTATTTATTTATTGAGAGAGAGGAGATGCACATGCATAGGGCAGTGGGAGAGAGAGAATCCTAAGCAGGCTCCACACTCAGCACAGTGCCCTGAGAGTGGAGGGGCTTGATCTCACCACCCTGAGATCATGACCTGAGCTGAAATCAAGCGTCAGACTCTTAACTGACTGAGCCAGACAGGTGCCCCTGTGTATAATTTTTATCCTGATATTTTTCATTTACTATTACATAATTTATGATGTACTATGCTTTCCATCATACATTGCCTCTAGTGAACGTAAAATTTGCTCAAGATTCTTAAAATTCTCGGTGTATTTAACTTTGTAAAATAATTACATGTATTTAGATTTCCATTACTGATATATAAAGGCCTTTCAAAGCCAGTCTCAGAAATATTTGTTAAATATTCTGATGGCTATGGTACTCCGTCTGTGTACTTTAAGGATCAGAATTGGCAGACATGGTCACTTCATTGAAAGAGCTGATGACCTATAGTTGGCAAATAGTAACACTGTATTTCTTTAAAGTACATTGGCATCCTTAGGGGTAAAATTAATTCTGTAAAATAATCCACTTTTTTTTCTATATGTAAAATTCCTCTTAGCCAACTTTTGTGTTGATTAAAATTAGGTGGCCTTTCCTTTGTGATTCCATTAATGCTCTGTAGGGAAGAGATAAGAGCAGTTAGTAAAGACAGTACTTGTAAGGAGAAGGGAACTCTAACAGAGGGCTTTATCTTTTCTTCCCAGGTTTTTGATAGGGAAAGGGTGGGTAACACTAGACAGCAGTATTCACTGAGCACCGATTCTATTTTATTATAATTAAGGATTGCCTTAAATTAATCATGAATTGAGTCTAATTTTGATGTAAGATATAAAGATGACCATAATGAATGATGTTTGTCAAGTGTTCCATCGTATTAGGCCACAGTATGATTTTTGGATTGAATCTGATCTTTTGGGGGAAGGTTTGGTTTCACTTCATTCATCAGGAAGAGGAGCTTTAGAGTTTCTCCAGTTTCTTTCAACATCTCATCTGTTTTACTGCTTTTATCTAATGGGAGATATTTCATAATCAAAGAAGTTTGTTGTAAATACACGTGATATAAAAGCGAATAGGCCTCTGCTGTGGATAAAGTGCGTGCATGGATTTTCTGAAAAATTTTTTCATTGTGTCACTCAAAGGCCTTATTTTCAGTATTTTGAGTGGGTCTGACATCAGATATAAAGGACATTTCAGACTTATACTGTAGACTTTTAAAGGGGAATGAAGGCTCAGGACACTTGAGGACCTTAGGTATTAGAGCAAGTGTATGTACTCCAGGGCCTGACCTCTTTCCACCTCTAATATATGCATATGAAGATTTTACTTTCATTCCGGGAAAGTATATTCTGATATTAAGCACAGAGCTGGTCTCTGTGCCAGTTACTGCAGCTAAAATAACAAGGTACTATTCCTGCTCTTAAGAGAGAGTGTGTGCGCCACTTGTTCATATATTAAAATGTGAATACCTAAGTTTTAACATTTTAGACTACTTTCATAGAAGGAACTTTTATTTTTTATTTGTTTTAACTCCAGTATAGTTAATATACAGTATT
The DNA here is from genome assembly GCF_011764305.1 of Mustela putorius furo. Lineage (NCBI taxonomy): Eukaryota > Metazoa > Chordata > Mammalia > Carnivora > Mustelidae > Mustela > Mustela putorius. The sequence goes on along the minus strand of NW_025422045.1, from coordinate 10,656,533 downwards.
TAGATTAGTTTCAGGTATACAGCATAGTGAATTAATGATTCTATACATTACTCAGTACTCACGAAGGTAAATGTACTCTTGGGACACCTGGATGTCTCAGTCGGTCAAGTGTCTGTCTCTTGATTTTGGCTCAGGTCATGATCACAGGGTCGTAAGATTGAGCCCTGTCTGGGGCTCAGCACGGATTCTGCTTGAGGATCTTCTCTCTCCCTCTGCTCCTCCCCCTTCTTGTGCGGAAACACTCTCTCTAAATAAATTAATAATAAATAAAATCTTAAAAAAAAATTAAGTGTACTCTTAATCCCCTTCACCTGTGTGACCCATCTCCTCACATACTTCCCCTCTAGTAACCATCTGTTCTCTGTAGTTAAGAGTATTTTTTGGTTTGTCTTTTTTCTTTGTTTCTTAAATTCCACATGTGAATGAAATCATATGGTATTTGCCTTTTTTGACTTATTTCGATGGTATTATACCCTCTAGAACCATCCATATTGTCACAAATGACAAGATTTCATTCTTTTTTTAATGGACAAATATTATTCCATTGCATATATATTCACTTCTTTATCCATTCATCTGTCAGTGCAACTTGGTCTGCTTCCATAGTTTGGCTATTATTAATAATGCTGCAATAAACAGGGTGCCTTTATCTTTCTCAATGAGCCCTTTTGTTTTCTTTCGTTAAATATCCAGTAGTGGAATTACTGAATCTTACGGTAACTCTATTTTTAATTTTTTGAGGAATCTCAATACCTTTTTTCTACTCTTGGAAGGAGCTTTAGATAGAAAAGTCCCTGGAGACTTGCTTGATGTTGTTGAGATGTGTGATGCCAACTCAGCAACTGTAAGGCACTCAGGTTCTACATCTGAACATTGGGAGCAAAATTCTTGCTTTTAGTGAAATGTGGAAATTTGGAGATCTTAAAACCATAGCAAACATTTGTGTGTATATCAGTACTCTTCTAAGACGTGTTCTTATGTCTTTTAATTTGGTTCTTATATCCCTGTGGAGTCATGAAGTCAGAATATCTCCATTTTCTAAATGAAGAAATCATGTTTTGGAAATACCAGGTGTCTTGGCCAAAGTGATCAAGTACTAAGTGTTGGAGCATATGTTCGCTTCAGGATTTGTATGCACGGAATATGTGAGTGCAATGTGTTGGAATTCCTTCGCAATCAGAACTATTTAACTTTAAGATGGTGACATTGGTGTTAGAAATGACAGAGAAGGGACGCCTGGGTGGCTCAGTTGGTTAAGCAGCTGCCTTCGGCTCAGGTCATGATCCCAGCGTCCTGGGATCGAGTCCCACATCGGGCTCCTTGCTCGGCGGGGAGCCTGCTTCTCCCTCTGCCTGCCATTCTGTCTGCCTGTGCTTGCTCTCTCCCCATCTCTCTCTCTGATAAATAAATAAATAATCTTTAAAAAAAAAAAAAAAAAAAAAAAAAAAAGAAATGACAGAGAAGATTGATCTGTAAAAGAGGGTTTTAAAGTAGGAGGTTTTAAATAGAGGGTTTTGCATTTCTACTTAGGAGGTTTGAAATCTTAATTCTGAGTGAAGAATAAATAGCTTTGTCTAGAGGACTATATTTATTTATTTACTTTTATTTTTAAGATTTTATTTATTTATTAGACAGAGATCACAAGTAGGCAGAAAAACAAGCAGAGAGAGGAGGAGGAAAGCAGGCTCCTCCCTGAGCAGAGAGCCTGATGCTGGGCTTGATTCCAGGACCCCAAGATCATGACCTGAGCCGAAAGCAGAGGCTTAACCTACTGAGCCACCCAGGCACCCCAGGACCTATATTTAAAAAGAGCATTATGTATGCCCGATAGTTTTGAACAGTATCTGGATTTTTATTTTCTCAGTTGAGTGTACTCATGGTAGAGGCATACTATATCTTAGTCACTCCTATCCAGGATTAACATTAAAAATAGAAAGTTATTCAAGATAATCTCTACCATCCCTTCTAGATATAAAATCCTATGTTACCATGTTATTTTGATGTTAGATTATATAGCACTTCTTACCTCAGGCATTCTTAATTTTTGTGTATGCATTTTTTTTGAAAACTGCCCCCCCCTTTGTAATATAATATCACATTCAGCTTGTTGACATTAATACAGTACACCAATCTTACTCAGATTTCCCCAGTTTGGCTTTTACTCATTTGTGTGTGCATATGTATTCTACACAATTTTGTCACCTGTGGTTTGTGTATCTGCCACCGCAGTCAAGATCCTGAATACCACAGAGATCCCTTGTATTGCTCTTTTATAACCATACCCACCTCTCTTCCAGGTTACGTTCCCAGTCTTTATTCCTAGCCCCTGGCAACCACTAATCTGTCCTCCCATTTCCAAAACGTTGTCATTTCAAAAATGTTACACAGTTGGAATCATAGAGTATATTACTTTGGGGGGTTGTTTTTTCTGTTTTTTGTTTATTGTTTTTCTGCTCAGCATGATTCCCTAGAGGTTCATGTATATTGTGTGTGTCAAGTCATGCCTTTTGACTGCTGAGTAGTATTCCACAGTAAGGATGTGTCACAGTTTATTTACCTGTTGAAGCACTTCCAGGCTGGTTCCAGTCTTTGGTTCCTGGTCCTGTTTTTGTATAAAGTTTTATTGGCACACAACCATGTCCATTTATTTACATTTTGTCGTAGCTACTTTGCAGAGTTGAATAATTGCACCACAGACCATATAGCCCACAGCCTAAAATATTTCCTAAAATATATCGGGCCCTTTATTGAAGTTTGACAGCCTGTGTTCTGAGCATGTGTACAAGCGTGTAGTAATCTGCTTAACTGTTAGAACATTTGAATGCTATTGTTATGATCATTCTAATCATTTTGCAAAGAAATTGCAGCATAGAGAAATTAAGTAATTTGCTCAAGGCCAAATAGCTGAGCCAGGTTTTAAAACCCAGGCAGTCAGGCTCTGGGAACTGCCTCTTAACCAGTCCTGCTCTCAATTAACTCAAGAAAGGGGAACTGAAAACAGGAAAGGCACCAGAGGGCCAGCAGCTGAGCCATGGGGGTTTTCTTTGAAGGCTGAAGGGATAATGGGATTTAGCCTGTGGTCATTTGCTTTCTTAGGAGAATAATACTTGGAACAGAGCTAAAATTTCTCACTAATTTGAATTTAGCAATTCCACATAGGACTTTCTACATTTTTCCAGGGTTTAACTAAGGCTCAGGCCTCAGGTCCTGGTCACCTGCTTCCCACAGCTCCCCTGGCAAATAGAAAATTAGCAGAGCCATTGTTTTCTTCTGCTTCTTTCCCAAGGATTTGCAGTTAAGTAGGGACCTGGTCCTAGAGAAACCTCCCTGGACTAGGGGGGATGTGAAATGGTGGCTTTTAAACAAAATGCATTTTTTCCCTCATTTTAAATGGGAAGACTTAGGCCCAGCTGAGATCTGGGTCTTTCTCTAGGATGATCAGCTATCTTGATTTTCCCAGGATTGAGGATTGATTGATTGATTTCTTTCTTTCTTTCTTTTTTTTTTAAGATTTTATTTATATGACAGAGAGAGACAGTGAGAGAGGGAACACAAGCAGGGGGAGAGGGAGAGGGAGAGGGAGGAGCAGGCTTCCCGCTGAACAGGGAGCCAGATGTGGCTGGAACCCAGGACCCTGGGATCATGACCAGAAGAGAAGGCAGACGCTTGAGCCTGCTTGAGCCACCCAGGCACCCTGAGGATTTCTTTTTAATTGAAATATAGTTGACATATATTAGTTTCAGGTGTAAGACCTTGTGATTTGACAATGATAAACATTATAAAATGCTCACCACAATAGTGTAGTTATCATCTTTCACTGCAAAAAATTATTGCAATATTACTGACTATATTCTCTCTGCTGTACTTTCTTATCCCTGTGACTTATTTTATAACTGGAAGTCTGTGCTGCTTAATCTTCACCTATTTTGCCTATTTCCCCAAACCCTTCTTTCTGGCGTCCACTGGTTTGTTCTCATATTTATGAGTATGTTTCTGTTTTTGTTGTTTTTAGATTCCATGTAGAAGTGAAATTGTATGGTATTTGTCTTTCTCTGACTAATTTCCACAAGCATAATAGCTTCTAGATCCATCCATGTTGCATTTTAAAGTTGCAGAAGACAGTCCACATTTGGAGTAGAGAATTTGACTTTTTTTGTTTGGAATTCAGATGCTCTTAACATGGAAATAGTGCTCTCTGGTCCTTAGTCCTTAAACCTGCGGAACCGCATAGCTCAATTATGTATGATGGGTAAACTAGGCTTTGAGGAATTCCATAAGCAAAGCCAGCCATCACTTATGATATTGTTTCTTTGGGGAACATTGATTTTTCTTCAAGACTGGGCGTTTGTTTCTTGCCTTATTAGAGCCCTATACTTAGAAAATGATCTTAAAGGAATTTACTAAGGAGAACATTCTTATTTCAAAGGTAGGGTCTTGCTTAGTCATTAAGCATCTGCCTTCAGCTCAGGTCATGATCTTGGGGTCCTGGGTTTGAGCCCCTCATTGGGCTCCCTGCTTAGCAGGAAGCCTGCTTCTCCCATTCCCCCTGCTTGTGTTCCCTCTTTCCCTGTGTCTCTCTCTCTGTCAAAATAAATAAAATCTTAAAAAAAAAAAGGTGGGGTCTTTTCATATGTCCAACTTAGCTGACCAACATTGTCCAGGAGGGAAGAGGATAAAAGCTTGGGTTTTTAAAAATTTACATTTTCTTTAGCTACTTTAGTATTCTGAGGGGACTTTTTTACTCTGGGAATAAGATATAATTTTTGCTTAAGCTAAGTTGTTTATTTTGTTGTGGTAGGGTATCTCTGCCTTTGATTTGATTGTATATTTCTAAGGCTTTATTTTCTTCAAAGAAAGAATGATTGGGCTAACAAGATCTTCCATGAACAGTTTAAGGTTGTCATCAGACAGTGAGTGATAACATAAGTGGCCTGACTAAAGCAGTGATTTCAACTGGTATGGGGTAGAGGATTGTTTCTAGCTATTATACTTAATATATTTTTAAATTTTCAATTAACAGTAAAAGAGGCCTTAAGATTTTTATTTTGATTAAAAGAGGGATGTTAAGTCATCAGCCTAAGGAGGAAAAAGATTAAATACAAGTTCATATTCTCTCCAGACCCAAAAGAACTTACAAAATGTGCCCATGTTATCCTTTTAGTGTGAGCATGGCATGCATGTGGGGGTGAGAGAGAGAGAGAAAGAGAGAGAGAAATCCAAGCTCCAACAAGTTGTGATTTTACAAGGTTGTTCAGCCCATAAACACTGGGGAGCCAAGATTCAGTTCTAGTTCTTTTAAATACATTAGACGTAAGTATCTTGGCAGCTAAAACTGTATGTATCCAAGGTGGAAGTAGGGATAGGAGAAATTACAGTAAAAGATTTTACTACTAACATGAGAACTTTTATGGCTTACATTAAGTGTACACTTTTTCCTTCGTGTTAGTTAGAACCTTAGTAGAGTAGAACCTTTCATAGGTTAAATAATACACCTTTATGGGTGTCCTAGTTTGTTTCCTTGTGGAGTAGAGAATTTGAATTTTTGTGTGAGCTTACTGTAGATGAGGGAATGGTCATAAGGTGTTTGCCTTTCCAACAAATGGCATTCCAATAAAGAGGGAGAGGAGTCTGAGGAGACACATGAGCAGAACAGAATTATGCATTATCCCCTGTTGCACGGAGTCATTTATGGTACAGAGAGTGTTGTACCATCCTGGACGAGTCTAGATGTATCCAGACCCAGACCTTTGCTTCTGGGCCATTCAGCTGCTTGTTTTTGTGCAGAAAAAAGTAAAAATATCTAGGAAGTGTGCAGTGGTCATTTGGTTTAAACAGCTTGTCGCCTGTGATTCCTCAACAAATAGTGGTGCTTCCTAAATAATGAAATCTGATACGGGACCATTTTTTAAAAGGTTAAGGTATGAAAATTGTTTTGAATATGTCTGGCAGGTGCTCGCTTCGGCAGCACATATACTAAAATTGAATATGTCTGGCAGAAATGATAATCTGGACATGACATTGTATTTGTGTTGGAGCCCGTGCACATAGATAACCAACCACAAACATATCTCTAATAATTACTTTACTCATCCAGAAAGCAAGACTGACAGAGCTTAAGACAAAGAGGACAGTTGTGAAACTCAGCCTGTGTCATGTTGTGGGTTCAGTAACAAATCACCTATTTAGGGTTTAATTTTCCACACTGACCTGAAGCCGATTCTGCGTGAAGATGGGGAAAAGTATTATCGTCCTTTGATCAAAATCCAAATCTGTATGCTCAGAGCAGGAAAATTTGTAATTATTTGGTAAAAAACAGCTGAACTAAGAAAATTGCCATTCTGTCTAAATTCTTCTCAGGTTGTTCAGGGGTTTTATGGGGGTGTGGGGGAAAGACTTTTTGTGACTTGAGCACTGAGTTCTACCCTTTTCCTGGCTATTTTGACTTTAAGCAAGTTAAATTTCTTCCCACAAATAAGTTGTAGTGTTTTTACCTTTGCTGTCATTGTTCTAAGTCTCTAAAACATCATGTGCCTTAGTTACCTACCTCCTCAGTAAAAAAAGGACATTATCTTTGAGCTTCCATGATTTTTTTCTTCCAGATTTTTTGGGATATCATTTAACTATCCTAAAACCCACTTAGTTTTGGTGCAGAATATTTCTGTGATTCTGGAAGGAGGACTCCTGCCTATTTGCAGTCACTTCCCACTCCCACCCCCCAGTTCTAGGCAACCACAAATGTACTTTATAGATTTGCCTTTTGTGGACATTTTATTTAAAAGGAATCCTGTAATATGTAGTCTCTCAACTTTGCCTTCTCTTAACATTTTTGAGATTCATCCGTATTACAACATATACTTCATATTCCATTGTATGGACGTACCACCCTTTATGCCTTCATCAGTTGATAGACATTAAGTTGTTTTCACTTTTTGGCTCTTAGGAGTAATGCAGGTATGGAGATCGAAAGAAACTGCTATGCTATTTTAAGAAACCACCAAAATGTTTCCCAGAGTGGCTGAACTATTTCACGTTTTCATCAGCAATGTATGGGGGTTCCAGTTTCTCCTCCTTTTCAACAGCACTTGTTACTGTATTTTTCCATTACAGCCAGTCTAGTGGGTGTGAAGCAGTATGTCACTACAGTTTTGATTTGCATTCCCCTAATGACTAATAATGTTGAGAATCATTTATGTGCATATTATCCATTCATATATCTGCTTTGGTGAAATGTCCATTCAGATCGTTTGCCCATTTTTAAGTTGTGCTTTTTTTTTGTCATCTCATTAATGAGTTGTAAGAGTACTTTATATATTCTGGATACAGGTTACATAAATAATTCAGATATGTTTTCTCCTATCTTATGACTTGTCTTTTGGTTTGTTTGATAGTATCTTTTGAAATGCAAACATTTTGAATTTTGATGAAGTCCAGCATGTCATTGTGTTCTTTTCCCATGAAACTTTGACCATGTGTTGCCCAATCATTTTACTCTTCTTGAAGGAGCTTTGAGGTCCCGGACATGGGATGTGTTAACTTTATGGTGTTCTCACATGCATCAGGCTTATTTTGAATAAAGGGGCTACAGTGTAGATGTTCCTCATTAAACTTACTCTGTTTTGGAAAATTCATCACAGACACATTTACCTTCTTTCAGAGTGAGTTAACATCTGCCGCAGATCCTGTTGTCATCCTGAGCAGACATTGATGTTTTTTTGGTGAGGTTTGAAAAATTAACATTTGAATGTGAAAAGTATTTTCATTTCATAATGGTCCTATTTAGTCTTATGTCTTCTTTTTTCCAGAAAGCCACCATTCACAAATTATTTTGAAAACATCTAAGGTTAATTGCCAAATACATTTTATGGTTAAAATAACTAAGACACTTGGGCGCCTGGGTGGCTCAGTGGGTTAAGCCGCTGCCTTCGGCTCAGGTCATGATCTCAGGGTCCTGGGATCGAGTCCCGCATCGGGCTCTCTGCTCAGCAGGGGGCCTGCTTCCCTTCCTCTCTCCTACTGTGATCTCTCTCTGTCAAATAAATAAATAAAATCTTTAAAAAAAAAAAAAAAATAAATAACTAAGACACTTGAGGCAGATTTTACCAGAGGTAGATTTTAGAAGGTTGTAATGCCTGGCTAGTTTCATCTGTGAGAAAGAATAAAACCAACTTTGCCTTCCAGAACCTGTATTGTGTTTCATAAATACAGCTAAGTCAGTTCCTCAGGTTCCACAAGATCAGGGTCGCTGAGCCTTAGCACTGTTGACATTTCGGGCCGGGTAATCCTGTGTCGTGTAGGTGCTGTCCTGGGCATCAGAGGACCCTTAGCAATATTCTTGGCCTCTGCCCACTAGATGCCAGTAGCATCTCCTAACTTGTGACAACCAGAAATGTCTCTGGATGCTGACCTGTTCCCTGCAGGGGCACGAACACCCCTCCTCCCCATAAAGAACCACAGCTTTAGATGTGTATCTAGAACTGTGATTTCAAATAAATAATAGTAACAGAATTCAAAGAAGTCCCTCTTCCATTTCCAAAGGTGAGGATTGCCCCCAGGGTTGATAAAATGGTCTTTGCATGCAGCCGGTAAAACGTAGGGGCTGGTGATTCCTCCCTGGCCCGCACAAAGCACTTCTCCATGCTCTTTCTCCCTTTCCTGCCAGCTTCTTGCTGTTCTTTTGTACAAGTTCATCTCACTGCACTGTGAGATCTTCTGAGGGTCAGCGCAGACCATGTATGTAGTATTCGTCCTGTCCCCTCCCTCCCTCACCCCCAGTTATTTTAAGATGCAGCTGTGGTGACCAATTCCAGATGGTTCCTGGGAGCAAGCAAACTTCAGGAAAAGGAGGAGGGCTGAGTGAGATTTCCTCTGCTCTGACTTCAGAATGCTCCCACTGTGATACAAAGAGCCCCAGAGTGTTAGGTGATGTGGATTTCAAGGGTGAACAGAGAGGAGGGATGTGAGAGGAAAAGGTAATTAAGTGTTGTAAGCAAAGCAGAATTGCTGCCCTCTTGTTCAGGCCCTGCTGGGTTGCCCCAACCCAGTTACTATGCCCCCAGCCGCCTAATAGTGCTCGGGCCAGCCAGCTGTCCTCAGACCACAGCACGTCCCGCAGATATGTGCCCCCCACTTCCCGGAAGCGGCCCGTTACTCCGGAATCATGGATGAGAACTTCCCTGCATTTGTTTCTGCAAGGTCCCAACCCTGAGGTTGTAGTTGGCACCTTTCAGCATCCCACAGACTGTGATGGCCCTTTCAGTTGCAGCAGTCCGATCTGCCCCTGGAACTCAGGGAATAATCTGTTCATAGTGGCTACTAAGTACTGGACAGCAGCACCCACCTTCGGGGACATTCGCATGTAATCATGGCTATAACATTGTAACAAGTTGCAACACTGCAGATGCTTAACCCCCTGAGCTACCCAGGCGCCCCTCATTATGATTTCCGAAGGTCTCTCTTTCCTTTCCTTGCTTGCTAATGAAAACTCTGGCTTCCATATTTTTGTCCTAAATCACATTTTATTCAATTCTTCTCTTTCATAATGGCTACTTTCCCCTTCAGCTGACGTCAGACTCTACTGCCTCCTATAATTTTCCTAATTGCTTTCTCTTCTGTTTTAGTCTGTGCCTTAACAATGGGAAAGAAACATTTGAGAAGGTGTATTTTGGGAAGAGAGGGGCCTGAGCAGCTTAAGGAGGTGGCGATTTCCTAATTCCACTTTCTCTTACCAGCTCCTCTCAGTGCATCTCTGACCTAGCCTCCTCCCCATAGGCAAAAACTTGACCTGAGGAGGAGGAAAGGAGCGTTCGTGAGGGGCACTCTGTGTCCGGTGCCTGCCTGTGCCTTCTCATGCACTGTTTCATTTAATATGCAAGAAGCTATTTGAGGGGTGCGTGTATGTCCACTTTTACCACTGAGGAAGTGAGACACAGAGAGGTTAGTTTGTCCTTCTCACAGAGGGCCAGCATTCAGATGCAGGTCTGTCTGAACCCAAGTCTGAGCTGTCTCTGTTTGATGGCCTTCTCTGTTGCGATTAGTACCACCAGCACAGAGTGCGGGGAGAGGAACCTTTGGTCCCCAGAAGAGTAGATCCTGTGAAGGACACTTGTTCGTGGGGTGGGAGGTCATGATACCTCGCTGTAAGGACAGCTTCAGTTCCATGAGGAAGGATAAAACCACGTGAGTACTGGTCTCCAGAAGGATCATCTTGATTCAGAGTGGCAGCTACCATTTCCCACTGGGCATAGAAAATATGATTTAATCACTAGACAACTTCTCTTCACAAAGAATGACTTGATTAGTTTGGGGAACATTAATTCAGCTGGAATCAAAAGTGTCCTTAATTCTATGACTGAGGAAGATAGGAATAAGCCAAAGTAGTATCAGTGCACTTAGTTTAGAATAGACTTGTTTTGGGAGCACCTGGCCGCCTCCGTTGGTGAAGTGGTGAAGTGGTCGTCTCTGTTGTGAGATCAGATGTTGATCTGAGTTGTGAGTTCAAGCCCCGGCTTGGGCCGTGAAGCCTACACATGCACAACACAATAGAAGGGACTTTTTTTTTTTTTTTGCCTTTTTTGTTCTAGAGTGAATAGGTGAGGGGGTAAGGTAAGGGTTGTGTGTGTGTGTGTGTGTGTGTGTGAGAGAGAGAGAGAGAGAGAGAGAGAGACTGAAAATGGATATTTTTTTGGGTTCTGGGAATTCACCTTGGAACTTAGGTTTGCTTTCCTAATTAATGATACAGAGAATATTGCCTCTTATTGACTCTGAACTAAAGAAAGCTAGCTGCCTCCTCCTCTGTGATTGCTTTCCGGTTTTACCCGCTTTGAGGGTAGCAGCATAATGACAGAGGAAGCACAGAGGGGGCCTGAGGACAGAGGAGTGGTTGGGTTGCTGAGCTGACATGCTTCCCTGGTGTGCAGCTCTCTTCAGCTCTCTTGAATCGTTCTTGTCATTCACTTGCCATGTGGGACTATCAGGGAAATAAGCTCATGGAAGAACTGAGAAGTAAATAGGAATTGCTGGATTATTGCCGGCTGTCTAACAGTTTCTCAAACAGGGAAAAAGATTTATACTTGCACTTAGAACCCGGGAAAGGTTTATACTTGCTACTGGAACTGGGTTGACATTTAACTTCTCATCTGAAAACACTACAGATTAACTATTTTAAGCTGTGAGACCAAGTCTGTGGTAACAGACTGGCAATTAATCATCTAGTATTTGTCTCTTCAAAAATGATGTATTACAGCCCCACCAGGTGGCTGCCAAAAGTGTGAGTGAGACAGGCCAACACCCGCAAGGAGGAGGGAGAAGCTGCTCTTGATTTTATTTGTGCATCATTTTGATTGCATCAAAAGTCAGCTTAGGGAAGGGCAAAGAAGGGGGAAAGAACACTGTAGGGCTTTCTAGGAAGTCTGGCAGAAAACCCCCACACAATCACTGTGACTCAACTTCGGACACATAAATACCCCAAACGCAGGCAGAATTTTTGAATGAGTTACTTGTGTTTCGGGCTCATATATTCTGGTGCCCTACTTCTGGCTGTTATTTTTAGTTTTTCTAAAAGAGCAGGGGATACTGTAGGCCCATAGGTTAGTTTTGGCTTGTGACCACTGGACGCTTGAATGTGATCTAGCTTAGATTCTAAACATCACATGCAGTAGTGTAGTAGGAAGAAATAAAACTGGTGACCTGAATTTCATTTTATGTCCTTCTCCTTTAGGCAAGTGGCTTCTTCTTCTTCTTTTTTTTTTTTTGGCCCTCAGTTTTCCCATCTGTGAAATGAGTAAATGATACTGGCTGATCTCCAGAAACTCTTAGTCATGTGCATGAGCATTTGAGCAATTTTTGTTTTAATCTGGAAAAGAATAAACGTGTTAGACGTTTGAAACCAAATAAAAAAGATGAGTGAGAAAAGCTATATTTAATGTAGACATTTACATTTTTTAAATTAAACTCTACATTATGATATTGATGACAAGAAGAATGAGACCGTTCACTCTTCTCTAGTTGTGAGATGGCACAGATGTGATAATAAAGTCCATATGCAGCCTCGCCGAAAGTATCTGATTAGACATAAAATGTTAAAAATAAAAGAATCTGATAAGTAAATTGAGCTATCAAGTTATTCTAGGCAGCACAAGGAGTATGAAAACACACACACACACACACAGCTATGAAAACACCAAAAGGTGAAGTTTGTTTTCCCAACTTATAGTTCTGTTCTCATCTAGGTTTAGAGAAAAGAGAAATTGTTTCTTTCTGTGTGTTCAGTAAATATCTTCCTCATTTGAAAATCAGACAGTATAAAATTGAAATTTTAAGGGCTCTGAATAACACACTTCGGTTTGTTGTCTTGTAGTTTATGCACTGATTAATAAAATGAACCACCCTTAATGGACCCAGATATCCTAAATTGCAGCTAGTGAGTAGATGACCGCTTCATTGACTTTATTTTTTCATGTTAGTTGAAGACAGTGATTTCAAAAAAGCATAACTGAAATTTTCTTCCAATTTTTGATGATACCACCAGTTTAGGAAATATCATGAATCGATTGTGACGATGGTAGGAATCCTCATCCCACACTCCTTGTACCTTGCCCCTTAACAAATTTTACCCTTTGTGTTTGCCCACTTAAAAAAAAAAAATAGTTAATTCGTTGTTTTAAAAAATTACCCAGGAATGAAGAAAACTGATTCCATATGGTGGCTCCTCCTACCCTTAAAAAAAATCAGCTTATACATTTTTTTGTTACTTCCCTTGGTTTAGTTTGCCTTCTTCCATATGTGCTTTTATCGGCATATTGCTATGCCACCTGCTTGAAGTTTGGAAGATTAGTTTGAATGCGGCATAGACTTTGATCTAGGAAGGTTGTTGGTTTTTTTTTTTTTTTCCCTGTGAGACATTTACATGAAAACAATCTTTGATTGTCATACTTTATCTGCTCCTCCTGCTTGTTTCCTATCTGAACTGGTCATAAGGCTCCATGAAGGACATTGCAGCAGGTTGCTATTGATTGATAATTAGTAAAAGATTACTTCAGGTAGAAATTAAGCAGCAACAACTGCTGATTTCTTAAAGAGACAAGATAAATTCAGATTTTCAAATATTGGCACAGACCTCATGATAATTTTAAAAAGTAACAATTCTGGTTGTGGTGAAAAATTTTAGAAAGTTAGTTTCACAATGCACCATATGTCAAATGCAGTCTTACATCTATTTTAAATTTAGTTTTCTATTTTAATTAAAAAAGGGGGTTTTGTTTTCAGACTTGTTCCTCCTAGTAACCACATGACGAAAGTTTACCAATGAAAAGCATGCATATGTCACATACACATTTTATATGTTATTATGCATTATTCCCAGCAGTCTTTTGGACTAAACAATTTTTCTCTATCTTTTTGTTGAGCAAAAACTATGGCAGTGGTCCACATATGTAATCTTAGCTCTGGAATTGAAAGTTTAGCTCCTAGTTTTCTGTGCCCTGCTAATTGTGAGTTTGAGGGATATTTCCTATGTTCATCTTCATTTGCATCGAAAAGGAGTGAGTGGCCATTTTGCCACATTATATTCTTATAATAATCCAGTTTCATTGGCATGTTATTTTACTTCTCTAAGCTTACTTTCCACCTCTGTGTAACACAGAGGCTGTGGGTATGGATGTGAGAGATGGGGGTTTAGGTTAGAACAATTTCTAATGTTTTCCTCTTGTGATTTTTTTATGGCATTATGGAAGCAGACTGCTTCGGTGGCTCCGGGACCTTATCTCTACTTGTTCTTCATTGACTTAGCTTTTACTACAAGAATTTCGTTAGTTCTAGCCATGTTGCACAGGGCTTTTTGAAAGATTTAGGTATATTCTAAATAATTAAATGTGCTTGTCTATTATGTATTTAAATTATGCCAAAAGTATCTTTATCAACTGGAGTTGGCTTTCAAAGAATCTGAACAAGGCTGACTTTAGTAAATGGAATTGGGGTCTTTTATCAATATCCTTTCTTTTATATCATTAGTTGAATTGACGTGTATGCATTTGGCCCAAGGAAGATGTTTAGCTTTTATTTTATTAATGGCTTAGACTTACTGCTACCTTCCTTATAACTTGCAATAAGCACAGATAGTTATAGATTCTTGAAGATTCTTGTAACCTTCCATCTCACATGAAGTCCGTAAGCTATAAAATAAATGTAAGCTGTTATTCTTCCTCTTCTACTTGCTCTTTTCTGGGTGTGTGGTTACATGATTATTTTGTCTTCTGTCTAACCTAATCACAATGGTTTTTGTGCTCTTAGAGAATAAAAGCCAATAAGTTAAATTATGTCACCATTACTTTTATAATCAAATGCTAGAGAAGAAAATGCCCTGATAAATGGGAGGGCTTTTGAAATCCGTACACAAAGAGGAGGAGGCAAAGGTACCACGTTAATCTGCTACCTTTTTTAGGTTTTTGTTTTTCAAGATTTACCCATTCATTTGAGAGAGTGACGGAGAGCGAGCAAGTAGGGGCAAAGGGAAAGAACCTTCAAGCAGACTTCTTGCTGAGTGTGGAGCCTGTTGTGGGATTTGACCCCATGACCCATGAGATCATGACCTGGGCTGAAACCGAGAGTCAGACACTCAACCAGCTGAGCCACCCAGGCATCCCAATCTGGATCTTTTTGAGAGACTTGATCAGTGTGTATCAGTGTTGCACTTCCCATGGTAACGTTGTGTCCTTTGTTTAGATATCCTTGGAACAGAAGATCTTGTTGTGGAAGCAGCTGCCGATGATGCTGTGAGGTTTTATCCCTGGACCATTGATAATAAATACTACTCAGCAGATATCAATCTGTGCGTGGTGCCGAACAAATTTCTTATCACTGCAGAGATCGCGGAGTCTGTCCAAGCATTTGTGGTGTACTTTGACAGCACACAAGTAAGATTTGGTTTGCCAGGGACCTTGAGTGAGAAATTATTTGGTACTTTCTTTATCCGCCCCCCCACTCCTTTTCCATGAGTTCTCTTACTGTCTCTTCTTCTGGTTATTTGTATGTTTGTTTTTCCTCCCTCTAGAAGTCTGGTCTTGATAGTGTCTCCTCATGGCTTCCACTGGCAGAAGCATGGTTACCTGAAGTCATGATCCTGGTTTGTGACAGAGTGTGTGAAAATGGTAAGGCATGCCAATGGGACCATGGTTGGTTCATATAATTGCTGTCCCTTGGTAAACAGAATATACTTTTGTTTTCTTAACTTAGAACAGTACATCTCCTGTGATTATATTACTTTACAAAGTATTTTTAGCTATTTCTCTTTGGAATCTTGCAATATTTACATTTTATTTTTTTAAGAACGGGCACTTGGGTTTGAGTAATCATTTTCTTTATTTTGGATGCCTTTAGGATAACACTGAGGGTAACACTGAGATTAATGGAAGCATTGCAGTGATACGCTGTTTTAAAAAAAATTTTACTTATGAAGATTCTTTTGCACATTAGGTGTAAACCGACAAAAGGCTCAAGAATGGTGTATCAAGCATGGCTTTGAATTGGTAGAACTTAGTCCAGAAGAGTTGCCCGAGGAGGATGGTAAGTATTTATGTGTCAGGAGAAACATGGCTTTGGAGATGTGAGGGAATATTTTAATGCAAGGAAGAAGAGCCATAGTGAAATTCAAAAAACATTTTTTCCTCAGCTGTTTAAAGAGATTTGTGCACAACCCACTGGTGTGGTCTTACTATTAACCAAATAATCCATATTTTGGGCTTTACCACATTGTTAGGATTTTTCAAATATTGTTTTTCTTCTAGATAAATGTAGAGGATTTCTATCTTAAATCTTAGTCATTTCCTCAGTCTCTCTTACCCTTTGTCCGCTGCCAAAAAAAGAGGGTTTGACCCATGCACTAAATAGTTAAAATTTATGTTCCTTATTTTGAATTTCTCACATCCTGAGGCTGAATTCCCAGGAACCGTAGGGGGCATGTCGGCCCT
Organism: Mustela putorius furo; assembly: GCF_011764305.1. NCBI lineage: Eukaryota > Metazoa > Chordata > Mammalia > Carnivora > Mustelidae > Mustela > Mustela putorius. The sequence continues at coordinate 10,640,571 of NW_025422045.1, read as the reverse complement.
GTTTTTATGTCCTTTAGACATATGAGACTAAAAACAGTCTCAGAATGCCCCCAGCGCCAACCCCAGGGTAGCTCTCCACTTAACTGCCTCTGTGATACTTTGGACCTTACGTTTCTTCCCCCTCTCTCTTCCCTTCCTCCACTACTCTTCTCACCTTCTCTCCTTCAGCATCTACCTGTGCCAGGACCTACCAAGAGAAGACAGGTTTTGGGCCACCAAAACCTTATAGTCAAGTACAGGAGATAAACACATACATGAACAATTGAATTGCCCAATGGAATGTCATAAGTATTTAAAAATATATGGGTCCTGTGGTATTTCAGAGATGCGAGAGATTATTTCTATTTAGAAATTCCAAGACTGTCGTGGCATCATGAACTTTCACATGTCACTTGCTCCATGGGGAAGAAATGGGAAAGGCACAGGGCTTGTAGTGAGGGGACCAGTAGGGATGTGGCATTAAGATGCCAGTTGTTGCAAAAGACATTCTAAGAGACAGCCAATATGAATTAAAGTACATAGACAGGAAATAAGTAATCATTCTACGAAACCTATTTTAAAGGGAATTAAGAAATCTCTTTTTATATTCTGCCTTATTTAGAATTTTTCCAGAATTTTACCTTTGGGAATAAAGCCCTTCCAGAGAAGAATAGGATAAAAAGGTTGATTTTTCTCCCTCTACATTTTTAATAATAATTGAAAATTAACAAGTACAATTTCTCTTCCCGTTTCTCACAGGTCCCCTAAACTTGGGCCTTGTTTTGTGTATGTGAGCATGTACATAATTGCTTATTTCTGACACTAGAATTTTCTCTTCATCCTGTTGTCCTTCAGAGTCGACATTTGAGTCATTTATTTAAAATATGTTTTGGGGCGCCTGGGTGGCTCAGTGGGTTAAGCCTCTGCCTTCGGCTCAGGTCATGATCCCAGCGTCCTGGGATCGAGCCCTACATTGGGCTCTCTGCTCCACGGGGAGCCTGCTTCCTCTCTCTCTCTCTGCCTGCCTCTCTGCCTACTTGTGATCTCTGTCAAATAAATAAAAATTAAAAAAACAATCTTTAAATCTGTTTTTATTTTGTAATTTCTTCTCCCTTATACCACCATACATCTCCTTGCTCCTTGACTGAACAATGTTCTTGCATTAATATTGCTTAATATTGAATTAGATTTTGACAGATCTTTAGATGAAGTAATGAAATCCTCCCTAGAATTTTTAAAAATAAACCATAAGCTTTGTATGTGTGTATCCTAACACCAGTATGAGACTTCCTGCTTGTCTGGAATAGATTTCATCTTACTGGTTCTAGCTCTTTAGTTCAGACCATATTTTTGGTTTCTGGTTCTGTCATATGAAGTGTTAGTTATCCTTTTAAGAACTGAATCACTCATAGTTCAGGTAAACATGCCTTTTATTTCTTTCTTTAAACATCGAGGTGAGAAAGCTCACTTTGTATTTTCAGTTTAATCCTTGCCATTGTTTCTGTTAGGTTGGTAGGTCGTTCTTCTTTGGATGACTCATCCAGCCCTCAGTCCTTATAAAGCGCCTACTGTCCTTTAGGCATCTTGTTGGGTGGTGAGCCCCACCTAGAGGGGGGTTTACAGGGGTGAATCGTCACTTCCAGCACCTCTTTCCTCTGAAAGAGGTGTGTGCAGAGTGGCTTCAGCCCCACTTTTCTTCGAGAACAGCGTACATGATTTGCCCTTGATCAAATAGCTAACAAATTATGGAGCCCTCTCCCTGCTTATTCATGCTCTCTCTCTGTCAGATAAATAAAATATTAAAAAAAAGAAAAGAAAAAGAAAAGAGCCCGAATTCCAGATCGGATTTTCTGACTTCTAATTCCATGCCCGGCCAGGCCACTAGACACAGGTTCTATGTGGATTGTGCTGCATAGGCTCTTAGGAGACTTTCTCCTTCAGGCACATGGAAACTACTTCTGCCATCATTTACCGTATCCAGTCTTATAACACTCATTTCCATCGTACACATATCTGCAAGCTGAGAATATTAGCTTGTTATATCCTAACTGGGATTACTGCCCTGTTATTTTGAGTAGTATCAGCTAAATTCCAGAAGCAAAATAGTACCAATACTAACCCAGCTAAATTAAATTGTCCGTTTTTATTTTTAATGAGCCTTGCCTGTCTCCTACACTTATGGTTGTAGTCATTTTACTTCTCTTAAACTCTCTTTCTCCAATCAGGAAATCGTTCTCTGTATATCTTCTATAAATATCTACTATAAATTTGTTACTCTGTGATTCCCAGGAGAAGGTAGGGGCATTTACAGCATTTTGTGGCATACCAAGAGGACCATCCCTGCCATCATGAAACTCGTTATCCTTAAATAGCCAAAATTGGTGTTTCCAAAGCTTTGCCAGGATTGTATAATTAACAGGAACTCACATTTCAAGAAAAAAAGAGTAGATCCCATTGGTGAGGTGATAGAGATGACTTTATCATAGAAACCTTTTATAAAGTGCATTTGTGTCATTGTTTTAGTTTCTAGGATATTCTTATCAAGATCTCTAAGCTCTGTATTTTTTCCTTTACTAGGTAAGTTACAATGTTAAGTACCAACTAAACTAGATAACTAAGCCACAGTTATTTAAAAGTATGGTTTGGGGGACAGACACACACGTGTGTGTGTGTATGTGTATAAATATGTGTATAAATATATCTGTTTCTCCTCCTGATTAGATGACTTCCCAGAATCTACAGGAGTAAAGCGAATCGTTCAAGCCTTGAATGCGAACGTGTGGTCCAATGTGGTGATGAAGAATGGTAAGTAACTTAGGACTAAAAACCTGGGTTTTTTTTTTCTCCTGTTCCTTGTAGGTTTTAAATTATTTGTGTATATGTGGAACCATTTGGCTCATATAAAATATATAGATTTGTTCAATTTTAAGTTCCCAACTGAAGAAAGAGCCAAAGGAGCATCTGGACTTTTCCTGATAGGAATTGGTGAGTCACTTGCACTATTTTACCCCTAGAGTGATGCAAAGAAGTTGGCATCTTTCAGAGGTTAATGTCATGGTGGCGTGCATGTGAGTTTGGCAGTTGAAGCAGGTGGAGGTAGACCTGAAGTCAGGACACCAGGCGGCAGCCTGAGAGTGAGGTCATGGGGTCTGGGCTGATATGGTGGCAAGTGGTCATGGGGCGGGAAGCCAGAGCTGAGATTCAGCGAGAAGGGCGTGGGCTGGTTGGTGCACGTTGGCCCCTGACTGTTGGTATCAGTTTAATGAGGCTGCCATAGAGAAGTACAGCATGCTGGGAGCGTAGAACAGCAGGTGGTTACTGTCTCCGAGCTCTAGAAGCCAGATATGTGAAACCAAGGTGTCTGCAGGGCCATGCTCCCTCTGAAGGTGCCCAGGAGGGATCTGTTCTGTTCTTGCTTCTGGCTTCTGCCAGTTCTTTGGCTTGTGATAGCATGCATACCTCCCGTCCTCGCACAGCCTTCTCCCCATGTGCCTATCTGTGTTCACATTTCTTTTTTGTGTGAGGATACTAGTCATACCGGGACACCTGGGTGGCTCAGTTGGTTAAGCGGCTGCCTTAGGCTCAGGTCCTGCAATTAGGTCCTACATCTGGCTCCTTGCTCAGTGGGGAACCTGCTTTTCCTTCTGCCTACTCTGCCTGCCATTGCCCCTGCTTGTACTCTCTCTCTCTGGCAAAAACATAAAATCTTAAAAATAAAATAAGGACAGTAGTCATACTGAATTAAAGGCCTACTCTTCTTCAGTGTGATTTCATCTTAACTAATTACACATGCAAATAAGGTAACATTAAGGTAACATGCTGAGGTATTGGGAGTTAAAACTTCTACCTGTGAATTCACTGGAGTGTACAGTTCAACCCATAACGTAGTCCTTTAGGAATTGCTGATTGTGTGGTATTTTTCTGTCTTGTAGCACTTGGTTGTCTCAACAAATACACCATGGTAGGTGAAACACTACAGAAAGGAATGAGAAAACGCCTATTTACACTGAGCTTACCCAATGTCCCCTGAGATAAGAGTCAAGTGGAAAATCAGCTTTATACAAGTAGAATACTTCATCTCAGTTTTTGGTTGGCACTTGAGTGTTAAGTGAGATTGGGGCCCTTTTGCTTGCCTGAGATCTGACCTGACCCATGTCATTCTGGAGAATCTCCTTCTGGTATAGTAAGCTACTCCTTCCCCTTTTCTCCCCTTCTATCCTTCTTCTCCCCCACTTTACTCTTTCTAGGGGGAATCTGATGTGTCTGTCACATTGAGTTGCAAAGATAGATGTTATTCTTTTACAGTAGCAATTAAAATAATGCCCTGCTAAATTTAGATTTTAGCCTATGTTGTCATCTCCCTGTGACCAAGAATGAGGCTTGGTCCTTCTCCTTCCTTCATTGAGCAAATCCTTGTTGAGCATTTATCATCGGCATTGCTCTATACGATCTTCTCTATAAAAATATGTTTAAGGTATGGTACATAAACTGAATCAATTTGGAATAAAATTATATTCAGTGGTGCTTGTTAAATTTATGAGAACTATTTTCAGAGAAGCTTACTCGGCTTCAATCACTATTTGAAAAATCTGCCCCCCCCCCCAACCCGATCCCGTCAGTTCATACATTCAGGAAGTACTGCCTTGTAATTTACATTTATAGCTGTACATTTAGAGGTGGGACTGAACACACTTGATTACTTTGGAATTATGGTCAAAGGTGTTTTCTGAAAAAAGGCTGTTCTACCTGTTTTAGACACCAAACAATATTCTTAAGAGAATTGTAGAGCAAGGAGGCATACTGTGGAAATTTCATGACTCTGCCCTGAGCCTCTCTAACCTTTTCTCTTCAGTTGTTGGTATGCTGATTTTGCAATTCACAAAAAGCCAAAATACTACCAGTAGCTTAATTCCATGTTAAAGAGGATCCTGAACTGTGTGGTATGGAGTAGACTTAACTACCTTCTCTCTAGGAGGAGCCCTGGATGTAGAAATACAGCCCGGGTCTTAGGCAGTGTCAAGGACATCCTTGTATAGCCCCACATCTTAGATTAGAGACTGAGCACTGTGTGTGTATGGGTTGGGTCATGTTATTCCTCCAGAGTGACCTACTTCCTGTGCTCTTTGCAGGACTTTGCTTTGCTGGTGGTCTGGGGACCCAGGGAACTGCTCCTTCCTCCCACCAGGCTTTTCATGAATGTCTGCCAGCAGGTGCTCACAGTGGTTAAATTTGGTTTTGGGTGATCTCCTCCTCTAGATCTTTCTCTCTTACACCCCCACTCCTTTCTCTTTTCTCTTTTTCTTCTTTTGTCTTTCTCTTGCTTTAAAAAATTGGTGGCTAAATATATGAGCATAAAATGTCCTATGTTAACCATTTTATACGTATGATTCAGAGGCAGTAAGTACGTTCACATTGTTCTGCAGCCATGACTACTGTAGGGTTTTTAAACCAGAAAACTGTTTAAATCAGTAAGTTGGTTGACAAAGATATTAGAGGTATTCTTTTTTCTTCTTCTTCTTTTTTTTTTTTTTTAACTGGAAGTTCATCCAGTTATTTTAATGAAGGAATAAATGTTTACACAAGATCTTAGAGTGTAGTATACCTAATTCAGTCCAAGGCTACCATAACAAACTCTGATCCAAGCCCTTGAAGATAGGGGCCGGTAAAGAAAATTTCTTATTCGTGAACACAGATGCCATGATTTTAATAAAAAGAATAGCATTTAACTACTGTAATACGTGGCCTTACACTTTATTATGTTGTAGTGGAATTTCTCCTTTACTGCTGTTTCTCTAAAGAATCAAGAGACAGTTTCTAGTCCTAACACTGTCACTGAGCTCTGTGACCTTGGATCTCATTTTTCCTGGGATTCATTTGTAATCTGGAAAATGGAGTTGAGCGTAATCCTTTGCTCCCCTCTGTGGCTACCCATTCCAGTCACCTGGAACACCTTTACCTGTGCCTCACCCGGAGTGTTTCTTTCAGAAAGGTGGGTGGAAGGGGGGTGCCGCAACTGTAGTTTACTGTAAGTGTCTTAGGAATTCAGATCAGCAGCGTGGCTGAAACTACGGACATAAATGATCGTCATCTAGTTCTAACTTGTAAGAGTCTGTGCCTAATCCATGGGAGTAAATCAGGTATTCCAGAAGTGGCATTAGCCCTGATGGACTTGCTTTCTCCGATTCCTAAATTGTGGGGTGTTTGCAAGTCACCCCTCTCACTTACGAAGCTGGCTAAAGACAGGACTGCCCAGTGTAGAGTCACCAAGTGGCAAAGACAAAAAATGTGGGCCATGCCTTTTATCTGTCCTCGGTGCCTTTTTCTAGTAGGAGCTAGTATTACGGCAAAGTTACCAGTGTTTGAATTACGAAATCCACCTGCAGATCTGAAAGAAATAATACAGCCTTTTAATTTTATTTTATTTTATTTATTTATTTTTTAAAAGATTTATTTATTTATTTATTTGACAGAGAGAGAGATCACAGCAGGCAGAGAGGCAGGCAGAGAGAGAGGGGAAGGGAAGGAAGCAGGCCCCTGCTGAGCAGAGAGCCCGATGCGGGACTCGATCCCAGGACCCTGAGATCATGACCTGAGCCGAAGGCAGCGGCTTAACCCACTGAGCTACCCAGGTGCCCTAATACAGCCTTTTTAAAGTAGTTCATTGTCTCGAAGCATAATTGAGACCCTAGGTGTACCTGGGCCATTTGAGTTTTTTTCTGTCAACCTCCACTCTCTCTCTGGTCCACAATTTAAATCCAGTTTCAAGTGTTCATTCATGCATTAAAAAAAATATATTTATTGAGTACTTATGTGCCAGACATTGTTCTGCATGCTTGGAATACATCAGTGAAGAAAATGAACAAAAATTTCTGTCCTTGTGGTTTTCATTCTGGTGGGAGGCAGTAGTCAACAGACAACACAATTAATAAATTACACAGTGTGTTAAGAAGATGTTAAGTGATACAGGAAAAAAAATAATAAAGCAGGGTTGGGATGTCGAGATTGCCAGATAGACTACAGTATTAAATCGGGTGGTCAGGGTTGGTCTCCTTGAGAGCTTGAGATGTGAGGAAGGAGATGAGGTGCTTTGCCATGTGGATGTCTGGGAGAAGAGCAGAGCAGGCGTTGGGAATAGCTACAACAAAGGCCTTAAGGGAAAAGCGTGCCCTACAAATGAAACTGCAAACTGACCTCTGACGTGTTTGAAGCACATTTAGGAACACACAGTGGCTGAGGGGAGAAGGTCAGATAAAGCAGAGGACCAGATTATTTAAGGCTTTGTAGGGCATCAGAGTAACTTTCACATTTACTTAAAGTCAGCTGGGAGCTGTGGCGGGTCATTGAGTAGAAGAGTGACATGATCTGACTCTAGGTCTAAAAGGACCCCTCTGGCTGCTGGGTGGAGAATAGGTGATAGAGGTGAGGAGGAGCCAAGAAGACCTCTTAGGAGGCCATTGCAGCCCTCCAGGAGAGAGACAGTGGTGACCTGGATGAGAGTTGTAGCAATGGAAAATGTAAGTACAGGTCAAATTCTGGATATATTTTGAGGTGGAGCTTGCATGATTTCTTGATGGTTTGGGTATGAGATATGAGAGAGAGCAGTTAAGGTCTCTAGGATCTGGACCTGAGCAGTTTGAAGGATAGGTTGCCATCAATCGCAGTGAAGAAACTGCAGATGAAACAGACTTTGAGAGGCAAGGTAATCTATGAGTAATTCTGCTTTGGACCTGTTAAGTTTGAGGTGGCTACTAGACTTCCAAGGGGAGATGGCAAGTAGCCAGTTGGATAGACGTATGGAGTTTCAGAAGAGAGGCAAATGCGTGGCATTTAAAACCATGAGCCTGGATGAGATCACCAAGGGAGTAAGTGTAGTAGATAAAGTGGACCAAGGACTCAGCCCAGGGACATTCCAACATCAGGAGAAGAGAAGGAACCAGCAAAGGAGACTGACAAACAATGACCAGCAGGGTAGGAAAACCAAGACAGTAGAGTCCTAGGATCAAGCAGAGTGTTCTTCAGATGGAGGGAACAGTCAGCTACGCCAGATGCTGCTGGTAGGTCAAGTAAGATGAGAACTGCGAACTGACCTCTGGATTTAACAATGTGGGCTGTCACTAGTGACACCAATAGCTATAACCTCTCCATAATCGCAATTTCATGCGTCCCAATCTCTGAACAAAACCGAATTTTCCAGCATACTTCCTCCCTACAGTGCTTCAATCCAACTATTTTACAACTCCACTGCAACTTCAAAACTATCACCTTTGCACTGACCCTCTCCTCACTGATTTTCTCTTTCTCTTTCCTACCGTGTTGTAGCTATTGGTAATGATAAAGTCTCAGGGCATGACTGGGAATACATGGCTGAAGTGGGGGAGAGGACAACATCGGTAAAAGACATTTAGTGAACTGAGAGTTAAATTGTTGGAAGGGTCATCTCTGTGGCTATTGAACTTGCTAGGAATTCCTCAGTATTGGAGAAAATGACAGTGAACCAGTAATTAAAATTATGAAGAAATGAGGGGAAAATGGAGAGGAGGGGGTCTGTTGGATGGTGGTAGTGAAGTTCTTGGACACTTGCCATAGTCTTTGTGAAAATATCAGGAGGCTTTTATATCTGGGGAGATTTTAGGAGTACCTTAATTCATCATTTCTCAGCTGAGACCCACTGAGGGTAGGGGAGTGCATTTCAAATGCTAGAGCCTCCCCTTCAAGGTACTTGCCTGGCTCCCAGTGACAGTTACTTTAGTAAGCCTGTATTCCCTGTTGGTGGATAGGATGACAAATCTCTCAACTACATTGGGTTCAACACTGTTAGACACTTTTGAGCTAGTCTCTTCTCTCCAGTTTAGGAATGGCTTTGATAGCGTCCTTGCCAGATGACCATCCATCCTTTTTAGTTAAATGCTTCAAATAACAGGTACTTCAGTACTTTGTGAAATAGTCTTAGATGCAATTCATTGCATAGAGAAATCAAAGAACTGTTTTTATAATTACTAGCAGATAGAGAATCTTTTTATGCTAGTAGTGTTGGGGGGAAGACACTTGCTTTACTTTGTCATAGAACTGAGAATAAATGGTGACAGTTTTCTCTTTGGATGATGATATATTTTCCCTGCCTCTCACTGTTACTAGCTTTCCTTTTGATCCCTCGTCTTCCTAGTCTTCCTAGGAGATGAAGAAGGTTCCAACAACGGTTGGGAAAAAACTTAGCTCAGGGCTACTGAAGGAATCAAGGGAATGAGAAGAATGGAGATTGTCTAAAATAGTAAGTTTGGAAAAACCAAAGGTGAGAAGGGATTTAACTGGAATCTGTAGTATAGGATATGTATAGGGTAGATACAGACTGGATTTCCCAAATCCTAGACCATTATAACTTTGATTTCAAATAAAATGAAAACATTATTGAACATGGAAGGAGATAGTTTATGGAGTGCATTACACTAAGCGGTTATCCAAGCAGAAAATGGATATGTTCCAAAAGGGGCTGCAATGAGTTCTCATGAATGGCTGTTGTACCTCATTCAAGTGGGGAAGGTACTTTGCCTGAACTTTTAAGGCTTATATCTTGGAGAGTAATCATGTTTTTCTTCCCACTGTTTTTCTATTTTCCTATCAAGTCTTATACTGGCTGGACTGACTCATGTTCTTGAATTTGGTAGAATTTAATAAAGGGCATTGTTTTATTTAGTATGATAGTGTACATGGCTTAGCCAAGTAAAGGCACTTATGATGTAGAATCTCCATGCATGCTTCTGGTGGGATATCTTCCTTTTACAGATGGGGAAGGGGTGGCGTCAGGAAGGGTCATTGACTTGGCCATACTCACACAGTTCGTCAGTAGCTAAGGTAGGACCAGACGGCAGATCCTCTGACCAGGATTGTTGTGTGTTTTTCCATTATAGTGTGTCAATTTACATTATTGGCTGGTTAGAGAAATGAACACAGAGTGGTTAGGTAATTTATCCAGGCTGCACATAGGAAATTATTGGTAGAGTCAGATGAGTTCATTCCCTACAGAGCCTCCTCAGCCTAGGTGTTCTGGCATGAGTAGGATTTTAATAAGACAGACTGGAAGTAGTGATCATATCTGAGATTTGGACTTTTTTGCTTACTGCATTTAAAATAAATCCTTTCAAAAAGTAAATCCTTTTAATTTAATTTAATTTTAGAGTTTTTATTTATTTTAAATTTTATATGCTTTTATTGAAATATATTTGACACACAATGTTATTAGTTTTAGGTGTACAACACAGTGATTCAACAAGTCCATACTTTATGCTGTGCTCACCACAGGTGTGGTCCTGTCACCATGTCGCTATTATAGTACCACTGATTGTATTCTCTATGCTGTGCCGAAACTCCCCAAGATTATTCATTCTGTAACAAGAAGACTGTACCTTCCACTTCTCTTCACCCATTTTCCCCAACCCTTACACCCCCACGACCATCAGTTTGTTCTCTACCTATGAGTCTGTTTTCGCTTTTTGTTTGGTTTGTTTTGTTTTTTGGATTCCACATATAAGTGAAATCATATGGTATTTGTCTTTTTCTTTCTGACTTGTTTCATTGAGCATAATATCTTCTAGGTCCATTCATGTTGTCACAAATGATAAGATCGTATTCCTTTTTATGACCGAGAAGTATTCCATTATGTGTATACATGCTACGTCTTTATTCCTTCATCTGTTGATGGACACTTGGGTTGCTTCCGCATCTTGGCTGTTGTAGATAATGCTGCAGTAGACATAGGGGTGCGTGTACCTTTTATATCCTTTGGGTAAGTACCCAGTAATGGAATAACTGGATCATATAATATTTTTATTTTTAATTTTTTGAGGAACCTCCATACTGTTTTCCACAGTGGCTGCACCAATTACAAGAAAATAGAAAATAGATATCTATTGTTTCTTGAGGTAGGCCCATCACTATAAATTTCTCTAAGGGAAATTTTGCTTGGAGGGATGCTTCCGCTGCATCCCAGAGATTTTGGACCATTGTGTTTCCATTTTCATTTGTCTCCATGCCTTCTTTTCATTTCCTCTGATTTCTTCATTGACCCTTTGGTTGTTCAGTAGCATGTTTTTTAGCCACCATGTTTGTGTTTTTTTTCCAGTGTTTTTTTTTTTTTCTTGTAATTTCCAGTTTCATATCATTGTGGTCAGAAAAGATGCATGATAGGATCTCCATCTTAAATTTATAGAGACTTGTTTTATGGCCTAACATATGATCTGTCCTAGAGAATGTTCCATGCATACTTGAAAAGAATGTGTATTCTGTCATTTTTGGATGCTTTGTACATATCTGTTAAATCCATCTGGTCTAATGCGTCTATGCGTCTTTCAGAGACACCATTTCTTTCTTGATTTTCTGTCTCAATAATCTACCCATTGATGTAACTGGGGTGCCAAAGTCCCCCCATTATTGTAGTATTGTTCGTTTCTCCCTTTATGTCTGTTAATATTTGCTCTGTGTATTTAAGTGCCCCAATGTTGATGCATAGATATTTACAATTGTAATATTCTCATGTTGGATTTAAAATAATTCCCTTTTAAGAGGCTGTCTGAAATGATGTTGACACTACCTCTATTCCATTGTCCTGCACTTAATCCAAACCATAGATGAAGCTCTTTATTTAATGTAATAAATACTTACATGTTACTTGTGAGTGAAAGAAAGTTTATTTTAAATTATTTAGCATCTCAAGAGAGTATTCTCTTCAATTTGTATTAAAACTCTTATGTAGGGGCACCAGGGTGGCTCAGTGGGTTAAAGCCTCTTCCTTCGCCTCAGGTCATGATCTCAGGATCCTGGGATCAAGCCCCACGTTGTTTTTTGTTACTTAATTTCATATTGTAAAACAGGTAAAATTATACTACTAAAATTATAGGCAAATTATTATCCTAGAAAGAGATTTGAAATTTTTCCTAATTTGAAAATCTTCCTAATATAAGATGTAACTTTTGGGTTATCTTAGAGTAACCTAGTTTTATATTCTTGGTTCTACCAGTGTCTTACTACATAAACTAAGGTATGCATTCTTAATTGGGCATTGTTGTTGCCCACAAAGGGGTGGAAATTGATTCCTGGGGAGGGGAGGCAAAAGAATTACTCATTTTATGTATAAAGCACAGATATATATATATCTATAGATATCTATATATATATCTATAGATATCTATATATATATAAAAGCATATATACAGTCAGTATATCTGTGTTATTATTTCAGTGGGGAAGGTGTATCATAATTAGGAAAAAAAATGTCTAAAAAGGCCTTGAGTGGAGTGCATCTTTGTCCCTAGTTCTCGGCACAGAACTCCTAAGGTATCAACTAATATTTGGGTTTTGTCCTGGCTCCTAAAATAGCTCCAGAGCTATGAAGATGAAGGGAGCATCCTTTGGTATTCAATAACAAGCCCCTTTCAACCACACCTGAGTTTATGTTAATGAAGTGAGCTTTGGAAAGCCCCTGAAGATGAGGGCTGGTTTTAAGGGAACCAGCCTTGTGATGAGAGGGTTAGACCTTTAACCTCGCCCCCTGACTCCTGGGGCTGGAGGTTGAATTAGGCACCAAGAGCCTGTGATTTTAATCAGCTGTGCCTGTGTAATGGAACCTCCCTAAAAACTCTGAGCAACCTTCCAGGTTGGTGAATACCCTAAGGCTCTGGGAAGATAACACACCATAATGCATTACCCCATACCTCTCTTCATCCAGCTGTTCCTGACTTATGTTTTTGTATTGAAAATTGGTAATTTAGTAAACTGTGTTCTGGAATCCTGTGAACCATTCTAGCAAATTACTGAACTTGAGGAAGGGGTTGTGGAAATTCCCAGTTCGTAGCCAGTTGGAGTACAGGTGTCAACCTGAGACTTGCAGTTGGTGTCTAAAGTTGGTGGAGAAGGAGGGCAGCCTTGTGGCATTGAGCCCTTAACCTGAGGGGTCTGTGCTAACTCTAGGCAGTTAGTGTCAGAATTATAAATTGTAGGACACCCATCCAGTTGGCATCCTGTGAGAACTGGAGAGTTGTGTAGTTTGGAAAAACCCACACATCAGAAGTGTTGGTTATGAGTAGAGAAGGAAACAGAAATTTTTCCCTTAGGGGCCATGATGAAAATGTTTGAGAAACAGTGAGGTGAAGGATATATTATAAACTCTTCCTTAGAGGAAATCCCCAGATACCACTGTATTCATTGTAAAGGTCAAACTTCTAGGGAGGTTAGGGTTTCCAATATTTGCATTAAAGGTGTAACTTCCAGTGGTCCAGGAAATGAAGTGGTTAGGACTGCCTTTATAATTGGGCCGTGTTTTTTTTTAGATTTCTCTATCAACTTGCTCACTGTGTAACCTTTCCTGTAATGTCTTGCCTCACATTTCCTCGACCTGAAAGCCTGGCTGTGGCCCAAGAAAGGGGATGTGAATAAAATCTCAGCTGCCTACTCGAGTTACCCTCAGCCCCTGTCAGAGGGGGCTCATGGCTGTAGGGGTCTACCATATGGGTCATCTTTGTTTCTAATTTTGATAATATCCCTTTATGATCATCAGGAACAGAGAACCTGAGGGTCAGTACTTTACGCCAGATGTGACAGATTTTGAAAGTTGACCCCTCCTCACCTGGTGGTTCAGTCCATTAAGCATCTGACTTGGTTTCAGCTCTGGCCATGATTTCAGGGTTGTGAGATCAAGCCCCATGTTGAGTTCCATGCTCAGCATGGAGTCTGCTTGAAATTCTCTCCCCCCGCCCCCCGCTCTTCCTGTCTCTTTCTCTCAAGTAAAATAAGTAAATAAAATCTTCAAAAAAAAAATGTTGACCCCCTCCCAACCTTTTTCTGGTCTCCAATGAGAGTGCCTTCTCTTTCCATTTGTCTGGTACATTAAAGGCCTCATTGCACTGTACTTTGTTATCACTGGAAGGGCTGGGTATCATACTCAGTGCTGTGCCTGGAACTTGGGAGGCACTTGTTAAATAAGACTTGGTTTTAAGGGCAGGGAAAAGAAGCTAGGTAGTAAAAGACTGATGAGTTGTTTGTTTTTCAGATGAAGTTGTCACTTATTGTTTCACATAAGAAGGTAGCATTATACACAGTATCCTTGTTTCAAGTTTCAGTTAGTGTTACCTCGTAGTGTTACCCTGAGGTCCCCATCCCTGGCTTTGTCATCTGAGCATTGGTGAGGGCCCTGGGGCGGGGGAGTAGACTGTACTTGCGGCTCTTGGGTGTTCAGTGGCCTTTTTATAACAAATACCACCATTGAGTGAAGGGCGAGGAAGGGATATTTTAGGATCTTCTGCTATTATTAATCAGTGAAGGAGGGATTACACTGCACAAATACTACAGTTGTGACTTTGATCCCCCAGGGGTAAACAATAATTGTAGAGATTGGATTTCAAAAGCCCTGAGAATTTATTTTCAGTGTATCTATTATAGTTTAATCTCTAGTGATGCAGGTGGGTAATCATTAAGTGGAATTTAATCATGGAAACACCGATTTTTTCATTTAATGGTTTTCGATGTTCCCTTTATAAATGTAAAGAATTATTCATCTATTAATGCAGGTCCTCCTGAATTTACTTGTAACAAGATACCAAAGTAGAAGTCCCGGATTCCAGTTTAAGGACGAATTGGGACTGATGTACAGAGCAGTGGCGAGAAATAAGTACCAAAACACAAGGTTTATGTGGCTGCCTGATACCTAGTCTACTCTCCTGATAAAGTAGATGGCTAATGCCTTTAGTATAATTTTTTTTTAAGAGAGGGCAAAAATGATTAAATATTTAGTCATTAAATTTAGTGTTACAGAAAATAAAACAACATCAAACTAAGAGGAAGAAGGGTTAATGAAGAGGGTTTTAGTGGGGTTTGTCTCTGCCTTGGTCATCTTGAGAAAATGGTGTCACAGCTCTGGATTCCAGTTTCCTCATCTCTGGTTAGGGTAGAAGTCTACCAACATCACATTCTGTGGAACTGCACTCCTTGGGTCAGACTGAGTTGCTCCTCTTGTTTATTCCATGCCTAACATTGTGGAACTTCTGAAGAAATGATTTGAACAATCTCCTATACTTGTCTATCAGTGTTGTGGTCAAAAATAAAATAAATAGATTTCTATTCGTGTGTGTGTGGGTGGGTGGGTGGGTGTGTTGAAGGCATGATTTGATAGAAGAGATTGTATTGTAAAGAGAACAAGGGGAAGAAGGAATTGTGAACAATTAGAGAAGATGGAAAGGAATAAATGAGTCCAGCGATTAGACTTTGTTTTTTTAAAATATCACCCCCCAAATTGTCCATAAGCAAATACAAAGTGGGAGATCTGTTCGGGTGTTTTCCCCCTGGAGGCAGGACTTCCTTGTGCAGCCACCTTGCAAAATATTTTTGGTGGTTTTCCTTTGGAATTCTTTTTAGAGCTGTTTACGAACCACATAAGAAAAGTCATCTTTTTCTTTATGGTAACATCTTGTTTCCTTACTCTTATTATTCCTCACACTTAGTTCTGAATGAAAAAAAAATGGTCAAAATCAAAAAGACTTGATTCTAAACATTCCTTTGAGGATTTTTTAAGAGTGTGCTTCTTACTCTGGAGATAGGACTACAATGGAGCCATTAATGAAATTAGTATAATGCTTTCCTTTAGAACTTTGGGAAAGACAGAACTCATTCTGCTGTTCAGTTCAGTTTATTAAGAATTTGTATACAAATTTAAAAAATCAAAAAATATTTGTGTATATGCATGCAAAGAAAAAAAGATCAGGAGGACATATGTCAAAGGATCGATTGGCATGTTTCATGGTTTTGTTTTCTTCTTTACACTTTTCTCTATTTTCCAAAATATCCACAATGAACATTTTTTTTTACAATCAGGAAAAAGGGGAAAAGCATAGTCTGGTGACTTTGTGGACATGCTCGTTCTGTCTTCAAGCATGGTCAGAAACCATTCTTAACTTTGAGCCGGTGTCATAGGCGGAGCACAGATTCACTTTTGTGGACTCAAAACCAGGGTTACCTCCAGCTACAGTACATCAAAGTTTTGTCTTTTGAAGCACTGATTTCTTAAAAGAGAATAATTCTTTTTGATTTCAGAAATGTTCCTTTCAGTATGACAAGCAGAAGCGGAATATGTTAAAAATGTGTAGGCTTGTTTCCCAAATACTAGTGAAATCATTTCTGATGCAGTACACGCTTAAAATAAGTTTTTATGCAAATTATATGGTGTGATTTAAAAATACCATTCAAAAAATAGGCACAGCTTCTCTGTGTAAGTTGAACTGTCCTCGTTGTGGTAGAAGTTTGGTCATGTGTATCACATCGTAGACAAAATATTTTGTGGGGAGAGAAAAGGGATGTAAAGAAAACTTAAAATATGGGAACACTTGAACTTCTTAAGATGATGCCAAATAATTGCTGCTTTAAAGAAATAAAAACTGAATATGAAGACAAAAAATATTTAATGGGTTATCTAAGACATGGTACGGGTGTGGCCCTGGAGGTTCTTACTACTGTAGCTGTGTGTATACATTTGAAGTAAACACTTCTCTATTCAGCTAATGCTTGCAGCCTCTGTCTGAGTCATTTCAAGCTGTCAGCAGATTTTGCAGCATCTTTCGTATATTTAGCACTATGCTAAAATTTCCCTTTTGGCCCAGGTTTTCAGTTCTCCAAGCATCTCATGCAATGTTCACACAATTGCTGTGTGAAGTACATTTTATGTCTTGTATAATAATACTGTGCTTTTAAATTTATAAGATATCCAAACAGTGTTATATATATGAAATTTTCTGGAAATTTCTTATTTAAAAATAAATATATAAACAGGAGCTCCTCCTCAAGGGACTTCACGTCTTTATTCTAGTGCTATAACTTTGTTTCTGACACTTCTGGAAGAATTCTGTGCTACTGACTGGCACCAGTAGATTTTTTTTTTTTTTTCATGATACCATACTTTTTAAAGTCTAGTATTCTGCAGGTGCCAGTTTAGTAGTCTGAAACTGAATCAGATGTTTTTAAGACCAGAGTTTAATACACTTAGCTGTGCCTTTCAGAATAACTTATTTTATACCACTTAACTTTCCTGTTCTGGAGCTCTGAACATCCAGAAGAATCAGTTCAGTAGGTAGATTAATTTATTCCTTCCTAGTCTAGTATTTTGTGCCATCAATAAAACCAGAGATGCTAAAGCCAATTTCAACAGCTACCTGCTAAAGGAATAAATTCTTCTTAATAGGGATGAAATTTCCATGCCCTGGGTCCTGGGGAGAAGAGTCTGGGAAACAAGAAAAGCTTTATGTCGTCTTTTCCTATGAGAATAGTTTTACAGTGGGCGCTCATAGTTAGAATTTTGCTAAATATGTTTTAAACTAGGCAAGATTTGAAAGTTTCTTTAAAACCATAGATGTATAAAATATCACCCACGGTTTTTGGAGCCACATGAATGTGCAAGCAATCTGCTTTGGGTGAGCAAAAATGAATTGTTTTTCTAATCATGAAAATTGACATGTTTCTAACCTCTTTAAAATATAAGCAGTAGAACATAGTAGACTGTCAGTTTGACTATGTTTCTCCATTGTTTATAAGAAAATTCTGAGCAAAAGTGCTTCCAGCTTACTATGATTAGCTTGAAACCTGATTATAAACTTGTAGTCATCAGTGAACTTTAAAAGGACTAGGAAATTTAAGATTCTTGGTTTTTTTATTTAGTAAATAAACTTTTTAAAAGTTCAGCTGATTCAAAGTTACTGTTAGTGGGGTGAAAGAGTGTCTTTTCATTAAATCACAGACTTCTAGAGCAGAAGGGACCGGAACAACCATGAATACCCTCTTATTTTATAGAGCAGAAAATTGAGATGCAGAAAGATTGATGAATTTGCCCACTTAGTCACACTGGTAGGCAGAATCAGGAGTGAAATCCAGGTTTTCTGACCTGTAACCCAGTTCTCTTCCCACTATTCAGACTTTTTCATCATCTTACTCATTATTAGAAGTGTATTGATTAAATACACGTAGTATATAATCATTACATTAAAAAAGGTCCCTTTGAGTAGGTAAACACATGAATGTGGAAGCAAAGTCCATAGGCACACAAAGGTTTGTGGCCTGCCATGCTGAGTCTAGCTCTCCTAACTCCTACCCATCCCAGATCTCTTCTTGGAAGCAGCCACTATAAAAAAGAAGGGATTTTAAATAGACCATTTTGATCTAATTTTCTAAACTGACACAATATTACATTATTCTTCCCAGACTGCAACTTGGCCTGCCAAGTTTAGGTAATGCCTGACGGAGGAAAAACATAAGGTGCAGAATTGGAATATGGAGAGATTTATGAATTGGATTTGAAAATTACCCCAAGCCCAATGCTTTTCCAGTAATAGAAGTGAGGGCTCTCTTACAGCAGGACTCTGTGACTCAGATAATGCCCTTCATACAGAGAGCCTCGAGTATAAGAGCTTTCATGATGTGGAAAATCCCTGTTGGAGTATTGAACTGGGTATAACAGCTTTAAAATTAGCACACTGGCCAAAAAGAAAGAATTATACTGATGTTTAAATAAATATTCTGAGCCTCTGTACAGCCAGCCATGAGTATGAGACACCATGTGGACCTACTTCTCTTGGCCTCTGAGCCTCCGCTACCTACCTTGATGACACCTTAGGGCTTGGTTCTTGGATGGGTGCACCCAAGCATTTGGTCTGGAACATTCCTGGCAGAGTGAGCAAGTTGTATGAGGAGGTGAAAGGGGCCCCAGGGGTACCGGGGCACCATTGACCCTGCTGCTACTGTTGGAGTGTGGCATGAGAAAAGCAGGGGTTTGCATGCACAGCTGCCCATGTGCTAAAAGGTCAGGCTGGAGAAAGCTGCCAGCCTCTGCGCAGCAAGACAAATCTTGAAGGAGGACGGAGACCGCAAGTGTTTCTCTTTTTTCACTACCTCTATGTGATTGTGTGACAAGAGGTTTTACCTGAGAGGGGAGAGGACACCGGAAATTATAGGTGGTTTAAAGAGCTGAGAATGGGTTCAGGGAAGAGAGGGAGAGAGGAAAGACAAGGGGAGGGAAGTTGTCTTTTCTGAGAGACGTTCTTTGACTCATATACCGTTAGACTCTTGGAGAGTGAGTTTCACATTCTCCTCTAAGGCAGTGATTTTTTTTCCCCCCAAACCTCCCTGATCCTAAGATTCTTTGGGAATACTTGCTAAAAGTTCAACTTCCAGGGCACCTGGCTGGCTCAGTCAGAAGAGCATGCCTCGCAACTAATAACATCTTTAGTGAAGTTAGAAGTGGTTTTTAAAAATTTTTTTATTTAAATTCAATTCAGTTAACATATAGTCTGTTACTGGTTTCAGAGGTAGAGTTCAGTAATTCATCAGTTGCGTACATCACCTGGTGCTCATTCCATCACATGCCCTCCTTAAGATCCATCATCCAGTTACCCCATCCCTCCATGCCCCACCCCAGAACCCTCAGTTTCCTGTAGTTAAGAGTCTCTTGTGGTTTGCCTCCCTCTCTGTTTTCATCCTATTTTCTTTCCCTTCCTCTATGTTCATCTGTTTTGTTTCCTAAATTCCACTTGAGTTTAATCATATGGCATTTGTCGTTCTCTAACTGACTCATTTCACTTAGCATGATATCCTCCCGTTTTATCCACGTTGTTGCAAATGGCAGATTTCATTCTTTTTGATGGCTAAGTAGTATTTCATGTGTGTGTGTGTGTGTGTGTGTGAGAGAGAGAGAGAGAGACAGAGATATCCATTCATCTGTTGATGGACATCTGGGCTCTCCATATTTTGGTGACTGTGGAGGTTGCTGCTATAAATATTGAGGTGCACGTGCCCCTTCAAATCACTGTGTTTGGGATAGATACCTAGTAGTGCAGACACATTTGGATAAATACCTAGTAGTGCAATTGCTGAGTTTTAGGGTAGCTCTATTTTTTACCTTTTTGAGGAACCTTCATACTGTTTTCCCGGGTGACTATACCCATCAACACTTTCTCCACATCCTCACCAACATCTGTTGTTTCCTAACTTGTTAATTTCAGCCATTCTGACCAGTGTGAGGTGGTATCTTATGGTGGTTTTGATTTGTATTTCCCTGGTGCAGAGTTGAGCACTTTTTTCATGTTTCTGTTGGCCATTTGCATGTCTTTGGAGAAATGTTTGTTCCTGTTGTCTGCCCATTTCTTGATTGGGAATTGAGTTTAAGTTCTTTTTTTTTTTTTTTTTAAAGATTTTTTAATTTATTTATTTGACAGACAGATCACAAGTAGGCAGAGAGGCAGGCAAAGAGAGAGAGAGGAGGAAGCAGGCTCTCCACAGAGTAGAGAGCCTGATGTGGGGCTCGATCCCAGGACCCTGGGATCATGACCTGAGCCGAAGGCAGAGGCTTTAATCCACTGAGCAACCAGGTGCCCCGGGTTTAAGTTCTTAATAGATTTTGAATTCTAGCCCTTTATCTGATAAGACATTTGCAAATATCTTCTCCCATTCTGTCCATTGTCTTTTACTTTTGTTGACCGTTTCCTTTGCTGTGCAAAAGCTTTTTATCCTGATGAAGTCCTAATAGTTGCTAATTTTTGCTTTTGTTTCCCTTGCCTTTGGAGACGTGTCTAACAAGAAGTTGCTGTGGCTGACTGGAAGAGGCTGCTGCCTGTGTTCTCCTCAAAGATTTTGTTGGATTCTTGACTCACATTTAGGTCTTTCATCCACTTTGAGTCTATTTTTGTGTGTGGTATAAGGAAATGGTCCAGTTTCATTCTTCTGTATGTGGCTGTCCAATTTTTCCACCACCATTTGTTGAAGAGACTTTTTTCCCATTGGACATTGTTTCCTGCTTTGTTGAAGATTAATTGATCGTAGAGTTGAGGGTCCATTTCTGGGTTCTCTGTTCTGTTCCATTGACCTGTGTCTCTTTTTGTGGCAGTTCCATACTGTCTTGATGATCACAGTTCTGTAATACAGCTTGAAGTCTGGAATTGTGATATCTCCAGCTTTGGTTTTCTTTTTTAGTGTTACTTTGGCTATTTGGGTCTTTTCTGATTTCATACAAATTTTAGGATTGTTTATTCCAGCTCTGTGAAAAATGCTGACAGTATTTTGATAGGGATTACATTGAATGTGTAGACTGCTCTAGGTAGCGTAGAAATTTTAACAATATTAGTTCTTCCAACCCATGAGAATGGAGTATTTTTCCATTTCTTTGTCTTCCTCAATTTCTTTCATAAGCGTTCTATAGTTTTCTGAGTATATTTCCTTTACCTCTTTGGTTAGGTTTATTCCTAGGTATCTTTTGGGTTTTGGTACAATTATAAATGGGATCAATTCCTTGATTTCTCTTTCCTCTGCATCTTTGTTAGTGGATAGAAATGCAGCTGACTTCTGTGCATTGATTTTGTATCCTGTGACTTTGCTGAATTCCTGTATCAGTTCTAGCAGTTTTTTTGTGGAGTCTTTCAGGTTATCTACGTAGAGTATCATGTCATCTTGAAGAGTGAAAGTTTGACTTCTTTGCTGATTTGGATGCCTTTTATTTCTTTTTGTTTGACGAGCATGCCTCTCTTGATCTTGGGGTTGACACTCGATCTCAGGTTTGTGAGTGTAGAGATTACTAAAAATAAAAAATCAACTTGAAAACAAAAAATAAAATGAAAGTTCAGCTTCCTTGGCATCTGCCCCAGAGATTCTGGCAGCATGTTCCTTTTCCCCTGATAATAATGCCTTTGTGTTGATTTTTTAAAAATGTTTCTGGACATTTAAAATATTGTTTAAAACACCAGAATATTGGTTCATAGTGACTGTTGAAACATAAGTGCTGTTTGGGGCGCCTGGGTGGCTCAGCTGGTTAAGCATCTGCCTTCGGCTCAGGTCATGATCCCAGTGTCCTGTGATCAAGCCCCCATGTTGGGGCTCGCAACTGCTTGCTCAGTTGCGAGTCTGCTTCTCCTTTTCCCTCTGTCTTCCCCTCCCCTTTGGATCATGTTCTTGCTCTCTCTCTCAAATAAATAAAGTTAAAAAAAAAAAACATGGGTGCTCTTAACCTTTGCAAAAGAACCAGCAAGTGGTCTTGTTTGTTGTAATGGCCCTGCCATTATATTAGACCCAGATCCCTGTCTGTGAGTTTTAAGTTATTCAGATTTGAAAGAGTATGGTAATTGTTGGTGACTATTTTTTTAAGAAGTTTTTATTCACAAAAATTTGTATTTTCATATAATAATTATAAAGAAAATGCAAACATGAGTAAGACCTATACATTCCTGATGTCATCCAACAGTAACAGTTTCTGTAGTTAAAACTTTTATAATGAGGCAGTAGCCACTGTTTGTTTCTTCATCACGGTCATTTTAACATTTTAAAATGTAAATAACAAATTTCAGTGATTGTATTGTTTTCTTTTCAGATAGGAACCAAGGCTTTAGTCTTCTTAGCTCATTGGCTGGAGCAAACCATAGCATTGGGTCAGCAGATATGTGTGCCTCAGAGGTAAAGATTCTTCCTGGATCCTTTCAGAGTTTGGTTTTTTCTCATTGTTGTTTTTTCTCATTGTTTCAAGTCTCTATACCATTGTCATTTTTTCCTTTCCATTTAAGAGGCATCAGACAATAGTAGACCAAGGGTAAAAAGAGAACCTAAAACAGTCCTCTTGCGCCTGGTACCTGTTGAGAGAAGGCTGGTTCGGCATTAAAGCAATAAGCCCTCTCAAGATGTTTACAGTTTGGGCTGTTCCATGGGGTTTTGGTTTTGGTTTTGCTAGAGGCTTTAAGAAAACGTGCTAGGATTTCCTTGAGACATAAAGTTGCCTCCCGATCTTTATAAAATAGAATTGATGGTTCTTTGTCAGTAATCCTATGTCCAAAGCCCTGTACCAATCTGAGGCAGGGTCCCTGCCTTCAGTGGGCTTCATCGTCTGACTTTGACCCTGTGGCCTCAAGGATTTGGGTTCGAGTGTACCTTGGTCAGCATGCTGGAATCAAGAGCAAACTGCACAGCAGACTGCCATATTGTCTTCCCAGGCATCTTTTTCATCAGTCTTGAGCACTTTGTGATATGCTTATGTCCATTTTCACATTTTGAATAAAACATGGCTCTTAAAGCAAACAAAAGGCGTGTTTTAGTAGCCAATAGCAAAATCATAATACTTTCTGGTTTTTCCTGAAGGGAAAATATTCCTGAGTTAGTGAATTTTTAGCCTCTTATTTATTTTTTTAATGTGACATTGCTTCTTCTTCCATCTCTCATTGTCTCTAGCTTCTGTTACTGCTTCTCTAAAGCCAACCAGGGAGGGGAAGTGTCTCTTAAAGTCTCTCTGGCTTTAGTTCTGAAATAGCCTACTATTAAATTAGTGCTTGTGTGTATTTTCCTCAACAGCAGCCCCATTTGCCAGCAGCAGCGAGGACTGAATCTCTCTTGGATCATCGGGGCGGTGCATCTAACACAACAGACACTCAGGCTGATAGTGTCGTGGGTAAGTTCCTCCTTTGGCTGCCAGGAGACTGCTCTGTGGAACTTGGAAGAGGTATGGGGCATAAATCATCTGGGGGGAAATTAACTTGAAACATGAACAAGGGAAGAAAATTGATAGTGTACCCCAAGTGAATGTGAGCCTTGTGGACAGCTATCAGAAAAGGAGGGAGAATAACCACAGAAGCAGTCCGTGGGTACCATTTTCTCTGATTCTTGTAGCAGGATCTTGATTCAGATCATCTTAACGGAGACAGACAGAACCAGGTGGTGAAACAGCTTTATATCTCCATATTCCAGTTTTTTTTTTCATAGTATTTAACAGTTGGCAGAATTGATGGTAACAAGAATAATACAACTTTATAAGCCCTTTCACATCCTTTGAAAGTTCTTTTAGATCTACTTTCTCATGTTTGGTAATGAAGTTTGGCAGAGAAGTTATTTTATGGAGACGGAGCTGAGGCCCAGAGCAGTTTAAGAACTTGTCCAAGGGCATCTAACAGAAAGGTCCCAGAACTGAGACTAGAATCCATTCTGACGTCCCAAAGCCAAGAAATGTAGTTGACGGTAACTGTAAATGTCCTTTTTTGGGGGAAACTACTAACATCTCTGCTTTCTTTTTATGCCACAGAGGGCCCAACATGCAGGATTTGCAAAACTCTATTTCTGATTAGAAGAGTGTCCATGTAGAAAACTTAAGTGTTTGGTAATAGACGCATATTAAGAAGGAAAAATTACGTATAATCTCTTTTCTCTTTAGTATGTTTAACCTTGTCTTCTCACTTGGGTCCCTCCTACTGGCTTTAGACCCACTAAAGTCTCTGCCATGAAAGCAAACCAGTAACCACACTAACCTAAATAACTTGGGGAAATAGCATTCTGACCAGATACCAGGAGGCCCCAAACAGAAACAGTGGAACAGAAATAACGAATTCTGTTTAATACATTTGAATGTCATAGGGGTATGGTTTAGAAATGCTGAAATTATGTATATTTTGTATATATCAGGGTTGAAAAAAATCAGAAAATCTAGAGAATGAGAGCAAGGTTTCTCACTGTCTGAGAAAGAAGCCACATCTAAGGAAAGGAAAAAGCTGTGTGTGTGTGTGTGTGTGTGTGTGTGTGTGTGTTTCCTACCTATTTCCACTGAGAGGGCCTGGAAGCACTCACACTCCCAATAGCTGTTGACACCCTTAGCATTCAGATCTTGCTTTTTAAATACCTTTTGCCAATAAAAGGATCCAGGGGCCCTTGGAGAAGTGATTGATTCTAGGTCCGGGGCAGGAAGAATGCAGGATGCTGAACCTAGAGCCATCTCCTGGGGCCAGAAAGTAAGGAACTACTGACAGAAGGGGTGGGAGCGTGTTGAAAGGGCACCAGGCCAACCTTGGAGAGAGCTTCCAGTGGCCCATGCTGGAGCAGTGTGACCAGCGAGATCGAATTTAGTATTGGGCTGCAACCCATAGAGCAAAATAAATATCTGTAAATCCAAACTAATATAAGAAATAACTGGGCAAGAAAGGGCGGCTCTTCTTGCAGAAGAATTCTAATTAATACACATGGAAGGAATGAGGGAAAGAAAAATCCTTATCAGCCACGATCAGGATCCACCAATGGATGTGAGAGTTAGTAGATGAAAGTTTGCGAAGAAACGTGACATCTACATCTTCTAAAGTAGCTCTCCCGAGATACTTACTTAATACAAAATGGAAGATAGTAACTTTGCCCTGGAGAAACCCGGCAGGTAGCCTTTCAGTGGTGTTGAAGCTCACCAGCAGTAAGGCGTGCTGACATCCTGTGCCCCCTGCTAGGGGCACCAGAAGGACTCATCATGCCTGTGGTCTCCATGCCAAGGTGTGTGACCTCAGTCTCCTAGGAAAACATCCAACAAACCCATACTGAGGGACTGTCTACAAAATCACTGACGAGTTCTCTTCAGAAGTGTCAAAGCCATGACAGACGAGGAAAGACTATAAGGAGTGGTCACACATTGAAGAAGACTACAGAGATATCGTAGCCGAATTCTCTGTAAGCTTCTGAAACAGGATGCTAGGGAGAAAAGTGACGAAGGTGGAATGAAGTCTGTAGTTTGGTTAATAGCACTGTACCATTATTAACTTCTCAACTTGTGTCATACTTCGGCTAGGAGATGAAGGTGGAACCCTACTGTTTTTGCAACTTTTTTGTAATACTAAAATTGTTTCAAAATTTTAAAAGAAGGTAAAAACCAAGCCAAACAGGGGTAAATCCCTTGTCAATCCCACATCTTCCTCCTCTCTTTATTGGAGGGAGAACTTTCCATCCCTCACCTCCCATTACTCTTTAGCTCACTCTCACCTAGTTTTTGTCCCATTTTGCTACTAAAACAGTTCACCAGTGACCTCCAGACCACTAAAGGTAATAGGTATTTCCGTCCTTGTCTTGACCTCTTGGCAGCTTTCAAAATTACGGATCAGTCCTTTTTTGAAACATTTTCTCTTGCTCACCCGACACTTCTGACTTCTCTGGTTATTCTTTTCCTTTCTCTGTTAGATGACCCTCCTTCATCCGGCCTCTCAAGATTGCCATTCCTCGGTGCTCCATCTAAACTCCTCTGCCAAACCCATATTTAAGCATGGAGTGATTCTGTGCACGTCCAGCTACCATGTATGCATAGATAAATCACAGATTCTTAACCTCCAGCCCTGTGCATCTGCTGCCTCCATGAAACTTCCCCTGAACCAAAGGAAATTTATGAGCTAAAGTGCATTCTTAACACTAGATTATCTGTATGGCATTGTAGTTGATGTGGAGAATTAGAAGCTGTCCTTGTCTTCAAGCAGCTTGTACCTTAAAACTGTAGAGATGAGCCTTGCAGTATAATGCTCACGGTTGTGGACTTGGAGTCCTGGACAAATGGCTTCAAATCATAGCTCTGCCACTAATGGTGAGATGACCTTGAGTGAGTTATTTAGCCTCTCTATAGGCCCTAGTTTCCCTTTCTATAAAATAAAATTTTTCCTCATGGATCTGTCACAGAAATGAAATGGAATCATGGGGCCCCTGGGTGGCTCAATTGATGAAGCCTCCAACTCTTGACTTCGGCTCAGGTCATGATCTTGGGGTCGTGGGATTGAGCCCTCCACCCTAGTTGAGCTCTACACTCCGCGAGGAGTCTGCTTGAGGATTCTATCTCCCTCTCCCCCATTCCCTGTCCCCCAGCTCACACGCACTCTCTCCCTCTCTAAAAAGTATGGGATGAATTCTAGGGAAGGAGACCTGTGAACTGGGCTGGCTAGGAAAGACTTCCTAGAGGTGTTTGGCATAGAGTGGAGAGTGAGTAAGAATGCTGATTAAAAATAAATTGTGTAAAGAGATAACAGGCTGTGATAGAAATAGTGAAGGATTTGTAGTAAGGAAATAGGTAGGCATTGGCTTTCCTGCCGAGTAGCTGTAATTTTAGATGAGTTCATTTTTAAAGCCAGCTTCTTCATGTGTAAATCACAGGCATTGATTACTACCCTAACCACCTTATATAGTGGCTGTCCGTAATGGGAAAATATTTGTCGTACAGGAAAATATGGTATAAATTCCAGACATCTGTTGTTGATCGATACCCCTCAGTAGAGAGGGTGGCCTTTAGAGTTGGAAACACCTAAGTGTGAATCTGCTGCGTTCACACCAGCTGTGACCTTGAGCAAGTCACTTCAACTCACAGCTCTACATTTCTTATCTCTAAGATGAAACCAAGTTCTTTGCCTCAGTATAATGTAAGGATAAAATAAGCTTACTCTTCATTTGTGGGGGCGCACTAGCAGCCAAGCAGGGGGAGCACCACACACAGGAAAGCGGGGACACATGGAGTACTCATTCAGTGATGGCTCCCATCAAAGCTAAGATCGATTCTGTATGACTGTGTATTTAGCACATGCAGAAGTCATTTCGGGCAAATAATGTGACAAATCCTTTTTTCAGATCCCATGTTAGATCTGGATATTCAAGAATTAGCCAGTCTTACTACTGGTGGAGGAGATTTGGAGAATTTTGAAAGACTGTTTTCAAAGTTAAAGGAAATGAAAGGTAATTGGCTCCATCATGTCTAACATGTTCCTCTCCTGGTGCTCCTCTATTTTATATGGTAGGATTTTGTTTTGTAACCACTGATTGGATTCCATGCTCTGGTGTCAGCTGTCTGGAGACACCTGGTGCCTGGGGGACTGTGCCATCCTCTGTTGGTAGAAATTCCCCCGGGAAAAGTTTTCCTCTTTCTTCACTCTCTTTCCTCTTACTCTCCCTTCTTTTCTTGCCTCTCTCGGCTTCTTTCAGTGTGTCTCATTAACTTGGAATCAGTAAGATCCCTGCCAGTTTACTCACATCATCCCCTTGTGGAAAATCGGGAAGACTTAAACTCCCTAACAGCTGTAATGACTGCGCCATAAGCATTTGTCTTTGAAACCCATCTCTCATCTTCTAGCGTTAGAACATCCGTACACTCCAGACTCTCCTGTGCTATTAAGCGAATTTCTTAAGATCTGTTTTCCCCCTAGACAAGGCTGCGACGCTTCCTCACGAGCAAAGAAAGTTGCATGCAGAAAAGGTGAGACGACCAGTCACATATTTATTGAGTATCTATGAGAACGTCTGGTGCTGTTAGAATTAGGTATCCCACTCATTGACTTCTAGATGTCTCAGTGTGAACTTTCAGTTGGATGGTAGCTTGAAACTCATTGAATGTTTACACAGTAGTAATATATTTGCTGTAGTCAAACCAAGATTTTTCAAATGTTGAGTGACATAGAACTTTCATTGAGACTCAGGATGTTCGCCTTCCTAACTGTTGGGCTGGAAAACCCTTAGTCGTTTTGTTTTGTTCTGTTTTGTTATTACCAACGCAACACATGTTCTTGGCAGGAAATGTATGTGGTTTACGGTATTTCATTGTATGAATGTGCCCTCATTTATTTATCCATTTCCCTTTTGGACATTTAGGTCATGTGCGTTTTTTTGTTTCTATAAGTAGAGAAGCTGTGCATAATCTTAACACACCATCACCTTTGTATGTCACTCTGATTTTGTCCTTAGTGTAAATTTCTAGAAGTGGAAGTCCCGGGTCAGGGTCTCCAAGGGTTTGGCTACCCAGGGCTGGAGGGCTGGAGGGCAGGGTATAGAGCGTTAGGCCTTGATCAGTTCAGCGTATTGACTGACTCATGAACCAAGCTGCAGGGTAGCTCTTGCCTAAAATGTGCTGCATGCTTCTCTCCACAGGTGGCCAAAGCCTTCTGGATGGCAATTGGGGGAGACAGAGACGAAATCGAAGGCCTTTCCTCTGATGAAGAACACTAAATCGCCCGCACTAGGGTTTGACTGCCTCAGACTCTTCCCTGCTGCACCCAGTTCTGTTTGGCCAGACTTCCCAGCATCCTGTTGGCCTCCTGACTCAGTTTTAGGGCTGTCTTACTTTTAGTTTTTAGTAGGGGTAGTGGGGCTTTTCTCCCTCAGTACAGTGGAAGGGAGCAAGGAAGGTAATGCCAGCAAGGAGTGACAGTTTTCCTAGTACAGAGGCCTGGGTGGTTTGCCCCAGCTGCAGGAGGAGGCCACCATGCCATTCCCGGCCCACCTTTTGCAGAGTGTCCTCTGCAGTCACACTCTGTCACTGTGGATCAGGAGCTGGTGCCGCCTTTCCTCAAGCTTCTGGATTTTCTGCCTGCAGGGAGCTTGCCCACCCTGAGCTTTGGTGCTTTTGATGGTAGGGAAGGAAGCAGTAGACTTGATTTGTGCCACGCGGTAGGTGGGCCCAGAGTCAGTGGCTCTTAGCTCAGTCTCGCGCGAAAAAAAGTCTCTGGCCGTTTCCTGTGAAAGAGTGTCTCAGCTCACACCAGAAACTACTGAGAAACAAGGGTGAATTTTTAGACAATGTTAGAGGAGGCCAAGGTGTCCTCTGGTAGGGATAAACAAACCCATCTACCAGGTTGCTCTTATGAGGGGGCGGGGTTTGTGTTTAAGAGAAAGAAACTTCAGGAATTCCCTGTTCTGGGCCACTGAAGCAGTCTGTGACCTTATCTGGAGGCTTTTGCATTAGTCCTACCAGGAGGAAACTCGTCTTCCTGAGAGCTCATGAGATATCAGAGCTGTGCTGTCACACTTTATACCCTCAAAACAAGGCAACTTTCCCCTCTTTGTCTCTGAGAACTCAACAGATCACTGCCAGCACGGTCACACTACAGGGTGCGTGAGCCGGAGAAGGAGGGAAAGGATGTGAGAGGTTAGGTGGTGAAGCTCTGAGGGCCAGTGTGACGTGCAGGGCTCGGAGTGGGGGCTCAGCTTCGGGGGAGCCGATCCCCACAGGGAATGTTTCCTAAAGAAGTGTGGGAAATATAGCAAATAAAAATCCCTATTTCTGTGTTTGTAGACACTTGGGAATGTATGCCATTGACATTCACTGTGGTAGCCATTGCCACGGTTCTAGCCTGGTGCATGGTGCCCCAGCTGCCTGGTTGGTGCTGGCGAACAGGCTGACAGCCACTCCTGGCTTAGCGTGGACTGTGAAATCCTTAGGTCACCAGCAGAAACAAGCTTCAGACCCCTCTGTGCCCCACTAATCTCTGCAGAAGGAATGGTGGGAGGAGTGGAATGCTCCAGGTCCTGGGCCAGGGCAGCCTTGACCAAGGAGGGGAAGGTTTCAGTGATTGGAGCATTCAGGAAGAGCCATCATTGCAGGCAACATTGGCAGTTATCTTGCTTGGTGACCCTTTCTCCCCGCTTTCCTTTTTCTTTTTTTCCCTCCTCTTTTAACTATTCTGAAGGTCTTTGAGACAATAGCTGATCACCATTCCATCATCTTTGAGGTGGCTGTATTAGCTGTTAAGAATGCAAGGGAAGTTGGCTCTGGGGTTGTGAAATGAAAGGCGGAATATTCTTAAAACATGAAGTGTTTCAGAAAATATATCAGGTCACATGGTTAGGGAACACAGACTAGAAAAAGCTGTGAATGTGATTTTCTGGATTAAACAAAGCCAGGTGATTAAAATATGATTTATTTATAAAGTCTGCTAATGTGTGTTATGATTGTTGTTTTAGCATGGCCTGTGTTGGGGAAGGCTTCCTTCACACTGGGCGTAGGTAGTGAATAACTGGAGAGTTAGTCAAACTCATGATTTTGGAGTCTCCCACATACATGTGTATCAGCTGACCTTTTTAAGACCTCAGCGTTCGGGGCGTCTGGATGGCTCATGGGGTTAAGCCTCTGCCTTCAGCTCAGATCGTGATCTCAGGGTTCTGAGATCGAGCCCCGCATCTGGCTCCATGCTTGGCGGGGAGTCTGCTTTTCCCTCTGCTCATCCTCTGCTCATGCAAGCATGCATGTGTGTGTGCAAGCTTACATGCGTGCACATGCACACACACACACATACACTCTCTCTCAAAAACAATAAAAACTTGAAGACCTCAGCTTTTTGGGGCTGTTGGCCCCTTCCAGAGGACATTGGGGATAAAGTGTCCAGTGCTTGTCTCCTAAAGGCCCATGGTAAGAAGAGTGATCATGAGCTAATAGTGTAATAAAAGTTGTGTTCTACCTGGCCACCTGCGTGGCTCAGTCACTTAAGTGTTTGACTCTTGATTTCGGCTCAGATCATGATCTCAGGGTTGTGAGATCAAGCCCTGAGTTGGGCTCTGCACTGGGCAAGGGGTCTGCTTAAGATTTTCTCTTTCCCTCTGCCCCTCCCCACCCCTCTCCCACTCCAAAAAAAAAAAAAAAAAAAAAGAAGTTGCAGTCTATCTGATGTGATCTATGTACATGCCAATACAAGTTACTATGGACAGTCTGGGATTTTAAGAGATACTCGGGTTTCTCCCCCCAACATTTCTCTATTTGTGTAACAGAGTTGGGCATATAGTAGGCCCTGAATTTTGGCATCAATTTGGATATGCTAGTTTGAAAAAACTGATGACAAAAGTTTGAAGGTCCACGAGTATTGGAAGGTAAGGAGAGACAAAAATAAGCTTTTTTTTTTCCCCTGAGAAAATCATGTGTTATGTAATAATTTTAGAGTGATGAAGACATAGATATTTTTATAATTTTAAAATATGTTATCCTGCCAGAGTATGAGAAGATTGACAGAACCAGTTTGCTTTCTCTCTATTTATAGAACTTGGCCACATCTAATTCAGAGAAGCAAGAGATTCAGGGACGCTAGACTTGGACAGCTGAGTAATATGGGATGTGGTTCAAGGACCATCGAGCATGTCAGGCCATCACTGCAGACTACTTGTAACTCATGAAATGTGATCTGTTGCTCCCTTCCTGTTCCCCACTATGGAGAGAAGGGGATCAACACCGTCACTGTGGCTTGCTGGATTCCCTTAACCTCGGGCCAGTCTTGTAACAATGGCCATCGAGAGAGCACGTGGAGTGCCTCTTGCCCTGCGCTGGCCTGCCACAGAAAAGCAGCCTTAGAAGAATTACTGTCTGAGGGTAAGCTGAGAGCTCCATGAACTATTCTGAGTGCTTGTGGACGCAGAGTTAAATTTAGCGAACATGTGTCTACTGTGGTCAGAGGCTATGATTCATTGAACATTCTGATTGATGGAGACAGAGCTTCAGAGAATTGTGTAATGAGCTAGAGTCCTTCACCGCACCCCCCAACCCCAGATTTAAAGCAGTCACACAATTTAGGTACAGCATTCTGTCATTAAATACCAAATCTTACTGGAGCACTACAGGTAGAGGAGATGAAAAATCTAGTCAAGTGTGTACCACCTTCATGGAGGAGGACACCCTGACGATGAACTTCCCTTGAATTTGTGTGTCCTAAAAGCAGGCTGAATGTGCAGGGTGAAGTTCACGGTTTGACTTAGATTCCACTTAGGGTTTAGTGTAGAGCTCCATCCTTGCGTCTCTGGCATAGAAGCTGTTGCAGAAAAGATTTTAGAAATTCTCGGTTTCACATTCTTGGCGCTATCTAGCTTGTTATTAACACCTTGAGTCTTGCTCTTTGTGCGGATATCTTTATGCAGAGTTTAGTGTGTGTGTTTGTAGCACTAAAGCTAGAGTCTAGACTAGAAAGCAGTTTCCTCGATGCTGAGGTATTTCTCTGATATGCAGAGTGGAAAATTAGGAAGAGAGGTGGTAGCAACCACATGGGCCTTTTGTTGGAACACCACCTAGCTCCATTCCAGCCATGAATGATCCATGGTTCTACCTGATTTCCTTTTGGAAAAGTACTGATTCAGAACCTGGACCTCATGGTTATTACTGCAACTTTAGAACACAGGTTTGGGAAGAAAAAAAATTTTCCCTCTAGCAAGCTGTCATATCTGTTTATAGGTCTAAAGCCTCTCTCCCCACGAGCACAAATCTGGGAGGCATAAACAGGTCACGTAAAGCAGTTCTTAACCAGCCTCCGTGGTTCTCACCTGTGGGAGGTGACCAATCATTGCCTCTCCCTTTTCCCTTCCAACCAGGTGGCTTCCATGCTACAAAATGGGGGCTAAGTGAGGTCTGGGGTAGGAAACAGCACAGTTTGGGAGGCCAGCCTCTTCATCTGAAGCCCAAGGACAGAGTCTGCACCAATCCTGCCATTCTGGAAAATTCTCAGAATGTCGTCAGTGGGGAAGTTAGAAGGCTTCAAGGTTGGAGTTGAGAAAAAGCAACCATAAGGCGTTCCTTTACCCAGGTGAGAGATGAGCCTGGTTTCAGGGTCCAGCACTGCCTGTGAACCTTCCTGGTGCCAGGCTGGGGCAGGTGTGGCAGAGACCACAGACTTGGGGAAGGATGTGGGTTCTCTCTGGAAGCTCCTCATCCAACCCGGGTGACAGAAGGGGGCAAGCAAGACGAGGCCACAAAGGTAACATGCTGGGGGAGCAGGTGAGGTGCGGTGACCAGCCTCAGTTGCCATGGGAAGGGGAGACTGGAAAGTGCACCTCGGAGCAATCCTCTCAAACCTGGGCCCACACTGGAGCCACCTGTAGGGCCCCAGCCCAGAGTTTCTGGCTCACTAGGTCCCAAGTGGAGCCTGGGGAAGTATGTTTTGGCCAGCTGGGGTGCTTACTGATGCTGTTGTCCAGGGTCTACACTTCAAGACCCACTGACATTGAGGAAGTGATGCTTAAAATGAGCCAGGGGCTCGGGTATGAATTGGGGCAGATGGGTGAGTGGAGGCAGCAAGGTCTCAAAGGAAGTTGCAGCATGGACAGAGGTTTGGAGAGAAAGCAATTGGAGGGCACCTGGGTGGCTTAGTGGGTTAGGCTTCTGCCTTCTGCTCAGGTCATGATCCCAGGGTCCCGTGTCGGGCTTTCTGCTCGGCAGGGAGCCTGCTTCCCTTCCTCTCTCTCTCTCTGCCTTCCTCTCTGCCTACTTGTGATCTCTGTCAAATAAATAAATAAAATCTTAAAAAAAAAAATTGGAAAACCCTCATAGTCCAGTTAGAGATATGGTGGTAAATAGGGATGGAATGAAATGTGGAGAAAACCTTGAAATGCTACTATGTGGTGCCAGTGCCTACTCGGATGGTAATCACGGAGGCCAAGGGGTCTGGAGCGGAATAGACCTCTAACCACAATTACATTGCTGGGAAATCTGGCAGCGGTAGCAGCCAAAACTAACTGATTAGCACTACCTGCCTGGAGAGCTGTGTTGAGAAGGATTCTGAGGCTGAGAACAGACCCCGCACTGGGATTTGTGGTTTTTGCTGTGGGTAGAGAAACGGCATGGTGGCCCCCGGACTAGAGGGCACATGTTAGCAGGACAGTATAGTAGTTGGGATCAGTAGGAATCAGGAATGAATTGGAGTGGCCTACCTTCATGCGTGAGTAAGGACTTGCAGGGTAGCACAGTGGAAGCAGATGCAAAAGATATTGCTAAGGTAGAACCTGTGAGATGTGGCCACTAACTGAGTCATTAATTCGCCAAAAGTTGGTGGCCCAAAGAAGGCGGGGCTATGAGAAGATGCAAACGCTGCTCTCTGGGAACTCAGCCTCAAGGGGAAAGCAAACACGGTTACCACACAGTGGGGCTGACTGGCAGTATAATCACGGAAGGCTTCCTGGAGGGAATGTCTGCCTGAGTCCCAGAGCATTGGTGACAGTGCTTGAGTGCCCTGCTGGGGTGTCGGGCAGGCCCGGGGCGTGGGTGTGGACTGGGGAAGAGGGCTCGTCTTCACGGAGGGGAGTCCGTAAGGAGCTCCGCCACCTGTTCACTGCCGGGTTGCGCACTAACAGCTGTGACAGCCAGATAGGGGCCAAGTGCCGAGAGCCCAGGGGTTCCTGATAAAGGCTTTGGAGCTTGTGCTGTGGCCCGGAGCATCTAAGGTCATGCGGATCACACAGCCATGCTGATGATGCTTTCCTGGGAGTGCAGGCAGAGGCGGGGAGCTATTGAGAAGCCGTGTGGTCTGGGTGCTAAGGACCTGAAGTACAGGGCAGGGGGCGTGGACGAGCAGGACTGGGTGGACGTGGGGCTGAGGAAGCGTCGGGTGACTATGGCTTCCAGGCCGGTAGGCCAGAGGAGAGGTATGTGGTTTAACGAGGGCAAGGATGAATTCCACTTCCACGACCATGAGTGTGAAGTGCTGTGGCATCTCTGTGCGCCAGTAGGCTGTGGGATACAAGTCTGAAACTTGGGACTGATGTCTGTGCTATAAATACGGACTTGGGAGTCATTAGCATTAATGTGGCTTGAAATCATGCGGGGAGATGAGGTCACTGAGGAAGGAATGTCAAGAGTGCATACAGTGGTCTGGGAACACCAACCCAGCTGGAGTAGGCACAGGCCCAAGAGAAGTTTGCCTGAGAGGGCCAGGACAGTTGGGGAGTGGGGCCTTCCCGAAAGGGAGGCTTGCTCAGTAGGGGATGGAAAGCTCGGGAGAAAAATGCCTCGGACCTGTTCAGGACTTGGAGAGGGGGGAGGAGGGGATGGGGCTACTGATCAAAACTGGGAGTCCCTAGAGTGCTAGCTTGAACGAGCTGAAAGAGGGGACGGGTTGGGGCTGCTGTGATTTGGGTCCCATTTACCAGGCAACTGGAATTTTAAGTCGTGGATCTGAAGGAACAGGTTGGGTTAGAGTTGGGGATTTGAGTCACTTGCTGAGAAATACTGGCTAAAACCTTGGGGAAGACAGGGACAGGATGGTAGAACTAGTAATTCTGAAGGTAGGACTTCACTGCAGGCTGTGGGGGCCCAATCGCTAGGCCCAGAGGTGCTGCCCATGTGAACTTGACCTCTGTTCAGGTGTGGGAGGTATTTGAGGAGTTCCTTAGCAGGAAAAAGCTGGACAAGTGGCCTGGCTAGAGGATTATTCTAGCCCCATGCCATTCCCCACCCCTGAAAAACTTGTTTATTCATTTTAATCTTGTTTCTTAATCCACATTATCTGGGGTCAGTGAAGATTCGACCAAGTAGTCTATTTCTCCTTGGGAGTTTTCAGAGGCACTGACTAAGTCCTTGGAGCTGCAGTGTGAAAACCTTCTTTAGGAATCTAAAATTACCTCCATGCCTATGGGGGGATGAATCTGGTGGCACTCATCTTTCCTGTACTTGAATGCAAAGTACATTGATACATTGTACATTTGTACAATGATGCAAAATGCCAATGCAGGTATGGCAGTGCTGGGACTGGTGTGGTGTTTAGATGTGGGAAGCGAGGGAGAGGCACCTGGTGTGACACGCCTGACCTTTGCTGGGCTGAGCTGGGGCTCCTGTTGTCACTGGAGGGTGGACTGGCACTGCAGGGTACCCTGGGTAAGTGGAAGAGGCTGGGGCAGAATGGGGGGTGGGGATGAAGACGTTTGTGTAGCCCCTGGGACCCCCTTGGGGCTCCCTTTAAAATCTCCCCACCCAGCCAGAAGAGCTTTTCAATGAAAAGTTTATTAGAAGGGCACTTACAGGGGAAAGAGATGACACAGATCTTTAACAATAGGGGTAAAATGCTTAAACAGGTGCTCTGCTCTTAAGATACAAAAGTTAGAAAAATCTAAACCACTATAAATACGTACATGCTTTTTACAAAGGTGTTCAAAGGTCAGGCTGGCTGAGAAGTGAAGGTCACCCAACACCCTCCACACTCTGTCCCTGCCCCCCCAACCCCACCCCAGAGTGTCTGGAAGAGCCTCCTCACCACAGCAGCAGGGAGGTGAGTGAAGAGGGGAGGGAGGGGGCTCTGGCTCCATCCCTGTGGCTGGAGATCTCACTGCTCTGAAGGGAGAGGGGGTGGGTTCTGAGGTCCCTTGGGGATGAGCCTGCAGCCCCCCCTCCCATTTGTGCGTGCTGCCACATGCTTACCCAGTTTGGTTGCGGGGGGTAGCTTCTGGAAGCTGAGCGCTGTGCTCGCAACCAGCAGCGTTCAGAACGGGCTGGGCCCCTGACTCTTGCCCAGAGAGACCTTTCTGACTTTCTCCAAAACAATTAAATAGTTCTCTGTCTTGAATGGTTTTAAGAAATTATTACATAAATATAAAAACACCAGAATGCTAGAGTGTACATTATTTCAGCATAAAAAAATCAGTTACAGAATCACTGAGAGCATTTCTCAATCCAGTTTACATGATCGGCTAGCTGTGTTTCTAGAAAGTTGCCTAGACCTCATGTGCCCACTGCCTTCCACCCTTCTATGAGCGACCCCTCCTCTTCGTGTCAGAGCCACAGCCTGCTGGGTATGTGTTTTGCTTTTCTACCCTCTTGAGAAGTAGTGGATACTCCTCAGATGGATGATCTAGAAGGGAACGTTCAGGCCCCGAAAAGAAAAATGGTACAACACGTTTTTAGTAAATTGGGGACATACTATAGATCTTCGGGCCAACTCCCGACTCTGCCCCTTCAAGTCACACAGAGCCCAGCATTAAACTTAGACCCCCTCTTGCTATGGGTAACCCCCCTGGGAAACCGGCCTGTGAACAGTCCCCAGATTCGTCTTCCTCATCCTTTTGAGG
This sequence comes from Mustela putorius furo, assembly GCF_011764305.1. Taxonomy (NCBI): domain Eukaryota; kingdom Metazoa; phylum Chordata; class Mammalia; order Carnivora; family Mustelidae; genus Mustela; species Mustela putorius. Next base: position 10,603,254 of record NW_025422045.1, on the reverse strand, counting down.
CCAACAGAGATGGGCCTCAGGTGAGCTCTGGGCCTGGGGAAAGACTGGTACGAAGTCTCAGAGCTGCTGGGGGCCCAGGCTGAAACCCCCTCTGCCTTCTCCCCAGACTACATACATGCGTGTGTGACATGAACATGCTACTTAAAGCCTTTTCCTGCAGTTTGAGTAAACCCCGGGATAGGTCCAAACTCTAGGAAGCCAAGGGAAGATGGAGGAAAAAAAAACTAAGCACAAGATACGTGCTACAGCTCATTCCAATACATTAATGATTTTTAAAAAATCACCACGGTCAATAAAAAAAATACAACACAGACAACATAAGGACAATGGGAAAGTCTGCCAGCAGCCTTGCCCTTGTGTGCGCGCGCGCTTCCTAAGAGGAGTCAGAGGCCCCGCTCCTGACTCTCAGCTTGTCTCAAAATGTCAGATCGTCTGCAGCCCGCCAGGAAGGTGGCCAACTGAGATGATGTTCCAGCACAAGCCTGTAACCCGAAGCCGCTGGGGCAGCTACCTACTGGGCTTGTGCTGGAAGGACCTAAGTTACTAAATAAAGTTGGGAAGAGGAGTGGGGGAGGAAAGGAAGAGAAGAGATGTTGGCTCCTGGGGGCGGTGCACAGCTGAGGACCTCAGGCCCGGGGCTAGCTCCTCGGGGGCTCGGGGCAGCATTAGCCCCAGGGTGAAGGCAGCTGGGTGGGGAGTCCCACCCAGGACATGACAGTTAAAACTGCCCTCCACCCCTGCCCCCAGACTACCCTATTTTCTCCTGCCCCTATCAACTGTCCTTTAAAAATTCTCTTTAACATGAAAATGCCATTCCTACAACAAGATTTTCAAACTAAGAAAACCGCTTTGTGACTTAAAGAAAGGCCACTAATATGACACAAGTCCCCCTACCCCTGCGGACCTCCCCTGCCCAATACAGCTGCAGCCTCTCTGATGGGAAGGGCACCAAGTCCTCACCTCGAAGTCTGACTGAATTTCTTCTAGAGGTGGACTTACCTACATTCTCCTCTCACATCTTCCTCCATGGGTCTAGTCTATAAAGAAGAGGGGCCAAGTGAGCTTTTGTAGAAACACAAGACTAAGACTTCACACCTCCTAAAGTAGCGCTCGGCCCTGAGCATCAGGGGTGCCAAGACACCATCCAGGCGCAGCCACCAGATCGCTCAAACCGTGCTGTACTTGAAGCGAGTCCCCAAGAAACAGGAGGACGGCTGTGTGCCACAGGAAGGCCTAGGAGGAGCAGGAGGCCGATGGAGACCTCGGAAACCGCTGCCCTGGCTTTGGGGGAAGGCACCACGGCACCAGTGGAGGCCACAGTGGAGTGCCCCCACCACAAGTCTCAGACCTGACCAGGAGCATGCGTGCACGTCCAGGTAGGCCCAGCCGGCTTCCTGGAAGCAGCAGTCGGCAGATGGCTTCACAGCAGGTGAACCCCGGCCCCTTGGTGTCTGACCGCCTCGGAGAGGGCGGTTGTGTAGGGTCTCTGGGCTCTGAGTCAGAGACCAGCATCGGTCTGGCAAGGTGCTCCTCCCATCTCTTCCTGTGTCCTCAGGGAGCTTGGAGAGCAGCTCTCCTACCTGGAAACCACATGGCTAGAGCTGGGGGGCATTAGGATCCTGCCGGGGAGGTGCCAGGAAGCGCCCACTGTCCCCATAAGGCATCAGAAACGGCATCACATTTGATATTTATACCCGCCAGAAGTAGACATTTTCTGCCCTTGGCCTGGAATCAGACAGGACTTCCATGGGAAATCCCTTGGCTTTTCCTGGTAGAAACCCATGCAAAAAGATGGGATAAAGTCATTTCATACAAAAACAGCGACGAAGAATCAAGTCCCAGTTACACGTGGCAATGCTGTATTCTGCAAGAGGCCAGTTGAAAAGGAGGGATTTTTTTCCAGTTGAAGTAATGTATACCAGTTTCCTCACTAATTGCCACTGGGAACGGTACTTCTTACACAGTATAGCTGCTGAAGTCGTCACTGATGATCCTCCGCCGTGAGCCAGATAATCTTACATCCCTGGGGGCGGTGGGGGGGAGACGGCACACCTCTGTGCTCCAAAGCTCCAATTTTCCAAGGTGTTAAAAAAAAAAAAAAATTTAATAGCCCTTTTTCATTTGCCTATGTTGGCCTGAGATTTTTTTTCCCTTCGGTTGCATTTGCTTCTGTTAATTTCAGTTTCCAGAAGTGCTGGCAGAGTGTCTTCTCAACAAAACCTGGAAAAGCTTCACCTTGAGAGAGAGAGGTTGCCAGCCCCCCCCACAATGCTGGTTTCCCCGTCAATGTGCCAACCCAGGATTTTTTTTTAAATAGAAAATAAACATTTAAACGAGCATACGACAAAGCTCATTTAATTAATGCAACTGACTACGTAAACCAGGAGAGCCGGATGCATGAGAATAGCAAGTGAGCTCTTACAGAGGACTGCAGACCCACGGAATGGAGCGTCGCCTCCACTCAGACCCCACGATGCGACAACTGCCTCCTGCCTCACGTGACCATCTCACGTGCTTCAAATCTCTGAGATTAACAGGAGAAGAGAAAATATACATTGTATAAGCGCTGAGTCTCAGCAGATCTCCCAACTGTTCCAAGTGAGAAAGGACAAATTTGAGAGGAGGGGTCTTGTCCACTTTTCCCACTGTCCACGAGTGCATATTCTGAGCATGCTGGCTCACCCTTCTCGGGACACTGTCAGAAGAAAGGGGACAGATGCGCCCCCCCTCCCCACCCCAAGTCAATCCGGCTCCTTGGGTGCAGGGTCTGCTGGAGTGCTGGGGCTCAGAAATGCTCAGCTGAAGCACTGGTCACAAGCGCCAGAGGGCTAGGCATGAGGTTCGCTCCCGCCCCTGCAGGCTCTGTCCCACCGAGAACACCCAAGGTGAGTTTCACACTCCAGGCCGGAACTCACGGCCATTTCCTGTTGGACAGTGACATCCCAGATTGCTGTCATTAAATCCGAAGGGGGCTGGGAGGAGGGGGCAGGTGGTGAACTACTACCTGTTTGCTCAAGCCGCCAGAGCAGAAGCCATTTCTTGCCCTGCAAACGGGGGCCAGAGGGCACATGTGTTTGGCAGACACAGCTGTTCAGAAAATCCATCTCTGGGTTTGCTTTTGCGTTTTGGAAAACAGGTCAGTGCCGCTTTGATTGAGGGAGAAAAATTTCTTCTTCATTGACAATAGTGAGTTCCAATTTTCTCCTCCTATGCGGCCTTCCCCCACAAAGCCCACCCTCCCCCCCACCCTCCCCCTTCACACCCAGTGTCTCTAAGACACACTGGAACAGCGGATGCTTGGGGAGCCCATCTGAGTGAGGACCTTGTCAAGCCACTGCAAAGGCCCATTCAGGTGCAGCTCGATCCAGCAGGGGGTGCTGGTCACGGTTTGTCTCCTGCAAGACATAGGGAGAGGAGTGGGCTGGGAGACTTCAAAAATGAGCAGAAGGACACACATACAAGTCAGAACACCTCTTCCTGCTTTGATGAGAGTCCTCTAGCCAGAGCAAGAGATAGGCCCATGGCGGCTTCCTAGACCCTGCTCTAGAGGAGGATCCAATGACTTGCTGAGACAGCCGGGGCAAACTCCTCCAACCAGGAAGAAAGAGCCTTGAACAAATCAGGTTCTCTTGCCGGGGAAGGAAATAGCCCTTCAAGGGTTAAATGTGTTAGGCAAATTCCAGGGTATCCTACTTGTCTACCCATTTCTGTGACAGGCCCCCCCATAAAGAACTTCCAGCCTGAACAAAGGTCTCCCTGGGTCCCATCTGTCCTGAATGGGCAGCCTCAGCTCCAGGGCCAGGTCCGGTCCCAGCAGGCCCTGATGACGTGTGTCTGTCTGATGGAGGGGTGTTTTCTGCACAGCGCCGACAGAATCTACATGCCATCAGTTCCCAATGTGCTGATATAATTCCCATCTATGGCCTTATTTTGGAAAATCTTACAAGCAGAGCAAGCCATGGAACAATTACTGGAAAAAACCAAGGCACACCACACGTTTCTTTTCCCCAAAGCACTTTGTCTAAATTCAGGCTGGTTGATGACGCAGCCCACAGGCGAGCTCCCAAAGGCCTCCAGTGAGCAAAGGCTATCTGCTGAGGCCGGAGGTGCTTGTGCCAGCTGGAGGTGAGAGGCCTGGGCCCGGGGCCCTCCCCGCTGTTGGCCATCTGACAGGAGGGATGAAACCTTACTCTCTCTTTGGCCCAAGAGGCAGAAGGAGGGCAAGACTGTTCTGGGAAGGGGCCGCACCCGCCCATTAGGCAGCTCTGTGGGGCTGCCAGGTGGCAGTGACGCGGTAGGCCACACAGGACCCCACGTGCTGGCAGCATGTCCCACATGGTGACACAGTGCCCCTAGGGAAAGGCCTCTACCACCAAGGGACCTCCTCCCAGCACTTGGGAGCTGAAGGGCCACTGTGGTGTGCAAGCTCGAGGGCTTTTAGCTCGAGGCCACATGCCCTCCTTGCTTGGCCTAGGCAAGCAAGGAGGTTTCTAGATGGGCTTGTGGACCCCAGGGTGCCTCTCTGACCTGAAATGCCTGAGTACAGTCCTCTGAGAAGTCTGGGTGTAGGAAGAGCAAAAGGACTTTTATCTGGCTCTTTTCCATTGGTGTCCAGCTAAGTAGTTCCCTTCCCCACTGAAAGAAAAATACTAATTTTGTAACCTTTCACTCTGGTCCCATAAATGATTTCAGCCAGGGCCAAAATGTGGGCTAAAATCTCTCCTGGGCTGGGCCCTCGGGCCTGGGCTCATCTCCTCAGGCTGTCATAACTGGGCTGTAAGTTCTCCTGAGAGGCCTGACTACTTTCATTACTCGGTTAGTCACTCATCCTGGATTTTACAGAGATGCCCCCTCCCCCACCCAGACCAAGATGCTGTGTTCCCTGGACCTGTGGGGCAGACACGGGGAACAGCAGCTCAAATACGGTAAATAGGAGAGGACTTTACAGACCGAAATCCTCTAATGAGAATCTGACTTTCCATAAGTCATGCTCATCTGGATTTCATTACAAACGGTGGCCCAGAGCCAATACTGAAATGGGTTTGGCCTGGGTGCAGAATGACTACAAAACAAAATGGATTCCAAACATCTGGAAAAATGAAGAGAAGGGGGCAGTCACTCGCAAGGCGCTGGCCCAGGATGCCTCGCGGGCTCCTCTGCGTCTGCCACGGCAGCTGGGGGCCGGAGGGCCACAGGGCTCTGGCCCTCACACCCTCCAGTCTAGGCGTGGAAAGAAAAGGGACCAGCTTCGCCAAACCCAAACCAGAAAGCTCTGGGAGATTCAACAGAAGAGACCAGGTAGACCTGACCAGTGCTATGTTTAAACCAGTATCTGAAATTCTGAAAAAAAAAAATAAATAAAAATAAAACTCCTTTCTTAGCGGGTAAACTCGGTTCCTTTTTGACTACCCAAATCTTCTCTCCTCCCATCTGCCTCTCAATTTTAATACCTGAGCTCCTCAGGGTCACCTCCATCAGAGGCAGAGCCCCAGAGAAGGGCAGAACAGCTCCTTGGAGAGGGTTGTCCTAAAATCATCCGCCCAAAATGAACAACGAGCAAGGAGCCAAGAGGCAGAGTGCTAGGCTCAGCTTTTCCGCTAATGATGTGACTTCAGGCGAGTCACTTTCCCTCCCTGGGCCTTGGTCCCCTCATCTGTGCACCGGCAGTGGTACCAGTGTCCCCGGCCAGGGTGATGGTGAGGAAGATGTGTTTCTGGTGCTTGAGACACTGCCGTGCTCAGCTCCTCCTTACCCAGCGTGGCTTGGGCCCTCCCGGCCTGCCTAGCCATGGCCTCTGATCCTTGGTCTCTGCTCTCTGGGGGGAGGGTGGCCTAGCTTATCTCTAAGGGGCCCCTGCTCTGCTGCTTGAGTCCTGTGCAGTCAGGCCCCCATGACAGGTGGCACCCAGACCTGACCTGTATTCCGCTCCCCAGCCTTTGACAAAGCTCATGCGGATGGTGCACATCCGGGTCAACTGGTAGACCGCCTCGAAGCCCTGGTTGACGGACTGAGCCAGGAGGGCGGCAAACTCCTGGTTGTTGAAGATCTTCAGGTTGCACCCTGCCAAGAGAACAAAAACAGTGCTTGCGGGGACAGGCACACACGTCCAGAGCCCCACTGCTGGCTGAAGCCACCCCTGGGTCATCCAGAACAGCATACCTCACCCGGCCCAAGTGGCACACAGTTATTCCGTGCATTCGCCCCATACTCCACACTCAGTGCCACGCTAGGGACAGGCCCCCTCATCTCAGTCCCTGCCCCTGAAGCCGGCCCCACCTCAGTGGCAACACGCAGGGCTGGATTCAACACTGGCCTGTGAGCCCCAGCTCCCGGAGCCAGGGAAGGCTGAGGAAGACTGTAAAGCCAGTGACCTAACAACCTGAGGAAGGGTTTGCAGAGGTGGGCCTTGCCCTGGACAAAAGGGCCAAGGCAGGACTCCAGGGACTAGAGAGAGAAGGTACCTAAGCCAGAATGCCCATGGCTGTGTGGGGCATGGCTGACCACCCAGGGAGCTGGAGCCCTTGACAGTAGGTGCAGGGGAAACAGGCCAGACGAAAGGCTCCTCAGCCTGCTGTTCCAACAGGTGGCTCGGCACAGGGTCCCAGGGTACCTTCTACCCGGGCTTCCCTGCTCAATCCACCTGGGAGCAGGAAGGAGCAAGACACTCGGGCCACAGTTTGGCCTTGGGGCAGGGTGATATTCGTAGCAAAGTGAAGATGTGTGTCTAACTCTCCAGGCAGTAAAACCTGAGCCAGGCCCAAATAAAGTTTATAATAAATCTCCTGAAGTCGTACTGCCTGAATGCCTGAATATGTCAATCAGAAAAATAACAACAGCACATGCTAGAAATACCCAACAGGTGAGCTAAGGTGACATTTATTAGTAGGCCAACACCGGACTCCTAATCTTGCTGTGTGACTTTGGGCCGGTCACTTTCTCTTCATAAGCCTGGGTCTCCTTTGTAAAATGGGAGGCTGGCCTCGGGGGGTCCTCCTAGCTCCTATGTTCTATGATAACAAACCCCACCAGGGCCAAGGCAGCTCTCCCCAGAAAGGTGTGGGATGGCTGGGGAAGGGAGTAGCGACAAGGCCAGGAACACAACTGAGCTTCCAGTTTTCTTTTTCTCCAAGGGGAAGTCTAGTGACACAGGACAGCAGGTGGGGTCCGACTCCCAGCCAAGCCAAGAAGCAGAGGGACCACTGGACTCCACGGTCCCACCATCCTAGGCTCCTCCCAGCTCAGCCACTCCCTAGCGCTGTGCCTCCGTGCAGGTGGCTTACCCTCTCTGAACTTGTCTCCTCACTCGAGGAGCCAGGATAATGGGAGAAGACTGTGCTGACCCTGCCCAAAGCTCATCACTCTGCTATCATCTGCTACCAAGAGGAGGAAACACATGCCACACCCAGTACCAGCCCGGTCACAGCCCACACTCCGTAAGCAGCACGGCCCGGGGCTGCATGCCTGTGAGAAGCGGGCCCTGGCGGGGCTCTCGGCCTGGGTTTTCTAGGTCCAGAGGCCTGGATGGGGTCTGTCTCTCTGCCTGTGTTGCTGCATAGCTGTGGCCCTATCCAAGCCCCCCCTCTGGGGTGCAGCTTGTAGCCATTTCTTGGAATACAGGTGGGATTCATCAGTTCTACACAGAAAACCCACAAGAGCGTCCCAGAATAAAAGCAGAACTTTCTTGCGTCCTTCTGGGGCCTGGCCCCATCATGCTTTCTAAACACTTCCTGCGTCTTACATGGCCTCTCCAGCCAGAGTTCCACCCATATGTGCCCTACTCTCCATCACCCCCGGGGCATTGGCCCATAATGTACCCTTGAGGTCCCCACCCCAACTGTCACCCTGTGCCGAATGCCAGCCAGCCCTCAATGCCTGTGTGCCGCCTTCAGGAAGCCTTTCCTGATCCATCCCAACACTTAAATGAGTTTTTCTCCCTGGATCCAAGAGCACCTTATCTCTGCTGCTTCCTTGGTGATTAGTACCTTTCCTTGTATTAAACCCATTTGTGTCTTTGTCTCATACACTTAGCCTGCCTGTAAGGTCTGTGGGGACAGCAACAGGGCCTCCCAGACCCCTCCGTCTCCCTCAAGCACCTGGCATGGTGCCCACATGCTGTGTGAGTTTGTGGAGTGAAGGACAAAAGCATGATGCCTGTGCATCTGTGCACGCAGGGCAGCAAGCGAGTGGCTACGGATCAAAGGCAGAGCCATCAGAGGCTGCGTCTGATAAGACACAGACAAAACCCCTATGAAGCCCCTCCAGGCTGGCAGTACAAACGCAGAAGAGGAGAAAAGGTAAGGATGAAGAAAGCCCCAGCATCCTGGAAGCACCACGGGGTGGGGCTGTGAGAGCTCCTACCTGGCGGGATCTTGCAGACAGTGGCCGGGTGCCAGCCATAGCGCTGGTTACAGTTGGGCGACTGGACGAAGATGGCGCTGTCGCTGAGGCACTCTGCGAAGACCTCCCCTCCAATGTAGTACAGCCGCACGCCTCGCCCTGGAGAGATGGGGGTCAGACTGGACTGGGGTGGGGCTGGCCCCAGGGCCAGCAGAGGCACGCCAAGGGGCCCAAGCTGCAGCCAGTGTTCTGAGCGACTGCGTCCCCGCCAGCCTCACCAGACAAACAGGACCCAGAGTCCAAGCTTAAACCCGCAGGGGATGTGGGGGTGACACCGGGTCCCCTAACGCGGGGCGGCCAGTGTTGCAGGGAAGGGGCATGGGCTAAGTCTGCATGACGGCCTTGGCCACAGACAAGCCATGGGCCAAAATCAAGTTCCTCAGCCTCAAAGCCTCCATCTCTTCAGAAGACGGGCGATGTTCCCACGCAACTCAAAGGGCAGCCGAGCCCCACACAGCACCCTCTGAGCGGGAGCTGCAACAGAAACTCATTCAGCAGACATCCCAGGAGCCCTTCATGACCGGGATGGCTTCATGCCACCCCTGTACCTTCTCCTCTCTGTGCATTTTTCTAAAACATTCCATAGGTTTCTGCCATTCACTTTTCCTCCATCTCTGAAATCCATTCCAGATGGACAGAAATTATTTTTAAGCTGGCTTTGTGAGCCGAAGCAAGCAGTTACGTAAACACGCTGACATGAGGGCTGCTCTCAGCCTGGGGAGGCTCTTCTGCACGGGACGATGGCCTCTGTTGCCGCTTCTGGGGAAGAGGCCCAGAGGGTTGGAAGATGGAGCCAGAGGTCAAGTGGGACAGAAACCAGGGGGCCGTGGGAGTTCTGCCTCCTCGGCCCATGATGGCCCCAGAGCCCCTTTCTCCTTAGTTTGGCACGACACACGAGGGGTGTGGGGGGACTCGGGGTCCACAAAGAGGGGCCGCTGGATGGTCTGTCAAGAGCAGAGGCAGAGATGGAAAGACCCCGACAAAAAGAACAAAAATGTGTTTCGTTTTGGTAGTGTCTGAACCACTATTTTTAAAATATAGAAAAGCATAAGGAGAACAACAAACACCTGTGGATGCCGCTCAGGACCCATATCTTTTTTAACGTAGAACAAATATGGATGCTGTCTGGTAAGGCTGAGGGCTCAGTGGCAGGGGGCTGTTTGTCACCAACTAGGTCACACTCATGGTGTGGCCTCGGCAAGGCTCTGCTCTCCCGTGGGCATCAGGTTGTTCCCTGGAGAACGAGAACCCAGGCCCAGACCCATGGCTCCCCAACGTTTCATCTTTTAACCATAAAATCCTCTCTTTAAATGAAATTTTCTGTGAAAACTCAAGACATGATATGGACAAGATCAAGCGTGCTCTGGTGCACTTAGGACCAGACCCGCTGGTGCCCTGCCCAGCTCCGGGGTTTGCCCTGGAGCCCAGGGGCTCTGGACTGACCATACCCTATTATACCATCTCCAGGGTCTTCTGAGGGACTCAAGATCCCCAAACTATGAATATCCAAGTGACACACACACAGCTCCCTCTTCCATAAACAAAGTGGTCTCTTAAGTATGTTCTGGGTGTTAGAAGGTTCTGGCAGCCTATATGAAATTAATAAAAGATCACTCTGGACACCACCTACCTATCCACCTAGCAGTCAGTCCTTTAGGGATATGTTTATTAAGATAATCACATACATTGCCCTTTTCATAGATTTGCCATTTTTATCCCCTCAAGTGAGTGTTTTTGTCCTTGGGTTTCCCCTCTTCAGACTTAATCTATGTTTTCTAATGGGAGTGACCAAGCAATGTGAACTTTTCTGGCCTGGCCCCTAAATAGGGCAATACAGAGTTTGGGGGCTGGCTGGGGAAGTGGGTCCTTTCCCCAGGTCCCAGCAGAAGGTAAGGCACAGCGGGGGGAGGGGGTGGTTAGGAGGGGCAGGTGGGTTCTGAGCCCAGGCTGCTGGGCTGATGTGGGTGGGGAGGGGGGTGGATGAGGAGACGGGGTGCCCTTACCGATGTGCCTCCGCGTGAGCTCCACGGCCGCGTTCCTGTTGACGTTGGAGAGCAGCCCCAGGCAGAAGCGCTCGGAGTTGGAGGGGTCGGTGAAGCCGTCCACGGTCATGGAAGGCTGCGAGGCGTGGAATGTTTCCCCAACGCGCTGGTTCAGTTCATAATAGGAGATGGAGCACCAGAAGGCCGGCTCGCAGTAGGTGACAGGCTGCAGGTCTGGGGAGACAAGCCAGGCTACTGGGTCAGGGGCCCCTAGTTCGCCTGCTCCCTAGCAAGCTCCCCTGGCTGCTCTGCAAGGCTATTTCTGTACCTCTCTGAGGGTGTTACAATCCCCAGACCTCGTGCCTTGTCCTACCGAAGCCTGCAGGATCCAATGTGATAAAGTACTCTAGCGTTTGGAAAAGGGCTTCTCCACTAGCCTTGCTGCTTTCATTTAGTCTTAGCTCATAAAGGGCCCTGTCCTGCCTGGCTGGCCTTGGGTTCATGCTGTATTCAAGGAGGGCCAGGCACCACCCAACACCTGGGCAAGCCTGCTGAACAGGCCTGGCAGGTTCCCCAGGGGTGGCCATGCCACCCACACGGCCACCTCCCAGCCTGTTGGCCTCAGAGGGGCTTTCAGCTTTTGGCTCTGCCTGGTCTCAGGCACTCCGAGCCTGCCGAGCCTCAGAGTCCGAGCCTGTAAGATGACAAGGCTGGCAAAGCGTGGGCTGTGTGTGTGGGGGGGGGGGGCACAGGGCACTGGGCCTCCGACCACACGTGCATGGTCCACGGAGTGAACCCACCGCTGTTACAGAAACTATCTTCCAAATGTCTCCACGTGCTGTCTGTCGGGACGGCTAAGACACAAAGCCACCTAAAAGAAATTCTCCATTTGTCCTGTGGTCTCAACCAAGAGCTCCTCAAAGCAAAACTGCCATCTTGGGAGACACCAGTTCTCTTTCTAATAAGAGTTGGGAACCCTGAAATAGAGGTTTCCCATTACACAATCCTCCCCCCCATCTTCTTTCCTGGAACTCCCTCACCTTCCTGTCACCTCCGGCCACCCTAGTCCACACCTGTCCGGGCCCCCGGCCCTCCTCCCTGTATCATCTCGGACACCCCACTGGGTCCATGTTTGGCCCTGGGCCAGGCCCCCGTCCTTCCTCCCTGCCATCAGTGCTGCAGCATCCTAACAGGACTCCCCAGCACGCTGGTCCAGCCTCCCTGCCCCGCACGGCCCCAACATGGGGTGGAGTATTGTCCTGACCCCCTCACTGCCTACGTGAATCCACCTCCCTCTTGGAGAACCAAAGAGGCCCCGCCCCTTCTCACTCCTCCGTCTTAGACCTCCAGCCTGATATTAAATATATTTGGAGTCCCCTGAGTACTTAGGGTGCATCTGCGGGATCAGGTACAAGGGACAGGAAAGGCTCACCATGCCAGCGCTGAGCCCTGGCCAGAGACCCCAGCTCACTGCCTGGAGTGAGAACCCCCGGGGAAATCTGCTCACCAGGACTTTGGAAATGTGTGAAGCACAAGAGGAAAAAAAAAATCAGAAACTGTTCTGGGAGGGGCCTGCAGGGCCGAGGGCCCAGATCTACTTGTGGGGTCTGTGCCTATGATCCCTTCTCAGGGGAAGGAGAACACCTACCCCATATGTAAGAAGATGCAGATCGGTAACATTCCTGCACTCAGCACAGGCCCAGAAAGCGTCCATGGAAGGGCTAGGACACCTAGATCAGCCTCTTCGCCCCAGCATCATCAACATCTTGGGCCAAATGATCCTTGGACTGGGGGGTGGGGAGCCCCATCTGTTACAGGCTTTGTAGCAGCACCCACTAAATGCCAGTGGTACACATCCATCACCCCCACCCCAGCCGGACACGGACAAATGGCTCCAGATACTGCCAGCTGTCTTTGAAGGGGCAGAAGAGCCCCTGCGTGGAGACCACCGCCTTCCAGCTTCAGCCAGGTCACAGAGCCCAGGCTTCACCGCCAGGCAGCCCAGAACGCGCTCTGCACTCCACACAGATCGGCTCTGCAACTGTGAGCAAATCAGACCAGCTCTGAGGGTTTCAGCTTGACACGTGGCTCTCCACAGCCACGGGACGGGCGGCCCCCTTCACCAACACCGCCCAGTCTGCGGACAGACTGGGAGAAATCCCAAAAGCGCGGGGCACGCATCAAGCATTCCGTACGTGGTGCTGATGATTAGAACTGAGGATGTACATGAACCTGAGTACGTCCTGCTCCTGTCCCGGCCTCCACTGCGGGGAAGTAAAATGTCCTTGGCCCTCTCCTCTCTTCCCAGGGAAGATGAGAGACGGTAGGGGCTACTTGTAATGAGGGAGGGAGGAGTGATGGGGCAGGGGCGACCGTGGCTTGTGGCCTAGGCCCCGGAGGTCGGGTTGAGCCACATGGGCCCCATCCGGCTCTGGTGTCACTCCACGCTCCGACATTCCAATGAGATAAGCTATATTTTAAACAATGTGGTCACTAAAATGTGAGCTATGTTGCTTTGGTGACCTTAAAAACACACACACACACACACACACACACACACCAAGAAATCCAAGTATAATCCAGGCACTCAAAAGGGACGGGCAACGCATCGGAGGCAAGAAGTCCTGAGCAGGGGCTGCTGACCACCACTGCCCAGGGGCTGGCTCTGCTGGCCTTGCTTTGTGAGCTCCCCCGGCCTGGACAACCACTGCAACTTTCCTGGAAGATGCCTAGTGCAGACCATCCAGGTCACTGTGCATCTGGCGGAGGTCAGCCTGGAGAGGCAGCTGGGGCTGCTCTGCACGGGCCTTGGCGTCCCCAGCAAAGTACAGAACAGAGTCCTCATCCCAAATCATAAAGCCTTCCAGCACCCCCTGGGCTTAGTGCAGGCAGAAGAGAGAGAGAGCCTGGCTCCCAGGAAGCCTGGCACAGCTACCCATCAAAAGAAAAAAAGCCACAGGCCACCCATTGGGTAGCGTGGTGCCAGAACCACTCAGGGGAAATGTGAGCTTTGAGGCATCTCAGAACCAGAGACAGGCTTGGGGTCCTGGCCCAAGAGGCCCCCCAAGCAGATCTGAGCCCTTATCTAAACATCCCCGCAACTTACAGATACACATTGGACAATGTGGTGGAAAACGCTGGACTCGGGAGCCTGACACATAATTAAAGAGATGCTAGTTTGAAGAGTTGGGGGTGTAGGGGGAGGGCAGGGCAGTCAGACCAAGGCCAAGTCTGAAGGGTACCGTTTTCCTGAGTGCTGTTCGGATGAGCTGGCCTGTGTTTGGAAGCAGGACTGAGCCGGGGCAGTGCCCCCAGCCATGTAGTCACAAGTCTCCAGAAACACCTAAGACCCAGCCGTGCCTTTCACCTCTGCCCCTCCCGGCACCTCTCAGCTGCCCCTCCTCAAGGAACCTCTTCAAAGGGAGCTGCAGACCAAAACATATGGTTGCCACCTCCAGGTTCTCCCTTGAACGGCAACTTATTTTTTTTTTTTAAAGATTTTATTTATTTATTTGTCAGAGAGAGAGTGAGCGAGAGCAAGCACAGGCAGACAGAGAGGCAGGCAGAGGCAGAGGGAGAAGCAGGCTCCCTGCGGAGCAAGAAGCTTGATGTGGGACTCGATCTCAGGACGCTGGGATCATGACCTGAGCCGAAGGCAGCCGCTTAACCAACTGAGCCACCCAGGCGTCCCGAACGGCAACTTATTCTTAAACAGCACATGTATCCTCATTTTTATTTCTCACCCAAAGACTTATCCGTATCATGGTTAAGTACAAGAAAAATATAAAGTCAGGATGCTGGAAATGAGAACATTATAAACAGTAAAATCATGGGTTATAGTTACTGAGAAAGCACTCAGCTTGGCTCTGAGCTCCCTAGCAGACAAGGCAAAAAGGGAACATCACATGCTACGTGTCTCTGGTTGTGTACAGACAATGCTGACAAGTTCTGCAGGGGAATCAAAGCTTGCCCTGGCCCTAAGTCTCCAAAGAAATCTTTTAAGAAATCAGGTGGCAACCTGAATCTCCTCCCACATCCATCAAGCCAGCCAGCCTGAATTCCAAGAGTCTTCCAACAAATGCAAAGGCCATTTTGCATAAGATCGCTCCTTGCAAAGGACCTGAAGACATATCACACAGAGGCTCCTGTGAGAGGATGACTCTCCCAGGGCTAAGGGCACTTGCCTCCCTGACAGTAGTTTTGCATCTCCAGGCCACAGACTCGGCACACCTGGCATACCAGACAATGGTGTGTGCCCAAGGCGGCCCCTGCACACGGCCCTGCTCCCGGGCAGACTGCTGCATCTGGGCTCATCGCTCTTCCCAGAGCAGAGATGTTGGAGCCGCAGGAACCTCCCGCTCCCACCGCTCTCCGCCCCCTGCCCCCACCAGCATGGTATCAGCCAAACTTCTGGAGGGGCGTGGGGCACTTCATTCACAGCTGGCTCCCCGCCAGCCTGACGGCGCTGGCTGGCTTCGCTTTTAAGCCCTATTCCAAGCTGGCATAGACTTTCTGTTTTGTTTAAGGAAAAGAAAACAGAATAAAACCCAGAAGGCAACACTTGAATTAAGGGATGCCTATTAAAAACATGTGCAAGAGATCCAAATCCGGTAAAGGAAAAGGAGTGGGGGACGGCAGGGGGAAATTAACTTTCTACGATGAATCAAAAGCTAGGAGCAGGCAAAGCACCAGAATCACAAAGGGTAAAGGTCAGAATGTGAACAAACTGCCTTTGCCTGGGCCCTCCTCCCCTGTGGAAGGCAGTGTGACCTCCCGCCCTGGAGATGCCATGCTCTAGTCCCCAGGCACCCCCACGGTCCTAACTCAGTCCCTGCCATCCCTGCTGCCTGGGCTGCCCACCTCTCATCGACCCAAGCTCAACCATTCAGCCCTGGCTCACATGGCTCTGGAACATTCCCTCACCACTCCGAGCGTCAAAGCCACTTGTGTCCCCCAAGGTTAGTTCCCTCAGGCCCAAGATGGCAGGCTCCCCACATCTGGGGCTCCAGTTCCAACCTAGCTCCTTAAGGGGGAGGACAACAAAACGAGGTGTGCATGGACAGCAGCTCCCCACTCTTCCAGCTAGGACCAGTTTGCTGCAGCCAAGACCAGCGGCTGCCTTGCTGTCATCAAGACGTCTGTAATTTCTTAAGCTTGAGGAGATCAGAGCCTGAGGAGACCATAGCAAGAGCTCTATGTGGCAGCGGGAAGACACCTGGAACCAGGCAGGCTGTCACCTGGACCACGGCCTCTTTCAGGGACGAGAGGAAGAGAGCTTCCTCTGGGCATTCTGGGAACTGTCACCTGGTCCAGCTCCAGTGTAGCCGCTACCTCAGAGGTGCTCCCTGGTACCTCTTCTCCATCGGTCAAGACCCCTTCCCAAATGTCTCCCGTTAAAGCAAGAACCACTTACTCACCGTCAGGGTCTAGCTCCTTATCTTTTTCCTCTTCCCACTTCCCTTCTCCTTCCCCTCCATTCGGCCCAATCCTTGACTTCAGGGCTCAGGAAAGCCCAGGTGACTCATGGAGCATGATGTGGAAGCACAGGCTCGTCACCTGCTCACATCCCTGCAAGACGGAGCCGGCTCTCCCCAGAGCCTGCCTCTGACAAGGAGCTGAGCTGGCGGGCAGTCACTCATCTGGGCCCCGCCCCCAGTCACCAGGAGTGGCCTTGCTGTGGCAGGAGCCTCAGTCTCTTGCCCGGAGTGGGAAGGAAATGCGGAGCGAGCCAGATGTCCTCTGTTTCCTCTCTTCCCACATAATTGCTTTGCAGGAAATAGTCCAATGTCCTGAGATGTCCCCATCCTTCCCTACTGTCATCTTGCCTTTTACTTGCCCTGCCCATACCACTGCCCGACCTCAGCCCCCACCTTTCCCCGCAGGTGCTCCGAGGGTGCCCTTGAACTCCCAACGTCACCTCAAGGCCTCTCCTTCCCACCTGCTCACTGGCCTCCCACGCCACTGGCTGCCGGACCCAGCCCTTCCCTGACCCTCAGCCTCTTCCCCAACCTCCTCCCTCCCAGGGCACCCGATCAGTCCCTCTCTGGCCTTCCTTCCTCCTCGAGCTGGGTTTCCCTCTCCCAATTCACCCACTCCCAGGATGTCAGCCGGATCTCTGTCAGAGTTTCCAGGGTGAGATCCTACAGATGGTTGACAGGTTATGAGAGTGAAGTGTTTCGGCAGCGCTCAGATGCGGGGGCGAAAGGTTCCAACCAACGGGCCTCCCTTGCACAGGGCTGCTCAGAGGCCTGCCCACATGAGTGCCCTGGGTGCCCAGGGAGGGGAGGTATGGGGTGGGGGGGCTTACGGCACAGGTTTCCAAACTCTGGTGATGACAAAACCCTGTCTCCCTTACCCCACTTTGGGAAAGGCTGCCCACAGGCTAATGGCTTCCAAAGTCAGCAGGGCCAGCCCCGGCGTCTCTCTGGACGGCTTGGTTGTGTCCTGGACACAGTTAGACATCGGCCACTCATTGCCACCTTCCCACCCAAGCCCATCCCGGCTCCTGGACGTCCTGCCTCACCAGCTTCCCAGTTAAAGCTGGTCAATAATTGCCTGCTGATTCAGGCCCGCGGCCTCTCTCAGGGACCCTCCGAGCCCCACCGCCATCACTCCAAAGCGTTCATCTTGGTCTCCTTCAGTTTAACAGCTTTCTAAGGGCAGATTTTTCTTTTTAAATCTGGGGGGGGGCTGGGGTTTGGCCACCAGCCATTTCCTCTAGAATTTAACTTCTATACACTGGCCAGGTTAATCTTTATGAAGCTGTCAGCTGATAACCAACCACCCTTCCCTTCAGTGACTTCATTCGTAGGCAAGAAGGAAACCACTGAGCATTCAAGGCTCTTTGCTCAGTGTCGCCACTGCATCACCAGCCTCATCTGCCCCCCTCATCCCAGCCAACCACAACAGTGGCTGTCCTCTGAGCTCCCCCCCCTTTCATGCCCTTCCCTCTACCCGCGATGTCCTTCCCTCCTTCTCCGCCTCCCAGCGTCTCACCTGTCCTTCCGGGGCCAGCTCACTCCTGACACTGTGACTCTGAGGTCTTCCTACCTGATCTGGCACTTTCCTCCTTGGCCTACACAGTTCCCCTTCTGCCTACTCCCTTGGGGTCTGGCACAATGCCTCACGGGGGGACAGAGACCCCTCCCTCCATTCCCATCAGATTGTGAATGCCCACATGGACTCCCAGTATCTGCACATACTGGGAACACAGCAGACCTGACTGAATGAATTCCACAGAGACACAGGCCAGCCTGGGGGCAGGTCCGCACTGGGACGCCATCACTGTCTCCTTTGGACCCTCCGGCTATTTCAACTGTACCTACTTCTCGTTTCATAATTACGTTTACTCCTGCCTTACTGATTCCCCACAAGGCCATAGTATCTTGATGGCAGGGTCTGTGAGTCCTCCTTAAACCCCCCGCCCCACCTGGACTGGCAGGAAGTTCCTGGAGCATCAACAAGGAAGGAAGAGAAAGGCTGGCGGGCAGGGCTCCCACCCCAGCTCCTAAACCTGAGACCCACCCTCAACGCCAATAAATGCCATTCTAGAGCTTGGTCCTGAGGAGGAGGTGAGGACGGGGGAGCTGGTCTAAACAATGCAGTGAGACCGTGTCCTGCTGCAGAGAGAAGCACATGCTCTGAATCCTGAGTTTGAAGGCCTGAGTTCGAAGCTTCTCCATTTACTTGGCAGGAGTGAGGTGACCAGCCTGCTCCTTGGCTTCCTAATCAGGCAAGTGAAGAATCATAGTACTGCCATCGTGTGCAGTGGTTACGAAGCCTGGGTTAACGTGCATGAAGCGCTCCAAACACTAAGTTGTCAAGAAATGTTTGCCATCATCATCACCTTCATCCCTCCCTTCCAGAGAGGATGCCTGGAGTCCGTGAGATTTTCTGGGTGGGGATGAAGCCAAGAGTTTTAAAAAGGTGAAGGTAGGGGGGTGGTTCTGGGGCCCCGCAAGTGGACAGGAAGCACTGATGTCTCACCACGAGTCCTGCCCCTGACTCATGAGCTGACTCGTCCCCCCCATGCAGGTGTTCCCAGCACACCGGCACCCACTCTCCCTCCACCCGGCCTGGGGGCTGTTCCTGCCTTTGGAGAAATGACTGAAGTATTCTCAGCCCTCACCCAAGGGGCCTGAGGAATGGGGCGGCAGAGAGGGAGAACTGAGTCCGTGGAACACCCCTGCCCCAGGTCCAAGTTCAAAAACCATCCTGTTGTCCTGGTCTACCCAAACTAGAAGGAAATTCCCAGCAAGCTACCACCTGGGACAGCTTTCATTCTGAACCACTGAGGCAGCACGGCTTCTGAGGCAAGGGCCTGCTCAGGGTCTGTGGACTCAAGGGGCTGCCTTGGCCAAGGGCCGGAGGAGTAGAACGGTCCCCAAATGAAATTTAAACCAGCCAACCTCCAAAGCTGGAAAACCAGAGTCGGGTTCAAGATCCTGGCCTTTAATTTCTCAAGTGTTAACACAGCTTCTAGCCTTCAGAGTTTGTTTTTAATAACTCAATCGGTCCTTTCACATCAGGAATGTGACCTTCCCTCCGCAAAGCCCAACACTCACAGTGATATTATTTTACAAAGACGTTAGAATAGATTCGCCCAAAGTCCCATTTCACACTGCCCACTTGTCAGCCTCTATGAAAGGGGTTTCAGGCATCTCCCGAGGTTCTAAATGCTTTTCTTCATCTGATGCTATCAGTCAAGGCCTGGAAACAACTGGGAATAAAAGCCAGACCAACCTCCACTCCATTCACGGAACTTGGATATTAACTCTTTCTTTTCCCAAACCTTTTTTCACAAACCAAACCCCAGCAGTCAAGGCCCAAACAAAATCAAACTCACATTTTCCCAAAACTACCAGACCAGCACATTAAAAAAAAAAAAAATCAAAACAGCCCCCAGGAAAGAGAGTGGAAGTTCCATTTGCCCTGAACCCTTCAACAGGCCCCACTCAGGAGCAGAGGGGCCCTCCTGGAGTCCAGAAACTGCCCTCACACAGAAACCATGGTCCACCTGCTCTAAAACATCAGGAGACAAGGCAAGAGGAGAGAGGAGGCATCTAAATATGGAAATGTCTTTACAAAGGAACAAGAAGAATGAAAAAAAAAAAATGGGTGGACAACTGTGATCACCACTGGTGAGGCACTAATACAGACCCGTGATCCACAAACGTCGGAAGGACCATAGCAAGGTGGGAGGGTGAGGAGAAGAGGGGCAACTGTGCTCACCCTTCCCCAACCCCAATTTCCTTATATCTCGCTGTTTCAAATAAAAGGCACATGGGTTGCCTAGGTGGCTAAGCCAGTTGAGGATCTGCCTTCGGCTCTGGTCATGATTCCGGGGTCCTGGGATCGAGCCCCACATCAGGCTCTCTGCTCAGTGGGGGAGTCTGCTTCTCCCTCTGCCACCCCCCACATCCTGCTTGTGTTTTCTCTTTTCTGACAAATAAATAAATACTCTTTTAAACACTAAGCTTTAAAAAAAACCTAAAAAGTACATAATTCTAAGACGAAATACTAGGATAAAACCCCAAGTCTCTCTTGAAATCAGTCAACAGAAGTCAGGGGGCCAGAGTCCACATGGCCGTTCGTGGCTTTGCATCAAACCACACACGAGTGCTTGGCTGACCACAACTTCTCGGCTCCTGAGCACAAGGTTTGGGGGATTTTCATTCACTCACGTCTGACAGCCACTCAGGGGAAATACAAACCCAGCACATGGTCACCTTTTTCCTGCCACCACTGCTCTCAGGTTACTCTGTTCCGTGGGTGACCCCAGAATCACTGTAACCAGAAACCTGATGGGCTGAGCTCAGCTGATGGTGGGGGTGGGGCGGGGGTGGGGGAGAGAGCCTCACGCTCAGGGACCCCTCCCCACACTGGCCTCCAGCCAGGGCTGCTGCTAGACAGGGAGATACTTACCCAAATTATTGTGCGCTGGGGACATCGGATTCGGGGAAAGGTTTGGAGAACCTGCGAGGTGAGACACAGTCGTGAGAACTAAAAGAACACTCTTGACTTGGAGAGCTGAATTCCTGACCGCCTGCCTCAAGACAGGGCAGCTCAACCCAGTCCCTGGGTCCCAGTCTTTACCTGAGGCACAAATGGATAATCAGATAACCTCAGAGGTCTCTCCCAGGACTCAATGATGTGAGAGTCTTGCCCAAGCCCACAGTGCAGGGCCGGAAGCTCCCCTGCAGCTCTGCCCCCAGGGAAATGAGAAGGGCAGGGAAGGCCCTCTCTCCAGCTTTGCTCAAAGGCCCAGGCAGCCAAGCCTCAACCTCCTGCATAGCAAGGCCTGCAGCTGTCCGTCCCAAATGCAGCCCCTTCCCAGGTCTCAGGAAACACAGCAAGCTGCCTCAGAAATCCCACAGGCCTCCAACCAGAGTGATATCCGACGTGAGGCATGATGGTTCCTGGGGAACGATGTCTGAACCTACCCAGCTCTTCCTGTCCTGCTCCCTTCTCTCTACCTGTTGCTCCCAGAACAGAGAAAACCACATCGCATCAGACAACCCAGCGGACGCCTCTCCCCAGAGCAATTTGGCTCATCCCCGTGTCCCTGCCTCCAGCTGGGACAGCCTATGGGAGGCGCAGCCCCCAACCCCTGCCACCTGCCAGTCTGCCTGCAGAGGTGCCTGGAGCTGTTAAAGGGGTCTGTTCCTGCTCCCCAACCGGGCTGTAACCTCCCCGAGGGTGAGGGAGGAGCCACGGGCTTCTTTTCCTCCTCCAGAACCCAATCCATCAGGGGATGTGGAAGAGCCCGGGAAGAGGCAGTTTCCAAATTGGCCCCGGAGTCCAGGCCTGCGCCCAGTGTATCAGCTGTGGGGTTTTAGCAAAGTGGTTTAACCTCTTTGCGCCCCGATTTTCTCCCCCCCTTCAGGTATAAAATGCGGATAATAGCATCCACCGTGTGACCTGCAGATGTGAAGGGAGGTCGTGCGCGTACAAATGGCTGCCCCGAGACTGGCACACGGTGGGCGCTCCGTAAATGCTTTCCTGTTTTGTCGCAGCCCAAATCAAGGCGGCCTGGGGAAGGCCTGGCCTGGAAGGGCCCGTGTGCATGTCCTGGGGGCCACAGGGCTGGAAAAGGTGGTCCTCAGGCCCCAACAAATACACTATCACATCTCAGCTGCCAAGAGAGCAACTTGACTGGTTTCCACGTGAACGTTGAGTCAAGAACAGAGGATAAGCTGGAGACCCCATCCACGGGCCGGGGGTCCCTGAAGCCCAATGTCCACCTCTGACAGATGACGGGCGCCCCCAACGGGGCCCCGCGGGTACACTGATTGCGGGGACAGACCACGGGGCAGAAAGGAGGGCAGGGAGGGGCCGAGAAAGGAGGGTTGAGGGGGAAAGGGGCAGGCTGCTCATTCGGTGCCCGGACCCCCTCCTTCGGCCGGTTTTCTTTGACAACCGTAATCATTCCACGCACAGGAAGAAGAGCAAGGAGGGGAAAGAAAGGATTGAGGAGCCATGTGGCCTCCAGAGAGATGCTGCTCCGCCGAGGCCCCGCGGCAGCACCTCAAAGCCGTGAGCTTGCAGCAGCCGCTCGGCACCGAGTACAGGAGGCCTTCGGCGCATTCCAGCTGGGTCCGCGCCGTCCGCCACTCGAGCGGGGCGTGTGCTACCCACCACGTGCCACGATGCCCAGGCTAGGTAGCCGGCAACTAGGTTCATGGTGAATGGGCACGTCTCCTTCCTGCTTCTTGCGGGAATCGCACACCCTCCCCTGGGCCGCGTGCAAGGGAAGCCGGCTCTGCCTCCCACCATGGCTCTGTGTGGACCCGGCATGCCCGCTCTTGTCGGGACGGACATCTGCTCAGCTCCCTGCTCCTCCTCACCCCACCACACACCCGGCGAGTGCACAGTCTATGTGGCTGGCCGGTGGGCTTCGGTTCCGGGAGCCAATTTGGTCCCATAACAAATGACGCAGGACATCTGGAGACAGGGGGGCTGGGTCCCTCTTGACAGGAACACCTCAGTCACGTTTGGTCACTACACACAGATCCCCAGCAAAGACCCTGCCTCTGTGTGGGCTCTTCCCGATCTTAGGTGATAGAGCCCACCCCCGCCAGTCGACTGCCAGCAACACCTCACGACGGGGGGCGGGGGGCGATGGACGGGACTCTGCCTACAGCCCAAGGGGACTCCTGCCCTCTCTCAAACCCCGAATGACTGTCCTCCCGCCTCTCCCCGCTCTCCAGCCACACTGAGCTCTCCTCGTCCCAGGAAGGCACCAGGCTGTCCTGCCCACGTGCCCCAGGACTCTGCCTGGCATACGCTTTGCCTGCCCCGATGACTTGGCCAACACTTGCCCAGTTCTAAGACTCAACTCAAGAGACACCTACACGGTGGCGCCTGAGTGGCTCAGTGGGTTAAGCCTCTGCCTTCAGCTCAGGTCCTGGGATCAAGCTCTGAATTGGCTCTCTGCTCAGCAGGGAGCCTGCTTCCTTCTCTCAGCCTGCCTCTATGCCTACTTGTGATCTCTGTCTGTCAAATACATAAATAAAATCTTTAAAGAGAGAGAGAGACCTACACTATGAAACACTGCTCCACCCCCCAGGGCCTGCCCACTTGTGCCCCATGCCCTAGGGGCACAAGGCAGATCACTGCCTGCTGTCTCCCTCTCAGGCTGGGAGCAGCTCAGGCTCACTCCTCCATCCCCAGCACTGGGCACACAGAGGTTGCTCTGGAAATGCCTGAGAGAGGGCTGGAGGGATAGAGGGACGGAGGAGAGACAGGCACTGGGACAGGATGAAGACTCTGACCTGCATCCATGCTGTGGTTCATCTGGTGGTCACTGGTCTCTCCATCTTCACTCAGGTAGCCAGGGGGTGGGGTTTCTGGGAATCAGAAGGAAGGTGGTTCATTAAACGGCCTCCAGTGTTTGGCTTGGAGAACCCCGCTACACGCATCACACAATTACACCACTCTGCCCGCGGCAGGTGCTGTAGGAACACAGCTCCGGGGCAAGGGCACCGTCTCCTGGATTCTGCAATCATCACACCCTTCGACCCCTGGCTCCTCATCTGGATGGGGACCACTTCTGTTCACGTGGCCCTGACTCCCGAGATTGACATGCTTGTTCCGAGAGCCTCTGCCAGACTAAGTGCTCCCCACCCTGGAAGGTCAGATGTAAGCCCACCCCTCCAAGGAGGCCGTGGACTTGCCTCAGTCTTGCCCATCTCTGTCCTCCCAAGGGCCCTTTGGCTCTGCTGTCTACTCCTGCAGGGACACCTTGGTCTTTGTCGTCCCTCTAGGGGTGGTCCTGGCCTCCCTGGGCAGCTGCAAGTTCACTGACAGCAATGACTGTGATCTAGTTCTCTGACTGACCCTGGACAGTGACTGAGCTCTCTAAGGTTTGCTCAGTGAACACAGTGACCTTGTGAAGGACCTGGAAAGGCTGGGTCTGTAAAGGGGTCTCTTGGAACGCTCTGCCCCAGCGCACAGGCCTGTGGTCAACCTCAGCACTGCGCTAACTCACTCAGGGTGAGAGGCTCCCTCCAACCAGAGAGCTCTGGCTCTCGGAAAAGCAGGCGGCAGGATTCCTGCCACTGGGACCAGCCCAAGCACCGGCAAGCAGTTTTCCTGGACGCCCCAAGGGCTGGTGATTCACACCTTATTTGCATGTAAATGAGGGGCTTCTAAAAACATTTGCACTCTGACAGCTGAGCCCACTTTCTCCCCGTGCAGTAAAAACTCCAGCTGGCAGCAGCTCCAGCCCAGGCTGCGGTCCCCCCACCAAGCTTACTTACTTAGGGCCTCGGTTCTCCACACTGGCCGCCCGGCCCTCGGTTCCCCCATGGCTCTGCAGGCCCCCAGACCGTCGGGGGATCCTGCCCAAACTCCAGCCTCGGCCGCGAGGGCGGTGAGAGAAACACAGCGTTGCTATTTCCGCTTCCAAAATAAATGACTGCACCGAGCCCGGGCGGAAGGGTCACGCCGCCGCTCCTCGTGCCAAGAAAAGCATCGTTAGTGAGCGGGGAGGCCAAGGCCACGGGTCCTCTCCCAACGGGTGTGCGGTTCTGAGTCAGGGCCCTGGGGCCAGCGCTGTGTGCAGGGGAGACGGGTTCGAGGGGGCCAGGAGAGCCACGGGGGATTGTTGGAGGGACGGGAGGCAGGGCCCCTGGTGGCCTACGCACCGCGGCGCCTACCTGGAATATTGCTCTGGGGCTCGATGCCTGCGGGGAAGTTCGTGTTCTCAGGGATGGAATGGCTGTAGTCGTCCAGCGGGGGGAACTCGGCCGGGATCTCTGTGTGGCGTGGGACCAGCACAGGAGGTAGAACTGTCCAGAAGAGCAGAGGTGGGTCAGTGTCAAGGCTGGGCTGGCACCAAAGCCCTCCTAGTGTCGCTGGCCCACCAGCACAGTGGACCCGCCTCTACCCCCCTCTCCCGCCCAGGAAGGGGAAGGAGACACCGGGCAGATAGCTGCAGACCCCCGGAGCAGATAAGCTACAGACCCCTGGAACGGGGGCGCCTACCTGGGGTCTCTACCCTCTGATAGTGGTAGGGATTCACGCAGACCTCATCCTTCTTCATGTTGAAGGCGAACTCACACAGCTCCATGGCCCGCAGCTCGTGGTGGCTGTGCAGGTCGGGCCATCGCCACAAGCGGCAGTAGATGACATGGGGGAGCCCCTTCCGATGGGACACCTGCAGGCGGCCATCCAGGGACCTGTGCAGACGGGGTGAAGAGGAACAGCAGAGTGGATTGGGCTGACGTTCTCCCTGACGTCAGCCTGCACTGCTGCTCCTGGGAGCTAGCTGGCCCAAACTCAGGAAGCACCCCCCCCCCCCCGCCGCCCCATTTCTCTGAGCTGCACAGGGCCTCAGGATCAGAGAATCCTGTTAGGGCTGGCAGGGGTCCCAGGAGAGGAACACAGAGGCCCACCAAGGAAGGCCAAGGGCCTCCCCGGGCTGGCAGGGTGGACCTTGACCTCACCAAGCCCTGGAGTGAGTTCTCTAGCCCTCGCGCACCCCCCCCATATGAAGGGAATGGCACTTGACTCGTGTTCTGAGCAGGTCCACGGGCCGGGCTGAGGTGTGCAGAGGGGTTCAGGCCTGAGCAAGAAAATGGGAGTTCTTGAGGTATGTGCACGTGTGAGGACCACAGGGATGTGGAAGTGACGAAGCACAGGCTGCATCTAACCCCTCCCAACACGCAGCCCCTTCCCCCACATCAGAAAAAACAGGAAAACCCCTCTCCCTTCTAGCTGCTATTTGTGAAGAGCTGGGAAGGAAAGAGGGCCATGGAAGGGAATTTCAAATGGTAAGAGCCTACAGTGGCAACCTCTCAGGAACCCCCTTCTGGTTGAGGGTGTCACCCAGGAGTTACTGCCCACAGAGTGCTCCTAGTTCAGAGCCAAAGCCTGAGGCCTCCAGCCGGAGCTGAGGAGAAAGGGAGGCCAGCTCTACACCAGGCTGAGTTCTGCAACTGTCCCCCGCCTGGCTGGACCAGCCAAGGGGCCTTCCCTGTGCAAACAATGTCTTCTGTGGTGACCCAACGCCCCCACCTCTCAGGCCAGGCCAAAGCATGGGCCCCAGCAGCACAGGGCCACGGAAGTGGGTTAAAAGGAAGACTCTCAGAGGCTTCCCCAACCTACTAAGTCCGATTCTTCCTCTTCATAAACCCCCCCAGTGAAGTGCATGAGAAGAAAGGCAGAGCGGGGACGCCGGGCCTGCCTGCTGGGAGCCCGGGAGTGGCAGGCACAATCCCCGCCAAGAGTAAGGCAGGAACATGGCAGGCTTCTGAAGATGACGCCCAGTGTCATACAGGTAAGGAGATCCTGTTCACACAGTCCTTTCTTTAACAGACCTTTTATGAGCTCCTACTACGTGTGGCACGAGGGACACAGTAGGTTGGGAAGAGATGTCATAGTCAAACAGACCCCAGAGTGGTCCCTGATCCCATGAGCCTCCAGTCCAATGGACAAGACAAATATTAATAAAATCATTCTACGCAGCTACAATCACCAACCGTGCAAGGATTCTGAAGGAAAAGTGCAGGGAGCACATGACCCCGGGGACCTGGTTTTACTAAAGGGCTGGACAGGGTGCCTCTGGGGTGGGGATGGTTGGCCTGAAAGTGCAAAGGACAAGGAAAACTAACCAGGCAAAGGTGCGTGGGTGGAGGGCGTTCCATGTAAGGCGAAGGTCGTGTGCAAAGGCCCTGTGATGGTGGAAATTACGGTGAGGAGGGAGAACAGAAAGAAGGCCAGAGAGCATGGGGAGGAGAGAGGGAGAGAGCGGGGTGTAAGATGAGGTAGGGGAGCGGGCAAGGCAGGCCTTGCAGGGCCTTGAGAGCCGTGATAAAAGGTTCTACCTTTTTCCTAAAAGCCAAGGAAATCCCTGAGGTGTTTCAGCTGAGATGTTTTCAGCACACATGCGTGTGCACGAGACTGGCCCCGTGAGACTTGGCAGCCCGGACAAGACTGGGGACTGTGGGAGTGGACAGTGACTTGGAGGTACATGTGAATAAAGAGGCACATGGCACGACGGCTTTCCCTACAAGAAGGTCCACGCTAGGATCCCACCGCTCAGTGGGTGCAACTTTCCTTAATAGCTGGGTGGGGCCCGTGGAGAAGTGTTCACAAGCTCTCCCTGCCTTCGGCCCCCACCACCCAGGACTGAGGGCACCCATTTGCCTGGCTAAACAGAACCCAAGGGCAAGCCTCCAGGGAGGGCTGAGCGAGATGCAACCAGAAGCACCCACCAAGGGGAAAGAAACAGAAGTCCAATCAAACTCTCTAAGCCCCTGGTCTGGGAATGGGGAAGGGACAAAGGTCAGAGCAAGACTTAGTTGCAGGGATTGACAAGGAGCTGCTGACGAAGGGCATCTCCAAGGATATAATTACCTCCCTCCTGTGGAGCCCCAACCAAGGAACCCCTCCAGCCAAAAAACAGTAATTAGCAGGCAGAGCAAGAGAGGGCAGCCTGGGACTCACCTCCCACCACCCCCTGAGGCAGAGAAGGAAGACTATAGGATATGGAGTCATGCGACCTGGGGTCAACAAGAGGCTCTTCTCTCCCAGCTGGGAGGCCCTGGGCAAATCATGAGGTCTCTGGGACTCTTAGCTACTTCGTCTGGAAAATCCAAGTCCCCCGCCCCCACACCCCCCCACAGCTCAGTGTCCACTAGAAGCCCTAGCGGTCTCTCTCCACGGGACAGCAGCCCTGGGGCAATGGGGTGAGTGACCAGGCTGTGGAGGAAAGAAAGGGAGGGTGGGAACGGATGAGTGGGGACAGGATTACTCAGTTGCTCCCATTCTCTTGCAAAGCCACCGAGTGCATGCAGATGAGGACAGCAGCCACGGTCACTAGGTGTTTGAAAAAAGCCCAAGCTAAGAGCCAGCTGGACACCGAGCGGCCTCTTCCAGGGGCAGCCCTGGAGAAAGGCTCAGGTGGGCAGTGAGGGAGGCCTGGGGCTATGGAGGGGGCCCCTCAGCCCCCACCTAGCTGATTGAAGGGGATGACACTCTTGTTTTAAAGCTAACAATAACACAGGGCAAGAGCAGGGGTGGTGGCGGGTGACACAAGAGAAGGGTCTCGGTTTCCATGGGGCAGACGGCCCCAGAAAGTGAGCACGAACAGAAGCTCCTGGCAACTCTGTATCTGGGCCAGAGCCTTTAGGAAGAGAAGGGGGAGGGGACAGACCCTCACACACAGACAGCCCTGACATCAGACACCCCCAGAACCAGGACAGCCGCGGCTGGCAGCTCACTCCCCAGAGACAGGACTGGACCCAGGACATCACACCAGCTCGGGGACCTGTGAGGGGGGAAAGGGCACGGAGAGGGCATATAGGGGACGGCCACGCAGATGTGCAGCTCTGACACGATACGGGGGATGGGGCCAATGTCTGCGTGTGAGGTGGGCTGTGATGGGGTAGCTACAGGTTTCTGCCGCTGAGGGACCGGAAGGGGCATCGAGGTGCCAAAGAAGGACAGGGGCACTGCACTTGTAGGTCAAGAACCTCAGTCTGCGCGTCCCTCGTCTCTTCCTTTTTTGCATTTCATGGCTGTTTCCTCTCAAAAATAAAGTGCTTGGCTGTCTTCTCAAAGGATTATGGCATAGAAGGCTCCAGGCGGAGAGGAAAGATGGGGAGAAAGGTATGGGAGACAGTAAAGGGGAGGGGGTATGGGAGAAGAAGGTAGTGGAGGGAAGGAAGAGAGGAGAAAGGGAGGGGTGAGGAACGGATGAAGGGGGGAGGGAGGAGAAGAAATGTCCTTCCACATACAACAAACTGAAAGAAGGCGTCTACCTCTGTCCTGCCCAAGACAGCCAGTAAGAGAAGCGCGCAAACCCACTCAGAGCCGGCCAAGTGGGAACCGACCTTGGAGTGGAGTGAGCGGAAACCAAGGCACCTCTCAGAGGAGTCCAACAAAAGGTATCCCATGTGCGCCTCAGAACCTGCCTGGGAAAGACTTGGGAATTGGGGGCGCCGTGCACTTCCCCAGATGAGGCCAAACACAGGAGGATAGCCTGAAAGTCTATGGAAGAGACGGGCAGGTCAGCTCGCCTCCCTGAGCCTCCCAACTAGTGAGAAACAGGTCTGCTCTCTGCAGAAAATGAACCGGAGAGCAGGGCTCCAGATGGGACCACGACGGCACAGCCAGGGTCAGGCGAGGGCTGGAAACAGGATGTTGTCGACCGTCTCTTGCTCACGCGGTACCCAGGATGGTGACAGGCAGGCGCGTCCCCCCTCCACCCCACCTGTTGGAGACATTAAACAGCCCAGCCCACAAGACACGCAGTACTGACATTTGGGGAACCCCCAACAAAATGGCCCTGTTGCTGCCAGCTCACCCTACAGGGGGGCTCACCTGCCAATGTCAAACACGGAGCATTCAGTCTCCTTTTTACTGCTTCACTCGTAAATACGAACGCACAGCCAGAAGCCTCAGGCATTTAAAGAAAGCCTCCAACAAGAGGCACAAGAGGCACGGGGACTGAAGTCAGTGAGGGAGAAAAAGGAAGTCTCAGACAACGCAGGGAACAGAGAACATTTCAAACAAAATGAAACAAAAACTACTCTCAGGGAGACAAGATATTATAATCCTAACACCGGAACATTTACAAACTATTATAAAAAACACTTAGAAGGACGCCTGGGTGGCTCAGTTGGTTAAGCATGCAACTCTTGATTTTGGCTCAGGTCATGATCTCATGGGCTGTGGGATCGAGCCCTGTGTTGGGCTCTGCGCTGGGTGTGGAGTCTGATGGGATTCTTTTTCTCCCTCTGCTTGTCCCTCTCCATATTACCCCCACTGCTCAAAACCAAAACCAAACAAACAAACAAAAAAAAACAAAAAAGCCCTCTTGGAAATAATAATATAATAATAAATAAATAATAAAAATAAGTTTAAAATTCTGGAAAGACCTGAGTTTTTTCAATTACATACATGATTTACCAGTTTCTAGAAATCAAGGGAAGCCCAGTAACCAAGGCAGTGTGATAATGGCGAACCACTGGGAAACACATCAATGAAGCCTAACGGAGCCCAGGAATAGTCACGTGTAAAGGGACAGTTGATGTTCAACAAACGACAAAGACCATTTAGTAGAGACAGGATTGTCTGTTCTACAAACAGTGCCAGGACAACTGGATATCCGTATGCGAGACAAATGACCTTCAACCTACACCTTGCACCCTATATAAAAATTAACGGAGATGGGTCCTAATACAGAGCCTGAAACTACAACCACAGGAAGGAATCTTGGTGGCCTTGGGCCAGGCCCATGTGGCTCACACACCACCACGTAAAAAGCATATTCTGCTAAAAAAACAAAGCTCACCAATCGGACTGTCATCAAAATGTAAACTCCTGGTCTTTGAACAACATTGTTAAGAGAATAAAAAGCCACAAGTTGGGAGAAAATATCTGCAAAGCCTCCATCTGACAAAGGACCTGCTTCTGGAATAGATCAAGAACCCCGAAAACTCAGTATTAAGA
Source organism: Mustela putorius furo (assembly GCF_011764305.1). Classification (NCBI taxonomy): domain Eukaryota; kingdom Metazoa; phylum Chordata; class Mammalia; order Carnivora; family Mustelidae; genus Mustela; species Mustela putorius. The sequence continues at coordinate 10,572,916 of NW_025422045.1, read as the reverse complement.
AAACAAACAACCCGACTACAAAAACAAAAACAGGTAGAGGAATTGAACAGACACACCACAAAAAGATATAAAGATGGTAAATGAGGCACATGAAATGATGCTCAACACCACTAGTCATCAGGGAAGTGCGAATTGAAACCACGATGAGACACCCCTTCGTAATTGTCCGAACGGCTACAATTAAGGGCCGGGCTACAGGCTGGTGAGGGCAGGAAGCGCCTCGTGCGGCAGACATTGCTGGTTGGCATAGGTCACGGTGTAACTACTTTGGAATAACAGTTTGGAAGTTCAAAATAGTTCCTCAAAAGTTCAAAACATCAACTTCCCACACGATCTACCCATCCCACTAAGTGCTTCCTCCCCCAGGAGAAGTGAAAGCAGCTGTCCATTAGGAGACTTGTGTGCGGACGTTCCGAGCCGTGTTACCAGTAAGAGCCCCAAACTGGAAGTCACCCTGTGTTTCTCAACAGGTGAACGGACAGACAGACTGGGATCTATCCACGCCTAGGAACACACCTCAGCCATAAAAACGATCGATGCACGCAACACAGACAAATCTAAAAACAGTTACGCTGAGCGAAAGCCAGCCAGGACTCGGTTTCTGCCACATGACGGCGTAACTTAAAGGAAACATGCCAGCTTCTCCAGAGTGACAGAAAGCAGATCAGTGGTGGCCTGGGGTTGGGTGAAGGGACGGGAGTGGGGAGCAGGTTAGGGGCTAAAGGTTATGTGGACTATTTTTACAGCACAGGCGGCTTCACAGGTATAGACAGAGGGCAACATTTCTCAAGTTGTTCACTTTAAATACATGCAGTTTATTGTACATCGATTACACCATTATTCAAAAAAAAAAAAAAAGAAAGAAAGAAAAGGCAAGAACTTTGGGGCTTTGGACTTGGATAAACCTGGATTCAAAGACTGACTGTGCTCGAGGACCGTATAAATTTTATCAAATTGCTTCAGGTCTTGGTCTTAATTTTTTACCACCAGAAATGTAAACCCCTTCATTCGATTGCCAGAAAGATCCATGGATCCTCGGTGCAGAATGCCTTTGGGAGAGAGTTGGACACAATCAAGGTGTCCTACTGTCATTATTGTTTTTGGCTCTTGTTACTTTGATCGCCAGGACAGTGCCTGGCGAAGTGCATAGGAGGGCACTCAGAAACCTCAGCCCCCTCCCCGGCTTGGACACCCAAGTCCATGGCTTTGTTTAGCTCAGTGCTGCTGATGTCTGCAAGTCTTCTGGGCTCCTTTGCTCAGAGCAGCACCCCCACAGTGCTGTGCAGGGAGTGGGGGGACCGCGGGGGCAAGGAGGGGAGGGGGGGCAGTGGGGCTCAGGCCAGGCTTGTGAGGACGGTACACCGGTCTGATGTCCCAGACGCCAGGCTCCTCGCCTGGGATCACACAGCGGTCTGTATCAGGCTGCCGCTGAAAACCAGCCCTCTTGGCTGCCAGGCTGCGCCCTGATGGCGGGGAGATGGTCAGACTCTCCAGCACACGAGCACGTGACCACCGGCCTGGCTTGGCAGGATTTTCCAGAAGTCATCTGGTCCATGCCCCTACTTCAGGCATTGGCTGCCACTCCTCTTCCTTCAGGGTCTGGGCTGCCCAGAGCCAGCCCTGGTGGTGGTACTTCTCCATCCCATTCCCTCCCTGATGCTTGCCACAGTCAGAACAGTGAATCAGGCGTCTCAGCTGCTGGACCTGATTTAGCTGATGTATCCTGAATACGCCCTCCCGAGCTCACGGCGCACCGGTCCCATGTTAGGTAAATCCAATAAATAGGTCTTAATTCCGAGCTGATGTTACACCATGAACATGCTCTGTTGCAAAAGAGGGTCTATTTACGACCCACTCTGCCCCCTGACCCAGCCCTTCCTTGTAGCCCAAAACCAGTGGCTGAGGCTGAGAGCACTGTCCCAGGAGCCGGCCTCTGGGCCTCCTCCCCATTGATGACGGAGATCTCTTCCCACACCCAGTGGCTTCCTGAGACTTGGAGAGACCTCCAAGTCTTTCTCCAGCAACCCTCTCCAGCTCCCCTGACAGAGGTTTTAATCCTTAAATATATTCTTCACCAGCCGAACCATTTCCTGTGGCAGGAAATTAGGTTTCCTCCCATTGGCTCCAAATGGGACCTGTGAAGTGTCCCAAAATGGTGGTGGGAGCCAGAGCCAAGGATGTGGACATGCCAGAGCCCAGAGATGACGGCAAGGCAGAGTCTGCCAGAGAGCTCCTGGGGGACAGGGTGGGACTGGGCCCACTGCCTGCCACAGGCCATTCACAGCCTCTGTCACCAGTGATCTGCAATGCACAGCCACCTGGGAGCCCCCACAAAGTACAGGAGGATTTGGACATGGGGGTCCTGCAAAAGACTGGGAGCACAGCACGTAAGTTCCAGAAACACGCCAAGATCGATTCCACACGAGCTGTGAGCCAGGTACACTGCTATTATGTGAGAATACAAAATATGGCTACACCCGGGTCTGCCCAGCCTCCACCTAGCTCGGAACTGAAGGGGCTTGTCCAAGTTCTGTACCTGCACAGGACGGACCCAGGATTCAAACGCAGGCCAGCGCTGAGAAGTTCAGGAGAGGGAGGGTCAATGGGGCTTTTTCTGCTGTTCTATGCTTGCATGCCTCTCAGGGAAACGGGCCTCTTACCAACCAGCAAATACTGACCACATACCTCCCACAGGCCAGGCAGCAGCCGAACAAGTGAACAAAAAGTAGATTTGTTAATACTATCCTAGTTCAGTCAAAATCGATTTTGTTTAACACACGCAATATTAACCTTTCCAGCTTCTCCCAGAGATAAGCTTTCTTTTTTTGACCTGCCTCTTGAGTCGCAACAGTAATACCAGTGACAGAAGTTATCACTGCTGCTACTGTATACCAGGCACCGTGCTGGTCTCAGATTGAGTTAGCCACCTTCTCTATATCTACCTTCTCTATAGCCCTTAACTAGATATAGCCCTTAACTATAGCCACCCTCTCTATAGACCTTAACTAGATGGCTCCACTGCTCCTCCTCCCATGGGTATAGTGTACTTCCTAGGCCCTTGACTTTGGGCTCCCCTATGGCCTAGCTTTGGCCCAGGGAACATGAGCAAAAAGGTCAAGAGCCATTGTGCGCTTCTGCTTGTCTTCTTCTACCTTGTTTCGAGAAGAGCTTCCCCCGGAGAAGTTGCTGCCTCCCACCTGGGCCCAGGCTCTCACACAGTGGGGAGCAGACTGAGCCAAACCTGCACAAGGCACCAAGCCCCGGTGAGCCACAGAAGCCCACGTCAGCACCAAGATGGCTGCTTTGACCTAAGCTTCTGGAGTGTTTGTTACTCAATGCTAGCTGACTGATACGCCACCACAGGTCTTCCAGCTACACCTGCAAGTATCCTTATTATCACATCCTGATGGGGAAACAGAGCACTGACAAGGTTTCCCAACTTTGCTAAGGCCCCGGGGTTAATACAAAGTGAAGTCAGACAAGGGTACACTCTTTTCTGTAACTCTAAATGGGGCATGATGGCTTTTTCCTGACCTTGAAGAGGACACAGAGAGAAGACGTAACCATCTCAGAAAGACTTCATTTTTATTTGTGGAGGACAACCTTCTCTAGGCTTTCAGAGCCCATTAAATAGGAACTTACCACAATTTCTCAACTACTGCTCTTTTCTTTGAAGTGGTTCAACTAGTCCATTAACCTCAAACCCAAAACTTTGGTATCCACAGCATCTCAATCTATTCTCTACCTTTACATTCCTCCCCCCCAAAATATCTGCTATATCTTAGTGTAGGAAAAAAGGGTTATTTCCCATCTTGGGGTTACCAGCTAATACCACAAACCCACACCCACACTTCCCTGAACACAAATGCTGCGGCTGACAGGTTGGGTCCATGTACTCTGACCATGCACTGCATTCCCCTCCCACACTAGTGGGATGAGGCCTCCCCTTCCTCCCTTCAATGACAATCCAGCCAGCCACGAACTACGAGTCCACTCACATGCAATAAAATCTTTACACTTTTCTTGAGCTTTGCCGTCTATGTGGGTTTTCTTTTTGTTTTGTTTTCCTGGTACAAACTAAAAGCAAGGCTTGAGTGACCTCGGCTTTGGGTTAGGTGCTCACTCAGCAGGCCATCCAAGAAGGCAGAAAACATTCTGGAGACTTCACAAGGCCCCCAGCATTGATTCCGTTAGGCCTTTGGGCCAGAGTGGAATGCGTGAGAGCCCGGCTCTCTGCTGCTGCTTATCACGCCAACATCAGAATGCGCTTTCCTCTCTTCTGTGCCACGGACAGCCCTGGAAGTGCTGTGAGAGTGCAGCAAATGCAAAAAGCCCAGAAAAACCTGCTGCTGAGAGGGTCAGTGGATTTGGGGGTCCACCCAGGATCCATTCCCTTTGACAACCACAGCTGAAAAAAAAGCATCTTTTGTTTTGGGCAGAATTTTTGCCTGGGAATTGGGGGGGGGGGGGCTTATGCAGAGTCTTCTGGCTGTGGAGGGCAAATCACAGAGGCCCAACAATCAGGGAACAATGTGTCCCATGTCAGCTAAAAAACCTGAAAACCCACTGTAGAGAATTACCCACAGCTAGGACTTGAGAGCTATCTTGTCTAATCCCTTCCTCTGGTGGCTGAGGACACAGAATGGTGGACTGAACATCTCCAGGCCACTCAGCAAATGAACACAAAGTGAGGCGCTTCCCCCAGGCAGGGTTTCCCTGGAGCCAGGCTCCCAGCTAATGCACTGACAACGTCTGTAACATGTACGATTCTACTTTCCCACCCTGGGAATTCCAGCACAGTGAAATGTTCCTTGTTGTACTGCATCTGAAGGGGCCCGAAGGTCTCTCTCTTCGGGAGGACTCATGTTCAAACACAGGACCTAGCCAAGGCTGACTCCAGTGGAGACAGGATTCTGTCTTCCCGTGGCAACTTGCAAAGGCTTGAAATTACACAAACGTAAAAAAGCTACCAACAAACCAAGAAAATCGAGTTGTCTGCTGAATACACTATTCCCAGACATGTGCAAAGCTGTCTTGGGTGGAGTTTAAAGAACAGAAAAATTTCTGACATCAGCCTGTCCTTGTCATTTGGGACCATCAAGGAGGAAGCTGGCTTGGTGAAGTGTGCGCTGGAGTGGGTTCTGGATAACTGAGGTTTCGCTATGAGCTCTGCCACACAGACCACATGCTCTTGCCCAGTTTCACGTGTTCTCGTTTTTGAACATTCCACTTTAGACAGCCCTGGGAGGAGCTCAACACAGGATTTCACAATCCTCCACACCACTTCCACCAAGGACAACTCAATTTCCGTGGGAACCTGCAAATGGGCAACATCCGCTGCTTCAGGCTGTCAAATCTGGTGACCGCCCCATAAAGGCCCAGGCCTGGGCCCCCTGTGCCTTGCCCCAGTGTGGCAGCTAGCTTCCTCTTCACGTCTCCGCCCCTTACGCAGCCCCCACCCCCCGCCCCCGCTAGCCTGCCAGGGTAGGCTGCTCAGGTCCAGGACGAGGACCACAGGCAGATGAGCCCTGACAGTGAGCCCCAGAGGTTGAGAGAACCTCTGGGCAGACCCTCAAGGCAGGAACACCTCGTCCTGCAGTCTGCAAGGGGCTGGACCTGGTGGGAAACACATGAAGATCATGGGGGAACTCGGGTTCTTCCAGGGGCCAGGGTTGGACACAGAATGCATGCTTCCTGGGGGGAAAAAACTCCAGAAGGCTGGTGTGTAGAGAAAGCTCAGCTTAATTATGATCATCTAAGCACACGTAGACCAAGAACTTTACCGCATGTGGCCATAAAGTGAGCCGGGCTGCTGATCAGTTTCAGCTCCCGCCATGTTTGGGGCCATTTGATTCTCTGTTGTGTGTGTGTCAGGGGCTGCTCTCTCGACTGGAGGGTGTGCAGCAGCACCCCCAGCTTCTGTCCATAGATGCTACTCCCAATCCCAGTTTGATAACCAAAAGTGTCTCCAGACATTGCCTAATGTCCCCTTGCAGGCAAATTCACTTCCCTGGGTCTCCTGAGAACCTGGGGGTTATGGAAATCCTCTGGCCCAGGTCAGGCATGAGGGACAGAAGCAACTTCTACCTCAGAGCAGGAGTCTACCTGGCACCTCTTCCTCATTATCTCACTGGATACGGGGGCCCTGTGTGGCGGGTAGCCTCACTTTCACTTTCCAGGTAAAAGATGCACGTGACGTTGAGGGACTTGTCCAGGGCAGCAAAAAATAGTGCCTGGCCTTGAATCTGGGTGTCACACCCCCAAACCCAGTTCCCTATGATCTCAAAATGCAGTGTTCATTGTGTAAGAATTAACAGATTGTCCTTGGGCTCTGGTGAGACAACTGTGCTTGTCCCCTCCCTTCCCCCCTGTGCAAATAAAGTCATTAAATCTCAGCCAAGGAGGAGGAGGGGGGGTGGGGAGGAAGAGGAGGTTGCTTTTGAAATCTTTGTATTTAACAGCTTCGGTGTTTGAAGTCCCTCCCACCCACCCCTCGCCAAGCACCAGATTGATGGGGGCTGCTTTTTCCTGATTATCCCCAGGATCATAGAAACTTCAAGCCACGGAAGACTCCAGAGATCTGGGTTGGTCTCTGGTTACTGGAAGAAGGGGAAAGAAGAGTTCCCAACCCTCAAAGAACTTTCTGGAAGGCCATTCCCCTCTGCCAGTTAACATTCACTCAGAGTAGAATTAAGCCCGAAGATCGTTTATTTTTAAAGAGCTCACTCAGGAAATTCACAGCCCTTAGCGCTGTTCTGATGGCCTCAAGGCAAAAAGTACACTTGAGCCCAAGTTTTATTACAAACCCCATCCCTAAAGCTCACCTCATAAAACACAGGGAGCTTGAACTGGAATCATAAATCCAGGTGTGTTTAGAAACCTCCTCTTACCCTACTGGGTGCTTCTAGCCTCAGGCCTCCTACAGCTCATAACCAACACTTAGAGGCTCGGTTTCCAAACTGCTTTTGGGAAACGGGTGGATTTGTATTTTTTCAATTCAGGAGAAAACAAAATATAATGCCAGGCTATACCCACAAGACGGAAGTAACCAGAACAGAAAGGACTCCTCCGCTCTGACAATGTGATGCTCCAGGTGGGGGAACAAAAATGAGCAGTTAGGGAAAGAAATGTTTTTACTAGCCTCAAAAGCCTAACCTTGGCTGGAAAGACAAACAGAAAAGAAAAAGGGACTATTAGAGAATTATCTTGGTTTGAGCTCTTTTCTCTGCAGCAGGTGGGGCAGGGCAGGAAGGGGGCTGCAATACAGATCTTGACCTGCCATGAATAAATACTTTACGACTAGAAAGATCGGGGCACCTGGAAGGTTCAGTCAATGAAGCATCCGACTCATGGTTTCAGCTCAGGTTGTGATCTCAGGGTCTTGATATGGAGCCCTGTGTGGGCTCCTTGCTCAGCAGGGAGTCTGCTTCTCCCTCTGCTGCACCCCCACCCTCTTCCTCCCACACACTCTTGCAAAAAAAAAAAAAAAAAAAAAAAAAAAAAAAGAAATAAAAAAGACTAAGAAATATCTTTGCTCCCTAAAAAATAAAAAGGGCAACGTACCAGAAGGTTCTTTCCCCTGACAACTACTATTTCTCTTGTCTTATCTGCCAGTGAACTTCAACATTAGCTCACTTCACTAAACAAACAATTCTTATTACAGGACTCTTAGTCATTCTGTTTTTCACTTTCTTCCACAAAGCAGAAACCATTAAGGTCTGAGTGTCCTCTCTAGGCTGTCTTTTCCCAGACCCGGTTCCCAGCCTCCCACCTCCTGCCCCATCAGGTTTGCATGAATAGAGCACCGTGAATCACTTCCTGTGGGCAGACTGCACGTTTATGAGTGGCATTTTCTTTTCTTCTTCTTCTGGTTTTTTGTTTTGTTTTGTTTTTGTTTTTTTTAGATCTCATAGACACTAAGGGTTAAACAAGTGGAACCAGGTGATGGTGATGATAACTGGCTGCCTTGTCCTATCAAAACACATCAGAGTTTCCAAAGACTTCTAGAAAATGTCAGGCTGGTGTTCGTGTCTAAGGCAAGGGGTGGGGGTGGGGTGCAGAGGTGAACAGAGCAAGTAAGGAGGTTTTGTGTTAATTGCACAGTTTTGACTTCCTTAATTATGAGTCACCGGCCAGGGAGATAAAACAATGCCACAAATGTTAGAGAACATGTAAAGGGTAAACGGGGCAACGCGGGGACATTCCCACTGAGAGGCAGCGCTCACTCGAACTCCAAATTTACGATTCCTCACCAAACACCATATAATACGGGTTGGAAAAGGAACATTCCTGCATTTCAGTCTTAACCACATTTACAGCTCTTTCCCTGTTTTTAAGAGAGGCCCCAAAGCCTTTAGAATCTTCAAACCTTTCAGGTCAGCCACTGTGGGGGAGCTGGAGTTAAGGGGGGATGGGGAAGAATGATCCCGTTTCTAGAAAAAGTTTAAGGACCCTGAGATTAAATAGCTACCTCTGTATGTAGAAAACACAGCATCTGCTGGCCGCCAGTCCCTGACCTTCCCCAAACACGCTCCTCCTCTCTGGACCATGGTTTACAGGTTTACAGAAGCTGTTTCCATCTAACCGGGAACAAAGGATGCCTGTCCCTCTATTCTGGGCACCGGTATCTTGAGGACAGTTAAGCACTAATTAGCATTCCTTTCTGTCTAAGGGGACAGACTTCTTATTGTACCTTAACAAAAGGTTCTGGTTCATTGGGGGCAATTTCACCTAAGACAGCCAAGAACCCCTATGGGCAGGCTGGTAAGAATTCCCAGTCAACAGGGGAGGACTTCAGAGAGCCAGGCAAGTGCTGGGAATGTACCAGGTGGACCCTTGGCTGAAAGCTGCAGCCCAGGTAGGAACACAGGCTTCCAGGAGAGCTTCCCCTGGGTGGGTCCCGGGCACTTAACCACTCCTGCCATACTCGGCCCAACTGGTCCTAGCCAAGATTTGCAACAACCCACTTTTGCAAGCAACCCACTTCCCTAATTCTCATCAGACCTCCCCCCACCACCGTCTGCAGACAGACAAATGTTTCGAGGCCTGATCTGCAGGGACAGAAATTCAAAGTGCTTAACCGAGCTGAGCAGAAGTAGAACGTGCAGCCACAGCACATGAATGTGGGGTCCCTGCTCCCTGAGCCAGAAATCTGCAGCTGGCGGCGGCGGCGGCGTGCCACCATGACATATGGGTTCGGAGACTCTCCTCAGCCCTCCGACGGGCCTCATGTTATCTCTAGCTCAAAACAGAGCCCATTCTGTCACTCTTTCTGCAGAATGCTCTCTCTCTGACCTCCTTCCTCAAAGTCACAGGCGCTGCCATCCATGTTCCCTTGACTCATCAGCACTTTGCCCTAATGGCCTGGTGAGATGAAGGAACTTCCAGGTGTTTCTGGCTTCCCCTCCCAACTAAGACAGGAGCTCCTTGAGGGCAAGGAGACCCAGCTCAGCTTTCCCTGCAGGCAGGAAGGAGCCCAAGGCTCACATATTACCTTTGCTCACGAAGTAGGTCATGACAGTGCAATGGTTGGTCGGCGCCTCCACCAGCAGAAGATGCGGGAAGCCAACAGGAACCTCAGGCCGCGCCCCACCCACCTTGTGACCCCGATCAAGATGCCAAGCCTCCAGGCGCAGGGATCCACAGCCCCATGTGACAGCCCGAGACCCAGAGTCAGCCACGTTCTCTAGGCCACCAGCGGCTCGAGAGGCACAGGTGGAACAGCGAAGGAGGACAAGGGATGACGACCGCGGGCACCACTCATGCCGAAGCAGCCCGTGGGAAAGCGCGAGCAGCTAACACGCTGCTGAGAGAGGAAGCTCCTCCCACTCCACCTGCTGCCGCAGACAGCACCAGGTCATCTGTGGCCGGCTGCGGGCCATCAGGAGTTACAAGGCTTTGTGATACATTTCCTTCACAAATATCTCCTGACTGCAGACTCGACCAGCCTGAGATGTCCCAGAAGGGAGAGCACGCAGACCCCCAGGGTGGGCGGTGGTGGGGAGTGGAGCGTTTGCAGCAATGCTGCCGAATAAGAGGGCCCCTCGGTCCGGGGCACCCCAGCTAGAACACGATGGGGATCACCGACCCCTGGAGGCTCCCTGCTTTCCAAGCGCTGACATCCTGCAAACCCGTGGCTTCAAGGCGGCCGTGCCTGAACCTGCCGTTCCTTCACCGCCTTGAGGCACGCGGGCCTTGGACGGAACAAAGCTGCGGCACCAACTGAAGCCGCGAAAATGTGTGACCGAGAGTAAGGACGTCCATCGAAATGCCTTCCTCCTCTACCGGAAGGGGGACCCCAGGGCAGAGGGTGAGGCTGACTCTTTCGGGGAGGGGGAAGCAAACCAAACAAAAACCCCCCAAGGTCATGGCAGCATCAGCCAACCCAGCAGCCACGGATGTGATGGGACACGAAGGAATCCAATGGCTATCAAACACCGTCCTGAGAGAGAAGGTGGCTTCAAAGGGGAAAAATGAGGGAGCCGTGGTAAGGGTGACGGCCCACGGGAGGGCTCCTGTCGGGGCTGGCCTGGGTGCAGTATGAGCCCGTTGCGGGAGTGCACACAGATGCCCTCTTGTGCTGTCTCCCAGGCTCAGGAACCACAGGGCCCTGGAACTGAGGGTGGGGGTGGAGAGGGCTCTAGAGCTCAGCCCCTTCACAGCCCCCTCCCCCGGCCCTCCCCCACACACGAGGACCCCTAGGCTCAGGAGGGGTCAATGCCCCTGTCTTTCTTCTAGTTTAGGAACGCATGATCCCAAACTCTCTGGGCCCCAAATGGAAATCACAGCTGCGGGCTGACAAAGCAGTATTAGTATTAGTATTAGTATTAGTATTACCACAACAAAGGGCAGGGCGCCCACCCAGAGCAGGGAGCCCAGGGCCGGCTCTGTGCAGAGGGGCAGCATTCCCACCGTTCTCACCCTCCACAGACCAGCTGTGGGGTCCCCAGGGCCCCCACAGACTGCATTTCAAGTCAGCCAGGGCACATCTCCCAGGTTCTAGAAACATCTCCCACTCTGTCCTTCCTTGGCTTGACACCCCCTGCCACGGGGCCTGCATTGTTTGGTAACAATACAGGGGACATAAGCAGGAGCTGAATGAAGACAGGAAGTGAATCACGGATGTCTCAAACAGACTCCTTGGAAGAAGCAGGGCGGAGGGAGGGGTGGCAGGAGCCTGGGGCCACTCCCGGGGCCTCCTAGAGTATGCGTGTGGGGGTGGGGGGGAGTCTTGGGAGTTCTCTTCTTGCCCTGCAGTATGGTGCCCTCACCCTCTGTCTGCCTGTGACCAGGCTGCTTCGGGCATCAGGTTCCTGAATGCACCCTCTTGAGGGGCCCAGGTGTTCTCTGTCCCCTGGGTCAGGCAGAAGGAAGGGGATAAAGCTGGGTCTCCACACACTGACCCCACTTTATCCGCACATCCCTTAAAAAAGTCAAACATGAAAAGAGGTGGCTGCTGGCTCTCCCAGCACGGAGAATGGGCTGGGCTCAGAGCATTCATTACATGAATGTCAATGTTCTACACACACACACACACACACACACACACACACAAATACACACACACACACAATGACTGAGTGTGAATCCAGATTGCATCTAAGTGGCTGAAGGAAACGTCCTCTCCTGCCCTTCCTCCAGGCCTCCCATGTCCCTGGGTCTGCCCTGATTCCCACTCAACCCTGGGGCCAGGCACTGCCAGCTCTCGGCACCATCTCTTGCCTCCAGGCCCCACCGCCACAGACTGACCACCTGCCGTGGACTTGAACAGCACCTTTCAAGTCTAGTCTCTGCCAGGATCTTGTCTTGTTTTAAGAGTGTGGTAGGGTACACAGGGGCACACTCACGGGTGCTCTGAGCATCCACGGGGAGGGGGCTTGACCAGCCAGTCTGTGCTTGCTGAGGGCCTACTGTGTGCAAGGCACCTGGTGAGCGACTCCGTTTTCTTAACTGTGCAAAGGATCAAGGACTAGTGGACCAAACCAGAAAACATTTAAGCTTCCAAGTGCAAGAAAGGGCAGTCCACAGTTGGTGCAAATCTGCCCTAATTTTTGTTTTACAGGCATTTTTTTTTTTCATTTCATTTCATTTTGCTTTTCCTGCACCTGCCTCACCTTCATGAAAGCAACATCAACCAGTTGCTTTCTATAAGCAAGTTTTTGGCTACACACTTTATATGTTTTAATCTCACTTTCCAAAAGACAATGAAATTCAGAGAGATTAAGATTATCCCACAAGGTCACACAGCAAGCGAGAACAGAATTAAACTCTCAAATCCAAACATGAAAGCCCAGGGTCTTCCCACTGTGTTGTGTTGTTGTCCCACACACCTATGTGCCTTGAAGGGAGACAGGCAGAAATGGGAGGAGACTGGGAGATGGGACGTGGATTCCATCTCTGGCTCCCTTTTGAAGCTTGGGTGAGCCTCGGCTGGTTTCCTGGGAGAAAAGGGCTATCCAGCAAGACTGTCAAAGGGTCCGTGTGTGAGGCTACATGTAGGTTTTACCTATGCTAAATGCTACACAAATTTATGGTATCACCTATCACCTTTCATTCGTGTGCCAGAAAATATTGCCAGACAAGGCTGATCACCCACCCCTGAATTTTTAACTTCTTCCTGGAACAAGTTGGTGACAAGCTCAGGAGACTGTAAGATATGAGAACATTCTAGAAACATCATCTGGGGACAATTTATATGGCTTTTTTAAAAATAGTATGAGCAGCTTTCGACACAGGCTGAGAAATTAATAACTTCCTTCCCAAGCCTCCCAAAATTTGCCAAGTGTTCCTGAAACTCCTACCTCACAGATGAAGGTCTTAGGCAGTTGTCTGGGTCTCCCAAGTCCCAGCTCTGCTATTAGGGACTACCCAAGTAGTCCTTCTCTGAGCCTCAGCACTCATCTGTAAAGTAGGGTCACTGTTCTCACAATCTTTGACTGTTAGTTAGAGGCTCACTGGCTTTTCACACACATATACGACCGCTCAGTGAAATTCTCCGGAAAGAAACAATGAAGGGAGCACACTTCAAACTCCCCCGCCCCCCGCCGCCCCAACAAAACACTGTTCTGCTTAGGCACCTGCTGGGGGCTGCCCAAATCCCCAAAGCGTGGGGGGAACACAGCTGCCATGGTGCCCTCCCGCCCCCACCGTGGGCCGGCGGCTTTGTGAGGATGAGGGAATCCCGAGGCGGATGTCCTGGCCACACTCCGCCCCCTCTTACACACGCGATGCTCTGGGCAGGAGCCATGCAACTGCAGAAATCATAAATGCCCCACCACAGAGGAACTGAGGGCAGGAAGGCCTCTCTGCTCTCCCGTTCTATAGAGCTAGAAGACAAGGTCCAGCCCTTACAGGACAGTGGAAGGCAAGACTTCGGTATATCTTTTTTTTTCCCCCCTAAGATTTTATTTATTTATTTGAGAGAAAGAGAGAGAGAGAGTACAGGCAGGGAAAGCAGCAGGCAGAGGGAGAAGCAAGCTCCTCACTGAGCAACGAGCCCAATTTGGGACTCAATCCCAGGACCCTGGGATGATGACCTGAGTGAGCCGAAGACAGATGTTTAACCAACTGAGCATCCTGAGACTTCAATCTTCCTGCAGAGCTGGCCTAGTCCTGTGTCTCCAAGCACAGCAGGCCCAGCACACGTAGGGTGTGGTACTGCTAACTGCTGATGAAAGCTTAGAACGGAGTCCGCTCCCCACCATGACATGAAGTCCTTCTGGGCTCTACAAGTCCAGCTCCGTCATCACTAAACACTGGAGGGGGTTGATGAATTAAGAGAATGTTCAGGGCCAAGAGAGTACCAGCCAAATATTTGGGACTTTCAAAGCATACTTAACAAAAGAATACTCCTCTATCAGAAACTTGAAATACAAAAACAAAACATGATCATACACATTTTATAGAGCTTGCTTACTTCTGACAGTTTGAGCTGAAATTCTCTGCTTATGTGAACATCAAGATCAAAACTCCTGTTTACATCTTTACAGTGAAATATGCCAGGCCCTGAAAGGGAATTCACAACTACAAGACAAAGACATGAAGGAATCTGAAAATAATGACGCCAGGTGAACGAAAGCAGACCCCTCCCCAAGGAGAGAGTACATCCCGTATGATTCCCTTTAATTTTAGGAAATTAAAACAAATGCACATTGACTGAAAGTAGATCAGTGACTGCCTGAGGGACTGGTAAAATTACAAAGGGGCAGGAGGAGACATTTGGGGGCAACGGCCATGCTCACGATCTTGACTGTAGGGACAGTTTTACAGGGGCACACATATGTTCAACACATCAGACTATCCACTTTCAATATGTGCTCTGGTTTTATGTCAGTTACATCTCAATACAAATGTCTCAACTCTGAAGGGAAAGTGATCAGAAGCCAGATTTTAAAATGTAGCAAAGAAGCAAAAGGCCCAGACGTATTATTCCAACAGACTCAGTCAAAAATATCTTCCTCTGCTCATTGCATGACGAACTCTGAAAAGAGCCCATACTGAAACACGAGCAGGCTGCATTATGTTCTAAAAAAGTGTGACACATACGTGCTAAAGATCTCCATAAGAAAGGAGTTATGGCCTATCTGTAACATGAAGGTCTCTTTTACTCCATACTCCCATAAAAACGTCTACAGATTCCTCACTTGACATGAAAAGGGGGCCAGCACTGCTCCTAATAACGGTTCACCAACAGAAAACCCTGAGAGGCAAAGCATCCCCAAAGTGGGTCACCAAATTTCAGGCTGGCATTAGAGAATCGATCATACCCAGAGAACCTCACCCCTTCTGCAGGGATGCTGGGGCTGGGGTCCAAAGACCTGGCTCTTCTGCCTAGAGGTCCGGTCAGGCCAGGAATGACCCAGTGAGTAAAGGACGTGCCAGGGAAAATGAGCAGGTGTTTAAGGCACAGGAGGAAGAGGCTGGGTGTGTCAGATGCTGAGCTCTGTCCTGCACATGGGTTCATGTCTCCGGTTCCAGATCAACACGGTGGGCCCACCTGATGAACCACAGGGGCCTTTTCATGAGCATTGTAAGGCTATTGTGTAAGCTCTTGCAAAAATCTTCTTTACGATTTGAAGTCCCTACAGCTTTGTTGTGTTTTTAGCATGGTGGTTTTCGAAGGTCTTCAGACGCCGGCAGCCCCTACATTCACTCAGGCCTCAGGACTCCCCTACGCCTGCCTCCTATTCCAAGCCAAACGGTTGCCTAATTCTCGGTCCACCAAGAAACCTGAGATTCGAGGCTTAGAGGGGTGCATATCAAGGAATATCATTTAGAAGCCTCTTCTCTAGGACACGGAGCAGAAAAAGAACGGCACATACTCAAGACTGACCTGAGGGACGGGGAGAAAGAAGCAAAAGTGGGGGGCAGCATTAACAAGGTGGAAAAGAGAGTGTCCCCAGTCCTGGAGGAAAGGCCCTCCAATCCGTTGGTGATTGGTCCTTAAAAGTTCTATAGAAAGACCTAGTTTATTGCCAACCCGGCCCTGGGGTCGAGGGTTTCTAGCACAATTCACGCAAACCATGGAGGCTCAGTAAATGGTCACAGATGGTGATGAATTCCTACTTCTGGCCAAGTACACAGGGCAAAAAACACCCCAGCTATTAAACATCGGAATCCTGAATCCTGATTGTCCTGAAACAATGGGGGGAAAAGACACATGGAAGAATGAACACACAAAAGGAAATGAAAAAACCAAACAGGTTAGCATAAAGGGTAAGAGAGCAGGGGAAGCCGATCACCTGGTCTAGGGCCTGGCTTCTTACTGCCCAGCTGTGCGGCCTTGGGCAAATTACTTAAGCTCTCTGTGCCTTGGTTGCCTCAGATTATCCTAGCAGTTGCTATTATCCCTAATTTGAAATTCCCGGTGCAGGAGACTAGAAAATGGGAGTGACATTCCACAGCATCAGGAACAGACTTTCCAAGAGCTGCTACCTCCCCCAAACCCTCATTCACTCCTGGGCAAACAGAGCCTTTCTCCCAGTCAGAGCTCAACTGTCTGTTCTTGGGAGGGGGGCTCCTGGCTCCAAATTCATCTGCCAGAGGGTAGAAACAAGCCAGTACCTGCTGGGCGTCTATCAGGCATAAGAGCCACAAGCCAGAAAGGGTATGGAAGCCCAGGAGTCTAGGGGTAGGTGGTAGGTAGCCTCAAGGCATTAGACTTTCTGGCAAGGAAAGGCCAGCAGAGAGGTCCTCTAATCCCACAAGCACAGGATGCCAAGCTCCATTAGAAAGTTCTGCCACGTACAGTGTTGAACACAGTCTGCTCCTCAGTGACTTCTGCCTCCCGGTCCTAGCATGACCTTCTAGAACCAGGCAGAACAAGAGTCCCCTGGCTGGGATCCCTCTGCTCCAGGTTCTACATCTCCAGTTCTTTCCTTCGATGCGGATCCTCTCGTCCTGTTGTTATGTTCGCATTCATCCCGGTTCAGATCTCAGGGAGAGAGCCATGGAACCCCAACAGTGCACGACACACAGTCCACCGGCATGAGTAAGACACGGCTCATCCCCAAACGTTAAAAAGAGAATACAGCCTAAGGGAGAAAGTGCTCTGAACACAACAGGTGTTCAATAAATATTTATTGTGCAAATGAATGCTCCGTGGAGGCCAAGTCAAGCTCCCCTCCCCTCTTCCCCACCTCCCTTGTGGTCAATCTGGGCAATTTCCGTAAGAAACTTCCCGTTGCCGGAATTCAGAAGACCGCCACCAGTTAATTGGTCTAGGCCGGAGGTCGAAAACAGGCGGCAGCCTACAGATGTTGGGCTTGGACTGCAACCGTGTTTTTAAGATGTTTTCATTAGTTGCCATCTTTTCAAAGCTGGGAGGTTTCATATGTAAATGTAAATCTGGGGCATCTCTGGAAAAGAAATCACAAGTCCTGGCAATGCTTGGTCACTGGCTGATTCCGAGTCACCAAGACCCCTTCTGACTGGGTCCAGCTCCATCTTCTTAGGCCAGGGGCCACTTCCTGCACTTCCCCGTCCTCCTGAGCCTTGGAAGCATCAGTCCTCATGAAACAGAACGGAACCTGGAAGGACAGGGTCTGGCCTTCGCGGGCCGACCGCATGCCCCCCTGTTGGGACAGCGGCGGTCACACGGTCTATGCTGGGGTCACTAGTGACGGCCTCCCCCTTTGCTCTCAGAGGCCAGGCTGGGGTAGCAAACTGTACGGCTGCCCTGGGCCTCCACCAGCTCCACGCCAGTCTGGCTCACCTCGAGGATGCTGTACCCAGAGCTCTCAGAAGGCCCGTTGCTCTCTACCCAGCTTCCTACCCTGAAGATTTCGACCTTCTTGGACAGTTCACTCCACCAACGAGGCCACTTTCAAACACCCTGCAGAGCTCACGCAGTGCTTCCTCATGGCTCTCTCTCGAGGCGGTGGCAGCGGCCAGCCCCACTGAGCGCCAGAGGCGGCCGTGGAGGGATGGCCAGCGCCCTTGGGGCGGGCAGAGGTCAAGCAGCAGCACAGGGAGAAGAAAGGAGGACAGAGAAAGAAAGGGATCGGATTAGCAATCCCACCTCTGGAAACCATTCCTCTTGCCTGAAGTCCAAGGGACAACCCTCCACTCCCCCGTTCAGAAGTGGGGGACTGAAGAGAGGATGGTGGCGTTTATGAAAAGACGAGTCATCCGTTCCCATTTATTGTTCCTTCCAGAACCTTGCATCCTCTTGGATGAAACCCACTGACGTGTCAGGGTCAAGGGCACTGTTTCTCCCTGTGCCTGCAGACAGATTTACCAAACCTTTATAGTTGGGAGAAGGTGGGTCAGTGGTCCCCGCCCCCCCCCCGCAAAAAAATCTAGTTACCTAACATTTGGGGGGGCCTTTTAGTTTAGCCTAGGAGTACCTCGCTTTAGAAGGGATACTTGACAAAGGCCCCGGGACAGGAAAAGCAGGCGCTGTGAGCCGCCTTTCATACCAAACACTAATACTCAGGCTGGCACCAGGACCTACTGGTGCTGCTGCATTCTTAAGGATTTCCTAATACACCTGAATTCCAGCCTAGGCTAATACAGATGCTTTATCTTGTTTTTTTTTTTTTTTAATGTATTTTCAACTGTTTTATTTTTTTATTAAAAAAACCTTATATAATACTTAGAGTGTGCCAGATATGTTATAGTATCAACTCTCTGAATCCCCTATAAGGTTATCCTCACTTTATAGATGAGGAAAGTGAGCGGAGGCTTTATCTTTAACCCTAAGATCAAAGCATTCCCTGCCCCATCTTTAAAGGGTTAAAGGCCAGGGCCTGAAAGATCTCAGTTAAGGGAGAATAGCAGAAGAGCCTCCTCCCCATCATAAATCTTGACATTTTATAGAAAAATTTGACATAACTAGATACCCTGGGGCATCTGAGGCTCATCTTCCCCCCTAATGTGAGCAAACAGAAGAAAACCCAGTTCTTAAAATCCTTAAGGTACAATGTGAATTTAGACTTGGAAGTTAGATCTTTTTTTCCTCCAAAGTGAGCATAACACAAGAATCTGTTTCCCGGCTTTCTTTGGTAGCTGTCTTAGACAAGGCCAAGCTCACTTTACCGGGCAGCAGGCGGGCAGCAGGCAGGAGAGCTTATGGAAGACACAATTTGTGTCCCAATGGGTTCCTGACACTTTGCTCTCTCAAAGGTAGCTCTGTAAATAGGCCCAGCGAAGGGCTTTTGCTTTGAAGTGGGCAATCGGCCACAGTTGTTTAAACACGGACTAAAATTCCACAAAAAGAATAGAGAGAAAACACATCAAAAGAAATGATATGTTACATCTTTCCCGATTGAGTCAACCAACAGCTTTGGTCTGGAGGGTTAACAGGAGGGAGCTTTTAACCATCTTGCGGGAGGGGAGGAGTCGAAGGGCATTTATACATTCTCAGCTGGCTTTGGCCAGAGCTGCTTTTATTGATCTAGACAGACACAAATTATGATACCAGACATGACTTGTATATACAAATAGCCATCTGAAAACAGTCACAGGCCTAATTGAAGGAGACAGGGGGAAAAAAAAAAATCAAAGGAGACACAAATGGAGGAATAGAAAAAACCAAAAACCAAAAACAAAAACGAAAAACCCACCCTGACCCACACAGCACCATTCCAGCTGCCTGGAGAGGCTGAGCAGGGCCTTTTCCTCTAAGGGGATGTGGATGTTTACTGACACAGATGAGTTTGCTTCCCTTGGGTCCAATTGTCCCAGGGAACCGCTCAGCAAGGCCGTGACTGGAAAGAAGGAACAGCAACCCCAGCCAGCAGCAACCCCTGCACACCCTGCTCCAATGGCAGGCCCGGCCCTAAGGTCAGACGGAGGAGCAGAGTCTCGGGTGACCGGAATGGAGCAGAGGGCCATGAGTAAAGCCTCGGCCTCACTCACACAGGGGGTTTCCTACGAGAACAGTGGCTTCCTGACACCCCACATCCCCCCCACCCCCGGAGCAGGATGAAGCCTGGAGGCCTTTGACAGATCTCTGGCCAGCAACCCTGTGGACCAACAGGGAGGCCAGGCCATACTGGAGAGAGCACTTGTCTCCATCCACGGGGCTTCCTGGCCTGGCAGGCCCTGAGCTGTCCCTTCCGATGTCTGCTAAGTGCGAATTTGGAAGGTCGCAGGGGATCTGATGACAGACAACACCGCCCTTCCTAGGAGGGCAAGACCGCCCATTCTCTCTGTCACGAAGAAGAAAGTTACTAGTCCCCCAGAAAGGAGAAATCCAAGGGAGAATCATACTTCACAAGATTGTTCCACACTCATGAAGAAGAAAGACATTTTGACCCGTCATTCTGGTCCCCACGGGCATTGTGGTCAGATTACCAAGAAAAATGAGACCCCAAACAAAACTGGAAATGGCTAACATCACACACCTGAAACATCTGTTGTAGATAAAAAGTGGGCTGAAGAATCCTATCTTGTTGTCCACAATGAAAAACTGCAAAATCCACCCGGGGGAAAAGAAAATAAAGCCCAGGGGAAAAAAAGGTCAACATAAAAGTGAAAGTAGCCAAAACTGCAGGCTGTGAAACTCATTGACTAAAATCTGATGAAAAAAATTAAATAACTCAGATCATGCAACATTTTCCCCAGAAAAAGAAAAAAACAAAAAACAAAAAACAAAAAAAAAAAAAAAAAAAGAAAGGAAGGAAGGAAGAAAGAAAAAGAAAGAAAATCCAAAATGGCATACATTAAAATCAGTACCAATAAAAAAGCAAACAAAAAGAGAAGAAAGTTTTGTTGTAAAATGCACATGGAAATGAATGGATACTAATGAAAATAATTTCAGCTTAAACAAAAGGATGAATTCTGGCACAGTTTCACTGTGGTATACACAAAAGGACTAAGATATTAAATTGATTTGTAGTCAGTTGAAAATGGTAAAATGAAAACTGGTCCTAGACCATTTCAGGAAAGACAGTCAAAGGTCAAGCCCCGGAGAATGCCTCCCAGTTTCTCTGAAGAGGAAGCAGGACCCCTCTCCCCACTCTGGTGGGCACTCGGCACCGTGCCTAGATGGGGGCGGGGGGCAGGCATCATCATGCTGGAGGATTAGACCCCAGCATGGAGAGTAGACATGGCAAGAAAAATGCCTTCAGCCACCAGGAGATGGCCTTCTGGTCCAAGTGGTGCCACTGACCTGACCTGGGCAGGGGACTCTCTCTCTCATCTTGGGGACACACATAAGTTGAGGACCTGCTCAGGAAACCCTAACAGACCATGGGGCTGGCCCTGCTTGGAAGGCCCAGTGACCTCCAGTTCTCTACACTTGGGGAAGGATAGGGTAGAGCTCAGAGTAGGAAGAGGGCAGTGAAGGAGTTTAATCATCCCCCCTCTCTATGTTCCAAATTCTCCACAGTAAGCCCATGTCACAGTTGCGGCCAAGGCAGTGGGGAGGGGTCAGGCAGTGGAGACGCATTACAGAGAAAAGCCAAAACACCTGCTCTAAGAATAACTGACTAGGCCTGTATTTACTCACATGAAAGGTCCAGATGACCCCGGGAGCTCAGGATGGCACAAGCTCAAATTGGTCATCAAGCATGCGGGTGGGGTCAAGTTTTAAGTCAAGAGCAGTAGACTTACAATTTGGGAATTTCAATTTGGGAACAAGTGGGTTTATGCTCTCTTTCTGAAGTCACCCGCCCCTGGCCTTAGGTATTCATGCTTCTTCTTCCCCCATAGTGATCATTTGCTTTGGTGGTTCAAAAACATTCCAAAGGGGGCAACTAGAGTTTATAAACAACAGGCTACCCAGTCCTGGCTGGGAAGGACACACACCAATTTCAGGAGAGTAAACACCTGTGAGGAAAGAGGCAGAAGAACAGGAAGAGAGTAGAGTCTTATTTTTCTTAGCAAAGCAATAAGACATTATCGAGATCTGAAGTCAATATGGAAAAACACTGACATTTGTTAACTCCGGTGGAAAGTGGACAAGTGGTAATTTGCCTATAACCAGAATATTTCACATCTGTAGGCTACAATGAAAGGACCCGCACAAAACCCCAACAACAATAGACCAAGGCCGGGAATTGCTCTTGGCGTCTTGGAGAGGGCGTCTGAGCCAGCACAGACCCAGCTGAGAAAATCCAAGTTCACAGTCCCGTGGTATGTAAACACTTAGGACATTCTTGGCCTGAGAGTATATACAGCAACATATTAACTTGTCTCTGTCTTCTAAAATTTTTGTTATCATGGCAGGGTCGGGGATGGGAGGTTATTAAAGGTTATTTTAAAAAAATGAGTGGAAGGGAAAAGGAAAGCTATTATTTTAGAGGTCTACTTGGTACCAGGTGCTTTGCAAGTAGTGCTGGGTATTAGCTCCTCTAATCTTGACAGTGAAGAAGGTGCTGTGATCCCCTTCTTTTCCTAAGGGAGGGAAGGGAGCTTCTAGAGGATGAAGGGTTATAGAGACAGTAGAGGCTCAGAGGCAGCCGGCTGGCCTGGGGCTGCCTCTTGGACTTCTGGCGCAGGGAGGGGCCCCTGGTGAGAAGGACTCACCAGAGCCGCCCTCTCTCCTCTGCCCACGGCTCCTGCCCCCTTCACAGTGTCCCATAGGACAGCCAGCACTTGGACAGCCAACCCCTGGGACAGACAAGGAGCCTTCCCAAACAAAGCCCTTCTCTGCCATCTCTCTCTGTCATTCCAGAACCAGGCCAGCTCCAGTCCTGGCATCTCCCCAGCTTACATGCTGCTCTCCCAAGACAGGGCCACCCCGCATGCATGTCCTGGGAGGGTCTGAAGGGCTGATGGCTTGGGCCTCTGCGTTGCCACCACATTCCACTTGGCCTCTATGGCCCTTGAGTTCCTCATCTGTCAAAGAACGGAGGCCCGGCGCTGCCTCCCATGGTCACTGTGAGAAGGAGGTGCTCTCAGAACAGGGCCCGGCACTGTCCCATCCACATATTTACTATCACTGTCATGGTCCTTAACACCCACATGGAAAGACGGTTTTTCTTAAGACCTGGACTTCAGAACTTTCGAGAAAGGGACTGATGCCCCTCCCCATGGCACCTGGCACCAGGGGGAATGGGAAGGAAGCCCCGGAGGCTGGGCTGGAGTGAAGGGTCCACCCAAGGGGGAGAGAACTGTGCCACTTAAAGGAAGGGTTCCTCCCAGCCCTGAAGACATCCTGTTGGTGAGGAAAATGGCGGAGCTGGGCCGGCAACTCCCAGCCGCCGCTCTGCAGGGTGTTCTCCCAGTTCGAGGTCTGTGTGTGTAACACACACACACACACACACACACACACACGCAATAAGCGGGAGAGGGAACATCACAGCGCTTCGCCTCCGATGGCCCAGTGGCATCTCAACGGTCTGGCTCCTCTTGCGGGGAAGCCTCAGGAAGAGCTCCTGCTACACACAGCTCCGCACGGACACACGTTCCCCGCTCGTTAACCACAGGCTGATGTCCCTCACACAACAGCACTGCCATGGGCATGGCGCTGGGGCTGGGCTGGGGGTAAGTCTGGGGAAAAACTGAGCTCTGGAAAGTGTGCCAGGGCATAGGCACCAGCATGTCTGCACCCTGAGCGCATGGGGGGCGGTGGGGACTCTGACCAGATCACCCCGCCCCGTCTCACCGGGAGCCCTGCTTGGGGCATGAGCCCATCTCAGGGCTCAATGGAGTGAAAGCCTCAAGCTGACCAACACCTGAAAAGCAGGGGAGGGATGGCGGACAATGGTGGCCGGAGCCTCAGAGCACACATCCCAGCTCTGGCCTTCCTGCTGTGTGACTTTGGGCAAGTTGCTTACACTCTCTGGAGTCTCTCAGGTGCCTCATTCAGAAAATAAGAAGGTTAGAACACATCATTCTGAAGTCCCTGCCAGTTTTGAGATTGTTGGAAAAGTACTTTCTTCCGGGGAATATTTGAGTCGGTCTTACTTTCCCGAAATCATAGACTTGAGAGAAAACCAAAGCCACTCTTGGGTGGCCCCCAACCCATCTGCTTCTGCTAGAGTTTGTGAGTTGGGCCTTGAAAAGTCCTCCCAATCCTGTTCTAATTTGTAGTTAATTACAAGGAACTGCACTTACATTCACTTTTGGGTTCACAAATGGAAAATACTAATGACTTTGCAAATTAATTTCAGATCTGGCTCCATAATTTCTGGCAATAAGATCATACTTTGTTTTCCTTCTCATTGTTTTTAGAGACGAATGGAAACTCAGCCCACTCTTCTCCAAAAAATACATTAAAAATTCCAATTAAGTTTTTCTTTAAAAAAAAGAAAAGAAAAGAAAAGTCAATATATATTGGTATCTGGGGCAAACTTACATGACAATGTGGGAGATTACAGCTGTAAGCCAGGAAGTACGTCAAAAGGCCAAAGGGGACATGGTTTTCCTTGGGCAAGAACACGGATTACAGGTCCAGGAGGGCTTTTCCCATCTCTGTCAGCAGTTCAGCAAATGGGGTCAAGTTCATCCTTCCAAAAAATAAGACTGTCCCAGCAACCTGCCCCGAGAGGAGGCACAGCCCCCACAACAGGGAGGCCCCAGTCTCTGCTACTTTGACAGGACCGGTGCCTGCTGTCCTGTGTGTGACACTACATAGGCCATCGACAGGCTGCACAAGTGTTTCGAGGGAGTGACCAGGAGGGTGAGGAGGCACAAAGCACAGCTCAGAGGAGGAGCAAGTGAAGATGTGGGCGATGCTTTGCAGGGAGGAAAGCAGTCCAAGTGGACAGGGCAGAATATCCAAAAGGGTAGAAGACTTAATAGTGGGCTGTCCTCAAGGGTGGAGAGGTTAGAAGGAGGCTGATTTCTGCCCAGCTCACGAGTTTACTAGAAGGAGACAAAGTACATGGCCCTGCCTTAGGGTGACAAGTGAAGGAGTCTGCAGCTCACGGGTGGTAACAAGCCCACCTGACATCGAAGCCATGCTTCCTGGTTCTTCAGGACTGCGAGGCATGTCTCCTCATCTGAGGCACGTGCCACTTCTGCAAAGGCAACAACGCAAAGCTACTGGAAAGTTCGTCTTCCTCCATATGGAAATGGGAACTCAGAGGTCATGCATCTAAAAGGCGCAGGTGCAGGGACCTGAACCCAGACCTTCTACCCAGTGCTCTTTCCCTCTCATTTTTCCGATTCCAGAGCCTTGGAACCCTTGCCTCTTTGATCAGAAGGCTAGGCTTGGGTGTCCTGTCCCCTCGACCCCCCATGGGAACCACAAGGTATCCACCCTGGTCTAGCTCCATCTTGCCCATGGAGGGATTCCCAAGGGGGCCAAACAGCACACAGTGTGCATGTCCCCTTGGTTTTCCATCTCGGACAAGGGCAAATGGTGAGGTGGCCTTCCCAAAGTCCCCTGGCAAGGGTGGTGCGGACAGAGGTGTTTACCTAGCAAGTACTAAGTTCTAAGCCTATCACTTCCTGTAAGGTAGAGTGAGGGTCAGGCTGAGGTTCCCAACATGGGAATGTGCCGTTAAGACACAGAAAGGGGATGCATTCTCATATACCTACATCAGTCCTTATGGCTGATCTCTCTTGGACTTGGTTCCCCCTCTACAAAGTCAATGCTTTGCTAGTTATTCTCCAAGATCCCTTTGTGTCACAAAGTGTAGGATCTCTCAGGAGACCGGGTTCTCTGCAGGCCTGCTTAGGCTGTTGGTTCTGGAAGAGGGCAGCTCCAGATGCCCCCAGTTAAAGAAGCACACCCCATGCACTACACCCCGCCTAACAAGGGAAGAGGGGCAGAACAGAGGAGCAGAGAGATACGCTGATGCGGCGCAAATGCGGGATCTCTCTCGCACTAACACAGCGTCCTTGGCTAGACAGGATCCCAAAGAAGCATTGTCTCCTGGGCAGGCTGGTTTCTGAGGGGTAGACCAGTTGCCCTGTCCCCACCTTCTGGTTGCTAAACCTGAAGACTAGACAGGGCTTCATAAGAAGTATCGGCAAGTGGGGCTTCACGTGAGGACCCGTATGGAACCCCAGTGACAGAGCAGCAGTCAGTGGCTATCTCAGGGCTCTGGAGAGTTGTGGAACTTCAGAAAGTATCTTCTCTGTGCCTTGCATTCCCCCTCTTTACAAGAGCCCTGGGAGGACTCCCCAGTGCCTGGAACATACCGGACGGCAGCCAGTGACTGTGATTGCGGTGATTGAAAATAAAACCAAACAAGCACACTAAAAACCAAAAATCTGAGCATGTAGCTCAATGCCGGGAAATAGAAGGAGCTTGATGCCTGATTGCTGGCTAGATTGGCAGGCAGACAGATGGACGGATGAATCCAGACCCCTTAGTTCTGAGGACTTCTATTTGCCACTCAGCAGCCTCGATAGAGATCTGTATGCTGAGCCTCAGTGTCCTGTACTGGGCAGAGGGGAGAACGTGAGTGCTTCCAAGGCCTGCCATGAGGCCCCCCCAAACTGATGACCGGGATCCTCCAAGGTAAAGGGAGCATCACAAGATAACACCCAATCATTCTTGCCTAAAGCGTGTATTTGGTAAATATTTGGTGAACGAGCGAGTAACTGCAGAAGCAGTCACATGCCTTCCAGAACTTATTCAACACCAACCTCCCCGAGTTCCTGGGAACTTCCCAGGCAGAAACTCTCAGCTGTTTGGAGGCTCGTGAAGTGCACGGTATTCTCAGCTGGTATGGGGTGCGGGGCCCAGCTCACCACATCCCCCCACTGTTACTAGCCCAGCCCCAAGTGGCAGAATAGGGTGCCTTTCCAGCAGAACCTGTTGGAAAGAATTAGAAAGAATGCTGCTTTTATGCACGTATCACCTCAACCAAAGCAGGCCAAGGCCTTCTGAACAGACAACCTGGAGCCCCAGTTGAACAGGCCAGCTGCAGTGCACTCCACTCCCCGCACCTCCCCCTGTGCTCTCTTGGAGTACTCAGCCTGCCTACCATGCAGTGTGCAAGTTCTCCGCTCTCTGCGGAGGGGAAAGAGAACCAGTGAATGGAAGGCTCTGAAGGCAGCAGGCCCAGATTCCCACTCCCACCTCTGACCGCGACCTCGAGGAAGTTGCTTAGCCTCTCTGAGCCTGTTTCCTCATTTGTAAGACGCATCTGATACCGACCACATAAGACCGCTCTGAGGCTTAAAGGGTAAAACAAATGTAGAGTGTCTAGCACAGGGCCTGGGACACAGCAGGCACTCAGCAAATCCAAGTACCCCTGCTCCTCAGTGGAGACAAGACCTGACCATCAGCCCCGCTCTCCGCCCAAGCAGGTCACGGCCGCAGTGAGCGCACCTTCTCCCTCCAAAATGCAGGTGATGTCAGCAGACCTAACAAAGAAATCCTAGAGCTGCACTGTCCAGCATGATGGCTGCCAGCCACAGGTGACCACAGAGTGCCGGCAGTGTGGACAGTTCAAAGTGAGACGTGCTCCGAGGGTGGGGAACACATTAATGTCAGAGACTTAGTAGGGTTTTAAAAAAGAACATCAGATAGCTCAGTCCCAAGTTTTATATTGTGTACATGCCAAAAGGAAGGATTTTTGACATACTGCATTAAATAAAATACTACTGGAAATTAATCTCACCTTTTTCTTTCTACATTTTAACACAAGAAGACTTCAAGTTGAACATGAATGAGCTCAATTATATTTCTAGAACACAGCACTGCTCTAGGACAGCAATCAATCAGCAGTTGTTACAGAAACTATTCTCTCCCTACAGAGACCGATTCCCTCAAGAGAGAGGACCCCTGTTTGTCCTCATTCTTTTTCTCCTAGCACGTAACACACAGCACACTAAAATACTCTCAGCGATCTTTAAGACTAGCAATGACCACATGGTCACTCTGCACCAGGAACCATGCCAATGTGTAAAAAGCATACACTGGCTTATTTGATTCTTCAGAGAACCCAGGTGGTAAATTCTACTCTCCATATTTTACAAGTAAGGAAACTGAGGCTCAGAAACATTGAGAGATTTGCCCAAGATCCCTGGACAGTCAGGACCAGCTGGGAGCCCAAGCCCAAGTCTAGGTTCCTCTCGGTTGTCCAAGAAACAAGCACCTAATCCACACTCCTCATCCATGTGAGGCCTCGAAATCATGCACTTCCTAGAAGACCTCTACCCCAGCGATGCTCAGCTTCCCATCCCTGCCCCTACTGCCAAAGACTTTCCCAGCAAGTCAGAAATGACACACCACCAAACACAGTCCATGCATAACCATGTCCATGCCTGGCCCAGGCTCGGTTAGCTCACAATTAGTCACATTTTTGAAAGGCTGAGTGGTACAGAAGGTGGATTCTGTTTTGTGCCTGTGAACTTCCTGGCCTGGGTACAGGCGGGAACCTGCACACATAAGGATCCAGTGAACAGCAAAGGGTCTGATAAGGTATTTTTTCAGAGGAACTCATCAGCAAGGCTGAGTATTCCCGAGCTGCAGAAGTTCAATCCCTCCCAACTCCATTAAAGACCACCTCCTTGGGACGCCTGAGTGATCACTGGGTTAAGCATCTGCCTGCGACTCAGGTCATGATCCTGGGGTCCTGAGATCGCGCCCTGCCATGCTAAGCAGGGAGCCTGCTTCTCCCTCTCCCTCTGTCCTCCCCCCGATGTTTGCGCACTCCCTCACTCGCTCACTCTCTAAAATAAATAAAAATCTTTTTAAAATATGTGTATAAAAACCACCTCCCTGACACTCCCACAGTATCCTCTGGGCTCTGGCTGCCCACTCCAGCCCAGGCACAGGCTTCTCTGGCTCCTGGCAGGAGAGGCCCTGAGCCAGATGCCCAACAGGCTGCCGGTAAGTGTGTATTGTCGGATGAGCAGGTGAGGAGACAAATGTATAAGCCAACCCCATAAGGGAACAGAAGACACAGACAGCCCTGTGTCTTAAGGAACTCACAGGACAGGGTACAGAGGACAGGGACCATGAGAGCACCGGGTGTCAGCTGCCCCACACTACCTGCCAAATAAGTCCTGAAGGGGATGGAGAAAGAGCGATGGTCCTGTCTGGTCCACCCCGTGCCAATCTGGGAAGGCTTCTGGGAGGAGGATGCACCAGCATAAGGAGCAGGGTTCAGACAAGACCAGGGGACATTCTGATGGTGGACTGTGTCAAGCCGTCACTTAACCTCTCAACCTTTCAGTTTCCTTTTTTAAAAAGGGGGGAGGGACGGCAGGCAGGAGAAAGAGAAAAACAGACCTCCTGGTAGACGGCTCACATTTGACCTCAGACGGGGTAAATATTTACTCATGCATTCATGAGCCTGGCTCTAGGTTTGAGCCACCTGGGTTTATGCTGGTGTCTGGTCCTGATCGGGGAGGCCCGAGGCAGCCAGTGTTTAGGCCCATGGCACAGAGTCCGGCCCTACACCTTGTCTGTCTGCGGGCTGAGCGGATCCCGTTTGATGGCAGTGGAAAAAGTGACGGCGATGATGACCCTGCCGATCACACCAAGACACCAGGGAGACACCATGACCTGCCCCTCCCCAGCAATATGGGGACACTCCATTGTGTGCTGGCAATGTTCATCTTACCCTCGCAAGGGACCACCTGGAAGGGAGGCACACTGCCCCCCATTCCTTGGATGGGGAAACGGACATGCAGCAAAGCTATACCAATCACACAAACTTACCAGAAGGGAGACCTGGCCCAGACCTGTGGCTCCATCATCCACTCTCCTGCACTAACCATGGAGCTGAGGGAAATACTCATGCACCCAACCAATATTTACTGAGGGCCTACTACGTGCCAGGCACTGTCCCAGGCACCGGGACAGAGGACACGAGGATACAGCCATGGAGAGGACGGGGAAGGTCCCTGTCCTGGGGGAGCTGGCATTCCACATGAGGAGCCTCAACACACAAGACTAAGACCATTCTAGGAGGCCCTGTGGGTCTGAGGTCGGAGGGTTAGGCAGAGTTAGCCACTCGGTCACTTTAGCAGGAAGGTCTGTACGAGTCACCACGAAGCACATTTAAAGTACATATTCCCATCTGGTACCCCAGGGGTTCCATTCAAAGTGGAAGGAGTAGGCTTCAGGAAACCTTCAGTAGCGGGCTGGGAGAGAGAGGCCCCGGGCTCTGGGCTCGCCCCCCCCACAGGAGCCCCCATAGACAGGAATGACAACACATACCCCAAGGTCCTTGTCCTTGAAAAGAGCATCGTCACCTGGACCTGCACTACCTCGCAGGGCAGCGCAGAGACCCGAAGAAGCCCATGAAGGTCAACTGTCAAGGGCAGAACAGAGGGGAGTTGTGTCCATCCTTAGATCACACTCCTGCGAAGAAAGGATGCCGGAGAAGCCCAGCAAGCGACCCCTGGGAACCTGGGGGCTCCTATCACATGCGCAGCTGCTCGGGACAAACACCCCCACACAGAGCCCCCCGAGCCAAGGACGAGAACTCTTACTCAAGCGCAGTTGCTCAACCCGGCCAGGCTGTGTGGGTTCCCACGCAGTCGGCCCATCCTACAGGAACCCCGCTTGAGGGGCCCCCGGTGAGGCGAGCAGCGGCGAGAGGACCCCACGGCCTGCGGCCTGAGCCCACGTGTTGCCCTTCCGGGCAGCACGCCCCGTCCAGCAGGGACCTGACCCCCCAGTGCCGGTTTAGTCGGCAGCCTCTCCTGTTATGTGAGGCCCTAGCTCGCATTTCAGGCCGTTTGCTCCCCTGGGCGTGACTCAGAGAGTCAGTTGTCTTCAAAAAATGCTTTTCATATTTTAAATCAAAAATAAATACCACGCACTCTGGACGCCAGCCATCACAGATGTCTCTCTGTGGAGCTGGTGAAGGGAAAAGGCCCCGGGGAGGACAACAAAGTGGTTAATTCAGATCATCCTGTCCCCGTGGCCTTCGTGGAGGCCAGGCCCGCGAGAGGCCAGGTCGCCAGCCGTCACAGAGGGGTTGGGGGTTCAAGGAGAAGGTGGAAAGAAAATGCTCTGCGGGGCGATCCCATTAGAAAACAGGAGGTGAATCTGGGCAGAGAGGAGCAAGGTCGCCTCAGAGAGGCTCTCTGTCGCCAGCCACAGTGGGTCCCCATCCCTACAGAAGGAAGGCGAGTCAGAAGGTGTGGGGCTGAGAGAGGTAGGGGGACAGCCACGGGCAGGGCCCCGCAAGCCTGTCCAGCAGGGAGGGGCCCCGCCACCATTAAGGGCCCTGGCACTTGCTTCCCAGCCTTCCCTCCCCCACCCCACCCCCATCCTGACCCACCCACGCCTCTGACCATTTGGCTTCCTGGGTAGGGTGCCCACAAGGAGAGAACGCCCTGGTTAGAACCCCAGAGTGGTTATACTTTCCAACAAATAAACTAGCGGTTTGATCTGTGTTTCAGCTTCTTGCAGGTTAGTGGGAGCTGGGTGTTCTGACTCCAGGCCTGACCCCACCCACCCCAAAAAAGAGGTTTCTGAATTGAAAAGGCCAGGCCCAGCTCCCAGGTAAATTCCCAAAGGTCAGGGCCATCCTCTGGCCACCAGCCTCCCACTGGCTGCCCCCACATCCCATCTTTCTTTCCAAGCCTCCAGGTGCATCCTCTTCTGGACACCAGACTGTGAGGTTTTTCAAGGTGCTCCAAGGCCACACTGAGAGGAATACCTTTGAAAAGCTGAAGTTAAACTGACACTTTACCTTCAGCCGTTTTCCCCAGAGATAACAGATTCTTTTTCTAAAGACCAAGGAGCCTCCAGCCCCTCAGGCCCCGATGCGGAAGGGAGTTCCCATGGCAGAGGTCGGCGAGCTGGGTCAGCTGCCGAGGTAGACAGCTGGCTGGGAGACACCCCAGGCCAGTCACCAGCAATTTCTCTTCCAAAGGAACAAAAGCTTTAACATAAAAGCAACCTATTTCCAGGGCTTTGTTGTCTTCGTAGGCAGGGTCTCCAAAAAGTTGGTAAACAGGATATACTCTTTTCCTTGTTTCTAGACTTTCTGGACACTCTGGGATGTAGATGTTGTACTTTCCAGATTAGCAGTTAGACCCATTTCTTTAAATTTAGAGATCCTCAGGGTACCTGGGTGGCTCAGGTCATGATCCCAGGGTCCTGGGATCGAGCCCTGCATTGGGCTCCCTGTTCCATGAGGAGCCTGCTTCTCCCCTCTCCCACTCCCCCTGCTTGGGCTGGCTCTCTCGATGTGCCTCTCTCTATGAAATAAATAAATGAAATCTTTAAAAAAAAAAAAAAATTTAGAAGTCCTCCACCTGAAAAGAATTCCAAGGGTTGCAAGAAAACACTGAATGTATCATTTAGAAATATACTTAAAAGACCCTTTCAATATAAGTTTATCCTGCTTCCCAACTTTGTGGTGTCCTATAGGTCAGAGTGCTTTACAGATAGGACACCAACTATAACATGAGAGTGTTGGAAGGAGGTGATGATACAATCATAATGGGAATGGCGACGGTTTAATGAGCATTTACAATATGCCCCGAATTGTAAACCTCTTATACAGGTTGCAATTTAATCTTTAAAACAAGTGCAGGGAGCTATGTCATCCCTACTTTACAGATGAAGAAATGGATGCTCAGAAAGGTCATTTTTGCTAAAGTCCCATGACTTTCCAAGTGGTGGGTCCAGGATTTGAACCCTGGTCTGTATACCTTTAAAGCCCCACGCTTCTCCACCCTCCTGAATGGTCTCAGATCAGAGGAACATCACTGCAGTGCACAAAGTGATGACTTTTTTAAGATTATCACATAAATCCTGCCTTGAAAACAAGTCGAAGAATCCTAGCTACCTGCATGACCCTCCCAGTCCCCTTATCTTTCTGGACGTCAGTATTTTTGGCTATAAAACTAGTGTATATTTCCTGAGGCCTCTTTTGGTTTTAATAAAAGGCACCCCCCCCCCATATCCCCACAAGAGATCACCAACATCCACAGATCCTCCAACAGGAAACAGGCCAAAGGATTACTGTGAGGAAAACACTGCTAGCTTACTCACTCCCAAACCCTGATGAGGACACCAACAGGAACCAGCCACCCCCAGCTGGACCGGGTCTGGGAAAAGGGCAGGAGAGCAGATGCACACAGCACGCTCCAGGCTACCTGAAGGGCCCCTGAACCCTCCAGATCCATTTCTCTGCTCTGAGAAAGAGGGGGCAAAAAAGAAAGTATAACCTTCAGTTTCTTTATTTGTAGAGCAAAAGGCTCTCATTTGGTCGTTAGACAAAGGACAGCTATATGAAGCCGCTGAAATATTCACCACAAACGTGCTTTGATAAATGAATGGATAGATGGACAGACGGACTATGGAGTCAGGCAAATCTGGGTCCTCCCTCTCGCTCTGCCATGTACCGGCTATCTATGGTCCTGACAACTTAATCTCTGTGGGACTCCGTTTCCTCATCTATAGCGTTCAGACCTTAGACCAGGGCTAGAACCTTCTCTCTGGATGAAAATGACCTCTTCTGTGTTGGCTCACGTGGTAGTGGTTAGCCACATGTGGCTGCTGAGGACCTGAAATGTGGCTCATAAGGCTGAGGACCTAGATTCTAAATTTTAACTACCTGAAATTTAAACAACCCCGTGTGGGTAGCAGCCACAGAGTTACATAACACGGCTTTCTACTGTGGTGATAAGAACTACAGATGATAGCATTTATAAGCTGCCTTGCACAAGTCCTGGAAGGAAAAAATCCATGAAGAAGTGGAAATCCTACCAGTGGAGGTTTTTTTTTTTTTTTTTTTTTTTTTAAGCACAACAAGAAATGGGGGTGCTAGAAGCAGATAGAGAGATACATAGACATTTTAGAAAAACCTAAAGAGATAAGATATTCTACTGGAGTCATTTCTTTGCATGAACGAAATGGCTCAAAGTCTGTTTTATTTATAAATGCTCTCATCAGCAGATCAAGAGCAAGTGTTTTAGGCCAACCTGGGTTTTTATAACCCTAAACACCCCCCATACAAACTGCCCCCTGAGCAAACTCTTGCTCCTCAACAAAACCTTCCATCCTAACGGGCAACCACCTCCAGCCCAGCTGCAGCCTCCCCCGGGCCCTCCAGGGAGCTGCCCACCCAGCCCCGGGCAGGATAGAGTCAGCAGGCACACCCTGGCGGGGACCACCGTGGGACACAGCTGCCCACGGAGCCTCGCTAGGGTCACAAGGCAGGCTGGCAGCGGCCTGGGTCAGGAGTGCCCCCCAGCTCTTGCTGGCAGCTGGCCTGCGTCACAGCCCAACAGGAAACGAGGAGAAGACAACACAGGCCGCGTGGAAATCCCCACTGGGCTCCAGGCCAGAGACTGACTCAGTGGGGCTGGCCGGCGAGCTGCCCTCTCCCACCCCTCGGCCAGGACCCAGGGGGCTGGGCGGCAGTCTGGGCACAGACTAAGACACCCAAGAGCTTCAACAGTATTCATTCCCACTACAGATACCGTCACGCCCCGCCTGACAACATGCCAGGTGGGGGTTCCAGGCCCTTTTACAACAGAAGAACGTGCTTTCTCGAAAGGGAGGTCTGCGTTCAAGTCCCGAAGCTGCCACAAAGCCCAAGAGATCTGCTTAAACTTTCGCAGCCTGACTCCTTCGAGAGCAAGGCGCACCCCGTCCCCCCCACCACTCAGCATTCCAGGGCAAGGCCGGGCCACAGGACCTCCTGCCTCCTCCCAGCTCCTCTGCCCTCCCCATACTATCCTGTGGCCGCTACTAGTCTTCACTCTGTGACGTGAATCACCCTGTGGACATTTTGCCAGGCCTCCCCTCAGATACGAACGAATGTCACCAGGACTGAGGCCGTGCCTTACACCGCCTTCAAAGGGAGTTTGCTACCTAGAGGCGTCTCTCAAACCCTTCCCGTATTGACCCAAAGGGATGGCAGCTGTCCAGCGCCGCTGCGGCTGGGCTGCCGAGGCTCCGCCACCTCCATGCCCTGCTGCCCCATGCTTTTCTTTCCCGCTTAAAATATACGCAGTCTATTCCAGGGGCCCCTGGCTATTAGGAAACAAAAAGAAGCAACAAAGTTAAAAAAAAAAAAAAAAAAAAAGAATTCCTAGTGAGATGCAGGAGGCTCACTAAATCCAATGTCTTGACCCTTTAAAATGACACCAAAAATCTGACCTATGTTATTTCACTTCAATGATACCAACTCACCCCGACTCTTTACTTTCAGAAGCTCTCTGAGGCCATTTTACCTTTGGACTATAAACTTCTTACCAAATAATCCATTTGCCCCATTTTCCTGAGTGTGTGTTGGTCTGAATTTCACGGATGTCTTTGCCAAGTCTTAGATACAACTCGGGCAGGGTTCCTTCCACACATCCACTTAAAGCACGATTCCTTTCAGCAGGGCCATGAAGCACTGGAGGCCCCCCCCCCCACCTCACTGGGTCATCCCTTGCCCAGGCCCCCACGAAGCCCGCCCCTTTGCTCCCTCCCCATGTGGATGCGCCACTGGCAGGGGTCCCCCAGGCCCTGGACTCCCACTTCCTCACCTGACACCGCAAGGCTCTCTATCCCCAGCTCTCTACCCTGACCTCCCGGTTACAAAACCCAGAACATGTGCTTTTCACACCTTACCACCCTGGATCTTCTCTCTGCAGCGTCAGTGTCCCCGTATAGAGTCTGGCTTCTCCTCTCTCCCTATCCCCTAAATGCCGCTGTTCCTCAGCTGCTGGCCTGAACCTCCTCATCCCCCCCTTACCTGGCTGCCTCCACGGGATGGCTTCCAAATGCGAAGATGGCTCAGACCCTTGCCCCGAACCCCACACTCCTCCACCTAGCTGCCTGGTTTATGCCACACATAACAGGTGCTCCATAAAAGCTTGCTGTTGTGTGGCAGCGTTTATTAAGGCCCTCTTTGTGCATGGCTCTGTTCTAGGCACAGCAGGAGATGCGCGCCCCTCAACTCAAGGGGAACACGGTGCTGGACATGAAGCAGAGCTCTTTTGGTGGCTTTTTGTGACAAACAGGTATTTTCCCTCAAATTCTAGTCTGGTATAAAAGTGACCCAGCCTGGGGTACCTGGGTGGCTCAGTGGGTTGAGCCTCTGCCTTCAGCAGAACTTGGGCTCCTAGGATCGAGCCCCGCATCGGGCTCTCTGCTCAGCAGGGAGTCTGCTTCCTCCTTTCTCTCTCTGCCTGCCTCTCTGCCTACTTGTGATCTCTCTCTGTCAAACAAATAAATAAAATCTTTTTTTTTTTTTTAAGTGACCTGCCTTTAGGCCAGAGTTTGCTGGCCCCACTCCCAGCTTGCTCAGCAATAGGGTATTGCCTTCTTGGCAAATATCAAAGACCACCAGAAATCAGGCAGAACAAGAACCAACATATATTAGCAGAGAATACAGTAGATCTGCTTTACCCTAACCCTGGTAGGGAATGCTCTGGAGAGAAAAGCTCCATGCATATCTCGGTCCCTCTCAGCTGGGCTGGACCCCCTCACTGGGTTCCTCCTTGGCCATTCCCACAGTGGACCACATGGTACATCCTCAGCCATCCCTACTGTGTCGAGGGTGCCCAGCCCTGCGTCAGGCGTGTGGTCAGCACCCACAACAGGCCTGCGGAAAGAATGGATTTCAGATTCTCAACAAGGAGTTCTAACTATAAATCATCTACATGCAATGCTTAGTATTATTTGCTTTCTCTACTCACTAAAACATTACCATTTGATCCCATTTCCAGGTGCTTCTAAGCTAACATGAACTCTCTAAAGAAAGCCTTCCGTTCTGTGCTCCGGAAACCACACCTCTCTCACATGAGCTTGGAGGGGCTGGTTCCCAGCAGGTGGGAAACACCCACACATCCACCAGAGTCTCACACCCACACCCCCTGCTCCAACTGTGTGTGGGGCCCTAGTGACTTCCTGGCCATCCAAAGGAGATGTCCACTCTGAGCAGTGAGTATGGCCTGGGGCTGGGACTCGGGGGCCTGAATTAGAGGGCTGCCCCCCTCCACCATCACTACTCCTATGCTGGGCATATGGCTTCCGCCTCTAAGAATGAAGGAACAGACTTAAGGAGGTCTGAGGTCTGTCCTGGTTCTGACAACAGTTCTCTTCCACCTTCCGGGTCTGACTGAACAAAACCAGGCTACCCAGTTCCTCAGGGGCAGAACCCAGCATCACCACCTGAGCGAGGGCAGAGGGTGGGAAAGCAGCTGGGTTTGAGGTCTGTATCCTAATCAGGACGCTCTCCCTGTGGGGGGCCACCGACTATCTGCATGCAAAATGGACTATTACTCTTCCAGGTGACTCCACTAGACACACCTGCCACGGCCCCAGACCTTTAGGCACCCATCCTCCAGAAGGAGAGAAAGACACATTCACACTATGTGTGTTTAGGTGTTGGGGAGATGGAGGGCACCGGAGAACTGGGTGGGATAGCCCAGAAAGGCTTCCTGGAGGAAGCAAGCATGGGGATTTCCAAGCAACTTGCAATATTTTTCAAGATAAACATTGTATTTATCCACTCTCTTACCCCCTGACCTTTGCCTTCCAGATCGGACGTGCCATCATCTCTAGTCACAACATTTTTCTATGACCATGAAGCAGAAAGCTGGCTGGGTCACTTCCCCAGAGCTGTGAAACCATCTGCCCAGCTCCCTGAACACGTGTCCACTTCCCCTGCGCCTTGTGGATGCACCCGTCACCCAAGGTCATCCTCGCCTGCCACTGCTCAGGAGCCGTGACCTAGAGCCCTCCAGCTCCCATGGGCTCTGAGGAACACTCCCGGCACTGGCAACCTCTCCTCCTCTGATTTCCTGCAGCACCTGACTTTCAGGACGAATTGTGGGGCTGTTAGGAATAACAGCACTAACCATGGCGGCTCCCCTTTGCCATGTGTTTCTCCAGCCAGGCGCTTGCTGGACATGGCACAGCCAAGGCTGCGGCACAGCCCACATGGCCGCAGGAGATGGGAACACTGTTACCCCCACGGTAACACTCCCACCCCAGGAGGTACCCACGGTCCAAAAACTTAGGTCCCTCGGCCGAGTCCACGTGGTTAGTCTGCGGGGAAGACAGCTAAGCTGCCTTGCACGGCTCAGATCTGTATCCTCGGGCAACACTCCCACTCACTCTGTGCCGGACACTGCAGTTAAGGACGTGCATAGAGCAGGGCTGGGCCTTCGAGGCCCTCTCATCAACCCTCCTGCCCTGATGGACCTCAGAGCTGCCCTCCTGCACCTGGAGAGGAACCTGGCACCTAGCAATTGCTCCAGAGACCTGCTGAAAGAAACGGAGGAGGAGACACCAGACAGCAGTGTCCACAGTCCTCCAGGCAGAGATCCCCATGGACCGTGCCTCCCTGTGCAAGGCTTCTGCATTTGCTTTTCCCTCCGCTCAGGCTGCTATTCTCCTGGGGACTCCTACTCACCCTTTGGGCTTCAGCCCAGATGTCCCTTCCTCAGGATAGCCTTCCCTGACTACTCCCTCCCCAAACAGGATCAGGTCTCTCTCCAGCTTCCTGTCCCCATTCAAGGTCTGCGATGTGACATCTGTGACCCCTGGGCTCCCCAGACTGCAAGAGACAGGTGCCACCTCTGTTCACCACTGAATACACAGCCTGGCAAGATGGGAAGGGTCAGCGTATTTTGTTGAAGGCGTTCATGCCATTAATGCTTATTTCAGCCTCATTGCCACTCCAGCAGGGAGGTTACCCAGACATCGTCACGGCCCCCACTTTACAGATGAGACAGTTGTGGCTCAGAGGACATAAGTCTGTCACCTGGGGGTCAGGGATAAGGTTAAGACTGTGGCAAAAGCACCCTAAAGGGGACCACGGTTTTTTTCTTGTCGGGTTCTTTGGCAACCAGCTCTGAGCACACAGACTTGGGCAGCCACATACATGGAAACAAGTGCATGATCTCCAAAAACCCCTTGGGGGTAGGGGTGGGGGGGGGGTGTTAAGCATCACATCTCCATCATAGCAGATTCTGGAGGGAGA
Organism: Mustela putorius furo; assembly: GCF_011764305.1. Taxonomy (NCBI): domain Eukaryota; kingdom Metazoa; phylum Chordata; class Mammalia; order Carnivora; family Mustelidae; genus Mustela; species Mustela putorius. Next base: position 10,534,667 of record NW_025422045.1, on the reverse strand, counting down.
CCACACCTGTTTGCATTTGGGTCCGTGCTACCTGCCCTCTTCTGAGAACACAGCTAAGTGCTAGAGGGATACAAAGAAATCCACAGGCGTGGGTGCGAGGGTGCGACTTCACTTCTGGGGAGAAAAAGAAGACTTTCCTATTATCTCATCTGGTAGGCGAGACACTAGGAGAGGCTCCAGTTCCAGGAATTTTAAGCTCGTTCACGCAACTTGATACACATTTGCTCACCAGCTGGGGCAGAGCACTGGACCAGGAGTCAGAGGCCTGGTTTCTAAGCCCACCTCTAGCCCTAACCACTTGGTGACCCTGGGGCAATTCAGTATTCCTTTATGAGCACAAAGGGGTTAACAGTCCCCACCCTGCCTTGGTTGCAAGGCTGTGGCCAGACTCTAGTTAGAGGGTGTAAGACACTCTAGGTAAGCTATGGGCAGTCAGCAGACATCCATAGCATTACAAAGCTGCTCCTGGCCCCGGGCGATGGTGCAGAAGGTGACCCCAGGGGCCTGCTTGTTGACTGCTTTCCCCATGAAGGCTAATGCAACCTTCAAGGAAAGCAAGGCACTTACCTGTCAGAGAGAAGGCTGGGCTCTCTACTTCCGAAATTAGATAAAGACTGGGGCGGGGCGGGGAGGGGGACCCAGCAGGTGGAAGAGGAAGGAGGGAACAAAGTCAAAGCCAGGCATGCCATGACACTCAGAGTCGTGAGACTCAGAGCAAGTGGTTTCCTCCTCTGAGCCTCCACTTCCCCATCTGTAAGTTGTGGAATAAGGATCCCCTCCCCAGAGGCTGGCATTCAAATCTATTTAAAACAAACAAACAAAAAAAGGATTCTCCTGAAAAATAATAAAGCCTTTTACTGGGAATGGGATGGAGAAGGCCACGGAGATACTATGAATACATTTCTCTTTTGTCCAGGGCTCCAGCCCGAGGGCTCCTAAAAACCGCTTGGATTTTTCTGCTCTAGAAGCAATGAAGAAATCCTTTGTTATGTCAAGGAAGGTGATTTGGGTACTTTGCCAGGAGGACCAAACTCTCGAGTAGAGGGTTGGAACTTCCTATCCCTCCTGCCACCCCCCAGGTGGGGAGAGGGCTGCAGGTTGACTCAGCCAACGGCCAATGACTTAGTCAATCCTGCGTGTGCAGGCCTCCCTAAAAACCCAGCGGGACCCGGGAAGAGTGACATGCCTGCGGGTGAGGGCACGAAGCTTCTTGCCCTTTCCTCAGACCTCGCCCTACGTATCTCTTCATCTGACTGTTGATTCATATCCTTTAATAAACTGGTAAAGGTAAGTGTTGCCCTCAGTTCTGTGAACCGCTCTAGCAAATTCAGGAACATAGGAGGAGGTCCCTGGAGGCTCCGATCTGTGGCCAACTGAACTAAAGCACAGGTTAACAGCCCCGGGCTTGTGACCGTGTCTGAAGTGGAGGACAGGGGTGGGAAGGGGGGTCACCTTGTAGGACTGAGCCCTTCACCTGCACAATCTGATACTACCTCTAGGCATGTAGTGTCAGAATGGAGTTGAACTCTCTGGCACCAGTCAAGGTGTATGCCTTGTGTGGGAGGAAACCACCCCTATGTTAAAAATTGGGTCTGGGAACCCTAACAGAGCCACCCCACTGACATATGTAGTCAGTTGAAGGTGGCTGGTTCCTTGCCCGCCAGTGAAGGAGCTGATCTGGGTAGCCCACTTTGCAGAGTGGCCATCCCCTGTGCCCAACGCCACCTTCCCTCTCTGCAAAGTCACCGCCATCTCTCAGCGCAAAAGCACTCACACGCCCCTTCGCCCAAAGGTCACTGCCGCTCGGGAGCCGAATGCGAGAAATAACTTGAAAAAATGCAGCCAGAACCCCACCACTGCCCCTTTTCCACACCCAGGTTAGTCCAAACCAGTCTCAGCCTGGCGGTGGAAAGGTCACCATTCTGAATTTCAGAAAGAATTCAACCGAAGTGTTGTTGTTTTTTTAAGTACTTTCCTGTCCAGTCCTAGGCACTAGGAGAAGTGAGGCAAACGAGACACAGTTCTTATTTGAAGGAGCAGAAACACAAATGAAATAATTATGTGCTTAAGCAGCTCTGGCTCCTGGGGCCCACAGGAGAAATCCTCTCATGTGGTCGTTGCTGAAAATACTGGGTTTCTCCGTGGAAAATGTTTTGTTTTGGGGGGGGTTTTTTTGTTTTTGTTTTTTTAATTCTTATGGACACTTATGTTACCCTTGGCAGAGGTCACATTTCTGTTTTACTTCTGGCTATGAGGAAGCTCAGAGCCAAATTCATCTCGCAAGGCTTTATAATATGCAATACTGTTGCTAGCATTACCGTCGATCTCATTTTCCTCTCCTGTTGTCTTTCCCCCGATTTCCTTACCTCTGTTTTTATTTGCTATACTTCCGAGAATTACCTCATATTCTTTTTTGGAACAAGGTAGATTATGAACAATCCATTGAAAACGATGACTAATATTACAAAACTTCAGTCATTGTGACCAGCACGAGGACGGACACAGCGATCAACAGACTCCAGATATACAGATCAACAGATATATATCCAGATCAACAGAGAGTCCAGAAATAAACCCTCACTGATTCTCAACAAAGGTGCCAGGCAATTCAGCAGGAGAAAGACCAGTCTTTTCAAACAGGGCTTGAGCAACTGGATGTCCATACGCAAAAGAATAGAGTTGGACCCCTACCACCCACCACACACAAAAATGAAATCAAAATGAATCGAAGGCTTAAATATAAGAGCTGAAACAATACTGTTAGAAGAAAACAAGGGAGTCGATTTTGGTGACCTTGAGTTAGGCAGGGGTTTCTTAGAAAGGACACCAAAAACAAAAAACAAATTTAGCTTCATCGGAATTTTAAACTTCTGCACTTTGAAGGACAGCATTGTGGAAGTGAGAAGACAACCCACAGGATGAGGGAAAATATTTGCTCACCCTTTATCTGATAAGAGGACTTGTACTCAGAATATATGTGGACTCTTAGAACAACAGAAAGACAGCCCCGTTAAAAAATGGGCAAAGGGCGGGGGTGCCTGAGTGGCTCAGTCAGTTAAGCATCTGATTCTTGACTTTGGCTCAGGTCATGATTTCAGGATCCTTGAATGGGGAGCCCTGTGGTGGGCTCTGTGCTCAGCAGGTAATCTGCTCTCTCTCTCTCTCTCTCCCTGCCCCCTCCCCCACTGATGTGCACATGTATGCACCAAAATAAATAAATAAATAAATAAATAAATCTTTTTTAAAAATGGGCAAAGGCTTATCTCAAGTACTTATCTCAAGAAGGTACATGATGGCCCATAAGAACATGAAGAGATGCTCAGTATCATAAACCACTGGGGAAATACCAATCAAGACCACAATGAGATACTATTTCACACCCACAGGGAAGCTAAAATAAAAGAGACAGACAATAACAGGTGTTGGGGAAATCAGGTCCCCTCATAAATTGTTGGCGGGATCGTAATATGACACGGCCGCCTTAGAAGAGAATTTGGCAGTGTCTCAAAGAGTTAAAGTTATAAAAAGATGCAGCAATTCACACTCAGATACCTACTATGTATCTAATGAGAACATGAAACCACACAAAAAATTTATAAAGAAATGTTCACAGCAGCATTAGTCATAATAGGCAAAACATACAGACGACCCAAATGTCCATTCACTGGAGAAGCCAATGGAGACACAAAATAGAGTACATCCAGACTGAGGAATATTATTTGGCCATGAAAATGAACCAAGTACCAACACAGGCTACAACATGAACTTTGAAAACATCATGGCACGCGAGGGAAGACAGTCAGCAAAGACCACATATCACAGGACTCCAGTTACAAGAAATGTCTGTGCAAGGCAAATCCACAGAGGCAGAAAGTAGACTGGGTTTCCAGAGCCAGGGGAGGGACACAGGGAGTGTGGTTACTGACAGGTATGAAGTCTCTGGGTGATGAACATATTCTAAAATTAAATCATAGTGACAGTTACAGAGCTCTCTTAATACACTAAAACCAATGAACTGTACCTCTTGAAAGTATATTTTATGGAAGGTCAATCATTTGTTTAAAAGGTTGTCATTTGGGGCGCCTGGGTGGCTCAGTGGGTTAAGCCTCTGCCTTCGGCTCGGGTCATGGTCTCAGGGTCCTGGGATCAAGCCCCGCATCAAGCTTTCTGCTCAGGAGGGAGCCTGCTTCCCCCTCCCCCTCTGCCTGCCTCTCTGCCTACTCGTGATCTCTGTCAAATAAATAAATTATAAAATCTTTAAAAAAAAAAAGTTTTTTTAAAAGTTAGATTAAATAAATTCTGGGTTTGTGTTCATAGTCATGTGCTGGTATTGGTTTCTTCGTTTGGACAAATGTACTGTGGGAATGGGATAAGTTAACATGAAGGAAATCTGGATTAGGGAGACACGGGAACTTTGTGTCATCTGCAATTTTTCTGCAAATGTACAATTACTCCAAAATAAAGTTCCTTCAAAAAAAAAGGCTGATCATGTAGAGCTCACAATTACGGCATTATTTAACTAGGCTTGCATGACTGTCATTTACCTTCCCTTATGGACCACGGCAGCTCGGGGGAAGGGACAGCCCATTCGGGTGTCTACACCACTGATGCTCAATGAACCACAGGTAGAAGGGCTGAAGTCATAATAAACACAGTCCTTCCCCTCTCTCACTCCTTTCAAGGCTCAGCACGACACGGTGAGGTAAACACGGTCGCCCCTGGAAAGGGCCAGCCAGAGGTACTGTTAGCACCCTATCCGATCCCCCCAACCCATCTCATTGTGTTTATATACACGCACTTCTGTTTTACCAAACCCACCAACCTGTATATCCACATCTCTCCTGCTGTAGGCTGGGATCATGGGGGACCTAGCCAGGCATTTCCTTGCCCTCCCTCTCCTGGTGGAGTGTTCCATAGCTCCTCGCACACACCTTGATCTGAGCCCTTAGACCTCTACATATTTATCAGTCTTACCCCCAGCTAGTGTAGAACTCCAAGGGCAGAGACAGGATCTTTATCCCTCTGCCCCAAGACCTTACAGATAGACACCCAAGCAATGGATGAGATCATGAATCCATTCACTAACTGCTGACCTAAACGAGTTCCCAAAATACATGGCAGCACCAGCCCCTAAAGAAATGTGCTGATTTCAGGCCAAGAGTCCCCCCAAAAAAATAAAAAATAAAAATAAAAAATCAATCTCCTTGAGGGCCTCTCTTTCCTGCATGGCCCTTGCTGGTGGGTCGGGGTTCTGGATGGGTTTCCCCGCTCCGTCCAGCCCGGGAGCTGTGGCATCTTGCTCTCCGGGGACAGGAGGGGGTTGGGAACTGGGCCGGGGCGGGGTAGAGCCGGCTTCGCTTCTCATGCTCATGGGGCAGACTGCAACCCAGCTTCCGGTGGGGCCACGGCTTGCTGACATCACCGGGAGGCCGGCAGCACACGGGGTCATGTGAAGTTCAGCTCCGGGGCTCTCGCAGGTCATTAGTTTTTACTCATCCCCCGTCCATGAAGCGTGTTTCTCCCCCTCTCGCTTTCCTTTCTCTGTATGCGTGTGTGTTTTAATTATTCGATGGCTCTTGGCTTGCTTCCCTAAACCCCAAATTAACAGTTCTCCCGGCTACTGAGAAACTAGGCGTTCCATCCACTGGAAAGCAGTCAAAGAGACCAGGGAGAATTCCAGCTCTGTGCGTGACCCTTGGGGACGCGGTCCGTACTCGATCAGAGAGCATGAAGAGCAGAAAACTCTCCGCAGCCACATGGCCACTCCAGCCTTCCACCCATTCCACAGATGACAATCATGAGGCCCAGAGCAGCACAGTGACTTATACAAGGTCACTCGGCCTGGGTCAGAGCAAAATGACTCAGTCTTTCAAGACTGCCCCTGCAAAGCCTGTGTCAGCGCAGGCCAGCATTCCCCCACAAAAAGTATTCCCCACACAAAGATTTTTACAGTGGAAATGGTGTCTTACAAATTAACAAGCCATGGGCATGTACTCATCACCAAGCACTAGAAATGCCAAAATTCCTATTCATCCCATGCGTTCATTTGCAAAGAATGTATTAAGTGACCGCACTATCAGGCACCGTGCTAGGCTCAGAGGACATGAAGGTAAATAAGGTCTGGTCCTTCTGATTTCGAGGAGAAACCAGTGGTGAGACACAGACCAGCCCGTGGAAAATAAATCCATCTCAAACGAGGCTTGATTCATGCAACATTCATTAAGGAATAGCACTTTGTTTTTTATAATTTCATCCTTACCTCTGGGTCAGTGAGATCTCTAGATTTCCACTCCTTTAATCTCTTCCCAAGTGAAAATGAAACACAACTGTCTATTTTCAGTACATTAAGTCATCAACCACAGGGCCTACACTGGACCCAAAGCTCAGTTTAGAACCACTACAGTCCAGAGAACAGAACTCACACAAGGTAGAGACCACCCCCCTTACTGCCATGGGGTCCAGAGGTGCGCCATGCATTGTGGGACCTGGGAGCTGGCACCCCGCCAGCCTCTGACCCAGACACCAGCCCCCAGAGCTCTTAGTCTCAAGAGGTTCACTGTCTAAGATGGAGAAGAAAGACCCATATCATATCATGGTGCCCGCTAAGAACTAAGTTTGCTCCAGTGACGGTGGGACATTCTGGGCTCAGCATGAAGCAAAGCACGATGTAAAAAATGGCTTGCGGCAGGACAGAGGCACAGGAGAGACAGGACAGGATAGTCAGAGTGGAAATTCTTGGCCACGTGGGGCAAAGAGGGAACATTCTGGACGCCGGCGATTTTCAAAGAGCCCTCCTACAATGCTGTACTTGAAATCACTGGCTCCGCAGACTGCGCTAGTGTTCACGGGGATCCTGATGGTTCGCATCCAGTATGGAGCCTACCAGCATCTTCAGCGGCCAGGTGGGATAGCTCCTTACCAGAGCCGCAGAGGGCAAGTCTGGGGGAGAAGGGAGAGACACAAGGCAGAGATCCCAGGGGACGCACAACGTCATCCCCGAGGCTCCCGGAGCTAGGGATGGATTCTAGGCAGGGAGGTGCCAGGGCAAGAAAGAGGACCTCAGGCACATGGGGAGAGCGGATCCAAAGGCGTGGGAGGGAAGGCTCAGTCATCCAGGTGAGCAGGGATTCTCGGTACCAGATGTCTGTGTCGCGGAAGCCTCATGCCCCAGATAATCCTCCCTCCCCAAAGCTAAACTAAGCCAAGCTCACCCACTCATGTTCAACGACTGCTGTCCTCTTTGCACCCGAAGCTCATCCTTCCTGCCTCCATTCTCAGGCCACATCCACAAGGGGTGGTGGGCAGGCTGGGGGTGGTGGGGAACAGACACGGCATGGGACCCACGACTGTGGGGCGGGGGTGGGGGCAGAGGTTCTAGGGAGTTCCTGGCCGCGCCATAACCACAGCAATGATCGGACTGTGCACACCGACGTGACCTTGACAAGGGTGGGAGGGGCCGGGGAAACCTGCTCTCCTCCGAGGCACGGTTTTCAGCCTTTTGGGGCTTTGTGGGCCTCCGCCTGCCAAGGACCACAAACTGCCCCAGCTGAGGAGAAGAATGGGGTGACAAGACCCCCTCCTCTCCTCTGGCACCTTGGAAAGCAAAGAACTGATAAGTCTCACGCGGGACAGAAGGACAGGTGGCTGGAAGGGAGTGACCAGTGTGAGAGGTGGGGAGAGATCTGGATTCAGGGGCTCTGAAGAGCCACGCCCCTCCGCTTGCATCAAGCTCCCCCTCTCCCGGTCTCCTGCCACGTTCATGGCCATGGTGCCTGAAGTTCCCACTATTTGTCATTCCTCTGGCATCCAAGGCCGACTGACTCCACCAAACGCTTCGTTCACGCATGAGTCAGTAAAATCTATTTCTTTTAAAACCATGTAGTAAACATGAACTGAGGGCCTGCCCATGCCAGGTCCTGGGATGGGCCTCAGGTAGGGGAGGAAGATGACTAAGGCCTGGAGACCTAAGGCCAGAGGAGTAGACACGGAAGCCATCTGTGCAGACTGAGCCTTTCGAACCTGCCTAGGGAGACCGGCCTCTACTTGGGCTCTCTGAATGTTCCCGAAGAATCTTAAACCACTGGGGAATGATATGTTTTGATGCCATCATTTTGCATCCCCTGGGGTTTAAACACTGGTCATTAGCACCTTTAACACCTAAGTGTGAATTAGGCAATCATACGAAGTGTCACCTTGCAGAAGACGGAGACAGGGGGATGGATAGGTTCTGATGCCAAAGGAGTGATGCCAGGAGACATCAGTGCTCTGCGGCCACCCAGTGGGCACTGGAGAGTAGGGGACAGGCCCTAAGAGAACCAAGGTGCCAGGGCCACGGCAGCTCAAACAAGTGGACTCTCCTCTACATACCATGCTGCAAATATTTACCCAGCTCCTCAGTCCTGGGCCCCAGGGCATGGTGGAGAACAAAGGAGATGGTCCCTGCCCTTGAGGGGCAGACAGACAGTAAACAAATAGCCACACAGACTTAGAACTACAAGCTGGGGTAAGGGCTATGAAGGAAAAGAACAGGAAGTATATCAGGGGATAGAATTTAAACAGAGGGGGAAATAGCGAGGGTTCTCTTAGGAGGGGAGAGTTAAGCTAAGACCTGACTCACATTAGCCGCAAACTGTGGGGAAGACCATTAGGGGCAAACTATGGGGAAGAAGGAACAGCACGTGCAAAGGTCCTGAGGAAGGAAATGTAAAGGCGTGAGTGGGGAGGGAGGAGAGCCAAGCTGGGTGGGGGGGAGGGGGGCCTGACAGGCAGGTAAAGCCAGATCACAGCCTCATCAAGGATTCAGACCCTTACCCTCAAGGCAGCAGGAGCCCTGATTTTAGTGCATGTGCCAGATGATAGGACACACGTTCTACAGAGATCTCTCTCTGTAGAGATCCTGCTAGCCGAGAGCAGGATTCAGGTAGAGAGACCCATTAGGAGGAATGCCAGGCCAGAGATACCCTGATTTGGAGGAGGCGGCCCCCGTCAAGATCGGGGAGCAGATGGGTGGAGATATTCTGGAGGCAGAACCAACAGGGCTTGGTGATGGACGGGATGGCGAGCAGGAAGGGATGACCTCCCCAGGTGTGGCTCGGGCAACACGGTGGATGGCGGTCATTTCACAGAAAGAGGGGAGACTGGAGGAGGCTAGGCAGACGGCAGGGAGGAGGAGGGTCGATTGACACTTAGATGTGGGACGTGCTCGAGCAAGGCCTGGAGAGGTGGCCCAGCAGAGCAGGCCAACCGCGGCATTCACAGGCCCTCCATGCAGAGATGGGTCACTGGGGGGTTGTAAATCCTGTGGGATCTCCAGCCAGGCCATCCCAGGAAGGGAATTTCTTGGCACCTGAGCCCAGAGGAGACACATTCTTGTTTTTCCCTCCTGTGTGCTGTCAGAGAAAGGCTTTCCCTTTTCTGGAAACGTCAAAAAGGCAGCACAGGAACCTCCTTCAGCTGCTAGGGTGACTAATATTTATCACTGGTATATACAGTAGCCATTCTTCAAGGCCGTGAAATTCAGCCACAGGGGCCCTGCCCAGGCTCAGCCATGCCTCAGCATTCCACAAGGCTGAATAACACCCCTCACTTCCCAAAAAGGCTCTGCTTTACCTTACACCCCCAAGGCTTCTCAGCACCCTGGCCTCACGGCCTCCGAGTTGAGGTCCAGGCCATCCACTGGGGTGTGGGGGTACACCGTGCCCTCACCCAGCCAGCCCCTCCAGCCCAAGTTCCCACTGCAGGACAGAGGAGATGCTTGCCTCCCTGGACACAGCAGGGGAAGCACAGGGAGTGCAGGAACCTCCAAAGCCCCTAGGCCAGCCCTTTTGTTTTCAGAGGAGCAAACAGGAGCAAAGAAACCAAGCTGATTTGGCCAAGGTCAAGCAGCAGGGTCCAGACAGGAACTGTAGGCCAGAGCTCGCACGCGCGTACTCCCTCTCTCTAGGGTCCTGGCCATAGGAGCAAAGGCAGCCGGGCTGGATCGGCTGAGATGGTATGTGGGCAGCTTGCCAGCAAAACCCCTGGGGGCAAGTAGCAAGCAGATCGGGATAAACGGCCACTGGGACATCCTGCGAGATGAAACTCTCAAATAAGATCGCTCGTGGGACGCCCCACCGTCTGTCCTCCCCCAGTAGCTCTCAAAGGAGAGGCAGACAGCAGTGCTAAACAGGAAGAAGAATCAGGGCTTGGGAGACAGACCAGAGTCTCCTGGGAACACGGAGGTTGGGGGGGGGTGGCGGGGGGAGGGCAGGCTCCTTCGAGGAGGCTGCTTTCCGCAAGATCCCAGCTCTGAACAGAAACGGTTTCATTCAGACAACACAGTGGATGAATTTATCTACACCCAAGGTCTCTGCGAAGGGAGGCCCACAGAGGAAGTCCTTTCTCATGTGACAATGACCATCGAGGAAACAAGATAACAAGCTAGCATGGAATACAGGGATCCCGTGTCAGCTCTGTCATTTGCACCAAGCCTCCAGCCAAGGTTACCTGCCCACAGCACCTGCCAGCACCGAGGGGGCTGATAGGAAATCCCATGGAGAAAGGGCCCTGCCCACGGTCTGTGTGAGCTTGTGTCCCTGAGTATGTGCGGAACAACGCCAAGTCCCCATAAAGGGAGTCTCTGCTCCTTCCCCATCCCAGATACTCCGGGATTCAGGAATACGGGAGGGTGACCACAAAACACAGAAGGACAGGACGGAGACGACAGCGGTCCTTTCTTCCCAGAAGCTCCGTCTTCCAGAATACCTATCATTGATAGGTATTTAACCCACAACGTCATGTATACGTGGACCGTCTCTGGAGAACTGGCAGCCACGTGCTCACTGAGCACACTGCACACCCAGGCGCCGTGCCGTGTGGGGGTTATAGAAGTTGAAGAATACCCAGGCCCTGCCCAGCCCAAGATGCAAGCTGGCAAAATGGGGTGGGTGGGGGGGCACAGTGGTGAAAATCCTGAAGTCCTGCCTTATCTATTTTCCTGCCTTTGAACACCCCCACCACCAAACCAGCAGAGGCTGGTCTGGGATCTGTTACACATACTGTGCAGCTCCCTCCCTTCTTCCAGATTTCCTGCCTCCACTTCTGGGCCGTCATTCCAACCACCCTTAAATGTCAACACCTCTGCAAAGGGGTGACGAAAATTCTGCCACCTTACATGGTGCAAATAGCCTCTCCCATTAGTCCAAGCGAGTGTTCATGGGAATCTAGCAATAAGCGAGTCCCAGGAAAAGAAAGAGGCCCAGCGTGATCCCTCGAGGGAACATTAAAGCTGCAAGGGCTGATCCAGAAACAGTAACATTGGAGGGAAGCCCTCCTGATTGTTTTGGCTGAGTTCCAGCCACGCGGGAGAGGGAAGCCCACCCCGCTGCCCCGTCTGCCACACAGCATCAAGACCACCAGTGTCAGAGCTGGAAAGGGTAGTCAAGCCAAGGAAACTGAGGCCCAAGGATGGTGAGAGGATCTCAAGGTCTTGGACTCCAGGTCAGCAGCATACACCGGCTCTCCCCCTGCCCTCCAAGCCCCGCAATGGACCCGGCATTCATGTCAAGGCCACATGTTACTGACAACCTACAAGACCATTACTAACTCATGTCTGCACAGCGCTCTGTGCTTTTCCAAGACTCTCTCCTGATCCTCGTGGTAGCCTTTGACCTAGGTCAGGTAGGTCTTACTATCCTCACTCTGGAGGATAGAGTTAAGTGCCAAGGAGGCTGTGCACCGTGTCTGACACCACACGGAACAGGGAGAGAAGTGTCTAGGCCTTGCGGGATCTTATCTACCACACTTCTGTAAGCTGGCAGGATGGGGGTGGGGTAATAAAAAACAAGACTAAGACACAGCTCCTTTCCAGGGATGTTGGCCCTCACACCTGGACAGATGACTGACACAGGTGCAAGTTACCCATCATGGACAGGCCACGTCCAAAAATATTTATGGAGCGTGTACTCCGTGCCAGACTCAGGAAGTGATTCAGGAGACCATTTAGATAAAGGGGAGGTGGTCACAGTGAGCTGGGATGGATAGTCAAGGAAGTGTAACAAGGGAGGCAGGGCTCGCTCCCGGTTTTAAAGACAGAAAGGTACAGAGAAGTCTGGGAATGCATCCCAGGAAACATACGGGTGAGCCAAAGCAAGGCAGTGGGTGGGGATACAGCAGGCTGGGGAGGAGCTGTGAGGAGGCTCATCTGGAAGGAACAGAGGCCCACAGAGAAGGCAAATCGACAGAGCGGTCGGCTCTGGAGGACCTGAGGTACCAGACCTAGGGGACTGCAGAACCTCCCTACGGGGGGCTGGTGATGCGTTCTTCCCAGACCGTCCAAGACAGCCACCTACTATGGTCCCACCAGGACCACGGAGTCCAGAATTCCAGCTGTTTCACAGAACAGAACCTCTAGAACCTTGATGCCGTCACACACAGCCCACACCTGTGTAAAACACACACACACACACACAAAGCCAGCCGGGGCTGGCCAGAGACAAGCACCTCAGGCAAAGACCCCATTCCTGTAGATCAGGAAAGAGCTGAACATTCACAAATCCATTTGTGCCCCAGACCATGTGGGTGGAAGGCATACTTTCAAAAGGGCCACATTTCACACATTTTAAGTGGTTTTCACACATTTCTGTGCAAGCACATGACTGCTCTGTGTGTGTGAGCATAACACATTTCAAAAGGGGAAAAAACAGTGGGTAAATCTGACTCATCGTACTCCCCTGGCTTTCTCCTCTCTCAGAACACATACACATCCTCCCCCCCCACCACACACATGCACACAGAGCATCTCCCCGGTGCTTCAGTCTGAACAGCACAGTGGGCCTGGGGGCCCAAAGGCTTCATCGGGTCAACTGCACGCCCTCTCAGCGTGTGGCCTTCCAGGTGACCCATGAAAAACACAATTACACTGTGAACTTGGGGAGGCAGGGACTGGGTTTTCCCCACAAGGCCTTCGAGCAGGGGACTCTCAGCCGAGCGGCCCACAACGGAGGCTCCCCCAAAAAGGGCCACAAATGCCACCCCCTCCCCACCCACAGTTGTAGACCAGTGTGGCCATCAGTTCAGTTCTTTCTTTAAGCCCCTCCCACCCCTCGGTCTCCTTCAGTCACCCCAGGAAGAGCCTCGGCAGCTCCCAACAGCCCGGGAACGTCCATCCGCTCCTTGGGCGCTCCCCCGGACTCCGCGACGTGGGAGGGGCCGGGAGAGTCCTCAGCCTACTTCGCAAAGGTCACGTCGCTAAGAGGGACACCGGATCTGCGTCTGGTCGTTGTTTGTCCCTGGATCCTACCGAGAGAAAAACTAGACTTCCAAGACTCTGAAACGTTATTCACCACGTCTTCGGGATTAGATCCACGCTGAATTCAACTACTGTTCAGTCTCGTAAATGGCAACACTATCGTCACCATCATCACCATCGCTATGTGGCCAGGACAGTATGCCAGAGCTCGACTTCAGAGAGAAGGCAGACCTAGCCACTACACAACCAGAAAGGGGAGGGGACCCCTTGCTACATTTGAAACCTTCTCTGACATCCAAGCATTTAAACAGCTCATTGACTTCCATACATAAATATTACTATAAGCTACAGTTTCATTTACCCTGTGCTGGGGCCAAGAGAGGTTGAAAACAGAGCAAGCACAAATTAGGTACTGGAAAGTTTCTTATTTCCTGTAGCGTCAGATGTTCACAGTCAAAAAGAGAAGAAGAAGCAGCGTCACGTGCTAAGTCCCCCATCGAACACCGCATGTATGTGTTTACACATAATTGGTTCTTTTTGCTAAATGTTGCATGAGTAGCGCAAGTGGAATTGTTCCAGACACATGCTTGGGGACACAGCCCAGGCCTTTGGCTATTTCCACTGAGCAGCCCCAGGGTCTCCTGACAGCTGAGCTAACACAGGTGCCGTCCCACCAGCTCGGGATGGGTTCCCCAGGTACTCAAGGAAAGCACAAAACACCAGCTGAAGAGAGCTGAAGCTCTGCAGCCCAGAATGTACCCAGGGATGCCAGGGAGTACCCACTTTCCCACTGTAATTTTCCTAATGGAAAGAGAGAAGCTAGAATCCAAATCCTGACTCTGGTCCCTTGCTCTGTGCGCCCTTGCGCAAGGGACTAGTCCTTTCTGGGTCTCCGGTTCCTCATAAAGGTGGAACCTGAATCAGAAAGCCCCAAGCTTATTTCAGCTTCAGTGTCCGCAAAAATGACCCCTTCCTTTTCTCTTGCATTCCATGCAGGCCTAGGAGAACCCAAGTTTTGAGAGGGATGCCATGAGAGGAATACACTTTTAAAAACTATATATTGTACGTAAATGCACATAGCAAAAATAAGCTGTCTTAAGGTGCACAATTCTATGGCATTCAGTTCAGGCAGAATGTTTGCAGCCTTTGCATCTATTCAGTCCTGGAACACTTTCATCACCCCAAAAGGAGGCCCTGTACCCATAAAACAGGCAATCCTCATTTCCCCTTGCTAGACCCCTGGCAGCCATTAATCTGCTTTCTAGCTCTGTGGCTTTGCATATCCTGGATATTTCACATCAATGGCATCCTACGATATTCGGTCTTATGGGCCTGGCTTCTCTCCCTCAGCATCACATTTCCAAAGTCCAAATCTGGGCCGTGCCACGTACTTCATTTCTTGGCTGAAAAATATTACATTGTATAGAAGAACATGCCTTTAATGGCTAAGTCATTTGCAAACTTCAGTACTACGAATGAGTCATAGTAATTAAGTAAGATCACCCCCGTAAGGTTGTGGGAACACGGTGAGTGCCCAATGGGCTGGGGTTTCATGTTTATCATCACTGTCATCCCTAACAACTCCTCCTCATGTGTCTGGCTGGCGGTGGGATGCCACATCTCACTTGGGAATCCGTGGCCTGGATGCCCCCTGAGGCCACCCCCAGGTCCCAACATCGCGGGGGTACGTGGATCAGAACATCCTGCACCCATCAGCTGTTCCCCCAGTGCTCCCACCTGTGGAACCCCTTCTGAGACCAGAGAGGTAGGCAGCAACCATTGTCAGCTAACAGAACAGTGGGACTCCTCTTTTAAGCAATCTTGCAATGCGAACTCAACCAAAATAGACCAGTGCTGAAGAGACAGTGTAATTCTTCATTTTTCAAAATGACCCACAACAGGATTCCTTGAAATGGTTTTCCTGTCACGCTTAAGACATAATTCAATTTACACCATCAATGTTTCCATAATATACCTTCTCCATAAAACAGTACGCGGCTATTAGAGGAGTTTGGGGTCCCATCCTGGAGGGCAGGAGCGGTTGACAGACAGCGGGAACTAATGTTTTCTCCCTCCGCACACACATAATTAGCATGTTCCATCAGGAGACAGAAGTCATGAGTCCTTATTTCACCTTCCAGCCCTGAGACCTGGAATGAGAACAGCCACCTTGGGGTGTTGGTTTACTCTTGGGGAACACACCAAGGCGCACCCACGTTCCCTGAGTCCAGTGGAAGAATCCAAAATGCCCCAGCGATGTGAGTGATCGTGATTCACAGAATTCACTCCAGGACTCCATCTGTATTTGCGAAGCATATCAAAACACCGACTGATCTTCGTGGGTAGCTTGAACTCCTTTTACACGGGTCCCCTCACAAACTGAGAGGATCTCCCCTCCCCCGTCTCTATTCGGGTCTCCCAGCTCAGGCGCCACTAGGATGTGGGGGCCCCAAATGCCCACTTCCACCTGCCTTCTGGGGACCGTGGAGACCTCCGCAACCAAAGAAATCCTCCCCAAGTCCTCTGTGGCCAGTTCTCTCCCAACTCCCAAAGCTTGTTTTCTTTAATTAGCTCACTGTGGCAGGAGAAAAACGCGGCCCCACCCTCGAAATGAGCAGATCTGGGCCTCAAATGTACTCTGCGGTTTGCCTCGGTGCTGCCAAGCTCTTAGCCAGGGAGTAACAAGCTACCGGGGCTCAGGAGGCAGGGGGTGGCAAGAAACCCCTGCCATGGTAAGATGGGCCTTTCTCTTCCCAACATCTGACATTTGTCGACCACAAGGCTGGGCTGCACCCCTTCCTGAGTCCCTGAAGCCCGCCATTGTGGTTCCAGAGAGGAGACAGTTCCAAATGCTGTGGGGTTTCTTGCTCTCTCTCCCTCCCCATCCCTTCTTCCTTGTTTTATAGCCTGCCTCATGAGGCAGCTCATGCTTCATCCAAGTCTGTTCCACTCAGCTCACGGAGGAAGAACTGAAGGCCAGACAAGGCAACTGCCTCTTTGTCTCTCGTGACAATAGTGAGCAAGATTTCAATAAACATGGAAGATACACTGGAGAACTCTTCCTAACACAGCACCTCAAAATGAACCTTAGGAAAGACTGCTTTACATCTCCCCTCCATGGGGCCTCATGCTATAGGGCAGGCAGACCCATCATGGCTCCATTTTACAGATGAAGCAAGTGAGGCTTGGTGGGGAAAGGACCGCCGCTGATTACAAGACAAAGGGTGAGAAGACAAAGAACCCAGACCTCCAAAGTTCAAACATTGTCATTTTCCCCTCATTCCAGGAACACACGGTCTGAAGAGCTGCTTAGAAGTCTGAGGCAAAGGTTCCACAGGCATTTGTACTCATAGACTCTCTGAGGTTAGACCCAGAAGGCTGGGGTCCCCAGATGCTACTACTTTGGTCCTAGCACCTCTAGGGATTTTTCTTCCTCCTTCAATGTCCTGACCATTTTAACCATTTATTCAACATTATGTACCAGACACAATGTTAACTTCCTTCCCTGTACTCAATACCCTATGAGTAGTTACCATTAACCCCATTTTACAAACGGGGAAACCAAGGCTCCCACAGCCTGCCTAAGATGCAAGAACTACTTAAGTGAAAACAAGAGGTGACCCAAGAATGGGCCTCCAAGAGGTTCACATTCTTGGTGTGAGCTACATTACAAGCAGAAAAACTGAGGATCACCTGATAAGGAAACATCCAGGAAGAAATTCCTTGCCCAAGGAGACCAAGCCAGCGCTGGATTCAACCAGGGGCCTCTCTCAGCTCATTGTTGGCTCAAGCCTCAAAACAGCTCAAAAATTCACAAGAGTGAATGCACAGTGGACCCCAAAACACGTCCTATAAGACTGTGTGGAGCCTCTGGCATTCCTGAAGTCTATCAACAGACCCATCAACCCCTGGAACAGCCTAGAAACCTCAGAGAGAGCAAGTGTCAAGGCTCACTCGTCTATATGTTGTTTCTTGGCCCTGCGACCCAGAAGACAGTATGAGGAGGCCCGGGATCTAGCAAAAGGCCTGTGTGTACAAGACCAGCTTGAGACCTCCAGCCCTGGGATGCCAGCCAGCAAGGGCTCCGTAATTGGTGGGCCCCCAGGCAAAATGAAAATGTGAAGCTCTCCGAGCAGCAAGCAGGAAGAAAGTAACATTAACAGTATTAAAGCAGAGAACTTTTTCCTTTCCTTCCACAGCCTCTGTCCTGACTTGTTATGGTGGTTTTTTATTTGCTACTTAATAGCATTCTAAGAAAAGTGAAAGTTTCGAATTATTAGCATGTATTTTATCCCTCTTGTTTAGGTTACGCAATGCAGCTTTCAATACAAACACAAGAGCATTTCACGCGTACGTGAAATCCCTGAAATTACACAATTTGTACTTCGCGGCTTGGACAAATATACACACTGAGACTTCCCCAGAATCATTAGCCAGACGGCCCAAAACTCACTCAGCTGTTCTTACTCCACTTTTTGGTATGTGCGCATCCTACCAAGCCTCTAGCCTCTGCATCCTGAGGGAGGAAGGATTGAAAGGAAAAGGCACTAGCGGCTAACTTGGCTTTCCCTCTCCTACGTCATCATTTTCGGCGGTTGGCTGATAGGGGGCATAACACAAGTTAAGGCGGAAGAGACAATTTCTTGGTCGTTGATGTTTCTTAGAATGGCAGGGCCTTCTTTCTCAAGTTCTGGTTCAAATGGAAAGTGGCAGGACTTTCTGTCCTGTTAGGGCAGAAAGGAACGCTGTGCCTGCCTATCTCTTCTACTTAGGCATACCCTCCACTGACTCCCCGGACATTGCTTACAAAAGCCTCGCTCAAAGAAAATCGAGAATTTCAAGATACTGACAGCAAACGCTGGCCCAAGCACGGGGCCCTCCTGAGTGTGGGGCTGTGTGTGATGGCGCATGCCCAGTGCCCATGAAGCTGGCCTTGATACCAGCCACTCCCGTGTCAAGGACAGGCTCAAGACACGCTCCCACGCCTGTCCTTTCCTTTGCTGGCTGGTCCAAAGCCAAATTAGCTCAAGTCCCCATACCCAGAGGCCCTGCGTCCCAGAAATGTCGGTTCAGGGATTCAATACTGAAACATAAAAGTGGTCTGGATTAAAATGCTTACCCACTTCAGCACCTGACGGGCTGGGGGACTTCACAGGGATTTTTTTTTCACCTTACTGGGGCTGCCATACCATGGGACAGTTCCTTAATCCACACAGTATAGTTGGCTGGGTGAGCAATCCGCCACCTTTTTATGTGGTCAACACCAAGGAAAGAGAAGAAGGGACCATTCACCAGCTCTTAGCAAGGTGACAAACACTGAGCTGAGCTTTGTACACGCATTTTAACTCAATCTTATAACAACCCTAAGAGACAGGCATCATTATCCTCATTTTATTGCTAGAGAAACGGAGGCTCAAAGAAGTAATGTGACTTGCCCAAGACATGCCCATTCAGTCAGCTCAAGCTGACTTTTCAGGACTTATCACCACCCCGCTGAGGTTACTTGTGATAGTGTGATTTATAATAAGAAATATACATTTGGTCTTGGTCCACTGTTCCTGGCACGTAACTCCTAAAATCCTTGCAATTTCCTAGAGGAGAGCCTTAAGGGCATCTTTTGTTTTGTTATAATTCCTGAAATAGCTCCAGAGCAATGAAGGTGAAAAGAGTCTCTTTTGTTATTCATAACAAGCCTTTTCCAACACAGCTGGGTTTCTGTAAGCGAGGGGACTTCTGGAAAGTCCCTAAGGATGGACAGCTGGCTACTAGGGAAACCAACTGTGTGATTAGAAGGCTGGAACCTTCGGTCACAGTTCCCCACCTCTGCTCCCACCTCTGGGAACAGGAGAGGGGCTGAAGATTGAGTTCAATCACTGATGGCCAACGACTTAATTAATCATGTTCACACAATGAGGTCACCACAAAACCCCCAAAGGATGGGGTTCAGGGAACTTCCAGGTTGGGAAGCCCAGGGAGATGCCAGGAGAGCTGGGCTTCCAAACATGAAGGGTCAGAGCCCCTTCTTCCCTCTCTTATCCGGTGCTTCTCTTCCATCTGGCTGTTCCTGACTCGTATCCTACAAACCAGTAAAAGGTTTTCCTGAGTTCTGTGAGCCACTCTAGCAGATTAACTGAGCCCTGGGAGGGGGTGGTGGGAACCCCTGATCCATAGCCCAGGGGTCAGAGCAGATGTCAACCTGGGCTTGGGAGTGGGCATCTGCAGTGGGATGGGGGTGGGGGTGTGGTCTTGTGGGACTGAGCCCTTACCCCGTGGCATCTGACACTGTCTCCAGGTAGAGAGTGTCAGAATTCAGTTACACTGGAGGGAGGACATTCCGCTAGTATCCAAAGCATCTGAGAATCGCTCTGTGTGGGGGAAATCGTGTGTGCATACACACACATGCGTGATATACACACACACAGCAGCCAGAAGCATCACAAGGAAAATATACCGTGGGAGACTAGAGGAGACACACAGCAGAGTTTTCTAAACACCCCCTCCCCAAATGCAGCCCTGCCAGCTGCTGAGAGGCTTGGGGAGCTGGCTTAGAACTCAAGTGCATTTAAATCCAGCAGAGGAAAGCAAAAAAGAAGACAAAAAACTTGCTGGCATATAAATAAAGAATTAAGGCAAAGGCTTCTTTTGAGACACCTGTTAAGTGATGTGGCCACATTCTTCCCTAGCTTGGTGCAGCCCAGTACGCGTCCCTAAGTGCCTATAAAGCCGAGCTCGGGTAATTATGATCCTCGACTCGTCTCTGGCTGCACTGGCAATAACGTATACTTACTGAGCTAACAGCTCAGGTCCTGCCTCCACCACAGTCATTGAGTCATTAAGACCTGCCGGGGCAGGCCCCCGAGTTCCATGTTACCGCACCCCACCCGGCCCTGCCACAGCCTTCTCCTCAGGGTGGCAATTTTGAGCGGAGCTTGAACAAGAAGATTGTTTTGTGCTGAGTCGAACTTAGAAGGCAGCCGGGGAAGCGCCCTCCACCCCTGCCCGGGTGGGATGATGGCACCTGCTCGCCCCCACATGCAGGCCTCGTGGAAGCGCCTGGCACTCTCCTCCCAGGGGCTTCACTCTCCCATTTGAGGTCACTTCCAGGTGCGGCCCACACAGTAGGATCGTGGTTGTTGGCTGGAGGGTGGGGCACATCTTCTACCCTGCCCAGGGCTCTGGCTGACTTTTCTGGGTCCTTCCCCTCAAGGACCCACCATGCCGGCCACTCACTGTCCTGACTGCTCCCCCCCTCCCAGGGCCTCCCGCAGAATGAGCAGGAAACCAGCTGGAAAAGTGCCAGCCATGCCTGGCTCAACAAGGGTCATGAGTGTCATGCAAAGAGCCCTGGACCAGAAACCACACGATCTGGGCTCAGATTCCTTGCCTGTTTAACCTCAGGTAAACCACTGGAGGTCTCTGAGCCTCAGTCCCTCAGCCATTAAGTGAGGAAGGCACCAGAGTCTGTGGCGGGATGGCCGCTGGTCCTTCTCCTGTTGGTCCACGAAGTTTCTCTCAGGTCCTGCCAGAGGCAGGAAGACGGGAAGGACTGGCTGTCGTTGCTTCTCCCGACCAGCTCCCATCAGCTTGTCTAGTCCACCCACACACAGGACCTGGGGGCCCAGCGGATCACCACCGGTCAGCAGGAACTATTACCCTGTTCCTCTTTCGCGGCTCAGCAGGAGCAACTCTGTGGACGGCTCTGAGGCAGAGTGGGCCTCTGTCTGTCCCCTCAGGGGTTCGCTCACATCCTTCCTCTTCAGCTGGCTGAGCCTGGTTACTTCTCATAAGACTCCCTACTTGGTCGGGTTGTGGGAGGAGTTTGAGAGAAAGATGTGTGGAAGACCCCGGTCCAGTGCTTCCCCACAGGTCGTGACAGGACAAGGGGGGGGGGGTCCCGGATACCTGCTGACAAACTCAGATTTAGTACTTCCCACATCGGGACTAGAACACGAGACCTACAGGGGTGGCAAGGCCGGCTCTGGCAGAGATGTGGACCCTGAAGGCTTTCCGCTCATGGGGCCCACTAAGATTCAAGGCAGAAGTCACGTCCATCGACCCACCTGATCTTCACCAGGGCTATCCAGGGAGACAAGGCAGAAGTTTTACAGGTAAAGAAAGTAGAGCTCAGCAAGGTTAAGTGGGTTGCCCAGGAACACACAGCCAGCACAGGCAGCCAGGGTTCCTTCCACTCCACCAAGTGGCTAGACAAGAGGGACAAGAAGGGGTAAGCACAGGGGCAGGTTAGAACCCTAATAAAAGCAAGGCGGGGCAGGGAAGCTTGACTCCTAACATGCAAGGCTCCGTCCAAGATTCCTACAGACCTGAAGCTCGCTCGTCAGCTTCCTAAGCGCTCAGCATTGACTTTCAGACCACACACTTCAAGGGCTGGTACCAAGGCCCATTTTCTGCCCTTGCCACACTTCCTCGGCAAAGCTCCAGAAGACCCCCATATAGGGACCATTGTGCCCATGATTTCATTTAATCCTCACACTACCGCAATGGTTTGATATTTTTAGCTGTTGAACGAAAGAGGAAAGAGGAACCACAAGGTTAAAGGCAAGGGTGAAGCGTGACCCCAGAAGCATACCGCGCTGGAGTCTTGCACCTTTGCCCTACACCACACTGCTCTGGGTAAAGAGGCCTGACCGCCAGCACCCTCGGCATCCCGTCCCCCTCTTCAGTGAAGTGCGGCATCACCCATAACTGTTTCTCAAACTAGAAGGGGCTTCGGCAGCCCCCCTCACCCCAGAGGGCTTTTAAAGCACAGATTGTAGGGCCTACCCACAGGGCTTCTGAGTCAGGAGGTCTGGGGTGGGGCCTGAGACTCTGCATTTCTAGCAAGTTCCCTGGTGGTGCTGAGCCTCCTGGTGGGTCCACACTTCGAGAGTCGTGGAATTATCATTATTTTAAGCAATCCCCCAACAGCTGGGGAATGGGCAGGCTAAGCATGGTACTTTCACTTGAGTTAACATGCAGAAGTATGGAGACCATGGGAAAACACGGAAATGCATGATGGTATTAAATTAGGAAAGAAGCTTGCACCCCAGGCTGGTCTGGACCCCGTCTGCCTTCTGATCCACTCCTCATCCTCTCATCATCTGCTCTGTATCCCCCAGAGCTGAAGCCTGACTTTCTAGGCTCCACCTCAGGAGCATCTGGTGGGGTCTGGACAGCAGCAGGCACTCAGGGGGCTGAGGGTGGCAGGAGGGGAAAAGCCAGGACATTTCTCCCCTCCTCCCCTACCTTGGGTGGGCAGGTAGAGAGGCAGCTGCGTCCACTCTAGGTAGGCTGCCGGTGACCCTGACCCTGGGCTTTGGGAACACAACCTTCTCCCTTTGTCCCTCCAACCTAAAGGGGGCAGTGGCTTCCTGCCACAAAGCTCTGGGTCACCTCGCCTTCCCATATTTGGCTCTCCGCTCCTTTATGACCCGTATAACCAAGACCCCAGATTAACTTCCCTCTGTGTTAAGTACTGGATGGAATTCCTGCTTTCCTGGTTTGACGGACTGATGCACTGATGACAGCCACATAAAAACACACATCCAGATGGGCAACTCTAGAAAACATGTAAAAATAAGAGATTCCCCCCCAACATGTTAGAAGAGTGTTGGCTATCTATTAATAATCTGTAAAGCTGGTATAAGAAAACCAAGCGGGTCTTCAAGAGAGAAAGGTAGGGGAGTCATACATCCGTGTCAACAAATCTAAGGAACCAGTCCCTGGACTTTCATTTCTATACACACCTGACTTTGGAGAAACCATGGCCACAGCCACAATGATGCCAGTAGTTCCCCTGAAAGTACTGGTGGTTACCTGGGGGGTGAGTGACTCACTGGTTGAAGAGGTCACGTCGTAGTGCCACAGCGCTGGAACCCTGGCCTCCCTGGCAGGGCAGATCGCTGGGCAACACCCCAAACCACCTTCAGGCCTTGTTACCATGGAGAGAGCTCCCACCCCAGGCCAGGCTCAGGCCTCGAACCGCCTGGGAAATCCCTTCAGAGGGGACAGGGTCCCAGAGACTGGGCAACAGGAATCACACATAAGGATGTGGAAAAACTGGAAGGACTCTGCTCAGCCCCCGTCCACCAAGCAGCATGGTGGACATGTGCATGTACTTGCAAAGCTGGGGAGTGGGGGGGGGGGTCTCATTTTTACACTATTCTGGGGTTTCCTCTCCCAAGAGGGTGACAGAAGTCTAAAGAAACAGACTCTGTGAAACCAGATGGTAATGATATAAGAAATCCTGGATTCCTGCATTGGAACCAACAGTCTCCCTCATGGAGCTCAAGACAGAACCCTACAGCAGATAATCCAGTGCTCAAGCAAGGAAGGAGGGTCTTAACCTTGGACAAAGCGCAGTTTGGTGGTCTGTTGGTAATATTTTAGCCGAGCGGCACCGCACAGAATGCACCGGTGGCTTACCACTAGGATGGGCTACTTCTAACCCCAAGCCAAAGAGGACTGAAAGCGCTAGAGAAACGGGGGTGGGGAATGCAGAAGGGGAAAGCATCGAGGCTCTTTAAAAGAAACCTAAGTCTCCTTTCCAAGACCCCGAGTGGACCATCACAGCAGCTGAACCTCACTTACCCTCAGGCACACTTAGAAAATTGGGATTCAACTGACGACGGTTCAGGTCAGACAAGTGTATGTGTTAGCGCCCTGCCCTGATCTCCCATCCATGCTCCTCTCCCCAAGACACTGACATCAGAGGCCTCACACATTCTTTCATGGGTGTTAATGGACTTTACCTTGTAAGACAACTAACTACTCAGGGAAATCTGTGAGGCGGTGAACAAATAGACACAACCCCAAGTTCATGAAAAGCCCAAGCCAATGAACAAAACACCCAGGCTTGGGATCAAGAAACCTGGTCTTAACTAACTTCAGCTTTGCTGCAGATTCACCACAATCTTGGGCAACTCATCACACCATTCAGGGGCGCGGATTCCCCCTCTGTCAACGACAGGGTTGGACTACAGGGCCTGTCAAGTTGCTCCTGACTAGGAGAGTAACTGTTCTAAGACCCATACTGTGGCAGGGACTCACACTTCCAAACGACATACTGAGGATCCCTAAGTTGGGGTTCAGAGTATTGAAGTCACTGTCCAGGAGCGCAGGGCTACTACGCAGCAGAGCTGGAGTTTCCAACAAACCTGTCAGACTCCAGACTCCTCGATCTTCCTACCACAGCAGGAGAGGCGCCATGACCCAAACGGCCATATTCCCAGACATGCCCTTTGAAGTTCATCTCTTGAATCAGAATGCCCCGCCCTGAGCAGGGTGAACCCCAATGCAACCCATCACCACGCCCTCAGGGGGCCCTTCACTTGACCTGGGTGTAGCTCTTCCTCACACGCTGGTCTAGGCTTCCACGTGGGGTAGGGCGTGCACAAGCAGGCCCTCTGAGAGAGGCTCACACTCAGGAACCAGGAGACCAGAAGAGCCAAGCCTACTGCCTCCAATCACTAGTTACACCACCCACGGCTTCACTGGACTCTCGCTTCCCCCTCCAGGGCATTCAGCCAGCTCCACCCACTTACCACTGGGCTGCTTGCTGACTGGCTGGTGTCCTGG
This sequence comes from Mustela putorius furo, assembly GCF_011764305.1. Classification (NCBI taxonomy): domain Eukaryota; kingdom Metazoa; phylum Chordata; class Mammalia; order Carnivora; family Mustelidae; genus Mustela; species Mustela putorius. The sequence goes on along the minus strand of NW_025422045.1, from coordinate 10,509,865 downwards.
GCCAAGTTGCTCAGGGCTTCTGGCCCTCCGTTGGCTCATCTAGACTTGCATCTATTTCCAGAGACTGTCACAGAGGTGAAATGAATTCATATACGTGAAGGTGCTTTGTACATGGCAAAACACTGTACATAGGGTAGGTCATGGTGGCAGTGTCCCCTTCCCTGTGACAGCAGCTGGAAAAGAATCCATTATCCTCACATTTATTTCTGAGGCCACACAGTGTAGTCAAAGAACCCCACAGATAAAGGACTAGAGGAAGAGCCTCAGTCCCTGCTTCTGCATTCCCCAGTGAATTGTCCCTGGTCACCGAGAAAATAGAGGTAAGACCTCCTCTGCCCTGTCCCCATACAAGGTGGTCTCAAGACAGAACAATGGACAGTTGCTCTGCGGGCTCTAGAAGCATGCCAGTCATTCTCCCACCAGGAGGCTGGACGTGAAGGAGGTCACAGAAGAAAATGTGGCTTGTTTTCCTGCTGTTCACCATCCCCAAGAGGCTTCAAGGCAAAAGGAGAATTTGTTGAAAGCAGCAGCCATGATCATAGCCTGGCTTCTTCAGAACCAACAGCCCAAAGCAGCCATCCTCCCCCACCCACACCCCAATTAAAAAAAAAAAAAAAAGCCCACTTTGTAAAAGAAAGCTGTTGGGTGTGCTCACACCCATGGGGGTCTCCTGGGAACCGTGAGTCAGGGGCTGAGGGTCTCTGGGGGAAAGCCCCCCCCCAGCTTCCCTGGGCCCTCTCTGTCCAGAGCAAAGGGACCCTAACAAAGGGATGAGATCAGGCGGGCCACACCACACACTCCCAAGTTGCAGACTCTGCTGGCAGAAACGGCTTCCCTCCTGGCCCCAGAGCAGGTGCTGCCTCTGTTGTCAGGGTGGCAGGGGGCAGCTCTGAAATGGTCTTTCCAGCAGCACCCAACTGGGAGTGGTGTGAAAAGCAGCAAAACGCCAGTGAGGTTCCTCTGCTGCCATCCCCACCACACGGCAGCGGACAGCTCTGTGGTTTGGGGGGGTGGGCGGTCTTCTCCCCAGCTTCTCCTGCTCATCTGCCTCCCTTCCCTGTGTTTCCCCAGCTGACAAGCAAAGCGAAGAAAGAACAACAATGTGACCCCCCCCACCTCCATCCCCCCCCCCCCAAGCCCCAGGAGAGGCCACTTCCGCTGAGCAGCAGCTAAACCCAGTGTGTGCCCCACTGAAAATTAGCCCCAGGCTTGAGGCTCTGGAAAGTCCTGACTTCCAGAGCAGAACCGTCCACGTGGGCGAACGGGGAACCGAGAAAACCGATCCCGGCCCAGAATGACCCATAGAGGATTCTCCTGGCCTCCGAGGTGGTCATGGGGGATAAACTAATAAATGCAGATCCCCTGCCCTCCACCCCCTCACCCACCCCCAAGGCTCAAGGTTTCTATTTTTGTTGTAGAGGAGCTCGAGTAATCACCTCTGAGCTGCCAGTCAGCTGGTCCGAGGAACTCTAAGAACTCTGACCTAAACCAGGGCTTCCAAAGGGCCTGGCCGGCTCCACCCGTTTCAGGCAGGGCTGGCCTCACCGCCAAACCATTTCAAAGCGCAGAGCCCGTAAACACAAAATTAAAAGGTGAAGCAACGAGGGAGGGAGATGTTTACTGGAAACTTAAATTCTGCTGCCCAGAAAATATAGGTCTTTTTTTAAACACACAGAGACACGCGCGCGTCTGTGCGCGCACACGTGTAATGGCTTTGCCACCCACCTTCAGAAATATGTACTTTGCTCTATATATAACTTTCTTATCTGCCCCCGATTACACTCAGCTCGTGACCGTGAAGCCCGGAATAATTACCCACAGAGAAATAACAGCCTTGGCCACAGCCAGGGCCTCACGAAGCCAGTGCCGCCTTAACGGACTGTCACACAGCTTGCGCATAGGATAAACCTGAGTTTTCTGAAGCACGGAGAATCGTTCCCATCCATACCTGAAACGCAGCCACCGCCGAGAGGGTGCCAGGTGGCTGCTGGAACCAGGACCAATCGTATTACATGGTATTTCTCAGCCCGGCAAAGAAAGATGCTCCAACTGAAACTATGCAGAAAATTAAGGTGGGCAGAGGGTGGTCATCAAAGCAGGGGTCTGGCAAAGCGCACCCCTCCCTTCCAGGAAGACTCTTGGAAGCCAAGAATGTTGATGGGGACAAGAAAGTCATTCCTGCTAGCAAGGAGGTGCCCACCAGGGCTGTTCCCCTAAAACCATCGACATCATGTTGAAAGTGGGGTTGGGACCTGCACAACAGTGGGGTGGGTGGGTGTGTCTCCCTTTTACTGGTTCACAGCCACATTCCTTGATGCATCTGAACCCCCAAGTACTCACCACGTGACCACAGCAGAGCAGGCCTTCACTGCTATGCCCCTCCCCTACCTGGGTATTAAGCCCCTAGGGAGACTACAGGCTCTTTGGAGACGGGGACACATTTCCCATTTCTCTGGGTGTCTTGCTCAGCGCCATCAATATTTGTTGACTGCTGTACTCCTCGCTCATCTCAAAAACGGCAACTTACATCTAGCCCATGTGTCCACCGCAAAGTTTGTCATCTCAGAACCTCCTGGAACATCCCCCCCCCCCTTTGTGAAACTCTTTGGAGTTGATCAGAACGGACAAGTTCTCCTTCCTCCATAGCTCATTCCACACCAACTTAAGTAGTCACCTTTGCATTCCGAACCACCACCTGAAAGAGATGCACATTTAGCTGGCCTTTCCCCTCTGGGCCCTTTTCCATTAATGTGGAACCCAAACAGCTGTACCCCACCAGATGTCTTAGGCTGCAGGGACGGCTGCCCTGCTGCGAACCACTAACAACCGGGCAAGGATGGGAGTCTTTAAATGGTCCAGCTCATGAAGTGTCCCATGCTCTCAACCAAAGGCAGGACCACTGTCACCGAAGCACAGGGACAATAGCCTACGTGCCTCGATAGCCCCTGGAATCCACCCGGGGCATTGCCAAGGATCTGACACGAAGGTACGCCAACGTTGGCCAAGGCTTCTGACTTTGTCTCTCGAAAAAAGTGTGGGTATGTGTAATGGCCTGTTTAATCCATTTGGGCTCCACCCCCCCGACTCAGTGCTCAGAGTTTCCTGAGCAGAAGTAACCTACTACAGATGGTTCCACTCCTTCGGAGATGTCAGGAAACCACTGACCCAGAGATACGACAGAACCGGAGCTCTAAACCTCACAGTAGCAGCCACTGTGCTCACCAAACCAACACACTGCTAGAATCTAGAACTTTGCTGTCTGAGTGCATGTGCTTTTTGTTTATTTTTTAAGCAACTGCGATCATGCCCCCCATCCCCCCCCCAGAACAGATGTCCGTAACACCGAACCACAGCTTTACATAAGATCTGAGGCTGGGATTCTCCAACCTGGCTGCACAATCACCAGAACTTTAAAATACGGATTCCTGCAGGTCCCACCGGCAGAAATTCCAAAATCACGGATCTGGGGTACAGTCTGGGCAGCAGAGTTTTCATAAAGCGTTAGGGACGTTCTATAGGGAGTCTGACAACCAAATGTGAAATGTTCTGAGGCAGGAGTCTCAGTTACCACAGCTCACCTTAAGCCTCTGATCTTTTTCCATTCTGTCTTCTGGGGGCCCCCATCTCAAGCCCCCACAGCGATTTTACAGTGATCCTGAAACTATCTGAATGAGTAACACAGCCAGTCATTTCTTTGAATGCAAGCTCGAGAATCTGAAGTTTTACAGTGGAAGAAACTTTAAAAGCCTGGTAAGCCAACGCCTTTGGTCTATAAAGGAGGAAAACAGGGGCTGGGGGAGTCAAGTGACTCACCCAAGGTCACCAAGCTGGCCCACTAGGACCTTCTGCCTCTAGGTCTCTCTCCTGACAGCACAGAGCAACCCCTACGAAGACGGACTCGACAAAAGCAGCATCAGGCTCATGGTTCACTTACCGGACACTCTCAGAGGCCGTTCTCCAGTTCCTCTCTGGAAGTTTCCAAGCCTCAGTGGTCTTAAAACAGCTTGAGGACAAAAGGATGCTTCTCCCTAAAGATTCCTGACTGCGTCAGTCAAATTGTAATCCTCAAAGAATATATTTGCTGGCTGAGGTTCATGAAAAAAGCCATTTGCAAAGAGGATCCTAACTGCGGTTTTGAAAGGACACTCTGCTGAGCTGAGCTGCGGGCCTGACACACAGGGAGCGGGTGGTGGATTCTGGTTTCCTGGGGATATGAGAGAGCTGAATGTTGGTTTAAAATCTCTGACCAACCTATGAACACGGTTCCCTTCCTTCCTGTATTTTACGACACGACGGAGGGAATGGTGCCTAGATGCAGCGGAAGCGCGCTTTGGGCTAAGTGGGAATTGCTCTCTGCCTGTGCCCTGATTTCCCCTGGCCCAGGAGCAAGGAGGGGATCCCCATCAGGTGAGCCTCATTCTAGCACAAGCCAGAAGCGTCAGAAAGGCAGAAGTATGTATGACTGTCCAAGTCAACCGTGCATGTACAACTGCCAGGCCACCACAGTGCGTGGTCCCACCACCGCCACTGACTAAAGATGCTCAGTAAATTTCTGGGGAATTCGACAGGGATTATGATGGAATTAAGTGAGATCATTAAGGAGGAACGGGCCACATCTGAAGGTAGAGCATAAGATGAAAGCTTTCCCCTAGGAAAACACGAGCATCCAGAAAACAGCACAGGGGCACCTGGATAGTGCGGTTGGTAAAGCATCCAACTTTTGCTTTCAGCTCAGGTCGTGATCTCAGGGTCCCGAGAACAAGCCCCAAGTTGGGCTCCTGGCTCACTGGGGAGTCTGCTTGAGCTTCTCTCTCCCTCTGCCCCCCCTCCCCCGCACCGCATGCATGTGCATGCACTTGTGTATACTATCTCTCAAAAATAAATAAATAGGGACATCTGGGGGGCTCAGTCAGTTGGGCATCTGCCTTCGGCTCAGCTCATGATCTCGGGGTCCTGGAATCAAGCCCCAGTGTCGGGCTCCCTGCTTAGTGGGGAGTCTGCTTCTCCCTCTGTCCCCTACCCCCACTCATGCTCACTTGTGCTGTCTCTCATATAAATAAAATCTTTAAAAAATAATATATTTTAAAAAAGAAATCTAAAAAACAAAACAAAGGGGAAAAAAAAACAACAACAAAGAAAAAAAAAAACAGCCAAGGCCAGAATCCAAGGAAGAAAGAGAGGACAGAGAGGAATCAGAAAACATGGCAGTTGATTTAGAGCTCTGGGATTCTCTCGAGCCTCTCATTTCGTAGCTGCAAAGACAGATACCCAGAGAAGCCAGGCTGACCTTCTCGAATTCACAAAGCCAACCTCCACCAGGGAGTGGCCAAGGGCCCCTCGGTCTCACGGAAGCAACAGGACCCAGAGACTACATTGCCTCCATGTGCGCCTCTGTCTGTCTTCTCAAGGATTCAACCCTTCGTTAAACCTGAGGCCCCGAGAAGAATGCAAACCAGCGTAAGCTGTGGAAGGACGACAGAAAGGAAAAGCACAGGTGCAATTCCAGGTGTAGCGGGGACCTTCCGGCGCTGACATCCAAAGCACAGAGGTACGGAGGGTCTCTAGCTATGGAGAGAGACACAGAGCTGGGGCGACACCGCCACTGTGAAACCCAGGGAGGGGAGCCGCGTGCACAGCAGTCTGGCTCCAGCCCGGCTGGGGTAGCCCGCCGTCCAGCCTGTGGCTCGATTCTTTTCATGACCGAAGTGAAGGCCGATAGGCAAATAAATAAATAAATAAATAAATAAATAAATAAATAAAATAAAACTAAAAACACGGTGGCCGAAAGTTGACATTCAAAAGGATTCTTGGATCAAAGTCCCTTTGTGAGTACTGTTATTCTACCCTCCTCCTAACGGTAACCACTTCCCACATGAGCCCCAGGAAGGCAACCGTGCAGCCCACAAAAGAGATAGAAATATGACCACACTTCCCTCTTATAAACAGGCGAGGGTAAACATCTGAGACCACTGGTCCACAGCCGTGGTTAAACAAAGGGCTGGGGGTACCCTGGGATGGCACTAGGGCCCTCCACCTCCGCACACGCTGACTCTCCCTCTCCGAGTGGGGAGCTCGGGCCATTAACTTCAGAACCGGAGCTGATCAAACAGGTCCAGCCTCACTTGGGGACAACTTAGTTCGGCTTCAAGGCCAGCCTCACCTGGCCACGACTCCTGGAAACTCAGGAATTTTCAAGGAAAAGGAGCTGCTTTGGTTCCAGGCCTACGCTCAAAGGTGCCTCTCTGTGGGGAACCGTGTTAACAGAGCAGAAGGATGACGTCACGTGTTTACTGAGGGGTGCAACACGCCCCCCTACACGTGGATCAGCAGCGGTGATAGCTTCCCTTTTTTTTTTTTTTAACAATAAAAGAAAAAAACAGCAACTCTCAATCAAGCAAGAAAAACAGGCAAACCTCAAGCAAACATCTTTAATTAGCTTTGAGATGTTCCCCAGGGTCCCGAGTTATCCCAGCATCTAGATCAATAGGAAAATGAAACATGAGGCCTTGGGACAGGCTCTTTTTTTTTTTTTTTTTTTCCTGAATTGGAAAGAAAACACACATGCTGACCTGAAGTCAAGTTATGAGCTTTCTGTGACAGGAAGACTGCAGGGCATTCCATCTCTGCAGAAAGTTCCATCAGAAAACAACAAATAATTACATAAATCAGTCAGCACGTTTGTCTTTCACCGCTACAACATTTATAGAACTCTCATTTCTTCATCTATATGCTTTCAGAGAAAGTTTCCAGTGGATTCAAAGCCAGTGAGACTCCCAAAGACACTGAGCGTGCCGTTAAATTGCACATGGTTTTGAAGCCAGAATACCACAAGAACCTTTAGAAAATTTCCCCTGGGGGCAGGAGGCTCTCAGCTCTGTGCCTTTCCCCCACTGCACACCCAAGGGCAAGTTTCTGCCTTTCTTTCGTCAACAGGAAAACAAGACTGGAGTGGAGGAGACAGAAGTCTGAACTGCTCAAAGCCACCCGCTTGGGTCACAAGATGCCACCCTCAGGCACAGCTCTCCGAGGCCTCCAGGGTCTTCCGTGTGAGTCACACAGCTATTTGTCTCCCCAAACCCCCGATCTCACACTGCTGCCAAAGACGCCACAAGGCACACGGCCATGGGCCACACGCTAGAGGCTCTCCATCACTTCATTGTTTCTCCATCTCTTCTGGACTCTAAGCTCTGTGGGGGCAGGAACTGCTCCCACGGTGGTTTTCCACCACAACCTCAGAATTAGCAAGACATCGAGTGAGTGCTCAGGAATCCGCTCAGAGAAGGTAATCAGGAATCAGCATGTGCTAACTGAAACTGACCAAGTGCCTAGCAGGGATTAAGCACAGTAATGAGTCCAAGAGTCCATATCCACAACTCCAAGAGGCTTCTCCCAAGCCATTACTGGTGCCATGACTGCACGGGACACGACGCTGGCCAGTGAGGTCCCAAGAGGCTCTTCCTGGAGGGAGAGACCCCCAAGGAGAAGAGGCCTTTTCTGCCCCCTGGGAGGGTGGAGCCTGGAGCAGCTGGGGCCATCACAGGACCCAGAGGGGTGGAGCTTGAAGGCAGAACCCCTCAGGCTGAAGACAGGCCAAGCAGAAAGATGGAAGGCTCCCAAGTCCTGGCTGATGCCTGAACCCTCCCACCTCCTGACTTAGAGAAAAGAAACCTCCCCACTCCTGAAGGTGGTATGTGGGTTTCAGGTGACTTGCAGCCCGAAGTACCCCAAGGCAGTGAGTCTGACCCCAATATGGAGAGAGGACAGGAGATAGACCAGAGAGGGAAAGGCCAACTAGCTTAGTGTGGTACCAGGCACGAGGGACTGTGGACTGTGGGCCTCTGCTACGGAGGAGAGGGCTGGAACGGTCCGGATTGCTGGAGCCCGGCAACAGACTGCCGCCTTACCCACGAGATGGCCTGGTCATCTCCATGGAGCCCAGGGCCCAGTTCCCACGATGTCTCTCCGAAGAACCGGAACATAAATAATTAATACTCCCTGCCCATACTCACCCACACACATGCCTCCTTGTGTCTGTGAGGCAGAGAAAGTGGCGGGGGGGTGGGGGGGGCGGTGGATGCGTCTTGTGCTATTTATAAGACACGGCATAGCCACAAAGGATGACGACCAGAGCTCCAAGGTATCAGCTCAAGTTCTCCAAGCAAATGCTGCCAAGCTCGGCCTGAATTTACACTTCCCTTTTCTCAGCCTGTGACCGGTCCTCTCTGTCACTCCAGCTGCTCTCTCCTTGGAGCTCCTCAGACAGGGCCTGGCCTACCGCAGCCCTGTGCTGGGAGAACACAGGGGACTCACCTCTCCAGACTTCCGACAAATTCTTCGGGGCAAGAGAAGATCACAGGAACAAATCCTGAGAACACAAAGCAGCGGCGGAATGGCTCCGAGCCCTTCCCTGTCCTCTGCAGAATTCCACTGGCGGAGGGGTTATGTGGGGCCACGTGCTTCACAGAGGCCCTGGCACATTCCATGCATTTAACACAATCAAAAAGAAAGAGAAGGCATGCTTGCTGTTATTTTTAATTCCTTCCTCAATGCCTTCCAAAATTCCTCAGCAGAAGGATTAGCCACTAAACTTGCACCAGTCGCCGGCCAGTGGGATCCTCAAGGCCTCTAAAACGGAACGGGGGAGCGGGAGAGGTCAGCTCTTCCAGAAGTCTCTGCTCCTGGCCGTTAAATACCATCTCAGTATCACTGGGCCTGAGGGCATCTCCTGGGTTTCCAAGGGACGAGGCCTGTAGAGGATGGCAGACCTTCTCCAGCCAGATGAATGCCTTACACCATCTCCCCATGGCCACCCCCACCCCTGCCCTCTGTCCCCCTCCCTCTGGACTAACCATCAGCCGAGCCAAATGTTCCCTAATTCTGGTCCACTTAAGGAAGCTCTAGCGCTAATGTGATTCTTTCTAAGGCCTCATCCCATTTTCAAATATTGTGTTGCCAACTTGCTACACAACCTTAGGCAAAGTCACTTCCCTGGGACTCACAGTAAGTAAGCCAGACAGTCCCTTACCCTTTAGCGGTACCATAAGAACTGGCTGGTCTAACGCTCCCAGTTACCTTGGCAGGTGGCATAACCATGGCCACAGAGGTAGGGGGCTTGAGGCCGCCTGTTTGCCCAGCTTTGGCTGGACAGTCTGGGCTTATGCTTGCCTTGGGGCCCTAATTAATAATAGCACCACCCCTTCTCACTATTAGAAGTGTCCTGTTCTGTTCAATAAATTCTATCATCACTCCCGATTCTAGAAGGGCTGGTAGAGCTTCTGAGGCAAATCCAGCTCCATCTCATGGGACCTAAAGCAACTTACACAGACCATCACCTGCTTATGAGGCTGAAAATGATAAGAATGGTAGCCCCTTGTGGGGGACCTGGCGTGGGAAGCAGACAGCCAGAGTCAGGAACCAGAGATTTGAGCTCAGATTTCTGCTCTGCTGTTGACCCCTCAAAGCCTCAGCACCCTCCTCTGTGACCATGAGTAACCCATCCTTCTCAGAGTACGGCAGATGGGGAAAGAAGACCAACTAGTTGATCGGTGGCCCCATGCTAGCCTCGGGCATACAGTCAGCACTCAGTTCACACTGTCCCACTCCCGGGGGAGAGGGCTCAGGTGACCAGCCCCAGGTCAACACTGCCGAGTCAAATCCTCAGGCAGGGCCCAGAGCATCAATTTGCGGAAGCTTCTGGCACTGCTGCCTCCCCAAGCATGCACATCCTGAGTTCATACTGCAATTGAATTGTGTGCATCCTTTGTGATTTTTCTCGAAAGGCCACTGTGAAAATCTGGGTGTGAACTCACAAGCCTCAGTCCGTCTCTCTCAGAAAGCATCTTTAGCTATACGACAGAGCAGCGCTTCATAAAGAAATAGCAAATGACACTGTAATATTTTCTGGTCTGTGAGTGCTCTGAATGCATAGCTCATACACACAAATAATGTCAACAGTCCTACTGAGGAAAGTATTATTGTTCCCGTTTCACCGATAGAGAAAGGAAGCTCAAAGAAGCGAGGGGACCCGTCCGAGTCACCAAAGCAGCGAGTGGGGGAGCAGAGGTCTGAACGTGCATCTCCCGAGCATAAACCTAGAGGTTTCCTCGGTTGTCTGCTGTCCCTTCAGAAGCGGGGCTCCATGGGTGTCTTCAAAAACGGTCTACAAACCAGGAGCAGTCCGTGGACCCAAAACTTTATCTTCTGAAAACCTGTCAGCGTCCACTGACAGCATCCACAGAAAGCGAACTCCAACCCCATACGGTAAGTTGTACCCAATCTCTAAATGGTCAGCAGGCTCTCTGCTTGCTCTCAGGGCTGACAGAAATGAGCAACACGGGGGCACCTGGCGGGCTCAGTCAGAAAAACATGGGACTCTTGATCTCAGGGTTGTGAGTTCGAGCCCCACACTGGGTGCAGAGATTACTAAGAAACATAAATAAACTTTAAAAAAAATAAAAAGAAATGAACAACACAGACTTAAGTAAATGATGTTGTTCTCTAATTAGGGAATATAATCTCATTTTTTAAGACACTGAAACGGCGTTCTGTGAATCTGCAGGAGAGAAGGGAGGCATGCTCTCCGACTGCAAGGTGGTCGGGAAATGGAAGGCCTGCTGGCCTAGATGGTCATCAAGGAAGAAACCAAAGAACCCTGTCCGGGGACGTTCCACCCAAGGCGCTGGGCCAGGCACACGGGACACCATGGGGGACGCTGAGATCTGGTCTCGAGGCCTTTGCTTGAAGGGACCAGGCACCACTCGGCTCACCTTCCCAAGGAATCCGTGGGAAGAGGTGAGCGTGACTCACCAGCTAATTACCTGAACACCTGGGCTCCCAGAGCCCTCCTGGCTGGACAGCTAGTCTTCTCCCCTGAGAACGAACAAAACACTATTTTCACCCGGCCCAGACATAGCCTAAAGCTGTCCACGTGGTGGTGTGAGGGATTAGGACTCTAACTTGGGTGACTCGGGCAGAAAATCTTCTGCTACCAGCCCCAGGGTCGGGGAGGAAATGAAGTCCCAACCAGCGGTGGCTTGGACCCCTACCTGAAAATCCCCAAAGTGCTCAAGAGCAAGGTCCAAATGCCAAGCCTGGCCTACTGAAGCCTGGCCAACACGCCCTCCACAGCCGGGCCACCCGGAAATCTCCTCCAGTGCTCCATCCGGCCAGTGTGCCAGGCAGCCTTCGCCCCATGTGCATGTTCTATCCATCCGTCAAGGTCCTGCTGGAGAACCACTGCCTCTGGGAAGCCTCCTGCCTTCCCCCCAAAAAGAGAGCTGCTCTTCCTCTGGGCTCTCAAGTCAATACTGATGTGACCTTTATGAGAGCATCTGTCCTACAAACCCTCCCTAACAGCGGTCGGTGGGACCCGTCCTGCCTCTATACAGCTCAGAGATAGGACCTCACCTCTATGTCTCCATATCCCCTAAGGCCCAACACAACGTCAGTGCCCAGTAAACACATCAGCAAACAAATGCACCAGCAGCATTCCTGCTCTCCACCCCACTTCTGAGACCGGCAACTACAACACATACTGCCTTCTCCCTGAGTTGTAATCCACTCGGATCCAGGTTCAAGGGGAAGGAAATCAGTCTCTGTGGAAGTCCCCAGAGCCTTGTCCATACAGCGGTACCACCTAGGCTGGGCCTCAGTTGTGGCCCCACAATAGAGAGGAGGTGCTAGAAACCGACCTGCTCTGCCACTGGTGGGTCCTAAGCAGAGGACGTGCAAAGGCCTACATGCCATAGGTCCTGTTCGAAAGATAGAAGTCAAGGTTACAAACCGATAAATAGAATGTATTCTATCCTTCTACCCTACCAAATACCTTAATGCAACCTCAGAAGGCCAGCTTTGCATTTAGAGTTCCCTGGCCCCTGGGTTTCACAGGGGAATGTGGACATTCAGGGAGAACAGGGCCCAGATGCCAGCCTACCCCCGGCACTATCACACATACTGACCAGCTTTATGCACACCCATACAGATGCCATAAGTGTGAAATCCATCCGACTCCTCCATCCCCCTGCCCTGCATGCCTTGTCAGAACCTTAGGCTCATGGGCGCCCACGTGTCCATGTCAGGAAGTGGAAAGGAAGAAACCAAAGAACCCTGTCCGGGGACGTTCCACCCAAAGCGCTGGGCCAGGCACACGGGACACCATGGGGGGACGCCAAGATCTGGTCTCGAGGCCTTTGCTTGAAGGGACCAGGCACCACTTGGCTCACTTTCCCAGGGAATCCGTGGGAAGAGGTGAGCATGACGCAGTATGCCCTCCCTGGGGCAGATGGATCCAGGAAAGGCCCACACAGGACTTGGAAGCAATCTTGAGATGATGGGGGCAGGGAACTGAAGGGTTAGAACCCAAAGCATAGCCTGAAAGGAGGAGGTGTGGGCCCTAGATGGGCCACCCCTTGACCCTACAGCTCTGTCACGTGAGAGGGAGCACCCCCCGGAAGGAGGATCAAAGCTCGGCCCTGCAGGCAGGAGTCCTCTCTGTGAACACCTAAGGGCAGTCAAGGGCACCACCACCCGCATCTACACAACCAGTGCTGATCATCCTTACTCAATCACCAAGCCGAATGGTGAAGTGGTGGTTGGGACCAGAACTGCTTTCCAACCAGGTCTCAAAAAAAAAAAAAAAAAACCCCAGCAACAACAAACATCGTGCACTTGCACACACCTACCCGCTGGCTATCAGTGACAAGGGCTTGAGTCACCGCATTTCTGCTTCAGGAGCCAGCCCATCCCCCACCCCAGGAGCCCTGATTCATCAAAGTTTGTTTTCAATACTATTATTTTTAGTCAGTCAAACAATTTTTTAAATGACAATAAAGAGGGGGAGAGGGAGGGGGTAGGGCAGAACCACCCAAGAAAATGAATTGTTTCTCTTTCCTTTCCGTGGCTGGCCTAGCCCTCAACCAACCATGGCATGCTTGGGTGCCCTTGCTGGGCTGGGGGGCGGGGATTGTCACTATGGGAACTGAGGTTCTCCCAAGGGTGAGCTCTGAGAGCAAGGTTGGGAAGGGGGTTCCTCTGCTGCAATGGACTGCCACTCTCTGTCAAATATCCCTCCTGAAAGGGAAAGGGATTTACTGCGCACCTACTATGGGCCGTGAGCTGCAAATATGGGGCAAGGTCTTGATCTCTCTTACCTCATTTGGATTGATTTATGGCGGTCCCATCCGCATTTTACAGATAAGGAAACAGGCTCAAGAAATTGAAGCAAATGTACCCAAGTTTGCCACAGAGCCAGCAACTGGCAGACGCAGACCCAGGCCTGGCAGACTCCAGAGCCCTTTGCTCTTTCTTCATTACCAGGCTTTTCCTGTCTACCCACGCCCACCCCATCCCCACCCCTGCTCCCCAGGTAATATTTTAAGCATCTTTTGGGTTAGAAATAAACGGCTACATGCAAAATTTAAAGAGACAGCAGGATAAACCAACTCACCCAGCCCTCCCATGCACACAGAGAAATAAGGCTCACCTTGAGTTCGAATTCAACGAGGGTCAGAGAGACTTTACAACGGGAAAGATTTGAAGCAAAAGGAAAAACCCAATTTCCATCGTCAGGGCCTGCTTTCAGCCGCTTGTAACTACTCAAAAAGTCTTTTCTGGATCCATTACTCCACAGTTGGGCTTAGCCCAGAGGTGATTTTTTAAGGAAAAAATGCCTTTTGGCATTTTTGAGCCGTGACAGCGTAAAAACAGACCTTTAAAACACACACACCCAAAAAGCATCACTATTTTCAAGAGTCCAGTCTAAAAGGAAAAAAAAAAAAAAAAAAAGGTGACACCTCAGAGCTACAACTTGGCTTGGCAATCGGTGATGGAACACGGAGCAGCAAAAGTAACCAGATTTATAGCTCTGGAAGTTTCAGAGGTAAACCCGTACACAATGTGTCTTACACAGCGCTCTCGTCCTTTGCTGAGCAGAGCATTAAGGAGAAAAACTTGCCTGATGTTAGCATGGAGGGCCAGGGGTTACAGAAAAAGTGCTTTTTCGGGGGGAAACTCACTTTTCATTCCCTGGCTGGGGTTTCAATTTGTAACCTCCACATTGCCTAACAAAAGGCAAAATGCTTTCCAAAAGTATAGCCTTTCTTTATATAGATGCTTGAAAATAAATAAAAGAGGCTTCCTGGGTAAGTTCTGACATAGGAGCCAACATTTTCCACAGGTATCCGTCAGAATGCCCACCTCTTCACCGGTCACCATTTTTAGGCATCTGTGGTCATTAGTGCCTGTAAACTTCCGGCTCTGAGAATGGCCAAAAATAGCAACAAAAGGAGAAAAATTGCTCAATGCATCTGAAGACACATAGCCTTCATGTCTCTAGCCTCGAATTTGGTCATTTTTATATTCCTTGGTAGTTACAATTCGGGGATTTAGATTGAGAGAGTTAAGGGAGAGGCAGCGAGGACAGAAGGGTAACATAATAAAAACTAAGACTGGATTATAGTTTTATTACTTTCACTTGTATAAATTAATTGGCTCGACTGACAGGCTCTCAGGACATTAATAATCAAGAAAGACCTGTGATGGGGGCGCCTGGGTGGCTCAGTGGGTTAGAGCCTCTGCCTTCAGCTCAGGTCATGATCCTGGGGTCCTGGGATGGAGCCCCGCATCGGGCTCTCTCCTCTGCAGGGAGCCTGCTTCCTTCCCTCTCTCTCTCTGCCTGCCTCTCTGTCTACTTGTGATCTCTGTCTGTCAAATAAATAAATAAATAAAATCTTAAAAAAAAAAAAAAAAAAGAAGAAAGAAAGAAAGACCTGTGATGGATTATTCAACTGAATGCATCCAAAGGAGAGATCCTGAAATGCTTGCATGAAAACTACTTTAGTGTTAGAACACCAATAACACCTTGCTCACCTATGAACTGGGAACATCTGAGGCCCAGAGATGTTAAGCAATTTGCCCCAGGTCACACAGCCAATCCGAAACAGAGCTAAGCCTAGAACCTAACCCAGGTCTGCTGACTCCTGCCTCCAAAAGGAACCCCAAAGCCCTGTTTATAACGAACTTTTCTTTGACAGCATTTCTTGGGAGAAAAAGCCTGCTAAACAAACTTCAGCCTAGTCCAGAATTAGCCAAACTTCTTAATTAATAGGCTTCGACTGTGTTTTCATTTTCAATTGAGTCTTTCTGTCAAAACATTCTGCAGCAGATACGGCTGTGGCTGGCTCTATTTACAGCAGAGGCCTCGGGTAATCACCAGCAAATAGGGTGACCTGTACTACAGATTTATTTCTAAAACCATTAATTAAATAAAAACAAAAAATACCGTTACACACGCACACAGGCACGCACACACACACGCAAATCCTCTTTGTCAGGAGTCTGTAAACTGTAGAGCTTGAGCTATTCCGCTCTCCAGCCTCAAGAAAACAGTATTTTCAAATTCACCAGGGGGAACACCTAGGGCATTATTACAAATCCAAAGAACCCATGTTGGCAGCCGGTGGACTAGAAGCTACCAGACGGTAGGGGTGGTGCCAGTCTTCTTGACTCTGTCACTCCTGCCCCCTAGCATAGCGTTTGGCTCCAGGGACAGACGATGCAGGAAAGCAGAAAAAGGAAGGGGACGAGTTCTCTGGGGATCGTGGTTCTGAAACTTGGCACAGAGTAAAATGAGAAACCAAATTTTTGGCGGGTTGGGTTGATATGGCCATTTCCAACTGTTTCCAGGATACACTGGACGTGAAGGGGGAGACACGTTGAAGGCTCCGTGGCCAAGAACTGCTCAGTGGTCAGCAGACGAGTCCCCGCCCCTCTGGGGGAGTGGCTAGTACCGTCCAACTGGGCCTCAGCCATTCCCACCTGCACCAGGAGGTAAAACCTCCCAGCCCCAGATGCAGAGGAGGACAAAAAGTTCATTAGGTCTAATCATGAGCCTTGTTAATTGCAGAAAACTCTATCTCCTTTTTAGGAGGCTGAGGGGAGAAGCGGAATAAAAAGATGGGAGAATAAGGTAGTGGGAATGAAGTCTGATTCCAATTTTTAAAGCCAGCGCTTCCTGGCCCTATTTATTTCATAAAGGAGTTCACGCAGAACAATGGCTGTATTGTGCGTTACATGGCATTAAAATCCCCTAATAAATTAACAAGGGAAAATTAATGGTCGCTCGGTCCATTAAATCATGTTAATTTTATTTCCGTTAAAATAATACAGCAATTACAAGTTTACATTATTAAACCAATATTTATTTTTCAAGAACTCATTTTAATTGGATTTCTGATGTGATAAGCTTGGGCCACATTCTCTCAATTTCATCGGCTTCTTGCGTTTCTCATCAGAACTAAATGACTACTGTATTGGCTGACTTTCTTCCACGATTAAAATGGTCACTTGAAACTTGACATCCTTGTGAAGATTTTTCTTTAAAAAGGATCATTCAAAGCTCTTATGTCCACGCAGAAACTCAGGCTTACAAGATTCAGTTCAGCAAGTGTTAACCAGAGACCCAGAAAGCCAGGTCACACCAGAATGCTGAAATTCTAAGTATCCACGATAATCAACAAGTTACCCAGTGTTTACTGACACTCTTTGTTACATTCGGAGCCAATATATCTAAAGTCACTGTTCCCACCGAGGAAACCTGAATTTCAGGTTTGCAATACTAAATTACTTCTTACTTCGACGAGAGAATGCTGTCAGTGGAATAAATACAGCACAATGGTCACTGACCCGGCCATGCAGGCCACGAAGTAACATTTTTACAACAGTACTCAGTTTAGCAAAAGACCAAGAAGATAAAGACATCCTCATTCCCGGAGACCAATATCACCATGTACCCACAAGTTCACGTGATCATGTTTGTAGTCCAGAAACTTCCTTTGGATAATAATTCCTAGCACTGACCCTTCCCACCTCCCCCCACCCCCTCCCACAGAATTATCAGTCTGTCCCCATGTCCCTGGGCACTTTGTCCATCCCTGGGCTGTAGCACATTTCCTGTATCTTTGGCCAAGTCCTTCTCCCCGTCCCCCCACCCCTGGACAGGGAGCTCCTTAAGCAATGGTACTAGATATTTAACAAATGAGTGAATAATTCAGTTAAGAACCAGGGATAAACACAGAAGGCTGAAAACGTAACACACATCTGCCGAACTCCCTGGTCTACAGAACATTTCCATAGGCCTTCCATCAGCCTGATTTCACAGGTACAGACGAGAAGGCTCTGAAACATTAAAGGGAACTCCTCAATCCATCGAGATGGGAAAAATGGTAAGATCTAGGACTTGAATTATCTTTTTTTTTTTTCCTGGCAAAAACAGATGGCGGCCATTATTTTGTTTTCTAGCAAGGACCTCCACAATATTTAAAAGACACCTTATAGGGCGCCTGGGTGGCTCAGTGGGTTAAGCCGCTGCCTTCGGCTCAGGTCATGATCCCAGAGTCCTGGGATCGAGTCCTGCATCGGGCTCTCTGCTCAGCGGGGAGCCTGCTTCCCCGCTCTCTCTCTCTCTGCCTGCCTCTCTGCCTGCTTGTGATTTTTCTCTCTGTCAAATAAATAAATAAAATCTTAAAAAAAAAAAAAATAGACACCTTATAGTCCCCAGCCCCCACCCCTCAAATCACTCCATGTTAGAACTCATTTTTCTTCTGATGGGGGGGGCGGATAAAAAAGCAATAGCAGTTAGACCCTCACTTAATGCCTTGTTAATCCTTCCCTTATTGAAGTGGAAGCTCCTCTCAGGCAGGAGCCATCTCAGATTTACCTGCGCATCCTCTCCCATTGCCTGGAATATTGACTCAGACCTGGGAGGGGGCCAAGAACCATCAATGAATCAACAAGATCTAATTCCGTAGCCTCTGATCAGGAACTGGGAGCAAAGAGCTGTCTGTAAGATACACTAGCCCAAACATTCAACTCCTGGGAGCAAGCGGCAAGTTCCAAGGTTCCAAATGCCAAGGGAACACCAAATGTCTCCCAGATTCAGCCAGAGCTCGAAGCCAGCCCCCGGGGACAGCTTCTGTGGTCTGTGGGGCCCTTCGTCTCCCCAGTTCCCTGTGTGAAACTCCCTTCATCAAGGTTAACCAGAGAAAAGAGTGGACGGACAGCCTCCCTGGCAGCCGGAAGTGGGCTTGCTTCCTGAGGGACCAGAGTGGCGCTCTGAGCGGCATCGAGGGAGGTGAGTGGACAGGAGATAGTGAGGTCAAGAGGGTATTAAAAAGAAGCCACTCTTGCAGCCCTGGTCATAGGTCTGCCCCCAGATGTCTGAGAAAGGAGCCTTAAAGATGACGATCTTTTTCCTTTCTCCCTAGGGGGAGAGTAGCCTGGCAAATTCCAGGTGGTGAACAGGAGGAGGCCATGTTCAAAGAACAGAGTCACAGAGGAAGAGGAGATGGCACGTGTCAGACCCTCTGTCTGGTTCAATTCCCCCATTTTCCTCTGGATGTTGACACAAGAAAGCCCAGATTCCCTCCCAAACCAACCAGACTGGAAGCCTGGTCCAGCTCCCAACAACCAGGCCAAGGCATGGAGCCCATCAGTAGAAGGACAGTTACCAGTGTCCATCAAAACAAGTTATTCTTAAGTGTGCCTGGCCCGATCACTGACCCAGCATGAGCACACCTTCTCGTCCTCTCTGTGGTAAAGCTAGGACTCCATGCTTCCCAGCTGGCCAGGAAGATGCCTGCTGCCTTACTCAGATACTCGGGCAGGTGACGGGTAAGATGCTGTTATACAACTTGTCTAAGTTCTGCCCAGACTGCCAGACCTCAGAGTCTCCTGATAGCCTCTCGCCTGGTGAATCTAAATCAAGCTCTTACCACTTCCTTGGCACGGGTCTCTCTCACATTCTTGGTATCAGTAAGCCTGCATCGCTCCAGCTCTCCTGATCACCGAGACAGGTTACAGCCGGCGTTAACACAAGCAAGCCTGCCGTCTAGAAGACCCTAGGATACTGCCGTCCTTGCCAAAGGTTGCTGATGTTGATCATGATTACACATTAGCCAAAACACGCTTGTCAAATCTCCCCAGACTGAGGTCTCCTGAAACCCCAGGGTAGCTTTAACTACTCAGTGCTCCATCCCCTTCCACACACCATGGGATAACTAGGTTAAACATCGCCCTTGGTCAGCTCTCCAAAGCCCTCGTTATACAAGGTAGTGTAGAGACAGCAGACAATTTGACAAACACCACCACCGCACTCTTTGGGGCTTAGCAGACACACTGATATCACCAACGTGGAGGCCAGCTAGACACCTCCCCAAGACATGGCCTTTAGTTTCCTGCCCACGACCAAAACAGTGGCAGCCGTTGCCAAGGGAGACAAGGTGACCCAGAGGCGTGGGCACAAAATCCAGGGATGGAAATCCATTTTGTCTGGATCCACCCAAGCAACTGGGTTTCCCGGAGAAAAGATTAAAAACAAAATCTACCTTCCTATTTGGCCCTTGCTAGGCAGGTAGAAGACACCGCACTCCTAACAGAGAGTCATGCAAAGGCCGGGCACAAGTCAATCTGAACTCAGAAAGGTCCAAACTGTTCCTGTGCCTCACGCTGTGGAGGACCTTGGAAGAGGAAAGGGCAGGCCCTAGCTGAGCTTCCCTAGAGGGCAAACCCCGACCAAGGCAAGAGCAAGCAAGGGTTCTCCTTCAAGCAGTCACCAACCCAAAGACAGAACACCACCAACCTTACCAGCAGAGATCCACAGCGCCCCCCCTGCCCCCAAGCTAACCGTGCTCTAGCATTCAGCAAAGAATGTATTCAGAACTTTGAAGTAGAGAGCAGCCCGTGGTAGGAAAAGGAGCACATGTAGTCAGAGTCCCAAGTCCACTGGGCCAACCCTTTTCATCTCCCTCCTCCAGTTTTCTCAGCTTTAAAAAGGAGATAAATCTGCAGTCTGACGGCCTTATCTATTTTCCAGGAGTTTCTTTCTCGATTTCATTAAAACCATGTGAAAGTGCTTTGTAAACTATAAAGCACTTTACGCAGCTGCTCATTTTATAACTAATGCCTGCCTTTCTTTCTTTCTTTCTTTCTTTCTTTCTTTCTTTCTTTTCCTGTTTCAAGGCACAAAGCACTTATCCTCAATGCACTCAGACAGGTAAGAAGGCATGTTTTACACATCTCTCCCCAGATGCGAGAAGTATGACACTCATTCACCCTACCCCCGCCCCCCTAACCAAAGGAATAAAGAAGAATTCAGAACCAGAGCTGGGCCCAGAATCCAAGGCTCAAGACCCCATCACATCACACCACCGCCTCTGAAGTCAATTCTGGCTCCTGATCACAGGCCCAGGGCGCACTTCCCAGACGACACACCACCTTCCCTCCCCTTTATTGACTGGATCCACCCAGTTAAAAAAAATATACTACTTTTTAAGCCAGCTCTCCCACCATATGTGGCATTTATTTCCAGAGGAGGCCCGTTCTGGGTTCCTGTGGACAGATGTTGCTTTGTGCCTGCCTCACACGGCTGGCAGGCCGTGTACAGCTGCCCCAAGCAGGTGGCCAAGGAGGCAGTCCACTCCTGGCCCAGCAGCAAGGCCCACAATCTCTGTGGAACTCGGGTCCTGCAGACCCTCTGCTCATTCCTCTGCAGCCTGGGACCCCCAGGGACATCCCACCCCTATGCACACACACAAACGTCTATGCACACACACAAACATCCTTGGTGCAGAGTCAGAATTTAAAGGGGGCCCAGAGGGAGAGACAGGAGGCTAAGTTGTCCCCCCTACCCTGACACTCTCTCTTTCTCTCAAACACACACACACACACACACACACACACACACACACACACACTTCCCAGCCAGGGGCAGCAACACTAATAGAAAGCCCTGGGGAGTGAAGTCACTGACCCCTTCCATCAGCCATCTGTGAGCTCCCGCCTGACCTAACTAGCGCGAGGCGGAGGAGAAAGGAGGTCCAGACAGATGGCAAAGCGCTTTGGGAAGGAGGGCTCTGCAGGAATGCGAGGGCCGATGCGAGGCCCACTTTGGGGTGCGTTGTTATCTGATCAGCTCGAAGCTCGTTCTCTCCTCCATCAGCCCGCAATCTCAGGCTGAAAGCTGGACAAAACAATCGTCAGGGAAGGGGGAGAAGAGAAGACCCTAACCTCTGCCACTTGTCTCTCATTTGAAAGCACTGCGCGGCAACTAAAGTGCGTGTGTGCGGAGGGGGCGGGAGACTGGCACAACCGAGTCTAAAAATACTGGATAAAAATGCTAATCCCGAAGGCAAAGAGAGAACCAAGAAGGAATCTGTCAATCACGAGGCTCCCGCTCCTCACCCACAGCCCCAGCTGTACGGACTGCATTCCTGTTGCGGAGGAAAGAAGTGGGGGGACAGGACTGAAGGAAAGAAAGGGAGAGACACCACCACCTCCACGAGCGCGGGCCGCGGGGGCGGGAGGCGGCGGCGGAGGAGGGGCTCCGGCCCGCGGAGCTGAACAAAGCGGGCCTCAACTTCTAGCCCGCAGCTCCCCGGAGTGGGGGCTGCCAATTCCAGCAGCACCCCCCTTTCACGGAGGTGAAACACGAATGTGAGGTCTGGAAGTGAGAGTGCCCCGTGGAAGCCCCAGGCTCTGAATCTTTGCAAATCCAGAGAAGGTTTTGTTTGGGGTCCCCCCCAGCCTCTTCCGGACCGCGCTCCCACTGCCCCCCCTTACACACACACACACACACACACACACACACACACACACACACGAGCCCTTTAGCTCCAACCCCACCCGACCGGCCCCGCCATGCCAGGGGTCTAGGCGGGCGCGCCCCCCGGGTCGCTAGGGCCCCCCACCTGGGGATGGTGATGCACTTGGTGTTGACGTTCTGCGTGGTGATGGCCTTCTCCAGTTCGTCCAGCTGCCCCGTCTTCTTGAGCTTCTTGACCAAACTCTTGACCGCCTTCTCGCACCACTTCTCCTCCTGCCCGTTCTGCTCGCCCTTCTTCCAGCCCAGCAGGCGCTTCACGATCGGGGGGGTGAAGGGCAGGATGGACGACATGGCTGGGGAGGACGCGCGGGCGGCGAGGGGCGCCCCCGGCGGGGCTGGGCGCTGCGGGGCGCCGAGAGGGCACAGAGGGGAGCTCGGCCGCCCAAACTTCGCCCCAACTCCCGGCGAACTTGCCCGTGCTCCGGGCCGGGCCGCGGCGCTGCAGCCAGCGGGGCTCGGCGCGCGGCCCTGCGCCCCGAGCGGTTCCCGCGGCGGGAAGGAGGGCGGCGGGGGAGGCGGGCGGACGGCCGACAGCGGCGCCGGGTCGGGAAGGCCCCGAACGCCGGGCGGAGGCGGCGGCCGCGAGACTCAGAGTGGCAGAAGAAAGTTTGGGTTTCCGCACGGGGTAGCTGTTTGGGTGCCGCCTCCAGGAAGGAAAGTCCAACCCCCCAGCCAAACTTTGCTCGCCTCGCTCGCTTTGATGCGCAGATCCCTCCGCCTCGGCAGCCTCGCTTCCCCGCTCCCCTCCTCCTTCCCGGCTCGCTCGCTCGCTCGCTGGGCCGGCCCGGGGCGTGCGCCGCGCTCCCGCTCCCGCTCCCTCTCCCGCTCCCGCCCGCTCCCAGTCTGTGTTTCATGCAAATCCGCGTGCAGCCTCCTTTCCAAGCGCTGTCACCGCCCCCTCGCCGCCGGGGCTCCCCGCCTCCTCCCCCGCGCCCCGCCGCCTCCGCCCCCGGGCGCCTTGCCCACCCCCAGCCTCCGGGAGGGCGCCCGGCCTTCCCCCTCCCAGCGCAGAGCACGCCCACGTGGGCGACCCTGGCCGGCGGCGGCCCTGCCTGGTGCGCGCAGGACCCCGCGCGGCCCGGACCTCGAGTCGGGCGGGCGCCGGGAGGAAGTCGTGGGAACCGAGCGGCGAGAGGGGAGGGCCGGGCTCTTGCCGTGGCGTCCACTCTCTTCACCCACACTCAGGAAGCTCCGTTGCAGTGTCGGGCTGGAGAGGGCCAGACTGGCAGCTAGCGAGCGCTCTCCGGCCGGAGGCTGGCGGCGCACCCATGGGGGCACCCGGGTCCGAGAAAGGGCGCGCGGAAGGCTGAGGCCCAGGAAGTCGGGGCGCGCTCTTGGATGTGCGCGGGCTGATGCCGGCCAGGTGCTTTGGCGGCGCCGGAGTCCCTGGAGCTGTTTTTGTTGTTGCGGTTGGGGTTTTGTTTATTGTTTTTTTATTCTCTCCTCGGTGAGATCACACCGGCTGAGAGCCCCCCGAGCCTGTGTGCGAAGGAGAGAGTTGGGATGGGGGGATGGAGATTTGAGGATCCTTGAGACTCCCTGGATAATTGCCGGAGCCTGGGGTCCCTTGGGCCTTGTGAATCAAGTCCCAGTTAGAAAATGGGCCTCAAAGACATCTGTTGAGTTCATGAAGGAATGAATGGGGGCGCTTTCGAATTTATCTTGTGGGGGAGGAGGGATTACATTACTGGGTGTTTGCAGTCTTATGATACAAAAAAAAAAAAAAAAAAAATCCGAAATTCGACACCCCCAAAACTAGGAGAAAGCTTTGTTTCCAAAGCTGTGAACTCGCAGAAAGTGGGGCAGAGGGGGCGTACTCGGGAGGTTTCTGTATTCAAACTTCGGCTCGGTGGGAAGCAAAGAAACCCCAAGATACTGGGGCGCCTGGGGATTGTCTCCCCACCAGCAGAATTCGGGGTCTTCTAGGCGCAAACCCTACAGTTGCGGTCGGGAGTTATTCCAGACCCTCTGGCCTTTTCTCCTGCTGCCCCTCCCCTGCCAGGCCTCTAGCCGGGTGTCTACAGCCTTTGTTTGTTTTTAACAGCAGGAAACACCCCCCCCGCCCCCCGGTGAGAAAGACGTAATCCGCTAGCGGGTGGGGAGTTACAAAGCTCTGTGAGGTGTGGCCCAATCCACAAAACCCGCCGGGTAGCTGCAGGGGTCCCTGCCTTGGAGAGAATGGCCTCCCACAGGCCCATCAGCTGCCGGGGACGGCTGTGTTCTTCACACTCCCCTCCTAACTCCCCTGCCGCTTGGCCCTGAGAACCCCTGAACCCCAAGTGGGGCTTTCCCTTTCCTGGCTAGACCTCAGGTCACCTGCGGCCCCTGTAGTGTGAGGTTTCATTCGGTTCCTCCCAGCCCTCATCAGAAAAAAAAGAGAGAGAGAAAGAAAGAAAAGGAAACAACAGTCAACATGAATTGGTGGCTTTCTTCATTCCAGGTAACCCAAATGCTGCTTTCTGCTTTAATCGTCAGAACAGCACCCCCAGGGAAGATATCCCTGTGCCTCCCATTTACAGGTGCACGTAGAGCCTACAATACTTAACTCGGGTTTCCAAGCTGGGGAGCTGGAACTTGAACCCAGTACTAGGTGAGGCCGAAGTCCACATTCTTGCCTGTGTCTGCACATCACTGATAGAGCTCTTTGCAAAACAAAAGTTCTTTACGCAGGTGCACTATTGTGGTCCCGCAAGGAATGTTTGCTCCCTGATTAAATAGGGCTAGAAATAGCTTTCCTCTCAACCTCAGGTGGTGGTCTTTGTGGGAATCTCCTCGGAAAATCTTTGCAAACAGTCAAGTGCTGTTAAGGGACAGAACCACAGCTGGGGGCCCCAGGGGCCGATGCCCCGAAGAGTGGTGCGTGGTTAAGCAAGAAAGTTCTGTTAGACACGCATCTAGAGGATGCCTCTGTGTCACAGCCTCTCCTTCGTTTCTGGGAAGGCTGAAGAGGATGATGAAGGCCCCTCTCCTCGGGAGCTCACAGCCTAGAGAAGCACCAAGGCATGGGAGGCGTGTGCCTTGGAGAAGGGGCCCCTGCAGGCATCACCTGCTAGTAAAACCTGAACTCTAACCTGAATATCAAATCATGCGGATGGGACTGCTGTGAGGCCGTCAGATGAAGTAAGGGGCCCTCAGGCTCTCTCAGTGACTTGACCCGACCTTCTGCCCTGGCTCCTGGCTCCCTCCGCCTCATGGAGCCTCTCCTCTCAGCGGTCAGAATGGAGAAAACAGTTGTTATTGTGCAGAGCAGTGAATCCAGGAAAGCATCAAAAGTGCCCTCCTGCGACACGAACATCTCATTTCACAGAGGCAGAAGCCACGCCTCATGGAGGCAGGTGATGTCCTCCACGGAGGTCAGGAGCCAAAGAGATCGGGAAATTAAGCGGAGCGGAAGGGCATGGTGTGGACCTAACTCTAAAATCATGGCATGGGAAGAGCTCTTCTTCCAGTGCTCCCATTTTCCCAAGGGGAGGAAATAACTAGTCAGCAGCTAGTTAGCGTGGCTGACATACACTCCCTTGCACTTCTTCACAAGCTGACAGGGACAGTCGTATGTGAAGAAAAACAGGGCCGGATTCACGTGTGAGTCCAGCAATGCCTTTTCAGGGCTAGTCCTTTCTCCTCTGGGCTCAGTCTCTCCACAAGAAGAGTTGAGGGGCTAAACCCAGTTTCAACCAAGTGGCAAGGAGGGCTGAGGAACAGATTCCTTCCCCACCCCAACACCCCACCCTCACCCCAACCCCACCCCCCGGCCAAGAGGACCCTTCGTGCTCCTGTGACTCTGGGCGGTGAATGGGAGGAGGGCTCCAGATGAATAGGAACCCTGTTCTGGCGCCTGGTCTCCCGGGGCCCAGCCAGGCCAGCTTTTGCAGAGGTTGTCCTTGGAAGGGAAACATGAGCCCAGTTAATTTTTCATCACTGTAAGTGCAAAGTTCAAGAGAGGTGGGATGGGGCTGGAGGCAGCGAATCTGTTTCCCTGGGAATAGTCAGTCCTATCAGGAATCGCCTCGCAAATGGACTTGCCAAAGGGTTCTCGCAGATTTGGAGTGGCTCCCAGGTAGAACACTGGAGAGAAACAAACACATGACTTCATTTCTGATTATTTTTTTTCCATGAGCTAAAGGATGGATGTTTAATCAACAAGTGGCAAATCTAGAAAGAGCTTGTTCTGTCTTCATGTCACACAGACATGAAGGGACATCTGGTGAAGAGAGGTGACTGGCAGATCTAAGTCAGATTCGAGGCAGGACTGAAAGTCTCACCGGAGTGGCCTCATCTGAGAGAGCACGTTGGCCTGTGGCTCTGTGCAACCCCTTACACATGGGAGCCCTCCCCATGGTGCCAGACAGAGCTGGGTTCGATTTCCAGCTGGTTCGACTTCCGGCTCTGTGACTTTGGGCAAGTCCCTTAACTCCCTGCGGGTCAGTTTCCTTTTCTTTAAAATGGAAATAATACACCTCTCAGGGTTGCCGTAAGGAATCCAATAACCTGTGAGCTTGTCACAAACACACGGTACATTCCACACAGAGTAGGGATATGGTGGGTGCTCACCACAGAGTACTAGAACAATGAGTACTAGTACTAGAAAAATGAATACTAGTATTAGTGTTAGTATTAGAACAATGAGGGCGGCACACACAAAGCAAACAGACGGATCTTAAAAACAATGCGGAGAGCAAATAGGAACACAGAGTATGAGGTAAGTAACATAATGCTACTTGCGGAGAAAATTACATATACACGGAACAACTGTGTGCTTTCTGAAAGATGTTTTAAACAAAAAGATACATGTTGAACCACTTCACACTCATTCATATGGGTAGTATTTTTTAAAAAGAAACAAAAGAACCAGTGTTGGGGAAGACAAGGAGAAACGGGAACCCCGTTGGGATGTAAATGCCACAGCCACTGTGGAGAACTGTATGGTGATTCCTAAAACCAAACCAAACAAAACAAAACAAAAGCAAAAACAAAACAACAACAACAAAAAAAACAACGAACAACTACACACAGGATTACCACTTGATCAAGCAATTCCACTCCTAGGTTTATACTCACGGGATGCCAAAGCAGGGACAAATGGCGACGGCTATTTGTACACTGTTTGTAGCAGCATAATTCATGAAAACCAAAAGATGGAAGCAACTCTAGTTAATCTGCTCGTGGATGAATGAATAAACAAAACATGGTATATACACATACAATGGAATATTATTCAGCCTTCACAAGTTTCCAGAACCTTCCAGCCCAGTAATCATGATCTCTCATGGTGCAGAGCACAGTCAAGACTATTTCACATGTCCCACGTTGTAGCCACCCCTAGGAACATAAAGACGTAGGGGTGCTCCATTGGGCAGCGTAGGGTGCTGAGGGTCAGGAGACTAGCACCATTTGTGGGTCTGCTCTATGCCGGGCTCTGGGCCCCGGACCTCAAGGATAGGGTCATATTTGAAGTTACCCCAGTTGCCACATCACTGTGGCTACTTCACAGAGCACAGGGACACCTGGAGCTCAGCTGCTGTTACTCAAACAGGACCACTGACCCCGGCCTGCCGGCCCAGCACTGCCCCTCTGTCCCCAGAACCCCCTGCAGGGTGCTAATGACAGAGTGCCCCTGGGAGCAGGGGTGGCAAAAGGAGCTGGTGCAGGTGCTGGCCAAGGAAGGCACTGGAAGGGACCAAGTCTGACTCGGGGAAATTTGGGTCAGGACATTGGACTTAGGGCTAGGAAAGATCACCTGCATCTCTGTGCACACGGAGGCACAGGATCAGGGCTGTGAGGGAGGATAGGAAGGGCCTGCAGGCAGGTGGCTGGAGCCCAGGGCAGAGTTCACAGAGCTATTCTGAGTTCTGCAGGAGTTCCTTCCCAGCATTCAGAAATTGCAGGAGTTGGGGACCAGGAGAGACTCCTGGTAGGGGGACGTGTGTGTGTGTGTGTGTGTGCGTGCGTGCGTGTGTGTGATGTCTGCGTCTGCCTGTGCCTCTGAGTTCCGTCTTGGTGGATCACATTATTTCACTGAGTCCAGCCTTATATGTGTAAGTGAAACAGGTAGGTATATGTTTTGTGGGTTTTCTCCCTGAGCCCGTGTGTTTTTGTATTTGCATCTTGGATGTGTGTGTGTTTGTAGAGGTCTCTGTGTTTCCCCTCTCCTATTTTCTGGGAGAGTAAGAGTCATAAACACAGCCTTGGCTTCAGCCCAGGATCTCCCTCAGTCCATGGTTCAGTTTACAATGTGAACCTAACAACTAGTAGCTGGAAAAGTGTTGGTTCATTATAATCGCATTCATTTTAAAAGCACACACACACACACACACACACACAGCCACCAAAGAGTATGCCAAAATGAAAACATAGTTCCATAAAGGCAGTGAGATTGTATGCCTTCAAATTATTTTTAATATAGTGGCATGCTCTTTTTATATTAAAAATGAATAGCTTATACCACATCAAAGTTACACCTCAATTTTTAAGAAAATTTAAAAAGCAAGTGAGAAAACAATGTGTAGGATGAAAGGGGAGTTGGGTGTCTCCAGGGTTCTGGAAAGTGGAACGGAACCAAGCAGTGGGTCTTTGGACTGTCAGGTCTGAGAGCAACGCATGCTCCTGGGGGCCCCAGGGTCCGGTCTGTGCTTCTTTGTAGTCACGCCGTGGGTATGTGAAAGGAGAAGCAGAGTCCTTACCTCTCAAAACACACACCTAGGACACGCCCCACCTTATATACGACTCAGCATCTGAAAACAAACATCCTATAGCTGACTCAGACTTTGAAGTTAAATAGAAGTTAGAGAAACAAGGAAAAGCTGTGCCTCTTCCAAGAGTTTCAACCAAAATGAGCTTGGTAGTGCGCTTTGTTACAAGAATCAAATGTTCGCATTCCAGGGAAAACTGTCAAGCTTTGTAACAGCATTAGTAATGAAGGTTATGTGAATAGGAAAGCAGTGAGGTTCTGATCCACTCCAGGGCATGGATGAGTTTGCAAACCTAATGCTAAGGGAAAGAACGAGTTACAAAAGAACACATGTTGTATGAATTGCTTTACGGAATGCCCAGAGTAAGCTGATCCACAGAGAAGGAAAGTGGATTACCGGTTCCAGGGTGGGGGGTTGGGGGGGATTGGGGGGGAGTGTAGGGGAGTGGGGGGTAGGGTGCAGAGTTTCCTTCAAGAATAATGAAAGTGCCCTAAAATTAAGGGAGGGGACGGTTGCACAACTCTTTGAATACGCTAAACCCCCATGAACTCTTCATTTTGAAATGGGGGGGTTGTAGGATATGTGACTCATATCTCTTATGATGTCTTTAAAGATAGCAATAATGGGCACGCCTGGGTGGCTCAGTCGGCTAAGCGTCTGCCTTTGGCTCAGGTCAAGATCCTGGGATTGAGTCCTACATCAGGCTCCCTGCTCAGTGGGGAGCCTGCTTCTCCCTCTGCTTCTGCGCCTGCTCGTGCTCTTTCTCTCTCAAAGAAATAAATAAAATCATTAAGAAAAAGGGGGGGGGGAAAGGATAGCAATAAAGTCTAACAGGGACTGAGGTCTTATAAGTGGTAGGCCCTGTTCTAAACACGTCACATGGATGACATTAACTCATGTAGGTTTTACAACCACCTGTCTTTGGCGTGATTATCTTCACCTTTCCTGAAAGAAGACGAAAGAAGACGCGGAGGCATGGCCAGGGGGCGTCCGTGAGTGGCCTCCTTAAGGTGATTCAGGCACCTTGCTAGACAGCCCTGAAAACAAGCCACAACCACTAACTGGAAACAACCACCCTATAGTCATTTGCTTTTTCATTGAATATATCATGAACATCTATGTCAATCAATGTACACTGACTTCATTCTTCTGAGTGACTGGGGAGCCTTCTGCCACTCGGATCTCTCAAAACGTATCCACACCCGTTTCCCAGGCTTGGGCATCTAGGTTGCTCTCGATTTTATGTGGTATGAAGGAAAGTGCGGCTTTCAACATTTGGGGGCCTGTGCCTTGTGTACATCTTTGATTATTTTCTTAGAATAAGTCCCTAGAAGGAGAATTATTACTTTCGATGCCTTTACCAAAGGGCCCCTGCCAAGTTGCAGGCTTACGCTCCCCTCACCAGCTTTATGAAGTGAGATCACTCCTGAACAGATTCCTTTCTCACTGTCTCATTCAATGCCAGCAGCTCCATTCGAGGGGAACACGCGTTGCTTGAGCTATAGTAACCTTTTTTGTTTTCTACCAAAACCGACCAATGAAAAGGGGTCTTCGCTGAAGGAAAGACCTCCGGGCGCAGAGCGGAGCGCTGCCTGCAAAGGTAAGGAATCACAGCTGTCATTGTTGGCGGGTGGCATAGAGACACATTTTTCAGACCTCTTCCCTGCTCTCCCAGAGGGGTTTATGTTCCCCAGAGCCGGATGCTTGCCTCTTTCCTTTTACAGCCTCTCCCTGGGTGACTGCATTTACCCCAGAGTCTTACCTAACCTTAATGCACGAACGCCCAAATCTAAGGGACTCTGTCTCAAACTGTCACCTGGACGTTAGACATCCACAGTCATCTCAAGTCAGTGAACTCATCAGCACCCCCAAAATCTCATTCTCAGTTCTCCTTCTCCAAGGCTATCACCAGTGTCTACAGCCACCCCACCAGCAACCCAGAGACTGCTGCCCTCTCTCAGCCCCGGAGGAGCAGCCTGTCACCAAACCCTGTTGAACCGGCCTCCCTCTCCCCTGGCCTCCATCTTCTGGGGCCTCTCACCGCTCCCCACCGATCATTACAATAATTTTCTCATTGCCTCCATCCTCCATTTGCTGCCAGAGTGAGCATTTCACGACACAGATCTAACCTGCACCTCCCTGCTTCTAAGAGGTGCTTTCAGGGACCTGCTAGTGTCTATGACAGGACTGTCCACTGATATAGGAGAGTGACAAGTAATCTCACATTGTCCCGAGGCCGTGTGCAAATAAAGGATAAAGGAACAGGTCCAGTTAAGTTTGATAAGGTATTTTATTTCATCTACCATATCCAGGATGTTATTTCAACATGTAACCATTATTAAAATGTTCTCAGTTTCATGGTCTTTTTCATACGAAGTCTATGAAATCTGCTGTGTATTTCATACTTCCATCTCACTTTGGACTGGCTGCATTTCAAGTGCTCAGTAGCCACGTGTGGCCAGTGGCTGCCCTGTTGGAAAACGCTGGTCTAGACAATGGACTCCACAGTCCTTTGTATGGAGTGTTGTGACCGAGCCCGTGGCAGCCTCTATCCCTCTCCCTGTGCCCCACATCATATCCTTGATCCAGGAATCACAGATACTCCGGATTCTTTCATGCTACCGTGCCTTTGCTCAGGCCACTCCTTCTTGCCTTCTGGGTCCTATCCATTCCTTCCAGCTCCACACTCTGCCTCTTCAACTAGATGAACCTCTTCCTCATCCTTGACCTCAACCTCAACTAGGTTCAAGCCCCTCGTGAAACCTTTACTCCTCTGGTTCCCTGGATAGAACTGAGTCCCCACTCAGCTCTGTTCAGACCTCCATGCTGATCCTAGCACCCGTGATTCCATTTATTTATTTAGCTGATCCATCCCACTAGATTTTAAACCTTAATGTCAAGGACCTTGTCTTGTTTTTCCATCCCCAGCACCTGTGCCTGAGCACACTGCAGGTGCCTAATACCTGTTTGGCGGATGAGACCATTAATAATTAGAAAACAGAGGCCCAGAAGGATTAAGTGATGTGCTTAAGGTCTCATAACTAAAATGTGGCCTCCTGACTTACATGGCAGGCTCTCAACCCAGTGCTCATTCCACCAATGGGCTAAGGGCTGTCAGAGAGCCTGTTTTTCGGGGTATGCATGCAAGGATCTACATGAAGATGGGTTTGAGGGGTCAGTTGCTAAAATCCAGGCAACCTGACCCACAATCCTGCTGGTCTCCAGCATGGATTCAACTCTAGCTGCCCTGTATTTTACTGTCCTCAGATAATGACTAGGAAATGATGGGACCAAAAGAAACACAGAAGTGGGGTGCAGGACGAACCACAGCTGTTAATTGGGGCTGACCTGACTCACAGAGAAGGAGGATGGCTTTAACTGGGGTCGCCTTTCCTGTGAGGTGCTCACTAGGAACCCAGCTAGCTGGCAGAACAGACAGCCTGCAGAGCCGGCGGCGGGTGGGGGGGTGCGGCTGGCTCTGTTGATGGACCTGCCCCCTACCCACAGACTGGTCACACCTGCAGCTTCAATGTCCTCATCTGTGAAACGAAGGAATCTGACTGGCCTTGGATACCCTCCAGACACGACTCCAGCACCCTCCTTTGCATGCCCCACGGCAGACACTGCCAGTGGATTACGGAGTTCTTTCTTGCCTGGGGATCCTTCTTTATGCTGTGCCTCGAATCTGTCATTGTTCCAGTCGAAGCCTGTTTGCCTTTGAGACTCTTCTAGCTCTGACCTTCTAATTCCACCGTAGACACATTCTTCTGGTCTCTGGGGATCCCCCAGCGGGATGCAAATGACTGTGGGAGAGTAACACCTCATGTTCTTGTCAGCTTTCATCACAACCTCTTCTCGGGGCCTGAACCTGCCCAGGCCACCCAAGAAGCCCGGGAGGAAAGCTAGGGGAGGAGGTGGTGGCCGGAGAGGAAGTCCAGCACGCACTGGGGCAGCAAGGCACACCAGCCCACTTGTCTTTGTGAGCACATCGGGCCTGCTGCCTGAGCGTCCATTGTGGGCACCCTGGTTCAGGGGGCTTTGTAGATGAAATATGTCACCAGAGAAGCTGACTTCCAGCCCTTGAGGAGCACGCAGTTTAAACTGGGAGTCACAAAGTAAGAGCTGCTCCCCGTGACTTGAACAGACAAGAGTGGGAACTCGTTTATGTAATTACTGGATGTGCCCCCAAGTGTCCAGGACAGCCACCGGCACAAACTGGTCTCTCAAGAAGTATTTGAATGAATGAAAAATGAACAGACACGCACAGTAACAAAGAGACATTCTCCGTCCCCAAAGCTGAGCTGGGCCGGGTGCTGAGCTGCCGGCCACCGGACTCCTGTTTGCCTCCTTCCCTCCCACATCCCCTTTCCTGGGTTTCCAAGGCAGGCCGCGTTTGCCTTAGCTTGATGTCTGAAGCACACACAATTCAGGGCTCCTCTTCGGATTCACACCCCACTTTCTGCGGTTCAGGTGCGTGTTACACATCCCTTCGGAGTATTTGGGCCCCTGTTGTTCTTTTTTAAGCAGAGCTGGGCCCGTGTTTGTAGGAAGGCGTTACATAGACAGGCGTCAATGGAGACTGCCTCAGGGGATCTGATAATCCCTTCGTGGAACCCCATCTTGTGGAAAGCTGGGCGGGGGGGTTCCCAGCCCCACAGTCCAGCATTTTGATTCAGGGCTAGGAGCTGATCTGTCTGTGGGAAACTTGTCCACAGAGGTCAGTCCGCATTAGGAATCAGTCCTTGCCTGGCCAGATGAGGAAACTCCAAACATGGTAATCGTGAAAGGGAACGGTGTGTTTTTGTTTTGTTCTCCCTTCAAACTGGAGCTAAGGAAACTTGCTGAGCCCACCCGCACGTGTGGCTGTGTCTGTGCACCTGTGCAGGGGCGAGGGGAGGGGAGCGCAGGCTCTGCCCACAGCCGTACACAGCACTGCTTGGCCTCAGTCCTCTTCCAGGAAGCGGTCATACCTCATCTGATCTAGAAGACGTGTGCTGAGCACCCACTATGCACCAGGCCCCTTGGCAGACTGGGTGACCCAGGAGAAAGAGCCAATACGTGCCTTGGCCACTGGCAAAGCCACCGCCCCCTCTTTCCCAATATGCCCCCAGCCCAAGGAGAAAATCCCGGCTCCCTTGCCTCCATCCTGGATTCTGCAGTCAGAATCTCTAGACGGAGTCTATTTTGGGTTCAGCGCACATGGATGGATGGCGCTTATTCAGGGTTAGAACTGAACAGTTAGAACTGTTTCTGTTTGAGTTTCATACAACAAACCTGGATCTCTCCAGGGCGTCCCGGGGTCTTTTCCCAGCCCCATCCTAGCGACAGTCCCTGTGGGAGCACAGACAAGACCAGACATGTTCTCTAGGGTGAGGACCACACAGGGCAATTACCACAGCCCCTCCACGCCTCATTCTGTTCGTCTAAAGTAGGGAAGAGGAACAACGGGTCCCCGTGACCACACCGCCTGGGCACTATCGTTCCAGAGCCCCAAGCAAAAGCCACATCCGTGCCCATGTTCCCCAGGACCAACACCATCATGTCAGGGACTAGAGGTCTGCTAAACCCAGAATCTGCTGATCGAGGGGTCAGGGACTAAGTTTCCTTCCCCAGCTCTGCCAGGATTTCCACGAGATCCTACATTCAAGAGTCCTTTCCAAACACAAAGAGCCACTTTCTGTGGCTTACGATCGACAAGAGTGTCATAGAGCTTCCCGAAGAGTCACACGCTCACCTATACCATGAGGTAATAAACACACCCGAGGGAGTAGATGGGAAAGGCTTTGGCAAGCTACCTGGTGGTGGGCCCAGATAAACAAACGGCCTGAGCATCTTCTCTCTTGTCCCCGCCCACCCGCCTCTGGGCCACCTTCACAGCCATAATGAGCACTCAGGCCACCCACCCCCCACCCCCCACCCCCCGCTGAGTGATGTGTATCCTCATTTACGTGTCAGCTCCTTAAGTCCCCCCTGACCCTGGGGCCCTCCGATGAAAGGTCCAACTCCACAACTTGAACAAATCCAGGTAAATGTGGGGGAAAAGCACTGTTTTTGCAAAAGGCTGGCGATCCAAGCAGAGCTC
This sequence comes from Mustela putorius furo, assembly GCF_011764305.1. Taxonomy (NCBI): domain Eukaryota; kingdom Metazoa; phylum Chordata; class Mammalia; order Carnivora; family Mustelidae; genus Mustela; species Mustela putorius. The sequence goes on along the minus strand of NW_025422045.1, from coordinate 10,475,439 downwards.
ACCTCCCCCATGGGTGCTTCTTCCTCTCGCCTCAGAAGGGCCAGTGGGGAACGACTGAGGCCACAGAAGAGGGAGTCCCAGTCCTTGCAACATCCTCCCCCTCCTCCCCAGGCACAGCTGGGGTCTCCCTGTGCTCCAGTGGGACCCACTGCCCAGGGGCAAAGTGCTCCCCCTCTCCCCCCAGACCTGAGATGGAGGTAAGGTGACCAGAAAAATAGGTTTTGGATTTCTTTGACCTGGGTCTCAAACTCCACCTCCCCATTCATCTTACCAGGTTAAGACACAGCTCCAGTGTGAACTAATTTCCCCATCTCTGGGCTATGCTATGGCAAATAACTTACGCATGAGTAATGTGGCCATGTTTGTGCAGAGTTTATTTAGATAAGAAAAACAACCCCAGGCCTCAGGGGAGGGACAGCTCAGCACTGCAGGGCCAACCCTGTTTCCTGGGCCTGCCTGGGAGGGCCAGACCCTGGGGCTGCTGGAGCGGCCTTGGAGGGCTCCTGAAGAGCCCGCCTGTCCCCAGACACCTCTGGCCTGTCCCAGACACCTCTGAGTACTGCCGCAGGGAGTAAAGGTGGGGGGGAGGAGCTGAGGATGGTGGACAGGAAGGCTGGGAATTGGACACTGAGTCAGCTCTGTCACTCCACAGTTGTGTAGCCCCAGGTAAGACACCTCTAGTCTCTGTACCTGAGTTTCCCCCTCCTTGAAAAGGGTAGGTTGGGGACGTCTAGGGGGCTCAGTCTGTTGGGTGTCCGACTCTCGGTTTTGGCTCAGGTCATGATCTCAGGGTTGTGGGACTGAGCCCCACTTTGGGCTCCACACTCATCAGGGAGTCCGCTTATCCCACTCTCTCTGCCCTTGCCCCCTCAGTCTGCCTCTCTCTCATAAATAAATAAAATCTTAAAAAAAATAATAATAACAGCAGGGCCTACAGAATGGCTGAAAAGATTGAGAGACCATGTAAGGGAAAGTACCTTGGAAGTTGCAGAGAGCAATGCACCGGTTAGTTATTAATTAATATCCGGTTTAAGGCCATGTTTTCAGGCCACACACACCTGTGGAGGGGGCACCACGCTGGGAAGGGAAGGCCTGTGTCCAGGTCCCGAATCGGCTGCCTGCTAGTCACGTGACCTCAAGTCTCTTCCCCTTCCTGAGCCTCTACATTCTCCCCTGTGAAGTGGGGCTAGTCGTTTCTCATTAAGCCATCCTTAAGGTTTGAAGGGAAAAACAGACATGAAAGTGGTTTTTTTTTCTTTTTTCTTTTTTTTTAAAGATTTTATTTATTTATTTGACAGAGAGAAATCACAAGCAGACGGAGAGGCAGGTAGAGAGAGAGGAAGGGAAGCAGGCTCCCTGCTGAGCAGAGAGCCCGATGCGGGACTCGATCCCAGGACCCTGAGATCATGACCTGAGCCAAAGGCAGCGGCTTAACCCACTGAGCCACCCAGGCGCCCGAAAGTGGTTTTTGAACTGCAGAACGGTGCCAAGTTATGCAAAAGATTATTTGTCAGTCAATCCGTCAACAAATGCTTCTTGAGCTGGACACCGAGGATCTGCAAGGAAAGCAGTCAGCCAGAGAGAGGAAGAAGGCTTCTGCACACCAGGAGTGAATGAAACACACAAAGCAAGGCGAGGGGCAGACTGGCCTGGGCTGGCGGGGGAGTCCCTCATCTCCTCCTGGGTGACACAGGCTGATCGTACCTAGAAAACCTTGTGAGCAATGCCTTGGCCCCATTACTTGTCCTTAAACTTTTTTTAAAAACCAGATTAAAAATAAATAAATAAATAAAAAGCAGAATCCAATTTTCAAGTGAAGAGTGAAACAGAACACAGAGGGTAGGAAAGAACCTTAGCTAGCCACAGTATATAATAAACTCCTACAAATGTGTAAGAAAAAGATGATTCGATTTTTTAAAAAACTGAACTTGAACAGGCCCTATATAAACAAGAATTAACCAGAGGCCACAAAGCATTTGAAAACATTCAACATTGTTAATCATCAGAAAAATGTGAATTAAAACATAATTCTATACTGCACTGATCGGGATGGCTAAAATTTTAAATACCAACAACACCAAGTATTAACAAAGGATATGGGTTGACCAGAACTCCCAATCATTACTGGAGGAAATATACACTGGTGCAGCCACCTTGGAAAATTGCTTGATAGCATCAATTACTAAATGTGTGTACACAACCCTCAGAAATTCTACGCCTGGTTATATACTCAACAGTGACTGGGTCCATCAGAACACATGTGCAAGAATCCTTATACAGTCATGAGATCTTCAAACTGGAAATAACAAATGCCCATCATCAGTAGAACAGATAAATTAGAGTCACACAATATTATACAACAGCAGAGAATGAATTATGCTATACACAATAATCTTGTAGGTAAATCCTCTAGACAAAGAGCGAGATACAAAACAGAAAATCCTGTAGATCATTTATGCAAAGGTCAAAGTCAGCAAAACTAACCCATGTGACAGAGGTCATGCTGATGGTACTTTGGAGAGGTATTGCCAGTGAAGGGGCATGAAGGAGCTTTCTGGAGTACTGGAAATGTTCCATATTTGATCCAAGTGGTGGTTACACAGCCACATTAATTTGTGAAATTCTTCAAGATACATGCTTAAGATCTGTACACTTAATGGAAAACAGCATGGAGGTTCCCCCCAAAATTACTCTATGATTCAGTAATCACATTACTGGGTATTTACCCAAAAAAAAAAAAAAAATAAAAACCCCAATTCAAAGGATGCATACAGCCTTATGTTTATCACAGCATTATATATATATACATACATATATATATATATAATGGAATATTACTCAGCCATAAAAAGGAATGAAATCTTACCATTTGCAATGACCTGGTTGGAGCTAAAGAGTGTAACACAAGGTGAAGTCAGTCAGTCAGAGAAAGACAGATACCATATGATGTCATATACACGTGTAATTTAAGAAGCAGAACAAACAAGGAAATAAAAGAGAGAGAGAGAGAGAGACAAATCAAGAAAGACCCAGAACACTGGAGAACAAACCGATGACTACCAGTGGGGAGGTGGGTGGGAGGAAGGGAGAAATAGGAGATGGGGATTAAAGAGTACACTTATCGGGACGCCTGGGTGGCTCAGTCGGTTAAGCCGCTGCCTTCGGTTCAGGTCATGATCCCGGGGTCTTGGAATCAAGTCCCGCATCAGGCTCCTTGCTGGGCAGGGAGTCTGCTTCTCTCTCTGCCTCTGCCTGCCACTCTGCCTGCTTGTGCACGCTCTCTCTCACTCTCTGACAAATAAATAAGCTCTTTAAAAAAAAAAAAAAAAAGTATACTTATCATGACAAAAAAAAAGTTTTGTGCAAGTGATACGTTCACAACTTAAAAAACAAAGAGACATGTACAGAGAATGCAAATGGCCCATTCAGGATAAGTATGACATTGAGAAGTGTTTCATCCACAGGGAGGGAAAGACCACTGCGAACAGCTTCATGGAGAAGGGAGGCTTTTACTTGGACCTTAAAAATAGAGATGGGGCACCTGGGTGGCTTAGTGGGTTAAAGCCTCTGCCTTCAGCTCAGGTCATGATCCCAGGGTCCTGGATCGGGCTCTCTGCTCAGCGCATCGGGCTCTCTGCTCAGCGGGGAGCCTGCTTCCCTTTCTCTCTCTCTGCCTGACTCTCTGCCTACTTGTGATCCCTGTCTGTCAAATAAATAAATAAAAAATCTTAAAAAAAAAAATAGAGATGGGGGCCGAGTTATTTCCAGAGTACAAGACTGGGCAGTGAGAAACACAAGATGGGCTTAGTGAACAGAGAGAAAGAGGCTGGAGAAGTGCAGGGCAGGGCTAGGCGGAGGAGATGGGAACGGCTCTTGCATGGTGGAAGAAGTCCAGACATGGGTCTGGTGGTCTCAATACAAAGCCCAGGTCCACTACAGGCAAGCTCTGTGACTTTAGGATGGTCACCTCACCTCTGAGACTCAAGGCCTCCTTTTGCAAGATGGAAAGTGATAGGAAATAACGCACGCAAGCTGCCTAGTGTGGTGGCGGCATACGGTCCTCCGGACCCAGGAGTGCCCCCAGTCACTATCACTGGGTTTGGGAATTCTCCTAACAAGATGCTATGAAGGGGTGCTTCCTGTTTTAATCTCAGTTGACACCCCGAAGGCTTGAAATAACACAATAGATGCCGAGCATGGCCCCATCATAAAGCAAGGGCCTGGGCCATCTGTGTGGGACAAGCTAAGAGATCATGGAACATTCTTCCAGCACCTCCATGGTAACAAGGAACGGAATGGAAAAAGAACAGTTGTCAGAAGTTCTTTGAAGAGAGTGGAAAGTGTGTCATGTGTGCCCAGGACCCACAGGAGAAAGGAGGCAGCTCTTCAAGAGGGGATGTGGAGAGATGGTTACGTGCCTGCAGAGTTGGGAGACACAGGGACTGCTGATGGATGACACATGTCTGTGTTACTGAAAGGCTGTTGGACAGGCTGGAGCAGGGACAGAGGAGCTGTTCCAGAAGGGAGCATCGCACTGTGGGCTGGTCAAGGGCAGCCCCACTGGGTCTCCAATGGGATCTCCTTGCAGATGACATCTGGAAGTGGGGAGGGACTCTTAACAGAGTGGTGGTCACCAGAGAGCCGAGGGCTTGGGGCGGGGGTGGCCCTAAGTAGCAGAGGGGAGAGATGCACCGCCCACAGTGGGGCACCCCACAAAAAATGCTGGGGCACTAGAACGACCCCACCCCAGCCATGGGTGACTTGTCCTGCCCCCCACCTCTTCTGAACCCCATGTCTGCCCTGCGGCTGGCCCCAGCAGTGACCCGTGCGGCAGCAGACACAGAGCCAAGTAAGCGAAGCCATGGCCATGGCCTTGACCTCCACTTCCCCAGGGCTAGCCTGTAGCAGGCCTAAGCTACAGGAGGGAAAGCTGTAATTAGATCAGCGCTGACATTTTTGATATTAAACTAGACTACTTTCCTATCTCCTGAAGTGAATCTGTCTTGAAGACTAAGAAGGGCCCAGATAAGCTACAAGACCTGCCTGAAGCTGTATTGTCAAGTAAGAAGAATGACAGTATTCTAAAGAGGATTGGGGGTGGGGGGAGGGAGGTAGAGTTGACTCTGTCCATATGGTGGATCTGGCTGGAACCATGGCACGGTTGAGTGTGGGTAAGGGTGCCCGGCACCTCCTAGGTGCACCTACTCCTTCCCCTGGACCCCGGGAGGGGCCAATTCCAGCCCAAGAAATGCGTTCCAGTCCCAGGAAGGCCTTGGCTCCAGGCTGGAGGCTGACAAGGAAAAAACTCCTCTGCACGATGTTGCCTCGGCCTCTCGAATTCACCCTTGCCCCACTGCCCTCTGCTGAGCGTCCCTGCCTATTCCAGCCCAAGCATGAAGCTAGGGCTCTGGGAGGGCCCCAGGACCGGCCTCTGAGCTGCTGCCAGAGGTCGTGACCTCACTTCCTCAGCCATGCTGCAGGCTGGGTGGACAGGAGGGCAGCAGCTCTGGCTCCACAAGGGCCTGGCTCAGAGCACTGTACAGAGAGTCCAACACCCAGGCCCTTGTTTGAAGCTAAATGCACAGAGGAAATTCCTCAGTCCAGGAGAGCTGGGGGAAGTGTGTGTCCCAAGGGCTCAGCTTTCTGGTTAAGCAAATGGGAGGCGAGGAGCTGCCGTTTATCGGGCACTTCCTGTATACTAGGCCCTATAGTAAGTGCTTTCCAAGGGCTGCCTTGCACTCCCGAGGACAACCGTGTGAGGTGGACATTGTCATTCCCATCTTACAGATGCGACGGAGGGACACCCTGGAAGGGAGACGTTGTCCCATGTTCTTTCCACAGCATCAGACCCCTCTGGGTGCGGTCACATTCTCACAGGCATATGCACCCCAGGAGTTGTCAGTTCGGCTGTTTTAAACATTTCTCATTCTGGCACAGAACACCGAATGGGGTCTTACAGTGTGAAGAGCCAAGGGCTGGGGTCGGCCAGCCCGGATTCTACTGCTTGTGAGCTGTGCACCCACAGAAGCATTGATTAGCTTCTCTGAGCCCGGTCTCTGCACCTGAAAGGAAGAAGAGAGTGACCACCTCCATCACCTTGTGAAGATGACACGTGCACAGGGGACCCTGAGTCCGGGGCTCAGCCTGTTGTACACTCTCGGTAATCATGACTCATGAGGACACTTGACACAACCCAGCGAGGGGATGGGACAGACCAGCGTACCCCGTGTGGACAGATGATTAGGACTCTGAGCTTCAAAGCTGAGATGATATCCAAAGTCACCCACAGTCATGAAAACATGACCCTAACCTACGGCCTGTGTCTCCGTAGGGGGCCAGCTCTCTCAGGGTCCCCTCTGGAGACCTCTAGAGACCTCCCGTGGATTTCTAAGCATTTGCCAACACACAGGGATGGGCACTGAGCCGTGCACATGGATTAAGGATGTGGAGGCGGCCAGTGCTGCCGGCTACCAGGCAGTGCTGGCTGTGTGTCCTCCCTGCTCTGTACTCTGGGGACCAGTTTGCAGGAGTAGGAAGAGGTGGATTCTTGGAATAGACAGACATTACAGAAGGCTCCCTAGACAAGAAGACACCCCCCGGCCCCCGCCAACCCCTCTGCTCTAAGCCGTGCAAGACTCCCTCCGGCCTTCAGATAAAGTCCTTAACATAGTTTCACTTCATGTTACGTTTTTTCCAGCTCCTTCCAATTTGATTCCTTGAAGCATTCCATTGTGTGTCCCTACCCTCTTCCCTCAGGTCAGGCCCTAAACACACTCACACTTGCACACAGAAGCCTGGTTCCTTCCCCTCCCCCGGCCCCAACCCCCCCCCCCACCCCATCCCATTCTTAAGTGGAAAGTAGCCCATATCAGGGCATCTGGACAATTGCCACCCCAGACTATGGGAACAATAGCAAATCTGCAAGCCAGCAGAGGAACCCAGCTCGTTCCGAGTAAAAATAACCTGTCAAATCAATTACAGTGGCAGAACCAATTAGGGTGACCGCAGGGGAATAAATACGCAGTGTTTAACTTAATCATCTTTCTGTTCCAACAGCTCTCCGGCAGGGCTGCATGACTAAGGCAAATGACTATTATGTAACTGATATTTTTATTCTTTGCCCCTTCTTTTCTGAGAGACAAGTCATTAAATCTCGCTTTGCTTCAAAGTGGGGGGAAAAATGACAAAGGGAAAAAAGATTGTCTCTGCACTGGCATGAATGAGAAGAAAGTCTAGAGCCTTCTATGTTGAATCCCTACATGTAACCCCACTCGCATGCTTTGTGACTTTAGGCAAGTCACCTCCCCTCTGTGATCCCCCTCTCTGTGAAGGAAGGGATACGGAATGGCAATCGCCAAGGGCCATCCGTACAAAGTTGGGCTTTTTATTGTCTAGGACAACTTCGACTCTGAAGTCCTGCGTACACCCCACAATGGTGTCTCACTGATCTGAGTCTCTCTACTGCTGCTTGCTCAGGGTCTGTGTGCCCAGGTGCTTGATTAATGCTTGCTAAATGGAATTAATTGGCTCGTTCTTCATGTCAGCATTTCCTAAGTCTAGAACACTCCCTGGGCCCTGGAAGATAAGTGGCCAAGTGGCAGAGAGAATAAGTCCTCTATCCGAGGGAGGCTAGGTATGTCTCTCTGAGAAATGCCAGTCTTGGGCGACAGGGTTAGACGAATGTCACAGGCAATAGACACTCAGAGAAGAGGGATGTTTCTAATTTTCGGGCGGTCATGAAGTACTTCCTGAGAAGGTGAAATCTGGGCTGGGCCCTGAGTTCCTACAGATGAGTTAGATGAAAAACCCTGGAGAAATCTGCAGGAGTGGCCTGCACAGAGGTGGGCAGGGAGAAAGCCTGACTGCAGCGAGCATTTCTGTTGGAAAACCAAAGAAAATATGGTACCTTGGAAGTAGACTATGAAAAATCTCGGAGCTGGGGTGGGAAGGGTGGGTCAGTATCCCGAACTCATTGGGAAGGGACAGTAGATTGGGATCCTTAAGAACATCACCTTCTCCTCTAGCCCTCAGCTGAACTGGCCATTCTGAATGGTGAGGATGGGCTCTGGTATCAGCTTCCGGGAAATAGCCTGGAGGTCTAAAATCTGGAGAAAGGGCCAGAGGCTTGTCATTTTGTTCTGCCTATCATACTAAGTCCCTAAATCCACCAACGTACAACATTTCAGAGCTGGAGGAGATTTAAAGATCAGTTACAACAGGAACTCTGCCCCTGCCTTGCCCCTACCTCCTCCGCACTCACCCCCACAGGGAAGGCTGTGCTTGCTTCTATACCCACAGGCATGGTAGGCCAGTGTGGGGCAAAGCACTGAGTGCCCAAGAGCCCATGCCCCTGGAGACAGCCCTCTATTAGGGAGAGATCAATTTCCTCTCCACTAGGGCAGGAGAATGCTGAGCTGTGCTCTAACTCGGGCTCCCCTGGTCCCCAACCCGGGACTGACCCCCCAGTTGCCCACGGTGATGACTGGCTCAACAACACACCTTATCTTGGCTTCCTTCCCTCTCTGCCTCCCTTCCACACCCACTGACCTGGGTTTCCAGGTATCACCTCCCAAATGAATTACATATATTTGAATCTTTGACGCAAGGTCAGCTTCTGGGGAGACCAGACCAATGAATGAACTGCCCTCATTTTATAGCTGGGGAAACTGAAGCCCAAGAGGAGGCCGTCTGCTCATGAGTCAGGGTGCAAGCCTGGGCCCGCAGTCCAGTGCCCAACCCACTAGACCAGATATGTCTTAGGTGAGTCCTGGCTCCCCTCTGCTTCCCCAACTGAGGCTCCCCCAAGTGAGAAGTCAACAGCAGAAATTCTCTTATTCTTGTTTGAACAGAAAGCAAAAGGCCTCCACAAAGAGGAAGAGGTGAAGGTCCAGAGCTCCGCAGATGTGACCCCATTATCTTGGAAAGTGTGCTTTTGTCTCTGTGGTAACCAGGGCAGCCACTCCTTTATCTGATTTCAGTAAAGCAGCCACATCCTTCGACTCTAACTGCTGGGGGTTAAATGGCATGTTTGCAAAACGGAGTAATTAGCCCTTAAAAAATGAGGAGGAGGTGGGTGGTTTGATCCCTCCAGGGAAAGGGACATAAAGCTTGGGGTCTTTCCATAATCAACATCAAAGAATTGTGACAGTCACAGAAATGACTTTAAGGAAGGCCAGAGCAATTCCATGGGAAGATAGCAACCAGGAAAAGGAATGTGGATGAGTAGAGTTTAAAAGCAAGCAAAGACATCTTATAATGGTGAAGCTGTTTACTGTCAGTGAAAGGAATCCAAGGGACTATCACTGAGGAACAAAGACATTTTCTGTCTCTTTAAATAACTCAAGGCAGCTTGACATCTTAGTCAACAGAAGGAACAAAGATATTGTGTGTTCAGGGAAAGGAAACTCTTTTTCTCTTGAAAAGAAAGCAGATGTTATCACCTAGCTCTGGAGAAGTTTGAAGAAGTTAAGCACAATCTGACATCTTTCCAGGTTCAATAAACACAGCTTTGATGTGCTAACAACCCCAATGAAGGTGGCCAGTTAAATGCGCCAACCTTCAGGCTATGAATAGATTGTTATGACAGTTTGCCTTTCTCAGTAAGGACTATTGAACTGCAGACCCCTCGAGCAAACCATTTTGTTTCTGCCTTGCTGTGGGGGCATCTGCCGAAGGGCTAATGGTAAATTTGTTCATACTTTCATTCAGAAAATTCATTATTCGTATTACATGGTTGAAGAAAAAGGATATATGCGGACAATGGATTAAATTGGTCACACTTGGGGGCACCTGGGTGGCTCAGTGAGTTGAGTGTCTGCCTACAGCTCAGGTCCTGGGATGGAGACTCGCATCCGGCTCCCTGCTCAGCAGGAAGTCTGCTTCTCCCTCTCTCTCTCTACCCCTCCCCCATGCTCACACGCATGCTCTCTTTCTCTAATAAATAAAATCTTTAAAAATAAAATTGGTCACACTTGTAATACACAAGGGTGAAAAGGTGCCCCAGGGGATCCATGTTGCAGGCAGGGCAGGGAAGAATCACTGTGGCTACAGGAGGGAAAGAGAAGATTTCAATGAGTACTTTTTTCTCGGACCTTCATAAGTTTTGAGAAGAATTTGAATAAGAATTTGAATACATTAGTAGGAAGACAGTCAAGGCCAAAGCCAAAGCCAAGGTAGCTGGGCTGGGGCAGATGGTGGATGAGATGGACTTGTTGGAGACGAAGCTGGAAAGATAACCTGGGTCCCAATCTGATGTATGCAAAGAAGTCAAAACTTTTTCCTAAGGGCAACAGGGAGCCAATGAATGCTCAGGGTCATGTTGGGGAAGAAAACTGAGCTCAAGATGGTTGCGTACTTACTTCAAAGGGCAGGGTCTCTGGTAGGGTGTGGCTGTGGTGAGTGGCTTATGAAGTCCATTCACACAGATGGCTTTCTTGGGGTGAGGGACAGGGAGGAAGAAAGGAAGAAGGTACATTATCAAAGATGTCAAATTTCACAGTGATCGAGAAATTTCTCAACTGAATCAGAATTTCTCAAGGACACACTCTCCTTGCTAGGACCCGAGCCCCAAGATGGTGTCCAGGTCTGGTGCCCACCATGGGATCATTTGAGCCCGTATGAAGATCCTGGTGGGTCTTCATGATAAAGCCTTCCACACTTGTCATTCATACAGCTCGTCCACAAAATTTCTGCTTTCAAGTTGGACCTCAACCTGGCACTCGATTGCTTTTTCTTTTTTTTTTCCTCCCCAGCTACTCTCCAAAATCTATCAGAGAGCAAAACTTCAGCAAGGTCTCTTGTACTTCTGGTTTATTGGGGCTTTTCCTCTTCTGCTCCTCTGAGGCTGGACTTTGGAGATGTGTGTGTTTCCGTCAATATTCTATTAAGCAGAAAGCTCAAGTGGCAGATGCAGGATAATGACATTTTCTGGGTAATGGAGGAATCTGCTGATAAAAGTCAATTTGTTTCAGTCTTCTTTGTGGCTGCTAGTTATTTAAAAACGTCTGGGTCCACTTTTTCTGCCCTCCCTTTGTGATTAAATGCATCCTTGCTGTAGAGGGTTCTTGTAGGCCACGGGGGAGTAGGGCGGCCATCAACAAACACAGGCAGGGGCCAGAGAAGGGGATGGAAAGGAGAAGGACGTGGGTCAGCCACTCCCAACCACGTGGCCCCAAGGCACCATGGGAACAGAGGCCAGCTGCCATCCCAGACCTCATCCCTCCCCCCTCCCTCCCCAGCAGCCTCCTCCCAACACACAACCCAGTGGAGGAAGCAGGGTCAGAATCATGGCACAATCTTTTTTCTCTTGCGTCCTGTTTAACTGACTTCCACAGGGGATGGACTGATGTTGGAAGAAATACTGTGAAGGGGATTCATTTTAAATGGCATCTTCTGGGGGTGGGGACTCTAGGGGTCTCGCCACTCGCCTCCCCGGCCCCCGGGTCAGATAGCATATCGGCAAGAATGCCATCCATAAGCCAGAAGAGTTCATTTCTTGTCTCAGCTCTGTTCTTCATTACCTGTGCGGCTTTGGGCAAGTGACTTCTCTCTGGGCCTCACCATCTGCCTCTATAGAGTGAGGGGGCTGGGCTATGTTCCACAGGGTCCCTTCCCTGCGGCTGTGAGATCAGGATGATAATGCCTTTCCAAAGGCATTTGATCCAAAATACTTGGGAAGCTGGACAGCTCTCTGTGATCCGGAGAGGTAAGCCTCTAGGAGAGGCTCCCTGCAGCCGTGAGGAACTTCCTGATGCAAACCACAGCTTCGTGTGATCAGACTGGAGGGCGGGGCCGTAGAGAACCCACGGCCTCAGGCAGGGAGAGGGAAGTAAGGTGGGCAGCCTGGCCTCCCAGTGTGTCTTTCTCTAGGCAAGACCCCCATTCCCCCCACAGCCCCGCTACCCCCCACCCCGATCCTTTGCCCAGCTCATGTCCTGGTACACTGGGAGCCCTTCCCCTGCTCCTGAGATTCTTCTACCTGGCTTCTTAGGACATCCCCGACCCTGCCCAGGTAAGACATAGAGCCACCTCCAAGGAGAGGTTTGGTAATGGGGCCCAAGTCCTCTGGCAAGTCAGAGCCCTAACAAGGCACTCGTCCATAATATTGTAGGACAAGCACAGACTCTGAACACAGAGGGCTCTGGGTGCCGCTCAGCCAACTCCCCGGCCAGCTGTGTGACCACACACAAGCTATGTGACTTCTCTGGACCCCATTTTCAGACAAGTCTGGGAGGATGCTTCTCAAGAGGTTCCCTCTGAGCTGTGGCCCCCTTTGCCCATAGCAGTGGGCTTAACAGCCATGACATGGGGCAAAGCCAGATGCAGCGGAAGTTGGGAAAGACGCTGGTTTTCAGACGGCTTCCAGCAAAATCTCTGAAGACCCATCCACTCCCACCGCACCCACCAGCAGCAGACACTGTCTGCACGGCTGGGGCCTCACGGAAGTCCACCCTGACCCCCATCCAGCTCCTCTGTGCTCCCCCAAGCTTTGACCTTAATGGGCTTGGTGCAGATCCACAACGCTGGGACCTCAAAGCTCCTCAGAGGCGCAGGGAAGTTTTCGGGAAGTACAACTTGGAGGGAGCCAGGCTTTGGCCAAGAGGGCTGTGGTTTGGTCCCCTGAGCTTGGGGTTTAACTGAACTTTAAGACACATTTGGCATCTGTATGAAATCTCTGCTCTGTGTCCCCAGCTGCAGGACAATGGGGGCCATTTATAACTTTGCACATGAAATAAGAACATCTGGTTCAAATCTCACTCTCTCTCTCTCTCTCTCTCTCACACACACACACACACACACCCCAACAGGAATACATTACAGTAGAGAAAATCATTCTAAACCAAATATATGCTCCTGCCTCAACTAAGGAACCATGAGAAACAGTAAATAATACACAATCTCTGTCCAGGAGGAATGGCAGAGATCATCTGATCTACACTGCTCACTTTAAGGTTAGATCTGAGATGGCAAGTAACTGGTCTAAGATCACACAGCAAGTGAGAGACAGCAGTGAGACCCAGAACTGGGTGTCCTAGCTTCTAAGCTAAAGCCTTTCCCCAGCTCTGCACACAGGCTCTACTCTTCCCCCGTGGAGAAGGAAGCAGGCCCTCTACCATCTTGAGTCTTAAGGAGACAGAGGCACCCTCTCCTGCCATGAGGATAGAAAGCTCAGGATCCCCAGCCAGCCAGAGGCCTTTTATCTCATGCAGCAAGGCCATCGGTACAGCCAATCCTGACGTTGCCACCGAGAGGGGGACCCCAGAGTCATGGAATCTACAGGGCCACTCCATGACCCCTGAGGCGGGGTCACAAAGCCTAGGGCGCTCATGGCCTGGCGCAGGTGTGACAGGTGCATGTGCACATAGCACAGGAGGGGGAAGGGGTGTTCGGGAAGGGCTGATGGTTGTGCCACCACCCCGTGCTGCCTCTCCCTCAAGTGTGGTGTGTGCTTCTGCAGAAAACTCTTCTCTATTTAGTTCTGGAATTTCTCTGGTTCTCCACCTTTCCAGGATCCTTCTGTCGGGGTTCTGCTGCCCAAGGTTCCTGGGCAGATTTCCCCTGGGGAGAGGACTGGGCGGAGGTGTGGACACCCCTGCCACACCGTGCCTTTCTTCTTCATTGGGGATCAGTTTTCTATAGCCTTGGAGGAAGAGAAATAGCCCTTCATAGCTACCCCTTCCCTGTCTTCCGGGAAGACTGCCCACCCTCCCCCGTGACCTTAGCACACTCCTTGGTGAGTAGAGGAAGGTTGATTGGATAGGGGGTATGAGGGCTGCTGAGGGATCAGGGGTGACATCTGCACATTTTACCTGAACAGCTGGAAGGATGAGCTGCCATTGGCTGAAATCAGGAAGAGGTAGGTGACATAGGTTGGGCCAGTGACAATCGGGGGTCCCGTGTTAGGTATATTTTATTCCTGGGCCCTACTGGGAAATCCATCTGGGAATTCTTAGAAGGCAGTTGGATACAAGAACTTGGGGTTTAGAAGGGAGGTCTGATTGCAGCGAGAAATTTGGGAGAAACAGATGATATATAAAGCCACAGGACCTGGGTATGAGTGTTGTCACTTTACCCCTGTTCTCTGAAGTGGGGTCACAAGGGAACCCTCGTCACGGGACTGCTGTGGAGATGAAATGGGACAGTGAGTGTTAGGTGCCCCGCCTGATATTTCACTATTCCAGATGAGTTTGGGGAGGTCAGGAAGGAAAAGTGACTGTGGGCAGCACCAGAGCCCTTCCCAACCAGAAGCCCTTGGGAGAATGCAGACAGATTACCAATGGTACAGCCTAGCCTCATCCCCTCGGAGCAGGGTTACCCTCTCTGCAGAGATCAGATCCCCAGGTGCCCTCTGGACCTTGACACTTTAATCCAGGCTGTCTTACCAATGAGTACTCCACTTAGCCAGCACCCAGCTAGAGGGGCTGTCTGGGCATCCCAGCCCTATCAAGGCAAAACCTGGGCCCTGTTTGCTCCAGCTACACTCTGGTGCTTCCCTTGCTCCTGACTGCCAGGAGCTTTCCGATTTCCCTGCCTCACATGCTCCCACTGGTTGTGGCCACAGATCTGGTGCCTTCTACCCCTGCCCGGCCCCATTCTATCCCCATAGCAGCCCTGCTAAGAAGGTTCTCGTTACCCTACCTGAGAAGGAAGGATGAGGGACAGCACTCACTCCCGAAGTCATCTCATCCCATTCCATGGCCTCAAATATCATCTATACCAAGGGCTTCCCAATTTTTTTCCTCAACCCGATCTTTCTCCTGAACTCCAAACTCTTGTATCTAACTGCTATCTTGGTTCCTGGTTCTGTAGAGCATCTAGAAGGATGAGGTCTGCTAACCTCATTGTTGCCCCTGGAGGGGTCATTTTTTTTTTTTTCCACCTTAGAATGTGAAAGATGGAGAGGAGCCCAGCAGCCATCTGGTCAACCTCTTCCAGTTTTTATAGATGAGGAAACTGAGTCCCAAGAGAGGAAGTGACTTGCCTAAGGTCACATTCAGGATCAAGCATCAGGTCTCCATGTGCTGCCCGGAATGTCGGGAGAGCAGGGCTCCACTCAAACACTCCATCTGACCTCATCCTCCTCCTGTTTGAAATCCCTCAGTGGCTTCCTATTGCTTTGTTACAATAAAATCAAAATTCCTTAGAAGGATAAGTCTCTGCTACCTCCACCAGCCACATCTCCTCCTGCCCCACGGGTCCACCCCCACCATATCACTAGTGTGTCCCTGGAAAGGCATTAGTGTCCCTTGACACCTACAGACCTCTACACAGATTCATCTCTGCCTAAGTTCCTTCCCTTGGGCAGCCTTTACTCAATCTCTGTTCCAGCTGAGATGTTCCATCTTTCAAGAAACCTCTAAAAGCCTCCTCTCGATCTAGCCCAGGTCTTCTCTCTTAATCTCCACAGCACCTTGTCACCACACGGCATTGTGATGTCTGGTTTTTAGCTTCCCTCCATATCTAGGTTTGGGAAAGTTCACATCTTAAGGGGCAAAGGGAATGATGGGGTAAATCGAAAGTGGTCCTAGGATTAAACCAGTAAAGATGGTGCCCCCTCCCCAACACACAACAGATTTGGAATCAAGCAGACCCAGGCTCAAATCCCAGCCCAGCCAGCTCTTAGCTGTGGGACCCATGATTCCTTATTTATAAAATGAGGTAGTAACCATTAGTTGGTGCCAGGCCTGGAACAGAGCTAGTAGTAGGAGGAACATAATGTGGAACAGTGTGTGCTCACCAGAAAAGAAAGAGGCAGGCAGTAGCAAGTAGAAAGACCAAGCTTTGTTTGCAAGGGGTCAGGGTTTCCAAGCCTTCCCTCAAAATGCCTTTACCTGTCTGTGTTCTAGACTCTCTGCCTCTTTTGTCCCCTCTGTCTCCATCTGTCAGTCTCTCTACATTACAGCCTTGCTCACCTCTTAGCCTTTGGCTTCTAGAAGACTCCCTGACTGTCTCTGCCCCCTCCCACCCCCATAGGAGAACTGAATCATAAAGATTGGCAGAGGGGCACCCATGGGGTAGGGGGGGCTGTGGCTTTCAGGAGAGGAGACTTGTGGCTCTGGCTTAGAGGCCCCTTGAGAGACCCCTAGGGATCATCCCATTCTTCACCTGCCCCCATGCCCAGTGGTCTTGTCATGTGTCTGCTGGCTGTGCCTCTGGATCCAGACCTTACGGTCCTCCTGCCTTTAACCTGGCATCTTCTGAGTAGAAGCACTGGCCATCTCTCACTGGGCCTTGGCCTTCAGCCTCCTCTTCCCGGCAGTAGACCCAAGCCCAGACCGCATTTTAGCCTCACCAGTCTTAACAGGGAGATGAGTGCCCACAGGGCCACCGTCCTCACCACTGGCCCAAGGCTGGGCAGCCTCTCCACCACCAGTCCTCAGGGCTCCACACAGCCTCATCTCTTCTATGGAAGCTTCTCCCTATCCTGAGTCCTCACCCATCCCCATTCTTTGAACTCTTAAAGCCTTGCCCTTTTCTGTCCTAGGTACAATTTTCACTCATCATCTTAGTCCTGAATTATGCACTTCACAAATCAATCGTGTATGTGTGTGTGTGTGTGTGTGTGTGTGTGTATTTGATAGTATGATAACAAAGAAGGCATTCTTTACAGTCAACAAATCCTAGGTCAGCTTGACTTCACCTTTCTGGACCTCTGTTTCTGCATCTGTAGAATGGGATAATAGTAACCTTCCTGATGGGGCTAGTTGTCAGGATTAGATGGGTTATCATACCAGGTGCCTAGCTGAGAGGCCGCCTCATGCTAAGAGAGCAACCAGTGGCAGTATTGCTACTATTTGGGGAGGCGGACATTCAGACCGCTTGCCTTAACTGTGCTCTAGCACTCACCAGCTTTGGGATCTTGGGCAAACTTCTCAAACTTTATACACTTTGATGTCCTCATCTGTCAAATTAGTCTCTCCTCCGTGACTAATTGTGTCTATTTTTATTTTTTTAAAGATTTTATTTATTTGACACAGAGAGAGATCACAAGCAGGCAGAGAGACAGGCAGAGGGGGGGAACAGGCTCCCCGCTGAGCAGACAGCCTGATGTGGGGCTCCATCCCAGGACCCTGAGATCATGACCTGAGCCAAAGGCAGAGGCTTAACCCACTGCGCCACCCAGGCGCCCTGTGTTTATTTTTAAAGGTAAGGACACCAAGGCACAGAGAGGTTGAGAGACTTGCCCCGGATTTCACAGCTATCAGGTGTCAAGGGCAGCACCCAAAGGTTCTAGAGCCTGCTCACTTGACCAAGACCGCAGAACAGTGCAAGTAACAGACAGGGCCCCCCCCCCCCATGAGGAAGTGGAGAGGAAGGAGCTGTCATTTCTGCTGGGGGTGGGGGGAGTGGGGGATGGGAAAGCTCTCAGTGGAAAGTGAAAATTGTTCTGGTCCTGAAAAACAGTGTGTGTGGCTAAGCTGAGAATGAGATTAGAGAGTCAGCCCAGAAGGTTGCACAACAGCGTGAATGTGTGCAAGGCCACAGAACTGTACACTTCAAAATGGCTGGCATGGCAATTAGTTGAGGGATTAATTAAAAATAAAAATTTAACTTTAATTTTTAAATGCTATTTTATTTATCTTTTAAAAGATTTATTTATTTATTTGAGAGAGAGAGAGAGAGAGCACAAGAGGGGAGAAGGTCAGAGAGAGAAACAGACTCCCCAAGGAGCTGGGAGCCTGACACAGGACTCGATCCCAGAACTCTGGAATCATGACCTGAGCGGAAGGCAGTTGCTTAGCCCACTGAGCTACCCAGGCATCCCTAACATAATTTTTTAAAAACAACTGACTATAGTGATTTGTAGTCTCTCTGAACATGCAGGAAATAGGGATCATCAAGAACAGAGTAAGTCAAATAATCTGTTATTTCACATTCAGCTACTAATGTTATTTTATTTAGTTTTTTAAAGATGTTATTTATTTGTTTTAGAGAGACAGAGACAGAGAAAACATGAGCAGGGGAGAGGCAGAGGAAAAGGGAGAAGCAGTCTCCCTGCTGAGCAGGGAGCCTGATGCAGGGCTTGATCCCCGCATCCTAAGATCATGACCTGAGCTGAAGTCGGAGGCTTAACCAATAGTCATCCCTATAAATATTGTTATTTTGATGCATAACTCTCCAGGATTATTTTTCTATATACATCTCAATTGTTATTTCCTGAAGATGGGAGCTTATTATATTTCTATATATGTAGTTTCAGAACTTTTTCTATTCACTACATTATACAATTTACATATCATTAAATGAAAAAGACAGACAGAAAGAGAGCAAGAAAGGCAGGAGGACTGACATAAGCAAATGCATAGGTGGGGGGAATGACAATGCAAAGTGAGTCTGGAAAAAGTGAGGAGTCCAGAGGAGCAGGAATGCAAATTACAAAGACGGGTATAGTGAGACTAAAACCCGGATTGTTTGCTTGGAACTTGACACTAGAGGGCAAGGAAAAGGAAAAGGAAAAAAAAAAGTTTTAAAGGGAAAAAAAATGATTTATGCCAGAAAATATGGGCTAAAGGAAGACACTATACCTTATCAGAAAACTTAGCTGAGGTTCCCGGTAGCCAAGGCAAAAAGAAAAACACAAAAACGAAAAGAGCTTCACATGTTACAAAGGTTTAAAGAAGTAGATGTGCCGGACCCTGACTCTTCCGTGTATTAGTTACGTCGCTCTGCCCAATTAGTTAAGCCCTTTGTGCTTCAGTTCCTCTATTTATAAAACAGGACAAATGATGGTGCTTACTTCATACGGTCATTATGAGAATGAAATGAGCGAATACCCGTAAAGTACTTAGAACAGAGCCTGACACATTGTAAACTCCCAGTAAAAGTTAGAAATCGTTGTTATCAATAGTTTTTCCTGGTTGAATTATGAGATGAATTTATCTTGAGGTTTCCTTCTGCAAAGAGTTCAGAGCAACACAGGAGAGAGCATTCTCAGTAAAAATGGGACGGTAACCACGGCTGTTCTCAGTAAGCCTGTGTCTGACATCTCCTGGAAAGAAGCCAAGGGCAAGCAAGGGGCTCTAAGAGAGAGCCAGAGCCCCTGTCCCAACCAGGCCCAGAGCTTCCCCACTGCCTGATGTGCTCGAAGAATGCCCTTGGAAAATGCCAAGAAAGGATCTGCACCCTCTTCCTCTTTGCCCTCTCCCTCCATGTCCAGCTCTTCCTTTCGACCTGGCTTTCTGCCCGAGTCATTTCCTATTTTCTGAACATTTATCTCCTACACATTCATGCTTTTTTCTCCTATCATCCCTCCACCTATAATACTTCTTCCTTCCTGAATCCTCCTGGCAAACTCCTACACATCCTTCGAAACCCACTTCCATTCTCTGGCACTCCCTGACCCCCTAAAGCTCTCTTCTGCTCCTGGAGGACTCTGCACCACCCTCTCTTCTGGGCTATGTTCTGGTGATGGTGGTGATAAAGATGGTGATGAAGAGGGTGGTGGTGAGAAGACGTTGTCACCTTCACTGACCTCTCCGAATGCGCTTGGTCCTCTGTTAAGTGCTTCGCAAGCATTGCTTCGGTTAATTTTAACAACCACCCTATAAGGAAGTGGCTATTCGCACCCCCATTTTATAGAAAAGAACACAAAGACACAGAATGGCTAAATAAGTTGCTTGAGCCACACACGGTGCAGCTGTATGTGTCCCACCTGGGAAACATACACGGGGGGAGTGTCCGGAATCAGCGCCCACCAACCATTATGGCAAACCGCTTCTCTGTATTATTACTTCTATTTTTTATTGTTACAAGCAATACTCCTTGAGGATGGGTCTGTTTCCTTTGTGCTTGTGTCCTCACAGCCTGGCACCACACCCGACCCCCCGTGAACACTGAAGAAATACCTTCCACAGTTGAGTCCGGTAGCTGCCTTCAGTAGAAAAGAGTCAAGCCCCATTTCACAGTCCTCTTCCTCCCTCCTGGGCCTCCCAACTACCTCACCCAGTCCCCTTAGGACTTTATGACTCTCCAGGGTCCTGGGGCATACACATGCTGAGACTTCTTCCAGGTGCCACCAGCAGCCACTGCATGGTGGCCCTACTGTGTTCCGATCGGCATGCTGGGGGCTCCCATACCTTACCCCATCCAACCTGCACACAGTTTAATGAGGTGGACAGAGCTAGTCCTACTTCACAGACAAGGGAGTCCAAGTGCCCAGCTGGTAAGGGCCCATGCTGGGGCTTAAGGCCATCACCCCCTGGCTCCACAGGTCCTTCATTCTTCCTTTCAACATTTCCTTACAGCGTCTCCTGCTGTAAGGAACCTTGGGTTGCCTGCTCCCACGTCCTCAGCATGGACCCTGACACCCAGTAGGCCTGCGATAAAGAGTTGCTGAATCGAAATGACCCGAACGAGGGCGTGGGTGGCCCAAGAAAAATGTGCCACGACTCAGGCATTTCAAGGGAAATGCATAGTTTCCAAACCCGAGCACGGAGGAGCCCGCTATTTTTGGACGGCCCTTGCACAAATGTTGTGTGGGCTTCCTTTTTGCTACTAAATGTCACTGCGTTAGTTTCCTAGTTTCATTCTCCTGCCTGGGCTAGGGAGGATTATGCAACTAGAGCCTGGGCATGACTCATCCTTGGCTCAGCTGCCCAACTGTCCACAATTGCCATGATATGGTACAGCCTTCCCCACCCCCCTTGGCTATTTGTGGTGGTTTTGTTGAACTTTTACAGTCTATCTTTCTTTCCTTCTAATTTTGCTTCTCCCTGTCTTTTTCTTTGAAGAGATGGGCTAAGGATATGGAAGGTCTTTAAAAAATGGGGCCCCTCTGTACCTGCCAGTCCATCAACCCTCTATGAAATCCACACAGGGCAGGAAACAATTCTGGGGATGCTATCATGAGGAGCTGACCTGCAAAGGAAGGTGGATGGATCTCTTTGGGGTGGATGGGGGTTTCCCTCCACTGGACCAGCTGCTGCTAACCCCTACGCCACCCCCGGCCTGCTGGGAAACTAGCAGAATTGGTCTTCGGCACTCCGTACTAGGGATGGGCCCTTCACCCTCCTTACATGGGCCTGTTTCCTGGATTTGGGGAGCTGGCTGTTTCTGGGAGGAGGAGAAGGCTCACCCAGCGGCAGGGGCGGCAGCTGTGGGCCACATAGGAGGGCAAGGCCCAGCACTCAAGGGGACTATGTGCCAGGTACAGTGCTGGGCCGCCCAGCAGAAAGGGTGAGCTGATGTCCAGCTGTCTAGGCCCTTCCATATACCGGCTATATATGTCTAGGCCCTTCCATATACCGGCTATATATGTCTAGGCCCTTCCATATACCTGGGCCGTGAACCAGGACAAGGTTGGACTTGTAGGTGACACAGCAGATGCACAGGTTGGAGGGGAGGTGAAAACAGAAGCTGGCGCTGGCCCCTTCCTCGATGAATACCAGCTACCAACAATACTCAACCCAGTTTTCAAATGGGGGGCTGTCAGCCCCGGGGACTGGAATTCAGGAGGAATCATTAGGAGCTTCTTAATAAGCTACTATGCCCCTTGCCGTATGTGCAATACCTGATCATTTCCAGAACGCTTCCTGTCCAGGCTCTCAAAGGGTGCTGCACAGCAGGTGGGGACTCAGCAATCCGAGGCAGGATGAGCCAGCTCTGTGGGTCCCTTCCCCGGCTCTCTAAGGCAGAAGCAGAGGTCGACATGTTTGGCAACTCTCTTCACCTTGAAACCTCAGCTTCCCCACTTGCAAGACATGGATAATAACACAATTGAGAAATGAGCTAACAGTGGTTTTAGAAATTTTGTGCTGTCATTCTTCTAACACTCTCCAGGGACTTCTCATCTGAGTTGGAGAAAAGTCCAGAGGGCTTGCCCTGACTCAGGAGGGCCAGCATGATCTGTCCCCTGGCTCTGACCTGGTCTTTCACCCCTGCCCCGTTCTACCCTGGTTTTCCAAACACCCCAGCCTCCTCCCCACCTCAGGGCCTTTGCACCAGCTATCTGCTTTGCCTGAGCACTGTTTCCCCAGGTGTCTGTATAGCACCTCCTCACCTCTCAAGTTTTTGTCCGAACATTAGCATTTCAGAAGGGCCTCCCAAGAACTCCCTAAAATGGTATCAGCTCTTCCCCAACCACATTGCTTCTTCTCACCATGGAAATATTAGCTCGAGGAGGGCAGGACTTTTTCTGCTTCGTTCTCTGCTATAACCCCTTGGCCCAGAAAAATGCCTGGGGGCACATAGTAGATGCTCAGTAAATATTCCCTGAAAGAATGAAGCCAGAAAAGAATAAAGAGGTCTTTAGTACTATTATTCTAGGGGAGGGACCCAATTTTATCCTGACCCCACTGAGAGGCCAAGGCCTTGGGCTCTTTGAAGCTGTGATCTCACAGAAAAAGCTACATCCTCTTCTCTCTCTCAGCTCTTCTGAAACCCCCGCTGGAAAACACGGAGCATCAGTTTATCATGGAGGGGATGACTGCATCTTGAACATCGTGCTAATGGCTTGCTAGTGAGAAAATGGGCACTTAGCCTGTCATCTGAATCAAATGGGGTGAGAGAAGCTTCTTCAAAGGCCCAATTTCCTAAAGAGAGAACAGTCAATGTGCAAGAAATAGGCCAGTCTGTTATGACCAGCAGGAATGGCAAGCCCGGTCCCCCTCCTGCCTGTCTGTCGACCGAATGGAGAAACAGGTTTGGAGCAGGTCTGTGTCTCGCTCCTTGGACCTGACCACCAAGCACTTTGGAGCCGCAGCCGGCTGGGAGAATGCCGTTGACCCCTCCAACCAACCAACTGCAAATCCCAGAAGTGAGTCCCTCTGGGATCCTTTTTAAAGCTGATTGTTCCCTAAATGATAGTGCTTTTTAATCTCTTCCTTTTGAAGACAGAATCTTTTTTCCTTACAAGGAAAGGCTAGCTAATTCTCCCAGGAAAGTGTTGTTTTCCTTTGATACAAATGATTGTATTATATTATAGGTGATTATTTTTTGATAACTGATCTACTTCACTGCACTATTTTTTTTTTCTAGATAGGAAAGGTAAGCTGGATATACTTATAATTCCTACATTTTAAAAGGCTTCCCCGCTCTTTTTATTCTTACAAATTTCCACCATCGCTAGCTTTGTTGGATGTTTTGAAGAATCCAGGTATAGGTCACATATACCTGAAAGCTAGAAAAATAGAAATGTTCCTCTCCCAATGTTTACTGTGCCCTTGCCGAACAGAAAGCCAACTGAGGCCCTTCAGGCAGCCAACATCAATACTGGGGTGAGCTGAGGCCAGAGTGCCAGCCAGAGAGTGGGCAGGGAGCCCAGACTTGGTCCTCCAGCAAAAGCTGAGTTAGACCAGCCTGGGACTCGGCTAGGAAGGGGGCTACCAGCTTTAGGATCTGAGTCTGGAGAGGCTGACGAGGAAGCAAGCCCAGGAAAGTAAGCCAGTAAATCCATCCAGGTGGAAGACGCAAGCTCCTTGCCTCGGTGGGTCTCAGAAGCACAGCTCAGCTAACTTACAATAGGCAAGCAGAACCCAGGGAGGACACCGCGCATCTATCAGAGGCCCAGCCCCCTTGATGACATGGAGCCTCCTGATTCTGATTCCACTTGTGAAGACCAGATGTAAATGTTATTACTACATACCTGAATGGGTCAGTAGCCATGCTTCTTTGAAAAACAATGCAGTTAAGGCCTGTATCAGTAATAATACTTTCTTGAGCACTTTATTGTGTAACAAGCATGGTTCCAAGTGCTTTACATAAATCAGATCACTTGTTCTTTAAAAAAAAAAAAAAAAAATATATATATATATATATATATATATATATATATATATATATACATACACATACCCATTTTAAAGCTAAGAAAACTGAGGCAGATGAGAAATCGGTGAGTTGCTCCAGGTGGAGTTAAGCTATGAAGCCAAGTACTCTGACTTTAGAGCCAGATTTTTCAACCTTGGGCCTTATGACTTGTGAGGACAAGTAATTCAGACAATTCTTTGTTGGGGTGCTGTCCTGTGCACTCTAGAATGTTCAGCAGCATTCCCAACCTCTGCTTACCAGATGTCAGTGGCACCCCCACCCCACACTGGGTATGTCAAGTCACAGTGTCTTCCGTTCACTGTGGGGCCCTGCAGCACTGGATCGTGCCAGCTGTGTTACAGGAGACGCATCTGGGAGGGAGTCTTGGAGGAGCAGCTCAAATCACACCTCCCAAGGGGAGCCTCGCAAACGTCCTTGGCTTCAGGTTTTAAAAATCCCATTTATCGGGTAGGTCATCTACAATCAGTGGGACCCACGGAAACAAACTCACCCCAAGACAGCCCACAGGCCATCTGATAAAGCTGAGTCTTGGTCCGTAATGTGGTGGGGTGTTGTGGCGAGGGGCGATCTGGCTGGCTGGCTTCCCAGGACGGTCACCCTGACACACAACCGAAGTATAGAGTGCCAGAGAGCGTGGACAAGGGGCTAGATTTCTTGGCTGTATTCTGTTCTTGAGTCCCGGGCTCTTTCCTAGTGTTTCTCTGTGAAATCTAACATGTGGACCTTGCCCTTTCCTGCCTTGTGAGGACGGTGAGTCTGGCAGTGGCTTTGGCCCAAGTCAGAGCAGGACCATTCATCCCTATTTCTAGCATGTTCTTCCTACCACATGCTGCCCTGTGAGGAGCGTGTGACTCCTGTAGGTCTCCCCTCCCTGAGAGGGAATCCACTCCCTCAAACTCCATTTTACTGTTTGAAACCTGAGACTGAGTGGCAGGGGGTAGCGTTCCCAAAGGCACACAGATGTCAGTAATAGAACAAAGACAAAAATCCCAGGTCTCGGGGTCACCTCCTTCCACCTCCTGTTGGTGGTTCTTCTTGGAATATTGAAGGAAAGCCCGGAAGCTGATCTTCAGGGATCAAGGCACACATATTTACTGAGGTCCTACTATACTGGGGAGGGGGGCAGGAGTCATGCTGGGAGGTGTGATTTGCAAACTCTGAGCTCAGGGAGATTACAGACTGGTTGGGGGTGGGGGGAGCCAGAAGCTATAAGCAATTATCTACAGAAGAGTAAGGAGGGAGGGAGGGAGATAGGGAGGGAAGGAGTAAGGTACCCCCAGGTGTTGGCAAAAAGGTTCCGGTTCAGAGTCCATGGAGCTCTGAATCCAAACCGGGCTCCGGTGTTTTGCGACGCAGGTGGAAGGACAGGGTCCAGGAAAAGGCGATGACCCCATCTGAGCCCTGCTGATCTGAAAGGCCACCGGCTGTCCAGGGGAAAGCCAGCTGGCTAGGCAGGAAGCTGGGGCTGAACTCTGAACAGGAGAGGGAGACGGGCGGTTTTGCCCTCAAGGTAAAGACGGGGCTGGAGCTGGGGGAGCCAGGGAGGTGGCGCAGGGAAGGTGTGCAGAGCGGGGAGCAGCCCGAGAAGGGGCAAGCTGCAGGGTGGCTGAGAAGGAGCAGCTAGGGAGGAAGGAGGAAAGCCTGCCCTTGAGGATGTGAGGACGGAGGAGGACTACCGCCGTTGGGAACCGGGGGACGCTCAGCACACCCCCCCCCATAAGTCAGTAGCAGACGCTAGAATATACTGGGCAGAGAGGGGAGTGGGAGGTGAGTACAGACCCCACCTTTGAGGAGCTTCCCCGTGGAAGTGAGGAGACAGGGCTGGAGTTTGAGGGAACCGCACACTCCTGATTTCAAGTTGCTGGCATGTTGGCCGACCTACAGAGGAACTGGAAGATGGGGGAAGCCCCGAGACCAGACGTTTCCCCACAGAGCAGCCAGAGAGGGCTTCCTCCAGTCGCTGACTGCACTTCCTCGCTCCCATGCCGTCAGCACACCGGGCTGTGTGCACCTCTCAGCGCACCTCTCAGCGCACCTGCTATGGCCCGGGGAGGACCATGGCCACCAATGAAAGCCGCCCTGGGGCTCTCCGTGTGCTGGAGGGAGTTCCGATTCAAGGCTCTGTGGTTCTGAAACCTTTCTGCCCTACCCTAGCCCAAGAGCACATACCCCAGGGATCGGGGGTCGAAGGGGAGCATGGAGCAGCCTCCCCAAGCCCAGGGTTTCTCTGAGGACTCGTGTTTTAGCTTCAAGATCCATGCAATTTTGCCTGCTACTCTGTGAGGGGCTTGTGTGTTCTGGACTTTAAAAGTGACGTTCCATATTGCTTACCTACCTTGTCCCCAAGGAAGATGTGCCTGTCTTGTACCATGGCATTCCAACCAGAGCAGCGGTCTGACCCCTCGGCCTCTACCTCCCCATATTTGCGCATGCGTGCGCACACACTCATGCATCTTACAGTGGAGAAGACTGAGGCTCAGAGAGGGGAGGTCACATGCCCAAGGCCACACAGCAAGTGCAAAAAATAGAATCTAGGTCCATGAACTCCCTATCCAGTGCTCCTCCTACCCAATTCTGTTGCCGAGGGAATCAAAGATGTCATATTGGGGGATGTTGAATTTCACACTTGATTTTGGCAGATGAAATGAGAGATGGGTAGCAGGAAGTGTAAGGTAGAAAATAAGTCTCCAATGCTTTTAAGACTTGACACTATTGTTAAAACTAACAGCCACATTCCAGGGAGGGTGTAACAGACTTTAAGGAGGCCTTTCAGCTCCAAACTATCTTCTCTATTCTGGCATTAAAAACTGTGAAAGCCACCTTTCAGTTAAGCATGGCCTTTTCCCCCTAGGTCATTACTATGGGCTGAATATGTACACCACCACCACCACCACCACCACCACCACCCCTGCTGCCACCAAACTTACATGTTGAAGTACTGACCTTCAGTATCTCAGAATGTGACCTTATTTGGTGATGGGGTCTTGGCAGACGTAACCAAGCTAAAAATGAGGTCATGGGCAGGACGGGGGAGCTAATCCAGTATGACTGGTATCCCTATAGGAAGAGATTTGGACACAGAGATACACAAGGGTAAAGACCAGGTGAAGATGTACAGGGAGGAGGCGGCTGGCTACAAGCCAAGCAGAGAGGCCAGACAGAGATCCCGTCCTCTAGCCCTTACACCACCTTGACCTCAGACATCTGACCCCTAGAACTGTGGGATAATGCACTTCTGTTGTTTAAGCCACTAGAAAACGAATACAGTCAGGCTTGTGATCCTCTGGAGGAAAGCATGGCCAGACTCCTTTAGCAGAAAAATATCATCTCTTACTGAGCAAGAGGAGCTTCTGTTTTCGAGCTCAACTTTTTACTAGATGCCTCACACATGGTATCTCATTTCCTCTTCACTGGAGAGATAACAACAAAAATTACGGCTCATCTTTAGGGGGCATTTGCTATACACTGTGCTATGTTATCAGGCAGCTGTTAATGCTGTACACTGAATATCCCCTACCAGGAGATCTGAGGCACTACTGTTCCCATTTTAGAGGTGAGGACATTGAGCCCCACTGAGGTCAAGTGCCTAGCCCAGGGCACTCAGCTAACAGGAAGTAGGCGATCAGAATTAGAATCCACTTTCCACCCAACTTTCTCTATACTTTCAAGGCAAATGAGCTTCCCCAGGGCTCTCCTCCTGAGTGGATGGAGGGGAGCTGCCTCCAGGGCTCAGCTGGTGAAGACAGGGAGAGAGAAGATCCCCCAGTGTGGTGCCTGAAACCATGCACCTCTGACCTCTGGGCAGCCCTCCTCCTCCCTCATCCCCCCTGCAAGTCCGCTGGGCTTGGCCCCAGTCTAGGCTGACGTCAGCCGGCTGGAAATTCCTCTGCCCAGTGATCAAGGCTTGCAGAACAAAAGCTCCCACCGCAGGAAAAAAACTTCCTGCTCAGCCCCTAGTGAGAGGCTCGGGTTTCAACCACACAGCCGGTGAAGTCATCTATCGAGGGCCAGCAGCAGAGGGGCTCGGGAGGGCAAGGAGCAGCTGGGCGGAAGGCCTCTGCTCTCTTCCCCTCCAGGCCGCAGGGGCCGGCTCAGCGGGGCTGAGATTCCCCTGCGGCCGGCGGGGGGCAGGGCTGCGGCCTGGCCTTGCCAAAGCCCTTTCCCATCTCTGACCTCAGCCAGGCCTTTCCTCATGACTGTAGACAGATCCATTTGCCAATGGGGAAACTGAGCCCCAGGGAAGGGACGTCAGGGGCTCAGAGATACTCAGTGCATTAGATTCAGGTGGGAACACTTGAACCCGGTCCCCGAATTCCTAAGGGGAGCTGAGCACCTTTGGATACTAAGCAAAGGGGGAAAGACGAGTCCTCCAACAAAGGCCCGATTGAAAAGGAGCTAAAGCCCGTTGCTCAGCTGCCGCCCTGCCGGCCGTGGAGTGCTGACGTAGGATGGGAGAACCGCCACTGCATGCAAGCCTGGCTTGTGCCTCATGTGCCGCACAAACTCCCAGAGGTGTGGCACGCAATCAAGGCAAAGGGAGGAAGTGACTGGGGGAACAAATGGGCATAAAGGGGCGCCTGGATGGCTTAGTGGGTTAAAGCCTCTGCCTTCGGCTCAGGTCATGATCTCAGAGTCCTGGGATTGAGCCCTGCATCAGGCTCTCTGCTAAGCAGGGAACCTGCTTCCTCCTCTCCCTCTCTGCCTGCCTCTCTGCCCACTTGTGATCTCTGTCAAATAAATAAATGAAATCTTTTTTAAAAAATGGACATAAAGCATCTGGAGACATGAAAGACATTGTCATTAACAATAATGTTCCCTCAAGCCCAGCACCAGCTAGGACGGCAGCCGGCACAGCCCAGAGCTCCATCCACATCTGCCAGCCCCCTGCCCACCCCTGTCCGTGAAATTTTGTTTCATCTTTGCGGTGGCTCCGCAATGCTGTGCCGTGGACCCAGGATCCACCAGCTCCACTCTCTTTGGGACCTGGATCCTTTCCCTGGTCACCTAAGAAGTCCCTGAGGCCATGCCTCTACTGAGTGGCTTTGCCCCACGGTCCCAGGTGATCGAATCAGGGGTGTGGGCAGATGACTCCAGCTGGGCCCGTGAGGTTCTCTTTCTTGAGAATTTAGAATTGGGATGTCCTCTCAATGGAGGACCACAAGAGTAAGGTTTGGAAGTAGAGAGAGAGGGCGACATAAGGAGAGAGAGAGAGAGAAAGAATGAATGACTAATGCAGCAGGTATGCTGGGGGCAGGAGAGTGGGTGGTGGAGCTTTGGGCTGGCTGCTTTCCGTGGGGGGTGGGGGCGGGGGCGCCACACTTGCCTACGTCCTTAAGAATAATACATTCTGGTTTTGCCTAAGCTGGCTTGGGTTCATCTTTGTCACTTTGCCTCCAAGGATCCTCCTAAATAAGTTCCACGCTGGCAGGGACCCAGTCTTGTTCTCCAGTACATATCCAGGACCGTGCACGTAAAATGTACTCGGTGTGTATTTTTTGAATGAATGAAAAAGCCGAGGTTCAGAGAGGTTAACCGATTAGGACTGAAGTCACACAGGAAGTAACAGCTGGGATGTGAACTGGGTCTTCCAGCCTCAAAGCATGTGCTTTTTCTGCTAGAGCACTGCCTTTTACCGATGGTTATTCTTCTAGTAAAATCACAGGCAGTCAGAGCTGGAGTGGATCTGCAAGGTTAAATAAGTCTTTGTTTCACAGATAGGAAATTGGGGCCCAGGGAGGGGAAGTGGCAGGTGTCTCTTCAATGGCATGCAACCTCCTAGCCCCCCGAGGAGCCTGCTGGGTGCTGGATCACTGAACTATTCTCACACCTGTGCTAAATAGCAGCCTGTGGAAAGCCCCAGAGCCCCCTCTCTCTTGATGCCCTCTCTTTGGGACCCCAGGGCCTCCCGTTACCCACAGCAAAGCCCTGTAGGGGTTTCCGGGCCCATGGTCATTACTTGTGCTTCTCTGTTAGGTATTGTGAATATCAGCGGTTTACCCCTCTCGTGCAATCTGAGGTGTTCTGGTCACGGTCTCTCCTGTTAAGAGCGCTACCCCTTCTGCCTCCCATCCCAGCTGAAATCCCACCATTCAGAGACCATGCATGTATCCATTCATCCTTTCATTCCACAAATATTTACTGATGCCCTTCTGTGCCAGGCTTTCAGTCCCCAGGAGCTCTTGTTCCCCACAACTTAAACGCAAATACCCACGGGGCGGGAGGAATCTAAAGTCCTTATGGTCCTCCCCATGGAACAGGGATGATTTGGCAGCAGGCTGGGATTACCCGCTAGGCTAGCTAAGCCACCCGGAAAAGGCCAGTAGCAGCAGGGGGACCAAAACGAGAAAGCAAGAGTGAGAGAGAAAATACAGAAATCAGCAGCTGTATATGCAACCTACGAGTAAGTTTTGGTGGCCTATCAAAACATCAACTTTAAAAAAAGATTTTATTTATTTATTTGAGAGCGTGAGTGTGCGTGTGTGCGCATGAGTGGGGGGAGGGGCAGAGGAAGAGGGAGAAGTGGACTCCCCACTGAGCAGGGAGGCCAATGCCCGGACTCCCAGGCTGGATCCCAGGACCCTGAGATCATGACCTGAGCCAAAGACGGATACTTAACTGAGCCACCCAGGTGCCCCCAAAACACCAACTTTTATTTTACGGATTGGTGACGGTATTTTGATTTACTCATCTTAGAGGCAGGCGGCATCGTGAGCCCGGGGCCATCTAAGAATCTGAATCTGGTGGAGCTGGCAGGATGCCCCGACCTCAGACACAGGGTGGGTGCTTGAGTTGGGTGGAAGTTCTAGGAGTAGAAGTGAGGAATCGAGGATGTATTTAGGACTTCCGCATGCCAGACCCCATCCCAGCTACTTGGTGTGGCATCTCCTCACCCCTCAAACCAGACTAAGCCATTCCAGATTGTGCCATTCCATTTTACAGGTGGAGAAAGCGGAGATTCAGTGTTGCTAAGTAATTTTCACAAGATGACCTCATTAATAATGATCAGAACTGGGATTTGCACCTGGATCTGGCTTTGGGTAAATATCCGTTGAATGAATAATGATCTTTTGGCTCCAAAGTCCATGGCCTTCCCACTACAACTGAGAGGAAATGATGGGGAAGTCCCTTCCCCACCCCCAGGAACAACAGCTAACAATTCTATATAGCACTTGCTATGTACTAGGCACTGTTCCAAGCATATGTATCCATCCATCCATCCATCCATCCATCCATCCATCCATCCATCCAAATCTCATTTGATAGACAAGGAAGCCAAGGCACAGAGTTGAAGCCACTTGCTGTAGGCCTCAGAAGGGCACATGGTAGAGCTAGCATATAACCCAGCCATCTGGCTCCCAGGTCCCTGCTCTGAACCTTCCTGAGCACTCCTCCCTGCTTCCCTCAGCTCTACCAACACAGTGTTTTGCTCTTTTATTTTGACTAGTTTGAGAAGCTTGTGCTGATACCTTAAAGCTGGTTTGTTTGCATTTTTCTCATTTCTGGTGAAGTTATGTACTTTTTCACATTTTGATCTACCATCTGTACTTCCTGTATAAACTGTCTGTTCATCTCTTTTACTGCTTTTCGAGTGGAATCTGGGCACTGATTTTAGCTTTTTGTGAAAAAGCAAAATTTAATATATTTTCTTTAAAAAAAAAAAGATTTTATTTATTTATTTGACAGAGAGAGATCACAAGGAGGCAGAGAAGCAGGCAGGGGAGGGGAAGCAGGCTCCCTGCTGAGCAGAGAGCCCGATGTGGGACCCTGGGATCATGACCTGAGCTGAAGTCAGAGGCTTTAACTCGCTGAGCCACCCAGGTGCCCCAAAATTTAATATATTTTCGATGTATCCGTGGTTTATTTTTTCCAGGCTGTTATTTTTCTCTTGTGATTATCCCGTGTTTTATTCATCAAAAGTCTCCTATTCTTTAACTTGAAAATCTTTTAGTCTTTGGTAATGGATTCTTTTCCAATGTGATGAACATGGACTTGCAGGTTCTTGGGGTTTTTTAATGGTTTTTCAGAGAGGCACAAAATCTCATCTACAATTTATTGTGGAAAGTAGTAGTAGAAGGTGTAACTCTTCTCTGTACTCATTATGGTTCTCTCCCATTTATTATATAGTAATTCCTTTCCTCCCTGTTGGATTACTTGCAGTTTTACTACTTAATAGATTGATTTTGGATTGTTTAATTGCTTCCGCTGATTTTCCCCCATTGTTACCATACGGTTTGGATAATTGTCACTTTGTAATATGTTATGAAATCTGGTAGGGTAAATTTACTATCATACCCTTTAAAAGGGAAGCTGTAGTCCTTTTAACTGTTTAATCTGGTAACTGAACATCACTATTCATTTATCAGGTTCTTATAAAGCATCCCTTGGACCCCTTGACTGGTGGTGCATTAAAGCTATCTAGAATTCAAGAAGTGTTGGCTTTGCTGTTTGTGATTCTTTCACCTGGAGTGGATGGGCCTCCATTTGTTTTTGCCTTCCTTTATTTCTCTCAACAGTGTTCTAGAACCTTCTCTGAAGAAATCTTAAGATTTGAAGTAAACTGCTGTTCAGGTATTGAATGTTGATGTTAAATGACGCTAACACCCTTTCCTGTGCATTTTCTTGTCTGTGCGGCACTGGTCCATGGGCCAGAATGGACACTCTTGGCCTGTGGGAGGGTTTCACGGCTTGGAAACTGGGACCTCGGGTTGGGATGTGGCAGCTGCTTGGCTGCAGGCAGTGGGAGGAAGTTTCCCTGGGTGATGGGGCGGGGAGTGGGCATACCCTTGGGGCTTAAGGGAGTCCTGCAAGAGGGAGGCACCCACGGGAGTGAGAACACAGGACCGCCACAGGGGGTAGGGGTGAAGAGCAGGAGAACTCTTTGATCCTGGCCTTGAAGTTAGACTTTTGACGTTAGCTCTGGATGAGATGACTTACACAATCAAGGGGTCCTTCTGAGAGCCGTGGCTAGAGGGATGACATCCTCAGAATCACTCTTATACTCTTATCCCAAATGCCCTGCAGCATTTCAAAGACCGTTTCAGGAGGAGGCAGGAGTCTGCAATGGCTCTTGAGTGCCTATGATATATACCAAACCCTGTGCTCGAAACTCTGTTCTTGCTCTCTGGTGTAGTATCCACGGTAGCCTGATGACGGGAGGGTCATTACACCCTTTGAGAGGACGAAGCAAAGGCTGCAGGAGGTTAAAGGCGAAGTCCAAAGGCACACAGCTACTAACTCGTAGACCCTGCAGTTGAACTCAGCGTTGCCTTCAAAATCTGCATTCCTTCCATTCACCATCCCATGTTTTTCATCATAGAGGGGCTCAGTGAGCGGCTGCTTCACTTGCAAAGGAGCGAAACATGAGCGCATCCCGAGTCTTGGCCAGGACTTGGTCATACGTTCATGCGCCCATTTGCTCCCTTGTTCATCCCCATAAGCATTTGTCACGTGTCACTTGTGCAGGCCGTTTCTCCCAGGTGGAGTCATCCACTCCCCGGCTTCACCCAGCAATGATTCTCCCAGCTACGCTTCCCACCCAGACTTCCTTCCCACCCTTCACACACGCGCAGCCACCTCGCTGTGGGGACACGCAGCAGGCGGTCTCATGTTCGCATGTCAGGAGGAACTGCCCATTTCTTTTCTTTTTTTTTTTTTTTTTTAAGATTTTATTTACTTATTTGTCAGAGAGAGAGCAAGCGAGAGAGCAAGCACAGGCAGACAGAGTGGAAGGCAGAGTCAGAGGAAGAAGCAGGCTCCCTGCGGAGCAAGGAGCCTGATATGGGACTCGATCCCAGGACGCTGGGATCATGACCTGAGCCGAAGGCAGCTGCTTAACCCACTGAGCCACCCAGGCATCCCGGAACTGCCCATTTCTCCTTCATCTCCCAGACCTGTTGTGTTCCTCCTCAGTGAACAAGGCCGCCATCCATCTTCCCTCGTGCTCATTCCATATTTCCAATTATCCCCCAAGCCTTACAGATCTTCTTCCAAAATACAGCTCAGTGGGTGTCTTCCTGGGCCTCAGCAACCACCCTCTTGGGCTAAATCCTGCCTCGTTGGGGTGAGTCTGTCCCTTGGCTACCTTCCCCACAGCCTGACCTGCTCTGGCACCCTTCGTGTTTCCAGTGGGCCTTTCTGAAGCTGAGAAATACAAATCCAAACAGGACTTTTGGGGCACCTGGATGGTTCAGTGGGTTAAGCCTCTGCCTTCAGCTCGGGTCATGATCTCAGGGTCCTGGGATCGAGTACCACATCGGGCTCCCTGCTCAGCGAAGAGCCTGCTTCTCCCTCTGCCTGCTGCTCCCCCTGCTTGTGCTCGCTCATGCTCTCTCTCTCTGACAGATAAATAAATAAATAAAATCTTTTTAAAAAAAGAACACAACAAATTGGAGGGGAACTGACCCACTATCGCTGCCTGCTCAAAGGGCAACCACGTTTTGGGCCCCACTAGCCGACTGAACCAGGGGTGGCCATCTGGCTGGCTGGCCAGTGAAGTGTGAGATGGCGTGGGGGTAAAAGACATGTTGGGTCAAGCAGATTCCCTTGAGAGAAGGTGAACAAAGAAATATTGAGAAGGTGGAGAAGTCAGCAGTGGAAACAGACCAGAAAGTCATGAAACAGAGCTGGTACTGAGAGAAACCACTCTTCGGCTCTTGGGCAAGGAAGAGCAGAGCGTGCATGAGAAGAGGAAGAGGGTCATCACAGAGACGAGGATGGAGTGACCCCCCCCACCCCCGCTCAGGAGCCGTGAAAAGGACGCTGTGCCTCATAAATGGGATTCTTGACCACGGAATATTTCTAGGTTTAGGGAGAACTCTCCACGTTGTCCTTATTTTCTTGTTTTGCTACAGACCAGCAAAGATCACAGTGGGATGCTGGGGGTCCCCCGGTCTGGCTCACATCAAACAAACCCTCTTTCAGACGCGGGGCTGGAGAGAGAGAGGCGGCGGAAGTCTTGCAGAACTAGAGAAACAGCCTCAGATCTTCCCTCTGGGGAATCCAGACAATAGCAGCAGCTGCCTCCTTTCCCCTGAGATCTCACCGCACGTGGCGATGCACGGAAGCTCCATTTCAATATTTAGACTTCGGTGCTGTGGAAGTTTGTTATGCTGGGGGCTGGTGTTTGGAGAGGAACATTGTCTCCACGGTCTTGCCTGGTGCTCACAGGTTGTCCCATTGTCTCCTGAAGCCCCGCCAGCATGAGATCACAGGCCTGTTCCTGCAGGCACTCTTTCCGATAAGGCCCCAGGAGGGTGAGGTTGATCTAATTCTCTGCTGGAAGCTGGTTCCCTGACTCTGGGGGTCAGGTGCCAGGACTGGCCCCCGAGACTGCTGGTGTCTAGAGAAGGGGTTCGTAAGCATGGGCTCTGAAGTCAGACCCCTGGGATTTGTAAACTGGCACCATCCCTTACCAGCTGTCTGAACTTGGGTAAGTGAATCTCTCAGTGCCTCAGTCTCCTTATCTGTAAAATGGGGATAGTAAGAGTACATACTTCATTGAGTTTTATCACAATTAAAGAAATGTTATTAGGCTGACCTCTATGAAATTGTCACTTTGATTGTCTTAACCCGGCTTCTGCTAATATAATTGTGACTAAGGCATAACAACTGTGTCATAAATGCTAGCTAAAAGGATAAGAAAGCATATGAACATTTATGATAATCTCAGCCCTTCTCTGACAGTGAGGAGTGGCCATTTTTGACCAGGCCTCCCCCAGATCGGTACAGAGAAGCAGGGGGCTGCTGAGGCCCACTTTTGGGCTACAGGCACCAGGAGACTGTGGGTTTTCCTTTAGGGCTAGGTCTGGCTCTGCTCGGCTTGGCTGTGTTTCTTCCCCTCTGAGCTTCTTCCTCTGACCAAAGTCAGGACATTAGAGGAGCTCATAAAACCCCTTCTAGCTCTGATTATCTGATTCTGAGTGTTTTCAGAACACAGCAGCCTCCCACAGTGACTGCTATGTCTATTAGCTTGTGGTAGCCTCCGTAGCCCATGACAACATCTCAAGGTTATAGTTCCTTTTGGTGTCCAAAGAACCGCGCAGGCCACCTCCAGCTTTACTATAAGAAAAACAGGCTTTTTCACTTGACATTTCCAAATGATAACAGAGACTACTCCTTCTTTACCAGTCTGCACATCAGGAGTTGTTCTAGCTGCTCATAGGTATTAAGCCACTTAAACCCTCACAACAGCTCTGTAAAGTGGATACTGTGATCCTGTCTTACTGCTGGGGAAACGGAGGGACCACATATCTCACCCAAGGTCACCTTGCCAGCAAGCGGCAGAACTGGGATGTAGACCAACATGCATGTTCTCAGCCACAAACTCTGCTCTCATGGTAGTCCCTAGAAATTTTTTACCTGTTCCACACACCCCTCTCGCTGTCACCTGCCACCTCAACCAACAGTCTGGCTCCAGAATCTTGCCTTAGTTGGTGACTCATTTTAAGCCAGTCATACCCTTAAAATCTTGAGAGGAGCAACGTGTGGCGGGCTTGCACTTACTGGTGCTACCCTTGATCTTTCTAAGTGTTAGGAAAGGATGTCACAGACATACCCTTCTCTGACTTCATCTTTAGATCGTGACTTCCTGAGAGATAGCTGCATTCGATCGACCCTCAGAAGCCATTTTGTAATCTTGGCATTGTTTGATAACTCAAGAGCTGGAAATCTTCACAAATACCAATTCTTATCTCCTTTTTTTTAAAATTTTTAAAAACTTTTTTAAGCAATCTTTCCTTCAGCTTATGTCTCTCCTCTAGCATTTTAACTACAAGCAGCAGGGAACCAGGCAACACCTTCCAGAGTGTGGGTGAAGTCGCCTCAGCCCAATTACCCAGCTCATTTGCCTAGAACTGGAGGAACAGTGTTGCTAAACTTACTCCAACTACAAATCAAGAATCCCCCTTCCTCCAATTTGCAAGAACATGCTCTCACTTGCTCTTAAGCCCCCCACCAGTAGCCTTCTCAAGGTCCTCCCACCTCCGTCCAGCTCGTCGCTCAATTGCAAAAACACTCACAAATGTTGAGTTTTTGTTTGATGGCCCCAGCGCACTTCCAGGCACTGAAACCATTATCAGTTATCTACTGCTTTGTAACAAGTTACCCCAAAACTGATCTGCCTAAACAGAAGCCACTTACCATCTCCTGTGGTTTCTGAAGGTCAGGAGTCTGGAGGTGCTTAGTTAGGTGGCCCTGGCTCAGGGTCTCCCATGAGGCTGTGGCCTATTTGTTGTCTAGGGCTGCTGTCATGAAGATTCCTGGTCATGAAGATGGGGGATTCACTCCTAATCTGGCACCTTTCCTACGGCTGTTGGCTAAAGGCTCAATTCCTCACTGGTACTTGTCAGTAGACCGCAGTTTCTTGGCACATGGGCCTGTCCATAGGGCTGCTTGGTATGGCATCTGGCTTCGCCCAAGAGAAGTGATTCTAAAGAGAGCAACCGAGATAGAAGCCACAGTGGCTTTTTACTGTCTAGTCTCTGAATTCACACACAGTCACATCCTCATTATTCTATTGGTCCCACAGACCAATCCAGATACACAAAGACTAGCAAGGACATGGATACTAGATAAGAGAGGATCACTTATGTGATCTAGTGAGGATCTAGGGAGGATCTGGTGAGGATCTAGTGAGGATCTTGGACACTGGCTACCAATGATTTTATAATATTAAAACATTGAATGTATTCCCTTAAGATCTAGAATAGGACAGGGATGTGTATGTCCACTATGTCTTTTCAACACTGTAGTGCAGTTTCTAGCCAATACAATAAGGCAAGAAAAAGAAAAAAAATGCTTTCAAATTGGAAAGGAAGAAGTGAAATTGTTAATTTGCAGATGACACAATCATTTGGGTAGAAAATTATAAGGAATCTACCAAAAAAAACCCCTATTAGAACAAGTAAGTGAATTTAGGAAATTCAGAGAATACGAGGTTAATGCTTTTGATAATCAATTATATTTTTATATATATTAGCAATGAGTGACTAGGAATTTTAAAAAACCCAAAATATGGTTTAATGAAAAGAGAAGCACATGTTTGCAGCTGAGTCGTTTTGTCAGCCTGCTTCCTGCCAGTAGAATGTGAGGAGTCCAAATGGTCTCTTTTCATTTTGTACTATCTCTGTCCCTTTCAGCCTAAATAGGCAGTATTTCTGCTGATATAATTCTTTTAAAACCTTGTGTCATCAAAAATAAGAAATCCTTAGGGATAAATTTGACAAAGATGTGCGAGACTTATAAACTGAAAACTAGATAGCATTGCTGAGAGACACTCAAGGTGACTTAAATAAGTGGAGATTATTTTTGTGGATCAGAAGACTCAATATTATTGAAGTGTCAGTCCTCCCAAAGTTGATCTATAGACACAGTGCTTTTCTAGTCAAACCATAGCTGGCTTTTTTTGTAGGAAACAGCAAGACAGCTCTAAAGAAGACCTATAAGGGCCCATACTATTTTGTAAAAGAAGAAAAAAGATGTTGAAATTACAACAATCAATTTCCAAATCTATAAAGTTAGAGTAATCAACACAGTTTGGTATTGGTGTCAAGAATAAAGAGTCCAGGGGCGCCTGGGTGGCTCAGTGGGTTAAAGCCTCTGCCTTCGGCTTGGGTGATGATCTCAGGGTCCTGGGATTGAGCCCCATGTCGGGCTCTCTGCTCAGCAGGGAGC
The DNA here is from genome assembly GCF_011764305.1 of Mustela putorius furo. Lineage (NCBI taxonomy): Eukaryota > Metazoa > Chordata > Mammalia > Carnivora > Mustelidae > Mustela > Mustela putorius. The sequence continues at coordinate 10,437,003 of NW_025422045.1, read as the reverse complement.
ATGCTTCCCTTCCTCTCTCTCTCTCTGCCTGCTTCTCTGCCTGCTTATGATTTCTGTCAAATAAATAAAATCTTAAAAAAAAAAGAATAAAGAGTCCAGGAATAGACCCACATATATAAGTCAATTGATTTTTTTAACAGTCTTATTGAGGTATAATTCACTTGTCATATAATCCACCATTTAAAGTGTACAACTCATTGGTTTTTAGTATTGTCGCAGATGTGCAAACATCACCACAATCTAATTCTAGAATATGCTCATCCCCCTCCCCCACAAATATCCCATACCTATTAGCTGTCACTCCCCATTCCCTTCCACCACCGCTCAATGCCCAGCCCTAAGCAATCACTAATCTACCTTCTGTTCTGATAGATTTGGTTATTCTGGACACTAGATATAAATGGATTCATACAATATGTGGTCTTTTGTGACCGAATTCTTTCACTTAGCATAAAGTTGTCAAGGGCCATCCATGTTGGAGCTCTATACTTCCTTTTTATTGCCAAATCATGCTCTATCGCAAGGATATACCACACTGCATTTATCTTTTTATCATTAATGGACATTTGGGTTGTTGACACTTTGGGGAATAACACTGCTATGAATATTCACGTACAAATCTGTGTGGGGATGTGTGTCTTCATTTCTCTCGGGTATATACCTGGGAAGGGAGTTGTTGGGTCACATGGTAACTCTGTGTCTAACCTTCTGAGGAACTACTGGATGGTTTTCCAGGACAGCTGCGTCATTCTGCCTCCCCACCAGCTATGCAAGGGAGTTCTGCTTTCTCGCCAACATTGTTGGTGAGACAATATTGTCCATCTTTTTCTACTGCAGCCATCCTAGTCGCTGTGTGCGTTTGTCATATGTATTTTTTTCTCTCACCACACAAAAAAATGTAACTATGTGGGGAGATCTACATGTGTGTGTATATGTGTATATGTCCATATATATGCATACATATGTATGTGTGCATATATATGTATATATATATATATATATAATTACACATAAACATTGGACTATTATTCAGCATTAAAAAAAAAAAGAAAAGGAGATCCTGGGATGCCTGGGTGGCTCAGTCAGTTAAGCAGCTGCCTCTGGCTCAGGTCATGATCCCAGGGTCCTGGTTTGAGTCCGCATTGGCCTCCCTATTAGTGGGAAGCCTGCTTCTCCCTCTGACAGCTGCTCCCCCTGCTTGTGCTCTCTTGCTCTCTCTCTCTTTGACAAATAAATAAATAAAATCTTTTTTTTTTTTTTAAAGGAGATCCTGTTATTTGTGACAATGTGGATGAACTTGGGGGACATGATGCTAAATGAAATAAGCCAGGCACAGAAAGACAAATACTGTACAATCTCATTTACATGTGAAATTTAAACAAAGTCAAACATGCAGAAGTTAGAAGGGTAGAAGGGTGGTTATCACAGGCAGGGAGGTGGGGAAATGGGGAGATGTTGGTCAAGGGACACAAAGTAGCAGGTAGATCCTAATGACTAAGTCTAGAGATCTAACATACAGTGTGGCAACTGTAGTGAATCATTCTGTATTGAATATTGGACTATTCTATTGCTAAGAGTAGATTTTCCGCCTCACAACATTTTCCTGACAACATTTTAGAAAGGTAACTATTTATTTATTAATTTTAATGATTTTTATTTATTTGACAGAGAGAGACAGAGCAAGAGAGGGAACACAAGCAGGGGGAGTGGGAGAGGGAGAAGTAGACGCCCCACAGAGCAGGGAGCCCAATGTAGCACTCAATCCCAGGACCCTGGGATCATGACCTGAGCAAAAAGCAGACGCCTAATGACTAAGTTGTTAGGTGCCCCTAAAAAAGGTAGCTTTTAAAGAGATGACTATGAACTACCTTGACTACAGTAATCATTTTGGTTTGTATATGTGTGTGTATATATGTATGTACATAGACTCATAAACATACATACAAAAACATCCTGGTATATGCCTTCACTATATAAAATTGTTATTTAAAATGAAATAATTTTAGGGGCACTTGGGTGACACAGTCTGTTGAACATCCGACTCTTGGTTTTAGCTCAGGTCACAATCACCACGTGGTGGGATCAAGCGCCGTGTCGAGTTCCATGCTCAGCCCAGAGTCTGCTTGAGACTCTCTGTCCCTCTCCATCTGCCCCTCCCCCCCAGCATTCTCTCTCTCTAAAGTGAATAAATAAACCTTGGGGCACCTGGGTGGCTCAGAGGGTTAAAGCCTCTGCCTTTGGCTCAGGTCATGATCCCAGAGTCCTAGGATCGAGCCCCATATTGGGCTCTCTGCTCAGCAGGGAGTGTGTTTCCCTTCCTCTCTCTCTGCCTGCCTCTCTGCCTGCTTGTGATCTCTGTCAAATAAGTAAATAAAATCTTTAAAATAAATAAATAAATATTTCAAAATATAAATATAAAATAATTTTAAAAATAGATAAAACTGGTTCATAGTGATGTATTAAACACACACCTACCATACAGTCCAGCTGTTCCACTTCTAGGTGCTTACCCAAAGGAAACAAGAACATGTCCACAAAAAGACATATATATGAATATTCATAAAATATTATACACATGAGTATAATTATCGTGAAGTCTATTTCAGAAGTGGCTAAGGAGGTCATTCTAAAATAACATTATTTGTTAGGAGTTTGTGCTTTGGTGGATCCTCGGCTTAACCCGGCTGTTTTCTTCAACCTATGATTGCTAGCTGAAACTCACAGAATCCATTAAAGTATAATTTGAGCCAAACCAATACGACTACACTAAGAGAAATCAAAATGAAGTGGAAAATTCAATCATGATCCACTTTTTTTTTTTTTTTTTGACAAATCAACTCATTTATTTTTCCTCCTTCCCATCTGGTACTTGTCTGCATGCATAAAACATTTCTCCATAGTTGTAAAACTCCAGTTTTGGATTTGGCTTTTGAAAAACAATTGTAATACTATAAACTATTTTCCATATTGCTACTTAGCCTTCATAATGACTTTTAAATGACTGTGTTCTTTACTTTGTGGGTCTACCTGTCTTTAAAATAGCCCCTATTGCTGGACATCTATAGGTTTTAAAAAAATAACCTACTGGAAAAAATGTAGTTAATATCTTCATGTATAAAACATTTTCTTTCTTTTTTTTTTGGATTACTCTTTGGGATAAATTCCTAGAAGAGGGATTATTGGATCAAAACATATGAACATTTCCATAGCTCTCAAAATATATTGCTAAATGGATTTCCATTCATTCATTGACCAAATATGTATTGAGCACTTTTTTCTTGCCAGACATTGACTAAGTATTGGGATTACAATGGTGAGGAAGAATATAGAGTCTGCATTCATAAGCCCTACTTTCTAGCTGGGGAGACAGACTCAATCAGGTCATTACACAGATGGATAAAATTATAGCCACGCTAAGCATTACTAAGGAGACAGGCATGGGTCTGTAAAAGTATTTCATGGTGGAACCCTACATGGGCTGGTGGTTAACGGAAGGATTTCCTAAGGAAAAAGTGATTGAGCTAAGGACTTAGGGATGACTAGGAGCTAATTAAACCAAAGGGGAGGAAAGAATAGCATTCTGGACAGAGGGAACAGCACGTATGAATGGGTTTTGGCAGAGTTAAGATGACCACAATAGCTGGAGCTCGAAAAGCTGGGGATGCCGGGGCAAGACCCAGGCAGGGCCTGTAGGTCATGGGAAGGGCGTTGGTCTTTATTCCAAAAGCGGTGGGACCCTCTTGAACTGGATGTGTGCTTCAAAATACTCACTCTGGCTGTAGTCCATGATGGGAGGGAGTTTGAGCAGGGAGATGGGGGGCACCAACAGGCAGCTGCTGCAGTGGCCGAGACAGAACATGTTAGCTGCTTAGATGAAGAGAGTAGGAATAGAAATGGAGAGAAGTGGGCACAAGCAGGAAATATCGAGGAGGTAACATTGACAAAACTTGGTTGTAGATCTGATTTAAGACATGCGGGAAGAGGAAGGATAGGAAATGAGAACAATGGTTAGATTTCTGGTGTGAGGAACAGGATGAAAGTGGTGCTGATCACTGATACATGGAATGACAGAAGTGGACCAGAACTGGGGTAGGGGATTGTACATAAAGAGTTCAAGGTGTCTTTGAGATATGCAAGAGGAGCTGTCAATTGGCAGCTGGACCATGGGTCTGAAAGCCAGACCAGAATTTGGGTGCGAGCCATGAACTTATGAATTGGGCACGTTAGATAAGGACTAAAGCCACAGCTGTGGAGGAGCTTATCAAAGGAGAAAGATTGAAGGTGAGTGGGGTCTAGACCAAGTTAGTGAGGAACTCCCACTTTCATGGCCAAGAAGACTGAAAGAGATATGGGAGGAAAACCAGGAGGACATGATGTCACAGAAGCCAAGGGGAAAGTGTTACAGGAAGGAGAGAGGGGTCCCTAGTGTCAAGGGCTGCTGGGCAGTCCCAGAAAATGGATTCAGATCCATGGTGGACCTTGGCAAGACCTTTAGTGATGGTGACAAGCAGAAGGGAGAAATGGCTAGGACATAAGGACAGGGGGATGGCATGTCCATATACCCCCTTCCGGAAGGGTTGCTGAGACAGGGAGACAGGGCTGTAGAAGGACAGCTGGAGGGAGTGGAGTGAGAACTTGAGGGAGGGTTTTTGTTTTTTATTTCTTTCCAGAAAGGAAAACTTGTGTGTATGTTGAGTGTTGATGGGAGAACCTGGGTTGAGAGCAGGCGGGTAAGTATCAATAGAGAAGTGACCATCCATAACCTGGTCCCTGAGTACGTGGCAGGGGATAAGATCTGAAACACTGGTGGAGGGATTGGCTTTGGGCAGAAGGAACACCTCCTTTCCTGTAACAGGACTATACCCATTTTAACAACCTCCAAGGAGGACTTAGAAGAGCCCAGCATTTGATTTAATGCTCTGCTCCTGTGGTCTTGAAATTATTAATAATTTTTGAACAAGAGACCCCACATTTCCAGTTTATACCAGGCCTGCAGATCACACAGCTGGTCCTGCTTCCAACAATATCAGAGCTATTACGTTCCCCCAGACCTCCCTGGAATGGAATATAATCATCTAAACCTTTTTGTTATGGCTGTTCACTTAATAGGTAGAACTGTGCGCCTCAGTTGTTTTAATTTGCATTTCTTTGACTACTGGCCAGGCTGACTGCTTCCTCATGCCTGTTTACTAACCAAATTCCTTTTTGTGTGAACCAGCCTGTGTCCTTTGCCCATTTATGGTGTTTTCAAATGCTATAAAAACAGTTTCCTATGTGGAACTGAAGCACGGATTTATTGAAATGTATGGAGAGAGGGTTTGCAATAGAAATAGTATGGGGATCCAAGAAGGAAGGCCCAGGTCAGGGGAGCCTTAGGAAGAATAGGTCCTCCCTGTCGATGCAATCCTACTGGAACGTGTCCATGGCAGTCTTTCTACCAAGCATCTTCACATCCAGGCAGTCCTACAGTCCCCTGTCTGAATGTGGGAACTCACCACTTTGTGCTTTGCCTGGGCTGTTCCTCCTGCCTGGAGAGGCCTTTTCCCCTCGACTTCCCCATCACTAGACTCTCCGCATTCTATTCATGTCGCTATTCAAACACACCTATATCACATTTTACTGTAATTATTTGTGTTCTATCTGTTTCCCCTTCCGGGCCATGAGCTCCAGATGATCTCTCCTCCCTATAGTGCCTCGCATAGTATCTGCACACACCAGGTGCTCAGCTTCTGTGGGCGGGCAAGTGGATGACCTCAACTGGTGAGTGGTTTGTATCTGAGGCTCTCTGGACCAATTGCTTCTCCTCCCCCATTCTTTTAGCCTTGACCTCATCTAAGCAGCATGTCCCACCCGGGACACCAACTTTAAGGACTGAAGAGCAAGGCCCCCAGCTAGTAAGGGAACAAAGACACTGTCATCAGGTATTTGAAAGATGGCTGCTTTTTCATGACGGCAGAGGGGCAGGTGAGTGGGACACTGGAACTCACACGAGCTCAAACCCAGCTCTGTCGCAAGCTGTGTCAGGGCAAATGGCTTAACTTCCCAGCCTCTGTATCCATCGAAAGGGACTGGCTTATTTCACAGGCGCTGGGAGAATAGAATGAGATGAACTATGAAAGGGCCCATAGCCCAGGACCTGGAGTGCAGCAGGCGCTCATTCATCCAGAGCTGATTTAGAAAACTGCCCTGTAGATCATGCTACAGAGCAATCAGTGGGTGGGAGATACAAGAAAAAAAGATGCTAGCCACAACTTTCCAACAGTCAGAGCTGGCCAAAGATGGAAGGGGCTTGTTGGAAGAGAAGAGCTTCCAGTCGGTAGAGATATGAACATAAAGACAGATATTGTAAGGGGGATTCAGGCATCGTGTTGTAGGTTGGACTAAGTCAGCCTTAGGGGCCATCTGACCTTGAGGAGCTTGGATACTGTGGGTGACACTGAAAAGCCCACCAGAGCAGACATCGATTGGGTGCCCTCTAGGGTCTGCTCTCCCTCTTCTTCTTTCTTAAAAGGCCTGTAGCCTCCTTACCAATTCAATCAGTTCATTTTATTCTCCAGTCCCAGAAACCTGTTCGGAAATAGGCAATTCAAGCCAAGAAGATACAAAGAGGTGTTTGCTTGAGGCTCTGTAGAAGCACTGTCCTCGCGCATCTAGGAGATACCAAATAGAGAGAGAACATGAACGAGAGAGGGTGAGAGAGGGAGAGCGACAGTTAGTCTTAGCATAGGGTTGCCAGATGAAATGCAGGACACCCTGTGAAATCTGAGTTTCAGATAAACAACAAATCATTTTTTGGTTAAATACGTCCTAAATACTGCATGAGACATACTCATACTAAAGGAAAGAATTCATTGTTAATCTGAAACTTAACTAGACATCCTGTCATTTTTTCCTGGTAATTCTGACAACCCAGTGATTCCGTGGAGGTCAGGAAAGAGAGGCCAAAAAGAAACTGGATTCCTGGTGACATCATTGAGCCACCGGATCAAGCCTTGCCTGAACGGCACTCTTTTGAAATTTTCAGGTACATAAACCAATAAATTGTCTTTATTATTCAATGAGATCTGAGACTGGTTCAGTCCTCAGGACCTTCCTTGTCCTAATGTGTTTATCAAAAGCTCTAAGTTTTGATCTTGTCGGGATACAGAGCTTGTTAGGAGAAGGCTTGCTTGGCACCCTTAGTCTGGCTCCCCTACTCAGGAACTTCTACAGGGCTCTATCCCTTCCTGCGATGTTAATCTTATGTGTCAACTTGACAGGCCCGTGGGGGTGCCCAGATATTTGGTTAAGCATTATTCTGGGTGTGTCTGTGTGGCTGTTTCCAGCCAAGATGAACACTTGAATCAATAGGGCTAAATAAAGCAAATTACGCTCCCCAGCATGAGCAGACCTCATCCAGTCTACTGAAGGCGTGAATGGGACAAAAGGGCAAAGTGAAGGAGAATCTGCTCTCTGCGCGTGCCATTGCGCTAGTGATTGGTCTCCTCCTGCCTTCAGATTTGGACACAGACTGGAGCTCACATCATTGGCTCTTCTGGTTCTGGGACTTTTGGACTCACACTGAAACCATCCCATCCCATAGGCTCTCCTGGGTCTCCAGTTGCTGCTGCCTGCACATCACAGGACTTCTTAGCTTCCATAACCAGGTGAGCCACCTCCTTATTACATATACAATACTCTGTGTGCGTGCATGCGTACGCGTATGCACACACACATGTATCTATCTCCTGTTAATTCATATATATGCACACACGCACACACACATTCCCTATGAGTTCTGTTCCTCTTGCGAACCCAGACTAACCAATACACTCCTCTACTCAGACAAGCATCCCTGCAGACACTCGCTAGGCTAACTCCGTCTTTATTTTTAGAATGAGACCTTTACGAGAAGCACAGTTTTGTCTTCAGCTTCCTTTCCCCCCACCCGAAGCGGTCTGAGCCGAGGCCAGCTCCCTCCGAGAAGTCATTACCACCTGGTGGGTGCTGCAGCCTCAGCCCTGAACACAGACTGGCCAGTGTCTGCTTGGCTCCGGGGCAGAGAGGAGCTGCCTCAGGACCGACAGAAAACTGACCAGCTTGTTTTGCTTTGGGACCAGAAGAAACCGGCTCCTTTTAATTCTCAATGGCCAGGCTTGGAAATCGAGCTTGCCAGAAGAGAGGAAGGGGGCAGAAAAGCAGTCCTTTGGGGGAGGCTCTGGCCGGGACATTCAAAAGGCAGGATTTTGCTGGAAACTGTGCTCCCTAGCCAAGACCAGGTGGAAAGATCAATTTGGGCTTTATGAATTAGTCCCTTCATTTTTCTGGGTCTGCTTTTCCTCATCTGTAAAACAGTTGGGGCTACCAGGCTGCATCACATACATGTCAGGGCCCAGGGCCCAAGAAAAGGATATGGGGTCCCAGTTGGGACTTTGGCCTTTGGCGTGAGGCAGGGGCTGGGTCAATGGCAGGGGGAACAAGCCAGGCAGGAAGCAGGCGCAAGTACAAGAATAATGGCCACAACTTGAAATCAGCGTGACCTGTGATGACAGGCTGGGCACAACCGCGATACTTTCCACAGCCCCGTGACCTACCTCCCTTCGCGGCTGACCTGACTTTACCCAGCTCCGAACGCTCAACTCCATTTACACCCCCACAGATCTTGTTTGGTATCAAAGCACGTTGGTTGCAACACCTTGCATCCTCACAAGGATGCTGACGTAGATCTGCTCTTTGGCCACTCCTGCTTTGGTCCTCCACAGGTAAGATACCGCCACCCTGAAGGATTAGTTAGGTATTGCTGCTATGAAACATAGACCCAAACATATCATGGATGAACAGAAAAGAAGTTAGTTTCCATCTAGGGCACTTCTAGCCTGGGTCCAGATTGGTGAATGTGGAGACATCCTTGTCCACAAAGTCAGAGATGGCCACTGATGGTGGCCGTGCCATCTTCTAAAATGGCTTCCAGAGTCATGTCGGGGGATCACTGTCATCTGACCAACAGGAAGAGCGTAACAGGCCTTAATTGGTCAGGCCTGGAAAGAGCACTCCTCTGTCACTCTTCACTGATCAGAACCGTGTTGCCTGGACTCACCCAGCTCCAAGGATGGAGTCTAGCTGGGAGCCCAGGAAGAGGAGGCAGAGGGCTTGGTGAACCGCTAGCCAGTCTCTGCCAAGCCCGACTTCAGCCCACTGGCATCTCCGGCAGCCTGGGCTCATGGCCTACCTTGGCTCAGATGCTGGGCCCAGCCTAGGGTTCCTGAAACTCCTCTGACTGGAAATGGGAGTGGTTTGGGATTTTGGGAATTGTCATTTCTATCTCGGATGGGTTAAGTGTGTGGGTGTGGAGCAGTGAGCCGGGCAGGGTGTGGCACCACCGCCTTCACCAGGGTCACAAATCACCACCATGAACCACATGCTCCCCAGGCCTACGGACTCTCTCTCTCCCTGCACAGGGAGGACAGTCTGGGGACAAGCTGGCTGGTGAGCTCCCCAGAAGGAAGTGTTTCTCGGCCCCACAGCTCTGACATTTCCTGGGAAACCTGTGTCCGCCCACGCGTGGACGTGTGTAAAGATCACTGCACAAAATAATCAAAATATAGAGGTATTATTATCCTCGTGTGACAGGTGAGAAAACTGAGGCTCAGAAAAACTGTGATTTTTCTAGGTGCAAATTGTAAGCCAGGGTTTGGAAACAGGTTGTCAGGCTCCATATCCCAAGCTTCTTTCCCTATGTCATGTTCTTTCCCTCCTGTCTCTCATGCGTCCTTCCGTCTAACCCAATGCCACCTCCCCATGAAGCTGACGGCTCCTGTCTCAGAATGCCCGTTGTCCCCCATGTGTGTCTCTCTGGAGTCTGCCTTGTGATAGGATCCTTTTGTGTATTTTGTTCCGTCGTAAGCCTCCTGAGGGCAGAGACAATGCCAGATTCCCCTCGGAGCCCCTCCCTCTTGAAAGCAACCCACGTGCACTTATCCATCCAGGGAATGAATACTTTAGACAGAGAATTCTTGAATTCAATGAAATGGAAAATCTAAGCCAACCGTGAAAGAAAGATCAAAGGACAATTTATAGTAAACGACACACACTTGCTTCTGTATTTCCTCTTCACACCCAGTTCCCTTCTCTCATCCCCTGGTTTTCCCGGGCCGCCTTCCATCAGGCGTGGCTCATTCACTCTGGCTAGAGAATTTCCTACCATTCTGTTTATTATTACTAGTAGTAGCAGTAGTACTATTACTATGAATAGCTGTAATTTATAGAGCCTCTGAATGGTCCATGAATAAAGGGCCTGTGTAGCCCCTAGACCCAAACACAGGTCCTGCTATCTATATGCTTTCTCTTTTTTTAAATTTTTTTGAAGATGTATTTATTTATTTGAGAGAGAGCGAGCAGGAGGAGGGGCAGGGGGAGAGGGAGACAAGCAGACTCCCTGCCCAGTGGGCAACCCCATGTAGGGCTCGATCCCAGGACCCTGAGCTCAAATCAGACACTTTAAGTCAGACACTTAAAGGACTGAGCCACTGTGGCGGCCCTCCCTGCGTACATTCAATAGGCACTTTGTGGATGAATGAATCAACTTTTTTGGTGCCAGGTGTTGGGTCAGAGTCTCATCATTTCTTACTTTTAATTTTCAAAGCCATCTAGCAAGGAAGTTACTCTAAGCATTATTTTATAGATAAGGAAACTGAGGCACAGGGAGGCTAAGTAATTTGCCCAAGGTCACACAGGTACAATGGCACTGAGCCCAGGTGCTAGCCAGGGCCCGTCCAACCCAAGGGTCCACCTTCGTGTTATTGGATCCCACTGCCTCCCGGTGTCCTTTGAATACTGCATCCCACTCTCTTTCTTTTACCTACTCACTCGGGAAGTACTTCTGGACTTCTAATCATAGTGGGTGATGCCACAGATAGATGAACAGGGCTCATGGGGCAGCCGTCAAGACAGATGGCAAACCAGTGAATGCCCAGTTAGATGCCCATGTTAAAGTATGGGAAGTGCCATGAGGGGTCAGAGGAGAATGCTAGGAGGGACTTTCTTGGCTCAGACAGTGGGGAAAAGCCTTTCTAAAGCTTTGACTTGATGGAGGAAGCATAGCAAGAAGCCAGCTTCTTGGTGAAGAGAGGGAGTTCCAGGCAGTGGGAACAGCAGTGAGGTAGGCTCTGAGGCAGGAAAATGGTGGGCACAGAGAGAAATGAGAGAAGCAAGCTTTGGCAAACTGTGGTATGGAGGCTCATGGGTGCAGATGAGCTCTAAGCAATGGATGCTGGTAGGGCCGCTGGGCGAGGAACTGAGTGCCATGGCGGACCCCGGGAGAGTTTTAAACAAGAAAACCACTGCACAGTGAGTAGACCGGCTGGAGACCAGAGTGGAAAGGGGAAGGAGGCCATTGCAATGGTCCAACAAAGAGAGCAAGGTGGTTTGAACCCGGGAGAGGAAGTGACCGTGCGGAGCAGGGCGGCCTGATGGAAGCTTTGCAGAGGAGTCAGATTTCCGTGTGTGGCTGGGGCCTGGGTTCAGTCCAGTCCACACGAACGGAAGGGGGCCTGGACTAGGTTTTCCAAGACTTCTGGGGAAGAGACTCAAATTTATCCCATCACATCAAAGCAGTGGAGTTTGCCTCTGGATCAGGTATGATAGAAGGATCCTCAAGTGAAGACTGGCTCTGCCTGTGAGCGTGTGATCGTTACAGAGGAAGAGCATGGTTCTGGGCAGATAAGGCCACCATGTCCCAACAAACAGAAAGACAGGCCAGCAGTCTGCCTTCAGCATGAGCCAGACCTGAAGGAAATGTTGGAAGAAGGGAAAAAAAAAAAAATACCCTGGCCCTTTGGTGGTGAGGAAACCCAAGCAGAGTGGCCATGTGTCAGGAAGCAGGCGGTGTGTGCACTGTGGAGACAGACAGTGAGTGAAGGGACAGAAAGCCCAGCCACTGGCTGAACAGGGTCAAGATGATGCTCAATGGAACCTACAGAATTAGAAAGCTTCTTGTGATTCACTTTTCAACTTGAGGAATGTGTAGGATTATTTTCTCCTCTACCTTCTTTCCCATAAATTCCCCCAATGGATCCCCCAAATGCCAGTTATATTTGGGGGAGGACTATTGAGAGATGCCTTCATTTAATTTCAAGGTTTGGCCAAATCCACTGGACTTGCCCAGCTGCTGGGGGAGATCAACTTTCTGTGGCTTGGGAGTCTTTGGGTAGTCTCTGGGTTCCAGTTTAGGGACAACAGTGGTAGTTCCTCAATCAATGCCTGCCAATACCTCCCTCTCTACTCCTTACCCCCACATTGCTCCTGACTCTGGCTGCACCCATGACCCCAGCTCTGGGTGTGATACATTCTCCCCACCCCTCAAGGCCAGAAAAGGGGCCTGGACACCTACCACGTACTCCGAGTCCTCCCTGGCTGAGAAGGCAGGCCCCACTAGCCCCTGCCCTCCCCCTCTGAGGAAGACAGGCCCTCTGAGCAAACCCGTGAGGGGCCACATACTTCCCTCTCTTTTTAAAAATAAGCACTCTCTGTGGCTCCCGTTGGCCCTCACCCTGGCGAGGTGAGTCCCTTCCAAAAATTTATGTCAGAGCATCCTTTGTAACATTCAGGGAAGAGAGCCGGTGGAAAAAAAAAAAAGGGTTCTATTTATCCGGATGTTTGACATCCAGAGAAGGAATATTATTGTTTCTCCAGTCAAATACTGGGGCTCCATTGAAAAATATTTTCACTCCACCAGACTGAAGTCCAGTGTCTTTGTGAACCATCGCCAACACTCGCAGGCCTGAGGTGTCGGAGCCCCGTCCGTCCCTCCCAGGCTGCCACATTCCTGTCGGATGCTCTGGGTGTGGCCTAGCCAGTCCTGGTCGCGGAGGCAGCTGCTGGGCCATTCCCCATCTTACTGGTCTAGGGTTAGGGAATTCTCTCTCTGCCATGACAGGCCCAGCATCGTGGGCAACACCCAAGTAGGGGTGGAGTTAGGCCAAGAAACTGCTGTGACCTAGAGGTCACAGAAATGATGCAGCCGAAATCATACCACCAGCCAGTATCCTCCAAGTGCGGAAGCCAGCCTGGGATAGGGCGCACGGAGCCCACGGAGTCCCTCCCTCTGCCTCTCTACCTTAAAAACTTCATTTTGAGGTGGGGGAGGCATTTGCTTTTTTTTTCTAATACTACAAATGTGACACATAGTTATTAAAACAAATTTGGAGGGGCGCCTGGGTGGCTCAGTGGGTTAAGCCTCTGCCTTAGGCTCAGGTCATGATCTCAGGGTCCTGGGATCGAGCCCCGCATCAGACTCTCTGCTCGGCAGGGAGCCTGCTTCCCCCTGACCTCTGCCTGCCTCTCTGCCTACTTCTGATTTTTGTCAAATAAATAAAATCTTAAAAAAAAAAAAAACAACAACATATTTGGAAAACATGGCACACAAAAGTAAAAAATGAAAATCCCCAAATTTCCCATCTCCCAGGGAGAATAACTGTGTCCATTTCATCTTCTATCATTTAAGCATGAGTTTTATGCATGACATCTATCTTTTTTAAAACACTAAGATGGGGGCGCCTGGGTGGCTCAGTGGGTTAAGCCGCTGCCTTCGGCTCAGGTCATGATCTCAGGGTCCTGGGATCGAGTCCCGCATCGGGCTCTCTGCTCAGCAGGGAGCCTGCTTCCCTCTCTCTCTCTCTCTGCCTGCCTCTCTGCCTACTTGTGATCTCTGCCTGTCAAATAAATAAAAATCTAAAAAAAAAAAAAAAACACTAAGATGATTTGCTTTTTCATAAATAACTTGCTTTCTTCACCTAGTAGTATACTGTGACTCTCTCTCCATTTTGTTAAATACTTCTCGAGCACATTAACAGCTACATGGCCTCTTATTCAACAGAGGCCTCGTCATTTGTCAGTCCATCCTCGATTAATGGCTATTAGGTCATTTCCATTCTTCTGCGACTGTAAACAACACCGTGATGAACATCCGTGAGGCTAACTCTCAGGTTGATTATTTGTTACCTGTGATTATACCTGTGCTTATTTGTTCAGACTGAAGAGCAGAGCTGCCGTATTTTTAGTGTGCCTTCTCCCTCAGGTGGAAACAGAGGTAGCTCACCCAGTGTACGTAACTGTAGTCGTCAGGGGCAGAATTCACATGCAGGTCTGTCTGGCTCCAAACCTAGATCTCCAAATGGCCCTTCCCTTTGTTCTATTAGGTTGATGCTCCAGAAAGACAGGGAATATGGTAGGACCAGTGACTTCCATGAGCCCAATCACTGATGTACTTCATTAGCCGTGAAATGAGTTCCCTGGTCAGAGGCAATGCTCTGTGAAAGGCCACGACCATAAATAAGATCTTCTGTAAGCCCACGGATGGTGATGTGGGTAGAAGCACTGTGGACAGGGAAGACAAATCCATATTCAGAATAAACACCTATTCCAGTTAAAAAGACGTAACGTAAGTGGTCCAATGGAATGGACCTGCCCCGGGTATTTGGCTGGGTAGCCAAATACCTCCACTACTCCACCACTCCAGAGAGTGGTGCCACATTGGGAGCTCTGGGCTGGTCTCTGCTGTTGGGAGGTAGGCTGGGTAGTCAACAGTGCCTGTAGCCAGACTGGTCTTGGTGAGTAGAAGTCCATGCTGCTGCATCCAGGAAATACCGACATCCATGCTGTCATGGCTGGTTCGTGTACGAGTGCAATGACTTACACAGAATGGGTCATCTCGTTGACCATATTACTAAGATCACACTGCGCTGAGATCACTCTTTCATGAGCGTTCATAAAGGACACAAATGCCTTCACCTCTGAGACCAGTTGGAGAGCTCCTTGCCATCAAATTTCCAACAGTGTTCTTCCAAGTCTCCGGCCAAACCATTAACCCTGTCCTGGAGGAACATATTCAAAGTTCTCACACTGGGAGCATTTCCCTCCACCATTGTCCTTGGGGGAGGGGAGGGCATCCCTGAGTGCAGCCATGGTGCTGTAGAGCTACTACCTGTTGTCTTTTACCCATGGATCTCTCTCCACCGGCCCTTAAGAAGTGGGATTCCTAGAGAACTCCCTAGCCACAATTATAAATGCTGCAGAACTCTTTTACAGAAAGTGACCAGGTCCCTCAGATTTGTATCTGGGAACAGCCATTCTATGACGCACACATCGGGTTGCTTTCTCAGCCTTGTCTTGGTGGTCCAGGGGCACAGACCATGTCTACTGACCCCCTTACCTATGAGTGAGCTCTTTTTCCAACCGGGGATGTTCCTCCAAGGGTGACAGGGACAGATCTACTTCCTTCCTGGTACTATCTGGTTCCCAACACCCAGAGCACTTAGCACAGAACCAGGGCTCCTCATGCCTCTCGCCTAAGCCGTACACAGCCAGGTATGCAAATCAAGCCCCACAAGTAGAAAAGGCCACAACCCCAGCTCCACTAACCTCAGGGGGCTGGGTTGTTTTAGTTAGTGAGGCTGAGGAAGTTCTCAGAACGAACCAAACTGTCTCAGTTCTAAGCACAAATCCCACGTGCCCTTGACTTCAACGGTTCTGAAATGGGTATGTCTTAGAACCAAAGTTTACATTTCCTGGAGGCTGCCCCCCTCCACACGAAGACACTTATTTATATCAATGGTGTCTCTCTCAGTCGAGGTTGTTCTTGACACTGAGTTATTGGGCAAAATGACAGCCGACCCCCAGAGATGGGTGAAATGACCTAAGGAGACAGGGGGAGGGGGGAGGAAGAGACGTAGGAGATGAAACAACATAAAAAACTTTCCATATTCCTGTAATATCAGGTAGCAATTATTGAGTGCTTGCTGTGTGCGAGGCACGGTGCACTTATGAACAACTTCAGTTCAGTTGATAACCTTGTGAGGTAAGCGCTGCTACCATCAGCAGCATCCCCATTTTTGGGGTACAGAAACTGAAGAAAGTTGCCCCGACCCTACAGCTAGTTAGCAGTAGAGGCAGGATCTCAACTCAAGCAGTTCTGGCTCCAGAGACCTCTCTCTGAACGTCTACCCCACGCCCACCTCCGGAGAAGGCACTTAATCAGGCATTTGCCAGGTTGAGTTCCCAAAGCACCAGCCTGGACACCCCGGGTTTTTATCCAGCAGAGTTCTTAGTTCTGAGCAACAGAAACTGACTTTTCTCTTTAAGAAGGAACAGGAGAGGCTATGGGTCTAGGCACTGATGAGCAGCAGTAGCTAAGCCCATGAGCAGAAATGCAGAAAACATGTCAACTCCTGGTCATTCCCGGCACCATGAAAACGGGGGACATCTGGACCTTTATATGTCCTGATAGGATGCCAGAATAATGAACCTGAATCTGACTGAGCCTCTGATATCACCAGTTTCCAAGAAATGCAGAGGTCAGAGGTACTAGTAAACAAAACTGTGAGATTGCAATCAGCAAAGACTAGAGGCTGAAAATTCTCTTAAGAACTGACCCTAATTCTTCAGGAAACAAGAGACACAAAACCAAAACAAACAAACAACAAAAAAAAAAAAAAAAAAAAGGAAAAGTTTTATAAATGAAGACATTTGGGGCATGTTAGCCCAGTCCAACAGGTGGGTATTGTTTAGATTCTAATTTGAATAAACCAAGCACAGAAACACTTTTTATTTAGACAATCAGGGAAGACTGAGCAGGGTCTGGATATCAGATGGTACAGGATCACTGTCAGTGGTATTGGGGGTGGTGGTAATGCAGTCGAATGTGTGGGCTTTAAGTCTGTATCTGTCAGAGATATGTGCTAAAGTACTTAGAGGTGAAATGATAGGATGTCTGGAAGTTGCTTTAAAATAAATTATGTAGAATCTCCGTCTTCAAGGAGCAGGAGCACATTTCCTTAATTCTTTAATTGTGGGCTGTGTAAAGAGACTTCATTCCAAAGAGTCCAGTACAGAAAGGGAGAATCCGGTAACTCAACAGTAAAGAAACCTAACGAACATCACATGGGCAGGTGACCAAGGCCAACACCAACAATGATAAATCACATTCATGGTACGTACACTTAATGCGGTGTGATGAAAGTTGCACTCGACCTCTGTGATTATCCTCACCCAAGCCCATAACCCCGGTATAGTCATGAGAAAAACAGTAGACAAATTCCAACGAGGGGGGCTTCTTACAACAGAGCTGACCAGTGCTCCTCAAAACTGTCAAGGTCAGGGCGCCTGGGTGGCTCAGTGGATTAAGCCTCTGCCTTCAGCTCAGGTCATGATCTCAGGGTCCTGGGATCGAGGCCTGCATTGGGCTCTCTGCTCAGCGGGGAGTCTGCTTTCCTTCCTCTCTCTCTGCCTGCCTCTCTGCCTACTTGTGATCTCTGTCAAATAAATAAATGAAATCTTAAAAAAAAAAAAAAACTGTCAAGGTCATCAAAAACAAGGGAAATCTGTGAAAGAAAAACTGTTTCTGTCCTCACAACACCTCTGATACCCAAGGTGTGGATTTTCCACAGGAAGCAATTCTCCAATGTTCTACGGACACCAAAGACTGGCTATCCTACAGTTTAGTTCTATTGTGACACTAACTACCCAGAATTAACACAGATGTCACAGGTTAAGGGCTCGGACCCACCAAACTGCCCCCACTTCACCCACTGATCACAAGAAGTGGGTGTCCGTGTTGCTTTGGTCTGTTGTGGCTACAAATTGAGGGTTCCCACTATCTCCTCAGGTTTGATAATTTGCTATGACAGCTCACAGCACATAGGGAAACACATTTATGGGTAGTACGATAAAGGATATTGTAAGGAGTTCAGAGGAACAGCCAGATGAAGAGGTACACAGAATAAAATCCAGAAGGATCCTAAGGCACATATTTGGGTCCCTCCCATACTCACATCCCGGCGCATGGATGTGTTTACCAGCCTGGAAGCTCCCTAAATTCCACAGTTTAGGGATTTTTACGGAGGTTTAAGCAGTTAGGCATGATCCATTAGTAAGTCCATCTCCAGCCCCTCTCCTTGCCCCAAAGGGTGGGGGCAGGGAGGGACTGAAATTCCTACCCTCCAATCTTGGCTTGGTCTTTCTGGCAACCAGCCCTCATCCCGAAGCTAGTTAGGGGTCCCCAGCCACAGTCATCTGGTCAACATACAAAGGCACTCACCACTCAGGACTGTTCCAAGGGTCTTAAAGCTCTTGTATTGGGAACCATGGATGAAGGCTAAATGTTATAGCAGTAGGGGTTCCTATCACTCAGAAAAGTGTAAGGGTTTTAGGAGCTCAGTATCAGCAACCAAGGATAAGACCAAATATGTATTTCTTACTGCATCACATTATCACAGTATGGTGCCCTTACCATGGCATGATGGAAATAGCCTTTTACTTCTGTGACCTTCCTCCCCCAAGCCCATAGCCCCGATTGAATCCTTAGAAAAACAGTAGACAAGTACCCAGAGCAGGGCATCCTACAATAAACCTGAAAAGTACTCCTCAAAACTGTCCAAGATCATCAAAAACAAGGGAAGTGAAATGCTCCCAGCCCAGAGGAGCCCAAGAAGACCCCAACAGGGATAGAGTCTCCGGCGCGGGATCCTGGACAGGCAAATGGTATTAGGTAAAAACTAAGGCAATCTGATACAGTACAGACTTTATTTAATAAGAACATACCAGTATTGGCTCATTACTTTAACAAGTGTACCATACTAAAATAAGGTGTTGATAGTAAGAGAGTCTGGGCGTGCGATGGGGTTTGCAGGAATTTGTAAATTGTCTGCTCAAGTTTTCTGTAATATAAAACTCTTCCAAAAAGTGAATTCTTTGTGAACATTTTTTGAGGAAAAAGGCATTTGGGGCTTCTGCAGGAGGGGAGATGAAGAAGAATGGCAGAACGTCAGTGAATTTTGAAGCGCGGTGAGGGGCATGTGGGGGTTCTTTGTACTGTTATACTTTCGTATATGTTTGGAAGTTTTTGAAATTAGAATTTTATTTTCTTTTTTAAGATTTGATTTATTTATTTGACAGAGAGAGACACAGCGAAGAGAGGGTACACAAGCAGGGGGAGTGGGAGAGGAAGGGAAGCAGGCTTCCTGCCGAGCAGAGAGCCCAATGTGGGGCTCGATCCTGGGACCCTGGGATCAGGACCTGAGCCAAAGGCAGATGCATAATGACTGAGCCACCCAGGTGCCCCGAGAATTTTATTTTTTAAGAATATTGAGATCCTCATCTGTCCTCCAGGGGGGTTAAGGCATCACCTTGGTGAGAAATACCACCCACAGGAGGGGCAGAGCTGGCCAGGGGGATGCTGGGGCCTGTCTCCACAGTGACCTCAGCCCGCCTTGGCCTCAGGGCACTCGATCATACTGTAACTGCCCCAGCCCTGTGGCAGCCGAGAATATCCCTGTCCCCTTTCTTTGTGTCACCAGCTTGAGTAGACACTGGGAGAGGTGTATCTAACTGGTCAAACCTTGTTCACGTTATCTCAAGGGAGGCTGGGATTGTGGGTTACTGGCCTTCCCGGCTTCTGTGGTGGGAGGTGGGCTCGGCCTGCAAGCAAGATTCAGCATGGAGGAGTTCCCCAAGCAGGGGGTGGGCTCCCCCACTGCCTCGCTCCACTGGGCTGTGACAGCCAGGGGCTTCTCCTTCTGGTCCATCCTCATGCTCTTTGAGCTTAACACCCAGCCACACTCCTGGGAGACATTCATTTAAAAGCGAGTGAATGAGAAGAGGTAGCTGTAGAAATGTTCTTGCCTCTTCGGGAGAAGGTGCTGAGATCCTAAGGTTGTGAAGCCACGTTCTAAGCCCAGACCCTGCATGCTATGGCTGAGTGCTTTTCAGGGAGTCCCTCTCCCTCTCTGAGCCTACTTTTCTTCCTTCTGTAATGAGGGAGGTGGGCCCTATGGCCTTCTTCCTTGTCCTTTCTTCAGCCGAGGTCAAAGACACGGTCTGGACAAAGAGTCCAGCTCACAGCTGACCTGGTGACTCCCTGTGAGGACCCAGCCCTCTTTACTGCAGAGGAAGGGAGCCGGCTGTCTGCCACAGACTGGCAATGTGACCTTTAGAAGGGCTTTGAAGATATGGAGGATCCTTTCCGGCCCTCAGTTTCCCCATCCATAAGATGGGGGCAGGGAGGGCTGGTGACCCATCCCCACGGACTGTCCCTGCTTCCGGCTTCTGTCATTATGAAGCCCACCTGTGAAGGCCTCCACCCAGACGTCCTGGCTCAGGGACATCAGGCGAGAAAGCCCTGGAAGAACAGTGGGGTCACGGAGCTGTTTGCTCAGGATCTAGGATCTGAGGCAGGCCCCTCCCGACACAGGGACTGGCTCTGTGGGAACGTAAGAAAGCCGGCGCGGATGACACATGCTGTCTCTCCAGAGGGAGGGAGCCTCTGAGAGAGGAGCGAGTCCGGGAACATAAATCAAATGAGGTGTAAAATTGTTCCGAGCCACGCTTCGTAAAGCTGCTGCAACATGTCGTTAATAGCAGCCCCAGAGCTGGGGACACGCGGGCCGGCACCTGGCGGGCAGGCGGGGCGGCAATTAGTCCAGGAGTGATGATGGGGATTCGCCCTTTATGCGGGGGGTGCCACTGACCCACTCTGGTCCTCATGCCTTCTCTGGCGAGACCCAAGGAAGGGGGCCAAGGGGCAGGTGCCTCTGGCCTGCCTGTCCTTACCAGCCCCTTCTCCTTGAATTCTCCTCTGTGAAGCTCACCATGGGCACCTTACAGGGGCAAGGGGCCTGAGGTCACTCCCACCTACAGCTCCATCTTCTCGGCAAGAACAGTCAGCAAGCCACTGGCTGCCCCGGACATGGCCAGGGCCAAAGGTGCCCAGCTGGACTGCTAGGCCAAGGTCAGGGGGCTGCTAACCCTCTGCTGTTCACCACCAGTGGCACAGGGAGTCTCCTTTGGAGATCTGGGACCCCTCAGTGGTCCCCAGACCTAGATTTCCAGGGTGAAGTTTCTTTTGCCAAGTGAAGATATTTAAAAAGATAACAAACTACAACCTATGGTCATATATGTAGTTATATTAATCACAGACAATTATGATCAGCATAATCACATCCCTAAAATCCACTCATCATTGCCTCATGTCATCGTGAGTCAGGAAGACTCTACAGGCCGTGGCAGAGATCGGTGGTTTGAGCAGGGGCATAAGTGACCAAGAATCGGGTCGTCCCCATACATGACGCCCTCACTGCCCAGGTTCGCTCAGCAGGGGCCTTCCAGAAAGAGGTGTGTGTTTAGGCGTGCAGCTCTTCTTCCCTCCCACCCCACATGGAAGCTTTACAGGCAACTCGAACAGAACTTACTCAAACAGCCTCCCTCCAAGCTGAACTATCTTTCCAGATTTCTAGGAATCTGAGCCAGATGTGAAAGGGTCTATTTTGGAGAGTGACTGCTCTGGGCCTCAGGGGCTGTCTTCTCTGTGTAATGAGGATAGTGGCCTTACCAAGGTAACCTTTTGGTATACAGGTTTTTTGGTAGGCTGGGTTCCCCCAAAGAAGTCAAAGGTGAAGTTTGGGGAGCAAGATGTGATGAGGGGTCAACATGTGTGAGAGAGACAAAGGGGGGGAAGGAGGAGTGAGCAGAGGTGAACCTTGATACAAGCCTGAGGATGCAGGCTTGGCCAGTGCTCAACAGAGTGTCCCTTGTTGGACCTAAATGCTTGAGTCCTTGTGCCCTCCCCCTGCTCAGTCCCTGGCTGCAGGCTGACCGGGGAGGCCAGGCCTTGGGTGAGACGGGTGTCTGCAGCTGAGCCCAGCTAAAGGGGCTGACACTTGGAGGCCACCTGACCACTGACTGCATTTCTGGAAGCATCCCAAAAGAAGTGGGCTTACATCTCCATGTCCCCCAGAATACCCAGGTTGGTTTTTTGTGTGTGTGTGTGTGTTTTTTTTTTTAATGATTTTGTTAGAGAGAGAGCACACGCAGGGGGCGGGGCAGAGGAAGAGAGAGAAGCGGGCTCCACACTGAGCAAGGAGCCCCACATGGGGTGCCATCCCAGGACCCTGAGATCATGACCTGAGCCAAAGGCAGAGGCTTAGCTGACTGAGCCACCCAGGCAACCCCAGAATAGTCAGTTTTCTAAGCACTTTCACATTTCTGGATTCTTACAACAACCCTGGGATGTAGGCAGAGCAGAGGTACTTATCCCCCTTTTACCGATGGGCCACCTGAGGCCACTCAGCCACCCATCAAATAAGATGGTGCTAACCCAGGTCCTCAGAGTCATCTTCTAGTGCCTCTATGACCCAGAGTTAAGGCTCAGTGATAGTAACAATCATCACGGTAGATGTTAACAGTATTACTCATTAACCACTAGGTGAATGGCTAGACACTATAGCATGAACTTTGCTTCTTAGTTCATTTAAACTCCCTAACAATCCTATGAGCTGACTTCTAGTATTATCCCCATTTTGTGGACTGGTAAACTGAGGCTCAGAAAGGTGAAGACTCTGGCCCAAGGCTGCTCAGCTAGTAAAACAGGGTCAGGGACTCAGATCCAGGTCTGTCTGGCTCCAGGGTCTACAGGGCCCGTGCTCTTCGACACTGGGGCTGATGGGAGCTCCCAGGCCCTCAGGGGGGCTTAGAGAGGGGTCAAACTTGTGCTTCAGGTGTGGGCAGCATGGAAGGAAGGGCCCTGAAGACAGACACCATTTCCTGGGGGAGGCAGCACTCTGGGCAGGAAGCTGGAGCAGCCGCTTGTCCCGGTTGTGTGGCCTGGAACAAGCCCCTTCCACACAGGAGCTCTGGGAAAAGGAGGGTTGGACCTAGGTGCATTCTAAAGGATCCTCCCCAAAACTGCTACCCATCTGGGTTTCTACTTTGGACTCCTATCTGGAGCCACCCATGGCTATGTAGACCTGCTCCTCCTATAAGAAGCCCCCTAGAGGCTCACCCCTCGCCACTCCCAGCTCCCTGCCCCACAAGGTGAGATGTCAGTCTCTGTGCTGGGCCATCTCTCCCTTCCCCATCACACTTGTTGTCTACAAGGCGCAACTGGTCCCGGCTTTGGCAAACACCACCTCCCCCAGCCCTCCTTACTCCTGGGCCCTGGGGAGACCTTTGGCCCGGGAAGATACCTTGGAGACTCCTGGAGAGACAACACTGGGGAGGGAGGGCAAGAGGAGGCAAGCAAGGGGGGAGGCAGGGAGTGGGGTACACATGGCGGGGGGCTGGGGCATGGGAGGGCTGCAGGGGGCTCCACATTCCTCAGGGAACCCTCTCCAGGAAATCTCATGCTCCAGCAAGAACTCAATGAAACAAGATGGGATCGGGAGGGAGACAAACCTTAAGAGACTCTTAAATCTCACAAAACAAACTGAAGGTTGCTGGGGGTTGGGGGGAGGGAGAGGGGAAAGGGTGATTGGGTGATGGATATTGGGGAGGATATGTGCTATGGTGAGTGCTGTGAAATGTGTAAGCCTGATGATTCACAGACCTGTACCTCTGGGGCAAATAATTCATTATATGTTAATAAAAATAATTTTAAAAAATCAAAGATGTGCTTCAGTATGCAATAATTTACTCAGAACAAGTGATGAAAACTTCCCTCCCATTAATCATTGAGCAAAAGCCTAATTGATTTATAGGCATGTGGCCTGTGCAACACTCCGGGGGAAGAGGGCGTGATGTGTGGTGTGAGTGTGGCTCTGACGTCACATGCTCTCCAGCTTGGCATCCAAGGCCCTCCCCAGGCAGGGCCACACCTGGCTCTCACTGCCCTGACCTGCCTATACCTCGCTTCCATGTCGGAACCCACTGTGTCCCAATTTCTAACATGTTCTCAGAGCTGCTCCTGTAGAAACTGGAACCGGGGGTTAGGACCATTTCAGACAGTATTTGACTGCATTGAACCAGTCACAACAGGTGCAAACCACTTCTAACCAGTCTGAGCTGGTTATAACTCATTATGATTTTGACCAGATCTGGAGAAAAACGGGTTCTAAAGTTATTTGATCGGACCACACTACTGTTGACCTTTTTATTTTTTAAGATTTTATTTATTTGAAAGAGAGAGCGTGTGTGCACAAGTGGGGGGAGGGGCAAAGAGAGAAGCAGACTCCCCTCTGAGCAGGGAGCCTGATCCGGGACTCAATCCCAGAACCCTGGGATCATGACCTGAACTGAAGGCAGATGCTTCACTGACTGAGCCACCCAGGCGCCCTAACTTGGACCTTTTAAACTAGATTCAGGGGGTGCCTGGGTGGCTCAGTGGGTTAAGGCCTCTGCCTTTGGCTCGGGTCGTGGTCTCGGGGTCCTGGGATCGAGCCCTGCATTGGGCTCTCTGTTCAGCAGGGAGCCTGCTTCCTACTCTCTCCCTGCCTGTCTCTCTGACTACTTGTGGTCTCTGTCAAATAAATGAATAAAATCTTTAAAAAAAAGAAAGAAAGAAAACTAGACTTAGGCTAAATCTAATTGGATCAAATGAATTCTACCCAGATCGAAGACCAGTTCCAGTGCGGCCTCTGAGACGGTTGTCACTGAAACCAGCCCGTTCCTTGGCCTTCTCGGGGAAGGTCGTCCCTACTGGCTATTCTTGAAGAAAAAGTGGGCTGGTTCTATGTTTTGTTCTGAGACATTCTAGAGAAAGAGCTTGTTCTTTTGTTAATAACTCCATGTACAGTCCCCCGAGTGCCTTTGCACCACTGGTTTGACCCCCATAAGAAGTGTCTGAGCCAGGGGGTCATATCCTGTGCCCATCAGACTTTTAGAGGGCGTGGAGGGGGGTCTGGAATTCCAGCCCTCCCCTTGCCAGCTTCGTGGCTTGGTTTCCTTGCTCTGAGCTCAGTTTCCTCCCATGTCAAACGGAGGGAGTAGAAGCGTCGACTCTATTATGATAATCATCGAGAAAGATGGTTTCTGTCTCAGCATCTGGGGCAGTGTTATAACCCACAGCAAGTGCGCAAGAAATATTTGCTCTTTTTTAAAATGATGATTGTCGCAACTGCACAATTTGTCATGCAAATGGGAAACTGGGGGTGGGGGGGCTTATCCTGGCTCTGTCTCACTTGAACACCAGCCCACTGGGTTTCGACCTCCCTGCTTTCTCTCCTAGAGAGTTCCTAGGAAGTTAGAGACCTGAGTACCACAGGTCCTCCCCACCCTCGCCTGCCAGGTGAGACCCAGGCTGTCCTGCAAGGGGCTTTCCAGGACTGCTCCTAGGAGCTGTCACTTCTACATTGCTTTTGGACACCTGTAGAGGGTTCCTCTTTACTGAGACTTCCTAGAGGTGAGTGAACTCCCCAGGGACAGAGGAACTGGAGCCGGCTTTCAAGCCACATCTGACAATCTGGGCAGAGCCCAAGGCTCTGTGTGGGCCGTGGAGCGAGAGGGGGATCCTCTTGGGCTGAGGGGAGAGCCCTGGGCCACAGATTCAGCTCCTGGGGTGTCCCTGCCCGCCTCCAGGCCTCTATCTACTGAGCAAGAACTAGCTGAGGGGGTGGGGTCCTGGAGGGCTCCCCAGGGGTTCTGGGGAACTGGGTCTTTGAACCTCTTGACCTGTTCTGACAGGAGTCATGACTGAGGGTGGGGTGAAGTGTGGAAGGTACCTCACCCCAGGAACGAGCCAGCTCCTGTGGTTGGGCCTGGAAACCTTCCCCTTCCTCCTCCCCCTACCCCCATTCTTCTCTCTCAGAAACAAATTATATACACATCACTAGACACTCAAAAACTAACAATTTCTAGAAATTACAGTTTGCTGAGGGTTCACTGTGTTCCAGGCCCTTCCCTGTGTTCTGTCATCTACTATCACAAGGACCCTATGAAAGGGGTCATCTGGACCTCACGCAGAGGAGGGAGGGCAGGACTGAGCCCGCCTTCCCCAGATCCCCACACTTTGCCCTTAACCTTGAGCTCTCCCCACCAGCTGCCCTCCCAGGGCTCATAGGGGCCTGAGTCCAGAGAAAACAGCAAACTGGGGCCCCTGGTCCTCCTGCTGGTTCCTGCCTGGCTCAGTCCTACCCAGGAGCTCCTGCAGCGCACAGGACTGCCAGGGAGGCAGGCGCTGCAGACCTGGTCCCAGTGGGTTGTTGGGTGCATGGGCAGAAGGAAGACACAAGCCGATGGTGGTGGGACAGGACAGGTGCAGCGCAGAAACCACTGTCCCTTAACTGAGAAGAGAGTCCAAGGCCACCTCCACAGCAGCACTTGGCCACCTGGATTCCACTTGCACACTGCTTCTGCTGAGCAGCTCACCCCCGCCAAGGCGAGCAGTCAGAGAACCACCAGAGCTGCGGGAACCGCCCTTTGTAGGGAAAGGGCCCGAAGGGGCAGGAATCATCATGTGACCTTTCCACATCGTGTGTCTGCAGAGCAACCGATTGGGGGTTTCCCTCTGAAGTCTTACAACTACCCCAGGATGTAAATGCTCTCCCAGATCTTTCTTTTAGCTTAAAAATGAATGCACTGCGGTTAAGCTACCCGCGAAGTACAAGTCACCATCTTAGGCATTCTAAAGTGTAGCGTTCAGGAGTGTCAGCTGTACTGACACTGTTGTGTGACCAGTCTCCACGACACTTTCATCCCGCAAAACAAACTCGGCCCAAGCAGTCCCCCCTACTTCCCGCCCCTCCGAGGGTGACCACCCTAGGCCCTCAGGCCCCAGGAATCTTACAGGACTTGTCTTTTTGTGATGCCTAGTTCCATTTAAAAGCCAGGGAATGGGGGCTCAGAGAGACTGAGCCACTTACCCACTGTCACCAGCTGGTCAGCGACACAACCAGGCTTGGAACGCAGACCCTCCATCCCCACAAGACCACGCAGCCTCTCGAACTTGGCTGGCCTCTTTGCACACCGTCCCTGCTCCAGGTGGAAGAGCCCGAGGCCCTTTGGGGTCACACGTGGGAGGCAGTCGTGGGGAAGCCCAGCCACCTGGCTCCAGCCCCAGAAACACCTGCAGGAGGGCTGGTTTTCGTGATCACACCCTAGAATTCGGCATGAACCCAGTCAGCTGGGAGGGGGAGAGGTGGGGCCTGAAATCTTTCTCAGCTGCTCCCTCGGGCCTCACTTGCTTTTCTAGACCCTTCACCTGGTGGCGTGAGGGTGAGATGGCCTCTCAGAAGAAGGCAACGCAAGACTTGATTCTTTCAAGCCTCTGCTGAATGCTCACTGTTCAACTGGAGCCACAGGTCTTGGAGGGTGACCACCTGTCTGTATGTCTCAGCCCAGAGGAGTCAGAGAAGCTCAGACACAGACCCTGCCTGACTTCAAAGGCCTCCCTGAACTGGGACCAGTGCTGTCGCCTGAACATGGGGAGGTGGGGCTAGATGAGCCCTCTGTGACAGGCACAGTGAAAGGGTTAAGGGTGTCTGCAGGCAGTGGTCATTTCCAGGTAGGGCAGTCAGGGAGGCCTTCCCGGAGGAGGTGGCACTGAGTCAGGAGGATCTAGATGTAGGGAGGGAGTGGAAGTACAGCCCAAATGGTGGAACAGCCTGAGCACAGGCACAGAGGCCTGCAAGCGCCTTGTCCCCACAGTTGGGGCAGTGAACGGGTCCTCACCATGTCTCCCAAAGGAAGAACATGGGAGAGTCCTGTCCCCTGATTGGCCTCAGTCTTCCTCTTCCCCCAGGGCACAGACTTTCACAAAGGTGGTCCCTCTCCAGAAAAGCCACTCCGCCAGAGGGAGAAAGAATAACCAAGGGAGCCTAGAGCCCCTGCCTGGTGCACAGAGGAAGTCTCAGAAAATGCCTTCGTAGTGACTTCTGTTGGGGAAGGAAGGGGGACAGGCCAGGTGAAGCTTTTGTTTGTACACAGAGCTGGCTGTGAGTCACCTGGAATTTCCGGAGTAAGTCAGAAGGTTGAGGGAGAGCCAGGAATAGGTATGTGGGAAGAGGAATAGAAAAATAGTACGCTGACATTTATAGGAGGGAGAGAGCACCCCCTATTGTAGGGAATCCGTGAAGTGGTTAAGGGGGTGGCAGCATTTGCTCAGATGGCCTTCGAAGGTGGGGAAGGTTCTGAGAAGTAGATAGGGACAGGAGGGAGAGGGCAGGCTCCCCGGGAGGAAGGGACCGCATGGGCAAAGGCCCAGGGGTGGGACAGAGGGGGCCACCCACAGGGCCAAGCATTCACTTTGGCTGAAACGTGAGTGAAGGGGGTCTGGGAGTTGCACTGGGTGATGAGCCGAAGGGCTAGGTCATGGACACTCTGCAGCTGGGATGTCTTGGGAAGGCTGTGAAGAGCCTTCAGGAGCGTTTAAACAGAAAGCTCTAGGAAGGGCGTGCTGGTGAGCTCCTACGACACACCAGAGCCAGAAAGGAGACCACAACGGCATCCCTCAGATGTAATGAGAGACGGAGCTACATGGGGCTGAAGAAGCAGAGAAGGATGAGACCGGACTTATCAACAGAGCCTTCCACAGAGACCAGGACTTCTGGTCCATTTTCCCATCTCAGACGGGAAACCAACAAGATGTGCCCCGGGTCACCCAGCTGGTCAGGCCCTAGACCTGCTCCACACACTGCCCCAGGGTTGGCGGTCCCCCACCAATGCTGCCTAGAGGGCTCTGTGGGAAAGGATCCCCAAACTGGAAAGAAGGCTATGATTGCTTCGTGACGTCTGCCACAGGCACGGGCCTGGAGTGGGTGGCCCCGTGCGCCCACTCACTATCTCTGTGCTCGCACCCGTGGTGAACAGACCTGCCCATCCTGGCTGACCTCATGGCCACGAGGACCAGCGAGATCCTGTGTGGGAACATGTTCAGAAGCCTATCACGATGGCATAAGAGGGATGGGTTGTTTTTATGGTTATGCAGGCCTCCCTTAGTCACTGAGCCCAGTGCCAGAAAAAACACACAGCCCCCCAATATCCTCGACAGCTTTCCCCCACATGCCTGTTGCCTTGCTTGTTGACTAAGGTGGGCTTAGTCACAGATGGCTGCACAGGGGCTGCGTTTGAGGCCCATATGGAGGGATGACACACTTCACAACCACAGACCGAGGGCGCTGTGAGTCACCGGCTCCTGGGCCCATGGAGTGGAGGGCAAGGCCCCTTTCATGATGGGCACGGCCAGAGCCTGCTAGAATGTGCGGCCACACTGACCACATCTGCCACATCTCATCAGAAGCTGGCTGCAGCTCAGCCCGGGCTTCCCTCCGTCCCCGAACACCAGTGTGTCAGGATGGACTGAGGCTCAGCCTCCTGTGTATACTCCTGGGCAATGGCCCCCGACCCGCTCATTTGCCACCAGGACAAGTGAGCCCCAAGGTAGAATTACCCCCATTTGGGTGGAAGTCACCAAGATTTTCTTCTGTGGAGATTTTTGCGCAGAAGTGATTGGAGAAGAAGAGATGAGACCAGACTCACAGCTCTGTGACCCTGGCTCGGCCACTCACTGCCTGCGGGACCGCAGGTGAGTCCCTTAACATCTCCGTGCCTCAGGTTCCTCATCTGTAAAATGGGGACAAAATGTCCTGTCCGGCCTAACTCCCTGGGAAAGGTAGGAATGAACTCTGAAGCAGACTTCCGTTCTTACAGAACTTCCAAGCTGGGGGTGGCCTTTCATCCCCACGTCCATATTTGAGCCTTACAAGGCTCCTGTGGGGCTGGCAGGGCAAGCGTCTGTGTTATCCCCATTTCATGGATGAGCTGACCGAGGCCCAGAGTCACACGGCCAGACAGGGGCGGAGCCTGGCTTGACGGCCGGTCCTCATGGACGGCTCCCAGCAGTGCTGGGAGGACAGACACCAGGATGCGGTCACAGCTCGGTAGAAACATGACAGAGACAACCAGGCAATAGAAATGGGGGATGGGATCAAATGAGAGCCCCCGGTCCCGGCCGGCGGGGGAGGGAGTGATGGGGACACCCTCTCCCAGAGCTCCAGGTCAGGTGTCAGGAGACAGGCTTTTCCTACAAGGGGAAGCCCTCCTGCTGCAGGGACCATGCCCAGCCTCCACTCTCCTCCACTCCCCACAGGAACACCATCACTCTCAGCTCCACACTGGCCTTGTTCTTCATTTATCACTCACATGGCAGGTCCCCAGTGGTGGTCAGACACCCAGCACCTGCCCTAGGGCTGGGCACGCGGGAGCCACCAGGAACGGTCTGTGCCATTGAGCTGAATTGAGAAAATCGTTCCCCATTCTAGGCCTCAGGTTTCTACCCGTGGGGGTGGGGGGTGGCAATCGCTGCTTCTCCCCACCCCAACCAGCATCAAAGTGAGCATGGGGAGACTGGGGGGCTTCTCAGACTGACCAGATGAGTGAATGTGAAGTTCAAGGTGATCTGTACCCATGCACCACCCCCACTTGGCTATCCTCTCTGAATTCCCCCCAAACCCAAGCCAGGACCCACATGCCTAGAGGCTCGCACCCTTTACCTGAGTGGCGGGTTTTCTCCCCCATGCCTAGACAAAAAGCTCCTGGGGGTAGGAACTCAGACTTAGGGGCTTCAAGACCACACGTGGCTAGGTGCCTGTCACCTACATAGGCCTCTGGGCTTCCCTGGCTCAGGCATTTTTACCTAGGCCCGAATCCCCCAAAAGTGTCTGCAGAAATGTGTGGGTGTGCACACAGATGCCTGTGGGACTTTCCCTGCTCTCACTGCAGTCTCTGAGGGACCCAGCACCCCAAAATGTCAGGCCTACTGCTTCCTCCTGTCTCCTGCCTCATCACACGAGGTGGTCCCTTGTGTCTGTGACCCCAAACAGACCACGGCTCTCTGCCTTCATGTCATGAGCACCCGTCCCAGGCCTGTCACACAGTGTTGCTCAGTGCACGTCAGGGAGCCCCACCCCAAGGTGGGAGCTGAATGAATGTGGGTCTGTTTGCCCCCGAGAGTGGCCATGTCAATCCCTTAGTGATCTTAGTCTTGCACCTGATGTGGGTCGGGCTGCCTGAGTCACATTCTCTCTCAGGTCCTTTGAACCCCCCCAAAAGATCCCATTTATTGAGTCACAGAGCACCCAGAACACAGCCACATACATTGTTGCCAGACCCTCACAGCTTTGTGGCATAGCTCAGTCAGGAAAGTTGGATCACGCTGCAGGAACAAAGAAGCCTCACATTCCCATGGCTGACGCCAGCCTTGTCCCTCGCTTATGACTTCTCAAGGCTGGGATTTCTGAGACACCTCAGCCTCCTTCTCACTCTGAGACACGGCCTGAAGGAGCAGTCTCCATCCGAAACAACACTGAACACCCCAACAGAGGGAGGAAGGTTCTAGAGGATCCTGCATGCAGGATTACAAGGTCGACTCAAAACTACACACCTCACGGGACGCCTGGGTGGCTCAGTCGGTTAAGCCGCCGCCTTCGGCTCGGGTCGTGATTCTAGGGTCCTGGGATCGAGTCCCGCATCAGGCTCCTTGCTCAGTGGGGAGCCTGCTTCTCTCTCTGCCTCTGCCTCTCACTCTGCCTGCTGTGCACTCGTATGTGCTCGCTCGTGCTCTCTGACAAATAAAATCTTAAAAAAAATGTCATCAGCCAGAACTAGTCACATGGCCCCAACCACACGGAGACTGAGAAACACCAGGAAACAGGATAAGAGCACCAGTCCTCCCCATCTCACG
Organism: Mustela putorius furo; assembly: GCF_011764305.1. Taxonomy (NCBI): domain Eukaryota; kingdom Metazoa; phylum Chordata; class Mammalia; order Carnivora; family Mustelidae; genus Mustela; species Mustela putorius. The sequence continues at coordinate 10,405,586 of NW_025422045.1, read as the reverse complement.
TCTGTGGACACAGCAGCTGGAAACCCACCCAAGGCCATGCAAGGGAGCAGCAGGGCTGGGAGCTCACACATTCATGAATGCTCCAGAGCCCAGCCCCTTCTCTGACACCATCCCACTTCTGCACAGGGGCTGCCTGGGGCCCCAGAGCAGCCTGGGGCTGACTGAAGGCTCTTGAGGTAGGGAGGGGGGGCCAGGATGAGGTCAGTAGGCCCTCAGCCTCAAATTCCTGGTGGTGCCACTGTCATTTGTGGTGTGCAGAAGGAATGATGGATGGCACATCCTCTGCAAAGAAGACATATCTGTGTGTCAAAGATGTGCTGAGCTTCTCCCCAGTGCCCAGTCAGAGTCTCACAGTCTCAGAGTCTCAGAGTCTTGGGAGCTGGGAAGGCACGGATGAGAACCCAGAAGTCCATGGGAGCAAAGCATCTTGTGGTGCCAGAAAGCAAGGGAGTGCTCAAAGAATGACTGAGATGTGTCCAAAGGACACCCCAAAGGTGCTCCCACTAGGCTAATCTGGGCCCATCTGAGCACCCAATTCTGTAATGTTGGTAACAGATTATAACCTAGTGAATCAAATGAGAAACCATGAGTCCACACTCCTATAAGTAAAAGAACAAATAAATTGAACAAGACAGGTACGTGACATCAAAGTACCTCCCACAAAACATTCATCAGTTTTATAACGTTGCAGTGGAGAAGTCTGGTGGATAGCACCCAACTCAAGGGCTCAAGGTGAACATCCTCAGGAATGAGACACACGGAAGTCACGCCCCACCTGGTAGGAGCAATGAAGACTTGCCAGCATCAGAGGGCAGCACTGTCTGCAGGACCCGAATCCAATCACAAACAGTGTCAGAAAACCCCAAATGGAGGGACATCTCCCAGCAGGATGGGGGTCACAAAAGTTAAAGAAATACCAAGGAACTGTTCTAGATGGAAGGAGGCTAGCGGATCTTGACAACGAAGTTCAGGAATGTTTCTGATCAGGACACTTTTGCTACAAGGTACATCATGGGGAAAACTGGCAAAACACGAACAGGGCTCCGGATTGGGCAGCAGTGATGTTTCTGAGTTACTGTGCTGTCCTGTGGTTAGGGTACGTCCTTGAGAGTAAGCTGCTGCAATGCTAGCCCAAGTCCACCAAATCCTTTAGGGTGTACTTTCTGCAAACAAGGACACACTTTTTGTAGGAAATGGACCCGCAAGAATTTGGTGGACATGGAGTATTATTGTAGCAACTTACTCTTAATGGATCAGAGCAAAAATTACCTGTATTGCACGTGCAACTTTCCTTCATGTGTGATACTGTTTCAAAATAAAAAAAAAAATAATAATAATAATAAAAAGAAGACAAACAAGTAACAAAAAGTGGAAAAAGCCTTTCTTGGCCTTTCTTGGCTCTGCAGCTTCGGAACTTTTTGAAGGCCTGTCTTTTTTGGTGCAAGGACGCCCTCTTGTGGTGCTTATGGCACAATGCAGCACTCGGCAACCAGGTGGAGTCTGGGAGTTCCTTACTCTTCCCAGGGGTCAGGGTCCTAGAAGGCCATCTCATCTAGCTCTGGGCCTCCAGCCAGAGTTTCTCCTCACCCACACCATAAAGATCCCTGTGCCATCTGCTTTCAAAGTTCCTGATGTGTCCCCTTCTGGCCCAGATGCTAGGATGCTGGGACCTACCCTGAAGACCAGACCCCTAGGAGGTTCTCTGGACAGCCATGGGAGCTGGGAACCAGCCTGATGAGGGGAGAGACCAGAGACAAGGGCTGTGGAAGACAGAAACCAGCTGGAAAGCCAGAAGCTGACCCTCACTGTCCCCCTGGCTTTGGGCACATCACCTCCCAACTCTCAACCTCACTTCCTTCTTTCTGTACATGTGCAGTCTAGAGATCGTGACACTTGCCCAGACTTCACAGAAGCTAACAAGATAAAAGAATAGATCTTAGGTCTCTGTAAATGGGTAACCACAAGTCCAAGGCTGACCAGGAAAGGCCTGATCTACACTTGTTTCCCAGCACAATTACAAATGACCCCTCCTTCTCTCTGATAGATCACTTGGTCACAACCAAGGATAAATAATCTCCCAAGTGGGGGATAATGTTACAACCCCCGCCACCTGGAGGCTTACATCGTAATGGACTCCTGAAAGTCCCCAGGATCCTAAGCCTTTGTACTTTCTTCCCACGCCTTCCACTTTGGATGTGACACTTGTAGGAGCAAGGGGTGTGAACTCATTTTGGCATGGCCCTTAACAAATCACAAAGAGCAAATCCCATTCTGAGTGGGGAGCTAAGCCCATCTTAGGTGGGTAGGCAATGGGTGGCTGGCTGGCAGGGAACTTGCTCCTTCTCCAGAAACCCAGGGGTCTTGATAGGTAGGGGAGCCCCATGGGCCTGAGCAGTGAAGTTTTAAGTGATTGGTTGGAAAAAAAATTAGTATCATATTTTTGTGGTGGAAGAAAATGCAAGATCTCTCTCCCTCTCCCTGGGAAGGGAAACCCAAACCTTTGGGTTCCACGGTCAGGGAGAGGAAGGCAGAGTGACTTTTGTATGTTTCAGAGGCTGTCATAAGGTCTGGTCCATCCTGGGAGTAGATCTGGTGTTTCCCCAGGGACTGGGGGTGGTGGGGGAGAAGTTTGAGTGTGGAACGGTTGGTGAGGGGTACCTGGAAGGTGATGGGAGCCTCTCCATGTTCTGCTGGGGGTGGAGGTGATGGAGTTTATAAGTTCCTAAGCAGTGTTCTATGCCTGCTCCCCTATATAGGCAGGGCCTTGATGGGCTGGTGGTGGGGGTCGGGGGACTGGACAGGGTCTCTGGTGGCTCTGGGCTCAGCCAACAGAGTAGAGCATGAAGGCAGCCAGCCCCATGCAGCAGGGGACGCAGGAAAAAGACCAGGCCCCAGGCAGAAGAAGGGGCAGAAACATTGTCAACAGCCACAGCCAGGCCCTGTACTATATTCCGAGACGCCATGTGACCAGACTTCCTGTAAGATCTAAGAAGGGACTAGGAAGAAAATAGGATGCTGTAGAAATACATAAAAGTGGCCCCTAGAGCTACAGTACAGGGGGCATGGGCATTCAGGCTGAGCCTGATTTAGGAAAGTAAAGAACTGCGACACGTCTTAGACCAAGCATAGATGAGACCTCAGACCAGTCACAGAAACTCAGTGAGTTCCTCAAAGAGGGACTGGGCTCAGAAGAAGCCAGGGCTGGGCGCAGCAGATACTTGGTGTTTCATTTTCTTTACTGATATTTTTCAAAAGTACATTCATTGTGAAAAAGGCATAGGTTCTAGAAAACCAGTAATATGAATGTTTGTATAATAAGAGTTAATTGTACCATGGACCCTTTAAGGGGAATCTTCCATGGCCAGGGGCTTATGACAGGATCTCAAACCCTGTAGAGAACTGCTATGATCCAGATTTTCTGGGTCGGGAACCCAAACCTCTACAGGGAGCAGGAAGGAGGCGGTGACACTGATCTCTTACGGGGGGGGGGGGGGGCACTGGGGCCGGGGTTTGTCAGCCTGAGTTCTGACTCCTGCACCCCACGGCCTCTCTGGGAGGAGCCGTATTCCTGCTGTACTGCTCATTCCCTGGGCATCTAAGGGATTCAGGCCCTGGTGCAGTAGGCGGGCCCCAGCCTGTGGGGAAACTGGAGAAGGGGGACCATGGAGAGAGTTCTGGGCAGCCGCTGCCCTGTGGAGGTATGTGTGGTGGTGGCCTGGGGACCACTGATAGCTGGCAAGGCCTGCAGTCAGGAAGACAGGCTGGATATGGGACAGGAGGGGACTGAGGACAATCAGTCCCGCTGGGGCACCTCGGTGTGCTTGGCCTGACCCCAAACTTTGGACTCCATTTTGCAAATCGTGCCAACTTACGCCCTGCAGGGAAGGAGATTCTGGGAAAGGCAGCTCTGAGCTTTATGGGGGAGCAGAAGTGCCCAGCCGACACCCCAATCCTAGGCACAGCAACCCTAGGGCCTCGCCTTGCCTCCAGAGGCCTTGAAATTGGGAAGGCAGTTTGGCAGCTCGTGTCTTTGGCCGACCGTCTCTCCAGGCCACTGCCTGCCCCTCTCACACAGTGAACACAGACATGGGACAGCCAGGGTGCCCCTCCTGCCCAGGGCCTGGAGCCAAAGCCAATGCCCTGGGGGTGGGGGTGACAGTGAGAAATGTGGTTCCCCGCAGTGGCTTCTTCGGGGAGCCCTTGGCTCCAACCATCAGAAGGCAAAGGGGACAGGGAGGCCGGAACCAGTAGCCTTGCTGTAGGACCCTGACTAGCAGGGACGCCCTCCCCACCCATACTGGGTTCCTGCATTGTCTCTAATCCACCTTCTATCTGGCCCTGAAGGGGCCTCCAATCTGCAGACCCTCCTTTCCCCGCAGCCCCCAACTTGGTGTGAGCGAGTGGGGCCTGGAGGGACAGAGCAGGAGGAGCCCCCGAGAGCTGGCCCTGCCTTGGGGCGTCATCTCAGAGCTGGGTCTGCTCCTGCAGCCGGTGCTTCCTCTGCCCCTGGAGAAGCCCCAGAGCACGGCCCCTCTTTGACACCCATCCCTCCCGGCCCCAAACGCCCTCTCAACGTCCCCATGGAATTCGCCAGTCGGCAGAAGGACCTTTCCCACGGTGGCCTGCGGTGAGAGGCCCTGAGTGGGGTGCAGAGGGCTAGGAGGAGGAGGTGAAGGCCCAAGCTGGGAGCCTACCTACGCGTAGAACGGGAGTCTGTGCTGGGCTGAGCAGAACGGGGCCTCCCACCACGCCCAGGCTGTGGGGGACTGGAGGAGCGCGGGGCTGGGCCTGCACAGCTGAGTTCCGGGGGCGGCAGGGGGTGCTGCACAGGCAGGGGAAAGGCGCAGAGGAAGCCCAGGGTGGGGGGGTTCCGGCGGGTCTGGTAGCCTAGCAGAGAGTTGGGAAGGCGCTCGCTGCGGCTGTTCCACGCAAGGTGAACATCTGGGCTCTGGGGCGGGGAGTGGGTTGGGGGAGCAGAGGGGGATACCTGAGGACATAAAAGGCCTCGAAAGAGAAGCCAGGAAGACAAAAGATGAACAGTAGTGACCCGTGAATGTCGTGTTGTCAACTTACGGTTTTTCTCAACCCATCGTCCTCACATGCCTGGGAAGCAAGTCTTAGTGTGTCCTCATCCCCGCTTTTAAGACTACACACAGCAATTCCCTCCTCTTACAGAGGAGGAAACTGAGGCACAGAAGGGATGTGATCCCCGAAGGCCCCCCATGGCAGTGCCAGGGACGCCACCACTCGCTGGGCCTCGATGTGGGGGGAAGGGAACGCCCCAGGAAAGGTGGGGGCTGGGGGTTCTCCTGAGGGTCCCAGTGGCCATCCCTGAGGAACATGGGAGGTGGGTTGAGAGGGAATGCAGGCAGTTGACAAAATGAAAAATCAAAGGCAATCCGGCCCCAGATCCTGAGCTAAATGCTGGGTGTGTCGCCTTCCGGGGGTGGGGGTGGGGGTAGGGGAAGTAGAGTTAGCAGCCAGGGGCTGGTGGCAGGGCTGGGGGTGGACAGGCCTGAGCTCAGACAACAACTCCAACATTGGGTGAGCCCTCTCTCTGGGCCAGACATCTTCACAGGGCACCTTCTCCTCAACGTGGACCTTATCAGCTCTGTGCTATGGTTCAGAACACACGGGCTCTGAGCAGCAAGTCCCTTCCCCAGGGTCATAGGAGGAAGTGCTGGAGCCATTACTCAGGCCATGGTCTTCTGCGTCCAATGGCATGTTCTCTGACCATGACCCATGTTAATGAGAATGGCTGATGACTAGGAGCCAGGTACAGTGCCAGGACATTTATCCGGATTATCTTTTATCCATATGACCCGCCCTTATTTTATGGCGAAGGAACCTCAGGATCAGAGAGGTTCAATGTCATGCCCAACGCCACACTCATTCAACCCAGATCTTCCTGGACTCCAAAGCCCCATACTCTTTCCTCTATAGCTTGTTTCCCAAAGTGTGTTCCATAGTACTTCCACAGCTGTCCTGGAAGGAGCTGGGACAGCTGCTGGTGGACAAACATCTTGGGAAACATTGAGTTAAGCAGTGATCTTTACATTTGGATTTCCTGGAGCTTGAATGACCTATTTTATGAATCTCTGACAGTGGAAACTGGCATGCCCCAACCTAATCTGTCCACAGTCTCTGTCTACCACAGAACAGTGCACTAGTTTGGAACGTGTTCAGCTGCAAGAGCACTGCCTCCCCCCATGAGCAGCCGGGACCCAGTATGGAAAGAGGCAGCCCAGGGCCGATGTGAAGGCTCAGACATGGCACTGGGAACTCGGGCTCCTTCTAGCTTCCTGCTCTGACATCCTTAACACGGAGCTCCCATCTCCCCAGTTGCAAAATGGTGCAGCCCTTTCTAGCACCACAGCCACACTTCAGGCAAGAAGAAAGAGAAAGGCGAAGATCAGAGGCGAGTCTGAACCTTTATACCCCGGAAGCTTCCCCCAGCAGACTTCTGCTTACATCTCGTTGGCCAGATGTGTGTTCTATGATCACCCTGATGGCATGGGAGCCCTAAAGAGTGAGCCACTTTAAGGGGGCACATTGTCACCTGGCTGGGTAACACCTCCTGGGTCTATGGCTAAGGAAAAATGGATCCCATGAAATTCCTCCTGGGACTGGCATTCTGTGAACCTACTTTGGAGAATGCTGCTTTTCCTCAAGCCACTTCCCCTCATTTTTCAGTGAAAAGTCAACTTATTCCCCAAGACCCCCTTCCTAGGTGAGGGACCCTCTCCCCTGCCAAAGCCCCGGGATTCCCCCACTCCCATTCCCCATCAGCACATGGTGGGCTATGCTGGAGTGAGGAACAGGGATGCTGATCTCCACCATGGACATGTTCCCTACCAGCTGCTGAAGGGCAAGGACACACCACTAACAACTGTATCTCCCCTGGGGCATGTGTCTAGTAGCTGCATGAAGGGCGTGCAGAGACAGAAAGTGATTCGGGATGCCTTACTTGATGAGCTAAGACCGGTACAAACTTGAACAAACATAAACAGAAAAGGAGACTTTTTAATAAGGACCCGGGGTGGGGGGTGGGCTTTCGGGGAACACAGGGCTGGAGAATAGTCAGGGCTTAGCAAGGGATGGGGCGGAGTCTGGAAGGGCATGGGGATTCCAGGCCACCTCTCTCCCTGGGGCTTGCCCCATTAGCGTGCTCTGCAACGTGGCCTTTTCTGCTCCTCTGACGGGGGGTGAGAGGCAGATGCCATACTGAGCTCCCAGTGAGATTGGCCTTCGGCCCAGTTCCCAAGCCGGGGAAAGGACTCTGAGTGGTCTGGCCTGCATGGGTTAGGTGTCACCCTGGTCCAATCAGCTGAGCCCCTCTGTGGCTGGGAGGGGGGCAGGCAGGGCTCAGGTCAGACAGTGGGTGGGGGCCAGCTATAGCAGATACCCCAAGATGTGACTACTCGGTTTAGGGTGCTGGACTATATCAGGGGCCAACACATTCCCATCTGAGGCTTAAATCCAGCCCGCCAGCGGTCCCCGTACCTATCACCCTTGGCTGCTTTTCTGCCACAAGTACAGGGTTGATTGGTTGTGAAAGAGACTGTGCAGCCTACAGAGCCCCCTATGTATCATCTGGCCCTTTAAAGATTTATTTATCTATCTGAGAGAGAGAAAGAAAGAGCACGTGCAAGTGGGGTGCGGGGGGCAGATGGAGAGGGAGTGTTAAGCAGACTCCGTGCTGAGTGCAGAGCCCAGTGTGGGGCTTGATCTCAAGACCCCGAGATCACGACCTGAGCAGAAACCCACGAGTTGGGTGCCCCACTGACTGGGCCACCCAGATGCCCCTTATCTGGCCCTTTAGCGACAATTTTGCCAACCCCTGTGTTGCAAGGAAGTGTGTTGGTTAGAATCTTGTGCGCGGTCTGAGGGCAAGTACATGTCACTCAGATCTGCGCATCCCCAAGGGCTGCGGCCAGGGTAGCTGGGGGAGGGAAGGACAGGAGCAGGGAGGGAAGGAAGGAAAGCAACAAGCAAGCAAGGAGGGAGGGTAGGAAGGAAGGGGTGGGGAGAAGAGAAGGCAGAGAAGAGGCAGGGGAGGCAGGGAGGCAGGGCAGAGGCAGAAGCTGGTGCCCTTGGTATTCTCAGACCACTTCCCTGGAGTTGGAGCAGAGCAGAGGGGCGTTGGGAAGGGGGTTTCTTGCTCCTCCTGCGTCAGCCCCGCATCTGCTCTTAATTGAGGCGTAGTGGTACAAGCCTGATTGGGAATAGCAGGTGCTGGGACGTGGTGAACATTAGGGAATAGTCACTTGGCGGGCTCTGGAGCTGCCAAAAACGAAAGTGTGCCGATGGGCCAGATGTTCACTCATTACCACCCGCTCCTCCTCAGAAACGTTTAAAGGGAACATTTGTTTGTTGAGGAAACACAGCTGTTCCTAGGGAAATGGGTTTCCCTCCTTTGGGCAGAGGCGTGGGGGAGGGGACTGTTTGGAGAGGGACACGGGGGACGCCTTAGGTGGGTGGCAGTTAAGAGCCGCCATCCGGTCCCGGACAGGGGTCTTTGAGGACAGGACCTCAGACGCTGGAAAAGCCTAGTACACCCAGAGTCACTTTCTCTACACTCATGTGAAAGATCATTCACCCCTCTTCTCAGAGATGGAAGCAGAGGTTGAGAGAGGCCATCTGACTTAGCCAAGGCCACAGAGCTCTCAGTGGCCAAACCCAGCCGGGGGAACATGGCCTCTGCTCTCCAAGACCCCAGCTCTCACCCATGCCCATCTCCGATCCCCTTTGGCTGTCTGGGACCCATGTCTTTGCAGCTCAGTCTTAGACGCTTCATATCCAGGCCTCTGTTTCTGTCCCTGCATCTCATTTTAGATTTTCCGTCCCTTGGCCTCTGTGTTTTCCATCCGCTGTCACCTGTCTCCTTCTCTGCCTTCTGAGGATGTTTCGTTGCCGTCTGTAGGGGAGTGGCTCTGTGTTTCGTTCTTACCATCCATCTCTCTTCCGTGCTTCTCCCTCTCCATCCGTCTTTCTTTGTGCCAGAGCCACCTCGGTGATGTCTGTAATATCTCAGGGTCTGGGCCGGGTCTGTGGGATCTTGCCTCCTTTTGTTCTCTCTCTCTCTCTCTGGCGTCTCTCTCTGGATCTTTAGCATAGTGTTTTTCAAGTTGTATGTCATTACCAAAAGGAGGTCATAATATCAGTTTACAAGATTGTGACTAGCAATGAAACCAACAAACAATAGAAAACAGAAAATTTCAGGGGGTGCCTGGGTGGCTCAGTCGGTTAAGCAGGGGACTCTTGATATCAGCTCAGGTCAAGATCTCATGATCGTGAGATTGAGCCCACACTGGGTTCTGTGCAGGGGTGGAGCCTGCTTAAAATTATCTCTCTCTCCATCTGCCCCTCCTTCCTCTCTAAAATAAACTTTTAAAAAATATTTCAGACTACCTTGTGAATTGTTTCAGTTCTATACATGACTGTGTAACAGGTTCAAATGTAAAATGTTATGGTGAGATCTGATAAAGAAAATATCTTAAAAAACCACTGAGTATGGGCACCTGGGTGGCTCAGTGGGTTAAGCATCTGACTTCCGCTCAGGTCATGATCTCAGGGTCCTGGGATGGAGCCCCGCACTGGGCTCCCTGCTCAGTGGGGAGTCTGCTTCTCTCTCTTCCTCTGCTGTTCCCCCTCCATGCTCTCTCTCTCAAATAAATAAATAACATCTTAAAAAAAAAAAAAAACACTGAGTGGAGGTTCTTTGACTGTAACTGCAGAAATCTCTGACCCAAGAAGTTCAGGAAGGAATTTATTATCATAACTACAAAAAGTCTGGAGGCTGCCAGACAGCATACTCAGGAGTCAGACACTTGCCCTTCTCCTTTTGCCCTCAGCCATCCTGAACAAGCCCGCTCACTGTCCTCACCATCACAAGGTAGCTGCTGGGGCTCCATCTACCTCCTGACTAGTCCCGCAGAACATGAGGGGACAGTCTGATTCCCTGTATCCCTTTTCAGATGCGAGGAACCTTCCCTCTCATGTTTCATTGACCAGGATGAAGAGGGTCACATGCCCACCCCTTAACCAATCACTGGCAAAGGAGACAAGGCTCTCTGTGATTGGCTTAGACTACTCAGGAGGAGGTCTCTTTCCTGGGAGGCAGTGGTCAGAGGTCCTAAGCCTTGTCCCACCAGGAAGAAGAGGGAGAAGTCTGTGCACTGGACAGACTACACCCCGACATCTGTCATAGTCTCTCACTGTCCCCTCCACCCGGGTTTCCCTTCGAGTCCCTCTTTAGATCCATCCTGAGGGGAGGCCACAGAGTTCAGTTCAGGTCTCTGTATTAGCTTCTTGTGGTTGCTGTAACAAATCACCACCAACTTGGTGGCTTGAAACAAAGACATTTATTCTCTCACAGTGCTGAAGGCCAGAAGCCCAAAGTCAAGGGGTCAGCCAGCCTACACCCTACTCCATCCAGAAGCTCTAGGGGAGAGTCCATCCTTGCTTCCACCTTCCCAGGGCCCCAAGCGTTCCTTGGCCTATGGCTGCAACTCTCGTGTCTGCCTCCATTTACATATGCCCGTCCCCTCTGCTCCCTCTCTCCCCTATGTGTCTTTTATAAGGACATGTGTGACTGGGTTTCAGGCCCACTTGGATAACGCAGGATGACCTCGTCCTGAGGTCCTTAACTTAATTACATCTGCGGAGACCCTTTTCCTCGAATAAGATCACATTCAGTTTCCTGGACAGGGACACGTTTTTGGGGGCCACCGTTCAGCCCACTCCAGAGCCTCTGCCCACCCCAGGCCAGCCCAGGCTCTTGGAGGGGCTGCTCTCCCACTTGCTACCATGAGACCTTGACCTCCAAGCTGCAGGGTCCTCATCTGCCAAAAACAGACCAGAATACAGATAGGAAAAGACCTGACAAGAACCAGGAGGCAACATGTTTTCCTATTGTTTCTTGTCCTGTGAGAGGAAAAGCCAGTTGGCCTCTCCCACCTGCTCTCCGGGGAACTAGATCATTTTGGAAACTGGGCTGGTCTCTGGTGAGGTGTTAGAAAAAGACCCCCAGATCTCCCATAAGAGTCACAGGACCTGGTCAGCCTCCCTCAGTTGCTCTGCTGAGTCAAAGCAGGAAATCTCTAGAAAGCTCCTCAGCGAAGGCTGCACCTATTACCTGGCTAACCTGGCCACAACGACAGCTCTGGTAAGAGAGAGTTCCTGTCCCTCAGCTCTGCCTGTCACCTGACAGCTCCCCATGGGCCCCCACATCAGACTCTGACAGCAGTCCTCCTGGTGCAGGTATCCTGACTGAAATATTTTCATTCATTCCACAAATACTTGATTGAGCTTCTATTATGTGCCCTTCAGGCACCCTGCCAGGCCTTGGGGGTTCACCAGGGAACAAGACAAACATCCTGCTCTTGTGGAGCTGACATGGAACAGAGAGGTGAAGGCAAGCGGAAGGCCACATGGAGCTAAATGACGAGCCCTGGATCCCCAGCCTGTTCGTCAACAGATGGCTCACTGGTCGTCCAGGAAGCCCCGTGGGAGTGTCAGGTTAAGGGCAACAAAGTTGGGAGGGTGTGTAATAAAGACATGGGCCGGCCTGTGTCCCCTGGCCCTAGCAGGTAATGTCTGCTCCCTTGGTATTTCCCACCATATTTCTTCATTACTCATGATAAGCATCCCCAGACCGTCTCCCTAATTGTTTATGTTAATGAGGTGATTCATGGTGGGCCCCTCCGTAGTTTATGCTAATGACTCAGATGAGAGGGGCTCGCTCCATCAGAAAGACCAACCCCATGAGTAGAGGGCTGGAGCTCTGAGTCACGTGGTATCAGCCTGACATCAGAGAGGGCACCTGAGACTGAGTTCAGTCACGTGACCAGTGATTCACTCCATCACACCTGCGTCATACAGCCTCAAGAAGAACTCTGGGAGCGCCTGGGTGGCTCAGTGGGTTAAAGCCTCTACCTTCGGCTCAGGTCATGATCCCAGAGTCCTCGGATCTAGCCCTGCATCAGGCTCTCTGCTCGGTGGGGAGCCTGCTTCCTCCTCTCTCTGTCTGTCTCTGCCTGCCTCTCTGCCTACTTGTCTGACAAATAAATAAATAAAATCTTTAAAAAAAAAAAAAAAAAGAAGAAGAAGAAGAAGAATTCTGGACCCTGAGCTTGGATGACCCATTCCAGCTGGCAAAAGTGCTAAGGGTACTACCCCCCTGAGGACAGAGCAGCTTTCCTCCCTGGCCTTGCCCTATGTGTCTCTCCCTTTGACCAATTCAGGTTTGCAAACTTTTGCTAAAATAAAACTGCAGTCATCAAAAAGACAAATACTGTAGGATTGCACTTATATGAGGTGCCTAAGAATAGTCAAATTCATAGAGACAGAAAGTAGGGAATGGTTCCCAGGAGCTGGGGGAAGAGAACAGCGGGGAGCTGTTGTTTCATGGGTATATCGAGTTTAGGTTTACAACATGAAAAGATTTCTGGAGCCTGGCTGTAGAGCCATGTGAATGTATGTAATACCACTGAACTTAAAAATGGTTAAGGTGGTAATGTTTTTTTCAAATTTTATTGTAAATTTATTTTATTTTAAATTTCTAAATTGTTATTTTTAAAAATTTTTTATTTTTTTATTAACATACAATGTATTAGTAGCCCCAGGGTACAGGTCTGTGAATCGCCAGGTTTACATACTTCATAGCACATAAGGTGGTAAGTTTTATGTTATGCATATTTTACCATAATTTTTTAAAAACCCATAATCATGGGGCACCTGGGTGGCTCAGTGGGTTAAGCCTCTGCCTTCACCTCCGTTCATGATCTCAGGGTCCTGGGATCAAGTTCAGCACCGGGCTGTCTGCTGGGCAGGGAGCCTGCTTCCTCCTCTCTCTCTCTCTCTGCCTGCCTCTCTGCCTACTTGTGATCTCTCTCTGTCAAATAAATAAATAAAATCTTTAAAAAAAAAAAAACCCATAACCATAAATACAGTGCTTTCCTGAGTTTTGTGAGTCTTCTTAGCAAATTACTGATCTGAGGCTGGTCACGGGAACTCTGGGAATTCCTGAATTTGTAGCCCGCTGGTTGGAGTGAGGGTGGCCCAAGGGATCCTTGAACTGGCAGAGGGTATCTGGAGTGAGAGCCTTGTCAAGCCCTTAACCTATGAAGTTTGGCCCGATTCCTCAAGGAGAGGCTGAAAGTGGGAGCTGACTGGTGGGCCAAATGGCTTTTGGAATCCCATCCAGCCTCGAGTTGCTGTGATTCCTCCAGGAAAACCCCCAAACCTCAAAGCATCCACCTTCCATTGTCTGTTCCACTTGCTCATGTCTGGTTCTCTCCCTCTGGTTTCCTTATCAGGGTGTGTGTGTGTATGTGTGTGTGGTGCGCGGGCACACGCATACTCCTCTAGGCCACTCTACACTTTCTCCAACTGCATTGCTTTCTACCACCAAATGTTTCTTTGAACAGCCTTTCCTCCTTCCTAGGTGAAGGGCTGACCTCTTTGAGGGGCCCATGGAGAGCACTCACTACTGTTGTGCCAGATCCCAAGTTCGCCTCCTTGTGTTTGTTCTGGAATGTTCTCTGGCTGTAGCTCTAGCTGTAGAACACAGGCAGGAGGTAAGCTGTTCAGTTGGAAGACAGCACAATGACTAAGGAAACCAAACACTGCCACGGCTGCACCCCTACCCCGGGTCCCGAGGCCACCAGAAGGGATCAGACCCTCCTTCCCAAGGATGACCTCACTGCCCTGGGGATGTGGACTGTTTAATTAGAACACCTTCAATCGGAAACACTCATCCATTTATGGCAAAAACAGCGACAGGCTTTTAAGGACATGCCATAAGTTTTACAGTTATTGGATTTTTCAACTTGTTTACAAAAGCAATATTGTTAAATGGCCAACGGCCAGGCCCAGTTGTTTTTCCTCCTGTGCCTTCTGACAACAGGAAAGCATATTATCTCCCCCAGCCAGCTCCCAGGAGGTGTGTGGAGCTGCATTCCATTTTGCTATCTGTTTAATTATCCATTCAGCCCGGCTTACGCTAAAGCTTTTTCTCGTTTGTTCACAGCCAGATCTGTTCTGGAATGCAGCAAAGAGCTCCTTCCCCATTCCTCTACCCCCTGCAGCAGTTCCTGCAAGCAGTTTCACTCCAAGAAAATGCCAACCCCTTAAGAACGGGTCCTTTTGGAACAATGGATCCAAAGGGGGATGCAGGACAGCCTTAGTGACCCTGGCACTCGGCTTAACCCCTCCGTCATGGGCGCCTCCTTGTTCAGAGAAAGAAGATTAGAAGAGTGGTTTCCAAAGTAGGCTGCTGGGCACCAAGAGCCCCTGGGGAGATTTTAAAAATAAAGCTTGCCATGGCTTGCCCTTTCAGACTCTTGATTTAGAGGGTCTGAGTCCTCAAATCTGGAGTTTTAAAAGCTCCCCAGGTGTCTCTGATAACCTAGCAGCAGTGCCCTCTGGACTTGATGTGCTCTGCCTGTCTTTGACCCTGAGGTTCTGGATGTGCTCTCCAACGGGAGCTGGGAGGGACCAGACCAAGCCTTCCTTCTGCTTTGCATACCTGCACCACGCAGGAACTCCACACCTGCTCCCACCTGCTACAAAGCCATCTTGGAGAAACATCCAGGCTGGATGGATCTCCAGAATCATCGCGTGAGTATAAAATAAATGGGGACATGCATAGGAGTTGCTCCAAGGGTTTTGTGAATGAGGTCATCATGGAGCACCTTTGCTGGCCCAGCAGTGGGTCTGGCTCCCCAGCTTTCCTTGGGAAAGTGCCTCCAGATGAAGGTAGACTTGACAGCTGCCACTGGCTTGGCTGAAGGAGGTAGAGAGGAAGGCAAGGGGCAGAGAGCCCCAGGCAGGAATTCCCTCCTGGCAACGCAGTTTGGCCCCCAGAGGAAGAGCCTGGGAGAAGGACCAGGAGCTCCTGCATTCCAACTTCATGCCTCCCACACCCTTTACAGTGGTCAGAGTGAGGACAGTCCCAACCCACTAGGGCTTAACCTCTCCATGGCACCTAACATGCCCTTTCCTCCTAGTAGCATCTCTGTGTGGGGGCAGGGCAAGCCCAGCAGCTCCACGGATTGATGATCTGAGACAGGAAGACAGGATGGAATGATGTGAAAAAGGCCACAGGGCTGCCAAGTGGCAGAATTCTCCCTCAGATCCAATCCCAAGTCCTCAGCCATGGGCTGCCTTTATCATAATACACTTACTTACACGTGGGCCTTCACCTTTCTCAAAGTGCATCCACAGACATGACTCGAGGAGACTAAGGGGGGTAAGCGGGGAGATCTGACATTCCTCAACCCATAATCAAGGAGACTGAAGCTCCGAGAAGCTAACGAGGCCACAGAGCTGTACCCCTTGTAAGCCAGGAGCTGTAAGAAGAAAGAGTGTCAAGTTGGGTAGGGGGTGCGTAGCAGAAAGGATCACATGTTTGAAATTGGACTGTCGCTCTTACAAGCCATGACCCTGGACAAGGTATTTACACATTAAATTTTGTCCTATTAGAAAACAAAATTCAACTGAGTAGATATTAAAGATCCCATTGGCTTTCTTCAATGATTCATGAATCAAGCAACATCCAATCCAGCAGACAGAAAGGAGCTCTGAGGAGCTGTGCAAAACAAAGGACTTTGCTAGGCAGAAGGGATGGCAAAGAAGGAAGTTATAGGAGCAAAAAGGAATCGGTAGTGGCAAGGTCACTTTCCTTTAGGAGACAGCGGGGGTGGGGGAGTCTAACTATCAGACAGATTAGTTGCTAGTGCTGATCAGGTAATTCCCGATTGACTGGTTTAGGATTCCATTTCTGGGAAAGACGAAACTTTAATTAAACCTCGGTTTGGTATGAGGAGCTTAGCATAAGTGACTCCATTTGGGGCCTATTGTCTTGTTTTTAACAATTCTATATTAAAGAACAGTTTTCTAAACGTAAAAGGGATGCACAAATATAAAAAAAGATTTTATTTAACTCGCTAATTAATAAGGAAACCGGTAAGGTATTAAAAACTGGTTCTAGGGGCGCCTGGGTGGCTTAGATGGTTAAGTCTCTACTTTCGGCTCAGGTCATGATCCCAGGGTCCTGGGATCGAGTACCACATCGAGCTCCTTGCTCAGCAGGGAACCTGCTTCTCCATCTCCCTCTACTGCTCCTCCCCCTGCTTGTGCTCTTTCTCTCTGTGAAATAAATAAATAAGATCTTTAAAAAAAAGAAGAAGAAGAACAAATTTGCCTCTTAAAACAAAACAAAACAAAACAAAACAAAACTGGTTCTAAGAAGGACCGGAAGAGCACGCATGTAGAGAATCTGAAATGGATTTACAAATAGTGCCAAGCTGGTCAACATCCTCCGGGCAGTAGTCATCTGCATTCCAACAGACACAACTTTTCTACGGACAAGAATCATTTGCATTATCACCAGTTTTCTACAACTTAGTTGTAAAATACCTCGGACACTGTAAGATACACAGATTTCCCATAAAGGCATACTATTCAGGACATCCAGTAACCTTTTTTTTTTTTTTTGTGGCTCTTGCCAAGACTTCCACAGTTTTCCCTAACTTGGGAAAGTGGGATGATCCGAAGGGCTGTTGCAAGCACTGAATCAGACGGCAAACTGCCCGGTATGAAGGAGATGCCCAGTTAACTTCCTTCTGCTCCTTACCCTTCTAGAATGGCTTCCCGATTACCCAAGCCCATGGATTTTTCACGCCCATGAGTCTGGCCCAGAGGAAAGGAATGGGACCTTGATGTCACCCAGACCCAGGGTCCAGCCCTAGCCCCGCCACAGCCCCAGGCAAGTCATTTCTCCTGCCTTAGGCCTGTTTACACCCAGGAAAAATGAGCAGCTGGACCAAGTGACCTCCACGTGCTCTTCATGCCTCTAAATCTTGGCTTCGCATGGCTTGTTGGAGCACAGCGAGAACTGTGGGTTTTCTGAGACTCATTCGGGGCATAGTGAACAGATACAGACTTTGGAGTCAGCCGATGGATGTCTGATTCCCAGCTTAGCATCTAATTGGCTGTGTGCTGTGGATTAAGTGGCTTAACATCTCTGAACCTACATGGCTTATCTGTAGATGAGGTCACAACAGAGATCCAAGGGGTTAGGGACATGGCTAAGGACAGGGGAGAGAAAACTCGATCCTCAGAGAGGGGCCAGCCATGGGCAGGGAGAGGTCACAGGAGATAGTTCTCACTCGGCAGCAGTGCCAAGATGGGCTTCTAGGAGGAGGTGACCCTTGAGTAAACCCAGCAAGATTTAGACTCAGGAGACTGCTTTACAGGCACAGAGAGGCCACTTTGGACAAAGCTATGGAGTCTGGAAGGCAAGGCTGGTGCTAAGAAACTGCTCACTGTTTCATCTGGCAAGGGCCCAGGGTACCTGGAGGGGCATTCAGAAGGATAGGTCTGGGAAGGGTTGTGTGATTTTGATTGCCAAGGGCTTTCACTGATGGGCAAAGGGGTTTTGATTTCACCCTTCAGAGAGTAAGGGGCCAAGGGAGCAGGACATGGGACTCTAGCAGGTAATACCGTGGGGAGGTGCACCTGCCCACTTTGTATCCTCTCCTATGTCTGGCATGGAGAGGGGCACCTAGGAGCACATGTGAGTCCTCAGTGGTCTTAGGAATATGCCGATTCTGATTAAATAGGTCCAGCACTGGGGCCACTGTACATTTCTAACCAGCTCCCAGATGATGCTAATGCCTCTGGCCCGTGGGCCACACTTTGAATGACAGTTACATCAAGTGTGCCCTCTTGTGTGGGTAACCTCAGGGTCAGCAAATGACAACATTGTCAGGAAGATGGTGCTTAGGCTAGATACCTTCCTCTCCTCTTTCCTCCTAGTTAGTCTCCAGGCCCCAGATCCACAAAGCCAGATTTCCTGTGCCCGGCTGCCTAGGACTCAGCTGCCAACGCACTGCCCTATCTGGGCTGCCCCTTCCAGGCACTAGAGAGTTTGAAAGTCTCACTTTGCATCGCTCTCATCTTAACTTAGTACATCTCATTCCCTGTAGGCTCTGGGAGGTGAGATGCATGGGACCGCTTTTACCTAAGCCCTCCACGGAAGTTCACGGAGCAGGTGGCCATTTAGCTAAGCCTGGAAGGAAGCCAGCAAGAGGCAGGGGTTCATCCTGCAGAACTAGCCCAGACCAAGTTGTTAATGGCTAACAAAAACCTATAGTCCGTGCCTCCCAGAATACATTCTTGACTTTGGCCTGGGGCTTTGAGTGCCTTAGACCAAGGGAACTGATCTAATGTTGGGCATCATGGAAGACTTTAAGATGAGAGCACATCACACAGGTGCCTCTCACCAGGACTCAGCTGGGACCCTCCTCCTCCAGGCCCTCTCCTCAGTTCCCAGAGTGCTTCATGCCCTCCCACTATCATCCCCCCAATGGCCTGCCTCCCGTGCTACAGTTGGGAACCCCATGAAGAGAGGCAACTTGGGATTTCCAGCACCAGCACCTGCTTCACGATGTTTGAGAAATGGATGAGCGGCTCTACCCAGAGCCCACACCTCTGTACAGATCGGTGGTTCTCAGTGTGGCAACTGTGCCCCCAGGGACACTTGGTACAATATCTGGAGGCAATTTTGGCTGGCACATCTGTGGTGTTGGGTAGGGGGGGTGGGGTAAGAGAGGATGACTGGTGTCCAGAGGCCAAGGACATGTGCTGTAAACAGCCTCTAGTTCAGAGGGCAGACTCCACACAAAGGATTCTCCAGCCCCAAATGCCAATAGTGTTAAGGTGGAGAAATCCTGACATGGGGGAGGGGCAGTGAGTACATACAGGGTACTTCTGGGGTACGGTCACAGGGGCAGTGATAGAGTCCACTGCAGAAATCAAGACCCAAAGTGGGTGAAGTGACTTTCTCTGGGTCATACCACAGGAGAGCATTTTGAGAATTTCTCTTCTCGAAAAGAGAAATGTGTCTTTGGAATCATTCTGCCACCACACCCACGGCCCCCCTTTTCTTCAGCCATGTTGCCACATCTCAAAGTCATCCTTGCCCTGCCTCCCTGACACGGTTTACTAAGAACACTTCAGCAGCAGAGGTGAATGTGTCTTGGAAGACACCAGATGGTTTAAATCTCTGAGACTCTGAGCCTTCACAGGCAGCAAGAGTCTAAGTCCTCTTTCCCCAGACCTGCATCTATGGGAACATGCCCACACAAGAAATTTAAGAAAAGTGTAAATGGTGACAAGTAGAGGCAGGCAACAACAAGCTGGTAAGACGACACCTTGGGGTGTTCATTATGCTGGATTTCTAGACAGTTCTGTTGGTTAACGCATTTCCTTCCGGCTTGCGGATCAGTCTGGGTGAATGCAGCAGCCACCTGGTTACACAGTCCAGCTTAAATGCCTCAGTGACACCAGTGACACCCGGTGACACTCGGTGAAGTCCTCTCCAGGTAAGACCCTGATTCATGAATGGCAGAGCGGAGCAGACCCATGACTCTGTGCCCACCGTTCGGGCTGCTGGGGGCCTCCCTCTAACTCTCCCACACCCTCACATGCACGCAGCGTCCCCCCCAACAAGCTGTTCCATACATGCAAGTGAAAGTAATTTACTCAATTATTTCCTGCTGTTAATTAATTAATTCCTGTAATTATTTCCTATAAGGTTTGGGCATGGGGAAAATCATTGTGTCCTCTCTGCATGGAGTTCCTTTTAAGGAGCTACAAACAGCTAGTATGGCCCAGGGAGGGAGTGGCAGAGGGCGTCAGGGAGATGGTTTGGGGCACTGAGCGTCATGAAAACCCAGCCAGGGCTGCAGTTCTATGGAACGAGCCTGACTTTCAGTTTCCTGGTCTGTCAGAGGGGGGGCTAACAGCCGGGCTTCCAGCCACCTTCTCTTTCTTCCTTTAACAAACATTCATTAAGGGGATGCCTGGGTGGTTTAGTCGGTTAAGAAGCCAACTCTTGATTGTGGCTCGGTCCTGTGCTGGGCTCCACGCTCAGTGGGGAGTCTGCTTGAGATTCTCTCTCCATCTCCCTCTGCCGTCCCCCCCCCCAAATAAATAAATCTTAAAAAAAAAAAACCAACAACAACACTCACTAAGGTCCTGGTGTGTGCAAACTCTGGGCGAGGCACTGGAAATATAATTGGAAGAGAAAGAGAAAGAAGAGGGGTAGGACGGGCCAAGGACAGCGAGATCCATGGAGAGGGTACAAGTTGGGTAAGCTTGAGGTGGGTATGTTATTCAGTTGGGACAGGGCCCACCTGTGAATGCCTGGCCCTCCCCACTGGCCCACAATACCCATGACCTGTCTCCCCTCCCCCAGCCCCAGTATCCCTCCCCCAGATAGCAACCAAGGCCAGATACCCACCCCCAAAGGTCCCTGCCCCCTAGGGTGACACCTTCTCCTGGATCTGAGGCATCCTTCACCCCTCACACACCCGTCTTTTCCAGTGTCTGCAAGGTCCCCCACTCTCCCTCATGGTTGTTGAGCCTTCTACGGTGTTCTTATTCTGCTAGTTAATTTTCACAGGAATTTGCCTTGGCTCAAAAGCTGAGCTAGGTGACCTCACCCCATCAGGACAGCTATTATCAAAAAGCAGGAAAACAAAGGAGGAGGTGGAGAGACTGGAACCCTCGTGCACCACGGGCAGGACTGTAAAATGGCACGGCCACCCTGGAAAACAATACAGCAGTTCTTCAAAAAATTAACCATAGGGGGTGCCTAGGCAGCTCAGTCAGTCAAACGTCTGACTCTTGCCTCCTGCTTTCGGCTCAGGTCATGATCTCGGGGTCATGGGATCAAGCCCCGCATCAGGCCCCGTGCTCAGTGGGGAGTCTGCCTGAGATTCTCCCCCTCCTCTCCCCCTGCCCTTCACCCTCTCTAAAATAAATAATTAAATAAAATCTTTAAATAAAAATGAAGTTAAACCTAGATTACCATTTAATCCAACAACTCCACCTCTGGTATATACACAAAAGAAGCAAAAGCGGGGTCTCAAATGGATACGGGTATACGCGTGTTCCTAGCAGTATTCACGATAGTGTGAGGTGGAAACCACCCAAACATCCGTCCACGGATCATGGATAAACAGAACGTGGTCTCTATGTACAACGGAACATTGTTCAGCCTTGAAAAGGAATGGAATTCTGACCCCTGCTACAAAACGGATGGACCTCGAAGGCATCATGCTGAATAAAGCCCAATCAGCCAGACATGAAGGGACAAATATAGTAAGATTCCGCATACAGGAAGTACCTAGAATAATCAGATACGCAGATCTGATACATATACAGCAAGCATACTGTTGGATATCAGGAGCTGGGAGAAGGGGAGAACCGGTAGCTACTGTTGAATGGGGACAGAGTTTCAGTTTGGGAAGTTGGAAAGGTTCTGGAGATTGATGCTGGTGATGGTTACACAACATGCACACTTCACTGGTTAAAATGATCTGTTTCATGTGTATTTTACCATGATTAAAAATTATCACCTGTATTTAGATTTTAAAAAGAGAAAGAATGAAATCTAAACTGTGAGCTCCTTGGGGCCAGGCCTGTATTGTTTTACTCCTTTGGTTTCTGTTCAGTGATATTAACAAAAGCAGTGGCTGTGTGGAGAGAAGAGGAGGGAAGGAGGGAGCGCATCTCTGGGTCAGTGGTCCACTAGGACTAGAGCTGGGAGCGGCAGTTCTCTGACACCCATGGCAGGCATCTCCTGCGGGCCCTTCTTCTGGAAGCAGGCACTGTAATCACAAACCCCAGGCCTCTGCATACCTGACTAGGCCTTCCCTGCTCCATTCCTGCAGACCAGAAAGGCCCTGTCACTTGTCACTCCCCTGTGCTCCCATGCTCAGATCACACTGGATGGACAACCTCATTCCCAGTTGTGCATATCCTCACTACCCCTGCCCCTTTGCTCGGGCTGTCTTTCATCTGGGAAGTTCATCCTCATCCTCCAGGCTCAGCTCACACCCACCATCTTCCCCTGAACTCCTCCAGAGCTCCTGCTCTCCCCTCGGGGCCCCCACAGTGCCCTGCTGCACATTCCCTCACTCTGCACTGAACACCCGGATCTGCAATTGTAATCGTGGGCGTCTCCAGCTGGAGGGGCAGCTGGACGGTGGGGCACACAGCCCTGATGGGACCTTTCCCCTTCTTCCCACCTTGCTTGCAGAACCTCCCTTTTGTTCAGCTGATCCCCTTCTGCCTGGCCCTGGGAGCGAGGGTGCCTCAGCCCCGGGGAGATGGAGCCTGTTTGATCTACACTCATCACTTACCCCACTCCCCTCCCCAATGCTGTTGCTGAGGAGTGATCATGTGATCTAATTCCGGCCAAAGAGATGGGAGGGAAAATGGGGGCAGGGGTGAAGCCCCACTCCCACTCCCCCCTCAATATGCCATTCTAGGCCAGTTTCCAGCTCTCCCAGCCCCCATCTTCTCATCTATGAAATGGGGATGTTAAGAACAGTAAGAGGAGCGTCCTCCTTGGATCCTGGTGAAGGTGATAAGAGGCTAAGGTCCAGAACTGTCTCCCTGCCTCACACACAGCAAATAGTGGGAGCTGTCCTGACTGGTCAGCGGCTCACACGCCGCTGTTCTGACACATGGGCTTTACACTGGCTCCCCCAAGACCCAGTGCCACCCTGAGCCCCATCGGGAGAGCCAGCCTCTGTGCCTCACCTCCCTGGCTCAGGGCACCGGCTTGGTGCCCCCCACCTCATGCCCACCCTCAAGGCCCAGGACACCTCGCTGTGTCTCTGGGTCAGTTCACCCCGATGCCTTTCTGTTACCACAGCCCATAGCCCACGCTGTATTTGCTGCAGGGGCCACATCCCCTCAGCCTGGACTGCCTTTCCCTCTGCTCTGCTTCTACATTCCATTCCCTTCCCTGCAGATTAGACCATTCCCCCATCCCATCCTGAGACAGCTCAGGGATGCTCATTTCCATGGTGTGGTCCTTCAGCACTGTACAGGGATCCTAGGGCTTCTGTAACAAATAACCACATGTTTGGAGGCTTATGGCATCAGCTGTTTGTTCTAGAGGCCAGAAGTCCAAAATCAAGGTGTCAGCATGGCCACACTCACCCCTTCCTTGCCTCTTCCCACTCTGTTCACCCCACTCATTCCTCAGCATGTCCAGCCTCGCTCCAATCCCTCTGACCTGTCCTGGCTTGCACCTCTCTGTGCCTTGGTGTGTCTTTTCTGTCTCCATGAAGACACTTTCATTCAATGTAGGGCCTGCCCTAATCCCATATGATCTCATCTCAATCCTGAACCTTCATCACATCTACCCTATGTAACTTTCATTACAAAATGTAATGAAAGACCCTATTTTCAATGAATCTGGGGGACACACTCTTCAATCCTCTGTAAGTGGCAAGATCCAGATCCAGAGAGAAAAGTGGAAGACAGAGCAGTGGCTGTCCCCACCAGACACAGGGGTTTCTCTTTCTGGAGCCAGCTGTCACCTGTGAGCCAACATTTCAGCCCTTGTAACCACCCAGACCCTGGCAGTCGGCGGTCACTACTAGAATCCTCCGGCAGGTTACATCATAGCCCCGCTTCTGTCTCACCTACAGGCTGTTGGTATGTTCCGTCTGTCAAAGCACACACTGTAAATAAAGCTGATTCCATCTGGGGACTGGCAGTACAGTAAAGGGAAAAGGGAAAGAATTAAACAAATAAAGGCAAAACCTTCGTCATCCACCAAACAATACGCAAAAACCAGGGCATTCCTCCGGACCATCGATAAATAATCCAGACCACAAAAATAATCTATTAGACAGCTTGTGTAATGGTAGCATGTGAAAGACGGTGGAACTTTCTAAAATTAATTTTCTTCATTTTGGTTTATTAAAATTGCACTCATCTATCTCCCCTGTTAAATATTTTATTTTTTCATATTAATGGCTGCAATTTCAGCTTGTGCCTGTTTCTGTCATTAACACTGTACAAACTTAATATCATTAGTAGTTTTTCCCTTAATTATGTGACTAGAGAAGAAAAACATCAAAGTTTCCGTGAAATTGGAATAGTATATCTAAATTGCCTCATGTTTATTTTAACATTAACAGTAAATGAAGCTAATGGGCTTTTATATTATTAAAAGCACTCATTTGTGTCCTGCCTGTTCTAATATATAACAAAGCTTTAAAAGATGTTAAATAATTAGTTATTTAATAGGGAAGGGTGGAATAGATCAAATGGAAGGAAAAGTTGAGGGTAACCAAGGCACGCGGTTGAGGGGTCTGACCCTTTTTGGGCTTTCAAGAGGAATTCCCTCTCCCCAGGATCCCTACCCCACTGTAAAGTGAGAGCTCTAATTTATAACTACCCTGGAGAGTTAAAGCAACAAAATCTATTGCCCCAGCCCTGCAGAGGACACATGTATATGGTGGGGGGGGGGGCAATAATGTTTGCAATTACTTCTGGGCAATCTCCATTCATAATTCAATACCTGCACAGGGCCCGTGTGAGGCTGGGGCTCAGAGGTCCTCCGTGGGAGGGAGAACTGCTTTCTCCCTTACAGCATCCTCACCTCCTAGCAGGCTCTCCTTGCCTTCGGGGGCTGCTAATGCATGTAGGCCTTCAGCTGCCTTGGGAGCCCAGTGAAACCTCGGGAAGGACTCTGGCCCATGGGTCTGAAAGAGGTGCCAGACTGTTGTCACTCTCCCACTCAAAAACCTGCAATGGCTCCCATGGCCTGCCCCGCTAAGGCTGACCTCCTTCTTGGTACTTGAGGCCCTACCTCTCTGACACTAGCTTCTACTCTTCCCAACATCTGTACCTGTTTCAGCAGCTGGCTTCCTCTCCAGGCCCAGCACAGGCTAAGTTGTCCTATCTCCTCGCCTGTGCTCATGCTGTTGCCGGTCCCCAAAGCCACTTTCCCCCTTCCTTTTGCCTCTTCATATTTGAGTCATGCCTTATGGTTCAAATTCCAGATCCTCTATCAGGCCTCTCCTGGTCCCTCTGTATCTTGATTCCCTAGAGCAGGGGCTCTCAAACCTGAGCATGATCAGAATCCTGGAGAGAGAGGGCTTGCTACCACATGGGCCACTGGGCACCACTCCTTTGCAGGTCTGAGTTCCTAGTTGGTTCCATAGGTCTCAATTTCTAACGAGTTCCCTGGGGATGCTGACTGATGCTGCTGGTCAAGGGAAGCACACTGGGAAGACTCTCCGAGCATAGAC
Source organism: Mustela putorius furo (assembly GCF_011764305.1). NCBI lineage: Eukaryota > Metazoa > Chordata > Mammalia > Carnivora > Mustelidae > Mustela > Mustela putorius. Next base: position 10,380,456 of record NW_025422045.1, on the reverse strand, counting down.
AGTCTCTCCAGACCATTAGGCACTGTTCTTGTACTCGCTGGAAAGGCTTTCTGATAATGGTATGTGGCCACTGTTTCCTCAAATAGACAGCAAGTTCCTTGAGGTCAGGGGCACTAGGATACTTCTCCACATCCCTCAAAACACCACCAGCTCAAGGATGGGCTCATGGTATATGGGACAATGATTCCCGATAAACTGACTGATTAGTTGCCATGGAGTTTCATTCAACCATTAGAGAAATCTCTATCATACAGGGAAGGAAGCTGAGGCTTTTAAAAATGAGTTACTGATGTTCACACAGATCTTAAGTGACAAATTTGAACCCAAGTTCACCTCCAGAGCTCAGGCCAATACTTCTTAGTTGAGTGATTTTGGACATGAAGATTTGGAGGACAAGGCACCTGTGTTAGGAGACCAGATGCTTCTGTCACTGCTGTGTAAGGAGCTTGGGCTTCCAAAACAATTCTATCTAGTTGGCAGGGGTGGTGGGGAGGGATTGAGATAATGCCCCCTCCATGGATTTAGTGATCCTTTAGTCTAGGGAAGACACACATGGTAAATGAGCTGCCCTCCAGTCAATGGCTGCACTATGATCTCGATGTTAGGTACAGTCTCAGAATCCTTAATTGATCGGCCTTTCTAATGCAAGATGATATATATTTTCTATTCACAATGTTCTCTGCTACACAGTTGAGAAAACAGGGATTCCAGAGAGGAAATGCAGCGTGGCCAACAGCCAATTAGTGACGTGTATTAGTTATCTCTTGGGCTTAACAGATTAGCCCCAAACTCAGCAGCTTAAAACAAAAGACATTTGTTGACACATAGTTTCTGTGTGACACGAGCAGCTCATCTGCGCAGTTCCGGGTCATGGTCTCTCGTGAGGCTGCAGTCAGGACGTTGGCAGGAGCTGAGTGTCATCTAAGTATCTTGACTAGAACTGGAAGATCTTCTTCCAAGGAAGCCCTTTCACTGAGCTGTTGGCTGAAGGTCTCAGGGCCGCACCGGAGGCTGATTGAGTGCCCTCACAACATGGCGTCCCCCAGAGCAGCAATCCAAGAGCAAACGATGAGGAAGTTACAGGGCCTTTTCCATCCTCGTCTCTGAAATCACACGTCATCACTTCCACTTTATTCTACTTGTAAGAAAGAAGGCACTTAGTCCAGTCCACATCCAAGGAGAGGAGAAGTAGTTTCCATCTCATGGAGAGAGGAATATCAAAGAAGTCAGGGGCAGGCAGCACATGCTGGAAAAGGGGCCAGAACTCAGTATCCAATTTTATTCAGTTGTGAAACAAATCGTGCACACATACATTAATTCTACATACACAGTGTGAAGGGTAATTATAAAATGAGCCCCTGAGCCACCCAGATTACTAGACCTAGAACTTCATCAGCATCCCAGAACACCTGTGTGCCCCTTGTGATTTCAACTGCTTTCCTCCCAATATGTAACCACTATTCTGACTTCTGTGATTTTTAATTCCTTGCCTTTCTTTATAATTTACTAGCAATTATGAGTCACTAAACTATGTAGTTGTTTTTCCTGGTTTTTTTGGAACTTTGTGTCAATTGAATCATACAAAATGATTCTTTGGTGTCTTGCTTCTTTCACTCATCATTATGTGTTGAGTTTCACTCGTGTTTTCAGGTAATTGTATTTTATTCATTTTTTTGTTGTTGTACAGAATACTTATCTTAAATAGTTCTTTTTGCCTTAAAGACTATGCTGTTTGACATAAATATAGCTATACCTGCTTTCTTCTGATATTCGTATGACATGTTTTATTTCATCCATTTGGATGGATCCTTGCACTTTAGATGTTTTTCTAGTAGTTTTAAATGCAGTCCGCTAATCTCGTTTTTAAACTGGAACATTTGCTCTGCTCACATTTGATGTAATTTCTGAAATATCTGGATTTATTTTGCTACATTACTTTGTGCTTTCTATTCCTTCACCTTACTGTGTTTCTTTTGCTCTCCTTTCTTGTATTTTTTGTATTAATGGAATGTTGCTGCTGCTGTTTTTTACCACTCAGAATTGCTCCTTCAATTAGTTCAAAAGCTCTGTTCTCTGTTTTTATTCTTTTAATAGTTAACCCAGAAAATACAACAACTTGCAGTCAAAAGTGATCAACAGCTAACATTAATCGATACATTCTCCTGGACTATACAAACATGTTAAAATACTTTAAATCCATCTGACCCCTATATGTTGGTATTTTCAAATGTTAAATTCTATCTTTTTAAAAATCCCAAATAACACTATTAATTAGTTAAAGCTGTTAATTCTGTCCACATATATAGCTGCTGGCTTCTCTGCTCATCATCTGTTTATACATTTTATTCCTCATTCCAGGATAGCTATCTTTCTCCCTTTAATACAACCTTGCCATTCATCACCTTTGCTAAGTCTCTGCTAACAGCAATTTTTTTTCTTCTTCTTTTTTATTTAAAAAAAAGCTTAATTTTATTTTATCCTTGAAAGATACTTTTACTGACCACAGAATTCTAAGTTGATGGTTGTTTTTTTTATCGATGATGTGCTAAAATAGTCTCCTATCTTCTGGTTCCCATAGTTGCTGTTAAAAGTCAGATGCTAATCTACACTTTTCTTTTGAATAGACTGTAACATGTTTTCCTCCTTCTCTGGTGGATTTAAAAATATTTCCCTTGTCCTTGGTGTTCTCCATTTTCATTTGGAGGAATCTACATTTATTTATTTATTTAAACTTTTAATTTATTTTATTTATTTAAACTTCATTTATTTAACCTTTCATTAAGTGTCTCAAAATGATGGATCAATACCTTTCTCTAGGTCTGGAAATTCTTTGCCATTATTTCCTAAATTATTGTCTTGGCCCCATTCTCTTAAGCTTCTCCTTTTGGAACCCTGATTTGATATAGATTAGATCTTATCATTTTATCTCCCATATTTCTTAACTTCTCTTTCATAGTCCCCATCTCCTTTTTGTCTTTGCTGCATTCATCCAGTTCTCTGATTCTCTCTTCAGCTGTGTCTAACCTGCTATTATACAGATTCACTGCATGTTCATTTCAATTAAGTTTTTCTTTTCTAAATGTAACATTCCCTTCTTTTTATAATCTGTTAAATCTCTTTTTTTAAACATGTTCCTGTTCCCTGCAGATATTATACTTGTCTTTTTACTACTTTTAAATAGTAAGCACCATTGTTTTATATTCTGTATCGGATAAACCCAGTATCTGAAATCTTGCTGATCTGTTTCTGCTGTTGCTTCAGGTTCTCATTCCCAATGCCTTGCTTCCTTGTCTACTTGGTTATTCTTTTGTCTGAGTTGTTCATTTTCCTTAAAAAATTATTTTTGGTCATTCTTTGAAAACTGGGGTGAAAAGATTTGTGTTTACTTCTACCAGGTAGCTTAAAGGCATTACCAGTCCAAGACTACTTTACATTGAGTTCATGGTTACAGTCATTCTGACTATTCATGTGATAAGTAGCTCTTTTTCCCACCTGCCCTCCTCAGAATGAAGGCAACTTTTCTTGCAGTCCCTGGGTGTGAAAGGAATCAGACAGTTTTTCTTCTGGTTCACACATACACTGAGGGTTTCCCTTTGGAGTTCCACCTTTATGAGGGAGGACATCTTATTAGACTCCCCATCCTTGCTGAGCCTTGGGTTTTAGATTCACTTTCCCAAACCCTTGGCAATGTCAAAACTGAAGCTCAAGTTTGCTGGTTGAGCAAATGTCCATAAGGGACAAGTAGCTGCAGCATTCTCAGAGCCCTGGCTTTCAATTAGATTTTGGCCTTACTATCTTGTCAGTTCTTCAATGTCTTTAAGAAGATTTTTTTTTTTCACTTTTTTCAGCATTTCTAATTGTTTCTACCCTGAGAGTTAACCTAAAGGACCCAAACTGCCATATTGCTGGAAATAGAGTGTGCTCTATGCTTTCTCCACAACCCTGGATTAGCATGTTTTCTCAATGGGGGAAACCAAAACAGGAAGTAGGATGATCCAGTCTGGGGGAAGGGGGTGAAGGGTGGTGGTTATTGGGCAAAAAGTCCTGCTCAGGATGGTGGGGGTTCCTAGCTCACTAAATGTAAGCCCTGCCCATACACCTAGGCAACTAGTCTGTGTTCTGCAGAGAGCACGGTCCTGATTCTCCTAACCTCCCCCTGTTTTGTCAAGGTTCTTGGAGGCTTTTAAGCAGGATGATAATACAGTCAGATGTTACTCCAAGAAAAATCGCTGTGGCTGCTGTGTGGAGTTGGAGACAGTGCCAATTTAGATGGAGTAGTCCAGAGGCTGTTGCAGTGGTTATGGTGAGAGATGATGGGAGCTTGGATGGAGCTCAGGGAAGGGGAAGAAGTGGAAGAGGGACTGATATCAGGAAATCTCAAGCAGACTCCACACTGAGTGTGCAGAGCCTGACATGAGGCTCAATCTCACAACCCCAAGATCACAACCTGAACTGAAACCGAAAGTCAGTCACTGAACCGACTTCACCACCCAGACGCCCCAAGAGGTGCATCTCTTCCTAAGTCTCAACTGACATGAATGGCCAGGAGGCAAGTTGATCCCAACAAACCCATCCTGTGACCACACTGAGTTAACTGAGGGAGGCAATGCCCCTTCCTTAAATGGGCACGCCAGATTGATAACCACAAACACAGTGGGCGGCTGAAGCATCCCACCATCCCCAGGTGTGCACAGGGCCCTTCTTCATTTTGATTCCCTCGCACCCATTCATCTTGCTTCCTGGCATAAATACCCATTCCAGGTAAAGATGATTACAAAGAGGGAGCAAGAGGAGGAAAAAATAAATAGAGAGATAATAAAGGTAGGATAATAAAATTATAAAAAGTTGGGATACCTGGGTGGCTCAATGTGTTAAAGCCTCTGCCTTTGGCTCAGGTCATGATCCCGGGGTGCTGGGATTGAGCTCCGCATTGGGCTCTCTGCTCAGCGGGGAGCCTGCTTCCCCCTCTCTCTCTGCCTGCCTCTCTGCCTACTTGTGGTCTTTGTCTGTCAAATAAATAAATAAAATCCTCAAAAAAAAAAAAAAAAAAGAAAAGTCAAAATTAGAATGAGACTAAGAGGATAAAAAATTTTTTAAATGATTATTAAAAGGAACACAAGAGAAAAAAAAAAAAAAAAAAGGAACACAAGAGTTGAAAATAGTGAGTTTAGGGGCGCCTGGGTGGCTCAGTGGGTTAAGGCCTGCGCCTTTGGCTCAGGTCATGATCCCAGGATCCTGGGATCAAGCCCTGCATTGGGCTCGCTGCTCCTCGGGGAGCCTGCTTTCTCCTCTCTCTCTGCCTGCCTCTCTGCCTACTTGTGATCTCTGTCTGTCAAATAAACAAATAAATAAATCTTTTTTAAAAAGAGAGAATAGTGAGTTTATGGATAATAATTTCAATTGGATTTTAAAAGCCAAGATATCAGAAGCTGGGAAATAAAAAGCTGTCTAAGTGAGGGGGATTCCCTTGGAGCAACTGCAAGAGTGGCTTCAATTCAAACAGTGAGAATGATAATAAATGAATTGCTCAAGTGCAAAAAATGGGAGGACTGGTAAAGGGAGTTCAAAGAGGAAGATGGGGAAAGAAAAAAATGAGGTAGGTGGTAAGAATCTAAAATGAGAGGAAGATAAAAGATGATTTAAGGATAATAATTAGGTTCAAAAAGATACATGCACCCCTATGTCTACGGCAGCTTTATGCAGAATAGCCAGGACAAGGAAGCAGCTCACGTGTCCATCAGCTGATGAGTGGATAAAGAAGCTGTGCTCTCTATACAACGGAATATTACTCAGCCATCACAAAGAATGAAATCTTGCCATTTGCCTCGCCATGAATGGAATAAGAGTATTAGGCTAAGTGAGCTAAGTTAGTGGGAGAAAGATAACCACCACAGGATTTCACTCCTATGTGGAACTTAAGAAACAAAACAAACAAAAAAGAAAGAAAAAACAGAATCAAATATGAAGAACAAACAGGTGGTTGCCAGAGGGTCGGTGGGCAGGGGAAGGGCGACATTGATGAAGGGGACTAAGAGTACATTTACCATGAAGAGTACCGGGTGATGTACAGAATTGCTGATTCACTATATTGTACACCTGCAACTAATATAACACTGTACATTAATGATACTTTAAATTTTAAAAAAGGATAAAATTGGGAAACCAAAAAGGAAAAATCCAATGAATGTAAGGCCTAAGAGCTCCTGGGGAGAATGGGGGGGCCCCATCCAGAAGGCTTCTACTCTTTCCGCCTCTCAACCCCCTCAGTTGCAGCACAAAGAGGGAGCATGTGATAGAGAGATGGTTGTGAGAAGGGTCGGGGAGCCCCAGTCTGAGAGGCAAGAGACCTGGGTCCCGGCTGGGTCTAACTTCATTCCTTCAGGGTCCACACCAGCTCCTTCCCAGCCAGACCTCAGACTCCTTGGCTATCCGGAGCATAGAGTCAACTTGATATGTGTGGGGTTCCCTCTGCTCTGATGTTCTGGGTTGGAAGGGGCACCAGCAGGAAGCAGGAGACAGGATCTTTGCTTTATGGCTTCTTAGGGGGAGCACTGAATCTGGAATCTGAAGTTTGATTCTGGTTTTGATTCTCTAAGGCTCCAGAACACAGCAGAAAGCAGAAAATGAGAGGTGTTCAGCAGGCAGTAGGGCTGGGGCGGGGGTGGGGAGGGTGGCAGGACGGGGAGTGCTGCCTTCTCCCAAGTGCCCAGGCCACAGCCACCCATGGAGGTCACCCCACCGCTAGGACATCTATCTGTGTGCTGCAGCATGAGCAGTGCCCCTGGGCAGGGCTGCTTCAGCTTCTTACTCTCTGTGTCCCTGGGCACTCAGCTCCTTGAAGGCAGGCCCTTATCTTATGAAGGTCTGTATCCCACTCCCAGCACAGACCTTGCTAACACACTGCTCTGTGTCTGTATGAGGGATAAAGACAATAAAAATGATAATTCTATCTCTTGCCAATGCTTACTAGGTGCTCTCACTAATGAATGGGCCCATTTAATCCTCACGACAGCCCTAGAAGTAGGAGTATTTTCCCATTTGACAGATGGGTAAACTAAGACTGAGAGCACTGAAATAACTTGCCCCAGGTCACCCAGCTAGGAAGGGGACAACCCGGGGTTTAGACTCAGGTATGCTGGCTCCAAAGTGGTGAGATTCCTCATTCTGCTATGAGGTGAGTGGGAGGGAGCCACCCTGGACCTCAGAGCCCAAATGGTACAGGCATGATTTGGAGAGGAGGTTATGTTGAGCCCCACAGAAGGAGGCAGCCATAGTGTGGCCAGAGCATGGATGCGGTGACCTGACTACATTTGGGGAGCCGGGGCTCCCACATGCTGGCTCAGCCCTCTGAGGTCCCCTCTTCATGGGAGCTGAAGCAAATGGAATCTTCTACAACAGAACAGAGCAGCCACTTTAGTACAAAACCCAGGGAAGAAACAGCCAAGGGACTGGTGTCCCTGGCAAAGGGAGATGGAAATTTCCCTGTGAGGAAGGAACTTTGAGCCTGGAGGACCACAGAGCCTCCTAAGGGCCCATGCCCCCTTCCAGTGCATTCTTCTCAACATCTTCCTCCCCAAGGTCTTCTGAGACACGGTCTCCCCATAGCTCCCACCAACTTCACTGGCTCTGGGCACTCAGGATGTGTCCAAACTTGCGTCTGAGCCCCCTCTCCCCCATCCAGCCTCTTGCTGGGCCTCGCACTTGCTCCAAGCCCTGTCTGGATCCTTAAGACTCCCTCGTCAGTGTGGTGAGAATCCCACAGCTCAGCCTCAAGTCCCAGGCCAGCACAGCGGACAGGCAGACCTAGTTCCCTCTGCATTTAAGGCAAACCTCTGGTGGAGGCTGCTGGTTCTGCCTGTAATTATCTCCTCATTAACCCATGAGGACACTGCAGCCTCCCTACAAGGACTTGACCCCACCTCCACACAGCCTCCAACAGATGAGCCAATGCTCCCCGGTACTTTCCTCTCCGCCTCCTGCAAATGTCACCATGTCCTCCTTCTGGGCTCCCCAGGTGATGAGCTGCCCGATGTCCCTGCCACAGTTCCTGAGTGGGCCCCTCCCCTCCTCCCCTTCCGAAAATATTTCTGGTCCTCTCTGCTGCAACCTCTGACCTGATGAAGGCCTGTGAGCCCAAGCCGGCCCCGGCCTCTGGGAGACACAAGGAGGGAGGACAGGTGCCCGAGAGAAGCCAGAGAGAACTCCAGAACAGAGCCTGGTGAGGTAGGGAGGCCAAGAATATAGGAACGGGGGCCCTAGCCACAGCACTGATCTATTCATTCAATAGTTCCTGGGGGGCTGCTCCATGCTGGGCATGGGGCAAACACAGGGCAAGAACCAGGCAGATGTGGGACTTCCCCCAAGGAGCATATGGTATAGTGACAGTTGAGACGCTGAGCCATCACAAGCCCTATGGTCAGAGCCACTCCTCCTTCCTCAGCCTCTGTTCCTCGTTTCTAAAAGGGGCACACCACTACCCACACCTCCCCGGCAGGTGCGCTGCTCAAAGGAGACAGAGCACAAAAACTCTCCCACAGGGTGGCAGATGCGGACGGCATTTTCCAAACTGAAGACTGGGTCTCAAGAACAGGTTGCAAGGAATTTAGTTAGCTACAAACAATTCTTTTACAAAAGAAATGAAATAAGAACATTATATGCATCATAGGTAACAAGGGTGTCATCTCAGTGAAACTTCTACCTTAGTTGTAAGGGTGTGTGTATATATACATATGCTGGGGCATGTGGAGAAATGTAGGATTTTTCCAAGAAGGTTGAAGGCCACTGACCTAGCCGTTCAGAGCAGGGGTCTGGGATGGCAGGGGTCAGGTTCAAATCCCAGCTGCACCACTTATGACACTGTGTGATGGGAACACCTGCCTTTTCGTCGGACCCTCATGGAAGACCAGCTGCTCAGAACAGCACCCAGGACCTCACAGCATCTCAGAACGTCAGTACCTGGTCTTTGTGCGAGTATGGTTTACACATCATAAGACCTCAAGTAAGGGCTAATGATCTCTGATTTAAAACAAGTAAAAAAAGGAACTAGTATTTTTGTTGCTGGCTTTTTCTCTGTCAATAACCTACATGCTTAGGCATTAGTGCACCAGGAACCAACTTCATGTCCTCACAGTAGCTCTGTGAGGTGAATTCATATGTTATTCCCATTTTACAGCTGAAGGAACAAGGAGTGGAAGGTTCAGATTTTTTTTTTTTTTTAAGATTTTATTTATTTGAGAGAGTGAGCACCGGTGAAAGAGAGAGCATGGGCCGGGGGTTGAAACAGAGAGAGAAGCAGACTCCCGGCGGAGCAAGGAACCCAATGCCAGGTTCGATTCCAGGACCCTGGGATCATGATCTGTGCTGAGGGCAGATATTTAACCAAATGAGCCCCCCAGGTGCCCAGGGAGGTGCAGATTTAGTGAGTCTCTAGTCCGAACAAAGTCACACTCAGTGCCCAGCACCAGAGGCACTGCAGGCCCTGGTTCCCTGCCTCCTCCCACCCCAAGCCCCCCACAGTGGCTCCAGTTTTGAGGCCCCTGGGCCAGCCCTCTCTACTGGTCCTCCGTCTGGCTGCCCGATCTGCAGGTGCCCTGGGCTGGACCGCTCTTGCTATCACACTCCTGCTGTTTCTTATTTAAAACCCCTGCCCCTCAGGGTTCCCAGATAGAGGCCACCCTGAGTGCGGGCAGCAGCCAGCCAGGGGGCCGGGGCCAGGCCTGCTAGCCTCCACTCCCAGGAGAACGGGGCTCAGCTTCTGCCACGGTCTCCAGAACCACCGAGAAAGCCCTGGAAAGGGAGGTCTTCCCCCACCCTCCTCCCCACCACTGGAGCCCCCAACTGGAGAGCTGACCCCTCCTCGCCCAGAAGTTGTGAGCCGGTGCAGAGGCCAGACAGTGGGCCCAAGGTGCCCGTGTCACCAAAGCGAGGCTTGCAAGTGGCATCCCATCGCCATGTCAGCTGCCGGCTCCCACCACATCGATCATCCAGTCCTTAAGACATATTAAAATGGATTTAAAAAGACATTTTGCATTTTCTCTCCTTAACACCCACATTATTGCCACACATCGGCTTTTGTTTTAATTAAAATCGGTTTTGAAATCCTCCATGAAACTTCAGTGGGATTGTTAAAGGCGGCAATTTCCTTATCGGCAGTACGTCCCCACAACATACTGTAATAGTTATTTTGCAACAAAGCACAAGTCTTATTAATTTAGCTCAATCAAATCAGCACCACGTTAATTTATGGGGCTGTAAAAATCTGGCAGTGCTGCTCTAGATCAAGGAACTTAGGGCAGGCAAGACACCAAGTGGGATGTTTATTTTGTACAATGGTCCCTAACTGCATTTCTGTGATTTAAAAGCTTTCCGAAGCGTGCGATGATAATATTACATGCATATAGAATTGTGTGTTTGCTATGCCTCATTACTCCCCACAGAGACCCAAAATCATTTGGTATTCAACTCCTACCTAAAATATTTCCTTTTACATACAAATATTTTTTCTGCTTTAAATGGCTTCCCTATGTTAAAATTTTTTTTTTCCCCAGGGCTGTGGAGCAAGATCATTTCCTACGTGGGATTCTATTTTGGTCCAGTATTGATCTCTAGTGGTGGTGACTAAGTAGGTCTTCGGCTCCCCCCCCCAACCCATTCTTTTCCTCTGGCCAATCCCTCCCAGGTGGTTTCGGTGGGGTTTATTTTGCCTTTTCTGCCCTTCTCCCTCCTCCCCTTCCAGGTTCCTGGTTCTGGGTTTACTTTTACTAATGTCTTCTCTGGTGACTAGGAATGCTTCTCTCTCACTCTCTTAACAACAAAGCTTCACAATAATAATGATAATGATTTGCCAGGGGAGGCAGCTTAGCAGCTAGGAGAGAATTTGAAAGGTAGGGTGGGGTTGGAACTGCCGCAGAGATGAGGCGGACATCGGGAGATGGAGGCTCAGAGAGAGCAAGTGACCTGCCTGAGATCACACAGCAAATTAGGAAGCGCAGTAGACATTGGGATTCAACCTGGATCCTCCGCGCCCTAATTTTCCATCAGCTGAATGAGGACCATATAAATTAGAGGGAGGTCACTCCCGTGGCAGGTGGGTGCTCTGGATATCAACGTGCTCGCCCTTCCTCGGCAAGGCCTGGCCCAGTTTTTCAAGCACCTGACTGTGAATTGCAAAGACGGACTCTGCAGGTGTAAACAAGAAGCACCGACATCTCAGACATGTGCACTGCCCTGCTGTTCTCAGCCAACAAGACGCTCCCATCGACTCCGGGAGGGCACATGCTTGCTCTGGAGATATAGATGGGCCACTGAAATATGATGTAGGCATTAGCCAGCAGGCTCAAGATGGCCTGTCTCAAGAGTTTTGACGGCTGCCCTAGGGTCAGACGATCAATGGTGGAGGGAGATTCCAACCCAGGACTATGGCCAAGGTCAGTGCCCTTCCTAGCACACTGGTGGTATCTGGCACCCTGGCCGGTTTACAGGGACCCCAGGGAGATGGTGGCTAACGTTTGGGGACAGCATTCGAGAGGCCCCAGAAGGCACCCCTTGCTCCTTTCCTGGCTGGAGCTAAGCCTTCAAAACAACTAGCCTCTAGGGTAAGCCTTGCCTTTTCCCCACACCTATGTATTTGCTTTAATTATATATCCCACACTGCCCAGTTCCTTCTGTGTCCCATTAGTGAGAATGAGTTTCTAGTTAGTCTAGCAACAGGAGAGCTCTCGGTGCCGGGTGGGGAGCTGTGCCTTGGGGTGGAGATTCTGATGTGTGACTCCCAGATGTCATTGCATCTTTAGTGACAACAAGGTGGGACTCACTGCCTGCAAAGCCATTAACACCCACAGTACTGGTGGGCAAAGCCCTTGTTGGAAATTCACCCTTCTTGGGTGGAACCCAAATCAGCCTCTTCAGTAAAACATTATGACTTCATTACAAATGGCCTGGCATCCTCTCTGGCCTACCAGAGTCGGGAGGTTCCAGAGCCACCGGGAGAGGGAGGTGTCTCGGTGATGCTGGGTAGCAGCTCAGTGCCAGGTAAGTAAGTGGAGGTGGAGAGAGCTGTCTCTGGGGCCAGGTGGGTAGGGGGCAGGGGTGATGCTACTGGAGGTGAGAAGGCATAGGGTGCTGCTGTGCGTGGCCTTGAGGTCTCCACTGAGAGGGCCAGAAAAGTCACAGCCAAGAAGCTCGGTTCTAAGCAAATGCAAACCCTTTGGCTAAGTTCCAGAAAAAGACCATTGACATGGAAAGGCGCGGCATGAGCGGAGTCTGCTGGATCTAGTTTCAGAAGCGGCTTCCCCACTGGGCACAGATCACTGTTGACTTCATTCAACAAGTATGTGGGGAAACCTGCTGTGTGCCCAGCACCAAGGTGGGCTCTGAAGAGAAAAGAAGAGAAGAGAAGAGAAGAGAAGAGAAGAGAAGAGAAGAGAAGAGAAGAGAAAGCAGAAAGCACTCCCGATGCCGCCCCTGACTTCCCCAGGATGTCCGCAAGTGTGCCAATCTGGGCCCACCTGCCGGCCCGCCTACAGTCCATCCTCATTTCCTGCTGTGTTTGCTTTCTCCTTACTTTGGGAGCTGGGCCCAGGAGGAAATGAAAATGTTTGCAGAGGACACTGCTCTTCGGACCCGCCTGTTCAGCCCCTGCAAACAAAGCCAGACCCCATGGCTAAAGCAGTCTGAGAGGTATCAGTGACCACAGAAAAGAGGCAGCAAGCAACTTGGTTGCTTTCAAAATGGCTTCTGTCAGACAAGGCCACAGCTCGACCACAGAGTGTCTTTGTGTGAATTTGAAGACGGTGACCTCTGGGGGCAGATGCTGCCCTTCAGGACCTCAGACTGGCACATGGATCCCAGGATGGACCTCAGTTTTTACAGCTCCTGGGGCTCGGCACACTTGTGCAGTGAACAACTTGTACAACTGGCGCTGGTGGCTTTGCCCCAGACCCCAACTGCATGGTCAAGACCACAAGGCCCTTTTCTGTATTAAGTATGAGAAGACACGGGCCTAGGCTCCCCCTATACCAAGGCATCACCCCAGATCTAAACAAAAACGCTCCCCAAGAGATGAAGGACGCTGTGTCCTAACACCCACCCTCCTTCCCACACAACAACCAGCTCGCTCAGGCACCAGCATCACACCCAGGACCTCCGCAATCACTGCAACCTTCCTTTCACGGAGGGACAGGTGGACAGGAAGGAGAGAGGGCCCCGAAACTGCTTCCCCCCAGCCAGTGCTAGGCCTATCCCCTCTCCTCCGCGGTTCTTTAAGAAGGTTTTCTAAAGAAGAGGAACCTTCCGTGGTAGCAGATGGCGGATAAGTAGGAATGGTAAATAGTTTTAATTACTGCATAATGTAAGTGAGACAATAAAGGGGAGACAGTGGAAGCAAGCTGCTGCCGCCGAGGCCCTGGAACTGTTGTGGGGCCCAATTTGTCTGGCATGTGCTGTTCTCAGTCTTGGGAGGGCTTTAAAGAGAACGCCGAAAATATTAATTGCCCGCCTCACTGGCCCATCCATCTTCACAACCGAGTAACACGCTTTTTTAATTTCAGGGGAATCGTTTTCAAATGGGAATCATGCAAATGAGTATTTTAGCTATTCATTTGTTTTACTGCGAGCGCTTTGTGAGCAAATGGCCTACAGCTTGCAATGAATTAACAGACACGGGCACTGGAGACCGATTTTTAATACAAAGTCTTGACTCGGAGACGACCCCGACCAGCAGCACAGAAAATGTTGGCATAGCAACTTTGGGCATTTTCATGCAAATTGGCTTCTATATAGATGATACGAATGCAATGTTTTCCTTCAACTAATCATCATAAAATTAGTTTCACTATATTTAAATGCCTCCACTTAATGCATTATATCCATATGCATGAAATTGCCTCCACTAATGCAGTACATAAAATGCCAAAGATACAATGAATAGCCAAATTGCAAGCAGTTATGTTATCTCCCATAAAAACGGCTCCCCTCCCCCCTTCTTTTTTTGTGAGTGTGGGTGTTACTGAATGTGTGGGTGCCAAAGGCATCTATCACAAATTGCTATTAACACAGACACACACACACACACACACACACGCGCGCGTACACAGACACCCCCCCCCCCACAAAGTCCTCTTTGGTTAAGTAACGATAAGGTTGTAACCCAATGGAACAAAAGCCAGACAGCGCCAGAGCCAGGCTGGTCATGCTCACCTGGGCTGGCCACCCTCCCTCACACCACCTCGTCTGCTGCCAGAGGAGATGGCAGGGCGCAGAGCACGGCTGGGCCTTGGAGTTTGCGCTACTGGGGGTGATTTCATGCTGCACCCCTGTACCCACTGAATGGGGAGGCCCAAGAGAGAGACGCAGCTGAGCTAATTGGGGACCAAGAGGACAACCAGAAATCATCAAAGGTAGAACCACTGTGGGTGAGAAACGGCCCCTTGGAAGACTGGCCCTGGCAGCCGGGAGAGCTGAGAACTCAGGCAGAACACAGTGAAAGTCAGTAACTGAAGAAGGACCAGAGGAAGAAAGAAAGAGATGCCCATGGAAGCCCTATGTTCTGGATGCTGGGCCTGGAACTTCATATTCTCCATGTCATGTCATCCTTTCTCCAGGGGAAAGCCAACATGATCGTCGTTGGTCTTATGGACTCTGAAATGAGTCTGAAAGAAATTGGGGAAACACGTCCAAATTCACATGACCAGCAGGTAACAGAGGGAGGATTTAAACCCTGGTCTCCTCTCTGGCCAAAGCCCTGCTTTCCTCCGTGCCAGGCTGCCCCCTACAGGTTGCTTCGAGTAAGGCAGAAATGGGTTCCATGAAGCTTTTGGCTTCAAGAGCTGTCCTCTCTCCAAGCAAGCTTGGGGCTCTGAGGGCAAAAGGAGACAGTGGTGTGGGGGCATGTTCCTTCAACACGGACACTTGATTCTCTTTGAGTATCATGAGTCCTCACGATAGATCCCAAATCCCCCCAGGATGAGAAGATTCGTTTTTATGGACAGAGAGCTCCCCAACTCACTGTTAGGACCTCTACCTCCTCCAATCCTGCCATGGGAGTCAGCATTCTTCCCAACCCCGGCCTTGGTGGGTTTGAAACCTGACTTCACTATGTGGTTGCTATCCGCCACATTCAGGGTGGGGGTTATGAGAGAGAGAAGCAAGAGGCGAAACCTGAAAAATGCAAGCTCTTTTTTTCCACCTGGGGATGACGTTCCATCTCAGGAAGCCTCCAATTCTCATTCCTCGGGGCACTTTGTGCTTGGCTGAAGCCGGGGTGGCATTTCCTCATAAGAACGCATGAGGTCGCTGTGGAAACAGTACGGTGGTTTCCCAAAGAATTCAAAATAGAATTACCATATAATCTGGCACATTCCCTTCTGGGTGTTGTACCTAAAAGAAACGAAAGCAGGGACTCGACCAGATGTTTGCATAGCCATGCTCACAGCAGCATTACTCACTACAGACGCAGGGTGGAAGCAGCCCAAATGTCCAGGAAGGGATAAATGGATAAGAAAATATGTACGGACAACGGAAGATCATTCTGTCTTACAGAAGGAAGAGAGTCTGACGCAGACTACAACAGGCGGAACCTTAAAGACATTGTGCTAAGTGAAATAAATCAGCTACCAAAAAGACAAACCCAGTATGATGCCACTTACAGGAGGTACCTAAAATAGTCCAATTTGTAGAGACAGAAATCGCAATGGTGATGGAAGAAGGGAGGACGGGGTGTTAGTATTTAACAACGACGGAGTTGGAGATTGGGAAGATGAGAAGAGTTCCGTGGATGGATGGTGGTTTAGTTGCAGGACAGTATGAATGTACTTAGTTCTACTGAGCTCCAGACTTCCAAATAGTTAAGGTAACAAAGCTTACATTATGTGTATTTTGCCACAATTAATAATTTTTTTTTTTTTAAAAGAATGCATGAGGGCGCCTGGGTGGCTCAGTGGGTTAAGCCGCTGCCTTCGGCTCAGGTCATGATCTCAGGGTCCTGGGATCGAGGCCCGCATCGGGCTCTCTGCTCAGCAGGGAGCCTGCTTCCCTCTCTCTCTCTCTGCCTGCCTCTCCATCTACTTGTGATTTCTCTCTGTCAAGTAAATAAATAAAAATCTTTAAAAAATAAAAAAATAAATAAAAGAATGCGTGAAGTAGGAAGACATTTCTCCCAAGACCCCAAGCATGCCGCAGCATTCAGGGGCCAAAGTCAGTCGGTAGCTTGAGGAAGAGGTAAGAACAGCTCCTCCCGATTTTCAGAACTGCCCACCTATCATGAAGCATGTCTGTGTTCAATACAGGCCTGCTGAATTAAATTAAGTGGTAAAGTGAGGGAGACACCAAAGAATGACAGGATTAGCTGGGGAGAAGCCATAGCTCAAGAATCCCTCCAGTCTCATTCAGTTGGTCCATTTCCATCTCCTTCTTGTCTTTCTCCCTTTTGTCTTCTATCTTGTGTGGACAACCCCTTCCAGCCATCTCCAACACACGAATACTCCTATTACATTTCCTTTCATTGATCTATTTTGTTCTTGTGCTCCCTCCACAAATGTTTTTCTCACCACCTGGAATTGTTCATGGCCACTGTGACTTCAGAAACACTAAATCTAATTGGCTTGCTTTTTTGCAAATCCAATGATTTATGCGATGCCTTGTTATCCTTATCCTGAACATCGCTCCTGTGGTTCCACTAGTAACCACCAGGTGGCACAAATGGGGAAACCCAACCTGTATCGCTAATGGCAAATAACCACCTCCGGTGGCTATAGAGAGATTTGCAGGCACGGTGCCTAGGTGGGGATTAACCAGGACTTGAAGGGGGTCACATCTGTATTAAAAAGCCAGCCCTTGGGCGCCTAGGTGGTTCAGTTGGTTAAGCGACTGCCTTTGGCTCAGGTCATGATCCCAGAGTCCTGGGATGGAACCCTGCATTGGGCTCTCTGCTCAGCAAGGAGCCTGCTTCTTCCTCTCTCTCTGCCTGCCTCTCTGCCTACTTGTGATCTCTGTCTGTCAAATAAATAAACTCTTAAAAAAAAAAAAAAAAAGCCAGCCCTTTCAGTGACTGCAAGCATAAGTGCTCTGAGGATGCCCCATAGCTCCTGCTGCTTCTCACGTTCCCTCTCACACCTTAGCTCCCAGAAGAACCAGTACTGTTTTAGGTCTTTGGTATCGCCTGCCTCTAGTGTAGGACTGCATGCTTCCGCCTTCCTAGTACTGGATAGACCACTCTCTTCCATGCCCTACACCCCAAGGTTCCATCTCATACTGTTTCTACTAGGTATTCCAGATCTAGGTTTTAAATTGTTTTCTCCTGGAAAACCTCTCGTGGCTTTGTTCCTAGCATGTCTTAGCCTAATGCGACTTCCTGTGCTAGTTTCTCCCAAGCCCGCCCCTCCCCCTGCTGCCAGTAGGGGGGGCTGGATCTCTTGCTGCCATGGAAGCAAGTGATCCCTGACCTGTGAAGTTGTTGCCTTCCTTTGAAGAACTTTCTTTTGCAATTCAGAGTATCCTCCTAGCTGATAAGCAGTTAGGAACCAAAGAAATGATGACTACAAGGAATTAGTGGGAATTCGTCAAGAAAAGGCATATAGATGCTCAGCTTACCTGGTCTCCCTCTGGTAGGATGCTTTAAATGTAATGCATTTTGATTTCAGTGAAGCATTTTCTAAGTCTCCTTGTGAGACCTGTCGGCCTTGTGAACAAAATGGAGAGATGGGGCAAGATGAGAGCCTGGAGACGCAGATTCCAAGTTGGCTAATCCACCCCACACAAACAATATGGGGCAATTGATCGGAAGGAGGTCACTGGTGAAATGTCGTCAGGCCTATCCTTATCTCTGTTCTGGTCTACATTTTACTACCTCGAATGAAGACTTTCAAAGCAGACTTTCCTCGTTTCTAGGCACTGCAGAAACACGTCAGCGACAGAATACAGACTAGAAAAGTACTTATTAGTCTACAAAAAAAAAAAAAATAGACTGGATGCAATAATGTGAAGTTTAACAGACACACACACACACACACACACACACACAAAATGTAGGGACGCCTGAGTGGCTCAGTCAGGGAAATGTCCAACTCTTGATTTCAGCTCAGGTCATGATTTCAGGGTCCTGGGATTGAGCCCCACATCGGGCTCTCTGCTGAGCAGGGAGCCTGTTTCCCCCCCTCTTTCTCTGCCTGTCTCTCTGCCTACTTGTGATCTCTGATTGCTGAATAAATAAATAAAATCTTTAAAAAAAAAAAAGAATGAATACATGAGCGATTGGAACCTCATTGGAGGTTCAGGGGGCTTTCTTTGAAGATGGGAAGGTGTTCTCAGGAAAGAGGGAACCAGGGCCTGACCGTGCTAGGGGCCCCTAGTATCTTTAGTACCCTCAGCCCCCTTTCCTGTGAGCCCACCCACAAACCTATACATGACAGTCCATTCCTGTGATTCCAATTATAAATGGAATTATAGTAGTGAAAGGAGATATCCACTCCTGGGTCCAAAATCTTTTCCTCCCACTTGTGTGAACCTGGGCATATTAACTTCTCTGCGCCTCTTTCCACAACTGCCAAACAAGCAAGAGAGTGCCTCCTTCATAGGGTTGTTGTGAGCATTAAAATAAATGGGCTATGTTTATTTTAATGGCTCCAAAGGGCTCCAAGAAAACTGTATAGAATGAATGAACTTGCCCGGAACATGTCTCCTGCACCTACTGGTTTCTGATTATAAATATCCCCTGTCCACTAAATTCCATTCTCCAGGTACAGAGCCTCCTTTCCCTTGAGGGAACCTCCTGACATCACTCAACCACGATTTTCCTTGTCTCTTCTGGTTCTGCACACTGTTCTCCAGTTGCCCTGGGGAGCCACCTGTAGGGACGGTCATCTGCAGGCACAGCCATCTGGGTCTAATCAACATCACAGTAGCTGGGAGCTGGACCAGTGGGGGGGGGATGGGGAGTTGGGAACCGCAGCCTTTCTGGGGCTTTGTGCACCCAAACTCTAGCCCTGGCTGCTAGAGAACTGGGCATTTCGGGGCCTCAAGGAAGGTTCTCCAGACTGTCCCTCACACACGGTGATTCTCTGTAATGATCTGGCTGTCAGCTGCTCACTTCCAGGCACAGAGTGCAAGTTCAAGACATAAAGGGGGAAGAAAAACAGGCAAAAAGATCTAAAAGGACATCAGCTGATTCTGATCCATTAGTCCCAGCCAACAACTTCTGCTGTGTCCTTATGGCCATCCTGAGGGCATCCTCAGTAACTACAAGAGAAAGACAGCTCCTTGACAGAGGGGACACCCATGTGGCTGGCATTTTCACCCTCCAAAGACAACTCAGGGGTCTGGAGATAATGACATGCTGCCCCTTCCCATCATATTTGTCTAAGTGTTTCCTTAACTGGTGAGGAGATGTGGCTCTTTAACTCCTTCAAGATACACTGATGGCCATGTCAGAAAAATGCCCTCTGAGGCTCCTTGAACCTCTTGCTGGTTTTCTCAGAAGCAGAAGTGCCCTAGTGCCCTAGCTGGGGGTCTATAACCCCTGGAGGATGAGGGGGAAGCTTCTTTCCCTCGCTGGGCCTTATTATCTCCATCTATAAAATGAAGGATGTGGGTAGAGGAGCTCTGAGGTCCCTACTAGCAACAACGGCACAATTATTTATTTCAGTGTGACCCTACACCCCAATAATCGGGACTAAAATATCAAAACAAGATCTAGGGTTAGTAAACAAAGCTTATTAAATGGAACCCTCCAACAATTATTTTTCCAATCTTAATCAAGAGACCCAAATAATCTGGCTTCTCAATTTGCAGTTTCCTTGAAGGAACTGTGTGTTGATTAGTTCGGGTAGCCAGTTAATGGAGTCTGGCAAACCAAACCCATTCATTTTGTTTCCTTAGAGGCAGGCTCCCATCTTGGAAATTGGAACCAGGAGGGAAGGGCTTTTGATGTACTGTCAACGGAAGAGTCAGGAGTTCCCACAGTGTCCTCACTGCCCTGGATCCCACAAGGACAATGACACTGAGAATGAAGATGAGGAAGGCTGGGACAGAGGTGCCCAGCCATCAAGGGGGTCAAGTAGAGTGGATGTCTGGTGAGACCAGGTAGCAACAGAGTCCATAGACAAGTTGACTAGGAGCTGCAGTGTCCAATGGTATCCATTGCAGGAGAGCAGAGGGTCAGTAAGAGGCATTCTCCACTGGGTCCCGAGAACCGGCACCAGAGAGGAAGTGGAAATCCTAATTCCAGGGACCAGGTTAACTTGCTGGCAGATGTCAGAGGCAGGAGCACAGGCTCAGGACCAGCTCAGGCTCAGACTATGTCCATTCATTCAACAATATTTACTGAGGACCTACCACATGCCAACTACTGTTTCTAGGCACTGTAGATAGAGCCATGAAAGGAGACAGAAGAGCCTTGCCCCCATGGAACTAACTCCTGTGGAGGATTTCAAGTAACAGATAATCACATCACACAATGTCTAGGAGAGGTCGACAAGAACCATTAAAAACAAGTGCAGAGAAAAGGAAAGGAGAGTGATGGGAGCTGCTATTTAGACAGGGCAGTCAGGGAAGCCTTCCCCGAGGAGGTGACAGGAAGTGAAGAAGAGTGAGCCATGTGCATACCAAATCACTTTCACCAAAAACTGCTCTTGTCATCGTGGGTGACGGAGCTGCTAGGATAGCATGCAAGCTGTGAGTGCTGTAGAAAATCCAGCTAATTCTGGCCTGAGCAGACAGCATGAATTTAATTCATTGGAAAGGGGGTGGGGGTAGGATCCCATGGTTGGAACGGAGGGTTCAAGGGGCCTTGGGGCCCAGTCTCCTCCTCTCTTTCTGCTCCACCATCCTTAGCATGTGGCTTTTGTCCTCAAGGTCATGGGACAGCTGCTTACTTCCAGGCACAGAGTACAAGTTCAAGACAGGAAGGGGGAAGAGGAACAGGCAAAAAGATCTAAAAGGACATCAGCTGATTCCGTCCCCATTAGCCCCAGCCAACAACGTCTGCTGTGTCCTAATGGCCAGACCTGGGTCACAGGGCTACCTCTGCACCAGTCACTGGGAGGGAGAAGGGGACTGTAGGTGAGACCCGGGCCCCCCCATCAGTACCATCCATCCTGGGTCACTTTCTTAGGGCCTCTTTTCATGGAGGGGAGCTCTACGATGGCATTTACCCTGAGTCACCTGAAAAGCCCATCTCTCTTCTGATGAATAACAGCCCTACTGTAGGGAATCAGGAAAACCCAGCACTGGGTTCTAGCTCTGCTACTTGCTGTGTGACCTCGGGCCAGTTTCTTCTAGTCTCTGGGTCTTGCTAGAGCAACCAGGAGACTACTGTCTGCATTCATGGTCTAAAGTCCCAAAGGCCACTCTCATCTCTGCCACGATAAATTCTACCACATAGAGCTCCTAAGAACCCAGCTGGGTCCTAGAGAGGCACACCGAATGGTCACTTTACCGAAGAACACACAAGCGCTAAGAGGCAAACCCAGCCAGCAGGGCCAGCACAACGGTGAGGAGGGGAGTGAGGCACTTGCCTACAGGCATACAAGGAGCTGCCAAAAAATGGAGTCATCGAGATACACAATATTTTTTTTTTAAGATTTTATTTAGTTATTTCACAGACAGAGATCACAAGTAGGCAGAGAGGCAGGCAGAGAGAGAGAAGGAAGCAGGCCCCCTGCTGAGCAGAGAGCCCGATGTGGGGCTTGATCCCAGGATTCTGGGATCATGACCTGAGCTGAGGCAGAGACTTTAACGCACTGAGCCACCCAGGCACCCCAAGATACACAATATTTTAATGCAACATTTTCTAAGTCCAAGTTAATCCCCCAAAATCCATGTTGAACAAAGTAACAACTTTTTAAATAAAGACAAGATCAATGTTACTGATTTTTCCTTTTGCTTCAGACTTCGGCATGGCTCAGCATGGCGTGGCCTGATTACTGACCCTGGTTTATTTGAAATGTTGAAATTTTATCAACTTTTTGCATTGATTTCAGCTTTTAGGAGTCCATTCTGTTAAACTGTTATTTGATTACCGAGTATTTTGCCCTCCCCCGTCCCCGCCTTAAATTCTGCACCCAATGCAAATCCCTCCCTGGCCTCTCACCCTGTCCTTGCCAGCTTTAGGGAGCGTGAAGGGAGCCTGATGCTGGACGGGGGCCAGCCTGCCCAGCCAGGCATTCTGGGCCTTCAGGGACTTTGGGGTCACAGAGTGGGCATGTCCAATTTTTAGCGCTTTGCATGAGGTGTTTGGATTAAAGGCCCTGGTATTTCTTTAATAAGAAAAACAGGCTGTAGCCATTAAAAATTTAGTCCTACAAATAGCTCCTAGGAACTCCTCTCTGAGGTGCTGTAGTTATTTAATCATAGTAAATTTGGGTCAAATTCTCTCCTGGGGCTTCCAGCACCTGCTTCTATACCCCTGAGGAATGTGTCACTAGGACCATGCTATTTGCTCAAAATCCCCCTGCCTTTGGCTCCCCTGGCCCGCTGGCTCACAGGGAGATAAAACACCTTAGCCTCATTACTCAGATGGCTAATTGCGAACTGATTTAATTAAAGTATACAGATATTTCCCCAAGTTAGTTACATTTCATATCACTCCATTAGGAGTAATTGGCTGGAATGAGAAGCTATGGAAAGGGAGGCTGGCCAGGTGGGTTGGGAGCAGGGAGCCCCCTGGTCTGTGGAAGGCTTGCTGCCTATGGGGATGCTCCAAAGGCGTGCCTGGAGGGACAGGGTCACTGAGACACACCTCCCCGCAGCAGCCTACTGGGGACATCCCTGGGTCATTTTAACCACAGGCACCAGACTGCTTACAGTCTGGGCCGGGAACCTGGGTTTCAAGCCCATTCCATACCTATGAGCTCTGTAACCTGGAGCAGTCCCCTCACTTTGTTGAGCCTCGGTTCCTTACCCTGTAAAATGGGAGGAATAGTAATGCCTGCCTGGAATGGTTGGCACCAGATGAAATGGAACAGGCTTGGAAAGCCTTTAGCATAGTACCTACCACACAGTTAATGCTTAACAAATAATATTATTATTATTTGGGCCCAGGAGTGTGGTTAGGGAACGAAGCAGTATGGACAGGAGAGGAAGTATCTATCTCAAAGAGTCAGAAACCTTGGGGTCTGGTCTCAGGTATGCCCCCTCATTTCCTGTGTAATCTTGGGCAGGTTGCTTCTTTCCCTGGGCCTTAGTTTACTCTTCTGGCCAATTAAGAAAAGGAGATAGAGACTAGATCCATTCTCCCCTTCTTCCTTACTAGCACAGTCCTGATTGGAGCAGCCATGACCAGTTAAAACATCCATGTTTCCCAACCTCCCTTCTAGATAGGGCCAGCCCCATGAATTCTGGTCAATGAAGTGAAAGCCAAAGTTGTACCCTTCTTGGGTGGGGTTCCCAAGAAGTCTCCTTTAAAAGGGGCCAACTCAGTTGGCCAGCACCCTTCCCCTTCTTCCTTCTTTCTCCCACCCAGAATGGGATCCTGATGGTTGGAGCTCTGGTAACTATCTTGTGACCAAGAGGTAACGTTGAGTGTAGAAGCCCCTTGCAGAGCCACCTGGCCAAGCAGAAAAAATAAAAGATGCCAGAGACTCTGATAATATCTTGGAGTTGTTGCCCCAGCCATGGCCACCCTGGATTTCACAGTACCTAAGAAAAAAATAGATATGATCTTTTGTTTTATTTTTTTGTTTGTTTGGTTTTTGTTAAGCCTTAGCCTTTTGGGGTCTTGATGACTTGCTGCCAAACATTATCCCTAACTGATACAGGGTTTCCCTGCTCTGTCTGAATACTAAAGCTTGATCTCCGAGCTAATTAGTACTGCCTCCCATCCTCTTTCTGCACCAGAAGGGGGATCCTTCGGCCAGCAGCAATGTCCCTTCACCCCAATCCCGACTCCAACCCCAATCTGCCTACCCACTTTAGGATCCTCACTACACAGCCAAGATCCCCACATTTCCAGCCCATACATCTCTTCTCACAGAGAGATCAGGTCCCCAGTCTACGGACTTTCAAGCCCCGATAGAGCCAGTCCATTTGCTCACTGCGATGGCAGGAGCAGCTAGCCTGGGGACAGGTGACAGCTCTGGTGTACTGGAAATTGCAACAATTCACTGCTGAAATAACTGGTGTTAAGCACTGCTCTGTCCCTTACTGGTTGTGTGACTGCTGGACACTGAATGTGTCTCCCCCAAATTCATATGTTGAAACCTAATGCCCCATGGGTGGGGATTAGGAGGTGGAGACTTGGGGAGGTGATTAGGTCATGAGGGTGGGGCCCTCATGAAAGGGATTAGTGCCCTCATACAAGAGGTCCAGCAGAGCTCCCTTGCTGCTTCTGCCTTATGAGGTTACAATGAAAAGATAGCTGTCTATGAGGAGGCAGGTCTCACTAGACACTGAATCTGCCAGTGCCTTGAGCTTGGACTTTTCAGCCTCCAAAATGGTAAGAAATGAATTTGTGTGGTTTCTAAGCTCCAAAGCCCAGGGTCTTTTGTTATAGCTGTACAGCAGCCCAAATGGACTAAGACAGGGACCTTTGGAAAGTCTCTAAGTTTTTCTGGACCTTGGTTTTCTCCTCTATAAAGTGGGCATAATAATAGCACACCATTTTCTAGGGGATGGGATGACGAAATGACACATGTGCAGGAGGCACTAAAAATTACACAGTAATAGTACGCTGGTCAGAACTTTTATTGTCAGAGACCATTTCTCAAGCCAACCCACAAGTCTTTCCTGAGCCAACCCTGCAGGCATGGTGAGAGGTATATCCCCCAAACCGCACATGCCACTGTCCTCCATTTTAGGAAATGGAGGAAAACGGATGTTCAGAGAGATTAAGTAACTTGTGTAAGTCTGCACAAAGAGTGGAGGTGCTGTGTTTTCAGTCCAGCTGTCTGAGTCCAAAAACTTCCATGGTCTCGCCACATAGGGGTGAAACACTGTGGCCAAACCCAGCCACACCTGATTTTTAAAGATACAGTCTTCTGGGACCACAGACGCACTCATTTGCGTACCTCTTGTCTCTGGCTGCTTCTGCACTCCAGTGGCACAGTTGAGGAGTTGTGTGGCTCACAAAACTCAAAATACTTCCCTACCTGGGCCTTTTCAGATAAAGTTCTCTGAAGACTTTTCTATATCGTCCTGTTTGCCCATCGTCTGGTCACTAGTGACCTGGGCCTGACGCTGCAGGCCCTGATGATGGAGAGACAAGCCCCATGGGAGTCTGGCTACTTCCCAGGTTACCAGTGAGGCTGGCTGGTCCCAATTCATAGATGAGACCTCCCCAGGTCCCCGACAGATTTGTGGCAGAAATGGACCAAAATCCCATGTGACACCTCGCTCTGTCCCCATACCCACCACCTGGGAGCTCTGCAGGCTCCATGAGAGGGCCCTGGGACCCACCTCACACAATGAGGACACAACAAGGAGAAATGGATAGAGGACACGGAGGGAATCCATCTCCCTCTCCTGGTGTCTCTTTCCATCCCCTCTACCAATTCTCTCTTGTCAGAAAGTCGGGGCAAGGAGAGGTGCCTGGGTAGCTCAGTCACTTAAGTGTCTGCCTTCAGCTCAGGTCGAGATCCCAGGGTCCTGGGATGGAGCCCCACATCTACTCCTTGCTCAGTGGGGAGCCTGCTTTTCCCTCTGCCCGCCACTCCCTCTGCCCATGTTCTCCCTCTCTCTTTTGCTCACTCTCTCTCAAGTAAATAAACAAAATGTTAAAAAAAAAAATCAAGTCAGTGCAAATTGCACCCCCTCTCCACTCCCTCCTCCAACCACAGACATCACCTCCACTCAAAAGACAAGCTGGGTGTTGGCTCTGTGCTCTGCACGGACACCTAAGCCACCAGCCTCTGCCCTTCCTCGGCCTCCCAACCTGCGGCCCCTTCCAGATAGGGTCAAGGTCCTGGGCCATCCACCTTGCTCACCACACAAACCCCCAGAGCCCTTCCTGGCCCCTCTGCCCTCCCACCCCCGACCTCGCTGGTGTGTTTACTTAAGGCTGAATTCTATATCTGGAAGTTCATTAATTTTTTTCTTGTGGGTGCCAAAATGCGGATCATTTGTGCTTATCCTCAACTAAATAAGTCAGGTCATAAGAGGTAATGCCATGGGTAGTGGAATGTAAACAAACACATTCTACCTCAATAAACATGCTAATTTCCAGCTATAATATTCACAAGTAAAAGATCCATCACGCCGACCCTATTTGGCAAAGGCAGCGGGCCTCATCCGTCAACGAGGGAGGCTCCCGCCAGTTCTCTGCGGGAGGGAAATAGTACAACTTAACTTGCTTGATGACGCCCTCGGGGGGAAACATGAGCCTCATAAATGAGTCTGGAAATGTGATAAAAGGATAATCTTGCATAAATGAGCCTATATCATCATTACCTGCACCGACCAAGGCCAGGCGCAGGATTTGAGTGATGGAGTCACATTTCATATAAATTAAGGCCGAGGAGTTGGTGCACCAGACCAGCGGGAGCTCTCTGTCCTTGCTGTGTCCCACTGCCCACCCTCGCCCGAGGCTGCCACATGGGAGGCATGGAGGGCCAAGCGCAGGTTTCAGTGCTGGCCAGGACTGGCGTGTTGGGGTGGGAAGGGCAAGGACTACTCAGGCCCTACCCGAACACAACTACACCCTTGACAGGTGGCAACATCACGGCGGGTCTTGAGCCTTCCTCCCACCTCACAGAAAAATTAAGGAATCCATTATTTTATTTGCTCAATGGAGTGGACATCAAGGCCAAGGCAATGAGAAAGGCACTTGGAAAATCAAAATAAGACGAAGCCCTCACTTACAAGAATTCGCTCTGGGCTCAGTGAGCCTGCTCGGTCTGTGGTCAAGTGTGGAGAGAGCTTAGAGGATGGAAGGACCCAGGTGCCGGGTAAGGCAGGGAAGGTCAGACCCACAGTACCTGAAGGACAGCGGGACACTCTCAGTGAGTGGTAAAGAGCCAGGCCCATCCTCCTGTCACTGCTCCTCCCCAGAGCCCACGGGGACACTGGCCCTGGCTCATCAGATGTCTGCAGAACTCTGATGAGTTCCTCTGCTCTACCTGGTCTTTTAGCCAAAGACAGAAAGACAGGAGACAAATCCACAGAACACGTGCGCCATCTCAGAAAGGGATCTTTGCCCCTCTCCCCCTGCGAGCTGGTGGAGGTGACCTCCACCTGGTGACCCAGGTCCCCTCCACAAGCGGCTGAGGCACGCATCCCCCACTGCTGGGAGTGTTGGCAGCCACCGCTCACAGCCAGCCTCCTCTGCAGGGAATTGTCCTTGGCCAAACCTCCCACCTCCTGGGAGGTGATCCCCGCCTGTCCCTCTGATGTCAGACAAGGGGACTCAGAGGTACAGAGGCTGGACTCCATGACTGATGGCCTTGTCAGGGCTCCTGCCCTGAGGTGAGTTCTTGCTCTGATCCGTCAGGCTGAGGCTGGACTCCAGCTGAGATTACATCCCTGTTGCCCCATCCTGTTCCCCTCCCTCCCTTCCCCCAAGAACATGGCCCTCGCCCCTGAGGCTAGGATGGAAGGCTCCGCTTCTAGGTAGCCTGACTGAGGCGCTCCATCTTCCCTCAGAGGCAGACTTGGACGCAGCCCACCACAAGGCAGTGAAGGGGGGGCAATATCCTGGTTGTGATGAACATCCTGGAGGGGGCCTCGGGAGGTCAGGGACCTTCTCTGGGCTTGGTCCTGCATCCTCCAGGTGGGTGAGGCAGGAGGGGGCTTCTAGGCAGAGGGAACAGCATGTCCTTTCATTCCCAAGCACTTTGTGGATCGCTTCACAACAAATAGAAGCAAATAGACAGCAAGCCTGTCCCACGGAAAGGGCCTGCTTTGGAAGCCCCCAGAACCACCACCAGGGAGGAGGGGTGGCCAGGCCCAGTAAACGCTTGTTGTAGGAATGGGTGAATATGCACAAGCGAGCGAATAAAATCATGCTGAAAGTTCCTCCGGTATTTTCTCCATCTGACATTTTCCCTGTGGTGCCTGTTCCCTCGCTAGACTAGAAAATCCTTTACAACAGGGGCTGGGGCTGGACATGAGGAGCTACCCCTAGCTCTGCTTTTCACACAGAGTGGATGCTCGGGGAATATTTATTCCATGGCCTTGAACTGTTGGCCTGAGAGGAGAAAGGGGTCATGAAGAGCAGAGGGTGTTCAGCAGCATAAAGACCTTCATTCATTCATGCATGCATTCATTCACCAAGCAACTTTGTCATGAGATAGGAAAATCCACGAATCAGAGATAGGGTAGAGGGGAAATTATTGTGCATCTACGGCCTGCAGAAATTGTACTAGGTGCTTTCATAGGCTGCACTTAAATTTCACGATAACCTGGAATTATTACTGCCCATTTTACAGATGGTGAAACCAAGCAGGAGTAGATGTATCACTGATATCTAGGTGTACCCAGGTCCAGAGCCCATGGTCTTTCCCTCCTCTCTCCCTCCCTTCATCCCCATGGGAGGATATTCTAAAATCAAAGTTACAGAAGTCTGGAATGGGTTAACCAGATCTTTCTGGAAGCAGAAGATCTGGAAAGACCTCTGGGCATCTCTTTCAGCAGAGAATCATCCGACTCAGGCTACCTGGGTCCACGGAGCCCCGATGGGCAGCAGATCCCCCCAACCACCACCTCCCAGGCCAAGGCCAGCTTTCCTGGGGTGCACACAAACACCTGTAACAGAAAGACATCCTTCCAGGGATTGCATGATTCAGAACTGGCTTTAGGGTTAATTTTTTTTAAGGGGAAAAAAAGAAAGGTATAAACACTGCTGAAAAACTGAGCTGACAAGCTCAGGGGAAACCCGAGCCACAGAAGTCTTAGTCAAAAGCGCTGGCTGAGAAATTGCTGGGCGCTGCCAAGCCCAGGGAAGGGAAGCTTGCACATTCCCGGGCTGCGTGTTTCAAATACTTTCCGCGGTTTCGCCAGTGGAGGGCCAGGAGAGAGGAATCTGTCATTACCAACTTGGGTCTGCAAAACAGCTTGGCTGGCAGGCAGCAGTGAAATCGCAGGAGGCAGGAGGTGGAAAACCTGACTCATGAGCTTCGGGGACGGAGGGAATGTGCGGGAGGGAGGGGGCGAGACGCAACCGACCGCAGACCCGAAGGGCAGGCGCGGATCCTTTGACTCATAAAGCATTCTTGCCGGCTAACCACCGTGACTGCCCCTTCCCGGTGGGGTGAGAGCCGCATGCAGTTTCCCAAACGTTCTTCACCAGCACAGACATTTGTGGAGCACCTACTACGTACCAGGCACTACACTGAATATCCAACAGGACAACCCATGGAAGTCAGCAGAGGAGGCACAATATGCCCAGTTTCCAAATGAGAAAACAGAGTCAGAAAGGCCAAGGAATTGCCCCGATTCTCCATGCCAAGATGGCCAAAGCATCAGTTGAGCTTTGGTATGCTGAGGTCCTGCTGAGTGTGGGGCACTGGGTCGAGGACGGGTACAAAGATGGAGGCGATAAGGCTTTTTCCGGGAAGGGCTCAAAGCCTTCTAGAGAAGAGCCATCTGGTGTTTTTTCAAGATACATTTCCATGTGCTACCAAAATTTTCTTATTACCCCATGTGTGGAAGGAGGGGCAAGGATGATCTGGAGACCTGGCAACATGGGGGGTGGAGGGAAAGGCAAGTGATGGCAGAAAGAGCCCTAGGGGACGAGCCCTGAGGCTTGGCTTCTCTGTTCAGCCTGCTGCTGATGTGCTATGTGACCCAGAGGAAGTCACTTCGGTCCCTCTGGTTTTGATTTCTAAAGAGGATGCTCTCCGTGCCTGGCCAACCTTCCTATTGAAAGTACTGTTCACTACACACCATTGCCTTCATCCCAACGGCTTCTTATTGCCAGACTCCATCACTCGGCCTGAAGACCTTCTCGGGCTGCAGGAGGATGGCACACCCAACGTGGGATAGGCCAGAAGAGGGGGCACTCTGGCCCTCAGAAACAGCCCTCAACAAAACAGTGACAGGAGTGGGGGGTGTGAAGACTGGCCTTCCTGTCCCCTTGAACAGGACAGCTCTGAAGGCGCGTGTTCACAGCCTCTCCAGTGGCATGGAGCCCCAGCTGCCCCCAGGGGTCCTCTGCCCGTCAAGCACCCCTTCCTTCCACCTCTCACATCCCTACCGCTGCTTCCTGAGACCACCTCCGAAATGAAGAACTTGCACTCAAATCCTGTTCCAGGCTCCACTCCTGGGAGGAGCCAAACTAAAACACGTTCCTTGATTGTAAAGGAGGACTCCAGCCCAGAAGAGTCGCACCCACCATCTGCAACAACCACATTATGGTGCAGAAGGGGCAACTGAGGTCCCCAGGGAGAAGCTGCTGTCCCACTGGTGTGACTTTCACCCTCTTCCCCAGATCTCCAGAAAGCAGCCTGCTGAGCCTCACTGGCCCCACCTCCAGCCAGGGGCAAGACCTAG
Organism: Mustela putorius furo; assembly: GCF_011764305.1. Lineage (NCBI taxonomy): Eukaryota > Metazoa > Chordata > Mammalia > Carnivora > Mustelidae > Mustela > Mustela putorius. The sequence goes on along the minus strand of NW_025422045.1, from coordinate 10,350,045 downwards.
GAGTTGTGACCCAGAGTCGGGGAGAGCACAGAAGCGGGGGCACCGATGCGGGGATTCTCCCAGGCAAATAAACCCCCACAGACCCCTACCCACAGCCTATGCTGTTCCTTAGGGTGCCCCAAGGGGAAGGGCCCTGTGGAGAAAACCAGAGAGGGGGTGGCAGTAACAGGGCCCAAGGGCCATGGCCCCTTCCCTGGGCTCCTGGTCCTGGCTGCTGCCAACCTCACCAGCCCTCCCTCCCCCTGCTTCCACTCTGTCCCATGTACCCAATTAAACCACACAGATGCCCTCTGCCCTCCTATGTTCCCTTCAGCCCTCATATGTTCCCTTCAGCTAGAATGTGCTTCCCTCCCTTCCCACCAGCAAACTCCTCTTCTTCAAAGCAGACCAGCCTTCTCCAATTCTATGTAGCCTTCTTGAACATACACCCTGTTCTGGCCACCAGGAGTCCCCTGCTCATTCCCTTCCATGGGATCTGGAACACCCTCCACCACCGCAACCAGAACGTGGTCTACGGGGAACCACTGCTGATGAGTCTGTGTTATGTCTCCCCAAAGGTCTCTGAGGGCAGGGCTCAGGCTCATTTTCTTTTTATGCTCAGATCTTCAGAGCACTAACAGCTCTACAAATGCGTGCTACATGACTAAGAGTAGGAAAATCACTCCAAGCTTGTGGAGACCCCAGAATCGCCCATTTCCCCCAGCTACTAGGAGCCTGATGGGGTCACCAAAGGCCAGGGAGTTGGGACCACCAATCAGAGCCTAAGAGAGTCAATTAGGCCACCATGGCATAGATTCTATTCATAACTAGAGACACACATTGAAGTCACCCTATAACAGGTTCCTTCTTGGGACAGTTCTATGCAAGTACAGTGGTTTTCAAAGCTTTTCTAGCTGTGGAATTCAAACAAAACCCTCCCTAGAAGTCCAGCAGGTAAACAGCTGCCCTGAAGAGGGGAGTATTTGTGGATAGAGTCTTCTCAACAACCCCTGATCCTTGAGGCAAATCACTCTGAGAGCACCCTGGGACGCCCCGGAGCTGTTTAGAAGCCACTGGCCACGTGGGGAGAGCTGGGTCCCACTCTGCTACTCCCAGGCTGAGCAGCCCTGGGCCAGTCACTGCACTGGGCCTCAATTTTCTCAACCCCATGATGGAGAAGACAGTGTCTCCCTCACAGGACTGCTGAGAGGCTCAAAGCTGATAACCAGGGTAGTTTTACACTCCTTATAGTCTTACATAAAATTTGCTGTTAGGGGGCCCTAACACGAGAAATCTCATGTCATTTTGAAATAGGCGTTCTGAGAGGCGCTGGGCCCTGGTCTGGAGAACAGACACATGGCTGTGAGACTCGTGGTTGCCTTTTTTTCTTGGGGCTTTAGGCCCCCGCATGCTCACGGGGCGCCTCTTTGCCCCAGACCTCATTACCCAGCCAGCTGGGGCCCTCGCACAGGCATTGTTTCTCATCCCTGGGTATGGAGCTGGAACACGTGAGCATGGAAAATTCCTCCCCTTGCTGCCTCACCAGCCAAACCCCAGTCCCAGCCTGGGATGTGGACCCCTAAAGGGAAATGGAGGCAGAGTGTTCTGGCTCCAGGAATCAGCTGATGGAACCTTGTTAATTACTATGTAAATTACTTTAATAGCCTGGATCCCCCCCAGACAATTGTTCAGGGGTTTGAGACTCTAGACTGGGGAGACGGGGTCTCAGGTGAGGGGAAAGAGCAGCCTTTCCTTGGCCCAAAGAGCTCCCACGTATGGTTTCCACTGGGCGGGAGTAGAGGCACAGATGGACAGATGGAGAACCGCAGGGGAGGATGACCTCACGTCTGACCATGGCCCAGGACGATCCTGAGAATGACACTGGCAGATAGGAATCCAGTCCATCCTTGAAGGTTGGCACTAAAAAGGCCCCCAGATGACCTCTGATCCACCCTCATGCCCTCTCTGCATCCACAGAGAACAGAAGCCCAGAGCAGGTGAGTGACTGGTCCAAAGGCAAACCTCAAGGTGATGGCCAGCCAGGGGCTGGAATGCCAGTCTCCCATCCCCAGCCCAGGGCTTCTCCAACTGGTACCTGTGGATGAGCTGGACCTGGGTGTCTTGCCTGAAACATCACAGAGCGAGACTTTCCCATAAAGTCTCAAAATAAATAAGGGAGGCATTCTCTCGATTTTAAGCTCTACATGTAGGTTTTTTTTTAAAGATACACTATCCCAAAGACATGATAGGTAGTTACATTTTCTTCCATAAATGTGCTCTTGTACCATGGAACGACGTATGTCCAAGTGTCACAGCATTCTAGGAAGGGCACCACGACTTTAAGGTTTTCTGACTGGAAGAAAACCCTCCTTCCTGAAGCACTTCTTTTTTCATCTCAATTTTCCAGATAAGGGAAGAGACACAGAGAGATGCTAATGACTACTGCTGGACCAGCACTCTTTCCCCACAGGGGCCCTTTGTTAGGAGTCTGTGTAAACCAGGAGTGAGTAAGTGCCAGGAAGGGAGGTGGAGGTGGGGAACGGGGCTCTTGCCAGAAGATGGATTTGACAAGCTCCCTGACCTCTCTCCTGGCTGTCTGCAGGCACACTACTCCCTCCCACAGCACAGGCTGAGTTTCAGACCATAGGTCTGCTGGCTAGACAAACGCTAGGCTGGAGTGGTTCCTTTGTAACAAGGTTGGCTCTGTTGCTACTTGCTACCTGTGTGACCTGAGGCCTGAGGCATCATCTCTTTGACTCTTTCTTTCCTCATCTGAAAAAGGAGAATAAGAAATTTGCCTCACAGGCTGGTTGAAAGCATGAAATAAGACGGTGCTGTGTATCTGGTGTGGCGCCCAGCACTCACCTTCTCCCTTTTTGTCTCCATCTCTCTCTCTCCCCAAGATGTTGATGTAAATATTTTTAAGTTAGGGCCAGGCACAGGGGACTGGGCTGTGTCGCTAGGTAAATGCAGTAGGCCATCAAAGCTCCCCCTGGCATCCAGTGCCTTCCGAGCACCCCCAAGGGCACTGTATTCAAACAGATGCTCTCAGCGCCCAGCAAGGCCAAAAGCCCAAAGCATCTCCCTCATGTGTCCTGCAGGCCCAGCTCTGCCCTAGGCTTGGTACTGGCTGTCAGCATCCCCTCTGCCCATCCCCAAGTCTCCCATCACCACCCCCAACTCCAGAGGTTTCCCACTGCCCCAGAACCTGGTTTCCTTGGTTCTCAACACCTCCGTGGAGGTGCTTCTGCCTCCTGTCCTCTTGATGGACGTTTCACTGATGCCTCAGCCTCGGGTTCTAGGTTCTGAGTACTTCCTGGAGTCTGCTGGAAGGAAAAGGTAGGCCCATCTGAGACTTATCTCTGCCCTTGGGAAGGGAGGAATAACACTGTCCCCACTTCGACCATGTGCGGGGAAATGCATGGGGACTATGAAGCTCTTCAGCAGCAGAGATGGTTAACGTTTATGACAGGTATAAAGGTACACATATGGATGTCGGTGCATAGCATATGCCAGACTCTCCTAGAAGTGTCTGATGACCCCCTGCTGGGGCTACTGTCTCCTCCTCCCTTCTTCACCTCAGAGACCATTTCCTTGGAGAAACACTTTTCCCTCCACTTCTCAAAGGGGACGGTTATGGACTGTTCGCCTGCCTATCCCTGCACTTGGCTGAGCTCTAGGAAGGGAGGGCCGTGTCTCATTTACCGGGCTCTGAACTAGTTTTGGCAGCATTAGTAAGAGAATCCAACCAAAGCTATTTAATCAAAAGGGGAATCTGCTGGAAGGCTATGAATGTGCTTTAGGAGGGGCCCAAGGAGATGCAGCTGGCCTCAGGAAGGGCCAAAATCTGAAATGGGTCACCCTCCACACTTCCCCTTCCTCTCTTACCCCTTTCTCCTCCTCTTCTCCATTAGGATTTTCTTCTTCTGTGGTCTTTTTTTTTTTTCCCCTTAAGATTTATTTATTTGAGAGAGTGTGTGTTAGCAGAGGGAGGGGCAAAGAGAATGAATCTCAAGCAGACTCCCTGCTGAGCCCACCTGGGGCTTGATCTTAGGATCCTGAGATCAGAACAGGCCAAAATCAAGAGTCCCAGGCTTCATCAACTAAGCCACCCCGGTGCCCGTTCATTAGGGTTCTTTTTTTTTTTTTTAATTTTATTTATTTATTTGACAGAAATAGCAAGAGAGGGAACACAAGCATGGGGAGAGGGAGAAGCAGGCTTCCCGCTGAGCAAGGAGCCCAACGTGGGACTCAATGCCAGGACCCTGGGATCACGACCTGAGCCAAATGCAAATGCTTAATGACTCAGCCACCCAGATGCCCCCATTAGGATTTTCTAATTAAAGTTTTTGGGTCAGCCCCTAAAGTGTTAGAAATACCATTGTCCAAGTGAGAATCGGTTCACTGTGCACAATTTTAAAGTAAGTGGTCAAAAGCTGCTTGAATAAACCTAAGGCCCTCGCCTTAAGCCCTACCCCACATAGAGGTTGTGAAATAGGGGAAATCAGAAGTTTAGGAACTGGTCTATGGGGTGTGTGTCCATACCGCCAAACCCAAGAAATGATAATGGCTGCTAACCTTAAAAATCAAACTGCCAGTTAGTTTACCAGAAGACGATGGGTTTATTCGGGCATAGCAGAGAACTGCAATCGGAAACAGTTAACCGTGGCAATCCTACAGGTACAGCTACAGACCAACTAGGAGGAATACCCTTTTATAGAGGCAGGGGTGGGGTTGAAAGGTTGTAAACAAAGAGCCCATTGGAGTAGACTGGGAGTTGAAGTATAGCGGCTTCTCATTGGCTGAGCAAGACAGTCTCTCTTTGGCAGGGCTCTGGGGAGGCAAGGAAAGCCTTTCTCCCTACCACTGGGGTAGTAAAATTGCATCCACCTGCATGCTCCCTGGCTTCCTGTTGGATTTTCAATCGGCTATGAGTGGTAAGACTTGCGAGCTCCGCCTGCCCGACCTCCTGACTCCATTTTAGTGAGCTTCTCCTTAAGAATGTTCACGAAACGAACACTGATGGAGCGCAGATGGCGTGCCAGGCCCCTTGCTAAGCACTATGCGTCAGTGATCGCATCAAACCCTCCCAACAGACATCTGAGGGAGGTTCTATTAAGTAACCCCCATTTTACAGATGAGAACACTGAGGCACGGAAAGGTTAAGTTTCTTGCCTGGGAAGTTTTGGAGTGTGGATTCAAGCCACTGCCCGACTCCCAAGCCTCACGTTATAACGCGTCCTGTGTCAGCCCGTGGCTGTGGCACACGTCATCCTTGTGTGTGTTAAGCACTACTAGGACAGTGCTGACGTTGGTGTGCACTTGCCTGGATCCTCGGGGCTGTTACACGCTCGTGTGTGTGTGCAGGAGACCGAAGAGGGAGGCCGCGTCACACTTGAGCACACTTTTGGGTCTGGCTCCTTCATCTCCCATGCAGTGCTGGTGAAACTTTACCCAGCCGCTGCTCTTTGGTGACCATTTTTCTTAATGAAAAATTCAGCGAGCGGAGGAAAGGTTGCCGAGCACTGGGGAGCCCTGCACGCTTGGCGGCTTCAGCAGATGAAGCCCTAGGGAGAGGGGCAGGGCCCACAGCACTCACTATACCCATGTCAGGGGGTTCCTTGAGTGAACCGCAGCCACAGAACAGGAAGCAGTAGGGGCTCCGAAAGACCCCGGACTGGGTGGCAGCTCCCTTCCCTTGGCCTTCACCACCCATCAGGCAGGCTCCCCCCAGCCTTGTTTCTAGGCGCCTCCTCCATACTAATTAGTTCCAGAGCTGCATTCTAAACGCCCTCTCCATTCTGATCACAGCCCTGCTCCACAGACCTCCATGGCTCCCTTCTACCCTAAACATCAAATCCCATGCCTGTGCTTTGCTTTCCTCCAGCACCCAGGCCCAACATGCCTTTATAGAAAATCCTTCGAGGTAGGTGCCAGGGCCGGCACAGTGTGAGGGCATCTCTCCCCTCACACTGGTGGTCCAGCCTGTCCTGCTTTCCCGCATATGCTCAGCTGTCCTTGTCTCAGGAGGGGGATAGCCATGACCTCTCAGAACGGAACTACAGGTGCTGCAGGAAATTCAACTCAGATTCGGCAATAGTTCTGAGCACCAGCTCAGTGCTGTACCCTTCCGCCTCCCTCCTGTCACCCAGCCTCACAGCACCTGTTCTGAAAGCACCTCACTGTCCCAGAGTCTGATGTGCTGAAGTCACAGAGCCAGGGAATAGTGGAAAAAGAGCAGTGACAATGACCATGGACTGAGGACCTACTGTGTGGCAAGCCTCATAGTAGGGCCTCTTTCTCTTACTTTGTTAACCCTTGGGTCAACCCAAAGAGGTCAGTCCCAGTTTTCACTGATTCCATAATTACTCATTCACCTGCTCAATGAAATGTCTTGAACCCCCCAATCAATACTCCTTGTCTTTCAGGATCGTTTATAGACATGCGCAATGTGGCAAAAAATTTGAGTGCCCCTATTCCCACGTTCCCAGATGAAGTTCAACAAGGTGACACCCTGCTTTATAGTCTCACACTGCAAACAAGTGGCCTTTCTGCAGTCTATTTAGAGCCACACTTTTCAAATTTTTGTGTTTTTTACTGGGGATTTCACTATTTAAGTTGGCCCGAAATTTAGTGTTGAAGTTCTGTCAAGTGTTGTTCTAGGTGCAAAAAGGCTACCGTGTGCCTTCCAGAGAAAATCAGCATATCAGATGAGCGTCCTTTTGTTAATGAATCCATCATTTATATTAAATAAGCTGTCTAAACAGTAACCCACATAAAACAAGGCTACACATTGATCAACTGACGAAAATGCAACCAGAGGCTTGCAGAAAACTAACGCTGTATTTTCCCTAGAATAAGGGTTCAGTTTTTGCTGGTTTGGTGTTCCCAGCTGCTTTCAAGAACATGGCTACCACAAATAATGACTATCTTTGTCCTTTGCCAGTGAAGAAACTATTGGCTCAGAGAGGCTAAGTCACCCATCTGAGCTTCCACAGCTAGTGAGGGGCAGGCCATTCTGAGAGGAGTCACACTTCAGTGCCCCCCTCCACCTGGTTCCTTCGTGAGGTGTGGGGCTGGGACATGCTGGTGGCCTGGGACATTAAGTGCGGGGTGGGGGCCAAGGGGAGGCCGATTTCGTATTAAGTAACATTATCTAATGTTCTTTTTCATTTATGACCCAAGCCTCATGATTAGATACAAGTGAAAGCCTGGGTCTGGTGCAAGTCAGTCCTTACCACCTGTCAAATCCTCCGCTAATTCCCCCTTTTAATAAAGAAAACAACTGTCAGGTGCAGAGTAGGTAGCAAGGAGGAGGGTCTGCCTAGAATTTAAGTAACAATTATCTTTATACTTGCCTTCAAATAGAATACTTGCCATCAATATTTTATGTAATCATTTGAAAGATGTGGGGAGAGAGAGCGCACAAGCAGGCATGAGGGGCACAGGGAGAGGGAGAAGTCGGCTCCCCGCTGAGCAGAGAGCCCGAAGTGAGACTCGATCCCAGGACCCTGGGATCATGACCTGAGCCGAAGATAGACGCTTAGCGGACTAAGCCAATCCAGGCTCCCATAAATAATGGCTCTTATTAGTAGTTTTTAATTTTCAACAAAGTGATAGAAAGTTTCTTTTCAAATAGATTCAGTTAAGTAAAGATGTGAATCAAGAGGGGGGAGCCTGGATGGCTCAGTGGGTTAAGCCTCTGCCTTCGGCTCAGGTCATGATCTCAGGGTCCTGGGATTGAGCCCTGCATCAGGCTCTCTGCTCAGCAAGGAGCCAGTTTCCCGCCACCCCCTCCCCCGCCTGCCTCTCTGCCTACTTATGATCTCTCTCTGTCATATAAATAAATAAAATTAGAAAAAAAAAAGAAAGAAAAGGAAAAAGAAAAAGATGTGAATCAAGAAAAACGTTGAGTAAATAAGTTCAAGAAAAATCCCGAAGGTGACGTGCAGTGGTTTCTGAATGAACCAGAAACCAAGAAGGTAATATATGAATGATTACTGTTTCGGGGGTGCTGGCAACATTCTATTTCTTGATCTTGATGCCATATACACAACGTGCATGAAGACTTTTAATGGTGTTTAAACCATAGGGGCTTCAACCAGCAACAAATTTATTATTTTACAGTTCTGGAGGTAAGAAGTCCAAAACAGGTCAGAAGGGCTGTGTCCTTCTGGAGGCCAGAAGAGAATCTGTTTCCCAGTCTTTTCCAGCTCCCAGAGGCTGCCTGCACTCCTGGGCTTGGGGCCTCGTCTCCTATCTTCAGAGTCAACACCAAATCTCTCTCCTGCCTCCTTCTTTCATTTATAAAGAGGCCTGTGATTATACTGGGCCCACCTGCAAAATGCCGGCGACTCTCCCCATCTCAAAATCCTTCAGCACATTTGCAAAGTCTCCTTTGGCCGTGAAAGGTAACATTGTCACAGATTTTGCAATTAGGATGTGCGTGTCTGTTGGGGTCTTTCTTCCTCCTACCTCCTGTGGTTAGTGTGAGTGCATGGAAGCACAGGCAGGGAGAGTGACAGCATGTGGGTGTGTGTGCCCAGAAGCATGTATGTGCCCAGAAGCATGGGTGTGTATGGGGAAGGGCGTATACAGACCCTGCAGGGCTGGGTACCAGTAGCTACGGCTCCCCCTGGCTCATAGTATTCCAGCACAGCCAAGCAACAGCTGCCATCCACCCCCATTCCTGAGAAGCCTCTCTCTGAGGCCCAGCTGCAGCCAGTGAGGTGGCCACTTCCCTCCCAGCGGGGATCAGGGTAGAGGCGAGGGCTGGGGAATCCCATGATGGAGAAGGGCAGTGCTGGCATACCCTCCCATCCATGTCTTCCCAGGGTTGGCCTAGGTGGGGAAGGTGGCCCCGGACCCCCCCTCAGCAATCACCCCCATTCAACTGCTCTTTAAGGAGCTCCTCCTCCCACAGACCTAGGGCAGGGTCATGGTGTCTATTCACAGCAAGTTATTTGGTCACATTTCTGGGCACCATCGCCGTCCCCAGCCTAGTTTGGCTGAGGTTGAGGGTTTTACACACTGCAAACCCATCTGCCTTTATAACTGCACCATTTATTTTCAAAACCGAGGTGCCCCTTGAAACAGTTTGTTAGTCATTGCAAAACACAGTAGCAGCAAGCTATCACTGATGGGCTGCCTACCTTCCTCATCAGGGTTCTACACCCTTCACACACATTATGCCCCTTAACCCTCGCACGGACCCCACGAGGGAGGCATTTTACAGGTCAGGAATCCAAAGCTCACAAAGGTTAAGAGGCTTGCCCAAGATTCTGAAGCAAGTGATCGTGGGAGCTGGGAGCTGGGGGCAGGCCCCAGGGGTCACCCATACTGCCTTGTTTCTGGGAAGGGCATGCCTGGGGACCCATTCCTTGGCTTAGGCTAGGCCTTCCTCGAAGTTCTCCTCCAAAGCTCCCCATGCCCTGGGGAGGGGAGGAAAATAGCCCAGGTCTGGAGCTGTGCTTCCATCCGTTTAGCCCCAGAACTCTTGTTGACAGGCATCCCAGGCCATGGGCCCAGGGCCTTGGAGAGGGAGCCAGCCTGAAGGACTGGTCTCCAGCCATCCTTCAAGAATAGGAACTAAATCTCAGGCTAGAGACTTTTACACCTAATTTCCCTTCCTCAAAAACAAAGAAATCAACATATAAACTATAATTGCCAAAGTGTCTAAAATGCTCCAGTCCAAACGCTCCCACAAAAACCTCACAATGAGGGTTACGTCAAAAAGACACAGGAGCCAACTGAAAGAGCTTCAAAAGGGCAGAGCTGGGACAGTTTAAGCAACAAAATAAAAAAGTATCAGATTATAACCCGACGTATAAAATACATATCCATGGGGCCATGGTGCTATAAATCAATGCTTGAATGAATAAATAAATGCGGGAGACGAGACAAATCACCGGTGTGAAAGAATTCCAAATAACTCATGCAGATGCTCTGGGCTCAGGAAAGAAGGGCACAGGCCCCTAGCCTTCAGTGGAGGTTATACCTAATGGCTTCCCCCCAGAAGGCATGGTGGAGAAACCGTGAGAAGAGTAGCATACCCGTGGAGACAGCTGACGGGATCAAGGCCAACATGAACAGTGTATGCTGATAAGTATGATGAGAAAGACGCTTGACCTCTGGTCTTCCTCCCCAAAACTCATAACCCTGGTCTAAGCTTGAGAAAAACAGCAAAGTCCAGGAGAGGCGTACCTGACCAGTAATCCCCCAAACTGTCAAGGTCGTCGAAAACAAGAAGGCTGAAAAGCTGTCACTGCCAAGAAGAGCCTAAGGAGACTTCACAACTAAATTTAGTGCGACAGCTTGGAGGAGATCCTGGAAAAGAAAAAAGAAGGCCAAAGTGAAGGAAATGTGAATGAAGCAGGGTCTTTAATTAATAAGAATGCACCAATATTGGTTCATTAATGATAACAAATATACCACACGAGTGTATGATGTCAGTATGGGGTGGAGCTGGGTGAGGAGGTACATGGAAGGTCTCTGTACCATCTTTGCAATTTTTCAGCCAATATAAAGCTATTCTCACGTTGAAAATTTATTTTTAAGAAACATTAAATTGTTATTTCATATATACATTAAATTGTTAGCAACTTACAGTATTTATTATCTGAGCATTAAAGTAACAAAAAGAAGAACTTTGGTATATATGCACATACTTCAATCAATTTCTTAGGCACATCTGTTTCTAATATCATGTTACTGGTATTTTTCTAAAGAATATGTGTTGTTGTTTTTTTTTAAATATGGTCTCCTACACAGGCAGCAACCTCTTCGACCTCAATCGCAGCAAATTCTTCCTAGAAACATTGCCAAAAGCAAGGGAAGCAAGGGCAAAAATGAACTATTGGGACTTCATCAAGATCAAAAGCTTTTGCACAGCAAAGGAAACAGTCAATAAAACCAAAAGACAACTGACAGAATGGGAGAAGATATTTGCAAATGACGTAAAAGGGCTAGTATTCAAAATCTATAAAGAACTCATCAAACTCACCACCCAAAGAACAAATAATCCAATCAAGAAATGGGCAGAGGACATGAACAGACATTTCTGCAAAGAAGACATCCAGATAGCCAACAGACACAGGAAAAACTGCTCCACATCACTTGGCATCAGGGAAATACAAATCAAAACCACAAAGAGATACAACCTCACACCAATCAGAATGGCTAAAATTAACAAGTCAGGAAATGACAGATGCTGGCGAGGATGCAGAGAAAGGGGAACCCTCTACACTGTTGGTGGGAATGCACGCTGGTGCAACCACTCTGGAAAAGAGCATGGAGGTTTCCCCAAAAGTCGAAAATAGAGCTACCCTATGACCCAGCAATCGCACTACTGGGTATTTACCCTAAAGATACAAATGTAGTGATCTGAAGGGGCATGTGCACCTGAATGTTTATAGCAGCAATGTCCACAATAGCCAAACTATGGAAAGAACCTAGATGTCCATCAACAGATGAATGGATAAAGAAGATATGGTATAGATATACAATGGAATACTATGCAGCTATCAAAAGAAATGAAATCTTACCATTTGCAAAGACCTGGATGGAACTAGAGGATATTATGCTGAGCCAAGTAACTCAATCAGAGAAAGACAATTATCATATGAGTTCCCTGATATGAGGAATTTGAGAGGCAAAATGGGGGGGTTGGGAGGTAGGGAAGGAAAAAATGAAACAAGATGGAATTGGGAGGGAGACAAACCATAAGAAAACTCTTAATTTCATAAAACAAACTGAGGGTTGCTGGGCGGTAGGAGGGTAGGGATAGGGTGGTTGGGTTATGGACATTGGGGAAGGTATATGCTATGTTGAGTGCTGTGAAGTGTGTAAGCCTGACGATTCACAGACTTGTACTCCTGGGGCAAATAACACATTATATGTTAATTTTTTAAAAATCTATTCATAAAATATATATATATATGTATATATATATATATATATATATATGGTCTCCCTTTTCCTCTCTCAAAGAATTGCTATAATCATCTTCAAGATTATATTTTTGGATTAGTAAAATGGGAATTGCTGATCTGCTTTGAAGATTCTTCTCTGTAGATCACAATATTTTTTTAATTTAAATTTTAGTTAACATAGAGTATAATATTGGTTTCTGGGGTAGAAGTCAATGATTCATCACTTACATATAACACTCAGTGCTCATCACAAGTGCCCTCCTTAATGCCCATCAGCCACCTAGCTCAGCCCCCACCCACCTCCCCTCCAGCAACCTTCAGTGGCCTGTATACCTTTCTCCTTTTTTGCTTTTCCCCCTTTCTATATGTTCATCTGTTTCCTTTCTTAAATTCCACATATGAGGGGCGTCAGGGTGGCTCAGTGGGTTAAAGCCTCTGCTTTCGGCTCAGGTCATGATCCTGGAATCGAGCCCCGCATCGGGATCTCTGCTCAACAGGGAGCCTGCTTTCCTTCCTCTCTCTCTCTGCCTGCCTCTCTGTCTACTTGTGATCTCTGTCTGTCAAATAAATTTAAAAAAAAAATTCCACATATAAGTGAGATTATATGGTATTTTCTTTCTTTCTCTTTCTTATTTTTCACTTAGCATAATACACTCTAGCTCCATCCATATTGTTGTAAATGGTAAGAGTTCATTCTTTTTTATGGCTGCATAATATTCCACTATATACACACATACCGCAACTTTTTTATGCATTCATTAGTCGATGGACATTTGGGCTCTTTCTATAGTTTGGCTATTGTTGAAATCACAATATTTTTAATAAGAATACTCTTCAGTAAGAATATAGTTTCTCTGCAGATGCCTAGGAAGCTCTGAGCAAATTTTGTCAACTGAAGGATATTTTCACTTCTAATTTCTTTAGATAGGAATGGTCAACTATTTAAGCCCAAATATTTTCACAGGTAGTGTCTTTTTAACCTTCATTTAAAATATCTTTCTTTAACAAATATGATGAGAAGATAAAACTCACCACATAACTTGACTTTGTAATTCTTTTTAATATTTTGCCAATCGCAGATGCCGCAAAATGTCAGCCCTTCCGTCTTCCCTGCAGTTCAAGCACAAAATATAAATTTGCCCAATTAAAAATAGGCACTCCATCAAAACATTCTTCCCACAAGTCAAAGAAAAACTACTGAATTCCTAATTTAAATCTTGGCCACCATTTAAGGTCCCATCAGCTAATTTATTCAACAACTCTCTCGCTTTGGAGGGATAAATGTAAATGTTTTCTAGTGTGAAATCACTGAAATTTGCTCAGGGCTTTGTTTATAATACCTAAAATTTGATACAAGTTTTAAAAGTTACAGAGTTTTTTGGCACACTTGTGGAACATTGTGATTAAAGACTTTGTTTCTTCTGAACACAATTTAGAGGACTCACAAAATTCCACTGTAAACACTTAAAATGACTTACAAGGTAATTCTCCAAAGGTTCAAACATTAAAAAATCTGACTGAGGGCAAACAGCAAAAACAAAACCAAAACATCTTGCTTTCCAGTGCTGTACCAAATCATACTGGATGACTGAGATAAAAGGAAAAATCGATAATCCTGATCCTGTCTATTCAAAATGTTGATATTTTTTCACATGGATTTTTACATTAATTCTGATTTTTAAAATACTATTTGTTGGGGCACCTGGGTGGCTCAGTGGATTAAGCTTCTGCCTTCAGCTCAGGTCATGATCTCAGGGTCCTGGGATGGAGCTGCACAGCAGGCTCTCTGCTCAGCAGGGATCCTGCTTCCCCCCGCCTGCTGTTCTGCCTACTTGTAATCTCTCTCTGTCTCTCTGTCAAATAAATAAATAAAATCTTTTTAAAAATATACTATTTGTCTTGACTACTATATTTTTTGGAGACACCCCCCTTGAACTTTGCCCCAGAGATGGACACCTTCCTCCCCTACCCCTAGTTCTGGCCCTGCTACCATATTGAAACATGTTTTCTATTAAATATCATCTTTGCCACAAAAAATGTTGTAATTACTCTCCATGCATGTGTGTACATACAAATAAGTACAATATCTATTTCAATTGATATACCATTACAGCTTGTTTTATCTCTATTTTCAAATATGTGCACCAGCACCAATTCCGAGTTCATTTCTGCTCCATGAATTTCCTAATTGGATGTGAATATTGTTTTTACCATGCTGCTGTGTTCTACTAAAATTTATGTCCGTGTTTGCCAGCACAAATAACCCTCTCTTCCATATTAAACTTTGTAAACAAATGTGGAAGACTATTGACAACAATGTGAGATGTTTTGCCTTCACCAGAATGAACTCACAAAAACTTCCTCTGATTCCATTATTGACATAAGCTGAATTTCTTTATAAAGCACTCAGTGATCTTGACTTAAAACTGCTAAAGGCCAGTATGTTTGGTTGCAAGGAGCAGAGGGTCCGTCCAGCTAGCTCAAACTGGGTACTCTGTGATGGGAATGGTTCTACCAGGAAAGATTCTGGGCCCCTGGTGGCATCAAGGACCGGCGGCATCAGCATTGGGTGGGTCTGCCTCCATATTTCTTTCATTCAAGGAAGGAAATGAAACTAATTTGTTTTAAATTCCAGAGCATCATTCCTAATGGATCCAGCATCCAACTCTCTCCTTTCCCACTGAATCCAGTGCAGGGTAAACTTGACAGAGCCACCAGGAAGCTCATATACAGTTCAGAGTGATGACCCCCTTGTTCCCAAAGCCAATGGCAAGAAGCAGCAGCCCTTTGATAGAAAACACAGTTGTTGGAATCATTAAGCAGGAGGGTTCACATCCCAGCCCTGCAGGAACTCCTGCTCTGCTGGGACAGGGAGGGAAGGGACATTTATTAACCATCTATTGTGGCTGAGATGCATCAGCTGTTATGGCTTATTAAATACTTGCAAAGAAGGGGCTTATTCTTTTTTATCCATCAAGAAAGAGGTTTCCTGATTCATTTAGAAACTAAGAGACTAGATCTCCTTTGTGTGAAATTTAAGAATGGGTGAAAGTACCCAGTGGTGACAGAAGTCCAGAGAATCGTGACCTCTGGGGGCAGGGGTGGTACTGACCAGGAAGAGGACACAGGAGACCTTCTAGGGTGCTGGGAATGTTCTAGATCTTGGATACAGTCGAAGTTCTATTTGTAAAATGTCACTGAGCTGCACATTTAAGATTGGAATGTGCAGTACATTTCATCATATGTATATTAAACCTCACATAAAAATAAAAGAGGTCAGTACATAAAATTCTGAGGCCAGTCTTCACAGGCCATATGCATGCAATGAATGGTTGTTTGCCTGTCATTCTCCTAACGGGTGAGCGGATGGGGGAGCTTTGTCAAAGCTGGGTTCTCACTGCCTTGGGGCTCAATAAGTTGGAGATTCAAACTAGTTTACATGTCTGAAGCAAACAGAAAGTAGAATTTTTAAAAGGAGAGAGCAGGGGCGACTGCTCAGTGGGTTAAAGCCTCTGCCTTTGGCTCAGGTCATGATCCCTGGGTCAGGTCCTGGGATCGAGCCCTGCATCAGGCTCTGCTCAGCGGCGAGCCTGCTTCCCTCCTTCTTCTCTCTGCCTGCCTCTCTGCCTACTTGTGATCTCTGTCTGTCAAATAAATAGTAAATAAAAATCTTTAAAAAAAAAAAAAAAGGAGAGAGCAGCAAGAGAAAGAAAATCTCTCACACCTCAATGCTTCCTTTGGAAAGGAAGGATTTTATCCTTGTTCTAGGAGATCTGAATCAAGTGCTGAGCTGAAGCCTCAAAACAGTGACAAGGGAACGAGAGGCTTAAAGATCAGATCCCAGGGACCCACTCTTCTCTGGTTCATGGGTCCTTTTGCTCCCCACATGTGTTTCTGACCCAGGGAGTCATTTTACCTACTCAAAGTGAAGTTACATTCAATTCCTGTCAAAGACATTCCTAAACGGGTGTGAGGGGCAGAAGGCCCGGACAGGGACGGAGAAGAGAGGAAAAGACGGTACCATACCATAAACTGTTTTTAGAGACTCCACATTCCTCTGAGGTAAATTAAACAGTAACACGGAGTCAGAGCCGCCGAACCTTCTGTTTGGTGCGAGGCATTTGGCATCCCTGATTTCATCATATCCTCCTGGCAGTTCTGTAGGCTATCATTATTATTCCACTCTTACAAGAGAGTAGATTAAGGCTCAGAGAAGTTCAGTGACGTACCCAGAGCCACACAGCAAAGACATGAGCTGCCCACATTCCTCCCTGCCTGCTCCCCCACCACTGAGTCATTCTCCCCAGTGCAGTGAGAACGATCTTTTCATCCTGCCTCCCTGTTCCAAAAGTTTCAATGTGTTCCCAGTGCTATTACCGACAGACCACATCCTCGCCCTGGGATCCGGCCCCTACCTCTGTCCCGTCACTTGGCCACTTGCCTCTGCCACCTGGAGCCACAAAGATTTGTGCTTTCTCTTACCACGGTACTCTCAGCCTGTGTTGTCCCCTCTGCCCAGAATGTCCTACTCTGCCCCCTTCCCCTGGGAGACCACGCATCATTCCAGGCTCGGTGTCATCTTCTGGAGGAAGCCTTCCCTAGGCTCTCACAGTCCCATGCTCTATCCACGCTCAGAGAATCCTGCATACTTTCCTCACGTCACTTACCACAGTTTGTAAGTAGACATTTGTGGGACTCTAAGTTAAATGTCTTCCTCTCCCACTAGGACGTAAGCTCCCCAGATCTGCTTGGCTGTCCTGTATCCATCCACAGGGCCTACTAGTGGCTTCTCGAACTTTGCGGGATCTCCGAAATTTGATGAGTGGCTGGCATGAGGATGGATAGGTGATGGATGGGGCAGAGAAAGTATTCCAACCCAAGTCCATCTGGCCACAGCACCCCGCTCTCTCTACTCCATTTCACCAGGTCCGCAGTCCTAGGCTCTTCATTAAGACCAAAGAAAACCAACATGGTTTTCATGCCACAAGAGATCTCAAAGACTTCCGGCCACCAGTCCAGGGAAAGGAAATAACTTGCCAAGGTCACACAGCAGAATGGCCCTAGAAAGACTCAAACCCAGGCCTCCTTATGATTAAAAAGAAGAATAGGGATGCTCAGATTCCTCAAGAATGATTTGTGAATGTGGTATTTTGAGACCTTGCATGTTCGGAACTATCCTTTTGCCTTTCTATATATGTTCACTTGGATCTAAAAATCCATGGTTTGTACTTTTTCCCTTGAGTTCCTTGAAAATGTCCCATTGTTGTCCTTCCTTGTATGTTTCTATGAAGAAGTCTGATGCCAAGCTGATTTCCTTTCCATCATAAGGAATTAGTCTTTTCAAATTCAAGGTCCAGAGGATTTGTTTCTTTACCCCCAAAGTCTAACATCTTGGAGCTGAGTGTTCCAGGTCTATTACCCCAGGTACAGTTAGAACACAGGAATTCAGATCTTATTTTATTTCCAGAGAGTGTTATTGTATTATCATTTTAATTTTTTGTTGTCTTTTTCTTTCTTTCTTTCTTTCTTCAGGGACTCTAATTACATACAAGTTGACACTTCTCTGCCTGCCTTCTCCAGACAAGTTTCTCTTTGGTGTTATTAAATCTCTTTCCTTCATGAACTTGGCATTCTTAGCTGTTTTCATCCCTCCCCTATTATATTGTTCGGTCAAATCTATTCCGCCCTGGGCACCTTGCAATTTGTTTCATTTCTGAGATTGTGTTCTTTCCTATTTCTTTCCTGAATTTAGTAAACACTCATTTTGCATCTACCATTTCTGTTTTGCCCACTTCCTGTCTGAGTTTTCAAATTCATGATTTGAGGTGGGTTGGTTTTGGCTTTTTTTCCTCCTATCTGCAAATATTTGTTTAAGAAACTTTCATTCAAGTCAGGGTGTTCTGCAAACATTTTTGCTCTCCTTCACCACTGGTTTTGGAGGGAATTATATCAGCTGAAAATATTTTGACTCTCATTCCCTGTCTTATCATAGGTTTGTGTAGATGTTGGCTTCCATGTTCTATTTTAAATATCTGATGTTTTTCTCAACCAGGACTTGCAGGTGGTTCTGTGTAGACAAGGGTAAAGTACTTGAGAGGTTCTCTCAGTTTTAGTTCAAGAGTATTCTCTTCTGGGGCACCTGGGTGCCTCAGTGGGTTAAGCCTCTGCCTTCGGCTCGGGTCATGATCCCAGAGTTCTGGGATCAAGCACATATTAGGCTCTCTGCTCAGTGAGGAGTCTGCTTCCTCTTCTCTCTCTCTGCCTCTCTGTCTCTCTGCCTACTTGTGATCTCTGCTTGTCAAATAAATAAATAAAATTTTTAAAAAAGTGTCCTCTTCTGTTTCTACAGTAAGGTGAAGTAGTTTTCACAGGTTTCCTTTGTTTCTATAGAACCTTTCATTTCTACCTCTCCCTTCCTTATTTTCCTTCACCATCAACCATCCAGAAGATTCCTCTCTCTCCAAGTCATCTCTCTCCCACAAAAATGACTCCTCATAAGATTGCCACCCTTGGTCTCATAGTCTCAAGCCCCTTTACTAAATGCCCCAATAGACAGGACACTATCCTTCAGTATTACACCACTCAGGACGAAACTCCTATTTTCCAGGGGTGGCTTTGTTTAAGCTCCACCACCATTAGACCTTGCTGCCATCTCCTCTTTTCCTTGTGGTACCCATCTGACTCTGGCCTTAGCAAAGCCTCTGTCACTGGCTCTGTTGGTCTCAAATACTTTTTCTGCATTGCTGGATTATATGTTCCTGTGGTCTTTCTTCTTTAGATCATTAATAGAGTGGATTACACTGACTTATCTTCAGCACCTTGCATTCCTAAGACCACTCATCTTTTTATGTATTGCTAGATTCAATCTGTGAATATCTTCTCAAGGATTTTTGCATTTGTGTTTGTGAGGGATACTGACCTGTAGTTTTCTTTTCCTGTACTATCCACCTGGTTTGGGCATCAGGATTAAATTAGACTCATAAAATTAATTGGAAAGTGTTCCCTTCTATTTTCTGTATATATTTCTGGATTATATGTCAAAAGATTGGTTTAGTTTTTTTCTTTAAACACTTGGTAGAATTTGCCAGTGAAATCTTTTGGGTTTGGGGTTCTCTTTCTCAGATGGTTTTTAACTATAAATTCAGTTTCTTTAATATAGGATTATCTGAGTCATTTATTTCTTCTTGGATGAGTTTTTAGTGGTTCATGACTTTCGAGGATTTAGTTCATTTTATCTAAGTTGTCCATTTATTTTGTAATGTTCATATCATTATTCTCTTATTAGTCTTTTTTTAAGATTTTATTTATTTACTTGACAGACAGAGATCACAAGTAGGCATAGAGGCAGGCAGAGAGAGAGAGAGGAGGAAGCAGGCTCCCCGCTGAGCAGAGTGCCCAATTCGGGACTTGATCCCAGGACCCTGAGATCACGACCCGAGCCGAAGGCAGCGGCTTAACCCACTGAGCCATCCAGGTGCCCCCTTATTAGTCTTTTAATGTGTGTGAGGTCTGTTGCGATCATTCATTTCTCATTCCTGATACTGGTAATAATGTGTCTTCTCTCTTTTTTTCTTAGTCAGTCTGTCTAGGACTTTGTCAATTCTATACATTTTTTTCAAAGAATCAGCTATATTATAAAGATTTTATTAATTATTTGAGAAAGAGAGAGACTGAGAGTATGAGTGGGAGGAGGGGCAGTGGAAGAAGCAGACTCCCTGTGGAGCAGGGAGTCCGATGCAGGACTCCATCCCAGGACCCTGGGGTCATCACCTGAGCCAGATGCAGACAGTTAACTGACTGAGCCACCTGGGGGGCCCCAAAGAATCAGCTTTTTATTTCATTGTTTTTCCCTATTGTTTTCTTATTTTCAATTTCATTTAATTTTGCTTTTGTCATTACTATTTTCTTCCTTCTGCTTGCTTTGGGTTTATATTTCTCTTGTTCTGGTTTCTGAAGGTGAAAGCTTAGATTGTTGATTTGAAATCTTTCCTCTTTCCTAATACAACCACTTAATGCTATCAATTTCCCTGTAAGCATTGTTCAAGCTGCATCTCACAATTTTGGTATGTTTTCCTTTTATTCAGCTCAAAATATTTTCTAATTTCCATAACACTTTCCTTTGACCCATGAGTTATTTAAAAGTGTGTTTTTTAAGTTCAAAGTGTTTAGAGATTTTCCAGTTATTGCTCTGCTATAAATTTCTAGTTTGATTTCACTGTGATCAAATAACATACTTTGTATGATTTCAATTATTTTAAAGTTGTTAAGACTTGTTTTATGACTCAAAATGTGGTCTTCTTTGATGTAGGTTCTTCATACACTTGGAAGAATTTGTTTTCAACTGGTTTTTGACTGAATGGTCTATCACCATCAATTAGTTCCAGCTGGTTTATGGCTCAGCTCATATACATGCTTGCTATTTTCTGTTTACCTGTTTTGTTAATTATTGAGCAAGGAACAGTGAAGTCTCCATTATAACTGTGGAGTTTTCCACTTCTCCATGTATTTTGAAGTCCTGTTATTGAGTGCATACACACTTGGGATTGTTATGCACTCTTGATGAATTGGCCCTTTTATTGTTATGCCATGCATCCCTTTATCCCTAGTAATTTTCTTTGCTTTTTATTCTACTTGTCCAACATTAATATAGTCACTCCAGCTTTCTTTTGATTGGTGTCACATCATGTATCTAAATCTTTTTTAACTGTTTTTTTAGATATAATTCATGTATTATAATGTATCATAAATTCACCTATTCAGTGGTTAGTATATATGTCTTAGTCTTTTAACCTATCTATATCATTGTAGCAATATAATTGTAGGTAGCGTATAGTTGTATCTTGTTTTCTTAAATCCATTTTGACCATTTCCTTGAATTGGTATGTTTAGTCTATTAAGATTTAATGTAATAACAGTTATCTTTGAATTTAGGGCTGTCATTGTATTATTTGTTTTCTGTTTGCTCTCTCTGGTCTTTGTTGCTCTGTCTGCCCTTTCCTTCTCTGTTTGGATCATATAAACATTTTTAGCATTCCATTTTAATTTATCTTGTTGTATTTTTTACTGTATCTCTTTGACAATTTTCTTATGATTGCAACTTACGTACTTAACTTTTCACTGTCTACTCTGAACATATACTTAACTTATATGGAATGTAGAAATATCACCACCATGTAAGTCTCTTTACCCTCCTTTCTTTATATTATAGTTGTCTTATATAATAGATCTACACTGAAAATGTCATCAGAAAAATCAAATTTTTGCTTTTAACCGTCAATCATATTTTAGAGAACTCAAGAGAAAGTGAAGTCATTTACCCAGATATTTACTAATTCTGTTGGTTTGTCCTTTATCTCTGATGTTCCAAGTTTCCTATGGTATACCTCCATTCCATCTAAATAATTTCTTTTAGTATTTATTTTAGAACAGGTGTGCTGACAACAAAGTCTCTTAGATTTTTTTCATCTGAGGATATTTTATTTCACCTTGATTCCTAAAGGATAATTTCAGTGGATACAGAACTCTGGGTTAGTGGTTCTTTTCTTTCAGCATTTCCAAAATGTTATTTCATTTCCTTTTAGCCTTCATGGTTTCTGATAAGATATCAACAGTCATTCAAATATATGTTCTCCTATAAATAAAACACATTTTTCTCTGACTACTTTCCAGATTTTCTTCTTTGTCTTCAGTTTGAAAACATTTGATTACATTTATGATCAAACATTTGTTCTTGGGAGGTGATTTTTTTTTTTTTTTTTTCAAAGAGAAAGAGGGAGAGAGAGCGAGCACAGGCAGACAGAATGGCAGGCAGAGACAGAGGGAGAAGCAGGCTCCCTGCCGAGCAAGGAGCCCCATGTGGGACTTGATTCCAGGACACTGGGACCATGACCTGAGCCGAAAGCAGCCGCTTAACCAACTGAGCCACCCAGGCGTCCTGGGAGGGGATGTTTTTGAGCTGATCCTGTTTGAGGTTTGCTAAGTTTCTTGAACCTATCAATTTGGTAAGTTTTTAGCCATTATTTTTTAATTATTTCCTGAATGCCACTCTTTCTCCACTCCTTCCAGGACTCAAATGACATGAATGTTTGACATTTTAGTATTATCCCACAGGCCCCTGAGATTCTGTTCAATTTTTTTTTTTTAATTTTTTTCTCTCCATTGTTCAGATTGAATAATCTCTACTGATGTATCTTTAAGTTCACTAATACTTTCCTCTGTTGTCTCTATTCTGCTATTGAGCCCATCCAGTTTTTTTTTTTTTTAATTTTGGTTGTTTTCTCCAGTTCTATATTTTTTATTTGATTCTTCTTTAAGTCTTCTTGTTTTTATTGAGACTTTCTATTTTTTCATTCATTTCAAGAGTGTTCACACTCACTTCTTATATTTATAGTAGAAGCTTTAAAATCTTGTTCTGTTCATTTCACTATCTATATTTTCTCGGGGTTGACAGAGATTGATTGTCTTTTTGCTGTGAGTTGGGATTTTTCTAGTTCTTCATAACCCAAGTCACTTTAGATTGCATCCTGGACATTTTGAATATCATGTTATGTGACTCTGGGTCTTGTTTAAATACTCAAAAGAATGTCGATTTAAAAAAATATGCATATTAGCAGACAAATGATAGAAGCGAGGTTCAACCACAAGCTTCAACCCACTTTTTGTAGGCTTTGGTTCCAGTAGCAGTTCAATTTTCAAAGCCTTTTGTGGTGCTATTCAAATGTATCCTACATGTGCCACACCAGTCTGAAAACTGGGTGGTGGTCTGCCCCATTGTTCAGTTCTCAAAATCTTTCATATTCTGTTTAGCATCAAATTGATGCATGCACATTTTGGAAGTGACCCCAGAGGTTTACAAAGTTAAAGAATTACTCTCTGGCGCTCTCTCCTCTCCACAATCACTCTAAAACTTCCTAGCTCCCTGGGGCCTCTCCTCCTAGCTCCCAGCCAAAAATCTGGGGCTTTAGCTTCCCAGCTCTGCTATGCCCTTCTTATGACTGCATCCATGTGTGGGATTAGACAGTGGGGGACAAAGGGAGAAAACAGCAATAGGAATTTGCTCAAGCTCTTGTGTTCACAGGTCATTTAACAGAGAGAAGGTTTTCTTTCCCTCAGGATTTTAGGTATCTCCTTGCTGATGCTACCCTCACCATTGCCACTTACCACCACTGCAAGACTGACTAGGCACTGGCATGGGTGAGATGGAAAAAAGAAACAGAGAAACTTCCTTCTTCCTCTGATCCTTAGAAACCCTTTTCCTACTCTTCAGGCCAGAAAGAAAATTCTCTTTGTTCTCTGGAAGCTCTTTTTGCCTGTACATGGTACACACTTCTAGATTGTCCAGGCCAGCCAATTCTGGAAGGAAAAAATGGGAAACTCAACCCAATTCAGTTGTATTTCAAATCCTTGTTTCCTTCACCAATGTACTGACTACCATTTACTTCTCAATGGTCTACACATTCTGTCCAGGGATTATAAGTGCATTCAGGAGGAGACAAAGCAGATCGTGTTTACTCCATCTTTCCCAGAACCAACCCTTCATCTATCAGGCTTCACTTTCAATTTGATTTGTCATTTTTAGAAATTCTATGTGGGTTTTTTTTTTTTTTCAGATTTTTTTGATCAGTTTTGATACTCTCATTCTTTATTTTAAACAAACCACACATAATTATTTTATATTCTATAACATAATCTCAGTATCTTCAGTCAGTGGTACTGTTGGTCTGATTCAGCAATGTTGTTTTCTGCTGACTCTCATTTCATGTAGCTTATTTTCTCTTCTGCTTAATGGCTTTATTTAGTATGACCTCCTGTTCCTTGGAAGTTTATGTGTGAGAATTCTTTGAAGCCTAGATTTAAACTGTATTTCTCCCGGGAGCATTTGCAATTGCTTCATCAGGCATCTGGGGAATACTTTAAACTGCATTTTTACTTGGGTTTTTTGTTTTGGGGTTTTGTTTTGTTTTGTTTTGTTTCTTTTGCAAGGGAATGGAGGGGCAATAGGCAGGGTGAATTCTGGCACCACATTCACTTGAAATTAGGCTTGTCCTGGTTTCCTAGAGATTCTCAGGAAAGACCTTTCTTCTGCTCCAACTCCAGTGAAGACAGGCAGAAAAATCTCTGTGGACACTCCCCCCGCCCCCCAGTTAACTAGCCCACTGGGATCCTAGCAATTCTGTGAGGCCGTATCAGGCCCACCTGCCTGGGTATACCCACTGGACAACTTCCATTTCCACTCCACACTACCTGTTGTGGTGCAAGGAGGTCCAGGCTCCTCCCACTTCTTTGGCTGCACCAGAGGCTCAAGGCCTCTCCCTGCTTGGATCCCCAGACCTAACTGGGGGATCCACCCTCTTTTCTCACTTCCCTTATGGCTCCTCTGCCTCCCCAGCTCATGGAATCTTTCTTTAGTTGATTCTTTAGCAAACAGGAAGTGAACAGCAAAGAACGGACTGAAATCCAGATGTTCAGACATCTAAGATAGACACCTCCCAAGCCTGCAGTGACTGCTCACATGGTAGAAAGCATCCTGCCTGTGCAGAACTGCCTGGGAACCCATCAGAACAGAGACTTACCTGCTAGGTGAGGAATACCTGATAAAAGCTAATGGATGCAGTTGAGGCCACCCAGGAAGAGGTCTGCAGTGCATTCCGACTCTCCACGCATGGCTGAGCCCCACTGTGGGCCAGACACCTATCACTGGTTGGCCCATTAGCCAGGGCGCTATGAGAGGTGGGGCTGGGGAAGAGGTGAAGGATAAGGGATAAATACGCATGCCCCCAGCATACTGCCTAGCATCATCACCCCGCAATGATGCGACTGATACCAGA
This sequence comes from Mustela putorius furo, assembly GCF_011764305.1. NCBI lineage: Eukaryota > Metazoa > Chordata > Mammalia > Carnivora > Mustelidae > Mustela > Mustela putorius. The sequence continues at coordinate 10,325,309 of NW_025422045.1, read as the reverse complement.
TGCCATGCTCAGAGGTTTCCATGCATTCTCTTATGGAATCTTCACATCACCTCCCAGAGAACAAAAGAGAAATTCTTCCCTCCCATTTTATAGATGGGGAGACTGAGGCTTCAAGAGATTGAGTAACTGGCCCAAGGTGACACAACAAGCAACTGCTGAAGCTGAATTCAAATCAGCTCAAAAGTTGAGCCCCCAACCTCCATACCACATAGCCTCTTCCTACCAGTTCAGTGGGATGATACCCATTTGACAGATGAGGGAAACACCATAAGGAGGAAAGGAACTTCCTTGAGTCCGTGGGAGAACCGTATCTGAGCCCAAAAGTAGAGCTTGGGCTATTTAACGGCAGTGTCCCCATCTACAAGAGGCTTCTAGGCTAACGGGAAGGCAGATCCTGCGTTCTGGCCCTGGGGTGGTGGCCACCAGGGAGCTGTAGTGCCTACAGTGGCCAGCAGAGGGCAGTCTTTCAGGGTGGGCAACCGCAGGGCACGCCAGCCCGGACACTCCTAGGAGTCAGGCAGTGTGCACGACCCAGCACTGGGAAAAACAAAAGTCCAGCCCCTGGCCCTGTGGCGGTACCAGGTGTGTCATGTTGAGAGGACACGTCGAGCCAGATTGCCACCTACACCTCATACTTCCTCACCTGCCGCGCGAGTGCCCCAACTCCAACGTGCTTACCTCCGCTCTCTCGAGACCAAGGACCAAAGCCCTGCTGAGTGGGTGGTGGCAAGTGGCTCCACCCTCTGGCCATATTTGGTTGGACCGGAGATGGACACGTGACACAGGCTGGGCCAATCAGCCTCTCTGCTGGCTTCCGGGAGGTGCACATTCTCCCTCCTCACCGCGGTGGACTCTGATGGCGGTCCTCCCAGGCCAGGCCGGTGAGGTGGGGCGGGTGAGGACGCCCCTCTCTGCTCTCTGACCCGGGAGCAGATGGCTTCAGCAGCTGCGCTTCAGGCCTTAAAGACGAGCAAGTCCGCCTGCCTCATACTACACGCAGGGAAACTGAGGCTCAGTGGGAGGTGACAAGGTCAAGGTGAAGGAGGGGAGAGGAAATGGCCCCCTCCACAGCTGGATATGAACAGGAGTCAACAGAATTACCACTGAGAAAGAGGAGTGTGTGGGCGCGCGTGCGCACACACATACACACACACACACAAACACACAGACATGCCTACGTCCGTGCACGCGGCATTCACACCAGCTCTACGCCAGAGAGGGTTTTCCTCACCCTCGCCCACAATGCCCGCCTCTCCACCCCAGGCACGGAGCCCGGGCATGTGGTTGCAGGGGCGGCGCTGCCCACCACACGGTGACTGAGCACGCAGGACTACAGAGGAGACCCTTTCCCAGGAGGGGCAGGACCCTACACACAGGCACCTGGCCAGAGGACACCACCCCCCTCCTCTTTAGTCTTGCCCAACTTTCTTAGAAGTGCTCTACGCTCAAAAATCCTGCCCCTTTGCCTGCCTTCCTCCTTCCCTGTCTCCTTCACCCAGTCAGATCAGCATCGTTCTCTGCGAGTCACTTAACCCTCCGGAGCACCCCTCGCTTTCCCTCACAGATACGTCCTCTGATAAAACTCTTGCACATCTAATCCTGCCCTGGCTTCTGCTTCTCAGAGAACCCAGATTAACTCCAGTCCGCACCCTGCAGCCACACCGCGGCTCCTGAAGTGATGGGACATTCGAGAGTCACACACCAACTGGGACAGTGGCCCAGCAGATGCCTGCTTGTCCTCACCATGCCCAGGACCCACTACCCCCTAACACCCCGCCACAGGGAATTCACCCCTCCTGGGATGCAGGCACCACCTCTCCCTTCAGCCCCTGAAGCTACTCCTCTCTCAGACAATCCCAATTCTGAGACTCTTTCCTCACACAGAGGTGAATGCCTGGAACTGACACAGACTGGAAGGCTAGCAGAAGGAGACAGTTATATATTTGTTCATGGCTGTGTTTTATCAAGCACTTACTATGTGCAGGGCAAAGTGACAACAGAGCATTCCAGAAACTGCACAGGATTTGGAGACACTTGGAAAGCAGGGTCTGAGTTTGAGCTCAGTAACCCACCATCTCTATGTAACCCACCATCTCTGATTCCCTATTTCCTCATCTATAAATGGGTTGTGTGAGAATTTCATGTTACAGTGCACAACACATTGATAATCACAGACTTCTACAAATAACCAAATAACAAATAACAAAGAAGTATTGACTATTAAGGCTACAGTTAAACTACTTCTGACTTTGAAGGAAAGAAAGAGCCAGGCTAATGGGGTCTTTTAATTGGGGGCATGCAGAAACCAGCCTCCACACACAGCTCAGCAGCTGGAACCTATGTCCTGGACAGCCATTTGCACTCTGAAGGTTGGGACCCAATAAGAGTCTGACCTAAGTGGCATGTCTTTCGCCTCTACCACCAGACCTCCTTCCACAAGAGCAGCCGTGTTGACTAAAACTGAGGGCACAAAGGAGGGGGACTCCTCGTGGGAGTCACGGTACTGCAGAGGACAGCCTGGATGCCAGCAGGGAGGGTTCAGTGTCTGAAAGGATGGTTACAAAGCAGACATGGAGCCATTCCCAGGGAGGAGCTAGACAACTGGACATTTTCAACCTGAGTTACCTGGGGAAACTCTCTACATCTGAGGAGACAGTTGTAGACAGAGTTACCAAGATATTCAGGGGAAGGAGAGCTCAGATCCAAGTGGAAAAATCCAGGAAGTCTCCCTGGAGGAGGTAGCATTTGGCAACGTTTGAAAGATGCTGTGGGGGCCAAAGGAGAGGGTAGGACACTCTAGGGAAAAGTACCAGCATAAAGAGAGGCGAGGAGATGGGAAAGGATTGAATAGTTCACCTGAAGTGGGACAGGAAAGAAGGAAAAGTGTCAAAATGAAGCCATAAGGGTGACCAAGAAGGGGCTTTTAGGAGGACCCTAAGTGCCCTGGCCAGGAGTTTGATATTCATGCAGTTTAGCAGAGAGGTAGCAAGATGAGATTTTGAGCAAAGGAGTAATGCAGTCCATGTGTATTAGCAAGATGGGCATCCCAGGTCCACCCCAGGAAGGTCTTGGCAGTCTCTGCCTTTGTTTTAAAGATTTATTTATTTGAGAGAGAGAGAGAGATAATGGGGGAGGTACAGAAGGAGAGAGTAGACCCCCACTGAGTGAGCAGCTCGTTTGCCTTTGTTTTAAGTGGCCCTACCTTTCTGTCTGTGATTTTCTTTTAAAGGTTTTTATTTATTTATTTGACAGAGAGAGAGGGAACACAAGCAGGGGGAGCAGGAGAGGGAAAAGCAGGCTTAGACTCTCAACGACTGAGCTACCCAGGTTCCCCTCTGTCTGTGATTTTATCAGGGACTGAGAGTCAGGAAAACTGTGCCTTCTATATACCCCAAGCCTGACACATCCTCTGTGTACCATTGAATACACAGTCCCACTCTGACACAGGGCCGCACACTCTCCCAGCGCCAGGCAAAAGGCAGAGACTGCTCCCAGGTTGCATGGACAATGATGGGCACCAGAGGGCGCCTATGCCATCCCAGCAAAGAGCCTGCCAGTGGCCTTAAGAACCAGCCTGCCTCATTTTGCATGTGGGGAAACCGAGGCTCACGGAGCCACTCACGGGGGCTGGTGGGGGTGGGCGTCGGAACGTGATCAAGGTGAAAGGAGGAGAGGGTAGCCACCTCAACACCTGAATGTGAACAGATGGCATTTAAACTGCAATTTGCAAGTCAATAGAATGAAGACCTAGAAAGCAGCAGCCCCTGCCCCCACCAGCACAGGCAGATCCACACGCCACTGCTCCAAAAAGGGCTTTCCTCACCAGCTGGCACAACTCCTGCTTGCCGGCATTAGACTCTCACTCTTTTAGAATAAAATACCCATATCTCACGAATCTCTGTATAAACGCATATGCCCCTCTCAAGGTGCTGGATGGCATTCTGGGGCCCGGAAGTGGGGAGGTCTGCACTAGCTACTGAGGTCCCGGCGACAGCCCCAGGGACTCACTGCAGCTAGGAGTGGGAAGGTCCACCTCCTTTTCTTAGGATGTCGCCTTGCTCTTCCCCGCTCCTGGATCACCCCTTCTCTACCTCTCTGGTAATGAGATCCCATTCACCCTTCAACCTTTTATGTAACTCCCGCTGGAAACTTTCCAGTCTCTCTCCACCCTGTTCCCCACAGCTCTCGGACCCGCCCCTGCCAGCCCTCTATCCACGCTGATTCAGATGTCTTAGCCTCTAGTAGCTCCTCAAGGCAGGCAGGGGGGTGGGGGGGGGGTACAGTGAGCCCCTCATTGGCACAACCTGACTTGGAGCCTCCCCCACCCCTCCCCCCAGCTGCTGCTAAATGTCTCCCCTCTGCTGCTCTTTGCTGGAGGGGGACACCATGGTCCCAGAGAATTGGGACTGCAATCAGGAGACCTGTGTTCTCAGCCCCATTCCGCCACCAAATGGTGTGCTTAAGTCCCTCTTCATCTCTGAGGTCTTCCTACATTCCTGCCCATGAGAGGAAAAGCCAAACGCCTCTGGGATCCCTTGATCTGAATCTAAGGTTTAACTTCCAAAGGCCCTTCAGAGAAATGTCAGGCCCCCTTCGCAGAAAATGTCTAAGGCTTGGAGTGTGGACCTCCCCCCATAATGGAACTGCCATCTCCCAGTCCTTGGCCTTGTCTTCTTGAAACAGCAGGGAACAGGAGCAGTGTGTGGAAGAGAATTACACACGTGTGTTTGGACCATGAAGCTATGAAGCTGCTATTATAGACAGGGCCTTCGAATTCAGCCCACAAAAGAGGAGACATGTTCCCTCCCAAGAATTACTAATCTTTTGATGCGTAGAAAGCCTTGGAGATGCTACAGAACCAGTCTTAATGGTGGACCTTGAATGATGACAGGCAGGACTCCTCTACTTCCACTTGTCAGCATCTGTCCCTAGGGCTGGCTTGTCCTGGCAGGCCCTGAACCTTCATGCTACTCAAGCCCCCAACTCTTTCTTGAACTGCTAGGGCTCCACCCTCTTGGCAGAAGCCCTGGGTGTCATGGCCACGGTCTTTTAAAAAATAAACACAGGGCAGGCCGTGGCTGAACTCTGACTGGTAACTTGCAGGGGCCCTGGGACTTTCCAGCCTTTGTCTCCAAGGGGCTGTGTTGAGGGGTGGGAGGTGAGGGTAGGACTTCTGGAGACCTACCAGTCGCTAGCCTGAGGGTCTGCATTTGGGAGACCTCCAGGAGATGTGGAGGCGATCAGAGCTCACCTAGTCTTCCAGATGTTTCTAGAGAGGGCAGGATCGCCCACGGCATATGTGGAATGCTGGCCAGGGAGTCAGGAGGTCCAAAGCTGGTTCCCATCCCTGTTATCAGACAAGCTACCCTCCTTTCCTGGGTCACAACTGCCCTCTTGATAGAGAAGGGACTACCATTGCTGCTCCACCAAGCTCCTGGGAATTCCCATGGGCTTTCAGGCTTCTGAGCCTTTGCAGACATCCCTCTCCCCAGGCCAATTTGCCATCCTAACTTTGGTTCTCCCCAGCACACCTTGTTCACTCTGTCTACCCTTGTGCTCAGTAGGTGTGTGGGATGTAGCAGCCTGAGGCCCCCACAAAACTTCCCGGAGCTGGAGAGAGGTTCCTTACAGAGTTATTTGCAGTAGAATGAGGTTAGAATTTAAATGTCCACAATTAGGATAGAGTAATAACAATGATGACCGTGTCTAACAGCCACCGGGAGCTTGCCATGCCTGGGACCACAGTGGACCCTCACAAGGAATTTACAAAGTAGACACACAGTTATCTCCACTTTACAGATGAGGACATGGAGGAAGAGGTTAGCTCGGATATGATACATTCATGGCCTGGCATATTATATGACCATTTACAATTATGATGATGTGCTGAAGTTCAATGTCATTAGGTATGCGAGAATGTTAAAGGGGGTACATGTATGCATATATACATATGTAGATACGTTGAAAACAGAGGGACAAAAATAAAATGTAAACTGAAGAAGAAAGTTGAATGGAAATACACACCAGTGTTCATAGTGGCTTACGCTGGACGAGGGGTTATATCGATTTTCTTCTTCTTTGTACCTCCCTGTAATTTCCCCACTTTTGACAATAAGCAGATGTTCTTTTAAACATGAAATGAGAGGCATCTGGCTGGCTCCGTCAGTAGAGCTTGTGACTCTTCGTCTCAGAGTCGTGAGTTCTAGCCCCACATTGGGTGTAGAAGTTGCTTAAAAATAAAATCTTAAATAAATAAATCATGAGATGAAACAGACAAAATAAATTGTCTGCAAGCAATTTAAAGAGTAGCAATTCTTTTTATGGATGCCTGAGTGGCTTAGTGGGTTAAAGCCTCTGCCTTCAGCTCAGGTCCTGATCCCAGAGTCCTGTGGTGGAGCCCCACATTGGGGCTCTCTCTGCTCAGCAGGGAGCCTGCTTCCCTTCCTCTCTCTGCCTGCCTCTCTGCCTACCTGTGATCTCTGTCAAATAAATAAATAAAATCTTTAAAAAATAAAAAAATTGGGGGGGCACCTGGGTAGCTCAGTGGGTTAAGCTTCTGCCTTCGGCTCAGGTCATGATCTCAGGGTCCTGGGATTGAGCCCCACATCGGGCTCTCTGCTCGGCAGGGAGCCTGCTTCCTCTTCTCTCTCTCAGCCTGCCTCTCTGCCTACTTGTGATCTTTGTCTGTCAAATGAATAAATAAAAATCTTTAAAAAAAAATAAAATAAAAATTGAAAAATAAAAATATAAAAAAATTTTTAAAAGGGGAGGAGAATGCCTGGGTGGCTCAGTTGGTGGGGTGTGGCTGGGATCATGATCCCAGGGTCCTGGGATCCAGTCCTGCATCAGGCTCCCTGCTCAGCAAGGAGTCTGCTTTTCCCTCTGCCCACCACTCCCCCTGCTTGTGCACACTCTCTCTGTCTGACAAATAAATACATAAAATCTTTAAAATAAATAAATAAATAAATAAAGAGTAGCATTCTGATTTGAATTAGAAGAGAAGGCAAGGGATAAAGAAACTTTGATTGTGGAGGGGCTTTTCTAAGCTCCCCTCTGACTTGGTTTCCTGAGCCAAAGGCGGTTTTATCCTTGTAAGATTCATTTATTCACTCATTCATTCACTGATTCCCTCACTCTTCACTTCCTCATCCATCGGGTGCTAGGCATGTGGGGAGATACAGAGTACATTGGGCTCATTTCTGGCCCTTGCTGAGCTCAGACTGGAAGATGCTAAGGGCCTGAGTAGGACAGGGGGCCAGAGGCCCTGAGGCAGAAAGGACAACCCCGGAGGGATTGGTGTAGACAGCATCCAGGACAGGAATGAGGTTCTTGCTTGGGCAGCACACAGTGGTGGGACCCCTTGGGGCCACCCTCTTCGCCGCAGTATCTCCAGCATCCAGTGGCTTGGGAGGAGCAAATGAATGAACAAATAAGACAAATGAGCAATCAGTGGAATACTTGAACCTTTATCACAGACAAGGGATTAACGTCTCCTATTTGTAACAAACTTGGAAAAGTAGAAAAGGGAAACCAACAACCTCCTAGAAAAATGGACTAAAAATATTACCAGGCAATTCACAGGAAAAGAAATGCAAATGGCCCTGAACCATAGGAAAGATGATCCACAGGCTCAAATAAAAGAAATGCAAGTGGAAACTCCTCTTGGAGATACCATTTCCCACCTATCAGATTGGCAGAAATCCAGAAGTCTGGCAACTCGTTCTGCTGGGGAGCCAGAGAGGGAAACTGTCACCTTCCTCCACCGCTGGTAGCAACTTGACATGGTGTCATCCCTTTGCAGGGGCATGTGGCCAAAGCCAGCAGAAATGCGCGTATCTGACCTGGGACTCAGGAATCCCATGACTATAAACCAACTCTGGCAGGTGTCCCGAAAGAAGGGAAGCACAAGGCTTTTTACTGCCATTCTGTTTGTGACAGCCCAAGACAGGAAACGAGGAAAATGTCCATCAGTAGGGGGCTGTGCTTATCAGCACAGTGGAGGAGTCTGGCGTGAGGAAGAACAAGAAAGATCTAGACAGACACCTGCGGGCGAGATTGAGGGCAAGATAGACCATGACCGAAGCAAGGTGGAGGTAAGCATGACAGCGTGTTCTTGTGTTAGCATTCCTGAGAGATGAGGAGGGAGGGATCTGGATTATATATGTACATACACATGCATTATATACGAGGCACACGTGGACACCAATGTAATTTTTAAAAATTTTTTTAGAATTTTAAAATTAAAAAAAAAATTTTTTTTTAATTAATACTTAGGCAGAGGGGGCAGTGGGTGAAGGGGACACAAATGAAAATTAGACCTCTGGATATTCTTTGTTGTGTGGCCGACTTTGGAACCAGAAACAAGATGGAAACATTTTATTTTATTTTTTAAAGATTTTTTTTATTTGACAGACAGAGATCATAAGGAGGTGGAGAGGCAGGCAGAGAGAGGGAGAGGAGGAAGTAGACTCCCTACTGAGCAGAGAGCCCAATGTGGGGCTTGATCCCTTGACCTGAGCTGAAGGCAGAGGCTTAATCCACTGAGCCACCCAGGTGCCCCAAGATGGAAACATTTTAAATCAATTCATAAAAGCAGAGAGCAAAATGAAGCCAAGGGATCTATGCATGGACTTAGTGACAGAATCACAAAGAGAAGACCTATTCTGGGTGACTTCCAAGCAAAGTAACTTAAAGACACACACACATACACACACACACACACACAGAGTCACAATGTGTGGACCTAATTGCATCCAGACTCAAACAAACAAGTTGTTAAAAAGAAAAAAAAAAAAAAAAAGGCATTCATGAGGCAGTCAGGGCAATGCAAACACGCACTACTGATTAGATATTTGATGCTGTTAACTGTGATAATGGCCCATGCGTTAGGAGTGATAGGGTTTCGTGGCTTTAAAAAAAAAAAAAAAAAAAGAATCCTTATCTCTTAAGTAATATTGAATGTTTGTGAAAGAAATAAGGTGTCTGTGATGTGCTTCAGATATGGTTTGGTCACTGTTGAGGAGAGGGGAATGAAGCAAGGTCAGGCGTGTCTGCAGGTGCCGGGCAGACTCCCCCCAACAACCTCCCCACACTCCCTGCCAGAGAACAGTGCTCTGAGGGACCTCATCATGCAGGGACCGTGGAGGGGATACAGTCCCTTCCCTGGAGAACCCTCAGTCTAATCTTACTCCAAAGAGCTCTCCGTTGTGGAAACCCAGACTCATTCTTGTGGTTCTTAAGCATGCCCACCCTACCCCTCCAGTTTGTGGGTCCTCTCTAACATCGGCATTTCGTAAAGATGAAGTCACAGAAGGCATCTGTTGTTCTAACGATTGCCAAGTATGTGGAGCAAGAAGAGCCAAGGTGGGTCCAGACTTGTGAGGGGAAGGCCCAGATGGGGCAACTGAGGGAAGTTTTGGGTTAAAAAGGGGAAAAAACACTTCTGAAGGAAAACTTTCCCCATGACCCAGCGGGGTGAGTCAATGTCATTGATAGGCTGTAGGGGGCGCTAGAAGAACGTAAGCATCCGTGGGCCGAGCAACAGCGCAATTCAAGCCTTGGGGAAGATTCCGGAAGTTCTGAAAGTCTCCCCAGGGGCACGTATGGCATTTCATCTGTGAAAGCCAAATGGTAGTCACACCTGCCTCTCGTGGTTATTAGAAAGATCAAGCGGGATCACACAGATGAAATGGTACAAAGGAGTTAGGGGCAGAAAGATGCCTGAAGCCAGGACAGCTAAATGGTATTGGGTCATGAGACCTGTTTCTGTTCTAAGCCAGATCTTACAATGTAGTAGAAAGAGCACCTGGACTCAGAACTCTGGCTTCGATTCTGTCTGCACTACCGTAGAGCTGTGTGGCCTTGGGTGGGTCACTACACCTCTCTGAGTATACGGTTTTCACATCTGCAAAATGGGCATAGCACCTCACTCAGCTGCTGAAGATTAAACTAGTTGGTGTGTCTGGTGCCCACTGAGCAAAGGCCATGGGAGGGCTGGGTGAAAGAAAGTATACTGAACAGGAAGGTGAGCTGGCCTCCTGGTTCCGTGGTGAGGAGGCTGCCAGGAGCTCCAGGCTTTAGGAGGCTCTGAGGCAGCAAGGTGACTGCAGAATTGGGCCTCAGCCCTGGCAGCAGGGATGTGGGGGGAAGAGATGTTCAAAAACCATAGCGGCCCCCCAGCACCAACGCTGCACATTTGACCTTAGACTCAAGGCCCGGTTGTGCTTAGCTACAAACTGGGGGACACTAGTCAAGGGTCTTTACTTCTCTGTACCTGGCCTTACTCTTCTGTAATGTGGGGGATAGTATGCGAGCCTCACAGGGCTCAATGTGTGTGTGGAGATGGGTCAGAAGTTAGCATGTCCCCAACAGCCTCTCCCTGAGTCCAGCTTTGCCCCCCAGATCCCCCATTCCGGGGACTTTGGGGGTGCCGAATCTGAGAGTAGGGAGAAAGGTAGAAACTCTGTATAGTGAGAGGGTTCCTTTCTCCAGGCCAGGGAGGCGAAGGGACCTAACCAAAGTCACCTAGTGAATTGGAAGCAGAGCCAGGCTGCTTCCTGGAGGAGGTGGCATTCTGGAAAGCAAACATAGGTGCTTACTAGGGTTTCACTGTCTGATTCTGTATCCTTGTACCTCCTCCTGTGACTTTACCTTATCTTCAGCCAGAGCACCCACATTTCCTGGGTTCCCAGGGAGTGGTATCTTTAATGACCTAGGGAGCCTTTATGCCAGACACTGGACACTCCTGTCATTAAGGGACCCGAAAGAGGGGAGGCTTTGGACAGCTGTAAGGTCTGGGGAGAAGGCAGGCGCTTCCAACGAAAGGTCAATGCCAGTGTCCCAAGACCCCAGCCTGAGGAACATCTTGCTAAGAAGAGTACGCAGAAAGGAGGGTGAAAGAGAAGGAGCCTCAGAAGACACCACCTAGGGGAGGAAAAACTAGAATGCTTTAGGAGAAATCATCCTAAGTTTGGGAAGCCAACTGCTAGCAATGGGTACCCAGTGGGGTCAGGGACCCCCTCTCTCTTAAAAGAGCTTCTTGAAGTCTTTAGGCCAATTCCTGGCGGCTGCTGCTTCAAAATATCTTTCAGTGGCACTGACATATTTATGGGTGAAGTAATGTAATATCTGGGATTTGGTTTGTAATAATCCATTTGCCAGGAGGGGGTAAAAGGTTTCCATGAAACCAAAGTGGCCATGGGCTAATGATGGTGGAAGATAGGGAAAGGGACACAGGCATTCCTTGCATTGTTCTCTTTACTTTTGTACACATTTGATGATTTCCATAACAAAAAGTCTCTATGTCCAGAACCAGCTCTTTCTCTCCAACTTGACACTCACTGCCTTGGTCCCCTGGCCCAGATGTGAGTGACAACCTCACCACAGGTCAGCCTGCTTTAGCCCTGTTCCTCTGGCCTATTCTCAACACGGCCGCCAGAGGGAGCCCGCCGCACCATGCCAAGTCTCATGGCTCAGACCCTCCAGTGTGGCCCCATCTCACTCCGGAGTACCCCAAATCCGCACTCCATCTCACCTATGTTAACTCCCGAGATCCTCTCCAGCCACACTGGCCTCTCCTCAGCCTCCCACAGTCTTCACCATGACCCTTAAGGCCCTATGTGCTGGGAGTAATGGGGGAAGGTCTGATATGACCAGACCTCTACCACTGCTAAGTTCAAACATTATAATATTGCATGGGACGGAATTGTACTTCAGACAGTGTATGTGTTGTCTATCTGAAATTGAAGGACTGGACATCCTGTTTGATATCTGGCAACCCCATCCCTAACAGTCTTTGAGCTCCTACAAAAGAACCGTATCATGCTCTTAACATCCTCAATGCCCAAGCACCCCCTCCTAGCAGACAGTCACAAAAAAAGTACCCTCTGGGCTGATGCAGCCCCTTGCCCAGATGCAAGGATTTCAGGTCCACTCGCTTCAGTGGTAAGGTGTCCTTCTGTAGTGCACAACCTGCCCAACCATTCATGGCGCCCCCACCTGAGGCCCAAGAAGCAGGTGATTCCAGAATGACAGAGGCTGAACCCGCCCTGCCTGCTTTTCCTCTCACCAGCAGTGGGCAGGGACTGGGAGGGAATGACCATGCCAGAGCCTAGATTGGCAGCCCCCTCTGGGTGCTTTTGGCTTTGGGCCCATCTGGGATGGTCTGAATCCTTGCAGTACCCTGTGGGGGTGGGTAGAGGGGCCCCATGCCAGGCGCCAGCTGCCCCCATGGCCTGAGGGTGCCCACTTGAACCATTCCAAGTAAACATTTGACCAGCCCAGCCCCGGCCATCGTCCCACGCCAACACTTGGCCCTTGTTCCTGGACAGGCCCCTCTGTGTCCCGTCCTTTGTGGCTGACATTTCAGCTGGGCCCTGGAGGGGCTGGGGTGACCCTGTGCCCCATCCTCATTCTGTAGACAGGCCCTAGGGAGGTGGTCCCTCTGAGGCAGGCACTCAGCTGGGGAGTCCCAGCAGACGAGCTGTCGCCAGGCTAGGCCAGCCACCCCCTTGAACACCCCACGTGGGCTGCCGAGCTGTGGAGCCCACAGGTCTGACTGCAGAGCCATGGGGCCGCCGGCTGACTCGGCTGCTTTGTTCCAGGCCTGGAGTGGTCTGAGCACAGCGGAGGACTGTGGCTCCTTCTTTGCTGAGAAGCCGCAGATAACGCAGGCGACAGGGCCTGATAAAGCGTCTGTCAGAGGCTTCCTCCCAGACAGGCCCTGCTGTTCCCGCCAGCCCCAAGGGCCCCTATAGCCCAAGTCTGTCTCCAGAGGTCAGCACCTCTCTGGGGTCTCAGCCTTCCCTGCCAGAGGCTGAGGAACAGGCTGGCAGACCCCTCCCCACTCATATCTTCACTCCCACTCTCCAAAGTTCCTAAGGCTTCTGGGCCCAAAAGTAGAATAAACTACTCCTCTGATTTATTCCCATGAAGAGAATGTCAAGGAATGTGACTCTCTCAGTGGAATTCCAGACCATGGCTCCTGGGGATTTAGCGGGGATGGGAGTTGTGGGATCTGGAATCTCTTCTTGGAGCCCCTCAGATGACATCCTGAGTCATCTCTTTCATGTGATGACTGTGATAGGTTCTATGACGGGGATGAGGGACACGGGAATAAAGACATGGTCCATGACCACAGGAGCTTCCAGAAAGAGGGGACAGGAAGATTGACCCCACCCTGACCTAACCTGGGCCTGGAGCAGGAGGTGTATAAGGGAGTACCTAGCCAGCCTTGGGAGTGTTGGGGTCAGTGCCCGAGGGCTGGAGAACTGAGACCGAGGCACCTATAAGCACGAAGTCTCCAGCCCGATGGAAGCCTCAGCCTGGGAAAGCTCCAGGCTGGCTGCTGGAGGAGTTGGAAGACACCTTTGCCAAGGCCCATCAAATAGGATTTCAGAAGCCAGGCCTCACAAGTCCTGAGCGCAGCTCAGGCGAGCAAGTGTGGGCTTCGGGTACTGCTGGGGAAGATGTCCCCCCGGACAATGACAGCCTTGCTCCCCAGAACTACATGGGGACACCGGGCTCCCAGCTGAAGCATCGGGAGAGTGTGGGAGGCAGGGTTGGGGCTGCCTGCCATTTGAAGGCCCACCTCAATAAGGCCCTTATGCTCGGCAGACAGTGGGACCCAGAGACCCCTGGCCTCTACCGCCACCCTGCTGTATGACCCAAGGCAAGGTGCTGGCCCTCTCTGAGGGCCTCCTGGGGACAGAAGCCCCAAGAGAGAGTTCCAGTTCAGAGCCACTGTGCCTCTAGGGAGAAGGCCTGGGCTGCCTTCCTTCCCCAAGGAGGGGGATTGGAGTCCTGGGGAGAGTGGGGACCCCACACAATTTCCCAGATAGGCTTCTGGCTCATAAAGGAAGGGCTTGAGTTCTCAGGCATGGGGTGTCAAGAGAGGCCTCCCACCCTTCCTGGCTGTCCAGCCAATTCCCTTGGAACCTCAGCAACCACACAGGCTCGGCCTCAGCGCTCCTTCCTGACATGCCCCCGGGATTGACGCTTCCTTCCCCAGCACTCTCGCCTGCCATTTGCCTCCTACCAGAGGACGTCCACCTTCGAGCAATACTGTTACGGGGGGCACCTGGTGCCAGGGCCCAGAGGTGCACGACAGACGGACCTCCTGCCCTCAAGGAGCCCACCCTCTGTGGCCAAAGGCAGACTGTACCCAATGAGGCCAATGCAGAGAGAACCGCAAGTGAGTAGTAAGGGCGTGAAGAGACAGCACAGGCTCTGAGAGAGGGGGGACATCTGGCCGGCCACGGGAGGTCTTTCTGAGGCGGTGACATTGACACTGACACCTAAAGGCAGGTGAGAAGGGAGACCAGATCAGTACCTGGGCTGGGACACAGTCACCTCTCCCTCAGGCCTCCCCACCTCACACGCAGGAGCCCCCAGGAGGCCTCAAACCAAGATGACGCAGGCTGAGAACAGGGACAGGCTGTGGTGTATCTGCGCAAAGCTGAAGGAGGAATGGCACAAAGGCAAGGCAGGCGGGTCCTGGATTGTGGCTCCGAGCTGGGTGGGGCCGAGGTGATGGGGTTCACAGCACCTGGCAGAGAAGCCCACTCTCCATGCCAAGTTGATAATAAAAGTACTCCCCCGTTAATGCTATAGATATGCTTCCTTCCTCTTCAGAGCAGGAGGCAACACAGACATCCTGGCTTTTGTTCAGGAGGGGCCCTGCCTCGTGAGCATGAGGGGGGAGCTCGGCTGGTGGCCCAGGCAGCCCAGGCCTTCAGCCTCCCATCCTTCCCTCTGCTTGCCTGGCTCCGCGGCAGACTTCCTGTGTGACCTTGGGGAAGTCACAGCCCTCTCTGGGCTTGGCACTGTAACTTAGGAGCAGGGAGCAAGTTGTAGAGTTGTCCCCAGCCAGTTGGTCCTGGGGGCTTTTGGATGTGGGTGAATGAGAGCTACAGGGGGCTGGGGCTTGCCACTCCATATCCATCCCCAAGGTCCTGGGGCCCTTCGCCAGGCACTCTCCCTCACCTCAGAGGGAGGGGCTTGTTCTTAACACTATCTCATAGGCTGCCAGCCTGGAAAGCAGACCCACAGCTAGTTGCCACATTCAATAATGATGAAGACTATAAAGATTATAAAAGCTATCATCATGAAGCAAAGTACCAGAAAAAAAAAAAAAAAGGCAAAACGTGAAAAGAAAAGGAATTGCATTCCATCTTTCAGTTGTTCCCCCCACGGAAGCCTGGTCCACGACAGGACAGACAAGGCAGGGGCCTGGGGGACAGATGGCGTTCCTTGTCCCTCAGAGAACACTGGGAAGTAGGGAATGTTCCCCAGGGTCTGAGACAGACATGCTACATTCTTCCTCTCGTTCACCCTTCGCCAGCTCTCTGAGCGATACCGAAATAGAACATAGAGCACCACACACACCGACCTTCAATTGTTCATGGAACTCAAGTTCAATGAACTTTTCCATACATGTAAGCCTGCGTGACACCAACCAGATCATGACAGAAGACATTTTCAACATGCCGGAAGTTTCCTTCAGGCCCCCTCGCAATCAGCAGCCCCCCTGGGGGACGGCCCCCGACACACACACACCACAAATTAGCTCTGGCCGTGGTTGAACTTATGAATGGAACACCATGTACCTGTCCTTTATGCCTGGCTTCTTTCACTCATCCCATCCCACAACAATACCATACCTTGTCCAGCCACTCTTCTGCTGAGGGACATTGGCATTGATCCCCTTTGGGACTACTGTGACCAACCCCTAGGAATCCTTAGTGCCTTTTGGACCCATGAGCATTTGTTTCCCTCGGTTATGGACCTAGGAGTGTGGCTGCTGGGTCAGAGAGTGGGCGAACACTTCCCCTCACAGCTATTTAGATAGTCAGTAGTGCGGTCCCATTTTACAGATACAGAGATAGAGGTTCAGAGAGTTGAAGCAGCTTATCCAAGCTCACGGAATTACTAAGTAGTGAGGCCTGGTCTGGAATCCAGAGAGATTTTCCTGACTCCAGATTCTTTTCAGGAGAGGTCAGCTTTCTTGCTGATCTCTTTCATCCTACTTTCTAGAACAGGTAAAGCAGGTGTGAGGGTGGAGGAAGTCAAATAAAAAGGGAAGGAAAGGGGTGACTCTGATGGCCTGCTCTGCGATGGGCTCCACGGGATGTCCAGGCTGCCCCGGAAAGACACAGTGCCACTCCAAGGAGACCCAGAAGAAGGGGCGGGGTGGGGGTGGGGGGGACTCTGGAACCACAAAGGCATGCACAGTCCATCCCCTGGGCTCTCCAGGCTCATTTCCTCCTCCTCCCTCCCCATCCCTCCAGCCACATTGTCCTCCTTATCTTCCCTGACAATGCCAAGCAAGTCCTGCTTCTCAGCCTTTCTGCCGGAGCTCCCACTGTCAGAACACCTCTTGCTCCAGACATCCACAGGGCACGGCCCCCACCCCACTTGGTTGTGGTCTCTGCCCATCACCCACTGGAGGAGAGCACCGCCATCACATGCTGTCCCCTTACTTTTCAAACTCTGTCTTCACTCCGTCTGACCTAATATCCTGTGTATCTTCGTGGTTTTTTTTGTTTTGTTTTGTTTGCCTAACCTCCATCACAGAATGTGAGCTCCAGAGAGCCAGGCCTCACCACCTTGCTTTCTGCTCCACCTTCAACATGCAGAGCAGGCCTGGCGCCTGAGAGGCTCTGTGGGAATACTTGTTGAATGAATGAGTGAACGAATGGGCAAATGAATGAGTGAATGAATGAATGAATGAATGAACAGCAGCCCCTTGGAGCAGCTACTGGCAAAAATCGCAGGCCGAGAGGATATTGTGTTTGCAGTCGCAGAGGCTGATGTTCAAGTTCTGAGATAAGGCTCCCAACAGGGCATTGGTCTAGAGTCCTTGAGTGGGGTGAGGCAGTACAAGTCTGACCATGGTGGCCTCCAGGCCCGGCCACAGCTCAGCCATCACAGCAGGCTCTCATGGGACCCAGACAAACAGGGGCCACAACAAGCATCCTGGCACCTTCCAGGCTGCCCTGTCAGCATAAGGGGAATTTTTCTATTCTTGAGTGAGGAGGAGGAGATAATGGCCACGGATTTCCCCAAATGCCTTTTTCCTTGGGGGCTCAGAGATCTTTAAAGCAGGTGGGGCTGGGAGGAATACGTGGGATCCAGAAAGGTCCCAGCTCCCCCATCCCTACCTACCCTTGCTTAGAACACATTCTTCATTCCCCACTGCTACCCGCTGGCCTGGGAAGCCTTTGCCAATTCACATTATGGCTCTGGGCCTCGGTTGCTTCCTACTACAAAATCGGTGGAAGTTGGCCATAAAGTAAATGAAGTAATAGCCCTGGATCAGAGGTCTGCTGCCATGAATTCTCATGTACTGGGACTGCTGTGTGTCTTTGGCAAAGTCCTGCCCTCTCTGGGCTTCAGATGCCCCATGTGTCAAATGAGGGAGTGTGGCAGAACTATCTCTGGGGACTGAAATCCCCGCTCAGGCATGAGTGAAGGGACTAAGCTCCTGTCCTTTTCCCCAGGAAGAGCAAGTTCATGGAGGGAGGCAGAGAGATGGAACTGAGGGAAGAAGAGGAAAATATGACCTATGAACTTGGCCAAGATTACAGCTTTGCCCTGACCTGCACTTGCTGGATATTTCCTCTCTGGACCTCACTGAGTGCCTGGCTGAGGCATGGACAGTCCAGGCAGGTGGGTGAGGAGCTGTGTTCTATTGCTTCCCTTTATCGAAACAGGGCTCTGAGTTCCAGAAGGTTACCTACATCAGACCGCTTCCTAGGAACCATCTCCCAGAGTTTGTCCAAGCTGCTCACTGCTCTATCACTTGTCTCCCCATTACACAAGACGGGGCCAAGGTAAGTCCACTTTTCACTCCAAGTCACAAAGAGAACCCAATTTTCAGATGAAGAAACTGAGGTCTTCCCAGGGATCCCACAGACCATTCACTTGGCCACGCATCCTGGGCTTACAAACGTCAAGTGTCACTTCATTGAAGCCTCACACAGCTCTATAAGGAACATGCCATTATTGCAACAATGACCACTCAGGAAGATCAGGTGACTCGTGCAAGGTCACACAGCCAGTGGGTCAGAATTAAAACCCATGTCTGGAGGCACCTGGGTGACTCAGTGGGTTGGGCCTCTGCCTTTGGCTTGAGTCATGATCTCGGGTCCTGGGATCAAGCCTTGCGTAGGGCTCTCTGCTCGGTGGGCGGCCTGCTTTCCCCCTCTCTCTCTGCCTGCCTCTCTGCCTACTTGTGATCTCTGTCAAATAAATAAATTTTTTTTAAAAATCTTTGAAACCCAGGTCTGTCGAACTGGAGAGAGGGTCTTCAGGCTTCCTTCCTGTGGACTGGTGGAGGAAAGGAGCAATCTTGTGTCCAGGAGCCCAGGAGCCTGATAATCTATTTCCACAGACAAGGGATGGGGAGGGGGAGCCAGGCCTCTGCACCTGTTTGCTTAAAACAAAAAGGCTATGCCTAGAAAATGGCCTTGCTCACTGCCACACCTCACTCAGGTCTCATGTCAAAGGGCATTTCTCCCTGCAGACCTTTCTTCTAGGACCACTGATTCTAAAATAGAACCCATCCCCCACAATACCTTTTCCCTTTAGACCGTAACACCAATCACCTTCTGAAGCACTCTTGTCCGGTGTAAGATTTTACTGTCTTATTTATCACCATCACCCCAAGGCCTCACACAGTACCTGGCACACAGTAGTTGTGCCATCAATATTTGCTGATGGAAGGCATGCATGACTGAGTGCCTTTTTCCCCAATAAGTGGAAGAAAATGGAGCATCTATTATCTGCTGGGCAAGGAGGAGAGGGCAGACCAATGCACCTCTCATTTCTTCCATAGCTTTTGTTAACCCATTTCATGGATGGAGGAACTGGGGCTCCCTCCAGCATCAAAGACCCATGGAGAGTGAGTGGCCCATGAAGCAGTCCGTTGGGATTAAGGCCTTCGACCCCTTGGCGGTCTGGCTCCAGGCCCAGTGCTGTTTCTAAGAGTCGGGGGGCGGGGGCAGAAAAGAGACGCCAAAGGCCCCCAGAGCCCTAACAGGGGGCTGTCGCTGCGCGGCCACCAGGCTCTGGCCTCGAGCCTCGCAAGCCACACCCTGGGCCGAGCGGCTCCGAATTCCTCCCGCCCCGCCCCTGCCCCCGCCCCGGCCTGGCACCGCCCCCCACCCCCACCCCCGCACCCTCTACTCCTACCCCCACCCCCACTCGCCCCTTAGCAGGGCAGGAGAACCGGCCACCGGTCGCTCGTGGGCACCCCCCCCGAACCCCCGAGGTGCCCCCAGCCCCCGGCCCGCCCGCCCCGAGCCCCCAGACTCGGGGCGCCCGCAGGCCCCGCGGGTCAGCGGGAACCGGCAATTTCCCGGCCGCCCGCCCCGCCGCCCGCTCTGTACTTAGCCTGATGACGGGTTCCCGCGGCCCTAATGGCGGGGCGGGCGGCGGGTTCAGGGCGGGCGAAGCCGGCCCAGCCGGTCCCGTGCTCGGCTCTCAGGCGGCCGCCGGGCCTGTGTCATCCACCAGGAATTTCTGTTTTCCCCTCCGCGGGGCTGGAAGAAAAAACAATAATTAGGTCACTGGGCAGGCGGCAGAGAGGGTGTGGGACAGGCCAGTGGCGCCCTGTTGGGCAGGGAAAGGGTCTGGGAGGATGATGGGGAAAGAGAGGCCCCCACAGTGGCCCCTGTCCCCTTCCTGCCCTCCCCAGGATGCCAGATGATGGAAGTAAAGGCATTCCTGACCTTTGCCAGTGTTCACTCGTGGGTCGGTTCTTGGGAGGCATTTACTGGGGCACCTCTGGGCACCTAATTCTGTTCCAGGTGCTGGGGTCTGAGCACTGAATAAGAGAAGGAAGGACTTGGTGGAAAATCCAACCAACGGCCTACAGTGATAGACAGTGGGAGGCCTGCTGGATAGCACAAATGAGTTTTAGGGAAATGTGCCTGCCAGACATGTTGGGGGTGGGGGGCACCGGGGGCAGTTTAGGGAGCATCTCCTCCAGGAAGTGGCACCTGCACAGAGCCCTATTAGAAGAGTAAGGATTGGCCAGGACAAGCGGAGGGGGAGGCAGGAAAGGTATTGGAGGTGGAAGGAACAAACAGCATGTGCAAAGGCTCAGAGGCAGGATGGTGCATGTTATGGGACTGAATGTACAGTAGAGAAGCATCACATGAACTTTTCATTTTGAATGTGCTTTCACGGATTAAAGACATGCATTTTTGGCCCAGTGAGGCCCCTGGACACAAAGCAGCTACTTTGGTACCCCACTGAAGATAGTGCCACATGTTTCTACACTGGAGGAAAATTATTTTGGACTTCCTGAGAGGTGCTAGGTCTAGGTACTGTAGCTTTGGGCAGGTTAAAAGATTTTCAACAGTCATTTGGGTTTAGCACATTGCTTACCTTTCCCTCTGACCTTAGGACAGCTCCCTGGGGAAGATGGGAGTCAGAGCAACCCTATCCCGCTGTGTTGTCTCAAGCATGAGTGATGAGACTGGGGAGGTGGGCATAGAGGGTTCTTATGAGTCATGGTAGGGAATTTAGACTTTATCTTAAGGGAAATGGGGAACAATGGTGTAAAGCAGGGTGGGTGGGGACAGGATCAGATTTCTGAACATTAATAGCCGATAATAACCACCATTATTGATTTGCTCCCATTATGTTATGTGCCAGCATAGGGCTAACGAAGTGTTTTACACACAGTCTCTCACTAAGCTTGATGACAATCTGGTGAAACTGTTTCTTAGTCTTATTTTATAGAAGAGGAAATAGCCGGGGAGGTCATTTGCCCCAGGCCGCCTGCCAGTGGAGGGCAGAACCAGAACTGAAACTTGCTAGACTATGTTCTGGGAGCTGTGGTGAGAAAGACAGAGGCTTTGTCCTGATCCTCAAGGAGCTTGTTGTCTGCTGGAGAACATGGGAGCATGATGTATGGGTCAGAGCCGTGTCAGAGTGCAGTTTACATCTCTCTCCCATGATGACCCAGGAGTAGATTGTCCAGGACAGGAACAGTGGTCCTACTCCGGGAGGGTGTCCAGGTACCCAGGCCCCAGGCCCCTCCTACCTGGCTGTCTGCTGTCCTGATGTGTCCAGGTTGGCTCCTGGTACTATAGCCACATCCTGGGCACGGGGAAAGGGAGGGAAGGAGCACGCCCTTTCTCCTTAAGAACCTCACTTCTACATCTGCATCTCTGCTGGCGCCTGCTGCTGTCTCTGTATCCAAATCCATATCCCCATAAAAAACTATATCCATAGATCCGCCAATATCCACTTCAGAAAGCATCAGCTCTTACAGATAGAAGCTTTAGTGCCAAAAAAGACAAAGCACAATGAAAGATAAAACCACCCCTAGTGGTGAAGCATAGAAACAGAAAACATCACAATGAAGATAACCATTTCGTTTCCTATTGACATCCTTGCATTACATGCAAATCTTGCATATAATACTCGATTTACCTAGACAATGTAAAATACTTTTCATATGGTTATAATAAAAGGATTCTTGTTTTCAAAAATGTTTTCTTATACATTGGGGTGTGTCATTTCTACCTGTGGGTTTTACGGATCAACAAAGACGGAAGCTTGCTTGGCGAATCGTTCCAAAGATGAACGAGACAGGCCACCTTTCAGCCACACCCCGCTCCCTCGGAGGAGATGGAGCCTAGACAGGCACTTGGGGACTCTGCAAATGGCCCTGGGTCCAAGCTCTGGGGCACCATCTGGAGAGCAGTTTGGCAGACAGTCTAGAACACTGGTTCTCAAAGTGTGGTCCTCCACCACCGACACTGGCACCACATGGAACTTGTCAGAAATACAGAATCCCAGGCCCCACCCAGGCCTACAGAATCAGAAACTTGGAGGGAGGGCCCAGCTCTCTGTGTTTTCACAAGCCCTCCAGAAGATTCTGATACAAGCTGAAGTTTGAGAAGCCTAGCCGAGGGCCTCGTATACTGAACAGAGAGTAGATGAGGCTCTGTGACTTTAGGCAAGTGAAGTCTCGCCCCCCACCTCCGGGCCTCTGAGTCTTCAGGAGTAAATGGGCAAGGTTGGCCCTGGGAGCTCAAGGTGAGCTGGATGGTTCTTGAGGTGCTTCCCAGCTAGGACAGTCCATGATCTCCCCAGGCTGACTGCTGGGAGTGGGGCCTGGGCCTTGAGGCAGGGAATGGAGCTTTCTTCTTAGGGAGAGGCTCTCAGTGCAGAGCGTTCTGGTGACAGGAAGTGCAAGTGGAGTCATGATAGTCTCCCCTGAGTGTCCTGGCCTTCAGTAAGGCCCCCGGGGGCACCATGCAGTCTTGCCCATACACGGGCTCTCTATAAGCTGAGGAGCAGAATGGGGGTTCTCAGGGCACCTCTGAGTTTGGATCTGAATCTGGTGAGTGTTCTAGAATGTTCTGTTGTCCATCTTTCTGCCATGGTCCAAGCCCCCCAAATCTGGCAGTCTCAGGTCCTGACTAGAGTGGAGATAGTGGGGCACTAAATTTGTCATGTCCCACCCCATGGGAGAGCACCTTTGCCCATCTTGTCCTGGCTTCTCCATGTGGGACATCTGAAAACAGTCAGACCGTGCCCCCCGGCAGGATCTGAGGATGAACTCCCTCTCTTGACCCCAAGATCATTCAAGCTTCTGTAGGGTCTGAACCCAGGCTCAAGGTCTCAGGCCCCAAACTTAGATGGCAAAGGTGCTCTCCTAAAGGACATGTACCCCTGAGTCCTGAGGAAATCAGGCTGAGAATCATTGAAGTCTGTCTTTTGATTCCAGTTCCATGGGATTCTATCTGAACAGGACTTGGTGGAGAGAGGGGAGAAAGGCAGCCTGCTGTGTGGTATAGAAAGATCCTGGGGTACCTAGGTAGCTCAGGCAGTTAAGTGTCTGCCTTCAGCTCATGTTGTGATCTCCAGGCCTGAGATTGAGCCTGAGCCGGGCTCCCTGCTCAGCAGGGAGTCTGCTTCTCTCTCCTTCTGCCCCTCCCCACCGCTCATCCTCCCTCTCTCTCTCTCTCTCTCTCAAGTAAATAAATAAAATCTTCTAAAAAAAAGATCCCAAGGGGCGCCTGGGTGGCTCAGTAGGTTAAACCCTCTGCCTTCGGCTCAGGTCATGGTCCCAGGGTCCTGGGATCGAGTCCTGCATCGGGCTCTCTGCTCTGCGGGGAGCCTGCTTCCTCCTCTCTCTCTCTCTCTCTGCCTGCCTCTCTGCCTACTTGTAATCTCTGTCTGTCAAATTAAAAAAAAAAAAAAAAAATTAAAGAAAAAAAAGATCCCGAGCTCTAACTCAGGACCTTGGGTTCCAACTGTAGCTTTGCAACTAATATTCTGTATGACTTTAAACAAGTCAATCTCCCCCGGGCCTCAGTTTCCTCATCTGGCCATTAGAGTCATAACATCTACCTGAGTTTGAAGCTCCAGAAGAAGGAGACATTTAAATACCTTGTCAAGTCCAAGGTAGGATGCCCCTATTTTCCAAGGGGGTCGTGGCTGGAGAAGCTGGACTTGGACTACATCCTCCAGCCATATGACCTTGGGCAAGTCACAGAACCTCCTGGGTCTCACTTCCCATGTCTATGAAATGGGCTGGTTCCCCAGGGGTGCAGGGGAAAGGATGATGGGAATGGGCCAGGCACGCTGCAAGCACTGGCTTCACGTGCGCTGTATTTGCTCGTTGGCAGGATCTCGTGCCTCACGGGTTGCCAGACTGCAAAGCCTGCTCCTTCACTGATTTTGCCGGCCTCTCGGGCTGCTGGCCTCCCGCTCAGGTCCTTGTCCTCTGGGCCTCTCTGCTGGGCAGCTCACAACGTGGAAGCTGGCTTCATTCAGAGAGAGCAGAAGGATGCCCCGAATGAAAGCCATGGTCTTTTTTGTAACCTAATATCAGCAGCGACATTCCATCACTTTTGCTGCATTCTGTTTGCTGGAGGCAGTCACGAAGCCTAGCCCATACCAATGGAGAGGGGAGGACACAAGGACCTGGACCCCAGGAGGCAGAGCCACACTCAGCAAAGTCCTCGGAGGGAGGGAGCTCCAAATGGAGGGCGATCCTGGGAGAGGTCAGAGAGCTGAGCTGCCTTGCTTGAGGGATTCCTGAGACAGGGTCCCCAGTGTCTGCACACCCTGATTTTTATCTTCCCTGCAGGGCCTGTCTGATGGGGAGGGGGGTGGTATTTGTAGCCAGCAGGAGTTGCATTCCAGGGCTGGGTACTTAACATTCCAGAAGAGCGCTCAGCTAATTATTGCCTTGCCCGTCCCAGGCCTGGACCACCCGGCTCCCCTCTCACCAGCTCCCATGGCTTGGCCAGAAGACTCTAGTGGCTTTGTTCTTGGGTCATCCTGAAAGGCCCAGAGATGGGCTGGATTTGCACAGGGTCACATGGCAATGAGTCAGTGGCAACGTCAGGCCTGGAGCCCAGAGCCTTTTTCCCCCGTGGCTTGTGGACGAGGGGCAAAGGCAGCAGGAGCCTTGGGGTTGAGCCTTTGGAGGGGAAGGTGGACTAAAGCAGGCCTTGGGCAAAGGGCTACTTCTCTGAGCCTCCATTTCCTTCCCTGTAAAAAGGGGGATTTTCCCAAGATCCTATAACATGTGACAAAGAGTGTCTCCTTGACCAAACTTCAGACAGGCTCCTCGGAGCCTCTTTCTCGACTAGGCCTCCACCTTGGGCCTTGTCTTTGGCCCACTCAGCCCAGTGTTAGCAAGAATCCCTCTACCCTGGATATCTGAACATCCTTTCCTGCCTTCAGCAAGAATCCTGGTAAGTTGGTTTAGGAAGAAGCCCCACACCCTTGATGTCAGCTCTTAGTGATGTTCCAGCCACTGCCCCCTTATTCTACTTGTTGCCAGAAATCCCAGCTGTCCTTGCTATGTCCAGAGTGGAGCCCAATCTCTCTCCCTGTTGTGATGGTCTCTTTACCTATCTCAATATTTCTGAATATAATCTTCCTTACGCACTGTTTTAACCATTTCAGCCAGTGTCAAAAATAATTTTCTTTAACACGTGCTTCTTGTTACACATATTCTAGTCCTTTCCCCTTGCAAAGGGGTTCCAGGAGGCACAGCATTCCCACCGCTCCTTGGGTAGTGAAAGGAGAGTGTAGGCTTGAAGTAGGCAGTCCTTTGTCCCAACACCAGGAGAAAGCAAAGGGCTTGGGCAGCAGGAGGCCTTGGGTCTGAGAAAGGCCAGCAGAGCCAAAATTTTCTAGATGCCCTTCCCACCTTCTACTCTGATGGTTGGGCCCACTCAGCTCTAAGGACTTCATGGCAAACACTGAGGGCCGAGGCAGCAAGAGGGCATGAGGGAGGCCTCTGACAGGGGGTCAACAGAACACAGGGGCAGAGTAAGAATTAAGGGGGACCATGAAAGCCAAACAGGACTTAGCATGTGGAAGTGGAGGCAGGGCATCTCCCGCAAGGATGCAAGTCTGGCAGAGGTGCGCCAGTGGGTGGCATGAGTTGCTGCAGGCTCAGAGGATGGGACATCATGGAAGCGGGAGACTCCCATGGCGCTGAGGATTCTGGGAAGCTGCTGCGCCCCTCCATTGCCAGGGGCTCAGTGTCAGGAACCTTCAGCAAGAGCCACAGGCAGGCCACCCAGGCTTCTCCACCTAAGAGGATGCTCCCCTGCTTCTCCCCTCTTCTCTTAGCACCCAATTCCTGGGGCTTCCTCAACCTCCCCTGAAGAGTGGGAGCTCTATCAGAAATCGTAAAATTTGTTCAGAAGTTCACATACACACGTCACAAATGTGAAACTTCATACCCCCTCCCTGTCTCCCCAGCCCCGCTCCCTGAGGCAGCCTTTGCTAGTATCTTCTTTACACTTTTTTGTTCTTACACAAATAGTAGCTTTCCACATTCACAGTGATACACTTTGCTTCTTTCATGTACTGTTCTGTCTCAGATTGTTCCATACTGATCTATGTCATTCTTCTGGCACCTACACAGCATTCTAGTCTATCTATATATCAACATGTATTTAGTCTCCAAAATGGTAGCAAATCCATGTCAACAAACATGTGTAGAGTGTCTCAGGGCTCAGGCACTCAAGACGTCCTCGGGATACCCCATCCGTGCACATTGGAGCTCCCAGGCTCACGGAGGCAACAGGATGACGGAGGCATCCCAGACTAGAGTAACAGCAAAACGGTCATTCCGAGAAAGGGTGCTTCTTCATTAAGCTGGGAGAGAGGGAGGTCTCTGAACACATCCCTGGGCTTTCTTTGAAGGGTAATCGGGACTTAGGTAGTAAGACAGGGAAGGATGGCATTCTAGGGATCCCAAGGGAAGTGTGGGAGCAAATTGCAAGAAAGAGGACAGCCTGTGGCATATCTGTGTGACAAATGAGGATGGAGGTGGGATGGGGCCTTTTAGAGCATGAGTCTGGGGGAAGCCTTGAATTTTAGGAGAAGGCCACGGTCGGACCTGTTATCCTTGAAGATCCTTCTCTGGGGTCACCTCCTCTGGAAAAGGGGCCTCAGGGGAGAGATTGGTAAGAAAAGGGGCCTTTTTGGGAGGAGGCAGGGCAGAGGCAGTTCTAGGCTGGATGGAGCCGTGGCTTGTGATTATTAAGATCTGCCGTGTGCATTTACTTTAGTTCATTTAACTTAATTTATTTTAATTTTTGCTACATTTATTTTATCTCTGAGCCATCGGAGAATTAAGTTGCCAACGTCATGGTATTTTCCCCCAAGTATTTCAGCAACTATTTCTTTTTAAGATTTTATTCAATTTAAGAGAGTGAGAGAGAGAAAGTGAGGAGTGGGGAGAGCATCAGAGAGAGAGGGACAGGCAGGCTCCCAGGTGAGCAGGGAGCCCAACGCGGGGCTCGATCCCAGGACCCTGCATATCATGACCAGAGCCGAAGACAGACACTTCACCGACTGAGCCTCTCAGGAGCCCCCCAGCAACTATTTCTTAAGAAGGAGGCCATCTTCCTACACAATCCCTGCAGAGTGATGACACTCAGGACATTTAACATTTTCATACTTTTATCTGATGTACTGTCCATAGGCAAATGTGCCCCATTGTCTCAATAATGTTCATTATAGCTTCCCTGTCCCACCCAGAATCCAATGCTTCTCAAGTGGATTCGCCCCATGACAGGTTCTATGAAATCTGATTCCTGGGTGGGGCCAGGCAGGATTTCCCATGCAGTGCCTGCAGCATGTCAAGGTCACCTGCACTTCCTTTTTGCAAATAAATAACCTGAAGCTCAGAGGGGTGCAGGCACACACTTGTGCACCTGTGTGCACATGCATAGCTAGAATGAAGGAGGGCTAGGATGCTAACCCCATTCTGACTTTTTTTTTACTTTTTCAAAACGAATTATATATTTATTTGAGAAAGAGGACAAGTGAGTTGGCAGGCGGGGCAGAGGAAGAGAATCATCAGGCTGACTCCATGCTGAGAGGGGAGCCCGATGTGGGGCTCGATCCCAGGACCCGGAGATCATGACCAGAGTGGACACCAAGAGTCGGATGCTTAACTGATTGAGCTATCCGGGCGCCCGCCCCCCATTCTGACTCCTGAACGCTGCTCTGTGCTGCCCCTCCACAGTAATACATAATCATTATAGAAAAATTAGAAAACACAGAAAAGCTGAAAGGAAAAAAAAAATAAACCCACTAGGATGCCATTACCTGGATATCACTTTTGTTAACTTTTCCGTAAGTATCTTTCTAGATGTTTGCCCATGTGAATACACACCTATAAATACATATTTATTTTTTACAAAAACGGGATCCCCTTGTTGTCCAAGTTGCTCTTTTCACTTAACACAATACAGCCTCGGGGCGCCTGGGTGGCTCAGTGGGTTAAAGCCTCTGCCTTCGGCTCAGTTCATGGTCCCAGGGTCCTGGGATCGAGCCCCGCATCGGGCTCTCTGCTCTGCGGGGAGCCTGCTTCCCCCCCCCTTCTCTCTCTGCCTACTTGTGATCTGTCAAATAAATAAATAAAAATCTTGAAACACACACACACACACACACACACACACAAAATACAGCCTCAGAGAGGAAGGCACAGGGCCATGTTTGTCCCCTGTCCTCCCTGTCCCTGCTGCCTCAAGCCTGCCCCAGCAGAGTCAGAAACTCAACATGCTCTTAAAGTTCCAAAGGAGAAGACTGAGGTAAGCGGGCGTGTCGGGAGGTGGCTCCCAGGCCTCTTGACTTCAGGGACCCTAAGAGGTTGCAGGTGGAAGGTCCAGAACCAGTGCCAAGACCACCACCTCTCTGTCTCCACGGCTGGCAGCCCCACGTACAGGGCAGCCTGGGTATCTCTCCTCCTATGGGTGTCCCTCCAATCACCAAAGCTTGCAACTCAACCTTTTTTATGCTTTTAGCATCTCCTAGACATCATGGGGCAAAACAAAGCCAAGCAATTGCCTGGTGACGTGGGCAGGACCCCCCACAAGGCAGGGAGAGACCCAAGCTCTGGTCTTGGCTCTGCCAGTGATCACAGAGCAACCTGGGAGTGGACAAATTCCTCTGCTTTCCTCATTCATTCAGTCCACAGTCTGCTCTGCACACCCGGCCAGGCCCAGGCTGGCTGCTGGGGATTCAAGGTGGTGCCAGGATGAAAATCAGGGGGAGGGGCATTCTGAACTAGAGTCAGAGAAGGGCCCGGGTGTGGGGGCCTGAGCCACGTACAATTAAAGGACTGTAAGACCAAGAATACTAAATTATGAATGGAGACTTGGTTACAGAGACTTTGAAGTAAGGAGCCCTGAGGCTGATTTCTTTAGCTTCCGGGTAAATTTACCTCCAGCAGGAGGGTCTCCAGAGAGTGGACCTTCCCCAGAGGCCTCTGGGCACCAGCTTCTCCCCCCCCCCCTGCCGGACTAATGATCACTCTCCTGGGCCTCTAGTTGGGACAACGGTGCTCTGGACTTTAACGAGAATGTCTTTAGTATATATCCCCCTCTGTTTGCTGTTGTGTTTGGGACATATTCAACCCATCTTTCGGATTCCTTCTGACTTCACCAGAAAGGGCTGCCCGTCAGCATGCAAACCTCTTCTACTGTCTATTGAGAGAATTACACGGTTTCCCTGGACTGTCTGTCAGTATAATGGGCCCTGTTGGTGGATTCCCAATATTGGCCATCCTTGCATTCCTGAAACAAGCTCCTATCGGATTATGAAGAATTCTTTTCATTTATTGTCATGATAGATTAGGCTTTGGCTAATATTTTATTTAGAATTCTTATATCTACATTCACAATGAAACCAGTCTTAAGTTTTCTTTAAGCTGTCCAGTCTGTAGACTGCTAGGCAACTGTTAACAAGAATGACTCAAACCTCTGTTCATTTGGAAGAACATCCGCAATCTATTTAGTGGAAAAACAAATTGTATACGTCATGCAGTATGACTCCATTTCTTCTGAAAACTGTACATTCATAGAATTCAAATGAGTGAACTTTAGAAGATTTTCAAAGGGCCGGGACAGCTTGTCTCTGTCTCTGGGGAGCCTACCAGTCTGCACACAGCTAGGCCTGGACCTGAGAGTCTTCCCAGAGCCTCCTGGAGATGCTAAGGCCCCTGCTATCTCTCTTGGGACCCATATCTTCCCATGACCCAGCCCGTGTTGGGTCTTCTCTCTATATCTGACCCTCTAAAGTCAACTGCCCATTTCTGGGGAGGAGGGGAGCCAAGCCTATCCCAGGTGTCAGCTTTGTCCTTCATGGCCGTTCAGTGGACTCCTGGGTCCTAAGATGGGACCATGGCAATGTGAATGTGGGGAAGAACAGAGGAAAGGTCACGGCCACCTGGGTCCTGAGAGGTCTCCCAGAGGGGCTGGCTTAGGCTTGGGGTCTGGGGGTGGACCATTGCTGCCCCAGACCGTCCAGCCCCATGACTCGCAGGCAGGCCTCAGAGCTGTGGCAGAATATGGTATCAGCCTCCTCTACTAGCCAGCTCAGTCTAGGGGTTGGTTTGGGCTGGGCTCTGCCTGGGCTCCCCCAGGAGTCCACCTCCAGCACAGTACTGAAAACTTAAAGCCCAACCAGTGGGCTCTTTCTCGAGATGCACAATCTTACTGAATAGATCAGAGTCGGATAAACCCAGAGATTCACGGGCTGAGCGGGAGGCTTAGCAGAACTCCCAGGCCAGTGAGTGACGTTCAAAAGCAGGGAGGGGTGAGTGCATAGGAAGAGGTCTACTGGCCTCTAGAATCAGCCAGCCCAGACTCAAGTTCCTGTCAGCTGTGTGCCTCTAGGCAAGTCACCTAGCCTCTCTGGGCCTCAGTATTCTCATCTCTTGCTGGAAACAAGGCCTGCCTCACAGTCCTCATAAGGAGCTAACAAAATCATGCAGGTGAAGCCGCGGGCTCAGGGACTGGCAGTCGCATAAAATAGATTTCACTGTGCTCCTCCTTGTATCAGGTGGGATTATTTTCATTGCAAGAGAAACTCACCTACGCTAACTACAGCAAGAAAAAGAAAATGTTGCGGGAAGGAGCCGGGAAGTTCCTGATGGGAGCCAGCAACATCTCTTAGAATCCCAGCGCAGGACCCAGCGGGCCTCAGGAAAGGGTGCTATCAGGGCACAGAGTCCCATGGGTGCCCAGCCAGGCCCCCTCCCTCCTACCTTGCCGCCAGGTGCTGGCTCTGTCTGCAACTCGGGTCAGCAGTGGAAAACAGCTCCCAGCCTGTCGTGGCCTCCAGATGTGAAGACAGTGGGCCGTTCCTGAAGTCTTTAGGTTCTGATTCCAAATTCTCTGCAGAAGGCACCGACTGGCTCAGCGTGGGTCAGGTGCTCACCACCTGGGGAGAATCAATGTGGCAAATTCTGCTGGAAACGTGTGGTTAATGAGGGTATGGAGCAGTTCCAGCAAAGGAACCACACTAAGCCAAAAAAAAAAAAAAATCAGATGTCTCTTGTATGTTCCAGATTTTACCCACCAAGTCAGACCCTGACCCTCCCACCACACCTTCCATCAAAGAAGCAAAGCAGAGGGCCACTTCCTCTAGGCTGGCCGATGCCCTCGGTCTATGGGACACATACCCTCCCTCCCCACTAACTAACACAGAGCAGACACTGTGACTGGGAATCCAGATCACGAAGCCTCCAAGTTGTCATTCTGCTTTGTAGTAGAGGGTATAAAAGCACTCTGTTTGAATCGGGTGGGTACATGCGTCCCAGCCGGGCATAGGCTGCAGGCCCGGAAGCTGCCACCCTGAGCCCCTTCGCACCCTGCTTGCCTGCCAACTCCCCACACACGGGTCAGTAAGGAGTCCTACCTGAGTGTTCACCCAGCCCTCGGCTGTCCCGCTTGCCCAGCCACCTCTGCCCATATCCCAGGCCCATGGAATCCGGGCCCGGCTTGAGTCTGCATCCAGAACTCTGACCAAGGGGACTGGAGAGGCTGGGAGGTGAGGAAGGGGTGCGCAGGTGGCCAGGAGCAGAGGCCTGGGAAGCCCAGGTGCCAGCGCAGGCCGGGGATGGAGCCCTGTGGAAGACTCCACGGGACGTGTGTGTGGGCACAGCACTGAGTTCCTGCCAAGGCCTTTCCCATCCACCATCCAGAACCTTCATTATGCCCTTGAGAAGTGGATCACCGCTTGACAGATGGGGAAACTGAGGTTTCAAGTCGCCCAGCCTGTCCAAGGCAGAACCAGAGTTTCCACACCTACACCTTTTGCCACTGAGTCTCTTGCTCTTCTGCCTCCGAGCCTCGAGCCTGGGCTGTGCTTCCTCCCACCCGCACCAAGACACCGTCCTCTGTGACTCCTTCTTCTCCAAGAGCAGCGACTCCATGGTACCAACCTGCTAAGACCCGCATATGTGATGTCATCTGTAGGGACCAGGGCTCTCGTCCTCAGGCCTCAGACACCCAGAACCAGCAGGACGGCTCTCCTCGATGACACCCCCTCCCCCGCCAAGTGCCCACCCAGCTGCCTCTCAGCCTTTGTTTATAGCCTTCCCCTGGCCTGGGGGCCCTCTCGGCCATCTGTTCTGTCTGTCCAGCCCTGGGTCAGAGGCCTGGGGAGGGCTATGGCCCTTCTCTCTGCAGCCTCTCCACTCAGCAGCTCCGTCTCCTCAGTGTGCATGAGATCCTAAGGGCATCTTAGTTTCTCCCAGGAAGCATCACTGGGAGGGAGCCTCTGGAGTAGCAGGAGAGCTGGGAACGGGTGTATTTGCCCGGCGGGGGTGGCAGTAATAGTGGTGGCAGTAATAGTCATCATAAAACAATAGATAATAGGGGCGCCTGAGTGGCTCAGTGGGTTAAGCCACTGCCTTCGGCTCAGGTCATGATCTCAGGGTCCTGAGATAGAGTCCCACATCGGGCTCTCAGCTCAGTGGGGAGCCTGTTTCCCTCTCCCTCTCTGCCTGCCTCTCTAACTACTTGTGATCTCTGTCAAATAAATAAATAAAACCTTTAAAAAAAATAGATAATATTTTTTGAGGGCTTACAATGAGTCAGGCACTATTTCAGAGGAGTCTGTGTATATCACCTCATTTAATTCTCATAGGAACTTGATGAGATCGGCACAAACATTAAACTCATTTTACAGAGGTGGACTGAGGCACAGAGAGGTTGCATAACTTGCCCAAGGTTTCACAGTTAGAAATGGGAAGAGCTGGGACTTAAATCCTGGGAGTCTGACTGACCCCAGAGTTCAACCTCATAGACTGTCATTCGTGTCATAGGAGCTTCATTAGCCTGTCATAGGCAACACCTTCAAAATGGGATGCAAGGAAACCACACGACTCCCCTCCCTCCCCTTCCCTAGCAAGAATACAACAGGAGAAAAGCCCTTGCCAGTTGACTGGGAACCATGGGAATAGAGCTCAGGGCTCTCAAAAAGGTGAGAAGTCCCAGAGAGTCCCAGAAACTAGGCACCTGCCAGCCCACCCATCTCAGTCACCTCTGCCGCCTAACGAAAATACCCCACAACTCAAGCGCTTGACAGCACCGCTCTCTAGTCCCACTCTCGGTTCTGCAGGTGGGCTGCGTGGAGTCCTGGCTCCACGCGGGATCAGCGTGGCTGCGTTCAGCCAGGAGCTCGGCTGGCCCCCATTATCCAAGGGGCTTCCCTCATGCCCCTGGGCTGGAGTTCCTCCGCTCTCCTTCCGCGCAGTTCCTGGTCCCTGTCCTGTCTGCCCGAGTTTCTTCCCATGGCAGCCGACTTCCAAAAAAGAGAGAGAAATCAGAAGGCCCTAGGCCATTTAAGCTTACTCCTGGAATAGGCATGGAGTCACTTCTACCATATTCTCTTCCTCAAGGAAAGTCACGTGGCGGAGGAGATGGGCAAAAGGGGAAATACGCGAGCGCTCCACGAAGCCCCTACTTGCACGGGCTTGGCTAAAGTCCCATCAGCCACAGCAAATCACAGGGCAGAGTCCAGAGCCAAGGACTACAGAACATTCTACCCCGGTAGGAGAGCACTGTAGATTTCCTGAGCAAAGCACGGGGATACGGCGTGGGGCGGGTGAACAATTTTGGGGCCATAGGTATAATCAATCTTCCAACTCTAACTGGCTGATTTATCTTCACTGGACTAAAAACTCTGTCCCGAGTTGGTTGGAGGTGATGAACTAGGAAACTCAGCCATTCCAGCTCTATGACCTTGAGAAAAACATCTGCCTTTCACTAAGGTCTCGGTTCATTTGAGAAAAGGGGGAAAGGGGAGCCGCCTTCCTCCTACAGCACAGAAAAGGGGGAACAATTGAGATCTTGGTTCCTCCCGGTTTCCTCATCTGTAAAATGGAGATGACAAGGGCCTCCAGGACACAGCAAGGAGCCAGTCAGTCAACATCAAGGACTTAGGTCACTGCCAGATACCCAGCAAGTACTGACCTTTGGGAGGAGGTGGTCTTATTAGGCACTCCCTCACCACCCCGTCCCTTTCCTTCCTGGCCTCTGTTGCAGGTGCATTTGCACTGATGTGTGCAACTCACTGGCAAAAGTCTTTGTCCCTCATGTAAAGTAAAAGCTTCATGAGGGCAGGCTCTCTGTACTCAGCATGTATACTCAGAATTGTAGAGCTCTATTCTCAGCTCTATACTCAGGCATTATTTTAAAAGTCTGTATATATGACCTCATTTAATCCTCGTAAGAACTCGATGAGATCGGGACAAGCCTTAATGAGCATCCCCATTGCCAGACACAGAGAGGGTGCTCGTGGGGTATTTGCAGAATGACTGGACGCATGAACACATGGACAAATGAGAGGGAGGGTGAAGGGGGGCGTGGATGGAGAACCATTGGAGGGTTTGGCGAGACTAGAGAAGGCTTTATTATGTCTATTTCAAGATCTGCTACCAAGCCCAATGTCTCTCCTTCCACAAATCTTAAGCTTATAGGGAACCTGCCCTCCCCACTTCTAGATCCCATGCCTAGAAATACAGCCTTCAGGGGCGCCTGGGTGGCTCAGTGGGTTAAACCTCTACCTTCGGCTCAGGTCATGATCTCAGGGTCCTGGGATCGAGCCCCACGTCCAGCTCTCTGCTCAGCGGGGAGCCTGCTTCCCTTTCTTCCTCTGCCTGCTTCTCTGCCTACTTGTGATCTATCTCTCTGTCAAATAAATAAATAAATAATATCTTTAAAAAAAAATACATATATATATACCCTTCTTCTAGGAGTTGATCTTTGGGGGCAATAACTCACTCTGCATTCCCATCCCTTGATGCCCTGAGCCTGAGGTCTCTCCCCACACCTGTAGGAAGGATCACATGAACAAACCAGATCACTCTCCCTACCCACCATAACACTCCTCCCCACTTAGGGAGCTAACAGGACAGGTGTCCCCATTTCACAGAGGAGGAAACTGAGGTTGTTGAGTGACCAAGCAAGTCAGTTCTACACCCTACAGAAATAGCCAAGTACCCGGGCGAGTGGGCGCTGAGCAGAAGCTTAGGGACCCATTGCCCTGCCTGAGCCTTCACTCCTGGAGAGAAAGCAGCTCAGACCGGAAGGGCTGACACAGATGGTCTCAGCCCCCGGTTCCTGCCCCAGAGAGTCATGACAGGGCTGAGCACAAGCAGTTCCAAAGACAGCCCCCCCCCGCCCCGCCCAAGCCATCACTCAAGCCCAGAGATGCTCACAGAGCCAGCCAATTGACCAACTTGGCCAGGACCATGGCCACTCCCGGGGTTGTCTCGCTTACTTCTGCCGACCGCAGTTCTGATGGGCAGTTATAATGGTCTTGGATTATTTAGAAACAGGAAAGGAGGATTTAATCCATGTCATTTGGGAGTAACACTGACTTGCCTCTCTATGCACATCAGAGAGGCCCCATCCCCAAGGTGAGGCTCATTATTTCTTTTCTTCAGATTTATTTATTTGTTTGAGAAAGAGAGAGCGAGCATGAGCTGGCTCACTGAGGAATGGGGGGCAGAATAAGAGGGAGAGAGAGTCCCGAGCAGACTCTGTGCCGAGTGCCCAGCCCGTCGCAGGGTTCGATCTCACAACCCTGAGATCATGCCCTAAGCCGGAACCAAGAATCGGTCAGTTGACGGAATGTACCACCCAGGCGCCCCTGAGGCTCATTATTTTCACTGGGAAAATGGCCATCTGAGGCTGGAGATAATAAGTCATTGGCCCAAAGTCACCCAAGGGGGCAAGTAATAGAAGCTGGGGTGTCTCACAAGGCAGTGACTTTGGAATCCTTCCCTGCCCATTTGTGCAAACTCATTTGCTTGGTCTGCCCTGGGGAGGAAGAGGGAGAGACAGTCGTTCTCTTTCGATGGAAGTTTTCTATTTTAACGATGAGTCTGGCAAACATAAGACCTTTCGGTATATGCGTTCTCAAGACCGGGGTGGCGAGAGTTGGAATGGCTCCTCGGTGGATGTCCAGGTCTCACAGGACCTCAAGTTCCTCTCTGGAGGCCCCTGGCCTCTGCCGCCAACCCCGGAGATTAGGGAGCCGAGCACCTCCAAGATCAGGCCTCCATTCTGGCTAAGCATGCTGGGTTCACCCTCCCTGGGGCTCCCAGACCCTGTCCTCCATGGGGAGGCAAAACTGTTCCCCACAGAGCCAGCGGCCTCCAGCTTGTCTCTCCTTGTCTGAGGCCAGTCGTCTCTCTCCTCCCAGGGAGATCAGATGTGCCCGCGTAATGGGGCTGTGGTTTCCACTCCAGGCTCCAAAGCCAAACTCCACAGAGTCTCAAATATCCCACAGGCCTCCGAGGAGGAAGGCCGCTGAGCGTGTCCGGGGAAAGGGCTGCATCTGGTCCGCGTTAACCAGTAGCTGCCACTGCCTCGAACCCTGTCGAGGAGCGGGGCCGGATGTGGGGAGACCACGAGGGAGGACCTGGCGGGACAGAGCGCCGCTCCCCGCTAGCCTCCCCCCAGCCATCCCAGCCCTTGCCTGAGGAACCCCAAAGCTCAGTAGGTCCTTCGTGACATTCAGGCCAGATGTCCCACTTCTTAGGGTGAAAGCTGAAGGCTGAGGGGGCACTCGAAGTCTGGCAGATCCAGGGCAGGGCCCTCTCCCAGAAGGGGGACCCTGAGCCTCCTCGTCTGTCGCTCCCACGGCCTAGAGAGGCAGGCGGCTGTTGGCGGCCCGCCCAGGAGGAAGCAGAAGCTGGCATTAGGGGTTCACAGGACTTCAACATGAGGTGGGAAAAACCCCCGTGCTGTAAGAAGTGATTCACAGAAGGCATGAGGCTCCCAAGCAACCAACAGAACAAAGGTTTCTCCACACAGGTGCCTTTTGACCTGCCCACCCCAGGCCCACCTTCACAGGCCGGTTGGACCCACACTGCCTGAGCTCCTGGCCGGACCTGGTCCTCCCTCCCACCAAGCCCGGGTGTGCCCTGGTGGGTTCTCACAATGGCCTCATTTCATAGAGGAGGGAACCAGGGGCTCCCCTCTCTGAGCCCTGGGGATGCTAGACTGGGATGGGGGGAGTCTGGCTGGTCCCTCCAATTGTTTCTCTCTACTTCTGAGCCTGAGCCAGGGCATGTGGGGTCACCATCCCAGGATGTGCTGGCTCTGCTCCCCGGTGCTCCCAGACCTTCTTCGTCTTGGGGCTCCACCCAGGGTCCGCCGGGCAAGGGGCAGACAGCACAATGGTCACAACCTAATCTTGTTTATGTGCTTGTTCTTTGGCCCTGAAGAAGCCTTCAGAACAAAGTTTTATAGAAACAAGAAAGGGCTGTGTTTGGGGAGCTCAGTGTATTCCCACCTCCCCAACCACACCCCAGCAGCCTAATGATCTGACTTTGTTTAAGAACAAGAAGCTTAAATAATGCCGGAAAAAAGGTAAACAATGCTCTCTGTTCATCTGCACTGACAGGCAAAAAAGAAAGAATGTGAGAGAGAAGGAGGGAAGAGAGAGAGAGAGAGGAAGGGCTCCTGGGTGGCTCAGTAAGTTAAGCCTCTGCCTTCGGCTCAGGTCATGATCTCAGGGTCTTGGGATCAAGACCTGCATCTGGCTCTCTGCTCAGCAGGGAGTCTGCTTCCTCCTCTCTGCCTACTTGTGATCTCTCTCTCTCCGTCAAATAAATAAATAAAATCTTTTAAAAAAAGAGAGAGAAAGAGAGAGAGAGAGGCTCCTGGCTGGCTCAGTTGGAGGAGTGTGAGGCTCTGGGTCTCAGGGTTGTAAGTTTGAGCCCCACATTGGGTGTAGGGATAACCTAAAGATTTAAAAAAAAAAAAAAAAAGTGGGGGGGGGGGACGGCACCTTGGTCGCCCAGTTGGTGAAGCCTCTACCTTCAGCTCAGGTCATGATCCCAGGGTCCTGAGATCAAGTCCCACATTGGGCTCCCTGCTCAGCGGGGAGCCTGCTTCTCCCTCTCTCTCTCTGCCCCTCTCCCTGGGCTCAGGCATGCATCTCTCTCTCCCCTCCATTCAAAGAAAGAAAGAAATACATCTTTAAAAATTGATTTAAAAATCTTAAAGAAAGAAAAAGAGAGAGGGAAAGGAAGAAAAGAAGGAAAGAAGAAAAAAGGAGGAAGGGAGGGGATGGAGCCAGGGAGGGAGGTGACTGAAAAGGAAAATGTCTCCAAACTCAGGAGAGCAGAGATGAGAAGTAAGGGCATCAGGGAACCTTGACATTGCAGAGTCCAGACTGCATCCTGGGGAGTAGCTATGTGGGCTCCCTGCTGTGCCAAAGGCTCTTTAAGAAAGTGACATCCTTGGGCGCCTGGGTGGCTCAGTGGGTTAAGCCACTGCCTTTGGCTCAGGTCATGATCTCAGGGTCCTGGGATCGAGTCCCGCATCGGGCTCTCTGCTCGGCAGGGAGCCTGCTTCCTCCTCTCTCTGCCTGCCTCTCTGCCTACTTGTGATCTCTGTCTGTCAAATAAATAAATAAAATCTTTACAAAAAAAAAAAGAAAGAAAGAAAGTGACATCCTCAGGACACACAGCCCAGTCTAACATTAATTCTCTAAACCTTGGGCTATATATTTTTTATTTTTCCCCATTATGCTTCTGAAGCAAAATTAGAAATATCGAGAAAATTGGAAAACTAAAGTGCCAGTATGCCTACCCTCATACTGCAAACACCCGCACACACGCGCACAATCATATATTTACACACAATTCAGTACATTCACTTTTTTAACTCCACGAAAGACCAATAGACCTGCATTGAAATCCCTGCTCTGGGCAAGTCACCTCAGCCCTCCGCAGCCCTGTTTTCTCATCTGTAAAAGCAGGCAATGGGGGGCTATGATGAAGAGAACAGGAGAGGGGGTGTGGGGGGCATCTGACCCCAGGGAGCATGCAGCTCCATGACGGCTGCTGGTACCAAGACTGCTGAGCTGGGCATCACCCCCCTCAGGCCCCCTGCGAGCGCCGGGACACTCAGAGGGCCCCCATACCCATGTTCGTTCTGCAGCCTCATAGAGAGTGTATGCTGTAGGCCGGGCCCTGCACTAGGTGACAAGGGCACAGCAATGAATGTGACAGGTCTTGCCCTCAGTCCAGAGCTCAGTCCAGGAGAGGGAGCAGATATCCCCATCAGCAAGTGAGAACACGAGTGATGACAGACACACAGATGGGTGCTGTGGGACTCTGCAAGGAAGGTGATGCAGAGAGAGTCTCTAGAGAGAGAAGAGGGTGATTGTGTAGAACTGACACATGGGAGGGTGCTTCAAGCAGAGAAAACAGCATGTGCAAAGGCCCAGAGGCCCCAAAGACCATGGCCCAGCATGGGATTAGCAAGTCCCTGACTCTGGCTAAGACATCAGATGTTGATGAGAAACACAGCTCATAGGTCTGAGTCTTGGATGACATGGGGAGAGGTTTAGGGTTTATCCTTACACCAACAAGAAGGCTTTTAGTGTCCAGGGGCAGAAAACCCTGATGCAACCAGCATTGCAAAAAGGAGATGTAAGAGCTCATGGGTCCAGGAGATGAGAGGAATGGCATCTGGGTTTAGATAATTCAAGCAGCTCAAATACCTCTTCCAGGACCCCATTAATTCCCGCCTCTGCTCTGCCATCTTCCATGTGTCACAGTGTTCTGAGATGTGTCTCCTCATGGACCTAAGGTGGCTTCCTTAGTTCCAACATCACATGCAGACACCACAGTGTCCAGCAGTGCTCCTTGGCACTCCCCCACCAGACCTCACCTCTCTCAGTCAATCAAGAACTCCTTCAAGAATTCCCCTAGCTTCCCTCCACTTACAGGAGGACCAGAACATCCCATCCTCTCCCTCGCCCAATTTCTATGATGGGCTGAGATGAGCACCTCCTCTGGGAACCTCCAATTGTGGGATATGGAAGACAGAGGAACAGCATTCCTGCTCTGCCAGCAAGGGAGACAGACCTCCAGGAGTGGGTGCAGAAGAGGCATCTACAGTGTCTAGTAAAATCCCAAAAGCACTGATGCCTCTGTTTCCTCTACTATAAAATGGAAGTAACAGTTTCTGCCTCACAGGGTTACTTTTGAGAATAAAATGTATGTCCTGTGTATGTGTATGTCCTGGAAAGCCCTTGCAAGACTGCCAAACACATATTCATCTGTCATCAGTATCAGTCGTCACTAAATTATCCTCCTCCCTAATCCAAACTCTCATTCTCTGAGTTCGGCTAGGTCCCAGATAGAAACGTGTAGTATGACAAGTGTTGTGGGGAGGGGGGTCCCTTCCTCCCTCTCCGGGCCTCAGTCTGCTTATCTTCACAAGATGACTGGGCCAAGTAACCTCTGCACCCTGACCTTTTCAGCCATGACCCTTTCTGGGATCCATGAGCCCCACCAGACTGCTCTCACCGGTTCTGGAACCCACCCTGCTTCTGCTTGCTCCACCTGTATTCTCAGTTTAGAAAGGATGCCCATGTTTTGGAGGCTACCTCAAATGTCCAGGGTCAAAAACCCTTCCCACCCTGCACCACTGGACTTAGCTGAGCCTCCCTCCCTGCCAGGAGCTGGGGACACCTGCTCCCCAAGGTGGGAAGTGTGTTGCATCTCCTGGTAGGAGCCCGGGAGGGGAGCCTGTGTTTGAGGTCTGTGTCTCCCAGTGACCAGCAGGAGCTGGTACACAGCAGGACCGTGTTCCTGCCGTCTTACTAACACCATGCATGAGCAGGGAGTATTTATTGAGGCCTTACCTTGAGCTGAGAAAGGCTTTAATCATCACCTTCCATGGAATGTCTTATTTCATCCTTATAACATCCTACCTATCAGGTAGTTACTATGATCATCCCCACTCTACAGATGAAGAACCTGGGGCTCAGAGAGATTAAGTGCCTGGCCCAAGGTCACACAGCGGGTGTGTGAAAGAGCCAGAATCACACCCCAGGCTCCCTGTCAGGCTCCCGAGGCCCTGCTCCCTGAATAATAACTTGGTCTCTTAGGAAATGGAACCTATCTCCCAGATGTTACCCAGATGTTGCTCTTTTCCATTTGTTAAGGTTGGTTCTGTGGTCCGGTATGTGGTCTACCTTGGTGAAGGTTCCATGTGAACTTGAGAAGAATATGCATTCTGCCCTTGTTGGGTGATGTTTTCTATAAACTGAATCCAGTCGATTGATGGCGCTATTTCATCCAACTATGTCCTTACTGATGGTCTTCCCATGGGATGCGTCCATTACTGACAGAGGCGTGTGAATCCCCAAACAGAACGGCAGCTTGTCTATTTCTCCTGGCAGTTCTCTCAGTGCTTGGCCTCATGTGCTTTGATGTTCTCTTATGAGGTGCATGTGCGTTAAGGGTTATTTTATCTCCTTAAAGAATTCCCATCCCTTTGTCATGATGCACTGCCCATTTTATCCCTGATCGATTTCCTTGTCTTGAAGTCGGCTTAGTCAAATTACCACTGCTGCTCCAACTCTGATTAGCGGAGCTACCACTGCTTTCCTTTTCACATATCTGTGTCTCTAGTTTTAAAGTGGGCTTCGTCCAACTCTTGGTTTCAGCTCAGATTATGAGCCCAAAACCTGCGTTGGGCTCTGCACTCAGCGGGGAATCTGCTTGAAACTCTCTCTCCCTCTCCCTCTGCCTCTTGCCCATGCTCACTTGCTCTCAATCTCTCTCTCTCTCTCTCAAATAAATCATCTTTAATAAATAAATAATAAAGTGGGCTTCCTCTAGACAACAGATAGTTGAGTTTTGTTTTTTTAAATCCCTCTGATAGTCTGTTGTTGTTGTTTAAGGTTTTACTTATTTATTTGACAGAGATCACAAGCACGGAGAGAGGCAGGCAGAGAGAGAGGAAGGGAAGCAGGCTCCCCGCTGAGCAGAGAGCCTGATGTGGGGCTCGACTTCAGGACCCCAGGATCATGACCTGAGCTGAAGGCAGAGGCTTTAACCCATTGAGCCACCCAGGCGCCCCTCTGTTTTTGTTTTGGTTTTTGTTTTTTTTAAGATTTTTTTATTTATTTGTCAGAGAGAGAGGGAGGAAGAGAGAGCGAGCACAGGCAGACAGAATGGCAGGCAGAGACAGAGGGCGAAGAAGGCTCCCTGCCGAGCAAGGATCCCGATGCGGGACTCGATCCGAGGACACTGGGATCATGACCTGAGCTAAAGGCAGCTGCTTAACCAACTGAGCTACCCAGGCATCCCTCTGTTTTTAATTGGTATATTTAAACCACTCATATTTAAGGTGACACTAATGTAGTTGGATTAGTACCGACCACATTTCTAACTATTTTGTTTGTCGCACTTGTTTCTTTTCTTAATCTTCCTGTATCATTTCTGCTTTCTCTGGTTTTCTGTGATTTCGTTTTCTCCCCCTTCCTAGTATATCAATTAAATTTCTTTAAAAACTTTTTTTAGTTGTTGCCCTAGTGTTTTCAACATACCTTTACAACCTTTATAATAAATCTAAATTTACTTTCAATAGCATGATACTGTTTCACGGTATCTAATACCAATATGCTCCAGTCCCTCCCTCCCATTCCTTGTAACTTTGCTGGAATTCATTTCACTTATCCAAAGGCTACAATCACCCAATTTTTTTTTTTTTTGCTACTGTTTTTGCTTTGAACAGCTATCCATTAGATCCATTAAAAATAAGAAAAATGAGGGGCACCTTGGTGGCTCAGTAGGTTAAGCATCCCACTCTTGGTTTTTGGACCAGGTCGTGATCTCAGGGTCCTGGGATCGAGCCCCACATCAGGCTCCCTGCTCAGTGGGCAGTCAGCTTCTCCCTCTCCCTCTGCTGCTCCCCTACATGTGCTCTCTCTCTGTCAAATAAATAAATAAAATCTTAAAATTAAAAAAATAAAAGAATAAGAAAAATAAGGGACTCAGTAGGTTAAGCATTCGACTCTTGGTTTTTGGCTCAGATAATGATCTTGGGGTCATGAGACTGAGCCCTGAATCAAGCTCTGTGCTTACTGGGGAGTCTGCTTAAGGCTCTCTTCTCCTCCTTCTCCCTCCACCTCTGCCTCTCCCTTCACCCTGACTCTCTCTCTAAATAAATAAATAAATAACATCTTTAAAATAAAAGAATAAGAAAAATAAAAGGTTTTATTTGATCTTCATTATCCCTTCTCTGATACTCTCCTTTCTCTGTGTAGATCCAAGTTTTCGACCTACATATTTTCCTTCTCTCCAATGAATCCTTTTAACATTGCTTGGAAGGCAGACCTACTGGTGACAGATCCCCTTAGTTTTGGTGACAGGTTATTCCCATGATGCACAGGTTACACCTGTTATAATTGTCCCCCGGTCCTCAGATAATGTTTCTTTTCTTCTTTTTTTTTTTCCTCCCCATTGTTTTTTCTCTTTGCATTTCCATTTGGGAAGTTTCTATTGACATATCTTCATGCTCACTGATTCTTTCCTTGGCCATGTCCACTCTGCTCATGGGTCCATCAAAGACATTCTTCCTTTCTGTTAGTGTTTCTGATTTTCACATTCCCTTTTGATTCTTTCTTAAAGTTTCCATCTCTCTGCTTGCATTACCCATGTGTTCTTGCATGTTATTTCCTTTTTCCACTGGAATATTAATCATAGTTCTTTTAAACCTCCTGTTTAATTCCAAAAATCTTTATGATCTCTGAGTCTGATTCCATTACTTCCTTTGACTCTCCAGAGTAATTTTTCTTGCCTTTTAGCACACCTTATAATTTTTTGTGGAAAGCTAGACATGGTATATCAGGTTATAGGAACCGAGGTGGTTTTAGCATGAGGCTTTATGCTAATTTGACTAGGAGCTGGGCTATGTTTAAGGTTTGCTGTAGCCCTAGGTATCAGAGGTTCCAGTGTCCTAGAATTTTCTTGTTTGCTTCCTGCCCTGTTGTCTTTAGGTTTCCCTAAGAACTTCTTCTGAAAGAGAATCTGGGTCTTGCAGCTCTTTTTGTTATAATCCACTGTTAGTACACTGAGGACTTGCTGTGTTGGTGGTAAATGTTGGGGAGGCAAAGTGTTCTGTACTCTTTATCATTAAATCTCAGGGGTTTTTTGTTTTGTTTTGTTTTTAATTGGCCTGAGTCCCTAGGCTTGACCTTCAGAACATATCTTAGCCCTTTTGTCTTCCCCTTAAATGACACGGGAAGGCTAGAAAGGGCTGGGATTTCTAATTGTCCTT
The DNA here is from genome assembly GCF_011764305.1 of Mustela putorius furo. Classification (NCBI taxonomy): domain Eukaryota; kingdom Metazoa; phylum Chordata; class Mammalia; order Carnivora; family Mustelidae; genus Mustela; species Mustela putorius. The sequence continues at coordinate 10,281,420 of NW_025422045.1, read as the reverse complement.
CCCCCAATCAGACAAGGCTCTGGGAAAGCAGTTTCTTCTGAAGGGTAGGTCTTTGTTATGGAAAAACCTCTGGGCATATTTCAAAGTGTTTATTTCTTCTGCCCAAAACAGAAGGGGTTTTTCTCTGATCTTCACCATGTGAACTGGGTAGGGCTCCTGGGGGTAAAGCCCATGAAAGTATAGGCATGCCTAGGAGTGGGCCAAGTTTGTAACTTTCAACCCAGTCCGTACAGAGCTGCCAGCAGGTCATCCAAATTACCATTTAATAGCAACAACACAATAACACATAAGTAAAGAGAATGGGAGGAAACTTTCAGCGATGAAATGGGGATGTTTATGGCATAAATGGTGCTGATGGTTTCATGGATGCATACTCAGGTGCAAACTCATTATATACACTAAATACGTACAGCTTTCTGTATGTCCATCACACCTCAAAAATGTGTTTTTAAAATTATCATTGGCCGAGGGAGGATAAAAAATTTACCACTTCAGTGTGCCTAAGAACTGCTCTGGTGGCTTCTGCTTCAGGTAAGCTGATCGTGGTTGATTCTCCGTGTTAACCCATCTCGCCAGGTTTCCAAGGGGCAGTTTGCCCACTTATCCTCATTCTCTAAAGCAGCTCAAAGCTTTTGACCTGTAATTCATTCAGCTTTCCATTGTTGTGAGGATGAGAGTGACAATTTCCAAGCTCTTCATACATCAGAGCTGAAACCAGAGGTATCTTCCCCTCCCTTGCTGGCAATTTAATACATCCACCAAACACCTGCCATCCAATCATGGGACAGGGGACAGGCAGACTGTGCTGGCAGAGTGAATCCAGGAGCAGCTCAACCCACTACAGGGCCATTCAGTACACTTGCCCTGCTTCCGCAAGGAGGCACCACCGTGGGGAAACTGAGGCCCCAGGGTAAGAGCCATGAACCGTGTCCCCTGGCCCCATCGGCCTTCCCACTCCTCTGCCAGGTCTAGTCTTCTGGATCCCCTTACCTCCTCGAGGGACCAGATGGGGCTGCAGTGGAGGTAGAAGGATGGGGTCATGGGAAGTAGGTGTGAGGCAGGTCTGGCTGGCTGGTCTGAACCGCCAAGTACAAGCTCCACCTTTCACTGACTGACCTTGGGCTGCTCACTGCACTTCTAGGGTCTCCAGCCTCTGCGAGCTCGGAAAGGAACAAGACTTTCCAACTGCGGCGAGGAGGGAAACGCCTGGCACCAAGCCTGGCACATCACAGGTATCCTACACACACATTTCCTTCTGTCCCCACACGAGCCCCTGTCACTTCCAGGATCCAAGCCAGGCACCCTGCCTTGGCACTGAGTATGCCTCCACCAGCAAACCCTTTCTTCCACCCCACCCCCGAGCCCAAGGGCCACGCAGACCAGGAAACAAAGGAAGGCTGAAAGCAAAGACACTGTGTTAATGCAGTCGTGTCCCAAGCACTGCTCTAAGTCCTTTATGTGTATCTACTGATTTAATCTGCACACACACTAAATGTATCATCTAGGAAATATTGTTACTCTTATTTTATAGAAAAAGAAAGTTGGGGCACCAGGAAGTCTACAGCAAGACTCGCCATCAGTAAGTGGCAGAGCCTAGGTTTGAACCCAGGAAGAAAGGGTAGAGGACGTGAAGATCCCTGACCTTGGGAGGAGGATACTTGGCAGAGGCAGAGTCCTTCCCACTATCCTGGTTGGGCTGCAGGTTTTAAGGACTCCCCACAGCACCCTCAGGCTCTAGTGTTTACTGAAGGGATGTTGGTGTTAAGGGGGCCCCAAAGGAGCTGGGCTGAGGCTGGTGTGGATCCCAGATCCTGTCCTCCTGTCCCCCTCTGTGGCAGGCTGGGGTTTGGGGACATGCCTCTGCGCCTCACCCGGGGCTTCTCCCAAGCTTGAAGATGTGCAGAAGACCCGCTCAGCTTGTTAAAATGCAGAGTCAGATTTAGTGGGTTTGGGTTGGGGCTCAGGACTCTGAAAGGCTAACAGGCTCCTGGGGGAAGTTGCTGCTGCTGGTCGAGAGGCCACCCTTGGATGGAGAACAAGATTTTGGGAAGCCCCACTTCTCCGCAGCACACTTTCCTCCTGGGCCTTCTCGTTCCTCTCACTCCACCTGCCTGGTTCCCTCTGTATTCCTCATTCTGGAGTGCGAGATCTCCCCACAGCCACCTCTGAGATGGCAGGGCAGCCTCTGAGGGGCCTTTAGGAAAAGCGACCCAGCTACACAGGGAAAGGTCTGCTGTGTAAAGCAGTTACCCAGCACGGGCCAAGTCCGTGCATCAGGCCCAGCGCCTCCCATCACCCCTAGATCCCCAAACACTGGCTTCTGGCTCCAAAGCAGCCCTGGGGTCACCTGTAAACTGGAGAAATGATCACCAGGCAGGGAATGAAATGGGTTCACACGTGCAAAGCAGTTAGGCAGGGATCTGGCACCCAGTAAGCATTACCTCTTAATTTTTTTTTTTTTTAATTTTATTTGACAGAGAGAGAGAGATCACAAGTAGGCAGAGAGAGAGAAGGGGAAGCAGGCTCCCCACCAAGCAGAGAGACCGATGTGGGACTTGATCCCAGGACCCTGAGATCATGACCTGAGCTGAAGGCAGCGGCTTAACCCACTGAGCCACCCAGGCGCCCGTACCTCTTAATTTTTTGAATGAATATCTGGCAGGTGTGGATTTGAAGGTAACTTACAGATCAGGAAGCACAGTAGACCAGAAGCCAGCCCGTGCATCAGAATGACCTGCAGGATTTGGTAAAACCGCACCCCCGGAGCTTCTGACTTAGTAGGGCTGTGGAGGGGCCCGAGAATCTGCATTTCCAAACAGTTCCCCTAGGGAATGCTGCTGCTGCTGGTCCAGGGACCCATGTTAAGATCCCATCTGACCTGGGACAACTCCTGCCTGATGAGGAAGCCTGGAAGCCGGAGATGGCAGGCAAGGCCGTGTCACCCCAGGAGGCAGGAGCCTTCCCACCTGCCTGGGCTCCAGGGATACCAGCGAGGGGCTCTTCTGAGCCCCAAGGGTCCTGAGCAGGCCTCTCCTCCAAGCCTGCCCCCTCCTGTCTGGCCCAGCACCCCCGCCCTCAGAAGGCCCCTCCACCCACCTTTGTTTGCATTCCTGGAGCCTGTGTCAGCCTGGGCAGTGGGCATGTCTATGCGGGCAGCCCTGTGCTCCAGGCCTCCTGGGCCGGGGCCGCAGTGGCCACGCAGGGCTCACTTAGCAGGCCCCGTGACTCACGCTTCCTCCTGGATTCCGGGAAATGCTTTCCCACTGCTGCTGCTGCTGCTGCCGCCGCCTTTCTCCTATTAAATGAGAACTTCTCTGCAGACTTCCATGGTAAACTTGGGATGGGAAGACAGCAGGGAAAGATGGACAAATCCATTCCCGAGGGGGGGCCCCAAGAATTCCCATCCCCCCCCACACACACACACTCCCACCCTCTTGCCAGCCCTGGCCTGAGCCCCCACCCCACCATGGAGCTTCGGTCCAGCCAGGCCAGCCCCAAAATGCTTGCTTTTATTAAAAAGGAATGGCCTCACAAAGGCACGACTGTAGGAAAGGTTGTAATTTGCCCAAATAAAACTTAATTTGATCCATGAAATAGCTGTGGTTTATTGTGTAATAGATGTGCTATGTGTTTCAGTTTAATAGAAGCCAATATAATAGGAGGCCAGCTGGGGCCTCCAGAGTCCGGCCTCTTTCCCACCACGCACAGTAGGGCCACACAGCCCGCCCGGATGGCAGGGGCCTCCATCAGGAGAGGATGGAGGAGGGCTGCCCACGGACTCCTGGCCCAGACCAGGGAGGCCCATGGGAAAAAGAGCCCAGGGACAGACAAGTAAGTGTTTGGGGGGGGGGGGGGAGGAAAGAAATGAAAACCACCCTTTTTCCAAAGCAAGGCTGTGAGTGTGAGAGTCTGAGGAAGGGGCTGGGGTGCTGAGTCACTTTCCTGTCCCCTGCTGGAGTGGGAGGGCCCCCACCAGTTGCTGTGGGAGAAAGGAAAATGGTATGTCACCTGGAATGTGCTTGGGGGCCGTCCCTCTGAGAAAGCCTTCAGGGACAGTTCCCGGGGCCATGGTCCGGAGACTGCCTTGGCCTCCAGAGCCTCTGCGGGTAGCTGCCTGTCCCCAAGCTCAGCATGATGGCAGCAGAGGCTGGTGGAAAGAGCCAGGGCTGGAGGGCCCACTTGGGTCTGGGGAGACTCCCAGAAAGCATCTAGTCAGCACCCCCTGACCCCAGCCCGACCTGGTTGTCCAGACTGATGCCCAGAGAGCCGTCAAAGAGCCAGGAAGCCGCTAAGCTGGCTCTCATCCCAGGAATCCTTAGGACCTACAGGTGTGGGTCAGGGATAGGGATAGGCAAGGTGGGCTTCCAGCCCCCCAGGGGCGGGGACCCACTGACGGAGGCCAGTAGAAGAGAAAGTGGGCAGGAGAAGCGGAACCTCACCTTTGCCAGTGTCTCCCGGGAGCCTAGGGCACTCCTGCGTATCTCATTTAACCCTCATGACCCTGTTCAGTAGGTATTAGTAGCTGGGGTGGGGCTTGTCCAAAATCAGTTACCCCTGGACCTTCTAAGGCCTCCTGTGGGTGGAGACAGAGTCCCATGAGGAACCCCGCCCCTTCCCTAGTCTCTTCCGGCTCTGGAGGCTCTGATCCCAGTTGCTCCTGACTCATTCTCCCCATAAAGCTTCTGTTAAAAAGGCCTTTATTTGGCTCTATGTGATCTTGGACACACCTCTGAGCCCCAGTTTTCTCATTTGTAAAATGCCAATAATTACACGTACCGCACAGAGGCCGTCCTGGGAATTAAATCAGATACCATATAAAAGCGTCAGGCTTGGCATTCAGTAGGTATCCACTAAGTCCACCTGTTTCAAACAACTCGCTCGGAGAACAACATGTGCCAGGTGTGTTCTCAACATAGGTTGGGGAAAGAGAACTGTCTCGATTTGAATTCTTTTTTTCTTTAATTTTTTTTATTTAAATATTTTATTTATTTGACAGAGAGAGAGGGAGAGAGAGATCACAAGTAGGCAGAGAGGCAGGCAGAGAGAGGGGGAAGCAGGCTCCCTGCTGAGCAAAGAGCCCGATGCGGGGCTCGATCCCAGGACCCCGAGATCATGACCTGAGCCAAAGGCAGAGGCTTAACCCACTGAGCCACCCAGGTGCCCCTGGATTTGAATCCTAACGCTGCCGTTTGCTTGCCTGGTATCCAGACAGCTCATTTCACCTGAGTCTCAGTTTCATCACCCAGAAAATGGGCAGAACACTACCTCCTTCACAAGGACAGTGGAATAATTTAATGGGATAATACATGGCACATAATAGGTACTCAATAAATGATAGTTGCTTTATTATTTCTTATCATCATTTCTCTCTTTTAAACGCTCTTCCGTAGCCTGACCTCCAGTGTGTACGACCGGTATGTCCCACACAGCACAGCCCCATCATCTTGTATGTGCTGTCCCTGCAGTCCCCCATGGAGGGCTTAGTCTATCTGTGATCTGGGGTGTCTGTGCAGAGGCTCAGAGAATCCTCTGCATCCCAAGAGCCCCTCAAAACAAATCACACGTGAATCCTACAACTTAAGGAGTGGAAAGCAGTTACCTGGAGGCATCAGGAGGACGTGGTCTTCTGTTCTTCCGGGAACATGTCACCTTGTTGCCAAGCCTGCTATTGGGCTGACCCCGGTGGGTCTGCGGGCCATCTGGAAGTCTGGAAGTCTCACTAGGGGTCTCACTAGTCAGGGTGTAGCCCTGAGAGCCAAATGAAGCTGAGATGCACCCCATCACCTCCCAAGGACAAGGGGCATCCTTCTCTCCTCCCCTCCCACCCCTGCCCTGCCCACCCCCACCGTGGCCTACTGGGCCAGGGGAGGGCAGGAAGCCCCGTTAGAAAGTCATGCTGTGGCTCAGTCATCAAAAGCCATGACGAGGGTCTTACACAGCATGGGAGTCCTCCAGAACTGTGGCTTTGCTCAAGGTCCAGCAGACGTACGTGTGTGTGTGTGTGTGTGTGTGTGTGTGTGTACACATGTGTGTCCATTTTTTCCACTGTGTTTTGCAGAATTCCCTTAGTCTCAGTACCTTGCAGGGTGGGCCACAAGGGTTAAGGGAGGCTAAGGGTTAAGTCAAGCGTGTAAATGCACTACTGGATGACAGAAATGTGATGCTTCACTCATTATCCTTTCACACAGTCAGATTTCAATGAAGCAGAACACTGGCAGTTACAAATGTTTTATTTAGATTCAATGCCCAATCCCTTTTGGTGCCACGTTTATTCTGGAGACTCTGTTTTTATAATTATATAATTTGTAATAAAGTTTAACATGATCTAATAAAGCTCATCCATGCTCACTGCAGAAGATTTGAAAAATGTGAGAAAGTAGGGGCGCCTGGGTGGCTCAGCCGTTAAGCGCCTGCCTTCAGCTCAGGTCATGATCCCACCGTCCTGGGATCGAGCCCCACATCCGGCTGCCTGTTCAGCCAGGCTCCTGCTTCTCCCTCTTCCACTCCCCCTGCTTGTGCTCCTTCTCTCTGTGTCAAATAAATAAATAAAATCTTAAAAAAAAAAAAAAGAGGTAAATTAAGTATCATATTATCTGTATGTAGGTTTAGCACCTGCTTTTTTTTCCCATCTGGTCTTATTACATGATAACTTTTCCGAGTGATTAAAAATAATTCTAAAACATGATATTTTTCTTCATGAAAAAAAAACACACACTTCTGGTAAATAGTCCAGAAAAAGACAAAGTGCAAGGAAAACAAACCCAGTTGCATCTTGGTATCCCTCCCAGCCTCCCAGGTGCAAAAGCCATTAACACTTAAGCACAATTTTATTTGTTTGTTTGTTTGTTTGTTTTAAGACTTATTTACTTACTTATGTGAGAGAGAGAGACCTCGAAAGGGCACTAGGGGAGGAGAGAAAGAATCAGCAAGGTTCCCTGCTGAGCAGGGAGCCTGACCTGGGGCTTGAGCCCAGGACCCTGAAGACTGTGATCTGAGCTGAAACTAAGATGCTCAAATGACTGAGCCACCCAGGAACCCCGCTTAAGCACGAGTTTTAAAGGCTGTGTAATATTTTGTCATACAGGTGTACCATCATTTCTGTAATTCTCTGTTATTGGCTATTTAGACCATTTTGGAGTTTTTGCTATTATTAAAAAAAAAAAAAAAAAAAAAAAAAAGACTATTTCTCAGAAAGAACCCCAGAGGCAGAATTGTTGGGACAAAGGGCATAAACATCTTTAAGGCTTTGAGCTGTACTGAGAAACTGATTTCCTGAACATCGCCCCCTATAGAAAGACATTTATCCTGTTCAGCTCACTTGATCTCAGCCCCATGGAGCACTATTTTTCTACATATAAATAGTTGAGTAAAGCAGTAAGTGAAAAACACCATCTCCCTATTTCAACAGAATCTTGTGTTTTCTAACGAGGTTCCACATACTCTTACTTACTTTAAAACATAAACCTAAACTAAGCCACTTACATTTTTCCTTTTGTTAATATCCTTTTCAGGTCCACTGCCTATATTTTTTCTATTGAGGTTTTTAGAGTTACTTTCTTTTTGATTTGCAAGTGCTCTTTACATATTTGTTTTTATTTTAATTCCCTCTAGGGCGTATTTGGATGCACAGAAGTTCCCAATTTTAAGCAAGCAGATACATACATCTTTCCCGGGATCATTTCTTCCATTACCGCTGTGCTTAGCGAGGCCCTTCCCAGCTAGAGATCAAAATCATCAACATTTTATTCTAGTTATTTCATGGTTTCATTGTTTTCACATTTTGCAGTCTCATCCATCTGGAATTTGTTCTGCTCTATAGCTCGAGGTGAAGATGTAGCTCTTTGCTGGTGTCCCCTCCCCCCACCATCTCCCCCAGCCCCTAGCACTGCTCATCCTTCCCTAACACCAGGGGACCTGGGGAAGTGCAACAGCCCCAGGCATTCCACCTTCACCATCAGAAGATACTTGCTTGCACCATATCCTCCACTTACAACCACCGTACCCCAGGCTCTCTGCCCAGAAATCAACATGACACAGTTACCGCCCTCAAGCAGCTCCCCAGCCAGCCCAGCAAAAGACAATCGTGATAACATTCGAGGATGCAAAGGCAGGCAACAAACAGGTAACCCAAAGGGGTCTGGGTGGCTGAGGCGGAATGGGGCAGGGGGAGGAGACAATCCTCACCATATGCCATTTTGTTTCACGTGCACGTCTCCTGGTAAATACATGAAATCTGCCTAAGGATTACTTCGTTTATTATTTTAATTCTTATTTTTTAAAAGATTGTTTATTTATTTATTTATTTGACAGAGAGAGAGAGAGAGAGAGAGTGAGAGAGGGAACACAGGCAGGGGAGTGGGAGAGGGAGAAGCAGGCTTCCTGCCGAGCAGGGAGCCCGATGTGGAGCCTGATGCCCAGAAATCAACATGACACAGTTACCGCCCTCAAGCAGCTCCCCGATGTAGAGCCCGATGTGGGGCTCGATCCCAGCACCCGGGGATCATGACCCGAGCTGAAGGCAGACGCCTAATGACTGAGCCACGCAGGAGCCCCAGGATTACTTCTTTTAATGAACAGAAAGGAGTTTGACAATCAAGGCAAGGAAGTGGGTGAAGGGCATCTGGGAAGAGTGAACAGCATAGGCAGAAGCTTGGAGTCACAAATCATTTCAGCCATTTAGGGCACCTTCTTATTTAGGGAACAGGTTCCGCTGAGAGGGGCTGGGGGGCTGCAGGCCAAGGAGGGCCTTATATGTGCTGTAAGGAGCTTGGGACTTCCATGGGCAGCCTACAGAGAGCTTTATGCAGGGGAAGGACTTGGTCAGGGCTGCTTTCTAAGAAGACCCCTCTGGCTGAGGCATAGAGGGGAGCAAAAAGAACTCCCAGATGGACCCATTATGAGCCCCATTATGGGGTTAAAGCAACATCACGGAAAGGTTATGATGCCAAGAGCCATGTGGTCTGGGGTTGTCCTTCTCAGCCCCTCCTGGAAGAGAAAACCAGCCTGTGGGCAACTGGAATCCCACCCACAAGGGAGGACTGTGGGCCCCCTCTGCCCCTACCCCAATCTCAGAGAGCATGGCTGTCTGTCAAGCGTATAAAAAACCAAGGAGCCGAAAGGCAACCAGACTCTGAATCCAGGGCAGTCTCACTCCAAACCCTGGCTCAGTCCCTTACCTCCCATGAGACCTGAGGCAAATGACTCCTCAGAGCCTCATCTGTCCATACCTGTGAAACGGGACACACAGATACATTAAAAGGGTTAGTGCGTGTTCAGTGTGAGTATCCCATTAGATAATGTATGTGAGCTTCCCATACGTGGGAGGGGCTCAGGGCTGTGTAAGTACAATCCCACTGCTCTACAGCGGTGGAGGGGGGATGTTTTAAAAGGAGAGTCTAGAAAAGGCACCATGTACCTCAGAGGACTGCTCAGGATTTCAGGCACAGGAAGGAAGGTGGCATCACAGCTGACAACAGCTCATAAGGGAATCCCGGCCCAGACCCCATGTCTGATTGGCCCCTTCTGCTTCCTTTCCATCCCAGGCCCTCCACCAAGCCCTTCATTCTCTCCTCCTGAGCCATGTCTCAGACCACATCAATGTGCACCCCTGTACCTCTAGTTTTCCAAAGCACTTTCAGCTCCTGAGTTCATGGGTTCTTTGCAACCTGTCTGGGGTCTCAGACCCATTTCACAGATGAAGAAACTGAGGCCAGCCTCCCCATATGGGGAGGTGGTATTAGGAAGCCCACTAGCTACTCCATGCTCCCCCAGCTTGCTAAGCCTCTCATCCATGGTGTCCAGAACTAGGGGCCAGGCTGAGGGGCATGAAATTCTATGACCAGTGTCCACGAGTCAAAGAAGAACCCCAGCACCTTGAAGGAGGGAAAACTAGCAAGGTGCAACCTGGAACACATGGACACAAGAGGCAGGCAGACCTGGTTACAACCTGCACTACCACTTGGCTGTGTGACCCTCGGCAACGGCTTCACGTCTCTGAGCTTTTGCTTCTCATCGGTAAAGCAGGCATCATCCCACAGATGCTGAAGCATTGTGGTGAGTGTGAAAGGGGAGCATGGATGGTGTATTCGTTATTTATTGCTGTGTAACAAATTACCTTGATTTTAGAGAGACTACCTCCCAGGACTAGTCAGCCCTGTGTGTCCTGTCTGTCAACACCAGGTGGCAGGTGGCATCCACCAGCCCCACCGGATGCTGGCACCGTGGTGTGGGTGGGCTGGCGCAGACATCTGGGGTGCCAGAGTTAGGACTCTTTTACACTGTTTCTCTTAACATCGTGGTTGGGGAGGAAGGTTCAGAAAACCTTCTGCTATCAAGTCAGAGTCAGAGCTGACTGTTGGGGGATGGCTGACCCAGCAGTCAGGAAACAGAAGGTGCCAGCATGAGTGTGGGAGGGCTGCAGGGGCCCGGTCCATTAGGTTGGGGGATCCCAACATACAAGACGCTCCCTTCCCAGGGGCTGGGGCTCGTGCCCTTCCCTCCACGGCCAGTATTTCTTTTTGAGTGCCTACATACCTTTCCTTTTTTGTGTTATTTTAAGATTTATTTATTTATTTGAGAGAGAGAGTGAGAGAGAGACCTTGAGCGAGTGCGAGGAGGAGGGGCAGAGGGAGAGAGAGAAAATATAGCAGACTCCTCACTGAATATGGAGCCCAGCGTGGGGCCTGATCTCATGACCCTGACATCGAGGGTTGGATACCAAGAGTCAGAACCAAGGGTCAGATACCTGACTAACTGAGCCACCCAGGCGCCCCTGCACTTCACCTTTTTTCCAAGCACACCTATTTGTACCCAGACCTTTCTCTCCGAAGGACCAGGTACAAGAGTGATGGGACATTTTTATAAAATTTAACCAGAATTCTGTTTGAATCCTCCTTTGGCCAGACTGCCAAGCATAGGTGGTGATAAGGAGGCTGGCTATTGGGGAGATGTAAGTAGCAGTGTGTCCAGGAATGCTTAGGGCAGGATGGCACCTTCTCAAACTGGGTCTCTGTAACCCCACACCCTTCTCACCCTGGTCATTCCCCAGGACATGGCCCCACAGAGGAGCCCTTTCTGGGGACAGCCACAATCAGTGACCAACCTGCCTTCATCAGGAGTTTGGACCAAGAGCAATGTGAGGGAAACGGAGTGGGGAACTTTGACTCACCAAGACCATCCCTGGGAATGGGAGGGAGCCGGAAAGGTCACCGTATACCTTGACGGTCAGGCTTCTGTGGAGTGCCTTCTGGGATAAAAGGCACACCATTGTCACCTTGCACATGGCCCAGAGAGCTGAAAGCATGACACGATTCGTTTCAAGAGCCATAATATTGAGGCTCAAACTGGCTGGTTGAGCAGACTGGAAGGCCACCACCATTACCTGGAAAAGGGTTAACAGCAAGGAGGTACCCGCCCATAGTCAGAAGACGGGGTCAAAGTTTCGGGGCAGTGACTCTGCCTGAAGCAGGCAGGGACCACACCCACAGCGAGACAGCCAGGTCAGCCTTTGGCCAGGGTTATAAGCATGGTGTACAGCGTAGATGCTCAGAGTCCCTTACTTGCACGGGTCTCTGAGGGTAAAAGTCTGACCACATCTGGTAGGATGAGAGGTTCAGGTAGCCATGGGGGGCCGTCTGGGCCAAGGCAGCCATGCAGTCGGTCTCAACAGAAACAGGCCCCTTCCCCGTGGGCGTCTGCAGGAATGACCCACACTGTTCCATCGACAGCGTCAACAACCTCTTCCCAGTCTGTGACCCTGCAGAGGTGCGTCTTCAATCTACCAGCCTCTAGTTTTCCAAGTGGTAGATGAAATAGCCAGGTCTTGGGCTTGCCCTAAGGACAGGAAAAAGACGTGGAGCTTCATGGAGGGTTGGCTGGAGCTGTGAGAATCATCTTGACTTCCGTCCCTGGGGAAAGGTGACAGTGCCCATTTCCGGTTCTGGAGAGCTGGCACCAAGGTCAAACAGCCACAGCAGTTAGTGGGCACCATCAGCACAAACCTGACCTCAGAGCCTTGGGTTTCCTCTCAGAATTTGTCTTGGGCTAATTTTCCCAAGAAGGTCAACATTCTCTTACGGCAGCAGGACCCACTGATGGACCTTTCCTTGTCTCTGACTGGATCTGAAGTTAGCACAGTGGACTGCAAGAGGGGCCGGGTCATCCTTCTTCTTAGACGGTGTGATGAGCCCACACCCTTGTCTTCAAGGGAACCAGCCTAAGTTCTAAGAACACCTTGGGTTTCTGCCAGCAGCAGTCATGAATTTCCCTCCTGTCCCCTGGTGTGAGTGCCCATCCGAAACTGCTATCCTAAAGGAGCAGAGGTCCTAGTTGTAGCTGTTTGCACGGGGAGAAAGTGAGACTGGGCACAGACTGGTGAGGAGATCCCACCACCCAGAGGAGAGTCAGCCACAACCAGGGCACGATTTGGGCCACCTCTTCCCAGTGCTCAGCCTGCGACCGCCTCCCCAGGTTCTCCTCATCCAAAGGCAGCAAAACAGAGGGTCACTGATTGCCCACTTGGCCATACAATTCAGGCAACGTATTTGGTGCTGATTTTCATGGACTCCTCCCAAAATCCCATTAACTGTCTTGGGATGCCCTCATCTTTCCTCTTCCAGCGCCCCATCCTCATCACTGTCAAGGACTGCGACGATCTCAGATTTTGCCCTATTTGCAACACAACAAGTCTGCTTGCCCCCTTTCCTGCTTGCTGGTGGAGGACTGCAGATTCCTGAGTTGGAGACTCCAGGTCTCTATTACAGCACAGCTAGCAGCATGAGCCTGCCACTTGCCTTGGTTTCCTTGTGCAAAGAGGGAAGGTGAGCCCTGCACAGTTGGTGGGGTCCTTTAGAGGGGAGGAACCCTGAGCTTCGGGAACCCAAAACTCTTACGACAGTGGGTAGTCAACATGCCCACCCTCGGCACAAAGGGTCACCTTCTAAGGCTGCAGTGCCTCTTTGAAGAGATCATCTAGAACAAAGGCAGTCAGTGCCTTTGCTTGAAAGATTTCCAGAGAGACCCGTGGAGAACTGGCTCCCAACACTCCATGCTTTTTCATTTGGTCCCGACGTGATAGAGGATATCCTCACCATTTCACCTATGAGAAGGCCAGTGCCTGAAGACATACACGTCTTGGGCACGTGAAATGCCCAAGTTCACGGAGACTGGGAAATGATGGAGGCAGGAGTCAAACCTTGGTTCGCAGGCTTTCACTCCTCTCCAAAGCTGGTCCTCCATCCTCCACAGCAGCAGCAGCTTTGGCATGAGGCTTGGGGAGAAAAGTGGCAAAATTTCTGTGTTTAAAGATGGTCTTCAGGGGCACCTGGGTGGCTCAGTGGGTTAAAGCCTCTGCCTTCAGCTCAAGTCATGATCCCAGGGTCATGGGATCAAGCCCCACATCGGGGGGGGGGGCGGGGTGTCTCTGCTCAGCAGGGAGCCTGCTTCCTCCTCTCTCTCTGCCTGCCTCTCTGCCTACTTGTGATCTCGGTCTGTCAAATAAATAAATAAAATCTTTAAAAAAAAAAAAAAAAAAGATGGTCTTCAGTGGCTCTGTGGATTTTAGGGTCCCAAAAATCTCCTCTCCACCCCCCAACCCTGGCAGATTCAAGAGCAGACACACTTCAAAGGCCTGTGGCTTCTTCTGGTCCCTTGGGAGCCCACCCCCAAGGCCTAGAAACTGTCCCAGAAGATGTCTAATGACACTGCCTGCTTGGGCGGGAGCCAGGCCAGCCAGAGCCCTCCCCTCGCAGAGCACCTCTGGGACTCTCCAGGCTTGGACCCAGACAGAATGGGATCCCAGCTATGTGAACTGACAATCCCTCAACTTAAAGCCTTCAAGCTGCTGCTTCTTCCCTGCAAACCATGGCGGGGACACCCTTTAGCATGGTGAGGACGTGGCAGAGATCCTGACCGTGGTCCCAGATGAGGCCGAGTGGCCCCAGGGGTCAGACCTCAGCCCCCTGGAGCCCCAGAGCCAGGAGAGCCCAGGAGCCAGCCGAGGCCTGTCACCAAGGCAGACCCGGCGCTACTTGGCTTTCTGGAGATCTGATGTGGTTTTTGACATTCATTGACATTATATTTGGGGCAGCACAAAGCAGAGGATTCATAAAGAGTCAAAATTGCTGCGTCAGGGCCAAGAATGGAACCATCCTTACTCCTCCAGTAGAGGAGGCTAGGAACCAGCAGTGGGTGGGGTCACCATTTCCAAAGGGTCTACTTTCTATACAGAAAACTCCAAAATGGGGTGCCTGGGTCTCTCAGTCATTTAGGCATCCAACTCCTGATTTCGGCTCAGGTCCTGAACTTTAGGGTCCTGAGCTCAGGGTCACGAGACTGACCCCTGCTTCCGTCGCTGCACTCAGCAAGAAGTCTGCTTGTCCATCCCTCCCTCTCTGCCCCTCCCCCATTCCTGCACAAGCGCACATGCGCGCGTGGGCTCTCTCTCAAATAAAGAAGAAGATAAAAGATTAAAAAAGAAAACACCAAAATGCTGCCCATCTTAGACCAATTTTTTTAAAAGATTTTATTTATTTATTTGAGAGAGAGAAAGTGGGAGTACACGCAGGGAAGGGCAGAGAGACAGCACTCAAGCGGATTCCGCCCTGAGCACAGAGTGGCTATGGGGCTGGACCCCATCACCTCCAGATCATGACCTAAGCCAAAGCCAAGAGTCAGATGCTTAACCACCTGAGCCACCCAGGTGCCCCTCATCTTAGAGAATTTAAGGAACTCAGCCAACACTGAATGACCTACGGAAGAGACTTTTTCTCTCCTCTACAAAAGATCATACATGAATATGTTTTTGTTAAAACAGTAAGGAAAATGCCTTTAGGGCTGCGTGCGCGCCTGCAGTGTCCTTTGTGTGTGTTTTTTTTTAACATTCCTACAGCTACGTTTTGTTCATTGCTCGATGATGAGGAATAGAAAGCGAAACTATTAAAAATAAACATTTCCAATTTGCTGGTTCAAACAAAACTGACCAAAAGAGGAAAAAAAAAAAAAAGGCTGGCAACAAACATGATATTGGGGCGCCTGGGTGGTTCAGTGGGTTAAGCCTCTGCCTTCCGCTCAGGTCATGATCTCAGGGTCCTGGGATAGAGCCCTGCATCGGGCTCTCCGCTCAGCAGGGAGCCTGCTTAGCCCCCTCTCTCTGCCTGCTTCTCTACCTTCTTGTGATCTCTCTCTCTGTCAAATAAATAAATAAAATCTTTAAAAAAAAGATACTCAAAGAATTCAACAAATGCTAGTTGTTACAGTCAGGCCCTGTTCTAACTGCTTCACACATAGAAACTAATTTAATTTAATCTTCCTAACCACCCTGTGAGGTGAGTATTATTTTTATGTCCATTCTAACAAAGGAGGAAACAGAGGCTCAGAGATTCTAAGTGACTTGCCCCAGGTCGCTCAGTGGGAGGCATAGCTGGGCCTGAAGCCTGGGGAGTTACCTTCAAAGCCTGCATTCTTAGCAGCTGTGGAAAATCAAGTTGCATTCTGTTACCCTCAGGGCTAGGGGGTAGGAACATCAGCTTTGGAGCCAGAGAGATCAAAGTAGGAATTGGAGCTCTGAAACTTACTAGCTGTTTAACCTTGGGCAACTTACTTAACTTCTCTGAGCCTCATCTATAAAACAGGGATAAGGATTAGATGAGATGATGGCAAAGTGGGTAGTACAGAGCACATCCCTCAGTAAATGATAACATTATTATTCCTATTGCCAAACAAAGTAAATATTCTGTTACCTCTCAGGAGGTCCAGTCTGAAAGTCGGCTCCATCTGCCCCTCTTGAGTCCTAAGATTTTGCGGTGTGCAGCAGGAAACCATCTAGTTTGGACCTTTTGTTTTCAAGGGGAAACTGAGGCCCAAAGAGAACACAAGCCCCCTCACAGCATCACTCAGCCAGGTCTCCCCCAGTCTGGGGAGGTCACATTAAAAACCATTTACCACCTCTGCTTGGCCCATAGGCTCCCTGTTGTACAGCTGGGAATTCTAGGCATTTTATCTATATTCCACCAGCCTCCCTGGGAGCTGCTTTGCACACAGTCAGCCAGCAAGGCTGTGGTCAGCCTGGGCTGGATAGCCCCTTCCCCAGCACCTGCAGCAGACCCCCCCAACCAGGCCAAGGTGACACACAGCTTCCTTTGGGTCATACAGCTGCCAGAAGTCAGCCAAAGCCTCAAAATCTCAGGGTGTGGAATTTTATTTTTTTTTAAGATTTTAATTTATTTATTTGACAGACAGAGATCACAAGTAGGCAGAGAGGCAGGCAGAGAGAGAGGAGGAAGCAGGCTCCCTGCCGAGCAGAGAGCCCGACGCGGGGCTCGATCCCAGGACCCTGGGATCATGACCTGAGCTGAAGGCAGAGGCTTTAACCCACTGAGCCACCCAGGCACCCCCAGGGTGCAGAATTTTAAAAACTTAGTCTTCATTGGCCTTTTATTAAAAAGCATAGGAAATGCAGCGATGAGCAGGCACTCAGTGTTCTGGAACTTAGACTTAACACATGATTAAAGTGGCAAATTTTATGTTCTGCTCATTCTACCACAGTAACATAAAAATGAGCAGGGGCAGGGGGTGCTCCTAGAGGGTTCAGTTATTAGGCGTCTGCCTTCGGCTCGGGTTGTGATCCCAGGGTCCTGGAATCGAGCCCCACATCAGGCTCCCTGCTCGGCGAGAAGCCTGCTTCTCCCTCTCCCACTCCCCTAGCTTGTGTTCCCTCTCTCGCTGTCTCTGTCAAATAAATAAATAAATCTTAAAAAAATTTTTTTAAAAAAAAGCATGGGGGAGATGAAAACATTCTAGAAGTGGACGGTGGTGATCGCTGTACGACAATGCAAATGTACTTAATGCCACTGAACTGGATACTTAAGAATGGTTTAACTAGGCAATTTTATGCTGTATCTACTTTACCACAAATAAAACCAAACAGAACCAAAAATGATCTGTTCCTCTACCCTTCTTGCCTCTCAACTGCTTTGCTCAGGCCAATGTTGGCTTCACAGAAACCTTTGCAGCACCTCAAAGAGGCCAGGTCTGGAAGGAGCTCCAAGTCAAGGGCTTGGCCCCCACTGGCCACTGTCTTGGCTGTGTGACCCCGTTTAGCACACTGTCCATCTCTGGACCTTAGTTCTGTGACAGTGATGGAACCAGAGCCACTCTCAGGGCCTTTCCAGCTTGGACGTTCTTTGAGTCTGTATTCTAAGGCATCAAAAGAATACCCCCGAAACTGGGAATTCTTGCTACCACACCCCTGAGAGGGCAGAATAAGACTGCAGGACATGAGCCCCCAGAACCTGGAACCTGAGGATAAGTGACGGTTCTCAGGGGTCTATAAGCAGGCAGCTGGGGTTGTTGTGGAAACACAGGAGAATAAACAACACACACCCCTCTAGATGCCCACTTGGTCCTTTAGAATTTATCAAACATGCCCCATCCATTACCTCTGTGACTCTTTTATTCCACAAACATCTAGGGAGTCCATCCTCTGTGCCTGGCACGGGGCTGACCCAGGGCCATGTTGACAAATGGAACACGAGAGCTCTCTGGCATCCAGGAGATCCCCTGGAAAGAGAAAAGGGGCAGCAGTGTGGCCAGAGCTCAGACTGGGCAGGCAGGGTCCGGGTCAGGAGGAGGGCACGGCTTGGGCACAGCTTGGGCAAAGGCCCAGGGAGAGAGGTCTGGAGTGGGCTGTCTGAAAGGGGCTGGCCGGGTAGGGATAGGGCGGGGCCAGATTCCCTTGGGGTGAGGGTCTTCCAGGCCACTTTAGGAGGGGATTCTCCATCCCGAGAATATAGGGACGTTACCATCCTGAGGAGGAAGGTTACCCCCAGATTTGGCAATGCAGCATCACTCCGTGTGGAGAGTAGGTTGGAAGAGGCAGGAGAAGGGCAGGAGGCCCAGTGACGAGGCCGCAGCAGTGTCTGGGGGAACCACTGGTGTCCCCCCGCCCCCGAGAGACTACCCAGTGGATCGCGGATGTCCTTTCTCTCTGGGGAATCAGAAGTTCACACGGGTGGGGTGGCTGCCCGATGCCAACAGCAAGTTAAGGCACCTGGATTTGAGTCCTTAATACTTGCTCTGTCCCCAGCCAAGCTTTCCGGACCAACCTGGACTACCTTCCGGGCTCCAGATGATTCTAATGAGTCTAATTTGTAAGTGTACTTGCTGAGACCTTAATACACGCCCGTGCTGAGCGCGTAACAAGCATTGGTTCATCTGTCCTCCCAGCAGGCAGCTAGGAGGTGCGCAGTCTCATTAGTATTCATATGGGGAAACCGAGGCACAGAAACATTTAAGTAACTTACCTCAGATCTGGTAACTGGTAAGCAGCTGAATCAGGGTTGGGACAAGGCAGCGGTGGGCACTAAGCCCCCTGAACTGTGCGAGTAGGGGGTGGGGGCAGGGAGCTTCCAAGACAGGGGTAGGAGGTCAGGAGGGGAGTTCTCCGAGGGGAACAGAGGCTTGTGCACACCCTCCAGAGCACTGTAGGAATCTGCGCGCGCACACACAGGAAGCAGCCTGACCTGGAGTCCAGAGACCGGAGGTTTCAGCTCCTTTCTGCCCTGACCTTGCTGTGTGACCTTAGGCTAATTGCACACACCCTTCTCTGGGCCTTGGGTTTTGTCACCTGAAGCATGAATCAAGACCTCTAGGCCCACCCCTCCCCTTTCCTAGATGTTTCTTTCATTTCTAGATCAACCTCTTCTACCCCCCACTCCCAGGCAGTAAGGCAACGGAGGGACTGGAGGGACTGGAGAGGGGGCAGTGGAAGGAGTCTCTGGTCTCTAAAAGCCTAGGAATAGCAGGAAATCCCTCCCTCCCCTCTTCCAGGCCTGAGCTTGGGTTTGAGCCCCACCCACCTCGCTTCCCAGGGCCTGCCGGGACCAGGCTCCCACCACACTCTCCAGAGACCCGGCCTTGTTTAGAAAGTGTCTCCTTTGGAGCCTGAGTCACTGGATCCCTGGGTGGTCTGGGGGAAACCACAGAGTTACTGCAAGTACCTTACCATGACTGGGAGAGCAGGGAGAGGGGCGGATCCTGCTGCCCCTCTGTGACCTCGGCCACTAGGCTTCTTGTGTCTCTTGTGTCTGGGACTCCCCACCTGTAAACTCAGGGGCTGGAAGGGGAGTCTCAGACACACACCCCCGCCCCGACACTCACGGCCGCCCAAGGACCTCAGGGAGGTCCTCAGCCTCGGGACAGGGCAAGCCTGGGAGCACAAGAGCTGTGAGGTCAATGGCCCGGGGCCCAGGAACTCAGCAATCTCCTCTGGTAGACTGTCCCTGAGGGACAGGCCTGCTCCCGCCCAGCCGAGGATAACCAGCACCCAGGAGGGGCCTGAAGCTGGCCTCTGACACAGAGGACTTGTTCCTTCCCCCAGGGATAGGGGGGAAATGACAGCATTCATGTAAGCATCAGTTTCTCCATCTGAAAAGGGGGCATGCCTGAGACCATGCGGGCAGAGATGCTCCTGGAGACCAGTTCCTAGCGTGTAGAAAGGGCTCACCAACAAGGCCTATTACTAGTTATTGCCTAGAAGTAAGAAAAGGAAGAAGAAAACGAAGAAAAACCCAGTGACTCCTTGCCCAGCCTCACATCGAACAGCTCGGTTCGGCTCAGTGCCCGAAAGGAGGACCAAGGCCTGACAATATAGGAGAGCAGAATGGGGCCTGTGTCCTCAGGCACAGGCCTGAGGGTGGCAGCTGGGAGTGAAAGAGTCTGGCCTGGCAGGGGAACCAGGAGGTGGTTTTCCTTGAACAGTATGGTCCTTAAGGCATCATTCTAGAATCAATGTCATCTGGCTGCATGGGCACCCTGAGAACCTGGAACGTGGCAAAAGGAAGGCACTATATGGTCTGCACAGAGTATACCTTGTGGTGGGAAGCAGGCAATCGGGGTCATATCCGAACTTCCACAATTAAGGGATTGAGGTAAGCACATCCCTGCTCTGGGTCTCAGTTTCCTCATCTATGAAATGGGTGCAAGTGTCAATCCCTGTCTCTCTTGTTCCCCGATAAAGGCGGATTGTGATCATTACTTGTGGAAGTAATCCAGGCATCATGGGGTGACAGACAGGCTGCTTCTTCTGAGAACAAAGAATCCCTCTCAAGAGACTGGTGTTGGTGAGCCCTATGCACAGGGGGGAGCTTGGGTGGGTGCTGGGCTCAGCCCACTCATTCCTGCCCACATCCCAGCCCTCCTGCTGGAAAGCCCCTACAGAGAGCTTTCTAAAGGCCCTCACAGGACACCTGGGTGGCTCAGTCAGTTAAGCATCTGCCTTCAGCTCAGGTCATGATCCTAAGGTCCTGGCATCAAGTCCTGCGTTGGGCTTTTTGCTCAGCTGGGAGCCTGCTTCTCCCTCTCTTGCTGCTCCCCCTACTTGTGCTCTCTTGCTGACAAATAAATAAATAAAAATCTTTAAAAAAAAACACAAAGGCCCGCACAGATCACCTCCCTGGCCCACTCAGAAACCAGGCACCCACTCCCCGCACCTGTCACCCAGCACCTCATCCTGCCATCTAAGGGCCTGCTTCCCTTCCCGGTTCCGACCCTGTGTTACTAATAGCTGACATATGCTGACGATGGACCAGGAACGGTGCGATGTCCTTATTTCTCCCAATTCAAACCTACTTCTCAGGCAGGAGCAGTTTTATCCCCATCTTATACCCCCTTACGGTAACACTGAGGCATGTAGAGAAGTCTCCAGAGTCGGTCTAGTGGCAAACACGGGATTTAAACCTGGCTCCAGAGCAGGAGTGTCTGGAGACACTTGTCCCCACATCCTAGCTGTTGCACGCGACGGATGCCTCCTGGTCTCTTCCAGTCTCACTGCATCACCCCTTTGCCCCTGTCCTCCCCACCACCCTTGTCACTTGGCCGTGAGTACGGGAGCCTAACGCCTCCACAGAACTGGCTCCTTGTTTCATCTTGTACTCCGCTAACTGCCTGAGCCTGAAGCCCCCCCACCCCGCCGGCACTAACCCTACACCCAGATCCCGAGTGGGCATCATCAGGACAGGGCCTCGGCGTGGGGCGTCCTGGTGTGTCCAGGGCTTGGCAACATCAGAGGCACCCGTGTGCCTCCAATATGGGGACAGGATTAGCTGGGGTGGGGAAGAGTCCATCGGTAAATAACTTTGGGAAACAAAGTCAAATGGTGTATTTCTCAGAGGATGTGGTAGCCATGATCCCGCCTCCTAACAGTCACAGTCTCGGGCAGTCCCTCCCTCATCGTCAGCGAGAACGGTTCAAGCGGTAACAGAATGTGGCGAAGGGATGCGTGCCACTTTCGAGCCAAGGTGATAAAGGATGGCAGCTTCACTCTCATTTGGGTCGTCTGCTCTGGGGGAAGCCATGTCATGAGTAGGCCGGTGGAGAGGCCTGTGTGGTGAGGGATTGAGGCCTCCAGCCAACAGCCACGTGAGCGAGCTTGGAAGCGGGTCGTCCAGCTCCAGGCAAGCCTCAGATGACTACAGCCCTGGCGGACAGCTTGACTACAGCCTCACGAGACCCTGGACCAGAACCGCCCAGCTGAGCGCCTCCTGCATTCCTGAACACAGAGACTGTGAGAGATAAGAAATGTTAGTTTCAGGCTGCTACAATTTAAGATAATTTATTACGCAGCAATAGATAATACACATGACTTCTCTGAGCACTTAATATGCTAATGTAAATCTCCAAGAAAGAAGATATACAATGTAACATTCCCCTTAGTTATCTGGCCAAAGAAGCCTTCTTCTTCTTCTTCTTCTTCTTTTTTTTTTTTTTTTTGAGTTTTCTCAAGAGAGAAAACTCATTTAATATGGCTCTGGTCCTACAATTAAATGTGACTTCTAACCCTGATCTGTTACGAGCTAGTCCTTTGCTCTTTCAGAATCTCCACTTTTCCCTTTTATAGAGTAGAAACAACCAACCTGCCTTTGCATAAATCATAAATACAACCCCATATGGCCCTAGTTCTGAGCTCTTTGGTGAGTGGTGGGAGAGTGGCTTGTCTAGGTCTTAAAAAGACCCTCACCCTGGGGCTCAGGTGGGTTTTTGAAGGCAGCAGGTGGGCCTGAGGCCCATTATCTTTTTCTTCCTCGGGCCATTACCCCAGAGTGGTGAAAATAAGCGTCTTCTTCCAGCTTGTGCACAATGCAGAGATGGGAGACACGGACCTGTGCCTCCCCCATCAGACTGGGAGAACCTCTCCTGCCATATACACCCGCCCCATCCAGAGGATTCAATGTAGCCATGGGCGGGAGGGAGCACCAGAACCTTCTCTGGCCTCAACAGTAAACATATGCCCTTCCTCCCTTCTCAATTTATCCCCTCTACTCTTTCCCTGGTAAAAGACTGAGATCAAGTTTCAGGATGCTGGATGGGTCAGAGACCCACAGGAGCCCGGCACATCCCTCTTTGTTAAAAAGAAGACATTAAAAAAAAAATCATAATGCGAATACTTTATTATCAATGAGTGACTGGTATTAGCTTTTTGTCTGGGCATTAATATTGGGAGAAACCATACACCAAACCCAGGCTTTTCCACCTAGCTCTGCTGTATCGTTTTCTTAAAAACAAAAACAAAAACAAAACAAAACGAAACAAAACCACAAACACACAACAAAACGAAAACCAAAGAATAATAATAAAGGAGGAAGGAGGAGAAGAAAGAAAATATATTTGTATTGAAAGAATTAGAAGCCAAAGTGCGTCTTTCTTGTTTTGTCCATATACACACATTGCACCATACATAAATAATTACATTGTAAAAATGACTCCATAATTACAAGTATAATATATATTTCCATATAATATATAAAACTTTATATTAAATCTAGGTAGATGATATTTGGGGGGGAGGGGTGTCGTCCGTGGGGGGGGGGCTGTGTCTCTGGGCGGTGGGGCGCGGGGTGGGGGTGGGGCGCGGGCCGCCGCTATCTGTGGCTGTTGAGGAGGACCTCGAGCCAGCACGGACAGGAGGTGATGAACTGCCGCGAGTAGCAGGGCCCCCAGCCCTTCGCGAAGCTGATGCGGACGCTGTTGGGGTCGTAGGGCCCGTCGGCGGCGTCGGGCTCGGGCCCGTGCTGGAGCAGGCCTGAGCGCTCGAAGTCGAACACCTTGATGGAGTAGCCGGGCGGCACCTTGCGCACGACAAGGGCGCGGCCGCCGGGCGCGTCGAGCGTGGGCGAGTTGACGAAGATGGGGTGCTCCGCGCGGTTGTAGGCCCACACGCCGTCGGGCTCCTTGCTGAGCAGGATGCCGAAGCCAATCTTGCTGCGCGTGCGCCGCACCGACTCGCTGCGCTGCTCCAGGTTGAGCTGGCCCAGGCAGAAGCCGCTGCCCTGAGGTAGGTCGTAGAAGATGCTCACGGCCTGCTCGTACACCGCGTAGAGGCGGCCCACGCGGGTCCGGTGCTCCCAGTAGGCCACGCTGCACCAGTGGCTAGGCTTGGCGGCATCCGGAGACATGCTGGCGTCTGCGGGGCAAGCACAGGGCATGGGGGAGAGGGGGTAAGTGGGCGGCAGGGGGGGGGGGGCACAGGGGCTCCCTTTCCCCTGGCCAGGCGGCTTGGCTTTTCCATATAAAGTACGGTGGGGTTTCCAGCGCTCAGCACACCTGAGGGCAGCGCTGCCCTGAACTGTAACTCGTGGGAGAACAGACCCCTAACACACCCGCCGAGGGGAGCACCTGAGTTTAGGAGCCCACGGAGAAGGCAAGTCACCCGCTGTGTGCTCCGGCTCCGGGTACGCAGACAGGAACTGCACCCGGCTCCTGCCCGTAGAATTTTCCAAGCTCAAGTTAGCAGGAGAGGGATAACCGCCCCCCTTCCCCCCACACACACGCCCAAAGGAAGGGCTGCACACTGTACTTCTGGCTACACCTGACTCACTGGGTCCTCCCATCACTCTGGGTCGAGGCCACCTTCTCCTCATTTTACACAAGAGGATCCAAGACCTGGCAGACACCACCAGCAGCCTGCCAAAGGCCACACAGGGTCTGAGCCCTGCCTGCCCAAGCCTCAACCTGAACAGAATGGGATTAAGTTATTGGGGGGCATACATCACCACTCGAAAGGGGACTCGGGCACAGGAAGACATGGTAGGGTGGGGGAGTTGGCCCCCAGAACCCCTTCCCAGTTTTGAGCAAGACTTGAGCAAGATGCCTAGTTTCCCAGTCTCTCTTGGCACAAAGTACAGATTTTCACCCCAACTGCAGCCCCTTCCGCCACATGGGAAAGCTGAGGGTCTCTGAATGTTAAAGCAAAGTTGCTTTTGTTAAAGCAATTGTTCAACTGCTTTGATTGTTACATTGTTAAAGCCGGGGCTCCAGACATCACCAGCTCTCAAAAGGTGTGTGCTGCCCCTCTCTGGCCCTCGGTTTCCCCAGCAAAGGGACAGCAAAGGGGTGGCCCGGATGACTGGAATCCCTTTCCCCTCCAGCTTGAGGCACATGTGCATGTCCAGATGAACAATTTTCTGACACCAGACCGAAGGTCACACAGAGGCCAGGGCCTGTCAGAGGGGCTGCCCCTCAAGGACAGCGGGCAACCCCCTATTTGCTGCTGTCCTGTGTGGGCAGCTTCTCAGATTCTAAAGCTTTCACATATCTGGCCCTTCCTTTGAGGTCAGCTCTGAGAAGCAGGTGGGCTACCCCATGAGGGGACATGTTCCCATACAGCCCTTGGATGGGGCTCATACTCAGAGGGAGAGGTTCCCCCGAGACTATCATGGGAGCACAGCAAGGCACTCTATGGCGTAGCTTCTCCAAGATCGAAGTCCAACCAAACCCCAGGAAGAAAACACAGCTAACAATCTCATTCAGGAGCCTGGGCAAGGTCAACTGTCTGCCTTCAGCCCAGCCCCGCCTAAGAAGCCCCAGAGCAGCGGGGTGACAGGGCCCCTCAGATCTTCCTAGGCCCTGGCAGGCCCGCCTAGCCACCTAGCAGGAAACTGTCTCCTCGAAGGGCCTCCTGTAAGGCTGCCAGCTCTGCTGAGGCCTGGGACTGGGCAGAGCCCCAAAGGGCGTGCCCCTCACCCTTGGCCCGGCGTCGAGGTCCCAGACACAGGTCCCCAGGCCACTCCCCGAGAATGTGTTACTTTGCCTCATAGTCCCCTCCAGGCTCCTCCTGGTTCTGGCCAGTGGGGGGATGGAGGAGGGGAGGAAAGACCCAGGTCCTTGCCCTCAGCTGACTTGCCCTTGGCCAGCAGGTAGAGAAACAACTTTGGCGTGGGGTGAGCGACCAGGCTGCTGGCAACTAGGCCAGTGCCAGCAGGTGGGCAGCCAGGTACGCTGCAAGCCACGGCCCCTCTCTCCATCCATCCATCATCCGGTACAGCTCTGGTAGTTTCCAAGAGGAAGCAAAGCAGTGCCATCCCAGCCTGGCCGTGAAACCCCAGGACCAGTCTTCTCATGAGCCATGAGAGTTCCTTTAGTGCACTAGAAACAGAGAGGTAGGGGAGCAAACATCTGTGCCTGGAGAATGTTGGGGGACAGGAGAAGCAACGTATGTCCCCTTCCTCCCAACAGCCTTGGATCACTTCTGTTATCAGCCCCTTTCACAGGTGAGAAAACTGAGGCCCAGGGAGGTGCCATGAGCTGATGGAGGGTATACACGAGGGAGTGCCAGGCCACACTCTGGAGTGGTGGGGGGCTCTCCTCCACACTCTGGGTAGACTCCCTGCTGAAGCCCCCGCACTGAGCAAATCCTCTCCTTCCCCAAGCCTCAGTGTTGCTGTGTGTAACCAGACTGCTGTCATGGTCTGAATCCTAGAGGTGCTCACCCACTACCAGGTGAGTCATACCCCCCCCAACCCGCAAAGAAAGGCCTTCGCTCCCCAAGAATGCACTGCAGCTTCACTGAGGCTTACTACTGTCCCAGCTCTACAGATAAGGCTCAGAGGGCCACCCAGTCATAAAGTGGCAGCTCTGCCCCAGGGTGGAGTCCCTCCATCATAAAAGGCAAAGAAGCACTTTGGCAATCTGGGGGAGGGGCAGGAAAGGGAGGAGGGGGTTGAGAGTAATGGAACTGAAGGCCTTTGAGGGGGATACTTCCTGACCCTCTCCTCTTAGCTCCTCCTACCCAGGCCAAGCCAAACGCCCCTCATCATCTACCTCCACGTCATCAGTACCCATGTCCCAGCCTTGCTCCAGCATTCCTCATGGGAATTGGATCCTGTGCTTGGAAGATGAACCCCAGAGCTATCCTAGGCCTCTAGGGCCCAGCCTGCCCCAACTGTCTGGCTCAGAGACACTGCCTGGGCCAGGCCTCACCTCCCGCAGCCTCTATGGTTAAGCAGACTGGGTAACACTTCATCACACCTGGGCTCCTGGCCAAGTCTTCCAAATTCCAGAAGATAGACTGCTGCCTCTGAGAAGCCCTCTCTGATCTCCCCCTCCCATGCACCTGCGGCCTTCAATGCAGTCACTCCTGATGCCTGAGCAGGTGCCTATGCTGTTGGTCAGTGCCCCTGGCTGGTCTAGACTTTCCAGGAGGAAGGGGTGTGCCTCAATCCTCTTTACCTCTGTCCCAAGACTGCATGTATCCCCAGGGTGCTCTTAGAACATGCTAAAAGGGAAGGAGGAAGGAAATAAAATTCATCCTAAGGATCAGCCCAGTGCTCTCACCACCAGCTCCCATTGGATCCTGCCCAGCAGGTAGGGCCGGGGCTCTCGGACCCCGAGGGACAGTGGGCAAGGATTTAGGTCTGAAGTCTCCCAGAAACAAACCAGCAAGTGAGCCCATCACCATGCTGAGGGTCTCCCTGTCCCCACCCAGCTTTTAGGGTCTTGGGGCCCCAGAGGTTAAGGGACCCACTGATGTCATCTTGTCCAGGGAGCCCCAACACTTTGGGCTTTTGCAAACCAATACATTGTTCAACAGAGGGACTGTGAATGTACTGGGTTACTACTGTTTTATTTTGTCATGTACAGACTTCTTGAAAACCCCAAGACTGTCGACTACTACTAGCACAAAAGAAAGTATAATTTGATACTAATGAAACAGGTAGGACCTAAATCAGAAATGTAAAAGTTAACATGATTAGATATAAGAAATGTTCTCATCTCTTTCACTGTGAACCAGTGAAGATGCAGTGCAGAGACTGGCCTGTGGGAACCACTAATTGAATCCAATGTCCTTGTGCCCCACGGATGGCACCCCAGGGGTCCAGTGGGACTCACCCAAGCACACACAAGAGCCAGATAGCAGCACTGGGACCAGAACTTGGGACCCTAGAACTCTAATTTAATGCCTGTCACAGGAGCCAAAGGGTTTCAGAGTGAAACAGACCTAAGGCTCTTGCCACTGACTGGACGTGAGGCCATGGACCAGCCACTGAAGTGTCCCTAAGCCTCAGTCTGCCCACTTGTAAAACGGACTTATTCCTGACCCAGAAATCTTTGGGTTTTCTGGAAACTCCAGCAGCAGATCAATCAGGTGCAGAAAGAAGTAGCTGTCTCTTTACTGGTTCCAGTGCTGGCCCTAACCCTTCACAGGCTGGGGCCCCTTAGGGGTTTCGGGGGTCACAAACCAGGGTCACAACCATGGGAGGTTATGATAGGATAGTGGATGGCAGTGCCCCTCACTAACTGTACAGCACTGTACTGATGGAAAGAGTAAGTTTCTAGCTTGGAGCCTGAGGTTAAAGAGGGGGGCTCATTAGCACAGGAATAACGAATGGAGCAAGGCATGGCTGAATGTCTAGAACCAAGTCAAGGGCCACTGTGGCTGTTTACTTACACACACACACACACACACACACACACGGATTCGGGTCTCATGAACTGTGGTGGACACAAAGCTGACCAGCTCTCTGCGAGTGAGAAGGCCAGCCCCCCAAATTCTGCCCTCCCCACAGTGGCAGAGCCCCACTCTGTGGCTCTGCTCTTCGTCCTCGGCCCAGCTGCCGCTCGGGCGCAAGGGGACAGTCTTCTGCAGAAGATCTTTTTCTCCTTGTGGCTCCAAGGCTGTGGTCCCGCCATCAACCTAATTAGGAACCAGCTCCTTAATTGCAAATAAATACCAGGGAGTCAGAGCCGAGTGAACAACATCAAAGATGACCG
Source organism: Mustela putorius furo (assembly GCF_011764305.1). Lineage (NCBI taxonomy): Eukaryota > Metazoa > Chordata > Mammalia > Carnivora > Mustelidae > Mustela > Mustela putorius. The sequence continues at coordinate 10,253,379 of NW_025422045.1, read as the reverse complement.
CGCTCTGACCGAAACTCCTGCTCACTACCCCCTGCTCGGGGCCTGGCCTAGTTCCCAGCCAGACTCTGGGTCCTGTGGCTGGGAGGGCTCTGGGCTGGGGGTGGGAGGAGAGAAGAGGCGCGGTCTGGCGCTGTGTATGGGGTGGACCTGGCAGAGCGGCCCCAGGCTGGGGGGTCAGGAATCCTGCCTCGGGGCCTGCACCGGGCAGTCCCTCTTCCTTTCCCTGGCCTCTGGCTTCCCATCTGAATAACGGGCTCAAGATTTCTGCGATTTAGTGAATGTTCACAGCAGCTCTACTTGGAATCACCTGAACTTGGCAGACAGCTCAGATGTCCATCAACGGGAGAATGGATATTAGGGACTGAGTATTTGTGAACCCCCGAAATTCAGATACTGAAATCCTAAGCCCCAGTGTGATTGCCTTTGAAGGCAGGGCCTTTGGAGGATGATTTGGTCATGAGGGTAGAACCCTCCTGAATGGGATTAATGCTCTTAGAAGAGAGACCCAGAAGAGTTCCCTCACCCCTTCTGCCCTCCTGAGGATACAGCGAGAACACGGCCACCTATGAACCAGGAGTTGGGCCCTCACTAGACACCAACACTTGTCAGCACCTTGATCTTGGACTCCCCAGCCTCAGGAATGGTAAGAAATAAATAAGTGTTTTTTAAGCCACCCAGGCTACAGCATTGTTGTTACAGCAGCCCAAACAGACTAAGATCATGGAAACACAGAACTAAGGGACATCCATAGGACGGAATCCAACTCACCAATAAAAAGGCACGAACTAGTGAAACCCACAACAACGCGGGTGAATCTCCAATATGTTGTGCTAAGTGAAAGAAGCCAGATACAGAAGATAGGCTATTGGTTTCTATTTATATAACATTATTGAGCAGACAAAACGAACCTACGGTGATGGAAATCAGAACAGGGATTACCTCTGGGGAGCGGGAATGACTGGGAGGGGGCGTGAAAGAACGTTCTGGAATGATGGTCATGTTTGACATCTGGATTGGTACCATGGCAACTGGGGTGTACACGTACATGTACATCCACAGGCACCACCTATACTCGGAAGAGTGGTGCATTTAAGTGTAGCTATGATGCCTTGAAAGCAGGAGTATGTGCTGCTAGGGCAGCTCCCTATGGCTGCCCTGGAATGGCCTCAGCAGGGCTCTGCGGTGGCCCAGGGGACAGCCCCTGTGTTTCCAGACAAGGCACCGGTGACCCAACCTCCCCGTGGTGCCCACATTCCTGCCACCAGAGGGTGGTGGACACCTGTGGTGGGCAGGAGGAGACTGGCCCACAAGAGGCACTCTCCCCTGTGCCCAAGCCAACCGCTCTGATGGCTGGCATTCCTTCCTCTCCGCCTCCCATGTAATTGGGGCGGGGGGTGGGCACCAAGGGAGCTGACTGCAGCCTGGGGGAGGCGGGAAGAGCTCAAATCCCAAGAAAAGCCTTTAGCTTCTTCGAATCAGCAGTTTTCTGTCAAAACAAGGGGCAGGAACGTTCCTGCGGGCTCCCCCGTGGGCTGCACGCTCCAAAAGTCTGAGCATACGCAATGCAGCTTGTTTTCCTCGTGATCACCCCCCTTTCAGTTTGGCCAAACTGCCTCGGACCCGGCCATCCTGTGAACGGATGTACCCAGGTTCAAGTCTCTGTTTCCTCAGGCTCTAAGAGAGTGAGATGGGAAGGCTCAGAGCATTGGCAGGCTGGAACCCTGAGTCCTCCTGGTCTCCAGGGGCTTGGCGGGTTAGCCCATACGCCTCAGTGTTCAAAGCGTTTGCTGCTGCCTCCCAGCCGTCTGGGGCCACAGCAGCCTCCCTGCCTCTCCCCGGGGTTGGACAGAAAGAGCTGACACAGCCACACTTCACATGAGCAGAGAGAGCTAGGGCAGACAGACCCCGACCCCACCGAGGGCTGGGAAGGGAGACTCAGAGGCCCAGAGAGGTGAAGTGACATGCCCAAGGTCACCCAGAAAGCTGGCAGCAGAGCCTGGAGAGGAGCCCCCAGAGGGCTGGCTTTTCCAGTCCCCTTTTCACAGGCCGCACTGGGGCCTCCTGCCCTCCGGGAAAGCTCCTTTCTTCTGTCCCTTGTCATGCCTGTGGCTTCAAGTTCCCTTCCAGCCGGCAGCTTTTTCATCTGCGGCTCCCAGGCCTGGGAGTAATTATGTGGCCCTGGATCTGGTTAACCTAACACCCCTTTAAAAGCCCTGTTTGCCCATTAGATAAGTAGTTTTTGTAATCAAACGTAAGGGGGGAAAAGGAGTTTCCACTTAACCTTCCTTTGTCATTTTAAGCTGCAGAAATGGCTTTGGGTTTTGCAGCAAGTTCAGATATGCAGCATTCATTAGAGGCTCTTTTTCTACTTCTTTTTTTTTTCCTTTGTTAAGGGAGGGGGAGACCATTCCTTTATCCATTGGGCTCTGGCAGTAAAAGCAGAGAAGGAATGCGCACGGGGCCATGTCATGTTAATGGTCAACAGCTCAGAACGAGTCTCTCCGCTGAACTCTTTCCAAAAGCAGGGCCCAGCTGACAGGAGTTTCCTCTTATTCGCTCCCACTCGCCCCTCCCCACCCCCCACCTCAGCTCCAGCACCTTTGGCTCCTAGAGGAAGCCAGGCTTCCAAGAGGAAGTTCCTAATCGGTCATTACATCACGGGCGGTCTGGCCACCGCTGCTGCCTGCCCAGGGTCCACCTCAGGGGCTCTCTCAATCTCCGGGGCCGAGGTCGGCGCTGGCTACCCCCGCACCCCCCCCACCCCCCGCAGCCAGTAGGCCAGCCAGCTGCTCTGCTTGGGGATTCCCCCCGCCCACCCCCAAGACAGGGATGAGATGGGAATGCCAAGGGGGAATGACAGCAGGAGAGGAGGGAGGCCAGGAATCACACAGGCCGTGTGGCCCAAAAGGACCACTTTGCAGAGGATAAAACTAAGGCCGGAAGACGTAAAGCGACTTGCCAAGGCACATTGGAAATTCACCACTAGGCCAGGACCCACTGGGGATCTCCTGCGCAGGGCTAGACTTAAGAACGTGGTTTCAGGAGCAATGAGTGCTTCCTGCATGTGAATTTCAGTTCTGCCACTCACCAGCTGTGACATCTTGGGTACACGACTTCACCTCCCCGGACCTCAGTTTCCTAATCTGTGAAATGGGGATGCAATCATCGCTTACCTCAGTCAGGCTGCTGGGATTCACTTCAAGGGCACCAAATTAATGCCTGGTTCGCAACAGGCACTCCGTAAGTAACAGCTGTCCCTATTCTTACTAACATTATTAACCACTGTCAATCTTATCTTTCTATATTATTTGTATACATTATTTAACAGACTGAGTCGGCTCTTTGGTTCATAAAGATTTTCGCATTAGGTAATAATATCTACAGAGATAAGACATGCCAATGGAGTTGAAAAGTAAGGGGAAACAGCAGTAGTAATAAAATAAACCAGCCAATAATACTAATAATACTATATATCAGCCACCATTTAATGAACCATTGCCAGATGCCAGGCAGAATACGAAGCACTTTAAATGCACTATCTCAACATCTGGCGAGTCACTTTTACACTTCCACCAGCCCTCTCAGTCACTCCCATTTTAAGATGAAGGAACCGAGGCCCGAAGGTCAGGTAACGTGTCCACAGCCCCCAGCTAGGAAGCTGCAACATCTGAGCTTGACTACCTGGGCTTTGAGACAGGGGACTCTGCGCTACCCCGGTGGTTGCAACCTGGAGGAGAGCAGGGTAATGCCACTATCAGGGACCACCCAGCCAGGTCCACTCCGAGCTGGCAGGGGAAGGTTCTATAAAGACTCGACCTAAAAAGGGGTCCTTGGGGGTGCCTGGATGGTTCAGTCAGGGAAGCGTTGGACTTCAACTCAGGTCATGGCTCCCTGCTCAGTGGGGAGTCTGCATGTCCCTCTCCCTCTCCCTCTGCCTGCCACTCCCCCACTAGTCACGTGCACTCTCCTCCTCTCTCTAATAAATAAAATCTTTTTAAAAAAGGGGGGAATCCTTGGATGTGGCACTGTGGTGGGCTACTACCCCACCACGTGCTGCCCACCTTACCATTACCAGGAGGGCAGTGCGGTTTTCGGAGAGCATACAGCATACGGCACAACGGCTACCAACGGCCCCCTACAGAGTCCCGCAAACATACATACTTTCTTAGTGTTTCAGTTTTCACACACCCCCTCTACCCTTCCAAAACCCGATGAGCGTTTTCTAGATGCTACAGTGCAGAACAGTGGTTTTGGGGAAGGGATACTAACCCCAGCGGAGTCCTGGGGTGGGGGTGGGGGGCAGGCACGCAGGCTCTTTATCCATGCTCTCTCTAGAAGCTGCCAATTCCATCCAAGAGATGGAATCATCCCCTTCTCCAAGTGATGAAGTTCTAGAACCTAGGTGAGGTTTGGTGGGCTGAGGCTGTTCCCTCATCACAAGGACAGAACCCGGGTTGGTAGGGCCACAGGGCAATGCGGGGTGGGAGTCCTGAGGGGTGGCCTCACACCCTCTGCTGGGTCCTTCATGCTGCCTCATCGGCTCCTTCTGCTCTTCAGGGTGGTCCGCAGAGCCTCCACCCTGGATGGGGTTGGGGGCGGTGTGCTAGGATAGTCTGTGGCAGACACAGGCCATAACCGGCCTTCTCTAGGGAAAGGCCTGTGGGGCCCTGCAGGAAGGCCTTTCTTCCAGCCTCCGCGCCGTGTCCCTGGCCTGCTTGACCTCGCATCTCTGGTGGAACAAAGTGGCAGCCTGGGCCGCGGTGGGGAAGGTTTCCACTCCTTTTTCCTGTGCTGTATTCAAACAAGTTCTGAAAAGCAAACTCCTGGGGCACCCTTGACAGAAAACAAGTTCCCAGCCGGGCCCTAACACACATGCCTGCTCCGTGTCCCCCTGCAACCCCACCCCACTTTCTCCAGGACCTACTGCTTCAGGGAGACCCACCAGGGGGGCAACACTGGGGCCCTGCTGCCATCAGCGTCCATCTCGCTCTGCTGCCCCGGTGAGATTGTTTCAGGCTCCCTGTACCAAGGCTTCTCTCCCTGTGTCTCTGTGCCCTATGGTCCAAGCTCCCTTCTTACAACACTCTGCGGGAGGCTACAGCCTCCCACGGCCACCCCGGAGGCTGCCATGAGCCTGGAGGACCAGACGACACCAGAAACACCGTGCACTTGCCTGGACCAGCCTGGCCCTCCTAAAGGAAACCCAGTCACCTAAGCCAGAGGCGGAAGAAGACCCCCAAGGAGGCAGGCCTGGGACCCAGTCCAGAGTCGGGGAGAATTCTGGTTCCCTGGGCCCTGCGAGCGAAGTACAGGAGACAGGTCTGCCGAGAGGAGAGACAGCGATAAGAAGCTTAGAAAATCAGCCCCCATTTTCAAGAAGGAACCAGTTTCTGCAACAAAAGCCTCTGAACTTTGCTCCCATTCCAAGTCCTCTTTTGTCTTATCACAAAGTCGACTCTGAATCTGTTTGTTTGTTTTCTTACGCAGAGACCTACTGGGGTGGGAAAGCCTTGCTTTTCATATTGTGCCTGGAAAGATTCTGAAATAACACTATTTGTGCAAGATCATGAAGCTGCGCACCACCTGGGTCCCCAGGAAAGAGGCGGCAGTTATGAGGCACCCCAGTCCTCCCTGCCTGCAGGTGGGCCCTGCTCATGGCCCAACTCCCGAATTCACACACAAACCGGGCCCCTCCCAGGTCTCCAGGGTTCTCGGTCCCCGGAGCTGGGTGTTCTATTTTTTCTTCTTCTTCTTCTTCTTTTTTTAATATTTTATTTATTTCTTTGTGTGAGAGGGAGCGCGTGCACAGGATGCAGGGCTCAATCCCAGGATGCCGGGACTATGACCTGACCCAAAGGTAAACACTTCAACTGAGCCAACCAGGCACCCCATGAGCTGGGTTTCCATCTTCAAGCTTTAGGTGCCAACATTGGCGGATTCAACCCAACCTGACTTCCCTGTTGGATCCGAGACCACAGAGAACAAAATCGACCTTTGGGGGGGTTCAGATGGGGACAGCCTGGGCATGTGGGAGAGGTGCAGGGGTGCAGTCTATGGCAGGTGGTGGGGAGCTCCAGGGTCCGGGAGAACGTGGGACCCCTTTGCTTTCCTTTCCTTTCCCAAATACAATTTTACTGGAAAACCTCCTGCCCCGGACTTCTGCTTGGACCCAACATAACGCCATAAAAGCAAAGTACCTCAAAATCGCCCTCCATCAGCCTGTCTCAGCCCTCAGGGGCAGGAACCTAAAGCTGGTATAGAGATGGCCCGAGGGGGGCACCTGGGTGGCTCAGCAGGTTAAGCCGCTGCCTTCGGCTCAGGTCGTGAACTCGGAGTCCTGGGATCGAGCCCCGCATCGGGCTCTCTGCTCAGCAGGGAGCCTGCTTCCTCCTCTCTGCCTGCTTGTGATCTCTCTCAATAAATCTCTCTCAAATAAATAAATAAAATCTTTAAAAAAAAAAAAAAAAGAAATGGCCCGAGGGATAACCAGGTGAGGCCCCCCACAGCCTGGACCCCTCATATCCCTGGCTCTGTCACCTCCTGCCATTGGGGTCCCTTAACTCCCTGTGCCTTAACACCCTCCTCTTGTGTACTTTGTCCATCCTACTCTCCTCTGATCTGGCAGGCTCCTGAGACTACCCATTTGCAAAACTGGTCTGTGGGCAGGTCCCTCCATCTCTGAGAGCCAGGACCGGCTACGTACTTTTGGGGGTCAATATGAAAATGAAAACGTAGGGTTCCTTGTTCAAAAATTATTCTGGGGCCGCCTGGGTGGTTCAGTCGCTTAAGCGTCCAACTGGATCTCAGCTCAGGTCTTGATCTCAGGGTCTGGGAGTTCAAGCCCCACGTTGGGCTCTGCATTGGGTGAGGAGCCTTCTTCAAAAAAGGATTTAGAATTTCAGTGGTGAAGGCGGGTGTGTGTGTGTGTGTGTTTGTGCAGTGGATGGAGCAGAGGCCCCACCCGAGCACGGGTCTGGAGTGAGGCACGCCAAGATGCACACCAAGAAGGGAGTCTTAGGGATCACTGGTTTCCCTTGCAGAGTACCTCACTCCAGGGGAGTTAGCGAAGGTCCTCACGACAGTTTCCTCCCCTAATCCCCAACATTTGTCAGACTCCTGCTCACTCAGGATCCCGTCGTCACTCCCCTGGAAAAGCCTTCCTCCAACCCTGGGTGTGACCACATCCTGTCTGATGCTGCCATTAGGAGGGCACGTGGGTCCAACCCATTCACCCGCGAGAGGACTGGCCCGGGATGAGGCTGCCCTCGGCTCTGCTTCTCCTCCCCTGGGCTCCGGCGCCACGAGCCTGACAGGGTGCTCTCCACAGTGGGGTGCCAAACGGATTTTAGAGCTGGGAGCTCGGGGAGCCACTGGGAAATCCCTGGGTCATCCCTGGGTCTTCCCTGGGTCTGAAAAAGGTGAGCAGCCACACCTGTTCCCAGTTGACAGATGACAACATGGATGCTCAGAGGCCCAGACACCGAGGCAAGGAGGGCGAGGCTTCGTTTCTACTTGAGGATCCTCATGAAGCAGCCCGGCCAATGGAATCCCAGATAAGCTCACTGTGCGCAAGGCTTGTTTCGGAACCCCCCGCCCAAATCGCCTACAGCCTATAGTCATCTGTTTGGCAAAGGGGGGTGGATTTCACTTCGCTGACTTGCTAAGTCCATGAGGGTGAAGGGAACAGAAGGGATGGCTCTGAATGGAAGAGCCAAAGAACAGGGTGGGAGGCTGGTTGTCTTCTCTGCATAGCTCTCAAAAATACGCTTCATCTTGGGGTGCCTGCGTGGCTCAGTGGGTTAAAGCCTCTGCCTTACGCTTGGGTCATGATCCCAGGGTCCTGGGATCAAGCCGTGCATTGGGCTCTCTGCTCAGTGGGGAGCCTGCTTCCTCCTCTCTCTCTGCCTGCCTCTCTGCCTACTTGTGATCCCTGTCAAATAAATAAATAAAACCTTAAAAAAAAAAAACGCTTCATCTAACACCAGCCTGTTGTTATTTACCAACAAGACAGTGTCATGTGACCTCTGCCAAACACACCTGCCTTGATTTTACACTACAGGCGCAGGTTGCCATAAGCACCCCCAAAATAAAGTACCAGAGGCAGGGGCATTCGATTCAAAAAATAATCCCCGTGTTAAATCCTCTTTTCTAAGATATCCTTTTGCGACACAAAGGTGCATAAACCACACCTCTTCAGTGAACGCAGAGTCCAACCTGGTGGATTTTCTTAAAGCGAGGGTTGCCTGGATCACTCTTGCATATTTCTAGAACAAACAGGAGGGCTTTGTAATAAGCAAAAAACTAATATTGACTGGAGAGATCATTAAGCCACAATTAAATACTAGTATTTGCCGTAAAGAACACAGTAACAGGAGATTTAAATGTTCCCTGCAGAAATGTTGCAAAAGGACCCGCAGGCTTGGCAGTGGCTCACGCCTGTGACCAGGTCTCCCATCTGTGGCTGTGCTACCGTGTGCGGCTTGAAGCCGTCTCGGCCCAGGCTCCGAGCTGCCTGTCACGGGCTGGCTTGTCAGGTCTGGGGCAGGAGGTGCAGGGGAGGGAAGGAGCCAGTCAGTCCATCATGTCAGGCTAGCAGGTGGACACAGTCCCAGAGCCCTGGCCCCACACTCCAACCTCAAGTCCAGTACTGGTTTCCACAGCCTCAGGAGGCCAAGCTTGGTTCCCACAGCCCCGAGAGCCCAGGCCAAGAAAGGTGGCTCTCCCCCATGAGTGGTGATGGGATGCTATTTTGAAATGTGGAGGGCTTTCTGATCCTCCAAGCCCATCATTCATAAGTGACCCTATTTTAGGTTATGAAATCTAAAACTCAGAGGGGTGGGTGGGCTGACTGCCCCCTGGTCCTCACGGGTTAACAAGGAAGCAGGGCAGGGCTTGTCTGCATCTTTTGAGGCTCCTTCTACCATCACTGCCTCCTGCCAGGCTCCTCAGGAAGGTGAGCCATCACCTCTGGAACCGTTATGTATTTCTCAAAGTAATCCTTCGGCCTGTGTCTGTGCACCCATGGCCTCACATGGCAGGACTCAAGTCACGAGAGCAATGGTCCTGTCAACTGTGCTTCTAATTGGTCTGCCACGGCTCACTTTTTTTTTTTTTTAAAGACTTTTATTTATTCATTTGACAGATAGATCACAAGTAGGCAGAGAGGCAGGCAGAGAGAGAGAGGAGGAAGCAGGCTCCCCACTGAGCAGAAAGTCCAATTCGGGGCTCGATCCCAGGACCCTGGGATCATGACCCAAGCCCAAGGCAGAGGCTTTAACCCACTGAGCCACCCAGGCGCCCCTGCCAGGGCTCACTTTTCAGCTCAGAGGGGCATAGGGCTTGTGTGCCATGACCAAGTTCATAATCCTTGACAAGAAGCCCAGGGAGACATCTGGGCTGAACCCAACTCATGGCAATGCCCAGTGCCTTCTAGAGCTGCCTCCCCCTGTGGAGGGCTGTTTGCAGTCACAGGGACCCAAGTGCTAGCGGGAGAAAGGAGTATCTTTGCTGAGACCTGGGCAGGCGCGAAGGGACTCCTAGAGAAGGAGGGTGAATAATCGTGTCTGTACGGTTGCGCGTGAGCCCGGCAAACACGAGCAGAGCTCTGCAAAGTGACGACCCTGCCTACAGGTGCCATAGGCATCCTCTGCCATCACCGGGCTGTCACTGAGGCCTCATCTCCAGTCATTCCCTGGGAATCCAGTTGCTCCTGAGCATTTCATTTAACCCTGAGAACAATCCAGGCATAATCTTACAAGGAAGGAAATTGAGGCTCAGGGAGGTTAAGCCCCCTGCCCAAGGTCACACGGGCGAAAGTGTGCAACTGCAATTCCAGGCAGCCAAACCTCCACACCCACCGCTCCCTCCATGCCTCCTCTCAGAAGAGTGTGTCCCAGCGGGCACTCAACTTCCAGCCTAGACCCAGCTGGGCCAGGTGCCCAGGGCCAAGTCCCTCTCCCTGCTGTCTCCCACGGGTGTGCCTCACGCCTCCTCCACCAAGGCTGGCACCGGCCCCACAGCCCCCCACCCTTTCCTCCTCCCTTCCAGTGGGCACGAAGGGCCGTGCGGGCCGCCAGCGTCTACATTCCTGGAGCACATGCCCACATCGGGCCCACTAAGGAGGATCCCAAATAATTCAGCCCATAAATCATGGCCATTGTGAATTTCCCTCTTAGCCACAGGCAAAGTTGAACTTCTCCTTCCCGCACTGGAGTTAACCACTCTTTGTTCACTCTATCTCTCTCGCAGCTCTGCCTGGCTGGGGGCCAGCTCTCAATTATTAATTAATCTGGGAGGCGCAGGTTGCATTCCTGGCCGCCTAACCACTTCCTCCTCGGTCAGCCGGGGCTCGCAGGCCAGGCCCACTGAGCGGCATCACGCCTCCCACAACGTCCCAGCCCTATCTTTTGGCCATCGCTGCCAGAAAAGACACTTTAAACCAAAGTGAAAAATAACAGCACCAAACCCAAACGTCCAGAAGTCTCCTTCTCTGGCTCCATCCCAAGCTGCGTGCCACCATCACCCATCACCATAAAACTGTGACATGCCTCAGTTTCTCGTCTATGCCATGGGGGGAAGCTCTTCCCTCCCTGACATGCAAGGCTGCTGTCAGTGTGTGTACCGAATTATCCCCTGATAATTCTCACTAGCCAGAAAGGAGGACCCCAAGATGTGAAGCCCAGAGGCCATCAGAGGCTGGGCTGGGGAAGATGCTGCTTCTCATTCATTCCCTCTATTCTCTTGCTCTAACCTCATTGGAAGAAGAATGACAGGCAGGTGGGTGACACAAGGCAGGGGACCCTACGGTTATGCTCAGTTTTATTCAAGTCATTCGGGTATCTGCAAAGACAATGAGGAAGAGGATGGGAATATGGGCCCGTCTTTATCTGGGTCAAGTCTCTGGGAGGCCTTTGCATGGGTAAACACCCCAAGAAATCCAGGAATCCACAGAACAAAGTGACCAACCTTGGGGGGTAGTGAGAACCAGCTATGAAATGAGAGCCTGGGTCTCCTAGGATCAGGGCCGCATCCTTAGACCAAGCAGGATCTTTCATTGCTGATCAGCAGTAATGTGGAAAGGCTCACGCCAGTGCTGGCTGGCAGAATGTCGACAGTGAGCCACGAGACCAGGGAAGGATAAAAGCAGTAGAGGGAAAACATCAGGTCACAAAACAAGAAAGAACATCTGTTGTCGCTGGAAAGTACCATCAGGTATCCCTTGGTCTGTCATCTTTCTCCTTTTCTCCTCCTTCCACTGGCCCCATACACACCCCACCATATGCCAGCTTCACCCGGAGTGTCCACAGGCCAGACAAGCTCCGGGGACAATACCAGTGGGCATGGTCTAGGAAAGATCTCATGCTTCATCTACTCTGTAACATGTCTGCTTTTGATCTGATAAAGACATATGATTTGTCCCTGGAGTCTTCACATAATGTTGACACTGAGGAGGAAAGGACACTTCGGGCTTCCCTTACCCTAAGCGCTGAGGCTCTTGGACAAAGCATGCATGCTCCCGAGATAAACTATTGTGCACGTGCAAGAAAGCACCATTAATTAGGACTTGCAAATCCAGAGTTTGTAATAATTCCGAAAGCAGCTTGGGTTGAAGTTAAAAAAGAAGTTTTGATAAACAAATGCAAAACATAAATAAGGTTCAGGAGAACTGTTTATCCTACGAGGGCTGTATAAACAACTGACATACCAATTACAGATCGCTCTTATCTGCCCACTCAAGCACATCTCCAAATGACCGCCAACAGGAAACATTATCCATGAGCTTTCCAGTCTGCCCTGGTTGAAAATCACCAAACATGGTTTCTTAGACAGCAGTCTTTCCAGTCTGTCGCCCACCATCCCATCTGCTGCCCTGGTGAGGAGTCCCCAAGTTGACGCTGTTGCCTTTCTAGGTATCTGGAAGGGAAGCCACTTGGATAGCTGAGCCCCTGGCACCCCCAGGGCCTCTCAGAGCGGCTGCCTGAGGGAGGAGTGGTGGCCCTTGGCTCCAGCCCACCAGCTCGCCCCCTAGTTATCTCCATGCCCATCTTAAAGCAGCAGTGTCTCCTAGGGCATTAGGCCCGGGGATCCAGCCAACTGGAGCAAGTGCACGTGAGGGCAGGTGGGGAGGGGCCCCAGCTGGTGTCAAAACACCTCGGGTGCCCACGGCAGGTGGGGAACCAAGGTCGGTCATGGCCTTGGTGATTTACACACAAGCCAGGTTCCGTGCCTTCTTCCTGAGAGGCAGCTGCATTTTCAACTCTGGGGCATCAATACTGTCTTCTAGGGAGCAGGCAAGGTGAGAGTCCCAGGAGTACAGGGTGGCAGGAAGAGGCCCTGGGTAAGGCTGGGAAGCAGTCAAGCTGAGAGGGTGTGTTGGTCCTGGCCCGCGAGGGACAGACTGCAAGGCCCCAGAGAAGCGGGCAGAGGGCCAAGCTGGAAATACCGAGGGCCGCTCCAGCTCCAGCAGGCGGCCCTGCCAAGTCGGGGAGGCGGCACTGATGGGGGAATGGCAGGTTCCGGCCGGGCGGGTCCCCAAGGCCACCGAGTCAGGAGCAACTGCCTGTGTCTCCAGGCACGTGGGGACTTGAGCCGTGCCAGGGAGACCCAGAGCCGCCAGTCTCCCTGGGGTGCCTCTGTCCTGGCGCTACCCTGCAGCCCGCCAGCCAAAGGACCCCTGAGGAATGCAGAGCCCCTGCAAGTGGCACTGACCTTGGGCCAGGAGTCAGGCACAGTCTCCGGGCCAGAAAAATTTTTCTTCTGCCTCTACCTTCTGCCTCCAAGTTCTGGAAGGGCTCCATAGAGCTCCCCTGAGACCACTGCCCACATGGAGTCTACGGCTACTGGCCTTGTGAGCATTTCAGTGGTCTTCTGGATCACCAAGACCCTGAGAGCAGACGCTGGGTGATGGAACCAGCCAAAGACGGGCTCCCGAGGCTAGCAGGGGCCTCTCTCTCTGCTATGTCCCTTGGGGAGACAGGGACAGCTTATGGGACAGGGAAGCCAGGCATCCTGTTGGGCGCTTTTTCTCTGCTGCCCCAACTCCTCTGCACCTCCCTCTTGGGCTTCAAAACTTGCTATCAGTTCAGACCAGCAAAAACACTGAGGCAGGGGCTTGTAAGTGCGTGCGACCAGAAATGGGACAGACATTCTGCCACTAACCCACAGATGAAGGAACTTCACCCAGACGTTTGGAATCTGAGCATGACTTGGTTCAACCCTTGCCCTCTTCTTGGCCTTTCCCGTAAAACCAGCAGATGGACCCACCTACTTACAGAGACCCACCAAGAACCACAACCTAGCAGCAGGTCATTCCTGCCAGTCTGAGCCTCTCTACCTTCTCAAAGCGCCCCCTCCCGACCGCTCCCACCCAGCCACAAGAGCGGCCCTGCCCCAGGGTGGGGGGAGAGGGGGCCCGCTCCCCCCCAACATGTGGAGCCCCACCCCAAAACCCTGGAAGCAAATTCCCTGAGGGGAAAGAGTGGGTCGGATGTTTTCAGGAACCACTCATTGTGGGTTTGGGGTCCAGCCAACAGAAGTACCGCGGAGATGTGAGAAGAGCCCTTGCTGAGGAGGCTGGCTCTTCCCTCGGGCTCACTAAGCGCCTACTGTGTGCAAGGGGGCAACAGCACAGGCTCCCTGGAAGACGGGTCCTTCCGTGGCGAGGGAAGCGCTAGAGGCCGAAGCGAGGACAAGATGACGGAGATGTCAAAGGAAATCAGAGAGACTCTTTGTTTTTGTAAACATCATTCCTTCTGGTCAGTTCCAAGTTATTCAGCGGGCTCTACACACATATTTCTTCCCTCAAACCAAAATAGCCCTCCCTAAGACTTCCAGTCTGAGAGGAGTAAAAGAAACAGCATAAACATTCTTTGCGTCTGGCCTATAGGCAGTGAGCCTGGGGCCTGGGCCTGGAGCTGAGGGCAAGCCCGGGACAGGCCCCACCCCCGACAGCCCTGCTCCCAACTCAGGATGGGCTCGGTCACCTGGGGAAGCCACCTGCCTGCCTAACAGGTCTGCGACAGTCTGGCAGTGGGGGGGCGCGGGGGGGCACACCACTCCTGGATTGGTGGAAACTCTAAAAAACTACAGAGTGCTGGGGCAGGTGTGTGTGTGGGGGGGGGGGGCAGGACATACTGTCTAAGAGCAACCTCGTGCTTATTTCAGAGAGAAACTTGGAGGAAGTGAGGGGGAAATCAAAGGATTCATAGAGACTTGCTAAGCTTCAGGGCTACAGACCATCGGGTCCAACGCCCTCCCTTTCCAGAAGGGGAAACTGAGGCTCAGAGAGCAGAAATCACTTGCCAGAGGTCAGGCAGCGGGGCCGGGCCCCACAGCGAGGGCACCCCGTCTCTGAGGAAAGGCTCAGTCCTCGATACCACGGGGCTCCAGGAACAAATAATCCTGAGGAGGCCAGCCAACACGAATTATTTTTGCAAAAGGGTCTGTTTGTTTGTTCTTGTGGGTAACAGGGAGAGAGTCCTTCCTCGAATGGCTGTCAGAGCAACCCCCCGTCCCCGCCTGAGAAGTGACCCGCCCTGGCTGGCCGGCACCACCACAGACTCTCAGGCAAAGGATGTGCGTTGCAAAAATGGGGCAAAGTTTCCTATTCTGAAGATAACATTGTAAGACACAGGAAGTCTGCGAGCAGAGAGCCTGCGTTTCCAGAAAGGTCTCTGCACACCCATTCGCAACCACTTCCATTGTACAGGGCTTCTCGAGAGTCAGAGTCAAGGCTGGGGGTGGGGAAGGAGGCATGGGGACAGGACTGGGAAGGGGCAGCAGCCACTGCCCACGTAAGGGTCCACAGAGGGCTTTCCAGTTTCCCAGGCTCACTGGACCTCGCCGCGACATGGACCCCATTCCGAGCCCCAGCTTCCCACCTGGAAAACTAAAAGGGTTAAAAGAGCCTGTGTTCCTCCTACTTTGGGCCCTGGTGTCCTGATTCCCAGGCCCCGCCTCTGGAGTTTCTGATTCATGGCTCCTGGGTGGAGCCCGGGAACCTACGCTTTTTAACAAGATTTAAGAGGCCCCTTTTCTGGCTGATATGTCATGATCCCAAGAGTGGAGGGTTCAACAGCCTGGCATGGTGGTTGAGAGACCTGGCTTTCTCGAGCGAGGAATGACAGGGGCAGGAAGGAGACCGAACCAAAGGGACTTCCTAGAATCAGACAGATGTGGCGGTCCCAGCGCCAGGCCGGGAGACCGGCAGGAAAGGCGACACTCTGGAGCCACAGTGGATGGCCCTGACTCAGTGTGTCTGGGTGTATGTGAGGACAGAGCCTCGGGTCAGCGTGCACTTCCATGTGAGACTTGGAATCAAGGACCTCGGTTCAAATCCCAGCTAGCTGTGTGTCTGAGACAGATGGCCTTAGCCTCTCTGGGCCTCGGGTTCCCCGTCTGCGAAATGGGATCCAGAATACCCACGACAAGGAACCATTGGTTGGAGACTTCCATACTAATAGCTGACATCTCTGGCAAGCTGACCATATACCAGGCACAGCTAGTTCCCACCACTAAATAGCTAATGCTATTTAGTGCCCCATTTTACAGAGAAGGAGAGAACTGAGGCCTCTTGGCCAATCCAAGGTGGTGCCTGGATTCATAAACATTCAGCCTGACCTCTTCACTCCCAGTGGTGTGTAGCAGGCAGCAAGGCTCTCCACAGACGCTGCCTTCCTCCCACAGGCACCTTCTAGAACTAACACTGTGCACAACCCTGTTCTCCTGGGGTGTCAGGAAACCAGACTTAGAGCTCCAAGTCCTAAGGAAGAGAGGACACAACTACAAAAGAGCATCATTATATTCATTTATAAATGAGGGGTGTGAAGCCAAGAAGGCCAGACCCCCAAATCCATCTAGGGGAGAAGGACAGCTCAGTGGGAGGGGCTGGAAGAGATGGGGAAAGAAAGCAATGCTCTGGGGGGTGAGGAATGGCCTGGGTCAAGGCACTCAGCCAGGAGAAGACAAGGCAAAAACAGCTTCCTGTGGCCGGACCACGCAACACGGAAGGGCAACACGGAGAAAAAAGAACTTAAGAGGTTGGCTAAGGCCAGACCATGCAAGACCTTCACCATCGGACTAGGGCTGACCACTCGTGTTGTGGTATGGACACAGGGAGCCATGGAAAGGTGGTAGGCAAGGAGGGTCATGGCCCTGACAGCTCCCCACGGTTTCATGGGTGCACACCCCAAAAGACCACTCGCTCATTAAGGACAAGAACACTGGTTACTATTGGCTATGACTGATACAAGAAGATAGGTGGATTTTCCAAGTGGGAAATCTAGGACCATACAAAGCACTCAGCGCAGAAGATAAGGAGCTTTTTCTCCTGATCTTTATTAGTCAAGCACATTTTGAGTGCTCCTGATCTTTATTAGTCAAGCACATTTGACTACTAGTTTAAAAAAAACCAAGGTGTGAGCAAAGACCTGGTATAGTACAATGAGACAAGCATCTGTAAATATGTATTTATCAACAAGCTTACAGTATTGTTCATGATTCTCTGTGTCTCTGGCTACTGGATCTTTCAACTTCTGAAAGCAACGTGTCATCAAGCCCTAAACCTTCTGAGGGCTTCTCAGACTCTTTTTTATTTGTCTATCATTGATTTAGAGATTTCAAAGTTACGCTGTTAGGTGTATAAAGGTTCTTGGTTATTTTAGCTTTGATATAAGTCAGGGGTTAGCAAAAGCCAAATGTGGCCCACCACTTGTTATTATAAATAAAGTTTTACGGGAACACGGATACATTCACTGTTTCATGCATTGTCTGTGGATGCCACAAAGGCTGAGTGGAGAGTGGAACAGAGACTGCAGAGCCTGCAAAGCTGAAAATGTTTCTTATTGAGCCCTTCACCGAAGTCTGCCAACCCTTCATCCCTGTAAAATTTTGCCTCTTCATTCCTTTTAATGCTCTTTGCCTGGAATTCTACTGTCTCACATTAATACTGTTGTACCTACTTTCTTTTAGTGTTTCTCTTCCCTTTTCCATTTTCTGTCATCTTGACCCACTTACATAATTTTGTTTAGGTGCGTCTCTTCTGGAAATCCAGCATAGAGCTGAAAGCGTCTATCCCGTTTACTCGCACTAGTGTCTAGACTTGCCATATGGTTATTCGTTTTTGTTTGTTTGTTTGTTTTTTGTTTTAAATCTACCATGGTTTGTTCTTTAGAGTGGTTAAGTCCCAGGAGGAAAAGGAGCAGGGCGAGGAAGACTTCTGCTGTATCAGTATATATTGAAATTTATATAAAGAAAACATAACTCTATGACTTATGCAATGACATGTGATTTTAGATTTAACAGCCAAAAGGAGTTTGAGAGACCCAAGAGTCGTGAACATACAAGGGTCAGTATGATGAATTCTTCGGTCAACAAAAGTTCCAGTCACACTTTCCTTCCCACCACCTCCACCCGCAGACACAAAGACAACAACGACTTTATATAAATGGAGTTCACATAATGCACAGTTTGCTTCAGGGAGGGTCCCCCGGCCCTGTCAGACTGACCAGAAACTGGGCAATGGCTCCCTGAGGTCACCGGTGGCCCCGGCAGCCGTCCCTCCCACCCTGGTCCCAGCCAGGCCATCTCCACGTTTCCAGAGGGCTCAGTCCCCAGCGCCCGGCCCACTGCCTTCCCCGCGGCTCTGTTGTCTTGCCAGCACTTCCTTCAGCTCCGTGGACATTCCGGCATCCAGGGCGTGTGTGCGGAATGCGTGCTCGGGGCAGGCCCGGCCCCGCACCCCCAGCTCCGAACTACCGCCCCTGCTCTCCTGCCAGCCCCACCCCCAGAGCGGCCTTTGGCTCCCTCCAGAAGCAAGAGACCTCCAAGAGACCCTGTGCAAGGCCCCGAGAGGGGTCAGAGTCCAGATGCCTCAGCAACACCCCCCTTCGGCCTGGGGGATAGGGACAGACCCATCCTATGAGGGGGGGAGGTTCCCCCGTCAGGAGCCATCAGGGGTGGCACCCTGGCTTCAGGCTGTGGGCCTCTGCCCCACTGTGCTAAAGAATTTGTCCACTGTCTCCTGCCTCCACGTGAGTCCCTGTCATTCTGGGTGACTCCTCCTCAAGGAAAGGGTGGCTGGAGGAGGTCTCCAGTGAAACGGGAAGGGGCATTTCCTGCCATCTCTGACATAGCTGCCGGACGCCCAAAGACACCTCTCCCCCCAAGTTCTGCTCTGGGAATCGGAGTTGGAAATGGGTGAGGATTGCAGAAAAGCACTCCCTGGACACCTGTTGTGCTATCCGCCAGACCGTCTCCTGTCCTCTCACCTCCGTGAGCTCATCCACGACAGTCTGGGAGACAAGGGCTACCACCCTCACAGTAAAGATGGGGAAACTGAGACTCGGAGAGATTTAAGTAAGGTTCCCAGGTCACAGAAGCTAGTTGGCAGCAGAAGCTCTGCCCCAAACCCCAAGAGGCTGAGGACTCTTGGTGAGGGACTTTTCCACTATGCACAGCTGCCTCAGATAGACCCGAAGCAGAACTTCCCTCCCAACTTGGGAGGGGCAAGCCCAAAGCTCCCTGGGAGGAGAAAAGTTTCTTCCTAGGGAGCAGAAACAGCCATGAGGTGAGAACCCCCGGTCCCCCACTCTCACCTCTGTCCAGGGAAGCCAGCTTATGCCTCAAACCAACTCTGCTCCTAATTTGCTGTGTGACTTAAGGCAAGTCGCTTCCCCACTCTGAGTGTCCATTTCTTGAAAACAAGGGGTTCGGACGAGAAGAAACTTTGATATTCCTTCCAGCTCCATCAGTCCCGTTCCGCCCATTCCTAAACCTGATGGAGTCCCCCGCTGGAAGATTCTGCCGTGGTATGGGACCCCTCCCCTCTGTGGATACGTGGGATGGAGGGGAGGGCAGACAGAGCAATGGAAAACAAATATTTTCAAGGGATGGGAGTAAACACCGCTGTTGGCATGGCAAAGCCCGTGGAGTTGCTGAACTAGAATCCTGAAACCGTTAAAAATAGGAAAAGAAACGGTACAGTTCACATATTTTGCAAAGCTAAGTTAAATCAACATCTGCAAAAAATATCCCCGTTAAACGGAATAGCAGGATTTCATTAAGTAAATTGCAAGTTGGCAAAAATTCTGAAAGAAAGGGGAAAAGCCACGGGCTGGCCTGTAATTTAAACCTTATTTTAACTGTGACAGCATGACTGCAAAGGGCTCCGTTTCCAAACAAAAGGAAAAAAATAAAATAAAACCTAAAAAAAAAAAAAATTTTTTTTTTTTTTGAAAAGGGCCTCCTGCACTCCCAGGCATGCCCCTCCCCCTAGCTTCCACAGACCCACAATATTTTCAGTAATTATAACGTTACCTAGTTTTCCCATGGATGTAACAAATGAGGGACAGAGGAGAAGGGGGAGGTGTGGGGAAGAGGGAGGAAAAAGTGAGCACACAGACAAAGTCACCATTGTCACCTCTAATTAGGTTTTTTTTACCAAAATGGCTTGAAGCACAGAACTCTGGGAATCTTTTCCTTCCTCCAGGAGGCCTTTCTGTTTAACCCCACTGTGGGTTCCCCTGGCCTGAAGCCCCATACAGAGGTGGGGGCTAAGCCCCATGCACCCAGGGAGGAGGGATTAACCGCCTCGTGCTGCCACTCACGTGGCCCCTCACCTGAGCCAGGGCTCCTCCTTCTCTGGGCCTCAGCCCCTCGTCCCTAAAACGGGGGAGAGGGTGGCTGCTCGCCCAGGCGGGTGCCGGGAGGTCGGTGGAGAGCACCCACAAAGCCCAGATGGCCCTTTGTGCATGGGAGCAGACAGCTGCTGTGGCCATTTCACAGACTGGAAAGCAATCTGGGATCCTGCCCTCTATCCTCTACCAGCGCCCCAGCCTCCTGCTCTGGGGTTCCTTGGAGGGTCAACCAAGCATGAGCTTAGCAGAATAATATGCTCATCATCAAAAGACGCTGGGTCGGGAAGGGATCATCTACTTGGTTCCTCAAATGTGTTTTCCTATTTAGCGGTAGAACGCTGCCCGCTGCTGCTCCCCAGCACAGAATCTTGCCGAGAAGCCCAGGTTCGAAGGTGCTTTTACAAGTACAGCTCCTCCACACTTCATGCTGTGTAACAGTGCCCCCCAAAGTTCAAAAACCAACAGATCCAAGGTGTCTCCTCTCCTGCGACCAACGAGGAAACTGAGGCCTCGCAACACAAGAGTGACCGTGGTTTGTAGGCTTCGGGGCGGGCACAACCCTGCACGCATGCTGAGAGCACCAGGGAGTCCACGAGGGCCTACAAGGCACTTTCCGGTGAGCAAACAGGAATTTCTGTTGGATCCCCAGCCTGGTGGTGACTGCTCCACAGGAAAGTGACCCTCAGGGCTGGGCCATGACCCCCACACCCTTAAGGAGCTTTTGAAGAATAAGGACAGTACTGGAACCAATATAAGACAGTTCCTTTTTGCACACAACTGATCTGCTGCCGGAGCTTCCAGAAAATCCAAGAAGATGGGCGGAATGAGTATATAATCCTTAGAGGCCCAGAAAGGGAAAGCGGCTTGCCTAAGGTCACACAGCACCGGAGTGGCAGAGGAGGGATGAGGGATGAGAACAAAGCAGTCCTTCCCCAGCCCCAAGTCTTACCTCCTCGGTGCACCCCCACACCAAAGAGGCTCCCCTGACCCCCAGATCCTCACTGTTGCCTCTGCAGGGAGCTGTAAGGGCTCATCTTGTCCTCTGCATTATTGTCTCAAACTGACCTTTAACGTGTGCAATGACATGGGTCTTTTCTCTGAACTTCAGCGAACTCACCTGTAAAATGGGGATTAGAATGAACTACACCCCTCCCCCAATACACGGTGGTAAGGATTAAGGAAGACACTCTGTATAAAATGCCCAACACCGTGCTCAACAGCCAGTAGGCAACCTAGCCTGCACCGCCCTACAAAATGCCTGGTGAAGAGGGCACCCGCCCAGGAACACCACCACCGAGGGACAGAAAATAAAACAGGCACCTGCATTTACTGAGCTCCTGCCAAGTCCCACCCGTCGTACTTCCTGTGAGGAATTGGGGTGCACTGTGTGTGTCTGTGGGCAAGCTGAAGGCGGTCGGGGAGACCGAAGTGTGAACCCCTATCTATTGAGAAGGGTGGCCAGGCCCTCCTGCAGGGCAGCGAGAGGCCGCCCACTACCCAGGGAGTGTCCCCTGCAGCCAGGCAAACCAACCTTTTTGCAAGTAGGAGTTTGAGCTCATCCTCTGCCTTTGATTTCAGGAGGCACAAGCAGGAGGCCCGCCCGCTTGGTGACAGAGTCGGCACAACACGAGAGGCAGATGGAGAGAGATAAGGGGTGACTGCCTGTTTATGGAGCATTTACTATATTCTATGTGTTGTTAACTCATTCCCGCGAGGTCACACTCGAGGTCACACACCATTATCCAGACTTTTATAGGACAGATGAGCCTGTGACCAGCCATGGGGAGTACGTAGCAAGCCTGACACGTGACTCCAAAGCACAAGCTCCCAAACATCCCCACCTGCTGACTTTTGGGACCCCTGATGATGATGAAGGTGGGCAGGGCCAGGAAGCGGTGCGAGGACATGGAAGTCCAGCATCACCCAGCTGGGGCTCTTTCCCTCAGCAAAACCCTGTCCCCACAAATCTCCAAAAGAGGAAGGAAGCCCTTGCAGGAAGAGGAGAGAAACATTTTGGAAGTTTCCACCTCGAGTCTGTGACGACCTTTGGAACGGGGGTGCGTGAGCTGTATAAGGCGCCAAGTACTAGACCCCATTAACCATCCCACCATGGTGACGGGCTAGAGGTCCACCCCAGTCGCTCCTGGCCAGGGATCCCCAGTAGTTCCAGCGCAGTCCCCAGTATAGTGAGACTTTGAGCAAGTCACTTCCCTTCTTAGAGCCTCAAGTACCCTGTCTGTGGGCTGACGTCAGGCGCCATCAGCTCAAGGCATCTCAGGCCCATGAAGCAGGACCCTTAGAAAAGGCTGCCCAGGGACTGAGGGGAGGAGTAGGCATGCTGAGGCCACGCTGGCCATACCTGCTTGCCCCTGGAGTATGTCTGAGGCTCCCCGGGGAGCCAAGGCAGGAGGAGTAGGCAGGTGAAAAGATGGTGCCCAAGGGGAGGTAAGTGTTAAGGGTTCTGGGGCTCCTTAGAGATGTCCCAACTCACAGAAGGCCCAACTCTGTCCAGATCCCACAGCTAGGATGAGGGGACAAGGTGGCTGGTACCAATGGGGGCACTGTCTCAGTGCCCTTCCACCCCGGGCATGCCCTATTCCAACATCCCTCACAGCCTCACCATCTCTTGTAGATCTCAGACCCTCAAAGAGCCCAGAAGGTCTGATCAGGCCTCAGGGCCTTTGTGGCAGTGGCACAAGAGGCTGGGGAGAGGTGGAAGGGAGCCAAGGGGCTTTAAATCCCAAACCTGAGATCCTAAACAAGCTATCTCCCCTCTCAGGGGCCCAATGTCCCTATCTGCAAAATGGTAATAATTAAACCACCTTTCCGGGCTTGTCTGTTGTAAGAATTCTGTAAGACAACATGCATAAAGTATGGTGCATTGTGCTACATGTCTGGCAAATGCTACTGTTATCCCCTGACACCTTCTCCCTGGAGTGTCCCTTACGTGCCCCCTACCCAGAGTGAAATGTCACCTCCTCCATGAAGCCTCCCCACGCTCACCTAGGCAAGCCCTGCTGGGATCCCACAGCAATCCATTGTCAACCCTTATGACACACTGCTGGGCATAATCTTCAATTAGGTATCTGCTTCCATTAACTGTGAACCTTTGGAGAGAAGAGGCCAGAGCTGTGGCGGGGAGAGGGGAGTGGTAGGAGACCATCTAGCCGAAGCAAAGAACTCAGAGCACAGAGGTGATGTGTCGCCCAGCAGAGACACTAGAAGCCAGGGCCAGCAGGAGCCTTGAACCTGTCTTCTGAGCACTGGCCCATGGCCTCCCACGATCCAGGCGAGCTTCCTGGGCCTCAGTTACCCCAGCCTGAAAATGGGCGATGCCAGTTTCCCCTCAAGTTTTCCTAAGGAGCCAATGAAATGCTGGGTTGTAAACTGCTTTTTAACAAAAGGCCCCATCCAAAAAAAAAAAAAGAAGGAAGAAGAAGAAAAAAAGGCACCATTAAACACAAGAGGTTTTTATTGTTTATAATCAACTACAATAAAACATATTTTACATAGCAGCTTCCTACGGAAGGAGTAGGAAGAAAAGCAAGCTGGCCATCCCGGGCCTGGCTGAACTTCTAGTTGTCAATAAGTCACTGTGTGACTCGGGGAAGTCACTGGTGTCTCTGGGACCGTTTCCTCTTCTCAACAAAACAAAGCTTTGGGCTGGCTGACAGCCAAAGCCCCTCCGGCATGGCTATCGTGCTCCATGGCCAGTTTGGTTCAGGCACTGAAGATACAGACTGCACAAACCAAGAGCTCGAGCTCAGTGTGTAAGGCCCCCAGCAAGCTACGTATCTTGATGCAACAACCTGCACGGGACATATGGGTGCCACAGCCAGAGAGCCTACCAGTTCCTCTCCACCCCGGGAGGCACCTCCCCACACCCCACCCCCCTGCAGCCTCCAGGCCAGCTTCCCAATCCGCTCTGACCTGGACACAAAACGGTCCTGTCAGGAAGGCAGTGTGGCCCTGGCATGCGGGAGACCTGGCTTTCAGTCTTAGTTTCTACGAACCCCGGTGTCCTAGAGGCAGCGACAGAACCCATCCCCCCTGCCACCACATGGCCCATACTCAGGAAATGCTGGCTGAAGGAGATGGGCTTCTGTTGGTGCTCTGCCCACTGCCCCTCTGCCCTCAAGGAGCTGGTGCACGGCCTGGCTTCCTCATGCCAACACCTGCTTCTTCTTCTTCTTCTTCTTTTTTTTTTAAGATTTTATTTATTTATTTGACAGACAGAGATCACAAGTAGGCAGAGAGGCAGGCAGAGAGGAGGAAGCAGGCTCCCCGAGGAGCAGAGAGCCCGATGCGGGGCTCCATCCCAGGACCCTGGGATCATGACCTAAGCTGAAGGCAGAGGCCTTCACCCACTGAGCCACCGAGGCGCCCCCCCACACCTGCTTCTATCTGAAGCCCACGCCCTGGCCACCTTGTTTTGCCCGATGACCGCCAAGGGCTAGAAATGGACACCCCAGGCCTGGAGGATGAATGCCCCAGCTCCCTCACCCCTCAGGCGGGATAACCCTGAGGAGAGCTGGATACTGTTTTCCCAAGTTCACAGCCGGGTTCAGCTCCAAGTGCTCACAGAGGCACCTGGCTTCCTCGTGCTCCCCGCACTGCCCCTCCCCACTCTCCTACGGCTGCTTCCTGAGTCCAGCCCTCACACCCCCCCCGCCCCCACAATGAACTGTGCACTTGAATTGTTGTCTCAGGGTCTGCTTCTGGGAACAGTCAAGCTAAGAAGACACTGGCCAGGAACCACACGTATCGCAGCCTGCAGGAGCTATTCCCCAGCCCAAGCTCCTGGACAGGCAGGAAGTGCCACAGATCAGGGGCTGGGTCTGCTCGGCTTTGCACCCCCGTGCCAGGCACAGGCCAAGCTCCTGAGAGGTGCCCATAAGTACCCATTCTCTGAGTAGACTGGCCACATGGTACACCTGTCCTTGTCCCAAGGAGCCCCCACTCTAGCTGGGAGGTGAGGCATGAAATAGTTCATGAAGGTTCTCACCAAAAAAGAGATATTTGGTGCCAGGGGGGTTTCCCAGGCATCTAGAAAAAGGTTATGAGTCTTCCCGACAGATGACTTAGCCAAGGTCACATGGCTCCTCTGCCTTGTAAAAACAGATTAGAAGGAGCCCCTCAAGGGCAGGGTTGAGCAGAGCCTCTTTGCGTCCTCCACAGCAGCTCAGAGCAAGCCCGGGGCTGGCCAGGCACCCGGGAAGGGCCATCGGTTAACCTCCGAGGAGCAACCCACAGCCCCACCTGCAGCAAACGTTCAAGGGCTTGCCTACGTGTGCTTCTCATTTGTACACATTAACCTCGAAGCACAGCACCTGGCCAAGTGTGGCACGTGTGCTGCAGACCCGTGATCTTCCCCGGCTCTCTGACGCTGAGCCCAAAGTGTCAGCAGGCCCTCGCCGGATCCACTGTCCCGGAAACTTGGAACCACTATGCACACACACAGACTCAACGCCCGGCACGCGGCGTGGGGCCAGGCCTCCTTCCACAGGTATCAGTCCAGACCCACCTCCCGGGATTAGAGTCATAAAGTCCCTAATCCAGGGGGATTCAATGAGGCAACTTTGTAGCAAGCACTAAGCACACAGCCCTGCCCCAGGAAGTGCCCTGTGGTCGCTGTGTCCGTGACCTCCTGTTGCCTCACCTCACCCGACCCCAACCCCCGGAGGGCCTTCAGGAGCTCCTACCTCAATCATTTTTAACCAGGAGGCATCACATTAGCACCTGGGGTACCTGGGCACCAGGCACGTGTCCTAGGACAAAGATCCAGAGCCCCTATCTGATCTGAGTCTCTCTTTCAACAGAGGAGAAACTGAGTCTCAGGACGGGGCAGTTCAGTGACTGATGCAGGCTCCCCAAGCCAACACCAAGCCGGGGCATTTGGAAAAGCCCACCTCATCTCTACAGCTCTCTTTACAGCTTTGCAAGGCAACTCCTGGTCCAGTCTCCTTTTCCTGATGATCTCGGGCCAAAGAGAGCTGGGATGCTGCAGGGAAGGGGAAAAGCCCCGGGAAGGGTGGGAGCGTGACCCCTCCCCCCAGGAGGCTGGCAAGCTAATGAAGTGAAGAGAAAGGTTCAGGTGGCAGTTCAAACGCTCACATTTTAAAGATGAAAGTACGCGATTCAATTAAATGTTTAAGTAGTGTTTTCTCATACTAAATCACTGAAACGTTTGTGCATTCCTTGAATTTCTCAGGGCACTGTTCATTTTTATTTATTGTTGTAACCCAATGCCCTTAGCAGCGTGAATGGTGCTATTCGAAGGAAACTAGTTTTGCAACGGGGAAAGCTGTCCCAGGTCTCTTAAAAGGTTCATTATGTGCGTGGTAATTCAGTTCTATTAATAATCCCGGACTATATAGGCAGGGCTTACTTTCCATTTAGCATTATATTTTCCACAATTCTGTAAACAGCTCCGCCACACAAACCCTTTTGATATTCAATTCCTCCCTGTTTTTTTTCCCCTAACCACCCTTCTCTCTGGGATTACTCCTTATAAAAAAAAAATAAAAAAGAAGAAGAAGAAAAAAAAAAAAGGAAAGAAAGAAATCACCAAGCACACATATTTTTTCAATTAAGCCATGCTTGGTGCCAAAATATATGGATCCCACTAATAGCCATAAGTAATCTTAAGGTCTTTTCCCCAAATATTTTGATTATTTTACAAATCCCCCAAGGAATGCACTCTTAGGGTGATTTATGGAGCCCGGGCGGGATTCATGATTTGGGGAGAGGTCTGGATTCAGGGGGGGCAATTTAGGGTCTGGGGGTAGCTGTGTGTGCCCTCCAAAAAAGGTCCAGAGCTGGGGCAGAGGGGAGGGGGAGGACCCAAAAGGCTCCTGGGGAATACTTTCTGCCACATCTGCAGGGATGAGAAGGGCAGGCAAGTGGCTCCCATGCAGGACAGTCAACCCTCTGAGGGAAATGGTGGCTTGAGCAGAAGTGACCACCAGAAAACCTCCCCGAGTCACCTGCGTTTGCCCTGCATTCCAAGGGGGGGGGTGTTCTGTTCAACCTCTATCAAATTCACTCTACTCACTCTGCAACTTTTTAATGTCTACCTGACTAAGAGGGAAAACCTGGTGAAGGAAAAAACAAACCTGGAAAGAAGAGCCTACTGTGAGTCATCTCCAGGTGAAGAAGCAAAGCTAGCAGGTGGGCAGGAGGGTGCCGGTGGCCCGGCCATGAGGTCCACCAACCACTGGGGGACACGGCCAGGGAACCTCACAGACCTGCTGCTGTCCCCGGGGTTGCTGACGATGTCTGGTCAGAGCTTCCTGCTCACCAAGGGGGCTGAGGATCAGGATGCGGAGCGGGGGTGGAGGGGCAGATGAGGCCCTGGGGGCAGGGAGAGCAAGGGGTCAGGCCTTGGAAGCCAGAAGGCGCAAGATGCATCTATCTACATACACCCCACTGGCTGGCTGCACGACCCCAGCAAACCCCAGCAAACCGTGAGCCCTCTGCTAAGCCTCAGTCTCTCCACTTGCCCAGTGGAGCTAAGAATTTTGTCTTCCTGGCCAGAGCCTCTCACAGAAGATCAATGGGATCCTTGAATTGTTCTTTGTAAACTGAAAACCGGGCCAGAGGAATTTTGCATTATTATTGTTGTCACACCAGTAACTGACATACAAAACATCCACATGCTTCTGCATCTCCCAGAAAGTAGCCTGCATATAACCTTCTCTTATTTATGCTTTAAAACAAGAAGAACCCTCCAGAGCCAGGGCCTTCGAATTCTGAGGGTCACCACCACCCGCCCCCCAACTCTGGGGAATTCAATTCTTCACACTTAACTCTGACACAACTGTCTCATGAATTCCCTCGTGGGGAGACACTGGATTCACTAGAGAGTCACCATCACAGTTCACGTCTGGAGGCCAGGCCCGCCTGCTCTTACTCCCTTAGCTGCTGTCAGACTGAAGTCCATCGCTGATGGGACAGTTTAATCACCATGCCCAGGAAGGGCATGAAGTCGGCTGTAGGCAGAAATGGCCAAGCCTCGGCTGGACAAAACTTAAGATACAAAAGCCCGTGCAGTTATATCTTAACCGCCATGGAGTAAGAGGTTGTCCCAAAATGACATCCTCCCTCAGTGAGCAAATGAGTGGATGCCTCTTCATTAGCAGGTATATATCAGTCCCAACTCCTGGTCCCTACTGCCAACCGCAGGAACCCCCCACCCCAGGGCAAACCCAGAGAGGAGCTCAGAGCCTCTCTGTCCAGCATCACAAACAATAGGGTGAAGTCAGGGTCCTCGAGGATGTGGAACAAACAGCTTGCCTTTAACTCCCAGAAACCACACACATCCCACCCTACACATCGTCCCACATGCCAGGACAGAACCCCAGAGTCCTGTGGCCTTCTGAATGCCAGGTTTGCGGGGGCCGGAGAACTCCCAGCCTTGAAGACAGGTGATAGGACAAGAGTCACCAAAGTCACACAGCTGCTGTGTCCCTTGCTGTCTGCAGGTCCAATGTTTCCACAAAACCTCTCACTGTATGAGGGGGCTTGGGGAGGTCCTGGGGCAGGGGGCAATGGGCAGAGGCTGGTGAGACAGGCGCCAGTGCACCCTATCTTCCCCCCTACCAGCACCTCCCGCTGATTCACAGGGAGCCTCGGCTCTTATCAGGGCCCGCCAGCCAGGCACCGGCGCACATCCCCACGGGCCGCACCTTCTACCCAGAGCAGGCCTTTGTCTCTGGCTCCAAACTGGCTGCAGGAAGTGGGGCGCAAGGGAGGGGTGGGGGTGCCACGAGGCCCTGGAGGCACTGCCAGAACCTCCCCCCGCCCCCTGTGCCGGATGCTGTGTAATCCTCACCTAGAGACAGAGCAGCAGAGGCGGAAAGGAGCTCCGGAGCTCATCGACCACGCACCCACTCACTCCGTGGATGAGCAAACTGAGGCCCAGAGAGGAAAGGGGACTTGTCCACAGTCCCACTGCAGGCGGGAGGCAGAGGCTGGGCTGGGACCCCGGCTTCCCCAGGCTGATTCTCCGTGCTGTGCCAGGCCGCTGCTGCACCAGGGGCTCTGAACAAGAAGCTTCGATTTTCTGGTGCTTAGTGTCCTCACTGATGAAATGGGGTCAGGGCGCAGATCTTGAGGCTACAAGTCCAAGGTGGCAAAATGCATTCCTCCAGTAGGAAGAGCTTTTCTTAGCCTCACAGCAGAGGGGCAGAGTGGGTTATCAAGTGGAGGGGAAGAGGCCAGAAGGGAGAAGGGAGCCACCAGGAGCAGTTTTACTGTGGGGCTCAGGAGGGGAACAGGGTAGGGTAGCTGTGGGGGAGTCAAGCTGAGGGGCAGAGCCCTGGGCTTGCCCAAGAAGCCACGGGGGGGGGGGGCAGGGATGGAGGGCAGGGGTGAGGAGTGGAGGGGCTGGCAATTAGGACTCTAAAACCAGGATGTTTAGCCGGGGCCTCTCCTCTCTCAAACAAACAATCCACCACCTTATTCGAAACAGGAGGACACTGCTGGAGAAGGGCTGGATCACCTTATTTCCAGATCCTCTCCTCAGGGCAGTGCCACCAGCCACCTGAGAGGGCCCTGCTGAGGGCTGGGGCAGGACCAGGGCTGAGTCGAGCTCACCAGTAGGAGCCCCCATCTTACTGGATGTGACACTCTTCCCTGCCTCCATCCTGTCCACAGACACCGAGAGTCTCATCTGGAGAGCCAGAAGGGACCCTGAGAACAAAGTCCAGGCCACTGAGAAAGTCGAGCTCAGAAGGGGGTGAAGGGGAGCAAATAGCCCACTCACACAGAAGTGGAGGCACCCAGATCCCCAACCCATGCTTTCCAGCACTGACGGGAGGGCTGGGGAATGGAGCAGCAGCAGCCCAGTGACAAAAGCTGGACGGCGCCTTCACCACCTTCTTGGACTCATCTGCCCCGTGAAGCCTTGGTTCACCCAGACAGTATTTATAGAGAACAGGCACCATTCTAGGCTCGTTCTAGGCTCAAGTTAGAGCCAGCTGCCAACAAGACTCAAACCCTACTTCAAAGAGCTCACGCCGGCTTTGGTCAGTAACAAGCTGCTTTTTGTTATTCCACAAATATTCACCACCCCTCTCGTCCTTCCAAGCACTGAACCAGATGCCAGGGATGGAGGTGGCCTCTGGCGGCCGGCGGGAGCCCTGCCCTCAGCCTGAACTTGTCCCCTGCCCGGGGCTGACGCTCCCGTGGCCTTTCAGGTGTTCACCGCCTTCCCTGTCCCAGTGGATGGGACCACGGACCAGCTCTCGGCTTTTCTGCATGTTCCCAAGTGGCTTGGCCCGAAGGCAGGCCTCAGAGCATCTACTCAAAAACTGGGAGTGGTCTATTTACCAAATGCCTCCCTTCCTCTGGCAGGAAGTCGCTCCCAGCTCGGTGGTTTTCTTCTCTCTCTCTCTCTTTTTTTTTTTTTCCCAACTCTTTTTGGGCTCACGGTTTGGAAATAGCAAGGGTTGTGAGTTACAAGATCCGGGACCTCTCTCTTCCACGGCTGCTGAGGGAGAAAACGGATACGGCCTTTCCGGAGGGCACTCTGACCTTAAACGTGCATAGCCTTTGACCTAGCAGTCCCGCTTCTAGGAACTTACCCTAAGGAAGCAGCCGGCGATGCACACAGACATTGGCACAAGGATGCTCGCCGCCACAGCATTTATGATCGTTAAAAAATGAAAAACAAAATCGCTGTGACAACCTCCATGTCCAGGCCCGGGGACCGGTGAGTAAATGCTTCACAGCTGTGAGCTGGAATACTAAGCACCCGTTAAAAGTCACACAGAATATGTGCCTAGTTAAGGAAACATTCTCGATGTTGCCAAGCACCCAGCTACTTGCACTGTGCGTGTGGCTACCTTCTTTTCATTTGGCAACAGATGGGTATACAGCAGATTTCTGCTGCCCGTCTTTTGCTAAGAAAGAGAACAAGAAAAACAATATTCCGGGGTGCCTGGGTGGCTCAGTGGGTTAAAGCCTCTGCCTTGGGCTCGGGTCATGATCCCAGGGTCCTAGGATCAAGCCCTGCATCGGGCTCTCTGCTCAGCAGGGAGCCTGCTTCCCCCTCTCTCTCTGCCTACCTGTGATCTCTCTCTGTCAAATAAAAAATAATAATGATTTCCTTTCTGGGTGGTAGAATTAAGGATAACCTGGGTTTCCCTCATGCTTGTTTTCCAAATGTTCTGCACCGATCACGTGTTACTTTAAAAAAGAAAAAAAGGCAAGGAGGAGGAAGTACTGTCGCAACGGGCAGAACTGGGGTCTGGCTCCTTCACTAACGGGCTGTATGAACAAGCCACAGGGTGACTTTGGGAGCTGCCCTTACTCGTCTGTGTAAGAAGGATATCAGGGATGTTTACGGCCAAGAAGACAGTATCCGCTCGGGTCTTCCCATGCATCATCTCATTTCCCACTCACAAAAGCCCTTTCAGGTAGAGACCCATTTTCCAGATGGCAGAAACTGACTCCATGCCGGCCCAGACGCTTCTGTGCACCATCCAAGCTCTACCAGCAGCCACCCCAAGAGAATGCCACTCCAGTCAACCTTGTGGGATTGGCTGGGAGTGGGGGTTTGGGTGGGACCCTGGCAGAAAACTGCCCTTCCCAGAGCCCCCAACCTTTCTCCCTGCAAACTGCAGGGGGCTCTGGGAATCCCACGGGAATAAGACCCTGCAGGTGTGTCCATCCAGCTGCTCAGCCTTCCTTTGGGAGCTGCCACATCCAGGGCAGGGGTGACTCATGCAAGGGCAGGGCTAGAAAGGAACAGTGGTGTCCTATGTAGAAACTGAGGCCCATGGAGAGAAAGGTCACGCAGGAGTGTGGCCCACCATATGTGAACCATGGAAGGGTAGCCACAAGGGACTGCCAGACCTGCTAGAGCACCAAGGAAAGAATTTCAGAGCAGATGATATAGACAAGCACTCAGTAAAACCACCCAAGCCCAGAGGCAAAGGCCACGTCTACTGATCCCCAGGGCTTCCTTAAGTCAGGCTGGGGGCCTAGGAAGAGGCGCTGACTGTGGACAGGTCAGACAGCCATGATGACCCTGAGAGCCATAAGGTGCATCAGGGAGGGGGCACCCTGGGCACGCCAGGGGCAGGGTCACCCAGCAAGAGCACTAGGGGCAGAGTCCCATTCTGTCCGAGGGGCTAGCTGGACACCCCACAGAGCCTCGAGGGCCACCAAGAACCTTGTGCAGGAGCTCCCTGCCTGAAGGAGAGTGGGCCACCAGAGACCACCAGACACAACCTCGGTCAGGGCGGGGCACCCAGGAAAAGAGCTTGGCCCCTTCACTGAAGAGGTGCAAACTACAGTACCCCGCCCCTACCCCTCAGACTCCGTGACCACTGTGTCGAAATCCTGTCCACTAAGGGGTAAAATTCTCAGGGGCCCCGAGTTGCTTGGAGGGGAATTCACAGAGGGTGGGGGTGGCATGGGTGGGTCACAGTGTCTGGAACAGGGGTGCACGAGCAGGGCAGTGAGGGGGCACTGACAGCCACAGGGGTGGGCTGAGAAAGAACAGAAGGGGGGTCCCTGGGGTGGGAGTAGCCCCGTGGGCCATAACTGTGCAAGGGTCCTGGCTGTGAGCCCAAAGCAGCTCCAGCCATTCTCAGAATCCCAAGCTGAGAGTTAAAGGGTCACCAGAACTGAGTAAGGGAGGGTTCACCGGCTTGCGAGGTATGACATGCACTGGACAGAGATGGGGTTAGAGCCCCTGCTCCCCTCAGAAGCTGGGGGTGGGGAACACGGCCCCCCTCCCCCACCCTGGCCTCCTCCTCTAAGGGACCTCGTACCTTAGCTCATGGAGGTCCCGAACACCTGCTTCTCTTGGCAGAGAGTGGCCTTCACTGCCTGGCACCCAAGGGTCCAACTCAAGCCCTCAGGGACACTGGCTCGCAGAGGCCCCCCGAGGGATTGGGGGAATCTCTTGGGGGCCCTTATTCAAGATGCACATTCCTTCTGGAATTCCATAGGGGTGATATTGCATAACCCGGAAAACATCCCAAGAACCAACGAACTGGTTACCGTGGTGAGTTGTATATTAGGTTAATTTAGTATCAATTTTAAAATTACCCCAGGGGTGCCTGGGTGGCTCAGTGGGTTAAGCCACTGCCTTCAGCTCAGGTCATGATCTCAGGGTCCTGGGATCGAGGCCTGCATAAGGCTCCCTGCTCCATGTGGAGTCTGCGCTCTCTGACCCTCTCCCCTCTCATGCTCTCTCTCACTGTCTCTCTCTCAAATAAATAAATAAAATCTTTTAAAAAATAAAAAAAAAAAATTTATCCCAGAAATGTACCGTGCTGGGCCCTACCCCAGAGAGTGTGACTTAGTAGGCCAGACAACCTGCACGGGACACATGCCCTAGGTAATTATGGTTCTCAGAAAGGACTGGAAACACTCAACCCTGGGACCCCGGTGTCCATATAATGCTAGGCCTGAAAGTCACACATCCTCCCGTCAATCTCTTCTTCATTTTACAGATGCAGAAACTGAGGCGCAAAGCAGGGAAAAGACCCAAAGCCCTTGCAGGATCCTACTGGAATTCTAACAATCCCTCCCTCCCTAAGAACAGGGTTTGCTACAGGGAGGGTCACTGAGAGGCAAAGTCCCTTGGCGGTTCTGCTCAGGTAGGTGGAGTGTCCCCACCTTTTAGCAGATATGGGAGGGGCGACTGGGGACCCTTCCTGTCTGACTGCCCTGCACAGAGTTCACAGAGCAAAGGCATCCACCGTCTCCCCACCTGGGCCTGAAGGAATCAGAAAGCCAGAGGAGACGGAGATTTTTCTTTTTTTTATTATTGTTATTTTTTAAATACGAATTATTTCCAGCCGGAAGGCAGAAGGATGGGGGCCGTTGGAGGCCTCGGGCCGCCGGCACCCAGCCAGCCTCATAAATGTCTGGCAGCTGGAGGGAGACTCAGCTCATTGCTATCGAAATGAGCTCGTTTCTGCTAATTTCCCTGGCTCACCAACTGATGTATCCAGTGTGTTCCTGAATCCCTAAAGACGTTCCCTAAGCCACCCTCCAGGGATCTGCCAAGAGTCATGGAGTGTAGGCAGAACTTCAGGGTGGCCTCAGTTTCCCCGACCCAAGTGTGGGCAGAAGAAAAGGGAGCAAAGATAGTTCATTCAACTGTAGCTGGGTCAACGGCAGTTCGGGTCAACCGTTCCCCGCAGGGCCGCTCGTTCCTGCGGCTGAAAGGGGAAACGAGAGGCCAGTACGGTCTCATAGCTGATGCTCAGAACAACCCTTACCACTTACCAAGCATCCCCCATTGTTCCCTAGGACAAGAGTAGGCACCGGGGATAGATTCTCTCTTTTCATTTGCCCAATGAACCAGGAAAAACAGGGCATTATCACTGATTTTAGAGACAAAGAAACCAAGACTCAGAGAGGTTATGGTACGTGTCTAAAGTCACACAGCTAGTGAATGGCAAGGCCCTCCTCTAAAGCCAATAATCCATGAAGCAAAAAGGCCAGGCACAGCGAGGACGACGCTCACCCCACAAACACACCATCTGAGCAGGGTGTGCGAAGGCTCCCCCTTACGGGGCTTTCAAAGAGGAGAGCAAACATCCACTTGCCACCCCAGGCTGGGGTGACCAGGGAAGGCTTCCTGGATGAGCCCCTCCATTCATGCCCAGGGCTCTGAAGCTTGAAGGAGGCAGTGAGTCATGCCACCCCGGCTGGACGTCTACCTCCCTGGGGCCAGGGTTGGCCGGGGGCACTGCAGCCCAGAGGAGGGGCCAAAGAGAACCCAAGGAGTTCAGAGCCACAGCACACCCCGTGGGCAGGGCTCTCCTCACAGCTGGGGTTCATCTTCCCACCTTGGGGGGGCCAGGTGTCTGACTTACCAGCTGCTAAGTCAGTGCTAATAGATCCCCAGGCTGGAATAGAATGCAGCCGTGAAAAACAATGTTTATGAAGAGTGTTAATGACACGGGAAAATATTTATATAATGCTGTGGGGGAAAGGCAGGATAAAAAATATTTTGTTAACAGAAAAGAAAATTTAAACAGAATAGGCCAAATATTAACAGTGATTATGTCTGGAGGGTAGGATTATGGCCCCTTCCTTGCGTCTCTTCCCATTTTTCTACGCTTTCCAAATTGTCCATAAATAAGGCACACGTTTCTCTGGAAAACGAAAGCCAGGAGAGGTCATGCAGGCTAACCAAAATGATGCTGCCGGCAGCCCTTCCCAAACCTCTCCCTCACCAAGAGCCCTCCACCCTGCACAGCCGCGTCCCAGAACAGTGCCACCTGCCTCTGTCTCCAGGAGAAAGACCAGGGAGCCAAACTGGGACCCACACCCCTGGCTCTCTATGCAGGAGGTCCTATCAGTGGCCATCTGGGGCCCCGGGACGATGGACACATGATGCCAGACACTCACTGGCCACCTCTAGTGTCCTCAAGTCTTCCAGGTTGAGTGACGCACACCTGGGTCCCGTCTGCTGCCAAGTGAGGGCCTCCAGTCCCCATAGGAGCACCTGCACGGCTTCGAAGGCGCCACATAAGTATACCCACAGCCACTGTCCGTGACCTTGCTCCAAACGAGGAGACTTGCTCCCTCCACATTCCGGCCTGGCTTGGGAATATGTCCTCTGCACCCACAGGCAGCCAAAGCCCCGCACAGAACTGCTCCCTGGGAAAGCAGGGAGGCCGGGAAACTTTGGTAGGCGGAGGGGTGCCACGCGGGAGAGTGATACTAATCCAAAAGGCCTTGAGGAAGGTGGCAAAGAAAACGTCATCTTCCATGGCACGGCGTCATAATGAACACACACACGCAGCAGGAGACCTGGGCAGAGAGGGAGCTGAGCAAGGTGGCTGTGTTGTTTTCCTTCTGAACTTGTGGGATGGCTAGGACACTTGCTTCACGCTCCCCCCCACCGATGTTCATGGGGGTCACACGATCCGCACTCAGAGCCCGAGGCCGGCCTCGTCCCCCTGCCCCACACGTCCAGCTGTGTCTTCGCCAACCTCTCCTGCATGACCTCCCCTGGCGCCATGGTCCTCTCTGCCCACCCCCCCCACACCCCCAAGAATGAGAGCTCCTGGAGGGCAGGGGCTGTTGTATTTACCCGGGGCCTCAGCCCTAGCCGGTAGTGGAAAACATTGTTTCTCAGTTACATTTTTCAACAGAATGGAACAGGCTTCAAAGAGCCGCCCTCCTTCTGCAAGACGAAGAGAGTTCTGCGGACGGACGGTGCTCGTGGCTACATCACAACCTGAATGTACTTGAGGCCAGTGAACTAGACAATTAAGAATGGTTACAACGGTAAGTTTTTTGTTATGTGTATTTTACCACGATTCAAAAAAAGAAAAAATTCTTTTAATACCAAAAGCACAAGCGCCCTAGGCCTCTCCGAAGTGGGGTCTTGGCCCCCGCCTCCCCAACCACTCAGCCTCCTTCTGGGCCATGACCTGTTTCAGAAAGGGGGAGGCTGCCCCCCTCACTTCCTTCCGTGTTTATCCAGAGGAGTTCTGGGAAGCAGAGGCTCAGCCCAGGCCACTGGGGCCCAGCTCCAAGGCTCAGGGCCTGCCACAGGGGCCTTTTTCCACCTACCCAGGCCCATAGCTGGCACTGGCCAACTTCCTGGCTCACTTGCTTTTTTTTCCCCTCAAGTCATTATAAACCTGTTTACCTTTGGGCTGCACAGGGCCTAGGCTCCAGGCAAATGATCTTAAGTGTCAGCCAAGGAGAGGAGCAGAAGGAAAGAGGGGACCCTTATGGGGAAAGATGGGGCTCCATTCCCTCAACAAAATCTTTCCTTCTCCCTCCAATTCAATACCCATTTACTAAGTGCCTCGCCGTGCCAAGCACCACCCATCAGACGCGGACAAGTACCAAGCTAGTGGTGAGATGGCCCCGCAGACCCCTCGCTTGTTCCTATGCAGACGTGAACCACTATCACTGAGTCTTTGCCACAAGGTGCTGGAGGATGGGGTGACAGGCTCTGCTGTGGGGGGCAAGGCAAGCTCCCGATATGGGGTGGCATGTGAGCTGGACCTTGGGAAGGAACAGGAGGAGTTGGCCAGGTGGACAAAGACAGCCCGGTGGGGCGTTCCCAGCGGAGGGAATGGCACGGCGAGGGAGCTGTCAAAGAGCCTGGCACGCAGCAGGCCGAGGCAGGGCCTGTGTGCCAGGCCGAACTTCCGCTGGCAGGTGACAGGGAGCCTGTGGGAGGATGCCGAAGTGGGGAAGGTGGCCAACGGGGCCAGGCTCCCTGCCTCTCGAAAACACATTCCTGGGCCCAACACAGGGCAGGGGCTGTGGGGTACGTTCCTCTTGGTCTCCAGTATATGCCTTTCCAGGTCCGTGCACATGGGGAGCTGGGGGCCCAGGCCAATGAACCTTCCATTCACCTGGGGTGCTTTCAAAAAGGTGGAGGGGTGCAAGAGAGACTCTGACTACGTTCGTCTGGAGCAGGACCGAGGCATCAGAATTTTCCAGAGCCCACCACATGATCCTAACGGGCTCTGCTCTTAACAGCACCCTTATGAGGCCCCGGCAAGACGCTGCCTCCAAACATCTTTTGTGAGTGCTGTACTCCTCAAGGTTGAAAAACATAAGCCTTTAGCATCAGCCTCACTTGACTGTAATTCTTAGCTCCCCACCTTATAGATGCGTGACCTGGGCAGCGCCATCAGGCAAAACGCAACATGCCCCTTAGAATTTGAATTTCAGGTACACAACAGACAACTTTCCCCAAACACAACCTGGGACATGCTTCCACAAAACTTGTTGCTGCTGTTGATCTGAAATTCAGCTGTAACTGGATAGCCTGTATTTTTATTTGCTCAATCTGGCAACCCCTAGACTCAGGGCTACTCAGTTTCTGAGTCTCGACTACTCCATTCGGATCAGGGAAATCACCCAGGCGGAGGAAGGCAGTGGGGTGCTTGGCATAAAGCCAGCACAAGCGGGCACGACTCCCCCCCCCTTTTTAAAAAAATATTTATTTATTTGACAGACAGAGATCACAAGTAGGCAGAGAGGCAGGCAGAGAGAGGAAGGGAAGCAGACTCCCCGCAGAGCAGAGAGCCCGATGCAGGGCTCGATCTCAGGACCCTGAGATCATGACCTGAGCCGAAGGCTCAGGCAGAGGCTTTAACCCACTGAGCCACCCAGGCACCTCACGAGTCCCCTTTTTTCTTCCTTCCTTCTCAAAAGCTTGTTTCAGCAGAGATTTCTTTTTTCCCATTTTGAAAATTTTCAACCATACCCCCAAAGTAGAGAGACTAGAGACTCCCATCTATATCCAAGTAGTGGGTGCTGTTGCTTATCCCACCCGGGGCTCCTTTAATCCCCGGCTACAGGGAGGTCGGGGCCAATAATGGCTCCCAGATTCCCCTTATGGGAACAGTGTCCTGGTCAGCCGTTTAGAGCCCCCCCCCCAACACGGGGGTATGTGTGCGTATATGTTCACACACATGCGTGTGTTGATGGCCAACGACCGATGTGGGAACAGAAGGCTGACTCCTTGGCTCGCAGTACAGTGCCAACTCCAGAGCTCCCTATGGGGGAGCCCGAGGCTGGCCTCCAGTTGAGGCCACATCCTTGCTGCCCCGTCCTGCTTCCCTCATGCCCTTCTCCTGAGAACATGCCTCCCCATAAGCCATGTGTGTGCACAACCCCCTCGCAGGTTCTGCTTCTAAGAACCCAACCTAAGCTGACTCACTCAGATTCAACAATTACCAATATGGCTTCGTTGAGCCCCTTTTATTTAGTTATTTGCTTGTTTGTTTTGGCTGAAGTACCTCATATCATTTCCCCTACGTCCTTCATTATGCATCTCCAAAAAAATGGGGGCAGTCTGGTTTTGACTTCCCTCCCTGACTTCCCTCCCAAAGGGGAAGGCCCTGTGGGGGAAAGAGCTTTAAGTGTCAGCAGTGCCAAGGGACAGGGACCAGAGGCCAACCGGGCGGGCACCAGGGCAGCCGCTCTGGCCCCAGCCCAGCCCTGGACTATGGCACAGCTTTGGTGGCCAGCAAGCCATGGTCACCCCAGGTCCCACCTCTTTTGTGTGGATCAAGAGCTCTGGGACAGTGTCCCAGCATCCTCTTGGGGATCCTGCCAGGGTCTAAGTTTCTATCCTTAAAGGAGAGGATGGCATCAACAGCCAACCCAGCTGCGGCTCTCCACTGGCCAAAGCCCCTGCCTGCCCTTCTGCCTGGAGCCCAGACACTCCCACCGACCAGGAGGCACAGGTGTGACGGCCCACACTCGCCCAGGCCAAGGAGCCTGCTGTGGAGAGAGGCAGCATGGATGAAAAGGACACACAGCGCTTTTTTTCCTTCATGGTTGTAAAATACACATTAACATGAAATTAACCACCATTTAACCATTGTTCAACGTACAGTTCAGTGGCACTGAGTACACTCACCACGTTCTTCAGCCATCACCACTATCGAGTCCCTGGCCATTTTCCTCACCCCAACAGAAAACCTGTGCCCATCAGCAGCCCTGGTCCAACAGCTATTGAGCTCAGACAAAACTTGGGTCTGACTCACAGCTCCTTCACTGGCTCCACATGTACTCTGGTGGAGAAATGAAACCTCTCTGAGTCTCAGTTTCTTCATCTGTAGAATGGGAGAACTCAGAGAGGTACCAGGAATATCAAGCAAACAGGCATTAAAAGCTGAGCTGCTCCTGGCACAATCCAACCAAGGCCAGGCTAGGTCC
The DNA here is from genome assembly GCF_011764305.1 of Mustela putorius furo. Classification (NCBI taxonomy): domain Eukaryota; kingdom Metazoa; phylum Chordata; class Mammalia; order Carnivora; family Mustelidae; genus Mustela; species Mustela putorius. The sequence continues at coordinate 10,214,071 of NW_025422045.1, read as the reverse complement.
TCGATAACTGATGGACCTGCCACCTCTCCCTTCCCTTCTCCCCACTGCTTGTACCCTTCAGGTTCCTGGGCTGTCTGCAGTGCTAAGGGGAGAGGAGGCTGCTTCCCTCTCCTCAAGGCAGAGCAACTGGAACGAGCACTAATGGGTTCCAGTGCTTTCCTCAGCCATGCCCAGACCCGGTTCCAAACCAAAGAGTTACAAAGGCCTTTAAACTCCACACTTGGGGTGAGGTCAGCCAAAACCCGCATTTCCAAGCATGGTGCTTTTATACTTTGAAAACAGCCAAACGTGAACTGGCCACTTCTGAGGGTCATAGCGCCTGGCAGCTTCATGGCTTGCCAGCACTAATGGCCGCCTCCCCAGCCTCTCCCTCCCTCCCAGCTGTGGAGTCATCTCCCGCTGGGCTGTCTTGCTGCACTGTCTTTCCCCATCCGAATCGGGGTGGGGGGTGGTAAGGGACTGGATTTGAGAACAGGAGATCCATCCCCTGGTCAGGGTCAGCCCCTGTTGGACCCCAGGCACATATCCTCCCCTCCCAGTTCTGTGCAATAAAGAGAGGGTTCCCTCAGATCAGGACTCAGCTCCATTCCAAAGCTCCCACCCCATAGTTAGTGTGAACATCTAGCTCAGAGCTGGAAAGGATCTCATCGGGTCATCTGATCCAGTTCTCTCTAACGCTTTCCATTTCACAGACGGAGGCTGTGGCAACTCACCCAAGATGCCACATGTCTTAGTAGGAAAAATTCACACTTGACCATCTTAGAAAATGTCATAGGACAGAGGTGACATTCCTGAGAGCCCAGGAGAACAAAAAAAATCTCCATTTTGCAACTCTCCCTCCGAAACATGGTACCCAATACCAAGCACCCAAGCCATTAAAATCCTGTGCTTTATATAAAGTCAATATTTAAAAACTGTGTTTCTATATATTAGTAATAATTGGAAAATTATTTACAATTTATAAAACTACCAAGAAATGTAAACTACTTTGGCAAAATTTAACAACGATGTGCAAGATCTGTATTCTCTGATGAGAGAAATCAAAGACCTAAATATATGTAGAGGTATACCATATTCATTGATGGGAAGACTCAATTTTGTCAAGATGTCAGTCCTGCCCAACTGATATATAGATTCAATACAATCCCAATCAAAATCCCAGCGGGCCTTTTTGTAGAAATCAACAACTGATGGTACAATTAACAGAAAAATGCAAATGCTTAGAATAGCCAAAACTCTGGAAAAAAACCAGTCAGGGGATTCATGCTAACCACTTTAAAAATTTAGTATGGAGCCACAGTAATCAAGACAGGGTGGTACTGGTAAAAGGAAAGACAGATAGAAAATGAAACACAGTAGAGTCCAGAAGGAGAATGTGCATAAAAGATCAACTGATTTTTTGACAAAGGGGCCAACATGACTCAGAAGACTCAAAAGAGAAAGGGCAGTCTTTTCAACAAATGGTACTAGAATAAGTGGACTTACACACACACACACACACACACACACACAACCCAGGTCCTTATCTCACACCTGACACAAAAATTCACTTATCATGGATTATAAACCTAAATATAAACCTAAGGCTACAAAATGTTTGGAAAAAACATAGGAGAAAATCTTTATGACCATGGGTTTGGCAGAGTTCTTTATGAACACAAAAGCATGAGAAGAAACAATTAATAAACTGGACATCAGCACAATTAAAAACTTCTGTTCTTCAAAATATCCCATTATGAAAGTGAAAAGACAAGCCACAGACTAGGAGAAAGTATTGACAAAACACATATCTTTTAAAGGACAGAGAACCAGAATATATAAAGAACTCTCAAAATTCAATAAGAAAGCAATCAACCCAATAGAAAAAAAGATGCAAAGATCTGAACAGACACATCACCAAAGATATACAGATTGCAAACAAGCATATGAAAAGATGTTCAATATCATTACTCATTAGAAAAGTGTGAATTAATACCACAGTGAGATACCACTACACATCTATCAGGATAACAAACAAAAATCAACTGACCCCACCAAGCACTGGTGAGGACACAGAGTAGTAACTGGAACTCTCCTGGCGCAGCTGGTGAGATTGCAAAATGGTACTACCACTCGGGGAAACAGTTGAGCAGTTTTTTATAAAGTTAAATCTTCTTTTATACTAAACACCCAGCAATCCTACTTTTAGGTATTTACCCACGTGAAGTGAAAATGAACGTTTCACAAAGAAACCTGACCACACATGTTTATAGACAAAAATACTGGAAATAACCCAAATGCCCATCCACGAAACAACATGACTGAATCTCAAAGCATTTTTCTGAGTTAGGGCTGACCACAAAAGGACACCAAGGAACTTTCTGGGGATGATGGAAATGTTCTGTATCTTAACTGTGTGGCAGCGGTTACATTAACTATCAAAATTCCTAGAACAGTACACTTTCAAAAGTTTTACTGTATACAGATTATATCTTCATAAACCAAAACAAACACTAAACCCTGTGCAGCCCCATGAGGGCTTGTCTTGTTTCTGCAACCAGTCTGTGAACTCATGGACAAAATGAGGGGGTGGTTCGACCCAGAGAAGGGTAGCGACTTGTCCAAGGACACAAGCTCTGACATCAGCCAGATCTGGGTTCAAAGCCCACTTCTACCACTAATTAGCCTGACGTCCCCCTGGGGCAAATGACTTTGCCCCTGTGAGCCTCAGTCTGCTCATCTATAAAATGGGATACGAAGTCATACAACCTACCTTACTAAAAGGTCATAAGGAACTCAAGAAACACGTACTGTGTATGCCACATGTTCTACCCTCGAATTTTGGCCATTATTATTACTATTTCTTTGACAATTGTTATTTCTGTGAAAGAGCCAGGACTGAATTTCAGGGGATGTCTCCAAACCATGTCTTCCTACATGAGATGGGCTAGGCCAGGGACCAGGGCTACTAGTTTCCTGGTCACACCCGAGGGACAGAGGTAGACCCAGGTCCTGTCTAGAAGGCATTCACACAGTCTGCTCCAGGACAAGGGATAAACTCAAAGCCAAGTTGAATCCTGGCAAGGGAACAGTATGGAGGTGAAAACCACTGAATGTTGAGAATAAAGAAAAAAAAAAAAAAAGCAGCCGCTATGGGCTGCCCAATCCCTGAAGGCTTCCTGGAAAAGGAAGGCTTTTGGTCAGCCTCAAAGGGCAAATCAGATGTGATTAAGTCAAAGGAAAGGAGCTCTCAGGAAGGGGAGAACCAAAAGATCCCTCCAGCCCTTACATCTCCCCCACCCAATCCCTGGCAAAAAGTAGCAAGCAGCCCGCAGCCTTGGCACTGCCTTCCAAGCAATAGCCTGGGGCCAAGGGGAGGTGCAGGCATGACAGCAGAAGGTCCAGGCACCATGCGTCAGCCGGGTACCCACATGCGTCCCCACATCTGGGCAGAAGGGTCCAACGGAGGGTTGGCCCGGAATGTTGGGCTTTCACTTTCCCCTCTCCTTTTTTGTTTTTTTTCTCCATGGACCTGAATTTGGGTTTGTCTGGGGAGTGTTTTCTTAAGCCCAAGTGTTTTTCCTGCAGCTAAGGCCCACCCCCTCCTGCCCCTCCTGGACCGTGGCTGAGCAGCGGCCAGTGAAACTGCCTGGCTCCAGAAGGAGGGCCGCCTTTGATGCGCACCCCTCTGCAGACATCAATGTCGCTGTGTGCACGGCCCCTTTAATAAGTTATTTCCGTGGAAAACCCTGGTAACTCAGTCATGAATCAAGCCTATAAACACCTCAAACCCATCAAAGCACCCAAGAAAGGGAGGGGGTGGGCGGGCAAAGAAAATCTCTTACGGTAACTCACACACTGCTCCCTCAGAAGGGCTCGGCTGCTCTGTTGTCAGAGGCCGCCCCTGGGACAGAGCCAGCCCACCCAAACAACGACAGGTCACCCCGACGCCCCAGGAGCTGAGTCCCCAAAGGACACTGCCTGTCTGTGTGTCCCAGGGATGCTGCTAGAGTCCTAGCCCGACGCCCGGCAAGATTTACAGCCCAGAGGAGCAATCCCAGCCGGCGGCTCCCAGGGCCCAGGAATGTAATAGTTTGGCTACCGGTGAAAGGCCCAGTTTATTGGAAACACACTTCTTTTCCAATGTTTGGTTTCCTTTCACTCTTTTCTCCTTTTTGTTTTTCCCAGCGTGCACCACCCAGGCCCTTCGGGAAGGGCAGGGAGCTAAAAATCCTACCCTAGGGGTGAAGAGGGGAGGTAGGGTATGGGGCCCTGAATCGACTGGGAGCTGTGCCGGCCAAGGTCAGACACCACCCCTCTCCGATCTCATCTGTAAAATGGGTAGGATGAACTAGTGTTCATCCTAGAAGGGTACAACAGCCAGGCAGCAAATGGAATAAAGCTGACCTCGTGTAATGCACAGCCCAGTGATCCCACTCCCAGCTAGATGTCCTCATGTCCCCAGAAAGGCTTGTCCGAGAATCCTTATTGTCACCTCGTGGGTAGGAGCCCCCAAACTGGGAACTGCCCAGGTGCCTATCGGTAGTCAGATGGCTCCATCAGCCTAGGAGAGCCGAGGCATGGGCCCATGGGATACTATCCAGCAATGAATGATGGACCACAGGCATTCACAGCAATATAGAGAGCTTCGAGAACATTCTGTCACGTTAAAGAGCCCACAGGTTCTGTGGGTGGGTGCCTACCAGAAGCAAGGGGTTAGAGGACGGTGCTCAAAAGGTACAAGATTCCGGTCAGAAGATAACTATCCCGGGGGGGATAAAATGTGCAACACTGTTAATGTTCCTGGATTGTGTACTTCAGAGTCGTGAAGGGAGTAGACCTCAAAAGTTCTCATCGCAAGAAAAAGAAATTGTCACTAAGTGTTTATGAATGTTGGCTAAATTTATGCACTAATCGTTTCATAATATAACCATATACCAAGTCATGCTGTATACCTCAAACGAATACAATGGCAGACATCAATTATACCTCAATTAAACAGGAAAAAAAAAGAAGAGCCCAGAGTATAGGTTTCCATCTGTACCAGCTTCAGAAAGAGGAAGATGAGCCTGTGGTATTTCAAGTCAGAACAGAACCCACGCAGAAGGGGTGGGGTAGTGGGAAATGACTGGAAAGGCACATAAAAGGGGGCTTTTGAGGTCACATTATGCTTCTTGATCTGGGCGATAGTAACACAAACACATTCAGTCTGGAAAACCTGTTCCCTTGTGATATATGTGGTTTTCTGCACATATATACATCAATAAAAAGTTTACATTAAACAAATAAAACTGTATACTCTTGGGCCATACAAACCCATCCTCGAAACATACAGTCAAATCCACCCATCTGTCAGAAGTATTCCTGGGGCACCCAGCCGTGGCTCACCCCAGAGAAAAGTCTGGCCATCCCTGAATTGGCATTCGAGGCCTTGCCATGGGCTTCACCTCTTACCGCCCTGCCAGGGTCACTCCCATTCCCAGAGAAGCATCTTCACACGGCCTTGCCTTTGCCCAGCAGCCCTGAGACCTGGGATGCCCTTTCCCCTGTGGCCTGGTGAAACCCTCTGTCTGACCTTAGCCCCAGCTCCATTCCCAGCATCCCCTGCGGCCGCCCTGGGAAGTTGCTGTCTCCCAGCCTGCACTGCTCCCTTAGGAAGTAGCATTCACCGTAACTGCCTCGCTAGGAAGTGATATTCTCCCCCAGCCCCCATCCTTCCAATTAGATTCTAAGTTTCCTGAGAAGGCACTACCTTGGGGACCTTGTCCTTCATGCAATCCTATCCTGCATGCTGAGACTCGGTTACCAAGTCACCTCATGACCATTTACAGAAAATCAAATGCGCACCAGACACCCTACACAGGGGGCCTCCGTGGGGTCTGTGAGGTGTTGCCAGGCCTGCTTGTGAGAAGTGGAGTAAGGCTGCAAAAGGGAGGCTAAGTGATGTACACAGCAGTCTGGCCCCCAAGCCTGGGCTTTCCACCCCCGCCCAGCAGGGTCCCCGAGTAGCCCATCACCCATACACCTGACTCCACACCTGACCTCCAGGTCCAGAAGCAGGCCTGGGCAGAGCTGAGTGGAACGTGTTCCTTTTTACTCACACCAAGGGAGGCGTCCCCGCAATGAGGGTAGGGCTCAGGTGGGGCTGCCTCCAGCTGCTGGAGAAGGCGCCTTACTGCAGAAGCTGGAAGTTACACCCGCCTCGTGGAGGAGGAGCTCGTCAGACATCTGCTCGCCTCTAGCTGACTGACTTGGAGCAAATCATTTTCACCACCTCCCACACTCAGTTTTCTTACTCGAAAACTGGGAGTTATACCACCTGTTTTAAGACGCCTTAAGCACCCATCCCCAGAAGTGATGGAGTACAGGCTAGGGGCCCAGCTATGGAACAGGCTCCTGCCTTGAGGGGAAGAGGCCTGGACGCTCTAAGTCCCTCTGGACCTGGGTTCTTAGCTCTGGCAGCATATCAGAGTCACCTGAGGAATGTTTTTTTAAATCCTGATGGTAGGTCTCTCCACAACCACTCCAGAATGGGTCTGAGCCTTTTAGAAACTCTTTAGGGCACTCTAATGTGCAAAGAGGATTGAGAACCAATGAGTCAGACCAATGGACTCATTTTACAGATGGAGAAGCCAAACAGAAGCAGCCTGAGACCACCTAGAGATGCGGGACAGAGCCAGGACCGGGAGCTGGGTTTCCCGGCCCCCCAAGCCAGGTACAGCACTACTATTAAACTCAAGAGGAAATCCCTGGGGTTCTCCCCAGCCTTTGCCCTGTGCGGAACAGGGCAGGCAGCTAAGACAAGAGCTGGGCAGCCTGGTAGGAGGCGCTGGGCCCTCTCTGCCATCCTCAGCTCCTCTCTCAGATCTAAGAGCAGTGAGTGCCCCAGAGGCAGGACTTCTGGGTTTCCTTGAACCTAAATCAGGGTTTCCTTGAACCCAAATCAGGGTTTCCTTGAGCCCGAGACAGACAACATAAGAGAGTCTAGGGGTGTGGAGAAGCCACAGGCATCCCCATGAAATCTACTCTGTTTTAAACCCTCTGGGGTGGGGGGGCTGGAGGGTTTCTGTAAATCACAGACACAATCCCAGTATCTACTACATACCAGGCCCTGAGCTGGGCAAGAGGTAGAGAAGACCCAGGCCCTGATTCTCAAACCTCACTCCCAACCTCTGCCCCCTGAGAGCGGCCTGGAGTCCGTGTTTTGTAAAGCGCCCCCTCTCCTCCTAGGGGTGAGTTGGAGTGACCCTCCCCATCCCTCGGCCCAGCAGGGCAGAGCCTGAGGCCCAGAGCCGATCTGAGCTTTGCAGAAGCCCACACAGCCACTGAGTGTAAGGCTGGGACCCCACACGGCGACCCGGGAGCCTCTTGCCTCCGCACTGGATGGCGGCAGACCAGAGGACCGAAGAAGGTGAGTAGAGACAGGCGGAGGGGTGGGGAGAGACACAGTCCGGGACTCGCTGGGATACATACATCCTGATGGGCTGCTGCGGACAGCCTGTCTACAAGGGTGCCTCTGGGTGCCCCCATTTCAGCCCGTTCAGCCTAAGAGGCCAGAGCCAGAGGGAGAACAGGTGTACTCGGCCCCTGCCTCGCTCCTGACACTCCCTGCTGCCCACAGTTACCCACCTCCCCACCTTCTCCCCACACCTGCCACAGAAGGCCCACCAGCCTAGTGGCTCCCAGCTCTGTCCTGTGTGGGCACAACTCTGGACGACTCCGAGAGACTGAAATGGTTTCCAGGCTCCTATCTCTGAGCTCCTACCTCTCCTTTTAAAGATCAGTTGAAGTCCTGGCAATGGTTCACCTTGCAGTCTGGGGCAGTGGCTTTGATGTCTGCTCCAGACATGAGACCTCTGTTTTTCCAAACCCAGAAGCTTCTACCACCGGGTGAGGGTAGTGTCGCTCCCTCGGGCCAGGGCAGCCCCTGCTTTGCAGGGGTGCCACCCGCAAGGCCTTCCCCTCTCCAGCTGAGGGTGCCAGGCCCTGACAGGGGTGGTGTGGGGAAAGGGCCCATAAAACACCAGGAATTCTTTCCACAAAGGGCAGCTGGGAAAGCGATGCATCTCCGCTTCCCTTGGCAGCCAAGGGCCATGGAGGGAGAATGTTTAATATAAAAACATCTGACAAAGTACCTTCAGGATATATTTTCTGCATCAAAGAAGGCTCTTGGCAACAGCCACTCTACCCTGACAAGGAAACTTTCGAGCGCGGCTCCCGATTGTTACAGACGCCCGGGGAGAGCATGCCAGGGGGGACAGGAGGAGGCCGAGCCACAGAGCCTGGCAGACAGATGGTTGTGATTAGGCTAGATGCAACCAAGTGCATTTTCTGGAATTTCAGGTCTCCTCCAAAAACCTGCTGGTTCTCCCAGAGATACAGGCTGCCCGAGGTGGAGTGAGGGGTAGGGTAGGCGCTGGCTGCCTCTAGCTCAAGCCAACCACCCGGGACAGGAACAGGCCCCACCCTCACCCCTCTCGGACACCTGCTCCCTACCCCCACCTGCATGCCACTGGTCATTGGTGTGTTCAGCCAGCAACCATCAGATGAGCAGAGCTGCTCCGGGACCTGGTGAGAGTTGTTCATGCCAGATCTCAGGTTCCCGGGGGGAACAGATGTGCCACAGGGAGCAGGAACCGTGTCGGTCCTGCATGGTTCCGGGGAGAGCAGAGAGGGTACCGTGCCAGACACGGGGGATCCCACAGAGGCCAGACAGCCTGAGTTCTGATCCCACTTCTACCGTTTTCTAGTAGGATGACCTTGGGTACGTTATTCCCCCTCTCTGAGCCTCAGTTACTTCTCCTTTAATTTGGCTACTAAAAGGAGCGACCTCACAGAGCGGTTGGGAGGATTCCATGAATGAATAAAGGCATGGCACTCGGAGAGAACCTGGCACAGAGCTCTGCATTAACTGTGATTCTCAAATAAGTGTCATCATCTTATGTGTTCTCTCTCACTCTGGATCCCTTTGTCCCAGGCAAAAAAAAAAAAAAAAAAAAAGGTCATTTATTCTTTCGTTCATTTATTCTATAGTGATCTCTGTCTATGGGCTAAGTCCTGTGCTGGATGCCAGACAAGGTCCAGAGCCAAGTATATCCGGGAGTTTCTCTGGCCCCAGTGACCACAGTCTCTCTATTCCAGTCCATTCCTCCAGCATTTGGAACTTGCATCAAGCTTCTCCTGTGTGTGTTTTTAAGTTCTGACCAACCAAAGGGAGGAAAAAAAGCCTTCTTTCCTTAAAAACTCCAGGGCAGGTCACCCAAATGGTGGATTCAGGACAATCTCTCTGGATTCATATTTCCCCGTTCCCCCATCTCTCAAATATTAACCTTCGAGCCACAAACCAATTCAGAACACAGGGCTACTGCACACCTCTCTGCTTTTGCACAAGAGGTTCCTTCTATCCGACAGGCTATCTCTCTACCCTGTTGTCTTCTTGATGAACTCCTAGGCATCCTATAAAACCCAACCCAGAATCACTTTCTCCTTGATGTTCTCCCTGAACATCCCATTCCCATCCCAACAGCAAGCATCCCCTGCTCCTGCTTCTGTGCTGGTGCTGAGTCTTGCACCTATCTCCACAGCACTTGGCACAAGCAATCATTCACCAGTCTCGGCTTGCTGCCTACCTTTCCTGCTAGATCATTAGCTGTTAAAAGGAAAGGTATGGGCTTTCTTCACTTTATATCACCTGCCACTGGCATGCAGTAGGTTCTTAATAAATGACCAAAACATTGACTCCTTATCTCAAAGCCAACCATCAGGAAACACACCAGCCCTAAGTTCCTCTGTCAGGGACCCCAGAGGGTATAAGGCTGTGTGATCTTAGGCATGTCAGTTGCCCCCTCTGGGCCTTGGATTCTTCATCAGTCAAGTGTACCCCTACTCCAGTCCCCAAGCTTTACTGCTCTGGGGTTGGGGGTGGGGTGCAGGACACGAAGCCCCTCCCCCTGCATGGCCCTGTCCCAGGTGTGGTTTTGCTTTGGGACAATGAGGGGAAGCTCGGATACGGCAGGCTAGAAGCCCCAGCTCCCAGCATAACCCCGAGGCCCAGGAACTGGTACCCTCCCTGGAACACAGCATTACCAAGGAGCTCCTTGAGATCAGTGGCCCAATATACAGCTGAGCAAACTGAGATCAAAGAGGGGAGGTGCTTGCCTGAAGTCACGTCCCTGGGGAAATCTCCAAGCCAGGCCTGGAAGCCACTCCAGCATGCTGCTCGCCATCCAATCCTGCTTCCTGGCAAACCAGGTTGGCCAGACCCCCTCCCCCGACCTGCCCCACAACTGCCTGGTCCCCTGGGACTGCTAGAATCACCTTTGTCTCTGCTGCTCTTCACCCCTGCCACCTCTCCAGCCTCAAACAACCAGCCTGGGAAGAATGGGTCTTTGGGTGACCTGCCCTGGAGTTTTTAAGGAGAGGCATTTTTCCCTCCCTTTGGTCAAAAGGTAAAAAAAAACCAAAACACACAGGAGAGGCTTGGTGCAAGTTCCAAATGCTGGCCATGTTGGAACCAGAGGTGAATGGTCCTTCTCGCCACTCCCCTGCCCTGAGAGAGGGCAAGGAGTCTGGGGCCATTTCTGAATTGGACATGGCAACCTGGTCCTGACCCGGGAGCCCAGCGTCAGTCCTGGCCCACCACCTCCAGGCCGGAGCCTGACTTGGTAGGTAGGCAGAGCAAGTATGGGCCATACCCAAAAGCCAGCTCTGAGTCCATGGGGATGCATCTGGGTTCAAGCCTAATTGTGCCAGGCTACCATCTGCCTTGAACCCCAGAATAAGACTTCTTTCCCACTCTCCAAAACCAAGTGAAACCCCCTTGCAGCAAAAACTCCCCCACTCCCCGCCCTCCCTCCTAAACCATGAGCTTAGCACCCCAGATCTACAGGTCCTGAGCACTTTCATGTGACAGTGACATTATCCGGACTCTGTCACCAGGTGGGATCAGTTTGTAAAAACTGAGCTGGACACATACTGTACACTCTATGGTATAATAAAGTTTTTAAAAAAATATTACCCAGGCCCTGGCCTCCCCTTGCCTCAACTCCCACCAACACCTGGTGCTTTGCTTTTTGACCTCCTAAATTCCTTTGCTTTTCTCAGCCTTCAGCTGTTTTCACACCTCCAGACCCTGGCACCTGCTATTTCTTCTACCTGGAACACATCAACCCAGCCCCAAACCTTGTCTCTTCTATAAGCTCCTATTTATCCCATAAAACCCAATTGGCATATCACTGCTTCCAGGAAGTCTTCTTGGGCTGCCTCCACACCACACCAAGAGTCAATCATTAATCTCTTCCTCTAGACTGCATCTTCTACTACTTCTCATTATCACTGTGTCTTCACACAAGGTTAGAGATCATGTACTTTGTGTGTCTCTGAGCTCCCAGCTGTAAGCACAGCGGCTGCCACGTTGTCGTGCCCACATCCACCACATGCTATGTGCCAAGCTGTGGCTGATTCACAGGCACCATCTCATGGTGGTTAAGCGCCTGCCCCAAAGTCCCACAGCCAGGAAAGGGCACAGCTGGGACTTGAACTCAGAGCCTCGTGGTGTGCAGCCCACACCCTTCAGCTGATTTTGCTGAAGAGCCTCAGCACCGGCTGAATGAACTGAACTTGAAGAACAGGGAGCTCTAGGGTCTGTGAGATGGGAGCATCCGAGGAGAGCAACTTGGGTCCTAGAAGGAGGAAGCAGCGGGAAACAGTGCTGCCCACCAATGCTCCTCTCCATGCTTCTGTAGACACTGACAATGAACACCAGATAGCACCAACCCTAAAGGGTTCCTCTTCAGAAACCACAGAGGTGAAAGGAGGCAGGCGTTTGAGCTGCTCTCCTAATCTCTCTGAGCCTCTGTTCCCCAACTCTGCCCGTGTACAGAATGTAAGAATCCTGGAGAATGGACTGTGCCCTCGAGAAGCTTAAGTCTGGTTGGTAGAGGAAAGACACTCACGTGCAGCTGAGCTCCCAACCACGTGATCCTCCGCAGCTCCCTTCCTTTGATGGACTCTTCCCCCTAAAAATGAGGGGCTCACCCTCACTGGCGCAGCTCTAAAGAAACAGCATGCTCTGACAACTGAGAGACCAGCAAACACGTCCAAGGTCAGCGAAAGGGACAGCTCAGTCCCGATGACTGGCAGCTGACAACGCACCTTGCACACAGTGGGTGCTTAATAAAGCCGTCAAACAGTTATCCATTAGGCACTAGGATACCACAGAGGAGTCACCGGTTCCTGAAGACGCCAGCCCAGCGCTGCAGCCCCCAGATGAAGCAAGTCTGGCTTTCAAAGCAACACAGCACCTCAGGCTCTCATTCAACAGCCCAACGCTCACTCAGCACCCAGCACAGGGCCTCATCTGGCTGCTCCTCAAAGGGCCTAATGCTCCTTGTGCAGTGCACATCCTGTTCTAGCCTAGAGCCCCCGAGAGCCGAGAGAACCCTAATCCCCTTCCTCAACCCTCCTCAGAATGGCCATGTCTATGTGGCTGGCCCTTCCTCCCGCAATTCCTTGAATTATGGCCTAGTCTACCTTCATACTGCCAAGAAGGGCTGTCTCCCAGCCACTCACACCTTAGTATGAATTTAACCAGCTAACCTCATTGTCCTCCCCAACCTAGACTGAAACCCAAAACACAGAAGGAGAAAGACAGAGGTATTGCCACAGGGAGGGCTCATAAGGACAGCCTGAGGGGAGACTTTAGCTAGTCAAGGGCAGCATCCTAGGCCCTGAGTTAGGCCAGGAATCCAGAGTGTTGAGCTTCTGAAGGCACCCCAAAAGGGGGACTTCTAGGTTTTTCAATCTCATAGAAGCCCTGGGTTCTACCCTTCACGGAGCAATCTTGGTAGAGTCATCTGTCTCCTCCCAGCTTCCGGCTTCCGTTCAGCAGAGATCATGAACCAAGGAGATCCTTAACAGGTCGGACGAGTGTCCTGTCAACCACTCTGCAGAGAGCGGTAACCAGTCCCTCTCCTACCCTGCCACCCACGTGTCCTTGCCTGCCCTGGCAATGACAGCACCTCAAAATGCCCACCATCCCCGACGTGGCCTCAACAACAGTACAGGAAAGTGAAGCGGAGACTTTGGAGCTGGATAAAAATAGTGCAAGGCAAACAGGAGTAGGCTCCGTCTCGGGGCTACAGACACTCTGCTCCAGAGAGGGGCCGGGCTCTTGGGGACTCAGGGAGTCAGAAGGGGCCGGGGCAGCCGGCCGGCATGGCTTCGGGGTAGTCTGCACCCTCCTGCGTGGTGGCAAGGATGGGTGCTGAGCTCTAGGCCTCTCACCATCCCTGCACCCCATCCCCAGTTCCTAAACAGGGCCAGGCTGTCCCCAGATTCTTGCGATCCTTCTCCCTTGCCCCATCCCCCACCAGGGTGTGTCTCCCCAGGGGGCTGGGAGCCCTAGCTGGAATGCCAGGCAGGACCCTCAGGCAGGAGGGCTGGGCAGTCACACCGCTCAGGCTCCCAGCTGGAGCCTGCCACTTACAATTCAGGAATTTGGGCAGCTGGCCCAGCAGAGAGCCTCAGTTTCCCTGGAAGACAGGGGGACTCACACCTGTCTCCCTGGGGTGCGGTAAGGAGTCCAAGAAGTGGAGAATGACCAGCTCTTAGCAAAGAGCTAAGCAGGGAGTGTCAGTAAGTGTCAACTGTTGTCAGCAGGGGCGTTATCTGTCCTTGAACATCAAACATCCTGGCCTGGCCCTTCAGCTTTCTGACCTCACCTCCCGTCCTGCCCTTGGGCAAGCCCTGCATTCTACCTCAGCCGGATGAATCCTGCTTCCATCCAGGGAGGAGACCTGTCACCTCTCCAGGGCTTCCCATCACCCTGCAGGGCCTCCCTCCCGGAGCCTGTCCTCCAGGATGACAGCTACGACAGCCCCGAGCCTAGGAGCTCCCAGGAGGCGAGGGCAGTGCCGACCCACCGGTCCTCTGAATCCCACAGCTCAAGGAAGCTGGAAAAGCTGGCCAGTGAACCCCCAGAGCCCCCAGAGTGGGAGGAGATGCATGACGTCCCCAGAAGGTGCCTGGGTGACTACATGGGGAATGCTCACCTCCTGAGACAACCTCGAACTCAGACCAAAGCCCAGCAGACCCCACTCGATCCCTCCACCCCCACTTCGGAAACCCCAAACTGCCTCCCCAGTTCCTCAGAATTCCACTGGATGCCAGATTTTCATGCGGGCCTCACCCACAGGAAAGAGCACCAGGGGTGTCTGCTCACTGGCCGTACCACACACCACTCGGGGATGACTGGGTGGTAATCCCAGACTCTGGGCCCCGGGGCCAAGCCTAACAGCCCCCAGGGTCTCCGGACATGTCCCTCCAGAGGGTGCTCTCTCCTGGTTCTAGCAGGGTCTCTGGGGTCTGCTCCGATCCTGCCTGAGCCACACACCCAGGCCACTCTGGGAGGACAGAGAGAGATCCAAAGAGACTATATCCGTAAACAGACCCAAACCACGGCCCTCTGAAGCATTTCTGCAAATGGGAGTTTCCACCATTAACAGGGGGAGGGGGAGCAGAGAATGTCGAAACACTACTCATCCATTAGACAACCCATGCCAATGTACTCACCTAAATTAAATACATTCTGAGGGCTGGCAGGGGCACAGAATCAGGCATTCAGAAACACTGTTAAGCCTCTTGCTTTAAAATTATATGTGGCTTTCATCCACGTACGCACAGAAGAAAAAGAATGGATTAAAGTATTAACTTCTTGTGCTCATCTGATAAGGTCTTTCAGGCGTTATCACCAAGTAGGGGCCCACAGGCATAGAAGAAACTCCCAACCAGTCTGGGCCACCAAAGACCAGAAGGTAAGGGGGACCCTGAAGACTGGGACACCAGTACCTGAGCCATGAGCCCCACTACGGGACCCTGGCAAGTCACTTCCTGCTCTAGCTTCTTGTTTTCCTATCACAGAAACGGGCACCCTCGTGGGATCTCCCACGGTTGTGATGGAATACAGAATGAATGCGGAAGGGCTAGGACCTGGGTAATGGCCAGGCAGCCACAGGCAGCCAGCATCGCGTCCCTCTTAGAGTCATGGGGAGGGGATGGCAAGAATGACAGCCAGAACTTCATATGGGGAATGCAGGCTTTGGAGGTACATTCAGCCCTTGCAGAAAAGGGGGACGGGACAGCAGTCAGGAACACAGTAGCATGGTGGCAAATGGCTCTGTTACTATGTGACCCAGGGCGAGTACTTTACTGCTATTCTGAGATGATGCACGTACAACGCCAGAGCAGACAACATGGCCAAAAGGAAACACTCCATCAATAGCTATGGTCACTGCTATTGCCATGGCCATGGGGCAGGGGAAGGACAGCTTGGATGCACACAAACAGAAGTGCTCACAGACAGCCAGCCATGTCCACTTAGGACCCAGTGGCTATCACGCCACACAGTGCACACCCATGCCACAAGCCCCAGCTGTCTTTCCAGAACACCCATCCACCATGCTCCCAAAGGGTCCCACAGACCTCGGCACCAGAATCCCTCCTGGCCCCGCGATGTCTCCAGGTCACCGCCAGCCTCTCATTTCTTAAGGCAAGCCTGGTTTAGCTACTCCCAGGAACGGGAGGATCCCTGTGGCCAACTCTTCATTGCAGGGGCCTGGGGAACTCCAAACTGGGGTTATCTCTGCTTCCTAGCCCAGCATCCACTGCTCAGAGAGAGACATGGATACCACCAGCCTTTGGCCAACTCCTCGCTTGCCAGACCCTCCCCGGAAGCTAGTTCCATCCACACTCCATTCCCCCTTCTCTTGACCCTCCACGTCAGTCCTTCCCCAGAGGGCGGACAGGAGAAGAAAGCCACAAAGATAAATACATGCATTTTGTAGCCTCTCAGCAGCTGGGAAAAGAGGCTTCTCCCTGCTAAACTGAGGGATGGAGAGCCGTGCTAGGCTTTCACCAGTCCCACGAGAGACAAGGTGGAGACAACTGGTGAGCGTGTGGCCCAAAAGGCACTTTCAAAGTGACCATCTTTAGATCTCATTCATACAGATGGTTCTTAACCCCATGGATGCTGGGGACGAAGACCGTTGAGCCTTCCTATCCAAGAGGTGGAGAACAGGGGAAAAGAAAAGGAGGGAAGAAATCATAAAGGTCTCCATCAAACTCCCCCCCAACCTGTCCCCTTCCGTGAAGTTCAACACAACAGCACCGTGCAAGGACAGAAATGCCAACCTGAGAATTCACCCGGGGCGGTGATGAGGGAGTTGGTAGCCTCCGTTTCAGTGTAAGACAATGTGGAATCAGATAGATCTACGGAGGAAAGAGAAAGACAACTTAGTTGGCTGTGGGGGCAGTCCTCTCTTTTCTTCTGTGCCCGCGCGCGCGCGTGTATGTGGGCAAGCGCACATGCATGCGTGTTCACAAGTAAGTGCTTGCAAAGGGCACTGTGTCCCTCCCAGCTTTCGGATGCCACTCTGTAACCTCGTCCCATGATCACACGAGACCAGGCCAGCCAGCCCTGGAACTCCTCTGGAAAATGCGGACTCTTATAGCCTTGGCACCTGAAAAGTCTCAACTACTCTGACCACAGAAATAACCCAAGTTCAGGGGACTAAGCAAGTATCAACTTGGAGCCTCTGTGGGTAAGGTTAAATTAAGCCCCTAAACAATTCATAGTTGCTGCACTTAATTACCACCATTAAAATTCTTAAAGTTGTTCCTTCTTGCTTCCTTCCTTCCTTCCTTCCTTCCTCGCTGGAGCTGGGGAAGCTCTGTTTTAACAAGTTACTAGCCACCCTCACTCTGCCCCACTTGTACCCCTCTAATTAACGGCTCAAGCATTTGCTCCCAGATTAACTTTTTTTTCCCTCTTCCCTCCTCCACTTCTTAACATCCAGACCTGCTCACAGAGCAACTTGCAATGCCTGGACTGGTTTTTTGCCTTTTTTTTTTTTTTAAAGTAATTTCAAGTACTTCATATGGCTTGTGTTATTTGTTTTCCCCTGTCTGTGCAGTGAGTGAGATGGGGAAAGGAAAATCTTTTGCACATTTTCTCTGGAATACTGAGCTGCTACCCAGACAAGCCCATGCCTTTTTGGGCAGGCAGACTCGCAACATTTTCCCAGCCATGAGGTGTTGCCCGTGTGAAGGAGTCATAAGGCATGTTCTGGAAGGCTGACAGCTCGTCACCTTCTTACCCAGCTCGACCCAGGTCTGGCTCAGCTGGTCCCACCTCGCTCAGGAGAACCACTCCAAGCTGGAGATTCCTGGCACAGAAACCGTTAGCCAAGGCCCTGGCGAGCTAGAATTCCATTCAATCCTGTAGGACTTTTTTCTTTTTTCTCCTTTTACCACAAGGTTTGAGGAACGGGAAGATGAAACATTAACCAATTGGGGTTTTTGTTTTGTTTTTGGTGTTGTTTTTTTTTTGTTTGTTTGTATCCCCACTTGCCAGATGCTGAGGGTGTTCTGGGTTTTATTTGGGGTGGGTTTTTTGTTTGTTTGTTTCTTTGGGTTTTTTTTTTTGTTTTTTTTGTCTCACGTGATCACAGAGGCTTAGAAGTGAACTGACTTTTTGTTTATGAAAAAGCAACAATGCAAGGGAAAGAAAATAATACAAAAAAATAGCTCAGACTGTTTATCAGGGCACGAGAAAGTTATCTGCTAGTAAAACGTGTTAGGAGGGAAATAGGACAGATGGAAAACCTCTTTAAAATAAAAATAATACCCACAATGCCCAAGTGGGAGGTTCTTAAAGAGGGTTTTGCTTTTCATAGCTAACGGTCCCAAAGTGTTCAGCACCCTGAGTCTTTTTTTTTTTTTAAAGATTTATTTTATTTATTTATTTGACAGACAGAGATCAGAAGTTGGCGAGAGGCAGGCAGAGAGAGAGGAGGAAGCAGGCTTCCCACAGAGCAGAGACCCCAATTCGGGGCTTGATCCCAGAACCCTGGGATCATGACCTGAGCTGAAGGCAGCGGCTTAATTCACTGAGCCACCCAGGCGCCCCAGCACCCTGAGTCCTGCTGCCTCTTCCTGTCTGAAGGGCTGAACCTTACTTCCAAGGGAGCCGCTAGAAAGCCCACGTGGCCAGTTTTGTGAGTGAGGGTCCCAGAAGTGGGACGGCCCTATTGTGTGCATTCTTCCAAAGCCTCCCGTCTACTGCTTCTTATGACCTTGAAGAACACTTCCGACCTTGATCACGGCACGGAGAGACCCTGCCTAGAAGCTGGGGGCACAGGTTTGAGTCCCACCTCCATCACCAGTCGTAAAAATCAGGGCTCATCAACTTTTTCTGCAAAGGACCCCCATCGTAAATAGAACTTTTAGCCTTGCAAGCCACAGGATCTCTGTTACAGCGACTCAACCGTGTGGTCAGAAGCAGCCAGAAACGATGTGGGAACAGGGGAACACGGCCATGTTCCCACAGGCCTATTAGTACGGATGCTAGACTTTGAATTTCCTATCATCTTCACACACAAGGAAATAGTATTCTTTTGACTTTTTTTAAGCATCTAAAAAAGTGCAAACCATCCTTAGCTCACGAGCCATACAAAAACAGATGGCGGGCCACAGTCTGCAGACTCCTGAGCTGTGTGACTACCAGCGAGTGTCACTTCCTCTTTCTAGGCCTCAGTTGTCTCATTTGTAAAATAACCGAGACACCTGTTGATTTCCAAATGGCTGCTCGGCAGGGCCAGGCACTGTCCTGATTTCTGCTGCTTTATCACAGGCTGACCCGCAATTCCTCAGGGCAATGATCCTTGACTTTCAAACAGAGAGGCTACATTTACTGAGAACATTTGGGTGTTTTTTTTTTTTTTTCCTTCCTCTAATGGAACTAGGGATCTTCTAAGCGACTAGTGCAATTATGTTGACTTGGGAAATGCTGAGACAGGCCCGTGAGGGAGGGATGGGGAACGGCCAAACCCAAACAGGGGGCTGCTAGTGGGTTTCCGCCACAGCCCTGCTGCTCATTAGCTGGGGGGCCCTCTCCATCCCTCAGCCAGATTCCTCATCTGCGAAGTGACAGGGTCCCACCAGATGACCTCTTCAGGTCCCTGGAGAACTAAATAAAGCTCCTCCCTCCATGGGATGACCAGACGTGGAGAGAAACAATGAGGAAGCTGCCATCATTAAACCACTGACTCACACACCGTCATGGGATAGCCTCTATCCCTCTCGACAGAAGAGGTCAAACTCCTGAATGGACCTGGTGGGCACCTCTGACTTTCCAGCGGGGCCTGGAAAGCAAACTGGCCCAGATGCCTGAGAGTCTGGGACACTTCGAAGTGACCTCCCGGACGATGCTGACACAGGCTACTGGGAAGAGGTCTTTCCCCAAAACAAAACAAAACCCACTTCTTGTGGTCACTTGGTGGAATGTATGAGCATCCCTGCCGAGCTAGCTGAGTTCAAGAGCCTGAATCCCATGGGAACGGCCTGGGTCACAGAGTCCCTCTCCTGATACTGGTAAAGCCAAATTCATGGGCCCCACCCCTGGGATCCTCCGGGGAGGGTACAGCAGGGCCAGAAAACAAGCCATTGCTTTCAAAACCACATGCCTCTACTCCAGGATCTGAGCTGCCCATCTAGCCCCAAGGTTTTCCAGAAAACCCATTCTGCCCCCGAATGGGACCCGCCTAAAAGGATGGATGACCATCTCCACTGAGCACACGGACAGGACTGCACACAGGTTTCTCCACGGTCCAACTCTTGTTTCTGCCCAGGAGAACTTCTTGGCTTAAACGGGGGCGAGGTGGGGGGGCACACCACTCCCCTTCAGGTGACTTCCTGCTCTCCTATCTGTCATAGTGCTAATTACCACAGGCTCAAAGGAGAGCAACCAAGGGCTGGGGGAGGGGGGAGAGGAAAAGGAAGAAAACCCAACCCATCTCCAGTGAGGTACTTAAGCCAAAACCCATTCATCTCCCACAGGCCCATGTTTAAAGGTCACAGAGAGGTTAATGATGAGCGGAGGAATTTCGAGATGTAAATAGTCCGCTATAGACCCCGAGTCTCCTCTGGCCCAACTGTAGGTGTGTTTGTAAAAACTTCATCCCATCGTCCCGTCGCAAAGGCAGCCAGGCCTGCTTTCCCAGCCCTCCCCTCCAGCCCGTACGCACTGAGGCTGGGCGCCCCCAGACTGGAAGGGAGCTGGGTGGGAAGGAGCACACACTTACCCAGTGGCTTGTACTCGTCGCAGGGAGACAGCCGAGAATAGGGGGGTGGTGGTGATTCTGGAAGACAGGAGACACAACACGTCAAGGCTGGGGCAGGGGAGGTCACACGTGGGGGTTTGACCTGCTTTTGATTATTGGTGTCCTCAAATACTCAACCCAGCCCCCAGGAAACTCTCATCTCCCAGCACGTCTCTTACTCAACAGGTGAGGCTTGTAGGCTTGGGGTACAGACCCGGATTCAAGCCCTCATTGGCTCCCTTTGGCCCCTTTGGCTGTATGACCTCAAGCAAGTTCCTTCACCTCTGGGAGCCTGTCTCCTCAGCTCTAAAATAGGGTTAATAATCATAAAGACCTGCCAGGTTCGCTAGGAGGGCAAACACAGATAATATATGTAAAACAGCTCTTGGTCTTCTGGAAAAGTACCTGTACAAACACTGCTGTCATGATAACACGTGACACATGGGTGCAGGGAAAGTCAGAGCTGGGGTTGCCTAAGAAAACACGGGATATATGCGGCATCATCTTTAGTATACGTATGTCCCTTGCACTATTAGGGGCATACATATGCTGAAAAATTATGTGCTGTGTTTTGTTGTGGGTTCTTTTTTTTTTTTTTTATCAAAAATTCAAATTCAGCTAGGCATTCTGTCCTTTTATTGCTAAATTTGGCAACTCTAATCAGAACTGAGCATGAGAGACACAGAAGCTCCTTCCCAAATAAGCTGCATTACAACTGACATTCTTTGGGGCAGACAGAAGGGCAAGACAGGCTAGAAGCCAGGAAGGAAACCCAGCTCCCCAGATGGGAGACCTTAAGCCAGTCACTTCCAGCTAGCTCTCGGCCTCAGTCTCCCCCTTTGTAAAGAGAAGGGGCGGACCCCAAGCTCTCCGTGGCCTCCCAGCTCAGACCCTCTGTGATTCCTTATTGTCTACAGTATTTTTCTTTTGGTCTCCTTTCATTTGCCTAAAATACTCCTCCTTAAAAACATATATTTTGTCTTCAGAAGAATTCCTTAGCCTCTTGCTTTAGGGGAAGTAACAATTTGCTAAACTAAGTAACAATTTGCATGAATGAAATGACCCTTCATTTTCCCTAAATGAAACTAAACACCATCAAATCGCAAACTAAAACAAACTCTCAGTGGTAGTAAAGCAGTAATAACTATTATTAGGCAGGTATCAGTAATGACACAAGGGGTAATAAGTGTTTTTCGCAATTATAATAAGGCACAATTAGTTGTAGGAGCATTTGGTTTGCTCCGTACACCCAGTGCAGCTTCCCTTCTTCCCCACCCAGCTTTTCCATCCTGAAATTACTTCAACAAAGTCAAGGCTCTGAGGTCTAGAAACAGGGACTCTTTTGTGGACCAGAGTTTAGGAGAAGGAAAAGTGAATCATGGAAGCGCCACTGGGACCGAGGCAAACATTTGCTGAATGCCCACCCTGTGTCTTTCTCCATGCCGGGCATTTTCAACTTCATTTATTGTAAGTAATATCATTCTTTTGGATCTTAGGTACAGTGTGGTTAATCACACTCTGGGTGCCTACTCGTTTTTCTCAAAAATAAATTAAGATGGCCGTTGTCATTCCCATTTTACAGATGAGAAGACGGACTTGCCCAGGGTCCCCTCCAGCCAATCATGATGAAACTGGAATCTGGACCTAGGCCCTGACTCGACTCTACATCCCAAGGACACAGGGAACAAGAGGCACCCCCATATTATACTCGTTCACCCCAGGCATCAGGCCATCACGTGCACCCAAAGTGCTTGGTCAACATGATGTGCAGACAAAGACAATGGTAATCAGGATAATGGAGAAGTTGGGGCCTCTGCAGACACAGGTGCGGAGAATGAGGACCTAGAGGCTGAAAAGGGTGACCCAAAGGAGCCCCCAACAAGGCTCTAGGAAGGCAACAATTTGCCTTCAGTAGCAGCCACTTACTTGACCCACGGGTCCTCAAGCTGTGCAGGGACTAGAAACAAGACCTGAGTGAGGACCAGCCTTTCAGGACAAGAGGCAAAATGCAAGGAGGCCTAAAGCTCCACAGGGAAAGAGAATTGAGGCAGGCGCTCCTACCCATACAGTGATCACAGAGGCCTGACAGGAGGAGGTGACCCCCTCCCACCCCCGCTCCTGCCCAGGGCCACACAGCAAACTGACAGTAGAGCCAAAGCCTCAGCCAGAAGCTAGGTCTCCTGATCCCTGGTCTCAGGCCCTGTCCACGCCCCCACTCACTTACTGGAAGGCCTGTAATTCTTGTGTTAGGGTTCCTTTTGCAAAAATCTGATTGGCTGAGGCTCAGGCCACACACGGTGGGGCACTCTGGACAACTGCCCTCCCGGATCTGTCCCCCCAGAGTGAAACTTGGCAGCAATGGGCAGTGGTGGCTGGAGTCAAGCCATTGTCATCAACCCCACCATTTCTCCCAGGATCTGTTTATCTGAGACCCAAAACGTGGAGGGGAAGAAAGGCGATAGAGGAGGTTGCTTCCGAGATTCCTGCCACCCATGGCCCCTCCCGGTCTGGGTGTCTCCTAATGTGAGTGAAGCAGAAAGCAAATCTGTAAATTAGAAATGTCCCTCACACCAGCTCGTGAGAACTGCAAAGCTTTTAGGAGGGACTTGACCAGGCCCCCGTTTGCTCCAACAAAATGGTTTGCACAGAGCTGCTCAACAACTTCAGAGGCTGAGAGCTGAGCGCTAAATTCCATCCTGGGCAAAAAGTAGGAAGGCCTACAAACTCCACCCCAAGACCCAGGGATTTATAACGTCACGTGTTCACCCAGCTCAACTGCTCCTTTTAACTGGTTGGGCCAGCTGAGGTCCAGCCAGGTACAGGACCCGTCCAAGGCTACATCCGAAGGCAGGAGACATTATTTTATTTCTCTGAAACAAAGCAGGAGGCCAGGTGGGGACTGATTCTGAATTACCTTTTCTCAAACAACTGAGTTCTCATTCACATACTGAGGTTCACTCTTTTAAAGTGTATAATTCAGGGGGCGCCTGGGTGGCTCAGTGGGTTAAACCACTGCCTTCGGCTCGGGTCATGATCTCAGGGTCCTGGGATCAAGCCCCGCATTGGGGGTCTCTGCTCAGTGGGGAGCCTGCTTCCCCCTCTCTCTCTCTGCCTGCCTCTCTGCCTACTTGTGATGTCTCTCTCTGTCAAATAAAAAATAAATAAATAAAACTTTGAAAAAAAATTCTTAAAGTGTATAATTCAGGGGTTTTCAGTATACTGAGAGTTGTGAGACCAACACCACCATGTAATTACTGGACATTTTCCTCATCCCAAAGAAGCCCTGTCCCGTTAGCCGTCAGTCCCTATCCCCTCAAACCCCAAACCCTAGGCCACCATAAATCTACTTTCAGTCCCTATGGATGTGCTTATCCTGGACAATTCCCACGAATAGGTTCACATACTATGCGGCCCTTTGTGTCTGGCTTCTTTCCCTCGGCACAATGCTTTCCAGGCTCACACGCGCAACAGCATCAATGGAACATTTTTATGGCTGAATGATACTCTGCTGTATGGATATACCATGTCTGGTTAGCCATTCCTCAGCTAATGGACATTTGGACTTTCTCCATTTTTTGACTATTAGGAATAATGTTGCTGTGTACAGTCCTGGGGGACCTTTAACTGGCATCTTCACTTCACTCCCATGCCTCCCATTCCCGCTGATCTGGGGGATCTGGGCGATCTGGGCAAAGGGATCGCCAGGTCATCAAAGCCCCAGGTCATTAACTCAGGTGAGAGACAAAAGGTCAGAAGGCCAAGTGTGGGCTGCCTCCAGGCCCTCCATCCAGTCCCCTTTTAGGAGCTACCTTAGGGCTTCCAAAAGCCATACTAATTTTTCAGTAATAACTTAGATGCTCTAAACTCGAAGGGGAGAGCGCCAGAACCCTTGGGGACCCTCTGAAAGAACTGGATGAGAGAGAGAGAGAGAGATCAGACACTCCAGCCTCAGGCATCAACTTCAGGAATCTCCTCCAACTTCCTTCAGAAGTTGAAGAGCAGTCAGCCAGGGGCCGAGGGTACCAGAAGGTTAGTGCTCAGCTCAGCCCAGCCCAGACGGGCCTCTGGTTAGCCCCCAGGGGGTACTTAGCCTTCTTGGGATCTAGACCCTAATTCTAAAGCCAGAAGAGCTCCCAGCCTCTCCCAGAGCCTGGTAAGGTTTCAGTTTGGGACAAAGCCTTCCACCCCTGCTCTGCAGCCCAACATCTCCCTTAGGAAAGGATCCACATGACGCCAGGGGCCTCCCAGTTGCCCCCCTCCCAGGGGTGGCTGTGGGTGGGGAGGGGGCCTCCCAAGCACCAGTCCCCTGCACCCCCAGAACCTGAAGGCTCAAGCTCAAGCCGGGGATGGGAGCCTCAAAAAAAGGAGCTCCTGGCGCTTTAAGGCCGGCGGAGCCTAATTGCCCAGATTCCCCCGGCAGCCAGATAAACAGCACGGCCGGCTGGCGCCAGCAAGAGGCAAACAGCACATTATCACCCCTTCCTCACCTCCAAGGAGGAGCTCTGAGGAGCAGGGCGGGCAGGCCGAGGGGCCGCCAGAGGGGCGGGGCAGGGGCTTGGAAGCCCAACTTGAAATTGATCTCATTTCAAAGGGATAATGCCAGGCCAAATAAAAGGAAAACTTTTTAGCCCATTCTAATTCCTATAGTCCTGGCCTGGGAGCCCTGTGTTTTCCTAGGCAGCCTCCTCCAGTCGCTCAGAAGTTCGCTCTCGCTCTCTTTCCCTGGCGCAATTTGGATAATAGTAATTTACTGAATATAATTACAGAAAAAAAAAGTGGTGGAGCAAAGAGCAGGAGATTTATTCCAAAGTTAATGGATACTTTCAGGAGAAAGGAGCTATATAAACACAGGTTAGAACTGTGATTAAAGTATTTCTCCACATTTCCGTCCACATAGGCACCAAGCTCAGCGAACTGGCTTTTCCCGGGACAGAAAGACACACAAGAGGGAAGGGCAGCTGGGGCCTGACTTCCACAGGGACGGAGGTGCAGGACAGAGCCACGAAAGGAGGGAGGACCCCCACTTTCTGAGACAAGCATGGGGGAGAGGGCAGGGGAGAAGGCCTGGGTTGCCTGGAATCTGCCCATCAGACCCCAGGATTCTGCCCACCATCTCATTTTACACCGTGTGAAAAGAGGTCCAAAGAGGGGAACTGGCCCCAGGGTCCCAGAGCAAGCTGATGGATAGGATCAGGGTTTGCTGTGAGCAGCAGGAGTCAGCACTGCCCAGAAAGGGGCCTCCTGGCCACCTGGGCTCCCTGTGGGGGTCAGGTGGGCACTGGGGCAACTGGTGGGTGCCCCTCAGTTGGCCTGCTGAGTATGCTGCTATATTCTCCAGCTAGGTGCCTCCTCTCCCCAAGCGTGTCTGTCTGTACATCTGTCTTGTCTGTCTGCCTGCCCACCCCACTGCCCCAGCCCTCTTCCCCCTCAAGCCCTGGAAGGAGCAGTCTCCTTATCAGGATGCGCACGGCTGAGCTCCAGCTATGTACCCGCCCAGTTCTAGGAGCCAGGCTGGCGGCCAGGCAGCAGGGGTGGAGTGGGCAGCAAAGGGCTCCCCAGTTCTCAGTCCCGGCGGCCCACACCATCGGGCAGGGGAGGAAGCAAGAGGGTCAACCTGGCACCTCCTGAAAACTCTTCCCAGGCCATCTGTCCTCCCACCTACCCCCAGGGTGGCCTCAATGGGGAGAGGGGAGAGGGCTGGCAAAGAGGCAGGGTACGGACACCAGGCTGTAACAGTGCCTCCTTTGGGGAGGAGGGAGGGAGTCAAGTGCCAGTGCTCAGGCTAGAATCAGATATGGAGAATCTTCCTAGAGCCTCCCAAGAACTAGTAGGGAGACTGTGAGGGCAGGTTACTCATCCAAGGTCAAAATTATTAAATTACTAAAGACCCTGGGACCAGGGTTATGGGGAAGAACTGCTCCACTACAGCTCCACCCCTCAACTTGTACCCCATCCCCAAGTTGGCCAAACTCAAACCACCATCTAAGTTGGCATCTAAGCTGGGGAGAGAGGGGTGTGCATCCCTTCTGGCTCTCACACACCTGAGCAGACCAGGCACCTTGACTCTCAGCGGGCCCTCTTCTCCTCCTCTCTGCCCATTTCCACGGCCCACCTCCCTGACCCACCCTCCAAGGCTGTCTCCAGACAGAACTATGGAGCTCCAGGAGGGGATCCTGTTATCCTCCACATCCCACAGCACTCAGATAGTTCAGACCTAAAGACCTGGCCCTTTTTCCCCCATCTCTGACCCATCTCCCACGGATAGACTGTTTTTCGAGGGCACCCTACTCATATTTCTACTCTCTCTGCTATACAGCACCCAGCACCATGCCTGGCACACAGTAAGTGCTCAACATGTATTTGTGGGCACACTGACCTGGTAAGAGAGAAAGTAAGCTGCCAGGGCCTGCTGAAAGCACAAAGTGGGCCCCACCAATTACCTCCCATGCACCAAAAATGACCGGCGACAGAGCAACCACCAACAGGGACCCTTGCCCCAGAGTGAGGGAGGAGACGGGGTACCATACAAGAGGAAGACACTTCCAGGAGAAGCTGTCCCAAAGAGGAACAAGGAGCACAGAAAGCCTCCCATGGGCCACAGGTACTGCCAAAAGCCCTTGAGTCGGGCCTGGAGTGACCATGCAGGGATCAGGGCAGCCAGATCCATGGTGCTTCTCCCCAACCTCCCCCCACCCCCCAATCAGTGCTCTCTCTTCAGGAACCACCAAGACAGCTACACCTGCCTTTCCCCCCAGCCACCACCCCCACATGTGAACAAGACATCTGGGACAAATCCTGGGCCCACCGTCCCCTTCCACATTGGGAGTCTCGAGATCTATGATCTGACCCACTATGTGCCCCCAGGCTGGATGCTGACTCTCCAAAGGGGACATAGGCTGGAGGAGCTCAGAGCCTACCCAGGCCCAACAGCCTTCAATCTTCTAGAAGTCCCACCCCCACCGAATCCCCAGTGCCACCAAATGCTCACGCCCCTAAGATGCTATGGGCTGAAATGTGTGAGCCATGCACTGCAGAGGTCAGAGTGGGGCGGGGGCCGTCTGGCAGTCCTTACCTCTGCTCCAGAATCCAGGGCCTGCTCAGTAAGCAGGGCTGGGGGTGGGGTGTGTGCGGGGGAAATCCCAGGAAGAGAACAAAGAAGGGAGGCAGGTCTCAGAGGTAAATAAATTATCTGGCTTCCTTGCTTCCTCCACCTGCAGTCGCCTCCAGGACCCTCAACTCTAGAAAGACTGTACACAGAACTGACAGTGATGACCACCCAGGGGGGGGGTGGGGGGGGAGGGAAGCGGCTGATATTTGACACCCAAGGGATGCTGCCAGCAACCAGGGCAAGAAGGTGATCTCCACCTGGAGACAGCTTTGCTTCAAATTGCACAAAGGAACCAATGTGACAATTTATGAACACTTCTGACTCTAGACATGAATTTCCTACGCCCAATTTCACAACTTGTGTCTACCTGGATATAGGGAAGTGCAGCATAGGGATAAGCATATGCACACAAACGCTACAGGCCTGGGCACGGACTGAGGGTAAAATGAGGGGGGGGGGGGACTGGACGACACTTGCGTTTGGTTTCTCCTAGGCCTGCCCTCCTCTTTCACCGTCTATGAAGCTGCAGCCTACATTAGGTCCCTGAAGCTGCAGAGAAACTCCAATGCCACCCTTTCGAGTTTGCCCAAGTCTTAAAAAGGTGCCATTTGACACGTGTGCCACTTCCCGGGCTGTCCTGCCCGGCACGGCGCCTCCACCCGGGGCTCCCACGCTCCAGGGGCACCCGCGGATGCAGCCGCAGCTCCACCCGCCCGCCGGCCCGCGGTGTTCTGGCCCGAAAAGGTCTCGGAAAGGGGCAGGAAGGGGAACCCCCCAGCCCCCACCGGCGCGCGCGCGCTCACCTGGCCCGCAGAGCCGGCTGAAGTGGTAGGGGTTGCAGCACACGGTGGGACCGTCGGCGGCGGCAGCGAAGCTGTGGCAGCCGCACAGGGGCTTCAGCTCCACGGCGTGCTGCAGGTCGGGCCAGCGGAAGAGGCGGCCGAGCAGCAGCTGCGGCGGCGCGGGCTGGCCGCCCAGGCGGAGGTCGGCGCGCGGCACCAGCACGCAGCCGCCCGGCACGCCGCCGCGGGACTCCACCGCCTCCAGCAGCGTGTCCAGCGAGCGCTCCTTGAGCCGCTTCAGCAGCGAGTACGTGACCGTCTTGAGTTCCTGCTCGAGGAGCAGCAGCCGCGAGCGGGCTTCGCGACTCCGCCCGCCGCCCGCTGCCTCCAGGGCCGCCCCGGCCAGGGGGTCGCCGGCGTCCCGCGGGGCGCCCGCGGCGTCCCGCTCCGAGAAGAGACAGCAAGTCACCGTCTCGCAGTCACTTTCGGGCAGCCAGCCCGGGCCTCCCGGCTCCGCCACGTCCAGCGGGGAGTCCCCAGCGCCGGCCCCCGGCTCCGACATGGGCCTCGGGGGGCCCCCTGCGCGCCGGCGCCTCCCCGCGCCCTGGGCGCCTCGCTGTCCCACCGCGTCCCGTGGCCGCCGCGGGGCTACCGGGCGGACTTCGGAGCGGCCGCAGCCTCCGCCTTCTCGTGCCCGCGGGGCCGGCTCAGCTCGGCTGCCCCAGCTCCCATCCTCGTCGTCGCCGCCGCCGCCGCCTTCCTCCCGGTCGGGGACCACACGACTTCGCCAAAGTCGCCGCACCAGCCCCGAGCGTTTGGACCTGAACATACGATATCCTTTGGCGCCGGGGGTGGGAGGGAGGCGGTCTCCGGTTACCGGGGGTCCGTTCCCTCAGCGAGGCGCCGACTGCGCGGGCCGCAGCCCCACATGAAGCTCCGCCGCCGGGCGCCGTGCAGATTGCGCACAGCCTGTCGTCGAAGGGGCGCCGCGGGGCTGCAACATGAGGGAGCTCGCCGGGCCGGGACGGCGGGGAGCAGGCGCGCGCCGAGCCGCAGTCCGCGCGGGGCCAGCGGCTACATTGACCCCGGCGGCCCGGCTACTCAGCAACTCCAGCCCCGGCGCTGGAGGGGGACTGCAGGCGGCGCCGCGCCAGAAAGACCCCGCATGGGCCGGCGAGCCTTCAAAAGTTGCGCGTTTGGTCCATGAGCACAAAGCGCTCGCGCCGAACCCCCCAGACGTGTCGGGGGCAGCCCTGCCTTTAAAACCCAAGCGCTTAACTACATGGGCTTTTCCTGCAGGATCCGAAAGGCAGGCTTGTTGATACCCTCAGCTTCCTTCTTACTCCCTGCAAAAAGGAAAAAAAAAAAAAAAAGGAAAGAAAGAAAAAGAACCCCAAACAAAACCAAAATCCTGGAATTGCATGCACGAGAAGCCAACTCCGTCTCAGGTCCCAGGCGCTAGATGCACTTGGAGCAAGTTTCTCCAGAACGCGGGTGTCAATACTTGAGTGGAAACTGTAAAAATCCCAAGAGCTGTTGGGAATCCTTAATTAAAAATGCAATCCACCGAGGCAGAGGTCGCAGCCCGCCCCACGCTGCGCTCGGACGCCCGGGGCGCCGCGGCTGCAGAGGTCGTCCCCCTCCCCCCTCCACAAAAAGTGCCTCCCGGTGGCCCCACGGTCCCTGCGAGGTCTGGCGAGGCAGCGCCCGGCGGCTCTTTCTCTCGGCTCGGCTCCCTCGCTCGCTCCCCAGCTCGGCTCTCTCTCTTTTTTGTTCTCCTCAAACGCACACTGAGGGCCCCCGGAGGAGCGCCGCGGAGTCATTGGCTGCCTCCCATCATATGCCAGTCTAGACACTTTGGCGGCTCCGCGGCGCTGATTGTTGCGCAAACAAGGTTTCAAGTTTCTTAACTCTTAAAGGAGAACACGTCCCATTGCAGGGCCCGAGGCTCCGAGGGGCCGGCTCCCGGGGCGGGCCGAGTCCGGGCTCCCGCCCCACGCTCGCCCCGGCACCCCCGCCCCGAGCCTGACAGCGCCCACCGCCCGCTTTCTGGCCCGCGTTGCGCCGCGGGCACGGATGCGAGCGAGCACACGCGCGCGCGCGCGCACACACACACACACACGCGCGAGTTACACAAACCAGGGGTGAGCGCGCGAGGACTCTGTGGACCCACTGAGACTTGTATGCAAATGGAGCGCTTTGCCTCTCCCTGGCTTGTGCACAAACTTGCAAACACACATTGCACTTTCGAGTTGGTCCAAACCCCCATCCCAGGGAAGGCTAATAAATATGGGTGTGCGTGTGTGCCTTCCCGGCTCCAGTCCCTTGGGAGCTGGGGAGCGGCTGATTTGTTGGGGTAGCGGGATCTTCCGCGATGGCTCAAGGTCTCCACATCCCCTGCGCAGTCAGGGGTCGCTCTGCTGGGCCAAACGGAGGGCGTGGGACGCTTGGCGCATGGGGGCTCCAGGCTTGCGCGAGGTAGGGAGTTACAGGGAATGGGGTAGAGGCGGGGAGTGTCCCCTCTCCGGCTCTTCACGGTCGCCACGGCCCTCTCTCGGAGCTAGGCGGACCGCCAGGCGTCCCGGGCCCCCTCGAGGCCGGGTGCTTCCTCCTCCCCTTTCCCCAACTGACTCCGTACACCACCGAGAGGAATGTGGGTAGGGGTCGTGCTTTCCCCAAAGAAATGGGGTGGGTTGGGGGCAGGGTCCCGCCCCGCCTGGCCCCGGGCTGGCTGGGGGGGGGGGCGCGGCGGTAGCAGCGAGCCTCCCGGCGCGGGAAGGGTTAAGGCCGCTCCTGCCCCTGGAGCCGGCGCGGCGGGGTACCTCCTCGGGCGCGCTAGCTCGTCCGAGGGTGGCAAAAGTTCAAGCTTGTAAAGTCGGGATTGGTCCCGCGCGGAGGGAAAAAAGGCCTGGTTCCCCCCTCCCCCCCCGGTCGCGGCGCCGATTGGTCCGGCCTTGGGGCGGGCACCGCCCCCTCCCCGGCGCGCGGCGGCCCGGCCCCCGGCACTTCGCCCCGCCCCTTTCCGGGCGGGAGCCGGGCCCCGCACTGAATGAAAGAAATTCCGCTACTCTCATTGGCCCGGGGCTGGGCGCCATTCCCCCGCGGGGTCCCCGCGCGCAGGTCTCCCCCAGGGGTGCCCACGTGTGGGGCTGGCCCTTTGAGTGTGCATCTGCAAGTACCCTTCAGGGCTGCGAGCCTGCGTGCGCGCTGGGGGAAGGGCAGTACATTCAGGAACGACTCAGAACCATTTGCTTTTACCTAGAGCCAGGTACTGCTGGCGCCGTGCTCTCGGGGAGAGTTGGTGGTTCTCTGGAAAGGAGCTTCCTCACCCCCATCCCCTGCTGCTTTGACCAAATCAAAATCGCTGTCAGCTTCTTGTTTGAAAAATGGAGATGACGATCTTCGCAGGACCGTGAAGATCCTGGGAGATACTGCACTTTAAGCGCACAAAGCCAAGTGAACAGCAAGATGAAATTTCCCAAGTGAATACAGCACTTTCGTAACCAGCACCTAGAAGCTCCTCTCGTGGTCCCTTTCAGTCATTTCTCACCCCTGGTGGGAGGTGGGGGGGTGGATACAAAAAGAAACTCAATGCAATGTAAAATATTTCCTTTTATTGGGGTAGTTGCTGGTTTGGCTGTGGATTGCAGTAACAATCGTTGGTGCTTAATGACTCCTTACTACCAGCAAGGCAATGGTTTCAGGCATGCTAAGGATTCAGTCATTGAATTCCCACAACAATCCTCCTAGGTTTTATTACTATTTCCATTTTACAGATGAGGAAACTGAGGTGCAGGAACTTGCCATTCAATTTGCCACTGACATGAAGATAGTGTTGAGAGTGCCTAAACCAGTATGTATGCTCACTCTCAACCGCTAGAAAGTGGTATGTGGGTCTGTGTTGCCAGAACACACCCTTCCAGGGCAGTGACTTTCCAAATGTGGTCCACTGGACCTGCTGAATCAAAGTATGATGGGGTGACACAGGCCACTTTACACTTTGGGGATAGAGATAGTTGTTACCATTACTTTACAGATAAGGACACTAAGGCACAGAGGTTTTAACTGGCACAAGCTTTTAGATAGTTGCAGAGGGGGGATTTGAACTCAACCAGTTGGGGGGCGGGTTGCAGGTATGTGGGAAGCAATGGTCATGGGGCAGCAGACTGGAGATGGGTTACCATCCTACCTTCTTCTCTGGGCAATAACTCAAAGTTTGGCTTCTGCTCTTGCTCAGGCAGAGCTGTGACATTAGGGGTGGGGTGGCATTAGGCACCTGTTGGATGCCACGTGAGGAGCACTGAAACCAGAGTCTGGGAGGCCCGAGTTTAGTCCTGACCTTCCTAAACCTCCCTCAGCTTTATGAGCCTCTGGGTCCTCATCTATAAAAATGGAAACAAGAATCATGTTTGAGGCTGCTGCCAAAATTAAATGACATGAGGACCCATAGTCATGACAGGAAGATGCTTGTTAGTGGAGAGAGTATCAGGAAGGGAAGGGCAGTGACAGTTCCACCGTCCTTGGAATCCCAGGGCCCATCCCCTCTAGCGGCCGCCTGCACTATAACCACTAGAGGGTGTGTGAGAGCCCGGTAGGGCAGGGCCTATGAACTAGGGCCTAAGGGCACGGTCCTAGACCGCCCTCTGGAACACAAGCTCTAGTTACCTGGGGTTGTAGGAGGGGAGGAGAGGGGGGTCCCAGCTGCCACTCCTCAGGTCTCTGCAGCCATATTTCTCAGAAAGCACATCACAAAGAACGAATCCTAACCCGTCAGAGTCCATTATTCCAGTGTTTTCCGGAAGCACCCTGTGCTTCTCTTTACAGTGAAGCACAATTCATAACCACACAATTCTGTGTCCATTCTTCTCTGTTTCTGGAACGTAAGCCCCATGTGGAGAGAGACGGTGAAACTATGAAGCCACCCGCAGCAGCACTGAGGGAGGGGAGTCAGACCCTGTGCCATCAACAAAGGTCATTTGAGACCACCCTAGGCGATCAACAAAGGTCATTCATGCAAGACAGCCCCATTCCTTCTCTCCAGTCCCTAGCCCAACACCTGGCACATAGCAGGCACTTAGTAAGAATCTGGGAGATGGCTGAATTCAAATCTCTCACTTTGCCAAGCTTTGTGCGTAACATCCTGTGCCAAACATTTATATGCACTATCTCATCAAGCCCCCCCCCCCCAGATAAGACAGTGAAGAAGTTACCATTCTTACTAGACCTGTTTTGTAGAGAAGGAAACAGAGAGCTTGAGTAATTTGTCCCTGGTCACCCAGCCCATAAGTGGCAGAGTTGGGTTCAGAGCTGAACCCAGGGATGCTGGAGCTACATCTTCTTAACACGTGGTCCTGGAAAAGGAAACATGGTCCTTTGCCCTTGGGAAGTTTCCATGTTAGCTGGGAAGACACAAGGCATGAAACAGCAGAAATCATACAAGGCAGCACTTGCTTCTTGGTGGTGGGAAGAGGCGACTGCTTAAAGGGCTAGGGATCATGCAATAAACAAAACACAAAATTCCTAAGCTCAAGGAGTCTAGTGGGAGGACAGACCATAAACAAAACAATCAGGTATATGGTGTTTGGGAAGGTAAAGGGATCGAGGTTAAAAATAAGGCAGAGAAGAGGAGAGAGGAATGCCTGGAGAGGGTAGGCATGGTTCAGAGAAAGTGGTCAGGAAATGCTTTCCTGGGAAGGTAACATTTGAACAAAGTCCTGATAGTGGTGGGGGAACCACTACGACACTACCGGCAAAAGAATGTTCAAGACACAGAAAGCAGCAAGTACAAGGTTCCGGAGGTGGGAATGTGCCTGATGTGTTCCAGGACCATCAGAGAGGTGATAATAGATGAGAAATACTGGGGGAGAGATCGAAGGGTAACACAGGCCATTGTGGGGTCTTTGGCTGGTCCCCTGAGCACCTAGAGCACCCCTGGATGTTCTGAGAAGGGGAGGGACATGCTCTGCCTTGTTTTAGCTGGCTCCCTCTAGTGGCCATGTGAAGACTGGCGTGAAGGGGACAGACCCGGCAGCAGGGACTTGGTGGGGGGTTGTCCCTGGAGAGACCACGCTGGCTTGGGTTGGATCCTGGGCATATTTGAAGACGGAGCCAGCATCATTTGCTGTTACAGATCTGAGTGTGAAAGAACATCTCTATGGTGAACACATGTTATTGACTCTTATTTGCTTAATTTTTTAAAATCAATTCACTCTTACTTAGCCTTGTCGTAAGCAATAATATCCATGGTGTCCCAATGTGCTAGTTATATTTATCACTTTAAAGTAAATATATAGGGGCACCTGGGTGGCTCAGTGGATGAAGCCTCTGCCTTTGGCTCAAGTCATGATCTCAGGATCCTGGGATGGAGCCGCACATCAGGCTCTCTGTTCAGCAGGGAGCCTGCTTTCCCCTCCCTCTGCCTGCCTCTCTGCCTACTTATGATCTCTGTCTGTCAAATAAATAAATAAAATCTTTTTTAAAATAATAAAGTAAATACATAAAATATGTTTGCGCATCATCTAGAATTAGCCTGGGGACCACCTAGCTCCATGCAATGCTGAGGACGCTGATTCAGCCAGTTGCTAATCACCCACTTACAGGATTTTTTGCTTATTTATTTGCTTGCCTTTTTACTACTTTCTCGCAGAAAGGATGATTTCTTTTTCCTACCTATAATTAGCTCCTGTCTAAAATTAGGGGACCCATTCCCATAGCCCCCATGCACTGAATGCTGGATTTACTCTTGGCCCCTCCAGGCAACCAAGCACAGAGTGGTGGTCCCTTACCATTGCTCTGTCAAGCCCAACAGACCAGGGTTCAGATCCTGTTCAGCGACCTCTTAGCTGTGTGGCCTCGGGCAACTTCCTCTACCTCCTAGGATTACCCCTCTAACTAGGTGCTATGCTCATGCCCAGATGGTAGATTCCAGGTGGGGAGCCTGAGACGTAACCAGTAATAAAAATATTGGGAGACTGTTTTCAAGATTAAAATGCTTAGCACGGGGTCTGGTACCTAGTAAGTGCTCAGTAAATGATGGTAGCTGGGATTAGTGAAATGAGCATGGAGTCAGTCTTTACCAGGACAAACTTGGGTAAACAGAGTGGTTAAAACTAGCCCCGGAGGCTCAGTTTCCTCATCTATAAAGCAGACCTACCTGCCTGAGGTGGGAGTGAGAGGAGTTAAGTTGTGCCACAGAGTAGGATTCAGCAGCCCATGGTGAGACATGACCTGGAGAAAGAAGGCCGGCTGTGTTAAGGGAACCCAGAGAATCATCCCTTTCCTGTGCTAAAGATCACACCCCTTGGGCTGCACCAAATCCACCACTCTCCAAGCAGCATTTCACCAGCGCAGAGCAGAAGGGGGCAGGGATGGAGGTGCCTGGAGAGATGACCTAGTACCAGAGAAGGAGGCTTACTTACCCAAGATCACACAGCCAGTTGCAGGGAGCCAGGGATCCGGCCAAGGCTTTTCTGACTCCCGGGATTCCCTGTCCCTCTTCCCATGGCTTAAGGTGTCTCAACCCAATAGCACAGCGGATGTGGTGACAAAAGCAGGATGGCAGGCTCTGGGGTCAGACTTCTTGGGTTCTAACTCTGCTTCTGTCCCTTACAGAGTGGCCTTGGTCCCTTTGCCTATGCTTACTTATTATTTCAGCTTCCCATTCTTGATAACTGGACCTAACTCATAGGGTCAAATCTGAGTATTGACCCAGATTATGCAAAGCATTTAGAGCTGCTATTCTCACTCAACTCATTGTGGATGACACAGCAGAGAAGGCAGCGCCCTGCCCATTATCAGCTTTCAGAAATACAGAATGAATGAATGAATGAATGAGTGAGAGTGAAGTGCTGCAAGTACAGAATGAATGAATGAAGGCATGAATGAGTGAAGTGCTACACGTCTCATGATTGTTAAGAGGGCTGCAGGGAGCTGCACAGAGATCAGAGTGAGGACTGTGGATTTACTGCAACCCAGCAAGGCAGCTGGGTTACCCCACCCCTAGGTAATCTACATCCTTCTCAGGCTGGGCGACTGGGAGGGCTTCTTGAAGTCAAAGAGTTCATTTGACTCAGAGATGTTCAAGAAAGGACATCTGCGTGACTCAGTCAGTTAGCGTCCAGCTCTGGATCTCAGCTTAGGTACTGATGTCAGAGTCATGAGCTCAAGCCCCGTGTTGGGCTCCACGCTGGGTGTGGCGCCTACTTAAAAAAAAAAAAAAGTTGAAGAGGATCGCCTGGGTGGCTCTGTCTGCCTCCAGCTCAGGTCACATTTTGTGGGTCCTGGGATCAAGTCCCACTTGCTCAGGAGGGAGCCTACTTCTTCTTCTGCCTGCTGCTCCCCCTGCTTGCACACATACACACACTCTCTCTCTCTCTGACAAATAAATACATAAAATCTTTTTTTTTTCCAAAATGTTGGAGAAATTTATTTTTACACTGTAATGTAGTCCATGTTTAATATTAAAGCTAACCCAGATATATCAAGGAATAGAATGCAAGATTCCCATGAGCTTTTGACAGAGAAGGCAGACTTCCAAAGAATGGCAGCACGAGCAGCATCAGACCACCACCCCAGGCCTGACCTGGGGCCTCCTGGCCCAGGCTCACTCCCTCAGCCTTCAGAGGAACACAGGGACCCTCGCTGGAGTCCAGTGCCCACGGATATGGCTTAGTTACACTTCAACACATTTCTCCTGGGCACTTGCGAGAAGCCAAAGGCATTTGTGACAATACATACAGTTGTGTAATATCCCTCCAGGACTCGGAATTTATTCAAAGCCATGTCTGCATTCAGCCATACCACCATGGCCAGAGAGAGCCACACAGGTCCCACCTCACGTCCCCCTCCCCCCACATGGACCCTGAACAAGAGAGGGCCTGCTCCTCGGAACACCCCACAATGCCCTGTTTCCTCTGTGACGTCCAGTCTTCACACATGCTGGACCTTCTGCCCAGAATGCCCATCCTTCCTTCCCCCTGAACAAATGTTTCCTCTCTCCCCAGGGAGAGGACTGAGGCTATTTTCCTTGCTTTTTGCCATCCCTCCTTCCCAGGACTGGGAATGATTTGTCTACATCTGAGAGCCCCTCAGGAGCTCAGCCGAGTGCCCCGCATCTCTCCAGCCCTCCCCTAGCACCCAGGAGGTGCTAGAAATGGGGGGTAGGGATTTCATTTTTGATAGATACAGCCAAACCGGCCTCCCCAGAGCAGCTGTCCCGAATTCCCCTCCCACAGCTGTTGACCCTGGGGTTTGACTTTCTACAGAGAGCACCCCGATGTGCTTGCTCGTAACTGAAATTATGTATACCTCTGCGTTGCTTCAAGAATGGGGAGTTACCTCCTATCAGGTCACTTTAGAAGAAAGCAATTGTGAACAAGTTAATCAGTAGAGAGCTAGTTAAATGAATGATGGCATATTATCCAGCTGTTAAAAAGAGGCAGCCTTCAGTATGAAAAGATACCAAATGACCAACAACAATGCAGGCGGGATGCGACAATTTGCGTAAATTCTTTTTCAAGGATAGTGTGCATGTGCATACAATGTCTTTGGGAAGACACAGGATAAGCCAATCAAGGTGGATGTCTGTGGGGTTGGAGAGGTTGGCTGGGGGTGGCAGCTAAATGAAATGAAGATTATTTTTCAGCCCAAAACTGGTTGTTTTGTTTGCTTGCTTGCTTGTTTTAAGTCATTCTGTTAAATAGGTGTTGATCACACATGGTACAACATCTAAGCAAGACCCAAGTTCAGTCCAAAAGAAGCCACCCTCTCTCTCCTGCATCCTGCCCTCTTGGTTTGCCCTCTTTGGTACCTCCTCAATCTTTGCACTGTGGGAAGAATTACCCACTCAAAAATAATTAAATACAATATTATCTTAAAAGATTTTTTTTATTCATTTGAGAGAGAGAGAGAGTGAGAAAGAACATGAGAGGGAGAGGTCAAAGAGAAAAGCAGACTCCCCGAGGAGCAGGGAGCCCAATATGGGACTTGATCCCAGGACTCTGGGATCATGACCTGAGCCAAGGGCAGTCACTTAACCAACCGAGTCACCCAAGTGCCCTCCAATATTTTTTTTTATTATTTTATTTTTATTTATTTGACAGAGAGAGATCACAAGTAGGCAGAGAGAGGAAGGGAAGCAGGCTCCCTGCTGAGCAGAGAGCCCGATGCGGGACTCGATCCCAGGACCCTGAGATCATGACCTGAGCTGAAGGCAGAGGCTTTAACCCACTGAGCCACTCAGGTGCCCTCAATACCTTTTTAAAAAAAAAAAACAACTAAATTGTGACTCCTGGGTGGTACAGTTATTTAAGGTCTGACACACTCAGCATGGAGTCTGACTGAGTTTCTCTCTCCCTCTGTTCCTCCCCCTGCACCCCACCCCCACTCTCATGCACCTGCTCTTTTTCTCTCTCTCCTTCTCAAAT
This sequence comes from Mustela putorius furo, assembly GCF_011764305.1. NCBI lineage: Eukaryota > Metazoa > Chordata > Mammalia > Carnivora > Mustelidae > Mustela > Mustela putorius. The sequence continues at coordinate 10,175,622 of NW_025422045.1, read as the reverse complement.
AAATAATCTTTTTTAAAAACCTGAATTAAAGGGATGCCTGGAAAAAAAAAATTTTTAATGTTTAAAAAATGGGGCACCTGGGTGGCTCAATGGGTTAAAGCCTCTGCCTTCAGCTCAGATCATGATCTCAGGGTCCTTGGATTGAGCCCCACATGGGGCTCTCTGCTCAGTGGGGAGCCTACTACCCCCCCCACACCACCCCCTACCTACTTGTGACCCCTGCCTGTCAAATAAATAAATAAAATCTTTTTTAAATAAAAATAAATAAAAATAAAGGGACGCCTGGGTGGCTCAGTCAATTAAGCATCTGCCTTCTACTCAGGTCATGATTCCACAGTTCTGGGAGCAAGCTCTGCATGCTTCTCCCTCTCCCTTTCACTCCCCCTGCTTGTGGTCTCTCTCTATCAAATAAATAAATAAAATAAAATTTTAAAAAACCTGAATAATGAATTTAATAAACATTGGTTGAAGAAAGGAATAAACCAACAAAAAAAATGGTTGAAGAATCAAAGACATGAAACAATGCTATAACCAAAGAGGGTCTGACCCAGTGACAGACAAAATGACAAACACAAGAAGAGATACAAGTAAGACTGACCACAGTTGGAGAGTGTGTCCTGTCTTACCTTGCCCTTGGTTTCCCTGTATGTACATCTTCTCCTCCTAGGCTGACCAGGGCACGACCGATGCTCAACTTTCCTCCCCAGGGCTAGGCAGCCAGCAAGTGTGTGATAAACATTTCTGACCCCCGGCCCCACTAACACCAGCCATGCTCTGTTGGGGAAGGGACTGAGGGACACAGTTGTCAGAGCCTGCCTTCCAGAGCCCAGGACTATATGCAGGGCTGTGCTGTGACTTCTGTGGGCCTTGGACACTTCCATCTTCCTGGGCCCCTTCCACTGAAAAAAAAAAAAAAAAAAAAAAAAAAAAAAGGAAGTATATTTTACAAAAGTATTGGTATAAAGACAAATGTAATCCAGGCTAGACTCATTATGATACATTCATTATTAGTCATTTCTTTTTCTGATTTCAGACAAAATGCAAATTTTGAAAACACTTCATCAGTCCCGTAAAATTACTGTGGGGTCCTAGGCCTGTGTCTTTCTAGGCCTAAGGATAAAGTTGGCCCTGGCTCGTGGTCAGTAAGCAGGCACTGCTGCTGGAGGAAGCCTGGCCAGGGAAAGCCACATGGGCCCTATCCTTGCTTCTGCCTTACCCCCTGGGGCTCTGAAGGCCATCACTAAAGTTTCCTGAGTTCAACTTCCCCACTGCTAACATGCAGTGCTGCCATGAGGATTAGGGGCTTGATAATCGCCCGATGTTATTGGATGATTTGTCCCCAGGTTGGAGGGAGACCTCTGTAGGTGAGCATCAAGGACACATACCACAGTCAGATGAAGATAGCTTAAAATTCCGAGACAGGCCTCTCTGCGTAGGGTCCTGATCATTGACTAGGCATTAGAATCACCTGGGAGCTTTAGAAACTACTAGAGCCTGGCCCCCACTGGAGCTGATGTGGGACCAGACCTGTTTTTTTGTTTAGAGCTTCCCCCCCAACCCCGCCCTGGGGATTCTAACAGGAGGCAGGGCTGAGCATCGCGTGGGATTCCTGCCCACGGAAGGAGTGAGCTGGGGAATGCTGTCTCGTCCAGTGGACAGCTTTTCACCCTGACAACATCCAAGCCCACGGACGCTCAGTGGCTGCCAGAGACAGTGGGGCAAATGTTACTTTTCTTAAAGACAGCGCCCCCATCTTGAGCATCTTCAGATGGCAGCCAGCCACAATGCCCACTGTGGGGGCCACTCCCAGCCTGGAAACTTGCTGGACAGACAGACACACTGACGGAAAGGACCAGTGCATGTCTCCCAGCTAACAGGAGGGGAAAGACTTTAAGACCCAAGGACTTTCCCACCAAGCGCTAAGTGGGCTTCCCCAGTGGGGTTGTGGGCCCCCTCCACCTGAAGATATCGTGCAGTCACCCTGCCCTCCTGGGCCACTAACTCAGCATCTCTGGGTTCAGTGAGAAGCTGCGTTTTTTACAAGCTCCAAAGGGGATATCCATGCACAGGAACATTTTGGGGTTGGTTCTACATCTTGATTTGGGTGGGGGTCATGCAGTGTTCACAGCTAAAAAAAAAAATCATCAAAGTTGACACTTAAGGTGCACCTCACAAAAATAAAACAAATACTGCAGCGCCTGGCTGACTCAGTCGGTAAAGCGTCCAGCTCTTTGTTTTTGGCTCAGGTCATGATCTTGGGGTTGTGAGATTGAGCTCAGTGTCAGGTTCCCTGCTTGGCGGGAAGTCTGCTTGAGAGTCTCTTCCTCCCTCTCTCTTTCTCTCTGCCCCCAACCCTCCCACTTTCTAATAAATAAATAAAATCATTAAAAAATTATAAATAATAAATAAGAACCAGCCTACCATGTGTCTGGAGCTTTGGAAAGAGAATCAGGGGAGGCTGCCTAGAGGAGGAGTCCTTTGAGCTAAGCCTAGACATGGAGGGGAGCAGGGGACAGGACAGAGGGAGTAGGGAGGCCCACAGGGAAGGGACTTGTAGCCAGCCACAGAAGCAGGGGGCAGCAGGTAGGAATGGATACAGGTGGGTTCTGGGGCCTTGTCAGGCAGTGGTCTCACCCCCACCCAGGGACAGGGTATCCTCAGAGGCCCGCAGGCTGCTGTGGTCAGCATAGGTAGCCCATGTAAACTCCCAACTTGCCTCCAAGTGCACCCAGGTCACTCTCCCCAACAAGCCGGCATTGTGTGGGGTTCCAATGCAGGGCAAGAAAAACAGAGAGCCCAATTGTCCCTGTCATAATGGGTATATAATTTATAATAATGTCAGCTATTAAAGGATTTTTAGTAATTAACTGACAGTGGTGTGCTATTTCACTGCATTTTTGCCTGCCATAATGATCTTGAACTTTACAAGACGGTTTTGAACTTGCTCAAAATAAGCCCCAAACACAAAGAAGGGCGACAGCATTCCAAACGAGGGGTAAGAGGGGTTGGACAAAATGGGGCTGTTCTTCTCTCGGGGAGAGGGGTGAACTGTGCACAAGTAGGGAGATCTGAGGTCCACGGTCATCCCAGAGAGCTGCACAACCAGTAAAATGCCTGCCAGGCCAGAGTGGGGAGTAAAAGCAAGTCAGCTGTTTCTTAATAGTGTTAAGATACATTTTTTTTTAAAATACACCTTGTTTGCATGATGCACAGCTAGGAATATTTTTCTCTTCCCCAAAGAAATAGGCTTCCAATCTCATTTTTCTTGAAATACGTGTCTCTGTTGGTATATCTTTTGCTCTTTTGATTTCTAATAGAAACATAGGAAATATTTCTTTTTTTCTATTAATCCCACTAAGAAAAGATAAAGCCAGCATGAGCCCATTGGTAAATAGTAGCTGACACTGGCAAGGGTTGGGGGGAGGCATTAGGGAGTGGAGGGGTCTGTGGCAAACTGGAGAGCCCAGTGTAAGCGAAGTATCTGTTGTCCTGGTCTAGGCAATCAGGACTGCAAACCCTTGGTAGAGACTCGTAGATGCCTATGGCAACCTCAGTTCTCCCTCTTTCTCTTTAGTAGCAGAATGAGGATTTCTTTTCAGCTGGGCAAATTTTATCCTGGGGAATTTTACAGTCTTCTATCAGTCTTTCTTCCTGTGGGTGAAATTTCCCTGTCTTTCTAGCCCTCTCATTCTTTCTCCCCCCATTTATACTTTTACTCATTCACACATTCATACATCAAACACATGCACTTTGGGCAAATTAGTTAACATCTCTGAGTCTGGGTTTTCTCCCTGGAGGTGGTAAGGCATTTTACTGGTTGTGCAGCTCTCTGGGATGACCGCGGACCTCAGATCTCCCTACTTGTGCACAGCTCACCCCTCTCCCTGAGAGGAGAACAGCCCCATTTTGTTTTGTGTGGCAGGTCAACTCACTGAGTTGTTTCTCTTGCCAATATCCCTTTGGACCCTTCTCAACCTCCTTCATATCCAACCCAGCAGTGGAAAGGAATAGGGAGAGAAGGGGAGGAAGTCTTTAGAGGGTGGTCTCTCAGGTCTAGGATTCATGTCAGGGTTGACTGGTTTTCCTTTCTTCTGTCTGATTCAACCCTTACCACCTCCAGGGAGAAAACCCAGACTCAGAGATGTTAACTAATTTGCCCAAAGTCACGCAGTTAGAAAGCAGTCGACTCAGCCTTGAAGCTGGTTCTGACAACCTACAAGGCCTGTGGCCCCCACCACCCCATCCTCCTGCCTTTGTGGAGGTCTACATGCTGTGGACGTCCTCTGCAGCCACAGGCCAGCACCACAGAGAAGAGCCCATTGCACTTCAGATGCTTCATAACAGACTGAAAAAGCATTTGCAATTCTGCATCAAATCTGCTGTGGTGGCTGCAAGCCCATTGTCAGGAGAGGGAAATAGGAGGGCTTGGCTAGCACACTGCGGGAGCCTGGAGCCCTTGCACACGGGCCTGGAGACGGTGGGGGACAGCTCTGTCCTTTAGGAAGCTTTGAGCTGCAAGTAATGGGAAATCCAACTCAAAGTGGTTCTTATGCTAAGAATAATAATAATGCTTTCATTATTTCATGGATAAAAAAAAAGAACCCTAGGTTCTAAGAGGCGTTCCACAAGGTCATCAAGGACCCGGTTCTTTCCGTCTCTTTGCTTTTCCATCCTCAGTGGGTTGGTTTTAACTGTGGCTGGCTCCCCCATCACGGCAAGAGAGCTGTTGCAGCTCTGGCCAGCACAGCAGACACAATGAAGAACAATTCTCCTACATCCTCCTTCCTAAAAGTCAAGAAACTTTTCCCAGAAACTCCTAGCGAATATCACCCCAAATCTCCTTTGCCAGAACAGGGTCACCAATGGACTTTAGCTACAGGAGTTTCCTCTGTTAGGTGGCTAGGTGCCTTCTGCTAACCCCTCCCCCCACCCGGCCTCCTCGGCGTCCTGGGAGGCTGGTGAGCAGGGGCTGCATCAACACGCAGCCTTGCCTTTGGCCTCCAGGTTGGACTCAGCCAGTGGGCGACATCAGAAAGTGCTCCCGGGCAGGAAGAAGGAGCGGCCAGGGTGCTCACTCCTCTGTGTCCTCCTTGCTGGGTGGCATGGGCCCACAACTCCTGTAAGGCAGCCCTCTCCATGCACTCTCTCCTGCTTCTCATTCCTGCTCCTATGCTCAGGGGCTTCTCCAACCTGCGGGGTAAGAACAGCTGCTCCCCATTGCCAGCCCAGGCTCATTCACCAGCTCTGTGCAATGCCCAAACCCTTCACACACCCTTGTAATTAGGCCTTTCTCCATTTCTCTCAGTTGCCCATCCGAAGGTGCATTCTCTACCCTTCCTGAGACCAAACAGTACACGAGGCAGAGGATAATGCTCCCTTTGAAGCCTGGACAGTCTCCTGAGCCTCTTCCCAGAGGTCTCTTTTGCACGGCACCCTCAGTCCATCCTGGTAGGTGGCATATCCCTGTCCCCCATGCTGACCGCCCCATCTTTGGCAGCAGCACCACCAACCATTCAGGTGCCCAGGAACAAAACCTGGGTGTTGACTCTCCCGTCACCCTGCCCCCAACCCAATCCAGAACAGTCTTCACTGATCCTGCCTCTACTGGTCTCTCCCATTCCTCGCCTTGTCCCAATTTCAGGCCTCCATCACGGCTCATCTGCTGCGTGACAGCAGCCTCCTAGGTGATCTCCCTGCCTTCGAGGCAGGCCACTGCCCCAAGAAATGTCTGCAACCACAGCTCTGATCAGGATCGTATTCTCCTACTCCACACCTGCCCTTATGGCCTGCTAACTGCACTCCAAATGCCCTCACTTGGCCATAAAGCCCTATGCATTTAGGCTGCTACACAGGTTCCCAGCCCCATTTCTTATTGCACGCAGGACCCCCGGGCTAGACAGGTTCTATCAGTCAGCTACTGCTGGGTACAAAGTCATCCCAAGGCTCAGCTGCTTAAAATAACAATGTATATTATTGCTACCAAGTCAAAGGTCAGCCGGAACTTTGGCAGCTCTGGGCCAGACTCAGATGATCCTGGCTTGGCTCACTCACGCATCTGCCAGCAGCTGACAGGTGGGCTAAGGACTAGCTGGTCTAGGATGGCCTCACTCCCTTGTCTAGCGGTTGTCTAGGTGAAAGGAAGGGACTGGGTCATATGTCACTCATCACCCAGCAAACCAGTCTGGTGGGATACTAGATACAGGGTTGTCTAGAGCTGCAGAGCAAATTACACAGCTAAAAACAACAAACTGGTATTTTCTCCCAGGCCCTGGGGGTCAGGATGCCTAGTGTCACTTAGCCAGGTATCTCTGGCTCAAGGACTGTCCCAGGGCTACAGTCAAGGCGTTGGCTAGGGCTTCTGCCATCTCAAGGCTCCAGGGGTAGACCTGCTTTTCCTCGCTCACTCCTAAAGATTTGGGTAGGTCTCCGGTCCCGCTGGCTGTTGGCCAGAGGCACCCTTTCCTTGCCAGATGGGGTATGGGGTCCTCCAATAGGCACTCCCCGCAGAGCATCTGGATTCCCTCTGAACCAGCAAGAGAGCAAGAAAGGGAAAGCAAGATGGAAGTCACACAGTCTTTCGGTAAGCTAATCTCAGAAGCTCCAACTCATCTCTTCTGCTGTATTCTGTGCGTTGGAAGGGAGGCATGAGTCCAGGAGATTACATAGGGCGTTCAACTCAGGGGGTGGGGATTATAAGGAGCCACTTTGGAGGCTGCAGTTCACACCTGAGCTTGGTCGTAGACTGGTTTCCAAACCACAAGAGTGAGTGCAGAAGTGTGTAAGACTGCTCGTAAGACTGGGCTCATAACATGCATGTGTTTGGCCAAAGCAAGCCACAGGGCCAAGTGCGGATTCAAGGCACAGGGGAGATACACGCCATGTCTTGTTGAGAAGAGCTGCCTAGTTACATTGCAAGGAAGATATGGGCAAGGAAAAATGTCCATTTTTGCAAAGAACCAAACAGGCTTTCCCACCAGTCCTCGAAAATGCTTTGTGCTTTCTAGCCTAAAGGCTGTTGGATCCAGTTTCTTCTTCTCATACATCTAAGCTCCTCCTCCACCAGTTATCATCCTGTCAGTCATCGAGGACCAACTTATACACTGTATTAATTTCCTTTTGCTGCTATATCAAATGATCACAAGCTTGGCGGCTTCAAGCAACTCAGATTTTATTGCCTACAGTTCAGGAAGTCTGAAGTCCAAAATGAGTGTTACTGGTTTAAAATCAGAACATCGGCAGGACTGTAAACCTTTCCAGGGGCTCAAGGGAGCTTTTCCAGATTCTAGAGGCAGCCTGCAGGTCTTGGCTCATGTCCTCTTCACCCACCTTCAGCACCAAGAATGGCTGGTGGGTCTTTCTCCTCCTCACTCTGGCATGAGTTCTCTCTCTCCCTCTTCCTTCTGCTCGTAAGGACCCTTGTGATTACAATGGGTCCCCACGGACAAGCCAAGATAATCTCCCCACCTCAAGGTCGGCTGACCAGCAACCTCAAGTCCACCAGCAAGTGCAATTCTCCTCTCCATGTAACCGAACAGTACTCGCAGGTTCCAGGCACCATACACCATACACAAGTGCCTTCCCCGGAGGCCGTTCCTCCACCTACCACCCCCCCCATCCATGAATGCTGATGGCGGCCATGTTTTGTTGAGCACATGCTATGTGCCCACCAGTGTGCCCAGGTCTCCTCTCCCTGACTGATCCCACCCATTCTCATACTCCCATGAGGAAGGTTCTATGAGTGTTCTGATATAGACTCAAATAAATTAAGCAACTCCCCAAGGCTCTCCAAGGAGCCACCCAAAGAGCATGTGCTGGATAGCAGAACTTGAACTTGCGTCTATCAGTCTCTGAAGTCAGGGTCCCAAACATACACTCATGCTGCCTCCTCTGAAGTCACTAGGTCCCTTCTAGAGATCCTCCCTCCTCGGTGCTCCCATAGCTGAGGAAGACTGGGCCTCTCTTTGAAGAGATATTCTTCTGAAGTCTCAGTTTTGGGCAGGCCGCCTCCCCACCTCAGCCATCAAAGTCATAACAGTAATTATTTAACGAAGATCTGCCATGTACCAGAACTTTCTCATCCATCACGTCTCACACCCACTGCTAAGGCAGGTCTTATTTCCACTTTCCAGAGAAGGAAATGGAGACTCAGGGGAGGGGAGGCCTCAGGGTTCACTAGTGTCAGTGCTGGGAGTGGAACCCAGGCCTAATCCCAAAGCCTGTTCTTGCTTTGCTAGGCCGCCTCTGCCGTCAGAAATGCCCCTGCCTCTGTAAGCCAGTGTCACTAGCTGGCTTTCAGCCAGACACATCTGTAGCCCAGTCATGCTAACTAGAGTTCAAATCCCAGCTCTCCTACTTTCTGCCTGGATCCGCCTCAGTTTCCCCATCTGTAAGACTGACAGCACCTACCTCCCAAGGGCTGTTGGTGAAGAATAAGCAAGCTAATGCATCTAACGTGCTTTTGACAGTCACCGCCATACGGTAAGCATTCCCAGTGGCTGGAACTGGTCAGCTGGGGCTCATTCAAGGGCTCCTGCTCCAACGATGGCCATACTCGCTGTTGGCTAGGCAGCTCTCCTCTGTGGAAATTCAGCACCCCAGACTACCTACACAGAAGGTTATCTGGAAGAGCAAAATAGGTCATTGTTGAGAAAACGCTCTGTAAACTGTAGAGTGGGGTACCCACGTTGGCTAATAAGGAGCTTTCCAAAGTACTCAACAAGCAGGCCAGAAAACCATAGACCCCCCTGGAGGACCCAGGGCGGCAGCCTTCTCAGTGAGGGCCCCAGGGGAACAGAGGGCCAGCAGCTGTCCTATTTCCTCCTCCCCTCCCCTTGCACACCGCCCCCCCCACCCCCATCCATCCTGGGGTGGCTGAGGCTGCAGGAATGCGATGGTATCTCAGCAAACAGACAGTCTGTTCCCAGAGGAGCCGGGGCCGCCCCCAGGAGGCCCCACTCTCCCAGCCACAGTAAACACAAGGGTCTGTCCTCATTATCAGCTTGGCTCAGCAGCAGCGGAGACAGTCTGCCCACTGGAGACTCTCCGCAGTGCGATAAGCCGCTGGGCCCCTTGTTGGCTGTCCTCCTGGGGCTACAGCCAGGCTGCCCGGGAATAGGAATCCTAGAGCTGGCCTGGCTCGGGGCCTAAATACCTCCTCCAAGGGGTCGGGGGCTGAGGGTAGGGAGCTGGCTGCCTGTGCAGGGAGCATGTCAGTCACTGAGACGGAGGAAGCAAAGGACCAGAGCTGTGCCAAGGGGTCGGGCCATGTTGTCAGCAAAACTCTCCATTGCCCTCAAGGACTTCTGAATCCATTTCTCACAGTGCTTTGGGAACCCCCTTTGTCATCATCATCATCTTCATAGACTGTACATATGGACAGTAGTGCTGCTCCTTCCAGTGTTTTCCAACCCACGTTCCAGTCAATGAATTACCATGGGGAAAGCCCTTAGCTCTGGACCTGGTGAGGGCTCAGAGAAAGTCAGGTTGCAGGAAGGAGGGTGATAGCATTCTCGTCATTATTCAAGTGGTGCAGGGAACCCCCAGTCCCTCAAAGGAATACCAGCTAACTCTTCTCTGGGACGGCCACACCCACCATGTCCTCAGTCTCTCAACTCACCGAAGGTGGGAAATGCTGGGCTAATGGTGTCCCCGTTTGACGGTGAAGCAGGCTGGAAGGGCAGGTAGGTGACACGCTTTGAAGGCTGTATAGACAGGACATGACGCTGCCGAAACAAGCCACAAGCCCTCAGACTCAGAGTCTGACGAGTTTTTTCCATCCTGGCCTCTGCCTGCCCTTGGCCAACCACTGAGGAGCCGAGACTGGGTCACTGGTCTGTGTCCTGGATCCTCGCTGGGGTCAGGCAGAGGCAGATCAAGATCCTGGGGGTGGAAGATGAGCTGACAGCTTCTTTGCAGCACTTTGGAAAGCCGCAGTGAATCAAACTCCAAATAGCCAGAGGCAGCTGTGGACCCACAGGGTGAGCACTTGGCTGGGAGTCCAATAGCCCTGGGTTCCAACCAACTGCTATTTTCAGGCTAGTGACCTAGGGCTAGGCCCTTACCCTCTCTAGATTTGGTCCCAAGATCCTTATATCCTTACCCCTAAGATAAATCCTCCCCTCTGCCTTGGCTCCCTCTTCTGAGAGTTGCTAGGAGAATGCAGTGTAATAGGGCCCCTGTTTAAAGCCCCCTGTTTTGTAGCTTCTGAGTCAGATGTCCTCTCTCACAGATCAGCTGACTTTCAAACCCCTCACCACCATTCAAGGCCCAGTTCAGATGCCTCCTATCTGGGCAGCCCTCCCTAATCTCTGAGCTAGCATAACTACAGCCTCCTGTCACATCTCTCCCAGGGTACCCTCTCCCTTGTGTGGGGTCAAAGTTTAGGACGGATTCCTCATGGCACCCCCATTCCCCAGCATAGAGTGCAGACTCATTAAGTGCCTGATACAGTAAAGGAATGGGCCATCCAGGTGAAATGGCCACTCTGCCCCCTTGTTAGTCTCCAAGCCTTAGAGAGCATGTCTCCTCCCCCTCTTCGGTAAAGACTGGTAAAGACCCCTGAATGGCAATTCTTCCTGGACATGGCTTCCTTCCTTGGCCACCTTCTGCTCTCAGCTCCAGATGCTCGTGTGATCCCTGGACCTCCTGAGTTCTCTCCTGACTCCTTGGCCTGGCCTTCGAGGCCCTTCCCAACCTGGCCTCAGTGTCTGCTTCCTTCTTTCTCTGGCCTCTGGTCCCAAGAGTGCCCTCTACCTGGGCCTTGCTCTCTGCTCTTGACACTCACAGAAACATCTCTGCTCTGAGTCTACAATCCAGCCACTGCCATCACCAGCACAGGGCCTTCTGCTGCCTCTTTTCTTCTCAACACCGCCCACTGCCCCCCATAGGTACTCTCTCATAGGCAAGGGACCTGCCAGTGGCATTTGGTTTTCACAAATGTGTCCACCATCACCTTCCCCAACAAACCAGCGGGGCCCCTGAGTCTCCCCTCCCTCATAGCAACAGGCTCCATTTCTCAGGATAAGGGAAAGGATAGGCACTGAGCTGCAATTGGGAGCATACAGAATGGTCCCCAAGGTGTCTCAGGTTTTCTCCAGGTCACGTCTTCCACCTCATGCCCACTAGAGAATTCCCGATCCACCATCCACATCTCCATCAGTGCCCACATCACAGGGCGCTCCTTCTGTCCATGGCCATAGCCTTGGGCCTCTGGCTACCTCCCCAGGCATGGCCATGGCCGCTCTGCCATCCACCCCGAGCCCCACCCCCGAGCCCCCATACTCCCAAACAGGAACCAAGGGTCCTACTCTAGGCCAGGTACTGTTCTAGGCCCAGGGTGGAATGGGGTGGTACACAGCAGTAAACAAAACACACATGGTCCCTTCCCTCATGGAGCTTGCATTCTAATGAAGGACGTGAATGAAACAGACAATTAAAATGAGTAAAATGCAGAGTATTTTAAGTTACTTTCAGTATAGGTAACTTCGCTGCCATTGAAAATAAGGACTTTGGCTAAAAATAAGAGAGAGGAGTTTGGGGTGTGCAGGGAGGAGTTGCTATTTCAATGGGGGAGGTCAAGTGGGCCTCCTTGAGAAGCGGACATCTGCTCAAAGCATTGAAGGAGGCAGGGGGGTGGGCCTTGAGGATCCTGGGGCAAAAGCACTCCAAGCAGGAGGAACAGCCAATGCAAAGGCCCCTGCTTCAATGTATGTCCCTTCCTCTATCCATCACATTTTTCATGCATTTACTTGGCCTTTTATAGAGTTCAAGGGTGTTAGAGGAAAGTGTTTACTTGGTCACCTGTCCCACTGTGCCCGAAGCTCCTTCGGGCAGGGACCCCATAATGGCCAACTTCATAGTCATCCCACAGGCCACCCTGACATGTCCAGAAGAGCACACACCCAGACATACACACCCACACTTGTACAGAGAGACCTATGCACTGCAGCCATAGAGAAGGGCTCAGTTATTGTCTAGGACATAAACTGAAGGAAGGGTAAATACCAATTAAGCTCACCCAGCCCCACCAAGTTTACAAAGGTCTCCCTTATGCCTACCCTTTGAGCTGGGACCTGGGTGGTTATTAAAGCGAGGCTCAGAGAGACCAAGGTGAGCAGACTGGTAATTGGTATTTGCAATACTGGAAGCTAGCTAGCTCTTCTGATTTCCATCCAATGTAGGATTTCATTTCTTAAAACAATAGGTCGGATGTGAATACAGTACAAAATTCAAAATATCCATAGAGACATAGACATGTCCCTTTTGTCCTCTCCCCCAGCCCTCTCTGCCCAGCTCCCAGCTCCCTCCCTGAAGTTTGAGGGCACTGACCAATTTATTCCCCATTTACTTAAATGGGGACTTAGGCCCCCCTCTTTCTGTGATGAGGCTCTGCTTCGCAAATACATCTGACAGGACAGAAACAGACTTGGAGCCTCTCCTCTGAAAGCATCTCTTCTCTGCTCCTAGAACCCAGGCTCTCTGGGACCAGACTTGGCATCCACTTGATTTGCCCAAAACCACAAGCCTCTTGGATCCATGCCACAGTCACTGCATGGCCTACATCTCAGTCCCTGGGGAAGATCTACTCATCAGGAGGGACCCAGTGTCCTCAGAGAGAGGAGACAGGGATGGAGCAAGAAGCGAGAAAGAGTTAGCACGGGCTTGGGAGGGGCAAGTGGGCACAGAAAGAAAATGGCACTGTGCTAGAGTGGCTTTACAATGGGGACCCTATTTAATGACCTCTGTATTCTTCCGCAGTGGTTTTAACCGCAGAGGGACTATAATTCCCCATGAAAAGGATGGCTTTGGAGTCACTGGATGACCACCCTTACCACACCCTAGCAGGGTGCCCCAGACACAGCTCCAACCCAACCGTGGAGTGTGGTACATGCCTTCTCTTTACCAGGAGCAGATGAAAATGAGTCAGCACACGGCCTGCTGCCAGGAGCTCCCAGTCTAGGGGAGGACAGACGCTCACTCACACCAGTGGGAAGGTCTCAGGAGGCTGGGTGGAATCAAAGGATGGCACTTCTCCTGGAATGAGTAAGCCAGCGAGCGAGCGAGAATGCACAGGACCCCAGCCCAAGGGACCAACATATACGAAGACCAGAAATGGTAAGAGGAACTTACCAAAATGAGTGCCGGAGACCAAACAGGAAGTGTGGGCAAGGATCAGAGGTGAAGGGTCTGCACGTCAAGGGGGTGCGTCTGACTTTATCTTCTAGGTGGAAGTTTTCAAGCAAAGTTATGACCGGGTCCAGTTTGTGTTTTATTTGGATCTCTCACACACGGTGAGCTCTGTAGAGGATGGGTTGGAGGCTCCTGGTGTAGGAAATATCAAGGCTTAACTCAAGTTAGGGCAAAGAGAATGTATTTATAATGCTTTATTTCTTAAATAGGATGGTGGGAACACAGCATTAATGTTCTTTTTTATATGTCAGTTCATAATGGAAAAGAAATTTTAAAACTAAAGTCAGCGAATACAAGCTCCAGGAGGGTAAAGATAGCAACAGCTAATAATGAAGGTTCTCAGGCACTTAATAATAGTGCTTAATAGGCACTATTCCTAGGATTTTACACGTATGCATATATTTAATCCTCACAGCCCTACGAGGTAGGTGTTACTCCCAAATTACCCATGAGGATAATTTAGTACAGAGAAGTTGATTACCTTGCCCAAGGTCACCCAGTCAGTAGGGTATAAAACTGGGATTCCCTGTTCACACCCTTAACCAAGGTTTGGTCGCCACCATGGGGCCTGTTCACCACCATATCCCCAGCACCTGGCACACACCAAATGTACCCTAAGTTTTCTTTGGATGAATGCAGCCCAGAGAAGTTCATCAAGTTCTTTTAGATCCCACAGTCCTTCAAAATAAGGCTCCCATGGAAGCCTGGTTGGCCAGTCACCAGGTCCAACCCTCCTTCCCCAACCTGGCCACACCCCTTCCTCTCTCTCTTCTGTTTGTCGCCAGTCTCCATTCTCAGCTGTCCCAGGGTCACCATACTGGCAGCAGAGCCTGACTCAGCCAGACCAGTGGAGCCAGGCGGGCGGGCGACCACACTTCGGGCACCGAGCTAAGGACGCCAGGGGGAGGCGAGGCAGCATGTGGGGCGGGGCTACTGGGCGGGGTCTGAGGCAGAGCGGGACCAACGCGGGCAGAGGCACACTGCCCACAGGGCTGCAAGAAAGCTCCGCCCCCTGTTAGGGCTGCCGGGGCTTGCTCCCCCCCCGCTGCTTGTCGCACCACGCATTTCGAGACCCAGCTCTTTGGGACCTGTTATCCAATGCAAAATGGCAGTGAAATCAAGAAATCAAGAGTGGGACCCTTAGCTGACGAGACACCGCAGGCTGCCCCTGAGAATACATTCAGCATGGACTTCCTGGCCCTTTGTTATTACCTTTCTTTCTTTTGACCAAAACTCCAAGTTTCTCTCTTTCAGGAAACTCCCAGAATACCTAGCTCTTGATGCCTCCCTCCTGGGAGTCCTGTCTTCGCAGTCTTGCCCAGCGATAAGCTTTGGTTGGTGTTTGGTTTTGTTATGGGCTAAATTGTACCCCCACTACCCTCCCCAACCCCACAAAAATTTGTATGTTGAAACCCAACCCCTGCCCAGTACCTCAGAATGTCACTCTATTTGAAAATAGGGTTTTTAAATAAGTGATTCACTTAAAATGAGGCTGTCTATGTGGTCCCTAATCTAATAGGGTTGGGGAAATTTGGACACACAGAGAGACACAGTGGGTGTGTGGCCACAAAAAAAGACTGTGTGAGAGGCAGCACAGAGAGATGCTATGGAGGAAACCTATCCTGTGGCACCCTGACCTTAGATTTTCAATTTCCAGAACCGTGAGAAGGTTAACTCCTATTGTTTAAGATCCCAGTCTGATATTTTGTTATGGCAACCCCAATAGACTAATACAGATTTTCAAGTGGTGAATGGCATTTTTCCCGAGGGGTTTCCCCTTTCTAGAACTTACTCCTCCTTGGGCCACAGTGACAGGCTCTGCCATTCCCCGCTCACATAACCCTGGGGCCTGAACAACAGCCAGTTAGCCCATAGGGATCTCTGGCTTTCCCAGTGAAGTAGTGAGGGGGACACAAGCAAAGGCAGGTGGAGGCTGTCTACTCCCTCTGAGTCACAGCCTCACAAGTGGCTTCTCTTTCTCAGGGACAGTATGCTTAGCATTAAAGGGGCCCAGACACAATTGTTTTTGCAGAATTGACTTCCATTAGTGGCTTCCACCTTCCTTATGCCCTGCCTCTCACCCTTTCCTCAACTCAAGTCACACTGTGATACACAGAACATCTGCTAAAATGGCCCACCTAGGAAACTAGAAACTGCAGATCAGTCATGAAAACCTGGGCTCCAGAACTGGTCCCTAATCCGCTGTGTGACCCTGGCTTCGTCACATCCATCTCTGGGCTCCAGGCTCGCCTTATGGAAGGAAGAGCCTAGATGAGCTGTCACCAAGCACTTCTGGAAGAAGATAAGAGTCTCCAATGGAGCAGAGCAGAAGGTGGGGTGGGAGGTGGGGAAGTCAGGCTAGAGGGCAGAGAAGCTGGAATGTAGAGCCACGAGGTGGGAATTCTGTGGATACGCAGTGGGGAGCCCTGGCAAGCTTCTGAGCAGTGAGGGGGCCAAGCTGACCTGCGTCAATGGCCCATACCCCTGCCTCCCTAACTTTATTCCTTGCCACACCCCCTTCTTTACTCCTGACCTTCCTTCCTGATCCTCCTACAACGTTCTAAGCCCTTTTCTACCTCGTGGCCTTCACCCTTGCTGTTCTCTTTGCTAGAAAAGTCGAAGTCAAAGAAGCAGACACTTCTAGCACTTTCTAATGTGCAAGGCACTGTCTAAACACTTCACCTATATTAACTCATTTCCTCCTCTCCTCAGCCCTGTAGATACTGTCATCCCCATCATGCAGATGAGCAAACTAAGGCATAGAGAAGAGAAGGGACTTGTTTAAGGCCTCATGGCAGGGGTAGAGCTGGGATATGAAGCTCTGGGATTCACTCTGATCCCATTGGAATGGCTTCCTGCTCCCTTCGCCACCCAGTATAAAGTGTCCCCTATACACACCTCACCCCCGCACTTCCTGTGGTTTCATCAGAACATTTGTGCCCCCTGATCTTTTGCATTTCTCTGTTGTTCATTCCATCACGTGCTCTCCTTAATGCTCGTCACCCAATTACCCCCACACACACACTCTCCCCAGGATTTTCTCTTGTTTACAGGAGAACTTTCTCTTGTTGCATGCCTAGCTCTCAGCATAGTGCCTGGCACAAAGTAAGGACTCAATAAAGGTTTGTTGAATGACTAAAGGAACAGGGATGTGCGTGTGCGATGGGGAAGCTCAGCTTAAGCTTCTCTAGCCTTTCCTGAGTCCCCAACCCCAAGAGAAAAGATGCCTCCCTCCTGCTTTGTGTTCCCCATCCCACCTCCCCACACACACGTGTCTCCCCACTAGACCATTCACCACCTAAAGACAGCAACTAGGCCGTGTCATCTTATTGCAAATAACACTAACCCATTTTGTGAGCATCACGTGTCAGGCATTGTTCCAAGCTTTCTACACGAACTCACTCACCCTTTCCAATGATCCTGTGAGGTGTGTCCTGCTGTTCCCCATTTCACAGGTAAGGAAACCAGGGCAGAGAGAAGCTAAGTAATTCACCCATAGTCATAGGCCTAATTAAAGGCAAGGGCAGGATTTAGATTCAGACCCTCCAGCCAGGGCCCCTTTTCCCCATGCAGCTGGCAGTGCTGTTCTCCACGGAGATTCTGGCTGGATCTGGGGCCCAGCTGGAGCTCTGGCCTCCTCACAGGCTGGCCAGCACCTTTGCCTGACTACACACAGGCCTCAGGGCCCCTCTCGAAGCATCAGTGCATCTGAAGCCCAAAGATGGAGGCCATGTCCCTGAGTCCGCTGGGGTTTCCAGTACAGGCTAAGAGCTGGCAAGGCAGCAGCTTCTGGAATATATTAGTTTCCCATTGCTGCTGTAACAAATGGCCACAGACTTGCTAACACAGATGTCTTACCTTCCGTTCCAGAGCTCAGAAGTCTGCCATGGGTCTCTAAATTCAATATGTCGGCAAGGCTGTGCTCCTTCTGGGCCTGCTGGGGGAAAATTCATTTCCTTGCCTTTCCTAGCTCCCAGCAGCCTCCCACACTCCCTGGTTCAGGACCTCTTCCTCCACCTTCAAAGCCAACAACGCAGATCAAGTCCTTACGACCGACACACCCCTCCGACTCTGCTCCCATCCTCTCTCCTCTTGCCTCTGTCTTTGACGCTTCAGGACGCTTGGGGTCACCTTGGGCCCATCCAGATCATCGCAAATAATCTTCTCATCTTAAGATCAGCTGATAGGAACCTGAATTCCACCTGCAACCTGAATTCCCCATCTCCTTGTAAACTAACAATTCACAGGTTTGTAGGGATTAGGACGTTGACATTTGGGGAAGACGTGTGGGAGTGGGGCGGGGGGGGGGGTGGCGGCTCGGTTCTGCGTACCACACAGGTGTTTCTCAGATTGTTCCTCAAACCTCCCCATCCCTAAATATCCAGGAGATCAGCGGAGCACCTCCAAAGACCTGACAGTGGGACAACCTGGGCCCCGGTGTCCTCGAGGCCTCCAGTGCTGGGCCTCCCTGGAAGCAGCCCCCCCTTCCCCTGCAAGGAAGAGGACACGGGGCGGGGGCCGGGGGGGTGCCCGGCCAAGGACTCGCAGACATCCACTTGGCAAGAAGAAAGTGGCCGCTCTGAGCATTTTCACCTGTTATCAATAGCACACCAATCCTGAGCCATTAAGAGATTCTTCTCCCCATTGTAAAGGGCAGGAAAGGGAGGCCTGGAGGAATGAGGTCCCATGCGCAGTGTCTTGCATGTCGCCCATGTGCACGTGCCCTGAATCACCTACTCCTTCTTCTGCAACCTCGTGTCTCACGGTAAGATACTCGCACAGTCTAGGTGGCCAGTCCTGGAATTCGGTGCCTCTCTTTGCCTCCACTATAATGTCTGGTTGGGCATGCGCTATTTAAAACACCTCCTACTTTATTAAAGTCGCCCAAATATTCTGAAAGGAAGTGCAAAAACGACCTGAAATCTTAAGAAAAGACCTGAGACCAGAGAGAAGCTGGAGGGGTTGCCTGGAGCAGGTCTGCCCAATCTCAGGGGCGCTTCTTTCCATTCCCCAAATGTCGAGGGACATTTCAGAGAAGTAAGGAGCCGCCTACCGCAGCACAACACTGCACACACTTGTATGTACACGCAGATACACGGACACACGTGCTGTCGTTCCCCTGAGAGGCCCAGAAAAGCATGCGGCCCAGCTGCAGCCAACCCGACTCTTCCTTTCCCGTCTGTGCGTTTGTATTTCTTTTTCTTGCCTGGTGACGTTAGCTACAAACTCTAGTACAATGTTGAAGAGAAAAGGTGAGAGTGGACAGCTTTGTCCTGTCCCTCATCTTAGGGGGAAAGCATTCCATCTTTTATCATAAAGACAGTAGGGGTGGATTTTTACAGATGTCCTTAATCAGGTTGAGAAGTTCCCTCTATTCCTAATTTATTCGGAGTTTTCATTAGGAACGAACGTCAGATTTTGTCAAATGCTTTTTCTGCACTTTTTCTGCACAAATGATCGTATGGGTTTTCGCTTTTAGGGTGCCAATATGGTGAATTACATTGATTTTTTAATAGTATACCAAACTTGGATTCCTGTGATAAACCCCACTTGATATATTATCTTTTTCGTATATTACTAAATTCGATTTGCTAAAATTTTTCTATTAACTTTAACATCTATGTTTACAAAGGATATTGGTCTATACTTTTCTTGTAATGTTGTGGGTTTGGCTG
Source organism: Mustela putorius furo (assembly GCF_011764305.1). Classification (NCBI taxonomy): domain Eukaryota; kingdom Metazoa; phylum Chordata; class Mammalia; order Carnivora; family Mustelidae; genus Mustela; species Mustela putorius. The sequence goes on along the minus strand of NW_025422045.1, from coordinate 10,156,759 downwards.
TGAGAGTAATGCCAGCTTAATAGCACAGGTTAGGGGCTGCCTGGGTGGCTCAGTGTGTTGAGCAGCTGCCTTTGGCTCAGGTTATGATCCCAGGGTCCTGGGATCGAGCCCCGAATTGGGATCCCTGCTCAGTAGGGAGCTTGCTTCTCCCTCTGACTCTCCCCCACCACCATGCTCTCTCCCTCATTCTTTCTCTCTCTCAAATAAATAAATTCTTCTTAAAAATCCCCGGAATTAGCACCACTACAGATTCTATAGATATTAAAAGGATCAAGGAATGTTATGTATAAAATGTGCCAATACACTTGACAATGTAGATGAAATGGACATGTTCTTTCAAAGACACGAACTTCCAAAACTCAGGAAGGAATATGTAAGTCGAATAGCCCAATATTTACTAAAGACATTGGATTTGTAGTGAAAAAAAATCTTCCTGCGAAGAAAACTCTAGGTCCACCCAGTTGCCCCGAATATTGGTAATTTTTAGCCCATTGTTTTTCTGGGTTTTTTTATTCCATTGACTTTGGTTCTGATCTTTATTATTCCCTTCTTCTACTTACTTTGAGTTTCACTTGCTCATCTAGTTCTTTAAGGTAGACACTGAAATAATAGATTGGGGACTTTTTTTTATAGACTAAACTTTTTTAAAGATTTATTTATTCATTTATTTGAGAGGGTAAGGGCAGGGAAAGAGGAATACAAAGCAGACTCCTGCAGATGGCAAAGCCCCAAGTGGGGCTCAGTCCCAGAACCCCCAAGATCACAACCCCAGCTGAAATCAAGAGTCGGACACTCAACTGACTGAGCCACCCAGGCACCCCTGTGGACATTTTCTTTTTAATATAGGCATTTTAGAGCTATAATTTTTCTCCATATACTGCTTTAGATGCACAAATTTGTAGATGTTGTGTTTTCATTCATATTCAGTTGAAAATACTTTTAATTTGCCTCTGATTTCCTATCTTACCCATGGTTTATTTCAAAGTATGTTACTTAGTTTCCAAATATTTGCTCATTTTCCAGAGATCTTTCCATCGTTAATTTCTAACTACCTTCTTCCTTCAAGGATTCCAGTTACACATCTCTTTGGCCCCTCAAAGCCCCACATAGTTCATTAATGTTCTGTCAATTTTCCCCTAATTCTTTTTTCTTGTTGTGTTTCATCTTGGATAGTTTTTTTGACTATGTCTTCAAATTCAGTTCTCTTTCCTTCTGTAATATTAGATCTGTCATTAACCCTATCCACAATGTTTTTCATTTCAGACACTGATTTTCATCTTTAGTTTGATTTGATCTTTTTTTATGTTTTAGGTCTTTACTTAACATGGTCAATCTTTCCTTTAGCTACTTGAACTCATGGAATACAATATAATATAATAATATAATAGGTGTCTCAATACCTTTTTTTTCTGGATGCATTAACCCTCTCCTCACTGTGTGTTGTATTTTCCTTCTTTGGAAATTTTGCTTGGACGCTGAGTATTGTGACTTTTACCCTGTCAGGTAAAACCCTTTTGAATTCCTAAAATTATTCTTGAGATTAGTCTGGGGACATGGTTAGTTTACTTGGAAAGAGTCTGCTTCTTTAAGGTCTTGATTTTTAGCCTCCTTAGGTGGACAAGATTAGCATTTGGTGGAGGGTAATTCTCCCCAATGCTGAGATCAGAGCTTTCATAGTACTCTATGCCCCATGAGCTATGATATTTTACACTCTGGTTTGGGGGCCCCAGCACCAATATGAGCCCTGTAGAGCTCCCAGTACTGTTCTTTCTAGTCTTTGGGGGTTCTTTCCTGGTCACAGGTAGCCTTCTCACACATGTGCTGACCAGTATGCAGCTGATTACCAGAGGGAACTCTGACTTTCCCTGTATGGCGTCTCCTCTCTAGTACCTGTCCCTGTAAACTCTAGCTACCTTAGCTTCCCTGCACTCCCAGATCCATCTTTCCAACTCAAGGTGACTGCTGAGCTCTACCTGGACCACTGCCCCTTTGCTGGGGCCTGGGAATGCTCTCTAGGCAGTAATCTGGAACAATCATAGCTCATCTCATTTGTTTTCCATCACTGTCCTATATTGCCTAATATCCAGTATCTTGACAGACATTGTTTCTCAGGTCTTGATCTCAGGGTCGTGAATTCAAGCCTCATGTTGGGGTCCACACTGGGCATGAAGCAGACTTAGACTTAAAAAAAAAAAAAAAAAAAAAAAGCCCAGATCAATCTGACAAAAGATATGAAAGAGCTGTACAGTGAAGATGACAAAATAGTGTGAAGAGGAAACAAAAGCATAGATTAAATAATTGGAAAGCTACACCATCTTCATGTATCAGAAAACTCAATATTGCTAAGATGTCAATTCTGTCCAAATTCACATATAGATCCGATGTAATCCCACTGAAACCCCAGCAGGCAATTAATGGTTGAAACTGACAAACTGATTCTAAAATCTATAGGGAAGTGCAAAGGACCTAAAAACAATTTTGGAAAAAAAGGGGGGAAAAAGCAGGAGGACTCCCACTACCTGCCTTCAACACTTACTATAAGGCTACAGTCACAAGGACAGTGTGGCATCACCCTTGAGATAGCCAAATCGATCAGGGAAACAGAAGAGAGTCCAGAAATAGACCCACATGTAAATGGTCAATTGATTTTTGAACAAATGTTTGGAACAAATGTTCCAAGATAACTGAGTAGAGGAACAAGAGTCTTCTCAACAAATTGTACTGGGACAATTGGATATCCATATGCTAAACAAAACAACAGAAATATTTCATCCATACTTTGCATCAAATATAAAAAATAACTCAAAAAGGATCATAGACTTAAACATAAAACCTAATAGTATGACACCTTGGAAGAAAACCCAGAAGAAAAATCTCCATGACCTTGGATGAAGCAGAGATTTCTTAGATAAGCACCAAACACGATTGATACAAGGAAGAAAATGACAAATTGGACTTGATCAATCAACGTAAGAACTTCTGCTCTTTGAAAGGCAGTGGTAAGAGGATAAACAGATAAGGCACAGACTAGGAGAAAATACTCGCAAATCAGATATTTGATGAAGGACTTGCACCCAAAACGTATATAGAACCCACAAAACTTGGTAATGAGAAACAACCCATTTAAAAATGGGCAACTGATTTGAACAGACACTTCGCCAAAGAAGGTATACAGACAGCCAACAAGCAAACGAAAAAATGCTCCATATCATTAGTAATTGGGGAAATGTAAAGTAAAACCACAGTAGGATATCGTTACACCCCTATTAAGAGGTCTAAAACCAGAAAGACTAGTTATATCAAGTGTTGATATGGAACAACTGGGATTTTCTCGTGCTGATGGTTAAAATGAAAAGGTCCAATCACGTCGGAAAACACAATCACATCAGAAAACAGTTTGGCAGTTTCTTATAAAAGTCAAACGTACATCTACCATGTGACTCGGTGTCCATTCCTAGCTAGGTATACACCAAAGAGTAATGAAAGCTTTATGTTCAGACAAAGGCTATATATGAATCCTCATAGCTGCTTTATTTACAATAGTAAGAAACTGGAAACCTCACAAATGCCCATTAACAGATGAATGGATAAACAAATTGTGGGATACCCATTTGATGGTATATCACTCCACAACAAAAGGGAATGAAAGGTTGATGTATACAGGCTATGAGTGAGTCTCAAAATAATCGCGCTGAGAGCAAGGAGCCTCACACACAAGAATATATATACTGTCTGAGTCCATTTATATAAAATTCTTGAAAATGGAAACTAATGTATAATGACCTAGAACAGCTCGGTGGTTGCCTGGGGACTGTGGTGGGGGTGGGGAGAGAAGGAGAGAGGGAAGGATTTACAAAGCGGCATGAGAAAACTTCTGGCAGTGACGGACATGTTCATTTTCTTGATTACGGTGATGGTTTCATGAGTGTAAACATATGTCAAAACTTATCACGTTGTACACGGTAAGTACGTGCAATTTACTCTATATCAACCACATCTCAACAGAGCTGTTTTCAAACAGGACAGAAAGAAACACAGAGAGCAATCTGACCTGGACTCGGCTTCTAGAACCCTTGTGGGGGGCTATAACCTAATCAAAGCCTGAGGCTGGACAGGAGAAGCTGGAAGGGCAGAGTTGAGGTCCAGAGCGAGGGTGGGAAAGGGGCTGAAGACTCCAGCCTTCAGAGTCCCTGAAGTCACCCTCCCACATGAGAGGCTGGCTCTGCCTTATCTCCAGCAGCCTTCCCTCTCCAACATTCTTTCATCCGAAGACATTTCCAGCCAAAAAAGACTTCCTGAAATTGGGCAGGGCCCGAGGAGGCAAGAACAATAGCAGAGCCCCAACCACGGGGCCAGGATCAGACTTAACCCTCCCTTCACCCCAGAGCGAGCTGGCTACCGTGGTCCCATTCTGCTAGGAATGAAACGGAGCTTAACCAAGGTGCCATGGTGGCCAGGAGGGTCGCAGCTGTCTGCACCCCCAGCCACAGCGGGCCTCTGGGGGTGTTCCTACGCAGGCAGGAGGACTCATGCTTGGCAGCGCCATTGTCAGCCTTTTCTCAACCCTGGCCACTCTCACTTTGGAGCTCCCCCTCCCCACCCAATAGGAGGCACTTTCAGCCCATGGATCCTATAATGAGTATGATTTTTACCGTGTTTATTCATTTCATTTGCACTGTTGTTACTACCCTGGGGGGCCAAGACAAGTCCTTTTTCCCAGTTGCAAACATTTTCTTAAGCTCTGTGTTCTCATGGCAAAGCGGCCCTATCGGCTGGGGATCTTCTCAGGATGTGCTGGGGATACTGGCTCTGTGGGCAAGGACGTGAAGCCACGCTCAGATATGCGCGTGTCTGGTTCCTGGGGGCAGTGCTGTCTAGAAGCTGGGTTTGCACATAAGCTCTGGACTTGAGCTGTCTGTGGGTCCTCTGGCTCCACTGGGGTTTCTGTGTGACCTGGGGTGCACTATCCCACCTCCCTGAACCTCAGTCTCTTCTTCTGTGAAGTTGGGATCATAGCACCTACCCGACACAGTCAATGACTAGAACATGCTTGGCTGGACGGGGTTTAAGGTCCTTTGCTGTGTGGAGACGTGCGAGGACTCAAGAACGAATGTCTGAACAGGTGCCAGGAATCCCGTCCGGTCAGCCATTTACCAGCCCCTGGACTCTGGCTGTGTTCCTTTGGAATCATCTTACCTTATCAAGTCACAAGTTCCTGAGTCACCCCCAGCCCCGCAGCCAGCTCCCCGGCTGTCCCCGCCGTGCTTCCTGTGGCCCTCCTCCACCCGCCCCATATTGTTCCCTCCCTGCCCCACCACATTCAGGGACATTTTGTCTCCCTGGGCCTGGCGACTGTGAGCCGCTGGGAACAGGAACTGCACAGAGGCCCTCAGTCATTCCTAGGAAGTCCACGTGGAATGGAAGGGGACGTGTCAAGCAGCGAGCCTGTCTGCCCAGCCTAGACACCGGCTTCCAGCCACCACCCCGGGGGTCCCCCTATGCCAGGGGGAGATAACAAGATCGGAGCAAGGGACACCAGCCTGGTTTGGGGGCCTCCTCTGTGCCTTTAGAGTCAGAATGTTCACTCACTATTCTAGCAGGATCTTGGCTGTGTTGTTAAGGAGGTTCTGGATATGGAGAGGTCCAGGGGCCTAGGGGCGGGGCTAGGCAGCCTGAGCATTAGTGGGAGGAAGAGATATTGGCATTGGTAATTTACAGCACATATATAAGTGCATCATTATTTTAAGCACAGGTACGGACATACCCATGCATGCTAGCTGAAGGTCAGCCCTGCAGGATGAGGCCCCTCTGCCTACTCACCCCTTCCAGGAAAGCCCTCCCTGATCCCGCCAGTCCACACTGGTACCCTTTCCAGTGGCCAGGCTTACACCCATCACAACACTTGTCCCACCACAAATCTCCATTCCCTTATCTGTCTGTCCCCTGAGATATTTCGGGGAGAAGAGCTCAGGCTGTCTTTTCTATCTCTACCTCCATGAAAGAGATCACTTTTTTTTTTAATGAATAAAAATCATCACGTAGGTTCAGAACCACTCAGGCCTGGGTTCAAATGCCTCTCCTCTCATAGTTATGTGCCCTTTGGGATGTTTGTCAACTGTCTCATGCCTCAGTTTCCTCCTTCACAAATGGGGTTAACGATGGCTGCCCGAAGCATCCGTTGGAACCATCTGGGTACTGTCTTTTCCTCTTTTCATGAACCCTTGGATAAAACTTGAGCCACCCCTGCTACAGGCACAGATGCTCCAGGCACCCCCTGCTACAGGCACAGATGAAAGGGTAGCCTTGGCTTTCTGGTTGGAGGATGGTGATCTCCCAAGAAACCCCCCTGAACTTAGCTGCTGAACATCACCTCCTTATTCTGTCCAATGCAAGGCCCACCTCCCCCTCTTATGAACACCAAGGCCTTGAACTGTGCCATTCACTGTCATGGTAATGGGAACAACGGACTTTTACAAAGGGCTCTGGGAGTCACGAGCCTGATCTGATTTCCACAAGCACCCTGTAACATCAGTAACAGGAGCCTCCCATTGTTCAGATGAGAAAACGGAGGCACCAAGAGTCCCAAGGCATGAAGAACACAGAAATGACGAAGGCCAGGCCGCCTAGAGCTCCAAACCACACACATTTGCATTTTGACCCAAAGGAAGGGCAGTAATGAACCTGTGGGATTTCAGTCCAAAGAGGTGGCAGAAAAAACAGAGGGAAGACAAGGGGGCTTCCCCAGGCTTTTGAAACCTGATCCCACAGGTGCTCAGGCCCTCTCTGCCTACATCAGACCTGGAAAAGCAAACACATCGTGCCTCTGCTGACTCCCTGGCCCTGGGAGGATCCCGGAGAAACTTGGCCCAGGGTCTGTACCGAGCTGGCTCTGTACCCTTCATTTTTATAAGTTCAGACAGGAGAAAAGGCCGGGAGAAAAATCTGCTACTAATAAGGAAATCAATTAGTTGGTGTGCGTGTCACGAAATGCTTCAATAAAGATCTGCCTTTTGGGAATTTTTCCTCCCCCTTTAACTTTTTCCCCCAAAGAGACCTGGCTGGGGCCAGAATGAGCTTCCAGCGTCTGCCTATCAGAGGAAGTCGGCCCAGCTGCGTCTGGAGCTGATTACCAAAGGGCCATGCTCTGCTGCCCTGCTGGCATGGGGGGCAGCTGGGGTCCCCTCCTCTGCCCGGCCTGCCTATGCTAGGTCCTGATCAACCCGGCTCAGAGGGGGCTTCACGGCCCTCTGACATAGCAATGACACGCACACAGTCACTCCAAATGGCCCACACATAATCATGTACACACACATCCACACACACACATATATCTCACGACAACAGACCGACAGCCCAAACCGCACACAGACCCCCAGAATGCAACCCACATAGATGCACAGACACACAAACACACACACACATGCACAATTGCACACACTCTCACTCATCTCAAACACACACAGACACATTCACAGCCCCTGTTCTCCATACACGTACAGTCCACACGCATGCACTCTCACACACACAAGTACACCTATGTACTCACCAACCCCCACATCCAATCACACACACATACCTAATTGCCCTCAATGGCACGCACAATCACACACACACACACACATACTTGGTGTGAGAACGCAAAAATGTCTGAGCTAGGACGGATCTTCAAACTCTTCAATTCCAACACCCTCATACTATCAGTGGGAAACTGAGGCCCAGAGAGAAGGTGTGAATTGTGCACGTGGCTCCTCTCCAGCCTTATCCATCCAATAAAAAGCATCTTGGGATGAGAAATACTGACCAGGGGGTCAGGGCTGAGAGAAGGCACGAGGGAGGAACTCATCTGGAGCCCAGCCCCTACAGAACTTCAGCCAAATCTTCTAATGAGGAAATGTAAAAATAATAATCAGGAAGGAATTCACCGAGCCCCATAATTCCCCGGACCGCCGCCCAGCCTTGAGAACAGCCGAGTCTAAGTGCAAAGACGGTGGCCTTATTGGGAAGACAGATCAGGCTTCCTGAAACGTGGCTCTGCCATTCACTTTCTGAGTCACCAGGGTAAGATGCTTCATCTCTCTGAGCCTCAGTCTTCTCAACTATAAAATGGGAATGAAACAGACCTCACAGGGTTGTGGGGAGGGTAACATGTTAGCCTCTCTATAGTGTCCAGCACTGGGCCTGGCAGGTAGCAGCTACTTACCCAATCCTACTTCCTGTTTCCTCGGTCCCTTACTCAGGCCACAGTTTTGACCAGTGATCTGGGTGAGTCTCTTCCCTCTCTAGGCTCCGGCTTCCCCATTCAAGGGATCTCTGCTCTCCGTGGAGACCTAGTAAGCAGAATGAGCCTAGAGGGTAGCTAAGGTGATAGCCCAGAACTTTGCCCCTCAGACCTCAGGCCTCCAGGTTTGAGGGGAGCAGGACTCTTGCCCCTCAGAGAGAAGGCTTTGAGGGGAACTCAGCCTTTGTCAGGCCTGCCTGGTGAGGCTGGTATTTAAAATATTCTTCTGAACAGTTGAGAGACGCTGGGAGGTCTCAGGGCAAGCTGGGAGGAGGGATGCGGTTGCCTAGGAAACCATGTGTTTTCACTTTTCTGAGAGAGGGGAACCTGAAGAGGAAGGGCCTGGGGTGCACACCAGTAGAGGGGAATGGGGAGAATGCGTGCCCTTGGGGGGCAAGCTGAGGAGAAAGGAGGAAGCCCACCTGATAGGAGGCTCAGGGAGAGGCTGAAAGGAAAAGTTGATGCATCCCGAATGCCTGAGGGCAAGCGGCAGACCTAGAACCACCAAAACATTTGCCAAAAATACAGATTCCCAGGCCCTGCCTGGCACTCACTAAATGGGAGGTCAAGAGGCTGGACAAGGGGATGGAAATCTGTATTGTTAACCAGCTCCTGGCCTGGGAACACCGGGAGGATACGGAGGGCGGCAGGAGCATCTAACTGGGAAGAAGGAAAATGGGGCCAAACCCGGCTCCTCTTGGGACCTGGGCGCCTTCACCCAGAAGAACAGGGTGGGAGGAAAGGGGAACAAATGGAATTCTCCACCATTTCATTCCTTGGCGGCTGTGACAGGGAGGCAGCCACCTGGTTTTTTGCACATGATCTCCGTGCAAATTCTAGTCGTCTTGGCCAAGTCCTTTGCCTGAGCCACAGTTTGCTTGCCTCTAAGGTGGGCATAACACCTAGTATTATTATTTATCCATTTAATAATGTGGTCAAGTAACAGGTAATATGAAACCTGCCCTTCTGTCCTTGCCTTTGGGGTCTAAGAGCCTTCTTAATGTGGCCCTATCATCTCCAGCTCCCGGGCCACCCCTCCACCCTCCTGGGCTCTCTCCAGATTCCTCATGTGGGCCTCCAGGCCTGTCTGTCTGTGCCAGGCTCTCTGCCTTCCTCCCCTCTACTTTCTTGCCTTGACCCACCCCAGACCAGCTCAAACACCCCTACCTGGGTGTTCCCTGGCTTCTCTCCTCTGCCAGGACTCCATAAGACCTGGAAGTCGTATTTGGGTGGCACCTTAGTAGGGAAGATTCCTAGAAGTTGAGAAAACAGGGCCTTCCAAGCAGGGGGAGCAACCAGAGCCCAGATGGCCCCCGTGAGGGAGAACTGAGAGACGCTGCAGGGACAAGGGACTCAGCCCTTCTGTCTCCGTCCCCAAAGGAACCCATCCATTTTTGCTGTGCCAGGGCCTGGGTCCCCACAGGTCTCGCTGGAAGTGGGCCCATTCTGGGGCTCAACGGGTCCTTCCCTTTGTCCCTGGCACCCAGGCACTGGGAAAGGAAAGCCTTTCTTAGACCAGGATGAGGAAGAACTTGACCAAGGCAAGGGGATGTTAGGGTGGCTTTGGCCAGTCGTGTCCTTCCCTGGGCCCCAGTGTCTCTTCTATAAAATGGTGATGGGGCAATCTCCCAAAAAGGCCCTCCCGGCTCCAAGTTGGCCAGTTCCTCCCAGGGCGGCTGCCAAAGGGGTGGTGAGGCCCGTCGGGGCGCCACCGCCAGCGGCCCCGCCTGCCCCACCGCCCTCTTGCACATTCTCCCAGGCCCCGAGGGCTGGGGCCGGCCGCCCCCACCCCAGCGTCGCCCCCGGGGAGCCCGCAGGGAGCAGCCCGCCAGCGTGGAGCCGGGCTTGGGGGCGGGTGGCGAGGGAGAGGCCGGCCAGCCGGGAGGCCGGGCGGCGGGAGACAGCGCGGAGACAGGGCGCGATAAGGCGGCGGCCCGCGGGCGGCCCCTCCCCGGCCGGCGGGATGACAGAAGCCGCCCTCAAACATCCGGCGTGGGGAGGGCGGCGGGGAGCTCCCTCCTCCCTGCGCCCCCCTCCCCAGTCTCACCCCTGTAGCTCGCGACGGAGCCGCACCCCTGCCTGCAGGCTTTCCTGGGGCTGGTGGGGGGCGGTGCGGGGTTCCAAGGAGCGGTGCCAGTGGGGTGGGGGGCAGGGGTAAAGGGGTGGGCTCCTGCTGTCCTAGGGGCTTCCTCATCCCCAAGGGACGGTGCTGATCTGGTTACCAGCACTTAGTGACCACATACTGTGTGCCCAACAATTATGATCATTATTACCCTTTAAAATGGGAAGACACGGAGAGACTGGCGGGCGAGGCTGGGCCAGGCCGCCCACAAATGCCCCCCACCTCCCGCCCCAGCAAGTGTCTCACTCCCTCCTACAACTTCTCAAACTTCTAGGGAGCCTGCAGTTGCTCAATATACTTCCTTTAATCCTTTTGTATTTGTGTTTTTCTTTCATCCTTTTGTCTCCGTGTTTTCATTCATTAATATTGATTCATTCAACTCTACCAGGCGCTTACTCCAGGCCGGGCACCGAGCCTGCTGTTGCAAAGTGCTTTGCAAAGTGCGGAGGACACAGCCTACGGGCCCCAGCCTCTCACAGTAGCTTGCATTCTAAAGAGAGATACACAGGAGGAGCACGGTTACAACTTGATTACAGCCTGGGGAGTGTTTCACAAGGGACCCGGTGTGCAGAAAACACAACTTTGTTTGCCCTACTTTGGAGTGCGAAGGGGAAGTTCAGAAATGTCTCCTTTCAAAGGAAGGCAGTTTGGGTGGAGATATGACTGCTGGGCAGATGGTTAGGGAAAGGGGGGTGAGGGTGTGGACCCAGGGGGTCTCCTTGTGCTGAAGCCAAAGGGGAGCCCTGCTGACTGGAGAAGATTGAAGCAAGCCAGCTGTTCAGAGCAGAGCCCCAAAACACGAATGGGGAGGAGACAGAGGCAGAAGGCTTCGGGCCAAGAACGGCCAAGGTGGTCCATGATAAGGGTGGCCGTGGGAAGGCAGAGAGCGCTAAGAACCTGGGAGCACCTTGACATGGGGATATTTTTAAGAGTCCTCTGGCCACTGTGTGGTGAATGGACTCGAGGGTGGGAGCAGAGCAGGAAGACCAGACAGGAGGCTGGGGCAGGTGCCCACCAAAGAGACGCAGGAGGCTTGGCCTCACTCGGTCCATCGGGCTTCTGCCTCACCCCTCCACTGAACAGCTTTTGACAGGTTCAGTTGGTGACTTCTGCGTGTGGCCAAATCCACGTGACCTTCTGTGCTTTAGGCCCGGCTGGCTGCTCCCTCCCTGAACTGTCCCTGCCCATGGCATTCTGGGGCCCATGCCATCCACCCCCGCCCCTCTCCCCTTTTAACTGCTTCTGTTCAGGCTCCCCCCCTAAAGAGGTTCGTGTCCTCCCACCCCACCGCTAATGTCGGGACACACTGGCTCCAGGCTCACCTCCCTCTCCCCACTCTCTCAAGACAACCTCACCCACGCTTCTAGAGTCAGCTTCCACCTGGACACAAATGACTCTCAAACACCTTTGCTCCCTGCTCCAAAGGATGCTTACGTTCCTCTATTTCCCCAGCCAGAAACTTTGGGTCCTCCTTGACCCCTCCCACTCTCTCTCTCTCCCACATCTGATCCCCCCACCCATGGTTACCCATCATATCTCAAACCCATCCGCTCCTCTCCCTGCCCATACAAACTGCTCTTCTCAAACACAGATCTTTCTCCAGCTCCCCTCTCCATGCTGGTTCTCTGGTTTTCCAACAGCCTCCTAACAAGCCCAGGTTCCTTGGCACAGAATCCAAGTTCCAAAATTTACACTCTCATCTCCTGCCAGCTCTTCCCGCCTCACCTCGCAACTCCTAGACACGATTTTGCACCAGCTATTTCTTCTGTCTGGTTATCCACAGACTCTGCTCAGAGACACCTGCTCCAGGAAGCCTCCTCTGACTGCTGGCTCTGCTTGCTCCTTGTATTTCTCTGATGGTGCTGGTGATGGATGGAGAGGTCAGGACTATCATTAGAAGAGGTCTGACCCTGGGAATGCAAGCTGGTGCAACCACTCTAGAAAACAGCATGGAGGTTCCTCAAAATGTTGAAAATAGAACTACCCTACAACCCAGCAATTGCACTACTGGGTATTTACCCTAAAGATACAAACGTAGTGATCCGAAGGGGCACGTGCACCCAAATGTTTATAGCAGCAATGTCCACAATAGCCAAACTATGGAAAGAACCTAGATGTCCATCAACAGATGAATGGATAAAGAAGATGCTATTTATATACACAATGGAATACTATGCAGCCATCAAAAGAAATGAAATCTTGCCATTTTCGACAACGTGGATGGAACTAGAGGGTATCATGTTTAGCGAAATAAGTCAATTGGAGAAGGACAACTATCATAGGATCTCCCTGATATGAGGAAGTGGCGATGCAACATGGGGGGTTAAGGGGGTAGGAGAAGAATCAATGAAACAAGAGGGATTGGGAGGGAGACAAACCATAAGTGATTCTTAATCTCACAAAACAAACTGAGGGTTGCTGGGGGGAGGGGGGTTGGGAGGGGGGTGGGGTTATGGACATTGGGGAGGGTATGTGCTATGGTGAGTGCTGTGAAGTGTGTAAACCTGGGGATTCACAGACCTCTACCCCTGGAGATAAAAATACATTATATGTTTATAAAAAATAAATAAATAAATAAAAATGTACTGAAAAAAAAGAAGAAGAGGTCTGACCCAAGGGACCTGGCTCCAGGGAGTCATGGAAAGTCACAGAAAGGCGGGACATCAGGGACAGACTGAGAATAAGTAGCATGGCCCTTGGCTGGACCAGCAGGAGGATTGCAGTGAGAGCCTGTTTAAAAAATGGGGACATCCCCATCCACCCAGAACCCTCCATGCCAGCTGGACTGGCTTTAAAGGAGGTGCCGTTGGGGGGCCTCAGGAAGACAGAGCTCATCTTCCGTCCTGAAAACCTCCTTGGACCCCTCCTACTCTTTGAGAAGCACTGCCTTCCCTGGTCATTTGCCAACTCTCCAAGAAAGGATATAGCTATGGATCAGCCACTTCTTTTGCTAGAGTCCCTCTTAGACATCAACCCCCAAGATGTAGCACCAAAACCTGATAAGCTGGCCCACAGCCTAGGGTTGTATTGTTGGAGAGTGTTTATTTACATTTCAATACTCTGTGTACACAAAGCAGGACCCCAGTGAACTCTGTGTTTACAAACACACATTAGAGGGATTACCTGGAGGACTGTTACCCAGAGGGGATGGTCTGCTTTGCTCTGCTGATAGCTTGGTGGGGTAAAGCTATTTGAAATTCCGACTGTCACACAGACCCACGATAATCCAAGGCACCTCGTCTCTTCCTTGGTTCTGCTGGACAGAACATTCCACAAAGAGGACCATCAGGGCAGGAAGGCTCCTGAGAGCTCACCTGGTACAACCCCACCTTGACAGATGGAGAAACTGAGGCTTAGAGTGGGGCAGGGGCCTGCTTGGGGCTGTAGAGCAGGACACGAGGACAGACCTCAGGCTCCCATATCCCCGGGCCAGTGGTCTCCCAGTGGCCTTGGCGTCTGGGCCCAGGAACATTCTGAATTAAATAGGCGATGTGTTTTCAAAAGGCAATAGTGACTTTGCAGAGGGTTAAGTTTTGGGGGGCGGGGAGGGCAACTTGCTGGGGCCTCTCTTTAATAAGGGGGGGTGCTGCTGTTTAAAGAATGACACTACGGGGGACACCTGGGTGGCTCAGTAGGTTAAGCCACTGCCTTCGGCTCAGGTCATGATCCCAGGGTCCTGGGATTGAGTCCCGCATGGGCTCCTTGCTCGGTGGGGAGCCTGCTTCTCTGTCTGCCTCTGCCTGCCCCTCTGCCTGCTTGTGTGCACTCTCTCTCTCTCTCTCTCTTCTTCTCTCTGACAAAAAAATAAGTGAAATGTTTAAAAAAAAAAAGAATGACACTACCAGCTCGGAGGAGGGAGTACAGGCACGTCTAGAGACACTGGAGTTGCATAGATCTCCCTTTCCTAGTTTACAGTCACTAAAACACACACTCACACACACAGAAACTCATACACAAGTGCTGCTCTCATTTAGCTGATTTTATTATACAAGTATTCCATGGGCATTGAAGAAAAATGAGAGAATGCAGCTAAACAAACACCAAGCAATGGAATTCAGCCATAGTCCAGCCCAACGGACTAAGGGGCATCACTGTCAAGTGGTCAGGAGTGCATACCCAAGTGTCTACTTAGCCCTCAGTTCAGTCCTGCCTGGGTCTTGTAGCAGCTGTGTGACCTTCTGCAGATAGCGTAACTTCTCGGAGCCACAGTTTCCTCATTTATAAATGGACACTGTTCTAGAAGTGGAACACTTAGCCTCCTGTCTGACATGCAACAGCCACAAGACCAAGGCCAGTTATGCTGACACTCGCTTGGTGTGTGGCCTTCCAGATGCCACCCACCATTTTTCAAGACAAATGTAGAGAAAAATAATTCATAGAATTGGACCAAGTAACCGTGGAGTTCCCACCCCACTCCATTTCTATGATTCTAGCACACTTGGCTATGGGTGCTGGGGCAGGCAACCTTCTTGCCTCAGGCCTCAGTTTCCCTGACTGTATTCTTGGCCCAGAGTTGAAGCAGTTGCTCTCAGGAGTCATTTCTGTCTGCTGACCAGGACTGGGAGCCTCTAGCACCAGCCAAACCATTCTGTGCCCAAGCTCCTGGGCATAGGCCAGATGGCCAGGAGGCTGGCCCAGGAGACCTGATGACCTGAGCAGCTGGGTGTGGTCAGAATCCCCACGCCGTTGCAAGCCTTTCCCACCCCACTTCCCCCTGGCCCCCATAAGCCTCCCCAGACTAAGGCGGCATTGTGCACCATGGCCAGCTATCTGCAGAAAGCCACACAGCACACAGGCAAGGCAAATACATGGGTACATACACTACACCCAGCCTTCCCAGCTGAGCCACATGAAATACCAGCTATATGCCAATTACACCAAAATGTTGAGACAGGCTTTCCAAGCCACTGACCCTTAGGGGCTGGGGAAGGAGGTGCATAGAGATTCACCCGCTCATTGACTTGCTCCCTCACTCATTCACTGGTTCATTCATTCAATAAACTCACAGAGCGTTATCTTCACGCCAGACATCATGCTAGTGCTGCGGAATCAGAGGGGGCAAAACAGCCCCAGCTTTCAGGTTATTCTTGGGGCTGGCAATGATGTCATTTCTAGAGGTGCTGTCAAGATGAAACACTGCAAGGGGAGATCTGGAATAAAGCATGAGCTGCTTCTGGTTTGCAAAATCAGGGAAGACCGCCCAGAAGCAGTGGCCTTTGCCGCAGACCTTGAAGGGTGGGTAGTACAGGTCCAACGGAAAGGAGAGGTAGGAGAGCCCTGGCAGAGAGTACTTGGACATGAACAAAAGCTGTGATCGGTGACTGATCACTGAAATCACAGAGTGAATACTGGACAAGCCGAACAGATGAACTTGTCCCACCCCCTCATGTGACAGGTGGGGAGACAAAGGCCCAGGCAGAACCCAAGCATACCCGGCATGGCCTTGTAGCACAGGGGACCTGGAAACTTTGCTACAGGTAGTGTGAGTCAGCAGGCTTCTCGGGCTGAAGGCTTGAGAGTCAGAGGCAACAGAAGACAGGTGTTTCCGGGGGGGGCAAAATTGTCTCTTCCTAAGGAACCTACAAGGGGTCGTGTGTGTCTGTGCACGAGTGTGTGTGTGTCTGTGTGCGTTGGGGGTGTAGGAGTGGATGGGTGTTTATGGCACACCTTTATTTGGTTAGTTCTATTTCCTAGTATATGCACGCAGAAACCCAGAGCTTTTTCTACTCCCTGGAGCTAGTTTCTCCTTTTCGGTAGCACAGAGGGCAGGGGAAAATAGATGTTTCAGCTTCTGCAGGAGAGCGTTAGGATTGATGTGGGGAAGAACTTTCTGAGGGTGGACCCCAAGTCAGGCATAGGAAGAAGAGACCCCACAAGACCTAGTCTCTCTCCACTCAGAGCTCTCTCTCCTGTGCCACAGCGGAGCCTACCCAGTACCCCAAAGGAGCAGTGTGTCCTTGTCTCCCGTGACAGGGGCTGCAAACTCTGCCGTCAGCCGTAAGGGGCTATTCTGGAGACCTACAGTGGTTCTGGTCTGGAACCTGGAGCCATCTGGGAGTCTCATGAAGGCTCAAATCCACCCCACAGAACTCTCTAGGTGTCTAACTTTTCACATACTGCTTGAAAGGCCCGAGACCTGTCCATGGCCTCCAGCGTGGTGACGGGAGGCTCGGAAAACGGACAGGTCTACCTTGCAATGCAGGGCCCACTGTTCACCAGCTGTGTGACCCTGAGTCGCTCTGGGCTTCAGTTTCTCCACCACAAAAAGGAGGGAAAGGCCACTCTTCCCATAGGGTGTGGCAGGAGATAGATTAATGCCCTATAAAGCAGTAGGACTGGGCAGACAGAGCCAAGGGACGTGTGTACGCACCCTTCCCTCTCCCTACAGGGCAGGTTCATCAGACACAGAGACACATAGGAAAAAGACAGAAATTCTTCAAGACCCCCCGCTCCAACGTGAAAGACTGGAGCTCCCCCTCACTCCTCCAGGCCTTCCAACTTTTCGACAAAGAACACATGTTAGCTGTATGTAAACAGGATATCATGACAGGGGAGAAAGAGGACCAAAGGGGATTTAGGAACAAGGCTGCCCCTGAAGCCTAACTAGGTGTAGCGCTTCCCCAGCCTTCCGCCCCACCTCCTGTTCCTCTCATGACCCTTCCACCTGTTTCCTCTACCTGGCACTTCCTTCTGCTCTTTTCCACCTGAGAAACTCCTACCCATCCATCAAAGCCCATCTCAAATGTCCCCTCTTCTCTGAGCTGGACAAGCTTGCTAGCACAGCACACCTGCCCACAGGATTTCAGTCTCATCTCCAGACTGGACTTACAAGTACAAGTATGCCTCAGAGTAGGGTACAAGGTGGGCAGTGACAGCCCTGGTCCCAGCTCTCGATAAATAGCAGGACAGATGGTGGAGAACGATTGTAACAATGTACTTTGGGACATTAGGCAAACGTCAAACATATGGATGAACAAACGAGTGAGTTTTTCCGTGTCAAAACTTGGATGAGTCCACTGCCTATTCTCATGAGTTCTTGAAAAGATGAGCCTAGCCTGGTTCCCGATCTTACCCTAAAGCCCTTGCCAGACGGAACCAGCCAGAGGCGATAGGAAAAGTCTGTGTGGAGGGGGGAACCGAGCTCTAGCTCAAAGGTTGTGATTTTCAACCTTCATTTCACAATCCCCCAACAACCAGCAAAGAACCTCGAGGGAAAGTATTTTCTAATCACTCCCCACTACGACATCTAGTAGCCTGGTGATACTATCTTCCTGTTTAAATGCTGTATGTATACCAGTGACTGAAGATCTAGATGTTCTCATCCCTCCTCTCAGACCCAATTTCTGCCTTCGGTGATAAGAGTGGGAGACATCATCCCCGTAAGAATACTCCCTCCAGGGTGGGCGATCGCACATGTTATCTCCTTTAGCCTTCCCCCCAGCCTGTGAAGCAGGCACCAATGTCCCCATTGTACAGACTTGGAAACCGAGGCACAGGCGTTAACTCGCCCAGCTAGCAAGTGATGAGGCCAGGGTGCGTGGCTGCGGTGACTTTCAGAACACAGATCCCTTGAGCGCCTGGGTGGCTCAGTGGGTTAAGCTGCTGCCTTCGGCTCGGGTCATGATCTCAGGGTCCTGGGATAGAGTCCCATATTGGGCTCTCTGCTCATCAGGGAGCCTGCTTCTCTCTCTCTCTCTCTCTCTCTCTCTCTCTCTGCCTGCCTCTCTATCTGCTTGTGATGTCTCTCTGTCAAATAAATAAATAAAATCTTTAAAAAAGAACACAGATCCCTTGCCTCACCAGTTGCCTCAAGGTAGACAACGGGTAGCTGCGGGCTGATAGGGCAGGAGCTCTAAGCTGAGAGTCCAGCCCTGCCAGGCAGTTCCTGCTCCTGGGCCGGAAGGCCTGCCCATCATCACAAACCTGCCCCTCTGAGGACGGGACGAGGTAGGCAGTTTCTTTTCTCCTAAAATGAGGGAGAGGGCCTCAGTGTATCCTAAGTATCCCCCAGGCTTCGGAGCCTCTGAAAGGAGGCTTTGTAGCCCAGGGACACTGGGCGGCCACCCCCATGCTGGGAGAGGGCTCTGCAGCCAGGCTGGAGCTTCTGGGGTCAGGTGGAGGGAGGGGGTGCTGAGCCTCTGGCCCCAGAGATGCAGACGTCTGCTCCTGGCTGGCGGCCTCCCAGGGGTGCTCGGCTGGGAGTCTGGCTGGCCCCCCGCTTTCCCCAGGGCCTGATAAACCAGAAAAAAGAAAGCACGCTGTGAAGGGAAGGAAGCACCAGCAGACAAAGGAGGGAAGGGCACGCTGATTCCATCGGCTCCAAGCCCTCAGCCACCCTGGCGGGCTGGGCAGGGCAGGACGTGCAGACGGCGGCCTAGCGAGCTGGCGGCAGGAGGCTGGGAGCCGGCTGCCCGCGAACACTGTGCCTGCCTGTCCTGATGCCCGAGCTGGCTGGGGTGGGGACTGGGACCAGGCCAGCGGGGACAGGCCCCAGCACACCGGCCTCCCGTCTCCCTGGAGCCTCCTCGCGATTATCCTCAGACACAAGCAGTATCTTGGAGCCTCTGACTGGGCCAAAGTCTGCCAGCCAGTCAGTGGCAGAGCCAGGCTAGGGCCTAGTTCTCGGGCCCGAATTCCAGGCTCCCGTCCACCCCATACCTCACCAAGTCTGCAAAGCCGGGTTCTATTGTCTGAGGAGCCGGAGAACCACTCAGAACACAGCTCCTGACCACTGGGCCTCTGCAAGGCTCTGCAGGGCAGTCAGCTTTCCCCCTAGACTGGGGGGCTCCAGGGCCCCTGTCGCTCAACTCTGGGTCTTCCCCTGAGGGCTCAAAGGGGAGGGGCCGAGGGATAGGGAAGAACAGCTAGACTTTTTTTCTAATGTCAGTAACCAGGAAAGGTATTCTAAAACCTACAGACAGAGAAAAGGAGTGAAGCCTGGTTGGGCTCTGGCCCCTCCTTGGGGACGCAGTGGAACAAAACGACGCTTGTGTGGACTGGGAGCCCGCAGGTGGGGGTTCAGGGCCCAGCTCTGTCACTGACGTCCAGCTGCTCCATCCGTGAGACAGGGCAATGCAACCCTGGCTCACAGGACTCATGACGGGGGCAGGGAGAATCTAGGCAGAGACAGACCCCACCCCACCCCCACCCCAGGGCTGGGTTCCATCTGAGGCTCCAGGCTCTCCATGGGCTCAGCAGCCTGAAGTTTTCAGGCACAAGGCTGCAGCTCACATACTGACCCTCGGGAACCTTCCACTTCAAAGTCAGAAGTGAACTGGGATGAGTGAAATGAGGGGGAGGACGGAGAGCCGATGCAAGGCGTATGGGTGAGCCGGTCACCCCTGTAGGCGACTGGGACTCCATCCTGCTGGGACCCTCGGAGGAACTGTGGGGAATGGTCTCAGAATCAGTCCTCTGCAGGTTGGAAGGAGACATAACCAATGGGTTCTGTTCACCCTGGGGCAGAAAGCAAGCATTAGTGGGGTGGGGAGGCCAGGAGCCATCACTTTCCACCTGGGCAGAGCTAGTGACCTCAGCAAGAGCTGGGGTACAAGGGCAAGCTGAGAGGAAATGAGATGAGGTGCGAGGGGCACCTGACACTAGGTCCCACTGACGTGCTCCCCTTCTCAATCAATGGTCCCTGGGCCAGGGGTGCCTAAAGATGGGTCAGATCCGACGCCTGCCCTCCAGCAAGCGAGGAGCCCTCACGGACATTCCCCTCCCAGGAGCTAATGACGACCAGAACCACTGTGTGCCCAGCACCTTCCATGTGCAAGGCGCTGTCAGCAGCCCTAAGATGAGATCAGTTCCATTTGATGGAGCAACACACTGAGGCCCAGAGAAGTTAAGCCCGAAGTCTCACTTCCAGCCTGAGGCCTTCCAGAGGCAATGCTGGGTCTGCCCCTCGGAGGCCATGCACAATGTGTCCCCTGCCTGCTCTGTCCCCTGTGTCTTCCCACAGTCACCCCCACCTGGAGTCCCCAAGAGCATCTCCTGAAAGACCTTAGGTCATTTTAAGTGACAGCTCATCAGGCTGGGAAGCCCTCAGGAGCCAATAAGCTGAGCGCCTCAGCTACCCTCCTGCTGCCGAGAGGAGGCCCAGAGAGGGCCGTGAGGTGCCTGAGCTTGCCCAGCATGGGCTGGAAAGTCAAGATAGGAGCCCAGGTCTCCTGGCGCTGGGTTCAGTGTCCTCCCACGCAGGTAGCCCATGACAGAGACTAGAGCTCCCCAAAGTGACTCATGTCCAAACCATTTTTTTCTCGCTCTATGGCTCAACCTCCTTCCTGGGGTGTTGGAGGCTCAAAGCAGAGTCCTCCCCGGAGCCTGGACACCCTCAGCTAGGGCTGGGGTAGAGGAGGGGCTCGGGGTGGCAAGGAGGCAGCAGGGAGCCTGACTATTACACCAGGGAAAGTAAACAGATGCCTCCCTGCTCCCCTACCTCCAAAGTGCCCCCAGGCAGGGCATTGGGCAGAGGACCCCTTGCTCACTGGGGCACTGAGGTACTGAGCCTGGGGACAGCCCTAAGTGCCAGAGACAGGGGCTGTAGCAAGGGCAGGTGGGGGGGGGCATCCAAAACACAAAACAAACATATAACCACCCCCAAAGGAAAGGTCCAGAGTCTGAATTTTAAACAGGAAGAACTAGGCGTCAGACTCAGCGGAAGATAACAGGGCCCGGCTGAGCAAAGAAACAACAGAAAAAGAGCTGAAGGAAGCTGGGGGAGGGCACTCCTGCCCAGAGCCTTGGGCCTTCCCTGCTCTCCCTTGTTCCCAGGATGCTGGGGTGTGGGGGCTCTGGCCACTACACAGGCACGGGGCACTATGGGAGGCCTTCCTGGAGGGCACAGGGTATGTGGGCACAGAGCATGGGGGAGGGTGAGGCAGACCAAGCCTGGCTAGCATCCTTGGCCAGGTGGCTTTCTGAGGCTCTGTTTCACCCTTTGAACAACAGGACTAAGGATGCCTACTTCAAAGTGTCACGAAGTCTAAGGGAGGCAGGAATGGCCAGGGCGGGCCACACAGTAGGGCCGACTTTTATCACCCTAGAGATGCCGAGGTCCATTGGTCCCATGATGAAGGACTTTGTCCTCTTTTGGAAACATCAGGGCACATGGGTTCTTTGCCCTCAACAGGTTCTGACAGCCTAGAAAATCAAAGACAGTCCTTATGGGACCAGACAACCTCTAACCTCGTTTGCTAGGCTGCTGTTAACAAAGAACCACGGACTAACGCAACTTCAAGAACAGGAGTTTCTGTTCTCCCAACGCTGGAGGCTGCAAGTCCAGGACCACGGGGTCAGCAGGCTGGTTCCTTCCGCGGCCTCTGTCTTTGGCTAGCAGATGGCCTTCCCTCACTTCAGACTGCCTTCGCCTGGTCTTCCCTCCATGTGAGTCTCTGCTGATCTCCTCTGCCCACAAGTATGCCAGTCCCATTGGATTGGGGACCCCGCAATGACTTCATTTTTGCCTAAGTCCCTCTTTTTGCTTTTTTTAAGATTTTATTTATTTACTTGACAGAGAAAGAGACAGTGAGGGAGGGAATACAAGCAGGGGGAGTGAGAGAGGGAGAAGCAGGCTTCCCGCTGAGCAAGGAGCCTGATGCGGGGCTCCATCCCAGGACTCTGGGATCATGACCGGAGCTGAAGGCAGACGCTTACTGACTGAGCCACCCACGCGTCCCTGCCTAATTCCCTCTTTAAAGACCCTATCCCCAGATACAGTCACATTCTGCCGCACTGACGGTTAGGACCTCAACATACAAATTCTGGAGGGACACTAGTCAGCCTGTAACGCCCACCAAATCCCCCTCTGCCAAGCTGCCCTGTTCCAGGCTCCAACCCAGAATCCTCTGCTTCATCACTGGAAGGAACAAGAACCATCCTGAAGTCCAATTCCTGTTTCTTAAGAGTAGGTATATGATTATCCCTGGTGACATACTGAAGAAAAAGATCCATAAATTCCAGGCTCCTTGAATCCGAGTGAAGACAGTATAAAGAGGACAATGTTGAGTTCCTCAGCTGAGGGCACCTTAAAGGGGCCACCCTCACATCTGTGTTCTGCCAGCTCAGAAAACCTAGGGATTGAAGACACTGGGGAGGGCCTGGAGCGGGTACACGCAGGCTTACACTTTTTCTGAGTGCCAGGAAGAAAGCAGCTAGCGTAATGAGTACTTATGGTTGGGGTGGGGGGGCGCTGCTTAAAACTCTGCATGTACTAACCTACTTGAACCTCACAGCAATCCTCTGATACATGTGACAATTCTTATAACCACTTCAGGAAAAGGGAAACAGGGGCACCTGGGTGGCTCAGTCATTAAACATCTGCCTTCAGTTCAGGTCGTGATCCCAGGATCCTGGGATGGAGCCCCATATCAGGATCCCCACCAAGCTTCTCCCTCTCCCTCTGCCTACTGCTCCCCCTACTTGTGTGCTCGCTCTCTCTCTTTCTCTGTGTGTGTGTGTCAAGTAAATAAATTTACAAATCTTCAAAAAAAAAAAAAAAAAAGGAAGTGGAAACAGGTCCAGAGAAATCAAGTGACTGGCCTGCTGTCCTACGTGGCAGTGCCAGGGGGAAGACGGGCTCCCTGAAGAGGAAGAGGACTGTGATCTCATCAGCAATGCTTTACTGCAGGTGAGGTACCATGGACCCAGCCCTAGGCTGGTCATCCAGACTTACTTCCATCCCTCATTGGTGTGCGACCTTGGACCTCAGTGTTTCCACCTGCCATAGGACAAGCAAGATCAGATGACCCTTGGGTCCAAGGCAAGCGGCCCCTCTTCCTTTATTCTTTAAGGCCTTCCACAGGTCCAGAACAGTCTTTGGCTCCCACAGCCATGGAGAGAACAAAGTTCTCAGGGATCCAGGGTCTGGAGGGCAGAGCAGGGGATGAAGCAAGCCCTAGGCCACAGTGGCCTTGCACAGTGCACCACTGCTCTACCCACACCCGGCAAGGGGGGGGTATTTGGGGGGAACCCTGGCTGAAGGACCAGTCCTTTGCTGGCTCAGCAAAGTTGTAAAGTCTATTTTGGGGAAACCATCCCAGTTCTGCAAAAGGCCCCATAACAGGCAAAGAGGGGCTTTGGTGCAGGCAGATCTGTGCCTGGGTCCCGGGACCATGGCCCTTCTCCCTCCCTAGCCACTGCCCTTGTCCCCTCCCAACCGAGCGGTCAAGGGAAGGCCTCACCTTACCTCGGGAAGGCCTCCTCAGCCTCCTGCTCCACACCCAGCCCTCACCTCACTTGGGGCAAAGGCGTAGAGGTAGGAATGTTGGGAAGTTACAGTCTGTCACTGAAACTGCTTGGACCTGTTGTGGCTGGCTCCCCAAGCGACGGTTACCCAGCCTCGAATGTTCCACGGCCGTGAGGGACGAAGGGTGCCACAGATAAACATCTGTTGGCATGGTGAAATGTTATTGCAGGATTGGTAAGTGGAAAAAGGAGGAAATTTTCTGTGACAATATACAGAATATTATTCTACAGTCTTCAACCTGTATATACATAAAGATATTTTAATGTGCAGGCATTAAAAAAAGGAGCTCCACTAAAATACGAACAGTGGTTTCTCTGGGAGTTGACACCACGGGGGTCTGTCCTTCCGCCTTTCCTTCCTCCCTCCCTTCCTTCCTTTTTTTCTGTTTCCTGTTTCCTTACACTTGTGGTAAAGTCTGTTTTGAGAGCAATAAAAAGACTAATTATAAGCAAATATGAGAAGTAGAGTAACATTAAACACAGACACAGAGTTGGGACACCTCCCAAAATAACCTCTCTCCTGGTGCTTGTCACCTGCCCCCCAACCCTAGCCCTCTAGCCCTGAGTTCTCTTCATGAACCCCGCACATGCCCTTCACTCTATAATTCTCAAAGAAAAGTCACATCCAAGGGCACCTGGGTGGCTCAGTCGTTAAGTGTCTGCCTTCAGCTCGGGTCATGATCCCAGGACCCCAGGATCAAGACCCACATCGGGCTCCCTGCTCAGCAGGAAGCCTGTTTCTCCCTGTCCTGCTCCCCTTGCTTCTGTTCCCTCTCTCGCTGTGTCCCTCTCTGTCAAATAAATAGATAGAATCTTTAAAAAAGAAAAGAAAAGTCATATCCATGTTCCCAGCCGTTGGGGGATGAGCAAGGCCAGTGGCAGCCTTTAGCACCTCGTGCTGAGGAGAAAACAGGGCCTAGAGAAGGACTTTGACATGGTTTGGTCCTTCAGCAACAGAGAGGCAGAGTGGGCTTTTCCCAAGTCTCCTGGGTTGGGGTGAGGGGGCCCTGAGACTTCGGGATGCCTGTACCAGAGAATTAGAAGTCAGGGGCTGAGAGTGGAAGGCTTTGGTCTAGATGCTTCTGGAACTAAATGAATCACTATCTTGCTCTGATGCTCTCTGCCTCAGTTTCCCCAACTGCACAAGAATCAGCAGTTCCTGGACTTCAGGAAGACCAAGGCTGGTCTTTACCTCCCCACCTCTGGACTGATGGAGGGATGCCCTCCGGAAATAGGGTCTGGGCCTGAGCCACATGCCCATCTCTGTCCTGTGCCTCAGGCCTGGCCCAGAGCACCGCTCTCCTTGGTCCCACACGCTCCCCTCTGGCTCCTGGCTCCTTTGTGGAGGGGCTCAGCAAGGGCACCGACCAGAAGGAAAAGTGGGAGAAGAGCGGGCACAGCACGGACCCAGGCACCAGGAGACTTGGGCTCCAGCCCCGGTGTCCTGGCTCACGGTGTGGCCCAGGAGCCGCCAGCCAGCCCTCTGGGCCTCAGCTTCCTCCTCTGTATAACAAGAGGGCAGAGGATGCATTCCTAGGGTCCTTGAAGAACAAGCATGAAGGGAACACAGAACTGTGCTAACAGAGCCTCGGGAGAGGCTGCCCCATTGACACAGAGGCTGGGGTTCGGGCAGATCACCGCCTCGTGCCTGGAAGAGAGCTCTTGGTCTGCACTCTGGGGCGCGGCTTGCCACTGAACAGTGGGTGACGGTATTTACTTCTCTGGCCTCAGGTTTCCTCTATGTACAATGGCAGGGCGGTTGAGAGGACTCCAAATGGCCTGTTTTTCTGAAACAACCAGCACAAGATCAACAGTTCTCTGGCTCTGCTTCTGGCCGGGTGGGGGGGCGGGGGGATAGAAAGCCAGCAGGAGCCAAGGATAACAGCGGGCTTACGTGGGCCCAGGACTTGACGGATGATACCACTGTGATCACTGCCTCCCCAGACCTTGCTAGAACTTGCTCGACGGTGGGTGCTTTTGGAGAACAAGATCCAAAGGGGCCAAAGTTTCAAGGAAGGAAGGGCAGGCCAGTTTGGCTTTCATGGCCGTGACCTCTGGCTCCGTAGACTGAGCAATATGGCTCCTGAATAATAAAAATAATACTGGCATTAACAACAACCAACCCTTATCAGTTAGTGCCCTGGTGCCAGGCTCGGTATGTCCTTTATTCGAATGGACTCATTTAAGCTTCAGGCTGGCCTAGGAGGGAGGTTCTATTATTATCCCCTGGTTTGCAAATGATGAAACTGAGGCACAGGATGATCAAGTAACATTCCCAAGGTGAGGTAGCTAGCAAGTGCCAGAGCCGGGATTTGAACCCAGGGAGCCCAGCACCAGCACTGACTCTGTCTGACCACTGAGTTGCCCTGGCTCCCCGAACGGTCCAGGATACATGAGCTCTTCGGGCCCTGTCTTGGCAGCAAGGCAGCTCCTGCTCTCCCTGCACACACTGCCTGGGATACAACAGACGGGCCAGGGGGTGGGGGAGGGGGGCGGGGCGGGGTGCACATGTTAGAAATACAGAGCAGCGTCCCCCTGTTGACCCCCACAATGGTCCCACACTACAACGATGCCATCTGTCTCCACTTGACCATCCTCCAAGTGGCTTTCTGAGGGCAAATTAGGCAAGTGACACTTTGCCCTCACAGCATCCATCACTTGACGCTGTTTATGCAAATCAAGTGAACACGAACATCTCTCTGCACAAGATAGTCCCGGATGGGTGTTCCCTGGGCTCATCACCACAGCTACCCCTGGGGTCTAGGGTTTGTAGTTTTGTCCTTATACTAGCCTATATATTTATATATATATATATATATATATATATATATATATATATAGTATATATTTATATATATAAAATTTATATATTTTATATATAAAAATATATAAATATAAATATATAATATAAAAATATATATATTTTATAATCACTTGCATCATTTCTATTAAAATAAGAGAATTTTAATTTTTTTTAAAAGATTTTATTTATTTGACAGAGAGAGATCACAGTAGACAGAGAGGCAGGCAGAGAGAGAGGAGGAAGCAGGCTCCCTGCCGAGCAGAGAGCCCGATGCGGGGCTCGATCCCAGGACCCCGAGATCATGACCCAAGCCGAAGGCAGCGGCCCAACCCACTGAGCCACCCAGGCGCCCCGAGAATTTTAATTTTTTTTAAAAGACTTTATTTATTCATTTGACACAGAGAGAGAGCAAGGGGAGCTGCAGGCAGAGGGGAGCCTGATATGGGGTTCAAGCCCAGGACTCTTAAATGACTGTTAAGCAGACGCTTCACTGACTGAACCACCCAGATGCCCTTAAAATAATAAAAATTTTAAATAAGGTATCCTAGGGCCAAAGCCAGGTTGGAACCCAGGTCTGTGGGGTTCCAGACCCTTAAATCTTTGCCCTTTTCCCTCGCACATCACTGAAATGCTATCCAGAGTGGGCTGGCCAGGCCACTGCTGCAGGCTGAGGCTGGGTGTCCTCCCCGAGCAAAGCCAGCTTCCAGAATCACCAAATCAAGGGTCAGCCACCACCTCCACCCCAGGCTGCCCTCCTTCAGAGGAGGGCAGTAGCTCACCCACTCAGCCTAAGCACAATAATTTGAAGCCCTCTGAGAATAGGAGGCCGTCAGCACCCCCTCCCATACCCTAAATCCCACCATTAACACTTAATAATAAGAAATAAAAATAATAATAATTGGTTAAGAGATTACCAATGTATTTTTTTTTTCCTTAAGGAAGATCTCTATCCAGATCCTCCTCAATTTACGAAGGGGCGACATCCTGATAAACTCATTAAAAACTGGTTAAAAATATAGTAAAGTCAGGGGTGCCTGGGTGGCTCAGTCAGTTAAGCATCTGCCTTCAGCTCAGGTAATGATCCTGGGGTCCTGGGGTTGAGTCCCACATTGGGTTCCTTGCTCAGTGGGGAAGGAACTGCCTCTCTCTGCCTCTGCCTGCCACTCTGTCTGCTTGTGCTCTCTCTCTCTCTGACAAATAAATAAAATCTTAAAAATATATATATATGATATGGGGCGCCTG
The DNA here is from genome assembly GCF_011764305.1 of Mustela putorius furo. Taxonomy (NCBI): domain Eukaryota; kingdom Metazoa; phylum Chordata; class Mammalia; order Carnivora; family Mustelidae; genus Mustela; species Mustela putorius. The sequence goes on along the minus strand of NW_025422045.1, from coordinate 10,129,069 downwards.
GGTGGCTCAGTGGGTTAAGCCTCTGCCTTTGGCTCAGGTCATGGTCTCAGGGTCCTGGGATTGAGCCCTGCATCAGGCTCTCCACTCCTCAGGGAGCCTGCTTCCCCCTCTTTCTCTGCCTGCTTCTCTGCCTACTTGTGATCTCTGTCTGTCAAATTAAATAAATAAAACCTTTTTAAAAAATATGGTAAAGTTGAAAATGTATTCAATTCGCCTCACCTACCAGCAATCAGCCTCACCTCCCTGAAATGTGCTCAGAACACTTGACTTAGCCTCAAGTTGGGCCAAATCTTCTAACACAAAGCCTAGTTTATAAGAAAGTGTTGAATATCTCCTGTGATTTTTTTTTTTTTTTTTGAATCCTGTACTGAAAGGGAAAAGTCTAGAATGGATATCTCAGCATAGAAGGGTTGTAAACGTATTGGTTGTTTCCCCTTGTGATGGTGTGGCTGGAGCGGCTGCCCCTGTCCCTGCCCAGTGTCCCCAGAAAGGATCACACCACACACCAGGAAAAGATCCAAATTCATAATGCTGAGTATGGCCTTTTACTGAATGTGTCCCCCACTTACACCCACATGAAGCCGAAAAATCCTGAGTCCAGCCCTGCTAAGTCAGGGACCACGCTTACAGGAGCATTCTGATAGTGACCATACATTGTTCCACAGCAAGAAAAATAATTTTCAAAGTCACAAAATTCGCAGGAGTCCCAGTTTTGATTCTTACCCCAAGATCTGAAGGTTTTCTTCCTTTATGCCTCCTGTGTAAAGGCTTGATGGCAAACACTTTTACACACATCATCTCTTATCTTCACAATATCCTTGCAGGAAAGAGAAGTGGAAAATGCAAAGCAACAGGCTAAGTAACCTGCCCAAGCTACCCTGCCTGGGAGGGGATGACAGGTGTCTGCAGCTGTGATGGGACAACCCCCTGGGCAGCCTGGGGCTAGGTGTCCAGTCTACAGAAAAAGCGGAGAAAGGTCAAGTGCCAAGATTGGGGTCGAGGAGCTCCTTCCAGGCTCCTGGAGACATAAGACCAGAAAATAATAACTCTAGGGGCACCTGGGTGGCTCAGTGGGTTAAGCCTCTGCCTTCGGCTCTGGTCATGATCTCAGAGTCCTGGGATCAAGTCCCTCGTCAGGCTCTCTGCTCAGCGGGGAGCCTGCTTCCTCCTCTCTCTGTGCCTGCCTCTCTGCCTACTTGTGATCTCTCTGTGTCAAATAAATAAATAAAATATTTTTTAAAAAGGAAAAGAATAACTCCGATACCAGACAGAGGAAGCTGTGGTCAGCAAAGGGATCCAGAAAGCAGCCCGGAAGAGGCTGTTTTTTGGGGCCTGGATGGGGGCAAGATTTTGCAGGAGGAGGAGTGGGGAGAACCCTGAGGCAGAACTTATAGCACAAAGAAAGGCTGGGGTGAAGCAGGGTGCTCCCAGGGAACAGCCAAGCATCCTCAGTGGGCCTGTGGTCAGAGCCCGGGCTGCCAGCAGAGGAAGCCAGGGTTGAGACAAGAGCTTGGAGAGGCGTGGGGGGCTGGCCACAGGGAGGCGACGTCCTACAGCAGGCTGCACCTAGCTGGGGAGGGTACAAGCCAGGGAGGGACCCCGTGGGAATATTTGGGAACAGCTTCAGGAAGATGATGCCACCCAGGGACAGGGCTTAATGGCCAAGAGAGCCCTCCCTGCTCGAGAAGGTCCTGGCTGGGCCTGGCCTGGGAGGTGCTCAGGGGCCGAGGGGTGGAGGGCTGCCGAGGCCTCTCGGGAACACAGTCCTGTCTTCTCTATCGGAATGGGATGCCCCCAGACCCAGATCACTGGGGGCTCCCTAAAGAGGGGGCCCTCATGCTCCCAACTTCCCTGTCCTCAGCACCTAGCTCTGTCTGTCCTCACTCTTGTCCACCCATGCAACAAACATTGATTGAGCCCCTGGCGGGGGAGGCCTTACTGGGGAACCAGGGTCAAGATCCTGACAGAAGGAAAAGAGGCCTGAGCCCCAGAGCATGGGGAGAAGTCTCAGGCTGGGGAGCAAGAGGGGAGGCAGGTGACTGGCTGTCTTCAGAGAGTAAGGGACCAAAAGTACACACAGATTTTAGCCTGCGTCCAGGTAGATGGTATACTCCCCAATCCCCTCGAAAGTTGGGGCAGGTTGGGGAAAAAATGGTGAGTCAGGTATGGGAGCCCCCGCAGTGTTGGGGACCCGGCCCTAGCCCTCCCCTCTGCCCTGACTCTATCCCCCCACTTCTTACTTCCAGCCACCACCAGTCTGTCTGAACCATCCCTTTGAAGGTCCCTTCTCCTTCCTTCCCTCCCTCCCCCTCCCAGCTCTGCTCCTCACCCCCAGGAAGGCCACAGTCTGGTGTCCCTACACAAGGAGCCAGCCAGGGGAAGCAAGGTGTGCCATATCTGGGGACCAAACCCAGTGAGGATGGACAGGCCTTGCGTGACAAAGGCAGTGGTTGGGGGCAACACCTGCATCGCCCCCAGCTGGGGCCGCTGAGATAGAGAAAAGAGAGGTGAACCTAGGAGGAACTCCCCACCCCTTCATCCCTCGGCACCACAGACACCCATAGTGCCTGGTCCCACCTCGTGCCTACCCTGAAAGCAGGGCTACAATGTCTGACCCATTGCCGCGATGAGAACACTGAGGCCCAGAGAGGCCAAATGACGCTTTTCGGACATCCCCCACCTCTCAATAAGGAGCTGCTGAGGGCCTCCTGGGAGAGAGTGGGAAGGTGTCTCAGAGACAGGTTTGCTGATCCCCTGCCCTGGGGTCCAGGACAACCTTCACCCAGCTGGGGCTCAGTGCTGGCTTCCCCAGGGGCTGTGAGTACTAAATGAGGGTGAGTCTATTACAAAGCACAGCCTGGATCCAGCAGCCAAGAGGCCTGCTTCCAGAGAGGGGAGCTTATCATTTACATGCTAAAGAGGTACCCGATTATCTTATAAGGAGAACACATTTTAGGATCACTTGTATAATTTTAAAATAACATCCCAAATTAATTCTGTAAAACCTCGTAGTGAATCCGTAGCAGACCAGCTCCCAGGCTTTTCGGCCTGTAGCAAACCAACTCACCAGACACCCCTACCCCAGGCTGACCCCTGGGAAAACACCCCCGCTGGTTCCCAGCCCTGGGCCAGCGCCACCCCTGGCAAAAGGCTGGGGGCGGCTTTCCCAGCAGGCTCGGCTGGGTGGGACACCATGGCCACAGCTGATAAGCCAGTCTGTTTAGTTCTGTCTGTGGAGGTCGTGGGGGGAGGCCCAGGCTGCAGACAACGTGGCTGTGGCCTCTTCCCCTTCCTGGGCCAGATTAGTCCCCCAAGGCTGGGAAGGCCTTTGTGAGGGGGTCTTGTAGTCTCTTCCTCCAGGCCCCCAGCTAAGAGTTGCTGGGAGGAGGGGAGCACAGGAAGGCACAGTGGCTGGTTTAGAGGATCTCGTGTTTTGGTGTAGGCATACCATTTTCTCAGGTCTAAAGCTCCATCGGGTTTCTGTCCTTCAGGGCAGCACTCCCTCCTCCAGGACTCTCCCCAGAGGCAGCCACAACTGTAAGACCTGTAGGTACACAAGCCGGTCCACCTGCCACACTGTCCTGTGTGCCCTGGCCCCAGCATTTGGGTGCGGGAGGGTGTCCTGGGTGCGTGTGTCTGTGTTTCTGGGCACACCTTGGTTCACGTGTGCCCCATTCCTACCGGCTCCCAGCTCTGCCCACATGCCATTCCTCTGCCCAGCACACCATCCTCCTCAATACCCTCCCTTCCTTGTTCGCTCATTCTTCTTCATTCTCCAGGCCTCAGTTTAAACCCTTTCCTTCTGGAAACTCTCCCTGCTCCCCAGGCTTTAGTCCTCCCCAACTCAGTGCTTCCAAGATACCCTTGACTTCTTCACCACGCCTACCTGGGATGGGCTGTTTAAGGATCTGTGTCACCACGAGACAGTCAGATGACTAAGTTGTCCCAGTTTGCCACCAATGCTCCCAGTTTGGCCCTGATAAGCCTATATCCCGGGAAAGCCCTCAGGCCCAGGCCAGAACATCTGGTCCCCCTAGCAGACACTGAGCCCCATAAGGGCCCAGAGGGTTCTGCCCCATCATATCCCAGTCTCCCAGCACCTAGCCCAGCACCCAGCACTTAGCAGCTCCTTAAATATTTGCTGCATTAGGAAAATAAAAGCAGCCCTCCTGTAGCAATCGCTCTGGGTCAGGCAGTATACAGAGCATCCCATGGACAGAAACCCATCTAATCTTCACAACCCAGTGAAACAAATGAAAGCTCCAAGGTCACACAGCAAGGGGGAGGGGTTGTGGGGGGAGCCAGGACTCAAGGGTCTTTACCCAGGACATTGTGGGTACATGACAGTTCCTGGGTCTCCCAGTTGACCTGTGTGGGCTCCTGCAGTGGGAAAGCCAGGCAGGAAGAAGCCCCCAGGCTCCCACTGTTCTGTAGAGGACAGGACTCCTGGAAGAGATTGGGACACAGGGTTGGCAGGAGGGCCTGAGGAGAGACTGGCTTTAGCCCCACATTGCCAGAGTCGGGGGAGGGGTGCTCTCCCAGGAACAGCGCTCTTAATGCCCCAGAGCTTTGCTGCAAAGCTGAGAATTCTCTCGACGGTTGGCAGAGGGGGCGGACTTGGAAAGGAGAACGTGGGGAGACACGATCATTGCCCCATTTTATAGGGGCATTTACAGAAGCTGAACAACCTAGGCTGATTCTTCTTTTTTTTTTTTTTTAAGATTTTACTTACTAATTTGACAGAGAGAGAGAGAGAGAGAGATCACAAGTAGGCAGAGAGGCAGGCAGAGACAGAGGGGGAAGCAGGTTCCCTGGTAAGCAGGGAGCCTGATGCAGGGCTCAATCCCAGGATCCTGAGATCATGACCTGAGCCAAAGGCAGAGGCTTAACCCACTGAGCCACCCAGGTGCCCCACAACCTGGCTTCTGTAGGCCTAAGAGCTCTGGGTAGCTATCCCTTCAACTGAGGAGGCCCCACACCCACCCTTTGCTCTAAAAATTTTAAAAGCCCTCCAACATGGGGTCCCAGGACCTCAGCCCTGGCTCAGCCCCTCCTCACGCCAGCAGCATGTCCTGAGCCTCTCTGAGCCTCTTTCCTCTCATGTCAGTGAAAATAATAAAAGCGCCTACCTCACAGGAGTGTTTGTGGGGTCCATGCCACGGCCAATTCCAACACTCCTCCAGGCTTTCCTGTTTCCGTGACCCACACCTGCCCTGTGTGTCTGAGATCGGGGGACACTCTGCGCCCTGGAAGCTACAGCCTCCATCCATCATTTGTAAACAGGTGACACGTAACACGATCTAAACTTGACCTATTCAGTCACAATAAAATGGCCATTGGGAGATGTGTTTGAAGGGCTTCTGCCCAGAGGTTTAGCGGGGAGAGGGCCGACCAGGGCCTGGGGCCATGTGTGGTGATGAGCCAGCCGGCTGTTGGTCACCTGGAAAATGGCACAATCACGGTCCTCATGGTGCTGTTGGCAGGATCCACATAAGGCCCTTCCCTCGTATTCTGCAGCTGGCGGAACCTCAGACAGCCTACTAGCATCTAAGCACCAGTTTCCCCATCTGTAGACCTACAGACAAGGAAGTGGAGGCTGAGAAACCCCTAGCTTTAGAGCGAAGTACTTAGCCTAGAGCCTGGACAATGGTACTTGCCTGCTTCCTTCCTCTCTTCCCTGAGGAGAGAGACAACGGTCAGGAGGACCAGGCCTTGCATCACTCCTAGGTTACTTTAGGCAAGTTACCCAGTTCAGCTGCGCTAGAAGGGGGAAGGGAAACGAGGAGGAAGGAGAGTAGGAAGGACAGGAGGAGGGAAGAGAGAAGGGATAGCAGGAGGAAAGAAGAATATGAAAGAAGAAAGAGAGAAAGTAACATAACCCGCACCAGCCAGCCAACGTGGGACTATTCCAGGCTGAGCGGACCAAGAGAGACAATGGTGGAGGCTGGGTGGGTCGCCAAGTCAGGAGCCGACAGCCGGCACCAGTGAGAGCTTCCCCAGGCGGGAATCCATTCTATGTCCTCTCACTGGGCCTTCTTAGCCTTCTCAGGGCTAAGAGCTCAAAATGTACTTGATGGAAATATGCCACATTAAAATATGGGGGAGAAGGATGAACACAGTTGGAATCCTCCACGCTCCCTGATCTTAAAGCATATTACAAAGCTATGATACTCAAAACAATATGACACCGGCATAAAAGCAGACACCTAGACCTACGGGACTGAACGGAGAGCCCAGAAAAAAACCTCCCGCATCTGGTCAAACGAGCTTCCACGAGGATGCCAGGGCTACGGGATGTGGAGAGGAGAGGCTCTTTGACAAATGGTGTTGGGAGAAAACTGACACCCATGTGCACAAAAATGAAGCCCAATCCTTATCTTACATTCTATGCGAAAACCAACTTGAAGGGGGTTAAAAACCTAAGTGGAAGACCTGACCCTCCAGAGCTACCACTAGAAAACCAAGGGGAGAAGCTTTCTACCATCAGATTTGGCAAGGATTGCTTGGATCTGGCACAAAAAAAGCATAGGCAAAGGTAGACACGTGGGACTATGCCAAACTAAAAAACTTCCACGCAGCACAGAAAACAAAGTGGAAACAACCAACAGAACCAAAAGGCAACCTATAGAATGGGGAGCAAATATTTGCAAATCATATGGGTGATAAGGAGTTAATATCCAGAATATATAAATAACTCCTGTAGCTCAATAGCAAAAACATCCCCTAAATAATCCAATGTAAAAACAGGCAAAGGATTAGAATAGACATTTCTCCAAAAAAAAACAAAAAAACAAAACATACAATTGGCCAGGAAGCCCATGAAAATTTGCTCAACATCACTCATCATCTGGGAAATGCAAATCAAGATCACAATGAAAAATCGCCTCACTCTCGTTAGGATGGTCACTGTCCAAAAAAAAAAAAAAAAAAACCCAAACCAACAAAACACGCACCAGAAAATAATAAGTGTTGGCGAGGATGTGGAGAAATTGGAACTTTTGTGCCCTCTTGGTGGAAATGTAAAATGGTGCAATGGCACCATTGCATGGCATGGCAACTCCTCAGAAATGTAAAAATAGAATTATCAAATGACCTGGCAACTCCACTTCTTGGTATATGCCTTATTCTGTTTGGACTGCTGTAACAAAATACCATAGACGGTGTGGCTTTGAAACAACAGAAATGTATTCTCACAGTTCTGGAGCCTGGGGGTTCAAGATAAGGGTGCCAGCATGGTCAAGTTCTGCTGAGGGCCCTCTTCTGGGCTGCGGGCTGGCAATTTCTTGGATCCTCACACGGGGAAGAACAGAGAGCTAATTCTTTTTTTTTTTTTTAAGATTTTATTTATTTATTTGACAGATAGAGATCACAAGTAGGCAGAGCTGCAGGCAGAGAGAGAGGGGGAAGCAGGCTCCCCACCGAGCAGAGAGCCCAACTTGGGACTCGATCCTAGGACCCTGGGATCATGACCTGAGCCGAAGGCAGAGGCTTTAACCCACTGAGCCACCCAGGCGCCCCAAGAGAGCTGATTCTACTAATGCATTAATTCCACTAATTCATGAGGGCTCCACTGTCATGGCCTGATCACCACCCAAAGGTCCCATCTCCAAGTACCATCAGTAGGATTAGGGTTTCAACAGATGAATTTGGGAGGACACAAACATGCAGTCCATAGCAGTATATTTCCAAAAGAATTGAAAATGGTATCCCAATGGGACATTTGCATATTCATGTTTATTGCTGCATTATTCATAACAGCTAAGAGGTGGAAGCAACCTACATTTCTATAGAAGGACAAAACAAAATATCTTCAGTGGAATGTTATTCAGCCTGAAGAAAAGAAGAGAAGATCTTGTCATACATTACAACCTGGACAAACCCTGAGGGCATTATGCTTGGTGAAATAAGTCAGTTGAAAAAAGGTAAATTCTAGGGGCCCCTGGGTGGCTCAGTTGGTTAAATATCTGCCTGCTGCTCAGGTCATGATCCCAATCCAGCCGGTTCAGGCTCCCTGCTCAGCGGGGAGTCTGCTTCTCTCTCTCCCTCTGTCCCTTTCCCTCTTTTGTGCTTTCTCTCTCTCTCTCTCACTCTCCCAAATAAATAAAATCTTTAAAAAAAAAAAAAGACCATTCCTGCACGATTCTACTTTTATATGAAGTCTCCAAAGTCATCAAACTCATAGAAACAAAGTAGAATGTGGTTTCCAGGGGCTGAGGGAAGGGGGACATTGGGAGTTGTTCAACGGGTACAGAGTTTCGGTTATGCAAGATGAAAAAGTTCTAGATACCTGTTACACAACGAAATATACATAGTTAACACCGTTTTACTGGACACTTAAAATTAGCTAAACTTATTGTGCAATCATATACATATACGAGATATATTTTATATATCTCAATTCATCATGTTGTACATCTGAAACATACACAATATGCCAATTGCATCTCCGTAAAACTGGCATGGGGGGGGGGAGATGGGCAAAACCACTTACTGCTTCCTTTTATATATGCATCCACTTTTCCTTAGGCTCAAACATAACAAAATATTTACTTTGGTTGAAGGCTTAGAAGCTTGCTTCTGTCACACACACACACACACACACACACACACACACATAAGCTTTTTTCAAATATAAAATGGAATCATACCTTGTAATCGCCTTGGTTTGCCTATCAGTATCACAGACAACCCCACAAGTCACTACATATGGGATTGAATGAACACATTCCCTTTTTTTTTTTTTTTAATTCTGGTATAGTTCACAGTGTTATATTACTTTCAGGTGTATAACATAGCGATTCACTAATTTTACACATGACTCAGCACTCATCATGGTAAGTGTCCGCTGACTCCCCTTCAACTACTTCACCCCTCCCCTCCCACCTCCCCTCTGGTCACTGTCAGTTTGTTCTCTAGAGTTAAGAATGTGTTTCTGTGTTTGTCTCTCTTTTCTTTGTTCATTCTTTTTTTCTTAGATTCCATATATGAGTGAAATCATATAGTATGTGTCTTTCACTGACTGACTTATTTCACTTTGCATTATGCTCTCTAGATCTATCCATTTGTTGTAAATGGTGAGATTTTAATCTTTTTTATGGCTGAGTAATATTCCATTGTACACATATACCACATCTTCTTTATCTGTTCATCAGCCAATGGACACTTAGGTTGCTTCCATATTTTGACTTATGTGAATAATGCTGCAGCAAACACAAGGGTGCATATATCTTTTTGAATTAGTGTTTTTGTATTATTTGGGTAAATACCCAGTAGAGGGATTACCGGGTCATATGCTAATTCTATTCTTAAATTGTTTGAGGAACCTCCATACTGTTTTCCGCAGTGGCTGCACCAGTCTGCATTCCCGCCAACAGTGCATGTGTGTTCCTTCTTCTCCACATCCTCTCCAACACATGTTTCTTCAACAAGCTCATTCTTCGCAGTCCACAGTATTCCCAAGTTTAGATATAACCAAATTTATCTACCTTGCCCTTAGAGGCAGACACTGAGACTGTCACCATGAAGAACACTATAGTAAAAACAATTTTTTTAAGGGATAGATTTTATTTTATTTTTTTTTTTAAGATTTTATTTATTTGACAGACAGAGATCACAAGTAGGCAGAGAGGCAGGCAGATAGAGAGTAAGAGAAGGAAGCAGGCTCCCTGCTGAGCAGAGAGCCCGATGTGGGACTCGATCCCAGGACCCTGAGATCATGACCTGAGCCGAAGGCAGTGGCTTAACCCACTGAGCCACCCAGGCGCCCAAGGGATAGATTTTATTAATAAAGTTCTGAAAGTGGGACCGGTGGGGCAAAGAGCACACTCATTTCTACATTAACAATGCTTGGTGGAAATGGTATTTAGTTTATATTTTTATTTGCATTTCCCCAGCAACTGGGAAGGTTGTATGCCTTTCTTATGTTTGTATTTCATCATCTGTGAAGTGATGCTGTGCATTTTTCTATTGTTTGACTTTTTCCAATTAATTTATAGGAATTCCACATGAGAGATCAAAAGGGATATGAAAGACATGAACCCTTTATTTTTTTTAAGATTTTATTTATTTATATGAGATGGAGCAAGAGTGAGAAATCAAGAGAGAGCATGAGTGGTGGGGAGGGGCAATGGCAGAGGGAGAAGCAGGCTCTCCACTGAGCAGAGAGCCTGACTCGGGGCTCAATCCCAAAACCCTGGGGGATCATGACCTGAGCCAAAGGCAGACATTTAACCAACTGAGCCACCCCGGCGCCCCCACTTTGTCTATTTTATTCATACCAAATATTTCTCCCCATCTACTACAGTCTCTAGACTTGTTTGTGGGCTTTCTTACTGGGGAGACATCTAAACATCTTATTTCGTCTAATCTGTCTTTTCCTTCGTGACCCCAGGATTATGCAAGACTTTTCCTAAAGCATTCACCTTACACTTTTACTTCTGATTTTTCATATTTAGATCCCTTATCCAGATGGATACACTTATCCTCTACATCCTTCCTCATTAGTTTATATTGATTATCTTACTTTTTTGAAACACTGCATCATATCCCACGGAAAGAGTCACTGGCTTATTTAACTTGTAGTATTTTGGGGTACTGAAGTTATTTCCAGGTGGTTTTTTTAAAAGATTTTATTTATTTATTTGACAGAGAGAGACTACAAGCAAGGAGAGCAGCAGAGGGAAAAGGAGAAGCAGACTCCTGCTAAGGAGAAAGCCCCATATGAAGCTCGATCCCAGGACCCTGAGATCATGACCTGAGCCAAAGGCAGACTCTGAACCGACTGAGCCACCCAGGAGCCCCTACTTCCAGTTTTAAACACTATTTAATGATAATAATAGCTACCAAATATCGAGTACTTATTACATGCCAGGCACAGACACACACATGTTGTATATATTACCTAATTTAACTCTCACAACTGTTAGGGGGAAAATTCTAGTACGTCTTTTATTCTCTCAAGATCACACAGTTAGGAAGTAAGTGTTGAAGCTAGGATTCTGATCTAATCCAATAATGAAGGACTCAAAACTCTAAGCTCTTCGCCACCAGATGCATGTTCTTTAGTATTTACAAATATGGCTTGCAATAACCCTAACTTTCATTTCTGTAAGGATGGAGAAAGGAAAATGAACATTTTTTATTTTCTTCCTCTACCCAAACTGTGTACTAGATGCGTCACAGGCTGTCTCCTCAAATTCTTACGAAAGTCTTGGGAGGGGTGGGATTCTCCACTTTCCAGAAATGAAAAAGGAGATTCAGTGAGGTGAAGACGATCACTCAGGTTTGTGGGTGACCATGGGGGGGGGGGAGTTCGAACCCAGACCCAAGCCACTTGTATATTCCTACTTTGCACTTAGAAAGATAGGCGGACTAGCTTTACAAATAACACATTGATGAACCCGTAGTTTTTTGTTTTGTTTTGTTTCTTTTGCTGCTGCTGAACTGTTTCCTTGGGATCCATTCCCAGAAAGAGATTACTGAGTCAAAGGGTATGAATACTTTTATGGCTTTCCATTTATACTGCCAAATTATTATTACAGAGGTCTGCACCCACATTCTCTGCACCGTGGGGGGGCCGGCATGTTCTATGCTGTCCAATATTCAGGTGGGGAAACTGAGCTTCCAAGGGGTGCTGCCCTTAACACACGGAGCCCTGAGTAGAAGCGGTTTTAGAAAGATCTGGTAGATAAGCACTCTGGTTTCTCGGGACAGCCCTCCTATACAGCGGGTGTAGAAGCTGGGCGCTTTTGTTTTTTGTTTTGTTCTGCATAACTTTGCATAATCCTTCAAAACGTGACTAAAATGGGGTTAAGCATAGTTCGGCTTATCTTTTAAGGAAAGGACAAATCTGACAAAAACCCTTTTCTGATGCAGTGCCCCTTGGGGACAGGACTCCCAGCAGCTTGGCCCAGAGAGGGCGGCTTTGGGAGGAGCAGCTGGAGGAGGGGGCATCTTGGGGAGGGGGGCTTGGTGGGGAGGAGGCATATCTGGGAGGAGGCGTCCTGGGGTGAGGGCGGGGGAGGGGAGCGGGCCCTGCCGCATCCCCGGCGCCCAGGGTGGGGGGGGGGGCCTCTGCGCCCTCGCGGGGGCGGCCGATAAGGCGGGAGCGGCCAGTCGCCGCGGTGGCCCCGGCCCGGCGGGAAGGCGGGAAGAGGCCCGGCCGGGCGAGAGCAGATAACGCCCGGCGCTCGGGCGGCCGAGACTGGGAGACGCCGCGGCCGCGGGAGATAGAGGCGCCCCGGCCGGGCGCGGCTCCCGGCTCCCGGCTCAGGCGCCCGCAGCGGACAGGCCCGGGGGCGACGGGGCGGCCCCGAGGGTCCGGGGCGGCGCAGGGTCCGGGACGGCCGGGCGACCTCAGTCGGCCCGGCCCCCACCCCCTGTCACCACGGGCGCTGGGATCCTGGCCCCTGCCCAGGTCTGCCCCCAAGGGCCCCAGACAAAAGTCATCCCTGGGACTCCACTCCCTCGGTAAAACCAGGGCACGGCGGGATCGTTAGTAACCTCTCCACTCGCAGCGGCTCTCGGTTCCGAGCCTGGCCCCCCAACAGCTCGACAGTGGTGACATCGCCCCCTTCTCAAGGGATGGGGCTTAAGGAACCTGTCCGGGCGCCACGGGCAGGGTCCGGACCCCTGGACTCCACACTTGTCTTTCACTGCCCCACAAACAGGGGGCTTTTCCCCCTCGGAGGCTGACGAGGCAATCTCCACCAGTGGAATTTGCATTCTGCCTTTTCAAATTCCTCAAATTCCCCACATAAAATTCAGCTGGCTGCCAGACAGCCAGGGTGGAGGAGGGCTGAGAGAGGCCGCCCTGGGGCAGCCAGGAGCCATAAACGGGTGGCTCTCCGACAGAGAAACAACTTTGGGAGTGGATGGAAATTCACACACACACACACACACACACACACACAGGGAACCTCCCTGAAACACCCCATTGCCAGAATCACATCTCCAGACAGCAGCAAGCGGGTCCTGACTTCATCTGGCATTCAAGGCCCTGCGGGTCCGGCACCCACCCTCCTATTCTGGCCAGGCCTGCACAGCACACCTTCCACGGTATACAGTCTGCCTGCCACAATGCCTTGCTCACGGTATTGGCTCCTGGGCAGCCCTAAACCCTTCCTCTTTCTTCCCCCCTGAACCCCCCAATAAGGATTTAACTTAATAGTATCTTTATAAAGGATTTTTTTTTTTTTGCATTAAGCTGCTTTAAAAACTGTACCCCAAGTGAAATTCAACTCCTCTGTAATAGGGCTCCCATTTATCGCAGGCCTACTGGGTGCCAGCCTCTCTCATACAGCATCACATCTCGTCAGCAACCCCAAGAGATAGGAGATATCACTCCCATTTTGCAGATGAGGAAAACTGAGCTTAGAGAGGTTCATTAACTTGTCCAGGGGCACAGAGCCAGAAACCGATTTGGCATAACTTCAGATTCAGGCAGAGCGTGAGTAAAATGCAATAGAGTAGGACACTCTGGTTGCCTTCTAGGCATTCTGGCACTCAGTTGACCACTATTGGGCAAACCCCTCTCTTTCTCTGGGCCTCAGCCTACCAGGAGAGAAATGGAGATGACTTGCCAGTTCCTGCTTCCCAGGCCAGTTGGGAGGCTCTGCAGGGAGATGGATAAGGCTGGGCCTATTGGTCAACCCCTCCTGTTGGGGAAATTCTAGCTCACAAGAAGGCTTCTTTCTCCTCCCCCTCCCCCACCCCATTACCAAATGACTCAGGGAAACTGAGTTGTCTGTGCCCTCTGCAACTCAGCCAGGCCTCTCCTGAAAACAAATCTCCCATTTCCTTCTGGCAGGTGAGCAATATGGGCAATCTCTGGGGCTCTCTATTTCCAGTCTCTGTGCACACCCCCAACCCTCTGCCCTGTTCCTCCCCATCCCACTCCCAGGCTCTCAGGGTCCTGCTTTCTCTCTTCTTCCCCATCCAGTCTTGCTCAAGGAAAAGCTACTCCCTTGGCCTGTTACAGCTAAGTATGAATGAATTCAAGTTACTAGCATGTGCTTCCCAATATATGCACCTTATCAGCCTGGGATTCTGGACAGTTACTAATATGGGGTAATGTGCACCCCTCCCTACCCCCAGGCAGGAAGCCTGGTCCTGCCCAGTGCATCTGGAATTCCATATTTTTATATTTTTATTGGTTTTTCCCCTGTGCCCCACATCCTGAGCTAGGGGAGAGGGTTTTTACATGAGCCCACTAATTAACAGAGAACAAAAGCCTTATTTCATAAATAAAATCATAGATACACTTTATGAATAGAAATGTAGCATGTTCGTGGAGAGTGTTTAAACTTTAAAATATCCCCCCCGCCCCCCAGGGTCTGGGCAGGTGAGCCCTGAGGGGTTTTTCCATGGAAGACCTTGGGGTGAGGGAGGGCTGGAGAGGAGAGAGCAGGGGAGGTTCCTTGGGCTCTAAACTGAGCCCACTTGCAGCCTGGCCTCCAGGGCCTGGTGGCCCTCTAACATGCCCATTTCTGCCCCAGCTGTATCAGCCCTTCCCCACAAGGGTTTCTTTGCTGGGTCTCCGAGCAGAGAGAAGAGTTCGTGATAGCCATCCCCAGGGTTAGGGGATGTGTGCTGTGGTGTGGTCAGGTGGGACTGTGAGACCTTGGGCAAGTCACTGGCCCTCTCTGGACTTTCCTCAATTTGAGGAATGGAACATACAGGTAAGATGAGCCCTGGGTGTCCTGTCATTTATAAACTAGAGTTTATAAGTGAGGTCACTCCGGGAGCTGAAGGCAGGCCCAGAGCTTGACAGCAGTAGCCTGGACTCTGGTGTGTAGGCTAATAGCCTCATAGCCCTTGGATGTGGGCAGCCGTTCGTATCCGTGACAACATATAACAGCCTCTACCATTAATAGCGGTCTCTCAGTCGAGGCAACCGAGAGCCTGTGTTTGACCTGACATCCAGACAGACCCCCTGAAGAAAGCCAGGCAGAAGTGACTCGCCCTTTTCTGCACACCTGGAAATGGAGGTCTGGAGAAACCCAGCAACTGCCACAGTCCTGTGGCCTTGCTCAACCAAGATAACAATCCCTGGGAAGCACAAAGGGGGAGCCAAGTGGCCTCGGTGGATCTCTTCTCCTTGTGCTCTCCGTTTCCTTGGCTGCAGTGAAAGAATGAATATACTCAGAGGAGAGAGGCCACTCTCAAGACAGACACTGGACAGAGGACAAGTCTCTTCCTTGACAGCACAGTGGCCTGTGTAGCGCCATCTGGTGGCCAGTCCTCATCATTGCAGGACCTCCAGAGACCCCGGAGGCTCAGGGTCTTCTGGTCAGGAGTTCCTGGAGTTTCCAGAGACAATCTGCAAGAGTTGAGCCCAGATCATGAGGTGGCCAGAAGAACTCAGAGGAAGCCGATCTGGCCACTGGAGCAGCTTCTACTCCAGCCCTGTCACAGGAAGGGCTCCTTCCTACCTGGTCTCCAGATTCCTGGAGTGCTGGGTTGCTGCAGAAGCATCTCACATCCTACCCCAGAGATCCCTGTGCGAACAGCACAATGGGGAGACTGAGGCCCTAGCAAATCCCAGGCTTTGATTGCAATGAACAGCGAATATATCTACCAGGGACAGGACAGGCCCGTAATTCAGTGCCTACTCTGGGCAGAAAAGCCTAGCGTGGCATGTGACAAATCACACACGGTCTCTGAGGCCGTTTCTTCGTTGGGAAAGGAGAGATGGGGTGCAGACTGAATGACATAATGTGTGAAAGTTGCTTTGCACATGATAATGAGCCGTGCTTATTATTATTATTGCAGCAGATGTTTCCAGTTACTTCTCGTCCTCTCCGCAGTGAGGGGCCCTCGAGGTCCCACGTCACAGAGGGGGATGCGGGATTCGAACGGCTCGCCCTGGAATACAAGGAGTCAGTGGTCAATCAGGAATGCAAGCACTGGCTGCTTCAGGAAACGGCACACTGGAGGCCCAGGGGCCACAGAGGGGTGATGCTGGAAGCCTCTTTTTAGATGGTTTGGAATAAAAAATATGAGAAAAAGAATGGAAAAGGATAATGGAACAGACATAAACAACTGATGAATCTGGTTACAGGTTATGCAGGGGTTTTCTGTCTGATTTTTTGCAACTTTTCCATAAATTCGAGATTATATCCAAAATAGGTCTTCTAGCCCGGCTGTTGCAAAATTCTACCTAGCTTCTTCTACCACACTCTGGGGGGCGGAAGGGGAGGATGAAAACGCAAGCCTTGCAGAGTTCCCTGCTCCAGACCAGTGGCCTAATTTCCAAGTCCTCTGGTAGAAAACGTGACTGCTGGCAGCAGCCCAGCGAAGCTCTTCCCAGCCAGAGATGCCCCTGCCCAGCAGCTGGCAACACCCAGGTGCCCCCCAGGGCATTCTCAGGGCCTCGCCACAGTCTCCCTGGTCCCGGCCAGGCTGTGGTATGAGGCCGAGGTGGGGTTTATTTTTAAGTTCCCGCTGATTATGAATCACTGGAGGAACTGCCCACAGACTGGAGACAAAAGTCTGGGGCCGCCTGGCCAGGAGGAAACACTCTTTACATTCGACTTTCCCCTTGGCACAAGCCTCCCCGCGCCTGGCCTGGCCCGGCTCTGCCAGCCTCTTCTGTTCTCAGAGGCAGAAGCGCATTTGCCGCCAAGTCCTGCCGGCCTGTCCGCCTTGCTGTGTAAACAGGACCCGGGGCTGGCGGCCCGGCCCCGCACTGGAAATGAGCCTGCCTTCCGCAGCCTGGCCACTTCCTCCTGACATCCGGAGACTCCTCAGAGTTCAGAGGAGGGCTGGTGGCAGGAGTGAGGAGAAGCTGGGGTTTTGCCCTACTGTGGTCTTCATCAGTCTTGACAAAGAATCAGTGGACAAATGGAAGAGCAGAGGACTCTTAAGCAGCCGTCAAAGCCCTACATAAAAGACCCACCCTAGGTCTACTGCCTTTTGCGGCTCTTAACTCACATTCAGTCAACATATACTGAGCACCTACTATGTGCTAGGTAGCCATGATGCAGTGGGGCGTGAAGAGATCTTATTCATATTATCATTACTTCTTTTCACTCAACTGTAACCTTCTTAAGGGCAGAATTAATGTCTGATCCATGATTCACCTGATCCTACAAAGTACCTAGCATAGAACCAGCACATTATAAAAGCTCAGAGAGTTTCTGTTGCACTGGCCTGGATTAAACTAGGGTAGGGAAACCAGAAGGAGCCCAGAGTCCGGCCTACTCTCCTTTCAAGCCTCTGTCTCCATCCTGCCTGGGTATTCTGACACCTGAGAGCTATGTTCCTCCGTGGAGCAACTTGGTTTCCCTTGAGGAAGATCTGAGCCAGGTTTTCTGAGTAACTAATAATGCAGGTGACTTGATTTTAGAAGCTGCTAGAAACCCTCTCCCAAGCTTCACCACGATGCATCTTTCCCATTGCTCTTGGATGCCACCAACTTTGAGGCATTCCTCTGGGTTGAATGTTACCCCCTCTGTGGTGACTCTGACTCTCCCCTCTGTGGGTAACCCCTGCGGCTGTGCGAGAGGAGCTCATTCTGGCGGGGGGCATTATTTTATAATGAGAGAACTGCGGGTCACAGAAGTGACAGACTTGATCAAGGTTGGTACAAGAGAGAGTCGGGTTTTGAGCCCAGCTATGGGCAGCCAATGCCCCAAAATCTTGACACAGACTTAAACTGCCTCCCCTTTCTCTGATACCATCTCCAAGCAGACAGGGGGGAAGCTGCATTTCTTCAGAGGGAGGAGAGAATGGAGCCAGCTGAAGGGCTTTGCTGTGCCCAGTGTTTGGGGCTGTGCCCAATGCGATCTTCCTGTCAGTCCAGTTATCAATATCCCCACTGAGCAGATGGCAAACTGGAAGCTATGAGGTGGTCATGAGGGCAGCCAGAAGCCTGCTCAGGTCCCCAGAGCTATCCAGACAGTCTGAGGTTGGTGTCATTCCATGGGGAAGGCAGCCTGTCGGCCCAGGAGTTTTAGGGTGGACACGATGCAGGACTTTCTTCCTGTTTTATTCTGGTGACTTCTATTGTACCTGCCTCGAAGATTTTCCAAGAGCTCCACACCACTGTAAAAAACAAGGCCTTCTCTTTTTCTCTGAGGAGAAACTGCGGCCTCCACTGCCTGATTCTGGAAGCCTCCCCAGGGGAGTCAGAGACCCCCACACACTCATTCACTCAGGGCCCTTGGGTAAGTTGGTCCAAGAGTCATTTTCCTCATCTGCTCATGGGCAGACTAGGGATGCTATCAGCAATTCACACAGCTGTCTTTGGGATAAGATGAGTTAAGACACGTGGTATCTTCACAAAGCAAAGTGGGAACAAAGCTGGTCATCATGGCGGCCTGCACCAGTCTCTTTAGGTCACATAAGATGGTCCTTCCTCATCCCCAACAACCTCCAGTACCTGAAGGAGACAGGAAGGGTGACGGGCTGCCATGTCCTGCTCTTCAGCTGTACCTTCCTCCCTTCTCCCTCCTCCTCACCTGGCCCTGCCCAGTATGCCTAGCCAAATGGTCTACACTCTGTCAAATCTTGCTGATGACCTGGTTAGACCTAGAGGCAGAGAAACAGGCTCAGGCCTTCTCCAGGTCCTAGGTGGCCAGAAGAGTTCTGGGAGGTGAAACCCTCTGAGCACAGTCTAAGAGGCTCCAAGAAGGAGCAGGGCTCCCAGGAGACAGAATGCCCAGGCAGGATGGAGATGGTCTCAGGGGAGCCACTTCGCTCCAGGTCCTACTGTTCGTGCGAGTGTGGACGCAGACTCAGACCTGGGTCTTTCCTGACCATGAAGACCTCAGGTACTGAAACCGGTGTTAGCTGAGCCCCCCGCCTCAGTTTGAAGCAACCTACTGGTCTACTGGTTTGGGCTAAGCCACTTAGTCTCTCTGAGGCTCAGTTTTCTCATCTATCAAATGGGGTTCACGGGGTCTCGTTGGTAGGACTGCTAAGAAGGTTGAGTGGGTATAAAATGGAGTCCACATTGCCTGCCCCTGGCTGAGGCAAGAGGCCTCGACTGTGTTTCTGTAAGCAAGGGTGACGACACCCTATTGACTATTGGGGGATACAGACCCCCCAGTGCAGCAACTGAGACTGAGTGGGGCCAAACCCAAGTTCGCAGGCCACCCCCCATCCCACCTCTCAAGGGCTTATCCACTCTAGGGACTCCTCCTCATCCGGGATGACCTCACTGTCCCCACCAAAAGAGCACACTAGGAGACCTGCCCAGCTCCAGGGGCAAGGGACTGGCTGGGAGAAGGTAGGTCCATCGGCCACTAAGAGCCGTTCTTTGAGAGCTGCTGCCTGGCATGGTGCCCGCGTGAAGTGGGTGCTCAGTCAACACTGTTGAGTGAAAAGATGTTGTTTCAGCGCTGAAAGGTCCACACTACCACCCGTTTGCGGTCCCAGGGGGCCAGGGGACGGGCTATTTGGAATGGGGGGCTGTCCCCGCATGTCTGAGGGGTGAGGTCACTGGGCTTGTGTGCACTGCTTTCAGGAAGCACGCTAGCTCAAGAACGCCTGATGCCAGCCAGCAGACATTTCCTGGCTGGCAACGGTCCCCTGCCTCCTCCTCTTCCTCCTCCCCTCGTGACCCCAGGCGTGCCCCCACCGCCATCCCCGGCAGGGCAGGCGTCTCTCCTCACATCAGGTCCCACCCTGGGATTGGAATGCCTGCGGGTGCCCCGGCATTCTCGCCTCCCTCCTCACCTTCTAAGGACTCAGGAGCCCCTTGCCCACAGCAGAGTCCAAGCAGAGACAAAGCCACAGTCCTCTCCAAGGCCACCTCCTCCCTTGAAGGTTTCTGGGACCCCTCTGGGAGGGGCTCCCCAACTTGGCCCCTTCCACATTTAGTCTGATCCAACCTAAGCCTGGTTCCAGTGGGACCACTTTGATGGACGCTTGGGTCATTCCGTGAGAGGTGCTCGTGCTTCAGAGGCAAGGCACTTCCGGCAGCTCCCTCTGTGTGACAGACAGAGGGAGAAACTGAGGCACCGAGAGGTTAAAGCAGTTTCCCAGGACCTCAGAGTACACTGGGAACTCCTGCCCAGAGCTGAGACAGGCTCCTCTTCTCCAATTTGGGGGCAAAACCCTGCTCTGGGCTACTTTCTCCTCCTCTGAAAAATGGGCAGGAATGGCAAGACCAGCAGAAAGACAAGTCTTCTGCCTGGAAGCATGTCCCCGTCTCCCATGCCATGCCTGCTCCTGTGGGAGCTGCCAGAGCCCCTCACACGCTCTCTCCTTGGGCTTTTCCTGCTTTGGTCACAGAGACTTGGAAGTTGGGCTCGGGCATGTTAGTAATGCCTCCCTCGCATAAACCAGTAATCACTTCCAACATAGTACTTGATTTAACTTTCCCTTTAATGCCCCATTTGACAGATAAGAAAACTGAGGTCCAGAGCTGTCCCTGCAGCTGGCCCGAGCCAGAGCTGGGATTTGAACCCATGGCTGTGTAGAGACTGTGTCTGATTCATCCTCCCTGCTCTCTCGGCGGGGGCGCAGGGCCAGGCACAGATCAGATGCCTGGGAAACCTGTGTGGGTGTGTGTTAGCCCTTGCAGGTTCTGGTGTGAAGAAGCACCTTCTTCACACCAGAGTGTGAAGGTAAAGAAGCACCTTCCAGAGAATGCGTTGGACTTTCGGACTCAGGGCGAATCAGGAGGCACTTCTGCCTTCCTACCTACCTTAATGATCCTCAGAGCCGGGGAACAACTAGCCTAGTTTCCCTATCGACAAAACGGGATTAACAGCCATGCCCATGTCTTAGGGATGGTGTGAGGAGCTACTGGTGCCAAGCCACCTCCCTCCACCGGCCCAAGGCAGCAGGGCCCTGCCAGGCTCTGGGGCTGAAGAGTAGAAGCTGGTCCTGAGCCACCAAGGCCAACGGGGGGCCCCATACCTCCATCTCCCAGCTTCAACACAACTCACATCAAAGCCGAGCCACTCGCCCTGCCCGCCAACCCAAACCCGGCAGGCCAGAGGGGCTGCGGCCCAGGAAAAGGTGGAGCGAAGATATTTGCTCTCCAGCGCTCAGGGATCGTGTGTAATGACCGCGGTGGCCAGGAGAGTCAAAAGGGACTCTGTTCTCTGAAGCCAGGAGTCCCCCCAGGGTACACAGAGCTGCTGGCTCTGGGCCTGGCTCTGGCCGCCACACTTCACACACGTGGCCTCATTTAATCCTTATGACAACCCTGCCAAAGTGGTTTGACTCTGTGCACTGAACGGACCAGCAAAATGAGGTGCGCGGAGATGAACTGAGCCCCAGTGGGGGGCAAAGCAGGTCTGCCAGCCTCACTAAGCACAATGCATGGCCCCAGCACCAAGATCTGGCTACAACCTGTTTTCATAGGAGGCCCCCACCGAGGGCTGGATTGGCTCGACTTGAGCACCTACTATGTGCCAGGTCAGCTGCTCTGCTTGAAGGTTATTTGACCAAAAACTAGATAGCTTGGAGAAGGAGGCATCATTGGCCCCTCTGTACAGATGAGGAGACTTGAGGCTCACCCAAGATCCACTTTAAATGTCCATGGGCCCAGGGAACTCCTTGGTAGCCAAGCTGGACCCCTTCAGTCCTTTCTTCCTTCCATGTTAGACAGAGAGAAAAAGTACACATCAGCATCATCATGCCCTTGGTGCCCAAATACTGTCTGTATGTGCATGCCCAGGACTGCAAAGTACATTTACATCAGGGCTCCCCAGCCTTTTTGGGGTTTAGAATAAGCTGTCCCTTTCTCCTTGGCAAGATCATAAGTATACAGCTTGATGAATGATCAGAAAGCAAACACAACAGTGTAACTCCAAAGCCCTGTGTTTGAAGATAAGTGTGTTTGCCCAAGGAGCCCAGAAGCACTGTGGGAGCCCGACTGGGGGAATCACTCCAAGATTGCATTTCTTTTCTTTTCTTTTAACATAAAATATATTATCTGTTTCAGGAGTACAGGTCTGCGAATCATTAGTCTTACACAATTCACAGCACTCACCATAGCACATACCCTCCTCAGTGTCCACCACCCAGCCACCCTATTCCTACCCCCCAACCCCACAGCAACCCTTAGTTTGTTTCCTGAGATTAAGAGCTTCTTATGGTTTGTCTCCCTCTCTGGTTTCATCATTGCCTTTCTCTGACTGACTTATTTCACTTAGCTAATACCCTCTAGTTCTATCCATGTCATTGCAAATGGTAAGAGTTTGTTTCTTTTGATGGCTGCATAGTATTCCATTGTGTGTGTGTGTGTGTGTGTGTGTGTGTGTGTGTATATAAATATATATGTGTGTGTGTGTGTGTGGTGTGTGTGTGTACACACATCTTCTTTATCCATTCATCTGTTGATGGACATCTAGGCTCTTTCCATAGTTTGGCTATTGTGGACATTGCTACTATAAACATTGGGGTGCAAGTGCCCCTTCAGATCACTACATTTGTGTCTTTGCGGTAAATACCCAGTAGTGTGATTGCTGGGTATTTTCAACTTTCTGAGGAATCTCTACACTGTTTTCCAGAGTAGCTGCACCAGCTTGCATTCCCACCAACAGTGTAGGGGGGTTCCCCTTTCTCTGCATCTTCACCAACACTTGTCATTTCCTGACTTGTTAATTTTAGCCATTCTGACTGCTGTAAGGTAATATCTCATTGTGGTTTTGATTTGTATTTCCCTGATGCCGAGTGATGTGGAGCAGTTTTTCATGTGTCTGTTGGCTATCTGGATGTCTTCTTTGCAGGAATGTCTGTTCATGTCTTCTGCCCATGAAGACATGGATTTTTTTTTTATTGGATTATTTGTTCTTTGGGTATTGAGTTTGATAAGTTCTTTATAGATTTTGGATACCAGCCCTTTATCTGAAGACTGCATTTCCAAGGAGCAGCCCTGGGACTGTTAATTGTCCTGGGTGGGGGGCCCGGGTGCTGGTGTTCCTGACTGCTCCCCAGGTGCCTCTGAGGCATGGGGAATGTTGGGAGACTCAGCTGTAGAGTCATATCAGAGTTGTAAAGGACCGGACCCTTCACCCTGTTCTACCTCCACTTTTTTTTTTTTTTTAAAGATTTTACTTATTTATTTGAGAGACAGGGAGAGACAACATGAGTGGAGAGTGAGGAGGGGCAAAAGGGGAGGGAGAAGCAGACTCCCCGCTGAGCAGGGAGCCCAACAAAGGACTCGATTCCAGGACCCTAAGATCATGACCTGAGCAGAAAGCAGATGCTTAACCGACTGAGCCACCCAGGCGCCCCTCTACCTCCCCCTTTATGGAGGTCCAGAAATAATTCCCAAAAGCCCATCCGGGGGCATACCGTGTGTGAACAGACTCATCAAATGTTAAAACAGGAAGTGACCTGGGAGCTAAATTTTTCATTCCCCTCATTGTGCATTTGGAAAAACTCACACCAAGGGAGGACAGGGCAGCCAGGGAGAGTACTAAAGTCTGGACTTTTCTCCATCACCCCGTGTGGTCTTTTGGCTACCCTGGAGATCTGCAGATCCTCTCTGTACCTCTTACTCTTCCCTGCAAATGGCAAGACACTTCCTCCCCTAAATCTCAATGTGCAGACTGAGGACCATCCCAGTTACTGGGGATATATAGTATTAAAAATGTGACTCAACAAGAAACCAGGACTCCACAAAGAAAATTCTGGAAACTGTTACTATGTAGATTTTGGAAATAAAACATAAATCAATAAAACACACACAAAAAGAAAAAATATTTGCCAGCAATTAGGACAGAACAAAAATTAATTTGATTAATTAATATGTAAAGCTCTTTTATAATCAATAAGAATCGGACAACTTAAAAGTGGGGCAATGGATATCAGCAGAAGTATAAAGGCCCAAAATATAAACAACAGTGCTCAACTTCCAGTTGAAGAAATGCAAATTAAAACACTGGGATACAAGGCTCTCCTATCAGATAGATACAGATTGGCAAGATAGCCTAGTCATCAACTCACTTGGTGGTGAATTAAGAAATTGCACACTGTGGTGTAAGCCTGATGATTCACAGACCTGTACCCCTGGGGCTAATAATACATTATATGTTAGTTTAAAAAAAAAAAAAGAAATTGCACACTGTGAACATACAGATTGACAAAAGTTTGATTTTGACAGTTTGGTGAGACCCATAAATATTTTATTTATTTTTTTCAAAGATTTTCTTTTTCAGTAGTCTTGGGGCTAGAACTCATAACCCCAAGATCAAGGGTCGCACATTCCACTGACTGAGCCAGTCAGGCAACCCTCTATGAATATTTTAAATTTATATATTCTTGGACTTAGTAATCCCTCTTCTAGAAAACTGCCTTGCAGATAAATTCATACAAGTGCACAAAGATTAGGTACAAAGTGTCACATCAGCACTTTTTGCAATAATGGAAAACTGGAAACCACCCAAATGTCCGTTACTGTGGTCACACAAACAACAGGGGAGACTCGCATGTTCTGATTGAAGGGTATATACGTTACAGAATCATATGTATATTATTATTTTATTTGTACAAAAAACTACATAAATGTGTACATAGTTCATATGTCCACAGAAACATCAGGCATGATACACCAAACTGTTCCTGTGACATGGAGAAGAGAGAGTTTTCATTTTTTAAAAATCTCATCTAATTCTGCAATGTTCACCCAAAAGCACATCCAACTTTTGTCCTAAGTAATTTGTAATGCAGTCGGGTTGTATTTACTACTATTTCAGTGGTTGCTGGAGACAATGCTGGTTGGGGTGGGGAGTGGGCAACGTGCTAGAACTTTCTCAGAAAGACATTTTGTTTTAATAGTTGTCGGTCGCAGGTGTTATAAAATCCATGCTGTATTACTGGTGAAATCCACTGCTTAAATTAAACAGCAAATTATGTTTAATTATAATGCCAGGTAGGCTTTTCTGTCAGGCTATGGTCCCAGAAGTTACTCAGAAAGAGAAGACAAAGAAAGGAGAGCAGGGGTGAGGTTGGTACTGAGTGGTACAAACCAGCGCAAAGCTAACCGAAGGCTCTCCCGCATCAACCCCGTATCCCCAGGGTCCGGGGGTGAGGTGGGGGTGTCTGTGAAGGCCATTTCAACCCAGGGCCAAGGCTGGAGCAGGGTCCCAGCTAGAGACAAGACCCCTTTCCTCAGAGCTCCCAGCAGGACGAGTGTGGGGAGTGTTGGCCTTTGCCTCATTTGCAAAAGGAAGAAGAGCCAGTGTTCCTAGAGCTCCTCGGGCTGAGGAGGTGAAGGGCTGGGGGAGCCCATCTTGTGGGTGGCAGCAGACAGCTTTCCGCAGGCCCCAGCTGCCAAGGTCCCGGTCTAGGTCTAACCACAGAGTGCCCCCCTGTCCTGTCCCCTCAGAATTCCTGGGTCCCTCATGCCTTCCCTGATTCCCTCTATCAAATCATGCTCTCAAGACGGTGTGGTCGTGAGGGCCTGAATGGAGCCTGGAGCCCCTCTGGGACAGCCCCTCGTTTTAGAGATGGGAAAATGGGCCTGGAGAGGAGAAGGGCGCCCACGGTCACCCAGAAAGTTGGTAACAGAGCTGAACCAGGGCCTTTGGATGGGATGATGTCACGGCCCCTCCCCCCCAACTTCTCCAGCTACCCCTTCCCCACGGCCCCATCTGCTGTTGGACAAATATTTCCTGAGCGCCTCCTGGGTGGGACATAGTGTTCTGGGCCCTGAGCACACAGCAGAGAGCAAGAGAGACAAGCTCCCTCCTGGTAAGCTCACATTCTAGCTTAATTCCACCACCTGCCTGTTACAGGGGACAGATGCTTTCCTGCTGCAGCCGGGAAGGCCTGGCCCGCAGAAACACGCTCTGCTCCTGTGTCTGCTCTGCAGGAGGAGGGCCTGGACTCTGGAAAAGGAGGCTCAGCCAAGAATGGCCCAGAAGTTCCCAGGTATCAGCTCAGCAGGGGTAATAGACCCCTGCCCACAGGACTTAGCTTTGATGCTGACAGTAAGCTACAAAGCCGACATTCACTTCTGTCCTTTTACAGTGAGGAAACGGAGGCCCACGAGGCAAGTAAGCAACAGGGGGACTGGGCTTCCTCCTGCCCTCAGGCACTCCTCAAGCTGGGGCAGGGTGGGTAGGGCGATTTCTGCAAGTCTCCCACTTTTGGAGAAGAGGGTGGTGGACTTCTTCTCAGGGTGCTTAGAGCCCCCCAAATGGCCTGCCATGCTGGGGTGATGCCAAAGGGACCAGCCATGGTTGGGAAGAGAGCACTCCTGTCCTGGGATTCTGGTGCCCAGAGCAGAGTTCCTAACCATGAAGGTCTACCGGCCTTTTCTGTGATACTTGATGAAAACTTTGGGCTCTCTCCTTAGAAATACCCTACAAGTCCCCCTCGTTTCATTCTGTACAGATTCCGTGAAGCCCATCACTGCACCTTTCTGGGGGGAGCCTCTGCTCATGAAGGAAGAGCCATACCGTGGAGCCCAATGTTTGGTGCCCTACTTCTCCAGTATCTCCTGCCCCTCCCAGATTTCGCCACCCAGATGCTGTAGGGGAGGGATCCCAGGCGAGGCATGCCTCCTGGATGGGACATGGGCGCCCCCTGGGGGCAGCCCAGCCACATGTTCCAGGAACTACAAAGCCAGGCAATTTAATTTGATGCCAAGATTTGGTCCAAAAGGGCTGTCACTTAAAACACCATTTTTAGGGGAGGCTGGGTGGCTCAGTCATTAAGCATCTGCCTTCAGTTCAGGTCATGATTCCAGCGTCCTGGGATGGAGCCCCGCATCAAGCTTCCTGCTCCACAGGAAGCCTGCTTCTCCCTCCCTGCTTCTCCTGCTTGTGTTCTCTCTCTCAAGTCTTTCCCTGCCAAATAAGTAAATAAAATCTTAAAAAAAAAAAAAAGAGAGAGAGAGAGAGAGAGAAAAGAAAACACCGTTTTAAAATTAAAATTGTCACCACTGGGTGTTACAATGCAAACTCTGCCCAAGTTTCAGAACAAGACCTTCGGCGCCACTCAGCCTCCTGGGAATAGGAATTCGAACTCGCTCCCTGCACCCTCCCATCTTCAGTGAAGTGACCACATTTACGTCGCTCCGCCCTTCTTAGCTGTAAAATGGTCACATTCATACTCCCTGTCCCCCAGGGCTGTCATGAGCGTCAAATGAACTCGAGCATTCAGAACAGAGCCAGGAACAGGGTAAGCACCCAATGAATGGAATCTTGTATTATTATTACCGCTGCCATTGCTATTATTACTGGAAGTATTAGGTATTCATGTCTGATAACCTCTGCAAAAGCCAAGCCCCCCACTCAACAAAAAGACCCAGATTCAAACCGCACAGCCCTCAGGGCCCCAGGCTCTGCACTCCCTCTCCCAACTCCCCCAGCGGCTCCCTGCCTCCCACCTCCCCCATGCTTTGGGGCAGCATCTCCAGCAGCTGGCTCAGAGGTGAGCCACACCTACCATTCCCCTGTTCACGGGGTCCTGCAAGATCTGGGGGTCTAAGTGCTGCAGCCTTGGGAGGCTGAGGCGTGGGTGTGCTGGGCAGGAGGGGACGTTCCACGTGGAGAGTGCTTCCTAACATTAGTGGTCCTGAGTAGGAGCCCAGACAGCCCTGGGGGGAAGCCAGGGGACCAGGAGTCTAACACCCCTTGGGTCACACACTTGCTGTGTTCCTTTGGGCAATTCACTCTACTTCTGTTTGCTTCCAGAAGTGAGTAAGGTCGGACTCACTGGCTGAGTCCAAGTTCTAGGGGGCCCTAGCTCTAACCACTGCCCTCTTGGTGCAGGACTAATTTATTTCCTTTGTCCAGACCATCAGGACTCTGTCCTTGGCTTGCCCTTCCCAAAGTCTAACGGCTCAAGCTGCTGGCCTCCTGCTGGACTTTCCAGGGCTACATAGCGGGATCAGGGTCAGAGTTCTCATCTGTGTGGGCTCCAAACAACATGAGAGGGGCCTCAGCAGACCTTCTAAACCCAACCCTCTGTTTCATAGCTAAGGAGACTGGGGCAAGAGGGAAGCGGAGTGACCTGCCCAAGGTCACAGAATGAGGCAGTATGGGCCCAGGGGCATTGGACTTATGGACCTAGGACTGCCTTCAACAGGAGGCCAGGCTTGGCCGCAGCCCAGAATAAAGACAGGGAGCACCAAAACCAAACTTGACTCCTTTATTGGGACTGGGCGCAGTGGAGAGGGTTGGGGATGAACTCTCCAAGGAGTCTTGTCAAGACCTCATGGTTGAGGGGTGCCTGGGTGGCTCAGTTGGTTAAGCAACTGCCTTCAGCTCAGGTCATGATCCCGGAGTCCCAGGATCGAGTCCCACATCTGGCTCCCATTTCTATGGGGAGTCTGCTTCTCCCTCTGCCCTTCTCCCCTCGCATGCTCTCAAACTCTATCAAATAAATAAATGAAATCTTAAAAAAAAAAAAAAAAAAGACCCCATGGTTGACCTAGAACCTTATTCCAAGCACAGAATATAGAAATGAAGATCCTTTGACCTTTCCTTCCCTCCCTGGTCCAGCCATAGCAGGCTGAAGGCAGGAGAGAGAGGGAGAGAAAAAGACAGGGTGTCAGCTTGCCTCAGTTTACCCAGTACCCAATACTATCCTAGTTTTAGAACTGAAATTCCTTCGTCCTGAGAACCACCCCCCATACTTCTGGGCAAACCAAGACTGCCCACTCTCCTTCAGGGCAGCCAGTCTGCCCCTTGTGGCTAGGCTTGGTCAGGGAAACCAGAGGCCCAGAAGGTTCCTGGAACCCAGCTGGGCCACAGTAACCCCCATGGCCCTGGGGACTCACAGTTGACTGATGATGGCACATGCCCCCCGAGAAAGAGAATGGAAGACTACCTCGACCCTCAGGGACCCTCACAACATGCTGCCTTGCCCCCATCAGCAGAGCAGCACATGCTGGTGGTCAGTCCAGAGGACAACCTCCCCACATCCCTCACTGCCCACCAAAGCCATGGGCCACACAGAAAAGGGATGATGGAACCCACTGATGAAATCTGAGACATCCCTGGAAACTCTAAGCTCGAGCTGTACCTGAGAAGCCAGGCATGAAGGAGAGCCTCCCTTAGAAGGGAGAATTTCTGGGGGAGCCTGTCTAGACTGGAGGAGATGTCCAGAAATCTATAGAAAGTTTTATAAGCGAGTCTCAGAGATTTCTGGGTCTCACCAAGGCTTCAGAAACACAGAAGGATCCTCAGGTCCCTGACAGAAGCCGATGTGAGGAGCAAGCTGCCCACCAAGTTGAAACCAGCCCTTGGGGAAGGGCTGCCTGAAGTTACCTTCACACTGTGACCCCTTCTGCTTCCCCCACTCCCCAGAGAGGGCTTGCAATGGAGAGTATATAGAAGGATAGAAAAATAAAATTTCTTGCTCACCTCAATTTTTGGCCCAATACCCACATGTTACACTGACCAGGTCACTCCGATATCCCCCTCCCTGTCCCCAAACTCGGTCAGACAAAGCCCGGAGGGAAGGGTAGAGAAGCTGAGGGAAAAAGGACCCCCATCGAAAGGCACAGCCTCGTCAATATCCTAGGGTGGGAAAGCCCACCCTGCTACCCCCCTGCCCTGAGCCTCTGTCAGGCTCATGAAGCTTTGGGACCTTGATTTTTCCATCTGTAAAAGAGGCCCACGTCAGTGAGCTACTTTGCGTAGACCGGCCCTCAATCAGTCTTCACCCTCCATGCCACGTGGGGCCTCAGTTTCTTATCTGGACCATGAGCACCCTGTACGCAACCCCTGGTCACCAAGGTGATTTGGCTCTGCGGTCAGGTGCCTTGGGCTGGTTTTCTGCTCCCCAGAAAGCTCTGTTCCAGTGACCCCTGCCAGAGCCCAACTCCAGCTCTCAGGAGGGAGGGGCCCACCTCAGGCCTGATTAAGTCCTGCTGAAAGCTCTGGCTGGACCTGGCCAGGCCTAAGCCCAGCACACACCTGTCAGGAATGAATGTCCCTTTATGCCAGACCGGTCCTGGAGACCCCAACCATCAGCCCTGTGCCCCAGGCGGCCCCACTCCTCCTTCAGTCCCAGTCCCCTCTGCACACTCACACACATTTTGTGAGTGACTGAGTGGAAGGGGCTAGTGTCCGAAGCCACGGGCAGGTGGGCTGGGCCCCCTGCCCTGTCCCAGTGCCCAGGTGGGGAAGGGGCCAGCTGCAGGTGCACTCAGGCCTCCAGGTGGCCAGTATCTAGCATCTGCTGGCCACCTCTCCCAGGATGCTCCTCTGGAGCCAACAGGAGCCTGGCCATTCAAGGGAGAAACAGGTAGACACAGACATTTACAGCGGGGGCATTCAGCTCATTAGCTCAGGGGGGCAAAGAGAGGAAAAGAGGGACCAAGGTGCTTAAAGGAGAAG
Source organism: Mustela putorius furo (assembly GCF_011764305.1). Lineage (NCBI taxonomy): Eukaryota > Metazoa > Chordata > Mammalia > Carnivora > Mustelidae > Mustela > Mustela putorius. The sequence continues at coordinate 10,098,812 of NW_025422045.1, read as the reverse complement.
AGGAGAGATCCAGCTCAGACACAGCCCCCTCCTCCAGCAACATTCCCCAAGGCCCCTAACAGGAGGTGGCAGCTCCCAGCAGGGACCCCACGGGGTCACAGAGCTGGGTTCAAAGCTTGGCATTGCAAGAGCCCATGGTGCTGTCCTCCTGAGTCCAAGATGCCCCGGCCAGCCTCCTGGTTTCCTCTGGGCACCCATAGCACACATCTGGGTTTTGACTCGCCCACCAAAAAGGGCAGCCCATTTGCCACTTCCTGGACATGACTTGCTTGTCCCTTGTGGAGCTTCCAACAGGCACGATCCCCCTGTGTCAAGGTACTACTGGAGTCCCCGTCTGGGGAGCACAAAATCCAGGCCGTGGTTCTCAGAAGGCCACCACGAGAGAGAGAAGCGAGAGAGAAGCAGGTGGTGTTTCTCTGAAAGGAAAGTACATCCAGGTGGGGAAAGGGACTCGGGGCTTCCTCGAGGAGGGAGCTGTCTGAGCATGGGCTCAGCAGCAACACTCAGGCCACGCTGAGGGGAGTGTAGCTCCACAAGCTACAGGGAGAAGGAAACAAACGGAGGTCAAGGGAGAAGAGGAAGAAAAGAGGGCCGGGCAGAGGAGACCCATCGAAAAGAGCGAACAGAGAAAAGAGGAGCTAGCATTGAAAGAAGCTTCTCTGGAGAGTAGTCCAAGCATTTCCGCTCATCTGAGCCCCTCCACACGGGGAGGCAGGTTTCAAAGAAAATCTCCCAGCCCCCTGTCTCCCAGAGGAAGGCAGGCCCCGGGGATGACACTGCAGCCTCCTGCAGCAGCCCGGGCAGGTCTCTCCTCCTCCCCTACCCGCCCTGCCACCACCTGAGCTGGCCCGGGCAGGACCGGCACAGAGGCAGGTTTGGAACTGGTGGAGAACTGGTCATAAGAAGGGCAGTGTTTGGAGGCCAAACTTTGCCCCCACTTCCTGCCTCGAGAGAGAGCCCAGTTTCTGGCCAGATTTGGAAAGGTCAGGCCCTTGGGAAGGCTGATTTCTTATTTAAAAATGAACCATGTCAGGGCGTCTGGGTGGCTCAGTTGGTTAAGCATCTGCTTTCGGCTCAGGTCACGATCTCAGGGTCCTGGGATCGAGTCCCACATCAGGCTCCCTGCTCAGTGGGGATCTGCTTGAAATTCTCAACCGCTTCCTCTGCCTCTATAATCCCCCCCACCCGTTCATGCAGGCACACACTTACGCTCTCTTTCTAAAATAAATAATTATATCTTTAAAAATAAATTTAAAAAAATTAAGAATGAACCAGGTCTTCAGAAGGGGCCAAGACTTAACAGGGAACGGCCAGGTCCTGCCCTTACCCCCCCTCTATTCTGGAGACAAGCATCCAAACAGTGAGGGGCAGGTGTTAGCCTTGTGGCTACTGGTGTCAGGGGGGGAAGGGGGACAAAAACCCAGCCGGAGGAAGGCCTGAGCGCCAGTGGTCCCTTTTCTGGTAATCAGATCATTAGAGGGGTGGGTGGGATGTTCACAAGCTACAGCTCAAGTACGAAGTACCACCAGTGCTCATACAGGCTGAGCTAAGCATGTTTTACATTTTTAAATGGTTGGGGGCGGGGAATCAAAAGAGGAATAAAATGTCACAACACATGAAAATTGTATCGCATCTGGATTTCAGCATCCCTAAATTATTGGGACACAGCCCGGCGCACTAGTTTACAGCGTGTCTGTGGCTGCTTTCACGATACACCGGCAGACTTGAGCGGACAGGACAGATGCCGAGTGGCCCACAAAGTCTGAAATAATCACTCTCTGGCCCTTTATAGAAAGCGTTCGCCAAGCCCAAAGTTACTGGGGAGAACTGGCTTCCCGCTCTGCACCTCCAAACCTGCTCCTTCTCCTGAGCTCCCCATCTTGGCTTGTCGGGGAAACGGAAGGAAGAGTTGTTGAACGTACCGCACCCTGATTCCCGAACACCGCTAAGTCTGTGGTAGGCAGCTCGTATTGGCCAGTGGGCAAGCCAGCCAGGGCTTAGCCTACAGCCACACAGCTATCGAACAGCAGGATGAGGATATAGATAATACATTCACATAATCTGAGGGGCAGCGCCTGAGTGGCTCATTCGGCAAAGCATCTGCCTTAGGCTCAGCTCATGATCCCAGGGTCCTGGGATCGAGTCCCACATCTGGCTCCCTACTCTACCAGGAATCTATTTCTCCCTCTGCACCACCCCCACTCACACTTATGCACGTGCTCACTAATAAGTAAATAAAATCTTTTAAAAAAAATAGATTCACGTAATCCGAAATTCCAAATGTACAAAAGAGTGCAGTAAAAAGTCTGCCAGCCAACGGCGCTGCTCAGTCTTTTAACTCTCTGTCCTGCAGGGTACATCTTGTGTGTTCCTTCCAGATATCCATGCATATACACGCAAATATAAAAAAAAATACACAGATATATTTGGAGAGATATCCTTCCCTCCCCGCCTTTTTTCTTTATCCAAATGGTAGTAAATCCTACACACTAAGCTGTGCCTTGCTTTTATCACCCACAACAGATCTTAGAGATCTTTCCGTATTAGTACAGAGAGAGGAACTTCCTTCTTTTTCACAGCATAAATACATCATTTATTTACTCAATCCTATATGGATGGACATGTGGGTTATTTCTAATCTTACTGCAATTCCAAAAATAGCGCTGCAATAAACAGCCTGTGTGTGCGTTGCTTCCCCTGTGCATGGGTATTATCTGTAGGATAAATTCCTGGAAGTAGACTGCTGGGTTGAGGGATAGGTGTGATTATAGCTCCCATAAATAATACCAAATAGTCTGTGGTGGAGACTGACCCAACTATGGCTCCACCAGCAACACGTGCGTACAGAGGCAGGATCTGAACCTGGGTCCATCTGGTTCCAAAGGGTTTGCTCTGCACCAGGGTGCCCACAACCATCCCTAGAAAGATTTTCCTGATAATGTGGGCCACCTCCAAGTCTTGGGTCCTTCTGCTTCTTCACCTGGAATGCTTGCCTCCTCCTCTGGGAGAGCTCAGCCCTACCACATAGCCCCATGCCCAACGGCAAATTCTGCTTCCCCTGAAATCCTGTCCACCCACTGTCCACCCTAACTGGTTTCCAAGCATCTGACAGTTCCCCTGCCTTGTTTCCTGGGGGTGAATCTTTCTCCTCCAATGGCCCATGAGGACAGAGTTAGTGCCACACTTCTCCAAGCATGGTACCTGCCGTGTGGGATCAAGTCCATAAACATTTGCCAAATAAATGTGCCCAATTTCCATGCCGGATTTACAGAAATTGCCCCAAGCCCTCCTACTCCTTCCCCCTCAATATTTAACTAATACCCAATGCTATGGTTCTACCACCTAAATATTTCCTGAATTCTTCCAACTGTGGTCTCTCCCCAGTGGCCACCCTCTGGTCCAGGCCCCCACGGCTCCTTACTTGGATTTTACTACAGTAGCCTCTTACATGGCCTCCCTGCCTCCACACAAGCCTCCAATCCACCTCTTGCTTTGTGGACAAAATGCTAACTGCTGTCCAGAATCCACTGTCGTTTTCTTCCTTTAATAACAGAATCCCTGTCTATGAGCCAGGCACCATCAGCCTGTCTTATCGCTAGGTGGGACCACGGGATTGTACTCTGGCTTCCTGGGCGTGAGCGCCGGTGATCAGCCCGGATTTCACCTGCCCTCAGAGAAGAGGAGCACTTCCGCTCCCATCTACCTGCCCCACCACTGGGACGTGGCCAACACTCCGTTTAGAGCTTGGGATGGAGACTAGACATCGAGAACAGCAGAGCCACAAAATAAAAGGACCCTCAGGAGGCCTCTGGGCAAAGGGCAGGCTACCTGGTGGAGACACTCCAGACAGGAGCCCTGGCTAAGCACGCCAGTGGCGCTGCCCACCTTGTCTCAGTCCGAGTTCCAGGCAGCCAGCTGGTCATTCTCAAGGGCACTGGGAATCCAGCAGGAAGCAAGACCAAAAGTGTCCTTTTAATTTTACATCTTCTTGGGAGCTGACTTGGAGCTCAGCCATTGGAATGTCATTCTCCTGGGTTCCTGCCATGCACACACGCCTGCATACACACACGTGTGCTCACGCCTGCAGCTCTCTGCGAGGAAAGAATGCAGCCTTTTCCCTTCTGTCCATCATCACCATGATTTCAGACAGCCTGCATTCCTGCTTCCTGAGGTCAGCAGCCTCTCGCGCTGGGCTGTCACAGAGAACCCGCACTTCCTCAGGGATCCTCTCTGCTGGGCCTGCTCTCTACTCTCCGGGCCGAAAAGAAAAGACAGTCCCCAGAAAGGTGATGAGTGCCATGCGGACGTAGGCACATCTTCTTTATCTCTAACTGTGAGTGTCCGCTAAGGGCTAGCAGCAGCCCCTGTTCTTAGAGGAAGAGGGGGCCCCCCGCCAGTGACATCATGTCCTTCAGAGCTCATATCTGTGTATAAGCAACCCATCCATGTTTCCTAGGCTGTGGTCCCCACCAGCCAAGGTCACCTGTAGGACCCCCTGCCGTGTTCTCCGAGGTTTTAAGGCTCCCAAAGCATAGCTCATGATCTCACAGGAAAGAATAGTAAACGTGAATTCTCCACCCTTTTAAATACTGTTCTTCCTGGGGCGCCTGGGTGACTCAGTCAGTTAAGCATCTGCCTTCAGCTCAGGTCATGATCCCAGGATCCTCGGATCGAGCCCCACATTGGGCTCCCTGCTCAGTGGGGAGCCTGTCTTTCCCTCTCCCTCTGCCTGCTGCTCCCCCTGCTTATGCTCTCTGTCAAACAAATAAATAAAATCTTAAAAAAATTAAAAAAGTTCTTCCTCCATGGCCCTCTTGATCAGAACCAAGAAGTCTCCTTTCCCAGTGACAACCCGAGGACCTCCATTGTACCTAGGTGACCCTCCTCTCTGAGAGTCAAGCTTCATCTCGGCCATGTCCCTCAATCTGACTCCTGTCCAGGAGCCTTCTCTGTTCTCAGATGCCCATGTCAGCAGTCCCTGCCTGCCACCCCACAGCTTTCCATTGCAGAGTGTCTGGATCACTATGGGGCCCCAGCTCACTCTGAGGGCCCCCACCACATTGAACAGAGCCTCCCCATCAACCCCAGGAGGAACAGCCAGGATTCAAACTAGCCCTCTTCCTGCTCTGCTCATCAACCGCCATCAATTATTCACTCCTCAGACATCTGTGAGGCGGGGTGGAGGGAGGATTTTCTAGGACGGGAGACATGGTGAGGGTCCTTGAGTTTGGGTGACAGCGGGCAGTGAATTAGGACTGGAACTGAATATTCAGGCGAGAAGGGCATCTGGGGCGGGATGGGTGGGGGGAGAGGCAGATGTGCACAAAGGAGCCCTTTAAGTCGGACTCACAGGGAGAGGAAGGTGAGAGCTTAGGACTTTAGAGCCACCACTTGAAAGCAAGAGCCTCTGTACTGGCCTCGGTTTTCTCTAGGGTTGGGGGTGCAGGGGCCAAGGCTGAAACTGACAGGTCTTCAATCAGTTGCCCCCTCAGACAACTCTTCCAGGCAGCCCTTTAGCCAGTGACCAGGAATGGCGGTAAGATATGACCCCCCAGTGGAGTGGTACAGGGTGAGGCGGGGGACACCATGTTGCAGGAGAGAAGCAGGCTGGACTGTAGTCACCCAAGAGGGACCATGCCTCGCTGTGGGTAGTCTGGGAGGGCAGCCTGGAGGAAGCACAGCCCATCGTGGACAGTTAGTAGGTATTTGTCTTAATCACTTTGAATATTTCAGGAGACATCTGCAGATGAATTCTCTGCATCCTTGGAAGGAGCTGATGGACAGAGGCGCTGCGGCTGCCACCACTTTGCATGCTTGAGCTCAGGGGAGGCAGCCTGTCCTCCCAGCAGTTAGGAGATGTCTGCTCTTGGGCCCGGGGAGGGTGTGAGAGGTTGTGCCAGGCGGCAGGGGGAGAGGGATGGCGGATGAAACGTCAGCCCCAAGCCAGCAACTCTGTGACTGCTGCCCAAGCACAGGCTGAGTCGTGCTGCTGGCCCTTCCCGTATGTCACCTGTGCCTGTCATGTCTGCATCTGGATGCCTAGTGCCCAGAGCAGCCCCCAGCTCAGAGAAGGTGCTTGGCAAATGTTTGTTCATATATATGGATAAATAAATTTAATTCTCACTGTATGGTCATGTGATACAATTATCTGCACTTTGCAGAGGAGGAAACTAGGATCAAGGGCATTTGGACCCAGCCCTTGTGGGAGGGAGAATTCTAAGAATGATCCCCACTGACCCTTGACCTTGTCAGATCCCCTCCCCTCTAAGTATGGGTGGTACTTATGGATATGATGAGATATCACTCTAATGATTATGGTGTATGGCAAAACGGAGATTATCTGGGCAGTTTAATCTACTCACCTGAGCCCTTTAAAAGCAAGTTTTCTGGGGGGCTGGGTGGCAGGTGGCTCAACTTGTCTTTGGCCCAGGTTATGATCCCAGGGTCCTGGATGGAGCCCCACATCAGGCTCTCTGCTCAGCAGGAGACCTGCTTCTCCCTCTCCCTCTCCCCAGCCCCCTGCTTGTGCTCCCTCTCCCTCTCTCTCAAATACATACAAATTTAAAAAAACAAAACAACAAAAAAAGCAAGTTTTCTTCCACTGGTGGCAGAAGGGAACATCAGAGAGCTCCAAGGCGCTAGAAGGACTTGACATATGGTTGTTGGCTTTGGAAGTGAAGGGGCCACACGCAAGGACCAGGAAGTGGCTTCTAAAACGGAGAGCGACCCCCCACTGACAGCCAGCAAGGAAACAGGCAGGAAGTCCTTTAATTGCCAGGAACTGAATTCTGCCTGTGAGGAAGACTGAGTGAGTCTAGAAGCATATCTTCCCTGGAGCCTCTGGAGAAGAGTCCAGCCAAGCCCAGCCCAGCCACACCTTGATTTTGGCCTTGTAGGACTCTCAGCAAAGACCCCAACCATCCCCACCTGGACTTCTAGACTACAGAACTGTGAAGCGAATCTGTGCATGTTGTTTTAAGCTGCTGAGTATTTGCTCACTTGTTACGCAGCAATGGAAATGCACAGAAAAACAGAAAACCAACACAATGGACATAGAGCCCACAACTGCCACATTGCACAACAGAGCATAGCAGGGTCACACTTCACCTACCCTACCAGCCCCCCCAGCCTATTGTGGGCAGATCCCACCCACAAGATACACGCAGTGCCCTCAACACTCACCGTGTAAACCTGTTCTGGAAGCCTACTGGAGACAGGGGGCGTTTCCTCCTGCTGGGCCCACGGCCAGATGAGGCAACAGGATTCCCTGCAGACCCAAGACGGCTCCCCTCTTCCACACACAGTTGTCACTGGGAAGTGGCTGCCCCACCATGGACTACATTTCCCAGGCACCTTTGCATCTAGCATGGCCCCCACGATCGGTTCTCACCAGTAGAATAAGAGCAGAAGTGATATGTGTCACTTCTTGGTCAAGGCCTTTAAGGTGTGCCCCCTCTTTCCTCATCCACCCATTGAACATAAGGAACACTGAGGACCTTGGAGCTAACAGAGCCACAAGTTAGAAAAGTGCTGGTCACCATGGAGAAGAGTCACCGGCCACCCAGAAACACGTGCATTAGGGCAAACGCACAGGAACATTGTTTTGTGTTAAGGCACTGAAATGAGGGGGCACGTGTCGGGGTAGGGGTGTTGCGTGTTACATTAGCTAGTGTTACCTTGATATACCAGCCCTTGTTCTCCCTGCCCTCCCCTTGAGCCACCCATGACGGGGACTGGGGTCCTCACAGTTGATGGTCCCCAGGCGGACCCTGTGCAAAGGAAGGCTCACTTCCCCCAACCCCCATCCGAGAAAAACCATACAGTCCTCTGCAGCCATGCATACTTGCCCAGTGACCGTCCTTCACAAGCTCAGCTCTGGGCTGGGGGCCCTCCTTCCCTTCCCCCCACGCCTCACCCAGTCATCTCCTGGGTGCGGCGGCCCCATGGCCACAGCTCCGGGCAGGACTTATGGGATCTCAGACATTAGCAACAGCCTCAAACTCTTCTAACACAACATGCATTGGTACCACAGAGACCTTACTGAAAATGTCTATCCTGCAGCAGCTCTCCCTGTCTGAGGCTCCCCATTGCCTTCCATACAAAGCCTACGTTCCAACTCAACGCAGCCTTCTCTTCCAGCAGAGCTCCACGCCTCGCCATTCCCCCAGGCCAGCCTCCCCACTCAGGTGAAATGTATAAGTCAAGTACCTACCTCCAGGGCACAGGGCACGCCATACAGTGATCAGCTGAAATTCCCTTCCTGCCCTCCCAATCTCCGATTCTTCAAGTCCTAACCGTCCTTCAAGATGGCCCGCAGCCCACCTCCTCTAGGAGGGCTGAGATGGCTAAATTTTATGTGTCTACTCGATTGGGCTCAGGGATGTCCAGACAGCTGGTCAAACATTATTTCAGGGTGTGACTGTGAGTGCATTTCCGGAAGAGCCTGGCACATGGAGACGGAGTGAAGGGTGCCCTCACGCAGATGGGCGGCCACCCTCCGATCCGAGGGTCGGAATGGAACAAAAGGCAGAAGAGAGGTGGATTTTCTTTCCTTGAACTGGGACATCTGTCTTCTCTGTCCTCAGACATTAGCACTTCTGGTTCTTGGGCCTTTAGACTCAGACTGGGACTTATACCGTGGGCTCCCCAGTTCTCGGGCCTTTGACTTTGGACTTGGAACTCCAGCACCAGCTTCCCTGGGCCTCCAGCTTGTGGAATGCAGGTGGTGGAACTCCTCAGCCTCCATGAGCGCACGAGCTGGTCCCTCGTATTAGATCTCTTTCTATCTATCTATACTTATCCTATTGGGTCCTCTTCTCTGGAGGCCCCTGACTGAAACGGGGCCCTCCCAAATGCCGGCAACAGGAATGGTCCCGCCCTTTCCTGTGCTGCTCTTCCCAGGGTGGGTCCCACAATCCCCCGGCACGGCCCATTGCGGGGTGTCACAGGTTGGCTTCTCCAAGAAGACTCCAAGGTGGAGTAAGGTACAGGAGTTTATTAAGGAGGCCTTGGGATCTACACCTGTGGAAAGGAGAGGACAGAGCAGGAGTAGGGAGGGGAAGAAGCAGAGCTGTGGTACAGGTCAGACCCCTGGGAGGCCCTGGAGCCCCTGGGCCTTTCAGAGGTATTCTAAGCCGGGGCTGAGATGGCCAGGCCTTTAGATTCCTTGCTTAGGAAATCCATGGATGTGGGCTGCCTGGAGGAGGGGGCAACCTTAGGGAAGCAACTCCGCAGCTGGGACCATCCCTGAAGGAAGGACAGCAGTCCCACCAGCTGGCAACGAGTCCTGGGAGAAGGATCTGGGAGCCATGTCACCCTGTCCACCACAACTGGACGCAAGGCTATCACCTCCCCCATCCGTTCCAGACAGAGTCCCTAGAAAGGAGGGAACGTAGAGGGGAGTCCATCCTGTTTCCTTTGCCTCCCCCTATACCCCAAACAACCTGAGGGCCACCGTGTTTGGCTCAGACCCCAGGAGCTCCACCGGAGTTCAGAGTATCTGTAAACTGGGGGTGCCGTGGGCCCAGGCTCCAGTGCAGGGAGCCAAGCTGGAGGCTGGGGGTTCCGGGTTCCCCATGTGGCCTCCTTATGCTGACCCTGACAGAGCACGTATGGCTCCAGGACACGTTTTATAGAATTGTGGGTAGTGGTGGGGCAGCAGGGCCCCATGGGTGGGCAGGAGGATGGTTCCACAACAAAGAACTGTCTCAGGAGCCCTATCGGTGAAAGCCCTACTTACAAATCTCTAAACCCAGACTCTAACTCGATTTTACATATAAACACAAAATATAGTATTGTATGGCTTGAAAAGCATACACCAGATTTTCTAGGAGGACAACTAAATAAATCCAGGGAAGACCTGTACTTGGTTTAGTTTGGAATTTTATCAAGAAATATTCCTTTTTCAGGGGTGCCTAGCTGTCTCGGTGGAAAAAGCGTGTGGCGTTTGATCTTGGGGTCTTGCGTTCCAGCCCTGGGTTGGGGGTAGAGATTACTTAAAAATATAAACTTTTGATTTTTTTTTTGTTACCTTTTCCAGAAAATCTTGGCAGGTATTTTATCCAGCTGAGCCAATACCCTGTACGCACCTGCAACTGACCTGTCACATTCAGCACTTCTGTCTACAGTTAAAAGCCAGAGGTAATTAATTACACATGGCAAGGCCTTCCTAGTGTAGCCGTGCCTAAATGTTTACAGACTGAAATACATTTCATTTTATTCTCAATTGCTGTCTTTTCATTTTTCCTTTCTATTACAATTAAAGCCATACATTTGTGTTTTATTTGTCTCTGGGTGGTGGTAATATGTGTGAATTTCATTTCAGGATGGTTAAAAAGGGCATCCACAATATTTTATATCAGGAGGTGGTGGGTCTGACAGACTATGAGCCTCTGACCTGGGTGGGTGTCCTCCTCCTGGGCCTGAGCTTCACTCTAGACTCATCGCGTGTCTCCCACCACCACCGGCACCGTGGGGCGAGGGCGCCCTCTGCAGGCCAGCAGCCCCTCTCCCCAAGAAACAGGCCCAAAGGCGGTCTGGATTAGATGATTCAATGTCAGAGCCATCTGGATCCCTCCTTGTCTTGCCCTGTCGGTTTCCAGAACTACTTCCAGAATCACCATCACTAATTCTGAGCCCTCCCACCATCTTGGAGACCTGGGCAGAGGGGTGGGCAGGCGGCAGGGGAGGGCAGCGGTGGTGTCTACCCTCTCCCCCTTCTATGGGAGCCTAGAGGGAGTCAGAGCCTAGAAGCACGTCTCTCAGCCTGGCCCGCTTTATGGGGGCATCTTCCAGGCTTCCTTCCCAGTCACTCTTCAAGGCAGCCACCCCTTCCTTGCAAGGTTTCGCTGGATACTTCCGCCAGTGATGCTCTGGGCCCAGGTGGGAAACCTCCCAGGCAGAGGCAGAAACATCAGTGTGTCCACCGGGGGCATGAGCGTGTCTCAACAACTAGGAAAGATGCCTCAGGCCTGGGCAGTAGGGTTAGCAGGTAAAATATAGGATGCCTGGTTCATTTAGATTTCAGATAAACAACAAGTAATATTTTCAGTGTAAGTATGTCCCATGCAAATCTTGGAACAAAACAAAAAAAAAGCCAAAGTTGCTCATCTGGAATTAAGATGTAACTGGGCATTCTGTCTAAACCCCAAAGACACCGTGGGGAAAGCAGACCTGGAGAATAACACTATAACCAGCACTGGGCCTGAAGCATGAGCTTGACTGTGAAAGGGGGTGTGTCAGGGGCAGTCTATGCAGACCCAGACTCAAGCTCTGAGTCTGTTATGAACTCCAGCGAGGCTCCAGAGTCCCTGGGAATCAGATTCCCAGAGCTGTCACCCCCTCAGACTCTGATCCGTCCAGTTTAGTCTGGAGTCCCCACTTACCCCTCCCCGGAGGTTGGTTGCCAGGTTTGTCATCAGTGCAAGTGAAGGCCTGGGCCCAGGCCTTGAGGAGGGGAGAGCAGACAAAGGATGTCCTCGAAAGTGAGGGGGCACAGGTCCCCAGTGGCTCCACTGGCTAGAGTCAGACTTACCTCCCTAAACATACGCTGTCCTCCCTGCCCTTCCAGGGGCCTCCAGCCTCCCAGTGAAGAGGAAGGTTCTACCATGAATAACACTGCTTAGATGAAGAAACTGAGGCACAGACAGGCCTGGGTCTGAAACCCAGCCTGCGTCAATCCACACTGTTGGAGGGGCTAGGCTCCAGAGGGATCCCCACCAGCTCCAGCCTGGGTCTCCTCACTTCCCCACCAAGGGTCCCCAAGACATGGCAACCTTTTGTTCATGTTTCCCAGCCATCAACTTCAGTCCGTGCGCTGTCCCTTCTCGGCCCCTGTGTCCCAGGTCGCCCTGACCAACCCTTCCCACCATCCCTCCTCTGTGATGGGAAGAGGTTCCACATGACTAGCTGTCCCTGCACGTACCACACCACATCATGATTGTTCTCTGCGGCTGTCACCACCCATGTCCTGGGGACCTGTCTCATATAATCACTGATAGAAATGGCGTCTACAATGGTCTTCAGGTGTCTGAATGTCAAAAAGCCCCAGTAGCTGCAGAAAACACATTCCAAGAAGCTAGGACTGTCCACTGTAGAACATGAATCTGTCTGATTAGAAACAAAACCAAACAATCATGTTCAGTAAGTGTTTACTTCGTAGCCACACGGAATGAGGGACAGTGAGGAACAGAGCTTCCCATCTCCAGTGGAGGGTGCTGGGCAAACACAATTGTGTAGTTTCCTTTTATCTTTATAATCAATTCTGTTGCTGCCATCATTAAAAAGTCCTTAAAATTCAATGGAATGGATTTTGCATACCTTAGGCTGATACTGAACTCAGAAATCTTAGGGTTAAGTGAAGATTTATATTTATATACTGTATTAGTTTCTTACTGCTGCTGTAACAAATTACCACAAACTTAGTGGGTTAAAACAACACAGATTTCTTATCTTACAGCTCTGGATGTCAGAAGTCCCAGATGACATTCCCTGGGCTGAAACCAGGTGTTGGCAGGACTGCATTCCCGCTGGAGGCTCTAGGGGAGAATCTGTTCCCTGGCCTTTTTTCAGCTTCTAGAGGTGGCTCTCATTTATTGGCTCCTGGCTCCCTTTCAGCCAGCGATTACATCACTCGAGTCTCTGCTTTGGCTATCACCTCCTTCTCTGATTCTCTTGCTCCCTGTCCCTCATAAGGACCCTTGTGATTACACCGGGCCCACCTGGATAATGCAGGCTACTCTCCCCATCTCAAGACCTTACCTTAATCACACCTGCAAAGTCTCCTTTTGCCATGTAAGGTAACATATTCACAGGTTCTGGAGATGAGGCTGCGGCTCCCTTGGGGAGGGAGGATCTTATCCTGCCTATCACACCTAGCTTAAGTGTCAAATACAAAAACCAATCAGGCTGCCTGTTTGGGAGGAAACTGCACCAGAAGATCTGGGAAGTGTGTATAACATTTGGACCCAAGGATGTGGGCTACTTGACCCTGACACTGGTATTTTTTTTTTTAAAGATTTTATTTATTTATTTATTTATTTATTTGACAGAGAGAGATCACAAGCAGGCAGAGAGGCAGGCAGAGAGAGAGGAGGAAGCAGGCTCCCTGCTGAGCAGAGAGCCCGATTCGGGCCTCGATCCCAGGACCCTGAGATCATGACCTGAGTCGAAGGCAGCGGCTTAACCCACTGAGCCACCCAGGCGCCCACCACTGGTATTTTTATGTTGAGGTAAACAATGTGTATTTGTTACTCTATAATGCTTGTAATAGATAAGGTAATATGGTCTTTTAGAGCAACAGCCTTAGAACTATTAATTGAACGTATATAACTGAATAATTTAAACTGAGCATCCTATGAGTTTATGCATCATATTAGAACATGTAAGAGAACTTTAAATTCACCATATTTTCATCTTTATTATTTAATTCTTATTTTTTTATAAGGTTAACTGACAGTTTTATAAAGATTATTTAATACTGAGGACAAAAGCTCTTGTTGGTTCAGTCAGAAATTAGACTACTGGAATAAGAAGTCTAATTTTTGAATAAAGGTTAAAATATTTTAAAGGGCTCCTGGCTGGCTCAGTCACTAGAGCATGCAACTCTTGATCTCAGGGTTGTGAGTTCAAGCCCTACATTGGGCGTTGGGGGGGAAAATATATATATATATATATACACACATATATATGTATAAAATAAAATATTTTAATATGTTTGATTAAGTTTATAAACTGGACCAAAGGTGGGAAGGAAAGTGCATTCAAGACTTCCCATGGCCAAAAAAAAAAAAAAAAAAAAGACTTCCCTTGGCCATCTTATTCAAAGATTTCTCAAAGGAGATTGTTAAAATTTAATGCTACTAGAATAAGATTTGAAAACTAAATTTAAAGTCTAGAAGGGTGCCCCCAGATTTATTTCCTCTGAAAGAAATCACCTCGACAGAAGGATGTGGCCCTGGGGCACAGCCCCAGCAGCCTGAGGATAGAAGGGAGTGAGGTCCCAAAGAACCACACAGACCCAGGACAAATCACATCAGGTGGGTGCGGGGCTCATGCCCTGTTTTTAATTCATCTTGGTATTATTGTTTTGAACATTTTTTTGTATTGTTAGAAAACACAAGTAAGTATATGTAGTTGACTATCAATCTTTTTTATTTAAAAGAAAAAGAGGTACAATTATAGGATTAAACAATTAAGCAGGAACACAATCATGGTAGAATCAAATTAGAAGAGGATCTTTATTTTCACTAAAGGCAGATGTCTGGACCAGATCTGCTACTGAAGGCAACTTAGAAAAACTGGCCACGAGAGATTAAGTAATCTTAAAAGCATCAGAGAGCTAGCAAGATATCAGGAAATTGCCTGGCCAGTGAGACCAGCATCGGGAGGCCACAGTGGAGTTGGCCAATCAGGAGAAGGTGACCAGGAAGCTGGGCAGAGCCTCTGAGAGCCGGGAGGGGGTCAAGGAACAGAAGTCAGGGCACAGAACTGGAAACTAGCCCCCATTCAGGACAGGGAAATCCAAAGGCTTACACTTTCAGAGTCAAGGTGACCCAGAAGCAAACTGGCCCTTGTAAGCTCTACACTCTGGCTTTGAACTCCCCGAGGGACGGGGGGTGGGGAGGGGCACGAAGTCTTAGGCTGGAAAACTGAACTACCGAGATCCGAGACTGCCAGTGCCCCAGGTGCCTGGCAGATGCTAACGGAAGGACCTAACGAAAGGACGGTGACATCACTTCAGGTGTCAAGTAATATCCAAAGGTGACGTTTCAAACAAATGTTCAACCTACAATAAAAAAACAACCAGGTACAAAGACTTAAAGAAATTTAATGGAGCACTTGGGTGGTGTCCGACTCTTGGTTTCAGCTCAGGTCATGATCTTATGGGTCGTGAGATCAAGCCCCGTGTCAGTCTCTGCACTCAGCGGGGCGTCTGCTAGAGATTCTCTCTCCTTCTCCCTCTGCCCTTCCTGCTGCTCATGCTCTCTCTCTCAAATAAATAAATAAATCTTAAAAAAAGAAAACAACTTAAATAAATTTATAAATAATTTTTAAATTTAAAATTCAAAAAAAAAAAAAGGCACACAGGTAACAAGACAACATAGCCAAGGGCCAGCAGAAACCATCAATATCAAAAACAGACACTTGAAAAAAAAAAAGATATTTGAAATATGATCAGATCATGCCATAAAATAAATGTACTTCTTCATAAATGGAATCATACAGTATATACTTGTGTTCCCGAGGGAAAAGGGCTGGAAGGGAAGGCTGGCCTCTGCCCAGATGACTGGCCTCCTGCCTTTCCTGTCCTCTCCGCTCTCTCTTGCCCCCAGGTGGCCATGGGAAGTCTTGAATGCACTTTCCTTCCCACCTTTCTGCCTTTGTTCCTGCATTTCCCTCAGTCTGGGGTTCTCAGACCCTGCATGAGCCCCCTGGTGTAGATGCCATCTCCTACAGGAAGTCTTCCTTACTTCCTCCAGGGAGAACGCATCTCATTGTCAGCTTTTATCTGCTCTTGGAACGCTTTTATCCTTCTGCCTTGTGTTTGTTGGAGCCTTTGCTTGCCTGCTCTTCTCCACCACTGGACCAGCAGCTCATTGGGGGCCAGGCCTGGAGTGATACCTGCTATTTGTCCCCTGCATTTCCTCTGCCCAGGTGCTGGGCTCTTTGGAGCGCAGCCACTGGGGAACAGGAAACAGGCTTTGCTTGTGCTCTTCAGCACATTCATCGGTGTCTTGCCACTACCATCTTGACCTGGGTTCTCGAGACCAAGGGAACCCTCGGGGTAGCCCACTTCCACCCAAGCCTTCCCACAGGTGGGCACAGAAAGACTTCTCACACTAGTGCTTTACCTTTCAATGTGCCTGAACACACCGAGGATACCTTGTTTCTCAGCAGCTGTGGAAAGTAGGCATCATGAGCCCTATGGGACAGGAGAGAAACTGAGGCTCCGAGAGCAGTTTCCCAAGCCTGACTATACTTTGTTTTTGTTTTTTTTTTTTTTTTTTTTTAAAGATTTTATTTATTTATTTGACAGAGAGAGATCACAAGTAGGCAGAGAGGCAGACAGAGAGAGAGAGAGAGAGGGAAGCAGGCTCCCCGCTGAGCAGAGAGCCCGATGCGGGCCTCGATCCCAGGACCCTGAGATCATGACCCGAGCCGAAGGCAGCGGCTTAACCCACTGAGCCACCCAGGCGCCCAAGCCTGACTATACTTTGGAATCACCTGAGGAGCTTTTAAAAATTAAACCTGGATCTCTGGGGCTGGAGCCCAGGGTTCAGTCTTTTTTAAAACAGTCTGGGTGATTTTAATAAATAACCAAGCTTGAGAGCCACCGGACAAGCCAAAGGGTCCACAGCTGCGGGGAGAGAGACAACTCTTCAACTCCAAACCTTGAGGTAGTGCTCTTACCTTTATCCCAAGAAGAGCTGGGGAGATTCCTAGCCCACGGGCTATTTGGGGTCCCCTAGGCTGGAAGGCAGTGCTGGAAAACTGACATTATCTTTTCATTTTGGGGCTCCACAAGACAATTGTCATCTGTGAAGCCAACCTTTTCCCTACTTGTCCTTCCTTGACTCCAGAACTCGGGCCCAGACAGCCGAAGCCCAGGGGACAACGGGTGACTCAGACACTTCCTGTTTTCTTGGCTGTGGGGACAGGGGGATGGAAACAATCGGGCTGGGGTTCATGGCCTAAGAGAGGGGCTTGGAGAGAGGAGGAGGCTGGAGCCAAAGGGCCAACCAGCCTTGAGATGCCGGCGTGAGCCGGGGAGAGCCACAGGGGGAGTGGAAATGAGGGAAGGGGATTGTCGGATAGCAGCAAAGGGAGAAAGGATTTGGAGTGAGCTTCTCTTCAATGTGCGAATTTTCTGGATCCCCAGGGAATGCAGGAGAGACCTACAGTTCTGCCGATCTGGTTCAGGCGATGTGAGGGGTGGAAGCTGAGTCCAAAAGAACAGCTTGAAGCAGGGAGGCAACGGACCTGGGTTACCTTGTCCTCACCCTGCCATGAATTAGCGGATGACCCGTAGCCATCTCTGGGCCCCTGCTTCCTCTCCTATAAAATGGACGAGGCTGGGATAAGCAGAGCTCCAAGAAGTCCTGTGATTCTAAGCAAAAACCATATCCTCTCCCAGTCTTACAGAGCACCATGTGGAAGCCAGGGGACTCTTGACTGACATGATTTTGATTTCAGGTTGGACAATGACCATGGGAGGTAGGCGGGGAAGGTCTGATTACTACCGGATCGCTGCTGGAAACACTTTTCATCAGGAAGACTAAGGAAGGTACTGGCTAAAGCTGTGTGGAAATGGGGACCAGGGCACTACTAATGACCCCATTCGGTCACCCCTTCCTCGGAGGACAGCAACTTGGGGATGTTGATGGAAAATTATACATGTCTTAATTTTGACCTCCATCGTCTCCCTGATGGAGTCACCCTCTGGAAATAATGCTACATTTGGAAAAGACTCATTGCACAGGAAGATATATACTAAAGTTAATTTTGTATTAATGAGAGGTAAAACACAGCCCAGACAGCCACAAAAGGAAAATTTTTCTGAGAGACAAATTACCCTCAAACTTAGTGGCTTAACAAGCATTTGCTATCTCAGAGTTTCTGTGGCTCAGCTGGGAGCCTGTGGGTCAGTGTTCCTCAGGAGGCTGCGGTCCACCTCAAAGCGAGGCTGGGAGAGGATCCACCTCCCAGGTCACTCATGTGGCTCAGGTCCTTGTTGGCTCTTGAGACATCGGGTCCTCAACTGTCTCTCCACAGAACAGCCCACAACATGGCGGCTGGCTTCCCTCAGAGCAAGTGAACAACCTGGAAGGCACACAGGCCTCTGTGACTTGATCTTGAAAGAGACCTCCCCTCATTTCTGCTATATTCTATTCATCCTATTAGAATATTTCAACTCTAATTCTAATTCTGTTCATTAGAATGGAGTCACTAGGTCAAGCCCAGGTTCAAGAGGAGAGGGTTACACTAGCATGTGAATACCAGGGGAAAGCTTTCCTCCCCCCTCAGTGTCCTTGGCTGGCTCTGAAAATTAAACTGAGCAGGACAGATGATCAGGAGAAGAGCATACAAATGTATTTAATATAAGTTTCATATGACACGGGAGCCTTCCTAAGGAAATGAAGACCAAAAAAAACAGACCTGAGTATTTCTATGCTAGGTAGTGGGCAGGCCTCCCTTCATAGGAGTATGATGGGTCAGAGAATGTAGTAAACTGGGGGAAACTTAGCAAGACCTGTTTGTTCAGATTCTTCGTGGTGTTTCTGTCTTTGCAGATAATGGTGGCCCTTTCTTCCCAGACGGGGAGGGCATCTCTCTCAGGAGCGTTTCTGACTTGTTTCAGGGGAGAGGGGCAGAGGGAAGGTCAGAGTGATCTTCCTGCTCCTGCTGTCTTCTCAGACTCAGCTTAAACTCTTCAATATGGCAAGGTGCCTCGTTTTGGGGTAGCGTGTCTGGAACCCCATCCAGATCACCCGGTGCCATCTTAGAGGCTGCCTACCATAA
The DNA here is from genome assembly GCF_011764305.1 of Mustela putorius furo. Classification (NCBI taxonomy): domain Eukaryota; kingdom Metazoa; phylum Chordata; class Mammalia; order Carnivora; family Mustelidae; genus Mustela; species Mustela putorius. Next base: position 10,080,293 of record NW_025422045.1, on the reverse strand, counting down.
AGCATATGGGACATGTGGATGATCTTAAGTGAAACAAAGACAACAGGATTCAAAACTGGATACCCAGGGCGGTCACGTCTGAGTGAAAATACGACAGGGAAAAGGGTGGGAAGAAATTGGTTAAAAACACATTTACAGAGGTGCCTTGGTGGCTCAGTGGGTTAAAGCCTCTGCCTTTGTCTCAGGTCATGATCCCAGGGTCCTGGGATCGAGCCCCAAGTCAGGATCTCTGCTCAGTGGGGAGCCTGCTTCCTCCTCTCTCTCTGCCTACCTCTCTGCCTACTTGTGAGCTCTGTCAAGTAAATAAATAAAATCTTTAAAAAAAAAATATATATATATATATAAAACACATTTACAGTTGATCCTTGAGCAACATGGGTTTGAACAATGTGGCTGCACTTATACACAGCTTTTTATCAGTGAAATATATGAGAACATTTTTGGAAGTTTGTGGCAATTTGAGAAACATCGGTTGAACCAAGTAGCCTAGAAATATCGAAAAAATTAAGAAAGTTAGGTATGTCATGAATGCATAAAATAGATGTGGATACTAGTCTACCGTAAAGTACACATCAATTACAAAGTTAAAATCTATCAAGCCTTATGCACATGAGCACAGATCAGACATTATCTTTTCATTTTTGGTGCCTCACATTGGTATAACATTTACAGCACTTTGCATCACGTAAGACACTACTGATGTAGGTATGGACAGATTATTCATCTTGTAAACAGTATCAGTAAACCCAGAACAGCACTCTTTTCTCTTCCTTATGACTTTCCTAACAACATTTTCTTCACTAGCATACTGTATTATAAGAATACAGTATATAACACATGTAACATACAAGATGTGGAGTAACTGACTATTGATGCTATTGCTAAGGCTTTCCAATCAACTGTACGCTATTATTAACTATTGAGTCAAAAGTTATACATGGGTATTTGGCTGTTCGGGGGTCAGTGCCCCTAACCCCTGCATTGTTCGAGGGTCTACTGCACACACTAAAAACCTAAACGGGTTCTGCATGATGAAGTACCTTTATAACTTAGGTCTTTTGCTTTTCCCCACGTGTGTTAACCTATGCATCTCCCCCCAACCAATTATTTATTCTTCAAACTTAAATAATGAATTTTCTGGCCCTGGAGGGCGAAGAGGCTGGGTAGAAGAAGCCCAGCTCCTACCATCTGTCCTTGAGCCTGTCTGAGCAATAAGAATCCGTCAGTTTGGGGCACCTGGGTGGCTCAGGGGTTAAGCCTCTGCCTTCGGTTCAGGTCATGATCTCGAGCCCCATATCAGGCTCTCTGCTCAGTGGGAAGTCGGCTTCCCCCTCTCTCTCTGCCTACTTGTGATCTCTCTCTGTCAAATAAATAAATAAAATCTTATTTAAAAAAAAAATCCATCAGTTCTCACCCTAGGGACAGGCTCGGGGGTGTATTTCCAGCAGGTCCTTACCAGCTCTCATCTCATTACATATTCCGGGGTCTGCTGGAGTCTGAGAATGTGGCTTGGGGATTCATCCTGAAAGCAGCATTACTTGGGGAGGATTTGGTGTAGAGAGGGTTGCAAGAGTGGAGAGACACAGGAAGTGACCTGGACAGAAAGGAGAAAGCAGTTGAAACGGTAGAAAAATGCCAGAAAGTTGGAGTCTCAGAGTCTGAGCGTGCTGGTCCCTTGAGTGTGACTCTTTCAACCCTCTGTTTACTCATCCACAGAATGGGATGAAAATAGGTGATACTGGGGCGCCTGGGTGGCTCAGTGGGTAATGCCTCTGCCTTCGGCTCAGGTCATGGTCCCAGGGTCCTGGGATCGAGCCCCGCATCGGGCTCTCTGCTCAGCAGGGAGCCTGCATCCTCCTCTCTCTCTGCCTGCCTCTCTGCCTGCTTGTGATCTCTGTCTGTCAAATAAATAAATAAAATCTTTTAAAAAAAAGAAAATAGGTGATACTGTCCTTCCTCATTCAACAGGGTTAAGGGAGACTTATTAGACACAGAAATACACTCTGTAAACTGTAAGGCTCTGGACCAGTGATGGTTTCTTCAGGGATTAGCTGGAGCAAATACACCACTGAGCTCCCCACGTGTGCCAAGTCACTCCCCAGCCACCAGCCACAGGCCAATTTGGCTCCCACCTACTGAGCCACGATTCTGTTCTCATCTCTCTCTAGTTACGCTGGTTAAATGTTGACACTGAATATAACTGGTTATAAAGAATGAGGCTTATCTCTAATGAAGGACGAGCTGGCAACACCCATCAAAGTCACAACTAACTCAGCAATTCCACTTTTAGGACTAGATGTGCACAGGCAGGGATGAAATTACATGTACAGGTACATGCACTGCAGTGCTCTTGGTGAGAGCAAAGCATCAGGAAAAAAAGAAAGTTCCCCCACAGGGCACTAGTTAGATCAATTAGGGAACATCCACCCAATGGAACACTGTGAAGGCATTAAAGCAAATAAGGTGGCACTGGGTGTATTGATCCAGAAAGATCGCCAACATACACTATAAAAAGAAAAAAACGCAGGCTGCCAAACGCTTCTACCTATCTATCTCCTCTGATGTAAGTAATCAAAGCGACCTATACATATAGGTACCTAATTTGTACGAAAACACAGAGGAAACACAGGGAGAGATGTGGCCAGTTGTCGGAAATGGGCATCTCAGGAGGGACAGTGGGAGAAGGGGACGAGGAGAAACCCATTCTTATTCCATTTATTTCAGGGATGGTTGCCATTGTTTTGTATGTGAATCTATTGGGGTATTTCCTATGTAATTTTTTAAACTTAGAAGTTATATATATTTTTACACATATATTATTTTTATACTATACACACACACACACACACATGTCTTAGAATCTTCCACTGTCTTGGGCTGCCTGGGTGGCTCAGTCGGTTAGGCATCTGCCTTTGGATTGCGTCATGATCCCAGGGTCCTAGGAGCAAACCCCAGGTCGAGCCCCATGTCAGGCTCCCAGGTCATGGGGGAGCCTGCTTCTCCCTCTTCCCCCTGTTTATGCTCTCTCTCTCTCTCAAATAAATAACCTTAGAAAGAAGAAGAAGAAGAAGGAGGAGGAGGAGGAGGAGGAGGAGGAGGAGGAAGAAGAAGAAGAAGAAGAAGAGGAAGAAGAGGAAGAAGAAGAGGAAGAGGAAGAGGAAGAAGAAGAAGAAGAAGAAGAAGAAGAAGAAGAAGAAGAAGAAGAATCTTTTCACTGGCACCCTGGCTACTGTTCGAGAAACTTTCTGAGATCATCATCATTGGGTCTCGTGGGTACTTCTTCCTCAGGAGGGAGTCACCAGCATCGTTCCTTGACATGCTCCCTGTAGAAGGACCTAGGCTCCCCTTTCCTAAGCTGGTGCCGCCTCCCCAATGAGGTTCTCTAAGCAGCCCTGAGGTCCATCCTCAAGGACACCATCCCCAGCCCAGGCTTTCTCCTGCCCAGGGACGATCCCCTGAACTTGTTCTCACACCCTCCGTGTGGGGAGGAAGGCAAAACCCAAAACACCTTCATTCCTTCATTCCTTCAACAAATCATAGCCAGTCATGAATGAAAGTAGACGAGATTAGAGTCTAGTGCAGACAGACTCTGATCAAACAGCCTTCTCAGTAAACATGAGGTGAGGTCGGTGATGCAGGTTATGGGAGACAGACCCCGACAAGGTTCAGAGCAAGGAAAAGGGATGGAGGCTTTTCTCCCACTTTTGCGGAGAGTCTCCCACTCTCCCCACTCCAGTCCTCACTCTCTCCACCCTCGCGGAACTAGAACCTGCTCAGCTGGGGTCTTCAACAGCTGGCCCCAGGGTGCCCCAGGAGTGGAGCTGGGGGAGAAAATGCCAGGCAGGACCCCGGGAGCCTCAGCAGATGAGCTCAAGCCAAAGAGCTCTCCAGAAGGGAAGGGCTGGCCCATCGGGCAGCCTGGTTCCAGAACAGCCATCATCATTAGGCCTTGTTTGCAGGTGCTGACCTCTGCAAGGGTCCTGGCCCCTTTGGGTTTAGAATTGGCAGTTTCACAGTGAGTGCCAGCATCTGGACCACAAAGACTATTCGCGTGTGTGTGTTTATACATACATGCACACTATACACACAGGTCCATGCTCTGTGGCGATTCCTTCCAAACGTACTGGAACAGCCTCAATTTCCCATATTCGGATACCACAAACCATTGAAAGCTCCTGCAGATTCCAATATGGTTATTTATGTAGCACTTCTTTGGTCTTGTTCCAGGAAAAAGGATCTGAGAACCAGCTTGCAGAGCTGTAGATACCTCAGGATTTAAAAATAACAGGCAAGGAGATCAGGGGAAGGGAGAATGAGATGACACGGAAACGTATAGGTCAAGTTCTGGGCACAGGCTGAGGCGGGCCATAGATGTAGCTCAGCATTTCCAAGCGGCCAGAGCTCAGCAGGACAAGGCATGGATTCCCACTCTTCAGACCTGCAGGAATTTCCCCCAAATCCCTCAGAGGATGCAGCGACTCAGAGTCGGGAAGTGGTGGTTTGGCAATACGTGACCGCTTTTGTCAAAACTTACAGGACAGTGCATGTGAGATGCATGCATTTCACTGGGAGCAGATCTTGCCTCGAAGAGAAAAGAGCCCGAAACAAATATAGTTGGTGAGATGCCTATGAAGTGATTAGGGCTATGGGGACCCAGCATTGGCACCTTACTGGGAAGGCATGGAAGAAGCAGAGGGGCTGGCTGGCTGGCCGGCAGAGAGGAGACCGGGATAAAGCAAAGCAAAGTAAAAGAGAGCCTCAGCAGACATTCAGCGGACACACAGTGGGAAATGTGCAATTCCTCCAACTTTCCTGCATGTTTGGACATTTTTATGATAAAAGGTTGGGCCCTCCAAGAAGTGAAGTGGACTATGGACATTAACCATCCATACCCGAAGGCAAAAGGCCCTATGTTTTGTTCTCATGGCCCAAGCTAGCAGCCGCCCTCCAAGTCCACACCGTGGGTAGTGAGTGGGGCTCTAGGACGCAGAGGTCCCCTGCAGCGGGGACAGAGGGGCCTGGCCCCTGCAGAGCCCACAGCATGGCAGGATTGGGGCATCTTCCAAACAAACAAAGCCCTCAGATCATGGAAACCCCTGGTCAGCCCACCAGGCACTGTGCCTCACCCAGAACACCCCCCTATGTGGGGTTCAGCCTTGAGAACGTGATAGTGTTGAGGACAAGACCATTTACTGGGGCCTTTCTCCCTGCCAGGCACCGCAGAAAACACGTCTATCATGCCTTTTAACATTTAAGTGATGCTGGGAAGCATGTATCCCCATTTATACATGAAAAAATGGCTCAGAGATGTTCTGGGACGTGTGTGTAACACTCAGCTGCCCGGTGCTGAGCTGAGAAGCAAAGTTAGATTTGCCTCCAGATTCTCTGAGCCTAACCGCTGCCCTCTCTGCTCCATGAGCCACTCACCCCAGCCCTTCCACCCTCCTCCCCAACCCCCTCCCCTAGAGGCCTGTCACAGACAACTTGCCTCTCTACTCCAGCCTCCAAAGGAAGTCCGATTTGGGCCCAGAGTGCGCCTTATAAACCAAGCATCCCACTCCTGGCCCTGTGTTCCTGCCCCCCTGGACAGATCTACTCCCTGAGGTGGGCTCTTTCCCCCAACAGTCCCTGGACACACACGTGTATGCGCGCGCGCGCACACACACACACACACACACACACACCCTCCTGACGTGCTCCAGCAAAGCAGCCCCACCGTCATCCCTGCAAACCTCCCAACTCCGTCCCGGCATCAGCAGCACTGCTCTGACCAGCTTCCCTGCCTCCTCTGAAGCCCGAATCAAGACAACCTGAAAATAGCCTATCACCTCTTGAATAGAACCCCAGAGCTAAGGAAGACCAGACAACTAGTGGCCAGACTCCTTTGTGGGGTTTTTTGGTTTTTGTTTTCTTTTAAGATTTTTTATTTATCTATTTGACAGACAGAGATCACAAGGAGGCAGAGAGAGAGGCAGGCAGAGAGAGAGAGAGGGGGAAGCAGGCTCCCTGCTGAGCAGAGAGCCTGACTCGGGGCTCGATCCCAGGACTCCGAGATCATGACCCAAGCTGAAGGCAGAGGCTCAACCCACTGAGCCACCCGGGGCCCCTGGACTCCTTTGTTTTTACAGGGGGGAAAACAAAGGCCCAGAGAGGGGCAATGGGTGGCCCAATGTCACACTGCACCTTGATTCCTGGGACTGGTCCCCTCAGGTCAGGGCTGAATAGGCTGAGTTGGGCTGTAGGGCCAGAGGTGGTGGTAGATGGAGTCTATAGACCTCTTTGGAGAGGGAAAAACTGGCCCCTATGGCCAGGGAAGAGAATTGCAAGGCCCTACAGTGCCAGCCAGAGGACCAAGAGAGACCTGTTTTCATTTGTTAGATAGGGAGCCTTGGTCCCAGAGAAAGTCACTGTCACTGGATCCCACAGCTACTTCTTGGCTACATGGAGGCAGGGGTCTGTTTTCCTGAATCTCCAGTGTCTTTCCCACTCCAGCCCCTCTGTTAGCTTGGAAGGGTCCTGAGCTATGGGGCAGGCTGAGCTGGGCCTCTCCTATATCCAGACCCAGAGAGGGGCAAGTCCCTTCTTACAAGTCTCAGAGCTTGGGCTCCGTGCTGGATCCTGCAGAGGCTGTTGGCAAAGGGCTCCCACCTCCATAGTCTCCGTTAGGGAGAGAAAAGGAGGAGCTACACGGGTCCAAAGGCCACCTGTCTCTCCCAACACACCTGCTTGCAGCCAGGCCCGGCCCTCAGGGACCTCAGACGCAAAGGCAGGGTCCTGCCCTGGTTGCTGCAGACCTCAGGCTGGACCCAAGCAGCCTGGGACTAGAGGGGGAGGGGATAGGTAGAGAGTCATCCAGCGGTGAGGTGCAGGTCCTTCCAGCCAGAGCCAGGCTCCCAGCTGGTGGAAGGAGAGAGAACAGGAACAGGACAGTAGAGACAGAGCCCCCAAGCAGCCCCAGCCATGCCAGGCTGACCATCTCCTCCAACACAAACACTGAGCCCCTGGCTCTGCAGGAAGGGGGCATTTTTCAGAGATGACATCAGCTCTTAAAGTTTTATGTATCCTGCCTACCTCAGCCCAGCAAGCAGAGTCCCCAGAGCCCTGAGCTCTGTGAGGCAGGCACTAGTCCTGGCACAAATAGCACATCACTGGCCTTGGATGCCACAGCAGACTACCCAGAGGGGAGATGGACACTCAGGTAGCCTGTCCAGAGGCCTGCTCGCCCTGAGGACACAGCTCTGCCTGCTTGGACACTGCATGACAGATACAAGAGTAGAGAAGATACCAGGTTCCCAGTTCCCCAAACATACCTCAGGACCTTTCCTCAGGCTGTTTCCCCTGCCTGTTCCCATGCCTTCCTGGCTCCATGCCACATAACCAACGCCTCTGCAGCCTTCAAGTGTCAGGTTCGATGTCCCCTTCCCTGTGAAGACAGTTGCACCTCCTTGAGACTCTACAGTGTCCTGTCCTTCCTTCCGTTAGAGTCCTTATCTTTGTCCCCCAACCCAGTACGGTGTTTAGAACCACTTTCCCTCCATCCATCCACAGCCTTCCTCCCCCACCAGACCTCGAACCCCCGGAGGGCACAGGCCAAGTCCCCATTCCTCTCTGGCAAGAAAGAGATTAATCAACCAAGGTCAAAGAGGCACCCGGTTGACAGAGCCCCGGTGAAGCTCAGTTAAAGGCAGGGGAGCCAGGTGAATGGGATGAAGGCAGTCACAATGGGGGACCCGGGCAGCCAGGATGGGAAGCCAGAGGGGCTGAACCTCCAGGGAGGGTGTTCCAGCAAGCAATCCGGATTAAGCGAGTGAGTGAAGGAATGAATGAAGGGCCCAAACAGAGGAGATAAGGTGGAAAAACCAACTTTACCTTCTGCCACGAGTGGTCTCTGACAGCACGGAGAGGTGGATACAAAGAGGGGGTCTGCAAATGCTAATCCCCACCCCGCCACCCCCACCTCCAGCTTCCCAGGCTACGGTGAGTAGAATGTGGCCCAGCAGGCCGAGAAAGGGTAGGGGGGCCTGGATCCCTGCCCCTCTGCCTTCACAGGGGGCCGACTGGATGTGCCAGGGCCCAGGGCCAAGCTGTCCCTGCAGCTGACTCAGGCGCCACCAGCCAGCTCAGCATTCCTGTCCTCCCCGTTGAATGGGGCTATTGAAGCTCTTTGCAGGGGGAGGTTAGGCCGGTGACCACACCCCCCAACCAGAGCCTTCGCTGCACTGTGGGCTGGGCTCTCAGGGGCAGCATAGGCCCTGGGGGTCAGTCTGAGAGCACTCTGGCTGCCACCGCTGCTCTGGGGTGTCTGGGACACAGGACGATCCCAGGTAACCCAGCTTGGCTGCATTAGAGAGGGAATCCCAGTGGGAGGGCATCGTCCTGACCCTCAGGACTGGAGGCCCTGGGATGGCAACCCTGCTTGTGATCCCCGGCTTGGGGAGAAGTCTGTCCCCCATACCCCCAGCCACAGTGTACCGGTGGGGTGCTTCAGCGGATCTGTGGGTTGCCTTGCCTCCCTCATCAATGGGAGCTGCCCTAAGGCAGAAGCAGTTTCCTCATCCAATCAGGGCCTCTCACAGGCTGGGAATCCCCCCACAGACAGGGAGCAGAGGTGGTTTGGAGCCTGGCACATCAGCCCCAGAGCCCACACCCCAAGCCCCATGTTCTTCTCCTCCTTAAGTGCCCAGCATCAGCCTCTGCGGGTAGCTCCCGGGGGAGCAATGGACCAGAGGCCCTAGCTGAGCCAAGGTTGCTCTAGATAACCCTCCCCACCTCCCCTCCTGGCCTTCACCCCCAAACTGAGATCCAGCCCCCCAGTCCTGGCTGTGTGGGCCTCCACCTGTCAGGTGTGCTTTTTCAGGAATGGGGGAGGGCCGGGTGCCATGAAGCCAGTGCGGGTTGTCACACTTTGGTGGGTGCTACTGCTGGTGTCCAGGCTGGGGGCCACCAGGAAGGGAGCCCCAGAAGAGGCCTCCTTCTACTATGGAAGCTTCCCATTTGGTATGTCCATTCCTTTGTTGGTCTATCCGTCTGTTTGTCCGTTTGCCCACCTTGGCTGGCTTGCCAAGGACTTTGGTGTTTTAGTTTCCTGATGGGTAAAATGAGAAAAAGAACTCCACATAGCTGTTTTAATAGAGAAGTTCCTAGCGGATTTTTTTAAACTTACACAGTGAATGTTAATGAGAGCTAAAACTGTACGAATGAAAGCTTTAAATGTGTTAGGTCCTGCCCCGCCCTCCCCCACAGGCTCCCACTCCTGGGGAGACAGGGGCAGGCTTTGGGGAGGGGGCCTGCCCTGTGGCCCAGGAGGCACAGCCCAGAGTCCAGGGACTGGGTGGGGAGTAGGAGGGGGCCCAGGGCCCAGCTCGGGGTCTCTACTTGCAGGCTTCTCCTGGGGTGTGGGCAGTTCCGCCTTCCAGACGGAGGGAGCCTGGGACCAGGATGGGAAAGGGCCCAGCATCTGGGATGCCTTCACGCACAGTGGGAAGGGAAAGGTGCTTGGGGATGAGACAGCAGACGCGGCTTGTGATGGTTACTACAAGGTGCAGGTGAGTGACCGGTGTGTGTTGGGGGGGCACGTGTGTACCCAGCTGAAATGGATGGTGACATAGGAAGGGGTCTGGGGGACAATGTCAATTTGGCACTCTGCTAAGCAGGCCCTATCCCACTGCAGGAAAAACAGGAGGGGCCGTTGGTGCCTGGGGATGGGTGGGCTGAGGGTGCAGGGAAGGATGTGCAAAAAGGAAAGGAAAGCAAGGCCCCACCTGAACGAGGGCCTTAGCCCAAGTGATGGACACCTGAGTGGCTGATCCCATGACCCTAGGGTCTATAAGCCACGTGGCCTGAACCCTTGTTCTCTCCTTGTGAATCAGCCCCTGTGGAGGAAGTCCCTCCGCTCAGAACCCACTTTTCCTGTCTGGGCTAACTTCTTGGGGGATTCATCCCCCAAGTTTATTAGGAACACCCCAATGGACATCTCAAAGCACCCTCCTATCCTGCATGTATTTGACCCTTGGCAGGAGAAAGCAGGGCAGGTGCCTTTACCCCTACTGAATAGATGAGGAGCTGCATTAGCCCGGGCCCACAGTGGGACCCACGAACCCCCACCCCAGAGCCCTAGGTGACTCTGCCCTGCCTCCCACCCCTGTCTGCACAGGAGGACATCGTCCTGCTCAGGGAGCTGCACGTGAGCCACTACAGATTCTCCCTCTCTTGGCCTCGGCTCCTACCTACCGGCGTCCGAGGTAAGACGGGGCAGCCCCTACCAGGCCCAAGCGTGGTCCCTTCTGGCTATGTTGGCTTTGCAGGGACACCACAGAGTGCTGGGGAGGGACAGCAGCCCCAGAACATGGCTACTTTGGCAGCAGCCCTCCCAGGTTCTGCAGGCAGCCGAACACCCATGCCGTCCCCCAGACCCAGAATTGGGCAGACTGGGCACCTTTAGGCCAGAGAAAGACCACAGGGCCAAGGAGCACTGCACTTGGGAAGGTCACGGCCCCTTTTATCTCGCCTTCAGCTGACAAGGTGAACAAGAGGGCAATCAAGTTCTATAATGATTTCATCAACGCCCTCCTGAAGAGCAACATTACCCCCATCGTGACCTTGCACCACTGGGATCTCCCGCAGGTGAGGCCTGGGGATGGGGAGGGGGTAGCTCAGCAGGGGGCACCTGAGGCTTGCCAAGGTGGGACAAAGGCTGAGGTCTGGACGCAGAGATGGGAGGGAGCCAAGAAATCTGACTCACCCACAGAGGGATGTGGTGCTGATTTCACTGATGTTTGTAAATAGGTGATAAGTGGATTTTGATGTTTTCCCAAAACATTTGGCCTAAAAACAATTCATCAAACTAAGATGAAATCCCTTTTGAGTAAGATGTGATGAAATGGCATAATTAACAAGTCTGTTTGAGCCCCATCACCTGGGCACAGTCCCCCCAGACCAAGTAAGTCTCAAGGTCACTGTCAGACATCAGTATTCAAGCACTTCTTCCCTTCACTCAGCAAGGCCTCATGGGATCCCGGCCTACTGGGAGAGGGGTGGTGTAGGTGACCCTCTGTGACACGGGCTGCAAGGGGTCAGAGAGTAGAGAAGAGGCCTCAGGGAGCTGCTGGGGGGAGGATGGGGTCCGGTCAGGTGCTTTGAGGGTTTGGGATGTGTGAGGTGGATGGGGTGTTCTGGATGGAGGGAGCACAACCAGGGGGCAGAGAGGGCATGGCAAGTGACTGGATTAAGAGTTTGGGGAGCAGGCAGGAGTGGGAGGGGTAGAGGTAGGAGGTGTGGCTTGGGGCCAGGCCCGGGAGGTCTTGACTGCCGAGCTGAGGTGACTGGGATCATTCTGTGGGGAGGTGAGCTGCCAGAGACCTCTCTACGTTGGGGTTGGGGCATAGAGCCGACTTTAGGGAGACAAACTGGAGACCACATTCCAGTTTCTTCCCTAGTTAATGGCTTTCACTCACCGGGCCCTTTCGCATGCCCTCAAACCCAGCAGGGAGAGCTCAGTAGGCATTTTCAATGGAATGCTGAATTTGGGGAAAATCCCATCTTCACAAAGCAGATGACTTTGGTCGGAAAAGAGTCCTCCACAGAAGGCAGAACCCACCCTCATAAGAGCTTCTAGGGTCTCCCATCTGCATGGCCCTCAAAATCCTAATCAGAGCTTCCATGTCCCACACCATGTCTTACTTCTTCTGCATGAGTAGTTGAGGTTCTTCTCCCAATAGCAGACCTCTCTGCCTTGGCCCATTTCTTAAATATTCAATCTATCACATTCCTAAGCATGAGAGTCTCAAACTTTCTCTGTTCCCTCCCTCTTGATTGTATATGTCACATAGCCTGACCCCACTGATGTTGCTTCATGGGGCTTCACTGGTCACCATCCTCAGGTTGTAATGCCCAAGAACCTGCATTTGGCTCTCCACTGCCCTCTACAACCTCTGTGGTGGCTATCGCCCTGTTTCTCCCACACTCCGGGCCTATAAACTCCAGAAGTCTTTTCTCCAGACACAGCCCTGGGGTAGCCACCTCCCTCTGCACTCTCTGTCTGCAGCTGCTCCAGGTCAAGTGCGGCGGCTGGCAGAACGTGAGCATGATCAGCTACTTCCGCGATTACGCCGATCTGTGCTTTGAGGCCTTTGGGGACCGGGTGAAGCACTGGGTCACTTTCAGTGACCCTCGGGTAAGCAGGGCCCTTCTCCAGGTGGGAAACGCCCCCTTCCTGGACCAGAGTGCTCCTCCCCGCTTCTCACGGGTGCTGTGGTCCCCACTTTCTGTTGCTGCAGACGATGGCAGAGAAAGGCTATGAGACAGGCCACCATGCTCCAGGCCTGCAGCTCCACGGCACGGGCCTGTACACGGCAGCACACCACATCATTAAGGTAAGTGGGGGTTCCTTCTGGGAGTGAAGCCTGGGTTTGGGGTGGAGGGACAGACCCCAGCATCAGTTCAGCCTGTCCCAGGGCTCTGAGCCTGAGTTCAGTCCTCTGTGGTTCTGGCATATTCCATCGCACCTTGGCATGGTTCCCTTGCATTCCATGAGGCTCTATGGAGGCAGTGCCCGGTCACCCAGTGCTGGACCCCTCCACCGAGATAGTACAGTGGCAGCTCTCTAGAGCTGATAGTCCAGTCAAGTGGGTGGAGTGCATGCGTGGGAAAACTTGTCACCTACAGCTCTAAGCAGTCTTGTGAGGAATGGGGACAGGAGGAAGGGGCGGGATGACAGTGAACTAGGGGCTGAAACCTCCAGTGAATGAGCAGCAGTAACTGGGGTTGTGAAGGACAGCAGTAAGAAGGGGTTAGGAGTGCTTGTCCTACAGGGTGGACTTCAAAGGCCCTGGGGTTGTGGAAGGAGAAAGAGTTTGCAAGCAGGAGTAATAAAGAACAAGATGGACACTACCCACGACCGTGAGGTATGTGGGGGAAAACAGTCCCTTCTTGGAAGAGCTGCAGTGGAGATGGTCTTTGGGGCAGCCGAGCTCAGTAAGGGCTCGGAAGGGAAGGAGACAGAAGATGCTTCAGGGTGACTCGTGAGTTACAAGGCCGCTGGGAAGGCTTGAGCAGGTGGAGGGGACTGGGTCACAGTGTAGGACACAGATGAGGATTCGGGTACCTGCGGAGCAGGGATGTGAGGCACGATGCATGGTCCCAATGGACATTCAGCAGAAGGGCAACAATCTGATCAAGCAGGAACAGGGGCCCCTGAGTGACATACTAGACTCTAAAATTCCTGTCAAGGAGAGAACCTCCTCATTCTTTCTCCATTTGGCTTAAGAGTTCCTAAACTGTGAATATTGTTTCTAAGATTTATTCATTTATTTGAGGCGGGGGGAGAGCAGGGGGATGGGCAGAGAGAGAGAATCTCAAGCAGACTCCCCACTGAGCGGGGAGCCCAATGCAGGGCTCCATCACAAGACCCTAAGATCATTACCTTAGCCGAAATCAAGAGTTGGATGCCCAAGTGACTGAGCCACCAGGTGCCCCCTAAACTGTGACTATTTAAAGGGTAGAGCTCTGAAGGCCTCAGTGGGTCACTGATGGAAAGTATGGAGAGAAGGCAGGTCAGCACATTTTGAATTCCATTCTCAAGACTGTTTCAGATGTTTGGTATTTTCCAAACTTCCTGAGCACCTATGGTAAAAGTACTGCCTAGTTACTACAGAAGACAAACAGGAACAAAGCAAGAAACTTTAGCAAAATTCTGTGGAATAAGAAATCACACCAAGGAGCGCCTGGGTGGCTCAGTGGGTTAAAGCCTCTGCCTTCAGCTCAGGTCATGGTCCCAGGGTCCTGGGATCGAGCCCAGCATCGGGCTCTCTACTCAGCAGGGAGCCTGCTTCCCCCCCTCTCTCTGTCTGCCTCTCTGCCTACTTGTGACCTCTGTCTGTCAAATAAATACATCTTAAAAAAAAAATAAAATAAAATGCTGCCTGCTACCTTGTCTGAGGAAAGCAACTGCATTCTTAAAAAAAAAAAAAAAGAAAGAAATCACACCAAGAGGTAGTTTTGTTTATGCCAGAATTAGACCAAGTTTCTTTACAGAACAGAAAACAGAACTACAAAACAGAAAACAGGTGCCTCTGGAGGTCAGAGGAAGGGAGACAGGGTATCGGTATCATCAAGGCCGGACTCAGGAAAAAGATGGGACTCCATTAACTTGATCTCTCGTCAGAGAGACAGAGGGACAGAGGGAGAGAAAGGCAGGAGAGAAATGTGCCAGTCAGGCACCTTTGATGCACCCCTCCATTTTCAGGCCCACGCCCAAGCCTGGCATTCCTACAACAGCACGTGGCGTGGCAAGCAGCAAGGTGAGCCCCACTGCCCAACCTCTAGGACACAGCCCCAGGGTGGGGGCAGCGCCATTTGCACCTGCCACTCCCTGTCCTTTCTTTTAAGGTCTGGTGGGGATCTCACTAAATTGTGATTGGGGGGAACCCATGGACATCAGTAGCCCCAAGGACATAGAAGCTGCCGAGAGATACCTACAGTTCTGTCTGGGCTGGTTTGCCAACCCCATCTATGCTGGAGACTACCCTCAAGTCATGAAGGACCGGATCGGTGAGTCAAGTCGCATTTTTAAGCTCCAGGCACCAGAACAACAGTGCTGAGCACAAGTGAGGTGATGGAGAGGCGGGGGGATGGAAGAACACACGGGGTCTGGGCAAGGCACTCAAAGGGAGAGCCCAGTCCCGTAGGAACTGAGAATGGCAAATTTGAACTGGGGAGAGCGGAGGAACGACCCCCAGACAAGTCCCCAAACGCGGAGATTGAAAATTTCAGACCCCATTCTCTGGACTTCTCTTTTCTGTTCTGCTCTCCTGTCTCTTTCTCACCACTCCCCTCCCTTACACTTGGAAGTAGGAGAGAGAACTCAAAGACACAGTCTTGGGCAATGCCAGTTCTAGTGTTGGTTCTGTCACTTGAGAAATGCTTTCTGAGCTCTGGTTTCCACATTGTCAGAGAAGAGAATAAAGATGCATAGAGCTTACAGGGCTCTATCCGTTTGGGTGCCTTTAAGTGCCATGTAACAGAAAATGCTAACTAAAATGGCCTGAAAAGTAGGGAATTTATCATCTCAGGTACCAAGTCCAGAAAAGGGTGATTCAGAGCCAGTTAATCCAGCTTTCAGGGATGTCTTTGAAAAACAAGACTCATTCCATCTTTCACTCTGGCACCTTTAGCCAGCCCATCAAACAACTCCCCATTGCCACAAGATGGCTGCAGCAGCTCCAGCATCATATCTTGATACATCAACACCCAGAGGCAGAAAAATGGAAATAGCTTGGTCATACCCATTTTTAAGAACAAGGAAAATCACCCCAGAAAAGAGTCTCCACCCACAACTGACTTACCTTCAAGGGAAGTCCTCCAGGGATGGAACTATCACATATCCCAGAATGTCCTAGACTACTAAGACTAGAGCCTCAGAGGCTGGGGGAGCCAGGACTCTCTAAAGAGGATGAAGAAGAGGGAGAGAAAGCCATGTGACTGTTGATCGGGTGGGCAACCAGCAGTGTCTGGCCATAGGAATCAGAGTATTAGCTCTGTTTACTTAGAGGTAGCAGTCAGCTTCCCCCTATAAAGAGAGACAAAGGTGGCACTCACACAGCAAGGCTATTTTGGATGTTTGACTAAGAACTGTCAACATTCCAAAAAATTCCCTTTCTAAAGAACCCTTTATCAGACTTACCTAGAATAGAAGCAGCAGGTTCTAATTCCAACTCTGCTCTAACCAGTGAGCAACTCTGGGCAACGGGTTTGACTGCATTGGGTGTCATTCTTGTCATGTGAAAATGAACAATCAGACAAATAATCTCTAAAAACCTCTCAGCAATAACCAGTTCTGGGACACCTCTATACACATAAGCTTCAAAGTCCTGAGAATGACATCAAGATGCCCAGGGAAAAGCCCTGAGGATGGGACACAGCCCATCATTCCCACAGCATTCACTCCCGGGCTCCCTGGAGGCCATGGCAGGAGCCACAACAGGATGGCACTAAAGAAGTCAAATTGATTATTTGTCATACAAGAGTTCCTAGGCTTCGGGCCAATTGATTCCAGACCCTGACAATGCCATCTTTGTGGTAATTCAAATGGAAACGGGGCTGAATTTTTCCCAGTACAACGGGGAAAGAAGGATTCTTTGAGCAGGTAATATTTTCTTCTGCTGGAAGTCTTGTATACCAGTTACTTGCAGGCATCTCATAAGCGCCATATATGAACAAACATGATTCTAGACCCGTGTTGTCCAGCAGAACTTCCAGTGATGGTGGAAATGTTATCTGTGCCGTCCAGTAGGTTAGCCTTCAGTCACTTGCGTCTATTTAAATTTCAAAGAACTAAAAAATCAGTCCTTCAGTGTGACTGAGGATGCGTCAGCTACTGGCCACATGTAGCCAGTGATTACTGTATTAGTTCAGGGACAACGCCTTGTGGTTTTCAAGTAAAGTAATAACACGCTAGGATCTTAAAGGTATCTAATAACACAAGCTCTTCACTCAGTTAATCTAAACCAATAGCCTCTTTGGAAATATGTTTATGGTTATATTTTAGAACAACTCCTACAGATGTTTCCTATTTTTACTCATTTAAAAGCCCCCCCCCTTTTCTTTTTGCAGAGATCATAGGAAGGTTTTAGGCACGTTTCAAATTTTTTTAATTACAAGAGATAACAAGATGAAAAGTCAAGTTTCCCTCCCTCCCTCTTCCCACTGCTCCCATCCTCCCCAGCAGGAAGCACACTTACCAAGAAGGATTGTGCACGTGTGAGCAAAAACACTGCCGCTCCATGTGTGTACTTGCATCTTTCACTGAAAACATGGATCTTGGCTTCTTTCCAAGTTGTTATATAAAGGGCTGCGTCAGTCATTTCTCTTGACTGCAGTGTTGTACGGAAGAATATCTGACTATTTATTTAACCAGTCTCTCCTCATAGACGTTTGGGTTGTTTCCAATTTTTTGCTACTTAATCTACAGTGAAGGTCCTGGTACACACATCCTTTTACACATGCAAGTAAAACATAGGATAAACAGAGCTAGGAAATAATACAGGAATCCAACCCCATTTTTTTCCATATAGCTCCAAAGTTGTAGGCAAACCATTTACTGAGTCCTCTATGGAAATACAACTTTCAAGCAACATAAGCTTTTAACACCGTGAATAGTATTCAAATGTCAAAATTCCAGATAAAAAGGCTAAGGTTATGTTTTTCATACAAACCAATCCCAAAGCCCGAGATCTGGGTAAGAGTTCTTACGTCAACATGCCAGTATCGTCGTGGTACAGAACAGCAAAAGGATTGTGAGAAAGCCAAACTCTATTAAACTCCATTTTTCTCTCTCAATAGGGAAAAAAAGTGCAGAGCAAGGCCTGGATATGTCAAGGTTACCAGTGTTCTCACTCCAGGAAAAGAGCTACATTAAAGGCACATCTGATTTCTTGGGATTAGGCCATTATACTACTCGGTACATCACAGAAAGGAACTACCCCTCCCGCCAGGGGCCCAGCTACCAGAATGATCGTGACTTAGTAGAACTGGTTGACCCCAACTGGCCTGATCTGGGGTCAAAGTGGCTGTATTCTGTGCCATGGGGATTTCGGAGGCTCCTCCACTTCGCTCAGGTGATGATCACGTGAAGCTATTTAATGAACGTTTTTTTTCCTTTAAAGATTTTATCTGAAAAGAATGAGAGAGTGTGTGATTGTGTGTGTGTGTGAGTACGTGTGCGCATGCAAGCATGCACGAGGGGAGGGAGAGGGATAAGCAGACTCCCTACAGAGCTGACATGGGGTTCTATTTCACGATCCAAAGACCCGAAAACCTTGACCCCAGCTGAAATCAAGAGTTGGACCCCTAACTGACTGAGCCACCCAGGTGCCTCTAATGAACATTTCTGACCTCAAATCATGAGCTTAGGCTCAGATGCCTACGTTTAAGTTGTTGTTGTTGTTTTTTTTTAAGATTTTATTTATTTATTTGACATACAGAGATCACAAATAGGCAGAGAGGCAGGCAGAGAGAGAGAGGGAAGCAGGCTCCCCGCAGAGCAGAAAGCCTGATATGGGGCTCGATCCCAGGACCCTGGGATCACGACCTGAGCAGAAGGAAGAGGCTTTAACCCACTGCGTCACCCAGGTGCCCCCTTTTTAAAGTTTTTAATTCCAGTTAGGTGTTTACCTTTTAAAGTCAAACTCAGTCACCTCCACTTCAGAGGCTCCTAGATATAGGCTTTAGGGACTAATGCTGGCTATGAGTAACCACCTCAATGGGTAGAACCATAGCTACAAATTCTCATCCCACAGTTATTTGGCTGCCCTTCTCACTTGAAATGAGCTATGTGGGAAAAAATAAGCCCTGAAGTATATTTTCTCTATAACGATGCTGATTCAATGAGAAATGTAGTCTTTCGTACTTGCTCCTGTCTACATTCACCTCCAAATAAATGTGTGAACTGGAACTTACTGAACGCTAAATACACACAATTCAAATATGGCGGCTTAAATAATCCACTCTCCTATGTGCCCCAGACTCGGAAACCCACATGTAGGGTAGAATTTTTAAGATATTCCTATGACTCACTTCCAGACTCAATACGGCAATCCTCCCATCTATGTGACAGAAAACGGTGCGTCTCAAAAGTTACACTGTACGCAATTATGTGATGAGTGGAGAATTCAGTACCTTAAGGGCTACATAAATGAAATGCTAAAAGGTGAGCTGCAAACCAAGACTGTCTTCACATATTTTCTACTTAACTTGGACAGAATTTGGTAATAGCCATGATTGACTGAAGCTTATTTCTGAATCTCCTAAGTACATTAAAAATTATCTTTACAATGTTATTTTTCCAAGTAAGTGAAACATATTAAAAAATGGAACAAAATGTCTTTCAGCTATAAAAGATGGTGTTAATATAAAAGGGTATACTTCTTGGTCTCTGTTGGATAAGTTTGAATGGGAGAAAGGATACTCAGATAGATACGGATTCTACTATGTCGAATTTAACAACAGAAATAAGCCACGCTACCCAAAGGCGTCAGTTCAATATTACAAGAAGATTATCACTGCCAATGGGTTTCCCAACCCAAGAGAGGTAGGACTAATTATTGATGTTACTTTTTCTAGATTTTTTTTAAAAAATCTCTGCCCTATTAGAGGGGGCTAGAACTCACGACCCCAAGATCGAGAGTCAGGTCCTTTTCTGTCTGAGCCAGGCCAGTGCCCCTCACTGGTTCTAGATTTTTGAAGAGCTAAGCAGCTTGGGGTGTGCAGCGTAGCAAACCTCTCGGCTCCGTGGAGGAGGACAGGGGTTTGTGGGAACACGTCCCTTACGACTTTTCCCCTAACTTGTGCCACTTCTTTGCTCATTTGTTTAGAATGTGGTAAATATTCCTTAAATTTCAGTCCTCACTTCAAATTCAATCCCTAATTTGCAGAGCATGAAGGACACACTGGAGTTATGTATAAGTCCTATTTGTTTTAGGTTATGAGGGTCAGGTTAACTAGACACTTCTAGTTAAATGTTATTTTAAATGTTATATCTTAATGCAAACAAATACTGCTTACTTACTCTTCAACATCCATGGAAAGAGAAGAGGTAAATTAAATGTATAATGACCATAACTTTCAATTCTTTTCCCTCTAGTTCCAAAATAATATTAAAAATAATCAAACTTAGAATTAATAATCCTTTACAACATACCAAACATTTTCAGTCACCTATAAATTTTTCCATCCGTTCTCTATGTTGCTATTGATGGTAGGGAATAAAAAGCCTAATTTAGAATGTCTCAATAAAGACAATTTCTAAAAATAAATCTCACTTATTTACCAACACCCTTTGAGGATGAGCCCAGGGGCACCATAAATGAACAGTGACTCATAGGCTTTCAGCAGTTTGGCACTTCTAGAAAAGGGCTATATTCTAATCTCTTCAAGAATAAAGACCAGTTTGGTTGTTTATTTTGACTCCCTCACAATGATGCACATAGGCATTTAATAAATATTAACCAATTTAAACTCTTTTAATAAAATTCTTTATTTCAAAATTCTTGAAATTCTTGAATTCAAAATTCAAAATTCTTTTAAATAAATTCTTTATTTCAAAAATTATTTGGAACAGCAAAAATTAGTCTAAGATGACATTACTTATCTAGTGGGTTTTTATTAGGTGGAAAGCTGGTACCTCAAAGCCTTGGAAACTTGTTCTATCAACAACCAGATGCTTGCTGCAGGTGAGTATATTTTAATTTCTCCCTCTGATAATTAAGGAACATAATTATACCTATAAAGATATTACCAAAACCTCAAAATGTGGATCTATCCAAAGTTGATCATTCCAAAACATACAATTAAAAATGAATTTATTCCCTCACTTTGAAACAATGTCAGATTTCTGTTTTATAAGCATTTCAAACAACATTTAAAAAATCTACCACAAAAGAGAAATATTTTATCCATCCTCGTTTTATTCTTTCTGAATCATACAGTCAGTTTATAAACCCATTTTTGTTATAGTGGGCTTTGTGGAAGGAGGGAAAAATGCAACCATATTTGAATAAAGAAAAGGCAAAGAACACTCCAGATACGATATTCTCTCATCCAGAAAGTAATTACTGAGCACTCACTATTAGCTAGGGGGTGTTTTAAGCTCAGCAATAAACTAAACAAAGTTCCTGACCTTACAGAAGCAAGGTTTCTTGTGCAACAGGATCAACAAGGCTCAGAGATGTAGAGGAACAAAGATGCTTCTACACACCAACGAATGCCAGCACACAGCATTTATTTCTTTGAATTCTGTCTTTCCCTAAGAGCAATCAGAGAAATGTACTTCCTGTTTTAACAAACAGGAACACGTTTGTTAATGTGGTATGTTAATCTTTAATGTGGTATCAGAGGTGGAAAATGCTAGATGAAACAAATCCTACCAATTCAGCTATTTTTTTTTTCTTTTTCCAGCTGAGCTATTTTTTTTATAGGCCAATTTTACAGGCCACTACCATGCCCTGCTCTCATCTAAATAACCAGGTAATAGCAAGGATGCATATTCCTTTAAGCCAAAATAAACTTATATTTTATTACCTACACACATGATGTGGAATCTACTGCTGAGTCTATGAATTCTGTGGGACCAGGGCCTCATGCCTTATTTATTATGGTAGCCAGGGTGCCAGGCACAAAACCTGAAAGTAGAAACTACATAAATGTCCACTACTATAATCATGTACATGAACACTGCCCATTGTTCAACTCTTCGAGATTATTACTTAACTACATAAGAGTTGCCACACAAACTTTCAATATGGAAACTCCTACACCTCTTAAGTTACACAGTGACATCTTTGAAGGGTTAGAGATGCTTCCCAAGGATTTTCTTTCAAAAACCCTCCACAGTGAAAATCATAGAAACCAGGGAACATGCTTTTTAATATCTTCACATGAATTTATGGTAAGTATAACATACCATTAGGCTTTATTCCAATACCTCTGGAAGAACCAAATGTAGGCATTCTTTAGCCCACACTTTGTGAAATATTTTATAAAGCCCTCACATATTTTTAAGAACATTTAATTCACCATGTTCTCTTTTGGAGCAAGTGAGGATAATTAGAAAGCTTGATGATGCCATTTTCCAAATTTTTGCAAGTATGGTTGAATCTTTCAGGATGAGGCTATATTCGCTGAAATGATGACCTGCTCATTTGTTGTGTTCTCCCTCCTGTTTCAGAGCCTCTACTAAGTCACATGCAGATGGTGACAGAGATCGTGGTACCTACAGTTTGCACCCTGTGCATACTAATATCTGCTGTTCTCCTGCTGCTCCTGCTTCGGGGACAGAGCTGAGAGAGGGTTGCCCATTCTGCAGATTCATCTTTCATCAGGAATCTTCAGGATCTTCCTCCTTTCTCTGCTTTGAAGGTTTATATACGATTCTGTTTTCAGGCTTTGTGATAAAAAAATTTTTTTTGGTCTTGTGCTGGGATTTAAAAATTAGAAAATAAAAAGAAGCAAAAATGAAATAAAGACCATCTGTCAAAGTCAATGTTAGTATTTTGCTGTTATGCATCTATTTTCACTTTGCAAAAAAGGAATCCTAGCACACAAACTGTTTTTGATACTTGGTATTTTTTTCCTTCTAAAACTCTATTCAGAGGCGCCTGGGTGGCTTGGTCAGTTAGGCATCCAACCCTTGATTTTGACTCAGGTCATGATCTCAGGGTCCTGGGGATCAAGCCCTGCTACAGGCTCCTTAATCAGCACAATGTCTACTTATTTCCCTCTTCCTCTGCCCCTTGCCCTGCTCATGCTCTCTTGCAAATGAATAAATCTTTAAAAAAATAAATAAAAATAAAAATCTCTCCAGAAACATTACTTTAATGTGAAAATAACTGTCAACCTCGCACTGTCCTACACACAATGGACACAGTCATTCATCTACAGATAACAATCCCTTCAGGTTCTAAATTCTATCGAGCAACTAGGAAAATGCATTAGGTGGGTACCAAGTAAGTGAACACGTATACTTTCCTGAGATAAATTTTCTTACGCTAAACTCAATTAACCTCAGTGAAATATCTCAAAGAAATATATTTAATCTCTTTTCTGTAATTATATATTCAGGGTTTTTAAATAAACGTCCATTTTATTCTTTAATTATGCTAAAATGCAGAAGTTAAATAACACCTATTTATTTGGGGTTCAAACATGGCTTAAGAAAGAATGATATTAAGCATTTTATTCATTACCTGATTCTACTGTTTCTAAAACACAAAAACAGTAAGACAGTAGAAAATGCTATTGCATTCATTCTCTTGGTTAATACTGTCTCAAACATTTTAAAAAATGGTATTTACATCTGGGGCTTTAGTGCTACAATCGGGCTGGGGTAAAACTGTTTTGTTCTTTTGAAAATTTTATTTAAGTTCTACTTAATTAACACACAGTGCAATATTGGTTTCAGGGGTAAAATCTGGTGACTCATCACTTACATATAACACCCTGTGCTCAACAAAACAAGTGTCCTACTTAATGCCCATCACCCATCGAGCCCACCCCCGACGCAACTCCCTCCATCAATCTCAGTTTGTTCTCTAATGTTAAGAGTCTCTCCTGGTTTGCTTCCCTCTCTCTATTTTCCCCCACCCCATATGCTCATCCGTTTTTGTTCTTAAATTCCACGTAGGAGTAAAATCATATGGCACTTGTCTTTCTCTGACTGATGGATTTCACTTAGCATAACATAATCTAGCTCCATCCACGTCATTGCAAATGCCAAGAATTCATTGTTTTTGATAGCTGAGTAATGATCTATTATATATAGATATATCTTCTTTAACCATTCATCAGTCGATGGACACTTGAGCTCTTTCCATGCTTTGGCTATAGTCGATAATGCTGCCATAAAATAGGGGAGTGCTGGGTAAAATTATTTTTAACAGAACTTGGCTTTCAATGTCAAACTGACAGGCTCGTTCAGGGTTTTTCTCTCCTATCATTTTTGAAATCAAACTCTCTACCACATATACAGATTTAAAATGCAAAGATATTACCACTCAAAAAATTGTTTTTATTTCTCTGGTTTTAGGATTAACCTGACCTATTCAGTTGACTACAGAAAGCAGAAAGGAAATTACAGACTTGCGTTGCTCAATAACATCTGGTAAGCCTCTTGCAGGATTACTGAAAAATAATCCATATTCCAAATGGACAAAATCAACATTTCTGTTATTAAAAAAAACTGAAACATAAGCTACTTATACATTACAAAGTATTTGGGGGGAACACAAAGCGGACATAGTACCTTAGAGAGGACTCCTTCAGCAGACTTCATTTGAAATGCACCTGGCTGCAGGTAACCAGGTTAGTAAAGGACATCCTTTCTTCCAGGCTACTGTTCAATGTCAATTCAGAAACATCTGTAACCAGACAGAAATCAGAACTGCTTACCAGCCTGCTGGCCTTTCTACTTTCTACTGCTCAATGTTACAATAATCAAGAAGTAATCTGAATGACATGTGTCTTCTACTTTGAATTTATGAGACAAAAACCAGCAGGGATGATTCAAACCCTTTGAGATGCACTGAAAACGTGATTGAAGGAAATACAAGGCAGATATTTTTTTAATCCTGTATTTTGATTTGGGAATGTACTGCTTCATCTTTCTGCCTCATCCACTGTGGTTAAACTCTTTTTCCAATCTTAACACATGTTTCAGAAAACAATTTCTACTTGGGATTTCTGGTCTTAAGGCCAGACACATATGCATTTTTTCATCTGAAGACGGTAGTATTTAAAAAAATAAGTGGTACAATTAAGATTTAGATGAGATTATGGCCCCATTCTTGTGGGTCAACATTTTGGTTTCCACATTTCTCACTATTCTCAATAATCATTTGCGGAGAAGGCCCGGGCAAGCAGCACTCTCCCAGATACTGTTCTCCTCTGTTCGCTCCAAATCATTATTCTCTTCCCCATGACATCGCTTCTCAAGTCTTCCTGTTTTTGATCTCAATCTTTTACTAAACAGTATCACATTAGATATCTTGAAAGGCTAGTAGGTGACCTAAGTCTTCAGTCCAATGCGGCAGAAAGTCTAACCTCTGAAATGCGTATGTTTGGCAAAAATAAATCATGGCTGGGCTTTAATATTTAAAACTGGGTCTTTGCATAGCCCATGATGCTTACAAATGAGGGCCTCCTTCACCAGTGGGTCTTGCTTTGGGCTAGAGGTGACTGAATAAATTTCTAGATAAACACCAAGAACATAATATAAAGTTATAGCCAAAATGGAGTAATGAGTGCTTTTCTAAGCACAGAAATATATGATTTCATAAGAATTCTTAATTTTTTGGGGGGCGCCTGGGTGGCTCAGTGGGTTAGGCCGCTGCCTTCGGCTCAGGTCATGATCTCAGGGTCCTGGGATCGAGTCCCGCATCGGGCTCTCTGCTGGGCAGGGAGCCTGCTTCCTCCTCTCTCTCTTTCTCTCTGCCTGCCTCTCTGCCTACTTGTAATCTCTGTCTGTCAAATAAAATAAATAAAATATTAAAAAAAAAAAAAGAATTCTTAATTTTTTTTAATTCCTTATTTTCATAGGCAGAGTCATTGGCATAATGAATCAATGAATTATTTTAACTCTAACCAAGGTAATTTTCACTCTTTTTTGAAGTAATCTGCATCAAAGACTCTAGAAGATATGTTCAATCTATTTCACTTATTCAGCATCATTGAAAAAAGGTGTTTAATCTTGTATGAATTTCCTCATAAACAGGTTAGATTTTTATGTGATATTAAAACAGCATTTTCCAAAAATGTTTCACATATGTTCACAGCTTTAAAACTTTATTTTTTATCATAAAAAAGAAGTCTTTTTCAAAAACAAACCAACCTGAAACAACATATGTAGAGAAACAAAATGCTTAAATTGGTGGTTCTCAAACTAGTTGCCCAAAAGAATCCCCTGGACAACGTTAAAAATCATTGATGTTCAGGTACTAGCTCCAGAGATTCTGTTTTTTTTTTTTTTTTTTAGATTTTTATTTATTTATTTGTCAGAGAGCAAGCAAGAGCGAGCACAGGCAGACAGCAGACAGAGTGGTAGGCAGAGTCAGAGGGAGAAGCAGGCTCCCTGCGGAGCAAGGAGCCCAATGTGGGACTCGATCCCAGGATGCTGGGATCATGACCTGAGCCGAAGGCAGCTGCTTAACCAACTGAGCCACCCAGGCGTCCCATAGTTCCAGAGATTCTGATTTACTTGGTCTTGTTATTAAGACACTAAAAGCTCCCTAAATGATTTTAATCTTCACCCAAAGCTGAGAACAATCACTGCTCCCAAGAAGCCACACCTCCAGCTTAAAATTTCATTGTCTCCTTCCAGATCTTCTCTTATGCCCCATTCTCCGTATTTTTTCCAGGCTTTTGCTAATGTAAACAGTATCGCACTTGTTCATAGGTCTTTTCCCACGTGTCTGGTTTTATGTAAGGAAAAAATCCCTACTAATAAAACAAAATGTATTTTATTTTATTTTTATTTATTTTTAAAGATTTTATTTATTTATTTGACAGACAGAGATCACAAGCAGGCAAAGGGGCAGGCAGAGAGAGAGGAGGAAGCAGGCTCCCCGCTGAGCAGAGAGCCCAATGTGGGGCTCAATCCCAGGACCCAGGGATCATGACCTGAGCCGAAGGCAGAGGCTTTAACCCACTGAGCCACCCAGATGCCCCTACAAAATGTATTTTAAATTTTGGTGGATATCGCTCTCCACAGGAGCGGTGCAACCTTACACTTCAACTGGCAATGTGTGAGGCCGCCACCTGGCTCACATCCTGACCTTACTGTGACACCAAACTCTTTGATCTTTGCTAATCTGACAGGTAAAAGATGGTGTCCTTGGAATGTAAATGTGCATTTCTTTTACTATAGGTGGGGCTGAGCACCTTTTATCTTGAAGATGACATTTGAATATCCTCTTTGCTAAACTGTTCAAGTTACCTGACCATTTTTCTGAGTTATTAATTATTTTTCTTACTGATTTAGAAGTTCTTTATATACTAGGCAATTTTGTCCCTTTTCTGAACATGAGCTGCCAAGTTGATTTTCCTAGTTTATCACTTGTTGTTTTGTCTCTGGTATTTTTTGGTCATGCAGAAATTTTTTTAGTTTTCTATGGTTGATTTTCAAGCTTTATACCTTCCAGATTTCATATCACACTTTGAAAAGACAGCAGGACTTTAGCTGATGGTTCTTAGGAAAATTTTTCCATTTCTTTAGGACTTTTACCATTCAGCCATATGAATTGAGAAGTTTCCATTCTAGCTGAGAGAAGTTTCCATTATGCTTGAATCAAAACATATTTCAGGGAGAAAAACAAACATTTTCTGGAAATAATTTTGCAAGGTATTAATCTTTAAAACGAACTATTTGTATAGTTCTGCAGTTCAACAACCAGCAGTGGTTGACTATAAGCTTTTCGAAATCTTTTCAGATTCTGTCTTAAAATTATCAGATTTGGGGCACCCGGGTGGCTCAGTTGGTTGGGCAACTGCCTTCGGCTCAGGTCATGATCCCGGAGTCCCAGGACAGAGGCCTGCATTGGGCTCCCAGCTCCTCAAGGAGTCTGCTTCTCCCTCTGACCTTCTCCTTTCTCATGCTCTCTCACTGCCTCTTTCTCGAATAAATAAATAAAATCTTTTAAAAAAGAACCAACTATCAGATTTGATTTTGAACAATCACTGCAATATCTGAAATGCAGCCATTTAAGATGTACAAAATGAGAGGACAGCACCATGCAATCCACACACATGAAGATAACAGTTTTACGGGTACTTGCTGAAGTAAAAATACTTGGAGCCGGCATATCATACCAGGGGCTCACACACATTCTCTGACTGATGTGGACCATCTTTGATAGAACATTAGAAATAGCAACCCTCTTCCAGCCTCCCCAGAGAAGAGATTAGGGCAGAAATACCATCATGAAAGAGTGCAAAGAAGAATGAGCTGGCATTTCAACCTCATAATCTACTTTTACGCCCTGTATCCCTACTGCTCAACCTCTTTTTTTTTTTTTTTAAAGATTTTATTTATTTATTTGTAAGAGAGAGAGAGAGTGAGAGAGTGGAAGGCAGAGTCAGAGGGAGAAGAAGGCTCCCTGCCGAGCAAGGAGCCCGATGTGGGACTCGATCCCAGGATGCTGGGATCATGACCTGAGCCGAAGGCAGCTGCTTAACCAACTGAGCCACCCAGGCGTCCCTGCTCAACCTCTTTTAGTAAAGGTTCCTCTATGCAGGATACCTCTTCCAGGGCTTTTTTTCCAGAATAAATACGTTATACACTTAGAGTTCAGGAAAATTATTTAAAACAGCGTAAGAGCTATCATACTATGCCAGTAAAGATTCGATTTCACTTCTATTAGAACAATTTATCTGAACAGATGACAAACCATCTTTACCAGGTTTGTGGAAACTCAGATGGTCTACCGGTATGCTGTCACTCAGCTGCCAAACTGTTTTCACCTTCTTCTGACCACCACTTATTTCCACTTTCCATTTCTGTGGCTTCTCACTAAGGAAAGAAGAAAACATCAAAGGGGGATAAAAAGCCCAGTTAGTTATTTCCTCCCTCCTTCCTTCCCTCCCTCCCCACTCATGAGTGAAATCCTGGATGTCAGAGGCACGGAGGAAGAAGAAACGGGTAGGCCACAATTCTAAATTATGGGTTTTGAGTAAGAATTACCTACAGGATATTGATGTTGGGCATTCACATCTAACAGGCATCTAGAAACATGACTCGAAGCTCAGGAGACAGAGACATGAGTTATGAATCATCATTAGCACAGAGGAAGCAAGGCCTTAAGTATGAATACAATCAACCAGGGAAGATGGAAAATAAGAAAAAGAGGCAGAAGGTGGAGTTCTGGTGAAAACCCATATGAGAAGCAGGCAGAGGAGGAACATGAAAAGAGATCTACTCTCAGTCTTAGAGGTGGGCCAGAGAGATAGAATTAAAATTAAGACAAAAGCTATGTCACAGAAGTGAAGTGAGGGGATAGGTCCAAGAAAGGAATAGTTTTAAATGCCAAACAGCCTTGTAAGTGCTTACTTATAAGGAGAAAAGAATTGGTGGGCCAGCTAATGACAAAAGGAGCTAAAACACACTCTTTCATTGGAAAATTGTCCGCTGGATTTGGCAATTAGGAGGCCACTGGAGACCTCTGTCAGAGCAGTTTCAAGGAATGACCGAGTTTGGCTGAGAAGGAACCAAACCAAGGAAGGGTATAATCAGAATGACTTCAGTAGAAGAGAAATTTTAAGTACACTGCATGCAGAGGGAAGAGCTCGGGAGACCATCATTGGAGGCAACCTCAGAGTCTATGTGGATGGCCAGTCTGTAACTTTATAGTGTCATGGTCCCCATACCTCCCCAATCCCAAATCCTCTCACTCCCACAGCCATACCCTTGACTTTGTCATCAATACCCTGATCACTTCCTTCCCAATCTGTCATTTCCCTTCTGGCTACATTTTCTGCCCTATACTGTGAAGGAATTACAGATTGAGAGAAAAATGAAGACTAGAGGCCCACAGGAAGGAAGAGAAAAGACAAAAGAAAGGACTGGGAGAAGAAAGAGGGGGAACTCCTTTCAGATGATAGTCAAAAAGCAGGAGAGAAAGGATTAAGGTTTTGGAGGTAAAGCAGCTCTTAGTCGTAAGATTCCCCAGGGAAAGGACACAGAAATTGACCAAGAATTATAGCCAGGCTTAGAGTGTAACTTTTTTTTTTAAAGAGTTTATTTATTTATTTGAGAGAGAGAGAGAGCAAGAGAGTGAGCATGCACAAGTGGGGGGGCGGGCAGAAGAAGAGGGAAAGAAAGAAGCAAACTCCACACTGAGTGGGGAGCCAGACACAGGGCTTGATCCCAGGACCACGAGATCACAACCTGAGCAGAAGGCAGATGGCCACCCACACCGCCCCCCACCTTAAAGTATAATTTAATTATTAAATTGCTGACCTTTGATATAAGCTTTTTACAGCAGTTGGTCTGACTGGTAGCTGAAAAATGTGTTGTTCATCAAGAGGATTTTGTTTGTAATATTTTATGCAGGACCTAAAACAAACAAACAAAAACAAACCCAAAAAAGGACATCTTTTGGGGGAAAAAAGTGCCCCCTGGAGATAAAGGTTTTCTGATAATCTAAAGCTCTTAAGGGAAACATTTCATCTAGGACCACTAACCAAAACAATAACAAAAGAATAATTTCAGGGCCACAAAAGTGAAAAAAAAATGCCCCCTCCCCCTTACACAAAAGTTGGGTTGTTTTTGATTCTGAAAGCAAATCTCATTCAATTTTTTAAAAAATTTTTAAATCAAAAGAAGACATATTTCTCACAATGTAAAATATATTCAAGTTGAGCCAAAGTAAAGGCATGAGAGGGGAAGAAAGGTATCAGAGAAAGAAAAGCAAAAAGAAGCAAAAGAAAGACAATGATAGCCTCCATGGTTTTCAAACTCTAGAGAATTAAAGGGTTAACTCATTTACACTCTTCATCTTTAATGACAATAAATCTTTTAGAGTCTGTAAACAACAACAATTTCAAACTTTTCCCTGTACAACTGAGACAAATTCTGATTTTGGGAAAGGCCCAGGGAAAAAGCCAGCCCTTCCACCAGATGGTTCACTCATTTCCAATCTGAGGCTTCAAATACACATAAGACGCCAGCAACCCACGTAAGAGGATCATTCCAAGCTGTTTATAGTCAAACTCATCAGTGGAATCTCTAAAATTACAGCAGTGCTATTGACAGAGGTCTGGTAATAACAGTTGGTTCCACTCAAGTACCGTATGGAGATCTAGCAATGCTTAGTTTGGCCGCAATGTATTAAGGACAGAAAGAAAAGAGAAGGAAGTAGTCATGAAGCACCTATTAGGTGCTGGGTTCTTATACACATGCCATCATTTAACCCCAACAACAAACACATAAGGTTATTGGTTCCTGTTTCTAGATGAGAAAACAAGATGCAACAAGAGGAAACTTCCCCAGGAAGGCAGAAAGTGCTAGGCCAAGTGTTGAACCCGAGTCCTTCTGAATCCAGAGCCTTTCCCTTCCTCCAACTGGGACCAGAACCATTCTGCTGTGGAGACAGGCTGTACAGAGTCTAGCCGAACTGATAATAAAAACTGCACACATTTTGGCTCTAGCTGTTTCACAAGAGAATTCATGTGTATGTGACAGGACCAAGAGAGCAATACTTACTGTGTTAAAGCAAAGAGGAGCTCATGTTGGGGCTTAATGAAAAGCATGCAACTGACTAATATTTCTAGAATATGGTGGAGTTTTTGAACACGATACACCTGTTCTTGTATATCTACTGATGGAGTAATGAAATATTCCTGGAATAAAAAACAGCACAAGCAAAATAAGAAGTTAAAGAACGAGAACAATCTTTACAAAGATTGCTATGCTTGCTAAACCTTAACTATGCTTGATTTAGGGGAAAAAACTGGAGGCAGCCAGAGAATGTGCCACCTTTCAATATTATTCTTTAGACTAAACCATAAGTGAAGTCGTTACTGAGAATGTTCCCAACAAACCATTACGTTCTCTGGTCAAATCAAATCCAAGAACTGCCTTACCACAGAGGCCTGAGTGGGTAACTAATACCACCCTCTGAACTCTCCAGTTGGAGTGACTTGCAAATCCACAAGATAATTCTTAACTTCAATACCTTTGCCAGGTGTACAGAACTGTCCACCTCTAAAAATAGGTAACAGTACCAAGAGATTAATCAAGTGTGTTGATAAGCTTCCACTCATCTATTATTGGCAAACTGGTACAACCAGTTTAAAAAAAAAAAAAACCTTGGCAATATATGTCAAGCATCATCAAATGCTCAGACCTCATCCTATTTTTGAGAAAAGATCCTAAGGGAGTACACTCCATGGTAAATATGGAAAGTGGAAGTCTATGACGGCCCCCAAGATTCCCACTGCCTGAAGTACATATCTTATATAATCCCTTCCCCTACAGTGAGGCCAGAACTTGTGAATATGATGGGATGTTACATCCATGATAAGGTTACTAAATGACTGACTTTGAATTAATCTACAGGGAGATTATTACCTGGTCATCACTATGATCTACCTAATCAGGTGAGCCTTTTAAGAGAAGGTGATGCATTAGAGATGCTCTCCTGTTGGCTCTGAAGAAACAAACTGCCCACCATGTTGTGGAGAAGGCCACATGGCAAGGACGCATGAGCAACCTCTAAGACCTGAGACTGGCTCTGGGTCGACAGCTAGCAAAAAAATGGGAACCTTCGTTATCAGACCACAAGGAAATGAATTCTGCCAACAACAAATGAGAAAATTTAGAAGAATATTTTTCCCTAGTCAAGGAGATGGCTGACACCTTGATTTCAGCTTTGTGAAACTCCAAGCAGAAGATCCAGCTAAAATGTGCCCAGTGTCCAACCCCGGGAAACTGTGATCTAATATAGCTGTGTTCATTTACACTTCTCAGTTTGTACTCCAGGAGTACCCCCCTTATCCAAGTTTTCACTTTCCACGGTTTCAGTCCTCCTGAAAGGTCAATAGTGGTCTAACACTAGGTCATAACACCTACATCATTCACCTCACTCAATCTCATCAGCATTTTATCATCCCACATCACAAGATGGGTGAGTGCAGTAACATACTTTGAGAAAGACAGAGACCACACCACATAACTTTTATTACATTATATTATTATAATTGTTCTATTTTTAGTCATTGCTGTTAATCTCTGATTGTGCCTAAACTTTAGGATAGGTGAGTGTGTACAGGAAATGACACAGTATACATAGTATTTAGTACTATCCATGGTAGTCCCCCTTAGGTAGGTGGGGACTACTGGAATTTGTTATGCAGTAATAGAAAACAAATACAGTAAGGAAAAAGCATCAGAATCATTTGAAATAAGAGAGGACTTGTTTAAAAAGACATATTCTTGAGCCCCAGGTCTATGGAGACACTAGGGCCCAGGAATTAATAATTCAGTAAGTCTTAAAGAAGATTCTCCAAGTTTAAGGACTATTGTGTCAAAAGTCTGGAGTCAAACCATATTAAAATAAAAACAGGCAAATGAAATTGCTAGGGGGTATTCATGAAAATAAAGAGTACTTTATCTGTTAATTATTTACTTTTATACTTATCTGTTTCCTAGGTCCTAAGACAGAAGCTGGCACAGAATAGGTATTTAGTATCTATAGGTAAAACGAATAAAAGAAAAACCAACTTTAGAATAAAAAAAAAAAAAAAACTCACCAAGTGATTCAAGGATGCAAGTTCCTGACCTAGTAAGAAAAAACACATAAATGAAAATAAGCTTCAGATATTGTCTATTAGCTGCTAAGGAACCTGAGTAAAAAAAAAAATTTTTCAAGATTTCATTTATTTATTTATTTATTTATTTGACACAGAGAGAGAGAGACACCACAAGTAGGCAGAGAGGCAGGCAGAGAGAGAGGAGGAAGCAGGCTTCCCGCTGAGCAGGGAGCCCAATGTGGGGCTCGATCCCAGGACCCTGAGATTATGACCTGAGCCGAAGGCAGTGTCTTAACCCACTGAGCCACACAGGCACCCCCTAAGTAAAATTTTTCAGAGTTCATATATAAAAGGGATGCTCAAGTTAAATAGTTCCTCAGAAATAGCCAAATTTTATGGCATGTTACACCATAAATATATATTAACACTATTCTAAAACCATCACAGCTTGCCTCTAAAAAAAACAACCAAGTGCTGGGTATTAAAACAGCATCCCACAAAATGATTTTTTTATTTACTACACCAACCTTCTAGGATCTCAAAATGTTTGAATTGAAAACACAAGCAAACAAAAACTAGAGTGCTATTTAATCAAGTATCTCTTTTTTTTAAGTTTTTATTTATTTATTTGAAAGAGAGAGAGAGAGCATGAGAGAGAGAAAACATGAGAGGAGAGAGGTCAGTGGGAAAGCAGATTCCCTGCCGAGCAAGGAGCCTGATGTAGGATTCGATCCTGGATTCCAGAATCATGACGTGAGCCAAAGGCAGTTGCTTAACCAACTGAGCCACCCACGTGCCCTTAATCAAGTATCTTTATCAAGAAGGAAATTAAGTGCCAGAAAACAGAAGGGCTGATTTCACAGTGAGCCAGAGTGAAAGCCAGGGCTATAAATGACAGGGCCAAGTAGAAAGAGAACATCTGAGAATGACTCTGACTAAAGACTGTGAAGTACTTTTTAATTTTTTAAAAGCTGGGAAAGGGACTCACCTATGAAAAAACTGATATAATCTTTCTTCAGTTTATCCAGACCAATTTCCAAAAGCATCTTGACTGGAACAGTCCCACTGAGAGCAACTGAGTCCATGGTTCCATGATAAGACTGATGGATAAGCTTACTTAGTAAACTGTTACTCCCGCTGTGGAGCTAGAAATTTAAAATATATATATATATATATAAAAACACAAGTAAAAACAAACAAATCCAATAAACAAAAGAGAAGCAAACTGCATTAGCTACAAGCTGAAAATGATAAGGATTTTCCATCTCTTGATACCATAAACTGTTTGAATAAAAAGCCCTAAGTTATAAACATGTCTGTTCCTGAAGGGTCATTCCTATATGATTTGCTTTAGCCCAAAGCAACTATGAAGAGGTTCAACTGATCACCCCCAGATACAATTCCACCAAGAAGACAGGGTTGGTCCTCTGATGCTTTGTAACTACGACTTCTTTTCTTCTAGCTGATTAAGTGCTCCTGGGCATCCTTCCCAACACTGAACATCTTCCTCTGCACAGAACACCTGCTACTTCAGGACAACTTCCTCCCTCGTTGGTCTCCGTGTCAGAAGGAACTCCTTGGCTACAATATTAACACACTAACTAGATCATCTGCAAATCAAAAGCTGTGAACGAACAGAGCTAAAGCAGGTACCAAATACTAAACACTTCGTTTTAAAGGTTTTGTGTGTGTGTGTGTGTGTTTTTAAAGATTTTATTTGTCTACGAGAGAGAGCGCAACCAGAAGAAGCAGGCTCTCCAATGAGCAGGGAGCCTGATGTGGGACTCGATCCCAGGACCCTGGGGTCATGACCTGAGCTGAAGGCAGACGTTTAACTGTCTAAGCCACCCAGGCGCCCCAACACTTCGTTTTAAAGATACCTGAAATACTGGATATTTTCTCACTGACATCTATTTTCTCAAATCTCCATCATAATCTCTGGCATTTCCCTTGTTTCAGTAAAAACGATTTCTGTGCTGTTTGCACTCATTTCACATGGCAGGGATATACTTGCAAACATCTCACAAACACAGAAGTCACGTGAGAAAACCTCTACAGCAGAGGTCATACTGTCCAAAGTCGCCACCGCCCAGGGAGGGGCAGCGCTTGTAGACCTTCACTGTGCAGTGGATCTTTGCACTCACCCACAAAAGTTTCCAAGTTTTACAGTTATGAACTGGCAGCTACCCTAGTTCATAGAATTCCTATGAAATGAGGAATCTTTTGGTTTCTAGTTTTTCTTAACTTAGCTTTTTCTTGATTATAAAAGCACAAGTTCATTGTGGAAAATCCATAAAGTATAGAAATGTAGAATGCAGTTGGAAAAATTCATTTGTAACCCTAGCACTAGAGGCAACTGCTATAACATTTTGGTATATTTATTACCACGTTTTTCTCTCCAAAAGTTACTTTCTTTATGCAATAATGTATAGTCCTTTCTTTTTACTGCAGATTGTAAGCATTTTTCCACATCATCTGCCGGCATCATTTTAGCAACCATTACATATGCCATTATGTGGCCATATCATTATTTACTTAGTCCTTTAATGGGGAATTTAGGTCATTTATAACTTTTTGCTACTATAAATGAGGCTGTGGTGACTATTCCAATACATAAAATCTTGATATGTTCCTATGTATGAGCTTAGGGTGGATCCTAAGAAAAAAAAACTAATGATTCCAAGGGCGAGCATGATACACTTTGAGGATCTCAATGCATTATCCACAGTTGCTTCATAAAGAACATCCCAATTTGTGCTCTCATCAGTAGTATATGAGAATGGTCATTCACAGCAACAACAATGATTGTACTAGTATCTTACACATAATGAACACCTAATTATGAGCTGGGTGCTAGTTGCATTACATGAATTAAATTATTTAGCACTAATGGGGCACGGGTGGCTCAATGGGTTAAGTGTCTGCCTTCAACTCAGGTCATGATCTCAGGGTCGTGGGATCATGGACCTGCTTGGCAGGGAGCCTACTTCTCCCTCTCTCTCTGCCATTTCCCTGTGCTTGTGCTCTCTCTCTCTCAAATAAATAAATAAAATCTTAAAATGAAATTTTTTTTCCAGGACAAACAAAAACTGAAAAAATCTGCAATCACCAAACCAGCCTATATGAAATACTGAAAGGGGTCCTCTAAGCAAAGAGAGAGCCTAAAAGTAACACAGACCAGAAAGGAACAGAGACAATATACAGGAACAGTCACCTTACAGACAATACATTGGCACTAAAGTCATATCTTTCAATAGTTACCCTGAATGTATGTAAAAGTCCCAGTCAAAAGATAGAGGGCATCAGATTGGATTAAAAAAAAAAAGACCCATCGATATGCTATCTGCAAGAGACTCATTTTAGACCCAAAGACACCTCCAGATTTAAAGTGAGGGAGTGGAAAACCATTTACCACACTAATGGACATAAAAAAAAAAAGCTGGAGTGGCAATCCTTATATCAGATAAATTAGATTTTAAACCAAAGACTCTAATAAGAGATGAGGAAGGACACTATATCATATTTAAAGGGTCTATTCAACAAAAAACAAAATTTTTAGCCCTAAAACAACAGGTACTTTTCCTATCCCTACTGTACAGATGAGGCATAGGTTGGGGCATAGGTACGTAAAGAAACCCACTCAAGTTTACATAGCTAAGAAAGCAACAGGGCTGGATTCAAATTCAGGCAGTCTGTTCCCAAGCCTATGCCTTAAGCTTCAGGCTATGCTGCTGAAAAAGTGTTCTAACACACACTACTAAACCTACCCACGGCTGTATATCACCACGTTGTAGACTCTGGATGATCAACGTGAAGCACTTCACCAAATCTTGATACGAAATCACACCTTGGAAAACAAGTCAGTGCAACATTACTTTCATGGTACTGCTGCAGATCAAATATATCATCAATCTTAAGGAAAAACAAATAGAAGACAAGTATCTGTATTTTATAGGTGGGGGAAGGGGAAAGAAAATAAAGGCAAAAAGAAAGATTAAACACATTTCTAAAGTAAGAGAGTAAGCTCACTGTCACAAGGTAACACAGTGCAATATTAAGGAATATCTTTCCCTTTTTCTAATAATTATAATGTCACTAAGGTGGAGGTTTTGAAATGTAACATAAAAGCCACCTATATCTTATACTCAAGGCAGGAGAAAAGAATAGACTCTATGAATTGCCTTCTCTTAATACAATTCTTGAGTAGAATGTGCCAATACATTATTAGGAGTGAATTTGAGAAAACAGGAACCAGCCTTCCATAGAAGACTAGTAGTACACTAGTCCTATATGATCTTCAAAGACTTAAAAGTAAACCTAACAAATGCAGGAAACATTTTATTTCACAATCATGACAGACACATACTACCACTCATTTTGAACCACAGCTGCTCGGCAAAATCCAGATCCCCCCGTACTGTGAAGAGACACTCAATGGAGCGGTCAACCGCAGCGCTGTCGTGCTTCACCGTCTGAAATAGCAATGTCAGAGAGTGACTCAGTTTATCAAACAAGAAAAGGAATAATTTAAAGCCAGTGGGCTTTCAAATGCTGCCCTGGGAAAATTGGGGATCCACAGATGGGAATGAATTTTCTACACTTCATTCATTCATGACAAGATACAAATCAAGTGACAGTGAAAAATGGGACCCCTAAAATTGTTGTACAAGTGTGATGCCTAAAAGCAAGCATTAGACTTTTTTGATGCAAAAATAATGAATTGACATTTGTTTCCATTTTCCTGTTTCATCAAATGACAACCTATTTAGATGAATTTAATGATACCAGGAAAAGCATATTAACAAACCATCTCACAACTTATTAGTATGATAATACCATCTTATAGCATATTGACATAGTCATTTCTGCTTTTTTGCAGTTGATCAATTAATAATACATACACATTAGTTCTCTTCAAATGCATTTCTTAGTTCTTAAGTAAAACAATCACTAGTGCTGACATTAAAGACCAACAAAAAACTACCCTCAAAATGCTGCCTTAGCTATCCCAGATCCACTTGAAATAATACGACATGAAGGACAGCAGTGTGACCAAATTTTAAAAGCTATTTCAGTGCACATTTCTAACTGGTAAGAGTCACTTACCTCTGTGTCTTTTTTTGTAGAATCAGTAAATCCATCCAGCTTATTTAAGTCTAGAAAGTAGCAAAAGCTTGTTAACTCTAGATTTTATTTTCCTGCTTTCTAAATAATTTCTGTCCTAATCCCGTTTTCAAATGGTAAATGAGGACAGTAGAAGTATACCAGGGATTTTAGCAAATTACTTGACTCTCTACTGGCAGTTATGAACTGAGATACAGTGAAAGTCACTGACACACTACATTGGGCCCGTGGTAGGTGCTCAAAGGTTTCTGTTCCATCCCTCTTTTCCTATAGTCTTAAATACAGCTGTTGTATATAAAATTTAAATTCAGTACTATTCTTAAAAATTACCTAGACCTCTACCATTAGTAATTCAGAACAAATCTGTCCCTCTGACCATGAGAGACCTCATAGCTTTATAAATTTCCCAACCAAAAAGAATACCAACCCTAGAAAGACATCTTATTTTTAAATTTAGAAAAGTATAAATTCTCAACAAAGAAAAATCAACAATTTACACAGGGTGAGTTAGAAAAACAAAGACCATTCAGAAATTCCTGCACAAGTTCAACAGCAGATTTTACTTCCAGAGGCTCAGGCCATTCAGTTACACCAGTCCGCAAACCATCAGCCAAAACCTAAGGGAGATTTAAAAAAAAGAAAAAAAAGAAATACAATATTTTCTTAGGGAAAAAAAAAATCTTCATCAGTAGGAATATATTTAATACTAATTTTAGTCATTATAACATTTCTTGAACATTCATGAACCAGCAACAGTTCTAAGTGTTTTATATGTAGTATGGTATTTAATCCTCACAAAAACCCTATCAGGCAGATATTACCATCATTCCCATTTCACTGAGGCCAAGGGAGGTAAAGTAACTTGCTCAAGGTCACACATTACTGACGTGCCAAGACACACACCTGGCAGTCTGGTACCAAAGACAGTGTTCTAAGGGTGGTGCCATGTGCATCAGTGCTACCGAGGATTCCAGACTAATGAGCCTGCCCTGAAGATACTTGTAATTTTGGTTAAAAAGGACCAATAATCCAGGTGCAATAATCAGGGAGCAAAAAACGTGAAACCGAATGGAAGTTTATATAAAAATAATTTAAATGTATATGTCTATACATTTAATATCTATACCAAAGGAAAGGGAGACTGGAACAGCCAGGGGAACAATGTGAAGCATCAGCAGTACTCAAATGTGGGAAGCAGGAGCTGCAGAGAAGGAACATAGAACAAGATGGAGAGGGTGGGGTGAGGTCCAGCCGTGGTGGAGAAAACACCTATGGGAACAGTGAGAAATGAAGGCCCAGACAGATCTTAAAACCTCTTGTTTTGTTTTGTTTTTTTTTAAATTTCATATGAAAGACAGTAACTGTTGATGTTTGGGCAGGAACATGGCATATCAAGGACTTAAGAATTTGTGTTAGGGGCGCCTGGGTGGCTCAGTGGGTTAAAGCCTCTGCCTTCGGCTCAGGTCATGGTCCCAGGGTCCTGGGATCGAGCCCCACATCGGGCTCTCTGCTTGGCGGGGAGCCTGCTTTCTCCCCTCTCTCTCTCTCTCTGCCTGCCTCTCTGCCTACTTGTGATCTCTGCCTGTCAAATAAATAAATAAAATCTTAAAAAAAAAAAAAAAGAATTTGTGTTAGAAATACCCTGGATGGATTCTAAGGAAAAGAGAAAGTACAATGTTTCTCAACAGAAGTGATATCAATTTCTACCCCTTGGTGGGGGGGGTGTCTTTGGAAAAATGTGCAGATAGTTTTTGGTGTCACAATGACAGGGAGTACAAGGGCACTTTGAGTATTTAGTCTGGTAGGGGCCAAGGATGTTAAACATCTTGCAATGTGTACAATGGTCCCAAAGCACAAAGAATGGTTATGCCTAAAATGCCCATAGTGTCCCTGTTGAGAAACAATAAATGACCATTACAGTAGTCCAGGAGGCAAGGGATAAGGGCTTTAACTAAATGGGCAGTGAGAAAAAGCTTAAAGGAAAAAAAGAACAGTTTATTAGAGAGAGAGGGAGGGAGAGAGGAAGGGAGATGTGGAAAAAATTAAAAAAATCCTAGGTATTTACAAAAATACAGGGGACTGACCTTGGGAGAGATTGTGGCCATGGGCACATCTAAGATTCTGTGAATTTACAAGGGAGGTTTTAACAAAACATGGACTTTCAAGTCAGACAGACAGGCATGAGTTTGAATGACAGACGTGTATTTGAATCAGGTCTTCCACATAGCAACTGCTGATGCTTCCAGCAAAATAACCGAAACCTCCAGCACCACATCCCTGGCACAGAGTGGCAGCTTCTAGTTGTGGCAGTTCTGATGAAGGGATAGTTGGAAAGTAGATAGGGGCAGGGACAAGGGGCCCTGCCTTAAGAGGAAAACACTTTAAAAAGGATTTTACACTACCTTGGAAGGAGCCCTCCACTCTTTCCCGTGTGACAGATAGGGACAATAACCAGAACCTATGACAGGCGTAAGGAGGGTTAGTCAGAATAAAAGCCTGCTAACAAGCCCATAAAAATCCCTTGACCGAGAAACTCAGGTCCCCTCCCTTTTTGGGAGCTTTGTACCATAAACTTTGCCTTGCCACCCACCACTCTGTCTACCTCTTCATTCTTCTAAGTGGTGTGACCAAGAACCAGGGCACAGAAAGAAAAAAATCCTTCCATGTTAGTGTGGTGGTAGCAATTGTTCCTACTAACCTAAAGTAGAAGGGTTTCTAGCCTGGGAAACTGAAGGAATAGTGGAACCACACACAGAAATGGTGGTAGAGGGGGGTTTCTCGGAGGGGATCTCGCCTGGAGAAAATCTCAAATTTCATTTTGGAAATATTGTTTGAGGCAACAGCCTTCTACTCAACTGGGAAATGATTCGGTGGAAGTGGGAAGGAAGGAGAATGGTATCAGCTTAAAGAAGAGTCTGGAGTTCCCTCATAAAGGCATTAGCCAAATCAGTGAATGACAGGGTTTGAAGAGAGAAGGGCAGAAACATGAGGATAGAAGTGTGATGGAAGTCCACAGGAAGGGTCCTAAAAGAGGAGTTTTCCAGAAAGAAAAGTGAGAAAAAAATACCAGGTTTTATACAAACAGGGAAATAATAATTGGACGTAAAAGTATTAGAAATACTTGGTACTGTGCTAGCTGCTACAGGCACAGAGTACCTGGCTCTCAGATCTAGAAGGACAGAAAGAGAAGCAAACATATCACTGTGTTTGATAAACACTCTGACAAGAGGTGTGAGGAGTGAGCTTTCACAACACAAAACACAGGCGGCATAAGCCACTCTGGGGGACCAGTGCAATCACCCTAGAATAGGACATCACAGAGAGCACAGGGTGCGAGAGGGATACCCCGGGCAGAGCAAGACACACTGACCACAATGGGAGAGCATGACAGGACCAGGTACAATAAGCAGGCCAGGGTTAGGGGATCAGTGGGAGCAGAAGCAGGGCAAGAGATTAAAGAAAGAAATAAGTTGGAGCTAATAAGAACATGAAAAGAAGCTCCAAGTCAGTAAGCCATCCAGAAAATGCAAGTCAAAACCATCAAATACCACCTCATCCCCACTAGGATGGTAATAAAAATTAATAATAATCATAATAAAAAGATAATACCAAGTGTTGGCAAGGATATGGAGAAACTGGAACACACACTGCTGGTAGGAATGTAAAATCTATAGCCACTTTGGAAAACAGTTATAGTTCGGCAGCTCCTCCAAAGCTTAGAAACACAGTTATCACACTGCCCCAGGAACACCACCCAAAAGATGTGAAAATGTATGTCCCACAAAACTTATACAAGACTCT
Organism: Mustela putorius furo; assembly: GCF_011764305.1. Classification (NCBI taxonomy): domain Eukaryota; kingdom Metazoa; phylum Chordata; class Mammalia; order Carnivora; family Mustelidae; genus Mustela; species Mustela putorius. The sequence continues at coordinate 10,038,578 of NW_025422045.1, read as the reverse complement.
TCACGGCAGCATTATCTGTAATAGTCAAAAAGTAGAAACAACAGAAACACCCATCAGCCGACCAGTGGACGAACGAGATATGCTATAGCTATGTGATGAACTGCTATTCACTGATGAAATGGAACAAAATACTATAAAAGCAGACCAGCAGCTGCAGGGCTGGGGGGCTTGGGAGGTGACTGCTAATGGGAATGGGGTTTCTTTTGAAGAAAATGCTCTGAAATTATATGTGACCACAGTTATACAACTCTGTAAGTATATGAAAACCCACTGAATTATGTACTTGAAACAAGTGAATTTTATGGGATGTAATTTATCTCAAAGCTGTTAAAAAAAAAAAAAGTAAGTAGGGCAAATGACTAAATGTAAACGGCTCTTTATCCCAGGCAAGGACATTTTGAATTTCTACTGCATTAAAATGAGGCACCCCTTGAGATTCAATTTGTAGAGTAGAGTAAAACTCACTGAGACATAAAATTCTTGAAACATATGCTAGTCTTTAGCATGAGTCAAATTCCCAGTTATTAATAAGCAGATTATACATGCATTTGGGATAAACTGGCAGCCGACCCAAGTAAAGAGGGGAACCTACTATCTGAATAAAAACTGAACACTCCAGTAAAAAGGCAGAAGAAGTGTAGCTCTTAACTAATGCTCCCTGTGATTGTAAGGACAACTACCATGCAGTAAAATCATATCATCCAAATTGCCAAGAGTATCTACTGAATACACAACAATTGGAACAGAATTTTGAAAAACTAATTAACAATGACATTAGCAAATATTCTTATGAAAACACAAGATTTAATACAAGTCACAAATTCCAGAAGGATACTCACAAGGAGAAATTTCAGTTCTCTCTGAAGATGATTCAAAGGACCTCTGGGCTCTCCCGATTCCACTTTAATATTCTAAAAAGTTCCCAAAGTCAGTTTTCACTAGTAATCCTATCTTCTCTGCATAATGGTCATAGTTACTTGCATTTCAAGCTCCCCACACATTAAAAAATATATTTCGTAAAGCACTAATGAACTGAATAAATAAGGTAATGCTGCATTTAGAACATCTTCCCCAGAGACACCATAGATCCCATCCATCCCAAGACAGTAACCTAAACTCATGCCACCAGCCCCTCTCTCTATACCATGATTGTGCCTATGTCAAACGACTGCTCTCCTCATACCCTCTCCTGCCCTTTCCCACTGAATTTCCAAAAGAAAGAGAGAGAAATGAAAATAAATACATCCTAAGACCCAATGACAAACTCAGCATTACCACATACCCAAAATAACCACCCCTAGTAAATATGTTCAATAGACTCCTTCTAGCTAAACCAATGCTGTGCTGTCTTAGCCAGAGGTCACTTTCTAAAGTGAACTTTCTAAAACCTTAAAAGAAGTGTGGGGGGGAACCACAATTAACACTATCAGGCTTCTGTGTACAGAGTTTTCAAAAACATAGTTGAGATTCTACTATATTGCAATTTTGTATATTTTCCTTTTGTTTGCCTAACAATAAGCATTTTTATTATCATTAAAGACACTTTAAATCATGATATGTAAAGAATGTATAATATTTCATCAGGAAAATCTATGTTAAACACTTCCCTATTGAACATTCGGGTTTGTTGTTAGTATTTTAGAAACACAGTCATTATCACAGTGTGGAATATCTTTGCACATATATTTTCGCTACCAATTCTGATTAACTTCAGACAGATTCCTAGAAAAGTAAATATAAAATGAAAAGCCTTAATAGTATAATGGTTCTGGATGTGTTGCCAATATCTACAATCTTTTAAGAATAGCAGAGATAAGTCACTTTGATTACTTCACTTGGGTCCCAACTCAAGAGACTTTATTGGGGTGCCTGGGTAGCTCAGTGGGTTAAGTGTAAGCCGCTGCCTTTGGCCCAGGTCACGATCTCAGGGTCCTAAGATGGAGTCCCAAATCAGGCTCTCTGCTTAGCAGGGAGCCTGCTTCCTCCTCTCTCTCTGCCTGCCTCCCTCTCTGCCTACTTGTGATCTCTCTGTCAAATAAATAAATAAAATCTTTTTTTTAAAAAAGAGAGAGACTTGGGCGCCTGGGTGGCTCAGTGGGTTAAGCCACTGCCTTCAGCTCAGGTCATGATCTCAGGGTCCTGGGATCGAGGCCCGCATCGGGCTCTCTGCTCAGCGGGGAGCCTGCTTCCCTCTCTCTCTCTCTGCCTGCCTCTCTGTCTACTTGTGATCTCTCTCTGTCCAAAAAAAAAAAAAAAAAAAAAGAGAGAGAGAGACTTTATTAATCACTAGAAAATTCTTAAGTTACATAATTGCCACCATGGGCCGAGGTCGCCCAGCCAAACCTCCACTGGCTGCCCCTGTGAGACTTCAGGAGTAAGCTGGGCCTCTCAGAACCATCCAGCAGGCAGGGCTGGGGCTGGAAGTATGCGGCACCAGCAACAAGCTAGTTAAAAGTCAATCCACACTGAATAAACTCAAAACAAAATACGTTCACTCCTACCAAAGTTGCAGTTGAAGAAAGAGGAGGGATTTGAAGAATCTCATCAACGGGACTCCAGGAAATATCCAAAGTGATTGTAGTTTGTGACGCAGCAAGTGTGTCATCCAAGGCTGTAGACTTAAAGAGCTCATACTGGGCGAAGCCCCTGGCTGTTACCTGAAAAGAGCACACCAGCCACCATTAGCTACACTTTGACACAGCCAGAGGCCCGTTATCAAAACTACCTTGGTTCTTTTCCCAGCAGAAGAAAAAGTGCCACACTTTCCTCCCAAATGGAAAAGTAAGACAATTCTTTTTCATCACAAAAGGTGGTTACAAGGCAAAGGCAGCACCTATTTTTAGTCATTAACTTAAGTAAAAATAAACACAAACATTTCGATACTTTAAAAAAAAAAAAGAAACAAAACTAGTCATATTATGAGTGAAAAAACCTACTAAACTAGGTTAACAGGTCCATAACAATTTGAAGAAACTAATGTCACAGAAGAAAGAAATACTTACAGTAGATAAATGATGTCTTTTCTTATGTGAACTTTTCAGGTCTTCAAGATTTACACAATAATTTTTATCAGCTATAAGACATAAAAGAAAAACAACTTTAAAGGTACAATTCAAAATTATATTGTTAGAGTTGGAAAATGACAACCCCTCAAATTCTGAGGGCAGCGCAACTTCACACTAGTCATTGCGAAATTAAGTTTTAAATCCAGATGAATTGGTGACAAAGGAAGGAAAGTGGAACAAAGGAACCATGCCCTGCAGGGTTAATAAGGTTGAAACACAGCAGAAAATTTAAAGCTGGTTTTTCAGAGACCTGTTTCTCTCTCATCAGTAATTGAGTCTTTTCGGACCCCACTAACGAATCCATTAGCTGCCTGTGCGGAGCCTGGACTCGAGGTCAACGAGCATGCAAGGTTCTGCATCCCTTACCCGAGATAATGAGCCCACACCCTGTCATCCAGTTCCCAGGGGCTCAGGGATGCCCACAGCTCCTGCTCCTTGTCCTAAGATAACTTCCTGTGTCAGAGACAGAATCATGCCTTGTTCTGGTGTTAGTCTCCACCCCCAAGTGATATAGATGTTACCTATGTTTGCCCAATGCACACGCTCCATCTTTCCACATGAACAGCCACAAGCTTCCCCTGCCCTTTTCATCAATATGTATACAATGCAATCTCCCCCTAGGATCATAAACTTTCTCAGTCAGGAATATTCAGATTTGGGAATATTCCCTGTCCTCTCTACGGGCTGCCTTTCTGATAATAAAACATTCTCTGCTTCAAACCCAGTGGCTCATTAGAGATTTGGTTTACTGCACACAGGAAACAAATCTGATGTCAGGGTTTAGTAAGAATGCTACTACCAAAAATATAATTAAACATCTACTATGAGATAGGAATTATATGGTTATATTCCATTTTTTTAATCCTCTGATGAAAATTTCCAAAAATACACAATATAAACCAAATGAGACCCAAATAAAACTAACAAAGCCATAAACTCCGTTCAGATTTTTGGAGCTCTGTGTCGGGAACACTTCCTATATGCCATAAGTCACACATCAGAGTAGGTTCCTGGTGGCTGACAAGTTCCACTTCTTTCTTCACAATATGTTTTCAGTAAAAACCACAACACAGTAACAATACCAATAAATAAATATACACCCCCACAAAAGTAAGATGAGTGAGCTCTCACCTTTACAACTGACTGTATATAAGACAATTCCTGTAATGCTGTGATTTGTGGTGACGAGCTCAGCTCCAAGCCAACAGGTCCCTTCAGGATCTGAACTGTCGCATCTTACCCACAGGGGAGGAAGGGGAGTAACCGGCTGATTAATCTTCAGGTGGGTCATATTAGGATTGTGAGCCATGGTGTAAAGTCCGATTAACTGCCTTAAAAACAAGAGTAGGAAGAACAAACTGTAAGTAGAAACTGTCCATCAACCAAGTTTTCATTTCCAAAGATATGATGAAGGGCACCTATGATTCTGACACTGATCCTACTTTCAGTCACCAATAAGATTCTGTCCCCACCTCTAATGTGTGGGCTTTTTCCCCATACCAAGTAGTTCTCTGACACCAGCTGGGTGCCCTACAATTCAACTCAATTCTGACATCATCTACCCAGAGAAAGCATCAGATGCCACAGGTTAAGGTCTCAGTCCTATAAGACGCCCCCCCCCCCCCCCCCCCCGCCACCCACCTTCCGATAACAAATGCAGGTCCAGGTTGTCACCTGTGCTTCTGACTGACCAGCTATAGTCCTCCTTGGGTTCAATTAATTTGCTAGGGCGACTTAAAGAACTCAGAAAAACACTTTACTTACTAGATCACTGGTTTATTATGAAAGGATATAACTCAGGAACAGCCAGATGAAGAGATGCACGGAACAAGGTATGGGGAAAGGGTGTGGAGCGCCCATGCCCTCTCTTAGTAAGCCACTTTCCCCAAATCTCCACCTGTTCACCAACCCAGAGGTTCTCTAAACACTCTCCTTTTGGTTTCCTAAGAAGCCCTAGTCACATAGGCATGAAATGATTAACTACCAGACATCAGGGACTGAACTCAACCTCTAGGCCTTCTCCCCTTCCTGGAGGTAGGGGTTTGGCTGAATGTTCTAACCCTCTAATCACAGGGTTGGTACCCTGGCAATCCCACCCCCCAACCCCCAAGTTACCTAGGGGCTTTCCAAAAGCCACCTCATTTTTTTTTTTTTAAAGATTTATTTATTTTAGACAGAAAGCATGTTAGCAGGAGGGCAGGGGGGTGGGCAAAGGGAGAGGAAGAGAGAGAAAGAATCCTTAAGCAGAGTCCCTGCTGAGCAGGGAGCCTGATGCAGGGCTGGATCCCAGGACCCTGAGATTATGACATGAGCAGAAAATAAGAGCCGACTGTTCAACTAACAGAGCCACCCAGGTGCCCCCCAAAGCTACCTCACTAACGTAACAGAAGACATCTTCCTTTTTTTCCTCCCTTAAGAAACTCTAAGGGTTTTAGGAACTCTGTGCCAGGAACATTGGACAAAGACCAAATATGTTTCTAATTATAAATTCCAATACCCTAGTATCCCAGAAACAAAAATCTGGAAATTAAGCGGCAAACTACATAAATATTTCACCCAGTGATGAAGTGGGAGAAGGGCACACCAGGCACACACCAGAAAGTGACGAGAATGTAGCTATCTAGAAGCAGGGAGTCCAATAGGGTAGGGTAGAGATTCAGTAGGAGTTAAAGTAGGCTGTGAGGTGAAGCAGAAGAAATAGGTATGATACATTAATTATACCTCAATAAAGCTGGGGCAAGGAAAAAAAAGGAGCCAGTAAGTACATGAAAAGATGCATGAGGTCATTAGGCACTGGAACACTTAAGGAAAACTGAATAGTCTGTGAATGAGATAAAAGTACTGTAACTGTTAAACTTCCAGATTTTGATCATTATTCTGTGGTTACATAAGAGAATATACTTGTTCTCAGAAAATGCATAGTGAAGTATTTAGAGGTAAAGGAGCACAGTATCTCCAACATTCTCTCAATATTTCATTTAAAAAATGTGTGTGGGTGACAGGAGTTATGTTATATAGGTGGCAGAGTGGGGGAGGACTACGAGGAGGAGGAGGAATGAGAGAGAAGATGACAAAGCAGATTTGGCAACATGTAAATAACTGGAAAATATGGGTCAAGGGTATACGAAGTTCCTGTGCTATTCTTTCAACTTTTTTGTAAATTTGAAAGTGTATCATAACTAAAATTTACCAAAAAATGTAGCTGGAAATTTTCCATAGAGATGAAAACTTAATTTATTACCAATGGATGTTCAACAAAGGGAGTTCTAAGGGATTGTGTTTCAGAAAGGAAACACAATAACCCCAAAAAGAAGGTCTCAAATGCAAGGCAAGGCAATGATAAGCATAGGGATAAATCCAAACAAGCCCTGGATGGAGAAAACAATACCGATAAATAATGTTTATTGTAGGGGAAAAAGGAAAAAAAGGTCAAACATGACTTAAAATCAAGAAGCCATAAAAGACTGATAAATTTAACTACAGAAAAATGTCAAAAGCTTCCACCTGGCAAAATAAACCAAAACCACCACAGGGAGTCACTTTGTGAGTATTATTGTTAGAGTCCTTATCATCCGCTGTTATTATTTATATAACTTATATCCTCCAGAACTCCTTGACAGCAGTAACTTTGGTTGTGGAAGTGAGGGGGGCCAGCTCGGGAGTGCTGCACTCAGCTACATAGCAGGGAGGCAGGAAGCAAAGGTGGGCTGGTAGACGGGGCAGCAGGCTTTCTAACAGGGGCACTGCTGGCATCGGGGTGGGATAATTCCTCCTTGAGCAGGAGAGCCCAGTACACTGTAGGACGTTCCCTATCCACAGCCCAGGCCAATCGCTCCCCTCAGACACTGTAACAACCAAAAAGTACCCCTGTGTACTTCCAAATGCCCACAGGCTATGGCTCCCCTGGTGGCGAAGCTCTGGAGTAGAGAGTGAAGGTTCCTATGTGTCATTTATAAGAAATTTGGATTGTATCATGACTTTTAAGCAAGGAAGCAACACAACCATGCTTTCAGTGATTTCTAAAGATCTCTGGTGGCAGTGAGGAAGAAAGACTAGAAGGGAACCAAATACAAAGTAAATAATTAAAAAGCAATGGGGCACCTGGATGGCTCAGTGGTTTAAGCCTCTGCCTTTGGGTCAGGTCATAATCTAAGAGTCTTGGGACTGAGCCCCACATCAGGGTCTCTGCTCAGCGGGGAGCGTGCTTCCCCCACCCCCATCTGCTTGCCTCTCTGCCTACTTGTGATTTCTCTCTGTCAAATAAATAAAAATTTAAACACACACACACAATTAAGAAGCAAGAGCAAATGGTATAGGGGAGTGGAGAAAGGGACCAGGACACAGTCTTCTTGGTCATGCTTCAGACACCTATGGGATATTCAAGTAAAGCCATCCCTGAAGATTTGGGTATCATGACTAGGGAGAGGGTTAAGAAAGGAGGGAAGGATCTGGACTACATACATATTGTTTTCCCCAATGTTTCTAAGAACACCTTTTTTTTTTTAATTTTTTTAAAAGATTTTATTTATTTACTTGACAGATAGAGAGATCACAAGTTGGCAAAGAGGCAGGTATAGAGAGAGGGGGAAGCAGGCTCCCTGCTGAGCAGAGAGCCCGATGCAGGGCTCAATCCCAGGATCCCGAGATCGTGACCTGAGCCGAAGGCAGAGGCTTAACCCACTGAGCCACCCAGGCGCCTCTAAGAACACTTTCATTTAAATCTGGCTTCCAGCCCTCCACTTAGCTCAATGCTAAGAAAAACTTACCTTGCTCTCCCAACTGGTAAAGCAAGTGGTCCAACATTCTCCCCAGTAGAGAAATCAGAAATAGCTGTTTCTTCACATTGTGGTTCTTCAACATGACTTGTTTCTTCCTTGTCTAAAGGCTTAAAAAATATTTTTAAATCATTTAGTCAGGTAAAAAAACACTTAACAGCCATTTCTTCACTATGCTAGAACATAACGTACTGGTTTCCAAACCCTTAAGCACAAATGACTGTGTGATGGCAAGAATCACAGCTACAAACCAGTCTGATACCACCAAATCTTGCCATCAGAAGTACTTCCACTGTCCTGTAAAAAGATAATGATCTAAATTGCTACTGACAGAGGAAGCATCTGATGCCATAAGAAAAGGAAGTCTCCAAAATGTATAAATGATGAACCAAAGGCAAAACACCAAGGGAAACCCTGTGGAAGACTCCTGATTTTTCACTCCCAGAACTCAAAGGGCCAGAGCCCTTACTCATTAAATCTACTCCTTTTAGGACTAGCAGCTCTCATTTGTGTTACAAGTTCTAAACCTATGTGTTTCTAATATCTCCATGTTTAAGTAGTTACATAATTCAGCCTTGCCAATAATAACAATAACCCCAAGAGTTCATATTTCCTGAGCATTACTATGTAACACCTACTATTCTAAGTTTTCTGTTACTTTTCATAAAAATCCTGAAATAGCTACTACTATTAACTCTTGTTTAAAAGATTTTATTTATTTATTTGGGGGGGGGCAAAGGAGAGGAAGAGAGAGAATCTCAAGCAGGCTCTTATTGAGCACAAGACCCCAAAGGGCTTGCTCTCACAACCCAAAGATCATGACCCAAGTCAAAACTAAGAGTCAAACACTTAACCGACTGAGCCACCCAGATGCCCCATTAACAACTCTTTTTTTTTTTTTTAAAGATTTTATTTATTTATTTGACAGACAGAGATCACAGGTAGGCAGAGAGGCAGGCAGAGAAGCAGGCTCCGCACTGAGCAGGGAGCCCAATGCAGGGCTCGATCCCAGGACCCTGGGATCACGACCTGAGCCAAAGGCAGAGGCTTTAACCCACTGAGCCAACCAGGCGCCCCAACAATTCTATTTTATAGATGGAAGAACTGAGGTAGCCAATGGCTAAATAACTTGCCTAGAATCACACCCAGTGAGTGGCAACTGCAACATTTGAATCTAGATAGTCTGACTTGACTTCAAAACTCTGGATCTTGGGGCGCCTGGGTGGCTCAGTGGGCTAAAGCCTCTGCCTTCGGCTCAGGTCATGATCTCAGGGTCCTGGGATCGAGCCCCACATCGGGCTCTCTGCTCAGCAGGGACCCTGCTTCTTCCCTCTCTCTCTGCCCGTCTCTCTGCCTACTTGTGATCTCTTTCTATCAAATAAATAAATAAAATATTAAAAAAAAAAAAAACAACTCTGGATCTTATCCATTAAGCTCTTCGGGCAGTAAATACTCCGCCCACTTAATAGGTATCAGACCCAGATATTTCCTCAACTTTGAATTTCTTTTGCAGGATCACAGATCTCAGTCCCTTCTAAGCCTGGCTTTCCAAAGAGGGCCTAGAACAGATGGTATCCAAAATGTCATTTTTTTCTTCTATTTAATACCCATCTACGTAAAATTTGCGCTTTAAGCTCTACTGATCTTCGCAGAGACAATGGCCATTTTGACTGCTCCTCATCCAAAAATGCCCGGTCCCCCGTGAATTGCAGGGACCTTCCCAAAACTGTGAGCTGCATCCTCACTAGAATCCTAACTCACATTCCCACATCCCCCTTGGCTCATCCTTATCTTTTCCTAGGTGACTCATCTTCACCTGAACATCTTAATTTTTTTTGGCTTTACTCTACATACATTTTCCCTTCTCCCCATAAAAAAAGTCTAAATTCAACCACATAACTCACCCATAATTATTTCCTAAGCATCTGTCCACTATATATAAGCAGTAATAATGCCCTTCCATTAACATAAAAGACAAAGTTGCCCTTTTTCCTCAAAAGGAGCTTTTGTATGCATTCAAATGAAAAGCTCCCTGCTCCTTCACCAGACAGCATGAGAATCCTAAAGCATCAAACAGAAGAGTTCCTTCTAAAAGCACCTCCACTTTCCCCTATTAGAGTCTGTTCCAATCTACTTCAGGAAACAATGTAGTCAAAGGAATGGGTTCTGGCCCCAAAGCAACCATGTAACCTGACGGCATTATCACCATTCAATAAAAATCATTATAATTCCTCTGCCAAAACACCATAATTAAAACACAAAGGTTTCAAGCTGGAATTAAAAAGTGATGCAAAAGATAAGACGTTTTCTGTTACATTTCACAAACAATAATTCAAGTAGAACTTCATGAGTCATAGCTATTTATGCTGTGCTGTTCAATACAACAGTCACTGGCCACATGCAGCTCCTGAGTACTGGAAATGGGGCCAGACAAATGAAAATGTTAAGTGTAAATACGCACCAGATTTTGAAGATGCAGCATGGGGGAAAAAAACTTGAAATATCTCATTAATGATTTTTACATTAACTGTGCTTTGAAATGGTATTATCACATTTATGAGACTAAATAAAAAGCATTATTAAACCTAATTTCAGACAACCCCATGCCTCGGTATTTACCGTAAAGAAAAAACATGTTTATGCAAAAAAATGCACAAAAATGATTATAGCAGCTCTATTCATAATCATTGGAGACAGAAAAAAGCCCAAACGTCATTCAGAGGGTGACTAGATAAATAAATGATGGTCCATCCATACCACAGAATCTACTCAGCAACTACAAGAAATGAACCACTGATATGCATACAACTTGGATCTATCTCAAAGGTATTATGCAGAGTGAAAGAAGCCAGACTTGAAAGGTTACACATTGTGTGAGTCCATTCACGACTTTCTTAAAAAGATAAAAACTACACCAAGGGAGAAGAGATCAGTGGTTGCTGGGGGATTTTCAAGGGATAGCATGACGGAGCTGTTTGGAGTGATGGAACTGTTTTGTGCCTTGATTGTGGTGGTGATTACCAGAGTCTATACATGTGCCAAGATTCAAAGAAGTGGACAAGAAAAGAAAAAAGTCAACTTTATTGTATAATTAATTTCACTTTTTTTTAAAAATCAGGCTACTTTAAAATTTTAAATTACCTATACAGTTCTTATTATATTTCTATTGGACATCACTGTATCTACTTCTGAAAGAAATAGAATCCACTTTCCTAGTATGCTGATAAAAAAAAAAGTGCACATTTGAGATCATTTGCAAACTGAATTTCCTACTAGGAATTAAACACAGGAGTGCCTGGCTGGCTCAGTTGGTGGAGCATGCGACTCTTAATCTTCGGGTCGAGCCCCACATTGAGGATAGAGATTACTTAAAAATAAAATCTTAAATAAAAAAGAAAAAAAAAGAATTAAACAAGTGCAAAGCCCAAGCACTACTTACCAATTTCTCCATGATGAATACTAGGTCATTTTCATTTAGAATATTTTTCAAAGGATTCGGTTGGCCTTTGCTGATCAACTGCACTTGAATATCAGCCTATTAAAAATAGATAATGTCAAGGAACGTTATATATGCACACATACCTATCAGTACGAATATTTGAACACTTAAAGACTAGTTTTACGCAAGCGGCCGAGAAAGAGAATTTGAACAAGACATAATATTCTAAAGAGAAGATTGCATTTATTCTTTGCTGTGTTTTTTCATGTTTAGACAAACCTAGCTCTATTCACCTCTACACATGCTTCAAGGCCTCCCTAAAGTGCATCCCGATTGTAGAGCTTTCTTTTGATTAGGATCACACAGACTTCTTCTTTCGTGACTCATAGTGTATTTACTATATTGTACCATGTAATTAGCAGTTTATAAATATGATCTTTTCTTCTGATTGTACTATGGAACTTAGGACTTTTATCAATCTCTAGGAACTGTATATTTTTTCCCTCCAATTGCAAACATGTTTATTGCAGAAAAGTCTGAAAATACAAAGCTAAGTCATTTTTTAAAAATACACATATAAATCGATTAGCCAGGATAATCACTAGTCACTAGCATGGTTTGCACCTATTTTGTCAGATCTTTTCCCAGGCGCATAAATAAATCCCCTTAAGTAGAAATGTATTCAGTATTTAGATATCTAGATAAGATTTTGCTTAATAAAAATATGACATCTGTATCATACACTTCTTTCCATCTATTAAGTGTTCTTTGGCTCTACCATCACATAACTAATCTCATTTTGTTCAATATTTGGATTTTTTTTTCCCTTAAGATTTTATTTATTTACTTGACAGAAGAGATCACAAGTAGGCAGAGAGGCAGGCAGAGAGAGAGAGAGAAGCAGGCTCCCCGTCGAGCAGAGAGCCTGAGGCGGGGCTCGATCCCAGGACCCTGGGATCATGACCTGAGCCGAAGGCAGAGTCTTTAACCCACTGAGCCACCCAGGTGCTTAAGTTACCTGCTGCAATAAACAATAATAGACATCCTTGAATTGCTTTCTTAAGATGAATACTTAGAATCACACTGACTTTGTCAAATTGCCTTGCAAATATGCTGCCCCCATATATTTGCATTCCCATCACTTATGGCAACACAGAGTATTTTCACTGTTTATTTTTACCATCTCACAGCAAAAAATAGTGTCTTGTTTGTTACTGTTTTTTCAAAGTTATTCCATTATTAATGAAGGTGAGCAGTCTCTCAAAGGCTTATCATTGACAAATAACTCTCATTACTTGAATCTGTTTCATTTCTCAGGTTGGATTTTAAAGCATTTAGATACCAAGTTCAGAAAGCAAAGGATGCTGTATTGTTCTAATCTACTAGGTTCTTGAATTTCAAGTACTGTTGTAGATTGAATATGTCCCCAAAAGATACAGTGAAGTCCTAACCCCTGGTTCCTCTGAATGTGACCATTAGAAAAAGGGTCTTGGCAAATATAATCAAGTTAAGGATTAGCTTGGATTGTGGGGCGGGGGAGGGGGCTACTTCCAATGACTGATGTACTTATATACTTATAAGGAGGGAAAGATTTACGGACATAGACACACAGGGAATGCAATCTAGTAACAGCGGCAGAAATAGAGTGATGTGTCTACACAGCAAGAAACTCCAAGGATTGTAGGAAACCACCAGAAACTAGGAAGAGCTGAGGAAAAATCCTTTCCTAGAGCCTCCAATAGCAGCATGGCCCTTCTGCCACCTCCATTTCAGAGTCCTAGTCTCCAGAATAGCAACAGAATAAATTTCTGATGTTTTAAGCATACCAATTTGTGGTTACAGCAGCCCTAGGAAACTAATATATGTATTAAGCAAGAATTCCAATGAGGAAGGATTAATACATTTACCTAGATATACTTAATTCCTATGTTTGGTTAGTGAAAAGTCCAACAGTAAGAAATAACTCTACTTGTAATTTTCTTTCTGGGCTTATTTATTTATTTATGTCTTTTGTCTATTCTTCTATTACAGTTGTCACTTTTCTTTGATTTTTAAGAATTTTTTATGTATTTTATATACATGATATTAACCTTTATCTTATATGACTATTTCTCTACAGCTTATTTGTTTTTTAGCATATAATTACTTTTAGTTCACTTTAGTTTAGTTATTTTATAAATTAAACCTTACAGGGACTTTAGCTATGAAACACTTGGCATATATCAGATGCTTAATAAATCCAAGAATATTTATAGCAGCTTTATTTGTAACTATGAAAAACTGAAAACAATTCATGTGTCCACCAGCTGGTAAATAGATATGCATCACACATCCATATAATGGGATACTATCCAACAATAAAAAGGAATGAACTACTGATCCACACAAAAAATAGATAAATCTCAAATGTACTACATTCCTTGATAGAAGCCAAAAGACTACATACTGCGTGATTTTATTTATATGACACCCTGGAAAAAGACAGAGACAGAGGGCTGGTTATAAAGGTACATGATATTTTTGGAGGTGCCGGAAATGTTCTAGATGTTGGTCATAGGGCTGGTTATATGACTGAATGCATTTTTAAAAACTCATAGAACTGTACTCTAAAAGGGTGGGATTTACTCTAAATTAACTTCAATGAACCCATCTTTTAAAGAAGCAGAATGTTAGAATTACTGAGTTGTGTTTAAAAATGAAATAAATTGTTCATACCTCATAGACAAATGGATCTTTATGGACTCCTTTCTTTTCTTCATCAAACTCCCTGAAATGAAGAACTACATATGAAAAACAGAGCTACAGTATTCTGACATTTAAATTCAGTAGTCATCAGTTTATCTTTGCATGACATGTGAGAAAAGCAAAATGCAAAGTAGTCATGGCAGCCCGAAGGCATGGTTGGGAAGAGGGAAAAAAGCAGGAAAAGAATATGAGAAGGGACTCCTGGGTGGCTCAGTCGGTAAAGCTGCCTTTGGATCTGGTCATGATCTCAGGGTCCTGGGATTGAGTCCCACATTGGGCTCTGCTCAGCGAGGAGTCTACTTCTCCCTCTGCCTGCCACTGTCCCTGCTTGTGCGCGCTCTCTCTCTCTGACAAATAAGTTAAAAAAAAAAGAGTATGAGAAAAAAGAGATGTGGCAGAAATTAATAAACTGCTGCCCACAACTGGGCACAGTGGCTTCTCAGAGGCAGGAGGAAATCAGGTTATCTACCTGTACTCTCTTATCTTGTAAAACACATCATCAGTTACTATTAAAATGTAATTTACCATGTAACTCAAGGTAAGTAAAAATCACTGGATTCTGATCTGCACTGAATCAGTGGGTAACCACAGAAAAGTTATTTAAGGTTCCCAGCCCTAGATTTCTATGGTTAAAATAGAAACATCTATTCTCCCTCTATTTTTATCGACTGTCACTAAAAACTTAGTATACTAACTTGATAAGCACAAAACTCAGATATAATTAATAATTATCATTTCATTCCAGAAAGTTCTAAAATAGTCATCCCAAAGCATGTGAACACTAAACCATTAAACATACCAAAATGCACATCAGCCTGATCTACACTCTGAAAGAGACACAATCTTTAGAGACCTAAAGAAGCCCAATGGGATTGTCTCAGGATACCATTTGTTATTTGATCTACTCTGACTTACTGAAATAAAAACAGGAGAGCTAGGCCTGTGAATGACTCACTTTTGCCATTTTGGACAAGACAGTGATTTATTTTTAAAGATATTTGTCCTTTGTGTATAACTGAGGGATGTTATTCAATCAATTATTCAACAATCATATATGTTATAGGCAGGCACTCTTTATAGGTGTCCAGGATATACAACAAAAACATAGTCCCTGGTTCCTAGTCTTGACTGAAGCCCAAAGAGCCAACAGCTAGAATACAAGGTGATGGGTGCTCCAACAGAGGTGAGTGGAGGGTGCTGTGTTGGCACAATGGAAGACTTGTTGCTATACTAGTAGAAATTCATCCTGAAAGTCAAGAGGAGCTCACTAAAAGATTTTATTTTATTTTAAAGATTTTATTTGAGAGAGAGCATGAGAGTGAGCATGAGCAGGCGAGAGGGGCAGAGGCAGAGAGAGAAGCAGCAGGGAGCCCTACATGGGGCTTGATGCCAGGACCCTGAGATCAGGACCTGAGCCAAAGGCAGACACTTAACTGACTGAGCCATCCAGACACCCCACTAAAATGTTTTAAACGAGAAACACTTTTCTGATCATGAGATGGAGGGCATGACCTTGGAGGCCAGAATAATAAAAAATTATGGCATTTAGAAAATAAAGGCTTAGATTACATCAGTGGTTCTCAAATGTGGTGTGAGGCCAGCAGGAGGTTTCACCTAGAATTTGTCAGAATTCTTTGGCCCCACCCAGATTTACTAAATCAGAAACCCTGGAGATGGGGCCCAGCAATCTTGCCTTTGGACAACCCTCCAGGTGATTGATGCAAACTCAAATTTGAGACCTGCTGGATTCGATTTTAAAGTTGGATGCAGACTAGATGGAATCCCCTTTTGTACTAGCAATTCACTTTAAGAATACTTTTTTTTTTTTTTAAGATTTTATTTATTTATTTGACAGACAGAGATCACAAGTAGGCAGAGAGGCAGGCAGAGAAAGGAAGAAGCAGGCTCCCCACTGAGCAGAGAGCCCGATGCGGGGCTCCATCCCAAGACCCCAGATCATGACCCGGGCCGAAGGCAGAGGCTTTAACCCACTGAGCCACCCAGGCGCCCCTAAGAATACTCTTAAAGCACAGTGAAATAAAGGTACTTAAAAAAAACAAACAAAAACAAAACAAAACAAAACAAAAAGCCAACACACTACAGCGGCAGCACGAACAGTTATTCTGAATAGACACTACGTTTCACTCCAGAAAAGCTTTAAACAGATGAAGAAGGCTGACATCTATTTTCCCATCTCCTGAGAGGTGTCGTCAGCATATCCTAAGTTCCGTGCACTACGGGCATGAATAAAGCGCCTCTTGAAAAATTTGTCACCTCCCACCCCGATTGATAACGTAGACTTGTTTTCTTCTATAGGAGACTACAAGCAAGCCCCCACAGGGCCAACCCCACAACGGAGCAGATAACCGGTCTTCCCCAATTCCCAGACCCCAGGAAAGCTGCCTTAGTCTGTAACTTAGGCGCCCCCGATAACTGACAAGGCGCTTCTTCCCAAAGCAGGGGCAGAAGGCTGGGGGCGGAGACCGAAAAACATGCCGAGGGAGCAGTGCTGCCCTGGCACCCTAGGCAACAGCACGGGCTACAACTCACTGCAGGAGACGAGAGTAAAACTCCTCCGCCGCTCTGTTGATTCGGGACCACATCACGCCCCAATTCGACTGCAGATGCGAGACCGCCAAACTGAACTGCGCGCCGGCCGCTGACGTCCGGGGTCATGACCCTCTCGCCGGGACTACGTTTACACCCCACCCACGCCCGCCAGGCCCCGTTTGTCCACAAAGTTAATCTTTTGTTCTAGAGGACACAGCGGTCTTTTCCGTCCCCGCAGTTTTCCATTCCCTAAAGAAAAAGTTAAAATAAGTTGCAGTGGTCGAAAGGGAAAGGAAACCTCTTCTCGCGAGAGTTGCCACGCCTCCTTACGGATTATTCCGCGAAAAGAAGTCCCTTGTTTCTAAGCGCTTTTCTTGGCTTTGAAAGTCCGTAGATACCGTAATTTGATACATATAAAGAAATAATGCTCTATTTTTTGTTTTTATAGAGTGGAAGAGTGATATTTTGTGTCTCTGGATTGGTTCTGAGGCGGGGCGTGTTGGCGGACGAGTGGAAGCTTACATATAGAGCGGAAGTAGTAGGTACTTCCTTTTCCTATAGGAGCCGCCGGGTAGAGAGGAGCGTGGCCCTCTCCTCTCCCCGCGATGGTGAGTGGAAGCTCTGTCTGGAGGGCTCTTCCCTGCTCTCGGGTCCCGGCGGGAATGGGTTGGGGGCTTGGGGCATAAAATCTTCATGAGAGAAAGCGAGGAAAAGGAGATGAGGGTCAAAGGTATATTCTTGTGGCTCGGAGCTGAGTAGGGCGGCTTTACGGCAGCCATTTTAGAGGCAACGTGGGCGTCCCAGCACAGGACGATTCCAGATCGCTCTCAGGTGCAGAGGAACCTTTGGGATTTTAGCTTTCCGTGGATCGTAGAAGGCATGGGTTCTCTTGACAGTTCGGAAGTTTTGGGGGCCTAACGCTAAATCGGAGTGAAAATCAATTTTGGGCCTTGAATTTTCACGGGTGGTTCAGTAAGGACTA
The DNA here is from genome assembly GCF_011764305.1 of Mustela putorius furo. NCBI lineage: Eukaryota > Metazoa > Chordata > Mammalia > Carnivora > Mustelidae > Mustela > Mustela putorius. The sequence continues at coordinate 10,021,022 of NW_025422045.1, read as the reverse complement.
TGACGGTGTTTCGAGATAGATTTTTTGAAAGACTTGCATATCCACTTTCTTTTTAATTGTCTGTTCGTCTAAGAATAGCCTCTACAAAAGCTTCCTGACCCTCTTTTAAAAATTGTTCCGTTTGGTGCACCCTAAATCTTGGAATTCTTAGTTCATAGCACGACTGTCACATGCACTACATTCCACAAATAATGTGTAGTGTTTTGTGCCATAGAGAGTTAAGTGAAAAAAGGGGACAAAAAACACTTGGGTTGCTTGGATCCTAATTTTGACAGGATAACACCTAAATACTTGCTGGTCATGATTGTTGGGAACATGGGGGAATGGGAGTGGAGCAGTAGTTGGGCCTTAGAGTGATCAGAGAAACTTTCCAAAAGGTGGCCTGAAGGAGTGTGAGAAAGCATGCTGAGCCTCTGTAGGATGAAGACAGCTACTTCTGAGGCAGAAGGGGTATGGCCCTGAGTGTAGGGACAGTGATGTCTGGAAAAGATTATGGGAGATGAGGTCCAGCAGATCACATAAGCCATCCTCAGAACTTCAGTAGGTTCAATCTTCTTTGGGAAGATTGAGCAAAAAGTAATACGACCAGTTATTTTTTTTGGTGAGTTTCTTGTGATGTGTTGGGGATGAAGGGGGCCAGGGGCATAAATTTTAAGTAGAGCTGTGGTAGACTAGATTTGTTGATGATGTGGTAAATATTCAGAGGGTGGCATTAAATAGCATTTGCAAACCTTCCAGTATGCTTTTGATCATTTTGTACGGTCTGGGTTGAAAGATGAATGGTAAATTTTGTGGTAGATTTTGAGGTTCTAAATATCCTTTAAGTGTAAGAATTTATTTAAGTTAATAAACCTGATGTGTTAGCAACAGCCTTGGTTTCAGCTCTAAGTATTGTCTACCAGCGCAAATACAAATCTCTTCTGTACTCCGTCTTTAAAGGTGTTGCTAATAGGAGAGAATAGTGTCTCTGACATCATCTGTCAACATAAATCTGTTTTTCTTTTTCCCAGGCGTGTGCTCGCCCATTGATATCTGTGTACTCCGAAAAGGGGGAATCATCTGGCAAAAATGTTACTTTGCCTGCTGTGTTCAAGGCTCCCATTCGACCGGATATTGTCAACTTTGTTCACACCAACTTGCGCAAAAACAACAGACAGCCATATGCTGTCAGTGAATTAGCAGGTATGGATTTTTTAAGGGTTGATGTTTTAAGACCTACTTAACAGTAATGATGAAATTCCATTCCATTGGTCCGTGTTTCTGAATCAACATGATTTTTCTGGATGTTCTGATGCTGTTGCTATCATGGGTAATAGTTCTAGAATGGTATGGCTGAGTAGCTAAAACTTGTATTTTTTCCCAATTTCAGGTCATCAAACCAGTGCTGAGTCTTGGGGTACTGGCAGAGCTGTGGCTCGAATTCCCAGAGTTCGAGGTGGTGGGACTCACCGTTCTGGCCAGGGTGCCTTTGGAAATGTATCCTTTGTTTCACTCTGGATTGGTCAGCCCTTGTGGAATTTATCAGACGTGACCTGATTAATTCATATGAGCAGTTTTTGAAATTTTTTTTCAGCATATTAATAGTGTTCAAGTTAAACCTTGCCCTGGGCAGATAGAGGCTTGGCGTGAGGAAGTTCTGCTTGCAATGATGTCGTAATTTGCGTCTTACTCTGTTCTCAGCGACAGTTGCCTGCTGTCAGTAAGCTGGTTCAGAAGGGTGACGAAAATTCTTACTGAGCAAGACATAAGTCTTTTAATTCCTTAAATTCTAAGAAATGTGATTCTTAACTGGGAAAATAGATGTGTCGTGGGGGCCGCATGTTTGCACCCACCAAAACCTGGCGCCGTTGGCATCGCAGAGTGAACACGACACAGAAGCGATACGCCATTTGCTCTGCCCTGGCTGCCTCGGCCTTACCAGCGCTGGTCATGTCTAAAGGTTTGTATATTTTGTATTATAGAAATGGTACAAAATACTTTTTTTTCTCTCTCTCTCTCTACCTAACCCATTTTATTCATGCTAATAATTGTATGGATTCTATTCATCCCAGAGTCCCTATATTAAATAATAGTTCTGACTACTTCAATCTATAGTAAGTCTTTGGTGAATACTGTGTAATAACTGGTGAACTAAATGGAATGTAGTGATTTCATGTATTAGAAAACTTTTCCGCTCAAACTTCATCATGTCCCTATTCTGTTTTAAATGGTCAAAATGATGAGATTCCACTTAATTGGTCCGTGTTTCTGAAACACATGATATCTGTGGAAATTCTGATTTGGCACATTGTATGCTATTTTGCTTTCGTGGAGTATATGAAATGTTTCTTGATTTTTTTTAAAAACGTTCGGGATAATCAGATATTTGTTGGTGTTACTTGGCATTGTCAGGTCATCGTATTGAGGAAGTTCCTGAACTTCCTTTGGTGGTGGAAGATAAAGTTGAAGGCTACAAGAAGACCAAGGAGGCTGTTTTGCTTCTTAAAAAACTTAAAGCCTGGAATGATATCAAAAAGGTAGGCTTAATGAACAAATTTTTACTTTGTGGTCCTTGACACAGATCTGTTGTCAGATTTTTAAATTTCAGAAGGTGTCTGGAGGACAGTGTAACTTCAGTGGATAGGAGAAAAGGACTCTCTAAAACCTTATAACTTGGGTTTTGAATCTTGATTGCCATTTGCTGCTGTGTGTGAATGTTGAGCAGTTAATTGTGGCTCTTTTTCATCATCTGTAAAGTGGAGTTTAACTTTGAAGTTCAATTGCAGGGTTTGTATCTTAATCGAAAAACTAATAAATGTTCTCACTTTTTAGGTCTATGCCTCTCAGCGAATGAGAGCTGGCAAGGGCAAAATGAGAAACCGCCGTCGAATCCAGCGCAGGGGACCCTGCATCATCTACAATGAAGACAATGGTATCATCAAGGCCTTCAGAAACATTCCTGGTAATTGTTCTGCTTACTTCAATTGCCCATATGATGGAAGCTTCCTCAGCTTTTATTATGATGAGATTCCACTTTATGGTCCGTGTTTCTGAAACACATGATTATGTGGAACTTCTGATATTCAGCTGAATAAGTAACACCAATGATGGTTGAAACTGCCTAATTTGTGACGTAATTTTTGGGTACCTTATGTAACCCATAAGTCATAAACATGATTTGTATTTCTTGTATTTAAAATACAGGTTCCCTAACTGTTTTCCCTTGTTTGTTTCCTCATAATTCTGGCTTCTTGTTTCCAAAGGAATTACTTTACTTAATGTAAGCAAACTGAACATTTTGAAACTTGCTCCTGGTGGGCATGTGGGACGTTTCTGCATTTGGACTGAAAGTGCTTTCCGCAAGTTAGACGATCTTTATGGCACTTGGCGTAAGGCTGCCTCCCTCAAGAGTAACTACAAGTGAGTGTTCTTTGTTTTCATATGTAGAACACAGGTGTTCATGCTGTGAATATTTACATTCAGAATTGGTTTGCATGTTTTCTAAATAATGTGACCTTTATGTTCAAATTCAGTATTGTGAAATGGTGAGATACTCTGAACAGCAGTAGTGTAATGGAATTCTGAGGGGACTCTGAGAAATAGGAATTGAGCATTTTACTGTTCGACATTTTTTTTTTCAGCCTTCCCATGCATAAGATGCTTAATACAGACCTTAGCAGAATCTTGAAAAGTCCAGAGATCCAAAGAGCCCTCCGAGCACCACGGTAAAGTTGTGATACCTGCTGTTGCTAAAGCCTCATATGCATAGTATTGGCTATTTCAGAAATGGTGGGTAATGTGAATAAGATACTAATGTTCCTTTTTAACAGCAAGAAGATTCATCGCAGGGTCCTGAAGAAGAATCCACTGAAGAACCTGAGAATCATGTTGAAGCTAAACCCCTATGCAAAGACCATGCGCCGGAACACCATTCTTCGCCAGGCCAAGAATGTGAGTGAGAGTTTGGTTTTTGATGATAGGTTAACTTCTTTTGAAAGATAGGATTCTTAGGTTTTTGTCTTAATTTGTTGCAGCACAAACTCCGGATGGATAAGGCGGCAGCAGCCTTAGAAGCCAAATCAGGTGAGAAGGGAGTTCCAGGCAAGAAGCCTCTGGTAGGGAAGAAAGGAAAGAAGGCTGTTAGTGTGAAGAAGCAGAAGAAACCTGTGGTGGGGAAAAAGGCTGCAGCTACCAAGAAACCAGCAGCTGATAAGAAGCCTGCAGAAAAGAAACCCACTGCAGAGAAGCCTGCTGCCTAAAAACTTAACGTTTATTCATAAAAGTCAAATAATTTTGGACAGCTAATTTTGAATAAAGACATGATCAAAGCCATTGAGAAGCAAGACTTGTTGGATGTGTTTGTGAATCTTGTTTAGAATTTTGTTTGTTTCCTCATAATTCGGGCTTCTTGTTTTCCATTTTAGAGTCTGGTGTAAAACAGGGCCTTGCCTTTACAGTCCATGCCATTGGATGGGAAGAAGAATGCTCATAAATCCAGATTAAAAAATCAGTTTGTAATGTTTTGAGATGCAGGTGGTTAAAAGACTTCTCAGATGTGCAGAAGCTGTTAGAAGATTTAGCACTCCTCAGGCACCTGGCTGGCTGCCTCAGTTGGTTGAGCATCCATTCTTGGTTTTGGGTCAAGTCAAGAGCTTATGGGTCATGGGGTCAAGCCCCATGTCAGTCTCCCAAGTTAAGTGAGTAGTTTGCTTGGGATTCTCTCCCTCTTCCCTCATGTGCTCACTTGCAGGCTTGCTCTATAAAATCTTTGTAAAAAGGTACATCACTCCTCCCTCCAAAACCAAAAAGTTCATCTTGGAAACGTATAATTACATAAGAGGTTTTTTCTCTCAATACCACAAGAGGGCAGGATCTATGTATTTCAAGGCACTGCAATAAGAAATTGATGCTTCCTCCACAAAGGTTCCTATTAAGCTGCTGTGATAAGTACAGTTACTAGAGGAAATGCTACCCTCAGTATTTTGACCCATAGTATAGAGTGTCAGAAGCATTTTCCAGAACTACTTGGATTTTTGCAGTTTTAGTGAAGGGATGGATATGTTGAGTATATTGCAGAGAAGTGTGTCAAAAGGACATTGTTGGGGGTTCCTGGGTGGCTCAGTGGGTTAAAGCCTCTGCCTTCAGCTCAGGTCATGATCCCAGAGTCCTGGGATGGAGCCCCACCTCAGGCTCTCTGCTCAGCAGGCCGCTTCCTTCTCTCTCTCTGCCTGCCTCTCTCCTACATGTGGTTTCTGTCAAAAAATAAAATCTTAAAAAAAAGACATTGAGGTTTTTTTACCCTGTTTTGTCAGTATCTTGACCACCTTAACGGTTGACCTGTCCTGACCCTTGTGTTGTCTCTTATCAGGGTGGTTTTGCATCTGGTTTCTTTTGATAACCTTAAAATCCAGATCCAGGTTATCTATCTCCATCCCTTAGCAGTTAAAGGGACCGCGCCCCAACTGAATATTAGCAATGGTTTGTTTTCCTGTTCTAACTTGCGCGGCCTCTTGGGAACCACTATTATGTGACCAGGAATCCTTGCCTGCAAAAATAAACAGGGCTCGTGCGCCTCTGCCCTCAGGTGCGTCCGCAGGTTTTGTGGAGTTGCAAAGAACCACCTGTTGCAAAAACACTGAAAGTACGATGCTGGGAGTACTGCTCAAAAGCAGCATTTGAAAGTGGGTACTTGACCGTTTTTACCTCTCAAGTTCTTTATTGCTCCAGGCCCTGTGCTTTAGGATTCTAATGATTACTGAACTCCAGTGTTTTCGGTTAAAAACCCGGAGTTGGGCTGGGCAGAGCAGGCCCACCCAGACGCAGCGAGCCGGAAGCGCCTTGGCCCACGTGGCTCGAGCCCCGCCCAGCCCGCCACTCGGTTTCCGGAAACGCGGGGCTTATGACGTCGCTACCGGGCGCCAGGCGGACGGCGGGCGGGAGGGGACGCCATGCTTAGCCGGCTTCAGGAGCTGCGCAAGGAGGAGGAGACGCTGCTGCGGTTGAAGGCGGCCTTGCACGACCAGTTGAACCGGCTCAAGGTGACCCCCGCTTCTCTCCCACCCCGCGGGAACCCTAGGCGTCGGCCGCGTCCACCTGGTAGTCGACAAGCCCTTGGCCAGCGTGTTTGATATTGCGAGCCCACTCGTGTCAGAATCTGGATCCTGCAGGTCTAGGCTGAGGTCCAGCGATGTGTACGTGCGGCAGAGTCCCCGCCACGCTCCCAACACCTGTAAATGCAGGTGCTCCGCACGCCATGTGCGGACCGCTTCCTCCCGAGCTCCTTTAGCATGTGCTAGCCACCGTTTACTAGCTCCATTTGGCGCTTGAAACAGCTCCAGTATTGTTAACCCAGAAGAGACTCGTTGATCCGTTGTGCAGAGAAAGCAAGCGAGGCCCTGAGGAAGGAGACTTGTCGCGCGCCGTTCCCAATAGTTTTTCTTCTGGCAGCTGCTGCGGATTCCACGGCCCGGACGAGATTTAGGTGCACCAGGGCCATTTCCCACACCTGTGCCTAATCCACTCTCTGTCCCAGTGAGATGACGTTGATAAGGGCGGCTTAGAACTCTAATTCAGGATCTTAAGTCCAAATGAGATGCAGGTTATGAAGGCCATTTTTAAGCTGAAAAGCACCGTATAGCTGCGACATAATCTAAATACTACTTTCCTCAGGATAGTTGTAATGGGCGGCACTTAATTATGTTCTTGTATCACTACTACCTGTACAAAATACCCGGTGGGTGTCCTGTGTGATGATGAGGACGATCTCTAACGCCTCAGTTCTTTACGCTCCAGACACTTGTACTTTCGTGTGTGTGTACACACGTACGTACACACGTACGTACTTTTTATTCTTCCTGCCTTCCCTTTCTCATTACTGGGTAGAATTCCATAGCCTGGGTGGCTCAGTGGGTTAAAGCCTCTGCCTTCCGCTCAGGTCATGATCGCAGACCTGGGATGGAGCCCCGCATCGGCTGATCTTACCTATCTAGGGGAATGAAAGTCTTGCCACAGCTGAGATATCCGTACCCCAGGGGTAAGGGGCTAGATATTTTTCTTGGCTCCTTTCCTTAAAATGTGGGAAAAGAGTAAAAGCCCCATGCTTCCCTCTAGAACCACAGTTTTCACTTCTCATGCTGCAAGCCTTTTGACAACGTGCTCAGCAAATTTTACCCATGTCAGTAGTCCAGTGAAATGGTAAGCAAAGTGTCCTCACCTCTTCTTTCCTAGGTTGAAGAACTAGCCCTCCAATCAATGATTAGTTCTAGGAGAGGAGAGGAGATGTTGTCTTCTCAGCCTGCACCCGAACAGTCACCTGATGTAAGTTGAATCAGGTGTGGGCCTAGGGAGAGAATGCAAAGTGCATTCTGTGCTCATGCTGCCTGGAGGCCAAAAACTTTTTGTAAATTACATTATCATGCCCAGAGGACTCAGGGAATTGCTTGTAAGAATGTTCTAGTGTTATAAACTGGCTATTTCAGTATCACTGTTTTAGACAGGGAACAGCCACTTTTCTACCAGCTAGTCAGACCTTGATTTATAAGTCAGGTACTGTGGCATTTGCCTGCAGCCTCCTAGTCATCTGACCTCTGTAGTTACTCCAGTGGACCCAGGGAGAGTTAGAGAGCTTTGCAGGAATTTGTCAGAACTTCCACTGCTTCATGAATAAGTAAGCCTGGGATTTAAGAACAGATTGTAGCTTCAACTACAAAGCATAGTGCTAAAAAGTGAGTTCCAATCTTCAACATCTCCTTCTACTAATGCCCTCAAGTAAAATAGTACAATATTCTTCTTTCTAAATATCCCATATTTGAGCACTTTTTCTCCCAGGTGTATTTAAGCCATTTGAAAGCATACCTAAGCCAGCGTAATTCTTAATGCATGAACCATGGTTGTAGACATTTGACATTCTGTGAAATCTACGGAATTTAGTTCCCTCCCATTTTGGCAGTGGGGGGCGGGGGCGGGGGTGCGGTAAGAGGGTCAGGGTAGAAATTGGAAAAATAGGAAGTCGCCTTACCTCCTGATGATAATTATTGGGGATGGAGGTGCAGTTGAAATTTGATTTTAAAACATATTTAAGAATTTGCTGGTTTAAGGCCAGTGTCTTTTCTACTAAAGCATAATGTTCTTGCCTAAAGCAGATGTTGGTTCATGTTGACAATGAAGCATCAATCAACCAAACAGCACTGGAGTTGAGCACAAGGAGCCATGTGCCCGAAGAGGAGGAGGAGGAAGAGGAAGAAGAATCAGATTAGGGAAGAACCAAGCTTAGTTACAGGAACTAAGTTACTACATCTGAGGAACTTTTGTCTCTTCAAAAAAAATTTTCTTTCCGTGGGCCCTCTGGTCGGCTTTAAAAGGAACAAGAACTTTTAAGGTTGTGTAGTCTTGAAAATGGTTCCATCAAGAACTCAAGTTTCAGAACACTTTAACAAAAATTAGTGCCATGTGGAAAAGCAGACATGCAGTGTCTTAGCATTGAGCAATAAGGGTGGTGCTGTAACTATTCTGGTCAGATTTAGTAATTATGCTCAAAACAAAGTTTCCTCTAAAATGCTATTGAGAAAGTCTGGCATTTGCACAAAGGGCAGAGTTTAAATACAAGCCAGCCTTTCCAGTCAGCAATACCTCTTTTAAGAAAACCAATTAAAGGTTCTGTGGATGCCACTGAACTATTGTGAGCAGAGCAAGGCTGAGGTCTAGGAGAGAAGGATGACCAGTGAGGAGCCAGAGGGCCACTTGAGAACACAAGCTGCTGCCACCCCTCGGTGGAGCAGGTAGGAACTCTGTACTCTAGAGGGGTTTGTGGGGCTGCCATCACCTGTAGCTTGAGACATCACAGTGGAAAAATGTGCTTAGAAATAAAGTACAGATAGGGGAACCTGGGTGGCTCAGTGGTTTAATGCCTCTGCCTTCAAATTCAGCTCAGGTCATGATCCTGGGGTCCTGGGACTGAGTCCCGCATCGGGCTCTCTGCTCAGCAGGGAGTCTGCTTCCCCTACCCTCCTGCATGCCTCTCTGCCTACTTGTGATCTCTGTCAAATAAACAAAATCTTAAAAAAAAAAGAAAGAAAGAAAGAAAAGAAAGTACAAATAAAGAGCTGTCCGTGCAGCTTTCTGGTTTCCAAATAGCAACAGAGGAAAGGATTAGTTCCTCCCCGGGGGCAAAAAAGTAAAGCAGAATGGTTTAAAACCCATTTCTGGACTTGGGGAATGTGCCATTAAATCACTGTGCTTGGGAGATTGGGGTTTTGTAATGATGACAGTTACAGAATAACAGTTGTTAAAATTTGCTACTTAGAGCTGAGATTCACTTCTCCATACCGTCCCTCTTCCAGTGAATATACAGTTATGTAGTTGCTTAATTTTATAAAAGTAATTTGCCCTGCCCAAGCAACAGAAAAGCCAAACAAAACAGAAAGAACCTCCTCAAGCAGAACTTGTTCTGTAACCATTCTAGAAGAGAACATGAGTGTATTTATTAATCAGCATTTCATTAAAAGTTATTTTGAGCTACTCTTAAATAGAAGTTTAAATGAGCATGTTTCTTGGAAAAGACCGTGTGCAGACTGTTGTGCGATGAAAAGCAATCAATCTATACACTTAGAGGTTTTATTTAAAATAGGAGCGTGGGATTCTGAGAGCTAGAGAAGTTGGCTCTGAATTGTAGCTCTACCACTAACTGGTTGCTTGTCTTCTTAACTCTTTGCAGCCCTCAGAGTCCTGTGGGTAAAATGACAATATTCCTACGAGATAGTATGTAAAAATCTAACTATTGTCAGTGTCTCAACAAGAGAAAGGCTAAGGGAGGTACTTGACAAAGGGAATTCAGAACAGCAAGACTGAGGCAGGTGACCTCATTCTTGAGAACAAGATCATTCTTGGTAAAAATTACTAAGAAGAAACCTCTTGACTCTCAAAATGTAACACACATTTGCGTGTAAATAGGGAATTTAAAACACCCCTCAAAAGACACTGAACACGAAAGCATTCAGATCCTGGTATTAGACTGCAGGTTACACCTTCCTCCTAAGATGAAGTTTGCACATTTTAATGAGACCTTCTCGGTTCATATCCTCTCCATTAGCAAAAGACATAGGGTGTGAGTTTTAAACCTCGGTTTGAATGGATGTTGAAACACGTGGGTTAGACTATTAACTTCGAACAGATGTTAGCCTCCTAGCAAGAGAAAACGGACTGGCCAAAGCTGCCGTGTACATACCACAAAGCGTTTTTTAACGTCCTGGCTGCCTTCCAAGCTCTAGGAGATCCAGAGTGGAAGTACCTACTCAGGAGATTTATTCAGATCCTGTTTTAGTTTAAAAACAAAATGGGCCTTTTGTTTTTAAAGATGTGTTTATTTTGGTTTTCTGTAACCTGTCCTCTTGAAGAAAATGAGGAAGGAGGTGCTGACCAGGCATCATCACAAGTATCTCAAGTTCTGAAAGTCACTTGGGCAGCAAAGGTCAGTGGGACATGGCTTTGTTTTCTGTGACTTCACTGCTACCTCACAGGCAGGACAAAGCCAGTATCAGGTCCATTCCTCTCCAAGAAAGTGTAAAGAAGTCACTAGTAAAAGAGGGGAGAGTACTGCTCAGTGGAAGAAAGCACAGGACCGGGTGTCTCAGGCAGAGGCTCCCACACCAATCAGGCATGGCAAGCCAAGAACAGTGTGCCCCTGGGAGCACACCGGTGACACGGCAAACCCCACCTCGCCTATTGCTTTTCCCTGTGTCAAAATGGCAGGAAGAGATGGGATCTATCCACAGGTCCACAGGAAAGGTAGCTGGAAGATTCACGCATAAGTGGAAGAAAGGGCTGCACAAAGTCCAAAGCCTGGGATCACAGGAAGATCCATTAGTCCAGAGCACTGAACTTGTCCTCAGTGTGGCATTTCTGCCTTCTAGGGTCCTTCCTGTTTCCACCTGTGCCCTCACTATAAGGCTTGGCCAAATCGTCTGACTTTGTGTATGTTTGTGTACCAGAGACACTGAAAATCCTACCACAAAAGGAGACATTTTTCCATCCTTTTAACTTGATAGTATATTTATTAGAATAAGAGATTAGATTTGTTAAACATCTGGACTGAAATGGTTAAAAGGATTTTCATACAGTTTTTAGGCACTATACACACTTGTTTACAATAGCATCAGTGCTTGGATTTGGGGAAAGAAATCTCATACATTTTAATGCCTTGATCCATTTGTAACATTCAAAGTAACCACCATTTTAGAAACACTAATTCAAACTCAAAGAGACATAAACCACTAAATATCCCACATAATATATTTAAAAATAAATAGAAATACAACCAGAAGTCTACAAATCATCCCAGTAGACAGACTGGTGAAGCCCTAGCTATCATGGCAGTGAAGGGCTCTGGCTAGATTTTGATAGAAATTGCTTCATTCTACACCAAAAGCAAAAATATAATAAAATAACATGATATATACTTTCTGATGTTCTTTTTCGTAGCAGCAAAGCATGCTTCACATGCACTGCCTGTGAAGGATCTTACAAGGCCCCTTCCTGCTCAAATAGAAGGTCTGCCTGGCAAGAATGCAGTACCACCAAGTGTCAGAGAATCCTGAAAATACAGGCAGCTAGCCAGTCATGGTGAGGAAAGAGCAGTGCAATTTTCAGTAAGTAAGAATGACTACCCACAGTCACCAAAGTTTCACTGTAATTCCACATTGCGCGTGTGTTGATCGACATACACAAAAATAGCCCCAAGCACAAAGCCAATCCACTTAGGGAAGAACAGGAAGAATAAAGACAATAATATTAAAAATGACACAAATAGAATTTTGGCACATGCTGTGTTCTTCATCCCTTGTCATAGGTGAGATGCACGTCTGAACAGAGACAGGCACGGGCAAGAGGCCCGGAAGCGACATGGCACACCACTGGGCAGGGGACTCGCTCTCTACCACTTCCCACGTACTTAAACGCCAGCTGCGTGGGTCGGTGTGCTGGGCTGGTTAAGGCCAATGGTGGAGCAGAGCCAACCTGCAAAATCCACTTCCTCCCCATCAGATCTCTTGATAAAGGCATGAACCTGTGTGCAGGGAAACGGAGAGTAAGTGGTGTTCAAAAACCTTAAAGATCAAGAGTCCTGGGGCTAGAACTTCGCTGCTCTAGTACCCCTGATACGTCCAGGTACCCCTGGAGCCTGTCCTGGGGCAGCAGTGAGGGCGCACTCAAGTGGCCAGCTGCTGCCAGAAGGGGCTCCGCTTGGCCTTTACACTGCTGGGGGGATACATGAGGCTGATGTTCAGGATCCTGCAGCCCCTGGGGCAGCGGGAGCACAGGGGTCAAGGCAGAGCAGGGAATGGGCTCAGGGAGTAGGGGGCAGATGACTGACAGAACAAACGAATAATTTCTGTACAAATTGGAAATCAGTGGCCTTACCATGAGTTGCTTCAGATCTGCTCTCTCTGCTGGGTTTTTTATTAAGCTGAAAGAAAAAGATAATGTGAGAGAGACTGCCTGGCATTGGTTCCCACTCTAGTTACTTAACATTTACATGCCTGCCCTCCCCACACCCTGGAGCTTCTGAGGGCCTGAGCCTTCTCCAAGGCCTTCCTGTTCAGCAGAGTGGCATGCCTGCAGGTTAACAAATGCTTGCTGAATTAAACGACCCAAAGGCAACCTGCCAGTCCCTGTAGAGCAGGTGCCAAAAGCAGCAGTTCTGACCCATTGCTGTAGTCAGACCAGTCCCTGAAGTCGTGGCACTCTGAAGTGCAGGGAAAAGGGCAGAGCTCTGCTCCCCCAAAACTGGGGGCTAGTGGGCGTGGTGTGTGTGTGACAAAACCAGCATAACTCTCCTAGAGAGCAAGTAGCAGACTTACCATTTATTCACAAAATCTTGAAATTCCAGACTGAACACTCCACTGGGCAGTTTTGGAGGAGGCTGCAAATACATGTCAAGACATAAGAAAGGCCTGGCTTCCTTCTCCAGCCATATTCCCCACCAGCTCCCTCCCTGCAGACCTCTGGGCAGCACTGCCCTTCTCCAGCCATGGGAGGACAGGGCTGGGGAGCCAGGGGCTGCCTGTGGGGTCACCCCAGTGAACTGCTGGACTCAAAAAAGCACACTCAGAATTGGGGCCCGATTAGTGCTCTGCCACTCACTTGTCTAGTGCCTGAACAAATCACTATTTCTCTGTGAGCCTTAGTTCATCCTCCTGTGAGATGAGGAGGGCCTCAGGGTCTCTGGGACCCTTTCCCATGGACACTGCCAACTGTAAACCTTGGAGAGTGGTGTGGACACACACCAGCAATTACTAGCGGCAGCAGCTATGGGGGGCTGTGCAGATGTAGCCCAGGCCGGTCGTCACAGAAGCTACCTGAAGAGTAATAACCCAGGTTGGAGGCCTGCTGGTCCTTCTCTTCCATCCTCTGTCCTCTTTTCACTTAAACCTATTGGTGTAGGTGTTACACAAACAATGTGTTCTTTGCATTAAAGTCAGTCAGCAGCAATGAGCCAAAAGAAACTTCCGTCACCCCAAGAAAACCACTGTCCTACTAATTTCCAGACTTCATATGCACATACATGCATAGATTTTTTTCATAAAGACTTTTTAAAGAATTGACCATAGTATACATAGTACTCTAGTATTTTTCACACAGTCTATAGTGAATATCTTCCATTTCTACACTGTCATTTTTTTTTTTTTTTTTTTACACCTACTGGTTTTTAAAGGCACTTAACAGAGAAAACCCTACCCTACCCTGTATTTGCCTTGCCTCCCAAATGGAGCTAGTGATCTTCACTACCAGGGACTTCTGTTTTTCCACCTGTGGACCCCGCCTCATCCCTACCTTCAGCCTGCAGTGCCCAGCCAACAGTAAGTGCACAAGGACTGCCTGATGAAGCAGCAGGCATGGCACGGGCACACTGGGGGCTCCTGACTGAGAAAGGAACAAACTCAGGTACCCAAGGCTGTTCCCTGGGGAAGGGACACCTGCCCCCTACTCCAACAGCACAATGCCCCACGAGAAACCCTCAGGGCCCAAGAAGCCCCACTGTGCGAACAACTCACAGGTATCCCAATCAAATTAACTGTTTGCTTAAGAGAAGCAAATACCAAGGTCAAAGAAGCTATGCAGCACTTACCTCATTGACTATGTAATCCAGCAGCTCAAAAATTGCCATGGGAGGTCGGCTGTCCATTCCATAAGCTACGTATTTTACAAGAAAAAAGAAAACACTTCTCAGAAAAACAATTATTTGTCAACATGAGTCTAGGGATTGGAGCATGGGTCCTGGAGACTGGAACAGGGTCATGGATAATAAGCAGAGACACAGATAAGGCCAAACACAGAGCGGACCAGCAGAGGCCACAGAGTTGGCCAGCCAGGGTAGGATTCTGGGCTCTCCCACCCCCCAGGTCTGTGACCTCGAGCAAATCCACTGACTGCTGAGTATGGACTCTGCTACAGTGGAGATGGATAATCATGCCTGCCCTTCTTCCCTTCCTTACATTGAGAGAGGAGAAAATGAGGTAGTAACTAAGTAACTCAAGGACTGTTTTAGTTCTCCCTGAACTTGGGTCTCTTCCTCTATCCTCCAGAGTCCCGGACAGCCTCAAAGGCCACAGCCACCATCCCTCCAGTGACCCATCACCATCAGCTATCCCTGCCTTCCTCTATTTCTCCCTTCATATAGGCCCTCTCCTATGAGGGCCTCCCAGGGACAGATACCAGGTCCTCCTGGTCACAAACGTCCCAGCAGGAAATACATCAGAAGATGGTGGCTGGGCCAGAATCTTCCAAATACCAGGTTTAATTTTCAGTATGCATGATCAAAGAGGCATGCTGTCTGCACAGCGCTCAGCACCTAGGACTCAGGCTTTGCCACTTATGGTGTGCAGTCTTGACAAGCCAGGCACTTCGTGCCTCAGTTTCCTTGACTCTAGACGTTATAATAGTGTTCACACATGTTCACTATTAAAATTAGATAATACTCAGAATCCATGGAGACACAGAGTAGGTCAGTGTCTACTGTTCTACTAGGGCTGGGGGTAGGAAGAGACGGAAGCGATTGGTCATGGAGGTGAGGTTTCTTTTAGGGTGATGGGACATGTTCTTGAATAACACAGGATGGGTGCACAACATGAAGAATATACTAAAAACCACTGAAATGTACACTTCAAAATGTGCATTTTATGTTGTATGAATTTTATCTCAAAAAAAAATCTACCTAAAAAGTCATGATTTTTAAAAATGAGACAGCACCTATAAAGTGCTAAATGCCATGCCAGAACACAGCCAACACTCAACAGAGGGGGAGAAGATGTTGCTAGTAACAATAATCTAACACCCACCTGGAGACCTCTACCTGCTCTGCCTCCCGCCCCAGCCCGGCATCCAGAGACAGGCAGGCAGTCTCGGGAGAATATCCAAAGAATCAGCCCTCCCGAAACCCACCAGAGTAAGGGACCCCACCCCTCTGCTCCCAGTCCAAGCAGGGGCCACATCAGGCCACTCACAGCTGAGGGGCCTTCCAGGAGTCCTGGGTCTGGGTGGTGTCTCCGCCGCATCTCCCTCCACTGGGCACCCAAACACCAGCTCCAGCTCCTTGGCGTCTGGGGGAGGGATGGGATACCTCCCCACCGCCATCTCAACCAGAGACAGCCCCATGCTCCAGATGTCCGACTGCACTGAGTAGTGGGTCCCCTGGAGTCTTTCCGGCTGCACGAGAGACAGACACAGTTCTGATCACCTGTGAGCTAATCCAGCCTGTGTGGCTGAGGGAGAGGCCCACCCTGTGGAGGCTCAAAAGGGGGCCTTAGGCCTTCCTGCCTCTTTGAGGCTTGTGTGCACTGCAGGGAGTGGGCTGCCCTGCTTGGTCTGGGCCCGGGCCCTGGATCTACTGATGCATTTTATCTTCTTTGGGACCTCCACTAACTGCTTGAACCCGGTCTCTGACCTGCCTCCAACCACTGTGTTCAAATCCTACCTGGCTCCCATGGCTCTGACCCATGCCTCCTCCCGGCCCTCAACTAACAGCCTCTGGCCTGCCTGGACCCCGGCTGCTGCTTCAACTGTACCCCCAGTTTTGTCCCACCTTGTCACTGTCTTGGACATGCAGGGTTGCTGGTTCAAAGCCCAGCCTGCAAGGCTCATCTTGTCACCTGGGTGTGGAACATGCTTCCAGAACATGGGTCATGAACGAACTGTCTGGTGGGTCGAAAGAGAGTGGCCTTGAGAGTCAAGAAAGTTGAGCTCTAAGACCAGATCACCACAGACTCACTGACTGTCCTTGCACAACATGGAACAGTAGAAAAGGCAAAGGATCTGGGGTCAGGAAACCCCAGATCAAGTCCCAATTCTGTGACTTGTAAATTATGTGATCCTGAGCCTCAGTTTCCTCATCTATAAAGTGGAGCTGATGGAGGTGGTGGTGAGGACAATACAGACATCAGAAAACACCTGCTCTCCTCACAGGGTTACCGAGAAGGCCAAACCCAATGGGAACGGATGTTAGATGTCACAAAATGCTGGACAAATAAGGGCTGTTACTGGCAGGAAGAGTTAGGGGGGAAAGTACATATTACTGTACAAAGCATTATTTTTAATCCAGCGTTAACTGAAATAGCACATGTATTTCAAGAACTCCACAAAAAAAAAATCTCATCCTGACCACTGTACATGTTTTTGGACATCATTAATATCTCCCATAGGAATTTTCACTAACTCAAACACTGAACTCTTTTGGAACTGACCACATAACCACAAACACCGAAACCACTAACCCTGATCAACGGGTCCCAGGGTCTGTTGACAGATTTTGAACTTTGCAACAGCAGGTGAGTGGCCCAGAACTCTAGCTGCTCAGTTCTTAGACACTGAGGGAAGAACCTGAAGAGGCCTGTTTCATGTTTCTGAAAGACTGTGTCACTTGAGTGGAGGGGGCGGAAATGTGGGTCAGCACTGGGCCAGTCATGCGGACAGTGGCTGCCCAGGTGGGGGCAGGGGTGGGCTAGAAGGAATGAGGATGTGGGTATCAACTTCCACACGTGGAGGCCGGAAGCAGGTGTGGAATCGGACCCAAAGGGCAAGTGAGGGCGTGCTGAGCACAGGGGACTAACTGGCAAGGAGACCTGGCTTTCAGTCCAGGCTCTACATCTGCCTTTCCTCATCTCTAAAATGGGAGCGATAATCTGCTCTTCGTGGGGCAACCACACAGATCAGATGAGCTCACTCAAGGATGTGGAAAAGAACTCAGAAAACACCCTGTATGCCGGGATGCCCCAGCCTCTGCCTCCCCATCGGATTAATCCACGCCTGGATCTCCACGGAGATCCCCACTCACCCAGAGTCACATCTCCCCCTTTCTGAATCCTTCTCTGGAGCACACTAGCCAACTACCACCTGTTCAGTCAACCAAACATTAGCCTACTTGCCAAGCACTCCCCGGGCACCTACCACATGCCAGGCCCCAAGCCAGCCCCTAGGGACAACTGAGACCCCAACCCCCACCGTCCTATCCCTGCCTCCATGAAGCTTGTGGCATGGGGGTGAGAAGAGAACATGCCGATGCCACCACCAATGCCTCCTCCCTCATTTCCTTCCCCTCCCCGCCATCATCCACCCCCTGGCACCGTGAGGGAAGTTACCCGCTTGGCTCCTATCCCCAACCAGGCAAGATGCTAGAGAAACAGAACCCACTGCTCATACCGACATGTAGGACCTTGTGCCCACAAAGGAGTTGGCCATGGAGTCGATGAGTTGCCCACTGACCCCAAAGTCACAGAGCTTGATCTCCCCACGGGAGTTCACGAGGATGTTGGAAGGCTTGACATCTGCAGGGGAGAGAACACGGAAAGGGAGGGAGTTGACACGGGTGGTCTGGGGAGGGAGAGGGGTCAACATTCTCCAGACAGCCCAGTCCTGCCCATAAGTCCAAGCACCTGTGACCATCACACAGCCAGCCCCTGGCTTGCAAACGCTGGACACCAAGGTCCCTTATACCCCCTTATTCAGGGTTTGAGAAAGGATTCTCAGGAGAGGAAACAGCTACCTGTTGTACAAGCAGGACAGAAAGGCAGCGGATTCCCACTCTGAGAATCCGAACTTGAACACATGATCCACAGGAGGTAGTCAGTTATCACGAATAATCAAGATTTCAAACTTCATTGCTTCAATCACCCTTACTGGCAAGACCGAGTATCTATGGCTGGATCATGAGGCGGGAAGAAAAATACAACTAATAAAACCTATATGCTTGCTAAGGCTACAGACCAGAGACTAAAAGGAGATGGGATGGGAGCAGGAGTTTCAATGCTTGACCTTGATACCAAGCACAGAGCATCATTTTCTGAATATTTATGGCAGACGCTGGGAATGAGGCCTTATGACTGCCTTTCTCGGAAGTGATTTCCCAAACAGCCTACAGAGCTGAGGCCCACTATCAGTCAAGGAGAGCCCCTCGCTGCCCTACTGGGGCCAGGCAAGGCAGTGCTCCCCAGAATCAGCCCCAACCCCTTCCCTGCACCCAGACCCTCCCCACTTCCCACCCAGCTGCCCAATGACTACTAGTTCATCAGCCTTTCCCTTTGCAGAGGGAGGTTAACTTTCAAATGTTTTTCTTCCCCCACTTCCCCTGATTCAAACCACTGCCCTGTCAAGTGGGCAGAAGAGTCCAGTGTTCTCATTTACAGGTGGGGAGATGAGGCTGGGACTTGGTAAAAATCCCCAGGCCAGGGTTCTGTGGGCAGACATCAGCAGTGGGAGCCACACAGTAAGCAGGTCATACCCAGGAGCAAAGCATAAACCAGACAGTCTTTGACAGAAGTAATAGAGACACTATTACAGAAATTATAGAATATTTGGAAAATTAGAGGAAAAAAACCAATCCCCATTATTTTTCCCTTCAATACTCAGATGAATGCATTGACAGGAACGCTTCTGAGATCTGGCAGGTTCAGTTCCAGACCACTACAATAAAGTGAGTATCACAATAAAGGAAGTCAAATAATTTGTCTGGGTTTCCTGGTGCATATAAAGGTTATGCTGGGACACCTGGGTGGCTCAGTTGGTTAAGCAGCTGCCTTCAGCTCAGGTCATGATCTCAGGGTCCTGGGATCGAGCCCCCGATAGGGTGAGGGGAGCTAGGGAATCCCTTCTCAGCAGGGAGACATCTGCTTCTCCCTCCCCCTCTCCTTCTGCTCCCCACCCATGCTCACTCACTCTCAAATAAATACATGTTTTAAAAGTTATGTTTACACTAGATGGTAGTCTATTAAGTATACAGCAACATTACATCTTTAAAAAAAAAAAGATGTAAATACTTGAATTTAAAAATACGTTATTGCTAAAGTGCTAACCATGGTTAACCTGAGCTTTCGGCAAAGCACAATCACTGATCACACATCACCATAACAAATATGATAATGAGAAAGTTTGAAAAATTCAAGAATTACCAAAATGTGACCAAGAGACATGAAGGGAGCAAACGATGTTGGGAAAATGGTATAGACTTGCTCAACACAGGACTGATGCAAACCGTCATTTTGTAAAAAGTGCAGTATCTGCAAAGCACGATGAGATGGTACATGCTTGTATTTATCCTTAAATAGTTTCTAACAAGTCTTTGAAGGTTTCTTTCCAAGGGTAAAGTGGGAAAAAAAAAAAAAAACCAAAACACAAAAACACCCTCTCCTGGGGTGCCTGAGTGGCTCAGTGAGCTAAGCTTCTGCCTTCGGCTCAGGTCATAATCTCAGGGTCGGGCTCTCAGCTCAGCAGCGAGCCTGCCTCCCCTTCTCTAACTGCCTCTCTGCCTACTTGTGATCTCTATCTGTCAAATAAATAAATAAAATCTTCAAAAAAAGGACGAAACAAAACACCCTCTCCTATCCCAGTAGGTCCTTTCCCTGCCCCTCCCACGTCAGCCCTCATTCCCGCTCAAGCGCCTCTGTGCTCACCACCCCCTCCACCAGAGGGCCTCACACTGTGGGCCAGGAGCCAGGACTGTAACCAACATGCACCAGGGGCTCCAAAATCCTTGCGACAGAATGGCTCTGAACTCACCGTGTACACACACGAGCACTCAGAGCCACTGGTGTGGTCTTCCTAAGACCCAGCCCTCACCATGGCACAGGACATGAGACCTTTCCCAACCCCCGGCACCCTCCCAGTGTCTCCTACATACAGACTTCTAGAATGCAGGCATCAGAAGTAACGTGAGAGGGAATCTGGCTACTCCCCTTCAGTCTAATGCCCAAAAGGGTCTAGGACCCTGGCCCACGTCCCACAGCAGAAACTGGGTGGAGCTGGAACCAGAAAGTCAGACCTTCTCTGATACCTAGGCCTGTCCTCTTCTCGCCCACCCCACTGTCACATGACCCAACTCTCTTCCCCTCAGCCACTTCCTGTCGTGTAGCCTCCTGCGCAAACACACTGGTTAATGTTCAGGATGCAGTGGGCTCCGTGGAGTGGCAGGACAGAGCTGGGTACAGCTAGCTGGGAGATGGCACTATGGGGACAGCACACACCGGACACTCCAACACTTGCCACCGGATGCCCCAGCCCTTCACGCCTGTGCCTCCGTCATCTCCCAAATGTGCCCAAGGCAGGTAGGGCCTTGTTCTCAAGTCCAAGAACACCCCTGGCTAAAGGGACCTGTATTCAAATCCCTGCCTTGCCTGCGCCTCCCCACTCCCTCCCCCTACTCTACTTGCAGCCTTGAGCGGGTCCCTTTGCAGCCCTGGCACCCACCCGCCTGGGCACTAATAGTCACAGCGCTTGTGACCTTACCCGTTGGTAACCAGGACCAACCTGGTGCGGGGTGGGCATTTACATGGCATACAGCACCCCTGCCCCTCACAGGGACAAAGGATTCTTTCACAGGCGACCCTCCACAATGAGCACGATGAGCAGTTCACAGCACCAGAGCCCTGCTTCCTCCCTCCCCAACAGAAAGCAGCCCCCACCCACCTCCACCCAAGCTTTTTCTTTTTTTAAGATTTTATTTATTTATTTGAGAGAAAGAGAACACAAGCAGGGGGAGCAGCAGAGGGAGAGGGAGAAGACGACTCCCCGCTGAGTAGGGAGCCCGATGCAGGACTTGATCCCAGAACCCCAGGACCACAACCTGAAGGCAGCCACTTAACCACCTGAGCCCCCAAAGCGCTCCCCACCCAGTTTTCCTTCCTCTGCTGGCTGAGAGGTTCTCTCCAGGCCGCAGCTACTGCTCAGGAGTGGCCACACAGCCTCTGTCACTGCTGGGATCTGATTTCTATTCACATGGCAAGCAAGCCTCTTTTTCTCCAAACTTATGTAACACGGCTTTCCTCTATCCCGCCTCCCCCACCGCCAGGGAAGGAAACTGCCTGGGAGGTTGCAGAGACCATGGGGGGTGGGGCGGAGGAGGGGAGGGAAATCCTGAGGGCTTTTCCCTGCCTGGACCACACCCTGGGGCCACAGGCAAAGCACACAGCCCAGCTTGGTGACCTGGAAGGGCAGACAAGAAGCTGCTTGCAGACCTGGGCCTTGAAATCACTCAACTCCAGAGCAAGCGGCTGAGCCCCCAGGCCAATGCATGCTGCCCCTGGCGGCTCCCGCCCCATCAGGCTCTTCTCTGGGGGCAGAAGAGGTCCATGTCACCCAAGTCCAGACAGATTGCTTCTTCCACCTGTCAGGATCCCCCCTTTGCTCTCCACAATGGCCACCCTCCCTCCTCTGTCCTGTGCTCACTGTCCTTCTCTGGCAAGACAGCCCCTGCCTCTAACCTGGTCTTTCCCAGCCTGCCACTGCTCTGGCCTTACCTCCCCAGCTTCCGGCTGTGACCCAGCCCCCAAGCTCAGGCCTGCCCCCCTAACTGTGCTGGTCCCTGCAGGTGAACCATGCACCTTTCGCACTCACCCTCCCCTCAGCTTCCCGGGTGCTGAGTTCTTCAGCATCCCCTTCCTATCCTGCTCCTGGAGCCCTGGGAGGCTTGTTTCATCTGGCTTCCCCCCACAGCTTTCCCAGCAGCAACCTCAACCACTGCTGAAATCATAGGCCCAGGTCCCCCTGCTTCCCAAGGCCCTTTCTCACCCCCAATCACAGGAGGGCGAGGCCGGGAGGAGCCCCAGGACCTGGTGGGCTAGGCTGCATTGTGAAGGAAGCATCCAGCATCCACAAGGCCCCCCAGGCTGACAAGCTACCCCAGGAAACCTAAGAGAGGTGAAGGTTTGTGGCCCTGATCCTGCTCAGCTCCCACAACAATGAGAACAGGTAAGCCCTTTTTCAAACACAAACAAGGAGGTTTTATGAAACCTCTTTTTAGTTTTTCATGAAAAAACTACGTGGATGAAGTATTTTCTTCTCTCCTATTTTCTGCCCCAGAAATAACTACTGTGCAAAGCCTTCTGATTCTTCCCCCAAGAGCAAATGATTTTAACTTAATTTCTGAGCATTCTCTACCCCTGTAAAACAAAGGGTTTGGATTAAATAATTCAGTGTGTCAGTGGGTTATTCTATAAACACTTACAACTGAGCTATGAGTAAAAAGGGACCCAGTTCCTGTCCGTGTCCTCAAGGCCATCACCACTAGGGGAGACCGAACATGGAAAGTAACAAGAACGTGTGCCCGTGGGTATGATGGTAAGGGCAAGGAGAGAGGGATGCTCAGGGCACTGTGGACTGTGCTGTGAATTCTCCCAGCCAACCAGGCTCAACACCAGCCTGACTAGTGGGCAAGGTCCTTTGCAGACAGATGGAGCAAGGAGAGGGTCAGCCCGCCAAAGGGTACTATATTCGAGGAACCTCATTTTGTTTGGCAGAGAAGACTATTATAGGAATCTGCATTCCCTATGGGGGCGGGGTTGGGGACACAAGATGGAAGGAGACCCCGCACGAAGGAATAGAGGGCAGATGCAGGGGAGGGACTGGGGAGCACAGAAGCAACAGGAGGAAGAGGAAAGAAAAGAGCTCTGGAGAAGCACACCAAGTGACCCCTGGAAGCCACACTCTGGCTCATCCGTGACAAAGGCTAAAACCAAAAGGGAGAGGACTTTGGATAAGCGAGGGAGTCAAAGGTTAAAGAAACAGAGGCAAAGAGATTTTTAAATGGTTCCTTTCGCCTCAAATGAGCAACCCCAGCAGATCCCTATTAACCCTTCTCTAAAGGTAAAGAAACAGAAGGGAAAGGTGGCTGACCCTGGTATGTCAAATAATGGTCTCCACAGAGCCACCTCCAGTTACCTTATCCATGACCTCCGGGAGCCAATTAAACAGCAAAGATATTAACATTCAGAGAGAATCCCAAACCTTTCAGTTAGCCATGAACTGTAACCTGGCACCCAACCTTCCCAAGAGCACAGCTTTCCCCCCTCGCTGCCTTCCCTCAGCAAAGGAGGACGGATGCGGCTGCAAGGCTAGGGTGGGGGATGGGCAGGCAAGCCCGGGTCTGGGAAGACCCCACAAAAGCTCTGGTTCCACGAAGACCTCCTATGCCAGGGCTTTTAAATACATGGGCCTCTCTAATCCTCACAACAATGGGAAGAAGCAAGTCCCATTCACCCCCGTGTACAGATGAGAAAACCCAGAGGCCCAGAGTCAGGGAGCCGTCTGTCAAGATGACACATGAAGCCAACGGCAGAGGCTACAGTAGCACTCAGGCTCTTCATTATCCGGAGCCTCGATAATTAAGCTCTAAATGTCAGGGCAAATGTTGAGCTGTACTCCAAAGTTCAGAAAAGTCCTTATTCAGGTGCAGGGGATGGTGGTCAGAAGGTACAAACTTTCAGTTCTAAGAGAAATCATCCTGGGATGGAACGTACAACACAGTGATTAGAGTTAACAATACAGGACCTTACACTTGGAAGCTGCTAAGACAGGACATCTTTTTTCTCTCCACCCAACCTGGGGCTCAAACTCACAAACCCAAGATCAAGACTTGCGTGCTCTACTGACCCAGCCAGGCAGCACTCCAAGGACATCTTAAAAGCTCTCCTCACAAGAAAAATAAATGTAATCACGTCACGACGAATATTAGCTAAATTTACTGCAGTGATCATTTCCCAAAAGATGCACCCATCCCATCGGCAGACCACACACCCAAAACACAATGTTCTATGTCAATCTTATCTCAATTTTTTTAAAGTTGTGGTTGGGAAAGGGGATCACTCACATTATAGACATAACAAGCTCTATCTGGGAACGTGATCTGACTTTGGGATCAACAAATCCTTTAAGTCTGGCAGTGAGAGAAAAGGCTTCTCTGCTCCCGGTGAGGGAGAGTTCGCTTCCTTCTCCCGCTCTGGGAAGGTCCTGCCTGCAGAAATTTGCTAAAGGGGAAACAGAGGCTGCTTCCTACCTCCTTCTGCCTAACAGCAGAGTTCAAGCAGGGAACTTTCAGAGCACGAAGTCCGGGTCCTAACATGCAGCTACTTTCCTCTCTCCACTTCTTACAAGAAAGGCCACCAAGTGCAATTTAATTTTTTTTCTCCCCTCCCAAGATTCATTAGTTTTTTCATTACTTTTTTTTTTAAGATTTTATTTATTTATTTGATAGACAGAGATCACAAGTAGGCAGAGAGGCAGGCAGAGAGAGAGAGAGAGAGGAGGAAACAGATTCCCTGCTGAGCAGAGAGCCTGATGCGGGGCTGAATCCCAGGACCCTGGGATCATGACCCAAGCTGAAGGCAGAGGCTTTAACCCACTGAGCCACCGAGGCGCCCCGAAGTGCTTTCATTTTCTACCTTTGTGCACCCCTTTCTGCAAATTCAGTGTTCATCTCCAGACCCAAAAGGCACGCAAATGTTAACAATTAAACGAGACATTACTGGGAGCATTCTGAATCCATTTTTCTTTTTCAGAGTTTGGTTTTCATTAGTTCATGCCATTCTCAGAAATGATCAACATTTTTAAAACAGGATGTAACAAAAGTCACAGCAAAAGGTATGGGGGTTATACTCAAGAGGATGGGTGGGGGGGAAGAGACAGCAAAAGGAAAAGAAAAAGGGGAAAGGCAGTCATGGGAAAAGCTGATTCTTAGTCTCTTATTTTCAATGAGCCCTTAATAATAATTGGCAGAACAGCCCCAGAGTAATCAAGGCTTAAAGAAATGTCCCTTCCCAAAAATCACAAAGTAACTTTTCCATTAAAAGAGAATGACTCTGGGTGCCTGAGTGGCTCAGCTGGTTAAGTGTCTGCCTTCGGCTCAGGTCATGATCCTGGGGTCCTGGGATTGAGTCCTGCATAGCATCAGGCTCCTTGCTCAGTGGGGAGCCTGCTTCTCCCTCTGCCTGCTTCTCCCCTTGCTTGTGCCAACTTTCTTACTCACTCTCTTTCAAATAAATAAATAAATACATAAAATCGTTTTTTTAAAAAAAGAAAGAAGAAGAAGAAAGAAAAGAAACTGCCTTCAAGCACACATTTCCCTTTGCAGGATGCAGGCCAATTCAGAGGCCAGATGATCTGTAGTCTATCACAAAGCCAATCACCCACCTGCAGGCAGGAAAACAATGCTAACTTGGATGCTTAGCATCCACAATTCAAGAAAGGGAAATTAGCTAAAAGACCTGTTCTGACCTGCTGAAGGCTAACTTGCTCAGCAGCAGGAGAGGGGTAGAAAAGACACTGGAAAATGGAAAGGTAGAGAGAGCCGGAGATCTGCTCGTTTTTAAATACCAAGTGAGAGAGAATTTCTAGTAACATCACTGTATTTATGATGGCCAAAACTCCACCAAAGTAAGGCATGACCGTGGCGCCTGGGTGGCTCAGCTGTTAAGCAGTGGCCTTCAGCTCACGTCATGATCAGGGGTCCAGGGATCAAGAGCCATATCGGGTTCCCCACTCGGCTGGCTCCCAGCCTCACGCCGAGATGTACCACTAGATGACGTGGTCACTCTGGGGTGCGGGGCTGCAGAAGCTGGGCTCCATCCTGAGCTACAGTTAATGACATCTGCTCTTCGCTTGATCACCTGACTTCTGACTCAAGCATGCTCTCCTGGGCCCATGGTCCTCCTCAAAAAGTTATCTGTAACTGAGGCAAGTGCCAGTCCCAGCCCCAGGCTTCCCTTAGAAATGAGGCTTTGTGATGTGAGAAGAACATGACACAGCTCTTCCTGGACCCTGGGCAAGTCTTCTAACCCCTCTCCCCCTTCCCCATCTGAATGCACCGCACCTGCCCTTTGCTCTCCAGGGGCTTCCCAAAATAAACCCTGACCACCTCCCCCTGCACCTGTTCCCCTCTCCCCCCACCAGGCTACTCTCCTGACCCATACTTTCTCTTACTGGACCATGCCAACGGCCTCCTAAGTGACCTCTCCCCACTCCAGCTCATCTTTTTTTTTTTTTTAATTTATTATTTTTTATAAACATATAATGTATTTTTATCCCCAGGGGTACACGTCTGTGAATCACCAGGTTTACACACTTCATGGCACTTCATGTGCTATGGCACTCACCATAGCACATACCCTCCCCAATGTCCATAACCCCACCCCCCTTCTCCCGACGCCCCTCCCCCCAGCAACCTCAGTTTTGTTTTGTTTTATTTTAAAGATTTATTTATTTATTTATTTGACAGAGAGAGAGAGAGAGATCACAAGTAGATGGAGAGGCAGGCAGAGAGAGAGAGAGAGGGGGAAGCAGGCTCCCTGCTGAGCAGAGAGCCCGATGCGGGACTTGATCCCAGGACCCTGAGATCATGACCTGAGCCGAAGGCAACGGCTTAACCCACTGAGCTACCCAGGCGCCCCAACCTCAGTTTGTTTTGTGAGGTTAAGAGTCACTTATGGTTTGTCTCCCTCCCGATCCCATCTTGTTTGATTTATTCTTCTCCTACCCCCCTAAGTCCCCATGTTGCTCCTCCACTTCCTCGTATCAGGGAGATCATGTGATAGTTGTCTTTCTCCTACTTCTCCACTTCCTCGTATCAGGGAGATCATGTGATAGTTGTCTTTCTCCTACTGACTTATTTCACTAAGCATGATACCCTCTAGTTCCATCCACATCATCGCAAATGGCAAGATTTCATTTCTTTTGATGGCTGCATAGTATTCCATTGTGTATATAAACCACATCTTTATCCAGTCATCTGTTGATGGACATCTAGGTTCTTTCCATAGTTTGGCTATTGTGGACATTGCTGCTATAAACATTCGGGTGCACGTGCCCCTTTTGATCACTACATTTGTATCTTTAGGGTAAATACCCAGTAGTGCGATTGCTAGGTCATAGGGTAGCTCTATTTTCAACTTTTTGAGGAACCTCCATGCTGTTTTCCAGAGTGGTTGCACCAGCTTGCATTCCCATGCTCCAGCTCATCTTAGCCACAACAGCCAGGACCCTCTTCAAAAGATAGCTCACCTGACTTCCCTGTGTAGGACCCCTGCTTTGTTCTCCGCTGCCTATGATAATATCCAGCTCCTGGGCAGAACCGTGAAGAACCCCCTTGAGTGCTTCAAGCATCCCTTACTGGACTCCCACCACTTGCCATCAGGAACCCTAGACAACCCAAACAACTTGCTATTTCCTGTGTTTTCTGCCTCAGTGCCATGATCCTGGGCTCCGCTCCACCTGGTATTCCTTTCCTGGATACTGCCACCTGTGTACCATCTCCTTGCTGTAGAGCTTGGCACACATGACACCCCCTCCACAGTGCTTCCCCCGGGGGACTGAGGAAGCACTCTCCCTCCTCCAGCAGCCCATCTGCCTCTCCTGAAGAGCTAAGAGACACTCATCTGGAGCCATCATCCATCGCTTTGGGTCTAGCAGCTGAGGTAATTCTAGAGAGAACGTGACTCACATTTCTCACCAAGAGACCAGCATACTGGATTCTAGCTACTAATTAGCCACTTTCTGTTTCTCTCCATCTGTAAGGTAGAGCAGTCTAGAGAGAGTTCAAAGGAATCGGTTTTTCCCATAAATTCACTGTCCCCCTGAGGCTGTCACAATATGACTGGTGGATAAGACAGCCGGCAAAGGAAGGAGCACAGCCCCGCCACTTCCTGGATGCCCGGGGCAGCCTACAGATGGAGCCACAAGACACACCCTTGCCACTCAGCCAGGGACTGTCATCAGTACAGAACCCTGTGTGCAGCCTCAGGGGTCACTGTGAAACTTTCTGCTCAGGGAAGCCTGGCAGGATACCAGAAGAGGACCAGCAGGTAGACAGTGTCTGCCAAGGATCACAGAAGACACTCAGAAACTGACCACAGGTGAGTCTGCCACAAACAGCTTGCAAAATGACAACAACCAAAAACATATTTGGACCACTTCTGATCTTGCCTATCAGTGCCGACAGCGACAGGAAGACGTCAGGGGTCTAAACCCTGACCCTCCAGGGACTGCTGCTAACACAATGTGCTCTGGAGACCCCAGCTGTCCCAGGACTGAGATCCAAAAGCACTCTTGAAGTCTTGGCAGAAGACTTAACTCTTACTCAGACCTGACCGCTCCCCAAGCAGTAAGGAACTTGCCCCCAGTGCCCTCCCAGCAGGAGGGCCCCAGTACAAACTACTCTAGCTCTGAAGAGAGCCATTGGCCATGCACCCCCCTGAGAAATCAAGGCTGGCTGTGCGGGGGGCGCTGCAGGCCAGGGTCCTCATCCAGCACAGCATATCATGATGAGACAGGCCACACACTGCCCCATCTGACTGAAGGAAAAGAAAAACGAGTTGAGGCAACATTTAAAACTATTCTTGGCATTTATTGATCTTCACTAGCCAGCAACTCCAAGGGAAAAACAATTTATGGGCTAAGCTGTATGAACTGTCTATCACTTTAACTTACATAATGTTTCTTCAGAGTCTCGATCAAAATAAGACCTTGATTAGTGGAGCAGGCTACGAAGAACAGGCTGGAAACACAAATCACTGCTTTAAGTGGCATGAAGTGGAGCTACATCCTTAGGACCCGACCTCCCACCCTGGAACTCAGCCTAACCACATGAGCCAGCTTTTACATGCACCAGTTCTAGAAGCTCCTTCCACAGGGAGTGGGAAAACTGCCTCAAAACCTTTGTGATTAATTCCTTTCTGAGCTTCAGAATCAGGGGAAAACCCTCTCTCCTACCTATGCCATCCATGTTTTCACCAAGCACTCAAGGCTGAAAACCTTAGAGCTGAGTCTTGAGCTTAAATTCTAAAGTGTCCTCAATCGGGGAATTCATCTTCCCCTTAAAACTCAGTAGTCAGGAAGCTTTTTCTGACAAAGATCACAGAGCAAATATTTTTAGGCTCTGGGGGCCATACGGTCTCTTTCACAAGCAACTACTCACCTTTGCCATTATAGCACAAAAAGTCACGGAAAACACTTAAGTAAGCACGCTATGTTCCAACAAAACTTCATTATGGACACTGAAATTTGAATTTCACACAATTATCACATGTCACAAAATTCTGAAAAACAATTCTTGGCTTGCAGGCCCTACAAAAATAGGCAATACACCATATGTGGCCTGTGGGCCACCAGTCTGCCCACCTCTGCTTAAATGTGTAATTACTGTTTTGATCTGTTAACAGTTTTTGTCTCTCTGACCCAGGGCTTAATCGTTATTTGTAGCGATAAATAATTTTTCTTCCTAATTTGCTAGCTTTCAGCATCTGTTCCTCTTCCCCGCCCTCCAGGAATCAACCCCCTCTTTTCTTTGGGGGTTTCTGCTAGGGAGTCAACCAAGAAGCCCCATCTATCTCACCAGGGGGTGGGCTTATAATCCCAGATGGCCAACCAGACTACGCTAGCCCCTGGAAAACAGTGATTGGCCCAGTAGTGGGCGGGCACTGCTAGCAGAGCCAATCAGTGATTCAATCCCTCAGGAGAGGCAGATCTCTTTCTGGGGAACACAGTACTAATCCCCTGGGCTGGGGGCGTCCATGTTGCCCCCAGTGAAAAGATTCCAACTATACAGGAGGCCCACAACACGAGGCTTAAGGCCGAGGGGTAACAGGGTCCTAAAACTGTCATTTCAACCCCATGTTCATCCCTGCCTTCTAATAGGTAACCCACGCCAATACATTCTCTCTTTTCATTAAGTAATCTTGCACTGGATTTCTGACACAACCAAAGAATCCTGACTAATTATATCACATCAAATTCTATTTGAAAGTTGGCAGGGTAGCGATTCATGCATAAAAAATGACACTGGCTGTGTTCCACCATGTATTTAGAGTCACTTTTCCCCTGTTAAACTCCAAGCTGCTGGAGGACACAATTCATTTCTGAGACATCTTTATGCCCTCTGTAGTGATTCACTCAGTACCTTGAACTTGGTAGGTATTCTATGAATATTATACAGATACTACTTTCCTTGGATGGGGGAAGCCAACGGGGAGAAGGGCAAATAAACATGGAGCAACATGAAAACATGAACACGTACCTAGCCATGACCATACACCGGGACACTACTCAGAGATTCCAGACACAGTTTATACTCCCAGGGGGCTCACAGAGCTAACCCCCACTCCCCAACCAACAGCCCACAAACCACACACACCAGGCTGAGTCACACAGGCTGCTCCGCCCTTTGAACACCCAAGGGTGTCTACCCAATGCCAGGACAGACTGACAGAGGACTGCTACTACCTCTCTGACCTCAAGTATGTTCTTTCTAATAATGAAGTTCTTCTTTCCAGCTCCTCTTCTAACTCAGGCAAAAAAGACCTGAAGGGAAAAGCATCCTGACATGGGAACTATCCCCTCAAGCAATAAGGACTGCCCTGATGCCAAGACCTTGTGTGACTGACCCCAAGACAATGACAAATCTGACCTCTGTCCCACATTTTCCTTACATAAACCTGAAAGTGGAGCGCCTGCGTGGCTCAGTCAGTTAAGCCTCTGCCTTCAGCTCAGGTCATGATTCCAGGGTCCTGGGCTTGAGCCCCACATGGGGCTCTCTGCTTTAGCCCCACATGGGGCTCTCTGCTCCCCACATGGGGAAGCGGGGAGCCTACTTCCCCCTCTGTTTGCCTCTCTGCTTACTTCTGATCTCTGTATCAAATAAATAAATAAAATCTTAAAAAAAAAAAAAAAAAGAAGAAGAAGAAGAAGAAAGAAAGTGCTTCCAGCCCTTTGGAGACGCTAGTCCATCATCTTCCTGGTGTCGCCTCACTGTAATAAATTCCTTTCTTTTTTTCACCACCAATCCTCTCTCTGCCCTTGATTTTGCCAGCGGCCAGTGGCCAGTGGTCAAACCGGGTCTGTTTGGAACCCCGAGCACAGTGCTCTTGCACCCCTGTGCCCTGGCTATAGGATCACAGCACACTGGTTCCCTACCAGTCTTTTTTTTTTTTTTTTTTTTGGCCACCCAGCATCCCAGAAGAGGGGGCAGGGGGCAGGCAGGAACAGGGGTCAGGCAGGGAGCTGGATTTGTGGGCTGGTCCCAGGACTTAGTGCCCCTCTCCACCACCCACCAACCCAAGGGCAGGTAGGACAAGCACAGTGATGGGTCATGAGCTCCCTTTAGGCTGGTGCAGCTGGCTCCTGGGGCAGGGGGCGGGGCGGGGGGGTGGAAAGCTTGCCTTCAGAGCATTCCCTACAAATGAAGAGTCCAGAGCAGCTGGCCATCACTTCAAACACTGGGAATATCAGCTGTACCAGTCCTGCCCACAAAGTCCCACTCTGGGGCAGCAGAGACAAATCACTCCAGGAATGAGGGGAAGAACTTGGTTTGCACCCAGCATGGACACATCAGTAAGGCAGGAAAGCTAGCCACATGCAGGCCCAGGCAGGGTATCCCACTAGCACCAATGGTCTTTCAACTCAACCAGTCGACTAAAGATAAAGAAAAAACTTTCAAGAGACTGCTACCTAGCTGTAAAAACAGGACCTAAATGGCATGTGAAAACAGTTTCGCCCCAACTAAGCATATGGCTCTTCCTCTCCCTGAAAAAGCAACTGGTATTAGTACCACACCCGCCGTGAGGCTAAGAAAGCCGAAGCAACCCATGGAAGTTAGCGGCTTTTCTGCTGACACAACCCCGCCTCCCAACCAGAGCAGCCCAGGTCCCTGCCCCACAGATGTGTGGGTCCAGCTCTTCAAAAACTTCTCTGAACTTTTAAGTTTTTTGAGATGCTTAAGCCAGTGTTTGGCAATCATAAAAACCTACTAATTCATCTGCTAAGTGGCCGTAACATATATGTCAACTATGTTGGTCAAGCACCTTTTTAAGTGCATGTAGGCATTGTCTCAATCCTCAGAGCCCTGGAGGAAGGCTAGTCTCTCCATTTCCCTGAGGCTTGGAGAAGTTAAACAACGTGCCCAAGGTTTCCCAAATGCTGAACTTCTGGCACCAGGATAGAGTGAAAAACCTGTGGCCATAATATTTTGTAGTTGCTCGCAACGAGACAGAATCTGTCCCTCTACATTTTAAGCCCTGACTTTATCACATGACTTCTTTTTTTTTTTTTTTTTTTTTTTGCCTCAGCCAAAAGGACATTACCAAACCTGACGGAAGCAGAGCTTTAAATCGTGCTTGACTAGGGTTAGCCCTCCTTCTACGTCAGTAGTAATTTCAACCCCAAGGCCATTGTGGAAAGAAGCCAGGGCATTAGCATCTCAGAGGATGAGTGAAAACATGAGGAAGCCCAACCAACCCACAAAATTACAGAAAGTAAGACACTGCTGTTTCTCTCTCTCTCTTTTTAAAGATATTTGAGAGAGAGAGAGCAGGGGGAGAGGCAGAGAGAGAATCCTGAGCAGATCCCACACTGAGCACAGGGCCCCACATAGGGCTGGATCTCACGACCCATGAGATCATGACCTGATCCAAAACCAAGAGTTGGATGCTCAAATGACTGAGACCCCAAGCCCCTATACATTGCTATTTTTAAAGTACTAAGTGCTGGGACATCTGGGTGGATCAGTAGGTTAAGCACCTGCCTTCCACTCAGGTCACAAGCCCAGGGTCCTGGGATCTAGTTCCACATCGGGCTCCCTGCTCAGGGGGGAGTCTGCTTCTCCCTCTGCCTGTTGTTCCCCTAGCTGGTACTATCTTTCTCTCCGACAAATAAAATCTTTTTAAAAAATGAAAAAAATAAAAAATAAATAAACCAGTAAGTGTTGGGCTGGTTATTCCACACCAAAAGCTCACTGAAATAATCACTAAGTTATCACCAGTAAATCAGTATCGACAAGTGGGAATAAAGAATGTGAGGCAAAGAAAAAACATCTTCACTTCTTCCCCATTTCTCTCAAGGGCATAATGAGAAAAAACAGAGTTTAAAATTTCATCAGGAAAAGAATATATTTAGACCAGAGGGAAAAATTACTGGCAGCAAGGAAGCCTAAAGACAGAGGCAGGGAGACTGAGTTGTCCCACTGTCACCCTTACTCAGGTTTCCAGGAACCATCCACTCATTGTTCTTGCTCAGGAATCACATTGTGCAAGAATACCATTCCACAGCCCAGGGCTCCCAGTGAATTCTTTCAGGGCTTCTGGAGAAGACGCATGACAGTGGGAGTCTAAACCGCGGAGAGCCAGGCCAAGCTGCCTGCGCACACGGCTCATTGGAGCCAAAGTCCCAGTGACTTCCCTTTCTTGGCTGGGCAAGGAACGAACTCTCCAACAAAGGTATCTGCCCAGAGACCCGTCTGGCTCACAGAGCAGCAGCTCTTCATGCCAAGGAGAAGTAACTGGTGGAGCCAGAAAAGAAATTCCAGAGAGAAGTGGGGGCAGCACCAGGCAAAAAGGGAAAAGCAAGTTGGTTGTTCCAGGAATAAGCTGAAACTTTCCTCTTTCTGGAATGGACATAAAGTTAGAGCTCTCCATCAAACACACAGCCTACAGTACATGGAAGGCAGCAGGAAGAGAAAAACTCTGGCCTAGATGAACCACTGTGTTAGGAGCAGGAGACACGGCTTCTTGGCCCGGTTCCACTGTTGATTCCTGTGTGTTCTGGCACAAGGTAATCACACTTCCACCGGTTTAATAGCCCTTGAAGGGCGAGCCACTCTATGCTGTTCCACTAGGGGCTGCGCACACACAAACGAATGAGACATGGCCCTTGACTTGCAGACACTCACAGACCAGTGAGAGGAAAACAAACACCGCACCATGGTTTCCACATGTGGAATACAGGCAAAAGAGACCTATCACAAGGTCGGTGTGACCAATAAATGAGAAAAGTAGCGAACGCACATGATACACCACTTGGTACATAACAGGCCCTCGATAAACAGTCATTACTAATTACAGTAACAAAGGGATGGACACTGCCCGAGGAATACAGACGCAAAACCCTTCATCTGCTTTGGGAAGGGGTTGGTTCATGGGAACACTTCTTGGAAGAGATGTCTGAACCAAACAGTCACATTATTACTATAGTAACACTGTAACTAAGCTAAACAGTAACATTATTAATGATTTATGTGAGGCAGCCCTTTAAGCCTCACAAATATACAAAATATGTGTGTAATTTGCAATTACTGCCCTTTAGCATGAACTCTCCTCATTTAACAGATGAATAAATAACTAAGAGTTTATACACCCTGTATGTAAGAGACTTAGGATTTGAACTTTAACTGGCAGAGTCCCAAGGCTCGGGGCTATACTTGAAAAGATGAGGGAGGGGGTGGGGTTGGGAAACAAGCATTCCCAGGAAAGGCAGTAACAGCAGAAGGGAGCAGCACACAAAGGTCCAGCTCATAAAAGGAATTCCGTCTCACTGGGTCTCCATTTCTTCACAAACTACATAAAGGCAGAAGGAAGGCAATCCACCTTTGTTAGGCCCCTCTTTCTGTAAACCATTGTGCTAGCTGCATTCTGTGATTTCCTAAATCCTCACAGCAGCCGAGGAGGAGGCAAGAGGATTCTGTATTATAAATGACACAATGGCCTTCCTCTACCAGATCCTCCTCCAACACTGATGGTCCCGCATGGGTCCCTCTTAAGTGAGAATTTATGTCATTTGCAGCCCTCAAACACAGCCCCACGCACAGGAAATGTTCACTTCACCTCTCCTTTCAGCTACTCCTATTTCCTAGAAGTAAGTACACTAGAATATTCTATCCCAGAATTCAGAGATCTGGGAAAAAAACAAAAAACAAAAAACACCCCAGATCAAGGTCTACGTACTGCTGGAAAACTGTTCCCCACACAAGTCGCACTGTATCTCTTTACTGCTACTAAAAAGGACAAAATGGTAGATAGTGGTTAAAAGTAGGAAGCCTTCTACAACTTTGCATTTTAAGTGTATAGTTTGACACATTCCAAATGAAGTATACACCTGTGAACCCACCACCAAAATCAGGATTTAAAATTTTGATTACTCCAAAAAGTTCCGTCATATCCCTTTGAAGTCGATCCCCACTCCAGTCCCCCACACCTTCAGGCAACCACTAATCTACTTTATTTTATTACTATGTTACTGTGGATTAACTACGTCTGTCCTAGATAATCACATATGTGGAGTCCTACAGTCTGTATTCTTTTGTTTAGGGCTTCTTTACTCAGCACGTTTTTGAGATTCATCCAAGTTGTATCAACAGTTTGTTCATTTTTATTGTTGAGTTGCATTCTGTTGTGTAAATATATCAAAATTTGTTTATTCACTCGTCTGGTGATTAATATTTTGTTTGTTCTAGTTTGGGGCTACTGTGAATAAAGATGCTATGAACATTTGTGCACAAGTCTGTAGTGGACAAATGTATTCATTTCTCTCTCTTTTTTTTAAAGATTATTTATTTATTTGACAGACAGAGATCACAAGTAGGCAGAGAGGCAGGCAGAGAGACAAGAGGAAGCAGGCTCCCTGCCAAGCAGAGAGCCCGATACGGAGCTCGATCCCAGGACCCTGGAATCATGACCTGAGCAAAAGGCAGAGGCTTTAACCCACTGAGCCACCCAGGCGCACCTGTATTCATTTCTCTTAAGTCAATGCTGAGATGTGGGGTTGATGGACTGGTTGTATGGTTTAACTTCAGAAGAAACTACCAAACTCTCTCCCAAAGTGGTTGTCCCTTTCCCTGGCTGCTTTTAAGAAACTTGCTTTATCACTGTTTTCAACAACTTCACTGTTTTTGGGGGGAAGGGGTGGTTTGTTTGTTTTTTGTTTCTTTATTTTTTTGCTTCTTGGTTAATAGCTTTTTTAGTATATAATTTTTTTTTAAGATTTTATTTATTTGACAGACAGAGATCACAAGTAGGCAGAGAAGCAGGCAGAGATAGGAGGAAGCAGGTTCCCCACCAAGCAGAGAGCCCGATGTGGGGCTCGATCCCAGGACCCCGGGATCACGACCCGAGCCAAAAGCAGAGGCCTTAATCCACTGAGCTACCCAGGCACCCCAATTTTCTTCTTTTTTAAAATATTTTTTTATTTATTTGACACAGAGAGATTGAGCATAAGCAGGCAGAATAGCAGACAGAGGGAGAGGGAAAAGCAGGCTTCCCAATGAGCAGGGAGCCCAACATGGGACCCGATCCCAGGACCCTGGGATCATGACCCAAGTCAAAGTCAGTCCCTAACCAACTGAGCCACCCAGGCGCCCCTACAATTTTATTTTTTTTAAGATTTATTTACTTGAGAGAGAATGAGAGAGAGACTATAATTTTACTTTTTAAAGATTTATTTACTTGAGGAGCGCCTGGGTGGCTCAGTGGGTTAAGCCTCTGCCTTCGGCTCAGGTCATGATCTCAGCATCCTAGGAGGGGGTCCTGGGAGCGGGTCCTGGGACTGAGCCCTGCATCAGGCTCTCTGCTCAGCAGGGAGCCTGCTTCCCTCTCTCTGCCTACTGCTCTGCCTACTTGTGATCTCTCTCACTCCGTCAAGTAAGTAATTTTTTTTTAAAAGATTTTTTTTTTTTTTTTTGACAGAGAGAGAGATCACAAGTAAGCAGAGAGGCAGGTAGAGAGAGAGGAAGGGAAGCAGGTTCCCTGCTGAGCAGAGAGCCCAATGCGGGACTTGATCCCAGAATCCTGAGATCATGACCTGAGCCGAAGGCAGCGGCCCAACCCACTGAGCCACCCAGGCGCCCCAAGTAAGTAAATTTTTTTAAAAAGATTTATTTACTTGAGAGAGAACGAAAGAGAGAGAGTGAACAAGTCTCTGAGAGGCAGAGAGAGAGAGAGAGAATCTCAAGCAGACTTCCTACCAAGTGCAGAGCCTGAAACGGGGCTCGATCCCACTCAGGACCAAGATCATGACCTGATCTGAAACCAAGAACTGGAAGCTTAACCAACTGCGCCATCCTGGCACCCCTACTAGTATATAATTTTCATACAATAAACCCCATATGTTTCACGTGTATCATTTGAAGAATATATATATGTAATCATCACAACCAAGATTATAAACATATTACCCCCAAAAGTTTCTTTGTGCCCCTCTAATTCTTCCCTTCCCCCTTCCCTCACTCCCCACAGGACCATTGGTCTGCATTTCATCACTACAGATCAGTTTATAATTTCTAGAGTTACATAAATGGCATCACACAGGGGGCGCCTGGGAGGCTCAGTCATTAAGCGTCTGCTTTTGACTCAGTCATGATCCAGGGTCCTAGGATAAAGCCTCGAGTTGGGCTCCCTGCTCAGCCAGGAGCCTGCTCATCCCTCTGCCCCTCCCCTGCTCAGTGCTCTTTCCCTCCCTCTCTCAAATAAAATCTCAAAAAAAAAAAAAAGTATAAACTATTTCCACCTATATAAAATAGAGAAAGCAAAAACAAGTCTACAGTGATAGAAAGCACATCAGTGGTTGCCCGAAGGTCTAAGGAGAAATGAGCATCAGAAGCGCAAGTGTACTTCTGGGGTGGTAGAAGTGTTCTATCCTAATTATGGTGGTAGATGCATGTGAGGATTTATCAAACATCACACATCAAACCTTCCGCTAAAGTGGCTGTCTTTTATCCAATATAAATTACACCTCAATAAAGTTTATCAGGAAATAAAAAAAGGCTGAAGAAGCCAGAGGCCAGAAAAATGGAGAACATAGGGCTATAGACCACGTCTGTTCAGTCACGGTGTGTTAATGGCGACAGGTGTGAGAAGGGAGGGCTCAAGAGGAGTGAGGGGGGCTGATGGAATTGACTGGCCAGCTTAGGAGCCACTTCTGAAATTGGCATTTTTTTCAAAAATTATAAAATATGCATAACATAAAATTTACCATTTTAACCATTTTCAAGCATACAGTTCTGGCAGTGAATACATTCATGTTGTTATGCAACTACCCTCACGGTCAGGGTTGTTAAGGTGTCAGTTTTGCTTTAACTGATCTGTAGATTCAAGGCCATCCCACTGAAAATCCCAGTAACCTTTCTGTGTAGAATTGACAAATTATATCCAAAACAGAAATGGAAACACAAAGGGCCTAGAACAGACAAAACAGCTTTGAAGAAGAAAAACAAAGATGGGGCACTCAGACTACCTGATTTCCAGATTTATTACAAAGCTGCAATTATCAGCAGTGTGGTGTTGGTGTGAAGCTAAATATAACAGATCAAATAGAACAGAAGGAAGAATTCAGAAACAGACATGTACACATGTAGTCCATTGAGTTTTGACAAAGATTCCGAGGCAGTTCAATAGAGGAAAAATCATCTCGTCAACAAATGTTGCCCCAATGGTTGTGTATTCTTATGCAGAAAAATAAACCCATAAAGAAAACTGAGCTCTCGGTGGATCACAGGTCTAACTCTATGAATTACAGGCACAGAGTGCCTTCTGAAAGAAGACAGAAGACTATCGTGGTGACCTCTGTTGCAGCAGAGTTTTTAATATGGGACACCAAAGGCACAACCAAGTCTAAAGGAAAAAAAAAAAAAATCAAGAAACTGAGCTTCATCTAAATAAAAAACATTTGCTTTTCTAAAGACACAGAGACGAAAAGGCAAGCCACAGACTAAAACCAGATATTGGCAAAACATCCATCTGTCAGGTAGTCTTGTCTAGAATATATAAAGACCTCTTAAAATTTAATAATAAAAAGATAACCCAATTGGAAAAATGGGTAAACATTTGAACAGAGGCCTTACTAATGAAGATCTCTGGGTGGCATAAAAGCACATGAGAAGTTAATGAACATAGTGAGTCACAAGGGGCAGGTCAATTCAGATCACAGTGAGATACCCCTCCACACCTACTGGAATGTCTAGAGACTGCAGGTCAGTAGAACATGCAACTCGATCTCAGGGTCATGAGTTCAAGCCCCATGTTCAGTGTAAAGCTTACTGCAAACTAAATAACTAACTAGTCAAAGACTTGTTATAAAGATTAAAAACACTATTCAATAGCTTTCACACCAAAATAACACACACAAGAGAATGCAACAACTGTTCAATTTCAACTAAAATTCAAAACATAGTAACTAGCAAGTACTTCTCACCTCTGTGCATAATCTTGTGCTTCTCCCTCAGGTATGTCAGACCTTTTATTACCTAGAAGAAAGACAATGTCACAAGATGGGAAATTGAAATGATGGTGGTTAGTCAGCCTCCGTATTTTAAAATGATCTAGAAAATATTTCATCTAACATCACAAATTTGCCTTCTTTCCTTATTTTGTATTCAATTTTTAACCTGTCTTATCAAGAAACCATCTTTTTAAATGGTATAGAGTTACTTTAAGCAACATTGATTATTTCAGGTTTAGACAACTTTAAAAACCCTGGTGCTTGAATTCCCTTTTTTTCTAAAGCCGCAATATAAAAAGAGGATTTTTCATGCCACAGTGGGAATTCTTTTGGACACCCTGTCCTATTTCTGTAGACACAGATTTTAATATAAAGAAAGTCACTTTTCAGGTTCTGACAAAAGAAAGAGAGAGAGATATTATATCTAGAATCTAGACAGGGAAAATTCTAGCAATAAGACCCTACTCTTCTTACAAACTTTCCCTTTGACTGACTTACTATCTTCCTCCCATGTCCATTTCCTGCCAGCTCATTAACTTCCTGATGAGGGGGCTTGGAAGAAAAATTACACAATATACTCACAGCAATGCTAACTTTTCCTAAAATTTGCTCAGGAATTCTTCCAGCTTTCTTCAGGACTTGATCCAAGGAACCCCCATCCTAAGAAAAAGAAAACCAGCCCATTTAGTGACAGTGTTTCTAACTATTCTTTCAAGTGTTAAACTTCAGCAGGGAAGGATATCTCACATGTGGCAAATCCCCCTGAAGGGTAATGTTTGATTTGTTCCAGACCTCAAAGACAGAAATGCAAAACATTGTGGGAGGATCAAGTAACCAAAAACTCAAATCATATGAATAATCATTAAATGAACTACCAATCCAAAAATCAAAAAAAGCTGTGTTGGGGGCACTTGGCTGATTCAGTCAGTAGAACACATGACTCTTGATCTTGGAGCTAACAGTTCAAGCCCTATATTGGGTGCAGAGATTACTTAAAAATAAAATCTCTGGGGAGAAAAAAAAAGGTTTGTGCTGAACTGAAGGAACAGTATATGGTTAGGACCAGAGGCTCTAGAGGCAAACTGTCTAAATTCACATCCCACCAACTCTGCCACTTACCATCAAGGGAACTTTGACCATGTTACTCACAACTTGTAAAATGGGGGTGGTATTTTAAGGTTACTATAATAACCACAGGGTGACTATAAACATTGAACAAGCTAATACATGCAAAGCACTCAGGACAGCATCTAGCCCATAGTAAATGCTCAATAAATGTCAGTCATTTTATCACATTTATCACCAGCATGTAAGTCACAACTTGTATTTGATATTATCCTAACAAATCACAGTTAATAAAATAAAAAGAAAAATGCCACAGAGAGTAATAATTCATTCCACAAATCCTACTAAGTGTCATGAAGGGGTGTTAAGTTCTATGGAGGACAGAGATATAAAAAAAGACCTGTTCCCATCCTCAATACATGTACAGGGGTACCTGGGTGGTTCAGTCGGTTAAGCATCCATCTGCCTTCAGCTCAAGTCATGATCCTGGGGTTCCTGGGATCGAGTCCCACATCAGGCTCCCTGCTCAGCAGAGAGTCTGCTTCTCCCTCTCCCTCTGCCCCTTCTCCCCAACCCCCTTCCCCACTCATGTTCTCTCACTCGCTCTCTCTCAAATAAGTAAAATCTCTAAAAAAATAAAATGTACACAGTAGAAGAGTAAATATACAACTCCTAATAAAACAAGTGCTTAAGAAAAGTGTTACAGAGGTGCCTGGGTGGCTCAGTGAGTTAAGCCTCTGCCTTCAGCTCAGGTCATGATCTCAGGGTCCTGGGATCGAGCCCCATGTCTGGCTCTCTGCTCAGCGGGGAGCCTGCTTCCCCCCTCTCTCTC
The DNA here is from genome assembly GCF_011764305.1 of Mustela putorius furo. Classification (NCBI taxonomy): domain Eukaryota; kingdom Metazoa; phylum Chordata; class Mammalia; order Carnivora; family Mustelidae; genus Mustela; species Mustela putorius. The sequence continues at coordinate 9,979,867 of NW_025422045.1, read as the reverse complement.
TGCCTGCTTCTCTGCCTACTTGTGATCTCTGTCTGTCAAATAAATAAATAAATAAGTCTTTTAAAAAAAGAAAGAAAAGTGTTATACATGCAGAAGAAAGAAGTAATTCTGATTTCGCTTTATAGAATGACATTTGTTGGCTAAAATTAACAACTCAGGAAACAACAGATGCTGGAAAGGATTTGGAGAAAGGGGAACCACCTTTCACTGTTGGTGGGAATACAAACCGGTGCAGCCACTCTGGAAAACAGTATGGAGGTTCCTCAAAAAGTGAAAAATAGAGCTACTCTAGGACCTAGCAATTGTACTACTAGGTTTTATCCAAAGAATACAAATAAAGTATCTTGAAGGGGCTCATACCACACACTGTTCATAGCACCGATGTCTACAATAGCCAAAATTTGGAAAAAACCAAGATGTCCATCAGCAGATGATAGATAAAGATGTGTCTGTGTTCCCACCATGTGTGCACAACCACATATGCTGGAACATTATGCAGCCATCAAAAATAATAATAATAATAATAATAATAATGCCATTTGCAATGACATGGATTAAACTAGAGGATATTATGCTAAGTGAAATAAGTCAATTAGAGAAAGGCAAATATCATATGATTTCACTTATGTGGAATTTAAGAAACACTGAGAAACATAGAGGAAGGGAAGGAAAAATAAATTAAGACAGAAACAGAGAGGGCGCCTGGGTGGCTCAGTGGGTTAAGCTGCTGCCTTCGGCTCAGGTCACGATCTCAGGGTCCTTGGATCGAGTCCCGCATCGGGCTCTCTGCTCAGCAGGGAGCCTGCTTCCTCCTCTCTCTCTCTGCCTGCCTCTCTGCCTACTTGTGATCTTTCTCTGTCAAATAAATAAATAAAATTTAAAAAAAAAAAAAAAAGACAAAAACAGAGAGGGAGGCAAACCATAAGAGATTCTTAACCCTAGGAAACAAACTGAGAGCTGCTGGAGGGGAAGGGACTGGAGGATGGGGTAACTCGGTGATGGGCATTAAGGAGGGCACGTGATGCAGTGAGCACCAGGTGCTATACACAACTGATAACCCCTCAATTCTACCTCTGAAACTAACAATACACTATATGTTAATTAAACTGAGTTTAAATTATAAATTAAAAAAAAAAAAAAAGAAAAAAAGGCACTCAAGGGACACCTGAGTGGCTCAGTTACAGGTCCAACTCTTGATTTCAGCTCAGGTCTTAATCTCCCTCTCCCTCTTTCCCTCACCCTGTTCATACTGCTCGTATGTGCATGCACTCTCTCTCAAGATAAATAAACCATTAAAAATTAGTCTGAGTCTGGGGTGCCTGGGTGGCTCCGATGGTTGGGCATCTGCCTTCAGCTCGGGTCATGGAGGGCAAGGGGTAGAGGGAGAGGGAAAGAGAAACCCAAGTTGATGACCCCTGCTGAGCACAGATACTGCTGGACTGGATCCCACAACCTTGAAATCAAGACCTGAGCCAAAATCAAGAGTTCGAAGCTCCAATGACTGCGCCATGCAAGAGCCCCATTTTTTGTTGTTGTTTAAGTATCTGAGAGAGAGAGAAAGAGTTAGACTGATTTTTAAAGTATCTCATCTACACTGAGCAGTTACTCAGTCATTTACTAATGAACTCTGTGAAAAGCATAGGCACATGTGAAAAACTAGGGATGGAAAAAACTATAAATACAGAAACAAACACCCTCTGCCTGGGGAGAAAGAACATTCAATGAGGCAGGGCACCTCAAATCCTCCTCTGAAACAAGGCAGGGAACAAACGGTTGAATGAGGAGAACAGACATCACTACAGGTGCTCAGAGGAGGAAGGGGCTAAGGGAAGAGCTGGCACCAGGAGGGACACAGAAACTGCACCTGGGGCAGCAAGACCTGGCAAAGCAGGGGGACATCTCTGTAAGCTTCCTGCCTCCAAAACCACCTAGCCTCGGTGACACATGGAGCGTAAGGTCACAGAACAAGGCACACATGATAAACAGAAGGACAGAACATGTTCCCACTTTTTTAAAATATAAGTCAGAAAGAGAAAGGAGAAAGCATGAGCACAAGCAGGGGGAGCAGCAGGCAGAGGGAGAAGCAGGCTTCCCACTGAGCAACGTGCCTGGTATGGGACTCGATCCCAGGACTCTAGGATCATGACCTGAAGGCAGACATTTAACTGACTGAGCCACCCAGGCACCCCATAGTACCACTTTTATACACATAAAAAAGTGTTTGCATACGCACACAAAACCAGAACATCCAAAATGTTACCAATGGTTACTTCTGGTCTAGATGGTTGAGACAATGAGGGATTTCTGTTGCGTATAGTTCCTTCTTTGTGCTTTTCTTCTGTTTGCAAATTTTCCACAGTGAATAAATGTTTTACCTTTTTAAATTATTGAACTCCTTTATGAAAGTGGAATGTTAAATCTACAAATCAATTAATTACAGTACTTACTAAATGTCCAGTTTGTGCAACAACACTCTAAGATAGATAGAACAACACTTTCTACAGAAGGTGAGAAAATAAGTAGGATTCATTCAGGGATACAGACCCCTCAAGAAATGTCTCCTAAAACAACGCTAAAAAATAGATTATCCACTTAAAAATCCTAGGCTTATAGAAAGGAGCATTTAGACCAATCACTCTCTATCACAGTCGACTCTGAATCACAGATGCTGAGGGAGAAGAAAGCAGTACAAGTACAAATTCCCAAATACCCTTGAGTACCCCCAAACAGGTTGTCTTCTCCTCAGAATTAATGGTGGGTGGGTCAGTCAACCCAAGAGCATGATGGAAGATTCTGAAATTCAACCTAACATTTCCTATGTGCCAGAACTCCCACCCAGACATGAGAGTGCAATCATTAATCTAGAACCAAACAGAGCTCCCCTGTAAAACCACTTATTTTCTAAGAATCCTTGGAAGAGTCCTACCCAAGCTGTGATCCAGGCTGAGTTTCGAGTCACCCTGTGGACCAGGCCGCCTTCACAATGCCGCAGGCCCCTGGTGGCCAAATCAGGACATCAGAGCCCAGGTAACCACATCTAAGTCAGCAGGCTTCTAGAAACACGAGTGCACCACTCAATTTCCTTTACCAGTGGGAAAAGGGACTCCAGTGCAGAAAGATTCCAAGCCATTTCTCTCCTGCTTCCAGTTGGATGTGGTTTCAGATCCTTTGTCTGATAGGCTTTGCCTCTAATTACCAGGGAGGACTATGCAGTTAAAACTAGGTAAAAAAGCAACTCTGTCAAAATCAAACTCAAATGAGGTAGAAATGCTAACTCCTTGGTTCTCAGGTTCCACAGCCTAAGACAGAGGGCAGCCTGGCTCACGCTTTCCCTGGGGGGTTGGGATAAATATTCCTATTAAAAAGGAAGAAACCCTGGCTCTCTTTCCTTTCACCTCCTTCCCGGCTGTGAGCAGAGTTACAGCATGAACAATGGGATTATTAGCAACATTTACGAAGCATGAACCACAGTCAGAATTACCCAGAGCTGCCTACAACTCACCTTACAACCTTTTAATTTCACTTCACTGTTGCCAAGGACTTGCCTTCCTTGACTAAAGCTGCTGAAATTGTACTTATTTTTAGAAGCCAATTATTAAGTAAATCAATGGTGCTTTTGTGAAGGTTTTCTATAGAAGAGACAAATGCTTTATGGAAAAAAGGAGCTCAAAAGCTTTTACGCCTGCCTGAGAACCATTCCCCCTGAATCCTCAGGTCACCAGTTGCTCAGCTACCACCTGAGCAGGAATCTACTTCCCCCAGGGCAGGAGATTCCTATCCTGATCAGGGGGCATCCATTCACCCCCGGGGTCTCAACCATCCAGACAGCGCAGTGCAAGCACAGCTTCTTTCTAGCAGAGGTCAGCCCTAGGCTGTGCGCTTTAGAACATGGGTGAATTTGTCCCATGGATCCCAAGGACACAAATTCATTTTAAGATGCATCTAAAAAATGATGTGGGCCAGGGATAGATGGGCAATATGTGGTCCAGCAAATAAGGCAAAACCGTAAGCTTAGAATCTGGGTGCTGGGTTTACAGTGTATCCTACACCTTGCTGTGTTTAAAATTGTCCTAATTAATGAAGTGTTGGGGGAAATGTTAGCCACAAAGAACACACAGAGACAGTGACAAAGAAGCCAAGAACCTCTGAAGTTGGGATGTGGCTAATGCACAGGGTCTAAACAACACCACCTTTGAAATGTGGAAGCTGAGACAGAACAGAAATCCCCAAAGAGAAGTGGCAATGAGCAGTCAGAGAGCTCTTCTGTCAGAGGAGGCCAGGATAGGAGCACTCTCGGAGGAAAGGCTGCTTAGGGGCGAAGAAGGCATGAGTGGGTCCGGGGCTAGAGCAGAAAGCTACTCTGGAGCGTGGCTACTTAGACCTCAGGCCACAGAGCTTCACCACACGATCCTGCCTCCGGTTGCTCTGAGCCTCTCTGTCAGCATTAACATACTGTTCCAGCCGCTCAGTGCCTGGGGGATACCTAGGAACAGAAAACCCCAGGCCTAACTCTCTCCCACCATGCCCCAGGCCCGACCGTGCCCTCCGCATCTGGGCCTCCTTCACTCAGCCACTCGATACATTTCACCCAACAGGCACCAGACACTGTGTTTGAACCTCAAAGGTTCTGACCCTCCAGCTTCTGAAAGCCAGCTTTCTAGGCTCAGGCTCCCTGGGGTAACTCCAGAGATATCTTCTGTTTCTGTGGGAGGACCCTACCGTGCCCACAAAGCCAAATCCAGGAGAGGAAACCTGACCTGAAGATACTGGAAATGGACTGAGAGGATGGGAAACCGACCCTTGTCCTGTCCTGAGTCCTTGTGTCCCCCTGGAGGGAAAGGTTGGGTGGGAAGGGCAGAGCAAGAGGAACAAAGGTTGTGATCAACAGCCAAGAATCCAAAGTGAATAAAGGATTCCAGAATGAGGAAGCCTCACTACAGGTGCATTGAAGACAAATAAAAAGACTGAATTCCTCACAGCAAGAGGCGACATAAGGCTAACAGAACAGGTTCCAGCAAGTTCTGAATAAAGGAAAAGGCCGCTGCCTATCAATGTCTGGGGCCTAATCCTAACCTCTGAGGCAAGCACCCCGTAGTTCAAACATGCTCATCCGACACATAGCATCCTTGTTCCTCTAACAAAGGGAGAACGCTGAGTGGCAGAGACGTGGAGGGAATTCAGGAAGTTACCTGATGGCTCAGAAGACAGCATGAGATGACACAGAGCAGGTGCTCAGGAGCCCTTCTGTCCACACGGACAATCCTCACCTAAGAAGGTCCTAGAGCACAGCCATCTGGCCTGCGACCAGCTCTGGAGAAGAGAGAGGCTGCTCACAGGCTCTCCATGCCCCAGGGCTCCTGTGGCACCCTTCACATCACAGGCAACACAAGTAAGTGTTTGTGAAGCTGAACCCATGCTAACTAACGTAAACCCTGAGTGGCTATAAGCGCCCAAATCCACAGAGACACGGGTGTTAGCGGGAGGCAGGACCCCTAGAGAAGAGCTAGCTGCTCCAAACATTTCTCTGCACAGACGAGAAAATCCTGAGAGCCTAAAATTTAAAGAAAGCAGACCTGGTCAGAGACACTAGTTAGGACTAAGCTCACCGACATTTACTGGTTATAGAATTTGGACTAAGCTCTCAAGGCCATGTTCCCTGCATCTACCACCTTAGGGAGGGTGGTCCACACTGTGTCTCACAGGAGAGGGCTGATGGGATTAATAATTTCCACGACATGGAAAGGACTCGCCAAGTGATGGGAGAGCTAGTCACTGTTATGTCTAGCCATGCCGCCACCCACCTTCCATTATTGCAGTAACACTTACGAGGGAAAAGCCTCCTCTGGCCATTACCTCCAACCTCTCCCCATTCTAGTTCTCAAGGACCTTCCCTCCCAGTTCCCCATCTTCATCCAAAACTCCGGGCAAGAGCTAGAAAATCAATCATCATCAGCACAAAGCACCCAAGAAACCCAAAGCATAAGGGACAGCCCCCTCCCCCTGCGCCGCACCCCACCAAAGGGAGGCTAAGACCCAAGGGGAAAATATCAGCACCCCAAGACTGAGGGAGGACCAAACCAGACATATTCACATGTTTCCCAGAGGCTGCTGCACTCCCCTTCAAGCAAGAGGAAGGAGAGCTTTCTCAGTGACCTTCAGGCACGCAGAAGAGGTTTCAGGGTCTGTATTCCACACGGCTCCCCACCAGTCAGCAGATGCCTCCAAAAGTGTGCACAGCACTCCCCGATTGTTCCCATGAAGAGAAGTTCAAAGTAATGGGGCTCCGGCAAGGGACAAACCTCCCTGGCAGGTGTTCCTGGAGTTCATTAAGGCCAGGCCCCGGGGCTGTCCTTCCAGAGGTCAGGGCAGGAAGGAAGTACAGCTGCTGAAGGGCACTCCGCCTGAAACTGAAAGCGCGGCAGCCAGAAGTGCGCAGACTGGGTCACATCAAGCCCTTGTCTCTGAGCTGTCAGCTCCAGTGAGAATGAAGCGGGCACTACTGTTCACAGAAGCCAGGCCTGAAGTCAGTGCCCCAGGACTGACTCCGTTATCTTCCCTAATCCTTGAGGACTCATCAACTAAGAGGGAAGTAGAGGAATGGCCATTGTACAAAAGCAAGAAACAAGAGAATCAGAAAGAAACATGCCCAAGGTCCCGACTAGAAGGTGACAGTCTGTAAACAAGTCATTATTGAGCACCTGCTGTGTGCCAGGACTATTCTGGGTGCTGGAGACACAGTGGCAAACAAGACAGTGTCTACATGGATTTTTGTGGAGAAGGGAGATATGAATAAACATCTCAGATTCCAGGGCACCTGGATGGTTCAGTCATTAAGTGTCTGCCTTCAGCTCAGGTCATGATCCCAGGGGCCTGGGATCAACCCCGCATCAGGCTGCCTACTCAGTGGGGTGCCTGCTTCTCCCTCTCCCACTCCCCCTGCTTGTGTTCCCTCTCACTCTGTCCAATAAATGAATGAAATATTTAAAAAAATAAAACAAAAACATCTCGGATTCTAAAGTCCCCTGTTGCCTCATGGGGACAGGGAAAAACAGCGATCATGAAGCCAGCTTCTATCTCTGAAATTCTGGCATCCAGGATGGAAAGAGAGCCTTAATCACTATCCAGGGGATTCAACAAAGTACTGGCCTTGGGGTCCGACAGCCTTGGTTTAAATTCTAATTCCATTAACTAGCTGCAGGACCTTGGGCTAGTCATTCATTTCTCTGGGCCTCAGTCTCTTCATTTGTAAATCACAAATGATCTACCCAGCCAATGAGGTTGTTGAGAAAATGCAGTAAAGTATCAATCTGTGTTAGGCAGTACATGATGGGATATATACCTGACACATTAATCTGTATTAGTACTACTAACATGATTATTGTTGTGCACTGTTACTGTTAACGATTACTATTACTGTTAGGCACTGGGAAGAGCAGGAAGGGACTCCAGGCAGCTAATGGTACAAAGACTGATAACTGGGCGCCTGGGTGGTTCAGTGGGTTAAGCCTCTGCCTTCAGCTCGGGTCATGATCTCAGGGTCCTGGGATCGAGTCCTGCATCGGGCTCTCTGCTTGGCGGGTAGCCTGCTTTCTCCTCTCTCTCTGCCTGCCTCTCTGCCTACTTGTGATCTCTCTCTGTCAAGTAAGTAAATAAAATCTTTAAAAAAAAAAAAACAAAAAAACAAAGACTGGTAACTCAGGTCCACACAATTAATCTGTAAGCGCCCCCTTATTTGCCCCCTCTGATGTGTACCAGGTGGTGTTACTTCTCTGGACGCCAAAAGAACCCCTCCGGACTGTCCTGAAAGCAGATTACAGTCTCTGAGGACGGGAATGTCTCATCTCCACAACCCCAGAACTGGGTACCTAGCACATGACACTGCACATCATAAATCATAAATGGACTTAAACTACACTAACTAGATTTTACCAAGAAAAATGGGAGAAAATTGGGAGATGTGCTCTGGGCATTCCCACCAGGGTTACCTGGTTGCTGTCACCGATCTTTGTAGAGAGAAGGGTATCTCAGAAAGAGGCCTGTTGTCTTTGGTTATCATTCCAGGTTCTACAGTCACGCTTCCCAGATGTCCAAACAGGGATATGGATGCAAGGAGGAACAGGGAGGCAGCCGGTCGCATCCCAAACCAAAGAGGAGCCCAGAGCCATCCGACTCCCAGACCACTGCCCCAGAGCCTGGAAGACTGCCACATACCATGTGCTCCATGCAGATGCTGATCTCGCCATCGCTGTAGAATGCACCGTAGAAGCCCACGATGTAGGGGGAGTTGCACTCGTGTAGGACCTGAAGCTCCCTTATGATCTGGTTCCGGATTGCAGGTTTGATCTCCAGGTGAATGAGCTGGGGAAAGAGAGGTAGGAGGAAAAGAGGCTTTAAAAATACACAGAGGCGGGGCGCCTGGGTGGCTCAGTGGGTTAAGCCACTGCCTTCGGCTCGGGTCATGATCTCAGGGTGCTGGGATCGAGTCCCGCATCGGGCTCTCTGCTCAGCAGGGAGCCTGCTTCCTCCTCTCTCTCTCTGCCTGCCTCTCTGCCTACTTGTGATCTCTCTCTGTCAAATAAATAAATAAAATCTTTAAAAAAAAAAAATACACAGAGGCATGAATGCATGGATGGATGGGAGCGTTCTTCAATGCTTAAGCTCTTAAAGGCACCAAGAGAGGAGACATGCACGGCGTAACTAACCAGTTTCCACCTGACCAAAGCACTTGGTGCTAACCTATCAAGGCAGGTATTAGTACTGGACTGGAATAGCTGGAGCCAGGGGAGGGTGGCTGTGCCTCTGTTCCTAGAGCCAAGAGTGACGAAGAGGGAAGCTTACCCCTCCCAAGAACAAAGTCTCCTCCAAAAGGACCTGTGAAGCTGAGAGATGAGGGGAAAAGCAGCCTTGAGGACCGGCTGACACCCAAGGGCTGCGGGAGTGGAAGGGTATAAGGAACTGGGCATGTGGACCTCAGCTGCCCAGGAGATTGCCCCTTAACCTCTGGACCCTGAGGTAGTGGACAGCCAGCCGGGGCCTCAGGTGCCACCTTATGACCCCCTCACACTGTCCCTGGTTTCATCCAGGAGACAGGTTGACAAACACATCCGCCATATGAAATGGGTACTGAGTAAGACTAAGCCACCAGCAAGGGTCACAGACAAGGAGTGCCAGAGGACGTGGGAGCTGTGGTTATCGTGGTGGGCTGGAGCAGCTAGCAGAAGCCAGACGGGAGGTGGGCCGTGGAGACGGACACTGCTTGAAAGAAGGAAGGAGTGGCCCGAGCAAACATTTGCTGGTGGGATTAAAGCTGGTGGGCCAGGAAACACGCAAGAGCCCGGCCTTCCTATATCAGGGGCCACATTCGGAAAGAGGAGGACCACGGGTGGACAGAAGTCCACCTCCAACACCGCAGGCTACATGGGGCCATGGCAGGGAGCAGAGATATCACACCGCAGGGAGATGCAGGAGAAGTGCCCACAGGGTTGGAATGCAGGCAAACAACTTGAAATCAGTGTCTAGTGCATCGCTGCCTGGCTACATGAAAGTGTTTTCTCCTGCACGGGAAAATGGCAAAGAGGCCCCCTGCATTCTTTCCAGAACACGCAGAAGGCTAAGGAAGGTCACCAGCCATTCTTTTCCAGTCTGGGGGTGGGGATGAATACACTGACACACCACCAGTGCGTTTATCCTATCAACTCACAGATAACAGGAGCTCAAATTTAAACAGCACAAACAGGTACTGAGTGAACAGTCAGTCTTCCTCCCAGTGGCCCCAGGCCCCAGATCTTCCAAGAGATAATCCAATTACCTATTCACCAAGGCCAACCTGATTCAGCAACCCCACCTTTTTAAAAATTTTTTTTTTATTTTAAGTGGCCTCACCTTTCTGGCCATGACCAGGCCTGATGGCTTGTGGGAGACCTTGAACACCACACCACCGTTGCCTGCGCCAAGCTCACTGATCTTCTCAAAGTCATCATCCTTCAATTCCCCGACCTTCTGCTTCTGGGTGAGAAAGGCCTCAAGGCGCTTCCGCTGCTGCTCATCAAGCTCCAGCTCCTCAAGCTTCTTCTGTAAGGCCTCCAGGTTGGTCCTGTCCCAAAGGGGGAGCGTGAGTTAGAACCGACATCAGAGGGGTCTCCCCCAGAGAAGTATCTGTGTGGTGGAGAGTTCCAGCTCTGGGGCCAGACGGAGAGCGGACGCAGGGGTTCTGGGGAAGGGTTCCATGCGCGGTGGTTCTGGGGCCTTCACTATACCACCCGACACCCCTCGCCAGTGACACCCTTCTTTCGAGGCCTCAGTTTCCTCATTTGTCAAACAAGGGAATTAGATCTCTCTCACTATGCTGCAAGTCTACAGAAGGAGCCAAAGAATCTACTAAAATCCTGAACGAGCCACCTTCATCTGCTTTAAAATCCCCCTTCCACAGGTCCTTCTAGTATTGGATTTATTAAGCTAACACCATACACGAAATAAAATCTATTTCCTAAAAAAAAATCTATTTCATTAAACTGAAATTAAACCAAATAATCAAAACAGGCTCTAAACTGAATGGCAACAGCAGAAACTCCTCTCTAATGCAACCAGGTCAGGAGCCAGGTTAATCAAAGCAAGGAATCCTAAAAATATATAACTAAAGTTTTTATTTTTGCATAATATATATAAATGTGCATTTATTCACCCATCTTCTAATGTAGGTAGGACAAGGCCCTCTCTTTGAATAAAATTCCACTGGTAAGAGCCCCACACCATCCTCTCACATGAACCAGAACAATACACTATCATTTCCAATGCCTGATTCTTTAGAGTAAAAACATAGACACAGAATATCAACAAAAGGGGTGCCTGGGTGGCTCAATGGGTTAAAGCCTCTGCCTTAGGCTTAGGTCATGATCTCAGGGTCCTGGGATCCAGCCCTGTCGCATTGGGCTCTCTGCTCAGCAGGAAGCCTGCTTCCTTCCTCTCTCTCTGCCTGCCTCTTTGCCTACTTGTGATCTCTGTCAAATGAAGAAATTAAAAAATCTTAAAAATATATATATATCAACACAAAATTGTTAGAGTTTTAGGATTTCCCCCCATCTTAATGCTCATCTAATTGTATAGTAATGTTTAGTGAGCTGGACTTACTGAGTCTTTCCAGGGCTTTTAATTAGTGGTCAAAGAGGGTGGGGAGGGGCGCCTGGGTGGCTCAGTGGGTTAAGCCTCTGCCTTTGGCTCAGGTCATGATCTCAGGGTCCTGGGATCGAGTCCCGCATCGGGCTCTCTGCTCAGCGGGGAGCCTGCTTCCTCCTCTCTCTCTCTGCCTGCCTCTCCATCTACTTGTGATCTCTCTCTGTCAAATAAATAAAATCTTTAAAAAAAAAAAAAAGAGGATGGGGGACCCACTTCACCTGCAGGCGTGTTTCACCAGTTTATCTAATATTTAAGTATGTTTGTTTCATAATTACAACGCCAGCCACAACCATACAAACGACGCTGGGAACAGACCGGCTCTTGGTAAGCACATAATTTCGCCGGTGGGTGCAGAGGTTGAGTGGGCAGGGCAGAGCGGCCTGCAAACTGTGCATTCAGCATGCTGGTGGGCAGTACTGAGTTTTCAGTACTGTGATTTTCAGAAAAGCATTCGTTACTCCAGGGAACTCGTGAAGGAGTCAGTGGTAAAGAGCTCCCACTGTGTTTCAGGTGATTTTAGCCCTAAACAAACACGGCAACAAGACCATCATTACACACCAGAAGGCTGGAGCCCGCCCCCAACATATGCGCCCCACTTCTGAGCTTCATGGGTGGGAGTAAGCATCATCTTCCACCCTTCATTCATCCTCTTTTCCAACTCTCAAGAAGGCAGGGAGGGCGCCTGGGTGGCTCAGTGGGTTAAGCCGCTGCCTTCGGCTCAGGTCACGATCTCAGGGTCCTGGGATCGAGTCCCGCATCGGGCTCTCTGCTCCGCGGGGAGCCTGCTTCCTCCTCTCTCTCTCTCTGCCTGCCTCTCTGCCTCCTTGTGATCTCTCTCTCTCTGTCAAATAAATAAATAAATAATCTTTAAAAAAAAAAAAAAAAAAAAGAAGGCAGGGAGATCCAAACCCTCCTGCCACCCCAGTCTATGGGAAGATGCAACACACCTTACAAATAACAGTATACTAGCCACAGAGGGCACCAGGCTGTTCTCACCAAGCGTCTTCACTGGGGGCTATTGGGGAAGGAAGGCTGGTGCCATGGACTGAACTGTGTCTCCCTCAAATCCGTATGTTGAAGGCCTAACCCCCAATGTAAGTATGTTGAGAGACAGGACTTTTAAGAGGTGATGAAGGTTAAATAAGTTCATGGGGGGGTGGAGTCATAATCAGATAGGACGGGTGGTCATTAAGAAGGGAGGTGGCCTCCCTGCCTCTGGGCACACACTGAAGAAGGCCCTATGAGGACACCAAGAGAAGGGCGCTGTCTGCAGGCCAGGCAGAGAGGCCTCCCCAGAACCCAACCACACCAGCACCCTCATCTCAGTCTTCACGCCTCCAGGACTATGAGAAAATACCTTTCTGTCATTCAAGCCAACCAGTCTATGACATTTTGTTATGCAGCCCCAACAGACTAAGACAGCTGGTAATTCTCATCCTGCTGAAAGGTTCAACTATGTCTCACAGCTGCCCCCGCCTCTCAGGGGTAGGGGCCCAGAACCAGTATGGCTGGGAGGATACTGTGCACACCTTCAGGTTTCCTGACTCTCAGGAACCCATCAATGACAACGTGTGGAGACACCTGTCAAACGCAGACAGACCCCATAGCTAAAACTTCATTGAGGTTCCGGCTGCCTATAGGGCTCAGCAGTCCACTCCAGGGGCTTCTGTCAAACACGCATGCATGCTGGGCCAGTGATGGGGGCAGGGACTGAATGGAAGGAAGTCATTCTCCTCACAGCACTGTGTACTGTTACACTTGCTCATGTGTTTAATCCTCAACAGATGCCAAACGCAAGCACAGATGGGCAAAGTGACTTGTCCAAGGTCACACAGCTACTAAGCAACAGAGCAAGCATGGAAACCTGGGCAGAGAGAATCTCTAATTTTAACCATAACGCTAGACTACCTCTTCAAAAACTTCAATACTTTCAAGGAAGGCAACGTGTTGACAGGGGTAAGATCCTAGCGGGGGCCTCTGCGACAGAAGGGCTCGACTACTCATAAAGATGGGGCACCTCCACAAAGCACACTTTGCTCCAGATGCAATCCTGCCTACCCTGCATGCACATCAAGTTCAATGCTGCCTTGCAAGTAACACTGGCCACAAGAAACCCCACCCAATAGGCAAAAAGAAGAAATGCTAACTCTGCTCATTTTCCCGACTTTGTAGAAACAAGTAATTCCCCCACCTTCCAGAAGAAAAATTTAATCTGGCCTTCCTCCCTCCTCGACCTGTCTAACCACCTACCCCACCAGCTAAGGAGCTGGCTCCTCACTGGTGCGTTCAGAAGGCTGAGCCACAGAGGGACACAGTAAAGACTCCACACTGTGTTGCCCTGACTTTCCTGATGACCGGGGGTAAAACAGCACTGCCAAGCTGACAAGTCAATAGTAATCGGGAATCCTGGATCCCTACCCTGACTGCTAGCTATGCGAGCACGGACTGCTCATTCAACTCTGACACATCTCTCTGTCTTCTCTCCTGTCAAACGGAATCACAACTCTATGCTTCCTTCACCGGGGAGGACCAGAACAGAAAACCACGGGAAGAACTATGGGATTCTGGCACGCTTCTACACTAGTGTTAGGGCAAGTGCAGGTAGGCTGGAGGTGGAGGAGCTGCTGCCAAGGCAGCAACAATGGAATCCAGAAGTTACTACCTTTTTCCTTAACAATTCTTAAAACTCTTGAAAAGTTTCTTAAAGGAACTGTTGCAGAGGATGAAAGACAAAGGGTTTTATCTGAAGGTGAAAGGAAAATCCTGGCATCTCAGCGGCTTTCAGTACTCATTAAAAAGAAATCAATCAATAATGTAGCTGTGTTTAGTACTGCTTCCTCCCGTTCGGGGAGTCAGTGATGTTCCACATGGTTCCTGCCCTGCCCTACCTGAAGCTGAAATGCTTCCAGCAAAGGAAAAGGGGGGCCTGTCACCCCTCAACCACACCACCAGTCTCCACATCTCGGAGGACCAGAACCGGTCTCTTGCACAATCTTTGGTTTTAACTGAAATCAGCAAAATCAGGACTATGGATCAAGACAGGGCACTGGAGGGGCACCTGGGTGGCTCAGTGGGTTAAGCCTCTGCCTTCAGCTCAGGTCATGACCTCAGGGTCCTGGGATCGAGCCCCGAATTGGGCTCTCTGCTCAGCAGGGAGCCTGCTTCCTCCTCTCTCTGCCTGCTTCACTGCCTACTTGTGATCTCTGTCTGTCCAATGAATAAATAAAATATTAAAAAAAAAAAAGACAGGGCACTGGAGCTCAAAACAATAAATCTCTCTCTCTCTCTCTCTCTTTCTCTCACACAAACACACACATACACAGTCCTCCAGGGATCAGCTGTGATGTCTGCCTCCCATCACCCCATGCACCATAAGAGAGAGAAAATAACTCACAGCAACATGAATTCTGCACCATGGCTGTCTTACAATAAACACAAGTGCATCAAGATACAAGAAGATTATAGGTTTGAAATGGGAAGGCAGAGAAGAGCAAGAAATGTGGAGAAAAACAAGGGTTGTCATTTGTGTTCTGAAAACACCAAGGAGGCACAATGAAGTGGGTGGAGAAAGGACGATCCTACGGGCAAGAACATCTCCTTCCCTCTCCCTCATCCCACCCATCTGCTAAGCCCAAGGGCAATGACTGCCACAACTGGAATCTTGCATTTGTGGCTCCTGCATTTAAACCAGGAAGCAGCATAAAACGTAGCACAGGGAGGGACTTCTAAGACCCTACTGGACCCATTCTACAGGTGAGGAAACTGAGATCCAGAGAGGACAAAGTCACATGCCTTACGGGCAGCTAGCTCTCCCAATTCCTAGAACAGAGCACCTTTCAAGGCCCCACACTGCCATGGCCAACCCTGATGGTCACTGAGATGGGAAGCTGACCTAAAGGAATGATTTAAGGGGGAGGGAGATAACATCTGGACAACGGAAAGGGGTCGTCAAACTGCCACACCCCAACAGAAATGGGCCACAGCAACATGCCAACACCAGCCAGCGGTCTGTCACCAGCCTGAGCCTTGCTCTAGCCTGGGTGGCAGGCTCTGCCAGGGAGGAGCCCAGAGGGAAGAGCAGAAGATGACAATCAATGACCGTGCTGGAGCAAAGAAAGGGTCCCAGCATGGGCAGGGGGTGTCCTCAGGGAGCTCGGGGACTCGGGAAGTTCTCTCTCCCTGTGACATTGGGCAGGGAGGAATGCTACTCGGGCTGGGAAGAAAGAGAGGAGGCAGAAGACCCAAGCCAAGAGCAAACAGTATCAAGAGACTGACAGCAACCCCTCCAACCTCACCCTGTATGACCGCCATCTGTGAGGTCTTGGGCAAGTTACCACCCTTCCTGGCACTCAGTTTCCACACCCAGTTTTAAAATAAAAGTACAAGGGGAGGAGGAGAGAAGGGAAGAGGAGAGTTGTCTAGTTCGCAGTCTCTGGGATCCAACCACACCCGTCAATTTGACAACTAGCTGAGGAAGTAGAGTAAGACTGAGTGCGTGTTCAGGTTGAAAAGCCAAAGATCTTCAAGAGAAGGGATATGGGGGGGGAGAGGAGAGAGAGATGAACTGGCTTTGGGTTCTCTACAGAGTCGAACATGGATGCGGGTCTGTGGGGGTTACAAAGAAGGTGCCTGGGTGGCTCAGTTGGTTAAGTGTCTGCCTTTGGCTCAGGTCATGATCTCAGGGTCCTGGGATGGAGGTCCACCAAAGGGTCCCTGCTCTGCAGGGTGTCTGTTTCTCCCTCTCCCTCTGCCCTCCCCTGATCATCTCCTCTCTTTCTCTCCAAAATAAGTAAATAAAAGTATTTTAAAACAAACAAACAGGGACGCCTGGGTGACTCAGTTGGTTAAGCGGCTGCCTTCGGCTCAGGTCATGATCCCAGCGTCCTGGGATCGAGTCCCACATCGGGCTCCTTGCTTCGCAGGGAGCCTGCTTCTCCCTCTGCCTCTAGCCTGCCACTCTGCCTGTGCTTGCGCTCTGTATCTCTCTCTCTCTCACAAATAAATAAAATCTTTAAAAAACAAACAAACAAACAAAACAACAAAGAGTCTGAGAGAGGAAGGAAGAATGGGCCTGAAGGGGGAAGGGAGTGAGGGCCGATGGCACAGCTAACCGATTCCAGACTCCACCCCAGGCTAGCCCATCAGTGTTAGGGAGTACAGTTTAGGCTAGCCCCAAAGAGCACGGTGGAGAAGGGGTTCTGTACCCTTACCCCTCAAACCTATAGGCCGCTCTGGGAAGGAATGCTCAGCTCACTAGACAATAAAATTCTAGGGTTACATAAGAAAGAAGCCAGATGGAACAACAAAATATGTGTTCTTCTGCATCTATGTCAAATTCAAGGAAAGGCAAAACTAATCTACGCAGTTATAAAGCATAAAAGTGAACACGCTTTTGGGTGGGGGCAGTAACCAGAAGGGGACATATGATGGTTAATTTTATGTGTCAGCTTTGGCAGGGCCACAATGCTAGGTATTTGGTCAAACTTTATTCAGAAGGTTTCTACAAAAGTGGGGTCTGTGGGGAGGGGAAAGGGGTAAGAATAACATTTAAACTGGTCAACTTTGAGTAAAGCAGATTACTCTCCATAATGCGGAGTGGGACTCATCCAGTCAGTTTAAGGCCTTAAAAGAACAAAAACTAACCTCTCCAAGGAAGGCAGTGTGCCAGCAGACTGCCTTTGGACTTAAGTGCAAGTCTACCATGGGTCTCCAGCCTGCCAGGCTACCCTGCAAACTGTGGACTTCAGAGGCTTCTGTAGTTCCACAGCCAATTCCTAAAAAGCTGCAGTCAGGTCAGTGTCTGTCTGTCTCTAATCTCTCTCTCTCTCTCAATTTCTATTTCTCCCTCTATATATATGCATATATCTTGGATGCTGTGGTCTGATTTTTTATTCCTTTCCTTCTTGTGTCTCAGTCTGGACACTTTTTTTTTCAGTTTAGATTATTTCTACTAACCCATCTTCAGGGTCACTGATTCTTTTCTCAGTTGCCTCCAGTCAGCTGACAGACCCCTTGACTTCCAATGTCATGTTTTTGAAATTTTCTAGCATTTTCACTCATCTTTGGTTTCCATCTCTTCTGAAATTCCTCATTTGTTCATGCATGTTGTCCATAATCACAGGTTATTTTAAAGCCCCTGTCTGTTCATTTCAACATGTAGATCACCTCTGATTCTAGTTCTACCAACGGTCTTATCTCTTGTAAGTTGTTTTTCTCTCTCTCGATTCCGTGTCTTTTAACATTACACTGAATGGTACACACTGTACTAGGAGAATAAGGACTGAGGGACATCATCTTTATGCTCAGAAATGGGCACATTCTTCTGTCGTGCTGTTAGCATGTATTCGCTGGGAGCTGAGCTAGGTTTGGGTTTTCTGGTGAACACTGGTAATCTCCGTGCACCACAGGCTGCCAATTTCTCCAGCAATGAGTTTTATCTTGTGCTCCGAGTGGAGCCTGAGCTGCAGAGATTTTTTTTCCCCCCTCAGCGTTCCTAATCCTCCCTCAGCTTTAAACCGTCCCGTAATGCCTGGCCACAGAGTGAGATCTTTCCTCATTCCTCTGCCCCTCCTCCAGAGATTGAGCACAATTATTTTACATAACACCCTCACATCATCTCTGTGACCACCTTTTATTTCTTATCGCATCATTGATTTGAAGTGACCTTAGCTCTCTGTATTCCTCTCCCTGTGTCACAAAGGGCCTTCTGGTGCCCAAACGCATGCATCCTCAGAGAAGGCCTGCAAAGACAAAACAGTCCATATCGTCACAAAGGAAAAGGCAGTGAGGATGAGAAAAGGGTCAGTGGGGTGTACATGTGGTCAAGAAGAAATGACTAGGGCCTCAAGCTGTACAGCCTGGGAAGCCAGCCACCATACCTATGGTAGTGATAGGGAAGTTCTCTCCAGTCCTGGGCCAGCCTCAGTCTTAAACAGGCCCCGCGATTTCAGCATTTTTTATTGCCCTCCTCTCCATGGCAACCAAAACGACCTTGCATCTGTGGCAGATCTTGGGCAGGAGAAAGCTTCCTCCTCCACCTCCAGCCACAGACCTCTACTTTGTGTTGGTGTTGAACCCAGCTTTGGGCTTAGACTCTTAAGCGGCTATGGGAAGACAAGCTTTAGAACAGCCGTTCCCCTGCCTGGTTCATAATGTGCTTCACTGAATTTAGCAGAAGTAATTTTTTCCCTTTTCCTTGATGCTGGCTGCTAATGTAAATCGTTTTTTGGCCGCCTACTCTCCACTGCTTGCTGACAGACGTATAGGTGAGCAAAGTCTCACAGTTGTTCTGGAAAGCAGCCCCCAGATCCACCTCCAGGGCCAGTGACATATGTAGGAAATCAGCTGCTTCTGGGTCAGCACAGAACTGGCCTTTCACAGTGGGACATAAAACTACTAGAAAGAATAAAGAAAAAAAACATGGCACGTGGCTGCCATTTACTCTTTGCTGCAGAAATTAAGTGTGAAGGCTTTGGGAGTCAGAAGACTTGGGTTCAACACAGAAAGCAGTCTGTCAACTATTCACATTACTTTATCCTCACCTGTTCTCACAGGTAAATCAGGAGAGTTAAACTAGGTGGTCTTTAAAGCCCTTTTCAGTGCTAAAGTTCTCTGATCCTAAAACCAGATTCATCCTGCAGTTTTCGAAGAACAGAACTTTGAAGCTAAGTCCCAGGGCCATGCATCTCTGCAAACATGGCGGCAGGCTTCCCAGGCCGTACAGCTTGAGGCCCTGGTCATTTCTTCTTGTCCACATGTACACCCCACTGACCGTTTTTCCATCCTCACTGCCTTTTCCTTTGAGACGATATGGATTGTTTTATCTTTGCAGGTCTTCTCTGAGGATGCATGTGTTTCGGCACCAGAAGGCTCTTTGTGACACAGGGAGAGGAATACAGACAGCTAAGGGCACTTCAAGCCAATGACGTGATGAGAAATAAAAGGTTGTTGTGGACGGGGTGCCTAGCTGGCTCAGTCAGTAGATCTTGTCTTGGGGTCAGGAGTTCAAGCCCCACAATGGGTATAGAGCTTCCTTAAAAAATAAATATAAAAAACAGTTGCTGCAGAGATACCTTAAAAATGGAATGTAAAAAATGCTGAAATCATTTAAGGTGCTAAACAAATATTTAATAGTATTGGTTAGTAAGGGTAACATTTAACTTGCTAGTCCTCCCTATTGATTTACTGAGTACTGTGCGGCCAGTACTCTGCTAAGGTAGATGAGGCCCTTTCATCTAACACCACCATGATGTGATCACCACTGTCAGCCTCATTCTACTGATGAAATTCCTGCATCTTCATGTTTTCATGTAATAAATAATCTGGCAAAAACGTACAATGTAGTTGAATACTGCCCTGGGGCGCTGGGATGGCTCCGTCAGTTGAGTGTCTGACTCTCCAACTCTTTGATCTCGTGTGAGTTCAGACCCAGTGTGGAGCCTACTTTAAAAAAAAAAAAAATACTGACCGTACCGCCTTTCAGTGGTTTCACCACCATGCCCAAAAAAGGACTGGGGCAAAGACAGTTTTGTAGGTCCCCTAATTTTCTCCAGAGGCCTGGGACACAGCTCTGCAGTGCAGGAGATGCTGGCATCATCAGCCTAAATCTTATAGGAATGGAAGCCCTGAACTGGTTTGCAACAATGAATAAAATTTAGATAGCAAAAAAAGGAGAGGGGCGCCTGGGTGGTTCAGTGGATTGGGCCTCTGCCTTCGGCTCCGGTCGTGATCTCAGGGTCCTTGGATCGAGCCCTGCATCCAGTTCTCTGCCCAGCAGGGAGCCTACTTCCCCCTCTCTCTCTGTGCCTAGCTCTCTGCCTACTTGTGATCTCTCTCTCTCTCTCTGTCAAATAAATAGGTAAAATTAAAAAAAAAAAAAAAAAAAGGAGAAAGGGTATTCTAGTGTGGTCTGCTCTGTAGAAAATGGAGAATAAGGCTGTGATGAGCAAAAAAAAGTGTGAGAGGAATGTCACATAAAAAAGAGGGTCCTGTGAGCACCTGGGTAGCCCAGTAGGTTAAGCCTCTGTCTTGGGCCCAGGTCATGACAGAGCCCCACATCAGGCTCTCTGCTCAGTGGGGAGCCTGCTTCTCCCCCTCTCTCTGCCTACTTGTGATCTCTCTCTGTCAAATAAATAAAATATTTTTTAAAAAAGAAGAAGGTCCTGAGGGTCAGGACAAGTGTTTCTCTTTCATTTCATTTTCAACCAAGTAGCTTCCAGGCCAATCAACAAATGTGTTTCAAAGTCAAGAAAATAGGTTTAATTAATAAGGGGATAAACAGGGGTGCCTGGCTGGCTCAGTCAGTAGCGTGTGCAACTCTTGCTCTCACAGCTCGGAGTTCAAGCCCCACACTGGGTGTGGAGCCTACTTAAAAAAAGAAAAGAAAAAGGATAAATAATCACATATTCCTACCCTTAGAAAACCAAACAAAAGCAAACAAAACCCAAAAACACTTCCTGGAATCAAAGAGCCTTCTGAAATGATACAAACTGCCTTCCCATAGCGTGTTTCTGCAGAGAGTCACGCTGAAAAACACACGCACACACCCACACAGAGGAACCTCTGGAGTGACAGGACCACCCACTCACACAGACTCTTCTCAAATATTGAACAACATCCTGAATCGGAGAGGGGGTGTCGTATTGTTGCTTGAAAGAACTGACAGACTATGGTTTCTTCAGCTCCAATGGACAAAATTTGTTTCATATTAGCCACATATGAATTAATTTCTAAAGGATCAGTCTTTCGGAGAAGTACCAAGAAAAAAAAAAGTGATGAAATTTGGAGACAGGAGAGCAGGGTGGGGGGAGGCGGTGGGGATCAGAAGATGGAGGGTGAAAAGAATAATACTGTTACTTGATGAGGACAAAAGAGGGACCTAACTGTCTGATAAAGAACGAAATTTAAGAGACTCTTAAATGCTAGCCATATTATTCCCATTAACTCACTTCATCTCACAACATTAAAAATTACATATGTTGTTCCCATTTTACAGAAACGGAAATGGAGGCCAGGAGCGATTAAGACCAGGTAGGCCTGGAACTCCAAAAGTTATCTTTTATCCACACCTTGGGCAGAAGAGTTCAGGTCCTTCAAACCATCAGCCAATCACACCTGTTAGTGACTTATTTCCTTGAGGTTCCTGGAAAGGCAACAAATTAAATCTACCCAGAGAGGAATTCCTTTCAGAGGAACATCCAAGGCTGAGTCATTTGGAGGGAGAAGGAAAGGACACGGCCCAGGTGAAGCACGCCAGTAGAATGAGTAAAAATTCAGGTGGCCAGAAGACAGCCAGGGGCCTACTGAGCGTGGCAGGGTAGAGAGGAGGGGCAGGAAGTCCTGGAAGGGAGAAAACACCATGGACAACCCAAGTGAAACGTCCATGAAATATGTGGTCACCATCCGAGGAACAAGGGGAGCCTTGGGTCTGGTGGTGGCCACACAATAGGTGTGTTCCTGAAAGGACCAGCTGGTTGACTGTGGCCTTAGACGATGTATTTGACCCCACCCAGTCCCTGCTCTTAAGATGACTAGGATAAAGACCTTTTTGAAACTGCCTATAGGGGCGCCTGGGTGGCTCAGTGGGTTAGAGCCTCTGCCTTTCGCTTGGGTCATGGTCCCGGGATCCTGGGATCAAGGCCCACATGAGGCTCTCTGCTCAGCGGGGAGCCTGCTCCCCCAACCCTCCACCTCTCTACCTGCTTCTCTGCCTGCTTGTGATCTCTGTCTGTCAAATAAATAAATAGATAGATAGAAAGAAAGAAAAAAAAAAAAACTGCCTATGTAGGGATGCCTGGCTAGCTCAGCCAGGAGAGCACGTGACTCTTGATCTGAGTTCAAATCCCATGTTGGGCATGGCACCTAGTTAAAAAAAAAAAAAAAGAGAGAGAGAAAGGAAGAAAGGAAGGAGACTTCCTATGTAGTAATAGCCCATGCCACTCTATGACTCAGCAGTGCAAAGCTGCTCTTCAATGAGAGACAGAAGTACAGGACCCAATGTGACAGTCATCTTGGACCTCATAACCCAGAACCATCAGATCAGTCAAGTCCCCAGGGCAAAAAGGGAAAGAGCCAATGCTCAGAAGCACAGCTAAGGCAGGAAGATACAGTCAGAGGTAACACAGACTAAAAATCTGTCTCTAATTCAAGTCCACACAAAGAAATCATCAATTCTCCAGACCTGTTCCTTCCTTAAATACATGAACACACGTTTATGACAGCTTGGCCCTTCTCCTTAATCAAAGTACCCACAAGAGGGGTCAACAAACCTCACCTCTGAGAACACATCATCTCTGGACGAAAAACCCCACTCCCTACATCACTGTCTGGCAATGAGCAAAAGAAGCCGGTCTCAAGACCACGACTAGAAGTCCGTACAAGTGCTCGCTTTGGAGAAAACTACTAGTCAGGCCCTCAAATCAATAGCAGTTGGCCTGTCACGGTCAAAACCTACCTGGCAGAAGGAACATCACAGACCAGAGAGAACCAAAGCTGACTGTGCTGGCATCTGTATTCTAAAAGTGGGGGAGGTAAATGTTTGTGCTAATAAACCCCCACACAACAGAGGCTGCCAGAGGACCAGAAGGATTGCTCATAGTTTAAAAGGGCCTGATCCTCAGCCACAGCATAAGCAAAAGCAGGCCTAAACAGCATGTAGAGTAGAGCTGGAGAAATGATTAATGCTGCAGAGTAAGATGGGAGAAGCCTATTTGGAGAGTGGCTATAAAGTGAACCAAGAGGAAAGGAGGTACCACGGCAAAGGGGCAAAGGTCATTTAAGACCAAAGCTAGTTACCACCACCAGATGTTAAGCTGTCTGTACTACTAGAATGTAATACACCCTCCCTACACCAGACCCTCAGTCCAATCTGCTGTGCACGGAAATAGCTTTGTGTTTATTTCATTCTTATTGTTGTTTGGAGGAAACCAGGAAAAAAAGGGCCAAATTCCAAGCTGATTCAACACAGAGCAACAAGAAGAGAAAAAACAAAAAACAAAAATGGGAACCATGGGTCCCAGAAAAGCAAAAGTGACCATGAGAATGTAAAGCTGCAGGACTGCTCTAATCTAGAGGAGGGCAGGGGAGGCTGAACAGACATCTGCCTTATACCCATTTACACCCACAGCTGTGAAAATGCAAGGCGGCTTTATCACAGAGCAGCCACTGTGGAACAGGCACTATCTGTGCTCGAGGCTAGGAGGGTACAGATGAGGAAGACTTAGGTCCCTGCCCTCACCAGGCATTGTGTGTGAGTGTGCATGTGCGTGTGTGTATGAGAGAGAGAGAGACAGAAAGAGAGAGAGACAGAAAGGGTGACTGGGAGATAAAGATATAGAGATGATGGGGCGCCTGGCTGTCTCAGTCAAAGTGTCTGTCTTCAGCTCAGGTCATGATCTCAGGGTCCTGGGATCAAGCCCCACACTAGACTCCCTGCTCATAGGGGAGCCTGTTTCTTCCTCTCCTTCTGCTGCTTCCTCTGCTCGTGCTCTCTCTCTGTCAAATGAATAAATAAAACCTTAAAAAAAAAAAAAAAGGTAAAGATGAAAGGGATCACAGTGCAAACCAAACACAGGGAAGGATACCAATGGCAACAGGGTAAGGTAGACCATAATGCTGAAAGTGAGGTGGGCAGAGGGGCCTTTGAGAACAGAGGTAAGCCTCCCCGTTCCATATAAGACGAGGAAGGGAAAGAGAAGGTCAGCAAATTTAACGCCCAGGTTTAGTCCTGAAGGATAATCCAACTGTTTGCAGCAAGAGAAAAAGCACTGCAGGCTTGGGCATCAGCACAGAAGTTACAGGCCATTCCAAGTGGCTGGAGAGTAGGTGCATCCATCCAGAAGGGTGGACAGATGAGGCCAGAGGGTAAGCTGGGGCTAGATCATGAAGGGCACAGAACACCAGGCTCAATAATCAGGTTTGAGGAAAAGGAAGGGATGTAGGGGAGATGTTGGTCAAAGGGTACAAACCTGCAGTGGAAGATGAATAGAGCCTAGAGACATCATGCAAAGCACAGTCAACAATATTGTACTAAGACAGCAAAGCTGCTAAGAGATTAGATCTTAAATCTTCTCACTACAAAAAAGACATAATTATGTGATATGATATGTTAGCTAAGGCTACGGTGGTAATCATATCACAATACATGTATCAATTGGCATGCTTATATGTCAATTATACCTCAAAAAAGTAAAAATCTTATGTTTAAAAAAAAAAATTAAAAAGAGATGGTCCCACCACACCAGCCTATAATTAGAATATTCGCCTCAGGGTGTTCAGGGTTCAGCAAAGAGCAGTCTGACATCTTAGCTTCTAAAAATGCCACAAGTTTTTTGTTTTTTGTTTTTTTTAAAGATTTTATTTATTTGACAAAGATCACAAGTAGGCAGAGAGGGAGGCAGAGAGGGGGAGTAGACAAGCTCCCCGCTAAGCAGAGAGCCCAATGAGGAGCTCAATCCCAGAACCCTGAGATCATGACCTGAGCCGAAGGCAGAGGCTTAACCCACTGAGTCACCCAGTCACCCTTTTTTTTTTAATTAAAAAAAAAAATTTATATGCCATAAGAATACTTTTTATATCTTTAAAAATCTAAAATACATGCAAACCATCACAATGTGAGCAGGATGCAATTTAAGTGTGTGGTTTTGGAGTCAAATCACCTATAAGGTATACTGTGCTTGGGCAAAATAGACCTGCGGATAAGTGCGAAAATTCTATTTTGGAACCTTCACAGAAATGGAGTCAAGAGCTCTGCATCTCAGAAGACATACAAGTTTCCTTGAGACAAAGAGTATGTAGAAATCTGAACTTTAAAAGCAGCTGAGCTCAGCTTTCCAAATCCTAGGAAGCCACAGGGATCCTCTTCCAGATAATTAAACTCTCATTACCTTGTCCAAAGACAGACTCAAAGAAGCCTTTACCAATATTTCTCACAGTGATCTATTGTCCTGGATCCAATTCCTAAACCCAACAGTGATCTGCATTACTGCTATTTATACAATCCACGTACAAGTGGTGGCTGCTTTTCCAGGGATGCCTGAAGCTCACCAAATTCAGTTCACCTGTTTTCTTTCCTACATGCCTTACTGAATCCCAGAGGCTATTTTTATTCGCAAAATTACACTGTGAGTAATTTACCTCCAATGTACAAACCTTTTGCTTTTACCAAGTGGAACCAAGATTATGGAAACAACCCTAAACTTGAAGTCAGGAGCTCTGCAGCCAGTAACAGGCCATCTAACCCTGAACCTTGAAATAAGACTACACTCTTGTCCCTGTATCATGAGGGACTGTTAAGAGCACCTGGAGAGACAAAGGGTGACAATGTGTTCTAAAACAGGTAAGTAAACACATCAAAGAGACCAAAACAAAACAAAACAAAACAAAACCCCAAAAACCTTTCTTCTAAATTACTCTAGGTTAGGGGTGGTTGGCTAGAACGTGTGACTCTTGATCTCAGTTGGTGGAACGTATGATCTCAGGGTCCTGAGTTTGGGCCCCATGTTGGGTGTAGAGATCACTTAAAAATAAAAGCCGATAAATAAAATGATTCTTGGTTAGAATTAGAAGACTGTGACTGTGATGACATTTCACATTAACTGTGAATCCTCAAACAGCATTAAATAACCGATGGTCAAGATTAGAAAACAAAATCTACTAAAACAACACTCCACTGTGTATTAAATTTGAGGTATTGTGGAGAAAAACCAGAAAACTGCAAGACCATCATCATTCAGCATTCTTTGGGCCTTGGTCGCCTGGGGTTAAAATTCTACAGGCTCTGGCTGGCATTCAAAAGAGAAGCTTGTTCTTACAGTAGCAGATAAAAAGATTTGTCCACCGAGCTCTTCCTCTTCACTTCTCCCCACCCACTTCCTTTTCTTCCAAAGGAGAACGCGCTCATTTACACACTGGTTTGCCACATCCTGCCTCAGAAGCTACTTCCTAGGAGCTGCTTGGGCTATTCTGAGAGGAGCTTTAACTCCTTCAGGCCCCCAAGCCACTAATATATTTAGGACATCCTCACCCACCACAGTCATTTACAGTCCAGTAACTAGAATCCATACGATCATATAATACTCCCAACTTCCTTCATGCTGTGCACTAAATGTAAATATTTGACCTACAGCAGAGTCCAGCAGGAGCCACATCCCTTGGTCCCACCTGGGGGGGCTCCAATTGGTCCAGCTTTGCTTAATCAGTCAAAAAGGACAAAAAGAAGAAAGCAACTGACTCTTGATTTCGGTCAAAGTCATGATCTCAGGGTCCTGGGACCAAGCCCTACATCAGGCTCTGCCCGCATTGCGGAATCAGCTTGAGGAGTCTCTCTCTCTCTCTCTCCTTTTGCCCCTTGCCCCACCCACACGTGTGTGCCTGCTTACTTTCTCTCTAAAATAATAAAAATATTTCTTAAAAAAAAAGAGAGAGAAAGGATTCAAAAACAGCTATAAGAAACTTAATGCACATAACATTGTACTTGATATCAGGGAAAACCCAATGAAGCAAATCCCCTATCCCACACAAGCTCTGTAAGCTAAAAGCAACATTCATTCATTCCACATTTACAGACCACTCACTACACACCAGACCTGGACTACAGATAGGGCATCAAAACAAAGCTATTAGTCTCCAAAAGCTCACAATGAAGATAATGAAACAACAGATATACATGAAAATCACATAAGCACACACACACTCCCAAGTAGTTCATGGACAGTTCCACCAGAAGTTTTTTAAGGGAGACCAGGCAGTTTCATGGACAGGATAATACTGGACTTCAACCTTAAAGGAGGGGGTAGACTTACTAACAGTGGCAATAAACTTGACAGAGAAATCCCAAAGGAAATGTACAAAGTCATGGGTAACATTTTATTGAGTGCCTACTATGATTTAGATGTTATGCTCACAACTTTACACTTATCCCACAAAACAACAGTGTAAGTTAGGTATTATTACCTCCCCCACACTTAACTAACGAGGAAGCAAGGGATGCCAGACCTCCGGAAGTCCAACTGACAGTGCTGTTCAGGGGTGGAGGGCTCCAGCCTCGGCAGTCTGCCTCTAAGGATCACTCCTCCAACACAAAGCAAGAGCGCCCACTAAGTTCCAGAACAGAATCTGTAACTGTGGGGAAGCTGGTCACAGAATTAGAAGAGGAGCAGGGCATAATAAAGCTCCTCTTTTCCCCTTAAGGAGCCTTGAGATCTTTGTAGTCAAGAAGAAAAAGATACATTTTTTTAAATCAATAAACACTAACTACCTCTACATGTAAGATCCTGTACAAAGGAAAATCATCTTCTGCTGTATCTGTATCACAACTGGCTTCCTGCTACACACATCACCCCCATGCAGGTCGACTGGGCCCCACTGGCTGGCCAGGCATGTGTGTCCCTCTCAAAAGGTTTCCACTTAGACAAAGACTACAGGGGAGGACCAGAGAGCAGTCAATGGCACACCAGTTGCTGACCCTTTCCAGCTCGCCCCAACTCCAGTAACAGGAGAACATAGAACAATGAAGCTTCTATGAGAAATGAGAAGTATTTTTCAAGCTCCAGGCTTGGACCTTTTGTACGTTTTAAAAATCTTCAGCAGTTCTTGGGCTATATGTCTTATTTGCTGTATTTGAAACGTCAATATATCGTGATTTTTAGAGTCGAAGAGCCAACATATACTGTTAAGAGAGAATTTAACAATATTATTTTTCTCTCTCTCTCCACATACTCTTATCATTCCTTTCTTTTTTTTTCCTAAAAGCTAACTCCTATCAGTCCAACCTGAACCAGGTTACCCCTAGGATACAGGTGACCATACAGAAATCATCAAGACTTTCATAACCCTTACCAAAGACATGTCAAAAGATGCTGTTAAGGGTTAAGAAGAAATAAATACACTCTGTGCTGGGGGCATTTAACAGTAAAGAGGTCCCCTTTATTCACTCTAAACAGAACACAGAGACTCTCCCCCAGAGGTAAAACAGAATCAAAGGGTGGGTGGTAGGGCGGGTTGAAAACAGGATCCCAGCACTAGAGAAAAGTCAGGGGTCCTAGATCTCCATTCAGGCTGTGGCTCAGTAGCCACGAGCCGCCTGGCCTCTCTGGGCCTCAATCCCTTCATCACACATGCAGGAGGACGACTATAAAGACCTTCTCCATCTGTTAACATTTAAGGACAGACAAGCAGTGATCCTCGGGGGAGAAAGAATGAAAGGTGTTGGTGGTGAAAAGGATGATTAATACAATGTAATGCTATCCTGGGTCCAGAAATAGGCTGGCTTAGAGCTGCATTCACCTTATCAGCCTAGATTTATTAGGGGGGTGGGAGGGCTGGTGGGTGGGAATCACAGCCACCCATAGTGAAATTAAACTATGTTCCCAGATGAGTTCTGCTGAAGTGTGATTTATCCGGAGAGTGTTAAACAACTCACCGGCAGTATGAAACCGTGTTACCGAAATTGCATTACTGCACAAACTTCACTTTTCCCCAAATGTGATTTGCAGAGAAGATGCAGAGCTGAGAATCCTGTGTCCATGACCATCTGTCCTATCCCAGTCCCTGGAGAGGCGTGGGGGGAGAGTGTGAAAAGCCACAGGTGCCATGTATATTCAGCCACCAGTGTCACATATCCATCAAGAAGCCCAACATTTGCTGGGGATAAGTGTTCAGCCCAGCAGGCAAAAGAGGCTCACTGATGCATCCGGCTCCAAACATTCCCTGAGCCTGCCCTCTGCGCCAAGCAGCGGGGTGAGGGAACATCAGAGAATAGGAAAGATGTCACCATGAGTATATGCTCCCCAAATGCCTCCCCTCTGGGCAAGGAAGGGACTGTTGGCTGAAAAGGCAGTATAGAGGACTATACGCACTCTTTGCTGCTGGTATGAAATAGACAATACCCTTAACCAGAATCAGTTTCCTATCTGTTGAGTAAAGGTAACACACAATCCACATGCCTCATGTGGCTGAATGAGGAAACAAAGGGATTAAAAACGATGAGGAGTGGGGCACCTGGCTGGCTTAGTTGGTAGAGCATGGGACACTTGATCTTGGGGTCATGAGTTTGAGCGTTGGACAGAGAGATAACTTAAAAAAAAGAAAATGAAGATTATACAAAGCCTCATAGAACAAATGCTATGATTACTACCAACACTGTGACCTTCTTGTGCCAAAATATTAAACTGAAAATAATCAAATTAAGTCAAATCAAAATGAGTGTCAGGACTTAGTCGCTTGGCAAAAATTCACCAAACCAGACAGCAGGTAGCATGCCATGCACTGGAAATGAAGATGAATAAGACCGAGTCCCAGGGTTCCCTACTTTCAGTCCAACTGGACAGAAGTTCCACACACAACTATAGAGTGATGGGATGTGTATAGAGCACCCTGGAGGGTGGAAAAATGACCACTGCCTGGAGTCAGGGGGAGGACAGGTCTGTGACAGATTTTCACAAAAGGTGACCTATGGGCACACCTGGATGGCTCAGGTCATGATCTCATGGATTGTGGGATCGAGCCCCGCACCAGGCTCAGCACCAGGCTCAGCAGGGAGTCTACTTGAAGGTACTCTCCCTCTGTCCCTCCCCCAACTCGTGCTCGCTCTCTACAATAAGTAAATAAATCTTTTTTAAAAATAAGATGAAAGGTGACCTACAAACTGAGTTTTGACACAAAATTAAGATTGCAACATGGACTGAAAGGTAGAGAAGGGAATCCCTAGGAGGCAGTCTGAGCAGAGCCCTGGATGCACTGGGGAAGCCATCTGGATGAACTCTGAAAAAGTAGAACTCAAGAGCCACCTAGAGCAGAAGCCCCAACATCTGGCTTGAAGCACAGGAGTATTATCTTCCCTTTCTGTCAGTGTCTACCCCTCCCTATTCCTACACACACACAACACAGAGGAGCGCGCGCAGGGGGCCCAGGAAATCCTCTTTAAACTCTCGGAGAAGAAAGCACAGCTGCTTCTTGTCAGGCAGATGGTGGTCCCGGAGATGCTAGAAGTCTGTGCTGGGATGTACTGTGTGGCAGTTTTTTCCTGGGCACCTTCTGCAGCCTCCCGTTTCACTGAAAATAATTCTTTTGCTTCCTCTCTCCAAATTGCAAGTATGCCCAGCATTGTCTCTATTCTGCCTGTACGGATAAAGAACAGCTGAAGAGCCCCATCACTGGAAGGGCTTTGGGAGGTGAGAATTCTCCTTCTCACCTGATGGAGAACAAGGCACCCTGCCAGGGAATCTAGTCCTGGCCCTTATCATCAGTCCTAATAATCATAAAAACCAGTTTACACACATGAAGTGTCTACAAGTCCTTTCTGCTGGGTATGTGTCATTATGCCCATTTTACAGATATGCAAACAGACTCAAGGATGCAAAAGAACTTCACAAGATCACTCAAGAGAGTAAGAGGCAGGGTCAGGATTCAAAGTGACACCTGCAGGTTCCAAAGCCTTTTCCCCATGTCACATTGTCTCCAGGCCATGCTTACTCTAAAGTCGCCTTCACAGTAAAACCTACCGTGTAAGAAGCCCAACTTCCCTTAACCCTTCTTTGCAGTCCTGGATTCTTCATCTGCCAAAAAAGAGGATGGCCAGGAGAGACCTCCAAGATTTCTGCTGATAATAAAATTTAATCCACTTGATACCTACTGTGAACTTGGAAATGTGCTCACTGGTGACCTGTATGGTCATGTGGACTCATTATATAAACCCTGAAAGGTAGGAAGCCATTCCCATCAGCCCACTTTGAAGAGAAGCAGGCACAGGGTGGTCATATGGCAAGTTAACAGCTCTCCCAGGGAAGGAGCTGAGCTCTCACTCTCCCTCCACACAAGGCACAGTTATTCAAGAGTACTGCAGCCTGACAATTCTCAAGCCTGCAGACTTGCAGAGCCCTCTGGAAAAGAGGTTAATTTCTGGACTCAAATGAAACACCTGGAGAGGTACAAACAGTTATTTAAAACCTGACTGGGAAGCTAGGCTCGTTGCTGCACAGCTAGCATCCATAACTCCAAGAAGGGACTAATATGTGCTCCTCGGACCGCCCTGCCTTTGGGGCCTCTTCAATCCAAAACTCTCATAAGCTCATTCCCAACCTTCTAGAAATAAGACCATACTCTATAAAAACTAGACAAGGAGTCGGCTGGGTGCTCTGCCCACACACTCCCCCCAACACCACCACTACCACACACCTCAGGCAGTTAGAGAAAGACTGGACATCAGGACTCTCTGATACTCTGATGCTGTGGCCACCATCTTTAATGTCCTGTCCACCTCTGCCTTCCTACTCTCCGAAAAGACAGGCACTGGAATATCTTACCATCACTTCAACTTGTTTTTTATTTCTGTCCATACTCAAGCATGTGACTTTAACATTTCTTTAGGTAAAAAACCCAAACTTTGTTTCTAAAAGACAACTTTCTAAACCAACCAATGAGTGTGATATACTGAAATCAAGTATTACATTTAAGGTTTCCTAAAAATATTACCACAGTACAATGCCTCCTTATTGTTCCCACGTGCCCATCCCCCGACTCCACACACACACATACACTTTAGACTGTCATTTAGACACTGGCGTGTATAATTTAAATGGCTTTAATAGCATCTACTAAAAGGACATTTGCACATGATTCTTCACTTTACTTCAAAGCAATGATCCAAGCTGGAGCTTTCACTGCATTTCAGGACTAAATAGACGGATGGCAAATGCTGATGATAAAATTCAGGCAAGTTTTTAAAGTGCATTAGACTCGCCCAGAACACTGACATCTTTTCCATCTTCAGCGAAAGTCCATTTCATCCACTTCTCAGCCCAGTAGCTGGTCTATACCAGGTACGTAATAAAATACGTAGTAAGTATCAGTTAAATGAATGTTAATACATCTCAATCTTCTTTTTTATTTTACAGATTATATTTATTTGAGAGAGAAAGGGAGACAGCAAGAGCAGGAACACAAGCAGGGGTAGAGGGAGAAGCAGGCTTCCCACTGAGCAGGGAGCTCGATGCAGGACTCCATCCCAGGACCCTGGGATCATGACCCAAGCTGACAAGAGACGCTTAACGACTGAGCCACCCAGGTGCCCCTGAATATTCTTAACACAGAAGTATGAAACCTACTGTTGTAATTTTAGTCATAATCTGAATCTATTTGACCCTCACATAAAAGCCATTCAAATCACAGCAAACAACAAGCAGCTGCTTCTATTCAAAGTATACATACCTCTGTCATCTGAACCATTTTGAAGTTGGCCTTGATTGGAAGACAAATGGCAAGCAGCTGCAAGTTCAGCTACAAAGTGCTTGGTAGGAAGGCAGAGCACGAACAGGGGGAATCAAAGTGCTGTTTCAGACATTTACTATGGAATTCCTTTCCAACAAACCTCTCTCATTTTCCTAGAGGCATCTAATCCGGATATGCCCTTTGAACTTGGGAAAACAAGGGGCTGCACTCTGGGAGAAAGACTCTAGTTTGAAGGCCAGGCAAGGCTGGGGACAGTAGAGCAGTCACTCCTCTTGCACACCTCTGGCCTGTTAACTGTTTTAAAAGGAGAGTGTGGACCATAGGAAAGCCACCAGGCAATCAGCCCAAAGGCCCAGATTAATCAGACAAAGGACACTGAACACATTACCTCCTTTCTTTGTCCCTCATTTTCTCCTTCACAAAATAAGAGGCAAAAATAAATAAAAGGGTAAAATTGGATGACCACTAGGCACTAGTTTTCTGCCAACAGTGGGTTCTAATCTATGATCTCCAATGCAGTAGCCACTAGTCACATGCCGCCCCAGTCCCTTCAAGTGTGGCTTGGGCAACTTAGAAACTGATTTTTATTTTTAAACTTCACTGAATTTTAATACATTGAAATTTCAATAGCTACATATGGCTAGTGGCTCCAGTTTTGGCAAGTACAACTCTAAAAAGACCTCTAGAAAGGTGCCTGGCTGGCCCAGTCAGTAGAGTATGTAACTCCTGATCTCAGGGTTGTCAGTTCAAGCCCCACACTAGGCATAGGGTTTACTTTGAAAAAAAAAAAAAAAAAAAAAAACTGGTTTTTTAAAGACCTCTATCATTTTACATGATCTTTGGACAGCTGTGTGGGAGAAACATGGATGTTCGAGTAGGCCAGACCTGGCTTCTAAACTGAGTCCCGCGACCTTCTAAATGTGCGAACTTCGTAAATTACTTAACTCCCCTGAACTTCATTTTCCTTATTTGTACAACAGAATATTAGGACCTTTCTTGCAGAATTTTAATGCAAATTCAAGATAATGCATGTAGATAGGAAACAGGCTCTCAATAAATGTTAGTTCTTTTTCGAGTTATGGTGTCCTTCAAGGATACAAGTTTCACGTCTTTCGACTTCATCCTATTGTTCCTTCCTATCTCGACCTGTTCTTAATTATTACCCCGCAGATTAACAGCTGTGCTCCGACAGATGCAGCCCTTGTCTTTCCAGAATGCCACTTGCTTAGGAATTGATTCAGGTCCTCAGCTGTGGGCGAGCCAGCAAGCCAAGTCCTCTGCGCCTCCGGAACTGCTGACTTCCGCTTACTCTGGGGCCCCTCCACCTCACACCAGCATTCAGGAATTCACAAAACTCTTCCCCATGATTGTATACTAAGCTGACACTTTTTTCAATGCAACCAACACCTGTTGGTGGTTCTGGTACTTCCCTCCTTAACTCTCCCCTTGACTTCCCCTAATATTTGACGGTTTCTTTCTTTGGAAACGCTTTAGGATAACCTTTCATTTTGTAATTGCTCAGTGATTCAGAATACTCAGAAATAGAAAAGCAACAAACTACATTTATGGCTAACCCAGCATTAGTTTAGTTACCAAAATAAAACAAGGCAAAAGAGACTATGTTTTAGAAGGGAGTGTTCCAATAAAATTTTTAAAAATGTTACAGTCCCTATCTTAAAAAAAAAAAATTTTTAAGCTTTTATTTTTGGGATGCCTGGGTGGCTCAGTTGGTTAAGCATCTGCCTTTGGCTCAGGTCATGATCCCAGAGTCCTGGGATGGAGTCCTACATCGGGCTCCCTGCTCAGCAGAAAACCTGCTTCTCCGTCTGCCTGCTCTGCCTGCTACTCCCCTTGCTTGTGCTCTCTCTCTCTCTGAAAAATAAATAGTATCTTAAAAATATATATTTATTTTTAAGTAATTTCTATACCCAACATGGGGCTCAAACCTACAACCTCGAGAGAGGTCGAATGCTCTACTGACTGAGCCAGTCAGGCACCCCAGTCTCTACTTAAATTAGTATGTGTTAAAAGCCTGGTCCAAGTGTTCCACTGGCCTGTCCTCTAGTGAATGGAACCTTTCCACGGCACCAATGACCAAGTTTTATACTGGACCTAAATGAATGCCTAAAAGCAGGATTAATTTTCTAATAATAATTATTGGAATGTTAAGCTGCTGCCTTCTTCCTGTTGGGGGATGGGAGGAAGAAGATGAAATACAGGCTGGCATTTTGGTAGGATTGCAGTCTGGGTTCCAGTAAACCATCAGACAAAAGGTTTACAGTTGGCTTGGAATTCTTGCTAACCTCTGAGGCCTCCCCCGACAGGCCATTCTGGAAGGACCGTTTTCTGAAGGATGGTATGAAATCAAATTGGGCAAATAACTTTGACTCTAGACTCTCAAATGTGGTGAAGGTCTAATTTTTTTAAACTAACTTGGAAATGTAACTTACAACTTAATAAAGAAGGGACTATAATTATCCTGGATCCAGACAAGCCTGTAAGTACAACAATATGATTGGCCAGTCATGTCTGCTTACAACCTCCCATATTCCTAGATTTAACCTGAATCTGGAACCCATGCACATCATTCTCTCAACTTACTGTTCTACTTTGTCTGAAAAGTAAATGCACGTAAGAGCATTCAAGATTGTGAACCTTTCTTGGGAACAGTTAAACTCAAAATAGGTCAATTCCAGAACGGCATTCATTTCAAGGGGACTTTTGTCTGTGGTTATTTTGAAAACCACTGCTTTTAAAACTGACATTATGAAGCTTAAAAATAGGCCCTCCTACTAAGGATCCTGGACTAAAATACCCTTTCCTCCCCTCATTTCCTTATCCCCTTTTCACTCAAACACCTAAGAGAATGGTGACACAGAGGGTTGCCTTCTCAAGAGCTTCAGATTATTACTTGAAAATTTTTTGATGATTTCTTGAAAAAAATCCAATTATTAGTTTTAAATTTTTTTTTGATAATACCGGATACAGTTACCAAATTTAGTGGTGGGCAGACCTGGTTAGAACATCTTCCAACCAAGTATCCCAAATGAAAGCATGTAATATATACACCATAGGAAAATCAAAGTCTGAAAACCAACTCCTCCATTCCAGCTGTGTGAGCTCCCAGCAAGTTCTTTCTGCTCTCTGGGTCTGGTTTCATCTTGCAAAAGCAGACAGGGGGGCTAAAGGATCTGTAAGGTCCCATCCCGCCCAAACAGGCTCTGCTTCTATGAAGCTAGGCAGCTGCTTCCTATTTTCATGGCTCTTTGGAAAAAGCAGAAATGTTCCTTGCCCAGAAGGTCCTTGGGAAGCATCATTATACTTAATAATGTTCCCCTGGGACACAAGAACTGCTACTGAGAGCAAAGCAAGATGGTTATAAAATATAAAGATGTTCAGAGGAAAAAATAAGTTATGTTTTAAAAAGGATACCAGTAAATCTAGATACAAATGCATATACAGTCAACCAAAAAAATTAGTAGCTATGACTGAATTTAACAAAGCTGCAGGACATAAACAATTCATACAAATCAAATCATGGTCAAGATAGAAAATACAAATTACAGGGCGCCTGGGTGGCTCAGTGGGTTAAGGCCTCTGCCTTCGGCTCAGGTCATGATCCCAGAGTCCTGGGATTGAGCCCCGCATCGGGCTCTCTGCTTCGTGGAGAGCCTGCTTCCTCCTCTCTCTCTGCCTGCCTCTCTGCCTACTTGTGATCTCTGTCTGTCAAATAAATAAATAAAATGTTTAAAAAAAAATTTTTTTAAAAGAAAAGAAAATACAAATTGAAAAATGTTCAGTCACAATGACATTAAGAAAAAAATGACATCAAAATGTTAAGCCTTGAAATATTAACTCAGAACACACTAGAGTTACTCGGAAGAAACTGTAACACCATAATAGGAGAGAGAGAAGAGACATTAATAAATGGAAAGGTACACGATGAGAGTTGTTAAAGTTTTCATTAGGGGCACCTGGGTGGCTCAGTTGGTAGAGCATGCCACACTTGATCTCAGAGTCATGAGTTCAAGCCCCAAGTTGGGTCTAGAGATTACTAAAAAATAAAATCTTTGGGGTGCCTGGGTCTGGGTTAAAGCCTCTGCCTTTGGCTTGGTTCATGATCCCAGGGTCCTGGAATCGACCCCCGAGACGGGCTATCTGCTCAACGGGAGGCCTGCTTCCCCCACCTCCTCTGCCTGCCTCTCTGTCTACTTGTGATCTCTGTCAAATAAATAATCTTTTTTAAAAATTTTTTAAAAAGGGACGCCTGAGTGGCTCAGTTGGTTAAGCCGCTGCCTTCGGCTCGGGTCATGATCCCGGAATCCTGGGATCGAGTCCCGCGTCGGGCTCCTTGCTCTGTGGGGAGCCTGCTTCTCTCTCAGCCTCTGCCTGCCGCTCTGCCTGCTTGTGTTCTCTCTCTCTCTCTCTCTCTGACAAATAAATAAATAAATAAGTTTTTAATTTTTAATTAAGTTTTCATTAACCCTACCAAACTGAAAAAAAAACCGTATCAACACTACATAAGTGTTAAAAGGCAATTTTATAAATACATCAAAATACCACCACTACCAAATAAAAGTAAACCTGAAAATACAATAGATAGATAGATATTTAATAAATTCCTGTAAGATACTAGAACACACTGTGGAGAATAACTAGACCCATTCCTCACACCAAACACATTAATAAATTCCAGATGGGACAGAATTAACCATACGAGAAAGAAATGGCTATAAGACAAAGAAGCCACATCCTCCAGCAAAGTTGTGAAGAGATACGTCTAAATACTAAAGAAAGGTAGGGCTATCTCATACAAAAGACATGTTTTTAAAGACAAAAAAAAAATGTTTTTCTTAACACGACATAAAAGGAAAACCTCACCGAGACAACGTTGCAGCCACATAATTGATAAAACTTTAAAATACAGAGCATACGGACTTCAACAAACCACCAGACAAGTAACTGGGTAGATTAACAAAAGACATGAATGAACAAATAAATACAAAGCACATAAAAACTGTTTAGACATACCTCTTGAAAAATCATCAGAGAAGAAAAGTTTGCATGTGACTTTTTTGAAATATGTAGCGGGTATCAGAAAACCAGCCCACCTACCTCTCTAGCTTCATCTCCTCCAACCTGCACCCATGCACCAGCACACTCAACTACTTCCCAGCTCCTCCAGGCATCCCAGGCTTTCCCACTTATGAGAAGCCACTCATCCTCTGCTCTCTTCCTGCCATGCCCTGCCCCCCTCCATTCCCATGGAAATCCTAGCTATCCTTCAAGGCCCAGCTCAAATGTCATCTCTTCCGTGATGGCTTTCCTAATCTCCCCCACTGGATGTGCCTTCTTCCTCCTCTCCTTGAGCTCTGACAGTACTTTCTTTATACATCAGGGCACTTTCCTTCCTCGGCAGCCGTTTGTTTCCTTCCTGAGCCCCTGCGACCTCTCCCCGTCCTGCTAATGAGGTTTTAAAATCCCTAGAGACAAAGAAAATCTTACTCAACTGCCCCCAGCTCCTAGCATAGCAAATTACATCAAGCATTCAATAAATATTAGTTCAAACGAATTGGTGAAATATAGAAAATAATCCCATTTCAAAAACACAGCCTGGCTAACACCTTAAGTAAAGCAGATTGACCTTCAAAGGAGCCCTTTCCACCTACCAAACTATCAAAAAATCAGAGCTTTAAAAAAATAAAAGGAGAAGGAAAAAAACCTTTCTGCAGCTTGAGGAAACAGTTAAATATAATTGTTTCCATCTTTTTTTGGAACATATTCTGTTAATACGTAACAAACAGCGGCAACATGGTTCACTGCCTCTGATTTGGTGTATGAATTAATTTAAAAGCAGAACAAAACAAATTGGTTCAGAACATTTGCCAGACTATCAGTACATAATGAAAATCTGGGGGTGCCTGGGTGGCGCAGTCGGTTAAGTGCCCAGCTCTTGGTTTCAGTTCAGGTCATTATCTCAGGGTCTCAGGGTCTCAAGATGGAGCCCCAAATCAGGCTCTGCACTCAGTGGGGAATCTGCTTAAGATTCTCTCTCCCTCTGCTCCTCCCGCCCCACCCCCCTGCACCTTCTCTCTCAAATAAATAAAATCTTCAAAAAACAAAATCTGGAAGCCACCTCATCAACAAAATATCATTTATAAAGCCAGACTCAGCCAAAAATATACGAAACCAAGAGGATTATGTCCATGAAAAGTTGAGAGGGGGACTGGAGAGTAGAGGGAGACTTCATCAACTGATCACAGCCACATATATAATGGAATGTCCAAAAAAAAGTTAAACTGGGAAGTTTGAAGTCTGTAGTTTCCTTCTTTAAAAGGTGTTAACAAATATTCAAAGAAGGGGGTGAGGGGGAAAGAGGTCACATTACCCTTCTCCACTTCTTCTTAACACGCTGTAACCTCTTCTTAATCTGACTCCCTTGCTGACATCAAAGCAGGATGCCCCTGGGAACTACACTGAGAAATCAGAGGCAGGATCAGCTCTTTGAGGCTGTGCCGCGCCAGAATCCAGAGAACACCTGCTGCTTTAAAACAAAACACCATTCATCCTGGGAGGGGTTAACTCAGCAAACAGGTACTGGAGTCTCCAAACAGATCTCACAGGCTTTTGGGCAACAGAACGAGGACACCGGACACGAAGTAAAAACAATCAAGCAGCAGTAAGACAGATGATTTTTGAGAAATGGAAGCTTCTGGAAGAAAACAGAAACAAAACTGGGACTTTAAGCTTTCCTCTCGGGCTCAACCTCATTTTCTGCCCAGCCTGTGGGTTCTCAGGGTTTGTTTTCTCCACATGTCAGAAACATTCACCATTTGCTTGACCTGTGCTTCCTGGGAAGATGGTGGAAATAGAACCAATTCATACCGAGGAAAGCTAGCAAAGAGGTTTTTTGTGGTTGTCAGTTTATTTTTGATTTTTTTTTTTTTTTTTTTTTTTTAGATTTTATTTCTTTATTTGAAGGGAGGGAGGAGCAGAAGGGGTGGGAGAGGGAGAGGGAAAGAATCTCAGACTCTGCACTGAGCCCCACATGGGGCCCAATCCCAGGACACTGAAATCATGACTAAACCAAAACAAGAGTCTGATGCTCAACCAAATGAGCCACCCAGGTGCCCCAGTTTCATTGTTTAAACGAAATTTTGGGCTCCCTGAGTATTGCAATCAGTTTGAATCTGATAGCTCCTGATTTCAGCTGGGGTCTTGATCTCCGTGGGATCCAGCCCCACGACAGGCTCTGCATCCAGCATGGAATATGCTTAAGACACTCCCTTCCTCCCGCTCCCCACACTCTAAAATAAATAAATAAATCTTTTTTTTTTTTTTTTTTTTTTTTTTTTTTTTGAGTGCAAGAGAGAGAGCGAGCGAGCGAGCGCGCGAGTGAGCGCAAGCGGGGAGGAGGGTCAGAGAGAGAGGGAGACACAGACTCTCTGCTGAGCAGGGAGCCTAATGTGCAGCTGGATCCTACAACCCTGAGATCAGGACATGAGCTGAAGGCAAACGCTTACCTGACTGAACAGCCCAGGATCTGCCCCTAAATAAATCTTTTTTTTTTTTTTTAAGATTTTATTTATTTATTTGACAGAGAGAAATCACAAGTGGTCGGAGAGGCAGGCAGAAAGAGAGAGAGGGAAGCAGGCTCCCTGCTGAGCAGAGAGCTCGATGCGGGACTCGATCCCAGGACCCTGAGATCATGACCTGAGCTGAAGGCAGCAGCTTAACCCACTGAGCCACCCAGGCGCCCCCCTAAATAAATCTTTTTAAAAAATAAATAGGGGCACCTCAGTGGCTTAAGGCCTCTGCCTTCGGCTCAGGTCATGATTCTGGGGTCCCAGGATCAAGCTGGCTCTCTGCTCAGCAGGGAGCCTGCTTCTCTTCCTCTCTCTCTGCCTACTTGTGATTTCTGTCAAATAAATAAATAAAATCTTAAAAAAAATAAAACAAATTCTTAAAAATAAATTTACACAAACACTACTTTGGTTTTGTTCAATCTACCAAAAATGATTAACCGTATCAGCAGTGTTATAAACACAGGGGTCCAAAAAGGTATGGCCCTAATCAAGTTAAGGGAAAAAGACACAAAAGGGGGGGCGCCTGGGTGACTTAGTGGGTTAAAGCCTCTGCTTTCAGCTCAGGTCATGATCCCAGGGTCCTGGGATCGAGCCCCAAATCGGGCCCTCTGCTTGGCAGGGAGCCTGCTTCCCTTCCTCTCTCTCTCTGCCCGCCTCTCTGCCGCCTTCTGATCTGTCTGTAAAATAAATAAATAAAATATTTTTTTTTAATTATCTTTAAAAAAAAAAAAAGACGGGGCGCCTGGGTGGCTCAGTTGGTTAAGCAGCTGCCTTCGGCTCAGGTCATGATCCCAGCGTCCTGGGATCGAGTCCCACATCGGGCTCCTTGCTCCGCAGGGAGCCTGCTTCTCCCTCTGACTCTGCCTTCCACTCTGTCTGCCTGTGCTCGCTCTCACTCACTCTCTCTCTGACAAATAAATAAATAAAATCTTTAAAAAAAAAAAAAAATAAAAATAAAAAAAAATAAAAATAAAAATAAAAAAAAAAGACATAAAAGGCACACTTAGTGAATAAGAAAGCATTATGATTTTAAAATGATACTATTTAATGTTATATTCATTACACAACATAGACCAGAAGTACAAAAGGGTTAAGAGAAAATGTGAGTTAACATTAAAAAGGGGGACGCCTGGGTGGCTCAGTTGGTTAAGCAGCTGCCTTCGG
This sequence comes from Mustela putorius furo, assembly GCF_011764305.1. Classification (NCBI taxonomy): domain Eukaryota; kingdom Metazoa; phylum Chordata; class Mammalia; order Carnivora; family Mustelidae; genus Mustela; species Mustela putorius. The sequence continues at coordinate 9,938,720 of NW_025422045.1, read as the reverse complement.
CTCAGGTCCTGGGATCGAGTCCCACATTGGGCTCCTTGCTCAGCAGGGAGCCTGCTTCTCCCTCTGCCTGCCATTCTGTCTGCCTGTGCTCGCTCTCTCCCCCTCTCTCTCTGATAAATAAATAAAAATCTTTAAAAAAGATAAAATAAATTTTTAAAAAATAAAATAAAATAAATAAAAAGGGCTTAAGACTCAGGATGAATTTTGTTCTCTGGGAACTCAAGTATTTATTATGAATTTTTCCAAACATACAGAAAAATGGAAAGAATAAAACAGGGAAACTCATAAACTAACCAACTAAACAACTGCAGACAATTTGCTTCATTTGCTTTATCTATGTGTGTATGTGCATTTTTTCCTGAACCATTTCAAAGTGAGTCTCATGTATCACCTATGAAGAACTTTTTCCTACATAATAATACATAACAGCTAAAAAATTAATAATTCTCTATTCAAATTTCCCAAATTGTGCCAAGAACACATTTGGTCACTATTTCATTTTTGATTCAGCATCCACCTGAGGTTCATGCATTACATTTGGTTAGCATGTGTCTTCAGTCTGTTACTCTATTTTTTTTTTTTTAAGATTTTATTTATTTATTTATTTGACAGAGAGAAATCACAAGTAGATGGAGAGGCAGACAGAGAGAGACAGAGGGAAGCAGGCTCCCCGCTGAGCAGAGAGCCCGATGCGGGACTCGATCCCAGCACCCTGAGATCATGACCTGAGCCGAAGGCAGCGGCTTAAACCACTGAGCCACCCAGGCACCCCAGTCTGTTACTCTAGAACCACACCACTCCCCCTGCTTTTGCCCATGACACTGACTTTCTAGAAAGACTAAGTCAGTTGTCATAGAGAACGTTCCACGTCCTGGATTTGTCAGATGGTTTCCTCCTGGTGTCATTTAACTTGTTCCTCTGTCCCTGCATTTGTTGTAAACAGGAAGTTAGGTCTCAACGCTTGATTAGATGCAGATCTGGCTTAGATTTTAAAAGACAGGCAGCATATAAAATGCCCAAATTAACATGATTTTATCAACATTTGTAATTTGGTATTAAGAGCAAAAGATAACAGCTTTCTGAGAAGGAAGAATTCAAAGGGGCATCACTAACAACACTTCCCCCTTGAAGAGCATTCCAGTAATGATAAAGTGCTTTCATATACATTATTTCAGATTATGCTTATCTGCCTGCCTTCTTCACAGGTTTGTTACATTATCATCCTTACTTTCCTAATAAGGAAAACTGAGGCTCAGTAATGTTCAATGATAGAGCCAAGATTAGCAATTAAGAAGCAGTTTAAGTCTTGAAGACAAGTCGTAGAATAACATGGAGTTATTCAGAAAACACTATTTAATCACAGGATTACCTAGATGTATACGTGGAGATGAAATTTATGCCAGGTTTTGAAAGACAGACAGCACTCACTGATTCCAGGCACCTTGCTAGATGCTGGAGAAAGATCAGTACACAAGATAGTCATGGTCTCTGCCCTCACAGACGCTGAAGTGTGGTGGCAAATATAAAACAAAAATACAATCACACAGAAAAGCAGAGGGCATTCCAGACAAAAGAAACCATGTGAGCAAGACCAGACAGAGGTAGGAAGCAATTTGCTGGTGTGAAGGGAAGACAGTAAAGGGGTCAATGCGGACCACAACAGGTGAACTGGGAGAGAGAAAAATCAAACTAGATGGGGAAGACAGGGCCAATGCCTACTCTACTGACGTATCCTCTCCCTTTCTTTCAAAGACGAACAAGTTCATGAAAGTAGAATGTTCTAAGCGTTTATGTTCAAACAAGTACCCCCCACATCTCCTTGCCATGATGAAGTCATCTGCAGGAATCTGTGTGCCCTTTCTGTATCCGCTATGACAACAGCACAGGCATTCCTCCCAAGACCGCAGACTATTCACCTGCGGCTGTTCTCAAATGACAGCACCAGTATTCATTACTGCAGCAACAAAGAGGGAGACACATCCAAGTTCAAAACTACAAAATGAGTCAAAACCACTTGAAAGGCTCCTCGTGATCATGGTACACAACCCAAAAAGGCCATCGGAGACCCCCGAAAAGCACATCAACCTGTCATAACCTTGCTGTCCCCTTCCTGAAGGGCCTTCACATCCTAACAGATGTGCGTCCCAGACAAACCTGGCGGAAGTGCTGATGCTAGGAACTATGCTCCGAGCGCAATTGTGAAGTCAGTCTGCATGTTTTAGGGTTATGGTGAAACCGTTCGAAAGCCAAAATCTATGGGTGCCACCAAGGCCAAGCAACGCACCCTCCGTTTCTTCCCCACTTCATGGCCTTCAAAGCTCTTTTACATGAGTTTTACATGAGTTACCTTGTTTAATCTTCCTAATACTCATTCGGGGTAGGAATGCTTCATTTCATCAGCAGGTGTCTACTGAAGAGCAGACACTGTTCTATTCACTGGCCAAGGAGCAAAGCCAAGCCCCCACCTTCGTGAAGCTTCCACATTAGCCGGGCAGGGACCACAGAGGAATACACACCATGCCATGTTAGTTAGTGGTTAAGTGCTTGAGGAAAGACTGGGCACAGCAAAGGGGCAGAGACAGGAAGTGCTGTGTTACAGACTAGACAGAGTGAACAAGGACGACCTCCGTGAAGAGACATTTTTGCAGACAGAGTTCTGAAGGACGTGAGGAAGCAAGTTTTTTTAAAGAGCTTCCAGGTAGATGGAATGCCAAATGCAAGAGCTCTGAGATGGGAATGTGCACCACCTACCGTGGACCAGATACCAGTGTACAGTGGGGCTGAATGGCAGGTGTGTGAGGGGGGCAGGGTGATAGGGTGGGACCCCATAGGCCATTAAGGTCAAGATTCTGTAAGGCCCCCCCTTCCACTGAATACATAAGGAAACAAAAGAGTCAGGAAGTACAAAGGATTTGCTTGAAGTCAACCAGAAAGTGACATTTTGGGAAATGCCCTATGCTGGGATTTCTTCTCAGGGCTCAAGCTTTTCCTCATGGAGATGAGAAGTGCTCTTTAAGGGGCACCTGACTGGCTTAGTTGGTACAGCATGCAACTCTTGATATCAGGGTTGTGAGTTCAAGCCCCATGTTGGGTGTGGAGATCACTTTAAAGTAAAATCTTAGGGGCACCTGGACAGCTCAGTCGTTAGGCAACAGCCTTTGGCTCAGGTCACCATCCCAGGTTCTGGGATAGAGCCCCATACTGGGCTCCCTGCTCAGTGGAAGCCTGCTTCTCCCTCTCCCGCTCCCGCTCCCCCAGCTTGTGTTCCTTGCTGTCTCTCTGTCAAATAAATAAATAAACTTTTTTAAAATAAATAAATAATAAATAAATAAATAAATAAAATCTTAAACAAAAAAGTGTTCTTTCAGAAACAAGGAGATAAAGCAAGTGCCTCATCAAGGTAGGAGACACATGGTAGGAGACACACCCCAAGCAATCCCATTTGAGTACACCCCATAGGGAACTCTCACAAGGGTCCAAAGGGAGCCATGCACAAGGATGGTCATGACCGTACTGTCTGATGCAGCAAAAGGCTGAAAACAGTTGTCTCATTCTAGGGGAATTGACATAGAACAATAAGTAAAATGTGGTACATGTCCAAGACTGCTCTGCAAACAAGACAAATAATGAATAGTATCATGTAGCATCATGAATAGGTCAGAAACATGGTATTTTGTTTAAAAAAAAAAAGTAAAGACAAACTGGAAGAAAAGCTCGGGGTGGTCATTGCTTCTGTTTAAATATTCCTGGTTCTCCTTCTAAGAAGCCCCTGCTCCTTTGAAGGTCAGCACAGCCATATGATTTGCTCCAGCCAATAAAATGGGAGCAAAAGCGACCTGTCACTTCTCAACAAAAACTTTAGGAGCCAGAATGTGATTCACAAGATGCCCTTCTCACATGAGCATATTTCAGAGATGGTACCTCCATAAGCCTAGATCCCTAATGGAATCCAATGAACAGAGACTCCCACTGACCTGCAAGTGTGTTCAACTACTGATTTTCTGGTTGTTTGTAACCTCAGTATAACCTAATCTATCCCAACTGAGGCGTATTTACAGCACAACAGTAATTTTTATAAAATCTGAATATATTTAGGGCGTACAACGTGAGCTTTGATACACATACAGAGAAACAATTACTATAGTCAAGCTAATTAACAAAACTATTTATTTCCTTACATAGTTAACATTTTTTGGTTTATGTGAGCACCTGAAATCTACTATGTTACCAAATCTCCAGTATTTAATACACTGGTATTAACTATAGCCGCCATGTTGTACATTAGATCCCTAGGCTTATTTATCCTACATTAACTACAGCTTTGTACCCTCTGACCAATACCCCCACCTCTCCACCCCTGGTAACCACCTATCTACTCTCTGTTTTGACTTATTCTCCCCCTTTTTTTAGATTCCACATGTAAGTGAGATCACATAGTATTTTTTTTTTTCATCTCTGTCTGGCTTATTTCATTTAATATGTCTTCCAGGTTCATCCATGTTGTCACAAATGGCAGGATCTCCCTTCTTAAGGCAGAGTAACAGCACAATCGCATTCAGCACTCTCTGCACAGAAACACACAAAACAATACCATCTACCTCCCAAAGGTACATACATACCAAAAAATGGGTGGAACTGTAAGACCAAATATTAAATACCCTAGAGTGGGTGAGAGCCTGTGAAAGAAAAGGAAATGGGGAGAGGGAAATGACAGCAAAGGGGTAAATAAATGAAAAAGTACAAAAAGATGTGTTAAACACATTGTGCAAATATTAGAAATTCAAGACTCTCACTGTTTTACTCAAGCATATTTGCACTTACTATATGCCAGCTACTGTGTCCCAGGGACTACTTACAGAACACTGAATCAGAAAAAGGCAGTACTAGGGTGCCTGGGTGGCTTGGTAGGTTAAACCTCTGCCTTCGGCTAGGGTCATGATCCCAGGGTCCTGGGATAGAGTCCCGGCTCTCTGCTCAGCAGGGAGCCTGCTTTCCCTCTCTCTCTCTGCCTGCCTCTCTGCCTACTTGTGATCTCTCCGTCAAATAAATAAGTGAAATTTTGAAAAAAAAAAAGAAAAAAAAAGGCAGTACTAACCTTACAGTTTATGGTGTACAAAAAAGAGAGATATTTAAGATATCCTAGTAAAAAATTATAGACAGTGAATGAATGTCATGAAAAAAAAAAAAATCAGGTGATGGGGTCGTAGCTGGCTCAGTATGTGAAGCATGCAACTCTCCTGATCACAGAGTCATGAATTTGGGCCCCACAAGGGGGCCCAATTTAAGTGGAACCTACTTTAAAAAAAAGAAAGAAAGAAAGGCACTCGTAAATGCCCTGTCTTTAAAAAACAAAAAAACAAAAAAAAAAACAGATGACAGGGAAAGTGACCTCCCTTAGAGATAAGGTGGTCTGTGAACACCTCAGAGGAAATGGCATTTAGGTAGAGATGATGATTACTTCCTTCCCAGATTGGGAAGAGGAAGGGATGATTCATTCTAGGCTAAGGGAACAGCATGTGTAAGGGCCTGGAGGGGGTACAGACCATCCCCAGGAGGAAGTGAAAGAGAACTAGAATGGTGGAAGGAAGAAGCAGCAGGAAATGTGGTTAAAGAGATGGGGGGTGCTGCCACAGGGGGCAGATCTCTGGGTCTCACAGCCCAGTAGGAGTCTGGATTTCATTCTAACTGCAATGGAACCGTGAAAACATTTGAAACACGGGGCTGATATTATCTTATTTCCAATTTATTTCATACTAACGCTTAGTACCCATGCAGTACACTCAGACATTTTTGCAAAAATTTGCAAAAAAGGTACTTTTGCACTCTTTTTTTTCAAGGACCCTGGCAACTTGCATAAACTTCAGGTCCATGCACCCAGCTCCATCCGAATACATTAAGTGCTAAGTTAGAGGTAAATCCCAAGTGCCAAGGAGCCAGAGAGGAGAAACAACCTTGCCAAGTTAGTACCAAGAGATCCTTTATGTCAACGGATTTTTTTTTTTTTTTTTGCTTCCTAGTTTACATGACATGATAATGTTCAAACCATGCCCTGGTCTAATCACAGAAATCACGAGTACAGCAGCCTCACTTGAGAAACACTCTCGAAGGTGAAAGATGAATATGTGTACAGCTTTCCTCCCTTTAGTGCCAGGAAATGTAGGGGAACAGTCCCTGTTTGTCTCAGGCAGCCTACACAAAGATGCCTCCTATTGTAACACAGCAATGAGTCATGGAGGTAGATGCAGATGGCACAAAAAACTAAGCAATTGTGGGGATTCGCTTATCCAGAAGCAAAGGCACCTTAACACACATATCCACCACCACGAATGGAAATTACCTTCTAGTTTCCTTCAGCTTTCTCAACATCCATCCAGTGGCAAAGGCACCAGAAGCTAACATTTATGGGAAGTTTACTACGTATTAGCTCATTTAACCTTCAAAACTACCCTAAGTAGGTTCTATCATTAGCTCCATTTTTACAGATGACAAAACTAAACCTAAGCTGTATCTTTAAGATAAGAATGATACTTGTCCCAGATCACAAAACCACAAAGTAAAAGAGGCAGGCTTCAAACTTAGCCTGATTCCAGAGACCAACCTCCTAACCACTGCTGAGAATCTCCCAGTCCCACCAAACTTCTCTGCCACCAACTACAGAGTATTCTTTTTCTGCCTGTATTTTTTCTTTTTTTAAAGATTTATTTATTTTAGAGAGGCAGCATGAGGAGCAGAGAGAGAGAAAAATCCCCAAGCAGACTCTTCATTGATCTCAACTCAGATCCGATACTAGGACCCCGAGAGCACGCATGACCCCAGCTGAAACCAAGAGTAGGTCGCTTAACTGTACCATCCAGGCGCCCCTGTATTTTTTAATGAGATTCCTCCCATTTGCAAAGAACACAGGTGTGGCGCCACAATTAACTAGAGATGACAACAGGTACTTCCACTAAGTACCTACCTCCAAATCAAATAAGGGCAGGATGGTCAGGCCACAACATTCAACCAGGCACTATGGTCAAAAGTTGTCCTGCCCTGTGCTGGGGGGATGTCAATTTGTTTTAAAGGGGTAAAATTATGTACAGTAAGCCTGAATAACTATTCTGCATAGAATCTGACCTGTCCAAGTCAATATCACACATAAGAGACATGACAGTAACTGAAGAGCATCTGTTGGGAACAGGTCTGAGGAAACTGAGTTCACAACACAGGTCCTCCACTGGCCTTGCGATCATTACAGGGATGAAGAGAGTCATCAAGCCAGCAGGTCCCCAGGCTATTAAAATCTAAAGAGAGAAGGGAAGGTTATAGAAATCACCAAAGGGCAGACAGTTCAGGCCTACTCCATTCATTTCATCAGCTAGCTTCCATACATCTCCAGTGTGCAAATAAAGATTACGAACCAAATCTTTTCTGATTAATTCTCCAGCTGGCCGGATCTCTCTCCCTAACAGTCTTGTTCCCTATTAAGGGCGCAAAAAGAGTTGTGGGAGTTCGGAAACACCCCACGAAAGCGCCCTCCTCCCTGTTTAATGAGATAAAGTGCCGGCTTCTGAGCCACACTGGAAGCTGCGGAGATGCAGCACCTTGCGCTGGTTTTCATGGCTACGGGTGTTCACGTCTCAGGTCAGTTTAGGGCTCATGGTAAAATACGGAAAGCCAGGAGAGTCACTGGTGAGGAGGGATTTGTTAATGAATGAAGAGTGAGACGAAGAAGAGGAAAGCGGCTCCCTTGGAGACAAGATAGTTTCCAGGAAGAAGGCCAAGGACCCGGAGGCCCCGAAGTCGGCGAGAGAAAAGCCACCGGGATACCCGTGCGCACACGCCCCTGCCAGCCAGCCAGCCAGCCGCGGCAACGAGGCTGCACTCCCGGCCCACAGGTGTCAAGCACAAAGGTGAGGACGCGGCTTGCTCGTCCCAACTCCACTCTCCATACCCCGAGCCGGTCTAAAAGACGCAGATGCGATCTCAATTTTTTCCAGGACATTTGCTCCCTTCTCCCCTTCGCAGGCCACGATCCCAGACGATCTGGGGAAAACAGCTCGGGGTTGGGGGGGTGGGGTTACGGGAGATGAACCAGTTTTTATCTTTCAGGGGGAGAAAGTGAATGGCCAGTGGCCAAGGATGACTGCAAGGGTCAGGAGAGGGGGAATATTGAGGCTCGCTGGGTCCACTGACGGGTCTGAGTCAGGAGCACAATCTGTGCTTAGTCACCGATACCTCGGCGGCCGGGAGTTCCTCGCCCCTGCCAGCCTGAAACGTACGTGACGAACCCGAGAGGAGCCCGGCGCGCCGCGCACACCCGCCTGGGCTCCTACACCCCAGCAGTGGCCTCTGCAGCCCGGACCGGCGCTCGCCGCCCACCCCAGACTTACTCCGCCGAGCTGGTCCCGTTAACCGCGGAGCCGTCGGGGGCCGGGTTCAGCTGGATGGGCGTCGGCTTCTTCTTGGGCATTCTGGACCAGGGAAGGCGCTTCTAACTCCGAGGGGAGGGCGGCCCCTCTCTTGCTTCCTCCCTCTGAGCTGCCCCACGCCCGCCGCGCAGGGCCAAGTAGGGGTCGCGAGCCCCGGGGCTGCCTTCGGGAGGCGCGCCCCGCGTGGTCCAGTCAACGCCAAGGGGCCGCTGGCGGTCTCTGGGGACCCCCGACCCTCTCGCCTGGGGCTCGCCTTGGCGCGCAGCGAATCGAAGGGCTTCCCCGCCGGCGCAGCTCGGCAGCCCGGGATTCCCTCCCTCTCTCCCTCAGTCAACCCGTCCTTCAGGCTCGATCGACACCGCCACAGCCCTGCTCCAGCTTCAGCGCGGAAAGTACCGCCGCCACCGGCGCCGCGCTCCAGCCGCTCGGCGCAGCCGTCCCAGGGAGGGAATGGAGAGCGGAGCAGGGGCGGGAAAGAGGAAAGCCTCGCCCCTCCACCAGGGCTGCTGCGCTTTCCACACACCCACTCGGCTCCGCCCCTATTGCCTCGCCGACAGCCAATGGGAGTACGCCTAGGCGGCAGATGACGCGGAAATACGTCACGGGGGCGCGGCGTGCTGCCCTGGGGGCGGGGTCCGGCGCTGGCTCCACAGCGCCCTCTGCTGCCACGCGGCACTCAGGTGGACCCACCAGGAAAGGAGGTCGTGCGTCCTGATTCACCGAGCTAAGGTGGGTTTCACGTGGCGGGACGCCGGGCTGTCTCCTCTTCTGCGGTGACCGGAGCGCCCTCCCCGGGCCGAATCACGTTGAAGGAGATGAAATAATAAAATGAGTAAGGAAAGACTTCTCATTTCTAGAAGAGAGGGAGCCTAAGGAACTCGAAAACTTGTCAAAACACTCCTTGAGCCTAACAAACTAGCAAATAGATGTATATGAAATTGTATTACACACTATTGATCTACTGATGAGGGTACTGATGAGATTACTGATGAGATTGTAATTGGGCAACCTTTTTTTTTTTTTAAACATTTTATTTATTCATTTGAGGAAGAGAGAGCGAGAGCATGAGTGGGGAGAAGGTCAGAGGGAGAAGCAGACTCCCCATGGAGCTGGGAGCCCAATGTGAGACTCGATTCCCGGACCCTGGGATCATGACCTGAGCCTAAGGCAGTGCTTAACCAACTGGCCACCCAGGCGCCCTGGGCAACCTTTTTTGAGAGCAGATTGATAATATATTTTAAAGCCTTGAAAACCCCCCTCTAAAAAAACAAAACAAAACAAAAAAACAACCTTTAAACCAATAATCCCAGTTATATGAAACTTAAAGAAATAAGATGAATAAAGAGCTTAAAAAAGTAAAAGAGGTACCATAGATTTTTTTTTTTAATGTAAATTCAGGGGTGCCTGGGTGGCTCAGTTGGTTAAGCATAAGACCCTTGATTTTTGCTCGGGTCATGATCTTGTGGCCGGGGGTCATGGGATCCCCAGTATCCATTGCCACTCTGGAAGTAGAGCCTGCTTGAGAGTCTCTCCCTCTCCCTTTGCCCCACCCCTGCTCTGTCTCTCTCCCCTCTCATAAACAAACAAACAAATATTCAATCCCTCTCTTCCCCCCCTCTATTCAGTCCTAAAGGTATTAAGTATGCAGAACAAACTAAGCACCTGCACCTGCTGGTCCAGAGCAGTGTGTCAGCCACCCAGGTGTTTGCTGTATATAAAGAGAATAAGGTTTCCTCTTCATTTTGTAGTCCTTGGTACTGTCTGAATTTTTTATAATCCATATAACTTAATTAAAAACATTTTAAAAATTTTTAACATTAATATGGGAATGTACAGTAGTGCAGACAATTTGGGAAACAGTCTGGCAATTCCTCCAGTTAAATATAGTTACTGTATGACTCAGAAATTCTACCCCTAACTATATGCTCAAGAGAAATGAAAAAAGTATATCCATACAAAAACTTACACACAGATGTTTATGGAAGCATTATTCATGATAGCCAAAGAGTGGAAGCAACCCAAATTTCCATCAAATCATGAATGGGTGAACAAAAGGTGACATACCCATACAACAGAATATTACTCAGCCATGAAGAGGAATGAAGGGCTGATCCATGCTACAGCATGAATGACTTTGAAAACATGATGTTAAGTGAAAGCGGTCAGTCACAAAATGTCACATATTGTATGATCCCATTTAGAGGAAATGTCCAGAATAGGCAAATCTATGGAGACAGAGAGTTGACTAGTGATTGTTTCGGGCTTGGTAGGGCAGATGAACTTGGGACAGTAAAATGAGAGCTTAAGTGCCTGAGTTTCTTCTAAGGTGATGAAAATGTCCTAAAATTGACTGTGGTGATGGTTGCTCGTCTCTGTAAATTTATTAAAACCATTGTATTATACACTTTAAATGAGCAAATTATATGGTATATATGTATTGTCTCTTAATAAAGCTGTTATTAAAGCAACAACACCAACGATGAAATCCAGGGGAAGGAGCCAAGAATAGCCGAGAGAGCTTGAAGAACAAAACTGGAAGATCTATGCTACCAGATATTGAGATCCATCTGAGTATTTAAAGCAGTATGGCACTAGCATAAGGACAGACAAGTAGACAAGTGGGGAAGAATAAAGAGTCTGAAAACAAACCCATATTTGATCACCTAATTTTTGGCAAAGATGATAATACAGTGCAGTGGGGGAAAGGATGATCTTTTAAACAAATGGTGATGGGCCAATTGACTCTCCATAAGAGAAAAGTAAGTCTTAATCCCTATATCACACCAGACATAACAAATCAACTCTAGATGGATTATAGAACTAAATAAAGCTTTTAGAAGAAAATATTGGAGAATATCTTCATATTATGGTAGGTGAAGTTTTGGGGGGGGTTATTTTTTAGGAGTTTTTTGTTTATTTGGGGTTTGTTTTTTTGGTTTTAAGTAAGTTCTACGCCCAACCTGGGGCTTGAACTCACAACCTGGAGATCAAGAGTCACATGCTCTAATGACTGAGCCAGCCAGGTGCACCTCAGCAAAGCTTTCTTAAAGAAGACACAAAAAACAAATCATAAAGGAAAAATACAATAAATTGGACTCTATTAATATTAGTTACTTCTGACCTTCAAAAAGGGTAAAAATAGAGAGGACATTTACAATTCATATGTTGGGGGGAAACCTCTTGTCCATAATATATAAAAACTCCTACACAGAGGGAGGCTGGATAGCTCAGTTGGTTAAGCATCTGCCTTCAGCTCAGCTCAGGTCCTAGGGTCCAGGGATTGTGTCCCACATTAAGCTATCTGCTCAGCGGGGAGCCTCCGTCTCTCTCTCTCCCTTTGCCTGCAGCTCCCCCTGCTTGTAAGCTCTCTTGCGTCCTCTCTCTGTATCAAATAAATAAATAAAACCCTTCTTAAAAATTAAAAAAAAAAAAAACCTCTTACACATAAACAAGAAAAAGACAAACAATCCAATAGAAAAATGGGCAAAAGACTTGAACAGACCCTTAATAAATATCCAAATGGTTAATAATCATGAAAAGAGGATGGCTCAGTGGCTTAAACCTCTGCCTTCAGCTCAGGTAATGATCCCAGAGTCCTAAGATTGAGTGCCACATCAGGCTCCTTGCTCAGCGAGGAGACTGCTTCCCCCTCTCTCTCTGTCTGCCTCTCTACCTACTTGTGATCTCTCTATCAAATAAATAAATTTTTTAAAACACCAAAAAAGCCCCAAAACAAATAATCATGAAAAGATGCTGAACTTTCTTAGTTATGAGGGAACTGAAAATCACAATGTAAGTACTTATTTTCACTAAAATGTACACTTTAGAGTGGTCAAAATGGTGGGGTGCCTGGGTGGTACAGTTGGTTAAGCATATGACTCTTGATTTGAGCTCAGATTGTAATCTCAGGGTCCTGAGATCAAGCCCTAAGTCGGGCTCTGCGCTCAGCACAGAGTCTACTTATGACTCTCCCTTTCCAAATGAAACGAGATGAAACCAGAGAGAGAGACAAACCATAAGAGACTCTTAATCTTAGGAAATGAACTGAGGGTTGCTGGAGGGGGGCGTGAGGGGGATGTGGTGGCTGGGTGAAGGACATTGGGGAGGGTATGTGTTGTGGTGAGCTCTCTGGGTTGTGTAAGACTGATAAATCACAGACGTGTGCCCCTGAAACAAATAATACATTATATGTTAATAATAAAAATATAAAGATAATAAAGTGGGGAAACAGACTGCAAAATTAAAAAAAAAAAAAGACTCTGTCTTTCCCTCTCCTTCTGCCCCTCCCTCCTGTGCATTCTCTCTCTCTTAAAAAATAAATAAATCTTTTGGGGCACCTGCATGGCTTAGTGGGTTAAGCCTCTGCCTTTGCTCAGGTTATAATCTCAGGGACCAGGGATCGAGCCCCACATCAGGCTCCTTGCTCAGCAGAGAACCTGCTTCGCACCGGCTGGCCCCCAGCCGCCCCGGCCTGCTTCTCTGCCTACTTGTGATCTCTCTGTCAAATAAATAAATACAATCTTTAAAAATAAATAAATCTTTTGAGAAAAAATGGTCAAAATGGTAAAAACTTTATGTATGTTTTTACCACAATAAAAAACACACACACAATGATACCACATCCACTATTCTGGCTAAGTTGAAAAGGATGGGGTGCCTGGGTGGCTCAGTGGATTAAGCCTCTGCCTTCAGCTCAGGTCCTGATCTCAGGGTCCTGAGATCAAGCCCTGCATCAGGCTCTCTGCTCAGTGGGGAGCCTGCGCCCCACCACCGCGCCCACCCCCCCGCCTGCCTCTCTGCCTACTTGTGATCTCTGTCTGTCAAATAAATAAATAAAATCTTTTTAAAAATAAATAAATTGAATAGGATAAATAATAGCAAATCTTGTTAAGATTTAGAGCAACTAGAAGAGGACTTTCACCCCAAAGGTGGGAGTAATAATGTGTGAAATCAGTTGGAAAAACTGTTTGACATTATCTACTAAGGTTGAACTTACTTCTACCCCATGACTCAGAGATTCTACTCCCAAGCATATATGTAGAAAAATCAATATATACGTTCTTCGGAAAACATGTGCAAGAATGTTCATAGTAACACTATCTGTAATCGTTATCAGGGAAACAACCCAAATGTCCATCAGTCATAAATGGATAAGCTGCGGTAATTCCCTGCAATGAAATACTACTCTATAGCTTTGTGAAAATAGAATATGGCTACTTGCAACAATATGAATGAGTCTCACAAACATCCTGTTGAGTAAAAGTTAGACAAAAAGAAGTAATATGTACATATATATATGTAAAAAATATATGTGGTACAAAATGGGCAAACCTAATCTATGGTGTTAGAAGCTGGGATAGTGGTCATCCTTATGGAGCAGAGTAATAGGCAGGTGAGTCAAATGGGGCTTTTGGGGTGCTAATAATGTTTGCTTTCTTTTTTTAATTTAATTTAATTTATTTATTTGACAGAGATCACAAGTAGGCAGAGACGCAGGCAGAGAGAAGGGGGGGAAGCAGGCTCCCCACTGAGCAGAGAGCCCGATGAGGGGCTAGATCCAAGACCCTGAGATCACGACCTGAGCTGAAGGCAGAGGCCTAACCCACCAAGCCACCCAGGTGCCCCTAATGTTTGCTTTCTTGATCTGGGTGTAGGTTATACAAGTGTATCCCATTTATGATTTATGTACTTTTCTGGATATATGTTACCCTTCAATAAAACAATTACAAGAGAAAAGAAAAAGAAATTCACTCAACATTACTAATCATCAGGAAAATGCAAATCAAAACTACAATGAGATATTGTTAGAAAGGCTGTCATCAAAAAGACAAGTGATAACAAGCATTGGCAGGGTATGGAGAAAAGGGAACCCTTGTATCCTGTCGGTGGGAATGCAAATTGATACAGCCAGTATGGAAAACACTATGGAGGTTCTTCAAAAATAAATTAATTATCAAGTCAAAATTAAAAAATAAATAAAGCCACCATATGACCCAGCAATCCCACTTCTGGGTATTTATCCAAAGGAACTGACATCAGGATTTCAAGGAGATAATTGAGCTCCCTCCCATGTTCATTGCAGTATTATTCACAATAGTCAAGACACGGGATCAGCCCAAGTGTTTGTCAGTGGCTGAATGCATAAAGAAGATGTGGTATGTATACACAATGGAATATTATCCAGTCACAAGAAAAAAGAAATCCTGACATTTACAACATGGATGGACCATGAGGCTATTACACTAAGTGAGATAAGTCAGACAGAGAAAGAAAAATACTGTGTGAAACCTTTTAGGTGAAATCTAAAAAAGCCAGACTCAAAGAAATAGAGAATAAAGTGGTGGTTACTAGAGACTGGGATGAGGGGGAAATAGGAAGATAACTGATTGAAAGTTACAAACTACCAGTTATAAGATTACCAAGTTCTGGGGATGTAATGTATAGTATGGTGGTTATAGCTAGCAATACTATATTACATATTTGAATGTTGCTAAGACAGCAAATTTTAAATATTCTCATAACAAAAAAGAAATGGTAATTATATGACAGAATGAAGGTGTTAACTAATGCTGTGGTGGTAATCATTTTGCAATATACAAATGCATCAAATCGGCAGCTGTAGGCCTTAAACTTTTTTTTTTTTGAAGATTTTATTTCTTTATTTGACAGAGAGAAAGAGACCCAGGCGCCCCATGTAGGCCTTAAACTTAACAGAATGTTACATGTCAATTATATCTTAATAAATATCTTAATAAAGCTAGGATTTAAAAAAGAAATCATGATAAAACCTTTTTTTTCTCAGAAAATAGGTCAGACTAACCAAAATGTGTTTTGTTTTGATCTTTAGATCGAAAGAGTAATAAAGCTTTTTATCATCTTAAAATATTATATCTTCTTAACATCTTGGGGTTTTTTTGTTTCAAATGGGTTTAAAAAAAATAAATAACTGGTCACCTGGATGGCTCAGTGGGTTAAGCCTCTGCCTTCAGCTCAAGTCATGATCTTGTTGTGGTCCTGGGATTGAGCCCCGCATCAGGCTCTCTGCTCAGTGGGGAGCCTGCTTCCCCCTCTGCCTGCCTCTCTGCCTACTTTTGATCTCTCTCTGTGTCAAATAAATAAATAAAATCTTTAAAACTAAATAGAAAGTATATAACTAATTCCAGTGTAATATGTGGGGGGAAAAAGTAGAAGGGGCACCTGGGTGGCTCAGTGGGTTAAGCCTCTGCCTTTGGCTCAGGTTATGATCTCAGGGTCCTGGAATAGGGCTCGGTATAGGGCTCTCTGCTGAGCAGGGAGCCTGTTTCCCTCTCTCTGCCTGCCTCTCTGCCTACTTGTGGTCTCTGTCAAATAAATAAATAAAATCTTAAAAAAAAACAAAACTAGAAAAGTGTAGAGAGGAAATTAAAAACCATTCAAGATACACTACTGAACAATAAACTTCTGTTTACATTACAGAGTCTGGTGTTTAGCTTAGCCATACTCACATGTGGTTGATATTATAGGATCAATGAACTTTATCAATTTATGAGCTTTATTTTAGAGGCAAGTCCAGATTTGTTCCTTACAAATTAAGTGTTTATTTACTTATGAAAAATTCAGTTGGGAGGTTCAAAATAAAAAGTGCCAAGGTATTGGGGCACCTGGTTGGCTCAGTCAGCTAAGTGTCCAACTGTTGATTTTGGCTCAGGTCATTTTCTCAGTGTTGTGAGATCAAGCCCTGAGTTGGGCTCTGTGCTCAGTGGGTAGTTGGCTTGGGGTTCTCTCTCTCCTCTCTCTGTACTCCTATCCCAGTTCACACGCACATGCTCTCTCTCTCCCTTTCTTTTTTTTTAAAAAGAAAGAAAGAAAAAAGATTTCCTCTTTTCCTTGCCCTCTGCTCCTCCCCCACACTCTCTCTCTTAAAAAAACCATTAAAAATTTTTTAAAATGCCAAGGTATTGCAAGTAGAAGTTATTCTATATGAAAAAATTCAACCTTCCACGTTCTTCTCCTTAATACAACAGTTTCCTACTCTTTAGCCAAAAGTGAACTCTGATTCGTTATCAAAGGCCAATTTTACCAACATTAACTTTGCCTATAATTCATTTGTTCAGGGTGGGGCTCATTCTTCAATGGTTTAAAAAAATAGCTAAGAAATAGAATCCATTGTCTAGATTTGTAAGCTCCTGTGAGTTTGGCAGCTGTTCCTACCGAGTAACCGAGCAAAGGGTCATAGTGCCAAGGGTAACACACTACCCTACCCCCGCCTCGCAGCCACCTCCGCCCCCTTCAGACTAGGTACATCCGCTTCCTCAGTTCTGGTTGTCGGACATTCCAAATGCAATGAAACCACTGGGTTATTTTGGGAACCACTTTTAATGGTCACTTGCCCTTCATTTAAAGGAAAAGAGGCCTCAGCAAGGTGAGGAATGATGCAATGCAATTGCTCTCTAAGGATGTGGCTTCAACCAGACAGGATGTCAGATCTGTCGCTTTTTTTGGAGGGGAGTGCGGGCAGGGACCTCACCCTGGCTTGGCATCCGAGAGATGTGCTACTTTGCTTTTCACTCTTGGGTAGCACAGTGAAAGAAGATATACCTGGGACTTACCAGCTTCCTACAGGGCAGCTGTGGAAAAGGAAGTCTGGACTTCCTTTGGAATCACAATCCAGGATCCCGGATATTCTTTTTCTCAAATCTGATCTGAGATTAAGCAAATCTCTTTCCTAGGACATTCATTTGAATGCTTGTCATCATTGGCCTTTTTCTTTTCTTTTTTTCATGCTTTTCTCTACTCAACAGAAAAACCCTGCATCACCTTTTCCTGCCAAGTGCTTAGCAAAGATTACAAGCAGGAAATTTAAGATGAAGAGTGACCATTTGATCTCCAGTGATCTGGGAGCTGTGATAAGAGTATATAGGGCCTCCACAGGCATAACCATCCTAACATCTGACTGGCAATCTTTTTATAATTCACATTCTTGCTTAAAGGCCAGGTCAGCTTGCAGAAAGCTGAGAATTTTCCTGAAAAGAGTTTCATCTTCAACAATGAACTGTGCCTGACATGTAGCCCTGGGGTTATATAAATTTTATGATATCTTGAGCTATAATTATTGACACATCAATGTATTTTGGAGTTGTATGTATTTCCCAAGGAGCAAAGAATCTCTGTGGTGTGCCAACTGTTTTAATTGTTCAGCCTCATAAAATACAAAGTATTGTTTTTGTTATTATAATGATAGCATGTAGTGTCATTATAATTACTACTAAACCAAATGGCCCCTTATCCTTGCTCCTGTGTGTGCTTTCTCTGAATAGATAGATCTTTTTTTTTTTTTTTTAAGATTTTACTTTATTTAACAGACAGAAAGAGAGCACAAGTAGCAGAATGGCAGGCAGAGGAAGAGGGAGAAGAAGACTCCCTGCAGAGCAGGGAGCCCCATGCTTGGCTCCCAGGACCCTGGGATCATGACCCAAGCCGAAGGCAGCCTCTTAACCGACTGAGCCACCCAGGTGCCCCTGAATAGATAGATCTTTGTAACTAGATCCTAGACTGGCATCTGACCTGGGGTTTCTGCATACAGAGAATGGGATACTGAGTTCTTTTTAGAATTTCAGCTGGACCATAAAAGACATGGCGTCCAATCACCCCATTTTATCCCTTCTAGAAATGGGCACACAGCCTCAGAGGATTCAGTGGTATACTTCAAGGTCATGTAACTAGTTAGGGTTAGAACAGGGACATGTCTCCTGATTTCCTGTTCAATGATCTTTTAAGAGTCTTGGTATTTTGCCAAATAGCTGATAGGTAAAAATAGTTGTTGTTGTTTTTTAACTAAGCTCTATGCCCAATGTGGACCTTGAACTCAAGATCCTGAGATCAAGAGTGTATGCTCTACCCACTGAGCCAGCCAGGCACCACCAAATTAGCTTTGTTTAAGAGTCATCAGGTAAGTCTGTTTGGCTATGATGTTTTCTTTTATTTTCTTTCCTTTCCTTTCCTTTTCTTCTCTTCCCCTCTCTTCTCTTCTCTTTCTTTTCTTTCTTTCTGTAGGCTCCACACCCAATGTGAGGCTTGAACCCATGACTGTGAGATCAAGAGACTCAAGGGCCCCCAGCTGTGATATTTCCAAGTATCTCCAATTATAAACACATTAAAGATGTTGGTAATGCCATAAATAACAACACGTGATTTTTTTTTCCTTTTCTAATATCATTTTCTCTGATTTTGATACCTTCAGTGTCAAGGGATGTCAAAACATATTTGGCATATAAGTTCAGTATATTTGGACAGATCCACACTTTTTTTGAGTTCTGTGAATTTGGGGCCAAACTTAGAAAATGGTAAATCTAGATATCATTCAAACTCAGTGTATAACTGTTAACAGAAAAAAAGAAGAAGAAATTTCATGTAAAGTCCATAATGCCTACAGTCTAAATTTGGGAATTTATTTTAGGAAAATAAACAGAGATATGCACAAAGATTAATGTACAAAGGGATGTTTGCTTCAACTTTACTCATAACAATAAGATGTAGATAGAAATTAATTATTCTTTTATACTCATCTTTTATTGAATTCAATTTTTTTCTTAGAAGAAACTATATAAGAATTTGTTAACAGTAATTACCTTTTATTTATTATTTCTTTAAGATTTTATTTTTAAGTAATCTCTACAACCAATGTGGGGGCATGAACTCACGACCTTAAGATCAAGAGTCACATGCTCTATGACAAGGCACCAGCCAGGTGCCTCCATAGTCATTGCCTGTAGAAAGACTTGCTGAATGGAAAGAAAAACTTTCACTTTTTATTTTGTATCTTTTTGTATTGTTTGATTTTTCTGTCCATATAAATGTACTACTTTATTTTCTTCAAAAACATCAACAGATATTTCCTAGGTGGGAAGCTTATGGACAATTTTTGGTTTCCTTCTTTGGATTTCTGTGTTAAAAAAGTAATTCACTGTATTATCTTAAAAATTAATGTGTAAAACTAGAGAATTCTATGGTATATCGGCATGATAGGATTCATTGCATTAGTTTAAAAATCTCTATGGGGAGGGGCACCTGGATGGCTCAATGGGTTAAGCCTCTGCCTTCGGCTCAGGTCATGATCCCAGGGTCCTGGGATTGAGCCCCATCTGGCTCTCTGCTCAGTGGGGAGCTTGCTTCCCCCATCCCCCGCCTGCCTCTCTGCCTACTTGTGATCTCTGTCAAATAAATAAATAATAATATCTTAAAAAAAAAAAAGATACCCTGGTAAACTGAGAAAGTAACTAATGAAATTAGTTTAAATGTTATTGAGGGTATTTTCTTCTATATCTTAAAAACATCTCTTATACTTTGAATATTTTTTATAGATCTACTGGGACTTGATCATGTAAGATACATGGCACACATTGACAGTATAAAGTTTGGGGGCCCTGGGTGACTCATAGGTTAAGCATCTGATTCTTGGTTTTGGCTCAGGTCATGATCTCAGGGTCTTTAGATCCAGCCCTGCATGGGGCTCCATGCTCAGTGAGAAGTCTGCTTCTCTTTCTTTCTCTCACTCTGCCCCGCTTCCCCCCAAATCATGCTCAGGCTCTCTGTTGCTAAAATAAATCAATCTCTTTTAAAAAGTATAAAATTGTAAGTAAATAAAACCTTTTAAAAAGAAAAAAGGGCACCTGGGTGACTTAGTCCTTAAGCATCTGCCTTCAGCTCAGGTCATGATCCCAGGGTCTTGGGATCGAGTCCCACATCAGGCTCCCCACTCTGTGGGAAGCCTGCTTCTCCTTCTCCTGCTCCCTCTGGTTCTGTTCCTTCTCTTGCTGTGTCTCTTTCTGTCAAATAAATAAATAAAATCTTACTAAAAAATAAAAATTTAAAAATAAAAAAGTATAAAATTTGAACACTTTTGTTATGTGTGGAGAAACCATCAATATAATCAAGACCAAAAAACGCACCCATCATATCCCAATAGTTACCTCATGCCCCTTTAAATATTTTACTTTTATTTATTTGTCAGAGAGAGCCCACACAAGCAGTGGGAGCTGCTGGCGCGGAGGAAGTAGCAGGCTCCCCACTGAGCAGAGAACCCAATGTGGAACTTGATCCCAGGACTCCGGGATCATGATCTGAGCCGAAGTCAGATGCTTAACGGACTGTGCCACCCAGGCATCCCACCTCATACCCCTTTAGAATCCTTTTCTCATCTGCCCATCGCCTTGGTATAGTTCGCATTTTCTGGAATTTTATATAAATGGAGTTGTACATCTGGCTTCTTTCACTCAACATAATTGCTGTGGTTCACTCATGTTGTTGTGTTTGTCTATAGTTCATTGATTGCTGAGTAGTGTGCTATTTTATGGATATACCACAACTTGTTTTCCTTTTAAAAAAAAAATAATTTATTTTAGCAAACTCTACCCAACGTGGGGCTCGAACTCACAACCCCAAGATCAAGAGTCACATGCTCTATGGACTTAGCCAGTTAGGCATCCCTCTATTCGCCCTTTGATGGATATGTGGTTTCAAGTTTTTTGGCTATTACAAATAAAGCTGCTAGGAACGTCTGTGTACAAGTCTTTTTTTTTTTTTTTTAAGATTTTATTTTTTTTTGTTGTTGGAGGAAGACTGAGAGAGAAAGGGAACACAAGCAGGGGGAGTGGGAGAGGGAGAACAGGCTTCCCCAGCAGCAGGGAGCCCAATGCAGGGCTCATTTCCAAAACCCTGGGATCATGACCTGAGCTGAAGGCAGACCCTTTACTACTGAGCCACCCAGGAGTCCCTGTGTACAAGTCTATACATAGATATGTTTTCATTTCTCTTGGGTAGATACCTAAGAGTAAAACGGCTGGGTCATACAGTAGGTGTATTTTAACTTTAAAAAAAAATTCAAACTATTTTCCAAAGCATTTAAACTATTTTCCATAGCATTTAAACTATTTTCCATTTCCCATCAGTAGTGGGAGAGTTCCACTTGGTTTACATCTTTGTCAGTATCTGTATGATTGGTCTTTTCAAGTTTTAGCCATTCTAGTCTTACTGTGTGGGGGGTGTTTGTTTTGTTTTGCTTTGCTTTTTAGAGAGGGAGAGTGGAAGATGGAGGGGTGGGGAGCCACACCCAGGGCCAAGCCCAATGCGGGGCTGAATTTTGCAACTCTGAAATCAGGACCTGAGCCAAAATCACGAGTCGGATGTTCAACCAGCTAAGCCACCCTGGCACCCCTTTGCCCTGCTTGTTGTGGCATTACTGCATTTCCCTACTGATTAGTGATACTGAGCATCTTATTTATGTGCTTATTTCACATCCATGTATCTTCCTTGGGGAAATGAATGTTCAAATCTTTTGCTCATTTTGAATTGGGTTCCTTGTCTCATTGTTGACTTGTAAGAGTTCTTTACATATGCTATATAGTATAGTCCTTTGTTGAATATATGTTTTACAGTCACTTTTTACCTGCCTGTGGGTTGTCTTTTAATTTTCTTTGAAGAACAAACTTTTTTTTAATGAAGTCAAATTTATTGATTTCTTTTTGTAGTTCATGTTATTTGTGTCCTAAGACACTTTTGTTATTTGAATACACTCAGGGAAATAATACCTCTTCAACCCTGAATCTTGAAAACATACTCCTTGCTCATGAAGACGTTTAAGGAACAGCTCCTCAGCTCCCTCACCTGGTGACAGTGCTTCTATGAGGTATTTGAGCATAAAATATTTTAAAATTATGAAAGTCAAAAATAACCTAAGTGTATTTCTTTTTTAAAATATTTTAAGAATTGCAAAATATCTTACTATTGGGAACACAGAAGAAATAACTAGAAACATGAAACATGAAAATCAAATAGTGTTGGTCTCAGTGTGTGAGATGGCTGAGTGCTTGCTTCCACTCCACCCCACCTTGGGAATACTTTCTGATCACTCTTCATTTCCATTCAGTTCTATGTGGATGGAGGTGAATAACATTTTACTACCTTCATTCATAGCACTAATGTCCTCTTATGGAGAGAAGTTTTCTCTTTGAGAAATCCTGTACCTTTTCCCTCCAGGTTTTTATTTAAATTCCAGGTAGTTAACATACAGTGTAATATTAGTTTCAGGTGTAGAATTTAGTGATTCATCACTTATATACAATACCCGGTATTCATCAAAAGTGCACTCTTTAATTCCCATCACCTATTTAAACCCACTTACCTCCCCTCTGGTCACCATCAGTTTGTTCTTCACAGTTAATAGTCTGTTTCTTGGTTTGCCTCTCTTCCCGGCAACCCCCCCATGTTTGTTTGTTTTGTTTCTTAAATTCCACATATGAGTGAAATCATATGGTATTTTCCTCTGACTGACTTACTTCACATAGCATAATTCTCTCTAGCTCTATCCATGTCATTGCAAATGGCAAGATTTCACTATTTATTTATTTATTTATTTACAGACAGAGATCATAAGTAGGCAGTGAGACAGGCAGAGAGAGAGGGGGAAGCAGCCCCCCCACCCACTGAGCAGAAAGCCCGATATGGGGCTCGATCCCAGGACCCTGAGATCTTGACCTGAGCTGGAGGCAGAGGCTTTAACCCACTGAGCCACCAGGCCCAAGATTTCACTCTTTTTAATGGCTAAGTAACATTCTATTGTTTTCCAGAGTGGCTGCCACTTTGCATTCCTACCAACAGTGGGCGATGGCTCCCCTTACTCTGCATCCTCGCCAACAACTGTTGTTTCCTGTGTTAATTTTAGCCATTCTTTTTTTTTTTTTTTTAAGATTTTATTTATTTATTTGACAGAGAGAAATCACAAGTAGACAGAGAGGGAGGCAGAGAGAGAGAGGGAAGCAGGCTCCCTGCTGAGCAGAGAGCCTGATGCAGGACTCCATCCCAGGACCCTGAGAACATGACCTGAGCCGAAGGCAGCAGCCCAACCCACTGAACCACCCAGGCACCCAATTTTAGCCATTCTGACTGGTGTGAGGCCGTATCTCATTGTAGTTTGATTTGCATTTCCCCGATAGTGAGTAATGTTGAGTATCTTTCCATGTGACAGCTGGCCATCTGTATGTCTTCCTTGGAAAAATGTCAGTTCATATCTTCTGTCCATTGTTTGGGTGGATTATTTGTTAACATCATTTTGGGTGTTGTGTGTTTGAGTTTTCTGAGTTCTTTACATATTTTGGATCACTAACCCTTTATCAGATATGTCATTTGTAAATATCTTCTTGCATTCCATAGGTTGCCTTTTAGTTTTGTTGACTGTTTCCTTCTCTGTGCAGAAAATTTTATTTGGATGAAGTCCCATGCGTTTATTTTTGCTTTTATTTCCCTTGCCTCAGGAGACGTATCTAGTGAGAAATTGCTTGGCCGATGTCAAAGAGGTTGCTGCCTGTGTTCTCCTCTAGGGTTTTAATGGTTTCCTGTCTCACATTTTGATCTTTAATCAATTTTGAATTTATTTTTGTGTATAGAATAAGAAAGTGGTCCAGTTTCATTCTTTTGCATGTTGCTGTCTAGTGGGAAATTCTATATTTTAATAAGTGCTTGAACTTGTAAGCACTCATGTATACTGCCTCCCAGTCCTATCCTGAAGGTATCATTTGGTCTCAAACTTAAGAAGACAGAACACAGATATCACCTACAACAGAGGAGATGGGAAGGAAAGAGGAAATTCGGAAAGGTGGCATCAAGATAAGGATTTTGCTAGATTTAATGTAACCCTCTCTCCAGGAACCCTACAAGAATGTCTACACCCACTAAATTAGTGACTTTTATTGTTGGAACTGGAGAAAGGGCCTAAGTTGAAATGGTTCAGAACAGAAATAATACATGAGATTCAGGCACTAGGAAGCCCAGATAATCCTGAGGACCTAGGGGTCACTGTGTATTTACAAAAATCTTGGGAGGGCCTTCAACTTCCACAGGCAGTGGAAGTGATCTGAATCAGTTGTACTTAACCTTTGAGGAGTAAGAAGACCCAGGAGTAGAGAGACTCTGGGCTTCTGCATGACAAACAGTCTTCAATATTACAAATTTAGACACATCAACCTTTGACCACAATGGGCTGACTTGCTCAAGAGCTCTCCTGGAAATAAACTGAGGAACCATCAAAACTCAGCTTCCTTTAAGCCTCTGTCTTCATTCAGTCTCCTCCCGTTATTATTCCATTCAGTGCAGAGTCCAAGTTCTACCACCTCCTGCAAATACTTCAAGTCCCCTGTCTTTTTTTCTTCCCACTGTACTTATTCGGGTAACTACCATCATGGAGTGACCCAGTCATCCTCTCCAATCCTTAACTTCCTATCACAAACCTAATAACACATCTACGTCAAAGCTTTTCTCTCTCTCTCTTTTTTTTTTTTTTTAAGATTTTATTTATTTATTTGACAGACAGAGGTCACAAGTAAGCAGAGAGGCAGGCAGGGGTGTGGCGGGGAAGCAGGCTCCCTGCTCAGCAGAGAGCCCTATGTGGGGCTCAATCCCAGTACCCTGAGATCGTGACCCAAGCTGAAGGCAGAAACTTTAACCCACTGAGCCACCCAGGCACCCTATGTTGAAGCTTTTCATCCTTCATATTAGAATGGAAAGACATGCTGTATCCTCCCATCAAAAGCTATCTCTTCCCTCTGTGATCTGGATCCCATTCCACCTGTCTTTTCAAGGTCTTTGCTCCTTTGATTTATATACATTTATATACATATAAATCAATATGCATATAATAATACATATGTAACAAAACATATCATATGTGAGAGGTGCCTGGCTGGCTCAGTCCTTAAGCATCTGCCTTCAGCTCAAGTCATGATCCCAGGGTCCTGGAATTGAGTGCCATATCAGGCTCCCTGCTCAGCTGGAAGCTTCTCCCTCTCCAGCTCTCCGTGTTTGTATTCCCTCTCTCACTATCTGTCATTAAATAAATAAAATCTTTAAAAAAAAAAAAAAGAATGCATAGGTGAGACACATATATAAGAACACTCAATGGCAGCACTATTCATAGTTGCAGAACGCTCAAACCATTTCAAATGTTTATTGACAAGAAAATAAATAAATTATGGCACATCCAATAATAGAGTAATATACAGCAGTGAAAAATTTCTAAACTACACCTGCATGAAACATGGAAACATCACAGAACAAAATATAGAGTGAGAAAAGCCTAAGCAGATTACATACATCTTGTTATCAGCGGTATAAAGCTTAAAAAGAAGCAATATTAAACAACATATTGCTTACATTTTTAGGTCTATACATACATACTAAAAATAGCTTTTAGAGGAATTATAGGGGCGTCTGGGTGGCTCAGTGGGTTAAAGCCTTTGCCTTTGGCTCAGGTCATGATCCCAGGATCCCAGAGAGCCCCGTATGGGGCTCTGCTCAGCAGGGAGCCGGCTTCCTGCCTCTCTCTGCCTGCCTCTCTGCCTACTTGTGCTGTCAAATAAATAAATAAATAAATCTTTAAAAAAAAAAAAAGGAATTATAAATGTAAAATTCAGGGTAGTGGTGATCTCCGTGGGATGGACAGGAGATTCAGGGGAATGGGAGAAGGGATAGACATATAGCTAGGAATAGTTCTTAGGTTGGATGGTATGCTGACAGGTGTGTGTATTCCATTATTATGCATTTTAACACACATGAATATTACATATATTATTTTAAAGGTATCAAAAATTATATACCAATAATATTTAAAATCTTTAGGGGCTATGAAAAAAAGGAATCTGTAATAAGACTCCTCTGTTCAAAATAACTATCCTATTCTTGTTTTTCATTCTTCCTAACAACACAATCTGAGTCAAGTTGATCAGTTTCTTTATGGAAGCTTAATAATTTTTTAAAAATGATTTTATTCATTTATTTGACAGACGACAGAGGGACACAGTAGGGGGAGTGGGAGAGGGCAAAGCAGGCTCCCCACTGAGTAGGGAGCCAGACACAGGGCCAGATCCCAGGACCCTGGAATCGGCAGATGCCTAACTTCTGAGTCACCCAGGTGTCCCTCCTCTTTTTTTTTTTTTTTTTTTTTAAGTAGACTCCATGCCCAGCATGGGGCTTGAACTCAAGACTGTGAGATCAAGAGCCACATGCTCTACAGACTGAGCCAGGCAGGTGCCCCTAGCTTGATAATCATTTTTTTTTTTTTTTAAGATTTTATTTATTTATTTTATTTGACAGAGAGAGATCACAGGTAGGTAGAGAGACTGGCAGAGAGAGAGAGAGAGAGAGCGGGAAGCAGGCTCCCTGCTGAGCAGAGAGCCCGATGTGGGACTCGATCCCAGGACCCTGAGATCATGACCTGAGCCGAAGGCAGCGGCTTAACCCACTGAGCCACCCAGGCGCCCTGATAATCATTTTTTATGCTTCTACTACTTTCCTTATTTTAGGGCAACTTCCCATACATATATCCAAATCCGAGTTGATTCCAAGATTCTGTTCAAGTTCTAGATCTTTCCAGGAGTCTTTCCTGACTACTCCAGCTCTTGTTCATCTTTCTTCTAGCACTTATCAACTTTTGGGTTCCAAGTAAATCAGCCTTTACTTGTATACTGTTGATGAGGGAGCACGAGGCTGGCTGAGGACAAAGCAAAGCTGGCGCCTTGTATCCCCCCCTCCATCCGCTCCCCCTCAGTCCTATGTGTAGCAACCCTCAGGCAGCCCTGACTGCGATGAACAATAAGCAAATAGTCAACTTGCAGAGCTCACAATCCTGCTAGACAAGAATTCTTTCTTGGTCATCGGCTCCGGACCTCAGCCCACAGAACCTCACCTAGGTTCTAGAATTTCATCACTGTCTTCTACCTTTCTTTTTCTTTTATCATTTAGTCAGTCAATGTGTGTTAGCCAGGGTTCTTCATTACAAAAAACAGAATCCAGTATCATCTTTTTACTAGTTTAAATAGAAAATAAATGTGTTAAAGGATACAGATGGCTCCTAGAATCTGGGCAGAAAATATGGCTTGGGAGCTATACAGTACTAATGCCAAAATTGTGTTGTTCTGCTGCTCCACTGGAGACCCCAGAAGCTTGGGGGTAGTAAGTCCATGATTGGGTACAAGTGCCTCTACCTACTTAGCAAAAGTGGACTTCTACTCTCACCACTGGTGCTGAACGTGGCCACTAGTACCTCTAGCCCTGCTGTCCTTTGAAGGTGGTAATTGTTATTGTGTGTGTGGCAGGGGTGGTCAGAATATATTGCAAGCAATACCTCTGTCTTCACTTTACCCTCTTCTGACCTGAAATCTCACTCATTTGTGGAAAACAGGGCAACCAGTGTTGGTAACGAACCATGAAGTAAGGAACCTAGAAGTAAGGAACCTTGCAGAGGTAAATGTTCAACTTTTACCTCAACAATAAACTCATAAAAAGATGGGAGTCCCCAAACATAGCATATTCAAAGTTTATCTTATATTAACTCTTTTGATTTATAACCTAAAACACAGAGCATTAAAGAGGTACCTTTTTTATTACTATTCAGTGTCCTCCACTAAAAAAGTACCCTGGGGGTCGGGGCACCTGGGTGGCTCAGTGGTTTAGGCCTCTGCCTTCGGCTCGGGTCATGATCTCAGGGTCATGGGATCGAGCCCCACATCGGGCTCTCTGCTCAGCGGAGAGCCTGCTTCCCCCTCTCTCTCTGCCTGCCTTTCTGCCTACTTGTGATCTCTATCAAATAAATAAATAAAAATCTTAAAAAAAAAAAAGTACCCTGGGGGTCAAATAATCCATACCTTTTGTATTACAGAAGAGCAAACAGGCTCAGAGCAATAAAATGATTTGATCATGTCAGACTTTTAAGTTCTTAGTAGAGCTGATAATGTGGCTTAAAAATGTATTCTAGATGGGGCGCCTGGGTGGCTCAGTCAGTGAGTTAAAGGCTCTGCTTTTGGCTCAGGTTATGATCTCAGGGTCCTGGGATCGAGCCCCGCATCAGGCTTTCTGCTCGGCGGGGGACCTGCTTCCCCCACCCTCTCTGCCTACTTGTGATCTCTCAAATAAAATCTCAAATAAAATCTTAAAAAAAAAAATGTATTCTAGGAAAGATTCCAAAATGCATAGCACAATGCACAGTGATGTAAGTCTTCTTATACTGAGAATTGTTTGTGTGCATTATTGTGAAAGTACTAGCTATTCATGTTCTTAATATTCTTGGAACTATCCCAAAATTGTACGTATTAGTCTTATCATTTCTATTTTGTTATTTGAGGCAATGTGCTATGTCCCCCAAAATCTTTTTACCCCTTTTACCCCTTCCACAGTAACACAAACCCTAAATTTTTTCTGGGCCATGACCACTAACAATAAAGATTATGTTCTCAGTCTCCTTTGCAGCTGTGTGTGGCCATGTGATTACGTTCCGCATAATGAGATGTAAACGGAATTGTATGCAACTTCTGGGAAATGTTCTTAAAATGTACTGTTTTGTTCCTCTTTCCTACTGAGTGGAATGCAGCTGGAGTGCTAGAAGCCATCTTGGACAATAAGGTGAACTTGAGAATGAGATGCTTATGTGGTAAAGGAAGAAGACAGGAGTCTGGATTCCTAACACCATGAAATCCCTTTCCAACTCATTACCTCCAGATTTCTTTTCTTTTCCTTTTTTTTTTTTTTTAAGATTTTATTTATTTATTTGTTAGAGAGAGAGACAGCACAAGCAGGGGAAGAGGCAGGCAGAGGGAGAAGCAGGCTTCACACTGAGCAGGAAGCCCGCTGTTGGGACTCAATTCCAGGACCCTGGGATCATGACCAGAGCCAAAGGTAGATGCTTAACCGACTGAGTCACCCAGCCATCCCCCTCCAGATTTCTTATACATGAGAAACAAATAAGCTTTCTATTTTGCTTATTGCTATTTCAGTTTATTATAGTTTCTGTGTGTTGGGTTTTTTTTTTCTGTTATTTCTGGCTGAATCAGATCTGATTTTATTATTCCTGGCCTTGGCCACCTTAATTGCTAATGCTGATGTAGCCCTGGTTAGGTGATACAATCTCAACTTGGGCATGTCATGTACAAGCCAGGGACAAATAGATGCCATAGTCTTGAGATGTAGTCCCCAGATACACAGCAGACCACTACCACCAGCCAGCCCAGCACTCACCTAAGTGTTAAATCCAAATAACACCAACCGGTCAATAAGAATCCGAGGTTTCCCTTTTTTAATGTGAGATGTAAAAAGGTCATAGTCTTTTGGTTGTAAAAGATGTACTCCATTCCTCTTTTTTCAAAACTCATCTCTGGACTGGGTGGGTTCTCTGCTTGCAAGAGAAACTTTTACACTCCATACTCAACCTTTGCTCTTTAACAGTCTGATTTTTTTCCTTTAATACTACTCACTTTTAAAAACATTAAACTCCTGGGGTGCCTGGCTGGCTCAGTCAGTAGAGTATGTGACTCTTGATCTCAGGGTTTTTAGTTCGAGCCCAACGTTGGGTGCAGAGATTAAAATAAAATCTTTAAAACAAACAAAAGACCATTAAGCTATTTTTAAAATGTGCTAATGATATGGTCCGTGGGAAATATATCTTTATACCTCTGGCAAAATTGCTACAGAAAATATACTTCTAGTATTCCTCACATATGAACAAAAGAGACAATTAGTCTTTGACAATAATATGTGAAGTCAATGGTAGTTATATTCACATGGGCCCACAAATGACTTGCTAAAGTATTTACATTTTCTCAAAGGGTCAAATATTCTAAAAATTATATGGATAATAAAGGGTAACACTAAGTACTATAATTTCATCCTCCTCATAATCCTATTTAGTAGGTTCTGTTAGTAATACTGAGAAAACGGAAGCAGAGTCCAAGGTCACTAAGTAGTAAATAATGGAACTGAGGTTCAAACCCGCAGAGCTTCTGCTCTGGGCTTTTTGATGTGGGGGTGGGTGAGGAGATAGATATAAATTTTCAATTTCTTTAAGTGCTTTTACATTTACTTTATTTGTGTGAAATATAGACTGTTATCTGGATAATTAGAAGAATGCCTTTTGCTTCAGTTATTCAGACTTTTGAAGTTGACAGTCCCTTTTCAAATTAATGTTAATTTTCTTTCTTTTTTTAAAAGATTTTATTTTTAAATAATCTTTACACCCAACATGGGGCTCAAACTTACAACCCTGGAGATTAAGAGTCATATTCTCTACTGACTGGGCCAGCCAGGCGCCCCAGTGTTCACTTTTTTAATTGGTTAATATTAACACATATTATCTTGCATGTATAGATATAAGTAAATGCATTTTATACATATTTTATGTAAATAAATGTATAGAAATAAAATCATAAAATTAAGGAAAATGTGGTATATGTACACATTTGCATACATAATTTTAGACAATATAGCTTGCAATTTATTTTATCTTATCCTTCTCACATATATGATTTATTCTTTTAGAATTTTACTAAAATACTCCAAGTTATAGAAAAGTAGAATAATGTTGCAAAACACTACTCATCGTGGTTTGTCAAATCTTGATGCTGTATTTGCTGCAGATAACTGTTTCTGTTTTTTGAATAGCTAATGTATTTATATGTTAAAAAAAGGTACAGGGCACCTGGGTGGCTCAGTGGGTTAAGCCTCTGCCTTCGGCTTGGGTCATGATCTTGGGGTCCTGGGATCCAGTCCCGTGTTGGGGTCTCTGCTCATTGGAGAGCCTGCTTCCCCCTCTCTCTCTGCCTGCCTCTCTGACTACTTGTGATTCCTGTGTGTGTCAAGTGAATAAATAAAATCTTAAAAAAAAAAAAAAAAAAAAGAGGTACAGGGGCTCCTGGCTGGTTCAGTAGGTAGAGTGATTCTTGATCTCAGGGTCATGAGTTCAGACCCCATTTTGGGCTAAAGCTTAATTTAAAAAAAAAAGGTACAGAGTTAAGTCCCCAACCCACCTCACGCCATATGCCCAGTTCCCATCCCCACAGGTATTAGTTATATATTATTTTCCTCACTTGTGTGTATGTGCGGGAATATAAGTAAATACGAATGTATTTGGACTCACTTTTTAAAAGTAAACTCTACCAAGTGGGGTTTGAACTTAACTACCCTGAGATGAAGAGTCGCATGCCCTATGAATTGAGCCAGTCAGGGCCCCCTTAACTCACTTAAAAAAAATAATAACAATAAAAATAAAAATTAAACGCAATTTTTTACATTTTTTGTAAAATTTTTTACATTTTGTGTCATAACTCCTTTTTTTCCATTTTAAGTTAACATATAATGGGTTATTTAACTCTTTACCACCTCTTTTCTCAGCTCATTATTCAATAAACAATAAAACTCAGTGTTCAAGGAATTATGAACTCTGAAGAATCGGTAGTTTCTTACCAAATTCTTTCGGCTCTATTTTCTCTGCTCCATCCACAAGCCAGTTTTCTAGAAAACAAACCTCTCCCCAAACTCTCAACTGCCTAGAGAGTTACAAATAATGAGCTTCAAGTAAGTAAAGTCCACCTCCTCTAAAGAATTCCGGAAGGCGGAAGCTGCGGGCGCGGCGCGGTGGGAAGGCGGGACCCCGGAAAGGCGGGGACGAACGCGGGCGGGCGGCACCTGGGGGGCGCGGGTAGGCGGGTCCCGCGCAGATTTGGCGCCAAACTCGGAGGCCTCTTCTCGCGGCGCGTTCTCCAGAGTCTCGCGATCAACGCGGTTTGGGGGCCGCGTCTAGCCCCGCGCTGTGGCCGCCGCAGCGAGCGTGAGGTGAGAGCGGGCACGCGGACCAGTAGAGGGCCTGCGGGGAGCGGTGGTGGAGCGAGGGGGGGCGGGAGAGCAGGGGTGCTGGGGCGTCGCGGGGTGGGAGTGTGGAGGTTGGAGAAGACTGCGACAGACCGGGACAGAGGGGGACTGGAGAGGCCGCGACCTGTGGGGAAGAGGGCGGGCACTTCTCCCTGTGGTTTCTCCTTCGGGTCCGCCTCTCGCCGAACTCAGTCCTGTAGTGGGAGGGAATGTGCGTCGTCAGTCCACCTCTACGTCTCGGGCTACCTTATGTCCGGACGCCTCTAAACATAGAAGGCGTCCTGTAAATGTAGGATGAATGGATGAATGAAGTTGAAGGGAGACTAGGGCAGCGGGGATGGGAAGGGTGGAGAAGGGAGATGGAGTGGCAGAGTGGTTTTAGGGTGGCTGGCAAAGGAGGACATGGAGTCATCCCCTTTCTTTTTTTTTAATTTTTTTTTTTTAATTTATTTGACAGGCAGAGATTACAAGTAGGCAGAGAGGCAGGCAGAGAGAGAGAGGAAGAAGCAGGCTCTCTGCCGAGCAGAGAGCCCGATGTGGGGCTCGATCCTAGGACCCTGGGATCATGACCTGAGCCGAAGGCAGAGGCTTTAACCCACTGAGCCACCCAGGCGCCCCGAGTCATCCCCTTTCGACACGGGCTACTGTTTTGATAATTTGGATGAAGTTGGACATTGGACCCCTTAAGGGTCTGGGGACGAATTGGAGTTTGGATATTAAATTTCGTTGTTACCTTGACTCCTTTGAGAGTTTGAGGACCAGAGCGGGGAAGCTAAGAGAATTTCATCAGTGTCTAAAAACAGTATGCCACCACCGTCAAGAAGTGAAAGATCAGAGAGCAGCCTTATTCACAACCAGTTTACTGACAACCCCCATGCTTGGCCAATTCCTTACGCTGCATCTTGCTACACTTAATATAGTTTGTGCCCTGCCATCAAACTCATGGCTCCCTGTTCTCAAAAGTGTGGACCCCATTTCTTTCCAAAGAAACTTGACTAGGATCAAACTTAACCTGACTATACTGTAGCTAGGAAGCTACTTTAGATTATATCTCATTGCCTTTCCAATTTTGAAAATCTATGGTTATTGAGCCTTAGTTGAAGATAAAAGGTGGGTCATCATCAGGAGTTGATACGTGTTTTTTTTTTTTTTTTTTTTTTTTTTTTTTTTTTGTATCTGTGGTCATGGAAATTTAGAATTGGAGAGATTTTAGGGATCATTTAGCTCTAGTAGTTTTACAGTTTGAGGGAAGCTTTGGAATCTTTATTCCTTCACTCAACAGATATTTGTGGAGCACCTGCTGTATACCAGCTTTGGGGATATAGTGGTGGAGCACAAAGAGACTCACCTGGTCTTTGCCTTTTTAGAGCTGCAGTCTAGTATGGAAGACAAACATTAGTCAAATAATCACAGAAATGGAAAATAATATTGAAACTGGGTAAGTGCCATGAAATTGGTACTTGGTACTTTGAATGCTTATTATAGGAGATTTAATTCAGGGAAATTGGGGTAGACTTATCTGAGGAGGTGAGAGTTGAGATCTGAAAGAGACAGGGAGTCTGCGAAGAGCCCTCAAGATAAGAAACAACCTTAGCAATGGACTTTTCCCCCATTTTTTCCCATTCCCATGGCCTGAGGGATATGGCTCTTTCAAGATAAAAAAAAGAGCATGAAAAGTTGTTTGAAGTGAGGCTGGAGAAGTAGGAAGGTGCCAGACCAAGCAGAGCTTTGGCATTTTCTCATTAGCCCAAGAGCAGTAGGAACCCATTGAAATATTTAAGCTAAGTGGTAATGTGATTGGCTTTACATTTCCAGAGCCTTAGTCTAGTATAGTATGGAGAATGGTTTGAAAAAGGCAAAAGTGGTTATGAATAATGGAGTAACGAAAGGAAGGAATGTTAGGAAGTGGTTGTGGAGATAGGGAGAAATGGAAAGACTTAACTGATGCTTAGGAAGTAAAATGGACAGGATAAGTAGGATGGATGGGGAAGGAGGTATCAGGGGTGATTTATAGTTCTCTTACTTGCATGGATGGATAGATGTCACTCACTGAATTGGGAAATTTAGAAGTTTGGTTTTGTACATGAGATGATATAGTTGCCTTTGAGAAATTGAAGAGCTGTAAAAGGAGATATAGGGATCTGGAGCTCAGATTTGATGCCTAGAGTAGAGATAAAAAACGAGAGATAAATATTCATCTATCAATGATTATTAAAACCATGCACGTAAAGAAGTGAAGAGGGCCTATGATGGAGTCTTGAATACCTACTGACCAGTTAGGGGAAGATGAATCTGCACAGAAGATTCTAGGAGCAGTGTTCAGAAAGGGAGGAAACCAAATAAGTGCTGTGTTTCAGAAACCAACAAAAATACCTTTCCAGAAAAAGGAGAAAGGAACTGATCAAAAGTGTTAGATGTTGTCAAGTTTGATGGTACTGAAAAGGGTTCTTTCATTTTATCAGCCTTAGGATTATTTCCCTTCTCTCACAGGAAACCTTAACTAAAAGATGAATTTGTAAACTGACTTTTTAAAAAGCTGCTCTGTTTAAAGTGGGGGTGAGGTACCTGAACCCTGTCTCTCTCACACCCATTTGAACCATAGTTTGAAGCCCTCTGAGGGGAGACTCAACAGTTGAGGGAAAATGATTTGCTGAAAATCATGCAGTTACTGGGTGATAGGGTCTATGTTAGAACTCACTTCTGATTTCTAAACCAGTAGTTTTTTCCCTATAACCAATCTCCACTTCTTTTCATGATGTGTTTAACTGACGGAAACACATGCATTTTGCTATAGGTAGAACTTAACTGTGTAATAGGGAGACTACTTGGATGAATAAACATGTTTATTTTTTCTTTCCTGTAGAGGAAAAGATGCTGGAGCCACAGGAAAATGGCTTGATTGACCTACCAGATTATGAGCATGTAGAAGATGAAACTTTTCCTCCTTTTCCACCTCCAGCCTCTCCACAGAGAGAAGATGGTGAAGGAACTGAACCTGATGAAGGTCTTTATAGAGTTCCAAGAAAGTGCCTGTGTTCAGTTATCCATCTATTAGCATAGAAATGATACATTTTATAAATGAGGCCTAAATTATTTAAGTAATATTAAATCTTGGTGTATTTCACCAGAGTCAGGGAGAGGAGTACCTGTTCCTGTACCTCCAAAGAGAACAGTTAAACGGAATATACCCAAGCTGGATGCTCAGAGGTACATTTACTATTTCCTTAAACATTTCTTTCTTTCTTTTTTTTTTTTCTTTCACATTATGTTTTTTACTCCTTATATAAAAAACGTTCAGTTTGTACAATTTGGACTTTAGTTATTTGTCCTTTTTTCCTTTTAAAGATTTATTTATTTATTTGAGAGAGTGATGGGGGTGCAGAGGGAGCGAGAGAGAGAGACTCAAGCAGACTCCCCACTGAGTGTGGATCCCATTGTGGGGCTTGATCTTAGGACCCTGAGATCATCACCTGAGCTGAAATCAAGAGTTGGATGTTAAGCTGACTGAAGCAGCCAGGCACTTTTGTTTTTCAGTTCAGTGGATAATAATGGTTTTGCTTTGGCCTTGGTGGTTCTAGAAAACTTGAAATTTAGAACATATTTCTCTTCACAGATTAATTTCAGAGAGAGGGCTTCCAGCATTAAGGCATGTGTTTGATAAGGTGAAATTCAAAGGTAAAGGTCATGAGGTAAGAATTGTCTGATTTTTATTCTTTGTTCTTTCAAATATCGGTAGAACTGTGGGCCCATTATCATGTTCTGAGGAATCTTAGAATGTTTCAAAGATACTATCTTTTATCATATCTCTTGAGAAGCTAAGATGTAGTGGAGAGGGCCCTGCTTTAAGAGTCAGAAAACAAGTCTTATAGTCTCATTTTTGCCACTCTATGGCTTTGGAAAATCACATCTAAGTCTGTAAGTTTTGAGTTTGTACTTTATAATTCCTAGGAATGAATTTGACTTAGTCACCTGAAAGAGCAATTTTAGGCTTCAGGAGAGCAAGGACTTGACTTGTATCAGTTACATGTCCCCCAAATATGACACATATCTTGTCATGTGTCTAATTCATAATAGGCATCATTTAAGTTGAAAAATGAAGACATTTAAGAACTGTTGATCACTGTCTAAGTGTATATTTTTAAAGTCTCTTATCTTTCTCCCTTTTTTTAAAGATAAGTCTCTTATCTCTCTTTTTTTAAAAATTGGGAGCCCCCAGTATGGGGCTTGAACTCATGACCTTGAGATTGAGACCTGGGCTGAGTTTAAGAGTCATAGCGTAACTGACTGCGCTACACAGGCACCCCTAAAAGTCTCTTATCTTTGAATAATGTAGAGTGTAGATATAATTTTTTGCAGTTATCTTTATAGAGCTTTGCAGTTCATAAAGTATTTTCAAATATATTCTTTAATTCTCAAACCTGTGGGGTAGGTTTGTTGGTCCCATTATCTAGTTAAGGAAATGAGATTTTAGAATTCTTTTAAAGATTTTATTTATTTATTTGACAGAGAGCAAGCATAAGCAGGGGCAGCGGCAGAGGAAGACTCCCCACTGATAAGGGAGCCTGATGGGGGGCTCCATCTCAGGACCATGACCTGAGCTGAAGGCAGACGCTTAAGTGACTAAGCCACCCAGATGCCGGGAATTTTAGAGGTTTAAGTGTCCAAAGTCAACAGTTAAGACTTCCCCTTTCGTAGTCCGGCTACAGTACTGTTAATGTAACAGTGAGCACCATCTTAGTGTGGCATGCAGGATAATGGGAAGGAGGGAAGAGACTGGAAGCAGAGGGCAATTCAGATACTGTCGCACTACCAGGGTGAAGATGACAAGGTCAAGATAGCCTGATAGGGTAGTAGTAGAGACATAAACAACGTACAGTACTTACAGGCAGTTGGATATAAGGAGGTAAAAAGAAGTAAAAAAAATAATCCCAGGAGGAGTGCCCAACTGGCTTAGTTGGTAGAACGTGTAACTCCTGATCTTGGGGTCATGAATACAAGCCCCACGTTGTATGTAGAGCTTACTTAAAAAAAATAATAATAATAAAATAAAAACAAAAAATCCAAGATTTTAAAGCTGGGAGGCTAAAAAATTGTAGTACCTTTGCTCAGCTTCAGTGGATGGGAAGAGAGAATAGAAGTCTGTCCTATTTTGCCAGAAAACTAAATGTAAATCAGGATATTTTAAAAGCATACCCATCTCTGGCGCCTGGGTGGCTCAGTGGGTTAAGCCGCTGCCTTCGGCTCAGGTCATGATCTCAGGGTCCTGGGCTCTCTGCTCAGTGGGGAGCCTGCTTCCTCCTCCCTCTCTCTCTCTGCCTGCCTCTCCATCTACTTGTGATTTCTCTCTGTCAAATAAATAAATAAAATCTTTAAAAAAAAAAAAGCATACCCATCTCAAAAAAAAAGAGGGACACCTAGCTGGCTCAGTTAGTGGAGCATGAGACTCAATCTTGGGGTTGTGAGTTAAAGCCCCATGTTGGGTATAAAGCTTACCTAAAAAGAAAAAGACAAAACAAGACAAAACACAAAACAATCCGAGTTAATTCATTGCCCTTGTTGAAATTTTCAGGCTGTAAGGATGAATTGGTGCTTTGACTTTAATGAAGTCCTCACCATTTTCATAATAAGTACTTTATTAAAATAAATGAGTTTATATGAAGGATACAAATTTTGTGTTTCTTCACTGGGTGAGGGTGAGCTCCAGGAGTTTATGCTGTTTAGTCTTCTGTGCTTTGCCCTTGGAAGTTCTTCCTGTTTTGTCACAGAGTTGAATCCTCACTGCTTTTTTCTCCATGTATGACTTAGGACATAAATTTAGGTGTATTTAGGTGTTTCTCTTTTGACCCTTAGGTCTAACATGATATTGTGAGGTGACTGATCAGCTACCCCCCAACAATTAGAAAATAATCTTAGGTGATTGAATTAAATACGAATAAATAAACTTACCTTTATTATCAGAATGAGAAGGAAAGCACATCCTCTTTGTATTACTTTAATGTATGTGCTGCAAACACAATGCTGTTGGTATTACATGTTTAGTTACTGGTCGGGTTGACCATTGCCTTCTTAGACAAGATCAGATAACAGGAAAGTAGCCAGTATTTGAGTGTATACTTTGTGTCAGGCACTTTACTTGTATTACTTACTTCTCATAACCCTACAAAGTGTGTAAAATATTCTCTTAACGCGAAAAAGAAGGCACAGCAGTAGAGTGATTTGCTTAAAGTCACAGAGCTATTAGGTAGCAGGATTGAGATTTGATTCTATACAGTGTGATCCAGAGCCTGTGTTTTTGACAGTTCTATTTTTTTTTTATTATTACTATTTATTTGAGAAAGAGAACACATAAGCAGGGGGAGAAGCAGAGGCAGAGAAGAAGACTCTCTGCTGAGCAGAGAGCCCAATGTGGGACTCCATCCCAGGATCCTGAGGTCATGACCTGAGTCAGCTGAGCCACCTGCACCCCTTGACTATTCTGTTTTAAAATACTGTTTGTTTTTGTTTTTTTTTTTTTTAAGATTTTATTTATTTGATAGACAGAGATCACAAGTAGGCAGAGAGGCAGTCAGAGAGAGAAGGAAGCAGGCTCCCTGCCGAGCAGAGAACCTGATGTGGGGCTTGATCCCAGGACCCTGGGATCATGACCGGAGCCGAAGGCAGAGGCCCTAACCTACTGAGCCACCCAGGCACCCCTGTTTTAAAATATTGTTAAGGGACACCTGGGTGGCTTAGTTGGTTAAGAGTGTCTCACTCTTGCTTTCCACTCAGGTCATGATCTCTCAGGCCCTGTGCTCATTGGGGAGTCTGCTTGGAGATTTCTACCCCCTGCCCTTCTCCCCACTCGTGTGCAAGCGTCCTCTCTCACATACACTGTCTCAAAAATAAGTAAATAAATCTTTAAAATCCTATTAAGAGAAGAATAAAATATTTTACATTAAAACCAGGAATTTGCAATTTTGTTATTCCTTAGTCCAGTTTATTAAACTTTGTTTTTCATTTTTGCTTTTAAAAATTTAAATGTTAAATTAAAATTTCATATATAGGGGCGCCTGGGTGGCTCAGTGGGTTAAGCCGCTGCCTTCGGCTCAGGTCATGATCTCAGGGTCCTGGGATCGAGTCCCGCATCGGGCTCTCTGCTCAGCAGGGAGCCTGCTTCCCTCTCTCTCTGCCTGCCTCTCTGCCTGCTTGTGATCTATCTCTGTCAAATGAATAAATAAAAAATCTTTAAAAAAAAAAAAAATAAATAAAATAAAATAAAAAAAAAAAAAATAAAATTTCATATATAAAGAGGAATTGTGCCCTGAGAACATTTTTTTTAAATCTTTTTTTTTTTTTTAACATTTTAACTGTTGTTGCTAGTCTTTGTACTTACCCTTGGGATATCCGAATATATTTTTGTAGTTTTTTTTTAATTTTTATTTTTTATTTTTTAAAGATTTTATTTATTTATTTGACAGAGATCACAAGTAGGCAGAGAGGCAGGCAGAGAAAGTGGGGGAAGCAGGCTCCCTGCTGAGCAGAGAGCCTGATGTGGGGCTCGATCCCTGGACCTTGGGATCATGACCTGAGCCAAAAGCAGAGGCTTTAACCCACTGAGACACCCAGTCGCCCCTATTTTTGTAGTTTTGAATTCTCAATGCTTTGTTCTCTATGTATGATTTAGGGACCTGTCATTTTGGTTAATTATTCCTAGAAGATATCTTGACATATTTTATTAAAGCTTATTTTCACATATTCCTTTACAGTTCTGAGTAGGTACATGATATCCATCTGCCTTCAGCTCAAGTTATGATCCCTGAGTCCTGGGATTGAGCCCTGCATCAGGCTACCTGATCAGCAGGGAGCCTGCTTATCCCTCTTCCTCTGTCGCTCCCCCTGCTTGTGCTCTCTTGTGGGCTCTTTTTCTCTCTCACATAAATAAATAAATTCTTTTTTGAAAAGATATATGATTATCTTTTAACTTTTATCATGTTTTTTACTGTTTTTTTTTTTTAATCTATATCCAGTGCACTTTTAGACTGCATGAATAGTTAAACTCCATGAATAGTTCCTCTTCTTAAAGTTTCTTCAGAAGTTTCTTAACCTTATAAATATAAAATGACACCAGTGACTTTGGCATTACTATTCAATTCTGAAATCTGCTGACAAGGTTAGTTCTGAGAATGAGTCTTCTGTTTAGCATTTTTATTTTTATGTGCCAGGCTGAAGACTTGAAAACGCTAATCAGACACATGGAGCATTGGGCACATAGGCTATTCCCTAAGCTGCAATTTGAGGATTTTATTGACAGAGTTGAATACCTGGGAAGTAAAAAGGAAGTTCAGGTAGGTGTTGAGATTATTATGATTATCATTTATAATGCTAAATAGTGCCAAGGATGGATTTTAGTTGAGGCTAAGTCACTGTTTGGTGTTTTTATTTTGAAATCTATCATGGTAGGAAAAAAATAGTAGTTATTTGAAGAACAACTTTTTTGAAACTAAGAATTGAATAAATTCTCATTTTATCCTAAGTGTTCTGATGAAAATGTAAAAATATCTCTTTATTTTCAGACCTGTTTAAAGCGAATTCGACTTGACCTGCCTATTTTACATGAAGATTTTATTAGCAATAATGGTAAGAATACAGGTTTATTTATAACAATTTTGCTGTTAGAAATAGATCTAGTTGGGGCAGGGGTAGATTAAGCACTGGATTCTTCATCTATATTGAGTAATTGAGTAGACATAATTATAGTAAATAGGAATGAGTTAAAATGCCTTGGTACATCTAGAATATTGTTTGACACTTGTTTCTTAAAGATATGCCTACAGTGCCATTAAGAGATGTAGAAATATATTTAGTCATAGAACTTGAGCCTTTGAGAACTGATACCCATTTATCCTTTGTAGTGCTTGGTTAATGAAAGTAAATGACACTAGTTCATATTCATAACACACCATTAAAAGTGGCTATGGGGAATTAGCATAATTTGATGGTGAAATAGTTTACATTTCTCTTAAGAGTATAGATCCTGTACATAGATGGTCCCCAACTTAACAGTGGTTTGCTTTATGATTCTTTGACTTTATAATGGTGCAGAAGTGATACACACTCACTAGAAACCATACGTAGAATTTCAGATTTTGATTTTTCCCCCCCAGGCTAGCACATGTGCTGTGATACTCTTGTGATGCGGGGCAGGAGCAGCCACACATGAGGGCAAACCACCGATAAACTGACAACCATTTTGTACCCATACAACCACTGTGTTTTCCACTTTCACTACAGTATTCCATAAATTACATGAGATATTCAACACTGTATTATAAAACAGTTTTTGTGTTGCATGATTTTGCCTAACTAGGGTAATGTTAGTGTTCTGAGTACGTTTAAGGTAGGTGAGGTATATTAAATCCATTTTGACTTACTATCAACCTATGAGGGCTTATCAGGACATAACCCCATTTTTAGTTGAGGAATATCTCTGTAGGTCTTCCGTAAGACCTGTGTGACTGTTCCTGGTACTGGTTGCATTTGTTAGTTGTACAGTGCGACCATAGGTAGTCACACACATTAAAACATGGTTCCTGCCGACAGGGTCTGTATAGTTATCAGATTCTCTGTGCGATGGCTCCATACATGTTTATTTTTATTTTTATTTTTTTAAAGATTTTATTTATTTATGAGAGAGAGCGAGAGCGAGCACAGGCAGACAGAGTGGAAGGCAGAGTCAGAGGGAGAAGCAGGCTCCCCGCGGAGCAAGGAGCCCGATGTGGGACTCGATCCCAGGACGCTGGGATCATGACCTGAGCCGAAGGCAGCTGCTTAACCAACTGAGCCACCCAGGCGTCCCTATTTTTGTTTTTTAAATTTGTAATAGATGTGGTAGAAAATACAGGCTCCCTGCAGAATCCCCCAAGTTATTTATAAGTTGCTATTAAAAATGAAAAATTGTTATCATATGATCTCTGATACGAGGAATTTGAGAGGCAAAGTGGGGGGTTTGGGGGGTAGGGAAGGAAAAAATGAAACATGGTTGGGAGGGAGACAAATTGTAAGAGACTCTTAATCTCACAAAACATACTGAGGGTTGCTGGGGGTAGGGGGTTTATGGAGAGGGTGATTGGGGTTATGGACATTGGGGAGGATGTGTGCTGTGGTGAGTGCTTTGAAGTGTGTAAGCCTGATGATTCAGAGACCTGTACCCCTAGGGCAAATAATATATGTTAATAAAAAAAATTTTTTTTAAAGAATCTCTTTTAAAAAGATTTTTAACATTAAATAGCTTTTATGAAAATACATTTGAAAAATGAGAAATCAATACTAAAAATGATTGATTCATTTTTAGTTTTGAAATTGATTTTTATTCTTTACCGGTGTCTTGGAAGAAGTGTTAGAATTCAAAAAATACACTAATCAACTGAAATCCAATTAAAAAATAAAAAATTGTGATTCATATAATCCAAGATTTAATATTTTGGTAAGATATGGTATGTATCTGTGGGATAGGATTTGGTATATGGAAGGAATTAGTAACTAAATTCCACAGCACATACCGCTGGGTCAGGTAGTTTATTTGGTAGGAGTTTTTGAGGGGCATAGTGTGTGCTAGTGTTTCAGGGATAAAGATGAATAAGGGGCGCCTGGGTGGCTCAGTGGGTTAAGCCTCTGCCTTCAGCTCAGGTCATGATCTCAGGGTCCTGGGATCAAGCCCTGCACTGGGCCCTCTGCTCAGCAGGGAGCCTGCACCCCCCACCCCTGCCTGCCTCTCTGCCTACCTGTGATCTCTCTCTCTGTCAAATAAATAAATAAAATCTTTAAAAAAAAAAAAAGATGAATAAGATCAGACCCTTGGTTCATGGGCTAGCAGACTAGTGGGTGAGTGAGATATAACATCACCTCCATTCTGATAGGTGCTGAAATTAGAAACAGGGCACAGGGTTAGGTGCAAAGGTGAGCATAGTTGCTTTTACCCAGGGGAAGGGAAAGCCATCCTCACAGAGAACAAATCACAAGTACTTTGAATGATAAACAGGAGAGTTCAGACAAAAGTGATTTTGGAGAGAGGGACTCATTTGTGCAGAGGCAATAAATTAATGGGACTATTGATGGGATTATGGGCTTGCTGAAATACTGGGTACTTAGAAGAGGCCTCTGTCACACAGCCTTGTTTGTTGTTGAATCTGTCTTCTCTGTATCCTAAGAGAATGGTCTCCAGATCTTTTGGATAAGATACTACAACAGTAAAAGTGTTTTGAGCATTTTATTTATTTTTATAATACATGGACTACTGACATGATAAATAACACATTTTTAAATTTATTTTTTATTTTTTATTTTTTTAAAGATTCTATTTATTTGACAGAGAAAGATCACAAGTAGGCAGAGAAGCAGGCAGAGAGAGAGAGGAGGAAGCAGGCTCCCCGCTGAGCAGAGAGCCCGATGCGGGACTCAATCCCAGGACCCTGAGATCATGACCTGAGCCGAAGGCAGCGGCTTAACCCACTGAGCCACCCAGGCGCCCAGTAACACATTTTTTTTTAAAAGATTTTATTTATTTGAGAGAGTGAGCATGAGTGAGCATGAGCCGGGGGAGGGGCAGAGGAAGAGGGAGAAGCAGATTCCCTGCTGAGTGTGGAGCCTAATGTGCCGCTTGATCCCAGGACCCTGAGATCATGACCTGAGCCATTAACCCATTGAGCCACCCATGCTCCAATAATGCACATTTTAATTCTCACTAGAACATTATTACCATGATGTTTTAAAGTGAGAACAATATGACTTAATGCTCTTTGGAATATTTTCTTTCCTCCAAAATTTTGGGCTGATAGCCTGATTGATGATTTGAAGGTGTGGTAGATACAGTCTCCCCTCAACAAATCTTAGTTTTATCTTACTAAGATTCATCCAGATAGAAGTGGAGTATCATTAATGGCACTTAACATTTTCCCATCCCATTCACTAATGCAAGGATTCTTGTTGAAGTTCACAAGCAAGTTATCATCTACCTTTTTTCAATCAGTTTTCTTAAAAGTCAATCAGGGGCTAAATTTTAATATTTTTGGCATATATATAGTCCTGTAACTCCTCTGCTTAGAGCCCTATAGTGGCTCCTTATTTCACCCAGAGCAAAAGCCAAAATCCTCACAATGTCTTCTTGGCCCTACAGTATCTACTCCTTACCCTATCTTCCTTGCCTCTCTGACTGTATCTTTTACAGTTCCCCACTCATACTGCTTTAGTGACTACTTGCCTCCTAGCTATTCTTCAAACCTTCCAGGCACATTTTTGTCTTAAGGCTTTTGCCTTCTTACTCTGCCTTGAACACATCCTTCGTCCTCCTTCCCACCCCCAAGTCTACATGGCTCTCTTACCCCTTTCAAACTGTGCTCAAAAGTCAACTCAGTGAAATCTCCCTGACTACACTATTAAAATCGTACTCCCGGGGCACCTGGGTGGCTCAGTGGGTTAAAATTGTACTCCCACTCCCAGTCCTGATTCCCTATCCTTTTTTACCC
The DNA here is from genome assembly GCF_011764305.1 of Mustela putorius furo. Taxonomy (NCBI): domain Eukaryota; kingdom Metazoa; phylum Chordata; class Mammalia; order Carnivora; family Mustelidae; genus Mustela; species Mustela putorius. Next base: position 9,894,148 of record NW_025422045.1, on the reverse strand, counting down.
CATAGTACTTATTTCCTTTCAGTTATTGTGTATTTGCTTATCTGTTGGTTTATGTGTGCTAAAATGATGGCATCCTCTAGCACACTGAATATTTGTCTTTGGCTTCTTTGCCATAGTTGCATGCCTGCTAATGTTGCAGTGAGGGAATTTCAAAAATTTTTAACCCCATTTTTATCAGTCAGAGCTTCATCAGTGGTTATGTTCACACTGGTTTTCCATAAAACATTGTATTAAGGAGGCCATTTACTATTGAAGAGATCTTTCCTTCCATGGCTCACAAAACAGTAGTTCTTTATGTATATCATTCTTATTCATTTGGAATCCTGTACACCTTGTAAGGTGAAGCACAGTAGAAACCCCAGTATTGCATAACTGGTTCTTTTTTTTTTTTTTAAAGATTTTATTTATTTATTTGACAGAGAGAGATCACAAGTAGACAGAGAGGCAGGCAGAGAGAGAGAGAGGAGGAAGCAGGCTCCCTGCTGAGCAGAGAGCCCGATGCGGGACTCGATCCCAGGACCCTGAGATCATGACCTGAGCCGAAGGCAGCGGCTTAACCCACTGAGCCACCCAGGCGCCCTGCATAACTGGTTCTAATACTTGTTTAATTTCTCTAGCAATGTTTTCTCCCTGTATACCATCAATATTTCCTGACAAAGGAATGCATCTTGGTTTCTTGCTACATTTTTTTTTCTACATCAGGAAGGACAAGCATATTGCTTTTTCATTCACTGTTAAGGAAGAAACTTCAAAAGGATTTGGTTGTAAAATCAAGTATCATAGGATTTTTTTTTAAAGATTTTTTATTTATTCGACAGAGAGAGATCACAAGTAGGCAGAGAGGCAGTCAGAGAGAGAAAAGAGGAAGCAGGTTCCCTGCCAAGGAGAGAGCCCAGTTTGGGGCTCGAACCCAGGACCCTGGGATCATGACCTGAGCCAAAGGCAGAGGCTTTAACCCTCTGAGCCACCCAGGTGCCCCAGTATCATAGTATTTTTAAACCTCACCAGAATAATTATGTAGGTTTGTCTTCAGTTTTAAATTTTTTGCTAGTTGTGATGGTTTTTACATTAACTAATACTAATACCTTAAGGCACAGTATACACGTAGGACAAGGTTAGTGTGTGTAAATTCGTATTTCAAATAGTGGTGTTGATATGTTTGGGGGTTTGTTTGTTTTTGTCCACTCATCAGATCAGATGACGTTATCTTATTTTTTTCCTTTAACCCTGTAATGTGAATGATGTAGGGAGAAGGTGAAGTGCTTGTGTGAAGTTCTTGCTTGTGTCTCTATTTTCTGTCTACCTTCTCTTTATGTATTGTTATTTTGCAAAACCCTTTTTAAGCTACCACTTGTGCATTTTGTTGGGATTGTTTTGGTGTTACAACTAGGCAGTTTGCTTAAATGGGTGATCAGAATTAGCTGTATTTCACAGTATGCTGAAATTTAAAAAACGAGTGAGGGCCCAGCTGTCCTGCCCTTCTGTGGCATGGAGCTGTCTGCTTTTAAGGTAGCATCCAGGCCACACTATACCTGTCATATGGATAAATGACAGTTTGTCACTGCCTGTCTTTAAGTTAGTTCAGCAGTTTTTCTGAATCCTTACATAAAAATGAAAGATCCAATATTTACTTTCTATACCATTGTGGTTCATTTTAGGGGCATCCTACTTGGAGATAACTGGCATATAGGGCTTTAAGAATTTATTAGGCCTTATGTAGAAAGCACAGTTTTGTTTTGTTTTTTAATTAATGTGGAAATCTGTCTATAGATCTTTAAATTTTTCTTTCACTTTTTGGGAAAGATTTTATTTTCTTTTTTTTTTTTTTTTTTTAAAGATTTTATTTACTTATCAGAGAGAGAGGGAGAGCGAGCGAGCACAGGCAGACAGAATGGCAGGCAGAGGCAGAGGGAGAAGCAGGCTCCCCACCGAGCAAGGAACCCGATGTGGGACTCGATCCCAGGACGCTGGGATCATGACCCGAGCCGAAGGCAGCTGCTCAACCAACTGAGCCACCCAGGCGTCCCGGGAAAGATTTTATTTTCAAGTAATTTCTACACTGTGGGTCTCAAACTCAACCCCAAGATCAAGAGTCACATGCTCCACCTGAGCCAGGCACCCCTCCTTTTTCACTTTGTGTCTTAGTTTTACCCTATTAAAAAATAGCTTATATAAAATTTTACTGTGCTATATAGACACTATAGCAAGCTATTAAAATGTTTTTGTTTAATGTAAAGCAAGAATATGGTTTGGATTCTAAGTTCATTAGCCCAAGCAAAAAAAAAAAATTTTTTTTCAGAAAATATTTTCTAATCATAACTAAGAACTTGTGCTTTCTACTCATGCTTTTAAAAAAATTTTTATTATTAACGAAAACTTTTTTTTTAAGATTTTACTTATTTATTTGACGGAGAGGGATCAAAAGTAGGCGGGTGGGGAGGGAAGCAGGCTCCCTGCCAAGCAGAGAGCACGATGCAGGGCTTGATCCCACGACCCTGAGATCATGACCTGAGCCGAAGGCAGAGGCTCAACACACTGAGCCACCCAGGTGCCCCTGTTCATGCATATTTTAAAACTAGTATTTCCATTTTACTTGTCTCTTTAGAATGATTCATAAGTATTCCCTTTTACTTGCTTGAATAGGCACATACAGGTGACCCCGTGAAAAACATGGGTTTGAATTGAGCAGGTCTACTTACAGATTTCTTATGGTTCAGTACTGTAAATGTATTTTCTCTTCCTTATGCTTTATTTTTTTTAAGATTTTATTTATTTATTTGACAGAGAGAGATCACAAGTAGGCAGAGAGGCAGGCAGAGAGAGAGAGGAGGAAGCAGACTCCCTGCTGAGCAGAGAGCCCGATTCGGGACTCGATCCCAGGACCCTGAGATCATGACCTGAGCTGAAGGCAGCGGCTTAACCCACTGAGCCACCCAGGCACCCTCTTCCTTATGCTTTAATAACATTTTCTTTTCTCTAGCTTACTTGAAAAGTGCAGTATATATGTACATATAATATAGATAATACGTGTCAATTGACTATGTTACTCGTATTGTGGTCAACAGTCGGCTATTAGTAGTTACGCTTTGGAGACACAGAAGTTCTCTGGATTTTTGACTGTGCTGGGGGTCGGCATCCCTAACTTCTCTGTTGTTCAAGGATCATCAGTATTTAGAACATTCTCCCAGAACAATTTGAAGAAACAGTTTGTTCAGTTCTGGCACCTCGTTACTTTAAACTGGCTTTTAACTAATAGCTGCATTAAGCTTTTTTTCTAACCACAGATGTAGTAACTTTCATTTCTACTGCAGATGAAGGAGAAGATCATGGCCACGACGTAACGGCTACCCAATTAGATCCCTTCTCGACAAACTCACTGGGAAGTGAGAATTTTGCTTCTGAGTCAAGTAGAAGCCTAACAGAAGAACAACAACAGAGAATTGAGAGAAATAAACAACTGGCCTTGGAAAGAAGGCAGGCAAAGCTATTGAGTAATAGTCAGTCCCTTGGAAATGGTAAATTTTATGCTGGGTTTTATGTGCTACCATTAATATATCAAGGGCATGTTAGAAATTTTAACTTTTCTACTATCTGCAAGATAAAATGCCTCTAGGAATAGGAAAATCTGATGTATTAAATTTATATACATTTGAGAAAGCACACGCATGTGTGTATCTATGTGTGTGTGTATGTGAGCTATCTGGAATCTTCAAAGAATAAATGAGTCTAAGATGGTTTTCTGGATAGCTGGGGACTGCTTTAAAAATTATTTTAATCCCTTCATCTTGATTCTGAATCTTTCTTCTTCCCTGACTCCTTAAAGTGTGTGACACATATTTTATCTTTATTTTTTTTTAAGATTTTATTTTTTTAAAACATTTTATTTATTTATTTGGCAGAGATCACGGGTAGGCAGAGAGAGGAGGAATCAGGCTCCCTGCTGAGGAGAAAGCCCGATGCGGGGATGGATCCCAGGACCTGAGCTGAAGGCAGAGGCTTGAACCCACTGAGCCATCCAGGCGCCCCCATTTTTTTTTTTTTTTAAGATTTTATTTATTTATTTGACAGACAGAGATCACAAGTAGGCAGAGAGGCAGGCAGGCAGAGAGAGAGAGGAGGAAGCAGGCTCCCTGTCACACAGAGAGCCCGATGCGGGGCTCGAACCCAGGACCCTGAGATTATGACCGGAGCCGAAGGCAGAGGCTTTAACCCACTGAGCCACCCAGGTGCCCCCCCTTTTGTTTTAAAGATTTAAAATTTTTTTTTTTTTTTAAGATTTTATTTATTTAACAGACAGAGATTACAAGTAGGCAGAGAGGCAGTCAGGGAGAGAGGAGGAAGCAGGCTCCCTGCAGAGCAGAGAGCCCGATCCCAGGACCCTGGGATCAAGACCTGAGCCGAAGGCAGAGGCTTTAACCCACTGAGCCACCCAGGCGCCCCAAGATTTTAAAAATTTATTTGAGAGAGAGAACACAAGGAGGGGAGGGGCATGAGGAGAAGTAGGCTCCCTGCTGCAACTCAGGGCTGCATCCCGGGACCCTAGGATCATGACCTGAGCCAAAGGCAGACACTTAACCAACTGAGCCACCCAGGGACCCCATATTTTATCTTTAGGATCGTAATTTTGAACATTAATTATTATGGTACTTTTCTAAACGTATAAAATGCCTTCTGCACCTTTTGAGGATTTTAGAGCCATTTGCTGTGACTTACATAGGTCCTTAATTTTTATTGTATTGTGTCACTTAGCTGTCAGTTTGCTTATCTGATGCATTCTCTTCTCTTTTTAAAACTTAAAATTAGGGGCACCTGGGTGGCTCAGTAGGTTAAGTCGCTGCCTTCGGCTCAGGTCATGATCCCAGGGTCCTGGGATCGAGCCCCGCATCCGGCTCTCTGCTCAGCAGGGAGCCTGCTTCCTCCTCTCTCTCTGCCTGCCTCTCTGCCTGTTTGTGATCTCTCTCTGTCAAATAAATAAATAAAATCTTTAAAAAAAAAAATAAAACTTAAAATTTGCTGTTTTTAAAACAGACTGTGAGTTTGGAAACTAGACAAGATTATTAAAACTACATTTAAAAATAATCCAGATTGGTTTTGAGTGAAGCAAACTGCATGTCTTTTTCCATTTCCAATGTAGTTTTCCTTTTGAAATGGAAAAATAAGAATTATGGTTAAATAGTGAAGATACCATGTTATAAAATATGAATTTAATCTTCAGCTTTACAAATGGGTATTTTATTACTACCAGGTGAAAAATGACATGAAGATCCAACTATCATTGATGGCAGTTCCTTTGCTGTCATTATCAAAGTATACCTGGCAATAAGCATTTTAAGGCCCATCTTCTATTTATAATGTATTACTTTAAAATTTGCCCAAATAGAAATAAGGATCCTAAATTTTCTTTGCTAGAGATCACTTTGATGTATAGCTGTTAAGAGCACTTGATTTTTAAAAATTTTCGTCTAATAGCTGCGATTTTTGAAAGAGAACAGTTGCATTTGGGTACAATTCAAGAGTTTGAGTTTGGTACCTTTCAAGACTTGCATTTTTGAATGAACTTTATACATCTATACAGGTGACTATTGGAAGAAAGTGATCATAGATTTCATTTCCACTGAGAAAAGTTTGTGGAGAGATTTGTATTTATCAGGTAAGATTGGATCAGGTGCTTATAATGAGTAATAATGATGATTTCTCTTTTAGACTTGTTAATAAACACACAGACCACTGAAGAGGTTAATACAGATGAGGATCAAGAGGAGTCATTGGTTGGATTTAACAAAGACATTCTAGATAATCCACATGATGCTGCTGCTGCTGCCAATACTGTAAATGAAGAGGACGAATTAAAAACAGAGACAACACAGCTGGACCATTCCTTTTAAAATGTATAGTCATTAACTTTATGCTTTCTCCAGAAATGTTACTGAGATTGGATAGGCTTCAACTAAGAGAAAATCTATGAACTTCTTACCCTCTAAGTTTTAGATTAGTATGTATTTTGTCTACTTGGAGTGAAAATTCTTATGTAGTAAGACTTTCACAGATTTCTGTTTAAAATATTGTATTATTTGTATTTATACTTGTTTCTTTAGTTGAGCCTATTTATTTAATGTTTTTTATATAGATGTGACTTTATAAAAGCGATTAGTAGTTAAGAAGCACCTCTGCTGCTAGAGTGCCATTGAATGTCGTTTTCACTAAATTGGGGATTTTGAGATGTAAATATATAATAAATATTAATGTCCATTAACAAAAAGAAATCTTAGGGGCACCTGAGTGGCTCAGTGGGTTAAAGCCTCTGCCTTCGGCTCAGGTCATGATCCTAGGGTCCTGGGATCAAGCCCCGCATCGAGCTCTCAGTGGGGAACCTGCTTCCTTCTCTCTCTCTGCCTGCCTCTCTGTCTACTTGTGATCTCTGAGTGTCAAATAAATAAATAAAAATCTTAAAAAAAAAAAAAAAAAAAAAAAAAAAAGGAATCTTATAGACTGTCTCTAGAGACTTTATGAAAGTTTCTTATTGCTATTTAGTTGTGCAATTTACACTTTTGGTAAAATGTTTAAGGTTTCTGTATGTGTTTACATGTGTTTGGAGAAACTTAAAAGGGTCACCTGAAAGGCAGCTGTATTGCCTGGCCTGCGTCTGTCCATTCTAGGGGAGTTCAGATGCTCTTTGGTACCTTACCGACAAGTGGGAGAAACTTGCAAAGCATCATGGGGAACACAGAACACCTAGGAGGATCCACACAAGACTGGGAAGGACATGTTCAATAATGATACAGAAATGGAAATCCTAGGAAATATGAAAGACTTGGGAATGGCAAATACGAGGTTAGGAGTATTACAGCCAGATGGTGAGAAGATCTCATTGGAGTTTTTCCTGCCTGAGTTTATCAGCCTGGTGGAGGAGTGAATTACAGATGAAGTGACACATTGGCAACCAAGTTTAAGGGTCTAGTTCATGGCAGATTCCGATGGGCAACAAGGAAAGGCAAAGCTAGTTTTTACAAACTAGGAGATGGGAAGGTTGCTTTTTTCCTTCTTTTAAGATTTTATTTTTTAAAGTAATCGCTACACACAGTGGGGCTCAAACTTAAAACCCTGAGATCCAGAGTCGCATTTTTCACCAACTGAGCCAGCCAGGTGCCACATGAAGGCTGCTTTTTGTGTGTGAGACTGGCACAGTGATGCTGCTAAAGTGGCTTTCTCTCTGAAGTGGGGACACGCAGGCATCTTAATGCTATCAGGTTTGCTGACTTCTGCTGGTGATGGAGGGTGACAAGGATGGTTGGGCTGAAAACCAGAAGCTGAGCACAAGAACATATGGGCTGGGGTGAGGGGGCCTCTGGCTGGCTGGGGACTGGCCTGGTGGAGGACTAAAGTTTTTTTTTTCCCAGCAGTGGGATACACTGGCAAAATAACAAGTCTTCCATAAGGGCCAGGCCAATGCAGCTCCATCCAAGGAGTACTCAGAAAAATGAGAGGGTGGAAAGGGGAAGTTTGAGGAAACAGACATTACTTACCTCTGCACTCCACCCCATTCCCTGTGCTTTATCCACAACTGGTATGGGGACAGCAGGGGACGTTTGAGTCACATGAAATAGGAGTTTTAAAGTGAGTAGGTGGACAGAACTAAGTCTTAACCTGAAGACAACCTGAAAAGTTAATCTGAAAGCTGTCAGAGGGGCCTAGGATCCAAATGGTCCAGAGTAGCTGTTACTAGAAAAATTAAGTTATTTTGGAAGAATGGATTTGAGATAAGCTAATGAAAAATCAATTCTGGATTTATTAAAAAGAGACTGACAATCTGTCTATCCACTTCTGAAAAATCAGTTTCCACAGGGACCTAACTGCTCTTTAATGCAACTCTAATAAATGATGAGAAAATGTTCTGCGTCTTGGTGAACTATCAACTGAATCCCAAATGACTAGAACATTAGGTGACAAAGAACATTAGATGTTAATGTTAAAAAGAAGGTTGAAAGTGTTCACAAAACAGTTATTTTAATGAAGCAAAAAGTATTTCACATTCCATAACTGTTGGACACATCCAGGAGAGCTAGGTCCCTTATCTCTTCCAGGAGTGTGTATAGGCTTCTTCCCTTTGTTTGACAGTATTTCTGATAATCTTCCTGAATGACGTTTACTTTGACTTCTTGAGCAAGCTGAGCCTCCTCCACAGATCTAGTTACTTCCTTCACTAAATCACTCTTTAACAAGAGGGAGCTCTGATGAAAAAGTTCTTTATCTGGTATCAGGTATGGTTTATTGCTTATTATTTCAAGCCTGATTGTATCAGAATGGCAACGGGAGGCCTGTACGGATATTCTCACCTATCACAGAGAAGAAAAGGCATGTTACCAAATCTCATTTTTTTTTTTTTAAAGATTTTATTTATTTATTTGGCAGAGAGAGATCACAAGTAGGCAGAAAGGCAGGCAGAGAGAGAGAGAGTAGGAAGCAGGCTCCCCACCGAGCAGAGAGCCCGATGCGGGACTCGATCCCAGGACCCTGAGATCATGACCCGAGCCGAAGGCAGAGGCTTAACCCACTGAGCCACCCAGGCACCCCCCAAATCTCATTCTTCATACATGACACTGAAAGCAAGGCTTAATGTAAATACGGACTTACTGTTACATGGTCAAACAAATGGAACGTAACAGACTCCCCGCCTGTTGTGGTAGAGGTGATTTTGTTTTGAAATCGTTGAAGAGATCCTGGTTTCCATTCAGAACGGCTGTCTGAGCCACACGAGATCACCAAACCATCTTTATTTCTTAGATAAGCGGCACCTTTAATTCCAAACCTGAATCATTGCCAGAATAAAAATCCAGAGATAATGTATTCTCAGTATACAACTTTTGTACCCTCCATCTAGAATGCTAGTTTTTATTCTAGATTAAAACCAACTTTTCCTCTCACCTCCAAATATTTCACTGAGCAGGTGGAAAACTATTTTGCTAAATAAGGAAGTAAAATCCTGTCTTACTTAACACTAATACAGATGTACTAGATGCTAATCTTTTATAATTTTTTTTTAAGTAGGAGCCCAACATAAGGCTTGAACTCAGGACCCTACGATCACAACCTGAGCTGGGATCGAGTCGGATGCTTAACTGACTGAGCCATCCAGGTGCCCTTTTTATACTCTTATAGTGCATTATTCTCTTATAGTATGTACATCTGTACCTACAAATAGTTGTTGTATTTTAACAAGTTACATCTGACACAGTCTTTGTGTTCTACACTAATTTAACTATAATTTTTTTTTTTTTAAGATCTTATTTGATAGAGACCATGAGTACAGTGGGGGTAAGGGCACAGGGACAGGGACAAGCACACTCCTGGCTGAGCAGGAAGCCCAACTCGGGTCTCGATCCCAGGACCCTGAGATCATGACACAAACTGAAAGCAGATATTTAAACCAACTGAGCCAGCCAGGTGCCCCTATAACTATGATTTCTTAACAACTATTATGTTAGATGTAACATACCTTGGTATAAATACGAGTACTCCATTTGTTCTAATTGAATATATAACTCCATCAGATATGCAACGCGCCTCATTCTCTGGGTCTTTGTCTTTAAAATACATGCACTGGAAGAGCTCCGTAGATTGCTTCTGAGAATGCTGGGCTGCCTGGAAGAAGCAGCACAACCCAAAGCAGGCTAAAGCACCCGGTCATCCCCAGGGGAAACGCAGAATTCATACTTCCACAGAAACGACGTCTTTAAAAAGGCTGGACTTACTAAAGTATTGGTAAGTATTAACACAAATATTCTTCCGTATCATGAATTCAATCAGTTTTGTGGGAGCCTAACCATCCAGCAAACATTGCCTAAAAATGTCCTTTAGAAAATTAATTCTTTAAGAAAATAACATGTGACTTAGACTCTGTTTACAGTTCATTCAGACAGGAAAGTATCTGAATCCATGCCTCCCCTTCATTTTGTCTGTCCTACCACAATCCTGCTGGTGCAAGTATAAATTAGTACTGCTATCCCAAAGGGCAATTTGGTCAAATGCACCAAAGATTTACTTGTGCACACCTTCTGAGTCAGCAATCTGGGCAACTGTCTGAGAAGTCTGTAAGGTATATATACAAGGAGGGATGTCAACTGGGTTGCCCAGGACAACAGTGCTGCCCAACAGAATCTGGGCAGAATGGAAACACTAGCCTACATGGCTAGTGACTATAATACTGCACAGCAGTGAACTAGAATACAAGATACAAAAATTGTATTAAATATTGAGGTAGTTTCCAATTTTTCTGTATCACCAAATTCTCTCTTCTATGCTGTACAATATTGTAGCCACTAGCCAACAATAGGAAATAAAATACAAAGCAGCTTCTAAAAGAAGCCTGTCATTTCTCTGAGGTGATGTTGTCAGTCACAGATGTGTCAAGTGCAAAAGATTTCAGAGAGCAGGTATGCTACCCTATTTGTCATGCATAAAAATCACGGTCTGGAATAGTGAATAATGGCTATCTTTGGGTGGTGAGATGATGCGTGGTCTTTTTGGGAAAAACATCTGACCTATTGTCAAATCTCCTACACCCACATTAAATGACTTTGTAACATCTGTAAATATTGAGAGCAACACAAGAGACATTACAATTTTTCACCTTATTTCCTTGGGTAGAATAATGCTAGAATTTAATGTGCTAGACTATATGGCTCTTCATTCCATCACAAAATAAAGCTGGTACTCTCTTAGCAAAAGAGATGATGGAAGAGAATTTAAAATCCCTTCTTACTCGGTTTCTGTTGTTGATATGTCTGCATAATTCCTCAAGATCTTTGTTGCTGAGCAAATTGTCCTTTATTTCCATTTTCTTATCTTTTGAAATGGCTGCCATCAGCAATCGGTGTACTACGATATCTGAGTATCTTCTTATCGGAGATGTAAAGTGAGTATATTTATCTAATGCAAGGCCTTCAAAAAGAAACCAAAAGATGGAAATCAACAACAACAAAAAATATTTTTTAAATGACCTGCTCAAGGTTATGGCCACACAAAAGAATGCTATCATTCACCATAATGATGGAACTCTTCCTCCGCACACGACCCAGTAGAGAAATACAGTGCGTTAGACATGGCCTGTGTGGCCATGGATCGCAGCAATCTGTTTACGATGGGATCGTTGGGGTCATTCGCATTATCCAGAGAATCAGCCAGTGTTTTATTGGACCTGACAAAAAAACCCGAAAGACCTTTATTTAGTCTCCAGCAACAATGTGCAAGTCAATACTCTAAGGGCAATCTTTCATTCTGAAGAAATTTTATTTTGGATCCATTTTAGATGCAACTCTTTTCAACTACAGAAATCTAGTCTGCTTTTAAGGTTGAAACAAAGAAAGTGTATAATTTTAAATAGTATTTCCAAAGTAGTTAAAAACCATGTACTGATACCTATGTGGTTAGGTTAATGTCCAGCACATAGTAGGTGTCAAATACTTTTGTGGAACTGAATTCCTAATACGCTTAATGTGAAATATCCCTTACAGATCAAAGAATGGACTTTTTGGAAATCAAGAATTACTGAGCCAGGGACACGTGGGTGGCTCAGTGGGTTAAAGCATATGCTTTCAGCTCAGGTCATGATCCCAGGGTCCTGGGATTGAGCCCCACATCGGGTTCTCTGCTTGGCAGGGAATCTGTTTCCTCCTCTCTCTCTGCCTGCCTCTCTGCCTACTTGTGATCTCTGTCAAATAAATGAAGAAAATCTTAAAAAAAACAACAACAACAAACAATTACTGAGCCAGAGGGACTTAAAAAACAGAACTAAACCAAACCTGAGGTGCAGTCCCTTTTTTTTTTTTTTTTAAAGAGAAAGGGACAGGGAATATTGCTTATTTACTCAAATAATCTTTAAAACCCAGAAATATAGAATATTAAAAATGAAACTAACAGGGGTGCCCGGGTGGCTCAGTCGTTAAGCGTCTGCCTTTGGTTCAGGTCATGATCCCAGAGTCCTGGGATGGAGCCCCGCATCAGGTTCCCTGCTCAGTGGGGCGCCTGCTTCTCCCTTTCCCACTCCCTCTGCTTGTATTCCCTTTCTCACTGTGTCTCTATCAAATAAATAAATAAAATCTTAAAAAAAAAAAAAAAGTCACATGCTCTACTAACTGAGCCAACCCCTGTATAGCATTTTCAATAGGGAAAATCTTTTCTTCTGGAGGAGGGATAAAAATGTCTCATTCTATGAAGGGATGGTATACATTTATCTTTGGTGTGGTATTTTAGGATGTTGCCTCAAAGATAAGTTGCATTTTTAAAGCACTAAAATAAACAGGATTACTTCTTGGTATATGCCAAAGGGGTCTATGAAATTAAACCAGGAGTAACAGGTCCCTTACTTCTGCATCACAAATTTTAGTGGATCAAAATTATGCCTAAATAAACTTTTAATTTTAATCTCTATACCTACATTGTAGTAAATGCAGAGAGCCAAGAAGTTTTCTATTTTTGGTCAAAGATCTGGCTGTCCCATTTTAGGAACTACTATAAGATAAATAAGTGTACAGCACTCCCTCCATTCCTCTGCCCCCACAAGAGAGGAGTTACCGTGTATCTATGAAGAAGCCTTTTGCTTTAGCACATTCTCGCAGTTCAGAAAAAAACTCCTGCTGTGGAGGAGGGTGTTGGCGCAACAAGGCCTGATGAGGGAAACTCTCCCAGATCTTCTTGGCTACCCAGTGGTTGGCCAAGATCATGCATTCAGCCACCGTCTCGTGGACTTCCAGGGGCTGCCTGGGGATGAGGTCATGGATGTTCTTTTTTTCATCCAGCTGAACACGAATCTCTACCCCCTCTAATTCCAGGGCCCCGCAACGGTCTCGCTTAGCCCGGATGTGGCGCGCTATTTCAGTCAACTTTCCAATGGCCCACACCAACTCCTCTAGCTTGGCTTGTCTGCTCTTCTCATCCAAGTCTCTGAATTCTGGAATATCATCAACAATGTGGAAGTTTCCGTCCAGCAGTTCCTGGGCTGCTTCATAAAACAGTTTGTATGCTGATCGAATAATGGTTCTGCTGTACCACACTGTCTTAATTTCATAGGAGGTTTTATCCAATTCCCATATGACACTTACGGCATACCTATAAAACCAGTAACACTGACGTTATTCAATTCTTCCATTTTTGAAGCAAGTAGAATAGACCCTAAATGTAACTTAAAAGAAATGATAATGCTACAGGTTTTTGGACCAATGTCTCAATTCAAACACTCCGCCATTAACTCAAAAATTATTTAAAATTAAAACAACAAAGTTAGTCTAGATTCTGTTGAGCTCTGAGCATATCTGAAATGAGTTCACATGTAATGTTACAATGTTCTCCATTTTGATTACACTAGAGTAGCACTGAGATAATCAAGTCTGGTGGGCTTGCTAGTAAAGAAGAAAGCCTTTCAAATCAAAAGAATAACAATGAACTATCATATCACTCTCGATGGAGGGTTAATTAGCAAAAAAAGTTCACTTAATAAAGACCCACTTTACGGGGCGCCTGGGTGTCTCAGTGTGTTAAACCACTGCCTTCGGCTCAGGTCATGATCTCAGGGTCCTGGGATCGAGTCCCGCATCGGGCTCTCTGCTCAGCAGGGAGCCTGCTTCCCTTCCTCTCTCTCTGCCTGCCTCTCTGCCTGCTTGTGATCTCTCTCTGTCAAATAAATAAATAAAATCTATAAAAAAAAAAAAAAAGACCCACTTTACCATCACTCTGTTTAAAAACACATGCAACATTTGCACCTCATATAAAAACAAAGGGCTACTTTTCCTAATATGTAGAGTTCTTACAAATTATTAACAAACAGATGGAGAGCAAAAAAAAAAAAAAAAAAAGGAAGGAACGGAACCTGAAAGTTCCTTTTATTTTTATTTATTTATTTATTTTTTAAAAAAGATTTTATTTATTTATTTGACAGAGAGATCACAAGAAGGCAGAGAGGCAGGCAGAGAGAGAGAGAGGAGGAAGCAGGCTTCCCGCTGAGCAGAGAGCCCGACGTGGGACTCGATCCCAGGACCCTGAGATCATGACCTGAGCCGAAGGCAGCGGCTTAACCCACTGAGCCACCCAGGCGCCCCTGAAAGTTCCTTTTATAGAAACAGAAAAGAATACATACATATATGAGTGTTAAACATACACAATAATGTTTAACCTTATTCATAATAGGAAAAGTGCAAATTAAAACCACCTAAGTAAGACACAATTTTCATCTCAAATTGGCAAAGATAAAAAAAAATACAACATATTGTGTTGGTAAGGCTGTTGGGGAACAAGCATTCTCATACATCGGTGGTGGGAATATAACTGGTGTAATTTTTATGGAGGGCAATTTGATTACATCTATCTAAACACAAATGCATTTACCCTTTGACACAGAAATTCCACTTCTAGGAATTTATCTGTCAGTTATACTCTACTTTTTTTTTTGTTAGATTTTTATTATTATTATTTTTTTTAAGATTTTATTTATTTATTTGACAGAGAGAAATCACAAGTAGATGGAGAGGCACGCAGAGAGAGAGAGAGGGAAGCAGGCTCTCTGCTGAGCAGAGAGCCCGATGCGGGACTCAATCCCAGGACTCTGAGATCATGACCTGAGCCGAAGGCAGCGGCTTAACCCACTGAGCCACCCAGGCGCCCCTATACTCTACTTTTAAAAATATGAAATGACGGGACGCCTGGGTGGCTCAGTTGGTTGGACGACTGCCTTCGGCTCAGGTCATGATCCCGGAGTTCCGGGATCAAGTCCCGCATAGGGCTCCCAGCTCCACAGGGAGTCTGCTTCTCCATCTGACCTTCTCCTCGCTCATGCTCTCTCTCACTGTCTCTCTCTCAAATAAATAAATAAAATCTTTAAAAAAATATATGAAATGACTTATGTTCCATGTAATTCAGTACAGTTTTGTTTGTAATAGCCAAAGACTGAGAATAATCCAAATTTCCATAGACAAGCAACTGTTATTAATATGGAATGATCTACAAGCTACACTGTTAAGAGAAATAAAAAGCAAGCAGCTGAATAGCATCCATACATATAACGTCACAATCTGAGTATGAGAGAGAGACCACATGTCTACATTTGTGTGTATATGCACTATATCCAGAAAAATACATAAAAACTTGGTAACTGGGGGAAAGAGACAGGAGGGGAGCCTTTCATGAAATATCTTTTGGAACCTATAAATTTTGGACTATATGGTTTTATTATGTATTCAAAGACAGATATAAATGTTAACTACCACAAATAAAAGACTCCCTAAGTTCATGGTCCTCATGCAAAACAGCCTCAGCCAGGGAATATATATGCACAAAGTCGTCCACGTTTGTTCCTAGCCTTTTAGCTGAGTTTTAAAAAGCCAACAACAGGGGGAGAAGCGGCCTCACAGCTAGACGTACAGAAAAGACGACAGGAAGGGCAGGGAAGTCTAGAGAAAAACCGCCTACAAATGAGTGGCGCAGAGGGGACAGGGGAAAAATGGGGGTAGAGAACAGGGGGGCAGAGTGTATTCAAAAGCAGAGGAGAAAGAGACCAGAAGCAAAGCACTGGACAGCACAGAAGAGCCAAGACAAGCCCTGGTGATCGAAGAAAAAAAATCATGAACAAACTCACCTATCAACGCCTCCCAGAAGGGAGCACAGATCAGCACTGAGGATGGAGGGCAGCATGTCATAGCGACGGTCTGCTAAATAGTAAGTGATGGCCCTGTGAACGACACATATGTGGGTGTGTGACCTTCAGTAGCACGGCTGCCAGCCGCAGGGGCCGTGGGGGAGGGAAACCGCCAAGTCCATAGTGCAAATCCCCCAAGGCTATTGCTTTTTCATAAAGCGCAGCAGACTGGGTAATGGAGCTATTCCCACGTTCCCACTTTTCTAAGGGAGACTGCCTTGGGCTGAATATTCTTCCACTGATATAGAAAAGAAAGAAAAAGTGACATGAATCTTAGCTGTCTAAGAAAAATTAGAGTGTAATGAGCCGGTATTTATAGGAAAGAGTATCCATCCAGGAAAAATTTAACTCATCACAATTTGGAAGGAAAGTGGGTTTGAAAAGGTTCTGTTAAAAAAAAAAAGGAGGGGCGCCTGGGTGGCTCAGCGGGTTAAAGCCTCTGCCTTTGGCTCAGGTCATGATCCCAGAGTCCTGGGATTGAGCCCCGCATCGGGCTCTCTGCTTTGTGGAGAGCCTGCTTCCTCCTCTCTCTCTACCTGCCTCTCTGCCTACTTGTGATCTCTGTCAAATAAATAAATAAAATCTTAAAAAAAAAAAAAAAAAAAAAGGAAAGGTAAATTGATCAAGGAACTATTTCTCTATAGGGAAAGGGGAAGTGGACCTCCATTTTTTCCCTTTTTTTCTAGAAGGGATTTGCAGAATTGCACAAAACTGGGAAATCTTTGATTTGAGACTGAAAATAGGGAGTTATGAACTAGGTGAAGGTCCCAAATACAAACTCACACCGTTGGTCTCAAAATGCATTACCTTGTCCTAGCTTCGATGTCGATGTAAGAATTTGGTGGCACGAAGTGTGTTACATCTGCAATGTGGACCCCGAGTTCCAAGTTGCCGTTAGCTAAGGTTCTGACTGAGAGCGTGTCGTCCACATCTTCACAGCCTTTTGGGTCAATGCTGAACACGAGATGGGTTTCCCTCAAGTCTTTCCGTTCCCGTTCCTCTTCTGGACTCACTTTCCAGGGATTTTCTGGTGTGTTGACTGGCATTTCACACATCTATATGATAACAGTCAGATATTCAGCAATTCTCGCACCACAGGCTTCCTATGAAACTCTGCTCTGGAACATTCTCACTGCAATCTCACAGAAATCCATTCATTCCCCGTTACCTTTTGCAATTAACGTGTTTACTTCTTTTGATTGATAATTATTTATTAGGTGCCTAATGTGTATCAGGAACTGTGCTAGGCTCTGGAAAGTTCAGGAGCCAATAGGAAAGACCCAGTCCCCTGTCTTTGAGGAACCTTACAGTCTGCCAGTTTCCAGCAGCTTCTTTAGTTATGCAGGCCAGAACAAGGATGAATGGTGGCTTAGAAAGAGTGCAACCTCTTGCCCACTTTCAAATGATCCACTTTTTAAATGCAGTGGAGCTTTTAATTCAAGTCAAGCTCTGAAAAAAAAAACCCCAATATGTCCCAAGTACTAAAAGCCTGCTCCTTAAAGATAATTTAAGTGGGACAATCTAGGGCACTTTCTCTCTATTATTACCTGTTTAGGCCATCAATTTGCAGTTAAGTAGGCTAAACAGGAAGAGAAAATTCTAGTCCTGTGAAGTCTACACCATGCTTTATTTTATTCTAACATTTTCACTAAGAGCTGTCAAAACAAGTCAACAAATAATTTCTAGAAACTAATGTTAAGCATAAAAATTTAATAATGTAAAATATTCTAAAATATTTTACTATTATAGCTCCTGTTCTGTCAAAGACTATAATGAAAATAAGAACACCCATACGTTTTTGATGGCAATGCAAACTGGTCCAATTTTTCTGGAGAATAATCTGCCGATACAAATAAAAGCCACTTAAATTTTTTATGCCCTTTGACTTGGTAATCTTACTTTAAGGATTATATCCCAAGAAAAATGATGCAAAAGAAAAAAAAAAAAAGCAGTATTTAGAAAAATGTTTGAAGTGGCATTTCTTCTACTACTGAAAAATTAAACAGCCCCATGCCCCAAAACTAAGGAAGACTTAAGCAGAGTACATTGATATGCAATAATTTGCCATTAACTAGGAAGACATAGCTGTATCAATACACAGAAATAGCTGGAAGTGAAAGAAGCAGAACAGAAAATAGCAAAGGCACACTATGGATCTAGTTATGCAAGAATGATAAACAAGATCTATGAGGATTGTAAAAGATCATAAAGTGATGAACATAGCTAATGTTTTAGGTTTACTGAATGTGTGTTTTCTGCAAAGGTTACAAAAACTGTTTCATGAGCATGACTTGGTGACCCGCAGGTCAGAGATGTATGGGACCCTAGAAGCTACTCCTCATGGCTCTGTGCAGGCCTGTGGGTGAGTGATTAGGACGGGGAGTGGAGCCCAGTAGCGTCTGTAACCAGGCACCTTTGCAGCTGGGGGCGATAAGCCACTGACAATAAGCCACTGACATACCATTTTTAAGCACAGTTGGAAAATGTAAAAATCTGAGAGCTGTGAGGCTCTGGGAAACTATGCACTCTAAGCTGACTTCAGTCTGGTCCACACACAGAACAGAGAGGAGTGAGCTGCTTCCATTATCTGTGACTTTCGTGAGTGGTTACACAGTACAGAGATTTTTCTTCTTAATGATGAAACAAACAACAAACAAATGCAAAAAGAAACTGTACAGAATGTCTTTCACCAGACCAAAGGACTCCAGGAAACCGGACCTGAGCTTCGGAGAAAGGGACAACCGAAATGCTGTTTTCCACCAGGATGGTCGCAATTTCCCCTTCCAGGTCCCCGATTCTGCCTAAAACACGCACAAAATGTCCATTTGGGTACAGGGATGTCGACTCCCAGGAATCGATGCGCACAACCACCCGGAAGTCCTGCACAAAAAGAGAAAAGAAACCCCACCAGCCCAGCTCCAGGAATTAAGTGGGTCAGTCAGAGGCAGCAGACACACAAGATACACAGCATCAAGCTCCAAAGAGAATGGCCGACTGAACAGTGGGCTTTGCTTTTTGTTTTGGTTCTTGCTGTTTTACTAAATTGCCAGATGGTTATGTAAGTGCTCAGCCCAAGGCTTTGGAAGGAGGCAATATCCCTCTACATCCAATAAGGAGGCTGCAAATTTCTGTTAAAGAAAGCCAACTGCGACACATTCTAGTTAATATTTGCAACACAAAAGAAAACCCCATGGTGCATAGTACAAATTCCGTTTCAAAACAAAAATCTCAATTTTGCCAGTGTGGGAGTTACTTTCTACTTTCTTTGAAGTTACTTGCTAAGTTTCATGGACATCTTTCAGTGGGGAGGGAGGGGTCAATGTGAACTGAACCCCACTGCTTCCAAGTTCCAGCAAACCACGGGTTTGGGAAGCGAGGGCTGCAAGAAGCCTCCGACGGCCCACAGAAGGCCTCCAAGGATGCGATGGGTGCATCAAGACCTGGTTACTGGCTGGGGACGTCTGGCTACTAAGTCTCATTTACAAACTGCAGAACATCAGGCAAATGAAACTGGGCCATGCCTGTGCTTTTTGCCACAGTAAGTTAATTTCTAACTTCCTTGTTTATATCTTCCCTCCAGCGCTATATTCCTTTATGGATAATCAATTTGGTGAAGTACCACTAGATCATCCCTACAGGGCAGAGAGATCGTATTTCTGTATCGCTAGCTGGAAGAAAGCTTGTTAGTGTTGGCAAAGCATAGCTATTGAAAGTTTCTGTGTTGGACAGCCAGATAATGTATGGACTCTGTAGCTGTCCTACACGGCTCTTTCTAGGACAGTTTCTCTCTGGCTTTCATTTATTAACCAAGGACTGCTTAACAGACGGTTCTATATATTTAGAATTTTTTAAAAACAGGATCTCGAAATGCCAGATGCCATCAATAATTTATCCCTTCTTATGCAAAGGCACTGCGTTTCCTGGTGGAGTGGGAGGGCCAGCAAAGACAGGAGGAAAAGTACAATGGCAGCTACCTGGAGCGCTTCCGTCTGCTGAGTGCTGATGCGGATTTTGGGAATTCTGTTATCCCAAGGTGTAACTAGGATTTTCTGAGCATTTTTGCCCTGAGACTGGACCTCTTCTTTGGATGGAAATGTCACCACGTAATCCCGCCAGTTCTTCTGTAGGATGCCCACCACTTTGCCTTTGGGAAAACAAAACAAACCACTTTGCCTTTGGGAGAACAAAACAAAACAAGGCCTTCTTTGGTGAGATGTTACCTCTCTGGATGCTGACTCATTCAGCAGTGAGGAAGGAAAACAGGAAACACAACGTTCAGTTTGTCTCAAGCACATCCACACAAGTCGAGAGTTGTCCTAATGAGCCCTGTTCTAGGTGCAGGAAATGTAGCAGCATCAGAACAAAATTCTTGATTTTCCAGAGTGGATGTTCTAGTCTGGGTGTCCGTAGGGGTGGGAAACAGACAATAAAAAGTAAATACAGGAAAGGTAGCGATGTTTGCTAAGGAAGGTACAAAACAGGATGAGGTGACCAAGAGTGACAAAGGGTCAGCAATGGCAGCTATTTTAAGTGAAGTGACAATCTGAGCAGAGAGTTGAAGTGAGGGAGGTTGGCGTGAGGAGGTTTGGGGAAAGCCTGTTTTCAGTGCAGAAGTCAAGATGGTCAATGTGGCAAGAGCAGTGATGATGAAGACAGTGACAGAAGGCAGCCCAAGCCGGTGGGACCATGTAGGCCATGGTAAAGACTTTGGATTTTATTCTGAGAGAAACAGGAAGCAGTTATTAGAGAGCGTTAAGCAGAGACATGACAGGACCCAAAGCCCTTTAAAGGGACTCCTGTGGCTGGCTCCCATGTGGAGAAGAGGCCATTGGGAGCAAGGGAGGGAGCAGGGAAACCAGTGAGGCGGAGACTGGGGTGACCACATCAAGGGGTTCTAGAGGACCCTATCAGGAGAGATCTGACGAAGCATGGGAGCCGCCACATTCAGGCCACGTGGGACTTGCTGATGAGTGAGAAAAATGTGGAGGGTTATCCCTGGGCCTTTGGGTTGGCCACGCGTAGAATGAACCTGCTATTGCTATTTATTGAGAGGGGGAAGACTTGGGGAGGAGCAGGTTTGGGGTTAGAAATCAGGAGTTTGTTATCAGGCGTGTTAAGTAGGAGGTACCCATTGGACATTCCGTGGAAGATGCCAAACAGACAACTGAGGAGACGACACCAGAGGCTGAGCAGGGGGTCTGGGTTGGAGAAGCAGAGCAGGAGGAGTGGAGGACATTCAGTGAGCCGCCCAGGCACATCCCAGAGGTCTGTAAGATGGAGAAGCTCCAGCAAAGGGACCAAGAAGGAGCACCCAGCAGAGAAGGCAAAGCACCTAAAGCCAAAGATGACACAGCAATCTGTTGGCCAAATGCTGCCAAGGGTTACAGGTGCCCGGGGCTGTAGGCAATGAGGTCACTGGTGCCCTTGACAAGAGGTCAAAGGTTTCTGGGCGGTGGGGACACCTGAATGTAGCGGCTTCGGGAGACAATGAGTAGAGAGAACACAGTGGTAGCAGTCTCCCTGAGTCTTGCCACACACTGAAGCAGAGGAAAGGGCAGCAGCTGGATGGGATGTGGGACTTGAGAGGATTTTGAGTTTTGTTCTGTTCTAGGATGGGGAAAATGATGACTTATTTGGATGCTGAGGATAATAACATCAATCAGCAGAGATGGGGAAATGGGTAATGGAGGAAAAGAAATGACAGCAAAACTTAATAACTGGTATTTCTAGATCGTTCGAGAGAGAACAAATAAACGTGCTTCGGAACACCAGAAACCAAGAGGCCTGCCGGCGGGCTCACCTGTGGGCATGGGTTCACTCGGGGGGTCTCCCAAGGCCTTGTCATCACTGTCATTCTCACATAGGGCAGCCGTTCTTCCTTTCCATTCATTTTTAGGCAGGAGTTCCACAACTACCACATCTCCATGAATCGAGCGATTTCGAGCCTTCATCCCGTGGACAAGGATGTCACTGA
This sequence comes from Mustela putorius furo, assembly GCF_011764305.1. NCBI lineage: Eukaryota > Metazoa > Chordata > Mammalia > Carnivora > Mustelidae > Mustela > Mustela putorius. Next base: position 9,872,492 of record NW_025422045.1, on the reverse strand, counting down.
CTAAACCTGTGTTTGGGCAGGCACACAGAGACCTCATAAAGCTGTGGGGCCTGCCACATGCAACACACTGGCCCTGCGGAGAAAAGCTTCCTCCTTCAAAGGGGAGGCCAAACTTTGTCCCACAGGTTAGGAATGAAGAAACACAGCCAACACGTCCTCTTACACCACGTGCTTTTAGAAGGGCTTCCTCTGCCCATCTCTATGGCAAGTGACCATTCCCTGCACAAGCCTATGGAAGCCCACGCTGGAATTTTGTCAGGCCTACAGGGGCCATGCAGCCAGGGAGTGGCGAGCAGCCCAATGAACCACAGGCCCCGCCTGACTCCTGAGCAGCAGCCAGCGGGAGAAGTTCTCTTTCCCCTCCCATCCAGCCACATCCCCTTGACTTTCAGGGTGTTTGTACCCTGCCATTGAAGACCAGGACCTATGCGCTATTATGATACAGCTCATTTACACATTTTCATTTTCATCACTTTTAAGATTATTCCAGTTAGGCCGCACTGGGCAGTGTCTTGAAATCCCAGTGACGGGGCCCCTGAGTGGCTCAGTGGGTTAATGCCTCTGCCTTCGGCTCAGGTCATGATCCCAGGGTCCTGGGATCAAGCCCCACATCAGGCTCTCTGCTCAGCAGGGAGCCTGCTTCCTCCTCTCTCTCTGCCTGCCTCTCTGCCTACTTGTGAGCTCTTTCTGTCAAGTAAATAAATTAAAAAAAAAAAAAAAATGAAATCCCAGTGACAATGCCTCTAAGGCACATCCAGTGTCCGCCCGCTCGCCAGGTGTGAGAACTCGGGTGAGCTACTTTGTTTCTCTTTATTACACTTTCCTCCCAGTAACCTTGTGGATCCTCAGGAAGAAAAGGGGCCAGACAATGATGGTATCTACTTTCAATGCTTAGAACTGTGCCTGATGTAAAGTGGGTACTCAATAAAATTTAGCTCTTCTCATTTTTACAAATTGATTGCAATAAAATCAGAAACTATGGATAAAACAGGAGGGGGGAGTAGGGGTAATCTGACCGGCATTTTTGATGCGACAGTTTCAGCTTCATTTTCTTCACTGTGTGATACCAGAATAGAGATGAAGTACGGAAATTTAAGTAAGGCTTATACTGAACCTGAATCTTTACAGCTGGCTCCTTGAAGTCGAACGAAAGCTTCTATTTGTGCCCTGTGTTTGTTGACATTCAGGACTCCCTAAAATCATAATAAAAATCAATTGAAAAATTTTTTTTCTGCCCACTTTGCCTCCAAAGGTACAGTTTGCAAAAAGTGTGTGAAAATATCCCCAAAATATTCTTTTAAGGTCTGGGATCCCTTCCTTTAGGAGAAATATTCATCAGTAACGTTTCTTTTCTCCAGAGAACATACCATCATTTTGAAGTATTCTTGGCTACACCAGGTGTTGAAAGTGCCAGGATCTATCTTACCTAAGTGACGAGTGGTCTTTAAAAAATTTTCTTCCTCAAACATCCTCCCTGGAATGCCGTAAACTTTACTAGCCAGATAGAAGCATTAGCTGCTCTAGACACGCTCATTTAAAATACCCACCTAGGGACGCCTAGGTGGCTTAGGCGGTTAATCGTCTGACTTCCGATTTCCTGCTGGGCGTGGAGCCTGCTTACAATTCTCTTTCACCCTCTCCCTCTGCCTGCCCCTGCTCCACCCCCACGCTCTCTTAAAAAAAAAAAATAATAATAATAATTAAAATGCCCATGCTTTAGAGAGGGACTTCAGCGTGTTCTCAAACTTTGGACTATGTAAAAACTGAGCTGCTTGTCCAAAATATCAGATTCACAATGTAACAGTTCTGTATCTTGATAGTGGTGGCAGTTAACACAAATCTGCTGATGTAATCGAACTGCGCACGCACACATGTCAAACTGTCGAAATCTGAATAGTAATTTTACCTGATAACTTCTCAAGATAGCTTGACAGCTTCCAGGTTCAGGGTTCTGGGTCCTGGAGGACCACAAAAGACTCCCTGAAAGGGGCAGGAGAATTGCAAAGGAGCGAAGAAGCCAAACTTCACCATTTTGTCAGATCTCCATACCTTGATTCAAAAACATCTCTTTCCAGAGACGTGGAGGCATTTATTAGGGTAATTGTGTGACGCTCAATATCCAACCTGATTAAGATGAGAGAGTAGCACCAGACCAGACAGCATGGTGTCCACAGGAAGAACGACTCCCGATCATCTTAGGACATGGACAGCCCTGGCTTATTCGTGCCCATCTCGTTTATGGCCTTTGAAATTAAAGGCCCGTGACAGGCCAGTAAAGCAGAGAAGAAAACATGCTGGCCAGGCCAACGCCCTCGCTTTGTGACGCCCCTCACCTGGATGTAGCGTCCCGATTTAATGCCAGCTTCTAACACTTCCAGGGGAAGATGTTCTGTGTACTCCTTCCCGTGGCTCTCCTGACTCTCATTCTCCCTTTCCCGTCGAGACTGAAGGATAGAGTCACAGAGCTCGTGGGCGGCCTTTAAGTCGGGCCAAAAATTGTCCAGGTAATTCTGCATTTAATAAAGCACAAGAGGGGGATGCCTGGGTGGCTCAGTTGGTTAAGCAGCTGCCTTCGGCTCAGGTCATGATCCCAGCGTCCTGGGATCGAGTCCCACATCGGGCTCCTTGCTTCGCAGGGTGCCTGCTTCTCCCTCTGACTCTGCCTGCCATGCTGCCTGTGCTCGCTCTTGCTCTCTCTCTCTCTCTCTGACAAATAAATAAATAAAATCTTAAAAAAAAAAATAAAATAAATAAAGCACAAGAGGAGCATGGTCAGAAGATAATGGTGCTGCCCGCTGGCAGGCACAGAAAGTCTTGCACAGGGAACTGAGGGTGTAAGGGCTAGAGGGGGTGTTCAGTGAGCACTGCCTCCCCGAGCCTCACATTCCTGGAGCTTTCTACCCCCTCACTAATCCCGGAAGTGGGCCAAATTACCCCAGTGAGGACCTTCCTACTATGGAATGCTTACTTTGCTCTTCTGAATCTCCTCCCCCCGCCCCCAGCACGCAAGCACGCATGGCTGTTCTTCCTTTCTTCCCATGCGTCTCACTGCTGCAGACAATGGCCTGCAATGAGAGGACAGCTCTTCTGTGCGCATTCTCCTCCTGTTTTTTTATTTTTTTCATCTTGAAATGTCTGAATTTCTAAGAAACTTAAATAAGCAAGTAAAAATAGAAAGGAGGGAAGTGTCTGTGGAAATGTCTCCCCCACCCCGCCCTGCCCCAGCCCACTGGCTATGTCAAATAAGCAGAGAGGGGCAAAGTAAAGACTTTCTATTCTTCTCAGGCCTTCTAAGCTCCCAGAGTCTTGGTGACTGTCGACAGATGTGATAACATTCCTCGGGTAGTAGTTGCTATTAGTTGTGATGACCTGGTATGAAATGTATCTTTGAAACAAGCAGCCAGGGTCCCCTCCACGCAGACTTTCTGAGTGTTACTGCACCTCTTGGTGTAATGTCTGTAAGAGAGACCCTTGATCAAACACCCAGCACCACCCACAAGAGTATGGTGTGTTGAGGCCAGCTGTGCTATGTCTGGAGTACACTCCCCCAAATGGCTGGCTCTCACTAAATAACATCAGTTTTACGGGTGTTTTTTAACTCAACTTTAAGGCAGAGTCTTCTAAGGTAGAGTCTAGCACACTCTCTTTCCCCAAATTGGGAAGAAAACACATTATAGGGGTGCCGGGGTGGCTCAATCTGCAAGTGTCTGCCTTCAGCTCAGGTCATGATCCCAGGGTCCTGAGATCGAGTCCTGCATTAGGCATCTTGCTCAGAGGGGAGCCTGCTTCTCCCTCTTCCTGCCTCTGATCATGATCTGTCTCATGATCTGTCTCTCTCTCTCTCTCAAATAAATAAGTAAAATCCTAAAAAAAAAAAAAATAAGAAAACACATTATTCTTCTTGTCAACACTGGCATTTCTCCCACTGACTGCAGGGTACTATTCAAATCACTTCCTTTCTTTCCCAAGTCTTTTGAGAAGTAGTATCTGTGCTAAGTCAGTACCCTGATTCCATGGTCGCTTACCACCATCAAACCTTTGCCACTTAAACCACCTCTCTAAGGATTTATCATCTTCACTCTTCCCAGCTCACTTCAAGTCCCCATAGGAAATTCTAGCTTTCCTTCTCATCTGAACCCCACAAGTATCTCTTTTTTTCCTGTCATCATTTGCCTCTATGAAGCCTTTGGTCACACAGTTTGCTTAGGAGATGCTAGACCCAAGAAAATGGTACTCTCGGACTGAACTACAAAGAAAAGTAATTTTAACAAAAAGTAGAAAAATGTAATTTTAGTCAACTGTCCTCTGCAGGAACAAGACATGATGTATTGCAACAGAAAAAACAAGTGACACTGCCATTAATATCCAGCGCCCCCGGAATTCTCTGGCATGCCAGAACGCTTTTTTATAGCAGGGCCAAGAAAATTCTATTGGCAAATCTTTAACAGTACATGCACCTGGGAACTCTTATAGAATCTACAATTCAAAATCCAACTTGACTTTCTCTAAACTGACAGGAGTAATGGAGGGCCTCATTCGAGGTTCTGAATCAAAAACCGATACCAACAACAGGAACTTGATGCCTACTGGGCAGACACATGAGACCAGTAACCTAATGGGAGATTAAGAGCCATCCCACTTTCCCAAAGGGTCCCTCCAAACCAGGAGAACTGTGTTGCTCATATAACCCAAGAAATAGTCACCAATAACGCTACTTCTGTCTATGATCTGGGTACCAAGCTGATATGACAGCTTTGCTAACCCCTTCCTCTATCTCTACTAACCCCAATGCATAGTCCTAAGTGGAGAAGAGCAAGAAACAGCAGAAAAACAAGGCTGGCCTATACAACTATGTGGCATGGGTACTCAGAAAAACAGAGCAGGGTGGGTAAGGGAGTTAAGAGTGCTGGGGTTCTAATCCTAGCTCCACCACTCGGTACCTGTGTGATTTTGTGCGAGCTGCTTAGCCTTTCTGTGCTTCAGTTTCCTCATCAATTAAATATGGACAGTAACATCTAACTCACGGGGCTGTTGCAAGAATTAAATGAAATACACTTAGAACGGTGCCTGGCATAGATGAATGCTGGCTATTACTATTAGGTGGAACCATGTAAAACTGCCATTTTGTACGTCAAGAACAAGAGACTCCTGGAAATTTTGTAATCATCGTTCCTAATACTGTTATTACCTAATACTGTTACTACCATAACTACGCACGAGTTCACGGTCAACAGGGGGCTTTCGGGGCTGTTGTCTTAGATGCCGTGGATCCTACAGTCACAGGGAGTCTGCCTAAATTTGCTGACTTCAAGATCACTTACTTGGAGAGAAACAAAGACAGGAACTCCTTGGCCGCAGTCTTCCTTCATTCTTTAATTCCCCTTTTCAGTATTGCCACCGGGATCGAGAGCATGATGGGTACCACTGAGCACACGAACACACACAGACGCACTTAGGGACACAACAAATGGAAGTACCTTGAAGGAAATCACAAACACTCCTTCTGTTTCACTTCCGTACTGCTGGACTGCCTCTTCGTCTTCTGTCACCATGACGATGGGCATCTTATCCTGGCAGTGGTGATAGTACCACACAGCGGCGCGATATATGCTCCTGGAAAAGCAAAGAGCACGTAAGCCCACCCAGGACAAGCTGCTGATCAAAGCTTCACACCTGGCTTTTACCCTGCTCCCCTTCAGCATATGCAGACAACCATTTGTTCATTCAACAACTAATTCCCAAGCACCCATTACACACACACCCTGGGGTGGGCACCCTGGGGATACAATGATGAATCAGAGAGCACCTGACATCTCTTCTTCCTGAAGACATTCGACCGCCACAGCAGCCTCCTTCATTTCTTGATACGGCCTAGAAACCATGTGGCTCTGCCATCTTTTCATACCACTGAGCTGGCATACCGTGACACATGGCCCCACACGGGTGACAAGCTGTACTATGTGAGGTTTAAAAGATCAAGAAACAAGTCTGGCTAAAAGCAAAATGAGGCTGCAAAGAGCTGAAGACCATAATCTAGTAAGGTCTGCCATGGAATCACAGGAAATGTCTGAAAATCTTCCTGACAAGAACCGGAATTGGAAAATACAGCCTAGGCCTGAAGATGTATGGATTTGAGACAGGATTAGGTTTCTGATGATGTGTATAAACTCGGATGGCCAGTTTCCGTAAGCATTTGTTACCCTTTCTGCAAAGTAAGATGCCAGGTAAGGTTCCTATAGTTTTAGGTCAAAAAAAATTTCAGCCAGGATGCCTGGGTGGCTCAGCTGGTTGAACATCTGCCTTTGGCTCAAGTCAGGATCCTGGGATCCAGTCCCACATGGGAGCCTGCTTCTCCCTCTGCCTGCCGTTCCCCCTGCTTGTGCACTCTCTCTGACAATAAAATAAAATCTTATAAAAAAAATTCAACTAATGTATACTATACAAGCCTGTGTAGTTAGTAGTTAGGAAGCACGATCATTCTCAGTACCCACATGTGACCTAATCTAGAGAACGATTTGTTATCCCTTTCTGGTACCGAGCCCTATGGGAACTTAGGACTATAATTAAGGACTCTGTACGCATCAGTGCTTATTTCACTTTAGAGAGTTTAAATATTTAATGGCTAGACAGATAAAGAATTACAAAGAAAAAGACAATTTAAATGTTTTGTATAGATAAGACAGTTGAGAGCTTAAGATCTCCAGGGCTCTCTGCAGAAGAGTGTGGCAGAGGCTCTAGGTGCCCAGCCCTATGCGCCAGGCCCATTTCGGACTTCAGCTGGAGCAGGGCGGCACTGCCATCCTACCCCCGGCCCACTGAGTGGAGTCAACTCCCCTGCAGAAAGACCCTCAGCTGAAGGCGGAAGTCTCTTTACCACCTTCGCCTCTTCCCTTCTAGACGCCTTCTGAGGCACATACTCTGCAGCTTCTCAGAAGTTCCCAGTAGGACTGAGCCTCAATTTCCCACATCCTTAATAACTGCTTTCCCTCCTTCTGTCTCAGGCCCTGCACTTCCTCACTCATTTCAGGGAACTGCCCCCTACATCGACAACCCACACCCAACTCCTTGCTTCAGGCTCTGCTTATAGATGGTTCGAAACAGTGACACTGTACTTTCTAAAACAGCTTTACCAGAATTAACCTATCAGTTTGTTTAACAAGACTGGTTGGGATATTAGAGCAACCTATAACAGAAAAACCGAGATGATCTTGGCTTCAAAGTGGACCTCTTCCCCCCCTTATACACATACGCACACACACAAATACACAAGCATTAAAGTTATAAAAGCCAGCTGTTAAGATCTAGGACAAACTCACTCTGAGTATCTGTGGCTCCCTTATGACAATTTCTAAAACACGTATGTATTCAAACGATAGATCTAAAATAGTGACACAGTCAGCAGTTCAGTATCACTCAGAGTTCTAGAGTAACTGCTGGTTTAGAGAGCCACGCAAACTCACAGCCATACCTGGTCTGCCACTTCTCCATGGATTCTCCTCTCTCTCGAGGGTGATAGCAGTGCTGCTGGAACTCATTAGCAAAGAGAACGCAGTCATGACGCGCATCCTTCAAAAGATGTCGCAATTTGTTATACTGTCTGGGACACAGAGAAAAAGAAATCTGAGATAGCAGGCAATCATCTATTGCCAGCTCGTGCTAAGGATCAAAGATGAGGCATTTTAGGACAAAAGACTGAGTATTTAAAACCCAAGAAACACTTATTTTATATTGGCCTTAGTGCACGTAGTACTACTGGGCTGCTGTTTCTCGGTTCTGCCTGCTAGAATGTGCTCAGGCAGGACTGCATTAATTAGCTTATGGATCAATCATCCCCGTCCTTTCCTTTGTAGACTTTTGGCCATTTATTATGGAATTATATGACCCTGCCCCACACACCCCCTCTTCAAAGGCTCGTGCGGGACCAGAGGCTAGCAGGGTTTAGTGCTTTATTTCTGTACCTCACTTTGTTCTAAAAATGGCATTAGGCGCAAGTACATTTTACTTTTTGCTGGCAGCCTGGAAAAGGACATGTGAAGGAAATAAATTTGGGGGTTTATCTGTGAATTCTATTTAGGCAGCCCCCTCACTCACACGAATAAGGTCTGGCTTCATCTGTCAGATAAAGAATAACCTTTAGGTTTCTCCCATCAGGAGATCCTTCCAGTAATGCTAGCCAAAGTCTCACATCAAATATGCCGCTGCATGTGGGTCAGTTTCCAAGATGATGCTTTGCTTTGTTTTTATTTTAAGAAGGTGCTTTTCAGGGGCACCTGGGTGGCTCAGTGGGTTAAGCCTCTGCCTTCCGCCCAGGTCATGATCTCAGGGTCCTGGGATCAGCCCTGCATCTGGGATCCAGCCCTGCATCAAGCCCTGCATGTGCTCTCTGCTCACCGGGGAGCCTGCTCCCCACCCCCCAACTCTGCCTGCTGCTCTCTCTACTTGTGATCTCTCTCCCTCTGTCAGGGAGAGAGATCTTAAAAAAAAAAAAAAAAGGGTGCCTTTCAATCTTGCCGTTTGCAATGACATGGATGGAACTAGAGGTTATTATGCTGAGCGAAATAAGTCAATCAGAGAAAGACAATCATATGATCTCTCTGATATGAGGAATCTGAGAGGCAGGGCAGGGGGTTGTCGGGGGTAGGGAAGGAAAAAATGAAACAAGATGGGATCGGGAGGGAGACAAACCAAACTGTAAGAGACTCTTAATCTCACAAAGCAAACTGAGGTTTGGGGGGGCAGATAGGGATAGGGTGGCTGGGTGATGGACACTGGCGAAGGCATGTGCTATGGTGAGTGCTGTGAAGTGTGTAAGCCTGATGATTCACAGACATGTACCCCTGGCGCTAATAATACATTATATGTTAATAAAAAAAAATAATTTTTTAAAAGTGCCTTTCAATAGTCTAGGTAATATGGAATACAGAAATGTTCACTTATCTTAAAGGAGGCCTATTGTTTATTTAAAAATGGACTGATATTAAACCAGACATTAAATTAACATATAAATTATCCAAGGCAGATGATTGGCATTTAACATGTGTTTTAATATAACAAAATTTGTGCCCTTCCATTCCCACCTCCAGCCCACTGCTGTGGATTTAAAAAAGAAAAAAAAAAAAAAAAAAAAAGCCTTCTCATTAAAGCGAAGGCAGAACTCTCCAACTTCTCTTCTTTAAATAAATGCTAATCACCAATATCTGTGTCATTTCAGCACTTAATTAGAAAACAAGAAACACTGATTTTATTTTCTTAGTAATTCTAATTTTGAGCTATTTTAAAAAGAATCACCAAGTAAAAGCACTTCTACAATTTCATAACAAACAAAAGGATTTAGTTTCAGGTCTGTGAATGGCAGCTTTCCTTAACAGCATCCTACGTGTACAAACAAAAGCTGCCCCGCCCCCCAACTCAGAAATGCTTTGGACACGTAACTGGTAATTTTCCTACCTTCCCAAAGATATATTTAAAGTCAGTTTTAAAACCTCTAGAGAGGCGCCCTGGTGGCTCAGTTGGTTAAGTGTCTGCCCTCGTCTCAGGTCATGATCCCAGGGTGCCGGGATCCAGTCCCACATTGGGTTCCTGGCTCAGTGGGAAGACTGCTTCTCCCTCTGCCTGCTGCTCCCCCTGCCTGTGCTCTCCCCCACCCCCGACAAATAAATAAAATCTTTGAAAAAAAAAAAAATAACGAAACTTCGTAGCATATGCATAGAAGAGCCTATACCACCCTGTTCACAGCGAACCGTCCCTGCACAATGGTAAGGGGAAGGCTTCCACTTTCTGCTTTACACATTTCTGGAATGCATGAATTTTAAATGAGCCTTATTTCTTAAGCAAGATTTTAGAAAAGACTTTATAAGCAACTGTAATTATTTCAGAGAAAATGCTGAAAAAATATTGCCTATTTTTCCTGATCTTATCCTCCATGTTTTTTGCTACCTTTATCGACCATAACATTTTCTAGACCCCTAAAAAACCACCTGAACTTAGTGCATTTGTTTGCTAATTTTCTTCTATATTAAGCATCCTTCATTTGGCAAATGTTTGCTATGTTCCTTATTTTTTTTTAAGATTTTATTTATTTATTTGACAGAGATCACAAGTAGGCAGAGAGGCAGAAGGCGGGGGGGGGGGCGGGTGGGCACACGGGAGCAGGCTCCCTGCTGAGCATAGACCTCAATGCAGGGCTCCATCCCAGGACCCTGAGACCATGACCTGAGACAAAGGCAGAGGCTTAACCCTCTGAGCCACCCAGGGGCCCCTGCTGCATTGCTTCTATGTGCCAGGTCTTGTGCGCCACTGAATGCCCTCAGGGGACTCCATCTAGGCATCTCCTTCCTGTCCTTTATCCACAGCACCCTGCTCACAGTGAACATGACAGAATCACACATTCCTCAAAAAAATTAAAACAAGGGGCGCCTGGGTGGCTCAGTGGGTTAAGCGTCTGCCTTTGGCTCAGATCTGGGATTGAGTCCTGCATTGGGTCTCTGCTCAGTGGGGAGCCTGCTTCCTCCTCTCTCTCTCTCTGCCTCTCTGCCTACTTGTGATCTCTGTCAAGTAAATAAATAAAATCTTAAAAAAAAAATTAAAACAAGAACTACTGCATGACCCAGCAACCGCACTTCTGAGCATATACCCCAAAAAACTGAAGACAGGGTCTCAAGGAGATATCCTTATTCCATTGTTCATGGCAGCATCTTCACAACAGCCTAGAGTCACCAAGAAGGCAACCTAAAGGTCCAATGACAGACGGATGGATAAACAAAATGCGGGGTATACATACAAGGGACTATTATTCAATCTTTTAAAAAAGGAGGTTCTGACACATGCTACAACATGGATAAACCTTGGGGCACCTGGGTGGCTCCGTTGGTTAAGTGTCTGCCTTCAGCTCAGGTCGTGATCCCAGGGTCCTGGGATGGAGCTCTGTGTTGGGAAATCCCTGCTCAGCAGGGAGTCTGGTTGTCCTTCTGCCCCTCACCCCACTGGTGTTTTTATGCTCTCCCAATCTCTCTCTCTCTCTCTCTGAAATAAAATCTTAAAAAAGAATGGATAAATGTTGAAGACATTCTGCTAAGTGAAATAAGCCAGACACAAAAGGGCAAACACTGTATAATTCCATTTAGATGAGGTACTTAGTCAAATTCAAGAGACAGAAAGTAGAATGGCTGCTGCCAGGGGCTTAGAGGAAGGGGACGTGGGTGTTAATGTTTACCAGGTGGAGAGCTTCAGTTTACGGAGATGGAGTAAAGTTCTGGAAAGGATGGTGGTGATGGTTGTATGAATGTGAATGTACTCACTGCCACTGAGCTATTCGCTGAAAAATTGTTAGAATAGTGAAGCTGACACTAATTCACTACAATTTTAAGAAACAGCTAGACTAAGTGGCAAAACAAAGTTAAAAAAAAAAAAAACCACAAAAAAACCCCCAAAAGAGCCACCACTCATTTCAGTGGGAGAAGTGGCATGAAGGGGAAGGGTGCAGGGTGCAGAGAACACAGGAGGGCTGGGGAAGGCCTCTGGGAAGAGGGGACACCTGAGAGAAGGACCATCGAGAGCCAGTGAGGCAAAGCACCCAAGGGAGCAGAGGGAGGCACAAAGTTCAGGAGAGCAGACAGTGTGATTCACATGCCCGAGAAATGTTTCCCAAATGCGTAAGTGAACTCACAACTCCTTGTGACAACAGGGACCCAAATATAAGATAGCAGTGTGTCAGGACCCACCCTGCCATTTTCAGAACCCTGGGACTGCTCTTCCAAGCTCTGCACACATCCCCGGATTTGTCTAGACACCTGCCCTCAGCACCCCGGGATTCTCCAGCCCTGTCCTCCCCCAGGGACCGATGTTCCGTAAGCCAGACCCTGGGTGTTTGCCACCAAATTAGAGGAACAACACAGCAAAACATGGAACTTAGCAAAAAGGATGTTCTCAATTTAAAGTTTTGCTCCCATATATTTTCCTTGGACTCGTCCTGCTTCCATTTGTCAGCTACCTATCAGCCGGATAAGACGAATGAACAAATGGCACAAGAATATTAATGGGGAAAGCAGGAAAGAGTGAATCACTCTGAGTGTGACAGTTGGGTTTCCTTGCAGGCATGTGGGCTTACGGTTGTAATTTAATAGGGCATGCATACAATATAGTCATATTTTTTGCCGGTCAGGGCTGGTGGTGCGTACGATGGGGTTAGATGTATGAGTATGCCGCCCGGAGCTGGCAAAGAACATCATGGTGACTTCAACAAGTTTGGCCTGGATGACAGGAGAACAGAGGTTTCAGAGAGTCAAGTACAACAAAACGATCTAAAATTTTAAAAGGCCCAGTCTTACAGAAGAATCCTAGTTTCCCTGGACTGGCTTAAGCATTCCCCAGATCTCTATTATTTAAAGAGTTCAAACAATTTCTTAGTGGCAAGGCTATGCTTACTTTCCTTAGACTGATTTTTGTACTATTTTCACTCAATGGTGAGCTTATCTACCTTGGCCTGCTGACTGTATGCTCTGCGGATGAAAGGTGGGCTTCTCCCAACCAGTCGGCAGATGCACAATACTGTGTTCCTTCCATCATTTTTTGCAGAACCCTGCTAGGTTGTCTTTGGTAGACTTATTTTCAGAGGTCCTTCAGTTTTCCACAAGAATTTTAGAAGTTTGTGTTTTCCTTTATAATAGGTGTATTCGTTTTTTTGTTTTGTTTTGTTTTTGAAGTAAGCTCTACACCCAGTGTGGGGCTTGAACTCATGACCTGGAGATCAAGAGGCACATGCTCTACTCACAGAGCCAGTCAGTTGCCCCTGGGTGGTACTCTTAAACATTCTCGATGGAGTATACTTTGGACCATCTGAATGCCGTTTAGCTGTACAGCCATTTGGAAGCCTCAAAGACAACCTCAAACTCATGACCTCTAGCTCCACCCCTCTAGACCTCCTCTAGTGCTTTCTCTATCCAGTTATGCAAACCTGAAACCTTAGTGTTAGCCTTGACACCACCTTCCCCCTCTCCTTACCTATCTAACGCCACTACTAAGTTTTATAGGTTTTATTTAAGTAACAGCTTAACTGAGATATAGTTCATATACCATAAAATTACCCTTGTAAAACCTAACAATCAATAGCTTTTTGAGTGGGCAGAGTGATGCAACCATCACCACAAAGTCCAAACATTTTATCACCCCGAAAGAGAAACTTAGATCCATCAAGCACTCATTCCCCATTCCCCTGGCAATCACTAGTCTATTTTCTGTCTCTTGGATTTACCTATTCCAGGCATTTCTTTTTTTTTTTTTTTTTAAGATTTTATTTATTTATTTATTTGACAGAGAGAGAGAGAGAGAGCGCACACAAGTAAGCAGAAGGGCAGGCAGGGGTTGGGGGGAAGGAAGCAGGTTCCCTGCTGAGCAGGGAGCCTGATGTGGGGCTCGATCCCAGGACCCTGAGATCATGATCTGAGCTGAAGGCAGAGGCTTAACCCACTGAGCCACACGGGCACCCCGGCATTTCATTTTTTAAAAGATTTTATTATTTGAGAAAGAGAGAGAGAGAACACAAGCTAGTGGAATGGTAGGCAGAGGCAGAAGCGGGCTCCCCGCTGGCTGAGCAAGGAGTCTGACGCAGGGCTGGATGGCAGGACCTGGGGACCATGACCTGAGTGGAAGGCAGATAATTAACCGACTGAGCCACCCAGGTGCCCCTCCAGGCATTTCATATAGATGGATTCATACAAAAATGACTTTTTTTGTGTGGCTGGTTTCTTTCACTTGGCCTATTTTCATGTTACAGCACATGTCAATACTTCCATTCCTTTTATGGCTAACAATATCCCATTGTATGGATAAGCACATTTTGTGTAACCATTATTAGGTGATGGACACTTGGTTCCGTTGCCCTTTGGGGGGCTATTAGAAATACAGTTGGTAGAACATTCCTGGACAAATTCTGCATGGATATGTTTTCAGTTCTCTGGGTTAAAGACTAAGGAAGTTCTACGGACCTTTACCTACTAAGATGCTGTTGAAAGTATCTATTTCTTTCCATCTCTAAGCTACCAACTCCTCTCATGTGAACTAAAGGAACAGCCTCTTCTCCACAGCCTGGTTGTCTTTTCAAAATAGGCATCTGATTGTATATATTACCATACCCAGCTTACAACTGTGCACCAACATCCCTGAGACCCCTCATCCATGCCAGGGCTTTTTTCAGTTCCTTGAATGGAGCAAATCTCTCTCTCCACCACCCTGCACAGCAGCCGACCTCCCCTGCAAAGCTTTTCTCCTTTCTCTGCCTGGTTTACTCTTACCCACCCTGGAGAGCCCAACGTAGGTCTCTCCCTTGGGAAAGCTTTTCCTCACCTCCCTGATGAACAGGGGTTCTCCTGAAAGCAAGCCTCTATCCCTTGGGGCCTGTGGCACCGTGACAGCTCTCCATAGCTCACCATCTGTTTGTGTGATTATCTGAGGACCACTGTTTCCCCCCCAACACTGTGTCTCCTTCTGTTCAGTGCGACAGCCTCGGAGTGAGCACGCACCGTCTCTCAGCACATGTTCGTTGAATAAACAGACGAACACCTGCATACAGGAATGAACGCAACGGACAAGATGGCCTCCCAGAGGCATCAAGCGATCCCTCATGGAAGGAGAACAGGTGATTATCCCGAGCAATCAAAAAAGTGACTTCTTTCGTAATGTCTTCTGGAATATACTTAGAAAAATGGGCATTTTCTGCATTGACAGTATCAAAATCAAAATACAAAATCATATTAAGTACAGAACCAGTTAGGAGGCTATGCCTTTTTTTTTTTTTTTTTTTTTTCTTGATTTATCTGACAGAGATCACAAGTAGGCAGAGAGGCAGGCAGAGAGAGAGGAGGAAGCAGGCTCCCTGCAGTGCAGAGAGCCCGATGTGGGGGCTCGATCCCAGGACCCTGGGATCATGACCTGAGCCTAAGGCAGAGGCTTAACCCACTGAGCCACCCAGGTGCCCCTGGAGGCTATGTCTTTTTAATGAGAAACTCAACTCTGGTGATTTCATTTCAGTAGAACAATGTCATCTGTCATGTTAAATTTACGTTCATTTGCAGTCTTCTTATTTTGTAAGCTTTGCTTATTTAATTTGAAGGTCTGATTTGGGTTTAGGGTTGCAGGAAGTACTTAAGCCTGAGGATTTTACAACCAGATTTATGTTAAAACACATTTAAGTAACAACAGAGCAAATTAAGACTGGTTGTTCAGGGGAAAAAAAAAGTTGATAAAAAGTCTTAGAAACAAGGACTGAGTAACACTGATCTGTTGGATGGGGAGTTAGATCACTTGACTTCTTTGATCTTCTCCAACCGTAATATTCCCTAATTCTAATCTTATGTTACATACTGAGAAACAGAGGCGTGAACTGCTAAATCTAACAAAGAAGGAATTCCGGAAGGGGGCAAAAGGAGAGAAAGCAAGTCTGCCTTACACCAGACACTAGTCCAACCAGGTTTGTTTTTTTTTTACTGACAAGACTTTTTTAAGCAAAAATGTTCCTCAAAGTATATCAAATAGAATGAATTATTTACTAGCATCTCAAAAATCTCCAAAAAAGAATGGAAAAACGTAAGAAGACATTTGCCAACATTAAATGAAACAAAACACCAGGGGGCCTCTGCTAGGCCACTAGGGTTAAACATAAAAAGTCCAACGACTTACATTTAACACTTAATGAAGTCCAAACTAATAAAGTGAATTTCCTGGGTCTTCTACATTCAAGGGCTGTGATCAATTATAAAGTCAGCTTTGGACACAGAACATTTTTTAGGGCTTTGGTAATTTTGGTCATTTAGTTCTTTGAACATGAATATAACTGCTGGCTGCTTACCAGGTAAACAACTGACCAAGCCCCAAACATGCCAATTCCTTTGCCTGCCTCTTCTTTCCCTTCATCAGTTACATTCAGTACCTCTGCATTAAAACCAATCTCTCTCTCTCTCTCTCTCTCTTTTTAAAAAAGACTTTATTGGGGCGCCTGGGTGGCTCAGTGGGTTAAGCCTCTGCCTTCAGCTCAGGTTATGATCTCAGGGTCCTGGTACCGTGCCCCACATTGGGCTCTCTGCTCAGCGGGGAGCCTGCTTCCCCTTCTCTCTCTGCCTATCTTCTGCCTACTTGTGATCTCTCTGTCAAATAAATAAATAAAATCTTTAAAAAAAAAAAGACTTTATTTATTTATTTATGTATTTGTCAGAAAGAGAGAGAGAAAGCGAGCACACAAGCAGGGGGAGCGGCAGGAAGAGGAAGGCTCCCTGCTGACCAGGGAGCCCCACATGGGACTCTACCCCAGGACCCTGGGATCATGACCTCAGCTGAAGGCAGACGCTTAACTGACTGAGCCACCCAGGCATCCCTTAAGACCAATCTCAAACCTACTTCCTTCAGAGGCCTTTGGGCTGAACCTTCACATACTGTATTCACCTCTGCACTTTGCGTAGTCCACACTAAGTCATATTGCCTACGTGAAGGGTGTGCCACCATCACCTTCTCACACCTAACCCACCAAGACAACAGCTTTGTTGAGAGGGACTGATACAGCTGACCCTTTAACCTGGGTATGACCTACAAGGATCCATTGACACACAGAATTTTTTTAGTAAATACAGTACAGCATTGTAAATATATTTTCTCCTCATTATGGTTTTGGTTTTTGTTAAAGACCTTATTTATTTGAGAGCAAGAGTGTGTAGGAGCGCACAAGCTGGGGGCAGATGGAGACGGAGAAGACGCCTGGAGGCCACGGACTTGATCTCAGGAACCTGGGACCATGACCTGAGCCAGAGACAAGTGCTCAACTGACTGAGCCACCCAGGCTTCCCTTTATTATGATTTTCTTAATAATGTTTTCCTTTCTCTAGCTTACTTTATTTCAAGAATACGGTTTACAATATATAATATACATAACGTATAAAATATATGTTAATCAACTATTTACGTTATTGGTAAGGATTCTGGTCCAAGTTTTGAGGGAACTGAAAATTATACATGGATTTTTCTCTGTCCAGTGGTCTGAGACCCTAATCCTTATGCTGTTCAAGGATCAACTGTACTCCTTTTTGTACTCCATAAGGCCTGGAACTCTGAGCTCAAAATGTGCTGACCAAATAGGAAAACTAGGGTGATATCATATTGGCCTATTTCACAACTGCTCATCCTTTGTTCTCACATTTAGTATTTTTAGAGACACGGTAAAGCGGTAGAAATCCAATAGTTTCTCATCAAGTTAACTACTTTTGAAATGTTCAGGAGAAAAGACATTTAAATTCCAATTCTTTGCTTTTGAATGTCCCAGGAATTGGTTTTTAAAACCACCCTTAATATTAAAAATATTTCAGAAAACAGAAGTTGAAAGGGCTCGGCAGAGTGCTTGCAATCCGAATGATAGCAACAAATTGATTTTAGTAGCAGAAATTGAAATACGACCCCTGGAGCAGCATTCAAACCTGGATGTGTATAAACATCTATATCTTTGTGTCTGAGCAAAATCAACTTCAAACTCATTGAAAAATATTCTATCTGAAAAATCTGCACTCTAGTTAATGCACATTTTTTGAACTGAGCCTATAATAAGGACAACTCATCATTTTCATATACAAATAAACACACTTCATCTTTTACCACCAAGTCTGAGGAAACCACAACATTTAAAAAAGAATAAACACACAGTTTCTGCTTTTTAAATAACTAGGGGTGCTAAGAGGTTGGATGTATAATTTTAATATGCTTTTCTATGCAGTCTTCACTTTCAAGTCATAAATCCTTTCCCAATGTCAAATGAAGCAAAAACAGTTTTTAGGTATTTGTTTAAAAAGTGAACAACTGTTCTTCATTTAGGTATAAGGTAAGCATTTTAAACTGATTTCAATCAGAAATCCTTTGGCAAATACAGTGAGTATGGCTGGCAGTTATTCCAGTAATGTAAAAATAAAACAAGTTACTTCTGTTTTCATTAAATAAATCACTACAAGTACAATTTGCATCCATAATAAACAGTTTAAAATTTAAAAATAAAATACTACCGGGACGCCTGGGTGGCTCAGTTGGTTAAGCAGCTGCCTTCGGCTCAGGTCATGATCCCAGGGTCCTGGGATCGAGTCCCACATCGGGCTCCTTGCTCGGCAGAGAGCCTGCTTCTCCCTCTGACTCTGCCTGCCTCTCTGTCTGCCTGTGCTCGCTCGCTCTCCCTCTGTCTCTGACAAATAAATAAAATCTTAAAAAAAAAAAAAATAAAAAAATAAAAAAATAAAAATAAAATACTACCCCCCCCCCAAAAAAAACGTGTAGGCTTCTGAAACAATATAGCTAAAAAATACATGCAAACCCAAAGCCAAGAATCTTAAATACCCATATACTGGGGACACTGCAGTTTATTGATCTACATTCAGATCTCTTGGCCAGGTGTTGAAGCAGAAATATAAAATAATGTCACTGCATTCCTCACCAGCGAAGAGAATACCAAATATTAGTTCAAAAAGTCCTTTCAGACAAAATAATGAATTCCTCCCCAACCCCTCCAACGACGGATCTTTTCTAAAGGGGAAAAGAAAAATATGCCATATAGAAATAAATATATAATGCAAAACGGATACCTGCGGCCTCTTTGATGCTGCAACGTTTGACAAGCCGTCTGCATGAAAATAATTCCCTTCAACTCTGGGAACTCAAGGATCTCCAGGTAATCTTGAACAACCTTCCAATCTGGGATCATATAATGAGTCACATCACTAGACAAGAGTTTCCCATCTAAAACATAATTCAAAATATAAGCAATTAGACAATTGTGAACCTGGCTTATCAAAATAACTTCCAGTCTTAATTACATCCTGAAGTTTTTAAAGGACACCACAAATCTACTTGGGTACAGTCCCAAAGCTCAGGTAAATTCAGCATCTGCATTTGTCTGAAGCTGTGGCTGAGTAAAAGCTCCGTGTGGTTTATGGTGTTGCCAGTGGTGCAGAAGATGGCTGATTTTTTTTTTTTTTTAAACAGGCAAATCTTCAGCACAACCTAAATATTTGTTAACTCGCTGACCTACACTCACATTCAAATGGGGTCCCGCGAAACAGACATGTTAACCACGTGTTTCTGCCTAGCAATTTCAGGCTGGTTCTGAGTCAAGCTTGGGTACACGCTCCTAAGTCCCCAGGGGCCAGAAAGCCGGAATCGACTGAAAAAGATGCTCAATGAAGGCAAGAGCAGTGGTTAGGCTTTCTACTCACGCCGCATCTCAGAGAGCTGCGTAGCCAAGGTGTACCTGAAATGTTGACTTTAACCTTAAAATGAGGACTCCAAATCCTAAGGACCCCCCAGGCTCCTCTCCCACCAGAGGGTAGAGAACCAGTCATCTTCCTCCTTCAATTGGCCACCCTTGCAACCGAGAAACCAAGTGGGGTAAGGTCTAGCGCACGGGAGCTCCAAATCCAACTTCCCCGTGACCTTCCCGTGCAACGAGGACCCAAGACAATTCACAAATTTTAGTGCAGAGGGCTCTCCACCGGCTAAAAGTCACAACGCCTGGGTTAGCAGGTCGGAACCTTAGGGGGAAGTAGTGTCAAAAGAGAAGCAGCAGGACCTCTCAGCGCCGCAGGATGGCGCCCCACCTCTCCACGTGGGGCGCGCAGCTCGACACCCCCCTCCATTTCACCACCACACCATCCTGGGGGTTGCACCAGGGGCAAGTTCCTGCGCCCCTGGGCCCGTTGGGAAGCCCCGCTCGCTCGGCCTCCACGCTGCGGGGGCGCCAGGCTCTGGGCCCTTGCATTTGAGAGGGGGGCCGTCGGGAGGGCGGGGGTGGAAACCCCCAGGAAGCAGCGCGCCGCGGCCCTCGGGGCGGTTCCGGGGGCACGGGCCTCTCGCTCCCCGCCCGCAGCCCCAACGCCAGGCCTGAGCAGATGTCTGGGCCGGCAGAGGCCCTGCGGCCTCCGCCTCGGCGCCCGCGCGACCTCGCGCTCCGCCCCCAGCAGCGCCGCGGCGTCTCCCGCCCCCGCCGCCCTCGCTCCCGCCGCCCAGGGCCGCACTCAGGGCTCCGGACCAACCCGGCCCGGCCCCGGCCCTGGCTCTGACCGTTGTGGCAGGTGGCGGGCTGCGGGCAGAGCGGGCTGTTGCAGGGCACGCTGGGCCGCAGGTAGTGCTCCCGCACGATCCGCAGCGTCCGGCCCTGGAAGGTCCTCAGGAGCAGCACCTTCTCCCGCTTCTGCAGCATGCCGGTGGCGCTCGGCGGCTCACGGCTCCGGGCCCCGAGAGGCCGGCTCCAGAGAGCGGCCGGGAGGTGGCGGGCGCAGCGCAACGCCGGCGGAAGCGAGGCCGCGGCTGCGGGCCCGCCCCCTGGGCCGGGCGGCCTGGTCTACACGGGCTCCCGGGCTCCCAGACACCCCGGCACCCCTGGCAGTCGCCAGAGCGCCCTGAGGGTTCCCAGAACCGCCCTAACGGCGGAGGCCGCGCCTGAGAGCCGAAGGCAGCAGCGGGAGGGGTGCTCCAGCCTTGCCTTCGTCTCCCCACTGCCCACCGTGGCCTGGGAGCAGGGAGGGGTGGAAACGGCCCAAACGACGTAGGGAGATAAGATGTGTGGAATCTGTGGAAGTAAAGTCTTGTGAACAAGGTACTGGTCCAACTCTGAGCAATTACTAGATTTTGCTTTTTTACCCCAAGGTCCTTATGGGCATGGGGCCTGCTGGGTAGGTAATTACTGGTGTTTTCTCTAACTCGTTCTTGCTTTCCTAAAAGAGCTAAAAGATTCAGCGAACAAGCCAGAAACCCTGCCAACCCAGCAATTTTTTTCCCTTTAAAAAGTCGTATTTATTTTTAATTTCATGCATTTTTAATCCATATAAAAATTCAAACAATGCAGATAAAAGGAAAACCAATCCACTTCCTTGAGGTTAACACTATCTGTTCAATCTCAACTCTGGCGTTTGCAGCCTCTGGCAAAGAAACTCCCTTTAAACCTAGAGACTCCGGCACGGTTTCTTACGAGATCACACACTCTTGGTTGGATACCAGCCGCTGTTCTTCAAAGTACTCAACAAGCATTTGTATTTTGAGCTGTACCAGAAGCATTACATACAAGTGTCACATTTAATTTCCTCAAGTCAATGGAGTCAAGCATTATTATCCCCATTTTACAGGCGATGAAGGAGGATTAGGGAGGTTAAGTGGCCAAGGTCACCCAGTTATTAAGTGGTAGAATCAATATCCAAGCCAGAATCTGGCTGAATTCAAAGCAGGCTCTTAACTAATTACTCTGTTATTCACAGATGAGTAAATTATATGAAGTCCTGCATATAAGGACTTTATAGTCTACTTGTCAAGCTCTAGTTAAGGCAGCTCACCCTGGTGGCTGGGAACATCAGAGCTTCCTTTTGGTTAAAAAAAAAAATCAAGTAAATTTAAAGATCAAATTGGCTTTATTTAAGGATTTATGAATCATATGGCATTGCATCTAGCAAACACAGAAAAGGAGCACCGAGGAGCTGTGCAAAACGGAAGGACTTTTCAGGCAGAAGGGAAGTGGAAAAGGAAGTTTCTAACAGAGTGGATTGTTTCAGACAAGGTTACCTTGCTTTGGGGAAAGGGTGGGAGTCTGTCGTGTGGACTACCTCACTGGTGCTGATTAGATAATTCCGGATAGGCTGAGTAAGGTCACATTCCTGGGAGAGGCTGAAACTGCAATTAAGGCTCAGTTTACTGTCAGGGGGGCAATTTGGGGCCTATTGTTCCTTTCTTTTTCCTTCTCCCTCCTCTCTCAACTGAAACGTGTGATCAAAATTGAAGGCATTAGCACACCTCTCAGCTACCCCTCAGGGAGTTCTCACAGCTTTTACTGATCCTCTGTGTGATTCTCACAGGTCAGGATGTTTTTGGCTGAATCTCTGTGGTATTTGCCTGTCAGGACTCCAGGTTCACCATTTTCTAGGTGGTCGTTCTCTTCATTCCTTTTTCGGAGTTCCAGTCTTAGGGAGATCATTTGCTTCGTGGTTTGTGGCTATACACCTGCATTTAAAGTTTTTTTTTTCCTCCCAAGATTTTTATTTATGTATTTGAGAGAGAGAGAAAAAGAGTAGGAGGAGGGGAGAGGAGCAGAGGGAGAAACGGACTTCCCGCCAAGCAGGAGCCTGATGCGGGGCTCGATGTGGGACACTGGGATCATGACCTGAGCAAAAGGCAGATGCTTAACCATCTGAGTCACCCAGGTGCGCCGCATTTAAAGCTTTTGAGCGAATATAGTGTGCCAGAGAGAACACTGTTAATTTTTTTTTTTTTAAGATTTTATGTATTGATTTGACAGAGATCACAATTAGGTAGAGAGGCAGGCAGAGAGAGGAAGGGAAGCAGCTCCCGGCTGAGCAGAGAGCCCGATGCGGGGCTTGATCCCAGGACCCCAGGATCATGACCCAAGCTGAAGGCAGAGGCTTTGACCCACTGAGCCACCCAGGCACCCCACCACTGTAATTTTTATAAACAGAATAATTCTCAGTGCTTAGAGTGCACTTTGGAGCCATGGACCCTGTAGGGGCCTACTTAGCCAGAGCGAGTCCATCTTGGTTAAACAGCCATTTTGTTGTTTATGCAATAAAACTTAAAGTGACCCTGCCCCCCTCCCCAGGGGAACTTACTTAAAAGCAAGTCTGGGAAACCAGTAAAATATGGTCGACCAGTCCCTGATAACAGAGCCCAAATACAAGGACAGGTCAGGTCAGGTGGAGATAACAGAACCCAGAATGCACGGACGATTCAGGCCAGGTGGAGACATCAATCGGTAAAGCACACATACAATCTCCCTAACCACCAATGAATGTAAACCCTGCCTTTTGGGCGCCAATTCTGACCTGAGTGATAGGCTAGTTCAAACAGCTACTATAGGGTAAATTGTAATTCAATTGGCTACCCGTGTGTGACCTAGCAGGACTATGCAACTTTCTCTGTGTATTACAATCTCATTGGCCAGTTTCAATCACATGGCCTTTGCTCTATAAAAGCTAGTCTGTGAGGCTGGAGGTCGTCGCATAAGAGACGGCCCCAGCGGGTTGGTTTGCTTCTTGGTGCTGGCGCGAAATAAAGCTTTGCTTGACCTTCGCTTTGTATCAATCTGATTCCTTTGATCACAGACCCCATCAGTCCCCAAGACTCAACCCAATCAAAATCAAGAAAGTCAAAGAGAGACCCCCAATTGAAGCCATCACCTTTTTAAGCCAAGTGGCATGCATAGTGCTCTTATGGAATTGTTTTAACTTCTCCAGAAGTGTTAATCCAGTACGTGGTATTGGCCACCACACAGACAGTTCCTTGCCCAGCTGCAAGAAACTTGAAGGCCACCTTATGATCAAGAAGGACTTTGGCCAGAGTCTAAGGATTTTTATTGGGCATCTCTTGTCTTAGCACATTCTGCAATATTTTCAAGAGTTAAAGGCAGGCTCCTGATCATATTTATATTTACATGAATTCCTAACTGAGGAACTAGGGCCCTGTGCAAGGAAGCAAATCCTGAATCCTAAAGGTTTCTTGGAAGGTCCTTTCTAACTTGACAATAAATTTAGGGGTGCTGACTAGTGAGGTAGCTTTGTTTGGGAACAGTTAGGGGCACAGTCAGGGAACTTCAGAGGTATTGCCCAGCTATGTGATCCAAGGAGAATGATAACCACCACAGACAGAGATAAAGCAGCCCATTCTGGGTTCGGTGGTACCATCAGTGGAGTCACACACAGGGACTGTTGCATTTGCCAGTTCAAGCCAGGACTTGGGTGGATTTTCAGTGTATTTGGGAAGTAAATCTCCTAGCACCATATAGTTGTTCTAATTACCTTGAAAGATGGGTGCCGCTGGTGAGTTCTTTTTGTGACTGGAGGCAGATCTGAGTTAGATAATCACGAGAACATCAGAGTGCCAATGCCGATGTGCTGAGATTTACATAGGCATTTGTGTCTACTTGGCTAGGAACAGTTTATAATTAGAGAAAGGTAAAAACACGGCACTGGATTTCTGGTCACAAGAGTTGAACTAGATAAGAGACTTCTAAGGGGGGTGTCTATTGTTGTGGTGGCTTTGGGAATAGAGGAGAACTCGGTCACAGGAACAACCAGAGGGCTTCTAGACTCAAGGACAGGTTGGAGTTTTGGATGACAAATTCTGTCATTGGAAATGTTACCCTCTGTAACAGTGGTCTGGGAGATACAGATGATGTTATTATCTTCCCAGGCCAATTCCAGAGTAAAGGAAAGAAAGAGAAGAAAGGATTTCATGTTTAAAGTATGAAGTCTTGGGGCCCCTGGGTGGCACAGTTGGCTAATTGTCCGGCTCTTGATTTTGGCTCAGGTCATGATCTCAGGGTCATGAGATCAAGCTCCGCATTGGACTCCTCCTGGCTCAGCGTAGAGTCTGCTTAAGATTCTCTCTCTCCTTCTCCTGTTCCACCGCCCCCGCCCCCACTGCCCCACTCTCTGTCTTTCAAATAAATAAATAAATCTTAAAAAAAAAGTAAAGTATGAAGTCTTGACCTGGCATCTTGGAAGCAGTCTATCTCGATGTCAGCTGCTTGTCTTCCTCACCAATTTGATTGGGAGATTTCCAGCATCTGCATAGGACCAGATGTCAGATGGGGCCTTCTTTACCTGGGAGATGTGCACGCAAGGCTCAATGCCTTCTAGTTTCACAGCAGCGTAGGGAGCACTTGGGAAGGTCTCTTCCAATAGGTTTCAAGAGCTGTCTTCTTCTGATGCCATTTCCAGAATACCCAGTCAGCAGGTTCCAGACTATGGCCAAGAGGGCCCTTTGAACTGGGATCTGGGAAAGTTTCCTTAACCTGTTCATGACAGGCTTTGGCATAAGATGTTACAGATTTACAGTAATTGGTCATACTAGCATGAGAAAACAAGGGATCAGCAAACCATTATATACCAATAGGCATTGGTTGGCTGGTAACCATCTTAATGGGGAGTGAGTTTATGTTTCCCAAAGGGGGTCTGCAAATAGTCCAGAGGACCAGAGGCAATACTTCCTGCACACGGAGTCTAATAGTTTCAGGAAATTAAGATTTTTTAAAAAGATGTGTTTATTTATTTAGAGAGATGGTTGGGGAGGGACAGAGGGAGAGGGAGAGAAAATCTTAAACAGACTCTGTTACTCAGCACAGAGCCTGACACAGGGCTCAATCTCATGACCTTGAGATCACAACCTGAGCGCAGAAACCAAGAATCGAACACATACAACTGTACCGCCCAGGTGCCCCAAGTTTAGAGATTTTCAAGTTCGAGGATCCCATTCATTCTCTTCACCTTCTTGAGGGTGCTAGCAACTGTGATAATGCCAAGAAGTCTAAGATTTTTGTTAAAGCTTGTAGATTGCCCACCGAAGTGTAGGTTGCCTTGATCACTGGAGATTATGCAAGGTGTACCCCAAGTGGGAAACATGTTTTCCAACAGTCTCTTTGCCCCTGTAAGGGCATTAGCTCTGTGACAGGGGAAGTCTTCAACCCATTCGGAAAATATACAATAACAAGGACATATCGATAACCCCTACTAGGTGGCAGCTGAATGATGTTCTGCTGCAGGTGCCCAGAGGGTCCCTGGGGCAATTTTGAGGCCTCTGGGAATAAACATAGTTTTCCCAGGATTGTGGATCTGACAGGTCAGGCATCCATGGTAGAGGTCCACAAGCAGTAAAGCAATGCTAAAACAGGAAAATGAGATTTGTTGGAGGGTGGGGGAAGAACCAAGTGGCCGTCTTGGGTGCTTGTTTACCCATCGTGGTCTCTGATTCAGGAGCAGACTGCTGCCACATTACAAGGAGGACGTCAAGATGGCAAAAGTCTGGCAAGGAGGGGTCAGGAGGCGAATGAACTTCATCTACTTCTGTTGCTACTGCCTTTCCAAGAGAGTGAACCAGGGCATTTCCCTGGTGCTCAGGCTCTGCCTTTCTAGTGTGAGCCTCAATTTTGATGACAGCAGTTTCAGAAGATAAGAGAATAGCAGTAAGAAGTCATTTATTTGTTGTACACTTTTGATTGGGGTCCCAGCGGATATAAGAAAATCCCTTTTGTTTCCAGAAATCTCCAAATCATGGATGAGACCCCCAAGGCATACCGGTTATCAGCATAAATATTAACAACTCATCCTTTTGATGATAACTAGCGTGCTCCAGTAAGGGCACAGAGCTCTGTGGGCTGGATTTAGCTTGTGGGAGGTTATTGCTTTCAAGTAGCTCCTCTTGGATAGTAACAGCACAACCGGCTTGGAAAATCCCTTTTTCATTTTTATAGTGTGACTCATCAGCACACAAAATTAGATCAGAATTAGTCAAAGGGGCATCTTGTAAATCAGGATGAGGTTTCACGAAATGGGACATTATTAGCTCACAGTCGTGGGGCCCACCTCCATCAGGCAGGGGTGGTAGAGTTGGAGGGGTTAAGGATGTTGCAACATTTAAGATGTAAATTAGGTGGTGAAAGCAGAAGGATGGAGGAGGAGGAGTCCACTTGCAGAGAAATACTGAGTCAATTCAGAGTTAAAAAGGTATGTGAAGTATAAATCAATGTCATTTCCTAAGGCTTCTACCAACTTTGTAGCTGAGACCGTAGCCTGAAGGCAGTTGGGACAGATGGGAGCAACTGAGTCAAGCTGTATGCTGTCCAAGGCAGTAGGTCTGTGTTCATTGCCATGTTCTTGCACAAGCATTTCCGGGCTGTGTTTTCTCATGCACAAATAAGAAGGGTGTTGAATAGTTAGGTAACTCCAAGACGCGTGATTCTTGCAGTACCTGTTTTCGTTTTAGAAAGGACTGCTCCTGTTATCCTCTCAAGGCAGGCATTCAGGGACTGACGTTTTAGGATGTTCATAGAGTGGGGAAGCCAACCGAGAAAAATTAGGAATCCATAGTCTCCAATAGAGACTAGAAATACATTCACTTTAAAGAGTACGAGTAAAGGCAAATGGCTGTTATGGACTTTGGATTAACAGAGGTTTATGACAGTGAACCACCTTGAGTCAGGTGGAACTTGCTATAAAAGGATGCTCGGGCTTGGAAAAACAGAAATGGGGAGTAACTGTCGCGCGCGCGCGTGCGTGTGTGTGTGTGTGTGTGTGTTAAGATATTACTTTTAAGGTGGGGCACCTGGGTGGCTCTGTGGGTTAAGCCGCTGCCTTCAGCTCAGGTCATGATCTCAGGGTCCCGGGATCGAGCCCCGCATCGGGCTCCCTACTCTGAGGGGAGCCTGCTTCCCCCTCTCTCTCTGCCTGCCTCTCTGCCTACTTGTGATCTCTGTCTGTCAAAAAAATAAAATCTTAAAAAAATATATTACTCTTAAGTTATCTCTACATGCAATATGGGGCTTGAACTCACAACCCCAAGATCAAGAATCACATGCTCTACTGACAGAGCCAGGCACAGGCCCTGAATAGCTACCTTGTTAATAGTTCTCAAGCCCTGGACAAATCTCAAGTCCTCATTAGGTTTCTGGACTGGCAAGTTGGGCATATTACAGAGGCTGGGACAGGAATGATTAGGTCTTCTACTATTGGTATGAGGCTTTGTGTGGCCTCAAACTTTAATGGATATTGAGGCCACTTGGGAAGAGTTTTAGTTATGTCTATCTGAATTTTTATAAGCTCTAACCTTTTTATTCTCCAAACATCAATATTAGAAGTAGCCCATAGAGGAGCCCCTGGGGTGGCTCAGTAAGCATCCGCCTCATGATTTCTGCTCAGGCCATGATCTCTGGGTTGTGAGACTGAATCCCACGTCAGGTTCCGTGCTCAGTGCAGAGTCTGCTTGAGATTCCACTTGAGATTTTCCTCTGTCCCTCCCCCCAACTTGTGCTCTCTTTCTCTCTCAAGTAAATAAAATCTTTATTTAAAAAAGCAGAAGCCCACAGATTTTGGGGCACCTTGATTAGATCAGGGACGTTGTTGAAATTCCTCCTCTTCTGTGTCAAGGACATTGTAGGGAACATAAAAGATCAGGCTCCGGTTGGTCAGGAAATTCTAAGGTGAGGTCTCCATTGGAGGCAAAACATATTATCCCTTTTAATTTAGAAGGGAGATCTCTACCTAATAGATTAACTGGGGCTGTATCACACTGCAAAAAGGAATGTTTTTCAGTGAAAGGTCACAGAGTCATTTGTACTGCTTGAGATAGAAACTCTCTCTGAATTTTATTAGATAAGCTTCCTATGGAAACCTTCTTTTCATTCTGTGGGATTTGCTCTCCTATGAGAGTGGGGTTTAAAATAGAAGGGATAGCTCCAGTAGCGACCAGAATTTGGCAAGATTTCCCATTAATTTTAATTTGAGTTTCCCATAGGCTGTTGAAGGGGATTACTATAGCAGTTTGGAGTCCCCGTCTCCTCTGGGCAGGGACCATATGGGGGCCTTCTTTGGGAGCAAATATCAAGGCATTTGAGTTGATGTGGAAGAATTTATTTTGAGGCTTGGAGGACAATCTTTTTTCCAGTGTCCCCTTGATTACAGTAGAGATACTGATTTCAGGGCCAGGGTTTTGATAACGGACCCCTAGGAAGGTGTAACGCTGGAGGCCCAGGGATCATTTTAAGTCTCTGGCCTTGGAGCTGTTGTAGCGGTAAGGCCAAGTAGTTCAGTGAACTTTTTCATGGTCTTGCTTCAAAGTCCTTTCAGAGTGCTCAGTTGTGGTCACGACGTCATTCTGACTGGTGGCTTCGCATCCTATTTTCTGCCTTTTTATCAATCCACTAATCTCAAAGGATCATCCATTTATAAATAGGGCAGCAGAGCAGATTAGTTTAGTGCACGGAACTTAGTGGCTTCCATGGTGGGTTTTCCCAAGTTGGCCACAGGTTTATCTTTCTTTTGTTTGTGTGTTTGAATAATAAACCAATCGATGTGGCCAGGGAAGACTCGAGGAATGGCTTTTTCTAAAGATGTATTATTATTATTTTTGAGAGGGAGATGGAGGGAGGGGCAGTGGGAGGAGAGAGACTCCCAAGAAGGCTCCATGCCCAGAGTAGAGCCTGACATGGGCCTGATCTCAGGACCCTGAGACTGAGATCCAAGTTGAAGTTGAGTTGGATGCTCAACCATCTGAGCCACTCAGGTGCCCCTAGATTTTTTTTTTATTTTTTAGTTATTTTTAAGTAATCTCTACAGCCAACATGAGGCTCCAGCTTACAAGCCTGAGGTCAAGAGTCTCAATCACTGTAGCCTGAGCCAGCCCGACACCCCTTGGAATGGTTTATAACTACATTGCAAGCATCGAGCGTTGCAAGCTTTTTCTGGTGCATGAGGGAAACATATTGAAGATGGAGGATCTCGAATATCATCCTTGAGGTTTTGCCCTTTTGCTTCCTGTATCCATTTTAGGCTTCATTAGGTCCTACCCACATGTGTACAAGCTCATAAGGATGTGGCCCCCTGGGTTGAAGGCCCCAAGAATGACTCTAAATTTTTCAAAAAACCATTTGGGGATCTTCCCCAGGGTTGGGCAATTTGTTTAGCTGTGACCCTTAGTTCAGCCTTTGACCAAGGAGTGAGAGATACCGAAGGAGGATGGCTTGTAATCCCAGCTGGCTTTATCTTAAAGGGGAATCGTTGAATAGTCCTTCAGAGAGGAAAGGTAATTCAGAGAAATAGTAGAACACAAGTATTCAGGTAAATGAGGGCAGAAGGCGGCAGTAGGAGTCATGTCAGAGGTACCTCTTGTGTCTTTAATTTTTCATTAGCCATTTGCCAAGAATTTTTTTTAAAAAAGATTTTATTTATTCATTTGTCAGAGAGAAAGAGAGCACATGCACAAGCAGGGGGAGCAGCACACAGAGGGAGAGGAGCACATGCACTGAGCAGGGAGCCCAATGTGGGACTCGATCCCAGGATCCCGGGACCATGACCTGAGCCGAAGGCAGATGCCTAACCAACTGAGCCACCCAGGCGTCCCTGCCATGAATTTTTTTAATGAAGCAATTTTGAAATCTTGAAGACTTTTGAAAGCTTCTACATACCAATGAAAATAGGTATCCCATTCTATTTGGTTAATTCAGGAATCCTTTCTTATATGAAGGTCCTCGTCTAATTGGAACATTCCCCATAATGGCCATGTAATTTTAGTTTGTTTTTAGTGAGATTTTTGCCATTTTTGTAGATATCCACAGCTTCCACAGCTATAGTTCTTAGCCAGAAAATAAATAGGTGTGCTGGAAAGTGGGTATGTTCAACTTCTTAGAATTTAAAGACCCATTCTTCTCCTCCTCTTCCTCCTCCCGCCTTCTTCCTCCTCTTCCTCCTCCTCCTTCTTCCTCCTGCTAAGCTTCTAGGTGTCTCAGAATCAAGCCAGTATCTAAGAGGGATGTACTGCTGGGTTAGAGATTATGTGGCATTTTACTACCTTCCTTGCACAGAGATTTTCTTGAGGTTGGTGGGTAATCTAGTGTCAATCTATCTCATTCCATGACCAGCTTATCCTAACCCAAGAGTCTTTGGGTTAGCTGGCAAGTGCTCTAATAACTTTTAAGTCCTCTACCCACGCCCACTAAATTTGTGGCTTTTTTGGCTTCCGAGGTCCCTGTTAACAATAACCTCTATTTAGACAAACAAACACGTGCACGAAAACACACCAGCAGTAACCAAGAGATGTTACTGTGGACTGGCCAACAGAGGGTCCTGTGTGCATCACCCGCAATTCCCAATCTGGAACTGGATACTGGGGAAAGGACTAAAATAGCAAATCCCCCAAATGAGGACTGCAAACTAGACTGGGTTTTGAAAAAGGGGAATCACAGACTGGAAAGCCAATAAGGTTGGGAGCTCCATGCAAAGACAGTGGAGATCAGAACTGAAAGAACTTACCCACAGCCCTTGGAAACAGCAAGAGAGAGCACTCAAAAGGGTTTGTTGGTATCATGCTTGTGTTTTTTTGTTGCCAAAGTTGTTGAAAGTGTCTTTTGATCCCACTGATGCCCAGATCTGTTAAAAATGAAATTCAACTAAGTAAATTATCAAATTAACTTTATTCGATCATTTATGTCTTGGGCAGTATCCCATATAACAAATAGAAAGGAGCTCTGAAGGGCACCTGAGTGGCTAAGTTGGTTAAGCATCTGCCTTTGGCTCAGGTCATGATCCCACGGTACTGGGATCAAGTGTCACATCAGGCTTCTTGCTCAGGGGGAAGACTGTTTCTCCCTCTACTGCCCTTCCTGCCACTCCCTCTGCTTGTGCTCTCTCTTTCCCTCTCTCTGACAAATAAATAAATAAAATCTTTGGGAAAAAAAAAACCAAACACACTTTTTCTAAATTGGGACTAGTGATCTTTTTTTAAAAAGATTTTTATTTGTTTATTTGACAGACAAAAATCACAAGTAGGCAACAAGGCAAGCAGAGACAGAGAGGGGGAAGCACATACCCTTCAGAGCAGAGAGCCTGATGTGGGGCTCGATCCCAAGACCCTGGGATCATGATCTGAGCCGAAGGCAGAGGCTTTAACCCACTGAGCCACCCAGGTGCCCTGGGACTAGTGATCTTTTAAGGAAGAGAGTCTAGCTGGGGCTCTCTTGAAAGTTGATTTTATCAATATGTAAAATAATGCAAAGACCTTAAAGCACTTCCTTTCCTTGCATTGAGGCGATAATATACAAATTATGTACTTAAAAGTGTGATGCCCACGGGGCGCCTGGGTGGCTCAGTGGGTTAAAGCCTCTGCCTTCGGCTCAGGTCATGATCCCAGGATCCTGGGATCGAGTCCCGCATCGGGCTCTCGGCTCAGCAGGGAGCCTGCTTCCTCCTCTCTCTCTGCCTGACTCTGCCTACTTGTGATCTCTGTCAAATAAATAAATAAAATCTTTAAAAAAAAAAAAGTGTGATGCCTTTATTCTTAGAACTGATCTAAAATGGACAAGAATGACTTTTTGTTGGTTTGTTTTTTCACAGACTTATCTGATGCCTCTTGCCCCAAAAAAGATTTCTGTATCAGTCAGAATAAATATGTTATGATGCAGTAATACGCAACTTCACAATTCCCAACAATTTAAAACAACACAAGATATTACATGAGTGCGGAGAGGTTCTACTCTGCGTTGCCCTCCTGGCCCCAGGCTGATGGAACCAGTCCTCTCCGGAATACTCTTTGCTGTTCATTGGCAAAGGGAGAAGAGCCCTCTAGACAGTCTTACACCAGCAATTAAAAACTCAGTCCAGAAGTGATACATGTCCTTTCTGCCTGTTGGTTGGAACTAGTCACGTGACCACACCCTCAGCAGTGTGGGTGGAGTCCTGTGGGAGTGATGGATGGGGGAATGGAGAGGTAGAGGATTGGAAGTGGGTGAGGGATGGAGGGGGATGGGGGGAGGGGTAAGGTGAGAGGGTAGTACATTCCTACCTTATAGCTTGAAGGCAGAGAACTGAAACCCTTTGGTGGGCAGCATTAGTGACATCCTGAGGACCCTCAACTCAAACCCCTTAGCTCTAATTCAGCCTGATCTGCCATCACCTTAACCTTATGTCTCTGACTTCTCCAGCTCATCCCAGTATCTACTACCTGCTTGGGCATTCTACTGCTTACCTCTGTTTCACATCCCTACTCTCCTCCCCAATAACCAATGAGCTAAGCACACTTCCCCATGTCATCTTTAATCCTTATCACAACCCTTCAAGGTAAGTGTGTGATTTCATCTGTAGAGACTGGCTCTCTGTTCACCAAATCCATGTCCTCTTTTCCTCTGGGCACACAGATGAACCACATTTCCCAGTCTCCTTTGCACATAGATAGGTAGGGCCACAGAATGTAAGAGCTCCCTTTCCAGGCCTAGCCCATGAAAACCTCCCGTGAACACTCCTCTTTCCTGTTCCACCAGCTAGATGCTAAAGCCCAGGGGATCTTGGAAGCCAGGACTGAAGACAGAAGACCTGCTCCCATCCTCCCAACTTGGGTCCTCTAAGTACTGTACAGAGCAAACTCCTGCCTCTCCAATCCAGGAACATCCACAGGCCCCTCTTGTAAGGGAGCAATGAACTTTTGGTACAGCTGCTAGCATTACCCTGATACCCTCCAACTTTACAAAGGAGATTAAGAAACTTGCTGAAGTGCTGCCTCATTGTTTAAACAACCTCTCACTGGACATTAAACATCCTGGGGAAGCTGCTCAAAGATTCTACAGCAGTCCTGAATCGTAAACTCCTCTAGGAGGTCTGAGAGCAGCGGTGGTCTTCGGGGCTCTGGTTGGGGCTGGGCCTCTGTGCCACAGTAGGGCCACACTGGGAAGGATGCTTGGCGCTTGCTTCTCTCTTCTGTTTTCCCTTTCCTTGTCAATCCAAGCACTGATGGACAGGCTGGTGCCCAGATAGCAGAACTCTGTGACAGCTTTCAGCTCTCTATGGCTGATGGAAATCTCTGCCTGTGGCTCGGTTTCCCTGGCACATGACTGCGGTCTTCTTCAAGCGGAGCCCAGCGTGCTTACACTGCAGGAGCTTGCCGTATTTGCATGCCTTTTTGCAGATGCGCTCCGGGAGTGCAGACATCAGCAACCACTGGACTATAATCAAAAGGTCTCATCAAAAGGTTAGCCTGCAGAGGGTGGGACATCTTCACAAAGGGCTAAGGGAATAGGGAGGTTAAATGTACAAAAGAAATTCTGGAAGGTGACCTCCAAGGGCTCAGGGGTTTCCTGAAGTGGGCTTTGAAATACTCTGTATTTATTTAAAATTAAAATAGCACAAGATGCTTGTTGCAACACAGTCCACCAATTTTGAAGTAGACCTAGTAAAAACACTGAAATTCAATTTATATCCAACGTCTATTCCTCCCAAGTAATTTACCATCATTGGTAGTTGGTATGCTTCCTGGCAATGTTTATTTATTTATTTATAAAATGTATTTATTTTGGTGGGGAGGGGGAGAGGGAGAGTGAATCTTAAGCAGGCTCCATGCCCACCATGGAGCCCAACTGGGGGGCATGGGGTGGGGAGAGAAGGAAGGGCTCCATCTATCTCACAACCCTGAGATCATGACCTGAGCCGAAACCAAGAGTTGGATGCTTAACCGACTGCACCACCCAGGCGCCCCTTATTTACTGACTTTTAAGTAATCTGTACATCCAATGTGGGGCTTGAACTTGCAGCCTCGAGATTGAGAGTCACATGCTGTACCCAGGGAGCCTGTCGGGCACCCCTAAGAGTCTTCAAATAGAACCTGGCGTTTGCAACTTCTTGAAGAGCTTGTCAATCTATGCCGTGTCAGCTAATTATAGCTGATGCTTCTCAGACTTTTACTGGGTGCCAGGCTCTGCTCAAGGCACTTTTCCTGCTTTCCCATTTAATCTGGGGCGGGGGGGCGGGGGAGGCCTTGACCACGATCCTGTTATTAGCCGCATGTTTGAAGGGAGGACCTTGAAGTACACAAGGGTTGAATAATTGCCCCAGGCCACACACTCAATCCACGGTAAAGGTGGACTTGGAACCCAAGTGGTTGAGCTACACAGCCAAAGCAGTAATAACTCAGCCATGCCACTTTTCAGCTAGTAAATGGGGAGAGTTAGAGAATGGGTACATTCCATACACTGGACCATGGATCAACCCAATTATTTTACGTTTAGGGAATTGGAAACAAGGACATTCAAATATTGACCCTACTCCTTTTCTATCTTCTGGAGCCTTCATTATTTCAACTATAAAATACGTCTAGCAGGACAGATGTTTCTGAGTATTAGTATTAATGAGTCGACAATTCTAAAGGGTCATGGAAGCGTCTAAAATTATCCCATTTATCTGAAGAATCAGCTTACTTTCATTGGCACTCCACCTCAGCAGAAGAGTCGTTGGAGGATGAACGGCTGCTGAGACCACTCTGCTGCTAGTATTAGGGATAATTCAATTCCCTATATGTTAAAGGCTGTTAATCTTTGATTTTCACTTTTCCCAGCAGATACAATGGCTCCCTTTTGGCTTTCAAAACACCCTATGACTCCCCATAATCCACTTTGCAATAATTGCTCTAAAGTGTTCTGCCTTACTCTTTCTAATTTTTTAAAAGAGAAAATTATTTTGTACTTAACCAATTTTTATCTCAGCAAGATTTTTACTATACTGTTAACCTACTGACAATTTTGTTCTTCTACCACTAAGGGGCGCTGTTTCATTGATTTTGGGGGGGGGCGGGAGGGGAGGGTGCTTTAGCTAAAGTCCCTTCTGTGTTATCTGAGTAGTTGAAATTTGGCCTTTCACATACCACCATTAAAATGCATCCAGTTATTGGAGACAAAAAAATAAACAAGAAACCCTAGTATTAAACAATACCTTTATTCAAGGAGCTCAAAGGTCTGAAATTAATTAGAAACTAAGCTTCATTGATTAATACAAAAAAAAAGGAAAATCCATCTTGTCTTAAAGCAGACTAGAAAAAAATTCAGTTATATGGATAGCCATTTATAATTCAAAAATAGAAACATTACCATTTGTCATTTATTTTTGTTTTCTATTGATGTTTCTTGATGAAATTGAATTTTCATCATCTTGTAGAACTATTATTAACAGTGGAACACCAGTCATGGCATATAGTTATTTCATTGGATGAATGTACTACAAGGAGTTTTCCTGTTTATTTTACTGTTTTGTTACTGCATGTGTTCGAATTTGTCCTGATCCTTGCAAGAAAGGACTTTGAATTCTAAAACCTTCTCATCTCAATAGAAAGGTTGTAGAAAAATGAAAAAGAGAATAAGAAGTACTTAGCCATGACCCTAGCCTCCAGGAAGCCTTCCAGGTTTGGGATAAGTATAAACAAAGTATTAAATACTTCGATTTAATCTTCATTATTTAATAAAGGCATATGAAACTACATGTTTGCATCTGGTTCTGAAGGAAGAAGCACCAGGGCTAAAAGTTAAAATTATATTTATGCTTAAGTCCCTTTGCATTTTAGACCAGAGCAAACTCGCTCTGTCGGCTCGTGTTCGATTTCCATTGCCATCTAACAAACTGACGACAAACTCTGCAACAGAAAAAAACACACTCATTTATTATCTTGCAGCTTCTGTAGGTCAGAAGTCTGGGCTTGGCTGAATTAGGTTCTCTACTCAAGGGTCCCCCAAGACAGACATCAGGGTGCCAGCTGGGCTGATTCCTTCCTGGAGCTGGGTCGGGGGAAGGGGGTCTCTTCTTTCAAGCTTACATGGTTGTTGGCAGAATTCAGGGGCTTGCAGGTGGAGGGCTGAGACCCAAGCAGCTCCTGGCCACATGGCCACTCCCTGGGCCCTCTCACATTTTCAGTCTTCTCACCGGAAGGACTCAGGCCCTTTAAGGGCTCACCTGATTCCATCAGGCCCAACCTGAGGATGATCTTTTACTTTCAGGTCAACAGATTTGGGAGCTTAATTGCTTCGGCAAAACCCCCTCACAGCAGCATCTAGATTAGAATTCGAATAACGTGGAGAAGGTGCGTGTGCACCAGGGCACAGCAACCTGCGGGGATATCTTGGAATTCTGCCTGCCCGTCTTAGTCCTTCAGGCTGCTACAGCGAAATCCTACAGACCAAGGGACTTATAAACAAGAGAAATTTAATTCTCACAGCTCTGGAGGCTGGAAGTCTGAGGTCAGGGAACTAGCATGATCCTGTGAGGCCCCTCTTCTGGTTTGCAGATTTCTCCTTGTAGCTTCATAGGGTGCAAGGGGGTAGCCAGCTTTCTGGCTTGAGCACCTCCCAAAGGCCCCACCTACCACCAGTACCATCGCCTTTGGGGATCAGGGTTTCAACATAATTTTGGAAGGACACAGACTTTCAGACCTTAGCATTACCATAATGACTTATAATAAACATTTGAACTCAATTTAAAACCATGGTATTAAGTATCTGAGAGCAGTATGGATGATGTTCTTTTTTTTAGATTTTTATTTATTTATTTGATAGACAGAGAGAGATCACAAGTAGGCAGAGACGCAGGCAGAGAGAGAGGGGGAAGCAGGCTCCCCGCTGAGCAGAGAGCCCGATGGGGGCTTGATCCCAGGATCCTGACCTGAGCTGAAGGCAGAGGCTTTAACCCACTGAGCCACCCAGGAGCCCCAGTATGGATGATGTTCTTAAAGAAGAAGAGGGAATGCCTGGGTGGTTCAGTCGGTTAAGCGTCTGCCTTTGGCTCAGGTCATGATCCTGGGGTCCTGGGATCGAGTCCTGCATCGGGCTCTCTGCTCAGCAAGGAGCCTACTTCTCCCTTTGCCTGCCGCTCCCCTTGCTTGTGCGCGCTCTCTCTCTCTCTGACAAGTAAGTAAATAAAATCTTAAAAAAAAAAAAAAAGAAAAGAAAAAAAGCAAGAGAACCAAGATTGTGATCTAAAACCTATATAAAAATGAATGAGGGGCACCTGGGCGGCTCAGTGGGTTAAAGCCTCTGCCTTTGGCTTGGGTCATGATCCCAGGGTCCTGGGATCGAGCCCCGCATCGGGCTCTCTGCTCCGCAGGGAGCTTGCTTCCTCCCCTCTCTCTCTCTGCCTGCCTCTCTGCCTACTTGTGATCTCTCTCTCTGTCAAAAAAAAAAAAAAAAAAAAAAGAGATAATGCCATGCTGGCTTGGTTAGTTAAGCGAAGGAGGGGGAAAACTCCACCAAAACAAACCCACCTTGTATTTCTCAAGTAGCACCTGTTTACATGGCGCCCAGGATTCTCCCAGGATTCCCTGCAGGGAGTCCAGCCACTTCTGCTAACACAGGATCGACTTGGGGAGGGCAGTGGGTCCGGCACGTTGGGTGGGTAGGAACCATCTTCTTCTATTTCCCCCTTACATCCACCTAAGAGGAGTGACGTTGTATCCCCCAGATTAGGATCCTCTCTTAAAACCCCACTGTGACAGGTGGTAGAGGCTGTGGCATTTTTTTAAGATTTGAATTTCAAATGTAAGATGTCATGATCATGGGCGTCTTTCATTGCGCAGCTAGCCGCCGTCATCAAACCCGGGAGGGTGGAGGCAGCCAGTGTTTGCTGCCTTGCTTCCCTGTAGAATTGCAGTGGGGTCAGAGCCATGATTAAGGAAGCTTCTCTGATTGCAGTGTTTGGATGGAGGAAAGCAGGAGGGTTTTCTTCCCCCCCCCCTTTTTTTTTCCTGTTAAATGTGACGTTTTAAGAGATATCATTAAAAAATATTCTTCTGCCCAGGAGAGAAAAGAATTGGATCTTCAATATCTTTCATTGGAACTATAAGGCTCTTGTTAATGTTTGCCATTTTAGCCTTCAAGGCCTTATCTTCTCTGGCTTGGAGAACTGAAGGCGTTTTGATCCTCTTCCAGCTCCACAAACAATGTTCTTTAATCAGCTTGAGGCATCACTGTTGATCAGAGAAAAGCACTTCCTCCCTCCCTGAAACCAGCAGCACCTGCCAATCCCCCCTATCCAGAAGCAAGAGAGAAGGGCTGTTCTTTGAGCCCACAGAGCACTGTTATTTCAAATGTACATAGAGAATAACCTGAAACCCATTGCCTCATTAATAGACGCAGAGCATAGTGGTATTTATAGACTTAAAAGCAACACCGTGGACCCCCCCATTCACCAAACATGTTTGTTAGTTTATGGCTAGTGTGAGATTGGTGATATTGGAAACATGATGTTTCATTTCCACTGGCATTCAATTCATCATCTTGGTGAAAATGCGAAAGGATCAAGAACTAAACAGGACGTAGAAATGTATTATTAGTCATATCGTTGATTACTACTGAGCAGACCGTTAGCAAACCACACTTTCCTCTTTCAAGCTACTTGTTTTAAGCTTTCTTCAATCTTAGAAGGATAGGACACACACACACACACACGAATGTATAGGATAGATACATCACATATACGATACGGACATCACAAATATGTAAGATTAGTTATGATCATCTGGGTTCGGCTGCAGTAAGAAATACCCCTCAAATCTGAGTGGTTTAGAGTGACAGACGTTTATTTTTTTGTTCACATCATATGTCCCTCTTCTCTGTGTTGTCCCTACCAAGAGACCTAGGCTGATGGAAGCTCCCTATAGTGCTTTTGTAATTGGCCAGCAGGGGACAAAGAATCAGACAGATTGTGTGCTTGCTCTTAGAGCTTCTGCTAACCTATCACTAGCCCAAACCAGTCGCTTGGCCACACTCAATTCCAATGGCAAGAGATAGAGAGCCAGAATGGAACTAAGCACACACAAGCACACACACACACCCTCACGCGCGCACACACACACACATTTTAAGGTGAAGATTTTGAAGGAGGGAAATAAATTCTATTATAGCCAAGTGAAGAGAGTCAAGTTGGATTTATCAATGTAATATGGTGACATCAATAAGTTCAGAATCAGTGAAAATGATGACATCGGCGATGTTCGTAGAATATATTGCCGTCTCGAGAAGGCTAAGTCAGAGCTTTATGTACAGACATGCAAATTTCCCCAAGAAATACTGAGTTTGAAAAAGAGCAAGTAGCCAAATACCACGATCTCATTTATTTTAAAAGACACAAAAATATGTAAATACATTTGTTTGTGTGTGTGTCTTTGTGTGTGTTTGTGTGTGTGTGTGTGTGTTTAAGTGCATAGAAAAAAGGCCTAGAAGGGTTGTTCCCAAACAGTTACTATTCATGGGGAATACAGAGGGATTTGTGTGGTGTGTAAGGGACCATCACTCTTTTCACTTTACATAATCCTGCATTGTCTGAATTAATTACATCCATTTATTCATGTATTACTTGTTGTATTAGTTTCCTAGGGCAGTCTTAACAAATTACCACACACTTGGCAAAACCGAAATGTACTCTTTCATAGTTCTGGAGGCCAGCAGTCCGAAATCTGTCAAAACCATACTCCCTCTGAAGGCCCTCGGGAGAATCCGTTCCCTGCCTCTTCCAGCTGCTGGTGGCTATTGGCATTCCTTGACTTGTGGCCACGTCACTTCAGTCTCCCTCCACGATCTCATTGCTTCCTCCTCTCCTGTGTGTACCCTCTGTGTGTCTCTCATAAGGATGTTTGTCATTTTAGTTAGGAGCCACCTGCCCAGAATGATCTCATCTCAAGATCCTTAAGACTCGTTTTCCAAATAAGGTCACATTCCCCCGTTCCAGTGATGAGGACGAGGACATATTATTTTGGGGGGGGCGGGGGGGAGGAGAGAGCATCATTCAGTCCACTCCGCATGTATCATATGAAAACAATTCAAAGG
This sequence comes from Mustela putorius furo, assembly GCF_011764305.1. Lineage (NCBI taxonomy): Eukaryota > Metazoa > Chordata > Mammalia > Carnivora > Mustelidae > Mustela > Mustela putorius. The sequence continues at coordinate 9,832,366 of NW_025422045.1, read as the reverse complement.
AAAAGATTGAAGACAAGAAATCGTTATGAAGAGTGATTACTTCCAGAGGGAAAAATTTCCAAATTTTCCATGGTGGACTTCTATAACATTTAGAGTCAGAAAACACAGTCAAAATGATAGATCGAGACTAACAGTCACTAACACGACAAAAGCAAAACACGGCGGATCCTACTTGCATCAATCCTATTAACGAGTGCCCCAACACGTCAGAAAGGAGTAGAAAGGTCCTATCCTTAAATTTCATGATAGAGTCAAGTGGGGAAGCTTAGATATAGGGCCAGGGGGCCTTACAGCAACCGTGGGTCCTTAGAACTTCAGAGACATAAGCCTTCTCTCTCTCTCCCTCTTTTTTTTTTTAAAGATTTATTTATTTATTTGACAGACAGAGATCACAAGTAGGCAGAGAGGCAGGCAGAGAGAGAGGAGGAAGCAGGCTCCCCACTGAGCAGAGAGCCCGATGCAGGGCTCGATCCAAGCACCCTGGGATCACAGCCTGAGCTGAAGGCAGAGACTTTAACCCACTGAGCCACCCAGGTGCCCCCATAAGCCTTCTCTCATGCAAGGTAGACACTTACCCTGGGACCACGGCCTGAGGAAGAGCCATCACCCACCTCCCCAGAAGAGCGGTAAGACTTTCCTGCTGTTGGCTTGTAGAAATTATTCCCCCCCCCCGCCAAAAAAAGCAACATTATTGAGTGGAGGTTATTTGGGCCAGTTTCAGCCCACTGCTATGACTCGTTTCGTCTGCATTGTGTGTACAGTTTTTCCAAGTTAGTTGCCAATTATTTTCACATAAAATGTTGATTTTTGCCTTCTCCCGATCTGCTGTATGGAGCACGTGTTCTTCCATAGCAACCATCTGCTAGAGCTGGGGGTGGCCATTCCCTTTAGATGGGAACATGCGCAGCACAGTCTCTACCATTCTGTATTTCCCTGACCCAGCTCTCCTCATTTTCAGTGTCCGCTACAGGCGTGTGAGTTTGCAGGCCCTTGAAGAAGAGCATAAAAAATTGCTTTGCGGTATTACAGTGCAGTACACTACGGGTTAAGTGGGCCCATGTACCCTCTTGCTTCAAGGGAAAAACGTGTTCTAAGTTCCAAACAGCCGACAAATGAACTTGAAGGATATAACCTGTCCCCAAATTGGCGCCTCCTCTACAGCGATGTTTTATAGTCTGCCTGAACAACTAATGGAAAATGCATATCCAAATATGCGCTCAGATATCAGAAATTCAATTCCATGGGCTATTCGGGAACGAAGTTTCAAAATTCTGCCGAGAATGATTATGTTGTCTGAACTTGCATACTGGGGTGTTGTGTGTGCATTCGTGGGAGCACGGGCGTACCCTGCCTCCGCTGGCCAGAGCCTGTCCGAACCCCACAGTGAGGATTCCTAAGCCATGAGCCCAAACCAGCCTCATCATTATTGGGTCAGAACCCAGGATCTCTACCAGATCTTCTTGCTGGGATCTGTGTTGACTCATGACAGGTGTTTCCAGTGAAGCTCCTAGATTCTTTTTTTTTTTTTTAAGATTTTATTTATTTATTTGATAGAGAGACAGGGAGATAGGGAACAGAAGCAGGAGGAGTGGGAGAGGGAGATGCAGGCTTCCCACTGAGCAGGGAGCCCAATGCAGGGCTCGATCCCAGGACCCTAGGATCATGACCTGAGCCCAAGGCAAATGCTTAATAACTGAGCCACCCAGGCGCCCCTAGCTCGTGAATTCTTGATTTGAGTTGAGCCATTGAAGTGTGAGGAAGTGGGTTGGAGGGAGTGTTGGCTCATCTGGGGCAGGAGTCTTTTTGGGAGACAGTCCCTTTCTTTTTTCTTTCTTCTTCTTCTTCTTCCTTTTTTTTTTTTTTTTTTTAATTTCCAGAACAGACTGCTAACTTTCAAGAGCTTCCTGGAGAGAATGTTCTTCCGGCTCTCATATTGGTTATATATTCAGTGAGCACCTACTCTGTTTGGGGATGAGGCTAGGACAACAAGAAAGTGGGGACCTGAATGGAGCTTGCAGACCAAAAAGAGCTTTCAATCTGATCAGGAAGTGGGGCCACAAAGAGGCAAAACATTACAGTAAAGCAAAGTGTCACCTAAAACAGAAGAGAAGCCACAGGTAATGACCTGTAAATTGCCGAGTGGATGGTGGAGACGCTGGGTGTACTGTATGCACTTTCAGGAAAGAGGAATATTGTTCTGGGCCAGATGAGGGCCAAGCAGGGCAGGTCATGACTGAGCCGAGTCTGAAGAGCAGAAGGCAAAACACCGAACGGACGTGGCAAACAGAAGGTGGCTTGGGCCACAGAGAGGTCAGAGAGGATAAGACAGCAGGACTGTGGAAGGACTTGAATGCCAAGATGCTCAATCCTCGACTTTGTTGTCTAGCCAGTGGGGACCCCAGAAAGTTTTGAGCAGAAGAGTGGTATGATCGAAGTAGTGCATTAGAAGATCAATCAGGAGGTGAGATCAGGATAGTTTGGAGGTAGGAGGAGATGAGAGCGGGGAGCAAGGCTAAAGGGGCTTGAAAAGAAGGCATAGATGGGGAGAGTCTTAAAGGGCTCGTGGCAGACAGATTGAAATGAATGGGGAAGAGGAGGGATAACTATAGATCTGGAGCTAGAAACCAGGATGGCTGCGATGCCATTGGCTAACAGAGCCACATGGGCTGATAGGTCCACTGGGAAATGGCAAGAGGAGAGGATTAATTTGAGTCCTGTATTGAAGTTCTGATGCGGCCCCCAGATGCTATGATCCAGCTCTGGTCCCACATTCTCAGCTGCTTGCTGGTGGCTTCTATCTACTTGCCTTTATCTCTTGATTTCTAGCTCAACAGGCTCAATGCCAGTAATCACATGGGACCTGTTGTGGATGCTGAAGCACGTGGTAGACCTCCAAGCCCCTCATGCCTCCTCTAGTCGGTGGCCAGTAGTCTCTGACCCAGCAGACCGCCCACTGTGTGGCCTTGCCTGGTTGAATAAGTGTTTGGTACCTGAACAATTTGAAAGACAAGCAGGGTTTATTCCAACCCATGTTTCCACCTTTGGGAAGACCCAGTGGACCTCTAAAGTTCAACAAGCTCTTTTGACTATGCTTCCAGGGTTTACCACACCCCGCTCTCAGGAAGTCCAGTACTCACAGGGAACTCTGACCTTCACAATGGAGTTCCAGTGAGTTACCCCCCCTCTGCCCCCCGCCTGACCTTTCAACTAGGCCTTCTTGAAGTCTATGAGCTCAAGTGTAGATGGGGGGGTGTGGTGGGGTAAGTCAGTTAAAGGAAATACCAGCAGTGACATCATTATGTTTCTGCTGAGTACTCGTTAATTACTGCAAAGCCTTCACCAGAATGGGGGGAAAAGCAAAGAAATGGCACCCTGACTATTTGAGTTTGTTGCTAAATGCAAAGACAACATCACCAAAGACATGCCCAGACTTCCAGAGGAACGGAGGATTCAGAGTAAAGCAGTCCTCATTCCTTTTTCATCGTCCTATTCCTTTGTCCTCTTCAATTTTCCCCTGTCAGGCATCAAGTCTTTTTTCTCTGCCCTTTGTACCCCCTCCACTTCGATCCGTGTCTCCCCTCTTTGCCCCACAACCAGTCTGTATTGATAGGCATTCCAGAAGAATTACCCAGCCTGTTTTGTGGTGGAGAGCTGAGACTGGTGACCAGCGCAACTGCTGGAATATAGAAACATGACTTTTTTCAGGTAGCATCTAAGATGCCAGTCTTAGCAGCCTCATTTTAAAAACTATTTATATTCACAAAGTCTATAATAGCATTTTTATTATGTACGCCTGTGTTTGGGGCGCGTTTTTTTTTTTTTTCCCCTGCCAGTTTCTTATTATCGTTCAACACTGACTACAGCCTTAAATGATAATGAAAACAGAAATACTCCTTTTAAAAGGCAATGACTGCTTTCCATGTCCTTTAGTCTATGTGGGCTCTCCTGCCTGAAGGGGCTGGTTCGGTGTTTAAATTGTCCGCGCCTGACTCCCCCAGAGCCTGGGTTCATATGCTTGCTGTATAGACACAAGCTTTTATTCTTCTGCAGAGAATAAATTGAGCCAGTGGGTGTCTTTCAGAGGAGACCTTAAAACCTAAAGGCTTTCTGTGGCCCCTGGGGACATTAGAGTACCTGTGAGTCCCCCTACCCCACCCCATCCTTGCCTTGGGCTCCAGAGCCTGGCATGGCCCCAGATGTCACACATTTTGCTTTTGAAGAGAGATGTGTATTTGGGTCTTTCTTCCCTCAGCTCCTGTTGTTTCTTTGCTTTCATGATGGGACCTGCTGCTTTCACTCCTTAGTTTTCCAGGGTATTAAAAACGAGGAACAAAACAGCTTCCCTGGGAGTCAAAGTGCTACCTATACAAAACTTGTTATCTGTGCTCCGTTAGGATGAATAACCCACCGACTCTCTTGCCATGTATATGACTGACTTGGAATTATGGGTTGCGTCTTACAGCAGCTCTGAATGGCGTTGTCCCCTGGCTGTTCCATAAGCCAAGTCTGGAACCCCCAGGCCCCCTGAGAAAGGGTGGATTTGTGGACTCCACCCTACCTTCGTTGTTGTTGTTTTTTTTACCCTAAGCCTCGATATTGAATCTGTAATTAGTGAGGTGACAATAATACCTTCCATTTGCCATTTTATGCCTTTTCAAGAAGGCTTTGCATGTTTTTGTGCTGAGTCTCCCAACGCTTTTGGCACAGGTGGTGCAGATACTATGGCGTGATTGAATAAGGAAACACAGTGAGGTTCAATGACTTGCCCAAGTTCATACAGCCAGTCTGAGATGAACCTGGGGCTGAAACTAGATTTCCCGATTTCAGGGTGCCTGGTCTTCCTATGGCCACTGCCTTTGTAACAAACTCAAGGCAATTGGGCTTCCATACAAGATTTCATTCAATCCTAAGATGATCTTACAACAAAGGGTGAGCAGGTATTAGGATTCTCATCTTCCAGATCAGAAAGTAGAAGCTCAGAGAGGGTTGAATGCCCAAGGTAAGATGGTGATAAACAAAAGAGGCAGAGGGACGGCCTGGGTGGCTCAGCCGGTTAAACATCTGCCTTCGGCTCAGGTCATGATCCCAGGGTCCTGGGTTCGAGTCCTGAATCAGGCTTCTTGCTCAGTAGGAGCCTTCCACTCCCTCTGCTTCTTGCTCTCTTTCACTCTTTCTCTCTCTGACAAACAAAATTTCTAAAAATAAGAATAATTTTAAAAAGAGACAAGATGTGTCCCCAGGTCTCCAAGCCCAGTGCTCTTGGTGATGCTTTGCTGGCTAATTAATGACATCACCACTCATTCAGTGGCCTTGGCCAAAACCTTAGACTCATCCTTCATACCTTCTTTCCTTTTAACCCATATATGAGCCATCAGCCTATCTTACTGATCCTATCTTAGAAATATACCCCAAATCAACCATCTCTCACCACCTTCCCTGTTAGTGTCCTGAGCTAAACCTTTCTTTTTTTCCCGCACCTGAATGGGTGCAACCACTTAGTGAGTCCATAAAGACTCAGTGAACCAGGCCTCCCGGGAGGCACGCCCGTCTGGGTCTAGAACACTGAATCCTGGCTGGCTCGTGACTCATTTTCATCTATAGAATGTGGGACAAGTGACTCAGTGCATTTCTGGCCTCAGCATCGAGAAGGCGTCTGTGTTTCTGAGACCCTGAGCCACCTGTGAGGAATCCAGCTACTCTGCTGGAGAGTCTCAGGGATGAGGCCCCATGAAGACGTCCTTTGAAGAAGGGGAGAGGCCCCAAGACTGCATGGAGTGGGAGAAAGGCCCAAAGTCAGTGTCCCAGCTGAGCCCAGCCTTTTCAATATCTCCCGCAAAGTTGCCAGAAATATGAATGAGTGGCACGGATGTGTCAGGCAGTTGTACCCTCCTGTGACAACAGTCCGGTTAATTTCATTAGGAGCGGAAGAGCCAGCCAGCTGACCCCAACCGACTGATACAACGATGAGTGACGATAACGTGGTTGTTGTTCTGTGGCACCAACTTTTGGGTTAGTTTGTCAGGAGGTAGACAATTAAACATCTAAAGGGTCTCCCTGCTTGCACTGCTTCTTGCCACCAGTCTGTTGGCTCCCCAGAAAATTTCTTTTAAAATTATAAAATACACATACCATAAAATTCACCATCCTAGGGGCGCCTGGATGGCTCAGTCAGTTAAGTGTCTGACTCTTGCTCTCAGCTCAGGTCTTGATCTCAGGCTTGTGAGTTCAAGCCCCATGTTGGGCTCCACACTGGGGGCATGGGGCCTACTTAAAAGAATTCACAGTCCTAACCCATTTTTAACTATACAGTTCGGTAGTTAAGTACGTTGATATTGTTGTGCAACTTATCTCCAGCATGGCTTTCATTTAGCAAAGCCGGAGCTCTACATCCATTCAATAATAACTCTATTCCCCCTCCCTCAAGCCCTTGGCAACCACCGTGCTGCTTTCTGTTTCTAAAAATCGGACCCTTCCCTCAGGTAAGTGGAATCACGTGGTGTTTGTCTCTCGTGGCTGGCTCGTTTCACGCAGTCAGGCATCCTCTACGTTGCCACAGGTCAGGACCTCCTTCCTTTGGTTGCTTCTACCTTTTCACTCTTGCGAATAGGGCTGGTATGAGCAGGGATGTACAAACTGCTCTTCAAGACCCTGCGCCCAGTTCTTTTCAACATATACCCAGAAGTGGAATGGCTAGATCATTTGGCAGTTCTGTTTCAAAATTTTTTGAGATGCCGTCAGACCCAGAGGATTTGAAAATAAATATTCTGTCACTCCCTTGCTCAACACCCTCTGCTGACTTTTCGTTGCTCTTAGAATAATATCCAAGACCCTACTGTGACCTGTAGCCCGTGGCCCCCTCACCAGCCTCATGTCTTGCCACTCTTCTTCCTCTCTCTGCTTTGGCCATATTTTGCACCTTCCTGCTTCTTGTCAACCCAAGCTTGGCCCCAGGACAGGGAGTTAGCGCTTGCCACTCGGCCTTCAGGGCCGTTCCCTGGTTACTGACACGGCTCACACCCTTGCCTCATTCAGGTCTCAGTTCAAATGTCCCCTCCTCCAGGGAGGCCTTCTCTGACCACCCAATTTAAAACAGCCCCCCGTCATCTGTATATCTTTATTTTTTGTGTATTTATTTATGTTAATTTTATGATTTTTAAATATTTTTAAAAGGGTGAGTGAACGAGAGAGAGAGAGAAGAAGCAGAGGGAGAAGGAGAAGCAGACTCCACTGCTGAGCAGGGAGCCTGATGCAAGACTTGATTCTGGGACCCTGGGATCAGGACCTGAGCCAAAGACAGTCGCTTAACCAAGTGAGCCACCCAGGTGCCCTATCTTTATTTTTATTTTTTAGTTTTAAAAATTATTTTATTATTATTATTTTCTAAAGATTTTATTTATTCATTTGACACAGAGAGACACAGCAAGAGAAGGAACACAAGTAAGGGAAGTGGGAGAGGGAGAAGCAGGATCCCCACCCAGCAGGGAGCCCGATGCGGGGCCCAATACCAGGACTCTGGAATCATGACCCGAGCAGAAGGCAGACGCCCAATGACTGAGCCACCCTGGCACCCCCTATCTTTATTTTTAATTCATCATTTAATCTCTGTCTGATAAGCAGGGAATTTATATTACTGGCACACACACATACTACTAACTACATGCCTTGTACTATATTGAACACTTTGAATATGTTGATATACTGATCTCAACAGCAACCTTGTGAATTAGGAATTATTATTATTATTATTATTATTATTACTACTACTATTATTATGTCCACTTTACAGATGAGAAAACTGAGATACTGATGTTAAATAACTTCCTTAAGAGTCTATAGCTAGTGATTGATAGAGAGGAGATCAAACCAAGGCAGCTGGGATCCAGAATCTACTGTGTTCTACTCATCTCATTATACGTGGATATTTGTAGGGGTGCCTGAGTGGCGCAGTGGGTTTTAAGTGTCCAATTCTTGGTTTCGGCTCAGGTCGTGACCTCAGGGTTGTGAGAACGAGCCCCACGTTGGGCTCCGCACTCATCAGGGAGTCCACTTAAGACTCTCTCTCCCAGGGGTGCCTGGGTGGCTCAGAGGGTTAAGCCTCTGCCTTCAGCTCAGGCCCTGGTCTCAGGGTCCTGGGATCAAGTCGCTCATCAGGCTCTCTGCTCAGTCGAGAGCCCGCTACCCCCACCCCCGCCTGCCCTTCTGCCTGCTTGTGATCTCTCTCTGTGTCAGATAAATAAATAAAATCTTAAAAAAAAAAAAAAAGACTCTCTCTCCCTCTCCCTCTGGCCATCCCCACCGCTCTCAAATAAATAAATTAATAAATCTTTAAACAAATAAATGGATATGTGTAAAAGATGTAGGCATTGCGTATGTGTTTGTTTGTTGTCCGTCTCTCCTGTCCGTGTAAGCTCTATAAGGGCAGGAACTTTGTTTCATTCACTATCCTCCAAGACTTAGAACAGTGTCTAACACATACCAGGTTTTCAATGAAAAATGCTTTGAATGAATGGATGAGCGGGTTCTCTGTATTAGGCGGCCATCAGCACTTGTCAGTGCCTTCATGATCCAAAGACACGGGTGGACAGAGTTTTACAGTGGTCTGGATCTGATGTTTAAAGAATGTAAGCTCTCAGTTGTTTGGTTGTACCAGAAAGGTATAGCTTGCCAAATAGAGCAGAAAGCTATAGTAGATACTCAATAGTCATGTATTCAGTAAATGAGCTGTGAGATTTTGAGGATTAGAGACCGGTCTCTGTTTTATCCCCATATCCCTCCCAGCCCTTGGCCCGCTGCTGGGTGGCTCGATCTTTGTTGCTGTTCTGTAAAAGAGGAATTTGCCGGGTGGACCTAGCCTACTGTGTTGTGGCCACGTGTAGTAGCCCTACTTGTTTTTGAGGAGTAGCTACAAGGAGACCAGTGTGCCAATTCCAGGCCAAAGACTAGGTTGAGGGAGATACCATTCCCAGGATTTTTTTTCTTTTATTTCCTTCGATCCTTCCCATCAAAAACATCGCTCTTCATAGGATTTAGTGTCTGCTTGTCTTAGATGCCGAAACAAGTTTCTAAAACAGGGTTTTAGAAAATGCTCATGATTTCCTTTGTCCTTCTCCTAAAGAACTTCCATCACGTAAAACACACCTCCTCTCTGCGGCTTCTGGAAGACCCGGGACGCCAGAGGTCTGCCCGGTCCTTTGCACAGAGAAATTGCTCTGTAAACAGAGGCTGAATGAATGCATGTCTTGTTCTCTTTAGAAACCGCCGCTGGGAACTCAGTTCCACAACTGGTTAGCTTTCACCTGGGATCCACCTGTGGTTCAACGCATTATTTTTTTTCCTGTCTAGTTTCAGATACACTTAGGAGTCCTCCCAGTACCTTTACCATCAGATCGTCATCGCAATGTAGGTCAGAAGTAAAGAAGAGCAGTCTTATTGAAGAGTGGCATCAACACATTAAAGGGTCCCCCCGTGACCTTAAGGACTCAATGCAGCTTTTTAAAATGGCTAATTTATACACTGGGCTACTCCGGCTCACCCCGGCATACTGGCTCGCATTATACAGGCAAGTAGATGGGACACGCACATAATAGGTGGTGGCTGGGCTCAGTGATGACCTTATTTTCACTGATAAAGACAGATTTCATAATTCACTGGTGGCGATGCCAGTCTTTTATCTTTCCCCAGACTCATGAGAATCCAAGTCACATCCCCGGAGCCTGCTCTGTGTGTGACAAGGAAACCCAGGCGGCCAATCATCGCAAAGGTGATTCATTCATTTGCATTCAGATATCCTGTTGGCTAAAAAGCAATAAAAGTGTTTGGGGCTTTTTTTCCCCCCATGCTATAAAAAGTGGCTTACTGGTAAAATATACGCCTTCACTCATCTCACAGAGCTGCTATAAAAAATAACACTTGGCAGCGGGAAGTGGGACTTCGCTTGAGGAACTAATGTGTATAGATAATATTTATACATTTCTTAGATGGCCATGGACACTTGTCAAGGCTTTTGTGTTCCAGAGACTCATACGGATAACATTTGCTAGGGTGTGGGTCTTGATTTTTGAAGTGTATGAATGGATTTACAGAACGCAAGATTGCAGAATGAAGTGGTAAGAGACACAAGGGGCCCGGAACAGCAGGGGGTGGTGTGAGGTGAAGTGTTCAATCTGGCTCTCATGCCATCATGAGAAAACGCTGTGCTTTCTTTCCTCCGCATTCCCTGCCTGCATTTGTTCCCTTTCAGATCTGATCTGCCTGCCCGTGCCTGCTTCCACCTTTGGCGCTGTCCTTTGAGCCCTGACTTTGGCCAAAGAGGCCTGTTGAGGGCCAAGCAACCCAGACAGGGTCCCCAGAACCCTGGGCAGATTCCAGAAGATCTGAAGTTGTTCAAGGCAAATGAAGAAACAGTATCAGGGCAGTGCAGGATGGAGTGTTCTGGGATTGCCAAAAGCTGGTTCCCCTGCTGGGGCAGAAATCCAGTAGGGGAGCCTAGATGTTGATTTTCAAAGCGGGAGCTGTGTCTTCCTTTATGCTCTGCACTGTGCTAAGTACAATGTTGGTGCCAGATAAATGTTAGTAGCAGCAGCCGTAATGATGATGACAATACGGCGGGCTCGCCCGCCTCCTGCATGGCAAGGGAGTTTCAGAGATTCAGCCATTTCATGTGTTTGATGTCGGCGGACCCAGCGTCCCGGCCCCCTGGTATTTGTCCTGTTCCCCCTTCTGTTTGGAAAGACTCTGGGGAGGTAGCAAAGAGCTCCCTGAGGCCAGAGCTTCCTGCATGTTCATCTTTAGAGGAGTCACTCTGAGAACAGGCCAATCCACCTCCTGTGTCTTGTCTGCCAATTAGACGCCTCTGTCCACAGAGACCCTTCAAAAAAACAACAATGATACCTTCGTTTTAATTATTCTCTTTCTTGGTCTCACTTCAGGACTATGCCTTTTAAATAAGTTACACTGGACTTTCTTACTTCTCATCTCGCTCCTAATTAAGGACGGTAGGGGGTTTCCTTCGGTCTTATTTTCTTATAATTTTAATTACACTGATCTTGGCTTAAGACAGGACCCATTGAAGTGTTGAGAAGATATGTATTTTCTGGTTCAGTGAGTTTTTTTCTCCATGCCTCATAGAAGAGGGCATCATTGGACACAGGGCTTCTCTGCCCCCAAATCTTGCGAAGCTGGAGTTGCCACGGACAAAGGACAAGGTGCCCTATTGGGGACTCCAGCAGCTGCAAGGGGCTCTTGTGTCTTTGGGGGGCCTGGCGTTTTGTCACAAGGAACAGCGGTCATGATGAAAAGTCGAAGTTGGAATGTCAGCCCCAGGAAATGCTCCACGGGAATGCAATGGGGGCCCACTCTAAAAAGGAGAATGATCTGCCAGGCGCTCTTCCCTGCCGTCCCCAGCACTTGGCCTGCTCAGGCACAGAAGGGCTGTCTTCATGCCATTTCTCTTCCTCCTCCTCTTCCTTCTAGATCCTGGTCCAGCATGGCCTTCTTGGAGCACTGCCGTTCTCTCCTTCCTGGGGTCCACATGAGTCAGTGGTAAGAGATGATGAGCACCAGGAGACCAAGGCCGAGGTTTGAGTCCCAGCCTGGCCAGTACTGGTCATGTAGTCTCGGGCAGATGATTTACCTGTCGGGCTTTGGGGTCCTCTGCCAAAAAAGGGGGATCACGATATCTGCTTGGCAGGGTGGTTGGGAAGGTTGCCTATGACAATGGATGCTAAGGAAGAACGCTTCCTGGCACGAGCTAGGCTGCTCCCTACACCTTTTTTTTTTTTTGGTCCTTTTCCTTTGTCAGATGGGTATGGGTGAGTACCTGGCAGGGTGGGCAGATATCCGGAGGGCTGAATAATAAAGACAGGAATTCCTGATCTCTCTCTCTCTCATGTGTGATAGTTGATCACATACAACGTCTATCTTGTCTTCTCTGCCGGTTCATCCTTCTCTCGTGCCCTTTTTTCCTGCCTTCTCTTTCGTAAAGTTTCCTCTGATTGCTTCAGTCTCCATCCATCCTGCCCAACCCTTCTGCTTCAGCCACAGAGCTGAACACTACATGATAAACCATCAGGTTTTGTGTGTTAAGACCTTCTTTCTCTAATCAGCCCAGTTCCTTGGAAAGGGACGAAGCATGATTCTTTTTCCTGGGGCTTTGCAGCATCTAGTACCATGTGCCAGGCATGCAGGAAGTGTTTAATAATTGATTATTAAGTGAAGTGCCTTTACTGGTCCTACCAGAGGGCAGAGACTGTATTTTATATGTTCTTTGCGTCTCCATGACAGTTCGAGTGTGAAGCAGCCTGACACTCAGGTACTCAATTCAACATTTGTCAAGTTAAAATTACCTTTTGTTTGAGAGATGGCTTTGAAGGCTGCTTGATAAGGAAGTGTAGCCGGAGACCAAGGAGTAAACGCGGAATCTGCAGATGGTTCTAAAATGCCGGGGATTTGGGGGAAGATAGAGCTTCCTTGAGAGCAGTTTGTAGACCAGCCCCTGGGAGGGTAGAAGGAGCATCACATAGGGAGTTTGGATTCTTGGCTTTTGGTCTCAGCTGGGACAGTTGATCTGCTATGGCCAGGAACCAGGTCTGGAACCAGGTGGCCCTCTGGCTTTGGTAAAAAAAAAACAACAAGTTTTTTGACTTAGGTTCCATTTGGAAACTTGTCACCTCTTGCTGAGCCTCTTGATGGACCTCAGTTTCTTTGGATAATTTGATCTTGGCCCATAATCCTTAAAGAGACAAAACTTTGAAGGAGGCCAATTTGCATTGGATTGAAAGTCAATTGGTCTGTGGCAAGAATATGAAACTAGGGGGCGCCTGGGTGGCTCAGTGGGTTAAGCCTCTGGTGGCTCAGTGGGTTAAGCCTCTGCCTTCGGCTCAGGTCATGATCTCAGGGTCCTGGGATCGAGTCCTGTGTTGGGCTCTCTGCTCAGCAGGGAGCCTGCTTCCCCCTATTTCTGCCTGCCTTTCTGCCTACTTGTGATCTCTCTCTCTTAAATAAATAAATAAAATCTTTAAAAAATATATGAAATTAGGCCTCTGCTGAAGGTGAGGCAATTATTTTTCAATTATCCCCTCCCTCAGAGGCAGTTGTGGGGCTGCTCATCTTGGAATGGTCCTGAGAGGGTGACCCTCTGTGTTCCCTAAGTGTAACCAGGACACTCAGCTGGTCCCTTCTCCAGGCTGCTCTCGGTCTATCCACTGGCCTGTAAGGAGGTTCATTGTCCTTCTACTTGTGTGCACAGCCCTGGCTCCATCCGCTTTTGGGATCCTGGATGAAGGACTCCTGCAGCTGGTGGCCAACTTGTTCCCTGACCTTGGGAGCTCAGTTCTGCAAGCCTTTGTGCCTCCCGGTGTCCACTTGCCACAGAGGACGCTCCAGGAACTGTGAGATGTGGCCCAGGAGGCTACCACATCAGCAACCACGAAACCCAGCAAAAACACAGCCCCAGACTCTGACCTTGAGCTAGTTTCAGGGCTTTTCTGGAAGCAACATGCTGGAGTGGCCCAAACACAGCAAACCAGGGCGCAGTGAAGTTTTGTTTTGGTAGCGTTTCCCACAGCCTTGTTTCTCTTTCACGCGGCCTGATTTCTTTCTTTCTTTTGCACTCTCCTTGCCCTTCCGACAGTGAAGGGCAGGAATCCTTCCCAGCCAAGCTTGAGGAGCCCTCCATGGCAGCAAAGGAGCCACCGTGGAGGGGCTGTCCAAGTGCACAGCCCACACACTTCTATTAATTCACAAAGCACTCTCCAAGAGGGAGCCAGACAAGCAGTGTTATTATTATCATCAATCACCCCGCACTGAAGAAACTGAGGCAGCTAAGGGAGAGAGGGCAGAGGAGCTGGCTCATTCACGGGAGGAGGAAGGAGGAGGCGGGGGAGGTGCGCGCAGCCTGGGACAGGCTCCCTCCTTGGCGTACCTGCTTGGAGGGGAAGAGGTGAACGGATGCCCAGCCTCAGAGAACCGCCTTGCAGACCACGCACCCTGCCTCCTGCCGTTTTCTTTTTGGGTCCCTAAATCGAATACATTTTGATTCAATTTGGATGTTCTGGATTAGTGGAAGGGAACGAGGTTTAAAAGAGGTCAGCTCCATTACTCAGCATTATTAATGATGTTGTCGACTGTTAAAATCTCAAAAAACTAGGAAACTAATAAATTTTACATATTGAAAAATCACAGATGGATCAGGCAAATGGATAAATTCTTGAAAGTATTTAATATCTGTTAAGAGGACAGAATGATAAATTCAATATTGAAAACCAATATCAGATTCACAATTACAGGCCATTTATCATAACCCACTGCGTGGACAGCACCTCATTGCAGGGACCATGGTGTGATTCATAAGCAGAGACCCGGAACAAGTCCGTACGAAACGAGAAATAAATCTGCTTTACATATTGGAAACTTATTTCCACTTCCTATCTTTATTGCCAACAATAATGTTAGCTTTCAAGAACAAATTGTTACACATTAAACCCATGCATAATGAACCCAATTGAGTAAAAAACTTCCCTAAGAAGAGCTTTAAATTATTCCAAATTGGGTTATTAGCTTTAACTCTAATTCCTCTGAGAGGGCCCACCAATCTTAGAGTAAGTTTCAGCACTTAACCAGATAGTTGGTTTCCCAGGTTGGGCCCCGAGGTTCTGGCTTTGACCTTTCTTCTCCTGCCCCTCTCCTCCCCTGAAGAGGTCACATGGTCAGGCTAAGGCATGGACATGATAGTATTTAACAGAAGTGTTAATTAAGCAAATTGTAAGAACATTGCAATTTAGCTTTTTTATTGTAAGATGAACGATTCTGCATACTTTCAATATTTGAGTACCTATGAGTAAATGGAATGATTTGAATTCGGACCCTTGCATGTCCTGCTTGGGACACCAGCTCAGATAATGTCTTTTTTTTTTTAAGATTTTATTTATTTGACAGAGAGAGAGAGAGTGAGCAGAAGCAGAGGGAACAGCAGGCAGAGAGAGAAGCAGGCCCCCCCACCCCCTGCCATGTGGGGCTCATTCCCAGGACCCTGGGATGTCTGTCACTTAGGTGCCCCTCAGACAATGTTTTAAACTAAACACATCCTGGGCAGGGAGGTGATTTGACTGTGACCTCTCTAATTTCTCCAGTTGCCAAGCTGACATTTGTTTAAAAAACACACAGGGTGGATTTAAAAATTTTTTTTCCCCTGATCTCAAGATTGAGGGGCTCAAGGGGCACCTGACTGACTCTGTCAGTGGAACATGAAACTCTTGATCTCAGGGTTTTGTAAGTTTGAGCCCCATGTTGGGTGTAGAGTTTACTTAAAAGTGAAATCTTTGAAGAAAAAAAAAAAAAGAATGAGGTGCTCAAATGTAGAAAATCTGGAACGTGTAGGAGGGAAAAAGCCTGGTCCTCTCATGGAGGTCACCAATTACATTTTGACATGTGTCTTTTGCATTTCTCTTTCTCTCTCTTTTGCTGTGCATTTTTATATATATACAATTTTCTAGCCCATGCAATCATAATATTGATGCTCATATAGTACTCCATCATTTTATAATGAACCCTTTTCCTAATGTCAAGCACTTAGCTTGCTTCACAAACTTTTCTCCAGTAAAAATAGCATTGCAATAATCATCTTTGTGCATTCATCTTTGGGTGAATTTTTGATCATTCTTTAAGACTTATTCCCAGAAATCTCATTACTGGGTTAAAGAGTGTGAACATTTAAAAACTTTTGATATATACTGAGGCTGAAAAGAGAATTTGATGTAAACCCCTCATTCATGGATTTATTAATTGTTTGCCCAAGCTGCTGGCACAGCCCAGAAGTTAATATCATGGCTTTGGAGTCAGATCTGTCTGCGTTCAAGTTCCAGGTCTGCTACGGACTAGCAGGGAGACTTAACCACTTGGACCCTCTGTTGCCACATTTGTAAAATGGGCATCATGATACCTCTTGCTTTGGTTTTTGTGAGGATAAAATGGGACAGCGCCTATCAGATTCTTAGCACGGTGCCCCCGACACACAATAAACACTCCATATGAGGCAAATAGTAGTGGTCTTTATGCATTTTTTGTGGTAGAATATTATATTCTTATAACATGTTTTAAAATATGTAATTTAATATTTTGTCCTTATAACATGTAATATATATATAAAGCCATCATGTAACTTTAAAACCCTTAAGGTTTGATAATATCCTCCATTATCTCCAGAATAAAATTCGAACTTGTCAGTCAATATCCTTCACCCTCAGAGCCCAGCTCACGTCTCCAAACTTCTCTCCATTATGTTTGCTCCAGCTGCCGGCGATGTGTGCCCTTCTGGAGTGTTGCCATGCACCTCCTATCTCGGTGCCCACGTCCCTTCTCCTTCTAGCCCATCCTTCCCCGTCTTCTTCTTCTTCTTTTTTAAAGATTTATTTATTTGAGAGAGAGAGAGCGAG
Source organism: Mustela putorius furo (assembly GCF_011764305.1). Taxonomy (NCBI): domain Eukaryota; kingdom Metazoa; phylum Chordata; class Mammalia; order Carnivora; family Mustelidae; genus Mustela; species Mustela putorius. The sequence goes on along the minus strand of NW_025422045.1, from coordinate 9,815,936 downwards.
AGAACATGGGTGCACAGAGGAAGAGAATCTCAAGCAGACGCCTCCGAGGGCAGGAATCAATCCCAGGACCCTGAGATCAAGAGTCAGATGCTTGGGGCACCTGGGTGGTTCAGTGGGTTAAGCCTCTGCCTTTGGCTCAGGTCATGATCCCAGGGTCCTGGGATGAAGACTTGCATTGGGCTCTCTGCTCAGCGGGGAGCCTGCTCCGCACCCCCCCCACCTCTGCTTCCCTCTCTGCATGCTTGTTGATCTCTGTCAAATAAATAAATAAATAAATAAATAATATCTTTAAAAAAAAAAGAAGAGTCAGATGCTTAACCAATAGAACCACCCAGTCACCCTACGTCCTTTCCCTTCTTTTTACTGTTTGCCAGACTATACTCATGGATTCAGGTGTGGCTCGGGCTCCACCATTTCCATCAGGCCTTTCTGATACAACCCATGGCAACGTGAATATGCTTGTCCTCTGGGCTCGCATGGAGTCTTGTGTGCACCTGGGTCGCGGCGTTTCCCAGTCTCACGTATTACAGTAGGTAAGATGTGTTTCCGTCTCTCCCACCAAACTGGGACCTCTTTAAACATTAAGGTCAGGGACTCCTGGGTGGCTCAGTTTGTTGAGAGGCTGCCTTCAGCTCAGGTTGTGATGCTAGGGTCCTGGGATCGAGTCCCACATCCGGCTCCTGGCTCAGCAGAAGGCTTGCTTCTCCCTCCCACTCTGCCTACTGCTGTCCCTGTTTGTACTCTCCCTTTCTGTTAAATGAATAAATAGAACCTTTAAAAATTCTTTAAAAAAAAACAAAACAAAAACTTTAAGATCATGTCCTATTAATCTTTGCTTTCCTTCATGTCTATTACACAATAGAGGGACTCAACAGAGGTTTGTTCAACATAACATGGCTGGGTGGATAGGACCAGAGAAATCCATAAATGACATTCAAAGGCAAATTGAATTTCAACTGAATTGCGAACTGATTGGACTTTAATTTTTTATTTATCATGAGATTTAGGTTGTACTTTGTGCAATTGTGAAGTGTTTCCTAAGCCTTGGGATACTTAACACTATTTGCAAAGTATTTCCAGGCAAATTATTGAGATTTAAAAATGTGCAAGGAATTTCAGAGGACCCTCTATAAACATATATTAACATATCTCTGGGGAGATTACAGCATCTATTCATTACATAGGTGGGGATACTGAAGCCTGGGAAAGAGAGACGGTGGAGGTATTGGGACCCTGAATTTCCTGCCTTACTTAATTCATACTATGGTTAAAGCTGGAGTTTGAAGCAGTTTTCATACTGACTCTATATACCACTTAACTAGCCATGGTCAAGTATCTGGGTCATGTCTAATTGACAAGGATTATCATTATCAGTATTTTTGTCCGTTTGGCTCTGTGTGGGATCTCCAATACCTAGAACAGTGCTTGGCACATCAGAGGCACTCAATCAATATTTGCCCAATGACCAACTAAATCAGCAATCACATTTGGTATGACCCAATCTGCATCCGCTTGGGGTTGTTTAGTTCGACTTGACAAATCATTACAGAGTGCTTTCTGTTTTCCAGACACCTTGCCAAGGAGGTGAGGGTATGAAGACGGATAGCATACCGTTCCTGTCTTCACAGTCTCAACGTCCAGCGTGGGGAGCAGACGCATAACAGATCAATGCTGCGCGCAGTGATTAGTGGTAAGAGAGGCCTATGGACAGGGTTTCAGGAAACCCAGAGGACGGATATGCGGTGCAGCCCAGGAGCTTCAAGGAAAACTTGCTATGGACCATCTGCCTGAGCTTGTCTCCCTGGATGAGTAAAAGAGGTTGAAGAAAGGTGGAAGGGTATTCCAAGCAGAGGAGACCTCACTAGCGAAGACAGAGAGAGGACACGTCATTCATTAATTCATCATTCTTGATGGCCTACTGTGTTCCAGATGTTGTCGTAGGTGCTAGATGCGTGGCAGCAGGCCAAACGAAGTCCCTTTGTCATATAGCTTGTTGTCCAATAGAAACAGGGCCTGCAAGCTTTCAGCATTGCTGGAGGACCAAGAACAGGGCAGGGAGTGGGGGCAGTTTGTTTTATGTGAGAGTTAAGTTGATACTACCTACTTCCACAAAGGATTCGAGGCATGTTTAAAAAGCTAAGGATCTGGGGTGCCCGGGTGGCTCAGTTGGTTGAGTATCTGCCTTCGCTCAGGTCATGACGCCAGGGTCCTGGGATCGAGCCCCATGTCCTTCCTCTCCCTTTGCCCTTCCACCCCTGCTCGTGCTCTCTCTTTTTCTCTCTCTATCTCAAATAAATAATAATAATTTTAAAAAGCTAAGGATTTGCCAAATCAAGCTGCCACTGGGCGGGAGTCCCAGACCCCCTCCTAAGGGGGAGATTCTTCTGCTTCCCCCAAAGTCTCTCGATCGCTGGAGGGAACTGCTAGCAGGGATGGAGAAAGAGGCTGTCCCCAGACCTTGCGTACCCCCAGCAAATCCCTTGGGTCGACTTCATAATTTGGGTTGTGACACAGGGCAGTGAGAGCCTGGCACCTGGTAAGAACTTTATAAATGCTGGTTGAATGAAAGCATGAGGACGATGACTTTATTTGTAAAGCAAAGAAGTAACCAATCCCTTTGAGTATTGATCTGAGTCTATGGACGAGGAACATTATGAGCTTTCTGGAAAGAAAGATGACTCCTATGCCAACACCTTGCTCCACTCCAGTCAGAGGATAAATAACCAAAAACAAAACCCATGTGCCTTCATGTCCAAGTCCAACTCTTGATCCCTCCAACACGAGGCCAGGCACTGTCTGAAACCTTGGAGATATTGAAATGCCTTTATGGAATTCACTGTCCAGTGGGGGCAGGTAGACCCGTGAACGGATAATCATATGACAGTGAGAAGACTACTAATTGATGCAGGTAAACTGATAGGGTAGAGGGGCCAAGAAAGACCTTGTCAGTGACCAGACTTTTAAAGGACAAGACTGGAGTTTGCCAAGCTTGAAAAAGGTTGGGAAGGGCGTTCAGGTCCTGAGAACAGCAGAAATAAAGTTGGGTAGGCAGGAGGTAGGGGGAAGCAGAACATTGGGTGAAATTCACGACGTTTGGATAAACTGGCATGACTATCAGGTAGGGTGTAAGGGTTGGCGACTGTTGAAGGTGAGGAACGGGGGATGTGTTTAGAGATATACTTTCCCCAGTTATCTGCTGCAAATGCAAGAAAAATAGTATCAAGAAGTATGATTACACACATTTGAGTCAGAGGCTTACTTTCCACCTAATGGTTTTATTATCATTACCATTCTCTTGACAGCATTCATTTACATGTGCTCTGGACCCCAAATCAAAGCAAATCAGAATATGACAAAGGTGTGTCAGTGAGATGAGGTTTTTGATGGAGGATGCATTTTCTCTCTTTTGTGAGTAAGCAGTTTACATCCCGCTGGGTTGCAGACTGCTATGGCATAAGGACCATTTCCACTGATTTCACTTTGGCCCCTAACAAACCACATTTCATAATTACCTTTTACCTAGACAGCACCATTAATATAACGGTAACTTACATAAAATCTGCATACGTGGATATGCTAAGTTCATTCATTAACTTCCAGAATCTCAAATCCTCCAAGGACTTTCAGGAACCTTCATGACGCCCCTGAAAGCTGCGTTTTGCATCTGATTCTCTCATTTCTGTAAAAAAGATTCAGAAATTCATGTTGCTTGTCTGCAGTCCGCTGAGTTCCTTCTCTTGGACAAATTGGTCTTGGACAATGTACATCCCATAAATTGCTTCCACGGCATCTTGTGCTTGTAGGAGGACTACGGGCTTAAGATGTGCTACATTTCACAGCATCACATTTGGTCTCTTTTCCTGGTAAACATGGAGGCAAGAGAACAGACCCAATTCAACTTTGCCAGGATGCAAGGAAATTCAGTGTCTCCATGCCACATTTCTTTGAGCATCATAACAAATAATAGCGTAATAATGTCATGACAACAACCTATAATTTAAATAAATCCATGAAAATGTACAATGGAGAGATTTTCAGCCCTGGCTTCTGAGAATTCAAATTCCATTTAATTCCCAGTTTAGTGCCATTGGTCCTTCTCACAGTTCTACGTAAATAGATCTCTACCAAGCTCATTAAATATTCCATCCATATTCAAAGTTTTTAACTATTGAACACAATCTAATAAATACAACCAAGCTAATCAAGACTTTGATTGGTGGCTGTGTGTTCATAAAAAGCTCGTGAGGAAAGTTATTCCACTTGGGTTTAATTTGGATCCTTGGTCTCCCTCCCCTGTTTTTGAGTGAGGGCAGGAATTATACGTGTGTGCAGGTGTTTTGAGTTGTGTTGGTGTGGACGCAGGTGCGCTGGGCTGTTTGTCTCTTGGTGATCTGGGTGCCGGGCCGGATTGCTGAGTGTAGGTATGTCAGAGGTTGTGTCTGGTGTACTGCCAGGGTGTGTTACATGAGCGGGGGTAACACTAGTGGGTTCCCTTGGTTGCTGCCTCCTCTGCGGTTTCTTCTCTGTGTCTTGTCAATGGCTCGGTCACAGGGATCCCACAGTCCCTATAATTATTTGGAGGGTATCTGAAGGTTGCTTTTTCTCAGGGCTGTGTAAGTAAAAGTTAGTGCCTGAGAGCCAGTGCTTTCTTTTGGCTGGAAGGTGGTCCTTGTTTGCATTACCCTAGTGCCAGCCCTACAGTGCAAGACTCCAGTGGGTGGAGCTCCGAGCAGACTTGAATTCAAATGCGGGTTCTATCACTTTGGCTTGGACCCTCAGTTTCCCCTTCTGTGAAAGAGGGGGTGATACTGCCTGTTATAGATTATTGCCGGGAGAGTTAAATGAGACCCTATGTATACCTCAGTAATAAACTGTAGACATGGGGGCGCCGGGGTCGCTCAGTCAGTTAAGAGTCTGCCTTTGGCTCAGGTCATGTTCTGAGGGTCCTGGGATCGGCCCCCGCATCGGGCTCCCTGCTCTGAGGGACTTCTGCTTCTTCCTCTCCCTCTGTCTGCCTCTCCCCCTGCTTGTGCTCTCTCTCTGCCAAATAAATAAATAAAATCTTAAAAAAGGTGAACTGTATTTTATTTATTCTTTTAATAAGGCTAAGCCCCTTGTAATAGACGTGGAGGTAAGTAAGACCCCAATTACCTTCAGGTGTGGTGGGAAGATAGACATTTCTCAAGCAAACTAATACAGCAAGTTGCAGTGGAGGAGGTGAAATCTTTCCGTCATTCAACAAATCCCAGTCATCCCCTGATGTGTTCTCTGTGGCTGTTCCTCCCTGGGACTTTAAGCCACGGCTCTGCCGAAAACAAGATGGGAAAAGGCAATCCCTCAGCAAGGAGAAGAGGGAGAGGTTAGGAGAACAAAGGGAATTCCCTGTACACTTGAGCAGAGGAAAGGTGGGGAGCTCTGCGGCTGGAGTCCTGTGTCCTAGCCTTCTGAAGTTCATTTATTTCTAAAAATGAGAAGGCCCTCCCACTTTGGTCACCAGAGTTTTGGTGTTTGGAGATGGCAATGAGCTGGGTGTCATGTGCCATTTCACGGGAGAAGAGACACTTGGGAGAAGGAAGGATAGGAGAAGCCGAGGGGGAAGGGAGTGAGTGGGAGCAAAGGCAATGACGTCTATTCTGCTTGGGCTCTATTTTCTGAGTGACCCTGAGCCAGGCGATTCTTCTTTCTGAGCCTGGATTTCCTCCTCTGTATGACGGGGATAGTAGCAGTGTCTATCTCATTATTGTTCCCATTTTGCAGATGAGGACACTGAAGCAGAGAGGGATTAGGTAATTCACTCGCCCTCACATAGCTAACAAGTGATGGAGCCAGAACTTGAACTCAGGCACGTGCCTTGGGGGCCTCTGCTCTGCATCCCCTCACTCCACTCCTGTTTTCTATTGTCTTTTTGCCCCCGTTAGACTGCAAGCTTTTTGAGAGCAGGTTTATAATTCACAATAGTGAACTTCTGTCTCAGATTAGGCATTTCAAGCCTGGTAGCCTGGTCTATGATGTTATAATTTCCCAAATAAACTTGCAGCTGGGTTGAACGTGTCCCCAGCAGTGGCATGTGCAAAGTGGCGCTCCCACAAGCAGGCACTCAGGGCTCCAGCGTGACCCCGAGCCGACCCTCAGAGACGTTTGCTAAAAGTGTTCCTGGCTCTGCTGGGACCTGTGTCCTTGGAGGCCTGCCATCTGGGTGGAGAAGGTGCAGCTTTATAGATCTATGGGGCTTTTTAGAGTATGGCAGAAACCCAGGCAACCCCCAGCTGCGCAATTCACGCCTGACAGCGTGGCAGTGTGGGAGTGTGTGCCAGAGGCAGGGAGGTGGGGGGCAAGTTGCTTCCTGTGCATTTGCTCCTTGAGATGGGGTGGAAGGGTCATCCAGGAAGACCTGCCCACCTCCTTGAACCTGGCAGCACTGGGGTTTGAGAATTACCAATGGCTGTCTACCACCTAGAGGTGAGGGTCAGATGCAGGGTGGGTGGAACGTATAACCCAAAAGGCAATGTGAAGATGAAAGCAAATATGCAAATATCCACCTTGTGTACTCTCATTGCTAACAGTTCCCCAGTGCCCCTCTACCCATTATTTGGGTTAATCCTCAGAGGGCTCACAGTGCTCTTATCATTCCCATCTTAGTTACAGGGTAACTGAGGTTAGGGAAGAGAAGTGGCTGCCCAGTGTCACAGTTAGTAAGGGCTGGAGTTCTCTTAGCCTTTGGCATCTCTGATTCCCACAGACTGCAGCACTCAGAGCTGGAGAAAGCCTTGGAGAGTGTCTGTTTCAGCCCTTTCAGGATCAGATGGGGAAACTGAAGGTCAGAGAGACGTAGTGACGGACCACGGTGACACAGCTGGTTAGTGACAGCCCTGAGATTTTGCCAGGAGTAGGGTGAAGCAGGAAGACTCCCAGGGTGCCAAGTTTAAGGAGGGGTTCCCTCTTAGATGCTGACTTTGAACAATGAATGACACTGAGAGCGAACCCCTTTTTAAATGTGCCCTAGTTGCCTCACTTGCTAACCCTAATCCCAGCCCTGGCCAGATGTTGTTTCTGGTTTTGTGTTGTGAAACAACAGAGGCCCAAGCATGGGCTTATTTATTGGATTTGGTATCTCAAGGCAGGGGACTCGATGGGATATTTGTGTGGGGTTTTGCCAGTATCCCAAGATGGGTTTCTCCATCTGGGCTGGATGGAGGGTCTGCTTCTGGTTGGTACTATTGAAAGGACAGGATTGAAGGGAGTGAACTCTAGCCCCAGAAATTAGAGGTGAAACCAGGAGAATGATGATCCGTCTTGACAAAGGAGGGCTGCAGAATGGGTTCCGAGGGAATCCGGACCCTGCGGCTCTCCTCTGAATCCCACTGGGCTGAAACGTGGAAATGCCATGAAAAAACCTCTTGCCCCAATCAGATTCAGAATGAAGACGATTATCAGTGGTTGACCTTTGAGGGCTAGGTGCCCAAACACAATTACTTACAGACACACATTTCTCCAAGCTTCAGACAACCTGTTCGCTTTATTTGTAAGAAACTCCTGGGGAGAGATGTGTACAGCACCTTTCCCCCAGTCTGAGCCTCCCTGCTTTTGTTCTAGTTCAAGGAGAAAAGGAGACAGATCACACACAGCAGTGTCCCATTGCTGCTTTATCCCTAATAAGCAGAAGCAGGTTGGTGAGTCTTCCATTGCTCAGAAGGGCTGGGGAGAGGGGTTCGTTCGTTCCACTCTCTACATCTGGGCGAAGTCTTTCATTAGGGCTCAGCACCTCCTAGGAGTGCGGGTGGGCTAGCAGGGTGGCCCAAGGTGGGAGAACGCTTCCTCCTAGTGGCCCTGCGGGTCTGGGGCTTGGGACAGCAGTGGTCTCAGCCCTGCCTCTGGAGACCTCAGCAAGTCCTTGTTCTCTTCTCTCTGGGCGACAGTTTCCTTCTCTTAACCACCCTTGGGAGTTTGACATTCTGCCCCATGTGCCTTCTGGCTTTATGCCCCACCCCCGGGGTGTGTGTGTGTGTGTGTGTGTGAGATTTCACAAGCCGCTTTCTGGGGTTCCAGTCTCCAGCCCTGGCTGGTCCTTTCTCTATCCTTAGCCTGTTACCAGCAGGCCTGAGGGGCTCCCCCGGCCCACCTCAGCACCCACCGGGGGAGATCTCCCATCCTGAGGCAGCCCGCAGGCGGTTCTGACCCACCGGGAGGGAGGAAGGGAGGACAAACGACTGTAGAGGTGGGAAAAGATGAAAAAGCGAAGAGACACAGAGAGGGGATAGAGAGAGGAAAGAGGGATGGGTGAGGACCGAGCAGAAGGGCGAAAAGGCCGGGTGGAGTGGTAGGGTGGAGAGAAGGGATGCTGGAAAATCCAGAATCCGAGAACAGGGAACCTAAAGGAAAGCTGGAGAGGGATTGCAGGATAGGAAAAAGCAGGCGAGCGAGCGAGCGAGGGAGAGCAGGGTCTGAAAGGACCGAAGAGGGAGAAGGAGGGAAAGGGGGAGGGAGGGAGCCACGAGCAGGGAGGGGGGAGCTGGGAGGAAAGAGGAGGGAGGGACCGAGGGACGCGGGGGGTGGGGGCTGGCTCGGCAGCAGCAGCCGCGGCTTCAGCCGCCCGCCGGCTCGCTCGCTCACTCGCTCACTGGCTCGTGGAGCCTGCCGCCCGGCTCTCGGCTGCCCGCAGCTCCGGCTCCTGGCCCGGCGCTCTGGCGCGGCTCGGGCTCTGGAGGACAGGACCGCGCGACTGGCCGGCCCAGCCCGGGGCGGCCGCCGAAGCAGGTAGGTGGCGTAGCCGGGACTGCGAGGACGCGGAGCCTGGACGCGCGGGGGGCACTCGGAGACGGTGGTTGGGGTCCCGGAGAGGTGGCTTTGGAGCCTCGCGACTAACTTTCCACCTGCTCCGCGGATCTCTGCCGCCCTGCTCGGTGCGGAAGCCGAGTTTGGCGCGGGGAGGGCGGGCGGAGAGAATGCCGGGGCGTGGGAGAAAGCCGGGGGGTCCCGGCAGGACGCGGGGCGCCCGGCGTGGGCAGGCGCCGGCCCTCTGGCCGCAGTCGGGACGCAGCGCCCGTGGCGGGGAAGACCTGAGCGCAGCGGCGCGGCGCGCTGGTCCGGGGAGGGCATCCCGTCGCCCCTCGGAGTCTCAGGACTCCCACCCCCCGAGCCTCCCCAAGCCACCCCGGGCGCGCAGACTGCGCGCAGTGCTTCGGGCGCGCTCCCTGCCAGGGTCGCGGTGCGGAGCCTGCGGGGCGCGACCAGGTTCCCCTCCGGGGCCCGCGGAGCGCCTCTCCGCCGCCAAGCCCCAGCCCGAGCCTGCGCGCTTTTGCGTTTTGCAGGCGCGAAACGAACGTACGCTCCTTTCATTCTTTCTCATCCGGTGGCCCCGATTCTCTTCGGGGAGGTCTGGGACGCGAACAGCCCTGTGGGTCGACTTCCTGGACGTCCCTCCCGCCCTCCGCGGGGACCCCAGCTCCCGAAGTTGAAAGAGAAGCGAGACACTCCCAGCGCGCGCCTGGAGCGCGGTCCCGAAGTTCCCAACTTCTCGCTCAGCCCCAGGAGGTAGTGTTGGAGGTGGGGTAATGGTGGTGGTTGCGGCCCCTTGGAGCTACAGAGCGCAGACGCCTTCCTTTTGGACTTGGTTTTTTTTTCCTAATATGTTAGAAAAAAATTCGACCTAAGGAGGTGTAAAATTGTTCCCCCCGGGCGTCCAGGTCGGTGAGTGTGATGGAGCCGTGACCCGTCGGAAACCTGGGAGTGCGGAGCCGGGGATTGACGGTTCCCGGAGTTCCCAACCTTGGCGGCTTTCTCCCGGACCTGGGCTCATCTGCTCCATCATCCGGTAGTTGCTCTCGGGATCCGTTCCTCCTAGCCCGCGCTGCGAGGCTAGTCTGCGTCCTTCCCGCGTGGTCAGGTTCTCTAGAAAAATATTTCAAAGTGGCTCCGCTTCGGGATCTCCCACTCCGTCCGCCCGGGAGCGGATGAAGCAGGGCCTCTGGCGGGTTGCAGGAGGCCTTGGAGTGGTTTGGGATCCCGGCCATATGGGCTCGTTCTGGCTAGGGTATTCATGCCCGGGCGTCAGTATCCCTACCCCCCGCCCTCCACCTCCCCGCGCTCTGCCGGGGAAGCAGGGGTTAATTCCTCGGCCAGGTGTCCACCCTCGAGCGGAGGTCGGCCGTGGCTCTCGGAGCCTGCGGGGGGCGTGGGTCCGCTGGCTTCCGGAGTCCTGGAGACCGGATTCGCCGCGCGTGAGGCTTCCTCGGAGCTAGCGGCCCCTGTCTCGCAGCCTTCTTTGTTGGAGTGCTATTGGACAGATTTCTCTTGAAGGGTTTGGAGCAGGTTTAGTGGGACCGAGAGCTGGGGGCTTCGAGAAAAGGGTTCCTCCGTGGCCATCTTCCCTGGACTCCTCGTAGGTTAGGCGGGGTCCCGGGAGGGCTTCGAACCGGCCACCCAGGAACACTCAATCTTCAGTTTGGCGGGTTTTCCCTGGTGCACGCCACACACCTCTTTCGGTTGCTCACAGATTGTTGAAGCCCCTCAACGTTCAAGGTCTGCTCAGTCTCCATCTCTTACTCCCATCTCCCAGATCAGCAAACTGAGGCTCAGAGACGTGAAAGGACTTGTTTAGAGCTGGTTAACGGGTGGAAGGGAATGTAAACCAGGTCTCCTGACTCCTAGTTCAGTGCCCCCCTTTTCTTTTTTTTTTCTAGAACTCTCATCATCACTTTCTTAGCATGGGGCAGGTGCTTCCAGGCTGGCCACAGTGTGCCCTTGGCAGGTCTTGAGGATTGGTTGTGAGTTTAGAGGTAGTGGACTGGTTTCTGGATTCTCTTGTTAGTCTCTGTGCTGGGATCGCCTCCCAGGATAAATCACGGAGGTGACAGTTTGTTGCATGCCTGCACTGAACTCTGCGGGTAAAGGAGCCCTTAGACCTGGCCTGGCCCCATAAAAGCAACCCATGGGGAGAGCAGCTGTTGTCTTGTAGCCAAGGAAGCTAGACCTTCTCAGGTGAAATCGCTTTTGGAGGGGGCCAAATGATGGATAGTCTGGAGAAGGGAGGGTTTGGAATTGAGCCTTCGGTAGATTTCCAGGTTGGGGAGGAGGATTGTGGGGCACAAGGCTTGAACACAAAGAGAGGGGCAGGAAAGCTCATGACTTGTTCAGTGACCAGTAAAAGGACTGCAGAGTCAGGGCCGGTAAGAATTTGGCTTTTGAGAGAGAAGCACTAGGACAGTTGAAAGAGCCAGCTCTTCAGAAAACTAACTCCAAACGCATCCCCAGAATCTTCGAACTCTACATCTAGGGTGAGCAGTTGGCTGGGAATTCAGCACCCCAGGAGACAAGGGTTATATTCAGCCTTTTGCTTCTCCTTTACCCCTTTCTCCTTGTTCCTTGGGCTTTCAAATGGTTTCTTTGTCCCTTCCCATCCATGACTTTTAGAATTTATTTATTTATTTTTTAAAGAGTTTATTTATTTATTTGACAGACAGAGATCACAAGTAGGCAGAGAAGCAGGCAGAGAGAGAGGAAGAAGCAGGCTCCCTGCTGAGCAGAGCCCAGATGGATGCAGGGCTCCATCCCAGGACCCTGGGATCATGACCTGAGCGAAAGGCAGAGGCTTTAACGCACTGAGCCACCCAGGCGCCCCGACTTTTAGAATTTAGATACTTAAGGGTTTTGAACATACTGTTGGACCTATGATGGGCAGGGCGTTTACTGTGCTAGGAATGTTTAGTCAACAGGTAGTTCTCGAGCTCATTGTTTTTGCCAGGCACTGGTCTAAGTGTTGGGGTTACACTGATGAACCAGACAGGCAGAGTCCCATATCTCATGATGCTGACATTCTAGGCTCCTGTTCTCCGTGAGGTGAAGTCTAGATGTGGAAAGGAGGCGAATACACAAAAGATGTTGGAAGAAATGGGACAGTATAACAGAGAATTCTGAGCCTCCCCTCTAGTGGTTCAAGGCTCTGAGGTAAAAGGCTTGAAGCTCTTGGCTATGAGATTTGGAGATTGTGTGGTCTTCCATGACCCCAGGCCCTGGTTGCCAAGGGTAACCCAGAGGCGGCTGCATTGAAGACCTTAGATATGGCTTTGGGGGAACAGCTCGGCAGAGCTTCTGCCAATCAGAGCACGGGGAGAGAGAGCTGGTGAGTGTTGGCAACTAGGATCTTGCTAGATCTCCATAGATACCGGTGCCAGGTAACCATGTACCTCTTAAATTTCAGCATCTACGGCTATTTGAAACTGTAGCCCCATTATACAGATGGGTAAATGGAGCCCTGACTCTGCAGATTGGGATAGCTATGCCAAAAGGAGCCTAGCACTGTAGAGTCCAGGTATCCCTGATCTTTGATTTCATTTAAAATAATGTTGTTTCCTTTCTATTTTGTAGACCAGGGGCTCTTAATTTCACCTGGAAGACGTATTTAAACACAGATTGCTGGGCTCCGCCCCCATTTCTGATTCAGCGGGTCTGGAGTGGGTCCAGTAATTTGAATCTGTAACGAGTTCCCAGGCGACGCAGAGGTTCTTGGTCTGGGACCACGCTTTGAGAACCACTGTGGTAGAACAAGGGAAAGTGAGAGATTTTCTTGAGATTATGCCTGCAGTCCAGAAGTCTGGGTGGAACAAAGGCTGTGATTTAGCTCTAGGAACTCCCAGAATTTGCCTATGTGTGATTCCCTCCCCCTGCCCCCCCACAGGAGGCCATAGAATTAAAAGAATATTTTATCTTCATCAGCACACACAGAGAGAGAATGTATTGCAATATAATTAGGGAATAAATAGGTGCCCTGTGGCTCTGTGGGGGTTTATTATAGCAGTGGTTATAATTGAAAAGGTGTCATCTGCTTCAAGAACCCCTCATGAAACTTTCATGGCCTGGGTGGTCAGTGTCCAAAAAGGCATGTCTTCTTCATTTAAAAGAAAGTCGGAGAGATTGCTTCTCCTGCTAATGGGACTATCTGTGTTTCATTTCACAGTAACTATGCAATGTGTTCTTAAAGGAGAGAGAGAAAAATTGAACAGCCAGTGTGAACAGAGAGGGGTTGGAAGAAGTCCACATCACAGGTTTACAGATCTGTTTGTTGAACATTTTGGAATGTTTTGAAACTGTCTGTTTCACCTAGATTTCTGATGTGAAGCTGCATCTCAGCAGGAGGAAAGGAGAGTTTGTGTTTCAACTTAGCTGCTTGGGTAAATGTAACAGCGCATTTTATCCCCAACGTGTTAATTAAGCCCCAAAGAAAAGAACCATAAAAAGGTTGTTTTCCTAAATGCTGGCATTTTTCATCTGGATCCTATTTATTGATTATTTTACTGTTGAGAAGGAGCAAAAAATCCATGTTTTTATAGCAAATAAAGCTGGCTACAGTAATTATGCAGGCTCAACATGTCTGTTCTGGGTGCAGGAAGTTGGAATTCAGCCTGACTCTCAAACATTTGGGTGAGATCTAATTGAGAAAGACATTTCAAAGAACAAATATTTAGGAATGCGGAGTTCCATTGATGGTCTCTCTGAGCCAAGTGCAAGTATCTTGCTTTTAGCTTGAGCCTCAGAAGCTGGGGGATGCTAGAGGGAAGGACCTGGTCAGTAATGCTGAGGCCAGAGTCAAATCGTGAGGCTGAAACCTAGAAATCATCAGTGAGGTTTAAGTAAAGGGAAGACAGATGCTTTCAGGGAATATATATGCTCTGGAACCGGTGAGCCAAGGGAGAAATCAATCAAATATAGATCGAACACTTATCTGATTGTCTAGTCTCAGGACAGGCACAATGAAGGCTGGGACCAGGACTTTTACTTGTTATATATCTCCCATCATGCTTGGCTGAGGTATCTTTAGGGACCAGAGGCCTCTATTAGAGTAGGTATCAGTCAGGATTGTAGATAGCAGGAAACTTGAACTCCAGGAACTTAGTATCTCCCATTGCAAGAGGTGTGGGCTGTGCTGCCCGAGCTTGGTTTTTTCAGTGATTCAACTGCATTATCAAGATCTAGATTCTTTGCATCTTTCCTTGTTCATAAGGTCACAAGATGGTTGCAACAGCTCCAGCTATTACACTTTTACAGTAAGAAGCAGAGGCAGAAAAGGCTGGAGGAGAACCTTTCCCAAAAGCTCCTGCGCAGACTTTCCCTCAGGTCTCCCTGGCTGGAAATGCAAATCACATGATCATGTATGTCAACCACAGGCCAGGGAAGATGACCGCCGTCACTGGCCTAGAACCATCATGATTTGTGTGTTGGGCCGCAGAGAGGAAGGCTTTTGGAAAGAAGCAACCAATAGTAACTGCTATAGAGTTTTAAGACCTGGGTTTGAATCATCTGTCTATTTTTCGCCTTGTGACCTAAAGCCTTTTACTTTTTTGTGCCTCAGTTTACTCATCTAAATAATGGGGATTTATTGGGAAGATAAATCTGAATTCACTCAATAATTACAATTGACTGGTGGTATACAATAAGTAGATTATTTGAAGGTTTGACCTCTGACATCAAAGAATTATGATCTAGTGCCGGAGGCATGAGATGACTGGACTATCAAATAATTAGAGAACAATCAGAACAATAGCGACAACAAACAATCAGAGTAGGTATATAATTATGACTTGCAGACCAACCGTGGTAGGAGGAGCGTGACATCAGGGGAGCCACAGTCGTTAGGGAAGGCTTCCTGGAGGAGGTGTTTCATAGTGCATACTGGAACTCCAGCATTTAAGTGTAGATGGGTTATTAGCTCCTGCGGCCCGAATTGCTTCCTCTTGCCTTTCTCTGTGGTAAAATGGGACCATTAGGCCAAGATGAGATCTATCTCAACAGTTAGTGTCTTTGACAGTCCAGATGTAGCCAGCTGTGGTTCAGACTGGCAGACAGGTCCCAGCGGCTTCCTTACCTGTCTTGGATTCCTGGTTTTTGCTAACCCATCAGTCTCCCCCTCTCATGCTACATTTCAGTTGCCAATTAGCTATTACTGTTATTACTATTATTATTTGGATATCTGGCTGCGTTGTAAAATTTATGCCTAAATTGAAATTTGATGTCTTTCCATGTCTCAAGCCATCCACTCTTGTGGATACTTCATATTTTTTGTTGGCACCCCCACCTTCCCAGCTGCTTGGGCTCCAAACCTCAGCGACACTTTGATGCCCGCCCCCTTCCTCGAATTTCAGTATTCATCCACCGGCTTTCTTACATGTCTCGGGTTAAGCCCTCCTTTACAACGTGAGACATCCCCTTCATTCTGGTTCTTTCTGTCTCATGCTGGGCAATGGCTCTGGTCTCCTGCTCCCATCCTCCATCCTCCAGGCACAGGGACATATGTCACAAGGAATAGTCTCTAGAGCTTTGTAAATAGTACAGTTTGTAATCTGAAGACAGAGGGGGCAGCGAGTCTGGAATCTGGGGCGACAGACACATCGTGTCACTCGGGGGGCCATTTCCCAGCCTTGCATCTCTCTCTCCTTCCAGTCATCCTAAGACCTTGTTTATTCTCCAAGTGTCATCTACCTTTTTCCCTGTAGTCATCAGTGCATGAAGCCCAAACTCCTCAAATAGACATTCAAAAACTTCCACACCCCTCTGCCTCCTGCCTCACCATCTTTACCTGCTAGGACCCACCACCCCTGGCACCTTCAAGCCCGCTTCAAGTTCTGCCTTTCTCCCTGTTTAAGCCGAGCCACCCTTTCCTTCAAGGCCAGTGTCAGAGCCGCGTCCTCATTAGACCTCCCCTGACCACTGGGGCCCACAGCGATCTCGAAACATTGATCTTTCCCTTCCCTGAGCTTGTGTAGTAATTACCGCTACACGGCCAATTCCGTACTTAGTAATATGACGCCGCTGCCATTGCTCCGCATCCGGTTGGAACATTCCTCATTTTCCCAATGGGATGTAAGATGATTGAGGTCTAAGATTGGGTGTGTGTGTGTGTTGGGGGGGTCCTTCTTCGTATCCAACATCAGGCACTTCCGTGTGTACTTATGAATTAATAAATCACAGGAATAGGGGAAGTAAAATTATTTACCTGAAAAGTCAGTTCATCATCCCCCCCCCCCCCTTTGGTTTAGGGAAAAGACTAAATTTGCTGAATGTCTGCTGTATGCTGGGTACCACTTCAGATGATTCTTCAGGACCTGTTTTAAGTCAGCCTTGTAACACCCCTGGGAATTTGGGGTTATGGCTGTCATTTCACTGATGAGGAAATGGAGGCTGGGAGAGGTCAAGTGGCTTGCCACACTTACTCAGCCAGCGGGAGGCAGAGAGAGGGTCAAGGTCAAGCTTTTCCTCTGTGTCTATTTCATGTATTTTCAGGGAGGTTCTCCCCACCCTGTGGTGCTCTGTACTCCCAGACTTTTCCATATTTGCTGTGTCCCCCACCTCCTTCTGTCACCTGTTTCTGATGAGACTCAGACCGTGTTTTGTCCCAAGAGTGTGTCCCAGGGGGGCACCTGGGTGGCTCAGTGGGTTAAGCCACTGCCTTCGGCTCTGGTCATGATCTCAGGGTCCTGGGATCAAGTCCTGCATCGGGCTCTCTGCTCAGCGGGGAGCCTGCTTCCTCCTCTCTCTCTCTCTCTCTCTCTGCCTGCCTCTCTGCCTACTTGTGATCTCTCTCTGTCAAATAAAAAAAAAAAAAAAAAAAAGAGTGTGTCCCGGGGGCTTTGAAAACTCTGATGTTTCCCACGACTCTTTCCTGAGGACCCGCTCCTCCTGTTAGGTTGTCGGTTGCAGTGATCACTCGGCTTTTTACCTTTTTACCTTGACTGTCTTTCCTGCCACCTGCAAGCCTGAGCTAGAGACCCCTTTAGAGCAGAAAACACTGTGCTCAAGCCGGGCCTGAGCCATATTTTCTGACCTCCTCTGCCCTTCCTCTCCCTGATCCCACCCTTTGTATCCATCCACCCTCCCCTGCCACCACTCCTATCCTGGGTCTCGGGTGTCACCTGTGGAAAGAAGACACCGCTGCTGATTGGTCAGCGGGAGTGTAGTCTGTTGGAGGAGTCTGCCGGGCCCTGGGGGTTACGACAGGCATTCTTCTGTCCTCTCATTTATTCATTCTGTAAATACTGAACATTGACCACAGGTTCAGCGTAGCAGGGAATGAAATGAAGTCTTTGCCTTCGTGGAGCTTGTATTGAAGTGAGGGGAGACAGATGGTAAAAAAACAAACACATTATATAATATACTTTGTGTGGTTATAATGAAGAAAGATAGCGAGGGAAAGGGGTATATGTGGTAATGGGATGCCGCTATCTTATACAATGTGATCAGGGAAGGCCTCTCTGATGGTGACATTGGAGCAGAGACCATGAGGAAGGATGCCATGTGGATATCAGGGGCAGAGGGCACTGGGCAGAGGGAAGAGCAAGTGCAAAGGCCCTGAGGTGAGAACTTACCCAGTAAGTTCGAGGATCAGCAAGAAGACCAGAGGGGAGCTTGGTAGGAGGTGAGACTCCTCTCTTCAGCCTCTGCACTGCCTCAGAGACACTGTCATCCTTCTCACAGCTGTTGCCACTGGCTGAAGTGGCCACTCAGTCAGGTCCCACTTGACTGGCACAGCTCAGCTGTGGCCCCCCCCACCCTATAGGGGGCTTCCATCTCTGCCCTCTCTTGTCTGTCTACCTCTGCTCTGAGTTCCTATAACTCTCTCCTTTTCACTACACAACTGAGCCCTTGCTGGCATGCTGGCTGGTCTCCTTCCCCTGGGTGTGTTGGTCACACCTTCCTAATGAACCCGCCCATGGAAACTGGTTTCTCTCCCCTCCCCAGAAGCCAGCCCAGAGTGGGGCTCAGTGTCTACCCATTGGTGATACTGGTGTCAGAGGCAGGAAGGATGTGGAAGCGTCTTCACACTAAGCCCAGTGTCCCTGCACAATAGACAGGAAATCTTTTATTCCAGGCATTCTTGGAGCACTCTGAGGTGGGAGCCTCAGGTGCTTGCTGGGAACGGGGAGGAGGAATCTACCTTTCCCAGGACTTGGCTGCTGCTTTGGCTCTGAGTGGGGGATGGAGAGGAGCTGGGATGTGGAGGAGTCCTGCTTCTTTATCAGCCTTTATTGCTTGCTCAGGGAGGGCTAACATGTTTTAGGAGCAAAGGAGGAGGGAATGCATTCACCCGGGTTTCTGGAGACCTCTCTGGCATCCAGGGCAGGAATTCTGGCTGGGGTGGTTGACTTGTGCGTGACCTTGGCTGAATCATGTAACCTTCGCTAGTTTTGTAGTTTCTTCTCAGCCAAGCCACCTATATCCTCATCCATTGTCGAAGAGACCTGATTTTAACAAAAGATTTATTTACTCATTTGAGAGAGAGAGAGAAGCAGAACGAGTGGGGTGCAGGGGAGTAGGAGAGGGAGAGGCAAGCTCCCGGCTGAGCAGGGAGCCTAATTCGGGGCTTGATCCCAGGACCTTTGGATTATGACCTGAGCCGAAGGCAGATGCTTAACCTACTGAGCCACCTAGACACCCTCCAATAAACCTGATTTTTTTAAAGGACCTTAACTATTCCCTAGGTCTGTTTCTTATTTATTTATTTGAGAGTGTGTGCGTGTGCATGCACCTGTGTGTGAGCAGGGAAGGGTGGGGAGAGGGGCAGAGGGAGAGAATCCTCAAGCAGACACCCTGTGGAGGGGCTTGGAGGACTCAATCCCATGACCCATGAGATCATGACCCCTGCCAAAACTAAGAGCCAGATGCTCAACTGACTTAGCCACCCAGGGGCCCCTCCCCAGGTTTGTTTCTGCATTAATTTTCAGGTCAATGGTTTTAAGACTTGAGAAATGTACAGATGGTTCCACTTTAAATGGGGAGAAAGCTTCCCAGACCTCTAATATTGTCTTAAATTATTAATATAATATTTAAATATATATAAATTAAAAAACAGGCATAAATAACATATGCTTATAACTCTTACCCATTATTAAACTCCAAACAAGTTTATAAATTAAAATGCAAACTACAAAGCCAATAATATTCAGATTAACAATATTAATTTGACGTGATAGATGCTGTTTTTCCATTAAGATTAAATCACCCCTTGCTACAGATTGTGGTTTTGGCTGCATGGGGCATTTTGGCTGCTTCCTCCGCCACGTGCCCTGTGGTGACTCACCTGTCCTATTACATTTCTCAACCGGAATGACTGTGAAACCTTTGTCCCTACAACCTGTGGGGGTGTCATTTGGCTGGCCCTTGGCACAAAAACATTTGTGTGTTAGGATGCCGCTTTTTCTCATTAGCCCACACAACTAAAGGAGCTCTGTTTAATTCTAGTGCAACAGCAGACCTTGGTGCAAAGCTGGGCATCGAGGCTCAGTGTCCCTGCTTGGTCTTTGAAAGAAAAACACAACCCTGATTCTTTGCAGTGCCTCAAGCACCCCTCCGTGAGACCAACTGTTGCGCTCTCTGAATAGCGCCCCCAGTGGTCTGAAAGAGTCATGCTAGAGCTGCTAATTTTTCAGCAATCACAGTAATAGAAACCATGTTTTGAACCTTTGTTATGTGCTGATGCGTACGCTAGAGGTAGGTATTATCTCATTGTACAGATGAGAAGGTTGAGGCTAGAGAGATTGACCAGTCAGGGTCCCGTTGATCATTGGCAGCATCTGGATTCCACCCAAGTCTGCATGACTCCAAACCCATGAACTTCCCACCAGGCTGCACTGCCTTCCCACCTATAGACCCTCACCGGGCTTCACGCACTTTGAGCGATCAGTGCCCAAGGACTTTAGAATAATCAGGAACCTCTGGATTCTCACAGTGGTGGAGCAGTTAAGACATGCTATTTGTGCAAAAAGGAGGAGAGATGCCAGTGAAGAGCAGGAGAGAACTAAATAATGGCCCTCAAGTCCTCGGGAGGTTTTGGCTGGCAGTGCCAGGGGATAGAACCTTTCGTGAAGGCCCCTGGGAAGAGCATAGGCTGGTTACTGCAGGAGAAGTACCTTAATGATGCTTACCTTTTTTTTTTTTTTTAAAGGATTTTTATTGTATTTATTTGACAGACAGGCTCCCCCCTGAGCAGAGATTTCCCCCCCCCCCATGCAGGGCTCAATCCCAGGACCCTGGGATCACAACTCGAGCCAAAGGCAGAGGCTTTAACCCACTGAGCCACCCAGGCGCCCCACGATGCTTACCTTTTTCAGGACTTCTCATTTGGGCGAGCAGTTTTTTGGTTCATTCGTTTTTAAGTTTGTGGGTTTTTAAAAAAATCATTTTTATTGGGGTAAATAAACAACATAAAATTTACTGTCTTAACCATTTTTAAGTGTACAGTTCTGTAGTGTTAAATACGTTCGTATTTTGCGTGGCTAGTGCTATCCGTCCGTCTCTGTAGTTATCTGGTTTGTGTTTCACAACAACTCTTCAATGCAGAGTATTATTGTCAGAAACGGGAGCCCAGAGAGTGTGAACGACTTGCCCAATGTCATACCCTAAGCCTGGTGCTTGCCTGGCAAAGGTGACTTTGAGTGATGGTGGCAGGCTTGGTTTCCCAGAAACTTGTGTGGGGACCTGCGGTGGTCAGGCTTCCTGAGGTAGGAGCTTGATGGGAGGACTCCAGAGTGCTGTTCTAGAATGGATTTTGTAGGCCAGGGTAGGGGTGACTTACTCCTGTATATCTAGAACCCACCTTTCCTCAGAGCAAAAACTCTTATTATTATTATTATTATTTAAAGATTTTATTTATTTATTTGAGAGAGTGTGTGTGTGTGTGTGCGCACATGTTGGGGGGGCAGAGGGAGAAGCAGACTCCCGCTGAGCAAGAAGCCCTAGGCAGGGCTCGATCCCATGACCTGAGCAGAAATCAGACATTTAACCTTCTAAGCCACCCAGGCACCCCAGAGCAAAAATTATTTAAAACCCACTTCTGCCCTTGGGAGATGCCCTTTCCCTGCCTGACCTGCCTGGTTTATCATTCAAACTTAGAATACGTACAATAATTAAAAACACCCCAAAACTTTTTTATCCTGCAGGAGATGAGCAACAATCTACATATGCAAATAAATGGCATGCCAGCCTCCATGAATATTAATTTGGAAAGAGTGTCTGAGGCCCTAAATACACTCAAAACCAACAATGTGGCATTTTGTCACTCCTCCCTGCTCACTCCGATAATCATGGCTTTATTATATTTTAAGGTTCCCCGGCTCCCAGCTGGCCTCCCTTCTGAGACTCTCGAGGTTACTAGGGAGGTGCTGAATGTCTCCCATTGGCAGGCTAGGTGAGTCCTGACCCTGGAGCTGTGTCTGATCCTACCCTTCCCCGGTGGAGGTTCCGACATTAGCAGTGAGTCCCCAAAGTCAGGGGACAGTGCTGGGGAACACTGTGGGACAGCTGTCAGCCTCATACGCTTGTGCTGTCAGGGAGACTCGGGAATCCACTTGTCCTACCTCTCACAGGCAAATCAGGAAACAGACCCTGGGATGGGGGAGTGGGGGACAGTGTCTTGCCGAAGGTGACACACTGACTTAATGGCAGGAAGCAAGAAATCTTACTCATTCTTGCCCTGAAAAGCACATTTCTTTTTGAGTGTGTGTTTGTAGGAAGGGGTGGGCAGGGTGGCATTTAAAGTTTGTATACTTTGCAGGAGAGAGTCATTCTTCTAGTGTGAATGTTCTCTCCGAGCCAGGCAGCTCCTGAAAATCCAGTGTTGGATCCCATTTGAGTTGAAAGAAGTGATTTCCTTCCGCCCCCAGTAGATTTCCGGAATGTACGTGAGGTTGCATCATGGAGCATATCCCCGCAAAATGATGGAATAGTAGGAGTGTCTCTGAGGGAGTTGGCTTTAGGACTGGCTAGGGAGGACGGAGATGTAGATGGGGGTGGAGTGGATAGTGATTTCTGTGTCCCACTGTCCAGGGAGGACTCCACTGGGTGGGAGGGAGAGAGTGTCACAGCATCATGGTATTGTGGAAGCTGGGTCCTGCTGTTGACTGGGTCCATCAGTCCACCTTTGGGCCTGTTTTTCCTTGTCAGTAAATTTGAGATAATTACCCCCACTTTTTTTGGAGGGGGGGAGAGAGAGAGCACGAGTGGAGGGCCAGAGGGAAAATGATTTTGAAGCAGGGTCCACGCTCAGCGTGGATCCCGATGTGAGGCTTGATCTCAGGACCCTGAGACCATGATCTGAGCCCAAATCAGGAGTCAGCCACTTAACTGACCCAGCCACCCAGGTGCCCCCACCCCCACTTCTTAATATTGCCTCGTAAAGATTAAATAAGGACTTAAAATTCCCTCCTCCTGCCTGGCTCAGAGTGGAGATTCAGTATATCTAGAGTTCTTTCTTTTCCAGAAGGATTTGTCTGCCTGGCTGCATGGGGTGGGGGTGGGTATGTGTGTGTATGTGCACCTCCGTGCTTGGGTGGGGGGGACTTTGTGTCCGTGTTGCTGTGTATCAGTGTGTTTGTCCGCACGTGTGTCTGCTTTTTCACCCTCATGTTTGTGTTTGAGTACGGGGTGGAGCGGGTGAGTGTGCGTGGGAGTCTGTGTGCCTTTGTGTGTGTCAGTGTCTGTGTGTCAGCGTTTCTGTGGCTGTGTTTCTCTGAGTTGTGTTCTGTGGGTTGTGCTGTGAGGTATGTGCCTGTATGGTGGCAGTGGTTTTGTGTGTGACGGTGTGCATGGGTGTGTATGTAGTGCAGGGCTGGTGGGACAGGAAGGGCTCTGTGTACCCCACGGAGAGTTCCCCTGCAAGCTTTTCCGTGGTCCCTGGACTTGGGGCTCCTGACTTCCTAACTGCCCTGTCCAAGCTTCCCTCTACCTCCCTCTAGAGGCACCTGGCGCCTCCGCTGGCCTGCTCTCTGGATCATTTGCATGCGCGTTTGCATATCACATGCATATCATTTGCATTGTCTACATAGACTCTGCTCTGGGTTCTGCAGTTTTCAAGGTAAAATGTAGTTGCTCTTCTTGAAGGTCGTTGTGTTAAGAATTGCGGCATTTTCTCTTTTTCTTTTTGGTCCAGAATTCCCTCTCAGAATTGGGGGCCCCAGGGAGGATGGAAGCCCCAGAAACCCCGTTTTCCCTCCATCTACAAGGGGGACCAATTCAGTGGGTACAGGCCCTGGGACCCAGCGAGGTGCATTTCCGGGGAGAAGACTTTCTTATTCCACGGGTGGTTGCTTCTGGCCAGAGGCATCTATGTCACAGCATAGCAGGGACAGATACAGTCTGACTTGTGCCCTGGTGCCTGCTTCTCAGGCTCCCACTGACTTACCCTTATTGGCGGTGGGCGGGGGGGGGGAATGGAAAGGAAAGAAGGAAGGGCCACCTTGGGTTTTCAGCAGCCGTATATCCATTCCTGCCTGTGGGTAGACTGAGGGCCAGGGCTGGGTGGGAGGCCAAGGAGCAAAACAGGTCTTTTCTTTTCAAACACCTGATACACAATTAATGATCTCTCTAATGGGGAAGAAACCACCAACCCAAAAAGCTTCCCCAGCGGAGCTATGCCCCTGAAGTGTCTTCCGTATGGGCCATCACTGTATGTGACATTCTGTCCTTTAGATATGGGTTTGAGTCCTGGCTGCATGGTTTTGGGCAACCTACAAGTTCTAGGTTGTCTGAGAACCTTTTCTCTCATTTGTAAAAGGGGAACAATAGTGATACTTTATATTAATAATACTACCTCAGGCTGTTGTGAAGATTAAATGAACAATGAAGGTAAAGGGCTTAGCTTTGTGCCTTGAACATAATAAAGACTGAGTGTTAGCATCTCATGGGCTCCATTAGAAAACAGAGGTTCTAAAGAAAGTCTTTTACACTCTAGTATAAATTGCTCACCAGCTGCTCTTTAGACGGCCTTGAATCACTTCAGTGCCTTTTAGGAAGTCAAGTCCCAAGGACACGTGGGTGAAAACATGTGCAGAGGCAGCATGAAAGCTTGTCTGGGCCTCGGAGGGTCCATGTCCCCACAATCCCCTGATCGAAGGGTCAGCAGTATCTGGTTTTCTTCTCAAAGTCAAGTCCTTTGTCTTCTCTTGTATGTCTTTACTCTAAGCAAAGCCCTGCTGGACATCAGGGGCCATCCACAGCTGAGCAGATATGGGGCTCCCCAGAAAACAGAGTTTGAGGCAGAACTTGGTGCTAGTGCTATCCAGGTTGGTGGGTAGGTAGGGAAGCAGTCTCCCGGTGAGGCGAGTGTGGGGAAAGGGGCAGACAGACAAGAGAGGAAAAGCAAATGTCGGTTGGCCACAGCTCCATGACGAAACAAACTGGTAGCTTGGATAGGAGGGATGTGTGTGGAGCCCAAGTGGGTCCACTGTGACTCAGGAGAGTTTGATGGTGGGAGGGAGAGTTTACCTGCCAGCGTCTTGATTTTCCCTTCCTTGGAGTAAGGGAAGGAGGTCCTCCCCTGTGGGTAGCCAGACCCTGTGGCATGGCACTTGGCTGAGTTGGAAGTGGTGTGAGCCGCCAGCAGCTCTGGGGATCCGGCGGGTTGAACCTGGGCGCTGGAGCTGCTCTTGACCCCCAGGGTAGCTGAGACAGCCCGTGGTGGTCGATGAGACCAGGTGCGACCAGTAGTGGCTCATTGCGGAGAAGGCCGACAGTCCAGGAGGCAGGTGGGACCGAGCAGATCTGGGAAGGCACCTAAACGGGGTCCGATCCAGCCACCGTTAGCCAATTAATTAGTGCACTGTGAGGGCCAGGTGCTGGTCTGGACCTTTCCCTGCAGGCAGTGGGGAACCACCGGCTTTCTGGAGCAGGTGAGACACCTGCTCAGCTAGGACAGGGTACGTTAGCCTGCTCGGGCTGCTGTAACAAGCTACCATAGCCTGGCTGTCATTTTCTCTCAGTTCTGGAGGCTGGAAGCCTAAGATCAGGATTTGAGCCAGTTTGGTTTTTGGAGCTCTCTTCCTGGCTAGCAGATGGCTACCTTCTCGCCATGTGCTCACATGGCCTTTCCTGGGTCTGTGCTCCGTCTCAGGGAGGGAGGGAGATGCAGAGAGAGAGACAGAGAGAGGGAGGTCGGCTCTCAAACTTGTGCAGGTATCTCTTGTAAGGACGCTAATCCTATCAGATCAGCACCTCGCCCTATGACCTCATTTGACCTCAGCTACTTTCTTAATCCAAATCCCGCCACAGTGGGGGTCAGGGCGTCAGCATGTGTAATTGGGGAAACACAATCCCTCCAGCACAGTGACTTGATGCATGGCGGTTCACAGCACTGCCCAGGTCAGGGCCTGGAGCTCCTGGGGTTTGAGCCCCAACTCTGTTGTCTAAAAGCTGGGTGACCTCGGGAGGTGACAAAATGTTTATTGAACACTTTATTGTTCTGTACCTGGCTCATTTAGCAGGTAGGACGGAGCAGTCAACAGGACAAGACAGACGGAACTCCGTCCCTTGGGGAGCTTCCGTTCTAGTGGAGGGAGCCAGGCTAAAACTGAACTCAGTTAGTAGGTGACAGAGCACACTTGAAGGTGACAAGCCATGTGCAGAAAAAGCAGGAAAGGTGAAGAGATGGGGTGGGGGGGTGGTTTAAAATAGAGCAGTTAGGGAAGGTCTCAGTAAAGAGGTGACACTGAAGGGATAGCCTGGAGGAGGGGAGTGAGTGAGTGATGCTGGTGTCTAGAGGAGCTCTCTCTGTGCCTCAGTTCACTTGCCTGTGCAGTGGGTTATGATAGCACCTAATGCACACAGCTGCTTGGAAGCCGAAGTGAGTTCATCCATGCAGTGGGCTTTGACGTGGGCCGGCAGAAGCTCTCATGCTGCCTGTTCTGATCGTCCCTGCTGCTTCGGTAGGAGCCTCTCCTTGCTGCCTCTGGGAGGCACGCCTGGGGTTCTGGTGGCCTTCATCTCTCCAGGGGTGGGAGCGGCTCTCCTCCAGCTCTCCCTATCTCCTCATTAAAAGGGGACACACAGCCTGCAGTTTGAGAAGCAACACATGCATCTTCTTTCTACTCGAGCATCTCACTCCCAGAGGGAACTGGAGAAGAGCCGTTAGCAAAATCCAGGTTTGGGAAGTGGCTTCGAGGCTTTCTCTGGAGTATCTGCAGACCGAGTTGGGCAAGTTTCTAGCCTGGCACAGGGCTGGGCTGACGGGGCGGCGGTTGTCTGCCTAGACAGCCAGAGACCCACAGCACATGGGACCTGTTCCTCCGCTGCTTCCCCGTTCTTTGCGGTGTGGCTCTCATCAGCAGGCACCGAGAGTCCCGCCAGCTGTTGGGACACCATTATTTACAATTGCAGAGACTTTCGTGGTTGTAATTTACCACCACCATGAAGCCTGGGGACCTAAATCCCAACGGCCCTCAATATAGATACTGCATCTAATCAATCCTCTATTTCCATGCAAATACATCCTATAGGCTGCTGATGTCTTTTCCTTTCAAACACTTAATACATAATTAATGATACATCTAATGCCACAGAAGACACCTACCCAAGAAGCTTCCTGCTATAATTCATACCCACCCGGACAAAAAGATCGGTTCAGTGGTTCACTTATCATTCAGGAGTGTGCCTCTCCCTGCCGTCCCTGGGAAGGGGCCACAAAGTCGCAGAGGCAGGAAGCCCTGGGTGGGCAGCCTGCCCTCCAGACAGCATTAAGCCATGTAGGGTGACGGCTGTGCGTGGCAGAGTGTGAGGTGCCAGCTTCTTTAAGGATTGCCTCACTCAGGTCCCCCAAACCACCCTGTGATGGAGGTCCTCCTGTTATCCCACTGTCCAGATGAGGAGACCGAGGCCAGAGAGGTGATGCAACCCGGAGCCAGACTTGGGTCTGTCTGTGGGCTAGCTTGGAGTTCAAGCCTTGAACTGTGAGTTGTGTAACTGGGGTAAGAGGCTTAGCTGCTCCTTGCTCAGGAGCCCTCTTGCCTCTAACCTTCTCCGTCTTCTGCCTGTCATGGCCTCCGTTCTCCCTATGGTCCCTCCCTGGTCCACCCTCCCCACGGCAGGGAGAAAGATCTTTCTAAAGTACAAACTGGACCATGTCCCTGTCCTGTTGGAAACCCTTTAATGGTTCCTCGTTGCCCTTGGGTTAAAGTCAAAATTCATTAGCCCAACAGTCAAGACCCCACTGCCTCCCTGGGTCGGGTCTCCCTACCCCACCTCTCCCCGAGAACACTCAGTGCTGCTCCACACCTCCACGCCTTGTCTCGTGCTGTTTTCTGATGCAGTGCCCTTCCCGATGACCCTCACTCATCCTTCACAGTTCAGCTCAGACACTCTCTCCTCCAGGAAGCCTTCCCTGAATTCCCCTCCCTCCTTCGAGCTAAGTGACCCGTGTTTCTGCTTCCCTGACACTCTGCTTATGATAGTCTTATAACTTTAAAAGCAAGGTGAGAGCCTCAGGAGAAGGGGCCTGGTCAGGCAGGGACCCAGTACCGACTGCCATTCCTGGAATATAGTTGGGCTTAAGATATGTTTTCTACCGAACTGGGAGAGTCCTTGCCCTTGGTATGAGACTCTGAGGACTGCCTGTGGCTCTCTCCACCCTGCAGGGAAGAGGTAGGATTTGGCAGCTAATTTGGGGGTGGACTGTGAGGTGTGGGAGTCTCAGCAGGTGGCCCGGAGACCCACCCAGGATTTTGTTAAGAGGATCCTGGCTCTGTTGGATTTGAGAGACCATCAGTGGTCTGAGCAGTTGGTGGGGCCTGGGGAGCATTGGGGTAAAGGGATATTGAAGGGCCCTTAGAGGCTTCAGGAATGAAGATGGTCCCTGGCACTGGAAATACCTGGATGGGTAAAGTCATTTAATAAAAGTCTCATTTTCCTCCTGGTCCTGTTTCTGGATTTATTACATATTTCAACATTTCAATTGTTTTAATCAGCTCCCTACTTTTGCCCCCCTTCTTCTCACATGGATAGCAAAAGGGATTTAAAGGGAGGAAAATCTTCAAAAAGTAGGAGACTCTGAAATGGGTTTTAATGGAGACCGTGGTGCCCCCTATCCTGTTGTGTGCCAAGTCGGGGTTGAGAGCCCCTTATGTCTTGGCTGGGTGGGGATGGGGGGAGGGCAATGCAATGATATCATCGGATCCGCAGCTCTGTAGGTGGGAGGGGCAGAGAGGGCCTGGTTCGGGGCCAGGCAGTGCTCTGGGGCTCCCCAGTGGAGGCTCTGTGTCCTTCTGGGTAATTTCCACCTTTAATATCTCCGAGTTTTATGAACAGGGAGTAAATCAGGATCCGGCACCAACTGCTTCATGTAAAGGATTAATAAACTGGAGATTTATGGGGCAGCAGCGGAAGAAGGCGGGAGGAGTAGAAAATGAAATGAGACTTGGTTCCCAAGGGGCAGGGGCTGGCTCTAGGATCTTTCCCTCATTACCAGGCGTCCGCTGAGCGCCCCTGCTCAGGTCCTGGTTCTTTGGGGCTTGGAGTCACGGTTGGGTGGCCAGGCTGGGCTTGGGCCCTGGCTTATGCTACCTGGGATTGGATTGGGCAGGCCCAAGGTAGAGGGGACAGAACCATTCTGGGTCTGTCTCGGTTGACAATCTCATATCTAATCTTCATTCACACACACACACACACACACACATTTAAATTTATTTTTATTTTTTTTTTCTGATGTCCAATCTTTAGAGTAGCATACAGATACAAGTTCTGGGCATGGACTCAGTCTAGTTCCAAATCTAGAGCCAGAGAGATGGAAGATCACCTTCCCTTTGGCTCTATCAGTTCAACTGCAAGTACCAGCAAAGCATGACCTCAAGGGCTTAACCAAGAAGCAGCCAGTTCCTTTCTACCTCTCTGGCTGCTTCTCCTCAGTGTGTTGGCTCATGGGCATGCTAGTGCCTCATGGTGGTGAGATGGCTGCTGTGGTTCCAGGCATCACACTCAGGAATGACAATATCCAGTGGAAGAAGGGGGAATGTCCATCTCTTATGGGACATCTCCTTT
Source organism: Mustela putorius furo (assembly GCF_011764305.1). Lineage (NCBI taxonomy): Eukaryota > Metazoa > Chordata > Mammalia > Carnivora > Mustelidae > Mustela > Mustela putorius. Next base: position 9,787,151 of record NW_025422045.1, on the reverse strand, counting down.
TAAGAGCAAAGAAACCTTTTCCAGAAGCCCTCCAGCAAACTTTCCTCATGGATCACAGGCTCCTTCCTAAACAAATTCCTAGCATGATGGAAGGGATTACCAGGATTAGCTTGAGTAATGACAATTCACTCAGAACTCAGGTTCTGTTTCTCTCAGTCCTGCTGGAGAGGAGTGGGCCCCTCAATAAAAGTGGGGCACTCTGGGAATGAAGAAGGGGGTATGGCTACTGGGCAGGCATTTACTGCAGTGACTCTGGGTAATTGCTTTTAGCTCCCCGTGTGTACAGTGAGAACGGTAATAATGGGGCTTCTCTTCCAGTGTTGTAGAGGATTGAATGTGATAATGCATGCTAAGTGCTTAGCAAGGGGCCTGGCACATAATCTGTGCAAAGTTGTAGTTTGTATTAGTAATAGCTGAGCGTCTACCCTGTATGTGTGTCAACACCGTGTAAAATGGGAGGTGTTATTTGTCTCTCCAGGGGTCACACCTGCCTTTGTTGACGCTAGAGGTGGTGTTACTATGGAAGGACACTTGGGATCCTCATTAGCAGGGTGAGTCTTCGAGTCAGGCTAGGGGCTTCAGGTTATCTCTGTAGTGCAGATTCTGTGAAGTTACTTAAACTATCTGAGCCTCAGTTTCTTCATCTGTAAAATGGCAATATTATTGCTCACCTAGTAGGGTTGTTGGGTGGTTAAGTAAATCAGGCAGGAAGTATGGCACCTAGCTGGCCCACAGCTCCCCTAATAAAACTCCCCGTCCTTCCCCAGAGACTGGAGGTGTAAAGAACAGAATCCATTCCCGGGTGACCTGTGACCGGGACTAGGGACAGGGGCGTAGGGCGTAAAGGCAAATGGTTAGTTGGTGGCTCTGGGGGAATGGCTGGGGTTGCTAGGGATGGTTTCTACAGCCTAGGGGCCTTGGTGTGTCCTGGCTGCCAGCCCCTGGGCCATGCTTGCCCCTTGAGGCCAGCCACTGGGGGAGGTTCACCTCTGCGGTCCTCTGACCGGAGCTGCTCGCTGGGGGCAGTTCAGTGGAGTGGTTCTGAGCAGGGATCTCCAATTCCCTCCTGCCTGGGCTCAGAGGTCAGGAGCACTCATTTAGGGGGTGTGGCCCCAATCTCTTCCCTTCCAGGTGCCTCAGTTTGCCCATTTGCAAAATGGGGTGTAAAACAGACCCTAGCTCTCGGGGCTGTTGTGAAGAGCATATGGGGGTAATTACGCAGCACGGGACTTGGCATACAGTAAATGCTCAGTGAGGATTAGTTGCTATTTGAGGATAATAAACAGATGCATTTCTAGCTTTCACAAAGCAAGTTATTTTTCTCTTACTTGCTTTTCTTTGCCCAAAGCCTCACTACCGAGTGGGAGAAGGGTGGAGAGGAAGTAGTGATTAAGCGTGCGTAGAGCCACCCAAAGGGCTCATGAAGCTGCCAGGGAAGCTGTTGTGAGCACAGAAGGGGCCAGGGATGGAGGACCAGCAAGGAAGGGAGAGGGGGAGAGAGAGCTTGAATCAGCAGCTCAGTTCATGGCTCTGGAGAGGGTTGGAGCATCTGTTCTTGTATGGTGCTCAGGGGCCACTTGTGCAGGAAAAACAAGCCCTCTCTCTCCTCCAAAATCAAGTTTTGTTTTTTTTTAAATAGATTTTATTTATTTATTTATTTATTTATTTGACAGACAGAGATCACAAACAGGCAGAGAAGCAGGCAGAGAGAGAGAGAGAGAGGAGGAAGCAGGCTCCCCGCTGAGCAGAGAGCCCAATGTGGGGCTCCATCCCAGGACCCTGAGACCATGACCTGAGCTGAAGACAGAGGCTTTAACCCACTGAGCCACCCAGGCGCCCCTTTGTTTAACACTTTGTTAAACTTATTTATCCATGGGATCTTGGCCTTTGTAGAGCTCTTTTAACTCTCTGAGAAAATGGTGTTTGTTGGACCCACTTTGGGCAGCAGGGACATAGGAGAGAGAGCCCTCGCCAGGGGTGGGAATGCCGCTTGTCTAGTTTTAGAGAACCGAGTGACTGAGCTTCAGTTCCTTGAGCTTGAATAAAACCCTGGTGACGATAATGCCTCTTGCTTTACTGACATACTGGAGTGTTTAAAAAAAAAAACAAAACACCTCTTTATAACAGAACATTTCAGACACATTCCCAAGTAGAGAGAGCTGTGTAACGCACCTCTGTGTCCTTACCATCCTGCCCCGCTGGTGGTTTGCCCTTTACCTGTCTTGTTTCATCTACCTCCCCTTACATAAGGAGGATTTTGAAGATGATAGAAAATTAAGTCTGTGAAAGTGCTCTGCAAACTTCAAAGTGCTCCACAAATGTAAGACATCTATCATTACTATTGTTAGGTTTATTATTTCTTCTTCCTAAAGTTCAAAGTGCTGTGCAAATGTAAGGCATCTGTCATCATTAGTATTATACTTATAATTTCTTATTACTATCCAGATACATGATCAAAAATGCCAAGTCATGTGGATACTAATGGAACTCCATTCGTAAGAAGCTAGACCTAGCCCTGAGGGTGTGTAAGGCTTACCCCCCAGCCTGATGCCAGGGGGCTTATGATCTAGTGGGGTGCTAAGATGGAAGACCCCCCCCCACACACACACACAAAAAAAAACCAGTCTCATAATACCCAGTAGCCTGGGCAGTGCCAGATGAGGGAAAAGACAGTTCTGGAACAATTCGGGGAAGGAAAGAGGCAGAAAGCTGAGGAATGTCATGCTGGAGGCTTTTGGTCATTGGGGAGATTTTCTTCTCTTTTATAAGAGGAGGGGAATTGGCTGGTTCTGGAGGCAGCTGGAGGGACAAGGTGCCCTTTCTGGGACATAGTCACCTAAACACCTAGTGACTTGATGGCCCTGAAGGAGGACAGGTGCTGGGCCTTTGTGAGAACACCAGTTTCCCCTCTCTCGCAGGAGCTGAAGAGGCTGCCATTACCTCCCCCACCAGGATAGGGGATATGGACCATGGCCACGTTCAGACAGAACTTTGTGCAGACAGACAGAGCTTGGTAACCAACCAATGAACCAACAAACCCCAAATAGCCCCAAACTTTTAGAGACCAGCTCACTGGCCAGTGAGTCCCCCACTTCTAACCACCTCAGTCTTGTCCCCCATCTTGGCCAGGTCCGTGCTCTGACCTGGGACCATTGGCCTCACTGCTGCCCGCTGCCCACCTCTCCCTGTGGTCTGGGATCTGCCAAGGGCCCTGTTCCATCCCGAGGGCAGAGACTCAGAGATTCAGAATGTGCCGCCCTTGGCGGGGCCACCAAAGCTGTCACCCCTCTGAATCGTCTACGTCAAAGATGGAATTTCAGTCTTAGAACCTAATTGATGGGGGAACAAACAAGTCTCTATGGGCTATAGCTATGTTTGGCTGACATTTTGCTTCTAAAACATGTGAAGCAGAAGAAGATCTCCCCTAAAAACACGTATTTCTGATTTCCTTTGCATACGTAGAAGACTGGCAAGTCTAGGCTGGCATTCCTGCCTGGCACCGGTGGGGGGAGCTGAGTGGTGCCTCCTGTTTCGTTGGATCACGTGCAGTCTGGGTTGCCAGGGCTCCTGGGAATCCTGGACTCATTCACATTCCTGGCTGGGTCCTGGCGGCGGGGCAAGGGGACATTTGGGTTGGGGACCTCACCAGTGAATGCTCTGCTGTCCTGAGAAGCCAGAAGGCCAGAGAGCTCCAAGGCTGTTTCTGCCTGACTTTGTGTCATTTCTGGTCATGATCATTATGTCATCGTTGTTCGAGGAGAACATCCCCCTTCCATGATGTCTTGGGGTCCTGGCAGGAGGCAGGTGGCACACACAAGCTGGGGAATTTCAGGAGTGCTTAATAAAGGATTGTTTACCAAGGTGTGGGCAGAGTTTAGGGAAACCAACAAAGGATATGCAGCACCCCAAGGCTAGCAAGTGTGGGGAGCAGTTAGCCTCCCTGGGCCATGGGCTCTGGGGTTGGGGTGGGGGGCGCGGTTACTGTATAGAGAGGGCTGCCACAGGAGTGTGCTTTCCAGAAGGGATGTGGCTGAATCACAGCAGTCCTGCTTCTTCTTCTCCTGCTCTGCCTTTACCTTCAGGCTGCCCCATTGGCCAAACCCAAGTGGAAGCCAGAGATCATGGGACGCTCTGGTGCCATCTATCCCAGGAGGGGCCCAGATGGAGGGGAGAAGTATGGAAGGAAAATCTGCAGGAACAAATGGAAAATATCCCACCTAGGCAGTGTTATAGTAGGTGAACAAATCCTGGGGGATGGTTCGGTGTGTGTGGGGAAGCTGGCCAGATAATGGGGAGCAGTCCCTGTTATGGCAAGGGGAGCTATATTATTTCTGGCGGCGGAGGGGCTCCTCGCCTGCAGGCCTGACTGGCCCGGGCCCACGTCCTGTTGGGTCTGGCTCCTCTCCAACGTTGTGTCTGTGTGTGCTTGCGAGTGGGTGGGCGCTCCCTCCACCAGGTTCCCCCGTTCTCTGGAGCTCCACAGGCTTCCACAAGTAGCTCTAAAAGGAACCAAGGATAGTAAAAGGAGCAGGTGTGTCTGTCTGTGAGGGCGCCCATGGGGACAGCCTTGCAGGAAGTCCGAGAGCAGGGCACTATCCTTTATTGACTATTATCTAAACATCCTCTGTACCCAGAGTCTTCTTGAGAGCCTTCCTGTTGTGTTATGATGTGAAAGGGTCCTTCACCCCAATTATTTTCCCCACTAGTCTGCCCTGGATTTTGAGATTTTATTCAGCTCCCCAGCCTCAGAGAATGTGACAGCCTGTAAGACCTTCCCGTCCCCTCATTTGCCAGTGTGCAAACTGAGGCCCAGAGAGGAGGTGACTGGCCCAAGGGCACAGAGTGATTTGGGGCTAGAGCAGCAACAGGATGCCTGGACTAGCTCCTGGGCTGGGAGTCTTGTGTCTTTCCCCCAACTACCCTGGCAGGTGTTTTGGGGCTTCAGTCTGACAGGAAGACAGGGGCAGTCCCAGAGGCTGGGCGGCTGAACAAGGTGGTCTTAGAATGGCGGGGAGGGGAATCTGGAGCATAAAAGGATTTGCTGTCCAACTGGCCCAGGGTTAGCCCTTCTTCCTTGGGGGCCTGAGGAAGAATGGGGATGAAGAGACAGAGGAGTCAGAAGAATCATTTAGAGCACTTCCCAACAGCAGGACCCAGATCGTGTCCATGGGATGACCTGAGGAGGGAGTTGCTCTTTCTGCAGGGAGGTGTTGGGAAGCAGGGAGAAGCTCCTGTCATGGAACCAGGCTGGGTGGAGCAGGTCCCCGGTGAGCGCTGGGCATAGAGGACAGGGAGGAATTCCCAGGAGGTGGAAGGCCTGAGTCTAGTTTCGCCCCTTGGAGACGTGATCTTGGGCATAAATCATGTGAAGTGCCGGGCTTTTGTTTTCATTGGTACCAAATGAAGAAAACGATACCTCACACCACTGCTGTAGGATTTATGGATATTAATACCCAATATTAATAATGCCAAGGATAAAGCTATCATTTATCGAGGCTTACTATGTGGCAGGCACCGCGCTCAGCAATTTCCACGCATTATCTCATTTAATCCTCACAGCGACTCCGCGAGGAAACTGAGGCTTGAGAGGCTTCGGCAGACTAGTGGGGCAGCAGGGGTGTGACGAGGTAGCATAGGAAGACTTTCTCTATAAACTGCGAAACCCTGGCAGGTCTTCTGACGACCTGAGAAAACGTATCCCACTGCTGTCAAGGTTTATCCCCCGCAGGCTGTGGACGTCCTTGGAACCTTCTTCCAGAATGGGGGTTTTCAGAGCTCTCTGTAGACCCATGTGTTTTCTGCTCCTCATGCCACCTCCCTGGGAATCCTGCCCAGGTAATAATTTTCGAAGGAGGAAAAGAGCCTAGCAAACGGGAAAACAATCTTCTGACTTAACTGTTGGCCCCCTGCGACCTGCGCTGCCAGTGGAGCCTGGAGCCTGCGTGGGCCGCAGGGCTGCCTCTAGGTCCGTGTGATGTGAGAGTGTGAGAGTGTGAGTGCATGTGACCACGTGGGGGTGCATGTGTGTGGGTGTGAACACGCATGTGTGATGATGTGCATGTGTGAGCACATGTGTTATTGGAAGCGTGGGGATGTGTGTCAGTCGGAACGCCTGTGGGAGCGAACGTGTGGACATGAGTGTGTTTGCTTGCATGTGAATATGTGGGTGGGTGTGTACACGTGTCTGTAGATGGATATAAGCCATTTAGGTGCCCTTGCATGTACTTCCAAGGCCTGTGTCCCTACGTGAGTATGTTCGCAAACCTGTGCCTGTGTGTGGGAGTGTATCTGTGTGTTTGTGCTCTTGTGTGCATGCTAGCGTATTGGGGGACTGTGTGTGTGACTGTGTGTGTGTGTGTGTGCGTGTCTGGTTGTGTAGGTGCGTGAGCTGTTTATGGGAGTGTGTGCATGTGACTGAATGGGAGTGGATGCTTGCACTCGTATGCCTGTGGACGGGTGTGAGCACATGAGGTGTGACCAGATGGGTCAAGCCCACTGGGTCCTTGCTTCCAAAGGGCGGCCGTTAAGGAAGCATTTTAATTACCCAATCCCATTGGGGGAGCCTGGGGGGATGCAAGGTGATGTCACCCAATGAGCGCTGGTCTCCCACCTCCTCACTGGGGCTTATAAAAGCCATGTTGCCTACGGAACGGGTCCCTCAGCCACCACTTTCCTGGGGACCGAGCTGGTTCTTACTGTGTTTCTTAGGTAAAATGGAGTAGGTATGTTGGGCAAGTGCATTGCAGACATCTCTCTTTAGGGCAAGGCCACTCTTCTCTCCCCTAGGACAGGAAATGACTCCTACAGCCTGGGCCTGGTAGCTGCCCCCTGATGGGCACTCGGTAGAAGTGCTGGACTGCGACCAAGTGTGAATCCATGCCAGGCTGCTCACTGGGACTGACCAGGAGAGCAGATGGCAGGGCTGGGCCCTTCTGGCTGGCTGCTCCACCATCCGGGACCTCTCCCTGCTGCACACCTGCCTCCCTGTCTCACGGCCCCAAGGACAGCCAGAGCACGCGGCCGTGTTCTCGCGTGTGCCCACATCCTCTAGCACTCAAATGAGCAAAGACCCTGTTCTGTGGGGGAGCAGAGGGGTTGAGGTGTTCTGGCTGAAGGGAGAGAGGGCTGGGGAAGAATTCAAGGAGAAATGGGGGCTTGGAGCAGTTGACTGAGGTGAAGATGAGCTTTCTTTCTTTCTTTTTTAAGATTTTATTTATTTATTTGAGGGAGTGAGAATGAGAGAGAGAGAGAGAGAGAGCATGAGAAGGGGGAGGGTCAGAGGGAGAAGCAGACTCTCTGCCAAGCAGGGAGCCCGATGCAGGACTTGATCCCAGGACTCCAGGATCATGACCTGAGCCAAAGGCAGTGGCTTAACCCACTGAGCCACCCAGGCGCCCCGAAGATGAATGTTCTTAAGACTTGACCATCACAGGGCACTGAGGCGGCTCAGTGGGTTAAGCTTCTGCCTTCGGTTCAGGTCATGATCCCAGAGTTCTGAGATCGAGTCCCACATGGGGCTCTTTGCTCGGCAGGAAGCCTGCTTCTCCTCTCCCTCTGCCTGCCCCTCTGCCTACTTGTGCTCTCTCTCTCTCTCCAATAAATAAATAAAGTCTTAATAATAATAAAAAAAAAAAAAGACTTGCCCATCACTAAAAACTGATTCAGGAGATTCACTACCCAGGCTTGGGCAGTGAATATTCTGGGTAACCCTCATATAGAATTTATACTATGACTGGTACTTTTAATGTATTAATTCACCTAATCTACTCAACAGCCTGATGAGGTAGATAATGTTGGTATCCCTTCCTTTTACAGGGGACAATACCAAGGCTCAGAGAGGTGGAGTAACTTGTCCAAGACCACCCAGCCGGTAACAGGCAGAGCTGGGATTTGACTCTTAGTGGTCTTGTTCTAGAGACTGCTCTTATCTGCTATGCTGTATCTCTAAGTGGAAAATTATCCTGTTGTTGATTGAATTTACTCCATGCTCACTGATTCAAGGAAAGAGGTCCGGGTCAGCGTATCTTGGGCCAAGCAGGGAGCTGCCATCTTGAGGGAGTTCGTAATAGTGGAATAAAAATGCTCTGTGCTACACACGCCTTAGTAGAGGGGTGTCCAGGGGCTCAGGCTCCTGGGGTTCACTCTTTTTGTGCTGCCCCTCCCCCACAGGGTAAATGCCCAACAAGTGATCTTTAAAATGAAAATACTTTTGGTAACATCTTTATTGAAATATAATCCTTGTACCATACAGTTCACTGTTTAAGTGTATAATTCAGTGGTCTTTAGTATGTTCTTATAATTCAGTGGTACTTGCTGTATTCACAGAGTTGTGAATCACAGAGTTGTGTCATCACCACAATCAGCCCCCAGAAGGAACCCGAGACCCATCCGTAGTTACCCCTAGTCTCCCTCTCCTGGCCCCTGATAAGCACTAATCTACTTTCTGTCTCTGTGGATTTGCCCATTCTGGACATTTCACATCAATGGATTCATAGAACATGTGGTCTTTTGGGACTGGCTTCTTTCGCTTAGCACATTTTCAAGGTTTGTCCATGTTGTAGCACGAACTAGTACTTTGTCCTTTTTGTAAAAAAAATTTTTAAAAAAGATTTTATTTATTTATTTGACACAGAGAGAGAGATCACAAGTAGGCAGGCTCCCTGTTGAGCAGAGAGCAATGCAGGGCTTGATCCCAGGACCCTGAGATCATGACCTGAGCCAAAGGCAGAGGCTTAACCCACTGAGCCACCCAGGTGTCCCTACTTTGTCCCTTTTTATTGCTGAGTTATATTCCATTGTATGGATGTGCCACATTTTTTAATCTGTTCATCCGTTGGTGGATATTTGGGCTGTTTCTACTTTTTGGCTACTATAATTAATGCTGCTGTGAAGTTTTTGCATAGATACCTGTTTTTATTGATTTGGGATATGTACATTGGGGCAGAAGTGCTGGGTCATAGGGAACTTTGTGGTTAATGTTTGAGGAACTGCCAGACTGTTTTCCAAAGTGGCTGCACTGTTTTACATCCCTACCAGCAGTGTATGAGGGCTCTAATTTCTCCATATCCTCATCAACTTCAGGTTTTTTTCCCGCCTGTTCTTTTGGTAGCTGCCCTCTTGATGGGTGTGAGGTGACATTGCATTGTGGTTTTGATTTAGGTTTCCCTTATGAGTCATGATGTTAAGCCTCTTTTCATGTGCTTATTAGCCATTTGTTTATTTCTTCTGGAGAAGTCTATTCAGATCCTTTGCCCATTTTAGAATTGGGTCCCAAAAAGTTTGTTAAAGGAAAGAAGGAAGGAGCGGGTGAGGGAGGGAGCCAGCAACCTACCGCATGTCAGGCACAGGGGCTGCTGAGGACCAGCCTTGCCCTCAGAGAGTTCATGGCACAGAGCTGGAGGCAGACATAACTGAGGAACCAGACAGAAAAGTACTTGAACAGCAGTAGGCCCAAGAGGCTGCTGGGTCAAGCAAGGAAGGCTTCCTGGAGAAGGAGCCATTTGTGCTGGATCTTTAAGGGAGCCGGGGAAGTGCGGGGCTGAGGAAAGGCCATGCTGGTGGAAGAACTTGATCTGGGATGAGGAGGCCCTGGAATAGCTGGGGAGCTGCCAGGAAGGAGAGGGCAAGGCAGGGTGGTGCTGGCATCTGGAGGCTGGTTTTGGAGCCAAGGAGAAAGAACTGGGAGAGGTGCCTGCATGGCTGAGAGGTCTGGAGTGGCAGCCGTTGAACATGGGTTTAAATTTGCCATCAAGACCCTGCTTGTCCTCAGGCCCTCCTAACAGAATTGCTGAGGCTGCTGCTATGGTACTGGCTGGGTCCTTTTATGTTTCAGTAATTATCCTGTCACCCACCAAAATAATTTCATCCCGGGAAGAAGGAAGGTTTGGTCGTATTGAAAACTGCGGCCGTGTAAGCGCGAGTGGCCTAATTGGGATTCATAAATCCACTTTTTAACAAGCTCAATTAGGAATACTTATTGCAGGCCAGCTTGAGGAAATCAGGAAAGTGCTGTTAGCTGGAGCATCTTTTATGTGGCTTTATTTAATGGGATGGAAGACTTAGTTTGATCCTGGCATCTCAATTAGTCACGAGGGGAGGAAGTCTCAACTTAAAAGTGGAATTTTACCCTAAAGTTTAATTCTGAGTATTAGGCAAAGCTCTAATGGGAAGAGAGGTATTCTAGAGTGTTCTTTGGGAGGGAGGGATGCCAAATCCCGGTAAGTTTGTGAAAATATAAGATAGAGCCCTCAAAATCAGACTCCTAGTATGGACAGACATTCCCATAAGGGGGGGTTCTATATCTCCCCCCTTTTTTGCTTTATATTCACTCAGCTATGCCAGCTGCTGTGGGGAGGGTGGCGGTTGGACCGGGAAGGTTGAACTAAGGCTCAGGATGGTTGTGAAGTTCCATGACATCTGGAGGTAGCAGGGGAGGGGGGGTAGAGACAGCAGTGGTCGATGGAAGGAGAAACCTTTGTGGTTAGAATAGTCTGGACAGCTTTCAAGGGAGAAGGAGGGTTGGGCTTGGGCTGCGAGGATGGGCAGGATTTAGGAATGTGGAAGGGAAGAGAGATGGCTGGAACCACTGTGGGCCCCTGACCCAGGCAGCCTTCCACCCAGGAGGAAGGCAGGCATGGCTATCCACAGTGTCGGAGCTCAGATTGACCGTGCGGGGACCCATGCAGGGATGGCCTCATAGGCACTGGGAGGCCTGGAGGCTAGTCCTGCCCCTCTCTTGGTCTCACTATGGGACTCGAGGCAAGTGCCTCCCCACTGGGGGTTCCAATTTCCTCTTGAATGCTTTCTAAGGGTCCTTCCAGCCTTGAAAGGATATGTGGGATATGGACAAGACTCTGGCTCTCTATTGAGTTGGGGAACTGTAGGAGGGACCAAGAGGGTGAGGTTGAGAAGAGATGTTGGCGTTACTGCCTAACATAGGCAAAGGGTGCTCTAGTAAATTCCCAAGGTAGAAACATGACACAGTATGAAAAGGTTGAGCCTTTTGGGGATGCAGAGTAAAGAAGAACATCTGAAGATCCTCACAAGTGTGGGACCAGAGCACACATGGGTCTGATCTGGTCAATTCAAGAAACCCCCATGGAGAGAAAGGATTTCCGATTGCTTCTTGTTAAAATGAATGGATGGGTGGATGGATGGATGGATGAGAACATGATAGATGGATGAGAACAACCTTTACATGCCTGGTGTAAAGGAAGGATTCCTGGATTAGAGTCAGAAAGGCTGGGGTCTGATCCCCATTCTGCCCTCATTGGCCATATGTCACTGGGTATGTTGCTTACCTTTCTGAACTGAGGAGGAGGTGGTCTTTTTCATCTGAAAAATGGAGATTTCATACTACTTATGTCCTAATCTTGTTATAATAATCAAATGAAAGAAAATAAAGGGCTTGACACACAGTAGGTTGGTTCCCTTCTCTCCTTCCTATTCCTGAGCTACCTCCTCGACTGGGAAGTTGGGATCCTGACCTGTTTTGCCTCCAGCTGGGGTCTTGGGGTGCAAAGGAGGTATAACACATGTATGAAAAGTGCTTTGTAGGGGCATCTTGGTGGCTCAGTCATTAAGTGTCTGCCTTAGGCTCAGGTCATGATCCTAGGGTCCTGGGATGCAGCCGCACATGAGGCTCCCTGCTCTGCGGGAAGCCTGCTTCTCCCTCTCACACTCCTGCTGCTTGTGTTCCCTCTCTCGCTGTGTCTCTCTCCGTCAAATAAATAAATAAATAAAAATCTTTAAAAAATTACTTTGTAAACTCTGCTTTGCAACTGTAAAGTTGTTTTTGCAAGGCCATTTGGAATAGTACCAGGGGTAATGAGGAAGGGGAAGGCAGGGAGGGATAGCATATGGGGTCTCAGCGCAGGGGAAAAGAGAGAGTATTTGCTGCGCCCTATGAACGCTGAAGGCTGAATGGCGGGGCAGCTTTGCAGACGGGGCCGGGGCTCCCGGAGTGGGTGTTTATTGGCTCAGCTCCAGGAGCAGCCCAGCCCTCATGCAGGCCCAGGTAGAGAGATCTGGAAGAGCTGTACTCTAGAGGAACCTGGGTTCCCAGGAGAACCCCGTTTGACTTGAAGGGTGGAATTGAATGCAATGGCAGGTCGAGAAAACAAATGGAAGGAGCCGCACTTCTTGGGATGAGATGGGAACTAAGATTTACTGCACCCATCCCTCTTCTAGTTATGGCCTCGTTTTCTTTTACACACATCATCTCAGGTGGGGCATGAGCACAGCGTATCATTCCTGCCTAAGACTTTGCATGCAAGGAGCCTGAGACTCGGAGAAGGGAAAAGTAACTTACTCACATGGTATAAATAGGAAAACCAGGAACTTATACTGTTAACTCAGCTGCAGATGAACTCACTTGGTACGCACATCTCCGTGAATTTTGTCCTACATTTGGATTCACGGAACCACCCCTGCGGTCAGGATACAGAGCTGTGGGGTCGCCCCCTGCCAAAACTCCCTTGTGCTACCCTGTACAGTCCAGCCTCCCTTCCTGAATCCCCGCTGATCTGGTCACCATCACTCTAATTTTGTCATCTCGAGAATGTCATATAAGTGGAATCACAGGGTAAGTAACCTTAGGAGGTTGGCTTTTTTCATTCGGCATCATTCTCCCGAGATTCATCGAGGAAGTTGTGTGTATCAGTTAGTTCCTTTTTATTGCCATGTAGTATCCCGTGGTGTATTTAGTATCCTAGGTCTGCTGTGACAAATACCACAAACCGGGGGCGGGGGGTTGAAAACAACAGAAATTTATTCCCTTGCAGTTCTGGAGGCCAGCAGTCTGAAAGCAAGGTGGCGGCAGGGCCATGCTCCCTTGAAACGCTCTGGGGAAGAATCTTTCTTTGGTTCTTCTAGATTCTTTTGGCTGCCAACAGCCCTTGGTGCTCCTGGCTTGCCAGCCATGTTGCTCTCATCTCTGCCTCCATGGCTGTGTGATCTTCTCAGGAGGACATCAGTCATTGGATTTAGGACTCACCTTAAAAAAGAAAACAAGAAAAGAAAAAGATTTTATTAGAGAGAGAGTGAGCATGAATAGTGGGTGGAAGGGGGGTGGGGGGGGAGGAGGGAGGGGGCAAAGGGAAAAGCAGGCTCACAGGGAGCCCAATGCTGGGCTTGATGCTGGCTCCATCCCAGGACCCTGAGCCAAAGGCAGATGCTTAACCGACTGAGCCATCCAAGTGCTCCTAGGGCTCACCTCATCTTAACTAATTATATCTTCAAAGACGCGGTTTCCAAATAAGGTCACATCCTGAGGTTTTGGGTAGACACACATTTTGGGGATGCTTTTCAACCTCAGTCTACTTGGTATGGGCGTAGTGTGTGTGTATAATCATTTGCCCATGGAGGATATTTCGGCTGTTTCCAGGTTTGAGCTGTAACAAATAAAGCTGCTATAAACATTCTTGTGTAGGTTTTTTGTGTGAACATAAGTTTTTATTTCTCTGGGATAAGTGCCCGAGAGTGCAATGGCTGGGTCATATGGTAATTGCATGTTTAGTTTTAAAAAAAAAAAACACAAAAACCTGCCTAGCTATTTTCCAGAGTAGCTGTATCATTTTAAATTCCTACAACAATGCATGAGTGACCCAGTATCTCTACATCCTTGCAGAATTTGGCGTTATCACTAATTTTTATTTTAGCCATTCTGAATGACATTACACTGTGACTTTAATTTGCATTTTCCCAATGCCTGATGATGTTGAACATCTTTTCACGTGCTTGTTTGCCATCTGTATATCCTCTTTGGTGAAGCAGTTCAAGTTCAAGCATTTGCCTATTTTTAACTTTTTTTTGCCTGTGGATCTCACATCGTTCTGAAACCATATGTTGAAAAGGCGATCCTTTCTTTCCCAGTACTTGCAAACTTCATTGTGGTGGCATAGAGAGATTCTTATGCCGTTAAGGCAGCTGCAATCCAGAGAGGATGAGGGGCTGGTTTGAAGTTAGGCTGCACATTCTCAACAGAGTGGGAGCTGACATCCGGGTTTCCGTGGTTTACGGACATCCCTATTTTAAAGATGTGAACACTGAGGCTGGTTAGTGGCAGAACAAGCCCTGGCTTCCCACGAGGGGCCATCTTTTATGAAGCAGGCAGACAAGCAAGCCAACAGGAAAAAAAGCAAGAAATTCAATGCTGTAGAAATGGAGCTTGTGTTCCCTGTCCTCCGTTCCATCCCCTGTTGGGCCTCATCCAGGGAGGGGCGATTGGCTGTCAGCAGGGATCTGAGAAGTTGGCCCTAAATGGGAAAGGCAGGCTCAAGTGCAGAATCCAGGGATTCCCTCCTCTTTGGCTTCCAGAGTCCCGACTCGGAGTGCAGGCGGGCTGGCAGTGTCTGGGAACCATTGTTGTGGCCCTGAGAGCAGGCTTTTAGCTTAATTGAACCAAGTATCTTAAAATGGCCACTCATCAGTCAGCTTTCATTTTGTTCCTTTCGTTTAATTGTATTTTCCTCTAGGGATTAACCAAATCAATGTCAATGCTGGGTGATTCTGATTCCCTCCCTCCTCCATTTAAAAATTTGGGGGTTGCATGGGCAGGTGATTGTCAACTGTAATAACCCAGCTGAGAACGATCAAAGTATCTTTCCTCAGTTGAGTGGTAAATCTCATAAAATGGCAGCCCTTATGTCCCGTTCTGAGAAGGACGCTGGCAAGATTCTCCAGGAGATGCTGAGAGCCCATGGAGCGTTGTTTTTGGCGTAAGGGCCCACGGAATGACAGAGTAAAAGCTGGGGCCAGTGGGGATCGGGAAATGATCTTTCTCAATTACTCATCGAGGGCCTTGCCTTTCTAGAGTGTTCCTGGGGAAGCGTGGAATCAGAAGGCCCGAGTTCTAGGGGCAGCTCTGCCAGGGCTGGCCACGTGCACAGAGGCAAGTCTCCTTCCCTCTCTGGCTGCCTTTGGCCCTGCCGTGAAGGACTAGGCTAGACAAGGGACCTCGTATCACATCGACTTCTGTGGCACCCATCAGGGCTTGTCTCCCTCTTGCTCTGGTATCAACACCTGTGGGGAGTGAGGACGGCGACGTGGGGCAGAGGGAGGAGCTAGATGGCGAGGCCATCACACCGAAGGTTTCCCCTCTGCTTCCCCTCAGCTCCGCAGAGCTGTCCCACCAAGAGTCAAGGGGCCAAGCCTTGATAGCCACCCTCCCTGAGTCCAACTCACCAGTCTTTGGATGAGCTGTCCCTAGGTTTGGGGTGTGAGCTTGACCCAGGTGGCTCTCTCTGGCTGAGGGTAATTCCCAGAAAGGGACTTAGGAATGAATGTCTCAATCCTGAAGTGGAGATCTGCTTGGCCCACCATAGCCTTCCGCACATCCCCTCTCTGGCCTCCCTCTCCAAGTACGCTGGCCTGAGATACATCAGTCTTTGGGGTGAAGAACCAACCTCAATTTCTGTACTGCTGTCTGTCAGCCGGCTCTGGCCCGGACAGGGTCTGAGCAGAATAGAGTTCTAGGCCCCTGTCCACTTCTTCCCCTCACCTGGGACCTCTGCTGTGCTAGGGGAGGATGAAGTTGGGGTGAGTTTGCTCAGCAGGGCCTGAGAAGAGAGGCAGCATCTTGTCTGGTCTTATGTAAATGTTGCTGAACACCAGCTAAGTACCAGGCACTGGGCACCATGTTAGTGTGGCAGGGGCAAGGGGTCTGAATGGATGTGAGCTGATGTTTTTGTGCCCCGGTGTCTCTTTCTTGGGGTGATGGGGGTGTCTCTTAGGACCAAAGCCATTATCCTGGTTATGGATCCCCCTACACTGGGCAGTGTGTGATTTTTAGAGGGATGCTGGAGTCCTGCTCCAAAGACCCCTAGCAGGCCAATGGCTGCTAGGGAGCTATCACTCTTATCTTAGCATCAATGGAAATTCCAATTTACAGACCATGGTTCTGGAAAGACTTTGTGACAGGAATCATCAATCTCTGCATTTCAAATTTATTTTATTTTATTTTTCCATCCTGGGTGCTTGTTCTGCTGTGAACTCTATCTGTCTAATCAGCCTGCTGGCAGTTGAAGGAGGGTGGGTGTCCCCTTGATCTGGGGGTTTATGTGCATAATTCCCTTTAATTCATCTCAGACAGGGCTTCAAGAGCCAGCTTTGAGAGTGATTTTCAAAGTCTTGCTGGAGTTCAAAGAGGCATCTCTCCAGCTGGACCAGTAAGTTTTAGGAGTAATTTGCCATGAATTTCCAATATAGAGCAATTGCCAGGACTTCTCAGGGGCGCTAGCCCACCACCCTTCATTCCCTCCCCTCCCAGCAGAAGTGGGGGACTGTGACTTCAGTGTGTCTGGAGGGCACCTCTACCCCATGCTGCCTGTACCCATTGCACCCCAGCCCACTGGCTCCTGCTGGCCCCTGGCCCCTAGAGCCGTCTGCTCCCCATTTCTATCTTTTGAACCTTTGCTGATGTCTTATTTGTTGGGGGGACTCCAGGTCAGTTGTGCACTCTGATGCTGACAAAACCTTTATCCTGAGTGTAGGTCTTCACACTTTATTTGCCTGTATGATAAACGCAATTTTCAGATCAAGACTATCAGTCATTTTCTGATGTGATCTGCGCTGCTCTGCCTGAATTGAATCAGCTCCTGCATTATTGTGACAGTTTATTTGGTGAAAAAATGAAATAAGATGTGTAAATTAAAGTGGAGGTGTGCTCAGTGTAATGTGGAAATACCGGGGCTCAGGTGCCCCTGCCGGCTTGTTTCCAGCCTCCCCTACTCCCTGCCTAGGGCTCCCAGCTCTACTGCCCTCTAAGTGCAGGAGAGAGACTGAGGCAAGGGCACAGAGGGATGGGTGGGGGTGGCCAAGATGCTGGGAAACGTCAAGAGACAAGTGGAGGAAAAGTCTGGATGCGCTGAGACGGAAACTCGGGCTTAGCAATCTAGTCTTTAAAGCAAAGGGCTAGAGGTGGGGGTGGGGGAAGAGAGAGAGAGAGAAGGGAACAGAGAAAAGAGAGAAAGAGAGAAGCAAGGGAGAAATGAGAGAGAGAGGGGAGACTGGAGAGAGGGAGAAAGGAGAGAGAGAGGGCATTATCGCTACACACCGGAGGTTAATGCAGATAGGACATCAGGACCTTTTCCCTGGATTCCCCGTGCGTCCGCCTCCCCGCTGCTGCTCAGTCCTTGACAGCCAGGATCCTTGCTGACTCAGGGCAGAAATCCTTTTCTTTTTCCTTCTCTTTCCCTCCCCTGCCCTCCCCACCGTCCTCTGGTGCACACTTACAGTGCTCCAGCTCTGAGTGGACCTTGGGCACCGTGCCGTGCGGGAGGGAAGGGCAGTTGCTGTATGTGCCATACGTGTAGGAAGGATGCCCACAGTATCGTGAGCTCCTCTGAGACGATGCCAGGCTTGGGGATGACATGGCAAGTCAGCAGACGCGATGGTGCAGGGAGGAGGAGGCCGTGCGGAAGAGCCTGCAGGAGAGAGGAGGTCGCGCTGTCCGAGGAGTCGCTGGCAGCAAGGCGTTCTACCTGGCCAGCTTTCCACACAAGTCATCTCAAAGAACGGAGCTGCGTTGCTCCCCTCCGAGTTCTGTCCCTTTTCCTTCTGCGGCGTCATTTCCAGCTGCTGTTGACTAGACCTCAGCCAATCCAGGAAAGCGGGGACCTCTTCCCTGCACAGGATCCCCCAGAATACATGACCAGACTGTCTGCCCCCTGCAGGGTGGGGACCGGGACTAGGAGGGGTCAGACCACCGTGGTCTGGGGAGAACTTGGCTTGAAGCAAGGACAGAGACAACGTTTTGCTCCAGAAGTAGCCAACTCAGGCTTACTCTTAGTCTCTGGCCCCTGGATAGATCCCACTGCTTCTGAGTCTCAGGAAGGGGGTGGATGTGGGCGTCAGCATCCATTTTCTCCATCTTGGACAGTGGGGAGGATCGCTCCCCGCGTGGTGAGCTACCCTGGGGCCTCTGAATTCCGTAGGACACTGGGAGTGTTCCCCTGGGTGGGGGAGCCGGTCTGCTGAGCCACTGGCCGAGTGGAGACAGAACTTAATGGAACTGAGCTCTCTAAGATGGCATCGTCCAAAATTGTCGCTATTAGCCACATGCGATTACTTAAATTAATTAAAAACAAATGCAATTAAAAATTCACTTTCTGGGTGGAAAAGGATACACCATGCAAACATCGATCCACAGAAAGCATGAGTGGCTATATTAATATCAGACAAAGTCCACTTCAGAGCAAAGAAGATGACCAGGGACGGAGAGGGACCTTACATAGTGATATAAAGGTCAGTCCCTTTATATCATGAAGACATAGCAGTCCTAGACAGTAGGCATCAAACAGTGTACTGCAAATTATATGGAGCAAACATTTTGTTCTTTCATCACAAACGGCTGCATTTCAAGCGCTCAAAAGCCACATGTGGCTAGCAGTCACTGTATTGGAGAGCAAGACGTGGAACATTTCATCACCGCAGAAAGTTCTGTGGGGCCGTGTTGTTCTATTGTTAACCTTAATGTCTGTTTTGTTTGCTGTACTCTGCCCACCATCTAGGAAAGTTCCCAGTGTGTTGCAGGTCCTTAACATTTTGGAGACTTGGGGAGCTCCTGCCCTGGGACTGCTGCCATCTTGCTGTGTGACCTTGGACATGTTGCTTCACCTCTCTGGGCCTCTTTCTCCATCAGTCAGAGAATTGGTGTCATCTCTGAGATCCCTTTCAGCTTTAGTAAACTATGGCTAGAAGTATCTAGTTGGCTTATTTCATTTATTTTATTCACAAGGAGAGGTCAAAGAGGGCAGGAAGAGGGCAAAGGGGCAAGTTTGGGTTTTTATTTCCGGCCTGAGTTAGCCGCAACTCACTAGCAGGTCCCCCAGTGTAGGGATTTGCAAGGTCCTATGACTTCTCCTTCCTGCCCTTCCTTGCTGCAATTTCCTGATACCACCAAACAGATTCTAGGCCCTCCCCAGCTCACCTTAAACCCCAGGCAGATCTGCAAAGCTGGAAAGCCAACAATGGCATAGGAAGGCTTGCCCCACTCCCAGATCCAACCCCCCACCCCCGTCCAGAGGTAGCCTGCCTGGCCTCTGGGGAGTCCTGCCGGCTCGTGCTCCCCGTGTGGGCTGAGGGAGTCCCTGGAGGTAGGGATCCCACTCTGGCTGCCGTCTCAGTTCATCTGCCAACAGGCCTCTGGGGGCTGGCTCCACCTCAGGGATGCTGCCGCATGTGCAGGTGGAGACCAGACTACGAGCTGGCAGTGGGGGGTGGGGGAAAGGGCATCCCATGTTGCTGGTGGGCAGTGTGCCAAGACGAGGAAAAGAAATGTAATTACCTTCGGTCCTGGGCTCTGGGTAGAATGAAGGGCCAGGTCTGCCCAGCTCTAGGGCTCTGCAGCTGAGCATTTGGCCACGTTAGGAGGAGAAGCCCTCCTTGGTCTTCTCCCTTTCCTAGGGACCTAGGACAAGTTCAGAGGCAGGGACAGCACCGTGGCTTCCCCTTTACAGTCAGTCCCCGTGGGACACACCAAGCCAGTGCTGATGGGATCAGGAGAACCTGAGGACAGCTGTGAGGTCATGGGTGGGTGGCGGGGTCCTGCAGTTGTGTGCCAGGTGTGTGGTTCTAGGCCTTGGTGTGCAAGGGACCATGTGTGATAGGTGTCCCCGGGCCTCCAGTGGCCTCTCTGTACCCACAGCCATCTCTGCCCTCTGTGCCAAAGAGGGGTTCGTGTTTGCAGGAGCCCCTGCTTTCTGCCTCCTGGCTGGGTTTGGCCAATGGGAGGCCCATGTGGGAATTGGAGAGCGGGAGGAGACAGGTGGGGGGAATTCTTCTCTGCTCCCTCCGTGTGTGGGGCTCTGGCAGGAGCTGCACCCTCACAACTGTGGTGCCCCTCCTCCTCAGCTTGCCCTCTCACTGGGCTCCTGTGACCCTGGCCCTTCACTGGGCCTGCTCAGGACACGGGCTGGTAATGTCTTCCCACCATCGCAAATTCTGGAGTGTTTTAACATTCTTATGGATTCCCTTAATCCCACTCATGCCTCTGCAAATAGTCCCCTTCAGTAAACTCTGCTCAGTCCAACGCCTTTGAATGGAATTCTGATGGTCTCTTTGAGTCTATATATACCTTAGGACGTCTGATTTTGTTTCATTAGGTCTATGCTGTGGGTCTGTATTAGCGATTTGGATCCTTAGGACAACAAATCAGTGTGTTTTTCTCTGACTTCTCTGGCACGAAGAGTTGGGTAGGGAAGGGAATGTATCTAGGCATTTCGAATACAGTCAGAGGAAGGCACAGAGCTGCTTCCAAGAGGCTACCCTCACGTCCCGTATCAGTCAGGAGAGTGTCTTAGCCAAAATATTTGAACATTAGTACATCATAGAACCCACCCATCAGTACAGGGCATTGAGTGCTGGAAACAGTCTCCTGGCAGAGTCTAGTACAGATGCTGACCTTAACATAGCTGTTGAGTCTGAATCAGCATAAATGGGTGATGACCAGTTCTGGAACACATCTTAGCTTTATTTTCTCTCCTGTAACATGGGGCTGGGTTGCACACTCGGTAAGAAGCTGCTTATATTGGTCTAGTTATAAAAGTCCTGGGAGGAGGGGGGGCCTGGGTGGCTCAGTTGGTTAAGCATTTGTCTTCCTCTCAGGTCATGATCCCAGGGTCCTGCTCAGTGGGGAGTCTGCTTCTCCATCTGCCCCTTCCCCCACTCGTGTGTGTGTGTGTGTGCTCTCTCTCTCTCTGAAATAAATGGATAAAATCTCAAAAAAAAAAAAAAAAAAGTCCCAGGGAAGGGCATACCTGAGGAGATGCACAGGGATAAAGAGGGCACAGGAGGTTACCCATCACCCCTCAGCCCCCCTGGGATCTAGCATCCCCAGAATTTGGACATGCAGGGAAAGGCCCAGGGCTGCCCAGTGCCCAGTGTCTCAAAGGAAGACAGCCAGAATGACCTTTCTTTTCTCTGTTTTGTTAACATTTCTTATCCTCCCAAAGAGGGTATCTTCACCCTGGTCTCTAGAAAACAGAATCTGAGGCCAAAATGTGTTGTCCTTTATGGAGGGATGCTATCCTGGGGAAGCAGGAAGGAGGAAAAGAAGTGGTCCCGGGAAACAAGGAGCGCGAGTATGGGCAGTGTGCATCGTGGAGGGAGCACTGTGTGTGCTCAGTGAGAGGCTGAGTGTCCTCCTGCATCCAGGGCGAGCGAGGAGAAGAGGTTAAGTTCCGCTTCCGTCTCCCCGTGGGTATCCCCTTCTCACAGTTCCAGGTTGTTTGTGTGTGGGTGCTGAGTGGTTTCTGGGGTATCTCAAACATTAGTGGCAACAGGGAAGCCCCAGGGCAGGAGGGGGACCCATGGTAGGGGCATTAGGCCACGTGTAGGGAGCTCTGCCCGAGTGAGGTCAGCAGAGGCTGGGCAGAGCCCACGCAGAGCTGACAGTGGCTGGGTGGGACATGAGGCCAAGATCTGGGAAGACAGGTGAGGCCAGGAGGGTCTGAGAGCGTGATGAAACAGTGGCTGCTACAAAAGTGGTCTGACCTGGTGTCTACCTCCCCCATGGTGTGCTGCTCCTGAGGTGAGAACTTTGGCTGGCTGGGAGACCTTTGACTTTCCAGAGCGTGGCCCACATAGAATGATTTCCTTTCTTGTGGTCCAATGACAGAGGCTCATCTTAGAGAAAACAAAACCCAAGGAGAGGAATTTAATGTGTCGTAGTGGCTCTGGGAGAAGGGATGGTGGCAGTGGGACAGGAAGTGCCCAGGAGGTTTTTGGATAGGTTGGCAGAGCACACACTGTGCTCCAAGGTCATCTTTGACTGCTCCTTCTTTCTCACCGACTGTAACCTTGTCCTGCAGGTTCAAGTCCAGTGTTTCCTGGAGCTAATGGCCCTGGAGATACTTGTTGTCAGGAATTATCTGGAAGACAGAGATATTGCCATATTTGCCTTTCATTATAATGTGCTTCCTGCTCATGAGAGGAGGAAGTGGTGTTGTGGTGGGAACCCCAGGCAGGAATCTGTATGGCTTTGGGAGAGTGTGATCTTTTCTTCTGGGGCTCAGTTTCTCCATATACGAAGCCAGATGATCTTGAAAGTCCTTCCCTTCTTTTAAATTCTGTCTCTACAGAATGCACTTGATTTCCCTTGAGTGGAGTGGATCCTCCCACTACCTCCTTACCTGGTATTCCCCATATAGCCACAGTTCCACATCACAACATAGTTGGACTAGGGTGTTTGTGACATGGATGGTATGGAACATCCTGATGATTCCTGGCCCCTTTAAGGACCAAATTTTGGTCCTCTGCTTCCAGAATTCTCCAATTGGATCTGAGAAGGCATCATTCCTAGTCAGGGCTGGGACCAGAGTGAGGTGAGACCCCTAAGGTCCACACCTCAGGTGCCAACCCAGCACTTGCATGACTCTGAGATTGAGTGGCACCTTAATTTCTTTTTTGGGGCACCTGGGTGGCTTAGTTGGTTAAACTTCTGCCTTCAACTCAGGTCATGATCCCTGGGTCCTGGGATCGAGCCCCGCATCAGGCTCCCTGCTCAGTGGGGAGTCTGCTTCTCCCTCTCCCTCTGCTTGTTTCTTCCTCCACTTGTGCTCTGTCAAATAAATAAATAAAATCTTTAAACAAAATTTCTTTTTGAATTAAATTCCTATTTTGAGATACTTGTAGATGTGCATACAATTGTAAAAAATGGTATCTTTTACTCAGTTACCTCCAATGGTAACATCTTGCAAAACTATAGTCAATATCACAGCCAGGATATTGACATTGGTGCAGTCCAGATACAGAGTATTTGCATTACTGCAAGGATGTTGCTCTATTATAGCCACACCCACTTCCTTTCCAGCCCCAGGCAATAACCCCATTAAAGCCAGGCAAAGACTAATCTGTTTCCCATTTGTATCATTTTGTCGTTTCATGGAATCCTATAGTATGCAACATTTTGTGTTTTGTTTTTTTTCCTTCTTTCATTTGGCATAATTTGCTGGAGATTCATCCAGGTTGTTGCATTCCTTAGTTTGTTCCCTTTTATTGTTTAGTAATATTCCATGGAATAGATGTACCACAGTTTGTTTAAATGTTCATGCACTGAAGGACGTCTGGGTTGTTTCCAGTTTTGGGCTATTACAAGTAAAGATGCTTTAAATATTCTTGGGTAGATGTCTTCATTTCTCTGCATGGTTAGTTTTTTTTTTTTTTTTTTTTTTAAGATATTTATTTATTTATTTATTTGACAGACATAGATCACAAGTAGGCAGAGAGGCAAACAGAGAGAGAGGAGGAAGCAGGTTCCCTGCTGAGCAGAGAGCCTGACTCGGGTCTCAATCCCAGGACCCTGGGATCATGACCTGGGCCAAAGGCAGAGGCTTTAACCCACTGAGCCACCCAGGTGTCCCTGCATGGTTAGTTTTTAAGGAAACTGCCAAAATGTTTTCCAGAGTGGCTCTCCTCTTTTATTTTACCACAAGTAATATATTAGTGATAGTTTCTCTACCTCCCTGCCAGCATTTGGTGGTGTCACTATTTTTAATTTTAGCTACTGTAGTTGGGGCATGTTTTTTAAACCACTTTGCCAATCTCAATCTCCCTGCCACCCATTTCTTTTCTTTTCATTTTTTTTTTTTTGCCCCCAATCTCTTTTTAAATTGATGTGTTTAGGCCATTTACATTTAATATAATTATTGATTTCTTAGGTCTTAAGTCTACCATTTTATTTAATTAATTAATTAATTTATTTATTTATTTAAATTTTTTATTTTTTATAAACATATATTTTTATCCCCAGGGGTACAGGTCTGTGAATCGCCAGGTTTACAAACTTCACAGCACTCACCAAAGCACATACCCTCCCCCATGTCCATAACCCCACCCCCTTCTCCCAAACCCCCTCCCCCCAGCAACCCTCAGTTTGTTTTGTGAGATTAAGAGTCACTTATGGTTTGTCTCCCTCCCAATCCCATCTTGTTTCATTGATTCTTCTCCTACTCACTTAAGCCCCCATGTTGCATTACCATTTTATTTTTGATTTTTGTTTGTTTCTGTCTCTCATTTCTCTTTTCTTTTTCCTGCTTCTAGGGGTTCCATCAACACTTTTTAGAAATTGATTTCGATTTATCTATGGTGTTTTGTGTGTATATCTTTGTATAACCTTTTTTAGGAGTTGCTCCAAATATTTCATTATGTAGACATAATGTATGATAGTTTTCTATGTCATTTTACCAGTTTGAGTGTAGTATAGAAACCTTGCATCCTTTTCGTCCCTATAACCTTCTTATATATAATCTAGTGTTTAATATCAACTTCGTTTTAATGGTATACAAAACTTTACTTCTGTATAACTCCATTCTCTCTTCTAGTGCTGTTATTTGTCATACAATTTACATCTTTATACATTGTGTGCCCATCAACACAGATTTATAATAATTGCTTGATGCAGAAGTTGCACACAAAAATAGATTTAAACTGTTTTTTAAAAACCCAGGGACGTCACCATCATGTGAAGTCTTGAGGTCCCTAGTTGGCCTGCTTCCGCCTTCCAGCATTCCCAGTCTTCTTATGATTGGTTTACATATAATGTCCAGAGTTTTTGGTTGAACCCAGTAGGAGGAATAGGGGACAGTGCATTTTCATTATCTTCTGGGAAGTCGAAATCTTTTTGTTTTGCCTCTTGGTACCTCAAGTTAAACTGACTCTCTTACCAAGCAGGGTAGATGAAAAGAAAGGACAAGAATGAATGTTTATTGAGGACCCACTGGGTGTTATACACTTCCATATGTAAAAGTTTATTGAGATCTCAGGACTTGGTGAAGATAGTTTTAATGTTTCTGCTTTGCAGATAAGAAAAACCTGAGGCTGGGGGCACCTGTGTGACACAGTTGGTTAAACATCCAACTCTTGATTTTGGCTCAGGTCATGATCTTGGTGTCTTGAGATCAAGTCCTGCATCAGGCTCCTGCTTAAGATTACCTCTCTCTCTCCCTCTGTTCCTCCCCTCCATCACATTCCGCCCCCCGCCCCCCCGCCCCATGTACACACATGTGAGCAAACACACACACACACACACACCTACATTCCTTTTCTCTCTCTAAAAAAATAAAAAACCAACCAAAAAAACTGAGGCTCAAATAAGATCTGTTCATGCAGGTGTTGGGGGGTGCGTGCTGACCTTGAACTGAGGCTGTCTGACTTAAGTTCACATGCCCTTTCTACTAGAACTCACTCAGCAGCTAAAATCTGAGTTTGTCCCTGGCACCACAAGGCTGGGAAACATTCTTTGTGACTCTTCCTTTTTAAAAAAAAGTGTTTGTTTTTTATTTGTTTTCTTTTAACTTTTTTTCTTTTAACTTTTTATTATGAAAATCTTCTAAGGCATAGAGAAGTGGAAAGAATAGTGCAATTAAAAAATCCATATACCATGACCAGCATTCAACAACCATTAATGTTTTTGTATATTTACTTCATCTATGATCTTTTTTTGCAGGATCATTTTAAAGTAAATTACAGCATCATGATATTCACTCCTAACCATGTCAGCATACAGCTCCAAAAATAGGCACGTTTTCCTGAATAATCACGGGAACATTATCACAAGTGGCAAAATTAGTAATTTCCAAACATCCCTTTATTTTTCCCTCAAGATTTTACCTATTTATCTGAGAGAGAGTGAAAGCCCAAGGGGGAAGAAGGCCCAAGAGAGAGGTAGAAACTGACTCTCTGCTCAGTGCAGAGCTGGGTGTGGGGCTCGATCCCAGGACCTTGAGATCATGACCTGAGCTGAAGACAGAGGCTTAACCCACTGAGCCACCCAGGCACCTGTCCTAACATATTTTAATACCCAGTCCACACGAAAGCTTTCTCTGTTGTCCCCCAAATGTCTCTTATAGCTGTTTTTTCCCCAAATTGAGCTCTAGTTAAGAATCATGCATCATGGCATTGCTTGTGGGTCTCTTTGTCCTGTTTGATTTGGGAGGTTGCTTCTAAGCTCTGTAGGGACTCCTTTAGGTTAATTTGGTCAGGGTGAAGAGGAAGGTGCAGAGGTGCTTGGGTCATAGCTGGCTCAGTTTCCCTCTGGGGTCAGAGTGCTCCTTGGGGTCGTCTCCTTCTTGCAAGCAGGCCAAGTCTGTGGCACAGGAGGGTATCTGAGAGGTCACCCTGCCCGTCCTCATGCTGTTCGTTGAGGAGGACTGAGGCTTTGTGCACGAGTTCCTCCCTCGGGGCCCCAGAGTCTGACCTGGACGCCCTGCTTCCTTCCTATTCGCCAGTTCCAAATGAAAGAACAGAAGTGGACTCCTGCAGCCTCTAGAGCAAGCAGACAGTGGTAGGTGCAATTCAAAGTGATTTCCCCCTCTGCTGCAGAGGATTGATCAGGTTCTATAAATAGGGTGCAGTGGCCTGCAGGGGAGGCAGGCCTTTAGAACCAACCAACCGGTCCGCGCTCTGACTTTTGATCTCCACCATGCTTTCTGGGGCTGCCCCACCAAGAATGGTGGGGTGCAGAGGCTCACGCCAGTGGGAGCTTTGCAGAAGGCAAAGGAGCAAAGTAGAGATGCTTTGGGGTTGCTGGCTGAGGCAGGGGGATTGGGGCTGATGTCTGGGGGCTGAGGCTCCAGGAGCCCCATCCCTGAGGTGTGTACTGAGGACAGGGGGTTTTCCAGCCCAGAGATGTGCTGGCTGGGTCTGGTGAGTTCCATCAGGCCCTTGAGTGTAGATGGGCCAGGTCAGCAAGGCTAAAAGAGGTCTTTCTGGTTACCATTCATATGTGTTCTTCATATGTCTGCTTTGGTGCCAGCAGGGTCCGGCTGTGTCCCTCTGACAAGATACTCACCTCCCACTGGAGACCAGAGTGCCAGGGGAAGGTGGAACAGCCCTGCCAGGTGGTCATTCCTGAAGGAAACCCAGCCACAGGCACAAAAGGAAGCTTCCAGAAAGGAAAGGGCTTCTTCAGAATTCTGTGTGGTTGCTGGGTGGGGCCTGAGGTATTGCCGTTCAGGGGCACAGAGGACAGAAGGAGGCTGGGGTGGGCAGGATGGAGGGGAGGCCAGAGGCAGGTGCAGCGGGGCCTAAGGAGAATCGGGCCTTGAGAGTGCTGGTCGCTGGGGGACCAGTCTGCCAGGCCAGCTGCAGGGGCTGGAGCCCTCCCTCCCCTTCTCACTCTGGCTGAGTGGCTGCTGCTGAGGAGAATGGTACTTGACCTTAGCGATGGGGGCTGTAGGGCCCACTCACAGAGGACATGATTGCTCCTCATTGCTAATAAATATTTCGTTGTAAAAACGCAGGGGTCCAAATGGGCTGCCAAGCCAGTACTGGGTGCTGAGTGCTGAGTGCTCTAACGGCCGATGGCCGTGGCCGGGGCATGTGTGTGTGTGTGTGTGTGTGGTGTGTGTGCACGCATATGTGTGTACCTGTGTTGTGTGTGCACACGCATGGTAAGTGTGTACGTGTGTTTGCTGAGTGTGTGTGTGTGTGCGCGCTCATTCATGTTTGTGTGGGGGTATGTCTATGATGTGTGCGTGCCTGTATATTAGGGTCTCACCACTTATCATGGCTTTAGCCCCAATCTCTCATTCTTCCTAGACACTGGGGAAAGCTCCCCCTCCTCCCCACGCTGGGATAATGGCCAGGTCTGGATGCAGTTTTTTAACTGTAGGAAACATTTTAGGGTGTTAAAGCCGCCTTCTTTAAACCCAGCATTTGGGCAGGAGTGTTTGTGTACATTGCAGAGAAACGGGACTTCTTCTGTGGGACTTCCCCCCTGTCCTTGACAGCTCCCATGGCACCCTGGCGTCCTAGAAATAGCTCTGCGCACCTGTGTGCCTTCACCTGCCCTGTTCCTGTTGCCTCCGGCCCTCTGCGCTCCAAGAGCAGTGGCGGGCTGGGGTGCTCTCCCCGGCTTCCCCAGCCCCACTTGCAGCCTGGAGGCAGAGGGGGGAGTAAGGGAGATAGATGGAGTTAGGGGCCGTGTTACCAAGGTTAAGGCCTGGAGGAAGCAGCCGGGGAGCAGCCTGGATGGACTGGGGATGGGGTGGATGAGAAGTGTGGACCGCCCTGGAGTTTCCCTGAGGTGTGAGAGCTTCTCTTCCAGTCCTGGGCATCAGGGGCTGCCCCTTCAGAGACCCTTCTGATCCCAAGGCTATTTGGTCCTGACCACAGCACCCTCCCAGAGGAGGGGTACATGAAGAGTTGGCCCAGCCAGCTGGGTTTGTGTCTAAACCCTTCTGTTTGGCAGTGGGGAGGTTGAGGGATGCTTTGGATCTCAGCGGCAGTAATCCCTGGGGACCAGACCCTACTGGGGACCCGGAGGACACACACTGGGATCCTTGGAGTGCAAGGAGGCCTGCTCTTACCCTGCCCACCCCTGACTTCCCTAGAGGAGGAGTCTCCCCGCTTGTGGTCTAACCACCATGCCAAAAGGAAACTTCTGCTTAGTCTAACCTTGATCCTTCCTGTTGGAGTTATAATGCCTTTCTCTGTCTGGATGCCCGTGGACATGGGGGTTAGATACTGTGTCACGCCCCTTTGCTGGCTAATTTGAGCTCAGTCACTAGTGTTCTGGGGCCTCTGGAACCAACGGTTGGGGAGTGTAACTGATGATAAGAAGTAAGATCGCCAACTTCCTAGAGAGAGAAACTACCCAAGAAAAGTAGCACCATTTCTTTAGAGGAAATAATACCAAATTACCCCCTAGAGGTTTTTACAAGGGGTAAGAAAAATGTAAGCAAGCAGGAATCAGTATATACAATCTAGATATTCAAAGTCTTTAGAGTCACGGTATAAGCTCTCATAAGAAAAATACTGTTTGATTCTGTTTTATTTTTGTAAAACTTGCTCTTTATAAAAAACTAGAAAAACCCAGAAATGTATAAAGTGAAAGGCCAAAATAAGCCATGATTCCATAAATCATGGCCTACCTCAATGCCAAAACACATAAGGAACATCAGTAAACACTTTACCAAATTGGTGAACGAAGGCAGAGAAACATTTTGACCTATTTTCTTTATTTTTTTCCCTTATTCATGTTTGCATATTTATGTTGAGATTATACTTTTCTTTTTTCAGGTAATGATGTAAGCTATAATACATCTCTTAGAATCTGACCCATGGCAGGTGCTTCTATGAACAAAATTTATACTCTCAAACTTACTGAGCAGAGAAGCAATTTACGTTCTGGAAAATAAATTCTCTTTTTTTTTTGCATTGCCTAACCTGGAGATTAAGGTGGTTTTGAAAACTCAGTCTGCTAATCAGAGTTTGCATGTCTCTTATATCCTAGCTGAAGAGTGCCATCTGATGTGGTTTTCTTTATTTTTTAAATTTTTTTTGAAGATTTTATTTATTTATTTGACAGAGATCACAAGTAGGCAGAGAGGCAGGCAGAGAGAGAGGGGGAAGCAGGCTCCCTCCTGAGCAGAGAGCCCGACACGGGGCTCCATCCCAGGACCCTGGGATCATGACCTGAGTCGAAGGCAGAGGCTTTAACCCACTGAGCCATCCAGGCATCCCTTTATTTTTTAGTTAGATACAATGGACATGCAACATTGTATTGGATTTAGGTATACAACTTAATGTTTTGATAGATGTGTATGTTGCAAAGTGATAACCACAAGAAGTTTAGTTAGCATCCATCTGCTCTCATAGTTACAGTTTTTACCTGTAATGAGTGATCTGATGAGCTACTCTATTAGCAACTTTCAAGTACATAGTACTGTGTTGTGAACTTGCAAATACACAATACGGCCCTGTTGACTACATTTGCCTACTGTATGTTATATTTCCGGAACTTATTTATCTTATGACTGGAAATTTGTGCCTTTTGACCACTCCCATCCCCTGTCTCTGGTAACTATAAAACTACAAATTTCTTCTCTGTTTTTAGGAATTCTTCTTCTTCTTTTTTTTCTGATTCCACATATAAGAGATGTCATACAGTATTTGTCTTACTTTGTCTGATTTATCTCACCTAGCATAATCCCTCCAAGGTCCATCCACATTGTTGCAAATGGCAGGATTTCCTTCTTCTTCTTTTTTTTAATGGCTGACTAATATTCCTCTGTGTGTGTGTGTGTGTGTGTGTGTGTGTATCTTCATCACACGTCTTTACCCATCCATCAACCTATGGGCATAAAGGTTGTTTCTATGTCTTGGCTACTGTAAACAATGTGTGCAGTGAACATGGGGGTGCAGATATCTTTTCAAGTTAAAGTGATGGAATTACTGGATTGTAAGGTACCTCTATTTAAAAATTTTAATTTATTAAAAATTTTAATTTAAATTATATTTAAAATTTTAAAATTAAAATTTTAATTTTAATTTTTAATTTAAAATGTGTAAATATTTAAAAAATTTCGAGGAACCTCCATACTGTTTTCCATGGTGGCTGTACTAGTTTGCTTTCCTACCAACAGCGCTCTCTTCTCACCATGTCCTTGCCAACATTTGCTGTTTCTGGTCTTCTTGGCGATAGCCATTCTGACAGATATGAAGTGCTATCGCGTTGGGGGTTTGATTTGCATTTCCCTAATGATTGCTGATGTTGAGTACTTTTTCACATATCTGTTGGCCATTTGTATGTTTCCTTTGGAAAGATAACACTGTATGTAGATTTTGAGCCCTGCTTTTGCACTTGATTATACAGCTTGAGGATTTTGCCATGTTATTAGAAATTTCTAGACTATATATTTTTAATGACTGCATCATAGACCATTTTGTAGATATACCATAATTTTTTTCTCCAACATCCTACGGGTAGGAATGTAGACAGTTTCTAGTTTGGACTACATTATGTAACGTTTCAAGTGACATTTTTATATTGTTGATTTGTCCCGACTCCACAGTTATCCATGTAAGTAGAGACCCAGGGCTCTGAGCAGGGTGCAGGCCCAGCTGATGGCCAGTGAGTATTCAAGGAGTCCAGGAGACTGGGCGGAGAGCAAGCCAGAGGTCTGAAGCGGATAGTAAGAGTGGAGATTTGGAGGAGATGACAACTAGAAAAACACCCAGGGCAGCAGGACTGGGGATGGGAGGATAGGGGGGATGGTGAGGAGGGAAGGGGATGGGGAGAATATTTTCAGCAACGACATCTACATTTTTTGGATTGTCCACTGCCCTTCATAAGGAAAGTTTTGAGTTCCTTTCCAATATGTGTGTATTTTTAAAGTATTTACATGTACCGCTTATTCATGCACACTAAGCATTTAATATTTTAATTTTAATTTTAATATTTTTCTCCTTTTTGATAGAGTAATATAAAGAGGAGATTTAATTTTTTTCCTCCTTGCTTATCATGGATCTATGCGTTCACCTCCCTTTGGAGAACGCCTGCTGGAAAGGGGAGGGAAGTGGAGCCTGGGGCCACGCAGAGGGTTGCTGGGACCCAAAGCTATGAGGACATTCAGGTAGAGAGAAAAGGGCCCATGGGGGGATCAGAGTCATACCCAGGGGGTTACTCCTGAGATGGTTATTTGCATTTTTACATGGGATTTGAAAATCAATATTCGTGGTGAGCTTCAGGCTTGCTGCTGACATTAAGATCGTGCGGGTGGGAAGTACTAAGGCGGGAGCAAATAAACTGGGGAAAATCGAAGAGCTTTCTGGAGGGCCACAGGAGTGGTAGACGAGGAACAAAGTGAATGAGAATAAAGGAATATATATAAAGCAGTGGTTTCCAGCCTGGGGTCCCTTTAAGTATTTCCAAAATTTCAAAAAGAATCTTCCTCCCATCTCCCATTCAACGTTTATCCACATCGAGACCATTTTTCTCGGCTTTCATCTGAAATGCTGTCAAGTTCACATGGTGGGTAGCTTCACGCTGATCAGAAGCTCTTGACTCGTGGTTATGAACGTCTTTGATTAATTTAAAGTTGGAAAAACTATTTTAATTATTTCTTGGTAAATGTAACTTGCTCTATGGGCATGATTTCTAGAAACTTGGAGGCCGTGTTGAGGGACCGGGGCCCAGGGAGAATTAATAAAAGGCATCCTCACCAGAGGAGACGTTGAACTTCTGCTGGGCAGACCGGATGTGGGTCTCTGAGCTACCCATTAGGATGCAGTCAAGGACAAAGGAATTTTGGAGACTTTACAGATGTAGTTGGAACATAGAAACCTAAGTGGTTTGAGAGACAATGGCCTGAAAGGCAGGGAAAATATGTATTTAGTGAAGCTGGAGATGAGACGGTGTATGAGAGGACACAAAACATTGAATGATGAGATCAGACTTTCATGACTCAGGGACCTTACCCAGGATCAAGGTTTACGAATAATGTCAAGAACACAGAGGGACAGGTCAAGCTGGGAGGGGTCTGGGACCAATGAGGTAGCCTACCAAGTCCTTTCTCACCAACATGGGGCTCGGTCTCAGACCCTGAGATTATCACCTGAGCTGAAATCAAGAGTCAGATGCTTAACTGATTGAGCCACCCGGGTTCCGCTACACAAAGTTCTTAATGAGCCTCTCTCTATACCTGTTTAAGACCCTTCAGTAGCTCCCATCTCTCTTGGGATAATTTCCAACTCCTTAATATGGGCCAAAATTGGCACCTGCCTGCCTTCCCAGCCTCATCTCCCACTACTGGTTCTCCCCCTGAGCTCCAGCTACACCGGCCTTTTAGTGTTCTGAACACTCTGTGTTCCCTCCGGCCTCAGGGCCTTTGCACGTTTTTCTCAGCTTGGAAAGCGCTCCTTGCTACTCAGCTATCTCTGGTTAGCTCCTCTTCATTCTGCCATTCATGGCTCACACTGGTACCTCTTGGGCCTCAGTTCCCAGCCTCTCCTGGCTTCATCTTACTCCAGTCCCTGCTGGGGCAGCCAGTTCCACGCAGGCCTTGACCTGCTTTGCGTAGAGGTGATCTGAGGGGGCCTCTCCTAGACTCATCCCCGGGCCTCTTGCTTCCTGTCCCAGGACTTTTCTGACACTGAGGTGAGAGACCCCAGGCAGAATCCATATACCAAGGTGGAATTGCAGGGGAGGTGACACCAGTGTGGCTGTACCTAGGCCATGAAGACAATGGCGATGGATAAATGTTTCTACCCATCATTTTATGCGTGGACCCGTCTGAGCCGCTCCTTAGGAGTCCCAGCAGGGTGAGCCCAGTTGCACACAGGGTTGGCCAACTTGACAGTGAGTCTTTGTGTTGTTGGTCTCTCCTCTCTCACTCCTCTTATCCCTGTCTCGTGCCCTCTTGGATTGCCTCCCAATTAGACTCCCTGTGCATATGCCCTTGGGGGAAACCAGGTGATACCTGGGTTGGTATTTGCTTAATATTGTACCTCTTGTGCTTAACAGATTTTTGTTGCACAAATGAATGAACAAAATGAAAAACCTTTGAAAGGGCTAAGGAAGTCATTGGGTACACCATAGCAGTAGCCATATATTTTTTAAAGATTTTGGGGTGCCTGGGTGGCTCAGTGGGTTAAGCCGCTGCCTTCGGCTCAGGTCATGGTCCCAGGGTCCTGGGATCGAGCCCCACATCGGGCTCTCTGCTCTGCAGGGAGCCTGCTTCCCCTCTCTCTCTCTGCCTGCCTCTCTGCCTACTTGTGATCTCTGTCTGTCAAATAAATAAATAAAATCTTTAAAAAAAAAGATTTTATTTGTTTATTTATTTATTTGAAAGAGAGAGAGCACAAGCAAGGGAAAGGGGGAAGCAGGCTCCATGCTGAGCAGAGAGTCCAACATGGGGCTTGATTCCAGGACCCTGGGATCATGACCTGAGCCTAAGGCAGACGCTTAACCCAAGCTCCCCAGGGGGCAGCCATGTTAACAAAATGAATCTACTTTAGCCTGAGACCGGGAACAGCCGAGGGGGGATGGGTTACAACATATGGACTCTCCATAGCTTTGGAGTTAAAGAACAGACTTTGTGCTGTAACCGAAAGTACCTAAGGGTCTTCATGAAATGCTAAAATGGTTTATTTAGCAGAGGCTGGACCCTTGTCTACTGATAATGTATTAACATATGACACTAATCTGGAAATAGAAATGCGTTTAAGGATTTGTCGTGATCCAGGGATTGTGTTGCTTGTGCGGGCAATCCAGGGGAGGATGGAGGGGTTGGGGGTGTCTTGCTTACCCACGGAACAGTTCCTCTGGCGGGTAAAGGACCAGGCCCTGCGGGGATGCGTAATGTGCGTGGGACCCCCCCCCCCCACCCAACCATGCTCTCCTAGAGGCTTTACTGATCACCACATCACAGACTTGATAGGGCTTCTTAGCAAGTAACAAACTTCTTTCACTTACCTGATTTTATTGGCTTCTCATAAAGATAAGTGATATTCTTATCACTCCCATTCTAAAGATGAGGAAGCTGAGGCTTGGGGAGGTTAGGTAATTTGCTGGTTATGAAGGTAGGATTTGAAGCCGGGTTTTCTGACTCGACATATTATTTCCTTGGTGTCTCAGGACAGGCTCCACAGACCCAGAGCTGGACAGGGGGAGGCGTGTGCGGGTGATTCCCTGAGGGTGCTGGCCAGTGGTTTTACAGGGAGTCGAATTCAGTCTGATAACAGGAAGGGGGGGTGCTCTGCAGTGGGATCTCACTGTAGGGTCTCCATCCTTGAAGCGAGGGAGCTGGGCTTCTGTGTCAGGGTCTTCCTCATTGCTGGCTCACTGTGATGGAGTGGAGTGGGGCGGGGCAGGGTCCTAGGGGTGTGTGTGTGTGTGTGTGTGTGTGTGTGTGTGTGCATAGTGACCATGCCGGTCTAGTCCCCGAGTGCTGTTTTCTCTTTCAGATGAACACTGACGCTTGTCCACTCAAGGGAAGGTGTGCTTCCTGGTGAACTAGCTCGTGTGCTGGGATGACAGGTCCTTGTGCCGGTTTGAAGAACAGAATAGGAGCATCAGAGAAGGGGGTTGTGTGCCATGTTTGCCTCTGGAAAGTGGAGTTACAATTTACTGGGGCACTGGCTTATCTTCTGCCTCTCCCTCATTCTCCTTCTTTCTCCCTTTTTCTAAAAGACCTGGAAGTCTCCCTCTATATTTCTGGCTTGGCTAATGTCTTACAAGGATCCCTGGATTACATTATCTTTGATTAGGAACCTCCTGCAGACCGGGGATACGTCCAAAGGGGAGGTTCAGTCGGAGGCTCCCTCCTCAGGTTTATAGCTCTTTGAGGGCAAGCACTAGGGCTTCCTGTCTGGTATAGTGGTTTCCTAGGGTAGTAGATGCATGTCTTGCAGCATCTAGGGATGCTCCAAGAGGGGGCAGGGTCCGTGTCTCCCTCATCAGGCAGGAAGCTTCCTGGAATAGGGGCTGTGTCTCTCCCATCAGACAGGGAGCTTCTTGTAACAGGGGCTGTGTTTCCTCTATCAGAAAGGGAGCTCCCTGGGGGCAGGGGCCATGTCTCCCCCATCAGAGAGGGAACTTGGGGGCAGCTTCTGTATCTGTCCATCAGACTGGCATCTCTAGAGGTGCAGCTGTCTCCTCTGTGAAACGGAACTAGTGTATCTTGGTGGTGACTGATTTGAGCCACATCCTTCCATCAGGATGTGAAAAGCCTGGGTGTTCATTTTTAAAGCCAATTCCTTTCTTCTGGGTGAGGGAAGCTGTGAGCCATTTAATTGTTTCTGGAAGCACCATTCCTTAGCATTTGGGTCTTTCTTTGGATCAAGAAGCAGAGGAGAAAACAAATAGATGTTCCTCCTTTGAAGACAGGGGGCTGTGAGTGGGCTGTAGCAATAGCTCCCAGGGAGCTGGGTGCAGGGTGGGGGCCCGGCAGAGACGGGCATAGATGCACTGGGGTGTAGCACCATGCTTTCCTGCTCAAAGGAAAAGAGATTAGGATTGAGGTCACTTGGAGGAGTGGAAAATGGCCTTCTGATGAGGAGCCCCAGCATGGGGGTTGGGGTGCTCACTGAGAGGGCTAGAAATGTTCCTATGAGCCTGGTGGGTATGTGAGGGATGTTGCACTGAGTCTTTCCTATCCCTCTTTCTCTTTGTCTAAACTCGTTTCTCTCCTGGGGGTTCAGGGCTCTGCCTTGTACCTCAAAATCCTTTATGCTCATTATCCTCTGAGGTCTGTGGATAGGAGGTCTTCCCCGTCTTGCAGATGAAGAAACTGGGGGTTAGGGAGAGGAAATAACTTGTTGCATGGTATACACAGCTGGAGAGTGACAGAGCAGGGATCAGATTGTAGATTTTGAAGCAAAGCCCTTTCTCCATCACACCATATCCAAATGCCATTTTGCCAAATGAGCAGCTAGTACCAACTCATAGGCTCATTTGATAATTGCAGTTTGTAAAGGGGCAGAGGATAGTACAGAGAAAAGGGCCCACGCTGAATTCAGATGAATTCATCTACCAGCCAGGATCTTAAGGTGAGTCACTTGGGGTTACTGAAACTCATCCCTAACCATGCTGGTCCTCCTTGCTTTACAGGACAGCTGAGAGGCTTAGCTGGTGTAATGTGGTGGTTTGGAGCCTTACAGGTGGAGGGCAAATCCCGGCTCTGGTACCTTCTAGCTATGTGATCTTGGGCAAATCATGCAGCCTTTTAGAGCCTCAGCCTTGTCTTCTGTAGACTGGGAGTATGATACAGCCTATATTTTAGGATTGCTATGAATAGTTTAGCAGAATGCCTTTTCCATTTGTTGAGCTGCTGTTTAGTAGGTTTCCTTAAGAGTGTAACCCAGTTTTCAGCGTGAGTTTCCCAGATCCTTGTGATCTAGGGAAGAGATGCTCCATTGCCACTCCCATGCTCTCCTCAAAATTTCCGCAACCTGATGGTGGTATGGGGTTCATCTGGACTGGGTTGATGGCTCAGTCTGAAGCCATCTTGACATCAGAGCCTCTCCCCAAACTGCCCCCCCACCATCATTCCTGGACCTCATCCCATTTAGCCTTTCACCATTCTAGGAGTAAAGTCGACCCTAGTCTTCCCATGGTGCCCTTTCTGCGGCACCTTCCCCATGGCATTGTCCCCATGGCACCCCTCTGTGGTTGCCTGGCTGGCTTCAGTGGTCTCAGACCCTCAGGGCCCAGGTCCCACAAGCGGTATATCAAAGGCTTTTCTCCCCCTTGAGACAGTTCCCTCCCGAAGGAATTCTGGTGCCAGCTGTTAACATAATGGATTTTTCCACTCAACTGTGTGATGCCGAGCATCAATTGAAACCCCTGAGTTAGAGCT
This sequence comes from Mustela putorius furo, assembly GCF_011764305.1. Classification (NCBI taxonomy): domain Eukaryota; kingdom Metazoa; phylum Chordata; class Mammalia; order Carnivora; family Mustelidae; genus Mustela; species Mustela putorius. Next base: position 9,750,072 of record NW_025422045.1, on the reverse strand, counting down.
TAGAGTCAGGAGGGACCTTACACGTCAGCTGAATCCTTTGTGCTTTGGCCTTGAGAGTGTGTCTCTAATAAATAAAATGACCATTTTGAAGAGCAGGCTTCCTCCAGCCTGGGCTCCGACAGGAAATGTGGTCCCCACTGCAAGACAGGACAGCAGAATAGGGTTTGCGATTTTGGGGGGCTATAGTTAAAACAGGGAAAGTGCTCGGGTCCTCCTTCTGAGGCCTGGTCTGGGGGAGGAGACCATGACTGGTCTCTCCCTAAAAGTCCAGCCAGGCTGTTTTCATCCCCCTTAGCAGGTCCTCTCCAGGCTGCAGTGTTAAAATCTCCCCTGTGAGCGCTCCAAGAGGTGAGGTTGAAATACAATTGCAGCAGGAGGGACAATAAATAAGCCAATTTATTTTATCTCACCTGCTTGGAGTTGGGGTATTTCTTAAATGGAAACAAGCAAATTTATGCAAATTACATGCAAATTAGACCCTTCCTGGATTAATAGAAAGGAAATTGAAGTTCTGGGTAGTGCCCAGGGCCTGCGTAAGGTGTATTGTGAATCTCAGTATGCCATGCGGGGTGGGAGAATGGAGGCACTCTGGGGACGGTGTGCATGTTCTGAGATCCCTGAGTGGGGTAGCAAGGGTCAGATCATCTGGAATGTCCCTCTGGGGTGGGGGGGTCTCAGGTGGACCAGCATTTCTGAACAGGTCACTGACTGGCATTTTGAATGGTCTGTGTACTCACCCTTTCCCTCACTCCTTGCCCATCCTACCTACCTGGGACCTTGCTCAGTTCAGTTGTAGACCTGTTGGAGGAAGGCTTCCCCCGACCCCCAGCTCTTCCTCTACCACAAAGGGTTGCTCTTGCCAATCCCCGTGGAGGGACATCCTACATTATTCTTTGCGTCTGTCTTCGACAACCCTTTAGGAAATCTCCACTTAGTGTTCACCCTGAATCCTACCAGCTACAGAGTAACGTGTACTTTCATGTTTATATCCTAAGTGGAGACAGAGTATCATTGTCCTTGACCATGGCTTCACGTTGGAATCACTTAGAAAGCCTTTAATATGCTGAGATTCTGATTTGATTGCTCTGGGGATCCACATGGGCTTTGGGAATTTTCAAAGCTTTGTGATGATTCCAGAGTGCAGCCTGGTTGAAAATTACTGGCCCAGCAGTTCACTGGTAGGATGGACATATAATGACTGTGACTTCCCTAGTTGTTCCTTGGAGCCATTAAGGGCCACAGGCGTTGAGCACCTGCTAAGTGCAAGGGGTCTAGATGCACTGGCTCTCGCAACCCTCTCAGAAGTCTTGCCAGGTGAGGATCTTCCTCCTCTCCCACCATGAGGATTTAAACAGGCTCAGGGAGGTGACATTTCTTTCCCAGCATCGCTCAGGACCGAAGCAGCAGAGGCAGGACTCAAACTGGGGTCTTTCGGACTGGAGCCCCCCTGCTCCTGCTGTCCCCTCCCCTGGTCCTCCTGGAGGTTGGCCCAGGAGAGCAGGGAGATAAAAGGGCCTCAGTGCATCTTTGTGCAGGAGGGCAGGGCTCCAGGCCCGGGTTTGGGCTTACTGTTTCCCAGCTTTGTGACCTTGGGCTGAGCCCTTCCTGGCCCCAGCCACTCCGGGCCTACCACAGGGACTGCAGTGGGGAGCCCACTGTGGGGTAGGTGTGAGGATTAAATAAAAAACGAGATGGTGCTTTGTAAACCATGAAATGGGACGCCCACATTAATTATGTTTCTCGAACCTCCCTTTCTTACTGCCAGGGGTGACCACTGCCTCCCTCCCGTCCAGCCCCACCAGACACACAGGTGTTTTGAACATTTGACTCACTTGGTCTCCCCTTTCATCTGCCAGAGGACTCTGCTTTATCCTCTCCGCTCGACAGAACACAAGCCGCTGTCTCCCTGCGAGAGTCGGGTGGTAATTAGGTTAAATAATTTAAAGTAACTTTTAATTTTTAAATAATTCCAATTTGCCTTTGTGCAGTGTACGTTTCTTCCCTCCCCCACTCCTCCTCCACCACCGCCTTCCTTGGCTGATCTGTTTGTTAGTTTATTTATTTATTTATTTATTTAAAAGTTTGGGTTTTTTTTTTTTTTTTTCCTTTTTCCCCCTGGATAACCAATTTGCTCCGAATGGCAGCTAGCCAGTTCGATTCAGAATAACCACAGATTGGAAGGCGAAGGCAGGAGGCAAAATCTGCTGACTGGGAAACGTCTGAAAGGCAGCTTTGCCCAAACCACCCCCCACCCCTTGGGAAAGGAGGATAAAGAAAAGACGCACAGGCTGTGGTTAACCTTCGATTTTCTGCAAGGTGGAGGCTGGGAGAAGCCGGGTGCACAGAGGTGCTGGTGGTGGGGAGGGGGGCACAGGGAGCAGAGGGGGCAGATCCTCGGAAGAGGCTGCGCACTGGGCTTAAGGGCCCCCCCTTCCATTTGGAGCGGCAGCACCTGGGGCCCTCTCCGCCCCCCAGCCTTGGGCTCCCCATCTGTGGAGTGGGCGCACCAGCACCTTCCCCATGGCCTGGAAGGTCGAGCGGGCTCTGACAGGCAGTGAATGCTCGCTGTGGGATCCAGGACCTGGGAGCAAAGAAACCCTTTGGGGTGGAGACAGAGAGCTGGTAACCTGGCAAGGGCCTTTCTTTCTGCCTTTTTAGATTGTAAGTGTTCACAGAATTTTATTTATTTTGAACTTTTTATATAGAAATTAATTCATGTTTATAGGAATGTTACAGAAATTGAGGTTAACATTTTACCATGCTTTCTGGTTCTTTCGTTCTTAACAGGAAGGGGTTTTGCCCCCCACTTTGTAATGCCTGGAGATAGTTCTGTTGTCACTCCTGAGTGGGGGATGGGAACCCATAAGGTAGAGTCCAGGAATCCTGCTTAACATCTTAGGATGCCCAGAAACCGCACCCCACAACCCCTTACCCCCACACAGAATGATTTAGCCCAAAATGTCCGCAGTGCCCAGGCTGAGAAACCCAGTGGAGCGTGTGTGTGTGTGTGTGTATATATCCAAACTGTTGAATAGTTGTGGATGCAATGCTCCTTTATCCCTAAATATTTCTTTCTTTTTTTTTTTTAAAGATTTTATTTATTTATTTGATACAGAGTACGATCACAAGTAGGCAGAGAGGCAGGCAGAGAGAGAGGAGGAAGCAGGCTCCCCGCTGAGCAGAGAGCCCGATTCGGGGCTCCATACCAGGACCCTGAGATCATGACCTGAGCTGGAGGCAGAGGCTTAACTCATTGAGCCACGCAGGCACCCCATCCCTAAATATTTTAATGTGTATTTCCTAAAAGCAAGGGCATTCTCTTACATAACCATAGCTCAGTTATCAAAACATCATGGACTTGACATCGATACCGGGAAGCTGAGGTCTGATGCTGGCAGGAGTCTTCGGGGAGCATGTGGGACTCGGTGTAAAGGGCACTGGAATCGGTCATGGAAGCGATGGAAGCCTGGGCTCTAGTCTGTGGAGGTCAAGTCACACTACCCTTGACAATCTTTTGTGGTTTTCCTCCCCGCAGACTGGGGCTGACAGAGGTTCTACTGCCCTCCTCCCAGGACTGTGGGTGAGGGGACATAGATGGGAGAGGAGGGGCTTTGCCTGTGAATCCCGGGGATGGCTATCATGTTGCCCACTCCAGTTGGAGCCCTCCTGCTGGGATTAGAGGTTGGCTGTGAGGAGCTGCCTCCGGCTGGTCCCTGGTGGTGGAACTCCAGCTGTGACCAGGCTTGGGGCTGTTGACAGAAATTCTGGTTCCGAGGGAACACTTGGGCTAGGCCCCCAGACCCTGCAGGGGAGCCGCTTTCTTTCCTTTGGAAGGAGGTGACCTTGACCTGGGCTTGCTACTTGGGCTGCCCCATAGTACAGAGAGCGGGCAGAGGCCAGGGACGGGGAGGAAGGAGCTGCTGTGCCTGGGTGGCCGAAGACAGAGAAATGCTTGGCCACACATATTCCTAGATTCTCCTTTCTCTCGAGGACGAGAACGTGCTTCATTTTTCACCGAAAAGCCTTTTGTAACCTCTGTGTTGGAATTGTCCCAAAACAGTATGTTTTAAAATTTGGAATTGGAAAGAAGAAACAAACATTTATTAACTGCTTTCCGTGTAGTTACTTTCATATTCACCGCTTTTCATTCTCCCTCATATCTTGTGAGAGTGATAGTAATTAATACATTTGTTAGGAAAGGAAAACTGGTTGGGGCACTGGGTGGCTCAGTCGGTTAAGTGGCAGACTGTTGATTTGAGCTCAGGTCTTGCTCTCAGGGTTGCGAGATTGAGCCCTGCGACTCTGTGCTGGGCGTGTAGCCTGCTTGGGAGTCTCTCTCTCTCTCTCTCCCTCTGCCTCTTACCCCTCACTCCCCTCTCCCTGGCAGAGGGTGAAGAAAGAAATGAAACCAGGCTCAGAGAGGTTGAATAACTCACTCAAGGTCACACAGCTGACAAACTGGCAGAACTAGGATTAAAATGTAGATGGCATTTTCTTCAAAGCTACTATTGCTTCTGGTTTAAGCTCTGGCTCAGCCGTCACTAGCTCTGTGACCTTGGCTAAGTTACTTAACCTCTCTGAGCCCATTTCCTCATTACGAGAAGGGTGATAATCATGCCTGTCCTAGCTGCCAAATAGGACAGAGGGAAAGTGCTTTATAAATTGTCCATCAGTTAGCATTTTGTTATTGGCATGAGGGGAATTTGCCTTAGGGCTTCCTTCCTCATGCACCCATTGTGTGAATAGATGGCAGCTCAGCAAGGGAATTGGCTTAGCAGGGCGAGGACCACTCAGTGACAGGCAGGGTCCCCTAGTGATGGAGACGGGGAGGACACCCATGACTAGACACATGTCAGGTGCTCTGTGCCTTTTCTTGAGGATGAACTCCCACTGGAGTTCCCTGTCCCCATCCTTCTTTCTGGAAGCCATGTTTGGTGACCTCTATGCCTTCAGAGAATGATGCCAGCTCCGTCAGCACAGGGACAGAGAAGGGAGGCCTATAGCATCACCACCCTTTGTGGCTTACAATAGAAACCATTGCAGACTGCCCGGGTGTGGGCTACTTCTGCACAAACTCTGGGCTGTGGACCGCACCACAGACCTCAAGGGCAGCTCACCGTGAACCCCTCTCCCTGCCTCCCGGAGGGTCTGTATGTACAATTCTTTCCCTTCCCTGCACCATCTGAAGTGATGGAGAAGTCTAAGAATTACGGAGTCTTGTCAGGGAGCACCCTGGGTCTGGGGGTCCTGGGCACCTCACTCTTCTCCATGTCCCCCTCTGGCTGGGCAGAACTGAACTTATGAGGAAGGGTCCAGAGGGCTGCTTCCCCCCACCCCAGGAGCTACTGAGGGGGTCCTGACATCTAGATAGGATTTGGGCAGGAGGTGACCAGGTGTGCTGATGGGAAAGGTAGCTCTGTGGCAAAGAGAAGGGCAGGAGTGGTGGCTGCGTGGCGGCTGTTTGGGGTTAGTCTAGCCCTCTGGATCGCGATGCCTCTCTGGCTAACCCTTTAAGCCCTTTAATTTCTAGGGCTCTCTGCACCCTGTTGCCAGGTTCTGCTTCTGATGAGCTGGTCTGCCTGGTGCCTGGCTGCCGACTGGGCATCTGACTCACTGCCCGTGACCTTTGACTCCTGTGAGGCACCCCTGTCTCTTCTGGCCTCTCTGCTGCCTGGCTACTCCCTACCAGCACCCTCTTTTTGGGGTGGCCTCCTCTGGTCTCCTGAGTCTACCCTGGGCCACCCTGGGCTGGCAGTGAGTCCCAAGGCTTGGCTGTCTTGCCTGAGGGGACTTTTGTTTGGGTCCAGATCGTCCTCTGAAACTTATCTTCCCACTCTCATCGGTATTGCCGGAGTTTGGGATACAAGCCCAGAAAGGAAATAATTACATCCAAACACAGTGGTGTTGAAATTGTGGAAAGAAAAAAAGCCTACAAAAGCCAATTTGCTGTTTACTTTATGCAAAGTGTGCTTTGAAAGGAAGGTTAAGGATCAGGTTGGACGTGAGGGAGAACTTTCAGATCAGCCTGTGTTCCTGGTGGATCTTCTCTGCGGCAGCAGGCGCTGGCAGAGGGCAGTGTAGTACAGGGATGGGGGCAAATGAGCTACTGGCCCTGAACCTGGAAATGTCTTTGCCTAGCAATGGCCAAAGTCCTTTTGGAAGGTTCACCACTCTCGCAACAAATGAGGGAGCACATCCTATGTGTTCCGCCCTGTGTTTGGTGCTGGGCACAGAGGTGAGCAAAAAGGACATGGCTCCCCCTCCCAGGGCTCACAGTGCGGTGGGAGAGGCAGGCATGAGTCATGGTGATAGACTGGTGTATGTGCGTGGAAGGCAAGGAACATGGTTCCAGAAAGGTGTAGAGCAAAGGAGCCTGGGCAGGGGGGCTGGTTTCTTGGGGAAAGGACACCTGAGCTGACATGAGGATGTGTAGGAGTTCACCAGGCAAGAGGGATGGGGAGGAGGTAAGTCGAGTGAGCCTTGTAGATCGAGATTCAGAGTGGGTGGAAAGGTGGTGTTTTGGGAGAAGTAAAAGGAAGCATGACAGCGTGGAGAGAGGACGGGGTGCAAGAGAGGTTGGGGGAAGCAGGTGGGAGGCAGAGGTGGGATGGGCGAGGAGAGGACGAGGGTAGATTTGGCATGGATTCCCAAGCAGGCAGGGGTGAGAGGATGGTGGGCCTGAGGTGGGAGGGGTGGAGGCGATGGGGGGACTGGTTCCGAGGTGGGAGTGCGGGCGAGCTAGAAAGCTGTTCCTCTCAGCATGAAGTGCAAACAGGGCATCCTCAGTGGGGGTGGGGAGGAAGGATGCGGATCCTTTTCTGTTTGTTTTCAGCTTTGTTGCGGTATAAGTGATGCACCAGAAACTACCCATATTTGCAGTATACAGTTTGACGAGTGTTGACATATGTATATGCCTGGAAAACCCATCACTGTACTCAAGATCGTGAATCTCTCCACTATCCCGGAAAGTTTCCTCCGTAATCCACCCATTCCCCTCAGCCCCATGTCCAGGCGACCACTGATGAGCCTTTTGTCCTCAAGGATTAGTGTGCACGTTCTAGAGGCTTATACAAGTGGAAGCATACATTAGATAATGTACTCGTTTGTCTATCCTCGTGCAGGCAGCACAATTATTTTGAAATTTATCCATTGGACAGGTAGTCTTTTACTTGGACGTTGCTCCTCATTTTTTATAGAGGGTAAGCCTTTGCTGCCCATAGCGAGGTCTGTGGACCAGCAGCCTCTCTGTCACCCAGGGGCTTGTGAGTGATACAGAACTTCGGGCCCCGAGGGCTCAGAAGCTGCATTTTAACCAGATCCTTGGGACACTGGTTCGCACGTTAGTGTTTGAGGAGCCCTGTCTCTGGCTCTCAGGACCTCAGTTGCTTCCTCTCCTTGTTTGTGGATTACATACAGGTGCAAGGAGCTGAGTTAATTCCACTCAGTCACTCATGGTCAATGTCAGCCTTCGTGTGGCCTTTCTTTCTTGTGGCTTCCATTGTGTACTTTCTCTGCTCTCCATCCTCACCTTCGTTACCCTCCCCCTAGAGTTACTCCCTCTCACGGGTTCAGAATTTGTTCTAAAATAGGCACACATCATTCTAGAATAGTGTCATTCTCTGCAAGCACCTGTTTTAAATTCACACACGTTTAGCTGCGCTGCAGACCTTTGTTCCCAGCTTCTCTTGCTCACCACCACGGTTTTGGACCCGACCTCTTGCTCTAGGAAGAGTCAGTGTGCATGGTTTCTTACTGATGCCAAGTTCTCTCTAGAGTGTTTCTACAACCTGTTTCTCATCCATTCTGTCAGGGAAGGGCGAGGGACAGCTAAGGATGTGTCCAGGTCCCCACTGCTACCCATAGCTTTGTCCTCATAGCCTGACCCTCAGTCTCCATCTTTGCAAGTGTCTTTGGCTAAATGACCCGAGTTGCCTGCAGTTCTGACTCCAATTGCTTCTTTTGCTGGTGGAAAGACCTCAGCAAACTGTCAGGCAGAAGATCTAAATAGTTATGTTTTTCTTTGAATTAAGTTTCCGGCTGTCACAGCCCATGGTCTGAAATCCTTTGATAGCCAAAGTCCCTGAGACCTTTTCTTTTCCCTTGAGCGCCTGAAGTACCTTAACTTCTGATTTTTTTTTTCTTCCTGTGAATAATACACCAGCTGCTCCAGGGAGCTGACTGTTGCACCAGTTTGCAGCGCTGTTTAAAATCCTGATTCTGCAAACTCCTCAGAACGGAGAGACAGTTCCTACTCCTGTGTAATCATTTATAGATCAGGTAATGATTTCCCTCTTGGCTTAATGACAGTTCTGTTCTTGGGAAAGCTGGTCAGCGTGTCAAATATTGCTGATGTCCCCTGGGAGATCAAGCACCGTGGCTCTATCTGCTGTTCCTTCTCACCCTTGGCACCTACAGTGGGGGAGAAAAGTCACTTTGTTCAAAAGGATCTCAGGACCAGTGAGAGGGTGGAGGGTATGAGGAATGGAAGACTTGATTTGCCTTTGTCTCAGGAAGCATTTGCCTGCTTCCCTCCCTGTTCTAGTTGCTAGTTGTCTTGAGAGGGGCTGCCTTGAAGAAGAGGAGGCTGGGAGTTTTGGGAGGGGGTTCTTCTGTATAAGGGGAGCCACGTGTTGACTTTTCACTGGAATCCAGCAGCTAAGAGAGATTCTACCATGTGCCAGGATCTGTGCTGATTTCATGAGGCTCAGGCTAGAAGGCTTGACTGGTTGGTTCTAGAGGATGTTCCTCTGGGAAAATGTTAGTGGGACTCTATCTCTTTTGGGGGCAAATTGGTCAGCAGTGGAGGAACCCAAAAGACGTGAGAGGTCAGTTCCTCTGGACTGTTGTGAGACTGAGTTCTGCACTCAGCAGATACAGCGCCCCTCTGCCAGCATCACACCTGAACAAAAATTTGTTTAAGAGGGTTGTCTGGGGGTGCCTGGGTGGTTCACTGGGTTAAGCCTCTGCCTGCGGCTCGGGTCATGATCTCAGGATCCTGGGATCGAGTCCTGTGTCGGGTTCTCTGCTCAGCAGGGAGCCTGCTTCCCCCTCTCTCTGTCTCTGCCTGTCTCTCTGCCTACTTGTGATCTCTCTGTGTCAAATAAATAAAGTCTTTTAAAAAGAAAAAAAAAAGAGGGTTGTCTGGGTGGCTCAGTTGGTTAAGCATCCGACTCTTGATTACAGTCCCGGTCTTGATCTCAGGGTCTTGATCCCAGGGTTGTGAGTTCAGGTCCTGCTTTGGACCAATGCTGGGTGTGAAGCCTACTTTAAAAAAGACATAAACAAAACTTAGTCAAGAAAAACCAGTCAGTGCCAGGGGTTGCCAAGGGTGGTTTGTGGATCTGTGTTAGACTGTGATCACATTTTCACAGATGGGATTGGGAAAATAAAACAAGGTAGTGAGTTCTTCATGAAGCTAAATTTATTGACTCTGAAGGACTATACTTTACGATTGTCACCTTATATCCCAAGTGTTTGTGAAATTGGGATGATAGTAGAGGATAGAAGATGACTGCAATGTCTTTATGTGGCTAAAAGTTGTCAACTCTCTGTCAGGCACACGCACGTGTGTGTGTGTGTGTGTGTCTGTGTGTGTGCACGTGCGCTCATGCAGGCAGCTGTGCATAAATTTTACTTGTCTGTGAACTTCCAAAGTCTGAACACTCAACTCTGGAATCAGACATACTGTGCTTTGATTCTTAGCTTCTTCCCCGAATGAATATGTTAACACATTGTATCCAGTTTGTGCCTAAGTAATGCTACTTTGTTTCTAATAATAGTGTTTGCTAAGATCAAAAACTTACCTTTGGAAAAGGAGCACACTCCACAAATTAGGTTAATTTAGCAATCATCAACATTTTAATGAATATATTCTGTTAAAACTTGCATAAGTAAAAATGTAAATGAGCGGTAGCCTGAGGGGCAGCTGAGTGGTCAGCTGAGAATAATCGAGATTCATAGGGTTCTTCTTTTGTTGTGGGTGTGGGGTCACTATGGCCAGACACCCTGGGACAGGGGCTGGGACCCAAGGAGCCTCCTAGGTGCTCTGTTCCTTTACTATATTTAAATGGACAGCCCGTGTGAGATCGTAATTAAATTGTGGTCGTAGAGGAAGACAGCTTAACTAGAACCCCTCATGCTACACACTCCAGAATTTAATTTTCCAAATAAACTGAGTGTGGCTTTGATGCCCAGGGAGGATCAATAGAATGGAAATTGCTTGCAGTTTCCCCTAAAGTGTTACAATGGATTACTGCTCTCACATTTCCCCTCCATGCTCCTTTTCTTCCTGCCAGAGAGAGCCTGGTATTCATTCTAGACACACACTGTTTGAGGAAATAGAAAATAAAATAAAAAAAAAACCCATAAATGAATAAGAAAGGGTACCACAAGCCATTCTGAAGAGGAAGATGGGACCATGTCCTCCTGCCTGTGAGGTGAGTGAGGGCTCCTGGGTGCCTGTGAGGGAGAAAGCATCCCCATCTCATTCTGTGAGGCTTAGGGAGAGGTGGGGGGAGGGGGAGCTTCAGGTGCTCTGGGAAGGGACTTGGAGAGTCTGCTTTCCATCAGGTCACCTTCCCAGGGAGGCCACACAGGAAGGCCCGCCCAATGTCAGGTCCCAGCTGAGAGTGCTGCTGCTGCCAGGAACCTCACTGACTGCTGATCCCCTTCGGAATCTTAGAGAATGTTCTAACTCCTTTACTTCCTCTCTGAATAGTGAGGTCAGGAAGGAGAGCAGGTCAGAATGGGGGAGCCTAAGCTTGCTGTGGGCTTCTCTCCTCCCCTCCTCTGCTGTATGGCAGAGGATCCAGAATCACCAGCCCCCCTACAGCTGGGGCTGGCAATGTCTCCTATGACTGACAGATTGACCATGTTCTGAGAGATGTGGGGAGCGAAAGTTCTAGAAATTTAATTAGTGGCAGTAGACACTGGCTACCCAAAGGCTGTAGAAATTTATGGGGTTTTTGTTTCCTTTTTGTCATGGAATAAGTTATCAGCATGTGTGTTGATTGATTTCTTGCTAAATCCCTGTCTTCAAGACACACACACACACACACCCCATTCTCACAGTTTGGAGTCCCTTGAAGCATTTTAATGAACTCCATTCCCGAGTCACTCTTTCTTCTCAGGGTAGAATCCCCACTGCACCCCCCAAACCTCCCAATTCTCTCCTGGTTCTGACTTCCAGACCTATAAGGGGTTGGTCCTTGTGGAGGGCCGGGACCTGGCTGAGGCCGGCAGAGCACCTAGGACCGAACCAGTGAAGGTGGCGCCGGCTCTTGGGGTCTGCAGGTGGGGGGTTGGCACCCAAGGGCCAGCGCTGCCTTAAAATTTTCAGCCTTGGGTGCCTTGCTTTCCTAACTCTCACATCTCTGGAAGAGGCAAAGGTAGCCTCTGGGAATGGGTGGTGCTCTAAATGGACCGGGGAGGACCCCACCCCAAAGTGATGTTAGTGGGAAGCACAGATTTTCACGTGGAGGCCCTCTATGTCCACTGTGGACGAAGAAGGGACTAGACGGGTGTTCTGGGCTCCCTACTCTGTCCAGTTTGAGGCACAACCTGTCCTCAGAGAAAAGCCCTCAAAACGACCGTTGAGTTGGGGACCCGGGCATATAGGGCGCCCCATGTTGCTTTTTGGAGCTCATGATATTTACAGGGCATCAGGGGAGGTGAAATTGGAAAAAAACACAAAAAACCCTAAACACAGCTGTTACTAATTTAAAATGTGACATTCCCCTCCGATTCCCCCGCCCTGGAACCGGAGGACAGGAATTATTGACTATGTGACACTGGAGTAGAAAGATTACCTTTGCATATTAAGTGAAGAGAAGAGTGATGCCTGAATGCTGGATGTAAGAGGGGATATTCGCCATGAAATTAAAGACCAAAAAAATGCAGTGGAAAATAATTATTGTCTATACATTATAGGCTTGACATATGGTAAGTTTTCTACTTTTAAAAGCCTCTTGTAATTTCTGGATAAGCTGTTCAGCTGTCTGGTTCCTGCTACCCTGCCCCCATCCCTGCCAGGCCTCGGTGCTGTCAGAGAAGGTCTTTTCTTGGCTTTTTAACCCCTTGTGGGGATTTTTCCACCCCTGTATATGAATAATTTCTGGGAAGATGAGGACCCTAAAATGATCACTCGGGTTGGCTGAGCTCCCTTGAATCAAGTCCGTAGAAATCTCCCAAACCTCAAAATGTTCTCTGGCTCTTTTTCCTCTACCTGCGCCCCCCCCCCCCGCCCGCAAGCTGTGACATCCTTGAACGGTAGGAATGAGCAACGGACAGATATCCCATCTTGCTGGCTACGGGGTGGTCAGTGATCACTGTCATTGTTTGAAGCTTAATGTCTCTAACCTGTCTCAGGTGTCCGATGATGGTTAGCTTGACTGTGTCCTTCTCAGATCCTGGTGGGTGACTGAAGTGTCCAGGACCAGGCAGACAGGAGGCCCTAGCCCATGGTCACTTGGGGTGAATCCGCATTCAGAACCACCAAGGAGTCTCCCCAGAGCGGAGGACCGGAGAAAGGGGTCTGACTCTATAGCAGGAAGGAATTAGGGATACTGGAGGAATAGAAACAAAGGTTAGCTTCTTGGTCAGAGCTGTTCAAAAGAACTTTCTGCGTTCTGGATTGCGTAGTGCTTTACCATAGCCACTGGCCCTGTGTGGCCATTGAGTTCTGGAAATGTGACTCCTGTGTCAGAGGATCTGAGTTCCAAATTTTATTTGCATTTGCTTAACTTGGGTTTAAGTAGCCACATGTGGCTACCAGATGGAACAGTGCAGTTCTAGAAAATTGAGGCTTGAAAGAAGATGGCATAGAGAGGAGGGGGATGCTGGCACAGGATGCCTCTGTCAGGGGTTGAGGACTCTAACTCCTTGGTGGGAGGAGCTGAGCCCTTCAGAGCAGCTTCTTCCAACAGCAGACACAGAGGGGGGTGCTGGGTGGGGTTTCCTCCCAGGGACTCTATTTCTGAAAAGGCAGTATGGAATCTGGTTGTCCAGAGTGTGGTACCTGGGCCACTGCTCTTCCTTCCCCCTGGAAAAATGCAGTCAAATCACTCCCAGCAGAAAGGCAGAACGGATCCACCCCTCCTTTGACAGAAGAGGCCAGGATGGGGAAGGGCTCAGTGGCAGGACTGGCCCAGGAGCTCTCTCATATACATGCCCCAATTCACAGGGGCCAGTTTTCTCTTGGTTACACCCTGGGCAGACACTTTTTCCCCCTCTTAGAAGGGGTGGAATGGGACAGTTCCCAGAGGCCTATGAGAGAGCGATCCTAGCCCTCTCGCTTCAGCCCCTCTCCAGTCTCTGGCCTCAGTGACCTTTGGGGAGCCTTTTTGGCTGATGTCTATTCCGTCTGAAGGTGGCAAGGCAATAGGATTTGCTGCTGACTTTTTGGATTTGGGCCAGGTCATGTGAACTTGGCAGTTCCTTGGGGTTCCCAATCCTTGTGGAATAATTGACACCAAGCCAGAAGGAGGTGCCAAGAACAGACCACAAGGCCGGGAGTGGGAGACCTGTGACCAGAGCCCAGCGGGAGGGCCCTAGCTCAGGGAGAGAGTGCGCATGCGCACCGGTGGGAGAGCCTGCCAGACCTTTGGAAGACTGTTCGGAGGACAGGCTCCTGGTGATCAAAGGGAATACTGGCTTACTTGCTGGGATGACTGTTGACTGTGGCTAAGTGTGTGCAGACTCTGCGAGGGGCAGATGGCCAAGGTTGTCCCCCTGCTGTGGGAGGGCTCCCGTGGGTCTCAGCGGGAAGACGGGTCTGGGCACTACCAAAGAAGTCTCAGGGCTGGGGGTTGTCCCTCTGGACCTCGTTGGTCTCCTCCCCGTTGGACAGGGAGGGGAGGAGTCTGTCGTTCAGCCTCAGGTTTGTGGAATTGGCTGTTTATGTCCCCTCCTAGACAAACTCTAGGGCCTAGCCTTGCCCCTGGTCTCTTAAGGAGCTGGAATAGAAACTCACTGACTACACACTCATCTCCCGTAATGAAGGATTTAGGTAAAAAGAGAGAGGACTTTGCTAGAAATTTCGGTCTTCCAGTCTCTTGATTGGAGCTTTATGTGGCCCTGGATTCAGCATTTTCTTTTCTTTTTTAAAGATTTTATTTATTTATTTGACACAGAGAGATCACAAGTAGGCAAAGAGTCAGGCAGAGACAGCGGGAAGCAGGTTCCCTGCTGAACAGAGAGCTGGGTGCGGGGCTCAATCCCAGGACCCTGAGATCATGACCCAAGCCGAAGGCAGTGGCTTAACCCACTGAGCCACCCAGGTGGCATTTTCAATAGGAGTTGCCCTGTTGCCCAACAAGGCAAATAAAAAACTAGGGAAAATGTCCCAGGCCACAGAGATACCTGGAGTGGTTGCCGTAGCTTCTGGAAGGGGTTGCCAGGAGTGTCTGTGCTGAGTTATTGTTACTGTCACTGGCAGGGACGGGTTCTAGGAGCCCCAGTGGTGTCTAGAACGTGTTTCTCCCAGTGTGGCTGGAATAAGAACTGTGGGAAGGAGTGCAGAGCAGTCAGGAGGGCAAAATCTTATTAGCCAGTCAGAAGACTGAGTTCTGGAGCCAGTCCTGCTATCAGCTCATGCGAGTGAGGACAAGCCCTGGTCTTCCCGGGGTCTCAGTTTCCTCACTGGTAACATGAGCCCTGTTGGGCAGGGTTCTAACAGGGTTCCAGTGGGAAGCAGGTGGCATGCTCAAACTGGGTCCCTAGAGGAGAGTTGACGGAAGGGTCTCGTACAAGGTTGTAGCCAGAGCAGAGGGAAGGCAGCCAAGGGCTGAGGGGGAGTGGGTGTTTCCAACCCTAGACCCAAAGAGGCACAAACGGGCCAGTGGACAGAGAGAGAAAGGGTGTGTGTATGGTGGGGAGGGTCACCTGACAGAAGCTGGGAACTTTTGAGCACAGGGAGCCGGAGGCAACCCTGCAGGGGCTGGTCAGGACGGTCCCATGAGCAGTCTGGCCTCATTCTCTTCTCTCCCGTCTGCTGCTGGGACTCCCCATTGGCCGAGCGCTAGCTGAGGCAGGGGACAAGGCTGCCCATTGACATTGTCCATGCAGGTCTGCCCCCTAGGCCACAGAGTAGGCTGGGGAGTGAATGGGTGTGTGTGTGTTGGCGGGGGATGTAGGGTGGGCAACATCCAGCCCATGAGGGACAGATGGGGTGGCTTTCCAGCCCCGGGATGGATGGAGAGGGAGGCAGGCAGGCAAGGCCCGGAGCAGGCACATATTGGTTCCGGCTGATATCCTGGGTCTCCGCTCTTGCAAGACAGTGCCTTCCCTGCCCGCTCAGAGGAAGGTGGCAGTCATTCTCCTGTGGAGCACACTTCCGACTCCTGCCTGGACCTGGAGGAGGCGGAGGGCCATCTCCCTCGCCGTGCCGTCCAGCGCCGCCATCCGTCACTCTGCCAGCCGTGTGAAGTAATGATAGATTAGTGCACATTAGGCCTCCCATCCTGCAGGCCTAAAAGCCGGGGCTTTACCAATCAGTGAGGGGGGAAGCAGTGCGAGGTGAGCGGGGTCTGCGCGGGGAGCTGGAGGCTCTGGGAATTAATAAGCACTTGGGGACGGCAGGGATATTGAACTCATTCCTTAAATCAATCCTTAACCAAGAAGGATGAGGGAATGAGATTTTGGACAATTAGTGGGTAATGACGACCTTGTGAAAGGAGCTATCGACAAAGGGTGTGAAGGTGGGAGTGGGTGGCCTGCGGTGGGGGATTGAAGAAAGCGCCAATGGCGAGGAGTCCGCAGGTCATCACCCTTCTGGAGGAGACAGTAGGCCAGTGCAGGGGTGCTGTCCATCCCGGAGGAGGAGGTCTCCGTATGGTCTTCTTCCTGGGTTAAAGAGGAGACCTGGACAGGGTGGCCTTCCACTCTTGCCACCTCTCCATCCCCTCCTCCAGAGACCCCCACATGCTGAGCACTTGGTGGTGCAAGGTTAGGGTCCCTGTGTCCTGGACAGAGCCCAGCCTCATTTCAGGTGAGGGACCCACAGTCTCCTCAGTCTCCAGAATCTCAGGGGGCTCTGTGGCAAGGGCCTTTCTCACTGTCTTCCATCAGCCTGATTTTACAGGGTCCCAGAGGTGAATGCCTTTCCTCTGACATTGTGGGGAGCTCAGGCCTCTTTCCAACTCCGAATTTTCTGGTCCCCTCTTCTTTTTGGCCTCCTTTTTGATGGATCAGGTACCTGTGCAGCCTGGCCTGAGATGTCCAGCAGAAACGCTGTCTGTTCCCCTTCCCCACTGAGCCTCTGCCATGGGGTCCCACCTCTGCACTGTGATCACCCATGGCTGCTGCACCAGAGACTTTGAAGGAGGAGTACCTTTGCTTTGAAGGAGCCTTCTTCAGTGGCTTCCTCAGAAAGCAGAGCCCGAGACAAGGATTCAGAACTTGTGATTTATCCTTGGGAAGGTTTTTCAGAAAGAAACCTGAGAGGGAGGGAGGGAAAACAGGAGTGGGGAGGGGAAGGAGCTGAGCAAGCTGTGACCTCAGGTAAGGCCTAGATGTGGCCTGTCCCACTGGGGAAGGTTCTGGAGTCTGAACCAGAACTTAGAGTGAAATCCCCTGGTGGGAGTGGGCCAGCCTTTTGTACTGGTCAGTTGTGGACTAAGAGCTATGCGGAAGAGGTATTTACAAGCTCTTGGAGAGGGGGCTCCAGTGGGCTGAGGACAGTTCTTGGGGGATGGGTGGGAGGTAGGCATGGGGAGCCATCGGCCTTCAGCAACCCCCCACACCCACACCCCAGCACTGGGGACAAGGGCATCAGAATGTTCACTGCATGGGCTTTTCAGAGCCCCTGTGGCTCTCATTATATAAGGGATCATAATAATTTGAATCCCTTATGTTTGCCCAGCATTCACAAGCTATTAGATGCTTGCAAAAAATCACCTCATTTTATCCTTGCAGCTTAACTTACTTTGCAAGAAAGTTTTGATCTCTCCTCTGTAGACGAGAAGCCAAATGCACGCCCAGAGATGTAGTAGACGAGGAGGCTCGGACCGGAACCGTGGCGGTCACTGTGTTGATATAGTTCCAGTTGTCTGCCATCAAAGCTTTCCCCGTTAGAGGCGCTGCTCTCTGAGTGGGAGGAAGAAAGGACCCTCGATAAAGCATGTTACTAGTATCTTACACACATTTCCCCACTTACTCACTGCCTTTTTAGCAGTCTCCTCTGCAAAAGTTGGGATTCTGAGAGTTTTCCTCTCCGGACAAGAGCCCTGTAGGTTGAGAGGCATCTGGAAGGAAGCATCATCATGGCGCCAGTGCTCTCTCCAAGTTTCCCTCCACCTGTTCCATCTCTCCCTGTTGCCCACCCCAGTTCTTGACTCAAGCCTTATTACCTCTGGGATTATTATTATGATCCTGGAGAGGCCCCTGCATCTTTGGTGCAGCCTTTGAGATAGAAAGATAACCAAAAGGAGCCACACTTAATTGAAAACAAGTTAGATTTCCTTCTGGATTTCTTGGGGAAGATGGTCTTTTAGTAAATTACATCTGACAACCTAAAATAAATTGTGCAGAAGATTTATGCTTTCTGAAGACTTGCGAAGCCTAGCTCCTGAGACGGCAGGGTGAAGGGAACCTCTAGAAGGACTGGCTAATTGCAAAAATTAGCTGTGTGTGACTTACCCAGATGGTCTAGATGTTGCCTGTCTGGCTCCTGTTCTGCAGGGGGAGGTGGTGGATGGTGGGAAGGTACAGGACAGCACCGCCCGAGTCTCACCCAGTGACTTGGTGGGGGGTGGCGATATTCTAGTCTGGGATCCCTTCTTTCTAAACGTTAAGTATAAAAAATAAAATGAAACAAAGCAGGGCAAGGAAGCTTTAGATAAGGAACCAAGGACATGGCATCTTTGAAAGTTTTCCCAAAGGAGATGTCACTGTTAGCTAAGATCGCTGGAATTTACTTTAGCTATTACTATGGATGAATAATTATGGGCAAGCCAGCAAGTACTGTGGGTTCACAGCAGGTTAATTGGGAATAATGGGTTTCATTCCAAACTGTGAGAAATGATATTTGAGAGAGAGAGAGAGGTGGGGAAGGGGGAGAGAGAGAGAGAGAGAGAGAGGCTATGCTTGCCCTCATTGAGTACCAGCCTGTCCTTTCCTTGCACATTTGGCTCTGCTGGTCCTGACCAAGTCTCTAGAGTCCAGACATCTGGGTCTGATTCTTTGTTGGATAGAGAAGGTGTGTGTGTTTGTGTGTGTATATGTGTGTGTATGTGTGTAGGGGGTGGGGGATGGGGGCTGAAGCCAGCAAGATCAGGTGGCTTATTTGCATTGCTTTCCCTTCCTGAAATTGGGATGGGTGACCTGGCATTTGATCACTCAGCGCATGTGTTGTGAGGGCCTGTGACGGGCAAGACCGTGAAGGCACTGGGGCCTGAACCTCTCCGTGAGTCTGCACAGTGGTGAGTGGGAGAGGCAGCAAGGAGAGAGGCAGGCATGGACAAGCTCACTGCAGTCAAGTAGATATACAGGGCCAGCCACAAAAGCCAGCTACATGGGTAATTTTAAATTTTCTCGTAGCCTCATTAAAAAACCTAAAAAGAACAAGTGATATTAATTTTAATAATGTATCTTCTTTAAGCCAGCATATCCAAAATATTGTCATTTCCACACGGAATCAATATAAAAATTTATTAAGGAGGTGTTTTATACTTACAGCACATCTGAATTCATATGAGTCACATTTCAAGTGCTCAGTAGGCCATCTGGCCAGTGGCTGCTGTATTGGACAGGGCAGGATGAGATCATCACTAATCCTGTGTGCATACACACACACACACACATACACACACACCCAGTGTAGTGAGTGCTGCCAAGGAGAGGTTCCACACAGAGTGGAGCAGGGAGGCCTCCTAGTTGGGCACGGGCTGGAAGGGTCAGAGATGCAGTCTGGAGAGCAGCCAGCAGTGACCAAGGCCAGGGGGTTGAGGGAAAAGCATTCCAGGCAGGGGGAGCTGCGTGAGCAGCTTCAACTCCCATGGGCCAGGAGTTGAAGGAACCGAGAAGGCCAGGTAGTCAGAAAGGATGAGCTCAGGGAAGAGGAGTGGAGGCAAGGCTGCTGGGGGCAGACAGGAGCTTTCATGGCTTTGCAGGAAGCCAGGAGATTTGGGTTTTACTCTCAGAAAGGAGCTGGGAAGGAGGCAGAGGCGGGAGCTAAAGGATCAGCTTTGGCTCAGGAGGAAAGCAGGGGCCCATCAGCATGCTGCCAGCTGGGAGCGTTCCAGAGGCCAGGCCAGCCTCGGTCTGTCAGAGCTGCTGCCTGCCCCTGCCTGACTCCCAGAAACCAGGCTGAGAGGCACCAGTACAGGACAAGCTTACCCATATGTGGAGTGGGTCAGTGCAATTTTCCCTGAAGTTAGGGGTCTGGATGGGATCTCAGCTCCATTTCCTGGCTGTGCAAACTTGGGCAGGTCTCTCCCACTCCAGAGGCTTTCTTCGGCTTATAAAAATGAAGGGGGGTGAGGGGGGTGGTGGCATGTGGATGCACTGGGGGTCTAAAACCTCATGACAGTAGGCTAAGGTTCCCCTCTGGGTTGTCTTGGGCACCACCTCCCTTGTTCTGGTTGGCCCTGGACTTGGAAGGTTTCTTTCTCTGCTCCAAGGAGTGGGAGCAGTGGTCCAACACCCTGAAGCTGTTTGCCCCTGTCAAGGTTCCCAGTTGTGCTGTGACGCTGGCCACTGAAGCCACGTGGCCATGACAGGCAGGGCTGGGGCTGTGAGGAGAGAGGACGCCCCTTGGCCCTTAGCACTGGCTGCAGCCACAGCGGCCATGACCAATTTCATTGTGCCCAGGGGAGGGAGGATGGAATGGCAGGGAACCAGAAAGCCCCCTGCTGTGTTCTCCACCCTGCAGCTATAAGAGTCCTCACCTCGGGGCGCCTGGGTGGCTCAGTGGGTTAAGCCTCTACCTTCGGCTCAGGTCATGATCTCAGGGTCCTGGGATCGAGCCCCGCATTGGGCTCTCTGCTCTGCAGGGAGCCTGCTTCCTCCTCTCTCTCTGCCTGCCTCTCTGCCTACTTGTCCAATAAATAAATCTTTAAAAAAAAAATAAAAAGAGTCCTCACCTTCTCTTACACGTTCCCTCGCCAGATACATATGCAGGGTTGTTCCATGCCATGCAGCTGGACATGCCAGGGTGAGCGTGGCTAGGGTCAGGGAGAGCATCTTGGAGGAGATGATCTGAATGAAGAGCAGGAGGTGGATGTGGGAATTCTGGGGGAAAGTACTTTCCAGGCAGAAAGGACTACCTGTGCAAAGGCCCTGAGGTGGGAATGAGTCTGCCTTGCTATAAGAACAGACAGAAGGTGCATCAAGATGGAGCAAAGAAAACATGGAGGGGGTGGTGTGAGATGAGCCCAGAGAGGTGGGCAGGAGCCAGACTATGGGGAACCCCCTAGACCTAGGAACCTGGTGACATCCTCAGGGTGGCAAATGAGGGGGGAGGGGAGGGCGAGGGAGAACCAAGTTCCATGTTGTTATTGTGAGTTCGGGAAGTCTGTTAGGCATCCAGGGGAAAGTGTCCAGCAGGTGATTGGTGGCTCTGGATCTGGAACACAGGGACCAGGACCCTGCTGCTATAAATCTGGGTGTTGTCACTGTCCCAAAAGCATGTAAAGCCTGCGGTGGACCAGCACACCGAGGGAGTGGACATAGGCAGATGCAGACGGACTTCGAGACATTCGCTTGCTCTGCCAGCCAGGGCAACCGCTCACACCTGAAGTGGTTCTGCCGAGGGTGCTGTCCTGGGTCTCAGCCATGCCTGGCTGCGGGCGTCTGTGGCCATTCCTGGGCAGAGCTGAGCCTGGGCAAGGTGTCTGTGGCCTGGCAGGATGTGGAGGGTGCAGGGAGAGAGAGAGAGAGAGAGAGAGAGAGAGAGAGCATGCCTTTGGGCTTCTGAGTCCTTCCCTACACTCTGGGATTATTGCAGCATCCAGAGGGAAGCTGGGAGCTTTTCTTCCTGCCTTTCCCAAGTACCCCCGCTCTGCTTAGCCTGGGAAATAGGGGACCCAGAGAGAGACAAAAGGAAGGGGGACAGAGAAGCAGAGACTGAGAAGGGCAGGGGGAAGCCCCAGCAGGGCTGCCAAGGGACCAGGAGGGACCCAAGACCAACTGGAGACAGCTGGGGAGGACAGGGGTTACAGGACGGGGAGGGCAAAGGAAGGACAGAAAGAGGGTTTGGAAAAAAAAAAAAAAAAGAAAGAATGTTCTCTCTGGTGGTGGTGTTGGTGACTCGTTCCCTTTTTCTGCCTGGGAAGTAAACACCATCCCTAATCTCCTAAGTAAAGTATTCTTAAGTTTTAGACAAGGTCAGCTGCCCACCTCATGCCAGGAACTTGACCTACTCTCTTGCTACCTTCAGACCAGAAGATCAGGAGATTTATAGAATCTGCCCAAGACCCTGGGGGATTTGAGGTGGTGGGGGTGGGATTCTATCAGATAGTTAAGTCAGGCCCCTGAGCTGTGCCATTCTACTTTGCATTTATTTCTCTCTGCACCCAAGCCCAAGTGCTTGGAAAATTAGGGCTTCAAAAATATTGTTTCTAGGGGTGCCTGGGTGGCTCAGGGGGTTAAAGCCTCTGCCTTCGGCTCAGATCATGATCCCAGGGTCCTGGAATCGAGCCCCACGTCGTCGGGCTCTCTGCTCTGTGGGGAGCCTGCTCTCTGCCCTGCCCCTGCCTGCCTCTCTGCCTACTTGTGATCTCTGTCTGTCAAATAAATAAAATCTTTTAAAGAAAAGAATATTATTTCTAGAGCGCTGTGAGGGGAAGGCCAGAGGTGTTACCCTAGTCTGAGAGGATGAGTCCGCACACACTCAGAGAAGGTGGCCAGCTCTCCTGGGTGTCCCGGCCAGCTGGCACTGGTGGGAAAGTAGGAAAGTTTGCTGGTGCTCTGTGTGCCTCCTGCCCCAGCCCCTCTCCCCCGGGGTGCCAGCTGTTGGCAGCTGCTGTTACCTGCCTGGGATCGGCAAACAGATGGCCCTGGGTTTCTGGGACAGTTCCAGTTGCAAATGTTCTCTTTAGTTGTCAGACAAATGTACTGCTTTTTAGTTCAGAAATTATGGAACACCTTATGCATGGCTCTAAATCCTGTCACCTCTGGTAGTTTCTGTCCCAGAAAGGTGTGGCCCCTAGAAAGGCAGGATGGTAATTTTTTTTTTTTTTCAGGTGGGAGGGGAGAGGCCAAGGGAGAAGGAGAGATAGAATCTTTAAGCAGGCTCTCCTCCAGCACAGAGCCCAGCACGGAGCCCAGCACGGGGCTCGATCTCACAACCCTAAGATCCTGACCTGAGCTGAAATCAAGAGTCAGACAATTAACTGACTGAGCCATCCAGGAGCCCCAGGCAGGGTGGTAATTTGTAAAGGCTGGTTGAGAATCAGGATTGGAGTCTGAATGGAGTCTGGAAGGGTCATTATAGAAGTTATCGCCGGTCCAAAACTGCACAGAGCCCACAGGAGATCGGTCAGACCCGGTGATAAAGATCTGGTGGATCAGAAATTATTGTCCCCATCTTACAAGCATGGAAAATATGGCTCAGAGAAAAGCTGTACTTGCCTAGGGCCCTTGGCAAGTCTGGGATGAAGCTAGAACTTGAACACAGATCCCCTAAGTCTTGGTTTAGCATTCTCTTCACTACCCATCCTCAAGAAGAAAGACCTTTCACGTAGGTCCAGTAGGATTGCCATGTACAGCCATCCAAGCTGTGCACTGCATAATTCCATTCACATTGTCAGTAATAGGAAAGGTGCCTGCAGAGTTGTGTGGTACAGCAATCCTGGGTTCAGCGCAGTCTGCCCCTTCTCTGTCCATTGCGCCTCCACCTTCAGTCCTTCCTGGCATGACTATAGAAGATGTAAAGAAGGGTGTCCATTCAGAAGTAGGTGTGATAACTCCACCTTAGTGTTTCTAGCCTTGTTCGGGCCACACTGGGCTGCCTATCCCTGTCTAACAGCCCTGCTCCTGGGTGTATGGTCCTTTCTCATCTGCTCATTCAGCACCATTTACTTCAGGGTGGGACTGGGTGGAGGTGGGTTTGGGGACTCTGGTGGGAAATGGGGCCAGCCGAAGGCCATATTGAGGGCTGCTTTCTCTTTACTCTCCCCTGTCCCCCACATGCAGCCCTGGAATTAAAAGTGTGACTCGAGCTCTTCTTAAATATGACACATCTGTTCCTCTTGGGCGGGGGTGAGGTGAGGGGGGAGAATTTATAGGTGAGAAACCAGCAGACTGATCCTCACTCTGCGCCAGTGGTCAGACTGTCGCTGATTGATGCTCCATGTACCGCACTGCCTGGACGGCTCCTTTTTATGGGCTCCGCCCGCCTTCCCATAACTCAGGAGGGAGGCTATAAATCCTCAGGGGCGGCCGAGCAATCCTCTATTAGGACAGCCACCTGGAGTTCCTGGCAAGTCCCTCTAGCCAGCAACACATCTCACTGTCAGAGCAGTTGTGAGCGGAGGGGACGTGCCCAGCACAGGGAGCCAGGAGATCTGGCCAGCTCTGAAGCTCCAGGCTGGCAGGGGCCTGTAATAAAGATCACCTGATGCAAGTGTTCAGCCTGTGCATTCCCTCTGCTCACGGGGAACTCACTACCTACCAGCCCATCCATCTTCAGAGAGCCACTCCATTTCAGTTCATGAGCTTCTCTTCAGCGGGAATCTATCTCCTTAGTATTTCCAGCTTATTTCTCACCCTTGGGGCCAAACAGAAGGAATCTGAAGATGGAATGATGGCTGTGTTTAACATCTCTGCTGGCTGCAGGACCCAGTTCATTCCATTCTCACTGCAACAAACAAATCAAATTTTTATAACGAAACATGTTTCAGTTGCTTAATATTAAAGCGGAGTGGAACAAGCCTGGATGGGCGGGCAGTGCCCTCCAGATTTTCACTTCTCTCCCGTGCTCCCCAGCGCGATGAGACAGTTACTGGGAGGAGGGATGGCTGCAGGTTCTGGCATCCATGCCTCAACATTCCCTCGGTTCCAGCCCTTGTCCATCCTAGTGTTTTCCAAGTGTTATGTGCCAGTGGTATATCACAAACCCCACTCCACGGGTGCTCTAAGAGATTTGCAAGGGTCATTTTGACTATATGCAATGTTTCCCTTCCATGATGACTTTTGAACTTAACCCCCACCCAAGAATGACTCGATCGTTTGTCTTTCTTTCTTTCTTTCTTTCTCTCTCTCTCTCTCTCTCTTTCTTTCTTTCTTTCTGCATTTCCTTTCCTTTAAACATTGTTTCCCCTTTATTTCCTTTCCTACCAAGGTAGATCTTACAAGCCATGAGTGTATAAATCTTAAGCGCACAGCTCAATGAATTTTTACAAATGGATACACCTGGAGGGCTCCCATGCTGCTCAAAATGGAGAACACTTTGCTCACCATAGATGGGTCCTAATGCCTCCTCTCAGTCCATGCTGTCTCCCCTCCCAGGGGTGATGGTCATTGCCTCTTCTTGAACCTCTTATAAATGGCATCATGTGGGAGGCGCTCTGTGTCTGCTGCTTGCTCTCTGGGAAACCCCACGTTGCTCTTCGAGGCTGTAGTTCTTTGTATGGTACTGCGTTGTATTCCTGAAACTGCTGCTCGATGTTATTTAAAAGCAGTGGTTATGGGCCATTCTCCGTTTTTCTTTTTCTTTTTTCTTTTTTTTTTTAAGAGATTTTATTTATTTATTTGAGAGAGAGAGAGAGCAAGAAAGAAAGAGCACAAGTGGGGGGGAGGCAGCAGGCAGAGGGGAAGCAGGCTCCCCACTGAGCAGGGAGCCTGATGTGGGCATTGATCCCAGGACCCTGAGGTCATGACCTGAACTGAAGGCAGATGCTTAACCGACTGAGCCACCCAGGCGCCCCTTATGCTCCCTTTTAAAAGTCTAAATAATTTTCAGTTGTAGGAAACTAGGCATTACATAAAATTTACTATTTTCTGTTGCTGAGTGTACAGTTGAGTGCCAATTAGTACAAAATTGACCTACAACCATCTCTGCCATCAGGCTGTTCTCTTTTTACCAACCATCTGGTTATCTTCTGGTCCCTCCTCTGGCCTCCAACTTTACTTCTCAGCACAGTCCATCCTGACCCCTGGTCTCTGCTCCCCCAGCGCCCTGGTTGTTCCACACTCAGCACGGCGTGAGTCTGTGTTTTCTGCATTACTGGTGGCCAGTCAGGAGTGGATCATGGAATCAATTTGTTGGATGCCAACTCACCTTTTAAAAATAGGAAAATAGGGGCGCCTGGGTGGCTCAGTGGCTTAAGCCTCTGCCTTCAGCTCAGGTCATGGTCTTGGGGTCCTGGGATTGAGCCCCACATCGGGCTCTCTGCTCAGCAGGGAGCCTGCTTCCTCCTCTCTCTCTGCCTGCCTCTCTGCCTACTTGTGATCTCTCTCTGTCAAATAAATAAATAAAATCTTTAAAAAAAATTAAAAAAAAAGGAAAATAGAGGGGCTCTTGGGTGGCTCAGTCCATTGAGCGTCTGTCTCCAGCTCAGGTCATGATCCCGGGGTCCTGGGATCGAATTCTGCATCAGGCTCCCTGCTAAGTGGGAAGCTGCTTCTCCCTCTCCCTCTGCCTGCCACTCCCCCTGCTTGTGCACTCTCACTCATGCTCTCTGTCAAATAAAAAATAAATAAAATCTTAAAAAAAATAGAAATGGGAAAATAGAGAACATTTTCTCACCCCATGGGTAGTCAAGGTAAATTTAGCTGTGTGGAGCTTTTGTTTTACACATGTATACATGAAGGCATGTATGTCCAGTGGTTCATGGTGTCAAGTGGACTTTTTGTGGGTTGTTTTCTGAAGTGTGGAAGCCACTGATTTGGCGGGCTGCGAGGAACTGCCGTATTTCCACAGCCACCAGCAGTGATCGCCTGTGACAGGTGCTCACTGAATGTCCATAAGAGAAGGGATGCAAGTCTGTCTGAGCATCCACTCCCACTCGGTCTTTCTGCAGAGAGGGCATCTCAGGGCTCCTTGGCGCGGCTTCACACACCCGACCAGACTCCACTTCGTCTGTGTCTTTTTGGCTCAGACTCTGGCCTCTAGCGGCGTCTGGTCTGATTCAGGGAGAGAGGGGCCGGCATGCTCATTTAAAACATGTCCATTAAGAAGTACTTGGAGACTGTGTTATTAGCTTGTCAAGCGAACAGAGCCTTCTGTTGGGTTTCCCACTGTGGAATGCTCCTGGGCTTCCTTTACTCACGTGACTGCCATGGGTTTCCCCATCTAAGGCTGTGCTGTTGGTATTTTAGATCAAAAGGGAAGCCCCTTACATTTATCCCTGTTCTGTTTCATCTTCTCCCGTCCCGTTCATTGCTTCCGTCTGTCAAGAGCTTTCAAGATCCTCACGTCGCTCCGTCAGCTTTCATATGATTCAAAGATCTTGTGAGCCTGGGCTCTAGGTGTTAATCCAAGTCATGGAGGAATAAGCTGGAGAGCCTAGTCCTTGCCCTCTTGCTGCGAGCCTGCCTTCAGGAGGGACATGCTGTCCTGGCCAGCAAGCATTAGGCTGCTCTTTCCTCTGCCTAGAACGTTCCTCCTCTAAAACCTGCATGGCTGGTCCCCTCCCCTCCTCCAAGCCGGTACTCAACTATGACCTGTTCAGTGAGGTCTTCCAGACCACTCTGCTTCAAGTGTAACCCTGTCTCCCAGCTCTGACATTCCATACCCACTTCCTGGCTTTAGTTTTTGCTGTAATGCTTATTGCCGCACAACATATATATTACTTATTTATTTTCTTTATCCTCTCCCTCTCCTCACTAGAGTAGTGGTGCTTCTAGGGCAGGAGAGTATGAGTGTGTGTGTGTGTGTGTGTGTGTGTGTGGTATGTGTCCTTTTAGTGCTTGGGACAGTACCTGGTATGTAGTAGGCACTCAACAAATACATGAATGAATGAATGAATGAATGGCATTGTAATTATGGTTAATTGTACCCACCGATTAGAGTCTTTTAATAAATAGAGGTGTTTATTTCTCACATGGCAAGCTTTCTGGAGTTTCAGTATCTGTTGCTGGCAAAGTGCAGGCTTTATCTCCTTTGACTACCCTCCTCTGCTTGTTGGCGTGTTGCCTCATGGTTGCAAAGTGGCTGCTGAACCCTAGGCATCGTATCCATGTTCTAGTCAGGAAGTGGGGAGAGAGGGAAGGCTTTTCCTCAGGAGGCTTTGTCCTTTTATTTAGGATAGTTCTCCTAGCTGACTTCCTGATATACTTTATTACCAGAACAGTGACGTGTGCCTACTCTTACACCAATCACTAGCCAAGGGGGGTGAGATCACCGGTCTTAACTCATTCTTTGGGGCTGGTGCTCCTCCTGAGGTGTAAGGGTCTCCATCTGTCACACAAGCAAATTGGAGATCAATTAGCAAAGAAGAAAGGGGAGAGAGAATGACTATATTGTGGGAGAGATTGAACACCTTTCAGAAGATTTGTTGCACTGAATTGCCTTTTCCTAACTCAGAAGAATTGCAGTTAGTCTGACCTGCCTTATCCATAAGGAGCTGGCGTTAGGCCACAGTGTCCACTGTGTCCTCTCCTAGAGGCTCCCTTAACTAACCCTGTGGAACCCAGCCCAACTGAGACTCTGGTAATCCTTCCCACCAAAGTTCTCCCCACCTTCTCAGAACCTTGCTTCCCCCAAAGGTCCCATGGAGTATGATCACACCAAGACCCATGTTCCAAGGTCTGTCCTTATGATCTGGTGAGAGTGTCATTGTGTCTCCTCTGACAGCCAGTGCTCAGGCCTGAATCTTCCCCTTTGTCCTCCTGTGTGCTCTGAGGTCACTGAGCATCCAGCTGTGTGGGGGATGGTGGCTGGGTTGTGTCGAAGGTGTATCTGGAGTGACCACAGTTGTGTGCTGAATAACCTGGAAGGATTTTCCCCTCCGAATTCTAAGTAATGGGACACCTGGGTGGCTCCACCGGTTAAGTGGCCTTCAACTCAGATCATGATCTCAGGGTCCGAGGATCGAGCCCCGCTTCGGGCTCCTTGCTCAGCGGGAGCCTGCTTCTCCCTCTGCCTGCTATTCCCCCTGCCCGTGCTCGCTCTCTGTCCCTCTCTGTGACAATAAATAAACAAAATGTTAAAAAACAAAACAACAACAACAACAAAAAACCCAGAACTCCAAGTAATGGATTCAAAGCACTTACAAGGGGCCCAGACCTTAGGACAGGAGATCAGTCATTCATTCTTGGGGGTTCTTGGTCATTCTCTGGGCTCTGGGGCTCCTGGGCATAACTCTGGGGGTAGGGGGAGGATAGGAAGAAGAGCATTTCGGGATGGCCATCATGGATGCCGGCGCAGCCTGGTATCAGCCATCAGATGGAAGATAGGACCCACTGGGCATTGTGTGAGTCCCTGATTTACCAGCCTCCTGCCGTCCCCTCTACTGCCAGCTCCATGCTGATGCTCTCCCAGGCTCCTAAGACGCTTAGGTTGTTTCCATGTGATTGTGAATAGTGCTGCAGTGAACATGGGGTGCCCATATCTCTTCACGATAGTGGTTTCATTTCTTTGGATAAATGCCCACAAGTAGAAGTGCTAGATCATTTTGGTTCTGTTTTTAATTTTGGAGATAACCTCCATACTGTTTTCCGCAGTTACTGCACCAAGTTACGTTCCCGCCAGCTGTGCATGGGGGTTCCCCCTTTTCCACATCCTCGCCAGCACTTGTTATCTCTTGTCTTTTTGATGATAGCCTTTCTGACAGATGTGAGGTTGATCACTGTGTGGTTTTGATTTGCATTTCCCTGACGACGAATGACGTGGGCACCTTCTCCTGTCTCTGTTGGCCGTCTGTGTGTCTTCGTGAAAGGGTCCATGTTGGTCCTTTGCCTAAAAATTGGATTATTTGTTCTTCTGCTGTTAAGTTGTGTGAGTTCCTTATATGTTTGGTATATTAACCCCTTATCAAATATATAGTTTGTAATTGTTTTTTCTCCTATTCTGTTAAGAGAGATGCAACCTAGGCTTGTCTGAAAACGCAGAGTCCAGAAGCCACAGCATGGAGGACTTAGAAATATTTACACTGACCCCGGAGCTGGTTGTCTGGCCCGTTTTTAAGACGTGGGTTCATGCCTGAGTGGGGAGCGCTATAGAAATGGGCCTCTCTCTGAAAGGGCAGTCTCAGGCACCCACGGTGAGGGAAATATTGAAGGAGCAGTGACCTTTCGGCTGTTCATCTTATCCGAGCTGATGTGGCCCATGCTTCCCGAGCCTGGCTGCTCATTAGGACCCTGGAGAAACTTAAAAACAATCTGACTTCCCTGGGTTGCATCCTTAGAGATTCCTGAGATTGCCTGCAGTGGGGCCAGGTAGGGGCCCAGGAACCTGAGTCTTCTAGATTTCTTTTCTTCCATGCTACCCCAGGTGATTCTTATGTGCAGCTGGGGTTCGGACCCTGACCCAGAGGTGGGGTGCCGAAAGGGGTGTGTGTGCCCCAGGCAAGCAGCTGTTGCTGGAACCTGGCACCCCCAAGTCCTGTTCTCAGCCTGAGGGGCAAAGTGGGTGGATTTTGAGGAAGTCGCTCTGAGGCTGCGTCCAGATGGTTCCGCTGCTGGGTAGAGGGGACTGCATTTGTGTGAAGCTTTGGGGACTTGAGAAGGAGGACTTGAAATGGTTGGCTGCAGTTAGACCAAGTTTCCTTAGCTTCCATAAGAAGCCTCTGACTATCGACAGTGCAGAGGAACATGTCCGAGTGAGCCCCACTCTGGGCTCGCGAACATCCCTGATAGTTCTTTGGTTTGGGGTCTGAAAACGAGGCAGGGCTTAAAACAGACATTTTAAATATTTGGTCCCCTTTCTGACCACATATTTATCAAAAATGGATCTTGGGACTCTGCAGCTACATGCATTTCCAGCCCGGTTGCCAGCAGTTCACACCAGCGAGCGTTTCCTCAGATGAGTGGGGCCCGTTGCGTCTCACCCAGGGAGCAGAACATTTCAGAGGGGCCACTGTGGGAGGGGCGTCCCAGGGATTCATTTAAAATAAAATCCTATTCCTGTGTTCCCATTACTGCCTCGGAGGTTGGTGTGCATCTCCAACCTCACGCCCCTCTTTCCTTTAAAATAATAGAAAAGAAAAGCCTCATCCTTTGCAGCAAAACTTTGACCTTCCCTTTAGAAATCAGTCCAAAAGGTCAAAGCTGTGCTCCTGTACATTTCCTGGGCTCAGCTGGGAACTGATTAAAGCTGCCAGCCCTGGCTTGTCAGCTTTGTCAGAGACAACTATATAAATTCTTTGTTATTCACTTTGCTGTGTATTATAAATATATTTATCTTCCTCTGTCAGGCGTCTGCAGGACAGGTGCTAGGGGGCTGGGAGTCCTGCTTAAGGGCTTCCAACAATGTCCTCCCTGAGTGACATTAGTGCAGCCGATGGGGGCAAAGATGAGGAGATGCCAGACCCAGGGCTGCTGTAGGGTGGGGGCTGGCAATGCCGGCGGGGCTAGAGAGAATACTGGGCACAAAGCCTTGTGTGTAGACGGTCCTCTCCCTCCCCCCGTCTGTAAGTTGATTTCCCGTGATGCAGTGGTGTGATCTTGTGATTTTGTACCTCTGCGACACACACATGGGTATGAGGTGACATTGATGGGGCAGGACACTTACGCTTTGTCCCCCACTTTGACTAATTAAGGCAGAAATTTTTGTTTGTTTGTTGTTTTCTCATTCAGGGATTACTACTGTTTTGCTAAGAGTGATCAGGATGGGGGGACAGTGGATGGGATGGCTCCCTTGGGGAGTGAGGAGGTCGGGTGGCAGTGTTTGGCCGTGGAGATGTCATTATTCTTGTAGAGATCCCTCATCCCTGTAGGGTGGGGGATTGCCACATATGTTCTGGGTCAGCGCTGTGAGCACGCCTTCCATTCCAGATAGTCCCCTCTAAATTCTGTGAGTGAGGTGTTAGCTTCATTTCCGCAGATGGAGAGTCGTAAGCATTCAAGAGGTAAAAGGGCTTTCTACATCATGGGGTCTGGGAGGAGTGGGGGTCTGGCTCAGGGTCTGGGCTTTCCCCAGAAGTTGGCATGGGAGGAAGGGATAGAGCCTCAAGGTACAGGAGCCCATGCGGGAAGTCTCCCAAGGCCTCATGGGAAGGGATAGGGATGGGGCTTAGAGGGGTTTCACAGTGACCTTGGGTAAGTCATTTCCTCTTGCTGAGCTCGCCTCTCTGGGTGTATAGGGAATTGAACTGTGATGGTGAGGTCTTCTCAGTTTAGCTATCTCCCATGTCTGGGGTGCCCTGATTTGGACAGAGGTGAGCTCAGGCTCAGGCTCTGGAGGCGGTTGTAGCCCACAGTGAGTTCCTTGGACCAGGGAAGACTTGAATTTCCTGTTTTATTCAAAAGCAAGGGCAGAGGGAATGAGAAGGGGGCCGGGATGGGGTACACAGCTATAGAGGCTCAAAGACTCCCAAATAGAGGGGCTAGCAGGAGCCTTGATACAGGAGACAGCATCTTCCTCCCCTCGGGGACCAGGCTCTGCTACCACAGGGAGATGTGGCAGAGCCCAGGGGTGCAACCAGGTCACCAACCATGTCTGTCTATGCAAGGGACCTGGGACATGCAAGGGGAGGCTCTCTGAAGGGGGCAAGAGGAGCCCATGATCCACTCACTGCTGAAGAGAGGTTGCTGACTGCTCTAATTCTACTGAGGCTGTGCTGCTGAGAAAGAGACTGATGTTTGTCATGAGCATTCCATGAAGTACAGTGGAACCAGCATGTGTGAAGGTTCTGGGAACAGCCAGAGCATTCCACAGAGTTCCGTGGAACCAGCGTGTGTGAAAGTTCTGGGAGCCGCCAGAGCGTTCTGTGGGATTCCGTGGAAGAGCACGTGGGAAGGTTCTGGGAACAGCCAGAGTGTTCTGTGGGTTTCTGTGGAACCAGCATGTGGGATGGTGCCAGAAGCAGCCAGAACATTCCACAGAGTAACATGGAACCAGCGTGTGCAAAGGTCCTGGGGAAACCAGAACATTCTACAGAGTACCATGGAATCAGTGTGTGGGAAGGTTCTGGGAGCAGCCAGCATGTTCTACAGGGTTCCGTGGAACCAGCATGTGGGAGGGTGCTGGGAGCAGCTAGAACATTCCACAGAGTACTATGGAACCAGTGTGTGCAAAGGTTCTGGGAGCTGCCAGAACATACCACAGAGTACCATGGAACCAGTGTGTGTGAAGGTTCTGGGAGCTACCAGAATATTCCACAGAGTACCATGGAACCAGCGTGTGTGAAGGTTCTGGGGGCTGCCAGAATATTCCATAGAATACTGTGGGACCAGCATGTGTGAAGGTTCTGGGATCTGCCAGAACATTCCACAGAGTACTATGGAACCAGTGTGTGTGAAGTTTCTGGGAGCTGCCAGAACTAGCAGAAGCATGGGAGATTCCGGCAGTGGAGGTGCTGAGTCAAGGCTGCAGGGTCCCTCCAGGGCTTCTGTGAAAAGATCCACATGCTGGGCAGAGAGTTGGCTCAGGGCCTCTGAGTGCCCATCCTGCTAGGAGACTCTGAGAGTCCAGGCCACATTTGCTGAGGGACCAGATATGACCCAAATGCAGACATACATGCAGTCTACATTAAGACTCCTTGATGCTCAACACTTCCTTCCCTGAGTACTGCCCCAGTAGCTTCCCCTCAGGCAGGAAAAAGTGAGTCCTGCTGGTGGGGGCCACCTGGGTCCCCGTCACCCTTTCCCACCACTTTCTTGGAAGAGCCACATTTGCCATGAACGCAAGTCATAGAGTCAAGGGCCAGGGTGGAAATCGGAGGACCATGAGGAGGCTATTGACAGGTGAGAGGTGATGGGAAGGATCAAGGGTGATTCCTAAGGAGGAGGGGCAGGTTTTCGGGGGTAGGCCAGGTTTGGGCATGTTAAATTTGGGATGTCTACTAGACATCCACATAGGGAGATTGAGTAGGAAGGTAGAAACACATCTGGAGTTCATGGGCACAGCCCAGACTAAAATGAGAAATTTGGGAGTAATCTGTGTCTAATAGATGTTGATTAAGGCCATGAGACCAGAGGAGCTCACAAGTGTGTGAATATATAACTCCCGGCCCTTTAACCTTTAACATCCTGAATTTCAGGGTGGGGGGGGGGATCTTTCTTCCAGCCTCTTTCCTGCCCACACTCCCTGCACTTACCCCAAGGCACATATGGGCAAATTCTTCAGTGAGGGGCTCTTTCTCCTGGTCCTATTTCCAAGCCCTTACCCAGGAGAGTAGACATTATTGCAGATGCTGGTTACTGCCCAGCATGGTGACCTGTGGGCCTGGGGCTTGGCTCTGGTGACAGAGCCAGCCCCGTGAGCCCCGAGTAGGCTGGGGTCCCTATGGGCCCTACCCTTAAGTCCCAGAGTGACCTTGAGGAGCCTCAGTTTACACATCTGCCAACCCAAGGTTTGGACGAGATCATCTCGATGACCCTTTCCAGATCTAACATCCTGACTCTGTGATTCTAATTTGGCCCTTGGTTTCCCTCGAAGGGGATCTTGCCCGCTGTCAGAGAACTCGATGCTTCCCTGGGGAAAGACAGGGAGTTTCCGCTAGAGTAACCAGGGAAGGAAAGAGTGTGTGTGTGTGTGTGTGTGTGCGCGCGCACACGCGCGCATGTAATGGTTGTTAAAATATTGAACGACTCCCATACTGATTGGTAAATAGCTGAGCTGCTTCCCCAGGTCGCTGGAGGGCTGCCCCCCCACTGAGACCACACCAAGATCCATCAACCTCCCCGTCCAGCAGCCCCTCAGCTCCCGCCAGGAAAAGAGTATGGTCCCACTAAATAAAAATTAATAACTGCATCTTTATGACGGGGAGTCAGAAGCAGCCTCCTGCTGGGATGCCTGTTAAGTCCCTCGGTTACTTATAACCCAGATGTTGACAGATGTTGGATTGGGTATTTGAGCTTGTGGGCTTTGTCCTTTCCTGCTTCTCTGAAGACTCTGTGCGCTGATTCCTTCTGCAGCCCCTTGCCTCTCCGGGCCAGGTACTCTTTGCCGTGGCTTCTGGAAGGGCTGGCTCCTAGTGGGACTGACATCGTGGGAGAGGAGGAGTGCACCCCCGCTTGAGCGCTCAGAGGCGGGGGAAGGGAGCGCCGCACCAGCTCAGGTGTTAAACTACCGATGTGGAAAATTGCTCTGACAGTTATGATGTTGTTGTTTCTAGTTGCAAGAGTTACACTATCATTTACTCCAGCCACGCCTGCTGGCGCTGCTGGGCGGCCTGTCTCATGCAAAGCTGCTCATTGCCAGTGTTGGAGTACACGGGACTTTTCACTTGGCTTTGGAGAAGCCGGGTACCCGGGAACCACTCGGGAGCTGGTGCACAGCCCAACCCTGGACAGGGTTGTGGCAGGGACCCCCTGCTTGGGGTTGGCAGGACCCCCGTGCATCGCTCCCCTGAGCTGCTGATCCCTGCCACTAGGGTCTGGATTGGAACCCAGAGCCTCTGGGTGGGAGGATGTGGGAGCTGGTATTTTTTTTTTTTAATTTCAGCACTTTTTTTTTTAAGATTTTTTATTTATTTATTTGATAGACAGATCACAAGTAGGCAGAGAGGCAGGCAGAGAGAGAGGGGGAAGCAGGCTCCCTACTGAGCAGAGAGCCCGATGCAGGGCTCGATCCAAGCACCCTGGGATCATGACCTGAACCGAAGGCAGAGGCTTTAACCCACTGAGCCACCCAGGTGCCCCTGGGAGCTGGTATTTTTATTAGGGAGCACCTTCATGGGTCAGGCCCTATGCCAGGTGCTGAATATGCATGAGCTCCCGTGGCCCTGTCTGCCACCCTTCCAGGTAAGGGGACCGAGGCTTGGAGAGAAGCTGCAGATTCTCTCAGGGAGAACAGGAGGGAGGGGAACGCAGGAGGAAAACCGAGCCAGAGTTTGAGCCCAGTCGCCTGATCCCAAAGCCCCAGACCCATTACTTCTTCATTCTCCAGGCGCTTCCCACAGAACCAGGTGTAAAGGGGTTCCTCTGTGCCTGGGAGAGCCTGGGAGTTGGGTTCTGTGGCCAAAGGGAGCAGGAATTGCTTCTCTGAATCACGCCACGAGTTGGAGTTTGTTTCTTTCACGAGCATTTCATCAAGCCAAGGAGACCCTGCCTTACTCTGCCCATCAGCCCATGCACTAAAGAGGTTTTATTGATCACCTTTTCAGCTCCAAGTAAGACATCAATGCTGTCAGGGATATGGAAGCCACGGAGACCTGGGCCTCTTCCCCTGGAGAGTGGAGGGCCTGGGAGGGAAGTGACACGGAATATGTGCGGAAGGGCAATCTGTCGTGGTAGAGGCTCTCCATCAGAGCACTAGGAGGGGGCATGAAGGGGATCGAGGGCCAGAGAGGACATCCTGGAGGAGACAGGAAGGAGAGGAAAGGTGGGTGCGCGATCCAGGCTGGGGGTTGTCGCGGGCGGGGCTTGTACTTTCAGAGAAGATGTGCCTGTGAGCGGGTGGAGGCTTTTTATTTTTACCTTTTTAAAAAGATTTTATTTATTTATTTGCCAAAGAGAGAGATAAGTTGGGGGAGGAGGCAGATGGAGAAGCAGGTTCCCTGCTCAGTAGTGAGTCCGATGCAGGACTGGATCCCAGGACTCTGGGATCATGACCTGAGCCAAAGGCAGACAATTAACCGCTTAACCAACTGAGCCACCCAGGCGTCCTATGGTCGAGGCTTTAACTGAGGGTGGTGGCTTCCTCCGAGGCCCGGTCCTCCTGGGGCAGCCTGATCTTGAGGGGCTCATGCCTTGGGCTCTAGGCCACAGCTGCCGTTTGTGAGTGCTGGTCACCGCTGCCATCTGGAGTGCGGGCAGGCAGTCTCGGTTGTGACCACGAGCTGCCCCAAGGGCCATGTGCCTCCACAAAGTCACAGTGGGAGGACAGCGATGGGGTCCCCTTCTAATGACAGAAATGTGCTCCCGTGGTCTGCATTCTCCTGTCAAGAGTGGGGAGATTTCCAGAAACCAGTGGAGACTTGAAACTTCAACTACAGGATGTCCAGGAAGCAGCAGAGTCAGGCCCCGCCAGATTGAGGAGCAAGGATTCCGGGAGGACGAGCCATGCCCCGTCCTCAGAGCCTTCCAGGCAGGGGCCCCTCAGGAGGCAGGCTCCTGGACAGCCAAGTGCAGAATAATTTCTGTTTTCTCCATCTTGGAATGTAGTGCTGGGAGGTGATTTACACAGTGAAGAAAAGTCAGGAATCAGGTGGAGGTGGGGAGGCAAACAGGAGGAGGTCCGGGCTCCAGTCCTAGGTCCTGCAGTGGGCTGTCCCTGCTTACTGTGTCTTTATTTTGTCTCTGAAAAATAGGAACCCTCTCTCATGCCCTTTCTTCCCCCATGAGAACACTAAAGATGCATTGAAGGGAAGGGTGTGACTTGAAACCAAAGTGGCTTTTATTGAACAAACGGGGGCTGTGAGACATAGGAGCGTACGCACCAGTTACTACCTCACCATCCCTGGCCATAGGCCCATGTTTCCGGGGGATCCAGTGGTGCCCAGGCTGGGCTGGGAGCTGGACGAGCTGATGGGAAAGGTGACACTGTGGAGCTGGACCTCCCGGAGCGAAGATCCTGGCAGGGCAAGGGCTGCCGAGGCTGGGCCTTGGAAGCTGGAGCAGGCAGGTGTGAAGGTGAGGGGGTTCCTGCAGCAGCACCTGCGCTCCCCTCGCCTCCACCCTGCATAGGTCATGGTGGGATGGGAGGAGCCAGGCACTGAAGAGCATCTGGGCAGCAATGGGGTGGGAAGGGAGCCCCACCTCTTGTCCTACTGTCCCAGAGCCGGCTCTCCTTCCTACTGTGACTGGAGCTCATAGCTGTTCCCCCCTGGCCTCCAGGGAGAAGGGGGAAAGGGGCTGGGGCTCCTTGAGTTGGGATGATTCTCCCATAGCCTCTAGGAACTGTTCTCTGCTAGAAATGGGGGGTCCTCCGGACCTAGTGACCCATTCTCTTTGTGAGAGGCATTGGCTATAGGAAGTAAGGAACTCCTGAGGGAGAGGGGGTGGGAAACTCAGGGCTTCTCAGAAGACTGGGAAATCAAGGTTCCTCCCATTGTTTCAGAACCCAGGGATGTCAGCCTGGAAGGAAAGTGATGATCTGGGGGTGGAGAGCTCTCTGGACATATTAAGAAATCCAGACCCAGGGAGGGGGGAGTGCTCCATGCATGACTGATGGCCCAGCAGGACCTGAAGCCAGGGTCCTGATGGCTGGTCTGGGGCTATCTGCCCTGGCGTCCTGCCTTCCCTTGAGTAGACCTCAGTCTGGATAGTGAGATCCTGGTTCTCCAAGGGGACTTGGTTTCAGTGCAGAGAGAAAGCAGTGATGGTTTGTGGGTGCTGGGATGGAGGGAGGTGCTGGCTCCTCCCTTCTGTCCTCCCTTCTGAACGTGGAAGAGTCTGAGGGGCAGGAGACTTTTCTCTGGGGACTTTGGTCAGAGTTCTGTGGCTTCCCAGCATGGCACATATGTTTTGGACAGTGTCTGTGCTGATTGGGACATTTCATTCCCATGCAACGGAATTCCAAGTAAGTCAAAGGCGTGAGGCTGGACGCTCCTGAAATATTCCCAATGCATTTCAAGGCAAAAAGAGTACCTCCCCCCAACCTCCAAGACATTCCTTCCTTGTCCCTTGAATCTTTCTTAACTTCCACAAAAATCGAGCAGGGTAATGGTGGTGGAAATCCCATGGGACTAATCATTTGAACCCTGAGTTTTGATCCCACCTGCATCGCTGACAGGGGCCCCTTTTGAACAAAGAGTGCCTAGATTATGATTCAGAGTGTTCTTGCCCCCATACCCCAAGATTCTAGCAGATTTCCAGGGGAGCCTCACCACCCACTGGTCCAACTTGCGTTCAGTTAACAAGTCATAATAGCGTGCCTACTATGTGTGAGTCCCTGTCTTCATAAGGGATAGTATCTGCCCACCCATGGACAAGGAGGGTGGGCTTCCTGAGGTTCCTAAGTCACCAAACCAGGGGGAAAAGCCCCCCTCCCAGGCTCTGCAACTCCTCAAAGAATATTAATTATTCTCCAAGGAAGTCTTCATTCTGAGTCGTTCCCTTTCTCCGGTAATTAACATTACATGTCATTAACAGTCAGAGAACATTGTATGATCAAAGACAGCATAATTCGTAGCAAGATTCTGAGGAATAGCACAATATTTGTTAATTATGTTATTGATTCTTATGGTCTGGAATGCCCTAATTATTCCTGATCCCAGCTGGACCCCACTGTGCCCGCCGGGCTGGCTTTGAACCTCTGTCCTCCCCTGGGTGGCCCGGCCCCCGGCTCTGGGGCTAGGGGGACCACAGCTTTCAAAGGGATCAGAGAAGCTCCATGTCCCCAGAGCCACATGAAAAGGGGAGCTGGTTGGGATGTGGGGGCTGCTTCTCCCAGGCTCCCACTGCAGCTCCGACTGAGTCAACGAGTGAAATGTAACATCTCACTTTAATTAGCCAGATGCTGTTAATTGACTTCTTGGGGGCTCCAGCAGGCACTGCTTCAAGGGAGCAGAGGGATGGGTGTTCTTCTAGGCCCAAGGCCACTTACTGCTTTTGAAGAATGGGCAGCCCTTGGTGAGGCTCTGGAGGCCCGGTGGGCACAGGGAGGCCTCTGAGGACCCAGCTTCAGCAGGTGTGTCTTGGGTGAACCTTTCTTGCTTGAAAGCTGTTAAGTGGGATGGTGGATTTCTATCCGTGGCATAATTACAAAATGATGCTTGTTTTTTAATCGGCTGTATTTATGAGGGGGCCAAGCTCTCTCCCTCTTGTTGCTGAATCCTGCAATTAACCTTTGTAATTGTGTGACAGTCGGCTTCCTACTCAGTGTTTTGTCTGAACCCCAGTGGGGGGGGTGCTCTGAGTGGCGCCCCTGGGAGGTGTGGTCTGTCCAGCGCACCAGGGGGCCTGGGGATGGGGACGGGAGTGGGGGTGGAAAGTTAGACTTAGCCTGGAGAGACCCACGGTCACCGCCACTAATAACAGTGAAAAACAACTCCTCCCCAGGCTGGACTGACCCATTCAGGCCTCACAGAGACCTGTTGAAGTGGGTCCTGTTGATACCCCCACTTTACAGATGGGGGAACAGAGGATCAGAGAGATCAAGCGACCATCAAGCTCACCCAGCCAGGCAGAATCAGGAATCCAGCCTGTGTCGATGACGCCAGGGCTGGTTTTTCCGAAGTGCCTTCTGGAGCGTTTCTGGAGCGTTTCCCGAGCTTTTAGCATGTGGTTGTGGTGGGTGAGGGGTGGGAAAGGGTCTGTGAGTGAGAGCTGAGGGCAGAGGGGAGCAGAGGGGCCCGAGAGAGCTACTGCTGTACCGCATGGACGCTCTACCGCCTTCTGTCCTGCACATCTGCCTTTCCTCCTCACGAGTCGTCTTTCCCACATCCGAGGGGGCAGATGGGGGGTGTGTGTAGAGATTGTGACCAGGGACCTGGCCCCAGCCCTGCCCACTACCCCTTCCACTCGCCAGTCCTACCCTCAGTAACACCTGGGGCAGCACGGATGTGGAGAGACTGCCAGGATGCCGGGGTGGGGGGGGAGTGAAATGGGTTTGGGGACACTGGCTGAAGGGCTGCCAGTCCCTGGGGTGGGTGTGGCATCAGCTAGAGCAATCTAGAGATTTGCCCACAGAGGGACACTGTGCCCCAGGCTCACGGTAGCAGCCCTACCCTGCCCCACCAGCACCATCCTGCATGCCTAGGCCCAGCCCAGCCCAGCTGATCCCTCTTCTCTGTGTCTCAGCCAGTGGGAAATGGCTTACTTTTCTTTTTACATTCTGGGGTTACTGCCAAGGGAGCACTGGTCAGAGGAAGGGGCAGATAAGCTGAGACCCGAAGGTCTCCACATAAATAATTTCACATAAATGTGATCATATCGTATTTATTTTTTTAAGCTCGTGCTTCGATTTTTTTTTTTTTTTTAACTTGCCTCCCTCTTCCGTGTTACCCTGCATCATGCGCTCAGCCCTTGCACTCTCAGGGGATCCCTTTTCACAACCCGTTCTGTATCCTTCCATGTCCTAAAACTCTAACCATGTACAGACAGGTATGTGTGTGCGCATGTGCATGGTTTGCTTTAGGAAACAGGATGGGGGCTCCTGGGTAGCTCAGTGGGTTAAAGCCTCTGCCTTCGACTCAGGTCATGATCCCGGGATCCTAGGATCGAGCCCCACGTCAGGCTCTCTGCTCAGCGGGGAGCCTGTTTCCCTTCCTCTCTCTCTGCCTGCCTCTCTGCCGGCTTGTGATCTCTGTCAAATAAATAAATAGAATCTTTTATTTAAAAAAAAAAAAAAGGAAAGCAGGATGATGCTGTCTCTCTGGCCTCTGACTTATTCCTTTCCCACTACCCTCTGACAATCCATCCAACTCAACCAGTGTTGCTCTCATTCAGTCCTTTTAATGGCGGCCAGATATTCCATTGTGTGGCTAGCCATTCGTGATTTAAAATTTAAAAATTTTTTAATTTAAATAAAATTAATAATTAATAAATAAATAAATTAATAATTAATAATTAATAAAATTTAATTTAAATAAAATTTAAAATTTTTATTTCCCTATTAATGAGCATTCACATCTACTTTTTTTCTTAATCAGAAAAGGATCTTTTGAAAGTACAACCCTGGCCAGGGTGCCTGGGTGGCTTAGTCAGCTCAGGTTGTAATCCCAGGGTCCTGGCATTGAGCCCCATGTCAGGCTTCCTGTTCAGCGGGGGGCCTGCTTCTCTCTCCATGTCTGCCTGCTGCTCCCCCTTCTTGTGCTCTCTCTCTTTCTATCAGACAAATAAATAAAATCTTTAAAGGAAGGAAGGAAGGAAGGAAGAAAATACAATGTTGGCCAATTAGATCCCTTACTTAAGACCTTGCAATGGTTGCCCATTTATCTTGGGATAAACTCAAAGGCCAGTCATGTTCTGGGGCCTGACCCTTCATCAGCTCAGCCTGCACCCCGACTGCCTCAAACTCTGCTCCAGCTGGAAGAGCCAGGTTTACTTCCTCTTTCTCACTCCTGCCCTACCTGGCTAACTCCTCAGTCTCTTTCAGGTCTCTAGCTTTGTGTCCCTTCCCAGATCTCTTGACAATGGCCTTGGAGTTGGTCTTCTCACAGGTACTAGAACTTCCAGTTACAAATGGTTCTTTCTTTCCCGTTATCATCTGACTTGACATGTTATGGATCCAGGTCCTTGCCTAATGTCTGACACTTTCTACATGCTTCTGTGTTGCGCAAACGATTGATGAAGGGTGAGGCGTTGCTCCTTGGGAGGAGGCTGGCAAGAACCCTGGGCTGGGTCTTCATGTAAGGTGCCAGTTGGAGAGGGGCCATAAGTCAGAATTTTGGAACAGGGACTAGGGAAGAAGCCAGATTGTTAAGGCTTAGGCCATGGGAGGTGGGGGATTGCGGAAGACAGTGTTAGACTGGGACTTTGAAACAGGTGAGATGACTGAGGTTCACCGTTGGGTCTCATTGGCAGCTGAAGAGGCTGAGGGGACAATCCTGGGACACTGCAGCTCTAACCCAGACACCATCCATCCTGAATCCCATGTCAGGAAGGGCATCCCCAATATGCCTGCCTTGGCAAGAATGGT
This sequence comes from Mustela putorius furo, assembly GCF_011764305.1. Taxonomy (NCBI): domain Eukaryota; kingdom Metazoa; phylum Chordata; class Mammalia; order Carnivora; family Mustelidae; genus Mustela; species Mustela putorius. Next base: position 9,708,506 of record NW_025422045.1, on the reverse strand, counting down.
TTCACGAGTGGGACTTTCTGTGAGTTTTCAGGTGGGAGCAGTATGGGAACCCAAAGGAAATAGTTAGAGAAAACAAAGGCAGAGGAAGTGGGCAAGGAGAGGTCAAGGGGGTGTGAGAAGGAGACACAATATTCCTTAAGAAGGTGCTGATCTTTGTGAAAAAACAGGAGCAGGGCCGAGAACCCCATCTGGTTCCTCTGCGCTCACTGTCTTCCAGCTACTTAAAGCATGCTCCGCGGAGCGATGGCAGTCTCCGCACGTCAGGTCTCAGAGACACGAGTACAGAAATTGAAAAGAAGCAGTTTGATAGCAACTTGACATTGATACAGTCAGTGGACACCTCCCATTGGATAGGGTAGAGACCCGAGTGGCAGGGGGCACTTGACACGCACCGAATGGGACCATGTACTGTACGACCACTTACCAGGCGTGTCTTACTGGAAATTAACTCCCATCCAAATGGTGAATGTTGGCTTGTCGTTATCTCTCCCGAGGGCAGAACAGGACATGCGTCTTCTCAAAAGCCAGAAGGAAGAACTTCAGTTAGATATTGGTAGGAATTAAAGACTATAATTTGCTGTCACTTCCGTCTGAAGAAATGGAGCCTCTACCTCCGAGGACTGTCCCTTGCTGCCTGAGGAAGGGAGGCCATCCAGGATATCTAGAACAACCTTCCTGTTGGAGGCCAGTAATGATAGTTCCCCACACCTGTGTCATTCATTTTACCTTCCAAAGCACTTTCACGAGCATGATTTTTTTGATCTTTGTAACCACTCCACAGATGATCAAAGCAGACATCAGCGTCCTCACTTTGAGGACTGGATAATTAAGATCAGAGAGGTCAAGTCAATTTCCCAAAGTTGCCCAGTAAATTAGAAACAAAAAAGGATAAGAGACAACACCCGGGCTTTTTTTTTTTTTTTTTTTTTTTTGGTTTTTATTGTTGATATTGTTGTTCATGTTTTAAATCAGTGGCAATAAGAGGGGTATGGGGGAACTGAGGGAGGCAGCAGTATGAACAGTAGCCATCCTTTACTGGGTGCCCAATGGTGACAGTAGCTATATTTGTTGAGTTCTTACAGTGTATCAGGTACTGTGTATAATTACCTCATTTAATTTTCACAATGGAAACAGAGCCTCTGTGAGATTAAGTCATTTGTCCCAAGTCACTCAGCTAGTAATTAACAGAGCTGGTTCTTGATTCACACCAGCTGACTCCAGAGCGTGTTTTCTACACCGCTACATGGTACGCCAGCCAACCGACACACAATCCTCCCAGGGACCCAGCGCGGGACATGTGCTCTTGCCAGTCTCCTAGATAGACACTGAGGCTTGTCACGTTAGGGACTTGTCCCAGAGCCACACACCTAGTGGACTTTGACGCGTCCCCCTGGGCTAGGGTTCAAGGTGGGCGTTGCTGATTCCCAAGCTTCCTTCTTCTGGCACATTCTGCAGCCTCTCTCAGCTACGAGGTCTGCTCTGACCAGGGCGCACAGGTGGGCAAGCTGTGTGGATGGGTCAGCCCATGCACTGGACTCAGTTGCACCTTCCCTTTCTCTCTCTTCCTGTAGAGAGGACTGGAAAGTCAAATGTATTCAGCACCTGGCAACTGCTAATTATTAACGCCCAAGCCGCTGGCAGCAACTCGTTATGTCGCGTCACACAGAAGATTTATGGCCACTTTGAAAGAGGCTTTGAAATGAGACAAAACTCAATATTGAATTTTTTTCATCTCTTTTTCCCTTTGGGGTTTCAGGGCAATGATATCAGCTTCCTCCCCATTAGCATATTTCTAACGAGCTCTTATTAAGGTGAATTTCATTCCAGCTTTCAGAGTTTTCGTTAAAAGAAGGGGTTGGAGGGAGGGCAAGACACGGGCAGACGCAGGGACCTCGGGGCGCAGGGACCTCTGGGCTCAGGGATGGGAGGGGCCCTCACTTGGCTCTAACCTCCTCCAGTGAGCACTGCTCTCCCATTCATGCAAGAGGGTTTCCGCCGCTTTTCACTGGGATTGGGCAAAGGGGCCTGGGAAGTTATGCAGTAGGGTTCACCCTATGGGAGGGCCTGGGTTGGCTCAGGCGCTGCCCAGGGACAGGCAGGCCATCACTCTTCTTTGAGCCCATACAGTGGGGACTGTAGCACCTGCCATGTGGCTATGCTCTTTGGGGAGAAACGGTGTCTGCTATATTCGCTGCTGTAGCCTTAGTGCCTGGCACACTGGGGTGCCCCATAAAGAGTGGTGGAGTAGATGGGGTGTGGAGGGAGGGATGGCAGTGTTGTTCCACAAATGGGATCGGTCGCAGGTGCTAAGGCACATGCCCGTGGGAATGCCTGGAAAGGTTTGCTCATTGACCATCTGTGACTGGGCTTGTGTGGGGAGGATTGGTGCCCAGGGCCCTTGTACCAGCCTTGGGGGTTGTGGGGGGGAGCTACAAGGCCCTCTGTCCTGTGTCTGTTGCCATACAGATGTGCTATGGGAGGGGCGGACAGCATTCCTGGTATAGCAGCTTTGCTCTTTCCATTCACCTGGCCTGGCTGGCTTCTCGAAGGTGTCAGGCAGCCTCACTAACGGCTTAGCAGTCCCCTGCTTCTGCTCCCCAACGACACTTTGATAGGGTGTGGGTGCCCTGGGAGTCCAGGCAGAAGCAGAGTACCAGCAGGGAGGAGGTACCCAGGCCATGGAGAAAGAGACAGAGAAAGGACATTGTCACCCACCTGGTGGGCTTTCCTCTTGATGAGGACCACAGCCCCTGCTCCCTGGGGGTCCTAGTGGGTCATTCTCAACCCTGGCAGCTCAGTAGAACCATCTGAGAATCTTAAAAAACAAAAAACAAAAATCAAAACAACAACAACAAAAAAAACACAACTGATGTCCAAGCTCTAGCCACATACATTTGGTTCTCATTGGTTTGGAGTGAGGTCCCAAGCATGGATTTTAGAATGTTTCTACGTGATTCTAATGTGCAGCTGGGGTGGGTACCACTGCTAAGTGTGTGTATGTGTTGGAAGAGGGGAGCTGGATGTCCTTCCCAGAGGGGACCCTCCACCAATTGCCCCCCACCAGGGGAGCCTCAGCCCTTGCCCTGAGCTCTGTGATGGGGGCAGCCTGATTTCTGCCTCAAGGACAGAGGAGATACCGCAGGAAAGGGTGAGGTTACTACCTCTGGACAAGTGTCAGCCTGCTGTCTCTGTCCCATCTGGTCCCTGCTCTACTACTGAAACCTTGGGCCCCTCCTCACCCCCTATACCCCGAGTCCCATCTTAGGGTCTTCATCTCCAGTAGGCCCTTCTAGGCGCAAATGAGAGAGAACATAGCTGAGAATGTGCTTTGTAAGAAACCCACAAGAAGGTAAGGATATTTAAGACCGGGAGATTCCGCAGAAGCCATTTGTCAGTCCTGGGGCGAGAGGGCTGGTGGAAAGAGTTTCTGAGGGCCCCTGGGGAAGGCAGGGCAGAGAGGACATCTTTCCAGCAGGCTCCCACTCTGCCTCTCTAGTTAGTTGCCTCCTCTGTGCCCCTGTTTGGAGGAGGAAAAGAAACACCTGCCGGGAAGGCAGGTGGAGGTGGCAGGGAGAGACGCCAGCCAGCCACTGGCAGTCCTCTCTGTACCCAAGAAGAGGACGGCCCCTCGGGAACAGGGTTAGAAGGGGCTGGAAAGTCAGCAGACACTAGGGTCCATTGAGGGGATGGCAAATTCAAGGTACCCAGCATAGAGTGTGTCTCCAGGGGTCTCTCTCTGTTCCCCTGCCCCTAGGCTACCGGGTCTTGGGCCCCACTCCCACCCCAAGGGGCGCTCTGCTCAAGGGTCTCCCTTCCCTTTCCTGTGGCATGGTGGAGTGGGAGGGGCGCTGGACATGGGGTCAGCTCTGCCATCCGCTCTGTGACCTTAGGCAAGTCTCTTTTCTTTTGGCCTCACTTCTCTCACGCAGAAAGAGACCTGTTCGTTGATTTGTTGAATCAGTCACTGGCCAGTTATCAAACGTTTATTGATACTGGCACTGGGCCAGTGGCTGAGGTCACCAGGAGGGAACCCCTCTTCCCTCTCACCTCTTCTTGCGGCAGGGAATCACGGTGGAACCTTTTTGAGCTGTAAGAGACCTTAGTGAGAGGCCAGGTTTGGCTCTAAAACAACACCACTGTCGCTCAGCCTCCTTTTATAAATGGGGAAACGGAGGTCCAGAGAAGCTGTTAAGGGTCTTCCCATGGTCCCATAGCTGGTAGGTAGTGCTAGAAAGCTCAAAGTCAGGGCTGTAAGCCTATGTCCTCTCCTCAGGCAAGCCCACCAGCTTGAGGAGTGATTCTAGCTCCTCCCTCTCCGGAAACAGCCCGGAAGGGTCTGGTGACTCATTCAGGGTCACACAGACCTACCAGACCTGCTGAGAGGCCTGGTTTCTGGGTTTCTTTGTCCCTGGCCTGTTGATCCCGGCCCTCGTCTGGGTGCGTGACTCAGGCCATGTTCAGAGCCCACGGGCGCCCCGTCAGCAGATTCTGTATCCCCCCAACACCCCCCAGCCACTGTGCCAGGTGGGCGGCTGTGCTGGCTCCCACATTCGTGCACCGCAACACATACAGGCCCAGCTCTCCCGTTTGGCCTTCAAGATTGCTCGGGGAAGCATCCCAGCCCCGGGGGCGGGGTGGGGTGTTAACAAAGGCTCACAGTGTCCTCACCTTTCAAGTTTATTAGAATATTTTCTGGATGGAAGGAGCCCTGCATGGGGTGGGTCCTGCTTTCATTCGTGGGGCACAAACCACTTCTCTGCCTGGCCTGGGCAGTGGCCTGTTTGGTAACAGAATAAACCCTCATCCTTGGAGGGCTGGGGAGATGTAGGGGAGTCCCGTGCTCAGCTCTGGATCCCATTCAGATCTCTTGCTGGTTACTGCCTCTGCCAGCACCCGAACTAGCCCGAATGGAAGAGTGGGAGGGGGTAGGGCTCATCCCATGCAAGGCCCATCTCCAACCTCTTTCTTGAGTCCTCAAGGCACCGCTGAGGCAAGATTGGCACATTTAAAGTAGGTAGTTGGGCTCAGGGATGACACAAGGGAAGACACGTGGAGGATATATTATAAAATAAGATAATCTGGTCCAGGGGCTCTGGCTTTCTCATCTGTACCCCTGGTTGTGCTCAGGAACATCCCCCTGCCTGGTTCCTGCAGAGGAGGCCCACAGGCTCCCCCACCGCCCATCTCTTGATGTCAGAGTCTTAGGAAACTTCGAGACCCTCTAGCACTTTCTCAGCCTCATTCCAGAGAGAATTCAGCTCTAACGCCCCATGACATCCACTGTGTCTACTGGATCAACTTTTCTCCCGTGCATCTAGAATGATATGTATTGTGTGCCATCCTTGGAAAAGTGGAGGAAATAGTCCCGGAAATCATTTTCTGGGTTCTGTGGTTTAGGTGAGGAACTCCAGCTAATAAAGGCTTCCTCTTAGCTAAGGAGGAGGCAGGAGGTCACTCAGGGAGCACAGGCCCGTCCTTCTGTCATCATATTGTCTTGTCCTCCCTTCCTCTGCCCAAATATAGAGAGCGTGGAGGGGAATGTGGTCCAGAGATGGCCCATCCCTCCCTCAGCACGCCGCACATGGCATGCACGCGCGCACGCACGCACGCACGCACGCGCACGCACGCACGCGCGCGCGCTCTGAGCCTGAAGAGCAAAGCCATACTTGGAAGCGTGGTGATAGGAGAGCAAGTAGTCCTGAATTCAGATCTAGTTCATTCACCTCCAAACTGTGAGTCTGTGCAAACGGAGATCCCAACAGCAGCTCCCCGGAGCCCCTGCGAGGATGGAGTGAGATCGGCTCAGCTCCCAGCCCAGGGTCCCCTGCGGGTGCGGGGCAGGCTCTCGGGAGCTGTCCATCTGCTGCTCTGGTCTGGTCCTCAGCGGCTCCCTGGTTCAGTGTTTGACTCCATCTCTATCCAACTTCTCATTCAACAGGGGACATTACCAGAGTGTTGTTAGTAAGTGCTCTCAAGTCACTGGAAGTGGTCTTAGCGGGCAGGACTCACTTGGGTTCGTGCTCTCATTCCTGGGCCCACAGACCCAGCTCCCACTCAGCCTGCTTGCTTCTCTCTTTTCTCCCTCTTTTGGCATAACCACATGTGCGTCCTAGTCAGAGGCCTACCGTGGTTATCAGGCTTCTGGCCTGCCCCCCGTTCTTCCTACCCCACTGAGTCCCTGCGTGTGCCATGGCAGATTTGGAGACTCGTGGGCACATGCGGTGTCTGTAGCTTTGGTATGAGCTTCCTGTTTTCTGCATATTGGCGATTCAGCCTACGGGAGGTCAGCTCCTTGCAGGCCGGGTCAGGCTGGGGAGAGGGCAGGGAGCGACCCGGAGAAGCTGGAGCCAGAGGGGAACCTCTCCATTTTGCCTAGAGGAGGGGATTGTCCAGATTTCTGAATGTTCTGATGAAATGGAAGTGAGGCCGAGAAGACCTTTATAGGGTTCCCATGCCTGCCACCCAGACCCTTTTGCAACATGGCCTTTTCCCTTCTGGTCTTGGTGAGTGGATTCTATTGAGTGGGAACACATCTCTACGGATTTATTGGGATTCTGTGTGATTTCAGGGTCATCGTTCCTAAAGGTGTTTGTTCTTGTCAGGAGTAGGTCGGAAGTGAGGGAAATGAAGCCCGTAAGTTACCAGGGCAGAAGGTAGCCCTGGCAGTGGTTTCTCAGGAGGGCCCTGAATGGGGTCAGCCCCACTCCTCTGTGGGGCACAAACCACAACTCTAGGGTGGACACACACAGAGGAGAACCAAGCCTGACAGGCGCCACAGGCCACGACCAGCTGCCCAGCGGCTTCTGATTAACTGAAGGTTCTGCTTCATTGGGGTTCGGCTGCATTTTCTCTCCGACCCTGCTGCTCAGGATTGCCTGTGCCCAGCTAGGCCTAACTCTGTGACACAGCCCAGATCCTCCTCCCTCCTCACTGCTGTGCCTCTCTCACATCCCAGTGTCTCAGGCGGTGTGGTCCCACGGAGCCCTCAGAAGGAACTTCTCTGACATGCTAAGCTTTTTAATTTCGCACACATGGCGCGTAGATGCCCCCAGACAAAGCAGAATTGATTTATAATTCTCTTAATGGAAGCACAGGCTTTAGTTGCTCTAGAAATAGATCATTACCTCTGCCACCTTTTCTAATTTCTCCCTCCCATTTTTTCCCCCCACACCCCTGAGGTCTAAAAATATGACGTTTCATCGCAGCCTTCTATCGTAAGCCACTAAACGCCCGACGGTTCTCTTTAGACCTTAAATTTATAGCATGTTTGTTCAGTTTCGCTTCATTAATTAATGTTCTTCCCAGACCTCCATGCCAGAGTCTTTGTGTAATGCTCTCTTACAGTAAGCAGGTGCTTTTATCCTTAATGAACAATTTCCTGGAAAATACTGAAATAAACAACGAATAATCAGGCCAGGAACACAATGAATCTGAGAGTTGTGTGCCATTCTGCAGATTAAACCTAGAAGATGACGGATGGGTTTTTGGTGTCTTTTTTTTGTTGTTTTTTTGTTTTTTTTTGTATCTGCCGCAGTGCTGTCTCAGTGGTTCCTTCCTTGGGGAGCGAGTGCAGGGGGGCTACAGTTCTGGAAGGCGAATGAGCCCCTTGCTCCTCCAGGAAACCCGTGTAGAGAGGAACTGTGTTTTATCACCGAAGCGTGTGGCTGCAGAGATGACCGTCAGATCTGGAATCTGGAAGCGCAGCCAGACTGGCCTCCGGTTCCAGACTTGGAACCCTCTCTAGCTTAGGCTGTGTGTAGGTCAGCAGGGACTGAGCTGGGCCAAACTGCCACCTCATTGCGATTCATCTTGTCCTTATCTCTCCTTTCTGGCAAATCTGCTCCACCGCAAGGAGGTAGTTCTTGGGCCCAAGACCCTAGTAAACTCATTCTCTCTCTGTGCACCACTCCCCCAGCCCCAGGACTATTTGTGCTGCCCCTCCCCCCGCCACATACATCCCAGCAGGAGGGCAGTGACCAGACTTTCCCCAGCATTTTACTGTTTACAGGCCTTCTTGTAACCCTTATCTGTTTGGCTTCTCATGACGCTGTGAGTAGGTTTTCTTACTGTTCCCACTTTACAGAGGGGGAAGCTGGGACTCCCAGAGGTCAAGTGACCTACCCAAGGTCGCCCAATGGGTAAGAGATGGAGGTGGGCTTCGGACCCGGGAGGTGATCAGGATTCCAGGGCTCCGGGTTCTTGTTATCTTTGGTGGAGCAAAGCCTGTGTGGGTAGAGAGGACTGAGCAAGCCCTGGAGGGAGGTGAAGTGCCCCAGGCCGACCTGTCCAGGCTGTGAGCCAGAATTCATCAGTGTCGTGAACAAAAGACTGCAATAAATTTCTTTTAAAATCTGAATACCTGATTCATTTATTATACTGAATAGAACTGACAGAAGCGTACATTATCCATCCATTTTTCTGTGTCGTGAGATCATTTTGGGTCTTTCAAATGGCATAATGTTTTTAATCACGGCATGGATACAATCACAGCGTGGACCCATGCCATACAATTGTGATGGCAATTTTGCCCCAGCCTGATGGCGCCCAGGGCTGCCTGGGGAGCCCCGTAAAGTGGCCTGTGTCCCGAGGGGTAGCAGGTTCAGAGCTTGATGAATCCCTGTTCTCTGGGAAAAGGCACCCCAAGGGGCAGTGGGGGAGAATCCAGACCTGGAGGAAAGGTGAGCTGTGGGGGCACTGCCCAAAGGACGCTGCCTTCTTTCTTTCCAATACGAAGATGGCTTTACTGTGGTGTTTCACATTTTAAAATGGAGATCGGCTCATCATAGAACGTGCAAACATACAGGAAAGTATAGAGAAGAAAGCAAGTCACCTACAGTGTCATCACCCGGATGTTTAAAATGTTAACATTTTAAATGTCCTTCCGGACATCTTTCCGTCTTGCTCACTCTCAACACACGCACACACCACACACGTGCGCACTCCATTTTATAGAAACGCGGTCCTAATACGCATGCTGTTTTGTAACGCGTGTTTGTCATGGATTAATACATCAGGGTTATCTTTCCATGTTGGGGAACCCATGTACATTATCTTAAAATATCTTTGCCTTTCTGATTATAGTGGTAATAATGTTTACTGTAGGAAACACTCATATAACAATAAAAATACTGACTTAGAAGTACGAGTCCTGTGATACATCTTCCTTCTCCTCCAGCCCCGGTGAAAGATGATCACTATTAATGCTCTAGTGGATGGGCTTCCCTGTTTTCCCTGCACATCAATATTTTAATGTTTGTGTAATATTTTGTTATGGAGACATGGTGGAATTTATTTAGCAAGGGCCCTGCTGATTTAGGCATTTTGGTTGTTTCAGCGCTACAACAAACATCTCTTTATTAAGAGATGATGCAACAGACATTCTTGGACCTATCCTTGACTCTGGCCAATTTCTAAAAAACACATTGCAGAAGTAGAATTCTGGTTTTTATGCATTGCTAAGTTGTTTTACAGAACACACGGATGCATGCTTCCACTACAAGTGCACAAGCACGGCCATCTTCAGGCTTTGGGACAGCTGGGTTGGGACATCTGGCTTCAGAATCTTCTGGCCTAGATACACGTGGAAGGTTCCAGAAGGACCCCAGAGAGGCACCCTAGTCTGATGCCCATGTCTGCAGGCTGACAGCCGGGCACTCCTTTTAGCACCTGCCCAGGGAGAGGTGGCCCCTGAGATGTGAGGGGTCAGAGTCAGGGAATAGAGCATGAGATAAGAAGTCAGTCTTTATTTTAAAGGGTGCTGAGGAATGGACAGGGAGGGGGTGAGAACTATGGGTCACGACCATCACAGTGCTGCTGACCTCCACATTCCCCGTACTGGACTACAGCCGAATCCTTCCAAGGGTCTGTGCTCTCTCATCCTGCCCATGTCCTCAAAGAGGAAAAGGAGGCTCAGAGCAGTAAAATGAGTTCTCCAACCCCTCTGTGTGTTTCCTTTTTGTGGGGAGATGGGGCAGGCCCCAGGCTGGGAATGGGGTAAGAGAGAAGAATGCGAGGGGGAAGGGAAGGGCAGGGAAGGGAGACACATTGTGGGTGAACTTGTAGAGCTCGAAGGGTCCAGGAGATGATGCGGTCAGACCCCCCGCCTTTGGGATAAGCAGAGAGTGAAGCTCAGAGAGGGAAAGCAACCTTTCCCGGGCTACACAGCAAGTTAGTGCCTTACCAGGCAGAAGGGGTTGGACGGGGCCTGTGGAAAGCTGAGTTGCTCCTGAGCAGAGCTGGCATTCAGGAGGGAAGACCCCAGGAGGAGGGGTTGCCCCGAGTCCTGGGCGGCTGGGTTGTTCTCTCTTCAGAACAGGCAGTGCTAATTGGGAGTGGATTCAGAGGCAACAGGGATGGAGACGGGCCAGGTTCAACGTGGGAGGCACCTGCAGGGATGTGAAGCATCGATTCCCTGCAAAGGTCTCTGATAACCCATCACACTTGCCTGAGGCTTCCTGCCAGGGAAAGTCCTCCGCGCTTTGAATTAAGCGACATCCTGGGTCCATGGCCCTCTCACGACCATTCCCACACACCTTCCAGCAGGTGTTTGGAGGTCTTGAGGCAGGAGCGTGCCTGAGTCATCTTTGTGCCCACGGTGACTGGTAAGTGTTCAATAAATTTCTGCTGAGTGGCCTGTCTTGATAATTGTACAGTGAAGACTGACCCAGTATGGGTGTGCCATTCAGACACACCCAAGCCTCGATTTTCCAGCAGAAGATTTTTCCATCTTTCTCTATGTATATATTTTATATATAAATAGAAGTATAAAAATAGAGACAAATATATAAATAAATATTTAGAATAAATATATATATTTATATTTACATATTTAAAGAATATATACATATATATTTACTTTTTCCCTCCAGCTCCTCAGAAATTCCAGAAGTCAGGATTAGAGAGTTGGAAGGATCTTTGAGGTGGGGGAATATGGGTTGGGAGGAAACGAACATTTTATTGGGTACCTTCTATGTGCCAGATGCCAGGCTTGGCTAAGAGCTTTACCTGCTGACTCACGGACTATCCTAACAGCCCTGTAGAGCTGGTCATGCCTGGTGTGGTGCACGTGACACACTCAGCCCTAAGGCAGGTAGATGATTTTATCCAGGTTGTGCCACCAGAAAGGTTGAGTCAGGATTTGAATGGTGTCAGCCTGGGTTCACTGATCCTCTCACGTAGAGCCCCGCCACCCACGTGTCGTGTGATTTTGAACCAGTCACCTGAGAACAGTTCCCCTCCTGTGGGATAAGGCGTTGGACCGTTGATGCTCCCGGGTCCCGGTGCCAGTTCTGAAACCACACGTCTTGTTGTCCAGTCTGTCATCCCTCCCCTCCGCCCAAGTGGGACCCTTGACCTTCCAACGGTGGTGATTCTCCGGCGTTTTGTCCCTTAGTGCTCCTTCCAATCCAGGCACTGGTGGTTGCATCTTAGAGTCTGTGAAATGTTTTTTTCAGAGTGGGCGGAAATGGGACGAATCTCCGCGGGGGTGCATGGCCCTCAGTGACTGACTTATCTTGGGGGTGTATGGACAGAGCCATGATTTCATGCTAGGGCCTGTGGAACTCCCACAGCTCTGAGAATCCCGCAGCCCTGGGTGGGGGTGGGAGAGGGAAGCGGAGCCAGGCCTGGGGAGGCTGGATTGGGAGGGGTGGGCGGCCTCGGGGCTGGCCAGGCCAGCTGAGTGTGCCCCGATTTGCAGAGAAATGGAAAGTTGGAGATAATTGCTTTGTGAGAAATGGAATGGTCTAAGAACACAGATGAGTTTTCTCCTTCCATCTTTGGAGGGGCTGGAGGCTGCCACCTGTTTGGGAATGGGAGGGCTGAGGGCCTGGAATATGGAGGCTACTCACTGTGGGTGAGGAGGTGGAGTGCCTTATTGGCCTGGCAGATTCTACACTCCCCTCCCCGGGCTCCCCGGAGATGTGCAGTGATTTCTCTCCAAGGCTGGCTGATGCCAGAGCCACTTGGTCTGTAGGGCTTGAGGGCGCGGGAGACAGGACCGTCTTTGACCCTCATGAATGGGTGCTGTAGGCTTCCGTGGGACCATTTTTAGGATTTGCAGCCCAAGGCTTCTGGGGCAAGGAGAAAGCAGAATTTATCATTTACCATGTCTCTGGAGGTGCCTCCAAACCCCTGTGATTTATCCCCGTGGGCAGGCACCTGGCAGGGCCTCCATGGTGGCCCTGGGGATTTCTGCCGTGCTCCTGTTGTCAGGGAATCTCTCTTTCAGAGATTAAGAGCTGTGGATTTATTTTGAACTTTTTTTTTTTTCTTTTTTAAGTGCAGAGAGATTAGAAAGCCTTCGACATAAACCTGGCTCCTAGTGGGATTGCTGGAGGGCAGGAGGATTCATCAAGGCAGAGGGTGAAGCCTGTTAATTGCGGGGCTGATCGTGGCTCCACTTTTCATTGCACATTCATCAGATCCCAGCAAGGCCAGTAAACAGAGTGGGGCCTGGGGACTGGGAGCCAGCGCCAGAGATCAGTGAGCGGAAGACGGGAACGGTCTGTCAGGGATGATCACCTTGGCATTTGCCCCTGTGAGTGCCAACTTGGCTTTTTTGGTTTTATTCAGAAAAAAAATAGAGAAGCGTGTGTGTTTGTGTGTATGTGTGTTCTATAAATAGAAGATAGAAATCTCTCTTTCTTTCTCCCCACATGCTGGGAGGGATGTGAGGCGTTTGCTTTATCAGTCCCCGTTTGGGGTTTTGCTTCTGCTGCTTCCCGAGCCTGAAAGCGCCTTTTCATGAGGTGCTCGGAACACGGCGACCCCCAGTTGCAGCTTGAACTATTGAGGAGGCTTCAATGCCCGCCTTGTGCTGATCCCTGGAGCTGATGTACCCCGCCGCTGGCCGGGTGGCCCAGGCGGGAGTCTTTGAATCACTCTCAGGATGTCACCGTGCTCAGTGTATCTGTCGCCAACAGATTGATGTCTCTGTGGGGCAATGTTAATGCAGCGCGGGATGCCCCCTGGCGTATGACCTGCTGTTGGGACAGATCTGTGGTGTCCTCCGTCAGGCCCGACACCAGCAATGTGGCTGAGCCCAATAGCCTTGGCTGTGTCAAGGGAGGTGGTTGGCTGTAGAGTCAATAATCGGTTGACAAGGGGTATTGAGCCCCCTCTGCATGCAGGCAATGCTCTGGGTCCCGGGGACAGCAGTGAACATACCAGGCCCACATCTCTGCCCTGGTGGTATGTGTTCTAGTAAAACTTCCTTTGGTTCTAATGCCAAGGGAGGGGAAACACTGTGTAGGTTTGAAGGTCCAGAGGGAAGAGCTGAGGCCACCTCTAGATGGTTTCTATAGAAAAGGAGCAATTTTTAAAGCTAGTAACAACTATTCAGCAAAGTAGGAGAGGTGTCCCCCTCCCACCCAGTGCCTGTGACAGGCATTACCAATTGATCCCAGCGCACTTTTCTGCTCAACCCCGGTTTCTCAGCCAAACTGTAACAACCCATCAATGCCCAATGTATGAGTGAAACCTCCCAGGACCCACAAAATCATGCCTGACCACCGTCATCCGGCTGCCAATGCAAGTTTGTTGGGAAGGAAGGGCTCCCTGGAAAAGACGGGGGTAGACAAAGGGCAGGTCCCAGGTATGTGGCCTAGTCTCCCGTGTACAAGATTTTGGCACAATCAGGAAGACTAGGCAGGTGGTAGAAATAAAGCAGGTGGGGGAAGACTTTTGCACAGATGGACTGTGAGGTCATAACAACCGACCCCAGGGCAGAGGCCATCTGTTTGTCTGTCTGCCCTCTGCCCCAGTTTTATGCATCTTGGCTGATGTGAGCATCTGGTGTCTGGTCAGGTGTGTGCTGCCACCAGAGGGTCAGGCCGGACTCTACAGGTGCAGGTCATGCCAGGGCCCTGGTGGAAGGCACGGGCTTTCAGAGGAGGCCACCCTCTTTGAGGTCTGCCCAGCCTGCAGGGCCCAGCCTGGTGAGAAGGAGGGTCTAGCTGGGAGGAGGGATCCTTTGCTATGATGTCAGGGTCTCTTGAGTTATCCAGGAGCAGGTTCCCTGAGCACCACGTGCCAGGCACAGAAGGCCCTCAAGTGTTAGAATAAACAAAGGAATACAAACTCTAAGAATGCAGATTGACAGGACCAGGGCTTCCTTCACGCTTGACCTTGATGGAGAGGATCAGAGCTTTCCAAACAGATACCCTGAGGACCTCTGCTCCTAGAGTTAAGGTGCACTGGAGAGAAACCTTAAGAGATTCTTATCTCTAGGAAACAGACTGAGGGTTGCTGGAGGGGAGGGTGGGGGATTGGGGTATCTGGATGATGAGCATTCAGGAAGGCACCGAACGGAATGAATACTGGGTGTTCTAGACAGCTGATGAATCACCAGAATCTACCTCTGAAACTAATAATATACTATACGTTCATTAATTGATTTTAACTGGAAAAAAAAAGATATACTGAGGAAGTAAGCATGTGGCAATTCCCGGACGAATTCACTTGTGGATATCTTTGGGAGATTTCTATCAATATCTCACGGGACTAGTGTCCTACTGAACCCTGTTTCGGAAAATGCCTCCCAAAGTTGCCCACATGGCCACCACGGCCCTGCAGTGCAAACCCTCCGCCGCCTCCAACACCACGGGCACCTTCTTGCCCCTAGCGCGGCCTTACACTGCCTGCTCCCGAAAGGCCCTTTCTTTGCCTGCTCCCTTTTCATGGTCCGTGCACCTTAAGTCCTGCCCACTCCCAGGAGCCCCCCAGTGGGACTTCACTGCTTGCTGTTTGAGCTCCTCAAATAGATGTTTCTTTGTATCCACAGCACAGCCTGGGCCAGGCCGGTGGTGTTCCAGGAATGCTCAGTCAGTGGGTTCAGGCTGGGCAGATGTGCAGACTGCCCATGCCTTGTGGGCAGTTGTGAGGCTCGCCTCCTAGCCACCTTCTCTCTCCTCTAGCCTCCAGCTGGGGTCATCAGGGGTGGAACAGTCGTACCCCACCACCGGGAACGAAATTTCTCCACCTCGGCAGCTCTGTTCCCTTAATATGCAGGGAGCACGGACCCGAGGGAAGGGAACCAACGGATCTATTTACATGTTCTCTTCTTCTGAAGAGAAGCCAGGGGCATTTCCTTATTTAATTATTAATGCCCTAAATCAGACGGTGCCCAGTATGTTAACCTCTGTCACTCCGAATGGAGTCGGCCTAATAACCGCTGCGGCGGCATCGATTTTCCCTCAGTCATCTCATGAGAATGCATCTTTGGGATCCATCCTGTGGAAGAGAGCCTGGGAAAGCCCCATTCACACTCACAGGGAGCGGCCCCCCCCCATGGGGAGGGGGGTGGCTCTTCTCTGGCCCCTCTTCGCTTAGCCTCAGTGAATTGTCTGAGACAAGTAGAAATACTTTTTCTAAAATCAGCTCCTGAAAAGAGCTGACTGGTTGGGCCTAGACCTGACCCCACCTTCCAGAAGGTTCTGTGACATGTGGGCAAGATGAAGTAGGTGAGCTGGAAGAGCTGGTGGGGTGACATGGGAAGGGCCGTCAGCGCTGGGCCATGTGGCCCAGACCGGAAGCTATGTGAGTGGAGCGCACCCAGAACCCAGCAGGTGCGCAGCCGACCAGGGGCGGAGGGGCCAGGGGGCCCGAGCTGGACCTCTAGCCGATGGTCCTCAGACATGCAAAGTTGATGATGATGGGGCGTTGAGGGCAAGGGGAGAGATGGGAACAAGGAGCAGGAGAGACCTGTCTGGCCTGGGGAGGGCAGGGCAGGTGATAAGGTTGCATGTTTTAGATTGGGTTCCAAGAAAAAGTCTGAGGGCAGAGGGAATGCCAGGGGAGCCTTCCACCCTCGAGCTGCATGTCCTTCTTTCCCGCTCCCCTCCCATGCTTCCACAGGGGCCGCGTGGCCTCAGATGGGGAACTGTGACTGCTGGTGGCAGGGTTAGTCCAGGCTTGGGTGTGAATGTCCCCCACTCTGTTGGCTTGAACACAGCCACACGGATGGAGGAGTGAGGCTGCCTCGCTGTCTGTGTCCTTGTGCTCCCCGTCCACCTCCCTTTCCCCCTCTGCCTCTCTGCACCCGGCATCCAGGTGTGAGAGTCAGCCAAACTGTCCTGTCCACATCTGATGCAGAGAGAAGAAGCTTGCATGAAGATCTTAAAAGATCTCCCAATTCTAGCCAGGATCCCAGTTACCTCCCATCTCCTATCCCTCTCCTGTCACTGTGGATCAAAAGGGGGCCAGAGAAACACTCTCTTCTAATCCAGGCGGCTTCATCCTGTGATGTTCTGAGCTTCATAAGTTTGAAGATGCGGTCATGGGGTTCACCTGGGAGATTATAGGAGTGGGCGAGTTAATGAGACAGGGCCATGGAGAGAACCAGAAGGAGGCCTTCTCTCCCTCTGGCATTCTGATGTTGTGCCTTTCTGAGCACTGTGTCTCTTCCTTTACTCCCTTAATTAATTAATTAAAAATATTTTATTTATTTATTTGACAGAGAGAGAAAGAGAGAGAGGGAGCACACAAGGAGGGGGAGTGGCAGGCAGAGGGAGAAGAAAGAAGCAGACTCCCCACCAAGCAGGGAGCCCAATATGGGGGGCTTGATTCCAGGACCCTGGGATCATGACCTGAGCTGAAGGCAGAGGCTTAACCCACTGAGCCACCCAGGCGCCCCATATTCCTTTATTTAATTTATTTGCTTGTGGGTCTGCACAAAGCCCACCTTGGAGACGATGCTTATCGTACACTTGACTCTCCCTGAAACTTTATGCCAAATCTGGGCAGGTTCTTTCTCATTGGGGCTGTGGCTCCTCCTCAAGGAGGGGAATGGACTGAGCCACCCTCAATCCTAGTGGGAGCCTTACTGGGCTCCAGGCTGTGCCCCGCTTTCTGTGGAGCGACCCCTTAGGTCTCCGAGGACTTGCCTGGGGAGCTGAATAGGGAGAGGAGATGACGGGCTGTGACCTGTGTACTCTTGGACTTGGCAAATTGATGTGGAAACACCAGAATTCCTTTTCTCTTTCTGAACAGATTTTCAAAATACGTGTAGCCAGATTATTTTCAGATCTCAAACAGAAAAACCTCATTAATCATTAATTTGGACCCCTACAGTTACACAGAATTTGTGACAATTTGTTTATCTTTGAAGGAGCTGCTAAGAAAGAGTTTAGTGAGGAAATTACTGGGGATGAGGAGGAGAGTATTTAACCTTTCACGAAGACAGGAGCTCTATTTAGCTTCCTTCTGGGTACAGATGGGGGTGTGTGTGACAAGCATGTCACTCCTGTCTGTCTTTGAGTGGAGTGAGTCCTTCCTCGTCGGCAAGCTCGGGGCCAATGGACTGGATCCTCAACCATTTCAAGCCTGGGGACCCCTTTCCAGTGTCAAAATATTTTCTGTGCCATCCCGCCCCAGTTATTAGAAGTTGTATCTTTTAGTGTGGCAGATTGGGAAGAAATGCTACTCTGAATTCAGTAAAGCTTTTAAGCAAATTCTGATAGCATCTGTGGACACATGAAAAATAGAGCTATCTTTCTGAGTCAGGGTGTTCTTTCATTCTATAGCTGATTTTTGACCACATACGGATTCCAGCTCTCCTGGGCTAGTTCTCCCCTCTACCCTTAGGACACCCCCCCCCCCACCCCCGCCCAGCCTCTGCAGGTGGGAACCCTTGGGCAGTTCTCTAAGTCTATAGGACCACGGAGCCCTGGAGTGCTAGGGCAGGAAGGAGCCTGGGGGTTATATTTCCTCAAAGCCCCCCAGCAGGCCTTCGTCCCTCGGTGGGAGTGACGTGTGCATCAAGCGGGGTGTCAGCAGCGGATATCCCATAGCAGCAGGAGCAGCAAGGTCTGCAGGCCTTTTGGGTAGCCTGGAAGGGTTTTCCCAGCTCAGCTCCCCGCCTCCCCTCTTTCTTCCCTTTCTTTGTTGCAGGAAGGAGTCGGGATGGGGTGGGGAGAGTGGATATGCAAAGCACATGGGAGTGGAGGGGGAAGGGGCCCAGGGGAAGACCCTGCATTTAAAGGTCAGGAGTGGGGCGCCTGGGTGGCTCTTGTCATTAAGCGTCTGCCTTCGGCTCAGGTCATGATCTCAGGGTCCTGGGATCGAGCCCTACACGGGGCTCCCTCCTCCACGGGAAGCCTGCTTCTCCCTCTCCCACTCCCCCTGCTTGTGTTCTCTCTCTCACTATGTCTCTGGCAAATAAATACAAACTTTAAAAAAAAAAAAAAGTTCAGGAGTTATTGGTCTCAGCCTGGGCTTGGGGGCCTGGGGACACCCTGATCTTACAGTCAAATGTCGCGCACGTGGGCATTTTTCTGGAGAGAAGTTCTTGAACTTGTGTGAAGTTGGCTCAAAGTGGCCCATGAGCCAACAAACTTTCAGAAGCCCTGGCCTGGAATATCAACTTTTTCCTGACTCAGGCTTCCCACTCCCCGGTTACTCAGAACTGGTGAAGTGTAGTCAGAGCCCACAAGTGTGAAATATCAAACACTCATTACATGACGTTGGGGCAAACTTAGTCTGTTTAGCAAGTCTGTTTTACCGCCTTGTGTGTGAAGTCTCAGTGGCGAGCAGATGCCTGGGAAAACGGTCTGATTCATGATGCTGCTTCCTTTGTCCCCCCCCACAGGGCCCGGGATGGCACTCTCCGTGACAGAGTTCATTGTCTTCTCCCTCCTGCAAACCGCCCTGTCCCTGAACCCCGAGGACCCCAACGTATGCAGCCACTGGGAGAGGTAAGATACGAGTCTCAGACGGCCGAGCGTTCCCGCAGGGCCTCTCCCTGGGGCTTGGTACCGTTGGGACAAAAGCAGTCGGGAGGTAAGAAACTGCCCGCCGCGGGCCTGCAGTCCAGCTGGGGAAACAGCGCAGGCGCTGGAAGAGGACCAAGCAACGGCGATTCTGTCTACACTCAGGGCCGTGGGAGCTCTAGGCGGAGGAGCGTGACTTAAGTGATGCGGTCTGATAGTTCACAAGGAACTCTTGTCCCTCCCTGCATTTGCCTTTGTAAAATGGCCATTTTACAGACAAGGAAGTAGAGGCACAGAGGGGCTCAGTGCCCGCCCACAGCTAGGCGGGGGGTGGGGGGGTCAGTGAGTGACTGTGGTCCAGATGTGCTTTTCTCCAAAACGGTGACGTCTTGCCCGGTCCCCCAGGTTTGGCGTCAGTGCGGTGGCTCACCTGTGCGGGCGGCGGGCCGTCAGCCCCATGGAGGACCGGTGAGGGGACTCTGTGGCTCCTGGCCAGGGTGGGTGGGAGGGCTACGGGGGGAAATGCAGCCCAGGGCCTCGGCAGAAGGGCTGGCTGCATTCAGGCTGCAGCGCTAGTCTGTGGGGAATGGGCCAGGGCCCTGCAGACAGCTTGACTTTGAGTCCAAGGTTAAAGTATTGATTTTGGTGAGCAGAGAGATAGTGACCAGAGACCCAATCAGGAAAAACCGAATTAAACCCTGGAATTGATTGGCTGTGCTGACCAGGACGACTCTGCCACTTAGATGTTAATAAATCAAATGAATAAAATTAAGATGAGGGCCCAGTGGGGGAGGCAGATGGGAGAGGACAGGCAAGTGGGGCTGTCCGTGCTCCATGCTTGCGAGGGGTAGTGTCCCAACCCTAGGGCAGGGCAAGGCAAGGCACCCCATCTGGGCAGCTTCAGGCCCTGCAGGGATGGGCTGCGGAAGCAGAGGGACTGTGCCCCCACTGGCATGATCATGAGGGACTGGGTCCTCTACAGGAGTCCCTCCAGAGTCGGGGCAGGAGCAGAAGGCAGTGCTGCACTGTGTCCCTTTTAGGTCAAGTGGGAGGAACACGAGATCTGACATGAGAAGACGTTGGTTTGGTTCATTCCAGTCTGGATCTCGCCACCTGCTCGCTGTAATGATTTGGGGGAAGCGTCTGAACCACTTTGAGTTTGCTTCCACCTCTGTGGAGTGGGAAGAATAATTATCCTGGTCTCCCAGCCTCGCCGGAGGATCAGGGTGCCAGTGTCATGAAAGGGCTTTCGGGACTGTAAAGGTCAATTATGGTCTTTTCTTGTTGATACCTCTGGCTTTGCGGGAACAGCTCCTCACAAATTTAGTGCACATCAGGCTCACTGGAGGTGTGGATGACAAATAGTTTTCTGGGTCCCAAATCCTCTTAATTTTCTAGACCTCCCCGACATCAGTGAATTTGGAATATGAAAATACTCTGAACGGAGCCTGCAGTGAGCTGGCTGTCCGCCGAGGTGATCCTTTAATGGGAGGACGGGGACTGACCCTAGAACTAAAGTGAGGTCTGGGGGCCCCTGCGGCTTCTCCAGCCCCTAGAGAGGAGGCCTTGTGGGCAACACCCCATGAGACCGAGTGCCTTCTTGGCTTGCCTGCCTGAGCTCCGCTGCCAATGACACGTGGACAGATGTAGTCTGTGTCATTCCAGAAACACGCCCCGGCCCCCAGTGACCACTTAGGGAGAATTTCTCAGCTAGATTAGTGCTTCGGGTGGGGTCCTTGTTAATTATGTCCCTCCACCATAAAACCCAGTGGAAGACCTCCCCCGTCTAATGAAACCCAGCTCTACAAGATTAATCTGGTCCCTCATTAGCATGTTGGCAAGTAAGCGTGTTAAACTGCCCAGCCGTGAAACCAGGGGCACAAACATCGCCTTAGAGACTTGGAGTTGATTCAAGGTCTCACTGCCAGACTTGCTCAGCCCAGGACACCCCTACAGAGCAGGGACTGTCCCCCGTGACACTCGGCTCACCCCACTGTTGGGCTGGTGCCTTTTCTCAGAGGACTCACTGTCTCTGTCAGGACTGGAAGGGGTGCCTGAGCACCGCCCATCCCCCGAGTGTTTAACAAAGGCAAGGTGTCCGTTCTGTGTGTGGGTTCTGCTCCTCCTGTCTCCCCCTCCACGGTCAGGGAGGACATGTCCCCAGTGCCTAGTACAGGAGATGAAGCCCTGTGGTCAATAATAATGGTGGGGGGCACCTGTTAGACACTGGGCAGCCATTAGAAGTCTTATGTGTATTATCTTGTGTTGAGCACTTTCCATGTCTTATCTGCCCACCGCCCTGTGGGATGGACACTCCTATCATCTTGCTGAATCCTCACAATGACTGTGTGAAGTCCCTGGCAATTTTTGTCATGGATTTACAGGTGAAGAAAGGGAGGCTTCTGTGAGTTAAGTAACATGTCTAAGGACACGCTGTGAACAGGTGGCAGGGTTCAGCTGTGACCGAGAACAATGCACTCTGAGCCATTCATTCTCCTGCCCTAAGTGAGGTTTTCAGTAGCCGCGTGGAAGCATGGGCTCGCGAAATCTGGGAGTGGGAAGGGGCCTGTAGGAAGCCCAGGGTGGCTGTTGAGCTGCCTCAGTGTCCCCAAGCCTAGAGGTGAAACCAGGTTTGGCCCATGTCTGCGCAGACGTGTGCCTCTGACCCATACATCTCCGTTGCGCCGACTGTTGGGGCTTAGCAGGGTCCCCCTCCTTCCATCCTTGGTGCTTCTAGGAGCCAGAATTTTCCAGCTCCCTAAGTCCTGTACCTTGCTGACTGCCCCTGGGCCCTCTTTCTGGATTTCAGATATCTGACCTTTCAGGCATCAGGGAGCCTGTTGGGGACCCACTCGGGGAGCTGGCCTGCCCAGCCCCCCTTGCAAGCAAACCAACAGTTTCCTCAGGCAAAGCAGACGGGTTTTTATAGCCTGGATCTGGCCATCTGGCCCAGGTCAGCGAGCCGTCTGGGGGGAAGCAATGAGAAATACCAACCTACATAAAGATGAGTTCCTGATGTCTCAGCTGGGGCCCCTTCCCAGCCTGCACAGCAAGTGGGAATCTTCCCTTCAGCAGCCTGGCTCGACCACCTTTTCATACAACTCCTGCTGGGGGCAGGCAAGTAGAAAGGCTTACGGGTTAAGGCTGAGCTCTTCCTTCTCGAGACTTCTACCCACGGTTCGGGTTTACAGCTAACGGGCAGCATAACAAGATAGCACTTCAATTAGGAGGTCTGGCGCGTGTTCTTGATGCTCCCGCAGCTATCGTGGAGACAGAAGAGACCAGAGGTAACTGGGTGACCTTGGGGAAGTCACTTATTTTTTCTCTTCTTCATTGTCCTTGTCTGTAAAATGAAGAGAGTAGTGCCACCGGCCTTATAGGATTGTGAGAATTCAAATGGATTAAAACACTTAACACAAGGCACTCAATCACTATTAGCTGTTAACTGGTACCTTAGTTTCTTCATCTGTAAAATGGGACCACTTACTTCATAAAATTGCTACAAGGATTAGCTTCCACATATATGCTTTGAAACCCATAAAAATCTGAACAAAGTATTTAAAAGCTTGTCGGCTCTGCCTTCCAGAGCCACATAGAATAAACCTAAACCCTCCTTTATTCTTTCTCTGATACATGAACAAGTGAACTAGAATTTCAGAAAGTGAGCTGGGCCAAAGGGCAGTAAGGGATATGTCTTGGAGGATAGTGGGGGTGGGGGCAGGTTAGAGCCCCCGGTTCCCTGGCTGTGGGCCTGGCTTCCCTGGGGAAGGAGCCACCATCTTAAATACCAGCTCAGCCTCTCTAGCACTGATCACAGCTTCCCTCTCCTGTCTGGTTCTCAGCTATGCCGTGACCGTCCAGGAATCATACGCACACCCCTTCGACCAGATCTACTACACGAGATGCACAGACATCCTCAACTGGTTCAAGTGCACCAGGCACCGGTGAGTACCTCTCGGGCGATGGGGCAGGGAGAATGTGCTGGGCCCTCAGGGCTCACCTTCATGCCAGTTAGTAATGGAGATCTGAGATGCTCTGCTGAGGGCTTCCTTCTGGCCAGAGAAGCTCATGGGCAGGGCGGGCCAGAAGCGCTAGGGAATGACTGCCCTTGGGGTGTCCCTCAGCCAACGAGACTCATGGGGAGTTGGTGGGTAAATCCCCCAGCTCCCTCACCCTGAGGGTAGAGGGGAGAACTCTGAGGAACATTCTACACATACCCCAGCGTGCTGTGAATGGGCTGCCTTTTCTTCCCCGTCTCTTCCCCCCTCTCCTCCCAGGGCTTCCTTAGATTGTCTCCCCAGTAAACAGCTTGTCCTGGAATCTCTGCCTCAGGGTCAGCTGGGGGAACTGCAACCTCAGACAGATCCCTCAGAGCAGGGGCAGTCCATGCCAGGGCAGCTGGCTGGGGAAACTGAGCGCAGGAGAGAATCGGGCGCCCTCTTGGCCCCTTGTCCAGCCTGCCCATGGGAAGTGCTCAATCTGAATGACAGCCTGTGGGTCTCCAGCTCCCTTGTCTGCAGCCCTCCTGAAGATCTTGCCATTCTGTCATGTCGCTGGGGCAGAGAGGAGAGGGAGGAAGAGAGAACACGTGTTATTGGACAATCCTGGGCAAGTTGTTTCATTTGGGGATTCCCAGTGTGCTCATCAAACGTATAGTGATCCCACCCTACTTACTCTCACAGGGTCCAGATAAGGTCAGGGATGCTTTGAAAAGTGCAGGGGAAGATGGGGAAAAGCGAGCTATTAGATCCGGGCAAGGTGGCACTATTATTTGGGGGGTGAGAGGCAGCAAATGAAGTGTCCGTGAGCCTATGATGGGGAGGCCAGCCACCTGTTAGGCCTCTTGCCTAGTTGCCAAACACTCTTGTTGGTTCCGGATTTCTTTGGCTTCCTACTTGTGGGCCTTGTCCCTCTTTGTGGTTTATGCCCAAATCACGGTGGGTAGCAAGGTGAATGGGGAAACTTGCTTTATGCTGAAGCAAAGGCCTGGTTTTCTTTGGGGTTTTGTTTGTAACGTTGCTGTGAGCGTACACATAATAGCTGCTTTAACATCCTTCTTTGCTGATTCCAACATTTGGCCCACTTCACGGTGGTCTTCATTCATTGTCTTTTCCTTTATGTAGGCGGTGTTTTCCAGTTGTTCCTTGTGTCTGGTAATTTTGGATTGTATTCTGGGCACTGTTCATGGCAGAGATTTTAGAGAATGAAATCTGTTATGTCCCTCCCAGGAGTATGGATTTGTTGTTGTTGTTTGTTTGGCCAGCCAGTTAATCTGGCTGCATTCAATTTCCAGACGATAAAAGTTTCACAGGTTTTGTCTAAGCGGGACTGCGTGGGACCTGCCCTCCACACACACCTTTCAGGGGCCAGGAGTTTGGGCAGAGATTTTACAACAAATATGGTGCTGTCTCTTTGTGGCTTTTCTCTTTTCTGGGGTTTTTGCTTTTCACTCTCAAGTTCCTGGATCAACCCTGGGGTTGTCTTGTGGTCTTCAAGTCAGTAAGGCTCTGTGTTTTCTATCTGAAGTGTAGCCACGTGGAGTATGGTTGACTCGGGCCTGCCCTTGGGCTAACTTGGGCCCGTGTCATTTCCTCCTTTCAGGTGTCTCATTTCCTCTAGTACCCACCTTTGTTCTCTCTCTGGCGCCTTATGGTAGTTCCTCCCCGACCCTCCCCCAGACTGTACAGTTTGTTTGTAGGAACTTCGGTCCAATAGAGCTACTTGGCCATGGCTGCATCCCCTTCCCATAGCCGTTGACTGTGAAATGAAGAGGTGGGACCAAATGCCCCCTTCCAGCTTCCTCAGCTGTGCCAAGTGGGCTGCCCGTGGCCCCCAGTCAAAGGTGGAGGCAGAAATCGAGGTCCTGCTCCCTCCATGAGCTCGTCAGGCCCTGTGCCAGAGCAAAGTTTGCTCTGAGGTGTGGCTTTGCTGGGTACTCAGAGGCCGGGGCTGCCATCCATCAGCGCTGGGGGGGATGGTGAGTGAGTGGCTGCTTATTAAAATAGGCTGCATTCCTGGAACGTGAATTATTTTGCTAAATTATTGAGTTGCCTTGCAGCTTTCCTGCTAACCTGGGGTGTGCGTGCTGATAGAGACACCATCAGTCTGCTTCAGCAGAGAATGCTTTGTTTAAATGCAGCACCCCTTCCCTGACAGTCTGGCCCCTGGCCCCTTCCCTCTACTGCTCCCCTCCCCAACAATGGGAGTGAGCAAAGGGTGAGAAAACTAGAAGCAGCAGGAGACATCTCTCTCCTGGGAGGCTGGCATGGTGCTGAGACCAGCTCTCCATTGGAAGGGCTGGGGGATATGCCTGTGTGGTGGGACGACTGGGTTGGGTGAACTCTCAGCCAACCCTCTTTCTTTATCTGAGAGGCCCATGCCATCCCAACCCCCTCAATTGCCGGGAGCTGCTTTCCTGTGCCGGGGAGGTAGCTTCAGTTTGAGGCCGGCTTACATTTCATTATGGGTTTTTGACAAAGTAGAATGACCTTAGTTTACGACATTCCCAAATATCACAGATTTCCCCAGGGCCCTGCACTGTCATTTGTCATAAAGCGTGTGCTTTAAGGACTGGGAGGGGTAGCCGAGCCAGTGCTATGGGGCTCCCTTCCCAAGTTGGCCTGACCCTCCATTGGAAAGCAGGCTATATGCATCTCCCATATCTGGCCTCTGCTGCTCTGCCCCCTGGAGGGGGCCCAAAGGGCAGGCTCCCCTGGGATGTGGATGGGGAGGTGAAGGAACTCTGGCTTCAAGGCCCAATGACTTAGGTTGAATCCTCATCACACATCATGACCTTGGGAAGTTACTCCCTCTCTCTGTCCCTTAATGGTCACATCAGTCTCTTCCATTTTGACCCTAGGTGTGAGGAAGGGGCTTTGCCTACCAATACCCCATTTTTACTTCCTCCTAAGGACTCGGTCCTTCCACCAGCCATTTATCTGGTCTTTCTCCCTCACCATGGCCATCCTGTATAACCAGCCGGCCACCCTGTGGGGACTGGCAGGACTGGCACAGGGCCCTAGTTTAAGCCTAGTGGCTTTGAAATGAGAGTGACTTGGGTTTGAATCTTGACTCTGAAATGGATTCATTGTGTGACCTTGAGTGAGTCATTAACTTCTCTCAATATCAGTTTTCTCATCCATAAAACCAAAGGAGGGGTGCATAAAATAAGAATAAAAACTCTAACAAGGAAATAAAAGAAAGGTGACATAGTCATACCACGTGCCTCAGATAGAGAATGCAATGAGATTTTGCCTATAAATCTCTCTGGCACAGGAGGAAGTATCAAGGCCTCTGTCAGCAGAAGGGCCACACCCCAGGGCTCTGACTCCCAAGCCAGAGCTGCTTGGGGCCTTAGCTTCTCCCTGCTGCAGAACCAGGGCCCGGGTCTGAGCCTTCCTGATGTTGGCATGCAAAGCTCTTGCCCGGGACACATTATTTGTGGCGTGAGGGAGGTTAATCCACTCTCTGGGACTGAGTTGGACTCAGAGGGCCCTTTGCTGACTCTTCTTCCATTCTCCAGGTGGGGGGAATCTGTTCTCTGGAGCCTTTCAGCTGCCTCCTCCTTTGGGCAGTGGCCCTGGCAGAGATGCTCTCAGGGCCCCAGTCCAGTCTGGGTCCCTGTCCCAGGAGCTCCCTAGGGTCTGGAGGCCTTCAGGAGAAGCCCCTGGTTACCTTGCACTATCACCCCAGAAGTGATCTTCCAAAACCCTTCTCCATATCCTGCTGAAGAGACTGGGGGGAAGTCGGCAGGTGTAGCGAACGGTGTGTGAGTCCTATGTTCTGCATCAAAGTGGCCCAGATGCAGCCATCGATTTTTCTTTATTGTGTTCCTTCATATTTGAAGCCGCCATGCATTTTAAAGTAATTATTGAATGGCATCCCCAATATAGCTTAACACAAATATCATTCTAACGCGAGGGATTGATTTTCAATACTTTCAAGTGGCTTTCTCCCTTGTGCCTCAGGATCAGCTATAAGACGGCGTATCGGCGCGGCCTCCGGACCATGTACCGACGGAGGTCCCAGTGCTGTCCCGGCTACTATGAGAACGGAGACTTCTGCATACGTACGTAGGAGCCATCTCCCTGGGGATGGAGGGGGAGGGGAGGGAACCCATAGGAAGGGAGGTAGGGCTGTCATCCAGGTCCTGGGGAGCTGGCCTCAGCTGACCTGGGGGCTCCAGAAGTCCCTGTCTGCTACCGGCTCTGAGGGGATCAATGGGTCTGGTACAAATATGTGAATGCAGATTTGGCCCTCCGGTCAATCTCCTAAGAGGATCGGATGGACGCCAGTCAGTTCTAGGCTTTGCTGGGGTCAGGAGAGAAGTGGACACTTTTGAAGTGTGGGGAAGAAGGGCTGAATGCCTGGTGCATATCTGAAGGGCTTCAGAAGGCTTTGCTGGACGAAAGTAGACATGGATGGATCAGTGGGTGGAGAGAGATGGATGCGTGGAGGGAGGGATGGAGAGTGGAAGGGAGGAAGGAAGACAGGCTGGCTCACTGGGTGGCAAGAGTAAGAGAGATCACAAGGGGCCGGTTCTAGGAAGTGGGAGCATTTCTAAAAAGGATCAGGAGACCTGAGGACAAGGTAGGTGCGAGAGCTGAGTTTCTGGCACCTGTAGACCCTCTGGGTGGGAGGGCAGCTCTGTGCACTGGGAGATACCCAGGAGTCTGCAGGTCTGGGGTCTGGTCCCAGCTTCCCAGGGACGTGCCTTTGGGCAAGTCACTTAACCTCTCAGTGGGGACGATTTAGCGTTAGGGTTTGTTAGAGTCCAGTGGACTCTTTCCCACCACCTCTGACAGGTGCATTGGGGCCAGTATGGGGCTCTCCAGGTGGCAGTGGAGTTTTGCCTCAACTGTGGAGACTGTCAGAGAAACGGGGAGCCCCCCCATTAATGACAGAGGGGAATCCACCCCCAAAGCTTCTGCCTCTTCATTTGGAGGCAGATTTGGAGAGTGAGTCTCCTTGTTAGCATTCTCCTGGCCCTTTGGGTGGGTAGAATGAGCCAGCACCAGAAAGCTGGTATGGGCAGGGTGGGCGTGTTAGTGTTGGGAATGAAATGACAATTTTCCCCTCTTGATCTTACATATCCCCTCTTGCTGGAGAGGCTCGATTCTAATTGCATTACAGGAGTGAATGAAAAATGCTCCCACAGATGGGTTCTGTAGTGATGGCTTTGCAGGAAACATACAAAGATACTCAAAGTCATCCACAAAAGGCTGTGTCTCAGGAACAGGGCAGAGGACTAGGCTGGGACAAGGCATTTGCCAGTGGGGCTCCTATGGGGACCTGAGTGGAGAAATGAGATGATGATCGAGGTTTTCCTGCTGCTGCTCTGTGTGCCCAGAGGAAAGGGAGAGCCAGGCGTGGGATGTGACACAGGACTCCTAGAGGCTGAGCAGAATGGATGTGAGTGGCCCTTCAGGTCTCAGGGGAAAAGGATGGACTCAGGGAAATGCTAAAGGGAATTCAGTTGTCAGCACGGGGTTCCAGAAATGGAGCAGCACATTCCTTTTCTAATTTCCATTATCAGTTGTTGGTAAAGCTCTTGGAAAATGAAGAGCAGGACAGAAGCACTAAGTGTCCTGATTGCACAGACCCGGTCTTGCTGACTAGGAAGGGCGGCTTATAACCTCCCACTTACTCCTTATGTAATAGCCGGGCACTGCCTGCAGGGCTGGTGGCCTTAGGCCAGCCCACCTCCAGGAAGCCAGCTGGAAAAGCCAATTTTAGGACTGAAGGCTCTTCCTGAAGGGGGACAGAAGTGCCAGCAGCGAGATGGGTCACTGTGGCACATGGGGTGCCAGTAGTGATGACCCAGAGGGGCAAGTGTCCTCCAGCTCTGGGTTTGAGTCTCAGCTCCGTCCCTAAGAACATCTTCCTCTTTACGCTCATCATCCTGGTCATCAGAGCACAGCCCTGCGCCAGGCACCATCCTGATCACTTTATGTACATGACTGCATCGGTTCCTCGCAACAGCCCTCTGAAGTGGGTACCCTGCTCTCTCCCATTTTACAGATGGAGAAACTGAGTCATAGAGTGATTAAGTGACTTGACCAGGATCATACACCTAGAAAGTGGTAGAACTGGGATTTGAACGTAGGCTGTCTGGCTCTGGAGTCTGCTCTGACCCATTTGGGTGGGCTGCTTCTCTCTCTCCGTGAGCCTAGGCAAGAGGCCATCTCTTGGTATCTCAGTTTCCATTCATCTAAAATGGGGGTAGTAACAGCTGTATCACCAGGCACAGGGTCGGGACTTAATAAAGGCCAGCTCCCTACTCCATGACTTTGGGTCTTACCATTTCTTCACTCTTGGCTTTTGTTTTAATTTCTCGCACCTCCGTGGACCCTCTCCCTGTGAAAATGCGCATGACACGTATAAACGTACGTGCACACACAGCTCTGTGCACACAGTTTCAGTGGGCTAATGGAGCCCTAAATCCCTTACAGAGTCTTTGGACCCACAGTAAGTCATTTCCTCCATATGTTCACATTTATCCATTATTTAATTTATACTGTTGCTTGTTGGCTTGTTTTTTACGTGAATGCTGGGGACATGGATGCACACAAGAGACGGTTGTTACTCAAGGAGCTTGCAGCCTAGTGGAAAGAGATGGTCTGGTACACAGATACCTGGTCCCAGAGTTATAGGTGCTTCAGCGGGCATCTTGATGAAGTAGGGCCAAATAGAATGGAGAGATCGTCTTCTTTAGTCATGCCCTCTTACCCAGTGTTACTGAGGAATCTGGGTGGCTCAGTCAGTTAAGCATCTGCCTTCAGCTCAGGTCATGATGCCAAGGTCCTGGTACTGAGCCTTGCATAGGGCTCCCTGCTCAATGGGGCATCTGCTTCTCCCTCTCCTTCTGCCCCTCCCCCTACTTGTGTCCTTTCTCAAATAAATAAATAAATAAACAGAATCTTTAAAAAATGAGGAATCAGCTCTAGACAGAAGACTGAAGGGGGAACCCTCGCAGGGTGTTTAACCTGTATTTATTAGACGCCCACGGGGGCCCACGCATAGCGCTATGCTTGGGATAGAGGAGAAGTGTTAGACATTGCTCCTGCCTTCATGGAACTTCCAGTTTTGTTGGGATGGCCAGGCAACTCGCAGAAGAACCATGGATGACAGCCGGAGGAGAGTGTGTGAAAGAACACAGATGGGACATGCCAGGCCGGGGAGAGCACTGTGACCTGCTCTCCCCTCAGGAGGCTTCGGGGGGCTTCGGGCTGGATGGAATGGTGTCTTTGGACATGGAGGGGACAGGGAACCCCATCAGCAAAGATGGGGAGGTGGCTGGCCTGGCTGCGGGAGGCAGATCTGGGCTGGGAGGCTGGCTGGGTGAGGCACTTACTCATTTCCCCGGGGCTGCCGTTTTAAGCAGTGCAACCTGGCTGGCTCAGTCCACAGGAGTGTGCTGGCTCACCCCACTGGAGGCCAGAAGTCCAAATCAGGGTGTCTGCGTGGTTGGTTCCTCCTGCTCCAGGCCCCTCCCCTCGCTTCTGGTAGCTCCGTGGCTCATGGCGCCGGAACTCCATTCTTTATACGGCCTTCTCCCCGTATGTGTGTCTGTCTCCAGGTTTCCCATTTATGGAGGGACACCTGTCAGACTGGATTAAAGCCCACCCTAACAACCTCATTTGAACGCGATTACCTCTATAAGACCCATCTCCAAATAAGGTCACATTCTGAAGAATGGGGGTTAGGACTTGAACATAGGAGGACACAGTTGAGCCCATGTATAGGTGAGGATTGGTCATTGCTGGCGTTCTCTTGTTCCTGCTTATTGTAATGGGAGGAAAGGAAGGGAACCAGCCAGGCTTTATCAGTTGCCCAGGAGCGAATGGAGAACCTAGCATCAGGGAGCTTGCATGAGGTATGGTGCCCCATGTGCTGGGTGCCAAATGAGAAGCTTGCAAACCTAGAAGCACCCAGGAATCAATGCCCTGCGGCCCCTCCCCCTCCACTTCTTTTCCACCCCTTGGGTGAAGAACCTGGTGAGAACCCATCTGATGCCAAGAGTCCTTAGGACTGTGCACGGGGATAACTGGGCAGGGCGGGGTGGGGAGAGGGGACATCATCCTCCCTCCAAAATGACCTTCCTGGAGCCCATTTCTTGGCAGAAACTAGAGGGAGACTGTGTCAGAGTAAAAACCTTGGCTGACTCTGCCATCAACTCACTGTGCAATCTTGGGAAAGTCCCTTTGCCTCCCTGGACCCACTGTGGCATAGGACAGATAATCCCCGTGCATGGAAGGAGAAAGATAAAACAATGAGTGAGCATGTCCTGCATAGACCTTGATACAGATGCAAACTCTTTGTACCATTTCCCCTGCCCCAGAGCTGCCATCCTTATCCCAGA
Organism: Mustela putorius furo; assembly: GCF_011764305.1. Classification (NCBI taxonomy): domain Eukaryota; kingdom Metazoa; phylum Chordata; class Mammalia; order Carnivora; family Mustelidae; genus Mustela; species Mustela putorius. The sequence goes on along the minus strand of NW_025422045.1, from coordinate 9,677,438 downwards.
GCCCTTGGCAGCCCTTCTAGAACCTTCTGGGCCAGAACTGCACACCTGCTCTGTTAGCTACAGATATAGCTGAATCCTAGCTCCTCTTCATCACCCAGGCACCCAATATTTCCTGAGGGTCACCAGGCACAAGCACAGTTCTCTTTCTTTCTCCTTTCTTGAGAGAGAAGGTAGTGGGCATTTTTGCCTCACAGGTGGAGCTGATTTTTTCACTTAGGGAGTGGGGTTAGAGCTATTTCGAGAAAATGCTCTTTGATTCTTAGGTGGTATCCGACTGGATGGGCTTGGTTATGACACTGTTAACGATTAACACCCAAATCCCCGTGGCTTAAAATGATAGATAAAATGATAGATGATTTTATTCCTTGTTCATTTGACATGCCGTCCTCTGCCAGGACCCAGGCTGTTGGAGCAGGGACTCTGCAGTGCTGTTGGCTGCCGAGCAGAGAGAAGAGGGCTTTGCTTAATGTCACACAGATGCCTCGGTAATCACAATTCACAATTCACTCCAGTGTATTATCAGCACCTGATTACCTCATATAAGAATCACCTGGAAGACGTGTTCTAACTTCTAACAGACTGCAGAGCCCCAGCATCGGTCTCAGACTCAGAAGACTTGGGGAGGGGACTGGAGAATGTGCGTTTTAAAAAAAAGATTTCATTTATTTATTTGAGAGAGAGAGAGATGGAGCACAAGCAGGGGGAAGCGGCAGAGGGAGAGAGAGAGAAGCAGGCTCCCCACTGAGCAGAGAGCCTGACATGATCCCCGTCCGGGGACCCCAAGATCAGGACCTGAGCGGAAGGCAGATACTTAACCGACTGAGCCGCCCAGGTGTCCTGGAAAATGTGCATTTCTAACTAGTTCCCAGACGAGGCTCATACTGCTGCGTTGGGAACTGCGCTTTGAAAACCACTGATCTACCTACCTGCTGCTGGAGAAGGTTACACAGCATGACACCTAACAGGTGCCCCCTGTTGGTATTCAGCCAGCAAGGAGGGGGAATCAATCTGTGCAATCCCCCATCTCCTTTTTCCTTTTGGTGGGGGAGGTAATGCCCCCGGACTTCCTGGAGGGGTTGTCTAGCCCTTTCAGTGCCTGCTTAGAAAGCTAGAGCCCTGCGTGTGGTTTTCATCCAAATCGAGACCTGGAGAGATGAGCCAGCAGCTTCAGGTATGCGGCTGTTGGCCCCCCCCCCGGCCTCACTGAGGCCTGGGGGTGGGGGAGGAGTTGCTCAGTTTCTGGGGAGGGGGACTGCGCAGGCCCAGTGGGGTCCATATGATTGGCCAGGGATGGCTAAGGGGGAGCCTCAGCGGTGCCTCGGATTGAACTCCAGCAAAGTCCTCACACTGTGTTTTGGGGGCTTAAGGTACTCTTGTCTTATGATAGCGGTTGTTTTATACAGTGGATGGTTATTTAAATGTAAATTTAGCTCTTGCTTCCTGACTTCCTTGCTCCTCACCTCTTGTGTTCAGTATTTCCTGGTAGGGGGCGGGGTCCACGAGCAATCCCCTCTTAGCTTCTCTCCTCTGAAATGCCGGATTTTATTTTTGTTGTTGTTGTTGTTTAGATTTTATCTCATAATCCTAAATTTAACTCTGCAACCCAGCTAGACTTGGAGGTGAAAAGGCTTTCATGAGACCCTCCCTCTTGAATGGTGCCTGTGGAATTGTAGGTTTTCAGTGATTTTTCCCTCAGGGCGTGAGGATGTTTCTCTGTTGTGTTCTGGAATTTGTCATCCCGTGTGTGCTGTCGTCTTCCTAGCATGGGTCTGGGTGTGGAGTCATCGTCATTCACACTGTTTGCTCCTCAGAAGTGTACATCTCGTTCAAGCAAAGGATTCATGTGCTTCATCAGTTATGGAAAATTCTCAGCCATGTCTCTTCTAATATCTCCTGTCCTTCTATTGAAGTCCAACATATTGGAGACTCGTGTCATTCCTTCTCTCTCCTAAGCTCTTATGTTTCATCTCTGTAGCTCTCCATGCTATATCTTGGAGATTTCTCTCAGATCCATTTTTTCAAATCCTTTCGCTCTGCTAATTAACCTGCCCGTTGAGGTCTTAATTTCAACAACGGCGTGTTTCATTCCTAGGATGTCTGTTGGTCCTTCTTCAGATCCATGTGTTCACTGTTTTATTTTTTCTCCATAGTGTCTGTTCTTTCATTATGAATTCTACTCTTTCAGTGATTGCTTTAGTTATTTCAAACATATTTCTTTTATAGTCTCAGATGGTTTTATCTTGAGCTATTCATTCTATATGTCAAGATAATTCTGTGTGGAGTCCATGAGTTTGACTCAAGCTCCTAGAGTATCAGTTCTGGGGGTGGACACTGCTTATTCTCCCCTGTGGTGGATCCCCCCCCCCATATCAGTTATAATTTCTTTTTCCCTTTTTTAAAAAATCGCTGTGAACTCTTGAGCTTTTTTCCCTCTTCCCCCACACCCTGGAGGGGTGCATGTGCCCCCTACATCAGTTCTGCGTTTTCTTATTAGGCACACTAATGGTTTTCAGTGGCTCACGACCCATTTTTGCATCTCTAACTTGGTTTGGGATTCCGCATTGAGACTGGAACTTTGGCAAAGGCTTGGAGTTTTTCGTGGTTTTGTTTTCTGGGTTTTTTTTTTTTTTTTGTTGTTGTTGTTGTTTTGCCTTTTCCTTTAAAAAAATTGATGTGAAATTCACATAACGCAATAGTAATGGTTTTGAAGTATACGCTTTGTGGGGGTTAGTTCATTGACAGTGTTGTGCTCCTGTCACCTCTGTCTAGTCCTGAAAGGTTTTCATCATGCCTGCAGGAGACCCTGGACCCATGAAACGTTGACTCCCCATTCCCCCGTCCTGGTTTTTTGTTTCTTGTGGAAGACTTCTTACTCATGCAGAATCCTGTGTTTTTCACTCGGCTGGTGGGTGCATTTTCAAGTTTCCCCTGCACAGAGCTGGCAGGTCCCAAGGCCACATCTGCCCCTGTGTGTGGGTTAAATCCCAGGCTCCCAGCCGAGCTGGGGACAGCAGCTAGCTAGACCCCCTGTTCTCTGGGCTACCTTAGCTTGAGCATCTGCCCTTTTGTACCTGCTCTAACCCTGCCCCACCCCGCTTCCTACCCCGGCCACTTTCTCTTACACTTGGGCACTTACCTTTCTTTCTCTCATTTGAGCACAGTTAGATATCTCTATTTTTATTTATTTTATTTTTTATTTTTAAAAGATTTTTATTTATTTATTTGACAGACAGAGATCACACGTAGGCAGAGAGGCAGTCTGGGCGGGGGTGGGGGGAGTAGAGAGCCTGATGTGGGGCTCAATCCCAGGACCCTGGGATCATGACCTGAGCTGAAGGCAGAGGCTTTAACCCACTGAGCCACCCAGGCGTCCCCTCTATTTTTATTTTTTATTTTTTGTACTTTGGGAGAATTTTTGTAGCAGAAGGGGCTACTTTGGCCTTTCTCCATGTCCCTGGAATTCCATGCCCCTGTTTTCTAGTGAGCAGTGGGATGCAGGGGCTTCATGATCAGACCCAGTGACATTTAGTTCAGTGCTTCCCTGGACTGACCGCTGACTTCCAACAACACTAATAAAACAGTGTCCCGTCTGGAGGCTGACCCACCACTTTTCCATACAGTCTGTTACTTGCTCCTCACGGACTGGTGGAAGGTCACAAGGGCCTGGCACAGCAGGAAGAACAGACGCCAGGGGAACCTAAGCCCCTTTTCCGATGGAGTGCAGCCCAGGAACTGAGATCTGTGTGCCCTCCAGTCCTACCCTTCCCCTCCTGCAGAGGGTCTCCTGCTGGCCAGAAGAGGGAAGTGGGGGGTCAGATGAGGGGGTGGGTGAAGAGGTTTGTTTGGAGAGGAAGGGACAGAAGCCAAACTGGTTTGATTTAAAATGTTTGCTAAGGTAGCACACCAGGATCAAAGTAGGGAGTTGGGGATTGCTATGTGTGTGTGTGTACACGTAGAGCTGTAGGTCTTGCCTGAAAGTCCGGCCTTTCCTCCTGTAAAATAATTCCCTGCTGACCCCCTAAGAGGCTCCCCTGGGATTGCTGCCAGCTGCCAGTGCCAGAAACACTGCTGACGCTGCTCCCCCAAGTCACCAGCACCTGGTGCTGAGCCTTGCTGCCTGGACCAACCTTCATCCTTCCATCTGTCCATCCATCCCTCCATCCATCCACATTTATTAGCTCTCTAGGCCTTGAAGGCACGCTGAGTCCTGGGGATAGAGAGATGGATAAGAAGTGTATGGTCTAGTGGGAAATAGATATATTTTAAAAATTCCAACGTAGCATGATAAGCATCTTAAATAAGCAAGCATTTTAAATAAGTAGTCAAGGAAACGGAGGGTGTCACCAGGTGGGTGGAGGTGGCTGGGGAAGGCGGGGGGATATTGCTGTTCAGCTGCCCCAACATGTCCTCACCAAGTGGCCAAAGTCGGTGCAGCCACCTCGATCTCATGCCCAGTTTCACGGGTTTAGAACATTGGTTTAGGACGCCCAGAGTGGCTGAGCTCCACCTGATGATTCTCAGTGACCAAACTCCTAAGATACTGATGCTTAACCCTGCAGCAGATGATGTCATTTACAGTGAGCACACCCGACATGGGCTCTTGTCCACCTGTTAGCGCTTTTTGGCCCTCGTGAAGGTTCTTGAACAAGTAGATTTATGGTAACAGCACCAAAGCCCAGCAGCTTCTCTGGACAGCTGTCCTGTTAGTACCTTGTTTAGGTTCCTCTGATTTTGCTCTAGAGTACCACTTGTCTGAGAGCCATGTGGCCCCCTCAGTCAGTCTGTCCCACTGGTTGTGATGCTGCCTCGTCTGTCCATCTATCCCATTCCAAAGTGAGCTCGCGAAGCTGAGGGACCATGTCTCCTATGTGGGTTGTTGCCAGGCCCAGACATAGTGCTTGGAGCTCAGTGCTGAATAATTACTGAATGGGTGAGAAAGAAATTGTGTGAATAAAATAGACTCAGACCCCCAGCACTGAGAGACCTCTCTGGGAGAAGCAACCATAATAACTCTGTCTGGGGAATTATAGGGTGGTGGTGGTGGGGCGTGGGTGAGGGAGGGGGATCAAAAAAGACTTTAAGATTTTAATTAGTAGAGAGAAAGCATGAGTACGAATTGTGGGGGGAGGGGCAGAGGGAGAGTGAGAAGCAGGCTCCCCATCAAGCAGGTAGCCCAATGTGGGGTGTGATCCTGGGACCCCATGATTGTGACCTGATCTGAAGGCAGACGCTTAACCATCTGAGCCACCCAGGGACCGGGTATGCCTCCGAAAAAGAATCCTTGAAGGAGGTTGGTTTTGAGCAGAGTGTCAACGATGAGTAGGAACTTAACAGGAGGGCAAGGAGATGGGCATTGATTAAGACAGACCCTGAGTTTTAAAGCTCGTTCTGTCCCCTGGGTGACTGTCCCCTGAGCATGGTATTTTGTCATCTGTAAGATAAGACAGGGCTGTATTAAGGACCTGCCCCTTTGGGCGTGAGTGGACGAAATGAGTTACCACGAAGAAAGCATTCTGGATGGAAGCTGGCATGCAGTGAGGGCTCAGTAAATGGTAGCTACTGCTGTTTGTGTCCTGTGTGCAAGGAGGGCACTTTGTGGCCAAGGAGCCAGCATGAGCGCAGGTGAGAGAGAGCAGCTGAGATCAGGGCAGCGTCAGCAGGCCTCTGTGGCCAGAGCATGGGAAGCATAGGAGTGGTGCTTGGAAGGGCCGGGTGTGGACGGATCTGGACCCTTAGCACTGCACAGACAATCTCATTGAAGGGGGAAAGCAGCCAGTGACATGCTGGGGGGTGTCAGGGAGCCATTGCTCTGGGACAGCAGCATGGAGGGATGGCTGAAGGGGTGAAAGACCCATCCGGAGGTCCCTGGGGACAGGGTGAGCCATGGATGGGGTGAACTGTGGATAGCCGTGCTCAGGCACCCTGGTCAAGAGAACATGGGAAATCTGGGGTCTGGCTGGCTGCATTTTGCTGGCCTAGCCCCAGAGTTTCCCCCACCTGCAGCGAGGGCCAGCAGGGTCCTGTGTGCTGACGCAGCGGTGGAAGGATCAAGGCACTGCTGCTTAATTACCTGCTGCAGCTGTAATGGAAACTCAGCTATCCAGACCGGGCAGCCTCCGAGGGGAAGCCTCGATTAGCAGCAGAGCCGCTGGACGTTTATCTAAAGTCCTCTTCCTGGGTGTCCAGGGCCCCAGTTTCTGTCTTCTGAATTCCATTAGTATCTATGGGATGCCAGCTCTGATTTCTGGCCCTTGTTGGGGTTGGCTGCTTCTCTGATGTTCTCACGGCGGCTGGCCCCAGCTGACTTCCATCCATCTCCTTCTTCCCTCCCTCCCTGCCTCCACCATGCTGGCCTCCTTGCTGTCCTGGGTGTGCCTCACCGCAGCACCCAGGAAACCCTGAGCACTATCCCCTCTGCGGGAGTGTTTTTCCCCCAGATAGCCCCGTGGCTCTCTCCCTTCTTTCACTCCATCCTCTTCTCAAAGGTTGTATTATCAGAGTCTTTCCTGACCACCCTCTCTGAAATAGCAGTCCCACCAACCATCTTTCTGTACCCCCCCATCCCGTTTTGTTAATTAGTGCTGTTGCTGCCTGAAACAGAGATGTAGACCTTGCGTATTTTTTGTCTCCCCAGTTAGATAATGTGCTCAGTAAGGAACAAAGGACGTTGATTTGTTCCTAGTTGAAATCTCTACTCTTATAGCAGTACCTGGCATATAGTAGGTGTTCAATAAATGAAGAATGATTGAATGAACACATGAACTCTAAGCTCCCATGGGCAGGAGCTCCCCTTTCGTAAACACACCACATGTTATGTGGGCTACGATGGCTCACAGTGTACCATGCAGAGTAGGGGCTCAGAAAATAGTGATCAGGTACCACCAGTGCATTCCCCTGCCCCCTCCCAGAGTTCTGATCCTTCCTTCCTGTGCCCCCCACTGCAGCATTCTGTACCTTGCTTCCCTGAGGTCTCATTGTGGTTTCTGATCCTTTCTGCCCCAGCCAGGCTCTTTTTTTTTTTTAAAGATTTTATTTATTTATTTGACAGCGAGGGATCACAAGTAGGCAGAGAGGCAGGCAGAGAGAGAGGAAGGGAAGGAAGCAGGCTCCCTGCCGAGCAGAGAGCCCGATGCGGGACTCGATCCCAGGACCCTGAGATCATGACCTGAGCCGAAGGCAGCGGCTTAACCCACTGAGCCACCCAGGCGCCCCTCCAGCCAGGCTCTTGAATTCTGCATGCTGTCTCCCTCTGGGACTTTGTACCAGCTGCCCCTGCTCCCGGAACCCCTTGGTCCTGCTTTCTGTAGAAGCTCTTGGAGACTCAGTGCAGAGCTGAGTGGTCTCTGGGGGTCTCCACCACACATCTCCCTCTCCCCTCCCAGTCCTGATCTCAGCCCTGTTTACCCCCTAACTGCCCTTACTTATTCTCTCTCTCCCTGGACAGCCTGAAAGCCATGGCTGTGGGACCCCTGTGTCCCTAGCACCCAGCACAGGGCCCAGCAGGGACACATGCTTTCCATAGTGCCTTGTTCACTAGAAGAATGCCATGTGGGTTGGCTTTTCCTGAGGACCCTGAAAGGATATCCGAAGGAGTAGTCTCTGGGTGGGAACCTGAGATCCCAGAGTAGAGGGTGGCTTGCCCCAGTTAGGGTCCTTGTCCCCATTTCCCCCCTCCCCCTTGGGTCCACAGAGCCCCCAAATTCTGATGTCTGCACCCAGTGTCACCCATGTGTGCAAAGAGCCTGGGGACCCTGCTCTGAGGCTCTGCAGGGACTTAGCCCACTGTCTCAGATCCTAGGAGGCTAACTCTGTGGGTTGGAGGTGAGCTTCCAAGACACGAGGAAGCAAAATTCCCAGGCAATGCTTCTTGGTTTGTGAAGCTCCTCCTTCCCTCCAGGTCTTTGTAGCACAGAGGTTTCAAAAAGTGGCCCTTAATGGGATTTTGTGGATGACAGACAGGCCAGGCCCCAAGTCTCCCCTACTGTTTGCTCTTTGATTAAGGGAAGCTGAGTGGCTTCAGTGAAGGTGAAAATGACACATCAGAGTCTCCCATGGCTCTCAGTGTCCATTCAGTACTCTTGTCTTTGAAGAGCCTTGATCAGCTGCCCATCAAGTGGATGGGGTGGGGACCAGCTGGGCATGGGAACCAGCTCATACCATTCTCGGTGGGCATTGACCAAGACTCATGGAAGGCTCAAGAGCCCAAGCCCCTTGCCTTGTTGTAGGCACCCATCCCACTGCCCCTGCCTTGTCCATACCTGGGGATAAGAATGAAAATATTTAAAGACATGTTTGGCACTTCTACCGATAGGTTAGAATGGAATTAGGGCTGGGGTGCCTGGGTGGCTCAGTGGATTAAGTGTCTGCCTTCGGCTCAGGTCATGATCTCAGGGTCCTGAGATCGAGCCCCGCATGGGCTCTCTGCTCAGCAGGGAGCCTGCTTCCTCCTCTCTCTCTGCCTGCCTCTCTGCCTACTTGTGATCTCTGCCTGTCAAATTAAAAAAAAAAAAAAAAAAAAAGAATGGAATTAGGGCTATAGAGGCCTGTTGGGGTGCTGGGGGTTAACAGTATAGGTGCCTGATTATGGGTAGGTGGGAGACTGGGGAAGGGGCAGGGGTGGCAGCACCAACTAGAGCAGAAGTATTTAGTTGTTTTAATATTTACTGCCCTTCTCCCCAGTCTAAGTCCTGGCCTGAATCTGAAGATGTGATAGGTCTGGACCACCCATGATATACGGATGCTTGAGTATCTGGCTGTGTGCGCACGTGTGGAGGCTACTCCCAGCCCACGAAAGTGGTGTCCCGGGGTGCCTGGCTGGGACTCCTGATCTTGACTCTGGATCTTGAGGTCGTAAGTTTGAGCCCCACATTGGGTACAGAGATGACTTAAAAATCTTTTAAAAAAAGAAAAAAAAGGGAGTGTCTGTGTGGCATGTCGTGCCAGACAGTGTACAGGTCAAGAACACAGATCCTAGAAGGGGAGTGAATTACTTAGCATCTCTGTGCCTCAGTTTACTCAATTGTAACGTGGCGTAGCAATGTTACCTTTCTTCACAGGGTTGCTGTGAGCATTAAATAAGTGAATACATGGTAGGAGTTGTGACAGTGTTGGCTTTGACTCTTACATACGCACTGGTGTATTTGTGAGTACTGGGTTTTTCATGTGTGACGGGCTCCCCACCCCACGCGTCAGGTGTGCACACGTGTGTTCTCAGCATACAGACTTGCTGTGTGTGTATGCGGCAAGTCTGCCAACAAAAAGGGCCCTGTAGCCCGCTTGCCGGGCATAGAGCCGCAAGCTCCTGTGTTTAGGGAGTGTGTGTGTCCACGTCTCCCCCAGTCCTTCTGAGAGTCACCTTCCCCATCCTGTTTTCCCCTTTCGCTTTCTCCTTTCCAAGCAGCCAGTGGTACTGAATTGTCACCAAGGGAGCCAGAATTGTGTCTTTGCTCTGGATGGGGGAGAGGGGGGAGCAAATGACGTCATCAGTCGCCTTCCGGGATGGAGCAGACCTGGAGCCAAGGGCAAAAGTCAGGGAGGCCTTCTGCCACCCTCTGTGGGGCAAGGAGCCGCCCCTCCGGCCCCTTTTATCCTTGGCTGAGCGAAGGCAAGGAGAGGGAAAGTCTCAAATCTGGGAGCCAGGGGGACCCCAATTTAAAGGCAGCCCCCATCCCATTGGCCTGGTCAGGTGGAAGGACCAAGGCCTTGGCCTCTGTGTGTCCACAAGGTTCCATCACCAAACAAACTGCAGAGGCTTGATAGTAAATCAGCCGCGAGTGTGATTTAGAAGACTGTTTGTTTGCTCAGCTAAGCTTTTGGCAAGGTAAATGCATAAGCTGCAGAAAATCTCTCTGAAACAGCCGCAGGGCTCAGACGCCCTTCAGCCCACCATAAAGGATTCTCAAAATTATATGGACTAGATTAGTATCTCTATTACATAAAACCATTTCAATGCCTGCTCTGGGCTTTGGGAATAAAGTCACCGGACAGACCTTTTGTTGCCGTGCCCCGCCAGCCTGTGGTAATTGAAGATTTCCCTTTAAAAGTGTGTCAGGTGGAAAGAGCTCCTAATTTACTAAGTGGAGGGGCCTTTGTTAGGGAGAGTGATGCTTTGTTCTGCCTGTCCCTTTTAATCTTGTTTTTGCACAATGGACTTATTTAAAGCATTGCCAGCTGAGTTGGTTCTAGGGTGGGAAGGAGGGCGAGAGGGCTTCCTTTCCCTCTGCCGTCTGCGGTTCTTCTCCTCCTGGTCTTGCTTTTCCCTTTTCTGAGCTCCGGACTCGATCCCGTCGGGCAGGCACAAGCCCTGGGACAGACTTTGTGGCTTTGTGGCTGCTTTAGTCTTTTACTGATTCTCCTTTTTTAATTGCCTCTCTGCTTGAAACCCCAGAGGCAAGACCCAGGCTTGGGGCTGCTGGTTGCTGGTGTGCATCGAGATGAGGTCTTCAGCCCCTGAGTCAAATGCCATCTGGTGCCTGATGGGTTGGTTTGGGTTGGAGGGCCTCCCTGGTCCTGGGGCACAAGGTAGCATTTGTCGTTCGGAGAACCCTCCCCGGCGCTGGCTTGGGGCACTGGGCTTTTGCCTCGAGCATGGAGCTACCCCCCTGGGGCTTGAGGCCGCTGCGGTGCTGTCAAATGCGAGCCCCTACCTGGCTTCCAGAGACAGAGTTCTCCTCACCCACTCGGCCATCCTCTTACTGTGCTTCCTTGTGGGGAATTGGTCAGAAGATCTATAGGCTCTGAGCTTCTGTGCAGTGCGAGTTCCAGTGATGGAGATGGTGGGGCGGAGGGTTTTCCCATCACCAACAAGAGACCTAGGACTGAGGTAATAGCTTGAAATGGAAACAAGCAACTGGAAGGAGAACCAAACAGGCAACATGAGATCAGAGTCAGGGAGATCTCTGGAAAGTTGAAAGGGGGTGGACATAGGTATTGCTGGGCTGACTGTGACAAGTTCCATGCGGCTGAGACGTCCCCGAAGCTTCCTGAGGGCAGGACCTTTCAGGGCGGACACAGGCCTTCACAGTTTCTCCTGAAGATCTAACTACCAGGGGGAGTGGGAGAGGGGAAGGAGAGGCTCCCAGTGACCCCAGACTAGGTGGAGAGCCTTGTTTGGGCTCATTGGGCCCGTTTGGAACACGTCCTCCATAACGACCTCCTTTGGTGGGCATTCGCCTTCACAAGGGGTGCATCGAGAATCCCTGGGGGGGGGGGGCTTATTTTTTGGTGTCAGCCTGTCACATAATTCATCTCATTTTATCCTCAAGATGACTTCCTAGGAGCTGTTCCTCTCTTGGACACGGAAAGCCCAAGAATGTAAATGTTTTGCACAAGGGCTGACAGCCAGTAAGTGGTGAGCTGGTTTCCACTGACTGGTGTTGAGGAACCTCACATTTAAAAGTGTGGAGCCCCAGTCCTGGCCAGGGCAGGGGTGACCTGTCATTAGTACTTGGGCTCAGTAGCAGAGCCCTCGGCTCAGGCTCTTCCACTCACTGAGTTGCCCAAGATACTTCATTCCCTCCTCATTCCCTGTGCAGACTTCCTCTTGTGTCCAAAAGTGGGAGCATCAAGCCTGTCCTGCAAGGGATGGGGCTTTGTCATTGTGAGCCCCGTTAGGGACAGACCCCTAACAGGTCAGGCAGTGGGAATAACCATCTTCTCCTCCCCTACCTCTTCTCTTCCTGCTGCTTGATCATCTTCCTAGCTAATGCTTACATGGCACCGACTCTATGCCAGGCCTCACTTCTGTATTATTAACTCAATCCCCACAACACCCTGATGAAGTAGCGACTAGTCATATTCTCAGGTTTGTGGAGGAGGAAACAGAGGCTCAGAATGGTTGCCTAACTTTCCCAAGGATGCCCAGCAATGAGGCAATATGGCCAGAAGCCAAACCCAGGTATCTGGTGTGGGTCCCATGCTCCTAACCATTCAGCCGGTGGTCTGCAGGCTTGGCTGCTCCAAGGCCACCTCTGGAAGCTTCTGGTATCTCTGGAGGTTGAGAGCAGGTAGTATTTAGCTGAGCTGGCTATCTGTCCTGCTTAGTTCTATGTTTCCTGTTTTCCTCTGTGATGAAGCCTTGTCTAAGGGATTCTGCCATGTATCCTCTCTTTGCCTCAGTTTTCTTATCTGTGTAATAGGGTGGTAACAGTACATTCCAGTTAGGCTTAAGAGGATTAGGTTTAGTAAGTTCATGTGGAATGCTTAGAACCAGGCTTGGCACACAGTAAGTGTTTAATAAGAGCTCTTGTTATCTAGTATGGCAGGATAATGCAGAGAGACCTTCCCTGCTAGGCTGAGGGCCTAAGGCATCCCAGGTTTCAGATCTGGGAAGAAGCCCTGCGTGTGTAAGCATAGGGTTGGGAGGTGGGGGGCATATGGGCCCTTCCCCGGACTTCCTCATGAAAATGGCTGAAATTGTCAGAAAGAAGATCAAATAAACTTTACCTGGCTCCTGGTATGCATCAGCTTTGTACATGCTGAGCCCCAATCTTGGCCTACTGGCTCCAGGGCGCTGCGCAGATTGTCACGAAGACGGGAAGTCCATGTCTGCATTCCCGGGGAGCTGGGGTGCTGTGTGCAGGTGGCCCAGAGAGGGGGTCCAAGCATCTGTGTCTGGCAGTGCCCTTTATTTTCCTAGGGGCTCGGTGCATTTCTAAATCACCAGCTAGTCTTACAGGTCTTTGTTGATGTGTCTGTCTCCTCCTGTCTGCTGAAACGAGCCTCCATCAGGGGTGGACAGTGTGACCTCTGAAGGTCACTGGCAGCCCAGAACTCCGGGGCATGGCTGGGTCTGGGGAGGGCTCACCGTGTGCAGAGAATGGCAAACCGAGTTCCGGGCGGCCTCGCGCGTGCGCTCTCTTTCTCTCACTGAGTCTGTGATAGCAGGGTCTCCTTTGAGCAGAAGACAAAGCTGGCAGGCCTCACCCACCCGTATTTACCTTGATGGAGCTTTAAAACGCTGCTCTGACATGTGTACAAACCGCACGTGGAGCAACATGGACGCCTCAGCTGGAGGTCTTAATTACCTGCTCAGAACAAGAGGCGCTTCTAAGATCGGGAAGCTGCCTGTGCAAAGTGGTTCATTTCCCGGAGCAGGGTGCAGAGCAAGGGGAGCCATATGGCCCAGCGGTGGAACAGCTGTCCCCTGAGAAGGAACCATTCGGGAGCTTCCACCATCTGGGCGAATTATGAGACTTGTAATTCTCCCACATATGTCTCGGCAGCCCACCAACCCAGCAGTCAAGCAGGGGGACGATGGAGAGCGATGGACCGTCCCCGTGCTCAGCGTGCGGGCCTACTGCATGGCTAGCCATCCCCAGTAACCCCCAGTCTGCAGCTGCCCCCTTGCTGCGCTGCCCTGGCCAGGGCCTGTCCCTGGGCCTGTACCCGGCTGGCTCCCCTGGGATGTCTACCACTTTCCCTGGACAGCTGGGTCTTCCACTTCCTCCAGGAAATATCCATGTCATTCCTTTAACTGAGGCCGCCACTCGCCTCTTTGGCAGGGCTGGGAAAAATCTAGTTGAAGAGTTTTTAGTGGTGTGGGGCTGTTGTATTTTCTCTGCTCTATGATCCGTGCTAGGTTAAAAAGGGCCAGAGCTGCCTCTCCTGCCCACAGAAGAAAACTCAACCTGGGAAGGCTCCCTCTGGGAGAGTGAAAGGTGATGAGAGAATTCTGGTTGGCTGGAACCATTACCATCCTTCCCCCAAAGTGGCCCTCTCCTGTCCCCAGCTCCCCAGCTGGTTGGAATGATGAATACAGTCTGGTGTGTTCTCATTCCAAATGATAGCTCTCTTCTTTGGCACGAGCAGCCTATCCAGTGGGGCAGAAGGAGAGCCACGTGTGGGGTCCATGGCATGCCAGCCCCGTGACAGGTGCTCCTCCGATCTCCTGGCAAGGGTTGTGGTGGGCTGTGCCATCCCAGTTCACAGAGGAGGAAGCAGAAGTGCTGAGAGGCCAAGTAACTGGCCAGAGGTCCTTGAGCTGGGACTGGGAAGAGAAGACTCCAACTTGGGGTCCATCTGACTCCAAAGCCAGGGCTCTTTCCTAGAGACTGACCCAGACCTTGACAGAGGCAGGTCTAGCAAATTGGTGTTCGTGGAGGGCGTGCATCGTAGGACAAAGGCGTCATGCAGACTGCTCTGTCTTGGGGCTTCTCAGTATCTCTCCCACTGATGAGCCAGGACTTTTCATGTTAGAGTTTCGTGCGTGATTTTCTGGTCTCCAGAAGGTTCCTGCTACAATGTAGCCCTTTTCCCTGAGGAGGGGATATATTAACCTCCATGCTCCCCCAGGATGGAGAGAGGTTAGTATGGGCAATAGCGGAGAGGAGACCTTGGTGGAGGATAATAGCACCCTCTCCCCTTTAAAACTCGATCTGAAGCCAGCTCTGTCCCTATCCTGATCCCCACCTGCCTCTTAAGAGGATACCCCAACTTGACATTCCACAGTCAAGACCTCACAGCTGATCTAAGTGGGTCGGCCTTTCTCTGACTGCCCTAGTGCCCTGCCAGGCATCCCCTCAGGGAGGGAACATGGCCTGTGGTCCCCTCTGCTTCCCTCATTCTCTGGCCTGTGGGGATGGGACATGGGCTTAAGGTCCCGCCGTCTCCCCAGCCAGAAGACTGTGCTCTCTTCAGAGGCCCAGGGCAGGCTCTGGCTGCCCCGCTGTTTAACTTGGGGAGCTTTGCATGCATTATGTCCTTGTCTCCTGTTCTCCTCTCTTGACCCCTCAACCCCCCACTTGGGGAGGTTGCCTGGAAGGCCTGCAAGGCACGGTTTGGGTCTGAATATTTTGGTGTCTCTCTGGAGCTAACGGGCAATTGGAAGGTTGACCATTTCAGTGTCTGTCAGGAGGGGACTTTGGGGAAATCAAAATTGCCTCTCCCCCAAGAGGCTGGGTCAGCGGTGGGCGGGGCGGGGGGGGGTTGCTTACTCATGGATCTCTGATCTCCGGCAGCAGAAGGGCTAATCCCAGCCTTTAGGGACCACCTTTCTGGTTCCCCCTCCCCAGAGACAATGAGACCTGGTCCCAGGAATGGCAAGCAGCTCTAAGCCTACTGGGCCTGTTGTTCTGATGTTGGTGTGACAATGGCCATCAATCAGTAAAGCAAAGGAGGCCGGAAGTGAGAACCTTCCTGCTTAGCTTCCCCCAACCCCTCCTCCGTCATGCACCTCCTTTTTCCTTGTGTGGAGGTCACTTGAGAGTCCTCCTCTAGTTACACCCACTGAGGAGGGAGGCCTGCAGGTGACAGCTGCGTCCAGTGACCTTCTGAGGCAGCCAAGAACTGGCACTCGGTCCTGAGATGGCTGTCTCCCTTCCCCTTTGTCTTTGGGTCAAGCTGCACCTTGTTCTCCACATGCAAGGGTGCCTTCGTGCTGGGGGGGTGGTTCTCAGGGAGGACTTTCAGGGGTTGTGTGTGAGTGAGATTGTGCTCCGGTGGTAGAAGGCGGGGGAGATGCACCAAGGGGACCGTGGGCATTGGGAACACACACTAGGGAGGAGTTTTGTTTTTCTAATCTTCGATGAAATGGGGTAGCTGAGGCTTGAAGCCAAGCTGTGAGACCCACCAGCTCAGAACCCCAGGCTTCATGTCCTGGAGCTGGGGACTGTGAATCTGGACACAGGGTGGATCCTGATTCCCTTCTATTCTGAGATCAGGGAGTTGTGTTTTCGGAATTTCATGGAACCCTGCAGACCATTGATCCTGGACATGGCTGGCTGCTAATCTGCCTGAGCCTCAGGTTCATCATGCATACTCTCAATATGTAAATAGAGCCCCAGGGTTCTGTGTAACATGGAAACCCTGCTGCTATTATGGCCAGAGATGGTGGTTCTGGCTCCGTTTGATTACCTTCGCTGACCGAGAACTCATTCTTTCCTCAGCAAGCCCACGTGGGATTGGACTACTTTCAGTGGAAGAAAAGTATTCATTTGGTCCCAGAGCAAGTCTCTTTCTTCCATATAACAACTTTTTAGATGTTTAAGAAACTGTCTCCTCTCTCTTTTACCCCCTTTTTCCCATGTTCTTTTTCTAGGTAAAACATTTTTTGATTGAGCAATTTATTTTCAAGTACCTCTAATGGGCCATGCTTTGGGCTTTGTGATGGAGAGACAGGGATTAATAAAACAAAAATGGTCGTTCACTCAGGGAACTCACAACACAGCAAGGCATCCTTTGAAGACTTCTCCACTCTCCTCTTGAATGTGAGAAGGGCTGCAGGTCTGGCTTGATCAGAGCAGAAGTGACAGCCCTGCTTTGCTCTCCGTACTTCCATTAAGCTCTTTGTGAAGCCAGGGAAATCACTTAGCCCCCCTGGACACCGTCATGAGGATAGCAGCATTGGCCTACCTCCCTTGCAAGGTTAAGGTGTGGCATCTAACAGGAATTAGAGTTGTATTTTGTTATGCACAAATGCAAGGTGTTATTTACATCTAATACCATGGAGGCCTGGAATGGGGGCAGGACAAGAAGAGTGTTTATTTTGGTAGTGTCCTTATGGCAGTAATTACAACACCTTTTCCAACAAAAGGTGGCACACGTTTGTTGAGTGCCTACTCCAGTGGCTACATAATGTGTTCATTTACTTTTTATTCAGGCAGTGTGTATTGCGTGCTTATTGCACTCCACGCTGGGGCCAGGGATAGAGGTTCAGGGGTCAACAAAAGAGATGCTGTGTTTAACCCCAGGAAGCTAATAGCTTAGAAAGAGACAGGCTTTCAGCAGTTGCTCCCCAGATAAATGGAGGATTCCATTTTCAGTGGGTGCCACGAAGGGGAAGAACATGGGATGCTGAGAGCCACTAGTAGAGACCCCTCCTTCACATGGGAGGACGGGGACATCAGGGAAAAGGGCTGGGATGGAGATCTTCAGGCTGAGGAGTGAAGCCTGGGGTTGGGGCAGGAGCTCTTGGCTGGGCGAACCGCGTGGTAAAGACCATGAGGTGGGGTCGAGATTTACGCACCTAAGAAACCAGAACTTGGTGGAGGGCGGAAGAGAAGAGGCAGGCCTTGTGTGGCCTGGCAGGGCTTCCCTCTTCCCTTTGTGGGCACAGGACTCCTGTTGTGGGGTGGGCGATGCCCCTTGCACCTCTGGCTCCCTGTCTAGATGTTTCTTTTCCAGGGCTCTCTGGTACACAGTGCCCAGCTAAAGCAGACTTTCCTGGATCCAGTTCTGGCTAGGACTCTTCCATGAATTTATGGTGTCCCCTGCCTCCTGTGAGGCATTTGGGGCCTCCTCCGTGGACACTGACAGAGAGCCCTGGCTATGAGCTGCAAATAGGGTGGGGAGTGGGAAAGCAAGTTTGTGGGAAAGAAGGGTCTTGGCACACTGTTAACGTGCTAGGAAGACGTGAGTTGCTCTGGTAACGGACACCTGCCCTCAGGCTGTCTTCCACCCTCTTTGTTTCTCCCTGTGCCAAGGCCAAGGCCGCCTTTACCTGTGGTGCCTGCCAGCTGCTTGTTCTTGCAGACATGAGGGGAAACAAGGCAGCCAACCGTTAAGTGAGTTGCCCTAGTAACTAGCTAGTAAGTGGTGGAATGGAAATTCGAACACAGGAAGCCCAGCTCTAGGGTCCACACTTGAGCGATTCTTCCACACCTTATGTTTTCTGCAGAGCCCTTGCTGTCGTGTGTATTTTGCAGCAAGGAAGGTGTCCTCCTCCTCCTCCTTCTCCAGATGAGAAATTTGGGGCCTAGAGAAGCACTTACCTGGTCTCCTTCTGGGAGGCCTTTGTCAGGGGCCTGGAGGAACAGGGAGCAGGGGCTGGCGACTGTGTGTCCACACACGTGTGCAGGGAGCCACAGAAGCACGTGGGTGTCGGCCCTGATCACCACCTTCTGAAGGCTTGTCAGACTCCATGGCAACCCACACACCACCACTCTGGGCCTGATCTTGCCTCTTGTTGTTTTGCTAAAATGTTTTCTCGAGTGGGTGCTGTTCATGCCCTCTGTAAGTAGGTGCTGTGGGACAGGGGGTAGAAGCATTATTTATGTGTTCAAAGACTGAGTGGTTACTTTTCCTGTACTTTTCTGCCCCCAGGGGAAAACAAGTGCCCTGCCTCTTCAGGCTTTCTGGTTTCTTGAAGCCTGTGTTCTCCGGCACAAGGGGAAGCAGGAGCAATGTGACTCATGCCGCACCATGTGAGGCAGGGGCTCCTGGCCCCCTTCCCAACACAGCTCCTTGCCACCAGGCCTTGAGTAAGGCATGCCTTACAACTCTTAACCTCCAGCAAGCATCCCCCGGCCACAGAGTGTGACCTAGGCTCTGGGCTTTGTCTGTGTTCTGGAAGGAGGATCAGGTAGGATCAGCTGATAGCTAAGCTTGCAAGGTGAGCCCTCCATGAGAGGTGATGTTTAATCATGCCAGCCCTCCAGGAGACAGGCCAAGGGAACGCTCCAGGTGAAGAGAGGCTGGTTGGGGTGGGGGTGGGGTGGCGCGGGGGTGGGGTGGAGCCGGGAGATGGAGGCTCCCCGCCATCTCTGCTGTGGGTGACATTGGGCAAGTACCTTCATGTCTTTGATCTTCTTTGTCCCCATCTGTAAAGTGAGTATGGTAACAGACCTGTCTGGCCAATTTAGGGGAGTTGTGAAAGCAGTTGGAATGGCAAACGTTGTTGGGCTTTAGAAACTATTACATGCTGGGAAAAGTCAGAGGCCGAAATCCATTTTCTCTTTCTTCCATTTCTTCTTTCTGCCCTTTTTCCTTTGTTTCTGCGAATATCTGCTACATTGCCTTCCTCAGTATACTCTGCTAGATAATGGGTCAGGGTTGGGGGAGATAGCAGGGCGCAGATAAAGGAGACCCGTTCTGACCTAGAAGGAGTCTGAGATCGTGTCCCCAGAACTGTGATACAGAGTAGAGCGTGCCACCTCCCTGCCAGTGGGGGTTCAGGGCCAGACGCCTCAAGGGCAAGGGCATGGCCTGAACCCTAGAGAAAAGGGAAGAGAGGTGGATGGGCAGCAACAGGGGAAGGACAGTCCAGCATTCCAAGGGGGAGCTCGTGCTAGTGTGGGGAATGCAGAGAAGGAGGGGAACGAGATGCTCGTGTGTTCTCAACACGCAACTCTGCTGGAATGCAGCTTTCTCTTGAGAGCTGGTGCCCACCAGCTGGGTAGGGTGCCCATTAGCCTCCTTCCTGCAGGTTCCCCTAGGGTGGGAACCTTCCCCTTGCTGCCTGCTACCCCCTAGGGTGGGGGGCGCGGACCTCAAAGGACAGGACCAGCCGGGCCAGGGTGCAGCCCCTGCTCCCCACCCCGCCTCCTCCCTCCTTTTGCTCCAACCCACCCCCCCACCAAGGGCCAGAGAGACTGGGTGTGGACAGCAGACCATCCCTGAAGAGGAAGGGAAGAAGGCAACTTGTGAGCAGGGCCCCGAATTGCTGAGCTAACGAAGAAGGAAAGTGGAGCCAGCAGGGTGAGGGAGGAAGGAGAGGGGTGGGAGAGCAGGAGAGAACACAAAGAGGAAGGAGGGCGGAGGAGGGGACAAGAAGGCAGGCTGATAAAAGTGGGAACGAGGGAGAACCAGGGTCTTATTTGAAAGAATCAATACTGCTCTCTGCGTGATAGAGGAGGAACCACCACCTCGGGAATCTGGACGATTGGATTTTATTGGGTCTCACAGTGTTGTGCTGAGGCCGGTGGCAGCCCTTGCTGCCCGCTACCCCCTTCCCAGGCACGGCAGGGGCCCTGGGGAACTTGCTGTTGTCCAGGCTGGGGGCAACATGGTTCCCCATGGTCATTGTCGGAGAGGTGACTTCCAGGCCCTAATTCAGCAGGAGAACCGACCTGCATGCATTGCTCGGCCCCATGACTCAAACCTTTTGCAAAACTTACTGTCGTGGGCTCCAAGTCCCACCCCCTCCGGCCCATGGTGGTGGCTGGCACCCTCCCTGAGGACGAGTGCATGTGATGCTGTGTTTCCTCTGGTGGAGGATTCTTCTGTATGTTAACAGAAGCCTTCTGCATAGTGTGCTTTATTTTTTACAGTTTAAGTGATATTTATTTTCTCTGCAGACAGTACCCTCACCCAGTTCGATATTCAACCACCAGAAAGGGGATGCCCTCTTAAAGCCTTTCTGCCACGTGCCCCTCCCAGAGGAGACCATGGTCACTGGTTTTTGTCCATCTCCCTAGTGCTGTTTTGTGCACAGTAGAGGAAACAGACGTGTGCACTCTTGTCCAGTGCATGTTCATTTTTCCACCAAAGGCAGCATCTTCTAAACCCTGCTCTACCTTTACTGCTTTTTCCTTTGGCTCTAGTGGATGTTCGCAGTCCAGGAAGAGCGGCTGGTTCCTTTTTTCTTGGCTGCACAGTATTCCGTGCATGGCTGTACCCTCCTTTCTTTGCCCCTTTGCTTGTGGATGGACGTTTTGGTTATTTCCAAGGTTTGGCTCTCCTGGCCAGTGCTGCAGGAAACGATTCTCGTGTTTGTCACTTTCTTAGGTGCAAGGGTGTGGAGATGTTGCTTTCTCCCAGAGATGCAGAGACAGGCCCATGGGTGAAATATTTAGGGGCGAACAGAGTCCCTGCCTGTTCTCCACTCCACTGTTTTTCTGCACAGCTGAAAGCTATTGCAGGACAGGGCAGGGCAGGGCAGTGGGAGGGGGCGGGAAGTGAGGATGAGGTGAAGGGCAGGGGTGTCCTGCAGAGTGATCCAGGGAGGGTCATGGGGTGTTTCTTTCTTCCACCCAAGTCACCAGGGCCAGAGTGGTGACAAGTCCTGTCCTGGGGCAGTGAGAGGCTGTAGACCCCGCTCTGGCAGCTGGAGCCTGAGGAGAAGGCTGGTTAGGGCTGGCTTCCAAGACCTCCATCTGCCCAGGTAAACTGCTTCATGCCTCCCAACTGGGAGGTTTTCTGCTCCTCTGGGAAGCCTTCCCTGCTCACCTGGCCCATAGGCAACATCTTTCCTTTACCCTACTGCCTGCAGGCTTGGGTCTGTTCGGGAGGCTGTACGGAAGAGCGGGGAGAGGAGTGCTGGTTCTGGGCCTGCAGAGTCCTCTGCTTGAAGCCTGGTTTTGCCACCAGGAAGCTGTAGGGATGGCCATAGTGATTTTAAAAATAAAAAGGTCATTTAAAAATAACATTTCCCCCTAATTACTAAAGCATTAAATGTTCAAATAGTGTTATTTGGAATGTAAGGAAACACTCTGGGCTTGGCCCAAGGTCAGGGGTGGTTGGGTCGGTGGGTGGCGGGGGTGGGGGACGGAGTGGATGGAAATCAAGGTCTCTGAACCTGAGCGGGAGAGGACTGCAAAATCCTCGATCAGGGGACCTCAGGTGGTGCAGGCTTTGGGCCTCTGCCTCGTCCCCTCACCACCCACAGTGTTTCTGCAGAGGCTGTGAGTGGTCCCCACGGGGGAGCTGGGGCACAGGCAGAAAACTCTAGACTCTCAGGCCAGGGTCTTTTTAGAGAACTGTTGAGGTTCTGAGGTGGCGGGAAGTTCCTAAATAGCCCAATGAGAAACAAATAGAGCCTGGGCGGTAAAAGGGTATGAATGTGAAGGGGACTGACTTATAAAAACACCAACTCCCCTTTGTGGGACTGCCGGGGAATTTAGGGGTCTTCGGGCTGGGCAAAGAGGCAGGCGGAGAAGGCAAGAGTGCAGAGGGGGGCAGCTGCTGATGGTGACCTTCATGGCTGCCTTTCCTATTCACTTTGCATTATTTTTATTAAAGCCCTAAATCAGTGGTGCTAAGTAGCTCTTGATTTAGCTTCTCAATAGAAATGAGATTTAAACCCAGCAGGATGGCGGGCTGCTCACTGCTGGGGGTGTGGGGCAGTGACAGCTCATATACTTTGGGTGGGGCTCATCATGCTCCTCGGTGACCTCCGCCTGGCTGCAGACCAGAACAAAAGACTAACTTTGACGGAAGGAAGGACACTTCTCCATGGGCAGCACCTTCGGTCCCAGCCATATGCCTCCCAGAAGCTGTGGGGTCCTTTTACTCTGTTTCCAATCTGCTTCTGTTTCCTTTCCAATAGAGAAAAGCTCCCCGAAGGCTTGTTATGTGGAATCAGGAGGAGACGTGGGTTGGGGGACAGGAAAGGGCAAGACGGCAGTTGGGCAAGCTCTGAGGAGGCAGGTCTCAGCTCAGTGAAGCAAAAAGCTTTCTAGTGATCAGAGCTGTTCCTAAATGGAAGGGGCTTCATTGATTCGTTCAGTCGTAGTTTCATCAGGTATATATTGAGCTTCTGCCCCATGCTGGGCCCTGAGGACTTGCTTTCAGAAACTCCTGGGCCAGTGCAGGACATAGTCAACAAAACAGACAGGGGCATGTGACCTGTGCTTTGATGAAGAAAGGCAGGTGCTAGGGGAGCATGTATTGGGAGCACCTCATCTATCAAGGGTGGCTAGGGATGGTTTCCTAAAGTAGGCACCTTTAAAGGAGAGCCAGGCAAAGAGGAAGGGGAGGAGTGGCTCCAGGAAGAAATACAGCATGTGCAAAGGCCCGGAGGTTGAAGAGAGCCTTTCTCACCTGAGGGTGTGGATGCAATTGAATGAGTTTGGGGCAGAGTGACTGCTTTCCTGGCTAGTAGAGGATTGGTTTGGCACAGGATGTAGGAGAGGGGCTCTAAGCTCTAGGCGAGGTGGTAGAAGTGGGGACTCTAATTACTGGGCCCCTTCTGCTCTGAGACGCTGTGATTCTGAGTGTCTGCCGAAGTCCCTGAGTTCAGCACTTCCTGGTGTCCTGTGTGGGCAGCCTCCTCTCAAACCAATTATGATAGTAAGAGTTGGGACTTACGGGGCCCTCACTGAAACCCCCTGTCAACCGCTCAGTTATTTTAGCTAGCCCCCTGCCCATAGCACCCTTTATTTAGGCAATGCTGTTGGCCCTGTTTCACAGATAAAGAACCCAGGGCTTTGCAGTGTTAGGCCATTTCACTTGACTCAAGAGCACAGAACTAGCTGAGTGGAAGACAGGACTCGAACCCAAGTTTGTCCAAGCTGAATTCAGCCCATGTGCTTAATCACGTCCCTCTGCCTGGGGTCTCTCTGCCATCCCTCTTCCCAGCTTCCCAGGGCCCCCTCCTTTGGGCCTCTGTCATGTGTGGCCAGGAGAAGGGGCTAGCTCCTTCAGGAAAGGCAAGTTGCAAGACAGAACCAGGGGACTGGTTTTTAAATCAAAGCACTAAAAAAAAAAAAAATACTCGACAAGCTTCATGTTTTGCTTTCCTTGTAGGTGATGAGGATCAATTTCCCAAAGAAAAAAAAAATCA
Source organism: Mustela putorius furo (assembly GCF_011764305.1). Taxonomy (NCBI): domain Eukaryota; kingdom Metazoa; phylum Chordata; class Mammalia; order Carnivora; family Mustelidae; genus Mustela; species Mustela putorius. Next base: position 9,654,220 of record NW_025422045.1, on the reverse strand, counting down.
ATCAGTTGGAATGTGTCTTTCTAGAGAAAGCCTGGCATCTGTCAAATGGCAAAAAAAAAGACCCAGAAAAAGATTTTCTTGGGTTGTGTGCTGGGGGTTGCTGACTCAGGCCGTATGCTCCCACATCATTAACAAGTTGAAAAGCTGTTGCTCCTCGCAGGAATGCGGCATTGGTGGTTTGAACAGCTCAGCCAGGAAAATCCTTACAAAGCGAGGAGGGCCCAGTGTACCAGGCATGCCCACCGGCAGCTCCGGGGCCCGGGGGATGGATTAAGGAAATTGACTGCAACACTGGGGCTTTTGTCTGGCCCACTGGTTGGACATGGTTGCTCTACATGGAGACCCCTTAGGGACATCCTAACAAGTTGGCAATTTTAATTGATAAACCATTATTAATAGTTAAGCCATGTTGAGGCAAGCCTCGAGAGGCAGGCTCATGTCTTGGAATGATTGGTAGAGATGCAAGAAAGGTGCCCAGCAGAGTCTGCTGATCTGACACTGGTGTTTGATAATTGATGCCCCCTTTGAGCTCCAGGCTAGAAGTGGGAGGCCCAAACCCCAGACTGAAATCCTTCTTGTTGGGTTTGGCTGTGCGGTTCTTGTCTATTAGCTGGAGTATTATTGGAATTTTTCTAAAGAGGATTTTACTCTGACACCAGGAGATGTCTCTGAGCGGAGTTACGTATTTGACCCAGGTGGACTGGTGTGGCCCACATTGGCGACTGGTGGGCTCAGAATGAAGGGAAAGGAGCGAGAGCCTTTGTAGACCCAGACACATATTCATTCAGCTTTATTTTTTGAGCACCTATCACAGGCCAGGCACTATGGTAGGTAAGGGACATACAATGAACAACAGATGCCCATTCTTTGCTTCGTGAAGTTTATGGGAGGTAGATAAGTGGCATAGAGTAGTCTGTTCTGTACCCTATAGGGCAAGCCACATGCTTAGGAGCAGGGAGGGAACCAACCGAGCCTGAGGGTAGGGAGATGGACAGTGCGGTCAGGGAAAGCTTCCTACAGGAAGTGGCATCCAAGTTATGTGAAGGGTAAGCAGAAGTGGTAAGGGAGCTGGAGAGCTGAGTTGCAGATGGAGTTCCAGGCTCTGTGGAGGCCCAGGGTGGGGAAAGTTGAGACTCATTCACAGCCAGAAGTTCTATGTGCCGAGGAGGAGAGGGCAGGAGGGAGTGCCGTGGCTGGACAGGTGAGAGGGGGAAGGAGGAAGGTAAAGGAAGTTTCCTTCTAGCAGAAAACCCTAAGGAGCAAAATTCCAGTCTGTGGGAGAGGGGAAGGCTGATACCGTACCTGGCACATGGTGGGTGCTTTAGAAATGCATTAGGAATGAAGGTCAAGTCAAACATCCCCTTCTCTGTGAAGCCATTCCCCTGTCCGCCAGCATACAGAGTTGCCTTCCTTCTCTTATAGCCCATCCTGCGCTCTGAACTGGCTGTGATTTCAGCACCAAACACCTTTTATTTTTGTTTTAATTTAGTTATTTCATGGGGGGCAGAGGGAGAGGGAGGGAGAGTCACAAGCAGGCCCTGCGCTAAGTGGGGAGCCCAATGCAAGGCTCCCTCTCATGACCCTGAGATCATGACCTGAGCCCAAACCAATAGTCCGAGGCTCAACTGACTGTGCCACCCCAGCACCCCAGCAGCAGGGACGTTTTAATGCCCTTGCTTCCTGGCCCACTTGCTTGCCTATCCTCCCCAACCACCCCCCGCCCCCGTACTCGGCCACCTACCTCCCTGCTTGTCCATGCACTCAGCTGTTGCCGGCCTCTCCCAGTATTGCTCTGTGAAAGTGGGGACTGTGGCTGACTGGCCGATGGCATTCCCAGCACCTAGCGCAGTGTCTAGCACAGGATAGGTGCTTAATAACTGCTTCTGGAGTCAGTGACCACTCAGCAGTAGGGGCATGGGATAGACAACCTCAAAAAAAATAATTGCTTGGTCCCTAGGTGCCAGGCAGTGTTCTAAGCAGTTTACTCGTATTTGATGGTTTGACTTTGCAACCAAATTTAAGGTAGAGGACCACTGTCCCCATTTCAAGGATGAGAAAACTGAGGCCCAGAGAACTAAAGTAACTTACTCAAGGTCACAACCGGGAAGTGGCAGAACCAGGTTTTGAATCCAGACACCATGGCTGCCAAGTCCATTCTCTGCTCTCCTCCCAGTCTTAGCCCCTGTGGGAATTCGAGTGCAGTCCTTCTGTTAACAACTCCCTGAGAGGCCACCCTGCCTCCCAAGGGTTTAAGAGCAGGCAGGAAGAATATTCACTGCCTGGAACTCCAGATAGTGGCAGGGACTGGCCATTTTTGCATTTTGGACTCCTCTGTGTAATCCCCACCCAGGGGGCCCAGCACACAGCACATGCTGGCTAAACACTTGTCAAGTGAATGCATGTGTGCGTGGGTGCTCGCATGAATGCGCAGAGAGGGCCCAGGAACAGGGAGAACTCTTGGCCTCACCCAAGTTCACATTCCCCCCTGGAAGTATGACCAACAGTCTTTCAGGAGAGAAAGGGCCTGGCAGCCAGACTGTGGCCTCCTTTTGTTCCCGGCTTTTCTTCTCTGAAATTACCATTCTAATTCACCAGTGAGCTAAGCCTGGACCATGGGTCCTCCACATGCCTGGACCTAGTGTCCACGCTTCCAGGCTTCCCAGTGCTACATCCCCCTCCCTGCCTCAGCGAATGAAGAAGCCTCTGCAGGTCTCCTCCTGGCCTTTCTCTCATCCTTTGAGCGGGAAATGAACCTCAGAATGCTTTGGAGCTGTGGCATCCCAGCTCCTGCAGGCAGCCCTGGGAAGAGGAGTGTTAATAACAGCAGCATAAAAACAAAAACAACCAGCAACAATTATAACGGACCTCTGCTTCTAGGTGCTTCGCATGAATCAACTTGTTTATTCTTTGCAATAACTGCAATTTTACAGATGGGGAAACTGAGGACAAGTTTTGTTGCTTACAGACATGCAGCTAACAAGTACTGGAACAGGGACCCAGGCTTTTAGCTGTCAAAGAATAAAACTCAGAAAAGGCACTACCAGATGAAGATGAGTGGCCATGGGCCAGCTTGGCAGATTGGATGGGGGCAGCAAACCCCTGGTTACCTGTCCCGGTCTTGTGTGAGCCTTCTTGGTGCCCATCCCTCCCCCTACCAGCGGGAAGAAGGGGGACCTACAGGCCTATAGGCTCTAGATAAGAAGAGCTCTTGGCTCCCAGCGTCCTTCCGTCTCATCAGCTCTGCAGGTGAAGCTCCTCCTTTCTTTTGTTCTGATTGACTGTTTATGTCCTGGAGCCAGATGTGTCCACAGCAATTCAAAGCCAGCTCAAGATGTGCTGAGAGGGAGGGCCAGCTGTTTTGGCCCTTCGTGGCCATGCAGCGGACTCGGGGGTGGTAGTTGTAAAGGAATGAGTAATCCACATCTGACGAATTGTTCTGTGACTCCCCGACTGAGCACCTGTCCCCTCTCCCCAACCTCCGCCACATGCTACATGACCTTGGGTGTGGCAGAATCACTCACGCTAAGTGTGTCACTTTGGAATTGGCACTTGGACCCACTTGGATGTAGGTTGTTTTATTTTCAAGCAGAATCAGATGACAGCCGGATCTGTGGCTACTGCCAAGAATGCTAATGGAGGACTGATCAATGTGCCTGGGGGCACCAGGGACACTGGGTTGGGGAAGCTGGAGAAGCCATATGCTGCAGAATTCTGGGAGGCCACCACCTCCTTTCCCTGTCTCCCTAGTCTTCTTTCGTCTTAGCTGGGCATCAGCCTCGTTGGCTGGGGAGCATGGAAGTTGTCTTTATTTATCTTGACCTTTTCATGTAAGTAATTTTTATAGTTCCATTAACTAGTAAGACCATTTCAAAACCGCCAGGCAAAATATTACCATGAATGCCTCAGGGACTTCTGGGTCATCTTGGGTGGAATGCTAATAGGAGTTAGAATGGATGCAGAGGGCTCACTGTGAGAGAGGGACAGCAGACAGGGCGCCTTGGTCAGGGGAGGGCCAGTGCTGTCTTGGCGGTTTTCTTGTGGAGGAGACCCCAAGTCTGACCTAGACCCCTTAACTTAATGCCAAAATGCCTGTGTTGGGTCTTGGGCTGCTTATCAGGGCTCATCCCTGGCCCAGAACTGCTGCTCTAGGCTCACACCTATATCTCAGAACACATGTGGCACGCTCGGTTCCTGCGCATCTGTGGAATGGCTTCTTCTCCACCTTGGTATATAAATCAGTAAGCCCAGAAGCCGGTTGCTGCTGCAGTGGTGCCCAAGACTCCCAGAGCTGGAAGGAACATTTGGATCATGTCCTTCAACCCCTCCATTTCACTGACAGAGAAACTGAGACCCAGAGGAGGGAGCAGGGTTGGCAAACCCATGACTGATCTGGTGCTGGAACTCCCTTATCTCAACTGGGGGTCAGGGTGGGGGGTGGTGACACGTGGGGAGGAGCCTGTTAGCATCACAAAGTTGTGGGCTTAAGCCTTGTCTCGGCCCCTAGGTCAGTTAAGGTCCTGGCGGCCCCTAGGTCAGTTAAGGTCCTGGCGAGGAACAGAAGACGTGATCCCCAGGGGAGAGTTTGCTTGAATGATTGAGGCATCCCCCGCTTATCAAAAGTTCGCCTTATGCTGTTTTCCTTTCACCAAACACTTTTACCGTAGGACCTGTTTTTGCTAACGGAAAGAAATCCAGAGAGGAGTTTTACTTTTATGAAAAATGGTGAGAGTGAAAATAGTGCTCAGTGTTGGTTTTGTGGCAAGTAGTTATAAAGTCAGCGTGCACCCCGAGGAGTCCGAGTGGTGCCCCAAGCGCCTTCCGCAGGAACTCCATTTAGCATCTCAGCGGCACGCCTGCATAGCTTTGAATTGTGTCTGAGCATCTGTGCTTTATCTCAATTTCATTTTGTGTGTCTGTTGGCAAGAGGTGGCATAAGGTATCAGAAAAGCCCAAGAGGTGATTTTTTGGGTCAAAATTTTTTCATATAAATTAATGGTAATTGCTTTTTTGCCTCATGCCATTGTGGCTCATGAAAGGTTTCTTAGGAATGCTCTATTTTCAGGGGGCAGGGATTGTATTTCTAAAGGCAGGGGAGGGGATAAGGCAACCCATAGGAAATGGTATAGGATTTGGGGCTAGTAAGCAAGGAGGGCCACTCCACGCTTGGGCTGGAAGAAGGGTCTCCCCCACCCCCCTGCCGACACCTGAGCTGTAGGGCAGAAGACCACCACTACTGCCAACCCCTTGCCCTCCCGGCTTCTGCTGGTATTTCCCATTGGCCAAACCCATCCAGAAGTCAGAGGGCAAGGAAGCCCATTAACGCAGTCCATGGAGGTCTGCTTCTCCGGACGCAGAAGGGTCCGGAGGGCCAGATGGCGACTCTGCATTCTCAGGGGGAGAGAATTCATTCTTGAACTGTTTGTACAGGAAGTAGAAATACACTGTATGTCTGTGTAAATATTCTGTGTATACCTGTGGTGTCAAAATTTCCTGGGAGGAGTGATTAAGAAAAAATGTCTGAAGTAGTTTCCAGAGATTGAGGGGTTGATGGTGAAAACAAGGTTGAGAAATACTGATCTCGCACATAGCTCTGGGCATTTGCACGGGTTCTTTAGGCCTTCCTGCGTTGATTCCCAGCCATAAAGAGAGTAATTGTGCCTGCCTCAAGGGTGAAAGGGCGCCACAAGAAGCCAATGCCCAGCAAAGAGAAAGGACTCATCACTTGGCTTTTTCTCACCGCTGTGACTAGTGTCTACCTGAGCAAGACCACCGGCTGCCATAGGAGGGGTCACTAAATCCCCTGTAGTCCTTGTCCCCAGGCCCCGGAGGACAGAAAGACTAAAATAAAGGGCCAGCTGAGCATTTGTGGCTGCTGCAGGGAACGCGTCCCAGCTTGATGGCCCCTTGTGGCTTTGCATGAATGCAGAGTACTGCTTTAGAAAGGAGGCTGGGTATCAACAGGTGTTTCCTCAGCACATCTGGGGTTTTGTTTCATCTTTGGATTATACCTGGGAGTGAGGAAATGATAGAAGAATAGAAGGGGAGGAGGGACCTTTGAAGTCCCATAGTCTGATTTCCCGCCAGACCAGGAATCCCTAGAGCAGAAGGGCCCCCTCCCCACAGACCTTTATTTGCCGACGCAGGCAGCTGGTGGGGTTTGGCTCTAGAGCCGGTTTGCTGGGTGCCTGGGTGGCTCAGTGGGTTAAGCTGCTGCCTTCAGCTCAGGTCATGATCTCAGGGTCCTGGGATCGAGTCCCGAATCGGGCTCTTGGCTCAGCAGGGAGCCTGCTTCCTCCTCTCTCTCTCTGCCTGCCTCTCTGCCTACTTGTGTTCTCTGTCAAATAAATAAATAAAATCTTAAAAAAAAAAAAGAGCCGGTTTGCCTGCCAACCCCTCCCCTATAGCATTTGTCAATTCTCTGTGTTTGGCTTGAGTGTCCCCAGTGATAGGCCCGTCCTATCACTGTCCCCCACTGAACAGATGGGGACTGACACGGAGATGGTGTGAACTTGCCCGAGGTCTAGAGCTACTAAGTGGCATCCCTTGGTCCAGACCCAGCTTTCTGGTATAGTCTTTGCTGTGCTGCTTCTCATGAAAGACGCCTCCAGCTCCCAGATGTTGGAAGCGGGACTGAAGCAGGCAGGTCGGTGGTGGGAAGCTGAGAGAGCAGAGGTTTGACTTTCTTAGTGGGTCTGGGAGAGGGGAGGTGGCTGGCCCTCAGTCACGTGGTGTGGTGTCAGAGGCAGCTTCTGATTCCCTGTCCCCAACAGCAAATGGGGGGACAGCAGTGGGAAGAGGGACTCAACAAAATGCCCCTGTTGAGAGTTACAGGAGTCGGGGAAGAGAGGGGCTGGGGTGGCAGAACCCTAACTCAACCCCTTTTGTGGGGTTGGCGTCAGAAAGAACTTAGGAGGCCTGTACAGTTTAGGAGGGCTGCTCTGTCCCTGCAGAGGGACTACCCACTGTTGGGCTAGTGCAGGGTCTGGCTTAGGAATCAGGAACCCCAGCCCCAGGGAGGGGTGTGGGTCTCTCCTCCATGCCTCCTCGGGAGAATTTCCTCATAGCACCAGGAGTATAAGCATGTGGTGGCCCAGTTGCCAAATCCGGCCATTGGAGCCTTGGATGTTTGCTATCAATATTTCATGCTTCAAACAACACTGCCTAAACAACACCTATAAAATATGAATGGATTGAGGTTTTGACAAGCAAATAGCCCAGGCATAATCCCAGGGCGATGGGGGGGGGGCAGATAACAAGGTCTGGAGGGACCGTGGGGAGAGCAACATCATCCCCAGAGCCAGGCCCAGGGTTTGTGGGACAGCTCGTCTCCACACATCGGTCACTGGGAGTCAGCATGCTGGATACAACAGAGTTGACCTGCAGGGAGCTGCTTGACAGATTGTCCTAGGGGACCCTGGTTTGGGGCAGAGACCAAGGGAAAAGATGGTGCGGAGCTTCTCCAGAGTACCCGAAGGCCCTGCCCCTCCAGGGGTGCAGGAGATAGGCCTATGGGCAGGTCCCTAGGGTGAGAAGGACCAGGGAGAGGCAAGGGTTGGCAGGGTCCTTCATCCTTCCTCCCTCCTCCCTTGAGCTGCTCTGAGCCCCCTGCAGGACATCCAGTGTGTTAAAACAGCTTCTCTGCTTTCTGCCTTCTGCTCTTACCCTCCTGGGGGGTCACCAGCAGTCTCTGTGCTGTCCCCCTGGGCTGGCTCTCCCAGCCCCTGACTTGTTGGGGCAGGAGAAGGCATCCAGTTGGGTGAGAGCAGAAGATCTGTGGTCTTGGACATCTCTCCCCTCCCTTTTCCTTCAGGAGGCTCATCTCCAAGCTCCCTCCTTCTTGGCCAAGAGACCACACACTGTCCACGACATCACAAACACTTGGGCCTCCGTTTTTCCATGCATAAAATGAAGGGGTTGGACATGGTTTTCTCTGAGTTCTCTTCCAGCCCTGATAGCTAGCAGGTTCATTGTTCACTGTCTACCTCACCATTCTCCAACAGAGCCCCCAGGGCTCAAGAGGTCTCTCTGTGCCATCAGATAGCAGCAGGGGTGTCTTGAGCTACTCTGACAAGCGGATGGGAGGGACCTAGCCGGGGAGCACATGGGGAACTCAGCCCGTGGGGGTGCAGATAAGGGAGAGAAGCAGCCAAGGCTTGGAGATGGCCAGGCTGAGGTGCTGGCCTCTGATAGGGAGCCCGGGGATAGACATCTGGTGTCCAGTGTGTCCTGGGCACACTGACCCATTTGAGTTTGTTTGGAACGTCCAGTGGAGCAGGGAGAGCCTGGGAAGCAGGAGTGGTCAGACAAGGTCTTACCAGCAGCTCACTGTGGCTCTAAGTGGAGCTGGTCACTGGAGCCAGAGGCCAACCCAGTTCCCCAGCAAGAAATAGGTTAGCTGATAGGCCCCCGCCATTCCCCGGACCTCCAAGGCAGTGGAAAACTTCACAGACCAGAACCTTCCCTGAGAGCACTCTGGGGACACGGGTGCTAGGGCCTTCCCCCAATAGATCCCCCAACCTGAGGCCAGGCTGACTCCCAACCACTTACCAGTGGGGCATCTGAAATGGCTCTCCTGGATGCCTTTGCACGGGGGCTTGGGCAAAGCGAAGGCAACGGCTTCAGCATCAGCATCACACCAACCATAAAATGGACTTTGTTGTCTAACCTGACTGTGGCCTCTCAGTGGGCATTCAGGCCAGGTAATGGACATGGCAGTAGAGTGGGTATTTGGAGGTCACTGGTTGCCCCTCAGGACTCAGCACTGGGAGCCGCCTGTTTCCCGTAGCCCAGGCCAGTTCCAGGCGGAGAGAAGGTCTCTCATTGCTTGTCAGAAAAAAGCGCTTCATCCAGATCCCGTCTAAGAAATTGACAGGGTCGATGGGAGCTGCTGATTTCCCGAGCTTACAAAATTGGCCTGGGTGGCAAAATGGGGGTTTTCTGTAATCCTTCACTGATGGATTAGATGGTGGGGCAGATCTCTCAGGAGCAAAGGACGACCTTGAGAACGTGCAGATGTCAAAGGAAGAGAGAAATAATCCCCCTTTCTCAAACTGCTGCCAATAAGCCTTCTCGGCACTGGAGGAAGTAGATGGAAAGTTTGCTCTTGCTGCCTCCCGGCTGAGGAGGCTGCATCATTTGACTGCGTGATAAGAAATTGCCAGGCACTTTCTAATTACAATTATCATCATCGTAGATGTCTCTCTTAATTACTTTCTTATAATTAGCTGTTGCTTTTTCCTCAGCGTTTGTGTACTTTGCAGATTTGCTGACATTTGAAAGCCCCAAAATAGGGGCATTTGGGGAGGAGGGCAGGAAGGTGGAGGAAGCACGAGAGGAACTGTTCTTTACAGGCAACCTGATAAATTTGGGGGCCTTTGTAGAAAGAAACTGGGGAAAAGCAAAAGGTGGACATGACACACTTCCTGAGCTCATGGGAAAGAGAGCAGGAGTGTGGGTTTGGGGCTGGGGTTTGGGGAAGGTCTCCAAGTGTTGAATCTTGGAGAGAATGTTCTTGAAAAGCTAAGACTGCCCTTTCTCGGGCTTGGGTTTCCTTTTAGGAAATGAGGCTGGAGTGAAGCACACTCTTGTTGGATCCATTTCAGAGTTAATTAAATGACGCGGGTCAGGAGTAGCTTGATTTTCCCCAAAGCCAGTGATGCATTCTGAACATCCCTGGGGCCCCAGGGGATCATTACGAAGTGGTTTATGCTCTTTGACCAGATGGTTGGTTTTCACTGTCTGTTCCTGTGCTTCTTCCCTTTCTCCTGGCCCCCTGCAGCCCTGTGTACAGAGGAGTGTGTACATGGCCGCTGTGTTTCCCCGGACACCTGCCACTGTGAACCCGGCTGGGGAGGGCCTGACTGTTCCAGCGGTGAGTCTGGGGTCTTTGGGGCCCAGGAGGTCCCTTGGCTGTGGCCTGAGGGGAGGGTGTACCATGTGCATGCTGAATTCTTTGTGTTGGCCTGGGGCAGCCCAGAGGAGTATGGATGTCAGGGAAGAGGCAGCCCTGCATTTATGTGGTGTACTTGGGTGGAGGTCTCCAGCGGCATGGGTGGCAATGGTTGGTGGGGGTCTGGAGGATCATCATGTGTTGCATTTGTTGGGAACTGTGGAGAATTTGTACAGCTCTGACTCAGTGAAGCACTTCTAGATATGGTCTGTTAAGGGGTGAAGTGAAATTGAGATGCTCTTGGGACTGACAGACAGGGCCAGAGACTGCTGCCTCCCGCAGCAGCAGGGGGCATCGTGTCTGCCATGGGGCTGGCCTCCAAGAGGGTGGGGGGCACCCAGCAGCTGCTCAGGGAATTCTCTGCCAAGAACCCAGCTGAAGACAACTCTTGCTCTTCTGGCTCATTTCCCCTAAATGCTCTCAGATGACCCTCTTTCCATTGGTACATTTCGCAGTCAGTGGTTGGTCAACATTATGGTCTCCTAGGATTTTCAAACAGGCTTTGATTAATGCTGAAACCCAGTTTTCTTCCTGCTTTGGGCTGGGGTAGAGCATCTTTTTTATTGTGACTTGAGTAGATAACCTATCTCAGCCGATCCATTGGGGTCTACCCCTTTGTGTTTACCTATCTTTGGGAGCCACCACCCTCTTCCCTGTCCCAATGTAACCGTAATGGTCATGAAAATTGAAGAGGGGAATGGTGGGTCTACGTTGGCCCAGTGTGGTGCTCTTGCCCTTTTCCGCTGTCTCCGCTGGGTTGGAAACATCTGGTTATGGTCCTTTTTCCCAAGGGCTTTGACCGGAGCCCCCGCCCCCCGCCTGTCTACCCAGCACATGAGAACATACCCCCCAGCAAGGATACTGGATGTGATTTTGTTTTGAGCCTGGGCAATTATCGTGGCTCGGGGAGTCTGGGGTCTGTTTGGGGGACTCAGTAAACTCTTCAGTGCACTGGGACCTCAGGGGACCTCCGCCTCCCACCTGTCTCACTGCTTGGAGGTAGGCTACGCTGAGCTGCGGGGCTAGGAATCCCTCCACACAGCAAAAAATACACTTGAGAGACATGGGAAGTAAAGGAATGTGTTGCACCTATCTTTCTGTGGACTCCAGGAAACATGTGGGCTAGAATGTTCACGAGCTTGTTTCCCTTCCTTGTCCATGTTTTGTGTTCTGTAACTTCGCCCACCACGAGTCCTTGATGGAGAACTAGCTTGGACTAGGGGAGTCCTGCAGGGACAGGTCTGCTTGCTGCCTGCTGGGATTATAATGTCAAGGGTGGCCTGTTGGAGGTTAGAAAGACAGCTTGAGTCTTGGGGACCCTGAGTGCGTATTAGCCACCGATCGGTTACAGGTGTGTTCAGTGCTCCATCTATGCTGGACTGGGCCAGGCCTGGGCCAGGCCTGGGGTGGTCCCTGGAGGGTCTTTCCAACATGGTCTGTGTCTTTCAGGGTTTCCCTTCTGGTGAAAGAAATGCAATGAAGAAGGCCCTCGATTGAGCTGGAGTGTTTAGAGTAGTTGAGAGTAAATCTTGCCCCTCGAGTGAGTTTACCAAACAGATAGGGAAATGGCCTTGCTAGTTACCAGGACAACATGGGACTCCCTAATTCCCCCATCCCTGATTCCAAGTCTGATGACTTGGTGGTGAGCTCTTTCCCCGGTGAAATCCATTTTCATGGGCTAAAACGCCAGCACCCCTAAGTCGATTCAAAGGCATGGACTCTTGAACCCATAGGAAGTCCCAAGAGATGGGTTCCGATCCTCTGCCAGAGCCAGCACTGAATAAAAGGAATTCATAGACTCTCACTTTCAAGATCATTCAGAGCCCTGAAAGCTTAGATGTCACCAAGAGCCTTCCAACTTCTGCTTGAGTCCCTCCATTCACAAGGAGCTCACTGCCTCCTGTGAAAGTTTGTCCTGATTGTTGGAAAGCTTCTCCTTCTGTTAACTGGAAATCTGTCTCAAGCTTTTACCAGTTGGTTCTCACTCATGGTAGAGTCCAGAGAAGGATGATGGATTGCCATGACTCTCCTCGCCATGTCTGGAATTTCTCCCAAGTTCAGTGGACAAGGCCACGGACTGGCTATGGGAAGATGTTGATCAAAGCGTAGTTGATAATAACCACTGTGGTTGCATCGCAGAAACCAGAGTCCCCTTCCATGGCTCAGCCCTTTGGGTATTAGAAGACAGTGATTACTTCCTTCCCCAAGTTTTTATTCTCTAAGCTGCTTTGTTTCTTCTCTGACGTGGTCTGATCTACTTTCCCTGTCTGGTTCCTCTCCATTGGCTGTGGTCTTTATTCCTCTTAAATTAACATTCCTAGGTCTGACCACAAAATTGTAGGCTGGTATGGAAAAATAATAATAAAAGTAGGTACTGTTTATTGAGTTTTACCATGCACTAGGCACTCCCGTTCCCTCCTCACTTAATCTCCACAATGACCCTATGGAATAGGAATTATTATTAGCCCTGTTTACAGATGAGAACACTGAGGCACACAAAGACCAACAAACTTTGCACAAACACACAGCTAGTAAATGGTGAACCTGGGACTATCCACCAAGCAAACACTGGATTCCCAAACCTGAACTCTTCATGATCATGTCCTTCCTCTAGATGCTTAACCCGTGTTGATACAGCCTAAGGTTAAGCTAGGTCTTGGATGAGAAAGCTGTGTTGCTCACAGGAGAAGGCAGGATCTGCTTGGAAGATGTGGCCCTGAGATCCTGTTCTGATGGTAGATGCATCAGCCATGGGACACCAACTGTGACCAGGGGCAGTCCAAACAATTTGAGCCTGCTTGTTAGGGTGTCGCTGGATGCCTGTCTTCCTGAGTGGGCCTTCAGGTCTTTGGGGGCCCGTGCCCATGTTGGGGGGGGCTTCCTGCTCAGTGCACTGTGTACCTCTGGAGATTTCTGAATGGGAGCTGCCCACGGACATGTCTCTACATATGGTCCCCTGGCAGGGAAGCTTGGATTTTTATTTAACTGAAAGCGTCATTCTTGTTATTTTTTTTTTTTCCTGATTCTAAAAATCATACCTGTTCGTGTTAGAAAGAAACTCCAAAGGGCACAGAATCCCACAAAAAGTTTAGACACACACACACACGCATTTGGGTGGTTGCCCTCCCTGTCCTTTCTCTGCATATTTGCCCTGAGAGCTACGTCTGGGTGCAACTTTGATGAATTAGATCATGTCTACGTGCTGTTCTGTAACGTGCTTTTTAAATTTAACTTTATGTCACGCACTGATTTCTTTGTCAATAAACATGAATCTCCCTTTAAATTTTTAAAGACCTTTATAGAGTTTTCTTCTGTGGATTATCGGAGGTATTTGACCAGTCTCTTGTTGATGGGCTTTTAAATTGTTTTAGGGGTTTTCCCTTTTGGAGGCCCCACCATTCTGTGTTCGGGGTCCTTGGGGCTTGTTGATTTCAGAATTTCAATTTTTGTCAGAGTTTAGAAATGTGTGTGATGACTCTTCATCATCTATACCCCCGGTGGGATCTGGGCAGCCCCCTGGTATGAGACACAGTAATAATTCTGAACAGGACTAATTCTGTCTAGTGACATCAAAGCAATACATAACCACAAATCCATTCCATGAAGATCTGGCATGTAAACGAATTTGGTGCTGAGCTTTAAGACCATTTTTCTTTCGGGCTTTTTAGGGATTTTTGGATTGTGGGCAAGGGCCTCTGGCCCTGTGTTTAAGAAAAAAAATGCTGCAGTAATTCTTCTCAGGCATATATCTTTGCCCATTTGTCCCGATTTCTTCGTAGGATAAATTCCCAGAAGCGGCAAGGAGGGTCATCAAGATCCTTCAGCCTATTGCCTGCCCTGCCTCGCCCTTCATGGCTGCTGAGGGATTTAGGACTTTGACAGTTGTGAAGGGGACAGATCTTGTCCTGGGGTGGGGTTGGGAGACTTTTCATTCTTTTCCAGACTTACAACCCCATAGCCTAATTTCTTTAAGGCCTGGACTAAATTCTTTCTGCTCCATAAAGAAAGTGAGGTGATGCTGATTTGCCTGGCGAACAGGCACGTAAGCTACTGTGGATAATTCCAAGGTGTTGGAAGGACCAATATGGGGAAGCAGAGTGGCTGCTTGCTTGGTCATAAACCTCCATCCCCTATAATAACGAGGAGTAGAAGGATGAAATGTCAGTTTACGCTGAATAAAGACGACAGAGTGACTGTTATTAAATTGCACTAATCTCACAAGTGGAGATAAAAAGAAAAAAAGTTTTCCTATATTGAATATCTAGCTTTTTAAAGTAATTGGGAATATTAAAGCACTGACAATGATTGAGATAGAAACATTATTCATAACTTTTATTTCCGCACTGGGCACTGGTCCAGTGTATTTCATTTATGAGGTTTCAGCTGTAAGGAGAAGGACGTGAGCCAATTCCTAAATTAAATATGCCCTGTTAACTTTTATAAATGATACCCAAGAATCAACTTGGAAATTTAAGTCTTCATTGTATTATTTAATTATTGTATTTCTTGGGTCCTGCTTCTCAGCTTCCCGTCCCGTGGTGCTTTGCGGTTTGTTTTCGGGTCTCTAGTGTGGTGTTTTGGCTTGAGTCTAGGGCCTTCCCAGAGCTGCTGGGGTAGACACGAGAGAGAAGTCTGCACCTCCACCTCCCCACTGTCCCCCCACCTTCTCCCATTCTTAGATTCCACTAAGATTGCACGTGTTTCGTCCATGTGCACCAACCAAGTGCGGGAAAGTAAAAGCTCCCTTACTACTCAGTGTCTCTCTGTCTGATGACGCCTCCCACCACCCCAACCCATGCTGGCATGAGGCAGGACCGCAGTCCCCGAGTAATGAAGGCAGCAGGAACCGCGTTGGGCCGCCACCAAGAGTAGCTCCTGCCAAATCACATGTCTTCTTATCTTGAATGGTGTGTGGGACCCCTGGCTGACTTGGCTTCCAGTTATCCTTGCAGATGAAAATAGAACATTTACCAGCTCAGAAATCTGCGCATACTTCCAGACTAGCCTGGGATGTTTAGGTCCGTGCTTTTCAAACCTAAGGTATGGGTTTACTAGAGTTGTGTGTGCTGGTGTGTGTGATAAAAGATGCATAAGAGAAAATTAACCTATTTTAACAATTTTTTTAAAAAAAAGATTTTCTTGAGAGTGTGTGCACAAGCAGGGGATGGGGTTGAGGGAGAAGGCAGACTCCCCTTGCAGCAGGGAGCCCAACAACAGGGCCAGATTCTAAGATCCTGAGGTCATGACCTGAGCCAAAGGCAGATGCTTGACTGACTGAGCCACCCAGGCACTCCCCATTTTTTTTATTTATTTATTTTTAAAGATTTTATTTATTTATTTGTCAGAGAGAGAGAGAGGGAAAGCGAGTGAGCACAGGCAGACAGAATGGCAGGCAGAGGCAGAGGGAGAAACAGGCTCCCTGCCGAGCAAGGAGCCCGATGTGGGACTTGATCCCAGGACGCTGGGATCATGACCTGAGCTGAAGGCAGCCGCTTAACCAACTGAGCCACCCAGGCGTCCTGGCACTCCCCATTTTAACCATTTTTAAAGATACAGGTCTGTAGCATTAAGTACATTCGCACTATTGCACAATTACTATTTCTATCCATCTCCAGAACTTCCTTCATCTTCCCCAAATGAAGCTCCATACCCATTAAACACTAGCTCTCACTCTCCACTCCCCTTAGCCATAGAAGCCACATTCTACTTTCTGTCTCTAAGTATTTGATCATTCTAGGTAGCTCGTATAATATCTGTCTTTCTGTGGCTAGCTTATTTCACTTAGCATAGTATATTCAGGGTTCATCCATATTGTAGCATGTCAACTTCTTCGCCCTATAAGGCTGGATCCTATCCTATTGTCTGTAGATTCCATTTTATCTGTTCATCCATCAGTGGAAACATGGGTTGCTTCCACCTTGCGATTACGGTGAATAATGTTGCTAGAACACAGGTGTACAGATCGCCTTTCTGCTTTCACTTCTTTGGTGTATATACTTCTTTGGATCACCGATCCAGAAATGCATCAGTGGATCATGTGATAATTCTGCATTTAATTTTTTGAGGAATCACCATACCTCATTCTACAGCATCTGTACCATTTTACATTCCCACCGGCAATGCCCAAGGATTCCACTTTCTTCACATCCTTGCCAACACTTGTTATTTTCTCTGGGTTTTTTTCTGATTAAAACAAAACACATCCCTGTGAATATCTCATTGTGGTTTTGATTTGCATTTCCCTAATTAGTGATATCAAACATCTTTTGTGTGTTTATTGACTATGTGTATATCTTCTTTGGAAAAATGTCTACTCAAGTTCTTTGCCTGTTTTTTAATTGGGTTGCTTGTTGTTGACTCGTAGGAGTTCTCTATATATTCTGGATAATAATCCCTTATAGGATGTATGATTTGAAAACATTTTCTCTCATTCCATGGGGGTTGCCTTTTTGCTCTGTTGATTAGGGTCCTTTCATGCACGAAAGTTCTCATTTTAATGAAGCCCAGTTTATTTATTTTTTCATTTGTTGCCTGTGCTATTGGTGTCCTAGTGAAAAAATCATTTGGATTGCCAAATCCAATGTCATGAAGCTTTTCCTCTATGTTTTGTCTAAGAACATTACCATTTTAGCTCTTGCATTAAGGTTTTGATCCATTTTGAGTAAATTTTTGCATATGGTGTAAGGAAAGTGTCCAGCTTAGGTTTCTTTGCATGTGGATACCAAGGTTTCTGAGCACCATTTGTTGAAAAGAATTTTCTAAAGATTTTTGAAGCTATGGAGTTTAATTTTTTCACCATGTAATGGTACATTAGTTATCTGATAAGTAATTTTAAACACTGCTCCTTGTATTAAAACAAATAAAAATTGGTTATAGAATTAAATGCAGAATTGGTATGCTTTAAAACAAAACAAAACAAAAATGTGATTATTTGAGCCTTTGGTGGACCTTTCGCAGCTATGCCACCAAAACTCCCTGGGAACAGGGCTAATTTAGGAGTAAGGTTTGGGAAGCGGTAGAAAAATGCAAGAAGTCCATCAGCAGAATTAGATCTCCCAATGACTGTTTGCAAGGATGGTTGAATTAAGATATCAGGCCATAAACCCCTTCCCCCCCCGCATTCTTGGGCATCTTCCCTCCAGCCTGCTGGGCTGTCTGTGCCCCCCCAACCCCATCTGTGTCTGGGTTCCTTTGCTCTGGGTTGGCATAAAGCCTCTGTCCCAGCTCATACTCCCTTGTCTCAGGTGTTACAAGGTCTTTGCATTTTCTATAGTGCTCAGTGCTGGGCCCTCCGTGGCCGTGAGTCTTATGAATCTCACATTTGCTGTTTTCTTGAAGATCTTTTCACATACCTTTCCATTTAACCACCAGTTCCTGGAATAGAATATCTGAAAGTATGGCCTGGGATCCTGGAACCAAATCCAAGATCTCGTGATTTAACCTGAAACCATTGAATCAAGAGCTAGGAGGGACCATGGAAATTACTGGGTCTGCTTCCATTTTACAGATGGGCAAACTGAGGTCCCTCGAAAGGAAACTGCTTCCGGGGTGATCCAGGGAGGTCGTGGCAGAGCTGTGACTTGATCCCGGGTCTCTTGACTCCTGTGCCTTTTGTCTCTCTCCAGCTGCTGTAGGAGTTCAGGGCTAGAGTTATCTTAGAGGCAGCTGGATCTCATTATACCAAAGCAAAGAGGCCAAGTTGTTCTATAGACTTTTGTGCTGATGACCCAAAGGTTCCCGACCCTCTCGGTTCCTTCTTAGCTTAGGCCTAGAGCAGAGACACCTGACTATAGGGCAGCCCAGGGCACTGGGATTAGAAATTTCCAGAGGGAAATGGGGCTAATTTAGGAATAAGGTTTGGGAAGCGGTAGAAAAATGCAAGAAGTCCATCAGCAGAATTAGATCTCCCAATGATTGTTTGCAAGGATGGTTGAATTAAGATATCAGGCCCTAAACCCCTTTCCAACCCTAGGTGGCTTGAAAAGTACATCAGGGAAGAGTTCCCATCTCAGTGGCCCCTGGACATACTTCTCACTGATGCACGTGGATACGCCACTGTCTAGAAGCACAGAACATGAGGGCAAAGCAAAAGTACAGGATGTGGGCTGGGGTTCCTGCCTCCTGGGGCAAGAGGCACCTGGAAGGACATGGGCAGGGCTTGATGGGGGAATGAGCGGGCCAGCTACATAGGTCTGCTGCCAAGGGCCACACCCTAAACTTAGGGGATCTTCCTCAGTGATGGATGGGGTAAGGAGCCCGAGGGAGAGTAGTGGGAGAGGAGAAGGAAACCTGAGGGGCCACAGAGTCTGAGGAGGAAGGTAAATGGGGTTTCCTGCTCCCACCATGCACAGATGCCCCACGCAGATGATCTCATTTCATCTCCTCGTGGCTCAGAGGGGTCATGCATGTTATCTCCATTTCACAAAGAAACCAAAGCTTGGGAAGTAGAGTAGCTTCTGATCTTCACCCAGCTAGCAAGGGGCAGATTAGAACCCAGAATTGTGTTTTTCCCATAGCTCCAGACTGCCTCCAAGGAAGTAGAAGCCCTGTGCCATAAAACACAGGAAAGCTGGCTTCAGGACATACCTCTGCCTGGGTGATCCTAGTTAAGTCCTTCCCTCTCTGTGAGCCCCAGTTTTCTCCTCTGTAAAATGGGAAGCTTGGCGTGGATATTCCACTCTTAAATCCCATGATGCTCTGTTTCTGGGAAGTCACAATCTAGTATCACCTAATCAAGGGCTCTGGTGACCTTCCTACTGACCTCTGGGGAGGGAGTCTCCTTCCCCCCAGCAGCCCTACCCCCCCCCCGCACCCCCCCCTCCCCCCGCACCTCGGCCCTCCTGTGATTCTCTCTCCTCATTCTGGGACCTGGGAAAGGAGTGGGGAGGAGGACAGCCATGGGTGGGGGCAGCTGCGTGACTCACATCCTCACCTGCCCCGGTGGGGTGGGGGGGCTGGTTTCCTGGGGATCCTTGGCAGCCTTAGCTGGGAGGGGGTGTATGGAGGGAGGCTGCAGCTCCCCTGGTTGGTTGGTTGGTCGTGTTTTCACTACGCTGAGCTGGCTGTCAAGGTTAAAGCAACTTCAGATGAATCACCACAAAGCAATTACACTTGCTTTTTCTCTGCCCAGCCTGCGGCCCCTCTCAGAACCGCCTGGGCGGCCTTCTGCTGGCATCTGGTGCGCCTATGGGCCTCCCCGGGACAGTGGGCTCCGTGTCAGCAGCGCGCACTGGGGCGCAGGCACTGTGACAGGAACAGAAGGGAGGGGCGGATGCGGCAGAAATGCTTTTTCAAGGTCTATGCGTGAGGGAAGCTGCTATTCACCCCAGAATTCTAATTTCAAACAAAAAAGAAGTCCATGGCCAGGGCGACAGGCCCCGCTGGCTCCATGCTCTGTGTCCCTTGAGTTCCACTTAATGCACGGTTACTGAGCACTTGTCAGATGACAGCACTGCCAGGGGTCCAGGGCTGAAGGGGGACGGGGACTTAGGGATGTGGAGGGCGTGGCCCCCAGCCTCAGGGAACTTGGAGCAGGAAGCCAGAGCTACTAGCACAGAGAGGAGGGAGTTGGAAGAGTCCCCAGAGAGAGAAGGCTCTGGCTTTCATGGGGGAGTAGCACCTGGATGGTTCAGGAAAGCCCTCAGGGGGAGGGTGCAGAAAGGAAGGGTATGTGCCATGCTCCCATTTTAGATGAAGAAACTGGGGCACATAGAGGTGGAATGATGGCCTGTGGTCCCACAGCTCGGGAGTGTCACAGGTGGGTGTGCCTGGCCTTTTTCCACAGACCACTGGGATTAAAAAAAAAAAAAAAAAAAAAAAGCAAGAACCAACTCACTTGTTAGGGGCCTATGGTGGAGGCTGAAAGAGACCTCAGCCCAGCGGCTGCCAGAGTCCTGGGGGGCTGGGGGCTTCAGGGAAGAGATGGCAAGAAGGCAGATTTGCCCTTGGCTGTCACCTCCCCCCAGCCCCTGCCTTCCTCCTTTTAAGACACCCCCCACCCCCCACCCCTATTCTTGGTGGTGTTCTGGAAGCTAGTGAAAAGGTTTATTTCCTCCTTTCCAGAGTTTCTTCCTTTTCTGAGGTGCCTTTCAGGAGAAATGGGGAATGAGAAACAGATGCTGGTGTGCTCTGCCCTCACAGGGACCCAGACTGTTGTTTGGGTGAGGATGAGGCTGGATGGGGACAGCCTGTGGAGACCCCAAAACATGAGCCTGAGGGCAGCTGCTCTGCCTTGCCACATCTCTACCCCAGGACTGGCTCTTGCTCCTGTGATGATGCTCACCAGGAAAGGAAGGGAGAACTAAGGGCCTCCTTCCCAGGTCTCAAGGAGGCAGACCATGGGGCAGTAGGGGTCATGGGGTACCTCTGCCGCCCTGAGAGAGGTCAGATCCTCAGGGCTTCACCCCATCCCCCTGTACCCCTGTGCCTCTCAGACCAGGGGACGTATTGGGACCAGTCCCATCTGAGCAGGATCAAGGGTCAGGAAGGTCTATGTGGGCTCTCCCGGAAGTCGGTTTTTTGTTTGAGAATTCCAGAAACAGGGTAGCCTGGAGCCTGTGTGAGCTGCGTGTTCAAGGGGGCTGTCGGAGGGTGGGGAGCGGGGAGGCACATTCTGCCAGCCTCAGCTCTGGCCATCTGCTCCCTGAGAACAAAATTAATAAATAAGTGACACACAGGGAGTCTCAGGAACTGGGGGAGAAGGAAGAGGGTGGGAGAACCCGCGGAGAATGTGACAAAAGCAGAACAGAACGGCAGCAGCCAAGCTGGTATCTTCATGTGGGGTTGGCAGGCAGTGCCGCCAGCCCTCCCCGGCCCCACTCAGGCATGAAAAGGACACCGTGCCCACCCTCGACACATACACATGTACACACACACACACACACACACACACACGAATGCACACAGGAAAGCACACGACCTCACTTCCAGGATGGGCGCGTGGGCTGAGTCTCCATGGGAAACAGGCCCTCCGGGAAGAGAATTATGAACTGTGCCATCTTGGCCCCAGCAGCCTAGAGAAGGATCTGGAACTCTGACAGGGAAAGGGAGGAGCAGGTGGGGGTGGGGCATTGTCTCTGGGGCAGCCCAGACCTGCAGCGTGCTGGGCATCCCTGCAGAATGGGGATTAGATCTCTGATCTCACCTTATCCTACTTGCCTGGGGAGGTGGGGATGACCGCCCTTGTGATGCAGATGAGGAGGCTGCTGTGCTGTCCCCACTCTGTAATATGCCCCCCACGCTGTGGGGCTGAGGAAGAAGTGGCATTTGAGGCTGAAAGGGAGGGAGTTCTGGCTTTTGCTCTCACTTAGGCTTCTGTCCTAACTCACGTCAGCACTTACTGTACATGCCATCCTAGTTGTTATTCATGATTATTCATGATTATTCATGATTATCCGTGATTATTCATGGTTACCTCCATCTTTCAGATGAGGGAGCAGAGACTCAGGGAGGTTGAGGACCTGGCCTGAAGGCACTAAGTGTCAGAGTCGGGATTTGAACACATGGGAGGTAGGGAAGGCATAAGAGCGAATATGGGCCCGGTCACTTTCCTGCTCCCTTTTGCCTGCTGGAGAGTACCCTAGCTCCTCAGCCAGGCCTATAACACTCCTCTGGGTCTGATGCCTGCCTAGTTCTTAGCTTCATTCACCATCACTACACACCACCTTCTCCCTGCCCCACCTTCCTTTCTGCACTGACCCTTTTGCTCTTTTGCTTTTAAAGCTCAGCTCAGGTGCCATCCTTCCTGTGACATTTCATGATTCCCACACCTTGACTGTTTCCACACAGCCAGTGTCCAGGGTCCATGCCACCCTGGACAATCAGTGTTTGATTACGTGTTTGCTGTCCTCTCTGTCTGCATCCCCTGCGACCTTCCCCGTGGCAGGGCCCAGTCTTATCTCTGGGAATCCAGGACCCCGAGTGCCTCAGGCACGTGGGGGACACTCAGCACAGCAGTCAGTGGGACCCAGTGGATTCACTCTCTCATTTTATCATGTTTGGGTTCCTCTGGATGATGATGTCTTGGTGGCACTTGGACTAGGGAAGAGTATGGAGCTCCAGGCTGGCTGCTTAGGAGATTTCAAAGCCAAGTCCCTTATCTTCCAAAAGTTCTCATCTGGTATCTCCCCAGTGGGTGTTCTCAAGGATTGTGATGTGAGGCCAGGAGTCAAGTTGGTCCTTCAGAAGAAGCAGAGATCATGTGTAGCTGGGGGAGTGGGGGAGATGCCAGAAAAACATGGGAACCAGAGCTCGAAGAAGGATGAGATTTGAAGTCTCAGTAGTCAGGTACAGAAAGAGAGGACTTCCAGGCAGACAGGTGTGCTTAAGCCAAGCTACTGCCTGGTGAACAGGTCTCTGTGACTGCAGCAGAGGCTGCCTGGAGTGGGGGAGGGGAACCAGGGTAGGTGGGGTTGTACTTTGACCCCAG
Organism: Mustela putorius furo; assembly: GCF_011764305.1. Taxonomy (NCBI): domain Eukaryota; kingdom Metazoa; phylum Chordata; class Mammalia; order Carnivora; family Mustelidae; genus Mustela; species Mustela putorius. The sequence continues at coordinate 9,631,844 of NW_025422045.1, read as the reverse complement.
CAGCCCAAGGAGCTTGGACATTATTCCACGGGCCTTAGGGAGCTCCTTAAGGCTCACTTTTCATCAGCTGAATTCTGTTGTTTCCTCATGGTGACCTATGAACTCTTCCTTCTCCCAACTAACCTGTGACCAGTCTGGGCCTGGGTCTGGGAGCAGAGAACACACTGGAGGCTCTGATCAACCCTCCCATCCTAGCTAATCAGCCCCCCTCACCTGGGGCCAGCTGGGCTGTGCTCTCCTCCCTCTGTCCCCACTGGAGGCCACTGAAGAACATATGGCAGGCTCACTTTGGCATGGTGTGGGGAGCAGATTGGATGGGGATGGGGGAGACCACCATGATTAAGAGTTGGAGAATGGATCTGGGCAGGAGGTGACCCACAGGGGCCAGGTTGGATGTATTCTGATGCCCTTCTGTCTCCTTGGCCAGACCGGGGAAGACAGATGTGATGGCCCATGGGATGGCCAGGCATAGTGCCCAAAACAGGCTTATTGGCCTCTAGGATCTTTGACTCCCACCTGCCTGTCAGGGGCAGCCCTACCCTCCACCTCCCATCCTCAGACACCCATGGGATCCCCAGGCAGGCAGCAACTGCCCAATGAGGCCGCAGCAGCAGAGGCAGCAGCCGAACTGGGGAATCTGTCACCCTCTAATGAGGAAAGCCCATTTTGGCAGGCTGGGTAATAGACCTCAAATTGAATAATTAATAAAGTTATAAAAATACGTCTACTATATGGCCAGAATAATTTAGCCCAATTAGAAGCAATTATTTCTTGCAGTTATGCCACTTGGTAAATTTTACGAACAGCTGCAGCAGGGTTCCCAGCTTTGGCTGCCTGCTTGAGAGGTTCTTTTGACACCAGATCTTCCCCTAGGGCATTTTCCATTGAGGAACATCCACCCATCCGGTCATCCATCCATCCGTTTAGCTGTGTATTGGTTTCTCTCTATATCTGTCCATCATTCTGACTGACCATCTCTCCATCTCTTCATCCATACCTCTGTCCATCTGCACATGCCTCCACTGGTTCATCCATTCATCCATCTGTCCATTCATTCAGCAGATGCTCCTTTGAGCCCCTTCCTTGTGCCCTACACAGTGCTGAGTCCTGAAATGTGGAACAAGTAAGACCCTGCCCCTGGCCCTGCCCAAGGATCCTCCAGCCCAAGCAAGTGAGCCTTGGCGTAGTACAAGCTGTTATTCCTATTCCTGTTCTGAGGTCATGCCAGATAGGGTTTTTATTCTCCATCTCTTTCTTTGTATCCTGGGGGATACATATAGAGATATTTGGACTTAAACCTGGCCTGTGTTAGGTCATAGGTTTCTTCACAATATCTTCAGCTCATTCCCCTACATCTGAGAGCTTAGGGATCCACTGGCTTTAAACTATCACTGCTCTGGGTCCTAACCTTTTATCAGGTGGAGGTCAAGAGATGTGGGATCCGGATGCATCCTGGCCCCTGCTTTCAATGTGATCTGGACAAGACATCTACTTTTTGTTGGTTTGCCTATAAAGTATGATGAATCAGTGTGCTCCTCTGAGCACACAGGGATGACTGAAGTCAAGATGCTTGGGGCCACCGGTTGGTGGCTCTCTGGAACATTGGACAAAAGTTGAATTCTGGGGACGCCTGGGTGGCTCAGTGGGTTAAAGCCTCTGCCTTCGGCTCAGGTCATGATCTCAGGGTCCTGGGATCGAGTCCCACATCGGGCTCTCTGCTCAGCAGGGAGCCTGCTTCCCTCTCTCTCTCTGCCTGCCTCTCCATCTACTTGTGATTTCTCTCTGTCAAATAAATAAATAAAATCTTTAAAAAAAAAAAAAAGTTGAATTCTGCACCTCATAACTTTATATAGATTTCCTGCAGGAAAACCTTCCATAAAGCCAATGCTCTTTTTGGGAGTGAAGATACCCTCATTCTGATTTCCCTACCTGGACATTGAGACTTTTCTTATAAGTGCAGCAAACCTATGACTGAACTCATTAAGTCTCCATAGGACCCTTGCTGTAAGCTGGACAAATCTGACAAAATTACCAAGTGAGTTATATTATGGTCACCAAACATTTCCTAGGGTTTGCTCTGGGGATGCAGAAAGACCTCAGCTTTCCCCCAGCTCTAGAGTCAGCCTCTCTGCCCTGGGTTCCTTTTTGTCTCACTGTGAATCAGAATGTCGGAGCTGGCAAAACAAAGTAGAAAGGCAAGCCTCTGACTGGGACAAGATACTCGGAACACAGTCCACAAAGGGTAAATATCCAGACTGTGTTTTTAAATCCCAAAAATCAATAAGAGCAACCCTGGCAAAGAATATAAACATGCACTTCACAGGAAAAGGATATTTTGATGGGCAGTAAGCATATGAAAAGATGCTCATCTCCCTGGCAAGCCAGGAAATGCAAATTCAAAGGAGAGATGCCACCTTATCACACTCAGCATTTTGGGGGAAAGCAGTTTCTCATAGTACCAAGTGTTGGCAAGGATGCTGGTGAACGGACACTCTTATGTGCTCCTGGTGAGAGAGGGGGCATTTGGGAAGCAACTTGGCAATTTTTAAGATCTTATTTATTTATTTGACAGAGAGATAGCACAAATAGGCTGCCAGCAGGGAGAGGGAGAAGCAGACTCCCCGCTGAACAGGGAGCCCAGTGTGGGGCTCGATCCCAGGATTCTGGGATGCTGACCTGAGCCAAAGGCAGGCGGTTAACCAGCTAAGCCAGGCGCCCTGCAACTTGGCAATTTTAAATAAAACTGAAGATAAAACCAACCCCATGATGCCCTGTTTCTCAAATATTTTTTCCTATTGCAACCTGGATTAAGAAACACATTTTGTATAAAATGTCCCGTGTACCGGCGCACACCCAGGCGCACACTGACGTTTGAACATCTCTTCGAGTTAATTATTTTAAAGGGTCATTGTGACCTTTGATATTAATTGCGTGACTCTCTTTGGGGTTCTAGTTTACAGCTTGGGAAGCTCTGCCCCAGGGAGCTTCTCCAGGTGTGTGTCGCCTGCATCATTGTTTCGGTGCTGAAAAGCAGCAAGGAGCATAGAGGTCCCTCAAGAGGGGACTGGGATGGCTCGTAATCTGTTCATACAATAGAATCGCCACAGCAGTTAAAAGGAATGAGCTAGTGCTGTACCTGTCTACTTGCATGAATCTCAAATACATAATAGTGAGTGGAAAAAAAGCAAGTTGCAAAGGGCTACATACATCCCACATAATAATCATTTATATAAAGTTCAGAAGCCTGTGAAATAATGAATATGCTATTTGTGGGTCCATTCAGATGTAATGAAAGTATAAAAACAGGCACGGCAGTGATAAATGCAGAAGTCGGCCTTAGGTTGCCCCTGGGAGGGAGGAGGGAAGAAGGAGGAGGGAGGACTCCACGAGCAGTTTCAGCTCTGCACTGTTTTATTCGAAAATGCGAACATCTGTAGCAAAACGGGGGAATGATAAGACTTGTTGGGCAAATATCCCCTACTTTAATTTTCTCTATACTTTACAATACACTCGAAATACTCCGTATGCAGAAGACAAGTCATCACCTCTTTCTCCACCTGGCAGGCACCCAAGCTCAGGTGAAGAAAAACAATGTGTTGGTCTGTGTTATACTTAGCTGTCTGTTTCGTTCAATTCAGTTCAACAGATGTTTGCTGAGCACCTACTAAGTGTCTCTCAATGCCAGATGTGAGGTGAGGAGCAGGCAGGGAGGCAGGAAGGATATTGCAAGTAAAAAGTGGGACCTTGGCAAGGGCACAAGTTGCCCATTGTCTCTGCTACAGAAAGCAGATATACTGTGCATGCCACAAAGAAGGGTCTCGTTCTTCCTGGGAAATCAGGGAGGGTTCCCTGGAAGAGGTGAGGACTGAGATGGGCCTTGGAGGATGAACGGGGATTGATTGGTAAGGGACTCTGGAGACAAGAGGAATCTTGAGCTCCACAATGCTCCAGGTCTGCTTGGGAAAGAAAAGGGAACAGGACAGCTCAGGCCTCTGAACTCAAACATGGTGGCTAAGGTGGTGAAATGCACCTTTGTCTGTAGCGCCCAGCGGGAGCCAGACAAATGGAGTAGGGAAGTGGGTCTAATTCATCATGGGGTCTTAGGAGTCCTGGGCTCCTGGAGGCTCCGGGAGATGGTGATAGCCTGCCCTCTGCAAAGGGGCACAGCCTCTCAGCGACAGCCCGCTGGACTGCCCATCCTCACACAAGGGCCCCAGCAGGGAAGAGAGGGACAAGGTTCTGTTCAGCTCCCAGACTTCAGATTTATTTGACCGGCTCCCGATAAATTCCTCATGCCCGGGGCCTCACTATCCATCTCAGGGTGGCGGGGCAAAGGCAGAGGTGGGGGTGGACGGGCACAGGAAATGTCAGTCTTAGATTGCTCGGGGACCTGTCCACATGTCTTGCCAGGAGGCAAGCCCCTAAATCCTCCCCTGCCTTGCTCCCCTCCTAGTAAATCTGAATAGTTTAAAATAACTCTGTCCGACCTTGAGGCTGGCGCCAACTTGGTGTCATCCATCAGCCCTGGCCGATTTCTTATTAAGGTTTTGCTGTTCCCTTGGAAAAGTTGCTACCTTAAATCAAAGGGCCGATAGGGCCGGGAAGAAACAGAGGAGCTGGAGACAGTGGGGAGACAGCCAGTCGGGAAGGTGAGCGTCTAGTCCTACATGGGGGGCAAGATGGATGGCCTTCCTGGGTCCTGGCTCTGCAGCGTCCCTGGTGGTGAGTCTAGGGACATGAGGTATCTAAGGTCTGTATGGCTTGAAAGGGCTGCCCCGGGAGCAGCTCCGAGGTGAGCACCTTCCCCGAAGAAGGCAAAGGTAAAGTGGGCGCCCAGCCCACTTTAAAGAGTATGCTCACTCTTCATTCACTCACTCACCTGGGAGTGCATTTCATTTTGTATATTTGTGTCGGATGCCAACCGGGCTTTTGTGCCCAGTTCTGGATGCTGGAGAGACAGCAGCAAACCAGACCGAGTCTGTGCCTTCGGTGGGGCCTACCTTCTAGTGAGGGAGACAGTTAGCAGGCACGGAAATAAATACAGTAACTTTCAGATGTTGGTATGAAAAAAAATAAAGCGGAGTAGTAAGTTCAAGGGAGTGAGGCAGGGTGGTTATCCAAGGCCTCTCTGAGGAGGGACATTTGAGTCAAGACTTAGGTGATAAGAAAAAGCAGAGATGGAGGGTGTGTTGGGAACACCCAGGACTTGGTCTATTTCTGACTCAGCAGACAGAATTTGTTTAATGGATATAGGACAGTTGCTAAGCAGACTCTGTTTAGGATTTATGAATGGCCAGGCAGGTTCCTGCCCACACAGTGCTTTCAATCTACAGAGTGTGATTACCCTACTACCTGAGGAACAGTAGGCGGGCTGTGCATTGTGCTAAGAGCTCAGGGAAGGCGCAGAGCCCTTCCCATTGGCCTGAGCAGGGAAGGGCTCCTGGAGGGCAGAGTGCCTGCAGGGCATCGTTTGGTGTGATGTGGGCTCTGCCAATGGTGCTGGGCTGAGCTAGATAGTACTCATTTATTCCCTCAGGTGCAGTCCTGGGCTGGGGGAGGGTTGGGGAGGGGGCACGGAAGAAGTCCCTGGTGTAAGAGCCAGGGCAGCGAGGAACTTGGGGTTGGAACCAGCTTTCTTTAAATCACTGGCAGCAGGATGAGTGGTGTCAATTGTTTTCTCCTTGCTGTTGCTGTCACCAAAGGAAATCACTGAAGTTTCCCCTCTTTTCTGCACTGCATGTTTTTTGGCTCTGGGTCACAGCCCTGATGGGGAACCAGGAGCCCTGCATGGTCCAGATCACAGGAAATGACAGCTCTCCAATGTGGCTGCCGGGCTTCTCCGGGGAGATCACAAACCACATATGCAGGGCTGCTATTGAAACGAACATCTCTCTTTCAAAGTCAATACCATTTGCTTAGCAAATAAAGATTAGCAGGACAGGCTTCCCTGCCTTTGCTCTCAGCTCTAATAGTCTCTTGACATCGGTCACAGCCAGAGTGTCTGGAGAACAGGCAAGAAATGTGGTGAGTTCTGTGCAGAAAACAAGCAGATGGGCTGATGGACTTTTAGGGCCAGCCCAACAGTGTATCTCACAGTGGGAGCCCCCAGAGAGCAGGCTCTAGGTTAAGCACTGGGGGATAAGGCAGTAAGATGCTGCCCCTTTCCTTAAGGAACATAGAGCCTAGTAGAGGGAACAGGCAGGTGAATCAGAGCATTAAAGAGTTGCGGGTGCTGATGCCTGTATACAGGGTATGGGGCAGGGGGCAGTCCCATAGGTGGGTCTTAGGTAGAGCTTTTATCTCCCCAACTCTGTGCCCAGGCAGTGCTTGGAACAGGATAGAACAAGCTGTGAGACATCGTGGCCACTAAATTATACCAAGAAAAGCCACAGTTGAAATGAATGACGGCTATCCTTTCCCAGTTCTTGGTGGGGAGGTGGGGAGATCAAACCAAGGCAGAGTTTTCTCTCAAAATTTAAAAAAAATCTTCTTATAACCTTTGCTTTCTGCAGCTGCTTGGCTAGATAAACATTTATAGAAGGGGACGGAACGTCGCTAAGTACCTACTGTGTGGCAGGTGCTGGGCTGGTCTGCGTCTGTGCTTATTGAATCCTCCAGACAGCCTTGCAAATTATGAGGGAAGGAGGTGAGGGAACGAGAGGCAGGAACGAGAGGCAGCGGCTGCTGGGGGGAGAGGTGGATTGATCTGAAGAGCATGTCTGTGTAAGACGATACTCACCTTAGCTCAGAATTATCTAGTTAGCTCTGCGGCAACTTTGTAGATGGTGTTAGACAAGACTTTCCCAACCGCGGAGCCAGCCTCTTCTTGAGTACGGGGTTACTAACCTCTGAACCAAAGATGGTTGAACCCCCTTTTTGTGCAGTGGTGATTCCAAATGCTGAGCGTTCCTCCTTTCAGGCCAAAGTGGATCTCATTATCACATCAGGCACCCTCAGCCCAGCCTGGACACCTTGGGTCATCAGGGAGTCACAGAACGATGGAACATCTGGGGCAGGTGTGCCTTTGAAATTTCTGCTCACTGCAAGGATCTGGTTGAAGGGATAAGCAAGCTTGATGTGATTCCCCTGGCTTCTAGGCGCCAAGGACTTTTGCCAAAGCTGGGCCTCCCAAGCCCTCACTACCTGAGGGGGCAGCCTTGGGGCTGACCTTCCCATGAGCTGTCCCTTGCCCCAGAGCCCACATATGTGATTTTTACTCCAGTCTTTCCTGAATGTTCTCTCCAGACCACTGGGCTCATTTCCCCTAGGTTGGAGAAAAAAGGAGGGGACCTAGGCACCCTTCCTAATTAAAGTAGTTCTCTTACAACAGGTTGGCAAACTATGGCCCATGGGCCATGTCTGTTTCATGTCCTGCCTTTGTAAATAAAGTTTTACTGGAACACAGATGTGCCCCTTTGTTTTGGGAGGTCTATGATCATTTTCTCACAATATCAGCAAGGTTGAATAGTTGTGACAGGGACGGTCTTGCCGGGAAAGTAAAAAAGATTTATTGCTTGGCCTCTTATAGAAAATCTTTACCAATTCCTATCTTAGAACATTAGAATTTTTTGCCCCAGTGTTTTCCCCCATGAAAAGCATTGAGTGGTTTAGAGAGAGCATCACCACACCCTTTTCATCACTGAGGATAATATCATCATCATCATCATCATCATCACCATCATCTTCATCACCATAGCAACAGCAGTCCTGGGGTAAATGTTTAGTCCTGGGAAGCTAAGGGTACAGGTTGTAGAAGCAGACCAGCTCACATCCTGGTTTTACTTTTGTCCCAGTTGTGGGGCCTTGGACAAGCTTTACGACCTCCCTGTGCCTCAATTTCTTCTTCTATAAAACAGTAGCTGCTTTGGGGTCTTGTTGTGTGAGATGAATAAGGTATGACATGTAGAGTTCTTAGACGGTGCCTCAGCAAAGTGTCCAATAAATCCTGGTCTACACATTTAATCCTCACGGCAAACCCCTGCTGATCCACAGTCTTGCTCTCCAATTCAGTAACAGAAAAGAGGGCTACCAAGTTGGCTTAATCACTCACTCTGACAGCTTCTTCTGAACTCAGTTAGCCTTGGATGGGGAGGGACCCTTGTACTTGTGATCTTTAAGTTCCTGCCATTATCATTCCCATTTTACAGGAGAAACTGATGTTGAGGCTGGTTAAGTGTCCATGAGAAACAGGATTCTCTCCAGGCTGTCCAGCCCCCAAAACACCCAGAATAAGCACCTGCTCTTCCCTGGGTGACTCTCAACTGACTGAGTCCCTGGCTAATAGCAGATGCTCTGTTTGATGAGTGAATTCATGAATGAGAGACACTGTAAGAGCCATCTGATCATGCATTGTCACCAGAGCGGGGGACCTTGTACACCTGGCTACTGAGGTCTCCCATGACCAGCACCAGTATTGTAGGATCACAGAAGAACAGCTCAGCAGCAGCTGGGCTCCTGTTTGGAGCTCATGCCCCTGTCCCAGTGGGAGGGCTAATGACAGCAGGCCATTGAAGATGGGCCCCATGGAAGAAGCCCTGGGCTTAGAATGAGCACACCTGGCTGTGACTCAGCCCTGCCAACTAACTTGCTGTGTGACTTCTGGAAGTCACTTTTCCTCTCTGGGCCTCAACTTCCTCATTTTTCAAATGAGGTCATTCCATGTCATTAGATCAGGGCCAAGTTGGTTGCCTCTCGGGAGCCGTTCTGTCGTATCCGGAGACATTTTTTATTGTTACAGTTGGGAGAAGGGTGCTACTGGTATGTAGTGGTAGAAGGCAGGAATGCTGCTAGACATCCTACAGTGTAGACGGCAGCCCCACAACCAAAAAGTATCAGGGCCTGAATGTTGGCAGCGCCACCATAGAGAAACACCACAATGTATAAATATGGCTCTAGAATTTCACCCATCATTTGCTCATGGATTTAACCCATGACTATTATGTGCCAGGCAGTGAACAGGACAGAGTCCACAGATCATAAAGATAATAATAGGAATTCATATTGGCTGAGTGCTAACTGCATACCGAGTTCTTTACATGAACTGACACTCTTGATCCCTGAAAAGTACTATTACTCCCATTTTACAGATGAAGACATGGAGTCTCAGTAAAGTAAAGCAGCTTGCCTCAGGCCACACAGCTAGTAAGTGGTGGTGTTAGCATTTTTATTACAGAGTCCAGGCTCCTACCCTATGCCTACTCTTACCTGCCCCAAAACAGGAGAAAGGAAGGTTTCCCCCCACCACCACCACCAAGCCAGTGCCTCCCTTGAGGAAAAGCAGCTCAGTCCCGCTTAGCCCCGTGGTCTCTTTATCATGCAAACCGTTTGCGAACCTGAAAAAGGCCTCAGGACTATAAACCAGCTGGTAATGACCTGACAGGCAAAGGGGGCTGAGAAGTGTTAGGGCCACAGAGACATTAATCTGCTTTCCGCCACTGCTGCTGGAAAGACATTTGTTAGAACGGTTATGGGAGCCATAAAAGCCTATTTGACGGCCGCCCTCCCTAGGCAGGCGCCTCAGCGAGTAAAAAAGGCACCCCTCAGGGCTTAGGCGTTACAGGCCCTGTTGGCTAGAGGCAAACTCTTCTTTCTGCCACAGGTAGGATGCTGGCAAAGTGACAGGAGAGAGTGTGGTGTTGCCCCAAGAGAGCTGCATTCCTTCCCCTTCTGTGATTCTAAAATGGCCACCAGACCACCATCAAGTCCTGGCCTTCCTCTGGGCCTCAGTTTCTCCATCTGTAAAATGGAGATGTTAATGTTTTTGCTCACAGGGCTGTTTTGAGACTTTAGTGTGGTGACAGATGAGACCGTGGATGTGACGTATTTCCCAGAGGTGTTAAGCGTCATCGTCACTGGCGGTGGACATAGCAGTAACAGTCGCACAGCAGTGGCATACAGGGCTGACTCTCAGAGATTGAATGAGACCTCAGACCTGGGTGTAGCTTTATAGATCCCTCTAGTTCACCTTCCCCACTGCATAAGAAATAGCCTCCATTCATCACACACTGACTAGGTGCCAAACGTCGTTCTAAGCACTTTCTCCGTATTAAGCCACTGAATCCTTACATCACGCCTATGAATCACGATGGCGTTCTCCCCATTTTACAGATGAGCAAGCTGCTCCCCAGAGAAGCACTGAAGTTGCCTAGCCAGCTGGCTGGCTCTCCCTGTGACCGCAGCCCCACCCTCAAACACGGATGAGAAATGGACTTGGTTAGTGGGGGGACAGGTGGCACTCTCCTTCCTGGGGGCCTTCACTGCCTCCTGATTGCTGGGGTCGTGGAGTATCACCTGACCTCAGTTTCCCTGCAGGGAAATAGCGCACACTGGTTTGTTTTTGTGGTGTTTGACGTTTCCCAGGAAGTGGGACCTCCCTAAGCCTCAGTTCTGGGTAGGGTGGGCTAATCCAGCCCAATGCGTTCGGGAGGCAGGGCTCAGCCCTCTGGCTGCCACCGGGAAGGGCATTGCAGCCCCACCAGGGGCCTAGCCGGGGGACCGCAGAACTTCACCTCATGGGAGCCTAGAGTTCTGAGGTTTCCGTAATCAGGACTTGGTATGAGGACAGGGCAGCAGGCTGGTCTTGGACTGAGACACACAGGGGATAGTGGTCTCCATTTGGGAGCAGGCCAGGAGCACGGCTGAGTGGGGCCCCCACCCCAGACAGATAAAGGACTGGAAAGCAGGGAGGGCGGCTCGAAGCTCAGGTACAGTGGGCCCTCCAGAGTCCATATAACATCCTGATTGTTGGTTTTCCAAAATTATCATTGAAATAGACAAGTAGACATTTTGCATTCCTGTACATTCCTTCTGGGCTTCCAACAATACCATAGAGATGTTAGCCTGGGAGAATCCCAGGGCCTGTGTGGGTGAGGAGGCCAGGGGTGGGGAGGGAGGACGGGTCAGTGACTAGGGAGATGGTCCAGCAGGCTCCAGTGCTGGGATTCTACAATTCACGCTCTCATGACCCCAAGTCCCTAATAGCTTACGGCAGCCTTTCATTCCCCTGCTTCTGTTCTCAGAAAGGTGTCCTCTGTGTGCCTCTCATGGTCCCATTCCTGAGTGGTCAGAAACCCCACTTTGTAGTCTCTATTAGGGAACTTCCTCCAGGGTTTGGGAAGCCCTTAGGCAGAGGCCAGACGGCCCACAGCCTTTCCAAGCCAACTGTCCTTCTGGACCCCCATTCAGAACTGTCTGGAAGAAGAGATAGATAGCATGGCTTTTCCAGCCTCAAATCCTGCTAACGTGGGGTGTCTCTGTGCAAGACACGAGGTCAAACTGCTCCTCCCAACCTTGATGTATGTTCCTGAGCCCCAGGCCACAGCCCTACTGAAGTAGGACCGTTGGGTGGAGGGTTCCCGTGTCCCTTAGAAGATGATGTAAGGAATCCATCTTCTTCCCGCCTCGGCATGCCCTCCTCAGGTATCCTCAGCAGGGAAAAGTCAGGGGAGTCTCGGTGTTTGCCAAGTGGAAATCAATAGAGAGGGAAAAAAAATCTCATTTTCAAGCTTCTAAGCAGGTATTGTAATCAATAATGCAAAGAGCAGCAGGAGGCCATTAAGCCACACTTGGCAGTGTCCTCCGGGATGGAGGAGGAAATGTTTGCTGAGGAAAGAATTTCTAGAGCATCTGGGCACCCACCCCTGCCTGCCCCAGGGCAGTGTTTCTTAGGGAGCTGTTTGAAGTTTCATGGGAGAGACACCACTTGGAAGTGAGCTAACCAATCCCACAACCCTAGTGTGGACCCCAGTGTGGTGGGCCCGCAGATCCAGGAAAAAGTAGGGAGGGGAGGGCAGTGTCCAGGATGAATTGGCAATAGGTGGTCTCGCCAGGAGGAGGTGCTCACCATTTCCCCCTTTTCAATTCTGGTCATAAACATGACTTTTTTTTTCACCCTCACAGAACAAAGAGACTCATGATTTATGTTCTGTAATTTCCTAGTCTATTGATTATACTGCAGTTTCACTTTTTAATCCCATTTCTGACAATTGCCAAAAGATGTTAGGTGCCATAGTGGGGTCTTGGGGTGTGTTCCGATGGTGGGCATAGCCCCTCCTGCCTCATCCACGGGCAAGTTTGCTTCTCCTCTTGCCCGGTCAGCTAGGATGGTGCTTCTTAAAACCTGTGGGGTCCATATGGACACAGGACCCAGTGAATAGGGGCTGTGGATGGGGCCTAGTAGGCAGGGAGGGTGTGGGGTCTGGGGGAGGGCTGTAGAAGGTGAGACTAGTCCCTCCAGAAGCTCTCAGGTTGTTGTGGGGCCCCTAGGCTCTGACTCACAGAGCTTCCAGGATGAGGGAAGAGTCTAGACCCTGTCTATAAGATAGTGGAATAATAGCACTTTAAGAAAACATAAATATAGGCGCCTGGGTGGCTCAGTTGGTTAAGCATTTGCCTTCAGCTCAGGTCATGATCCCAGGGTCCTGGGACAGAGTCCAGCATTGCGCTCCCTGCTCAGCAGGAATCCTGCTTCTCCTCCCTCTGCTGTTCCCCCTGCTTGTGCTCTATCTCTTTCTGTGTGAAATAAATAAATAAAATCTTAAAAAAAGAAAACATAAATTTATCGTAGAATAATAACACTTAAATTAAGCATATAATCCACAACCTCCCCCCCACCCTCCCACCAAGAGATGGCCCTAACTCATTAATGATCCTGTAATGCTGTTGCCCTAGGTACTGCTTGGGAAAAGTGGGTTATTTGATGGGACTTGGAGGTGTTTATTCAGTGTTTTATTTTGGCATTTCATCAAAGTGCCAGGTCACTGGCATGGTGGTGGGTTCGGAAACATAGACCTTGGAGTCAGATAGACTAGGTCCAGATCCCATCTGTCGAGCTGAGAGTTTCTGTGCAACCTCAGGTCTGTTACTTGACTTTTCTGAGCTTGTCTCCTCATTAGGGAAAAAAAATGAAGCAGTCTTGCCAGTCACACACTTGTTTTCAGAAGTGAATACTCCCAGGACACACTGCCTGATAAGCAGTGGGTTCTTATGCAACATTTGTTTTATTTCTTTTATTCCTTGCCTCTGTGGGTTTTAATCTGACTGAGGCAAATTTAATGGGTAACTCCCAAGCGTGGGGAGCTGGAATCCTAAGGAATACTCCCAAGTTTGGGGGATTCATCAGGAAAAGCTCCCTAAAGGAACCTTAGCATCTGCCCTAAGCCCAACCTGGAGACTTCCTAACCCAGACAGAAAAGCTAAAGATGAGGATTGTGGCCTTGCACATGGTAAGAGCTTATACTGTACTAAGGGCTTGCATCCTGGCTTGGGCTAAGGCTGTGGCCTGGAGGTTATGCTGCCCCAGGATGGAGATCAGACTGTGTCATTTGCCTTGCCTTTACAGGCCACCCAAGGGCCTGCCAGAGACCAGCCAGGCTGGTTGGTGGGAAGGGACAAGTGACAAGGTCCCTCATCGTTCACCAAGGCTTGTGCGGCTGCCTCCCACCTTGCTGTCCTGCATCCACCTTCACCCTCCTTTGGCCCATTCTCCACCCAGCAGGTGGCGTGGACTCCAAAGCACAAGACAGAGCAGGTCCCTCTTCTGTTCAAAACCTCCAGGAGCTACTTAGAAATGACGTTTAAAGCTTCAGGTGTGTCCCAGAGTGTTTCCAAATAAAAGGATCACATTATCTAGGGTACAAAGCTGTGTTGGTTTGAAATTCTATAACTTGTTAGCATTTGAATACAAATGAAATTTAGGGGCAGTGAATATATACTGGTTTACTAGTCTAACTGTGCTTCAGGGGGCACCTTAATTGCTCCAAATATACATAGCAGTCCTAGTTGTTTTTGTATTTTTAAGGTTTTTATTATTTATGTATTTATTTTTTATTTTTTAAAAGATTTTTTTTTATTTGTCAGAGAGAGAGTGAGTGAGCACAAACAGGGGGAGCAGCAGGTAGAGGGAGAGCAGGCTCCCCACTGAGCAAGGAGCCTGACTCCATCCCAGACCCTGGGGTCATGACCTGAGCAGAAGGCAGATGCTTAACCAACTGAGCCACGAAGGCATCCCTATGTATTTATTTTTTAAAAGTAGGCTCCATGCCCAACATGGGGCTCAAACTCATGACCCTGAGATCAAGAGTTGCATACTCTACCAACTGAGCCAGCCAGGTGCCCCTGTAGATTGTATTTTTTTCTTCTTTATTTTTTTATAAACATATAATGTATTATTAGCCCCAGGGGTGCAGGTCTGTGAATCGCCAGGTTTACACACTTCACAGCACTCATCATAGCACATACCCTCCCCAATGTCCATAACCCCACCACCCTCTCCCTTCCCCCCTCCCCCCGGCCCCCCTCAGTTTGTTTTGTGAGATTAAGAGTCTCTTATGGTTTGTCTCCCTCCCAACCCCATCTTGTTTCATTTATTCTTTTCCTATCCCCAAACCTCCCAAGTTGCATCTCCACTTCCTCATATCAGGGACAGACAGACAGACAACTATCATATGATAGTTGTCTTTCTCCAATTGACTTACTTCCCTAAGCATAATACCCCCTAGTTCCATCCATGTTGTTGCAAATGGCAAGATTTCATTTATTTTGATGGCTGCATAGTATTCCATTGTATATATATACCACATCTTCTTTATCCATTCATCTGTTGATGGACATCTAGGTTCTTTCCATAGTTTGGCTATTGTGGACATTGCTGCTATGAACATTCAGGTGCACGTGCCCCTTCAGATCACAACGTTTGTATCCTTAGGGTAAATACCCAGTAGTGCAATTGCTGGGTCATGAGGTAGCTCTATTGTAGATTGTATTTTTAAAATCCACATCTGAAAGTATGCTTTTTCATAATTCAAAGGGATTAACAAAATATCTCTCAGACTAAAAAAAAAAAAAAAAAAAAAACCCTCCATGTCACTCAGTCATGTCATTCAACTTCATCTCCTACAATTACTGCCTTGCATGTCTGTCATTCTGGCTCCATGGGATTCCTCTCTTGCCTCAGGGCTTTTGCACAGGCTGCATTGTCTTCCTGTCATTTTTTTTCCTCCAAATATCTGTATTGCTTACTCTCTCATCTTAGTTCATTGTCTCCTGCTGCATAATAAGAGTACCACAAACCAGTGTGAACTTCTACCTTGTAGTCTGTAGGTCAAGAGTTTGGGTATGATTTAGCTGGGTCCTCTATGGAGGTCTCACAAGTCTGCAACCAAGGTTTTGGTGGGTAATGGTCTTACCAGAGGAACCATGTCGGGGAGGATCTGCTTCCAAGTTCTCACCAGTTGCAAAATTCAGCTCTTTGCAGCCATCATATTGAGGTCCCATTCTTCTACTGGTGAAGATTAATGCAGGGCAGCCAGGTGAAAAGATATGGGTTGAATAAATGAATTAGAGCTCATCTCACCTGCTAAAAATCCTCCAGTGGCTCCCCATTACTCTTTGGAAAAATCCAGAGTCTCAAGAGTCTTGCTGGGCGGACAAGACCTGGTGCTCCTGGGCCCTGTGCTACCTCTTCCAGTCCCAGCCTTCAGCCTTCAGGCTGTGAATCAACTACACTGGCTTCCTGCAGGCCTTTTTCTGACTTGGAGCCTTTGCATCTGCTGGTCCCTCTGCCTGGAAGGAGCTTCCTCCAATTTTTGCAGAGCTCACCCCTCTTAGTCCCTCACGTATCAAATGTCCCCTTCCCAGAGAGGCCTTCCCTGACGACCTGACCCAAAGGAGGCACCCCTATCCCATGCGCCATGTCCCCGACTCGCTACACCACCACACCGGCTCTGATGGCAGTCTGTCATCATTTTATTGGCCAGGTTATGTAGCTGCTGTCCATCTCTCCCGTAGACTATAAGCACACTGAGGGGCCTCTTCCGGTCTTCACAGTGTTATCCCTGGTGCCTAGAACAGTGCCCCATACGTAAGAAAAATGGGAATGAATGAATGAATGAATGAATGAGTCTGAAGCTGAGATGTAGGTGGTGAGGCCTTCCCAGGTCTGGGCCAGGGAGGGGCATAGGGGACAGTGTGGTGAAAGAGCTGCCTCGGCCTGAATGCCTGGGGATGGTATGGGCTGGCTCCCGTGCCCACCCTGGGCCTCAGTCTCTTTGGCAGTCAGGATGGAGCTACAGTTTCCCTGGTCCTCCAAGCAGAGTCAGGGCTTAACCCCTTGGCCCTACCCCCAGAAGCTCCCCAAGTTTGAGCGGGTGGGAGGACAGCCTTCAGTTTCCACAATTTGGTGAGATGCCTATCAAGTCACATTTTCCAGGCCCTCCTGAGGCTCCAGTCTCTGCAGCCTGCACCCTGCTCTTTCTGTGCTCCCCATCTTCTGCTAGTCTAGCCCTGACGGGGGGTCCCTGCTTCCTCCACTCTGCAGTCTGGCCCCCACCTCCCCTAGGGGGCCTGGGAGCCGATGCCTTGACTATTTGCATAGGGACAGACATGCGCAGAGAGCCAGATGACCAAAGTAGTAGGTAGGCCAAGTGCGTTGGGGGTCCAGAGGACAGGTGTGGTAGGAAGGAGGAGGCCACTTTGTTGAGGGCTCTGCAGGAGCAAAGGTGTGGAAGCTGGAGTGCTTAGGGTCACTCAGGTGCAGGCGACAGTTTGGAGCAACAGGCACACTGGGGATCAAGATGGGTCTGTGAGGGAAGGGATTGTGGCGAAGTTAGGGACCTTAATGTGCACCCACACCCCCATTTGTCCCTTCCCAGGTGCCCACTCGGATCCTCACCTGTCCTTCCCCTGACGCTCAACCTTCCCAGAGCCTGGGCAGGGTGGTGTGGCTGCTTTCTGAACGAGAGCAGAGATCCACCGTCCTTCCCAGCTTGTTTGTTTTACTGTAATTAGGTAAATAAATCAGCACATTAGCTCCCTGCTTGGGAGCCTGGCTTCTAGAAGAAGCAGTTCTGTCTTACACCCAGAGTGGGCAGGGGAGTCTCTGGGGGTCTGAGACCTATCCCCAGCATTTCTCCAAGTTTGGCAGGCCTACTGGCCCTCCCCCTGTCCTGACGGATGAGTATCACCGGCTCTCTGCCTCTCCCGAGCCTGCACGGCTCATGTTCCTCCAACTTAGGAGCCCAGAGCAAGTGGTTTGCTAGTCTCCTGGGGAGTCTTTGGAGCTGGGCAGGGACAAGGAGGCTCAGGGCTCGGCTGAGTCAGAAGCAAGTAGTCATGAGGGCTGCAGGTGTTGCTCATTAAGCCGCATTCCCGCCTTTTCCTGGCATCCCCCGCTGGCCTGGGGCCAAACATGGCAGCCGACAAGCCCATCCCTCTGGCCAGAACCATTAAAAGCCAATTAGTGGAAAGAGAGTGGGGTGCCGTCTTCCTCTGCAGGAATGCCAGGGGCTGGGAGAAGGGGCAGTGGGGCCCTAATGAGGCTGGCAGGCCTGAGCCAGAGACAGTGGTGCCTAGAAACGGCAAAGACTTGGGTTAGAACTGGAGCAGGATTTCTGAGTGGTGAGGATGGGGGCCCGGTTGGGCGGGGGGATGGATCCAGCCCTGGCCTGGGTTCACCCTGGCCGTGTCCCTGGGTCACACCCTCCCGCTGGCCCTCCATGTGAGTTAAGGGGCTTAGTCGGATGGTTTCTAAGTGGGACCAGGTCCAGAGCAGTTCTTCCAAGGTGACTAAAGGTGATGTTAGGTGTGTGTGTGTGTGCGCGTGTGTGTGTGTGTATTGAGGGTACTGACCCACCCTCAGACCTCGAGCTGCCAAGCTGAGGCAGGAATGAACCCTTGAATTACTGAGTGCTTGGAAGTCCTGGAAAGGGCATTCCCAGTGAAGGCGGTGGGATGGCTGGGGCAGAGGGGAGAGGGACTTCAAGGGCTCAGGGAAATGGGTCTTTACCCACCACCATGGAAATATTGGAGGCTTGTAGTAGCTGGCACAGACGTGCCGATGTGTACCAGGTGAGTAGCAGCATTGCAGATATCAAGGGAGGCAACACTGTCTCCTTCTCTTTCCTGGAAGGTGGGGTGGTGGGAATTGTACCAGAACAGGGCCGCCCGAGAAGGAGAGCACTGGGTACAGTGACCCCTCGATGCCTCCCTTCTGCAGAGCGGGGATTTGGCTGGGCCACCCAGAAGCCCTTTTCCTCCCTTTTTCTGGAGCTTTGGAAGGAGTGAGGGGTTAGGGGGACTTCTATAACTGGGGTGTCCCAGCCCTACACACCCTGCCCTAGATCTCCTCCGGCCTCATGGCATGTGGCATGGGGTGGGGGGTCCCCAGAGCCCAGCCCACAGCTGCCCCTCAGCCCCTTGGAGGGATGTTTTTAGCAGTTCCCAAAACTGCTTCCTCAGCTCCTGCCTTGTCTTAGCCTAAGTAGGCCTTTTGGATTTATTTGTTCTGGGGGTGGAAAGAAAACAGCTTCTCCAAGAAGTGTGTTTCATGCCACATTTCAAACTTCCAGACTTGATTGAGGTGGTAGTTAAAACATTTTAAGGCTCTTAGGTAAAATTGCATTTGCCTTCTGCGTGGCCTGTATTCTGACGTTAGCCGTTTCCTGTGGGGGCCCCGTTCTGTTACTGAGGGGCAGGGCTTTATCGAGAACTGTCAGCCCAGACCGCTGGGCTGTGGCCCCGGCTTCCATCTCTGAGCCCATCTCCTGGAAGCCACCAAGAAGGAAAAAAAAAAAAAAAAGTACAGTAATTGTGCATTTTAATTAAGCCTCAGTGTGCGCCCTATCGTGGAGATGCTAATATTAAAGAATTTTTTCCACTTTGCAGGAAGCTGGAATATTTGTTCCCCATGTCATTTTTATATTCCTTTTGTGTGGCAATTAATATTTAACTCCTGGGAAATAAAGCTGCCACCCGATACGGTCTTTATGGCCTGGTATTAAAATAACTGTTCCTGATAAACTATTGTAATAAAGTATTAGGAAGACCCTGTTTCAAGGGGGTTTAGCTCAAGTATTAATTCTACTCAAGGAGCTGGACCCCGAACAAGCCTTTTTATCCTAGTTCATTTCATTTTTCAACAATGACATGTCAATGAGCCTAAATGTAATCCTAATGACTGAGGAGAAGAGAACTTGGCCTTTGTGTGCTTACATCACCTCTAGCCAGAGCGTGTCCTTGATGTGAGGGAGAAGGTGAAAACGGTGCATTTGTAGTCACTGGTAGGAGTCCTGCTCTACCTGGTATCAACCGTATTTAACTGGGAGACCTAATTTGAGTTTACAAGTGATTACAAGGTGTCCCGTGGGACTCTGCTTACCGATGAATTCTCAAATAAGTTGCACAACAGTGACGAATTAACTTGTTATGCTGTCAAAATCAATTACTGCAGAAGACAGCTTAACTTCCCAGCCTGTTCTCAGGGACACCCCCGCCCCACGCCCCCACCATTCAGGCCAGCGCTGGGACCCTCTGCCTTGTGAGCGTGAGCAAGGGTGGATCAAGGGACAGTGCCCCACCCCAGCCTCCTGTCGCAACCAACCTCCCCTCCCCTACTTCCCACCCTCCCCTCACTTTGCTTCGCTCCAAGTCCCCCAGCTTGAATTTTGGGAAGTAAAGTCTCCAGAGTGGGGAGTGGGGGAAAGCAGGGGGAAAGGCAGCCTGACTTACGGTAACCCCTCTCTCCCCCTGAAATGATGTTCTCTCCCATGAAGGCTGGGGGAGATTGATTCTAGCTGGGGCTTTAAGTAAGATAAACATCCAAAGGCCCCAAGATCTTTCCTCTGCAGCGTTGAATGGAAGATGCAATTTATAAATGTTCCCTTAATATTTCTGAAACAGATTGGCCAGTAATTTATAGACTGCAACATTGAGGACTGAATTAATTTTCCCGGTGAGAGAAGTCTGCATGCAGCTTGGCGAGAGCACTTCCCTGCATCTCTGAGCAGAAGCAGAGGAATAATAGGGTTAGAAAGGACCTTGGAGATAATGAATTCCACCCTCTCTGTGGCACAGGTGGGGAAACTGAGGCCCAGGGTCACACAGCAAGTTTCTAGCTGAGTCAGGCCTGGAGTCCCAGTGTCCTGAGTCCTAGATGGTAACTTCACTTTGTGCCCCTTATCAGCAAGTGTTGCCTGCCTTTTGGAACTTACCTATCTGTGTTATGGGTACCTCTAGCCCAATAGCATTGAGAGGTCCTGCTTATTTCTCTGGCTTTTATTTCCTTTCTTCTGAGGACCTGAAATGAAATGGGTCAGAGACTTCTAGTGGCTAGGAGGAGTCACTGGGGCATTAATTAGACCAGGATGTCTCCTATTGTAGTGTGCCCATATGTCCCCTGGAGACCTTGTTAAAATGCACATTCTGATTCAGCAGCCGGGAAGGGGCTAAAACGTGGGGCCTGGAATTCGGCATTTCTGTTAGCTCCAGTGTGATGGCCCTGCACTGGTCTGGAACCACAGTTCAAGTACAAAGGGCTGGAGCACCCTATCAGGGATGGTTGCCTCCATGCTTTCTAGAAGTCTTTGATGCACAGTCACGCATTCACACACTCTGGCTACTGGCAATGGCTTCCAGTGGTCATGAGGTGCGGTCTCCTGCCTCTGGGATGTGGAACTTCTTTTTATAGTGAACAGTCTCCAGGAAAGAGATGGGAACCCGCCCCGCCTCCCACCCCAAGAGATTCCCAAATCAGAGAGAGGCTGTTCTGTATTTAAAACCCAAGCAGTGTGGCCACGTACAGCTTCCCGGTATTGTGATTAATAACTAGTAATTGAACAACAAATTGGCCCCTTATATTTACTGGGTCCTGGAATCACAGAGCTTGCTTAAGGGGCAAGATATTTCCCGTGAAAACTGAGTCGAGACCGGAGTGTTACCAGACATTATAAATAGCACCAGGTTTATTTTCCAAATGCTGCATATTCTGAAATGAGAAAAGAAATGCACGGAGCTTGGGGATCAAAGAGACTGCTCCCTTCCTCCTCACACTGGGGCACCCCAGTGCAAATACACACCACCGAGTGAGGCAGCCTCCTGCCAATTATGTTGTGGCTCACGTCTGAATGTCTCCTTGTACATGACATTTACGAAGAAAAACACTTGCAAACTAAATGTTTGATTAACATTCCATCTTTTACCATTTAAAATGGGCAAGTGTAATTGAAAGCTGCGTTCGCTAACGCTTACGAGCTTCATGGGAGCGTTGTCCTGGACCCGTGACTCTCCGTAGTCCTATCGAGTCCTTAGTGCCAACGGCCCAGAGTATTTATACTTCATGTTTCACGACGTAATTGGAAAGTGCAGGGGTTTGCGGCCTATCCGAGGAAGAGTGGCACAGTTGGAGCGTGAATCTTGTCCAGTGGCGATGGGCAATTCATGTTGGCACTTGGGGTGTATTTCATCGAGACTGGGTTGGTGAGATGTACTCTTTCTCGTGTGGTTCAGCACAGGAGGGATGGTTGCCCAGTCCCCCAGATTTTATGTCTACACCCGCCACTTATGCGGATTCCGTGCCTACATTAGTAATGTCATCTGCTTGTATTGCTGGCTTCTAGAGAACAGCCTCTTTTGTAATCTCAAGATAGAGATACACATTTTCTGGACTATTTTCTTCTTCCTTTTTACGTCTCATTTTCTTTTCTTCTTCTTTTTCTTTTCCTTCCTCCCTCCTTCCATCTCTCCCTCCCTCTCCCATCCCCCCTCCCCCAACTCCCCCTCTTCCTTCCTTCCTTCTCTCCTTTCCTCCTTCCCTCCTTTCCTCTTCCCCTGTTCACCCTATAAATCCAGGGATGCCTTATGTTTGGGGGCTGTGTTAACTCTCCTAAGGTAGGTCCCTGTTCAAGGGCCCCCCTCAATGACTGTGTGTTCTAAATGAAGAGTTTCACAGCGTGAAGCCCTACTTGCATTATTTGGACCTTCTTAAAGATTTTTATTTATTTATTTGACAGACAGAGATCACAAGTAGGCAGAGAGGCAGGCAGAGAGAGAGAGGGGGAAGCAGGCTCCCTGCTGAGCAGAGAGCCCGATGCGGGGCTCGATCCCCGGACCCTGAGATCACCACCTGAGCTGAAGGCAGAGGCTTAAACCACTGAGCCACCCAGGCGCCCCTTATTTGGACCTTCTTATAATGAAATTTTTCAAAGAACACACTTGAAGTCCATGTTCACACACGCCTCCTTTGCCGGGCCACTAATTCTGCCCAGGCCAGAGAAAATGGAGAAAATCCTCATCCTGGTGGCTGTGGATGTGATGTTTAAAGGCAGAGTGGAAGTTGATCCGGTGAAGAGGCTGGATCAGGGAAGGGAGTTAATTCCAGGCAGTGGGAGTAGCATATGCAAAGGCCTAGAGTTGGAAAAGCCCCCAGTGTGTCTGAGAAATGTTGAAAACTCCATGTAACAGGAGCGCAGGCTAGGTGGAGGTAAGGGGCTAGAGCTGGAGAGGCCTCTTAGAATCAGGCTATAAGAAGCCGTCAGGAAGGAACCCGCTGTGAATTTTAAAGCAGCGGGTTTAAACCGATCAGGTTTGCACTTTTAAGATCCTTGGATGGCTAGAATGCAGCGTGAACCGATCTGGTGGCAGGGAATGGGTGGGAGATGTAGCCTCAGTCCAGGGGGCTGGCGTGTTGGAGTCAGGGCCCACACTGGGTAGCACTGCCAGGGAGTCTACTGGAAACCAAGCAGAACTGGCAGCTCAGGGTCAGGGGGGAGCAGGGGTGCGAGGCAGGAGGCAAGAGCTGTGGAGAGAAAGGCTAAGGCCTCAGGTGGAGAGCAGAGAAGCCAGGGTGTTGAGTCGTGGCCTCTTGGCTGGGAATGGAGAGTGGTCAACGTTAGGTTTCAAGGGCCCCCAGAGTGTCTGGGCCCATATCTCTGTTGGTGGAGGCCTGGGCCCTCAGCATGGCAGCTAAAATGTCACCAAAGTCAGGATGGCGTCTGTCAGTGATGCAAGGGATGTTGGGGACACTGTGTTCAGTTGGGGAACTAAATATTAGAGATAATGATGATAATAATGCTATCCCCCCATGTATACTACACTTTAAAATTTATTGGGGCCACTTGACCTAGATAAGCTGGCAGGGGTTATTATTACTATTTTGTTATTGTTAGTAATGCCATGAGAAACCTAAGGCAGGTTGACTGGACTAGAGTCACAGTGAATGAGGGATGCAGTATTTAAACCCTTGTCTTCTCCTAGTCTAGTGTTACCACGAAAAGGTGTTAGGACCTCCTTGAGCACTGGTTGTCTCTGGCTGTACCTGAGCATTGTTGGAGAACATAAAGGATGCTAAAAATCCTTGCCCTAAGAGAGCTTATAGTCTTGATGATAAGAGGTCAACACCACGAAAATAGCAAACAATGTCAAGGAAGTATCCATTCATCACCCACCCATTCCACCTGTCTACCCACGGTCCATGCACCCACCTACCTATCCATCCATCTCTCCATCTCTCCATCCATCCATCCCTCCATCCACCCATCCACCTGTCCACCTCTCCACCCATCCATCCACCCATCCATCCATCCATCCATCCATCCATCCATCCATCCACCTATCCATCCATCTCTCCATCCATCCTTCCATCTATCCATCCACCCATCCACCTGTCCACCTCTCCACCCATCCATCTATCCATCCATCCATTCAGCATTTGTTATAATAATTAATAAATTGATCCAGATCTCAAGTGGGTTCTTCCAACTCTGGCTGGATATTAGAATAATGTAGACTTTAAAAAATACTGCTGTCCACACCCCACCCCAGGGATTCCAGTTCACTTGGTGAGGGGTGGGGCTAGGCTCTGGTATAATTATTTTTAAGCTCCTTGGGGATTCTAATACGGAACCAGAGATGAGAATCCTCGAAAGAGGTTTAGCAGCTCAAAGATGGGAGGGCTGGTGAAGATGAGGACTGAGACCGTCCATGAACTTCAGCTCTGGAGAGGTTCGGGAAGTCTTTTGTACACCCTCCTATTTTAAAGATGAGGAAACTGAATCCCAACAATGGGACTCCTTGTTAGTATAGAGTCAAGCCTTGGCCCCTCGTCCTCATGCTTGTCCTCTCCGCTCAGGGGACCTTCTCCTTCCCCTCTGTGTTGACAATCAGGGAAAGTATCGGGAAGGAGGCATGGTGTGAGTGGGGCTTTGAGGACGGGGCAGGCCTGGGGTGGGATGAGAAGGAGAGAGGGATTTTGAGGAGGAGGGGCAGCATGGCCAAGGATCTGGACCAGGAAGGAGGGTGCTGTGTGTGCTTTCGAGGGCTCTTCCAGTGCATTAAACAAATCTCTGCCCAAACACCCTGGCCTCCCTTCTGTGGAGCGCCCTGAAGGGCCCCACACCTTCCATGGATTCGGCTGTTCTCTGATAGAATGCCAGGCCCGCAAGCCCCTCAGTGCAGCCCCAGCCGGAGAGCCAGGAGGAGAGCTGAGCCTGTTTGCAGGGAGGACGTTGAAACAGTTCTCTCGCTCTGATTAGGAGGGTAATGGCTCTCTTTGAGGAGCAGTGTTAAGGCGAAGGTGGGGATGACGGATACTCGCCCCCCCACCTCTGCCCACATAAATCTCACCTGTGCGCCTCGGTTGCCTCCTCATGATGCATGTATGAGATAAATTCTCCAAATCTATTTTTGTGCCGTTGCCAGCAGCCTGCTGATGGAGTAAATAAGAGTTATAGCCGCCATAATGGCATCACTTATGAGGGGCTAAAAAAAGCAAACATGTCCACACAGTTCTTATAAATCTATTATAAATGTGGGCTCAAGTTCCAGGGGAAGCCTCCCCAGACGGCACGGTGCCCTCGCTGTCCCTGGAGTTCAAGAAGTGACCAGGTGGGCAGAACCCCAGAGAAGTTCACTGCGGGGGCAGGGGTGGGCACTGAAATGACCATGACCCGTGAGCACTTCCCTGGCACTTCCCCCCTCACTCCCTCTCTCTGAGTTCTGAGCCCCTGTCAGCCACAAGCCACACAGGGCCACGGAGCCATGCCCCAAAGGCTGCAGCCCCCAGGGGTGAACTGGTGGCTGCCATCAGCACCTTCCCCCAACAACGCCAGGGCTCAGAGACCCTTGAGAGAAGACTGGCTTGGGGTGAGCCAGCCCTTCTCTTCTCCTGCACCTTGTTCTCCTGGGTGGAATTGAGCCAGGTTCCTCTGTGGGAAAGGGGCTCTTAGACCTGGTAGGTGTTGGCTAGACCTGGGTTTAAAACTCAGAGTGACCTCGTGGACGTCTGGTGTTCATGGCCAGGAGGAAAACTGGCTTTGCCCTTGCCATCCAACCTGGAGGGAAAAGGGCCTGGCTGACATGGAGGCCGTGAGACTCAAGGTCACAGCCTCTCCTCCCTGTCCTCCCTCTCTGTCCCCCAGCTGAGGCCTCAGTCTCTCCACCTGCCAAGCAGAAACAACAACAACAATAATAATAATAGGAGCTAACTTGTAGGATGTTGTGAGGGGCGCATGAGCTAATGCAGGTGAAAGTACTTGCAAGGGTTAAAGCACTGGGAGGCATAAGGGTTCATTGAAGGTTTTTTTCGTTGGGGCTCATCTCGCTCTGAGAAAGGGGCCTGAGTCCTCTAAGTGGAGGCCCTCAGTATCTCCCAGGGGGAGAGCGCTTAGCCAGCGCTGCAGTAAGGCTGATCATCGTTTAAAGCAGGCGTCCTCTTATCCCAGGATAGGCTTTAAGCCCCCAGAGGGCAGTGCTGGCTTCTGAATTGGCTAGAAATCCCAACCAAGCTGCATTCCAGAACTCTCTCAGGGTCAGGTTAGGCCCCTGTCTGGGGAGTTTAAGGACTCACTTTCGGGGCAGGGGCGAGGAGGGCGGTAAGGACCTCTCACTTGAGTTACTGTCACAGCCTCTTCACTGCTCTCTGCCTGTCTCTCTGAGCCTCTGAAATCTCTCCACAAAGCTGTCTGAGTGGGCCTTTTAAAACACTGAGCGGGGCATGCCATTTTTCTGGTGGCTCCTCAGAGCACACAGAGTAAGAGCCAAAGCCCGCTGGAGGCATATGTAATGCTTTGTGGTCCTGCCTGCTTCTCCTTACCTTGTTCACTCATCTTCAGCCACACTGACTTCCTTGCTGTCCCCTGCACATGGCAGGACTCTCTTGGCAACCTCAGGGCCTTTGCACTGGCTGTTCCCCCTGCTTCCATGGCTCACTCCTTACTGCCATAGGTCTTTGCTCTTCTCGGTAAGGCTGTTCGTGTCTAAAAGTACAAGTGCAAGTCTTCTGCTCCAGCATGTCCTATCTCCCTTCCCTCCTGTATTTTCTCCCCAGCACAATTAATATTCCACATATTTATTTTGTTTCTCTGCCTTCTTTACTGGAATGTAGGTTTCATGAGGACAGGGATTGGGTCTGTCCTATTCTCTGTTGCACCCACAGTGCTGAGAACCACAGTGCTGAGAACATTGCTCGGCACATAATAAGCTTTTGGTAGATGTTAGCAGCTTGCATGGATGAATGGATGGATAGACAGATAGATGGACTGTAGAATCAGGCCTCTGGCTGGGTTGGAGGAAGGGGCCCACATCGGTGGGAGGCGAAAGGCTGGACACTGTAACCATGGTAAGGCACACTCTTTCCTGGGAGGAGGGTGGGTTTGGGCCAGATGGCAGGCCAGGAAAAGGACCCTAGTCTTTTAGTTCCTTGGGTTGTGAGAGAGTGAAGCCTCTGGGCCCACTTCAAACTGGAGCCATCCTTTCTGCTACCTCTTCCTGGCATGGGCCAGAGCAGCGAGAGGGTATAAGGATACAAAATTAGCTGCATCTGGAACCCACATGTATAAGACTTCCCATGGTCCCTGGCAGTCACGTTTCCAGAAAGCCAACAAACCTGTTAAAATGCTGCTCGACCGATACCCTGTAAAGTATGCAAATGGCCAGGCTGGGAGAACACATCCACAGGCTCTGAGTCCCCATTAAAAAAACATTGCCTCCCTCGCTGCAGCGCTAGGCTTGCAGATTCTAAATGTCAATAGTTCCCCCAGTGAAGGCAGGCAGAAGGTTGAAAGGTTAGCCATCTTAGGAAGCTAATTGCCACCGGTAAATTAGAACTATGAACACACCATCCCTTTTCCTTTGTCACCTCTCCCCGCAACCCCGACCCTTCCCCTGGCTCAGGGGCCCCAGGATCAACACGGTTTGAAATCCAGAGTCGGAATGTACAGTCGTTTTGCATTGAGGAGGATACTGAGGAATAAGTTCCCACCTCCCTCAACATAAGTGGGTCCTGGTGTGGGTTGCAGCCAGTCCAGAAGCCCACACTTCCCAGTTCCAAAGGCACATGCCCTCGGAGGGTCCAGCAAGCCGTTTGGGGCCACAGGGGCTGTCAGCCCCCGACCCTTAGCTCCCTTCCACGGCTCTTCCATCCCGTTGGTCTCTTGATGGTCTCTTTTGAGAGCTGGACTGAGACAGATAAGAGTGCCTTGTTTTCCCAAACTGTGAAATGGGGATGATGAGAACATGCTCCTCAAAGGGCTGTTTTGAAGTCCAGAGAGAGTAAGGTCTGTTCACTCAGCACAAGGACCTGGAAGCTTCCACAAATGACAGCACTTTGGATTTTGTCTTTTAGTTTTAGCACCTCCCAGAACTGACAATATCATTGGTGGGGCATGTTAACCTTCTGTGGTCTCCCTGCCCATCTAGGACCCTGGATGGCCAGGCCTTCCCTTCCCGTTTGACCCCCCCGGGGAGGGTGGCAGGGCAGGCAGGCAGCCCAGGCAGTCAGCCAGCAGAGGCCTGGTCCTGGGAGTCGGTGGTCCGGCCCACAAATGTTTCCATGCACTGTCTTCTTGGAATGTCACAAGGAACGAGGAGGCAGGTGTACTAGGTGGGGGAGGGGGGGCTGAGGCTCAGAAGTGGGCTTGGCCACAGTCTCATGGCTGTCACGCCCTGCAGATCCCTGCACTAGAGAGAAGCTGTCTTTGGTTGTCAAAACTCTACTCTTTCTTTGAACCTCCCAGAGAAGGGCTCCTTCCACGTCTTCCTCTGATGACAGCACACAGATCTACAAGCTTAGAGAGATTCATGGAGTCTGCTGATTCCCCCTCCTCTGAGGCCACTCAGGGGTCTGCAGGGAAACAAATACTCCAGCAGGGAATGGCTTAACATCCCCTCGGGCTCGGATCATCCACCCGGGGCCCCGCATGGCACCTTCTGTCGGCTATGCTGCTGCCCACTGCAGGACGTGCAGGCTGAGGAGCCGGCCCAGCCTTAGGCCCGGGGGATGACCCATGGGGCACGCAGTCCAGCATCTTGTATCACCTGCTCTGCCCAGACTTTCCCAGGCTCACCCCAGTCCTGCTGGCTGTCAGTGCCTTGGTTCCTGTCTTTCAAACAGGGTCACGAGGAGTGTGGCTGGAGCTTGTGAGAACTTGCCTGGTTAGCAATTGGTGGAGGAAACAGGGGTTCAGAGACATATAATAAATGACTCACAGCCACACAGCTAGTAGAGCGCAGAGCTGGGATTCAAACCCAGTTCTGTGCATCAGGAAAAAAAAGGAAAGATGCTTTGCTACAAGCAGCTGCACAACAGCTGGGATTTTAAAATTTATTTTTATTTTTTAAATTTAAATGAAACTAATTAACATATAATGTATTATTGGTTTCAGACGTAGAGATCAGTGATTCATCAGTCTTCTGTAATACCCATACTCATTATTACATCATGTGCCCTCCTTAATGCCCATCACCCAGTTACCCTATCCCCCGACCCCATCCCCTCCAGCAGTGCTCAGTTTGTTTCGGAGATTGAGTCTCTTATGGTTTGTCTCCCTCTCTGATTTCATCTTGTTTCATTTTTTCCTGTCTTGCCCTATGACCCTCTGTTTTGTGTCTTAAATTCCACATATGAGTGAAATCATAGGGTATTCGTCTTTCTCTGGTTATTTTGCTTAGCATAATACTCTCTAGTTCCATCACCGTCATTGCAAATGGCAAGATTTCAAATTTTTGATGGCTGTATAGTATTCCATTGTATATATGAAATACATCTTTATCCATTCATCTTTCGATGGGCATCGGGGCTCTTTCCTTAGTTTGACTATTGTGGACATTGCTGCTATAAACATGGGGGTGCAGGAACCCCTTCAGGTCACAACAGCTGTTTAAATGCTTGCCCTAAATAGCAGGCATTTGGACCTCCTTCCTCTGTTAGGTAAGGTTTTTGCCTCCCAAGTTCTTCTCAACGGGCATAGGGGCCACACACCAGTCTGGATGGCTCCCTTGAGACCCGAGTTTGAGTCTGCTGAGCCGGGAGTCAAATGAACTCCATGAGATGCCCTGAGATCCCTGCTTACTGACTTAGTGCCCTCATCTGCAGAGGGTGCCTGGGGAGGAAGACCCTCTCTGCCTCCTCTTCCCCATTCCTGACAGGGGGCAGTAGGGAGTGGAATATGGACATCACTGGCTAATGGGGTCTACATGAGCTTGGAGTAGGTGTCGACCAGCCAGAGGTGAGAAAAAGATCTCTGGTTGAAGGAATGGTCTGTGGTCTGGGCAAAGATCTTGGAGCTGAGCAAACAGCGGATACCTGTGTGGGCCAAGCCAGCCTGGGGTTGTGGGGAGGGGCTGCCCATCAGCACCTCATTGCTGCTCCTGGCATTGACATGGGGTATACCACAAATGAACAAATCCCTTAAGAAAGAAGCAAACAAGGAAGCCCCATGAGGGACACTCAGACTAAAGCCCGTGGGAGAGGCCTGTTCGCCAAGGGCGCAGGCCCTCTGCTTATGGCCGCTGCAGGCCATGTGTGGGGTGCTTAGGGGTCCTGGCCCAGAGCCCAGCGGTCCTCCCAGATCTGCCTCAGCAGAGCTCTTGAGACCACCTGACAGCCAGGCCCACTGGGAGACCGAGGCCCTGCAGGCAGAATGCCCACCTTCTGGAAGTAGGGCTTCCTGAGCCTGGTGGGACCTCCCCTCTGTCAGATTAGAAACTTCCCAGGGTGATTTGGAATGTTTGGTACTGAGGCCACTGGGTGTGTGTGTGTGGGAGTGAGGAGGGAGGAGGCAAGCTGGACAGAAGGGAAAGAACAAAATAAGGCAAGAAAGAGAGTGGGGGCACAACTCCCTGTCACTTAACTGCTGTGTGACCTGCCCCAGGTCCCTCTGAGGCCCTGAGCCTCAGTTGCCACAACCACGAAATGGGGCTGTGGTGAGGCTCCAGTGAGATAATGAGCTGCAGAGATGCTGCTGTAACAGACTGCAGAGCCCTGTGCCCACATGAAGCTCTGTTCTTGTTGGGAAGTCAGGCAGCCAGAGAATGTGCCAGAGTCACACCTATTCTTCTGTGCTTTGGGCAGAGGTGACCCACGTCACGCCCCTCACGTCCCACTGGCCAGGACTGTTCTTGTGGCCCCTACTGGCTACACAGGGCTGGCAGTGGGGCAGAGCACACAGGTGTTGGGTGGGCATTCGTAGCTCTGTGACAAATAGCCAAGCTGAGATGCCAAGCCACAGGGCCCCCGATCAGAGGAAGCTTTTGCGGAGGGAGGTTCAGGCCATGAAATAGGAAGGTAACCCTGGGACAGTGCCCGGAGTGGACCAGCCAGCAACAGCTCAGCCCCCATCCTTCCACTCTCGCCTGCCATGCCTGGCGTCTTGCAGCTCAGGACCTTTGTGTAAAAGCCTTGCTGGGTTCTCTGGCCACAGGACTCTAGGTTCAGACAGGAGACGGAGAGGATATGATGGGGATATGTGCTCTCCCCTTCTGTGGGAGGCATGGAAGCCTTGTGTCAAGAGTGGGGAGCCACAAAATCGGGGCTGTCTGGATTTCTGACTCACTGTATGAAGGCCAACTGCCCTGGAAAGCTGCCTAGACCCACAATGGACTTTGTATGAGCCAAACAGAAATCTCTGTGGTGTGGATCCTCCTAGATTAGGGAATCATTTGTCGCAGCAGCATCGCCCAGACCCTCCTGACGATTGCACTTTCTCATCTTGCATTGTTTGGGCTTCGTAATTCAGACTGTCCCCTCTGCAGAGCGCTGGGACTGAGACTTGACTCTGGTTCTACATCCTGTAGACACAAGCCTCCCAGTTAATACACCACACCTCCATGCTCCTCATCCTCCAGTTTAATTTCCAAAACCAAGGGGCCCCAAAGGCAGACATAAGAGAACTTCCCATCACCCATTTACTCTTGTGAAGAAACTCATGGGGGCACTTTCTGGGTCCCTGACTCTGAATGTGGCATCGGGGCTATTAAGACGGACACTGTCCCTTTCTGCCTTAAAGGAGTCTACAGTGTAGAGGGGAGCACAAAGAGAATGCAGCGTGGTCATAGGTGATGGATGAATAGATGAATACATAGATAATGGATGGGTGGGTAGGTGGGTGGGTGGAGGATGGATGATGAATAAAAAGTCAGATAGTGGATGGATGGATGGAGGGATGAGTGGGTGGGTGGATGTATGGATGATGGATGGGAGGTGGATGAATGGGCAGGTGGATGGTGGATGGTGGAGGCGTGGCTGGATGATGGATGGAGGTTGGATGGATGATGGATGGAGGTGTGGCCGGATGATGTTTGGATGATGCATCAGTAGGTGGAAAGATGAATGAAATGATCATCAAGTTGCTGCCTACTGTGGGCAAGGCTCCTTCTTGTCCATTACCTTCTTTAATGCCAACAATACTGTTAGGTAGGTATTATTTTCCCAGATTTATAGGTGGGATTTGAACTCCTATCTGGGTAATGCTGGATACTGTCTTCTTCTACATCATTTTGCTATAACAGAGATGTCTCTTTTATGTTAGCTCCCCAAGTATAGAAGCTTCCTCCCCTTTCTCAGATTAGACCCAGTTTACTGCCTCCTTGGGGAAGTACACTTAATACTCTTTCCTTGACCCCACACCCACTGCACCAAGTTGGGTTTTAACTTTTTTCTTATGGGATATTTAAAATATATACAAAAGTAGAAGAAGACTATGAATCCCAGGTAACCATCACTCAGCTTCTCTAAGTATCAGCTGCCGGCTAGTCCTCTTCACTCCATCCCCACATGCTTTCCCTCGTCCAGGTATCAGTTTACCCGTAAATACTGCAGCCTACAGTTAACTTGTCTCTGTGTATCTTTCCCCCTCTGGGGCTGGTCTTTTTCATCCTTAGATTTCCAGTGCTTGGTCGACTAGAAGCGGCTCAGGATGTGTTTGTTGAGTGAGTAAGCAACTGAGTTTTGCGTGGGCCATTAGTAGGTGCAACAGTGCATGGGACCATCTCCGGATCAGCCAGGCCAGCCCTGTGGCCAGCCTCTTTGGATGGCACACTCCTTAGAGTCTATGTGTGTGTGAGAGCCTTTCTGTTGGAGAAATCTGGGGGCGGCCGATAAGGTCTTCTCCAGTATGGCTCCTTTTGTATCAACATCTCGAGGGCATAATTACATTAGCTGTGCGAACACGCAGGCAAAGGGCCACTGGGCTGTAAGCTTCCTGGCATTAGTGTGGCCTCTGCCCAGACGTCCCTCAGAAGCCCTGCCAGGAGAGCAGATGGGGCCAGTGCAGGGCCCTTACCCCAGGATGCCCCCAGCATCCCAGCTGGCCTGGAAATGCCTGGTTTATTTGCATCTGATTTCAGCCCAAGAGCAGCCACAGAGCTGGTCAGCCCATGGTCCCGTGGCCTAGCTACTT
The DNA here is from genome assembly GCF_011764305.1 of Mustela putorius furo. Taxonomy (NCBI): domain Eukaryota; kingdom Metazoa; phylum Chordata; class Mammalia; order Carnivora; family Mustelidae; genus Mustela; species Mustela putorius. The sequence continues at coordinate 9,599,400 of NW_025422045.1, read as the reverse complement.
TTCCAAGAGAGGCACTGAGGGGCAGTTGGACATGATCATCTGGTTGTCAGCTACTACTGAACACCTACTGGGGGAGACAAGAGGGAGTAAGACCCAGGCCCAGCCTCAAGGAGTTTGCCAACTATGGGGACAGCAAAAGTTCTAGAAGAGGGCATTTGCCATGGAAATAGCCATGAACTCACCTCACCTTGGTTGCCCGGAGGGCTCTGTTCCCTCTCTCTGTCCCTGGATGGCTTCCTGACCCAGAGAAGGGACAGGCCCTTCAGAGTTTTGAGATGTTCCTTGTTATGGGCTGAATTTTGTCCCCCTCAAAAAAGATGTGTTGAAGTCCTAACCCCCCAGTATCTCAGAATATGACCTGACATGGAAACGGGGTCATTGTAGGTATAATTACTTCAGTAAGGATGGGATCCTCCTGGAGTAGGGTGGGCCTGTGACCCAGTAGGACCAGTGTCCTTTCAAGAAGATGGCCACGTGTAGTCAGAGACTCCAGTGAAGGCAGAGATGGCAGTGCTTGCTGCCGCACTTGACCAAGCAACGCTAAGGCCTGCCCACAAACCACCGGAACCAGGAGAAAGCAAAGAAGGATTCTGCTGCAGGTCTGAGGGAACCCAGCCCTGCTACCACCTTGATTTCAGGTTTCTAGCTTCCAGCACCATGAGGCAGCCCTAGGAAACTAATCTATTCCCCTAGGGCTCTTAGCATCCCTGGGGGAAAAAAAGTCTGTTCCCCAGAAGTTTATCTGAACCTTTCTTGGCCTCATTTCCCATTTCAGCCCTGACCAGCTCCCCGGGTTGATGATATCTGTGCATTTTCTCTCGTGAATGAGCAACGACCTCCTCCTATTTGGCTTTAAGCTGCTATTCTCAAGCATCTCCTTTATCCTTGGGGTCCAGGACCTTCTAATCTGGATCCCTGCCCACCCTGTTTTGATTCCCGGCTCTGCCATTTCCTTGCTGTGTGACCCTGGGCAAATGACTTAACTGCTCTGGGTCTCAGTTTTCTTATCTGTAAAATGAGGGTGATGATATTAGTACTTAAGGCATAGGGTGTTTAGAAAGGTTAAATGAGTTAATACAGGTATTGGCGTACTTTTTCTGGAAAGGACCAGATAGTAAATATTTTGGGCTTTGTGAGCTCCATGAAAGATTTCTGTCACAGCTACTCAACTCTGCCATTGTGGAATGCAAGCAATCTTGGCTTGCAAGATTTGGCTGTGGTTCAATAAAACTTTATTTATAAAAACAGGTGGCGGGTCAGATTTGACCCACAGGCCAGAGCTGGCCAGCCTTTGAATAATATGTCTGAAGCACTTAGTCTAGTGTGTAGCACAAAACCTTCTTCAATACATGGAAACCATTGTCGTTTGGCCCTTCAGAAGTTACAAGACCCTTTCTCACACGAAATTTCATTTGCTCTCACAGAAACCCTGTGAGATAGGAATTGAGTATCCCCACTTTACAGACCAGAAAAGTGAGGTCCAGAGAAGTTCTCCATCAAGCTCTGCAGGGAGCGTGAGGTGGAGAGCTTGTGTCTTTTGCTCAATGGCTCATGTTTGTTCACCCTTCCAGCTCCCAGTGGGTCTTAACAAACACAGGTTTCTCTCTTTCCCAGCTGACTGGTTTACCAAGACCCTGTTGTGTGCTCAGAGCTGTGTTAAGCTTAGAGAGGGACAGCCAGAGATATTAAGAAGTACTCAAGAAAAGTAAACATTATGGCTCCTGTCCTAATTTTCTGAAAGTTGGTTTCTTATTTGTAAAATGGAATAACATTCCTGCTTCTTTCAGAACTTTTCTTTCCTCCATGTAGCCATTCTTGCTTAGTTTCATGCCTTCAGGAATGCAGCAAACATGTCCTGAGGACCTACTATATGCTTAGCACTGTGCTGAGGTTGGGGATACAGCCAGGAGCAAACAAGCCCCATATCAGACAGGGATACCATCAGACTTAAATGAACCCTTTGTGAAGACTAAAAAGACAGCCTCCCTCTAAATGGACACAGCTGCTGTGGCAAGTTGAGGGCAGACTGAATATCAGCCCATTTCCCTTTTGGCCAGGCACCTTGAGCAGTGCACAACTCACACAACCATACAGAGTGTTCCTATTCCTTTGTTCCCTAGAGCTTGAGTCTGATAGAGTTTTGAGCATAGAAGTGAGTGATTACAGTAGTGCTGTGATTTCTCCAAAAAAGAGGAAAGTACCATGTTCTAGGATGCTCTCAACTTCCCTCCCCATCTGCCAGCTTCTGACTCCTCATTTGGAGTTGCCATCTCTGTGCCCACATAACCAACCGTCAGCCTAGACCTTCATCAGCACACCACTGAAGAGAACCTGCCTCGCCTGGTAGTGCTGGGAGGGGGCAATACCTCGAGTGCACATTTGCTGTGAAATATACTTCCCAATGTACCCAATTTGCATTAATGTGTGCCATTAAAAGATAATTATTGTATGGGAAAGAGGCCGGGGAAACATCAGTGAAACATCTGGAATATTTTAGAGGCCTGATGGAGAGCCAGTCTGAGGCGCCAGACTTTCTGCAGCCCCACCACTGGCATGGGTGTTGATTCTGAGCGCTGTAGATGCACCTGGGCCATGCCACTGCACCCAGGAAGCCCTCCCGGACTGCCTAGGGCACACTCCTCTCTCTCCTCTCAGAACTGTTGGCCTTTAACCACCCCTACTATCTGGCATTCGGAAATGTTTCAGTTGGGTTACATTTCTCTCCCCAGTTGGGCTGTAAGCCCCTCTTATATCATGTTTGGCATTATTATCCGTGCTGCCTCTGTGAACATACCTGATGGGTAAGAGCTGGCTCCTGCCTCGTGTTCCCCTGACCCAGCTTAGGCCCCTCAGCTGATGGCTCCACTCTGCCTGGAGGTATGGGCTTGGGGGGCTGGGCTGGGGTCCTGGACCCTGCAGTCCGGTGGAGAGAGCACAGCTCAGGGATTTGAAATCATCAAGGCCTGGGTCTCGGGTCCCACCCTGGTGCAGCCACTTGGGCAGGCCATGCAAACTTGCTGGGCCCATTTCCCCATCCATAAGTGGGGTTTGTGCCTTTCGTTTGCAAGAACTAAATGAGCTGGTCAAAGACAAATGTGTAGCTCAATATTCAGCTCATTAGAAAGCCATAGCACACGTCTGTCCTCTCCGTCTTTCCCATGGCTTGAGATTGGGTTCGCAGGCCTGTGTTGGGCTGCGTACCAAAAACATTGAACTTACTCCTCAGGTATCAGTACCTGCTTGGGGCAAAGCTCTCCACCCCCACCCACTCCCTCAGCCTCTTGGTGTGGGTGGGTCATGGGGTCCTGCTTCTGGGGCGTTTCCCAGGCTAGCCTCCTCCCTGTGGAATGAAAGCTTCCCTCCCTCTTCTACTGCTCCTCAGATCTGCTTGAGGGAGATGTTTTTCAGTGCAGCTGTGAATCCTGGCATTCTGAAAATTGCATCCCATAGCTCGCTACCTCGTGACCTTGCCTAAAGTGGACTCATTTATTATTCATTTCTCATTCTACATGTCTCCATTGGAGCCTGAGACTTTGCATTTCCAGCAAGCTCTCCGGGTGTCACGCCTGCCGGTGCTGCTGTCTGGGGACCACACTTTGAGGACTGTTGCCCCAGACGGACCGTACCAGCAGGAATGTGTGCTGTGAACGAGCTGGGAAGCCCCGTGGGGGCTGAAGGGTTAAGCCAAGCCTTCCTTACTACTCCTGTTTCTTTTCCCCCACCCACCCCCTCTCCTGGTTTGGACCCAGGTGCTGCTCACCTCAGGTGCCAGTGAGACCCAGGTGATTGGATTAGGGAACTTGGCTTGGTCCTCCATCATCTGCTCCGAGAAACTGCATCATATGGTGGAAAGAACAAAGGCTTAGAGGCCAAGTCTGGGTTCAGCCTGGAGTCTGTTTCATGATAGCGATGACCTTGAGCTGCTCGTAGTTGTAACTGAAGCAGAGGTGACCTTGCTCATCTGGGCCTCAGCTTTTTCATCTGTGAAATGGAGACAGCAATGTTCTCCTGGCACATAGCTCACGTCCCCCTAGGATGTGCTTGAAATGGCTTATGCCACAGATGAAACAACCCTGATCTTCTTGTCCCCGGCGTGAAAGAAGATGAAGGAGTGAATACTGAGCTTTAACAGCACAAAGATGCACAGCTCTGGCCACAGAGGGCGCCTTGGGGATCATCACATCCTTAAACCTCTCCCCATTTTTCAGAGGAGAAAACTGAGGCTTAGGGACCGGGAAGTGATGTGCTTATGGTTGAATAGCAAAACCAGGAGAGGATTCCAGCTTTCCCCTGAGCCCTCCTCTTTCCTCCATGCCAGAGTGTAAACGGTCCTCCAAAGCTGGCCTCAGGAGCCCTACCTCTCCCTGTCACCCCGTCTTTGAAGAGAAACCAGACGCAGGCCTCGATTTATCATCCCTGACTCTCTTCCGAAGCTCCCATTTTTAATCTTCTTAATTATGCCTTTCTTTTCTCTACCTGGTTCTGGCCTTGTCTCCTTTCCTGCCTCTCTAATCCAAGACTGAGACAATTAAAAAATTTTATTACATAGAAAACCGCTTTGGTAAGTGCTGCCATTAGCGGATAATAAAAGGAATTTTTCTGAATGTTGCAACCAGCTGTTTTGACCTTTCCTACTAATTGCTCAAAATTTGAGGTCTGGGTGGGTGTCAGGATGAGGGAGCCTTCTGTCTGTGTCCCCAGCATCAGCCCTGCTAAGGAAGAACTAGTCCCAGGGAGGGAGCCCTGGGACAGACAGCACCAGCAGCATCTCTTCTTACCCATGGAAGCATTCAGTCTGCTAAGGGATGTGAACTTGCTTCCTCCCCACCCAAGGGAAAATTCAGTCTCATGAGGAAATTAGGGCCAGCCTTCGGAGGGCTGCCAGGATGATGGGAGGGACCCAGAGGAAAGGGCGGCATTTATCCACTGTTCTGATGGAAGAACTCCTTCCTGAACTGGGGGCCCCTCCTCCCTCCTGCCCCCACCCATCATGGGGGTGCGAGAATGGCCAAGCTATAATAGTTAACCCCCCCGGAGTGCTGACTATATGCTGGGCACTGTTCTAGCTACTTGTGCTAAAAGTGGGGGCTCTTCTTACCCCTGAGGAAACTGAGGCACAGAGCAGTTAGGTTGCCTGCCTGAAGCCAGCCCCCAAGAAAATAGAAAGCTCAGATATGAAAACTGGCAGGCTCATTTTGGCACACTGTGAGTTCACTCATGACTACAGCAGGTGCTCAGTAAATGCTTATGAGCCATTGTCTCAGCAGGTATGAGCTAGGAATGCTCGATACTTCAGGCTATGGATGCTGGGAGTTCAGGAAGGCTTCCCAGAGTATGCAGGGTTTGATCAGAGGACTGGAGGCTGCGGACAGTTTCCGGCTCACCTGCCCAGCATCACCCAGTCTTGTCCAGTAGCAAGAGCTTGGAACTGCTGCTTGTAAGCCATCTGCACGCAGGTGACAGGCCAGGAAGTATCATTACCAGTGTGGTGCTCTAAGAAGTAGCTCAGATTATTGCTGGTGATGCTGGTAGACCACCCGCCTCCCTCCCCCCATGCCCAGCAGTATAACGTCTGCCTCTGAACTTCTGCAAGAAGTCCCTGGGGTCTGGGTGGACCCCTGCAAAGACAGGGAAGCAAGAGAGAGGAAGGGAGAAGGCCAAAACACAGGGAGGTATTAAGGAGAGGAAGAGGAAGTTGATGGAGGCCTCTAATACCATTCCGTGTGCCCGGCATATCAGTGTTTACTATGGGGATTAAAATGGATGATCATTGGAGACTCGATGGTGATATTCCTGTGAATCAGCTGGGGGTGAGGTCCACTAGGCGTCACTTCCTTCCTCTGCCTTCTAGGGCTTGCCTATAGGTAGGGGGATGTGGACTTCAAAGAGCTACCTGGCAGCAGGAGGCGGAATGTGAGAGTCAGAGAGCCTGATGGAGAACTCCAGGTGTGCAAGAACCCAGCAAGAAGGCCACTGCGGCTCTGTTATAGCAAAACGTTGGAGGCCACATAAGTGTACCCCGGCCCAAAAGGGGTGTATTATCAGACCTGTATGTTCCATGGAATACCGTGTGGCACAGAAACAGAATGAAACAGAGCTGGATGTGAGAACATGGATAGTTCTCCATGAAGACAAAAGTGAGACTGCCTTAGCTAGGGTTCCGTGAGAGCAGAGCTGCATGCAGGGGGCTCCTTTAGGAGTTGTCCCGGGGGGAAGGAGGGAGACGGAGGGGAGAACAGGGAAGGAGAGAGCCAGTCAAGGGGCTTACTGAACAGGTCACTGGGGGCTGGGGGGGCCCCTACCAGGGCCTCTGAGGAACCAGGTAGCATGCCCATGGGAAATGGGCCCTGATGGAGGGAACTGGAATGGCTGTCCACTAACTCCTCTCCCCTGTGGCCTGGGATCCCCCGGGATGCTGGCTCTCAGCCCCTCTGGATGTCCCTGCACACACTGAGCACCTGCTGGGACTGGGGAGTGAGCCCCAAGGCCAGATAGCAGAGACTCCGCAGAGCTGAAGTCAGAGGCTGGCGGGGTGCCCTGAGTGGTCCCCACAGCTGTGCCGAAGGCAGGAGGGCCGGGGGCACATGGTGCAGAGTACAAAGAGTGCCTGCTACAGATTCCGTACGTGTCCGCCCAGCTTGAAAACGTGCAAAAGTCCAACTGATATTGACAAGGGTTATACAGGTGGTAAAAACCCATAGACCGTCCTGACAGTGATAAACATCACACTCAGAATGCCAGTTCCCTCCAGGAAGACAGAGAGGCCGTCAGGAGTGAGCCGTGAGGCCTCTGTCACAGCTGTGATCAGTCTTTTCTTTTTGAAGTTGAGTGGCAGCTCCGTGGGTATTTGTTTCATTATTTTGGTATGTTTAAAACATTTCACGGTGGTGGTAAACACCATAGAAATGCACAGGGAGGGACCTCCGATGTGCAGTGAGAGGGTGAGCTTCATGGTGAAAGTTGGGTAAGTGCCTTGGCTTTGAAGGAGAAAGAAGATTGGGCTAGACAGAGAAGGGCGGGGAGGCTCACCAGCAGAGGCCCCGGAGGTGGTAATGAGCCGGGGAGACCAACGTAGCTAGAGGGAGGGGGAGGCCGTACTGTGGAGAGCCAAAACCGAGAGTTGGATGCTTAATCGACTGAGCCACCCAGGTGCCCCTGACCGGTCTATTATTATCATCCCATTTTACACCTTTGGAAACTGAGGCCCAGAGAAGACATGTTAGCTGCCCAAGGTCACATGCCTAACAGATGGTGAGATGTTGATTTGAGTCTGCTTTATGCCAAAGCCCAGCTTCTGTGCCTCTCTTTACTGCCTTTTTATGATTTGCAAACGGACGCTCTCTTCCCTACCCCTGGGAAGTTGCTGAGTGTGGCAGTAGTACTTCTGTTGGAAGCGTGTGTCCCTCTCTTCCTGCTAGGTTGAGGGAGAACCCCAGCCCAGGCCCAGTGGGGGAAAGGGCGGTGCTCAGAGGGTCTTCTGTTTGCTAACTCTGAACCCAGACCTTCTCTTCCAAGGCCAGAGCCTTGTGTGTTTGGTGCTACGTCCCAGCAAGGGAAGCCAGCCTGGGCAGAGAAGGGCCTGGCTGTGTACAAATGAACCAAGCACCCCCTGGCCCCAGCCCCACATCGAGGAACAAGGAGCAAACAGATGTTAGTGGGTGCTGAGAAGGGCCTCCTTTCCATGCAGAAGCGAAGGGACCTTTACTTGGGCAGAGCACACAATCCATCAAAAGCTGCTAGTAAGACCTCTAACTTTGATCCTGATGCTATAGAAAAGCAGTCAGAAAGGAGACCCAGCTTCACTCCCCTTGGACAAGGTTGGGTACTCTTACATCAAGGTGACCATCACAGTGGTTTGGGTGAGGGGACAGGATAGACAAGGCAAGTGGGCCCTAGATCCCACTAACCCTACTAAAAGCTACTTAAGCCCTTTTAGCTCGCCGTTTTACTTTTCCCTGAATGGGAATCGGGCCCTGGGTCAGATCTTGAAACCAAGTCTGGGAATTAATTAGGCATGTAATGCTCGTTAGCAGTAATGAACGTTCCTTGCTGAAGTCCTTGTGCAGCCTGGTGGGGGATGTGGCCTCTGGGAAGAATCAAGCATTTTTCCCTGAGCAGGATCTTGACAGGGCAGGAGCCCCAAAGCCTTTGTGTGAGGGTGTTGTGTGAGTGTGTGTGTAATGGATGTATGGTCTGAGGTACATACAAAATATGTATGGGATATACACCATGCGTGTTTGCAAAGCATAAGTCTTTGGGGGTGGGTGTTACATGCTAATTTGTGATGTGTATGTGTGTGTGTGTGTGTGATGTGGAAACATGGTGTCTGCTGAACATGTGGGGGGAACGCCTGCAGTTTTGCATGTGGCCCTTCTGTAGGATGTGTACTGCAGCTGTGTGGTGCGGGGTATGTGAAAAGTGGAGCCTGTATGTGTCTGTGAGCCTGTGAGCAGGTACCTGAGCCTGAAGGAATTTGTCACTGTCAGAAGCAAAGATTGCTGAGAATTCCCATGACATTGGGCAGAATTATGATCCCGCTTAGCGCTGAGATAACATTGGTTGGAGAAAGGACGGGTGAAAAATGTCCCCAGGAGTAGAGAAAGGAATTCAACTGGCTCAGCAGAGGATGAGCTGGGGCGGGGGAGACAGGAAAGAATACCTGATTAAAACAAAGTCTCTGTTAGCAGGAGGGGAGGTCGGGAGGAAGGAAAGGAACAGCTCAGCTTGGAAGAGCAGAGGAGGAAAGAGACACGACTTTGCAAGCAGGAAGTGCAGGGGGCCGTGAATGTTGGGAGGAGGAGTACAGAAAGTACAAGCCCCCCAGGACAGACACAAAGCATAGGCGCTGTGAAGTAGGAGAGCAGGAGAACCTGGGCCCACCCGAAACACTTCTTGACATCTCTGGGTCTGCGTCTCCTGGGAGAGAGACACCCACCCCCTCCCATCATCAGTCACAGAGCAACTTTTCCTCTCTTTTCCTGCTGGAATGCGGTTTGAATAATGTGACCATGTCCCAACTGGGACACTTTTAAGACAAAAAGGGGCTATTAATAATTATGCCAGGCCAGCAGATGAAAATGGGGACTGTCTCAGGCACAAGAGATGTAGTTTCTCAAAGCTTGAAGGTAAGTATGGGTGGGTGTAGAGCGAAAGCTGCCTCCCTCCTCCTCAGGGCTCAGCCTATCTCCTGTGTAAGAGGCCCTGGCTGGAAAGACCTTGAACTTGAGCATCCTCTGACCCCCTCCCGGGCCCAGCCCAGGAAAATCCAACCTTCCCCAAAAGGTACCCCAGATCATTTAAGAGCATCCAAGGAGGCAGAGTGATTCTGTGTTGGCATGGTAATGCCTTCTTCGAGGCTCAGGTCCATCCAGAATCAACACTATTCTGACCCCAGGGAACTGGCCCAAGATACTCTGGGTTAGAGATGAAGCTAGATATAGAGTCTTCCCCCACTCCCCACACATCACCACTCTTCCTTCTCTCTCCTTGATTTTTGACAAACATTTATTATTTGGTAGTTAACTTTTGCCTTGTGAAAATGGCATTGTGACAATCTTATAGGAAGTACTTAAAAAAATAAATTACCCCTAGTCCTTCCACCTTAGTACGATAATTAATTTCATTTTTGCCTCATTCCTTCTGATCCTTGTCAGCATGCCTGTGTTTTCATTACATAGTTATAATGTGCATATAATCTTACATTCTGTGTTTTTAATTTCACTTTTTATCATTAGCATTTTTCCATGTTACATAGTTTGCATAAATATTTTAAATGGCTGCTTAATAGTTTGTTGACTTTATATACCATAATTTACCCAACAGTTCCCCTATTGTTGAACATTTAGGTTGTCTCCCATTCGGGGCTATTACAGATAATGTTGCAATGAATACCTTCATGCATATATAACACTTGTTGTTCTTTTGAACGATTTCCACTGGATGCAGTATTAGGGGCAGGATTACTAGGTCAAAATGAATAAGCATACTTATAACCCTGGATAGATACTGCAATATTGCCTTCCAGAATGATCATTCCAATTTTCAGCATTATCAGCATTATAGGTGTACCAATTTCCACCTAACATTGTCAGTGGTGCCTGTTGTCATTTCCCCCCCCCCCCAAAATTGCTAATTTAGAAAGTATAAAATAGAACCTCTGTGTTGCATTCATTTGCATTTATTGGCTTGATAGCAAGGGCAAACAGTTTGTGTGTGACAAAAGACTTTTATCGACTAATTCCTATGTGCGGGGGTCTGTGGGAGGGGTCTGTGCTGCAGGGGCTACAAGAGATGCGGAGACAAGGGTCCTCTTGGGGGCAGCTCTTGGTCCACTACAGGTTTACATACAGATGGCTGCTAGGAAGAGGAGACTGGGCACAGTAAGAGATGTCTTCCTGGAGAAGGTGCCACGGAGGTGGCTCTAGAAGGGTGGCTGAACTTTTAATCTGGGGAGGGAGGTAGGCAACACAGACAGAGGTGTCAGCTCGAGCAAAGGCTTGGAGGTAGGGGCACCTGGGTGGCCCAGTGGGTTAAAGCCTCTGCCTTTGGGTCAGGTCATGATTCCAGGATCCTGGAATTGAGCCCTGCATCGGGCTCTCTGCTCAGCAGGGAGCCTGCTTCCTTCCTCTCTCTGCCTACTTGCGATCTCTGTCTGTCAAATAAATAAATAAATAAAACTTTTTTTTAAAAAAAGTGAAAAAAAAAGGCTTGGAGGTAGGTGTAGGGTGTGTGCCTGGAACCAGGTGTAGGGTAGGAAGGCAAGAGCCAGTTGCGAACGTAAGGCACAGCCTGCAGGGGGAGCCTGCGCCATCAGGCGAGGGACTCCTGGAGGGACCATGGGTGGTGCTGGCTGGCTGGCTGGACCTGGGGTAGCACTCAGGGAGGGACTCTGGAGGATGCTGCTTGGTACCTTGGCACCACACTTCTCAGAGCCCACCTTGTATCAGTGCGTACATCATCTTTTCAGGGTGTTACCAACTCCTGATCTTTCTTGACCCTGTATATTCCTCCAAGATGATTGGGGTCACTGTGCCCATTTTGCAGATGGGGAAGTTGAGGGCCAGCTCTGTTAAGTGACTGATCATAGGTCGTGGGTAAGGTGCACAGCCAGAACTTGAACCTGGGGTTTCTGATCCCAAAACCAGCGCTCTCTAATGGGCTTCAACATAAGGGCGAGGAAGGCACAGAGGGAGGGCAGTAGTCCTCAACCCTGATTGTGCATCAGTATCACTGGGAACTTAAAAAAAAAAAAAAGAAAGTAGATTCTTGTGACTGCCTCCTGCCCCCCGCAAGACCTGCTCTCTGAATGTTGGTGCTGAGACTGTGGCCCACTGAGATGCAATGTGATGGGATGGGGGCGAGCCCCTAGTGGGGCAGAGCATGGAGATGGGGCTCTGACCCCGTGAATAGGGAAGAATGAGTGACCCCCATTGTCTCAGTAACTGTTTATGGTTCAGAGTGATGGAGAAGGATGAGTTCCAGGTGGCCTTGCCTTGTCACCCGACCCCTTTGCCCTGCCTTTCAACCTGGCTGTGAGCGGGGTCAGCTTGAAGAGATACTGGTGTGCAGATGCCACAGCCTGGGCTTGCTCTAGAAAAGGGTGATTCAGAGGCTGGTTGTTTATGAGGGCTGCTGGGAGCCCAAATGTGGGCTCAGCCCATGCCAGGAAGGCGCAAAGTTCAAATTCAAACCCAGGTCCTCTGAGCCTTTGTGTGCTTATGAATCTGGAAGCATACTTGTGTTTGAGTGAGCCTTCTGGGCTGGCCAGGGATCTGGAGCTGGGTGGGGAGATCCAGGCTGGTCTGCATAGCTGGCAGGATTCTAGGGCTGGCAAAGATGGTCAGCCAGATCAGAGGCACAGAGAGGTCACTGAGGGTGTCCTATGTGCCCTTCAGTGGCAGGTAGAGGAAAAAAGAATATTCTATCAACTTACGTTTCATTTACTTGATACCATTTTATTCTCCCACTGATCTTATAAGGCTGGTGGGGCATTCGTGATGTACCTATTTTACAGATACAGATACTGAGGCCCATGGTTGATAAGTGCCTTGCCCTAATCCACAAACTAAAACAGTTCAACTAGGAATCAAACAGGCCATCAGGCTTCAAATCCATTGCCTTTTCACTTATGGGTGCATTAAATTCCACAAGTGCTTCCGGGGAGGGATGCTGTTAGGGGTGTTAGGGCTGGCATGGAACAGAGATGATCAAGCCAGGGTGTCCTTATCAGGGCAGTGCTCCTCACAGTGTAGTCCTGGGGCCCGCAGCATCGGCATCAGCTAGGGCTTGTTAGAAACCCAGAACCTCCCGCTCCACCGCAGGCCTCCGGAATCAGACACTGCATTTTAACAAGCCCTCCCAAGTGATTCTCACACAACATTAAAGTCCAAAATGCCTTGTCTCGAGACGGAGGTTCCGCATGCTGGCTGCACATTAGAATCACCTGGTGAGCTTTGTCAAGGAAAAAGCTCCCCTGCCTGGGCTCCACCCTACAGATCTGAACCAAGAGCTGGGGCTGGACTTTGGCATTGACTTTTATAAGTTCCCCAGGGGGTTCTAATGTGCAGGCAAGGTGAGACCTCTGGTCCTGGATGCTCTAACCACTCCTGGTCAGGCCTGTCTCTCCCCACCCCTCCACCCACGCCCCTTTTCCTTCGGAGAGTTCCGTGTGGCCTGTTTGGTTGGAGGTGTCTCAGGGAATAGGTGGGCCAGGAATTCCCCAGCATCATGGGGCTGAGAGAGGCTGCTCCAGAAGGCTGGGAAGCAGACAATGTGTTTTAGGTCAGAGGGTCACAAAAGCTCAGGTCTGCAAGCCCAGGCTGGGTCTCAGCGTGGGGGTGGGGGACAGCTCCAAGGGCCCTTCAGGGCAAAAGGGGTTCCCCCACTTAATGATTCACACAGTCCTGCCCAGCATGGATCTGGGGGCAGGATTATCATTCCCACTGTATAGATTAAGAAATTGAGGCTTGGCGACTTTTAGATTTTAGCATGAGGTCACTTAAGCTTGTATGAGCTATACTTGAACCCAGATCTGACTATTGTGCTACCTTTGTTCTCAGGGTAAAGACAGGAGACCCAGTGGACCCCCAGTGTAACAGCCGCTGCCCCCAGCCACTAGGCTGACTGGGGGCCCAGCATGAGTGTCAGGAAGCCAAGCTAGAGTAGGCCAGCAGGCACACACACACACACTGGAGGTGGCTGCTGGTGGCAAAGGGTAGGGGCAAAGAATGAGCGTGTGTGTGGGCGTGGGCACTCCCCCTTTCTTGGGCACTGGCCCCAGTGTTGCATCTACATGCTGGAAGAGAGAGTTCCATTTGGCCTTGATCCAAACTCCACAGTCACTGAACTGCCATCTTCATTTAGTTAACGCTCTTCCTGGGCAGACCTGGCCAGGATTCATCTTCATTATCCAGTGAGGGGGCTCACTCTGGGCCAGGCTTTGATCTAGGAGCAGCAGAGAATTGCCTCTCACAGATGATTTCCCCTGTAGGCCATTAACAGGGGCGGTGGGAGGCTGAATTACAGGGAGGAGCCAGCCACAATTGTCCCACCAACACAAACAGCCCCACTCCACCCAGACAGGTGCTCCATCCACCTCCAGCAAGACCCAGTTCATGTCCAGCCTTACTTAGCTCAGATGGACTGAGATCCCGATTCCTTCCTCTTTCTGCTCCCCACAGTACCCCCTGTCCCTCATCACTGATACCCACAAAGCACTTTACAAGTCCCCTTCATGTTTGATTTTTCACAAGTTCTGCAGTCAGACCCACCAGGGTTCAAATCTTGGCTTGGCTGCTGATGTGCTGTGTGACCTTGGGCAAGTTACTTTACCATTCTGAGCCACAGTTTCCATGTGTACAGAATGGGGTGATTCCACCAGCCTATAGCATTCTGGAGATGAATCCATGACACAGGGTATGTTAGGGTCTCAGCACAGGGCCCAGTGCATAGTAAATGGCAGCAGCCACGATCATGTCCATGAGGTATATACCTATATCACAAACAAGGAAACGGGTTTGTGGCAGCACCCTTGACTAGCCACGGGAGGCTGTAGAATCACTTCTTTCTGAGCCTTGGTATTTCCTCTGAGGTCCAGGGGGTATCAGTCCCACCTTCTGAGCTTGCTCTGAGGGTCAGGTGAGATCATGTTGTAGGAAGGCCTAGGAGCCCCAGAGGTCTGGTACGAGTTCAGAAGTCTGGAGACTGTGGGGTTACCCTCATGGTGGTGGTGGGGGGGGTGTTTCTGGACAACCACATTCTCCAAAGCACCTGGACTCTAAACAAGCCCAGGACTCCAGGAGCCTCGGTGGCTCTTGAAATCTTTCCAGTGATTGGTTTGGGCTCCAAGAATACAGACAATGCTGAGTCAGTGAGATTCCGAGTCTGGCTCCCAAGAATAATCCAGCCCCGTCCTGAGCCTACATTGTCCCCCTGCTGTCCCCCGCTTTTGCTAGGGACCTCCATCCCCTCTATCCAAAGCCTTCCCTGCCCTGGTCCCAGCCCCCACCTCCTCTATCCTCAGCCCACCTAGATCCCCTTCCCCAAGGCCAGACCCCCACCTGCCCATCCCATCGCCCCCCAGCCCCATTCTCGGCTGCTAGCTCAGCCCCAGACTTTTTTCTCAAGGGGTCGTGGCCCCTGGCAGGTTTTTAATCCATGGTGATTGGCACTTTCTGATGGTGCAGGCTAAGAACATTTGGTCAGAGCAATGGGCGCTTCACTGCTCTTCCCTGCCGGTTGCGGCTGCGTCTCTAATCCAGTCCCATTGATGGAGCCGCTGTCCTGCACACGCACAGAGACGTGCCGACCCCGCTTGGGTTTCTGGGAGCTCTGCAGCGAGCAAAGACAGAGGAGCCTTTTCGCAACTGGGGCTGCGAGTGTTTGGGAGGCTTCTCCATTCAGAAAGGCCAGCTAGGAGGGATTCAAACAGTGCCTCACAGAGCCGAACAAACGCCTTGTGTTCCCCAGCGTGGCGCCTTGGCCAGCTTCCTCACACCTGACCACCCATTAATCTGCCTTTTAACTGGGTCTGCATGTGGCCGAGGCGCAAGCTTACGTCCTCCAGCCCCAGCTGGGCCTCCTCGAAACTGGGTCACCCTGCAGGGTCCTGTCTAGTGGCTCTTATGGAGCCAGTCCCTCTTCTTCCAGGCAGGCTTCAGCCCCAGGGCCCGAGCTGACAGGCAGCTTACCGCTCCCTGGAATTCAGGGCAAGAAGCAGCTGCCTCTGGAGTCCGTCCAGAGGATCATCAAAGAATAGGATCTCCATCTGGGCTTTTTTTCAGAGCCCAGCAACCCTAGAAATTTAAACAGAAATTCAGAACTTGAAGTCTGTGGACCTGAGCCCTAGTTAGACCATGAAGTCCTTGAAATCCAATGCAAAGTTCGTGTGTTTGCGCATGCGCGCACACACGTTTTGGTGGGACAGTCTGCAGCTTTCATCAGATTATTAAAAGTGTCTGGGACCTAATGATGTGCTCAAAGCACAGGTGCTGCATCAGACCACCAGTCATGACTAACAGCACAGCTGGGAGCTTAGAGGGCACCCAGAACAAGTCCCTCACTTGACAAGTGAACCAGGTGGGCTGGAGGTCAAGTCCGGGGAACACGTGGAGGGCAGAGGCAGTGATCTAGTTGGGAAATAGCAGGGCCTGAACAAAGGCCGGTGGATGTGCAAAGGGGGCACCAAGGAGTTTGGGGAAAGGAAAAGCAACAGGATTTGGTGACCAATTAGTTCCAGAGGGTAGGGAAGAGAAAGAAGATACTGCAGTTGTTTCCAGGTTTCTAACAGGTTTGGGAGTCAGGGGCTCCCTAGTTGGTGCTGAGATTAGGAGAGAAGAGAAAGAAAGGAGAAGGAGAAGGAGATTTTGGAAATTGGATGGCCTTTCTTACTTTTTAAAATCTTGTCCCCGTCATGAGCAAGGACATATCGGTACTAGAAAATCAGCCCCAGCCCTAAGCCAAACAGCAGCTGGGCTGCACGTCCTTCTCTTCCCCTTGGGTGAGTTTCCGTGTTGCCCTGGGTACAGTTGCACTGCATTTGTGCAGCTGGTAAGAGGTAGGGGACTGGCTCATAGTTGGTTTCTGGGGGAATGTGGTCCTTCTGTCTGGACATACAGGGAGAAGGGACCGGGTGTGTGGTCAAAAGAGGGACTGTAGTTTAGCCCAGCCTCAGAGAAGTTGGAGGATTTGCCCATGCTCATGGTCAGGGAGGACAAGTCAGGACACAGCCTCTTCCTCTCTGCCCCAGCACTTTCCCTCTGTGTCAGGACTGTTTGCTTCCATACCTTGAGAGAAAGCACAGGGCCCACCCTTGCAGCCCCCTCCCTCTGGATCGACCTGGCCTTATGCCAGGGCACATGACGTTGTATTTGAAGGCCAAGCTGGGTCCAGTCCCCGCTTGGTGCCCTCCACTGGGCACCCTTATGCAGCAAACATCCTATGTTACCTTATGTGGTGGCCCAGGAAAGCACATGAGATAGAATAACCAGCTGGCCTGAGACCCCAGCATCTGTCACCATCTCTGGGTCCCAAGCCACCAGGCCCTCCCTGCAGGAAGGAGCCTCATGCTGGGGCTGAGGGCAGCTGCACAGTATTTGGAGGGCTGTTTATCTAGTCTCTTGTTTGTCCCTGATTCAGAACCCTGATCGAGACCCCAGAATCGCCCACCTGCCTGGCCAGCCCTAGTCTCTTCATTTGCCCCCCATCCCACACTTAATCCCCAGCTGAACCAAGAGCTGGGCCATGCCTAGCTCTTTCCTGGACTGTCTCCTCCTCATGCTCCAGCCTCAAGGCGCCCTCTGACTTTGGATTTTTCTCTTTTGCCAGAAACCACTTGGAAATTTGCAGATTTGCAAGTGAGGAAATAGTGAAGAGAAATGAGCTCCCCACAAGGGTCCATGCTCCTGAGTGTTCATACCAGCCCACCAGGGTCTTGGATCTACACTTCACCAAACCAGCTTGGAAAGGCCGGGGCATCTGGGGAAGTCCTCTGATGTCCAGACCCTTCTGTAGAAAATTGTTCGGGCTGGAGGTCCCTGGTGCTGGCTGTTGTTTCTGTCTCCCTGAGACAGAGCCTCTTTTCCTTCTCACAGATTCTGGGAGCCAGGAAGGAGCCTGAGGTCCACCCCGGCCAGTTCTCCTCTCCTTCAGATTTTGCCTTTAGGACAGCATTGTTATTTTTTTGGTTTTGGTTTTTTTGGTTTTTTCTTTTTCTTCTTTCTTTCTTTTTTTTTTTTTTTTTTTGGTTTTATTTTAATGTGTGTCTTCTAATCCCAAAGAGATTGTGAGGTTAAGAATAGCATCCTTTATTTTTATTTCTCCAAGTGTCTTAAACATAGTAAAGATGCATACATATGAATGATGTTAGAGCTGAATAAGAGTTCATCCTGTTGAACGCCCTCATCTCACTGACAGGGAAACTGAGGCCCAGAGGGGCATCCAGCCTGCCCAAGCTTCCTGATCTGAGTCCATATTCCACTTTATCTTTGTTGCTAATTACCTGATTGATTGGCTGATTGATGATGGGTACTGAGAGTAAGAGCCCCAGGCCAGGGAGGGGCAGGGCAACCCTAGGAGCTGTCCCCGCAGAATCCTACCCCAGCTCCCTGAGGGATGCTGGGAGTTTCACAGGGGACCCAGCACTACCAGTGCTGAATTCTTCAGGGTGCCTCCGGGGGTGAGGGTACTGGGACCAGCCAGCACGAAACTCCCACCATTTCTTCCAAATGGATGCCCTGCTTTCCCCAGGCATTTCCCTAGGGATGAAGAAGGTTTTAATTAGTGAAATGAAAGACATGCTTCAGATCCCACGCATTAACCAGGACTGTTTTATTGCAAGTGACAGAAACCCAACCTAAGATGGCTCAGGCAGGAGAAGGAGTTGTTGTCTCTTATAACTGGAAAGAAGAGAGGTGGTTATTGTTCTGAACAGAGCTGCAGCTTGGGGCTTGGATGATGTCACTGGTCTATCTCCACCTCGGAGCTGTTTTCCTTTGTGTTGGCTTCATTCTGAAGTGTTCTTTTCCCAAGAAATACCAGAGATGGACCTCAGCAGCTCCAAATCCACAGCCTCTCAGCCTAACACCCCCAACACGGAGAGAGAGAGAGCACCTTTTTACCCAGTTATTCCCCCAGAGGTCCCAGGATTGTCTCATTGGCCTGGTTGGGTCCCACGCCCATCCCAGAACTAATCACTGTGACCAGGGAATGAGATGTTCTGATTGGCTGGGCTTGGGTCATGTGCCCTCCTTCCACGACGGGTGCAGGGGCGGGGTGGGCTTAGTCCTGCCCATTCCGCAGGGCCTGAGCCCAGGGAAAGGGTAGTGCTTTTGTGCTGTCAAAACAGCAGGGGCATCTGGGTGGCTTAGTTGGTTGAATGTCTCCTTCGGCTTGATTGTAGCTCAGGTCATGATCTCAGAGTCATGAGATCTAGCCCTGCATTGGGGTCTGCAATCATTGGGGAGTCTCTCCCTATTCTCCCTGCTCTCTCTGTATCTCTCTAATAAAATAAGTAAATCTTAAAAACAAAAACCAAAAATAAATGCCTACTATCCCCTTCCTAATTTTACCCTTCCCGGTCCCACCTATATTTGCTTCCTGGTGGTGGTGTGACCTGGTTTGGGATGGGGTAAAGAATGGGAGTGGGATGGCTAGAGAAGTGGCTTAAAAGCGTGGATCCAGAAGAGGGTAGGTTGTGGTAGGGATAAAAGTTTTTGGATAACTCTGCCTCGGCTCCCAATCCCAGGGAAGGATCATCATTAATGTACATAAAGCTGTTCACACCCATTGTGTCTTTTTTGATCTTCATAAGACTGTTGTAAGGCAGAGAGAAGGAGCGGGTGCCCAGAGTAAGGTCACGTGACTAAGGTTACCCAGCAAGTCAGCGTTGCTGTAAGTGTTCGAACCCAGCCCTCCATCCCAGGCTCTGCGCATTGCCCTATTCTTAAAACAGGGGGCCGTGCCCCCTGAGAAGCTGGTGATGGCCAGGAGCCCAGAGGGGCGTGCCATTCCCTATCTACTCTGAGAGCTTCCCAGGGCCCTAGAACAGGGGACTGTTGCTGCCCCCTCCAAGGGGTGGGCAGAGAGGGAAGGGAGGGCAAAATTGGCCTGAGACCAGGAAGGCTGAAGGAGGGGGACAGCCTCCCGCAAATGAAATATTCATGGTGGTTATTGAATCAAGTTTTATTGGAATAAAAAATACACTTGCTGAATACATTTATTTCCCCTGGTTCCTTTCAACCCCTTTCTTTCCCTGAGTGATTTGATTTGGGGGCTAGGGAAGTTTTCTTCCCCGAGTAAATTAGACTTAAGTCAGCAGAATACGTGTGTTGTGTCAGGACCGGTGCCTGGCCAGAGAGAATCCCACTGGGGGATGCCTGAGATGGGAGGGTTACAGGGAGAGGGGAGGGAGGGAGGGAATCAGGAAGGGCGTCAGGATACGGACAGGCCCCGCCCACCCAACCCATGCCCACAGTCAATAGACATGAGTGCTCTCCCCATTCCCTCGGCCTCTGCCCTTCCCCTCCGTAATAGCAGGGGCCAAGGCTAACATTTGTGACCATAGAGAGCCCCACTGCTCTGGGGTTATGGGGAAGGATCTCACTGTGAGGCTCACCCTCTGGTCCATCTCAGGGGGCCCCCATCTAGGAGCTGCCTAGGGGTCCCTGACTCTGCCTTGTCTGCTCAGAAGCTATCCTCGTACTGCTTTCCTTCCTCAACTGGCCTTTCAGTTTCTCTCTTCTTTTCTCTGTCTCTGCAGACCTCCACTCCCTTCATCATCGCACTCGGCCTGTCTCTGGGGCCTCTGCCTCTCCAGATCCTTCTCTGGATCTTAGCATGTCTTTGGTTCGGTGTCTGCACGACTCTGCCTGTAAAGATCTCTCTGTTGCTCTAACCTCACATTCTGAACTTTCCCACCACCACTCACGCAGTCTCACACACACCCCCCAACACACTCTTCGCACTCTGACACATTCACGCTTATGGTTCCACAAACACACATACACGCTCCTGCATATGCACACACTTACCTACTGTCCCTCACAGCCTGTCTCACACTGTCACACTCGGTGTCAGGCTGCTGGCTGACGCAGCAGAGAGAACCAGCATCTTCTGTCATGGCTCTCTGCCCTGGAGTGGGCCTCTGGGGCTCAGCCTCCTCCCTGTACTCACTCCGCTGGAACCACAGGGTGGCTCTGAGGCCAGCCCAGCCACCTGTGGGCCCCCCTCTTATTCCATGGGCTGGGTCAGAGGTGTGAGCCAAGAGGGTGGTGCCCAGACAGGGGTTGCTTGTCCTACGGGAGGAGCTGGAAGGCCCCTCCTGACCAGTCAGTGCCACTTGGGTGGTCCATGACAAGCCTGGTCACTGGACTGTTGGGAGGGGCAGACTCTGAGCAGCTTCACCGTGACCCTGAGGCAAGACTATCAAGCTCCCGAAGGAAACAGATCCTGTCTAACAGGAGCAGAACCCAGCTTCCCGTCTGTCTGTCACTGACACTGCCTCTGCGGCCCGCCCAGCCTCATCTTGTAGGTGGCCCTGCTCCCTGAGGCCTAGAGGACCCTGAGGTCTGAAAGGCCCTGCTGGGTGGCTGCTGTATTTGGGTGTCGCTCCCTAACCCTAGCTCATCCAGCCCCCTGTCACAGATATGCTGCCCTGCTCTGGCTCCCTGCCTCTCACCTCCACCAACTCCACTGTTTCCTGCTTCACCCCCACCTGCCTCCTCTCCAAAGAAGCCTGAAAGTCAGGCTCTTTGCCTTCCCAGAAATTCTCAAGTGTAGTCTCTGGGGACCTGTCTCATCTCTCTCTTCCTGGCCTCGATGTCTGGCTACCCCTGGGTCAGGCTCCAAGTCTTACTGCACAGTTAAGCCTGGCCGACAAGTCAGGTTCTCACTGCCATACCCCCCACTCCCCCGCGAAGCACACATGCACCCCAACATGCTCTCTCTGGGACACGTGTCCAAAGGGACCTGACTGGCAGGCCTTCAAGGGTGAGAGCCCAGGCTGGAGTCATTTTTGTGCTTGAGGCAAAGGCAGCAGCCAACGTGCCCCCTGGCTTCTGCGGCCCAGGCGCCTCTAGCAGGAGGAGTCCGTGGGCCCTGAGAAGAAGGACCACCTGGGAGCACACACATCCTGGGGAAGCACCCTGAGAAGGGGAAGAAGGAGGGGTCTTGCCAGCAGGGTCAGAGGACCACCTGTGAGGGGTTTGGGGGGAGGTAAAGCCAGCTTTCTCTGAAGGGGAGCATGGTGGCAAGGCAGACCTGGCCTCTTCCACCATCTTCACCGTATTGGCTGTGAGACCTTGAGTAAGTCAGGGTCTCTGAGGACCAGTTTGCCCTTCTGGAAAATGGACACTGTAACACCCATTCAGGTACCAACATATGACTCCGTGCTTGGCCCACAGAAAGAGCTCAGTTAATGGCAGTCATTGTTGTCACCATCATTAGCAGTATCCCAAGAACCCATGGCCAACAGCAGTTCCCTGAAGGGACACCAAGGCCTCCTATCAATCTGACCATCTCTGCCAGGCTTGACATACGGCTGTCTGTCTGCAGATGACAGCTCCATTTCAGCGGTAATAATGGTCCCAGCTTGTGAGTCCTCCTCCCCTCCTCCATCCCCCTGCTGCTTATGATAATTTAATTGATCCAGCTCACACCAGCTGTGCTTCTCCAGCAGCATTTCTTGGCTTAACTCAGACAGGAAAGAAAGAAAAAAGAGTAACCCCTGTCCAACATCCCTGTAATTAGGAGGTTTGGCTCAGCCTGGAGTCAGATGACCACGAGTGAACCCGAGGGAGCTGTGGAGTCTGCCCCATGGGGTGGTGTTGGAGGAGGAGAGAGGCCAGCCCCAGCCAGGCCACCTTTGGGACAACTTCCTATCTCCATAGGCATTCCCTTTCCCACTCCCAGGGAGTAGATAATTAAACCAGAGTAATAAAGACTCATTCCTTGCTAATTCCTGCAGTGTTGAAATGAATTTACATTCCTGTGCAAAGGGGGGAGAAAAAAAAATTGAAAATTGAAAATAAATAGAACCTCCAGTACTTGCGTAGCACTCACTATGTGCTAGACACCCTTCTAAGCCCTTTACAAATAATAACTCATTTAAACTTGTCGCTTTGAAGGTGATATTCGGCTGTCAGCTTGGGTTTGTAGCTGGAAGCTTTGTAAAAGAAGGCAGTTTGGATCAGAGACAATTTGTCAATGTTGCAGGTTGTCAAGGGCGTTGCTAAGAGGAGTCACTGTGTTTAAATTTTGTTTTAACTCTTTGCTTCCAGAGAAAAAAATGGATGGATAGGAAAGAGTTTTTTTTTTTTTTTGTTTTTTTTTTTTTTTTTTTTTTTTTTTTTGTAAAAGAACAGAATGACAGATTGTTTTGTTTTTATTAGAAAATTAGGAGTTTTGATTCTGGTTTCAGAAAGAAGTCTTTGACCTGTGTAAATGAGGCAGTCTGCTGCTCTCTGGTGGCAGTGTCAGGTATTGTAGGAAAAGTACTCAGGAGGAGGTTATTTTGGCAAACCTGGAATGATGAGGGTAGCAGCAAAAACTCAACCAATCCTAACTGATGGTTGAAAGAGAAAAAGCAGAGGTAAAATGGGAGGAGAGAAGATAACTTGAAGCAAGATTGGCCATATGCTAATAATTACCGAAGTGAAGAGAACGGTTTTTTTAATTAGTTAAAAAGACAAATGTGTAACTGAATTCCTTGCCCTAACCCTTTCTATGATTTGAGGCCTAGAAATGTCAAAGGATCTGTCTCCTATCACAGATAAATCCATCTCCTGCCCAGTTACCTCAAGCGGATGGGCACTGATGAATCTACCAGAGGCTCCCCCGACCCCCCAGTGCATCTTGGGGAAAGAAGATGACCACTGGATGAGCAGACAGGAAGAGACAAGGGAAAGGTGCAACTTCCCCATCATCTTCCTAGACTGTAGCCAGTGGCCATTTTTAAAAATTTCTCTATTAATTTATTTAGGAGGAAAGAGGAACTTTTGCAAAAGATCCCTTCTAATACTGAGTGAATTTTAAAGAATGTATTATTTGTTTCATTAGTAGAGGTCTGTGATTCATCAGTCTTACACAATTCATAGCACTCACCACAACATATACCCTCCCCCATGTCTATCACACAGCCACCCCATCCCTCCCCTCCCCCTTCCGTCCAGCAACCTTCAGTTTGTTTCCTGAGATTAAGAGTCTCTTATGGTCTTGTTTTTCAAATTCCTCATATCAGTAAGATCATATAATAATTGTCTTTCTCTGGTTGAAATATTTCACTTAGCATAATACCCTCTAGTTCCATCCACGTACAAGGTTTCTTTTTTGTTAAATATTTTATTTATTTATTTGACAGACAGAGATCATAAGTAAGCAGAGAGGCAGGCAGAGAGAGATGAGGAAGCAGGCTCCCCACTGAGCAGAGAGCCTGATGCGGGACTCAATCCCAGGACTCTGGGATCATGACCTGAGCCTAAAGCAGAGGCTTTAACCCACTGAGCCACCCAAGTGCCCCAAGGTTTCTTTTTTGATGGCTGCATAATATTCATGTATATATTCATGTATATATAGAGAGAGATATATAGAGATATATATATTTATATATATATATATATGTGTATGTATATATAGATCTATATATACATACACACACACACATACCACACCTTCTTTATCCATTTGTCTATTGATGGACATCTAGGTTCTTTCCACAGTTTGGCTATTGTGGACATTGCTGCTATAAACATTCAGGTGCATGTGCCCCTTTGGATCACTACATTTGTATCTTTAGGATAAATACCCAGTAGTGCAATTGCTAGGTTGTGGGGTAGCTCTATTTTCAACTTTTTGAGGAACCTCTATACTGTTTTCCACAGTGGGTGCACCAGCTTGCATTCCCACCAACAGTGTATCCTCTGCATCCTTGCCAACATCTGTCGTTTCCTGACTTCTTAATTTTAGCCATTCTGAATGGTGTTCAGTGCTATCTCCCAGTGGCATTTTTGCAATCCCCCGAGCTCCTAACGTGGACCCTTGCCAGAGCTGGTACGTCCCATCTATTTAACTATCTCCTGCTGCAGGTTTGCTTTCCAAGATGTAACAAACATTTGTGGAGCCACTATTCTGTTCCATGTACTCTGGGGAGTTTTCTGTGTATGTGTTCTCATTCCATTTTCTGGAGTAGATCCCTGACCCCCATAATGAGACTGATACCAACCCCATGATGTTATAATTTTTATGACTCTCTTTCCACCAAATAGTGAGTTTCTTGATCCAGGGACTGTGTTTTACTTTTCATCTTTATTTCCTCATCATCTATAGCAGTGAAGCTTCAATCATTGTTGAGTGAATAACAAATCACACAACAAGAGGTTATGTGATTTACCCAGGTTATAGAGCTAGTAAGTGACAGAATCTGGATTCAGATCTGGCCCAGAGCACCTTTGCAGTACCACGCCTGCCCAAATGATCCTCAGCCTCCCCAATAATAAGAGTTTTGCAGCTTCTAAGCTCATATCCATTGGCTGATGACTGCTGCAGAAATGAGCAGAAGGTGCTGGCTGGTGGCAGGGGGGTGAGGGACGGCGTGCACAGACCCCTCCCCGCAGAGCGCTGTGTGCAGTGGGGCTCCGAGCTGCCTCCTCCTAGTGTGTGACAGCTGATGGTGTGAATTTCTTCCCAACTCTGTGTTGTTATTTCATACTGGTAACTTGAAATTGGTCATGGTAGAAGAATTTACACCATAGAAATGAGCAAAGTCTACAAATCAGGTCTCCACCCCCACCACCCACCCCAAAGACCTGATTGTTAAATGTTCACAGGCATCTCCCTGGCTAGGTTATAGCTGGTAATTGGGAGCTCCTAGAGTACCATATGAACATGAGGTGTACACCTGCATGTAGTCATTCTCTCTGGGGAGAGCTGCCAAGCCCTGCCGCTGGATGCTTATTGCAGCATGTGGTATGATGGCCCAGGAAGTCTGTGGAGATGGAAGATGAGAACTTGAGGAGTCGGGGTGGGGGGCTCCCCAAGACACTTGCTGAGTGATGGCCAACCCCAGTCTGTGTTCCTTGGGTATCCAGGGAATCTTAACACGGATTTTGGTGATGATCCCTTTCCCTCGTGGATTTGTCCTTCTCAATGGTCTTTCTAATGGTCTCAGCTTCCTGGCTGAGGATTCTGGAGCAAGCTCTGTAGCTCAGAGAAGAACAGTGACAGTCAGGTAGTTGTTTTCCAGAATCCTGTCTCAGCCCTAGGAGAGGGCTGCCCGTGAGGCGAGATACTGTTGTGTATTGCACTGAACAGTGACCCCTAAGTTCATGTCCACCTAGAGCCTGTGAATGTAACCCCATTTGGGAGTAGGGGTTTTGCAGATACAATCAGTTAAGATGAGACCCTACTGCATGCTAGTGACCCAAACACAAAATCCTGGAGACCCTACATTCCATCAGCTGCAGGGGCTGTCAGGCCTACTCATGTCTGGTTGTTGCTTTTTTCTCTGTCCCTACCACCCCTGCCCTGACTCCAGGTTTCAAAAGCTTGCAGACCATTGTGGTAACTTTCTAATGGTGTCTGTTTCATCTAGTCTTTCCCCATACTGACCCACCCTCACCAAATCACGGTCCCTGGATCACCACCCTGATCATGGCCCTCTTCTGTTCAAAGCCTGAAGTTGCTCTCACTGGGCCCAAGAAGGACGGCCAGATTCTCCTCCATTCATCCATCAGCCTTCCATGATTTGGTCCCAACCTACACTTCTGGCCTTGATCTCTCTTTTCCTCTTCACTTGCCTTAAGCCAACCTGTATCCAAACTGAGCTAGTCTTGCTCATGCCCATACTTCCCTATCTTTGCCAATTTCAAAGTGTCACTCTTGGATTTATTGACAAGGTGCCCTTCCCAGGGTTGTTATGAGGACCATGTGTATCCTATAGTTGCCACTGTTTTATGCCTCTTCTGAGTTCTTTCCTTTTTCCTTCCTGGGAAGGAATCATGGTGGGCTTTGGAGAAAGACAGTCTCAGGTTCAAATCTTTACCCCTTATTCTCAGCGGGAATATGGCAAGCTATTCTATTTCCCCAAGCCTATTTCCTCATACATCTATTCTTTATCGAGTTGTGGAGATGAAGGCAGGTCATGTGTGTGAGGTACCCAGCACAGAAGAGGTACATAGGCAGGGGGCTGGGGTGGGTGGGGGAGGGGCACCTCTGGATCTCCAAAGACTCAAGACCATGGGTATGTAACGTAAGTCATCATGTTGAATCATGTGGAGTCTGGAGACCTGAGGCAGGGGTGGGGGACCTGAATTCTCAAGGCCCAGAAGGATGATAACAGGAAGCAAGCCCAGAGCCAGGGTTGGAGAGTAAGGCCAAGAACAGAAAGGGCTGGCTCACCAAGGCCACAGCGGGTACCGAGCTTCTCTTCTTGATGATAGACCCCATGGTTGAGGATGAAGATGCAAGATAAAACCTGTCCCTGCCCTCCAGTCTCCCCCAATTTTCTACTCCATGTGGGTGGGGCAGGACATGAGGGCCAGAGACTCAAGTTCTAGCCCCAGCTGCACAGTGACCCAGCGGGCCGTCTTGGGCAAGACTGTGCTTTCCACGGACCTTGGTTTCCTCATCTACAAAATGACAGGGCAGGTGAGGAGAGTCTCTAAGATTCTTACTGCAAAAGTGACACTGAGATGGAAGTGTGTATGCACTGATACAGCAGAGGAATTCTGAGCACCTTCTAGAACAGAGCCCAGAATTATGGTAACCCTTTCTGCAGAGGCCCCTGCTCCTGGACAGGCCCATGTCAGTCTCCTGCCCTTCTTCCTCAGGGAAGCTAATGAGGGCTGGGACGGCCTCTCCAGAGCCCCTGAGGGAAGTGCTGCGGCCCGGTGGTGCAGCGAGGTTGGGGGGACAGGGGCAAGACAGAGATGAGAGCTGCATCTGCCCTACCCGTGTTTACTTATTTGTTCCCAGCAGGAAATCGATGATGTCAGAAACTGTGGGATAACTCTGCAGCCCCAATCAATAGACCCTGATTAATTCAGTCATGGCTGTTGGGTAAATTTGCTGCATCATAATTAGAATTATTAATTAAAAATAGGAAATCGATTGACACAAATTAAGCAAAGGAGGAGTCAGTTGGGCCACTTTGACATTGCTGGGGCAGATGGTTGAGGACTCTCCACGCTTGCTTCTAATTTCAGGGTCCCCCATCCCTGGGGTATCCACACAGAGGGAGTCTAGCCTCCAGGCCCCACAGCTAATCAGGGAGCAGAGAGTGCCCCGAGGCCTCCGCATACCAGAGCTGGAGGCCCCCCAAAGGCATCTCACCCAGTACCCTTCTTTTTTTAACATTGAGAGATGGAATTTGGAAATTTGGAGAGAAAAAATATGTGAATTTCTGCTCATTATTTTGCATACTCTTTTCACATGCATACCTCTTTTTATCATCATCGTGTATCTGTAGGGCATGTGATAATATGTTCCTTTTTCTCCCTTCAGCATGGCATCATCACTCTTTTATTTGCCATGTAATTATCATTTGGAATGGCTGCATAATATTCCATGACTTTGCTTAATCAGTTTCCTATTGTTGACTGTCTGAGTCGTTGAACTATAAGAATACTAGCTAAATTGATCAGAGGTCTCTTCTCACAGCTTGCCCTATGGGCTTTATTTAGATGCATTGTTTTATCCTCACAACAGTCCTGTGAACTGTTATTATTCCTGTGTTATAGACGAGGAAACTGAGCCTGAGAGGAGTTCAGAGGCTTGTCGGAGGGACTTGTCCAGGGTCACACGGGGCTTATTGGAGGTGGAGCTTGTAGGAAACCAGGGGTTCTTGAGCACAGTGCTGGTCTACGCCCAGTTTCTTGGTAGTCGCATAAGCAGGTAGCCGTACACCATTTCTCACATCTTTTTTCTTCTGCAGATGTCATTTTTACAAACAAAGAAACTGAGGTCTGAAGTCATTTGGTCCAAGTCCCACCGCTGGGCAATGGCATATCCAGGAAGCCAGTCAGGCCTCCCATCTCTCCGCTCAGGACTCTTTCTACTCTCATACCCCACCCCACCCCATCGCATTTCTCCTTCCTCCTCCGCCCTTCCCTCCTCGTTGATCCCTTGGGGTCCTCTAAAATCTCACAGTGCCCACATCCAGTCAGAGCCATCCCTGAGAACATCTGTCCTGAATGCAGAGGCTGAAGCCAGGGGAGGGACAGAGAGAGAAACTCCCGCTACACGTGGCATTTCTATACCAGCTATAAGACAGGCCCCACTCGTGATTGCTTCTGCCAGGTCCCTTTAAACGCCCCTACACCATGCCACCTGGAACGACAGGGGACCCTGGTCCCTGGCTGGCGAAGTCCCTCCTTCCACCCTCTGCCCCAGCCCCATTACCATATCTAATGGCTCCCCACCTGTCAAGAGTGGACCATCTAACCACGTAATGTCAAGAACAGTTTTCTCGATCTTTATTCCACTAAGACACAATGACATATGCTGTTTGTGGGCGAGGACCGAGATAAGTCAGCTGGGTGATGGGCAGTGTCTGTGGCCCCTGGTAGTGGAGCCCCGCCCTTTCTCTCCCATTTAAGAACACATTTAGAAATGCAAATAAAATAGAGGGACGCTACAGTGCATGGGCAACCTTGACACTTCTGTTACTTAGTATGAGAAATAAATTATTCACCAGCTTTGTACTACATTAGTAGCAAATCACTTGTGACAAACCTTACCCTCTACTGATTTGTCACGCATGACACAGCAGAAAGAGCGCCCCACCTAAAATACACAGATTGTTCTGCACCAGTACCAGAAATTCTTCTCTAAAATACCCGCAGCTTTGGGCAAAGTCTTCTAAGGTTTTCTCCCACCTCCTTTTGTTTAGAAGACCAAATATGACCCAGTGTTTTCACTCACTAGATTCTGCTCAGCGGCCCCAACCTCTGCTTTTGAAATGCCCATACTCCGCCACTTTCCTTCGCTCTGACATCTCTCCTCCCTGGACAGAGCTGTGGGGTTCCAGTCACAGATGTCAGCTGGGACCCTAGGTCTTGAGTCACAGCCCAGGCCACATCTTCCCTCCTTTCTCTGCCCCTTTCTTTCCATCCCCACAATGCACAGTCCCCTAGCCCTTCAGAAGGAGTCCCTAAAGACACTCCTTCCTCCCAGAATGAGGTACAAGGCCCTCCATGCCTCCCAGGAAGTACCGTTCAGGGACTGGTCTTCCTTCAGAACTGGTAATTTACTGCACTCGTGTGCCATAAAAAAAAGTTAGTTTGAAGTGTTCTCTAACCAACTTAATTACCACGAGCCTCCTTGTGAAGATCGTTCCAGCTAGTTGAATATTAATCTGCAATTCAAAGAGTCCCCAGGCACAGATTGCAAGATCTCGTGCACGCAAGTAATTAAGACCATAAGTAGACAGACTCCAAAGAACCAGAAATTTTCTCCCAGAACACAAGAGGAAAAGCTCTTATGAACTTCAGGTTACATTGCTGTCCTTCTCATTAGTCTCCCAGCTCACCTGGCAGGCCAGGCCAGGTCAGGAATGCAGATTTTGTTATTTCATGGGTTCTGGAACGGGCAATATACTTTGATAGAGGCTGCATGATTTAGTAGAAAGAACACTGGACTGGAAGTCCAGAGACCTGGTTTATAGGCTCCCTGTGACTCTTTTACCCTGAGCAAGTCACTGTCCCTTCCTGAGCAAGAGCATCCAGATCTGTAGAAGAAGGGAAATATACCAGACTGTGAGTTCTGTAGGTCAGGAATTGGGTGCATGTGGGCATGATCGCACACACACGTGGATCTGTGCCTGTGTGTCTGTGAGTGATTTGATTTTCCTAAGGTTGTCCCAAGTATGGGCTTGGCTAATACTTGATGCTAAACTTTGCATAAGCCTCCTACTAATGATGCCACGTGTTAACTCTGCCGTTAGCGTGAGGAGGTGGCTGGCGCTGGCAGAAGTGCCCGGTGACTCACCTGTGCTGACCTATGAGCCCTCAGCTTAGCTCACTCAGAGCTGGCACCATGGAGACCCCTCAGCCCCAGGCAGGTCGGCAGTGTGAAGGCGCTGAATCAGAGCATGAATTAGGCTTGCTAATGGCCTCTGGGCCCAGAGAGAAAGAATTCAAATCAGGCTAATAGAAGGAGTGTTGAAGTGCAGCCCCTGGGGTGAAGGAGACTGAGGGGCTGTGTTGGCTTGTAAGGCTGGATCTGTAGGCTCAACTTCCTCTGCTCCCAGGGGAAAGCATGAAAGTCCCTTTCCCGTTGTGTCCACATGCAGGGACTCTATTTTCTTGGACACTGGTTAGGCTGCCAGTGGGAAGCTGTCTTTGGTTCTCTCCCAGCCCTAGAGCCCACCTCTCTGTGCTTACTGTTCTGGCCTTTAGAAAGGACTTTTATATACAGGTTACTTAATGTCATTCAGATATCTTATTCCTGGGATATAGACTGGAACAAAAAGCAGAATGACAACAGCAATTAATTTTCCTGTCGAGGATGCCAGCAGTAGGGAGGGAGCCGGGCCTGAGCCAGGGAGCTCAGCGAAACACTAAAATTCGAAATTCACAACTCAGTCTCTGCAGTCTGTGGGGCCCACTGTGTATAAATCGTGCCCCCTTTGGGGGTTAGCCACAGGTGCAGGAGAGGAGGGAAGCCCAGTTACTTTGTGAACTTTGATGCTTGGCCCTTCCAATCAGAGAAAGAAATGGAAGAGAAAGTTGTTGGCTGCTTCTCATTTCCCTCAGAGAGCTGTTGGCCAGTGTTATTTTAGCTCTGTAGGCTTAGACAACTCAGGGAGAAGCCCAGGGCTTGGGTATGTTGTGCATTTTAGCTGGCAGGGACCAAGTTCCATCCTTCACTTTAGAGAAGTGGAAGCTGAGGTCACGTGGTTGAATAGGGTAGAGCGGAGACTAGAACCCCTGTCTCTCACTTCCAGCTCAGCATTTCTCCTCTGTCCCATCCTGCCTCCCCATTCCTGTCCCTCACAGTGGTAACAAAATGAGTACAGGTATGTGATTCTTTTCCTCATCCTTACCCAACTTATAAGATCAAGCCTTGCTGTCTCCATTTTGCAGATGATGAATACTGAGGCTCACAAAGGATAAATACCAAACATCACACAGTGCTATAGGTTAACAAGCCCTTGTCACCCAAGACTTTATCTTACTCTTATAGCCATCCTTGTGGGTAGACTTTAATATACCCATTTTCCACCAGACAAAACTGAGGGTTGGAGAAGTGAAATGACTTTCCCAAGGTCAACAGCTAGTCCGTGGGTAAGTTGGACATGAGTCCAGCTGCTGTCCCCTATGTGAATAGGTTAGTGGCAGAGAGCCAGGACTAGAATGTGGGTCCTGACATTCAGCTCTCAAACCCTTTCCATTATCCCAGGAGGATCCCATTTCCCTATTTCCCTACCCAATGAGATGCCCCTCAGCTCAGTGAGTCCAAATAACACCATACCACTTAGAGATGCTTCACTACCCATCTCTACTCTGAAATTCTGTGATGCTTGCAAATGTCACCAGGCACCATCTGAAATGGTTTTCTTTTACCCATAAGGAAGCCAATTGGACAGTTTTCCTCTAAACTTTCTCAAGAGTCCTCTCAGTTTAACTCAACCCCCAACACTCACTGCTTTCTTTCCTTCCCACCCTGAGAGATAGTTTCACTTCATATTTACTGGAGCGGGAATCATAATATTATTACTAATTAATAATTCTGTTGCACTTAAGTGTTTTCAAGCATTCTATCACCTGGTACAATTATCTCCACTTGGCAGATGAAGAATCAGGGGCTTACTATAATGAAGGGCTTTGCTGTGAGTCATGCAGCCCTATCAGTCACTGATCTAGAACTCAATCCCAAACTTTCTGGCTCCTAGTAATGTGCTTTTACTTGTAAGGTTGGGAAAGAATAAGCAAATACTAATAAAAGATGGGGACGGGAGAAGAAATTTCAGGAAAGCAAATACCAGAAATCCCTTTAAGAAGGGATTGGCCCTGTCATTTTGGTCACCAGAATGTCCTGAAAGTTGAAGCATTAATTTGTATCTTAGATTGATAAGAACGGAAGGAATTGTTCTGATTTCCATGGTCTGTGTTCAGAAGTTTATGCATATGGGATTCAGCACCAAGAACAGCACCTCAGCTCCCATACCCCTGCCCTGTAAAGCCAGAGAATCGTTAAGAGTCCTTTGAGGTCACAAAGTCCAACCCTCACCCTCTCTGTACAAACCACTTGGATAATATGTAAAGCCCATCTGACCTCTGCTTGAATACCTCCTGTAGTGTGGGATCTCACCACTCCAAAATGCACTGATACATAGTTTGCACTTCCGAGATGATACCTCCTAGGGAAATGGGGCAAGTCGGGGAGATAGGTGGTTACTGTTGAGAAGAGGATCACAGAATTCTCTTTTAAATTGTTAAATATTTGTGGGCGCCTGGGTGGCTCAGTGGGTTAAGCCACTGCCTTAGGCTCAGGTCATGATCTCAGGGTCCTGGGATCGAGTCCTGCATCGGGCTCTCTGCTCAGCAGGGAGTATGCTTCCTCCTCTCTCTCTCTGCCTGCCTCTCTGCCTACTTGTGATTTCTCTCTGTCAAATAAATAAATAAAATCTGAAAATAAATAAATAAATAAATTGTTAAATATTTGTGAGGTAGAGAAAATAATATGAAAAACACTCACCACAGAGAGTGAAAAAAATAGTAAGATTCACTGTATTTATTTCATATCCTTTTTAAAGAAAGAAAATGTTACAAAAATATTTGAAGTCCCTTTTGTGCCTGTACTGAATGACTTTTCCTCCCCACTTCCTCAGGGGTTGTCTGTATGGTGATGGAAATCCTTCAATACAGAAAGTTCGGTCAGAGCTGAAAGGGTTCTTGGAGACCTCCTTCTCCAACCCCTTCATTTAGCAGAGTGGGGAGCCAAGCCCTGGAGGGAGGTCTTGACTTAAGGTCTCATCGGTGACCCTGAGCCCTTTCACAGCCACTGTTTTCCCTGTCATTTCAGCCCAGTCTTTGCTGTGGGGTGAAACATGGATCGGTATATCCATTTTTATAGGCCTTTGTGTTGTCCATCTGTCTTTTTAGATCTCTGCCTCAACTCAAAAATATCAAGTGACCCTTTGCTGCATACAGAAATATCAGAGAAATCCTAGTTGGAAGAGTTCCTTGTCTCACACACTGTTTTCCATATGAGAAATTTGAGTCACAGTAAAGATAACTGAATAATAAGGGATATCAGATTGACTTGCTTTATGGGGGTTTAGAATGGGATTGTGTGGAGCAGGACTGTGGGTGATGTGGCAGGGGGAATAGCTTCATCAAAGTGTGAGGCACACAAAGGCAGACTCTACTGGGAACCTGAGTGAGAAGGGGTGCCTAGGGATTGGGCAGTGGGAAGATTGGGCCTGTGTGTGGATGGCTTTGAATGCCAGGCCTCCATGTATCTGGACTTGAGCTTCAGGTCAATGTGGAGCCATGGAAGTGCTCTGCACATGGTGGCGACCTCATTTGGACATTTAGAAAGATTACTCTAGAAGTTAGGCAGAGGTGGGATGGAGGAAGACACTAGAAGTTGGTCACTGGCTTGGATTCTTGTTACCATCCTCTAAAGCTACCTGAAGCTTTTCTTTCTCCTGGTGCTGTTGGGCTGTTTGGCAGATAACAGGCAACTCTTGGGCTCTGATGGCTTATCCTGGGCCAGCTCTACCTCCCCACCCTCAATGCAGCTACTCCCAGGAATAGAAAATTGGTCTTCATGAGACATGAGAAGAACATGGCAAAAAACCCCATAAACCCACTCTTAAATGGCGGGGAAAAGGCAAAAGGGAGTGTTTTGCATGATTCATGACTGACTCGAATCTGTGGTTCAGCTACAGGGCTCTGGAAGCAGCAACCCTGGGTCTCTGGAGATGTGTTCTACAACACAGCATAGTTCCTAGTTCACCATGTGACCTTGACCAAATCACTTTCCTTTTCGGGGCCTCTGATTCTGCACCTGCAAAAGGGGAGCACTGGACTAGCTCATTGCTCAGGTGTCTGGCATTCTAATAATTTGTCATTACATGTTCTTCCTCACTCTCTGAGAATCATCTATGGAATTCTTAACTCTGAGGCCTGTAAATAGTTCAGTCAGCCTTGATCCTTCATAATCATAACTGATGTAGGAAAAGACCGTAGGGTTCGAAACTGATGGCTAAGAAAGAATTCTTGAGATGTCTTGGGTGCAAAAAGGTGTTTTTTTTTTTTTTTTGGTTTTGTTTTTGGTTTTGTTTTTGTTTTTGTTAAAGCACAGGGACAGGGCCCGTGGGTAGAAAGAGCTGCTCTAGGGTCAGGAGGAGTAGCCCATTATATACTTTCAATTTGGGAGGGGGTTAGGGATTGTGTAATCCTCCCAGGTATTTTGGAAGCACAGTTTGTAGGATCCTGAGGGGTCTAACTGTTGTTAGAGAAGGTCATTTACTACTCTTCAGTAGACACTCAGTCACGAGACCCTTCAGAGGCATATCTTGTTTAGAGGACATTTGCCAACATGTATCTTGGGGGGCAGAGATAAAGGAGGTTTCCAAAGAAATTTTTGTATGTTCAAGTAGACTTACAGGATCCTGGGGGTTGGGCTAAGACTGCCTTTTGCCCTTAGCAAAGTATTTTTTTTTTAAGATTTTATTTATTTATTTGACAGACAGAGATCACAAGTAGGCAGAGAGGCAGGCGGGGGGTGGGGGGGAAGCAGGCTCCCTGCTGAACAGGGAGCCCAATGCAGGGCTCCATCCCAGGACCCTGGGATCATGACCTGAGCCGAAAGCAGAGGCTTTAACCCACTGAGCCACCCAGGCACACTGCCCTTAGCAAAGTATTAACATCAAGGCAGCTGAGTCCCTCGAGGAATTTCCAGGACTTGTCGATGGGCTGTAGATAGTAAGGAAATTTAATAATTGTTCTTCTGGGGCGCCTGGGTGGCTCAGTGGGTTAAGCCGCTGCCTTCAGCTCAGGTCATGATCTCAGGGTCCTGGGATCGAGTCCCTCATCGGGCTCTCTGCTCAACCGGGAGCCTGCTTCCTCCTCTTTCTCTCTCTACCTGCCTCTCTGCCTACTTGTGATCTCTCTCTGTCAAATAAATAAATAAAATCTTTAAAAAAAAAAAAAGAGCTTTCTAAGAAAAAAACAATAATAATAATTGTTCTTCTGCCTTTGTTTCCCACATTTATTGTCCGTTTATCATGCGCTTGGCACTGTGCTAAGTCCTATGTAATTCCACTGAATTACTACAAATACTCTACTTGGTAGGTGCTGTCATTATTTTCATTTTACAGATGGGAAACTGAGGCAGGGAAACTGAGACACAGAACATTTTAATACCTTGCCCAAGATCACCCTGCAGAACCAGAACTTGAACCCAGGTCTATTAGCCTCCATAGCCAGGCTCTGAATTCCCATGCCCGGCCTTAATGCCCAGCCCCAAACTCAGGTCCAGGCCGGGTCTGTATAGTAGTGCCTTCCAAGTTCTCCTTGGCCCACATCAAATCATAGGAGAAATGCTTGTCTGGGACCCTCCTAGGCTTTGCAAGTGACCAGACCCTACACCTACCCCCAACCTAGAGAGCTTTGCTGAGGAGCTTGCCTCCTGTTTGCTCATTTCAATAAAATAGTTCTCTTTCCCGAGCCTGAGTGATGACAGGTAGCCAGCTAGAACTAACTACAGTGTTAACTTTGCCTTGAAATCCTCCGCAAGCTCCCCAGCTGAAGACAGCTTGAGCCATGAGCTCATTAAGCAACAGAAGCCTGTCTCCCTACAGCCTAGATGCAGGCAAGAAAACCTGTAATAGACCTGCTTTTACTTTGAGTTGAAAAGAACTGCGCTCACCCAATCCCCAGCGACTTGCTTTCAGCCCCAATCCATTCCCCCCTCCCAGTATTCAATTAGCTGCCAATTAGGCATCAGGGTTCCCCAGCCCCCTGCCAGCCCCTGACTGGGACAGGAGAGGACCATAGAGCTCTCAGCCCAGGTTCAAAGACATTTTGATTGCACGCCTGAGTTTATCCCATCCTTTTACTTGGGCCTGGCTTCCTTTGAAAGTGAAATGTTTTAAAAGGAAAAGAAAAGAAAACCCCACACACACTGGGGAGGCCCGCTGGGGACCCCCTTTGGTTCAAACAGACAGTTCAGAGGGCTTCCTGACTGCCCTCCCATGTGTCTTCAGCTCCTGCTTCTCCTACATCGTCTCCTGGCACGTCCTGGGCTCAGGCAGCCTCACCTAGTCCTCCCACCCCCACCCTTTGGGCTGTAGCCATCACAAGAAGGGAGATGAGAGAGAAAGATGGGTAGGCCAGAGGAAAAGGGGGTGAGAGTATGGAAAGAGGCAGCAAAGATGGAAACCAAGACTGAAGTATAGGGATATCAGGGCAGTTGTGGAGCCTCCTAGTCTCCCTAGAGGAACAGAGCTGCAGAATGAAGGCTACCTTTGTTGTCCTTCAGATTCTAGGGGATTTGATTCTTGGTAGTGGCAGCAAGAGAGCTAGGGGTGGGGTTTTGGAGAGCTACTGGGTTTTGGAGAGCGAGGGGTGGGGGCAGAGTTCTGTTCAGTCCAGTCTGGAAAGTGTCATTTCTTCCTCAGTTTCGAAGAACTTCTTATCCCTCTCTCCCCTCTTATCCCAGCCAGACAAGGTTGCTGGAGGTTGTACAGATGTTCAGGTTGTGCACTGCAGGTAATAGACATAGAGAAACTTGAGGCTGCTGTGGTAGGCATTTGCTCTCTGGCACCTCCTGCTTGCTGTGTATCGTGCCTCTGGCAGTGTCACAGGAGTTTGCCACAAACTTTAGTGTGTAGAAGTGTGCACTGAGCCCTCTGGGGATGTGGGAGGCACATGAGTGTATGTGGGGACCCCAGCCCTCCTAGAAGTCCTGGAGAAGCCTCTCCTCCACACAGTCAGTGGCACATGCTGCCTGGAGGCTGCTCCCAATCCCAATTCTTCCTAGACATGCCCTGAGGTCCCTTCTCTTATGAGTTCTCTGAAGCCAAATTTCTGACCCCAAGCCCCACCTCTAACCCTGACAAGGTTAGAGAAACCACAGAGATGGTCCAACCAGCTCTCCTACCCTGTGATCTCCCTGCACACCTCTACTCACTCCCCACATTCTTGCCTCCAGGTCTTTGCCTGTGCTGTTCTCTCAAGTCTCCTTCCTTTCCCTTAAGCCTGAGTCCACTCTTCCTCCAGGGGAAGCAGGTCCCACATTCTCCTTAAAGCCCTCCCATCCCTGGAGGCCATTCCTCTTCTGTGCCTTATTTGCAGTGTGCCTTCACTCTCACTGGGCCTTAGCTCCTTGACATTGAGTGGGACTCCTCCTTTGTCTTTTTCATGTGTCCTTGTTCCACCCCCATCCCCATCCCAGGTCCTGAGGACCCCAGTGCAAGAGCCAGGCCATTTTTCAGCCCCAACTCCTCCAACCATTTCTTAGGTAGACTTGTTGATGAGGTGGTCATCAAATCAGTAAAGATTAAGACTGAGTGCCTAGTGTGTACCGGATGGTACATCAGGTATGGTGTCCACCATGGGGCAAAAAAAAAAACGAACTCGGTCCCTGCAGTGGATGCGCTTGATTCCCCAGATGGTGCAGTGCACACTTCTACGCACCAGCCTCTGCCTGTGACAGACTCCTGGGACTCTGCTGGGAGCACAACACACAGTGAGCAGTGGGTGCTGGAGAGCAAATGTAGCACTCAGTAAAGAGCAGGACCGAGAGGTTAATGGTTAAACACCCTGCTTCCTTGCCCCTTGGCTGGGGCACTCTAAGCCCTGTTCTCCATCATCTCCCAAAGGTACAGGTAGCGCTTCCCTTCCCTTCCCTCCCTCCACTTCCCTGTGGAATCAGCTCCTGGGGAAACCCAAACTAAGTCCCTCCCCAAAGACATTTTCAGCCAGGTGATGACAAGGATGATCCATTATTAATGCAGCTAATAGTTCAGCTACCTAATGTATTTACCCCTGCATATAACATGATGCCTCAGGGCATCTGTGTAGCTCAGGTGGTTAAGCATCCGACTCTTGATTTTGGCTCAGGTTGTAATCTCCTGGGTTGTGAGATCAAGCCCCACACTGGGCTCTGCGCTCAGTGGGGAGTCTGCTTGAGATTCTCTCCTCCTCCCCCTCTCCCTGCTCGTGCTCACTCTCCTCTTCTCTCTCAAATAAATAAATCTTAAAAAAATAATCCGATGCCTTGACTGCTGACTATGAGAATTTATCTCCACAGTCTCTTCAAGGGCTTGTCCAATAGCACTGAGCACCTCCTGCTTGTGAGTCATTGATGGTGCAGAAGAAGTACCTTTTGTCCGACCACATCCCTCTAAGGCATTTATGAGCCTCATTTTCTAGGGGAGATGAGGAAGCTAAGCCTCAGGGAATAACATAGCTTCTCTGATGCTGCATAGGTGATAAGAGGCAGCAGTGGGATTCGAACCCAGCTCTTTGTGATTCCAAAGTTCGGGGGCCTGATGGGTAAGCATTCATCTCAATGCTGAGCAAAAAACAGTAGGCACAATGACTTTAGAATGAGGCACAGAGTAGGAAGGTTCCTGAAGCCTTGTCCAGGGAGGAGCATTTAACCCACTGAGCCACCCAGGCGCCCGCTCAGGGAGGAGCATTTAATCTAAGCCTTAATGGATAAGGGGGTTTGGGAAGGTGGAGAAGCCCCTCCTGTGTGGGGTCTGCAGGGCAGCCGGGAGTGACTCCCATGTGGAGGACAAGGATAGGTGCTCTGGAGGAGGCTGAGTGCCCCCGAAGACAGAAAGAGGGGTGCTGAGGGCCTGCAGCACTTTTTTGAGCTAAGCTCATTAGATTCCCTCTAAAGTCCCATGCCCCGAGGAGCTCAAGGGATGTTCCAGAAACACAGAATATGGATGCCCTGCTTAATGAAGCTTGTTGCCGCTGCCTGCTATGGGCCATGCCTGTGGTCATCAGAAATCCTAAGGGTCATTAACCCCGTCCCGTTTGCTCACGTGCCAGCCATGTCCCTGAGTGGCTAACTGGCTGGGACACCAGCTACCAGAGTGGCTCTATCCTTCCCTGCAACCCTGGGCTCTTCCCCACAGTTCTTGATGCACAGGGGGTCCGCCCACCCTGCACCCCACCCTCTCACCTCTCCATCCTCTGGCAAACATGGCACCCTCAGTTAGTGATGGGTGAGACAGGCTTCAGGAGTCCCTGCTTGGCACCCAGAGAGATAAATAACAGTGAGGGGAACTATATTTAGCAAGGCCTCCGCTTCTCCTGGGGGGGGGGTGTAATTTATGAGATCTCAGCTTGTGTACAACTGTCAGCACATTTTCTGAATCACCTGGATGCTAGAGTGTACTTAGCTGCCCCGACCACTTCTCCTCCCAGTTCATCCCCTTCCCCTGCTGTCTCCTGCCTGGCGTAGGGGTGGGGAGATCTCACTGGCAGCAGGCAGTGCTCTGGGAAAATCTCCCCCCACCCCAAACTCTTCCCCCTTCTTTCACTCCCCCTCCCCCACTTCTGTTCTAAGCTAGGACAAGTCCTGGCTTACCCACGATGATGATAAGAGACCATGTCCCTCTGGGTCCGGTCTTGTGATTCCTGCTCACAGGGGAATCTTGCTATATGACTGTCATTGAGTCCTGATAGAACCTTCAGGAGCTTCCCTTTGCTCTCAAAATCCCAGCTGCCTGCCATGCCATGTATGGTCTGGCCCTGTTGACTCAAAACGCTGAGCCCCTTCCCTCTTCGATTGCTCTCACGGTGTCCCAGCTGCACCATCCCCTCTCTGTGCCCTGACTCTGCCCAGCCTTGCCCCGCCTCAGGACATTTGTCCATGCTCTTTTACCTGAAGGCTGTGACCTCCCACTCTTCCCACAGCTGCCTCCTTCCCATCCCCTTCCTTCAGCTCCCGGCCCAAAGGACACCTCCTCAGAAAGGCTCTCCTTGATCCCCCAACTGAAAGGCAGCCCCTGTCTTTGTTTACTATCAAGCTCTGATGTGGACCCTTCATACCCTTACTGCAACTTCTAATTAAAGATTTACTTGGTAATCCATTCGCTTGTTCAGCCGATATTAATCGAGCAGCTACTAGAGACCAGATGTTGTTCTAGGAACTAGGGATACAACAGTCAATAAAATAAAGCCCTGTCCTCACAGAGCCAGCATTCTAAAAGGAGTCCCGGATAATTAAAAAAAAAGGAAGATGGATATAAATATGTGATTGTATAATATCAGATCCAATAAATTCTAGGGGGGGGGGGCAAGCCAGCCACCCAGCCAGGAGAATTGTGGAGAGAACTTAGCAATGAGGAGGCACCATTGGAATAGATGCCAAAGCAGAGGCCTTTATTTGCTTGCTGTCTCTCTCTGCAGCTGCACTCTTAGCTCTGGGAAGGTTCTGTGGGTGTTTTATTCCCTACTTGATCCCCAGTGTCTGGCACACAGTAGGCACTGGATAAAGTTTTACAGAGTGAAAAACAAACGGACAGCTCAGCAGATGCCCTAGTGCAGCCCACGTGTCTTTCCTTGGCTTCCTCCTTAGCACACCCTAGGAGCAGCCTGTCCGTGTCCTTGATAATAACTCTCAATAGACGGGAAGGCCATTTGTCACTTGCCCTCAGGCCTCCTTTCTCCAGGGAGACCAGAGGTGCTCACCCAGCAGTGATAGATAGAGTGTCCTCTGACTGGCAGGCCCAGCTGGGAGCTGCCCTCAAAGTCCCCCCCAAATGTAGTCATTTGGACCATGACACAAATGACGTCAATACCTAGAGACTCCAAACATCAAGGAGCTTTGGCTTGCTGCGGAGAGGTAGGCTCTGTGTTAAATGACCCCCCCCTGGGGAAGCGGTACCAGGGAGAATGGTGGGGTGGGATCAGAGCCTGAAGACCCGGGAGCCTCAACTCTCCTGCTAACTAGACCTGTAGCCGGGCAAGCTGTTTCACTGCTCTGGGCTTCAGACTCTCCATCTGAGCAATGGGATTGCCAATCTTTGCTTTGAATACCATCAGCATAGAGGTCACTTAGAAGGTCAAAAGTGTACAGATAAACAGAACAGGGTTATTCCAAATAGCAATTTAATTGCACAAGGACTTAGAAGAATGGTTGCATAAAGTGAGGCAAACCTGCCTTCATTGTCCTTGTTGCAAAAATTCCATGTCGTTCAGGAGGTTCCCTGAGCAGAGATTCAGAGCACCCCCATGTGCTCTGCAATTCAACCCTGGGCTTCCTCCTTTGGATTCGTGGCTCTCCACATACCTGTGTCTTTGTCTCTTAAAGTTTCCCCTGGTGACTCGGAGGGTTCAGGGAGTCCAAAATGGAAGATGTATTGGGGATCATCTCATTCCACTCTCTTTATTTTACAAGTGGGGGGAACGGAGGTCCAAAGAGGGGATGCAGTTTGCCTCAGACCACACAGAAACTCAGCCAAGTTTCTATCACCTGCTTAGTCCGTAACTCCCAGCGGGAGCCAGAGGCGGGAAAGGGCATGGAGACTATGGCAACATCCAGGTGCTCTGCTTGTGCAGGGCATGACCTCCCTGTGTCTCAGTTTCCTCATCTGGTAATGGAGATTGTAGCCTTGTTGGGAGGATTAAATGAGATAATTGTGGAGTGCTCACACAGGGCTCCCGCTGTGACAGCGCCTGCTGCTGGTTGGCTGCTAGGTGCGGGTTAGAACCCGGCTGTTCTGATGGGTGGGGTCCTGCACCGCCAGTTAATAATCTTGGTGTTACCTTGATTACCTTCATCATCCCAAAGTTCCTGGTGTTTCCGGCAGCATCTCAGCCCCTTGAAGTTCACAGGATTTCCCAAAGGAGATAGAGAGGTCAGAAACCTTGCACAGTCGGATCTCCAGGAAAACCGCCAAAACCCTGCCTTGGCAGGCTCTTCTTCCCTCCTCCGAGCTGTGTGCTAGCTCAGTGCCATTCGGAGGGGGTGCCCAGGAGTTGTTATTAAGAAGTTGAGAGTAACTGTTTAGGAACTTATCAGACTGGGGATGTACCCCGCCCCCCTCCGGGCAGCATCAGAGTCTCACAGAGAGGGTCATGTGGTACCATACAGGTCATGCTCAGTCACGACTGTGCATCTGTAATGGATTGGGAAACAAACAAGACAAGGCAAACAAAGCTGGTCCTTCCCCACGGAGCATTTGAGAAGCATTGGTCCAGCCTTCCTTCAATGAGACAAACTCTTCCCCCTGCTTCCCCCAGGCCCTCTACTGCTGGGGCTGTGTGCTCTCTGCCCTGAAGTCTTTGCTGTCCTTCTAGGCTCTAAATCACACCCCACTTCTGCCACTAGGCCTTCCTGGGCAGATTAACCCCTTCTTGCCATACCCCCAGCCTCCCGAGCGTGCTCTCATGCAGGTGAACCTGACCTTAATCACTCCGTGGTCCCTGGGGACAGACCAAGCCCTTTTTAAGCCCCACCCAGTCTGGACCTTACATGGAATTGGTTTTCAATAAATGGCAGCCCAGTGCATCTAAACCACCGGGGACACCAGAGGGCTAGGTACTGCCTCTGCAAAAAGAAAAAGTGGCCCGGAGGTGAATCTTTCTCCCTGGGACAATCGCAGCGTGAGCGGGGTGGGACAGCGGGAGGAGCCCGTGTGTCTCTACTGGTGGGAACAGCCTTCCACCCAGCCTCTGGGGTGTGGCAGGACCTCCCAGGATTAGCGGGGGAGGGTGGAGGGTTCCTGCCCAGCCTGCCTCTGGCCCACAGCCGCCTTCAGGGGTTCCTGCACGTCTCTCCCTGCTGCCTGGGCCCAGACTACCTCACCTTGCTTTCCCTCTTCCCGGCTCCTATGGAACAGCTTCAACACAACCCCCACCCCCCTATCTCCCCCTTCCCACCTGATGAAAAAGACCCCGTTTCCATTACAAATAGGCCAACAGGTGGACTCAGGGTTTGTTCAGAAGTTTTTTGTGGGCCCACAAGGGAGCCAGGCTTCTGTCCAGCTTTGACTACTTGTCTCCTTCCTTGTGTCTTCCCTGTGGGGATCTGTCCGCAGGGCCGGACAGGAAGTTCTGAAAGACAGACACCCTGAGCCCCGCTTTGGTTCCTTCCACATGAACGTTCGCAGCGGTGCTGGGCTGTGAAGTCGCTGCTCATTGAGTGAGCGGTTGAAAGAAAAGAAATGACTTTGTGTGGCAGCAAGAAATTTCTCAGGCCGGTGGAGTAACTTTCTGATCATGAGGGGGAATTAAACAGACTCTGAAAGGCAAAAAATATCTTGGAAATGGGGTTTTTACCCAACCCAACCCTCACCCCCAATCCCAACCTCAGCTGCTTAATTCTTTGTCCTTATGTGAAAACCCAACAAAGCCCAAAGCAGCTCTGAAGCCCCTGGCACAGCCCCAACCCCTGCCGGCCCTCAGGACCCCTCTGGACTCCATGGGTCACCACTTGACACCCACCTGTCAGGACTAATCCTGTCAGGCGGGAGGCTGAGGCCTGGAAGGGCCAGAGCCATGAGAGGCAGGGAGCCTCTTTCCCCCAGACCAGAATGATGGGGAAATGGTAGACAAGGGTGTAGAATGAGTTCACTTCTCATGGGAAACCAGCTGGGACCCTGTGACTTTCCTGCATCCTTTCCTGCCCCAACTGTGAGTTCACCTCCCTCAGAGCTCAGCTGGGGCTCCTGTCCCACCCTCTGGAACTTCACCACATTCCCTTTGATCCCCCAACAGCCCGCCTCCCATCCCTAGCCCAGAGTTTGCTCAGGAGCTTTGAACATGAGGTGAGGGCTGGGTGGGGAGGGTGCGGGGCCAAAGCGATGGTCCCCCTGGCAGGTCCATGGTGCCTTTGCCGGCTGCCTTTGAAAGCTCTTCCAAAGAGGTAATTCCTTTGTGCACAGACATGATTTATGAGGCTTTCTAGGCAAATTGTGGAGATAAATGGTCTTTGGGGCTGGGAAGCTTCAAAGGCAGTGATGCGGGCAGATCAGAAGGAGCCAGGCAGCCAGGAGTTGAGCCTCATTAAAAGCCTGTGGAGGAGGTGGATGGAGGGGAAGGTTTTAAGCAGAGCTGAGGGCACAGCTCTGGACCACCCCAGGATCCACTTGGGGACAGCAGCTAGCTTACCTCTCAACCCGGGCCTCTCTGACCCCATCACTGAAATGTATGAGCCAAAAGTGCCAGGGTCACCGAGGTACATATTTATCTTGAAGAGGGGTACAGCCTAGGGCTGAGGGGCGGGATGGTGCATGTGTTCTGTGGGCTCTGGAAGAGAAGGGACTGACTGGTGGTGCTGGGAGCCTGTGGATTCCACACTAGCCTCTCTGTTCAGCATGGCCTAGAGACCTCACGTGGGTCTCGAGTCTCACCCTGTCCTGCTTCTTGCTTGTCGGTGACCTGGACAGCTCCTTGCCATCTCTGGATCTCAAGATCCTCTTCTGTACGAGGAGAGCACAGTTGTCAATGAACCCCTGTGTTCCAGCTCTGCCGTGCATCATGCCTGATACTCTGCGGTTCAAGGCATTCGTGTTGAATGTCTCCATTCAAGAAATGGGCCAGAGATCTCTCTGGCTGTGAGGTCATGAGCTAGTCACCTAGCCACACCTAACCTTGCTTCCTCCCTCTGCAAAAAGGGGATAATTACAGCTACCCTGAGGAGTTGTGGCTCGAATTGAACAAATTAGCTACTACAAAGTACCCAATGCCTAGTTTTCTCTTCATCACGCAGAATATCCTGGCATTCTATATCCAGAGCCATCCCTGCAAAGCTGATAAATTTGACTTTTA
Source organism: Mustela putorius furo (assembly GCF_011764305.1). Taxonomy (NCBI): domain Eukaryota; kingdom Metazoa; phylum Chordata; class Mammalia; order Carnivora; family Mustelidae; genus Mustela; species Mustela putorius. The sequence goes on along the minus strand of NW_025422045.1, from coordinate 9,554,662 downwards.
TACCTTCCCACCTCCTCTCTCCAAAAGCGCGCGCGCGCACACACACACACACACACACACACACACCTTCCTAATCTGGCTCCCAGGTCTGCTAACTGGCCGTCAGATGTTAACAGATAACTGGGGTATTGATGGCTCATATGACCTCAGGTTGTAACGGACACACACACCCCTTACACAAACATGCGTGATGTGCATTTCACTAGGGCATCCCTGCCCACCCTGAGGAGTAGAGCCCTCATGGTGGAATGCGGGCAGACTCAGCAATATCTTGAAGTCAGGACCCAGCACAGGCCTCCAGATGCATCTTTCTACAGCGAGACACAGGGCCCTGGTAGAACGGAGTTACTGCCTCTCTCCACTCCCTCCTGATATTTTGATGGCTTGATGACATCTGGTTAAAGTGGACTTAGGTGCCTGGAACTGTGGTCAAGGCCATGGTGATGGAGATGAGGAAGGTGGGGAGCTGAAGGGGCCACCTTTGTTTGCAGATTTTTTACGTACCTGCTGGCTTCATTCCCTCCTCCTGCCCTGCTACCTCAAGGCCCTCCTGAGTCCCCAGGCCCCTGCCCTGACAGTGGGGCACCGTCTCTAATTGTAGCTGCCCCTGCAGAGCTCGCCCAGCATCTGCTAGTCACTCCATGTTCCAATGGGTCCTTGTTTCCCATCTGCTTGTCTGTTTCTCCAACCACTGTGGGCTTCTCAGCATCTGGAACATAGTAGGCAATCAATAATTGTTTGACAAGGGATAAATGGACCCCAAAAGCTAACATGGTAGGATGCAAAGAGCCCTAGATCAACATGGCCAACTGGTTTCCAGTCTAGCTCTTCATGGTATTAGCTGTGTGGCCACAGGCAAGACACTCAGCCTCTCTGGCCCAGAGTTTTCTGACTTGTAAAATGTGCTTAGAGATCACCTCTAAAGCCTAGCAGTAAGAAAGGCAGGTTCAGGCTCAACTCTGCCTTTTGTCATCGGGGGTAATTTTGTCACCAAGGGGACATTTGTCAAGATTTGGAGACATTTTTGGTTGCAAAAATGTTGTAGAGGAGGGTTTGCTGCTGGCATCCAAGGGGTGGGAGCCAGGGGTGCTGCTTAACATCCTGTCCAGGACAGCCCCCACAACAAAGAATTTTCTGGCTCGAAATAAGTGCCAAAATTGATAAGTCTCAGTTTAGTTATTTAAACTCTCTGAACCTCAGTTTTGTCAGTTGGAAAATGGGGTAATAATCCTACCTTACATGGTTTGCCTCAGATCTTTGGAACAAGGCAAGAGACGAATAGGTGGCACGGGGCCAGCAGAGGAACCAGTGTGAATAACCCAGACGAGGATGCCCCTGACCAACGGGAGCATGCGGCGGTGGGCGGGGAGGGGGGGGGCGGGCAGGGTTTTCCTGCGCATGCGTGGTTCTCCCTCCGCTCCCACACCTTGGGAAACCGGCGGGAGCGTCTGCTCAGCATCCCAGCATCCCGGGAAGCTACTGTGAGTCCCGCCTCTCTTCAGAGGCTTACGGGAGATATAGATAATGTGGTTAAATAACAGAGTAAGTAACAACTGTAATAAATAGATCACTAAGAGCTAATGATACATCATTATAATCCTGTGCTGTCAGCATCTTCTGGCTTAGGGACTGTGTCAGGAGATTTGGTTTTTAATCTATGGCACCTTGGTCTATTAATATTTAATTCCAACAGTCTTAAGTGGTGGAAAGATAGGGAGCTGAACGATGGCTCAGCTCAGAGGCTGGGTTACCCACCTTGAATTTTTCTTCTCTACCCGAGGACAAACACACCTCTCACCCCTGCCCACTCTGCCTGCTTCTCAAGTGGGGGCATTTAGCAAGAGAGCATAGGATCACATATTATCAAGGTTGGAAGGGACCCCAGAACTTACCTACAGGTGTCTTAAGTGAGAACACCACTGGCATTGGAGGGCATAGCTCTTCATCGTGCAGGACAGCCCCTGATCGTTCTGCAGGACCTAATTCCTCCCTCCCCCCACTTCCAGATGCTCTTTTGCTCTAAGCAAAAACCACTGTTCCAGATCTGTCGTTCTACAGATGAGAAGACAGGCCCAGAGAGGGGAGGGGGCTGCCCCAGACTGCACAGCACTGGCTCTGACTCAGCCTCAACGCATCCACAGAATTGTGGCTCAGGCCTGAAAAGATCGGCGGCGCTCAGCCTCTGAGAATTTGTCCATGCTTTTATTAGGGCAAGTCAGTTGACAAATGGCCTCCCTCACTGGGAAGTCACTTTATTTATCAGCTGGAATGGTTTCAGGCTGCTGTGGCTCCATCTCTGCCTCTGGTCCTGCTGCTTTGTAAACTCAGGAGCAATTCCTTGATGTGTCAGCTCCCCCTCCATCTTCTTGGGTTGGGTGGGGGCATGGGGACCCCTCCTGGGAGGTGCTCTGACTCTTGCTGAAGGGGAGTGGGGAGGCCTTGGCCCAGGCTCTAGCACAGGCCAGAGCAGCTCAGGACCAGTGGACCCCAGGTTCATCTCTGAATACTTGACCTTCACTTCAGTGGCCAATTCTCCTCCATGCTGAGTCTCCAGATTCCCGTCTGTGGAATGGAAAGAACCATGTACCTCTCCCATCCCACCTCAGGCCCAACATCTCCCGCCCTTCTCTGGGAGGACCAGTGAGAATGAAGGTCACCAGAAGGATGGTAGTTTGATGGTAGTTCTTGCCAGCTACACTTTTTAAAAGGACCTATGCTTGGGCCCCCTCCACCCTGGAATAATTAAATCAGATTGTCCAAGGGTGAAGGCCAGGCATGATTTCTTTTTTTTTTTAAACCTCCCAGGGTGATGCTAATGTGCAGTTAGGCCAAGAACAACCGTCTGAGGAAGTGGATCCTCAAAAGCAGCCGAGAGAAGGCTCTTAGGTTGTTGGAAAAGCGCTGGCCAAGCACCCTTGTGAGAGAGTTGATGGTTCTTCCTGTGCCCAGCTCTGGGCCAGACACTGGGGGAGACTGTGTGCATGTGGGGAACAGGGTAGCTAGGAACAAGGGCATAACCCAGCTACCCCTGCTCTCCCCGCTGCAACCCACAGAATCTCTGAGACTAATGGAAGAGACTGGACACAAGGAGCCTAAACCCAGCTTAGAGAGCACTGATGACAGAAAGCAGTGGTCAGCCAAGTTATTGTTCCTAACAGAGAGAGTCAGGGAAGGCATGAAAGCATCGTTTTGCCTTTAATAAATGATCTTCAGGGACTCAAAAAGATATCGTACCCCAGTGTTCATGACAGCCTTATTCACAACAGCCAAAAAGCAGAAACAGCCCAAGCGTCCATTGACAGCAAAACGGATAAGCAAAATGAGGCATATTTAGATAATAAAATAATATCATTGAGCTTTGAACCTTGGAACATTATGCTACTTGAAATAAGCCATTCACAGAAGACTGATATATGGTTCTCCTTATATAAAATATCCAGACTAGGGGCACCTGAGTGGCTCAGTGGGTTAAGCCTCTGCCTTCAGCTCAGGTTATGATCTCAGGGTCCTGGGATTGAGTCCTACATCAGGCTCTCTGCTCAGCAGGGAGCCTGCTTCCCCTTCCCCCTCTGCCTGCCTCTCTGCCTTCTTGTGATCTCTCTCTCTCTCTGTCAAATAAGTAAATAAAATCTTTAAAAAAAATATATATATATATATATCCAAACTAGGCAGAGTCATAGAGGCAGAAAGGAGATAGGGAGCCACCAGAGGCTAGAGGGAGGGAGGAACAGGGAACTGTGACTAAATGGGTATAGTTTCTGTTTGGGGAGGAGGGGATGGAAAAGCCTGAGAAATAGTGATGACAGTTGCATAATACCTTGAATGTAATTAATGCTACTGAACCATATATTTAGAAATGATTAAAATGGCACAAGGTATGTTATATATATTTTATACAAGAGAAAAAGTTCTAAATAAATCATCTTGAGAGAATAAAATTTGGAGAATGAGGGCCAGCCATGGAAAACCTGGGACCTATGACCACCATTCACATGTACACCAATCCTCTAATAAAAGTACGTGTGAAAAATGAGCCTCTGCTTTCTCATCTCTTTGTGAATGATCCGAGGTGGCTTTTGATGCCCAGGCTGGCTGCCCGTGTCCCACGTCCCCTCTTCCATCAACACCAGACTGCACTCAGCAGGACAGCCGTGGTTAGGAGCACAGATCCACAGTCACCCCCCAGCTGTGTGACTTTGGACAAGTGCATCACCTCTCTGGGCCTCTGTTTCGATCTACAAAATGCAGATCGTAATATCATGCCTTGCAAATGGGCTGTTATAGGAATTAAATGAGCTGGGAACACATTAGCCCCAGATCCCGAAGTCTAAAAGAGGTCGGCAGGGAAAGGCAGGGGGAAAGGGGTGAGTTGGCCAGCGTGGAGGAACAGAGCAAGCCGGGCCACACACAGCTGTCCAAAGAAGATACATTGACTTGAAACATCAGCCAAAGCCAAAAATAATGAAAAAGAAACGTATATGACAGACAAAAAGTGGGTGAGGGGGTGACATCCTAAGGCCAGATTGGAAAGTTTGTGAGTATCTGCAAAAGAACGTGAAGTCCTGTTGTAATTTTAATGACCAGAGTTTTTATTCACCTTCACCAGGAAAGATAATTGACTCGCTACAGCTCTGCCTCATTTCTCTGTCATTGCTGGGGAATGAGGTGTTTTTAAGTGGATTTTCTAGATAACTGAAGCTTATCCCTGTGAACCCTAACATTTCTTTTCATTTAATCACTCTGAGGGGAAATTTATATGGAACAGATTACACACATCCCTGGTTCCTTAATCAGAATATTCTAAACTGAATGTAACCTTTTCCTGTCAACTTGGATTTGCGGGTCTATTTGCCCCTATATTAATGGCTCCGTTAATACAGCAAATGCTTTGCTTTTTTTAGTCCAGACATGTTTTCGGTTTGTTTCCATGGTTTCCAACTGTGACATGAAGCTCTTTCTGTTGTATTTTTAGGAGCTCCATAAAACCTACCCACAGACACAGATTTACACACGTGTGTATACATGCACACTTACAATGAAACCCAGACTGTCAGGCATCGGGGAATTGTGTTTATCTGTGCTTCTCTGACGCCTGGAAATGTCCTTATTGCTGCATTTCACTGCGTGTCATATACACCACTCCAGCGTCTTGCTCCCACTCGACTGTACGTTCCAAGAGGGCAGGTCACTTTCTGGCAGTAGTTGGTATTTGGCCAAAGTGTGTTGAACAGACAAGTAGAAGAACGAAAGCCCCCGAGCGTTAGTGCATCAGTTAGTGTATGTGAATGGCTTTGAGTGCCTTCTTGGATGACCTTTAGGTACCTCAGACTCAGTGACCACAATTCACGTCATTCTCTTCCCTCAATGTCCTGGCTCTTCCCCTTGTGTTTCCCAGAAAGAGTTAGGGTCAGTGGCACCGATATCCACCCAGCAGCCCAACCTAAGCTGGGCTGACATCTTTCCTTCCTCCTCTTCCTTCCCCCAGGACCCTGTCAGTCACCAAGTCCTTGCTGTTTATACCTCATAAGTACAGCTGGAATCTGTCCCCTTACCTCCATCCCCAGTGCTACTCCCTTAGTCAAGGTCAAGACCACCACCAGCTCTTTGCTACTACACCAGTGGATCCCCCGACCCCACTGTCGCGCCGTCTGTGCTGCTCACAGGTCTATTCTCATCCACCCAGTCTTTCTACGGCCACACCTAATCCTGTCAGCCCCTGCTGGGAGCACATCTAGAGCTTCCCCACTGCAGGAAGTCAGCCTCCCTGGACACAGCTCACAAAGCCCTGGGACCCTGGACCCTGCCCAGGAAGCTGCGCCACCCTTCAAGTCTCGCGTATACCTTGCTCTCCCTTCGAGACACACATACCTTTTTAAATTTTCTCCCTTGTCTTGCTTTTTCCCAGCTCCAGGCTTTTACACATCAGTTCCTTTGCTTAGGAATATATAGAGATTAGATCATTTGCCATGTTCACCCCTCCTTCCAGTCTCTTCTTTAAGGACTTACTCTCTAACCTCCCAGTCTGGACTCCAACCCACTCATGGCCTTCTGTATTGCCTGGAACAACGCCTGCCATAGCACGTCTGCTGTGAACCTTCAGTGCTGCCTTAGCATCTCCATCCCCATGAGACTCCGCACCCCACAGTCTGGGGGTTTGGCTATGCCACAGAGAATGGAGGGTACCTCTGATAAGCAATGTATAGCCCTCGGATGCACCAAGGACAAATTGGCTTTGGACTCTAACAGTTAGTTTCCTTCAGAGTCAAGGTCTGAGGGCAGTAACTAGGCCCTAACAATGAAGGGAATCCCTTGTTCTGGATCCTGGGGTTGTCCCCAGAGATGAAGAGAGAGGAAGTTGCTTGCTTACGTGGTGTCTGCACACTCGCGCTTTGCAGCTGTCCCCCTTTGCCCAAGGGCACCTCAGAGTTTCTGTCCTCAAAATCATCATTCAGAAAGTGTCCCATTTACCAGCAATGGAGATGGCCAGAGCCAGACCTGAGCCCGCCCTTGACTCTCACCTTGGACCCTCACTTAACCTCTCAGACCCTTTATTTCCCCATCTGTAAAATGGAGAGTATTAAAACCTGACTTAGAGAGTTTTAATGTCACAAGTGAGCATTTAAAATGTGGTTGTCATTATCATTACAATGGAGTCACATCATCTATACATTAAATTTATGGGAATTCAACTATGTGTGCTTGGCAACAAAAAGAGATAGAGAAATGGTATAGTAGGCAATTCGGCTAGTCTTTCCACTTGCCAGTATATGTCCCAGAGAGTGGGTGAGGTGGGGGATGCCGGCTGCTGGGTACACCATCTCTCTCAGTCCCGTGAACCTCTTCCAGTATGGGTGGAGGTTATAACTATAACTGGGCTTGATTTTTTAAATTGAGATAAAATTGATGTATTAGTTTCAGGTATATAACATATTGAATATTCCTTGTATATATTGTGAAATGATCACCAGAAGTCTAGCTAACATATGTCACCATACATAGTTATACATTTTTTTCTTGTGATGAGAAACTTTAAGATCTCCTTTTAGCAACTTTCATGTATTATTAATTATACAGCATCATTAACTAGAGTCAGGATGCTGCACATTGCATCCCCATGGCTTATTGATTTTATCACTAGAACTTTGTACCTTCTGACCACCTTCACCTATTTCACCCACTTCCTACACCCCACCTCTGTTAACCAGTCTGGTTCTTGTCTGTTTCTTTGTTTTTTAGATTCCACATAAATGAGTCATCTGGTGTTTGTCTTTCTCCATCTGACTCATTTCACTTAGTGTAACGCTCTCAAGGTCCACCCATGCTGTCACAAATGACAGGGTTTCCTTCTTTTGTGGCTGAATAACATTCCATTGTGTGTGTGTGTGTGTGTGTGTGTGTATATGTATGTATACACACACACACACACACATACAGAGAGTTGTTTATAACAGTTAAGACATGGAAGCAAACTAAGTGTCCATTGATGGATGAATGGATACATCCATCCATACATATATAAAACCACATCTATACATGTCTTGGCTATTATATAGTATATATATAGTGTATATAGTATATGTAGTATACATATAGTATATATAGTATATGTATATATATAACTATATATATATATAACTATATATATAGGATATATATAGTATATATAGCATACATATATACATGTCTTGGTTATTATAAATAATGCTGCAGTGAACACGGAGGTGCAGATATCTTTTGAATTAGTGTTTTCATTTCTTTTGGATAAATACCCAGAGGTGGAATTACTAGATCATATGATAGTTCTATTTTTAATTTTTTGAGGAGCTTCCATACTGTTTTCTATAGTGACCATACTAATTTACATTCCCACCGACAGTGAATGAGCATTCCCTTTCCTCCACATCTTTGCCAACACTTGTCATTTCTTGTCTTTTAGTACTAGGCATTCTGACAGATGTGAGGGGAATCTCATTGTGGGTTTGATTTGCGTTTCCCTGATGATGAGTGATGTTGAGCACCCTTTCATGTACCTTTTGGCCATCTGTATGTCCTTTGTAAAAATGTCTGTTCAGACCCTCTGCCCATTTTTTAATCAGATTGCTTGGTTGTTTGCTACTGAGTTGTTTGAGTTCTTTATACATTTTGAATATTAACCCCTTGTCAGTTACATGACTTACAAATGTTTTCTCCCATTCAGTAGGCTCCCTCTTCATTTTGTTGACAGTTTCCTTTGCTATGCAGAAGCTTTCTAGTTTGATGTAGTCCCACTTATTTTTGCTTTTGTTGCCTTTGCTTTTAGTGTCGAATCCAGAAAATCATCGCAAGACCTATGTCAGGAGCTTACCACCTATGTTTTCTTCTAGGGGTTTTATGGTTTTGGGTCTTACACTTTGGTCTTAACTCCATTTTGAGTTAATGTTTGTGTATGATATAAGATAATGGTCACGTTCTATTCTTTTGTGGGTGGCTATCCAGTTTTCCTGACACCATTTATGGAAGAGACTGTCCTTTCCACACTGTATATTTTGGCTCTTTTCTCATAAATTAATTGACCATGTATGCATGGGTTTATTTCAGGGCTCTCTGTTCTGTCCTGTTGTTCCATGTGTCTGTTTACTGCCAATACCATATTGTTTTGATTACTATAGCTTTGTAATACAGTTTGAAATCAGGAAGCCTGATACCTCCATCTTCTTTCTTATGTCTCAAGATTGCTTTTGGCTACAGGAGTTGATTTTGCCTTATTCACTGTAGTGCTAGGTAGAAAATGCAAGGTGAGATTTAATCTGGCAGCTCAGTTTGTGTATTTGGATATTTAGGGCACAGAGGAAGAAGGAATAAAGCAAGATAGGGTAACTGGGATTTGGGCCTAGGCAGGTTTCATCTACTAAAGGATGATAGTTAGGCTCCATGATATTGACTACTTGACCTTGATCAGTGAGTGGCAGGTACATGCAGGGGAGTTTGTGGGTTTATGGAGTGATTCCTCCATCAATGCCTTAGTCCACAAAGACTCCATGTACTCACTGGCCTCACTAGAACCTTATGCTCTTGTACCTGCCCAACCCTCAAGTGCCCCTGTCTCTTTGTTCGTGCCGAGCCTGCCCACTGACAACTTCTCCAATCCCACTCACCTGCCTCCTTCCTCTCTGGGTGTCTAAACCCTAAAATCACTGGCGCACAAAGGTCAACGGCTCATCTCCTCATCTTCAGGTGGTAAGATGTCTAGCCATTCCAGTTTGCCCAAGGCTAAGGGATTTCCCAGAATGTGGGATTTTAGTGCTCAAACCGGGACAGTTGGTCACTCTGATAGGCAGAAAGTGAAGTCTCTTCAGGAAGTCTTGCCTGGTTTCCTTAGCTGGGAGCGATCTTTACACTGAACTTCTCCTAGAACATTATTTGTATATGTCCATGTCCATGCCTGAACTCCACATCCACCATACTCTAGGACTCAAGCGGCTGAGGCTGTGGTTTGAGGACGTCTTGTCATCGTGTGTCCTGTCTGCTCCAGATGAGGGTCAGAGTGGGAGGTGGGTGTGAGAGGTAGGTGACTTACCTGGGGCTCTGCCACTGAGGCCCTTTTCACAGCCGTGGAAATTTCTACAAAGCTGGTTCAGATAGTGCTCTCTGAAACATTTAATTACATATAAAAATCTTGAAGGCTGTCAGTCCCCTCCCAGGGAAACATTACTTCTTCCTGCTACTTCTGAAGTTGGCTACTTGGAAAGTAAAGAAATTGAACTGAAGATGAAGCAACCTGGGGAGGGGTGGGGAGGCATTACTGAAAGGGAGAAGCAGCAGAGAGAGATGGGAAGGGTGACAGGGAGACAGAGCCAGCCAGGGGAGGTGCAGGGAGGTAGAAGACAGGTTCACTGAGACTGAAGGGCAGGACGTGAGAAAAGTAATGAGTTTCAGGAAGAGAGGGAAAGAGGTGGGAAAGAGAAAGAGAGATGGGAGCTAGGCTGTGTTGGGGAGTCACCAAGAAGTTGGAGGGTTGGCGGTGGTGAGTGTGGTCACAGAAAAGAGGGCTGGCAAACTAGGAGAGAAACAGCCTGGCTGAGAGAAAGAGCTAACCAAGAAGAATTTAGCAAAGCCGAGGGAGGTAAACAGTTTATGGTTCCAGAATTTCACCAGGGAGGGGCTTCAGGGAAGCACTGGTTGGAAGGGGATGGCTCTGACCAAGAGATGCCTTGAAGAACAGAGTCTCTCAGCAAAGAGCTGGTGGAGGTTATGAGGCACCAAAGCTTCTACCCAAATGGCCCTTGCTGCCTCCTTCCCAAGGGAGAGCAGTGCAAAGTTAGGAAGGTCATTGGCGGCATTGGTGCTGGCCCCCATCCCAAGGAGAGTCCCTCAGGGATCTCCCTCAGCCCTGACCGACTCCTCTCTTGCAGGCTGTGACAGCGACCACTGGGGCCCCCACTGCAGCAACCGGTGCCAGTGCCAGAATGGAGCCCTGTGCAACCCCATCACAGGCGCCTGCGTGTGTGCTGCCGGCTTCCGCGGCTGGCGCTGCGAGGAGCTCTGTGCGCCCGGCACCCACGGCAAGGGCTGCCAGCTGCCGTGCCAGTGCCGCCATGGAGCCAGCTGTGACCCCCGCACTGGCCAGTGCCTCTGTGCACCGGGCTACACTGGAGTCTAGTGAGTACTGCCTGCAGGGCCTGGGGGTGGGGTGGGGTGGGGTGAGGTGAATCCCCCCCACACACACACACAGCTGCACAGTCTGCCACTGGCACCTGACTGTGGGCAGGTGGTCCCAAGAGAAGGAAGGTCAAGGCAGTCCTGGCTGTCAGATCCCCTGTGCTGTGACTCCAAGTCCTACAGAGTTTAAATGCCCAGGTGTCTCCCATGCAGGTCTCCACTCCCTCCCACCCAGGCCCCAGGGTGACTGGTACAAGCTGAGACGAAGCATGGCCAGTTCATTAAACTCCTGCCCCTTCCTGTGGGTAGTTGGGGGTGGGCCAGACTTTAACTGGCCGTTCTCTGATTATAGCCCACGTGCCACCACTCACCGGGGTCTTGACCCTTCAAGGCCATTTAAGAAAAAAGAGGTGGGTGAGGGCCCTGGGCAGGTATCATGCATAGATTCAGGGAATTTACTGTGTCTGCTGCTCTCCCCAGCCTTCTCCCCTCAGACCTCAACAGCCCCTCACACCAGTTTTCTGGAGTCTGTACTGACAGGGAACCACCAAGACTGCTTAATTGAGACCCCCTCAGAAGCGAGATTGAAGTTCTCCTCCCTACCTGATTGAAGGCTCAGTGGCCTCCCAATGGCCCTAGATCCTGAGAGAGCACCCAAGGACACTGGACAGGGACACATCTTTGACCGAGGATGTTTCCTGCCCTAGTGTGTGGACGGCTCCAGGGCCATTGCTCTAAGGCCTAAGGCCACGATCCTAGGCAAATCCTCCCTCATACCTCAGCAGTGCACATGAGCCTATTACAATAGCTGAGAACCTTCCAGAACCTGGAAGTGGGGGCAGGCCCCAGATACCCCTCTTCCTGAATCTTTAAAAATCTAGATGGATTCTTAAAAGCTGGATGGACAACCACTTCTCAGTGCCTTTACTCATGCTGTTCCTTCTGCCTGGCATGCCCTTCCTTCCCATCTCCCAGTGAAACTAACTTCACCCTCAGGACCCACGTGAAATGGCTTCCTCTTTGGAAGCATTCCTCCCCAGAAGAACACTCTTCTGTACACTATAGCACGTAAGTCATCTCACAGGTACTGGCCCAAGCACGTAACATTCCATTTCGTTATACCTGAGCCCTGTTGCCCCCTTCTGGCGGGAAGCAGGACTGCATTTCAGCTCACCATGGCCCAGTTCACACTATGAACTCATTAATTCCAACGGACCCCTGGGGCCCTGCCATCTGACCGAATGCTGCTGTGTCTAACACCTCTGCTTCCCCCACGCAGCTGTGAGGAGCGGTGCCCACCTGGGAGCCATGGGGCTCACTGTGAGCTGCGCTGCCCCTGCCAGAATGGGGGCACCTGCCATCACATCACGGGAGAGTGTGCCTGCCCCCCAGGCTGGACGGTAGGTGGGCCCACAGGACCTGGGTGGGACCCTGGAGGAGGGGTGAGCATCTCTCACTCACACATGTTGTGGGGCTAGATACCTCTCCCACCCCCAACAACCCACCCTCCTATCTGTGGTCATGGGCATCACTGGACACTGCCAGTGGACACAACTTTGAATCACATCTGCATCAAAAGGGCTGTGTGAACTGCTGGCAAGTTACTTAACCTCTCTGAGCCTGTGGTCCCTTGTGCTTAGAGGACTTGAAATCTAGATTAGCTCTATCTTTGGGCATAGGTACTCACCCGAGCTGCCAGATGGGCTCTGGGCCAGATGTGGCAGCAAGGTGTGGTGTAAAGGGCAGGGGAGCAGGTGGGAGGAGGAAGGAAGATGGCGAGTATGGCTCGATCCCCCGGGGTTCTAGAACTCCATATTTCCAGCCTCTACCCCCTGTTCTCTCTCATACACACCCACTGTGTTCTGTGGGCCCAGAATCCGTATTTTAACATGCACTCCCGGCGCTTCTATGCAGCCTCTGCCAATCCAGGCCTCATGTCTGGGAGCCACTACAGTGGAAAAGGGGCATGGGAATTATAACCTCACAGGGCTAAATTCAGGGGCTACATCCAGTGTTGACCTGAAAAAAGTATTCAGTTGCTCTGGTCTCTGCTTCACCATCTGTAAGCAGAACTGATACAACAAGAGTCCAGCCCTCCCCTTCCTAGCTACCATGCTTGGCCAAAGGCCCACATGAGGCCGTGCATGTCCAAAGCACCTTGCAAACTCTGACGTGCTTATAATTGCTGTGTTATGTCCCTGGATCCCACAGGCAATGCACAAGCCTCCTTTTTAGCCAGCACACTCCCATCCCTGACCAAAGACCCAAGCCTCTCAGGAGCAGCGAGTCACTAAGGCTGACTTTCCTGGGCTGTGTCCCTGCTTCCAACTCTCCAGTGATACCCCCTGTTTCACAGGAAGCTGGGTGCCCCAGCTGGCTGCTTCCCTTGGGACCCGAGACTTTGCAAAACTAGAGAGGACAGGGTTGCTGAGCAGGAACAGGACATTTTGGGGGGCTGTGAAGGCAGAGGTTACGAGGAGCAGGTAGGGGTGGTGCCTGTAGGGCCTACTGAGGCACAGATTTGCCAGGATTTTCTAGAGCAGGAAAGGACTGGGGGGTGATTTAGTCTAGCAGTGTCCAAACCTGGCTGCGCACAGAGTTTCTGGGGCCGGAGGCCTTAAGAACAGATTCCCAGGCCCCACCAGGGACCTTCTGGGGCCTGGATCTCTATCTCTAATAAGCTCCCCAGATGATTCTGAGGCAGCCAACCCTGTCTGCTGATCTGTGTTCGGAAATAATTGATCGGGACTGTAGGATTTCCTTCTGCGTTTCACAGAACCTTGGGGTTTCTTGGGGGTGAGGATCCTGATAATTAGGTCTCTTGGTCCTACGTACCCTCTCTTCTCCATTTAAATCTACTTTCTATATTGAGGTGCTAGGTAAGATTTCACATAAAAATGGGGTCTCCCAGCTTTTAGAGTTTGAACGCCACTGGTCCATCAATAGATTCCTGTCTCAAATGAGGAAGCTAAGGCCCAGAGAGGCTGAGTAACCCGTCCAAGGCCACACTGTTGGTTAGGAGGAACTTAGGCTAGGATCTAGTGTCCCAGCTCTGGACTCCTGAACCTCAGCCCTTTGTGTCTGAGGACAAAAGGGTTCTGCTGCCTTTCCCACACCTGCCCATTTCTTCCACCCTGAACCACTCTCTGGAAAGACCCTCTCTTATCTCCAGCCAGCTTCCAGAATTCCATCACCCATGGACTGGGTCCTTGGAGGCCTAGCAGCAGGCAGTGAGGCTGGCTCTGGGTGAGGTAGGGGGAGAATGGGAGAATGGGACACAGAGCCTGCCCAGACCTGCCTGTACCTGTACCTGTACCTGTAAAGATCTCTCTGGAGAGACTGATGGAGGCCCGCAGTCAAAGAAGAGGAAGGGAGGAGGCCAACACATGGAGGAATTTTTTTTTCTCCAACACAGTGAGAGGTTTGTTCTTCCCAATGACAAGAAGCTCTGTCAATAGAAGCCTTCAGATTTGGGGACTTTATGTTTTTAATTTTATTGTAGACAATTGCATTTCTATTTTTGACACACCATTTAACTTGCAGATTTGTATGAATTATTAATACCCCTCGAGCATGCGGAGTCATGGTGAAATGAAGCTGCGGCTCAGCCCTGAGGCCCCTCTAAGGGAGGGCAGGGACCCAGAAGAGGGTGCTGGGCCGAAGGCTCCTGCCTTGATTGTCCCCCAAGACCTTACTTTCTTTTTGGGCCCAGGTGGCTTCAGCCACACTCAGAGATCTAAAAAACACAATCTCTGACTCACACAGTGCAGCTCCCTAAAGGACTGAGGCTTGGTGCAGAGCTAGAGAAGAGGCTCCAGGATCTCTGGGCCTCTGGGCCCCTCCTCAGAGCTTCCTGGCCACCAGGCTCTACGCGGGCCTGTAGGACACTCCACTTGCCTAGCTGTCATTAGCTTGTTCCAGCAGGGGCCTTGGCAAAGAGCCTGGGAAATTACTCTTCCTTTCAGCAGAGAAGAGAAAGCAGGTGTGAGTAGTTGGATGAGAGTGGGGACTGCAGACTGAAGGGAGGTAGAAGATGTGGTCAGCCTCCGTTAGGAGTCCCCAGTCTGATGGTGGAGGCTGGATATAGTGTGTGTCTGTGAGTGTGTACACACACACACACACACACACACACGCACCCGCACCCCTGACAGGCCTGAGGAGAGATGGGGCTGAGGTGCTGGGAACTAGGACCAGGTGTCCCAGAGGGCCAGAGATTGGCCTTTGGAGCTGCGGCTGCAAAATTAGATGGTCAGGTTTGGGAAGGATGATTCGTAGAGACCCACACCCTGGACCTCAGCACGCATACAGCCACTGATCACTGACCACTGAGAGCATCCATGCTCCCTGGGACGGTGGTCACAAGAAATACCTTCAGGTGGCTGGAGGGGCTGAGTGGTGCCTCCTCTGGGAGAATCAGAGTGACCTGCCTGAGTCCTTTTATATTTATACTCCATTTAGCCACAGTCCTCTGAAAGAGTGGTTGGTTTCCAGATTTTGACAAACCATTTGGTCTAACAATCTTCTGAGAGGAGTGGGACTGTTGCCTCCCCTCATCTCCAACCTTCTGGAAGCCATACCACCCAAGATCCGCTACAGTTGGAGATGTACACTCCAGTCGAGCACCGGGCCAGTGTGTTAGTATGCTGGGTCTATTGTAACAAAGTAGCAGAGACCAGGGGGTGGTGTGAGGGGGGAGGGCTGTATTTTCTCACAGTTCTTGAAGCTAGAGTTCTGAGATCAAGGGGTTAGCAGGGTTGGGTCCTTCTGAGGACCTTACTTAGCTTACAGCGGACCTCCTTTTCCCCGTGTCTTCGTTTGGTCTTCCCTCTGTGCATGTTTGTGTCCTAATCTCCTTTTCTTATTTTTTTTTTAAAGATTTTATTTATGTATTTGACAGAGAGAAATCACAAGTAGGCAGAGAGGCAGGCGGGGGTGGGGGGAAACAGGCTCCCTGCTGGGCAGAGATCCCAGGACCCTGGGATCATGACCCAATCCGAAGGCAGAGGCTTTAACCCACTGAACCACCCAGATGCCCCCTAATCTCCTCTTCTTATAAGGATACCCACCAGATTAGATTAGGGCCCACCTTAATGGCCTCATTTTAACTTTCTTATCTCTATAAAGGCCCTATTTCCAAATACAGTCACATTCTGAGCTTCCAGGAATTAAGATGATATGAATTTGGGGAGACACAGTTCAGCTCAAAACAGCAGAAAAGAAGCCACAGCCTTCTCCTAAGCAGACACTTCGCTGCCTGCTCTCTCCCCCACCCATCCCCCAAAGCCTGTTCTTCCAGCCAGAAACATTACCAGTTAAGGTTCTCCCACTCTTCTAAGGCTCTGCTGGTCCTGGGCCCCTACTACGTGCAACCCCGGGTATCCACTTGGGTGGAATTAACATTAATTAAGGAGCTGCTCTTTAGGACACTATACTAGCTAGGTTCCTTCCCCTCTCCAACCTCACTTAACCTCCACAACCACCTTGGAGACTGGGAGTTATGACTCCCATTTTAGAGGTGAGGAAACTGAGGCTCAAGACATTCACTGGGCTCATCCTAGA
The DNA here is from genome assembly GCF_011764305.1 of Mustela putorius furo. Taxonomy (NCBI): domain Eukaryota; kingdom Metazoa; phylum Chordata; class Mammalia; order Carnivora; family Mustelidae; genus Mustela; species Mustela putorius. The sequence continues at coordinate 9,538,465 of NW_025422045.1, read as the reverse complement.
TCAGCCATCTGGGAGGAGACAGAGCTGGGACTTGCAACCAAGGACTGACTCTGAGTCCAGTGTTCGCTCAGCCACACCAGGCAGCGGGCCTTCCAAGGTATTGAAATCCTGCAGGCTCCAGGAGCTCCAGCCCGAGGAGGAGCCCAGGGATTCGGGCTTGGTTCAGAGAACCTGGCTGCCTGAAGTTGGAGAACAGGGAGCAGGGGCTTAAGGAGGTGCTTGCCCACCTGTCTGAAAAGTCCCCAGGATACTTGATTTCCTCAGGAAATCTTGGAAGGAAGTATTCTGTGCACCAAACTTCCCTGCTGGCCTCCTCAGATGGCCCTAGTCATGTCTCAGAAGCTTGTGGGGTACGCTGAGAAGGCAAGCCTCTGTGGGGAGCGCCTACCACCTCCAGGAGGAAGAGACCCCCTTCCTCTGTGACTTTTCCTTGTCCCTCTCCTCACATACACACTCATCTTGCTGCCCTTGGCTGCTGCCTCTGCCCCTTCAATCCCCCTTTCCCTGCCCCGCCTCTGCCCATCACCTTCTCATATGTGGGGAAGAGAAATCTGAGCTAAAAGGCCTCTCACTTAATTCATGACAGTAAACTGGATGATATTGAAAAATGACTCAGGTCTGGCAGCATTTTCCTAAGCAAACTAGCTTCCTCTGGGTTGGTAATTATTGGTGCTTAATAACTGTGTGTTGAACTAATTGATTAATGAATCGTGGGAGATGCCTTGGTCCTTGTAAGAGAAATGATTCTCTCTGGTGTGGAAGAGGCTGGAAGGGCAGCCAGTTCCAGTTTCTGTTTAATAAAGACCTAAGATTTGTGACATAATCTTTAAAGTTATCTAATCCTACAAGGCTACTACTGGACGGAGGGGAAGATAGTCCTCTGACTCTCGCACAAGTCCCACTCCAGAAAGGCAGGTGCATTCACATCTTGTAAGTGTTTCTTCTGGCATTTCCATCCATGTTTGTGCATCACATACTTCCCTGCCACTTCCTGACTTTTCCATTGTAGACATTTGTTGACTCTGTTGACTTCCTACCATAGAATAAGATTCGGATCTGATATAGACAAGTGCAACCCTTCCCGCATCCTCTCAAGTGGGACTTTCTTACAATTTTTGGTTGAATCATTTTGATGACATTAATGACTTCATCATGTCATGACATAATGAATTCAAAATCAGTATTTCTGTTGATGTGCCCACTTATGTATCATCACTAATATATCCCTGAAACTCTCTGGCAGAACTTGAAAAGACCTCTCAATAAGGTCAGACACATCAGATATCTCTCAATTTGGTTTTTGTTTCTGTTTTTTACTTTGAGGCCACACTCCCACATGGAAGCTTTGTGTGTTTCAGTTCCTCCTTCCTGGTGTCATTTTGGACTTCCTTTTACTGCCACCCTGTAATTCCTTTTACCTCTCTCTCCTGTTGGTGTCCCCATTTTGTTCTTTTTCTTGGGTAATTCTTTTTGATGAAAAAAAAAAATCCTCCAGTAGCTTCCTGAGAAAGTTCATGGAAAGTTAATTTTTTGAGGCTGTTCAAATCTGAAAATGCCCTTATTGAATCCCCACTTAAGTGTTAGTTTAGCTGGGTATAGAATTCTAGGTTGTAAACTGGTTTCCTCTGAAGTTCTAAGGCATTGCTCCATTATCTTCTAGCTTCTAGTTAAGAAGCCCAGTACCATTTGGTTCCTGTTATTTTGTATTTGACTTTCTGAAAGATTTGAGGAGAATTTATCCATAGAAGTATAAAGATTTATAGTGATAAGCCTTAATATGGGTCTTTTTCACTTTTCATGCTAGATACACAATTGGCCTTTTCAATTCAGAGATCAGTGTTTTCCATCCTTTGATTCTGGGGAAAATTTTCTTGTATTTCCCATTTAATTTAGGCACCTCCATTTTCTCTGTTCTGCTGTCTAGAATCCCCTGTTAGTCAGATATCAGACCTCCTGGATGGAGCCTCTAAGTGTATTTTGCATACAGTTTCCTTCCTTGATGCTTCACCCTTCCCCTTCTTTCTTGTTCTTCTTTGTGGGAGATTTCTTCATCTTCCAGCTCTTCTATTACAAATTTTAAAATTTCTTCCATCTTATTTTTAGATTTCAAAAACTCTTGATTTTATGGCATCCTACTCTTCCATAGATAAAATAATTTCATATAACTATGTACAGATACTCATTTTAATTATAACAGAAGTTCATAAGTCTCTTTTTAAAAGTTTTCTTTGCCCCCCACACAGTTCCCATTTCCTCTGTGTTCCAGTTGGGTACTGGTCTGCTTAGGTCTTCCTCTCATGTTAGAGCCTTATTTGAAATAGCTGGTGATCCTTCACCACCTGTTTCTGTGTTATAATGAGCCTCAGAAAAGCTGTTTGGAAGCCTGGGAGATAGAGGGAGTTGCCAGGCTTATTGACTGATGGAATCCTTAATTATCAGCATCTGTAGGTCTTTCCTTTTGAGTTTATTCATGCCCCCAGAAAAGAATCCTCCAGAACCCTGCTGGTGGGAAATAGTCTGGTAATGAGCAGTCTCATTGCTGAGCAATCAGAGGTGCACAGGATCCCCATTTCTCCTGGTGCCCCTTCAAGCCATACTTGGCATCCCTATGTCCAAGCCTACATGGGTCAACCTCTTCAAAAGTCAACTGCCAGGCTTCTGCCAGACTGGGCAAGTCACCTGGCTCTTTGAAGCAAGGGCAGAGATCTGGGGTCTCCTCTCTTTTATACACTTAATTTTTTTTTTTTTAGATTTTATTTATTTATTTGACAGAGATCACAAGTAGGCAGAGAGGAAGGTGGGGTGGGTGGGGGAAAGCAGGCTCCCTGCTGAGCAGAGAGGCCAGTGTAGGGCTCTACCCCAGGACCCTGGGATCATGACCTGAGCCGAAGGCAGAGGCTTTAACCCACTGAGCCACCCAGGCGCCCCTCTTTTATATACTTTCAAACAGCCTTTGCGTTTCAGCATACCTGCCCTCTGACCCTCTGAGGTTCCTGGTGTCTCTGATTCCTGAGCTTTTCTGAGGTTACCATCTTCCGGCATGTGATGTCTCATGTCCTCCGTGGCCTCTGCTCCCATTCCTTTTGTCCTTGTAGGCTCACACCTTTCCCCACTTTGCTCTTGTGGTAGCAGTGTTTGGGAAAGGAGTGGAAATAAAGTGTGTGTTTCCAGACCACCATGTTTAGTCAGAGTCTCTTTGTTTTTCCGTAGCACTTTGTGGTAGGCCAGTGTGAGAGCGCTTGCTGCGTTGGCTTTAGTTATCTGCTTTTCTTGCCCCTCTCCCCAGTACTGGGAGGTTACAAATCAAGTCTACCTCATATTTTTGTATCCCTAATGTCTACTAAAGTGCCAGGTATATAGGAGGCAGTTAATAAGTGTATGCTGCATAATTGGAGGAGCTGATTGGCCTCAATCTCCATATCTCTCAAATGGGGCTTTGGAGCCACAGTGTCCAGCTTCTTATGCTTCTTTGACTGGGGAGAAAGTCCCCCTGTGGAAATGGGGTGGTCCCTGGGGCTCTAACCACTGTGCAGCTTCTCAGAGAGAGCAGCATCACGTGTGTCTTCCCTCCTCTGTTTTAGGGAGCAGTGTGTGCCCAGCCCTGCCCACCGGGAACATTCGGCCAGAACTGCAGCCAGGACTGTCCTTGCCACCACGGAGGGCAGTGCGATCATGTGACTGGCCAGTGCCACTGCACAGCTGGCTACATGGGGGACAGGTAAGAGAACTGTCAGCTAGCATCCTTGCTGAGCATGTTGCTCACTTTCCCAGTGGCCTTGCAGAGGTGGACTAAGGTTTACCAGCCCGCAGCATGCCTCTGTGAGCTTTCCTGCTTTCTCAGAAAGCATTCCAAGTCCTTCTGCCGGTAAGATTCATCCCTCATCCTTCCTGGCTCTTGGTCTGCTACACCCCGACCCCTGTGCCCAGTGACCCAAGCACTACGCTTGTGCTGACTCACCAGGAGAGGGAGGTGAGCACCTATCACTCACTCTGCTTTCTGCCTACTGGAGGGAGGCAACGGCACCAACAGTCCAAAGAAGCTGAGAATGCACACTAGTTCACAACATTTTGCATAATTTCTTCCAGAACTAAATTTTGATTCCTAAGGTGGGTTGTACCAAAAGAATCCTGGTTTCAGTTTGTATCCTCTGAGGGCTAGTGGCCTGATAGCTGAACAGAGGCTCCAATGTTATGGGATCAAATCAGACTTGCAGACTGGATAGCCCACAAAACACAGAACTATGGAATTCCTGCGCACGTTCACCATGGCAGGGAGAGGGAAGCCATGATGGTGGGGGGGGGGGTGCTGTGGAAGACAGAGAAGCAAGAGTGAACATGCTGGATGGTGAGTGAATTCAGAGCTGGAAGAGGGCATCTGCTTCAGACAGGACCGGGCCAAGCTTCAACTACATGCATCTTTTCTAGAAGAGCAAGGAGCAGTGGGGGCAAGGCGTTCACACCCACTTCTCTGTTTCTGTGGGATCCATGTTGCATCTCTAGCCCTGGAGTTTTTTTTTTTATTCTGCCCAAAGTGAGACAAGAGGAATATTATTTTTTTTTTTGCCATCCCCCTGCTTTCCCTGCCCAGATAACATCAGCAAGGTGGTATCGAGGCTGAGTCAACTTATTGATCCTTCTGGCTGTGACAACATAACCGTGCTCCTCCAACTGTCACTGGAGTCAGCCCCAAATCCCCGGTCATGTCCAGAAAAGCAGTTTTCCATTTTTTGCCTTAGGTCTGTTTACCTCCAGCCTGAAGTCTTTCGAGCCAGATCTGATCTCTCTGTGAGCTAGTGTTCCTCTCCATGAGCTTCCCAGCTTTAGAACATGGGGCATGGCATCCGGATATCCTCTGACTTCTGTTAGAGAGGGTTCTCTGGGGGAAGTATCTGGGAGAGGAGACTGAAGCACTGAGCTCACCTTCTCATCCTCACTTGCTCCCCCAGTAAGGAAGTGCACCGGTAGGGTCAGGAGCCAGAAGACCCCAGAACCAGAACAGGACCATTTGTTTCAGTCCACTTGCTCACGAGAGGTAATCCAGCCCACCTGTTGCTAGAGACAAGCGGGTCTGGACATCCGGCTGGTTGAACCCATAGACCCTATATCATTGGCTGTCTCCGTGTTCACTGCTAAGAGGTACCCAACAGAAGAGTAATCCGAATCCCTCTTCTTGTTGGGGCTGGCCCATGATCCTGGGGCAGAGAGAAATCCCAAATGCTTGGGGCCCTCCAAGCAAACTTCACCCATCAGCTGTAGAGTTCAGGGGGAGAGCCAGGTAGCATGTGGGTTTCCCACCTCAATAGGCCGCCTAGTGTTAATATTTTATAAAATTGCCTCCATTAATTTTGTAGGTGACAGCTGCATTAACCCTCCCCAAATCATTGAAAGCATATTAAAGTTGAGTGGGTATAATAATGCAGGCCTCCCCGGATAGGCAGAATCCAGTGCAAATTAAACATGAAACGTAACGAGGGCTTTGCAGCTCATTTTGTAATTTAATTGAGCAATGGATCTGGTTGTTAATGGCACTATCAGACACGTTAGATTGATACGTTGCAAAGGAAGGATGTTTAAGTAGAAAACTAATTCCTGCTGTGATTACCCTTCTGTTCCACGGGCCCCGTTATTAGCGTGCTTTGTGGAAAATTCATTAGCAGTCATTGCTTGATCTCTAAATAAATAAGTTGTTTAAATTGTGAGTAGAAAAAAGGGGGGGGGCTGATTATGTAAATGGATTAGGTTGTCAATATTTCATTTCCAGATTCTTTTTTTGCAGCTATGCAGTCAGTCACTTCCTAAATATGGCAGGTGGGGGAGTGCCCTTCAAGGGGAGTTCGCTGGCCGGGCCTCTGCACGGTCCTGCTGGGTGGCAGGGAGCAGGAATGTTCCAGCGAAAGCAGGGAGTTGTCAGGAGAGTCTCCTGGCTTAGGTTTCTTGCCCTGGTGTCTGAGATAATCTGAGGAGAACCAAACTGAGGAACTTCTGGGAAAATCCATTCTGAGGCTGAAGAGGAGCTGGCAATTCAGATAGTGATTTTCTAGCCTTTCAATGCTTTGTGCCCTGCCCTTCTGCCTCAGTGTCCTTCTTTCCCTCCCCCATCCTCCTTCTCCTCCTCCTCCTCCTCCTCTTTCTTCCTATCTTCTACCTTCTCTCTCTTCTACGGACAACCTCCTCCTTCTTCTCCCTTCCTCCCTCTGTTTTCTGTTCTCCTTCCCAAATGGAACCTTGGACTGGCTAAAATGTTGCAAGGTCTGCTGGGCAACAACCTCGGGTCATGTCAGCCATTTGAGCTTGGGATGCGCCTCAGCTCTCCAAATCCCCGCCCCCTCAACTCCAGAGTGAGGGTGATGGGTATACCCCCTACTTCAGGGGCCCAGGGCCGGGGCCTCAGGGCCTGCTGAGCTGGGAGCCCCTCTCTGGCCGCTGCCCCCGTCTGTGGCCATCCTCATCCCTCATCTGCTGCCCCTCCATTCTGCCACATCCCTCCTTTTGCCACAGTGACTCTGTGAGGGGACAGTGGGTGGCATCTTCTTTGGGGAAGCCTTCAAGTTTAGACCCCAGTCACTTTCCTCCTCTCCCTGTCATCGTGGGCACAAGGTGACAAAGAGAAGACAGATAGGCACCCGGTGCAGAGTTGTCAAGACTCGGGCCTGACACCCCAGCCCCCCTGGGCCTCAGACATTCGCCACCCAGCTCTACAGCATTGCTGGGGCCTGGCCACACCATCACCCTCATGAGCAGCGCCCGAGGGTTCCCAGACACAGCTCCCAGCCCCGCTGGGGAGAACAGCCCTGGCTCCAAGTTGTGACTTTCCAAGATTTAATAAAGAAGTTAGGGCTATGTTCTAGTTTTTTGTTTTGTTTTGTTTTGTTTTAAGCATCTTTTATAGCTCCCCTCCTCACCATCATTGTGGAAGGTACGGCAAACTGGAAAATAGTTGTCCAGATGACAGAACACTAACAAATTCCTCAAGTCTACTCAGGGGTTAACATTTGGAATTCTTCCCTGCGAGCCTTTTCATGCCAGCACCTGAGGCAGAAGGTCGGATGGGCTCTGTTCTGGGAACTTCAGAAAACAGAATTAATAAGAGCATTCATCATAACCAACATTTCTTCCTGAGCCCCTACCACGCGTGGGACACCTCTCCAAACGTTTACACACCTTATCGTTTCATCCTCAAACAACCTGATGGGATTTAGTCATCATCGTCCCATTTTATGATGAGAAAGCAAATGTCAGGACTGACCTGCCAGCCCCACAGGAGCTGGGCCAGGATGTGGGTCATGCAAATCCCCAAGGCCATTTCCCAAGTCTCTGGGTTGCAGGAGCCGCCCACTTCTTTTACTCTGGATGCCTCCAGGTGTCCCCTGACCTTGTCAGGATCCAGCCATGGGGCAGTGACTCTGCACCCCTGGGGAATATCTCCAGTCTGGAGTGAGGGCTGTCAGGCAGTCAGCAGTGGGGGTCGTGCTCCTCCACAGAGGACCCACAACCAGGGGCTATGGGGCAGTGAGTGGAACAACTGTGGGTACGCTGGGAGCTCGGAGGAGCAGGCAAACTACTTGACACAAAAGGGGCTCCGTCCTCCTCCTTCAGGGTGGGGGCGTGCTCACCGGCTGATGGGCGAGGCTCAGCCTCTGCTTTGGACACCCCTCTCCTGGCCCCGTGTTGGAGGAAAAGGAAATCGTTGCTGCTGTTGTGGGGGATTCTCCCATCCAGTGAAGGAGGGTGCCTCTTGTATTCAGGAAGGTTCCGCACTGTGGAGGAGACACGTGTCCAGTCTGGCCAAGGGAGACTGGACATCCACCCAAAAGAGTAGGAAAAAAAGCCCAGAAACAGTAGAAATGAAAGGACCATGTTTCAGGAACCAAGATGCCACCGATGGGAAGATGAGCTGTCCTACCTACTGCTAAGAATGAAAACATTGATAATTAAACGATGACGTACTGTCAGTTGTAAGAGGAATCCATGGCAGAGATGCCCAAATGTAGTTGGCAAACATAAGGTTTATTGTTTAATGGGTATAGACACTTCAGCTTGGGAAGATGAAAAGTTCTGGAGTTGGTGGTTATGACTGCTCAAAATGCCAGTGTCCTTAGTGCCACTGAAACGCAGTTGAAAGGGTAAATTTTATGTTGCGCATATTTTACTGCAATCAAAAAATGAAATAAAAACCACATTTCAGGCTTAGAAGCAATGAAATATGACAGTATGAACTCAGGGCCAGGGGCCTTAGGAGGGGACCGGGCATGAAGCAGGGACCTGACTGGGGGACGGAACTGTCAGTGCTTCCTGGGGGATGAGAAGGGAGCAGGGGAGGCTGGGGTGGCATGCAGCAGAGCAGGCCCTGGCCTGGAAGTGGAGGACGCATGCTGGCTGGATCTGGAAGGGGAGGGATGGAAGCACAGCCTCAGCCCCGCTCTGTTGTCTTGCAGGTGCCAGGAGGAATGCCCCTTCGGGACCTTTGGCTTCCAGTGCTCACAACGCTGTGACTGCCACAACGGGGGCCAGTGCTCCCCCACCACCGGCGCCTGTGAGTGTGAGCCTGGCTACAAAGGCCCGCGCTGCCAGGAGCGGCTGTGCCCCGAGGGGCTACACGGCCCAGGCTGCACCTTGCCTTGCCCCTGTCACACCGACAACACCATTAGGTACGAGCTGGGGTCCAGGGAGCCCGGGGACGCTTGGGTGGGCAGGCCCTGGTGGAGAGGGGGCTTCTCGGGGCACAGACCCCCGCCTCCAGCCTGGTCACCCAGGCAGGGCAGCGAAAGAGCTGGGACCTGAGCAGTCACCTTTGCTGACTAACCACTTCGCTGAAAAGAAGGGGAAAGCAAGGCCACCCAGCCAGGACCAGGACCCAAGTCACCTGCGTCTGTCTGCCATACCCAGCTGGCAGCTCTGAAAGTGGGCCAAGCTGAGACCCACCATGAAGGAGACGGGAGGAGTTTGGGGATCCTTAGGGTGGGGTGGAGGATGGAGCCACAGAGTCCCGCAGAGCTGGGATGGCGGGGCTCCCATGCCACAGGCCCTGGGGGCATTGTCCTTGAGAAATGCCCCCTCCACCTGCTCTATATCTAGCTGAGCCATTTCCCAACCCCCAGAGGCCCGGAGACAAGACTGCCAGGACAGAAGCAGGGGCTCAAACCACAGAAGGTCCATACTGGAAGGGACCTTCAAGATCAGTAGGGCTCTCCTGGGGCCCAAAGAGGACTGTCCCAGCAGGCCCTGGCTAGGGTGGAGGAGCAGGAGGGACAGAGCTCAGCGGGCTGCCTCACCTCACCTGAAGCCAGCCCCAGGAGCTGCTTCCAGAGGAACCTGAGTCTGGGGAACAGAAGAGCCAGAGCTGCTCCCGGGCCCCCTCTTCCACATCTCCTCACTTCCTCTCCGTGCACCAGTTAGCACCACCCTCTGGTAATAAAGGAGACTGTTGGCCCCAGAGAAGGCCTCCACGGCCCTTTATGTGGCTGCCTCTTATCTGGGTGGTGAAGGGTGAGGGAGTCTCCCTTCTCCCCTCGGACCTGCAGGACAGCCTGGGGAGGACTGGCAGCTCTGGGTGGGGGGTATTGCTGCCATTCGCAAACTAGAGATGCCTCTTCCTTGCAACCCGTTGCTGGGATGGCCAGGACTTGGCCTCAGCCCCCTTCTTCGTTTCCAACCTTTGATTCTTCACAAATCCCCCTAAAGCCTCTGGTGACTGCTGGTGTTATGGCTTAGGTGGAGTCTGTCCTTGGTTCTCAGTCCCCGGAGCTGAGTGGCTAGGGTTAGTGCCACCTGCAAGGTGGAGGGCTGGGAAAGAGGCTGTTGAGAGGGGCTCCGGGGCCAGCAGAGCAGGCCCCTCTATGACCCAAGCGCTCATTCCCTCAGCCATCCATGCAGCAAACACTGAGCACCTGTAGGGCTGGGCCACAAAGAGGGAAAAGAGTCCTTCAGCTCCAGTCCAGCCCTCAGGAACTCGGGCCTGGAGCACTCACACACACTGAGCCCCTTCTACCTTAGTTCTGCAAAATACAAGAGAGTACCAGTAGTGAGGCAGAGCTCTGTTTTATGGACTACTAAGAAAGGAGAATGCAACCAGCTGAACCATGATGTACCATTGATTGTACAGCACACCCAATATCTGAGATGTGAAGTGTAGGAGAAAGTGCATCTTAGAATCAGTGAGCTCTGTGTCACAGGCTCCGCTGGGTCCCGACATGTGCCCAAGTGACTGTGACCAGGGCTGTGCATAAAAAGCACCAGAGGAAACTGCTGTGGTGGTCAGGGAAGTCTTCTTGGAGGAGGTGGCACCTGGGCTGGATCTTGAGGACAGGGTGAGAGCTCTGAGGCTCTCGAGATAGGGAGTCCCTACAGCTAGGCAGAGGCTGGGCAGCTGCCTCAGCCTGTTGCACAGGTAGAGAACTGCACCAGGAGCCCCTACCCCTGCTGGCAGCCAAGGGAAGACTCTCCCAGAGCCAGGAAGCAAGGCTACCGCTGAGGTCCAGTGCAGGGAGAATCCCTGCCACAGAGATCCAACCACCCCCAAATTAAAGAGCTATTGTTTTCCTCCTGTGCCTGAGCAGCCGTGCCCTGCATAATTTATTCCTCCTGTGAAGGAGTCCTCTATGCATTATTAATCTGGAAGGACTCCCTCTTCTCCGTTGCTAATCTCAGCCCATCCAATATTGATGATTGTTTGCTTTACTGTCTTTAACACGTGTCCTGTCACAGGGACTGGGAGTCGGTAGCGTTTCTTAGGATCTAGGGCTTGAGGCCAGGCCCCTCGGTGTCTGCACGACACTGAGCTGTGTCACAGCACAGGCTCTTGGAGGGCAGGAGAGGCCTGGCCGGTCCCCCTCTGTGGCCTCAGCCTGGCACGGGGCCTGGCACAGAGCAGATCCTCTGTGAGAAGAATCATGGAATTCCTCCAGATCAGCCTACTCCTCTAGATGGTTCTGCCCCCAAGCTGATGTCTTATTTATTTATTATTTATGTATTTATTTTTAGTGATTGGCACCTTGGTCCAGTGACTGAACCCATGACACTCACATGTTTTCATTCAGTCTAAGTCAGACTTTCTCAACGTGGCCGCTGTTGACTTTTGGGGCTGGACAGTCCTTTGCTCTGGGGACTGTCATGTGCATTACAGGGGGCTCAGCAGCATCCCTGGCCTCTCCCTACGAGGCACCAGTGGCAAGAACCAGCCCCCCAAGTTCTGACAGGTGAGACTGTTTCCTATGTGCGGATGGGAGAGGCAACGTAGCCTGCGGTTGAGAGCCTGTGGCCTGATTGAAGTCTCTCATGCTGCCCTTGGCTTTGTCCTCATGGTCACATAGAGCACCTCCCTTCATGAGCCTTTGTCTCATTACAGAGCCTTCTCTTGGGAACCAAGAAAAGGAGAGGGAGGACTGTCTGATTCCTAATCTTGAAACAGTTAAGCTGTCCTGGCTGGGGTCTGGGACACCTGAGTCCTGCCTTCAGAACCTCTGTCTGAGCAAATGTCCTGATAGGTGTACGTGTCCTCTCAGTATCTCAGTTTCCCAGTCTGTCCATCCCTTTCATCAGCCCGGTGGAGGTAGAAGTTCTCTTGTGGTCTTTGCAAGTGAAGCTTCCACCCAACACCCTGAGAGATGGGGTGTGGGATCCCCTTCTAGAAGCTTAGCCTCCTCTCTGCCCTGGTTTCCAAGAGAGCTTACAACAGAGCTGCTCCAAGACGGTTTGCAAGGCCTAGAGTGTCTATCCCAGAGAGACAAAGCACTCTCAGCCCCCAACCATAGGAAACCCCACTTGTCAGGCCCCAGCCTCTGTCTGCCTGGTCCCCCCCCCCCCCCGCCGCGAGACTGCTTCAAAGAGGCTGAATCCATGTGCCTGGGGAAGGAAGAAGTGGCTGGTGAGAGCCCCCCATCACTTCATTCCCTTTATAAATGCTCTGTGGCACCCACAAAGGAACGAGCCTCCTTCGTAAAGGAATAACCTTGAGAGAGAGAGTGCCTGTGTCTCAGGCCTCTGTCGTGTCTCCTCCACAATTGGATTGTCATAGATGAATTCCAGCAGCCACTAGGGTGTATTACCTTTGAAAGATTTTATTTAGCCAACAGATGCAGCACTGATAGAAATCTCAGAGCAGCCAAAAAAAAAGAAGGAAAAAAAAAAAAGAAAAATCCACCCTGAAAAGATGCCTGTATTGTTCTGCTTTCGGCTCCTATTAACTTGTGATTAATCTGTATCTGGGGGAAATGGCAGAAAGGCAAGGAAAAGAAAAAAAAAAAAAAACCTAGAGCAACCTGAGCCAGCCTGCACACCACCGTTTGTGACTTCTGCCTGAGCCTCACCAGCAGTCACTTGCCCACTGTGGGACCAAAGGGAATGGCTCTTTCCCCGCAGGGCAGAGGGGAACGGGGAGCAGGGGATGCCTGGAGAGATCAGATGTGAGGAAGGCGCCCAGTTCTGAGTCATAAACTGCTCCGCCAGCCCTCGCTGTGCACATTCACTTCAAAGGGATTTCAGAGGTTTTATAATAAATGATAAGCAATCAAATTAAGAAACTAGAAATCTGGGTTTTTTTTACATAGAATTTCAGGGAGAAAGAAAGAAGGGATTTCAGAATCCATTTCGAGCTTTCTGGTTCTGAGAGTGGAAAGTAAATTTGGCACAGAGCACAGCCCCGAGCAGCCAAAACACTGGCGGCTGAGACGGCAAGTGAGCACTGCAGGAGCACTGAGAAGTCAGTGTTTGCCCGCCGGCACGTGCCTGGTAGGCTTCTCCCAGGGTGGTGGTCCCTGTGAGAGCCAACGCCTGTGGCGAGAGAATCCACTGATGGGAAGAGCAGAAGCCTGCCTGAGACCCTCGACATCACGGGGGCTGGGAGGAGCTGATGGCCGCAGCCGAAGCTGCTGGGTCCCTTTGCTAGATCCATGTGTGTCTGTCTCTCCAGGACTGTCCCTGAGGCAGTCCCTCTAACCCCAGGGGAGGCCCCTGGAAGGTTGGATCCAAGAAGGGAATGGCTCAGACTGTTGAGACAGAGCGGTGTGGCCCCCGTCTGTCTGGCTGAAGGTCAGGGCCACCACATGGGGGCCATCCCTGCCCAGAGCACCCATACAACCTGCTGTTTCCCCCTCACAGTGTGGGGCTCAAGGAGGAGTTTGTCTGGACCCAGGAAAGTCAGGAAGTCTTCAAGCCCCCAGCCCTCTACATGATTCTTCTTTTCTGCCTATTTACAGATTTTATTGCTTTATGTCTGTTTATAACAGGCTCAATTTGGGGAAGTTCAAGAATACATAGAAATTTAAGAAAAAGTTTTGAATCCCTCATAATTTCTCAACCCAGAGATGAGCCCCAAAACCATTTTGTTGTGACTTGCTTGTTCTTCATCTATGTCAAGATATATAGATAGATAGATAGATACAGATATCTATATTTATATCTATATCTATATTTATATCTGTACCTATATCTATCTCTCTATATGTATATCTTCCTTTTCCCCATATTTTAGATCATGACTTTGTATATAATTTGCTTAATTCACTTCACCTTCTGACACTAACAAGTCTGGAAAACAGACTTGTTAGTGACAGACTTGAGTACTTCTCTGACATCCCTTCATATGAACTGTCATAATTCGTTTAACGAGCCCTTTGTTGCCGGGGCGACATGAGGCCATCAAACAGACCTGGGCTTGATTCCCCACTGCCACTGACTTAGCTGTGTGACCTTGGGCAAGTCATATAACCTCCAAGTCCCATCTGTAAAATAGAGGCTCTCGTACCCAACTTGCAGGCTTATCTGAAGATTAGAAATATGTGTGAAGTGCCTGGTGCTTTTCTAGCCTGGTCACATTATTGTTTAAATTTCTTACATTTCCCCACTGTTATAAATAATGCTTTAGGGAACATTTCTGTGCATAAATCTTTCCCCACAACTCTCATTATTTCCTTAGAATAGAATCTTAGAAATGGAATTCTAAGACCAAACGGTCTGAATATATTTAGAACTCTTGATACATAAGCCCAAATAGTTTTCCAGAACCCTTTATCAGCATTGAGTATTGTCCTTTTTCTTTAAAAAAACAAAACAAAACAAAACAAACTTTACTATTTTGATAGAGAAAAAGTGATATCCAGTTGTTAGTTTGACTTGGTAATTAACGAGACTAAACATTTTCCAAAATGATTATTAGCTGCTTGCACTTACTGTTCAGGAACTGTCTGCTCCCATCCATCCCTCATTTTCTGTGAGAAAACCAGGGCTCCCGGAAGAGAGCTTGGCTGGGCTTCACACAATTAGTGTGTTCATTAATTCATTTGCCAAATATGTACTGAGCATCTCCAATGTGCCAGGGACTCTGCGGGAGCCCTGGGGTACAATACAGAGAAAGGTGAAATAGACAAAGGGCCTTCCCCTTGGAGCTGCCTCCTGGTCGGGGAGACAGATGATAAGCAAGTCAATAGACACAGACAATAATTACTCGTAGTGAAAGTACTGTTCACTCCCAGATACTTAACTGGAAAGTGAATACAAGCCAGGCACTGGGTGTCCACCAGTGACCCAGGGAGATGAAGCCTGTGTCCTTCTGGAATTTAATAGAACCAAGACTTGTACCCACGCTCCCCTGCCAGCCCAGAGCAAGCTGCTTTTGATCCTATACCTTGAGCTGGACCCCAGAGCTGAGAGGCGGGTGACACAGGGAATCTAGGGAGATTGGCTTGTCTCTACCATCCAGCATCTTCTCTGGAGTGTTCTCCGTGGGTTCTCCCCATGTGCAAGAGATTTACTAGGGAGACAGCTTTGAGGGGAAATGAGGGTTGGAAAGGGGGGACTGGGGCAGCTAGGAAAACATCAGACTGTGGTGTAGGTCTCACCCATGTGGAGGAGAGAGAGGGAAGGAAGGAAGGCTGGGTGGAAAGCCTTAGTCTGTATCACTGTTCTAAGACAGACTGGCAAGATTGGGAGTCTTCAAGCCAAATTGCCATTAGAGGAGTCTCAGACATCCCAGGAATGAGCCAACTTTAATACTCCTGCCCTGGTGTAGCTGGGAGCAGCCCAGGGAAAGGTTGGGCTCTGAGCAAATGTAGTGATGGATTTCAGACACCCTAGCTGAGGCCATTGGGCGTTTACCCTGGCCACAGAATTGCTGAGAAGTCCACACGGTCCACACCGGCATCACTTCTGATCATGAATGGATAGCAGCTGTTGGATCACACCTCTGCTAGCCAGGGGTTGCCCTACTCTCTAAGGGTCATGCCGGGCAGCCCCTGCCTCTGGCCTAGAGAGAGAGGGAGTGGAGACAATCACACTCACTCTGAAAAAGAACTAGCAAAGCCCAGTTGGAAGGTATTCTCTCCAATGTAGGCATTGCCAGAGGCAGGAGGCCCCATCTGCCCTGAGGTCTCATTTTACCTTAGTAAATGTCTGCAGAGTACCTATAATCTGCAGAACCACTGGGTCTCACTGTAGCCGACTTGTGCCTGCCCTCCCACCAGGCATCTGCCCTGGGTACAAGGCTCTGCATTTCTAGAGAAGGGCTAGAGAAGGCACTAGTCCTAGAGAAGGGACTGAAGAAGGCTGCCTTCTTCTCTGGACTCTGTGTACTTATGTTAGAGCACTTCTTTGGAAATCAGAAGACTTGTGTCATAATCCTGATTTTGTTGCTTCCTCGCTATGTGACTTGAGGCGAATTATATAATTACCGTGAGCCCTAGTTTCTTGGGGCTATTAAGGCCGTGTGACTTTGGCACCTTCTGACAAGGCAATAAGCAATTTAACCTCAGACCCATGGATCCTGCTGCCCTGGCGACCAGAGCTGGGATGGGCGGAGGGTGGGACAGGGCTGGCTCCCCAGCCAGACTGTTCTCTCTTTCTTCTCTCATTTGCTCAGCTGCCACCCAGTCACTGGAGCGTGCACCTGCCAGCCAGGCTGGTCTGGCCAGCACTGCAATGAGTCCTGCCCCGCTGGCTACTACGGCAACGGCTGCCGTCTGCCTTGCACCTGTCAGAACGGCGCTGACTGCCACAGCATCACCGGGAGCTGCACATGTGCCCCAGGCTTCATGGTAAGATGGGAAGGATCTCCCAAAGCCCCACACAGGAGTGGAGACTCTGGGAATGTGGCCCTTTGCCCAGGGATGAAGGATGAGAGTTTCTGTACTCAGAGATAGGACTTCTGACCCCAGAGCTCCCAGGCTGTTCTCGAAGGACCAGTTCCCCCAGTTTCTGTAATTGTGGATGGAATAGAAGGAGAGGGTCTTTCCATTGTCCCCTCCCCATGGAACACCAGTTGTCTTTGCATCCAGCTCCTCCCTGTCTAAATCCAATACACATGGTGTTTTACATCATAATAACCACAGTACACACACACACACACACACACACAGAGTTTTGCATTCTACTTGCTTTCACCCACATTTGCTGTTCGGGGTTCTTAATTATCATTTTAAATAGCGGCATACCCCTGCAGGAGCTGCCGTTACCCCCCCCCCCAGTTTACTCAACCATCCCTTACTGCTGAATATTGAGTTGTTTCCAATGTTCACAGCAAATGTTGCAATAAGCATCTTCCTACAAACAGCTTTTCCTCTCCTATTGAATTATTTCCTTAGGGTGAATTCCCAGGGTCAGTGGGCATAATATATTTATGGCTCTTGATGGATGTTGCCATATTACTTTCCTCAAGGGTTATATAAATCTACACCGCCAACAGCCATGTACGAATGTACCTATTTCAAAACAACTTTGCTAACATCCTTTTTTCTTTCCTTTCTTCTTTCTTTCTTTTTTTGTTTTTTGCTAATTATATCAGTAGAAAATGGCTCCTCGATGTTGTTGTTCTAATTTGCATTTCGCTGATTACTAGGGAGAGTGAACCTTTCCCCCACATGTTTACTGTTTGTGGTTTCTCATGAATTATGCTGGTTTTTATGAGGTTAGGGAACTTGACACTGGAAGTGGAATCTTGTTCGAAGGCCCAGAGCATGCCCAGCAGGTCTGAGGTCCCAAGCACTGGTGGGGGCGGGGTGGGGGAGGAGGAATCCCCTGTGGCCATGTATTTTGCTGTGCTATAGGAAGTGGTTGGTGCGGTACAGACCATGGCCTTTGGAACCAGACTGGGGTCACATCCTGGCTCTGCTCTAATCACCGAGTGTGTGACCTTGGGCTAGTGAGTTAACCTCTCTCTGAATCAGTTTCCTCACCTTTAGGATGGAACACCTGCCTTGCAAAATTGTGACCAGGTGGAGAGATAGACTGTAGAAGGTAGTCCCGCCGGTGCTGGCCACACTTTAGTGAGTGTATGGAGGGGTGGTGGGCCTTCTGACCTTGCAGATTCTAACCCGATTGAAGGGGGTGGGGCCCAAGGGTCTGCCTTTGCAACAAGCTCTAGGTGATGTCAGTGCTGCTGGTCAGTGGCCTCACACTGAGTAAGAAGGGGTGGTGTTCAACTTGGACTGTGCCTTGGAATCAGCTGGGCAGCTTTGCAAACACTGATGCCTGGGCCCCACCCCTGCTTTCCAGAGACACTGATACATTTGGTCTAGTTGAGGCTAGTATGCTGCCAAGGGGAGACCCACTGATCTACAAGGAAGCCATGCTCATGATGTGGAAGTGTGGCTTTGCGTAGGGACTTTTGTGGGCAGGTTTGTTGTGGGTAGAACAAAACTCTGTCTGGTTCCTTTTTCCTCCTCCCTAGTGCAGGTGAAATTGAGTAAAAATGAATTCTAGTGACATCGTTTTTTTTTCTTTTGAAGATATTATTTATTTATTTGACAGACAGGCAGAGAGGCAGACAGAGAGAGAGAGGAGGAAGCAGGCTCCCTGCTGAGCAGAGAGCCTGATGCAGGGCTCAATCCCAGGACCCTGGGATCTCAACCTGAGCCAACCTGAGCCAAAGGCAGAGGCTTCAACCCACTGAGCCACCCCGGTGCCCCTCTAGTGACATCTTTGAAAGAGAAAGAAGTCAGTTCCTCTTGCGGGTCTCCTTTCTAATTTACCTTCATTGGTGTGAGCTCTGGCCATCGCTTCCACAGAAAAATGGAGTGCCCTCGGTTTTGGGCTTTGGGTAGGAGAGAATAGTTGGTTGGGATTAAAAATTTTACACAGTCAAGTGATCAGAAGATGGAAGCAGAATTGAACTGCCCACACCAGAGCCATTAGTGGGGCCTTCTGACCCTGGTCCCAGTTTCGCTACTGTGACTTTGGGCAGGTGGCTTTCTCTCTCAGGGTCCCAATTCCTTCATCTGTAAAGGATAAGTGTGCAGGGGAAATGAACACAATGGTTTCTAAGATGCTCCACAATGTGGATTCCATGGACCGAGTCAGGAAGCAGCCCTTATGGAGAAAATAAAGGGAAGTAGGAGCAAGGAGAGGATATGTGTGAGAGGTGAGAGAGAGAGAGTGTGTGTGTGTGTGTCTGTCTGTCTGTCTGTGTCTGTGTGTTTGCCAAAGGAAAGGTTGTATACATTGTATATGGGCCTAACGAGAGTCCCATGTTCCTTTTCCTCACCCCAACTGCCTGCCTGGTCATTGTTCCTCAATAGAAGGAAGAATTAGCCCCCTTCAAGGGCTAGAGAGGCCAGTGTCTGTGTGCCCACTGCCCCCAGGCCAGGGCTCCTGCAGGCTGGAGGCCAGCCCACTGCTTCTCTTCCTCCCATCTGGGATGCAAATGACTTCCTGCCCTTGAACTTTAGGAGACTTGGCACTTGCAGGAATCATCTCTTTGTGAAGTCCCACCTGCCTGGGGCTCGGGGCTAAGACAGATTGTAAGCCAAACTGCCCTGGTGAGACCCTGTGAATTCTCATCCATCTCCTCCTGCCCAGCCTCATTATACCTGGAAAGGCTCTTCTGGGGCCCTGTTGGGTGTTGAGCAGGAGCTGCTGGAGGTGATTACAGAACAGTCAATTGTTCTCATCCAGCGTGACTCATTCCTGCATGCACCAGACTCCAAGAGGGAACTCATTACTGTTGCCTTTACCCCAGCTTCTGAACGAATGCAACTTCCTGCAATTAGCGAGCTCTGGTCAGGGTCAGGGATTGAGGCGATCAGCAGGGCAGACTTGGCTGAGACCCTCCCTAGAATGCCTTGCCATCAATAATAATTAGCAGTGCCTTTATTTGCTAGTTAGTCTATAAATTTATGCAGCTGCTCTTTTCCTTGAAAGATATTTAGGATGAGCAGTTAATTAGTTAATTAAAAGAGCCCTTTTCTGAGTATTTGGAGACCTCGATCCTAGGCTCACTAACTTTGGCCATGTCCCCTCATTTTGCTTCGCCTCAGTTTCCTCCTCTGTAAGATGGGAGTCACGTCCATCCTGCCTGCTATCAGATGTGAGTAGCAAACATGGCAATGGATATGAGGCCACATCCCCAGCTGACCCCTCTCGCCAGAGCCTGTCCTGCCCACTGCTGTACAGGGAGGATGCCAGGATAGCTTTAGGAAAGCAGAGTCTCTGAGGGCTGGGAATGGGCCTCAGACTCAACAGAGATGCGAGGAACACTTCTAGGTGGTCCAGAACCACCCCAGGGAGTCCAGTGACATGTCTGCTCCAGCCAGGTGGTCCCCAAACTCTGCAGAGACCATGAGAATATGGGGCAGGAGCAAGCTCCACCTGGCGTTCCAGGTGTGCTGGCCCTCACACTCTTTCTCCTTCTTTCCCAGAGCACTAGACATTTACTCTGCCAAGGACTTGGGGAGGGACAGCTGGGGGTATGGAAAGGGCTAATCAGACACCCTTCTAGTCTTCAAAGAGCTTGTGCTTAGCAATAATCATATTCACACCAGTAGCAAACACTTAGAAGTCCTTGCTGCATGCCTCATCTCTGTCGCTCACAAGAGCGTGATGGAGGTGCGCTTTCATGTTCCTCAACTTGAAAATGAGCTGAAATTCAAACAGGATATGTGACTTTGCCCAGGATCACAAAGCCACCGAACTCTCACAGGTTAGATGATAGACTTTAATTGACAGGTCAACATGGAACCACACAAACCTGAGTTCAGATCCTTGCCCTCCAATCCCCACTCTGCCTGCTGGCAGGTCACTTACCCTGCCTAAGCCCAAGTTTCCTCATTTGTTAAGAGAAGACTTTGTCATGAGACTGAGAAGCTTCATACAGAAAGTTTGCCATTCAGGGCCTGGGACACAGTAAGCACCCAGTAAGATGGTAGTAATTATTGGTGCACTGTAAGAGTAGTAGGGGAATAGTGCTTCTTCTAAGCCCAGCACCCCTCCTGTCAAGGAGAGTGTCAAGATGAGCTACACCCAGGGGTTCTGTTGGAGCAAGCATGATTCAAACAGTCATAAATACTTACAAGTCCAAGCAGGTACACCCAGGCACCTATGGGTCACCCTGAACAGTCAGTCTCAGGAGACATTGTGGGGTGAGCACACCTGTCAATGTTTGGGGAAATGGACATAGGGCTGGAGATAGGAATAAAGTCTAAGCATTGTATATGTTAGCTTGGCAACAACAGTGGAATCATGAGGCATGCTTTGCTAAATTGCACTGGGGCTGCTGGGTGGGGCAAAAGAATCCTGGACTGGAAGGTGGGAAACCAGGTTTCCAGCTCTGGTTCTGCTAACTTTCAGGACTTCCATTTCTTATCTGTAAAGTGATAATGATAGTCTCTATCCAACAGGAACAGGGTTATGGGCACCAGTCATTAAAATGGGAGGGCTTTATATTGGAAGTGGCATTGTGTCAGCACCTTGGACAGCAACCACGAGGCTCTGTTCCAAGTTTGCTCTGGTTCTCTTAGAACCTAGGCTCCTCACCCAGTCAGAACACCAGGGACAGCAGGGGCGGAGAAGGACAGAGTGAGGGTCCCATGGCTGGGGGCTCAGGCCAGCAGAGTCCTGTGTGTGTTCATGTGAAGGATAATCCAGGACTTGAGGAGGGAAAAGCTGAACTGTGGTTGAAGGGACTAGGTGGAGCTGGCCCTCCACTTGGAAGCTGAAATCACATCATCCTTCTCCATGGCTTCTCATTACCCACCAAACAAAACTCAAACCCCATTCCTTTGTAACCTGACCTTAAAACTAGTTAGTCCACCCTAACCACCTCCTGCTAAGTCCTGCCAAAAACCTGTCCTATGGCCACACATAACTCACATTTCCCCAAGCACAGTGTCTGCTTTGAGGCCCCTGCCTGTGCCTTTTCTCAGGCTTTTCCCTCCTCCTAGAATGTCCTCCCCATTGTCCTTATCTTAGCTGAAGAAAATCATTCTCAGCCTTTCAGGGCTGAGATCAAAGGCTGCCTCTTCCATGAAGCCTTCCCTGAGTAGTCCTGTCTTCAGAATTAAGCCTTTCATCTCCTCTGTTCCCACAGCAAGTGGCTATGCTCAGAGTCTTTCTCCCTCCAACGCCGTACCCACTCTCCTAACTGCTTGCCTCCTGGTCCATGTTGGCCATATGACTATCTCACTCAGTATACTCACTTTGAAATCAACGAGGTTTGGGGGAAGAGCAATGAATGCCCTGAAAGCAGAAGTTTTCATAAGTGACCTTCATAGGAAGGAAGTTCACGGTATTTCTTGAGGGGCCATGCCACCAGGGTTGGCGCTTAAAAATACTTGTTGTCTTCTCTGCAGTTCAGATAAACAGGTTTTGGCAGTGGACTAGAACAGCTGTTCCCCAGCATCATCTCTGGGGGTTTTTGGGGGGTGAGCAGCAAATAATGTGAGCTTCTACCTTACGCAGTACTATGTAGTGGTTACTCAGAGACTCTGGAGCCAGATTCCTTCCCTTCAAATACCATCTTTGCTGCATACTAGCTGTGTGACCTTGGGCAAGATATTTTACCTCTCTGTGCCTTTCTTTTCTCATATAGGAAAGGGGAGTAATAATAAAGTCTGTTGGATTACTGGGCTGCTTAATTAGTATGTATAAGTTTGCTAGAATACCTGGTAGATTCATATTCTTCCAGCAAGAATGAACTTATCACCATCATCATCATTATTATTATTATTGGCAGTGCTACCACTGCTGTTGTTGTTTACCCCACGGGGCCCCTACCTAAAGAGACTCACTGGTCCTGGCGCAAAGGCCTTCTTTGGGGGTACAAGGAGAAAAGGAAGCAAGAGGAAGAGAGTAGAGTTAGTTGAAACTTCCTTCTGGTTGGGAGCAGCAGAGTTGACGGGGGCTCTTGGGTTCCCAAGGGCAGCCACGGAACAGAAAATAGACTTTCTCATCATTGGAAGGGGCGGGGGAGAAGGCCAGCTTCTCAGCTCCTCCACACGCCTCTGCTGACCAGCTTTCCTTAATTAAGGCCACACCTAGGTGTCCAGGCTGATGGAGCGTCCTCGGCTGCTCTCGGACTAATTGCTGCCACCTTGGCACCTGCAGCAAATGGCCTGTGAGGTCGCCAGAGCAGCAGAGCCTGGATTTCCGGGACCTCCTCCCTGCGTAGAACCGTGTGGCTGGGAGATAAGGGACCCTGTGGCCATTGCTCAGCACAGATGCTCCCTTTCGGCTCTGGCTACAATGGGTACGGCGAGCCTGGGAGGCGGGAGAGAGAAGCTCGGTGTCCCCACCCATGGGAATCGGGGCCTATATTTCTCCCCTGGATGACAGAATTTCTATTACCTTAAAGGGCTCATCTATTTATGCTGCAATTTTTTGAAGCCCTGTCTGCTGTTATTGAACCCTGCGTGCTGGCGAGGGGAGCGGGCACTCCATCACCCAGTGAACAAACTCGTTTCCACATTTTTCTCCCTTTCCTCTCTGCTGTCGGTAGGTCAGTCGCAAACCTCAGCCGGTCGGGCCAGAGAAGGCAGGACAAGGGTGAGAGTTATGAAAATCCAGATCAGTGAAATAGTGATTGAATTTTCCTCCAAGGTTTCTGACATCCTTTAAGATGTCACTCTCCCCCAACCCCCACCCCAGAGCTGGACAAAATGCGTGCCTGGAAGTCAGGAGGGAGGACAGCTGCGGGGCCAGAAGAGAAACGGGCACTGGGGAAGTACAGCCAGGTGTCATGTATAGAATGTGTGTGTTTCCTGTTCTGATTGTTTTGTTCTTTTTCAGACCCGAGGTCTGCAGGCTAGTAGCCCTACGCTTTCCATGCCCTGTCCCCGCCTCCTGCCATTGACTAGCTTTCTAATTATAATAAAAGATTTTCTGGCTGCTGCACTAGAGATGAGGAATTCACCCTCCAGCTGCCCTGCCCGTGTGAACAGAGGAGCACCAGTAGTGCAAACGAGCAGAAGTGATTGAAAAATACAAATACACATACGTGCCCCACTCCAGCACTCCTATCCTATGTCCTCGCCTGCCGGGTGGCCTTGGCCCAGTTACTTATGCTTCTCAAACCTTGGTTGTTCATCTACAAAATGGGGTAAATAACAGTACCGTGTTCTAAGGTTCTTAAGATTGAATTAGGTAAATGTATACAATGTTTCAAGCCAAGGCTGGCATGTAGCAAATGCTCAATAAATGATTGTGGAGGTCCCTGACAGAGTTGTTAGGGATGGTGCACAAGAGGTCAAAGGCATGGACTTTGCGGTCAGACCAGCCTGGATTGGAATCCCATGTCTGTCCCTCAGATGTGTGTACTTGGGTGATGTACTCAGCCTCTCTGAGTACCTCCTTCTCCTGAGTTTGCTATCCCCAGAGCAGATATCTATGGATTTTTCCCAGGGCAGAGAGGGATGGGGCTGGGGGAACGGTCACCAGAGTGTTAAATCATGTTGGCAATTAATCCACAGAGCAAAGTAAGGAAAATTGGGTTTATGTCACTAAGGCAGAGTCCAGCCTTCCCGCTCTGGGACCCCGTGGTTTGTGGCTTTATTAGGGAAAACTGCTGACTCTTCTGTTCCAGAAACATAACACCGCCATGTCACGCCATCCTCTCGCTGCCATGCTCCTCACGTCTTTAACAGTGCCCTTGTTATTGGGGTCTGGAGCTGGGGCTCTGGTCCAGGCCTGGAGCCTGGAGCTCTCTGCAGGCAGGCAGAAGAGAGTGTGGGAGCTGAGGCATCCATGCTTAGAGCTGCTGCCGTGTTCTTTTTGTCCAAGTCTCTGGAGTCGATGGGATTTCTGCCTCTGCCAACTCCAGGGTCCACCACCCCACAGATTCAGGAGGGTGGGGCTGGGCCATCATCAGAGGAGCTGACCTGAAGGGTCTGGAGGAAGCTGACAAGCGGGGTGTGAAAGCCCACCCTTGGAGCACGGGGGGGACTGTGGCAGGGCCCCTCCTCTTTGTTACTTTGTGTAATCCTCACAACTGCCCAGCAGGTTTGGGCTGTCAGGATCCTCAGTTTGCAGATGAGGAAACCTGGGCTCAGAAAGATGAAGTGCCCTTCCCTGGTTGGTAAGTGGCCACCAGGAGCTGAGCCTGCACCTGTCTGAACCCAGAGCCTGCAGTTTGAGCCACAAACCTAAACCATCTGGAAAGGAGAGGGTTGTGGGTCTGTAGGAAATAAGCAGCTTGGAGACACTCTCAGGGCTTTTCTGAGGAAGGGGACAGTCCCCGCAATCTCATTTCTCAGTGGGAGCCTAGTGCCCTCCCTTGCTTTGTCTTTGAGGAGAGGTCGGCTGGGACCCTCAGTCTCCCTCCCTGCTTTGGGGTGGCCCGTCTCAGCTTTACCCGGCCACCTCACACCTGGGCTTGTTAGGCTCACAGCTCTCACATGAGGAAAGCAGGGTGAGAATCGTTAGCTTTATGGCACAGACGAGGAAACTAGGAAACCGAAGTTCAGAGCGGTTAAAGTCTTGTCCAGGGTATCATGATTTGTGAAGACATCAAGCTGGGCCTCGAACCCAAGACTTATGGCTCCAAGGCCCTGCTTGCCTCAGGATGGCTGTGTGGGGAGGGGAGGTCAGTACTGAGGAGAAGGCCAGCCAGGAGGCCGAACTGGGCTCCAACCCTGCCTCTGTCGCCACCTTGTTATTTGACCAAGTCACCTCACCTCTCTGTGCCTTAACTTCATCCTCTATAAAGATAGGTGTTCCCTGCCTTCTGGGGCGGATGTAAAGCTGAAATGAAACACTTCTGGGAAGAACTGGAAGAAGGGCTAAGGTGTGTGCATGTGGAGGCTTGAGGGGGAGCAATGGGCCCTAGGCCCGCAGACTGACCCCCCTCGCCAAGCTGGCAGGTCTGGAATAAAGGATGAACCCACTCCCCTCCAGCTGCCCCTGCCCTCCAGCTCCAAGATCCCGCCTAGCCATCTCCCCACTTAGTCATTAGCACCAATAATCCCATCTGTGGGAGTAATTATGCACCCCGGGAGGGGAAGGGATTCCTGCCAGAAGATGTGATTGGTCTGGGTAATGAAAGATGTTGCAGAAAAAGGCCACGAATAAATTACTTCACGGTGGGGTTAGCTAATAGGAAACTAATAATGGGGGTAAATGCACACACACACACGCACACACACACACACACACACACACACACAAAACCCTCAAAAATATTTTTCCAAAAACTAAATAATTGTACCCTATCCTCAGAGTTCTGAGGAAGGGTGTGAATTCCTAAGACTGGCACAGGGGAGCTAGGAAGGGGCACTCCAGCCTTCAGGCCCAGGTGCCCCAGATGAGGCTGGAGGGAATGTGAGGGAGAGAGAAGGAGCAGAGCAGGCAGGGCCTTGTGTGCCAGAGTGGGGTCCTGTGCTGAATTCAGCAGGCAAGAGGGAGCCCCTGAGCAGGGGCATGACAAAACAGTGCTGCACTTGACCTCCATACCTCTTGTGTGGAGAGGGGGATGTCATTGTCTGAGAACTCAGCATATAGTACATGCTTGGTAGTTGCGGGTTCCCATTTCTCCCCACAGTTCTTAGGTAGAGGCTTCTGGGCTCAGTGGGGAGAGCATGGGCTTTGAGCTGGGGGAACCCAACTTTGAAGCTCACCAACTGGGTGAAGGGAAACAGGGCAGGCACCACGAACATGGCCCAGTGCAGGAAACTCTCAGTATCTCTCCTCACCTCTGCTGTGGCCAAGGCTCTTGGGAACCATGTGTAATAATCAAAATGCCTAAAGCATTACAGCACTTCCTCAGGGCCAGGCCTGTTCTGAGAAGTTTACGTGAGTCAACTTATTTAATCTTCAGCACTGCCCTTGGAGGAAAGTTCTACATCCCCATTTTATAGATAGGAAAACTGAGGCACAGAGAGGTTAATAACTTGCCCCAAGTTTGTCAGTTATCCCCCGTTAAAACTGGAAAAAATAAAATGCCCAAGGTCCCCTTGGAACCTCTATGCCCTGCTTTTTCTGTGGGCAAACCCCAAAGGATCCTTGCTGGCTCCCTAGCCCCCTCCTCCAGGATAAATCCTTAACCATGAGCATGGGGGTGCTCTAGCCAAGAGAGCCAAAATTGAAAGTAGCCTCAAACAGGAGCATGATCAGGCATCCATCATGTAGTTCAGGGGAAGGGTCAGCTTGCCCGGTGGTGGTGTGGCTGGAGGGCCCAGTCCCCACCAGGACCCCCGTCCGCATGGCAGTTCTAATGGAGTTTTAGAACGTAAGTGAGATTCAGTGGGGTAGAGTTCACAGCCGATGACCCAGAATTCTTGAGGCGTCTTTGGTGCAAAATGGTGGCTTATTGGAGCACAAGGGCAGGACGTTTGGGCAGAAAGAGCTGCAGGCCTAGGGTTGTGAGGGTTGGCTGGTTATATACTGCCACAAAGGGGGAGGTTAGGAAAAGG
Organism: Mustela putorius furo; assembly: GCF_011764305.1. Lineage (NCBI taxonomy): Eukaryota > Metazoa > Chordata > Mammalia > Carnivora > Mustelidae > Mustela > Mustela putorius. The sequence continues at coordinate 9,511,862 of NW_025422045.1, read as the reverse complement.
GAGGGTTTGCAAGGACTTTCATATGCTGAGAGGACCTACAGGATATCTAAGGCCTTGCCATTTGTCAAGTTAAGGTTGTTTCTCCTTTCAGTAAGGCCTTAACAGTAAGATAGTTGAGAGCTTCCTGGAGGAATGTCACAGTCCTGCTATCACCCATCCTTGTCAATGAGCTTTAGGTTTAGAAGAAATTTAACTTTACTTACATTTCCCTGTGCCTCAGCCTCCCTCAATTTTATGCAGGGGAAGGTGATGTTAGGGCTTCAAGAACGGAGTTATGGGTCTTTGGAAGTTAGTCTATAATAAGAAATCCTCTTCCTTGGAAATCACTAGGACATTTGTAAACCGAGGGAGACTCAGGTCTTGCAGGATTGTGATCTCTACAAGTTCACTATTTGTTTTTCCTTTAGGGCAGCCAGGAGTGCCTGAGGAATGTCACATATGTCCCATGGTGGGGGGAGGGGTCAGCCTCTGCTTTGTCCTCAGCTTGCCTTCTGTTCCCTCATCAGTTCTGCCACTGCCTAGCCGTCATCTCATGTGTTCTCCTACGGTGTTCTCCTATGGTGTTCTCCTACGGTGTTCACATGTGCTCTCATGGGGTGAGGTGGCACTGCCGCCATGTCATACACAAGGAAACAGGCTCAGAATGGTTAACACAGCTCAGAGTCTTGGCCTTGCCCATGTCCAGCCCGGTGCTGAGCCAGACGCCAGGCAGATGCTGCCAGGACGGGCCACTCCTGTCCCATCTCCCTCTGAGGCCTTGCTCCCCTCTTTTCCCTGGCCTGCAGCTCCAGACAGGCCCTGCCCCAGTCTGGAAACCACCCCGTCCCTTCCTCCAGGGAGGCCAGATCTGCTCTAAGGTCCCTTCAAACCTGCCCCACCAAGGCCTCAGGGTCTTAAGGGGGGAGCATGTTCCAGGCCCACATTCTGTGTCATGAAGCATTCTATGAGAAGTTGGCTGAGAAACCTCAGAGAGACTGAAAAACCCCTAGGGCACCAGCTTTAGAAGGATGCAGAGAAGCTGTGCTTGGAGGATGTGAGGGGAGTTGGTGTGGGCCGCAGGGGCAGCCTCTTCTCCTCCACTCCACTTCTGTTCCCCAGGAAAAGCCTCTCAGGTCTCAACTGCTGGGTTTTTTTTGTAGTCAGTTCTAGACTTTTTCTTTAATGACTGACCCCACAATCATTAAGCCACTGCATTTCCCTGAGTCTGGGTTCTCAGCCTCTCTTAACAAGAAAGAAGTGGTCTAGATTCCTACCTTCCAGGGAGGGGCTTCCTAAAACAGGCTGGAACCTTGGGTCACTTACTTCCTCTCAGACCCACCTTTGCCTTTAGGGCAAAGGGTGAAGTCTGGCCCTCGAGTCCTTTCTGGCTGGGCCGGTCTGACTTCCAGGCTCCTGTCCCACCTTGGCTCCTCAGCCACAGTGCTCCAGTAGATCCTAACAGATTGACTTAAGCAATGCTGGGGACCCCAATGTCCTGAGCACCTCTCGTATGCCACACCCTATACTAAGTGGCTTCCTATACGTTAGGTGTTAGATGTCTTGCTGGTGGAGGCAGAAATGGCTACCAGGGGCTTCCGGTGATCAGTCTTAAGGGGCATTTGTATCTTATGTCAGGAGACCCCTAAAGCCCGAAGGCCTTTAGAACTTAAAGGAATAAAGCTAAGATGGTAGAATAACAGGCCATGTGAGCGTGCATGAGCCTGGGGCGGGTGCCAGCAATCAGCAGATAACACATACCCTCTGAAAGGGCACTGGGTACAGTGAAGACAATGGTGACACCACTGCTGGTGACCAGGCATGCTATCAGCATGGCACACACGGAGGGCCTCAGCCTCTGTAAGTCTCACCTCCTAAGGCAGCTTCACTCTCCCCACTCTAGGCCTCATCCCCCTCTCCCTGCCCTGCCCCCTGCACCCAGGCCAGCTCATGTGCTCCCTGAGGGACTGGGGGTGGGGAGGATTCCGGCCATAGAGGATCAGGGTCTCTGCCATCGGCCTTCCGAGGACAGGAAAAGGCTCCACTGCCAAGGCTGAACCAAATCTTCAAGAGGTCCTGGGCAAGCATGGATGGCCTACAGCCCCAATCGCTCTAAACAGGGTTTCACGATTTCCTTAGTGGTTTCAAAAAGTGCCAGGAAAACCCTGCTTCTTCCCTGCTGGGAAAGCCTACTGTGGGGCATTAGGGGAGATTCTCATGAGCACAGAGGAGAGGGTTTGCAGAACACGGAGTGGGACCGGAGCACAAGGTGACACTGGCACGAGAGGGCCACCTCCCTACTTCAGATGTTCTGCATCCTGTTTCTGGTGAGAACTGTGTGTGTGTGTGTGCACGTGTGCATGAGCAGTAGTATACACTCATGATGCATGTCACATGAACAGTACATGCGGGTTCCACATATACTAGATGCATACATGCACTGCAGGTGGTGCAGAGCAGGTTGGAGAGAGAATTTACGCCTATCGTCCTGGGGTCTTGATCTGGATGGTAGCTTCTCAAGGCTGACAGCCAGTTCATTTAGGATGGTCAAAAAGAGATGGCTTCCAGGCCTAATCTTCAGCCCTCTTCCACCCATTCCCCCTTGGGAGCCAGACAGAATGACCCTGGGCATTCCCCCCTCAGCTTGGGGAGGAGGGGGTGGGAATGGATGTGACGAGTGGCTTCTAGCCTTCTCTCCCTCTCATCTCTCTGACCCTCTGCTCTTCCTGCCTTATGCAGAGTTTCTTTTCCCCAACATGCATCCGCTGTCAGTTGCTGCTTTATCAGTGGCACGCTAATTAGGTCCAGTGAGGTTTCTCTGCTTTGGAGAGGCCTCTGCAGTTGGCGTTCGGTCCAAGCTGTTCTCTCTCTGCCTTGTGGACCATGTGTCATTCTTCCTCCCCGGAAAATCATAAATGAGGCTCTCTCTCTGGGACTCGCACTGCCTGAGCCTGGGAGCTGGGAGTGGGGATCACCGAGAAGGGTGGGCAGGGGGAGAGCTAGCAGCCCAGGGCTGGCACTCTGCTTGGCAAGGAGTGGAGCCCTGCGTGGAGGGGGCTTTGTAAAGAATAGTTCGCGTGTGCGTGGCTGGTAGGGACATGAGGTTGGACACCCAAGATCAGCCTGAACCTCCAGGGTTAGTAGAAGAGAGAGGAACAGGAGCAGCCAGTAAAGGTCTGTGAGCTAAATGGATGGGATGCATGAGGCCTCATCACCATGAGCCAGTGCTCACTTACACCCACGTGTAAGCCTCGCTTATACCACATATTCTGACCCGAGGTGCAGGGCCCTCTCTTACCTAAGCCATCCATACTTGTCCAACAAGAAGACAGGTGGGGCAGGGTGGCTTCCCTGGCTGGCTGTTCCAGAGTCCTTTCTGTCTAGCTCCCATAGGCTGGCAGGAGATGCCCGCCAGCCCAGCCTGGATCTAGAGAATCCAGTTCCACTCTGTTCACCCTGCCTCCTACCCACATATTTAAGGGGGACCCAGGAAGGAACTTGCAACATTGCCTCCTTCTTTTGTGAGAGGGAGGGTCCCCCACCTCCCATCCCCCTCCTCCTCCCACTTCAAAAACTACTCATTAACCTCTGGCCCCTTGCAAGGAAAATGGATGGTCCACACAAGCCCAGCTGCTGATTAATTTTCCCAAACAGGGCCAAACTACAATGCAGCATATTGCAGGGGAGAAAATTCAATAAATAGCATTTGAAACAAATTTAATAGAACATATAGCTCATTACCCACTGGGGTCTGGGCCTCTGCTGCCATGTCATGCAGTAAGGCAGGTGGACGGGTGGGGGAGATTTGCATCTCTTTAGCAGGACCAGCTCCAGGGGTTCCATTCTGGCAGTAGCTCTTTCAAATCAAGTTCAAGATGTTAATAGCCAATGCTGCATCTATAATTAACGGGCCTTTGGATGGGAAGAAGCGCTCACATCCATCGTCCATTCACAGAGTGGAGACGCTGAGCAGGACTGGTAGGCTTTCCTCTAGCAGAAGTTGGAACCTGGGGAACCCCTCCCTGAGTGAGGGCTCCTCTCTTCCAGGGGCTGCAGGGTGTGAGCTCTGTGAGGGATGTAAGGATACTCGGGCATCAACTTCCGGGTGCTGAGAAAGGCCCAAAGCATCTGGGCTTCAGCAGGCAGCCCTTCCTCAAGGTCAGGGCCAAGTCTCGTGGACGTTGTATGCTTTGGTGGTGAGTGTGCTGTCCATCCGTATGAACAGGGGCAGCATAGGCTCTCTGAGAGTTTGAGTCCAGCTAGGCTGTTAAGACCCCGTGCTTGAAATGAGAGCCAAGAGATTCAGGTTCCAAGCTCCTCCCTGCTTGGCATTGGCCGTATGGCCTTGGGCAAGACACTTCCCCTCTCTTAGCCTCAGTTTCCTTACCTCTAAAACAAGGCACCTGGAGCAAGTGATTCTCAAAGTCCTTCCAGCTCTAGTATAATGGGCTGTTCCCCCCGCCCCACTCATGTTATGGATGGTATGTGGGCAGGCCCAGGCCATGCATTAGCAGAGGAGGTGGTCACCTAGCTGGTGTGATTGGTAGAGCCCCACGGGGACTCCCCAACCCTGTGCCTCCATTTCTATTGTTCTTCCCTTCTTCGGGCTGAAACCCCTCCTGCAGGCGAGAAAATGTTCAGAGAGTCCAAACTGGAGGGCCCTTAGAGACAACCCAGCCAGTGGTTCCCAGCTAGTGCCTTGCAAAAAGGCTGTAGCAGGTGGACAAGAGAGGTTTTGGACATTTCCCAGAGCCGGCAGGCAGCCTTCCATCACCTGGGATGAAGCAAACTCAAACACCAAGGTTTTTCTTTTGCTTTTAATTAGAATTAAATTAACTCTCTGTGACAGTTCAGGTGAGCGCATGTTCATCAGAAGCTCTGATTGGTTGTAGGTGACATCACTGGGATTTCTAGGTCATGGTTGGTGGACAAGATGCTGCCACCAGAGTCACACGGTATGTGTTCACTGCCAAATTATACCTGTTCGCTCCGTGACTGGCCGTAGACCCCAGCACAAAGTATCAGCAGCGTCTTTCAGACTGAGAGGGCTTTGTAGAGGGTAGATGCTCACAGGGGTCCTTGGTGGTAAAAAGTTGGGGAGACAAGTTGATTTTAATAACCGCATATAATCAAATAGGAAACCAAGGTCTGTGTATTGTGCGGCATGAACCCAAGTCCATCAGAAAGGAACCCTGTCTTCACAGCAATGAGTGATGTGCTGGGATGGGGATCTTGGGGAAAAGACTTGGTACAGGGCCTGAGGCGCTCCTTGCCGAAGGAGTTAGGGTGCCAGTGCTAAGCTATGTGAGGCACGGCGGGGGCGGGGGGGCGCCAGATGCAAACTCCCCAACTTCACCTCTGATGTGAGCTCACAAGCCGGGCTCTTGTCCTGTCCTTTTCCCAGGATTGTGAAAAGATCAATAGATGTGAATTCAGGGCTGGTCTGGGCCAGGGCTGGGGGGCAGGGAGCAGACAGGGTGTGGTCCCGAAGCCCATCCCCAAAGGAGGACTGGCCTGAGGATCTCAGTCCATGGCCCTCTGGCTTACAGTCTTCTTTTCACACAGGCCCTGGGCTTGATCATCTCTGCCATCCTGTTCAGCTCAGAGGGTGTTGTCTCCTTGAGCAGATGCCCTGGAGGCCAGCAAGTTAATTTTCCACCTGGGCTTCTCCTGCTCAGCCTGGCCAGGCAGGGTTTGGGCAGACAGTGGCAGGATCTGGCCTGGCTTTCCCTTTTCACAAGAGGCCCCCAGAGAGGCCCAGGGTCAGTGTGGTAGCATGGGATTGAGCCTTAGACCAGACAATATTCCGCTTCCTATGTGTGACGGGAGCCATGGAATCTGGGCCGGCCGGGGCCCCTCAGCCATGTGTGCTACACTGTAGAATACCAGTGCTCTGTGCCTGTACTGAGCTAACCCAGACAGGTAAGATCCCTGTTCTCATGAAACTGCTAGTCTAACTAAGGGAGGAGACAGCAAATCTGTGGACAGCTCAGACACATCTGGACGCAGGCAAGCGTGTGCTTGTGTGGATACTGCCTGGGACCTGCCCCAGGGCAGAGAGTGTCAGAATCCTGGGTGCCCCTGGAACCCACTACCAGAGCTGGCTCAGGGATGGCCCCATGCAGCAAACATTTGTTGAATTGCCTGGCAGGAGAGAGAAAGCATATGGAAAGTGCCCAGGCCTTCTGGTTGTCCACAGAAGCCAGCATGTACGCACAAACGTCTCATTTCGATTCAACAACATTTATTGAGGGCCCATTACGTACCAGCAAGGTCTCAAGCCCTGAGAATCTCGACATGAATAAAACCAGATCCCTGTCTCCCTGAGCTCCCAGCCCAGGGCAGAGGCAGGCACAGGAGCCAATCAGGACCCCCCAGTGTGCTCAGACGGGAGTGACTATGTATGCACCCATTCCTATCAGGGCAGGACTGGGGAGGGAATACAGCCGGGGTCAGGGGAGTGGGGAAGATGAGGAAGGAGTCACAAATTTCTACTCAAATCCACCCAGGCAGGTAAACAGATACCCCCAGACCCACACACATATGCATACATGTATACCTGCACACGTGCACACATACACTCTCTTAGGTGTATACACTGACTACCTAAGCATGTGTAGACACAAATACTAACTGTGTAGACTCAGACGCCTCACAAGCCATCATGATTAAAGCCTGCTAGTGGTTCCCCAATCTGGGGAGGTGTGCGGGTGAGAGGATGGCTTGTGTGTTGGGAGCGGGTACTTAGGGCACCTTGGGAATCACTCCAGCTGGGCCAGGGGATTCCTGGAGGTGTGCAGAGCTGGTAGTCTAAATCTGATAAGTGAGGCTGGCTATTGGCTTGCTGTGAATGTCAGTCACCGGAGACAGCCAATCAGCTGCAGACAAGGCCTGACACTCAGCTCAGTGGCCAGAAGTAGGGAATTGGATGAGTTTACCTATCAGTACTGGTGCTCCTTGAGGAGCTCGAACCAGGTAGGAGGGTGGACAGGACAGCAGGGTGGAAGAAGGGGAGTGCTGGGAGTTAGCTGTGGCACACTCAAAACCCTTCACCTTAGAAACTGCTCGATTCCCTATTTGGGCTTTTTGCTATTGGGAGCTATCAAATGGAAAGTGTTTGGAGGAGCTCCTGGCACACAGTAGCCTCTCAGTGAGCAGTTATTCTGTCCCCCAAGACCGGGCCCCTGGTGTGTGCCTGTTCCAGCTGTGAGGAGGGGAACCTGGGCACCAGTCTGTAGGAGGTAGCAGAAGGTGAACCTGGGGGCACAAAGCTAGGATTCCTGCTCCCAGAGAGCACCAGCCCTCCTCCACTGCCCAGGGCCCAGCGTTGTTCATCTAGTGAAAGATGGCTCCCTCCTTCAGAGCTGCCTTCTGCCAAAACCTTGCAGGGTTTTGTGCATTCCTTCCATAAGCGGTATTTCTTTGCAGTAATAATAGCTTTTGCAGCACTTCCTGCCTGCCAGGCACGGTTCTCTCCACTTCAGATAAAACTCAACAATCGTGCAAGGTAGGGACGTTATTTTTCGCATTTTACGGATGCAGGAGCTGAGTCCCAGAGTGGTTTAGTAAAGTGTGCAAGGTCATGCAGTGAGTAGGTGGCGGATGCAGGATGACCCCAGAGTCCCTTCTCTAACCATGGGGCTCGGCCTCCTTCCCTGCCTTCCTCTTTCTCCTTACAAATGCCCCAGGGGTGCTCTGGATAAGTCACTGAGTCTCGGCTTCCTTCTCTGGGAAGGAGAAAGTCCTCTCAGCCTGGTAACCTCAAGCAGTCGGTATCCCTGCATGGGTTTCGCTGGGAGGAAATGGTGCCCCGGTGTGGCATTTGCGGGGTGGGGGCAGATATTCCAGGCTGGGCACTCTGCATCTTGTCCCTTGGAGCAGGGCCAGGATGGAGAGTCCTCTCTGAGCCTCATCAGCAGACCCGCAGCTGGGCTCACAGGCCCCTGGAGACCCCCTGGGAGGAATGGGGCTGGAGACACTAATAAGGAGACCAGGAGAGAAACCCCTCTCCTCGGAAGGAAATTGATGCAGAGAAACTCATAAGCTGGGCATGCAATTTGCATGTGGGCCAAGGCCCTCAGAGCTTAAATACATTCCTAGGGGCTATTTATAGTCTGGGGAAAATTAGAGTTTTCTGGGTAATGGGAGTGCTACAGACTCTAGCTGGTCAGGGCCTTCCAGGGACTGGCAGAGAATAGAGTGGAAACCATGGAGCCTTCTGGGGAAGGACTCCAACTCCTAGTGACCACACAGAGCAGACAGCCCCAAAGTGGGCTCCTGAGGTCGGGAAGGCATGTCTTGGGGGGCTCAGGGAAGAACGCCCGAACCCCATTACCTGGCATTCTAGGCTCCCAACTCCCCTTTAAATATCCCCCTCACCTCCACCCACACAAACTCCTCCCCCAGCCACCCTGAGAGCATTCTCCGCTCTCCCACTCCTCTGCACTCTTGTCACACTCTTCCCACCTGGACTGCCTTTACCTCACTCTTCTCTGGTAAACTGAATGCTCCTACCCCTCAAGGCCCCTAACGTCCCATTCCTGGTCCCCACTGCCCCGTCCCTTGCCCCCACTCTGAACCTTTCACTGGAACCAGTTGCCTACCCACAGAGGTCTGGTGTAGTGGACACCATAGTGTGCCCCTGACATTCACGCTTTGGGCCTGAGGCACCCCTCCTTTCCCAGCTTCAGGAAACAGGGGTTCCTAGCTGCGTCCTCCTCCAGAAGCTGCCCTCAGTCAGAGGGGCCGATTCATACAAAACCATGCCTCCTTCCTGGGGCAGTAGATAACCAGTTCTTGGGTGGGGGGGTAGAAAGGTCCCCCCTCTCCTTTTCCACTGGTTGGATGATTCCAAGGGCCATCCCAGCTTCAGAGCTTCCTGGCGGATCCGCAAAAGCCACTGTTGTAACCACACCTCGGTGCAGGTTCCCCCTCAGCCCCTGTCCCATCCTGCCTCCCTTGCCCCTCATGGGGGCCGCTCTCAAGAGCTTACTAATCTCCACCTTGGAGAATGCTTTCTGGGCAAGCCGGTTTCTGACAACTGGTGACAGAATGGCTAAGCCACCAGCCCGGGTGCCAGTAGAGATAACCGTTCTTAGTGCCCTGACCTGGGCCGAGTTACCTAAGTTCTCCATGGGATCGCTTTATCCATAAAATGGGAATAATACTGAGGCACTAATTTCCGGCGAGACTTGTGAGGATTAAAAGTGATGATGTACACATGCGCCTGATATTAAGAAAGCGTTCAGTGGACGCTAACTATGACTGTCTACATTTAACTTCTCTGAGGTTCAGGTATGTGGGGATAAAGTCTTACTTTCTGTGTCATGGGGTTGTCAGTGAGAGTCAAATAATATTGAGAGGCAAAGGGTTGCATTCTGTGCTGCCGGGACCTGACACAGACTCAGGGGGCAAGTTCCATGGGGGCTTTGCCCACCTAGAGCTTTAGCCAAGAAGCCTGACCCCTCCCCTGACTGGGGACAATCACTGTATTCGTTTTTTATTACCACTGTGACAAACTGCCATGAGCTCAGTGGCATAGGTCAACACAGATTTCATATCCTACAATTCTACAGGTCAGGTATGGGTCTTATCAGACTAAAGTCAAGGTCTGTAAGCTGTGGTCCTTTCTGGAGGTTCCAGGGGAGAATCCACTTCCTGCTCATTCTGGAAGTTGGCAGAATTCAGTTCCCAGGGTTGTAAGACCGAGATCTGAATGTTCTTGCTGACTCTAAAATGAGGGTTGATACTACCTTTCAGAGGCCACTACCTTTTTTGGCGGTGTTCCCCTTTCGCCATCTTCAGGGTCAGCACAGGCTGGTGGAGGACTTCCTATGGTGTATCTCTCTCACTGGCTTTAGTCATCTTCCACTTTCAAGGACTCATGTGATTAGACTGGGCCCACCTGCATAATCTAGAATATTCTCCCCATCTCGAGTCCTTAATCACACAAAGGCAGAGTCCTCTTTGCCATGCAAGGTACCGTATTCACAGGTTCCAGGGATTAGAACATCGATATTTTTTGTGGGAGCTAGAGGGGATGGCATTATTCTGCTCCCATAGCCCCCCAGCGTGGGACACCGTCTGATCCAAAATTCACCTCCTCCTCTTCTAGGGAGAGATCTGTGCAGTTCCGTGTGCTGCGGGGACCTATGGCCCCAACTGCTCATCTGTCTGTAGCTGTGACAACGGTGGCACCTGCTCCCCCGTGGACGGCTCCTGCTCCTGCAAGGAAGGTGATGTGCCTTCTTGCCCAATCCCATCCCCCACAGATGTGCGTACCATCCAGGTGGGCTGCCAGCTAAGGAGTCTGGGCTGCTTCTGCCTTATCCCCCCACACGCAGGTTCAGGGAGCTTAGAGATCAGGTCCCAGCCAGGGAAACCCCGGCCAGGGAGTTCAGTAATGGAGGGGATTAGTTATAATGGTGTTGGAATAGCTGGGGGAGCACAGGAGGGAAAGTGAGCTAACCAGAGATTAGAAGTGGGGGGAAGGAGCAGCCATACTCCTGGGGTGGGAGGGACAGGTGGAGGAAGTGGAGTTCTGGAGTTTGGGAGTGAGGGCCACCTGAAGGCAGCTTGGGCGTGGATAGAGGAGCTTTGTGACAGCGGCAGAGCAGAGGGGAGACCCAGCCACCACCACCATCGGAGAGGCCCTGCCCAAGGCCGACAAAGAGGAGGAGGGACCTCGTGTCTCTCCTGCTCCCCACCTCCAGTCTGTGGGCCGGGTCTCCCTTGGTGAATGCAGCCCACCTGGCAGCCGGCTGACAGGGAAGCCGGGGATACACACCTGCAAGAAGCAGCCCCTGTGACACAGATCAGAGGCGGGGACGGGGAAAAATGGATCTGAAACCAAACAGGCTGATGACCACCCTGAGAACAAAGGGCCCTAAAAGAAGCCTCCTGATTCCACCCTGGGCAGAGCTAGACCTCCCCACTTCAGGGGTACCCTGCTCCAGGTGGGATTGTGCACCTGCAAGGCGAGCTGTGAGATCCTGCGGGCTGACCCGAGGTCTCCTAATAACCCTGCTGAGTTTCAGAGCAGACTCCACGTGGAATGTGTGTTCTGACCTGGTGAGCAGAGAAACGGCCATTTCGGGGGCAAGGTACCGAGATGGGGGAGTAGGCAGAAAGCCATGCAGGGCCCCGACAGAGAGCTGACGGACTCTTTCCCTCCCCTCAGGGTGGCAAGGCCTGGACTGCACCCTACCGTGTCCCAGTGGGACGTGGGGCATGAACTGTAACGAGAGCTGCGCCTGTGCCAATGGGGCAGCCTGCAGCCCCACAGATGGCTCCTGCTCCTGCACCGCCGGCTGGCTCGGAGACGCCTGCGAACTGCCCTGCCCGGTGAGTGCCCGCGTCCTGGCTTGCCCTCTCCCTGCAGCTGTCGGCTGTCTGGCCACAGAGGTGTACAGGGAGGAGCCCTAGCCCAGGGGGTGGGACCCTTGGATTCCGGTCTTTCATGTGTAGAATGCCAGTTGTCTGGCAGGCGTAGAGCCCTGGCCTCACTTCCCCCTGGCAGTGCTTGATCAACGTCATTAACTGACCTGGGCACCCTGACTGGAGCCCAGGGGCAACCTCAGAATCCTTCCCAGCTCAGTGCCACAGGACAGCCCTTACCAGTCCCGCAGAGTGGCCACTCCTCGCACATTTTATGGCCAGGGTATGAGAGGACAAAACCAAGCTCTCTTCAGTGATAACCACATAGGCTTGCTCACCATTCTTGATCTAAGAGACAAATAAGTTCAACCAACCAATACGTGATATTGTTGAATGAGGCCTGTAGTCCTGGGTTCCAATGCTGACTTCGCCACATCCTAACTCTGTGACCTTGAATGTGTTCCTTCACCTCTCTGACCCTCTTTCTCGTCTTTCAGTGGTGACTGTAATGGTACCATGCCATAGATCTGCTGTGAAGATTAAGACAAATGAGTGGTAACAGGCTCTCGATACCTGAGGAGCACACGACAAATGTCGGTTGCTAGCGTCTTCCCTAGAAACAAAGAGCAAATCGGTCATTCTTAACATGTGATCAGTGCATTACAGTTTGCAAAGTGCATTCACATTTACAATTTTAGTTAACAGTCACCATCTACAGCCCTTCGAGCTTGACCATCGACAAGTGGGGCATGACCATCACTCTCTCCTTCCAAACCCTGTACTTCGCAACACAGCCTGAGAATTATTTGGAGTGGCCTCGTGGCCACATGGCTCCAGTGATAAAAAGTGCTCCCGCTCCACTCTGGCCAGTCTCTCTGTGTCCCCGTGGGGCAGCGGCTCACTTTTGTTATCCAAATCCAACAGAAGTCAGTGAAGCTCTGGGAGTCAAGGTCTGATCGTTTCTCTGGCCCCTTCCCTCCACAGGATGGTACATTTGGGCTGAACTGTAGCGAGCGCTGTGACTGCAGCCACGCGGATGGCTGCGATCCTGTCACGGGCCACTGCTGCTGCCTGGCCGGATGGACAGGTAACCGCCACCCCCGCCGTGCCCCCTCCCAGGGCCTGGGAAACCAGGTTCTTGGTGTTCTACTTCTCCTGACTGTTCTTTCTCTTTCTCTTTCACTTCTTCTTGCTTCTTATGCATGCATGTTGCCGTTCTCTCCTCTGGGCCTCAGTGCTCCGTTCCCTATAGTTCAAGCAAACCAATCACTGAACACCTATTATGTGCAGGCTTCGTTCTAAAGGCCAGGAACATACCGGTAAGAAATCAGACAAAGGCTAACACATGGTGACTGCAGGTCCCTAATCTGTGTTCACAGAGGATATGGCAGAGAGGGGGACAGAGACCTTCTGTTTAGCCCGGCCTCACGCTCCTGGTCCCTTGTATGTGTCTATCAGCCTGTCTCCCAAACGCATGGCAAATCCATCCTACTGCCACCATCCTGGTCCTCTAAGCACCATCTCTCAGCTGGCCCGGCCTTGGCCTTCTCCTTGGTCTCTGGGCCTCCCCTCTTGCTCAGCTGCATCCATTCTGCATATGGTGGCCAGAGTGAACTTCTCAAACCCAAGTTCCATTCACATCAGTTCTTGCTCAGGGTGCCTCTTATAGAAAATCCAAAATCTGTACAGTGGCCCAGTGTCCCTAGGACCTGGCCCCCCCAACCAAACCCCACCACCTCCCTTTTGCCCCCTCCTGTCACTCACTACCTAGCAGCCACCTGGGGCGACCACCTTCCTGACCCCAGGCCTTTGCATGTGCCTCTTCTCTGAATGTGTGCCCTTTTCTTTTCTCTGCACTTGATGATGCCCTGTCCCCATTACAGCCCGGCCAAGACTATGTAAGAGACCCTCTTCCTAATGCTTGTAATATCCTACACTTCTCTTTTTTTGCCATACTTACATCAACTGTCACTGAACAGTCATTCAAGTATTTATTTAATATCTGCCTCCCCAGCTAGACCAGCAGCTCTCCGGAGGCAGGGCTTTGCTCACCCCGGTGTCCACTGCCTGCCACCCACTGAGAGACAGATGACATGGTGGTTAAGAACACCAAGTTGGAGCCAGACTACCTGGTTTTGTGACCTTGGGCAAGCCCTTTAGCCTCTCACGGCCTGAATTCTCCATCCATAAAAGGCAGATAATTACAGTCCTCACAATTACAGGGTCATTTTGAAGTTTAAATGAGTTAATACATGGAAGTCCTAACAGGGCATGGTGCTGTGCTCAATAATTGCAGCCCGTGAATTCAGGAAGTGATTAATAAATGCCATGCCATGTGAATGCACGCAGTCCCAGAGTGGTGGGCAGAGAGAGAGACACAGGCATTCCTGGCAGCGTGGGTCTTCAGATCAGCGTTGGCACCAGGTTACTGAGCAGCCTCTGTGTCCCACCACTAGAAAGTGGGAGCAGCGGAAGGCCAGGGCCATTGCTTCCTTGGAAGCATCTCTGCCCTGGCTCGTGGCCTGCCCTGTGGTACAGAGTAAGGCCTCGCCTTAGTCACTGGCCCCCCAGACTCCTAGCTGGAGCCAAGTGGAAATCCACTTTAATTTTTCATGGCCTTAATTTCAAGGGAACCGATAAGATTTTAATGATGGCTGGTGCTTAAAAATTCTGTCTTTGATGGACGACTTTTCAGCGAGGCCTCTGCTGTTCTCATAGAAAGCTGATTTTCCCAATATGGTCCTGAAGTCATTTCAAAGGAGGGAATGATGTCCTGGGGTTTGTCATTTAAAAGGAGATCAGGGAAGGAAAGGAAGGGAACGCAGGTTTTCCCTGGACTGCTACTCTGTGAACCCTCCCGGGCCGTTCCTGCCCCAAGAAGTCTATCCCTGTCTTCCCAACTCCTGGCACAGTGCTCAAAACTGGCTTGACACCGGTTTTCTTCTGCCCTAAATATACGCAGGCCTTCTCCCCTTGCCCACACAAGCCACAGACATTGACAGGTGTCCTCGTGTCTCATTCACTTTGCCCTGTACATGGCAGGTGTTCAGTAAATGTCTATTGAAGTAAATTGAAAGAAGCTGGGCTGTAACCATATATGGGTTTTTACCCTTGAAGCTAAGGAACCTCCAAGGTGATCTATTCTAACCTTCTCAGACTATAGATGAGGAAAGGGAGTTGTCCAAGATCTCAGGGCATTAGTGCTGATAGGATGGGGACACGGGATTGCATCGTAAGAAGGAGCCATCTATTCATTCAATTAGCATTTATTGACTTAAGCAATCACCAGGTCCTTAGTTGGCAACTACCACGTATCCAGCACTGCGTCAGGCTCAGCAGTAAATAGCAAAATTCAATAACAACAATAGTCTCTAGATATCTGTTATGTGCCAGACACCATACTGGGCATCAGAGAAGTAAAGATAACCCAGATGGTGCCTTGTCCACTAGGAGCACCAAATAAGGAGGGTCAGAAGTGTCAATAAGCCATGTTCCCCGCCTTCAAATTGCTAGCAGGGCAGATAAGATTTGCGTTTGAAACGTTCAAATAATAGGCAGGGACAAAGCTGTAAGCCACTGACTTTCCAAGAGATGCTTGAATCCCTGGGCAGACATCTGGGAAGGCTTCCTGGAAAAGGAGGACCCTTAGCAGCCCCTGAAGGATGGAGGCTGCTGAGTTGCTGACCTTGTGGCATGAACTTGAGGTCACGATACATGGATTCTTAGCCTGACTTTACAACCATCAATATGGATGTGTAGCGAGTCCTGAAAAATAAAGCAGGGAGATTCCCTAGGGATAAGACAGGGAAGGATCTCTGAGGGGGATTATTATCTCTATTTAGCTACTGGGAAAACAGGGCTTAGATAATGCAACTGGTGAAGCTATTTCTTTCTTTCTTTCTTTCTTTTTAAAGATTTTATTTATTTATTTGACAGAGATCACAAGCAGGCAGAGAGAGAGAGGAAGGGAAGCAGGCTCCCTGCTGAACAGAGAGCCCAATGCAGGGCTCGACCCCAGGACCCTGAGATCATGACCAAAGCCAAAGGCAAAGGCTTTAATCCACTGAGCCACCCAGGCACCCCTGGTGAAGCTATTTCTTTTCAGAAGCCATGTTTGGAAGACCCTCCCACAGGCCAAAGGGCGGCCCCTTTGGCCACTCCAGTAGAACCCAGGCTCTCCATGCAGGGGAAAACCCTGGACCCTTCTCCCCACTCCAGTACCAGTGTCCTTAAGTTCCAGGGAGTTCTTAGGACATATGAAAACCTCCAACAGCCACCCCCTTGCTGCCACCTGCCATCAGCATAACCTCCTTACAGCTATGGTTCTCAGTTCCCAAGGAAAAGGACCCCTTTGTGATGTGAAAAAACTTTTCATACACATGAGAGTAGCTGTACTTTTAAATATCCATTGATGGGGAGAACACTCGATAGCAAGGAGCTGCCACACACACGAGGGTCCCACACATGAGAGTAGCTGTACTTTAAAATATCTGTTGATGGGGAGAACACGCCATGGCAAGGAACTACCATGGAGTCAAGGGGGCTTTTGTGTGCGTTGGGTTTCATGAATCACGGCGGTGCCTGCAGACGGGTTTAGGAAAGAACAGCATTTGCCCCAGGAGCCTTGGTCAGCCTACAGTGAGCGCCTGGGGCCCAGGTGGGGTCTGAGGTCCCTATCAGGTGCCAGAGCTCTGCCCTAGTCCAGGAAAGAGCAGAGTCACCCGGCCTGCGGTCTGATCCTGGCTTTCCTACAGAAGAATTCCTTGGTCACAGCTTCTGTGTTCCCAGAGAAGGGGAGACTTATAGCTGTATCCAAAGCTTCGAGCAGGCTCATGGTTCTGGCTTCCCCAGGCTCCCCTTCGGTCAGTCAGCAGGGTTTGTCCCGGGTTAGCCCCTGAGACCTCCGTCAAGGGGTGAAGTGTGCCGGCCAGGTTCCCTACCTCCACAAAGAGGCCTCATCTCTCAGAGAGTGGCACCAAAAGCCCTCCCGGTGCTGCCAAATTGAGATGTCACAGGGAGGGAATGTGGGCGCTCAACTAGATGAGCACTGCAGGGATGAGTAAAAGCCTGTTGCCGCCCCCCCCCCCCCGCTCTCTCTGGCTGCTCAGCCTTCCCTCGCTTTCCCACGGGCTCGGGTGGGCTTGTACAATTCCAGCCTGCCTCCAAATTGGTCCCACTGCTCTCCTGCTGCTGCCGGGCCTGGCTGTCTTCGCCGGGCCCGAGTCTTCCTCCCCCTTTCTGTGTCTTTCCCATAATCCCTGTCCCCATAACAAGGCAGACATGATTTTCAAACTAATTCCACTTTTCTCTAAGCCTCTGATGTTCGCCTTCCCAAGCCAAGCCAGCTTCCTGGGCCCACACCTTCCTTCGCCTAATGCATGTCAGCCTAGAAGTATTTCTGCCCAAGAGGAAACCCCACCCCAAAGCTGGGCCCTCCAGGCTCAGACCTTTTGAAATTCCTGCCTAGCCTTTGGGCTGCAGTCACCTCCATACATACTCAGTCTGTCTCAGCTCAGAAAGACCCTGTAGGCCTTCTTCCTCTTTCTTAATAGAATACATCACAGTGCAGAGAATCAGAGTGTGTCATCCAGGGACAGAAAAATGTCATTTCGCAAAGTGTTGGTTTCTCTCATACACATGTGTGCACGTAGGATCTAAAATCCACGTTGTGTTGAGGGCTGTGGTCAAAAGAACCCAGAAAGATCCCAGCCACTGTCTGGGTACCCTCGGGCTGGTTGGCTGGGACCCAAAGGATCAGTAGTTCCCGGGCTAACGCGGGTGGGCACGGCTGCAGCAGGCCCCGTAACAGCGCTCCCTTGCTCCACAGTTGGTTTCTGTCAAGCCTAACCTTGGATAGCAGCTAAGATGTTAAGAAGGAAGGTGGCCCTTCATGACCTGGTCCGTTCTTGACCTGGTCTCATCTCTTGCTATTTTGTACTTGGTGGCTTAGCCACACTATGCTGTTTTCTTTTAAGGGATGGTTCTCTCTCTTGCCTTGTGATTTTTGCACAGAGAGTTTCCTTTACCTGGTAAATTCTTCCGTGGCCCTTAGGACTCACTGTGGGCATCACCTCCTCCTGGAAGCCCTCCCTGACCAGCCAAGCTTGGACTGGAGTTTTCCCCTACATTCCCAGATGTGCTGTGCCCTCCCCCACCCCTTCATTCTGCAGGTGGCCCCTTCCCAGCATCCTTCCCTCTGCCTTCACTCCTCTTACCACTGACCCAGGTTTACCTCTGCCCACAGGTATCCGCTGTGACAGCATGTGTCCTCCTGGCCGCTGGGGTCCCAACTGCTCCGTCTCCTGCAGCTGCGAGAACGGTGGCTCCTGCTCCCCAGAAGATGGGAGCTGCGAGTGTGCCCCTGGCTTCCGAGGACCGTTATGCCAGAGAAGTAAGGCTGAGCCCCCCGCCCTCTCTATGGCTCACCCTCCCCACCCCTTCCCTGTTGGAACAAGTCCTGGCCTAAGAGGGGCTGAGCTCTCAGAGTCAGCCCCCATCAAACCCCTCCGTTCAAGTCCCCTCTCTCCCTGTGCTGGTTTTTCCGTCCCTAAGTTCTGGTCCCAGCCCGACTCCTTGGGGGAAACTGGACCAGACCACAGCTCTTCTCTGCAGAAAGGGTGCAGGGTGGGGACCCCTCTCCCCATACTCTTGGGGATCCTGCCTTCTCCCCTGTGTGGGACAGGATGGGCAGCCAAACTGACTGGGGCCCCTGAGGCTGCTGACTGCCATCTCCACTTCATCCCCAGTCTGCCCCCCCGGGTTCTTTGGCCATAGCTGTGCCCAGCCATGTCCCCTCTGCGTGCACAGCAGTGGACCCTGCCACCACATCAGCGGCGTCTGTGAGTGCCTCCCGGGATTCTCCGGAGCCCTCTGCAACCAAGGTAGCGTCTCCAGGGCAAGCGTAGGCCTGGGAGGTGAGGCATCCTGGGAAGGAAGTGGCTGGAAAGAGGGGCTTGGGGACTCTCATCCTACTCAGGCGTACCCTTCTGAGACTTGGTCACCACCAGGTGTGAGACAAAGCTATTAGGCAGTTCAAGGAACAGGCTTAGAAAAGTTAAATGACTTCTCCATGGTCTCATAGCTAGGACGTGGAAGAGCTGGGAAGTTCCAACTCCAGAGCTGATGAGAAATGAAATTAGCGTAGATGAGTTCTGCATAATAAGTGTCCCCAAATGGCTTATGCTGAGTGCCAAGTGGTAAAGGCAGAGGATGACGTGGGAGCTCAGAGGAGACAGTTCTGGCAGGGGCTGGAGATGGCAGCTTCCCAGCTCTCCCCCCACCTGCCACCGCCCCCAACTCAGGCCGACATCACTGATCCCTCACGGCACATTTTCCTGTCTCGGCGGCAGAATCCTTCACAACGCCAACTCCAGCCAGCCTCCACCACTCAGCAGGGCTTGAAAAGGGAGCTAATGCTGACTTGCATTGGTGTGCTGCTCGACTGGCTCCCTGGGGGGGGGGGGGGGGAAAGCCTTGCTTTGTAACATTTGCAAGCAAGTTCCATGATCTAAATGTCTCCACCATGGTGGATTCCGTGGTACCAGAGCCTTAACACGGGTCACAGAACTGCTGCATCTGTAACACCCAGTGTGAGGGCAGAAGCTGGCCACAGCACATAGTGCTGTTTACTGCTGTCCGTAGCTCAGTGATGCTAAGGCTGTGCGGAACTGGGGGGCGGCTCCATGCTGTTGCAGGCCTTCAGTGAGGCCTCAGCCTGAGAGGCACAGACAGAAGAAAGGCACTGTGGGTAAAGCAGGCAGCTTGGGTGTAGACGTGCGACTATCCAGCAGAAGGGAGCGGCTGAAGGATGCGGGGGACTGGGTAGGAACAGCAGAGGGCGCTGGGAAGGACGTCTGGGGCCCTTGTGACAGCTTAGAACACAGGGTTGCAGAATTTGCCCTGGATCCTGTAAGGAGCAAAAAGATCTTAGACTAAGGTAAACTTAGAGCAGAAAGTAACTTCAAGGTCATCTGTGCAAGAATCTCATCTGGCCTGTGCTCAAATGCTTCCACTGAGAGCTCACTCCCTCCCAGGGGCACGGACTCTTTTGATGGATAATCACCACTGAGCTGGGCTGGCTTTGTAAGTGTATGGGCCGTTAATATGTATGAGTGGAAAGTTCACTCCATGATGCTTTGAGGTCATGAGAAGTTTGGGCCCCAGGGAAGCATATGTGACAGTTTCATTTGCTTGCAGCCCTCCTAAGACAGTTTAATCATAACCTGACACATCGAGGTTTACTTATTAAACATCGGAGACCCAGCCGTCAATACAGATAGGCTGGGTCTAAATTCGGATCTGAGCAGCCCGAGGAGTAACACTCAGATCCCGCGATGTCTGATTTATTGCCCGCTGGCCTAATGAGTATTTTCCCCATATAGATCTAATAGAGTTTGCTATTAATGGCAACTGCCCTGGTTAAGTCTCAAACCTTGTAAAAAATTGAACTGACACTTTCTAATGACCGGCTTTCCAGCGAGTTACAAATTACAGACACTGCTTATGCAGAATCATTAAACATAGATTAAATATAACCAGATGTTTTCTTTTCACAGCCCCCTTTTCCACCACCCCTCTTTTTGCCTCACTCTTGATTCAGCTAAGAAGTCAACCAATTAATGTAGTAGACTGATCGCATTAGCAGCTCTGTAGGTGAATTTGTCTGCCTCATGTGGGTGAGAAGGACTTCAAAGATAAGACTGTCTTGTTAGGGAAGCTCAGAGCTGGTATGGGGGAGGTGGGTAGGTGGAGCAGCACACCCCACTCCCCATCCAGGGCCAGGACTGGGGAATGGGCTCCCCAGATCAAGTACTTCCCAGAGGCAGGGAAGAGGAGGCTGGGCGACCTGCTGGAATCTGGGCTACAGGTAGCAAGATGTGCATCATCTGCCCTGGAAGGAGCTAAGGTTTTTGCCAGGGGAGGCACAGGGCCCACAAGAGCCATCCCCCTCCCCACAGCTGTTAACCAGGGCCTGAGGGCAGGGAGTGTAGGGTACAGACCCTGTTTCAAAGGTGAAGGGTCATGCGGTCTGCTTAAAGGTGCTTAACCATTAAGTGGCAGACCTTTCTCGCTGTGTGACCTTGAGCAAGCTGCTTAACCTCTCCGTCCCTCAGTTTCCTTATCTGTGAAGTAGAGTTAATAATAGGGATAATAATGAAAATATTGAATATCAACAGTATTACAAGGTCGACTGAACTGATATTTGCGAAGCATTTTGAACAGTGTCCAGCGCATCTAAGTGCCATAGAACTTTTTGTTGACTGCATATGTAAAATTAAGACCCAAACCCAAGGCTTTAGACTGGAGACCCGGGTGTGCCGTGCTGCCTTCATTAGTTGTCCCAACCACTGATCATGCCCAGGAAAGGCATAGGGTTGACACAGATCCTAGGCTCCAGCTGCTCGCTATCTGGTTGGGGAAGGGCTGGCAAGGGGAGGCAGCGTGGCATAAAGAAGAGGGTGCGAGCCCAAGGTTTAAGAGAACTGGGTCGTGGTTAAGTTGCTTTGCTTCAAGAATCAGTACCTTCCCATGGTCCTCTACGTGGCTCAGCCGACTGATGGCCTTGGGGGTTCCAGGAATTCCTGCTCCATAATAGGAATGCAATGAAGCCTTCTTCGAGGATGGAGGGCTGGCTACAGCTGGACTCTGAGGGGAGAAGGTTGAACTGAGAAGAGCTCAAAGGGGCAAGAGTCCATGATCCCAGGAGAACTCACTGGAAGGTCATTGTCCTATTCTGGACATTATGGAAGACTTCCTGAGTGTTTGCTATGCGTCAGGCACTATGCTAGGCACTCAGACACAGCAAAGAACAAGAGAGCCAAGTCCCCTGCCCTCACTAAGCCTGTGGTCTAAGGGGGGCATTTGGAGCTCAGTCTTCCCCAGCAGGACCTGGGGGTTGTGGGGGGTCCAGTTTACTTCCATACATTCAGCCACCATGCCTGCTTTTTCCGGGCATCGTGGAAGACAAAGACACGGGCAGAACTCAGGCCTGGCCTGAAATCAGCTCACAAGTCACAGTAACAGAAGACCAGGGAAGAAACTAACAGAGTCTGGAGCTTCGAACAGGGACATAGCTGCCCAGAACTGAGATGATGGGTGAATCAGAATTAAGTTCAGTTTTAAGTGATGTAAAAACCCCCCAAATAATTGGCTTGAAACTGACAAAACTTATTTCCCTCAGAAAGCAAGCAAGCAAGCAAGAAGCAATCCAGAAGTAGGGTCGCTTACAAAGGGGTCAGGGGCCAGCCTCCTTCTGACCTGTTTTTCAGCCAACCACGGCATGTGGCCTCCACCTCTGATGGAAGGTAGCTGCATAAACTCCAGCCCCCTCTTCCACAGTTCTTATCCATAATCCACATTATCCTTCAACAAGGATGAGCAATGGACAGACAGACACGCATTTCTACTTACCAGAGTGTAGTCACATGGCCTAAGATTATTGCAGGTGGCCATAAGCCCAGCTAAAACTCCGGATTCTACTTCTAAGGAAGAAGAGACTGGATTATTGAAGGACTGGCAGCCCACTACAAGGGGGTCATGGGGAAGGTAGCATTTAAAATGAGTCTTAGGGGTGCCTGTGTAGCTCAGTCGGTTATGCATCTGATTCTTTTTTTTTTTTTTTTTAAAGATTTTATGTATTTATTTGACAGAGAGAAATCACAAGTAGATGGAGAGGCAGGCAGAGAGAGAGAGGGAAGCTGGCTGAGCCCGATGCGGGACTCGATCCCAGGACCCTGAGATCATGACCTGAGCCGAAGGCAGCGGCTTAACCCACTGAGCCACCCAGGCGGCACCCCATGCATCTGATTCTTGATCTCATCTCAGGTCTTGATCTCAAGAGTCTGAGTTCAAGCCCTGCCCTGGGATTGACACCAGGCATGGAGCCTACTTAAAAATAATAAAAATAAAAATAAAATGAGTCTTATAGGCAGGGTAAGATTTCCACAGTTGGACAGGGGGATCAGGGAAGCTTTGGAGGGGAACAGCTGTAGCGAAGGCATGGAGTGTTAATTAGAATGTGGTGTGTGGGCCAGTGGTTTCTGTGTCTTGGAGAGAGGGGCCGTCTCCAGGTGAAGTCGCTTAAGTGTTCATCGTTAGGAAGCAGATTTTATTCTGGGGCAGTGGGAGCCACTGTGGATGTTGGAGCAGGGCACAGAAGAACCATGAAGAGAGCTGTGCTTTAGAGCGCTCAAGCTGTAGGAAGCAGAGGATGAACTGCAGGGAAAGGAGAGGTAGGAGCTCAAGGAACACGCAGACCTAGTTCTACAGAAACTTGCAGCCTGGTTGAGGAAACCAACCCTTTCTTTAGGGACCAAGGAGTCCTCCAGGGCAGGGTGAGGACCACAACCCTGCAAGGGACTCAAAGTGCAATACCACACGGTCTCCGCGGAAGAGAGCACCTTGTGAGCCCAGGAAGGCTGTCCAGAGGCCGAAGGAAGGCTTGAGGAACGGGTGGCATTTGGAGAGACAGGAAATGGGAGGCAGAGACAGTCATCCAACAATCTAACTGCAGCCCGACCTGCCCCCAGGCACCCGTCCCTCTCCTTCCAGCTACATTGTCCACCCTCGTGCCTGTGGATCAGTGATGCCGGCAAGAATGTGGTAACAGCAGAAGGCTGCAGGGCAGTGTGGGCAGCACCGGCTGGAGGGCGGAGGCAGGATTCCCAGCCTCACTGCTTCCATCTGTGAGGCCCCAGTCTAGCGACTCTACCTGCTGTGCCTTCAAAGGGGATCATTTAATGAGTCTTCAGAGGAATGCAGCTGTGGGCCCAAGAGGGGAACTCATTTAAGTGCAGATGTAGGACACTGGGGCTGTAGAGGTGGGCAGTTCCCACCCAGATCTGGGAGCCCCGGGGCCATCCCAGCAGGGCCCGGAACTTCTAGGGGCGCAGCAGCTGTGGATGGTGGTCTGAGGGGAACAGGTGGGAGGGCAGGTGCCAGGCTATCCTGTGCCCACAGTGTGTGCTGGAGGGCACTTTGGGCAAGACTGTGCCCAGCTCTGCTCCTGTGCCAACAACGGGACCTGCAGCCCCATCGATGGCTCCTGCCAGTGCTTCCCTGGATGGATTGGCAAGGACTGTTCACAGGGTAAGCCGCTGCCCAAGCAATGCCCCCCACCAGGAGTCAGGCCCCAAAACACACCCTCCTCCTTGCCCGGAACCTCTTTGCCCCTGTGCCTCCACCTCCTAGGACTGAAGCCTTCTGTAGACAGGAATGTCCACCTGAGTCCCAGTTAGAGTCCCATAGTTAACATGATGAGTTATTAGGGTTGATCGTTGGTGTTATTACCGTTAGGATGAAAGGTACTGACATTGTTGGGAATACCGTTGTTGCCACTGAGAATTAATACTCCATGAGCACTTGAGTAAGGAGTAGCCCTTAGGTTTGGTTGGGGAGGAAGAAGGGGCAGGGACTAGCATACTGGGATTTGGAAATGGGGTGAGACCAGGGCAGTCACCTCAGAGGGGTGAGGGCATCCCCTGAGTGACCCATGTGAATGCTGTCCTGGGCACATAGCCTGGACAAGCATTGTAGAGGCTGTTCTTAGAAGGTGTACCCAGAGACCGCACAGTGTAAAGGTGGACACCTAATCTCCGTCCCATCTGATGGGTGAGATGGGGACAGCACCCCTAGTGAGGTCCCCGTCAGATGACTGGGTCTGAGGGAAGTTCCATTCTGGTGGAGACACAAGTGTCATCCTCAGGGAGCTCAGCAGCTCAAAGAAGGGAGGCCCTTATCCTGGGGAAGCCCCCATCGTCACGGGAAGTTAACACAGTGTTCACACTGTAAACTGCTATGCTTAGTTTACCACACCCACCCACACGCTCCAGATCACAGCCAGTCCCCCAAGAAGGGAAGTTCAGGAGCCCTCAGAGCTGGGAGAGTGGGCAGAGAATCTGGGCCTCATGGGAATCCCGGGTAAGTGGGCCAAGAGGTGAGTGGAGGAGTTCCGGGAACAGCGTGTCAGGAAAGCCGGGGAATACCAGCTGGGCGTGTGGTGGCATCTCAGCTGATGGGCCATCCCCCTTCCTCTCTCCTTTTCTGTCTGCTTCGCTCTGCCTTGCCCTCACCCTGTGCCTCCCACCCACCCCCAGCTTGCCCCCCAGGGTTCTGGGGCCCCGCCTGCTTCCACACATGTAGCTGCCACAACGGGGGGAGCTGCAGCGCTGAGGACGGCACCTGCCACTGCACCCCTGGCTGGACTGGACTCTTCTGCACGCAGCGTAAGTCCTGCCTTCAGGCCTCCCAGCTATTCGGAGTCTCATGCTGCGGCCTGCTGGCTGCCTTGGGCATCGTCCAGGCCTGTGGAGGGAGGGACGACGCAGGCCCAAGGGCCAGCAGCTGCCCCCACCCCACCCAAGGAGTAGGAAAGCTGGGTAGATTCACGGGCTTGAAGAGCCCCGAGTCCTGGGAAGTCAGGACTCTAAGGCGCTCCAGCACTCAAGACCTGAGCCCGTGGACAGTGGGGCCCAGAGAGGGAGGAACAGTCTGTGGCTACGCAGCAGGCGGACCCCAGCCTGGCCTCTCCGTGCTAAGGCACCTTTGTCTAAAGGACTCCTCACAGCGACCCCTACCCCTTCAGCCTGAGCATCTGCCATGCAGAGATGGCTGAGGTGAGGTGCTCGGTCTCAAAGGGCCTCGCCCTGTACTCAGAGGCAGCAGATAACAGGTTTGGTCCCAACTGTACTGCTGCAGTTGTCCCCACCCTGTTTCTCCAGGCTGCCCTGCAGCGTTTTATGGGAAGGACTGTGGGCGTGTGTGCCAGTGTCAGAACGGCGCCAGCTGTGACCACATCAGCGGCAAGTGCACCTGCCGCACGGGCTTCACCGGGCGCCACTGTGAGCAGAGTAAGCTGTCCCTATCCCTACCCCTTGGTGTTGGTGCCAGGCATCGGCCTCCTGCCAGGGAAGCCTCACCCCGACCCCCGCCAGTCTACTCATTCAGGGCTGTCCCCTTCCTGTTCCTGGACTTCTGGAGCAGCTTCCAAGAAACAGGGCTAAAGAGGGTCATGCCTACATGGATGTTTGTAGCGAGGCTTCCTCCAGCTGGGAGTGGTGCTGAGAGCAGAACGGAGGCCTGAGGGAATAAAGGGAGGCAGATCTTCAGTTCTCTGAAGCCTCAGTGGTGCCCAGCTCAGGGCCCCGCATGCAGAAGATGCTGCGTACGTGTGTCAAGTACAGAGGAAGTGGAAGTGGATGTCCCCCACACTCAGGGCAGAGGTGCTCCGTCCACCCCCAAGAATCAAACCAGCCCACAGTGGGAGCCACAGGGAAATAGGTTTTACTCCTGCAGTTGGAAATGCCTAATCACAGCTGGCCCCATGTGGCAGGGGGAGAGTGGGTGTGTCTCACCGTCTGTCCATTTCTTCTTCATGCTCTACAGGATGTGCGCCGGGAACCTTTGGCTACGGGTGTCAGCAGCTGTGTGAGTGCATGAACAATGCCACCTGTGACCACGTCACTGGCACCTGTTATTGCAGCTCAGGATTCAAAGGAATCCGGTGTGACCAAGGTATACATAGGTGGAGAGTCCCTAGGCCGGGGGCTAGGACCTAGGGAGATTCCAGTGGGAATGACTGGATTTCACAAGGACAGCTTGCGACTTTCCTTTATTCAGTTTTGGAAGGAAAGCAGAAGGGGTGTGTTGCAGGGAGGCAGGTGGTGCAGGAGCCTCTCGGTCACGGCTTCCCCAAGCTCATCCTTGACAAGTTTCCTGTGAGTCAAACAAGGGGAACCACAAGCTCGTCCTGTGGAAGGGCCAATGGACAGTTGAAGATAGGCCCAGTTCTGGTTGTGTCATTACCTGCTAGATGTCCTAGGCAGGTCATTTCCTTTTACTGGGCTTATTATTCCACATGCGAAGTGGGAAGAGAGTAATCCTTGTCTTCGAGCACAACACAAGGCTCTTTTGAGGGCCAAGGAGCCCAAAAGGGCTTAACCCTGGCTCCAGGTCTACAGAGGACACCCCATAGTATGGTTGTGAGGACCAAGTTGAGACAATATAGAGAACTTGGCACAGTCCTGGCACATAAGCAAGCACTCAGTAAATGATTCTGTATACATACAAACCCCTTGTGAAGTGCTGCAAGGAAATAAGGGAATATATTGTTTGTTCTAGAAGATGGGGAGTAAGAAATAGGCTTTCAATTTACTCACATAACAGAAAGGGGGACAAAGGCATTTCCATTGCATTCTGATGCTATTTAGAATGATAATGCAGGGCGTTATTTCCCTGAGGATGCTGGCTAGCTCCGTTTGGCCAGTTGCTGATGATGGCCAAGGAGAGCCGGCCAGCAGGATGACCTCCACCATGGGCTTAGCATCAGCGTGGAGAGTTAGCCCACACATCCATCATCAAGAGGGGTTCTGTGGACAGTATTCCTGGGCACAAAGGCACACTCTTGTTGCCAGTCTGTCATACGGTGCTCATGGTTCCCTGCGAAGGGTGGGATTTACTGTCCCCATGTTACAAATGAGCGAACGGAGGACTTAGAGTCACACAGCTGATAAGCAAGGACATGGCCTGAGTCCAATTTTTCCCAACTCCTGAGGAACCTGACTTTACCAGTTACTGGTTATATGATCTTGGGTAAGTTATCTAACCTTGCGATGACTCAGTTTCTTCATCTGTGCAAGGGAAATAATTAAATAGTCCCTATCTCCTATGGCTGCTGGGAAGATCAAATCAGTGAATATCTCTAACTCACTTTTTAGAACAAAGTACTCAGTAAACATTCGTTGTTACTTTATTTGCCATCCATGATCACATTTGTTCTTTGTCATAAACCTGGAACTCCATCCTCTGGAGGTAGTTGAAGAAACAGGCACAGTGAGGGATAGGATCACACAGGGATTGAAGAACAGGGCCAAAGACCAGAACCCAGGTCCCCTAAATTTAGAGGAATCTAGGCCCTGGGCCAGGATCTGCAGAGCAAGCATGCCTGCCCCAGACTCAGGTCCTCCCTCTCCATCCGCAGCTGCCCTCATGATGGAGGAGCTGAATCCCTACACCAAGATCAGCCCAGCGCTAGGTGCAGAGCGACACTCGGTGGGTGCTGTCACGGGCATCGTCCTCTTGTTGTTCCTCATTGTGGTGCTGCTAGGCCTGTTTGCTTGGCGCCGGCGGCGACAGAAAGAGAAAGGCCGTGACCTGGCGCCCCGTGTCTCCTATACACCTGCCATGAGGATGACCAGCACTGACTACTCGCTTTCAGGTAAGGGCTATGCCCCCAGCGTCCCCTCTCCTACCCCAGGAGGAGCCACATGATATCCTGGGCACCCGGGTTTACTGCTCAACGTGGGTGGTCATGCTTGTAGGATTGCCTGCTGTGGCTCGATGCTCAGACTCTCTTGGAGAGATAGTGGGGGTGGAGAGCAAAAACCTACTTGGGAAAAGTAGATGGGGTTTTATGAGATTGTCATTTCCTGGGTGCCTAGCTCTGAGCAGCTATGTTAGGAGTCTCCTTCCGTTTCCCCAGAGCTTCCTTCCCATCTTTCTCACCAGGCTTTGGTCATAGGAACAGTAACTTTCCTAAACTCTCAAGGGTAACCTCTTCTCAGCCCAGTGCCTGAAACCCTGGGGCTGTTTCCAAGCCCTGTTCCATCTTTGCTTCCTTGTTGAAGGCCTCAGAGCACCCTCCCTCCCAGTTTCCAGAGTTAGAAGGGCCCTCTTAATACATTAGAAGGTGATGGTGTCTGACTTGGGGTGTGGGAGAGTTGAAAGTTTGGGCAATGACCCAGTATGTCCACAAACGTGGTAGTATCTCCAATGGGCATTCTATCTAGAGTCTGAAACAGATGGAGGTGGGGTTTTGGGGCCAGATTCCTTCCTTTCTCCTGAACCTGGGACTGTTGCCTTAGAAGGGAGGCTTTTAGCTTTATATTTAGTCAAACGGAAGAGGTCAAAATGCTCTGAAATTGCCCAAAGCCCTGGGCCACAGGACACTGGGCCTGTCTGGGTAGGCACAAGGATGATCACTTTCTCCAGCTGGCTCCATGCAGCCTCCAGCATCTTGGACTTAGAAAACCAAGATCACATCAGCCCATTCCTGCTAAGTACTGCCCACCATGTGCCCACTCTATGCGAGGTACTACAGGGTAGACAGGGGTAGTCCAGGTGCAGACCCTGCCTTCAAAGAGCTCCTGGCCTACTTGTCTCCCTGGGTTTCAGCCAAAGCAAATATCCCCTGACGAAATCGCAAGCCCAGAGAGGATTAGGGGATTTTCTTCTATGCCTGTAATGAGTAAGTCTGGCCAGTTTTCCCACATCACTCCACTGGAATTCCCCTACACTATGGAGGGGTCCTGGAATCTGTAAGATTCTCAGCTGGGGCTGAGAGGAGAGGGATTCTCTTTATGGCCTCATTGCTGGGAGAGATCTCTGGAAGGAGGCAGGGGAAGCCAGTACAGCCCTATGCAGCAGCTCAGGGACATAGGAGGCTGTCAAAGCCAACACTCCTCTCCATGCTCTAGTTGCTGGGTGCCACCCTCCACACCCGCAAGCCTGACATGCCCTGCAGGGAGGGACACTGAAGAAAGAGGCAAAGTAGCTCTACAGACTTCTGTGGGGGTAGTGGATACCAGAAAGCTTGGGGGATGGGGGACTTAGGTGTCTCTCTTTGCAGAGCACTCCCAAGGCTGCTCAGCTCAAGTGTTAATATTGGAGTGTCTCATGCCAGAGGCAGGGATATGATGGTGTGGCACCTTGTTCTCTTCCCAGATTTGTCTCAAAGTAGCAGCCATGCCCAGTGCTTTTCCAATTCCAGCTACCACGCACTGGCGTGCGGGGGGCCTGCCACCAGCCAGGCCAGCACTCTGGACAGGAACAGCCCCACCAAGGTACCGGGTCCCCGACTCCCCAGCCCCCTACCCACTGTCCTCCCAGGGAACCCTCACCTCTGCCCAAGAAGGAACCACACCCCAGCTGGAGGGTTCATGTAGAACCAACTGCCAATACATTAAACACAGCCCTGTGATCCATAGGACATATAAACACTCTGTGAAGCATTTAACAGGAAGCCAGTAGGTTACATGGAACTAACAAGTGCCATCTAACCAGCAGACATCACATGTAACCAACCTACAGCATCCCTCAATAGGAAATACACCCCCGCACCCGTGTGTAACGAACTGGTACCAAATCATGTGATCGGCACGTAGAGCCTTCTCAGATAACAATGCAGCCATTTTTGCTCTATAACGTATGTAATCAAAACACTGCACCACCTACCACCAATCACTGCAGAGCATTTCCAATACCACACATGCAAACAGCACCTTAGAGAGTAACCACTGGTACTCAGGTACCACCAAGATGCCCTTATATCTGGCAGACACGTCATTGCTACATACCCGCTACCATATTTTGCAATCAGAACCAACACAAGAGACAGGAAACCCAAACATCAGTCGTAGCCAATTCATTGACAGCGAACCCTTCAGGCCTTCAAGGACAGGTGTGCACCAGCCCGGACAGGGTCCACCCTTCGCTGCTCCCAGCATAACCCTGGCTGGTGGCAAGATCTCCTCTTTTAATAAATCACAGGCCCTCAGGCAAGGATGTTTCGGCACACATGGGTAGGGAGCAACAATCCCCCACCCCC
Source organism: Mustela putorius furo (assembly GCF_011764305.1). Lineage (NCBI taxonomy): Eukaryota > Metazoa > Chordata > Mammalia > Carnivora > Mustelidae > Mustela > Mustela putorius. The sequence goes on along the minus strand of NW_025422045.1, from coordinate 9,481,909 downwards.
ACCCCGGCCGCCAGTGGTGTGCCTGGACCTGTACTGGGGAGAGCAAGAGGTTCGGAAATGTCAACAGCCTCAAGTACCAAAAGGTCTGACAGGCTCCCGCTGCACACCTCCTGACACCACCTAAGCATATGCACGCGCACACACACACAGACCCCTTCACACGCATACATATGATAGCAGGACCATGAGGAGGGCAATTGCAGGGCTCCTGGCCTCCTGTACAGGAAAGATGGACAGAAGCAGTTTTCATGTTCCAAGCCTCTGCCCTAGAGCTCTGGGAATCCTTTTATCCTGTGGCCCCACAGAAAATGTCCACCAGTCCACAAGTCTGGTGGCAGTTCAGCTTGAACCCCCTAACATAACACAGGGGCAACCACAGTCAAACCAGAAGGCCAAGGCCACTTTCTGCCACTTGTTCTCAGCCTCAGTTTTCGTATGAAAGGGAAGGGCTGTAAACAGTATGTCCCGAGGCCCCTGTGCAAAGTCTGTAGCCCTCAGCCCCACAGCTTTGGTCCCTCTTCCTGTGTTACTCCTCAGCTTGGACTCTCATTCCCAGCTTCAGCTTTAGGCTTGTCTGAGGAGCTGGAAGCTGAGGGAAGGGAATCTGGATTTTCCTAGTATGAGGCTCTTGCTTATTCACTAGACCCGTATTATCAAGGCTGCAGCAAGTCAGAAACAAATAATGCGAAGGACAAGCCTTTCCCTTGCTCACAGAAGGGAGCCTCTCCCCCACAGGCCAGGTCAGGTAGCAAGGGTGACCACGTTGTGGCAGACAGCCTTAGCACCTCCCTTTGTACTGGCGATGGCCTCAAGTTGCATCTGAGACACTGCCACAGCCAGTTCTCCTATAGCTCAGTCCCACCTAGCTGACCTACTTCCCTGTCAGGGCCAGCCAGCTAGGCTCAGGCCACTTCTTGGCTCTTGGGCAGCCCTGCCCTACTTTGTCCCAAGGGCTGGGAACCCTATAACTTCAGCCAGACAGCTTAGAAGGGGGTAGATTCCACTGCCACTGATCTCAGTCATGCCCTGGTGCACCTAGCTCTTCCTTCCCCTCAATTATCTGAGGTGTAGCTGGGTCAGGATCATCACGGGGTGGGTACGCAAGGCTGGACAAAGTGAAGACTGGGCAGGGGCACCTCGGGAGCAAAGGGATTAACTTGCTCTCCTACTCTCCAAACAGCTCAGTAACAAGTCCCTTGACAGAGACACAACAGGCTGGACCCCCTACAGCTTTGTGAACGTGTTAGGTCAGTAGTGGCTTGAATCTAATCCCCTGCCATCATGTCCCACCTGTTCTCCTTTTTCCACATTGAAAGGGTCTCTGTCCTAGCTCTAAAAGAGGAGGTTAGTAGATGAATCCTGAGCATGGGTTCCCCCAGGGAGAAGGCTTGTGAGGAAACTCAAGCCCTTGTTTTCAGTTCTCATAAGCAAATGAAGCCCAGGATGTCCTTCATTTCTAGTAGGGGAGAGTGGCTATGATCTGTGGACCACAAAGGAGGCAGCTAGGGCCTGGAAATGGGGCTTCCAGATGTGGGCAAGAGATTTATTCACCGTTTGGGAAAGGGACCCTTGCCTGATCCAGGCCCTGCCAAGGTACTCCTTTCCAAGGGCTTCCTTCCTCTGCCCACTGCCCTAGTGGGCATCAATTCCAGTGGTTGGGGGGGTGGGCAGGGGTAGCGAGAGAGGAAAGGTAGATGGCCTCAACTCTAATAGATGCCCTGGCCTTATCCCTCTAGATATTATACATCGGGGCCCTGACTCCTTCCAGCCTGCCCAACCCTGACCCCCTCCATACTCCCCACCCTGCCATACCAGGGCCCTGGGAATAATGGCTCCTCCCTGTCATTCCTCTCACTAGACTCCCATTTCCAGATCAGTGCCCTGGAGGCCAGGTACCCGCCCGAGGACTTCTACATTGAACTTAGACACCTCAGCCGCCCCGCTGAGCCACACTCACCAGGTTAGACCCCCCAGCCCTACCCTCTACCCACTGGGCTCCCTAGGCTTTCCTAACAGCTCAGACCCAGCACCTGCCCTACCTCTTCCTGCCCCTTGACTCACCTGCATGGTCCCAGAACTCTCCCTTTTGGGCCCTCCTCCTTCCCAACATGGTTAGTCTATAAACCCAATCCCGTATCTAAAGGAAGCTTGCCTGGATTCATCCCCATCACCCCTTCTGCTCCTGTCATGGTCAGTGGGTGTGGACAAACTGACGGGTATTACGTGAAAGGGACACAACATAATTGTACTCCCTACAGGCCACAGAATACAACCCTAAACCACTGAGAAATGACTTGAGGATGGGAACACCTTTGGGGTTCTCTGAGCCCTATGAGTGTGGATGACAAGCCTGGTGTCCTCCAGAGAGAGAGACCCTAGACCCACCAGTGGCTCAGGTCAAGCTCTCCCAGATCATACGGTAGGGTTGTCAAGCAGGGATCTGGAGAGGCTGGGGTTAAGATGTGCCCACCGTCATCCTCTCTGCTCTGTATTAAGCTCAAGCTAGTGGCTTAGGGAAGATGAAAAAAGCAGACTTGCAAAGTCAGTCCTGCTGTGGGAGGATGTGGAGTTATAGAAATAGGTACCATAGGAACTAAGCATAAGAAATTAACAGAGAATACAGCCTCCCTAACAAGTGGCCTCTCAGGCAGGACCTTAGTATACTGGAGAACCCTCGGGCTCTGGCTGGTTTCTAGAGCTCAAGGAAATGCAGCTCTGCCAACCCTGGGTGCAATAGCACTAAGAAGCATGAAGGTTCTGAATTTATCTGCCTGCTGAGCAGCTGTGGGCTGCAAAGACTCTGAGTCTGCACCTAGGAGTCTGTGTTCTTGGCTGTGGGTCCCCTGGCCGCGTCTAGACCTTTCAATAACCTCACCAAATAAAACCATTTACCACCCCCCCACACACACACACCTTCCTCCCACCCCTGCCACACACGCATACTACCACCATGCTGTATGTCTTTCCCCAGGGGCGCATGGTCTGGGCTCAGCCCAGATTTCTCCCCGCTTCAGAGATGTACACTGTACAGTGTAGCCAGAGCCACCCCATGCTATCATTTTGTGGCTTACACTAAGGCAGGCTGGTGGCTAATGGAAGAGAATACTTAGGGAGATCCAGTTTCTAGTTCATGTAGTGTCAGACAAGTCACTGCCCCTCTTTGGGCCTCAGTTTCCTGGACAAGTTAACAGCCTCAGGGAGGGTGAAGGAAGCCCTTGTCTAGTATAAAGGGATGCCAACTGATGCCAGAGATACACACTGCTAATCTTATTTCTGAAGGGCACAGGTACCTATAGGCCTTTTAGGAGAATAGCAAACCAGAAGAAAACTTGGACTGGTTCTGCCTTACCAGTCAGTAATGTGGGGAAGGCAGGCAGATTAAAACAGATTCGTACAAACTGAATTTAGGAACTCAGTGGAGGAGGTAATGGTATGGGGATGTATCTAAACAACATTGGGTTGGCCTTCAGTGTCCAAAACAGGGAGAGCCGAGTGGAGTCATATTGTACTTCAGTAATTACTTGATGCATACCTTGCCTGATAGTATGTCCTCAGTTAAAAGCTGAAAAAAAAAAAAATGGACTTTGAGCAAGAGTCATCGCAGTTCTCAACCTAAAAATGCCAGACAGCTTCTTTTCTGGTATCACCAGCAACAAAGAACCTGAGCTTGGTCCCTGAAGTTTAATGTCCTGCCTCTGGCTACAGCTTTAGGACCATGCATTGTAGGAGCTGGATAAACTGACAGCCAAAAGGGAGAAAAATCCTTCCGGATTAAGAACACTAGTAATGCTTTTCAAAGACAACTCTCAATTATATATAAATGGTCCACTCCCCAAAATGGGTAACTAAGACAGCGGACCATGGAGGGGAGTGATTATATCCTGGAAAGATGACTAATCAAGAATCTCAGCCACCAGTCCCCTTCCCTCTCTGGTTCCCTTCAGTCAAGCTTCAGATCCAGGAGAGGAGGCAGGACCAGAGCTGAGAGGTAAGAAACAGTCTTCAACGCCATTCTAAGATCCAAAAGAACTGGGATTTGGAATGTCATGCACCCCTTCCCTAAGCTAGAACTGGCCCTGATTCATTCCTTGTCCCTGTACTTCTGGAACTTGGAACTTCACCTATAGTGACTGCAGATGGCATGAGAACTGCCTGTGACCACCTGGTGGAAGAGGGAGACACACCCCTCAGAGTAAGGTTAAAGAGGAAGCAGGCGGCACATGCCAGGGGGCGCTGTAGCTCACCACTAATGCTTCTGAACCCTGTAAGAATTCCTGCATGGTCCAAATGATTTAGAGTAGATTAAACCCAGAATAATCCTCTAGCACTAAAAAACTAATTTAATGGGTAGGGGAGGGAGAAAAAAAAGGCAAGAAAAAATAAAGCAAAAACATATGCGGTCTAAGTAAGTATCACTCACCCCATTTCTCTCTTTATACTATTTTAATGCAGGTGCTTGTGGAATGGATAGACGTCAGAACACATACATTATGGACAAAGGCTTCAAAGGTAGAGTATCCAATCCTGACGCCCCATTAGAAAGGGCTTAGCAAGATAAACAGTACAGATGTGAAATGACCAGGAATTCTACCAGAGAGACACTGCGCACATCCCTTACCTCACTCCCCCCCAAAGTAAAAAGACCACAGGACCTGGGGCTGCTGGGTAGCTCTGCTCAGGAGGAGCAATCATAATAATAATGAATTTATATTTCGATTTAAGTTGCACCTGCTTAGCAAGCGCTTCTGGGTTTTTTATAGATGCCAGCTAAATGTCTTCGGAAATGTAGAATGTCATTAACCAGCCAATTAGTATGAGTTAAATTGATTATAAATTCTGAAATAAAGTCAATCTACCTGCCCCAGAGGCCTCCTGTCGTTGTGCTGGCGAGGACTGCCACCCTGCACCTGCTGGCTTTCTGGAGCACAAGGAATGAAAATAATACCTAGCGTTAATACTGTATGGCACTGCACCCTCGAGATCTCTGCCCCTGAGAGCGGGGAGGTCGGGACTAATCCCAAGCACATGGGAACTGTAAGTTGGATCATCCTTCTAGGAAGTCTGTAAGTGAAACCAAGGATGAAGGTCAGGTCCTGCCCTCGGCTTAGGCTCTACGTTTCAATAACAGAATGTGTGAAATAGGTGGCTTTGGAACTATGTCACTTACTACTTTATTAAGTATTAACTGTGACCCTAGACTGGGAGCACTCCAAGGCCCAGTTTCCTCATCTGCAAGGTCAGGGTAATTATGCCTATCCTGTAGTCTAATGACTATCCTAATGTCTAATAAGATTATTATGAGTATCTAATAAAAATCAGATGGGAAGTGTTTTTTGCCTCTTCTAAAGGGTTGTACTAATGTAATAGGGCTGTCCTTTTGTCTCTGAGGTCTATTTAGGAGTCTCAGCCACGCTGAAAGAGACGATCAACAGCAAAGATCCCAGTGGCTATCACAGATCTAGCCGTGCACCAAGACCACCTGGAAAGCTTCTTAAACATACAGAGGTCCACACCCCCTATTGCCAAGACTCTGAAGGAGTAATCTAGAGTCCTGGAGTCTCCATTTGTTATTAGTACTTCAGGGCATTCTTAGGCAGCATATGTCATCCAACTAATACTTGGGAACCACTTGCCTAGACTGACCCAGATTTCCTGGATTACTGTTCTGGTTTTTCAGACTTAGCCTTAGTTATACCTGAGCCACAACCATTTCCTCACCAAGGAGAGCCAGTCATCTGTAGCCATCAGTGGAATGGTTATCAGCAGTGGAGCGAGCTAGGGGTCGTTCTGAGCAAGAGAGCAGGAAGGGTCTCCATGAACATGTCAGGATGTGTAGCCCAAGAGAACAATCTGAGAACAGGAGGTCAGTCACCTCTTGGCTTCTGGACAGCCAAAGTTCACTACTCTCTTGGGAACATCAATTCTGGCCATTTTCTGTGTATTGACTCAAACCATCCAAATGGAGGTAAGCACCATTACCATAGTGAATAATACAGTGGTGAGGTGAAGCTAAGAAGAGAAAGCTTTACTGTTTTATCACTGTGACCCAAGACCTCTCAGCTTCTTTCTCAAAGAGGTGTGGGGACTGTGCAGAAAGATCTCTTAAGAGACTTTCCAGCTCCGAAAATATGCATGACTCAAGCATGAGTAAGCTCAGACAGGCCCAGACAGTTCAATAAATGAGCACATAACTCTCCTATGCACTTCGTTGTTCCGTGCATTGCGATTAGGGTGACTGCTTTCAGACTCGAAACCGTAAATGTGTAACAAAGCTAAGGAGGGCAGTGTCTCTGCCTCAGCGTCATTCATTCCTGTTTTGTGGGATCATGTATCTGAGCCCGTAAGTGCAGGGAAGGCCAGATTTTGTTTCACCACTGACTATAATCACTCCTTAAATTAGAGAGATAAGCAGGCTGCCTAGGTACATATGCCAACAGAGGCTGGGAACCAACACACCAGAACAAGAGAATTCAAGAAGAGGAAAATGAAATGTCACAGTTTGGAACTTTACAGAAATACTTATCAAAGACATGGAATAAATCCCACTAACTGGCTGATAAACAAACATTTAATAAACTAGTCTGGACCAGGAACGAAATTACTTCCTAAAACTATTGGGCTAAACCAAATGAGACCCATTAAGAGTGAAGAGTCTGAGTGCTCTCTAAACTCAATGGGCAAGACCCTGGCCTGGAAGTTTTGGATTCGAGTCCTAGTTCTTACTGTGTGTGGCACTGACTGGGTCACACTGTTATTTCCTGGGTTTGATTTTTCTACCTCCATTAGAACGATGAGGTTTGTTGTACTAGCACCATTTCTACGGCCCCCTCCATGTCCTAATTCAGCCAGTGCTCCTTCTTGCCCTTGTTACTTTTCTTCAGCCCTCCGCTGTCATCCCAAAGTTGAACACCACCATGCACTACTTGCTGCGCTAACCCCATTTTACCTCTAAACATCTGTCCATCTCCCCTTCCCCCCTCAACACAATGATACTGTAACAAACTGCCTTAATGTTTAATTCCCTGTCAGGCATTTTAAAGTGCTACAGAAGAAATCCTCCCTGGCACTCTCCTTCACCTTTATGATCCTGAAATCCTGAATCCCACTGGTGCTGCCACAGGGAAGCCACCTGTATGCTCCTTGTTAATCCAGCCTCCACGGGTCTCCTTGCAATAACTTTGGGTTCCCAGATAGTGAGGAGTCCAGTGACATCCTGAAAACTATTTTTAGCCAGTGTAGTTCTCCTTCTGACTCTGAAATCTCCCTTTTCTTCTCACCATATCCTTGTCTCTCAATGAAGTGAAGAATGCTAACCTAGGGCCCAGGAAGAGAAAAGGCATTGTGGCTTTCTAATAATAGTCATAGGCTGAGAAGAAACATGTTCAGTGCCGGGGTTTTCCCCAAGTGTGAAATACTGACTTTACCTAGATGTTTGGGTGAACCTGAAAGTTCCAGTCCCACTCACTAGGTGGCCTTGGAAAATCATTTCCCCTCTCTGGATTTGCTGCTTCCTTTATAAAATGAATGTTTTTAGGCTCATTCCAAAGCCCCTTCAGCATCTGAGGGTAAGAAGACTGTGTGTGATTTGGGAGAGGTGGGAATAAGGTGAGAACAAACAGCAAGGCATTACAAAGCTAAACCTTCAGTCCTGATGCTAATTACAGGCCTTGGAGTAGTGACTCCCCAAAGCTTAAGTAGCTTTGGTGGATGCTTCCCCAGTCCTTGCAAAATGCCCCAAGGGCAGGGACTGGTTGGGGGGGCGGGGCTATAAAAAGACGAGGAAGTATCTCAGAGGGGCTGGTTGCTCTTCCCCTACCCCACCCTCCCTGAGGGCAGGCAGGTAGATGACTCAGCTGAAGAGACGAATAGCTTTCTAAAGTGTAAGTTTTCCACCTAGCCCTGCCCTTTCCTCCCTCCAGTTCCCACAAATAGAATCCAGATTATTCCATAATCCAACACCCTCTTCTGACCACCTCAAATCACAACACAGAATTCTCCATCCTTTCTTTCCCTCTGGTCCCTTTATGGAAGGTACAGCTTCAGGAGAAACAAATCCCCTCCCCCAAACCCAACTTCTCTTTTATTCACTTAGGGCATCCCCTATTGCACAGCAGTCTATTTGCAGTTGTCCCCCTTATCTGTAGTTTCTCTTTCCTCAGTTTCAGTTAGCCCATAGTCACATGATCAAGGTCAATAGTGGCCCGTCACAATGCCTACCTAGGCCGTTCACCTCACCTTACCATCTCACATCACAAGAAGGGTGAGTATACAGTACAATAAAGTATTTTGGGAGACCCCATTCATATAACCTATCACATTATAATTGTTCTATTAGTACTGTGTTTAATCTAACTGTGCTTAACTTACAAATTAAACTTTAGCATAGGTATGTACGCATAGGAAAAAACAATATATAGAGGATTCAGTACTATCTGTGGTTTCAGGAATCCACTAAGGATCTTGGAAAGTATCCCTGCGGATTGGTGGGGATGGGGAGACTGCTATATACTCCCAAACTTGAAGGCAGCCTTTTCTGGTGGAAATAAGAAGAGGGGCACGACTAGCTGACGGAGGATCTGCTCTTTGAGCCATAGCTTCAAGACTCCCCACTGCCCTAACTCAATCAATCATGGGATTATCCACAAAAAGCTTAGAGCCTGGCCTTTGTCAGCAGGGCTTGGCCCCACTGATAGAAGGTATTCCTTGCTGAGGGTAAGGGGAGGCTGTTATAGGTGTAATTTGCATTTAGAAATCTAGAACGGGAGGACGGGTAGTAATATGTAAGGGGAAAACACTATGATTGGATATAGGAGAAGATGGGTTGAGCCCTAACTTAACTACTTACTAACATTAGGTACACTTTATGAGCTTCAGCATCCTCATGACTAAAGTAGTAATCATAGCCCTTTCTGCCCAGCCCTCTTCATAGATGTAACAAGTTTCAAATGACCTAACTGGAGTCAATATACTAGAATAAGGGCCACATTTTCTGTCACTATTCCTCAGCTTTCAGAAAACATGCAACTAAGGTAGCCACCAATCAAAGTAAAAGGATGTGCCAGGGTGGGGAGGAGAGGAAGGTATAAAGAAGACTTTTCACTCAGGAGAAGATAGCCCTTCTATAAGCAGTTCTAGTCCTCAGCTTCCAAACCAGCAGCTCTGGGTCATACTGCCTTACTCTTTGGCTACCAAGTTCAGAGAACCCAAAGTGGGACCCATGCTAGGCTTCCTGGATATATCCCCAGCCCCTGTACTAAGAAACAAAGTACTCACTAGAAGCAACTTCATGTGGCTCTGGGCAAACTGTGGCCTAGGACCACCCATAACCCAGTTTCCTCATACGAGCCTCACCAGCACCTGGGCCTGCTCACTGTCCAGCAAGAATGTTTTCTCCTACTCCTCTCTAGGGCTCTATGCTAGAAAGAGGCCACAATCTGAGATGCGACCAAGGTCAACATCTACCCGTGGGCCAGGATGAGAAGGAAAATGCTGAGCCTGGTTGTGGAGCTCACTCTGCTACTGACAAGCAGTGTGACCTGGGGAGGTCACTTCCACGATAAGCCATGGTTTCCTCATAAGGAGTAAAAGGGAAGGAGAGAATTAATTATGGCTTTAGCTACATTGCAGGTATTAGGAATACCTGACTGAACTAATGGGAAAATGTACTTTTGTACAAGACTGAGGAAATGTTACCTGCTGAAACATCCATAACCCCATACTCAGTAAAGTAAATCCCCTCCCAACCAGTCACATGTTGTAGGCGAGAACACTGCTAGTGGTGACACACAACTCAACTGTCAGCCACATGGAATGTTCTGATGTCCCAGGACCTAGTCACCCCTTGAGTTACAATGATCCCTTTATTATTATTATTATTATTTTTTACATTTTCATCAATCTCATAAGCTGAAGGCAGAGCATGTGATGGTTCTAGTGGAAGACTGTCCAAGAATTTCACCATCTGCTACCACTTAACAGAAATTCAGAGCTGAGAAATATAGAAATTTCACCATCTGCTACCACTTAGCAAAATTTAGACCTCTGAAGACCACTCATTACTGTCGAGCCCCTACAATTCCATGCTTATTTCTAAACCCCTTGGCTGGCAGATCGTCACAGAACAATGAGGGCCAGAGTTGGCCAGATTACAAAGAATCTAGTGCTTTTTCCAGGCAAGTCTTGTGAGCTACAAAAGGCAGTGATCTTCCCAAAAGGGGAAAATGGCATAGAGGTTGAAGGAGGGGCTCCCCTTCCCTTCTGGGACTCCCCATCACTTCCTTCCTCCAGTGAGCTACGGTTAGCCTCATATTTGGAAACTAGTCTGCATCCTTTTGTACCCAAACACAGCCTGAAATGTTGGGGAAAATGTACCTGAGAGGCAGCAAGAGAGGAAACAGGAGTTCTAGTATCAGAAGAAGATACTGCTAAAATTGGTTTCCATTAGCATTCATAAGTACTGGAACAAGTGACCCCAGAAGATGCAATGGAAGGCTTACTAGACAACAGGAACTTTCCAAAGGCTAGCCTGACACCCAGGTGCTTTTTACACCTCTATTACACTTCTGCCTCCCCCAGCTCTGATCACAAGCTTCTCACGAGCAGGGATGCTGCGGAGTTTGCTGCTTATTAAAGGTTGCCAAACTGCTGGCACCTGTGCCAAATCACACACCTATTTCTTCTGAATCTAAGTTTCTTATCAAAAAGAATTCAGAGGAAGAATGGTATCACAGAACCAACACAGGCCAAGGAGTCCAAGGCATGCAGTCAAGCCTTGGCCTGCCACTTATGAGCTTACAGGACATTAGCCAAGTCACTTTTATCTCTCTGGGCCTTCATCCTATAAAATGCAAAGTATCTACTATCTTTGTAGGATTTTGTAAAAAATTAAATAATAGATGTGAAAGCACATTATGAGTATCTTGAATTAATCCCCTTCTGGTTCTGTACCTGAATACTATGAATAAAAATGTCTCTATCCCTCCAAAAACAAAAGTTTCTTTATGAAAAGAACACTGCCTACCTAGAAAAGCACTCTTCAACACATTTAAAGAAGGAAATCTTGGATTATCATAGGCTTTTACAGATCCAGGATCCTGAAGGCACATCAACTGCAATCTGTTTCTGGTACTGAAATTAAGTCTGTGTCCTTGTATGTCCTAAGAAATCTCTCTTGCCTTACAGATTACATGAAAGAATCCGTGTGCAGTTCTAGCACTTGTTCCTTGAATAGCAGTGAAAACCCATACGCCACAATTAAGGACCCACCCATCCTCACCTGCAAGCTTCCAGAAAGCAGCTATGTAGAAATGAAGTCGCCTATGCACAGGGGGTCTCCGTACACAGATATGCCATCCTTGTCGACATCTAATAAAAATATATATGAAGTTGGTAGGTGTCTCAAATAAGTAACTTAGTGAAATCAGGGAAATAGTGCAGCATATGAAGTAAAAATAAGCCCTCTCCATTCACCCTGTCTTGAAAACACACCCTTCTTTTGTTGCCTTTTAAGGAATCCAAGGTGAATGGTCTTGCCCAGGATCACCCTTCTCTCTCATGCAAGACATCAAATTCCCATGTCAACTCTGCTTTAAAAAGAAATACTAGGATTACTATAAAGCAGAAATGCTGGGGGGTGGGGAAATCAGTGGGCACACACACTTCAGATGATTGCTGATACAAATTCCAGTTTAAAAAGAAAATCAGAACAGACATTTGCAAGCTTCTAAATCACCCTCTTCTACCTTCTCCCAGTTTTACCTATGTCCCTGGGCTTATTGGGAAGACCCCTACCTCTAGGATATTCCAAACCTCTTGGTTTTGATCAGGGCTTGGAATTCTGATAGTACACTCACTTAAGTTTTCCATTTCGTGAGCAAGCCTCAATCCTAACCCTCAAGTATTTACCACACATCTATAAATCCCTGGCTTCTCTCCCTATCCAGTTAAATAGAACTCTGTTCCCCTCAACAGGCCACCAAAGCTAATCTGTTCTCTGAACTCATTTTTCACTATATTCCTTAGAGCCCACTATCAGTGTGGTCCAAGAAGGCCGCGGTCCTAACTCCAGCTATATCCAGAATCCATACGACCTACCTAGGAACAGCCATATTCCTGGTCACTATGACCTCCTCCCAGTCAGACAAAGCCCTGCCAATGGGCCCTCCCAGGACAAGCAGTCTTGAGAGAGAGAAGTCTCTCTCTTGCAATGTGCTCTGCTGAACATTCTGACTCTGAAAGAAGACAGTCCCTTGATACAGACTGACTCCACCTGCGTGTTAGTTATTATTTCCATCTGGAACTAAAGAAGAGCTTCCAAGTGGGACTGGGTAACTGTTCAAATGGTCTGTTCACAAGGGCAAATCCTATCACTCACCCACACCTAACCCCAAATGCCCAGGATTACATGATCTTTTAAAACACTTAAGACCCAGCTACTCATCAACATCAGCTAAATATAGATATTGATATACTTAATCCTCTGAAACATGTCGCCTATTAGGAAGCATATAAGCATAGGTTTCACGAATCTTCCTGGAGGAAAAGGGGAACTTGGGAGGGATAAGAATTACTTTAAAGCTCCTGAAATGTGTATGTGCTTTTGATTGCTGTTACCATCAACATCTGTTTTATTACCTAAGGTAAATAGCACACAGACATAAAAAGCGTGCTGTTATCAATCCTAAAGTACCTGTACATCTATGTCCGATCTGTAAAATTGCAAGTCAAGATTATGGTATATAGTCTAATACTGACAATTTCAATTTTTTAAAATAAGACTTTAGAAAATGCAAACTAACTTTCCTTCTTCTGCCCTTCATGGTAGTAGGAGGAGAAGTTTCCAAAGTACAGCAGCCTCTTTCAGTCTACAATGATTTCTAGGCCAGCTTTACCAAATCTTACTGATTCAAGGTTCAAGAACATTGCCAAGTCATGCCTAGCCTGGTCATAGCTCTTCAATCCATCCAACACCTGAGTCATGCCATGTGAAACAGAACTCTTGAGATGATGCCTTTAAGCAAGCAGTCACAGACTGGTAAGGATGAAGTATCCCTAAAAACAGCTATTTGGCCTCCCAAATTTATTTGGCTGGCATTCCTTGACTCAGGAGAGTACTTGTTTTCAAGCATTTCTTCATAAATCTTGAGCCTGATGTAGTATAGAACCTAAAAGTGTAGAAGAAATTAGATAAAAGTGGATATAGCAAGTTTAATAAGCTGCTTAAAAGTACATGATGCTTTTTGATGGAACTAAATGAACAGATGGACTGTAGTCAGTTGCTGTAACCTGATGTAAAACTTTACAGAAAACAGCAAATAAGGATATGAAGTACTTCTACCTTAAAACCACCACCTACTGAGATGGCCAAAAACGTATTACAATGAGCTAATTCTCCAGATCCCAGTACTTAGACATGTCCATACCTTCCACTACTAAACAGGTAAACTGGGGCTCAGTTTGAGTCAAACTGGAGCCAACTCCCAAGCCCTAAAAGAGAGAACCTTCTCACAAGAATTAAAGACCAGAAGGGCAAAGCGAGGAAACTAATGGTCACCCCTATACCACTCCGTCCTCTGATAACAGCCAGCCAGTAAAAAAATACTTCCAAAAAGGTAAACAGAAGTGGAACTAAATGACTGAGAAGCTGGAAGAGCAACTACAGCAAAGTGTGGGAATCCTGAAGCCCTTGATACAACCCAGAAGTCTGCCATGGAACCCATTAGCTGGGGCAATGACCAGAAAGGCAAGAAAATCAATACATGAGTAAATCCCCCTCCCTCACTTCACTAACGGCTTAAGCAAATTTCACTGTTAGGGGAAAACATAGAATACTTACATGAATGCTGCATGCGTGCATGGGAGCAAGTGATCAGCAACAGCAAACTTCCTTTCCACAAAAGCCTTATGAAATATAAATATTAGAAAATTCCTTTGTAGACCCAAGTAAATATTTCTCATACATATGTAGAAAGGAATAGAGATAAGAGACTTACCTCAGTATTTCAGAGCAGCAAGTGCTCAATTATCTTTGTAAAGCAAGGAGCAAGAAGCATGGCGAAGTCAGACCAGCCAGGACAAACTTCATCTCAATCCCAGGCTTTGCCTTCGTCCCCTACCCCGCATGCACAGTACTGCTGCCTGGCACACTGCAAATAAGCAGCATCATGCAAGTTTCAAGTGTCACCTCTTGTTTGCTGACTATCTTATGAGCAAGATTCAGCAAGAGGGAGCATGGTGGAGCTGCTAACGCACAGGGTCAAGAGAATTGAGTGTTACTTGCCCTCTCTGGGCTCCTTTCTTTCTCATGTATTAAGGGGAGGGGGGAAGGAAAGAGAGGTACAGAGCTCTAATAATCCTCTGGCTCTGGCATTCTATGACCGTTAAAGAAATGTAATACAACTCAAATTAGGCAATACAGAGGAGAAGGGAAAGGCAGAGGGTGTGATTCATCTATGGTGACAACAGTTGCCTTCACATATCTAAGAGTTACTGGTAAAAGACATTTCAATCTTACAGAGCAACTGTTAGGAACTTCTGTCTAGCACTATCACACATGGGTTATGGTCAACCTAAATATGTGCACTGTGTATTATATTGGCAACTTGGAAAGATCTGTTTATTTTACAGAAACCAGTTTTCACTCAGTGATGTGCATTCAATTCAAATGAATAAAGAAAACACTATTATTGTACAATAGCTAAGTGATACTATGAAATGGCAATACTTTTTTTAAAAACCCAGATTTGTAATATATTTGTTCACTGTGCAAAGGGACCATACCTTGTACAAAATAAAAGGAATTTCTCAAACTAATTTAACAAGAATGCCTACTGTTGTGTTGCACATTGAAAAGATGTCTATAATCTACAACTTAGGTTTAAAAGGTAGAACTAAACTACATTTTGTGTAGTCACTTTAGGCAGCCAGAGAAGTGAAAATTATCCCAATAGACGCTTGACAATAAAGTGAACAAGTTCTACCATATTTATAACAAGAGTCTCTTGCTTTAAAGTAATGAATGGGAACAACACATTCTTGTCTAAAAATTATTGAAAAATCTCATACACATCAAATGCTCAGATAGAGAATTTCTCTGCTTTCACAAAGATTTAAACTCAAAGGCAACTATTATAGCCTGTGCTCAGCTCCAGAGGCACAAAGGTACTTCTATGGAATGGAATAAAAGCAAGTGTAAGGCCTATCTAATTTGCATACATACAATGAATAGCTTTCCACTAGTAGAAGCTATCACCCAGTATATTACTGTGGGTGCATGTTTTAGGACCTTTTAAAACATAACCTTGTGACCTCACTGGTAAAGAAACAGCAGGATTAATTTTGTAGTAAAACACGGATGCTAAAAAAAATAGCTCACTGGATGCTTTCAAATTAAGTTTAAAAATTTTTCTTCATACCTGCAAAATTTGTACATAATCCTATTTAAGTCAACCTAAGCCTTTCAGCTTGTCAGTTCACAAGGCTTACATGACACTCAGAAATTATTCCCAATGTTTAACCAGGAATAACACATTTTTGTTAGAGACTAATAAGACTCATTCAGAAATTATCTAAGACAATTCTCAAGGGCTGGAGCTTGATATCTCAGTGAAAGACAAAGCATGATCAAGAGTTATAAGGCTAAAGGCTAAAAAAATTTACTGAGAATAGTGGTATTAGATTATGACTTGTGAGGTTCAGAATACTACCCAATACCATATATGATAACCTAAGGCTACAGGTTGGATACTCAACACAGAAGATTCAAGAATGACACATTCTATGAGCCATTCATCTAACCGGAAGATGGTAGAAGAGGCTCATTTAATCAGTATACGACAACACGGGAGAATCTTTCTCAGAAGGGATGGATGGATACACAGGGATTCATTATACTGCCATTTGTACTTCTGTAAAATTGTTTTATAATATTTACATACCCATAATTTTATGTAACTTTTAATTAAAATATTTTTTAGTCTGAATGGTAATCCTCAGACTATAGCTCCCCAAGCTAAACTAGGATGAATTCTAGGATTAACCCCCTCACTCTTTTAGATGTTCCTTCTTTATTGTTCTGACATGGAATAGCAGGGGGAATAAATATTAGAATATAAATACGAACAAAGCACATTCCCATGCTTATGAATCTTACAATTTAGCAATTACAAAAGGGCAGAGATAAATGGAGGGTCCTAGTTATTAGCAGGATACTGATTATACATTTTCTTCCCTGACTTGCAGAGCTAGGAAGACTCAAGAGCAATGGTACAATCCAAACCCACAGAAAGGGAAAGCTCTAGTCTCCAGTGACACACTGTCAGATTCCCTCGTCAATTCCAGCTTCTACCTCCTAAGCCATTGATTGTCTAGTCCAGCAGATGGCCCTCCAGAACCTTGGAGAGGAGAATGTATAAGGACTGCCATCTTAAAGATCTTGTATTTAGGCATCCACATAAATGTAAAATAAAACCAGTAACTGATGATCCTAGTAGAGCCTGCATTATTGGTTTCATATCCAAGGTAGTCTGCAGAAATAGTATTGCTTCCTGGGACTTTCTGCACTCTTCCATTTCAGGCATGACCTATAATATTCTTAGGGGTTTATGAAGAAATGCTTTGGTATAGAGACTAGTACAAGGGTCAGTAACTTCTTAAAGACAAGGATCTGTACCGCTTCCCAAGAGAGAGGTATCCTGAGACTGGAAGCAGTCGAGGGAAATGAATCTAAAAGCAATACTCTTACTCACTGGCATTAACAGGCAAGTTTAGTTCACTGACTCAAAGAAAAGGAATCCTATCGGCTACTAATTTTCACGATCATCCTGGTACTGGTAACAGAGTAGCTAACAGCAAATATTACAGGACATCTATGCTGGGACCTATCAATAATATTAACTGAATTCAAATGGTTAGACTACTAAACTAACAACCAAATAATGCCATTTGTATCTTGTGTATTTTGCCACAAAAACCTATACACTTGGACTTAGTCATAGGTTCTCCTGGACAGCTAGCTCTATGGACTGTTCTACCTTCTTACAGATTTCTATAAGAGGTAATAGTAAAAAAAAAATTAAACACAAATATTTTAAAAGTTCTCTCACCCAGACATGAATATATTTTCAAAGTATATTATTAAAAGCCAGCAGAATTTTAACAGAAGCCAAAACAAGCAGTTCTCAATTTACAGTTGACAAAGCAGCCCAAGTGCTCCTCCCCCCTTAGCACATGATACTTCGATGCATATTTTTGAAAATGACAGTCATTTTGCAAATGTTCTGAAAGCTTTCATCTTATGGAATACAGTTAACATGGAAATAATGATAACATTTTAATCAAGTTATTTTAAGACCAAAAACATTTTGCGAAGAAGTGCTTTTTACTTTTACTATTAAACTTGACTTCAAATTTGTAACAATTTAGCTTTAGTACCTGTAGAGTTCATTCACAGAAATACTGAACTGGAGCTGGGATGAACCCCAGAAATAATCTAACCCATTCCCCTCACTAACTGGAAGAAGGTGAGGCTCAGAGAGAAAAGACTAAAAGATCTGTGACTAGAATCCAGGTCTTTGTCACCCAGTTCAGTGCTCTATTATACCTGCTACTTTCAGTCTTAAACTCAAAGAGTTTAGCACACTTTTTAATGTATACCTAGTATCAGATGTCCTTTGAGATACTCTTTCTCTATCCTCCAACTCAATTTTCAACGAAATGGATGCTTCAATTAAAACCATTTCTCAGCCTATGATCTCCTTTACAGAAGCTATGATCTCCTTTACAGAAGCTGTAATGACATTTTGTATAATTCTATTGTTACCTTCGGCCTCCTGTAGTCTGGGGAATACAACCATCCTTTAAAACGTTCAAATGACAACTTTAGTTTATTTGGCCTATCCTTTACGTGAATGGAAAAAGTGGCCTGTCAAATCCCAGCAAGGGTGTGGTACCCAGCACCAACCCACCAAGAACAAAAATCAGCCTTCCTCTTTTTAGCACTAGCCTATTATGCTATCCCACTAAAGCATGTGATAGAAGCGGGTCCTTTCATGGTTCTCCCCCCACCCCCCAGGGAATGCATGCCATGCACAGTCCTTATACAAAATTCGTATTTTGTTTTGAAATTTTTTCAGGCTTAAAATGTTTGTAAGATATCAAATAATCAATTTCTATTTACTTCCTGTGTTTAAAAAAACAAAAACAAAAACAAACAAACTCCATAAACTGAAACCTAACAGGCTGGAATAAGTTCTTAATATCAACCCAAGCTTTGAATTATTCTGCTTCTTGTACTGGCCGAAAGTGTCTACACAGTTTTTTCTCTTTAAGGTAGATAGAAAAAACCATGACAACATTCAAACCACTGAGAGCATTTGTTATTTTGTAAATCCAAGTCACTGAAGACAAAATTAAAATGTTCATTTTCCTACTGATGAAATAAAGAAGACAAGCTCTGATGGGCAATCTAAACTCAAGACGTCTAACTCTTCTGCAGAACCTTTCAGAACTTAAAAGACCGCTGGCCTAAGTCACCAGCTAACACCCCTTCTTAGAATTACAATTTAGCATTCACAATGCAATGGCTAACAATAACTTACCCCTACAGAGTGGTAACTACTAGTAAAGAAAATTCATAGATAGCAGTTGAGACCATGACATACAAGTTAAATGAAGTCAAGATGGTTAACTGGCTTTTCAGAACAGGTTAAAAAAAGTTTCAAAGTTAAAATAACTGAAAACCAGGGTCAAGCAGCAAAATACTTCTGAATTGCCTTGAGCCCTAAGCTGTCATAATATTTTAAATCTTAATGGTTCTTATTTGAGACAGTTGGTCTCCTGAGATCCTTTTCAGAATGAAGACACGGTTAAGATGCAATCAAAGACATTTTCTACTACTATTTAAACGGTTCTTGGAATTCTCCCAAAATCCAACCATGCCCACGGCAACATTAAGTCTATACTTGATGAAAATTCAAAGTTACTGATTTTCAATTCACAACCTAGAGTTTCCTTCATCTTAAATTTTGTGAAAGATTTACTACCAATTTTGAGTAAATCCCTCTTTCTGGTGACACTGTTATATATGAAGGTACAACGATTACTTCCTTAATGTTTTTGGTGATACTTTCTCCAAGAAAAGCATAATTGAACCATATGTCTAAAATCAACTCTAAATTCACACAATGATGCCTCCAATTTAGTGTTTACTCTGTAATGCAAGGACCTATGCTCTTCCGCATCAGAATCACATATTCCATGGCTGCATCCAAAGCACTCAGAGGAAAAATGTAATCTGACAACATAAAGAATAGTCCCCCTATAACTGTTTATTAGAATGTGAATATATTCCAAATCAATAACTAAAAAATAAAATTAAAACAAAAATAAATCAAGTTACAGAGCATGCATAAAATACAAAGTAGCGATTTACAAATAGATAATAGTATCTTCATAACCAACTAATACTCTAAAATAATAAGTGGCTACAGAAGAAAACCAAAAAGAATGACCACAGCAATGCCTTCCGTGTGCCCCACACGTCATGAGCACCGCAAAAGATAGATTAACTATGAAACATAGTAATCTATGCAAGCCCACACACACATATTTTTGTACTTGGGGGATATTCCACCATCCTGAATAGTATCAATTCAGTTGACACAACTTTCAGAACACTGCAGAGTAAGTGCTTAATATTATCCACAAGAAAGTAAAATTCAGTATTAGTAGTGCACATTTCTAAATGGGAAACTAGTTGCTCCACCGATTTTAATAATGTAATGGGGAAAAAGTAGTTCAGGTTTGTATAATGCCTAAATGCATTCTATTTAAACTCAAGGTACTACATACTAAAAGAATACATGCCGTTAAGTGGTACCACTTGAGCAGAAAGTAACCTCTCACTATATTCTTCAGACATACTGACACCAGATATTTAACTGGACTGTATTCCTTAATATATTGCAAAACTCAAAAATTAGCATTGTTAAAATAATCATCCATGCCTGCTGATAGATATGGTGATAAAACTAGGTTGCATTTCATTTACTGGAAGGTTTTAAGACAAAATTAACACTTCACAATTTGATACTAACAGCATCAAATCAGTTATTGCCTGAGCAATAAAATGCCACATAATCTACTGCCAGGAAATTAGATGAGTTCAATGATTCGGGCTGCCTGATCATTTCAACAGAGGCATCTCAGATGGAATTCCACCAGTCTCTCAAGTTCCCAGCCTGCCAGGCAGCATCGTTTAACATATGGCTCCATAACCACACTGCTACTGAAACCATAAAACAGTCTTTTGTTTATTAAGATAATTCTTGTCCAGAAAAAGTGTCCCCCTCTCTAATCAACTTTGATGCTTACAAAAATTAAAAAACAAAATTTACTAAACTACTTAATCCTATTAAGGCATTTTAGAAATTGATTTCCAGAATAATGGAAAATTTTCAAGCTCTCAAAATCCTGCTGTTTATAGGGAAATTCTTAGATTTGTGGAAATATACACTACATTGAGAGAAGAGTGTATGAATTATAAGCTGCTCTGTGGCAAACTGATAGCTTATTTCTTCTAAAGTCTTCTTAGTTTGATCAAGACCAATAGGTCTGAGCTTCAAGTGATCAAGTTCTAATATGTCCTAGAGTGACAGGCTTCCATGATGAAAAGTAAACAATAACTGAGGAATCCAAACATTCAGTTTATTAAACTAAGGCTAGTGAAGCCAAAGCATGAAAAAAAGCTGCAGTCGTTCGGGACAAGTGGATGATTTTATAAAGCTAAAATCAAAAGACTTAAGACATGAGAAAATCCATAAGTATGAGGAAGTAATAAAACACAAAGTGACCACAAGAATTACAAATATATTTAAATCTCAGACCTGGGAAATGGACTATACACAGCCTTCTAGGGGAGAAGAGAAACGCCTTATATGTTCTGACAGCACTGCACCTTTGGCTTGTTTTCAGTGGTTGGTGGAACATGAATAGGAACCACATTGTTGCTTGGAGACATGTCATTTTCACGTCTGTCTGACATTTGCTTCTGGGAAACAATGCGGTAGATCTCTGGAAAAAAAAAAACAGCAATACTCACTATGAATAGACTGATTAGTAGCAGCTACAGAAGTACACAGAAGTAGAAAACAGACTTGCAGAAAATGACTGCAAATAAACTTGGACAAAGAATGTATAAATTTAAAGTTTTATTTTCAAACAGCCATTGATTAGAGTAACAGTAAGAAGAGAAAAAAAGGTTTTCCATTTCAGAAGGAAAGGTTCACCAATCACTTAAATAGATTGGTTCAAAGACATTACAGTTTATGGGATTAGATCTAAATTAAGCTAGGAGAAAAATAAAAATTAAACCATGAGAGTATTTTTAGTCTGACCCTTATCAAAATCCCCTGCATACACTGATACTGTACAACAGAAAAATAAAAATAAATTCTGCACTATGAGATACATTAGTATATTTCGTGTCTGTATAGGGAAGAGCATAACTTCATAAATACGCCAAAATCCCAAAGGACTCTTAAAAACGGAGGGAAAGATAACGTCTATCAATGCCTCCTGAACTACTAAAGTTAAATTGTAATGAAATAATTATTAACCAGGAACTTAAGATTTTATGACACTTACCAAAACTAACTGTAAACAAAACAAAATAAAACAAAAACTGTCTACCTTTTCCCCTAGACATTAAACTCTGTAAAGACAAGCACTTTATCAACCTTATTCAGTTTTTTTTCTCCAGGATATGCCATATAGTAGGGGTGTGGTAAGTAACTAGTTGGTCCAATAAATGTTATTAATTTCCTCTAAGCCACGTATCTTTATTAACTCATTTTATTTGGTCCTTTATTTCACTGACTGAAAGTATTTCCCTCGGACTAAATTATAAACTCCTTACAAACAGAGGTTGTATCTTGTTTATCTTTGGTCTCCTAGTTCTCCTCCTCCAAAAAAAAAAAAAAAAACAAAAAACAAACAAACAAAAAAACACCTGAAAAGGTAAGAGAATTCTAAAACTGGGACAAATTGATATGATGTGCCTACTATTATGATGTACTATGAAAGACACTGGATTCCTATGAAGGACATCAATGTTTTGTATTCTTGCCAAAATTATTTAAAATTAATTTATCCTAAGAAAACAATTAGATTGTCCCAGATTGAGGGAAGAAAAACTGGCCAAGAGTCTTCAAAAATTTTGTTATAAAAATGCATTTAAAAGATGGAGGCAAATGTTCTACAACTGTAGTGACCAATATGGCAGTCACATACTTAAATTTAAAATCCAATTCCTCAGTCCACAAGCCATATTTCAAGCACTCAATAACTTGTGCCCAGCTCTAAATAGCTACTCTATTTAATAATACCCCAGATATAAAACAATTCCATCAATGTGTGACCTTTGGCTGAAATGACATTTAAAATGTAAAAATCAAATCTATAAAAGAATTAGTAGTGTACTTGGAGAAACAGAAATATGAACTGCACATTAGTTAATACCATATGCACATAAATTTCTTAAATATGATATATGGTATTGTGATTATGCAGAATGCCTTGTACTTAGGCGATAAAATGTTTCAATATTAACTTGTAAAAAGTGACACAATGTCTGTAATTTACTTTCTGAAGACTGAGCAAAAGGGAAAAAAAGTATACACACACATAGAAATAGATCAAATGTGGTAAAGTGATGATTCTATAAGGGTACAACATTATTTCTATAATACTTGAAAATTTTAAAAATAGAAAGTTAAAGGCTAAGAAAGAGGAAGTAGAATTGTATTTTCAAAATGCTCCAAGAGCATGTCAACCAACTGTAATGTAGTAACATCACTTGGATTGGATTCTAATTCAAAGTGTTAAAAAAAAAAACCGAGACAGAAAATTTTAATACTGTGTGGATAAGTAAGAAATTACTTGCCAATTTTTGAATAGTTTTGTTGTTATGGGTTTATGCCCTAATCGTTAAGCTATACATCATGAAATGTTTACCAATTAAATGATGTAATATCTGCCATTTGTTTAAAAAAAAAAAAAAGGAATAGGTGGAACAAAACACTGGTCATGAACTGATGGTTGTTGGTGGCTACATGGGAGTTCAGGATACTGTCCTCCTTTTGGTAATGCTGGAAACTTTCTACTACGAAAAGTTAAAGAAAAATGAATGTGTTAAATAAAAACATTTTCTCCAAATTAAGAACTAATTTCCCTAAAATTGAACAACAGCAAGCTGTAGTCAACTGATGTGTAAACCAGCAAAAACACTGACAGCAATAATGTACCTTTTCTTACTTTTTTGGGGGTTGGGGGGGTGGCTAAAATTTATGTTTGAGAAGACTGACACTACTTCTCAAAGCTGAAGAAGTATCAAGGGAAAAACAATAAAGAAAGCCTACTGATTGAATTTTTTTAAAAAAGGATATGTAGTCTTCATTTAGATTCTTTTTATTGCAAAAAGATGGAAATGGGAGAACTTGTCAAGGGTCAAGGAAAAGACACTCATTCAATCAGGCTAGTGGCTAAAGAATAAAGACAATTAACAACTTAATGTAAAACTCTACTGTTCATTCTTTAATGTTCTCTCTATTCCCAAACTGGATGGCTCCTCTTTAAAAGTGCAAATGATTAAATGTGACCCTCTACAATTTTAACTTTACAAGTTGTTCTGAAGATTCAAGTTAGGGAAACCAAAACAAAAAATATTTTTAGGCTCTTACATGAAAAGCAAATACTGTAACAGAATAAAAGGCAGAGTTCTCAGAGAACAGAAAGTTAAATATTAAAGAGATCCCATTACAAAGCAAGAAATGTGAGCAGTATTGTATAACTGGTCTGCAAGTACTGCACACTATTTTGTAGAAATAGATTACTGTGACATTTGTCCCAGTCACTAAAAAGAGATCCGCTAATGAAAATACCAAAGCAATAAGGAAAATAAGAAAGCACTGGTCAAAAAACATAAAAGAAAACTTTTCTTCAAGTAGAATGGGCACTAAGAAGCTACTCAAGTAATTTATTTAACATCTCCTGTGGCTTTTTAAAAGAAAAAAACACCTTTGTTAAGAAAACAGGAAGCAGGTAGCTTCTAGCTGGTATCTGATTAGAGGTTATTTAAGTGAAGGAAGAGAAACAGGACTAATAAAGTACTAAACCAGATGCAAATATTTTCTTCTTTCAAGGGCATGTTCTCCCTTAGAACCAAATGTATGTGATACAATTCCTACACAACCCCTTTTCAAGATTTCCAAAGGTTAGGCAAGGTTAAAAAGAAAAGGAATTCTTCTGTGTCGTTCCTATGTTAGAATCTCTTATAAATCTAAGTAGTAAGTTAAAATATTAATAGAAGATAGTTTTAAATAGAACCTGGTAAAATTCAATTAAAAAGACATATGCCTATTTCTACTCTAATGAAAGTATGAAGCAAGTTACAAAGTACACTCTAAGGAAATTAAATGCAACTGTTCCAAATTGGGGAATTAAAAAATCCCTGGGCTCTCAAAAATTGTGAAAATAACAAAAGCCTGAGTTATTCCACTACAGCCTAGGTTAGAATTTCTTAGGCCTTCTTCAAACCCATTGCTCACCGTTAAAATGCTCAAACTGATATACCGACACAAATCTGAAAGACTGCCACATGCCAAAAACAAAAATACTACACCTAGGGGCGCCTGGATGGCTTAATTGGTTAAGCGTCAGACTCCCGATTTCAGCCCAGGTCTTGATCTCAGTGTCAAGCATTCAACCCCCACACTGAACTCCATGCTAGGCACAGCGCCTACATTTAAAAAAAAGAAAGAAAGAAAGGAAGGAAGGAAGGAAGGAAGGAAGGAAGGAAGAAAAAAAGGGGGGGTGCCTGGGTGGCTCAGTGGGTTAAAGCCTCTGCCTTCAGCTCAGGTCATGATCCCAGAGTTCTGGGATCAAGTATTGGCTCTCTGCTCAGCAGGGAGCCTCCTTCCCCAACTCTCTCTCTCTGCCTGCCTCTCTGCCTCTTGTGACCTCTGTCAAATAAATAAAGCAAATCGTTAAAAAAAAAATCCTACACCTAATTAAATGATTCTCACTATTTTAATGATAAAATTAAGAATTCAGCCTTCATAACTAAAAAGATGACTTGTGCTTATTATGTGGAGAAACCTTACAGGTACCACTTTAACCAAGTGATCAGAGTTAACATCACCAGTAAATAAATGCAACAAACCAGTATCATGACCTCCAAATGAGATACACTCAAATCACTTTTGTCGTGTTCTTGCTGAAACTGCAATAATCTGAATTTAATCATGAGGAAACATGAGACAAACCCAAATGGCAGGACACTATAAAATAAACGACCTGTACCCTTCAAAAGATGTCAATAAACTGAAGACTAAGGATCTGTTCCAGATCACAAGAGATGTAAAAGGTAGGAGAGCTGAATGTAATGTGTGATTTGATCTCAGAATTTCTTCTGCTAATAAGCATGTAATTCAAACAACTGGAAAGATGTGCACAAGGTCTGTAGCTAAACATTGATATGGACTACAATCTAACTCTGATTTTTTATAACTGCACTATGGTTATGAAAGAGGACATCCTTGTTTTTTAAAAATATGCACTGAAAAGCACTTAGGTGCAAGAGGCAACATGTCTGCCACTCTCAAATGGTACAAGAAAAAAAACAGTACACGGCATCACTGTCAAAACTCTAAGTTAAAAGAAAAAATAATAAGGGTATGGCAGTATGGGTTAAAAACATCCCTTAACAAACCTGAGGATGAAAGAAAACAACACTGCACAGCAATGAAAAGTCTGGGCAGTCTAGCAGGCTCAACTCAAGTACTAGCTAACTACTTCTAAAAATATCAGCAAAATTGTCATGGAGTTACCAGCAAATTCACAGATGTTAAAAATGCCACAGGTCTATTCTAAACAAGCAACACAATTAACTTTGGAGTAATAATGTAGATAAATTTTCCACACATAATTTTCTACATTAAAAAATTAAAAACCTGTTTTTTCCTCCAGCAACAGCAAACACAATGTAATTGCTCTATTAACGCTGTCAACATTCAAGGTAGAATTAAACCTAATGAGATTACTGTTGTCTTTTCTGGTTTTTTGTCCTCCCCATTTCTTTTACCCCCCCCCTTTTTTTTAAAGATTTATTTATTTTGGCGGGGGGGGGGGGGCAGAGGGAGAGGGAGAGAGAAATCCAAGCGGACTCTGCACTGATCATAGAGCCTGATGAGGTGTTAGATCCCATCATCCCTAAATCACCACACAAGCCTAAACCAAGAGTCAGATGCTAAACCAACTGTACTACCCAGATGCTGCATTCCTCCCTGTTTTTTCTAAGTATTAATACTCCCACTGGTATAAAGAGAAGAAAAGTTTAGAACAAACATCCTAGCACATGCAAAAGAACAGAGGTCTACTGCCCTATGCAATAGCAGCTGATCCCACAGAACAACACAGAGATTTGCAGAGTAAGCTGAGAAAGTAGTGAATATAGAAAGGAAAAATGGTAGTAACTGAAGCTAGTCTTCTTAAATCTAGAATTTTAAGAATTTTAAGAAAAATAACCAAATATTCATCTTTTTTTTTTTTAAAGATTTTATTTATTTGACAGAGAGAGAGCCAAAGAGCACAAGCAGGGGGAATGGCAGAGAGAGAGATGAAGAAGCAGGCTCCCCATTAAGCAGGGAGCCCAATGTGGGGCTCAATCTCAGGACCTTGGGATCATGAGCTTATTAGCTGAAGGCAGAGCCACCCAGGCACTCCTAAACATTCTTCATCTTTAAGGACAAAACAGTTTAATGTGAAGTATATATCATATTTATTGATTAGTTAGTTCATGTTTGAGTGATCATTAAGTTCAATGTTATAAACTGGTACATAAAATAGTTAACTGCAGGTAGTCTCATCTTCACATAGCATCAGAACAGTCTAGAAACAGAGATCAGAATGGGCTACATTACAGAGGAGAACTGATGGGACATAAAAATATCTCAACAAGGGGGCACGAGGGTGGCTCAGTGGGTTAATGCCTCTGCCTTCGGCTCAGGTCATGATCCCAGGGGTCCTAAGATCAAGCCCCGCATCAGGCTCTCTACTTAGCAGAGAGCCTGCTTTCCCCTCTCTCTGCCTCTCTGCCTACTTGTGATCTCTGTCAAATAAATAAATAAAATCTTAAAAAAAAAAAAAACTCAACAAGAACTGACTAAAAAGTTTTTTCAGATGTTTTCAGAAGCCTTGAGAGACTCACAGACCCTCAAGATGACTTAACTCACTCACTACTTAAGATACTGTGACTCTAGGATGAGGGAGGTTCAGTGACTAGTTACACAAGGAGTAGGAACAAAATGCTAGTAAAAACCTACAATTTGGGGCACCTGAGTGGCTCAGTGGGTTAAAGCCTCTGCCTTCAGCTCAGGTCATGATCCCAGGGTCCTGGGATTGAGCCCTGCATAGGGCTCTCTGCTCAGCGGGGAGCCTGTATCCTCATCTCTCTCTCGCTCTGCCTGCCTCTCTGCCTACTTGTGCTGTCAAATAAATAAATAAAATCTTTAAAAAAAAAAAAAAAACAACTACAATTTGTAGGTATAAATTTTGTACTCTACATATTGATTCACTAAGAATCTGCACAAGTGATTTTAAGATAAGAAGTAGAGGGGCGCCTGGGTGGCTCATTTGGTTAAAGCCTCTGCCTTCAGCTCAGGTCATGATCCCAGAGTTCTGGGATCAAGCCTCACATCAGGCTCTCTGCTTGGCGGGGAGCCCGGCTTCCCCCTCTCTCTCTACCTGCCTCTCTGCCTATTTGTGATCTCTGTCTGATAAATAAATAAAATCTTTAAAAAATATATATATAGGAAGTAGAATTTGCAGATACACAGCAATATTTAAATCTTGCTTGCAATGTCTATAATGAAATCTGACACAGAGTTTCTAAAGGAAAGCTACTATGTTCCAAAAACTAATGCAACCTTAGCACCAGTTGTTAGTCGCTATTTTTCTGGTAACAGAAAAGAGTTCTATTAAACTATTGTTTATTATATCTACTGTATGTGAATCACCAGTATCTACTTTATGTTTAACGAAGTTTTTTTTTCATTCTTTAATGACTATTTAGCTACTAATTAATCAAATGTCCACTCTGTACCAGGGATAGCTAAGTGTTTTACATGTAAGAACTCATGTACTCATTTTTAGAGTCTAGAGTAGATGTCTCAAATGACAGGTGATTCTTTTCGATGGGTTATAGAGACAAAAACCTTTAAGTCACAACATAACAATCAAGTCAAATCATATCACAAGGTATTTATAAATATAAGCCACCTTCTCTCAAAACAAAAAAAACCTCCCCAAGACATATTTAAATTTTACAGATAAAGAATTTAAGGCCTAGAAAGGTTAAGTAATTTGGCTAAGATTACAAAGCCAATGAAAAGTGAAGGAGGCAGGACTAAAATCTAAGCCAGCGCTCCAAGTCCATGCTCTTAAATTCTAGGCTTTATTCTCTACCTATTTCCTATTTAAATAATCTGTGAATCACTAAATTCTACACCTAAAACTAATATTACCTGTATGTTAACTAACGAATTTAAATAAAAGCTTAGAAAAATTAAGATTAAAAAAATTGGGGCACCTTTGTACTCAGTTAAGAGTCTGACTCTTGTGGAGCCTGTTTAAGATTCTCTCTCTCTCTCTCTCTCTTGCTCTCCCTCTGCCCTCCCACCTTGTGCTCACTCTCTCCACCAAAAAAAAAAGTTTTAAAAAATTAAAAATTAAAATCCTTTCACTTCTAATATAAGTGCTGCATACAAAGAATACATTAAAATCTTGTTACATTAAAATTGGAAACTAATTTAACCATTTCTCCATACGGACTTGTTAGAACACCATATTAGACTATGCTATATAGTAATCCTATACTCCATTATTTACAGAGTTCTTAAAAATAATATATAATTTTACAGTACTTTAAAAAACCCAAACTACTTACTAGAGGATTATGATTAAACTTGCTGATAAATTGGTCATTCTAATAAAGTCAAAGTTAGTCAACACAAATACACTGTCTTCTTGTAATTCAAGGTTGACCTGATCTGCACAACTACATTTTAAAACAGCATGAACTTTGTTCTTTCCCCACTACTTATTTAAACGTTTCCATCTGTAATCACTTGCTGATTCTCTCCACAGGTGACACTGTGCTGCTTCTACAACATATCACAGGAGAATTTTACTTTTTTCACTTAAATTTTTTTAAAAATGTGGTTTTCTCTAGCTGCTACTACAATGTATCAGAACAAAGGAAGCCTTTTCTTTACTGAATTTCAAAGGGCATTTATATCTTTCCATAGCCAGGATTTCAATATTTATCTTATGAAAGTGCCTTTGAGCATTACCACAAAGTATGGAATACCTGGATGAAGTAATAATAGAAGTGAGGAGTATTTTCAAAGTACTTTTCCCAATATAAACCAGATAAATGAGGATCATTAAAGCTCAGTGTGCAAGGGTTAACTAATTTGGTCCTTTAACAGCTCTTTACAGCAGCACTCAAATGATAGTCACTCTCCGTGTGATATATAGTTGTTTCTTAATTTGTTTAAATTACATTCCTAAAACATCAAATTTTCACTAATATAATCTAAAAATTCAAGTCTTACCTGTCAGAATTGTCTGAAAAGCAGCTTCTACATTTGTAGAGTCTAGGGCTGAAGTCTCAATGAATGACAAACCATTCTTTTCTGGCAGGGAGGGGTGGGGAGATAAAAACTTCAGTCTTGTCAAATTTTACACAAGAGATGTAACATATTCAAGGCTTCAAAAGGAAAATACAAACTTTCTAAAAATTAAGGCCTCCCCAACTTCTTCAGCAGTTAAGGGCATCAAAGAATAGTGAGAAATTTTCACTGGCTTCTTAATTAAGAAATACTTATTACAGCTACATACTACCAATGAACAGCAATAAATGACGTTACTCAAAATATAATAAGCTTATCAAATACTCAGTTATTTCCATCTATTACCGTCCTTCTCCCCCATCAACCCACAGAGTTATACAAACATGGATAGGTAGGTGTTATTCACTTAAAACTCTATTTTTTTTTAATGAAGTTTCTTGCCTAGAAAACTTAAAAAACTATTCACATCAAATCACTAACACATTGTCACAACTTTCAACTAGTCAAGAATACACAATCCTGCCTTCTGATAGGCTACCCCTACCAGAACAGAAGAGCTAGGCAGGTCCTCTACTAAGCCAAAAAGTTTTTAACTCCTAGTAGCCACATTCCCTGTGGGTTGTTAACACTCCGTGGGCCAGTATCTTTCAGACCCACACAGAGCAGCCTTACACAGACATAACAGAGAAATAGACAGGAAGCACAGAATAAACTGATAGATGTCATCTACCCCTTCAAAAGGAAAGAAAGTAGGATTTATATTTAACTTTTGGCAGCAAAAACTACAGTGTTACAATTCAAAGTTAAGCAAAAGAGAGTCATCACAAACTTTCAGAACAACAATCCTCGCTGAGCTTTCATGTTTACCTTTCTGAAACTATTGTAAGCGATTACAGTCAGTGGAAAAGTATCAAAACTGCAAGATGTTAAGAGTAAAAAATACAGAATCTCTGTAATACCAGGCAATTCGTATCACTAACCTGCAAACGCTCTTGCTTCATCTGTAGGAACTGCCCTGAGATGACGCAAATCACTCTTATTGCCCACAAGCATGATAACAATGTTACTATCAGCGTGATCTCTCAGTTCTTTCAGCCATCGTTCTACATTTTCATATGTGAGATGTTTAGCAATGTCATACACCAATAAGGCACCTACAGCTCCACGATAGTATCTGAAAACAGAAAGAGGTATTTAACTATTAGGAAACAACCATACAATGAAAGAGAACACCAGAAAGAACTAAATATATGGATTATTTATATATATATATATTTTTTTTTTTAAGATTTTATTTATTTATTTGATAGAAAGAGATCACAAGTAGGCAGAGAGGCAGGCAGAGAGAAGGAGGAAGCAGGCTCCCAGCTGAGCAGAGAGCCCAATGTGGGGCTCCATCCCAGGATCCTGGGATCATGACCTGAGCCGAAGGCAGAGGCTTTAACCCACTGAGTCACTCAGGCGCCCCATATATGTGGGTTTTTTTTTTTTTTTTAATTTTATTTATTTGGACAGAGATCACAAGGCAGAGAGGCAGGCAGGGGGTGGGGGGGAGGGAAGCAGGCTCCCTGCTGAGCAGAGAGCCCAATGCAGGACTTGATCCCAGCACCATGAGATCACAACCTGAGCCAAAGGTTTAAGCCACTGAGCCACCCAGGCGCCCTAGATTATATATTTTTAAAAACATATTTTATAAGTACATTTCAAAATCCTAATACTGGAATTCTTACAAGGGAAAAAAGTACTTTTTCCAATACCAAAAATCAGCTAATTCAGTTGACGGAGTCTATTTCTTAGAAATTAAAGACTACGAGACTTACGCTGATGTTATAGCTCGGTATCGCTCCTGCCCTGCCGTGTCCCATATCTGTGCCTTTATGGTCTTCCCATCAACCTGGATGCTTCTTGTTGCAAACTCTACTCCAATGGTGCTCTTACTTTCAAGATTAAATTCATTTCGAGTAAATCGAGATAAGAGATTACTCTTCCCAACACCAGAATCTCCAATAAGGACAACTGAAAAAAAAAACAACAAAGCACTTAAGGTCAGATGAATGAGGCAGATACCGTTCAGAATACCACTATGTTTTAAAGCAAAAAAGACAGAGCATCTGATTTTTTAAAAGGGATGGGGGTAGAGGAGAGACGAAGAGTCCATGTTCTTTACCTGTTACCAATCGATAAAATCAATTTATTCTTTTTAAACTATGTCTACCTACATAATAACTTCCACACATCATCTGCTTAGCACAAACACAGTATCCTGTCTTACACATGCAATTTTAACTACAGGTCCACTAGGCACTGATTAATTACTGTCAATGCTATACCAACCTTACTACCACAGAAGGTAACAACATGAAAGATACCAAATAAACTCCAAATAAACAATTTGTGATATTAAAGTATATCATATCACACATGAAAGCAATAAAGGATGTTAGTGAGTAGAAAAGAGGGAAACAGTGAAAATGTTCTTAGTTTCATCAAAGACTGGGTGTGACCTCAGGACTCACACCTTGGCAAAATGAAACCTATTTACCATATGAGGCATCACATTTATAAACTTTGCCATCCAGATCACAGACACTATGATGACCTTTTCATAGTTGCATTTATCAGATGGGCAGGAAGCTATATAGACCTCTACAAAAACAGACACCCCAATTAAGTTTAACAGGAGCCCTAGGAAGCTAATAATTCCGACTTACTCTGAGTAAAGGCCAAAGCAAGGAGGTCACATACTTTGTCTCTTATGACTTAAGACTTTTTATTTTAAAAACAAGTGTGGTTTAGATGAATTTATTTCCTGTGATTACTATAGAAGGCAGTTTATTTACTAATACATGAGGATTTTTTTCCCACCCAAGGCAATGTTATCCTTAAGAATTTCATAAACAATGGGAAAACAAGCAGATAACTTGTTCTAAAGTATTTCTATCTGAATTTAAAGGACAAAATGAGGGGTGCCTGGGTGGCTCAGTGGGTTAAAGCCTCTGCCTTCAGCTCAGGTCATGATCCCAGGGTCCTGGGATCGAGCCCCACATCGCGCTCTCTACTCAGCAGGGAGCCTGCTTCCTCCTCTCTCTCTTCCTGCCTCTCTGCCTACTTGTGATCTCTGTCTGTCAAATAAATAAATAAAATATTAAAAAAAAAAAAATAAATAAAGGACAAAATGAGTTCACAGGTTTATAGAACATGAACCAAAAAACTTTTTACAAAGGAAAAAAAAAAAACCGCTATCAGCATTTCAATGTTTTTCTTACCTGCTAAATGATTTAGGCAACAGGACTAGAAAATCAAACGTGAGAACACCACCAAGGAGTAAGACCATGCCTTATTAAAAATGATTATGATCTGGTGGTAAGGAGAGAGGGAGGTAAAAACTCTTAAGAACTCATAGCACTCTGGTCAGAGGGCAAAGAGAATCTATTATGCATTCCTTCCTTGCCACAAGAGTGGATATAACCTGGCCTCTGGACAGTCTTGGATAGAGTACATTATCAAATGCATATCTTCCTGACTTCCTCTATTAGCTGATTCAGCAAGAAATCATCCAGGTGGCAGTAACTCCATGCAGCACAAACAGCAGGTACTTCTAGCTATACTCAATCAGAGATGTCAAAGGTACTGGGACAAACACAGATACTCTATCAAATGCTTTAACGTGGATAACAGGAAAGATGATAAGGTCATCAAAGCAACATGCCAAAACAATGCACTTCCAGTTTTCTAGGATGGTTGGTTATGTTAGTTTCCAAGGAGTACATTTCTGGCAGTGAGGTCAAATCCCATTTTCAGTGACAGTTGACCCTATTAACAGGATATACACACCACTGCCTCTTGGTGCAAGAGGCCTGATACTCTGCTCAGGAAACCCCTTGAGAACCATTTCTAAAGCCACACTAGCAATGAAGTGTAAAAGCCTCACTTGAGATGGGAACAGGGAAGAAGGGAAAAACCAAAAAGTTAAAACATGTCTACTTCATAGTCACTCAGATATCAGTAATTCAGGAGCCAGTCGGTTTAAAACCAAATGGAAGACATCTTGAATGACAATGCCTCTGGAAAATTAAATAACACATTCAAAGAACATCTTCTCCCTCCCACAAAAACTCTAGCACTTTCAAGTTTCGGTTTTTCCCTTCTGAGATCCATGTTAATTAATGATTATGCTCATTATCTCCCCACCTCAGCATAAAGACAGGGAAGGTGTTTTTCCCCTCCATGTAACCAATTAATTTTAACATTATAAAAAATAGCACCCTTATCTGAAAATACTTCAAGACTCATGAATGCTTTATACAGTATAAAATAATTATCTCAACTAGACATGGACAGAGTTGCCAGATTAAAAGACAAAAACTTGTTAAAGGATTATATCTTGAATGACACCAGAAGATATTGATTGGTTCTGTAAGAACAGTGCTGCCAAGAAGATACTGAGAAATGGCACAATAAGGAAAGCTGGTTTTATTCAGTTACCAAATGAGAAACCAAAACAGGATGGGTTACACTTAAGGTCACTAAAAAATAAACATACGAGAATGGATTAAATTACCTAAGCAACCTAAGAGAATTTACTGGCTATGACTGAAAAAGTAACCCCTCCCCAAAAGTTCATGGGACTCAATTTTTAATTAAAATACTTTCCCTCATTAAGATGACAATATATAATTGATCTTTAAAAATGTGACAAACTATATGATCACATCCTATAGTTCAAGAAAGTAATTTGCAATGATTTTCCAATGTTTTCCTTAACTAGTACCTTAAGTTAAAAGTACTTCCCACTTTAAATATTTTATAACTATATCCATCTATATAGTGTATGGAGAGGGAAGGAGAGTATGTATAATAATATAAACATAAATAACAGCATCTATATATTAAATATCTACAGTGTTTCTAAAATAACCTAATGATTTTATTACCACTTGGTTAACCTCACCTGAAGTTTAACTACCATTCTAATACCTAATATTAAATCTGCTTCATTATGTATCAAATATTAGGCTAAATGCCATAAGAGCAAAATATACATATAAATTATCCATTATTTAACAAGAAGTTCCACCTCTTCAACCACATTTATTTCTATATACTTTCTTGCAAACTAATGTACTAAACTAAAATTCAACAAATCAATCACAGTACATCAGATCTAAAAGTTATCACCTGAAAGGATAATTGGTCATTTTCATACTGATTTTTATAAATAAACGTAGGAGATTCTTCTACTCTTCCAACTATATTCATAGTTTTACCTCACCAAAAGCCTTGAAAATAAAATGCATTCGGTAAGTCAATAAGGCTTTAGCCTAGACAAGTTTTTCCAGATTCAGCAGAATCTGAGTTGCTCAACTGAAAGTTGTGAAAGAAAAACTACCAAGATGCAAGACAGCAAAGCTCCTGAGATCTTTTCCAATGACAATCAGCTGACGGTTAATTACTATTGACCTTCAGCTAGACTGAAAAGAAAATGATGTAGACTATGTATCCAGATATTTTCAAAAAACGTGACTCCGAATTGGTGTCTACAACACCAATAGCAACTATGATTGATGCTTACTTCACTGTGTGTACCAAAGGGCCACCACATTGTATATACATAATTGTAGAATTAAATAAAGCTTTTAAAACAAAAAGTCTTAAAAAATAACCTCCCCACCTTGTACACCAAGAGTCTCCTATTGAGCTTAACTGAAGATTAATGTTCAAGAACAAATACATAACACAGAATACCTGTCTTGCTCTCTCCCCACATTACACTCCCATTTGGACCACTCCATCCTATACTAATCAAAATATCCCCTTCATTTTCAACTGGTTAGAGTTACAAACTTCCAGTTCGCTCAAGTATTAAGTGTGCAAGGTAAGCAGTCTAAAAGTAGAAAGGTCTACCTCGTGTCGGTGAATAAACCTCTGTACAATGAAACTACTTTAAAATTATTGTTGCTCTGCTTTAAAATATAATCGTATACCCTGGGGCTAATAATACATTATATGTTAATAAAAAATTTAAAAACATACACACAATTTCAACAACCCAATCTTGATTATTTGTAAAGGATGGAATTTTTTAAAAAGCCTATATAGTGTATCAATAATGAATGCTTCCCTCTCTGAATCAAATACCAATTATAACCAGTGTAAGAAAATGGTTAACCAATAAACGAAATGTGTATCAAAATGTTCATGAAAAAATAAAAAAATAAAGATAAAATATAATCGTATAAATAAGAAATTGGCTAAATAATCAGCACTAAAGTTTAAAAAAAAAAGTGACTCATATCCTGTAAGAGCTTTTAAAAAGTGGAAATTCTTCTCAGCAGAATTTTTTAAACATCCTATGTTTAAACAGCAAAATGTACAACAAAATGAAACCATAACCCATAGAAACACAAAATACTTTAAAAGTTCCTACTTTTAAGTTTCTTTCATAATACTTAAATGCTCTTGAAGATTTAAGATTCCAAAAAGCTGACAAGAACCACAGTAACTTTCTTAACATTATTATCACTTACTGAATCCTCAAAACCAGTCTCATTTAATTCTGGTAAGAGTTCTGAGAGATAGGTATTATTTTCTTTTAACAGACAAGGAATTGGAGGCTCAAAGATCAAAAAGCAAGTTTAAGACCTGAATTTGAATCCAGACCTTTGTGATTCCAAAGCCCTTGTGCTCTCAATCACTGTTAACAGGATGCTCTAATCCCAAGTTAAAATCCCTTAAACCAATTCAGGATAATTAATATTCTTAGTTAAAAAAATAAATGGTTTCTATAAACAACAGTCAAGCTCCAAACCAAACAGGAGAAATATTCTTATTAGTCTATCTTGTTCTAAATTAATCACTTGAAAGGTAGCTACAAAGGTCTACAACTTTGCACCTTATTTTAAGAAATAAAACTTTTAATGACTAACCACTACTCTCTAGGGTCTAGTAATTTCACATGACCTCAGAGGTCTTCAGCAAACAGTATGCTTTCAAACCCACCTCTCTTCTTTGTATTTATAAAATGCATTAAGTACTCTTCTCTGTAAATGATTTTGCACTATGGGGAATGAAGGTGAACACTGGATATACTCACCCTATATGACAGAATATTCTGGCCCAGAGGAGTTAAGTGGTGATAAGATTTGCAAAGTATTGGTAAAGCAATGTTTCCTGCTTCCTTTAGTAAATCATTCTTGGCACCCAATGACAAGGTCAGAATCACCATGCTTAACACTCTTAAACTCCACCCTCCACTGTAAAGCTTTTATAGCAATGGTTTCTTCCTCCCTGGTAATGATCTTTGTTCAGCATA
This sequence comes from Mustela putorius furo, assembly GCF_011764305.1. Classification (NCBI taxonomy): domain Eukaryota; kingdom Metazoa; phylum Chordata; class Mammalia; order Carnivora; family Mustelidae; genus Mustela; species Mustela putorius. The sequence goes on along the minus strand of NW_025422045.1, from coordinate 9,444,910 downwards.
CTACTGATGGCTGCCCTAATTCAGGAGCAGTGAAAGCATCTGAGTAAGAATGCATTCACTTAACCAAAAAAAAAAAAAAAAAACACCATTTACCGTACTCTTTCCCATTGAAAACTGTACCCTTTATTTTTCTATTAAAAAACAACAACAACAAAAAACTATCAGGATTCTTTCCGACTAACCAACAGGCAATTCTATCCATTCCCCACGCTCCAATGTGTTTTGTCCAAGGGCACTACGTTTCCCGATCTCCTAACACATGTTACATTTCACCAAAGAGCACATAAGTTTCCCTAGCCCCCACCTTTTGGAAAAGGTATGTGGCTAACTAGCACTCTTCCCTTCCTGTTCTAAAAACACCAAAATGTTGGATCCTCCCAGTGTTGCAGCAGGAAGCAACCAGTCCATAGTGATAAAGCAGGCTAGTATTTGTGCAACGCACAACCTTTCCTGCTCAGGAACTGGGCCTTCAGGTCTGGCAAGGATAACAGCCACCACCCATCCGCAACCCCTTCTCGCTAGCTGAGTCTAGAGTTCTCCCGAGCTGGCTGCCGCTCGGTGGGGAGGGTAGGAGGAAAAAAGCCTAGATGGGAAGTCACAACAGTCTGCCGGGTCACTGCGACAAGTGCGCGCGTGGGTGATGGACAATCCCTCCTGCCCTACCCCCCACCCTCGGGGTCGCACAGGAGACGTGGGAGAGCTCTAAAATTATTTGGGGAGAAAAGGGAAGGAAATAGCTACCAATCCCGGGGGCAATGCAAGAAGGTTACTGACCACGGGACCTGTGGGGGCGGGTGGGGTGGGGACCCCTGGCCGGCTCAGATTTTAAGCCGGGCCTGGCCCAGGGAAAGGAAGGAGACCGCTCGAGAGGCGTCCGTCTGAGGGGAGGGGCTGTGAGGAGACGCAGAGGAGAGGCTCGTTCTAGGGGAAAGAGGGGGGCAGACGAGAAAAAGACCCGTAGTGGGAGTCCGCTCGCTCCAAAGGAAAGGTGTGCGAAAAGGAAGGGCCGGTCAGAGGGGTTCTGGAAAGGGGGGCGAGCCGAGAAGGGTGCATACTGAGGGGGAGGGGCGCCAAACCCGAAAAGATAGATGGTGGGAGGGGCGGCCGCTTTCCAGGGGCCGTCGAGCCCGGGAAACGAAGCCGATTTGGGAGAAAGCAGCCCGCCGGGAGGACACAGGGTGAGGGGCGCTGAGGATAACGAAGGCCTAAGGGCAGTTAGCTAAAAGCCTGGCGTGTGGGGAGGACTCCTCGTCTGAGGGTTGAAGAGCTGAGCTGGGAGACGGCAAGACAAATCGCCCAGAGAGGAAGGGCTGAGGAAGGCCGACTTCAGTGCAGGGGCAGCCCGCACGCGGGTCCCCCAGGAGTGTCCCGGGCCCCCGAACCGGGACTCGGTGAGGAAAGTGGGCGAGCCCACGGCCTCACCTTTGAAGAGATAGTCGTACTCGTCGTCGCGGGTGCCCATTGCGCGGCCGAGGAGCGAAGGGGCGGGAGCAGCAGTGGTATCGGTGGGACCAGGGGGCGTCGCTGCAGGGGTAACCCGAGAGCCGAGCTTCAGCTGCCGGACCGGGTAAAGAACCCCTCCCTGCCCCTACGACACTTCCGCCAGGCCCCAGCCCCTAAGGGGAAGTACTTCCGGGAGGCGGCGCTCCGCCCCTGAGCCCTGGAAGGGCGGTGCGCCGGAGCGTGGAGTCCGTCTTTAAATACTGCCCCCTCCAAGAAGTTTAAGGGAGGGGAAGTTGAGCTCCGGACTCCTGGCATGCAGCCGCTGCTTGCCATCCTCTCAATGGCCTTTCCCTCGTTCCTCGGGCCAACATGCGGGGAAATGGGGTGCTGGGAAGCGCGTCAGTCCCGCTTGGGTGGTAGGTTTGTCGAGGGGGGCGGGGTTTTCTAAGAATTAGACTGCTGAAGGCGGCTGTGTTTTTTGTAGTGGTTCCATGGTGTAATGGTTAGCACTCTGGACTCTGAATCCAGCGATCCGAGTTCAAATCTCGGTGGAACCTACATCTTCCCGTTTTTTCCGTGAACACATTTTGACTTTACTATTCATTAAGGGATTGTTGTACAGCTACGGTATATTATGTCCTTGAACGAAGTGGAGGCAGAATTTCTCGAAACATAACCTTTGCCTGCGAAGACCCGTTGGTTCTATAGTCATTGTCACCTGGGTGTCTCCGAAGGAGCCTCTTCACTTCGCTTTTTTTTTTTTTAACCTGGGCCTTTGCCTCAAAGCTAGCTTTCAAAAGCTTCGGTGTAACTTGATTCCTTTTGCTAGAATTTTCAACCTCCAATTTCATTCAAGGGCAGGCGCTTTTCACATTTTTCCTCTGGAAATCCCTCAAACTATCTCCAGATGTCGTTTGGAGAACTTCGCCCACCCTCCTCATCAAGATTCATCAAGAACTTCTTGAGCCTTATTTGTCATCCTCTAAGCTAAACCTGTTTACATAATTATTTCATTTAAGAAGCAGAGCAGAGAATGGCAATTTTCATTTTAGCAGAAATGTGGATACTAAGACTCCAGTGACTTGCCAAAGATCACGCAGCAATGATCTGTTTTTGAAGAGTTATGTATTTGAAAAGAGTTATGTTATTACAAAATGTTTTTCCCCTTTGCTGCCATACCCCCTACCGCCTATATGCAAACTCTCAATTTAGACTTTTGGACAAGGGTGCCTGTGGTGAGCAGAATAATAACTCCCTGAAGAGGTCCACTTCCCAATCCCTGAGATCCGTGAATATGTTAAATTAAATGGCAAAGGGGAATTACAGTTAGAGATGGAATTAAAGTTGCAAATCAACTGACTTTAAAATAGAGAAGTAACCTAGATTCTCCAGGTGAACCTAATTTGTCACAGAGATCCTTAAAGGTGGAAACCGTAAGCAATGATAGGAATGTAGAGGCTTCTAGAAGACAAGAAAAGGCAAGGAAATGGATTCTTCCCTATCGCCCACAGAAGGAATACAGCCCTGCAGACATCTTGATTTTAACCCAGTGAAACCACCATGCAGAATTCTGACCTAGAGAACTATTTGTGTTTTAAGTCACCAAGTTTGTGGTAATTTTTTTTACAACCGCAATAGGAAACTAATAACAGTACCATTTTCAGTGCTTTCTGTGATGGTATAAGTAATGGATGGTTTATCTAAGGCCTAGATACTGCCTTGTGCAAATAAGTATTATCCACATCAGGGGAGATGGACAGTATTCTCAAGCAGCTAAATATTATATACTACAGATAAGACACAGTCCTAGCTCTACTCACTTGAGTAAACAAAATGGTTCCAAGAAAAGGGAGATATCAATAACTAGAGAGTTCTTAAGTTGTAATTAATGAAAGTTCTGGTGCTAAGAAGTGTCACTGTTCAGAGAGACTGAGATAATTAGGAAGAACTCCCTGGAGGAGAAGGAGGAGAACTAGAATTGACACCACTGAAGGAAGAAGCAAGGAAGGAAACTCATTTTGACCAGTAGACCAAATCAGATGATGACGTAAATAAATAAATGTGTTCAGTAAGGCCGCTGATGCCAAAGAGTAATTATGAACTTTTCCCCTTTAAGCAATTCTCAAGGTGTGTCCTGAGAAGGTAAATAGTATTACTAGAGGAAGAATTGCAAGGCCAAATAAATTGAAAAGAATTACACAGTCTCCTTTGCTTTAGAAGTTTCCTTAGCATGTTGGCATTTTAAATTCTAGATATTTCACTCTGAAGAAATCTTTTTTTAACTGTGTTAATCACAGCATTTCCCAGATTCACCAGACCACAGAACTCTTTTCCCATGGAACACCTGTTAGCATCCCTCTGAACTCTTTGGGGGATCCATAAAAGATTTTGGACAGAGGATGATTGAAGTCAGCCTGGTCTTAGGAAAAGTAAGTTGGCTGTGGATGGCAAGACTGGGGTAAAGAAAGACGGAAAGTGTATCACTTAGAAGGCTATTGCAATTAACCAGGTACAAACTGATAGAAATGGAGTACCATTATGGTAATAGAGGAGAATGAAAAACCAAAGGCTGTTATGCAAATAATAATAATAATAATAATAAATTATTAATTAATATATAATATATAATGGGTAAATGGAACCAATGGACAAAGAAGAGAGGGTTTTATTGTTTGTTTTGTTTTGTTTGGAGGAGGGTAGTAATTGCTTGATGTGTCTTTTTTAATCTCTCAAGAAATACAGGAATTTAATGTAAATGACTTAAATAATATAGAAATACAGAGTAAGTCTTTTTCTTTTTTAAGAATTCTATTTTTAAGTAATCTCTACACCCAACGAGGGGTTCAAACTTACAACCCCAGAATCAAGAGTCACATGCTCTGCCAAGAGAGCCAGCCAGGCACCCAAAAATAGGGAGTGAATCTGTAAGGGCCTCCTCCACTTCAATTCCTCCTCCAATTCCAGAGATAACTGTTACATTTTCTTTTAATATATATAAAATCAGGTTATGTGTACTGTTTTTCATTTTGAAAAATCTTTCCACATCAGTCCATACAGTTTTAACTCATTTGCTACAGTTTTTCTTAGCAAGAATATACCATAGTTGGTACAACCATTCCCATTCTCTTAACCTGGGATATGGCAAATACTGAAGGTTCACTAAATTAAAACCTATTCCTAGGCCATTTCTTCATTGCCCACCTGCCCTAGAAGCTGGAAAGCCAAATATTCACTTTCCCAGCTACCCTGCAATATTTTATATACTATATACTATTTGAGTATCTAAAATATTTATGTGAGAGAGAGCAAGAACACAGAAGGAGAGTAAGAAAGAGAAGCAGACTCCCTGATGAGCAGAGACCCCAACGTAGGACTTGATCCCAGAATCCTGAGATCATGACCCGAGCCACCAGGCACCCCTGATTTCTTATTTTATTAATGATGCTCTTTCCCATATGTTAATTTTAAATTTTTATTCAATCAAATCTCTCTCAGTCATTTTTTTTATGGCTTCTGGGTATTGCATTTTGCCTAAGAAGGCTTCTCCACACCAAAATTATTCAAAATATTGTTTCTTCAAATGTTTTATAACTTTTTTCTCCATCCAAATTTTATTTATATTGAGGATAATGTGACATAGGGATCTAAATTAATTCTTTCCAAAAGGATAGTCAGTTGTTTCAACATTATTTGAACTGTCCATCTTTTCCCACTGATTTGAAATGCCTAATTTATTATTAATATTATTTATTATAATTAATTTATTAGTTATTAATATATAATTAACTAATAATTGATTTATTATAAATGAGTTTCACATATATGATGAGTCTGTTCTTGAATTTTTGCACCATACCTCTGGCAGCTACAGAGAAACACTGTTCACATGTTCCTTCAAGAAGGAGTCTCTAGTGGCCATACCTCCAAGATCTGCTACAATGTGCACACTGAAACCATGCTCCCTCTGGACTGTTCCAATGACTGAGCATGATGGGGGTACTAGCTAAAATGAGACTCTTCTTGGGGCACCTGGGTGGCTCAGTTGGTTGAAGTTCTGCCTTCAACTCAGGTCATGGTCCCAAGGTCTTGGGATTGGGCCCCATGTCATATTCCCTGGTCAGTGGGGAGCCTGCTTCTCCCTTGCCCCTTTCCCTGCTCATGCTCTTTCTCAAATAAATAAATAAAATATTTTTAAAATAAAGTAAAATTAGACTCTTCTAATTTTACTTTATTTACTATATTATTTTACTATATTACTAATGGAGAGTCTTTGGAGCTCTACATTAGTTTGGTTGAGATTTTCTTAGAATTGCACTACAGTCTGGGGTGTCTGGGAGGCTCAGTCAGTTAAGCATCTGACTCTTTTATTTCAGGTCTTGAGATCTAGCCCCACTCTGGGCTCCATGCTCAGCAGGGAATCTGTTTGTAATTCTCTCCCTCTCCCTCCACCCCTCCCCTCATGCAGGCACTCTCTCTAAAATAAATAAATCTTAAAAAAAAAAAAAATAGAATTGCATTACAGTCTGAGGCTCTTTTTACCTAATCCTCCTTTCTTCCCTCCCTCCTTGCATAGGTATTAGACCTAATTTGTGGTCTGAAGGCTCTATTTCTCCCTTTTGTCCTTCACAAAATCCTGTTAATCAAGTTTTCTATTCCTATGCCTATATCACACTGCTTTATGCTTTATTATAGTATAGCTTTATAGTCTATTTTGATGTCTCATATATGGTACTAAATGAGTAAATATTTGTATAGTGCTTAGAATAGTTCCTGACATCTAATAAGAACCACATGTATTTGGTAAATAAAAATAGATGTAACAGTTCCTTCTCACTGTTTTTCTTTTGTTTTTTTAATTTACCAGAGAGAGGGGGGCAGAGAGCAAGCACAGGCAGACAGAATGGCAGGCAGAGGGAGAAGCAGGCTCTCTGCCTAGCAAGAGGAGCAAGGAGCCCAATGTGGGACTCAATCTCAGGATGCTGGGATCATGACCTGAGCTAAAGGCAGCTGCTTAACCAACTGAGCCACCCAGGCGTCCCTTTTCATTTTTCTTTTTTTGACTCTTTAGGGACTTTATTTTTCAGATGAACCTTAAACTTCTTAAGTTCCAAAAAGATTCATATTGGGGTTTTTATTAGGATTTCATTACTAATCATTAAAAATGTTTTTCTTAAGAAATGAAATACAGAGTTTGGAAGAGATGAACAAAAATATGAGATTCTGCTTATGAAAATACAAGAAAAGAGTCCAAGAGATCAGAGGTTTAATATCTATTTGGAAGAATGATTAATATGAGAAGGGAAGGGGCACCTGGGAGGCATCCAACTCTTGATTTTGGCTCAGGTCATGATCTCAGGGATGGGAGTCTGATTGAGGTTTTCTCTCAAATAAATAAATCTTTTTTTAAAAAAACAGGAGAAGGAAGAGGGGAGAAAAGGCAAAATGTTGACTTTAGTTTCAGGTATATCCAATTGAAATAGCTGGTAGGAAAAGGAAATATCCAGTAAAAAGCATAGAAATATAGATTTAGAAATGTCTTAATAAAAGAAGCAAGATCTGGAATGTATCCCATCCTCCACTGCCTGGGAGGCAACTTACATGGTCATTGAAAACAAAGTGGGGACTGATAGGTCTGTGCATAAACTCCAAACCAGCCATTCACTTGCTGTATCGCCTTTAATAATTTATCTAATCCTATTGAAGCTCAGCTCCTTATCTGTGAAATGAGGACAAACGTGAAGATTGAAGTAATTTATGTAAATCTTAGCACCATGCCTGGCACATCATAAATGTTCAGTTAATGCATTGGGTCTCAACAAGGGCCAGTTTTGCCCCTAGGGAATTTGATAATGTCTGGAGATGTGTTTCATGTACAACTGAGAGGCCCTATAGGCATCTAGGGGGGTGAAGACCAGGAATGCTGCTCAACATTCTACAATACACAGATAATACACAAAGAATTATCTGGCCCAAAATATCAATAATGCCAACGTTGAGAACGATGAGTTAATAGTAAAGACTAGCCAGAAGCCTCTGGTGGGAAAAGGGCAGCATACCATGAGCCTCACCTCTCCAACCCTGGTCATTTTTGAAAGACTAAGCGTACCCCCCAGGCCTCAGGAAGAGTGTCCAGGACAGATATTTTCCTTCAGTATCTCATTAAGCAGAGCGCAGGGATCCACCAGCCTGACACAAAATACATCCATATGTGGGTCCTATTAAGTAAACAGATCTCAGTGTCCTATTTATTGATCCAAAAGGATTTTTACAGTGTCACTCACTTTATAACTACTAAATTCTACATATCAATTTCATGCTCCTTTTTTTTATAATAGTAGGTTTATTTCACAATACAAATTTTTTGAGAAAAAAACAGACCTATGAAGTGGTGACATTTGTTTTCTTGCTTTTTATCTTTTCAATTGAGTATATTGTAAGGTAACAAATCATATAGAAGACAAGGAAATCCTCAACTTCAATTATCTGGTTACAGTCACTAGAGCACCAAATAGTCTTAAAGGAAAAAATGGTAAAAATATACATATGTGTACATATATTTAAGTTATAAACATATACGTTTAAAATAAATGTATATTATAACTTATTATTTATACCAAAATGCTATGTAGCTCAATTATATTTTTTCCATATCATAAAATTTTAATCAGAATAACTTCTGACTTTTATTATAACACTTTACTCTTCACATATTCTTAGTCTTCTAGGCTCAGTACTCGTAGATCACAAATCATTTAGCACAGTCATTTTTCAAAAATTGAAAGGAGGAACACTATCAAGAGGGTGAAAAGATAACCCACAGGATGGACAAAATAGTTACAAATCATATATCTGATAAGTGGTTCATATCCAAAATATATAAAGAACAACTACAATTCAACAATAACAAAACAACAACAAAGGAAAAAAGCCACTCAATTCAAAAATGGACAAAGGACTTGAACAGACATTTCTACAAAGAAGATATGCAAATGGCCACTAAGCACATTAAAAGATGCTCAACATCATTACTCATTGGGGAAATGCAAATTAAAACCATATGAGATACCACTCTACACTCATTAGAATAGCTATTATTAAAAAACAAAACAAGTGTTGGAAAGAATGTTGAAAATCTGTACCTTGTACACTGCTAGTGAGAACGTAAAATGGTACAGCCACCGTGTTAAAGAGTTTCATGGTTCTTTAAAAAGTTAAACATACAATTACTATAGGGAACAGCAAATCTACTCCTAGGTATATCACCCCAAAATGGGAAAGCACGGATTCAAAACAGATACATGTACACCAACATTCATAGCAGCATTATTCACAATAGCCAAAAAGTAGAAATAACACGGGTTCCATAAAGAGAGGGGTGGATTAACAAATGCGGTATGTACTAACAGTGTCATGTTAGCCTTTAAAAAGGAGCAAAATCCTTATACATGCTATAAATGTGTGACTCCTGAATACATTATGCTGACTGAAATAAGCAAGGCACAAAAGGACAAATATCATATGATTCCACTTATCAGAGGTACCAGAATGAGTAAATTCTTAGAAAGTCAAAAGGACCGGGGAGCTATTGTTTAGTGGGTACAGAGGTTCCGTACGATGAAAGAGTTCTTAAAATGGTGGTCTTAGTTGTGCATCATTATGAATGTACCTAATGACACTAACCAACTGACATTGGTTAAAATGGTGAGTTTTATGTATATTTTAACACAAAAAACTAAAAGGAACTGGATTTCAGCTTTTAAAAAATGAAGAAAAACAGGAAACAGAAGGTCAGGATAAAAGGGCAGATAGTGGAACAAGACTGGGACAGGCTACTGTGAGTTCCTCGGGCTTTCCAGGAGCCCTGTCATTCTGGGGTTCTTTGCCTCTTTCCTCACAGCCTCCCAGAATTCCTATAGGCTGGCTGGCTTTTTAAACCAAAGTTAGCTTGTTCATCTGCATCCACACCCAGCCCAGAAAAGTCACCCCCCTGAAAATCTACCATGACAATCATTTCTTTGGATGAGTACCCATTAGCAGCCACCTCCCTTCCCCACACTCTTGCCCTGTGCCTTTGTGTGTGGTCGTGGGTTTACTACCACCTCCTAGATGAGTGAACTGGCTTTGGCACTATGGAACCCCATCAAGTCCATGCAATATCCCATGTGGATAAGAGCTACACTTATTCAAAAGAGGAAAAAAAAAAACCTAGCAGACTGTAAGGACCTATTTAGAAACTGTCCCTGCTCCCCTTCCCCCAGGGGATTTACTTGGAGACAAGTCCCGGAAACCAGCTTCAGGTAACAAAGCCCAGATACGAAAGTGGGTCAGGCCAGGTGGAGACATCCGATCAGTGGGGGGATGCATACTGTCTCCCTGGTTACCAAGAAGTATGGGCCCTGCCCTTTGGGCACCAATTCCAATCAAGGTGTAATAGGCTGGTTCAAATGTCTACTAGAGTAAATTTTAACTCACTTGGTCACCTAGCATCACTGTGGAGTTTCCTGTGTGTGTTACAATCTCATTGGCCACCTGTGCGTGGCCAGGCCAGACCGCATGGCCTTTGCCCTTAAAAGCTAGTCTGTAAAACAGAGAAGGGCCACCCTCTCTTGTAAGAGGTGCGTCCCCGAACATTCGGTTAGATTCTTGATGCTCGGCGCGAAATAAAGCTTTGCTTGACCTTCGCTTTGTATCAGTCTCGCTTCTTTAATCATGGACCAATTATTGGGGCATAACACAGACCACCAGTCTCATTTTTGTTTCTCAATCACCGGGGTGATGGCGGGGGGTGGGGGGAACTTAGATCTTTCACTAATTAAAATAGATATGCCACAATACTAAACTGGTCATGGTGAACAAAAAGATAAAAGTGACATCTTTAGATGCAGAGCCAAAGCTTGAAACAGGGAAATAATTACTGTATGACCCAGTCAGTCCACTCCAAATTATTTATATGGAAGACATAAGAGCATATAGCCATGCAAACTCTGATATGTGAATGTTTGTAGCGTACTTCTTTGTAATAGCATGAAACTGGGAATAGCCCAAATGTTCATGAAAAGATGAATGGATAAGCACATTTTGGTGCATCTACACAATGGAATATTACTTCGTAATATTGGCTACATACAACAAAGTGCCTGAATCTCAAAATAATCATACTGAGTGAAAGAAGCCAGAAGGGGGTGTGGGGGAAGAAGCCAGAGGGAAAAAAGTACACATTGAATGATTCCATTTATATAAAGTTCTCAAACATGCAAAGTGACCTACAGTGAAAGAAAGCAGATAAGTAGTCTAGAGAAAAAAGGGGGTGATGTGGCGGTTCAAAGGTATGAGGACATTTGTGGGGATGAGGGATGTCTTTGTTGTCATGATCCCAGAGTTCTAGGATCAAGCCCCATGTCAGGTTCCCTGCTGATCAGGGAGCCTGCTTCTCCCTCTCCCACTGCCCCCCTGCTTGTGTTCCCTCTCTCACTGTCTCTCTCTCTCTGTAAATAAATAAATAAAATCTTTAAAAAAAATTTTTTTAAAATACGTGTAAGTAGTATCCCCTTCCATTCACACAGCCACTGGCCTGGTATAAGCTCTCCTTCCCCACCATTATCCTACAACCTAGCCTCACCCTCACTCCAACATGGGCTGCCAGAATTATCTCCACAAAGGACACCTCCAACCACATGACCCCAATTATCTAGAGCCTATCATAGCCCATCACTGGAAAATCCCAAATATGTATAGCCATGCAAAAAACTAAAGGTTATAAAATAAAATGTTAGAAGTGGTTACCCCTAGAGAGTAGGATCATGGGTGAATTTTTTTCTTTTGCTGATCTGTTTTCTATATTTTGCAGCAGTTTTTTAAATAAAAATATCCTTATTGGTCTTGCTTAAGATCATTCTTGCAAAAAAGAATGAATACTCATTATAAAATATTCAAATAATACTAATACAAACAATATTAGACTACAGTAAAGTTGGAACAGGCAGTTTGCTTCCTCCTGGTCACCACACTGTGGTCATCACCTTCCATCCACCCCACCCCTCCCATCCAGGAAGCAGCCAGGCATTTTCTGGGGATTATCTCCACCCACAGTTCTAGGAGTGGCTTTTGGAATGGTCGAAAACTATAGTTCTCAACCTTAGCAACCAAATCCTGATATTGTAACAAATGTTCCATAATACTACTTTACCATCCTGACTTATTAAATCAATAGTTCCTATATTATGATTTAATTTATGATATAACACTATAACTATAATATAAAGGAGAGATAATAGGAAAATAATTCATTACAACATGATATGTATTTTAATATGTAAATGCTTGGGCACAACAATAATAGAAGACATAATGAGGAAGTTAGATGCTTACACCTAATGGCAGAATCACCATTCATTCAACAAATAGTTTTTGAGCTCTATGTATTGGGCACTGTCCTAAATTTACTAGAGATACAGACAGAAATCATAGCTTTGTGAAACTTACATTCTAACAGGGTGATGGGGTATAGACAACAAACAATCAACATGATACATAAGTAAATTATATATTAGATTAGAAGTTAGTAAGTGTTATTGGCGGGGGTGGGGAGAAAACAGAGTTCAGAGCAGTAGGGAAGCCGGTAGTGGGTTGCAGTTTGTTTTTTTTTTTTAAGATTTAATTTATTTATTTGACAGCAATCACAAGTAGGCAGAGAGGCAGGCAGAGAGAGAGGAGGAAGCAGGTTCCCTGCTGAGCAGAGAGCCCGATGTGGGGAGCCAAAGGCAGAGGCTTTAACACACTGAGCCAGTTTAAATTAACGTGGTTGGGGCGGCTGGGTGGCTCAGTCCCGGTTAAATGACTGCCTTTGGCTCAGATCATGATCCAGGGTCCTGGGGTTGAGCCCTGCATTGGGCTCCCTGCTCAGTGGGGGGAATCTGCTTCTCCCTCTGTCTGGCCTTTACCCCTGCTTGTGTGCTCTTTCTCCCTCCCTCTTTCTCTTCCTCACTCTTTCTCTCAAACAAATAAAATCTTCAAGCACCTGGGTGGCTCAGTGGGTTGGGCAACTGCCTTCGGCTCAGGTCATGATCTCAGGGTCCTGGGATCGAGCCCTGTGTCCGGCTCTCTGCTTCCTCCTCTCTCTGCCTGCCTCTCTGCCTACTTGTGATCTCTGTCTGTCAAATAAACAAATAAGTAAATTTATTTATTTGTTTATAAATAAGTAAATTTATTTATTTGTTTATTTAAAAAATGGAGTGGTCAAGGCAGGTCTCACTAGCAAGTCACATTAGGGAAAAGAGTTGAAGGAAGTAAGGGAATGAATCATGCAGTTATCTAGGTGGAAAGTATCCAGGCAAGGGGAAGAGACTGTGAAATGCCTGAAGGCGGAAGCTTGCCTGGTGAGTGTGTGTGCTTTAAGTAGCCAGTGAGGTGGACTGGAGTTAGTATGGAAGAAAAAGCAGAAGCGGGAGATGAGTCAGAGAGATAACAGATCATGATCTGAGCCAGATCTCGCAGGGCTTCATAGAACGTTGTAAGGCTTGTTCTCTCCATAAAATGGTGCGACATTAGATGATTTGGAGCAAAGGAGTGACATGATCTGATCTACATTTTAAAAAGAAAAATCTGGCTGCTCTGTTGAGGATAGATTGTAGGGTGGAAGCAGAGAGACCAGTTGGGAGGCTGTTACAAGAATTCAGGCGAGAAATGAATGCAGCAGCTACAAATGCATACTAATATTCAGTACCGTATTTCATAGAATCTAAGGTGTCATTGATCATAGGCTACATCCCGATTTCAGGGATAAAATATGCGGTGTGAACTGCATTATGCAGTGTGAACTGTAATATGCAGGGCTGAACTGGTAACTCAAATACCATAAGTGGTGCTGGTTGCTGAAAACATGATTTTCTGAAATAGTGAACAACTCTTGGTAAAGTTCCAAATGAAACAAAGTACTATTTTCTCTCACTTTACCCATAATTCTCACATCTTGAAGTTCAGTGTATATTAAGACCATGCAAAAATAGATCATGTTTATATATAAAATGGAGTTTGGGTCTAGGTTCAGGTTATTATAAACTTTTTTTTTTTAATGTACGTTAATGTCAAGTAGGACATTACAAGTCATGCCAGGTGTGGGAAAATTCTGTATTGGATTGAACCGTCCTATACATTATCAGAATCTACTATCTCTGGCCACATTCTCTAAATGTCCAATCATTATAACAACTAAAATTACTCCCTAAGTTTACAAATAGGTCCCTAGAGGGGAGGCCAGCATAGTGCATGACTCAGGAAAAGGCACCTGCCCAAGACTGCTATGTGACAAGTGACAGAAGAAGACCATAGGCCTGAATGTGCTAGCAACCCTCCCACCATCAGGGAAAGCGAGCCTTGGGATAAGGCCTTTACCTTTTTGTAAAAATGTAGATTTTTTTTAAATTGTGGTACAAAATACATAAAATTTACCACTGTAACCATTTTTTAAAGATTTACTTATTTGAGAGAGAGAATGTACCTCCTGGGGGTGGAGGCAGTCAGGGGAAGAGGGAGAGAGAGAAAAAATCCTTAAACAGAGGCCCCACTGAGTCTGGAGCTCAGTGCAGGGCTACATCCAAGGATCCAAGGAGCCTGAGATCATGACCAGAGCCGAAATCAAGAGTCAGACACTTAACCTATTGAACCACCCAGGCACCCCCCACATCTTAACCATTTTTAAGTGTACATTCACATTTTTGTGCAAACAATCTCCAAGACTCTTTTTATCCTGCATAAAGAAATTCTATACTTATAAAACCACAACTCCCCATTCCCCATGCTCCACAAGTCCTTGGCAGCCACCATTCTACTTCTGCTTCTATGAATCTGGCCACTCCAAATACCTCATATAAATGAAATCATACAGTGTCTGTCCTTTTGTATCTGGCTTCTCAAGACACTTTTACATTTGAAGGCAAAGGACAAAACAGAGGAAAGCTAGCAGCTCAATGACATTATTGAATCTTTTCATCAACCCTTCAACAAAGCCCACTTTTTGACTTTTGGACATTTTAGTGACTTTTAGCTACTTGGCCAACTTATTCCACTTACTATTTGGGCATATTTATGTCTAAACTTCTATTACTTGCAAATGAAAACACAAAAACGGATACCCTCCCCTTCTTTCCTCAAATAATATTAACAGCTTGGTATATATTCTTTCAGACTCTTTAATATACAAATAAAGGTGTATATTTTTACATAAGTGAAATTCTGTAATACCGTTAAACAACCTGATTTTTTCACAGACATCTTCCACTGTTAATAAATATAGATCTAGCTTAAATTCTTCTAGAGCCCTGTTGTATGGATTTATTTAACCAATCTGCTATCAACAAACATTTGAGATCTTCTTAGTGTTTTGATAACTGTAAACATCCTATAGTGAACACCCCTCTGCACATTTACTTCTTTTGAATACATTCCTAGAAGAAATACCTTCCCAATGGCTGTATTAATTTCTATTCCCAGTAACAATGTGTGAGGGTTCATGATTCCCTATAGTCTTAAAAATATTATCCATCATTTTCATCTTTATTAATATAACATACAAAAATTATATCTGGGGCGGCTGGGTTGGCTCAGTCCGTTAAGTGTCTGCCTTCGGCTCAGGTCATGATCTCAGGGGCATGGAATGGAGCCCCACATCAGGCTCCATCAGGCTCCCAGGAGGGAGCCTGCTTCTCCCTCTCTTCCCCTCTCTGGTTCTCTCCCTCTCTCAAACAAACAAACAAAATCTTTTCTAAAAATATCTAACTTTTATTGAAATTAGGAGTTCTCTTTCGCAAGTAAAGAATTTTTTAAAGGTTAATTGGCTATTTTAGTTTCTTTTTTTGTGAAATGACTATTGAAATCCTTTGTCCATTTGCCTATCAGGGTATTCATCATTTGCCTAATAACTCCTAAAAGCTCTTTAAAGAAGTAGGCATATTAAAACCTTGTCAATCAAATACGTTGCAAATCTCTCTCCCACTTTATTATTTTTATTTTAATGTTTTTAATGAAATATTTTTCATACAGAAGTTTTATTTTGTGGGGGCCCCTGGGTGGCTCAGTGGGTTAAAGCCTCAGCCTCCGGCTCAGGTCATGATCTCAGGCTTCTGGGATTGAGCCCTGAATCAGGCTCTCTGCTCGGTGGGGAGCCTGCTTCCTCCTCTCCCTCTGCCTGCCTCTCTGCCTACTTGTGATCTCTGTCAAATACATAAATAAAATCTTTTTTAAAAAAAGAAGTTTTATTTCTGTAGAACTGTTATTTTATTCATATATGAATAGCTGGTTGTCCCAACACTTATTGAATAATCTGTCTTTCCTGTTTTGAAATGCCATCTTTACATCTTAAATTCCCACACTAAAACTTCACAATATATGGATCTACTTTAGAGCTTTCTATTTCATTCTATTGTTTTTTTTTCTCCCCATGTGTCAGCTGCTCCTTCTAATTCTTTTTTTTCTTTCTTTCAAAATGTTCTTGGCTTTATCACATTTCTGTTTTTCAGATGAACTTCAGAAACAATCTAAGAGTTTCCAAAGACTCTATTCTGATTTTGTTTGGAATTGCAATTACAGATTGATTAATCTGTGAAGAAATGACTTATTTTTTATATTGACTTTTGCCTTTTTTATGTATTTTAGTAAAATAGTGTTGTTTTCTCTGAAAGCTCCTGCACATTTTAGATTAAATTTATTCAGAGATATTTCATAACTTTTGCTATTACTGTAAATCAAATATTTTTCTAACTGGCATATATGTTGTGTTTGTGTGTGTTTAAATACATACCTACATAGTATATATATTCCCTTAGTCACCTTCTTGAACTCTTTAAAAAAATTTTTCTCCTTTCTTGGAGTTACCTCAACATATAACAAAATGGTCTCCAAATAATGATTTTTTAAAAATGTCTTTTAAAACTATATCTTTTATTTATTTTTCCTGTCTTATCATATTAGGCCTTCCAGAAAAACACTTAAGAATAGAAGTAGTAACTGGAATCTTGGTCTTGTTACCATTTTTTTTATAGTGTCAATTTTTTTCCTCACTCTTAAAAAGATTTTATTTATTTATTTATTGACAGAGAGAGAGAGAGCACAAACAGGGGGATCGAGAGAGGGGAAAGCAGGCTCCCCACTGAGCAGGGAGCCCAACAACGGGCTCGAGCCCAGGACCCTGGGATCATGACCTGAGACGAAGGCAACCCCTTAACCAACTGAGCTGCCCAGGCGCCCCTTATTTCCATTTTTTATAACAATTTTATTGAGATATATCTTATATACCCTAAAATTCGCCCTGCTAAAGTGTAGAATTTAGCATACCCTTAGAAAGCTAGGGCTGAATCCTAAAGGCACTTACTGCTAGAGGCTGACCGCTAACTACAGTCCTTACAGTTAACCAAGCATTTCATTTCCACAGGTGCCATATTTGTGTTATAATCTCTTAGGAATATATTATGTCACAAAGTTTAGAATATCCTCCTCTTCTTTAAATAGTATTTTGTACTCCCCAAAGTCCCTAGCATAGCTTCTTGCCCATGGTAGGACCTCATTAAATATGTGTGGAATAAATAATTAAGTACCTACCCACTAATTTCAGGATATTCAGATAATTCTGGGCAGAAAAGCATTTGACACAGCTCTTACTGGTGGTATGCCGGTAAATGTTTAGAAACTGTTTTGTTTTGTTTTGTTTTGTTTTTTAAAGATTTCATTTATTTGTCAGAGAAGAGAGAGAGCACAAGCAGGAAGAACAATAGTCAGAGGGAGAAGCAGGCTCTCCAATGAGCAAGGAGCCCCATTTGGGACTTGATCCCAGGATTCTGGGATTATGACCCAAGCCAAAGGCGGAAGCTTAACTGACTAAGCCACCCAGGAGTCCCTTAACAGCCAGTTCTTACAAGTACTGATTTCTAGTGTTTGCTGATTTCCAAGGTATCACTATTCCCACCATGGTCAATTTTGTTACCTACATAATGTTAAGCAAGATGCAAAATTCCTGAAATTACAACAAATCAGTCCTCTCAATCTGATAGAAGCCAGCTCTGGTACACCACTGGTTCTTAACTTCAAAGAGGTTTTGGTGTGTTTTTTTCTTTCCTTTGGATTTTTTTATTTATTGAGAGATAAAATTAGAATAATGTTAAATGAAATTTTAAAAAACTAATTTAAATTTAAAAAAACTAATCACCCATAATTCATCTACTCTAACAGTTAACATAACTCCTGCATACATATTTTAAATAATTGTAATCACCCAATTCTCTAATATGTTTTGTTTTAGCACATTTTAAATATATACAGAATAGACAGAATAAAATAATAACCCCATATACTACTACCCAGGCCCCCAGAACATCAACTTGTAACCAACCCTGTCCTAACTACACCTGCTACTTGCCTTGCACTCATATTTTTTGAAACAAATCCCAAACATCATATCCTTCCATCTGTAAATATTTCAATAGTAACCATTTAATTTTTCATTCAGCTTTTTTTCACTTGTAGTCTAAGGAAGACAAAGTCATAAATAATTCAACTAAGAAAACATTTAAATATTCTGATGTTGGCAGTAAGGATTGATTTGACGGTCAAGGAAAGAGTTTCTAAAAGCTACAACATGTGAAGAAATTTATTAGCAAATCTTCTCCTTTTATCCTTATTCTTCTTTTTGTGGCAAAGTGCAACAGAACCCAATTAAAATCCTACATGTTACCTATAAACACAGAATCACATATAACATGAATCAGATCAGTGTCTCCATACATGAAAAGATACCCATCAAAGCAAATTTTACTTATTACAATTAAATCCCAAGGCACTTATTAGTCATGGTCTCCCATTTAGCAATTTTTAAGGATTTCACTACAAACCCCTTTGGACATATATATTTTTTTAACCTCACATCTGATTATCCACAGGTCCAACATTTTCCTGGAAGGTAGATTATTGTCTCCTTCCCTCATTCTGTTAATTTATGCTGCCCTCGGGCCCTCAGGGAAGAGCAATATAGAGCATGCAACATTAAAGCCCAGTCCCAAATACAGATCCGGCAAGCAAGAAGTCCTCATTATTCCCACATTTTCCATTAGATGTTTGATACTCTAGCAGAGTAACTCAGTGTAAACTGGGAGTAGGGAGCAGAAATTTTTATTAGTTTCATAACCCTTTTAGACTATTAGTTACAATTTTGGACATACACCATCTCCTGCTATGGCTCCACCTGCAAGGTAGATTTTATTGTACCAAATTTGCAGAAGAGAAAACCAAGACCAACAGAGACTTACTCAAGATCAAATGCTTAAATGTGGTTAAGCCAGGATCTGAATGCTAGTGCATCAACTGAGGTTATCTCATTGCAAGCAAAAGAAATTGGCTAAGTTCAACCAAAAAAGAGGATATTAAAAAGAGGATATTTATTGAAGAGCTCGTATAAGACAGGGCTGGGACCAAGGGCAACAGGAATGACCCCATCCTCTAGTCAAGAAAGCCTGAACATCAACCATTTTTTTTTTTTTCAACCTTCTGTTATTTTGTTCAAGTCTCCAAGTCCATGGAAAGAGTCCTCCCATGGTCTTTAACTTCAGAAGGGGGCAGGATATGGCATTTACTACTCCATGAAGAAGCCCCATTCTGTAGATGTAATTCCTCAAAATGAATTCAGGTCATAGTTTTGATGAGTGACACGGATGCTGGGTGGGGGGAGAAAAAAAGAAAAGATAGTTTTGTGATGACAACTTGAATGCACTGTGAGATCTCCCTTCAAAGACGGACTTGTCACTCCAGCTGTGGGAGTGTTGTTTATAGAGAGCCTTCAGCTGTCAATCCTTCAGGAATTGCCTTTGCAGCAGAGAGCTACTTCATCCATGGTTATGCTCTTCCAGGGACAGCCCACATCATTGACCTTGGGGTATAAAGGCCATTTTAGCTTCATGGCACAATTCTGTAAGGTCATTTTCATTCCAGAACCCCCTGTGAGGCTGACTGAGGCTGTTGGGAAAGTCTGCAGCACAGCTCAATTTTTCCCTGTACCCACTCCAGCTTCCCACCCCTCCCTTCCATAGGTGGGGATTTCAAGAGACGTTTTAAAAATAAACATCCTGAATGCTACACTCAGTCTCAGAGTTTGCTTTCTGGAGACGCCAACCCCACTCTGTCCGACACTAAAGTCCCACATTTTTACCAGTTGCAATTGTAATTTACCAATTACAATTACCAATTGTAATTATGCTTCCTTATGACTTTTTTTTATTATGGTAAAATATATATAACATAAAATTAACCATGCCAACCATTCTAAAGTGTACAGTTTATTGGCATTAAGGACATTCACATGTTCGTGCAACTTCATTCTGGCTTTTTATAAACATTTAGAAACCCAGATCCAGGGGCCCCTGGGTGGCTCAGTGGGTTAAAACCTCTGCCTTCGGCTCAGGTCACGATCCCGGGGTCCTGGGATCAAGCCCCGCATCAGGCTCTCCGCTCAGCAGGGAGCCTGCTTCCTCCTCTCTCTCTGCCTGCCTCTCTGTCTACTTGTGATCTCTGTCTGTCAAATAAATAAATACAATCTTAAAAAAAAAAAAAGAAAGAAACACAGATCCACAGAATATCAGAACTGGAGAAGAAGATCTTTACATGCTAAAATACACAAATTCAACTATCAGAACTTAGGAAGCATAAAAAGAAACAATGATTGATGAGGGGTAAGAGAAAGAAATAAATTAAGCAAGCATGTCCCCCCTCTATGGCAAGTGATCAAAAAGTATAAATTTGCTGCTTCCACAGGGACCTCAGTCCCTTCTGCTTTTCCCAAGAAGGCATCTCTCCATGCTGAGGGTGACTGTGGACTGGATTTGTATTTTGCTAAAATATGACACCAAATACAAGCCAACTACTTTATCTGTTCTTTTTTCTTTTTAAGATTTTATTAATTTATTTGACAGAGAGAGAGATCACAAGTAGACAGAGAGGCAGGCTGAGAGAGAGGGGGAAGCAGGCTCCCTGCTGAGCAGAGAGCCCAATGTGGGGCTCGATCCCAGGACCTTGAGACCCTGGCCTGAGCCGAAGACAGAGGCTTTAACCCACTGACCCACCCAGGTGCCCCTATTTTATCTGTTCTTAATGAAGAAATAGGGATCTGACCTAATACCAGAGAAAAAATTTTCTGGGTGGGGCTTAATAATAGATGGTGTGACAGGGACAGTTTGAGACCTGGTTATGGGATTTTCATCAAGGGTAATTTTGACTATATCCAATTTTTGCCTTATATGTTGACCTTATAACTTTGCCCAGGTAAGATACACCCTCTGTACATTTTCCTGCCTTGTGGTAGTTCAGCATTAATTCATACCAAAAATCATGATCTTGTTGGGGTGCCTGGCTGGCTCAGTCAATAGAGCATGTGACTCTTGATCTGGGGGTTGTAAGTTTGAGCCTCATATTGGGTATAAAGATTACTTAAAAATAAAATCTTAAAATAAATAAATAAATAAATGAAATATTTTTAAAAAATCATCACATTGTGGAAGATATGGTGAATGGAGGAATAGGATGAAAAAACAAACTAAAAGAAGTTCTTATTAAAATGCTTGTGGGTTTCCCTGTTTATCAGACTCTATGGTAACACTGACCAAGAGAAATATAATGCTAGATGTATGAGTAATTTAAAATTTTCTAGTAACCTCTTCAGTAAATGGTGCTGGGAAAACTGGACTGCACCATTCAGAAGAATGAAACTGGACCACTTTATTACACCATACACAAAAGTAAATTCAAAATGGAGGAGGAAAGACCTAAATGTAAGACAGGCAACCATCAAAATCCTAGAGAACATAGACAACAACCTCTTTGACCTCAACTGTAGCAACTTCTTACTAGACACTTTGCCCGAGGCAAGGGAAACAAAAGCAAAAATGAACTATTAGGACTTCATCAAGAAAAGCTTCCACACAGTGAAAGAAACAACCAGCAAAACTAAAAGACAACCTATAGAAAGGGAGAAGATATTTGAAAGTGACATGGCTGATAAAGGGTTAGTATACAAATCTATAAAGAACTGATCAAACTCAAAACCCAAAAAATAAATAATCCAGTTAAGAAATGGCCAGAAATTTGCAACAACATGGATGATACTAGAGAGTATTATGCTGAGCAAAATAAGTCAATCAGAGAAAGAAAATCATCATATGATCTCTCTGATATGAGGAATTTGAGAGGCAGGGTGAGGGTTGTGGGGAGTAGGGAAGGAAAAAATGAAACAAGATGGGATCAGGAGGGAGAAAAACCATAAGAGAGTCTTAATCTCATGAAACAAACTGAGGGTTGAAAGGGGGTGGGGGGTTTGGGATAGGGTGGCTGGGTTATGGCCATTGGGGAGGGTATGTGCTATGGTGAGTGCTGTGAAATGTGTAAGCCTGGTGATTCACAGACCTGTACCCCTGGGGCAAATAATACATTGTATGTTAATTTAAAAAAAAGAAATGGGCAGAAAACATGAATAGGCATTTTTCCAAAGAAGACATCCAGATGACTAACAAACACATGAAAAAATCAACATCACTCATCATCAGGAAAATACAAATCAAATCCATAATGAGATACCACCTCACACCTGTCAGAATGGCTAAAATTAACAACACAGGAAACAACAGATCTTGGTGAGGATGCAGAGAAAGGGGATCCTTCTTACACTGTTGATGGGAATGCAAAGTGGTGCAGCCACTCTGGAAAACAATATGGAGGTTCCTCAGAAAGTTAAAAATATAACTACCCTATGATTCAACAATTGTGTTACTGGGTATTAACCAAAGGATACAAAAAATACAGAATCAAAGGCGTACATGCACCCTGATGTTTATAGCAGCATTATCTACAATAGCCAAACTATAGAAAGAGCCCAAGTGTCCACTGACTGATAAATGGATAAAAAAGATGTGGTATCTACATATAAGGGAATATTACTCAGCCATCAAAAAGAATGGAATCTTGCCATTTGCAGTGACATGGATGAGATAGTCTATTCGAAGTGAAATAAGTCAGTCAGAGAAAGACAAATACCATATGATTTCACTCATATGTGGAAACAGATTAACATATGGGAAGGGATTAAAAAGAAAAAGCAGCAGGGGGGAGCAAACCATAAGAGACTCTTAACATTAGAGAACAAATTGAGGGTAGATGGAAGAATTGGTTAGGGCATGGGCTAAATGGGTTATGGGTATTAAGGAGAGCACCTGCTATGATGAGCACTGGTGTTATATGTGATAAATCACTAGATTCAACTACTGAAACCAATATTACACTAGATGTAAATTAACTCAAAGTTAAAAAAAACTGGAGAAAAAATAGTAACAAATGATATACTGCTGTACAGAAAAATAAATAAATTTTCTATTAGCCACATTTATAAAAAAGTAAAAAGAAACAAGTAAAAATAATAACAATTCATTTAACTCAATGTATATCCAAAATACTATCATTACAACATGTAATCAACAATTATTAATGTCATATTTTATATTTTTTCATACTGTATATTCTTCACTTGCAGTGCATTTCAACTTGAACTGACCATATTTTAAGAGCTCAGGGATCACATGTGGCTGGTGACTCCCATATTGGACAGTCTAGGTCTCAAACATATTCTCCAATAACAGAGAAATCTCTCATTTCTCTAGAAAGTTTGTTCTAATTGGGTAACATTTGAGGGGAAAACATGGAAATACAGTAAGTTTCATAACAAAACTTTATCTGCCAGAACTGAGGAAGACTTTCATGTGTACCAGATTAAAAATTGGGTTGGAGCACCACAGTGGCTCAATAGTTTGAGTGTCCAGCTCTTGATTTCAGCTCAGGTCATGATCTCAGGGTCATGGAACCTAGCCCTGCATCAGGCTCCACCCTCAGTGGGGAGTCTGCTTGGGATTCCTCCTCTCCTTCTGTCCCTCCCCTTGCTCCTGTTATCTTTCTCTCTCAAATAAATATAAATAAATAGATAGAGAGATAGCAACAGCCTCCCTGTTGACAGAGTGGAAGTCCAAACCCAGACCTATAATGCACCCTTAGCAGAGAGAAGTAATATCTCCCAGAGCAGAACATGAATCAATAGTTTCCAATTCCCCAAAAAGCAGTGAATTATTAAGGCTTCACAAGGATAATTCACAGTGCATTCCAATCAAGTCTGTAAATTATAGACAAGAAGTCTATTCTTCAAGCCTCACTGCCTTTTATCCCAGAGGAGAAACAGCAACAGCTAAAGAGGAGGCATGAAAAAATGTACAAAGCTTTGATTTAATTTAAAACAACAAAATACACTTTACAACAACATAAATGAGTAGGAGTGAGAACTCAATTTTTACTACTTTGAAATAAAATTGAAATACAGAACTAAAACAACTTTAACGAAAATGAGACATTTTAGGGCACTTGGGTGGCTCAGTCAGTTAAGTCTGACTTTTGGTTCCAGCTCTGGTCATGATCTCAGGGTCCTGGGATCGAGCCCCATGTTGGGCTCCTTGCTCAGTGGGGAGTCTGAGGATTCTCTCCTTCTCTCCTTTTGCCCCTCCCCCTGGTTGCACACTTGTTTGCGCGCTCTTGCTCTCTCTTTCTCTCAAATAAATAAATAAGTCTTAAAAAAAAAGAGAGAGAGAGAGAGAGGTATTTTTAAAACCTTGAACTCCAGGGACATCTGGATGGCTCAGTCAGTTAAGTACCTGCCTTCATCTCAGGACATAATCCCAAGGTCCTGGGATGCAGCCCCCCACATCAGGCTCCCTCCTGGATGGGCAACCTTCTTCTCTCTCTCCACCACTTGTGCTCTCTCACGCACTCTCTTTCTATCTCTCTCTCAAAAAAATAAATAAAATCTTTTTAAAAATTAAAAAATAAATAAAACCTTGAAGTCCATTCTACTAAGTCTGTGCTTACATAAATCAAACAAAAGAAAGGACTAATTTATTCATATACCCATAGACAGATACTCCCCCCACACACACACACACAATTTTGCACCTGATGCAGAGTCTTTAAACTAAAAGTTCAATATAAAAACTCTTTCAGAATTAGTGACACTGCAGGGTCTTGGCAGCAGCAAACTGTGCAAGTGACCTGTTAGAAACACCTTCAAAATCCATGGCACACAGGACTCCATGGAAAACAATCCTGCTGCTGATAAGCTCAAAGTCAAAAATTACAAATCATATGAGGAAAAAAATCACTAAGAGGCAGATTAAATGAGGGAGAGAAGAAACAACAAACAGGAAAAAAAAACACCTCAAGATAACAGAACAATCTAAAGAGATTTTTAAATAACTTTCTTTAAAATTTTTAAGGAATAGGGGCACCTGGGTGACTCAGTTGGTTAAAGAACAGCCTTCAGCTCAGGTCATGATCCTAGAGTACTGAGATCGAGCCCCGTGTCATGCTCCTTACTCAGCAGGGAGCCTGTTTCTCCCTCTCCCTCTGCCTGCTACTCTGCCTGCTTGTGCTCTCTCTCTGTGTCAAATAAATAAATGAAATTTTTAAAAAAACATTAAAATTTTTTTTTAAGGAATAGATACCTTATGCCCAAAACAGGATACTATATAAAAAGTATCAACTGTGGTAAAAGAACCAATTAAAAATTTCAGACACAAAACATATAATCACTAGGAAAAAAACACTTAATGAACAGAGTACACAGTGTATTAGACATAACTGAAAAGAAATTAATGAAACAGAAGTTGGATATAAAGAAATCATCCAAAATGCAGCACAGATAAAGAGACCAAAAAAAAAAAAAAAAAAAAAAAACCTTAATAGAGACATGAAAGATAGAATGAGGAGATCTCACATACATCCAATAGGAGTTACAAATAAATAAAATGAGAGAGAGACTATTTGGAGAAATATGGGTGAAATTTTAAGGATCTAGTTTTCTTTAATTGAAGAAGCCCAGCAACCAAGCAGAAGAAATAACAACATGCCTTCACCTACACATAATGGAATGAAATTGTAGAACACTAAAGTCAAAGAGAAAGATCTTAAAACTATCAGAAAGATGATAAAGCTTATCTTTAAAGACATGACTATTTATTAAACTTATAGCAGACTTCTCATGGACAACCATCAGTGCCAGAAGACTGAAATGTCACCTTCAAGGTGCTAGTTTTTTTTTTTTCTGTGTCTTTTTCTGTGACCGAGAGTATTAGACTCTCCTACACTCTCGCTCAAGACAGATATACAAAGACTGAGAGCTTACTTCTTACAGGTTCTTGCTGAAAGAGCTAGTAAAGGATACACTCGGGAAGAAAGAAACAAGTCTGAAGGAAGAAGTATGTCCCCAAAAGCAACTGTAAGCAAAGGAGTTGGAGAACATATGGGTCAAACTGTAAGTAGCTTAAAGAATAACTAGCTGAGAGGTGCCTGGGTGGCGCAGTGGGTTAAGCCTCTGCCTTCAGCTCGGGTCGTGATGTCAGGATCCTGGGATCAAGCCCCACATCGGGCTCTCTGCTCGGTGGTGAGCCTGCTTCCTCTCTCTCTCTCTGCCTGCCTCTCTGCATACTTGTGATCTCTCTCTGTCAAATAAATAAATAAAATCTTAAAAAAAAAAAAAGAATAACTAGCTGATCATGTATTAGGAATTAAAATGACTTAGATACAATCCCAACATTTCAGGGAAGGGGAGAATTCCTTTCCACTCCCATACCATATTTGGCTCTTATCTTAATTCCACCTAACATACAGAACAAATACCAGCCCAGAGAGCATGAATAAAGGTCTCAATAATAGCATCTTGCTTTAAAAGTCTTTATAAGGGATATCTTATGAGCTCTCAAGACAGAAATGATTTTCTGGGACCATTCTCTCCTATGGAAAGTGCCATTCTCTATTTTCTAAGAATAACAGTAGAGATTTTTTTCTGACCAAAATTTAGGAAGACATTATTTCAAGAACATCTGTACTTCTCAACATGAAATAAGAATCTTTAAAATTTACCTGATGATTTTAGCTATATTTGCTCTTGAGATTAGTAATTTAAAAAATCCAGATTTTTAAAAGAGGGATATCTTTGTGCAAATATCAGCTTCTGCATATCTGTTTCTGTGTGTGAAATTCTAGGAACTGTATTTAAAGAAAAGGAAATACCTATCTCTCTGATTTTCTTTGTGCAACTCCATGTCTCATCTGAAAATGAACTATTCCTTGGTTCTGCTGTCTGCCTCTCTCTTTCTTGCTCCTTTTCTTTACATTTCTTCTAGTTTTTTTTTTCTGTGTCTTATCTTCCCGCTATTTCTTTCTTTAACTTGCCAGTAGTAGAAATCACTTTAAAATAATGTGTTTAAGATACTAATTGTCAAGTCCTAACTCTTCACTTCCAAGCATTGTGGACCTAAAGCAAATTATTATTCCCACTACACTTTAGTTTCTTCATTCATGAAGTGGGGACATGATGTCTATCAGAGAGTTCTGGCCAGGATTACCTGAAATAAAGTATGTGAAATAGTTAACATAGAGTAGTGCCCAGTAAAAAGTGATTTGCCTCCTCACTTGAATAGTTTTATGATCTTTGTCCTTTATTTTGAAAGAAAGTGAACAAAATGTTTTCTATTTATCCCCCAAAATTCTCTATTTCTAGTTCCTTCCAAAGAATTGCTTCATACCTAATACACCTGAACTTGTTTTCTTTCATTAATAATCAATGGATTTTCCTTGGATGGTGCTCACTGCAGTTCCAGTCATCTTGCCAGGCAACAGAGGCACAGAGTGCCCACAGAACACTCTACTAACACACCACTTCAGCTCCAGACAACTTGTCAGGGCACCCACTGCATGGAGTACCCCAGGACCTCCCAGCCCACACCTGCCTCATCTCCAATTGTCTTGCCAGTGTCCTCCTGTGCTGAGTGGCAAGGAACGTCAATCCATGCCCACTGCAGCTCCAGCCATCCCAACCAGCTGGTCCAGTGTGGCCCCAGGACCACCAGACCGTTCCAGGTACAACTCCAGTCAGCCAATGAAAGCTGCCAGGCACACACAGTCTGCACAGGAAATGTCCCTACACAAGGTCATCTCATTAACTTTAGAAGTAGCTGTTCCATCTAATTCATAGAAACAAACATAAGAAGTCAAACAAAATAAGGAGACAGAGAAATATGCTCCAAATGAAAAAAAACAAGACAAAACCTCAGAAAAAGAACGAAATGAAATGGAAATAAGACATTTACCTAATAAAGGGTTTTAAGTAATAGTCATAAAGATGCTCATTAAATTGGAGAGAAGAGGGTGTAAACTCTGTGCGAACTTCAACAAAGAGAAAATATTAAGAACCAGTCAGAGTTGGAGAATGTAGTAACTGAAATGAAAAATACACTTGAGGGAATCAACAGCAGTTAGAGGATACAGAAAAATGAGTCAGCAATCTGGGAAAAAAGGTAATGGAGAACACCCAAGCAGAACAGCAAAAAAAAATTTTTTTAAATAAGGATAGGTTAAGGGATCTCTGAAACAATATCAAGCATGTAACATCCACATTCTAGGGGTCCCAGAAGGAGAAGGGAGAGAGACAGGAGCACAAAACTTATATGAAGAAATAACAGTGAAAACCTCCCTAATCTGAGAAGGAAACACACATCCAGGTCCAGGAAGCACAGAAAGGCCCAAAAAAGATGAACCCAAGGAGGTCCACACCAAGACACATAATAACTAAAATGTCAAAGATTAAAGATAAAGACAGAATTTTAAAAGCAGCAAGAGAGAAGCAACTGGTTACATGAAAGAGGGAAACCCATAAGGTTATCAGCTGATTTTTCAGCAAAAACTTTGTAGGCCAGAAGAGTGACATTATTCAAAGTGCTGAAAGGAAAAATCCTACAATCAAGAATACTCTACCTAGCAAGGTTATTACTGAGATTTGAAGGAGAGATAAAAAGTTTCCCAGACAAACAAAAGTTAAAGGAGTTCATCACCACCAAATATATGAGAAATGTTAAAGGACTTCTTTAAATGGAAAAGGCCATAATTTTTTAAAAAATTATGAAAGGAAAAATTTCACAAGTAAAAGTAGACATACAGTAAATATGTAGACCATACAGTAAAACAATTACCTATAAAGCTAGTAGGAAGGTCAAAAGACAAAAGTACTGAAATCAATTATATCTAAAAAATTAGTCAAGGGGACTTACAAATTAAAAAGATGTAAAAAATGACAACATATACATAAAATGTGCAGGGGAGGAGTAAAAATGAAGTTCGTTTAGAAAGTCTTTAATTTTTAGTAACCATCAACTTCATAAACTGCTGTATACTGAGGATACTGCTATATGTGAACCTCACAGTAACCACAAACCAACACCTGTAGAAGATACATAAAAAATAAATAAATAAATATAAAGGAAGCCAAACATAAACTAAAGAAACTCATCAATAACAAGGAAAGAGAACACAAGAAAAGAGGGATAAAGGACAGAATAGAACTACAAAAATAACTATAGAACTACAAAATAGAACTACAAAAATAATGAACAAAATGGCAATAAATACATAATGAGAATTACTTTAAATGTAAATGGTCAAGAGGCACATGGGTGGCTCAGTTAGTTAAGCCTGACACACCACCTCAGGCTCAATGCTCAGTGTCGAGTCTGCTTGTCCCTGTCCCTCTGCTTCTCCCCCCTCCCTCTCTGTCTCTCTCTCTCTCAAGAAAAAAATAAATAAAGTTTACACACACACACACACACACACACACACACACATACACACCACAAGACAGGGTGAGAATGGATGAAGAAAAACAAGACCCATCTATACACTGCCTACAAGAGACACACCTTAGACCTAAAGACACATGCAAGCTAAAAGTGAAGGGATAGAAAAAAAAAAAAAGGTAGGTAGCAATACTTATATCAGGCAAATGGACTTTTTATAACTAGTTTAAACATTTTATTTAGGTATTTATTAGAGAGAGAGAGAGAGTGCATGTGTGCAAGAGTGGTGTGAGGGCAGAAGGGGAGGGAGAGGGAGAGAATCCAAGCAGACTGTGAGTTGAGCCCAGATCCCCAATGTGGGGCTGGAACTCATGACTCTGAGATCACGACCTGAGCTAAAACCAAGAATCAGACTCTCAACTGATTGAGTCACCCAGGCGCCCATCAGATAAACAGATTTTTAAACAAAGACTATAGAAAGAAACAAAGAAAGGCTTACACAATGATAAATGGATGATTCTAAAAAGAGTATACAGCAATTTTAAGTATCTATGCACCCAAACTGGAATGCCTAAAAACATAAAGCAACAGAGAGAAAGAGAGAAATTGACAGTAATACATTAAAAATAGAGGACTTTAGGGGAGCCTGGGTGGCTCAGTCAGTTAAGCAATCATCTCTTGGCTTTGGCTTCAGGTCATGAGATCGAGCCTCACGACGGGTTCAGAGCTCAGTGGGGAGTCTGTCTCCCCTCTCCTTCTCCCTCTGCTCCTGCCCCACCTGCACTTTCTCTCTTTCAAATAAACAAAAACATCTTTACATAAATAAATAAATAAATAAAATAAAAACAGAGGACTTTAAACCCCCCACTTACATATATGGATAAATCATCCAGAAAGGAAATTAATAAGAAAAACAGTGGCTTTGAATGACAATTAGACTAGATGGATTTAACAGATATATACAGAATATTCTATCCAGAAACAGCAGAATATGCATTCTTTCCAAGAACATTATGGAACATTCTCCAGAATAAATCACATGTTAAGCCGCAAAACAAGTATCAATAAATTTATGAAGATTGAAACCATATGAAGCCTCTTTTCTGAACATAACAGTAAGAAACAAGAAATTAATTACAAGGAAAAAAAACTGGGAAAAAATTCAAGAATATCGAGGCTAAACAATATGCTACTAAAAAATTAATGGGTCAACTAAGAATTTAAAAGAGAAAAAAAAACAACCTTGAAACAAATGAAAATAAAAACAAAATGGTTCAAAATATTTGCAACACAGTAAAAGCAAAAGCAATTCTAAGCAAGGAATTTGTAGCAATACAGACCTACCTCAAGAAGCAAACAAAAAAAATCGAAGAACAGTTCAACCTTATACTTAAAAGAACTAGAACAAAAAGAACAAACAAAGTCTGAAGTTAGTAGAAGGAAGGAAATAATAAAGATCAGAACAGAAATAAATGATTTAGAGACTAAAAAACAATAGAAAAGATCAATAAATCCAAGAGCTAAGTCTTTGAAAAGATAAATAAAACTGATAAAACTTTAGCCAGATTCATCAAGAAAAAAAAGGAGAGGACTTACACAAGTAAAATCAGAAATGAAAGAGGAGAAATAATCACCTAAACCACAGAAATACAAAGAATTGTAAAAGACTACTATGAAAAACTATATGCCAACAAACTTGACAACCTAGAAGAAATGGGTAAATTCCTAAAAACATACAATCTCCTAAAACTGAATCAGAAAGAAATAGAAAATCTGAATAGACCAGTTACTGGTAACAAAATTGAATCAGCAATCAAAAAACTCCCAACAAAAAAAAGTCAAAGACCAGATGGCTTCATAGGTGAATTCCATGAAACATTTAAAGAAGAGTTAACACATGTTCTTCTCAAACTATTCCAAAACAGTAAAAAGGAAGGAATGCTTGCAAGCTCATTCTATAAGGCCAGCATTACCTCGATACCAAAACCAGACAAAGACACTACAAAAAAAGAATACTACAGGCCAATATTTCCAGTGAAATTAGATGTAAAAGTTTTCCACCCCATATTAGTAAGACAAGTTCAACAGTACATTAAAAGGATCATTCATCATGATCAAGTGGATTTATTCCAACCATAGGCAAGGATGTTTCAATATCCACAAATCAAACGTGATACATTATGTTAATGAAATAAAGGATAAAAACAACATGATCATCTCAATAGATGTAGAAAAAGCATTTGACCAGATTCAACATCTGTTCAAGATAAAAACTCCTAACAAGATGGGTTTAGAGGGAAAATATATCAACATTTTAAAGGCCATAAATGAAAAACCCACAGTTAACATCATACTCAACTGAAAAGAGCTAAAAGCTTTTCCTCTAAGATCAGGAAAAAGACAAGGATGTCTTTTCTCACCACTTTTCCTCTACATAGTATTGGAAATTCTAGCCACAGCAATCAGAGAAGAAAAAGAAATAAAAGTCATGCAAATTGGTAAGAAAGAAATAAAACTGTCATTAGTTGCAGATGGCACGATATTATACATAGAAAACAGTAAAGACTGCCAAAAGACTACTAGAACTAATAAATGAACTCAGTAAAGTCACAGGGTACAAAAATCTGTTGTGTTTTTATAGTTAATAATAAAGTAGCGGAAAGAGAGATTAACAAAACAATCCCAGGGGTGTCTGGGTGTCACAGTTGGTAGGGCAACTGCCTTCAGCTCAGGTCATGATGCCGTGGTCCTGGGATTGAGCCCTGTGTTGGGCTCCTTGCTCAGCAGAGAGCCTGCTTCTCACTCTCCCTCTGCCTGCTACTCTGCCTGCTTGTGCTTGTTCTTTTTCTGTCAAATAAATAAATAAAATTGAAAAGAAAATAAAACAAGCCCACTTACAATTGCACCAAAAAGAATAAAATACTTAGGAATAAACTGAACCAGGGAGGTGAAAGATCTGTACTCTGGAAACTATAAAACACGAATGAAAGAAATTAAAAATGACACAAATGAAATGATATACTATGTTCATGGGTTGGAAGAATATTGTTAAAGTGTCCATACTACCAAAGCCTTCTACAGATTCAGTGCAATCCCAATCAAAATACCAATAAGTATTTTTCAAAGAACTAGAACCAGTAATTCTAAAATTTGTATGGAAGCAGAGAAGACCCTGAATAGCCAAAGCAATCTTAAGAAAGAACACAACCAGAGGTATCATGCTTCCTAATTTGAAACTATACTACAAAGCTATAATAATCAGGGCACCTGGGTGGCTCAGTCATTAAGTGGCTGCCTTCAGCTCAGGTCATGATCCCAGGGTCCTGGGATTGAGCCCTGAGCTGGGCTCCTGGCTCAGTGGGAAGCCTGCTTCTCCCTCTCCCACTCCCTCTTGCTTGTGTTCCCTCTCTCACTGTGTCTCTTTCTGTCAAATAAATACATAAAATTTTTAAAAAACAAAGTTATAATAATCAAAGTAGTATAATATTGGCACAAAAACGGACACATAGATCAACAGAATAGGATAGAGAGTCCAGAATAAACCCAAACCCATATGGTCAATTCATCAATGACAAAGGCAAGAATATAGGATGGAGAAAAGACAGTCTCTTCAATAAATGATGCTGGGGAAACTGGTCAGCTGCATGCAAAAGAATGAAACTTTCTTACACCATATGCAAAAATAAATTCAGAATAAATTAAAGACCTAAATGTGAGACCTGAAACCATAAAACTCCTAGAAGAAAACATAGACTAATCTCTCAGAAATCGGCCTTAGCAACATATTTATGGATATGTCTTCTCAAGCAAGGAGAAGCAAAAGCAAAAATAAACTATTGGGACTACATCAAAATAAAAAGCCTTTACACAGCAAGGGAAACTACCAAGAAAATAAAAAGGCAGAGGTGCCTGGATGGCGCATTTGGTTAATTTTCTGACTTCTGGTTTGGTTAATTTGGTTAATTTTCAGCTCAGGTCGTGACTCAGGTTCATGAGACCAAGCCCCATGTCAAGCTCTGCACTCAGCACTTCTTCCCTCTCTCTCTGCCCCTCTTTACCCTGCACAGGCACTCTCTTTCTCTAAAATAAATAAATC
This sequence comes from Mustela putorius furo, assembly GCF_011764305.1. Lineage (NCBI taxonomy): Eukaryota > Metazoa > Chordata > Mammalia > Carnivora > Mustelidae > Mustela > Mustela putorius. The sequence goes on along the minus strand of NW_025422045.1, from coordinate 9,411,685 downwards.
TTAAAAAAAGAAAGAAAAGAAAAAGCAACCTACTGAATGGGAGAAGATATTTGCAAACAAAACATTCAATAAGCGGGGCACCTGGGGGGCTCAGTGGGTTAAGCCTCTGCCTTCAGCTCAGGTCATGATCTCAGAGTCCTGGGATCGAGCTGCAGGGCTGTTTGCTTGGCAGGGAGCCTACTCCCCACCCAACTGCCTACTTGCTATCTCTCTCTCTTTGTCAAATAAACAAATAAAATCTTTTTAAAAATTCAATAAGCAATTAATATCAAAAGTATATTAAGAACTTATACAACACAGAAAAAAATCAACAAATAAACCAATGGGAAAAAGTGGACAGAGGACCTAAGTAGAAATTTTTCCAAAGAAGACAAACAGATAGCAAACAGACACATGAAAAGATGTTCAATTACCAATCATCAGGCAAATACAAATCAAATCCACAATGAGATACCACCCTAACCTGTCAGAATGGCTAATCTCAGAAAAACAAGAAAGAACAATTGTTGGTGAAGATGTGGAGAAAAGGGAACCTTCTTACATTGTGGATGGGAATATAAATTGGTGCAACCAAAGTGGGAAATACTATGGAGTTTCCTCAAAAAAACTAAAAATAGAAATACCATACAATCCAGTAATTCCACTACTGGGTATTTACCCAAAGAAAACAAAAACACTAATTGAAAAAGATACACGCACCCCTATGTTTATTGCAACATCATTTACAATAGCTAAGATACGAAAGCAGCCCAAGCATCCACTGATAGATGGACGGATAAAGAAGATGTGGTACACACCCATACACACCCCTCCCCCCCCCACAGAGGGATATTACTCAAACATTAGATAACTGAGATCTTGCCAATTGTGACAAAATGGATGGACCTAAAGGGTATTATGCTAAGTGAAATAAGTCAAAGAAAGACAAATGCTGTATGGTTTCATTTCCATGTGAAATCTAAAAAACAAAGCAAATGAGCAAACAAACAAAAACCAGAAACAGACCCAGCAATACAGAGGACAAAATGGGGGTTTTCAGAGGACGGGGTGGTGAGGATGGGCAAAATGGGTGAAGGGGAGTAGGAGGTATAAGCTTCCAGTTATGGAATGAATAAGTCATAGATAGGGATGAAAGGTACAGTATAGAGAATATAATCAATGGTATTATAACAGCATTGCATGGTGACAGATGGTAGCTATACTTGTAAGCATAGTATAGCATACAGAGTTGTCTAATCACTATGTTTTACACTTGAAACTATGTAACATTGTGTGTTTAAAAAAAAATCTTTTTTTAAAATAATTAATGTTCAAACTGAAAGCCGGAGAGATGAGTTAGGAGCTTTCCAGGAGAAAAGAGATGGAAAGAGAAAAAGATAATTCAGAGAAAACTTGCATATTCTTTTAGCATTGATGTTAGTCTAAAACATCACTAATGTTAGTTCCTTAAAGGGAAAAACTATTTGCCTTAAATTTTTAATTGAGCAATTAGTGTCTAGAAAGGAATAAAGGAATGTGAAAGCTGCTTTTCTTAGAAAGCTTTTCAGTCCAATAAACTTCACCTCTGTTCATGTAGGTTTGTTTGAATTTACACATATATTGGAGTCTCTTTTGCACCAGGCCTTCTCTTTGGAAAATCTAACTTTTATTTTTATTGATACCTGCACTTATTTACCAAGTTACACACCAAAGCAAAATACAACCACATAGGGTTTTCACTATTTGAAGTTGGTGCCCATTGTTTTAATTTGCATTTGACTTCCCAGTTACTTGAGGGCCTATGCCTTCTACTTCTTTCAAACATGTAGGGGATGCTTGATAAATGCATTATATATTTTTGCTGCCAGTGTTTTCTGTAAGTACAAATTCAAGGTTTTTTAGATTCCACATATAAGTGAGGTCATACAGTATTTGTCTTTCTCTGCCTGACTTGTTTCACTTAGCATAATGCCCTCACGGTCCATTCATATTTTCACAAATGGTAGTATTTCCTTCTTTTTTATAATTGGTGAATTTTTTGATAGAAAACACTTCCCACCCATCGGTGTTTACCAAATTGTGTTTCACAGAACAGTAGTACCTATTAGGCATTAGTAGAGATCAAACCAGTTTGTATATGATATCTTCGTCCTTAGATTCATGGCACATTCTAGCCTATTAGAGGCAATTCTTCAAGCAATTTCCACGAGCAGCTTTGTGTTTTCCATCATTCATTTTCCATACTCATTTTTCATGTAATACCTATTAACATCCTGAAAAACAACCCAAGCAATCCCTTTTAGAAAATGTTAATCTACAAAGATGGGTGGGCTTCTACACACTTCAAGCATTTTTCCATAAACCTAACTTCTTTCAACGAGAGATAAGACTTAAATAGCATCCAAATACAAGTATATTCTTTGGCAAAGGCCAGACAAATTAACTTGGTGTTCTGGAATATCTGGGCTTTAATGTTTTATTCTATTTTTTTAATGTGGCTATCAAAGGAGAGTCAGAGGACAGTAGCTGAGTGCACCAGAGTACGATCACAAAGACAAATCACATGCACTCTTCTGCTAATGTGGGAGATTAGGAATTTTTTACAGGCTTGCTGTGAGGGCCCAGTGAGATTACCCATGTGAAAGTGCTGTCTATACCAGAGCATCTTGCATTGGTCAAAAAATAATGCCCTGGGATACTGTTGACTGTGGGAGTAGAAGTGAGAGGGGCATCCTATTGCTCTAAACAGAAATAATCATCACGGGCCAATTGGGTAAGGGGAACGATTTGAGCTCTGACCCAACCAGGGTATGATTTTTCTTTCCAAAGGAATTCTAGAGTCCACAGAACACTCAGATTAGATATCCCAGGTCTGGAGATACGAACAAGTTGGAGGGAGGAAAGAAAACACGACCTCACAGGGTTATTATGAGGGCACAGTAACTGTACAATAAATGTTAGCTATTATCAGAGAGCTGTAAATACTCAACTGTTTGAGAAAGTACTTAATGAAAGTCACAAATGCCCATCTATAGAACAAAAAGCAGGCAAAATACCCACAAAATTATCAGAAAGAAAAAAATATATATATGCCCAGGAAGCATAAAAATATAAAACAAAATAAGATGACAGGACTAAATCTTTACATAATAACTAATACATATGAATGAGATTAACTGAGAGAGAAATACTCAAACTGATCTCCCCCACCCCCCAAAAATCAGTACACAAGAGCCACATCTAAAACCAGAAATTGATAAAACCCGATGTTGGTGAGAGTGGGGCAAGGATGTTCTTAAATCCAGTGTTTGTGAGAAAATAAATTGGTATAACATTTCTGGAAGGAATTTAGACTTATGGTATCAAAATGTAAAATGTACGCACCATTGTACTGAGCTGGTCCACTTCTAGAAATTAGCCTGAGGAGAAAATTGCACAAAAGCAAAAATCTGAGCACAGGATGTTGATCATTGTGTACTTTATGTCATAAAAAAATGCAAACAAACTAAATGTCTAACAATAGAAGACTGGTTGAGTAAATCATGGTTTATAAATATCCTGAATGACTGGCAAGCATTAGTAACCATGGTGTTAGTCTGTAGTTTTTGACTTGGAAATCTATTCAGTGCAAATTCTGAGTGGAAATAGCAATTACAGAATGAGAAGTGAATTATAACCCCGTGTATGTGAAACTTTAGAGAGAGCTAAGGAATAACTATGGCTGTTGTTCTGGGTGATGGGATTTGGGGATGATTTTTATGTCCTGCTGTATAGTTTATCTTGGGTAAAAACATCAGTCATGAGAACTCCCATTTTTGTGTATGCATCTAAAAAACTATAAACCTTTAAAGCCATTGGCTCAGCCTCACAAGACCCCAGATGCCTAAATGCTTCATTCCTATCATTCTCAACGATAAGTTTTAGGAAGGGGAAAACAACAGATTGCTATCAGGAAAGCCATGCCCTAGACAGGCTTCCTGCCTGGAGAAATCAATAGGGACTTGTCATGTCGACCCAGCTACCAAATCACCTCTAGGGCAAGTATTTATTTATTTGTTTTATTTTTATTCATTTTATTTATTTGTCAGAGAGAGAGAGAACACAAGCACAAGAAGGGGGAGAAGCAGGCAGAGGGAGAAGCAGGCTCCCCACTGAGCAAAAAGCCGGCACGGGACTCAATCCCAGGACCCTGGGATCATGACCTGGGCCGAAGGCAGACGCTTAACTGACTGAGCCACCCAGACGTCCCTCTAGGGCAAGTATTTATTAATTAATTTATTTATTAAAGATTTATTTATTTATTTTGGAGAGAGAGAAAGCAAGAACAGGGTAGAGGCAGAGGGAGAGAGTAAACTCCCCGCTGAGCATGGAGTGGGGTTCAATCTCCTGACCCTGAGATCATGACCTGGGCCAAAATCAAGAGTCTGATGCCTAACCAACCAACGCCACAAAACAATGACTATTTTATTTTATTTTTTTAAAGATTTTATTTATTTATTTGACAGAGAGAAATCACAAGTAGACAGAGAGGCAGGCAGAGAGAGAGGGAAGCAGGCTCCTTGCTGAGCAGAGAGCCGGATGCAGGACTCGATCCCATCGCAGGCGCCCAACAATGACTATTTTAAAAGTTAACGGCACAAGGGCACCTGGGTGGCCCAGTGGGTTAAGCCTTTGCCTTCGGCTCAGGTCATGATCTAAGGGTTCTGGAATGGAGTCCTACATCGGGTTCTCTGCTCAGCAGGGAGCCGCCTTCTCCCTCTTTCTCTTCCTACTTGTGATCTGTCTCTGTCTGTGTCAAGTAAATAAATAAAATCTTAAAAACAAAACAAAACAAAACAAAAAAAGAAAACGTTAATGGCACAGAGGAGAGTGGGGTGCCTGTGTATTTAAAGCAACTGTTAGGATTAGGGTTGAAAAGTTACTGAGCGCAGGCCCTTCTCTATCTGTTTGCTTGTTTGTGTGGGAGGTTTTGGCTTATAGAAATTTCTTGGTTTCTACAGTAGGGCAAGTAAGGAATTTTCCCCAGTTAGGGTACTTTCTGAGGCTGTTTCACGATTCGGACAGCAGCACAGGTGGCTGTGGGCAGCAGCGAATCAGGGTGAGCCTAGAGAGAGCTTCCTACCGCTTCTATTTTTTTAAAAAAGCATCACTTTTGTAAAAACAAAACAAACAAAAACAAAAAAACCCAAGAAAATAAACAGCCAAGCTATTTCGTGAAGGTTAGTGTGGTCAGCAGTGTCATAGCACGATAAGGACTGAGAAGGGTTTCCTGGATGCAGCAACAGGGCGGTAGCGAGTGACCTGGTCAAGAACAGCTTCTGTGTGTGTGGTGAGGAGGGGGGTGGGAGGGGGGTTTTAAGAGAGAAGAAGAAAGGAAGTGGAGAGAGTGAATTTCGGCAATTATTTATGAAAGTCTGGCCCTGCTGAGAAGGCCGGAGACAGAGCAGTAAGTGACTGAAGGGAGAAATGGGGAATCAGGAAGAGGGATTTGATTTATTTTATTGTGTTTTGTTTGTTTTAAGATTGAAAAGGAGCTTGCTGATAAGAAGTAGATGATTCAGCAGGGAAGGGGGATGCTCATAGTGGAGTGTTTGGAAAAGAGGAAGGGAATGAAAACCAGAGCACCAGGAAAGGAGCTGGCCTTAACACAGAATGATGAATGTTGTAACTGGTGGGGTGGGGGGGACAGGAAAACCCACACAGAGATCAGACCCACAGGGAGATGAGATGGCGAGCTGCCTCTCCAATGATGATAGCCACTGAAATAAAAATGGCCCTGCAGGGTCCAGCGCCACTATTTTTAAGACAGTGGTACTGCTTTTATCATATAGTTTTGATCTGGGCGCACTTAACCTAAATGTTCATTATCCTGACTGTGATGCCTTCATGGGCATATACATGTTTAAACTCATCAAGTTGTACAGTTTAAATAGCACACTTTATGGTACATGAATTCTGCCTCAATAAAGCTGTAAAGAATTTTTTTTTTTTTTTTTCTAGTTTTAAACTGGTCTGCCTCGGTCAACAGGGGGTGTGGTTGCGCATGACAAGATGGGAAGTGGTTCTTTTCCTCGGTTTTAGTTCTATGGGTTCTGTTTTTCCTAATCTTTTCTCAGATGGCAGAGCTCTTATTTGCAGGAATTAGAAGAAAGCAATTAAATAATTATAGGCATGAGGGTATCGGCAAATGGACGTGCGAAGTTTGGATGGAGATCCAGAACTGCAGAAATGCTCTCCGTGTCTGAGTAAGCCAGCATTGACAGCCCTGGTCAGAGAAACAATGAGACAGCAGGACAAAAGCATTTCTTCACTGTCATTTGGCAAAGATTACAGTTGCTGCCTTCCAGAGAGTTTGGTTACCCATTTTTGTGAATCAGTCAATGCCAGGACAGATATCACATCGCTGGCTGACTGGAGAGGGGAACAGACAGAATTGAGAAGGGCTTCTTTGTACCAAAAGGCAGAGTTTGAGGACGTTGGCCCCTGACCCATGGGGAGACTACTGTCTCTGGTATTAGGTCCTGGGTGTTAACATTTTGGAGCAAGTAAGTCTTTCTTTCTTTCTTTCTTCATCTCTCTTTTCTTATCTGCAAAACTGAATAGTCTTTGCCTTACCTGCTGCTCAGAATAAAAGTGTAAGATACCAATGAAAACATCAAAAAAGGGTACCTGGGTGGCTCAGTGGGTTAAGCCTCTGCCCTCGGCTCAGGTTATGATCTCAGGGTCCTGGGATTGAGTCCCACATCAGGCTCTCTGCTTGGCAGGGAGCCTACTTCCTCCTTTCTCTCTCTCTCTCTGCCTGCCTCTCTGCCTACTTGTGATCTCTGTCAAATAAATAAATAAAATCTTAAAAAAGAAAGAAAGAAAGAAAACATCAAAAAAGTAAAAGGAGCTGTGAATATGAGCTCTTAATGCCACTGCCACAACTTGGCAACACAGCTGGTAATCTAGGGGTCTCTGGTTTGGGAAAAGGTTACACATCCTCACCTCTCCCAGATATTTGTGGCGGGTTTTGTTGATTGAGTATACCAGTCAATGATTCCTTCCTTTTACCCAAACTCGCATCCCCCTTACCTATCATAACAACACCATAAGGTAGACACTAGTGGCCTCATCTTATGGTGTTAAAAAAAGGTACGGAGAGGTTAAATATCTTTCCTTGTGTTACAAACTAATAACATTGAGGAGGTGGGATTAGAAACCAGGACTCAAACACCAATGCCTGATCTCCTACTTCTCTCCGCTATTTTTGAAATACTAGTGTCTCCTGTATAGCAGCCACTGGTCGCATGTGGCTATTTAATTTATATATTTTATTAAAGATGTTTATTTATTTATTTGACAGAGAGGTAGAGAGCACAAGTAAGTAGAGCAGCAGGGCAGCAGGCAGAGGGAGAAAGAGAAGTAGGCTCTCTGCCGAGCAGGGAGCCCGATGCGGGGCTCGATCCCAGGACCCTGGGATTATGACCTGAGCGGAAGGCAGCCACTTAACCAACTGAGTCACCCAGGCTCCCCGTGCATGTGGCCATTTAAATTTAAGTTAATTAAAATGAAACAAAATAAAAACTTCAATTTCTCACTAGCCACCTTTCATTTGCTCAATAGCCATGTGTCCTCACCAGATTGGATGGCACAGATGCAGAACATCTCCATCATCCCAGGAAGTTCTAATGGACAGTGCTGCTGACACTTCACTGTCATGCTTCGCAAAGCTACTGTGAGACAAATGAAATACCTTTACTTGATTTTGCTCGTCTTTCATCTTTATTGTCTAATTCTAAATATTCTCTCTAATCCCCCTTGAGCACTCCACTGAGTCCCAGGAGGGTGGGCCTGGGGTTGACCCCCTGGCCCTGCAGGGCACCCAGCCCACAGGACAGACACCACGACTGTGCTGACAAAGACTGATGCTGACACTCTCCCCAAGTCCAAGAGGCAGCAGCTCGGAAGCCATCTGCGGCAACAGCACCGGGGTGGGAAGTGAACAGCCTGGTTCTCCAAGTCTGCTGTATTTTTGCCAGATCTGTCAGAAGTAGACAGAAGCAGGAAAGATAAAGGGATAAATCAAGAAATGAAGTGAGGGGACGAGAGTACTAAGGCTAAAGACGCTAAAAACGCGTGATGGAATTCTCTTCTAGTTCTTCCGGGCCCAAGCGGATCCTGCAAATCCACGAAGGAGAGACTTCATGTGCCATTCCCATAGTGGGAGGAATTTCGGAGTCACTCACTCTCTTCAAACACCCACCAGGCATGAATTTATAATCCTGGATCGGATTATGTGTTAAAACGACATCCTCCTGATGACGAACGCTCTAGAATAAGTGGTGGAATCAGGTGTGGCTTTAAAGAAGAAAAGGAGAAGAAGAAGAAATGAGAAAAAAAGGAAGAGGCCATGGGTGACCCTCTCCTCATTTGGTCCTATGAATACCTCCTCCTTTGTCCTCATGCTGGATATTTAGAAGCCCCTACTCTAGTACTTATCCTTCCTCAGGAGTCCTATATGCCTACAGGAGTTCTGTGAGGACCCATACAACTTTTGGCATTCATTCTGACCTCACACCCATCGAGGCCACCAAATTTCCACACCATCTAAATGTAACAAGTTTGACCTGCACAGCTTTTATGCCCATGTTTCCCCAGCTCTTTGTGTAATTTAGGAAGTAAAATCTTCAGAACATTATAAAATACTCAGGTGATTCAGAGGTACTGTTTTGTAAGGCCTGGCTTACCTCATATGAGCATTATATTAAAGTACGGGCTCTGAACTCTTGGTCTTTAATTGGAAACTTTTGTAGCAGCTTCAACGCCTCCTTCCCAGAAAGAATGGTGGCCTTGCTCCAAACTACACTATATGTCTTCTAAGTATCCAGGATTGTTTTGGTTTCCTACAGCTGAGGGGCCACTCTGTGAACTGCTGTTGGCCAAGCCTGCTGTGAGGAAAACAGGATTCAGCCTCTGGGGTACCACACAAAGGGCCAAGGAGCTTGAAAGCCACTTAGAGAAGAGGCTCGGTGAAAAGTGGCAGGCCTCCCTGAGATTCCTGGTCCTTCCCTATTGGGACACAAATGATACTGGAAGCCTATGCTTAGAGTTTCTCAGGGGCCTGGCACTTTGTTCTGTCATCCCAGTGACTCACATGATAATTTCCCAGGCCTTCAAACTGGGTCAACAAGCTTTGTTTGTCTAGAGAGCTCCCCTGGGAGGCCACTCTAAGAAAAGCAGGCGGAATGGGGATGTTTGGCCAGGTGATTCTTTTTGCTGGCTTTTCGCCTGAGGAAATATTACCAGTATTCAGGCCAGGAGTTGGGAGAATTAAAAGCTGCCCAACATCTGGGTTGGATCAACAGTCACCGGTGTTATTAGTTAAGAGTTAACCACGCTGCTAATGGTGGTTCTCGCCATGAGAGAAACTTAGGAAGGTTCTTCTAGGTAAAAAAGACAGTAAGCTGGCACTATGAAGCTGGTCGTAGAAGAGAAGCTTCCATTAACTCTGTGAATGTCACCTGACCAGTTTCTTTCTATAGTCAAGTGTGGAGTCAGCCTGGGTCAGTACTTCTCAAATTTGAGCTGTCACAGACCCCAACAATGTATCTGAAGACTTAACAGACCTGAATTTTTTTAACTTAGAATGAAAAGTTTCTCAAAGCAGCGTTGTTCATAATGGCTAGGAAGTGGGAACGAAATCAAATGTCCATCACCTGACGAATGGATAAGCAAGGGGATACAATGAAAAAATGTTCCATCTTGCAAAAGAACTAAGTGTTGATATATGTCACAGCAGATGAATCTTGAAAATGTCCTAAATGAAAGAGGACAGACACAAGAGGCCATTCCATTTATGTGCAATGTCCAGAAGAGGCAAATCCAAAGAGACAAAGTAAGTTAGTAATTATCGGGGGCTGGAGGGAGAGGGAAATAGGTAAGGACTGCTAATGGGAATAGGGATTTGGCGGGGGAAGGGAAATGAAAATGTTCTGGAATTAAATAATCATGATCATTGTACAATCTGTGAATATCTTAAAAACCAGTGAGTTGCACAGTGTAAAAGGATTAATTTTATAGTATGTTAATTATATCTCAATAAAAAGTTATATGATATTATTTTAGTTGACTACTGGGTCCCCAGATAAATACTTTCTGTGGGACAGTGAATCCCTGTGTCCAGATTCACTTATGAGGTAGCTAGCCAGATGGTCCAGAAAGCGTTTATGTTAACTTTGAATGGTCATAGAAGGATATCTAAAATTGAAGATATTCACAGCTAACTTGTAGACCCTGAAAATTCATCAGTGAAAACTCCAAGGATCCATAAACCTGGGTTTTAGAAACCTTGACCCAGATAATCTCACAGGATTTGTTCCCCTTTCAGGTGATGTATGGTGAGGACTTTTCAATAAGGTACTTTCCAAAGACAAAGACTAACCAGGAACACCTTGGGATTTGCTTGTGTCAAGTTACTCCATCTATACTCCAGGTAGTTGATAAAATATGGGCTCTTTGAGGATGGAAATGCACAAGCCCCAGGATGGGATGAAAGTGGAGTTCAATACCAGGTAATCTAACATGGAAAATCCTCTGAGGAAGGCCTCCACTGGAGTCTTAATTGGGGCATGGATTGACCACCCCTGCTTTACACACTGTGACCTTCCATTAAGGGTTTCTAGCAATGGAATAAATGCTGCTCATATGAGAGGGGAAGGCCAGTGGGTATTTATGAGAGCAAGGGGACTTACCTACAGTCTGCTTGGACATGGGCAAAAGTGAAGGGTTATAGGGTATGGTTCATAGTGAACCAGATGAATTCAGTTCATCAAATCTTTACCAAGCACCTCTTCTCTACACATTATACAGTGAGCTGGTTCTGGAAAGTGTGACCCCTGCCTTTGGGGAGCCAACAGCCTGGTAGGGGAGACTGTTATGCTGAGTGTCGTGGGAAGAAACTTTATGTTTAAAGGACTTTGATAATTATTGAGTGCTAGAAAAACATATGGTAATAATCTATCTTGATTATCCAATACGCATGAATAGCTGGTCTGATTCCTGGCTCTGGGTATTTGTCTAATAAGAATATTTTTGTAGAATTAAGCATTAAGGCACTTACTGGATATCATTTACATGAATACTGACTGAATTTACCATCTCCCATAAGGACATTTTTGTGTTGTGCCCACTAGGTGTCTCATTATTTTCAAGAAAATGGAAAACACAATGTTTCTTCCTGTGTCAGGAGTCAGCTACAGAAAACATCCAGCTCACTGGGCTAAAATCTCAGCCCCATGCTAAAGCAACCACTGTATAAAATGCCCACTGTGTAGTCGCCTCTCATTTGAGAAGAAGCAATGGAAGATGTCTCTGTGGATTCTCTTTCTCATAAGCCATGTACCTACAAACTGCTCTCCTAAAAAAGCCAGGACTAATAATATGAAGTAGGAATTCTTCCGCAAAGTGGATACTGAGACCTATAGGCTGCAGCACTATTATTTCCACTGGTTTCCTGGGCTAGAGTTTAGCTGTCATCTGCAGGTAAACTGACACCCCCAAACCACATCAGACTGTGTGCCCAGGCAGGTGTGTTCTTCCCTATTCATTTGTGTCAAAGGAATTGTTTTCGCAATAAAATCCAGGGTCTCTTCCGGCACTGGAAATTTCAAGTTTGTAAATGATATACAAGTGTTTATCCCAATATTTTCGCCTTTGTCGTGAATGACTTTTCTTTCAATGGTCTATGGCAGCACACTTTGCCTCTGAGTGACATCAGAGAGAAAAAGGCACCAGAAAACAAATAGGAAACCGAATGCCTTCAAAACTTGACTACAACTTAAAGAGCTCATCTCATCAGGGTTTCACACTCTTCCAATGGGAGTGGAGATGGGTATAAACTTTCTGCCATGCAATTTGGCAATATCTACCAAGAATGCATTTCAGAAGATGATATTCTTTTATCCTATGTCTGTCAGGATCCCAAGAGGAAAGGGGTTTCACCAGGATGGTTCAAAGGAAGAGACTTTAATAAAAAGACTACTTAGCAACACACAGGCCAAGTTAAAGGAGTAAACAAAGGATACTGAGGCACCTAAACAAAAGCAATAGTGGGAAGCTGTTACCATATCTAGAGCTAAAGGATCGAGGGAGAAAATAATCTTGGAATAGAATCCAGTGGTAAGAGCTAGAACAGGGGCGCCTGGGTGGCTCAGTGGGTTAAAGCCTCTGCCTTTGGCTCAGGTCATGATCCCAGGGTTCTGGGATTGAGCCCCCCAATTGGGCTCTCTGCTCAGCAGGGAGCCTGCTTCCTCCTCTCTCTGCCTGCTTCTCTGCCTACTTGTGATCTCTGTCTGTCAAATAAATAAATAAAATCTTTAAAAAAAAAAAAAGAGCTAGAACAGTGGAGGGGGGACCACCAAGGAAGGGAGTTGGGCTGGAGGTAGGGAGGGGCATGCAGCCACCGCCCCAAAAGTAGGGAGAGAATGAGGAGGAGATATCCTTACTTCTCTCTTTTTCTTGCCCTCTGATCTCCTCTTGGTGCCACCCACTGACTGAATCCTAAAGGCGAGGAATCCTGGAGATGCTATCTATAAAGACAGAGAGCAGTATAAAGAAAGGCAGAGAAGGGAGTGGGGGATAGGAATGGAAAACAACCAGCACAGTCCTATAATCCCATTTCTAGGCATATATCCTAGGGACATAATCAAGGATGGGAGGAAAAAATTGTATGCAAGGTTGTTCTTCATAGAATTAAGTATAATAGTGAAAATAATGGAGATATTTCCTCCTACAATGGAGATGAGATATATAAATTCTAGTGTACCCACAATTTGGAATATCACTGTGCCAATGTAAACATATTTGAAGAATCTGCGATGAATGCAGAAACGCTTATCATAAAATGTTAATTGAAAAAGGGGATACAAAACTGTAGGCTTGGTATTAACTCAAATCCTTGAACACCTATATGCAAAGGGAAAGCAATTTTGTGGTTGTCAAATGATCCTTTATTGAAATACTTTCCTTTGCAGTTAACGAGCTGGGCATTCCACTGCATGACTATTGATGTCATCTATGATGTCATGAGGGTGGCAGTCATCCACATTGCAGCCCTCACATGGGCAGTCCCCAGGATTTCTTTAACGGTTCCAGAGAGTTCTCTGGCTACAGATCACTGCCGCATCTGTTGGGCAATATTGACAATCTGATCAAAAGTCATATTTCCACTGTGCTTCATGTTTTTCTGCTTCTTTCTGTCTCTTGGTGGTTCCTTGAGGGCTTCGATAATCAGGGCAGAAGGTACCACTTCAATCTGGGCCTGTCTATTCTGAATGATCAGTTTCACTGTAATCCTTAAACCCATCCAGCTGTAGGTCGCTTTGGTGATGTCATCACCAGCCTTTTTCAAAGACCAACTCAGTGGGCCAATCTCTACTCTTCAGGGATGTGACACCAACTTTGCCATGGGTGCCTCAGGTACACGACTTTGATCTCACTGGAGACGAATTTGGGCTGCATGGTGGAGGTGGCTGCTATCAGATGGTTGAAGACAGTTATATTTTTGCCTCCTCTAGCTGAAAGCCAAAAGTGGAAAAACACACTTTCTTTTTCTATTTTTTAAGATTTTATTTATTTATTTATTTTGACAGAGAGAGAGAAACAGACTGCCGCTGAGCAGGGAGCCCAATGTGGGGCTTGATCCTAGGACCCTGAGATCATGACCGAGCTGAAGGCAGATGCCTAACCCACTGAGCCACCCAGGCACCCCAGAAAAAACACTTCAAAAAAAATTTCTTTTTGATGATGGGGTTATATTATCTTTTCTTCCAAGCTTCCAAATTTTTATTCCTGTTCACAACAAGCATATGATACATCTGTGATCAGAGAGAGAAAAAAAAAAAATCAATGCTGAAAAGGAGAGTTGACCTCACTGAAATGGACACGGGTCAATTTTAAATATTGATGATGGATGCAGCAATTATTGAAGTAAATTAAAACCAATGGCATGAAAGGTGAACCTCAATCTGAATCTATTTGCTATCTGGACAAAAAGTGAAAGAAAAATCAGTCAATTTCTATATAATATTAAATATCCAGGTGGATGATTTTGATTTTTTTAAAGAATTTATTTATTTATTTGACAGACAAAGATCACAAGGAGGCAGAGAGGCAGGCAGAGGGGAAGCAGGCTCCCTGCTGAGCGGAAAGCCTGATGAGATGAGATGCATGGCTTGATCCCAAGACCCTGGGATCATGACCTGAGCTGAAGGCAGATGCTTAACCCACTGAGCCACCCAGGCACCCGGATGATTTTGATTTTTGAGTACACTTTTTATTCTTCATTTGAATGGCAGGTATCATATTATTTCAGCTCTAGTTTAGGACTCTTCTTACCTTACAACTCTGGAAAACCCCCAAAATTTCTTATACTGAAATAATAATGTTCTCTCTTTTAAATTTTATTGTTTAGTGTTCTGTATCATTTTAAAACTATATATATATATATATATATATATATATATATACACATACATATATAGGGTTTTTTTTTTTTTTTTACTAATTAGCCAAGTAATACACAAATACATTCTTGTTTAAAGATTCAAACAATACAAAGAATAGGGAAGTTTCCCTTGGCCACCTGCTCACTTGGTCTCTTTCCCTTAGGTAACCTGTTTTTGGTTTCCTACATAATTCTTAAGACATTTGCTTATTGTTTACATGCATACCTATATGTATATATATATACATATATATATAAATACATGGTTTTATTTTCATTTTTTCAGTCAATAGTGTTTATATTGTACATCTTATTCTGCAACTTGATTTTTTCTTCATGTTGAAGCTCTACTTCCTTCATTTCAATGGTTACACAGTGTTCTCTGGTTTGGATATTATGTAGTTTGTCTGACCACTTCACCTGTTGATGATTATTTAGGTTGTTTTTGGTTATCTGTTATTTCAGACAATGCTGTGGTAAACACTTTGCGCATGCCTCTGTTTGCATACATCTGAGCATCATTTCTCTAAGGGAGCAACTGAAAAATGGCATTTTGTGTTTGAAAGGAATAGGCACTTCAGTTTTTACTTGGGACTGTCCAGCAGCCTTCCAACAAGCTTTATCAATTTACGCTTCTAATATGATGAAAAGATGCCAAGCTTTGCTAATAATCAGGAAAATGAAAATTAAAATAACAATAGGACACCATTTTCACCATCTTGGGCTCACAAATTGAAAAAGGTAATACAAAATGTAAAGGAGGATAGAGATATGTATACTCACAGAAGGATTCTTTTTACAACCAGCATCTACATATTAGGGAAAGGTCCTTGGAGACTTAGGAAAACTGATTACACTGGACATTTCTGTTAGAGGGTCACTGACTTTTCTAAGAATGCTGTTAACGGCGCATTTGCCCTGGGCATTCTTATCAGTTACTATTGTTTTGTAATCACTAATTCCTTAATTTGCTGAGTAGATAAGAACTTCTCCATTTTAATAACCACGTTGCACTTTCTCATAGGTTGCTTCGATTGTCCTCTGCTGCAGGGGACCTTGTTGAGTTGTTACTTTAGATGAGGAAGTTGAGCTCGAAGAAGTTCAATGATTTCCCAAGCCAGCCAACAAGTAAAAGGGCTAGAGTCCTCCGACTTGACTCGCAGTTAAATCAGCTTCCCATTTATTCAATTGCTATTAAAACAAAGGACGGTGGAATTCCTCCCTGCTGCTTCTTTAAAGTTCAAGTCGTCTGAAGGGAACCACAGGGGGCAGCCTAGTGCAGCAGAAGATGATAAAACAGGCTGGAAGCCCAAGTAGGCGCTGTGCTCCTCCCAGCTGAGTGAACTTAACACGTCATTTAGCTTCCCTGGGTCTCCATTGCCTCTTTTAAAAAAAACTACTAGTACGGTAAGAAAGATGATGCCATGCGGTTCCTCCTAGTTGTGAGATTTTATTTAAGCCAAACTTAGACAAGTGCTCCTTCTCTGCTCATATATTTTATGAAATACCATTTTCTGCAATGGATTTTTTTTTTTCTCTGCAAATATGAACCCACAGAGGAAAAACACCATGGAATGCTTTCTTTAGTGGAAGTTTGAAAATGTTCCCTTGTCTCTCTTTCTCTTTCCTCCTCTCTGTCTTTTTCTTTCTTTTAGCATTATTAAGTTAAACCCTATGCCAAAGGCTAGGGAAATCCCCAGGGAACAACAGCAAATGGTTTCAGGTAGCTGGCTGCATCTGAAAAGATGTTTTCCGCCTGGATCTCTTACTACTTGGCAGAACTCCAATTCCACCTACATTTTTTTGTTGCCTCTTATTACAGATTTTTAAAGCGACTTACTTTCCCATCCTATTTCTAATAATGTGAAAGCTTGACCCAGGATTGTTCTTATAGTTCCAGCTTCCATAAACCAAAGATTCTGAGAGGGGAACGAGTCTTCAGAGATCAATTGATCCTATCCTCGGTCTTTGAACAGATAAAATATTTTTCCGTTAACAGAAGAAGCATCTGATCCCCAGAGAGCCGGTGACTTATTTAAGGCTTCACACAGCTAGCAAGTGTCCTCCTACAGTACTTACTCCATTCTTATGGAAGGACAATTTATTGGTGATCCTGGCTCTCCCAGAAAATCACAATGGAAGTCAAAATGAGTAAACCATATGATCATTGGTTGCTTTCATTTTATCACACGTCACAAATTCTTATAGTTCTAACCATATTTTGATGCATTATTTATGAGAGCCATCTGGTCACAGGTTTGCAGAGAAAACTGTAATTTTAAAAGTGTGCTTCATTCTTCCAGGAAACACACAGCATAGCTTGGATCTAGCCTTCAACTGCCCATCAGTGATATGTGGCACAATCAGAATTGTTAACTGCATTTTTTAAAAATTGGGGTATAACGTACGTACACCCTCCAAGGTAGCCACTATTTTAACTTCTATCATCAGAAATTCGTTTTGAAGTGCAAAACCAAATGTTTTTGGACTTCATACTAATGGAATCATATAGTGTAGACTGTCTTGTGTCTCCTTTCTTTTATTCAACATTATGTCTCTGAAACTGTTAACTACATTCTAAAATTGCAATTCACTTTCTGGCTCAAGTCCACAGGGAGTCTCTCAAAATTGGGTATATAATATGCCATCTGTGCACAGGTATTTGTAGTCTTTAAAGAAAGAAAAAAGGCAGTGGAGAAAAGAACTTTTTAAAAATGACTAGAATGATCTATACTGCTCGTCACCTACTCTTGCACCATTAACTTTGTCTTCATCTCAGCTTTTAAATGGGCTCTGATCCACTCAAGTATTCTCTTTCCTTCTCCTCATAATGGATAAATACTTATCCATATCCAGCATTCCTCATTAGTGTTCCATAATCATTGGTCTAAAAGCTGGAACTTGCCTGAAGCTATCATCTAACACAGACCTCTCTCATTGACAAGAAAAGCATTATTATTTCCTATTTTGAGATTCAGCAGATGTTTACTGAATACATATAATCTTCAGGATGTTTTTCTAGATATTATGGGGGGAGTACAAAAATAGAGCAGGCATGGGGTTCTACCCTTATGAAACTCTACCCTCGAAGAGAAGCAGAGTAGTATGGATATCTACAAAAGAAATCATAATATAATCTATAAAACATTAAATGATACCTCTGAGTTTAAAGAAAAAAAGTGCTGTGTGAGATCAGGGGGAAAGGTAACCTCTGGTGTCAAGGAAGCTTGGCAGGGAAATATTGGTACTAGAAGGATTATTAAGAAGTAGGATGCCATGGCTAGGTAGACTTAGTCATGCAGTGGTGGAGGAAAGCATTTTAGGTACATAACTATAAGAACAAAGACATTGAATTGGGAAATCATGCAGCAGGTACGGGGAGCAGTAATGCAGTTTGACCCAACACTACAGCAAGTGATGAAGAAACTTAGGGCCCAAGGTGGTTGAGGATTACCCAAAGCCATAGCACTAAGGAGAACCAGGATGGGGACTGAATCCCAGGCATCTTCCTTCTTTAATGTTCTTTCTATACCTTGATCAAGGCAACATTTAGCTAAAGCATACCTTCCTTACAACAACCCATTATAGATTTCCATTAATCAATTAATGGTAATTAATTAATTAATTGATTGGTTCAACGAACAAATGGACATTATCATCTCCAAGGCTGATTTAGAATGTTTTATAAAAGTGGGAAGTAGGGCTAACATTGAGCTAAGATAACTTTCTTTTTTTTTAAATTTATTTTTTTATTCTGTTCAGTTAGCCAACATATAGTACGTACCTCATTAGTTCTTGATGTAGCGTTCAACTTCCTTTCTCTTTAATTTCTAGAACTTTTCAAGTTATACCTCAGAGAAAATACCATAAATAACTGAGAGAATTAAATAAACCATGGAAAATGATCTCTGTATCATGTTTTCTACATGATATCCCTACACCAACTCTAAGCATTGACTCTACATGTGGTTTTCCCATAACTACTTTAACTTATTTTTGAGCAACGGATAATACAGAAGAATCTGAAACCTTCCATTCTTGAACTAAAGTTTAAAAACATTCCTAATATTGTAGTACAACAAGACTCACTTCCTTTTAGCTTATCAACCACCAAAAGACATTTCCCCTTTGTACTTGTTATGTTTAATGTAACTATGGAGACACAATACTTTCTATGCAACGAACACACATGATTCTGGTTTAATGTACTCATTTTCTGAGAAACATTAAAAAAATTGTGGTCACTATTAAACCTTTGTGCTACATTGGTATTTCAATGTAAATCCAGTACATATGTTAGTAAAATTTATGGGGGAATATAGTTACGAACCAATGACTATGGATTCTTTCTAATTCCACTGAACTGTTCCTATGAAAATGTTGGTGCCAGAAAAAAAGAAAAAGGGTAATTTTTATTTGAACAAATTAGGCTATCAGACAATTTTATAAATTATAGGGTATATAAAGTTGAGTTTTAAGAATTCTATTTCTAGGCATATGACAGGCTAGACATTCAGACTGCCCTTTCCACTGAAAATATTTAAATTTTTTAAAAATCCTACACCTCTTCAAAGCACTGAAGCATAAACTAGAAACCAAGGAATTAGCAGCCCAAAGGGAAGTAAAGTAGGAACCCGGACAGGTAACTGACAACATGGTTCAGGGATATAACACCAGGAGGCACCATTTATATTCTCTTCACCTAAATGATGTCACTGTAATTGCTCAGTTCTATGGCCTTGAAGTTGTTTTTGTCCGAACTTGTATTTGCTCAAGCTGGTGAACTTTAGCTTTGTTTTGGGTAGGGGGAGCTGGGACAGAAGATAAAGCCTAAGGCTTGGAGAATCCTATAAATAAGTCATCCTATAATAAAATAAGTATGCGGTGCCTAGGTGGCTCGTCAGTTGAGCATCTGACTCTTGATTTTAGCTCAGGTATTGATCTCACAGTTGTGAGTTCAAACCCCACATTAGGCTCCAGGCTGGGTGTGGAGCCTACTTAAAAAAATAAAATAAAATAAGTAGAATAAAATAATTCTATAATAAATCTTGGACACTTTAGGTGTGGGTGAAAAACCTATGTACCCGTTCATCCTCGGATGACTGCAAGGAAAATTCCTATTGAACTAAGCCAAACAGAGGGCCAAAAAATTCTCTTGCTGGAAGACTGCTATTTCATGATAATCTACAATCAAGATAGATCTCAAAATCCCCAGTCCATTATTATAAGTTGAGTAGGCCCCACATGCATGGAACAACAAATGCAAGTTGTTTTTAGAGGATAGTATCTCAATAAACCATTGAGGAAAATGAACAGCTCACAGCAACAAACATTAACCGCCCCCAAAAATAAGTTATATGGGTGAAAACAGCAGAAACAATATCCAATAGAAACAACAGAAAACTCCCACAAAGATTTCAGATATTTGAATTATCAACCACAGAAAGTGAAATAACTGTTTTATTTCTTTCAAAAAATATAAAATGGAAAACACTTATTCAAAACAAGAAACAACAGAAAATAGTCTAGCAGATTTTTTAAAAATTCTAGAAATGAAAAACATAGTAATGGAAATCAATAACTCAGTGGATAGGTTTAGCAGCAATTAGACACAAATGAAGAGAAAGTTAAGAACAGAAAGATATAGCAATAGAAATTATCCAGCATACACTAAAAAGAGACAAGGAAGGGGTGCCTGGATGGCTCAGTTAGTTAAGCATCAGCCTTCAGCTCAGGTCATGATCTCAGGGTCTTAGGACTGGGCCTCATGTTGGGTTTCCTGCTCAGCAAGGAATCTGCTTCTCTGCTTCTCCCCCAGCATTTCCCCCTGTTCAAGCTCACTCTCTTGTGTGCTCTCTCTCAAATAAATAAGTAAAATCTTTTTAAAAAAGAGAGAGAAGGAAAAAGGAAACATGAAAGCAGTTAATAGATATGTAAAATAAAGTAAGATATTCTTTAACATACATCAAACTGATTGGAGTTCTGGAAGGAGAAGAACAAGAAAATGGTACAGAGGAAATATCTGAAGAGACAGTAGCAGAGAATTTTCTAGGACTGATCTGTTTCAAAACACAGATTTATTTATTTATTTTTTTTTTTAAGATTTTTATTTATTTATTTATTTATTTATTTATTTATTTTTTTTTTTTTAAAGATTTATTTATTTTGACAGAGAGAAATCACAAGTAGACAGAGAGGCAGCCAGAGAGAGAGAGAGAGAGAGTAGCAAGCTCCCTGCTGAGCAGAGAGCCCGATGCGGGACTCGATCCCAGGACCCTGAGATCATGACCTGAGCCGAAGGCAGCGGCTTAATCCACTGAGCCACCCAGGTGCCCCTTATTTATTTATTTGACAGAGAGAAATCACAAGTAGGCAGAGAGGCAGGCAGAGAGAGAGGGGGGGGGATGCGGGGCTCGATCCCAGGACCCTGAGATCATGACCTGGGCCGAAGGCAGAGGCTTTAACCCACTGAGCCACCCAGGCGCCCCTCAAAACACAGATTTAAATGCAAATTTGTTGTTAGGAGAATGAAAAGACTAGTCATACACAGGG
Organism: Mustela putorius furo; assembly: GCF_011764305.1. NCBI lineage: Eukaryota > Metazoa > Chordata > Mammalia > Carnivora > Mustelidae > Mustela > Mustela putorius. Next base: position 9,390,669 of record NW_025422045.1, on the reverse strand, counting down.
AGAAAATATTTGCAAATAACATTTGTCAAATGACTTGTGTCCAGAATATACATATATAAAGAATTCTCAAAATCCAACAATAAGAAAACAAACAACCTGATAAAATAATGGACAAAAGTTTTAACTATATATCTCACCAAAGAAGTATCATGGATGGCAAATAAGCTATGAAAAGTTGTTCAACATTAGTCATCACTGAAATATAAATCAAAATCACAATTAGATCCTACTACACATCTGTTAGAATAGCTAAAATAAAACAATCTGACAATACCAAGAGCTGGTGAGAACAAGAAGCAACCACATTCTCTCAAATACTCTCGAATTGCAGACTTAAATAAGTACAGTTTAATGTACTGAAGTTTTGTGTACCTTATAAAACTGAAGCCTAATGGTACAGATACTCTAGAATAAACAGTTTGGCAGTTTTTTATAAAGTTAAACATAGAATTACCACAGATGGAGCAATCTCAGTTTTGTGTATTAACCAGAGTGAAATTAAAACTTATGTTCATTCAGAAAACCTGGGCATAAATATTAATAGGTTTATTTTTAATAACCAAAAATTGGAAACAGCCCAGATTTCCACTGACGGGGCAATGAATAAACTGTAGTAGATCCATAAAATGGTATATTACTTAGCAATAAAAAAGGAATAAACTCTTTTTTTAAAAAAATATTTTATTTATTTATTTGACAGACAGAGATCACAAGTAGGCAGAGAGGCAGGCAGAGAGAGAGAAGGAAGCAGAGCAGGGAGCCTGATGCAGGGCTCGATCCCAGGACTCTGGGATCATGACCTGAGCCGAAGGCAGAGGCTTTAACCCACTGAGCCACCCAGGAGCCCTAGGAATAAACTCTTGATACACATAAGAACATGGATGAATCTCAAAAGCTTTTTGCTAAGTGAAAGAAGTCAGACTCAAAAGATTACATATGTATGATTCCATTTACATAACATTCTAGAAAAGACAAACTATAGGAGCAGATTAGTGGTTACCTGAGGTCAAGTGTGAGGTGAGGGTCTGATCACAAGGCAGTAGCATAGAGGAATTTTGGGGGGTTGTGTTCCATATCTTGATTGTAGTGGTAGTTTTAGGACTCTACACCTTTGCCAAAGCTTATTCTTACTGTGTGTTATATAATTTTTCTAAGACCAAGATGGACAAACTGGGTAAAATACAGTAGGGTCTCTGATGATCTCTGCTGATCTCTGCTGGCCAAAGGCAAACGATGCTCAAGAAAAAGTAAGGTCAATTCTTATTCTGACATGAGATTATGAACCAAACCTCATTTAAAAGTGAATAGTATTTCTAATTTTAGATTGCTAACATAGAGCAGGAAATAACCAATATACATCAGACTTAAATAAGCACAGTTTAATGTACTGTAGTTTTGTGTACCTTATAAAACTGTAAAACATATGGAGACTAAGAATCAAAGAGGTTGTTGAAATTGTATGTTTGAAGAAACAAGATGAGCTCTTGAATCTTTCACATTTCAGCCAGCTGTTTTGCCATTAGAAAGCTAATTTTAGAGGGAGTAATCTTCTTATAAAATACAGTATAATTAAGAAAAGTAGAGTTTGTGGGTTTTTGTGGGTTTTTTTTTTTTTTTGAGACTTCTAATTCAGAGTTGTACAGAGTGCTTGGTTTTCTGAACCAATCCAGCAACCTGAGAATATCCTGAACCATAAATCTAAGGTTAAGCCAAGAAACTTAATGCTAAAGAATCATAATTAACTTCTATGAGAATTGAGTTCCAGCTCCTTTATATCAATGGACTTTAAAAAAAAAAAAACTACAAATAATTTTTTCTTCAATCTGTGAAAAACAACATGGAAATCATAGTGTGTGAGATTACCCTTTCCCGCAAGCCAAACAACTGTATTTGCTGTGTAATGCATGTAAGAGAAATGTGCTTGCCTACTCTTGCTGACGACAGTAATAGCTGCTTCCCTTGCTTTCTTTTTCTGGAAGGAATCATCAGCAACTTGGAACACACTGCCACAATTTTTGAACAATGGTATTTTAAAAAAAATGTAAGGCATCAAACCCAAAGAGTCAAACCTAAACCAAATAACTTAGACCACAAAGTACAAACTAGTTTCCCCCATTTCTCAAAATTACTGAAACTGGGTGCACACCAAATCTCCAGTTTTTATACTACCATGAGGACACTGCCACAAATGCAGACATTCTTTACTTTTCAGGCCAAAATTAGGCCATCCTTTTCACCCTGTTACAAAGACGAACAATGACTTTTCACAGCTAACTATTGACACAAACTAGATTAAGAGAAGACAATTTCATGAAATTCCTTACAGGTTCAAGGGCTATAGGAAGAAGGATATAAGTGTGTTGTAAGCAGCTTATTCAGTGCATGAGTTTCTATTAAATTATGTAATAAAAATCTTAAGTTATAAATAATCCAACCAACTCCAGTCACTAGAGTAAGTTATTCTAACCAGCCAAGAACGCAAGAAACTTCTACAGAAAGAAAAAAAAATAACAAAACACCTAAGGAAACTAGCATTTTATACTATGCTGGAATCATGCTTTTTCTGAGGTTTTATTGTCACCTAATTATCATAAAATAGTGCACCCGGTCACACAATTAAAGCCAGTATCTACTGGCTTTACAGATCATGAGACTGCTGACTGGCTGAACATACTGGTGTGTGGTTAGGAAAACCATATCATTGAACTCTTGGCCACTGGCTGTGACATTTATAAGAATGTTGGCAATTTACCCACAATTACTACTGAAATTTAAAAAAGTGTTTTAACCCTTTCCTTACATTTCCACGTTAAAAACGATCTTAGGTGTGTAGGAATGGAGAAAAACTGTGGAGAAATTATTCCAATCAGGCTGGTTTTGAGTGGATACATGTTTACAAAATGTTGTGAGATGGTCAGATAAGCAGTTCTAATGCATACTACACAGTTATCATGAGTCATGTGCTGCCTGAGAATTTTCAGTCTATCAGAGTGGCCCATATGTTGCTTTTTATCAAGTCAATTTCATTTCAGAATCAAAAATGAAAAAAAAAAAAAAAGAAAAAAGAAAACTTTAAAACCCAAGCAAGTCATCTGTGGCAAGAGTGGGGCCTCTTGCAAAAACAAAACAAAACCCAGAAAACCCATACAGACTAACACATTTTTGAGTAACAGGCCTTGGTTTCAGAGCATTACTGCAGCATTTAATTCACGTGCTAAGCCTCTCAAGTACTTTTATAGTCCATTTTTAAAGAGTTTTTGTGCCTTCAGAGATTTTACCACATTTTTTTTTAAAGATTTTTTAAAGTAATCTCTATAGCCAATGCAGGGCTCGAACTCACAACCCCTTACGCTCCACCGACTGAGTCAGCCAGGCACCCCATGATTTTACCACTTTTAGTAGAAACACTGTGGTAGTTTCCAAGCAGCAGCACTTAACTTATTTTCAGAAACGATATTTTAGCGACTAAAGCAGCACTGTGGATAAGAGGGTTATGTCCTCCTTGCAGTGCTGTGGCTGATTGTTACAGCATTTGAGAACTCTTTGATACGGACAGGGTACAGGGTCACCTAAAGAAAAACATTCTCCGAAAAAGGTGATAGCTTTCCTTATAAGAAATGACACGAAAAGTCTAACAGGCACGATTTCATTTATTTCATTTTGATTGCCTAAGTTTTCAGCGGGGCAGTATTCTATTTCAAGGCCATTCTGTTGCAAAACTTTGCTTTGTGGCTCTAACATAGCTGTGTCTGTTGTAAACCGGAGAAGACAGCCAAAAAAAAAAAAAAGAAAAAAGAAAAGGGAAGAAGAAGAGATCAGGGTAAAGAGTACTCCATATAATTTTTCACATGAAGTAGGTGACAGACTTTTAAAACCAAAATTTCTAAGTTTTCTGAGCTTCTACCCTAAATGACCCCTGTTTTTATTAAAGATTATGGTGATCCCTATGGAGATGCTAAAGTTTAGGACAAAAATGAGTTAAGGACAGTTAACTGTCTAAACAAATGATTGTCATCTGTATACTGTGAGAATTATGAAGACCAGAGCAGCAACAACAGTCACTCGTCATTTATTGAGGACGGATAAGGTATGTAGTCTTTTGTGATTCCTTTTGAGGTTTCAGGATTTGAGGTGAGGTTTAAGGATAAAAATGGGAGACCAAAAATTTATCAGTTAAAATAACTGTCTGCATTGATGTATTTTTGGCTGATGGGGGAAAAAAAGGGAATATGTTTGTGGAATTTCTTTTTGTAAATGCCTATTTGTGTGGGTATATATAGGCGCTTGAATGTTTTTTTTTTCTAATGGCAATAGTTAATGATCATTCGTTCCAAATACAGAAATTGTATTAAGAACTAGGACAACTAATTTTACAAAATGAATGATAGGCAATGTGGTGAAAGATCTGAGAACTACCTCAAAAAACTGTAGCCTTGATCATAAAATATTCAAAAGTAGAGAGCGGCTGAGATACAGTTGGTGTTGTGTACTTGCAGTGAAAAGGAGGTAGCTTTTTGAAGATTAAAAAGTCAGGGATTTTTCCCCAGTAGCTCCAAATCTGGACTATGATTTGTGATCTTAATAGATTCTATGTTGCGAACGAGCTCAAACAAACAAAACTAATAACAACAATAACAACAACAACAAAAACAGTCCTTCCATGAGCTGCTTCATGTCTGGGCCTTTGATTCTAGTCTTGTTCTATACAAAAATTCCTTTTCTGTTCCATCTAAACTTATGTATTTTTTTAAGGACCTTACAAATTTCTCAGAGGTAGCTGCACAGTTCTTGAAAATATGAGCGTCATAACTTCCCATTCCAAGGACTTTAACTAGGTCAAAAAGGAAAAAAAATTGAGTGAGGTTTCTTATGCCCTGAATATGAAGATTTCGCTGGAACAAGAAGCTAATAATCACGGTCCAGAGACATAGTCTTTTCGCCAGCAAAACATATGTCACACACATCTCTCCTGTTCTAGTTCCAGAAATTGACAGATCTCACTTCATACTGGCTTAACATCTGGAACAAAACCTTGCTTCATAGACAGCGCATTCACTTAAGGCATAAATCTTTTTCTGACAATTCAGAGCAGTGACAGTGACAAGAACAAATTATTTGGAAGACATTTTCTCACCTACACTAGTGAGCAGCTTTGAATGTGTCCAGTCCAGAGGATATTCTTATTGATCCAAATCAGCTTTTGATCCAGTTATTCAAATTCTCCGAATTTCTAAGTTCTGAGGACTGAGGTTAGCAATTTCATTAGCAATTCTTCCCCAAACTTTCATCTGCCATGATTTCTAATACACACTAACCTCCAAACGGGCTTGTTTAATCTTTCCTGTTGCTTTGGAAACCCCTATGTATCATCATTTAGAATCTATTTGTATTATTATAGTTCTTTATAAATAGATTCACTGTGTTCTCATCTTCAGGTATGAAGATCTGATTTATAGTGACTGCTTTTATACATAGGACTTACTAATATTTTAAAAATTTGCTTTTCCTGGGGCGCCTGGGTGGCTCAGTTGGTTAAGCAGCTGCCTTCGGCTCAGGTCATGATCCCAGCGTCCTGGGATCGAGTCCCACATCGGGCTCCTTGCTCGGCAGGGAGCCTGCTTCTCCCTCTGCCTCTGCCTGCCATTCTGTCTGCCTGTGCTCGCTCTCTCTCCCCCTCTCTCTCTCTCTGATGAATAAATAAAATCTTTAAAAAAAAATTTGCTTTTCCTTAAATATATGCATTGGTTGAAGTATTAATAAAGCTTCTGTATTAGATCTTATCGATCATACTACATCTATACAGGCAATGTGTTTCACTTTGCACATGTTCTGTAGCAAAATAAAACCAAACTTAAGTAAGTAAAATAGAGGGTCAAGTAAACAATCAAGTGGACTCTCCCAAAGCCACAACCACTTCTTTACCCTAATTTATAGTTTCATTACTGGCCACACTTTTATTCTCCTTACTTTTTTTAGTTTCTTCCTTAGATCTATCCCTTACATATGCTTTTGGATAATAACACTAACCTCTACTGAATTCCTCCTTCCAAGGAAGCTTGGCCAGTTTCATTTGAACTCTAGATGGCCCATATGATACAAAAGGCTATATCCTGAAGACCCAGGAATGTAATAGTAATGTTATTTCTATTGCCTTTTCTCTCCTCTACTCTTTTACCTATCACCACTAAATGAAGGTACTATTAAACTACAATGACCATACTCACATAGTCAACTAAATACCTCTCTCTGCTTGTTTTGTTTTAATATCCCCCCTCGCCTTTTTGGGGGGATTTTGGGGTTTTGGGATTTTTTGGGTTTTTTGGCTTCATAGAGTACAACTGTTTTAGAGCAGAGAAGTTGAGAGAATCCTCTATCATTTTCGGGGTAGGAAAGATGATTTAGTAATACTCCAATCTTTGACTAATTTTCCTGCTTAAAGTGTTATGATAGAGGTGAGTCTGGGTGGCTCAGTCAGGTAAGCAACTGCCTTCAGCTCAGGTCATGACTCCAGGATCCTGGGATCGAGCCCTGAGTTGGGCTTCCCACTCAGCGGGGAGCCTGATTCTCACTCTGCCTCTGCTGCTCCCCTGGTTGTGTGCTCTCTCTCTCTCTCTCTCTGTGAAATAAATTTAAAATTTAAAAAATATTACTAAAGCTTACTTAACAACATTAATCACTAGGGCAATGCAACCAAAACTACTATAAGATACCATCATACCCTTTTATGCCAATAAGAATAGATTAAAAAAAAATTGAACAACCAAATAAATCAAAACCTGACAATACCAACTGGAGCAACTAGACCTCTTATACTGCATCACTGGTGGGAATGCAATCTGGTACAGCCACATGGAGAAATAGTGTGAGAGTTTCTGATAAACAAAGTCTTATCTTAAGGCCCAGCAAGTCCCCCTCCTAAGTATTTACCTAAGGAAAATGAAGACACAGGTCTACACAAAAACCTGTGTGCAAACATTTAAAGGCTTTATTTGCAATCACCAAAAACTGGAAATATCCCAAGTGTCCCTCAGTTGGAAAAATAGATAAACAAACTATGGTTGGACTGCTACTCAGCAACGGAAAGAAACAAACCACTGATGTATGCAACATGCAACATGACAAATTTTAAATGCATTATGCTAAGTAAAAAAAATCAAAAACAAAAGTTACATATTGTATGAATCTATTTATTTGCTATCCTGGAAAAGGCAATATAATGGGAATAAAAATCCAATCAGTGGTTGCCAAGGGCATATGATGGAGAAATTGACTATGTCAGTAGAACTCAATGAAGTCGTAGAAGATTCTAGTATTGTTCTCATTACATGAAACTTAGTAGTAATGAAAACAGGGGAAGAAAAAAAAAATAATGTGCAATAAATCAGCCAAACAGTTATAACTAGAATGTCTGTATCCCATGAGTCATTACCTGTGGACCAAATTTAAGAGGAAGTGACCTTGTTAGCTGTCCTTTCACTACTTCCTGATAGTAAGATAAAGTTAAAAATGCTCTGCTTTTGCATGTAGACTTTCTGCAGTAATAGTCCATTAAACAAAATTAAATTTTAAAATATGTTAAGCATATAGAATAGTGAAAAAAGCCTGTGCCCATATAAATTTAATAAATGCTATAATTTTGCCATATTTGTTTAGATGCTTCTTTAAAAAGCAATACAAGGGGGAAAAAAAAGCAAAAAAAAAAAAAAAAAGCAATACAAGGCTACAATACAGTTGAGGTCCCAAATTTATCCAATTTCCCACATTCCTCTAGAGGTAGCCACTGTCCTGAGGCTGGTATATATCCTTATATTTCAAGGATTTATCCATGTTGGTAGATGTCAGGAGATTTCACTAATTTTATTTTTTTTAAGATTTTATTTATTTATTTGATAGACAGAGATTACAAGTAGTCAGAGAGGCAGGCAGGGAGAGAGGAGGAAGCAGGCTCCCCGCAGAGCAGAGAGCCTGGTTTGGGGCTCGATCCCAGGATGCTGAGACCATGACCTGAGCCAAAGGCAGAGGCTTTAACCCACTGAGCCACCCAGGTACTCCAATTTTATTTTTTTCCAAATTTTTATTTAAATTCGAGCTAGTTAACATATAGTGCAATACTGGTTTCAGGAGTGGAATGTAGTGATTCATCACTTAGATAAAATGCCCAGTGTTCATTCCAATAAGTGCCCTCTTTAAAACCAACCCATCACCCATTTAGCTCACCCCCCACGTCCCTCTATCAACCTCTGTTCTCTAACGTTAAGAGTCTCTTATGGCTTGCTTCATTCTCTTTCTCTCTCTTTTCTCCCCTTCCCCTATGTTCACCTATATTCTTTCTTAAATTCCACATAGGAGTGAAATCACATGGCATTTGCCTTTCTCTGACTTATTTCTCTTAGCATAATAGACTCTAGCTCCATCCATATCATTGCAAATGGCAAGATTTCATTCTTTTTGATGGCTGAGTAATATTCCACTGTATACATATACCACATCTTTATCCCTTTATCAGTCAATGGATATTAGGGCTCTTTCCATAGTTTGGCTATTGTTGATAATGCTGCTATAAACTTTGGGGTACATGTACCCCTTTGAATCTGTATTTTTGTATCCTTTGGTTAAATAGCTAGTAGCGCAATTGCTGGAGTATAGGGTAGCTCTATTTTTAACTTTCTGAGGAAAGTCCATACTGTTTTCCAGAGTGGCTGCACCACTCTGAATTCCGACCAAGAGTGCAAGGGGGTTCCACTTTCTCTGCATCCTCACCAAGATCTGTTGTTTCCTGTGTTGTTAATTTTAGCCATTCTGACAGGTGTGAGGTGGTATCTCATCATGGATTTGATTCATATTTCCTTGATGATGAGTGATGTTGAGCATCTTTTCATGTGTCTGTTAGCCATCTCAATATTTTCTTTGGAGAAGTGTCTATTGATGTCTTCTGCCCATTTCTTAACTAGATTATTTGTTTTTTGGGTATTGTTTTGGGAAGTTCTTTATAGATTTTGGATATTAACCCTTTATCAGATATGTCACTTGTAAATATCTTCTCCCATTCCATAGGCTCCCTCTTAGTTTTGTTGATTTTTCCTTACTAACTTTAATTATTGTATAATACCCCATTGCATGATTACAGACATTTATAATCACTACTAGTCATCATTACTGCAAATAGTACCCCAGTGAACATCTTCATAGCATCTCCTGGGGCATATGTGTAAAAGCTTCTCTAGGTGCAGGATTTTCAAACTTTTATGGCCAATCCATATGGTGAAAAACAATTTCACATTCTATTCCATATATGCCTACGTGCAGAGTAGATCATCACAGGCCGAATTGCCTAAAAGGAGATCTGTGTGACAGAAATCTGTGTGCAGGGCATATATTGGGGAGTGTCCTGGGATCCACACTTGTGGCAGAGTGAAAGAAGCAGGAATGAGCAGAGAAAGTTTTGGGGTCTAATGAAGTGGCAGCAAAAGCCTCAGTTGATCCCACATTTGCTGCAGTGATCTTTCATCAGAGTAATTTTGAATTGGGACAAGGGAATCAGGACTTTATATACCTGTATTGACCAGTTACTGAATACAGCTGCACCCAGGAAGAAGGCGTGACCTTGGGGGAGTAGCTGTCTTCCTGGAAAGAGTCCTGGAGAGGGACTCAGCTAAAACTGTAGACTGCCAACCCTCCCAGAAGCTGTGTGAACTAACACTTCAGTCCTGGAGCGGGAGAATCAAGGTGGCACACAAAACCATCCCTAACCTAATATTTTCCGTTCTGTTTCGTTTATAAAAAAATGTTTATTGTAACCCTTAAATCGATTTCATAATCCACTAATGGATCATGAATCACAGTTTGGAAAAAACTGCTTTAGAGTATATACCCAGAAATGGAATTGCTGGATGGTAGGGCATATGTATTTTCAATTTTACTAAATATTGCCAAACGGCTTTCCAGAAGGATTTGGCCATTTAACATTCCCAGCACCAAAGCATGAGAGTTCCAGTTTTCCTACAGCCTCAATAATCCTCGGTGTCATCAGATTTTTAAATGTTTGCCCATCTGATAGATGTATTACTGGGATAATACAGTAGAGAATCTGAAACCCATCCTTTGATGAAAGCGAAAACATTCCCAATATTGTAGGACACCAAAGACTGACTTCCTGCTGGCTTATCAACCACCAAGAGACATGTGTATTTCCATGATAATGGGATAGCATTCAGTTTTTAGTCTTGCAAAATAAATCTTTTAGTCTTTTTTTTTTTTAAGATTGTATTTATTTCAGAGAGAGAAAGAGAGAGCACATGCATGTGCAAGCATGAGCGGGGAGAGGGGGAGGAGTAGAAGCCACCCCACCAAATGAGGGGCCCTATGCAGAGTTCAATCTCTCAGGACCCTGGTTCATAAACTTGAGCCAAAGGCAGGTGCTTAACCGAATGAGCCACCCAAGTGCCCCAAATCTTTTAGACTTATAATCTGTTCTATAGCTCCTAGCAAAGACATAACATATAACAGCACAAAATACCTGTAAGATCGAAGGAGAAAATTCTATGCCTTGAAACATGGCATCGAATATTTCACTTTTTTTGAATCCCCTAGGCAGTGTGGTTTGGTAGAAGCCTATTGGCTCAGAAATTGTGAAGCCTAGGCTCTGATCAAGTCCCGCCATGGGATTTGGTAAATTCACTCCACCTTGCTGTTCCTCAGTTTCTTCATCTCTACGATAAGGATTTTCCTATATATTCATGAGTTTGGAATACTGAGTTCTCACAACTGATTGATACTATGTAGCAGAGAAATCAAAGAACCGGGAATCTGGGGATCTGGATTCTAGTCCTAGCTCTCCTCCCACAAGTGGATATGTATGACCTTGGACAAATGGTCACAACTTTGCAAATGGTCACTCTGGGGAAAATGAAATGGTTACAAGATGACCTCTAAGGTTCCTTCCCACTCAAAAATCCTATGTTCTGGTTCAGAGAAACATGAAGTCAGTTTATGAAAGCTGACATTCTCATAGAGCCATCATGATGTAGGTCAGTAATACATTTTAAATCCATCTCTGATTGCCTTTCCCACCTCAATTGCACTATAACCCAATCCATTTAGCCCTACCCTCATCCAGTTGCATTACCTGAACTCTTGCCCTCGAGATTTTCCCTTGCAAGCAACAACCATTTTTATTACCTTTAGTATTTCAATCCTTGCTGCTAACCTTATGGCAAACAGAGCCCCGTGCTATGTGATCATCAAGAAAATATGAAACTGAAGAATAGGTTTCTTGTCTCTTCACAGCTCCACTAATTCCCTATCCCTTCTTCGCATAGAGTTTGTTTAAAATGAGCTGTATCGTTATCTACTCTCATCAGCCTGAATCAAGGATTCTGTGGCTCTCCTTTCTTCACTGTGCCATCCACGACCTTCCAGGCAGCACTGCACAGGCCAGCAGGGTTCGCCAGCACTGCCCTATTGTGCCATCTCTAAAAGCCTTTCTTCCATTTCAGTTCGAATACATTCAAATAAAAGCTTCATGCCAACTTCTTTCTGTTTCCCTTTCGGTAGAATTTAAAACTCTGTAAGTTACTATTACAACATCTAAATTCTATTAAATCAGTAAGTGATGTTTATTAAATTCAAAATGCTGATAAAATAATTACAACCAATTATGAAATCACAGGGTTATAAGCAGAGAATGTAGAAGAAGGATATCCATTTCTAGGAGACAGGACAGCAAATGGGGACTGTAAAGAGACTAAAATAGCCTAAGAAGCAGCTTTGGAGATCTTTTTGGTTTTAATTAAAATCTTTATCATTAAAAGGCCATTTTTCTCCAAATTCCGAATAAGGTAATTGTTAGAGTTCTCCCCTTCTGGATTAACTTTGTCTTTAATATAAGTGGTTTGATATAACTGACCAGTCCATCTCTCTGTACACATTTGTAGGGGAGCCCAATCCTTATAGACGGCAGAGGCTTAAATTGTTTCTTTCAATTAAGAACCTCATGTCCTGGGGCGCCTGGGTGGCTCAGTGGGTTAAGACGCTGCCTTCGGCTCAGGTCATGATCTCAGGGTCCTGGGATTGAGCCCCGCATCGGGATCTCTGCTCAGCAGGGATCCTGCTTCCTCCTCTCTCTGCCTGCCTCTCTGCCTGCTTGTGATCTCTCTCTGTCACATAAATAAATAAAATCTTTTAAAAAAATTAAAAAAAAAAAAAAAAGAACTTCATGTCCTGAATCTGAAAGAATGAGAGGCTATCTCCACCATCCTGGAGAGAGGCACGGGAGAACAACGCATAGGCATAGGCCGTAATGCTCCCTCCTCTTAGATATCGTCAACACTGGACAGTGACTTTTCTACCAAGAACAGAAAGAAAGGAGAGGAGGAATCTAGCAACCTCAAGCTATATCTGGATTATCATATTTCTTCTTTAGAAAGATTAGCCTGGCAACAAAAGGAAGGTAGGGTTGAAGAGGAAAAGAAAAGAGATAGGGAATCCAATGAGGTGATTTCTACAACATTTCAGGTAAAACAACAACAAACAAACAAAAAACAAACCAAAAGAACCAGGAGTACAGTTTGAACTAGGTCAGTCGGAATGGAGATTGTGATGAGGAACAATAGGAACAGTACAACTGGATGTTAAAAAGGTTAATATCGGTTGGCTTTGATGATAAAGTGTTTGAGAAGGAGGGTGGAGAGAGGTGTCTGGGTGCCTCAGTCAGTTAAGCATCTACCTTCGGCTCAGGTCATGATCTCAGGATATTGGGATAGAGCCCCCAGGCAGGCTCCCTGATCACTGGGGAGCCTGCTTTTCCCTCTCCTGCTTGCCTCTCCCTCTGCTTGCTTCTCCCCCTGTTTGTGTGCTCTCTGTCAAATAATTAAGTAAGATCTTAAAAAAAAGAAAAAGAAAAAGGTGAGGGTGGGGCAGAGGAGTTGATTACTCACAGGTTTTGACTTTTGTGATTGGTACATGGTGGGTACTATTTAAGAAATTAAAGAATATAGGAGAAACAGGTTTGGGGTAAAGATAATGAATTTACCCTCAAGTACATTTTGAGTTTCAGGTGAATTTGGGACCGAGCTGTCTAGAGGCAACTGAATATACATTCCCAAAGCACAGAAGAGAGATATGTTTCTGTCTCCCAGTCTGAAGAACTATACGAAAAACAGAAGTATTTTAAGTTTACTTTTTTCAGTTGCAGGTGTTTCCCCTCACCAATAAACAGGGCATCCCTGTTGTTTACCCTTGCAGAACACATGTCTGGGCCAATCAAGAAAAAAAAAAAAAAGACTCTGTGTTGTCTGATTTGTTGAGCCTCATGTTTCCAAATATCCTAGCTGTAACAACAGTGCTGAGTCCATGAGAAAAGCTGACTCATATTTCCTGCAAGTCAGCACAGATGCCCATCCTTCCAAATTATTTGAGCCTTTGGCCACTCCCAAAGAGAATCAAAGTGTAGGAACAATTTATGAGCATCTCTTTCATTTGTTGAGAAAATTCTAGTTCATCTGTTATTTTTTTCAGAGTTAAAAAAAAAAAAGCTTTTCCTGCCTTGTGCCCACCCCTATCCCTATGCACCAAATAGGGGTACCCTTACCTTTTGTAGAAAGTCTAGGTTCTCTCGGGATTCATTCAAATGTTCTCTATTTGTCACCTTCCATTCCCACAATCAGAATTAATCACTCCACAGTCTCCACAGCAATAGTCCCACCATTTAGTGCAGAACTTCTCATAGTGTGATTTTTATTAAAGGGAAATGCCTGGGAATATACCTTGTGGCTTAGAGGCATAAGGGGCTTATCTATCTTTGCTTTCCTTTTTTACCCAGTGTAGCACTTTGTGCATAAAATCTGACTGACACAAATTTGTCCAAAAGTTACAAAAATATGGTCTTACCATTTAAAGAAAGTCAGGAGGCATAACTGTCTATGGACAATGACAGTTTAAAAAGCCACACGCCGTATAAATGGCTTTCTTTTGCAGATCATTTAAAAACTAAAAATTGAAATCAGAAGGACTTGTTGAGAAAGGTAGAAGCATTCACTTGAGGAGGGTGTTGGGAGGTGATAATTTTCAAATTTGTGAAAAAGTGCTGAGTCAAAGATGACTCCTCAGCAGGCCATCAACAGGCTAGATAGCAGTAGCTCAGACTGCTAGAGCCCTCCTGTCCCTGGACACCTCTCTCAGGGACAACATGACATTTCTCACTATTATTCTTGTGAGTTGTTCAGATAACTTGTCTTTCAAAAGTGTTTCATCTGATTTGTGCTTTTAAGAAATAAGTAGATGCTGGGGCGCCTGGGTGGCTCAGTGGGTTAAGCCTCTGCCTTTGGCTCAGGTCATGATCTCAGGGTCCTGAGATTGAGCCCCACATCGGGCTCTCTGTTCAGCAGAGAGCCTGCTTCCTCCTCTCTCTCTGCCTGCCTCTCTGCCTACTTGTGATCTCTGTCTGTCAAATAAGTAAATAAAATCTTAAAAAAAAAAAAAAAGAAAGAAAGAAGTGGATAATTTGACCAGATTTCTACTAAATTTCAGTTTGTGGCTCAAATACACTGGAGTGTCATTCTAACACCATCGCACAATGAATAGAACTTGGTAATGTGTGCTGCTTTGTGGCACATCCAAAGAGTTTCTAAAGAATGATAAATCCCTGGTGAAAGGCTTTCTCACCCATAGGAGGCCCCGTGGCATAGATATCAAGACCACTTTATAGAAGGCTCCAGGTTTTCACTTAAAGACATGGGAAATTTCTGGTATAGCAATTAAAGGTAAATAGATTTAACAGGTGGAGAGGATTAGGCTGTACAATAGCTTGAGCTTCCAGAGCTTTAAACTGTTATGGTTTCAGAGTTTTCCTTCATGCACCATTCAAACCATAGTATTTAAAATTAACTTTTAAGAAAAAAACCAGATACAGTTTCAGGTGTAAAAAATGGCATAATTTCAGAAATGGCATGAGGCCCAACATCTAAGCCACATTTTTCTATGTGGCCCAGGTCTGCACTGTTAGACTCCCTTGCCCAAATCACATTTAGGGTTTAAGTTTGTTTAACTGTGACTATAGTGACATATGCGTGGGATGTTGAGAGAACTCAAGATAGGACTGGTAAGGGCTCTGAGGTATTTAAAGTCACTTCCTGAGAATACAGTCAAATACTCTTATTGTTTTATTACTGCATTTTTTAAAAAATTTTATTTATTTGACAGAGAGAAATCACAAGTAGGCAGAGAGGCAGGCAGAGAGAGAGAGAGGGGAGGAAGCAGGCTCCCCGCGGCGCAGAGAGCCCAATGCGGGGCTCGATCCCAGGACCCTGGGATCATGACCTAGCCGAAGGCAGAGGCTTTAACCCACTGAGCCACCCAGGCGCCCCTCTACTGCTTTTTAATATGTTCTTTCATAAAGTGTGTTCTTTGAAAAAAGAGTGTTATTTGATTTAAAAAACAACCAAAACTTCAAACCTTTTCAACTTTTGAATCCCAGTCGGTAAACTATGCTTGTAACTATACATCCATAATATTTTCTTATTTTTTTAAAGATATATTTATTTGAGAGAGAGAGAGTGCACAGGAGTGGGGGGAGGAGGGGAAGAGGGAGAGAGTTTGGAGCAGACTCCCTGCTGAGAAGGGAAGGAGTCCTACCTTGCAGGTTCAATCCTATCACCCATGGGATCATGACCTAAGCCAAAACCAAGAGCCTGATGCTTAACCTACTGAGCCACCCAGGTGCCCCATATGTCCATGATATTTTAATTGGCAAAGGTAGATAAAATATTTGCATTTTTTTCCTGCCAATTAAAAGAGTAATTTTTCTTTTAAAGATTTTATTTATTTGCGCGCGAGAGAGAGAGAACACACAGGCAGGCAGAGAGGCAGGCAGAGGCAGCAAGAGAAGCAGGCTCCCTGATGAGACTGGATCCCAGGACCCTGGGATCATGACCTGAGCTGAAGGCAGATGCTTAACGACTGAGCCACCCAGGCACCCCTAAAAGAGTACTTTTTGTTGTGCCTCAAAGAGTAATTGACTAGATAGGTCTCACAGGGATTAAAACCCATGAAAGGCTAAATCTGCATCCAGAGAGAACGGGAGGTTTGCAATTGGATTTTTTTTTTTACAGTTTTATTGAAATATAATTGACACACAGGGGACTGCACATAGCTAAAGTGTGGAACTTGCTAAGTATGACATAGGTATACACCTATGAAACCATCATCACAGTCTAGATAGTGGACATATCTATCATCCCCCAAATTCTCTTGTGGCCCCATATACCATAATCTCTCCCTTGCAATCACTGACTGGACTATAGCCATACCCTCACACTGGGGATAAAAACACTGTGGGTGACACAGGCACCGGGAAGAAGGAGCCAGCCTGGCAAAGATATTTAATTTTTGGTTATATGGAGTGAAAAACTCCATGCATGTAGGATATATTTAAAAATAAATGTATCGACTCAGTATTTCAAATAAAAAACCATCTTGATCTTTTGATCTTTATAACTTTATAGAATGTTTAATTATTTTAAATGTGGCAAAAACTTGCTTCCTTCTTTCTTTCCTTTTTTTTTTTTACAACATTCCTCACACAAGAGTGATTTTTAAAACGAAATTTACCCAGAGCTGTAATCGCTTATTTTTTAATGAAAATTAATAGTATCAATTAGACATGCATTTAGAATAGTTGAACATAAAGGGAGAGGCACATTGTCTGGGCCATTTTGGAGCAAATGTTTACAAGACCATAGAGCATATTTTATGGTCAGAGAGCACAATTTTTCAGTGCTAAAAATTAATTGGTGCTATATTAGTACTTTTCATTATTATGTGTTAACTATCTGAGCTAAAAAGTTACACTAGTTCTTATTTCTTGGGTGGTGGTTTCTAAACTTATATGGAATGGTCCACTGAACACTTCAATGGGACCAAACAATCCTACTGATCACCAAACTCTTTTACAATTTTGGGGAGGAAACTCACCTGATACCTTAAAAAAAATACATGGTTTATAAAGTAGAATAGGAGTTATTGTTTACTGGGTAGAGTTTCAGTTTGGGATGATGAAGAAGTTCTAGTGATGGCTGCATAGCAATGTGAATATACTTAATGCCACTGAACTGTACACTTAGAAATAGTTAAAATAGTACATTTTATGTAATGTATAATTATCCAAATAAAAATATAAAAATTGATGTGATAGCAAATTTCATTAGAAAATGCACAGCTAAGCACTTAAAAATACATTTGGAACTACAACATCAATAAACTACACACTCATGGGGCACCCAGGTGGCTTCGTTGGTAGATCATTTAACTCTTGATCTCAGGGTTGTAAGTTCAAGCCCCATGCTGGGGGAAGGTATTGCTTGAAAATAAAATCTTAAAAAAAAAACTACACACTTATAACAGTACATATTATTTTCCTTAGTAGCACATTGTACAAAAATGGTTAAGAATGACTGACTGGATTACCACTTGAAATAAAAAAAACCCACACCATTAAATGTACTTATTAAATAGCACTGATTAGGCAACTATAAGTAACACTAAGAAGACATACAAAACACTTAGAAACAACTTACATTATTTAACAATTTTCAGTGAAAGTAGTATTTTTCTGTATACAGTCTTATGTGAT
This sequence comes from Mustela putorius furo, assembly GCF_011764305.1. Lineage (NCBI taxonomy): Eukaryota > Metazoa > Chordata > Mammalia > Carnivora > Mustelidae > Mustela > Mustela putorius. The sequence continues at coordinate 9,373,043 of NW_025422045.1, read as the reverse complement.
TGATGCTCATATATTTTTATAAGGAAACTGAAGATCAGAAGATATAATTTGACCAACTAAGTGTTAAATAGGCTCAACTTTAGGTTCTTTTGTTTTACTTGAAATCCAGTTCTTTGGCCCATATATTGCCCAAAATATAGACACAGATGTCATACTTCAAACTGTGCCCAACTTCCTTGCTCTAATGGCTTTCAGTTGCAATTACAGTAAAATCTGATCTTGTTTCTTATTTTCGTAGGCCCTGGGGGAATAGGCCCTCATTCACCTCTCCAGATTCATTCCAGGCTCCTCTTTATACTTTAGATTTTCCAGCACCAGACTCCACTCAGTTCTAATAGCCAAGGTCCTTATTACCACAGATCCTTTGCACAGCCATTCCCTCTGCCTTAAACAATTCCCTAGGCCATTTCTCACATTACTGACTCCTCATCCCTCAGATGAGCCTTTCCTGACACTCTGTTGTTGTTCTTTTTTAACCTATCCTGTTATTTGCTCTCCTAGGATTCTGTTCATCACCTTTGTACATGGTTTCTTCCAAAATGTGTGAAGTATTTATTGTCCCTCTTTTTCCAACCAGTCAGTTTCATGAAAGCAGACCTTTTTCAGTTTCCCTCATGGCTATTTGCATTTCGACCAATGGTTATTGACTGACCGACTGACTGAATATGATGGAAGAAATGGAGATAGGAAATAGAGCTGTAAACTTGGTTAGTAAAAGGGATAAATGGGACAAAAGGGACAAATATTCTGCACAATCAAGAAAGTTGATTTGAGGGGCGCTTGGGTGGCTCAGTGGGTGAAGACCTCTTCCTTCGGCTCAGGTCATGATCCCAGGGTCCTCGGGATTGAGCCCCGTATCCGGCTCTCTGCTCATCAGGGAGCCTGCTGCCTCCTCTCTCTCTGCCTGCCTCTCTGCCTACTTGTGATCTCAGTCTGTCAAATAAATAAAAAAAATCTTAAAAAAAAAAAAGTTGATTTGAAACTAGAGGGACTTTTAGGGTCCCATGTCTCCTTCATTTGACCATGGAATAATATCTGACATTCATTGAGTACTTTCAGGCACTACGCTAAGCACTTCACATGTATTACACAATTTAACCTCAGAACAACCCTGTTGGTGTAATCAACCTTTATTACTCTCATTTCTCAGAGGCAATTTGCCAACAGCCACTAATGGTGGAGCCAAAGCCAGGTTTAAGTAGGCCATATCCCATCAATCCAATGTAATCAACACCCCTTCAGTCAACAATAGTAGTTTTATCAACGTACTTTCAGAGAACCCCCCTGAATTCCCCATTTTACCTGACCTTCAGAATCTTGGGACCGAAACCTACTAGGTGGTTGCTAACCCCTCAGGGGTTTTCTGGGGGAATCTGAGCGCTCCTGGTGTAGGAGCAGCCGCTCAAACGGACGCGTGATGCTCTGGCTGGGCAATGTAAGGACGGTCGGGGCTGCTGGGGAGGAAGGAGGAAGCAGGTCAGTTGGCCCAAGACGGATCCTTGACCCTCCGGCTGGTGAAAGGGGAAGGGAAGGTGTTTCTCACCCACGCCCGCCTCAGGCTTGGGATCTCCCGACCGCAGGGGGAACCAGCGCACATTTCCTCAACTACTGCTCGCGTCACTGGTAGGGGCGGCTCAGCCCCGCCCACCTTCTCCGCCCTGCTCAGCGGCAGGCGCTAGGACCCCACACACCTTAACCCGTCCCCGCCCCGCCCCCTGGGGCTGAGCCTGGCTCGTGATTGGTGCTTGTGCGCAGCGATCCCCGCCCCCGCCCCCTCCGTCACTGCCAAGATGGCACCAGTCGCAGCGGCGGCGGCCGCGGCGGCTGGAGCCAGAGAAGGAGGCGGAGGCAGCGGCGGCTGCGAGGGGAGGGGGAGTCCCGTCTGACTGAGACGGCAGGCCTGGGCGGGCGGGGGTGCCGCGCAGGGCGGAGCGCCGGGCTGGGGATGAGCTAAGCGGGTTTAGAGCGCCGCGGCATTCAGTCCCTCGTGTCCCGCCGCCGTCTGGAAGGGACTGGGCACCACTCTCCAAGCTCGACCCGCTGCTCGCGCTGGAGCCAGCGGTGAGGTGAGTGCGGGGGTGGCGGCGCCGACAGCGGTGGCATGTGGAGCTGTCACGGCCCCGAGCGGTGACAGCCGTGGTCGCGGGAGCGGGGTCGGCCGGGCTCGGAGAGGTGGCGTGGATGGCCGCGACCTCCGCCCGGGGGCTTCTCAGAGCCGGACGGTCCTCGGCGGACTGGGTCCGCTCCGGGCTGGTGCGGCGGTATTGAGAGGAGCGCCCGCACCTCTGTGTCGGACGCGTGGGGGGCTCCGGTGTTTTCATTCCAGATTTTCTATTCCGGGCTGGTTCGGGGCTCTTGTTGTTAGGAGGTGGGGGTGGGGTGGGGGCGGGGGCGGTGAGAGGGGAGGTCCTGAGCTGGGATTTTGACAAGCTCGTTACGTAAGACGGAGGTGGCCTTCCGGAATCCCACCTGCTCGATATTTTAAACAGGCGGCCGCGGGAGCCTGGAGGGCCCCCAGAGGCCCGGTTTTCCTCTCAGGGGTCTGCTTAGCCAACCCTAGCCACCGTGGGCCGGGTTAGCGTTCAAGTTGGTCAGTTGCATTTTGTGTGTGTGTGTGTGTGTGTGTGTGTGTGCGCGCGCGCGCTCGCGCGCGCTCGTGTGTGTGTCTGTTTTTGCCGGGGGAAGGGGGTAAATGTTTCTGGTCGCCACCATTCCCTTTGAAGTTTATCGCTTTCGTGGGGGGCGGGGGGGGAGGAGAAAAAGGAAAAAAGCTTGTGACCCAAAAACTGGGTCGCAGCGACAGCTTTTCATTATCGTGCTTTTAAATGACAGATGTGTTGGAAGATTTTTGTTATTGTTCCAGAGTGCTTTTAATTCAAACGTATGGTTACGCCTGGAGGCTTAGAGAAGGGTTTTTGTCTTACAGGACAGTTATTTGTTGTTTGCAACAGCAGGACAGACATCAGTCAACAGGCATGTATTTATTTGAGGAGAAAACGCGTGTCAGCCAGCTAGAGACTCGTGAGGACAGAAATTGTATTACTCCGTGAATATGTTATTCTTTCAAACGCATAGTACATTAATTAAAATAATAGTCCAAGTGTGTAAAAAGCAATTTTACAAGATTGCAAGCTGTTGTTTGGTATATAGTCTCTATTTTCTGCTTGCTCTAATCTACCTCTTCTCTCCTCTTGGGGAAAGGAGGCGGAGATACCTGTAAACAGCGTAGCCCAGGTTACACTAATCTATTGTAGTACATTTGAAATAATTGTAAAAAGTAGTCTCTGGGGGACCTAAGATTAGGTGGTAAGTAAGGACTCTTGGGCAAGTTATTCAGTTTATGTTTAGAGTAGATCTGGGATCCAGCTTTTGAAAACTTAAGTATAAAGAATTTCTGAGCTATTTGAACCCTGTTTGAACTTGTAATGAAATAAAAGATTACATTTGGCTTCTCTTATGGGTACTTTGTTTTGTTTTGGCCAGAATTAAACATTCTGGACAACTTTTACTTCATTTTCACAATTTTCCTTTGAACTGCAGCTCTCAGTAGTCCAGACTACCATATATCATGCCATCATCATCATTATATATGTTATATAATTTTCTTTTTCTGAATGATCAAAGATAGACTTACTTCATTGTGGAATTTTTAAAGAATGTACTTTTTAGGAAAATTAATTGATCTTGACACCAGCCCAATAGAAATAAAATAAGAGTAAATTTTGGCCTGAGTTTTAAATTTATGTACACAAATTTACACTTTAGAAAACTGGTGAAGCGAAATACATTTTTTGTTTGTGCAAGAGAGCCAGGAGGCTGATGCTGATTTGTTCTGAACTTTTCCACATGAATTACCACTGGCTTAAATAGTTATTGATTCTTAAGCTCCTGGAGCTGTTGGCCTATTTATGGCAGTCTGAATAATATTTAGAATAATTGGAAAGCTATAAGAAGGAATAGAGTATATGAAATTTATTAATTCATTCATAAATAAAAATCATGGTAGAATTGTAAAAAAACAACTTATTTTTTCATTGAGTGATACTATTTACACTACCTTTTTGTTTCCAGAATTCTTCTAAATAGTCTACCTACTATGGAAACCTAGATTTAAGCACTGATACAGATAGAGATGTATAATACAAATCTTGTATCATTCCTATTTAAATTGATGGCTCATTCCAAGTGGAAAGCAAAAGTGGCTCTAGCAGGAAAATTGACTGGTTATTCTTGTCCTCTCTGGTGTCAGAGGCTTATCTTGGGGCTTTCCTCTTTCTTACCAGATGTGGAAGATGAGACAGACTGAAGGAAAGCTGATAAAAAAACTTCCTCTTTGTTTAATACCCTAGATTATTGATCACTGCTTAGTAGAATTTGTGAGTTGGAGAGAAACGAAGCACTCTATGCTTTATTAGTGTGTATCCTAGTTATCACTTTTGAATTCTAAAACAGCAGTGCAAGCTGTTGTTTGGTATATAGTCTCTATTTTCTGCTTGCTCTAATCTAATCTAATCTAAAAATTTATAATAGTCAAAATGCCATATAATAGAGGAATAGTGAAACAAATGATAATCCATGTGGTAGATGCAGTTTTTAAGGGTCCCATTTTCAGGAATATTTACTGACATGAGAAAGTACAGTATAGTGTTGAGAGAAAAGTAAGAATATAAAGAATATACTTTGTTATTATTTATAGTATATCACATATACATGGCAAGAAAATTGGCAGGAAATAAATTTTTTAAAGATTTTATTTATTTGAGAGAGAGAGCGAGAGAAGGCATGAGCCGAGGGAGAGGCTTTTGGAGAGAGAAAGGCAGACTACTCGCTGAGCAGGGAGCCCAACACAGGGCTCCATCCCAGGACTCTGAGATGATGACCTGAGCTGAAGGTAGATGTTCAACCGACTGAGCCACCCAGGCACCTCAGAAATAAATATTTTAATAAAATATTAAAAGGTGTCTGGTTGATGGGATGATAGGAAGTGTTTATATTTTGTCCTGTCTTCTGAATAGTATTACTGTAGTAATGACAAGAGTGACATTAAAAGGTTTTAAGGGTCATAGGAGAAAATCCCCCAAATCCCACAAAACCACTACTCCAATGGGAAGACTATCTTATGATTCATTATTAGAAAGCTAACTCAAAGTATGGTGCTTATGCAGTATGCAATAATGGAAGGAGCTAATAATTTAGGTGAAGGCACTCTTCTGGTTACCAGCACCAACCTCCAGTGGTTTTACGTATGTAGATGCTTCTATTAATGCACATTGTTACTCTCCAACCTCTTTTCTATTTGGATCTTACACCCAAACTGTTTTATATTGATAGTGCCACCTGTTGATGGACTGCCTGACTGAGTCTTTCCCTCTTCACCCCATCAGTCAATAGATAGCAGTCTTGGAATGTTTATGAGGTGCCAGGTATTTTGTTAGTCACTGAAGATACAGAGGTAAATGGAACATCATTTCTGTCCTGAAACTCTGGCTGAGAACCCTTTCTTCTGTGGGCCAGCAGTGCATACCGTGTACTCTGTTTTTCCTGTTCACTGCTCATGGCCTGGCACCGCAGTCAGTATCTTTTTGATGGTGCTCATATCCTTTTTTAACTTTCTTTATGGGAAAATGTTTCGAGGTCCAAACAACCAATTTACAAATAAGGTTTTGGAACATTACTTGATTGTATGTTGGAGAATCTTATATTCAGAAGGACTGCTGTTACTGTTATTTTCAAAGTGTGTGATTCTCAGTGCCTTGTTTCCTTCTTTTAAAAAGCACAAAAAGTAGAAACCAGTAGGGAGAAGAGATAAACTATCAAGAAAAATATCAAGGGAGTTTTCCTGCTGTTGCTATACTTTATTCACTAAAAATAGTGAGTCATCAAAATGTATAGTAAGAGAAACTATTTCTGCTGTACTTTTAGTATCTCTTTGAATCCATTTAAAAATGCATTTTCCATGTATATATATACATAAATTCACAGTTTACCTGTTTTCATTTCCAAATAAAAGCTGAAATAGGAGATTGGAAATTTCTTAAATTTCTTTTTATTTTTATGGTAATATTTTATAGATGATACATTTTCTTGAAAAGCTTTAAAGATACAAAAAAAGTAGTAAGCACACATATACTCATCATACAAAATGTTAACGTTTTTTCATTTTTGTTTCAGATATATTTTTAATATAAAAAAACTATGTATATTGGGGTGCCTGGGTGGCTCAGTCAGTTAAGCCTCTGCCTTTTGCTCAGGTCATGATCTCAGGGTCCTGGGATTGAGCCCTGCACTGGGCTCTCTGCTCAGCAGGGAGCCTACTTCCCCATCTCCTTTCTCTGCCTACTTGTGATCTCTCTCTCTGTCAAATAAATGAATAAAATCTTTAAAAACAAAACAAAACTATGTATATCATAGTTATCACACTGAATGCTTAAAGAGCAGATAGAACTTTATACTGTACTTGAACATCGCTGATAAAGTCCTTTTTGTACTCCTCAGTTTCATCCTCCCTCCATCCCTCTTCATAGCCCCTCCCAAAGGCAATTGTTATGATAAATTTGATGTGTATCCTTCTGTTTTGCCTTTTAATAAACTTGACATATGAACAGTACAAGGCATTGCCTTCAATGCTTTTGGAGAGCTGTGGACTTTGGGGCCATACTCCCTTGATTTAAACCTGGACTCTGTTACTTAATAGTTTTGTGACCTTAGGGAAATTTTTAAATCTTTAAATTTAAATCTTTTAAATTTAAATCTTTTAAATCTTTTTAAATCTTTAAATTTAAATCTTTTAAATTTAAATCTTTTAAATCTTTTTAAATCTTCCATGCCTCCTCATCTATCAGATAGGGATATTAGATCTGCCTACCTCATAAGGTTATTGTAGAAAGCAAGTGAGTCTATATAAGGTGCTTAAAACTGTGCCTGCCCCCCTCCTATTTAAAAAAGATTTATTTATTTGTTTATTTATTTATTTGGCAGGCAGAGATCACAAGTAGGCAGAGAGGCAGGCAGAAAGAGACCGGGGAAAGCAGGCTTTCCGCTGAGCAGAGAGCCTGATGCAGGGCTCATCCCAGGAGCCTGAGATCTTGACCTGAGCGGAAGACAGAGGCTTAACCCACTGAGCCACCCAGGTGCCCGCCCCCCCAACTTTTTTAAAGTGCTGGCTAATTTAAGCAGCTGCTGATAGGATTTTATCATGGTATACATATTTTGAAACTTTAAGTTTTTACCCCCCTCTGCCATTCTTCTTGGCCCTTGTAGGTCTAGCTCATTTGTGTTGACTGGTGTGTAGTGTTCCACAAGAGGATATACTGCAATTTATCAAGTACTCTATAAATGAATGCTGATTGTTTTCATTTTTAATATTTTATAACAGTGCCTTGTGAACATCCTTGTATCTCCTGAAGCACACATATCAGTGTTTCTCCAGATCATGTATCTGATCATCAAGTTGCAGGGTCTTAAGATATATGTATCTTTCTCTATACAGAATATTTATATGATATTGACAAACATTTTCTCTTCCTCCATACCAACAGTTAAGGTTGTCAGACTTTTTTTTTCCAATCTGATTGGTGTGAAATGGCATTTCATTTTCTTTTTTTTTTTTTTTAAAGATTTTATTTATTTATTTGACAGAGATCACAAGTAGGCAGAGAGAGAGAGAGGAGGAAGCAGGCTCCCTGCTAAGCAGAGAGCCCAATGTGGGGTTCGATCCCAGGACTCTGGGATCATGACCTGAGCCGAAGGCAGAGGCTTTAACCCACTGAGCCACCCAGGCGCCCCTGGCATTTCATTTTCTATTTTTATTTCCTTTCATCTTTTCTTATATGTGAACATTTTTGGTTGTCTCTTGAGTGATTTGCTTGTACCTGTCCTTTACGCATTTTTCTTCTCTTGGGCTGTTTTTTGTACTGCGCTGTAGGAGGTTTTTTTTTTTGTTTAATGTATTCAAGATATTTACAAATGTTAGTGAAGTTTGTTTGTTGGTAAAGTTTGTTTGTATTTGTGTTTTGAAGTTTCCAAATTTCTTGAACAATGACCATTATGGACCTAAGTTATTGTGAATTTTACACTATAGTATATTATTAACCAACTTTACAATGTACTTTATTAAAATATGTATCTATGTACTTCTCTTCCTGAAACTATGAGGAAATGTAATATACTGTAAATATATTTTACCTAAAACTATTTAAACTTTTTGGACTTCAAAAGCCAGGTAGAATTTTTATTAATATAATTAGTACCACAATTTTTCTTTCATCTAAAATATGAGTCCTCTGGAGGAGAGTTTCTGCTTCAAAAGTGCTTACCAACTAAGGAATAAGAATGTGCACATATTAAATGACCATAGGCACTTACATGTACAATATGGTAAAGTATTCATCAATGTTGAGATTGTTTTGCACAGTACTAACTGTATTTCTGTTTTTGTCCAACCTACTATATGACTTAAAGGACCAAAATCAATCTGATTAAAATAATAGCTTCCCTATTATTATCATTTTAAATAAACTTAATTTGGAGTAGTTTTATATTTGTAGAAAAGTTGCAGGGAGTTACCATGTACCCTGTACCCAGTTTTCCCTGTTGTTAATATCTGACATTTCTTTGTTACATTTGTTACAACCAAGGAACCAATATTGGAACATTACTATTAACTAAAGTCCATATTTTACTTGGAATCATTAGTTTTAACTAATGTCCTTTCTGGATTCCAGAATCCTGTCCATAATCCCATGGTACATTTAGTCGTCACGTGTCCTTTGTCTCCTCTGGGCTGTACTGGCTTTTTCGATTTTCCTTATTTTGATGGCCTTGACAGTTTTGAGGAGTTTGGGTCAGATATTTTGTAAAGTGTCCCCCCAGTTTGGGTTTGCATGATATTTTTCTCAGAGTTAGACTGGGGTTTGGGTTTGGGAAAGGACGACCACAGAGGTAAAATTCTGTTCTATCTATATATCTATATCTATATTTATATCTGTATCTATATCTAAATATCAAGGGTACATACTATCAATATGACTTATCAGTGATATTTTTAACTTCAGTCACCTGTGGAAGCAATGTTTGTTTCTCTACTGTAAAATTTTCCCATACTTTACTTTTTGGAAGCATATCACTAAATGGAGACCGTACTTAGTGGGTGGGGAATTAAGTTCCCACTCCTTGATGGGGAAGTATCAGCAAAATTATTTGGAATTCTTCTGTAAGAGAGATTTTTCTCTTCCCTCCATTTATTTATTTATTCAGTCCATATGGAGTCAAGGATACTCATTTTATAACTTTGGGTTATAATCCTTATACTACTTAATTTTGTTGTTTAAATTGTTCTACTTCTTTCATGTTAGTTCCTGTGACCAATAGGACATACACTATTGTTTTGTGTTTTTTAGCACTTCTTTACTTTCCAGTACTATAAGGTGCTCCAAACTCATCTGCGTATTCTCTGCCTCAGTCCTGCAATCAATCTTTCTCCAAGGATCCCTGGTTTCTTATATTAGAGAATATTAGAAACCAAGATCTGGGCCCTGGATGTGCTCATTGATGCCGGAATATCATTGTTTCTTGGCCTTCTCAGGGCACAGACCCAGGAAATGTATGTATGCATCTTAATCTACATTATACAAATATACAGCTATTTTTGTATCTATCCACATGTATCTATATGAAGCTAAACATGAATTTATACTCTTAATCTTTGACTCTACTTCAGTACCGTCTGGTTCATTCTAACTGTACCTCCTTGCTTATGTATAACCTCCCTCTCCAAAAGTAAGAAACCTAACTCTCACCATCTGCCATTCATTTACTTATTTGGTCAGCCAGTCCTGTTATACATGTACAAGAGAAGCAACTGTACCAACTAGAGCATTTTCATATATAGTTCTTTTGTCTTTAGTCTTAGAGTTTCCAGTCAAAGCACTGTTTTCCACAGTTATGTAGGTCAGAACTCTTCAGAATCTTTTTTCGCTTGTCCCCCATATTTTAGTTTTACTTTTTATAAGTTAGTCTAAGTTACATAGTTATTACATCTTACCAGAAATTTATCAGAAAGTTATCAGATAAAGGGCTAGTATTCCCTTGCTTAATTATGGAGTCTTTGTTCTATATGGCCTTTTCCCAACCCACTTTTGTGGTAAAAAAATAAAAATTAAAAAATAAAATAATATAAAATCCAGTCCAAAGTGGTATTTCTTGAGGTTTAGCCAGAAAGTTATTCCTTTATTTGGTTGTTTGTTGATATCTTTATGATTTGGACTGAGAGTTTTTATAGCTTCAAATATATTTTTTAATTTTTTATTAACACATAATGTATTATTAACCCCAAGGGTACAGGTCTGTGCATCGCCAGGTTTACACACTCCACAGCACTCACCATAGCACATACCTTCCCCAGTGTCCATAACCCCACCACTCTCTCCCTACCCCCCTCCCCGCCGGCAACCCTCAGTTTGTTTTGTGAGATTAAGAGTCTCTTATGGTTTGTCTCCCTCCAGATCCCATCTTGTTTCATTTATTCTTTTCCTACCCCCCAAGTCCCCCATGTTGCCTCTCAACTTCCTCATATCAGGGAGATCATATGATAGTTGTCTTTCTCTGATTGACTTATTTCGCTCAACATAATACCCTCTAGTTCCATCCATGTGGTCGCAAATGGCAAGATTTCATTTATTTTTATTGCTGCATAGTATTCCATTGTATATATATACCACATCTTCTTTATCCATTCATCTGTTGATGGACATCTAGGTTCTTTCCATAGTTTGGCTATTGCAGATATTGCTGCTCTAAACATCCAGGTGCACATGCCCCTTCAGATCACAACGTTTGTATCTTTAGGGTAAATACCCAGTAGTGCGATTGCTGGGTCATAGGGTAGCTCTATTTTCAACTTTTTGAGGAACCACCATGCTGTTTTCCAGAATGGTTGCGCCAGCTTGCATTCCCACCAACAGTGTAGGAGGGTTCCCCTTTCTCTGCATCCTCGCCAGCATCTGTCATTTCCTGACTTGTTAATTTTAGCCATTCTGACTGGTGTGAAGTGGTATCTCATTGTGGTTTTGATTTGTATTTCCCTGAGTTGAGTGATGTGGAGCACTTTTTCATGTGTCTGTTGGCCACTTGGATGTCTTCTTTGCAGAAATGTCCATTCATGTCCTCTGCCCATTTCTTGATTGGATTATTTGTTCTTTGAGTGTTGAGTTTGATAAGTTCTTTAAAGATTTTGGATACTAGCCCTTTATCTGATATGTCGTTTGCAAATATATTCTTCCATTCTGTCAGTTGTCTTTTGGTTTTGTTGACTGTTTCCTTTGCTGTGCAGAGGCTTTTGAACTTGATGAAGTCCCAATAGTTCATTTTTGCCCTTGCTTCCCTTGCCTTTGGCGATATTCCTAGGAAGAAGTTGCTGTGGCTGAGGTTGAAGAGGTTGCTGCCTGTGTTCTCCTCAAGGTTTTGATGGATTCCTTTCTCACATTGAGGTCCTTCATCCATTTTGAGTCTATTTTTGTGTGTAGTGTAAGGAAATGGTCCAGTTTCATTTTTCTGCATGTGGCTGTCCAATTTTCCCAACACCATTTGTTGAGAAGACTGTCTTTTTTCCATTGGACATTCTTTCCTGATTTGTCGAAGATTAGTTGACCATAGAGTTAAGGGTTTATTTCTGGGCTTTCTATTCTGTTCCATTGATCTATGTGTTATAGCTTCAAATATTTTTAATAGTACATGTTGAGGTGTGCCATTTAGTGGAGGATTAAAGATCATTACAAGTAAGCAAATATATAATTGAGTGCTCAGAAGGTACCTGTATTCTTATAATAATTTTATATGGATTAATTCTCTTAATTCCTTCAAGAAGCCTGGTGGGAGGAAGTACTTTATTACTTTGCCTCTTTTAAATATGAGGAAATTAAGACACTGAGAGATGAAGCAACTTGTCCAAGGTCACATAGCTAGTCCATGGCAGAGTAGAATTTGAATGCAGCCAGTCCAACTGTGGAGCCTGCATTCTCAATCACTTTGCTATATTACCTCTAATTAAAGAAGAGAGCTTCAAAGAGTGGTAAAAGTTATGAAGGCCCCTTGACTTCCACTGTGCTGCCCTCTTTCGTTTATTCTTCTGCCTCTCCCATTAGAAGTGGTATTCTTGGGATTGGCTGATTGCTGCTTCTCAGCCTTCACATTTTCCCTAGTAAGTCACAGTACCTCTGTGGTTTAGTTACTATATATCTTCCAATTATTCACCAAACTGTTTCCCCAGCATTAGTATCTTTCCAGAGCATCAGATTATCTTATACAACCACTTATCTTTACCTCAAACTCCGCTGTCCGAACTGAACTTACATACCTACTTGAAGTTTTGTTTTGATCTATTATCTTCCAAAGACGTCATAATCTACTATGTAGTTCATCATCCCAGGAATTTAGGAGTCATTCATGATGCCTCCCCCTCTTTTTCATTCCCATCCATTCATTTACTGAATTCTGCTGGCTTTACCTCCTAAATATATTCTGAATCAGTCCCTCCCCTAGCATCCCTATTCTAACCACTGTCTTGTTAGGAACTACTTCCTTACTCTGTGGCTGGTGTTCCTATCTTCACTTTCATCTCGCTGAGGTTCACCTTCTCAGAATGCTAGACAGGTGTGTCTAAAATGCAGGTTGAAGATTTTTCATTGACTCCCCATTGTCAATTGGTTAAACTTGTCATTAAGTTTGAACATGGTTTGGCCTCTGACTGGTTCTCTAATCCTAACTCCTACAATTTTTGCTTTCCATTTTCCACTCTAGCCATACGGAGCTACTTTTTGAAGATTCCCTGAATGTATAACTATGTCTGAATTGTTGACCATTTCTTATGTAGCCCTTCTTGGAATAACTTCATTCTCTCCTTCCCTTTTGCTTTTGCCTGTCTAACTCTTCTGCATCTTTTAAGACTCAGCCTAGGGGCGCCTGGGTGGCTCAGTTGGTAAAGTGTCTGCCTTCAGCTCAGGTCATGATCTTGGCCCTGGGATCAAGCACCATGTAGGGCTCCCTGCTCAGTAGGGAGTCTGCTTTCCCCTCTAACTCTGTGCACACTCTCTCTTTCTCAAATAAATAAATGAAATCTTAAAAAAAAAAAAAAAAAGACTCAGCTTAACAAGCATTACTTCCTCCAGAAAGCTGCCTCGGACCCAGACTCTTGGCTAGATATCAAGTCCCTTGTGAAATAATCTGTTAGTAACTATGTTATATCTCAGACACCTAGAAACAGTGCCTGGCACAGCAAAGATACTCAATAAGAATTTGTTGAGAGAATTACTGTAGTGTTGGAAAGATCGTATAAGATGATTGGCTTTGGATCCAGAATGTCTGGGAATGAAACCTGGCTTCTCTATTTAACTACCTGTGTTCTCTGTCATCTCTGTTCTTCTCCTTTAAAATAGGAATAGTGAAATCTTCGTAAGATTGTTGTGAAACTTTAATTAGTTAATGCAAGTAAATGCTCAGAACAGTGTCTGGCACTTAGTAAATATTCAATAAATACCCTATATATAGCTGTTATTGCTCCTAGAATGCTCTATGTATCTGTGTCCCCTCACCAATCTGGAATTAGCAAATGAATGAACAAACCAACTAATCCTGGGTTTTAAAGTGAAAGATAAATTACTAACTTTTCAGAATATAATAGTAAGTTGACCATGAGTCTTTCTAGTAGCTCCAACATTTGGTGTTTTGTTACAAATTGAAATTGGCATTAATGATGATTAGCATTTCTTAATTATATTTAATTATTTAAATTTCAGCACACTTAAAATTTTTTTTAATTCAGTTGACAGTGCTACATTAGTTTTGAGTGTACAAATGTGATTTGATTATCTATATGTTATACTATGCTCATCACGAGTGTAGCTACCATCTGTTACCATACAATGCTATTACAGTATCATTGACTATATTCCCTGTGCTGTGCCTTTTATTCCCATGACTTATTCATTCTATAACTGGAAGCCTGGGTCTCCGTCTCCCCTTCATCCATTTTTGGCGATCCCCCTACTCTCTCCCCTTTGGCAACCGTAAGTTTGTTCTTTTGTTGTTGTTCTTTTTTCCTTTTTTTATATTATGTTAGTCACCGTATGGTACATCACTAGTTTTTGATGTAGTGTTCTATGATTCATTGTTTGCATGTAAGTTTGTTCTATTTATAGGTCTGATTCTTTTTGTTTGTTCATTTCTGTTTTTTTAGGCTCCACATATGAGTGAAATCATATGGTATTTGCTTTTCTTATCTGACTTATTGTACTTAGCAAAATATCCTGTAGGTCCATCCATGTTTCCCAAATGTCACAATCGTATCCATTTTTTTTTTTACATTTAGATTAAATTTAGTTAACATATAGTGTATTATTAGTTTCAAGGGTAGAATTCAGTGATTTATCAGTTGAATGTCACACCCAGTGTTCATTACATCAAGTGTCCTCCTTAATGCCAATCACCTAGTTACCCTGCCCCCCCCCACTCCCCTCCAACACTCAGTTTGTTCCCAATAGTTAAAATCTCTTATGGTTTGCTTCCCTCTCTGTTTTTATCTTATTTATCCTTCCCTTCCTCTGTGTTCATTTGTTTTGTTTCTTATATTCTACATATGAGTGAAATCATATGGTATTTGTCTTTCTCTGACTGACTTCTTTCACTTAGTGTAATAGCCTCTAGTTCCATCTACATCATTGCCAGTCACATCCTTTTTTATGGCTGCATGATATTTGTGTGTGTGTGTGTGTGTGTGTGTGTGTATGAAACATGCCCCACATCTTTCCTTATCCATTCTTCTGTAGATGGACAGTTAGGTTTAGCATACTTTTCTTATTAATTATACTGTTTAAACAGTGCCCTTTATTTCCTCTTAATTTTCACATACCCTATACTATAGCATTTAACCAGCCTTTTCTATTATGGGTTACGGTGTGAGGATGGTAGCTCTGCTAAGATTAGGATTTTTATTAATTTGGGAGATAAACTGAAGCATGTTGTAGAGAAAGACTGAACAAGGGGACACAATGGGGAAATTAGAAAACTTCTCAACTATTGAGCCAAACCTGCACAGTATCCCTTCTGTATTTGGTTTAAAATAAATTTACAGATAAAGTACTCATAATCAAACTTAATTTCAGTAAACATTCTAGAAGCAATAAAAGTTATTAAACATTATGAATGCCTCTGCCTTCTTCCATTATTGTAAACAATTGAGAATTGTTTGCTTCAGATCTTTTTTATGGCTATCACTGCTCAATTTTTCATAAACCCTTCCTTTGACTCTACGTTTGTCCCTCATTTTTTTCTGAATGCCACAACTGTCTACATAATCTTGGCAAATTTGATAGAAGTACTCTTTGTTTTGTTTTATTTGTTTTTATCTCTGAACTGGATGTTACATTTGTAGATTTTCCCAGTCTTGCTCAGTTTTGATTAGGTGAAACTGGTCAGTTTTTCTTACAAAAGTATGTTTTGAATTTAGGAATAGTATGTTACTGATATTCATTGTTCTTCCCTGTCCATATGAAAGTTGTTGCTAAAGAAACTAGTTGTAATTTTTTTTAAGCCTGAGTTGCCAAAGGGAACTTTTTGCTAACAAGCTAATATCAAAGAAACATGGAAAACCGAATATAAGAGTCTTATTTTAAAAACCAGTGTGTCATGTAATAGGGGTGCTCTTGGGCAATGCTTCCTTTTTTTTTTTTTTTTTAAAGGGGCACTGTCTTCAACCACTAAATATTTTAGTTGAGGACTCTGAAGTGGTATGTTTTTAAAAGAAATACATATACGTGGGTGGGGAAAACTATATAATGATATATAGGCTTATTAGCTAGGTCTGGCTGTTATCCCCAGAAAAGATACAACTCTCATCTATTTTGTGGTCAAAATTGTAGTAAGCAGTATTATTTTTCTTTTAAAAACAAGTTTAGGTCTAATAATATCTAAAATAATCCCTTTCCCTTAATATCTGGGTTCTTTCCTGTACTTTGAAATAGAATTTTATTCATACTGACTCACAGCTATGCTAAAGTTACATATATAGGCTGTTGTTTGAACCTGTTATGGTTACTGAATAGTTATTTTCTTTTCTTTTTTAAAAAGATTTTATTTATTTATTTGACAGAGATCACAAGTAGGCAGAGTGGCAGGCAGAGAGAGAGGAAAGGAAGCAGGCTCCCTGCTGAGCAGAGAGACCCTGGGATCATGACCTGAGCCAAAGGCAGAGGCTTAACCCACTAGCCACCCAGGTGCCCCTAGTTTTTATTTTCTTAAGCTGAGGAGTGCCTAAAGATACCAATGTGACAACCATTTTTTAACACGAACTTTTTCCCCTCCTATGATTAACTGACACTTGTGTATTCCTACTTGACCTCTTCTTTTTTGAGGTTTTTAAAATCAAATCTCTTTTGTTTGTAACTTACAAATCAAACTGAAACTAATGTTTAAAAAAAAAAAGGAATTAATGTTAATGGCAAGGATGCTGGGGATTTCACAGTACCTGAAGATAGAAATGCAGATAGGCTTCGTGAGGGGAGGGGAACCAGGAACTGGAAACTCATCAGCAACTCAGGAGACTGGTGTCTTACCACCCTGGGGCAGCATGATCTCTCTACTTCTCTCTACTTGTCTGCTTCATTTTTCTTTAGCTACGTTTTGTTTTTTTACCATTATGCATAACCGAACAGGTCTTCCAACTCTTAAATTCATACATTCACTCATGTTTCTGTGACCTTGGGTTTGAGGGAGTTTGAGGCTAGTGTTTTTGTATGGTCTAATCAGCTGTGGCAGATGAAACCAAGGTTTCACAGAACATTGCAGGCCCTATTTTTATGGTAGGGGAGGAGATGCAGGGCATACAACTCTGAGAAGAGAAGTATGTAAGCTAAGCAGGTATCTTAAAGGTGGTGATTACAAAGGAACACTAAATAATGTGAAATAAAATTAACATTTTTTAAATAAAAAGGAGACCACTTACTCATTGGCTTTATATAGCAGCCAGTGTAACAAAATTATTTCATTCCCAATCCATAGGTGATTATTTTGAAAGCTATAAAACTATCTACCTTTTTCAAATAAAAAGCAACGAGAGCTGATTTTTTAGCTTCTGCATACAGAATTTGATGTTTGAGTCGTGCTATTTCATGAACACAAATAACCTTATATTAATAACATCATGAATACATGCCATTCTGTCTTCAGCAAGCATTTGCTTACTGCCTGTTCTCTGCTGGAGACTGCTAAAACAGGTATTTACAGAGATAGAGATATAATATTGCCTACTCTCAAAGAATTCCTAATCTCATTGCGAAGAGTACATGTTCAAAGAAACGATTATAGTATTAATGTGAAAATCATAATGGAGATATATACAGGATGCTCTTGAGAATAACAGTCTCTCCTTGAAAAAGGGGTTGGGGAAGGCTTCAAAAGGCAGGTCTCAAATATTATGCAGACCCAAGCCATTTTAACAAGGGCATTTTGGCAGAAAGAAATGAATTTGCAAAGGTTGTGTGGAGTTTGATATGACTGAAGTAAATTTTGAGACCATTCAATTTATGAAAGTGAAATGAAACTTATTTTTTCCTCTCTGTCTTTCACATGGTAGTGGATACCAGTTTCTTCAAAGGAAGATTACAGATTTTTAGAATATTCAGATCATTTTGTTCTATAACTTTGGTGTCACTTTTGAGAAAGTGACATGTCACTTTCTGTCACTGATCATTGTTTTCAGCCTCCTTTATCAGATTTTTCTTAGGTTTTGGTTAGTTTGTTAGTTTACTTTTATGGTGTTTTTTTTTTTTTTCCTATTCAAGCATAGATATCCATACAATAGATGACAGAAAATGCCAGAGCTTATAAAACTAATGAAGATCATAGTTCTTATAAGAAGTGAAGGGTGAAAATAATACATAGTATAAGTCTAATATAATTTTAAAAGGTTAAACTCTAAAAATGACCTACACCACTACTGAAATTTTAGAATTTCTGAAGAAAGAGCACACATAACATGCATACATATACACACATATGTGCTATTACGTAAACATTTTACATCAGTGTTTTCTCTGGCAGAGTTGTACCTACCATTAGGCAAAAGGAGTGTAAGCAGTTGACACAATACCCTGTGCTTCACTACTCTTATCTGTTGGTTAATACCTTTACTTCTCTTTTCAATTCCTTTATCCACTCATTCATGATTCCTATACCTCCCCCACCACAAAGAACCAACCAAAAGTCCCCCCAAAACCCCAGAACTCCTTAGTTGACTGTTCTGAGAAGTGACTGAGGTAGGTGAGAAGAGTAGAGAAGAGGAAGGTGGTTGTGAGTGGGTGAGTGTTTTAAGCATGAGGTTCATTTTCATATAGCAAGCTCAGTAATGCCACCATCGTCACCCAGGTCACAAGTTTTATGACTGTTTCTGATCCTCTTCCTCAAACCCTCCAGTCTGCCTTTTGTCATTTTTGTCCTTCAAACTCGCCTTTGATACTGTGTTAGAAGGAGGTGATGAGCAGAGGAAAGGTTGTATGTCTTTTACTTGTTGCTCCTTCTGTTTGGGGTGACCTTTCATCTCTCCTCTATTACCCTGGTCATATTTCCAGATTTATGTGACATCCCTTACTTTTCTGACTCCTCAAGCCAAAACTGTGTGTCTTTCTTGTGCTTTCTGTGATAACTCCTGTTATAGACTTACCACTTATGGTAATTGCTTATTTACTTGCCTTCTCTGTTAACTCCTGGAAGGCGGGGCCATATCATTTGTCTTTGTGTTCCCAGTGCCCAATACAGAGCCTGGCATATGGTCATTTTACCATTTTTGATTGCAAACAACAGAAATCAACTCTGGCTCACTGAAGCAAAAGAAAAGGTATTTATTGAAAGGATATTAGTTAGCTTACAGAAATGACTGGAAGACTGGAGAATGAGACTCTGAGAACAAATAGGAAACCAACCAACCTCAGGACTAGACCATAGTCATAGTGATGCTATAGAATTATGCTTTTCCTGTTTAAGACACCATCAACTACCCTGCAGGACACTTGATGCCATTGCTAGAACACCACCAATGTGTGCTTTATGCTACTGCCCTAAAAATGAATTTTTAACTGTCATAGCAATGTTAGTCTAGATTAAAATTCTGCATGAAAGCATCTAATTGACTAGTTGATATGCCTGGTCCCTAAATAGGAAAGTAACTCTGTGGCCTCTTTGGCTTATGTGGTTGATTTTAGGCCCCAGCTTCCTTTTAAGACATACATAGTAGCAGATTCTGCAAGCACAGGAAGGGAGTTCAGATGCTAGGCTGTCAAAAGTAAAACTGACACATGTCTTTTTCAATAAATATTTGATAAATATTTATTAGATGAATGAATGAGAGAATTGGAGCCATAATTTCCCATCTTTAAATATTTACGTCATCAAGCATTGAAGTGATTATGGTACCACTTAAACTAATTCACAGGAAAATCAATTCCAAGCCATAAAATAAGGAAAAGATAAGCAAATCAGCAAAGTTCTGTTTTTTAAAATGAAACTGCATTGTTAAATCATTAATTTATAATTCACTTATAATTATATATAATTAAATTATTATTAAATACAGTTATTTGAGTTAAATTTAAGGTATCTTTTTGTTTCCCTTTTTTGCAATACCTGAAGCATGTCTTTGTTTATCCCATCATCTAACATTGGATACAGCCGGGATTTGAACTTGGCCAAACTGACTCCAGAGCACTTAACTCCTGTTTTTATAGACTTTGTATAGTTGTGTTCAGCAATGACTTAATTGAAGCAAACAACAGCAGACTAATGTTTCAGAGAGCTCAGTGAGAAAAATGTTTCTACTTGTGAAAAAAAGTTTTTATTTCAAAGTCATCTTACCCATCATATAAAAGGTCTTCTTGCAATCATTTTATAACACTGTTTGGCATTATGTCCCAAAGTCGAATATATTCATACCCTATATCCTAGAAATTTTATTCATAAGTATTTTGATGCCTGCACTTGTGCCTTAGAAATGTAGAAAACACTGTATGACTTTGTAATTATTTATAATAGCCTAATATTGGAAACAAGCCAAGAGTCTATTAATAATAGAGTGGATAAATAAAATTGTGATATATATTCTCAAAATGAAAAACTATACAGAAATGAAAACTAACAAACTACTCCTATGTGTATGAGTATGACTGTCTCAAACACACATTGGAGAGTGAGAAAAGCTAGACCAAAGAATACATTCTGAATCCTTATATGGTCTACGGCCATACCACCCTGAATGCGCTCGATCTCGTCTGAATCCTTCTATGTTTCATTTATGTAGAATGCAGAAACAGACAAAGCTCATCTCACATTAAAAGTCAAGATAGTGGTTCTTTTTTGGGAAGATTGGAAGGGGACAGAGGGCTTCCTGTTACTGGTAATGTTCTATTTCTTGACCCAAGAGATACTTATAATAGGTGGTATGTTCACACTGAAAATTCATGGAGTTGTACTGTTCTGATACGAATGTTGTACTTTAATTAAAAAGTAAAAACAAAGGGGCGCCTGGGTGGCTCAGTGGGTTAAAGCCTCTGCCTTCAGCTCAGGTCATGATCTCAGGGTCCTGGGATCGAGCCCCACATCAGGCTCTCTGCTCAGCGGGGAGCCTGCTTCCCCCACCTTCTCTCTGCCTACTTGTGATCTCTGCCTGTCAAATAAATAAATAAAATCTTTAAAAAAAGAAAAAAAGTAAAAACAAAGACAAAAAAAAAAACAGACTTGTGTATGGACTACTTTGGGGAGCATGGCTCAGCAAACTCCCTAAAGTTGTGTGTAAAGTTTTATCTGAATATGTATGTGTTGGTGTATTTTAAGGGAGAGAAGATCCTTAGCACTAATCAGATTCTCAGAGGGGCTCATGACTTTAAAAAGGTTAAGAACCTACCTCACCAAAGCCTGAATATTCAGAAAAAGTATTGTTAAATACATTATGATGGAAAGCTTGTTTTTATAGTGAGGTGAATGAATCCTTGTCTCTGTGATCAGACCCTATAGGTTTTACATCTCATCCTCTCACACTTTCTCCAGACTTTTGCTTCTATCGTCATCCTCTTTCTCTCCTTCATCCTCATTTTCTTTCTCTGTGGATGATTGCCATTGGCATAACCCCTGTTAATTAATTTCATTCTTTTTTTTTTAAAGGCCTCTCTTTATTACACATCTTCTGTCAGTTGCCACTCCGTTTCCCAACTCCCCTTCACATCAAAATGCCTACAGAGGGTTATGGATACTTCCTCACCTCCTCCTCCTGTTGTCTCCTCTGCTCATTCCAGTTGGGCTTTCGTTCTTACTAATAATACTCTACTGAAATGGGTCTTCTCAAGGTCACAATGATTCGAGTTTTGTTGAAACCAGTGGTCAAATATCTCGAGTTGAGAGGAAGTGGGGTGAGAGTACCTTAGGTATAGAGAATTGATTTAATCTTTCTCATTTCATGGTTCTCTTTCATCACTGGCCTGTGCTAAAGCAGGAGCCCTGCTTCAATTTCATCTTTCTTTATACTCCATTTTTCACTCTCATTCCCTTTTTCCCCTATAGATATCCACTTTAGTACATTTAGCATATGATCCTGAATGTATCTTTGAAAACTATAGTGCTGTTTTGAAAACACGTTTTTAATGTATATAAATGATATCTTGTTATACATTCTTTTCTCTTTCCTCCTATTTTCATTCAATAAATTTAAAAAATTTATCGGTGTTGCTATGTACATTCATGTAATTGCTTCTAACTTCTGCATGGCATTCAGATCATGGTATCTGCCACATTTTGAAATGATTTCTTTACTTTTGGGCACCTCAACTTGTTCATTCACTCAGCAAATATTGATCACACACTATTCTCTAGGCACTGTATTAGAAACTGGTTATATAGCAGTGACTAAAACAGAAAAATTCCTACCCTCCTTGAACTTAAAATCTTGTGGAGATGCAAAGAAAGAGATAATAACATGAGTAAGTATAAAATGTACTGCGTTAGGTAGTGAAAAGTCATAAGGTGAGAAAATCAGAACAAGGGAAGAGAATATGAAGTATTGGATGTGCAAGGCTGTTGACCTTTTAAATAGGGTGGCCATGGAAAGCCTCACTGAGATGGTGACCGAGAAGGGAGGGCCTGAGGAAGGTCTGGCTTGGCTGGCATCAGGGAAGGCTAGTCCAGGCACAGAGAGCAGCAAGTAGAAAAGCTCCAGAGACTGGAACATGCCTCTGTTTATTCAAGGATCCGTCAAAACACTGCCATATTACCTCCAAGAAGCTAAGAGTTTTTCTAGTATGCTAACCTTTGCCTTATACTACTAGGATTTATTCCTACCATCTTATTTTATCTTTTATGTTTACCATAGTTTCTTTTCCTTTCTTCTTTTTCCTATTTTCTAAGGATAAATAAAACTTTTGGTGCCAGTTTAAAAGTTATGTATTCTAGGGGCACGTGGGTGGCTCAGTGGGTTAAAGCCTCTGCCTTCGGCTCAGGTCATGAGGATCCTGGGAGCCTCAGGTCCTGGGATCGAGCCCCACATCAGGCTCTCTGCTCAGCAGGGAGCCTGCTTCCACCTCTCTCTCTATCTGCCTGCCTCTCTGCCTACTTGTGATCTCTGCCTGTCAAATAAAACAAACAAACAAACAAAAGTTATGTATTCTATTTTTATTCTTCTGGGGGTTACCCTTTACTTAGATTCATATTGTATTCATTTTCCTCTATCAGTTTTTTAAAGCTTATTGATTTTTCATCATTATTCTAAGTATTTCCTCACCTCCATTTTTTTTTCCACCTCTGAAAGTCCTTTTATTTAGATGTTGACTCTAATTTTTCTATCCTCTGTGTTTGGTAGGGGTTCAGAACTAATTCCTCAATTTTTTTCTTTTCAAATGCCCCTTATTTTTTAGAGCAGTTTTAGATTCACAGCAAAATCGAATAGAAAGTACAGAATTCCCATATACTCCTGTCCCAACACAAGCACAGCCTCCCCCACAATAATCATCCCACACCAGAGTGGGACATTTGTTACAATTTGTGAACCTACATTGACACATGATTGTCACCCAAAGTCCATAGTTTACATTACAGGTCACTCTTCGTGTTGTACATTCTGTAGGTTTTGACAAATGTATAATGACAGATAAAGAATAGTTTCTCTGCCCTAAAAATCCTCTGTACTTAGCCTATTTATCCCTCCTCTCTAACCCCTATCTTTTTTTTTTAAATATTTTATTTATTTATTTGACAGAGATCACAAGTAGGCAGAGAGGCAGGCAGAGAGAGAGAGGGGAGGAAGCAGGCTCCCTGCTGAGCAGAGAGCCCGACGTGCGGCTCAATCCCAGGACCCTGGAATCATGACCTGAACCAAAGGCAGAGGCTTTAACCCACTGAGCCACCCAGGTGCCCTAACCTCTATCTTTTTATAGTCTCCAAGTTTTGTCTTTTCCAGAAGGTCCTATAGTTGGAATCATTCAGTATGTGGTCTTTTCACGTTGACTTTTTTCACTCAGTAATAATCATGTGTCCTTTTGTGGCTTAATAGCTCACTTCTTTTTATAACTGAGTAGTATTCCGTTGTCTGGATGTATCACAGTTTATCCGTTCACCTACTGAAGGACACCTTAGTTCTTTCCAAATTGTGGCAATTATGAATAAAGATACTATGAACATCCACATGTAGTTTTTTATATGGACATGTTTTCAGCTCATATGTGTAAATGCCTAGAAGTATGATAGCTGGATTGTGTGGTAAGAGTATGCCTAGTTTTGTAAGGAACTGCCAGACTGTCTTCCAGAGTGACTATGTGCCATTTGCATTCCTTACCAGAAATAAATGAGAGTTCTTGTTGCCCCACATTCTTGCCATCATTAGGTGTTCCCAGTGTCCTGGATTTTGGCTATTCTAATAGGGGTTTGGTGGTATCTCATTGTTATTTTACTTTGCATTTCTCTAGTGATATATTATGTGGAACATCTTTTTATATGCTTACTTGTCTTCTATATATCTTCTTTGGTGAGCATCTGCTCTCCCAAGTCTTTTGTCCATTTTTTAAAAAAAAATATTTTATTCATTATTTGACAGAGAGAGAGATCACAAGTAGGCAGAGAGGCAGGCAGAGAGAGAGGAGGAAGCAGGCTCCCTGCTGAGCAGAGAGCCCTATGTGGGGCTCGATCCCAGAACCCTGAGATCATGACCTGAGCTGAAGGCAGAGGCTTTAACCCACTGAACCACCCAGGCACCCCATTTTTGTCCATTTTTTAATCAGGTAGTATGTTATATTGTTGAGTTTTAAGTGTTCTTTATATATTTTGGATAAGAGTCCTATATCAGATACATCTTTTGCAAGTATTTCCTCCAGTCTGTGGGTTGTCTTCTCATTCTGTTAAGCCTGTATATTTTTAAACTTCTGTAATATATATTTTCTATTTATTTATACCTTCCTAACATCTCATCCTGATCATCTCCTTAGTGATTTTATTTTTGAAGCAATTATTTTGTTATTTAGCCTGTCTTTAAATTTTTCAGTTGTTGCATTTTTTTAAATACCCAGTATCTCTAGTTGGTTCTTTATTATTCCTTATTATTTTCCTAATGTCCTACTTTAGTTTCCTGAGGATGTTTGTTATGCTTATCTAAGAAATGTGTTTGGTCTGGACCATAAATTCTGTTTCCTCTGGGATAGGTTGTTCTGGTTTTGGCCTTTTTCCCTCCACCCCTCCCTTGTACTCCTACAATATTTGTTGTGTTTTGTTTTGAAGATTTTATTTATTTATTTGACAGACAGAGATCCCAAGTAGGCAGAGAGGCAGGCAGAAGGAGAGGGGGAAGCATGCTCCCTGCTGAGCAGAGAGCCCGATGCGGGGGTTTGATCCCAGGACCCTGAGACCATGACCTGAGCCCAAGAGAGAGACTTAATCCACAGAGCCACCCAGGCGCCCCTCCTGTAATGTTTTTCGTTTTTGTTTTTGTTTTTTTCCTGGAGCTCATATTCGCTTGAGAATATCAACTCCTTTGACTGATAATATGTATAGGTAAAAATCCCATGTTCAAATTTATACCCTTCCTGGTGAATTTGTAGAGTGTAAGTGTATGCATGTAAGAGAGAAGGGTGTTTATCAAGTTAGTGCAGCTTTACCGAAGAAGTAGTTTGGTTTTGGCTATTAGATATACAGATAGAGTTATCAAGTAGGAATTTTGGGTCTCAATGACCAGTCATGGCTGTTGATATGAATTTGAAAGTGAGCAGTGGTTCATGGGACTGACACCTTTTCTTGAGAATATGAAGAAAGGGGAGATCCTGGAGGTAGGTTTAATTGCTGAAAATTTGTTAAGGGATTTTAAAGAATAGAAGATATACTTTGTCTAGGACTGGTTCTGGCCATTGGGATGTTTAGAAAGAACAATACATCATCTAATCAAGCTGATTTGCTTACACTTGTCAATTATGGGTCATTGTTTCAGGCTTCTGTGGAATAGTTTATGTAGTATATATACAGTTGACCCTTGGATAACACCACGTTTGAACTGTGTGGGTCTACCTATATGTAGGTTTTAAAAAGTACAGTAGTGTAAATGTATTTTCCCTTATGATTTTCTTAATAACATTTTCTTTTCTTTAGCTTACCTTATTGTAAGAATACAGTATGCAATACATGTAACATACAAAGTATGTGTTAATCAACTTTTATCTGTAAGACTTCTGGTCAACAGTAGGCAAGCCGGGTCAAAAGTTATATGCATATTTTTTACTGCACCAATGGCTGATACTCCTAATCCCCACATTGTCATCTGTTGTAGCAAGAGATATGGGATAAGGAATTTCAGGCCCTACTCTGCTACTGATGAACTGTGCTGTTTTGGGCAAATCAGATTTGCCTTTCTACATTTTAATTTCCTCATCAACAAAATGTTGAGATTGAACCAAAATACTTTTAAGGTCTTTTAAAAAAAATTTTATGAGTTTTGGGGCACCTGAGTGGCTCAGTGAGGTAAGCATCTGACTTCGATTTCAGCTCAGGTCTTGGGATCATGATATTGAGCCCTGCATTGGGCTCTGCACTTGGCACAGAGTTGTCTTGAGATTTTTCTTTCTCCTTCTGCCCCTCCCCTCCTTGCTCTCTAAATAAATAAATAATAAAAATTTAAGAAATTCTTAAGTAAAGACATACAATTAATTGTAAATCTAGACCAACAGATTAATTTTTTTATATTTTCTTGAGATGATTTCATTAGAATTGAATTAGTTGATAAGTGTACAATATAAGTACTTGCTGGATTACTTTTCAGAACAAGTATTCTAATTCACAATGCCATTAATAATTTTTAATTGTGTTTATTTTCCTTACAGCTCTATCAGCATTGAACTTACTGTTCTTAATTCATGTTTGTTAATTTATTGGATATAATAGAGTACCTCAAAGTTTAATTTCCTTAATTATTTGCAAGACCAGCAATTCTTAAGCATTTTAGTATTTGGGTTTCCTTATATATGAATTGTTTGTTCATAGTCACTGATCCTGTAAGTCCTACAGATTAAAAATTTATATTAGTCATGGGGCACCTGCATGGCTCAGCAGGTTAAACCTCTGCCTTTGGCTCAGGTCATGATCTCAGAGTCCTGGGATTGAGCCCCGCATCAGGCTCTCTGCTCAACAGGAAGCCTGCTTCCCCCCCCCCCCTGCCTCTCTGCCTACTTGTGATCTCTCTGTCAGATAAATAAATAAAGTCTTTAAAAATATATATATTCATCATTATTAACTGGAAGAACAACAGAATTCTCAAAGTTGTTTTCAGGTATTCTCAAAAGTTCTTTTCAGGTGCTTCTTATCAAATAAATGTATTACTTATTATAATTTGTAGGGAAAAGTGAAAAAGGATTTTTAAAAAGGCTTTTAAAGTGTATTTAAATAGGTGGTAAGATGAAATAAGAGTGTTTGGGGTGCTTGGGTGGCCCAGTCAGTTTATCACAGGGTTCTGGAATCAAGTCCTAAGTTAGGCTCAATGCTCACCGGGAAGTCTGCTTGAAAATTCTCTCTCTCTCTCTCCTTCTGCCTCTCCGCCTGCTAGTGGACACACACTCTCTCTCACTTTCTCAAATAAATAAATCTTTTAAAAAATCAAAAAGTTCTACATTAATCAAATGACAGAACCATAAATCTTGTCTGTCTACTTTTCAAGAACAGTGATATTTTAAATCAGGGTATCTCATGTTTTAATATATTATATAGCTGAATTTTAGATTGCTTATTTCATGTAGATGTATTTTTAATCACCCCAGTGAGTACTATTTCTTTTTTTAACTTTTTATTTAATCAGTGTGAGTACTATTTCAAATAGCTTACATATGCCTAAGAAATAGAGAAGAAAAACCAGATATTGTATGCTTGAGAGAAACTTTTGGGAAGATTCCAATGGAAGCAACAATTCATTTCAGATACTAGCTAACAAATGCTTATGATGATTTAAAGAGGAAGTAAGAACTTTGAGATGTGGGAGTGGTATGCATATGGGAAATTAAGTAAAAAGAGATGGTGCAAGAGACAAAATTTAAAACCAGACTTCCCTTTCATTCTAGGCTGGTATGTGCCATATATTTGCATTTCATATGCAGGGCTGAATATGAAAAGATTTTCATTACAGGATTGGTAGTTGATACTTGTTGTTATCATTAATTTGTATGGAATCTAATTTCACTGTAAGAGTGGCAAATCTCATAGGTTCCTTATGTTTAAAGAACGTAAATAGCATTAAAAATTCTCCAGATACCATTTCCTCACCCACCCCCTACCACCGCCTTCTTTTTTAAGGTTTTATTTTTAAGTAATCTCTACACCCCTTGTGGGACTTGAACTCACAACTGTGAAACCAAATGTTGTGCTCCACCAACTGAGCCAGCCAAGCTTCCTTCCTTATCCCTTTTAACCATTTCCTACTTTTCTCCCTCCATTTCTGCACTTTTAAACTTTAATTCCTTTTATGCCTTTTTCCCCCTCATCGTTTTTACTCCTTTTCTTGCTGTTTCTCTGTTCATCTTTCTTCCTTTTCTCTTATTTTCGGTCATCTATTCTTTTTCTTACCTGCTAATTGCCTCATACTCATCAATCAGTTTAATCTATCCCACATAACTATTAACTTTTTTGTCCGTCAAAGCCCGTGTTCACTAGTAGGTCTCCCCAGGGGATTGCTTTCTTCTCTTCCATTCTTGAACTATGGTGTAGTAGAACTCCAAATTAAAAGCCATGAGAGGTGAGTCATAAACTGATGTATTTGGTCTTGGGCAAGCTGTTTAAATTTTATGTTTCAGTTTCTTTGATTATAAAGAGAAGAATTGAAACTAAATCTCCAATGACCGTTCCTGGCTCCAAAATCCCGTGATTCTGTGGTGTCTTAACTTTCCCTTTTTTTCCCCTTCTGTGCTGACCTTACTCATCTCATAATAAGTATTATAAGATGTAGGGTGTGTGTGTGTGTGTGTGTGTGTATACATATACACATCTAATAATAAGTATTTATAAACCTGTCATACTGCTATAATTTATATGAGGGAGTAAAAAAGAAATAAAGGACAGGGTTCCTGCCTTTGAATTGTTTATAGTCTGTCTGGAGAAAAAAGAGGTATCTGTATGTTAACACTCAATAATTTCCAGTCTGTTCCTGTTCTTCCCAGACTAGATCCATATTCCCAAGGGAATACAGCTATTTTAGTTCCAACCGAATTTCTGAAATAAGGGGCAGGGTTGCCCCTGAACACAGTAAATGATTCCTTTTTATGTTCTTAAACATCTAGGAATTCCTGTTGTAGTTGTTGTGTAACACTGTTTTACACTATTCACTTGATTCTAGTCTAGAATTTATCCATGATAGAAAAATTTAGAACTAAAGAGTTTAGTCTTTGTTGTACTTTAGTAGATGACCACTCTGTCCTTCTTATACTTTTTTTTCGTGTTCATATGTCTGTGCATTTATATGTTTGTATAATTATGTTCAAATATAATTTTCCAGATGGCTGAGTAAATGTGACCGGCAAGTCTTTTCACACCATATATATTTACACTTTTTTCTTTGGTTTGTTTCTGCACCTACTTTGTATGGGGGTATTGCTTTTGGAGACATTTTTTTCCTTTCTCAGTCTGTATGCATTCTCTGATAAAAACATAACCACTCCGTAGGGATTTAGGGGCAGTGGCTGAGGGAGCAGGAAGGAACTGGGCATACTTATAAAAGGTCAGCTGAGGAATCCTTGTGATAGAATTGTTCTGTATCTTGACCTTGGTGATGAATACATGAAGCTACACGTGTGATAAAAATGCATAGAACTAAATATACCCACATGCACACATGCACACACATACACGAATACAAGTCAAATTGGGGAAATCAAAACAGGATAGGTAAATTCATCAATGCAGTATTCCAACTGTGATATCGTATTACAGTTTTGTAAGAGTTGTCATTGGGAGAAACTAGGTAGGTGTGCCAGATCTTTATTATGTCTTTGAACTGAATGAGAATATATTATTATCTGAAACTAAAAGGTTTGACTAAAAATAATAGCAATTTATGGGAGTCTGCTGAAAGATAATGTAACACGGAATGTAGTTACAGGAAGTACATTGACATACCATACTGGGCATGAATTCTGTAAAACTGCTGGATACAAAATCAGTATAACAAATCTGTTGTATTTCCATACACTAATAACAAACTACCAGAGAAATTAAGAAAATCAGTTTACAATTACATTGAAAATAATAAAATACCTAGGAATAAATTTAACCAAGGAGGTGAAAGACCTGTACCCTAAAAACTGTCAAGACATTGGTGAAAGAAATTGATGAAAGAAGACACAAATAAATGGAAAGATATTCCATGGATTGAAAAATTTAATGTTAAAATGTCCATAGTACCCAAACCAATCTCAGATTCCATACAATCTCTATCAAAGTTCCAGTGGCATTTTTCATAGAAATAGAACAATCCTAAAATTTATGTGGAACCATAAAAGACTATGAGTAGCCAAAGCAATCTTGAGAAAGAAGGACAAAGCTGGAGGAATCACACTTCCTGATTTCAAACTATATTACAAAGCTAGAGTAATCAAAATAGTATGATACTGCCATAAAAACAGACCCATAGATCAATGGAACAGAATAGAGAGCCCAGAAATAAACCTATGTTTACATAGCTAATTAATCAATGGCAAGGGAGATAAGAATATATAGTGGGAATGGGGAGTCTCTTCAATAAACAGTGATGGGCAAGTTGGACAGCCACATGTAGAAGAATGAAACTGGATCACTGTCTTTCACCACACACAAAAATTAACCCAAAATAGATTAAAGACTCATGTGTAAGACGTGAAACCATAAAACTTCTGGAAGAAAACTTAGTAACCTCCTAGACATTGGTCTTGGTGATGATTTTTTGGAATTTGACACCAGAATTGAAGGTAACAACAGCAAAAACAAACAAGTTGGGACTACATCAAACTAAAAAGATATGCAAATCAAAGGAAACCATTAACAAAATGAAAAGGCAACCTACTGAATAGGAGAAAATCTTTGTGAATTATATATCTGACAAGGGGTTAATACCCAAAATACATAAAGGATTTGTATAACTCAATAACAAAACCCCAAGTGATCCAACTAAAAAAATGGGCTGAGGATTTAAATAGACATTTCTTTCCAAAGAAGACACACAGATGGCCAACAGGTACATGAGGAGATGCTCAACATCAATCATTAGGGAAGTGCAAATAAAAAAACAATGAGATTGCCTCACACCTGTTAGAAGTGCTGTTATCAAATGACAATAAATAATATCTGTTGGCAATGATGAGGAGAAAAGGGAACCCTCATGCACTGCTGGTAGGAAAGTAAATTGGCACAGCCACTGTGGGAAACAATGTGGAGGTTCCCCCCCAAATTAAAAATGGAACTACCATACATTCTAGCAGTTCTACTTCTGAGTGTTTATCCACAGAAAATAAAACCACCAATTCAAAAAGATATATGCACCTACCCACGTGTTCATTACAGCATTGTTTACAGTAGTCAAGATATAGAAGCAACCTAACTATCCCTAAATATATGAATGGATAAAGAAGATGTTGGGGGGGGGGTGGTATGTGTGTATATATATACAATGGAACTTACCCATAAAAAGAATAAAATCTTCCCATTTGTGACAACACAGATGGACCTTGAGGGCATCTAAGTTAAAGAAGTCAGAGAAAAACAAATATGATTTCACTTATATGTAGCATATAAAATACTAAACAAAACAGAATTTTCTAGTTTTCCTAATTAATTTCTGGTTTCATACCATTGGAAAAGATATTTGATATGATTTTAATCCTCTTAAATGTATTAGTACTTATTTTGTGGCCTAGCCTATGATCTGTCTTGGAAAATGTTGGATGTGAAATTGAGAATTGAACTTGAACATGAGAATTGAACTTATTCTGGGGCACCTGGGTGGCTCAGTCAGTTAAGCATCTGCCTTTAGCTCAGTTCAAGATCCAAGGGTCCCAGGACTGAGCCCCATGTCTGGCTCCCTGCTCAGTGGGAAACATGCTTCTCCCTTTCTCTGCCCTTCACCCTGCTTGTGCTCTCTCCCTCTCTCTCTGTGTCAAATTAAAAAAAAATAATAAAATCTTTATTTTAAAAAAAGAGAAGAGTGTGTATTCTTGTTGCTTTTGGATGGAAATTCTGTAAATATATGTTAAGTCCCTCTGATCTAATGTGTCATTTAAGTCTGATTTTTCCTGTTGATTTTTTGTCTGGGTGAGGTATTAGGGTTCCCTACTATCATTGTATGGCTGTCTGTTTTTCTTTTTAGATCTGTTAAATTTTCCCTTAATATTATTAAACAGTAGGTGCTTCTATTAAATAATTTAGGTGCTCCTGTGTTGGGTGCATAGATATTTACAAATGTTACATCCTTGGGGGTACCTTGGTGGCTCAGTTGGTTAAGCATCTGACTCTTGATTTTGGCTCAGGTCCTGGGGATCATGCTGTGCACTGGGCTCTGCACTGAGCAAGGAGTCTACTTGTTCTTTACCCCTCATCCCATTCATACTCACTCTCTCTCTCTCTCAAATAAATAAAATCTTTTGAAAAATGTCATATCCTCTTTATCATTATGTAACCCCCTTCTTTGTCTCTCATTATTGCCTTTGTTTTGAAGTCTGTTTTGTCTAATATAAGTATAGCTATTCTGGCTTTCTTTTGGTTTCCATTTCCATGGAATATCTTTTTTCTGTCTCTTCACTTTCTTTTTCCATCCATTCACTTTCTTTTCTTTCTCTCTACTTCTTTTTTAAAAAAGATTTTCTTTATTCCAGATAGAGTAGCAGTGGGAAAGGAGATGCAGAGGGAGAGGAACAGGCAGGCTCCATGCTCAGGGCTTGATCTCGGGACCCTGAATTCACGACCTGAGCTGAAACCAAGAGTCAGACACTCAGCTGAGTGAGCCACTAGGAGTTCCCATACCCTCACTTTCAGTTTGTTTGTGCCTTTACATCTAAAGTGTGTTCTTCTGGGCAGCATATAGATGTGTCTTTGTTTAATCCATTCACCTACTCTGTGTTGGAATTTAGTCCATTTACATTTAAAGTAATTGTTGATAGTTATGTGCTTACTGACATTTTGTCTTACCTTCTGCTTTTATAGTTTCTCTCTTTTCCTTCTTTGCTCTCTTCCTTTGTGGTTTGATGACTTTTTAAAAAGATTTATTTATTTATTTTAGAGAGAGAAAGAGAGAGACAGTGCCTGATGGGAGGTGGGGAGGGAGAAAGGGACAGAGGGAGGAGAGAGTCTCAGGCAGACTCCCCACTGAGTTAGGAGCCTGACACAGTGTTGAGCTCATGATCCTGAGATCATGACCTGAGCCAAAATCAAGAGTCAGATGCTTAACTGACTGAGCTACCCAGGTGCCTTTGAGGACTTGCTGTAGTGGAATGGTTATATTCCTTTTTCCTTATTTTTTGTGTTATTCAGTATAGGTTTTTGCTTTGTGGTTACCATGAAGCTTATATATAACATCCTGTACTTCTAGCAGTCTGTTTTAAGTCAATAACAACTTAAGTTTGATCCTGTTCTAAAGCTTAATATTTATACTCTCCTTCTACACATTTTATGTTTTAATATCACATTTTTGTGTATCCTTTAATTAATATCTCAATCATAATTATTTTTACTACTTTTGTATTTTAACCTTCATATTAGCTTTATAAGTATATGATCTACTACCTTTGCTTTATATTTAATTTTCCAGTGAGACTTTTTCTTTCATGTGTTTTTGTTACTAATGAAAGAAGTTCCCTTAACTTTTCTTATAAGGCCAGTTTAGTGATGATAAACTCCTTTAGCTTTTTCTTATCTGGAAAACTATCTGTCCTTCAATTCTGAATGATGATTTTCTGGGTAGAGTATCCTTGGTTGTAAGTATTTTTCTTTCAGCACTTTGAATATCATGCCATTGCCTTCTGGCCTGAAAAGTTGGTGCTAGGAAATCCACTGATAGTATTATGGGGGATTCCTTTGTACATAACAAGTTGTTTTCCTCTTGCTTTTAATATGTTGTCTTTAGCTTTAACTTTTGACATTTTATTTTTTTTTTCTTTTTAAAGATTTTATTTATTTATTTGACAGACAGAGATCACAAGTAGGCAGTGTTAGGGTCCGTGATCAAAGGAACGAGACTGATACAAAGCGAAGGTCAAACAAAACTTTATTTCCCGCCAAGCATCAAGAATCAAACTGACCGGTCAGGGCTATCTCTTACGAAAAGGCGAGGACGATGATCCCGACAAGGTCACTCCCAAGAAGGCTGCTCCGGACGAGGCTACTCTAGATGAGGCCGCTCCGCAGATGAGGCCGCTCCATGATCAGAGCCGCTCCCAAGAAGAGGCCACTCCCAAGATGAGGCCACTGCTCCATGAGGTTGCTCCCCAGACAAGGCCGCTCCCAAGAAGACGCCATTCTGGACAAGACCGCTTCCCAGATGAGGCCGCTCCCGACGACGAAGAGGCAATGATGACAGCGACGATGACAAGGAGGACAACCCGGATGACACAGACTCTGCTCCCCACAATGCCACTCTGACAAGGTTGCCACCCAGAGGAAGCCACCGCTGCGGACAAGGCCGCTCGTGGCTCGGGGTGGCAAGGCATTTTGCGGCAAGGCTGCTGGCGGCTAGGGGCTGTTGGCATCTCTGGGCCACTGGCGTCTCGGGACCGCTGGCATCCAGGGGCTGCAGGCATCAGGACCGCTGACCGCTGGGCCGCTGGACTGCTGGTGTCTTGGCACCACTGACGTCTAGGGGCTGCAGGCGTGGGGACTGCTGAGCACTGGACTGCTGGACCACTGGTATCTTGGGACCGCTGGCATCCAGGGGCTGCAGGCATCAGGACCGCTGACCGCTGGGCCACTGGACTGCTGGTGTCTCGGCACCACTGACGTCTAGGGGCTGCAGGCGTGGGGACCGCTGAGCACTGGACTGCTGGACCACTGGTATCTCGGGACCACTGGAGTCTCAGGGCCGCAGGCGTCGAGGGACCACTGACAGCTGGACCACTGGTGTCTGGGCAGCTCGGGGCTGCTGGAAGCTGCACGCGGCTGAAGGCTGCAGGTGGCTCGGGGCCACCGGAGGCGGGGCCTCAGGCGGCTTGAAGCTGCAGGTGGCTGGAGGCTGCAGGCGGCGTAGGCTCGGGACCCCCAGTGGCTGGAGGCTGCAGGCGGCGGCTCTTGGGGCCGCAGGAGGCAGGACCGCCGGAGGCAGGACCGCAGGAGGCAGGACCGCCGGAGGCGGGACCGCTCGCGGCAGTTATAGCTCTTACAAGAGCTGTTATGGCTCCTCCACTCTGCGGACTCTTCGCTCCCGTCGACTCTTCTGCTCCCGTCGTAGCTCGCCTCCTGCTTTGCTAGCCTCGCAGCAACCTTTATGCAGTTGGTTGAGTCCCACCCCTATACAGGTGGCCAATCGGATCTCAATCCACCCTAGTGGATATACACATGCTGCACTGATTGGACATTTCCACCTGGCCTGCGCCACCCCTACATCGGGGTCCACAAGCAAGTTCCTCTGGGAGGGGCAGGCCTTTACAGGCAGAGAGAGAGAGAGAGAGAGGGAAGCAGGCTTCCTGCAGAGCAGGGAGCCCGATGCGGGGCTCGATCCCAGGACCCTGAGACCATGACCCGAGGCGAAGGCAGCAGCCCAAATCACTGAGCCACCCAGGCACCCCTGACATTTTATTTTTTTAAGTCCATTTATTTATTTATATGAGAGAGAAAATGAAAGAGAGTGAGCATGAGAGGGGGAAGGTCAAAGGGAGAAGCAGATCCCCGTATGAGCAGGGAACCCCATGCAGGACTCAGTCCTGGGACTCCAGGATCATGACCTGAGCTGAAGACAGCCACTCAACCAACTGAGCCACCCAGGTGCCCTAACTTTTGACATTTTAATTACAGTGTGTTTTGATGTGGGTTTCTTTGGGTTTCTCGTATCTAGAACTGGTTAGGTTTCCTGAATCTGAGTGTTTTTTTCCTGCCCCAAGTTAGGGAAGTTTTCTGCCATTATTTATTAAACAAGATTTCTGCCTCTTTTTCTCTTTC
Source organism: Mustela putorius furo (assembly GCF_011764305.1). Taxonomy (NCBI): domain Eukaryota; kingdom Metazoa; phylum Chordata; class Mammalia; order Carnivora; family Mustelidae; genus Mustela; species Mustela putorius. The sequence continues at coordinate 9,337,391 of NW_025422045.1, read as the reverse complement.
TTCTTCTGAGAGTCCTATAATGCAAATGGTAGTTCATTTGATAGCCCATAAGTCCCACTGTCTCTTTCCTGTCTTCTTGCAATAAGATTTTAGAAATATTCAAAAAATATATATGCCACTCCATATTTACTGACTGAAGTTTTTCAGTGAGTCTGAAGTGGAGTTATGTCTTAGTTTTTGAAACACATATATCTATCCTGACCATTTTTTGCAGTTCAAAATACAATAAGGTTGTTCTAATGTTATTTCTTATTCATTCTTTTTATCCTTCATTCCATTCTAAGACATTTTATCAAATTTTGACTCAAACAGTTTTGGTCCTTTCCCCCTTTCTCTTCTACTTCCCACAAACATCCGTATCAAGTATCACTGGCTTAGGTAAATCCAATGTCTTTTGCTGTTACTTCCCTCTTATTAGTAGATACTCCATGTTGGTTAGAGCTGTGATTTCTTCCTCTTGATGTGCTTGTGACTACTGTGTTTCAATTTGCTTTCCTGCAAAAGCTTTGACCCTAAATGAAACTCATATGCAGATGTGTGTGTGTGTGTGTGTGTGTGTATGTGTTCAACATTATAAAGATAACATAAAATAAGTTGATGCAATACAGTTGGATTGACTATACTGTAAGACTTAAGCAGTGGCATTGTCTCTTCATTTGTTGTTTAAAATTACTAATAACTACAACCTACTCAAATGCTCAATTTTAAGAAAATATGGTGATGACATATTGAATTCCATAATACACATTGCTTATTATCTTGGTCAGAAGACCTGCATTCCCTGATATCCCAATTGTGTCTTGTCAAGGAGTTGATAAAACTGATGCTATTTAAATGGTATTTTAAAATCTGTAATAGCCCAGTGGAAAACATAGGGAGAAACCTCTTTGACCTCAGCCATAGCAATTTCTTACTAGACACATCACCACAGGCAAGGGTAACAAAAGCAAAAATGAACCATTGGGACTTAAGATAAAAACCTTCTGCATGGCAAAGGAAACAATCAACAAAACTAAAAGGCAGCCTATGGAATGAGAAAAAATATTTGCAAGTGACATATCTGATAAAGGGTTTAGTATCCAAAATCTGTAAAGAACTTCTCAAACTCAACACCCCCAAAACAAATAATCCAATTAAGAAATGGGCAGAACTATGGCCCAGCAATTGCACTACTGGGTATTTACCCTAAAGATACAAACGTAGTGATCCAAAGGGGCACATGCACCCGAATGTTTATAGCAGCAATGTCCACAATAGCCAAACTAGGGAAAGAACCTAGATGTCCATCAACAGATGAATGGATCAAGAAGATGTGGTATATATACACAATGGAATACTATGCAGCCATCAAAAGAAATGAAATCTTGCCATTTGCGACAACATGGATGGAACTAGAGCGTATCATGCTTAGCGAAATGAGTCAAGCAGAGAAAGACAACTATCATATGATCTCCCTGATATGAGGAAGTGGTGATGCAACATGGGGGCTTAAGTGGGTAGAAGAAGAATCAATGAAACAAGATGGAATTGGGAGGGAGACAAACCATAAGTGACTCTTAATCTCACAAAACAAACAGGGTTGCTGGGGGGAGGGGGGTTGGAAGAAGGGGGTGGGATTATGGACATTGGGGAGGGTGTGTGCTTTGGTGAGTGCTGTGAAGTGTGTAAACCTGGTGATTCACAGACCTGTACCCGTGGGGATAAAAATATATGTTTATAAAAAATAAAAAATTTTTTAAAAATGCAAAAAAAAAATGGGCAGAAGACATCAGTAGACACTTTTCCAAAGAAAACATCCAGATCATTAACAGATACACAAAAAGATGCTCAATATCACTCATCATCAGGGAAATACAAATCAAAATCACAATAAGATACCATTTGACACCTGTCAGGTTGGCTAAAATTAATAACACAAGAAACAACAAGTGTTATCAAGAATACAGAGAAAGGAGAACCTCCTTGCACCATTGGTGGGAATGCAAACTGGTAAAGCCACTCTGGAAAACAGTATGGAGGTTCCTCTAAATGTTAAAAATAGAACTACCCTATGCTCTAGTAATTGCATTACTAGGTATTTACCCAAAGAATATAAAACTACAGTTGCAAAGGGATACTTGCACTGTGATGTTTATAGCAACATCAACAATAGGCAAATTGTGGAAAGAGCCCAAATATCCATCAACTGAAAATGAATAAAGAAGATGTGGTATATGTATACAATGGAATATTACTCCATTTTGATAGCCATCAAAATGAATTAAATCTTGCCATTTCCAATGAAATGGATGGAGCTAGAGTATATTATGCTAAATGATATAAGTCAGAGAAGAACAAGCACCATATGATCTCACGTATATGTGGAATTTAAGAAAGAAGATAGATGAACATACGTAAAGGGGAAAAGAAAAGACAGAGGGAAACAAGCCATAAAAGACTCTTAATGCTAGAGAACAAACTGAGGTTGATGAAGGGACTTGAGTGGGGATGGGCTAGATGGGTGATGGGTATTAGGAAGGGTACTTGTTATGATGAGCACTGGGTATTTTAAGAGGTGAATCACTAAATTCTACTCCGGAAACCAATAGGGGGGAATTGTTAACTACCTAAAATTTAAATTAAAGAAAAACACAAAATCTGTAATAAAGGGAAAATACTATACATCATGCCCCAGAAATAGGCATTTTTTTCATACTCCTTTCTCCTGTACACATTTATCCTTTTGTGTCATTAATTATTATTTTATTTTTTCTCCATCATTCTCCCCATTATTTGCTTTTTTCCCCTTTAATGTATAGCTTCTTAACTGAAATGTGTTTAAGGAAGAGCTGGTGTTTGAAAATGACTTACTGGGTCTTAAGCATGTGGAAAAGATACATGCAATCATTTTCTTTGAAAATTGTCATTGTTAACAGAACTTAAGTATCTACAGGCATCTTAGTGGGAAATATTTCATTGGAATTAATTTAAGTTCAATTTTTATTCTTTCCAGTACAGTTTTTCTCAAACTCTGAGGCTTGCAGAATTCACAAACTGAGATCTGGCATCATTTTCAAAGAAAGACCTTCAGTGATGTGTAAGTAGCTTTTTTCATTTTGATTTGTTTCTATTAGTTGTTTTCTGTATTAAATACTGAAAAGTTATTTTACCATTCTCTGGAGAGAATTTGGCATATATTCACCACAAAATGATTAACAAGTAACACAATATATCTTATTGAAACATGTCTTATGATGTGCCCTGGGTCACTATAATTGACTGTGAAGAGAGGCAACATCCTCAAGTGTAAAGAATACTGGATTAAAGGACTTGCCTTGTCTGCCACTAACTAGCTACATCCTTAAGTGAGCCATCTTCTGAATTTTAGTTTCTTTGGCTATATAATGAGGAATTAGACTAGGATTAGTAATAAAATCCTTTCCCCTGGAAATGTCTGTTATTCCCAGCTTTACTTTTTTTCTTTTTATAATAAATCAAAGGTTAGTAATCATCTAAAAGGGAGCTCTCAAATTACATAGTTTTGAGTTTTTGTACTTATTTTTGCTTGGAAATAAATATTGGGAGAGGATGGCTAGGAGACTAGGAGACAAGTAAGCTCCTACCCTTCCCAGCGCCACCCCCCCCCACTCCTGCTCATGAAATTTGCCTCACATAGTCCATTAATTTAGGTTAATTAAGCTTGTTTTTTTAAAAAGTCACGTTTGCCTTGGTTGGGTTGAACCTTTTTAAAAGGATGTCACCCTACTTTTAAGTATGATATACAAATAAGATTTCTTTCAAGATTTCCATACAGTGCTGATCCTGAATGAGTGCCAGTTTTCAAGGAGATGGGAGAAAGGGACAATAAAGTGGGGGTCACATCTATGCATGGGGCTTTTGTGGGGACAATGGTAGGGAAACTAGGCAGGCTGAAGGCCAGTACTTGGAACCTGGAAGGGAGATAGGAGAAGAGAGAGCTTGAGGTGGAATAAAAGAATAGACAAAGATGTGGGAAAGTAGAACTGGACAGGAAACTTCTTTGAAGGCAGAGACTATGGCTTTCATCAATATTATCTAACACCAACTCCTAGAATAGTGTCAGATCTTAATAAGTATTTATGAAAAATGCATTGAATGAATGAATCATTCAATATATTTCTAATTTTGCCTAAGGTTGTGATGGTTTTGGTTATTGGTTACTAGACTCAAAGCATCTAGGTTATCTCTGGCTGCTCTACATTCAATAACTACAGACAGGTAGTTAAGTTGAGACAGGTAACTGAGGTTCAGAAAATTGATTCTGAATCACAGAAGAAAGGTCTTACACTTGAGGATTATAAAGTGAACTATTAATTCATTTAACAAATATTATTTTAAGCAGCTACCTACCATACTTAGGGTACTAACTGGGAATGGAAAAATGGGGTAGTGGTTATAGTGTATAGTTCTATTTGATGGAATATTATGTAGGCACTTAGTGTAATTATGAAGATTATAGCAGTTTGGGAAAATGCTTACTAAAGAAATATACAAATATGTATATTCTATCTTATATTGTTCATGAGGACTAGTAGGATGTTTTTTTCTCTCAAAGAAGACTAGGAAACATTGTTAAATAGAAAGCTGATTTATTATTGGGAATAGAATAGTTGAATTTCTTTTCCTTTCTTTTATTTTGTACAATTCACAAAGTTTAAATGAAAATCCAAATAAACTCAAGTTTTAAAACAAATATGATGAATATGTATTGACCAGAAAAAGGAAATACTGTTTTGTCAAAGAGGAAGAAAACAAAACTAAATTTGTAGGGCAGGATCGGTTACCTTGGTTGGAAGAAAAATTAGAGATGAAGTTTAGAAAAGATGGAAATGAGAGTCTCTGGTTTAGTTTTAGTAATGTAGGAAAGGATGGCTAGATTACATTCTTAATGTGGGATTACTTTTTTAAAAATTTCTGATATGAGGAATTTGAAAGGCAGGGCAGGGGCGTGGGGGGTAGGGAAGGAAAAAATGAAACAAGATGGGATTGAGAGGGAGACATACCATAAGAGACTCTTAATCTCACAAAACAAACTGAGGGTTGCTGGGGGGTGGGAGATAGGGAGAGGGTGGTTGGGTTATGGACATTGGGAAGGTATGTACTATGGTGAATGGTGTGAAATGTGTAAGCCTGATGATTCACAGACCTATACTTCCAGGGCATGTAATGCATTATATGTTAATAAAAATAATTTAAAAATTAAAAAAAATAAAGTAATATGGCACTCTTAAAGAAAGAAAGAAAATTTCTTCTAGCCTATTTATTTAAGTGAACTGGAGTGAGGGATATTCGAACAAGTCCATTGTGTTATCAATGATTTTTACATATAGGTCTTGAGTTTTTGACTGTCATTCTCTATTTGAAAGATTTTTGCAAAACCCCTATGCTCAGATTTTTTGTTTTTCATATATCTTTAAAATGTTACCTTTCCACTCTTTTCTTATCCTTAGAGTTAGCCTACATAGCAAATACTTAAGGACTTTGACCTACTGGAGTGATAGTAGCAATATGAAAGAATCTGAATTGATTGGGTAGATATTGAAAGGGAGGAAAACAAACGATTCTCCATTAATTTGTGAATGGGTAAGAGCTTTCTTATAACGATTTATTAATTTTGTTCTCATAAACCTTTTAGAACTACAGAGCTCGTTCTTCTTGTTTTTCTATTCTCAAAGAAAAATAGATGTACTTTGAAGTGAAATACTAGCTAAGCAGCTATCTGAAATTTTAAGAAGATGCCTATCAATATTTTATAAGGTAACTCCTTAAGTTATCTACATTATGTTGAACAAAGAAGAATTAAAAAACAGTGGTTAATGATGTAGTATTATCGTTAACACTAGCTTATATAAACTTGTGTTGGAGTTTTATATTACTGTGATTATTTACAGAACTGTTGGATCGATTGCTTGTTTTGTGTAGCCCCCAGTTTAAATGAACTCAAAGAAACTTACATCCAAAAAAAAAAAAGAAAGAAAGAAAGAAAGAAAAGAAATTTACCTATGTACCTCCTAATTGTTTAGGGGTTTTTGCTGTCATGTACTACACTAAAAGTCCAAGTTTTGTGTGAGATGAGGAATGCTTTCCTCAAATGCTCTTTCCTAGGAATTGTTGGTAGTTCTTGCCAATGCAAGGCATTTTATCTTAATGTATATGCAGTATTTTTCACGAGGATTGTAATTTTCATACCCCATTGTAAGTCTCTTGGCTAAATGGAATTGTTAGAAAATACTGTTGTTCATTTCTGTATAAAAGATTTTCAGTATTTTCTTTGCCTTATAAATTTTAACAATATCATTCCCCTAAAGATATTCTTCTAATATGTAAATATTATCTAAATATCTAATAACCATAATATTTAGATAGTATGATATTTAATATCTAATATCTAAAGATGTTCTTCTAAAACTCAAACTTATTTTAAAAACAGTTGAATTAAAATAAAAAGTAGAGGTGCATTTTCAGTATTTTCCGAATGGATTAAAGGGCACTTAGATCTTATAAGAAGTCACCTGGAACGTTGCCAGCTGTATTCTTGGCATTACATACTTGATCAGCAGTGCCTTAAGACATCTTGTTTACCTTCCTAACCACTCTCTGCCCTCAAATGAATAAATGGAAAACAACATCAAGGTGAGAGAACTGGAGTGATATATAATTTATTTTCTTGTCAATAAACTGTAAGAAGATTTTATCACCACTTTAAAATTATTTTCTTATATGTATTGATGAAGAACAGTAATTTTTTCTCCTTTAGTAGTGATATACCGTAGTCAGTTGTAAATGAGATCAAGTCATTAAACTTTGTCAATCAGGAAGATGTAACTAAATGAATTTCACATACAAATTTCTCCCAAATATCTCCTTATTAGTATAATAGTTGTTTATTTCCAATGGCTAAGGTAGTAGCTTTCAAAAGAAGGTATTAAATATAAATATGTTTTCGTGATAATACTGTTCTCATTCTCTCCCTTCTTTCTGCATAGCAATATGTAAAACTACATAGTATGCAATAGTGACAATATGCTATAGTTGAAATAACATGAAGTTAGAGGGGCACTTGGCTGGCTCAGTTGGAAGAGTATGCGACTCTTGATCTGAGAGTTGTGAGTTCAAGCCCACGCTGGGTGTAATTATTTAAGTAATTACTACTTAATAAATAAATAAATAAATAAACTTAAATAACATGAAGTTAGAGTCTAGGAAAAATGAGAATATTTAAATGTCTTTATTATAATGACAGTGTTTTACCAAGATATTTTTAAGATTTTAAATCAAGAGCTTATAGCTTCAAATTCATGCACACATAAAAGCAAATAAACACATATGGAGGCTTGGTTAATTCTACTTTAATTCTACTTTAATAAATTTTTTTTGAAGAAATAATAGGATTTGTAGCCTTAGGTTTATGTTCAAGATTATTCATCATGGCATTAAAAAATATTAACAAAGTTAGTAGAAGTACATTCAACAATAAAGAGATAGATCAATAATGTTATGTCCATAAAATAAAATACTATGGACCCATTAAGATATATTTTCAAAGACTATGTAATGAAATGAAGAAAAAGGTTAAATACAAAAGTACTTTTAAAAAAGGTACTTTTAAACAAAACAAAACAAAATTTAAAAATTTTTAAATAAAAAATGTGCTTTCGTCCTCCTACATTTTAGAAATGGATAGATGATCATCAGGGTAAAACTACTTGTTTTTTTGTGAAACACCTGTTACATGTAGTCAGCTGAGAGTGACGACTGTTTAACAGTCTTCCCAGGAGACAGCTTATTACTTTCTCTTTACTGTCAGGCTAGGGGCCATTTCTGAAAAGTTTAATCCCTTTATTTTGTGCAGAAATCTTATATGTAAGGGAGTTGCTAATTGGAGTCATATACATATAAATAAAAGAAGTAGAAACATTTGACCCTTCTTTAGGTGTGTTTTCTAAGCGAACAGTGGGAATATTTAGAGTATATTTAAGCAATGGATACAGATTCTACAAAATGTGGCATGAATTCTGAAACGTCATTATGTTAGAAAATTTATTACATTAGCAATAAAGAAATTTCAACAAGTTTTGGGATTATGATGAAAATGGTGACAGTTATATTACAAACAAGTATACTCCATAAAAATTTGTTTGCCCTCAGTTACTTTATAGTCTACAAAGTTCATTTACTTTGAACTAGCATTTTCTAAAGCATCTTTTAGAGGTTTTTTTTCTAGTTTTTAAGTGGGAAAATAGGGTTCATTGTTCAAATAGACTTGGAAAATCTTGGGCTAGTAAGCAAAGTTAAAGTTACCTTTATCAAAGGACGGCTGATGCTTTCATATTTTTATATATTTTATTATAAATATACGAAAGAGACATATTGTGTGTGTGTATGTGTGTGTGTATAGTTTATTTGTCCTTTTTTTCATTTATAGGAACTAAATTTAGCATGACACATGTTGGAAAGTATCTGTTTGATATTAAACTTTTTTCCTGTAACTGTTATATAAGGAATGACCATACTGTAGAAGGTGTATTCTCCTCGTTAAACAAATAAAGTTGAAATGACACCTGAAGGGAATTTTGCTATGAAAGTGTTTGCAAATACATAATGGGATTCTACTTTATATATTTTTTCTTTGAATTTATTATAAGCATGCATTACTGTTCTAATCTCTGCCCCACTTTTGTTATTTGAAGTTCCTCTGTTTGTTGTATCTGCTGAGACTCACTCATGGTGGGTTTTTCTTTGGATGTTTTTGTAGTTTTGGAGTAGGAGGTCATCTTTCGCTGGGCTTTATCTGTGGAGAACGTGGGTTGAGGGTATTCCCTTCTAGAACTGTTCTGTATTTGCTTCCCCCAGGGTATCACTAGCCTGGGAACAGTAACTGCTAATATCTGTTTGGAGCTTCTTGGGATTATGCAGATGGCTTATGGTCAAACATCATATCCAAGTCTGTGTAGGCCTGTTGTTATACATTCACAGAGGAGACTTTTTACCAGTCCCCACTCCCCACAAAGCTGGGCCCAGATTGAGGCAATCTATAATCTCCCTGTACCAGTGGATGGATTTTTAAAATCCACTCTTTAACTAGGGATATAGGCCTTTGAGGCTTTTGGTTTTATACAGATGTCTCAGTTCTAATTCCCTATCTTATGTGGTTCCAAAGCCTTGTCTCCTGTCCCTGTAATGCCTTTTAAAACACAAACCCCTTGAGTACTAAAGAGATCAGCAAATTTCCCCAACCCATTATCAGCTTATACTGCACTCTGGTCTTCGGTTCCTCGGTATTTTGGGGCCCTGGGGATTTCATTTTTACAGATTAGTCTGTGCATTTACAAGGATGTGTTTTGTTGTTTTTGTCATCTACTTAGGTAATCCAGGCTTCCATGTTGTAAAAAATGGAAATTCATGCATTACTTTCATATTCAGAAAATGATGCTAAATATATTCCCATTTTTTAAAACACATGCATTTTACATATTGAAATGAAATGCATAATAGTGTTGTTTATCAGAGAAGTAGTATTCTTTCTATAGTTTTTCATTCTTATTTATGCACAAAGCACTTCTATTTATTTGACTTATTAGAGGAGACTACTAAGTCTTTCACTTTCCTTTTAGATGTAACCTTCTGTAATGGAAGATGATTGAAGATAAGGGGCCTCGTGTTGCTGACTACTTTGTTGTAGCAGGATTAACTGACGTTTCAAAGCCTCTTGAAGAAGAAATTCAGTTCAATGATGCCTGTCATAAAGTAGCTAAACCAAAAGAACCTATCACAGATGTTTCAGTGATTATTAAATCTCTTGGGGAGGAAGTACCACGGGATTATATATGTATTGATGTTACCCCAACTGGATTGTCAGCTGATCTCAATAATGGAAGTCTTGTGGGGCCACAGATTTACCTTTGCTACAGAAGAGGAAGAGATAAGCCTCCACTTACAGATCTAGGGTAAGTTGTTTTTTCTTTTAATTGTTGCTATTGATCAAACTAATGTGCCTTGTAGATTTTGAAGTTCACTGTTCAATTTGTTTATTAATAAATACATGGCAGCTTTAGAAAAATAGACACATATTTAGAATCCTGGGTTCTCTTTCTGTGTTCCTTATACCATTTGATTATCCCTTTGTTTCCAGCACTTTCTTCTTGTCAGAGCTTCTTTTTGTTAAAGGGAGAGACTTTGAAAACTTCTACAGCAAAGTACCAGAAAACTAGGGTATTGTCCTGACCACAAGAATTTTAATAATTTTAAAAGTTCTAGAAAAGGATGACTTTTGAGCATCAGTCATATGATCATTGTAGATAAATGCTTAAGGCTGTAAGCATCAAACAAGGATCTTTGGGTAAATTAGTGCTTTACTTCGGATACTATATTAAACTTAGGGCTCATTTTTTCTATAATAGCTTTATTGAGATAGGTTTTGCCTACCATGTAGTTTACCTATTTAAGTGTACAATCTGTGGTTTTTAGTGTCTGTAGAGTTGTATAGCCATCACCACAATAAATTTTAGAACATTTTATTATGCTGGAAAGAAACCTCATACTCATTTTAGTTGCTGTCCAGTTCTTCCTAATCCCCTCAGCTCTAGCAGTGCTTATTCTACTTTCTATCTCTATGAATTTGCCTATTCAGGACATTTTACATAAATAGAATCATACTCTAGGGCAAAAAAAGAATACTTTTTGTGCCTGGCTTTTTTCACTCAGCATTATGTTTTCCAGGTCTATTCATGTTGTTGTATATGTCAGTACTTTATTCTTTTACATGGCTGAATAATATTCCATTTTATGGATGTACCTTTATTTATTTATTTTCACAATTTATTTATCTGTTCATCAGTTTGGTGGACATGGAGGTTGTTTCCACTTTTTGACCATTATAAATAATGCTGCTGGAAATAATCATTTATAAATTTTTGTATTGGTGTATGCCTTCATTTCTCTTCCATATATATTTAGGAGTATAATTGCTGGGTGTTATGATAACTCTGTGTTTAATCTTTTGAGGAACTGCCAGACTGTCTTCCAAAGTAGCCACACTACTTTGCATTCCTGCTGGCAATGTATGAAGGTTCCAATTTCTCTATATCCTAGCCAACATTTTGTATTGTCATTTTGATTATAGCTTCCCTAGTGGTATCTCATTTTGGTCTTTTTGCATTTGCTTGATGGTTAATGATGTTGAACATCTTTTCATGTACTTGTTGGCCACCTGAAAATCTTTTGAGAAATGTCTATTCAGAATCCTTTACCCATTTTTTAATTGGCTTGTCTTTTTATTATTGAACTTTAATAGTTCTTTACATATTCTAGATGCAAGTCCCTTTTTAGATATATGATTTATAAATGTTTTCCCCCATTCTGTGGGTTGTCTTTTTGCTTTCTTTATGGCATCCTTCAAAGCTAAAAAGTTTTTAATTTTGATGAAGTCTGATCTATTTTTTCTTTTGTTGCTTGTTTTTTGGCATCATCTCTAAGAAGGCTTTTACTAATCCAAGGTCATGGGGATTTACACCTAAGTTTTTGTCTAGGAGTTTTATAGATTCAGCCTTTATAGTTAGGTCTTTGATCTGTTTTGAGTTCATTTTTGTATATGGTTGAGGAAGGGGTCCAACATCACTATTTTGCTTGTTGATACCTAGTTGTCCTAGCAACAACTGTTGAGAATATTCTTTTCCCATTTTCAAAAATTAATAGGCCATGAATGTATGGTTTTATTTCTGGACTCTCAATTCTATTTTATTTGTCTACATGTCTTATCTTTGTGCCAGTACTACACCGTTTTGATTGCTATAGCTCTGTAGTAAGTTTTTACATTGGAAGTGTAAGTCTTCAAACTTTGTTCTTTTTTGAGATTGGCTATTCTGTCTGGTCCTTGAATTTCTGTATGAATTTTAGGATCAGCTCATCAATTTTTTTTATTGCCTATCAGATTTTTTTGGTAATTTAAATTCAATTAATTAACATATATTGTTAGATTCAGAAGTAGAGTTTATTGATTCATCAGTTGCTGGTCACACCCAGTGCTCATTAAATCCAACGTCCTCCTCACCCAGTTACCCCATACTCCATTCTCCTACCCATCTCTCCTCCAGCAACTCTCAATTTGTTTCATAGCTATAGTTCAGAGTGTCTTATGGTTTGTCTCCCTCTCTGATTTCATCTTTTTAAATTTTTCCCTCCCTTCCCCTGTGATGCTTTGTTTTGTTTAATTATACACATGAGTGAAATCATATGATAATTGTTCTCTGATTTACTTATTTCTCTTTGCATAATACCCTCTAGTTCTATCCACCTCATTGCAAGTGGTAAGTTTCTTTTTTTTCAATGGCTAAGTAATATTCCATTGTGTATGTGTTTGTGTGTGTGTGTCACATCTTCTTTTTCCACTCAGCTGTCAGTGTACATCTGGTCTTTTTCCATATTTTGGCTATTGTGGACATTGATGCTATAAACATGGGGGTGCAGGTGCCCCTTCGGACCACTATGTTTGTATCCTTTGGGTAGATACCTAGTATCTAGTTGCTGGGTCATAGGGTAGTACTATTTTTAACTTTTTGAGGAACCTCTGTACCATTTTCCAGAGTGGCTGTACCAGCTTGCATTCCTACAAGCAGTGTAAGAGGGTTCCCCTTTCTTCATAACCTCACCAATATCTATTGTTTCCTGACTCATTTATTTTAGCCATTCTGACTGGTGTGAGGTGGTATCTCACTGTAGTTTTGATTTGTATTACCCTGATTCTGAGTGATATTGAATATCATTTCATGTGTCTGTTGACCATCTGGATGTCTTCTTTGCAAAAGTGTCTATTCATGTCTTCTGCCCATTTCTTGACTGGACTATTTATTTTTTTGGGTGTTGAGTTTGATAAGTTCTTTATAGATTTTGAGTACTCAGCTTGTCAATCTTTGCAAAGATCAGGGATCTTTTTAAAAGATGAATATGTATATGGATATGTGTTTATCTTTACATTGATGTACTTCTCCTTTATATATATGTATCCTTACATTCATTTATTTCTCTTACATATATATGTAATATATATTCATCTTTTTAAAAAGAACCCCAGGGGCGCCTGGGTGGCTCAGTGGGTTAATACCTCTGCCTTCGGCTCAGGTCATGATCTCAGGGTCCTGGGATCGAGTCCCGCATCGGGTTCTCTGCTCAGCGGGGAGCCTGCTTCCTCCTCTCTCTCTGCCTGCCTCTCTGCCTGCTTGTGATCTGTCTGTCAAATAAATAAATAAAATCTTTAAGAAAAAAAAAATAAATAAAAAGAACCCAATCTTTGCAGAAATTGGCATCATATATACATTATATAATATATATTATATATGCAAAAGGAGAATATATAAATATAAATATATATATGATATAGATATATCCATATATATGGAACAAAAGAGGAACAAAATTTCAAAGATCGTGAAATAAGTTCCCACTGAAAAATTGAAAGAAAAAGACTAAAGGAAAGCTACAAGTAGCTCTAATACTGTCTTCAAAATAGTTTATAAGAAATAAAAATTAGCCTTCTTGTTTTCATTGCTCAGTTGCAAAAGAGCATGTACTTGAGCAATTTTTGAGTTAAAAATAAAGAACATATCAATATCCCTACTTATGTTCCCAGAAGGGACCATAAAATTTCCATCTCCTATTATATTAAGTCTGAAAGTGTACAGTCATGTTTACTAATGCCTTAGGGGAGATAAAATGAATTGGAAAAGTTCCTGAAATTTCTTCTACTTTAAAATTTCTATCATCTAATGTTTGGTGTCAAAAAGTTTGATCAAAAATCAATTTTTATTCTCTTAATTCATGAAGGAATTATAATTTAAAGTTGGTTTCAGAACAGCTATTATATTGCCTCTTTTTTTCTAAGATTTTTAATTTATTTGTCAGAGAGAGAAAAAGAGAGAGGACAAGCAGGGGGAATGACAGGCAAAGAGAGAAGCAGACTCTCAGCTGAGCGGGGAGCCCAATGTATGACTCAATCCCAGGACCCTGGGATCATGACCTGAGCCAAAGACAGATGCTTAACCAACTGAGCTACCCAGGGACCCTACTATATTGCTTCTTGTAAAGCTTATGTATTCAGTAAATGACTTGGGAAAGTAAGCCAGCTTTTAGATCTTTTATTTGTTTCAAGTTTTTATTTATTTATTTAAGATTTATTTATTTATTTGAAAGAGAGAGACACAGAGAAAGAAAGCAAAGAGAGAAGGAGACAAGCACACTCCCTCCTGAGTGGGGAACCTGACGTGGGGCTTGAACCCAGGACCCTGAGATCATGACCTGAGCCAAAGTCAAGAGTCTGATGCTTAATAGACCAAGCCTCCCAGGCACTCCTCAAATTTTTATTTAAATTCTAGTTAGTTGACTATAGTGTAATATTGGTTTCAGGAGTAGAATTTAATGATTCATCCTTAATCACTTCATCTAGTCCATCCCCTGCGTACCTCCCCTCCAGTAACCCTCAGTTTGTTCTCTATAGTAAGAGTCTGTTACAGATCTTCTTTTCAGAAGATCAGGTAATTTGCTCCTATGACAACTTGAACATCCTCAGAATTATAGATTGTGGATGAAATGAAGGGAATGTTGCAGATTCTTATTAGGGTGTTGGAGTTTCCTAATTTAGAGATGAGGAATTTTCCAAGTATAGGAAGGATTCTCCACTAGCAAAGAGCTTAAACTAGAATGAATAAATTAACCACTCTTATCAATATTCCCCTTGTTTGTCATTGTGGAGGCTAGGGCAACATTTTTAAGAGCCTTTGAAAAGCTTAGTTTAGTTAGACAAGAAAAGTTCCTAACAATATAAAAATAAAAAATAATAACATAAGTAATGTATATATAATAGCATAATACCTGATTAAAGAAAACAGGTATCTTATTTTCAGATATATTTATATTCCATATCTTTAAGAAATTCAAGGTAGTAAATGATGGTATGTTGTTTTGTGTTATATTTTTGTTTTCTTGTTTTCAATTGAGCATCTGTTTTCCAGGCACTATTTTAGAGGACTTACTTATACTCTCATCTAATTCTCTTAAGATCCTATGGGTTAAATTTTTTTTTAAAAATTTTAAGATTTTATTTATTTATTTGACAGAGAGAGAGAGAGAGAGAGCGCGTGCACACAAGGGAGCCCAAGCAGGGGGAGTGGCAGAGGGAGAGGGAGAAGCAGACTCCCTGCTGAGTAGGGAGCCTGATGAGGGACTTGATCCCAGGACCCTGGGATCATAACCTGAGTGGAAGGCATATACTTAACTGACTGAATGACTCACCCATCCTTGGTTTTTAAATGTTATAGCTGAGTAGTATAAGGCTCAGAGAGATTAAATATTTGCCTAAGAGAATACAGCTAGTAACAGGTAGTAGAAATTTGAATTGAGATGTGTCTAACTTCTCTCTGTTACAATGCCTTTTTTTTTTTTAAGATTTTATTTATTTGACAGACAGAGATCACATATAGGCAGAGAGGCAGGCAAAGAGAGAGAGAGGAGGAAGCAGGCTCCCCGCGGAGCAGAGAGCCCCGTGCAGGGCTCGATCCCAGGACCCTGGGATCATGACCTGAGCCGAAGGCAGAGGCTTAACCTGCTGAGCCACCCAGGTAGCCCTACAATGCCTTTTTTTAAAGATTTAAAAAAAAAAAAAAAACACCAGAAAAGCAAGATCAAAAAGAGAAGGAGGAATCAGCATTTAAGCTAACATTAGGATAAACATAGTTGCTATGATTAAGCATCAAATTTAGCTCTAAATTTTCAAAATAAAAGTTGAAAGAAAAATTTGTTTGCTGACAGCCACGACAAAAAGGGAAATTAAAAATAATATTAGAAAGAAATATTTTGACCAATTTTTGGCACTTAATTTTATTTGAATAATGAGATTTTATAAAAGGAAATACTCACTGATGTTGAGGATATTGCCTGTTATAACAATTTTTTTAAACTTTTTTAAAAAAAATTTATTTGACAGAGAGAGAGATCGAGAGAGATCACAAGTAGGCAGAGAGGCAGGCAGAGGGGGAGGAGGAAGCAGGCTCCCTGTTGAGCAGAGAGCCTGATGTGGAGCTCGATCCCAGAACCCTGAGATCATGACCTGAGCTGAAGGCAGAGGCTTAACCCACTGAGCAACCCAGGTGCCCCTCTGTTATATAACAATTTTTATAGCAAATGCAGAAACACACTTAATATAGTAGAGCTTTATATTTTATTTTTTTTATTTTTATTTTTTTGGCTCATGTCAGGGAGTTAGCAGTAAAATACAAATCAGTGAATTCTCTGAGGGAATAGACTAATATTATTACAGTAAGACGTTTTTCCTTGTATCCCCAAGTACTTTTTGGAAGATGTAAGGAATGGGTGGCTGGCCTGACCGTTAATGAAAGCCTACCATTTTCCCACAGTAAAGAAAAAGAAGAAAAAAAGCCTATGTTTTTCACCCATCTTTGATTAAAGATGGGTTGAGGTTATTTTCTCTTTTGAAAAACCTAGAGCTGTCTCTTAAATTTGAGGGAGTATAAGAAGTAAAAGCATACAGGCAGGTTCTATACTATTTGACAAGAAGGCTTTTGTAAAGTTTTAACTTTGGTTAAAATATAAAGTTGCTTTTTCAAAAGAAGATGGTTGGTTTTAGAGACAGAAATAAATAAGTAAATCTATTAAATGGAATGCTAAAACAGTTGCCTCTGCAGTTGTTGCCATTATGTGATTTATGCCAACAAACACAAAAGATAAACTGAGTTTTCCTTACATTATTTTAATTTTGGTGGGGAAACCACTATCCTGTACTTTTAAATGGGACTGTGCAATTCAAACTTGCAGTAAGATTGGAATATCTGCTACACTTAAAGGTTGGCTTATGATATCTGACAATATTACCTATCCTATTTGAAGATGTTTTGCATTTATGTAGTTATTTATGTATTTTTCTTTTAGGGTTTTGTATGACTGGAAAGAAAGATTGAAACAGGGATGTGAAATTATTCAGACTACTCCCTACGGACGCCCCGCAAATATTAGTGGCAGTACCTCATCACAAAAAATTTATATCACTTTCCGAAGAGCCTCTGAAAACATGACTCAGAATACGTTGGCTGTCACAGACATATGTATTATTGTACCCAGTAAAGGAGAAAGCCCACCACACACATTTTGCAAAGTCGACAAGAATCTCAATAACAGTATGGTAAGTAACTCTTTCGTACTGATAAAATTAGCCACTGATGAAAAGAGCATAATTTAAAATCTCTGAAAAGCAGCATATTATAATAAGTGAATTAAAAAATACATTGTTGGGGTGTTTTTTTTTGGGGGGGGAGAGAGCATGTAGGGGGAAGGGGAGAGGGAGAAGCAGACTCCCTACTGAGCAGGGAGCCAGACAGGCTTGATCCCAGGAGCCTGAGATCATGACCTGAGCCAAAGGCAGATGCTTAACTGACTGAGCCTCCCAGGTATACCTAAAAATATGTTTTTAAAGATGTTGGATATTTTATTTTGGGGGAAGTATTTTAGTTGTACTTTCAAAAGGAGTTGTACAAAAAGTTTGCTTGCTTGCTTTTTAATTAAAATAATATTTTTTCCCTTACTGGAAAAGTAGTACTAGCCGAGGGTAATCCCTACACTTAGATGCCATAAACTTGTGTATTTGAGGACATGGCTTCCCTACGTTTTTGGGAATCATCAGTCTTTCTCTATTGGATTATTTCCTCCAGCATGCAAAGCATGTTGCAGTATAGCCCATCTTTACAAAACTCCTTGACCTCTATGTCCACTTCCATCCATTGCCTCATTTTATTGCTCTCCTTTACAAAGAACATCTCAGATGAGGGGACTATATTCTGTCTGCTTCCTCACTTTGACTCTCTAACTATAGAACGCCTAACTATAGGCTTTTGTCCCTATCATTCCACCAAGATTGCACTTGTTGAATCCAATGGTCTTGATTTGTAATTTTTCAGTAGGTTTTAACACAGCTGATCACGTCTTCCTTCTTGAAACAATGGCAGGAAGATAAGGTGTATTCTCTTTCTATGTACTTTCTTGCTTTTTCCTCCTACCTTGCCCCATTCCCCTTCTGCCTTTACTAATCCCTAACCACTACACAATGCAGTGCCACAGGCTCAGAGGGCCCAGACCATTTATCTTTATCATCTGAACTCAATCCCTTGATGATTTAATCATTTAAATATAAGTTAAATACAAGTGGTTGGCTTCTAAATTTATGTGTCTATCTTGGACCTATGTAATTCATCTCTCCTTGAATATCTTATAGAATAAATCATTGCAAATTTAACATGTCTAAAACTCACTTCTTGTGTGCCTATCCCAGCCTATTTAGCCCGTGGTCCTCCTCATCTAGTAAATGGAAGTTCCACTCTTCTAGTTGCTCAGGCTAAAAACCTTGCAGTAATCCGTAACCTTTCTCTTCTACTTTTCATTCACATCTTCTGTGAATTCTGTTGACTCTAATCTCAAAATGTATCTGAAACCTGACTACTACTCATCCTATCCATTGCTTCAATGCTGGTCCAAGCCATAATGCTCTTTTAACAGGACTGTTGCTATAGTTTTCTAATTTAGGAAACAGGCAAATTTTCATATAAAGGGCTAACTAATAAGTTTTGCAGGTCATACATAGTCTCTGTCACATTCTCTTTCTCTCTCTCTCTCTCTTTTTAAAAACAATCCTTTAAAAATGTAAAAACCTGGGTGGCTCAGTGGGCTAAACCTCTGCCTTCGGCTCAGGTCATGATCTCAGGGTCCTTGGATCGAGCCCCGCATCAGGCTCTCTGCTCAGCGGGGAGCCTGCTTCCCCCTCTATCTCTGCCTGCTTGTGATATCTCTCTCTCTGTTAAATAAATAAATAAAATCTTTTTTAAAAAATTAAAAATAAATAAAAATGTAAAAAACAGTCTTAGCTCAGTGTACAAAGCAGGCCTTGGGTCAGATGCAGGCCATAGTTTGCCAGATCCCTGGTCTAACTGATCAAGGCATCCATTTTGCTTCCTGCAACCTATTCTTGAAGCAGCAAGAGCGATCCTTTTAAAACATAAATTAGACCATGTCACTCCTGGGCTTACAACCTTTAATGGCTTCCCATCTCACTCTTACTAAAAGCCAAAGTCCTTTCAGTAGCCTTAAGGCTATGTATAGTCTGTAATTGTCTTGGTCCCATTTTGCTATTTTAAATTTTAAAGAAAAAAATTTTGTGCCCCCCTTCCCACCCCCAGAGTGAGAGGAGAAGCAAATTTTAGATCTTTGAAATGAAAGTTCTTGTTCTTATTACTTGTTCCTACTTATATCTTTTGTAATCCCTTTCCAGAATTACTAATTACAATTTGTCCTATGTCCTTTCAGACCTTTTTGTGTGCATATGTGTGGACATATATAAAATGTGAATAAATTTATCCTCTATTTTTCAAAAACTGGAAATTTTTATATATTCTGATGTAAACTTTTTTCCACTATCTGCCTTCACTTGATAATAACTCTCTATTTAATTCTTGTAATAATTGTATAATATTTCAGAATACAAAAGTGAGGAATGATGATTACAAATTATTTCCAGTTTTTCCCATTACTAATAATTATGCTACTTTGATCTGTGCCTTTTTCTTTGTATATTTATTGAAGTGTCTTTGGAAGAATAAATAATTATAAGTGGAATTGATGGGTCCCAGGGTATGCTGCACATTCTGGAAATTGTTGACACACTGCTCTGAAAGGTCTGTGGTACTTTGTACTTTCATTAAGAAGACCCTTTCCCAGGGTGCCTGCGTGGTTCAGTCAGTTAAGCATCTGCCTTCAACACAAATCATGATCCTGGGATCCTGGAATTGAGCCCTACATCATTGAACTTCCTGCTCAGTGGGGAGTGTGCTTATCTCTCTCCCTCTGACAACCCCCTCACTCCCACCCCATGTGCTCCCTCTCTCTCTCTCCAATAAACAAATGAAATCTTTGAGGGGAGGAAAAAAAAAGGTTAAACCAATTTATATCCTACTAACAAAATATAATAAAAGTTTGGGTTTTTAAAAAAAATAACTGTCAACAGTTGGATTTTTTAACCACAGATTTTTTAACTTAATTTTTATTTATTTATTTATTCATTCATTCATTCTTTTTTTTTTTTTTTATTATGTTCAGTTAGCCAGCATAAGCACTGGGTGTTATACACAACTAATGAATCATTGAATGCTACTTCAAACTTTATTTCTTAATGATCCTAGAGCAGATATTTCCTGTTATAACCATGTAAATGAATACTTTGCTAAGTTTTAAAAGATTTATACATATCTCATTTATTAAGTTTTATGGGAAGCAGATTTTTTAAAATTATTATTTATTTTCTCTTCTGTTAAACAAGCAGCATTAGAAATACCGAAGGTTTAGATAAAGCTAGAAGAGGAAGAACTGAAATGTATTGACATGTGGCTGGATACAGTGCAGATTTTGTAACCCTGAAAAATGTTTTGAACTCCCTCAGTAAGATAGTAAAGTAGATTTGTGTTGTAGTGGTTAAGGTCAGTATGGCCAAGTGGTTCAGAGTACAGACTCTGGAGCCAGAGTGTCTGAATATGCATCCTAATTCTGATATTTACTGGCTCTGTGACCTTGGGTAAGTAACTTAGTCTCTCTATGCATCAATTTCACAATTGTAAAATGAGGTTAATATCATCTAACTCATAAGGTATTGTGATGATTACATGAATTTAGAATTGTGTCCCAGTACATATACGAAAGTACTAAATGTGTGTTATCATGTTACCTGTAAGCATCTTCCAATTCCAGATTTTCTTTAAGAAAAATCTGCAACTTTACGTAGCAGCAGTATTTATGTAAAATCTTTAAATAGAGGGATGCCTGAGTGGCTCAGCTGGTTAAGCATCTGCCTTCTGCACAGGTCATGATCCTAGAGTCCCAGGATCAAGTCCCAGGAACTCCCTGCTCAGCGGGGAGTCTGATTCTCTCTCTGCTCCTCACCCCACTTGAGCTCTCTGTCTCACTGTCTTTCTTTTTGTCTCTCAAATAATAAAGTCCTAAATAAAGTCTTTAAATAGGTAATTCAAAAAATGGATATTTGACCGTATCTAACTTATATCCTAAACAAATTACCTGCAGCAGTGTGACTCCTAATTGGGTGACCATTTTTTGTCAATAGCCATTCACATATAAAATGCCCCATCCTTTCATGCTATCCTTCCATCGTATTTTGGTTTGGTGATGACAGGTGAGAGTTGGAGAAAGTATGCTGGAGAAAAAAGATCATGGTAGCAAACAAGAGTTTTACAGGCCTTATGTGTTACTGAGAGTGATGGCAAGAAGGGCTTTTGAACTTCCATGATGTGATGTCCATCTTATCATTTTAGATTTGATCTGGTATTTTAGCAATATTGTGCAGGCTCACAGGTACTTCCCACTTCCCCATTGGTGAATTTTCCATTTATTTTGTGGATGTGTTCGTTTTTGATTCAGAGTAAATCAACAGTGTCATCAGAACCATTTCCAGGTTTTATTAGTTAATCAGTGTGTTCAAGGTAGAGTTACTGCATTGAAACTGAAACCAGAGATAGGAGTTTCTGTTTTTCCTTATCCTGAAACATTGGTCCCAGTATTGTCAGAGAGCATTTATTCTCTCCTAAAAGAAGAAAGAGGAATGTAACATCATGTGAACAGAAATAGTCTCCATCTAAACTATTGGATTTGAACTCCAGATTATGTGTAACAATTTAGGATAGCATCTGGTACACAGTAAGTGCTATATAAATGGTAGTTATACATTTGGTTAACTCTGCTTCAACAGTCCCTATTATGTGTATTTAATGTCTGAAGGAAAACTTTTCTTTTTCTCAGTTGTATTGAAATATAATTGACATTCAGCAGAGAAGAGTTTTGTTGTTGTTGTTGTTGTTATTTTTTAATTTTATTTTTGCCCAGTGTTTAAGCTCTTCCTAAATTTTTAAAGAAATTTTACAGGAATAAAATCCTCTTAAAATTTTTTTTTCTTATTCTTAAATCTAGTGTCGGTCCTGAAAATAGGCAAGTGTGCCTGCTCTTAGCAATAAATGTCTTTTTTAAGTGATGGGTTGTGGTTTATATCTATTAACAATCTTTGTTTCCATCAACTATAAGGTAATAAAAAGCAAATTTTGTTCTTTGGAGCAGATATATAATGACTTCTTACTCTTTCAGAAAATTTAAAATAGGCATGCAATATAGGAAACTTATGTTCATATCTAATGTATATATAAAGAATCAGGAAATGGTTGGGATTAAATTATTGATGTGTTGATAATACCCAGCAATAGTTATGTAGCTGACTCTTGTTTTTGAAGATTGGGTAGCTTGAGTGAAAGTCATCTACTAGGTTTCTAAACCAGGGAAATAAAGAAAAACCAATCTAATGGACATGAGATCTATGTTGAAACTTTCCTCAAATCCTGCATGATTTGTGTATCAGTCTTACAGCTTTGGCCTCAAAAAGAATCTCCCCCACCCTCCCATTAAGCTTATAGAAGCTTATAGAAAGAGTTTTCAAGAATTATTAGTTTTTAAACTTTGGACTGTAAGCCTTAAATGACTTGAACTTTGAATGATTTAGAGTAGAAGTATATTTTAGAGCCAAAAGAGAACTTAAAAGGTGTTTCAAAAATGCTAGTCAGGTGCTTTGATTCACAAAGCTAATTTTTGGCAAATTTGGGACCATCTGACAAATTTTTGACTCACTGAGAGTATTTTTTAATACTCTATCCAAATGGTTCTTGTTTTACAACCTTTTATGAATGTCTGTATTTTAAAAAGTAGAATTATAGGGATGCCTTGGTGTCTTAGTCGGTTAAGTGTCTACCTTCAGCTCAGGTCATGATCCCAGGGTCCTGGGATCGAGTCCCACATCAGGCTCCTTGCTCACTAGGAGCCCTGCTTCTCCTCTCTCAGCTGCTTCCCCTGCTTGTGTTTGCGCTCTTACTCTCTTTCTACCTGACAAATAAATAAAATCTTTTTTTAAAAAAAGAGTAGAGTTATTAACTAAGTAATTAAATCATGTACCTAATTCCCTCCGTCACAAAAAAAGGTATCTGAAACAATGTTTTTGTCATGTAAACCATAATATGGGTAATTTATTTAGAAGTTAAACATTTCTAGAATAGTGATTCCTCCTACTTTCTTTTTCACTGAACTGTGTATGCAAAAAAAAACTTCAGAAAACCCTCTTTTAGTATGGTTCTTTTCCTTTGGAACTCCATATCTTTTACTGTCATTTTTAAGTCCGTTTTTTATTTTAGAATGTTCCTCTTGGTTTCTTTTCTTTTTTTTTTTTTTAAGATTTTATTTATTTGTCAGAGAGAGAGAGAGAGAGCGCGCACAGGCAGACAGAATGGTAGGCAGAGGCAGAGGGAGAAGCAGGCTCCCCGCCGAGCAAGGAGCCCGATGTGGGACTCGATCCCAGGACGCCGGGATCATGACCTGAGCTGAAGGCAGCTGCTTAACCAACTGAGCCACCCAGGCGTCCCTTCTTGGTTTCTACCATATCCAAATGGTCATGTAGTTCCTTTCTGATCATCACAAAGGTTATCATTGAGGGCTTTTTGTTATCTTTACAAATTGGCTATTGAGAACTGGAGTTAGGACCTATCAGTAGAAGGTCTTTTATTTATATGTTTGTACATACCTTCAGAAACTAAGTCTAGTTTACCTACATTCATAATATCCACTTGACTTCTATATACATCCATTCTTTTTTTTTTTTTAAGATTTATTTATTTGAAAGAGTGTGTGTGCAAGCAGGGGGAGGGGCGAAGAGAGAGGGAGAGAGAATCTCATGCAAACCCTGTGCTGAGTGTGGAGCCTGACATGGGGCTCGATCCCATGACCCTGAGATCATGACTTGAGCCAAAAACAAGAGTCAATCCCTCAACTGGCTAAGCCACCCAGGTGCCTATATATATCCATTCTTTGATGCAAAAGTATTAAAACATTTATCAAAACAAAATGCCAACATAGCAATGAGCATAATTTAATGTCCTAAGCATAATTTAACATACTAGTTTGCTGGAGACCCTTGAAAAATGTTTAACAAGAAAAATTTCTAGATGAGGAGTCAACATACTGCTTCATTGTTTATAATAACCCCTCCTCCCCAAAAGGAAATAATCCAAGTGTCTGTCAGTATAGGAATGACTGTGGTGGTTTATTTATTAATGAAATAATACCCAGCAGTTCAGATGAAGAAATTAGATCTCTATAACTTTACTAATTATTAAAAACATACTAAAGAGCTTTTTTAAAAATGCAAGCTCTAAAAGCATATATTCAGCATCTCACCATTTATGTTAGATTATAAAGTATACAAAAGAATAATATATATATTTACAGATGTGTGGTAGAAAGTTTTTGAATGCATATGAATGAAATGCACTAACCTCAAGCTAGTAGTTAACTCTGGAGGACAGAAAGGGGTGGAAGACAAGGCTTTAGCTAAACCTATAATTTTTTTCTTTATGAATTAAAACATTTGAAGCAAATATATTAAATTATTAACATATTTTGTTTAATCTAGGATGATTATATAGGTGTTTGTTTTAACAGTCGCTTAGTAATTAAAAATATTTCTTGGGGTGCCTGGGTGGCTCAGGCAGTTAAGCATCCAACTCTTGATTTCTGCTCAGGTTGTGATCTTAGGGTTGTAGGTCAAGCCCTGTATCCGGCTCTACACGTAGCTTTAGATTTCCTCTCTCTTCTTCCTCTGCCCCTCCCCATGCACATTTGCTCGCTCTGTCTCTCTCTCTAAAATCTTTTTAATAAGATTTCTTAAAGTAAGTTATTTTCCTCTATATATTGTCTTCGGTGCTGTGAATCTGTCCCCACACATTGGCTTTAGGGGCACGCCATCATGTGTGCACCAACACCTCCTTTCACTTTCATTCAACAAATATTTTTTAAACATTTCTACATAATAGGCACTGTTTTCAGTACTACAGATAGAGCAATGAACAAAATAAAGCTTTTACCATCATGGAACCTATAATCTAGTGGTGGGAAGCACATAATAAGAAAATATACAATATGCCACATGGTAATAAGTGCTATGGAGGGAAAAAAAGCAAGATGGGATGATCAGGGGAACTGGGTAGGGTAGAGGGATGATTGCTATTGCATTAGATGATGAAGAAAGGGCTTTCTAAGGGGGGTGAGGAGTATGCTGTGTGCATGTATCTATCACCATCTGATGTCAAGTAGTGAATCTCCCAAGTTACATCTCCATTTCAGACCTCTTGCCTTATCTGCATTTGATTCTTCACTTTGGTTGTCTAATAGATATTTCAAACCTATCATGTCTAAAAGTGAATGCCTTTTCTTCACCCCCCAGTTTCCTTTACCCACGTCTTCCCCATCTCAGCTGCGCTGGGACTAGAAATTTGAGACTCCTTTGGGAGAAGTTGTTACAGAAAACAATGGGACTGAATGTATGAGATCATTTACAGAAAGAAAAGGAGAGATCACATTCAATGATCAGGAAAAGAGAAAGGAGGAGACTGAGGAGTGGCCAGAGATTTTGGTGGGGAGGTGCCCACAGAATGTGATGCCTCAAAAGGCGAGAACATGTTTCAGGGAGTCATTAGTAGTGTCCGTATCTGCTGAGGTTAAATGAGATATAGACTAGGAAACAACTGTTAGACTTAGCATCATTAAAGTTGTTAAAGTGTTCTTTTAAGGAATGGTGTGATTAAAACTTGATTGGGAATTGATTCAGGAGAAAATGGGAAACAGGAAATGGATATAGCAAACTACAACTCTTCAATTTTGGTATAAAGAGCTGCAGAAAGATCTGGCAATATTGGAAAGAGGTTGTAGAATCCAAAGGCAGTTATACCCATGAGTAGATATTTCTTGATCATTTCTGCCCAAAGTTTGGAGTTAGAATAAAATCTAAATTGTTATGGCTTAGTTATTTTAAAGGGTCATGTTATCATTATTACAAGGGCAAAGCAACATTAAATATCACCTCGAGAGAAAAGTGGGAAAAACTGCAATAAAATGCTGGCAAAACAACCAACTAGAATTAGCTTACAGAAAACTTACTACATTTTAGTTAATGTATACTGGAGATATCAAAGAGATTTCATTTTATTAATTTACTGCCTTTTAAAATTAAATGATATTTCCTTTTTTTTTTTAATTCAGTGGGGATCTGCAGTGTACTTATGTTATAAAAAATCAGTGGCAAAGACTAACACTATATCCTACAAAGCTGGTAAGTATAATTTTTCATGGAATACTTAACATATATTATGAGGCCAGTAAACTTTAAGGAAAAAAAACCCTATCTTATGATGTGCTAGTGTCAGGACTGGGACCACAACCCATGTCTTTTTTTTTTCTTCCTGTTTTATCTTATCTTTATGTTTATTGAATACTTAATGGAAGACTCATTTTAAAGGAGCTGGGGTAACCATGCTAAATATTCAAAAAAACTAGTATATGCATATGCTTCAAGGTAGTGGGACCACAAACTGAAGTTTTAGGATTGTGTTCGTATTTGTGTATGTTGCTTCAGAATAATCTTTTCTTGTTTGTCTTACTTAGCCTTCATGGATGAAGCATGATAAATATTAATTAGTTATTATGAATATTTACAGTGTTTGAGGATTAAAATCTAGATGTATCCTACTGAAGCATTCAGTTATTTGATGAGCATATATGTAATGTAATGTTACTAAATATGTTAAATAATAAAGCATTTTAGCATCATTCATATTATGAGCACCTAAATTCAAGAGCTGATGACTTAATATTTTTTACTGTTTTTATAGGTCTAATTTGTAGATATCCTCAAGAAGATTATGAATCTTTCTCACTCCCAGAATCTGTCCCCTTATTTTGTTTACCAATGGGTGCAACTATTGAATGTTGGCCACCCAACAGCAAATACCCTCTCCCTGTGTTTTCTACATTTGTGTTAACTGGAGCCTCAGCTGAAAAGGTACTATGTGTTTTAATTAGTATTATCAAGTCTTAAGTTTTATATAATATAGGCAACAGTAGCAACAACTGGTTAAATTGAATCTATTGTACATACTTCTTCCACTTGATTAAAATAACTATATACAGAGGTAAGGGAAAAGAGAATTTTCATTCTGCCCCATATACCCCAATGCTTTTTTGTGAATATGGTGAAAGATTTTTTCATCATCAGATGATGGTCCTTTACTGCTTCACTTTCTGTGATAAAGTTTTGAGAGTAATACAAAAGACATTATTAAGTATGCAAAACTATTTGGAATTATAGACTATTACAGTTGGAAACGACTATGGAAATCATCTATTCTAATATCCTCATTTTATAGATTGCAAAACTGAGGTCCAGAGAAATTTAATGAGTCGCCTGAAGCTGGAATATATATTCCCTTATCTGACATTCTGTCCCACTGTCTACTAAATAATTATTTTCAGTTACTTTCTTATAGAGAATATTGATAAGTTGCTTTCACTCTTCAGAAAACAAACTCAATTTAATTAAAGAGAGTAGCACTGTGAAGTTGTGTGTGTGTGTGTGTGTGTGTGTGTGTGTTAATGTACTTCAAGAAAGCAACAGTGATGTTTGCTCATTGCTGTGTTCCTGGTACCTGGCACCTTGCCTGGCTCTCAGGCATATAAATGGCTCATAATGGTCTAGCTTATAATGGCTCATGCATTACATATTTAATGATGTGATTTGAATAAATGATATAAGGAGTCTTTATTAAATATATTACTTGTTTTCCAGGTCTATGGTGCTGCTATTCAGTTTTATGAACCATACTCTGAGGAAAATCTTACAGAAAAACAGAGACTTCTTTTGGGTTTAGCATCATCAGCAGATGGGAAATCTGATAGTTCCAAAACAATTCACACTAATAAATGCATCTGTCTTCTTTCTCACTGGCCTTTTTTTGATGCATTCAGGAAGTTTTTGACTTTTCTGTATCGTTATTCTATCTCTGGACCTCACGTTCTTCCAATTGAGAAGTAAGTTAGAGAAGTATTCTTCAGTCAAAATTTGGTAGATCTTTCCATTATGTGTGGTATGTTTGTAATGGTAATTCAGTACATTTTATGTGGAAACTAGGTTTTTCAAGAGTTATTTGGAAAAAAAGTTTGGTTATTTCAATCAGGTAGTATTTCTCTGTTATACTTTTATAGTCATGGTACTTTATTTTCATTTTGTTTTAAAGTTTACTTATATATTTAGTGATCTCTGCACCCAACATGGGGCTCAAACTCCTGACCCTTAGATTCAGACTGAGCCAGCCAGGTGTCCCACATCATGTTATTTTAAATGATTTTATCTCTTAACAAAATGAAATGAATGTTTCATTTTTGATGCTCTTGCGACGTTTGGAGAACCTAATTGGCATTTTTTAATTAGGATCTTAGGATTTTTTTATTAGTTTTGTAATTCTTATTTTTCAAATAATTTGGGTTTATTATGAACTTTTAAAAATATTCCCTACTATCTTTAGATATCATGAATTTAAAGGAAAATTAGATAAACACATTCTTTATTCTATTGAATAATGTTTTATGCAGTAAAATTTGTTGCAAGTGAGATCTAAATATCTTCATTGTCTATTTGATTATTGTTTATACCATCTGTTACTTAAACTCTTGTATCCTAAAGCAAGGAATTTCGAAGTACACAGAACATTTGACTCAACTCAGACTTGTGACATGTTGACCTTTATAGTATATGGTATTCACTTTGGAATCAATTGGGTTCTTGTCTGTTTGTTTTTAAGGCATATTTCTCATTTTATGCATAAAGTTCCTTTTCCATCTCCTCAGAGACCACGAATTTTAGTCCAGGTAAGATTTTCTTGATTTAAGTGCCCTATTAAATCATTATTGGCTCTGTCAAAATGTACCATAAGAATAACAATTATAAATGGAGGAAAAGAACAA
Source organism: Mustela putorius furo (assembly GCF_011764305.1). Taxonomy (NCBI): domain Eukaryota; kingdom Metazoa; phylum Chordata; class Mammalia; order Carnivora; family Mustelidae; genus Mustela; species Mustela putorius. The sequence continues at coordinate 9,308,435 of NW_025422045.1, read as the reverse complement.
ATATTATCTAAAGAATCAGATAGTAGTTCATGTTGGAATTTGGGCCCTTAGTGTTTTATTAACTGCCTCCTCGGCAGACATCGAATGTTTCCCCTGAGATAAAAGTTCGAAGAGTTAAAGCAGTTGGCAGTAGACATTTTGAACATACAAAAAGGAATTTCTTTCCCCTAACCTTTGGCATATATTCCTGAAGTTAAATATATTAGAGTAGATATAAGGAAAAGTTGTATGTTTTATATATATTATGTAGGAAGGAAGGTTCATAGCTTTGTGATGGGAAAGTTCAAAATGAACATAAATTGTTTTCCCTATAGCTTGTCCCAAATGACTGTATCTTTGCTCTTTTGTTTACATTTCTTTTTTTGTTTGTGCTCTTGATCTGTAAGATGTCTGCTTATTTAATCACCATTTACAAAGCAATTTCTATAAAGAAAATATTATTATGTGTTATCACTATATGTGCTTTATTGTATTTATCACAGCCCTTAATGGAGGTGGGGTATCATTCAAAATTACAAGTATTTGGCAAATAGGTATTTAGAGATTTGTGGAAATATGCCTAAATATGCATAAATTTTAAAATGTAGATAAAACAATTGTACTATTGATACAGATAAAATGTCTAGAAAAAATATCATTTTTATAATCTTCATAATCAGTTTGTATATCCACATGTCTTCTTGGTATTTAGTGCCAGAATATATGTATGTGTGTGTGTGTGTGTGTGTGTATGTATGTATATGTATATGTGAATGTGTGTGTGTGTGTATATGTATATGTGAATGACTCAGTTTGAATACACATAAAAGATTTGTTTTATGACAGAAGGTGGTAACTCTTTTTTCTGTTGAGGACCAAACAGTAAATATTTTAGTCTTTATAGGCCATGCTATCTCTGTCAAAACTACTCAGCTCCTACTGTGAAAAAACAGCTATAGATCATACCTAAACAAATGAGCAGTGCTACTGTTCTAATAAAACTTTATTTGTAAAAACAGGTGGTCTAAAACAAACAAACAAACAAACAAAAAACCAGGTGGCCTGTGGATTTGCCCTGGAGGCCATAGGGTTGCTAACCCTGATTTTGTAGTATTAAATGAATAATTTGGTCTTTCAATAAAATTTTATTAAATTTGCATTAGGGGAAAAGAGAATTCAGAATAGGAAAAGTTAGTAGTTAGAAGAGGTCAGTGGTTAGGAAATGCTTTTCAGGATCTTAATAAGTGACATAAACAATTCATATACTGGTTAATGTATATATTGAAACTTCGTGGACATCATTATTAGCCTACTTTTTTTTTTTTTTTACCAGAAAGTATTTTAAAGCTCATCTTTATATTTCAAACACTTTATTGTAAATTTTCTTCTAGTTATCACCACATGATAATCTGATTCTCAGTCAACCTGTTTCTTCACCTCTTCCACTAAGGCAAGTAAAACTTCCTTTTTACTTGTGTTTCTTCAAATCTAGTGTGAGCTAAAGTGACATTCAAATATTTTTTTTTCCCTAGGTAAAATTTCAGATACTGATAGAAATACTTCTCATTTAACTGTTTCTTACCTAAATTCCTTTTACTTAAAGGAAAAAGAAAAACCTTTATAATAGTTTGGTATTTTTATGTATCCATTATTTATCAAGTACTTACTGTTACATAAATAGGTATATATGTATATAGAATTTGAGTATGAAAAGAGTTATTTTTAGCTTTAAATATCTTCTGAAGAGCATTCAAATGCAATTAATTTTAAATTTAATCCACAAATAAAAAAGATACTCCTAAATACTAACCATGGAATAAAACAAGGTATTTCCTCACTCAGAAGTTAAGAGAAATTATGAAATATATTTTCAAAAGTATCACTTCCTGAAATGTAATTAGCTATGTAATTTTCTAGCAGAGAAATAGTTACGATATAATTAAGTTATTTTGTAGCACGTACCTAAGGGAGACCAGCTGCCATCTTTGACATTAATTTTGTAAGAATTGCAGGTTATTTCATCACTAGATCTTGGTCCAGAGTGAGCAGTGTTTTCTTAACCTTTGTTTGAGCTGAAATAAACTAAAATACTGACTGACTGAGACTTTAAATAAAATGATCCTAAATTACCCAAGGCAATTTTTTTTAGAACAGCGTTATCAATATGATTCACATGCCATATAATTCACCCAGTTAAATTGTACGATTCAGTGGTTATATTCACTCTGTAAGTATAGAGATTTAGAGAGGTCATTATAATCAATTTTAAACCATTTGCGTCACTCTAAAGGAGAACCCCTGTGCCCTTTCAGTTACCTTCCCTCCCATTTCTCCCATTTCTACACGCACAAACACACACACATACACATACACACTCCCCAGCCCAGGGCAACCATGAATCTTTCTGTCTCTACAGATTCAACCAGATTTGCCTATTCCGGATATTTCATATAAATGGAATCATATAATAAGTGAGCTTTTGGTTTTAGCTTCTTTCACATATAATAAATTGTCCAAAATTCATCCATGTTGTATCATCATTACTTTATTCCTTTCTGTTTCCAACAAATATACCATTATATAGATAGACCACATTTTAGTTATTCATTTATCAGTTGATGGACATTTGGCTTGTTTCTGCTTTTTGGCTATAATAAATAATGCTGCTCTGAACATGCACAGAGTTTTAGTGGACATGTTTGCATTTCTTCAAGAGACTTGTTATTAGTTCTGCTTTATTTAAAAAACGTTAATTTGGTGAAGCCAGTTATTTAGCATTATAAGGGCAACATACTGATTGGCTTACTGAATTACTTACTTTGTCAGTTCAGTATTTATTATCACACAGAATGTCTCAGTTTAGGTTATTTATTTGCTTTTTATGTGTATACCATTGCTCGACTTGGTAGCTGTCGATATCACATTATTCTTACCATTATATCACCAAAGATAGTCCATTTGTAAATCCAAATTTTAATAGGCATATTTACCTTAAGAGAAGTAGACCTGTAAGTCATGCATTTTTCTGATAATCTCCATGAAAGATGAGCCACTAAAAAACAAACTTCCATAAAACAAATATGCTTTCAACCAAAATATCCCTCTTATAGATTGAATTCTTTACTTGGACATTATCTGCATAACAGATCTTTTTTGAAAAGAAAAAAAACTTTTCATTTTCTATATTGAATACAATGTACAATAATTAAATAATTCTGAAACCTCAGAAAACTTCATTATTTTCATAATGTGTTTCTGGTGACATTTTTTCACACATAAGGGAGCAGTCACATTTAAAGTTGAATAAATAATATAATCCTATACTAATCATGACCTTTTTTCACTATTTTGGATAATGAGGTATTTGAATTTTTTTTTAATTGTGTATTTTTGTTTGGATTGACAGTGGTGGCAAGTTCTCAACACTACTTCAAAATTTAGGTCCTGAAAATGCTGTGACACTACTGGTGTTTGCAGTAACAGAACATAAGATTCTCATCCATTCCTTAAGGCCTTCCGTGCTTACTAGTGTGACAGAAGCATTAGTGTCTGTGAGTATCAAAGTTCTTATTGGCAATCAATTTCATTCTAGACCTAATTTATTTATTTAATTTAAAGCTACTTTGAGACTTAGCTAAAATTCAGGAAGTGATGAATTTTTATGTTGTGAAAAAATGTTAATTTTCTGACCATTAATATTATAATTATTTTATTTGTTATCAAATGCTAGACTTCAGGTATGTATATTTAAAAGACATTTTTTTGTGTATGCTGATAAATTATGCTTCATTGTCAAACAGCTGAATATTCTCCTGTCTTTTATTTATCCAAGATGATTTTCCCTTTCCACTGGCCATGCCCGTATGTTCCTCTCTGCCCATTGGCTTTAGCAGATGTCTTGAGTGCACCATGTCCATTCATAGTAGGAATTGATTCAAGATACTTTGATCTCTATGATCCTCCACCAGATGTTAGTTGTGTTGACCTAGATACCAACACCATTTCTCAGTAAGTACATTGTAGTGATTCTATACCAAATCAATTACAACTTCATAGTGTACGTATGTAATTGTATATTTTTTGAATGCTAATTAGAATTCTTTTGAGCTATATTGTAACCAAAGATGGTTATTACCATCTTTGAATCAACTCATACTATTCTTTTTTTTCCCAGATTTTATTTATTTTAGAGAGAGAGAATGAGAGTGTGAGAACTGGGGAAGGGACAGGAGTAGAAGGAGAGAATCTCAAGCAGACTCCATGCTGAACCCAGAGCCCAGCATGGAGCTGGATCTTACCACCCTGCGATCATGACCTGAACCAAAATCAAGAGTCACATACTTAACCAACTGAACCACCCAGACTCCCCCAACTTGTACTGTTCAGTGGGATAGATTAGGGTATTAGGTTTTACTGTAAAGAAAATATATATTTAATCCTCAGATCTTTAAATATTTAAGAAACATTATTATAATCTTATACTTAGAAATTTAGCAGAAGTGAAATTGAGCTTAAAAACAGAAGAATTTATTTTCCATTTTCCAGATAAGTATGGGTAAAATCACAAATTGAATTGGAGTACTATAACCTGATATTTCAATTCTATTTCTAAGTCTTGTGTAATACTATTAGAATGCTAAAACTTCAAGAAAAATTTATATACTGCTTTAAATTTTTAAAATAACTTTTAAATTATACATGATTTTATCACCTTTATACTTTAGGAATATTAGGACTTTGTAAGTTTCCTTTTTTATTGGAATAATATTTAAGTTGTAACTACTGGAGCTCTATTTTTATAGTTTTTTTTTTTTATAATTCAGTTGTTCTCTTGTACCCTTTATTTTCAATTTAATCATACTTAGGCTATTCAGGGAAGAGGAAATTGATGCAATGACCACATTGCATTCACAGGACATACTTAAAATAACTATGAGTTAGTCTATCAGTAAAGCCCAAAAGCTGGTGCACCTTTTACAACTTAAATATGTGTATGTGCAATAGGTTTTACTCCATTTTTAATAAGCAAGCATATTTCATATTAAAGCCTTTTGATTTAATTCTATAATCATATGTTAATTCTAATCTTGTATGTTGAAACCTCAAGTGCCTAAACCACTAGAAAAAAATGGCTTTTTATTATAGGAAAAATAATATATAATATAAAAAAATGTAAAATGATAAATAATATATTATAGCAAGAGAATACTTTTCTGTTATAAAGCATATACACTATCAAAAATTTTTTTTCAGACAACGCTTAACCAAGAAAATATGGAATATACTTTATGCATAAAAGCCACTTTTTATATGGATTTTCAGAATCAAAGATTCTTTACGAGGAACATGTCATTCATTACCAGGAATATTTAATTCTTTAAATATGAAAGTAATATCTCTTTTCTTTGCCAGTTGTTACATGGCACAATGTTTTTAAAAATTGAAATGAAGGGTGATAAATTAGTATATACTGTATTTATTATGGTAATAAGTTACATTTACCCTCTTTTATACTTTCCAGTCTGTTAAAAGAATTTTTTTAACTTTATGTTTTTGTTTTGATCACTATTGAGTTAAAGAATGAAAGAAAACATGGGTCATTTGCACTCATAAGCAGTCTTCCTTCTTGTTATTATTGCCTATAGAAGGACTAAACTAGTGAACTTAACAGCTTTCTACTTTCCTTCATCCAGAATTTCTGGAACCTCAGTCTGAAATTTGAAAGAAAAACAGGTTCTGAATATGCAATTTTGGTTTCTTTTGCCTTCTCTTAGATACATAGAATACAAAGTATGTTATGTATGTCAATAAATTTTTGAAGAAAGGGAAATTAATAGATGTACTAGGCATAAAGCTATATACATAACCTATGTTATTTCATCTTATTCTTTGTATTTTGTGAGGTAGTTTTTATTAACTCCTCTGACAGGTAAGGAAACCAAAGCTTAGATTTTTAAGTAATTTATCAGAAGGCTCATAGTTAATATCTACTGCCAGCTGGATTTTGAAACCATTACTGTCCAGCTCTAAAACCAGTACCTCTGCCGCTAATTATTGGTTATTTATGTAATAGTAATCTTGTAAGTGGAAGTCACCATGAATAAAAATGCAGAAGGCTATCATAGACTCAAACTCAGGAACTAAATTAAGACTCTCCAACCCAGCCAAGTTTTAGAGTGACGACATCAAGGGCAAGAGGAGGAAGTTATGTGAATAAATTATAGAAATTAGATGCAATGCACAGATACCAAGATTCTGCTCATTTATACTGCAGATATATCTTGAATTCCCTTTTTTGCTAGGCACTGGGAATAAAAAGGCAAACCAATTATACTCCTTTCTCCTGTTGCTCATAATCTAGTTTATAAAGCAGGCACTCACACAATGAACAAGGTACAGTGGGAGTGCTGTGTTACAAAGTTTTACCAAGAAAAAATAATGTAAAAAGTGTTCTACATTGTATTCTCTCCCTGTAATGCAAGATTCCATGCCCCTGGTCACATTATAAATGAAATATAACTTTCACTGTAGGACATCTGCAATTGACTCTGTGTTTTTATCCTCATTTGTGGAAAGATAGGGTAGAATCCAAGACAGAGATTCTTTGTCAACCTAAGCTTTCCCATCCATTCTTTTTTCTTTGTTTAGTTTCCAAGGTGATAATTTTGCCCTTTTTGTTCTGTGGGAAGTACAGAGAACATAAAAAAAAAAATTCAACTTCCACTGTACACCTGGACTTTATTATTGTCTTTAGAACATGAGTGATTTACTTTTGTTCTTTTTCTCTCCACTTCTCAAGTTTTCTTAAAAAAAAAAAAAGGTACTCATAGCTTTTAAAGTATAAAAAGATTTAATAAAGAATGAAATCAACAAAGCTATAGTTAAGTCTGAAAGCTTTATGGTGTTTTATCACTGTCTCTTTTCTTCTCTCACCCCTTGTATAGTTTGAAGAATAACCATGTTACAATAATTGTCATAAAGGAGAGTGTAGGAGTACAAAGCTACCACTTTTAAGCAGATATCCTCTTTTATAGTTTTAAAAGTATTTTGGAATGTTATCCTTTATCCAAATAATTTAATTTTATAGATTAAAGAAAGAAACAAAAACAAATACTACTTTTCTGAAAGAAACAAAAACAAATTTTACTTGTAGAAAACTAAGAAACTCAATATTTAAATATACTCAAGAATTTTGATAAGCTTTCTGGATCATCAGTTCATTTTTTCTGTAGGAGTTCAAGTTTTCCACAGTGCCTTTTCTTATAGTCTGTAAGAAAGAAAACCTCTCATTGGTAGGATTTTCCCAATATTTAGGTATCTAAATTCTCTTAAATGGGGTTTTGAGTAATGACCACCATATTAAGTGTGTAGTGATTGGCATAATAATGCAAGTGGAATTTACTCAGTACTGACATAATTATAAATTTTTGAGCTATATTTAATACAGGGCTCTTCCCTCGTGTGAATTAATTTTTAAATATTCTGCATCCCAGCTTAACCTGAGTATTTTTCTCCTATTAATTAGAATTTTTTGCATGTTTTATTTTTTGTTCAATGTATTTTCTCTTTTCCCTTTTTTATGTATAGCAAAAAAAGTCCTCCTAACAAATATATTATTGTTGTCATTTAATCTCAGAACTGGTGACAAGAAAAATGTAGCCTGGAAGATACTTCCAAAGAAACCATGTAAAAATCTGATGAACACTCTGAATAATTTGCACCAGCAGTTGGCAAAATGTAAGTGTATAACTTAATTAAAGGAAGTAATTTAATCTGAAAAAGGACTCCAATTACTTTGCCTTACTTGTAAAAGGATACTGTTTATTTTATCTGAGGGGAATTTTTTTATAATCTTAAGGGCAAATGAACATTAAAGCAAAATTTGTTAGAAGCTGAATAGGAAATTTATAAAATTTATATTTTATATCTACTACATTTTCATAGAACCATTTTCGAATAATAAAATTGAAAAAGAGGTTAAGGTCACTGTTTTCTTTAATTTTACCATTATTGAAATGCCAGGGGAAAAATAAGGGTTTCCTCTTGTATATTTTCTTCATACATAGAATAGAAGTTTAGTTTTGAAAATTTAAGACAGATGGTTTAAATTAGAAAATGCTGATGATTTTGATGGGGTGAGAGCTGGGTCATATCCTTTTCGCCTTTCATGGATTAATGCTATGGCTTACCTCAAATAATTTGAAAATAGAAGCTTGCCAAATGCATTAAGAAATTAATCAAAATGAAAATTGATTAGGATATGGAATACTTCAGTAAAAAGCTTATATAAGAATACCTTGTCAGTGATCCAGAAATACTGATAAGAAGAATTAAACCTTCATTTCTTTAATCCTCTTGGTATTTTATAACAATGGCTCATTCAGGGCCCATAAATTAAAACTTATTGTATGAAAAATGGTCAGTGATGGTGTAGCAATATTTGAGGTTCTCATTTATGTATTTATCATTTATCTAATCCTCTTGGTATTTTATAACAACAGCCCAATCAGGACCCATAATTTAATACTTACTAAATTATTGTGTGAAAAAATGGTCAGTGATAATACAGCAATATTTGAGGTTTTCATTTATGTATTAGGTGAAATGTAAACATAGGAAGGGGACTATATCCTGGAGGGTTCAAAGTGCCTGAATATTTGGAAATAGGCATGGAAGAAGACAATGTTTCCAAAGCAAACCTTAAAATAAGCAGTTGATTTGGAAGCAGCTTATAAGGACTGGGTTATGGTGACATCCCAATAGAACAACATTTTATCTTATAGAACAAATAAATTATGTATAGAACTTTAGTTAAGCTAACTAGTTAATTGCTCTCTAACAAGGCATGTACTTCTTTTAAGTGGCTGAGAAGTCCAGCAGCTTTTGCAGCAATATTTAAAATATTATTAAATTCAGTGAAATAGCCCATCCAGTTCAACTGAAGGGCAGAATCTTAAAACTATAAGCTTTTAAACAGTACTGGTAGTTAACGATTGTGTAACACTTTACAGTGGGCACTTTCACATATAGAAGTTGAGGGAGGTGAAATAGCTTGTCAGAGATCAGACAGTTAACAAGGATGAAGTTAGGATTAAAATCTAGGCCTTATGTATCAATGCCCACATTCTTCCTAGTACTGTTACTTTTTTGGACAATAACAACTCCAGAAAGAAGAAAAAAAAACTCTCTAAGGTAATTTATTGTTCCTCATATTTTAAAAAGTGTTTAAATTTTGAAACAATCACAGATATTTCTCTGACCTTTGAGAATAGATGCCCCATTACTTCCAAATGGAATATATTTCCTACCAAAAAACATATTCTTCTGTATCAGTGCAATCTAACCATGAAAATCAGGAAATTATCATTGAGCGTTACTGTCATCTTTATCCACAGACCAGATTCTAGTTTCATCAGTTATCATAATAATGTTCTTTATAGCAAAGTCATCTATTTCCAAATCAGGTGTTATAATTTAGTTTAAGTCTATTTAGTCTCCTTTTCTCTAAACAGTTCCTTGATTTTTCCTTCTTCTTCTTGATTCTTTTGAAGATGATACTTCCTATCATAGAATGGTCCATGATGTGGGTTTTCCTCATGGTAAATACAGGTCAGATGTCTTTGGCAAGACTATCGTAGAAGTGACACTATGTTCCTTTCCTAGCATCCTTACCTAGGATCCTTACAACATCCTTACCATATGTCCCATAATTTATGACGATGTCTACTTTGTGCACTTAAGGTGGCGTCTACCAGGCCTCTCTATTGTGAATTTATTATTTTGCTACTAATGGCTTTAGCATTGAATTGTTCAGGAAGAGGAAGAGCTGTTTTTCACATTTTAATCCTCATGTGTTTTTCCTGTAGGCACTTATATTTTTTAAAAGGAGTGGGCAGTGGGCAGAGATAGGACTAATGCATTTACCCCTGTATCCTGCTGATATGGTTGCTATGATTTTCATTTATTAGTTTATATATAGTTGCTTCAGAACATGAATTTTTTTGATGGTTGTCAGATAAACAAATAATTTTATATTTACTTTGGTTGAAATATATGCAGCAGAGCCTAAAAAACGATGTAGCAAGCTTTGCCAGGGTTTACCTGTCATGAAGTTGTATAAACACAGAGTTCAGGTAGCTTGAGACCTTTTGAATACAGCACATGTAGTTCTTTCAATTTTATTGAGATATAATTGACATACAGGACTTTATAAGTTTAAGGTATACAGCAGAATGACTTGACTTACCTATATAATGAATTTATATTGATATCATTTTGAACATTGGTTTCAACAGTTTGGAAAAACCACTCAAACTCATTTTCTTCACAGTGCAGCAGAGACCAAGAGACGATGGACTAATGGACTTAACAATGAATGACTATGATTTTAATTCTGGAAAAAGGTTGCATATGATAGATCTGGAAATCCAAGAGGCATTTTTGTATTTCATGGCCTCTATTTTAAAAGGTTATAGATCATACCTAAGACCAATAACACAGGCCCCGTCTGAGACAGCCACAGATGCCTCCTCTCTTTTTGCGCTACAAGGTGAGTGATTGTATAGTTTTATACTTTTCATTTTATTGAGTTTAACCTTGTGATGATTCAGTTGCTTTCTGTGTTAATTAATAGCTCATGTTTATAAAAACACATACCTATTTTGGGAATATGTGAAGATCGACTTTGTTGGTACTCCATTTCCACAAAACTAGTTACTTCTTGGACACATTAGTTCTAATCCCATTAGCTAAATATTTGAAAAGCACAGTGCTTCCTAACCATGTAGAAATGTTGTGTCACAGATGTGTTGTGATACTGATATTTTTAGCTTTCAAAGCAGCTGGGCAATATTGAACACTCAGAGGAGCCCCTGGGATGGCCACCTCCAGGCATGGGCAGCCTCATTCATTTTACTTCAGTGTGCTCTAGAAATATTACTTTCTGTTTGTGCCCTGAAGCAAAAGAAGTTGGAGAGCCCTGGAGTATAATTTCTGTCATAATACATATGTATTTTTCTTTTGTGGTATATAACATTTGTAAGAGAAATTCATTTAATAAGCATATATTGAGTTTCTCTAAATGCTAAGTATATAGTGGTATGCAGAAGACACATGGTCACAAAAAGAGAGAGAGAGAGAGACATGGTCACTTCTCCCATTGAGCTTATAGGCAAGAAGATAAGCAATTTGAAAATAATATGAATGAACACTTTATTTCAAAACTTAAAATCACAGAAATCCCTTCCAAGGAATTTATGTCTGAGCCATGGTCTCAGGGATGAGTAGAAATTAGCCACACAAAAGAAAAGTAGAAGACAGTTTTAAGCAGAGAAAACAGATGGAAATAATTTGAGATTATGGGCCCCCAAAAAAGGCCCAAATGTACTGTAACTGACCACAGCGAGCAACGTGGAGCATGAAATCAGGAAGTAAATTTTTACTCTGTTTCAGTAAGACACAGACATAAGCAAATACTAGAAGAAATGTAACTGGGGCTTTGAGAAAGCCAAATACATGGATAAAGAGCATGCCATGAGCATAGAGCATGCAACACCTGCTCGAGGAAAAAAGGAATTTTAAGCATGCTTTCAGATTTGCTACTTTATGTGTAATCTTCAAGGTAGTGAGGGGACCACAGAGACAATTCTGGGTGAGGATTTGAAAGATCTGGATTGAAGTTCCCTTCCTGTTGCTGTCTTTTTCAGGTCATGTCCCTTCTCAGGAGTCTTCGTTTCTTTTTCTTCAAAGTGGTGGGTTGAGGGGGTATGTGGTTAATCAAGTTTCTCCTGGCTTAAAATTTAATGAATCTTTGAATGGTGCTATATTTTGTGACATTATGAATTTATGTTGAACAGCTTTCTTAAGAAGCCGGGACCGGTCACATCAAAAATTCTATAGCATGATGACCAAAACACAAATGTTCATTCGCTTCATTGAGGAATGTTCTTTTGTCAGTGATAAAGATGCAAGCCTGGCATTTTTTGATGATTGTGTAGATAAAGTAAGTAATAGTATGTCTACAGTGCCCTGACTTATTTTGTGTGATTGTTTTAAATGTTGAGTTATATTTCTATTTAACTTTTATCAGCTTTTAACAAAATCTAAGTTCATTCCATTTCATCATTGACTCTTTATTATGGAAGTTCTATTGGGCCTACTAGATACTAAAGAGCACCTCTTAGAAGTACCTTGCAGGATTTTACTGAATGATCAGTTCTATTTTAGCACTCAGGTGTGTAACCTTGCCTGCCCACTTACAGACTATAGGAGTTTCTCCAAGTGTGTGGACCTCAACTTGAAATCCTTAATTTTCACCTTTCCTTTTTGAGGACTGCCATATGCTGAGAGTAGGTGTAGAGCATAATGAATATTTTACTTGAATATATTTACAATTTGGAAGTGAGTTTGTAGCTTAAATTAAGTGAATTAATTGTGGTATTTTAAATTCGTGTGTGAAACCTTCCCTTCCCCTTCAGTCCTAATATTATTAGGTGGGATGGAGCAAGGTAGGTATCCCTACTGAACAGAGAGGAATTTGGGAACAGTGGCCAGAAGGGGGGTGTCAAAACATGAATGGGGTGAAGAAGGAAGAGCATCCTAGCATTGGGTATTGGAGCCCAAGAAAGGTGAAGACAACATCCATGCAAGGGTGACCTAGCACAGAGAAAAATCAGAGGATGAGAGAATAAAAAGAGTGTCCATGCCAGGGGAAGGATGCGAAGAGTATCCATGCAGAAACAGCATGGAGTATCAGAGTCTGAGCAAGGTAAGGAGAGTATCTCTACTGAGTAGGGGCAGCTAATGGGGTATCAGAGTTTGATATGGATGAGGAAGATGCCAGCTTGATGGGGGTAAGGGGTTGGTCTGGAAGTAGTTGTTGAAGCCAAATTAGGGTGAAGAAGTCATATATGTGGGGAAGGGTAGTGGTGGAGATGGGAAAATATAGCATATGGGGAAATGGATCAAATAAGTAAATATGTTAAGAACAATGAAGTTACTCACTGTCAGAGAAGGGACTAAGTAATACAGAAAAGGAGAAAACCTGAATGAACCCTGAGGTATTAGAATGAAATTGAGGCTTGATGTATCATTGGTATTCAATATGTATAGAAAAAATAGAAATAAATATAGATATAAGTGCGTGTGTCTTTCTGTGAACATATACTCCCTATCTCTGTACAATAGGACCTAGGGGCAGCCATCTCCAATAGCAATGAGTACACCAATGCACAGATTTTGGCTTCTAAATACCATTCTCCATTAAAAGGAATTAGGACTCCTTGGAGAAATGATTGGGTCTAGGGCAAGGAAAGTACAAAATGAGCCCTGAAATACCTTGTTCTGGAAAATAAGAAATCACTCCAATAATGGAGACGTGTTTTTTAAAACAACGCCACACATATACAGGCAGATGCTTGTGCATGTGTGTGTTCATGCGTGCGTGCGCACACACACACGCAGACAAGCCAGCTTGAGGGACTCCCACTGATTACATCTGGAACAACTTAAACATCAAATGTTAGTGATAGATCATAACCCATTGAAAAAAATAGGAAACTATGAGTCTATACAAATATCAATCAAGAGTGATGAGAAACAGGACTTTAATTTCAAAGTACCTCTGCACAAAATATGTATTCATTACAAAAGGGGAAAGAAAGAGTAACTTTATGGTGGAACAGAATGCCTGGCAGACCCCACTTTTATCTAATCAAAGTGAATGTCATCAGTAGTGGAACAAATCAGCATCATACGCCTATAATAGGCCACAGTGAGAATGCAACAACTCTATGATATTTCTGGCAAAGATGCATATAACCTGCATAATCTCAAGGAAATTTCACACAAACTCAAATTAAGTGACATTCTACAAAATACCTATTCTGTAATCCATGAACTGTCAGGGTTAAGAAAATAAAGGAAAAATTGAGAAACTGTTCAAAGAGACTTGAACTTGACTGAAGAGACTTGACAAGCAAATACAATATATAGTTCAGAATTGAATGCTTTAGGCAGAACATTATTAATGTAATCATTAAAATATGTATGTAGTTTGAGGATTAGACTATAGTAGTGTAACATGTTAATTTCTACATTTTCATGCTGTGTTATGGTTAGATAAGAGAATGTCATCGTTTGTAGGAAGTACACACTAAAGCATTCAGGGGTGGTGGGTCATCAGGCCAGCAATTTACTCTGTAAAGATGAAAGGGGAAGAGTTGTTTGTACTTGAAAGGTTCCTATACTTGAAACTCTCATATAAATTTGTGACTAGATGTACATAATGTTCATGATTTTATGCCCATGACAATAGAAGAAGGGGAGAGAGCAAAGCTTTGTCATATATTTACTCAATAGGTTATACTTGTAAGGTTGTTTAAAGAAGTCCATCATGTTCAAATTTATGTGACTGAAAGAAAATTAGTGATTTTTGAGGGCATGGGGCATAACAGCCAAAATACAGCTCATCCCTCAGTATTCAGAAATTGGCTCAGTTCTGAGTTGGACTCGAAAGTGTTTTTTACTATTAAACCAGTACCAAATATGTCTTATAAAAATGAGAAATGATTCTAACTATATCAGATGTAATAGGAAAAACACTGCCTTGAGAATAAGGACTACTTGAGTCTCAGCTCTTATACTTGTGATTTGAGACAAGTCATCTAGTCTTTCTGTGTTGTTTTCTCACCTATGTTTAAAATACATTGTGAGGAGAGATCACTTTGCATATTTCCCAGTGTTCAAAGTAGTATTGGATGAACTAAAAAGTAGAAAACTCTTTTTCTATTGATTATTTTTTATATTTTACCAATTTTTGATTTTATAGAATGGCCATTCATTTGGTTTTATCATTTCACGACATACAAATGTTTGACTTTTGAATGACTTATACATATGAAGAACAAGAGCAAGTTAAGATCCTTCCATTTAGAACACTTGATGGATGAATGATGTAGAGAAATACTGTTGCTTGTGCTGATAGAGAATGTTAAGGTGCCTAGAAATGATCACCCTAGTTCTTGAAATGCTTTGGAGTTGGGAAAAAAAAATGGATATATGCCATTATCCACTTAGAACTCATAATTCTTTTTTTTCATAGAAATGGATGTAAATGATGATTAGCTGTGGTTCAAATGGTGCCCCTAGGACATGTTTTAAAAAACAAAGTTTATTGAGATATAATATACACATAGTAAATTGCACCTCTGAAATGTACAGTTTGATGAGTTTTGGCAAATAAGATTTCCATGTGGGGGCACCTGGGTGGCTCAGTGGGTTAAAGCCTCTGCCTTCGGCTCAGGTCATGATCTCAGGGTCCTGGGATCGAGCCCCACATCAGGCTCTCTGCTCAGCAGGGAGCCTGCTTCCCTGTCTCTCTCTGCCTGCCTCTCTGTCTACTTGTGATCTCTGTCTGTCAAATAAATAAATAAATAAATCTTAAAAAAAAAATAGATTTCCATGTGACCATGACTCCAAAACATAGACCATTTCTATCAACCTGATTTTGAATACTCTATTTAGAAGTGGACTTTTAGAACCCTGCCTTCTTTGTAGGTTGAACTCTGCTTATATAGAGCTTCAAAATCCTGTTTATTGAGAGGTAGCTCCTTGACAGTTTTATTTTCATTGAAGCATTGTGCCAAGAATTTGACTTTCACTTGTCTTAGCCAAATCTGTAGGTTTGCTTTATTTGGTGCTTAATAGAAAGAGTAAATAAATAGAAAATGCATGGCAAACAGAAAAGTGTGCTTTAAAACATAATTTCTCTATCCTTTTTTATAGGAATAATTGCTTGGTTTTATGTAAAAAATGATGTTTCTGGGGGTGTCTAGCTGGCTGAGGAGGTAGAGCACGTGACTCTTAATCTGAGGGTCATGAGTTCAAGCCCCATGTTGGGCGTAGAGCCTATTTTTAAAAAGAGAGAGATGTTTCTTACACCATTATGCACTTTGGTGGAAGTTTTCCCCTGTGGTACGGACTTCCAGTGGTCATCCATATATGCTCATTGAGCTTGCCTTGTGAACAGTAACACACATTCATGTAATAATTTGTTCCTCTGCCAAGCTAACTAATCATAAGGGACTGAACTAGTGATCAGAGTTTTGCTAATAGCATACTTAAGCCACTACATTGATTAATCCAAATGGGAACACTGAATTTGTTGTGCAAATCCAATTAACGATGCAGAAGACAAGAAATCTTGTTCTCTTTTTCTACTCATTTTATGGACCCTGTTCACAAGTTTGTGTTTTAGCTAAGAATTCATATACAGTAATGTGAGTATCACATGGTTTTTAAAATACTCATTAATATTGTAAGACATATAACACTTCTGCTAGGTACCTAGGGCATCATGTTCTAAGAAGGATATTTTATCACTGATAATTACTAGATTATATTGTCTAAGAATTTCTGAAAGTAGGTCACCTCCTATTTACTTTGAGTCAGTGCAGGACTTGATGAGAATAATCGCTTAAAGAATATACATTCTGTCCAAAAAAAGCCAATCCTGTTTCATGTGTAACCACTGTTTCTAGACAGATTATTTTCCTGAAATTCTATTTACCTACTCAAAATCTAGATCCAACAAAGGATCACTTATATATAATGGAATCATGTTGCACTTAAAAATTTTAGTGACTAAGAAAATTAAAACTGAAAATTAACTGACTAAAGCATAGTTACCTGGATGTGCTTTATTATAATTCAAGATCTTTATTAGAGAAAATAATAAAATGTCACAAGATCCAAAATACATCTTAATAACCTTCATATGCAGTTAGAGGTTAATTGTATTCCTAGTTTTGTTAAGCAGAACTGTCTGAAATAGTAAATAATTATACAGTACTGGTAGTACCTTTCATTTTTTAATACCACAGTTTAAGTATGCTTAGTAAAGCAAGTGAGTACTTGCTTTTAATCTGCAAATGTTATATGAATATCAATAATACTTTAAAATAATCATTTATGTGGGTTTGTTTCTTAGTTGGGTGACTTTTAATCATGTAAGTGAACAGATACTCTTGCCTCTGGTAATTTAGCTATGGGAAATAAGTAATATTTATATATAAATTACATATTATATATTTATATATAGATATTTTTATATAAATTATATATAAATAATATTATATATACATTAACTATCTAAGTCAATCCATGACAAAGAATGAATAGGAATTAGACATATTCCTCTTTTAACCTCTGCATATTCAAACAGAAAACATTTGCCCAATTTTAGGAAACTAGAGTGGGTAATACTGAATAGGACTATGAAAAACAATGTATGAGAATTATTTGAGCTTCATTTATGACTAATTTAAGAACCATGTGTTCTTGTTCTTCATATGATTATGTTTTAAATCCTTACAATCTGTTCCTATAGGAGGGTTCTTAACTAAGGGCAGTTTTGTTTAACAGATAGTCTGGTAAGATTTTTCTTAGTCTCCCAAGCATCCCTCTGCAGTGTTTGCTAAGTATATTAATGTCTTATGGAAAAAATATGAAGAGAATATGAAAATTATTTTAATTTTATCCTGTTGTGGGTGTTGGATTTCTTTTTCTTCCAATGGGCAGATGTCACTGTGCTTTCCAAGACAGAAATGGCCAACTGATAAATGTAGGATGTATATAGCATGACTTTTTTTATAATGTTGAAATGCGATTTCATTGGTATACAGGTTAAGGGAAATATCTTTTCCCAGGGTACTGAATCTGCAAAGTATTTTAATAGACTTTATAGTGCTGAGAATTAGAGCAGCTGTCCTTATACAGGTTTTTTTCTATGTGATCAAAGTGGCTGGAAATTTAGGAGTGCCTGGGTGGCTTGGTCGGTTAGGTGTCTGCCTTGGGCTCAGGTCATGTTCCCAGGATCCTGGGATCAGCAACCCCTCCCAACCCCCCCCTGCACCCAACCCGCAGGCTCCCTGCTCAGAGACTCCTGGCTTCTCCCACTTCTCTAGCTTCTCCCTCTGCCCCTCCCCCACACATGTTCTCTCTGGCTCTCTCTGCTCTCTCTCTCTCTCTGTGACAAATTTTTAAAGAATAAATAACAAGTAAACAAAAAAGTAAAAACATCTATTGTTCATAGACAAGCATTTTGCTCTCATAATGTTCAACCCTGGACACAGGAGTAGTTTCCACCTTTCTTTCCAGTGACCTTGGGTATTTAACTATCTCTTCGTCTTCATTATCATTGCTGCTCTTACAATTAGATCAACCACATTTCATCTGCATCAAATGTTTGTGCGTAGAGCTTCTCATTGTTCTTGGGTTGCCCCTGAAAACTGTATCCTATTGGGTTACCTATGATTTGAGTTATCATTAACATATTCCTAATGCTGTTGTTTTAAAAATACTGCTCAGTTTGCTGATAATGGCTCAGGTGTTCTCTGTTTTTATTGAAAGTTTTAATTTTTAACAATATTATTAAATGACTAACAGAACAGGGAGTGTGGAAAATGAAAGAGAGAAAAAAACTTTGTAAAGCCCAGTGCCCTTTACTTTCAGTGTTTTTTTACATAATTATAATTATAATCATATATTTATATAATTATATAATTATAAATATATAATTATAAAATGATTATAAAATAATTATAAAAATAAATATATAATTATAAGTTTCCCAATTTTTTATACAACCAGATCTTATAGGCATTTTTAATATCATTGTCAAATCTCATAAAAGGAAATATTCATTTTTCCTACAGTAAAACATAACAATTAACATAACAATTTAAAAAGTCAAATAATTTTCCAAGGCTTTGGTCTCATTCCTTCCTGCCCCTAGTTTTTACTCCCCAAAGGCAACTACTTTCATCCATTTCTTTCCATCTCTTTCATCCAGTTCTTCAGCTTTTTCCCTTAAGATTTCCAAATAACATGTTTTTATTGCTGCTGGTTGTTTTATGAATTATCCATTAATTATCCATTAATGTTTTATGTATTATCCATTAAGGTCATACCTACCATACCACCTGAATTCTCCCAGTGTCATTATAAGGAATTTTGCTCAAATTGTTGTTCGGTGTTAATATTATTATCACTTTGCATATCATCCCAGCTAGGCCACATATATATATATATATTAATTAGATTTCCTTTCATGCATGGATTTTGTTTTCTCTGAAGTTAATAATTACTGTATTTTCTTGTTTTGTGTCTATTAACTCATCTCCAAACTTTTCTACAAAAGTGGAAAATCTAAAAATCTCAGTTTTTCCAACATATCAGGTAATCTATCCATTTGATTTTTTTTTTTTAATTTTTGCTGGAAGTTTCCGTGTGTATTGCAGTCTGAACTGATAGCTTGCTACTCTGTCATCCTGATTTTTTCCTTCACCATCATCTTGGGACTTATATTGACTTCTCTCCAGAGTTGGATCCCCTGCTTTCTGGCTTTAGTAACTTCTTTCTTAGTGTATTTCCTTTTGATGGAGCACATCTCCCAATAGCTTAGTGAGAGAGCGTACATGAGAGATAAACATTTTTTGATGCCTTACCTGTCTATAAATGTCTTTATTCTCTCCCAATACTTTTTTTAAAAAAATTATTTATTTATTTGACAGACAGAGATCACAAGTAGGCAGAGAGAGGAAGGGAAGCAGGCTCCCCACTGAGCAGAGAGCCCGATGAGGGGCTGGATCCCAGGTTTCTGGGATCATGACCAGAGCCGAAGGCAGAGGCATTAACCCACTGAGCCACCCAGGTGCCCCCTCTCCCAATACTTGATTGCTAATTTGGCTGATGTAAAAAAATTTTTTTTTTGAAAGTTATGTAAAGCTTTATTCTATGCCAAGCATTAGAAGTCAGACTGACTGGCCAGGGCCGCCTCCGAAGAGAGCGATGCCCCTTGGTCTTACAGGCTAGTTTTTTGATGTAAAATTTTTAAGTCTTCTAGCTCCAAATGTAATTGTTGAGAATACCATTTGGTCTAATGTTCTGTTGATTTCTGACCTTTTGTACCTGATTTTTTCTTCTCTCTGAAAGCATTTAAGATCCTTGATATTCTAAAGTTTCATAAGGATATGCCTAGTGGAGGCCATCTTTTCTTCGTTGAGTTGAATACGTGCAGGCCCTTTTACTCTATGGACTCATTTTCTTCAGATTCAGGGCAATTTTCCTGCATCCCATTCTTTCTTTACTCCATTTCTTCAGTTCTCTTTTTCTGAAGTATGTATTACTTGGACACTGGCCTTCCTATCCTGATACTCCTAACTTTTTTCATCCCATGTTCTCTCTGTTTTTCATCTCCACTTTCTGGGAGATTTCTTCAAGTTTATTTTTCCGACTTTTGTAGTATAATTTTGACTTCTTTCACATTTATAATTTCTCTAAGTCTCTTTTTTTATAGCATCTTCTTATCATGGATATAAGCTTATTTGTTTTAGTTATTTTGAGCAGTTTTTTCCCTCTGCATTGTCTCTTCTGCTTTTTTTCCCCAATGGCATTTTTAAAATTTATTAATTATTTTTATTAACATATAATGTATTATTTGCCACGGGGGTACAGGTCTGTGAATCCTCAGGCTTACACACTTCACAGCACTCACCATTTCACATACCCTCCCCAATGTCCATAACCCAGCCACCCTCTCCATATCCCCTGTCTCTGCTTCTTCTTACTCACGTGTTGCTTTTAATATTTGTTTGTTTTATTCTTCTTCAAGTTATTAGTTTTCCTTGTGTGATCTTTGGTCAGTATTTCAAGAATGAGGCACAAGAACTCACTGGAGCTTTAATGGGAAGGTGAGGCTTGGAGTTTCCTTAGGTATGAGATTGATGGTCATAAAAGAACTCACCTATTTCATTAGAGTCCCTGTTTGATCAGTGTCTATAATTCTTTTCTTTTAGGCTGCTTAATTTCCCCAAGAGGTTATCTCCAGTCTTTAGCCTGAGGAGTATAAGACTGGTTGCCAGTGTTCTCACAGCAGAATGGGGAAGGTAGCTGAGGGCTTTCCCTTGTATCGTGTAGGTTTTTACTCACTTCACCTGTTTTTATTAACCTTCTTCATCTGCCACAGCTCTGCTTGGTGTCCTCAAGTCTAGAGTCCCTCTGGGTCACACAGAAAGACCCAACCTCATCTATGGCCACGGTGTGAAGAGGTAGTGCCCTAATACTGAATTGGGTTAGGGATCTGGGAGTCCTTAACTGGCTTTTAACCAGTTCTCCTGCTTCAGCAACGTGTCCATTCCCATCTTCAAGGTCATTCGAGCATTTTTCATTCCTGATCTTTCTGGGACTCTGGAGCAAAATGGCTAGATTTTTGGCTTTTTCTCCTTTATCCCCTCCCCAGTGCCATATCTGTGGCTTTCAGCTTTCACAGGTCACATCAATCTACTTTGCAGCTTCTAAAATGTTTTTCCAGCTGTGCTATTGTCCTCTCTCCAGTTCATTTTATCTTTGTGGGTCATTGTTTTGTGTGTGTGTGTGTGTGTGTGTGTGTGTGTGTTTCCAATCCCCTTACTTCTCAGTTTGGTGAGATTTCAGGAGGGATTGAAAGTAAATTGTTGTGTTTAATTTGTCTTGTTCAACCAGGATTGTGTGTGATCTTTATTACTTTAATTTTTAATGATTGTATATTTCATCTATTTATCATACTTTACTTGCTTTTTTGAAATATGGGTGACTTCCAGTGTATTGCTA
Organism: Mustela putorius furo; assembly: GCF_011764305.1. NCBI lineage: Eukaryota > Metazoa > Chordata > Mammalia > Carnivora > Mustelidae > Mustela > Mustela putorius. Next base: position 9,286,808 of record NW_025422045.1, on the reverse strand, counting down.
TTGCAATCCTGCAAAAAAAAAAAAAACATTTTTCATGCTGATAGATGTTTTTCATGTTAGATTATTTTCTTAGAATAAGAATAAGGCAGATGTGTTTAAATATATCTTGCTTTCTAAAGAAGACTTTACCTATTTTGAGTACCAGCAGGATATGTGATTATCTAGTTTACTGTATCTTTGCTAATTTCACTATATAAAAGTTCTTTTTTGACAGGCTAGAAAGAAAGGTATCCTTTTTTAATACTGATTTTTAACTATCCTTCAACAGAATTTAAATACTTATTCTAAAACCAATATATTCTACTTTGCCTAAATTTTTATTATTAAATTTTATTTGCTTAAGCTTTTATTCTGAAGATTGATTACTTTATAATTTGTGGAAAAAACCAATAAAGCTAATACATATTATTTTTGATTGGAAAATAACAATATAAGGAAAAGACAAGCAGTAATACCATTACCCAGAGGTAACATTTTGATAAGAGTATACATGTGTGAAAGAGAAAAACACAAGTATATATATGTGTATAGATACACATATGTATATATGGCATACATATTCACTCTTTTAAAAAATTAGAATCAAAATATATGTAAAATGGATTTTTGTCATTTATCATTACTTTGTGAATATTTTTTCATGTCATTAATTATTCTGAAACATCTTTATTGTTTTCTAGCTCACTATATGGATATATCATTAAAAACATTCTTTAATCTTGGGGATTATAGCAGGTAGTTATGTGAAATTATAAGTGACAATTTATGTAAGAACACTGTGAGTGTCCATTTTTTTTTAATAAAAATTTAAAAATTTTTAAAGCTATCCTTGGCCTTTTTTGGTATATTGTGCCTTAAATCCTTATCTTAAAGAGTTAACTTTTTATAATTCTTGTTCACCCATTTATTTCCAACTGGTAATGTGATATTCTCTCTAACTTAATAAAGTGCTGTGGGTTAAATTTTGTCATATGTATGATATCTTGTTGTGGTTTTTTGTTTGTTTGTTTGTTTGTTTTATAATTTTTTATTTTTTATAAACATATATTTTTATCCCCAGGGGTACAGGTCTGTGAATCACCAGGTTTATACACTTCACAGCACTCACCAAAGCACATACCCTCCCCAATGTCCATAATCCCACCCCCTTCTCCCAAACCCCCTCCCCCCAGCAACCCTCAGTTTGTTTTGTGAGATTAAGAGTCACTTATGGTTTGTCTCCCTCCCAATCCCATCTTGTTTCATTGATTCTTCTCCTACCCACTTAAGCCCCCATGTTGCATCACCACTTCCTCATATCAGGGAGATCATATGATAGTTGTCTTTCTCTGCTTGACTTATTTCACTAAGCATGATACACTTTTTGTTTGTTTTTAATTAATGCCAGTGTTGTGCTTTTTAGCTTATGAGCTCTTTTTAGGCATTTTAGAGTCTGCTAAGTTTTCACTTTTTGTGAATATTACCTTGCCATAGAGTATCTAGAAGAGATTGTACTATTCAAGTGCTTTCAATACTGATGTGATTGGAATTTTAACTCAAATCTGCTTCTAGGTAAACTGGAAAAACTTAGAGAAGTATCTTATATTTAGTAAAAATGAAACCTAGAACAAGGTATTCTCAACACATACATACACTTGGGTTTGTGCATTTTTTTAAAATATTACTTTTTGAGTACATTCTCATTATTCAAAATGCAAAATAATATGAAAAGGTATACATTGGGAAATCTGGGTCCTATCTCATCCTTTATTCCGTTCATCACCCTTCCCCATATGGGAAATTACTTTTCATAGTATTCTTTAGTATATCTTTATGTGAATACAAGCAAAAAATGAGTGTGTGTTTTTATTTTTCTCTCTTTTTTACTCAAAAGATAATATATTGTATACACTGTCCTGTACCTTGTTATGTTTACTTAATTATCTTAGAAATCTTTTTTAATGGTGCATAGAAGACTTGCTCATTTTTTTAAATAGTTCTTTAATATCCAGCTATATAAATGTTTTATTTAACCATTCCCCATAGACAAATTCTAGGCTAACCAATGTATTTTTCTTAATGTATGTTTTTTAAACTTTTTCAGGTGGATATGGACAAGAGTGGTGAAATGCGACTTATAGAACTGGATGAATCTTTCAAAAGTGAACATACTGTTTTTGTAACACCACCTGAGATCCCCCATCTACCCAATGGTGAAGAACCCCCTTTACAGTACAGGTATTCAAGAGGCAGAATGTTTGAGATTGAAAGAGAGAAGCAATCCATCATCTGTGACGTAGCTTTCTAAGGACTGTGGTATTTTCAAAAATCCAAACTTTACAGATTCCTAATTTTTAGGTGGTAAGCAAGCTTATCCCACATCCATTACTAAGTTTTGAGGTATAAAAAGCAAAGAGTTGTAATTTTGCATAATGTAGACTTGGTTAGCTCTCTATATGTATATAAGTATCTGTTCTCATAAATGTTGGTTAAACTTAGTTAGGACCTCACCCCACCAAAATGCAGCACTTTTATTACAGATTTTGATTTTTGTTTCTCGTTTTAGCTGATTCTCTCACTTTCATCCCCTTTCCCACACACATAGTGATTAATGTAACCCTGGTTTACAACAGGATTAAATCTAAGTTAGTCAATATTTGTGGCCTTAATTTTAATAATATAATTTTGGGGGCTATTTTTTTGTGAGTTTTTATTTAAGTTGTGGAAATTCAGAACTACTGGGAATCAATCAGTTAACTTAGGAAATTTGGTCAGATCCTGCAGTAAGTGTTTGGTATATAGGTTTGAATGATACATTGTTCCTGCTTTCAAGTCTAGTGGGAAAGAGAAAAGTTCTGAGCATAGTGAAGTAAGGTTGTCATAAAGGTAGATTTATTATACATCTGGATATCTATCCAGATGTGTATTATACACATACATTTGTTACCTACTAGAGGTAGTTTCCAGTATGCATTTATTTTTACTTAAAATGGCACTTCCTTTTAGATTTTTTTTTCTTTCTTTTTTTTTTTTTATTTTAATTTTTTATTTTTTATAAACATATATTTTTATCCCCAGGGATACAGGTCTGTGAATCACCAGGTTTACACACTTCACAGCACTCACCAAATCACATACCCTCCCCAATGTTCCTTTTAGATTTTAAATGATTTCTTTCTCTGGTAATACTTTCTTACTTTAAAGATTTTAAAACCATTTCACATCTATCATTCATTAGTTCACAGTTTATTTTCATTGAAAAAGGATTTTTCAGGACACCCTCATTTATAACTTGGATTAAATTCTTCTTTTTACAGATGAAAAAGTGGTGCAACAGGTGTTTATGAATGTTGTTGATTAATTCATAGGCCACTCAGTTCCTGCCCTTACTTTTCATCTATTGATGATGTTGCTCAGATCACTTTTTAGAAATCTGGGTTTTGTCAGAGGTGTTTAAAATCTCCTAATTTCTCTCTTTCTCACTTCTTTTTCTTTCTAAACAAGATCTCATTTCTTTGATCTGTTTGTACATTACACTTCTAAGACTGTCTTAGGAACAGGTTTCACTAATATAGTTTTGTTTTTCTTTTTATGCTTTGACTTTAACTTTTTTTTCTTTTTTTAAATTTATTTTTTATTTTCAGCATAACAGTATTCATTATTTTTGCAATTTTACTTTTAGATTTAGTCCTCTAATTTAAAAAAAAAAAATTACTTAGCTTAGAAAGTTCCCGAGTCTTAAAGAATCTAAGTCACTTCTTATGTTGAGACTAACAATATAATTTTGCAATCATACACATCATTGGAAATACAACTTAAATGTCTTCAGTGAGCATAGTGTGTCCTCTTAGTGAGAGGTTACTCATATTCAACATTGTCTGTGTGAAATGATAGAGTAGTAAGTTTCCATAAGATACACAGAATGGACATCAGTTAGAATGGCAAAAATCAACAAGGCAAGAAACAAGTATTAGAGAAGTTGTGGAGAAAGGGGAACCTCTTATACTGTTGGTGGGAATGCAGATTGGTACAGCCACTTTGGAAAGCAGTGTGGAGGTTCCTCAAAAAATTAAAAATAGAGATACCCTATGACCCAGCAATTGCATTACTGGGTATTTACCTCAGAGATACAGATGTGGTGAAAAGAAGGGCCATATGCACCCTGATGTTCATAGCAGCAATGTCCACAATAGCCAAAATGTGGAAAGAGCCAAGATGCCCTTCAACAGATGAATGGATAAAGATGTGGTCCTTATACATAGTGGAATATTACTCAGCCATCAGAAAGGATGAATGAATACCTAACTTTTACATCAACTTGGATGGGACTGAAGGAGATTATGCCAAGTGAAATAAGTCAAACAGAGAAAGTCAGTTATCATATGGTCTCTTACTTATGGAACATAAAGGATAACATGGAGGACATTAGGAGAAGGGAAAAACAAAGGGGGAGAAATCAGAGTGGGAGATGAACCATGAAAGACTATGGACTCTGGGAAACAAACGGAAAGTTTTAGAAGGAGTGGGGTGGGAAGACAGGTGGGCCTGGTGATGGGTATTAAGGAGGCACAGATTGCATGGAGCACTGGGTGTTATACGTAAACAATGGATCATGGAATGCTATACCAAAAACCAATGATGTACTGTATGGTGACTAACACACACACACACACACACAAAAGATACACAGAATGGTCTTATTATCACACCATGTACATATAATGAACTTTTTACAGGTTGTAATTTTCCTGAACTTCTTTGCTATTTTATTCCTACTTAACATTTAATATTTATTTTTTCACTTTACTGAATTTGCCTGTGGTAATGTATAACAGATACAGTTTACCATCTTTTATTATAGCTGGTTTTCTTCTCAGTTAATCGAAACTACTGTTATACCTTTAGGAAGGCTATAAAGTAGGTTCAGTTTGATGCTCAGGGGCTTCTTCTGTTTTAGCATCGCTCTTTCCTAGCTGCAGCTACCTTTCACATTCCCAATAGGGCCATTCATTCTAATGTTTTTGCTGCCCCCATCTTTTTCTTTGTCTTCATCTTCATCTTCTTCGTTGTCGTCGTCGTCGTTGTCGTCGTCGTCTTCTTCTTCTTCTTCTTCTTCTTCTTCTTTTTCTACCTCTTCGATTTTCTTTCTGACAAATGAGAGCCAGAACCTGCTTAGCTAACCGGATAAACCAATTCATGATAATATAAGAGTTTATCCTGGAGTGTGTTAATACGTTATTTGTATCTTTTGAAGAGGACGGTTCTGTGGTAATATCTTAATCTAAAGCAAAAATACTAATGACTATCCTGTCTGAAAGAGTATTGATTTGGGGCCTTTTACCAGCTGTCATATTATCTGTTTGCTGTATATTTACGTGAATACTAACTTACAAAGTTCACGTGTTTTTGACAAATTCAGCAAAATTTAAATCTTTCACTTTCCTACCTCTAAAATATATACTTGAGTTCATATTTGGCTGCTACATGATAGCAAGAAAGGCAACATTAACATGAATATTTGTTGAGTGTATATCATAGTCTGATGGAGAAAGATAATTAAAATAGACTCTAAGTTAAGATGTTTTTGGTCAGGTTTTTTTTTTTAGATTGTGACCAGTATGATCATCTATGTGTGCTTGAGATTTTTTTTTCTTTTCAAAAACAGCTATAATGGATTTCCAGTTCTTAGAAACAATTTATTTGAGAGACCTGAAGGATTTCTACAAACACGAAAGAACAAATTGCCTTCAAAATCAAGTAGTCCTAGTAGCCCTTCTCCCATGTTCAGAAGAACAAAACAGGTGCTTTGATAATTTTGCATTCTTCATGTAATCAAGTGTTAGAAAAAAATAAATATGACACTCATCCTCCCTTAATATACTTTACTACCCCATATATATGGCTAGATTATTATGCTCCTCAAAACATCCCCCAAATAATTTAGAGTAATGTGACTTCAAAAAATTAACTAGTTTTCTTATCTTGGAACTTTATTTCACATATTTTATAATACAGATTCAAGCACAGGCTTGAATATGTATTAATTATAGACAGATTTTGTTAGGGAAGTATATAAAAGCATATGACTTACACTTGTTCATGATTCAGTTAAATAAGGATGCTTAAGTGTGACATTCTATTAATGAGACCCTTGCATTTTTTTCTAGGAAATTAAATCAGCCCATAAAATTGCCAAGAGGTACTCTTCCATTCCTCAAATGTGGTCTAGGTGTCTCCTGCGCCATTGTTATGGACTGTGGTTTATTTGTCTGCCAGCTTATGTGAAAGTGTGTCACTCAAAAGTCAGGGCCCTGAAAACAGCTTATGATGTCCTTAAAAAAATGCAGTCAAAAAAGATGGATCCACCTGATGAGGTAACGATTCTTTTTAAAAATGCACTATTTTATTCTAGATCTAAGTTCATAGATACCTTGTTTCCAAACACTTCTGAACTATGTGTTTTCAGGTGTGCTACCGCATTCTTATGCAGCTTTGTGGGCAGTATGATCAGCCGGTGCTTGCAGTTCGAGTACTTTTTGAAATGCAGAAAGCTGGTATTGACCCCAATGCCATCACTTATGGTTATTATAATAAGGTAATTACTTTGAGTTAATGGAGAAACGAGTATAACTTTTGTGATTGTACAACCTTAATTTAATGGCAGAAATTATTGACTCAGGGTTTATTTGGCATTGATTTTGGAGTATTAAAATATATTCTGTAAATCAAGTAAGTTTTTTGTTCCATTTTGTTGTTGTACAATGTAGATATTCTTGGCTTGACTATAAAGCTGATGTGCATTCACTGATACATATTGTTTTACTAATTATTTTATTTTGTTAAACGAATAGGCTGTTTTGGAAAGTACCTGGCCTTCAAGAAGTCGTAGTGGCTATTTTCTTTGGACAAAAGTAAGGAACGTTGTTTTAGGAGTAGCACAGTTCAAAAGAGCTTTAAAGAAACACACACACTTATCACAAACCACTCTCTCAGGTAATTAAAGATTCTTAAGAGATGTACTTATTTTACTTTGTAAAAAAGAAATTAATTGACTAGTTATAATTTACATTTCTTAGAAATTTTAAATGGTTTCAAAATACTTAATGATTTCTAATTTTTATTGCCATTAAACAAATTCTAATATTATTTTCCCATTAAAAAATACCTTAAGTCACTTTTTTTCTTAACCTGTTAAATTATCACTCTTTGGTGATCTTGTTTTAGTATCCATTAATAATTCATAGTAGTTATAATTGTCATAGTTGTAATTTGCTAATTATGTGGCACATTCATGTTCAGTATGAGTGGATTATTAGCTTGAGCAACAAACTAATGTGTATTTTTGGTATCTGCCTGAGTAGTAAAATGCTGTCAAATTGTGTTCTTAAGCAGATGGCAGTGACCTGGATGCTGTTAGTCATGGCAGCATGGATAGTGGTCATGGGACACACACTGTGGAGCAGGCACCTTTTAATACGGGTTTAATCAAAGTATATGCTACTGATGATAGATCTAGTACAGGTTTGTGTGTGCTTATGTATACATTTATTATAGTACATTTAAAAAAATAAAGTTGCTAGTTTGTCTTTTTGAGATTTTAATTCTCAGTGATGTATTTAGGTTAACTGTCACTTTTTAATTGTATATGTTAGGTACTTGGTTTGATATTTTGTCTAATAACTATATGCTATTTTATTCATTCTTTATTAGAATAGATAAAAGTTTAAGAGAGTTTATTCAAGTATTTAGTCCATGGTAATCCAATTAACTCTGGATGGCACACAGATCTCTGTATGTTGTCACTTTCCTAGGGTAAATTCTTGTTCGTAATTATGAAAATGTTATTAGAGTTTTTTAAAAAAGAAACTTAATAGCCCTGATCAGAGTTACTAATACATATCAACATCAACTTCCTGGTTTTAACAGTGTGTTATGTTTCTTGTAAGAAATATTATTGACAGGAGCTGGGTGAAGAGTACACAGGAACTCTCTGTACTGTATTATTTTTGCAATTTCTTGTGAGTCTTAAACTATATTAAAAAGGTATAATAAAAAAACTTGCAAATACATATAAAAGTTATAGCATTCTAGCATTGAAGATACTATTAATTTCATTAAAATATCAGATTTGTATGTAAGTTTTCTCTAAGAATTAAAACTGACACAATTTCTTGAATGATTTTGTCCTTTCCATTAGTACATTTTTTAAAAGACACATGACTTTTTTTTTTCTTTTTTTCAAGAGAGAACTTAAGTGGTGGGGAGAGGGGGGAGCAGAGAGAGAAGGAGAAGCAGACTCCTTGCTGAGCAGGAAGCCTGACTCAGGGTACAATCTCAGGACCCCAAGATCATGACCTGAGCCAAAGGCAGACAGTTAACTGATTGAGCCACCCAGGCATCCCATGACTTTTGAACAGAGTGTAAGAGACACCTCTTAACAGACAGAAATTTTAAATTTAAAAATCCAAGCATAAATAATGAAATATGAAGTTTCTGTCTCTATAAATGGTAACATTATCTTGGTCTGTCTCTCCTTTTGCCTACTTTGAAGAGTAATAAATGTAAACAAATTGTGTTGAAATGTAATTTTCATAGTTCTTCCTTAGCTAGTTTTAGTTTTTTATCATGCAATGTGAATTTAATCGGAGTTATAGTAGTCATCCTCAGGCATTCGCTCTTAAAAATGAAGAAATCAGGGACACCTGGGTGGCTCAGTCCGTTGGGTGTCTGCCTTCAGCTCAGATCATGATCCCAGGGTCCTGGGCTTGAGTCCCACATCGGGCTCCTTGCTCAGTGGGGAACCTGCTTCTCCCTCTGCCTGCTTCTGCTCTCTCTCTCTCTGACAAATGAATAAATAAAATCTTTTTAAAAAATGAAGAAATCAATTTTTTTCAGTCTCATTTTTATTTCAGTAATCTCTGCTCCCCATTTGGGGCTCAAACTCACAGCCCCAACATCAGGAGTCACACACTTTTCAAACTGAGCCAGCCAGGTGCCCCCTATCTTTTGTTTTTAATTATGGACTTTAAAAAGTCTATTTTAAAGCAGTACAGAATCTAATAAAAGCATGAATTTCATCAAGATTGTCTTCATATTTTTAAATTTTATTTTCTGTTGAAACAGAGCCAAAAGTTTGATTAGAAAAAATACAAACTCAAAATCATAACAGATATTAAAGTAAATATCTAGTGATAATATAAATTTCTTTATACAGTTCATTACCAGTTTATAAAGCTGTTCCATATATAGTCTCTCTCATATAATCATAACCATGCTCTGTGTGTTAGAAATCTGGGGACTTGAAATCTAAACCAAAAGGTTAAGTGGTTTACTTAAAATTATGTCTCCTAAGATGGAGAACTAGGATTTAAAACCTTATGTTTTGATGCTAATCTAGTGAAAACAATTTGAAACTACAGAGGGCCTTTTTTCTTATATCAGTGCAATGTTTGCCTAATTTTTTTCTCATTCCTGTGTATTTATACTCAGGTACAATTCAATAATTATCCAACTGAATTTTCAGAGAAAGTAATTACCTATCAATAAATTTAAATAAACTCATTTTCTTTGGTAGAATCATTTAGACATTTGGCTCCAGTGATCTATGTGTGAATGTTCTGTTATGAATTCTCTGCAGATTTTTCTTCTGCATTGCTTAGTTGGAACTTTGACTTTCACCTAGAAACGTCATAGGCCTAAAGAATGTCTGGTCTGTCTGTAACTTTAGAAGCCCAGACAGTAGTGTGAATGTACATAATCACTTTTGACTGCAGTATGGAGCCAAAAACAAATTATTTTGAGATCATCTTTTTCTTGCATTAATAGTGATGGGGGAGGAGAGCTAACAAAAGAATGCTTTCAATTAGATGTTATCCAGAAAATTTCTCATAAGTAAACCTGGACACCAATATGTTGCTTCTAATTCCAGCTGTTCTCACTAAAGAAGTTTATGATAAACAGCATAGGGGTTTTGTTTCTTTCTTTTTCTTTTTTTTCCTAGGTGGCCAGTCTGATCTTGGATATAATTCATTATCTAAGGATGAAGTTAGAAGAGTAGATATATCTACTGAGGAAATTCAAGAAGAAAAAGATAAGAAAGGGAGTGATTCTAGTTCCTGTAGGTATTTCTTAAGTTGATATTGAATAAATTTGTGAACCTTTTTTGTTTTAAAGATTTATTTATTTATTTTAGAAAAAGAGCACAGGGAGGAAGGGTAGGGCAGAAGGAGAAGGAAAGAGAATCTTAAGCAGACTCCGTGCTGAGCGTGGAGCCTGACACGAGACTCCATCTCACAACCCTGAGATCTCGGCCTAAACCGAAACCAAGAGTCGGATGCCAACCAACTGCACCACCCAGGCATACTTACTGTGTGACGTGTACAGCCTCAGTCACACAACACTGTCTGATCAATTACTATGCTTCTTATAGTAGAAATATATATGTATTTCTTCAAACAGTGACTCTTTTCTAAGGTTTAACAATATTTTTATTTCGTGATTGTGTTAATGGTCTGCAACTCATATTCCCTCCCTTGCCTACCTCCATCAAAAGCAGTGTTTCACGACCAAAGAAGAAATGTAAAATGTATGTGTGGACCTCACGCATGACCAGTACTTAGTAAGTTGAAACACTTTAAGGCCTCAAATAAGTTTAATCATTTATTTGTGATGAGCAAATAGAGAGGTATTTGGTATTTTCTTATCACTTATTATCAGATAGAAATATTTACAACTAAAAGCTACTTCTCTTTATTCCTTCTGTAATAGTATAATAGCTAAATAAATAAAAGCTAACTAGCTTCTTTATAGCTTTTATCGTTATTAACACTTCCATTTTAATCTTTGCAGTGTCAGAGAGCGAGAGTACCAAAGGAAGTGCTGATTGTCTTCCTAAGCTCAATTATCAAAGTTCTTCCAGTATAGTTCGCTCCAGTGGTACAAATAACAATGGTGCTGATAAAATATCAGGAGAAAGCACAGGTGAGTTGAATAGTATACCTCTTTTATATGCAGAATATCTTGTAGCTATATTTCTATATTTATAAATCTCTAGGATTATTTTTTATATATTTGCATAGCCTCTCACTGTATAGCTTAGTAGCTTGAATTTTATATTTTATAATATATTTTGTTCAAGCTTTTGTTTTAACAAAGTATAAGGACAAACCTACAAGCCACATACCATCATTTGAGTTTAGACTATTGGGACTTTCTGGAAGGGGGAAATGGGAGCAGGTGAGATGATCCATCTGAGGGTAACTTACACCCCCAATTTTTAAATGAAGCATAGAGTTCTCTAATCTTCATTATTGTCCATACTTTTTTCAGAAGCAAAAGGATAGTCCTCAAGATAGTTTAGATAACAATACCTATTTTTTCTCTTCAAAGTGCTTTTTGGGGCACCTGGGAGGCTCAGTCAATTGGGCATCCAGCTCTTGATATCAGCTCAGGTCATGATCTCAGGGTCATGGGATCAAGCCCGAGTCAGGCTTCACACTCAGCAGGGAGTCTGGTTGAGATTCTCTCTCCCCCTCTCTTTGCCCCCCCCCCTGCTTCATGCTCTCTCTCTCTCTCTCTCTCTCTAAAACAGATATAAATTTTTTTTTAAGTGATTTCTAGGGGCACCTCAGTGGCTCAGTGGATTAAAGCCTCTGCCTTTGGCTCAGGTCATGATCCCAGGGTCCTGGGATTGAGCCCCGCATCAGGCTCTCTGCTCAGCAGGGAGCCTAATTCTCCCTCTCTCTCTGCCTGCTTCTCTGCCTACTTGTGATCGCTCTCTGTCAAATAAAGTAAAAATCCTTTTTTTAAAAAAGTGCTTTCTAGGGGCACCTGGGTGGCTTAGTGGGTTAAGCCTCTGCCTTCAGCTCAGGTCATGATCCCAGGGTCCTGGGATCAAGCCCCACATCGGGCTCTCTGCTCAGCGGGAAGCCTGCTTCCTCCTCTCTCTCTCTCTCTGCCTGCCTCTCTGCCTACTGCCTACTTGTGATCTCTCTCTCTGTCAAATAAATAAATCTTAAAAAAAATTTTTTTAAGTGCTTTCTATATATTATTTCATGTTTACTAATACAGCAATGCTTATATTCATGAAGGGATATTAGCACTATTTTAATGAGAAAATTAAGGCATAATCTGGCTGTTGGCAGGTCATGTAAATTATCAACTAGTTAATGAAAAGGTCGGTTTTAGATTTGAGAGAATGCTTGGTCTCACAAATTTTTCATCAGAGCAGTTTTGGGGGGCTTAAATAGACATAGCATTCAAAGCTCCTAGTGTTACAAGCCTGCTATTTTATGTGCTATTTTATGTTGGTATTAGCTCAGTTCTGTATCACATGGGATCTAAACAGATCTTGAAGGACTGAGCTATCAAGGCTGTAAGCTCTCTGTTTATACATGGCCTTGCTACAGTGATCCTTGTTCTGTAGCATAGTGAGATATGCCTCCAGCTCAGGGGTAGGCAGACTATGGCCCATGGGCCACACTGGGCCTACAGCCTGTGTTTATACAAGCCCATGAACTAAGAACGGCTTTTACATTTTTAAATTATTGAAGAAATTAGAAAAAGAATAGTATTTGTGACTCATGATAATTAACATGAAAGGCGAGCATCAGTGTTCACAAACAAAGGTTTACTGGAGCACAACGACAACTCACTCATTTTTGTACAGTCTGGTTGCTTTTGCAGTCCATCAGCAGGGCTGTGTAGTTGCCACAGAGACTGTGTGGCCTGCAAAGACTGAAACATTTACTGTCTGGCCCTCTATAGAAAAAGTGTGCTGACTCACCTGCTCTAGCTCTTTAAAAAAAAAAAAAAAAAAGTTAAATGCTCTGTAACTTTCTTTGCATTTCTTTCTTAGATCATTGTTACAACTCAAACATTAAAATTTGTTTTCTTGGGATCATGGAATTGCCTCACAACCTAGTCATTGTCTAATTATAACCCATAATAACTTGCCTTTGGTAGCCTTTGCCTTATTGTTCTTTCATTACTGTCTATTCATGCTCGCCTTTTTCTGAAGATCTGCTTTTATGACCCCTGTTTTAATATGATTGTAAACCATCCTTTGATCATGGCATTTTAAAAAAATTTTTATTTTTTATAAACATATAATATATTTTTATCCCCAGGGGTACAGGTCTGTGAATCGCCTTTGATCCTGGCATTTTGTCATAGTATTCAGCATCTGACTCATCATCTGTCTTTGGTTACCCTTTATGCTTAACAAGTCAGGTTTTAAAAGCCTATAATAGAGGTTTCCTAGGTGTGAATTAGAGTTATTAGTTCATCTTTGAGATTTGGGGCTTGAAAGCATTCCCATCTGTTAAATTCTATGGATTTATCACTACTGTATATGGGATTTATAGAAATACTTATTTTTCAATAATGCTTTTCTTATATACTAGTACATGCAAGGAGTCAAAGGATTTTTTAGGTTTATGTTTTGTAGTACAACATATGGATATTTTATATAACTGTATAATATGAATAGCTATATATATATGAATAGCTATGTATCTGATAGCTTCTAAAAGATACTGGAGTGAAAGAGATATCTTCATGTTTAACTCAATATTGAAATAAAATCATCACTCTATAGTTACTTCAGGATTACATTGAGAATTTAACATTTTGATAAATGTATATTGAATAACTGAGAGTTGAACCACAAGAAAATTTATTCTGAAATAAAACCTACTCAGGGATGTTTTTCTAAGCCTAATTCTGGTTGCTGTTTAACTTTTTATCTTTAGCTACGATATTTAGCTATAGTATGTTGTATTATAATATGTTATACTGTGTCATATTCTGGGGTGGTCTATTTGACAGTTGTTTTCCAGCAGACAGTGTTCATTCACTAATTATTCCTTGAGCTCCTGCTATATGTAACCAGATGTTGGGTGTTTCTGGGGATATGATAAGGAACAGCAAAATAAATAAATAAATAAAACCATGGTCCAGTCCCTTAGGCCTTCATGGAGAAAGCAGGTGGGAGAGATGGGAAAACATTAATCAAATAATCAAGTAAATGTAAAAAGGCTCTGAGCTTAAATACTGTGAAGAAGGGCTGTAAGTTTCTACAAGAACATAAAATAAATGGATGTGTCCTGGGGTTGGGGGGGGTCGTTGGTCATGGAAGACTTCCTTAGCAAATATGAAGTCTGAGTCAGCAACAAATCAGAACAGGGCTTGCAAAGGAGGAATTGGGAGATTTCTAGGCAGAGGGAAGCAATGTGTGAAAGGCTATACGGTAGGAAGGGATTATAGAACGTTCTAAATCTGAAAAGAGGCTAGTATTTCAGCTAGGAATTCTTTCAGCTTAAGACTCAGGAAATATGATTAGCAGTCACTTACACACATCAAGGGTTTTCTCCTCAATTAAGAAATTCAAAGGTAAACAGTTGCTCAAGATGTTAATTCCAGGGCTTCGCCATCAGTTCTCTGGACCTGACCATATTTATAATACGAGCACTGGCAACTTCATGCATCACCTGTCTGTGTGAGGCAGAAAAAAAATGGGGAAGGGAACCACATCTATCCCCTTTTATCAGGAAAACAAAAATTTTCCAGAAACCTTCAGTAATTACCACTTTAACACTACTGGCCAGAATTATGTCATAGAACCGCCTGACTCAAGGAATTGAAATCGTTTTTGGCTCTGTCTTAGAGGCATGCAGCACCCTGCATAGTCTGGTGGAATTAGCATGTGTGTGAACCTGAGATTGGACTAACTTAACTGTACATGGCCAGATAGTATTTTAGGCCTTGTAGACCACATACTGTTCTGTCACCTGTTCTTTTTTGTAGTATGTGACTGTCAATGTAAAATCCTTTGTGTCTGTACAAAAACAGTCCACAGTCCAGATTTGGCTCAGAACCATAGTTCGGCAACCCCTGGTATAGTTGGATAACCAGCTTTATTTGTCTTCAGGCCGTAACATGGTTTTGACTTTGCAAGGGGATCCCCTGCCCACCGATTTAAGTGCAATCCCAGTGTACTGTTTTAGGATATAAGCTCCCTTCAGGTCTTTGATGATATTTGATCGTCAAGCAGAGGTTTCCTAGAATGTTCCAAGAAAGTATACTTTTGGTTTCTCATGCCCTTAGTCATAGGTGATAAAGAGACAAAGAATAGACTTTACCTTTCTGCTTTGCTATTTTCCTTGTTAATGGTATATGCTTATTACATTACTAGTTTGTAGGCTCTTATGGTCTCCAGTATTCCCTTTTACGGCCTATCCTGTTACCTAAATGCATCACATGGCAGGAAAAAGGCACATTTTTAGTAATTGCCTTGTTATAGCACACTAGTTCTGTTGGATAAGCATATAAAAAGAATAGTTGACAATACCATACCTAGACTAATGCTTTAGAAGACTCCCACAAAATAAGGACAATTAAAGTGATCAGAAATCTGACTTGCTGCTTTCAGCATTAGTTCCTGAGTAATTTGGCAAAAAGCAGTGAAATGTTTCTGAGTAGAAAATAGCCATTCACATTTAACTGGTATAAATTTGCAAACCATATATAAAATAAAGGTAAAATTATTTAGCAACATCTATAGTCATAAGATTTAGAGTTTTAAAATAATCCTTATATATGGATAAAGTGAACATAGCTGCCTTTTATTTGGTTTAGTTTAGTGTTTTTGGTTTTGTTTTTCATTTTTATAGGTAGAAGATTCAGAATCTAAAGGTCATCTAGTTTAACCACAATTGTATAACCATTGTCTAATAAATTTAGTGGAATTAATATAAATGTATTATTATTATTAAATAAGAAAGGTACATTAAAAAAATTTTTAATATAAGAAAGGTACATTAAAAAAATTTTTTTTGAGTACAGACAGTATTACATTAGTTTCAGCGTACAGAACAGTGATTCAGCTTTTCTCTACGTATGCTGTCCTCGCCGCAGTTGTAGCTGCCATCTGTCACCATATAATGCTATTACAATCTCACTGACCATATTCCCCCTGCCTTTTATTCCCGTGACGTATTTCTTCTCTGAAAGCCTGTATCTCCCATTCTAATAAAGGTAAATATTAATCTTAATTTAAAAGTTTTAAAAAGCAGCACATGCTTATGTCTCAGCACATACCCTTTATATTTGAATCCCACTTCCGTCACTTACAGACTGGGTAACTTCGGGCTAGCTAATTCATCTGTCTGAGTGTCAGTTTCCCCTCATCCCATAAGGATGTTGGCATGATTACAGTAGATAATGTAAGTCAAGTGCCTAGTTATAGTGTCTGTCAAATAGCAGGCACTCTGCGAGTACTTGCTATTATCATTTTCATTCCTAGTATTTTAAATATTTAAGATATATCTGCACATTACATTTTTCATTGCTAAAAACACTCTTCTTCTTTTTCAGAAAGTACATCTGAGCTGCTGTTACTGTCATCTTTTGAAGGTACAAATGAAACAGGAAACAGTCAAAGTAGGTGCTTCAGGAAAAGGCATAAAAGTGACAACGAACCTAATTTGCAGCAGCAACTGTCCTGGGGAAGCAGAAACCGCAATCTTAGTGGAGGAGTGCTGATGGGACTCATGCTCAATAGAATCAACCAGGAGGCAAACCCTGGAGATATGGTCGAAAAACTAGGAGCTGATGCAAAAATTCTTTCAAACGTTATCTCAAAAAGCACAAGACCAACTAGTCTTGATATTGGGAAGCCACCTTTAAGATCAAAAAGAGACAGTCTAGAAAAGGAATTTAGTGATGACGATACACCTTTCGATGGTTCTCATGGTTTGGCAGATAAAGTGGATTCTCCTGTTATTTTTGATTTGGAAGACTTAGACAGTGAGACAGATGGGTCAAAAGTGAGTTACCCTGCTTTGCAAAACCCCAAGAGGATTCAGCGTATGAGCAGCAGCTTTTCAGTAAAACCTTCTGAAAAAACGGATGTTGCCACAGGATTTGATCCCCTCTCTCTTTTGGTTGCTGAGACTGAGCAGCAGCAAAAAGAGGAGGAAGAAGAGGATGACGAAGATAGCAGAAGTGTTTCAACACCATCCGCCAGGCGTGACTTAGCCGAAGAGATTGTGATGTATATGAATAACATGAGCAGTCCTTTGACCAGCCGCACGCCAAGCATTGATTTACAACGGGCATGTGATGACAAATCAACCAGTAAGAAAAGTCCAACATTGGTCAAGGCGTGCAGAAGATCTAGCCTGCCTCCCCATTCTCCAAGGCCAATGAGACTTACCAAATCTAAAAGTTATACAAAAACTGAGGAGAGACCACGGGACAGACTCTGGTCTTCTCCAGCCTTTTCACCTTCTTGCCCATTTAGGGAAGAATCTCAAGATGCATTAACTCATTCATCACCTTCATTTAATTTAGATACACTGCTGGTACCTAAACTAGATGTTCTAAGGAACAGTATGTTCACTGCTGGGAAAGGAGTTGCAGAGAAAGCCAGCAAATGGTATTCAAGATTCACCATGTATACCACGTCATCTAAAGTAAGTTTTCTACTTTACCTTTTGCCTTCCTCCACTACCAAAGTACATTTCTTGCAAAAATGTCCATTTTTACCATGCTCCTTGAACACAACTTTACCAAAAAGATTGAATGCATAAAGTTTGTAAGTATCACAACTTGAACTTGGATAATAAGGAATGAAAATTCATTAAGGTTATGTTACAAACATATTATAAGTACAGTTTTAAAAGAAAATGACTTGTAGCTGGAGTAAAAATCAGTGTCATATGAAAATGCTTACTGAGCTTTATTATTTCCTTCAAAATGCAGATTTTTTTTTTTCAGGTAGTGTCTAGCATGCCTTCAAAAATTACTGGCTGACATAGGATTTTTCCTCCTAGTTCAGATGGAGTAGCTTGTAATAAACCTATATACACATCTCCCAAGAGCAAAGAACTAAATGAAATATAAAAAATCTGTTTAAAGTAATCAGAGAATTGCTAAAGCAACTAGAAAGTAGAGGTACAAGATTCTAGCCAGAATTGCAGAGATGAGCCCAAAGTTCTACAGCTGCTTCCCCCTAATGGTGTTTGTTGAGAGCAAGGGGTTGCAAATCCAGGTTTTGCCTTAAAGGACTGAGGAGAGCTAGTGGGGGACCTAGAGCTTTTGGATCTTGTGGAACTGGATAGACAAAAATGGAGGCTTGAGGGTCCTCAGGTTCACTGGTTTTTTTCCTTCAAGACTTTTTCCAAATACTGATACTGCATGAAGCAGGAGACTAAAAAGGTAAGCAGAAAGTCTCTGACAAAGAAGAGTTTTCAGCAGTTCGTGGTGCTGGGAATAGTCACAAAGAGTTCATAAATTTTAGGGGCGGGTGGAAGAGATAGAAGCCGGAAGAGCTTTGGCAACCACACCAAGCCCTTTGTTGGAAGCCCTGCAGAGCCATGCCTTAGGAGCATTGGCAAACCAGAGTTGGACTACACCTGACCAAAACTGCAGCCTAGGCTTGACTCAGGTCAGCCTGTGATTGGACTGTCAGACTCTCTGACACATGAAAAACTGTGTCCTTTTGGGAGGAACAGAATATCATCTGGAGTCCTTATAGTTTTTTATATTATTTAATTAAAAATAGCCATACCCAGAGATAGTATCATAACTTAAAAAACAAAAGAAAAATGCAGGTGATCCTAGTATTTAAATAAGAGGCTTTGAAATAATTCTAATATGTTCGAGAAAATCAAGGGAAAGCTGAAGAAAAACAGCTGCAAAGGTAGAAAATTTCACCAGATAATTAACTATTTTAAAAAATCAAGTATAAACTTGAGAACCGAAAAAGACATGAAATTAAAAATGCAGTAGTTGGATTTAACAGCAGACAAAATACAGAAAAAGAAAGTTCATAAACTAGATGGAAACTCAGTAGAAAATATCCACTCTGAAGCAGATTGGAAATCAAACGGAAAATTTAAAAAACGAATATAGGATTTAGTGAAAACGTCTAACACTGATGTAATTGAGTTCCAGAAGAGGACAGAATGAGATAGAAGGAACATTTAAAAAGTGAATTGCCAAAAATTTTCCCGAAGTGATTAAAGATGGCAACTCACATATTTAGAAGATCTACAAATGTCAAGCAGAATAAATGCAAAGAAAACCATACTTATGGATCTAATTTTAAGACAGATGGAAATGGAATACAAAGAGGAAATCTTAAAAGTAGTCAAAGAGCTATCTTACCTTCAAATGGAAAAACAGTAAGAAACTGCCACTTGTGTTCTGAACAAAGAAGCCTCTTGCTAATTTAAATACTAGGATCACCTGAATTTTTCTTTGATATCAGAAGACCCTGGAAAGATTCCTTCTGAGCACTGAAGGACAATAACCGTCACCGTATTTTCCTACACCCAGCAAATATCATCTTTAAAAATGAGGGTGAGGGGTGCCTGGGTGGCTCAGTCAGTTGAGCATCA
Source organism: Mustela putorius furo (assembly GCF_011764305.1). Classification (NCBI taxonomy): domain Eukaryota; kingdom Metazoa; phylum Chordata; class Mammalia; order Carnivora; family Mustelidae; genus Mustela; species Mustela putorius. Next base: position 9,267,426 of record NW_025422045.1, on the reverse strand, counting down.
TCGGACCCTTGGTTTCAGCTCTGGTCATGATCTCAGGGTTGTGGGATCAGGCTCTGAGCTCAGTGGGGAATCTGCCTTAAGATTCTCTCCTTCTGCCCCTCTCATGGGGGGCGGGGTGTCAGAGTGTGTGTGTGTGTGTGTGTGTGTGTGTGTGTGTGTGTTGTGGGTTCTCTTTTTCTCTCTCTCAAATAAATAAATAAATCTTTTTTTAAAAAATCAAAATGGGGAGCCTGGGTGGCTCAGTGGGTTAAAGCCTCTGCCTTCAGCTCAGGTCATGGTCATGGGGTCCTGAGATCAAGCCTGGCATCAGGCTGTCTGCTCAGCAGGGAGTCTGCCTCCCCCTCTCTCTCTGCCTGCCTCTCTGCCTACTCGTGATCTCTGTCTGTCAAATAAATAAATAAAATATTTTTTAAAAAATCAAAATAAAAGTGAGGGTGATAGTCCTACCTCCACTGGAGACATAAAGCTGCTAAAGCCCATCCCTCCCACTGATTATAACTGAAAACCCCAGAAAAAATGCAAAAAAAAAAAAAAATCTAAGGATTCTGAAGAACCAGGCAGATTGTAGGGGCAACACAGACAGATGTGAATCCCCCATTTTCTTTTCTTATGCATCTCTACCCCAAGAGCAGGCTCCAGTCACAGTGTGATGTGACACCTCTGGCAGATGAAAATTCAAGAGAAAACCCCTGGTTCCTGGACAGAGGAGCCAGAGAAGTGGACATCTGTGAGCTGGAGAGTTTGAGGGGAATCTGAGAGAAGGGGATTCCCAGATTCTGTGAATGGCCAACACAAGTATCAAGCCTAGTTCTTGAGCTCCACATAACATAGGATAAAAGTGAACCAGCAGAGATGAGTCTTACAGAAGTGACTAAGAATTAAGTCACTGTCTACAAAAATTGAAACACAAATTACAGTCTGAACATAACTGAACATAACTCAGTAACAAATCCTGCTTAACAAAAGCATCAGTGTTCTCCAAGATATTATAACAGTACCCAACCACACAGCATAACATTCACAATGCCAAAATAAAATCCAGAATTACTTGATTTATCAAGTAATTGGTTAATTGATAAAACCAGTTCTCAAGGGAAAGACAACCCTGAGATGACCCAGATGTTGGAATTATCCTGACAGAAACTCTGAAGTCGCTATCATAACTAGGTTCCCTGAAGTTAAAGAAAAACACATTCAAAATAAATGAAAAGGAAGGAATTGTCAGCAAGAAATAGAAACTATTTTTTTAAAAAGCACATTTTATAACTAAAAAAAAAAAAAAAAAAAAAAACTCTGAAGTCATTGGATGGGTTCAATAGCAGAATGGAGAAGATAGAGGAAAAAAATCCACTGAACATAAAGACTGAGTAATAGAAGTTATCCAATTAGAAGAACAGAGAGAGAAAAACCTTTTGCAAAATGAACGGAACCTCAGAGACTTGTGGGACAGTATTAAAAGGAATAACATATAATTGGGGTTCCAGAAGTATGAGAGGAAAAGATTGTGGTAGAAAAGATACCTGAAGAAATAAATAATGAAGAAACAAGTAAATAAGAAATAACTTCTCAAATTTGGTGAAGGATTTAGATTTACAGATAAAAGAAGCACAGTAAACTATAGACAGAATAAACACAAGGAAAACCACTTCTACACACACATAAGCAAACTGCTAAAAAGCGAAAATGCCCATCTGCTAATAAAATGGCTGCTGGGAAGAAAAAATTTAAAGACTTGAAAACTGTTAAAGAAAAATGACACAGAGGAATAAGGATTTGAAAAACCATATATTTTTTACCACAATCCGTGAACCAAAGAATACATGCAAACAACACCTTGTAATTGTTAAAAGAACTGTCAACCCAGAATTTTATATCCAGTGAAAATATCCTTCAGGGGGAAAGGTGAAATAAAAACATTTTCAGATAAAAGAAGAGAATCCTGGCCAGCAGACCTGTTATGTGAGCTAGGCTAAAGGAAGTTCTTCAGGCTGAAGAAAAATAATACCACAGAGAAAACTGGATCTGCAGGAATGAAGGAGAAATAGAATATGTGGTAAATAGTTAATATAAAAGACTACTTTTGTTCCTCTTAAGTAATTGCCCAAAACAAAAATTATGACATTATCTTATGGAATATTCGATATATGTCATGTCTTATGGTGATAAAGGGATTCACTCTGCTGATAGTCACTGTAGTTACTATATACCAAGTGGTACAGTATAACTTTAAGTAGACTGTAAATGACTGGATGTGTATGATTCCTAGAGCACCTGCTTTTTAAAATATAATGAGATATAGTGGAAAAGCCAATATAGATATTCACATAATCCTAAAAATAACAACTCAACACACACTCAACATGACTAGAAAAAAATAAGTTGTATTATCTGGGCAATAGAATTGTAGATACTTAAATATTTTTTCTTTATACAAAAATTCATATTGACTAGATTTTCTTAATGTATGGTTGGTATAACCAGAAAAACATTGAACTTACAGTTTGGTGTTCTCAAGAATGAAAACTGGAAATACATCTCCTTGAAACCTAGATTATTATGGAAAATAATAAAATGTAAATATACATGAAATTTTAAAAGAATAAAATTCAGTTCTAATGGTATCATCCTGGGAGGAAAATGAACAGTAAACAAAGCTTCAAAATCAGCAAGATTATCTAACCAACAGGTCTCTCTACTTCATGTAACTAAAAATGCTATCTAAATGATTTCCCACCTGTGTTTGTCCAAATTAATAGCCCTTGTATAATTGGTGGTTTTATTTCTATAGACTTAATGTTGATTAACTGATCATCTGGGTGATTAAACATTTCCTCTGCTTTAGGAGTGACATTTTAAATAATTAAATTTAAATATGAAGGAAATTAAGCTTATAATTATGTCCTTAGGATCAAAGTTCTGATCGTACCAGTCTTTCTTCAGTGGGAGCCCAGGATTCCGAATCTACCTCTTTAACAGATGAAGATGTTTGCCATGAATTGGAAGGAGCCACTTCCTCCCAAGAGAGCAGTGCCATTTCAGGGACTAAGGGAATTGATTTCAGCAGAACAAGCCTGGAAAGTTCTGCCTCCTTAGAAGGTTTGTCCAGTTTGGTCCTACTGCATTTATATGTCATGTCTTTACCTTTTTTCCTTGTTTTAATTTTGCAAAAGATTTACATGGCTCCAAAGTCAAAACAGTAAGAACCAGGGCACTTGTAGAACGAGCTCTGCTGTCCATCTCCACCCCTGCATCTTGTTTTCTCCCTGTGCCTAGAAGTAACCATTTTTATTCATTTTGATTTATCCTTCCATTGTTGTTTCTTTAAAAATATAAGGATATCTTCTTACTCAAAAAGTAATGTACCTTCCCATTCTTTGTGTTTTTCATTTAACAGTATATCCTAAAGATCATTCCATATCATCACATTGCATTGTTCCTTACTCATTTTTACGGTTGCATAATCATCTGTGGATATATCAGAGTTTATTTTAATCACTTCCCTACTGATGGATATTAAGTATCTAGTCTTTGACTATTATAAATAATGCTATGATGCATATATGTCATTATATTTTTGCAAGGGTATCTTTGAAAGATACAAATTCTTCCTTGAAGTGATGCTGCCAAAGTTGCCTTCCCTGGGGGTATATACTAGTTAGCATTCCCAGTGGCAGTATATAAGAATACCTATTTCCTCACAGCATGTCAACAAAATATGTTGGCAGACTTTGGGATTTTTGCCACCTGATCAATGAGGACTGTATTTCAGTTTAGTTTTCATTCCTCTTGTAAGTTGAGTAACTATTTATATGTTTAAGGACTATTTGTATTTCTTTTTCCGTGGACTACCTTTGTCACTTGTTGGCCCCTTTTTAAAAAAAGTTTTATTAGTTCTTATATAGCAATATATAGTCTCATATAATTGCCAGATACTTTCTCCAATTTTGTCAAGTTTTTGTGCGTTGTTTTTTTGTTGCTGTTGTTGTTTGGGGTTTTGGGGGGGGAGGGGTTTGCCACACAGAAATTTTTAATTTTATGTCATCAAATTTATCAGTACTTCCCTCCTGCTTCTGGATTTGGAGATATTAGGGAAAATGTCCCCTTCCCTAGGCTCACCAGTGCTTTCTTCTGACACTTCTTTGGTTTTCTTTTTAGCATTTTCTGAGATCAATAAACCTCCTGTGAAAAGGACTGTATCTTAAATATTTTAGGTTTTGTGGGCCACACACCTCTCTGTCACATATTCTTTGTTATCATTTTCTTTTTCTAACTAATGTAGAAACCATTCTTAGCTTCCGTACACAAGTGCATTTGACTCCCGATTTAGATATTTAATCCATTTGAAATGTATCCTAGGATATGGTGTGAGGAATGGATTCACTATAATATTTTTTGATGTGCACCTTTGTACTTTCAAAAAGCTTTTATTGGGGCACCTGGGTGGCTCAGTCATTAAGCTTCATGACCTTCAGCTCAGGTCATGATCCCGGGCCGGGTCCTGGGACCTAGCAGTGCATCTGGCTCCCTGCTTGGTGAGAAGCCTGATTCTCCCTCTCTCGCTACATCTCTTTCTCTCTCTGTCAAATAAATAAATAAAAATCTTAAAAAAAAAAAAGCCTTTATTGTAGGGACTTTCAAATGTACACAGAAGTGGAAAGAATAGCCCAATGAACCCCCATTTACCCTTTACCCAATTGCAACAGTTATCAACAAACGGCCAATCTTGTTTAATCTTTCCCTCTCCTATAGTCCCACTATTTTTTCCTTGCCCAGTGGATTATTTTAAAGTAAATACCAGACAGCATATAATTTTATTCATCAATACTTCCATATGTAACTCTAAAATATAAGGACTTTAATGTTTTATATTGTTTAAAAAATGGAATTCAACCAAATAAATTTGAAGATCTAACTAGCTTTACTAACAATTGATGAAACAGGCAGCATCCCAAGAGGGGAGCCCCAAGAACTGTACAAAATGGAAGGTTTTTATAGAAGAAGGATGAGGTAAGAAAGTTATTAGCAAAAGAGAAAGATATTCCAGGCAAAGTCACTTTCCCTTAGGGGGAAATGCAAGGGGTCTTATCATGCAGATTGCTTCATCTTACTTTGCATGATGGAGGGATGCATGTGGCAGACTCCCAGACACTGGCCAGAAAATTCCTGACTGACTACTCTGAGCAAGTTGAAACTGCAGTTAGATTAGGTGTTAAGCCCCAGTTGGGAACTCAGCCTGAGTGATGTCATTGTGGGTCAGTGGTTTTTCTTTTCAAAAAAAAATTTTAACAATTAAAAAAAATTATGTATTTGATAAACTTACTTTTAATTTTATTAATGTTATGCATGTAATGTGTACACTTTTATGTATGTAAATACATTTCAGAAATTGAGGACATCTGAGTAACCAGCACTTAGATCAAAAAACAGAATGCTGACAATATCCAGAACCTCCTCTCATGCACACATCTGGTCACTGCCCCCTCATGGATAAACATTCTCTTCTAACACTATGTGTTAGCATGTTCTGTTTGGAACATGTACAGTATATATCCTTTGTGACTCATTCATATTTTTAAAACATAATTGTAATGCTATTACATTTTTTAATGTTTTGATCAATATAAAATTTCATATCAAATATTTAATTTAAATATAAGGTCCACTTGTTGCATTTGGCTAATATGTCTGTTAACTTCCTCTTTGTTCTCTCTTTTTCTCCCTCTTGTCATCCATTCATGAAGAAATCAGGTGATTAGCTCCCTCACCCCTTTTTTAAACTTACAAGAACAATTTGTTGTGCTAAGAAATAAACCTCATAACCTGATTCATATTTATTAAAGTGAATATTCTGTGCTCCAGATTGTGAAAGGGAGGCTCCCCACATAAATGATTTCATTAGTCAAGGCTGATAGAAGGTACAAGAAAGCAATTCTGAACTAGCTTTAGCAGAGAAGGATTACAGAGGGTTGTGGGGAACCATCCAGGGAAGGTACTGCAGTTCCACCAGCTGTAAGCAGATTACAGGTTGTTGGAGGCTTCAGCCCTCTCTGTCCCTCTCAACCCATCTGTGAAGCCGGCCTAGGACCAGTGGTGGTCCTCTAGAGCTATCTTCTTTTCCCATTGTCATTTATTTACTGAAGCAATCAGGGCATTCCTCCGGATCATGCTGATTGCATCCCTATGATTGTGAAGAGGGAGAGCTAGGTTCCTTTCTCACGAGTTGAAGAATGAATCTTGTGGACAAAGGGGAGTGAGTAAAGTGATAAAAAGTTTTATTAAGTGGTTATACAAAAAAAGCTCTCAGGAATGAGGTGGGTCCCGCCAGGTTTGCCAGTATGGGCCTCCGCTAACATGCCTTAACATTCTTGTGACATCTTGGTTTGAATAAGGACTGGTGATAACATCTTTAATGGCTTACTTCTTCTTTGGGCTCTGGTTATTCTTGTTCACAATGTTACTGCCATTAAAGACCTCACCTCTGATGCCCAGGACAGGGTGGTCTGGTTTGTTCCCTTATCTCTGGTTTCCTTATGCCTCAGCATTTCTGGGATTACTGTGAGCCTGATCACATAGCCCCCTGCCTATCTCTCCCTACCTAGCCCCTCCTGTCCCTTACTCAGTGAGACCCTTCAGATGTGTATCAGTGGGTCATATACTTGGGGGATAATTGCCAACATGTATCTGGGGGCTGGGGGAAAGATAAAGGAAGTTTCCAAAGGAATTTTTGTATGTTAATGTAGACTTACAGGATGGGGTGGGGGGCTGGGGGTCGGGTGGGATTGCCTTTTGCCCTAGCAAAGTGTCACCATCCAGGAAGTTGAGTCCTTAGAGGAATGTCACTCTGCCCACCTCAAGGACTTGTCAATGGGCTGCAAGTAGTAAGGAAATTTGATAATTTTTCTTCTGCCTTGTTTCCCACATACATTGGTGTTTAGCATGCTTTTTCCTGTCTTCTTTATTTCTTGTGGATTGGCAATTTATCCCATTACTTACTTTTTTTACCCTTACTTTATAAAAATATAAGTGTTCATTCGTAACATTTAGTAACTCTGAGAAAAAAGAGAAAGAAAAAGTATAGGTTACCTCCCAGTTTTATTAACAAGATATAGCCACTGTCAACAATTGATTTGACCACAGAACTCCCCTTACTTTTTGTTGTTGCCATCGTTTTAATACCTACTAATATCCATTACTCTTAAGAATATATCTGGAAATTCCTCATGTTTCAGAACAAGATTGCTGTACCACATCTTAAAAGATCGTGAAAACATAGAGAATTGCCAGTAAATCTTTTTATGATTGGAACTGAAATTAGCTATTTTATATGTTTTAGACTTTAGAACTAAGTACATTCTTATATTTTAAACATGGAAAAAGAGAAACTGCAAATTAGTAATTAAAAATAACTGGAATGCCTTGTAGCCTGTACCCACAAAGTACTTCATAAGTGAGTAGCCTGTACCCAAGACTACTTCATAAGTGAGTAATGAGGCTAGGGTTTCCCACCCCCTCGCATGTGGGAAGCCGTAGAATCAGAGCACATTTCCTTGAGTTTGTACTCAGAACAAAAATGCATGCCTTTTTTGTTTTTCCCCTAAATTACCTTTGCTATTTTGAGTAGAACAGTTGTACATTTTGTCAGAGAATTTACAGAGGTAGAAAAGATTTTCATGGGGCACCTGGGTGGCTCAGTGGGCTAAAGCCTCTGCCTTCGGCTTAGGTCATGATCCCAGGTCCTGGGATCAAGCCCTGAGCCCTACATGGGGCTCTTTGCCCAGCAGGGAGCCTGCTTCCTCCACTCTCTCTGCCCGCCTCTCTGTCTACTTGTGATCTCTGTCAAATAAATAAATAAAATCCTTTTTAAAAAAAAGATTTTCATATCCTTTCTCATTAATTGTAATGGTTTTGCTTGTTTTCTAATAATGAACAGGATCCCTGTCAAAGTTTGCCTTACCTGGGAAAGCAGAAGTGGCATCTTCCTGCAACACAAGTAATACAAATATCTTCCAGAACTATGCAATGGAGGTATGGTTTTAATCCAAAGAGCGTCTTCCTTTATTCCTTACGCTACTCCCTCCTAGAACTTATATTCCCTAAGTATTCAGGGTCAGGGGCAAAGTAATAAAAAGTTAAATATGTAGCATCTGAAAATGTCAGAATGTATATTGTAGCTGAATAAATTTAAAATCTCCAGTATTTCAGAATACTGAAGTCATACTACTTCATCTCTGTTTAGGAAAGTCCCATACTTCTTCTGGGATTTATCAGCGTACAAAAGCATTTCCATTTTCAGTATTTCTAGTTTCCCTTACTATCTCTGTGTTCTTTTTGAACTTTTATTTCACATTTGAACCTCTTAAAAACCAATTCTGCTATGCAGACACACTTTTGTGATGAGAGGACATGGAGTGTTCTGGCATTTATGTCCCCATTCCCCATCATGTTTTTCATTTCTTGTGTCAGTTTGATGTGGTTATCTGCTGGAGATGCTGCTGTGTATCTTTTTTTCTCACAATGAAAAAGTTATGTTTTTACAGTTTAAAAGTTTTCCCTAACTTTTGTATAGAAATTGCGTCCAGGGGTGCCTAGGTGGCTCAGTCATTAAGCGTCTGCGTCCGGCTCAGGTCATGATCCCAGGGTGCTGGGATAGGGTCCTGTATCAGGCTCCCTGCTCCAAAGGGAGTCTGCTTTTCCGTCTCCCACTCCCCCTGTTTGTGTTCCCTCTCTCACTTTGTCTCTCTCTGTCAAATAAATAAAATCTTTAAAAAAAAAAAAAGAAAAAAATTGCTTCCAAATACATTTTTGAGTGTTGTTGCTTCTTCAGACCAGTTTGCCTAAATTTGGAAAATAGATTTGCATGTAGCTGGGAAATAACTATGAGCACAGATATTACAGTTGACCCAAGTTTCTCATGTCTTCAGGAATTTCTGTATTTTATTCATGTAATGACAGCATTTACATTCATCTATAGCAACACTTCTTAAACTGTCTTTAGTGACAGACCAGGGTTTTGTTGGGGTTTTTAATTTCCAATCTGTCCTGGTTGCTACTCTTGTGAAAATGTGTCTTGATCACAAACTTAGATATTGCAGCAATGACCAATTTCTTTAAGGGTTTCTAAGTCCTCTTCTCAATTTCTTTACTTAACACAAATCAAAAAGAGTTTGTGGACCCACACTTGTCTGGTGACTACACTATGAGTAGCACACAGACCCATAATATGTAATTACAAATACCTATTTTGGATATTAGTAAATTAATGCTTGGATTTGCTTTTTCACTAATAAAACCATGGCAGGTTTTATAGTAATTATAATAGTAAGGTTCCCTTTCTTAAGTGCAAGTTTCCCTTTCAGGTAAAAACTTTGAAATCAATTTAGCTGAATGTAATCTATTTTTGTTTGTTTATTTGTTTGCTTGTAAATTCTGAATCCTTCTGACTTACAGTTTTCTAATAGACTTATGGATTGAAGTGGTTTTTAATTCATAATATCTCCAACAGGCTCACTTTGTAAAGTGTTGTTTTCTCCCATAGGTTCTTATCTCAAGTTGCTCTCGGTGTAGAACATGTGATTGTCTTGTCCATGATGAGGAAATCATGGCTGGCTGGACAGCAGATGATTCAAATCTCAATACTACATGCCCATTTTGTGGCAATCTTTTCTTGCCCTTTCTGAATATTGAAATAAGAGATTTAAGACGGCCTGGAAGGTAATGATTTGTGCTTTCTTTTTCCTTCATGTTTAAGGATTGTATTTACTAGAATATCTCTTTTCTCAAAAACTTCCTTTAATTCACATTGCAGATACTTTCTGAAGTCAAGCCCATCTACAGAAAATATGCATTTTCCATCCTCTTTTTCAACTCAGACAAGGCAGTCTTGTATCTCAACATCAGCATCTGGTCTTGACACATCTGTTATTTCTGTTCAAGGGAATTTTGATCTCAATAGGTAATTATAATTCTGTGGAACGGTGTTTTAACATGCATTGCACATGTTTCTGAAAATAACAGAAAAATCAGCTGACCATTTAAAATTTCTAGTCTCGCCCGGGTGGCTCAGTTGGTTAAGCTTCCGATTCTTGATTTCGGCTGAGCCCGTGATCTCGGTGTCATAGGGTTGAGCCCCACATCAGGCTCTGCACTGGGCCGTGGAGTCTGCTTGTGATTCTCTCTCTCCCTTTCCCTCTGCCTTGCTTGCAGCACATGTGCTCTCTCAAATTTCCATGTATAATAAACTTATAATCTGAAGTTATTTCCCTAATTAAAATAGTATTAAAATTCTCTAATAACCTAAATGTTTAAACAGTTACAGTTTATGCTTTATGAATCCCCAGAGTTTAAGCTGTATAATTCTTATAGGATAATGTTTACTACTGTTTTAAAAGTAAAAATAACACCTGGAACACCTGGACTGGCTCAGCGGGTAGAGCATGTGACTCTTGATCTCAGGGTCATGAGTTCAAGCCCCACATTGAATGTGGAACCTACTTTAAAAAAAAAAAAGGGTGCCTGGGTGGCTCAGTGGGTTAAGCCGCTGCCTTCGGCTCAGGTCATGATCTCAGGGTCCTGGGATTGAGTCCCGCATTGGGCTCTCTGCTCAGCAGGGAGCCTGCTTCCCTTCCTCTCTCTCTGCCTGCCTCTCTACCTATTTGTGATCTCTCTCTGTCAAATAAATAAATAAAATCTTTTAAAAAATAAAAAATAAAAAAAAATTAAAATTAAAATTAAAAAAAAGTAAATATTCTATAGAACACTTGAAGTTCACCGTGAACATTTTTTTCTCATCCCTGTCTCTTTAGAACTTAAGTCAGTCCTAACTTACTTCTACTTTGGAATATCTAATAATCTGAGAAGGCATTTAAAGTGATAGAGGAACTGTAAAGTCAAAGTAAGACTTTACAGTAAGCCTAGTATAAGTGAATTTACACTTAAATGTAGAAATTGACTCCATTTTGGAGAAATGCCAGAGACACCACATTCATAATGGGGCAGGTGAAGTCAAAATGGTAACTGCATGTGCAGGAAAATATCCGAGGTACAGGCCAGCTGGCATGCCCTACCTGTTTGATCCTGAGTGCCTAGGCAGCACAGCTGTAAATCTGTGTGATGGTAGGTTTAGTGGAGCCCTTTCTCTGGCTGGGTCCACTAGCTTGTGACTCCTGAAGGAAGAGGTGCCTCTTTTCTCTGCTTTATATCCCCTGGGCCTACTGGAGTTCCTGACACATAAAAGTTGTCCATTAACTGTTTTGATAAGTGAATGACTTTGGAATACTTAAAGTTCACTGGATAAATAGGAAATTTAATATGATTAGACTACTCAAAAATATATCCTGTTCCCCAGCCAACTTCTGATGAACATCTTCATTTGATTTACTTTGGTATGCATCCAGCTCTGAGTCTAAAGAGCTGGATGTTCTGGATGAAATAAAGTAAATCTAGACAATGATATGCTTTTTTTTTTTTTCCTTTTTTCAATGCCCAAGCAAATCTAAACTGCTGGAAAATACGTGTGCCCGAAGCATTCAGATACCTGCTGATAGATCAAAAACAGCTGTGTCAAAATGTCCAATATTTCCAATGGCCAGGAGTGTTAGTACTTACGGCCCCTTGGATAAGGAAGACACTAGAGGCCAGAAGCTCATTCCTACAGGCAGCCTGCCAACTACTTTACAAGGAGCTACTGTATGTATTTTGGTGTTTTTTTAAATTTGAACATTGATGATTTACATTTGATTCTGTTCCTGTTGTCCTATATAGTCTTATGAGCTTTGATATTATAATGCATCAAGAAGAGTTCTAGGGCCATGATACAATTCTAGTATTTTCTATTTATATGGAAATCATTGACAGGAATTTTAAAAATTGATTTAGTATAATCAATCTTGTGTTTTTCATTTTTTTGTTTTTTTAATTTATTCAACAGGATTCTTTAGGATTAGAGTGGCACCTCCCCAGTCCAGATCCTATCACTGTTCCATATCTTAGTCCTTTAGTGGTGTGGAAGGAGCTTGAAAGCTTACTGGAAAATGAAGGCGACCATGCAATAACAGTGGCAGACTTCGTGGACCACCATCCAATCGTGTTTTGGAACCTGGTGTGGTATTTTAGACGTCTTGACTTACCCAGTAACTTACCCGGACTGATTCTTTCTTCCGAGCATTGTAACAAGTATTCAAAGGTATGAAAATAAAAATTAACTAAAAGGCAATGCTACTGTCACCATTGTAATATTTGCATATTCTGAATGACAAAAAAGTAATTTTTATGCTAGGTTTTTAAAATAACCATCTGAATCATTAGATCAATAAAATTATTTTCTTTGCATTTACAGATAGTTTTTCTTCTTACAGCCTAGCAGTAAGATAAAATCATGTTTTGTGGCCTTCTTGTAAAATTGACACAAAATGGGCTGTGTTTTGGTTATAATCTCAAGAAGAAACTGTCAATGACTTTAATGAGAAGAGTTTGTGCTTTGGCTCCACTCATGTCTCATACCTCTTTCAAAACAAGCCTTACACATTTTTAGGAGGATGTCTATAATTCCTAGCTCAGTCATGTGCTACCATTCTCCTCAGTCCTTTTCTCTGAGTTTTTGCTTAACATCTAGATAGGTTATTATGTTTACTTGTATTTTTGGTCCATTGTTCTATAAAAGTGTTTATTTCTTCATATGTATCACCACCACTAAATTGCAACATCTCCAAGTTCAGGAACTTTTTGTGCCTACTTGTACTCATGTCTGTGATTGTGCATGCGGTTTGGGATTTTCCGCACATGACCGATGTTTGACCAAGAGGTTAACTCAGTGAGTTATCTAGGGTAGGGTCTCGGTCTGATGTAGAATGAGGCTCCTGGATTCATGGTGCCCTTTTAACTGATCTAAGTATTTGATTAAACCTGCTGCTTCAGAGGGGGCACCTGGATGGCTCAGTTGGTGGTTACATGTCTGCCTTCAGCTTGGGTTATGATCCCAGGGTCCTGGGACTGACCCCCGCATCGAGCTCTCTGCTCTGCATGCAGGGAGTCTGCTTCTCCCTCTGGCACTCCCCCTGCTTGTGCTCTCTCTCTCTTTCAAATAAATGAATAAAATCTTAAAAAAAAAAAATCTACTTCAGAGATCATTAGCTTCTCAATTCAGCCCATCTTCCTTCAGTAGAGATAAAATGCATACAAACCAGTCATTTTCTGTTCTCCTTTTTCTCTTGTACACATATATCCTAAAAATATATTTATAAGGATCTTTATAAGATATTTACAAAATCTTATCAGGTAAGGATCATTAATGAATATCTCTTTGTTCTTTAACACAGATTCCTCGCCACTGTATGTCTGAGGATAGTAAATATGTTTTAATACAAATGTTATGGGACAATATGAAATTACATCAAGATCCGGGACAACCCTTGTACATCCTCTGGAATGCCCACAGTGAGTGCTCTCATAGAATGCTGACTTCATGTGTGTAAGAGTAATCTCTGCTTACTTTATTTAGCAATAGTAAACTCATGTATAACTAACTTCTATTTTACTTTACTACTTTTTGTCTTACAGGTCAAAATCGTACTCTTTTGTTTGAGAGTGAGTGTTAAGTTTGATGTTTTTAGTGCAATCTTCCATGGAGGCCAAGGGGTTTTTTGTGGGGGTTTTTTTTGTTTTGTTTTGTTTGAGTGGTGCTGTGTATGTGCTGGAGGGGGTTATGTTTTGTGGAGTTCGCTTTTAGCCCATTGCTTGTCCTGGTTTCTTCTTTTTACATATTTGTTTGTTCCCATCCCAGGCTGCTGATTGAGAATTTCCTCCACGGGCTGTCTTAAGGAAAACTGCATTTTTAGTTTCTGTCTGTTTGAGGCCACAGAAAACTTTAAGTCTGTTTTCATCATTATGTGTCTTATTTTTTTCCCTTTTTTCCTTTCTCATTCTTAGATTTCTGTTCCTTTATCTATTGCCCTTAATTTGCTTTTAGTGCTTTGTAACTTCTTGAATAACTATCAGTTGCTGCTTAATTTTCTGTCCTTTATACATAGAACATTTCCCTTCATCTGTTCTTTTGTTCTTTCACAGCCCAAAAGTATCCAATGGTCCATTTATTGCAAAAAGGTGATAATTCATTTAACCAGGAACTATTGAAAAATATGGTAAAGAGCATTAAAATGAATGATGTTTATGGACCAATGAGTCAAATTTTAGAGACATTGAATAAATGTCCTCATTTTAAAAGACAGAGGTAAGTCTGTCTTAAATGAATATATTGTTCCTCTAAGCAGATACATATTATTGGCTTAGTAATTTGTTTGATTACTTCATGCTTTTATTAGCATCAGTATTTTTGTACAGAATATAGAGATTATATGAATAGTAATATCTTCTCCACTCCTTTCCCCCCCTAGGAGTTTGTATAGAGAAATACTATTTCTCTCGCTTGTAGCCCTGGGAAGAGAAAACATTGATATAGGTAATCTACTGTAATATCTAACATGTAATGTTTATATGTCATGGTATTATTTTCAAAGTATTTTTGTATTGGTAGTCTTTAGTATTATTTTAATATTATTTATTATTATTTTAATATTATATTAATGTATTAGAAGAATTCTTTCTCTGGTTTTTTTAATTTAATGTAATAGATACTTTGGTCATATTAGTAATAGTAATGATAAATGATAAAAGCTAACATTTTTTGAAGACTACTGTGTGTCTGACACTGTAGCAAGTATTTCCCAAGTATTATCTCCTGTAATTCTCCCAAAAGTCCTATGAGTTAAGGACTGCTGTCATTTCAGAAGGGATGTAAGGTAGCTATCTATTTCAAGAGATCCCAGACTATTTTGATTGGCCATCTCCTTCTCCCAGTGATTGTGCTGGGCTCCGTTTAAGTTGCCACTTCCAAGTCTCAGGAAAGGGCAGGAATAGCCCCTGATAGAAAGGAAAGAAGAAAGGGGTGGCTGTTAGACATTGAGAGATTGGAGCAGAGTTTAGGCATTTTGTCTGAAAAGTTATAATGTAGGGGCACCTGGGTGGCTCAGTGGGTTAAAACCTCTGCCTTTGGCTCAGGCCATGATCCCAGGGTCCTAGGATCGAGCCCCGCATCGGGCTTTCTGCTCAGCAGGGAGCCTGCTTTCTCCTCTCTCTCTCTGCCTGCCTCTCTGCCCACTTGTGATTTCTGTCTGTCAAATAAAAAAAAAAAAGTTATAATGTAAATAAGTTGATGAAAGTGACAATGATACATATTTAAGTCCTCTGATGTTGAGTGGTACCTAATGTGGGTTCCCTGCTTAAGTAAACCCACTCCCAGTTAAAGAGAGAATATGTAATCAGCCATAGTTTTTAGGTGATTGTATACTGTCTTAACAAAAACATATCTGGTTATTTAGCGCTAGTCAACACTTTGGTTGGCTTTCTTTCTTTCTTTCTTTCTTTCTTTTTTTTTTTTTTAGATTTTTAAAGGTTTATTTACTTATTTGAAAGAGAGAAATCTCACAGAGGGGCAGAGGGAGAGGGAGGGAAATAGATTCCCAACTGAGCATGAAACAGGACACAGGGCTTGATCCCAGGACCCTGAGCTCATGACCTGAGCTGAAACTGAGAGAGTCAGACCCTCAACCGACCCAGGCGCCCCTCACAATGATGACAGTATGTAATAAGCTTATGTGCCCTGTTACAAGTCGCTCAGCCAGACCATATGGAACATGAATAGGGAACAAGGGCACTTCCTGTGGTGCTGGCTTCCCAACAAGTTCATTAGCAAGTGGGAAAGAGTAAGAGTTAGTGAGGGAATTAGAGGGCTTAGAGCAGCCATCCCTAACTGGGAATCTCAAGGGGTATCAGGTGCCTTCTGACCAATGGTGACCTGTGTCACTGGGACTTGTCAGTCTTGATGCCAAAAGAGAGCTTGTAGAATCCAGAAGCAATGATATGTGTGGGTGAGATGGCAAGCATCTTACAGAATGGAACTACTAGGTAAGGGGTAGTATTTTTTATGTACTCACTATCTAAAACGGTTAACCTTTCCTGAGCACATTTTACAGAAAAGTCAAATTTAGTTAAACTTTAGAATAAATGTCCTGGGTGCCTGGGTTGTTCGGATGGTTAAGTGACTGCCTTCGTCTCAGGTCATGATCCCAGAGTCCCAGGATTGAGTCCCGCATCGGGCTCCCAGCTCCATGGGGAGTCTGCTTCTCCCTCTGACCTTCTCCCCTCTCATGCTCTCTGTCTCTCTCTCTCTCTCTCAAATAAATAAATAAAAATCTTTTAAAAAATAAAATAATGTCCTGACCCCCTAAAATAATGGTGAGAGAGGAAAAGTATAAAAGGGTTTTCTTTTATCTCAGGAATCTGTCATTCACTTTGCTCTAGCCGAAACAAGCATCACATGCCCCCTGAGTGGTGCTGTGAATTTCCTCATCCTTGCACCCCTTCCCCAACCAGAGCCAAATTTACAAATACACTTCTTTCCTGACCCTAAATCCCATGCAAAATTTTACTCCTCCTCTATTAGAACTGCTTGGAGATTATTATATAGGTACTATTTACTGATACCTTAAAGGAGTTTGCCATTTCATGAGTCTGAGAGCCCTTTTCCTCTGACTTTTTGAAGACAGACCTGATAGTAACTTCCTTTGCCAATTCTTTGAAGGTTTCTGGAAACATCTGAGTTCTTAGGACCTGTCCTTTTTGGTCTTCTCTGGGTGCAAAGCTCTGGACAGTCTGTATATGTTGGCTGCCCTCAGAAAACTATCACTTCCTGTGTAGCCCCAGAGTGGATGCCCAGGGAGAATTTAGAAATCCAAGAAGGCAAGATTTCATTTCTTTTGATGGCTGCATAGTATTCCATTGTGTATATATACCAAATCTTCTTTATCCATTCATCTTTTGATGGACATCTAGGTTCTTTCCATAGTTTGGCTATTGTAGACATTGCTGCTATATACATTCAGGTGCACGTGCCCCTTTGGATCACTACGTTTGTATCTTTAGGGTAAATACCCAATAGTGCAATTGCTGGGTCGTAGGGCAGTTCTATTTTCAACATTTTGAGGAACCTCCATGCTGTTTTCCAGAGAGGTTGCACCAGCTTGCATTCCCACCAACAGTGTTGGAAGGTTCTCCTTTCTCCGCATCCTCTCCAGCATCTGTCATTTCCTGACTTGTTGATTTTAGCCATTCTGACTGGTGTGAGGTGATATCGCATTGTGGTTTTGATTTGTATTTCCCTGATGCCGAGTGATATGGAGCACTTTTTCATGTGTCTGTTGGCCATCTGGATGTCTTCTTTGCAGAAATGTCTGTTCATGTCCTCTGCCCATTTCTTGATTGGATTATTTGTTCTTTGGGTATTGAGTTTGCTAAGTTCTTTATAGATTTTGGACACTAGCCCTTTATCTGATATGTCATTTGCAAATATCTTCTCCCATTCTGTTAGTTGTCTTTTGGTTTTGTTAACTGTTTCCTTTGCTGTGCAGAAGCTTTTGATCTTGATAAAATCCCAATAGTTCATTTTTGCCCTTGCTTCCCTTGCCTTTGGTGATGTTGGAGATGCAGCATGTGGGGTTAAAGGGGTAGGAGAAGAATAAATGAAACAAGATGGGATTGGGAGGAAGACAAACCATAAGTGACTCTTAATGTCACAAAACAAACTGAGGGTGCTGGGGGGAGGGGGCTTGGGAGAAGGGGGGTGGGGTTATGGACATTGGAGAGGGTATGTGCTACAGTGAGTGCTATGAAGTGTGTAAACCTGGCGATTCACAGACCTGTACCCCTGGGGAAAAAATATATTACATATTTATCAAAAATAAAAATTAAAATTAAATTAAAAAAAAAAAGAAACCCAAGAAGGATTGGAGACTAGAACAGTAATAGGATGGGGAGGGGGAAGCAACTTGAAAACAAATATAAATGAGTAAATAATTGGAATTAGGATGGACTGATGGAGGGAGAAGCTGGATGTTAAACGGTTTATTTCTGGAGGCTTCTGCTGAGAGGCAGACCAGACTATGGGGAGAAAGTACTTAAAGTACATTGTGACCAGGAAAGAGAGTGGAGAATGTGTCTGGGAACAAAGTCTAAGGGACCTCAGGGCCAGAGAAGTTTAAAAATAAGGAAGGCTTCAGAGGAAATGGCACTAAGTTGAGAATTTAGCCAGAATATGAGTGGGGGAGAAAACAAACAAACTTTGAAGTTTGCAAGAAGACCCTGAAGTGAAGAGTCTAGCATTTTTGAGTAACTGAAAGGCCAGGGAAGACAGGATTCAAAGAGAAAAGGTGGAGTGTGGAGTGAAATGGGCCCAGAGAAGCAGGCGGGGACTAAATCATACCATCTAACAGGTGCTGCCAGGTTTTTTGGATGGAACCTCAGTGCAGTGGGAAACATCTGGGGGATTCTTTTTTTTTTTTTTTAAGATTTTATTTATTTATTTGACAGAGATCACAAGTAGGCAGAGAGGCAGGCAGAGGGGGACTGGGAGACAGGCTCCCAGCTGAGCAGATATTCCCAATGCGGGACTCCATCCCAGGACCCTGGGATCATGACCTTAACCAAAGGCAGAGGCTTTAACCCACTGAGCCACCCAGGTGCTACCATCTGGGGGATTCTTAAGCAGGAAAGAGACATGATGGAATATATGTTTTATCAGGATTTCTAATCTATAGAGAATAAATTGGGTGGGAACCCAGTGGATAGTGAAAAGGACAATTAAGAAGCTAATGCAGGGGCGCCTGGGTGGCTCAGTGGTTTGGGCTGCTGCCTTCGGCTCGGGTCATGATCTCAGGGTCCTGGGATCGAGCCCCGCATCGGGCTCTCTGCTCCGCAGGAAGCCTGCTTCCCTCTCTCTCTCTCTCTGCCTGACTCTCTGCCTACTTGTGATCTCTGTCTGTCAAATAAATAAATAAAATCTTTAAAAAAAAAAAAAGAAGCTAATGCAATAATACAAGTGAAACCGGGTGGTGGCTTAGGTGTGATATTTTAAACAAAACTAACATTTAAAGAACAAAGAGGGACTCCTGGCTGGCTGGGTGGGAAGAGCATGTGACATTTGATCTTCGGGGTCATGAGTTCAAGCCCCCACATTGGATGTAGAGATTACTAAAAAATAAGTAGATAAACTAAAAATTAAAAAAAAAAAAAAAAGGAAAAAGAGACTGATTTGATTAGGAAGAAAATAAATCTGCTCATTTAAGAGTTAGGAATTGGAAATTGGCCTTACACTAAAATGGCTTTTAAAAATTTTAGCTATAAATCTGAGCCCAGTAGAGATGTGTGTTTGGTATCTTTGTTTGAAAATATATATATGTATATGGCCCAGAGAAATACAACCAAGGAACATTGTACTCAGAAGTTACCTTAAGCCATAGATTTCCTAGTTGAAATAAAGTTGGAAAAGTCTGGACAAGTTCCAGTAAGAAAGGTAAAACTTACTTAGAAGTAAGGACTATTAGATAGAGAAGGCTAATGGAAGCGTAAGTGTGTTTAACCTGTAATTTTGTTTGTAAATAAATACTGTATGAATGTGTTGAGCTGCCCTTTCTATTAAAAAGCGGAAAACAATGAATGGGTTCAAATTGCAGCCAGAGGGCTTTGAGCAGAATGTTGTAAATGTTTGTGCTTTTTTGGTTTTGGGGTTTTTCTTTTTTCAGGTGTTTTTTTTTTTTTTTTTGGTGTTTTTTTAGTTTTTTGGTTTTTTAGAGAGAGAGCACGTGCCTGTGCGTGGATAGGGGTCAGGGCAGAGGGAGGGAGAGAGACTCTTAAGCAGGCTCCACATCCAATGCAGAGATGGAATTGGGGCTGAGTCTCGTGGCCCTGAGGTCATGACCTGAGCCAAAATCAAGAGTCAGATGCTTAAACCAATTCAGCCACCCAGAGGCCCTGAATATTTGTTTTTTAACTGTAATGGTTGTGAAACACTAGAAACTATTAAAAATAAGAAACTTGCCTAATGATTTTAATGTTCGACTGGAAAATTAATCATGTAGGAACTTATATGTAGATACCTACGTAACCTTCTACCTGATGAAACAGATAAAGAAGAGCAAACTGAACCCAAAGCAAGCAGAAGAAAAGAAATAATAAATATTACAGCTGAAATAAATGAAATAGAGAAAAATAGGGAAAACTATTTTTAAAGATGGAGAAACTCGGGACGCCTGGGTGGCTCAGTTGGTTAAGCAGCTGCCTTCAGCTCAGGTCATGATCCCAGCGTCCTGGGATCGAGTCCCACATCGGGCTCCTTGCTCCGCAGGGAGCCTGCTTCTCCCTCTGACTCTGCCTGCCATTCTGTCTGCCTGTGCTCGCTCTCGCTTGCTCTCTGACAAATAAATAAATAAAATCCTTAAAAAAAAAAAAAAAAAAAAATTAAAAAAAAAAAAAAAAGATGGAGAAACTCATCAGAATCAAAGTTGGTTTTTTGAAAAGATTGATAAAATTGATCTTCATTTAGACTAAGAGAAAAAAAGAGAAGACTCAAATTAATGAAGTCAGGAATGAAAGAGGGGATATTCCTACTGCCCTTCCATTAACAAAAAGAATTATAAGGTAGTATAACAAATAATCATATGCCAATAAATTCAATAACCAGAAGAGATAGGCAAATTCCTGCAAAGACATAAACTACAAAACTGACTCTAGAATAGAAAACCTTAACAGAGCTGTAACAGTAGAGTGAATTGGTAATCAGAAAGCTCCCCAGAAAGAAAAACCGAGGGCCAGATGGTGAGTTCTGTCAAACGTTTAAAGAAAGGTTAACACTAATTGTGATGGACTTCATGTTTGTGCCCTATCTCATGTGTAGCCCTGATGTAATGGCATCTGGAAGTAGACCCTTGGGAAGCAATAACATCATTTGGTTGGAGCCCCCCAAAATGGGATTAATAGAGAGAGCCATCTCTCTTTCTCTGCCATATAAGGATACAGGGAGAAGAGAGCTATCTGAAAACCAGAAAGAGTGCTCTCATCAGACACCAGATATGGTACCATGGCCTTGATCTTGGATGTTCCAGCCTCAAGAGCTGTGAGAAATAAATGTTCATCATTTAAGCCACCCAGGCTCTGGTATTCTGTTGTAGCAGCCTGAACTAAAACATTAATCCTTCATAAACTCTTACAAAAGTAGAAGAAAAAGGAGCACCTCCTAACTCATTCTATGAAGCCAGTATTACCAAAGATGTCACAAGAAAGGAAAACTACAGAGCAATATCCCTTATTGACAGTTCTCAACACAATGCTAGCAAACCAAATCCAGCAATGTTTAGGAAGGTTTATATTCCACGACCAACTGGTATTTATCCCAGGAATGTAATGTTGGTTCAATGTACAAAACTCAGTCACCACAATATATCATATTAATAGAATAAAAGACACACGTATCTCTGGGGTACCTGGCTGGCTCACTCAGAACATGCGATTCTTGATTTCAGGGTTGTGAGTTCAAGCCCCACGTTGGGTGTAAAGATTACTTAAAAATAGAATCTTAAAAAAGAAAAAGACAACACATACCTCAGAAGATGCAGAAAAAGCATTTAGCAAAATCAACAAACTAGGAATAGAAGGGAATATCCTTAATTTGATAAAGAGCATTTATGAAAAAAAAATTAACACCATACTCAATGGACTCCCTTAAAAAATTAAAAATAGAATTTTCATATCATCCAGCAATTACATTTCTGGTTATATACCCCAGAGAATTAAAAGCAGAATCTGGATGAGATATCTTTACATCCATGTTCATAACAACAGTATTCATAATAGCTAAAATGTAGAAACAATTCCTGTGTTCATTGAAGGATGAATGAGTAAGCATAAAATGTGGTCTATACATACAATGGAATATTATACAGCCTTTAAAAAAGAAGGAACTTCTGGCACATACTACAACATGGATGAACCTTGAGGGCATGATGTTAAATGAAATAAGCCAGTCACAAGAAGACAATCATACAGTTATTAGAGTAGTCAAAATCATAGAGACAGAAGTAGAATGGTAATTGACAGGGTGGGGAGGGGAGAATGGAGAATTATCCTTTAATGGATATAAGGTTTCAGTTTTACAGGAGGAAAAGAGTTATGGAGATGGAAGGTGGTGATGGTTGTACATTATGAAGGTTTGTAATACCACCAACCTGTAAAAATTATTAAGATGCTAAATTTTATATGTATTTTACCACAGTTTTTAAATTTGGAAAAGAATCTTAAAAAGAAGGCATCTTAAAACTTGAAATTTCATTGGTCTGTGTAATCTATCTCTAGAATGCTAAGGCGCCTGGGTGGCTCAGTTGGTTAAGTGTCTGCCATCAGCTCAGGTCATGATTCCAGGGTCATGAATCGAGTTCTACATCCAGCTCCCTCCCTGTTCAGCAGCAAGTCTGCTTCTCCCTCTCCCTCTGTCTCTCCCCTCCACTTGTGCGCTCACTAGCTCTCTCTCTCTCTCTGTCAAATAAATAAAATCTTTAAAAAATTAAAATGTTCTTTCTAAAAAAATAAAAATAAAATCCTAAGGACTCTAAGGTCCCTGTTTAAGCTTCTGTAGTCCTTTAGTTGGCAGAAATGACCTAGGGATTCCTTCTTGGCCTCCTTTTGTAATAATATTACAAAAACTTGATTGTATTGAGTATTGAGTATAAATTGCTGAATGCCCTTATTTCCTTATGAATTTTTGCAGATGCATTTGATAAAGAGTACAAGATGGCATATGATCGCCTCACACCTAGTCAAGTCAAGAGTACACACAACTGTGACAGACCGCCAAGTACAGGGGTGATGGAATGTCGAAAAACCTTTGGAGAACCTTATCTTTAAGACATGCACGTGTGTGTATACTTTCAATATGTATTGTATAGTCCATGTATAAAATAACATTTGAAGACTCTAAACTCTTTTTCTTCAACTTTTGAAAATGCATTTGTAAATGGTTCAGAAAGTCCAGATAGCTTATGTACAGAATGTTTTCAAAAGAGAAGAGTGACAAGTGAGGAGAAAGCCATTTTGTTTCCCATTTCTTTTTTTTTTCCTTTACTTCTCCTGTAATAAGTGATTAAGTATTTTTGTGACGAGGAAATCCCTAAACAAAATTACTTCTCAAAATAAGATAACCGTTTCATGGTTTCTTTTGGAAGACACATTGAAAAATCATGTATGGAACTTAAACAAATGTAAGATCAAAGTATTTCCTGTTTTCATAGATTATTCAAATGTTTTGACCATGAAGTTGTATTATACATATTTTAAATTGTTTATAGTAAGTTGATATTTTTTTAATTTTTAAACTTAATATAGCAAACAAAATGAACTTAAACTTATGAAGCAAGCAATTAAGTGCTTATTTTCCTTGTCTGCTGCTATTTGACGTAATTAGTACAGCTGCGGATCTCTATATGTATATCTATCTATCTATCTATCTATCTATATTTTTTATTACCTGGAGGAATGATTCAGAAATGTCAGTGTTATGCTAGGATTGCATGTTAGTACATCTAAGCCTGACCGCAGTGAGTAAATGAAAGCTAAGGTGTGCACTGCCCAGACTGACTTATTGAGCCTTGTGGAAGGAGAGCTGGAGAGGTTCCAAGTCTGCTTCTGCCAAATCAGGTTCAATATACCATGATTTGAAAATTTTCTCTGTCACTAACAGATGCATACAGTACACAGGGAGTGCTTACAAAACCAAATATTAATTTAAATTTTAATATGCTACATGAACACTTACGCTGGGAAATATGTCAGACAACTTATTCTAAATTTTACCCTTATTTTAATATCTAAAATATTGGGGATGATGTAGATTGTGTCATATTTATCTGGAATATGACATATTGGCATATTCTGTTAATATTATAAATATATATACATATATATAAAAATATTCAAAATATTTTTTCAAAAGTAGAAAAATAATAACTCTCAAAGTATAGCCAGATAGAATTTCCCATATTGAGGAACTTGGCTTTTTCAACAAGCCTTCAGAATCTGAAGTCTATGGAATCTAAAATCCAGAAATATCCAGAAATCAGACAATAAATAGAATGTTTAAGCACCAATGGTATTAAAGAGACTCTAAAAAATATTTTTAGTTCCATTATTGCAAAAACCACTTTATTTGGGTAATTTCCGATAAAAAGTATTCTTTGACTATTAGAATTATGTATAGATTATCAGTATGTGTGTGTGTGCGTGGTTGCACACATTGTCATGAATGAAGGAATTCTCTAGACACTTTCAAAGAAGAAAAAATGGATGGTTCCAAATTTGGTCTGGAAAGCCAGTGGAGTCCAGCACACTTGTACTGGGGGTATCTGAGACTTTGAATCAATTTAGCTGCAGAAAAACTACCTTTTGCATTCACACCATTAGTGAATAGCATCAAGCTGACACATTTCACAGCTTTTGACTGGGGAAGTAATTGGGAGAGTTTACAAATGTGAAATTTTGATTCGGATTAGTTTGATGCTGAACTTGCTTACTTGAAAAATCTGGTGCTATGCACATATATATGCCTTTCCTTTGTAAATACAACTCCAGTCTTCTACTTTACTATTCATATCCAGTTTCACATTCTGATGGAGTCTTTTGTTCCCTAAATCACTTGAAAATTGTCAAATGAGAGAAATGTTTAGTAAGTGAGGCTTTGGGCATTGGCAACAAACATCCCTCCCAATAGGGTTCTGGGGTTCTATTCTGGTTTTTTGATGCATGTTTTACTTTCCCCTATAAGAACAGCTTTTACTGTTCGTGGAAGTTGTTTAACTTTTCTTTAACACAAACTATATGTAAAAATTATAGTTGATGGATTTCAAATCGCTGACCCAAAAAAGTGAGGTAAAGCCCATCCTTTCTGTTCAAACTCAGATGGAAAAGTGAGTATCATTTTTACCCCCCCCCCCCACTGCCCTGCCCCCCCCCCCACAAAGTTTTGTTTTTGCTTTTGGTTGGGTTTTATTTCTACTTTTAATCCCCAGGAAATACTATTTGTAGAAATTTAGTCTTTAAAAATAAAACCCAAAACATGAATAGAAAGTGGTAAACCCTGCTCGAAAGAAAATTAAAATCTAGATCATCCTTTAAGATAACTCTATATAAACTTTTCTTCCATTTTGTCTCTGTTGAGGATACATTTTGAAGAATCATGGCCAATCCTGTTGGAGAGAAATACATTTTTGCTACATTCTCTGTCTCTTGTTTTCTTACTCTTAGTTTTGTTTATATGTTTAATAGTGGAAAATAAACCATGCTGTGTCCTGGTATAACTTGCTTACTACTTCCTCCCATGGTGTTTTGAATGTCATACATTTGTATTTTGTATCTAATTTTGATATTCAACTTTTTCTTCCTACTGCCAGGTAAGGAATTATACAGCCTGCTCATACTCTGATTTTTGTCTTTTTTTCCCCTGATTTCTCTTTTGGACAATGGTGGGAAGGGAGGGAATGCTTTAAAACTCTAACACTACCAGCTTATTTGATTCTAAGTTTTTCTAATATGCTTTTACATTTTTGTATATAGAGAAATGGCCCCAGAAAATGTTGGTTCAGCATTTTATGTGATACATACTTATTGTACTTTATGCTGGTAACTACTCTAATACTTCAGTGCAACTAGCAAGTGTTGACCTGTACAGAGAAGGCTGTGATGTTTTATTTCTAAATACATTGTAAGTACACAGTTAGAAGAGACCTGTGTGTATGGTAATGTCAGATGGCCCAGTTATTTTTATTTCTCCCACTAGAACTTGAAAGCTGCTGTTAGACACTTTATTCCAGACCAGCAAAGGAAAGGGCAGGCTGCTTCTTTCAGAGAGCCCTGGGCCCCCTCGTCTGCTAGGGTTAGCCTGCTCTGCCCTTCCTGTTTGGATATCAGACTAAGTTTTCTTTCAGAATTGCGTTCGTTGACAGCAGCACACCAGTCAGTTTACTTTCATATTCTCAGACTTATTCTTCTCATCCCTTTATACTGGCCTCTTCCTCTGGCCTCAAAGCAAGTACATTTGCTGGCTGAATTATTTTTGTTTACAAAAATTAGCTGTTCACAAATTAATATAGGAATTTGTCTCTTACACAAAAAGTCTGTGCTTGTGCTTATCCTCCAAGATGCCAGGCTCTACTGATGAAGTCTCGGCGGCCTCTCCCTGGTTGCTGTCATTTGCGTGGCTCCCTCCCTTTGTCTGTATAGATTTTTTTTTTTTTTTTCAAACATTGTGCTGTGATGAAACCACTGGAGCAACTGCCAGGCTTTTCTATAAATGAAATTCTTCAGGTTTTGCCTGCTCGTCACAGTAAGGGGCCTGAAGACCCAAAGCATGCCTTTGGCTATGAAGGCAGCCTGAGACCAGGGTGTGCCACTGGGCTCTCTCTAGTGACCCCCACTCCCTGCACTGGCAGAGACAGCTCTGATCACAACCTCTCTTTGTATCTTCTGTGGTGACCAGTCCCCAAACGCATTGCAAGTGACACCTGGGGTGGGGAGGGGCCTCCCACAAAAAAGGAATCAGACCCCAAGGGTATTCGTTGGCAAGGAAGGCCAGCCAGTTCTTCAGATGTACCTACTGGGCTGTGCTGTAAATACTAAATTTCGGTTCCCACCCTCTTTGGTACTCAATCTTTAAAGAAGTGATAATTAAAATATAAACAGTGGCATAAAAGGCCAAGCCTGTAAATTTGGTGGGTTTTTTTTGTTTTTTATTGTTTTTTTTTTTGTTTTTTTTTTTTTTTGTCAGAGAGAGAGAGAGCGTGAACACAGGCAGACAGAATGGCAGGCAGAAGCAGAGGGAGAAGCAGACTCCCTGCCGAGCAAGGAGCCGGATGTGGGACTTGATCCCAGGACGCTGGGATCATGACCTGAGCCGAAGGCAGCTGCTTGCTTTTTTTTTTTTTTTTAAAGATTTTATTTATTTACTTGAGAGAGAGACAGTGAGAGAGAGCATGAATGAGGAGAAGGTCAGAGAGAGAAGCAGACTCCCCATGGAGCTGGGAGTCCGATGCGGGACTCGATCCCGGGACTCCAGGATCATGACCTGAGCTGAAGGCAGTCACCCAACCAACTGAGCCACCCAGGCGTCCCCGAAGGCAGCTGCTTAACCAACTGAGCCACCCAGGCATCCCAAGCCTGTAAATTTGATAAAAGCATTTTTAGATTGATTGATGGAAGAACCATTTTACTATGTAAACATTTAAAGAGAATACCATTCTTCAAAAATATGAATGGTATTATTTTTTCTTTCAATACTATATAGAACTTTAACCCATTAAGTCAGGGAGAAGCTCACATTTTTAGAAATCGGGCCCAAATCTATCACCAGGGTCACCAAGGAAATGTAGCCTCCAGAGGGATGAAACCATCATCTGGGTAGCCACTGTCCTCCAACTGAGAAGCTCCAGTGGGACAGTTCATGCATCCTAAGGCTGAATGAGTAACCTGGTATTTGTCCCCGTGACTAGATAGGTCACTTTGCCTATCACATGAGAGGACCATCTCACCATTATCTTGACACTTTAAGATGATCCTTCACGCTAAACAGTATAATTTTAATAAATTATAGATTTATAAACATATAACAAAAAATTTCATTTCCAAGCAGAACAAATTGATCTTTTAAAAATTGTATAAGTTTTCCATCTCCCTGAAGTCTCCTTCCTCCCTCCCACCCCAGTGACTTCTTATACATCCATCAACACCCAGCTTTCATTTCACTTGACCCTTTCTGTCACAGTGTGATGTGATCAGACCTTCCTCTCCAAGCAAAGGGAAATACCAGACATCCAGCAAACTGATCATGAATGGGATGTTAGATCATTAGAGTTGACTTTAATCATGAAATGTCTATTCAGCACTTTCTCATAACAAAATGTTTCACTGTCCAGTACTCCTCATCCATTCTGGGGAAAATATTGGAACCCAGGCTCTCGGGTGATGTCCCTGAGTTGGCTGGAATTGGCTGCAGATGTGCACAGTTTGGCATTGGAATCACCCTTCTGACTCGTTCTGTCCTCCTGTTCTTGGGCCATGCCATATGGAGAGCAGGCAATGCAACAGCACCAATGAGGATAACTAAGAATATGGAATGACTATGTTTCCATCGTTATCTTCTCAAGCATTCCAACCAAGTGACCCAAAGATACAGATTAACTCATCCATGTTTGCAGAATAAAATACCATTAGGACTCACAATTTATTGAAATTTAATAAAAGTCATTTTCAAAGAATGTGAATCCTGGGGCAGGGAGGCAATTAATTAATTAATCAGCCCATCCTAAGAGATGAATTATGGACTGAAGTATTTTGAACACCAAAAGGTTTGATTTTTTTTTTTTTACATCACATCTGTCCTGCTATCTTCTAATCTTCAATGAAGCCTCTCATGTTCATAATTAAAGCTGTATTTACCATCATAATCTATAGTCACCTGAGCTCCTTCTGCTCTGAAACTAGGGACACAGAACTGTTTCATTTCTAATGTGTCCCTTAAATCAATGCTAGTAAAAGCAGCAAGCGGTGGTTTTTAATATGCAAGCACTTCAAATTCCACATGCAATGTTTAAATAGTGACACAATTTGTACAAACACAAAAGTCCTTTAACTAGTGGAAGCAGTAATACTCTCTATCTCACCATGTTGTCATCATGTTAAACATTTTTTGGAATTTCTCCTTTATAACTGCCTGGAGATCCACTTATAAGCCACGCAGGAAATCAATCGTCTTGCTTTATAATCCTATCTAGGGTGACACAAAAATAGCATTACCCCACAGGATCTCTTACTTTATAAATCAGACTTGGCTCTACTGATTTTGGGATCTCTTTAAAATTACTCCTTTTCTTACTCACTAGTAGCTGCTGTCACTGTTAGGCGAGAATATGCTGGAGGAGCAAAGCCAGGACTGCTTTTGTATGACTGTCTAATCCCTCAAGGTGACCACTTGGCGGAGACAATACTAACTTGGATTTTCTAGTAAGTAAATATGTTTAAATAGCCCTTAGAGTAATTTTCCTTCCCTAACACTCCCACTTCCGATTCAAGGGTGATGAATAAATTTTAATTTCTTGGGCTACTTACTTTAATTTCAGTTTTGAGAAATGCAGCTGTAAGAGCTAAGGTAGTCCTTTTAAGCTATAAAATACTGGTATACATTTTACTGGACTATGATGTATAATGTAATTGATTCCTATTATACATTTTTTCTATAGTCTTAGTTCCTTAAACCCACCAATAATTAGACCTGTAATATTTACAAATCTGATTTAAAAAACAAGCCACATTTTAAACAGAAAAAGAGAGGACAGCAAATTGCAGCATGTGCTTGGGCCAGAGGCCCGGGGATGCAGTGTAGACCACATCTGCATCTTCGGATCAACAGCCCTTCAGGAATGATCAGGGACTGTGGGCATGGGTGCTTGCCTTACTGCTACTGTGCCTGTCCCAGCCCTCACCCCCAAGTTATCTCTCATTCAGAAAACCCTCTGGCTCCAGAGGTCCTTCTACGGGCCTCCACATGATAGCTACCAACAGCAGTCAGGGGCAGGAGCTCCATCCCTCTAGAGGGGAGATTGTTAATCCACAATGAGCTGCAGGTGCTTCCAAGGATAATGTTCAGATGACATTCCCATCAGAGGCTCTTGGCCACTCCGGTCACTCTCCTGGACCATGTTCATTCTTTCATTAATGTGACAAGAAGTACAGTAGCTTCTGGCATGGTTTTTCTGATCCATGTCCATTGTGAGCAACAGTGACTCTGACTCAGACAGATACGGGACAGGAAATGATTCGATCTTCTAACATCACGCTGATTATCAGGAATATAAAGTAAAGGAGGAACATCGTGAAGCCCAGGATCTTGTTCATTCTCCATTTGCATGAGGCAATTGAAGAGATCACAAACAAGAGCATGAGGAAAAGCAAAACAATTGCACAAAACAAGCCATTGCTGCTGACTGGAACAGGCTGTAATCCATTGATGAGAGAGAAGAGCAACCAAGGGGCAGGCAGACTGCAAGATTGAAGAGAAAAAAGTGAATATTCTTAATTTATAATAATCCTACATATAATAACCCCACATATGTAAATACTTTTATAATTTATAGTGTTTTATAATTCATATAAATATATATAATTTATAACATTTACATTTTATAATGTATTTTATAATAAAACAATTTACAAATTTATATAATTTATATACTTATAAAACTCTTATAATTTATAATTTAAAAGCACTTATTTTTACACACACACATACACACAAAGCCTATGAAATAGAACAGAAAAGATTAGCCCCATTTCACAGATGAGGAAACTTAAGTTCAGGGAAATTGAAATTACATGCCCAAGGACTCACAGCTAGTAACTAGAAGACCCTAGATTAAAACTGAAATTTTCTGGGTCCAAGTGGGTTTTTTTCTCCATAATTCATGACGTGCGTATGAGAAACCCAGATGGGTTGATGTTTGACTCTTTAATCTCACAATTTTTATAAGCACTATCTCAGGCTAACATGTTTTTAAATTCTTCAGTGATCGGGGCTCTCCTGTGCCCCACCCCTCCATACACACACATACACAAATTCATATTAAGGAAACAAAAGTCCCTTCCCAAAACTGGGTTATGCCTACGAAAATGAAAATAGCCCAGAGGTTCTATTCTGACAAGTTGGGAGGAGGGGAAGGAGAGTGGGTACAGGAGGGTGCTGCATTTGCTTGTTTAGACAAAATGCTTTTAGAGCCTCTGAGCTGGCAGGACCCCAAATGCCAAGGAGCAGAAATATCAGGAGGTGAAACTGAGTCACTGCTCCATCCAACCCCACTTCGATGGAGGTCAGTGAGCAGAGCATTTGACTGTATTTGGTAATGATTTGATGGACTTTGTTTTTCAACTCATCTATAAATTCTGCTTGGTTACATTTCAGGCAGCATTTTTGTCCTATTATCCCATCTGGCCGTGATGAATGAGGGGAGGACACTTAGCTGCCTTGTAGACACTAATAATATAAATGCCCTATTATTCCACGTGTAAATAATGAAGCAGAAAACCAGCGAACAGAGCCAACACAGTGTTTCCCAGTCATACTTGATAAGCCTTCGAAAGCAACTTTGCCACTCACCCCACGGTGATATCAAATATGTTACTGCCCACAGAGCTTGACACGGCCATGTCTCCCAGGCCTTTCCGAGCGACAATCACACTGGTGATGAGATCAGGAATGGAAGTGCCTGCTGCTAGGATCGTCAAACCCATTATCTCTTCAGAAATCCCTACTGTTTCACCAACCTGGTAAAAAGTTACAGTGATAAGAAAGCACAGCAACAGCAAGGGGAAAACCTGAGGCTCTTCAAAGCACCAACCACATGCTATTTCGTGCAAGCCCAACGCCTTTCCACAGAGCCCAGCACTCTCCTTTAGCCTGGGAGAGATGGGCCACACAGAGAAAGAGCAGGGCCCCTGCTCGAGGCTTCAGGGAATGACGCAGCTCTTATCTAAATTGGACTACAAGTCTATCTTTAATACCACCTCTCACTGTCATTTCAGCTCCAACACCTCCAGCTTCCCAAAAGAACTGCCCCTCCAAAGACTTGTTCATTTCATGTTTCCATTTCCAGAACAACCATGGACACCTGCTGTGGGCCAGGAACTAAGTTAGAGGCCAGAGATAAAAGTATGAGCATCACAACACTGACCCTACTCCCAGCCTAGTGAAAGAGAAAAACTTATAACCAGCGATCCCAGGTAGAAGAGAAAAGCCACAGGCACTCGGAGGAAGACTGACAAAATGCCCAGCAGAAGGCAAAACTGAGCTTGCTCTCACAAGTGTGCACAGCATCACCAAGTGGAGGGGAGCAGGGCATGCGTGACAGAGAAAGCCTGGAAGAAGGCTAATAAGCAATGGTTAGCTGGATCAGCCCTTGAATGGCCTTCTATGTCAGGCTGCAGCGTGACTGTAAGACAAGACCCACACTTGAATATACTACACTCACCAGAATAAAGAGTCAACTTTTGAGCCTTTACAAACAATGTAGGACCTACAAATTCACTTGAGCCTCACCATTGCCTGGATACTGGACCTTCACCCTGAAGGGGAGAAAAAGTGCCCTTGGGCCCTGATGATGCAGGATTTAGTTCACTCACCTGGTGAGCCCACCATACCATGAGGTATGAGAACATGGCAATCCACACGACAGATCCCAGGAAGGTAAGAACAAAAAACTTCTTAGACTCCTATTAGCAAAAAGGAAGAGAAATAAGTCACAGAGGCTAAAGGTCTTAGACCCCTCGGAGGGAGCCCCAGAATCAGTGACAGGATCTGCTGGGGGAGTGGTGGAGAGGATCTGGAGATGGTCAGCTGAGATCTGGGTCTCCAGTGAGGACCCTGAGATGTCTGGGGAAGGAAGGAGATGGCGGCCCACTGGGCGTCCGGCCAGCAGGGCATTCAGCAGTCACCAAACTGTGAAGGGAACTATTTGCTTGCCCTAGAACCAGACTGGTCTAGGCGTGCCGTGTGGTATCTACAACCTCCTGCTGCTCTCCTCACCTTCTGACCCCGAGGTAGAGTATGGACAGCCTTTGGGTAGGGCCTGTTAGTCAAGAGCTTTCCCTATAGATGAGAATTCTGGGTAGAAATAATACTTTCCCCCTAAGTTTTCAGAATATCCCTGGGACATATTGGTTGGGGGAAGAGGGAACTTGGCATTATTCCCATATTAAAGTCAAGAAACTGGTAATAGGAATTGTACTAGTTCACACACTTATAGTGATGGAAACAAGCCCATTTGAGGGCCTCCCAAGCCTACCGGTATGTCCCCCTAGGCATGGGGTCCCTTCTGGAGCTGCAAGGTGCATCCCAGATACTTTCTGTGGTTGAGCCCTGCCAAGCCAGTTTGCCCCATCTTCTCACCTCTTGCATGAGAGGCCTAAAGACTCCACAGACTCCCTGGGATACAGCAGGGAGAACTCACCAGCCTCCAGACGTCGGGCACTGTCAGCCACAGTGGGAACACAATGGGCAGAAGGAACAGGTAAATGGCCTGCTTCTTCCTCGTCTCGGGCCACTCCAGGGACAAAGGCTCCTCATTTGCCTCCTCGTCTTCCTCCTCTTCCTCCTCCTCCTCCTCCTCCTCTTCCTCCTCCTCCTCCTCCTCCTCCTCCTCATCTTCCTCTTCCTCCTCTTCTTCCTCCTTTTCATCTTCACTTCCATGTCCTTCTCCTCCCCCTTCAGCATCTCTATCTTTCTCATCACTTTTGGCTTCACTTTTACGTTCAGCATTGAGTTCCTGCTCCTCATTTTCACCCTCGTCAGCTTTCATTTCACCATCTTCTGCCTGGAGTTCACCTCCACCGTCATCAACTGCTTCTCCTTCTGCCTGGAGTTCACCTCCAGGATCACATTCATTGGCGCATTTTCCTTCTTCGATTTCACCTTCATGTTCACTTTCTCCTTCTGCTTCAATTTCACCTTCACCTTCCAGTTGAGTTTCACCTCCGCCTTGTTGTCCATTTTCACCTCTACCAGGAGCTTCAGCGTCTTCACCTGTCACTTCACCTGTGCTCTCAGCCTCAGCCACCTCTCCTTCCTGCAAGCCAAAGTCAACAGATTAGTGTGGAAATAACTGCTCTGCTTGTTTTCCTTCCCAGTGTTTCCCCATTTTTGTTATTGTTGTTCCCAGAATGGATCTACAAACTTGAGTATGAGGAGAAAACTAATGCAGTCATTCAGCAAAATTCTCTTCCCAGCATTCCCACCCAGTGGTTGTCCTGTCTATACTCGATCATTTTCAGGGATGGAAAACTCACCACCTCAGGTGGCTTCTGCCTCTTGACAACTCTGATTAAAGTTCTTATTTATGATAAGGTTCTACACTCTGTGTATAGGTTGACTCTTTGAAGCTACACCACCAAGGAAGAGGCTGGTGCCTACCTGACCACCGGGATCCTCCTCCTGATCTCCCTTGACTTCTGGAGCAGGGGCTGTGACCATGGCCCCAGGAAGCTGGGCTGGCTCCTCCTCTTTAAAAGATAAACACGGAATAGGTCAGAAACGTCGGCCAGGTTCCAAGGGCGGCTGTCAGAAGCTAGTATAAGGGGCTCTGGGCTACTGGACTTGTCTACCTCGGCATTTCAGGAAGTCTGGGGAATTTCTTGTCGATAGGAAAAGCAACATGATGTGACATGAACTGTTACTGCCCCATCCACAGGGATAGCTGCGGATAAGAGGACAGCTGGGAGTGGCCATCCTTGCTCCCCCTGTATTCACAAGCATCTAATCCTGACCAGTGTGGCCAAAGATCCTAGGAACAGCTTGGGCAACAGAGAGAGACAGCAAAGTCCCAGCCCTCAGGGTCTAACCTTTCCTCTTACCCCCTACGCGGAAAGGGTTCTGGTGACTTCAAAGACAATAGCTTGGAAGCCTTGGAATAGTATTGCCAGGAACAGAGACTCAGAAAACCTGGAGAGGCAGGTTTAGGAAGAGGCCCTCACTTCTTGGCTCTGCAGCTTTAGGTAAGTCACTCGACCTCTCAGCTGGTGTTTCCTCCCTCCCTCCCTCCAAGGATTGCTGCGTGCAATAGGCAGGCCTGGTGTGCGGTGCAGCACCCACAGGCCAAGAGCTCTCGTACTCTCTCTACCCCCGCTGCCACAGGGATGCTGCTCTTCTGTATTATCAGACCCGTGGTGTCCTTCCCTCCTGGGGCTGCTGATCTTGGACCAATCCCTAATAGCACTGTCCTTGTGTAGAAGTGACAGGAAGAAGAAATGGAGCCCAATAGAGTCTCCTCTGGGACAACATTTAGTGAAAAAGAATCTCACACACACACACACACACACACACACACACACACGCAGCCTGGCCTGGCCCATCAGAGGAGAGTTTGCACAGAGCTGTCCAGGGCCTCCCTCAGGATAGCAATCCTTGCAGAAAGGGAAGACCCCGGGAAGAGGAGGCTGACATGCGGCACCAGATCATCGCTCCAACTGACTGGCTCCCAGAGGCCAAGAGGCATGTCTCAGCCCTGGGCCACCGGGAGGGAGGAAGGTGGCAGGAGGAAACCTAGTGGTCTGGCCGTCCTCTCACCTTCTGGTTTGTTCTCTGCTTTAGCATGAGGCTTGGCTTTGGCCTGCTTACTCAAGCTCTCCTCCTCCTTGTCCTTGGAGTGGCGGGCTGCAAATGAGAAAGGGAACACATCTTATCTGGGACCCTTCAGCTAGGCTGATGAGTGGAGCGGCCAATGCTGCTGAAGCGGATGGGAAGAGGCTGGCCTGGGAGTTGGGGTCTGGATGCTGGTCTTACTAGGCTCACTCATGCCACCCAATTCCCAGACTTTCACCCTAAATCCCCTGCATCATTACTAACTGGCTGTGACCTTAGGCAAGTCACTTCTTCTCTCTAACCCTATCTCTTTTCTGGTAAAATGACATGGTTGGACTCCGAGGCAACAAACAGGATTTATTTCCGTTGTGAGTTCAAGTGCTGGCTGTTAGAGCGCGAGACTAAGGAGGACTCTGATCCAGGGTGGGGAGGAGGTGACCGTGACTCATCAGTGATGTGTGCAGTGAGTAGACCAAAAATGGCAGAGAGATATTTTTGCCATCCTTGAACAAGATTATCTCTTTGGTCCTTAGCAGCTCACTTTCCACGAATCTACCAGAAGCTCTACTATACTGGTCACTACTGGTAACCGTGTTCATGAGACTTCCTTTTCTGGTCAGAAAAGCTGGTCAGAAAAGCTGACCATTTCCGGTCAGCTGACCACCAAGCTCCCTGCCATGTGCTTTCTAACCCCAGGTACCTGGAGCCCAGGGAGGGCCTCCTTCCACATCCCTGTGTACACGCTTGGCCAGCAGCCCACAGAGCACTCCGTGCACAATAGTGCTGCTCTGACATCGAAGAAAAATGAGGAGGGCAACCTCCTTCAATGTGACGGTGTCGTGGGCAACATGCAAAGCACTTTACCCGTGTGGTTCAAGGTGGGAGACATGGAGACTGAGGCGCAGGGGCTCACGAGGTCCTCCTCACGGCTGTGTGGCCCGGGAGGGTGAGCTCAATGGCACATGTGATCAGGCAGTGAGGTGCCGTGGAGTCTGTTCTGGAGTCCAGGCTGGCTTCCCCTGCAAGTGCTGGGCCACCTCAGGAAGCTTGCACACCCTTGCCAAGGCTCAGTGTCCCCCTCTAAGAAGTCAACATCATGAGACACACAGCTCTGATGGGAGGGTCCATGAGACAAAATAAATAAAAATATTATTAACTGGTATGATTAAATTTTGCTGTGTTAGCTGGAGTTCTGGAGCCACAGAGCCTGGGTTTGTATCCTAGTGAGGCCACTTGCCAGTCGAGGGCCTAGTCAACTGATTCCTTACCCTCTCAGTACCTCAGACTCTTCCTCTGTAAACTCTCACAGGTTTGTTAAAGGAATACATAAACTGATCCATGAATGTGCTTAAAACAGGACCTGGCATCCAGAAAGCCCCGTATAAGCATGAGCTACAACAAGGACGAAGTGAGTAGTTGAGAGCATCATCCTTCCCAGGAAGCAGCTCTGCAGGGGCCCAGACTCCAGAGGGTTTGAGTTAGAAGGGACCCTGGAGATCCTCTGGTTCATGACACAGACAGATGGAGGAGGTGCAGTGCAGAAAGCTGCCGGGACCAAACGCTGCCTGCGTCCAGGATGGGCAAGAAAAATAAACAGGTCTGGAATTTCCTCCTTTCCGCCTGTCTCCTACATGCTCTGAGTTGGTTCATCTGTAGCTATGTCTGGCAAGAGGCTCCATCCTGCGGGGCCACCCCTCGGGCACACGAGGCCCTTCCAAGAGTCCTGGTGGGCGGGCCCTGCAGCTCCGCGCTAGAGCCGAGATGTCAGGAAGCCGGCATACTACAGCCTCCCTCATCCACACAGCTTCGGTGCCCCCATGGCACAGATGGAGCACTGCCGTCTTCTGCCGAGCAGCACAGAGTTGCTGTTATCCCAGGAGAGCTCCTTTGGGTTGCAGTGCTGGCACTGAGAACATCTGCTGACTATGGGCTAGAGGGGCTGGCAAGGAAAATCAAGTCCTCGTGTTTCCTTCTGAACTCTCCTCGAATACCCTAACCTCTCATCTCCCACGGCCCTGAGGAAGGCAGGTCAGCTGCAGGGCCTCTTTCTGGTCCCCTCTCCCTCTCTCTCTCTCATGCACACACACACACATCTAAGTGAAATCACCATAAAAGGCATGGGATCCCAGAGAATAGAAGCCCTTTCCCACGGTAGGGGAGAGCTCAGACCACACATCAGCTCTGTGGAAAGAGCTGGAACACCTGGAAAGGGTGGAAACATCTGGACAGCCATTTGGAACCAGCAGATGGAAACACAAACATGTATCTGGAAAGTCTTGGGAACAAAGGCCTTCATCACTGCTCTGCAAGGTCCCAACGCCTCCTGGAAGAGGTCTCGGGGTGTAGAATCAGAGCAGAACTTCATCCCACATTGTATCACATCCCATCACCTGCCGTGAGGCCCTTTCCAATGTACCAAGCCTGTTTGTCTTGCTGGGGCTCACTGTCCCTGGCTCGCCCAGAGCTCGTTTCCTCAAATGGCCTCTCTGCTCTCAGCGCAGCCAGATCATCTCCTACTTAGTATGAATCTCCTCTGACCTCGGCCAGGCCGGGCCATCACATAATCTTGTTAGTACAAGTAGGTCAGCTGCTGGTCATGGGAGTGGCCCAGGCAGGGGGGCCTGTGGTCCCATTCAGCAGATCTTTATCTTCAGGCTCTTGGTAGAGTCGGTGATTCCACAAGGAGTGGCCAAGCATAGCCCCGAGATAGGGTTTCCTTCAGAGCCCCAAGCCAGGTGTGCCTCCAGCACTGATCACCCACAGGCTGCTGGGTGCTGCAAACTCCACTCTCAAAGCTCCCAGGGTACTGATACTGGTGGGGGTGGGGGGAAGGCTCTCGCAATGTCTGTTGAGGCTCACCCTGAGGATTTTCAAAGGAAGGTTTGATCATCTCGTCTTTGTCTCTACTTCTCCCTGTCCAATACCCTTTTAAATACCCAACAACTCAATACTGTGTCTGCAGGAGATACTTCAGGGCGAGAACATTCTGAGCACACCGCCCCCTCACCCCCCACCCCTCCACACCCCGGCCAACATTTGTCCCTGAATCAGAAATGTAAGTCAGGAGGCTTCCTGATGCTCGTGAGTCGGTCTCCAGGGTCATAGTCAGCTCAGGCCTCTGGGGAAGGGGCCCAGAAGGCAGGGCTTGGTAAGATGGATGGTGAGAAGCTCAGCTACTCCCATCACTTGTCAAGTTGGACCCCAGGCCCCACTTTACTTTGAACCCCTACCACCCCCAGAAGTGGTCCTGTCAGCTCCTATGGCATTCCTGGCTGGAGAGGGGTTAGCAGTTTTCATGGGACTCCAGAGGTCAACACGGAGCACAGGGGGGTACCACTCAGAGGTTCCAGGCTGTGGGGTCCTACAGGAGGTACTCCCAGGAGTGGCCCTGACTAGTCAGCCTGGGATAAGCTGCCTGGCTGGAGATTCTGTGGGATACTGGAGCCGACTTGTGGGTGGTAGGCCTTGTAGGGAAGTCACTGAAGGCAACCCCAACATAGACTGGAGCAGGGCACACAGCACTCTTAGCCTCACCAACTATAGAAAAACTCTTTTACAGGAAGCGACACGGAGACAGGGAAGTCGTGGGATGCGGATACCTAAGGACCTTAGCTCCTGTTGAGTCCTCTGCCTTCGCTCTGCCCTGACTCCCAGACTGCTGACTTCATCCCCCATCTCTCCTCTGCTCTTGATTCCCCACTCTGCCCTCATCCTACCCACTGCCTCCTAGTTTTGCAGGTCCCTGTTCTTGTCCAGCTGCAGGAGGGAGGGAGCGGACAAGAGACCGTGCAGGTCTGGGGAGGCCTTACTTACCTTCTCCCAGAGGGTCCAGGCTGTGGAGCATGAGCTGGAAGATGGGGCTGCGGATGGTACTGTTGTGCAGAGAGGCCAAGCTCCTCTCTCGTGTCAGCACTGCTGGGAGCACTGCCGGGAGCTGAGCAGAGAAGAAGAGGGCCTCAGTGGGCCCTGCCCAAGCTAGGGAAGGAGCCACACGCAAGAGGGCCTCACTATCCCTGCCCTCCTCCCTTGGAGGGCAGAACAAAGCACAGGAGCCTTATCCCGGCCTCCCCCTCCCTTCACCTCCATCAGGAGCATTAACACTGCTTTCTTTCCCAGCCTCCCCTCACTCTTCCATGACTGGATAATTCTACGTACTGAATAATTCCCCAAGGTCTCAACAGGGAGCAGACAATGTGCACGACACATAACGCATTACCTAGGGTCTGTCCTTCCCTGAAGATTCACTCTCACAGAAACACACTCACCCCCACACGCAGACCCCCTGTGCACGGGTTCACTTCACAGTCCCCAGAGCATCATCCTGCTTTATCATTGCCCCAGCCCCAGATAAGCAAGACCGTGATCGCCTTCTACAGAAAAGGAAATGGAAAGTGAACGAGGCTAGGTGGTGTATCCAAGGTCCTGTGGGGAGTAAATGAAAAGACTTGATACTAGCGCTCAGGACTTTCAATTCCCAGTTCTGTTCCTTTTTTTCTACCCACAGATGCTCAGGAGACCTTCACAGGCACACACATACTCACACCTATGTGCACAGATACCCAGATGTGACACACATAGAAATATCATCTGATTTGCAAAGGAGCATCTAAGACAGACCAATGCTTGCTCAGGCCCTCGCACCCCCCACCCCCATTCCCATCTCTCCGGAGCTGAACTCCTCTGCCATCTAGTGGCTGTGGTAACACAGTACTCCACAGCAGGCCTAGGGATTTTCTTAGGTTAGGACGATTTCATTCAGGCCCCAGCCTCTCTCCTCTCCAGGAATCCCATAATTCTTTCCAAATATCCCACCACCCAAAGGCAGCTAAGATACCAGAAACCTCAGACTCCCCTGCTTCCAGTGCCCCTCCTGTGTTTCTCTTATTTCTGGAGCATTCCAAATCCACAGGTACTTTTTAGATCAATTCTAAACGTTGGGGCTTGAGTTTGTCTAGTCCACAGTCATTTTACAGATGCAAAAGCTCACACAGCAAGCCAGGGGCAGAGCAAACAGGGACATTCTGGATTTAGCTCCCTAATGAGCATCTCCTCCCAGGCCACCTTGGAGGTGACAGTCCCTCTGGCAAAGGAGCTGGCTCCTTCCCTGGCTCGCCCTGGGAGCACTCCCAGAAGCTTCCCAAGCCTGAACCCCACCTAGGACCCTCGGCATCAGGGCCACAGTGCCTAAGTTCTATGGCTGTCCTCCGAGACCCTGCGGTGTCCCCCTGGGCAGACGCCACATGGCACCCACCTTGACCCTCTTGTTTTCCTGTAGCTCATCCACCATGACTGCCCCATGACTGGGCTGCAAACGGGGACTGGAGCTATGGGATGTTTGGAGAGATGCTTGCTCTCCCTCCCTACTACTCTCTCTCTTCGGGGAAACCTCAGGTGGGAACACAGAAACACACCCAAAATTAACCTGCTCTCAGGAGATGTTTTACCATATCCAAACCCCAGCCTGGCCTTTCACGGTCTAGCTTCCGCCTGCACACAGTAGGCCCAGTCAAATGTGTCCACTGTCTACACTCCAGTAACACCAACTGTCTTTCAGCCTCTCAAAGGCAACATCCTCTTTACCCACTCTGAAACCCTCATCGCGGGACCTCTCTCCCAAGCTTGGCACCCTCCTTCCTTCCCTCACTCCCCATATTTCAGGTCTCCATTTACATGCCACCTTCCTCTGGGGAGCTGAGGTGTTGCCTCATTCTCTTTTTATAGATTCCTGTTCTTCTCCTCCATAGTGCTTTCCTCAATTTATTTGTGTGTTAAGAAACATTGCTAACGTTGTTAACAAACATACAAATAAATTAACTGCCCCCCCCAGCATCTTTTTTTTAAGATTTTGCTTATTTATTTGTCAGAGAGAGAGCATAAGCCAAGGGAGAAGCACGCTCCCCACTGAGCAAGGAGTCCAACGCTGGACTCGATGCCAGGACCCTGAGATCATGACCTGAACGGAAGGTAGATGCTTAGCCGACTGAGCCACCCAGGTGCCCCACCCCCCACCCACCACCCCCTACCCCCAGCATCTTGAAGAAAGATTGTTTATTTCATTCACCACTATGTGTCCAGCAGAAAAACACTCTTGGGCACTTCGCAAAGGTTCAATAAACACTTGTTGCATGATGTGTGGATGAACTGTCCTCTAACTGTCCCCAACCCATTCCAACTCCTGGGGCCTTGTTCATGACTCTTTTCTCTGCTTAAAACGCCTTCTCCATTCCTCCACATCTACCAGTTTCTCAGAAAATTCAGGGTGAATTTTTCTATAAAGTTTTCCTGAATGGCCCCTCCTACTCCCCCCCCCCACCCGGCTCCAGCTCCCCGTGATCCCTCTCTCCTCAAAAGCTGTATAACAGGGAACACATTTTGTGTTATCAAAATCTGGCTCTGCGATCAAGGGTAAGCGCTCGGGTCCTCCGGAAGCTGCATGGCAGCCAGCTAGGAAAAGAGACAGCCCTAGAAAAATCTAAGACGGAGGATCACTAAACACACAGTACTTATTGTCTGCACCACTAGCCTGCCGCCTTGCATTTACCGCTTTATAATGCCATTTGAACTTTTAAAAGAATTATGTTTTAACTATTCACATATGTGAGTTGTCTACCCAGCTAGGCGCAATTTTTTTTTCGAAGTGACAATACAGTCATCTCTGTTCTCCTAACCTGCAGCACAGTGTCTTGTACATAGTAGGTGCTCATTAAAGGTGAGCCGACTGAATAGCTATTCCTAAGGAGCTTCTAGTGCTATCTTCAGGCAACATGGTCACCAACAGTTGCCCCCAATACCTGTCATCACCTCCCCATTGCTGGCCTCTATGGCCAAAACTAGAACTGGACTTGCTACCGTCTCTATTTCAACGCAGAAAATGAAATAGTGCCTGAGCCAGGGTGCTTCACCCCCCCATCCTCCCAATTTGTTCATTCATTCAGTTCTTATTTCCTGAGTACCTGCTGCTTATAGGTCAGTGTGCTAGTGCTGTCAGGACGCAAAGATGTCGAGGACACAGGTTCTATGTCCAGAAAGGAACTGGAACCAATACTGACAAAGTAGGGGCGCCTGGGTGGCTCAATGGGTTAAAGCCTCTGCCTTCAGCTCAGGTCATTGTCCCAGGGTCCTGGTATGGAGCCCCGCGTGGGGCTCTCTGCTCAGCAGGGAGCCTGCTTCTCTCTCTGCCTCTCTGCCTACTTGTGATTTCTGTCTGTCGGATAAACAAATAACATCTTTAAAAAAAAAAAAAAAAGTACTGACAAAGCAGAAAGTGGCACAAGAAATGAGAAGCGTAGATGAAGCCACAGTGGCGGGAAGGACAAGAAGGTTCCTGAAGTAGGCAGAGTTCGAGTGAGCTTTGAAGGATGGGGGAGGTTTGAATGCTGGACACAGATGACTAAATGAATTGAATGAATGGATGGATAAACCAATGAATTTGCAAACGAATGAAACAGAGCAGAAATAACCAATCTTCATATGAAGGGAGCACTTCGAATTTCTGAGCAAATCCCCTGACTCTTTCATGACACGCGGTAGTTTTACTGGCATGGTAAGTACGCCTGCTGGCCCAGCCGTCTCACTTTTATCCTGTCCAACCTTCACCCAGTGAGTTTCTGGAGGCAAAAAACCAGGAGGAGCCAGGGTGCCCTTTGGGGTAGCTAGTTCTGTCCACAGAGGGGCAGGAGAGATTGACTTCTGCCCCGTGATGCATGTGCCTAATGATTTTTCTGCTATTCAGATTTACCCAAAATATTTCTGAGTTCATCGTTCTTTGCACATATCAATATCTTCTGAGATCAGCATGTACTTCCAATTTTCTGAAGCCCTTCATATCCACTTTCTCATCCAGGACTACTAACTCCACGAAGCACACAAGGTCAGTATTATGACTGCTCTCTGACAGATGAGAAAACAGAGATGCGGGAAGAGAGTGGCACTTGCCCACACTCACAGTGTCAGGGTCAGAACTCTGACCCCCTGATCCCCATTAGAAGTATGTTGTTGCTGTTGTCCTTTACTAGCTCGCA
Source organism: Mustela putorius furo (assembly GCF_011764305.1). Classification (NCBI taxonomy): domain Eukaryota; kingdom Metazoa; phylum Chordata; class Mammalia; order Carnivora; family Mustelidae; genus Mustela; species Mustela putorius. The sequence goes on along the minus strand of NW_025422045.1, from coordinate 9,224,361 downwards.
TTTCTTTGCCCAGGCAAAAATAAGATAATGAGGCAAAATCTCCATTCCCTAGTGGCTTTGTTCCAAATTATTGACATTTTAGGTAAGTGGACACGAATGCTCTTCTCCATTTAGATGTGGATGACGGGTCTATTATTGGTAGCAGTCCTGGCAAGTAGGTGCTTTCAGAATATGCTCTTGGTACAAACACATTTCATATCCAGCTCTGACACCAATCCATCGCCCCTCCCCTCTCTTCAGCCTCATTACCCCACCTTCTCCTTCTCCTCATGAAAATTAGCAAAGGAAGCAGACCGAAGAGGATGTCTTCATGCCAGCCAAACCCCCCAGCACCTGTGATGCATCTTGCTGAGGCTGAGCAGTGGGATCCCTTGTAGCTGCTCCTGAAACCCTCAGGGGGCTCTGCCTCCTGACATCCGATTTCTATCTCCCACTAATACAGCAGTTAATCATTGGCTTCTCCCCTCCTAGACCATCCAGGACACATTCCCTGAACCATGTATTTTAGTCTGTGATTTTTTAAAAAGATTTTATTTATTTATTTGACACAGAGAGGGAGAGATCACAAGTAGGCAGAGCAGCAGGCACAGAGAGAGGAGGAAGCAGGCCCCCCGCTGAGCAGAGAGCCTGACATGGGGCTCCATTCCAGGACTTTGAGATCACAACCTGAGCTGAAGGCAGAAGTTTAAACCACTGAGCCACCCAGGCACCCCTGTGATTTTTTTTTTTTAATATTCATTTAACAAGTGTTTTTACTGAATTCTTGGTCTGAGTCCTGCCTTTACCCAAGTTACACTCCAGTAGGAGACCCTTCACTCTAGCCTTTTTCTGCGTACAGTCTTGCGGTCTGATCCACTCATTTTTTCTAAGCTGGAAACCCAGAAGTCTACCCAAATTCCTCCCTCTCCTTCACAGCCCACATCCAATCAGCTGTCAGACCTAGTTTCTAAAAGTCCTCAAATTTAGCTGCATCTCTCCTGCCTACAGTCCTGTAAAACCCTCCTGATTCCTGATCTGTTCCTCTTCCAGTTCATTCTCCATCCTTCAGCCAGAGTGATAATCTGAACAAAGCACAGATCGCATCCCTCCCCCGCAGGAGCTTACTGTCCTCACAAGGGAGTCCAGACTCCTTAGCTGAGCACCTACTAGCCTCCTCTTATCTCCAGTCCAGCACTGTCCAATAGAAATAGAATGCAAGTCACATACATAATTTTAACTATTTTAGTAGCCACATTTTTTTTATTAACACACAATGTATTATTTCCCCCAGGGGTACAGGTCTGTGAATCATCAGGTAGTAGCCACATTTTTTAATGTAAAAGGAACGTATGAAATTGATTTTAATAATATACTTAAAATATAATATACTTATATATATACTCAAATATACTAAAAATATCATAATTCAACATGTAATTAATATAAAAAGATCAATGAGCTATTTTGGCCTTTTTTTTTTCATACCAAGCCTTTGAAGCCCAGTGTATATTTTATACTTACAGCATCTCTCAGTCCGGATTTGCCGCATTTCAAGAGCTGAGTGGCTCCATGTAGCTAGTCTTACATGCTTTTTCTTAAAGAGTGTCAGGCCCCAGAAAATTTGGATCAATTCCCACTCTGCTAGGCGGAGCTCATCAAGGACTTGGGACTGTGCCTTTTTTGTCACTGTAACCCCAGACCCTACACAGGCCTCATATAAAGGGATTCAATAAATGTTTGCTGAATGAATGAGCATTGGAGCTTTTTATGGCACAGACCTAGGGCCTCCCCCTCCCCCTCCCACTCCCTCTCTCATCCTGTCCTCGATTTTAATTACCACACGTTGTCAGTGATTCACAAATTTCTAGCCCAGACCTTGCTCCTGAGCTTCAGGCCCATGTGGGTAACTGCCTCCCAGACATACCCACTTGGAGGTGCCGTAGGCACCCAAACTCATCACTCCTGACTGGAAACTCTTGAGTAACCCTAACCCTGTCCGTCCTGGAGTCTTCCCTTTTTCACTGGGTGGGACCACCATCTACCCCGCTGCTCAAGGTGAAAACCTGGCAGCATCCTTGACTTCTCTGGCTGTGGCACCCTCCCACCCACTTCATCACCAGTCCAGATGATTCTGCCCTTAAAACATCTCTCAAAGATACACATGTTGGATGCCCACAACAGCCTTCCAACTGGACTCCCTGTTTTTACCCTCGCACACCTACGGTTCATTTTCTACACAGCGGTTAGGACCGACCTCTTAATATGGCTCTTTGTCACTTCCTTCCCTGCTGAGCATCAGTTAAAATCCAAAGTCCATATCTGACCCATAAGGCCCGGCAGGAAGCCACTCCCACCTCTCCAGCGTTATCTTGCTCTACTCTCCCCTTATTCACTGACCACACTGGCCTCCATTTCTTTATTCCAATGTACTGAGCTCCTTCTGGGCTCCAAGCCTTTGCAGATGTTATTTCCTCTTCCAGAATTCTTCCCCATGGAGCACGGGGTGATTTCCCTTGTCATTCTGCAGATCTCTGTTTAGACCTTTCTCCCTCCAAGAGGCTTCTCCTGCTCTCCCTCACAAGAGGGGTCCGCACCTCCAGTCCCTCTCCACCACAGGTACGCTTAACTTCACCGCCCTTGTCACTCTCTGAAATTACCTTTTTTTTTTTTTACTTGTTTAGTATCTATATGCCCACTCCCCACACTAAATAAGGTTAGTTTTATGTTTCCAACCTATTCAGGTGGCAGAGTATCTAGAAACCATGCTGTTATTTGTAGACCACCAATATCTAATTTCATACTTAATCCCATCATATACACTAAGAGAAAATATTACTGTGTAGCAAGAATGCATGTAAAATCTCATTTACATGTACACATGCCTCCATGGAAACCACAAGCTGTTGGACCAGGCACAATCAGGTATTTGAATTTTTCTATTCCTATTTGTTTGTTTCTCATTCATTCATTTTGTCATCTTCTAGCACCGACTAGCAGGTGAACACTAAAAAAATGTTATGAGGAAAAGAAGCCTTAAAACTGAGAATTCTACTCTTGTCATCTTTTTCTGACAACGGGGAGGAAGCTAACTATTCCCAAAGGAGGGAACCCTTGGACAGTTAAAGGAGGGAACCCTGGGTGGCTCAGAGCATGCAACTCTTGATTTTAGGGCTCTGAGTTCAAGCTGCATGATGGGTGTGGGGCCTACTTAAGAAAAAATAAAAATAAAATTAAAATGTGTGAATATTATCTTTTTTTTTTAAAGATTTTATTTATTTATTTGACAGAGAGAAATCACAAGTAGATGGAGAGGCAGGCAGAGAGAGAGAGGGAAGCAGGCTCCCTGCTGAGCAGAGAGCCCGATGCGGGACTCGATCCCAGGACCCCGAGATCATGACCTGAGCCGAAGGCAGCAGCTTAACCCACTGAGCCACCCAGGTGCCCCGTGTGAATATTATCTTGAAAGAGAGAGAGAGAGAAAGCTGGGAACACCTCAGCCCAAGCTAGGAGGGGCTCTTTGGGAGCTAAGTGGATTCCCTGAAGCCTAGCATGAGTGGGGTCCACAGAGCTGGAGAAGTCTTCCTGTCCATAGGGCTTCCTGTCCATAGTCCTGCTGTCTCCACAGCAGACAGCTGGTTATACCAGTCACTGATAGAAGCCCTTGGAATAAACGTCAACCTCGACAAGGGGAGGACTGGCCCCCTTAGGAGGCACCTGGTTTGTCTGCTTAGGGGGTCATGTTCATTGCTTTAATTCAAAACCCTTGCCAGGAAAAAAAAAAAAAAAACCATAAAACAGTTCCCAATGCATTTAAGAAAAGAGTGGCAGACTTTTCCCTAGAGTTTCACATTCTGAAGTATTCTTGAAGGCATAGTGTGTGGACAGGGACCCAAAAGGACCCAAAATAGCTTGTTCCCCTCCCACCTTGGATTCCTTTTTACCACTGGTGCCCCTCAGGCCATATTGCCAATCAGCATCTCCTACAGATGGCTGGTCCTTGCTAGCTAAGTTGGGAGCTCGCAACTCTCTCTATAGAGAAAGGCCCGTGGCGCTTCCAAGCACAAATAGATAACAAATAGATAAAGCTTTTTTTTTTTTTTTTTAAGATTTTATTTATTGGGTCACCTGGGTGGCTCAGTGGGTTAAGCCTCTGCCTTCAGCTCGGGTCGTGATCTCAGGGTCCTGGGATCAGGCCCCACATCAGGCTCTCTGCTCAGTGAAGAGCCTGCTTCTCCCTTCTCTCTCTGCCTGCCTGTCTGTCTACTTGTGATTTCTCTCTCTGCCAAATAAATAAAAAAATCTTAAAAAAAAAAAAAAAGATTTTTATTTATTTATTTATTTATTTATTTAGGGAGAACTAATTACCATCTTCCTACTGAATAAGATTACTAAGAAAAGTAAATAGATAAAGCTTTTTAAGCCAGGTAGATGCATCAGCTTTGCTGTTTGTTGGCCTTCTGTGACTATGCATGGTCACCGCATTTATCATTTCAGGCTAGTATAAATACACTGCGGGGGGGTATAGTTTGTACTCAGGTATAGAGCTTCAGAGCAAGCGAAGTTAGACTGTCACTGGGATCATAAAAGGCATCCCAAACCAACTAAATGCCAGTTTGACCAATATTGTCTAAAGTGTCTTAGCTTTTATTTCTTTCTCAGCCAGTGTCAAAAGAGAGACTCTAAAATTTTTACTATGTGTCTGTGTCCGACGCTACACCCTTTACTTTTTTTCTAGAAATGCTCTTAAGTGAATTCTTTTTTTTTTTTTTTAAGATTTTATTTATTTATTTGACAGGCAGAGATCACAAGTAGGCAGAGAGGCAGGCACAGAGAGAGGAGGAAGCAGGCTCCCCGCTGAGCAGAGAGCCTGATGTGGGGCTCAATCCCAGGACCCTGGGATCATGACCTGAGCCAAAGGCAGAGGCTTTAACCCACTGAGCCACCCAGGTGCCCCTCTTAAATGAATTCTGATAGGATCATCCCCTCCCCACCCCCAGAAAACCCCTTTACCCCAATTCTAAGTTGTCAGAGCAGGATAAAAAGTAAAGTGAAAGGCCCTCCAGCTCAGAAACTCTACAGATATCAGCTGGGTAAATATCCAGCAAGAAAACAAATCATTCTCTGCTGATCTCGTCTCCAGGCTGCTCAGGAAGAAGACCCACAAGTATGTTGGACTTGGGGAAGCAGCGTGTGGCCGCTCCCGTTTGTCGCTGTATTGTCTGTGGCAGCTTTCATGCTACAGCAGAGCTGAGTAGTTGTGACAGAGACTGCACGGCCTGCAAGGCCCGAACGATTTACTGTCTGGCCCTTTACAGTAGCAGTCTGCCAACCCCTGCATGAGATCGTCATCCCACTCACTTTATAGATCAGCAATCTAAGGCCTGGTGGGAAAGCAAAGTGACTTCCTAGCACTTTGTATAGTGTTCCTTCCATGACAGTTACTCTGGTCTGTGCTGGTGCTTCTCATTGAAGCGCTTACAGATAAAGGTTTGTTGAATGGCACTGACTTGCCCAGAGCAACAGGGGCAGTTTGCAGCAGAGCCTGAGTTAAAACCCAGAAATACAGTTTCACGCACCCATGGTGAGAACCACCAAGAGCTATGGAACGGGCTGAGTTAATGATCCTCTCTGAGCCTCAGTTTCCTCATCGGCAAAATGGAGGCTGCCATCTATCCTTGCAGGGCTTTCGTGAGAAATCGTTGAGATCATGTACATATGGAATAGGCCCTCCATAAGCAAGGAGTCCCTCCCCACTCTTCTCTCTCTCTACCCTGGAACCCCTGAATTGTTAGGGTTTCCTGAGGAAACGGAACCACCTACTTAGCACCTCCTGCTAGAGACGAGAGCCCGGGCTTGCCTCTTTGGGGGATAAAAAGATTGTTCCCCCATGCACTGGCAACGATGAGTCTGATGATGTAGCCACCCTCTCCGCACCTCACCCCAGGCTGGCAAGAGAGGAAGGGAGGGGCCCAGATGTCTTTCCTGTTCCTGTTTCTCTCCAAAGGGAGCTGGATCACTCTGCCCTCCATTTCTCTTCCTGCTGCTTAGACTTCGCGACCACCTGTGGCTCTGACCTTGCCTGCCCAGCCTCCCTCCTTGGCTCCTTACTCCTCTGTCTGGTCATGCCCCACTTCTCTCCGGCTTCTTCAGTTTGGAGCATGGCTGATGGAATAAGCCACTTCCCTGGTCCCCTGCTTTCCTGGGGTGATGCTCAGAGAAGGGAACCATTAGTCAGGGAGAGGTGTGAGTCAATAGGTCAACAGGAGTGAGACAGTAAGGCATGCTTATTTTCATGTTGAAGTGAAAGAGTTTACAGGGGTAAGGACACCCTCTTGCATAAACCGCAAAAACGAATGCCAACACAGTTTACTAGATCAATGATTGGATTTCCAGAAAATTGTTTCATGAATTCAAAACTGAATGGCTTGCTCCTAGTCTATCAGTGAAGTTCAGGATAATCTATCTCCCTCTGACCGGATCATAGGTTTCAGCTACCCAAACACAGACATAAAGATAGAAGTAAAGACAGTTCCCACTCTTTCTTTCTCTCTCTCTTTCCCTCTCTCTCTTTATCTCCCTCTCTCCTTCTTTTTGGCTTTTAGATACCTAAGGTGAAATCCAAGTCCACATGTTTTAAAAACCATTTCAAAATAGCCATAGTTGTGCTCACTTCGGCAGCACATATACAAAATAGTCATACTCCAGGATTCCTGGGTAGTTCAGTCAGTCATCTACCTTCAGCTCAGGTCATGATCCCAGGGTCCTGGGATGGAGCCCCGCATTGGGCTCCCTGCTCAGCAAGGAGTCTGCTTCTCCCTTTCCCTCTGCCCCCCTCCTTGTGCTCTCTCTCTCACTCTATATCAAATGAATAAAATTTATTTTTAAAATAGTCATAGTTCTTATTATTTTGACTAATTTTTAGTGAGAAGTTGTTAATATTGCAAAGTAATAACTATAGGTTATTTTATTTTATTTTATTTTTTTAAAGATTTTATTTATGGGGCGCCTGGGTGGCTCGGTGGGTTAATGCCTCTGCCTTCAGCTCTGATCATGATCCCGGGGTCCTGGGATCGAGCCCCGAGTCTGGCTCTCTGCTCCGTGGAGAGCTTGCTTCCTCCTTTCCCTCCCTACCTGCCTCTCTGACTACTTGTGATCTCTGTCAAATAAATAAATACAATCTTTAAAAAAAAAAAGATTTTATTTATTTATTTGTCAGAGAGAGCAGGCAGTGTACAAGCAGGGGCAGCAGCAGGCAGAGAAAGAAGCTGAGCAGGGAGTCCCACATTGGGCTCTGGGATCATGACCTGAGCTGAAGGCAGATGCTTAACCAACTGAGCCACCCAGGGGTCACTCAAAGATTTTATTTTTAAACAATCTCTAACCCAGCATGGGGCTCAAACTGACAACCCCAAGACCAAGAGTCACATGTTCCACTGACTGAGCCAGCCAGGCACCCCTAGATTTTTTTATTTTAAAGAAATAAAGATTGACTTTCAAAAGTATAACCAGTAATTCAACCTGTTGTTGTTGTTGTTGTTGTTTTTTAATGCTGTTAATTAAGATTCATTCTGGATTTGCTTGAGCAAATAAGAACAGAGTTGTGATTGGCACCACGCTCACTGGTTGGCAAAGAGCTGCTAGTACCGCCCTAGAAATCTCTTAAGCAGGTTACAAATTCTCCTTTGAAATCATCTGCTTTGATGGTCTTGCCCTCGCAAAATGGAAAATTCAGAATCTGTAGAGCTTAAATGAAAACAGAACTACTGATAAGGACTGGGAGGCCGTTCAGAGGCATTTTGAAAACAGCCTGATGTATACCAAGGCATTTGATGCTTTTCTCAGGGGAGAGTACCAGGCTTCTGGCCACCCTCAGCAAGGCATGCCCTGAGGACTGTAGTAGGAGGGAGGCCCCTGTTTCTTCATATTAAATGTAATGCTCTGAGCCTCCCTTTCTTTTTTAAGCTTCTGGCCTCATGGAGCAGTAAGCTGACAGGCAATAGCACTGAATAGGGAGTTCAGATACTGGGTTCCCATTCTGATTCTGATACCTGCTGGCTGTATAACCTTGAGTAGGACATTTCTTTTTGTGGGGTCATCTGCAAATACGGCAGCTGGAGCTCAGTTGACCAGACCAGACAAATAACCACTGTGCAGGGTCAGCCAGAATTAAACTCACCTGGACAATGATCATTAGACAGGACCTTTTTGGTAACTCGTTGGACTCTGTTACAATTTCTACCAGAGAAGGGAAATGAAGGGAGGGGCTGGTCCAAGGTCACACAGGTAGTTAGAAACAGAATCAGATTAGAATCCAGATTTCCTGACTCCTACTTCTGTGCTCTGGCCAGAATACTCCATCATCTCAAATATCCTAATGGAAGTACATTTCATCTCTGTTGCGTCATGTGTCTCCCAGACATGCTACTGAATTTGGTCTCCATCCTGCCCACTCATCAAAACTGCTCTGGATTAAAGAGCTAAGTCCTTGCACTCTTGCACGCAAAATTCTGCTTGTGCCAGTGGCTTTTCTGAAACCTGAAAGAGGCAGGCTGAGAGCCAACCTTTGCCTAAACCCACCTTTTAGGAACAGGAAAGAACCAGGGTCTGTGTTCCCTAAGGCACCTCACCTTGGAGTCAAGGAACAAAAACTTTGAGATGAATTTTCAGAGATAACGTCCCCACCTTAATCTCATCTTCCAGGTTATTGAACCATACACTGAACTTAGAAGGAAGGTCCTTCGCAAGAAATTCTTAAGAAAGAATCTTGGAGCCAAGAGAAAGCCTTGGGGTTGGAGCTCTGGTATCTGGTCTCCACTTGATAAGAGAGAGGGCCCTGCACCCAATGCTGGCTTGTCAGTGGATGAGCGGAGCTCTCATCTTAACCAATATATCAAAAACAAAACAAAAACAAAAACAAAAAACCTCCCCCTTGTCAGACCCTATCCAAGCCACTAGCTCCAAACCCAGAATGTGAACAAACAGGATTAAACGAAAGTGAAGGTGCTTGACAAACCATAAACAGCATGCACATGGAAGAGATTATCATTTTTCCCTGTCTGATATCTCCTTGGATATTCTCCAAAGCCCAGCTGAAATGTCATTTCCAAAGACCCAGTCAGATCAACCCAAGTTCACATCTTGGCTCCACTGCCTATTTGCTCTGTGACCTTGAAGAGTGGTTTAACTTCAACAGTCCTCAGTGTCTTCCCCTGCCAATGGTGGACCATAATAATAACCATTGGGTGACTGGGAGCTGAGCCAAGGTCACTCTTGCCAACTGCCTGGCAAAGTATAGGACTTTAAGTGTCTATTGACTAGCAAAGGGAACCAAAGCACCCATCCCTTGAGGTCTGACCCAGCAATTTCCACTCCTCAGTCACTGGCTTCTCCTCATCTTTTTTGTCCCAAAGGGGCTACAGAAACTTGAGCCAGCCTGTCCTTACCTTGCTGAGGTCCCCTAGGGCCATGACCTTGGCCACTGGCCTCCTGCTGAGCTGCTCCTTCACCCAGACCTCGACCTGCTTATTCCACTTCATGGTGAACACATAGAAAGCATAGCCCAGCAGCAGCAGCAGGCTTTCCCACCAGGCAATGAGGCTGTCCAGGAAGAAGATAATGAGCATTATCAGGTCAAGGATGTAGAAAGAGACATCACGGAATAAGGGCCACCATGTGAGATTGAGGATCTCCCGGGAGAAGAGGGCACAGGTGCCAATGACAAAGAGGATGTTGAACACAGCAGAGCCCACGATGGTACCAATGCCCACGTTGCTGTGGGAGATGAAGACGCCAATGAGGGAGGTGAAGAGCTCAGGGGCAGAGCCTCCAGCAGCCATGAAGGTGGCACCCGCCACATCATCAGAGATCTGTAGTTTATCTGTGATGACACCCAGGGCTGGGACAAAGTACTCATCGCACACAATGGCCAAGGCCACAAACACGTACATCATGCCAAAGATGTGCAGGACCACCCAGCCCTGTTGCCGCTGCTCTATGCTGAACAAGTCTGGGGGGTACTCTCCCTTGGTGTGAAGGTCTGGCCAGCCAGGAGGCAGTGCTGAGGGACTGGAACTGGGCACCTCTGGGATAATAGCTGTTGTCAGGCTGGGGGAGGCGGCAGGGGGCACCACTGGGGCTGGCTCCACAACCACACAGTGATGGACCTGGATGGTTGGATTTGCCCTGGCCTCGGAGGATGCTGAGGGCCTTGGTGCCGTGGAAAGTCTCTTTGCCAGCCCCCAGAAGGTGGTGGAAGAAATTCCAGTGGTCGATGCACTGGTTCTAGACAACGGATTACTAATACTCCAGGTAGCGGTAGAGGCTTTGGTTTCTGTTGGGCTACTGCCTGTTGTGGTGCGTATTGTCACTTGCCCCTCAGAGATGACTGTGGTGTCCTCCAGGACCGTTTCCAGAGGAGGTGTCAGCTTGTTCTTTCTCGCTAACCCCCGGGGCTTGGTTGATCTATTATTGTCCACTCTTCTGGTGGTAGTCAGGATGTTCTCTTCTGTCATACTCCTTGGAGAAGTCAAGATGTTTGTTTCTATGTCATTTACCAGGAAAGTTGGGGTTGTATGAATTTCTCCCTTGAGAGTAGTTGGGGTGGTTTCCTCTACCATTCTCTTAGTAGAGTTGGTCTTCAATATTTTGGTGGTTGTCATAGCTTCACTGTCTTTCACTGTTGTTCTGGGGGTGATCCCATGGCTCTTTGTCATTGTCATGAGTGGAAATGGGGAATAATTGCCTACTATTCTACCAAGTGGAGATGGGGTGTATTTCTTCACCTTTCTCCCAGCCTGAGTTGGGTGGTAGCTCTGCATTTCTCTGCTGGGTGGTGTTGCTGAGGTATGATTCTTTACTGTTGGTCTGCTTGAAGTTGGGGTGTAGTGATTCAGTACTGTGCTGGGTGTGGTTGTGGTGTCTTCCTCCATTCTTTCTGTGTCTGCTGCTGTTAGGTTATAGTTATTCTTGAGTGTTGTTGGAGTGGTGTTGGCTGTCCTTCTGGGTGGATAGGGAGTATTCTCCATTGTTATGCCAGGTGTTTCTTCACCCCTGTCAACTGTAGCTTGGGGCACCAATGTATCACCTGCCATTTCAGAGCTAGCTCTTGGAGGGTCACTGCTCACCATCATCATATCATTGTTAGAGAGGTCACGGCTGGCCAGTTTTACAGGGTGTTGGGAAGACACTGCTGCCCACAATGAGGGGAGGCCCTGGGAGCTCCTCAGGTGCTGGTAGATGGAACCGATGATCAACGTTCCCAACAGGAAGAGGAGGCGACTCCAATGAAGCCGTTTTGGCCGGAGAAACCGCCTCTCCCGTGTTCCCATTCTGATCAATTTCCCCATGATGGCCAGTTATGCCTGGTTACAGAAGACCTCTCATTCTGTCCGTGAAAAGATGGGGTCTGTTCTGGCGTTCAGGTTGGTGATCAGTGAAGATTTCTCCATGAAGCCCAGCCAGGGGGTATCCACAAACCTAGAGGGTTTAAAAAAAAAAAAAAGTGGTTATTTGCCCCTAAGAGGAAAGCTGGGATCCATCAAACCCCTAGAAAAGAGTGATGACAATTCATGTAGGGGCCTTTATGCTAGGACGCAGTTGTTTCTGCTGAAACAAAACTACCCCTACTGCCTGTCTCAGAGAAAAAAGCATTAGTGGTCCTCTGTGTTGTGTAGGCATGCCAACAGCCCAGGTTCCTGAGCTGGGTCTACCTAACCCTCTTTGGGATCCCTACAAGAGGCCTACCAGCACCCCTCAGGTCCAAGCCTGAGTTGCTAGCAGCTCAGTCATCCATAGTTCATAGCCCAGGCCACAGATCTCACCTGGTCCGTGGCAGGAGGAAGATAAGGAGACATGATTTTAAGCTTTAGACAAAAACAGGCAGCAGTGGAAGGCAATGTTGGGAACTTCAAGGCTGTGCGTGGGTGTTTTTTGGTTTTTTTTTTTTTTTATGTTTTGTCCCATTTAAATCAATTCCACAGTATCACCCATAGAGGGCAAAGCTAATGTGATGATGCTTCCCAGACAGTGTGATGTGGTGGGAAGAACATGGAGAATGGAGTCAAAGTCTTGGATTTCCAGCCCTACTGCTTTCCAGCTGTGCCACTCTGGACAGGCTGAACCTCACTGCCTCATCTGTGAAATAGGCATGATAATAGATGTGAGTGATAATAGATGTGTCAGGGAAACTGACATCAGGAGTCCAAGGAAGACTTGTTTTTCAGTATACCCTGATGTTCAGTGTAACTGTTTAACATTTTTACCCTGTGCCATCTCATGATACTTTAAATTTAAATTTAATTTAATAGAAATAACAATAGTAACAATAATACCCATCACAGGAATGTTGAGAGTAAAAACACATAAGTTCTATAAAAAGCATTGTACAGGGGCACCTGGATGGCTCAGTGGGTTGAACCTCTGCCTTTGATTTGGGTCATGGTCTCAGGGTCCTGGGATTGAGCCCTGCGTTGGGCTCTCTGCTTGGTGGGGAGCCTGCTTCCTCCTCTCTCTCTGCCTGTCTCTCTGCCTCCTTATGAGCTCTCTCCCTCTGTCAAATAAATAAATAAATAAAATCTTTGAAAAAGCATTTATACAGAATCAAGTGCTACATAAGGGTTGATTTTATATAAAATTTTAATTTTGTAGTTTTATTTTTTTTAATATTTTATTTATTTATTTGACAGACAGAAATCACAAGTAGGCAGAGAGGCAGGCAGAGAGAGGCGGGGGAAATAGGCTCCCTGCCGAGTGGAGAGCCCGATGCGGGGCCCCATGCAGGGCTCGATGCGGGGCTCCATCCCAGAACCCTGAGATCATGACCTGAGCCGAAGGCAGAGGCTTTAACCCACTGCGCCACCCAGGCACCCCTGTAGTTTTATATAAAGGTTTGATTCTATATTTTTCAGGAGGGGAAGAAGAACATGAAGGGCTCTGAAAAAGTCCTCAGTTTATAAATTAAGTAAATATTTATTAAATCTCTAGTTAGTGTCTACAGATTATTATAAAACATTAACTAGAAGTGGTTGGTTTTGCTTTTAAAGGAATATATTTAAAGTGAGATGAGTAACTCAGAGAGTCTTAGGTCACTTAAGGTAAGAGGAATTACAGACACTAGTTAGCGCAACTCCCCATTTGAGACATGCAGAAGCTGAGATCCAGAGAGGAGCTCCACTTGCTCAACATGGCACAGCTCGTGAGTGACTGTGAGCCTTCTAATGCCCCAATCTTCCCAGCAGGCCACACAAATTAGAGACGCAAATGCATTTGTCTTTTAAAGGAGAAAAGGAACAAGCAAAAGAAGAAGTACAGAATAAGTACATTTCCTTCTCTGGTCCTTGATCCTATAACCGTCTTTCCACCATCTCCCTGCAGCTGCTGTCCCATGCCCTGAATTCAACTCTGTAGCAAGCCTGCTTGACTCTCCTAAAGAAACTCTGGAGAAGGTCTTTCTTTCTGGTGTGCCAGTGATGTCTAACAGAGCTGAGCCGACACCCCAGCTGACCCCTCCTATCTAATCACATCATTTACCTTCAAACTTGGACATCTGAGTATCTTCTTAGTTCTGGAAACTTGTCAGAATCCAGGGTCTCAAAGAGTGAGTCTGAAGCTGGACAGCAGAAAACACCCCATTCTTCTGTCCCCAGCTCCCCTACGGAATTCTAATTCAAGGCAGGGTCGGGTGTGAAGGGCATCTCAGGGGAAGAATATCCAATCCCTGCTAATACCCGCCTCTAAGAAGCTTATCAGGGCATTGTACAAGCCCTGGGTCCCAGTGCCTCTGCTAGAGCCCGAGAAGGTGGGCCTTCCACGGGGAAACAGATGGGCTCTCCGCGGCCCCCTGTGGTCAACAGGCAAACGGGAAACTTCTCAAATTTGGCTCTAAGCTCTAGGAATGAGAGATGGTGCAGGGTTCCCATGCTTAGGGGGAAGAAAGATCTGGAAAGATTCAGAAGGTGCTCTGAGGGAACCAGGAGAAAGTGCTTGGGGCTTAAGAGATCAGAAGACCTCAGTTAACACCAGGCTCTGTTTGCTACTGTGTGATTCTAATTGTAATCTAACTGTATGTGTGGAGATAGTAATACCAGATCTTCCTCTTTGTAGGGTGGGTGTGAGAATCAAAATTAAAAATGAGGAAATACCTGCTCAATTTCACGGTGAACTTAAAACGGCTCTAAGAAATAGTTTATTTTAAAACATGGTCCATTCAGAAACATGAGAGAATGTGGGGAAAGTACTCTAAACTTTGAAGCATTTGGCACTTGAAAAATATTTTATTAGGCCTAAGGGAAATCCTCTGTGGAAAGAGCACTGACAGATCTCCGGAGAGCAAGAGGGGACATCCCAAGATACCCAAGGAATTATGCCTCCAGCTCAGGACTGGAGGTGTTGAAATGAAGGTGGGGCAAGGCAGTGGGAACTTATGACCCTTACCCACTGACCTGGAACCCACTTTAATCACCTAGCTCTGCCTGATCTTTATTGACTGCTCCTTCCACCCCTCCCTGTTTCCCCCAGGGATAGAGATCACATGCAGTTTTGATTGTCCTCCTCTGAAATAGCAGGTAATCCCTCACGGCTTCACCCCTTGCCCTGCTTTATCCAGAGTGGCCTATAAGGTAAGAAGGTGCCCAGGTCCCCCTGCTGAAGCGCACAAGGGTACCCACCCCCTGCAGAAACACCGAGAAGGGGGGCTGACCTCTGCCAGTCACCACGTCCTTGTCTTTAGGCTGCTGCAGGCAGAACCAGATCTAGTTACTTCCCGTCTCACCCCCGCTGTCTAACAGCCTCCACATGGCCCAGAAAGATGGAAAGACGAGGGGTGCCAGAGTGATTCAGTCGGTGAAGCAGCTGATTCTTCATCTTGGGTTCATGAGTTCAAGACCCACATTTGGCTTTAAAAAAAAAGATAGAAAAAGGAACCAAATTCACAAGGTAGAATTATGAGAGATCTTTTTTTTTTCCCCCTAGAATAATTCCTCTAATTTTTACAATGCTATTTGTGCCATACAGGAAATTCAGGGGAGAAGCAAATTCCCAGAAAATGAATATTCCTTTTCTCATATACTTATAACTGCTGCCAAGGAGTTCTTTCTAGTCTGTAACCTAAATCTCCCCTGCTGGAGTTGAGCCTGGTTCCTCCTGTCTTGTTCTCAGGGATTGTGGCACACTTGAAATCCAGGCTGTAGAGAGGTCTGCAACTCAACCAAGAGTGGAAGTATGGCCCGGACAGGCAGGGTGCGCGCGGGCAAGTTATTTAACTTCTCAGTGGCTGTAAATCTCTCCTGTACAATGAGGATGATGATACACTATCTGCTTGGTAGGCTCGCTGTGAAGAGAAAGTATATTAATATGTAAAACATACCAACAGGGTCTGGTACTGTTGTTGTTATTCCACTTGTGGAGACCATAGCCTGCTAGGGGCAGCAGGTCCCAGAGCAGTCCACTGTGACAACACCATACCATGTACTTACTAGTGTGGTCGCCTGACTCGTGTCTGCATCTCTTACTAGTCAGGGAGCTCCAAGAGGACAGGGACCTTGCCTGTATATTCATGACTGAGTCCCCAGAGTCTGAAACAGTGTCTGACACCCAATAAATATATTGTGGATGAAATGAAAAGGGACATCCCAGTGAGGAGATGCTCCGAGACAGGGTGCCTGAGCTACAGACTGGGGTGGGAAGGTGGGGAGGAAATGCCCACTCACTGAGGTTCCTGACCATTCAGAAACAAAGTGCTGGAGAAAGACCAGTACCATTGAGGAGGGAAAGATGATCTGCTTTGTTCTACCACGTCATCTCATGTTATAATCTCCCTCCAACAGGGTGGCAGGACAGGTAGGAAAGTATGGGCTCTGACCCTCACGGTAATATTGCTAATATCAGGTCTGAGGAAGGCAGGGTATAGAAACTATGCAAGTCAGCAAGGAGGCCTTTTCCTCCCCAGCTCAAGGCCTTCCCCATTAGAATAGGAGAAAGAGGGAATGAGATTTTTTGCCCAATGGCAAAGGGTTTGTGGCTAAGGCTAGTTTATTTCTGGGCCCACATCTGGAATTGAGGTTTGACCCTACAGCTGCAGAGTAGAAAGGAGATGAGATTTGGCAGGGGTTTGCAAAATCAAATGCCTTCAGGGCCTGGGTGAATAAAATTAAATTAAATTAGCTCTACTCAAAGTCAGCAGAGAGTAATGAGGGCTGTGTCTAGACAGAGAAAGAATGACCCATCAGTAGTCATTCCACTGTTAAAACCATTTAAAAACATTAAAAGGTAGACAAAATGAGCTGAATTAGACCTACAGGTACTACTTTGCAACATCTAATAAAGTAACAAGTCCAACCAGGAGCAAGTCTCCTAAGGTCTCTCGGAGTCTGGCCCCTCATTTATACAACCAGAAAAGCAGAGCTTCTGGTTGGGAAGATGGAAGAGGTACAGTATGAGCCTGTAGGAAAGTACTTAGATCTGTCAGGCATGGAACTGTCACAGCCCAAGACCTTTTGCTGGTATTGTTTTCATTGTTCATATTATATTGTTTATGGGATACATTTTTTTTTTAAGATTTTATTTATTTATTTGACAGACAGAGATCACAAGTAGGCAGAGAGGCAGGCAGAGAGAGAGAGAGATAAAGAGGGAAGCAGGCTTCCTACGGAGCAGAGAGCCCGATGCGGGGCTCGATCCCAGGACCCTGAGATCATGACCCGAGCCGAAGGCAGCAGCCCAAACCACTGAGCCACCCAGGCGCCCCTATGGGATACTTTTTTTAAAGATTTATTTATTTACCCATTTATTTATTTTAGAGAGACAGCACCAGTGGGGCAAGGGGCAGAGGGACAGAAGCAGACTCCCCACTGCGGGTGGAGTCCAAGGCCTTAGATCTCACGCCCCTGAGATCATGACCTGAGCCAAAATCAAGAGTTGGATGCTCGACCAACTGAGCCACCCAGGCACCCCTATAGGGTGTGGCTACACTGCTGTCACTGGTGGGAATAAGCCAAGTAAGCCCCCACACATCCCACAACACTTCATCCCTCTAAGCCAGTGGCTAGAGCCATACCTGAGGCAGGGAGCTGCAGGGTCAGAGTCAGGGTTTGGCCTTCTTAGTCAGGTACCCACCCGGAGGAGCCTGGGGCCTACAGGAGAGGTCAAACAGTGGAATGACTACTGATGGGTCATTCTTTCTCTGTCTAGACACAGCCCTCATTACTCTCAGAGGTCATCCTCTCCAACCCTCAGAGGCTTCAATGTGGCCACACAGAAATCCCCACAGCACCAGTAAAATGAACAACTCCCCTCTAAGTAAAACTTGCCTCATCAGTCTGATTTTACAAAGGAATACCAACTGAAGCAACAGTGAGATTTTTTTTCCTTATCAGTTGACAAAGGCTAAAAAATGTAATATCCAGTGCTGATGATAATACTGTGAGTTATCAATCTGATACAGTAGCAAAAGAGACCTTGTTAAACTGGAAGTCAGGTCATGTCCCTCCTCTACTCCACTTTCCAGGGCTTTCCCCCCATGTCAGAGGAAAAGCCCTTGCCACATCTACAAGGCCTATTCCGACATTGCTTGTAAGAGCAAAAATTGAAATCTATCGAAATTTCAATGGACAGGCACTTGGGTGGCTCAGTGGGTAAAAGCCTCCAACTCTTGATCTCAGCTCAGGTTTTGATCTCAGGGTCGTGCATTTAAGTTCTGCCTTGAACTAAAAAAAATAAACATCAATGGAAAACTTGTACATAAATGGTGTCCTAACTTTCCAATAATCAATTATATAGCAGTTCAAAACAATGAAGATGATGCCCAAGATACACTGATATACTAGTAATAATAAAAACAAGATATAAAGGAGAAACCACCAAGGTTTTTATACACCTTGCAGACTCCTATTCTTCTAATACTGACTTTAGTGTCAACCTCGTCCCAGGTCTCACTTCCATTCCAAAGGGGAAAGTGTTCATCCTCTCCAGCCCTCTACTTCCAACTCAGGCTTGGTCTTTGGCCCAGGCTTCAAGTGTGGGCCTCTCTTGGAGGGAAGGGTTGGGGAGGATAAAGGGTGGAGTCCCACTTCCACTTACCAAATCCTTATTTAGGCCACTGCATTGTTTATAAACACACACACACACACACACACACATACACACACGCATGCTCCCAAGCACTCTAGCTTTGAATAGAGCCCTTTGGGGAGGGGGAGACTTAAAGGCAGTTTGTGGTGTGGGGAAATAAAAGAGTCGAAAGAAAGATGAGGAGTTGTGATTCTCCCATTCCCCTCCCTTCCCCTCTTCTAACCCCCTAGTCCCCACCACACACACATCCAGTTTGGAAGGAGCCTCCTTCCAACCTACAGACTCTTGATTTTGGAGCAGGTCATGATCTCAAGATTTTGAGATCAAGCTGAGTGCAGCTCCGCACTCAGCAGGAAGTCTGCCTGAGATTCTGTCTCTCCCTCTGCTCCTTCCCCTACAAATGTGCTCTCTCTAAAATAATTTTAAAAAATGAAAGAATGGAAGGAAGGAAGGAAACTAGTTTTGTTTGCTTTATCTGCCTTTTCACTGGAAGATGCTACCAAAGTTTTAAGAGGGTGAGGGGTAAGCCTGGGAAGAAAGATGCAGGCCCAGATCATGAGGCACCTTTAAAAATTTAGTTTGTAGGGGCGCCTGGGTGGCTCAGCGGGTTAAAGCCTCTGCCTTCAGCTCGGGTCATGATCTCAGGGTCCTGGGATCGAGTCCCGCATCGGGCTGTCTGCGCAGCAGGGAGTCTGCTTCCTCCTCTCTCTCTCTGTCTGCCTCTCTGCCTACTTGTGATCTGTCTATCAAATAAATAAATAAAAGTTTAGTTTGTAATGCTTTTCAAAGAAGAGGTTGTCCTAAATAAAGAAGTTCCATTCTACTTTCTTAGACAAATGTAATATCAAATTATCTCTCTTTCCTGCTTTGAGTTTTTTGTTGTTGTTGTTTTCAAATAGTCTCTTACTTCCTTCTTATCTTCTTTACACAAATGCATACCCAATGTTACATACCAGACCCTTGGGAACCAGTGGTGGGTAAGCCTCACCCTATTTAGAGTGGAGATGAACTGGTATTGTGTAAAATCTCTGTTCAGTGAGTTTTTCTATTATTTTAGCATAGAGAGAAGTTTTGTGGTTTTCTCAAATGTTGTGGAAAGATTGAGGAGGATTGAGAGCAATTAAAAGAGGGGAGATCACAGTTTCTTCATGAAAGGCACACAAGGGAAAAAAGACATGGAGGGAGAACCTACAGATGACAAGAGACTTCAGAGACTGCATGTCTGGATCTTACTTGGTTCCTGACTCAAACAACCAAAGTAAAAAAAATAAAATTTAGGGGCACCTGGGTGGCTCAGGGAGTTAAGTGTCCAAATCTTGGTTTCAGCTAGGGTCAAGATCTCAGGGATCAAGCCCCACAGCGGGCTCCACATTCCACATAGAGTCTGCTTGAGATCCTCTCCCTCTTTTCTGCCCCCTCCTCACTCATGCTCACATTCTCTCTCTCTTTCTCTGAAAAAAAAAAAAAAAAAGAATAAGTTTTTAAAAAATTTTTTAGTTTAGGGGCACCTTGGTGGCTCAATGTGTTAAGCCACTGCCTTCAGCTCGGATCATGATCTCAGGGTCCTGAGATCGAGCCCCATATTGGGCTCTTTGCTCAGGGGGGAGCCTGCTTCTCTCTCTCTCTGACTGCCTTCTCTGCCAACTTGTGATCTTTCTCTGTCAAATAAAGAAATAAAATCTTTAAAAAATTTTTTTTAATTTTTTAGTTTAAAAATTAAAAAAAAATTTTTTTAAGTAAAATTTATGATATTTTGAGATACCTGGGTATTTGAGAACTGGTATTTGATGATATTAAGGACTCATTTTTAATTATTTTTTATTTGATAATGGTATTATAATTATTGGGTTTTTGTTTTAATTTTTTTAAGTCTCTCACTGTTATGAGAATGCAAAGACAAACTCCACAGACTGGGAGAAAATACTTGCAAGATACATAACCGATAAATGAATGTTATCCAAAATACACAAACAACACTTAAAATGCAACAGTAAAAAAAAGAAACAACCTGATTTTTAAAAGTGCAAAAGACCTGAACAGAACAGACCCTTCACCAAAGAAGATACATGGATGGAAAGTAAGCACATGAAAATATGTTCAACATCTTATGTCATTAGGGAATTGCAAATTAAAACAACAGTGAGGGGGCGCCTGGGTGGTTCAGTGGGTTACAGCCTCTGCCTTCGGCTCAGGTCATGATCTCAGGGTCCTGGGATCGAGCCCCACTTTGGGCTCTCTGCTGGGCAGGGAGCCTGCTTCGTTCTCTCTCTGCCTGCATCTCTGCCTGCTTGTGATCTCTCTCTCTCTGTCAAATAAATAAATAAAATCTTTTTAAAAAATAAATAAAAATAAAGCAACAGTAAGAAGCCTCTACCCACCTATTAAAAGAGCCAAAATCGAGAACACTGACAACACCAGTGCCGCTGGGGAGCAGCAGGAACTCTCATTTATTGCTGCTGGGAACGCAAAATGGTACAGTCACTTCAAAAGACAACTTTTTCACAAAAGTCTAGTTTCTCACAAAACTAAAAAGCTCTCGCCATATGACCCAGCAGTCTCTTTCCTTGGTATTTATTCAAATGAATTGAATACCTATATCCACACAAAACCGTCACAATAGTGTTTATAGCAGCCTTATTCATAATTGTCAAAACTTGGAAGGAACCAATATGTCCTTCAGCAAATGGTGGTACCTCCAGACAGTGGAATATTTATTATTCAGCACTAAAAAGAAATGAGCCATTAAGCCATTAAGCCATAAACAAACATGACAAAAACTTCAGTGGGAATTACTAAGCAAAAGAAACCAATCTGGAAAGGCTACATACATTCAGGGAAAAGCAAAACTATGGACACAATAAAAAGATTAATAGTCACTGGGAGTCGGTGGGGGGTGGGGATAAAAGGGCAGAACACAGAGAATTTTTAGAGCAGTGAAAATACGCTGAATGATACAAGGGTGGCTATCCGAATGCCCCTCGAGCCCCAGTACCTAGCACCTATGAGTGGCCTAGAATTTCTGTCACTAACCTTTGCTTTTGCCAGACCAGAGACCAAACCACCCTGCCTTTCAAAAGCCTCTGTTGATGTGGTCCACTGTTTCAAAGCAAAAATAAATAAATAAATAATGATAGATTATGCAAAGGAAGTTATTTATTGATTCTCTCTAATGTGTGTGTGGAAACATGCAAATGAAGGTCTCTGGAGTGAGAAAAAGAAATTCATTAGCCATCTATGCCTTGAGTGAAAAACAGCTCCTGAAGAACTTCTAACTCTTTGTGCTAGTGTTCTCTGATTATATATTCACTGAAAAACCTTCCGATTTTTCATGGGATTCTAAGACTTTACAAATAAAAACAAAAGACTTAACAGTTGCCTTAAGTGACGCAGTACCCTTGGCAGTTACATTTTACTGTTCCATTTTAATATATCGCTCTTTTGCTTCCGTAATCTCCTGAAAGCCTATGTTCAGAACAAGGTTACCAAAATCTGATCACCCATCAGCAAACTAATAAACTTAAGCTTCAGAACTGGGGAAGGGAGGGCTCCTGGTGGCTCAGTTTGTTGGGCAACTGCCTTCGGCTCAGGTGGTGATCCCGGAGTCCTGGGGTCAAGTCCCACATTGGGCTCCCAGCTCCATGGGGAGTTTGCTCCTCCCTCTGACCATTTCCCCTCTCGTGCTGTCTCTCTCTAATAAATAAATAAAATCTTAAAAGAAATAAAGTAAGAAAACAAAATAACTGAGGAAAGTAAGTCCATGGAGCTAAGCTGGAACTACCAGGAGAACTGCGACCCTCTGGCTGAGTCCTCACCACTTTAGGGGTAACTAGACAAGTCCCGTGTCCTGTACACATTCTTGGCCACATACCTCCCAGGAGGGAAAGAGTTAGAAACTGTGACCAAGTAATCAGGATGCAGCCTTACTTACCTAGATCCCATTATGTTCAAGCATAATAAGGTTTTGAGACAGCGAGGTTAACCAAGTTGGGGAAAGGAGTTCTGAAGCAAAAAGGACAATCTGCAGCTCCCCAGGCCCTGATGCTGGCAGAGAAAGTCTCAGGGACTAACTCTCTCCTTTGGCCACCTTGGACATCAGGAGGAGTCGGGGAAAGAACAACAAACAACTGGAACCTTCACTCTCCCACAGAACAAGCTGTGAACAGTCAGACAGATTGGGATGTTCAGTTCAAAGCATCCTCCCTCCTTGCCTCACCCCCAGGAGGACCTCACCCCATCCCACCAACTAAAGGAAAAAGAGGCAGAGGTCTTTTTCTGTTCTCACTTGTAATCTGTGTGGTACAACAGGATTCTTTGAACCACAATTACCCAGGCCTGCTTCTCCCTGACATTTCCTGGCTCCCTACGTGGTTAGAAAGTTACTTCTTGCCCCCTCAAAGACCGGAACCGGGCTGGGGCTGCTACGGGGCACCGGGTGGCCAGAGGTGAGGCAGGGAGGGCCCATGGGGCCTCACGGGGAAGTCTGAGTGCAGATCCCTCAGCCAGACACCTCACACTGTCGGGAGAAGCAGTGAACCTTCCCTCAGAGAAGGGCGGGGGGCGGTTGGGGGAAAGAAAGTGAGCCTCGTGCTGAGACCCAGAGGGAAAGTCTTAACTTGTCCATTGGCTGGGGTCAGCTAAGAAAAATATATGGTATACTTAGCAGGAGCCCTCCTCAGCAGGGCGTATAGTTAAAGAAGAGTTTGGAGAAGATTCAGTCACCTGGTTCAGAGGACGTGAGTGAGGGGGCTCAAGAGTGTGGGCAAAGAGGTGCAAGTGTGAGGCAGGTGCACCAACAAGCCCAGGTGAGTGAGGAGGCTGGAGTGTGAAGGGCCTGGAGAGGTATCTCTTCAGAGAAGTGGGCAGAGGGCCAGAAGGAAAGAGAGAAGAGCCCGAGAAGGGAGAAGGAGGGAGGAAGAGAAGGAAAGGGAGACAGGGCCCGGGCTCCCCAAGGTTGGGGATATTGGGGAGAGAGGTCCCAGCGCTGTGGAGGGACGCCGAGGAGGGCGCGCCCCCTAGCGGCGGCGCCGCGCCAGAGCCCTGCCGCTCAGGCCTTAAAGCCCCGCCCCAGCCTCATGCGCAGACTGGCGCCGGCTTCCTTTTTGTCCCGCGGCTTCTTCGTTCCGGCTGCGGTGCGCGGGCGGAAAGTTTACGCGGACGGACTATGCCGGCGATGGGCGCGGGGTGAGTCGGGGAGCCCGAGGGCCTCGGGCTGTACTTCGTTGCTTGTGGAGCTGCAGGAGAAGGGGTCAGGGGTCGGGAACGACGCGGAGCCGGCCCCCGGCCTTCCCGCCGCCCCGCGCGGTCTGTGCGGCGCCAGTTCCGGGCCCTGCTCCCGGTCTCGCCTCACCCGGTAGCTCGGGGTCGCGGGCCCCGCGTGAACACCGCGATTCGGGCCACTTGCTCAGGCCCTTTTCGTTCCCCCTGCCCATAAGACTTACAGATCTCAGTCGGGGGTTTGGACTGATTTTGAGGTTAAAAAAAAAAAAAATCACTCCCCGACTGCGATTCAAATGCTGTATTCCCAGGCTGGCGGTTCCGAGATGAAGTTGTATCCGAGAACCCGGGAGGCGCTCCTCAGGGCAAGGGAAGTCAGGCTGGCAGAAACCTGAGGGTAGGTAAGGACGCTAACATGAATGCCCGGACTCCTAGAAACCCGAAAAATTCGAGTGGAATCACGCTCGGAGAGCGAAACAGCTGAGAATCCATTCTTTTGCAGTCAGTTGCCAGCTGCAGGGAAGTTGTAAACGTGTTTAGGTGATTTGGCATTAAGGCCGTCAGGTGGCTGGGGTCTGTTCTCAGGCATAGACTGTTGAGAAAGATGGCTTGTAGTTGTCTTAGCGTTACATGTAAGCTACTTTAAATAGTACTTCTGGGAAAGGGGGAGAATTAACCCAAGTGAGAAATACTTCTCGTTCTCAAAAAGTTGCTGGACTGTGGTGGGCATGGATTTTTTTTTTTTTTTTTTTAATCCGGCCTAGAGTGCTGGAGTGAATCATCCTTCAAGAACATGCAAGTCCCTCCTTTAATTCTGTGCTTACAACTTAAGTAATGGTTTCCCTTGATTTTCCACTGTTAAGAATGTGGATGGACGCCAATACATCAGGGAGAAAAAGCCAGCTCTAGAGGTGTTTGCAGAGAAGGCAAGACTGCTGGCTATGGGCACCCTTTCCCGTGTTACAGCGCATTTCAGGGGCCAGAAATGCTTTTTTATACCTGATCTAAATCTGTTTATATGCTTTCCCAGTCTCCTTGAAGAGTTGAGGAAGTACTTCCCATGATATCCCCAACTTTTTTTTTTTTTTTTTAAATAAGAGCGAGGGAGAGAGAGCCAGTAAGTACAGTGGTAAGGGGCAGAGCAAGAGGGAGAGAACTCAGGAAGCACTCATCAGGGCAAGGGAACTCAGGCTGCCAGAAACCTAAGGGTTGGTAAGGACCCTAACAGGAATGGGTGGGCCCCTAGAAACTTGAATGGAATCCCACTCAGTGAAACTGCTGGGAATGGTAAAGTGGCTTCACGCACAGTATAGAGCCTCCTGCAGGGCTCAATCTCACAACCCTGAGATCAAGACCTGAGGCAAAATCAATAGTCCCCTGCCCAACCAATTGAGCCACACAGGTACGCCCCCCTATCTTGTTCCTCCCCCCTGAACATTTGTTTATTTGAGAGCATGCACATGTGCGCAGGCATGTACATGGGGGACAATGGGCAGAGGGAGAGGAAGAGAGAGTCTTAAACAGACTCTCTGTTGAATGTGGAGCCCAATGTGGGGCTTGATCTCATGACCCCATATCATAAACTGAGCCAAAACCAAGAGTCTGAGGCTTAACCAACTGCACCACCCAGGTGTCCCTTTCCAGCTTTCAATGATGAATAGGGGTCTACATGGAAATGGGACTACCATGTGAGCTGGATAAGCTCTATATGTGGGCAGAGACACAGGAATCACTAGTATTTGCTTGAATGAGGAGGAGAGAAGGAAATGTGTTTCTGGTTTCCCGAATTAACATTCATCCTGTGTTTTGCCAAAGAATGTTCTGTGTGGTGCCTAGGGGTAGTTTATTACTTATTATCAAATATTTGTCAAGCACATACCCTGTGCCAGTTACTGTGATAGGTTCTGAGGAGATGTTGGTGGGCACCATCTGATCCAGTCCCTGCCCTCAGTGACCTTATGGGCTAATATAGTATAATTGTACCAATATTATACAGGGCTTCACTTCTTGAACAACACTAGTAAGACCCAGAAAGAAAATAAACTGAGAAGATGAAGTAGTACCAAGTTGATACACTTAAGCCCATACATTTTACACTAAAGGAAACCCACAGGCTCTGAGACCTGTTGAGTTTGACTTTGGGCACAGTTTTTTTTTTTTTTTTTTAAAGATTTTATTTATTTATTTGACAGAGAGAGATCGCAAGTAGGCAGAGAGGCAGGCAGAGAGAGAGAGGAGGAAGCAGGCTCCCTGCGGAGCAGAGAGCCCGATGCGGGACTCGATCCCAGGACCCTGAGATCATGACCTGAGCCGAAGGCAGCGGCTTAACCCACTGAGCCACCCAGGTGCCCTTTGGGCACAGTTTTAACAAGCTTGATTACCTGGCTTTCTAGCCCATAGTAGCCTAGAAGAAGCAAATTAGGGAATTACTGAGTTAGATAGAATGTAAGCTGATGGACTAAAAATTAATCATAAAAAGGCACCAAAACAGAGCACAACAGCCTGGACCCCTTGAATACAAGGCATTGTTTCTGTGTATATTCTGTGTAATCCCTGTTTTATGGGACCTTCATGGTAATTGTGTAGAAAAGGGTTAAATGGGAAACAGGGTTAGCAAGTTCAAACTGGATTTTTTGCTCTAGAACTTTTCAGTGTCTTTATTAATGCCTGAACTCATTTTTCTTGGAGCATCTCTCCAGAACAGTGTTCTGCAGCACACAGTGCTGGTGTGGGGGTGAAAAAAACAAAAACAAAAACAAAACACCAAACCTGAGAACAGCAGGGTGCTAGGCAGTATTGGTGTTTAGAGTGGTGGTGCCAAGTCATCATAGAGTAGGTTGTGTTTTGCACAGTGTTTAATGAGGCAGAAAACAGGGATACATATTTTAATTTTGTCTACCAAAATGGCTAAACATTTTGGAATTTTAAAGAGTCTGGGGAAGTAATTTATATCCCTCATTTGATCTTTATTGACGTTAGATACATGAGGCACTACTGTATTTGAAATGTGTCTCAGGCCGCTATGTGGTAAAAAGGCTTTTCATACTTTCCTTGAGTCCCTGACCCCGGTTTATAACCTTGCTTACATGAACCATTATGTTCTGAGTTCCTGACAGCCTATTTACAAGTGGAATTTTATAATACGTTTGTAGTTGGATACTTCACTGTAACAAGCAGTTTGGCCAGTGTAAAGTGTTTTTGAAGTAAGTTCCAAAAAAGAGGGGCCTCTGGGTGGCTTAGTTGTTAAGTGTCTGCCTTCAGCTCAGGTCATGATCCCAGGGTACTGGGATCGAGCCCCACATCAGGCTCCCTGCTTGTCTGGAAGCCTGCTTCTTCCTCTCCCACTCCCCCTGCTTGTGTTCCCTCTCTAACTATGTCTGTCAAATAAATAAATTAAATCTTTAAATTTAAAAAAAAGTTCAAAAAAAAAATTAGTGAGCATTTAATTTCTGAACAATTTTGTCCATCCAGGGTCTTCCCTAATTGTATATATGCAGTGACTTTTATGAAGGTGCAATTAGAATATACGTACAATCCTATGACCTGCTTTCTGGCATTTTATATAAATATTTCTCATATTTAAATACATGTCTTTTATTTATAGCTATATAAGAGTTCATTATGTCAATATACTATAGTTGCTTATCAGCAGAGTAGCAGCAAGTTGTATCCCCATGAGCAGGTCTGTATATTTGAACTTTCTTGTTTATTTTCGAGAACAGAACTCTTTTCTTCATGCTAATACTCCATCCGTAATTTTATTTTATTTTTTTTTTTTAAAGATTTTATTTATTTATTTGACAGACAGAGATCACAAGTAGGCAGAGAAGCAGGAAGAGAGAGATGAGGAAGCAGGCTACCCGCTGAGCAGAGAGCCCGATGCGGGGCTCGATCCCATGACCCTGGGATCATGACCTGAGCCGAAGGCAGAGGCTTTAACCCACTGAGCCACCCAGGCGCCCCTCCATCCGTAATTTTAAAGGAGTCTGTTTTCTCCATTTCTTCTGCATATTGACTTTTTTTTTTTTTAAGATTTTATTTATTTACTTCTTTATTTATTTATTTAGAGAGAGCCTGAGCTGGGGGAGGGGCAGAGGAAGAAGGAAAAACAGAAAGGAAGATCTCAAGCACTGCCAAGCATGGAGCCTGATGCCGGGCTCAATTCCAGGATCTTGAGATCATGACCTAAGCCAAAACCAAGAGTCAGATGCTTAACAACTACAACTGAGCCACCCAGGCAGCCCTCTGCATACTGACTTTTATACGCGATTTCCAGAGATAATGTCAGCTGGTCTACATACTCTTTCATTTTGTTCTTTTCCCTCACAATGAAGCATTGTTTCCCAATTTACATACAGTATTACTGAGCTAGTAGTAGTTTACTGCTTTTGTCATGCTTAATGATTTCCAGCTTTATCAAATTTGGATTATGACTCTACTAGCCCTTTAATTTTTACATTTTACATTCATTTTATTAATAAAAATGGCATCAAGCAACAAGATAAATATTCAATTACTGCTGTATTGATTAAGAAAGTGATGGTGCCCCCAAAAAAGGGTTGCTTGTCAAAAAGCACCACCGTGTGACAATTAGAAATGTTCCTTCATAAATTAAGTGTTGGGGAAGCAATGTAGGAATATTTGTTATATTCAGTTGTATAAACTTTGAAATTATGAAAGTCAAGGGCTACCTGAATTTAATATATTTTTTAATAGAAATATGTGGTCCTTGGGGCACCGGGGTGGTTCAGTCGGTTAAGTGGCTGCCTTAGCCTCCAGTCCAGGCTCCAGGGTCCTGGGATCGAGCCCACATGGAGTTCTCTGCTCAGCAGGGGAGTCCGCTTCTTCCTCTTCCTTTGCTTGTGCTCTCTGCCCGCTTGTGCTTTCTCTCTCTCTCTCTCAAATAAATAAAGAAAATCTTGGAAAAAAAAAAAAAAAGCATGTGGTCCTTGAGTTATGGCCATTTAGTGGGTGATTCTAGGAGTTCACACAGTGAATTAAGTTGCTTTCCTCCCTCTGAAGTCTCTGCAGTTTTGCCTTTACCTCAACTTAAATGAGGTTTGCTTTCACTCATTTCTGCAAAGTTTGGTTAAAATTAGGGTGGGGGGAAAAAACCTTTTTTCTCTCTGTAACATGTAAGACCTAATCATACTTATTTTCTACAGCATTTCTCTGTTCATAGCTGTTTGTTTGCACTCT
The DNA here is from genome assembly GCF_011764305.1 of Mustela putorius furo. Lineage (NCBI taxonomy): Eukaryota > Metazoa > Chordata > Mammalia > Carnivora > Mustelidae > Mustela > Mustela putorius. The sequence goes on along the minus strand of NW_025422045.1, from coordinate 9,195,906 downwards.
GACCGGGAACACTGGGATCATTTTCATCATGCCAACAGTGGTAGTAATGGACGTATCCCTTTCCATGACCCGACCTGTGTCGATCGAGGGGTCTGAAGAATATCAACGTAAGCACCTAGCAGCCCATGGTTTGACGATGCTGTTCGAGCACATGGCCACAAATTACAAGCTTGAGTTTACAGCTCTGGTGGTTTTTTCCTCACTTTGGGAGCTGATGGTTCCCTTCACAAGAGATTACAACACACTTCAGGTATAAAAAATAATGAGTTATTATATGTACAGGGCCCAGATTTTTAGGAAGGAAAATAGTGTTATCATATTGCACCAAATATTTATAACTTGGACTTTTTTTTTTTTTTTTTTTTAAGATTTATCCATTTATTGGAGGAGGGGGAGGAGCAGAGGGAGAGAGAACCTCAAAGCAGATTCCATGCTGAGCACTGAGCACAATGATCTCAGGACCCTGAGATTAAGACCTGAGTGAAAACCAAGAGTCAGGTGCTGAACTGACTGTGCCGTCCCAGTGCCCAATATAACTTGGACTTACTTAATGTTAAGTGTATGGATATGATATCTGAATATGGCTATAAAACAAAGATTCACTGGGGCACCTGGGTGGCTCAGTGGGTTAAGCCTCTGCCTTCGGCTCAGGTCATGGTCTCAGGATCCTGGGATGGAGCCCCGCATCGGGCTCTCTACTCAGCAGGGAGCTTGCTTCCCTGCCCTCTCTCTCTGCCTGCTTGTGATCTCTGTCTGTCAAATGAATAAATAAAATCTCTTAAAAAAAAAAACAAACACTTATTATGACCATCAATCTATGGGCATAATATCTGCATATAGCTGTGAAACAAAGATTCATAACCAGTAATAAAGGCCTTATGCCTTTGGTAGAGCTAGGAGTTTGAGCTCTGAGTTGTTGCCTTATTTTCTACCCTGAGTTTTCTGGAATTTTCTGTGGAAAGGAGAGCATAACAGGATGTAGTTCCCCATTCTCTAAGATTCAGGGTACTTTAAATTCAACACATTATTTTCTACTTTCCTATAAAACTTGAGATGAAAAATAGCCCTTCCTTATAAAAACCTTTATTCTAGAGTAATTCAAAATATTTCCTCTCTAAAAAATACCCTTTGATTTACAGATGCCAAGAAATTATAATTTTTAAACCTCAGTTGATAGTTCATAAGGTGTTGTCTGGGATACGCCAGAGAATTTGCTTTCTGACAACATCTCTAAGTTATTATTTCCAGCAGTACCTCATAATGGCCAATAAGTATGGAATTAAAACAGTTTAATACTTGTTGGGCAGGTTAGAGATCCAGGATCAGTGTAGTTTGATTTTTTTTTTTAAATAAAAAGTAATAAGATTTTGTTAAATCATTTATTTTCTCAGTTGTTTCTTTTTAATGGTACTCAAAAGCTCTTTAAAAATTGCACTGGATTTCTTGTAAATGAATAGTAAACTAAGGATTTTGGATGTTCAGCAGTTTTGAAATTTAGAGAGTTGCTATCTGAGTTCTGAGTAGTCGAGAAAGCCAGGTGCCCTGGAGTTCTACTGATGGGGCTTAAATCTAGACTCTGGCACATCGAGGCATGCAGCCTGGGAAAGTTACCCCATCATTCTGTACCTTTGTTTCCTCATTTTAAAAATAGGTCAGTAGGGGCACCTGGGTGGCTCAGTTGCTTAAGCAACTGCCTTCGGCTTAGGTCATGATCCCATTGTCCTGGGATCGAGCCCTGCATCTGGCTCCCTACTTGTGGGGAGCCTGCTTCTCTCTCTCACTCTACTGCTCTGCCTACTTGTGCTCTCTCATTCTCTCTGTCAAATAAATAAAATCTTTTTTAAAAAATTAGTTAATAATTTATACTTTACAGAGTGTTGAGATAACTAAATGCATATGAAGTGCCTAGGTTGGTGTTTATAATATAGTCAGTCAATGATTTTTGTCTTATTTTTTTTTTTGGCGGGTTTAAAAGTTCTTCATTTTAGTTACTTTCTTCAGGGATCCCTTACAAAGCTATGGTGGACTTTTGACTCTCACTTGAGAATAGAATAAAGGGAAGCTCTTTTAATTGTCCTTTGTGGTTGAGGAAGCCTGTTTTACCGTTTTCTTTGAGAAAATATGCTTTGGGGCTCTCAGAAACACAATGTACCCTGTGTAACTATTCATGCTTTGAACAGTTTATGTTGTTCTCTAATAACAAAACAGTACAAAATAATGAGCAATTTTATCTTTTATTCGATCAGGAAGCACTAAGTAATATGGATGATTATGATAAAACCTGCTTGGAATCTGCGTTAGTTGGTGTTTGCAATATCGTTCAGCAAGAATGGGGTGGTGCAATTCCTTGCCAGGTAATGATCAATTCCTTTTTTCCTAAGTTAAACCGTTAAACCATTCCTTTTTTCCTAAGTTAAAAACCATTAACCGCTGAGGTGATTTGATTTTCTTTAGGCTCTGACACAGCATGCATTGTAATTTCTATAAACTGCATTATACAACATTATTGGTATCTTTTTAAAAGAAGGCACTAAGTCAACACTAATATGCTCAGAAAACAGCACAGTTATGCCTTAAGGAGAGCATTCTCCTAGCAGATTGGCTTATTGCAAACTAGTACTGTTTGTATAAAACATGAAGGGCTCACAATTGAGTTTCAGAGCACTCACTGTAAGGGGTAATTGTAATTTTGAGTGATAGAATTATAAACATCAGTACAAGATAGTCTTCATTATCTCGGTGTAATATTTATTTAGCAAATGTTTGACCATCTCAACTGAGTTGTCTAAAAGATGAGTATGAATGCCATATGATCTGTTGCCCTTCAGATCCACAGTAGATCCACATTAGCATCAGATGAGAACAGAGTATTAGGATAAAAAGAATTAGAAGTTTGCTATAAACAGGTATAAACATACCTTGGAGATATTGTGTGTTTGGTTCAGACTATCAGAATAAAGCTGACGTTGCATAAAGTTGAGTCAGTTGAAGTTTCTGGTTTCCCAGTACGTATAAAATTGTTTACACTGTACTGTAGTCTATTAAGTGTACGATAGCATTATGTCTAGAAGACATAATGTCTATACCTTAACTAAAAAATACTTTATTGCTAAAATGCTAGCCATCATCTGAACTTTCAGCAAGTCCTAATCACTGGTCACAGAGCACTGTAACAAAGGTAATAATGAAAAAGTTTGAAATATTGCAAAAATTACCGCCACGTGACACACAAACACAAAGCAAGCAAATACTGTTAGTAAAACGGCACCGATAAACTTGCTCAGGGCAGGGCTGCCGTAGACCTTCAGTTTGTAAAAACCGCAATATCTGTGAATATATTGCAACAAAGCACAAAAGTAAATATGCTTGTGCTTTGAGAAGTGGTAGTATATTTTAAAGGAGAAAACAAATCACTAAAAGGAAAATTAGAGTAATCTACAACAGGAGTCAGCAAGCTTTTTGATATTTGTGACAACTTCTCAATTCCACTGTCATAGCATGAAAGCAGCCACAGTTAATAAATACATAAATGACTTTATTTACAAAAACAGGCAGTGGGCCATAGTGTATGATTTTTTTGTTATATGGTCAAACACCAGTTCCTCAGTAGTGTCAGTGGCATTACTGGTATTTATTTTTTAACTAAAAATAAGATTGTGGTTGCCTGTGGGTGAAGGAACAGTAGGGAATTGACTCAAATGAAGCATAAGGGAAAATGGGAAGTGCCAGGACTGGTCTTTATCTTAATTGTAGAAGTGGTTGCTCACCAAATATAGTTGTTGGAAATCCCAGAACCATATACTAAGAAGGATGAATTTTATTGCATGTAAATTATATCTCAGTAAACCCACCTTTTAAGTTTGTTTTTTTCTTACTACAAAACCACCTGTTTTACAGAGTATGAGCTCATGGGGTAATGAAGGCCCTGAGCTGTTACTAAAAGGTGAAATCATTTTAATGCCATAAATGCCTTTTGATCACTTTCTTTACAGAAATAAAAATGTTTGGCATTCCATAAACATTGTTTGGTAAATCTGCATACAGAATACCATAAGAATATGTTGTCTATTGAATAAATGAAATTTTGTTGTCAGTATCTTCTGAACTGGAAGCTAGTAGATAGCAGTTTCCTTTGCTGTTGCTTCAGTCATTTTAGAGAAGAAATTCAGAAAATTTGTAACAAGGAAGGTCTTGTGCAACACACAGCCTTCTGCCTGTTAATATTTTTTCTTCCTTTACAAAAGGAAGAATCTGAATTTGAGATGTCCTATACCCTGAGGGCCCGGGGCCAGGCCTGGATCCACTTAGGTTTGCTTGATGAGTTTTAGAGTGAACCACGTCCAAAATACCATACTAGAGATAGAAGTTATTAGTGATTATTTTTATAATCAGTTACTGTCAAATAGAGTTGTTTTAATTTGGAAATTTGTTAACCAGGGTTTCAGACAGCTGGACTGTGTCTCATTATCTGTGTAGTCTGTCTCATTTTGACATTGCATGAAAAATTTCATCACACAGTATCTGAAAAAAGTTGGGGCAGAAGTAAATCATTATATAGCAGTTGTTCGTATAAGAGGAAACTGCCTTATCTAGTCAATTGACTGTCTTCCCAGAAAATGACATCTCTCTAGGTGACTGCCATTGAGCATTCTTTGACTTTAGAAATGAGTGTCAGTCTTGGTACTTCGCATGGTACGGTCACCTAATACTGCTTTAATGGCCCATTATTATCGAGTTACAAGGCTAGGGTAGGAAGAGCAAAAATAATCCTCGCCTGGAATGCTTGGAAAATCTGCCACCACATAGGATCACTGAGGCAGTGAGGAAGAAATTTAGTTTGTAACTATTTTCCATTGTTGGCATATTTTGAAGGCTTTTTCAGATTACAAATTGGTTAAGGGTGTGTGCTTTGGTGAGTGCTGTGAAGTGTGTAAACCTGGCGATTCACAGACATGTACTCCTGGGGATAAAAATATATGTTTATAAAAAATAAAAAATTTTTAAAAAAAGGTATGTTATAGTCAAAATGACAAAAAAAAAAAAAAGAATGTACTTTAAAGGCTTATAATGTCTGGTTAAATGGCTTTTATAAATACATTTTTTTAGAGCAGGAGAACGGCAGAAGGAGAAATAGCAGGCTCCATGTCCAGCATGGAGCCAGACATGGGGCTCGTTTTGACAACCCTGAGATCATGACCTGAGCTGAAATCAAGAGTCAGACACTTAACCGACTGAGCCACCCAGGCACCCCTATAAATACTTTTTTTTTTTAGGATTTTATTTATTCATTTGACAGAGAGCACAAGTAGGAAGGGCACAGGCATAGGGAGAAGCAGGCTCCCCCCTGACCAGAGAGCCTGATGTAGGGCTCGCTCCCAGGACCCTGGGATCGTGACCTGAGCTGAAGGCAGAGACTTAACTGACTGAGCCACTCAGGCGCCCCTCTCAATACATTTTTAAAACAGTTGTCATCTTAATTGACCATGGATAAAGTTTGTCATCTTTGAAAATAGTGTCGATGTCAGACTTCTGTGCTGATGCTTCCTAGGGTCACATGTAAAATAGAACCACATGTCATTCTTGACGTCCAGTGCTAGGCTCTAGTTTTAATACAATTTAGTATGAGTTGGTTATGATTTTAAGTGTTTATAAATAGATACTATTTTTTAGGTTTAATTAGATAAAATACAGGAAAGTGCATAGATGTTAAACACGTAGTTTACTGAGTTTTGACAGATGCATACACCTATGTGTAACCACCACTCCAGTTAAGATCTAGCACGTTTCCATTATCCACCAGTTTCTTCACTTTCCCCTTTCTAGTCTATATCCCCCCAACACCCCACAGCTTCTATTTGATTTATCTTAGCTTTGTTGTACCTGTTCTAGAACTTCATGTAGAGAATCACACAGTGTGTCCTCTTTCACTTGACAGAATGTTTTTGAGATTTATTCACCTTGTTGCTTATCTCCCTGCAGAGGTGGGTTTTTCAGTGTAAATACCATTAGGGAGAAATGAGACTGCTTTAAATAAATATGTTATTTCATGTACAAACCTTCTCTCATTCCTTGCAAACAGGTTGTTCTGGTGACAGATGGCTGTCTTGGCATTGGTAGAGGGTCACTGCGACATTCCCTAGCTACTCATAGTCAACGAGGCGAGAGCAACAGGTTTCCGCTACCTTTTCCTTTCCCATCTAAGTTATACATCATGTGCATGGCAAATCTGGAGGAGGTAATACTGTGTTCTTTTTAGTTTGATTGGATACATTTTAGGACTTTATTTTTAATATATTCCATTAGTTTTATATTGTATATACTATAACATTGAACTCCATTGCTTTCAGCTGAGGCTAATCACTAAATTTGGAAGGCTCTAGGTCTCAAATGCTTTTTGAAGATTCAGAGTGTTGTCCATCTCTGGAAACATAGCCGGCAGGAGTTGTTATCTATCCTGCTTCCCACAAAGACTCTTCAGATGCATGAGTTAAAATGTTCTTTTTGGTATTAGACATTTACCGTGTTTAGAAATTCTTATGTCCATTCCACCAGAAACACGGACAGAAATGTACTTGAACTTTTTTGGTAAAATAACATTACTGTGAAGTATGCTTTATTAAACTCTACTTCCTGGTTTTCCCATTTATTTGGGAAAGTTATTTAACATTTGTTCACCTCAGTTTTTCTATCTGTGAAATGTAGATAATGATAGTTCTCATAGAAAAGATGTTAGAAACACTTTGGAGAAAAGATACTGTGTAAATACCAACTGTGGTCACTTCTGAGAATCTTTGTAAAACTACTTCTGAGTAAAATAGCTCTACTGGTATCATTTTATATAGCATTCCTCTTGGTAACCTTGAATCAAAATTGTTACAGTTATTTTCGCCTCAGGTTGTTTAAAAAAATAATAATCTCTCTTATTTATTGCCTGTGTTATTGTGATGGGTGTGACCTTGGTGTGCTGATAATAATTTGGCATTGTGTGCCACTTTAAAAGTGTCATCTGTTTTGCTTTGTAGCTTCAGAGTACTGATTCCTTGGATTGCCTTGAACGTCTCATAGATTTAAACAATGGCGAAGGACAGATTTTTACAATTGATGGCCCCCTGTGCTTGAAAAATGTACAGTCTATGTTTGGGTAAGTATATGCTTACAGCTTTTTTGCCTCTTACAATCTATTATTATAATTTGATATTCAGCTGTAATGTCTGTTTCACTCTTTCTAATTATTGTCATTTCATTTTCCCCAAGTTGCACAATTTTTAGACAAAATGATTGGTAGTAGTGATTTTTAAAAGTTCATTCCCTTTTAAATTAAGTGGGACTAAATCAATAATGCCTATAGATACTGACTTCCTTATAATGACTCGGCAGTTTCAAAAGATTAACTTGCTTTTGGGCTTTTCAAAATTGAAATTTCCTCACCAAAAATGTCAGATTTTGTTCTATTTCACAAATGGTCAGATCATAGTTTTAAGAATTGATTTGAAGGGAAACGTAAACTTAACATCTTGAAAAAATTACTTGAAATAAATGATATGTATCGTAGAAATACTCTTCTTATAACAATTAATCGTCATGTTCTAGAAAACTGATAGATCTGGCGTATACACCTTTCCATGCTGTTCTCAAGTGTGGCCACCTCACTGCTGATGTGCAGGTCTTCCCCAGACCAGAGCCCTTTGTTGTAGATGAGGAAATCGATCCCATCCCTAAAGTCATCAACACAGGTGATGTGTTTTTTTAACTTTCTTCTTAGTTCTTTTGTTATCTTTATTTCCTTATAACTTCTCGCATCTTCTCTATCCAGAAGGGTTAAAAAGAAATGTAGATTCTGACACTAGGGTGCTGTTGTCATCACCAGTGTATACATTTTGAATGGAAGGAGGTGTTGCCAAAATGGTGGCAGGCTGGTGGTATTTCATTGTGATCTCCAATCCTAGTAACTATAGCCACAAATTACTAGAGTTGGAAATCATGACCAGATTCACTAGCCATGAAATCCCTGAAGTAATTCTTAATAGAGATACTAAGATTGATTAGCATCATAATTAAGATAATCTTTGAAGAGCTAGCTTCTAGATTTGGCTGTGTGATTCTTCTTGTGTGATCCTGGACATGTCATTTCCTCTCATACTGACTGGCTAGGTGAGTAGAATCTCTAGATGAGTCATGGTCTCTCTAAGGTCTCCACTCTGATACACTGTACCCCTAGAGCCCTGCTGCTCGTATTTTCACTAAAAGGAGACATGCTACTGCTTTTCCCTGGTTTGTGCTGGAGGTGTGCTTGGCTGAGATTGGCAGAGTGAGTCAGAAGTCATGAGGAAGAGTGGAGAGGAGAGTTGTCTCCAGTTGGTGGATGGACTCCTTGAGTGGTGGGTACACATTCAGCCATCACGGTTTCATCGTTGTACCTTCAGTGCCTAGCATAGCATCTGATGCTTAGTAGGTGTTCACCAGGTAAATGTCCGGTCAACCAGTTATAATAGAATTAAGTGCACAGTAAATATTCATTTCACTTATGGGTGTGCAAATTTGAAGGAGTCTGAGAGTAAAGGGCATGCAGAGGCTTTTTATTTTTTGTGCCTTTAGCCTCTAGCTGTCTGGAAGTCAACATTCATCTCTTTCATGGACTACTGCAGTGTGTTAAGCTGTGCCAAATGTTTTGTTGCCTTCAGACCAGCTATATTCTACTTCCTTCCCATCCTTTTTTGATGGGTAACTTTGAATAGATCTCTTTTTGTCCATATAAACTTTTAGTCCAAGATCTTTGTCATAGCTTACACCACTTTGAAATGCAGACCTTTTGCTACTCGAAGGAAAAATACGTAACTGCTTATGCTGACTCATTTGTTATTCAGCTAAAGAAGGTAATGGCAGCAAACCTCCAGAGAAGCAAATTTCCTGACATAGAAATACAGTGTACTCACCATGACCCTGATTTTTTAAAAAATTGCTTTGAGAGGGGCTCAATCAGTTAAGCATCTATCTTTTGCTTCGGTCATGATCCCAGAGTCCTAGGATCAAGCGCCATGACAGGTTACCTGCTTAGCGGGGAGCCTGCTTCTCTCTCCCCTGCAGCCTGCCACTCACTCTTCTTTTGCTCGCTCGCTCGCTCTCTCTATCAAGAATAAATCTTTTTTTAAAAAAATCATTTTGAGAATATGAGTATGTCTGTGCCTGAAAGAAAGACTGAAAAGCAATTCAATAAAATATTAATAGATGTTTCTTTTGATGGTGAATAATGAGTGACCTTATTTTTCTTCTTTACAATTTTTAGTGTTTTCTAAGTTTTTCTACTATTTGTGTAATCAGAAAATAAACTTTTAAAAAGTATTTTGGGATAAAACTTATTTTTTACCTATTAGGTTTCCAGCAAGTACTCTGGGTCTTTAATAGCTTCTGTAAAGCAAAGAAATCATTGTTATATTTAGACTGCTACCTTGGGCTTCTAGCGAATGTATTTCTTTCTCACGGAAATGTTTTTAATAGTAGCTTTACAGTCCAAGGACATTTGCTCCTCCTGCAAGGATGGAGTGGTGGAAGTGCTTGACTATGACGCCCCCTGCCGACCCTAACATCCTTGACTAAACAGAGGGATTGGATGTTTAAGCTTTTGCCTTGGCTGGGGTCCTAGCCTCATAAAAATAAAGTCTAACTGGTTTGTCTTACAACTTAAATCATTAAATGTATCTTGAGCTGTTTAAAATGCAAATTGTGAGTCATCCAGAGAAACGTCTAATAACCTTCCTAGTCACATCTGAATTCCTCACCTAAACGCTGTATTTGTGAAACCTAGTACATAGAAAATAATGTATTTCCCTATCCATTAATTCAGTGTTGATTCATTCTTTTCAGATTTGGAAATAGTGGGATTTATTGATATAGCTGATATTTCAAGTCCCCCGGTTCTATCCAGACATCTGGTCCTACCAATAGCACTTAACAAAGGTGAGTTCTCTTCCTATTCTGATCATACAGATGAAGCATTTTATGATCTAAAGCTATTCTTAAATGTATATAGTTGATAGTAGGATAGCCCATTTTGCAGAATTAGGGGAAAGGAATAGTTACTGGATTTGAATTTTTGAAATGGAATGTTTCCTAATAATACTGCAAGACCATTTCTGTGATTTTAATTTCAGCACCAGAAAAGAAACCCTTTAGCTGTCAACCCCTAGCTTTCCATCTCCCTCAGCCCCAGGTAACCGCTAAATGTTTTTCTGTTTTTATAGGTTTACCTATTTGGGATGTTTCATTTAAAAGGAATTCATATAATATGTGAAAACTGAATTTTATATGGACATAGGAAAATGAGAAAAGGAGTTTCTCTTTCTTGTTACAATATTTCTTTGTAACTGAATACCCTCCTTCCAAGGCTAGAAACAACCAGCTAATCTTATTCTGATCTTTTCACAGAAGGTGATGAGGTGGGTACTGGCATAACTGATGACAACGAAGATGAAAATTCAGCCAATCAAATTGCGGGCAAAATACCCAACTTCTGTGTCCTGCTCCATGGCAGCCTGAAAGTAGAAGGAATGGTGGCAATAGTTCAGTTAGGGTAAGGAACTTTGTTTACCTTTGGTTGAATGAGGGAGAATCAATTTACAGAGTGAAATATTTCCCAGATTTTTCCTTATCACCTTTTTCTTCCCCCTGCCATACTTTCCCCACCTACCATCACCTCCTAAACTTGTACTTATCCCCTAGAATAAGTACAGAATGAGCCTTTTAATTAAATTGCTTTTATATTATATCCTTTTGTAGTATATCTTTTTATATTACATTCTTTTATATCATATCCTATAGTTTTCCTCTTTTCTATCTGGGAAATCTGGATTCAGTTATAACAGTTCTGCTACTTGCTCAGGGATCTTCAGCAATATTCACAGGCTCCTCAGCTATAAGATGAGGAGGTAGAACTAAGTGAAAAAGGATATCAAGAATATGGATTGAAAATTTTACCATGTGCCAGGCGCTCCTCCAGTCACTTTATGTATATTAATTTTATGTAACCTCTCACAACACTATACAGAGGATGTCATTGTTTTCCCTATTGTATAGATGAGAAACTGAGGCTTAGGGAGATCAGGGAACTTGCTCAAGGTCACACAGCTTATAAACGAAAGAGCCAGGGTCCTTATCCTTGCATTCTGACTCCAGACCCCATATTCATAACCACTGTGCTGTAACCCTTCCCTGTGGGGAACACCTCTCTAGCTTTTACATTTGCTACAGTCTTGAAATTTGCAAAACCATCTGCTTCCCTTTCTGTAATACCTATTGTTAGGAAAGAAGAGGTGACTGATCATCTTCTGGCCATCACCTGGGGTTGACTGGTATAGAAGTTGAAGAGGTTAGGAGTACTCAGGTGAAGCTCCATTTCTACTTGAGTTAAAATTACCTGGTTCAAAAAGAAGAATGCAATTCTTATTAGGTATTATTTTGCTGTATTTCTTGATACCCAAGCTGCTTATACTGACTAGCTCTGAATATGAGAGTTCCTTAGGGCCTTTTGAGAAGCAGGAACAGAGCTGGGTGATGGCTTGTGCCCTTTGTTAGAAATCCTGCTCTGTGTTGGTGCTGCTGTGAATGACTCAGGGAGGCAGCTGAAACATGGGTTGCATCCCTTTGTCCTCCCCACCTCTGTAGCTATTTGTTGCCCTTGTGATTTTTTTCTTTCCTAAGATTGCTTTTGATTTCTATATCTACCTAATTGAATAATAATACATTTCCCAAAGGAATGGCAATATCAGAGGACAGCAGGATGCATTTTCAGTTTTAGGATTTGGCTTTAGTAAAAAAGCCTAATTTCAAAGCTGAAGACCCATGTCTTTTCAAGAGAAAAACACTGGCTAGACTTATATAATTTCATAATCCCAGGCTTGACATTCTTCTGATCTTCCATCTTCTCTCCATCTAGTCCTGAATGGCATGGAATGCTCTACTCCCAAGCTGACAGCAAGAAGAAATCAAACCTCATGATGTCTCTCTTTGAGCCTGGCCCAGAACCTCTCCCATGGCTAGGGAAAATGGCACAGTTGGGTCCTATTTCAGGTATAACCCAGATCAGATTTTACTTATCTTGACTTTGTTTTCTCTCTGCTATTCTGAATGGCTCTGACTGCAGTCAGAGAGCTGTGTGATCTCCCTGCCGCATGTGCTGTGGTCTCTAATGCGGATATGTGCATGGAAAACCCCAGCAGAGTGTGATGTTTGAACTTTCAACTTTACGTCAAGGGAAACTGACATTTAGGTTGCTTTAAGTAAACATAAGTGCTCTGACTGCTTAGAGTGAAAAGCTACTGTCCATAAACATTTTTTTCTTCAGTACACTGTTTTCAACTCAGTAACCCCAGTCATTTGTGGATAATTTAATCCCCTTCCTTCTTGAAAATGTTTTCCCTTAGATTTCCTAATACTGCATTCTTCTGATACTTGTTTCTTTAGCAGCTTTGCCTTATCTTGTTGTCTTGTCTTCCTCTTGCCTCATGATTTTCAGGATGTTTTCCTTTGCCTTCTTCTCTTGGATTATTATTCTCTCTTGATTATTCCATCAGCCATTATAGCTTCAGACTCCCCTAGATGTATAACTCTGGTCCTACTTGATCTCTCCCTGAAACTTACATATCATATTTCCAATTCCTAGTTAGACCTCTCCACCTGGATATTCTGCCATATACCAAGCAGCTCAGCATGTTTGTTAGAGAAAGCATCGTCTCTTAACCCTTCCCTCCTAAGCTGTTCCTTTATATGATTTTCCCGCTCCTGATTGAGGCCTACGTATTCCTAAGTACTCAGGCTCCAACTGTAGAGTCATTCTGGACTCATTTGGGCCCATTTCAATTTCAGAACATCTACTGAACAAACTTATAGGGGGTAAAAGACTTGTACGAGATCAGGGTTGGCCTGGATGATCGACTGTGTAGAGGACGCAGGAAAAACTTCACAGAGGAGGGACACCCAAACTGAGGTTTGAAGAAAAAGATTTGCTGAGCTAATGAAGGAAGAAGAGGCATTCTGGACAAGGGGATCACCTATAGAAAAGCAAAGCTAGAACACAAAGCATGAGGGTGGGGCGGGGAGGGCCCAGTGGTGGGTTAGAAGTTGGCAGTGGCTGGAATAGGGCAGACCTCCTCTGAAATGTGAAGAGCTGAGACTATTCTGCAGATACTGGGAAGCCACTGAAGGGGAGGCATATGAGAAGTGGAGATACCAGTTAGGAGACTTTTTTTTCTGGGTACTGGTGCTCCCCGGAGATACGTAGTATGGCTGAAATTCAAGTGAGAGCTAATAAATTTGCATTTAGAAAGATAATTCTAGGGATATCTGGGTGGCTCAGTCAGTTAAGCATCTGACTTTGTTTTGGTTTCAGCTCAGGTCATGACCTCAGGCCCCACATTAGGGTCTGTGCTCAGTGGGGACTCTGCTTGAGATTTTCTTTCCCTCTCCCCCTGCCCTGCTCAGGCACGTGTGCTCTCTCTCTCTTTCTTTCTCTCAAATAAGTAAATAAATAAAATCTTCAAAAAAGAAAGATAGAAAGATAATTCTGTAGAGTGTGGATTTGGAAAGGTAAGAGCATCCAGCAGTTACAAGTCTGCTGTGACAGTCCTGGAGATGTAAGGATGAGAGCCAGAACAGGGGCAGTGGCTGGGAACAGGGAGGATAGGGATCCATGCAAAAGATACTCAGGAGGCAGAATCAGCTTTGCTCATTTTGCCTGTGAGATTTAGGTAGAGGAGGCTAGAGACAATTCGTGCAAGAGTTCCTGAAAGAGGATAGAGTTGAATATATAATTTTTAGTTATAAGCATAGTTAAAATCGTGAGAATTAGGACAATTGCTTAGGGCAGTGGTTCACACATTTGAGTTTTTGTGTACAAAACTAAACAAAAAACAAACAACCCAGAACTTGTTTAAAAATTGTTTCCTAGGCCCCATTTATGGAGATTCTAATTCATTCGGTCTGGATTCCAGCCCAAAAAACTTGCAGTTTTAGTGTTATCCAAGTGATTACAATCCAGGTAATCCATAACCACACTTTAAGAAGCCCTTGTCTCAGGAAAATATGTAATTAAGGCAAAAAGAGAGCCAAGAACCAAACCCCTAGAAAAGATTAACTATGGGGTCAGTGGAAATAAAGGAAAATGAGAAGGAATAAGTAGAAGGAAAAGTGGAAGAAGGTGATGTCACAGAAGCCAAGAAAATAAAGAGACGAAAGAAGAAAGTAGTGTCTCATACACGTGTACAATACATAGCCTGCTTACCCTGTCTTAAACAAGGTACATTTATGTTAGTTAGGCTTGAAGGATGCCTTTGCCACTGAAGCCTAGAAAAGATTTTGATTGAATATTGACCCTAGAAGCTAGGCAGTAAGGCTTTTCAGTAAAGGGTCAGATAGTAAATATGCTAGACTTTGCAGACCATATGATCTCTGTCATGACTACTGAATTTTGCATAGTATAGCACAATACATATTGTGCTATAATACATATACATATATACATATATACAATACATATTGCATATTATTGCACAATACAATATTGTAGCACAATACATAAATGAATAGGAATGACCTATTCCAATAAAATAATCATATGGACAACAGAATTTGAATTTCACATAATTTTCATGTGTCATGAAATATTTTTATTTTCCCCCATCTATGTAATGTAAAAACCATTTTTTTAAAAAGATTTATTTATTTATTTATTTGACAGAGAGATCACAAGTAGACAGAGAGGCAGGCAGAGAGAGAGAGAGAAGCAGGCTCCCTGCTGAGCAGAGAGCCCAACATGGGACTCGATCCCAGGACCCCGAGATCATGACCTGAACCGAAGGCAGCGGCTTAACCCACTGAGCCACCCAGGCGCCCCGTAAAAACCATTTTTAACTCAAAACCAGGCAGTTGGCCAGCTCTTGAGCTAGGATGCAGGGTCTGGGGTTTTAAAGTTCACACAGGAGAAGAGATACAACTTTGTTTCCAAACCAGACAACTGAAATCTCTGAGTAAAGCTAGGAATGTGGAAGGTCTAGCCCCTCAGTGAAAGGACAACAAGAAAAATTCTACCCATTGTTTTTACCTACTTTTCCAGATGTTTAAAAAAAAAAAATTAACATAATTAGCATACAGTGTTAGTTTCAGGTATACAGTATAATGATTCAACAATTCTGTGCATTACTCAGTGCTCATCATGATAAGTGTACTCTGATCCCCTTCATTTCATCCTTCCCCCACACACCTCCCATCTGGCAACCACCAGTTCTGTTTAAGGTCTGGGTTTTTGTTTGTTTGTTTTTTAATTATTTGACACAGAAGAGAGACAATGAGAGAGAGAGCACAAGCAGGGGGAGCTGCAGGCAGGCATGTGGGCAGAGGGGGAGGGAGAAGCAGGCTCCCTGCCAAGCCAGGGTTCTGATGGGGGCTTGATCCCAGGACTCTGGGATCTTGACCTGAGCTGAAGGCAGCTGTTTAACCGACTGAGCCATCCAGGTCCCCTAAGGTCTGGGTTGATTTTTGTTTTTTTGTTTTTGTTTTTGTCTCTTTATTTGTTTTGTTTCTGAAATTACACATATGAGTGAAATCATGTCAGGTCTTTCTCTGATTTATTTCACTTAGCATTATGCCCTCTAGATCCATCCATATTGTTACAAATGGCAAGATTTCCTTCTTTTTTATGGCTGAATAATACTCTGTGTGTGTGTGTGTGTGTGTGTGTTCCACATATTCTTTATCCATCTATCTATAGACAGATACGTAGAGGTTGCCTTCATATCTTGGCTGTTGTAAATAACGCTACAGTAAACATAGGGGTGCATATATCTTTTTGAATTTGTGTTTTCATTTTCTTTGGGTAAATACTCAGTAGTGGAATTAATGAACCATGTAGTTCTGTTTTTGATTTTTTGATCGTGTTCCACAGCAACTGCACTCATTTGTATTGTCACCAGCATGGCCCAAGGGTTTCATTTTTTCCACATCCTGGTCAACACTTGCTTTTTGTTTTGTTTTGTTTTTTAAGATTTATTTATTTATTTCAGAGAGAGAGTATACATGTGGAGGTAGGGGCAGAGGGAGAGAATCTTTCAAGCAGACTCCTCTCAGAGTGGGGGAGCCTGATCCAGGGCTTGATCCCATGACCCATGATGTGACTGACCTGAGCTGAAACCAAGAGTCTGATGCTTAACTAGCTGAGCCACTCAAATGCCCCTATTTTTTGTGTTTTTTTTATTTTAGTCATTCTGACAGGTATAAGGTGGTATCTCATTATGGTTTTGATTTGTATTTCCCTGATGATCACTGATGTTGAGCATCTTTTCATGTGTCTGTTGGCCATTTGTATGTCTTCTTTGGATATGTCTGTTCAGCTCCTCTGCCTATTTTTTAATTGTATTATCTGTTCTTCTGATATTGAATTGTATAAGTTCTTGGTATATTTTGTTATTGACCCCTTATTGGATATAATCAATTACAGATATCTTCTTCCATTCAGTAGGTTGCCTTTTTGTTGTGTTGATGGTTTTCTTCGCTGTGCAAAAAGCTTTTTATTTTGGTATACTCCCAACAGCTTTATTTTGCTTGCATTTCCCTTGCCTGAGGAGACATACCTAGAAAAATGTTTCCACGGCCAATGTCAAAGAACTTGTTTTTATTTATTTTTAGTTAAAACAAGGCAAGCAAAATGGTGCGGTTGTTTATACCTATCCCTCCTATTTCTCATTCTGTTCTTAGTAACAGCTACTTACAACTTCTAATTTTAAGAGGGTTTGGGGGGGTTGGTATTTACATTTCTAAATAATATAAGTATGTATTTCATGACTTTTTTTCTTTTCATTTCAAATGTCATTTTGACTTTTTAAGGTTGAGTGCTTAGCTCTCTTACCGCCACTGTCCCAACCCACCCACCCAGGAAGAACATTTTTCCCTTCCTCTATCCTTCCAGTGGGATTATAGTGTTCTTTTTGGGTGAAGTAGTATTCTGTCCTTGTTAGATGATGTGAATGTTATTTATGACTAAATGACTAAGCCGTGTGGTACACTGAGTTACATTTTGTTTTGGAGCTCTTTGTTCTCTGCACCAGTTTTTTTTTTAAAGGTACTTTTTTCTTTTTTGTAGCAGGCAAGATAAATGTGCAGTTGATCCTTGAATAATGTGGGGGCTATGACTTTTAACTACCCCAGACTTCACTAGTAAGAGCCTACTGTTGACCAGAATCCTTACCAATAACATAAACAGTTGATGAACATGTACTTTTTATGTTTGTGTATATATATATATATGTATTTATATATACATATATATGTATATATTAGTGTGTGTATATATGTATGTATTGTATACTGCATTCTTACAATAAAGAAAGCTAGAGAAAAGAAACTGTTATTTTAAAAACCCTGAGGAGGAGAAAATAGATTTACGGTACTTGTATCTTTAGGAAAAATTCTATGTGTAAGTGGACCTATACGCTTCATACCCATGTTGTTCAAAGGTCAGCTGTCTTCTAACTTCCTTTAAAGGAAGGCTCTTGGAAAGACACTGAGGTTCCTCAGAGACTCTGGGAAAGAGCTGGGCAGGCAGGCTGTGTGTGGGGGCGGCGAGCAGCAGCAGATGAAGACAGCCAGCCCTCCCTTTGGGCTGTCTCATGGCCTTCCCCTCTCCTTGCTTTACTTTGCTCTTTTCTGTGTACTTACTGTTAATTCCTAAGTAAAATACATTCTTCAGGTATTTTTGTCCGTTTTCTTTTTTTTTCCCCTTAGAATCCTTTCCCTTCTGCTTGTTTCGTAAGTGGACTATTTGTTCTCTGTGCCTGCTGGGTAGCTGTCAGCCTTCCCTGCCTGTCTCTCCTGAGGCTCCCCTGTTTCGTGACTCCTCCTGAGAAAAGGCTACATGGGAAGTAGAGGTTTGAAGTCTTGCATCTTTGGAAATGTCTATGTTTCATCCCTTACACTCAGTTGTTGATTCTGTTGGATACTGAGTGCTGATTGGAATGACTTTACCTTAGAGTTTTGATGCATAGCTCCGTTTTTCTTTTCTGGCTTCCTGTGTTGCTCCTGAGAGTCTAGTGCAATGCTGTCAGGGCTTTGACCCAGATCTCTTTTTCCTCTGCACTACTGGAGGTGCTTCTTTGTATCCCTTGTGTTCTGGGTTTTCAGAATCATGTCCTTACTTGTTAGTTTCTTCATTCATTGTGCTGGGCATTCAGTGGGCCCTTCCATCTGGCAAGTCTGTTCTTTAGTCCTGGGAACATGAATCATGTGTTTGATTTCCCCCTCTCTGTATCCTCTCTTCTCCCTTTTCTAGAACATCTGTTGATGATTTTTATATAATTTTCTTATCTTCCACCCATTTTTCCATTGTTTTCTAATTTCTCTAAGGTATCTTCAGCTTTACCTTGCAGCTGGTTGTTTTTTTTTTTTTTTTTTTTTTCTGCTGCCATATTTCTTATGTCTAAGAGTTCGCTGTTCTTTTTTCATAGATGCAGTATTTTTTGTCTGTCAAACCAGTC
Organism: Mustela putorius furo; assembly: GCF_011764305.1. NCBI lineage: Eukaryota > Metazoa > Chordata > Mammalia > Carnivora > Mustelidae > Mustela > Mustela putorius. The sequence continues at coordinate 9,177,391 of NW_025422045.1, read as the reverse complement.
ACCACATATAGGCTTCAAATAATTAGAGACTGTACAAGATAGACTGTGGTTAGATATTGCAATGTTTGATACTGATACTGAGTGCTACAGTAGAAAAGGTTCTAGAGAAAGTGCTGTGTGCCAGAACACTTGGGACAACTTTGTGGAGAAGGAGGGATAAGATCTGGACCTGGAATATAAGTAAGTTTGGATGTATGAGGAATGGTGAGGTTGAGTGGTAGAAAAAGTGTTACCTTTGCAAGCAGGCCCAACTGAGTAACTGAAGCCTGTGAAGATCCAACCTCTTTGAGCCTCAGTTCCCTCATCTTTCATGGGACCAATAATATTTCCCCCCCACTAGGGTTGCTGTAAGGAAAGAAGGTATACATTTAACGTGTTTGGAACTTAATAAATATTCTTTATTCTGTAAGTTCCTTGAGTCTAGAAAAAAATCCTCTTCAGCCACACTTCCTAGCAGAGTGCTTGCTACATAGTGGGGACTTAGTATAGCAAGTGAGTAAGGGAATAAATGGATGAGGGAAGGGGAGCACTCCAGTCAGGGGAAATAACCAAAGTAGTGGCAGGCAAGTTAGAAATAAATGTGCTACATGGAAAAAGACTGCTGGGATCCTGGCCTGCCTAAAAGGTCTTATATATATGCAAGTTATTTGTGGAAATATGCCTGGAAAACTCTGCCGATACTTTTTGGAGGGGTTGGGTGGGGGGCACTGACACATAGTGTGGGGCCAGTATAAAACATTTAAATTACCAAATTGGGGTTAGAGAGCTTCTGGCTCAGAGAAACTGGGTTCATTCCAGTTGGAAGTATGAACATTTGGACAAGGGATATAAGCTCCCTGAACTTGGTGGGGAAATGATCCCAGCTCTGTCTACCCCAGAAGGCAGTAGTAATCAGGATAAAATGAGCCAGTAGATATAAGTGGGCTTGTGAGTTTGTGGCAAAGTTTCATTGGCTTGGGAAGCAGGTAGAAAAACAGAAACCTTTATTTATTCACATGGCTAAAAAACCAGCTGAGCTTTAAATGTTTGAAAGCAATAACTAATAAGCCCTGATGACCTAGAGTATATTTCACCAAAAAGTATTTCTTCTCTTGCCCTTTTCCTTAATGTGGCTACCTATAATTTTCCTCTGGAATTTTCTCAGTGCTTAGACCTATGATGTCCAGTCCAGTAGACACTAGATTCCTGAGGCCATTTAAATTGAAATAAGTAAAATTTAAAATTCAGTTCCTCAGTCACTTTAGCCACAAGTCAGTGTTCAGTAGCTGCATGGGCCGGTGGCTACCATTCGATCATTGTAGAAAGTTCTCTTTGAGAGCACTGGGCCAGACTATAAAGAATTATATTATGTGTGTTTATATATTCTTTAAATATGTACTTTAGAATGTATGTATTAGTTTTATTCTCTCTGATCTCAATTGATAAAGCAAATAAGTGAAGGTTGTCTCTTTAAAAACATTAAGCTGGGTTTGTTTTTGGTTTTGGTTTTTTACCTACTTGGGCCTCAGTTGATTGTTTAGTCTCCTACATCAGTGGCATTGTTTGGGAACAGGTTCCCTAACCTGAGGGAAGTGAATGGATTTTCTTAATTAGGGAAGTAACAGGATGAAGAAGATTGAATGATTCAGAGAGCGGCTAGCCTAATTGGAAATGTAATTGATTATGTTTTGCCAGATGTCATTTCAAGATTGTGTTTTCCTTTTAAGATGCTAAAGAAAATCCTTACGGAGAGGATGACAATAAGAGCCCATTTCCCCTGCAGCCCAAAAACAAACGCAGTTATGCTCAGAATGTGACCGTCTGGATCAAACCCAGTGGCCTGCAGGTAACATTACCATTCAAGTTGCTTTCTGCTGGGGACAAGGGGAGGGATTCTGGCAGGCAATTAAGACATCTGATTTGATTTTCCTTTCCTTTGATATTTAGTAATTCACTTACTTCTAATGTTTGTCATTATTTCCAAAAAGGATTTGAGGTGGCCTACAGTAAAACACGTATGCAGCAAAATCACTTCTTACAAAATTTAGAGCAGTACAAAACCTAGAGGAAGAGGGGAGACAGTTGCACCGGGAACTCAAGGCAAAATGATTATATTTGAGCAATTTGGCTCCGAGCTTTCTGCTATCAGGGTCAGAAGAGCAACATGTAGGGTTATATATAACCTTTCTTGTCTGACAGAAGGAAGCATGTCAGTTCTAGAGAGACATACTTTCCTGGCATTGAATTTCATTGTAAAATTTTTGACATGGTGAGGCATTGACAGAACGGGTTTTATCTTTGACAACAGTTTTTTGAGAAGGATATAAAAACTTCATGGGTTTATTTTTCTGTCCCCACAGTAGAACCCAAGCAATGGCAGTACACCTTAATAACAACACTTTTATGGAAAGCTAAGATTACACTATTCTCGAGGTATGCTGCTTTTATGCAAGCTCAGTGATATTTCTCCCTCCCCTGACTTACTGACTTAGGCCACCTGACAGGGGAAATAGCTTCTTGATGGCACGGTTTCTTCTTTGCATAGAGACTGGACACACCCTGTGGTGGCTGTGGGGGAGGGGTTTTGTTGGAAAATCAAGTTCTCTCCTGCCATCCCTGACCCCAGTACTTCCCTGTCAGAAGGAAAGCTGAATTTTTCTCAAATGACTTTTTAAATTTTGTTCTGTTCTGGATGTATTTTTTTTAATTGTGAAAAACACATAGCATCAAAGTCACCATTTCAGCCATTTTAAATTCAGTGGCATTTAGTACAATCAAAATGTTATGCAACCATCATCACTGTGTAGTTCTAGAACATTTTCCTCACCCCAAGAGGAAACCCTATACCTATTAAGCAAGTCACTCTACATTCCTGACTTCCCCGAGTCCTTGGCCACCACTAATCCGCTTTTGGACTCTGGATTCATCCTACTCTAGATATTTCATATAAATAACAGCATGTAACATGTGACTTTTTGTGTTTGGTTTCCTTCACTTAGCATAATGTTTTCAGCATTTGGCCATGTTGTAACATAGATCAGTACTTCCCTCCTTTGGATTTCATTCAGTTGATGAACATTTGGATTGTTTCCACCTTTTGACTACTGTGAATAATACTGCTAAGAACATTTGTCAATTTTTTTCTTTTGTTGCTATGCTGCTGTTGTCATAATTAAGAAGTCACGACCAGTCCAAGGTCATGGAGATTTATGCCCATGTTTTCTTCTAAGAGTTTTGTAGTTTTAGCTCTTGCAGTTAGGTCTCTGAACCATTTTGAGTTGTTTTTTTGTTTTATATGGTGTGAAGTAAGAATCCAGTTTTGTTCTTTGCATGTGGATAGCCAGCTGTCCTGGCACCATTTGTCCAAGAGCCTGTTCCTTCCCCCATTGAATGGTCTTTGCACCCTGGCCAGAAAGCCGCTGGCCATAGATGTATAGGTTTATTGGGTTTATTTTTGTGAGACAAGTTCATTTCTGTTACTAAGGGATTTATCATCATCAAACATTTTGAAGGAGGGAGATGCTTTACTAATGTAAACTACAGTGACATTGACTCAGAGGGATCCTCATCTTGACATTGCACCTCTATTCCCAATTTCTTTCCTCTAAACATCTAGCACCACCCTTTTGTATTCTTTCCCCTTTTACCACAGAACCCTAATGTTGAACTCTTATTACCCTTGACAGACAGATGTACAGAAGATTTTAAGAAATGCAAGGAAACTACCTGAAAAAACACAGACATTCTATAAGGTAAGACTGTCAGAATTACAGTGGGGTGGGGGGAGGGGGGCTGGGATATGTCCCTAAAATAAATGGTTCACAGCAATTAGAGTATGGGGTAAAAGAGTGAACATGGACAGGCATGAGTAATGTTTGGATTGTACCTCAGTGTTTTCATTGTAAAGTCCATAGAAATGATAGGTTCGCTGCTGCCCTAAAAATCCAAGAATTGGAAGTGTTTAAGTGGCCTGATTCTGTACACAAGGGCTCCTCTGTCTTGATGCTGCTCTGAATGGCTGAGAAAAGGAGTCAAAAGAATCTGTGAGTCAAAGCCCTGAGTTCTCCGTACCACTCTCATATGAGTGTCCAGTCTAACCCTGGACAACCAGGGTGACTTCCTGGGATGATGATCTCCCAGAACATTCTTATGCTACCAGAGAAGCTGCTTCCAGGAAGGACTACTAAAATTGTATTTATATGAATTGCAAAAGGATGGCCCTCCAGAATCCTACCTAGCTAATCCAGAGCTATTGGTGGAGGGAATAAATTTATAACCAGTGGGTAGAGTTGGGGGTTCATTTAAGTAAACACCTTGTTTCTTGCCTTTCCATCTGGTGTTTGCTGAAATTAAATTAAGTGGCAGTGTGAGGCATGCTGTGTTGTCAGTTGTAGCCCAGCTACTAATATTTTATGGTGCACATAGCCTTCCTAAGGCTAGCATCTCTTCCGGAGAACAGACGGGCTACTTTGTCTGGGTGTTATCTCATTACCTTTATGTCACTGTTGTCTTCAAACCTAATTATGTGGCAAGCTGGTGACCTCAAGCAGGAGCAACCTTAATCAGAGTTCAGAGAGCTGCTCAGCCAGCCATGCCCTCCCTCCCCTTGAAGCCCATAGTTCACACAGGCCCTTGATGACCCCCCTTGGCAATAGTCCCTTTATCCCCTACAGTCGTCAGCTGTCTATTCAAGAAGGCACACTTGTACTTTGGCCCTCTTCTGAACTTTCCCCCTTGTTAACAGATGATCGTAGAGAGATGGTCAGAAAGCCCACTTCTCTTTTCTGGCTTTACAGAGTCCCACATATCAGATGTGGAAGGGCCTCTGCCGGGCAACTGCGTGAGCCCCCACAGCAGGCATGGAAGAGATCCTCCTTCTCACTCTACAGATGAGAACACTGAGCCTCAGAGAGGCTACACAAGTGGCCTAGTTGCACTGCTAAGTGGTTGATGGGGCTCTTTGTATTTCTCTGCTTCCATGCACTACCCAACCCTTCTTTTGGTGGCAGTCTTTCAGGTCAGACTTCTTGAATCCTCCAGAGCCTCCTCCGAACATGTTCGAGTAACGGGAAAAGTCATCCTCCTGACAGGAGTGAATGAAATGATGTGTGGGAAGTGTCTCACCCTGTTTGGTGTAAGCGCTCACCCACTGTGGTGGGTGAGCCTGTTTCAGTCAGCCAGTCTGATCACCAAGAGGAATCCTCTTGGCAGTCTCTTGTTACTGGCATCTCTGCACAAGCATTTGTTCTGTAAAATGCTCACAAGTTCAGGGATCAAGAAAAATTTATTCTAAGTTGAGCACTTAAAAAGTATGTGACAAGAAAAGTACATTTCAGGAACACTGGTGGGTTTTTTTTGTTTGTTTGTTTTTTATCTTGTTTCAGGAGCTAAACCGTTTACGAAAGGCTGCCCTGGCATTTGGTTTCCTGGACCTGCTTAAAGGAGTGGCTGACATGCTGGAAAGGGAGTGCACGCTGCTGCCCGACACAGCGCACCCAGACGCCGCCTTCCAGCTGACCCACGCTGCCCAGCAACTCAAGCTAGCCAGCACCGGCACGTCTGAGTATGCCGGCTACGAGCACAACATCACACCTTTGCATACAGACTTCTCCGGGAGCAGCACTGAAAGAATGTGAAACTGACTTTGGGAGCCTTCCTGCTTTCTTTCATGACAGGTGAAAAGGATTTAGGGTAAAAACTCCAGTTTGTTCACCTCTGCAAGAGCTCCCCTTCCCCCCAACACTTCCCTGAGGTTGCCTCGGAAGCACCACTTGCTGGGCTGTGCTGCTTGGGCTTTGACCTTGGTTTTCTGGAGCGGAGTCTGTAAGCCCCCAAAAAACCACTGTTGCTCCCACAATGGGCACACCTCCTGAGTAACTTAAAGGACTGATAAATACAGAGCTCTCCCCACTTCCTCCTAATCAGCGGGGGTTCTCGGGCTAGCTAAAGGTACCTCTTCTCCTCTCCAACCATAAGGACATTTTCCAGCTCTGTCCTTGGAATGAGCAGCCCAGCCCAGACTGTCTGGGACTTGCTAAATGTGAGTCCAACACCATTAAGTTTCAGAACTGTCCTTAGAACTTGGGCAAAAACTTGATGGTAACCCTCTGGTGTAGTATGACTTGAGATACAGACTTAAACAGCAGCTATAAATGTATAAAATGATTCCTACTTCAAGTTTTGGTTTGGTTTTGTTTTTTAATGAAAATAAAATACTTGATTTTCTAGAAAATGGATTCATTGGGAAACTAATGGGTCTTTGTCTTTTGGTCTGTCCTATCACCTGGATGTAATTTCACCTTCCTAAGTGGCACAGATTTCTTAAGTCCTGAGAGTTCTTGGGTTCCATATGGACTTATTTCTGACACTGGTTAGGTCTCTGCCTCAGCCAGGTTCTACCCCGGTGGATCTGACTGTTCTCTCATCAGTATGGTATCAATTCATTCACTAGCTTCAGGACCTTAGGCAAGTCAGGTAACTTCTCCAAGCTTTCTGCCATCAGTGCTTTTCAGATTGCTCTGTGGACTCCAGAGGTTAACCCTCCTGCAGGCTTCACCCCAAGCAACCATTTTCACACGCTGAATTTAACATTTCACCACGCAGTGCAGTATAATATTTTGTCTGGACAAATGACTTTATCATTAGCAACCTGAAAACCCAACAGACTAAATGATCTTTAAGCACAAGTTGTTAGGATTTTGACTGTAAATGTTTAATAGAAATACACAATGTTTTGCTTTCTCAGATAGCAATAAAGGAGTTTATAACAATCACTAGGAATACAGGCTTCTGCCACAAAGATGCAGCATATACTGCAAAGCTGATCTGTCCAAATAAAGTCAGGTGAAAGAACAGAAGTTAACACAAACAAGTGTTGACAGAAGTTACAAACATGCAAATATCCTTCAGTGCAATGAACTTATTAAAAAAAAAAAAATCAGCCAGCCTATGCTAATCTGATGTCTTTAGTAGGTCAAACCAAGTTTCCATATCCGGCTCAGAGAAACAGTGTAACTTACGGAGTCCCCTCTCACCCAAGAACAACAGAAATGGCAGAACAGAAAGAGCTACCATGTTCTTAAATTCTTTTATACAAGCATTACTTCTAACACATATTTTATTTGGTGAACCTGGAATGTTTTAGAGGAAAACAATGATATTTTTGACAATGGTCAAACTTGACAATGTCTCTACTTTTCTCAGTTCCTCTATGGGTGGGTTTCCAGCCCGGAAGCTTTTTCAAGATTCTCTAGCCAAAATTCCCACTGTTTTCCCTCTCCAAGAGCTGACCAGTGAAACAACAAGAGAGCAAAGGCAGGCATTTCTGAGGTCGGTTCCACCAGCCATTCTGACAGGTTTACAAGGAAATGGACTTAGCCAGCACAGAAGAAGGAAGAGAGCCGTTTTACGTACGTGCACAGGCTAGGACTGGTCTGCCTGCGCATTTCTTCTGCTTCCTGTTTGCCACAGGCCACCCTTCCGGCAGCTGTCTCACTAACGGTTTGACCCTTCTGACACCTGTAGCCATTTGGGTTTGGAACGCTTATAATCTCACCGTTTTCTAAACTAACGTTTCATCTTTCTCTAGTGTTGAAGATCATTCTGATTTAGCTAGGAATGAAATAAGTGATCATGGTGTTCCAAGGTTCTGCCTCTCGTTTCTCCCACATCATTCTGTGCCGCCTCGGTGTGCACACAGGTAAGCACTGTCATGACAGGTGGTGGTAGAAGCCAAAAGGTGCTCAGAAGTAATGTGTTCTCTAGCCCCACTCAGACTCAAATATTTTATCAGTGCCACCCCTCAGGGACAGAATGTATAAGGTCCTGCCTGAACAGTGCCTTTTTTTTTTCTTTTCTTTCTTTTACCCTCCAAGCAACAGCTGAAATGAACAAAGGCCAGCTGTAAGAATGGCCAGTATCTGGCAGGGTTAGGGCACTGAAGTAGGACCTCTGGCCCGTGTGAAAGCGACTGGACAAGGAGTGCTTGGGGGTAGGGCTGTCTCTTGCTGTCATTAATGGAATATACAAGAACAAACCTGTCCTCAGATATCGGGAATCCATGTCATGCAAGTACTACACTAAGATAATAACGGTAAATTCAGGAATGTTACGGGGGGAAGGGAATATAGCCTCACTGAGAATTTAATCATTTAACTTTAAAAAGCTTTTACATCAATACAAGAAGGTAAAACTGTAAGAATTATAGATTAGGCTCAAACTGGCAAGAAGTCTTCAAGATCTTTTTAGTGGACCTTTTTCTTTTTTTGTCCGAAACGCCGCCTGCGCTGTTTATAAAGGTGACGGAAATTTATGTACAACCCTGAAAAAGAACAAAGCCAATGAGAAAATGGAATCTGTCTCTTTATAACCAGAAGCTCTTGGGACAGGGACAATTTCTAGATGGCTGCTTGTCCTGCCCCATGGCACGGTGCTTAATGCAGGGTGCTCGGGAATTACAAGTCTGGCCAAGTTCTCAACAGTGCATTAGAGACCACTCTTTTTTCCCAGTGGGTTTACTGTTTTATTTTCTCCCATATTCTAATATGAAAATTTTCAAACCTATAAAAAGTAAAATATTGTTCAGTGAACCAACACTTAGATCTAAACTTAAACTTTTTCTTATATTCACTTTGTCACCTGCTCATTCCCATCTGATTTTTGATGTATTTCACTAAGTTGCAGGAATCCATACTCTTCACCCCTAAACATTTCATTAATTAGAGTTCAGTTTTCCTTCATTCTTTCAAGGTAAGATTTATATAAAATGAAATCCATAAATCTGAAGTATAAAAACAACCCACAATTTTTAATTCAAGGCTACACAATAACATGCATTAAGCAATAGTCTAAAAGGTATGAAACTCTTTTCTGGGAAGTAAATCAGAAAATGCAGGATTTCACAGGGAGAGGGTCATGAGGCAGCCATCTCCCTGGACTCCCAGCATGCTACTGTCGTGCCCCAAGTGCCCATTTGGGCCACCACCCAAAAGCTGTTGCTTTCCTGTGTCTGTTTCCTGCAGCCCTTCCCCAAGGGGGCCTCCTGGAATTGCCCCAGTGACTGCTAGTAAAGCTTTGCCTGAAGTGCGAAAAAAAAAAAAAGATAAAGAAAATGCAGGATTTCAGTGTCAGAAAAATCTTCCAATCCTGCTTGACCACTAACTAGTTCTGTGGCTTAGCCTCTTTCTGTTTCCTCATTGTACAAGAGGGTTAAAAACACCAATTTTACAGACTTAGTATGGGAGAATATATGTTTACAAAAGCACTCTGATCTATATGCAAACATAACTGAGTGTAGTACTGCTTCTAAATTACATAAATTTAAGATCTATTTCTAAAGAATAAGAACAACTACATTGTGGGCAAACTAGGCAGGAGTATAAAACCTTGTAAATTAGAGTGTACGAAAACAAAGCAAAGCTGGTAGGGTTAATGCACATTAAAATGCTTCTACCCTTCTAGCTTTTCGGGTAAGATATTTTAAGTGTCTTTCCAATACTTAGTCCTCTCTTAACATATTCAGTATGCACACCTCATGGAGCCTGGCTACAGTAACACTAGATTTATCCAGTAATAGAAGTAAAGAATTCTCATAATGAGTCCATTTTCCAAACTGAAGCATACTCCCTTCAAGGGCCAAACATTTTCACATATTTTGGTTAGAAATCTTTCTGAAATAGAAAAGGAGAAACTGAATAAAATTTAACCTTTGACCAAAAAGTAACTTTGGGCAAATCATCTATACCCATAATGTATAATATTTAATTGTGTTTCTGCCATGTGCTGGTTCCCTGAGGGGCTCCTAAGGGTGCAGGGCTCTTGTCCCCCCATGCTAAATGAACCAAGCTTTCTAGCTTCTTGGATTTACTTTTTGTAGTCTTCCTCTCACTGGGGCAGCTAGCCTCCCAGATGGTCCCCAGTGATCCTACCTCTTGGTATCTCATGCCCTTCTGTATTCCCTCCCATACTATAACAGGTTGGTCTGTATAACCAACAGAATACAGCAAAAGTGGTGGTATGTCACCTCTGAGATTACAGGTGACAAAAAAGCAGGGCAGACATGATACAGGTACGAGTCCTATCTACCAGTGGTAATCATATTACAGTATATAAGTGAATCAAATCAACATGGTGTACCCCTTAAATTTATACAATGTTATATGTCATATTTCTTTAAAAAATAGATGCTTTTTTTCAAAGATTTTATTTGTCAAGAGAGAGAAAGAGCACAAGTAGGGGGAGCGTCAGGCAAGTGAGAAGCAGGCTTTCCGCTGAGCAAGAAGCCTGATGTGGGACTTGATTCCAGGATCCCTGGGCCTATGACCTGAGCTGAAGATAGACACTGAACTAACTGAGCCACCCAGGCACCCCTGTAGATCCATTTTTTTGAAGGCAAAAAAAGTGTGGCTTCTGGCTCTCAAACCATTTGCCTTGGGGGAAGCTGTGTTCCTGAGCAGCCACCTGGAGAAATACTGTGGCAAGAAACTGAAGCTTCCTATTCACAGTTACATGAGTGAGCTTGGAGCAGATAGATCCTCTAGCCCTCGTCAAGTGCAGAAATGGCAACCGCCCGCCAGACTGACAGCGGGACTGAAACCTCAGGAGGGACTCAGAGCCACCCAGTTAGGCTGCCTTCTGACCCTCAGAAGCTACTTGAGATAATAAACATTTGTTGTCTTAAGCTACTAAGTTTTGAGGTAATTGGTTACACAGCAATAGATAATTAATAGACTATCTGTTGTCATATCTTGTTGCTAGAAGACCACACAGCCATACTTAGGGCCACCTTAAGATTTTTGTAAACTAAAACAAGAGAATATGTAAATTATATTAAAATGCATTAGAACTGGGGCGCCTGGGTGGCTCACTTGGTTAAGCATCTGCCTTCGGCTCAGGTCATGATCTCAGGGTCCTGGAATGGAGCCTCACATTGGGCTCTCTGCTCAGTGGGGAGCCTGAGTATCCCTCTGCCTGACACTCCCCCTGCTTGTGCTCCCTCCCTCCCTGACAAAATCTTTAAAAAAAAAAAAAAAATTCATTGGAACTTTATCTAAAGTAAACAGTCCTTATGCTTAGGAAGCTTTTAAATCTCTCATACTTGGAATAATTAGGTTTACTTCTTTTAGTTCTTAGTTTTTATGAATTAAGGCAACTGATTTTATATAAAAGTAAATGAATATATAAGCTGTTTTTACATGAGGAGTGGCGCTGGAGCGGGGGGTGCTTTCCTATTGTTTGAAGCTTTATGACCTTTCTTGGCTGCTCAGAGACCTTGCCTGCCTTCTTCCTTCCTTGCTTTCAGTGGTATTATCACCTCTGTAAACTCTGGATAAGGAATATGTCACTGAAACTAGTAAAATTAAAATGTACTTATTCTATCTTTCTTTTTTCTTATTCTACTTTAAAAGAGCTTCTTCTTAAAAAAAAAAAAAAAAAAAGAAGAAGAAGAAAGAAAGAAAAGCTTCTTACATTGTTTTAAACATGAAATATGGTGAATTCCCAGTGACCAAGAGCACAACCAAGATCCCTCAGTCGCTGGCGATATAGAAGAAATACATATAGCATTTGTATATATGTCCTCGGGAGGTCTGTTGTAAAAAATTATGTTTCTCTAACTCTATGTTCCTCTTCTGGAAATAAAAATCCTAACAAAGGCTTCGAAAACTTTGTATCATTTAACTTTGCCCTCTAAGAAGTGACCGGAAAAAGTCTTACAGAGCCAGTACTTACCTAAAAATAATAAGATAAGATAAATCTGAAGAAAAAAGGAAAATCTAACTTTGATTTTCACTGGATATGGCAATGTGAAACTGAATCTTCCTGTTTCGTTGAATACTGGAATGGACTGGATCACTGAGACAGCTGAAAGGAGAAACACGAACCTGTCAGAAGCAAATGAAATACAGTGCCCTCTAGTGAGAGAAGCTTCTACCCTCCACAGTGTCAGTTCTGGGTGTGCCGAAAATGCTTCCCTCCTGATAGTACAGAGGGGCTGGCACATGCCTATTCCATTTCTCCCCCTAGTTTTCATAAACGATGAGCCTCTAAGCTGACAACAAGATGAATAAGAAACACTACTTTTGACAGCACTGAGCTTTAGTTTTCTATAAAGTGGAGAGAAAAACCCTACCTGACTCACTAGGTTTCTGTAAGAATAAAAGGAAATCATTGATAGGAACCTGCTTTAGAAAATTCTAAACACCATATAAATAGGAAGCATGCGATACATGAATGCCCAGCTTCCAAACCTTATAAAAATAAGCTACTTCCCTGGAATAGTCTGGGTACCAGGAGTATCATGGAAGGAAGCCACTAGAAAGAAATTCTTAAAAAGTCTAACACCTGTATGTCAGAGGAAGGAAGAAAGCTTTGGCCTATCAGCTTAGCTATCCTTTGGAATTAAGCTTATAAAACCTAGGGTTCTTGAAAGTACCTTCTGCCAAACATCCCAGAGGATACAAGGGAATCCACACAGTGTAACGAAGCCACGTGAGCACCTTCCAATCCATGTCAATGCAGGAAAGCATGTAGAAGGGGTACCTATTGAAAATAAGAAATTTGGATGTGAAAAGCACTTCAGGTCCTGAGTGCAACCCTAGAACGTCATTCAAGAAGAATAATTTCACACTTAGCCACACATGGCTTCTTCAGAACAGAATTCTAATCCTGGGTTATCTACCCACAAACTCCCATCACACTCTTCCCCCAATTTTCAATGGATGTGAACTCTCTGACAGTAGACTAAATTTAGGTCCTATAAGAACCCTCTTTACAATAGTTCAGCATGTGGAATGAATGCTCAAAAGCTCTTTGCCTTTATTACTAGATCTGATCTATGTTCTAAGTAGGTGAGGATGACAGACACCTTGGCAATTTATCTCTGGATAAATGATTGTTATCAAAGTAAACAGGGGCCTACGTGACTCGGTTAAGTGTCTGACTCTTGATTTCAGCTCAAGTCCTGATCTCAGGGTCATGGGATCAAGCCCCACATTGGGCTCCATGCTGGGCATGAAGCCTGCTTAAGAGTCTCTCTCCCTCTCCTCCTGCCCTTCCCCTGCTCGCTCTCGCTCGCTCTCTCTCTCTCTCTCTCTCAAAGAAAGCAATTTCAAAATTATACAAAAGACCCCTCATCTAGAATCGGACACACCTCTTTAAAAAGCAGTAACAAAAAAAAAGAAATTTTTCTTCCCAGAGTTAATATTAAGTACTTAAAATCTCTTTCACCTTTGTATTAGTAGATTAGAGGGTATAAGGGATATTATGGAATTCAGACCACAGTTAAGACACAATCTAGGAACAAGACGGAATCAGAGAGGGAGACAAACCATAAGAGACTCTTAATATCAGGAAACAAACTGAGGGTTGCTGGAGGGTTGCGGGGAGAGGGAATGGGGTAGCTAGGTGATGGAACAGTGGAGAGGGTATGTGCTATGGTGAGTGCTATGAATTGTGTAAGACTGATGAACCACAGACCTGTACCCCTGAAGGAAATAATATATTATGTGTTAACTTAAAAAATTACCTCAAGACACAGTCTAGGGCTGCTACTGTCTCTTCTCCCTTTCAACTTAACTTTGCCAAAATATCCCCAAAACTAGAGCTGAGGAGTCATTTTGCAAAACCCCTGCTCCACCTGACCAAAAAAGAAATGGAATATGTATGGTCTTCAGGCGAACAGTACCTCTACTTTAATTGGATCTTTTTTTTAATATTTCTTCTACTGACAACTGAGAATAGCAGAATCAGGTAAGAGGTTGACTCAAACTTCAGTAATCCCGTAGTCAAGATTTATTTCTATCTTTCCTTCTAGAAGGTTGGTATTCACTAGTTCCAGCCTGACTACCCCTTCAATCCCATGTTTCTTCCCCTTCCAAAATTCTTCCATGTGGATGAGTCCTCTTTCCAACAAGACAGCAGGATTCTGAAGGGCACGCTGGGTCTTCCACCTCTGCACCTCTCGACTCCCTCTGCTCTCCAGTACCCAGGCTGGTACTATGATCCAAGGATTACTTTAAAAAAACGTGCCTCACCTTTTCAGAGCACAAAGATGCAGCTAGAGCTCCCTACACACGGAACCCTAATCTCAAACCAAATGAGACTCTGAAAAAAACTCCCTCCAGAAGAGAGCAGCCCCAGAGAAAGGAAAAGCATTCAATCCACTATGCTGGCATTTCTACCCACCTGAAAATTTCAATTGCGCTCCATGAATAAAACACAAAGAAAACCACAGCTTTGTTTTGCATTTCTTCCATGGTGCCAAAGATGATAAACAAAATGAAATTTCTTCCACATAGCTATTAAAAGAACCCAAAAGAGAGGAAAAAGTTTAAAAATATATTCCACAAAAACTATATAAATGTGTTACCTAAAACTTAGCCCCACTAAATTCAGGGTAAAGAGAAAAAGACTGAAGGGCACCTGGCTGGCTCAGTCAGTGGAGCATGTGACTCTTGATCTCAGGGTCATGAGTTCAAGCCCCACACCGGGGGTAGAGATTTAAAAGTTTAAAAATAAAATCTTAAGGGGAAAAAAAAAAAAGCCTGAGCTCAGCTAGTGAAAGCCTCTGTTCTAGTTTTGGAACAAGTTAAAGTACCCCAAGCAGTCTTTCTGAATAGACTGTGTATATCTGTGTAAACAGATCATCACAAATAGTTGATTTTCAAAAGCACTCATACACACTCGAACACAGTGTAAAGAGTACTGCCAAATGCACTTTTGTGTCTGCGTAAAGCCGGGTGAAAAACGAGAACATTACCAGTATAGCAAAGCCCATCAGTAACTACTACCTTGGGTTAACCATTCCATTGCTTCTCTTTATAGGTTTCCTGCTTATGTACGTATTTCTAAATAGTACACTGTTTCACTTTGCCTGTTTTTAAACTTTCTGAAATACAACGTAGTAATCTGTGACTTGTTTCTACTCTGCGTTCTGCTTCCGAGCCAGAGCCGTGTTGGCGCGTGCCCAACTCCCGGGGGCTGCGCTCACACTGCATTCTCCATGAACGGCCCTCCTCAGAGCGGTGCGATGGGAGGGTACTGAACGCCTCCCTTCCATCATAACCTAGAAATTCCAGCCTCATGCTTATCTGCACTAGTCCTTGACATACAAAAAGTACTATTCCACATCAGTGGGTCCCTCACTATCTTCTTATTTTATAGACTGAACAAAAGCGGCTTCTCTCCAAGAACAGAAACCCCAGGAGTAACAAGGCCATTGGATTAAAACCCTTTACCCTGCAACTGCTACTATCAGCATGCCAGGGCCGGTATACCAGGAAAGGGTAGAACTACAGAAACAGGACTCCAGAAGAGACTAACCAGAAATCACCTGTTGCCTCCAGAGTCAGCAGTGGGGGGCTGTATTTAATAGTATATGATTACACAGGAAAGAGGGCAAGGAAGTTAAGACTCTGATGCCCCATTCCTGATAGCAATCTTCCAAACATGAAGAAACAACATAGACCTATCAAGGGGAGGGGGAATCCCCACACCAGTCAAAAGAATCCCCTTCGTATACGGAAGAACGTCCAAAGTGAAAAGAGCTCCTAGGATTGCACTGCCTTCACCTACCCAAGTTGGGAGGAAACCAAGCATATCACTACCTGAGAAGACTGTGGGTAAGTTTTTCTGCTCCTGCTTGAGAATCAAGTTTCCCTAGTTTTAAAACCTTTTATAACTTTGTGATTTCATGAAGATATTATAAACAAACCAGACCTGAAATGGCAAAAGTCTACTCTGGAAAATATCCTTGGGCTTAAAAGTTTTCCTCCTCTTTCAGATAAAATAATGCTATTTCCATGCAAAGAGATTTTTACTCATTGTAACTTCTCACCAAAGTGTGCCATACCTACTAACTACTGAAATCTGAGGTCAATTGTTCAGTACCTGGATAAGAGAAGGCATCACTGGTGACTTAGTGACACCAATCGCTGCATTGATCATTTCCACAGCTGACAGCATCTGGCAGAAATACATCATGTCGGCCAAGGTGTGGAATGTGTCATAGAAGGACTCTATGGGACAAATACACAATAAGGGTAAATCAGGAGGTGAATTCCAACAGGATTATGTTTCAAACTACATACCTACTTGCATGAAAGGAATTTAAGGAAAAGTATAATAAATAGCCACTCAGATTCAAATTTACTATCCAAACTAACCTGGAGGGGAACAAACCTGTGAGGTCATGAATAGTAAACTCTACTGGTTATGTATGTCCTTCTCATTTTAAAAGGCAAGAAAAAGGGCCCCTGAGTGGCTCAATTGATTAAGTTCTGCTTTCAGCTCAGGCCATGATTTCATGGTCCTGGGATGGAGGCGTGCACCAGGCTCCCTGCTCAGCGGAAAGCCTGCTTGTCCCTCTCCCGCTCCCCCTGCTTATGTTCTCTCTCCCTTGTTCTCTGTCAAATAGATAAAATCTTTTAAAAATACTAATACTAATAATAAAATGCAAGAAAAAAGCTATTATAAGCTGAAAAATCTATGTATCAGGTATGGTGAGAAGTCAGATCCATTATTTAATTTAAAATTAAACTACAGCACATACATTGAATGCAATCTAGCCTTTTAAAATCTCAAAATCATGCCTTTTAAAATCTAGCCTTTTAAAATCTCAAAATCATGCAACCATAAATAAATGCAGAGGTGCAAAAGTACTGAGTAAAACAAACTTTCAAAGACCATATTGGCGGAGGAAACCAAGCATATCACATGTGATATCATTTACATGTTTCATACTAGTAATTCTTATTCTAAGAATCTACCCTAACTAAAAAATCTAAAACAATACAAAACAAACAAGTTTCTTAGGAACAACATTGCTCTCTGAAACATTTTTCCTAAGTAAATTAAAGTAGAAACAGTCTAAATGCCTAAGTGTATGGAAAGTTTGATAATAAATCCACTTCATGGACTATTATGTAGTAATTTAAAATGACAGTTATTGCTTATAGAACATCAGTGAATGCCGTATCAGTTCTGAGCAGACCATTATATAAAATCCTTTACTTTTCTTACTGATCCTTACTTGACATCCTGCCTTCCTACATGCTTCTTTGCCTGTTTCTCAACCACGGTACTACTGACAATTCTTGGGTCTACACGGTGCACTAGGTTTAGGATTCCTGAGTCCTTGTCTTTCAAACACAAGGAGTGCCTCCAAGGATCTGGCACAGTTAGGCCAGTGACCACCAAAGACAGCATTTCTAGAAGGCTCAAAAGAGTACAGTTTAAACATCAGCTTAGGGGCACCTGGGTGGCTCAGTCAGTTAAGCCTCTGCCTTCGGCTCTCGGCGCTCAGTCTGCTTCTCCCTCTCCGTCTGTTGCTCCCCCTACTTGTACTCTCTCTCAAATAAATAAAATATATATTTTTTTTAATTTGCCATTTACCAACACCCTTCATTCAAAAGGAGAAAACTCCAAAGGGCAAACTGGGTGCCAGGCACCAGGTTCTTACCACGTCTCTGACGCCTGATAAGGGAAGAAATAAACCAGCAGCTCCATTCTAGAAGGTGGCTGGTAAAGAGCTGAGAGCCAAAATAGAAATGAGAAATCCAAGCAGCTTAAACACATGACCCAGATAACTTAGGAGCTTTTGGACTAGATCACCTAATGGCCTGCAGGCTTGCACAGAAACAACAGAGAGTCAATCTAACGATGTTAAATTAGATGATTGGGTGTTTGCATGTCCCTGTTCGTTCCATGAGACTTGCGATCAATCCACAGTAAGAAAAACTGCAGGTCTGAAACTTGCCTCCTTTTTTTAAGTAACTCATCTATAGGCCTTTGGTCACATGAGACTCTTAAGACAGAAGGCATTTGTGAAGTCTTCACTAGCCTGCCGCTGTGCTTTTGCAGAATTCTAAGGTCTTAAGAAGGCTGGAAAGACAACATGCACTTCTTTGAAATGACTCTAGAGCTAATAACAATTCACCCACTATAAACCCCTCAGATGGGAAAATTAAGGGCTAAAAAAAAAAGACTATAGGATTTTTTTCCCCTTTTTGTAAACAGAGCTTCTATTTTCCATTATACTGATATTTTTCCTATTTCTTCTACAATATAGGGACAATTTTTTTTTAAGATTTTATTTATTTATTTGACACAGAGAGAGAGAGATCACAAGTAGGCAGAGAGGCAGGCAGAGAGAGGAGGGGAAACAGGCTCCCCGCTGAGCAGAGAGTTTGGTGCAGAGCTCGATCCCAGGACCCTGAAATCATGACCTGAGCAGAAGGCAGAGGCTTAAGCCACTGAGCCACCCAGGTGCCCCATAGGGACAAATTTTTAAACTGTCCACATCCAAACCATTTTCAGATGGTGCATTCCTTCCAATCTTTTTGCATGTATTGGTTCAGTACGTTCCCCATTTTATATAATGTGATGTAACTGGAAGAACGAATTTATACTTTACTTTTGTAGCCTGTTGTATTTGTCCATATTACTATAAACTCTTTAAATATTTTCTATCTGCTTCACAACATTCCACTGAATGAATATTCTAAAGTAAATCCTCATTGATGGGCATCTAGGCAGCTTCTAATTTGTCACTAATCTAAACAATGCCATAGTGTATACCTTCTGAAAAAGCTTTTTTTGTAGTTTCGGTGATTTCTTTAGAACATGCTTCCAGAAGTAAAATAACCAGCTTCAAGGACATGAACAGTCAGGTGTCTTGATGAGCTTTGCCAAGTGATTTAACAAAAGAGCTGTGCTCATGCCCTTTCCAGTAGCCACTGGTGTGTCTACTTTAGCATATGTCCTCTTAAATTAGTTATCTTTTTTAACTTTGCAAAACTAACAAAATCGTATTTTTATTTCCTTCATCATTATTGAGTTAAACATTTTTTGTATATTTAATTGGTTTTACTCCCTCTTAGGAACTACCTGCACATGACTTCTATTTATCTATTCCATGGGATCTAGATATTTTTAGATCAATTTGTAACAAATTCTTTATATGTAATCAACCCCTGCTAGTGTCTGTTGCAATTTTCCACAAACTCCATCTCCATGCTACTAACCTCCATATACTTTTAATCTGAGTGTTGTTTTAGTGGGGTATTTTTAGATATGCAGGAATTTACATATTTTATTGTAGTCAAATATATTGACTTTATTCTTTATGATTTCTTCTCTTTTAAGCTTAGAAAGTCCTAACTTGGGGCGCCTGGGTGGCTCAGTGGTTTCAAGCCTCTGCCTTCTGCTCAGGTCATGATCTCAGGGTCCTGGGATCGAGCCCCACGTCGGGCTCTCTGCTCAGCAGGGAGCCTACTTCCTCTTCTCTCTGCCTGCTTGTGATCTCTGTCTGTCAAATAAATAAAATCTTTAAAAAAAAAAGAAAGAAAGAAAGAAAGTCCTAACTTTCCAAATGAGATTTTTATAAACATTTACTTGTATCTTGTTACGTTTTAAATTTTTGATATAGGACTCTTAAATCTTTTGGGGGGAATTTATTTTTGGACACAGTGTGAGGAAAAGAATCCAAGAGAATCCCTGCCTCCTTCATGCACCCAAACCTAACCTATTTTCCCTGGAAACATTATTAGAATTCCCATCCAATAAAAAAGTATTGGATATTTCTCTTTCCACTGACTCGTGATTCCCTTAATATTGCATATATAATTGTGAGATACATATATAATGTAAAAGCTATTTCTGGACCACCTAATCTGCTCTATTGATATTCTCTTCTTATACTAATCCTGTATTACTTTAATTATCTTTCTTTCATACCAAAGTGCTCCCTCATTATCCTTTCTTCCCACAAATTTTATTACCGATTTATTATTTATAATACAACTTCAAAATACTTTAGATCACATTCTCAAAATTTTTCCATTGTCATTTACTTTATGTCAAAATTCTGTTAAATATACAGTTCAAAAAACATACACACAAATTAATGTATCAAGAACGAATATCTTGGGGCACCTGGGTGGCCAGTGGGTTAAGCCCCTGCCTTCAGCTCAGGTCATGATCTCAGGGTCCTGGGATCGAGCCCCACATCGGGCTCTCTGCTCAGCAGGGAGCCTGCTTCCCCTCTCTCTCTCTGCCTGCCTCTCCACCTACTTGTGATCTCTGTCAAATAAATAAAATCTTTAAAAGAAAAAAAAAAAAAGAACAATTATCTTTATGATAGTCTTTTCATTCAGTTTTAGAATAGGTCATTTGAGAATCTACTTGGGCTCCCAAAGGGCAAGACCACTTTTGGACTTGCATTAACTCTAGCACTGGAAATACCACGTAAGTTTATTTGGTTACAAATGAGCTACCATGTAGTGAGCAGAGAAAGGAACACTACCCCAAAATGTGCCTCTGGCCAGCTGTGTGAATGTGGAGCATTTCTAAGCCTGTTTCCTCCCCTGTTAAATGGACACAATCCCCAGCCTGCTTGTTTCACAAGGCCAAGGGAACTCAGACACGGAAGTACAATGAAAGGCCTGAGTGCTACACAAAGGTGGGGGGTTATTATTAATACCAAAGGCAGGATACTGCTGACACCTTCAGTGGATAATAGGCTAAACTACTGACAAAAGAAAATCAGTGCTGGGGCGCCTGGGTAGCTCAGTCAGTTAAGTGTCTGCTTTTGGCTCAGGTCATGACCCCAGGGTCCTGGGATGGAGCCCTACATCCAGCTCCCTGCTCAGTGGGGAGTCTGTTTCTCCCTCTCCCTCTGCCTGTCACTCCCCCTGCTCATGCTCTTCCTCTGCCTGTCAGTTCCCCTGCTCGTGCTCTCTCTGTGTGTCAAATAAATAAATAAATAATCGAAAGCAAGAAAACTAGTGTTGAAATTTTGTGCTTGCCTTTTCCCAAAATAAAGAACCGCACGGTCATGTTGACAAAGATCCAGGAGAATCCCAAGAACTGCACGAGATTGTACATGAACAGGTATCCTTTCTTCAAGCTTGTAAGAGCTGAAAAGCAAAGCAAGACAGGAAACTATCACAAGCTGAGCTGCAACAGACAGGTGTGGGGACAGACCTGGTGACTCCACGCCTCTCTCCCACTGGGTGCCCTGAGCTCCCAGACATCTGGCCCAGATGTGCACCAGCCTGGGCTCCTAGGCCCAAAGAGAAAAGGGTAAGGTAAAGTTATGGACACTGCACTCTGAGGTATGTCTTTAGCAGTCTTTCCCCTCATGACCTTGAAGGGCTAAGTGTACAGATATTATAAATCCAAGGAGAAAAATTACTTCTGCCAGGGAGTGACTGATCATTGTACAAGGCATTAAAGAAGGGAGATAAAGCTACACCCTGCTCCTGCTCTTGTCATTTTCATATAACCTACAGTTCCTCCATTCCCACAATTTTTTAACATCATGTAGGTCAAACTAGCTCAAAGAAATAAAAATGTAACAAAAAAAGAATTTTGATAGTCGATCATATATGCATCCAACCAAGGATCCACTGAACACCCAGAAGCTGTGAGGTCCTGAGGGGCTCTAGTGGGATTCAAAGATGTTGGGAATTGACGTCGCCCTCAATCTGAAAGCCATAACACAAGGGAGAGAGTAACAGGTGGTGTCTTGTTAAACCCTCAAGGTGAGAAAATCAGATTTGGCTGGGGAAGTGAGAAGCAGGCAAGCCTGCAGGGATGACACAACACCTGCCCTGGGCTTTGGAAGATGGGTAGAATGAGGACATAAGCAAAGAAGGAAAAGTATAGCCTGAGAAGCAGGAGGATAAGGAATGTTAATTTTGTCTGTAGCCTAAGGCTCGGGAAGACACAGCCAATTACAGAGTTAAAGAAGGAGTAAGGAGGGGCGCCTGGGTGGCTCAGTGGGTTAAGCCGCTGCCTTCGGCTCAGGTTATGATCTCAGGGTCCTAGGATCGAGTCCCACATCGGGCTCTCTGCTCGGCAGGGAGCCTGCTTCCTTCTCTCTCTCTCTCTCTGCCTGCCTCTCAGTGTACTTGTGATTTCTCTCTGTCAAATGAATAAATAAAATCTTTAAATAAATAAATAAATAAAAAGGAGTAAGGAGCTCAGAGTCATGACTGAGTCAAACGAGTGGGGCAAAGGAAAGGATAATTCTCAAGAGAAGAGCTATGGAGCTCGGATCTTGCTGCTCCATATTTACTCCTAGGCAACAGACATTCTGCATGTAAGCCTTGGCAGATGCTCAAATAATCGCGCTAAATAGGGTGGTCAGGGGCACCTGGGTGGCTCAGTGGGTTAAACCTCTGCCTTCAGCTCGAGTCATAGTCCAGGGGTCCTGGGATCAAGCCCCACATTTGTTCTTCTAAAGGAATATTCCTCTCCATTAGTGGTTATTCAATCTTTTTCTAAAGCAATGAAACCTCCTTTTCAAAACAAACTTTATTCAGAACCTGACATATAAAACACAGAAGCAGAACTTCTCTGGGTTGAAGAGGACGCGCTTGCTTGGCCTGTCCCTCCAAAGCATCCCTGGGAGCCATGGGACATAGTTCGACAACAGCCACTCTAAAACTCACCCCAGAACGGATACTCTTAGAGAGCCCGTGCCCTGCCAAGTTCATTGGCTCACCCCTCAAGGGCCTGCTACAGAGCTTCCACCCAGCAGTAAAGCAGCAAAGAGCTGCCGCATCTCATCGCTATCGCCCAGAAGACAATACACTTACAGAGCTTCTCGCTTCTGAGTGGTTGGACGGAGAGAAACAAAAACAGAGTTTCTGAGGTTCAGAACCACACTCATCTGGGAGAAAAAGACCAAGCCAGAGAAAATGTAGCTTGGGCCTACGTGGTGTTTCCATGTGTCTAGGTAGGGCCTGCTACCACTGACACTGGGCCAGTCCAGGGGACTAAGGCTCTTCCCCTTCTCCTAGACCAGCTTTGGTGCTGTCAGATGATGTCAGGCTCCAAAGAGAAGGGAAACACTAGAAAAAATGAAGGCTTCTGATGTGGGTGTGCAGAGTAAGCCCTGGCCATTAAGGAGTCCTCAGCACCTCAAACACACCATTTTTAGCTCTCCTGCCGCATCGCACCCCTCCACACCCCCATTTCTGTTGCTGGCTAACTGTAACTACCACAGCAGCAGGGGCAACTTACTTTCAGGAGAGCCTTGGCTTTCAATTCTTAGTTTATTTAGGCGTTCTTCTTCCTAGAATTTGGACAGAAGTTTTCCAAGAACACAGGTTAGAATTCCCAGATGCTTGCAAAAGTCCACATGCTGGGTAAGTGACCCGACTTCCCCAAAGCCACCACCACCAATTGTGTTCATGTGTCACTGGAGCAAATGTCCTAGCTCATGGTGCCCACAGGCCTGACCCCTCCTTGACTAGGGAGCCCCAGCACCATAGAATGCCCATCCAGTGCTCAACCAATCAGCTGGCTTCCAAACTACAACGTGGAGAGTCTCAGAGTCTTGGAGCTGGAAAAGACCTCCAGAAGATGTGTCATGGTTGTAGAAACAAAACAGAATTTTAGGGAAGGAAACAGATTGCTCTTTTTTTTTTTTTTTAAGACTTCTAGAATTTTAGCATAATTTTTCCAGAAGCTAAAATCATGTCTCCAACATCAGTTAAGAACTAGCATTAGGTCAACAGAGATACAAATGCTTACATACAGAAATATTTATAGGTAGGGGCAGGGTATGAATGGGCTAGTCTGCACACATACAGTTCCTCACTTTGTCACCTGAGAGGATCTAGAAACAATATCTAGAGCTCAGATCTTGGTTTCCACTATGACTCTCCAATAAAAAGAACAGAACTCCTTGAAGAATGGCTGAGTCTAGGGCTGGAGCAGGGAATCCACAAGATAAGCCTGCAGCAGCTTATAGTGACAGAAATTAAGGATATTTAAAAAAAAAAAAAAAAAAGCCCCACAATGACGGAGCTTTGTCAAAAAGACAGAAGAGCCAACTGAAAGAGCTTCCAATGTCCAAAGCTAGAACAACATGAACACCAAAATAAATATGAGTAACAGAGTAATGGATTATAAACCAAACTATAAAACAAATATTCATCAGTCCATGTGGATATAAATAAATGACTAAATAAATAAATGGAAGAGAACAGACAAATCTCCCATACAGAAGAATTCCAAATAAAGTATTTGGATGTTCCGCAGTAAGGATGGGAAGCATAACTCCCCACTCCTTAAGCATGGGCTGGACATAGTGAGTCACAGTGAAGAAAGGCAGGGGAGTTACACTGCAACAGAGAAACTGGACAAACATTCCCTCAGCCAGATTACCAAGATAAGCACCAACAGTGCTAAGTCGTCCTGACAGTGTATAACCGTGATGTGACACAGTAAGAATGAAACCTCTGTGGTTGTCCTCCCCGAAATCCCATCACCCTCTCTAAATTGTAAGAAAAACATTCAATGAATCCCAGTTGAGGGACAGTCGACAAAACATAGGACCAGTACCTCTATAAAACCATGTTTCCAGGGCAGCTGGGTGGCTGAGTCGGTTAAGCATCTGCCTTCTGCTTGGGTCATGATCCCAGGGCCCCCACATCAAGCTCCCTGCTCAGAGGAGAGTCCACTTCTCCCACTCTTTCTCCCTCTGCCCCTTCCCCTGCACATGCCCTCTCACACATGCATGTGCACTCTCTATCAAATAAATAAAATCTTAAAAACAAACAAAAAAATTGTTTCCAGGTCTTTAACTGAATTTGCAATGTTGTCTTTATTCTATCATACCCAGATAGGTATCTGAGGTGGCCCAAATAACTCCCAAATAAGTTGTGCTCCTTTTTTTTTTTTTTAAAGATTTTATTTATTTTATTTGACAGACAGAGATCACAAGTAGGCAGAGAGGCAGGCAGAGAGGAGGAAGCAGGCTCCCCGCAGAGCAGAGAGCCTGATGTTGGGCTCAATCCCAGGACCCTGAGATCATGACCCGAGCCGAAGGCAGCGGCTTAATCCACTGAGCCACCCAGGCGCCCCATAAGTTGTGCTCCTTATGATTTGTCTAGACCGGGCAGTTCTTACTGACCTTGGCTCTGAGCTCCATTTCTGCATCAGACTCGTCCAGCCAGCGATCGAAGTCAGGAGCCAAAAACAGTGGGCGTTTCTCCTGCTTAGTGAGTCTCTCCCACCACTGACTCACCTTCTTCTGTACTGTAATGTTTACCTGCCTCTGGGTCAGTTTGTAAACCGGCTAGAAAAAAAAGTGAGAATGTGAGAATGCCCTCTCCTTCCTGTCCCCGACTCCTTCCACTGTACCAAGCCAGGCTGGTTACACAGAGGTGCTGCAGGGCATGCTCGTTCCCCTTTCTTCTCTGTTCCTACAAGGAGTGATGCAAAGAGAACCTCCAGACCAAGGGCTGGCACAGCAAAGTACTGGTACGAACGGCACGGTCCTTCTCTGATCCTCCACTGAAGGACACAGGAGGAAATCAGGGTAAGACAGACAGATAGTTCTGGTTCCAGGTGAACCTCCTGCCAGATCTCTACCATGCCTGGCACGGCATCCAATCATTCTCAGTACATCTTCACCTTCCAAATCTCCTTCCCATGAAGATGACTGAATTTGAACGGTCAGTAGGCCCCCGCATAGCGAGCCCTTGTTTTGGAAAGGTCTTTCCAAGGCTGGAATTTACTGGATCGGTTACAGCTCTATCACAAGGGATAGCCTAGAACAACCTCCCAGCTATGCTCAAATTCTCAGAGGCTGTTCCAGTTCATTATTCTTCTACATGGCCTCTTCCTTTGCCTGTAAAGCAAGCCCCGTGACAGGTTCTCTACCCCTTAAACCACTGCTGACTATTAAACCAACCGAAACAAATGAGCCCTCCTGCACAGAGAGATCAGTATGCTCAAGCCCCGAGAGAGAAGAGTGTAATTCCAGAACCCGAAACACACCTCCTAGTAGACTGTCTCTCTTCCTGGCATAAAAGTTTCCCTTGAGCTCTGAGAGAAAGGAAACTTCAACAATATTTCCCTCATTCTTTCTAAAGGTCGGCTGCCTCCACCTTTTCTGATTTCCACTGCCCCTGAAGCAAAGTCACATGAAAGCAAGCCCCTGGCGTGGACCTCACCTGCCTTATGTAACTCTGCTCCCTGCCACAGACATACTCCTCTGTGCTCGCTAACACCAGAGA
This sequence comes from Mustela putorius furo, assembly GCF_011764305.1. Lineage (NCBI taxonomy): Eukaryota > Metazoa > Chordata > Mammalia > Carnivora > Mustelidae > Mustela > Mustela putorius. The sequence continues at coordinate 9,151,382 of NW_025422045.1, read as the reverse complement.
GTATCAGGGCTGGAAAGGCCCCTGAGGATTTCTTAGTCTAACCCTTCATTTCACAAGGAACACAAGGAAACTCACTCACAGAAGTGAAGAGAATTGTTCACGGTGCTAGCAAATGGGAGGCAGAGGCCAGATTCTTCTCGGGCCCTCTGACTTTCCCACTCCTCTGCAGCTAAAATCAGGACTCAGTTCCCAACAAAAAGAACTATATTCTCCTTTGGTTTTCATCCCCCCCCCCCAACCTCTATCCCCCTATTTCACTAAACCACTCATATTTATTTCCTAAAATGTAAAGGGAAGTAAGAAAAGAAAGGACATACCTCTGGTTTCACAAGGTCTAAGAACTCCAAGTGAAATTCATAAACGTTGTCTCCTTTGGCACCGTGTCCCTGAGCTACAAAGAAAGAAATGTGAGTTGAAGTGAGCTGGAGGGCAAGGCCATCGAAGAGCTTGGTGCAGTTCAGAGGCATATGAACAGTAATGGGCCCTGCCCAAACCAGCGGGGGCCCATGAGCAGAGCTACTCAGACAACTGGATAAGCTGAATCCCAGACAAAAGTTTATCTCTGTATGTCCTTCTGACGATCAGTTCCAGAATAATTTACTTCATCTCCCAATGTGGCCTTGATAACAACCAAGTTCAAATAATAGGCAGGAAAAAGAATACTGAAAGCAAAGCCAACGGTATCACAGAGCTATAAATTTAACTTTCACGTTTACTTTGGCACTGAATCCAGGGCAGAGACATACCAGGTAGGTATGTTAGCTTGACTGCAGCTAAGGAAAGTTTCAGGGTGTATGGAAATGCTGGACAACCTCAAAGAAAGCTATGAATCTAACACCTCCCAACCAGGGACAGAAAATGAAGAAGCTGACTTCTCCTTTAATATATCCTGAATGGAGCGAAAAAGAGAAATATATCTAATTTCCTCAGCTCGCTCCTAAGAGAGCATAAATGGATCAGGGAGAAAAGACCCTGGGTTGACCGTTACGCCCTTCCCATGCCTTGACATGGCTCATTTCCCCAAAACAAAAAGGTGCCATGCCTAGGTGCAAAGGACGGCTGGACATCCCTTCTCCTCTAACTCTCTAACTTGCCCATTATTTGGCTCCCTCCTGGGATTCTCCTTCCTCATCTGGCCACATATGGTATAGTTTGCCTAGTATCTGCTCCGGGTGGCTATTGTTCTCTAAGACCATAAATTCCTTAAGGTCGAGCAGTCAGTCCATAACCTCCGAGTGGCAAGGTACACTTCTGTCCCTTAACTGAAAAAAATCTAAGCTGCTACCACAACTGCTCTTGAAAAGCAGATACAGGGGCGCCTGGGTGGCTCAGTGGGTTAAAGCCTCTGCCTTCGGCTCAGGTCATGATCTCAAGGTCCTGGGTCTCTGCTCAGGAGGGTCCTGGGTCCTGGGTCTCTGCTCAGCAGGGAGCCTGCTTCCTCCTTTCTCTCTCTGGCTGCCTCTCTGCCTATTAGTGATTTCTGTCTGTCAAATAAATAAATAAAATCTATTAAAAAAAAAAAAAAGAAAGAAAGAAAAGAAAAGCAGATACAAGAGCCAGGTTACGCGTTCATGCAATCGTGTGAAGGTAGATGGAACCTCCAGTAAAGCAGAAATTCAACAATATCTCCTACGCTGCACCCCCACCCCAGTCACTTACTAATGACACTCCAAGGACCGAGAACAAAGAGAGAGTAGGGAGAATCCCACCCCACTGGGTGACAAGGAATCCAGACCTGCCCTCAGGCACAGCAGTGCATCTGCTGACAAACCAAGGAGAAAGGAGATTCACAGAATCAAAGACTGTCAGAGCTGCAAAGGCTTCAGGTATCATCTAGAATGCCGTGTTTCTTAAACTGGCCAGTGAGCGTGGACTCAGAGAGCTGCAAAGTCTCATTAAGAAAATTTCTATTTTTTGTTTTGATTATAATATTAAAAAAAAAAAAAAAAGGAAGTGTATTCTGGATCCTCTAGATAACTACCTTATAATCAAGTACAAACACACAAGTTTAGAGGCCGTGTTTGCAGCTGTGTTCCCAGCTGCAACAGAACCAAATATCACTTAAAGTGGCCGTACTTAAATCTTCACATGTTTTCTCAAAAACTGGGGTCCATGGATCCTTAGAACATTTTCTCAGTGTCCTAAAATTTGAGAAATACAGATTATAACCAAACGCTTTCCTTTTATAAGTCCAGAGAAGTCAGCAAGTGGTCCAAGGACAGCACAATTAGCGCTAGAAGACAGATGTCCTGATTTCCAGCCCAGGATTCTTTCTCACTCTATCTCCTGCCTCTCCAAGAGGAAAGCAGGACTTCTAAGTCCTAGTAAGTTCTTTGACTTTCCTAATCATATGTTTATAAATGATCTAGTTTACCCCAAGAGCAGCAGAGAGGTGAGCATCAATAGAAAGTGAATAAAACAAATAGATAAAAAGAAAAAGAAACCACCACCATGCCTCTTTAGCTGTGTAGAGAGCTGACAGCATTTGCCCGGATACTGACCTTTGAAATGCAGCACATTTTCAGTGATGCTGATGGCAGGATTCTGTGAAAAGAGACCAAGGATGCGAGAAGGGCATTTTAATAGGAGAAAAATGAAATTAAAACCGGGGCTTACTTCCCTCCATCCTTCCCCCTTAGGGACTCAGCCTCCTACCTGTGCCTCCCCCAGAAAATATATTTAGTTGTTTTGCGCAGCTCTGAGCTACATCTAGCTGTACCCATCTGAGATTGTAGGCATCTGTAAGAATAACCCTAAGCTGTTCTAACCGTGCAGAACAATTAGATACTGAGTCAGTCCATTCCCATAATGGCAAATGGTACAAAGGTGCTACGGGAGGTGTTTCCGAGGAGGACCCAGATCTCTACGACTCAGCCCCGGAGCTGTGGAAGCAAAGAGTCTAGTGGAACAGATGATGAGTCATTTCCTGTCAGAAGATCTCAAATAGTACAAGTAACATACGCTCAAGACCAAAAGAGTAGTAAAAAGCAGTTAAGTGTTTTAAGTGTTAAGAGAGCAAGCACAACAAGAACAGGATGGCTGAGGAGAGGTTCACCCAAAGTGAGACCTATAAGGCCGCAGAAGGGCTGAACAATCACAAGGGATTTCACCCAAAATGAAAGGTGCAGTGCCCTCACCTCAGGCTCCATCCTCTTAATCCCCATCCCAACCAACCTAAAGAGATCAAAATTCTCCAGATTGTTCACTTATTCCCAGAAATTGCTACATGACTTTAAAAGCATAATTTAGAGTGTAACTACTTAGCTCTTTTTTCAATGGATGAGAAAGGACTCCCCCCCACCCCCCAGCTCAAAGTTAATAACCAAGGAGCAGCATGTTTCCAGCGCTGTGACTAATTCATTTGTTTTTCTCCTGCAGGCTCAGCTCTCTGTGCTCCAACATGCATGGAAGGAAACCAACAAATGACAGAGAGAAGATTGGAGAGGGGGTATAACAATGGGGAGAGGGGGACTGCATTCTCTAATTCACAGTCAAGAGGGTTAGGAAAAGGGAAAGAATGAATGCTGGCGGGGAGGGGAGCATTTGAGCCAAGCTCTATGTTGAGAGCCTCCCTATTGGGAGAACAGACTTTAAGCTGAGATGCTCACCCAAAGGAGCTAAAATTCTAGATGATCCTCTCTGTGGCAGGAAGAGGGAGTTAGGGAACCTCAACAAAAGAGGTTACACTTCCAAGGGCATGGCTCCTCAGTAAGGGAAACAGGGCTTTGATGCAAGTATTTTCATTAAAGCTAAAGTTCTAGAACGTCTTGGAGGTAAGGTTCCCACCCAGGTCACTTCTTGCCCAACTCAGTGTGCTTCCCATACTCTAAATCACTTGGAAGGAAAAAGGAATGAAATTGAATCGGTAGTCAAACTTCTGACAGACAAAAGTCTTCGACCAGATGGCTTCACAGGTAAATTCTACTGAACATTTAAAGACGAGTTAATACCCATCTTTTTCAAACTGTTAAAAAAAAAAGTGAGGACTAAGGAATACTTCCAAACCTATTCCATGAGACCAGCATTACCCTGATACCAAAACCAGACAGACACTACAAATGAACAAACAAACCAAAAACCCGATCCCCCCCACCCCGCACAAAAAAACACAGACCAATGTCGCTAATGAACACAGAACCAAAAATCTTCAACAAAATATTAGTGAACTGAGGGGTGCTGGGGTAGCTCAGTTAAGCACCCGCCTTCAGTTCAGGCATGGTCCTGAGGTCCCAGGATAGAGCACCACATCACCTCAGGCTCCCTGTTCAGCAGGAAGCCTGCATCTTCCACTCCCTCTGCCCCTCCCCGGGGCTGTGCACCGGCTCTCAAAACTTTAGAAAAAATATTAGCGAACTGAAATCAACAATACATTAAAGGATCACACACCATAATCAAGTGAGATTATTCCAGGGATGCAAAGACCATTCAGTATTTGCAAATCAATCAACATGATACACCACATTAACAAAATGAAGGATAAGGTCATATGATCGTCTCAATAGATAAAAAAAAACCTTCTGACAAGCTTTATCCAATGAGAAGCTCAGTGGTAAAATGTATCATCACTTACAATAAAACACCTCTCAACAAAGTGTGTGTAGAGAATACACTTCAGCATAATAAAGACCATATAAGACAAAATCGCAGCCAACATCATATATACACAATGGCAAAAAGCTGAAAGCTTTTCTTCTAAAATCAGGAAGACAAGGATGTCCTATCTCTTCACTTTTATTTAACGTAGCACTGTTAATCCTAGCTACAGCCATCAGACAAAAACACAAAAACAAAAGGTACCCAAATTGGTAAAAAAAGAAGAAGAATTATCACTATTTGTAAATGGCATGAAAGTATATTCAGAAAGCCATAAAGACTCCACCAAAAAACTACTAGAATAAACGAATTCCATAAAGTTGCAGGATACAAAATCAATATACAGAGATCTGTACTTCTATACACTAATAATGAATTATCAGAAAGAGAAATTAAGAAAACAATCTCATTTACAATTGAATCGGGAATAAAATAAGCTAGGAATAAATTTAACCAAGGAGGTTAAATTTGTACTCTGAAAACTACAACACACTGAGGAAAGAAACTGAAGAAGATGTAAATAAATGGAAAGATATATTCCATGCTCCCGGATTGGAAGAATAGTGTTAAAACGTCCACACTATCCAAAGCAATCTACAGACTAAATGCTATCTCTATCAAAAATATCAATGGTATCGTGGCACCTGGGTGGCTCAGTGGGTTAAAGCCTGTGCCTTCGGCTCAGGTCATGATCCCAGGGTCCTGGGATCCAGCCCCGCATCAGGCTCTCTGCTCAGCAGGGAGCCCGCTTCCTCTTCTCTCTCTCTGCCCGCTTCTCTGCCTACTTGTGATCTCTGTCTGTCAAATAAATAAATAAAATCTTTAAACTATATATACATATATCAATGGTATCTTTCACAGAACTGGAATAAATAACCCTAAAATTTATACAGAGCAACAAAAAGACCCCAATAGCTAATCCGATTCTGAGAAAGAACAAAGCTGGAGACATCATGCTCCTTGATTTCAAAGCTATAGTGTATGTGTGTGTATAGATAGACATATATATATTATACTACACAGCTATAGTAGCCAAAACAGTATAGTACTTGCACAAAGACAGAAACATACATCAATGAAACAGAACAGAGCCCAAAAATAAAGCCACATTTCCATGGTCAATTAATCTATGGCAAAGGAGGCAAGAACATGCAATGAGGAAAGGACAGTCTCTTCAATCACTAGTGCTGGGAAAACTGGACGACCTTCTTAAACCATATACAGAAATAAACACAAAATGAATTAAAGACTTAAACATAAGACCTGAAACAATAAAACTCCTTAAAGAAAACATAGTCAGGGGGCGCCTGGGTGGCTCAGTGGGTTAAACCTCTGCCTTTGGCTTGGGTTATGATCTCAGGGTCCTGAGATGGAGCCCCACATGGGGCTCTCTGCTGAGCGGGGAGCCCGCTTCCCCTTCTCTCTCTGCCTGCTTCTTCTCTGCCTCCTTGTGTCTCTCTGTCCAATAAATAAATAAAATCTTTATTTTTTTTTAAAAGATTTTATTTATTTATTGGACAGAGAGAGAGAGATCACAAGGAGGCAGAGAGGCAGGCAGAGAGAGGAGGAAGCGGGCTCCCTGATGAGCAGAGAGCCTGATGTGGGGCTCGATCCCAGCACCCTGGGATCATGACCTGAGCCGAAGGCACAGGCTTAACCCACTGAGCCTCCCAGGCGCCGCATAATCTTTTAAAAAAAAAAAAAAAAGAAAGAAAGAAAACATAGTCAGTATACTCCCAGATATTGGTCTTTGAAATATCTTTTCGGGCAGCGCCTGGGAGGCACAGTCAGTTCAGTGTCCAACTCTTGATTTCAGCTCAGGTCATGCATGATCTCAGGGTTGTGAGATCAAGCCCCACATTGGGCTCTGTGCTCAACCCAATCTGCTGCTTCAGATGCTCTCTCTGACCCTCCCCACTGTGCGCGCGCGCTCTCTCTCTCTCTCTCTCTCTCTCTCTCTAAAATAAATAAATAAATCTTCTAAAAAAGGAAAGGAAATATTTTTTTTGCATCCTACTCTTCAGGCAGGGACAACAAAAGTAAAAACTAACAAATAGGACTACATCAAACTGAAAAGCTTTTTGCACAGTGAAGCAAACCATTAACAAAACAAAAATGCAACTCACTGAATGGGAGAAGACATTTGTAAGTGATAGGTACCTTAAGGGATTAATATCCAAAATATATCAAGAATTCCTCTACAACTCAACAACAACAACAAAAATCCAATTAAAAAATGGGCCCAGGATCTGAATACACATTTTTTCAAAGACATCCAGATGGCCAACAGACACATGAAAAGATGCTCAACATCATTCATCATCAGGGAAATGCAAATCAAAGCCACAGTATCACCTCACACCTGTCAGAATAGCTATTATCCAAAAGGAAAAAAAAAAAAAGCTTGGTGAGGACGTGAAGGAAAGGAAGCCCTTGTGCACTGCTGGTGGGAATGTAAATTAGTACAGCCACTATGGAAAACAGGATGGAGGTTGCTCAAAATATTAAAAATAGGGGCGCCTGGGTGGCTCAGTGAGTTAAAGCCTCTGCCTCCGGCTCAGATCATGATCTCCGGGTCCGACAGAGCCCAGCATCAGGCTCTCTGCTCAGCAGGGAGCTTCCCCCTCTTTCCCTGCCTGCCTCTCTGCCTACTTGTGATCTCTCTCTGTGTTCGATAAATTTTTTAAAATCTTTTAAAAAAATGAAAAATAGAATTACCATATAATCCAGCAATTCTACATCTGGGTATTTATTCCAAAGAAAATGAAAACACCAATTTGAAAAGACATACACATCCCTATGTTCACAGCAGTAATATTTACAACATCCAAGATACGTAAGCAATGTAACCGGCCATCCACGGATGAGTGGGTAAAGCTGTGGCATAGACACACAATGGAATACCGGCCATGAAAAAGAATGAAATCTTGCCATTCATGACGACATGACTGGACCTAGAGGCTACTATGCTAAGTGAAATGAGTCAGACAGAAAAGGACAGATACTGTAGGATTTCACTTCTAAGTGGAATCTAAAGAGCAAAACAAGAACACAAAACAGAAACAGGCTCAAAAAGTACAGAGAACAAGCTGGTGGTTGCCAGAGAGGAGGGGGGAAGGCGATGAGTGAAACAGGTAAAGAAGATTAAGAAGTAAAACTTCCACTTATCAAATGAGTAAGTCACAGGAACATAAAGTACAGTAAAGAGAATCTAGTCACTAATATTCTAATAACCTCATATGGTGACTAGACTCTGGCAGTGATCATTTCATAATGTACACAGATGTCAAATCACTATTCTGTACACTCAACACTAATACGCCAGCTATAATTTTTTTAAAAAATATAAATTTCCTGCCACCCCTACTTTAGTTGCATCTCTCAAGCTTTGAATGTAGTATTTTCATTATTATTCAGTCTAACATATTTCCTAATATTATCATTTCTTTGACACATGGGTTACTGAGAAGTATTTAATTTCCAAACACATGAGATTTTCTAGTTATCTTGTTATTAACTTCCACCTAAACTGCACTGTGATCGGTGGGCATTCTCTGTATGATTTTAACCCTTTCAAATTTGTGGAGACTTGCATTCAGAAGCAGTATGAATTGTATAAATGTTCGAGTGAACTTGAATGCGTATTCTGGAATTTACATGCAGGATTCTATATATGTCTACTGATTCACTGTTAACTATTTGGTCACATAATCTGTATCTTTGCTGAATTTTATCTTGTTATTCTATCAATTACTGAGAAATCACACTATTGTCAACTTATCTGTCTCTCCTATTTCTGTTACTTTATGCAGTACTGAGGCCGTGTTAGTTACATATAACTTTAATATTGTTTTACCTTCCTGATGAATTCAAACCTCTATCATTATGAACTGACCTTTCTATCTCAAAAATACATCTTGGTCTAAAACTCTTACCCGGTATCAGCGTAGCTAGATCACAGGGATCCCCACTGGCTTCTGCCAGGCACCTAAGAGCTGGGTGTCTTAAAAATAATGACACCAGTTATTATATATAATAATGACCCACTCTACCAGTTGAGACCATTTTTTTTTTAAAGATTTTACTTATTTATTTGACAGAGAGAGATCACAAGTAGGCAGAGAGGCAGGCAGAGAGAGAGGAGGAAGCAGGCTCCCTGCTGAGCAGAGAGCCCGATGTGGGACTCGATCCCAGGACCCTCAGATCATGACCTGAGCCGAAGGCAGCGGCTTAACCCACTGAGCCACCCAGGCGCCCCAGTTGAGACCATTTTAAACTAAATTCATGACCTGAGGATTTTTAGATCTTCAAAATTGTGTACATTTGGGCTACATAATCTTTTAAAAGCCAACCAATGATTTTAACTCCTCAAGGACCGTTTCCTCTACTTTGCTCAGTGTTAAGTCCTCTGAAGATGGGGAGCTGGGATGGATTTACTTTTAGTTCATCCTTAGCGAAAGAGTATGGACCTTTGAAGTAGTTTACAGGGAGAAGGGTTTCCTATTACATATTGAATTTGGTGGGCTTTGGCCTTACTTTGTCCCCTGGACTCTGTTGGGCTGTCAAAGCCAAATTTCAAGTTCACTCAGCTGAGCTAATGTTTTTAAGGCAAAAGCAGTTTCACTGTTCAGCTTTATCAGAGTTTCCCCTATAATTTCTAATGATGATTTTAATGATGATTTCTAATGATGATTTTAAGATTTTTACTGAGCATTTTTAGTTGTTTATAGAATCTGCATAACCTAGCCAATCTTTTATTAGAGGAATTGTTCCTTTGCTTATAAAAGAAAAATGAATAGGGAAAAGGGGGAAAAGTGACTCTGAAGTTGGATGGACCTGGGTTCAAATCCTAGTTATACCACTTTTTATTATTATTTTTTTAAAAGATCTTATTTATTTGATAGAGAAAGATCATAAGTAGGCAGAGGAGCAGGCAGAGAGAGAAGGGGAAGCAGGCTCCCCAAGGAGCAGAGAGCCCGACGTGAAGCTCAATCCCAGAACCCTGAGATCATGACCCGAGCCGAAGGCAGAGGCTTAATCCACTGAGCCACCCAGGTGCCCCCATTTTTTATTTTTATCATTCACTTTCAAATCCACAATGGTCATTTTTTAATTTTTTTTTTTTAAGATCTTATTTTATTTATTTGACAGAGCACAAGCAGGCAGAGCAGCAGGCAGAAGGAAAGAAGCAGGCTCCCCGCCAAGCACGGAGCCCAATACAGAACTCGTTTACAGGACCCCGGGATCACGACCTGAGCCACAGGCAGCCGCCCAACCAACTGAGCCACCCAGGCGCCCAACAACTGTCGTTATTTTTAAGACAACAGTAACACCGCTCATTTCACAATATTGTTGTAAGAACTGAATTATAATAATGTGTAGAGAATCTGTTAACTACTAAGGACTTAGATTCTCATTGCTTTTCTTTCTCTGCCTTAGAATGCCCATTCTAAGTTTCCATACCTGTTGAATACTATTCACCTCCCAAAGTCCAGACCAAATATTTATTCCTCTTCCCTCCTGCTCACCTCCAACATAAAAATTAATAGTTTCTTTAGTGCTTTGTCTTCACCTGTATTATAATACTTACCACACTGTTCTCCAATCATTGTTTATTGGTTTATCTGCCCCTCTAGACTTGAGTTCCTTGATGGAAGGGGCTGTGTCTTACTCATCTCTGAATCCCTAGTGTCTCATTAACTCTTGAGTGAATTGAAATTAATTCATCCCATTTTCACAATTTCTGACAAAACTACAGAGGTCAGTGAACTATATGCTACCTAAGCCTTTTGACATTTAGAGCTCATCTAAATCACTAGTATTTAGTTTTGCACATGTGTGTGATTAATACAAGCACAAAAAACAGTTATATGGCAATCTTGAGGCTGCTGTCTTTATAAAGGACTGCTTCCAAGATCAGCCCTTGGTTGGCATTAGGAAATCTGGCTTTCCTCCATCCCCTAACAGTTGGTTCACCATGCCTACAATGTGATTAGTGGTGAACACCAACTCTCCTTCTGGGAGTCTAGAATTTGGGTACACGGGTGCTGACTCTCTAATGGGCTTCCCTGGGCAGAAACATTGCACATAAGTTACTGCAGTTTTCATTGCTGGAAAAAAAGAGCAACTCAAGTGTATACCTTCACAGGAAGGAGAGAGGATGAGGAGCCCTGTGCACGGAATTTCTCTACACTCCACCTGTGTTTTTTTAATCCTTTGCTCATCCTGTCGTATATCCTTTCGTTGTAATAAATCTTAGCCAGAACAACTACATGCTGAATCCCATGAAGTCTTCTAGTGAATCATCAAACACAAAGGTGGGTGCACGGCATCTCCCCCAGAACAGTGTCTCAACCCAATATTTTATTGTGAAAAATTTTAATTCACTTTAAAAATTGAGGAAAAAATAGTATAATGAATACTCACATGGCATTCATCAGTTGATTATATTTAATCACACTTGCTTTTTATACACATGACTTTTCTCAGTCATTTCACAATTAGTTGCAGATAGTTCACCTCTAAACCTTTCAGCATGCTTTTTTTTTTTTTATAAAGATTTTATTTATTTATCAGAGAGAGAGAGGGAGAGCGAGCAAGCACAGGCAGACAGAATGGCAGGCAGAGGCAGAGGGAGAAGCAGGCTCCCCGCTGAGCAAGGAGCCCAATGTGGGACTCGATCCCAGGACGCTGGGATCATGACCTGAGCCGAAGGCAGCTGCTTAACCAACTGAGCCACCCAGGCGTCCCAGCATGCTGCTTTTAAATAAGGACATTCTCTTACATAATTACAATTTTCTCACACCTAGGAACAAAAATTCTATATCCTTTAATAAACAGTTTCTATTTAAACAATGGCCTGAAAAATGTTTACTTGTTTCAGTTATCTACTGTAATGCAAAACTTGGTGGCTTAAAACCACTATGAAAAAACAAAAAACAAAAAAACACTATTTTATTATCTGACACTAAACTATGCTCAGCTGCACAGTTAGGCTCCACTGGACGGTGGCTACGGCTGTCAAATACTGGATGGGAACATCCCAGATGGTCACTCACATGGCTCAGAGTTGACACTGATTGTCATTTGGGAGTTCACGTGGGACTGTTGACCAGCGTACCCATACGTGTGACCTCTCTGTGTGATCTAGGTTTCTCACAGTTGGGCTGCTGAGTTCTGGGAGGGAACATCTCAACAAGTGTTCTCAAACAGAAGCACAAGCTGGCAGTCCTCCTAAAAAGGTTAAGCCTGGGAATGGCCACAGTATCATTCTGCAGCATTCTATAAATTGCCACAGGACCTGCCCAGATTCAAAGAAAGAATAGAGTCCATTTCTCCATTGAGCTCTTGATATGGCTACTTTTAAACCATTACTATGGGGCACCTGGGTGGCTCAGTCAGTTAAGAGTTTTCCTTGGGCTTAGACCATGATCCCAGGGTCCTGGGATGAAGTCCTACATCCAGCTCCCTGTTCAGGCAGGAGCCTACTTCTCCCTCTTCCTCTGTCATTCCCCCTGTCCCCCTGCTTGTGCTCTCTTGTTCTCTGTCAAATAAATAAATACAGTCTTTAAAAAATTAAATTAGGGGTGCCTGGGTGGCTCAGTGGGTTAAAGCCTCTGCCTTCGGCTCAGGTCATGATCCCAGGGTCCTGGGATGGAGCCCAGCTTCGGGCTCTCTGCTCAGCAGGGATCCTGCTTCCTCCTCTCTCTCTGTCTGCCTCTCTTCCTGCTTGAGATCTCTGTCTGTCAAATAAATAAATAAATAATCTTTTAAAAAATTTTTAAATTAAATTAAATTAAATAAACCACTCCTGCATTTACATTTAAAACACACACACACACAAATCCAGAAACCAATCAATTTTCATACATTACATTTGACTGTTCTGTCTATCTTAACACAATATAGACTTCTACTTTTATTATTTTTAATCCATGCCAGTTGTCTTAGACAATGTATCACGTTATGGATTTGTCTGGACGTTCCTTATTAATCATTTTTGACAAGAATATCTCATAGGTGACATAGGTACTTTTTTTTTTCTTTTTATGAGTAGTTCTTAAGGCATTGTAGGAGAAGGTGCATACCATCAGAGGGGTGATACTAACCTTGATCATTTAATTGATAGGGATTGCCAAACTCTCTACTTTAAAAGTACTTTTTCTTTTGTAATTAGTAAGTAATTTACTCTTTCCTCCAATGGAACGGTCATCCACTGTTAATCCTTGCCTGATTTGGAGACCTCACAGTGATGATTTTCTAATTCAATCATTCCATCTTCATTTTTAGCTGGCATTCTTCTATAAAGAAGAGTTTTTCCCTTTCTCTCTTCCCTCTTCATTTTTTAAATTGAAATTTTTAATAAGGTAATTGTAAATCCACATGCAGTTATAAGAAATAACACCAAGAGATCCCCTGTACTCTTTGCCCAGTCTCTCCCAAAGACAGTATTTTACATAACTATAGCATAATATCACAGTCAGGATATTGACATTGATATGACCCACTTATCTTATTCATAGTTTCCCAGTTTGACTTGTATTCATTTGTGAATATGTGTAAGTACTATACAATTTTATTATAAGTGTAGGTTTGTCCATCACAGATACTGAACTGTTCCAGATCCCTAGTGCTGCCCTTTTGGAACCACACCCACCTCCCGCCCCTTCCCCTAGGCCTCCCCACCCCCCACCCCACACCTCCATCTTCCTTTCGTTTTGAGTATCACTCTGGACTGATGGTTCTTCTTTTTTAGTTCCCTCTGTCAAAGTCCACTACTATTCTTGTTCCTTTTGCTGTTCAAACGATCACAAATTTGGCCAGTGGAAATCCTTTCAAACTAGCTCCTGTGTGATTCTGACATGACTTTATGGCTTTTGAGGATGTACTTTCTCTAGCATAGACCTGGAATAATCAGCCGTTTCTTCAAAGAGCCTTGAATGGTAACTTAAAAAACATGATCTGGGGGCACCTGGCTGGCTCAGTCAGTAGAGTATCTGAGTTTAATAAGTCCCATGTTGGGCATAGAGCCTACTTAAAAAAAAAAGAAAGAAAGAAAGAAAGAAAAGAAAACATGATCTGGCACATTGAGGTACACTAAATGCTCATTTTTAGCATCTAGCTAGGAATTTTAAAAGTCATGTTGTCATATGTTTAAATTTCCAATTCAAATTTACTATTACAGAGCTTCTCATCTTCTGTTATTCAATATTTTTACCGTTTTTCTTACACCGAAAACCTTGGTTCCTAATAGCATTAACACATTTACTTATTTGATCCTCAAAAGCTTTCGGAATTATATCAGTATTCTTACTGACAATAAACCTACTGAGTGAAGTATGGTTTTTTTTGTTTTTGTGTTTTTTTTTAAAGATTTTATTTATTTATTTGACAGAGAGAGAGATCACAAATAGGCAGAGAGACAGACAGAGAGAGAGATGAGGAGAAGCAGGGTCCCTGCAGAGCAGAGAGCCCTATGCGGGACTCGATCCCAGGCCCCTGGGATCATGACCTGAGCCGAAGGCAGAGGCTTAACCCACTGACCCACCCAGGCGCCCCTGAAGTATGGTTTTTTTTTTTATTCTTAGAATGCATTTTACTAAAAAACCAAAGTACTGTGTTCGAAGTTAGTTTTATTAACTTATTTATCTGGATGGTTATGTTATCAACTTGATATACAGTTACGTCCTTTTGATTCTGTTTGTAATGAATTTCAAGATTTGCCATTGTATTCTTTTATTTTTGAATTATGTAAAATGCTCACATGGGTGAAAAGTCAAACTGTAGAAACAGATCTTCAGAAGTCCTACCTCAAACCCATGTCCCTCCACAACATTTCCTACTCACTACCCACAGGTAAGCATTTCAAGAGCTTCTGTTTTATCCTTCCTCCGTACATGTGCACACACGTCTTCCAAAAACTAAGTAAATATACCCAGATAGCCTTATATCCCTTCCTTCCTATATTAAATGTAGAATATAATATACATTCTCACACACCTTGCTTTTTTCACCTAGATCAGTCCTCATCATTTCATAGAGATCTCATTCCTTCTTTTTCCAGCTGCATTATACTGTGGGTGTACATACTAATTCAAATCCCCTGCAATCTACCTTATTTGGATCCAAATTCTACTTACACTTAACAAAACAGGGTAAGGGGTATCTGGGTAGCTCAGTCAGTTAAGCAACCCACTTGCAATTTCGGCTCAGTTTGCGATCTCAGGGTCATGAGCTCGAGCCCTGAGTGGGGCTCTGTGCAAAGCAGGGAATGTGCTTGGGATTCTCTCTCTCTTTTTCCCTTTGACCTTCCCCACCTCCCCTCAAATATAAATAAGTAAATAAATCTTTAAAAAAAAAAATAGCTCAAGGCCTACATCCTTTAGAAAGAAAGCCTTCCCCTCTTCTCTGGACTCCAAGAACACTGCACCACTGATGACTCTGCTCAGCCTCTCCCCCCACCAAAAGGGAGCTTCTTTTTTTTTTTTTTTTTTAAGAAGAAGGTGATCTTTTTTTTTTTTAAGATTTTATTTATTTATTTGACAGAGATCGCAAGTAGGCAGAGAGGCAGGTAGAGAGAAGAGGAAGCAGGCTCCCCAGGACCCTGAGACCATGACCTGAGCCGAAGGCAGAGGCTTTAATCCACTGATCCACCCAGGCACCCTAAGAGGGAGATTCTTTAAAAGTTACCTAGAATCAGGGTGCCTGGGGTGTTTATATGCAACTAATGAAATCACTGAACTCTACCTCTGGAATGAGTAATATACTATATGTTAATTAACTGAATTTAAATAAATTTAATTTAACTTTAAAACAAAAAGCTGTTTCTGGTGGTCTTTGGTGAGGTTGGGGTGGGCGGATTGTATAAAATGTCCCATTGCTGAACAATCTCAACAATAGTTGGTAGTGTTAGACTTTTCATTTTTCCCAACCTAATATAAGAAATATTATCAATTTCTAACAAATACTATCCCTTTAATTTACATGTCCCTGATTACGACTGAGATCAAGCATCTTTTTAGGTTTACTGGTCATTCTTGTTTCCTTTTACTCTGAATTGCTTATATTTTCTGCCCCTTTTTTCTAACAAGTAATATGTCTTTTTCTTATTGATTTGTAGGTGGTCTTTTACATATTTCAGATGTTAATTACCTGTCGGTGATACGTGCTGTAGATATCTTTTTCAAGCTTGTCTTAAATTAATCTTCAGGAGTTATGTTTCATGTGTCTTATTTAACACATTATTCCCTGTTCCAAAATCATGAAGATAGTCTCTGATATTTTCTTTTAGTAGTTTTGCTTTATGCATTCTGGTCATTAGCTCCCCTGGAACTGACTTTTGTGGCGAGATCTTATATAATCTTTTTGCTATTTGCATTACCACCTGTCCCCAAACAATTTCCCAAATGGTTCATCTTTTCCCCAATTAATATGTAAAGCCACTTCTGCTGTACAATAAGTTTTCATATATGGATAACTCTGCTTAATAGACTCTACCCTATTCTACTGCCCTTTGTGCTTCTCTCTCTTTTAAGGTTTAGTATCACAATAATAATCCTTTCACTTGAATAGCAAACTAGAATTAACAAAGCACTTTCAAATCCATTGTCCAATTCAGACCTCAAAACAATCCTGTGAATTCGGTGCATTCACATTTATCTGGATGAAGAAACCGAGGGACATAAGGGTTAAATGAATTACCCACGGCCACCAGACAGGAAGTAGGACAAGACCCCAATCTCACTTCTTCGGTTACCCCTCTTTCCACCAGAGTGTCTATCAAGTAAGGACAAAAACAATATCTGTCAAACAGCTCCCAAACACAGGTATGCACATTGTTCACACACAACTAAAAAAAAAAAACAAAACAAAACCTTGATAAATTAACGAATGCTTTAACAACTATGGTTGTTGGCACAAACCTGTCAATTACGTTTTTCTTGAAAATAAACTCTATTCTGAAAATAGCCTTGCCCTAGTCCCCTCGACTCCAGCTAGCATCTTTGCTACCACTCACGTCACACACAGGCAAGGCTGCTGTTGGAAGTCTTTATTGTGCATCATTCCTCCTCACATTAGTGGACGTTTCTCGGAGCCACTAGCCCTGTGCTCTAAGGACAGAAGAGATGTGAAAACTGAACAGTTCTCTGTGTCTCAGAAAGGGAGGGGAGCAGAGTTGATGTCCCTAAATTGGAATTCAACACTAAAACTCAGTAACTATGGGAAACGCCAGAAAGCAGGGGGCGACAGAGAGCTGTCCAACAACCCAATACTTAGCTTAATGAGATAAAAGGAGGCACTCCACACGTGGTCTTCATTGAATAAATGAATTGTTTCATCCAGAGCCTGAATTACAGGTTCAACAGCCGTGCACTGAGCAATTGAGAAATGAAAAGAAAGAAAGAAAAAAACAAACCCAGCAGCCCTGACATTCAGAGAGTGGCCTGTCACTCACAGCTTGGCCATCTTACTCTTCTGTTGGACATAATGGCACAGAATACCAATCTTGGACAAGGCTATTCTGAAACCTCAGTGAAATGAGACAAAGGTCATTTCATAATTTTATGTAAGCACAGACCAATAAAATGGCTGCTATGCCACTCCCAAAATACTTTCTCTTGGCCAAAATGAGTGACTGTGACTTCTCTACCAATTACATTTATTCTTTTGCTAGTCTCTCCTCCCTACAGGTAGGATTTATTCTGATAGCCAACCACAGAATTGCCCGTTTTCTGACAGCATTTAAATCCTACAATCAGTTCTAACCCCCTTAATGAGACATCATCGTCCCGCATGGGGTACGATCTTCCTTCCTGAAATGAATAATAAACCCAACTTGTTTCACCAGGGGTGTTTCCCTGGCACTTTGGCTGTAGTTGCCCCGACACGGTACAAGTCGGGCAAACTAAGAGTCTACGCCTTTCTCTTCCTGGAACATTCTTCCAATCTCAGTTTGACAAGAACACTTCATCTCAGGGTGCCTGGGTGGCTCAGTCATTAAGCCTTCGGCTCAGATCATGATCTCAAAGTTCTGGGATCAAGCCCTACATCGGGCTCTCTGCTTAGCAGGAAGCCTGCTTCTGCCTCTCCCACTCCACCTGCTTGCTCTCTCTCTGTCAAATAAATAAATAAACAAATAAAATCTTAAAAAGAAAAAAAAAGAACACTTCATCTCATTTCAGGAAGTCATCTCTAACTAAGCATAAGAGAGGTAACAGATTCCTTTAACACCAGAGACCTGGTTCATATCCAACTCCAATTCTACCAATAAACATACTCCTACACAAAACTTTTTGTCTGTATATGATAATATGCTTCTTCTAGATAGTATGCTCTTGGAAAGCCGAGACTGTCTGACTCATCTCTGTAAAGCTCTAGTACCTCACACATGGTAGAGGATTTCTTTTATGAGTGGTATTAACACATTGCTTTGGTGGGGGGGGGGGTATTTTTTCCCCAAAATAAAAGGATTTCTCTCTCCAAAAGAAACTTCCTTTTTTCCTCCACCTTTGCATTTCTTTAACTACAATAACTTTCAAATGGATACCTCTCATATTTCTAAATATACCAAAGATGATTAACACGTGTTCCGATTTCTTAACAAAGAGGTTTAGATCTCTCAAGACAAACATAAGTATGATGCATCCTTTCATTTGTCCAACTAATTCCCATTTCTTTCCACTATCACCACCATCCTATTCCCCTAAAAGCACCTTTGGTGTTCGCAGCTTCAAAGTATCCAGAATAGGGCATCCTTATTACAGGATAACATCTAGAGAGGGGAGGGCCTAAATGTAATTGGTCTACATAAGGCTTGGCTAAATTACTTTTTTAAAAAAGAGACTGTCATAGCACATGTTCCACAGTTACTGAGAACCCTCTCCAGATGGAGACTTTGATCCCCACCAACAACGATTTTGTTTGTTTCCTTCTTTCCTGCAACACCCTGGAGCAGAGTGGAGGGAGACAGCACAGTACATTTATTCATCTTCTGATGCAAAAGTATAATTCAGTCTGATTTACCACATTAAATGACACGCCATGCAATGTCACATCCTATTTAAAGGCATTCTGGCCAGTTCTTTCTCTTTCAACGGGAAAACGGGTTTAAATTCCAGAAACAAAGATTCAATTCAACAAATTCAAATCCATACCCAAAGAGCACCTACACTTAGCAAGAAATATGCCACACAGGTGGACAGAGAGAAATATGAACGACTGAGTCAAAGGCAGAGAAAGTTAGGTGGAATGAAGATTACAAATTGCCATAGATGTCACAGATAAGGAGCAAGGATGACTGGAGAAAGAACATTCCAGACTGAAAACTCCATACAGTTTCTCAAAACCTGGAGTCCTGGATGGTTTGGACAGACGCAGGGGCTACACGGGTCCTGGAACCTCCATCATGCAGGAGGCATGGACCTGGTCATACAGGGAGCTAAGGAAATCAAACATAAATGCTCGATGTAACTTAATTTTTAAGTTCTCTATGCAACTCCGCAAACCTGAGCTCACAGCCCTCTGAACAAGGGGGAAATCACTTTCAGCGGGTCTTCCGGATTTTAAAATTAAAATTAACAAGAATGATTTCCATCACTGAACGGTTGGAAGGTGGGTGTGGCCCCTCTGGGGGCAGCGGCGACCGGCCTTGCGAACGTCAGACCGGCCTGGCAGAACCTATCTGGCCAGCGCCAAACGTCCAGCCAGGACCCAGCAAGCCACCGTTCATTCTGCACCCCCGGCCCAAAGAGCTCACCCCATGCCCCGAAGGGCCTAGGCAAACCCGAACCCCGACGGCTAGGCCTCCGGGGCCGGGCGCGGGCTCCATCAGGCCGCAGGTTGGTGAACAAAGAGAAGGCCGGGGCAGCCTCCGAGAGCCGCGTAGGGCTCACGCAGCATCCGAAGGTACCTGCAGCCCTCAGGGGGTTGCGCCCCAGGCCCGGGGTCTACGGGTGTTCCTCGACCAGGGCCAGCCTCTGCCCCGGCCCGGACGCCGAAAAGTGCACCGCGTCGCCGAACCCGTTGGCGCACTGCAGGCTCTCCGGCACGCCCCGGGACAAAGGGGATGGGGGAGATCGGAAGGTCCCCGGGGCTGCAACCCGGCGCTAGTCCCGCCACCCGCACCGGCTTTTACCTGCACGTCACTCAGCTCCACGCGCAGATACAGCTCGCGGTGTCGCTGAGCCCAGTAGACGTGCGGCGTCAGCACCTGATTCTCCATGGCCACACTGCCCAGGGCGCGGGGAGACGGATCGCTGCGCCTCGCTGCCTCGGAGAGTGCGCGACTGGAGCCGGCCGATCGCAGGCCACAAACCCCCGCGCTCTTGAGCGCGGGCAGCCGGCCACCTCGAGACGCCCCACGCTCGCAGGCTGCGCTTGCGCAATGAAGATTAGGGGGCGGGGGCGGCGCGTGCTCCTGGCCTCTGCTCAATCAGGGAGGGGGCGGAGCCGGGCAGAGGTGGGAAGGGTCGGTGACGCCAGAGCCTGAGGCGGCCACCGGGAAAGTTCAGAGTCTGCAGGTGGGTGGGTGGTAGCGTTTCTCTCTCTCCTCCAGGACAGTGCTTGAAGATAGGCTTAAAAAAAAAAAAAATGCTGCTGGGGCGCCTGGGTGGCTCAGTGGGTTGGGCCTCTGCCTTCGGCTCGGATCAAGATCTCGGGGTCCTGGGATTGAGCTCCGCATCGGGCTCTCTGCTCAGCGGGGGGCCTGCTTCCCCTTCTCTCTGCCTGTCTCTCTGCCTACTTGTGATTTCTGTGAAATTTTAAAAAAAAAATTTTTTTTTTTTTTAAATGCTGGAGGCACCTAAAGGACCGATCAGCGTGGGAAAGGGCTTGGGACTGGTGTATCTTGAAAGTCCCTCAGGTTTTATCACCTATTAATTCAATGTTTACTGAGCGCCTACTAATAGCGCGGGGCTTCAAAACTAAACACTGGGGGCGCCTGGGTGGCTCAGTGGGTTAAGCCGCTGCCTTCGGCTCAGGTCATGATCTCAGGGTCCTAGGATCGAGTCCCGCATCGGGCTCTCTGCTCAGCAGGGAGCCTGCTTCCTCCTCTCTCTCTCTGCCTGCCTCTCTGCCTACTTGTGATCTCTCTCTGTCAAATAAATAAATAAAATTAAAAAAAAAAAAAAAACTAAACACTGGAGTTACAGCAGTACGACACAGTCCCTGCCGTCCTGGAATTCTGCAATTACGAACAGAATAAGGATGGTGATGGTTACAGGGGAAGCCCTGTGGGAAGAGGGTGGAAGAGGGTTCTAAGAGGAGAGATCTCGTAAGCCTAAAGGCCAGAGGTTTTTCAGCGCAGGCCCATAGAACTTTATGCCGTGATGGAAATGTTCCATTCTGCACGGTTGAGTATGGTAGCCACTACCCACATGGGGTTTTTGAGTACTCGAATGTGGCTAGTGAGACTGAGAAATTGAATTTTCTATTTTATTTACTTTAATTTATTTAATTTAAATAGCGACTTCATAGCGGCTATCCTATTGGACAAGAGACTTGTCTCTCTTAAAATAGGAAAACCAAACTAGATACAGCATTAATTAGTGTCTAAGCTATCTCATCTGTATCCACCTTCATTCCTGAGTCTGCTACAGTGAAGAATTTAATAGGAAGCAACATTACTGTGAAAACCAGAAGTCCGGGACAAAAATGAAACTTATATTTCAGTTCTGTTAGCACCCCTTTAATTAGCAAAGCATTAGGATCCGGAGATGAAGAGAAATGATGCAGGCTCTCAGGAAACATTTAAATCAGGGTGTGGATAGTATAAAATATGGGGGTTTTAATATGGTGAATGCACTGAGCTTACAAAATCAGGAAAGTGGAAACTGAGGGTTTTGAAAACCATGGGTGGACATTTGAGAATGAGTCCTTGAGAACGGGATAGTGGAATGTTAGGAGGGATTTGGTAGTGAAAGAAGCAGGAGTAGGATAGCGGATGTATGGAGCAGGAGTCCAAAGGTGAAGAAATGGGGAAATTTCTGTGTGCTGGGATTAAGGGCATGGAGTATAGAAATAACCCTGGATCTAGAAAGGCAAATAAGGAGTGAATTGGGAAAGTCTTTATTTGCTTCAGTGAGGTGTTTGTCCTGTATCCCATAGACTCCTGCGAACCAGGGAAGTTTGTCAAACTGGCAGTTAGCCAAATCAAATATGTGCTTGGCAGGACCACCTGTCAGTAAGGAGGGATTGATAAAAGGCAGACTGGGTGGAGGTGATGCAATCTGCTGGGTATAGGATAACGAAAACAGTAAACTTGATAGTCTTGAATTTTAAAAATAAAATATGTTTGAAATGATCATAGTGTTTTCATTGCATTGCCTTTAATACAATGCAGATCCAATGTAGGACATTTTTTAAAAATTGAGGTATACAGGAAATGTGCAAATTTGAAGTGTTTAGCTTAAGCTGAATTTTTACTTATTCATCTCTGTGTAATTACTTAAGTACCATCTAGATCAAGATTGGGAACATTTCCAGCATCCCTGGGGGTTCTCTTTTACAAGTATACCTTTGCCTTCTAACCCTTCCTCCAAAATTTCTATCCTGACCTCTTTCACCATAAAGTAGATTTTGTCTGTTCTTGAATTTCATTAAATGGAATGGCTTTAGTTTGTCTCTGCGGAGTTGTATTTCATTGTATGAAGATATCACAAATTATTTATCCATCCTCTTGATGAAGGACATTTGCATTCCCATTTTTAGCTATTATAAATAATGGAAGGCAATGAACATTTATGTACCTATCTTTTGATGTGTAAATTGCTTAATTCTCTTGGATATAGGAGTAGAAATGCATGTTGCTTTTAGTAGATTAGCAGATTTTGCTTTTGTTTTTAGTTTAGTTAATACAGGTGGTAAGCTGTTTCACAAAGTTTTCTGATCAGTTTACAAACCCACAGGCAATGTTTCAAAGTTCTAGTTGCTTTATGCCCTTGCTATTTTCAGTCTTTCTAGTTTAACCATTCTGGTGGTGGGTATGTAATAAACAGTAAAATCAGTTCAGGGTACTGAAAACCTGAGGCTTATCAGCTGGCCTCCATCCAAGGTGAAAACTATTAATAAATGAAAAGACTAAATCTTGACATTTTGCCTTAGATCTGCTGGGAAGGGGGCCTGTCCAGCCTTCAACAACTAATCTACTGGAAACTTTTCTTGGACTGAATTTCCAGATCCCTCAAATAAGAGAGACAGTCCTTTCTAATGGTCTTATACCTATTTCTAAATTTTCCTGCAAAGAGACCAGCTTTTAAGGACCCCTCTCTCCAGGGGAAATCCAATAAGAAAAAAAAATGAAATAGAGGCACGATTAACGTCCAGGTAAATTACAAAACTAAAAGATGGCAGAGGAGATAAAAAGACAAAGCCAAGTAACATGCCCAAGCCGAATGATGAAAATAAGGCTGAGGGTGTTATGATAATACTAGCCAAATAAAAATGCAAATAAAGCATTGCTCACATGTCCTGCCTTCTAGATGCAACTTCTGAGCCCCAGGGCCAAGGCCATCTCACTCTTCTCAGGCCACAGGAGGCAGTGGCTGAATACTTGCTGTGAATGAAACACACACTCAGTGCTTAAGGCTTTATTTCCAGCCTTGTTCACCTCTTTACAGCATCTTCTATTCCTGGAAGAAGTTTTAGAAAATGAGCTGTAGAATTTGGCTATCTTGTGCCTCACCCAGAATCACCCAGGGAACTATCCTTAAGGAAAATCATGTTTGTCTGTCTAGGCAGCACAACATTGAGTGGAGAGGGAGACTCACTGGGTCAGCCCAAGCACCTACTACTAAGGCACTAGGTGAACCCAGCCCATATTCCTGTAACCTCCCAGCTGTTCCAAAAGGGTGAGCACTGCAGTCAAGTCATTGACAGAAAAAAACCTCTGCCTGCCTCTCTGCCTACTTATGATCTGCAATACAGGGAAGTATCTTGGATTTTTGTTTTGCTTCTTTATAACTCTTGATCCTTCCCAATTTAGGGAGCTAAAGTGTGGCAACCCTTGCTCTTCTGCAGTTGTAATAATGGGAACAGAGAACAGAGATGTCAGATTCTTCTCTTTAAACCTGGATGCACATGTAAAACAGAAATTATTTGCAATAGGTGGGTGGGGGATGGGCTAGATGCATGATGGGCATTAAGGAGGGCACTTGTGATGAGTACTGTTACAGGTAAGTGATGAATCACTAAATTCTGTTCCTGAAACCATTGCTATAGATTAAGCAACTTGACTTTAAATAAAAAAGCAACAAAATAAAACACAATAAAATATTTGGAATAGGGGCGCCTGGGTGGCTCAGAGGGTTAAGCCTCTGCCTTCGGCTCAGGTCATGATCTCAGGGTCCTGGGATCGAGTCCCACATTAGGCTCTCTGCTCAGCGGGGAGCCTGCTTCCTTCTCTCTCTCTCTCTGCCTGCCTCTATGCCTACTTGTGATCTCTGTCAAATAAATAAATAAAATCTTTATAAAAAATATTTGGAATAATATGCAGACTAAATAAAAAATTTCCAAGCAGAGTAGGGAGAAAAAAGTCAAAAGAGAACTAAGGGACTCCACTTGGTGGCCTTTACACAAATGATAAACCTGACTTCAGAGTTCAGTAAACCCCAAGAGGATTTTTTTAAAGATTTATTTATAAATTGTATTTTTTAATAAAAAATTTATTTATTTATTTAATTACTTATTTGAGAGAGAGTGCTCATGAGTGAGAGGAGGGGCAGAGGGAGAGAGAGAGAATCTCAAGCAGGCTCCATGCCCAGAGCAGAGCCAGATGCGGAGGGGGATGTCAGGATTCTGAGATCATGACTTGAGCCAAAATCAAGAGTCGGATACTCAACCGACTGAGCCACCCAGGCACCCCAAAAGATTTATTCATTTATTTGGAAGCGAGAGAGAGAGAGAAAGAGAGAGCAGGCAGGGGGAGGGGCAGAGAAGGAGGACAGAAAATCTTCAAGCAGACTCCCCACTGAGCGCAGAGCCCAGTGCAGGGCTCAGTCCCAGGACCCTGAGATCATGACCCGAAATCAGGAGACAGCCCCCCAACTGACTGAGCAACCCAGGTGCCCCAGCGGGAGGGTTTTGTTTTTTTTTTTAAGGGGCAGAGGGAACTAAGGGAGTGACCTTGGGAAAACCTGAATCTTGCCCTCACCTCCCCTTAAGGGCTTATCCAAAGCTGAAGGGAATAGTAGATCTCCCCTCAACACCCATGGCAGGTTTAGGGATCTAGGGAAAGACAAAACCTATGCACATGACCAGGTATTAGTACAAGACCCTTGAGAAGCAGTCACGCCTAGTGAAGGTAAAAGCTGACTATTAGCAAGAGCACCCACAGTTTTCCTGAATGTGGGTATGGGTAAAGGTTCAGGAGAGTATGTAAGAAGGACTAATATTTGGGGCAAAAAGGAACAGAAGAGTGTCGACTGCCAGCTAGAGACTGATAGATAACAGATCTCATTAAGTACCTCATGATGGTGGGGGAGGTCATAGCTAAGATTATCTGGAATGTTCATATCTTACCGCAGTCATAACAAAATATCACAGATGGGGAGGGAGGAGCCTAAAACAACAGAACTCTATTCTGTTATAGTTACTGGGCTACAAATCCAAAATCAGTTGCTGGCAGGACTATGCTCCCCTGAAAGTTCTAGACAAGAATTCAACCTGTTGGCTGGTGGCAATTCTTGCTGCTCTTTGGCTTGTAGGAGGATCATGCCAAACTCCACCTCTGTTGTTGCATGACCTTCTCTGGGGGTGTATCTGTTCTTGTGTCCTTATACAGCCTTCTTCTTTTTTTTTTTTTTTAAGATTTTATTTATTTGAGAGAGAGAGAGAGAATACAAGCAAAGAGAGCAGCAGAGGGAGAGGGAGAAGCAAAGGGAGAAGGCTCTACTGAGCAGGGAGCCTGATAAAGGGCTCCATTCCAGGACCCCAGGATCAGGACCTGAGATGAAGGCAGATGCCTCCCCGACTGAGCTACCCAGGCGCCCCTCATATGGCCTTCTTATAAGGACATAGTCAATGGCTTTGGGACCCACTCTATTCTAACATGATCTTACTTTAACTAATAACATCTGTAAAGATCCAATTTCCAAATAAGATTACATTATGGGGTTCTGGATAGACATGGACTTGAGGAGGACACTCTTATGACCAGTACAGCTGGGACAAAGGAGATTAGGAGATTCCTGGTCTCCTAGGAGAGATCCTGATATAGAACTGGGACTGGCCATTATCCCCTTCACCAGGAAGGATGCTAAATTGTGCCTGGGAATGATTCGGTGTGCCTGGAATTAACCAAGGTTATACTTTTTACTATGAAGTGAAATGGGTCATATAAATACAAGTTGAATTACAGAAAAACTTAGGAAATTAAACGTAGTACAAATCTGTATGTGGCTTGAAAATATCGCTCCTGCTACCTATGTGAAAGATGTATACAAAACAAACAAACAAAAAGTTATGATAGGGTAGTGAAATGACGAATGGATATTTCTGTAATGATGTCAGACTGTTGTGTTCAAACTGGAAGAATGATGCTTGTCGTTGCCTGGAGGTGGCAGAGGTGGTGTTACCTAGCAAGGCTTGGGCATGTCCCTCTGGGAGCCAGAGTTCCCAGAATTTTCTCCTCCTATGGCCTGGGCCATGCTCTAAACCTAGGAAAAGATTAATACATGTGGCCAATTGATTTTGGAAGTTCCATGTGAGAGTTGCTAATAAGCAACCATATGACTCTGGGCAAGTCATATTCCCTCTCTGGACCTTTGTTGTTCTTTCTGTGAAATAAAAGAATTAGGCTTAACCATCTCCAAAATCACTGTCAATTTGTTGATTCTGTGATTCTTTGATTTTAGGTATAGGTATAGGTATAGATACAGTGTGTGTATGCATGTGTGTCTGTGTGTAAACAAAGATCAGAGTGCTGAGGGACAGAGCCAGGATGATCTTTTCTGGGGATATGGCCCCAGCCTCAATAGTAGATCTCTGGAACATATCCAGAGCTCATGTTTACCTTTGCTGCCTCTTCTTTCCTTTCCTACCCACCTCAGAGGTGGGTAGGTTTCTGTGATCTTAACATCTTCACCACCATTCATAAATAGAATTAATAAATGGAATGCTTAATGGGCACTAGGCATTGCTAAGCACTTTAAATGCATTATATATTTCCTTCATTCATTTCAGTGATGTTACCGAACTCATTTAAAAAAATTTTTTTTAAGATTTTGTTTATTGGGGTGCCTGGGTGGCTCAGTGGGTTAAAGCCTCTGCCTTCAGCTCAGGTCATGATTCCAGGGTCCTGGGATGGAGCCCCGCATCGGGCTCTCTACTCAGCAGGGAACCTGCTTCCCTTCCTCTCTCTCTGCCTGCCTGCCTCTCTGCCTACTTGTGATCTCTGTCTGTCAAATAAAGAAATAAAATCTTTTTTTTTTAAAGATTTTATTTCTTTATTTGACAGAGAGAGAGACAGTGAAAGAGGGAATATAAGCAGGGGGAGTGGGAGAGGGAGAAGCAAGCTCCCCTCAGGCGACTGAGCTGCCAAGGCACCCCTACCAAACTAATTTTACAGATGAAAGAAATAAAGCTTAGGAAAGCCCAATATCACTGTCAGTAAGGAGAGGAACCAGGATGTGAACTCAAGTCTGGCTGATTCCAGGAGTGCATGCTCTTACACATGAGTCCCAGAGAAAAAGTACCACTGCTTGAAGATCATGAAGTGTTACACACAGAAGGACTTAGGCTGATCTCTGCTGAGGCCTAATGAGAAAACTGTCAGGGTCTCTAAAATATAAGCCCAGACCCGGACAAGACCTGATTGCCTCAAACAGGCATGGCTTCTGGATGCAGACCAGAATTCCCTAGGAATGGTTCTCCCTTGGCCTTGCCACCCTAGTTTTACTCACACTTCCTGCCTGCGATCCATTAGGCTGGAACATGACTTTTGTTATCAAGGCACAGATCTGTGTCGACACTGCCATGCTATTTATTCAGCCTCATGTGCTAGACATCTTGCCTTTTCCTAGAGTTCCTAGAGCTCAGGACCCCAAAAAGCTGAGTAGGCTTTGTCAAGCACACATACAAGCTTGCCAAGACCCAGGCCTGACTGAGTCAGCCAGTAAAAATACGAGCCACCTTAGATTCAGTTAGTTTATTACTTACTATACAACGAAAGAACAAATGCGTTAAGGTGCTGATGGCCAGTGGTCCCACAAATCATAACAGAATATTGAAACAGAAGGGGCCAGATGTAAGTTGTGGGATAGCCAGCTGATGAGAAGCCCATTCTAGATGGCAGCCAAGTGATTCTTCTATTCTGCAACTCTGTTCTGAGGGGGTAGGGCAGAAAGACCACACCTCATCAGAACCTAGGAGATGAGAAGCTGTCAGGGGACAGTGCCCTAAGATCCTCATAAGCCTCCCATCCTCTGCTGTTCTGGGAGGATCACAAAGCCTTCTTCTAAGACTCAGAAAAGCTTTGGTTCGAGGCCCATTGAGACCTATGTAAATACATGCAAGGTTGCCAGGGTACATGTTGGAGATATTCCCCTATAGCTTTCTCTGGTTTGAGGCTTTTTAAGCCAACCAGAGAGAAAAATAAAATTGAAAACCAAGGAATCTGATCTAGACCAATCCATAATTAGCCAAGTGACTTAACCTCTCCAGAGACTGGTTGTTGTTTTTTTTAAATCCATAAAATCATATATTTTTGTTGTTGTTTTTTGGTTGCATTTTGTGAGGACTTTTTCCTCTTACTAGGGCATAAACTGCACACAGGAATCTTTTCTTTTTTTTTTTTTTTTTAAAGATTTTATTTATTTATTTGAGGGAGAATGAGTGAGAGAGAGCATGAGAGAGGAGAAGGTCAGAGGGAGAAGCAGACTCCCCACGGAGCTGGGACTCGACCCTGGAAGTCCAGGATCATGACCTGAGCCGAAGGCAGATGCCCAACCAACTGAGCCACCCAGGCGCCCTGCACACAGGAATCTTGTCTACTTTATACACTCTTGCAGTCCCAGTGCTTAGAACAGTGATAAGCACATGGCAGCGATTCAACAAACACTTGGTTGAAGGAAGTGAAATGCAGGATATTATGTTGTAGTCTCTTAGTATGCGCATGTGCATTCAAAGCTTTAAATCCTACTTGCAGGTAATTCACAGAGGGAGTCCCAGTGAAAATGACTGTACTTTTAAGGGAGCTCAGCTAAAAAAAGCCTCAAAGTGAGTAACTGTATAAGGAGGAATGGAACGTGGCACCCAAATAGATCTTTTATTAGTGCCATTATAATAAATTCTAATGACACACACCTCTGACATACTGCTCTTTGTAATAATAGAAAAGGGGAGAGGCCCCTCTTTTCCATTCCTCCGTTCTATACCTGCCACTTTCCCAATCAGCCAATGCATTGTGTAAAATAGGACAAAGTTATGGGTTACGGACCTACCCCTTATTGTCATTGTAGCAAGTCACTCCCTTCCCTGCCCTAGACCCCACTTTCCTCATCTTTATGTGTTACTGTGACACATATGGTTTTTCTTAATTATAACTAATCTGTTATGTCTCTTCTACTGATAAGCCATGGCTCAATGAGACTGAGTGACCTGCTAAAGATTACTAATTAGTATGAGAGCCAAGCTTTCTGACTCCAAGTTGAGGTTTCTTTCCACCACAGCAGTGAGCTGCTTAGAACTCCTCCCGACGCCCCGACCCCCACAAGGCGTTGGTCCGTCCGCTCTGTCATCTCTATGAAGGGGCAGGGATTTTCTCTGGCTCGCTCCCTGCTCTAATCTCAGCTTCTACAACTCTACCTGGCACATAGCGGGCACTCAGTATATATTTGTTGAATGAAAAAAAAAAATAGATTAAGTAGAGGCGCGCCACAGTGTGTCCTGCCATTTCTAGCAAGTCTCTGCCTCTTTCTGGATTTCACCGGTCCCCCACCGCAGCTGTCCCTGCCCCGCGCCCGGTTCGTTCCTCCGGCCACTAGACTGCACTGTGGCAAAGCACCCCACTCAGCAGGGAGCGGCGCCCTTCTTGGCCCCGCCGAGCCTTGGCTGGTCGGAGGGCGGGGCGCGAGGAACCGGAAGTGCCGGAGCGCAGCCGCCGCCGCCGCTGCCGCCGCCTTTAAGTGCCGTGTTCTGCGCCTGGGTTACCACCGGCTCGGTCGCCGAGGAAGCCGCCGCAGCGGGGTCGGGAGTGGAGGCGGCGCGGCATGAAGCGGCGCAGGCCCGCTCCGTAGCACGCGTCGGGACGCTCCGGGCGGGGCCGGGGGGGAAGGTGCAGTATCCGCCCCCTCTCCTTCCCCTTCGCCCGCGAGGCCTGGGCCCCAGCCCGGCCGCCCCGCTCCACCTCACGGAGGAGCCGCCCGGCGCGCTCTCCGGGTTAGCCCGCTCTGCGGTTAGCCTGCGCGGGTCCGAGCTGGTGGCGGGGCCTCCGCTTGCCGGAAGAGGAAGCCGAGGCTCCGAGATTCCGAGTCCACCAACGTTCACTGGGCGCCCCCTGAGCGCTGGGTGCTGGCCTCCGGACTTCCACGTCCGTTATGTTAATTGAGCCTCGCTGGGGTTGGGAGCCGGGTATTGCCCGGGCTTGCAGATGAGGAAACGGAAGCCCGCAGAGCAGAAGGGATCTGCCTCAAGTTCGACTGTGGCGGATCGGATTCGGACTGAGATTTTTCTGATTTCCCAGCCGGTGTTCTTTTCCTTCCTCCTGCCTTACTCTAGGTCGATTCCCTCCCTGCTCACCGGCCCCTTCTCATTCTACCCCCCCCGGGGGGGGGCAGGATAGATACATTTCTTTCTCCCACCCCACCTTTCCCCACACACACTTCTCCTGAGACTTCTAAGACTTGGCCTCCCCTCATTCTCAACATTCTCTGTTAGACCTATCTTCTTCCCCATTCATAGCTTTCAAGATCTTTGCCCCAGTTAGTGATAATGAACCTCTCAACTAGCTATGGACCCTGAAGAGTGAAATAGCTAGGCTTCAGTGAGGCATGGGGTGTTCCAACTGAATGACTGCTTGGCTCTTGGATTAAAAATAAGAATGGCAGTTGAGTATGTCCAGATTTGGGAGTTCTGAAGCTATCCTGTAACCAAGATGGTCTTCTCTGAGTGAGGGGCTTAGTGCATGGGACAGTGTCTTGACATCGTAGCGTTGTTTTTAGCATAACCACTGTCTTCCCTCCATTTGCCCCTGAGCTTTTCTCTCCACATCTCTCTCCATCACCTACTTGGGCTATGAGAGCCCAGAATTAAAGCTGATAACGAAGTAACAAGTGTAATCACAGACCCCCCCCCCTTTTTTTCTTTTACTAAGCCAGAATTCCAACAACTTAATGCTTCCTTTTATGGAAAAGTTACCTAATTCAATTATTTTCAGACTACAGCTAAAAAGGAGAGGAGCAAAAGTGGGATGCACTTAAAATGGATAGCACATTCTTGGTCTTAGGAAAAAAATGATTAAATGCAAGTTAATTTCCTTTCCGTGAAAATGGCTTGTTTTATAGTTCCTTTTGATTGTTCTCTTGAGTATACTCTGTCTCCAACCAGCTCAATATGTATTATGTAAAATAATACAAATGTATTACTAATGTAAAAGCAGGAACAGGACCAAGCACACAGAAATAAATGTTAGTAATCAATCATCTGTCATTTTTGAGGATTTGCAGTACCCAACTGAGTAACCTCACATTTGTGTGCCTTTTATACTTTGTAAAGTTCTGTAATTTTCCTTTTAATGTACGTCTGGATGTCAGGATTTACACTATTGTCAGGATATCCTTTTGAGTAAATTTAGGGTATACATTTCTGGGATTTAAAAAATATATAATTTTAATAATCTAAAGTACAGATACAAAATAATTCAGGCATTATTTATTACACCAAGAAGAATATTTCTATACTAGTGTTAATATCTATTTGGGACTTTAGATTTACTCTTTTTGGCCTCATATGATCCATTTCAATAATGATCAACAGCCTTATATCTTATTTCATTATCCTGGTGAGCAGGATTGGATGGTGAGAAAAGGAAAGACTCCTGTGAGAAGAGAGCAAGATGAGCAGAGGGATCTGTGCTTGAAGTTGAGTCACTTGAAAAAAGGTCTCTTTGAATGTGGAAGAGATCTGAGCAGATGAAAATACAATCAGGTAGGCACAAGGGAAGGGCCTTAAGTGAAGAGGTAGGTGGGGCAGTGACACATGCACTGTGCTGAAAATGTATGCTGATTCTCTTCTAATTTTTGAAATTAGAACTTTGTTAATGTATTTGAATATGTGGTGCTATGGAAATCCTGGAACTTAAATGATTTTGTTACACATTTGTGTAAATTACTAAAATATCCTAGAAAACGTGGAATATTCATTTACTATAAGTAGAATAGTAGAATGTCATTTGAACCGTTAAATTTTATATGTATGTGTGGAGAGAGACAGAAATAGTCCAAAGACCTAGTACCGTTTAGGGAGAGCAGCTAATTGGCTATTAATGAGTACGAGCTAATGCAGTTTTCACATGGGAGAGATGTCAAGTTGATGGTGACTCAGGAAGCTGGGCAGTAAGCCTTGTGAAATCTGCCTGCCGAGCTTCCTGGTTATATTCCGTAGCCTTATTCTTGTGAGCAGTGGTTTGGACATGAAGTTCCAAATTTAACAAATAGGGAGGTGAGGATAATGAGTATGGCTTGCATAGCTTTTTCTCTCAGTTGTCTCTAATTCTGTTAGAAATCAAACTAGATCCACTGACATATTTGATAGCAAGTAGGCCTCCCATTGGCTTTTAGATGGGCAGGTCCCCATGTCCTATACTGCCACTTACTATCAGTGTGCTAAGTAGCAGTTGAGCCAAATGACTTTTTCTCTGCTGAGCTATTTGGATTTTGGTCCTTGGAGATAAATGCCCAATTATAGTAATGTTACAGGTTGGATACCTAATATAATTCTTGAATGGGTTTTCTGGTCACTTTTGCTACTGTTACATTGAAACTGATAGTATGATTCACTGTAGCATAAAAAAAGACACTGTCCTAGCCACACAGTTCAGTTCATTTTGCATGCCATAGTGCTTGCCTGGTGGACTTAATTCGCAACCCCCACCTGCTAATTACTCTTTCTCTGTGGTTGGTAGTTACTGTGGACTCTTGTTAACCTGGGAAATTGAGCTTTAAAAAACGACATCATATTAAATATACAACCATGCATTGATTATTGTTCTAGAGGTAGTTACATAAATGTAACCTGTTTCTCTCCCAAATCCACAGATTGCTTCAGAATTTTTGTTTGTGTTGCTTCTTTTTGGTAGTTTCACAAATAACGCATTTCAGAATCTCACACAGTGTCTTGTCATAAGAGTGCTTTTTATTTTTTCTGATACATCGCTGCTTTAAATGCTGAAATGTTGTTTAAATATTGAAATAGACAAAAGAAAATACATCCTTTTCTGAATTTGTAAAGTGACAAGAAATATCATTAGTAGATGAAATATTGACACTGTTTTGGGGTTGAACTGGGAAATTGGGTTCAGATTTTTATCAGATATCAGTAGTACAAACATTAAATGCTTTTTTTTTTTTTTAAGATTTTATTTATTTATTTGACAGACAGATCACAAGTAGGCAGAGAGGCAAAGAGAGGAGGAAGCAGGCACCCTGCAGAGCAGAGAGCCCGATGTCGGGCTCAGTCCCAGGACCCTGGGATCATGACCTGAGCTGAAGGCAGAGGCTTTAACCTACTGAGCCACCCAGGCGCCCCAAACATTAAATGCTTTTTGCATAAACTTCACCCAATTAAAGCTGTTTGAAGATAGTATCTTTTTTCTCCCATTTAATCGTGAAATTAAAAGTTATATAATTTGCAATAATAGTTAAATAAATTATTTATAGTTACCAAAAGTAGTCAAAAGATAGTGATATCTAGCAAAAGCAGAAACCAAAGAAAAATGTATTACGCAGTTATATCTTTTGTTGTTTGGAGTTCCACTTAAACAGAAACAGTATTTATATTATCTTGGTAAGTGCCCTGGGAAGCTTATTACAAGTTCATTGTTTGCTGCAATTTTATTACTGTTCTAATTGCTTGTGATTATTTCTGTAACTGAAGTCAACATTTATCAAACGTGTTACTTTTTTAAGTGCAAAAACACTTCACTCCTTGAGCGCATTTAGATTCACTATTGGCATGCTCTTGGATGGAGCATAGCAGCCAACTGGCATATGGCCTGTTTCTTTCCAGTGTGGGAAAGAAAAAAGGAATTTTTGGCAAGAGATATGTAAGGACAGCCTTTTATAAAAGTT
This sequence comes from Mustela putorius furo, assembly GCF_011764305.1. NCBI lineage: Eukaryota > Metazoa > Chordata > Mammalia > Carnivora > Mustelidae > Mustela > Mustela putorius. The sequence continues at coordinate 9,117,510 of NW_025422045.1, read as the reverse complement.
CCTAAAGGGATTTATAGTCACAGTGAAATAGACATGACCTCAATTAAAAAAAAAAAATCTCCTTTTTAAACTGAACACAGAGAAGGTGGAGCTATTACTTTTCTTATTAGGTTTTATTGCAACTGTGCTGAAGAACATTTTTTTTTCTTGCCCCTTTGGTGGGGGAAGCACTATCAGACTGTCATGCCCATTAATATAAAAGAAGGCAGACCTGTGAACAACTTCATGTGCCTTATTTTTCTAGGAAAATGCAACATGGCAGCAGCGATGGAAACAGAACAGCTGGGTGTTGAGATCTTTGAAACTGCAGATTGTGAGGAGAATATTGAATCACAGGATCAGCCTAAATTGGAGCCATTTTACGTCGAGCGATATTCCTGGAGTCAGCTTAAAAAGCTCCTTGCTGATACCAGAAAATACCATGGGTACATGATGGCTAAGGCACCACATGATTTTATGTTTGTGAAGAGGAATGATCCAGATGGGCCTCATTCAGACAGGATATATTACCTTGGTGAGTATGAGGTTATAGTTTCTTTGAGGAAATGCTTTCTTATTTCAAAATCTAGATACAATTGGCACTCCCAATTTTGGGGAATAAATAATGAATCAGTGATGTTCCCTTAAAGGAACAAAACACCTTTCCTTAGCAACGGTCAGATGAAGAACACAAACAATAAAATCACTCTCGACCATTGCTGTTCTCATTTTTTTCAACCAAGGTTGGTTTGGGTGTCTTTTTCCTGAGCCTATTCACTCCAGGTTTAAGATCTGTCTAAATTAAATATATTATGCCACTGACTTAGTTCTTTCTTTATTAAATTTTTCCTAAAGATTTTGTTTATTTATTTTAGAGAGAAAGAGCTCACTGTGCAAGAGAGCATGCAAGGGAGCGTGAGCAGGGGGAAGGGCGGAAGGGGAGGGAGAGGGACAAGAAGACTCCACGTTGAGCCTGTCCAGACTCAAGGACGAACTCAGTCTCACAACCCTGAGATCATGACCAGAGCCAGAATCAAGAGTTGGCCTCTTAACCAACTAAGGCACCCAGGTGCCCTTTGTTTATTACATTTTTAAAAATAGGTTTATTCCTTTCTTCCGAAGTTATTTCATTCATCTACATACGTATGTTTTTAGGAATACTCTGCATTAGTCCATGTCGGTAATTACAGATGCATTTTCTTAACCACTTAGATTATTCCATTATATAATTGTGCCATATTTACTTAACGATGCCTCTAATAAGGGGCATTTAGGTTTTTCTGTTATCCTGTTGCAAAAGATGAGGCGATAAATAGCACTGTATTGGATCATTTTGAATTTGTGAATTTACGTATAGGACTAATTCCAAAGAGTGGAACTGTTGAGATAAAAGGTGTGTATATTCTGAATTTTGGTTCATACTGCGAAATTATCCTTCCAACAAGGTTAATCACTATAATTTCAAGTGAGGTTGAGCATCTTCACATGTTTAAAAGACATTTGTATATATTTCTCTCTTTTTTTAAAGATTTTATTTATTTATTTGACAGACAGATCACAAGTAGGCAGAGAGGTAGGCAGAGAGAGGAGGAAGCAGGACCCTGGGATCATGACCTGAGCCGAAGGCAGAGGCTTTAACCCACTGAGCCACCCAGGCGCCCCTCCATTGCTCTATTAAATGAAGTACTTATACTGTGCTGCTGCTACTTCTGTTACCCTTACTCTGTATGTTTTACTACTTGATAGCACTAGTTACCTTTCATCACATTTTTCTTGATTATTTTTGTTTGGTTGTTTTTCTATGAGAACTTAAAATTAGCTTGTATAGCTTCTTTCTCCTGATGTTATACTGTTGTAGGATTACATTGTATTTATTGGAGAAGTTAGGGAAAGTTGACAATCTTCAAAATATTGAACTTTTCAAGATAGTGGTATGCCTTTTCATTTGTTCAAATCTTTTCTATTCCTCTGAAGTTAATACTTTCTATAAATCCATTGTTCAAAAATATTTTTTTAAGGTTTATTGATTTATTTGAAAGAGAGAGTAGGTGTGTGTGCACGATAAGAGCGTGAGAGTAGAGGGAGGGGCAGAGGGAGAGGGAGAAGGAGAGAAGCAGCCTCCCCCCTGAGGGTGGATTGATCTCACCACCCTGAGATCATGATCGGAGCTGAAATCAACAGTCAGGTCCTTAACTGACTGGACTGCCCAGGCACCCCATTTGTTTAAAAATTTTTTCATATATTGTGAACACCAAAAAGTGTGTTCCATTGTGTCATCAGGAGAGAAATAATGGGAAAAGTTTGTTTTGTGCGTACATAGAACTGATGTGTGCATACCTAGAATGTCTTGAAGTTTTTATTGGGCATGTACGGAGCCAGGGAGGATGTTATAGAGCAAGGAGCAGTTTTAATAGGGGCAACTAAAATGATTGTGGGGAATAGCTCTCATTTGAAAAATAGATGAGAATCAGTTTTTTCATATTTGAGGACTGAGGATTCTTAGAAGGACAAGGCTTAAGGAGGATATGTTCACATTTTGTTAAATTATGAGTGGTATAGATAGGTGACTGCAGTTCTGACAATTCTATAACACAGTAACTCTGGAATGTACAGAATAGATTTAAGACAAAGGCAAATGCTAAAGTGCATTCCAGCTCATATCTAACTTTTACTCCAAAGGCAATACAAACTAAGAAAGTTTAAGAACAGTTTAGGAAAATAAAGGAAGATGTGAATATTTGGGGGCTCATCCCCAGCCTCTGCAAGGGCTAACATGGAAGTTACCATGCCCTTCCACAGACTACCTTCTCTGCCATTATCAGAAACACTATGCTGAAGATCAGTTCTATCCAAGAGAGTTCCTTGTTCTTCCTTTGTGATTTATTTTCTCCTTCCTTCACCTTTCCCTAGTTTTTTGGGAAATGATACCATTCTAGCACCTTTTATTGAAGAAGGGCTTTGTTTTACTTCAAGTTTTCTTTGGTTCACATCTTCATAATGATAGTTTGTATTACTTCTCTTTATGTAGCTCACTCTACACTGCTGTGATATTCACATTCAATTATTGCATGATTTCATAGAATAGGCCTGGTTTCTACTTAGTACAGGCCTATTTACTTCACCCCTTCGCCAATCAAGGACAAAGAGATTTTTTAGCAAATCACATACCAGAATTTTTTATTGTTTTAATGAATATACTTTCAGCTGAAATTTATTTCAGACTATGGTTATAGGACATTTATAATGAAGAAAAATTAGAATTCAGTTAGACCTATATATACTTCTAAATAAGTAGTTTAAAAGCTTCTGGAAAAAAAAAAAGAAACTTAGTCATCTGCTGTTGCCACAAAGCACCCCATTTGAAATTTCATAAATCTATTGCAAACTTGTAAGAGACTTAACAATTTTCAAAAAACTAAAAATGACAATTGTCCTTATATCATCTTAACACTTTTATGTTTGTTTTGAGAGGGACCAAGATCTGAAATGAAACCTGAGTGTTTTTCTGTGAAACCTGGGTTTTTATTGAAGAAAATTTTCATGACAAATGGCATGTACATCTCCTACTTGTTAACCTTCCTGTAGAGTGCGTTATGTGGCACCTAGGTGGCTCAGTCGGTTAAGCAGCCAGCTGTAGATTTCGGCACAGGTCATGATCTTGGGGTCCTGGGATTGAGCTACATGTTGAGCTCCACACACTGTGTGCAGAGTCTGCTTGAGGATTCTCTCCTCCCTCTACCCACCCCCCCACTCAAGCCCTCTGTCTCTCTGTAAAAATGGATAAATAAATCTTTTTTAAAAAGATTTATGTACCTACTTAGACTGTAATTGAAGTAGATTGCTATTTGAAAATAATTTTTAAATAACTATTTTCTCTTACAGCTATGTCTGGTGAGAACAGAGAAAATACACTGTTTTATTCTGAAATTCCCAAAACCATCAACAGAGCAGCAGTCTTAATGCTCTCTTGGAAGCCTCTTTTGGATCTTTTTCAGGTAGGATTAAACACTGCTATTCCTGTGATTGGTATACATTTTCAGATACTGCCTTTACTAAGAGGCAGAAATTCAGGTGGGGTTTTATACTTGACATAGATGTAAATCAAAAAGAATTAAAATATTTTTATATTTTTGAATGTCTAACTGTTAAATTCCATTTAATTCTCAACATCTGAAACTAAGGGGTATAATAATTCTGATTTTTAAAACTAGCTTCTCGGGGTGCCTTGGTGGCTCAGTGAGTTAAAGCCTCTGCCTTTGGTTCGGGTCATGGTCTCAGGGTCCTGGGATCGAGCCCCACATCGGGCTCTCTGCTCAGTGGGGAGCCTGCTTCCTCCTCTCTCTGCCTGCCTCTGCCTGCTTGTGATCTCTGTCTGTCAAATAAATAAAATCTTTTTTTTTTTTTTAAGATTTTATTTATTTATTTGACACAGAGAGAAAGAGAGAGAGATCACAAGTAGGCAGAGAGGCAGGCAGAGAGAGAGGAAGGGATGCAGGCTCCCCGCTGAGCAGAGAGCCCGACGCGGGGCTCGATCCCAGGACCCTGAGATCATGACCCGAGCCAAAGGCAGAGGCTTAACCCACTGGGTCACCCAGATGCCCAAATAAATAAAATCTTTAAAAAATAAAAAAAATAAATAAAACTAGCTTCTCCCTGTCTTACTACCTTTCCTTCTATAAACTTGTTAGTTATATAGTTCTCACATTTTGAGGTAAGAGCTCATATTAAAATAATTATATTTCTAGAAAGCTTTTTATTTAAATCTTTAAATTGAATTTATAGTTCTGATTCTTAGTAACAGTGCTAACTTAAGGGTTAAGAAAAGGTACTAAGTTCAGTTTTTGTTTATAAATGTAGAATTCAGTTTACCTAGAATCAAAGCTTAAGGGTTATTTTTGTTTTATTTTTGTTTAGTATTGTTTTTTCCCTCAATATTTTATCTTTAGACAAAAAGCAAATAGTCGAAAACACCCCAAGAACAAGATAATAATTTGGGTGTAATTATTTGCCCATTTGGTTCTCATTTACTATTTTACATTGAGTATTTCCTTATTAAACAGTGTTTTAGGTTAAATGAACTAAAATGTGATAATAGGAATTTAAAAAATAATTTCCATAGTAACTAATCCTTTTGACTGTAACTGTTTTTCAGGGCTGTTGTTTTTCCCATAGGTTTACGACTTTTCTTTAAAACAGAAAGAACCAAAATAATGGTAGTTTCCTCATGGAACAGTTTGGAAATTAATAAAGTTGTATTTTATTTTAAACTTTCATTGTGGAAAATTTCAAACTAATAGAATAATACATGATTATCAGTAATTATCAAATCCTGGCCATTTGCATTTCATTGTAGACCTGCCAGTCCCCCCACATAGTCTCTAGCCCCACCTCTTGGATTATTTTGAAGCAGAGCAAGATACGTTGTTTCATTCTTAAATAAATCAGTGTGTGTCGAAAGGGTACAGATTCTTTTTAGACATTATCACAGTGTCATTATCATAACTTACACAATTGTTAACCTTCTCTTCATATGAAATATTCAACTAGTGTTCATGTTTCCCTGATTTTTAGCTATAACTTTTATACTTGATTTGTACAAATCAAGATCTAAATAGTATTCATTTTTTCAATTGATTAATAGGTCTGTTTTAATTTACTGATTTACCCGCCGTCCTTTTTTTTTACCCCCATTCTACTTTATCTGTTAAAGAAAGGTCTGTTTTTGCTGGTTGTTTATCCAGTGGTGGTATTTGATCTATTTTTTTGGTCCCCTTTATTTTCTGTAAATATGAATAGGTAGTTAGATATAGAAACTTGATCAGACCCAGGTTTGCTTCTTTTTGAAAGCAGGGTCTTGAAACATATTTGTATACGCATGTTTATAGCAGCGTTATTCACAATAGCCAAAAGGTGGAGACAACCCAAGTGTCCATGGACAGATGGATAGATAAACAAATAGTGGTATATACATACAGTGGAATATTACTCAGCTTAAAAAAGAAGGAAATTCTACATATACTCCAATGTTGATGAACCGTGAACACATTAGGATAAGTGAAATAAGCCAGTCACAAAAGGACAAATACTCTATGATTCCACTTACATGAGGTACCTAAAGTAGTCTGATTCATGGAGATAGAAAGTAGAAAGTGGTTGTCAGGGACTAGGGGAAGGGAACAATGGGGAGTTGTTGTTTACTGGGTATAGAATTTCAGTTTTACCAAATGAAAAAGTTCCAGAGATGGGTTACACAACAGTATGAGTACACTTAACACTACTGAATTGTACTCTTAAAAATAGCTGAGATGGTAAATTTTATGTTATATATATTCTGCCATAATTTAGAAGAAAGAATATTTCATAGATAAGGTGTGCTTCCTTCAAGAGGCATATAGAGCCTTATTTCTCTTCTTATGATGATGGCACCCTTTGATCATTGCCAAGATTGATTAATTCATTAGGAGTTATAAAACAGTGATGTTTTATCATTTCCTTCTTTATTTGTTAACTGAAATAGTTCTATAAAAAGAAATTACTATTCAACCGCGATTCTGAGGTGTGCATCCTGGGGTGGAGTTCATAATGAAAAGGCAGGATAAAGTTTGATTCTTTCTCTTTATTTATCATTTTCCAAATAATTTGTTTCCTACAGTCCTCCATAGATGATCGGTTAGGGTTTTTTGGTTTTTTGGTTTTTAGGGTTTTTCTTGGTTTTGGATTTTTTTTTGGTATCTTCATAAACTTATAGAGTAAACTTGTTTGATGTTTTTTGATACATTGATAGTTATTCTTATTGTTCAAGTGGTCTTATTATTGGCTGGTGGCAGCCCCTTCAACTTGACATGTCAGATCCTTATGACATGTTCCTTGCTAGTATGATGCTAGGCTAGTAAGAAGTTACGTCTTACACATTGCCTCTCCCATGCTTGGAGTCAGTCATTGAATGACTGATTATTGAATGTTAAATCAATGAACTTTGGTTCCTGTAGAGGAAATTGGTAGTAAGAGACCATGATCTGGGTACTAGGGGCGTTCATTATTATTGGGTTGGTAATTGTTTCTGGGCTTTTTTTATTGAACACAATAGGGAATATATAGATATTTTGTATGTGTGTGTCTGTTTGAATTGTAGGTATCAGTATGAATCCATCTCAATTCAGATAAATTCTAAGTTCAGACTGATACATCTAATTCAGATTTTACCCTACAGGATTTTTCTTCAACCTCATTTATCTTACATATGTCTCTCCTTTCTCTAATGCCAAAGGTCCCAGTTTAAACAACAACATAATTACTCATTTGCTTTACCCCATATTACACACTCAACAGTTTCAAAATAACGAAGGGGGAAAAAATAACAAAGGAATAAACACTGTGATTACTTACAAGAGTAAGTTAGAATTGTTCTCTTCTATGTGGTTATGCCACTGGTTCCATATAGTGAGGTGCATTTGCTTCATTTTGTTTTCAAGTGGTGGAATTCCTTTATTTTTAATTGAATTTTGTTTTATAAAATAGTTAGAGGATTCCAAATTCAAATCCACAAAACAAATCCTGTCTCCTCTACTCTATTTCCTTTCCTTTCCATCTAGATATGCTTTTAGTTTTAAATAGCTTCTCCTTTTTTGGAAAAAATGTTAGTGTATAGACATTCATATCACCTCTTAGATAAATTGTAACATACAATATACATTTTTTTCTACCTTGCAGTTTTCAGACAACATTGTATCCTTCAGACCACTCCATAGGAATCTATACATAATTTTTATTTCTCTTTACATTTGTATTGTGTTGTGCAGACTAATCATCTTCAACCAATTCCCTATTGATGGACATTTCAGTTATTTTCAATTGTTCTCTTACAAATAGTACCCTGGTGAAACCACTTGAGCATACAACTCTTTATATTTTTGCCAGTATGCCTTTACGCTAGATTCTTAGAAATGAAATATCTGGACCAAAAGGTATATGCTTTCGTTATTTCGCTAGAGAGTATCAAATTTCCCTCATTAGGAACTGTGCCATTTTGAATCTCCACTAACAGGGTATTAGTGTACCTGTTTTCCTACAAGTTCTCCAACATGATATATAATCAAGCATTTCGATTTTTGCCAATTTGATAGATAGAAATGGACCGCAATATAGTTTAATTTGTATTTCTGCTATAGACAAAGTTGATCATCTTTTTATATGGTTAAAAGTTTCTTGTATTTTTTTCTCTCTGTATTGTTTATTCATATTTCTAACCCATTTTTCTACGGGGTGATGGATCTTTTCATTCTTAGGAGTCTTATATATGTTGGGGATATTAACCTTTTGTCTGTGATTTTGTTGGCAGATATTTTTTCCAGGTTGTCATTTCTATTTTTACTCATTTGTGTGTGTGTGTGTTGGCCATGTGAAAGATTTTTGTATCTGGGCACCTGGGTGGCTCAGTGGGTTAAGCCTCTGCCTTCCCCTCAGGTCATGATCTCAGAGTCCTGGGATCGAGCCCCGCATCGGAATCTCTGCTCAGCAGGAAGCCTGCATTTCCCCCTCCCACCCCCCTGCCTCTCTGCCTACTTGTGATCTCTGTCTGTCAAATAAATAAATGAAATCTTTTTTTAAAAAAAGATTTTTGTATCAAATTTATCATCTTTATTGTTTCTAGAATTTGTGTCTTCTTGTCGTTGTTAGGACAGTTTTCCTGTATCCCCAAATTATAAAAGAATTCACTAATGTTTTCATCTGGTACTTACATGGTTTCAATTTTTAAAGCTCTGTTGAGATAGAATTGACATAATAAGCTACAAATATTAAAGTATACAATATGATAGATTTGGGCTTATGTATGTACCTGTGAAACCATTATCTCAGTCATTACCCACAGAAGTTTCCTTGTACCCTTTTGTAGTCTCCACCTTCCACCCATTCCCAAGCATCCATGGTACCGGTCTTGTATAGTCTTTCGTAAGTGTTATCTTTTAAGTATTTCAGATTTTTTAGTCTATTGTAAATGATATTTTCTAATTTCAGTTTCTGGTTGTTCATTGCCAGTATTTAGAAATACAGGTGATTTTGTGTATTGATCTTATCCTGCAACCTTATTTAAACTCTTTTAATCCATTAGATTTTTTTTTTTTTTTTTTTTTTAAAAGATTGTACTTCTTGGGGCACCTGGGTGGCTCAGTGGGTTAAAGCCTCTGCCTTCCGCTCAGGTCATGATCCCAGGGTCCTGGGATCAAGCCCCGCATCGGGCTCTCTGCTCAGCAGGGAGCCTGCTTCCCTTTCTCTCTCTCTGCCTGCCTCTCTGCCTACCTGTGATCTCTCTCTCTGTCAAATAAATAAATACAATCCTTATAAAAAAAAAGATTGTATTTATTTATTTGACAGAGATCACAAGTAGGCAAAGAGGCAGACAGAGAAGAGGCAGAAGCAGGCTCTCTGCTGAGTAGAGAGCCCGATGCGGACTTGATCCCAGGACCCTGAGATCATGACCTGAGCCGAAGGTAGAGGTTTAACCCACTAAGCCACCCAGGCACCCCTAGTTCCTTTAGATTTTTGTAGCCTCCATTAGATTTTTCTATATAAACAGTTTTATTTTCTGTAAACACTGTCAGTTCATTCCAATATGGATGCCTTTTGTTTCTTTTTCTTGGGTTATTGTACTTGCTAACTCCTCCAGTACAAAGTTGAATAGAAATGGTGAAAGCAGATGTTCTTATGTTCTTGATCTTGGGGGAGGAGTCAGTCAGTCCTTAGCCAGTAAGTCTATTAGCTGTAGGTTTTTCATAAATGCCCTTTGGTAGGCTGGGGAAGTACTCTTCTGTTTCTAGCTTGCTTAGGACTTTTATCAGAAACAGATACTGAGTTTGTTAAATATTTTTTAAGTCTTTATTTATTTATTTTCAGAAAGAGAGCGCACAAGCAGGGGACCTGCAGGCAGAGGGAGAAGCAGGCTCCCTGAAAAGCAGAGAGCCCCTTGCAGGGCTTGATCCTAAGACCTGGGATCATGACCTGAGCTGAAGGCATATGGTTACCTGTCTGAGCCCCCCAGGCATCCCTTGTTAAATGTTTTATTCTGTGATTGTTGAAAAGATTGTAAAGCTTTCTTTTTTTATTTTTTAATTTGTTAATATGACAAAGCATCACTTGATTATTGAATGTTAAATCAACCTTGCAATCCTGGGATAAAACTCCCTTGGTTATGATTTATTATCCTTTTTAAGTATTGTTGGATTCAATTTGCTATAATTTTGTTTAAAATTTTTTTTAATCCCTCATCATGAGGGATATTGATCTATAAAGTTCTTTTCTTACAGTATTGTGTATGATTTTTGGTAATAGTGTTATTCTGGCCACAGCATAAGTTGGAGGTCATTTGTTCCTTTTAATTTGGTGGAAGAATTTGGTCGAATTCACCAGTGAAGCCATCTGGACCTGAAGTTTTCTTTGTGGAAAAGTTTTTAACTGCAAATTCAGTTTATTTATTATAGGTAGTGTTATTCAGGTTCAGATTATCTGTTTCTTTTTGAGTAAGCTTTGGTTCTTTGTGTCTTTTAAAGAATTTTCATTTCATCATGGTATTGAATTTATTGGTACAAGTTTCATAATATTCCCTAATCTTTTTAGTGTCTGCAGAATCTGTGTGATGTTCCTCTCTCCTGATACTTCTTGTAAAGTATCTCTTTTTTTCTAATGAGTCTGACTTAGTGTTACTATCTATTTGGTTTCTTTGATTTTTCTATCAATTTCTATTTCCTATTTCATTGTTTTACCCTCTGATCATTTTTATTACCTTTCTTCTGCTAACTTGGGATTTCATTTGTTCTTTTTGTGGTTTCATAAGGTGGTGGCTGAGGTTACTAGTTGGAGACCTTTCTTTTTTTCCTACATGGGCATTTAGCGTTATAAATTTCCCTTTAGGTACCAAATTAATTACAGCACATACATTTTAATATGTCATATTTCCATTTTCATTTACTTCAAAATACTTCCCATTTTTCCTTTACCCCATGAGATATTTAAATGTGTACTGTTTAGTTTCCACTTATTTGGGTATTCTCCAGAGATTTGATTTCTAACCAAATTCCATGGTATTCAGAGACCATAATTTGTACGACTTGAATCTCTTCCAGTTTTTGAGTTTTGTCTTATGGCTCAGAATATGATCCATGTTGGTAAATGTTCTGTGTTTACTTGGAAAGAATATGTGTTCTGTTGTTCCTGGGTCTATAAATGAACATTACATGAAGTTAGTTTATTGTATTCAAATTTTGTATCCTTACTAATTTAGTTATTTCAGTTATTTGAGGGAGAATGTTGAAATCTCCATATATTTTGAAGCTATGTTATCCACAAAAGTGGATAGGATGATTATGTCTTCCTGATAAATTGACTCCTTTATTGTTACTAGATGACCCTCCATATTTCTCGCAATATTTTTTATTCTGAAATTTACTTTATTATTTTTTTTAAATATTTTATTTATTTATTTGACAGACAGAGCACAAGTAGGCAGAGAGGCAGGCAGAGAGAGAGGGAGAAGCAGGCTCCCTGCTGAGCAGAGAGCCCAGTGTGGGGCTTGATCGCCAGGACTCTGAGATCATGACCTGAGCGGAAGGCAGAGGCTTAACCCACTGAGCCACCCATATGCCCTGAAATTTACTTTAATGTTATTACAACCACTCTAGCTTTCTTTGGATTAGTGTTAGCATGGAATGTACTTTTCCATTCTTTTATTTTTTTTTTACAAGCCTAATTAGGATACGATTCATATACTATACAATTCACTTACCCCAGTATGGAATTCAGTGGTTTTTTTTAGTATATTCATAGAGTTATTTGTACAACTATCATAACAATCTAATTTTGGAACATTTTGTCATCCCAAAGGGAAACTCCCTATCCACCGAGCTGCTCACTTCCAGGCAACTATTAATCTGCTTTGAGTCTCCATAGGTTTGCCTATCCTGGACATTTCATATAAATGGAATCATGCAGTCACTATTTGGACCTTCATGACTCATTTCTTTCGCTCAGCACAGTATTTTCTGGACTCATCCACATTGTAGCAGATAACAATACTTTGTTGGTTTTTTTTTTTTATGGCTGAATAATATTTCATTTTATGTGTCTCCTACACTTGATTTATCAGTTTATGGGTATCTGGGTCATTTGGGCTTTTGAGCTTTTATGAATAATACTGCTTTTAACATATATGAGATTTTGTGTAGACTTATATTTTCAGTTCTCTTGGGTATATATTTAGGAGTGGAATTGCTGGGTCATGTGGTAACTGGTTAAATTTTTAAGAAAGTACTAAGTGGCTTTTCCATAGCAGCTGCACCATCTTGCTATCCTACCACCAGTGTATAAGGCTCCTTATTTTCTACATCCTCCCTAATACTTATTATTGTCTGTCATTTTGGTTATAGCCATCCTAGTGGTGTAAAGAGGTCTCTTATTGTCATTCGATTTGCATTTCCCTAATGACCAGTGATGTTGAGCATTTTTCACGTCTTTATTGGCCATTTGTATATCTATTTTGAAGAAGTCTCTGTGTGTGTGTCCTGTGTCCATTTTAAATTGGGTCTTTCTAATGTTAAATTGTAAGCATTTTTTATATATTCTGGATACCAGGTGCTTATCAGATAAGTCATTTGCAGACATTTTCTCCCATTTTGTAAGTTGTCTTTTTGCTCTTTTCTTTAACTGCAGTAGTCCTTAATTAATATGAAATCAGTTTATCTTTGACAAGTGTTTAGTACTATAATCACTAATTTAGATCTATACATTTAAACACAGTTACTGGGACACCTGGGTGGCTCAGTTGGTTGGACGACTGCCTTTGGCTCAGGTCATGATCCCGGATCGGGCTCCCAGCTCCATGGGGAGTCTGCTTCTCCCTCTGACCTTCTCCTTACTCATGTTCTCTCTCTCACTGTCTCTCTCTCAAATAAATAAATAAAATCTTTAAAATAAAATAAAATAAACACAGTTACTTTCCACAGTTGCTATCCTCCTTTATGGAGGATAAGATGCTTTTCATGACATCCTTTTTCTTCTGTTCATCATTTATCTTTTTTTTTTTTTTTTAAAGATTTTATTTATTTATTTGACAGAGAGAAATCACAAGTAGATGGAGAGGCAGGCAGAGAGAGAGAGAGGGAAGCAGGCTCTCTGCTGAGCAGAGAGCCCGATGCGGAACTCAATCCCAGGACTCTGAGATCATGACCTGAGCCGAAGGCAGCGGCTTAACCCACTGAGCCACCCAGGCGCCCCTGTTCATCATTTATCTTAATCTGAAGTTCTTATATCTTCATTTAAAAAATTGTGCTGAAATACATATAAAATTTATCGTCTTAACCATTTTTAAGTGTACATTAATGTACATCATTGTCAGTAAGTACACTCAGATTGTTGTGCAGCCATCACCACCATCCATCCACAGAACTTTTTCTTTTTTTTTTTTTTTTTTTTTTTTTTTTTAAATATTTTATTTATTTATTTGACAGACAGAGATCACAAGTAGGCAGAGAGGCAGGCAGAGAGAGAAGTGGAAGCAGGCTCCCTGCTTAGCAGAGAGCCCGATGTGGGGCTCGATCCCAGGACCCTGGGATCATGACCTGAGCCGAAAGCAGAGGCTTTTACCCACTGAGCCACCCAGGCGCCCCAATCCACAGAACTTTTTCATCTTGCAAAACTGTAACTCAGTACAAGCTAAATAATAACTGCCCATTACCCCTCCACCTAGGCCCTGGCCACCACCATTCTATTTTCTGTTCCTAGGAGTGTAATTACTCTAGATAATCTCGTGTAAGTAGAATCACACTGTATTTGTCCTTTTGTACCTGGCTTATTTTACTTAGCATAATGTACTTAAGGTTTGTCCATGTTGTAGTATGTGTCAGAATATCCTTTTTAAAGATGAATAATATTCCATAGTTTGTATATACCATATTTGTTTATCCATTCATCCATTAGTAGTCGCTTGGGTTGCTTCCACATTTTGGCTGTTGTAAACCATGCCGCTATGAACATGGGTATACAAATATATTTTCATGTTCCCACTTTCAGTACTTTTAGGTATATACCTAGAAGTGAAAATCCTGGATCATATAGCTGTTTTTTATGTTTCTGAGAGATTTGCCATACTATTTTCCACAGCCACCACACCATTTTACATTTCCACAAGCAGTGCTCAAGAGTTCCAGTTTCTCTGCATCTTTACCAATACTTCTTATTCTTTTCTTGGCTTTTTAGAGTTGCCATCTTGAGGAGTATGAGGTGATATCTCATTCTGGTTCTGATTTGCCTTTCCCTAATTATTAGTGATATTGAGCATCTTTTCACGTGCTTATTGGCTATTTGTGTGTCTTTGGAGCAATGTCTGTTCAGATTCTGAGCCCATTTTGTATTCAGGTTGCTTGGGGGTTTTATGGTTTGTGTGTTGTATTGTTTGATTAGTTACCACCAAAAGAATTTGTCCGAATCCTAAAGGTGTTTGTGAATGTGACCTTGTTTAGAAATAGGATCTTTCAGGGACGCCTGGGTGGCTCAGTGGGTTAAAGCCTCTGCCTTCGGCTCAGGTCATGATCCAGGGCCCTGGGATCTAGCCCCGCATCAGGCTCTCTGCTCAGCAGGAAGCCTGCTTCCTCCTCTCTCTCTGCCTGCTTTTCTACCTACTTGTGATCGCCATCTGTCAAATAAATAATCTAATGTAAATGTAAAAATCTTAAAAAAAAAAAAAAAGAAATAGGGTCTTTCCAGATACAATTAAAGATCTCAAGATGAGATAATTCTGGGTATAGGGTAGACCCTAAATACAGTAACTGGTATTCTTTCCCCCCCCCCTCAGATTTTATTTATCTATTAATGAGAGGGCATTAGCTGGGGGAGGGGACAGGGAGAGGGTGAATTAGATTTCCCACTGAGCAGGGAGCCCGACTTGGGGTTTGATCCAGGACCCCGAGATCATGGCCTGACCTAAAGTCAGATGCTTAACTGATTGTATCACCCAGGCAATCCAACTGGTATTCTTACATGACAAAGGAGAGGGAAATTAGAAACAGACACAGAGGGGTAAAGATCATCTGAAGATTACAGTTAAATGTTGCCATAAACCAAAGAGTCCATCAGCCACCAGAGCTGAAAGAGGCAAGGAAGTATTCTTCCTTAGAGCCTTTGGAGGAAACATGACCCTACTGAGCTCTTAATTTTGGGCTTCTGTCCTTCAAAATTGTGAGAGAATACATTTCTATTGTATTCAGTCACCAAGTTTGTGGTATAGCAGCCCTAGGAAACTAATACACATTCTTTGATGCACACAGTTAAAATTTGATAAAGTAAACTGTTTACTTTCAGTGTGCTAGCTTAGTTTTGGAGTGATACATTTCCTTTTTTTTTTTTTTAATTTATTTATTTGACAGACAGAGATCTCAAGCAGGCAGAGAGGCAGACAGAGAGAGAGAGGAGGAAGCAGGCTCCCTGCTGAGCAGAGAGCCCGATGCGGGGCTCGATCCCAGGACCCTGGGATCATGACCTGAGCCGAAGGCAGCGGCCTAACCCACTGAGCCACCCAGGCACCCATGTATTCCTTTTAAAATTTTATACCTGCATCAAATAATATTTCTAGCTTAGGAAAACCCCTCATCATCATCAGTCATTAATTACAGATAGTCTTTGAGAGAGATTTTAACAGATGCTGCAGGTAGGAAAACAAAGTGACACAAAGTCTGCTCTTAAGGTTTTTTTTTAACCTATTTCTAGTCAGAAATACTGAAAAGAGTGAAAAATGGTATCACAGTCAAATAAGTAAAAGACATAGTAACTCTTACATAAATTTTAAAGAAGAGATGACTGTACATCATAGTGGATCAGGAAACTTTCTTTGGCAAGATTGAATCAGAGCTAAGGTTTTGGGATAATGGTAGAACTTGGATGGATGAAAGAAAAATAGCCTCTCAAAGGGGATAGTGGAACAGACAAAGACCAGGAGGCAGAAACTCATAAGTTGGGTTTTATGTCCGTGACATGACCACCCCGATCTAGGGTTTTATTTGAAGAGTATTAATAGATGTGGTGGGAAGGTATAATGACAGCTGATACTTGAGAACTTACTCTATGCCAATCATTGTGCTAAACGCTTGACGTGTTTTTATCTAAGTTAATCTTCACAAAGCTGAAGTAAATGATATATTACTATTTTGAAAGTGAGAACAATTACTTTTGAAGAAATTAAACTACTTCCCAAAGTCAGTGTTCTAATGAGTATCATAGCCTAGATTCAAACCACTTGGTTTCAGAGTCTGTGCTCTTAACTACATACAACACTGCTCAATTACATTTAAGTTGTAGAAAGTCTAGAATGCCAAGCCAAGGTGATGAGGCAATTCTCGTTTTCCACTATATGCAGTAATCATCTAGAGACCCTTTACCAGGAAATCTTCCAGGAAACTTCTTAAATTAGTTTGCTTAATGTTAACTGTCACATTTTGGAGTCATTGAACATGTAGACTCGGTAATATGGGAGATGCTAGGATTTCAGTGGAAAGCTTTCAGAAGACTGAAGTAGGTGACTTCTATTTCCTTTTGCATTAGGCAACACTGGACTATGGAATGTATTCTCGAGAAGAAGAACTATTAAGAGAAAGGAAACGCATTGGAACTGTTGGAATTGCTTCCTATGATTATCACCAAGGAAGTGGAACATTTCTGTTTCAAGCTGGTAGTGGAATTTATCATGTAAAAGATGGAGGGCCACAAGGATTTACTGTAAGTTCATGTTACTATTTGTTAAATCTGTTTTTGGGTACTAAAGGTTATTTGCATCCAAATCAGAAAGGTAATTAAATCAAAAAATTAAATTTACCCACCAAGTGAGAAATTTAATAGTAAAGAAAGCAAGATACATAAGTATTAATTTCTTGTGTTAAGAATTAATCATTTTTGCAGTGACGTTAATAGGTAATTTTTTTTTTTAAAGAGATTTTATGTATTTATTTGGCAGACAGAGATCACAAGTAGGCAGAGAGGCAGGCAGAGAAAGAGAGGAGGAAGCAGGCTCCCTGCTGAGCAGAGAGCCTGATGTGGGGCTTGATCCCAGGACCCTGGGATCATGACCTGAGCCGAAGGCAGAGGCTTTAACCCACTGAGCCACGCAGGTGCCCCAATAGGTAATTTTTTAAATGCTAAAAATACTTGCTATGTAGGAAGGTTTAGTAAAGGACATCAATGCCCATTTTCTGAGTAAAATTTGAGGAGGATTTTGGAAGATACTGTTACGACAAGGCAGTCTAATTTTGATTCTCCTAAAAACTTAACTGATTTTTTAAGATTTTATTTATTTATTTGACAAGGAGAGATCACAAGTAGGCAAAGCAGCAGGCAGAGGGAGAGGGAGAATCAAACTCCCTGCTGAACAGAAAGCCTGATGCGGGCCTTGATCTCAGGACCCTCGGATCATGATCTGAGCCAAATACTTAACTGACTGAGGCACCCAGGCACCCAAGAAACTTAATTCATTTTAATAAATGGTTTTAAATGTTTGCTTTTACTCCAGGCAATTTTTTATGTTTTTTTGTTTTGTTTTGTTTTTTCTTTTTTAAAAGATTTTATTTAATTATTTGACAGAGAGAGAGAGACAGGGAGAGAGGAAATACAAGCAGGGGCAGTGGGAGAAGGAGAAACAGGCTCCCTGCTCAGCAGGTGCGTGGCTCGATCCCAGGACCCTGGGATCATGACCTGAGCTGAAGGCAGATGCTTAACAACTGAGCCACCCACGCACCCCAAGATGTATTTATTTGAGAAACAGCAAGAGATAGAGCAAGAGTGAGTGGGGGAGGGGCAGAGGGAGAGAGAATCTCAAGCAGAATCCCCAGTGCATGTAGAGCCTGATGTGGGGGCTTGATCTCATGACCCTGAGGTCATGACCTGAGCTGAAATCAAGAGTCAGATACTCAACAACTGAGCCACACACGCACCCCTCTCCGTAATTCTTTACATGGTATTAGAACTATTCTTTTGTTGGAATTGTAATATCCTGGCTTTTGTTAAATCTTTTTGAGTGTACTATTTTATATTGGTAAAATGAATTTGAAATATTGAATAAGTATTCAGTAAGTAAGTGCTTAATAAAAGTATTTAACAAGCAATAATTAAACAGGTTTGGATAATAAAACTTATGAAGCACTATTATATTTTTTTATTTACTTTCCACCCTGCGGTGGCTCACTGGATTAAGTGTCTGACTCTTGATTTTGGCTGAGGTCATGCATGATCTCATGGGTCATGGGTGGTGGGACTCCGTGCCCAGTAGGGAGTCTGCTTTTCTCCTCCCTCTCCCTCTGCCCTTCCATGTACATTCGAGTGCTCTCTCTCTCTTGCTTTCATTCTCAAATAAATAAATCTTTAAAAAAAATCCTTATTTACTTTCCTATTACCATTAGCTTTCTAATTGATAGTAAGAAGAAAAAAAAAAGAGTCTGTCCTTGTAAGTTAAGGCTTGCAAAAGTATATTTTTCTGAGGAGCAGTTATATTTGACATTTTACTTGGAATTATTGTTCATTTTATAGGAAGGGTGTTGGCAAATGAATAAAGTATGTATCAGCCTGATACTTGCTTTAAAAATGTTTTTTCTTTTCTAGCAACAACCCCTACGGCCGAATTTAGTAGAGACTAGTTGTCCCAACATTCGCATGGATCCCAAATTATGCCCAGCTGATCCAGACTGGATTGCTTTTATACATAGCAATGATATTTGGATATCCAACATCGTAACCAGAGAAGAAAGGAGGCTCACCTATGTGCACAATGGTAACACATAATTCTTCAAATTTACTTTTCTGAAAAGCATTTTTAAAATTTTGCCTTTGCTCACTTTTTGAAATTGAGGCAAAGTAGGTTACCTTTATACTTTAAATTCAAATCTTTAAAAAAGTACAGAGGATAAATAATATGTACCACTCACATAATGCTGCCTTATTTTAATGTTCATTTTCAGATAGCACTGTAGCACCTTTGACATGATTGTTTATTTAGCTTACTAAGACTGCCCGGATTTCCCCAAAACTGTTTTCATTAAAGTAATATTTCAATTAAAAAAATCTTGGGGGGCGCCTGGGTGGCTCAGTGGGTTAAAACCTCTGCCTTCGGCTCAGGTCATGATCTCAGGGTCCTGGGATCGAGCCCCACATCGGGCTCTCTGCTCTGTGGGGAGCCTGCTTCATCCTCTCTCTCTGCCTGCTTCTCTGCCTACTTGTGATCTCTGTCTGTCAAATAAATAAATAAAATCTTTAAAAAAAAAAAATCTTGGGATGCCTGGGTGTCTCAGTCGGTTGAGCATCTTCCTTTGGCTCAGGTCATGATCCTGGGGTCCTGGGATCGAGTCTCACATCAGACTCCTTGCTTACATCAGGGGAGCCTGCTTCTCCCTCTCCTGCTGCTGCTCCCTGTTTGTGTTCCCTCTTTCTCTCTGATAAATAAATAAAATCTTAAAAAAAATTAATCTTGCTTTTGGGAAACAAACAAATACCTAATACACAAAAATTTATCTCCCCTTCTTGGAGAGCCTACTTTATCATAATAGGAAAAATGAAACTTTGTAGAATTGTGTGTATTGTGGAAATAATTAATTTTCATTGAAGTGATTATAGTAATCACTTCTCAATCACAGCTCAAAGCACAGGAAAGATGTAGATGTTTTCCTCTGAAGCTTTCATACAAATGAAAGATGGGAAATGGTGTATTGCTTTTTCTTTGAACACATGAAACAAAAGATTAGTAAGTTCCACAGTGAAGGATGGTCACTTTCAAAATTCATTTGTTCAATCTTATTTAATCCAATGTTCACAAAGCTGAATTATTGGGCATATTTCTGATTAAGTTATTTTAGAATACAGTAGTGTATTGACAACAAACATTTTTTTCATTATTAGGATTATCAGTATTATAGAAGAAGCCGTTTCCTGAACAATTTTCGTTGGTAGAAAGAACACTGAATTAGGAGTCAAGAAATCTGTTCTAGCTTTCCAATCAGTCAATAAAGATAGGTTAAGTTCCTATGCACCAGGTAACATGGCAGGAACTAAGAGTACAGAGTTGAGTAAGACATAACCCAGACCCTCAAGGAAACTATATGAATAATAAAACAGAATGATAAGCAAATATAGGGTGTTGTGAGGGTATCAGTATGGGATAGTGGTTAGGAAAGGCTTCCTATAACAGATGACACCTAACTGGCACCTAACCTGATCTTAGATATGACTGCACATTAACCGGTACATTCCAGTGAGGGGACCACCTGAGAAAGGTCTTAATGCAGAAGGTGGTATATGAGGAGTTGAAAGCGGTATGACAGTTCTAAAATGTAAGGCTTGAATCAAGAAGGTAATGGTAATCAAGACAAAGGTTATCTGTATCTCATGTAAATCAGCAGAGTCTCTAACATGATGTGAGGGTCCACTGAAAGTTTTAAACAATTGGATGGTGTGGTCAGAGTCATATTATAGATAAATTGTTGTGGATACTTTGTGAAAGTTGTGTTTGAAAATCCCAGGGCTAGAGGCGAGGACACCAAAACTTGACTGTTGACGTTATCCAGGTTTAAGTGGACAAAGATTCTATGGAACATCAGATAGGCCAAAGGGGATGGAATAGGGAACTTTTTAAGTGAAAAGTACATGTTTTGGGGGCGCCTGGGTGGCCCAGACTATTAAGCATCCAACTCTTGATTTTGGCTCAGGTCGTGATCGCAGGGTCTTTTTTTTTTTTAAGATTTTATTTATTTATTTGACAGAGATCACAAGTAGGCTGAGAGGGGGAAGCAGGCTCTCTGCTGAGCAGGGAACCCGATGTGGGGCTCGATCCCAGGACCCTGGGATCATGACCTGAGCCGAAGGCAGAGGCTTTAACCCACTGAGCGACCCAGGCACCCTGTGATCTCAGGGTCTTAGATAAAGCCCCGTGTTAGACTCTATGCTCAGTGGGGAGGCTGCTTCCTCCTTCTCTCTTTCCCTCTGCCCTTCCACCCACCGCTACCTCCCTGCTTCCACTCTCTCTCCCTTTCTCTCTCTCTCTCTCTCTGTGTCAAATAAATAAATAAATATTGAAAGAAAGAATGAAAGGAAGGAAGGAAGAAAAGTACATGTTTTGCATCTCCATTTGGAGTCAGGGAATCAGAACGGCTACCAATGACAGTAGGATTAGGTTGATGATTAGTAAATCTAAGTTGGAAATCCTAGCTGTTTCTTTTCTTTTTTTTTTTTTTTTAAGATTTTATTTATTTATTTGACAGAGATCACAAGTAGGCAGAGAGGCAGGCAGAGAGAGAGAGAGGAGGAAGCAGGCTCCCTGCTGAGCAGAGAGCCTGATGCGGGACTCGATCCCAGGACCCTGAGATCATGACCTGAGCCGAAGGCAGCAGCTTAACCCACTGAGCCACCCAGGCGCCCTCCTAGCTGTTTCTTTATGCTTTAACAAACATTGAACTCTCATTATGTACTAGTTATCCTACTTGAGGCAGGGAAAATCCCTACTTGAGGGAGTGAAAATCTCTGACAATAACCAATAGAATTAAGATTTTTTAGTCTAGTTTCTCTTCTGTAGAATTGTTTTTCCACACAGGATATTGTGAAGATTGACAGAATTTAGGGGCGCCTGGGTGGCTCAGTGGGTTAAGCATCCAGCTTTTGATTTCCGCTCAGGTCATGAGCTCAGTGTTGTGAGATCTGTGCTCTCCGTGGAGCCTGCTTAATACTTTCCCTCTCCCCTCCTTCCGCCTCTATCTCTTTCTTGACAGAATTTAAAGTAGAAAGCACCAGCACCCTGCAGGATGCTATAGTATTGTTCTTACTATTATTTTCCTTTCTGTGCATATAGGTATGTGGTATGTTTATTATTTTCAAGATTAATGTACTTGTTAAAAATGCAGTCTAGGGGCTCCTGGGTGGCTCAGTCATGAAGCTTCTGCCTTCGGCTCAGGTCATGATCCCAGGGTCTTGGGATTGAGCCCCACAAGGGGCTCGCTGCTCAGCGGGAAGCCTGCTTCTCCCTCTCCCACTCCCCCTGCTTGTGTTTCCCCTCTTGCTGTCTCAGTCAAATAAATAAAATCTTTAAAAAAAATAAAAAATAAAAATGCAGTCTAGAACCATTCCAGTTTGAATTCTAGATCTACCATTTTGTACTTCTGTGACCTTGAGTAAGTTATTTAACCGATCTCTGTTTCTGTATCTAAAAAGGTGTGTCATTTATAGTGCTCTTATGAGGTTATAATGAGTTTATATTTGTGAAGTGTTTAGGATGGTGTCTGAAACCTAGTAAGAGTGATGTGTTTAAGTAGAAAGATAGGTACAGAGTAAGCATCTTCACTCTTAACTCTGCTTACAGTAAGTTTCCAAGTGAAAGTCTGCTTTCTGATGGGGTTAGTCAGTGAACATGTGCAAGTGTTTCCTTTCTGCCTAGTATGAAAAGGAATGTGAAAGTAATATAGTACCAGCCTCCACTCTCAAATGATATATTGACCTATCAGAAGAACAAAGTGATACCTTTTATTCATGTAATAAATAACTCTTAATAATTGAAGTCTATAGTAAGTGAAAGGGAGATAGAAATGAGTGGTTCTCACATCCAAAAGAGAACAAATATGAAACAATATGGTGGGTATAACTTTGGGGTAGTTGAAAGATCCAAGAAAACCGAACACTGGTTTTGCCTATATCATTAATTCCAAAATTCAAGAAACTTTTAAAAACTGAGCTTAGGGGGTGCCTGGGTGGCTCAGTGGGTTAAAGCCTTTGTCTTCGGCTCAGGTCATGATCTCGGGGTCCTGGAATCGAGCCCCGCATTGGGCTCTCTGCTCAGTGGGGAGCCTGCTTCCCCCTCTCTCTGTCTCCTTGTGATTTGTCTGTCCAAATAAATAAATAAAATCTTAAAAAAAAAAAACAACAACAAAAAAAACTGAGCTTAGTTTTCAGTAGCTGAGAGCTAAAACTTATTTGCTGGCAAAACCTGTCCTGAACTGACCTGAGGCTATTTATAATCTTAATCCTACTTAGTGGGTCTATTCATAAGTTTGCTGCAGGAATATTAGTGTATTCAGTTACAGGGTATTTGATTATCCTGCCAGAGATGTTACATAATTATTTGGTAGATACATGATAAATATGAAAAATCCCCCAAATTCTGAGTTCCAAACACTTCTGGACTCAGAATTTTTGGAAAGGGGATTATTGAATCATGTTGCATATTTGTCTGACTATATAGAAAATACAGATAACCAAAAACAATACATTGATGCTTGTCTATAATATTGAAATCACTATGACATATTACAATACACCCATTAGAATGGCTAAAATGAAAAAGATTAAGAACACAAATGTTGGAGAGGAATTTTCACACGTGGCTAGTAAGAATATGAAATAATACAAATACTATGGAAAACTATGTGACAGTTTCTTATAAAGTTAAACACTCATCATACTATCCAGTCATTCCACTCCCAGGTCTTTATTCAAGAGAAAACATACACCCACAAAGACCCCTATACAAGAAAGATTATAGTATCTTTATTCATATCACCAATAACTGACAATGACGATAACAGCCCAGATACCATTAATAGGTGAATGGATTTTAAAAAACAAAACAAAATGTGGTATGCTCTGAAATATCATCCAGCAATAAACAGGAATGGATTGTTGATACATGTAACAATATTGGTGAATCTCAAAAAGCAGACAAAGTATGACTTCACTTATATAATACTCTAGAATATGCAGAACTAACCTCTAGTGACAGAAATCAGATGAATGTTTGCTTCTGGGGTGAGAATGGGTATTGACTGAGAAGAGGCAGGAGAAAACATTCTAGGTGTTGGAAATATCTTATGTCTTGATAGGGTGTGATTGGTTACACAAATACATACATTTTTCACAGATAGTACACCTAAAATTTTATTAATTATAAAACAGTTTTTTAAAAAAATGCTTCTCTGTAGTCTGTCTCATATTTGGAGAGAACCACATTTTGGTTTATGTCCCAGCACTTTTTAAAATGTATGTTTAACATTTTTATGAATGAAATTATAGTGTACATGCCATTTAGTAATAGGGCTATTTTAAATCCAAGTATTTTACAAATATTTCTCCATGTCATGAAATCTTTTTTTTTTTTTTAAGATTTTATTTATTTATTTGACAGAGAGAGATCATAAGTAGGCAGAGAGGCAGGTAGAGAGAGAGAGGAGGAAGCAGGCTCCCTGCCAAGCAGAGAGCCTGATGCGGGACTCGATCCCAAGTCCCTGAGATCATGACCTGAGCCGAAGGCAGAGGCTTAACCCACAGAGCCACCCAGGTGCCCATGAAATCTTTTTTTTTTTAAGATTTTATTTATTTATTTGACACACAGAAAGTATGGGGGGAGAGTGTGTGTGTGTGTGTGTGTGTGTGTGTGTGCGCGCGCACGTGCGCACACACGCACATGTCATAGAGCGCAGGCAGGGGGAGCAGCAGAGATAGAGGAAGAAGCAGGCTCCCTCCTGCGTAGGGAACCTGATACAGGGTTTGGTCCCAGGACCGTGGGATCATGACCTGAGCCAAAGGCAGATGCTTAACCAACTGAGCCGTTCAGGCAGCCTTCCATGTCATGAAATTTATAAAATTTATGACTTTGGGATGGGCTGGGGGGAGTATGTATTTATTTTTTTTCAAAGATTTCATTTGTTTATTTGTCAGAGGGAAAGTACAAGGGGAGCGACAGGCAGAAGGAAAAGCGGGCTCCGCACTGAGCAAGGAGCCGGAAGGGGGGCTCCATCCTAGGACCCTGAAGGCAGACTCTTAACTGACTGAGCCAGCTAGGTATCCTGGGAGGGTTATTTTTAAAGCAAGAGTTCCCTTCAAACTATTTACTGGAAAGTGTAAAACAGATAAAAGTTGACTGCAGGAAGGGGAGAGAGAAGAAGGATGAAGATTACATGATGTGTAAGAACCATTCTAGATCTAAAGTTGGACATCTCTGGGTAGAAGTTACAAATCACTGTGACCGTTTCCATGTATCCTTTTTTTCCATGATGTTAGTAGCTTAATGGGGGAAATAATAACTGACTTTTATGGAGCACGTATTTTGGTTCAGGCTTTGTTCTAAGTGCTTTATGTGAATTAACTCACTTGACCCTAATGATTCTTATTCCCATTTACAAATGGGACACTTCAGTGGAATGAGGTTGGTTGATTTGCACAAGTTCAGTCGGTTAGTACATGATGGAGCTCAGATTTATATACAGTCCATTTGGCTCCAGACTTCCCCACAATACTACAGCTACATTTCATTATGCATGCAGATTTCATTCAGCATGCAAATCATTGTGCTTAGTACCTATGAAAAGTTAGAGAACTTCTTGTGATAATTTTGCTATTTATGTTTGTCTAGAGCTAGCCAACATGGAAGAAGATCCCAGATCAGCTGGAGTTGCTACCTTTGTTCTTCAAGAAGAATTTGATAGATATTCTGGCTACTGGTGGTGTCCAGAAGCTGAAACAAGTAAGGGGGTTCAAAATAATAGAAGTTAACTAAAATATTATGAGATTCAACTGCCAGTTAGTTAAGTGCTCGATGCTAAGTCCTGAATAGTAGATTATGAAGTCATGAAGATTGTATCCTATCAGTAGTTATTTAGAATATATAGGTTTTATCCTACTATAATTAATTCTAATAAAAATAAAAAAGTAATTGTATTAATACCTCAGGTCTTTAACTCTTTTTGCCAGTCTTTCATGTAGAGGCTGGTGTTAGTGGCAGTATTGGTGACAAAATAAAAAGAAAATCCTATACCCAGTGCGTTGCAGTAAAAACGTAGGATTGACTGGAGTGCATAAATGTACGGCCAGATTAGTGTATGAATGGATCAGGAAAAAGGCACAAATTCCTCCCTTTTCTGCATGAATTCACAAGTATTTTATTGCCTGTGAAACAGCTTTCTCTGAAGATCCAGTTAGAAATTTGCTTTACATTTTAGCCTAATGTTTTGTACATGTATTGTATACAAAAACTAAAAACAAATCTTATGAAGCAATACTTACCTGTATGTGTAATGCACTCTGATATTGTATATTTTTTGTTCATTGTATATTTAAATGCTTGTTATTGCCCATTAATAGATTTCATGACATAACAATGGATTGCATTTTTTGTTTTTTTAAGTAAGCTCTTTGCCCAGTGTGGGGCTTGAATTCACAACCCCAAGATCAAAAGTTACTCACTTTACTCACTGAGCGCCCCAGCAGCTCCTATTTTGAACATTTCTCTGAGGGACCATGAAAAATACTTATTTTTAAGCCATGTCTTAGATTTGGACATTCAGTTTTAATATGTAAAATGTTTTGCCATAACTGTGTTTGTTAGAACAAGATTCTAACATGAATTAGAGAAACCATAAAAAGAAAGCTATATTCTGTTTAACTAGCATTTATATTCAGGGTGTCTGGGTGGCACAGTTGGATGGGTGTTTGACTCTGTTTCAGCTCAGGTCGTGGTGTCTGTCGGGGTCATGGAATCGAGTCCGCATCTGCTCTCACAGAGTCTCTTTGTGTCTCTCTTCCCCTCTCTTTCTGCCTCTCTCCCCTGCTCTTTCTCTTTCTCTCAAATAAATAAATAAATAATTTTTAAAAATAGCATTTATTTTGTTACAGGGAATATTATACATATAATTGAGTAATTTATTTTTCAACAAGGAATGCATTTTAAGGTATGCATGAACTGAAGTCCTAGGTGTGCTTACCCTGTTAAATATGTATAGGTACAGGGGCATCTGGCTGACTCAGTCAGTAGGGTATGTGACTCTTGAACTCCAGGTCATAAGTTCAAGCCCCATGTTGGGTGTGGAGCCTACTTAAATTAAAACAACCACCACCACTCCCCAAAAGATATAATTATCTTCAGGTTTTACCTTTCTTTAATGAGCAAAAGTGATTTAGTAGTAATTCACCTTCCTAGTGCAAAGACTAGCGAGACTTTGATATACAAAAGGCAGTGTTTTTTATACATAAATTATTTTTCACTATGGGAAATATACTACTAGAGGGAGTGGTCAGTTATGATTATTCTCTGGAATAATTATTCTAAATTTTCAATATTTAAATTCCTTTTAAAAGCTCCCAGTGGCAGCAAAATTCTAAGAATTCTATATGAAGAAAATGATGAATCTGAGGTGGAAATTATTCATGTTACATCCCCTATGTTGGAAACAAGGAGGGCAGATTCATTCCGTTATCCTAAAACAGGTACTTTATTCCATTGACATTTATATTCACTCATTTCTACTTTCCAAACAAGATTCTCTCTGTAGTCATCCAAAGGTATGGCCAAATTAGTCATTTACAGCCTTCGTAAAGATAGATTATTCATTAAGTGTCACTGAAGTAGATTTCTTAATCACAGGCTGATCTTACTTAATTCTTTTCAAAGGTTTGTAAGTGCACAAAGCTGGTTACTTCAAGACTGAAAAAAAAAAGAGGAGTTTTTTCTAGGAAACTAAGATTTTTAAGGGATTATGTTCATAATAAGTCAATGATTTTTTTCTATTTTGCTGTTTACATGTCAATTACAAAATGATACAGAATTTCTCTTACTTATTTTGTATTGACTCTTGATGTTTTTAAGCATATATATTTTTTTGATACCTATGTTGAGAATTATGAGTTTGAATTGAATTTCTGAGATTCTTACACAGTGAGGCCCTGACTCTGCAATATTCCTGACTTAACTAAAGTATGAAAGGGATTGATCTGGCAAAATTAGTTTGAATAATTTTGATTATAGATTATTATTCATGTCTCTTTCTAAAGGCACAGCAAATCCAAAAGTCACCTTTAAGATGTCAGAAATAATAATTGATGCTGAAGGAAGGGTAAGTATAAAATGCCAAGTTGACTTTTTGTGCCAGGCTAGTAGATATCTTAGATACACTTTTTAATTTTTTAAACCCATTTAACTTGCTGAGATGTCTGTGGACCATGCTTTGGAAACTTTTTGCTGGTTCCCAAGATAGGAATATAGGGATATGCATATTTACCACGTCTTTCTAAAAGTTTTTCCTCTTTGCCATTGTTAATTTTCCAGATCAATATTTAAAAGACAGCATTCATTGACTAGTGACTCACTTTCTGTGTTGGATGTCCCGCATTTCCCTTGTATTGCTGCTCTACATTTGGATAGTTAAATGCTTATAAGCTGAATGCACACAAGATTAATTAAAAAACAGTCTGGGTGGCTCAGTCGGTTAAGCTTCTGCCTTTTTTTAATTTTAATTTTAAGATTTTATTTATTTGTTTGACAGAGACACAGTGAGAGAGGGAACACAAGTTGGAGGGGAGTGGGAGAGGGAGAAGCAGGCTCTCCGCCAAGCAGGGAGCCTGATGCAGGCCCAATCCCAGGACCCTGAGATCATGACCTGAGCCAAAGGCAGACACAACAACAGAGCCCCGGAGGCACCCTTAAGCATCTAACTCTTGATCCCAGATCAGGTCTTGATCTCAGGGTGATGCGTCAGGTCCCACGCTGAGCTCCATGCTAGGTGTGGAACCGAATTAACAAAACAATAAAAAACCCAGTCTTCTCTTCTAGACTTTAACAGCTTTATTGAGAGATAAGTCACATACAATACAGTTCACTCATTTAAAGTTTCGAATGGCTTTTAGTATATTCACAGAAGCCATCACCACAGTCAATTTTAGAACATTTTCATCATTTCATCATTCAACATTTCAGGAGAAACTCCACATCCTTTAATCATCACCTTCCAACCTTCCTGTGTCCCTTGGCACTTCATCCTAGTGAAGTGGTATGAAGTGGTATGTCATTGTGCCTTTGATTTGCATTTCCCTAGATTAATTCCATTGATCTACTTTCTGTCTGTAGATTTGTCTAATCTGGACACTTCATATAAATGGTATCATACAGTATCTAGTCTGGTTTCTTCCACTTAGCATCATATCTTCAAGCTCCATCTATGTTGCACCATGTATCAGCACTATCTTTCTTTTTTTTTTAAATTTGTGTTAATTTATTTAATCCTTGCACCCAACATGGGGCCTGAGATCAACGGTCACATGCTCTTCCGACTGAGCCAGCCAAGGGCCCCAGCACTTTCATGCTGCTTATCACCCAAAAATATTCCACTGTGTGGCTACACCACATTTTATTTACCCGCTTACCAGTTACAATTAGGGTGTTCCACCTTTTGGCTGTTGTGAATAATGCAACCATGAATCTGTGTGTGTTTTCACTTCTCTTGATAGATACCGAGAAGTGGAATTTTTCAGTCATATGATAGCTACATGTTTATTTACCCTTTTGAGGAACTGCCAGACTGTTTACCCAAAGTGGTTATACTATTTTACATTCCCATTGTGTGAGGTTTCCAATCTCTGCATCCTCATCAACACTTCTGTTGTTTGTCGTATTTATTATAGCCATCCTAGTAAGCTTGAAGTTGTATCTCATTGTGATTTTGACTTAAATTTTCCTGATGGCTAATGACATTGAGCATCTTTTCATGTGCTTATTGGCCATTTGCATATCTTCCTTGGAGAACTATCTATCCCTTTTTTTTTTTAACTTACTTTTTGTGTTGGCTGGATTTTTAAAGGGAAAAGTTGCCATTTCACTAATATATTACACAAATCATATTTAGGCTAAAATGTTGGGAACTAGGGATTATTATTTTTCTTTCGTACTAGAGTCTAAATAAAGTGATTAAAACTTGTTTTTACCAGTTATTAGCAAGGGCTCTGTTAGTATATATAAACTCATGGGAAAAGACTTTTAGATTGTACTAATTCTTGTGCTTAGAACTTTTTTAGACACGAAGAGCTCACCAATGTAGGTAACCCACAACTTACTGCTGGTTTTGCTATATCTCTCATGCCTTTTTAAATACCTAAGTCTGAAAAAATGTCATGCTGTTAAAGATAATGATTAAGGTAGACTAGTATAAGTTACTGATATAAGTCTTCTGTAACTTGATTCCTTTTTTTTTTAATAGATTATCGATGTCATAGATAAGGAACTAATTCAACCTTTTGAGATTCTGTTTGAAGGAGTTGAATATATTGCCAGAGCTGGATGGACTCCAGAGGGAAAATAGTGCGTATGTTAAATTGTCACTCTTTTACAAGTAATTTAGAATCCAGAACTTTAGAAATGTTTGTTACTAGGCCTGTCCTTCAGTTGAAGATGCCTTCACATGTAAATTTGCAGAGTAGTTATTTATGCACAGAGAATTTCTCCTGAGCTAAGTGAGCTTGCAGATTTGTAATCTTGTAAGCATAGGAGCATTGCGTTTTTATTCTGTCTTTTACATAGCCAGTCATGGTTTCAGTACTTTCTGTGGTTAAATTGTATGACCTTAGGGCTTACATGTAAGGACGTCTGTATTTTGTTATTATATAATTTAAGCAAAATTTTTGTAGATTTTATGTGAAGGTGATTATATGTAGTTCCTAAGGTAGACAACAGGAGTTTCACAAGACTGCCAGTTGTTGACACTAAGGGGAGAAAACAATGTCATAGATCATACGTGGTTTTAGGAGTTTAAAGACAACCACTTTTTAAAAAACTCCACTCAAGCCTAACTGTAAAAAATAAGTATAGAAAAAGCTAATACTTTTAATTAGCCATTTGTAAGTGATAATTTAACATCTACCAAAGCAGTTCTTTAATTGTGATTACAGAAATAACGGATGGGTACTAGAGGAGAGAGCAGGGGAATATTCATTTTCTGAGAGATGGCTTTATTTTTGGTGCTTTTTTGTTTGTTTTGTTTAAATAGTGCTTGGTCCATTCTACTAGATCGCTCCCAAACTCGCCTACAGATAGTGTTGATCTCACCTGAATTATTTATCCCAGTAGAAGATGATGCCATGGAAAGACAGAGACTCATCGAGTCGGTGCCTGACTCTGTGACGCCACTAATTATCTATGAAGAAACCACAGACATCTGGATAAATGTATGTATGCTTTTCTGTACTTGGTTATATATTTTCTCAGAATGCTAAAGCAAGTGAAGTTTTATAGCAAACTATCAAAATGAGTCTTTTAAATTCAGAGTAAACATGAATATTATTTGCTTAGTTTGAACATTGTAAATCAAAATATTTGTAGATAGAAAGATGTCACTGAAATGACATCTCCCGGCTACAAATTTTCTCTTGTTCCCGGACACATCAGGTATTGAAAAACACCTCATCAGCGCCTCTGAGGAGGACCTGAGTGGAAATATAGAAGAGAATTTCTCTTTTAAGTTGGCAAACTATACCAAAATTTACCAGTTGGGAGTGAGTTTATCATTTTCTTAAACAAGATACAAAATAAATGAAGCCAGATCACTTCTTGGCTGAGTACAGGCTTTATATGATTCACCCTTCAACTTTTATAGTATTTCTCTTTGGAAAAGAAAAGTCATAAAATTTTGGATAAGAATAAGATTCTGTAATAAGATTTATATCATAAAACCTCATGCCATATTTCAAAGGATTATAGAGATAATGAGTAAGAAAACGCTTTTGGTCATATTTTTCTTTTTTCACCATTTGGGAATGTTTATTTCTCAGTGATGAAGTCTGTGACTAAAGTGAGATAAATCTGAAAGGACAAGATAGAATCTATATTGTAAATATACAGTACCCCTAGCACTAACAGTTACTTATGTTTCAGAATGTATTTATCAATTAATTCTTCTTTCTCTAGCTTAATTGAATTGTTTATGTAGTATTTTCATTAATGTGTATAGTAAATTAAGCTATTCATTTTACAGATCCATGACATCTTTCATGTTTTTCCCCAAAGTCATGAAGATGAAATTGAATTTATTTTTGCCTCTGAATGCAAAACAGGTTTCCGTCATTTATACAAAATCACATCCATTTTAAAGGAGAGCAAATACAAACGATCCAGTGGTGGGCTGCCTGCCCCAAGTAAGAAGTCCTTTCTTATTTAGAAAATACATCTGTTTGTTGGGGGCAGAAAGTGGGAGGGGCAGGATAATATAATGCCTCTTTTGTATACTTTATATACTCTATAAGCATCAGTACTTGCTTCATTAAATTTAATATGTAAGTGAAGCTAAAGTATAAATACATATGTGAAATTACAGGACAGTGTTCTTGATGGCTATATAAGAAACTATTGAGTAATCTCTGGGAAAGGAATTACTTATTTTTGCTTTCTACTTTTGCCTTGACTGTAATTTTTAATTTCCTTAAAGTGAGCCGAAGTCATATTTAGACTGAAAAGGCTGTTTTATTTTTATTTTTTTTTCTAAGATTTTATTTATTTATTTGACAGAGAGAGAGAGATCACAAATAGGCAGAGAGACAGACAGAGAGAGAGATGAGGAGAAGCAGGCTCCCTGCTGAGCAAAGAGCCCAATGCGGGACTCGATCCCAGATCCCTGGGATCATGACCTGAGCTGACGGCAGAGGCTTAACCCACTGAGCCACCCAGGTGCCCCTGAAAAGGCTGTTTTAAAATGTTATTTAGTTATTAGGTATTTTTACCTCCTAGTTTTGTTTTTGGTTTTTACATGCTGTGGCCTTTTTTAAGATTACTTATTAATGAGAGAGAGTGAGAGAGAGCAGCATTGTGAGGCAGAGAGCATGAGTCAGGGAGAGGAGCAGAGGAAGAGGGAGAAGCAGCCTCCCCTCCGCTGAGCAGGGAGCCCAACATGGGGCTCCATCCCAGGACACTGAGATTATGACCTGAGCAAAAATTAAAAGTCAACTGCTTAACTGACTGAGCCACCCACGCGCCCCTCCTTTTTTTTTTCTTTTTTCTTTTCAATACTGTCTGCATCTACTCTGAAGCTAATATTATAGCTCTTCAGATTGATACAATTATGTTGTCCAATTCTGCCCCTCAACCACTGGCAACTACTTTCTGTCTGTATGATTTTGACTATTCTAGATACTTCATATAATTGGGATTATACAGTATTTGCCCTTTTATGTCTATCCTCACTTTGCATAATACCCTCAAGTTTTATCCATGTCATAGTGCATGTGAAAATGTCCTTCCTTTTTAAGGCTAAATAAAAGCTCTATGTAGAGACAACGTTATGTCTTCCATTCATCTCTCTGCAGACACTTGGGTTCCTTCCACATTTTGGCTATTGTGACTAACGCTGCTATGAGCATGGGTGCACAGATACCTGTTTTGAGACCCTGCTTTCAGTTCTTTTGGGTGTATACCCAGAAGTGAAATTACTAGATCAAGTGGCAGTTCTATTTTTAATATTTTGAGGAACCACCATACTCTTTTCTGTGGCAGCTGCACCATTTTACATTCCTATTAGCAGTGCACAAGGGCTCCAGTTTATCAGCATCCTTGCCAACACCTGTTATTTTTCTGTGTGGTATGTTTGTTTGTGTGTTTGGATATAGCCATCCTAGTGAAGTGGTATGAAGTGGTATGTCATTGTGCCTTTGGTTTGCATTTCCCTAATGACTAGTAACATTGTGCATCTTTTCATTTGTCATTATCCATTTCTATGTCTTCTTTGGAGAAATGTCTGTTTGAATCCTTCGCCAACTTTGCAAAAACTTTGCATGTTTTTCTCAACAAGGCCTTTTAAATATCCTTCTTATTTGGGAAACGTGAGCTACATCTTAGGACTAACAAAATAAATACTGCCTATGACTCTGTTCCTTTCCTCGGCCTAATTTTTTTAAGGCAGACTGGATCTTGTATATCCAAGGCAAAGAATTTCTTCCTTGAGAGCCTTAGTTTAACTTGACCCTTAGTGTGACATTGCCCTTACCAGCTCCTCTATTGTTGATAAATTAAATTCGCTTAAGAAATTACAGAAATTTTAGTGCATGAGCAGCAGGGAAGGAGGAGAAACAGACTCCCCACTGAGCAGGGAACACAATGCAGGACTCGCTACTAGGACCCTGGGATTGTGACCTGAGCCGAAGGGAGACGCTTAACCAACTGAGCCACCCAGGAA
The DNA here is from genome assembly GCF_011764305.1 of Mustela putorius furo. Lineage (NCBI taxonomy): Eukaryota > Metazoa > Chordata > Mammalia > Carnivora > Mustelidae > Mustela > Mustela putorius. The sequence goes on along the minus strand of NW_025422045.1, from coordinate 9,083,551 downwards.
CCCTCCAGAAATTTTAGTGATGAAGACGGGTCAAAGAGCTGTGAATAGTAATTAATTAACTAAAACAGTATTTGGGGAACAGTGACAAAATGTTGATTACTTAAAATTGTATAATTTAAAATTTGAAGAATGTAGGAAGTTAACATTCGTCTCTAAAGCCTGGCCTCTTTGTTCCTTCTCAGTGTCTCTTTCTGGGCCCCTCAGTTTATGTACCTCTTCTTTCCCTTCCACTCCTTTCTTCTTAGACTTTCTTGTTCCAAATCTTCCTTTTTCCTTGATACCACTTCATCTTCCTCTTCCGTCTTCTTCCTCAAGTGGCTATAATGTGAAACAATCAGTACTTGTTTCATATATATATCAAATAATACTTACATAGATTTCCTGGACATAAAATTTAAAGTACTAAGTTGAATTTTTATGTCTAAGAAAAAATAAATCAACTTCTTTAACCTTACAGGGACCCTAGTTAAGACTCCCATACCATCTCACCATCTCACCATCTCAGTCTGTCCCTGTCTATCTCTTCCCACAATGCTATTAGGCAAAGAGAAATGGTTTCCATTTTTTAACCTCCTGCTTCGGCCACCAGCCACCGAGAGAGTTGTCTTTACCCAGACAGAATCTCTTAAAGACAAATGGGGCATGTTGGCATTTACCATGGTAATACCCAGTTTATTTTTGGCAGATGAGGAACAATTGTATAAAAATTTTTCTTTTGTGGCTTTTTAAGTAGTTCATTGCATTTCTAGAGAAAATGCCTTGTCAACCAACCCATTAGACTTCTAGGTCTAGGAATACAGTTGCTTTTGAGTTCTTTTCTCGCTTTGCCATCAGAATGTATTTTGCTGGGGCTCCTGGGTGGTTCAGTGGGTTGAGGGCTCTGCCTTTGGCTCAGGTCCTGGGATGGAGCCCCACATTGGGCTCTCTGCTCAGCGGTGAGCCTGCTTCCCCCGCCCCTCTCTGCCTGCATCTCTGCCTGCTTGTGATCTCTGTCTGTCAAATAAATAAAATCTTAAAAGAAAAAATAAGCTATTTTGCTGTTTTTACTTGATTTAGAGGGATCCTTCTACCATTATTCCATTGTATTGTGAAGACTCATAACTTGGAATTTTTTTAACTATAGACTTTTATTAAAGTAAGGTGAAATTCACATAACACTAAATTAACCACTTTAGAATAAACATTTTTTAACTTATTTATTTATATATTTATAAACATATAATACATTTTTATCCCCAGGGGTACAGGTCTGCGAATCTCCAGGTTTACACACTTCACAGCACTCACCATAGCACATACCCTCCCCAATGTTCATAACCCCACCTCCCTTTTCCCAACCCCCCTCTCCCCATCAGCCCTCAGTTTGTTTTGTGAGATTTAAGAGTCACTTATGGTTTGTCTCCCTCCCAGTCCCAAGTTGTTTCATTTATAGAATAAACATTTTAAACAAACATTTTATTTTATTTTTTTTTAGAGATTTCTATATTTATGGTTGGGGAGGGTTCAATGGGGAGAGGGAGAGTGAGAATCTCAAGCCGACTCCCCACTGAGTGTGGAGCCTGTCTTGGGGCTCAGTCTCAACAGCCATGAGATCATGACCTGAGCTGAAATCAAGAGTCTGAGGCCTATGGGGCGCCTGGGTGGCTCGGTGGGTTAAAGCCTCTGCCTTCGGCTCAGGTCATGATCCCTGGGTCCTGGGATCGAGCCCCGCATCGGGCTCTCTGCTCAGCGGGGAGCCTGCTTCTCCCTCTCTCTCTGCCTGCTTCTCTGCCTACTTGTGATCTCTGTCTGTCAAATTAATAAATAAAATCTTTAAAAAAAAATTGCTGTTTAAAGAGTCTGAGGCCTAGCCGACTGAGCAACCCAGGCATCCCTTGAACAAACTTTTTTTTTTTTTTTTTTTTTATTTGACAGAGAGAGATCACAAGTAGACGGAGAGAGAGGTAGGCAGAGAGAGAGAGAGAGAGAGGGAAGCAGGCTCCCTGCTGAGCAGAGAGCCCGATGCGGGACTCGATCCAGAACCCTGAGATCATGACCTGAGCTGAAGGCAGCGGCTTAACCCACTGAGCCACCCAGGCACCCTGAACAAACATTTTTAAATGAATAGTGGCAGGGCACCTGCCTGGCTTAGGTGGTGGAGCATATGACTCTTAATGTCAGTGTCTTGAGTTCAAGCCTCATGTTGGGCATAGAGATTACTTTTTTATGAAAATTAAAACATTAAGAAAAATAAGATGAACAGTGGCATTTAGTACATTCCTACTGTTGTGCAGTCACCACCTATGTCTAGTTTCAAAACATTTTCATTATCCCAGATATAACTTGAATTGTTTAACGTAGAGTAATATTAGAGTAATATTCTTTGTTGTTTCATTTTCTTATAGTCTGATACAGAGTGCTGAATGATAACTATGTTTATCTTTAGGTGATTTCAAGTGTCCTGTCAAAGAGGAAATAGCAATTACCAGTGGTGAATGGGAAGTTCTCGGCCGGCATGGATCTAACGTATGCTCTTTTATTTTCCTGATATGTTTGGTCAACATTTGCTGTGTTTATGCAGTATAAAAAAGCTGTAGTACAACTTCATATGACCCCAGTGTTTTGACAATATTAAGTTAGGGCCTAGAAGAACTCAAGTTTTAGAAAGGAAGAATCTTAGTTTAAATTATAAATCACCCATTTTATAGCCCTGGTATTCAATGTGTTCTGGTTACTTAGGTTCACCATTTTCAAATATAGTGTTGCTGCTTAATAAGGAAAGGGCTGGTCCATATTTTCTGAGTCTGCCAAAGTTGTAAGTTGAGATATTCTTTGAAAATTATTTTTGTATCTCTCTTGGATGGCTCATGTCATTTCTACTTTAGAAATTGCATTTAACTACTTCTGAGGTAGTGCTTCTCTTTCACTTACCTGTTTATCTTATCTCACAAATTTAAAGTTCTATCCAGCAACTTCAAAGAGTGGTGGACATATACACAGAGTGCAGGTTGATACGGAAAAGGAGGAAAACCCACCCTCTTTCCTCTTAGCATGCAGCTTTCTGTAGCAATTCAATGAAGTCTAATTATTTTTCCTTTTGCCTTTTATAGTACCTTGTGTTTTATTTGTACGTTCAGTTAGGTGGTCAGTTTCCTGAGAACTCTAAGAACTCCACCCTTTATGTGTGTGATACATTCAGTTAAGTTGATGTGTATGCTACCAGGATTTAGGGAAGGCCTTTGATTTCCTCAAACTGATTTGGAGATTTATTAAAGGATTATGTGTACTGGCTGCTATAGAAGTCACTTGGTCCCCAAGGTGGTAAAGGAGAAAAAGTGAAGATCTGGGCTTCAGGTTTGGTTTTATTGGTAAAAACTTTAGAATATCACAAGTAACCATTAAAGTCTAATGTCCACTGAGAGTCTCACATGGCCTTCTGGTTATATATCCAAATATATCTTTTCTGTCTAAGGAAATTGGATGTTATTATCATTTGAGAACAGTCTTACTGTGGATAATAAAAAATTATACTATTGTAAAGTTCCTGCTGTGTAATGGTTGGATAATACTGAGGGAACCCACAGAATTGTATTTACATAGATCAGACTCTTATTTAGTTTTCTTCCCTTTTTTTCGGTCATGCTTACTTATGTAATGTGTTTGTGTCTCCCTTTCTTACTCTTCCATATCCCCTCTATCCTCACCTTATTTTTTAATATATATTATTTATTTATTTGACAAAGATCGCAAGTAGGCAGAGAGGCAGGCAGAGAGAGAGAGAGGAGGAAGCAGGCTCCCTGCTAAGCAGAGAACCCGATGCGGGGCTTGATCCCAGGACCCTGGGATCATGACCGGAACCGAAGGCAGAGGCTTTAACCCACTGAGCCACCCAGGTGCCCCTGGCCTTATTTTTTTTTAAGTTACATTTTCCTCTGCTTTTGCCAGTGACCTTATTCCCACCCAAAGATTTTGAATAGCAATAATTGGGTAAAGCTTTGAGCCTTTTAAGCCCATGTTCTCCTCAGTGTTGGAGAGTGGTTCTCAAAGTATGGTCCTTGGACCAGCTGCACAGCCTAAGCATCGCCTGGGAACATTTTAGAAACGTAAATTCTTGTGTCCACTCCAGACCCTCTGAATCAGAAATTCTGGTGGCAGAACCCAGCAGTTTGTTTAACAGACCTCTCAAGGTGATTCTGATACTTCTGTTTAATAAAAGTAGTCACTTGAAGTAAAGAAAGAACCTTTAAATCAGGGGAGAAATTAACCAGTAATTTCTCCAGTTTTGAAAGGTCAGCTGCTAGGTCAAGAGCAGAACCTATCCTAACCATTTGCGCAGATTGACACATGCCTGTGAAACTTCATGAATGTTTGTTCTGGCATTTCCTCTCCCTTGTATCCTTTCTGTATATGTCACTACTTAATCTCAACTGTGTTTCTTTCTATACCTGTGTGTGCTAAAATATAATTAATAATGAAGAAACAACTTCTTGGAGAAAATGTGGCATTTTAAAATACTTGCTTTTGGAAATGTATCTTTGTTTTCTTTGCTGTGTAAAAAAATTTGAATTTCATTAAACACTGTTTGAGTATACTGGTAGAAGATTTTTTAAAGGGACAATAAAAGCCATTTATTTAGACTCCTATAATTTGTGAAGAATATTAAATGACTTCAGCTGTGAGTTTACTTACAGTTTTTTTGAGTTCTGAATGAAGACTTAAAAGATTTTTTTTAAAGATTTTATTTATTAGACCCAGAGAGAGAGATCATAAGTAGGCAGAGAGGCAGGCAGAGAGAGAGGGGAAGCAGGCCCCCCGCCGAGCAGAGAGCCCGATGTGGGGCTCAATCCCAGGACCTGAGATCATGACCTGCGCCGAAAGCAGAGGCTCAACCCATTGAGCCACCCAGGTGCCCCAAGACTTAAAAGATTTTATCCATACTTATTTATAAACTATACCAGTATTAAAATTGTAATTGAGTTCTGTTACTTCCCAACCCCGTAGATAAAGTACTTTTGTAAGTTTGTAAAAAAAAAAAAAAAAAAAGAAAAACCAAAAAAAGTATTGCCTAAGATAATACTGCACTGAGAAATATGCAGGTTTCTAAAATTAGACTCTTATATATGCATGAATGGTTGACCTAAGCTGGGATATAGGTATGTTTTTTCCCTGTAAAGTGTTGTAATTTTAATGAAATAACTCTTGCATTTTAAGAAAAGCCCACATTTCAACCACATAGGAAACTAACAATAGCATGCAATTCAAATGTCCTTTTTCCTTGTGGACAAAATCTATTCTTAGGTAAAAGTCATAAGCAAAACCAGCTCAGGTTTATTAACATTGGTGGCAAAATTTTTTAAGAGGCACAAGTGAAAGGGTGACTCAAATGATTCTAAATAAAATTGGGAATTGTTTGTTGAATTACTAAGCTGGCCAGTGTCCTGCTAGCACTGATTTTTCTTTTTTTTTTCTTTTCACAGATCCAGGTTGATGAAGTCAGGAAGCTGGTATATTTTGAAGGCACCAAGGACTCTCCTTTGGAACATCACCTATACGTGGTCAGTTATGTAAACCCTGGAGAGGTGACAAGGCTGACCGACCGTGGCTATTCCCACTCTTGCTGCATCAGCCAGGTATTAAGTCCCTGTTGGAAAAGAGTTTTCTATCATATAAAAACCTTCTGCTCTTGACATACTCCTTTAGAATAATGTAAAAATCAGTGAAATTGGCCTGCTGAAGTCTGATCCTCTGAGGAAAAACTTTAAAAAGTCTACCTTTAGGGGCGCCTGGGTGGCTCAGTGGGTTAAAGCCTCTGCCTTCGGCTCAGGTCATGATCTCAGGGTCCTGGGATCGAGCCCCACGTTGGGCTCTCTACTCGGTGGGGAGCCTGCTTCCCCCACTCTCTCTGCCTTCCTCTCTGCCTACTTGTGATTTCTCTCTCTCTGTTAAAAAAAAAAAAAGTCTACCTTAAAAAAAAATTGTTTATTTGAGAGAAAGCCAGAGAGTGCACACAAGCAGGGGGGAGGGGCAGAGGAGAGTGAGAAGGAGGCTCTTAGCTGAGCAGGAAGCCCAATGTGGTGCTCTTGCAGGACCCTGAAATCATGACCTGAGCCTAAGGCTGACGCTAAACGAACTGAACCACCCAGGCGCCCCCAAAAAGTCTACTCTTAACTTCAGCATTGTATATGGACATAAATGGTCCAACTCTAACCGTACTCCTGCTCTAGCACCAGGACAGATGTAGCACCTTTTTATTTTTCCATGGGGAAAAAGTAATTGTTTCTCCTTTCTCTAGCATTGTGACTTCTTTATAAGTAAGTATAGTAACCAGAAGAACCCACACTGTGTGTCCCTTTACAAGCTGTCAAGTCCTGAAGATGACCCAGCTTGCAAAACAAAGGAATTTTGGGCCACCATTTTGGATTCAGCAGGTACTCATTTTCCTGAACCCAATTTTATGCAGGATTTGTATATAAGTGCACTAAACCCATTTCATAGGTCCACATTTCTCAACTCTCACCACCACTTGGCCCTGAGCTTCTGAGTTCTGATCCCACCCTTCCTGTTCTATCAACCACCAGATAAGATGGGTTACCTCCCATTCCAAGCAAGAGCAGGTTTTTGGAAGCCTTTTTGAAGTTTTTAAATTTCATTTTATTTTTTATTTAAGCAATCTTTACACCCATTGTGGGGCTCAAACTCATGACCCCTGGATCAGGAGTCACACGCTCTTCCAACTGAGCCAGCCAAATGCCCCTGGAGGGCTTTTTTGAAAATAAGAATAAAGGCTCCGTAGCTCAGGGGTTAGAGCACTGGTCTCGTGAAAATAAGAATAAAATAGTCACAATATCAGCTAAAAAATGATTTGTTCACATGTTTGGGTAATTTCCCAGCTAAACAGATGAAGAAAATGTACATGAAACTAATAAGACTGAGCAGGGAAGCTGCAGCTTCAGGGAATAACGAGCTGGTAGCTTTCTTAACTTTTTAAGCACTTACCGTGGCCATTTTAATAAAAGATAGAACACTTGTTCTATAGGGAGTGAATAGCACTGTGAATTACCTATTTTTTAAATGCTTGATTTCTTAAACAAAAAATGTTATGTATCAAATCCTTTTTCCTGTTAAGCATTTTCCTTCATGAATAGCTTCTGAGGGATTAACAAAGTAGTGCAAAACCACAGCGCATGTTCCAGTGTCCACAGGTAGATTTGTAATATGGTGATGATCTCTGCTTAGACTGTGACATCATCCAGTGTACAGAGACTTAGGACAGGTCTGTATAGCTTTGTTAAACCAAATACTGATCATCACTTTCATTTTTTTCTGGGTCCTGGTTAGGCTTACTCTCTGGTGATCAGAAACAAATGTTTATTGAGCACCTGCTGTGAGCAAGTTAAACTGAGTTAAATTTGTGCTTCCAGTTTCTGGTCAGATATATGGCTTAACCATCATTAAGTTATATTGAACCAAGCACAAAGTGTTTGTATACTTCTGTATCTAAACACCTCCTAGGCTCTAAGGATTATTCAGATTATTGTGTACCTCTTGTTGAAATAATTTAATATAAATGTTCATTTAATTTTCTTTCTTAAAGATAAATGTTCTTGAGTAATTTCTTATCACCTGTAAGGGGGATGGTCATTTATTTGGGGGGGAGGGGAGTTGTGGGATCATGGTTTTTTGTCCTTGCTCTCAGATTGCAGAGAACTCCTTTTATGTACTTTTTTTTTGTTATCTCCTCATAGGTCCTCTTCCTGACTACACCCCTCCAGAGATTTTCTCTTTTGAAAGTACTACTGGATTTACATTGTATGGGATGCTGTACAAACCTCATGATCTACAGCCTGGAAAGAAATACCCCACTGTGCTGTTCATATATGGTGGTCCTCAGGTGGGTGTATTTCCTTATTTTATTTAATTTTCACTCCAGTATAGTTAATATATACTGTTATATTAGTTTCAGATGTACAGTATAGTGATTCAGCAATTCTGTACATCACCCAGTGCCCATCATTACAGCTGCACTCCTTAATCCCCATCACTCATTTCGCCTGTCTTCCCACCTACCTTTGAGGTGGGCATATTTGTATATATACATGTGAGTGTGTTTAGGTGCTTTGTTTTTTAAATGTCTAGTCAGTTCAAGTTAAGAGCATTGTTGGGCCTCTGCTGTTACTGACTTTGGCTTGTGTTCTAATTCCTGTTTAGAAGTTGGGTTTTGTTACATGGCTAATTTATAAAGCAGTGTCAGTTTCTTAATTTACAGTAGGACTGTAACTGTCATGGGGAATGGAATATTCATGTCAGCAGATAAATACATTACCTTTTATGTAGAGAAGAAACTTGTTTGGGAAGTGAAATTAAGTAGTTAACTGTCTTGGTAAATAAAAAGAGTTTTTTGTTTTGTTTTGTTTTTAAAGATTTTATTTATTTATTTGACAGAGAGAGATCACAAACAGGCAGAGAGGCAGGCAGAGAGAGAGGAAGGGAAGCAGGCTTCCTTCTGAGCAGAGAGCCCGATGCGGGGCTCTATCCCAGGACCCTGAGATCATGACCTGAGCCCAAGGCAGCGGCTTAACCCACTGAGCCACCCAGGTGCCCCAATAAAAAGAGTTTTAATAGATATTTTCAGAAGACTTGGTAGCCTGAATTCCATCTCTTCATTCTAAGTCTGTATCTCTCAAGCAGACCAGAATACTTTTACCATCTTGGTAAGGCAACTGCTACAGTACCATTCAGCATTGTAAGAAATTTACACCTGAATTTTCCTTTTTCTTGATTAAATTTTAGCATGTGAATATTAAGTAAATCCTGTTGACTATCAGAGTAAGGTATTTGGGGTATGTGCATTCGTTAATTGGCACTTTTAAAAAATGTTTATTGATTATATTATCTTACTGTTGGGGCCTTAAAGAAATAGAATATAGGGGGCGCCTGGGTGGCTCAGTGGGTTAAAGCCTCAGCTTTCAGCTCAGGTCATGATCCCAGGGTCCTGGGATCGAGCCCCACGTCGGGCTCTCTGCTCTGCAGGAAGCCTGCTTCCTCCCCTCGCTCTCTCTGCCTGCCTCTCTGCCTGCCCCTCTGCCTACTTGTGATTTCTCTCTCTCTGTCAAATAAATAAATAAAATCTTAAAAAAAAAAAAAAAAAAAGAAAGAAATAGAATATAGTTATCCTGTTTTTATAATGCAGTTCTTGCCTCCATAAATATCCTTTATAATTATATCCAGTTAATATCTGGAAAGGTATCTGGATGCTAAGACATCCAAAAAGTAGGGATCCCTGGCTGGCTCAGTCAGCAGAGCACGTGACTGTTGATCTTGGGGTCATGAGTTCAAGCCCCACGTTGGGTGTAGTACTTTAAAAATAGAAAAGAAAAAGACATACAAAAAATAACATAAAAGCAAAATAACTGCATAAGCCACAAAATCTCAGCAATGACAGTCATAGATCAAGTTAAATCACTTTGCCATCGTTAATTGTGTTTTATAAACAAAACATGATTCACATTTGTATTATACTCATCTATACATAAATGATAAACAAAACTATAAATAGTCAAATTAGCCTTCTGTTAAAAACTTGAAGCCAAATCTTTGTAAACTTTAAAAAAAAAGTCTTGGGGTGCCTGCGTGGCTCATTTGGTTAAGTATTTGACTCTTGATTTTGGCTCAGATTGTGATCTGAGATTCATTAGTTCGAGCCCTAGCCCTCTACTTGCATAGTCTCTCTCTCAAATGAATAAATACTTAAAAAATAAAGGCTTAATACAAAGAAATTTAAGAAAGAAATTATAAGACACTCTCAGAAGCTTTACATGTTCTGGTATATTATTTTTATATTAAGGCTAAGTAAGTAAGAAGTGAGTAAGAAGGATGTTTCTCCTTTCCAGTGAAGAAATGATATATGATATATGTGACAAATACACTTTAAGACGAACTGGTTATGTGGATCTTTAAGACTAAAGGATTCCTTTACATTATTCCATGTTACTAATTATGTTTTAAAAGCCACAGCATGTGCCTAGATGGCTCAGTAGGTCAAGCATCTGCCTTCAGTTTAGGTCATGATCCCAGAGTCCTGATATTGAGCCTGCATCAGGCTTCCTGTTGGTTGGGGAACCTGCTTCTCCCTCCTCTTTTGCTGCTCCCCCTGCTCATGCTTGCTCTCTCTTTCAAGTAAAAAAATAGTAAATAGGGCGCCTGGGTGGCTCAGTGGGTTAAAGCCTCTGCCTTCGGCCCAGGTCATGATCCCAGGGTCCTAGGATCGAGCTCCACATCAGGCTCTCTGCTCTGCGGGGAGCCTGCTTCCTCCTCTCTCTCTCTCTGCCTGCCTCTTTACCTACTTGTGATCTGTCTGTCAAATAAATAAAATCTTTAAAAAATAGTAATAAATAAAAATATTTTTTAAAAGGTTTTTTTATTTACTTGACATAGAGATAGAGGGCACAGTAGGCAGAGTAGCAGGCAGAAGGAGGGAGAAGCAGGCTCTGCTCAGCAGGGAGCCCGATGCAGGACTTGATCCGAGGACCCTGGTAGTATGACCTGAGTCGAAGGCAGCTGCTTAACTGATGGAGCCACCCAGGCGCCCCTAAAAATAAATTTTTGATTAAATCTAATTATTAGTCCAAATCATGTTCCTTCTTGGTGTATATTCAGGTCAAAGTGGGAATCTACTGATTGGCAACAGTGTCACAATTTATAACATGAAGTGAATTACTTTGTCACTAAATGTAGCAATGTCTATAGTTGGACAAAAGTGAAATCCAAGAAAAGCCAATATATCTGATTAAAGTCATCTAGGGTTAGTTCTTTGAACTCTTTATTAATAACAGCTGTATGTTTTAAAATGTTTATTTAACAAATCCTTGTGATGTTTCGTATGTGCTCGACACTGTTTTATAAATACAAATGAACAAGAAAACGGGCTGAGTGATAGCAGGACACAGGTTTTGTAGAACTGGTACTGAAGGAGACTTCTGAATTCTCAGTGGCAAAGGCCATTATGTTTAAGTACCTTACTTCAGAAATAGCAGACCTCTGGCTGCAAAGGCATAAACACTCGCTCTTGGGGCACATGTTCATATCAGGCAGTTGAGCCAATTTTGTGTGTGAAAACAGGCAAAGAAGTGAAGTAGTTTTGGGCGCCTGGGTGGGTCAGTGGGTTAAGCCGCTGCCTTCAGCTCAGGTCATGATCTCAGGGTCCTGGGATCGAGTCCCGCATCGGGCTCTCTGCTCAGCAAGGAGCCTGCTTCCCTCTCTCTCTCTCTGCCTGCCTCTCCATCTACTTGTGATTTCTCTCTGTCAAATAAATAAATAAAATCTTTAAAAAAAAAAAAAAAAAAAAGAAGTGAAGTAGTTTTAAGATTTAATTATTTGAGGGGCTCCTGGGTGGCTCAGTGGGTTAAAGCCTCTGCTTTCGGCTTGGGTCATGATCCCAGGGTCCTGGGATCGAGCCCCATGTCGGGCTCTCTGCTCAGCAGGGAGCCTGCTTCCTCCTCTCTCTCTCTCTCTCTCTCTCTCTCTGCTTGCCTCTCTGCCTACTTGTGATCTCTCTCTGTCAAATAAATAAATAAAATCTTTAAAAAAAAAAAAAGATTTAATTATTTGAGAGAGAGAGAGAGTGAGTTCGAGCACATGGGGCAGGGAGAGGAGAGGAGGGGGGCAGAGGGAGAGGAAGAGAGAGTCCTCAAGCAGACTCCCTGCTGAGCACAGAGCCAGACATGGGGCTTGGTCCAGGACCCTGAGACCAGGAGCTGAGCAGAAACCAAGAGTTGGACACCCAACGGACTGTGCCACCCGGAAGGGACCCGGAAGTTGTTTTCTTTAAATATTCATATTTGTCTTCTGTGCCTACTATTTCTTTTTTCAACTCCTTTCCTTTTTGCCCCTCCTCCCAAGAGAGAAAGGGAAAACACTGTTAAACTATACTGGAATTAAAATTTTTTTTAAAAATTTAAAAAAAAAAAGAAAGGGAAGACATCATTCTCCTATCTCCATTTTTCATTCATTTATTCAGCAAAAAGTCATTGAGTTCCTATTATGTGGCTATTGTTCTAGGCTGTGAGGATACCGTAGCAAACAAATCGGACTAATGTCCCACCCTCATGGAGTTTAATGAGGGAAATAATAAATGACTAGATATATAAATGATGTAACTTAATATAATGAAAGTGCTATGTATAATTATTGGGAAAGGGGATGGCAAAGAGACTAAAATGGGAGTTCTGGTAGGAAGTTCAGGGAAGGTCTTTGAGGGTATGTACGTAAGATGAGGAGTGAATCACCTTAAAGATCTGAGGGAAGAGCATTCCAGATGGAGGCAACAGTAAATGTCAAGGTCCTGGGATTAGAATCAAGTTGGTATAGCTGATAATAAGGTTAGAGTATAGTGCACAAGTAGAGATTGGGTATTAGGTAAGGTCAGAGAAATAGCCAAGGGCCAGATGATGTAAAATCTTAAAAGGCAATGGTAAGGATTTTAGAATAAGGTCTAAACTCTTTACCAGTTGGAGGGAGATAAGCTATAAAGTGTTATGTAATTTACATTTTAAAATCATCCCTCTGCTACTGTGTGAATAGACTGTAGGAGGACAGGAGTAGAAACAGGAAGACCAGTTTCGCAGTTGCTACAGAGGTACTGGATATCCAGAAATTCAAAAAGAGAAGATTCTTTCTCCCTCTGCCTACTGCTCCCCCTGCTTATGCCCTCTCTCTCTGTCTGACAAATAAGTAAATAAAATCTCTACATAAAAAGAGAAGATTCTTTACACATAGCATGCACAACCTAGTCTATCCTAATAAATGCTCAGTATGTATTTATTGTGTGAAGATGGTGTTGACTCTTATTTAAATTGCTGAATTGGTTTTCCTGTTAGTTTCAGCCAGGAAAAGAACTTTTCATTTTTAAGGCACCTGCGTGGCTCTGTCTCTTAATGTCCCACTCTTGGTTTTGGCTCAGGTCATGATCTCACAGTTGTGAGACTGAGCCCTGCTTTTAAGATAGAGCCCTGCATAGATCTCTGTGCTCAGGGGGGAGTCTGCTTTTGATTCTCTCTCTCCCTCTTCCTCTCTCCCCAAATCACTCTCTCTCTAAATAAATAAATTTTTAAAAAACAAAATAAGGGGCACCTGGGTGGCTCAGTGGGTTAAGCCTTTGCCTTCAGCCCAGGTCATGATCTTGGGGTCCTGGGATCAAGCCCCACATTGGGCTCTCTGCTCAGCAGGAAGCCTGCTTTCCCCTCTTTCTGCCTGCCTCCCTGCCTACTTGTGATCTCTGTCTGTCAAACAAATAAAATCTTTTTTAAAAAAACAGCAACATGAAAACTTCTTTCATTTTTGCCAGAATCTTCTTTGTCATTGTTTAATGTTTGTCTTCATTTCCACCAAACCCTAACCTTCTCTAAGTTTTTCTGTATTAATTAAAGTCCTCTGAGTGACTGGGTGGTTCAGTCATTAAGCATCTGCCTTCAGAGTCCTGGGATCAAGCCTCTCATTGGGCTCCCTGCTCTGCAGGAAGCCTGCTTCTCCCTCTCCCACTGCCCCTGCCGGTGGTGTTCCCTCTCTCATTGTGTCTCTCTCTATGTCAAATATATAAATAAAGTCCTCTTTTAGGGGCACCTGGCTGGCTCAAAAGAGCATGTGACTCTTGATCTCGGGGTCATGAGTTCAAGCTCCATGTTGGATGTAGAGATTACTTAAATAAAAAACTTTAAAAAAAGTAGTCCTCTTTTCTCTAGTTTTGTTTTGTTTTGTTTGAAGATTTCATTTATTTGACAGAGATCACAAGTAGGCTGAGAGGCAGGCAGAGAGAGAGAGAGAGAGAGAGGAGGAAGCAGGCTCCCCGCTGAGCAGAGAGCCTGATGCGGGACTCAATCCCAGGACCCTGAGACCACGACCTGAGCCAAAGGCAGCGGCCCAACCCACTGAGCCACCCAGGCGCCCCCTCTTTTCTCTAGTTTATTTCTGTTAAGGCACTAAACTTGTGTTTAGTTTCTCAGTCATTTTGAAGCATGATAGTGTGGTAAGTGGTTTAAGAATTATCCTACCTTTTGCACTGATTTGTATAACAGGAAAAAGGAAACTGAACTGGTCGCAGTATTTCATTAAAATATTAAATTTTTCTGCTACTGGTCAGGGACAACCCCAGAAGAGACTTGTAGGAAAGAAAAATGATCTTAATATCCTTGTCTCCGTCATTTGAATGACACACTTCTTCAGGGTAGCAATAATGATTTTAGTAACTTTTTTTTTTTAAGATTTTTATTTATTTACTTGAGAGAGAGAGATCACAAGTAGGCAGAGAGGCAGGCAGAGAGAGGTGAGGAAGCCGACTCACTGCTGAGCAGAGAGCCCAATGCGGGGCTCAATCCCAGGACCCTGGGATCATGACCTGAGCCAAAGGCAGAGGCTTAACCCACTGAGCCACCCAGGTGCCCCTTTAGTACCTTTTTCTATGGGGCAGTTTAAATCTCTTGTCTTGTATGTAATGAGTATCTTGGTTTTAAAGTCTATAGTTGCTCAGTAATTCCCCTGGACCTTGACTGTAAAGTTGAAAAAGAAAAAGGAACAACATAAACATGAGAAATTTAAGTTAACTTAAAAATGAATGAGGGAGAGGGGGAATCGGAGAGTTGCTAATCGCCTAGTACAGAGTCTCAATTATGCAAGATGAATAGTCCAACGTTGTCCTATAGTTCATGATACTGTATTGTACATTTAAAATTTTGTTAAGAGGGTACATCTTGTGATGTGTTCTTGCTACAAGAAAATAAAATTTTATTTTAAAAGCAAAATAATACAAAAAATTCAAGCTTTCTACTTTCCACAGCATCCTGCCTCTTAATGCTTTTTTATGCTACCATATAATAAATTTCACTGAAGTTGTATTTCTTCCTCAGGTGCAGTTGGTGAATAATCGATTTAAAGGAGTCAAGTATTTCCGCTTGAATACCCTAGCCTCTCTGGGTTATGTGGTTGTAGTGATAGACAACAGGGGATCCTGTCACCGAGGGCTTAAATTTGAAGGCGCCTTTAAATACAAAATGGTGTGTGAGCATACAAACATTTTTCTTTTAAAGACATTTACATTTTGTGTTTCATTGTTTGGTATGAAATCTCAGAGAGGAAGTTGGGAAAAGGGGCTGTGAATGAGTGAGAGAGAGAGAGAATGTGTGTGTGTGTGTGTGTGTGTGTGTGTGTGTGTGTGTGTTAGAGTTCAGGGTTGGGAGGGAAGATGCAACTTGATATTCAGTAGTCTAGCTCACGTCTACCTGTTTACCTGTATATAACTTCGGGGAGCTGAGATAGAACCACTTTTACAGAGAAATACCCTTTCTTTCTATGTTGTATATCCAGCTTAGCCAAAAAGCAGCACCATAGTTTTCAGCATCCTGTGCCCTATTGAGAGGAATAATTGAGATTTGTTCTGTCCTCTGTGAAGAGAGAAACCAACTGGTTAGTGCCTTCCTTGTGACAAGCCTCTTTCTCTCTACAGGAAGCTTTAAATGCTACCTTTTAGAGATGCCCCATGTCCTTTCTGCTGCTTTGGGAAATGATGAGAATCCGATGTTCCTTTTACACAGTAAGGCAGTTACTGTGTTTGCCAGTGTATTGGACATGCTGAGTAAGACATGGGATTTTCTCCCACAGCCAGTTCTTTGACCTTATGTTGTATTCTCATGTAAGTTTTTTTGTTTTTATTTTTGTTTTTGGCTCAGTGAAGTGAGATTGTGTGCACTGGCAGGCCTAGTAATACAAACAAGGTGGTGGTGGTAGGAATTAGGACTTAATAGGACATTAAAGAAGTAGTGTATGTTCAGTTCCTAGATGTAGATGATGGGGAAATAGGAGGATAAGACCTCAAGAGTGATTCCTTCTGCTTTACTGCATTAAGTTTTAAAAAGAAGTAAATTTAGTCAACCACTTAAGGGGGCTGATTTTTTGTCTTTGGGTATAGGAAGGCTTGTTACAAGGAAGATGCTGACCTCTTAGCAGACAACAGAACAAATGGAAGGGGGAAATACCCGTATAGTGAGGGACAGTTTGGGTCTCAGTAGGAAAGAACTTTGTGACTAAGGGGTAACTAAACTCTAGGACTGACTAGCAACAGAAACCATAGGCCCCTATCTCTAAATAGAGTTTAAAACAATTTTTTTTTGGGCAACAGAATCTCAATTGATAATTAATTCTTTAAAAACTACAGGTATTTTTAGTAAAATCCATTTTCAGCTTTAAAAACACTCTGGTAATGAGACTTCTATTTATCAGAATCAGTGAAATGTTCTCCCTTTTTTGACAGGGTCAAATAGAAATTGATGATCAGGTGGAAGGACTCCAGTATCTAGCTTCTCAATATGATTTCATTGACTTAGATCGTGTGGGCATCCATGGCTGGTCCTACGGAGGATACCTCTCCCTGATGGCATTAATGCAGAGGTCAGATATCTTCAGGGTATGTGACTTCCTACTGTATTTCTTTTTGCAATGGAGGTTGAATTTTCTGTCAATTAAGGATATAAGGAAGTGTCTATTTTCTGAAGGTTTACAGAGTTTGCAATATTAGGGAATGTTAAGATTTGTGTATCTAACAGCCATGTGAGATATATATTTACATATCTATCTATATGTATGTATTAAAAAACACTTGTGAAATTGATGGCCAGTTGTTAGCTATTTATAGACACGCCAAAGATTGTGGGAGATAGTCATGATTAGTAAAACACACACACACACACACACACACACACACACACACAGAATTGTAATTACTAATTTAATTGCTGGACTGCAAGCTCTGAGGGTGGGGACTTGTGTGCCCTGCATATCACTGTAACCTGAGTAACCAAGCACAATTCTTGGCACATAAGTAAGGTCCTAAGTAAATCTTTATTGAGCGAATAACATACTATATATATAAACGATGGTTACAATTTTATAAATAACTTCCTAGAAAAATATGCTGGAAGGAAATACATAAAGATGTTAAAAGTTGTTAAGAGAATGGCAATTATGAAATGTTTTTCTTCTTTACTATTTCAATAACATGATTTTATCTTACAGTAAAAAATAATTTTAAGAACGAAAATGATAGGGTTTTTGCTTTTGCATGTATATTCAGATAATCTTTATAATAACCACAAAATAAACTCTGAAAACTGCCATAATTTTCCCAGACTTGCAGCTGTTGAGAAAGTAATTAGAATATTTAAATATAAAACTATGTGGGAACCTTAAAATGGGGAAAGTGTTTAGTGCTTAAATATATTTCATTCATTGTTTAAAATTCTGAATTACCAACAGAGGCTAAAAAAGAAAAAAGAAATGGCTACTTTCCTATATAGAGCTGAGACTTGTCACACTTTTTTTCCCCAGCAGCAGGAATGAGTTTGCACTGAGCCATTCACATGTTCTATCTAGTTCAGTCTCCCCTTTTAACAAAGGGACCTGCGTGTGTATTTCAGCTAGTCCAGGTTAAGGATTTAGTATATGGCATGCCTGTGGAGCATGAAGCTAACTGACTCACAAAGTATCAAGTTCTTGACCTTGGCACTTCACTTTGATTTTCTGAGTTGCTTGAGACCATGTAAGCCCCAGTTGTGGGGCCAAAGCCTAAGGATAATTTAAGCCTATAAATTTGCAGTTACACATTCTTATTGCTAGCCATTGTTTTTTGGATCACACTTGATTGTTACTGTTGTCTTCTGTAGGTTGCTATTGCTGGGGCCCCAGTCACTCTGTGGATCTTCTATGATACAGGCTACACAGAACGCTATATGGGCCACCCTGACCAGAATGAGCAGGGCTATTACTTAGGATCTGTGGCCATGCAAGCAGAAAAGTTTCCCTCTGAGTAAGTTCAAGCTTTAAAATCAAGATTATAAATTTAAAATTGTAGTGTTAAAACTTGTCTTTAATAACAATGAAAACTACAAATACTGTAAAACCAAGACTAATATTTTATAGACTACTCAAATGGCATGACTAGTTCTCAAAGGTGAATTACAGACCAGTTCATATAACCTGGTTTTATTACAGCTTATATTTGAAGCAATTACTGTGCTGAAAGAAGTTTAAATATATAACTGTTTCAAGGTGAAAAATTATGTTTCTGCTTAAATATTTTCTATAGACAACATTTATGATTTTTCTTTCTCTAGGAACGTGCTATGATTATTGATATATGCCAATATCTTCGTAAGAAATTAAACACAATTTTTCATTACATGTAGTGTCTGGTTACTGTATTATAAATTTATTATTGAAAATGTTGAATTCTGAATTCTTGGGGCACCTGGGTGGCTCAGTGGGTTAAAGCCTCTGCCTTCAGCTCAGGTCATGATCCCAGGGTCCTGGGATCCAGCCCCACATCTGGCCGTCTGCTCAGCAGGGAGCCTGCTTCCTCCCCTCTCTGCCTGCTTCTCTGCCTACTTGTGATCTCTGTCTGTCAAATAAATAAATAAAATCTTTTAAAAAAAAATTGAATTCTTATTTTAACATTATAGTATAAGGAAGTTAACTTTATTATTAACATTAACTATATTACATAGTTATATATGTCTTTATATAATTGTATTTTATATTACATAACTATATATAGTTGTATATATTACGTAACTATAATGGTAACTAATAGTTAATTGTGATCAAAGAAGTTAAGTGGTTTTCCCAAGAACTCTATTTTGCCTAATCCTGTGATACTTTCATTTCTCTAGACCAAATCGTTTACTACTTTTACATGGATTCTTGGATGAGAATGTCCATTTTGCACACACCAGTATATTACTGAGTTTTTTAGTGAGGGCTGGAAAGCCATATGATTTACAGGTGAGTTCTTTATTTTCTGATTGAATTAAGTAGTGATTAGTGATTTGATTACTTTGAAATATAATAAACTATGGAGTAAAGCTGAATTTTCAGTTGTGGCCGCTCTCTCCTTAAGGGATCTAAAGTCATAGGCATAGTTAGTAGCGCCTCTAGTTGGGTAAAAAATAAGATTCTGTTGAAGCTGGGATAAGAACTGGCTTATATGACCAATATGGGCCTATTCTGTTGAAGTTGGGCTAAGAAATGACCTATATGGGCTAAGTACTAGATTATATGACTTGTGTATCTGTAATTGCTTTCAGTTTGTAACCATGGAAAAAATGACAGGAGTCTATTCAGTATCCTCCTTTTCTTTACATGATCTTTTAATTTTATATCTTATATTTTATTTTAATTTTATAATTTTTATATTGACATTGGAATAGAAAGCCATAGGTTAACCACCTTCATTGCTCCATTACTCAAAAAAAAGGGTTTTAAAAGATAACCTATTCATTTTTTTCCTCCTTTGTACTTCTTTCACAGATTATTATTCCTAAGAGTGAAAAATATTACTTTTTCCGTTTCATGTCTCAGTTGACGTTTAGGATTTATGTAGATAAACTATGAGCTGTTTATCTGTAGCAGCAGTTTTCAAGCATTTTGGTCTCAGGACCCCTATGCACACCAAAGAGCTTTTGTTTATGTGGGTTTTGTCTGTCTGTATTTCTCAAAGAACATATTAAAACTAAGAAAAATTTTGTTTTTTAAAGTTTATTATTTAAGTAATCTTTACACCCAGTATGGAACTCGAACTCACAACCCCAAGAACAGGAGCACATGGTCTTCTAACTGAGCCAGCTAGGCATCCCCAAAACATAGAAAAATTTAAAAATACTTTTTAAAAAATAATAATCAACTATTACATATTAACACAAATAATAATTTTTGTGTGGGAGAAAAGCTATTTTCCAAAATACAAAAAAAAGAAAGAAATAGCATTGTTTTTACATTTTTGTAAAATCCCTTTAATGTCTGGCTTAAGGAAGACACCCGGATTCTCATATCTACTTCCAAACGCAGTCTGTTGAGAAGTGTTGTTTTGGCTAAAGTATACAGTAGTTTCCCATTATGTGCAGTTCTGCTTTCTGAGGTTTCAGTTAACCCTAGCCAACTGAAGTCCAGAAGCAGATGATTGTTGGGGTTCCTGGGTGGCTCAGTCTGCTAAGCGTCGGACTCTTGCTTTCTTCTTAGGTCATGGTCTCAGGTTGTGAGATGGAGCCCCATGTCAGGCTTCATGCAGAATGTGGGGACTGCTTGGGATTCTCTCTCTCCCTCTGCCCCTCCCACTCCACACTCTCTCTCCCTCTCTAAAAAAAAGAAGAAGAAGGCGTGGTTAATCCTCTTTCTTTTTTTTTTTTCTTTTTTTTTTTTTTTTTTTTTTAAAGATTTTATTTATTTATTTGACAGAGAGAAATCACAAGTAGATGGAGAGGCAGGCAGAGAGAGAGAGAGGGAAGCAGGCTCTCTGCTCAGCAGAGAGCCCGATGCGGGACTCGATCCCAGGACTCTGAGATCATGACCTGAGCTGAAGGCAGCAGCTTAACCCACTGAGCCACCCAGGCGCCCGTTAATCCTCTTTCTGACATCATGTCATGTCACTAGTGGCCCAACGCTAAATCACAGGGCCTGTTACTCACTTCACTTAGTCTCATCACGTAAGCACTTTATCTCCCATCATTGCAGGATGAGTGAGCGTAGTACAAGATATTTAGAGAGAGAGAGACCACACAATCAGGTAACTTTTATTACAGTATGTTGTTAATGGTTGTTTTATTTTCTTACCAGTTATGTTTTTAATCTCTTACTATGCCTGAGTAAGTAATAAAACTAAACTTCATTGTAGGTATGTACGGGCAGAAATCTGGTATCTTTAGGGTTTGGTACTATCTGCTGTTTCAGGTATCCATTGTTGGTCTTGAAATGTATCCCCTGTGGATAAGGGGCAACTATTATATGAAGAAAATTCAGCCTCACAAAATATGTAGTTAAGAAAGGGGAGAAGTATTTTAGCTTTTTCAGATAATTGTGGATGTTCTTCTTGGCTACTACACCAAAACTGGACAGATCTTAGTTTCTTAAAGGTTAGTTTTAGTGTGGAGTCTGACATCACTTCTAAAACATGTCATACTATGTTACATTAAAATCTGTTGGATCTTGTTCTAATGGATTTTTTACATATACATTGGTCATCTGAAAGATACTGGTTCACTGTGTGAGGTTAGTCTTCTCAGTGTTGATTCATTTCATTATACGGCATTTTAAAAATCACATATATATATATATTTTTTTTTACATTATCTTTATTTTATTTTATTTATTTATTTATTTAAATCACATATATTAATATTACACCCCTGATCTCATCAGAAAAGTCTTTAAGTTTGGGGAGGCTCATGAGCTAATAGTAGCAGATGCAAGTCTTCCAGAATTCTAATTTTTACTTAAAAGCTCAAAATTTATCATTGGTGATGAATACTATCAGTGTTGTCCTTGAAGTGACAAGCTCACTTCATTCATTTTTGTGCAGATGTTTGCCAGATAACCAACTCTGTATCACCAGTCACTCTTTCAAGATGTCACTCTTTCAAGTTGAAAATGGAGTTCCATTTAAGAAATGGCAGTGCAGCGGGGTGCCTGGGTGGCTCAGTGGGTTAAAGCCTCTATCTTCGGCTCAGGTCATGATCCCAGCGTCCTGGGATCAAGCACCACATCGGGCTCCCTGCTCCGCAGGAAGCCTGCTTCTCCCTCTCCCGTTCCCCCTGCTTGTGTTCCCTCTCTCTGTCTCTCTGTCAAATAAATAAATAAAATCTTGGAAAGAAAAAAAGAAAGAAGTGGCAGTGTGGCTTGCAACTCAGTTTCATAAGTGCTTTTCCTTTAGACACCCTATAGCGGAAGTGCTTTCTGCTTTCTTTCCATTGTATCGCCACAGGACATTCATTCATTCATTCCTTTAAGATTTTATTTATTTATTTGACAGAGAAAGACATAGTGAGAGGGGGAACAGAAGTAGAGGGAGTGGGAGAGGCAGGCTTCCCACTGAGCTGGGAGCCTGATGCCGGGCTCAATCCCAGGACTCTGGGATCATGACCTGAGCCGAAGGCAGATGCTCCATGACTGAGCCACCCAGGTGCTCCTACCAGAGAACATTTAAAAAGACATCTCTTCAAGGGTTGCAGTTTAATAAACTTTCGGTTTTTTACTATAGGTGTGTAGTGGTAAAGAATACGGTGACATCCAATACAATTAAAATGTCACTGCCTTGATTCATGCTAAGGCACTGGCACATTTATTACCCATCATTGCTTTTGCGCTATTGGTGCAAATGCCAACACAGTGAATAAAGGCAAATTGTTCTGAAAGTGGTTTTGACCTTGCATATCCCTTGAAAGGGATTCTAAGGACCCCAGATGTCTCTAGATCACACTTGGAGACCCAGTGATCTATACATAAATCCTTCTGTAAGCCTTGGAGTGCATAAGGAATGATAAAAAAGGGGGAGCGGCCTTTGTGTCAGATACATGTGTGTAGTATCTTGGAGAGGCTGTGTTCTGTATTACTAATCCTGCTGAAACTCTATGGAAAGCTTTGGAAGGAGATATATTATTCATTTCTCACTTTCTGTATTTTGATTTTTTTGTTATTGTTATTTAAGATCTATCCTCAGGAGAGACACAGCATAAGAGTCCCTGAATCTGGAGAACATTATGAACTGCATCTTTTGCACTACCTTCAAGAAAACCTTGGATCGCGTATTGCTGCTCTGAAAGTGATATAGTTTTGACCTGTGTAGAACTTTGGTATACACTGGCTATTTAACCAAATGAGGAGGTTTAATCGATAGAAAACATGGGATTGATCATCACATTTTGATACCTGCCACATCTACTTCTGAAAGTACATTTGGTGCCATGCAGGCGTCTGCAGCTTGTGGATAATAATCTAATAACCTCACACACACACAAAATTGAATGACACGTATTTCTAAAGGACCCAGCAATACCATGAGAATTACTGAAAGAAATAAGACATTAGCACCATGTATCCATACTACCTTATTTTCACTTCTTAATAGCATTATAAAATTCATGGACTTAATTAGTGTATTTTTACGGTATACTTCTGAGTTTGTTAAAATATGATGTTATTAGTGATTGGTTTGGTTCAATTCTGGAAACTCTGACTTGTTACAGATTTGATAGCACTTAAATGTAATTGAATAGCTTATGCTTCATTGCTTGGGGTGTATCCAGCATGTTATGAACTAATCACTATTAAACCTATGACTTAACCAGTCATTAATGACTTTCCAAGGATAACTTAGTGGCCTCCTAAAAACACTTATTTTGTTTCATTCAAGCTCTGACCAATTTTAGCCAATTTCAGCTGTATCTAGTATAAATAGTTTTCTCTGATGATATGACAGAGTGGGTTTTTCCTTTCATACAAAGGCAAGTAACTGTACATGTAGCATGGTTTAATTAGTCTTATAATACTGATAATTACAGGCAGAAAAATTTTAATCAAATGGTTGGAGCTTAAATATTTGCAGGCAATATCTTCTCCTTTAAGAAAAGGGAAAAGTACACATTGATTTGTATTCTTCAGAAAATTTAGTGGGGCTAGTTTCCATTGAGTTTTCCTTACTGAAATGTTCCAGCGTTCTAGGGTGATGGAAGGGAATTGTGGCAGGATGGGAGATGCCAGGGTGTGGAGAATGACAGGGGAGGAAAAGGAGAGGATCTGCTTAAGAACCAAGTAGAAGTAAAATACGACCAAAAATCCTTATGAGAAAGTTTGGGGGGTGAAATTTAAACTGCTAGAATGTTAGTTAAGGAAACCAGAATGAAGAAATCACTATCTTGCCAACACAGTTACAGACTAACATTATTCAGGGAGGAAAAGTTCCTTAGTTATTTTTCTAATTTTCATTTTTTGTTATTTTCATCTTCATTTTGGTAACCTTACAAATTTAAACTTTTTAAATTATTTGAGCATCTTAGATATTGTGAACTTAAAGAGGTATCCAGACCACCTCTCCACCATAAACTGATCCCCAGCTAGCCATGGCTCTATTTTTAAGCATTCAGAGCCTCTAAGCAATGTCTAAAATGGCCATGACATTTTCCTAGTTTAGCCCTAGCACTTGACTGTTAAGGGAGCTCATAGGCTTTCAGGTGCTGATTGGAGTCTGTCATTTTAGAGCCTTGGGTGTTATTGGGTCACATCGCCAGCAGCAGAGAAGGCACCTGTGAGTTTGACCCTTTTTATCACACGCCTCAGTGTTTGGAAAGTTGTTTCTGGTACTTTTAAACAATGCTCTAAGAAAAATTGCTCTTTTTTTCTTTCTCACTACTACAGAGAGTAGATTTCTCTCGTAGAGAGCACAGCCTCCATTAGTAAGGGTGATGACCGTGCATCAGAGGTGAATTCATCATTGAGAGCCACGTGGGAGGTGGGGGAGGTCCAGAAATGGCAGGGTGACCTGGTGGTTTTGTCCTTGGGAAGGGGATTGGGTTTTATTGTTTGTGTATTTATACTGTATTATAGGTACCACTTTCCCTTATTATCTGTGTATGTATTGATTTTCTTGTTTATGATATTTCCCCATACCAAGATGTGTTTATATTTTTTTCAATGTTAAATTAAATTGATTTGGGTAATTTTTCTTCCCAAGAAAGTATTTTCCCCCTTGATTTAGGTATATAATCTGACTACCAAAGGTGGTTTTTGTGAACTGATTGGCCTCCAGGGATCTATCCTTATATAATATGCAAAGTGGAAATGGTATCCAGTCATTTTTAGACATCTACTCTTTTGAAACCTCTTACCCAGTAAGGCTGTTTTATTCAAATGGCATCTCTCATTTTACCGAAACAAACCTTGAAGAACCTCATGTACTCTTGAATTCACCAGTGTTTTCCTCTTGCCTCTCCTTCCCTCTTATGACAAGGGATGCCTCTGTTATAAGCTCCAGTTCATTAAATGCCATTCTCCTTCTGTAGGGGGAAAATATGTGACTGATTTCACATCCAGAAAGACAGTTTGACTGAGTTTCATTTTAAAAACTGAAGTGGGAAACATCGTAGTCATTTCAAACAATCAGTAGAAATGTCACTAAAACTCTTCACACCCTGCCTATGGGTAACATCTGAAAGGCTAAGAGTATATAAAAGTAGCAACATTTTTTGGAAAGAGCCAAAAAGCACTGGGTTAAACATCCAATGGGGTAGGTTTTGCAGGCTTGATAAACAGGTGCACTCGAGCAGTCATCATCAGGTAGAGTTGCTTATGCATTGTTGAGCAGTGGGACTCAGAATCTCCTTAAGATTCATCTGGATGCTTATTGCTAAAAAGAAATGCAGTCTTTACTCTTAGAAGTTTGGATTTATTGATTTGGGTGGAGATCAGGAATCTGCATTTCTAACAGTCTTTCCAGGGTGATCCCGAAGTTGTTTGTGGGCTACTTTCACAAAGTCTTCTGAAGAGAATGGAATTGGATTGAGAAAATAATAGGTGATTTTTACACTGGACTGACACAGTCTGCTACCTAAAGCAGTAGCCAATGTAGCTGCTCATCTGTGATCACTGCTGGGCCCTTCTTACTCTGAAAGAAGCAGAAGGTATTGTAAATTATGTATCCTCTTTGTCTGGAGATTCATTTTGGAATGAAGGGTCTTCTCTTGATGCCATTGCTGGCTCATTTCGAAAGACTCGTACAAGAGGATGAAGTCACAATGCATGCATTACTTTTTAACAGAATGAGATATAGATATTGATGCTTACTTTTTTTTACTTACTTGTTTTATTCCTTACAGAAAGTATATCCCACCTGTCTGTAACATAATTCTCTCTTTAGGTGGAATGACTCTTGTAAGATCTCTCACTCTTGTAGAATCATAAATTTTTCAAGCTGTTGTATCTTTGATATAATCTAATGTTCTCGTTGGTTAGAGGAGGAAGCTACATGTAGAGAGAGGAGAAAATATACCCATGGCCATGCAGCCAGTTAGTGTTCAGTTGGTACTAGACTCCATCCAGATGCCCTGACTCATGGTAGTATAAATGATATGTAGAAAAGGCAAATTTTTAAAGAAGTATTTATTAATATATTCCTATGAAACATTTTAAAGATAACATAAAATGGTTAATTTTTCCATTCTAAAGTAAATGCTAAGCATGCTTATTAATGAAGCAGTACTTCTAATTAGTATATGACATTCTGAAGTTAATTAAAACTGTTAACCCTAAATGTGTCTTCCTAGTAGTGGGGGATTTGGGAATTGGGATATAGAATAGAGTGCTTGTTTAAGCCTGGGAGCCTAACTTAGAGCTATTTGAAGTAAGAAAAGAGACATGGCCATATCTAAACTAAGAGATTTGCAGGTGAGTGTCCATTCCCAGCAGACATAAATTAATAAGGAAACTTCCCTGACTCCCGCTTTCCCAACCCTACCCAGCCTCACCTATCCACCTTGCAGCCTACATTATAGAGACATGTTAGTGTTAGGTGCTGGCTCCTGCTTTTCTTATTTTGTCAAGAGACGGTTCTAGGTAATCAGAAGGGACTTTCAGAAGTCCCTCACAGAGAGAAAAAGTAATATTTGTATGTTTATTTTTGAATAACCCAAATACAAATTTATGTTGTGTTCAGCACAATTGGAGTTCAGGTCTTTAATTTTAGAACATAAAGTGCCTGCTGTTTTAAGCATTGACTTGTATAAAAAGAATTGCATGTCTCACTCCAGTAAGTTTATGGGTTTTCTCATTTTCAGCTACATGGCTTTTAATCATGTAAAGTGAAACATTAGTTTTGTTGCATTTTATTACAGGTTCTTTGTTGCAATAAAGATGCTGCTAAAATTAATTGATGTAAATGTTCCTTCCCCCCATCCCTTCCCTATTTGTAGTCTTGCCTTGATTAGTGGCAACTGTGATGTGATTAATACACACGAATGAGATCATATGCTTGCAGTGGAGAAAGGAAGACTGCAAGATGATTACATGGGGTTTCTAGTAGAAACACTAGCCAAAAATGCATCTAAATACAAGGGGAGGTGTGGAGGGAGCTATTCTTTGCCTGCAAGTGGTGGTGCCTAGAGCCAGCAATTAGCATTTCCTTCCTGAGCAGCTGGGAGTTTCTCAGGGATGCTACTTGGAGTTTCCAAATAGTGGTCTCTGCATGCTCCCTGGGAAATTTCAAGAAGTTCGGTGTAATACTTTTTTCAGAGGTTTCTTTGACAGGTCTCTGGTCTGTTGAAGCTGTACTGGGGGAAGGGGGAGAGAGAAGGAGATGAACCCCTCTAAAATTAGTAAATTTGGGTTTGTCTGATAGTCCTTCCAGTACAGGCACTTAATCTGGATTCTCTAACCCTCTAAAGCGATATGCAAAATATGAGTGGAAGTGCATTCTGGGGAGAAAGGCTTTGGCTTCTCCAGATTCTTGAGGAAGGATGATCCCCCAAGAAGAAGCACTGCTGTATTATGTATTAGGTTTATAACCTTTTAATTTTTAAACTTTTTTTTTTTAATTTTTATTTAACAGACAGAGATCACAAGTAGGCAGAGAGGCAGGCAGAGAGAGAGAGAGAGAGAGAGAGAGGGGTAAGGAGGCTCCCCGCTCAGCAGAGAGCCCGATGCGGGGCTGGATCCCAGAACCCCGGGACCATGACCCGAGCCGAAGGCAAAGGCTTAATCCACTGAGCCACCCAGGCGCCCCTAATTTTTAAACATTTTAAATTATTTTTAATGTCCCCTCTATTATTTATTTATTTATTTGGGGGAGAGAGAGAGCATGAGCAGGAGGGGCAGAGGGAAAGGCAGACTTCCCTGCTAAGCAGGTAGCCAGATGTGGAGCTGGATCCCAGATCCTCGGTCATGACCTGAGCCACCGAGGTGCCCTGAATGCCCCCTTATTTAAGTAAACTCTATCCGCAACATAAGGTTTGAACTCGCAACCCCAAGATCAAGAGTCGTGTGCTCTATGGACTGAGCCAACCAGGCGTCCCAGGGTCTTAAAACATTAATTTGTATACAGAAATTACTAGAAATAAAGATGATCTTGGGGCACCTGGGTGGCTTGGTTGGTTGAGTGTCTGGCTGGATTTTAGCTCAGGTTATGTTCTCAGGGTTGTGGGCTCCACACTCAGTGGGGAGTTTACTTCTCTCTTTCTTCCTCTTCCCCTACCCCTTCCCCCTCTTCCTCACAAATAAAAAATACATCTTTTAAAAAAAGATCTTTAAACAGGGCATTGCTATAGACCAGTGCTTCCTCATGTTTCCACCTCATGACAGACACACACACACACACACAAGAAGGCATTTGTATGATGCTGAGATGCTCTGAAGCATACACATAATCTCATGTATGGCATTCCAGTTGGGAAACTTAAAGACTACCTTGGTCCCTCTCTCTTTTTCCCCTAAACTTATATATATATATACATACATATATATGTATGTATATATATATATATATATATATATATACATACACATACATACGTATATATGTGTGTGTGTGTATTTTTTTTTAAATAATCACACACCCAAAGTGGGGCTCAAACTCCTGATCCCAAGATCAAGAGTCACATGCTCTTCTGACTGAGCAGCTAGGTGCCTCTTCCTTGGTGTCTTTAATTCAGCTTAGATCTATTGCTAATCAAAAATCAAAGGTTTGGGCGTCTGGGTGGCTCAGTGGGTTAAAGCCTCTGCCTTCGGCTCAGGTCATGATCCCAGGGTCCTGGGATGGAGCCCCATATTGGACTCTCTGCTCCACGGAAGCCTGCTTCCTCCTCTCTCTCTGCCTGCCTCTCTACCTGCTTGTGAACTCTGTCAAATAAATAAATAAAATCTTAAAAAAAAAAAATGTTTCTGGAGTATCTGGCTGGCTCAGTCGGTAGAGCGTGTGACTATTGATCTCAGAATTGTGAGTTCAAGCCCCATGTTGGATGTAGAAATCCCTTAAAAATAAAATCTTTAAATTTAAAAAAATCAGCTTTCAACCTGGCCATGAACATGCTGCAGATACTGTGCTGGCAGTGCAGACATCCCAGTGTCTAGGGCTCCAGGGCACCAGTCCTGTCAGGGCCGTGAAGCCTTCAGACTTCCCTCCCGCCTAACCTCACCCACTCAGAGGTCATGAGGAAACAATGATTGATCCCTTGGTGCCTTGAGGGGGAACAGTGAAACAACTGCAGTATGAGAATCTCATGATTGTAATTTTATTTGGGGTTTGGAGTGGTTCCAGGAATTACCAAGATTTAATGTTTTATCAGCCTGGTTCAGTCCACAGTTCTGGTGCCCTGGCCATGCCGCCCTAGAGGGGGTTGAGCTCCCGCTGAAGTGGATTAGTTGGGGCTCAGCTCTGATTCAGCTGAGTTGTTGAGTTTGCTGTGTGCTTCTTACTGAAAGCTACTCTCTAGATTGGCTCCCAAACTTGAGTTACTGAAATAGACGTTTGGAGAAACAAACTTCTAGTATTCAGTTTCAGGACTCTTCCCCACCCCCCAAGCCCAGTCCGCTGCTATCTTGACTGGCACCATGCAAAAGTGGCATAGGTTAACATGCTAGTCACAGGGAACAACTCTTTGCAGGAAGGTCCTCTGGCTAGGTAGGTTCTAGAAACCACACTGCTCTTCTGTAGAATGAACTCTCCATGTTAGCTGGTCTCTGGGCATATAGGTGGTCATAGTGGAGTTTGGTTGAGTGCCTTAGGATGTGATGCCTTGCCAGCTAATTGCTTTGCATTATCTCTCAACTGTCCATTCCTCCTCATTCCTCTTGCTGCTCTTCTGCCTCAGTCTAGGACCTGTAAGGTCATGGTGGGTGACTAGCTGCTCTCTAACTAGCCTGGGTTTGGTGTGAAGAATTCGAAGTGACGGGCATCTGAGTGGTGCAGTCAGTTAAGCATCTGATTCTTGGTTTTGGCTCTGGTGGTGGTCTCAGGGTGGTGAAATCCAGCCCACATCAGGCTCCGCACTCATCGCAGATTCTGCTTGAGATTCTTTCTCTCCCTTTCCTCTGCTCCTCTCTCCACCTCTAAAATAAATACATCTTTTAGAAAAGAAAAAAAAAAAAAGAATTCCAGTTGACTTTGGGGCATGCCTGGGTGGCTCAGTTGGTTAAGCGTCAATCTCAGGGTTGTGAGTTCAAGCCCTGCCCTGGGCTCCATGCTGGGCAAGGAGCATGCTTAAAAAAAAAAAAAAAAATTCCTTGTGACTTCAAAGAAGCTGGCTCTCAACTTTCATTCAGCAAATATTCAGTAACAATCAGGCGCCATGCCTTTGGTAAGCCATGAGAAAACAGAAGAAGAGGACACAGCCCTTTCCCTTGATAGGTGCTCAGGACCAACTCACTTCCTGCCTCACTAACACACCCAGCAGGACACTGCCACTTCCTTAAATGAACATTATATTCTCATGTTCCTGCTCTAGTCCCTAATCAAATTGAAGGCCCTGGGTCACTTAACCTTTCCTCGCTTTCCCTCACCTAGGCTCTTCAGTCACCACAAGCATCCTGAGGGATTCCTCTTTTAATTAAGAGAACACATACTTTGAAGTCGGACCCAGGTTCCTCTAGGCATCCTACAGAGATTTGGGGAATTTTCTCCCCAAGATAAGTGGGATGGCAAGATGATAGCAGCATTGGCTCTGGAGCCTGGCTTCAACTTTTGCTTTTGCTACTTGCTAGCTTTATGGGCTTGGGCATGTTCACATAACATTTTGACCCTCCATATCGTAAGTATGAAACAGGAATAGTACCAGAACCCTCCTCAGCAGATTGGCGGTAAGGATTAAATTTGCTCACTGTACTATAAAGCACTTCTTGCCTGGTGTGCAACATAAGTGCTCAGTAAAGGTTATCTCAGACTGAACACTTAATTTTACACCATACTGTTTGCTTCTCCAGTTAGAGTACACATTCTGAGAGTAGGCACTGTATTTAAACTTGGCAAGTTCTTCCCACCACACAATCCCGCAGGAATGGCTTCTTACATACTTGAGTAGCAATTTTCTCTCTTTTTTTTTTTTTAAGATTTTTTTTTTTTAAGATTTTATTTATTTGACACAGAGAGAGAGATCATAAGCAGGCAGAGAAGCAGGCGCGGGGGGGGGGGAGCAGACTCCCCGTCGAGCAAGGAGCCCAACACGGGGCTCGATCCCAGGACTCCAAGATCATGACCCGAGCCAAAGGCAGAGGCTCAACCCACTGAGCCACCCAGGCACCCAAGATTTATTTATTTATCTGAGAGTGTGAGCAGGGGGAGGAACAGAGGGAGAGAGAGAACCCCAAGCTGACCCCTGCTGAGTGCGGAGATCCAGGGTGAGCTCGGGCTTGATCTCACAATGCTGAGACCTGAGCCCAAACCAAGAGTCAGATGCTTAACCAATTAAGCCACCCAGATGCCCCTCAAACAATTTTCAAATTTCAAATATCTTGACCTTGCTATTTAGGTTCCCAGGCACCCATCTACCCATTCACTAATAGGACTGCCTAAAACAAAACAAAACAAACCCACAAAAACCCAAATTCTCCCTAAGTTAAGCTTTTAGGACTGTTTCTTTGAAATGTCATTGGAATTTTTATTTTTTGTCCCCCACTGAGCTGTTAGGCCCAGAGAAGTGTTGCTTCTTAGCCCTGGTGGCTATCACAATTGCCTGGAGAGCTTTTAAAAATGCTGATATCTGGGTGCCTCCTAAGATCAATTAAATCACCATGGGGAGGCAGGGAGGAGGTCTGCTATCTTCTCTCTTTTTTTTTAGGCGCTCCCAAGGTGATCCTACTATGCAGCCAAAGTAAAGGTAGAGCAATGGAAGATGGTGTTCACGGAATGTTCACACCAGGACAGATTCTTAGAAAACCTCTCACCTACTGCTTGACTTCACAGATGAGAAGCTGAGGCCCAGAGCCAGGGAGTGATTATACTGTAGCCATCCCAGCTGCTTCAAGTCCATGCTGGAGCTCAGATCTGCCAGCCCTGTCTTCACCTCCCAGAGCAGTGTTCTCCCAAACCAAGGCTCAGCAGAGGAATTTGCCAGAGTGAGGAGGCTGAGACTGCCAGAAAGGCTCCAGCAGAAGTGGAGGGAGTAGAGGAAACCTCAGGGCTCCAGGCCCTCCAACCACTGTTTCATCAACAGCAGCTTAGTTTCTGACATATACGAGACTGGGGAAACAAACATGTTCTGCAGTTTAAAAGAAGAGATCAAAAACCAGTAATCCCCCCACCACCATCATTTTACAGATGGGGAAACTGAGTCCCAGAGAAGACTGCAAAGCCATTCAGCTGTGAAGTGGCAGAGCTGGTACCCAAAGTCAGGCTGACTAAACTCCCTGAGGTCCCAGCAGGGGAGGTGACTCTCCCAAAAGGCGCAAGACTAGTTGGGAGCTGGACAGATGCTGGAATGCAGTCTCTAGGGCTCCTCCTTAATTTCTCAACATGTAAGATGCTACCCTTTTAAGATCCTGATATCAGAAATATAAAAATGTGAATAGGAATGTATTTTAGAAGGAAATATGGTATTTGCCTGAAATCTGAGTTCCTTCAGGGACTGAGATCATGCTGAGAAAGCATGTCCTGGGTGGATCTTGGATAGAAATCTCCTTGAACTTGCCCAGAGAAAGAAGGGGGAGCATGGGAAAGACTAGAGAATTTGGAACCTGATAGACTTGGGCTCAAGTCCAACAGTCGTGATCTTGAGTAAGCCCTTTGCTTCTCTAATCTTGGACAAAGTGGGGTTCTAATACCTCCTTCACGGACTTGAGGTGAGACCAAAGTGCCGAGCACAGGCCTCTCATGGAATGGGGGCGCAGAAGTGGTTGATGAAGCTGATAGTGGCATTCCTGCCACTGGTTTGACACCCCCCCGCCCCGCCTTCCCACTCCAAAGAGTGCAAGGCTGCCAGTGGAAGCAGTCCACTCTCCAGGACCTGAGTTGTCAGGCCTGATCCCTAGGGAGAAGGGAGATGCTGGGTGGGGAGAGGAACATGACTCAGTCCCAAGGATCTTGGGAGAACAGCAAGTTCTAGGATGTGAGCAAGGAGGGTGGGTACAGAAGCCTGCAATGGGGGTGACTGGACTTGGCCTTGGCCTCAGATACTTCCCACCTGCCTGGGCCAACAGCTGATCTTCCAGGTTGTACATTATTAGGATGAAGGCATCATTGTTGGTAAGGCCCAGGTAGGAATACCATGTTTTACCTGTGACCAGGTAACACATTGCCCTCAGTACCAACTGCTACCATTTGTTAACGGTGAGCACCCACCACTTAGAGTATTTCCTCATGACAGTGTCTTGTTCAATTTGATTTCCATGATAAGCTAGGAGACATCAGTTAGGTATTAGTATTATTCCACCCCCCCCCAACCATGGCTTTCCTACCCCACTCCCCAGAGAAAGAAATTAGAGCTCAGAGAGGTTGTACATCTTCCCCAAGGTCAAGTGAAGAAGAGGAATGCTAAGTCAGCTTCCCTCATCCATTAGCAAGCAATGTGAATTGAACAGTTGCCATGGCCTGGCTCGTGGTGAGGGATCCAGGGATCTGAAGATGTTCAGAGGAGCCAGACACATTCTCTATTTTGCAAAGATTCTCAATCCAGATGTGGGGATGGCCATGTAAATGAAAGATGACGAGTGCTTTGTGAGCTCCCAGGAGGCAGAGCAGGAGAGCAGTCAGGAGTGTGGGCTTTGACCTGTCCTGACTCCCACTGAATCAATTCCTGCTGTGTGACCTTGAGCAAGTTACTTAACCTCTCTGTGCTTCAGCTTCCTCTTTTATAACCTAGAACAAATCATGATCCTACCAGATGGAGTTGCTACAGGCTCTGATAGGAGAAAATGCATGCCAAGCTCCTAGTATCTGTCACATAGCACTCAACAAAGAGGAGCTGTTATTTTCTGGGCAATGGGAAAAAAAGATGGTCAGGGAAGGCTGCACAAAGGAGGTAGCATTTGGATTAAGTTTTGAAGAATGAGTTTCCCTAGGTGGGAGGAAGTCTTCCCAGGCAAAGAGAACACCTTACACATGGGCATGAAGGGGTAAAGCTGCAGGTGGGGGAGGTAGCTGGCTGACTGGGAAATGGGGATCTGAGTGTGTGTGTGTGTGGCGGGGGGAATGAAAGGAACAGGCAGATGGTTGGGGTTGGAGTGTGATGGGCCTTGAATAATGAATGCTAAGGGGGCTGTGCCTCTGCCCCTCACTCTTCTGCTTGCTTCACCTCCACAGGCTTCGTTTGCCTGAGAGACTACAGGAGAGAGCGGGTCATGGGGTAGACATGCTCTGATGGGAAACAGTGTAGAGGAAAAAGGTTGTTGGGCAGGACAGGCCTGGGCAGGGAGGATACTGGCTCCCAGAGGCTGTGGGTGGACACAGTCACCAGCAGGAGGGGGTGCAGCTTCCGAAGAGGACTCGATGGGGCACGGGGCTGGCTCAGTTGGTAGAGCATCCGACTTTATTTTTTTAAGATTTTTATTTATTTATTTGACAGAGAGAGATCACAGGTAGGCAGAGAGGCAGGCAGAGAGAGAGAGGGAAGCAGGCTCCCTACTGAACATAGATCCCGATGTGGGGCTCGATCCCAGGACCCTGGGATCATGACCTGAGCAGAAGGTAGAGGCTTAACCCACTGAGCCACCCAGGCGCCCCAGCATCCGACTCTTGATCTTGGTGTTGTGCGTCTGAGCCCCACGTTGGGTGTAGAGCCTACTTAAAAGAAAAGGGCATGGGGTGGCCATCCCGCCAAGGTCGGTGTGTTCAGCATCTGCAGAGGACCCAGAGCCCTGGGAGAGAGCGGGTCTCAGCCCCATTTTGCCAGATGTGCAAGGTTTTTGCAAAGGGGTACCAGAAAGCCACCATCTGAATCCAAAGCTTGCTGGGGCAGGCTGGCCTTGAGCAGAGGTGGGTGTGTGGGAGCATACAGGACAGGAGCTAGCTGTTGGGTGCAGCAAGGCGGTGATGGGAGTGGGGCCGTGGATCAGTGCTTGCCTGCAGCACAGAGAAGGAGGGATGATTCAGGGCAGGAGGGCATCTGACTGAACCCTACAGAGAATTGTGTCACCTTTTTCTCTTTTTTTAGGGTTACTTTTACCCCAATTTCACAGACACATAGCTTTATAGAGTCAAGTTCTAAAACAATCCTCTAAATAAAATGTGTGTAATGTTACTGACTTTTTCCAGTTTTCATGCATTATTTAGTGGCATTTCCACTATGCAAGCTTAGAATTTAACTAGTTTCCTTCCCATTTTCACCAAACATGCACATTTCCCATCCCCCTCTTCTTTTCAATATAGTTCCACGGTAATTTTACTTAAACTAATATTCAGTGCTTACACATCATTAAAACTATGCAAATGTATTTAGACATAGTTATTTTCATTCATGCAGAACTTAGTTTTATCTAGTTAATAATTATCTCTTTTAAAATATATATATTTGTTACTCAATCCCAAACTTGTCACCCTTTCCATTGATTTTTCTGTTTTGTTTAATTGCCAGTATTTCCATTGTTTTCTGCAACACATTTTCGTTGCCCACATACAGCATTTCAGATATTTAATGAGTTAAAGAGGTTTTGATTGGCTAGTCTAAGAACAGAGCCATCATCTGTCATGTCAGTTCTTTAGGGAAATATGTTCCGATTTCCAGGCAATTGTTTTATAAACATACCGTAGGCATGATCACCTGTATAATGCCAGTTTCTGCCCTCAGGGAGATTCCAGTGTCATCTGAGACACAAAACTGAGACAAACTAATTATGTAAATGAAGAAATCCCCATAAAAGGCAGAAATAATCCAGGATCTATTGAAAGATACGAGACCGTGGGTGAGAACCTGGTGGTCACTTTGAACTCACTTTGAGTTGAGTGTTAAGGGCCTGTATACAATTTTTCCATTATGGTAAAATATACCTAACATAAAATTTACCAGCGAGCCAGTTTTCAGGGTACAGTGGCACTCGGTACTTTCACACTGTTATGCAACCGTCACCACTATTTATCTCCAGCACGTTTTCAACATCTCAAACTGGAGATTATTCTTTTTGCCACTAAGTTACATTGAATATTTCCGATTCCAGAAATAACACATTTCCCATGTCGACATATTGTTAAAAACACAGAGAAGCAGGGACGCCTGGGTAGCTCAGTTGGTTAAGCAGCTGCCTTTGGCTCAGGTCATGATCTCAAGGTCCTGGGATCAAGTCCCGCATCGGGCTCCTTGCTCAGCAGGGAGCCTGCTTCTCTCTCTGCCTCTGCCTGTGCTCGCTCTCTCCCCCCACCCTCTGATAAATAAATAAAATCTTTAAAAAAAAAAAACAACAACACAGAAAAGCACAAAGAAGAAAGGAAAAACATCCCATAAGTCCATAAATTGGTTAGTGATCTAGTGGTGAGGGGTGGAAAGGAATCTCAGGTGGAGAGGAGATGCCTCCCATGGGCTCAGAGGGCTTGAGCAGAGGCACAACTCAGGAGATACTTTTGAATGCGAAGGGAAGATACTGTAAACATAACTACCTTGTGTATCTTCCTTAAAAGGGGATGAATCGGGGAGGGAGGCAGTTGTGGTTCTAACAGTAAATCCAGCCCAGGACAGACCCCAGCAGCTGTCTGATTATCTAGAATTATGTAACAAAGCACCCCAAACTCAGTGGCATAAAGCAGTAGCAGCCATCTGTTATTTTTACTGGGTGTCCCAGTACTGGGGATTAACTGGTCTCGGGGTCTCCTATATGGTTGTAGTCAGGGCCTGGGGTTGGACGGGGAGAAAGTCTCCTCCCACATTTGGCTCCTGGGCTGGAACAGCTGGGGCTCCTGTCCCATCTCTATTTTGTCCATGTGATCTCCCCTCATGGTCTCCGCAGCATGGCAGCTTCAAGGTGGCCAGACTTCTCACAGGTCCATGTCCCCCAGAGAAAGCCAGGTGGGAGCCGCATCTTCTTTTGTGACCTGTCTCAGAAGCCAAGCAGCCAAGCAATGTCCCCCCCCACCACATCCTCTCCCTTAGACCTGAGTCCTTAAGTCCAGCTTGTATCCAAAGGGAGGGCAAGTAGATTCTATTTCTTGATGGGAGAAGGGCTAGAGATCTCGTACCCATGTTTTAAAATCACTACAGTGGTGGATTTTGTTATCTACACTAGAATGGTCTGAATGCCACAGAACCCCACTGTAGGTCCTGCAGAGCATGTGGTCCTTCAGGTCTGGATTTCGAGTCCCAAAGCCTACTGGGATCTCAGAGCTGCTCAGGCAAGTGTTTCCCAACATTGTTGGAAACTCCACAGTAATATGCTCTCTTGAGGACTCCCTTAGTGATTCAAAGCTTTCATCAGTTTGGCATGGCATATGATAAATGAGCAACTTCTTTTCACATTCACTTTTATTTATTTATTTATTTTTTAAAGATTTTTATTTATTTATTTGAGAGAGAGACAGTGAGAAAGAGCATGAGAGGGGAGAAGGTCAGAGGGAGAAGCAGACTCCCTGTGGAGCTGGGAGCCCGATGCGGGACTCGATCCCGGGACTCCAGGACCGTGACCTGAACCGAAGGCAGTTGCTCAACCAACTGAGCCATCCAGGCGCCCTCACAATCACTTTTAAAAACATTAATTGGGGGGGCGCCTGGGTGGCTCAGTGGGTTAAGCCGCTGCCTTCAGCTCAGGTCATGATCTCAAGGTCCTGGGATCGAGTCCCGCATCGGGCTCTCTGCTCAGCAGGGAGCCTGCTTCCTCCTCTCTCTGCCTGCCTCTCTGCCTACTTGTAATCTCTCTCTTTAAAAAAAAAAAAGGAGTTATTTTAAGAAAAAAATTATAACAGTATATTGTTAATTGAAGGCAATTTTAACACATTTAATTAAATTGGTGATTTTAAAAGGATTTTGTTTTTATGTATGTTTTTAAAGATTTATTTTATTTATTTTTTTTTTTAAGATTTTTATTTATTTATTTGACAGAGAGAGATCACAGGTAGGCAGAGAGACTGGCAGAGAGAGAGAGAGAGCGGGAAGCAGGCTCCCTGCTGAGCAGAGAGCCGGATGTGGGACTCGATCCCAGGACCCTGAGATCATGACCTGAGCCGAAGGCAGCGGCTTAACCCACTGAGCCACCCAGGTGCCCCTAAAGATTTATTTTTTAAAAAATATTTTATTTGAGAGAGAGACAGAGACAGGGATAGCAAGAGAGAGCAAGAGCAGGGAGGGAGAAGGAAGCAGGCTTCTGACCCAGCAGGGAGCCTGGCGCCATCCCTGGAGCCTGGGATCATGATCTGAGCTGAAGGCAGATGCTTAATCAATGAGCCAACCAGGCGC
This sequence comes from Mustela putorius furo, assembly GCF_011764305.1. Lineage (NCBI taxonomy): Eukaryota > Metazoa > Chordata > Mammalia > Carnivora > Mustelidae > Mustela > Mustela putorius. The sequence continues at coordinate 9,045,416 of NW_025422045.1, read as the reverse complement.
TCCAAAGATATATTTATTTTATTTTATTTTTAAAATTTATTTATTTGACAGACAGAGAACACAAGTAGGCACAGAGAGAGGAGGAAGCAGGCTCTCCATGGAGCAGAGAGCCCGATGTGGGGCTTGATCCCAGAACCCTGGGATCATGACCTGAGACAAAGGCAGAGGCTTTAACCCGCTGAGCCACCCAGGCGCCCCTCAAACTCACAATCTTGAGTTCAAGAATCACATGCTCTACCGACTATGCCAGCTGGTTGCCCCTAAATTGATGATTTTTATTTATTTATTTATTTTAAAGATTTTATTTATTTATTTGACAGACAGAGATCACAAGTAGGCAGAGAGGCAGGCAGAGAGAGAGAGGAGGAAGCAGGCTCACTGCTGAGCAGAGCCTGATGTGGGGCTCGATCCCAGGACCCTGGGATCATGACCTGAGCTGAAGGCAGAGACTTAACCCACTGAGCTACTCAGGCACCCCAATTGATGATTTTTAAAACCCTCTTCCCCATTTAAGAAGTGGTACATGCTGATTTTAAATTAAAAAAAAAAAAAAAAGCATGACTTGTCAATGAACAAGATTGTATCTCAAATTTGGGGATCGAATGTACACTAAAATCTAACCATATGGTATAGGATCAAAAGAAGACAAAACTTGCTTACATGATATGATTGCATATTGTGCTAACATTCAAAAAAACTTTAACATTTTTGAGCTTTATTTATTTCTGGAATATAAGAGATTTTAGGATCTGTTGGGAAGTATTTCTCTATGAATAACATTGTAGATACAGTCAGTCTGCCTTTCTGATAAGCGAAAAGCCAAATGAGATTGAACTATCATTAGATTTTAGTTTTAAACATTGGCTTTGCATATTCGTGACCAATGACTTCTGATTAGAAAACGATATCATTCTTTTCTGATGAGGTTCAATCTGAGGCAAATTTGCAAAATTATCGTTCTCTCCTCAGCATCAGGTTTTTGTAGTATGGCTATCAGTGCTCCTCATACTTCCTGATGGTCCAATATGGCTGTAAATTAAATAATGCATAAATAAGATTAACAACAATTTAACCTGTTTAGTGGTAAAAAGCATGACAGTGGTTAATGATGTTCAACTGAAGATGCTCATTAGCCATCTGTGGTTATCTACTCATGAATACCCCATACCCCCTTGGAGGCATTCCACGGCACCATTTGAAAGGAGGGATATAATGGAGTATTTTATTGATGGAGTTAAAAAAAAAAGATATTAAGATGAATACCATATCCACTTTTAGTGGCGTGAACTCTTTGGAGGACCTTCTCTGAAACGTGCATCGGCCCTCTTACTTTTCTCAATAATGAAGCTGAGGCCCAGAGAGAGGAAGGAAGCTGGGCAAGGTCACAGAGCAAGGTCACAAGCAAGAGGAAAGACAAGCACCAGGACTCTTATTCCTTACAGCGATTTGGCTGTGGCTTGAGCCTGTTACACAGGTGTGGTGTCCCCACCACAGTCTGTATGTTCAAATATGAATACAGAGAAATTAATTGTTTTTTTGTGTGTGGCTTACGGATTTAGTGACACTCTTTATATGGTGATATGTTGTTGGTTGACTCATTCATTCAGCGGACAGTTGAATTGATTAGTTGCTCCCCAGGCAACAGTACATGGCCTGCCTCATCTAAGCCTAGCGTTTTTGTTTGGCTTTATCTCCCACCCTGCCCTCCTGCCCAGTTCATACCTGCCACATTCCACTTACACTGATTCAAGTATTTGTCTCCTCTAGAAACTTTCCCTTCTTCCCCCAAGATCCAGCCTCAATGCCCCTCCTCCCTGGACCCCATCACAGCCTATATCACACATAATAGGAGTTGCCTGCCTCCTTGTCTGTCTCCCTCATGGTGCTCAGCCTAGCAAGAACCATCTTTTTCACCACTATGCTCCTGGTGCCCAGAGCAGGCTCTGCCCTGTAAGGGCTGGTCCATGGATATCTGTGCGGTTAACTATCCGATCTGCCATTTCCTGGACTCTCACACCACTGGCCTCTGCAGAGTGTGTTTCTTCCCTCACCATCAGCTCTACCCTCTTGAAATTGTCAAGACCCAAGTCAAACATCCCCAACAATCAATAGTTCTGGGAAGACTTCTTCCTCACCTACCACCCCCTCCCCCTCCACACATAGACCACACAGTTCCTCCTCTTGTTCCCATTCTCCTTACCACCCATGTCACTTAGGACACTACTATCCCTGTGGGCAGGGACTTGTATCTTTTATGTTGGCCCGCTGGCATCTACAGAGCTCCAGGTCCTGGTCTCGCTGCTTGCAGTTCAGCAGGGAAGCCAGCAGACAAAACCCCCTGTCCTCAGGAAGCTCTCATTCTGTTGAGTGGACAGCCTAAGAATAAAATAAGTCAAACGTAGAATATGTTAAAAAGAAGGGGGGTAAGGAGAAGGGGGATGTTGCGAGGATGGGAAGAGTGGGGAGACAGAGTTCCAGACTGAACTAGGTAGGCAGAGCTCTAGAGGATGGAGGGAGGCAACTGGCCACCAGGGCTTCTCATCATAAAAAAACTTTGGCTTTTGTGGAACCTGGGTGGCTCAAGTCGCCTGAGCATCTGACTCTTGATTTCAGTTTGAGTCATGATCTCAGGGTCCTGGGATCAAGCCCCTCGTGTCACTCAGCAGAGGGTCTGCTGGAGATTCTCTCCCTCCATCCCTCCCCCTTCTCATGCTCTCTCTCATACACATGCTCTCTCTCTAAAATAAATAAGTAAAGCTTTTTTTTTTTTTTTTAAGAAAGACATTGGCTTTTGCTCTGAGATGGAAGGTACTGGTGGGGTTTGTGCAGACACGTGACATAATCTTTTGCACATTTTAACAGGACAACTCATGCTGTATTGTGAAAAGACTGAAGGGCACAAGGTCAGAGAAAAAGAGACTTTTGAGGGGACTCCTGCAATAACGCAGGTGAGAGGTGATGGTACTTGGATCAGACGGTAGCAGGAAGGATGGAGCTGCTGGGACCTGAGACAGGGAGACTCTGGGAGGTGCAAATTTAGCACGGAAGATCAGGGCTCTGTTTTGGACATGTTAAATCTAGATGCCTAGTAGACAGCCAATCGAAATACTGAGCAGGTGTTGAGATATAGAAGTCTGGGATTTCAGGGGTCCAGGCTGAAGGTATATGTTTGGGCATCTTTAGCATAAAGATGTCAATTTAAGCTCTTTTCCTCCCTGGCTGCCTGAAGCTCCACCACCATCATGAGCAACAATAATTAATCTGGACTAGGAAGTTCATGACCAACAGACTACTTTAGCAGAAACAAATGGTCATTGATGTTCTTCACTCTGGAATGGTAGAAATTCAGGGAAAACTAGCCAAACCATATAAGACCACACCAGACATCATCTCTGTATTTGGACTCAGAGCCCATTTTGGTGGGGGCAAGAGAACTAGCTTTGGTGTGATTTATGATTCCCTGATTATGCAAAGGAACACGAACCCAAACCATGGTTTGCAAGACATGGCCTGTATGTGAAGAGAAAGACCTCAAGAACATGCAAAAGGAATGCAAGAACAGTATGCAGAAAGTCGGGGGACTGGAAAAGCCAATGTTGGTGCTGGCAAAAAGTGAGCTGGAGATTGGACAACAGAAGGAGTAAAGATGCTGCAGTAACTATCTATAATGGTGATGGTGCCAATTTTTCATGAGAGAATAGGCTAAGAATTTTTTTTTTAAGTTGTTGTCACTTCGAGCCTTGTTGACAAGCTGACAAGCTGAGATCACTAAGAGAAGCACGTGGGCATACTCACCTAAATCAATGGGCCTGATAATAAATGAATATATGCCAGATTCTGTTAGATCTGCAAAGTATGGGTCATTATTAAGGGTAACTAGCAATAAATGAGTAAGGCACCTACCAGGTACAGAGCCAAAATGGCTTTAAGTCATGGGAACACTGGAGACTTAAGGAATGACAAATCATGGCATTTTGGTCTTGGAAAGGACCTTAAACAGGTCATTTAATCTGAGCTGCTCTCCCTATCCTAGCCTGATGATTGACCCGGTTTTAGAACAAGAATAATGTGTGGGATATTGAGGCAACCAGTCTGGCCAGAGCAGGGAAGGCATCACATTGAAGAATGAGTGGGAAATTACCTTCTGAGTCCGAAAACCTGGGTTTCCAGATGTAGGGTTCTGATCCTAGATTTACTGCTCCCTAGCCTCATGTCCTTGGGCAAGTCACTTCACCTCCTCCATCCTCCGTTTCCCCGTGTGTAAATGGGAGCAATCAAACCTTCCTTGTCCCTCCCAGGGTTGTAGAGAGGTGTGGTAGTGCTTGGGGCAGAGCACCCTCGTGCCGGTTTGATTATTCCAAGAGGAAGAGGAGGAACCCAAAAGAAGTTTCCAGCCCGGAAAGGCAATGGAAATGAGGGTGAGGAGGATACTGTCCTGTCCTCAGTGCGTCTCCTGGAGCAGCCTGTGCAGTAACGAGGACTCAGGCCAGGATTTGGGCTATAACGGACTGGGCTCGAATGGCAAGATGGGCCCGCGGGGCAGAGACCTTGACTCTGCCGCCCCTGAGCCTGGAACCGAGATGGAGGAGACCCTGAAGCAGCGACGGGGAGATGAAAAGGACAGACCGAGGCAGAAAGAGACCTAGAGACAGGGAGTCCAAGGGACAAACAGACCCATAAACCAGCGGCCCAGCTGAGGCCCAAGGCGACCCGGAGAGGGCGAGGCACCGGGGCGCAGACCCCGGCGGAGCAGAGCCCCGCGCCGCGCGGGGTCACGGTGCGCGGGGCCCGGGTCCCCGGCGGGCCCGGCGGCCGCACTCGCTGGGCGCCCCCGCCCCGGCTGCTCGCCCAAGATGGCGATGGAGGGGCGGGCGAGGCGGCGGCAGCCCCGGCCCCCGCGCCGGCCCCCGCTCAGGCCCGGGCCCCCGAGGCCGCGCCCCCGCCCGCGGCGCCGCGCCTCTCCGGGCCACTGACGCCCGGCGCGCCCTCCCCCGGCGGCGGCGGCCGTGGCGCGGGGAGGCGGCGGCGGCGGCTACGGCGGCGGCCGGAGCCGGGCCCCATGGCGCGGGGGGACGCCGGCCGCGGCGGTGGGCTCGTGGCGCTGACCTTCTGCCTGCTGGCCGCGCGCGGTAAGGGCGGGCGCCGCGGCAGTGGCGCGAGCGGCTGCGGCTTGTCGGTGCGCCCGCGCCCCGGGGCTGAGCCGGGCTATGGGGCTGGCGTGCGTCCCGGGTCCCGAGCGAGTGCGGGGCCGCGGGGCTAGAGCGGCCCGTCCCCGTGATGCCTGCGCTTTGGGGTCTGCGAGCTGTGGCCGGGGGTGGGGGGTGGGGGCTGCTGCGGCACGCACTTGGCCGCAGGGGGTGTGTGTCCTTGGTTTGCGGAGTCGTGAGTGTGAGTGTGTGTGCGCGCGCGCTCGGAGGGTGGGGACGGGGGGCTTCTGCGGGCGTACGTGTCCGCAGTGCGTGTCACGGTCGCGCCGTGGCATCGTGGGGCCGTGGTTTCGGGGTTGGTGGCTTGCACCGGGCGGGCTCTCTTGCCCGCGCGTGTCCCTGGGTTGAGTGCGTGAAAGAGGAGGGGTGTGGGGGTGTGTGTGTCAGCACCTCCATTTGTGTCGAGATCGTGTGTAATTGTGTTTATGGGTCTGAGCTAATATTTGGCCTTGGCTTTTGGGGAGTGTCCTTGCCCGTGGTTGGGGGGGACTGGGCAGGCGATTCAGGATTGACTGGGGGTAGAGGTGATAAAACACTCAACTTTGCCCAGTGGGTGTGGTCCCTGGGGCTGGTTGGGGCAGGGGGTTGGGTGGTTAGTGTCGCTCCCCCAACCCGTGGCTCGGAGCGGGCTGGGGGAGGGGGGCAGGAAACCAGTTGCTTTCGTGGACTTGTCCAACACTTGCTCTCGGGATGGGACGCGTGTCACTCCTGACCCACCCACCAGGGACAGGTCAGGAAAGCGTTGCCCAGGTCAGCAAGGCCTCCTTCCAGCCCCCCACCCCAGTGCCGGGCTGGGGTGGAGGTAAGAGAGTTATCCACTCTGGAGAAAGGGCCGGGACTGGGGTGACGGAATCCCAGTGCTCTGTGCCTAGGGCTCCTCTTCCACTCCAGCTCTCTCGCTTTCCGTGCTGTGTGCGTTTAGGGGACGGCCCCTGGGGAAGGTAGGTGGCAGGGCTGGGGAGGGGGATGGGCTGCCCGCTTTGTTCGCTTAGTTCTTGCCTTCCCTGCCGAGGGGGGAGCTGAGGATGTGTCCGGGGCGAGTCGGGGAGGGACTTGGAGGTGGGGGTGGGGAGGGGGATTTCTCTCCAGCTGCTGCGGCTTTCCAGAGAGACTCAGCCAGGCCACGTGGGAGGGAGGCAGGGACGGCGTTGAGGGGAAGGAGCCTCCGTCTGGCCGGCCCAGGCCCATCTCCAGGAAACCCAAACAGCGGGTGGGAAAGTGCCGGGAAATGCTCGGACCCCTATTCTCCGGACAAAGACACGCCCCTCTCCAGCCCTGGCTCAAGTCAAGGGATTGTCAGGTGAAGGGGGCGGGGAAGTGAGGGAGAGGCCTCAGCCCTCCAGGAGCCCAGGGGATTAAGGAATAGTTGTGCCTACCCTCTTAACGCTCTTCCAGGAGCTCCAGGAACGGGCTCAGAGTCACCCAGCCTAGTGGGATGAGGGCTAATAACTACTCTCTATCATTATAGTATACCGGTGGGGCCTCCTGCAGGGGGCTCAGTTTGCCTCTGAGACCTGGCCTCTCGCTGCTCTTGAGTGCACAAGGCAGGGGCAGGGCCCTGAGCTGGGGCTCCCTGGGCAGCAGTATGCATGGCTAAAGCAACTAGGCTACTCGCTCTCAGTCTCCCAAACCCGTTGAGTGTGCAAAGCTTAACAGGCCTAGAGACAGTCCTATAGCGTTCTGACTAGCCATCCTAATCTGGACCAAGGTCATTCATTCATTCATTCATTCGTTCAACAAATATTTACTGAGCTCCCTTTTTGACTTAGCATGTGCCTGGTGCCTGGAATATAGTAAATACGGAGGCAGACCTTGCTCCTAACGCAGAGCTTGCAGTGTGGTGTGGGGGAGACTGACAGAGGGTTTGGAAAAGTCAGGAAAGGCATCTTTAGGAAGTGATGAATAATTGAGCTCAGTGCAGAGGGTCAGCTAGCCCTGTAGGAGAGCCATATGAACCACATGTATAGGTGCTCCAAGGTGACTTCATTTAGACCAGTGAATGCAGCTAACTCTGACTGGAGTTTAGAGCACAGGGTGAGAGTGGGAGAGGTTGGAGCTGGATAGGACAGAGCCCATAGAGTGTCAAAGTGAAGGGTGAAGGGGCTTCTGAAAGGCCTGATAAGCCCCACCAAAGTTTCTGCCTGAAAGCTCCCCACTGTGAGTCCTTGGCAAGTTTGTTTATTTGTTTTTAAGATTTTATTTATTTTTTTGACAGAGAGAGATCACAAGTAGGCAAAGAGGCAGGCAGAGAGAGAGAGAGAGAGGGAAGCAGACTCCCCGCCTAGCAGAGAGCCCAACATGGCGCTTGATCCCAGGACCCCGAGACCATGACCCCAGCCCAAGGCAGAAGCCAAACCCACTGAGCCACCCAGGCGCCCCCCTTGGCAAGTTTTAAGATCAGTTTTGCATCAGCTCACTGCAGCCAGTGTGGAGAATCAGTTGGGCAGGGCTGGAGGCAGGAAGCTCCAGATTCCTGGGAGGCTGTTGTAGTATTCCAGAAGAGAGGATGGTGGCAACAAGCATCATGGCAGTTGGTGTGGCCAGGGTAGCTGGCTTCTAGAGGTATTTAGGAAGTAGAATCAGTAGGATCTGAGGATAGACTGAGTTTGCAGGCCGACAGGGAGGGGGAGGTCCAGAATAATAGACACTTCAGCAACCTGAACTGGGCAGAATACAGGGCTGATGTCCCCCAACGCTGTTCTAGCCAGGGACCGGGAACTGGGGAGATTTATAGGAATGGGACTCCTGTCTTGGGGTAGTGGTAGAATGCTGAGTGCTGGGGTTTTTTGTTTTGTTTTTTAAGACTTTTGTTTATTTGACAGAGAGAGAGAGATCACAAGTAGGCAGAGAGGCAGGCAGAGAGAGAGAGAGAGAGAGAGAGGGAAGCAGGCTCCCTGCTGAGCAGAGAGCCTGATGCAGGGCTTGATCCCAGGACCCTGAGATCATGACCTGAGCCAAAGGCTGAGGCTTAACCCACTGAGCCACCCAGGTACCCCTGCTGAGTGCTGGTTTTTATCAGTGCAAGATGTGGGGCTCTCCCCTCCACTGAATCAGAATTGGGGGTGGTGGTGCCAGAGATCTGTTACATAGGAAGGCTCACAGAACATGACAGCTGCTTTCTCCTTACCAGGAAAGTTCCTTCACCCCCATCTCTTTCTCGGCCTAGAAACTCAGAGACCTACCTCAGTTGGCGTGGCCCTCTCTGATTCCATCTCCAGGTTAGGAACCAGGTCAAACAAGTTTCTCTTAACAGTGAATTTTTTCCAGAAGTTATCTGACTTTTAGGTAGTTTCATGGCCCAATTCATCATGTGTTGTGTGTAAATTACCAGTTCCTTTCTCCTAAAGGTAACTTTTTCAAGTTAAGCTCTCTCACAATTAGAGTGTCATCCAATGTCAGCACTGAAGGGAACTTAGAAATAATTTTTTTTAATTTTAAGTTTTATTTTAATTCTACTTACTTAACGTATGTGGTAAAATTGGTTACAGATGTAGACTTTAGTGATTCGCCACCTTACATATAAAGCTCAGTGCTCATCGCAAGTGTCTCCTTAATGCCCATCATCTACTTAGCCCATCCCTCACCCAACTCCCTAGAAATAATTTTAACATGAACCCATTTTCCAGATGAGAAAACTGAGTGACATCCCAAAGTTGCATGGCTAGGGACTGAGCTGGGACTGGAACCAGTCTCTTGGCTTCTGGAGCCATACCTTTCCTGGATTTGATACACAAATACCCAAGTTTGGTCTCTCTGCACCCCCTCCCCCTCACATGAGAAGTTACCAGCTTTGTGCTTGGCCTCCCTCAGTTGGTGTGTCTGAGTCTGGGCTCTGGAATTCACCCTTCTGCGCTTCTCCCCATCCGCTACCTTCTGTTCGGCCTCCACGGTTTCTGAGGTACAGCAACCAGACTTGACACAGAATTCCAGATGTTGAACAGATGTCATTGCCAGGTGGGCTTGGGGGGCTCCCAGCTCCCTGGAGGATGGGGAGAGGGGAGGAGGAGTAAGAGCAGCTTTGATGGAGGAGGACCCCAGCCCTAGCCTGGTGGGAGGAGGGTGCTAGGAGCTGGGGTTGGGAAGAAAACCCAAGAGATAATGTTCTGGCCCTGACATGCAGAGAAATAGAATCCTTGTATTCTGGGCTAGGTGGGCTGTTCGTTACTCACTGCTGAGGCTATGCCCTCAGGATTTGAGGGGCTTTCGGGTCACTGAGGTGAGAGAAGCAGAGGCGCAGTAAGCTCTGTTTCAGATGCAGACCTGAGCATGTGAGCTGGTGCAGAGCTAAGACTTCTGGATGGTTCGATAAGAGGCTCATTACCTTGTCATATAGTTTGGAGGACAAAGTTCCAGCAACTAATCAGAGCATACAGGGAGAGAAAGGTGGGCACAAAAGAAAGCTATTTTGAATCATATGAGCCATATGGCAGGAGAACAGGTGAGGTAGTGAGCTTCCTAGTCCTGGTAATGTGGAAGTACAGCGTTTTTTTCAGTGTGAGTTTGCTGTTCTGTCCCTGTGCTTTTTAAGCATTTCGTCAAGTGTCTGCTAGTTGCCAGATAGGCAGTTTCCACATGTATTATTCCCAACACATCCAGCCCTTAAGGGAGTTCCTGTAATTTTTACAGATAAGGAAATTGAGGCTTGGAAAAGTCTCCACGTGTCTACTTACGTGTTCAAAGAATATTTATTGAGCACCTACTGTATACCAAGCACTGTTTCTGGGACTAGAGATTTAGAAAGCTGACTAGGATACGATGCTGAGTTTGTTGCCTGATAGGGGAGAAAAGAAAGTGTAAAACCTCAAGTAATAACTGCAGTGGCCAAGGTGCCCCGGGTCCTATGGGACAGAAAAAGGAGAAGCAACTCAATCAGACCCTGGGATGGCATAGCTACTGTGGGGAGAGGGAGCAGCAGAAACAATATATGGAACAGCAGTGAGCTCTCAGAGAGCTGAAAGTGGTTTGGTCCAGTGGGGACAGAGGCACGCAGGGATCAGGAGGTAGGCAGGAGCTGAGTGTGGCTTTGCTGTCAAGTCCACTGAGGCTGGGCCTCGCAGGAGCACAGATGAAGGGAACTGTACAGCCTTCCCGGTGTCCCAGGCAACTGTCCCAAGCTCTCCTTCCAGCTGTTGGTGGGAGGGGATCAGTGTGTGGTAAGGGAAGTGGCCAAGGTGGGGGGTGGGGGAAGGAGTCTTCCCCTCCCCCACCCACTGGCCCCTTTCCTGAGAGTTTACTGGAAAATGGGACCCTGGCTCACACCAGGCCCCACTAACCCCACGAAACAGCATTGAGCGGGCCCTGGGGCTCAGCCGCAAATCTCCTCTCTGTCTGGGTTCTAATTGGCCTCATAAAATCTAATTTATCCTGTAAGTGGGTAAAATAATCTGTTAGGAAAGATTGAGAGATGGCCTCAAGGCCCCCAAGCATAGAAGCTCTGTGTCTCTGACAAGGTCTCACCAAGGAGCCTGAGGAGAAGGAATTGTCCCCATCGAGGCAGAAAGCTGGTGGGCAGCCAGAGTCCACTGTGTCTCCAGTCCTGGGAGGGACAGCTGAGAACTGCTTGTGGGAAGGGCTTTGGGGGTCAGCCATGGCAGTGGGCCGGGGGTGGCAGGAAAGGGGTGGCCGGGAAGCCACTGGACAAACAAGGTCCACTCCTCAGAGCATCACTTTTACGAAAAGATCTGGTGGTGTAGGAACCACATTTATGTTAAAGGAAACATTGCTATGTAATGGAGAAGAATGCAAAAATGTGCCAAAGGTTTAAAAATCAAAACATTTGGGGCATCAGCAAGGCTCCTACCTACGTTCCCCTCTGCTGCTGGGAGAATTTTGGCAAAAATGAGAATAGTGGAGACTTCTCCTTTTCAGGCTGAGGAAACTGAGGCTGAAAGAGGACAAGTTGCAGGCCCAAGGCCATATAGCAAATGACCCAGGAGGACCCTGACCAAGGCTTGTCCCTCCACCGCCCAAACCCTATTGTCCATCTAGGCAAGAGGAGGGATGGCGAAGGGACCTGCAAAGTGGCTATGTGATAGGAAACATATAAAGCTTCCTGGGAGGGGGGAGTGGACAGGCAGGGGCGGCCTCACAGAGGGCTGGCACTGAAGCTGAGCCTGGGGGGCGGGGGAGGCGGGGCGGGGAGGAGGGCATGTCCTGGGCACAGAAGTTGGGCTGGACACTGAGGCAGAGAGAACCCTCTTTCTTACTCTAGAGCAACTTTCTTGTCAGTGCTGGATTCATCCCCAGAAGATCAAAGGATGGTTTTCCCACACTGTCTCCCAGGGAGAGGAGACCCCCACCCCTTTCTGGTCCTCAGTTTCCCCACTTACGTACAGTGAGGAATCCCCAGCTTCCAGGACATTTCCACCACCAGGGTCCTCTCCGAGGGGGACCCTGGTTCTCTGCACATCTACATCCTTGTTGGTTTCTCTGTGCTACCTTGTTGGGCGCTGGGCTCCTCAGAGGTGGGGAAGCCAGACATCTGCTGATCCATGAATATTCAGGAAGGGAATCGGAGCCTCCTCTGGGCTCCGCAGCCAGCCACCGGCCTCTCTGGCTGCCGTCCTGCCCGCCAGAGCCCAGGCTGCTCACATACCCAGCAGCTGCTCGGGCCCCCACTGTTCACATTGTTTGTTCAGCGCGGCAGGGGATTTTCCAGGCCCCGGACGTGCTGTGGGGGGCGGGGAGGCCGCCGGAGGGCTCAGGGATTCGTGTCATGTGGGGCTTTTCTCCCCTGAAGTGCAAACTGAGTGCTCAGCGGCTGGAACCAGGCAATTGGAAGCCGCTGGGCTGAGAGCCCGGGCTTGCCTCCCCGCTACCCTGTGTTTGAATCTTAGAATCGAGGGCCGCAGAGGTAGAAGGGACTGGTTGTTAGAACAGTAATTAGCATTGGTACAGTTTAAAAAAAAAAAACAAAACAAAAAACTTGCATTAAAAAAAAAAAAAAAGAACAAACAAACAAGCAAAAAACAACCCCAAACCCCAAATACTTGGACAGTCTCTGAAGTGCCTTTAAAGAATGAGCTCCGTCCCACGGTTGATGGCGCTGACATCCATTATCTTGTTTACTCCTCACTCACAGGCACACAGGCTTGGTAGTGTCGCCTTCATTTTACAGATGTGGAAACTAAGGCCCAGAGAGGTTAAACAGCTGGTAGGTGGAGCAGCAAGATTGGAAACTAAATCTTCTGTCCCAAGGTCTAGGGCCCTTTCCACCACAACCAACAGCCCCGAGTGACATGAATGCCAGTTTGGTTTCCCCTATCAGAATGGAGACTGGGTGAGGACAAGGCCTGCCTTCTCCCTGCACCCATTAGTAATGCTGAGCCCAGGCAAGCAGTGGGAGGGGCAAGTAGAGCCTTCCCGATGAATTAAGAGAGGCAGAGGCCCAGTTTGGGCCCCCTTGGTCTCTCCATCCTTGGCAAGTAGTGTCAGAGCCTCGCTTCGGCTCTGGCCTCCGTATCTCGGCCAGCTGGGACTTCTCTTTGCCGCTCAGTCTTGTTTCTCTTCAGGAGTGCTGGGAAGAGAGCCTGGGGACAGACAAGGGTTCTAAGTGTGGGCACAGATATGTCCGGGTTTTGACAAGTGTGGCAGAAACTTGGGTGTGCGTGTTCAGGTGTGGAAGGTTGTGTATCTACTGTTTATATGTGAGTCTAGATGGTGTTCTGTAGGTTTGCTCAGGAATAGGTATATCCAGGTGTGACTATTCACTGAATCATCCTAACAGCATAGAATCTCACACATCACCTGATTCGTTTGAGTAAAACTAACGTTCAGAAGAAGTGACTGGCCCAAGGCCACACAGCCGGCCTGTGACAGAGCCAGGTCCAGAACTGAGCGGTTGCCTGATTCCCAACCCCTTTGGCTTTCTGCGTGCCCTCCCAAGGCTGTCTGTCCAGACCTGTCTCATAGTAAGGATGTGCCACTGTACTCACCTCTGTCTTGGGTTCACTCTCAGATGTGCCATTCCGCCTTTAAGCAAAGTGTCAGGTCAGAAGATGAAAAGGGACCTCGGACCATTGAGCTTGTATGGGACAGGAAGGCAGCAGGCCAGCCTTCTAGTCGACACAACTGGGGAAACAACCATTTCTCTGTGAATAATGGCGACTGGGCCTTGTCAACATGTTGGTTAAAATGAGAAGCATTGGCCTTTGTGTGTTTTTGCCTTGACCCTGGAATGACCTTCCCTTCCTCCATTTTCCCCTTACTCTTCCCTTGGTGGCAGGGGATAGCTTTGGAGCTGCAGGCCCTGCTGGGGCCCCTGGAGACAGGTTCTGGCTTGCTGAATGGCCTAGGAGAATCGAGCAGTAGGAAGGAGTGCTCAGCCCTGCCTGCCACCGGGGCACAGTAGGTTGAGTGATCGTGGTCAAGATGATCTGGAAGGTTCCAGGAAAGGAGGACCTTACTGAAAGCCAATTCTGTGCCAGGCCAGGCACTGTCCTGTGCTCTTTTCCTACCCTGCGTCTTACAACAGCCCTGAAAGGAAGGAATTCCTGGGTCCTTTTAAACTGAGATACAGTTCACACACACACCACAGTGTACACAACAGTGGTTTTGTGTATGCTCACAAGGTTGTACAACCATCACCATGGTCTAGTTCCAGAACATTCCTATCACTCCAAAAAGAAACCTCATGTCCCTCGCTTCTAATTCTTCCCTCTCCCCAATCCCTGGCAGCCATTAACCTACTTTCTGCCTCTGTGGAGTTGCGTCTTCTGGACATTTCATAGGAATGAGATCATAGAATATGTATCATTTTGTGACTGGCTTCTTTCACTTAGTGTAAAGTTTTTTAAAGTTCTTCCATGAAGCAAGTATCAGTACTTCATTTCTTTTGATGGCTGAGTGAGATATTTATCCATTCACCAGGTGATGAGCCCTTGGGTTGTTTCTCGTTTTTGACTGTTACGAGGAAAGTTGCGAGGCACTGTGCTTTTTGGTGGATGAGGAAACTGGGAAGGTGAGCTCAGAGAAGAGTGGCAGACTGCCCAAGAGTACAGTGGGGAGGGGCAGAGCCGGGATCCAGACTCAGGTCTCTCCATGAGACCTGTTATTCTTTAAGTTGCCCCAGCCCCTGGGTGGATGACTCAGGCTCTAGAGACTGGGGGAGGTGGGAGGACACATGCTGATGGCCCTGGGACCTGCCCTCTCTGTGCAGGGGAGCTGCTGTGGCCCCAGGAGACGACCGTGGAGCTGAGCTGTGGTGCGGGGCCACTGGAAGTGATCCTGGGCCCAGGGCAAACTGCAGTGCTGGCCTGTAGTCTGGGGGCTGCCGGACCCCCCACCAGCACCACATGGAGCAAGGACGGAGGCGCCCTGCCAGAGCACGACCACCTGCGCCTGCTGCCCAATGGCTCTCTGTGGCTGTCCCAGCCGCCCGCACCCGACGGCAGTGACGAGGCAGCCCCCAGCGTCTCAGAGGTCATTGAGGGCAGCTACTCTTGCCTGGCCCACGGCCCCCTGGGAGTGGTGGCCAGCCAGGCTGCAGTAGTCAAGCTCGCCAGTAAGTGCCTGCCTCGGGGGCCGAGCTGAGACCCAGGAGGCCTGGGGTGTGGGAAGTGGGATCCCCATTAAGTCATTGCACACAGGCCTGTACCTTGAGCCCACTCCCCTTCCCGTGCCTCTCATCCTGCTCAGCAGGCCCCTTCCTGGTATGGCTACCTTCTTCCCACCTCTCCTCTTCGTGTTTCTCCCCCGGGAAGCCTGCCATAAAGGCTTGTTAGAGTGTGGGGCACAGGAGCAGACCCCCTCGGTGGTTCTCAAGAGGCACAGATGACCATGAAATCATTTTAGGCCAGGAGAAATGTCCGTCTTACTGTGGTCTGAATCATGGTGACGTTAGGCGTGGGGCGCTGCAATTCATTCTGACCCAGCGTCTGACCAGTAATCACCGCTTCTTATCCCCCTGCTGCCTTTTCAATTGTCTCTGTTGGCTGGAATTTGCCCTGCTTGTGTTTCTGTCCCCCGACTGCCCGTGTTTCTGCGTGTGCGTGCATGCACCGTGTGCGTGTGTGTACGTGTGTCTCACTGTGTGTGCCCCCCCCCTTTCCCGTGCTCCTCTGTCCCTGCCTGTGTCTCGCCACCCTTGCCCCCAGCACTCGCAGGCTTCTCTCTGCACCCGGAGTCTCAGGTGGTGGAGGAGAATGGGACTGCTCGGTTTGAGTGCCACATTGAAGGGCTGCCAGCTCCCGTCATCACCTGGGAGAAGGACCAGGTCCCAGTGCCGGAGGAGCCTCGGTGAGTATCCTGTGGGGGAGTGGGGAGAGGGTCCCAGTAGGCTGGCCAGAGAGAGCCCCGTCATGTGCTCAGGAACCAGGATTCTTAGAGCCACAGTAGCTCCATTTGCCCGAACTGACTTAGGAGCCAACTGTGGCCTGGCTCTTCCCTCACTAAGGCCCCAAAGAGAAGCTGGGCAAGCAGTTTTGTTCCCTGCAAAGAATGCCACCCACGAAGCTACGGAGCTCAAATAGAGAGCAGTGGTAGGGTCCTTCAGAGCTTATCTGCCTTACTGAAGAGGAGACTGAGGGCCAGAGAGAAGCTCTGTATTGTCCAAGGCCACAGGTGAGTCAGTGGCAGGAAGTTTGTTGTTCCTTCAGAACAGAGCATGGAGGCTGCTGGGAGGCTTTCTGTCTGCAGGGTTCCTCCGGCAGCTCTACCCTGGAGGCAGAACCTCTCTTGTCTCTCGATGCCAACCCGTGGGGTACAGCATCTGATACAGGGTTACGGAGGTCCTTCCTGTTTTACCCTCCTCCCTCTCCATAAAACAGTGGGTAGGTGCAGTGATCCCAGGGAAGAGTTTCTGGGGTCAAAGAGCAGCAGAAGCTAGACCCAGGACTTGACCCTTACTGTGGCCTCCTGGGAAGGCCCAGATGTACCTGCAGCACAAGTAGAAAGCAAGAGGCTTGTTTGCTTTTGTGGACTCGGAGTTGGTCTCACCACGCAGTTGTCACCCCTTGGATTCTTACATCTTTGGAGATGTGGCTCCAAGGCCTTTGCCAGCCCCCCGTCCCCCGAACCCTCTCCCCGGCCCAGTCCTCTGCCTCCATCTCTCGAGCTGTAGCTCCCAGCTCACCCGCTCTCGTCCTCTCCTGGTGCAGGTAGGGCTCCACGGGCTCAGAAACACTGGTTTGCAGGTCTCCCTGCCCTCAGACCAATCTGTCTTGAGTGTGTTGATCTGTCCCAGCTCCTCTTGATGAAGTTCTAGGATCTAGGTGAGGTTTGGTGGGCTGAGGCCCGGAGCTGATGACCAAGAAAGAATTCTTGAGACATCTTTGGTGCAAAATGGTGGTTTATTAAAGCATGGGGACAGGACCCATGGGCAGGAAGAGGTGCTGCTCCGGGTTGTGAGGGATGGCAGGTTATATACCTTGCAGTTGGGGGGGTGGTGAAGGGATGGGAGATTCTTGGTGGGGTGTTATGATCCTGCTATCATTTACATTCCCTTCTACCTCAGCCTCCTTCAGTTTATGGTGGGGAGGGAGACATTAGGGCTTCAGGAACTGAGAGTTATTTGCCTCTGGAAATTTGTGCTATTGATAAGGTAACCTCCCTGTTTGTAGATCTCTAGGACATCTATAGAGCAAGGGAGATTCCTGTTCTGCAGATTGTGATCCCTGCAAGTTAACTATTTATCGTTTTATGGCAGTCAGGGGTGCCTGAGGAATGCTACACATATTACGGAGGGGAGCAGGTGGGGAGGGGGTGCAAGGCGCCAGCTTTTGCTCTGTCTTCAGCCAGCCTCCTGCTCCCTCATCACTCTGACTTGTGCCCACATCTAGGTAGGGGGGAAGGTGTAGGGAAAAATTCTGGGTAGATAAGCTACAGGGCACATCCCTGCAACAGTTGTGAGGGAGGAAGCAGGTCAAGCTGCTGATTTGGATGATTGCTTGGCCTGTTGCCCCTCGCAGAGGCTCTCTCACTCAGCTTCATTCCCCCCATCTATAAAATTAAAAGAAAAGAAAAAAAAATGAAAGGGTTGCATTAGATCACTGTTCTTTGGAAAACATTAGTCACTAAAGGTTCTTCTCAAGAAAAAGTATTCTGTGGTCAAATAACATAGGGAAAAACGCCTATAAAATCCCCTTCTTGGTGTTGACAAGGCTCTGAGAAGTCCTGTATGGAAAGCCTGTTAAACTTGTTGAAGCAAGCACTTCCTAGATTCATCTGCCCCACAGCCCCTTTTGCCACAACCCCGTTAACATCCCATGAATGAGCATTCTAGGGAGCGACCTTGGAAGTGCTGACCCAGCCTTTCTGGCGCTGACATTTTAACTTCTGTGCCTTGCAAATGTGGGCCCCTTGCTGCTGTCTGGGAGTTGCTGAGTGAGAGGGAGAGCCCCCTCCTGGTAGCCCCCAGAGAGAGTAGGAGAGAGCTGAGAAGTTGCTCCCTGTTGAAAGGCATGATAGGCCCCACTTAATGTGAGCTTTTTTTTTCTCACTTAATCCTTCCTTTCATCCTTCAAGGCAGGTATTTCTTAATTTCCATATTTTCTTCTATTTACTTTTAGTTTATATCCTGGAAGATGCCTTTTTCACATTCACGTAAGCAAAACAGAAGAAACAGTCATCATCCACAGAAAGTCTCTGTTAGTTTTCATGTCTGTCCTCTGGAATTTTCCCCTGTATGTTTATAAATACCCTCTTTTAAAATTTGGATTATGTTGTACACAGAGGGTTTTTTTGTTTGTTTGTTTTTTGTTTTTTTTTTTTTGCTTGTTTGTTTGTTTGTGGCATTCTTTTTTTTTTTTTTTAAAGATTTTTATTTATTTATCAGAGAGAGAGTGGGGGAGAAAGCGAGCACAGGCAGACAGAATGGCATGCAGAGGCAGAGGGAGAAGCAGGCTCCCTGCTGAGCAAGGAGCCCGATGTGGGACTCGATCCCAGGACGCTGGGATCATGACCTGAGCCGAAGGCAGCTGCTTAACCAACTGAGCCACCCAGGCGTCCCTGTTTGTGGCATTCTTTAAAAAAAGATTTTACTTATTTATTTGACAGAGAGAAAGAGATCCCAAGTAGGCAGAGAGGTAGGCAGGGTGTGGGGGATGGGGGAGAAGCAGGCTCCCTGCTGAGCAGAGAGCCCCATGCAGTGCTTGATCCCAGGACCCTGAGATCATGCCTGAGTTGAAGGCAGAGGCTTAACCCACTGAGCCACCCAGGTGCCCCTGTTACTTGTTTTAAGTAAACTCCCAGTGTGGGGCTCGGACTCATGACTCCTAGATCAAGAGTCACCTGCTCTACCGACTGAGCCAGCCAGGTGCCCCTGTATGGGTTCTTTTTTTGCTCCATCACCTTTTTTCTAAAACATAAATGGGATTATAAAGCAACTTCTACTTTTTTTTTTTTTTTTCACTTCACATGTCATGAACCTCCTTCCAGGTCTATATACATAGTTACGGCAGATACGATTATCTGGATTGTTAAGTGAGAGACCCGGGGATCAGAGACAGAAGTAACTTGACCCAGGTCACACAGCTAGGAAACAGAGTGTGGGATGCCAGAGGCCTGGCACGAATGACACACAAATCTCTTGTGATTCGGTGGTTGGGGTAGGGAAGCTGCAGGGTCTGGAGAAGTTGATGCTACAGATGGGCTCAGAGGTCTACCAACTGTGGCTCTGTGTGGACACGTTACTTCCCCCAAAGTTTCCCAGCAAACAGTAGGGCTCTGTTATCTCCCTACATCTAGTTCAGGCTTCATTCTACGAAGCCACAGGCCTCTCCCAGAAGTCTGGAGCTGCCAGTTCCTGGGCTCTGAGAGTGCTGGCCCCCAAGTCCTCTGAAAAGTGATCCTTGGCTATAAATAAGCCAGGCTCACATTTCCCAGTACATTGTGTAGGGGAAATAAAAAAATGTCTTAAACAGCAACTTGATTATGCCCAAGGTATGTATTTTTACACAGGCCCAGATATAGGACATGTACAAATACGCTATTCATAAACTCAACCCAGTGGTTTGGAGACCGTGTGCCTTCTTGGGGACCGTGCGCACGTGCAGTTAATAAACACACCGTCAAGGTATGGGTGTGTATTTTCAGAACTGATGGTGAGGACTAGAGCCCAAGGCAATTCCCTGCTGCTTACACTAATGTCTAATGATAGGGGATAATTTTCCTTCCATGGGAACCAGTAATCAATGAGCACAATGTTTCCCACATCCCAGGCACTCACAAACCCCCTTTATAATTTTGGCCATTCCTGGGCCATTTATTCAATCACCTACTTAATACATTTCTTTAACTCAGCTCTCTTCCGTAACTTTAACACATGCTGAAAAGGAACATTATCTCACTGCAGTAAAATGGAAAACCAGCAACGCTTACCATAAATACAAGGTGGCCATAAAAATAAATACATAACCGCTGGGATAAAAAATGTTTGCCTAGATCCACTTGCAATCATTTTTGTCATCACCATTCACTCACACTTTAAAAATGTGGCACCAATGGACCCCAGTCTGCAGGCTCCCTAATGTAGTCTTCTGCCCTACACATCTCCCAGGGCCCAGGGTGTCTGTCAACCTCGTCTGACCCTTGGCCAGTGGCCCTTTTCCCTGGGTGGATCTATGAAGGGCTCAGGGTGGGAGCGCCTTGGCCCTTCTGAAATTCAAAGCAGCTGTGAACTTTCTACTGTGTACTTTTTTTTTTTTTTTTAAGTAATCTCTACACCCAAGTTGGGGCTCAAACTCATGGCCCCAAGATCAAGTCTCATGCTCTACCAACTGAACCAGCCAGGTGCCCCTTTGCTGTGTTCTTTAATCCCTGGTTCCAAGTGGCCTTTTGGGGTTGGGGCTCAGACATAGGCTTGGAAAGAGAATGATCCTTTCCTTTTGGACAGAGGTTGCTTTTCATTCTATAAGTAGCTATTTTGTTTTATTTGCAATCTGAATTATTATTTTTTTTAAAGATTTTATTTATTTATTTGACAGACAGAGATCACAAGTAGGCAGAGAGGCAGGCAGAGAGAGAGGAGGAAGCAGGCTCACCGCTGAGCAGAGAGCCTGATGTGGGGCTCGATCCCAGGACCCTGGGATCATGACCTGAGCCGAAGACAGAGGCTTAACCCACTGAGCCACCCAGGCACCCCTGAATTATTTTTAAAGTAATAAAACATACCATTTTATTTTATTTTTTTTTTTAAAGATTTTATTTATTTATTTGACACAGAGAGATCACAAGTAGGCAGAGAGAGGAGGAAGCAGGCTCCCTGCCGAGCAGAGAGCCCGATGCGGGACTCGATCCCAGGACCCTGAGATCATGACCTGAGCCGAAGGCAGCGGCTTAACCCACTGAGCCACCCAGGCGCCCCAAACATACCATTTTAATGGGAAAAAGTCACCTACCAACTGGACATAGATGGTTGTTACTCTTAGGATTGTTCCCTCCTCCCAGTCTTTTAAACGTGTACAGTTTATATCATTTAAACATGTGTTTAGAATCTGGGATTCATAGATAGTGTTTCTGTCCATTATCTATTGTGAACTCACAACACAGTAGGGCTGGGGTTGTGAAGTAGGCAGGACAGGACTATTTAGCCCATTTTTCAGATGAGAAACTGAGGCCCAGACATGTGATGTCGCTTGGTACAATCACATCTGCTGGAACCAGCTCTCTCCACTATGTCACAGCTGTTTCTGTGTTAAGAGCCCGGATTCCCACAATAAAGGGTTTAAGGTCATGCTTTTATTCAATTTCAATTTTTTAAATTTATTTTTTAAAGAGATTGTATTTATTCAATTTCAGTTTTTCAGGTTTTCTATTTCTAACCTAATAAATATTCAAAACAATTTTTAAACACAACAAATAAGCATTCCCAGTAATCACACTGCCAGAGGAAACCTCCCTGAACGATGTAAGCTCTACCACCCTTGACTTTTTCTGAGCATATCCTAACATATCATTTATCAGGTTCCCAAACATAGAACTGCTTCATAAACACTGTTTGGTGACTTTTTTCCCCCACTCACCAATATATCTTGGACATATTTCCATGGACAGGGCTCCTAAAAACACGTTTTAACAAAACAGAAAAGATTTTAAATGAACACTAAAAGTGATTCCATTGCCCTCTTAGAGGGTTAGAAAGTGGGTTGGAAAGTTAGAGGGTTGGAAAGTGGCTCAGGTTAGAAAGGTGTGGAGCCCTTGCTTAGGAGACAGTGCAATGCAGGCAAGGCTGTGTCCGTGCAGAGGACACTGGGATGGTGGTAAGCAGAGCAGACCAACTTCTGTTGGCTGCAGTGATTGTACCATATCTGAGAAAGATACCCCTTTTTTCCCCCTTCTTTCCTCCCTCCCTCCTTTCCCACACATAATAAGGAAATGTTCCTTGTCAGAGAAGTATTAGCTTTTGGGTACCTGGAGCACAATTTCCATGGAAAGCCTGGGAAACTTTGGGGTTGCTCTGGTGGAAAACCTGCAGGCAAGGTCAGCTACGTAGCCTGAAACAGGGTCTTGGAGGCGGGATTTATTAGGTGGAGGAGACCTGGATGGAGGTGGAGGTCTTATTTCCCAGATGGGTTCTACTTGTCCTTCCCCACTTGTCCTTTTCCATCAAATTTTCCTGGGCCAGGATCTTACCTCCCACCACCCTTTGCCTCCATGTCTCCTCTCCCCTGCTGGCCCCAGCACTGATGTGGGCAGCTGCTGGAGTTGAAGGTGAGACCCTGGGAGAGAGCTGAGTTTGCCTCTGGCATGAGGGAGGGAGTGAAGCAGGCTTATGTGCATTCTCTAAGTCTTTGGGCCACAGCAGGTTTCCAGGCCTGTGGCCAGAATTTTCTCCCAACGCCCTTGAGCTAGTTCTCCTTGGCTGCATTTAAATGGTTTCGTACCCATTTCCCCATGAACTAAGGGACCTTCATCAAGCACACTGCTGCCTCATTCCCTCTCCAACCTTAACCTAGCCTATATCCAGGGACCAGCATCATTTGCTTTGTTGAGAAACTGGGGCTCTCAGCCAGAAGCTAGCCCTGCAAGGATAGAGGTGGAGGATTCAGGAAGACCACCCCCGACACACACAGTTGGTCCAGAACCTATTCTGCTTATCACCACCCCAGTGTCCTCTGCACGGACACAGCCTTGCCTGCATTGCACTGTCTCCTAAGCAAGGGCTCCATACCTTTCTAACCTGAGCCACTTTCCAACCCTCTAACCAAGAGGGTAGAGAATACCACCTTTATCCATCCTACCCCTCCAAAGCAGTGTGTGTGTTGTGTGCGGCTTCCTAGGGACCCTTCCTCAGGCATCCTTAGCCATCTGATGGCTGCTGAGACAGGCAGGTGAAAAGAACAAGGGATTTGGTCCTGGAAGACCTGGGTTCAAGTTTTAATCCGGCTCCACCTGTGAGTCCCTGGGGAAATAATGCCCTTGTGCTTCTGAGCCTTCTTCTTGTCATCAGTAAAATGGAGGTTGCGATGCCCTCTGTCTCTTTAGATTGTTTTGAGGGTCAGATGATATTGCCTGAACAAAAGGGATTTTTATCAGGGAGGGAGGAGTTAATATAGGCAGGGTGTAAACAAATTCACACCATATAGAAGGCTGTATAATTAAAAGTAAGTCTCCCACTGCCTGCCCTACCCCCATCCCAGGTCCCCTCCCCAGAGACAACCGCCCTCAACGGAGACTTCGGCGCAAGCATGTAAGCGTGCATAACCTCACACACCATTCCGCACCAAAAACACTTTAGAGATCATCCCGTTAGAGCACACATGCAGCTGCCTCCTTTTTAACAGCTGTCTTGCATTCCGTTGTGCGAATGTACCCAAACCGATTTAGCTAGCCCCCCCCCTACAGATGGCCCCTTGGATTGTTTCCAGTCTTCTGCTATTGTCCTCGCAGCACTGGAGTGAATATCATTAAACAGGTTTTTGTGTACATGTCTGAGAATATCTGTAGGATAGTCCTTGAAGTGGGGTTCCTGGGTCAAAGGGCACATGCAGGGTTGATTTTAATATATTACCAACTTGCCCTTGAAGGAGGGTGTATCAATGGGCATGGCCACCAAGACTAAAGTACCTTCCCCCCATTCCTTCATCCACACTGTGTGTTATTAAACCTTCTGATCTTTGCCAATCTGGAAGGTGCAAATGGTATCTCACAGCTTTAATTTGCAGGTTTTATTATGAATGAGGCTTGAAAGTGAGATGCTGGAGGTAGTTCAAGCTGGGGGAGAGGGGGACCCAGGACAGCTCCCTGCGGAGTTACTGTTCACCTCATAGGTGCCCTCTCCCTTTCCCAAGGCTCATCATTCTCCCCAACGGGGTCCTCCAGATCCTGGACATTCAGGAGAGTGACGCAGGCTCCTACCGCTGCGTGGCCACCAGCTCTGTCAGCCAGCGATTCAGCCAGGAGGCCCTACTCAGTGTCGCCCACAGAGGTAAGGGGCAGGCCTGGCGGGGGAACCCCCAGGGGTTTCGGGCATCAGCCACCTCAGAGTTGGCAGGTGCCTTGTGAGATCCAAGCTCTGCCTTCAAATTGCCATTGGGCAGGTGAGGCGAGGTAACGCAGAGAAGGCAGTACCACCCAGGAAGTCAGAGATAGAAGGGGTTGGAACCCCGGACTCCAGGCTCCCAGTCTAGGGCTGTTTTCCTACAGAGGCTCTATGCTCCCTAAGGTTGGGTGGGGCGTCCGGGCTACGGGTAGAGGTGGGGGAAGAGGGGAGGGGAGGCATCTGAAGAGGAGTATCAGGAAGCCCTGGTCCTGGCCCTTCTGGGCATCAGCGGATTCCCCCCTTGCTGCTGGCTGGACACTGCAAATCTGGTACCCAGCAGTCTGGTGCTCCTGTTCTCTCCATTTCTCTGAAAAACTCCTGTCCCAGGATGATGCAGTAGGAAGGGCACAGGCTTTGGGGTCGGAAAGACCTGGTTTGAAACCTGGCCTCTCTACTTACCATCTCTGCGACTCTGTGATGTTATCAAATGTCTAGCTCAGGTGGGTTGTGGGAATAGCTGAGGTAAGAGTGGAAAGTGCCCAGCACCTAGCAAGTGCTCAACAGATCTTAGTGCGGGCCTCCCCCAAGGGCCTCTCACTTGCCTTCCTCTGTCATGGCACCCCCTCCCAACCTTGCCCTTCTGCACATCTCTTCCCATCCCCCTCCTCATCCCTCCCACCTCCAGGGACCCTACTTGCCTGTGGCTTGACTGGTAGGTCTCCTAGTCTGGTCCACTTTCCCTCCTGTGCCGGGAAGTCTCTGCCGCCACCTGCTGGACACACCCGGTATTCCTCAGGCTGACCCAGGGGACAGGTCACCGGGAGAACTTGGCAGGGAATCAGAGCTCAGGGAGCTGCCAAGATGGTGGAAACTCGAGCCTGCCTCCTGCCTTTTCCACAAGGGAACCCAAAGCCCTCTGGAGAAGGGACTTGCCTAAGGTCACACTGCATTAATGGCATTGAGGGAACCAGAAACTTTGTTGACTCCAACCCCAGGCTCCAAGTCTACCGGTGACCCTGATGATCCTCTGCCAGCAGGGTGGGCTCCATTTTCAGGGAAGAATGGGGGTGGTGTGCCAGACACCAGGTTATTCCTCCCCTGGCTCCAAGAGAGAGGGCTCTGAGTTCCAGTCCCTACTCTGCGGAACTATGAGGCTGCTTTCCCCATCTGTCAGATGAAACCTTGGCTGTTCCCTGACTCACCTGCCTCACCAGGTGAGCATCAGGTGAGGGACTGCAAGGAAAGACACCTCGTGGTAAGGCTGCTTGCTGGCCTGCCCTCTCCACAGGGTCCCTGGCGTCCACCAGGGGGCAGGATGTGGTCATCGTGGCAGCCCCGGAGAACACCACGGTGGTTTCTGGCCAGAGTGTGGTGATGGAATGTGTGGCCTCCGCTGACCCCACCCCTTTTGTGTCCTGGGTCCGACAGGGTAAGTGGAGGGAGAGGACCCAAGGGCATGGGGAAGGAGGGTGCGGCATCTCACGTGTCCCCAAGGTGGGATGCTATAGGGGCGACTGCTCCATTGGTGGGAGCTCCTCTCCCAGGGCTGAGCATGGGTGGGGGAACCTGGACAGACTTAGACATCAGTCCATGTAGCATGTTCCTTTAGGAAGCACTTTGCGTCTGCCACTCACAAAATCGTCACTGAGACCTTGCTCAGGGTGTGCTCAACAGTGTTGCAAGTGAATGTGTGAGGGCTGGAGTCAGGGGAAAGCAGGCCCCCTCCGCTGGGCTGCAAAGCTGCTCCTCGGCCCCACTCAGATTGCTGCAGCCTTGTGTGCTTGGATTTGTGCTGGACACAATGAATTAAAAAAAAAAAATCAGATGGGAGAGACAGGGACTCTGCCCTTTGAACTCATAATCTGGGTGAGGGCAATAAAACACACACCCAAGAAGAGAGGTTCAACGGTATCGGGCAGCAGCAAGCGCTGAGTGCCAGGCGGGACTGCTTTCCAGCAGGGGCTATCAGAGTAGTGAAGGCTGCTGGCCCCACGTCGCTGCCGTCTACTGAGCACTCAGCCCACCCTCCTGCCAGAGCCTAGACCAGCCCTTGGAAGGGAGCAGGGGTGAGGACTCTTATTCCCACTGGATGGATGAGGAAACAGAGGCTCAGAGAGCTAAGGCCCAAACTTTAGAGCCTGTTTTCTTTCTGATACACCACTTCCTACACTCCTGTACAGAAAAAAAGTAAAGTTTTGTTTTGGTTTTGTTTTTAAGATTTTATTTATTTATTTTAGAGAGAGAGTGCATGGGGGACACACATGAGGGGGCAGAGCAGAGAGCGGGATAAGCAGACTCTACATTGAGCATGGAGCCCACGCTCAGTGTAGAGTCTTCTCTATACTGAGATCCGGGAGATCATGACCTGAGCTGAAACCAAGAGTCATACACCCAACTGGCTGAGCCACCCACGCGCCCCAGCAAGGATTATTTTTGTTTCTGTTTGTTAGTGAGAAGTGACTTGTCTCAAGTTGACGGCAGAAGTCTTCACTCTGCTTTCTTTACCTTTCTTCCCTGACTCAGTCTATTATCTTATACTGTCTCCTTTCCATAAGTTTTAAATCTCACATCCAAAAGAATATATAATGAATACACAGAGTTTAAAGAAAAATAATAAACTGAACAACTATTTACCTCCCACTGAACTGATGAGATAAAACAGTGCTAGTAGCTTTAGGCCTTCATGACCCACACACTTCACCGGACTTGGGACACCAGCCTAATTAAGGGATCTTGGCACCAGCAGGACCCTCATAATATTATTGGGATAGGCTTGTGGCATTGCCCAGAAGTTCTAATATTAATGTTTCTCAAATCCTGACCTTGCATCAGGATGACCCAGGGAGCTTGTTAGAACTGCAGGTTCCCTGCCTTCATGCCTGGACAGTTGTGACCCAGGAATCTTAAACTGCCTTAGATCCTTGCTATTGAAAGGGTGGTTTTTGGACCCGCCACCTGTACCTAGGCAGAAATGCAGAATCTGGGGCTTGCCCTAGGCGTCTGCATCTTAACAAAGTCCCCTGAGATTCTGTGATTCGAGTGCACAGTGATGATTTGAGAATTGCTGTCCCAGAGAATCCCGACACGGGTGGTCCTGGGAACTCCCTTGCAGAAAGTCTGCTAATAGCACTCCTGGACAGAGATTCGGAAGAGAAAGGCTGGAAAAGGACTTCCTTCCTGACACCTGTCACTGCTACTTTTCTAGCAACTTCATGAAGTCAGGGAAAGGACATGCCTTTTTGTTTTGTTTCCTTCTGATTTCAAAGGTCGTATATTCATTGGAAAAAACTGGGGAAAAGCAGAAACAGAAAACATTCCACCACTCAAAGAGATTGAAATAGTTAACATACAAGTGTATTTTCTTCCAGATTTTTTTCAACGCACATGTACATTTTCCCCCTGAGTTTGGGAGCATGCTATATTTACAGTTACAAGTCTTACTTTAATTCAACAGTTTATTTATTTATTTATTTATTTTTTAAAAAGATTTTATTTATTTATTTGACAGAGAGAAATCACAAGTAGATGGAGAGGCAGGCAGAGAGAGAGAGAGGGAAGCAGGCTCCCTGCTGAGCAGAGAGCCCGATGCAGGACTCGATCCCAGGACCCTGAGATCATGACCTGAGCCGAAGGCAGCAGCTTAACCCACTGAGCCACCCAGGCGCCCCTACCATTGAATTTTTAAGTCCTTTCCCATTGCCCACTGTTACAATGATCAGTGATCAGACCTGTCCTTATCTCCCCAGGATAGGTGCCCACAAATGGGATCCCTGGATCAAAGTCAAGGTGGAGCCCTTCTCAGCATTTACCCTTTCTCTGGCAGCTTACCCTTTTTAAAAACTTTCTCAATTTGATAGGTGAAAATTAACATCTGTGTTTTGGTTTGCATTTCTCTGATTATGTGAAGTTGAACACTTTTTTGGTGTTTCTTGGCCATTTACATTTCTTCTCTGGATCTTCTTTGCATGTTCAGAAAGCAGGGACTTTTAAAATGGTTCTCAGGGGCGCCTGGGTGGCTCAGTTGGTTAAGGTGTCTGCCTTGGTCTCCAGTCATAATCCCAGGGTCCTGGGATCAAGCCAGGCATGGGGCTCACTGCTCAGTGGGGAGCCTGCTTCTACCTCTCCCCCCTGCTTGTGCTTGCCCGCACTCTCTCTCTCTCTCAAATAAATAAATAAAATCTTTAAAATAAAATAAAATAAAAATGGTTCTCATTTCAGATTCAAGATAAAAATTCTTGCATATATTCCAATCTTTGGTTCTGGTCAGACCTTTCCAGCCATGTCTTCATCACAATATTTGGAATAAGACCATACAGGAGGAGCATGTCCTTCTTGAGAGAAATGAATTTATTTATTTATTTAAAAAAATTTTTTTAAAAAGATTTTATTTATTTATTTGACAGAGAAAGATCACAAGTAGGCAGAGCGGCAGGCAGAGAGAGAGAGAGGGAAGCAGGCTCCCTGCTGAGCAGAGAGCCCGATGCGGGACTCGATCCCAGGACCCTGAGATCATGACCTGAGCCGAAGGCAGCAGCTTAACCCACTGAGCCACCCAGGTGCCCCAGAAATGAATTTATTAATAATGGTAATAGTAATAACTGACGAGGGTAGTGAGTACCTGTTGGGTGCCTGCGCTGTGCCTGGCTTTCTCACAAACCTTATGGGTCCCACCCTCCCAGCATCCTTCCAGCTAGGGACTCTCCTCTCTCCATTTTACAGACGGAGACAGGAGGGCTCAGAGACGGTCAGCCTCTAGCAAGTGGAGGAACTGAGGTTCAAACAAGGGACTGTTGTGTTTTCTTAAGCGGGTGTGGAGGCCCCCGTCCCACCCCGGATCCAGAGTGTAGATGCAGGGGCAGTCCTCGGTGCCCTAGTCCACCATTCTTCCTCTCCTCCCGCAGATGGGAAACCCATCTCCACGGACGTCATCGTCCTGGGCCGCACCAACCTACTCATCAGCAGCGCGCAGCCCCGGCACTCGGGCGTCTACGTGTGCCGCGCTAACAAGCCCCGCACGCGCGACTTCGCCACCGCCGCCGCTGAGCTCCGCGTGCTGGGTGAGGCGGGGTGGGGAACTGGGCCGTGGCGGGGGGAGACGGAGTGGGCAGGTCGGCTAGGGCGAGCGAAGGGAAGTTGGGGACGGGGGATGGGCAAGTGGGTGTCTTAGAACGATCGAGGGGCGATCCTGGAGGATGAAAAAGGGCTAGAGCTGGGGGTCCGGCACTCCGGGAGAAGTCCTTCGTTAGGATGGGTTACTGGAGGGGACAGGCTAGAGGACTGGCGGCGGGGGAGTGGGGGGAAAGAGATTGGAGGATAAGGTGGGGGAAGTTGAGGCAGGGAGAGAAAGTGGGGATGATCAGAGCATGACTTGGGTGATTGGGGGGTGGAGAGGGGAGGGCTGAGTGGGGCCTAGGTCACGGGGGGAGGGGTAGGACTGAGGGTTAAGAGACAGTGGTGTGGTCCGAGTGACACGAAATACTGGACAGGGTTGCTCAGGGCTGGAGGTAACTACGGAGAGAGGTAAGTCTCCAGGTGCAGGGGACACTGGAAGGAGGGGAGAAGGAGGTTACGGCACCTGAGGGAGTGTGGTGAGGCTCGGGAGGACCTAGGGTACTTAGGGGAGGTTCAGAAGGCCTGGGGACAATTCGGGGCGAGGAGGAGAATGGCCAGCGCGGGGCTGGGGTGAACCCGGGAGGAGCAGAGGTAGAGCGGCGCCGCCCGCGAGGATCTGGGGGCCGGCTGACTCAGGGAGAGGTTGGAGCGAGTAGAGGGTGCGCGGGAGCCGGCCAGAGCGTCCGGGGAGGCGGCAGAGCCCCTCGCGGCCGGAGCGCGCGGTCAGCGTCCCCCTCCCCGCCCCCAGCGGCCCCGGCCATCTCGCAGGCGCCCGAGGCGCTGTCGCGGACGCGGGCGAGCACCGCGCGCTTCGTGTGCCGCGCGGCCGGGGAGCCGCGGCCCGCACTGCGCTGGCTGCACGACGGGGCGCCGCTGCGGCCCAACGGGCGCGTCAAGGTGCAGGGTGGCGGCGGCAGCCTGGTCATCACGCAGATCGGCCTGCAGGACGCCGGCTACTACCAGTGCGTGGCCGAGAACAGCGCAGGCACCGCGTGCGCCGCCGCGCCCTTAGCCGTAGTGGTGCGCGAAGGGCTGCCCAGCGCCCCAACGCGGGTCACGGCCACGCCGCTGAGCAGCTCCACAGTGCTGGTGGCGTGGGAGCGGCCCGAGCTGCACAGCGAGCAGATCATCGGCTTCTCCCTCCACTACCAGAAGGCACGGGGTACGTCCGCTGGGGACCCGCATGGGGGCGCCCGAGTGGGGTGGCACGGGTTAGACGACGGAAGGGTTGCCACGTGGGTGGGTACTCTTGTGGATAGAAAGGGATGGGGTGGGAGCCCGCGGGAGAGATCTGCATAGATGTGGGCTAGGTCATAGCCTTCGACCCCCTGCTGGAAGGGTTAACGTGTGTGGCTCATTAACCCCCAGTCCACAGTCTGTTATGATAGAGGAGGAAGAGAATACTTTTCCTCCCAGGGAAAATGCCTAAGCATTCCTGGAACTAGTTTATTAACTGCAGCAGGAATCACTTCAGGTAGACACCAGAAAGAACTTCCTAACAGGTGGAGGAATTAATACAGTGAAACTAGAAGC
This sequence comes from Mustela putorius furo, assembly GCF_011764305.1. NCBI lineage: Eukaryota > Metazoa > Chordata > Mammalia > Carnivora > Mustelidae > Mustela > Mustela putorius. Next base: position 9,015,146 of record NW_025422045.1, on the reverse strand, counting down.
TGGAGAAGTCTGTACTTCCCAGCTCAGATGATATGATGATCAGGTTATACACAGATTATTCTAGAGGCTGGGACAATATGAAGGATCCCTAGATAGCCTCCAGCTGGCAGACCTTCGAGGGTGGCTCTCTGACAGTCCCTTTGGCCCCTGTGTCACTGCCCCAGGCATGGACAATGTGGAATACCAGTTTGCAGTGAACAATGACACCACAGAGCTGCAGGTTCGGGACCTGGAACCCAACACCGATTATGAGTTCTACGTGGTGGCCTACTCTCAGCTGGGGGCCAGCCGTACCTCTAGCCCAGCACTGGTCCACACACTGGACGATGGTAGGGCCTCTCAACTTTCAGTGGGCACCTTGGGTTCCAGAGAATTCCCTGGGGGTGGTAGCTCGCTTCTTTTTAAAAATGCCAAGGCACTTTTATCTGCCTCATGTCATCTTCTGTGCCCTGTGAGGGAGAGGGTGAGGGTTCTTCCCAACTTACAGTTTGGGACACTGAGGCCCAGAAAATGAGAGTGACTTGCCCAAGGTCAGTAGTACAACTGGGACTTGAGTCCAGGTCTTGATTCTCTGTGTCATATGTCCCTTCTCAATATCAATGTGCCATCTGGTCAGGCAGGGGCCGGTGACATGAACCCACTGGATGTAGAAGATTGTGCCCCAAACCTTTTTCTGGCTTTGGGGTGGGAAGGATATCCCCTCATCTCCAGTTTGGGGCTCCCCTGAGAGGCTCCCTTTCCTCCCTCAGATCCTGGTCCTGGGCCTACTTCTGACTTGCTGTGTGACCTGGGCAAGTCTCTGACCGCTCCTGGGCCTCACCTTCCACGTCGGTGGAGCAGAGCTCACCCTGATGTTCTTCTGTCTCAGTCCCCAGTGCAGCGCCCCAGCTCTCCCTGTCCAGCCCCAACCCCTTGGACATCAGGGTGGCGTGGCTGCCCCTGCCTCCCAGCCTGAGCAATGGGCAGGTGGTGAAGTACAAGATAGAATACGGTTTGGGGAAGGAAGGTAAGTGGGCACAGGGTGAGGGCTCCACCCAGCTGGGAATTGTTGCTACGAAGGGCTGGCCAGAGCAGCTGAGGGTCCAAGCAGGGATGCGGGGGACGTCTGAGGAAATGACGTCTGTGGAATAGGGAAATAGGAACCTGGACAAGAGGAGTGAGTTCTGGGTGTAGGCAAAGACAAACAGGCTTAACTCAAGACAGAGGGAGGCCCAGGATCTAGCTTCACCTCATCTATGGCTATAGTGGATAATGCTGTTAAGTCCCTGTCTCAGTTTCCTCATCTGTGAAATGAGGCAGGTAGCCTAGGTAATCCCTAGAGTCCCTTCTATCTCAAAAAGACGGGACAGGGCTGTGGAGGGCGTGCTTGCCGTTTTGGGGAAACAGAACATTGGGGAGGGCATGTCAGGGCAGATATAAGGATCTAGAGGAGAGGGTGTGCAACGGATAAAGAGTTGGGGGAAGACAAGTGGCTGGGGGTCAGGGTGAGAGTGAAGAAGGAGGGAAGAGTGAGGAAGGAGGCTTGGGCTCTGAGAGGCAGGCAGTGCCTGATGGCCTTCAGAGAAAGCCCTTGGGCCTGCACCCTACTGTGTGTGTGTGTATAAGGGGATGGTCATAACAGCTCATGGGGAAGTGTGGTGTCCATGCCATGGTTCTCTCCATGCTGAGCTGAGGCTGTTGACCTGCATCAGCCCAGGCTGGAGGCCCAGGAGTCCACTCTGGAGCCATGGAGCCCGTCCAGGCACCGAGGGATCTGTGCTGAGAGGGCACTGAGGAACCAGGATCTGGGGTGGAACAGCTGGCATAGGGGAGTTTGGGGGTCATGGGTCTTCAGGTGGCCGCCCAGCAGCCATGTTTTCTGTCCCAGCAGATCAGGTTGTCTCCACCGAGGTGCCTGGAAACGAGACACAGTTGACGCTCAGTGCCCTTCAGCCCAACAAGGTGTACCGAGTACGGATTTCGGCGGGCACCGGGGCTGGCTACGGGACCCCCTCCCAGTGGATGCAGCACCGGACGCCCAGCGTGCACAACCAGAGCCACGGTACAGGGGTTGAGGGGAGAGGAAGGGTGGCGTGTGTGACCATGTGGGCGTGTGTGTGCCTTTAGAACACAGGCCCCAGCACCCTCTCCGTCAGAGACCCTCCACAGATTCCCCGGCTTGATGGGCCAGGGAGACCAGGTGTTAGGCAAAGGGCTGGCCTTTACAAACAAACCTGGGCTCCAGAGTCCCTTCTATCTGCTCCGTGACCTTGAACAAACCATTCACTGCTCGGAGGTTTCACTTAACTGCCACGGGTTGGGGGTGGCGTTGTGAGGATTACCAATGCATTGTAAATAAGTGTTTAGTCCATAAGAGGAACTTGGCAGATAGTAGTTGCTTCCAGAGTAGGACCATTGTTTTGTCAAGAGGTCTAGTAATAGAATGATTGAGTAGATAGTACGCGTGCCACGTTCTGTCAGAACCGCATGTGTACTGTCTGTATGACATTGGACAAGTTACTTAACGTCTCAGTTTTCTTCTTTGTAAAATGGAGACAATAGTATTTTTATCATTTTATAGGGTTGTGAGAATAAAGTCAAAATACACACCCAAGGAGCTTAAAACAGTGTCTGACACATAGTAAGGCCCCACTCTTAGACTCCAAGTAGGCTCCCCACACCAATGGCTCCTCCCGTCCTTCCCGGCCTCAGCAACCCTCGGTACCCACTTGCCTGTCAGTTTACCTCTAGGCTGAGCTGAGGCCTGGCTCCAGGGGTGTGGCCGTGGGCCTGTGCATTGTGGGGAGGCTGGCAAGGCTCTCGCTCAGTGCTCCCTTCCTGCTTCTGGCTTCCTCCTGCCCCGCTCTCCTCTCCTATTCCTGGCTTACTTCTCCTCATTCCTCCTTCTCTCTCTCCCTCTTGCTGTCCTGCTCCTCCGCCCCCAGTCCCTTTTGCCCCAGCAGAGCTGAAGGTCCGGGCAAGGATGGAGTCCCTGGTGGTGTCGTGGCAGCCGCCCCCTCACCCCGCCCAGATCTCTGGCTACAAACTCTACTGGCGGGAGGTGGGAGCCGAGGAGGAGGCCGATGGCGAGAGTCCTCCAGGGGGCCGTGGAGACCAGGCTTGGGATGTGGGGCCTGTCCGGCTCAAGAAGAAAGTGAAGCAGTATGAGTTGACCCAGCTAGGTGAGGAGGGCTGCGGGAGGGAGCGAAACAGATAGAGCCTTGGTGGGGAACTGGGCAAGGTGGGCATGGGAGCTGGGAACAGAATGCTCTCGGGGATGAAAGTGGCCTCAGGTCCCTCTAGCCAGTGACCCCCATGACCTTCCCCAGCCCCTGGCCGGCTGTATGAGGTGAAGCTTGTGGCATTCAACAAACATGAGGATGGCTACGCGGCAGTGTGGAAGGGCAAGACAGAAAAGGCTCCCACACCAGGTGAGAGGGCTGGGGAAGGAGAGGGAGGAGGGCTCCGTCGAGGGGTCCGTGGGCCGCTTCCTTTCACTTTCCTCTGGGCCAGCCCTGGTGGTCAAGCCATCTGGTAGCTTCGACCACCCCCAGACCCATTCTTCTCAGTTTAAAGGTCCTCTTCTAGCCCCAGACAGCCTCTGGTGTAGAGAGAAACTTCAGTCGATGCAATGTCCTTCAGGCAAACTACCAGATTTTCATTACCCATGAGCAGTGCTAATCGGGAATGTTTGGACAGAGAGAAACCTTGTGGCTGATCAGCGACTCCTGACCCTGTTTGATTTTTTTTTTTTTTTTTAAGATTTCATTTATTTATTTGATAGAGATTACAAGTAGGCAGAGAGGCAGGCAGAGAGAGAGGGGGAAGCAGGCTCCCTGCTGAGCAGAGAGCCCGATGTGGGGCTCGATCCCAGGAATCTGGGATCATGACCCAAGCGGAAGGCAGAGGCTTTAACCCACTGAGCCACCCAGGTGCCCCGATCCGGTTTGATCTTTAAACGTTTTTTTTTAAAACACATCCACCTACAGCAAACTATCAGCCTGTCTCTCTATGCTAGGCAGGGAGAGCCTCCCCATGTGGCCCATCAGGGAATGGAGGCTCAGAGAAATGAAAGGACTTGCCCAAGGTCACATAAAGCTTAAACTAGAACTGAGACCCCTGGTTTCCCAACAAAAGTCTGCCCACTCTATTACACTGCCCTGTGACTCTGGGTGGGCCACCCTGCTTGTCCATTATGACACCCCCTCACCCCTGACTTACCAAGCTGCTTTTCAACCGTTTGTTTTATCGAAGGGAACACTCAACCCAGAGCCAAGAAACCTGTTCGAATTCCAGTTTGTTCATTCAGCAAATCTTTTTTACTGTCTACTACCCTGTTGTAGAAATTTAGTGGTGAACAATACAGATAAAGTTCCCACTTTTGTGTTATTTTGTATTTATGTAATAAACACGTCATCCTATAGTACTTACTGTATAGGTCTTAGGTCGGCTGCCATAACAAAAATACTCTAGATTGAACGGCTTAAACATTTTCTTTCTCACAGTCCCGGAGGAGGTCCAAGATCAAGGCATCAGCAGAGTCAGTGTCTGGGGAGGGCCCATGTCCTGGTTTGTAGACCATAAGCCCTCTTCTCACGGTGTCCTCACATGGCAGAAGGTGGGCTAGAGTGCTCTCTGTGGGCTCTTCTATACGGAGCAGTTACAGACTGGAAGTTTGTGCCCCTCCCCTTCCCCCCAATTCTTACGTTGAAACTCCACCCTCCAGTATGCTGTATTAGGAGGTAAATAAAGTTAGATGAGATCAGGAGGGTGGGGCCCTTTAAAAGTCACAAGAGAGCTCGCTTCTCTCTCCTCTCTCCTCCATACATTCATACAATGAGAAGTTGGCAGCCTGTCACCCCCACACGTGGGCTCTTACCAGAACTTGAGCATGCTGCTACCCCAGTCTCAAACGCCAGCTTCCAGAACTCTTGAGAAAGAAATTTCTGTTGTTTGTAAGCCACCCAGTCTGTGGTACTTTGCTATAGCGGCAGGATGGACAAAGATAGGCGCTAATCCCCTTCATGAGCCACCCCCCTCAACCATGGGTTCAAATTTCAGCATATGAATTTGGGGAGACACAAACATTCAGTCCATAACAATAGGCCAGACCCTTTTCTGGATGTTTAACAAAAATGAACTAATCTAATGCTCCTAACAACACTATGAAGGAGGTCCTGTTCTCAGCCCCACTGACATAGGGAATGGAGGCACAGAGAGGTTAAGGAGCTTCTCCCAGGAGGCACAGCTAGTAGGTGGCAGAGCTGGAATTGGAACCAGGGCCCTTGGCTCCCAAGTCTGTGCTTTTAACTGCCATCGTTTGCTGCCTCTCTGTAGTACAGTCTGCTTTATACATGACCTTGGCAAAAATCACTTAAATTCTTGGGAGCCTCTGTTTCCTCAGCTGTGAGGTGGGGATGATGCTGCTTAGCTCACAGGATCAGAAGACAGAGGGTGAAGAAAGAGTGCCTTGGAACTGTGAACCACTACCCATCTTTCGGGATGGGTGTCCTCCCTCCTTTCCTCACACCCTGTTTTCACCTTCCAGACTTGCCCATCCAGAGGGGACCACCCTTGCCCCCCGCCCATGTCCACGCGGAATCGAACAGCTCCACGTCCATCTGGCTTCGGTGGAAAAAGCCAGACTTCACCACAGTCAAGATTGTCAACTACACCGTGCGCTTCAGCCCCTGGGGGCTCAGGAACGCCTCCCTGGTCACCTATTACACCAGGTGGGGCCAGGGATTCAGGAAACTTTCCTGGCGCACATATTACAGCGGGACACACTGAGGGTCTGCTGGGGCCAGGTAGAAAAGGGGAGTCCCTTCTATCCCATCCACTCCCAGCAGAGCCTTGCACTCAACTTCAGGGAATGTGCCGCAGGACAGACCCACTTCTCCAACCTCAGACAGGATGGGGAGGAGACGGCTATGCTGTCGTCCTGAGAGGGTCCCCAGTCAGACAGGGAGGCGGAGCTGCTGCCCTGAGGAGCTGCTCGTTAGGCAGAGGAAAAAAATCGCATAAAAATACTGAAGACATCATAAAGCACATAAAACAGCTAGACTAAAACAAAGTAGGGAGACAGAGATACGTACAGCTGAAGCTGAAGTGCATTAAGTCAAGGAAAAGATGCGTCAGAGATGGATCCTTGGGTAGATGATGACTTGGATGAATCCAGGAAGGTTTCCCGGAGCAGGCACCTAGTCTGGAGATTTGGACAGACTGCCTTGGGAGCAGCGTTCATCCAGACCTCTCTGTAGGAATCCTGGGTGGTGTCCGTGTCACCTCCCCCCCCACCCCCTACCCCGCACTGGCCAGCGAGTTGATTCCCCACCCAGGGGAGGGCCTGGGGCTGGCAGAGCAGATTGGGACAGGCCTGGCCTGCTGGGAGGGAGCTCCTGAGAGCACCAGTCGCATCTCTTGCCTCGGCAGCTCTGGAGAAGACATTCTCATTGGTGGGCTGAAGCCTTTCACCAAGTACGAGTTCGCAGTACAGTCCCACGGTGTGGACATGGATGGGCCTTTCGGATCCGTGGTAGAACGCTCCACCCTGCCTGACCGTGAGTGGCCGCCTTGCCACCTATCCCATCTTTTACCCAACTCCTTCCTGCTCCGATGGCCCTCTTTTTTAACATGTCCCTCAAAACCCTATTTCTGTCTATCCCTGGCTTCCATTCATGCTGGCCAGTCCTGTGCTGGTCTTAATCACTTAGTCCTAAACACAGGGAGACTTCGAGGAGGGGCTTCTTGTATGAGACTGCCAAGAGCTCACGGAGCTGGTGACAAGGGGCCGGGTCAGGGAGGCTGGTGTCCTGGATTCTACGTCCTGCCCGCCCACAGGGAAGCTTGGGCCTCTGTGTCCCCATCTATAAAAGGATGGAACCATTCGCTGTGCACTCCCGTGGCTCTGGAACCTCTGGAAATGGCATTCCAAGACGAATGACTTTTGTTCTCCTGGAAGAGGCTCTCTGGTTCTGCCTGCCCTAGCCCTGTTCCCTTTTCCATGGACAGAAGACCTTTGTCTTGGGTGGGATGGGGCGCGAAAGCCGTGCACTCCCTGGCGTTTGCTCTTGAAAAAGCTGCTTACAGGTCGTCTCCCACCCGCCTATCACATCAGTTGCTATGGTCTTAAACTGCATCAGGAGTTTGGGGGGGGCCCAGGTTCTCTCAGAAGAGGCTTTGTGTCATTGGCTCCCCAGCACCACTGGCTATGTGACAGATGGGGATGTTTTCTCCTTTTGCAGATGGGGTCCCAGAGCTGAGAGGGTGAGAGGCGAGGAGGCTTCTGCCAGCCTGTGATGCTGTGGCTGCCTCACGCCTTAGAGCCCTGGGTCCCCGTCCCACCCTCTGCTGGGCCTTGAAGCCCTGAAACCCCAAATCTCTGTCCCCTTTCAACTCACTGTTCACCTGTGTCCCTACTTCTCTTTCTCTTCCTTCCCCAGTCACCCCTACCCCCAGGATCAGTTTCTTCTCTGAAAACAAAACCACAAAGGTTGTACTTCTCCTACTGGGATGGCCTTGACCCTTAGAAACTGTGTCAGGGGCAAACACAGACAAAGGCTATACAGGGCATCAACTGATTTTATGTGAAGGTCTGTGGGTAGCAAGGAGAGTTAGGAACTTTCAATGATAAATAGTTTTGAACTCTACTTTATGTTTAACTTTACCATGGACTAGAGGAGAAACAGCATGGGAGTTCAAAATGAAATGTAAGCCTTCCAGAAAATTTTGAGCTCTGCCCCCAGGTCTCTGGACACCAGACAGTCTCCTCCAGCTTTGGAAGTATCAGGGTATGGAAGGTTGAGGTCTGCTCCAAGGAGTGAAAAAGAGTTTCTGGGAGGGGAGGAATGTAGTGAACACCTCTCCCCTGCTAAATGTTTTCCAGAAACTCCTTAGTTAGAGATCAGATTTTCATTTTGCTTTGTGGTTTGTCCTCACGCCCCTGTCTCCCGGCTGCCCCCAGAGCTGGGGCTTTCAGTGACGATGCCTCTCCCCATCTCCCATGTACCCCAGGGCCCTCAACGCCCCCATCTGACCTGCGCCTGAGCCCCCTGACACCATCCACCGTTCGGCTGCACTGGTGCCCCCCCACCGAGCCCAATGGGGAGATCGTGGAGTATCTCATCCTCTACAGCAACAACCACACCCAGCCCGAGCACCAGTGGACCCTGCTTACCACGGAGGGTGAGGGCTCCCGCCCCAGGGCCTCTGAGCAAAAGCTTCCCCACCCTCTCCCTTTTTGAGCCCCTCCAGGGGCTGGGCTAGTGGTGAGAGTGTGGCTGAGGTTTGTTCCATGGGTGTCTGGGAGAAGCAGGCAGAAGCTGAGCCTGGGTGGGACAGCAGACCTTCTTAGTCTCATTTTTCCAGGCTGTCCCTTCATCCTGCTCCCACGCCCCCAACCCTCCAGCCCTGCTTTCCTCTGCCTCCAGGAAACATCTTCAGCGCTGAGGTGCATGGCCTCGAGAGCGACACGAGGTATTTCTTCAAGATGGGGGCACGCACAGAGGTGGGGCCTGGGCCCTTCTCTGGCCTGCAGGATGTTATCACTCTCCAGGAGAAGCTCTCAGGTATGAGGGCAGGAAGGGAGGAATGGGTCCACCCTGGGACAGCTTGAGGTCTTCTGAGGCCCCTGGAGTTAACCTCTAAAGTCATCTCTTCCAGGGCCCTGCCCTGGGGCACAGCTACCCTTTCATTGTTTTGGGCAGCTGGCTTCCTGGTTTGGTGGGCAGAGGACAAATCTGAAGGGGGTAGTTCAGTGGCAGTTCAGTCAAGAGGTCAGATTTATGGGAGACTGGCTTAGTTCTTTGGAAGAGTGCTTTGATTGGAGGATTGGCTTAGAGAGGGGGCGAACTTTAGGGCGTGGGAGAGAGCAGCAGAACTGGTTATGTGATTTGCAGGGCCAAGGGTGAAATGAAAATGTGGGACCCTTATTTAAAAATCAGAATTGCAAGACAGTGATAGCAGAACCTTAAACCAAGCATGGCATCCTAAGTGTGGGCCCCGTGCAACCACTCTTGTGGCGCACTCAGGAAATCAGCCATAGTGTGTTTTTTTGGGAGGCCAGGTTGACAGAGAGGGACCGGAAGTTCAGATGTCCATTGGGGAGGACAGTCGGAGAGGGAGTGGTGGACCCCTTTTTGTAGCAGAAGATTTTGTTTCTAGAGGGTGAGACTCAGGCCAGTGGTCTCCTGAGGAAGCCATAGAAATCCTGGTCTATTGGGGCACCTGGGTGGCTCAGTCACTAAGTATCTGCCTTTGGCTCAGGTTGTGATCCCAGGGGGATTGAGCCCCGCATCAGGCTGTTGGCTCAGCCGGAAGCCTGCTTCTCCCTCTCCCACTCCCCCTGCTTGTGTTCCCTCTCTTGCCTCTCTCTTGCTCTCTCTGTCAAATAAATAAATCTTTAAAAAAAAAAAAGAAAAGAAAAGAAAAGAAAAAAGAAAAAGAAAAGAAAAGAAAAATCCCGATTTATGAACCCTGGGCCTCGTCCTGGCCTTGACCTGTTCTGTCCCTTCTCTGTCCCCTGCCAGACTCCTTGGATGTGCACTCAGTCACAGGCATCATTGTAGGTGTCTGCCTGGGCCTCCTTTGCCTCCTGGCCTGCATGTGTGCCGGACTGCGCCGCAGCCCCCACAGGTGGGTGAAGGAGCCAGTCTGCCTGCAGAGAAGAGAAACTTCCAGAAGGGCAGCGGAGATGAGAGGGTAGGGAAAGTGGCCATAACTTGCCCAAGGTACCCCCAGAGGCCCCACTGAAGCTAAGACTCTGGAGTGAAGGGATTGGGAGTGATGTCCTCATGAGAATGGGGAGTGGGTTAGGGAGCCCTGGCCTACCTCCTCAGCAAGGGCGAGCATAGGCCGAGCTGCCTTCTCTCACTGTGTCTGTCACTGACAGCATCTTGGAAAGAGAGACCCCTAATCTCCAGACACCTGGACCTGGGAGGTGGGGCGGGGAGGGGAGGAGGAAAGGTTCTATTTGCAATGTCACAGCTGTTTTGAACCTAGTTTCTTAATCATTGCCTAGACAGGGAAACCAAATTCCAGAGATGGATGGGAACCTGCCGGAGGACATAGGCGGGACTAGATCCCAGGCCTGCCTCCACCCCTTTCTGACCCCTGTGCCCAATTCTGTCTTCCCTTCCAGGGAAGCCCTCCCAGGCCTGTCCTCCACAACTAATGCTGGGAACCCCGCCCTGTACTCTCGAGCCCGCCTTGGCCCTCCTAGCCCACCAGCTGCCCATGAACTGGAGTCCCTTGTGCACCCCCGTCCCCAGGACTGGTCTCCACCGCCCTCAGACATGGAGGACAGGGCTGAAGTGCACAGCCTTATGGGAGGCGGTGCTTCAGACTGCCGGGGTCACTCCAAAAGAAAGGTAAGCCTGGAGCCTGGGTGGGTCACAGCCCCACACTACGACTCATTCCCAAACGGGACACCAGGGGGCGCAAGAGTCCAACGTGTGACCCCTTAGAGACGCTCCTCCCCCCCTTCCCCTCCCTTTCCCAGGGCCAGCTGCTGGGGAAAAGGATCTCTCTCTCCTTCCTCCCTGAAAAGGTTGGCAGAGTAGGGAAGCAGATGGGCCTCCATCCCTGGCAGAATAGGTCATCCTGGTTCTCACAGAAGGAGGGAAGGGCCCACAGTGGACTGTTTGCTGGTAACTCAATTTGGCCACACCACCCTCCTCATCCTGCAAGCTAGAGAAACCTCTAAGCCCCAGTCCCCCCCCACCCCCACCGCAGTATGAAGGACAAGTGAGACCAGGACCTGGATAAGGTGGGCTCACGTAGGGCAGGTCCCTTCCACACCGCCAATGGTAGCTCCTCCTGCACTTCTCTGAGGAACCTATTCAAACCCTTGTGTGCTTCCTCCCTCTTTCCCTGTCTTTGTGGTGAAGGAGACGCTGCCTGGCTTGGACACCTCTAGGCTCTGTGGTGCTGGACTGTTCTGCAGGAGGACTTCTCCATCCTCATGTTCACCCCCAAACTCTTGGTCCCTCCCCAGAGCCTTAGCCAGGGAGGTGGCCAGGAGGCCAAGAGTCTCCATCTACTTCCCTCTCTTAGGCTCCCCTCTCCCAGCCAAGCCCTCAGTGCTCCCATCCTTTCTCCCCTCGCAGATCTCCTGGGCTCAGCCAGGTGGGCCAAGCTGGGCAGGTTCCTGGGCAGGCTGTGAGCTGCCCCATGCAGGTGCCATGCCTTCTCTGACCCGGGCTCTGCTGCCCCCTGCTGGAACGGGGCAGACACTGTTGCTGCAGGCTCTGGTGTATGATGCCATAAAGGTCAGTGTCCTGGGAGGGAGAGGGAGGAAAGGAGAGAAGGGGCTCTGTGTTTGTGAAGAGCAAGTAGTGAGTTTTCTCGTGACCCCTGATGATAACTTCCATGGGGATGGAATTCTAGTTAGGAGGCCCCTGGAGCCTCCGAAGGTGGGGGGGGGGTGGTGCAGGCAGTTTGCGGGGATCTGTCTAACCTGGGTTAAAGACAATCGCTCCTCTCCTGATGCCTTAGTGGGTCCCAGCAATATTACCATGGATCTGAGGGAGGGCCTGGATTGAGTGCATTCTGCCCTTCCCCCTACCCACTGAGGCTCTGACTAAATCTGGTACTTTTGGAACTCTGGGCAAAGGCAAATGCGTAGTATTCCGTTCTCTCCCTGCCTTCACATAGGCCTGATCATCATCTCTTAGAGGACAGCAGTCGCTGTGCTCTGGGGCTTGGGGGAAAGGGGTCAGTCCCTCTCTGCCCCAAGTATGTTGGCCACTTTTTAAAAAAGATATATTTATTTTAGAGAGAGAGAAAGATTGAGGGGGGCAGTCTTTAAGCAGGCCCCCCCACTGAGCACAGAGCTGAAAGGTTGCTCAGTTCCAGGACCCAGGAGATCATGACCTGAGCCAAAACCACGAGCTGGGTGCTTAACCGACTGAGCCACCCAGGCGCCCCTGTTGATCATTCTTCTGATGATCACTCTCAGTGATGGTCACCCTGTCTTTACATTCTCGGCTCTGACCAGGGCAACGGTAGGAAGAAGCCACCCCCAGCCTGCAGGAATCAGGTGGAGGCTGAAGTCATCGTCCACTCCGACTTCGGCGCATCCAAAGGGAACCTTGACCTCCACCTCCAAGACCTGGAGCCTGAGGACCCCCTGCCTCCAGAGGCTGCTGCCCTCCCTTCGGGAGTCACAGATCTAGGGCAAGGGGTAGACTGGCTGGACAGGGAGCTGGGAGGGTGTGAGCAGGCAAGCCCTGGGCCAGACAGACTCACCTGCCTGCCAGAGGCAGCCAGCGCTTCTTATCCGTACCCAGACCTCCAGCCCAGTGAAGCTCTGGAGGAGGCCCCCGGGAGCAGCTGCCAGCCAAAGGCCCCCTGCCCGCTAGGAACCAGCCCAGGCCTGCCCAGAGCCCCAGTCCCCTCCTCTGCCTAGCTCCCCTAGAGGGTGCAGTTTGGGGCAGGCTAGGATGGATCATGGGACATGGCCCATGTGGCCGAGTAGGTATGCCCATGTACCTGCAGTTCCTGAGCATCGTCACGGTGTCTGAAGCCTCCCCGGGGGCTGTGGCTGTGGGGAGAGGAAGAAATGGGAGTATCCACTCCCCCCACACTCTGGCACCTGTCCTGTGGGAGGGACCTGTGAGGCATGGCTCTATGTGACGTGCACATGTATGCGCTAGCTGGAGAACTGGGAGACTTTGGCCAGGTAGAGGTCCCAGTGGCCTAATTGATCCTCCCAGGTCAGGATAGTGCCCCAGAGTGGTTAGTCCCTAGCCCTGTGGGCGTCCCACCTCCGTCACCCAGCTGTTTATTACACACTCTGAGAGTGTCTGCAATGCCCTGTCTGACAAAGACAGCTCCGGCCCATTTCCCCTTCTGGCTGGGCTGAGTGCAGTAGGCTCTGGTTGCCTAGCATCTTCGTCTTGTCACTACCCATTGGTCTTGTCACTACCCATCGCTGGTGTCACTACCCATCGCCCAGTCCCTATTGCCCCAACTGAGAGGGGGATTCTGGCTCCCCTCAGAGCAACTCTGCATTTCATTTTGTCATTTGGGAAGTGCCTGGTTTTGGAAATCCTTTGCCCTGGCTCTCCTGCCCTCCCTTCCCCTCCACTCCTCTTGTGCTCTGTCTCCAGTCAGCCCCCCTGCTCCCAGTTCTGCCCTGCTCTTCCTCTGGGATCCGCTTTCCTGTCCACTCCGCTGTTTCTCTGTCTCCTGTCTCTGCTGTCTCCCACCCCCATCCCGGACTGCGTCATGTGGTTCACCTGCCTGGGGTCAATCTCTGCACCCTTCCCTAACAACATGACTACCTCATGTCTGCTCTGAGGCCACAGCCTGACTTCTGTGTCCGCCATCCACTTCACCGGCCATCCTCCTGCCCCTCTTCTCTTTGTGCCACCATATGCCTCCGCCCCAGGCAGACTGCCCCTCTTAGGGGAAGATCTTCCAGTTTCCCTTGTGTCTTTCTCCCTGGGATTAAGGTTGGAGGATTCTCCTTGGAGTTGGGTGATGAAAGTCACGCAGGGGGACTTCTGAGATAGGGAAAAGGGAATGTGACTTCTCCCTTTGAGGCATGGAGGCAGGGTTCCTGGATGGTGGGGGTTTGGGCTCTTCCTTCCCAGCTGAAGCTGAAAGGGGAGAAGGAGACTGGGGATGGGAGGCACCACAGTCCAGGAGCTTCCCTCCCACTCTGCACACCTGGAACAGGAGCTCATGGATGGGGGGTGAGGGGAGTTTTACCCTTTGGGGGCTGGCACTGAGGCCTTTGCACAGGACAAAGGTAATTGGCTCATTTCATTTTGTTGTTGTTTTTTTTTTTCCCTTTAAATTCAATCCTAAAGTCCTTTTCCATTGACCTGTCACACAGGGACAAGCTGGACTTCTATTTCCTGTGTAGAGAAAACAAGGTCATTTATTTGATTTTGTACCCCAGCCTCTCCTTGGAGCTTAGGATGTGGGGGCTTTTCTCCCTAAATGCATCTTTTTTAACTGATCGGCACATCAAGGGTTAATGCTGGCTTCTGGGCCAAATTAGAAATAACCAGTCTATCTTTCCCCTCTTCTTCTTCTTCTTCTTTTTTTTTTTTTTAATGGTGACATGTCTCTCAAGCAGAGTTGCGGCTCCCTCAGACCCTTTCAGCATCTGTGCCTGACATCCGCACCTACATCTCCCTCCCCTCCCTGCTCCAGCGGGGCTGGGAGAGCGAAGATTATTCCTGCTGGCTTGTAGCTCCCTGAAGATGGAATTGTCGCTTGTACTCTTCCTCTGGCATCCAGCGTCACCATGGCTGAGGCCACTGTCTGTGTTTTGCCTTTGCTCTGAAGGTCAAAAGCTTCTTTTTATTTTGCTGGTTTGCTCTGCTCCCCCCCCCCACCCCGCCTCCCCTCCGCCCCAAAAGGGAGAGGAAAAAAAAAAAAACAACTGCCCTGAATCAAATGGCTGTTTTAACAGTAGGCTCTTAGCATTACACCACATAGTCATTTTTCATGTTCTTGTTTAACAGGCACTGAGGTTCTGGTTTAAATTAAATAGCTGCAAATGAGACAATTTATAACCCATTAGGTTGGGTGGAAAATTGTTTCTCAAAAGCAAATAAGTAATAAATCTGGTATCTGCCTATAACTCACAGTTGATAAGAAAGTGGCCATTACTCACTAGCATTATATATTATTTGGGCTCTGGGTAATTTGGAAGTGTTAGGTTTGTGTCTTTGTAGCAGTATTTTTATTAGAAAAGAGTCTATTGGCCTTTTACAGGGTATTAATCCCTTTGTCACCTACCATCGATGCCTTGTGTTTTTTGAGTCTCATTTAGAAACCTTCCTTTTCTTGATGCATGACAAGTGTAATCAGTACCTGCTCATTTATTTGTCGGTATTTAGTTTTATGCTATTTTATTTAATTCTTTTTTCCAGCATTTTTTCCTCCTCATAAATATGATATTCTTTAGTGTTAAGCCAAGGCATTGATCATGTATCTGTCCCAATAATGAATTAATAAACTATTTTCCAAAAATGTGGAATGACTAGAATTTCCTCAGCCTTTCTGTCCTAGAGAGTGTATTTCCTGCCAGGCTGGGAAATGCTGAGTTTCTGAGGGTAGAGAGCAGGTGGTCATGGGAAAGAACCAGACCACCCTTCAGACTTAAACTTAGAAAAGAGGCTTTCTTTGATTGCAAACTTACAGGCTTTCTGGGGGAATCTCTTTCCAACTGGGCATAGGCTTTTTTTTTTTTTTTGAACTTTCTTGGGTGCAAAGGAGAAGTGAATGAGCAACAACTCCAGAGATTTGGCCTTAACAACTATTTTTCTGTGTAACTCTGGTCTCCAGAGTTGCTCACGGCTGCATGGTAACACATATGGACACTGTGCCTACAAGCTTAGAGACCCATGCACACACACACTCACCTTCACAAACACCCTTGGATCCATTAACTCAAACATGGGCATGCAGCCACACGCAAAACTACATACGCATGCCCCACATGCATCTCAGGATGATACTCTTCTGCTAAGATCTTTCCAGAGCCTGGTAGGAAGCATGCTTTTCTACTGAGGGAACCAAGAACCAGAGGCTGCCCTGCCTGGGACCACCCCTAAAGTGGCTGATGGGCCAGACCCGTGTTAATTGACAGATCACAGGGAGAGATACTGCACATTCTGCAGGCAGGCGAATAGCCATTATTTGCATATCACTCTCAGACCAAGGGTTGTGATAAAGAAGAATTAAACACTTGTCAAAATGAATTTAAAATGACAGCAACTCAGGACACCAATTTGACCTCTCTGAGTCTAGGACAAGCCAAGAAGGGATTGTTGAGAATTCAAGCCCTGCAGGAGGGAAATCCAGGACTCTGGGCCCGGACAGCCCCCCTCCCTCCCTTTCTTATGGCCAGTGGAGGCCCATCACTCCTGCCCCTCCTCACGGTGAAATTGGTTTGGGGTTTGGGTGTGTCCTCCAACCTTGAATTTCTCCACTGCCTCCCATGGCTCACTCATATACCTCAAGTTCTGCCTTCTAGACTCATCTTCCAACTGCTACAGGAGAGTCAGGAGTCCTGGGCTGGACAAACCCCATCAGCAGTAAACTTATCTGATCTCTGGAGGCCTGCACTTTTTTACTCATCTGCACCAAAGTTAGGGTTTTTTGTTGTTGTTGTTGTTGTTGTTTTTTAAGATTTTTTTATTATTTATTTGACAGAGAGAGATCACAAGTAGGCAGAGAGGCAGGCAGAGAGAGAGGAAGGGAAGCAGGCTCCCTGCCGAGCAGAGAGCCCGATGCAGGACTTGATCCCGGGACCCTGAGATCATGACCCCGAGATCATGACCCCAGCCGAAGGCAGCAGCTTAACCCACTGAGCCACCCAGGCGCCCATGCACCAAAGTTAGGTTTATGGATGGTTAAGATTCCTGATTCCAAGATTCCAGAGTAAAAGAGAAACCTAGTTATTCCTCCTCATCCCAGTCCAATGTTGGAAGAAGAAATAGCTGAGTGAGGCAAAGAGGACCATCTTTAAATCTCCTGATCTTAGAACGGAATAGATGGACTAGCTAGCTCATCACGCTGGACTGAACAGAAGATCATTTAATAGTAAGTGGCCAAGATTCAAGATCTCTGAGCATTAACATGGGTATGTATCTCCTAAGAGGTAATACATACCTATCTTCCCTAAAATTCGTGCACTCCTTGCCTAACATGTTCTCAGACATGAAACATTGAGAGTCGTCTTTGTGACATAGAAATGTTATTGGGAGTTTCGACTCAGTTTGCTTTCCCAGATACCAGGTCATTTGTTAGGACCCGTGTCCTTTAAATATCCCTGGCAACGAGCAGGAGAAATAGGATTATCTTTATCTCTCAGATGACCTCTGAGAGTGACTGCCTGGGTTGGCTGGGCTAGACAGCAGGCAGTATTGGGGTCGAAACCCACGTAACTTTTGACCCACGGCCTCGGGGAAGCTGCCTTCCTACTCCTTCCACCTCCGGTCCACTCAGTGCCAGAACTCTGTAGTTTAGAGAGGCCAGTCTTACAGCTAAACGTCCTAGCCTTTGGGCGGCAGGACCAGAAACCACGGAAAACCGAACCTTTGACAAGTTTGTGCAGCTTTTAGGCGTTTATCTCGAAAACATATACTTGGACTCGGTGGTGCAGGGTGCAGCAGAAACAGTGGGTCAGAGCAGACCCCACGGCTTTGAGTGTTTCTCCGCAGCCCGGACCCACTTGACAGTCCGCTGGCTCTCTCCACTTCCCCGGCCCCCCAAGTCCGGGGCTGGCCCGCGGTCAGGGGGTACGGCGCAGTAGCCCGGGACCGCGCCGGCAGCTCCAGCCACAGTTCAAAGCGCAGGGGGCGCGTCCGCCGCGCAGCCGGGAATGTCCGGCCGCTTAAAGCGCTCGCCCGCTCTTTTGTTCCCCAGACCGGGCCTCCGGGGAGAGGGGCTGGGGGAGGGGACCGGGAGGGGAGGGAAGAGGGGCGGCGGGCGGAGGGAGGAGGGCGGGGCGGGCGCGGGCGGTGCGAGTGCGGAGCGCGCACCCCGGGCGAGGCTGACAGATCGCTGGGGTGGGTGCAAGATGGCGCAAGCGGCGCTCCCCCTGCGCCCCCGGCGCTCCTAGGCAGGCATGTGGCCCCAGCCCGCCGCCGCCCGGGCTCGGCCCCGGCCGGAGCCCCGGCCCCGGCCCCGGCGCCAACCCCGCGGGACGCTGTGAGCCGCCAGAGGCCCCGGAGCCGCGCTTCGCCGAGCTGAGCGGACCGAGAGCCCCATGGCTGCTCCGCGCGCCGCGCCGCGCCGGCTCCTGCTGCCGCTGCTGCTGCCGCTGCTGCTGCCCGCGCCGAGCAACGGTGAGCGCCCCGGGCGGCCGCGGACCGAGCCCCGGGAAGGGCGAGAGGGGAGTAGGTGGGCGCGAGGGGGCGGAACTGGGGAGAGAGGCGCGGACCCTGCGGGCGGACCCGGGGCGGGAGGGACTTGTCCGAGAAGGAGAGCCGAGTGGGACGGGGCGGAGCCGGGGGAGAGGGCCCCGAGGTCGGCTGCCCGGCCGGCAGGAGGATGCTGAGGACGCGGCCCCCTAGGAGAGACTCCGATTCGGGGCGCTGAGGCTCCGGGACTCGGGCAGTACGCAAGCCCAGACCGAGGAGCACAGAGCACCGCAGAGCAGAAGCGAGGCGGGCGGGCGGGAGTTGGGGAGAGGGAGAAGCGAACCAGGGGGGCACCTCAGGGCCGAGTCCCGTCCGAGGGGGCGGGCCGGGGTGCGCGGAGCCCGACTGCGGGCCAGAGTAGCCCGAGGCGGCCGAGACCGAACGCAGACGAGCGAGAGGGCGGGGGGACGGAGGCGGGTCCGACCGGGCACGTCCCGGGTCGAGAGTTGGCGCTGGCACCGGGAGTGCTCTGCGGAGACCAAGGCAGAAGAGGAGGCAGAGTCCCGGCGGGCCGCGCGTGGGGAGGAGGAGACCCGAGGGAGACCGCGCGACCGGGGAAGGGGAAGAGAAGCCGACCGAGAGGGAGCGAGCTTCGGGGACGCTCACGTGCCCGCCCTTCCCGGGAGGGTGCGCGGGCAGAGCGCCCCTGACCCCGGGCTCTGGGTCTGCCCGCGTTGCTGCCCAGAGCTGCGTCACCACCACCCTGTTCCCTCAGGGGCTGTAATGGGCCCATCTCACGGGAGGGGAGCGCACATCTAGGCCCTTCCCCTCCCACCCCAGGTTCTCCGAAGACGCTGGTCTAGGCGGTGTTCTCCCTCCTCTCCGCTGGGGAGAAGCAGAATACCGCGTCCGCATCTAGGAGAAACTTTATTCCTCGACTGCTGTACCGGGGTTGGGTTGGGGGCTGAAGCGGCTGAAATGCAGGGCAGGGGGAGGGTGGGTAGGGGTTTGAAAGGTTATGACCCTCAAATGTCTTAAATTATTACATATCCCTGTGGCTGGGGGATTCATCGGTAAGGCGGGTCCCCCTCCTCCTTTCTCCCCACCCACTTTCCCTCTCCCCCAACCAGGGAGGGCGCTTGTCTGTTGGGGAGGGGCCAGCTCCAGGATCACTAGTTCCCTGGAAAAGTGACGAGGGGATCCGTGGCTGCCCTTCCAGACCAGGTGGGTTCATTCCTCCCGGAGTGAGGTGATAACTGGTCTGGTAAGTTGCCCGTTGGAGAAGTTGGGAACTTGGCATCACGCCTGGGATTGGAGCTCTTGTGCTTCCTGTCGGGCTTCCCCCTCATTCCCCAATCACCTTCTCTCTCTCCTCGTTCCCCTTCTCTTCTTCCAGCTCAGTTTTGTTCTACGGGAGCGGTGAGGTCGGTCAGAGTAAGGATTCTGGAAACCTCCCTCTTCCTGAATTTTGGGAACTCTGAGTTGACGCTTGGTACCCTTCAATTCTCCTTATGACAACTGCAAAATAACCACATAAACCAAAACATAGAGTGCCCTAGGGCAGAGGCAGGGGGGCTGGCACATTGCCTAACCTGTACCTATCAGATGAGGAATGGGACGCTAGGACAGGTTGAACACTTTGACCTTGAAAGTCTGTGAGGCTGCAGTGTGTAGCCAGAGTGATCACAGAAGTGGTAGCAGCCATGTTAGAATCAGTCTTACTTTTGGATCTCAGATGTGTTACTATGAATTGTGACACCCTAGACAAGTTGTTTCATTATCTCTGGGCTTCAGTTCCCTTGTCTGTAAAACGAGGAAACAGTACAAATAATATCTCTCTCTGAGATGGTCTGCTGATTGAGAAAGGTACTGCACAAGACAGAACTTTCTAATGCATAAAATTATATATGTAATGGAGATTTCTACTGACATTACTGAAAGATGGGGTGGGTGTACAGTTTTGGGAACTTGGGCCACCTGTGTATGAAGCTCTTCCTGCCTGTTCAGTTCACACTAACCTCTCCTTTTCCTTCCATCTCCCCTGCCCCATACAGGTCTTGGCCACTCTGCCGAACTGGCCTTTGCTATGGAGCCAAGTGATGATGTTGCAGTTCCTGGGCACCCTGTAGTGCTGGGCTGCAGGGTGGAGGGGACCCCTCCAGTGAGAATCACCTGGAGGAAGAATGGAGTGGAGCTGCTGGAGAGTACCCACGCCATCTTGCTGGCCAATGGGTCCCTGATGCTCCCTCACTTCCAGCTGGATCAGGGAGGGAGCCCCTCAGATGAGGGTGACTATGAGTGTGTGGCTCAGAACCGCTTTGGACTCGTGGTCAGCCGGAAGGCTCGAATCCAGGCTGCAAGTAAGTGGACACCCCTTACTGTCTTTTCCTACACTGGGGATCCAGGGTCTGCCCAGGGGTTGGGGGTAGGGGAAGCAATTCCCTCTTCTGCAGCCTTCTGGAGGACTGATTTCTCAGCATGGGTCAGTTGAGACGTACGTAGTGGTCATTTGTGGCGGTGGAATTATATCCTGTACTCATTTAACTGACTGGAATGGGATTCGGCAGGAATACAGCCAAATACTGCTGCAGGGAGAGGGAGAGAAAGAGAGCAAGCTTTATCCAACTCTTGGGTCGGTGTGTCTTAGCTTCCACGTGGCTGCACTGGGAATGTCCCAGTCCATCGAGTGGGATGCTCGTGTCTCAGGAAACAACTGTCATACTTTATGGGTGATTTAAGAGAATTTTGAAGGGCAATTTGGCTACATTGCAATTTTAAATTATGTGGTGACTTTCAGATCTTTTGGGTAGGATAATAATATTCGGAAGCTTGTCAACAATTCATTTTACAAAAAATATGGTAGGTTAATTTCAAGGTTATCACAATGATGACATTACTCCCACTCGCCTTCATGCTAATGTGCCTCTTTAAAAAAAAATCAGCTTTATTGAGGGATAATTAACAATAAAATTGTAAGTCTTTAAAGTGCACGTGGTGGTGACTTAACATCTGATGTGTTTTGCATGGGAGAGAAAGGGCCAGGCGGGGTGTTTCAGTTCTAGAATTGTGCTTTGCTTACACTGATAGACCACAAGTAGTTGAGACAAAATGATGGCTGTGTTCTATTGCCCTGTCCCGCAAAAATTCAGTTGTTCTTTAATTTATGCGCACTCGTGGTTGTGTAAGCCAGAAGTATCTATGGATCTTGAAGGGGGCAAGCTGGGGATGTGAGGCAAGGTGTGTGTCAGGCTTGAAAACCACTGCTCTTGAGAGTAGGCGAAAGTTTTAGCAAGTGCTAGGTAGTTCTCTACCTCACAACTTTGTACTTCCGGGGGAGTGCCCCTTAAAGACTCTGCTTACAGAGGCTATGCCTTAAAGGTGTTGGTAATAACTCTTTTTTTTTTTTTAAGATTTTATTTTATTTGACAGACAGAGATTACAAGTAGGCAGAGAGAGAGAGAGAGAGGAGGAAGCAGGCTCCCTGCTGAGCAGAGCAGAGAGCCCGATGCGGGACTCGATCCCAGGACCCTGAGATCATGACCTGAGCCAAAGGCAGCGGCTTAACCCACTGAGCCACCCAGGTGCCCAATAATTCTATTTTTTTTAAAGATTTTATTTATTTACTTATTTATTTGAGAGCAAGCACAAGTGGGGATGGCAAGGAGGCAGAGGCTGAGAGAGAAACAGACTCCCCGCTGAGCAGGGAGCTGACGGGGCTCCATACCAGGACCCTGAGATCATGACCCGAGGGGAGTTCGGGCAGCCGCTTAACCAACTGAGTCACCTGGGTGCCCTGTATAATTTCAGCTAATGTTACCAAGCCCTTGCTGTGTGCTGGGTCCCCTAGGTGTTCTGCATGAAAGTTCAGTTATCACAATGGCCTGGAGAAGACAGGCAGTCTTTGCCCCCGTTTGACAGATGGGAAAATCAAGAGGCAGAGGGATCCCGGGACGCTGCAGTAGGCAGAGGAGCTGGGCTGCAGTCTGGGCAGTAGAAGCCCTACCCGTCCTGCCTACCTCCCATGGCATGCCACTGCTCCCCCCCGCTAAGGGCCTGCCAGTTTCCTCCTGGCTCTTAAGGCATTTGCCCAGTTGCTCGGAATGGCTGGTGAGTGATGAATCGTTCTGAGGCAGGAGGCTTCTCACTGAGTTGAAGATGGCCCCTTTGTTCTAAAGAAGGCTGATTCAGGCCCCCATATGGAGCTCGCTGGGAGGCAGCCCTGGACCTGGAGACCCAATCACTTCTGGCTCAGCGACCCCTCCACGCCAGCTCTCGGCAGTGCAGGGAAGGCTGGTGCGGCCTCTCAGCAGATGGCGGGGTATGAGGAAGAGAAGCGTGGACGTGGATGCAGGGCAGGGCCCCCAAGATTGGCCGGGGAGAGAAGTAAGATTTCCTGGGGAGAGGATCCCCACACTGTCCCCGGCTTGTGTATCAGCACTGGCCCCTACATTGCCAGCCTAGAATTCTGGAAGATAAATCCCAGGTGTTTATATATAGCTAATTGTAGATGTGCTTTTCTATAAATGGTAATACCTTCAAGATGTCTGGTCTCCTTAAACTACAGTATAAGAAACTGAGCTGAGGGCTGGGAGAAGGGCCAGTGGGTGAGGTCAGCGTGGTTAATCCTTTGGGGTCCTGGGGACAGCTGGGGGGTTGCCTCTAAGCACCAGCGATCTGATATGGCCTCTCTCTCCCCTGCAAGGCTTGTGACCCCATGGGGAAATGCTTGGGTACCAAGCAACCGGGTGGCTGGATCTCCTTTTCTCACTTCACAAGCTGATGTCCCTAGAAACCTCCAAAGCTGATTAGCTGCCTGAGTTTTCTCCTTTGGTAATAACTCCCTGCCCGTGTGCCTGCGGGCGCTGCAGATGTTGTGTGACATGGGAGGGTGCCTTGCTGAAAGGTGTGAGGAGCCCTCTGGAGCTCCTGCCTCTCCTGCCTGCTCCCTGGGGGCTAATGGAGAATCGGCAGGCTCAGCAAGACTCACAGACACACAGTCTACCCAGCGGATTCACCAGTGGGGCACACAGGGGCCCAGGTCTGTGGGGGGGAGCCCTGCTGGGGCCTCTGAGCTCTGGGTCTGAGGCCACAGCTAGAAAAGCCCCCTCTTGGGGTGCCTCGATGGATTAGAGCCTCTGCCTTCGGCTCAGGTCATGATCCCAGGGTCCTGGGATCAAGCCCACATCAGGCTCTCTGCTGGGCAGGGAGCCTGCTTCTTCCTCTCTCTCTGTCTGTTTCTCTGCCTACTTGTGATCTCTGTCTGTCAAATAAATAAATAAATATCTTTTTAAAAAAGCTCCCTCTTCCATCCCAGTGGCCTCAGATGTTGTCATCAAAAGATGGCCTGACTAGGCTGGGCTACATTGCACGCTGGTTCCTTGGTGGCTTCTGTTCCCAGTATCTCCTTTTTAGGACAGAGTGGCTCAGGGTCCTAAGACCTGAGGTCCTAATTCCTGCTTCTGGCATGTCTGGTTTTCTGCCCTGCAGTTCCATGTGCTTGGGGTCTGGAGGCTGCAAACTGAGACACTTGTTAATAATGAGACAGACCCGGACAAGTTAGCCTCTCTCTGGGCCAGATTCCTCACCTGTGAAATGTGCATATACTCCTACATTTGTGGGATGGTTGGAAGGACTGACACATCCCATGATTTGCCTGGTATACAGGAGGCACATGGGAGCCAATACGACATTCTTCATCGAAAGGTGATTTTACAGACATTGCCAGCAAAAGCAAACTGCCTGACTGTGTTCCCAGCCCCCAGCTCTCTCTCTCACTGGGATTCGGTTAGGAAGTACACCAGGGAAATCTACCAGGGAGTGGAATTATTGGAGCCAGAGAGCAACTTGTTCTGTTTTAACTCTTTCCTGGGAGGGCCTGGGAATTCTCCCAAGCCTCAGAGTATGGGCTGAAGCCGGGTTAGCCTCTGAAACCCTCTGCCATCCCTCTGGAGGGCCCCTGGGAGAATATGTGTGTCACCTGACTCAGGGGGAACATGTGCATTGCCTACACCTGTTGAAGTCTGTGTACCTGGACGACCCCAAAGAGGGATGGGCAATGGGGCTCCTAGCTGGCTCAGTAGATGGAACATGTGACTCTTGATCTTGGGGTTGTGAGTTTGAGCCCCACGATGGGTGTAGAGATTACTTAAAAATAAAATCTTTTGGGGCGCATGGGTGGCTCAGTTGGTTTAGCATTTGACTCTTGGTTTCAGCTCAGATGATGATCTCCCAGTTGTGGAATCGAGCCCCGGGTCAGGCTGTGCTCAGTCCAGAGTGCTTCAGGTTCTCTCTCCCTCTTCCTCTCATTCACAATCTCTCTCTCTCTCTCTTTTTTTTAAAGATTTTAGTTATTTGACACAGAGAGAGATCTCAAGTAGGCAGAGAGGCAGACAGAGAGAGAGGAAGCAGGCTCCCTGCTGAGCAGAGAGCCTGATGCGGGGCTTGATCCCAGGACCCTGAGATGGTGACCTGAGCCAAAGGCAGAGGCTTAACCCACTGAGCCATGCAGGTGCCACCACAGTCTCTCTTTCAAATACATATAAACATACATAAAACTTTTTTTTTTTTTTTTAGAGAGAGAGGGGGAGAAGTAGGGGGAGGGGCAGAAGGCAAGAGAAATTTTTTTTTTTTAAGATTTATTTATTTATTTGAGAGACAGAGAGAGAAATTCAAGCAGACTTGGTGTTGAGCCTGATGTGGAGCTTGATCTCACGTCCCTGAGATCATGACGTGAGCCAAAACCAAGAGTCGGATGCTCAACGAACTGCGCCACTCAGGGCCCCTGAGAGAGAGAATCTGAAGTGAGCACCAGACTGGGCTCAGTCTCACAACCCTGAGATCATGACCTGAGCTGAAATCAAGAGAGAGAGGGATGTTTAACTGACTGAGCCACCCAGGCACCCCCAAAATGAAATCTTAAAAAAAAAAAAAGATGGGCTAGATACAAGGAGGGGGAATGCTTGGGGGACCCACCCTTAACTCCCCTCAGGCAGATGCCCTCTGGCCCTACCCTTCACTTCCTGGTCCTATGCCCCTTGGAGAATTGGAGCAAAGATCTATGTGATCTAGAGTGGGACTTCACAAATGCTACTGTACCCATGAAGTACCTGGGGAACCTGATAAAATTTGTATTTTGAATTAGTAAGTCTGTCTACGGCCATACCACCCTGAACGCGCCCGATCTTGTCTGAATCAGTAGGTCTAGGCCAAGGCCTGGGGTCCTGCATGTCTCGCCAAAGGCCAGGCGATACTGATGGATCCTGCTGGTTCACAGGTGCTAGAGCAGAGCCCGCCCCCCAGGCCATTCACCATCTCTGGTGTGGGGGTGTGTGGGCAACACAGTAAGGTTGGCAGAATGTGGTGCAGGAGCAAACCCAGATGGGTTTGAACCCCAGCTCTGCCACTCACCGATGAGTTACTAATCCTCTTGAGCCCTCATCTGAAAAAATGGTCATTACCCTATCAGCCTATCAAGGCTGTTGGAGGATGAAATGAGTAGATTGGGTGTAAAAACCTGGCATGGGGCTTGACCTCTAGACCTTAAGTAGTTTTGTCAGTGCTAGGTACTGACCACTAATTTAGGATGAGGTTCAGCCTATCTAGATGGTGGCCCAGTCCTCCAAGAGCCAGGATGGCCTCCCTCCCCGCCTGGGGCTGTCCCCACAGGGCAGGCCCAGCAGTGGCTGTGAGGGTAAACTGCAGAAGCTACTGCCCCCACTGGACGGACATGGACAAGTCACTTACCTGTATGGAGTCTTTATTTTCTAGATATAATATTTTATCTTTTAAAATTCCAATGCAAGTTGCTTATGGTTACTTTTTTTAAGTTTACTTATTTTTTAGCAGTCTCTACACCCAATGTGGGTCTCAAACTCATGACCCAGAGTTGCATGCTCTACCTACTGCGCCAGCCAGGCACGCCTTAGCCTCAAAATGGGGAAATAGGACTTCCCAACAAAGAATGTTATGAGGATTACCTGTGACGGTCTGGGTGAAGAACTCAGCACTGTGCAAGGCACCTAGAAAGTGTTCCTCAAATATTAACATTATTATTCTGAGAAATGCGGGATTCTAAGCTCCTCTTGTGTGGATTCCAGGAAGGCCCTTGGTGAGCCCAGACTCCTAGGAAGAGGCTGTGGGGTCAGGCAAGGGGGAGTCTTTCCTGCTGCCTCCACCGACTTCTCAGACCCTCAGGCACCCACTTCTAAAATCTTGATTCATTCTCAACCCATCTGAGGGAAAGCAACTTAAACAGCTACTCTGGAACCCACTTTTAGCAGCAAGGTCCGTGGTTGTGTGAATCTGGGATCAGGGTCTGGAGCCAGATCTGTGGAACCAACTTGGAGCTGGGGGAAAGGGCCAGTGGCAGAAGAACCATGGGCTGGAGCTAATGGGGAGAACAGTTTGTGTGGGGGGCTCAGTGTATTGAGGGGACCCCAAAGTGTTTCAGGGTAGGGCAGTGGGCTATGTAGGGAAGCGGTTCCTGGTGCAGTGGCTGGGAACCCCAGAGGCCTGTGTCACCTGGAGGTTGGACACTCAGGCCTAGTATATGGAGCCCAAGCTTCTCTCTCCTCCTTGAAGGGCAGCTCAGCTGAGGTATCCCTGAGGAAGCCCCCACCAACTGCCTCTCAATCACACACATCTGCCTACCAAGTGGAGCAGGAAGCAGGTGTCGCAGGGGAAATGTCACTGGCGTGACAAGCGGGCTGGCAATGCAGAGGCCGGCTCTCCTTTCCTGCAGCTCACGTGTAACTACACCAGAGTCAGGTGCAAATGGGAGAGGGTCAGGCCCTTTCCACATGCCAGTTGATACCCCACTGACGCTCTTCGGACAGTCAGTCCCTAGCCGCTGTGAGGTGTGATGGAAGGGTGCTTGCCCGGACACCTGGCTCCTGCGTGGCTCTGGGCAAGTCACTCACCCTCTCTAGGGTTTGCTTTCCTTATTGTGAAAGTGGGTGCTTGAACTCAGATTCTTGTCTGCTCTAAGGGGTAAAGGCTTGTTTGCCATCCAGGCGGTCCTGGGGACATGCTCGCCTTTGCTGGGCCTTTTCCCAGTCTCTTCTTGTCCCTGTTTGTCCCTTAGCCAATCAGTTTCCTCTCCCCCAGCTAAGGCAGGGTGGATTCATGGCCTGTGGCACTCAGGCTCAAGCTTCCCCTCAGTGATGGCTGCTTACATTGTTAAGTACTGTTTTGTGGCTGGATATTCCATCTGTCTCCTCAACTAGACTTCAGGCTCCTAAAGGGCTTTGCTTTTGTATTTCTCACGTCCCCCGCCTGTGGAGCTTGGTAAAAACTAAATGAACATGTGGCCCTGCGGGTGCAAAGCTCACTCTCCCTTGTTTCTCTTGCTGCTTCTCCCTTGCTTTCTCTCTGTGTCTCTCCTGGCCTTGTGATTGATAGCATAGCTCAGAGGAGCAGAAGCTCAGGAGCGGGCCAGGTCGGTGAGGGAACAGAGCACACCCGGCAAGATCGGCAAGATCGTGGGCGGCTGCTGCTGGGTGTTTTTTTTTTTTTTTTTTTTTTAAAGATCCTACCCATTCATTTGACAGACAGAGATCACAAGTTGGCAGAGAGGCAGGCAGAGATGGGGGGAAGCAGGCTCCCTGCTGAGCAGAGAGCCCGATGTGGGGCTCGATTCCAGGACCCTGGGATCATGACCTGAGCCGAAGGCAGAGGCCTTAAACCACTGAGCCACCCAGGTGCCCCTGCTGCTGGGTGTTTATCTGCAGAGGACCTGAGACTCTTCCTGGCCACATGGGGTGTGAGGCAGAGACCAAAGCACTTGGCACCTTTCAGGCGTGGGTCTCCGGGTCTCCTGCCTTGAACTTCAGTCCCTTGCTGGATGAGGTCCCTGTCCCTAGCCACACTGGCCCCAGCTGAGGGGGGAGGGAGGGCCCCACTCGCCCCCACCCGCAGGACTCGAATGTGGAAGTCGAATGCTTCTGGTTCCCACACCTTGGCTCCACTGTCGCAGGCAGCCAGCTGGCCCCTTGAACACAATGTGCAAATCTCCTCTGTTCCTGTTCCCGGCATTGTCCGTGGCCGGGCGCCTTGGCTGGGAATGTGGGCCCGTGAATAGGAGAGGCATTTGCAGCCTGCAAATGAAACAGGCCCCCAGCCCCCCTTAACCCCTTGTCCCCTCCCCGCCCCCAGGGAGAAAGGACTTGTTCACTCCTGGCTTCCTTGTATTGCCTTTCCTTCTCCTCTCCAGAGTCCCTGCCGGCCAGAGAGTGAGTGTGTGTGTGTGTGTGTGTGTGTGTGTGTGTGTGAGAGAGACTTTTCACAGCAGCTTGGAGGCTGTTCTACACAGGCTTCAAAAACAGTAGAATGGAACAGAAGGGCATGTGGGATGGAAAACCAAACTGCTCGCGGCTGTCTTTGTTTAAACTGGACCAAGTGATTCAAAAAATGTCTGTCTTGTGTGATTCACCTAGGGCACCCAAAGCTTCTCTGACCATAGCCTTGTTGCATCCAGGAATGGAGAGACCTGTAGTGTGTGTGTGCTGCCACATGGACCTGTGTGGGGACCTGAGCATGCAGGTGTGTGCCTGAAGGAGGTGTATGGAGCCCAGGATTGGGGTCCCTCTCTTCTCCAAGCACTTCCCTTGGGCATTGTGGCCAGACTGGAAGGCTAGAGTGGACAGAACAGGCACAGGCCAAGAGACCATGGTCGGTGATGTTTAGGTCCCACAAGGAGTGATACTCAGCCAGCTGAAGTGAGAGAAGAGGAAGATAATCCTCAGGTCACCACTGATGGAGGGTGGGGGCTCACCTCATGGGCTTGCAGGCATGGGAGCACCTTGGGACTTGACACCGTATTCTTAGTTATTTATTAGGCAGTGCCAACAGTCTGACTGCAGTCCGAGCCCGCTGGCCTATGTGGCTCCGTATCCCCCCCAAGGATCACTCTTTGATTTCTCATCTTGCTTCCGGTTCACCACCTCCAAGAAATGCTAACCCAACTCTTGTGACTGCCCTCAAGTATAAGGTTAGGACAGAAGACAGATGGGAGCAGTCCCGGTGGCTTCCTGAGAAGGGGTGCCTGGACACGCGCCACTGGGACTAGTGAAGGTGGAAAGGCAGGGGTTGAGCAAAGGCCTGAGGAGGGGCAAGCAGGAGGAGCTCCTGGCCAGACCCCAGACCCCAGGGAGATGGAGGGAGTGGGGAGTATGGGCCTACAGCCAGTCAGCCAGCCACCCAATTCAGGCAGGGGGAGAAAAGTGTGATGCAGTGGGTTCACCTCCCAGCTTCTCCCACGCACTTTTCTCTCTCTCCTCTCTGGATTTTGGCTTTGACACTCTCCCACAGACTGCACTCCACCTCTGCCTTCCTGTGGGGTCATGCTTAACATCTTTGTCTTTGTTGTCCTCAGCCCTGTTCCTCCCGCCCTGTCCTTTCTCCTGCTCCTCTCTCCCGTGTTCTATCCTTCCTCCTGCCTGTTTCTCCAATTGTGGCAACCCTGTGTCCACCATCCTCTCTTTGCTGGGGGAGAGAGCCTCCTGAGAAGCTCAGTCCTGGGCACAGAGCAAAGAGATAAGAAGAGGAGACGGAGAGGGTGAGGTTTAAAGATGACCCCCATGGAAATGGTCCAGGGCCTCCCCAGCAAGCCAGAGCCCCCTGGGGGCAGACCATCCCTGGGAGGAACCTGAGAACACTGGCCCCTGCTTGAGACTTGTCTCTGAGCCTGGACACTGACCACGGTGGGTGGTGGGGACAGCCCCAGGCCGCTCTCTGGAATGCTGGTGTTGGGTTGCAGTACAGATGCGAGCAGTGATAATGGGCAGGAACTGGACTTTCTGGTCTGGCTGCTGCCCCAAGGCCATTGGAATGTGAAGGGGGGACCAAAGAGAGGCTCCAGGGCCTTAGGGTGGGCAGACGGAGACCAGACCACCTAAATGGAGAGGAGGGGCAGACCACCGTGAGAGAGAACAGAGTCCTCGCCCTTTCCCTGAGTTGCAGGCTGCAGCAAAAGACCCTGCAGATCTCCCCCTAGCTAGGACCTTGGAGGCTTCCCAGCCTCCAGCGGGACCACAGGCATCCAGAGCAGAGGGACTAGCTTTGGAGCTCATCTGGTCCAAGCTTTTCCTTTTACAGGCTTGAAAACTGGGTCTCCAAGTAGGTAACCTGCCCAGGGACATGGCTGGTTCTCCAGCCTGGGCAGGTAAGAGAGCCTCCTGGGCATGTCACCTCTCTCATGGGCCTGGTGCCTCTCCGGATGGGGAGGGGAGGGGTCTTTTTATGTGCTCCCTGCACCGAGGGGAAGCTGGTACATGTATACATCTATTTCTCTTTTTCTTGTGCCCTGCCCTGCCCTAGGCTTTATCTGTGATTGTGGTTCTGGATATTTGTTGACCAGCAAATGTTGAGTGTGGGCTCCTGACATCCACGGCGTATTTCGGGGGCATCCAAGTTTCCAGAGCACACTGGATGCTGAGCCTTGTGATTCGAGGGTGACCTGTGTGTGGGCACTTGCACTGAACTAACTAGTAGAAGTCTTCCTAGTAATATGGGGCCGCACTGTCCTAAGGCCTTGGTGTGTTAATTTACTTAATTCCCACAACATTTCCCTTAATAGGTATTACTAGTCCTATTTTACAGATGAGTAAACAGAAGCCCAGGATGGTTCATTAACTTGCCCAAGGGCACACAGTATAAGCAGGGAAGCTGGGATTTAAACCCAGGTCTGCCAGACCCAAAGATCAATGGCCTGAGGGCCTTTAGAGGGGGCTGGAGTCCCTGGAGAACAGAATCAGAATTACTGCTGTAGAAATAGAGCTGGGTACCTTGACACATACGGGGTGGAGATGGGGAGTGTTGGGAGCAGAGCCTTGAACCCTGGCCAAAGTGGGAGCCACTTCCAGCGGGGCCAGGATGGGCTACACGCCCCCCCACCCCCACCCCGCCCGGAGCCGCTGCTGGAGGCCCACAGCGTGGAGGGCCAGTTAGGCTGGCAGGCTCTGCACAGAGAAGTCTTGCTCTGCCCCAGTGCAGGATGCAGGTTCCTGGCAGGCGAGGAAGTTGAGAGGGTGCCGGGGCTGCTGGCGCTGGAGGTGGGAGTTGCTTCTTCCCGAGGAGGAAAGACAAGTTCCCCTCCCCCATGGGGCCCCCTCAGCTCCCTTTCCCTTTCTTGTTTCCGCATAATGACGCTGATTGCTCCACATCTGTCATAATTACTCTTTGTTTGAAAATTCAGAACAAATCACAGGAGAGGAACTGGTGTGGCTAGAGAAGGCTCCTTCTCCCCAGGGGTCCTGTGGGGTGGGGGAGAGGAGGAGGAGAGAAGAGCCATAATCAGCCTACAGGAACCAAGCTGCTGATTGTCCTTGTGCTGTCCCCTTGCCTGGGCAGGGTGGCCTAAGGCCTCCTGGGGTTGGATGCCTCTCTCCTGAAGCCCAAGGCTACAGTCTGCTGGGGTGACTGGGAGAATCCACCCCCACCCCACCCTGGAGGAGGGGTCTCGGTTTGGGCCCCGCCCTCCTGGCCCCACTGAACAATGAGTTGGATGGCAGGCTTCACGAAGCAGGCTTCTTGGTAACCTGAGCAGCGCAGCAAGGAGGGACAGGCTGTGCGCGCTGGAAGGGTGCAGGGAGCCTTACTGGCAAGGGGAGAGGGAAGTTCTTGCTGGGGTCCTTGGATCAAAGCAGGCACTGGGTCTTGGGGTGACAGCCAGAAACAGGGGAATTGTACTTCTGGGAAGCACAAAACCCATCCTCTTGAGATCCAGCAGCTTCCCTGGGTGCTCAAGGTTTCCTCATAGTCGCCCCCCACAGACCTGACCGCTGCTGCTGCTGCTGCTGCTGCTGCTGCTGCTGCTGCTGCGAGTCCTGCTTCCTGCCCCCATGCCCAGCCTGAAGGCTCTTGGTTTGGGGAAGCTGATAACTCCTGGGGCATGTGCTCTGGCCTGCAGCCCTGCCTGCCACCAGCATGCCTCCATGTCCCCCCTCCCAACCAAGCCCTTTCCCACCTGGGATTGTGTCTGCAAAGCCTTTGCACAAGTTTGTGGGGAGAAATCAAGGACAGCCTGTAATGTGTCCCCAGACCCCACCTGTAATAAAACTCCACTTGCTCTTGCCATGGGACGGTGGTGAGAAGACCAACACCCTCAAGGAGCAGAGCCATTGTGAGAGATGCAGACAGACTGGAACTGAGGCTTGGCTCAGCTCTGGGTTCAAGCTTTCTGCTCCCTACCCCCAAAGCTGCTGGGCCTCAGTTTGTCTTGGCGGGAAGTGGGAGGGAGTGCTGCCCTACTTGGTCTTTGAAGGGGAGAGAAGGAGTAGGATCCAGGCATTTGTGGGGTGTAGGGTCCTACCTCCCCATCCTCTTGCCACCACGCAGCTGGCGCTCTTTATTGGGAATTTAGTGGGCTTTGGTGTTAGCAGGGCAGGAAGCTGAAGAGAGGGGGAGAGCTGAAGCCGGCCCCACACGAGGTACCTGGCTTACACTGGCTTGGAGGGGACACCTCCTGTGGCCCCACCACTATTGAGGGCCCTGGATTGACTCAGACACCATCATGCTTACTTCTGTGCCCTCCCTGGATCCCACCTCTGGATTTTCTAGTGTCAGTGTTCAACTCACCCCTGTATGACTTTGGACCCGTCAGTTCACAGTGCCTCAGTTTCCTCATAGGTGGGAGGCAGTGTGAAAAGAGCCAGATTAAAAGATTCCTCAAGTCCCTTCTCCCTTCTAAGGTTTGGAGGCGCTGACTCGATTTTGTCTTGCACAGCGTCCCTCCTCCCAACCTTTCCCCTCCGCGCCCCTCTCCAGGCTCGCTCCAGCTCTCTCCTCCGTCTCCCTCTCTCGGGCTCTCCTGGCGCACTGGGCTTGGCCGCCTCCTTTTCTAAATGTTAGGATCAAAGTTTGGCAGAAAAGCTTCCCCGCGGTTCTCACTCGCCTTAGCTCCCCCTCGGCCCCGGCCGGTCGTGCACGTGTCCCAAGTCCCCGGACTGCGGGCCGTCCCCGCCGCGTTCCCGAGGGCGCGCGCCACAGCCGGGGCTCCGCTCCCCGCCCCGGGCCCCGCTTGTTGTCACCGCGGCGGGAGGAGGGACGATCCACCCCAGACACCAAGCGCGGCCGCCTCTCGCCCAGGCCGGGCCTGGCGGGCCAGGCGGGCGGCAGAATCAATGTGCATTCAATTAACCCCGCGCCGCCCAGTCGCTGGCCGCCGAGGCCCCGTGCCTCATGCGTCTGTGTGGGTGTGAGGGACGACGTGTGTGCGTGTGCAAGTGTGTGTGAGTGTACGCTGTCTGTGAGTGTCCGGCTGTTCTCACTTCCTGGACTCGGTGCCTGGGCCGGGGGCACTACCCCCCAGGGCTGCGCTGGCCAGGTGGGAAGGGACATTTTACCTGGTAACTTAGGGACTCGCCCCTGCCAACCTGGGGCCTGGAACTGGTCTGGGGCAGGAAGATGGAGCGTGAGAGCGGAGGGCTGGAGGTCCCAAGGCCTCCTCCCCGTTGGCTTGGGGTTGTAGGCCAGGGATTTCTGACCCCGGGCTAGAGCTAGACCAAAGTTTGTGGGCAAATCTTTAAGCAGGCCACCTCTAGGGGCAAAGGAAGCAGAGAGGGTCCCAGAGCCTTTACGGAAGGACAGACTTGAACATTAGGATGGGTGCTTGGGGGTGTTCTAACCCCAAGTCAGACAGGAATGGGGAGTCGGGGAGCTCTCCAGGCTTTGCTCATTCACCCTGATCCTACTTTCCCCTGTTCCTCAGCCTCCTGGCCACGTTTCTCATATCCCTGCTGCGGAAACAGGTCCAGAAGAGAGGGCATTGCCCCCAAGTTCTGGGTATACAGAGCTGGGACAGAAGGGGTGTGATGTTCTTTTCAACATGCTGATTGGCAAAATGGGATTTGGGCTCCTGCTCAGAGCCACGATCTTAGGGAATTGAAATCCAGTCTTTGGCCCATGACAAACAATTCTCGGATCTTTTTTTGCCATCTTCACATCTGGTTTGTTTTTTTCCTCACTGCCCCCCTTTTGGGTTATTTTTTTCCCCCAACAACCTGGCTTATCTGGAACATCCCCCTCTTTCTGCAGCAATTTCTTTCACCCTAATTTTTTGAGGTCTCTTGAAATTGTATTTCAAACCTCAAGCACCTCAGAGAAGCCCTAATTTAGTCTCCCTTGCAGATTGGATTAGAATATTCTTGATTCCATTATGTCAGCTCACCAGTAATTTCACATAGAATGAGCCTCACGATTGAGCCTCTTTGATATCCCTGCTCTGCTGTGTTTCTGGTTTGGCTTCTCAAATCAGTAATTTTCCCATCAAACTGTGGCAAAAATCAAGATCATTGCAAGTAAGCCGGTAAGTGTAACACTGATGGGATCAAGGCTTTCTTAAAATAAAATGATGTAGTTTTTATTACATCAATTAAAGAAGCATTCTTTGTGCCTTTTTTAAAAAAAGATTTTATTTATTTATTTAACAGACAGAGATCACAGGTAGGCAGAGAGGCAGGCAGAGAGAGAGACAGGAGGAAGCAGGCTCCCGGTGGGGCAGAGAGCCCGATGCAGGGCTCTATCCCAGGACTCAATCCCAGGACTCTGGGATCATGACCTGAGCCGAAGGCAGAGACTTTAACCCACTGAGCCACCCAGGCGCCCCTCTTTATGCTTCTTTATGGACTTTATGCCCAGCTTTGTTTTGGGGTGGGGCGAATCCAGGTACACAGTCCTTTCTGGGACAATGAGTATATAGCTTGTCCCTCCCCACTGGTCTGCAAACTCTTTGAGGGGAGGGGCTAGCTTTGATGGGCATCCTCAGTGCTGGGCACAGCGCTTGGCCTGGAGTTGGTGCCTGATGAGGGTGAGCAAATGGGGAGCCGTGGGTACATGAAGCGGGAGGCTAGGAATACCTCCTGCCTGCTAGGGGTTACTTACCCTCTGGGGCTCAACAGCCCAGTTTGGAGAACGGCAGACAAAGTTACATCAGAAGTTATTCCTCATGGGTCTACAGGTGTGGTTTTACCTGTGCCATTCTCCGTTAGCTTTTGAGCAGAGAGTGGTCCTGTCTGCATGTAACTGTAACCTAGGGCTCTCATCCCAGCCTCTTCTGGTCTTAAAGAGCACCTGGCTCTCTCTCCCTATTCTGTTCCCTTCCTTGAAACATCCTACTTCCAAGGTCCACCACTGGCCACCTTGGGGAGGGGAGGGATTCAGCTGAGCTACAGGGGCTACTCCTTAGTGCTGAATGGGAAGGGCCTGGCCTGGCAAGTTCAGACCTCGGTCCTGCCACTGCAGGAGAGGTGACTACCAGTACTCAGTCACACAGGAGGAGGGGGCATGGAATGGACACCCTCCCAGACAAGCTGGAGAAGGTCCCAGAATGCCAGACTAGTGGCCTCACCCGGAAAAGAGCTTACAGGCCAGGCCAGTTTCCATTTGAACAAGCGCCCCTCTGCCCTCCAGCTTCCTGTAATCCCCTTCAGAAACACTAGCCCTGCATGTCCTGCCAGCCTTCCTGTTATCTTAAAAAGTCATAACCATGATAACAAAGCCTCCTGTGAATATTCACATGTTGCTGTGGGAATGGATAAGGGGGGAAAAGCCCAGTATCGTTATTATACTCATTATCTTTCTGTCAGAATTCTCACCCATGGAGCATTTTTTAAACGTGCTTATGGTGTTCAGTTTGGGGAAAGAAGAGATATGAAGAGAAATAGGCTTCTTTTTAAAGCACTTTTTTAGTTAAAAGTATTGAGTCTCTAATTTGGGCCTGGAGGCTCCTCTTGGTTTTTGAACAGTGGATCATTTTACAAAGTATAATTTATCTGGGGATTAGACATTTAGGCATTCTGACTGAAATCTGGGCAAACCATAAAGGCACACATAGAGTTATAATTGTATTTGTGTTTCTATTTGAATGGTCATTTTAGTCTTTTAAAGTAAAGCTGGTAGCCTGTATGTCATCAAAATGATCTTTGATCTACCTAACTAATTACCTTTTTTTCCCCCAAGTTTTTAATTCCAGTTAGTTAACTGCTACTAACTGTCTTGTTTCCTTGGATAAATCCTTTTTTTTCTCTAACTCAGGGGACTTTAAGCATCATTCCTTAGAGTCCCTGAGTCTGTGGAAGGGGCACAGGGGCTGGAGATGGGGAAAGAGGGAGGCCAGACTGGGGGGGCTTCAGGCCTCCCACATTTACTCCATCCACAGCAGCCCTGCATTATCCTTTGGTTTTGTTTTTGTTGTTCTCAAAACCAATTAACTAGGCAGATCAACTAACTAGGCGGATTGGCCTAAGCGGGGGAGTAGTTCACCAGCAGCAGGTGGGTGCTGTGATGCCCAGCAAGCTTATGGCTGTAGACCCTTTGGAGGGGATAGAAAGACTCTAAGATACAGAACTAGGAGAATTATAAAGAAAAACATTATTACCACATCTGAGGGTAAGACCAGGGTTAGATTAAACCTTGGCTCAGGATTGAGTCAGAAAAACAGTGAGTTATACCTACAATCTCCTCTCTTTTAAAAACATGCTTTTCCTGTATCACTGTTAACAGCTAGTGCTTGTTACCATTAATTATGATTGGTTGGTTGGTTGGTTGCTTGGAGCAAGGCAGAATTTTGGCTCAACAAGTGTTTTCCATTCTTTAATTTTATTCTCAAATTCTATTCTCAGATGGATGAACAGGTAGATAAATGGTTGGTCCTGTTTAAGAGTCTGGCTATGCGTTGCCTGTAACGGGTTTATAATCCAGTTGTGGCCACTCAAACATTAGAAAGGATTGCAGCCTCAGAAAGCCACGATGAGCATCTAATCATCGGTGCTAACTGAGGGCTACTGGTTCAGTCCAACAGCCTCCTGTTGATCAGAGCAACAGACCAGCCCCTTTTATCATTTGATAAGGGCATTGGAACAGGTGTATAACATTCTTCCTTTAGGCAGAAAGAGTCTAAGAGCCCATCAGAAGGGGTTAGGAAGTGCATGCTTCCAGGAAAAGGATATGTGGACTTGAGGGATATTAAAGCATCTCAGTTCTCAAATCAACAGCTCTCAAAGAGCTACTATCTTGTGCCTACCTGCCTCTGAGCTAAGGGCTCAGGGATAGAAAGATAAGACCCTTCCTGATGTTGAGAGCTGAAATCTCCTGCCTAAAAACAAAACAAAACCCAAACAAACTCCCTTCTAAAAACAAAACCCAAACAACAACAAACCAAAAACAAGCAAGCAAACAAAAAACCCCACCTTATTTGGTGGTGATGGTAAAGAGAAGGCATCCCGTTGTAGCCCACAAAATCTATTGAATGCATAAAGAATGTGTTTATCAGCTTATCTGGCTGCACCTTGATTGCCTTTGGTTCTGCTTTCTAAGCTGAGCTCTCTTACACCCTTTCCTCCTTAAAAAGTGGGGGGAGATAGCCTGGAGCAAGTAGGATTCCTGATGCTGAGTGGGGTTTCCACCGGCCTGTGGTTGGAGCTGCAGTCTTACCCATCAGCCCGCCGCTCTCCCCGGATCAGAACAGTGGCCTCGGTGCTTGGGGCACCCCATCCTGACCCTCTGTAATTCAGACCTCCCTTTTCCAACCATTTCCAGCTTCCTCCCGGAGGAGGCCAGTGCGTCCGTCAGTCCAGGCTCGCCGCAGCTCTTCTTCCTTCCCCTTCTTTCCCGGGTCTTCCTCTCCCGCCTTCCGTACTCTTCTCTCCCAGCCATGCCCCGAACTTCCCCCAGCCCTGTGGGTTGGTGGCACGCAGCTGGGCACCGACGCCCGGAAGCTGCGGCCTCCTCGCCGGTTGTCTCACGTGTTCCCAACCACGTTTAACCGGGCCGCTGAGCGCCGCGCCAAGCCTGGTTTTCGGAGGCAGAGGAGAGCGCTGGGCAAGCCCAGTAGGCGCCCAAAGAACCGGCGGGTGGAGAAGGCAGGTGAGGAGCGGGTGGTGGGGCCGGAGGGAGCCGGCGGCGGTTGCTCCCGCGCGGCTTCCTCAGTTTCCCCTTGGCCGCGGGGGCCGGGCCCAGCTGGGGAATTTGCGCCGCCGCGGGGGG
Organism: Mustela putorius furo; assembly: GCF_011764305.1. Taxonomy (NCBI): domain Eukaryota; kingdom Metazoa; phylum Chordata; class Mammalia; order Carnivora; family Mustelidae; genus Mustela; species Mustela putorius. The sequence continues at coordinate 8,977,362 of NW_025422045.1, read as the reverse complement.
AGGGGGCGGCGGGAAATGGTGCCTCGCTCGCCCCAGCGACATCAAACCCTCGTTTGGCTTGCGAGGACAATGGCTGTCTTATTTTCTCCATTCGCCGCGCACAATGCCGGATTCTCTCATTCACCCGCGGCGGTGCGAGCGAGGTAATTAGCCAGCGCCATTCAGCGCGGACACTACCGCTATGCGGGGGGGCGAGGGCGCCCGCCCCGCGGGGATTAGCGGCGGGTCGGGGTGTGCAGCTGCGGCCACTTCAAAGGGGCCCGGCGGCCCGGCCGGCTGTGGGAACCGGCGCTGCCTCCCTCGGGAGCCGCCCGCCCGCCCGGCCCCGGGCCGCTGCGCTCGGGACCCCGCGCTCCTCGCGGCCCGGCCTGCGCCCGCCGCCGCCTGCCCGGGCTGCTCGCACCCCGAGCTCGGCGGCCACTGTCGCTCCCCATCACACTGCCACTTTCATCACCACCTCGAGGGCTTCTTTCTTTGGAGTCCCGGGAGTCAGAGGGCACGGGGGTGGGCGCGGGGGGGGGGGTCGGGGGAGGAGCGAGGGGGATGGGAGCTTGACACAAAGCGCTGACCTCCGAGGAGAGGAGCAGATGGTCCCACTTACTCCTGCCGCCGAGAGAGCGGCTCTCAGGGCCCCAGGCTTGGGGCGCTGACCCCGCCCGCCGTCCCGGGGACTGAGCCTGGGGCCCCGCAGGGGCCGGGCTCCCGCACGCCAGTCTACCCGCCCGCCGCCCGCTCTGCGCTTTGTGGCATCTCAGTCACACCGCGGGGATCAGCCAGTCTCCAGCAAAGCTGCGGGGGTGGGGGGTGGTGGCTGAGAATCTGCCCTCCTGGGATGCTGGAACCTTAGAGGAGATCAGATTCTCAAGGACCTGCCAGACCAGGGGTTCCCAATCCGGGCTGTGCATTTGAGACACCCTGTGAGCTTTAAGAGAGAGAAAGATTTCTGAGCGCCAGCGCCTGACCAAAGGCTCTCCATCTAGGCATTGGAGTCCAGAAATCTGCGTCTAGCGAGCCTCCTGGTGTGAGAACGGTGGCCCAGCCTAACTGCTTCATTCATTTTCATTGCAGAAGCTGGGACTCCCGTAGATGAGTAACCTGCCCCAGAACAGACGCTGGATTGTGGTGGGGTGGGGACTTGTGTGGAAGAGAGGATGATTGGGGAGGGACCCCCCAAGCCATATGATTCTTAAAGTCAGCATTCAGGAAATAATTTGTGAGCACTTATTACTTACCTAGTGTTTGTTCTAGGTACTCAAGGTGGAAAGGTACCGTACTGTTCTCTGCCAGTAAGGAACTCATGGCTAGAAGGTAGATTGATGTGTGAACAATGGACTGTAATACAGGTGAGGACAAGGAGAGAGGCACAATTAATTCTGCCTCCTTTGGGAGATGTGGACGTTGGGGCTGCAGCTAGAGAAAGGAGCAAAGTGTCCCAGGCACAGGGGACAGCAGAAGTAAAGAAATAGAAGTGTGAGCATTATAATATGTCCAGGGAAGGCAAGCTTGTCTCACACGGTCAGAGTACAAACCACATGAAGGCAGAATTAGCCTGCTTTCGAGGCCAGAAAGATGAAACATGATCTAATTATAAAGACATCAAATGGCATCCCAAGGAAAGTGCTTTGATTCAAGGCAATGGAGAACCACCAAAGGTGTTTATGGGTCATATTGGATAGTTAGGAAGATAATTATGGCTTTGGGATGCGGGAAGAAGAGGGAGAGCAGGTTGCAAGTGGGAAGGCTTGAGAGGGGAAGCTATTACAGAAACACCTGAGAGTAATAAGCCAAGGCAGTGGGATGCAAGAGAGACAATGCATCAGGATTCGGTGACCAGTTAGTTGGGGGAGACAGGGAGAAGGATGGGGCAGTGGCCCACTGGCTTGTTTATAGCTTGGCAGCTGGTGCATGATGATTAGTAAGAGAGGGAAAGGAAGAGGTTAGGGGTGTGGGTACATGTGGTGACTCCTCTGAATTTTATGGGAAAGCTTTTGAAACCCTTTGTGGAAGATGGTTCCTAGGGCTTTGGAAGACCTCTGACAACTAGAGGGCAAATAAGTCTATTTCCCAGAGTTGACAGCCCCATACCAACCAAGAAACTCTGTAATCCTCTTATGGAATATAATCCTCCCTCTTCCCCCAAACAGATAAGGCTTATTCTGGAATATTGTTGGGGGAGGGGACCTGCAGGCCTTAATCTATTGTGGTTTGGTGTTGAGCCAACAGATTCTGTAGAGCTGTGAAACAAAAAAGCAACATCGAATCAAGGTGTGAGAATAGGAAAGCGTCCTTTCATGGATGCAGAGGGGACAACTTTACCCAGGGTTATCCTAGAATCTTAATATTAGTATGGGCCTTAGAGATGATCTTGTCTGTCCTGCCCCACTGCCATTTTACAGATGAGAAAACCAAGGTCAGTATTGGAAGGCCACGTAGGAAGTCTGTGACAGAGGCAGGCGTGATTGGGGTCATGGTCACCCGTCCATTACCCGACCCCTGCAGCATTCATCCCTACAGATCCTAATATATGACTCTGGAAATCTGGGGGAAGTGTCTGTTTTTGTGGAGTTGTCCTCATGGTCATGTGAAAGCAATTTACTTAATAGCTCCAGCCTGGGCTGCCTAACCAGACGCCCTTCCGGGAGGTGAGAGAGATCCGGTGTCTTGACCAGAACGACGGGAAGTTAAGGATGTTGTGGGCTTGGGCGGGTTTACATAAGGAAGATTGGTGACCCTGACACGGGCAGAGACGTGCAGTCTGTGGAGAGGGGCTCTGCTGGGCCTGCACATTCTCAAGTCTAAAGCAGAGAGGGATTCCCCACTTGGCTCCCAGCCCCTGATGCTGTACCGCTGGCCGGTGCACTCAGAAGCAGACAGGCCTCAAAGGTGGACACTGGATGAGCCTTTACAACTCATTCCATTCAACTCCCTCATATTAGAGAAAGAAACCGGCCCAGAGAGGGGCTTTGGTTTTCTCAAAATCATACATCCAGTTGTGCACAGGGCTGAGTTCGTCTCCCAACTACTCTTCCTCCGAGCACGTCCTCCTCCCTGCCAGTCATCCCACAGAAGCCGTGGTATTTCACAGTGCTTTACCCTCCTGCCCCAAACTAGGAAAATAGATTACTCCTCTGGTTTATGAGGCCCAGGAGGACGGGAGTAGCCCTCCAGGCCCCACCGCTCCAGGCCCTGCCACTGGGTGACCTGGATTGCTGATTCGGAAATGCTCGGGGAAGAGCTATCCTGGGTCCAGCATCTGGGTTTGTTCATCTACTTGTGTTCATAGGGCTAAGGAAACGTGTGGGCTCAGGGAGCATTAATGGGGTGGTAACACCATCTTATAGTGGTGCTTATCTGCATTAGCTATGCTTGGGGAAACTTGTCCTGCGGGAAGCCCTCTGTGCCAGGGGGCGTCTCTGACTTTGAGTCGGTGCCCTTAAGGGCCTAGGATGTTGTATTTTCCTCTAAGTGCATATGCAGGTATCCTCAGCCCTGTCTGAGCAGCGTTGGAATACAGGTGCCCGCCTCATCCCACCCCATCCCACCCCAGGCGTGATGCAGGGAAAGAGCACTTGGTGTGGAGCTAGATGGCTCCAAGTTCAAATGCTTGCTATAACATCAGTCACTGGGTGTATCACATAAGCTCCCTGCTTATGTGATACAGACGGGGTAGCAGGCCCCACCTGCCGGGTTATGCCGATGTCACATGTAACCTCTGACACCCAGTGGCTTCTGCAGAGCAGTTATTACCGTGATCGTGGGATCCTGGCCCTGGGCTCTCACCCTTCTGATATTTCTTAGGAGTGTGGGCAGGGACCCCTAAGGACAGGGCCTGTGGGATGGGAGGAAAGTGGCACTAGGACATGGTCTCCTACACATTAGCAGCCAATACGTATCTGTCGAATGAATGCTTCCGGTTGACTCCGTGGGTCTGCCGTGAAACACAGCAGATGACTCTATTTCCCACACCCCAAACCAGGACACATCCTCACTGTCTGACATATGGGATGAAACCAGGGCAAAATATTTGTAGTGCTTTCAAAATCCTAGCAGTTGGACAGGTAGGGTGGTCGCGGGGGTCGGTGATACTTGTCTCCCTTCCCCTTCCCTAAATGTGTAAGGCAGGTGCATGGCTTGTCCCTCAGCACATGCATCCCCACTGGAGGCTGGAGGGTGCAGAGAAGAGGAGCTCGGGGCTTGATCTGGAGGAAGAACAGGAGCCCCCGAATTATGGGCAGAATCATTACAAGTAGGGCTTTGAGAGGTTTTATTCCCCTGGGGTTGTAAATGCCCAGTGCAGAGGTGCAGAGAAACCCCAGATGGCCCCCACCCCACCCCCTGCATCTGTGCCTCGGGCCTTACAGTCCACTGGAATCAAAGATCAGGCCATAAAGTTTCGATGCTCTACAGCAGCGGACCAACAGCTGGAGGCAGGGACTTTCCCAAGCCGAGGCTGGCCTCCCACTGCTCCCCACCTCTCCCCATCCAGGCCCCCATTTGTCAGAGGTGGCTGCCAGGAGGGGAGTGATGTGGATTTATGGCTGCTGACTTGAAAGACAAAGTTGCCTTTTGTGTTAGAATTGGGGCTGGTGGGGTCGTGGTGAGCTGGTGTTGGAGTGGGAGGGGCTGGGGTTTGGGGCTGAGGCAGGGGGTAACGGGCTTAAGGAGGGGAGGAGGCAGACAAAGGGATCCAGAGGCTTCTCAGAGCAAGGTCACCAGGCAAAGGCCCAGAGGAATCAATCACCCCCAGTGAAGCCGAGCATGGCCTCTGCATTGCAGTCCTCTGGGGCTGTTTGTAAGCAGATGTGGTCCACCCAACCCCAGAAGCACCCGCAGCCCCAAAACATACTCTTGGGATTCAGGACCTGAAGTCGCTCTCGGACTTCCTTTTGGAGGCTTGAAGAAGTGAATGTAAGTCTTCTGAAGTCCTGCTTTCCCCCACCCCAAATGGCAATGGCCAGTCAATGTGGGGGTTCTTCCCTAACAGAGTGAAAGGGGCAGCGTGGGGACGGAGATAGTAGGGAGATGGGGACAGAGTGCAGGGGAATGTGAGCCTGGGCCAGATAACCCCAAGGACAAGACCAGGATCCCACTGGGGGTTGTGGCAAATCCCCAGGACTCAAGGTTCTCTGCCACCACCTCCCTCCTTCCCGTGCAATCTAGAGATAGGACATTTACAAGTGCTTTGGGGGGGGGGGTAGTGTAAGGAACATTGGAGGTGGGACTTGGCTGGCCTCCTTGTCCTCCAGGGGTCACTCTGCCTGGTGGGTCTGGGCGGAGGCCAGAGTAGCCCTCGGGTGCCTGAGTTCAGCAGGTGCTTTAACTGTGCCTCAGAGAGCCACATCCATGCCCCGGAATGAGCCTGGCCAATAAAGGCACGAGTTTATGGGCTTCATAAACATTTTACTAGAAAAATCAAGGCCTCAATTACCCAATGGCCTCTTCCAGCTGACAGCTCGCCTACTGGGGCCTCTGTGAAGCCCCAGGCTGCGGTGAGATAGAAGAAGCTGAGCTTGGTTTACACCTGACTGCCCCCTCCCCTGGCACGGACACCCCCTCACCATTCAGGCCTTGCAAATTCTGTCTTGATTGACTTCTCTAGAGGACTTGAGGTCCTACCACTAACTCTCTGGGCCTTAGCCTCTCTGAGGGAAGATGGCCACCGCCTTGGAGAAGGTAACTTCTCTTCCCTCTCCCCGTAAGCCCACCATCTTTTTCCATAACTTCTCAGCTCCCTTTCACTCAAGATTCTACTGAGTGCTAAGCACTTTACGATCTATCTCATTGGCTTAGCAACATGAGCTGTTTTCCTTCCTATTTTGTAAGTGGAAAAAGAGAGGTTCTGAGAGATCGTCACTTGCCCAAGGGCACACAGCTAAGAGTGGCAGTGTTGAGTTCTGAACATAGTTCTGTTTGACTCCAGAGCCCATACCATTTACTGTCCCACCACCTCCAAAAGCTCTTAGCAACTATTTCCCCACTAGGAGCTAAAAATCTTGCTGCATGAGGCCTTCTCTGTCACACAGTGTGCTAGCGCTAGGGAATGATCAACTATGGGCCTTGTCAGCCATCTGGGTCCATGTGGCCAAGGGCAGAGGGAGGCGGGAGTGGGGGCAATGCTAAGCTAGTGCTGAAGGTGGTGAGGAAGGGGATTCTCAGCAGGGGCAACAAGAGAGAAGGCAGCTAGGGGGTCTGAGGCCTTGTCTTGGTTTTAGGCCAGCACTGTCCAGTGGAATTTTCTGTGATGATGCAAATATTCTATTGGTGAAGGCCCATAATGTACCACCTGTGGCTCTTTAGTGCTTGAAGGGTAGCTGGTAAGTCAGAGGAACTGAATTTTTCAGTTTGATACAATTTTTACTTAAATGGCCACATGGGACTAGTGGCTACCATACTGGACAGCACAGGGATACTCACTGCGGCTCATGGAGGAAATTTGGTCAAGGTCCTATGGTGATAAAAGGCTCAGACCAGCCCCACCGGGTTCTGGCCATTTCTAGATGCCCTACTCTTGCCCACCTAGAGCTTGGCTAGAGGAGGGTCTCTGGGCTCAAGACATCTGGACATCGTTTCACATCACAAGTGGCTTGAAGGAGTGAAGGGTGTTTTACCTCTGAAGATGTTTCTTAGGGAACAACCCAGACCTCAAGTATCTGAAGGGCTGTTGTGTGAAGAACAAAATTGTTTGTCTTCTAGAGCAACACTGTCCAGTGGAAATAGGATATGAACCACATAGCTAATTTTAAATTTTCTAAGAGCCAGTCACATTTATAAAAAAAAAAGAAAGAAAGAAACAGGCAAAGTTAATTTTAATAATCAGTTTTATTTTACTTAATATATCTAAACTACTATTCCAACATATAATCATTATTTTTATTTATTTATTTATTATGTATTTATATATTTTTTTAAGTAATCTTTATGCCCAACATGGGCCTTGAACTCACAACCTCAGGATAAAGAGGCACATGTTATATCAAGTGAGCCAGCCAGGTGCCCCAATATAATCATTTTTAAATTATTAATAAGGTTTTTTGCATTTTTGTGAACCAGGTCTTTAAAATATTATTTGAGGGGCTCCTGGGTGGTTCAGTGGGTTAAAGTGTCTGCTTCGGCTCAGGTCATGATCCCAGTGTCTTGGGATCGAGCCCTGCATTGGGCTCTCTGCTCCACGGGGAGCCTGCTTCCTCCTCTCTCTCTCTGCCTGCCTCTCTGCCTACTTGTGATCTCTGTCAAATAAATAAATATTAAAGAAAATATATTATTTGAACTTGTAATCAGTATTTCATTTTTTTTTTTTAAGATTTTGTTTATGGGACACCTGGGTGGTTCAGTCAGGCTGAGCATCTGCCTTCGGCTCAGTTTGTGATGCCAGGTCCTGGAATGGAGCCCTGAGTCTTAGGCTCCCTGCTCAGCAGGGATCCTGCTTCTCCCTCTGCATGGCGCTCACCCTGCTTATGAGCTCTCTCTCTCTCTCTCTGACAAATAAGTAAAATCTTTACAAATAAAGATTTCATGTATTTGACAGAGAAAGAACACACAAGCACAAGCAGGGGGAGCAGCAGGCAGAGGGAGAAGCAGGATCCCTGCTGAGCAGGAAGCCCCAGACTGACACTCTGAGGGTCGATCCCAGGACCCTGGGATCATGACCTGAGCCGAAGGCAGATGCTTAATGACTGAGCCACCAACGAGCCCCAGTATTTTAAATTATTAATTAATACTATCAATTACAATTATTTTTCCAATTTTCAAGTTGTGGTAAAATACACATAAAATTTACTGGTTTTTAAATTTTTTTTAAAAAATTTTAGAGAGTGCATTGTTTGAGCAGGGGGGTGGAGGCAGGGAGGGACAGAGGGAGGAGGAGAGTCTCAAGCACGCTTCATACCCAGTGCATAGCCCAATTCAGGGTCCAGTCTCATCATCCTGAGATCACAGTCTGAGCCAAAATCAGGAGTCGGACACCTAACTGACTGAGCCACCCTGGCACCCCTAAAATTTACTGTCGTAACCATTTTTTTAAGGGTGCAGTTCAGTGGCATTAAGTACCTTCATGTTGTTATGTGAACCATCGCTACCATCCATCTCCAGAATTCACCTTCCGAAAGTAAAACTCCATTTCCATAAAACAACTGCTCCCATTTCCCCCTTCCCCCAGGCCTTGGCAGCCACCACTTGGCTTTGTGTGTCTAGGAGGGTGCTACTCTAAATGCCTCATCTAAGTGGAATCATGCAGTGTCTTTTGTGTCTGGGTTATTTCACTTAGCATAATGTCCTCCAAGTTCATCCACGTCGTAGCATGTGTCAGAATGTCTTCCTTTTTAGGCAGAATAATACTCCTTTGTATGTACATACCACATGGTGTTGATTCTCTCGTCCATTGATGGACACGTGGGTTGCCCCCACCTTTTCAGCTGTTACGAATAAAACTTCTGTGTTTTACAACTGTCTCTTTGAGACCCTGTGTTTAATTCTTTCTTTATATCCTTGTCTATACAGGGAGGTGCGATTGCTGGATCCCATGATAACTATTTATTTTTTGAAGACCCGCCATACACTGTTTCCCATTATGGCTGTGCCATTTTGCTTCCCCACCAGTAGTGCACACAAGGGTTCCGAATTCTCCATATCCTTGCCAACACTTGTTATCTTCAGGGGTTTTGTTCTTTTTTTGTTTCTGTTTTTGCTTTGACAGTAGCTATCCTAATGGGTGTGAGGTAGTATCTCATTACGGTTTCAATTGGCCTTTCCTTTATGCTTAGTGTCTTTTTATTTTATACTAAATCTTTGAAATCCAATGCGTGTTTTTCACTTATAGCCCATCTCAGTGTGGACTGGCCACATTTCAAGCACTTAATAGCTGGCTGCTGTATTGGAAAATGTGACTCTAGAGGGGACATTGAGGGCTGGTGGGTAGAAGCAGAGGGGACTCAGACATGTCTGTGGTGTAAGGAAAAACAGGACGATCACCTGAGCTGTCTGAGGAAGGGCCAGGCATCCAGGTGTCCCTGATCCTCTGTGGGAACAAATAAGAGGAAGGGATGGCTTTGGTGGCCTCTGGAGGCGCCTGTAGATTGTGGTTGTTCCTCTTGAATAGCTGGCTGGGTGTGGGGGACAAGGGCGGGAGTTGGTGTCTCAGGCCCCCAGTGCCACTGGCTTCTGCAAAGGGTGTGTTTTGCACTCTCTATCCTAACATGCCCGCTGATCCTTTTGTCATCATACATCGGATAGGAGTGTGGCTGTAGTCCAAGAGTGGGAGGCCCGGCTTGGGGGTTGCTGCCAGCTTCCTTCCTAGCACTCTGCCTCGACCCTTCCCTGCCCCCCAGCGTCCCCCTGGAGCCTGTCTAATCAGATCCAGACCTGACCTCACCAGAGGTCCTGGACCAGGAGGCAAGTCCTCCCTCCCCTCCCTGAGCTGGTCTAGATCTGGCTCTCAGGAGACCCCCTCCCCTTGGGTGATTTATAGGGGGTGTCCAGGAGCTGTTTCCTGCCTGTTCCTGCTCCCTTCCAGCCCCATGGACTGTTGGGCTCTCGCTGCCCACCCTTGCCCCACCGCCTGGCTGTACCCATGGTTGGGGCAGGGTGGGACTGGGAGAGTCCTTCCCACACTGTGGGGGGACAGAGGTATTTTCTCCACGGTGGCCCCCAAGCAGGCCTTTGTCCTCCCTGTCACTCTAGCCCTCACACCGGAAGGGCTCCAGCCAATGCCCATGACCCCTCCCATTACCTGGCCTGAAATGAGGGACCCAAAATAGTCCCTGCCTAACCAAAAGCATCAACAGCCACATGTTACAGCAGCACCCTCACGCACACCAGGCATGGACACAACGCTACAACAGCGGCCTGTGCATCCCCTTACCAGTCACACTGTGGTCTCCAGGATGAGTGGTTCAGGATTCAGCATGCTCAGAGGTCCTGTCCTCAGGCCCTTGTGCCCATGGTTGCCCAGAAATCCTCTGCCCAGAGAGACCTGGCGAAGGACATCTTCCCTCTGACTCTGTGGCCTGCTAGCAGCAGCCAGGGCAAAAACAAACTTGTTGGGTTTTTTGGTTATGTTAGTCACCATACAGTATGTCGTTAGTTTTTGATGTAGTGTTCCATGATTCTTTGTTTGTGTGTAACACCCAGTGCTCCATGCAGTCCGTGCCTCCTTAATACCCATCACCGGGCTCACCCAGCCCCCACCCCACTCCCTTCTAAAACCCTCTGTTTGTTTCCTGGAGTCCATAGTCTTTCATAGTTCGTCTCCCACTCATTTCTCCTCCTTTATTTTCCCCTTCTAATGTCCTCCATGCTATTCCTTATGTTCCACAAAGAAGTAAGATCATATGATAATTGACTCTCTCTGCTTGACTTATTTCACTCAGCGTAATCTCTTCCTGTCCTATTCATGTTGATGTAAAAGTTGGGTATTCATCCTTTCTGATGGCTGAGTAATATTCCGTTGTGCTTATGAACTTCATCTTTATCCATTCATCTGTTGAAGGGCATCTCCGCTCCTTCCACAGTTCAGCTATTATGGCCATTGCTGCTATGAACATTGGGGTACATGTGGACCTTCTTTTCACTACATCTGTATCTTTGGGGTAAATACCCAGGAGTGCAATCGCAGGGTCATAGGGAAGCTCTATTTTTTGGGGGGGGGCGCTCTATTTTTGATTTCTTAAGGAATCTCCACACTTTTCCAAAGTGGCCGCACCAACTTGCATTCCCACCGACAGTGTAAGAAGAGGGTTCCCCTTTCTCCACAACCTCTCCATCACTTGTTTCTTGCCTTGTTGAGTTTTGCCATTCTAACTGGTGGAAGGTGGTAACAATGTGGTTTTGATTTGAATTTCTCTGATGGCTAAACAGACAGACTTGGGAACCAAACTGGCCCCACCCTGAGAGATGGGAGGAGACCCAAGTGGCCCCTAGAATCTTTCTCCCACTTGCTAAAGAAAAAAAAAATTGCCTGTGAACGAGGGGTGAATGCAGGATTGTGGATGTGGACAAGAGCCTGTTTCTGGAGGCAGTGGGAGTCCTGGTTGGAAGGGCCCTTCGTTTACAGATGAGGGGACCGCTGCCACCCCTTGTCTCAGGGCAACCCCCCTTGGACATCTAAGGAATAGACAGGGCTGCCTGGAGGGCTGGGCAGGGGGGTGAGGAAGGGGAAGCAAGAAGGAGCCTCAAATCAAGAAGAGCACCCCCTCCTACTGCAGCCACCTCTGTGTAGCCAGGGGTGGGACGGAGAGACCGTCTTGCTGAGGCTCCTTCTCTTCCCTCCCCCTGCAACATGGTGCCAACCCCCAACCCAAGAGAAGAGGCTGGTCTGAACTGCAGTCCACCCTGGGGTTGCCTGCCTTTGGAGAGTGACAAAGTGACAAAGTTGCTGGAGAATTAAGGGACCCCTGCACAGGGCCTGCGCTCAGTGACCCCTCCAGAAAACGAAGGGGTTGGCTTTCAGATTCGTGCTTCTCAGGTACTTTTAAAGGCAAAACTGCCCTTTGAGGACATGTTGGTGGGGAGGGAGAGCCGCAGTTAGTAGCGTTGATAGGGAGGGACCGCACGGGGGGCGGCTCTGGTGGGAGGGAAATGGGGAGAGCCCTGGGCAGAGGGGGCTCAGCAGAATCCAGGGGACCGTTAGGAATCCTGTTGTCCACTGTGTGAAGAGTCCTGGGTTGGCTTCTTACCTGTGACCACTTCCTGCTTGAGCGTTTTCCTCCGCCACATACTCAGCCCGTGCTGTTGTCCTTGTTTGGTTTTGAGGGGAGGAGGAAGGGGTGAGACGGTGGAGGCCAGATTTTTCTCCATCCCCAGCACCCTGTGAAGCAGCAGCTCTAGCCCTAGTCCTCTCCTCCCCGGCTTCTCACTCCAGGCGCCCCCAGGGAGCCCAGGCTGGGGCTAGCAACACAAAAGGAGCCCGTTCCTTAATAAGCCGGCATCTGTAGTCAGCAGAGCCATCAGGCCCCGCCCCAGATCCCTGGGGGACTTGGAGCCTCTCTCCAGCTGGAGCGAGGAGGGGGCAGGCTGCTCCCTGGCTCCTGAATGGGCAGAGCCCTGGGCGTACAGGCAGCCAAGTCAGGAGCCTGGGTGCCCTCTCCACGCTCGAGGCCCATGTCCAGCCCTGCCCTCCTGGAGGCTGAGGCCTAGAAGTGGTAGAGGGCACCCAGCAGGGCCTCAGTCCCCCTGTCGCAAGCCCCAGGACTGACCAAACACAGCCTTTGGCCCGAGACAGGGCAAGCTGACCTCACAGTGCTCTCCAGGGACCCCCTCACCAAGTCTGATGGGGACACCAGCAGGGTACTTGCCCCCACCTCCTGCTCCGACAGGGCCCCCTCCCCCAAGCACACTTTATAAAGGGACATGGGAGCTGAGATCTACAAAACCCCCACGCATATCCTGGACACGTTGACCAGATATGTGGGCAGCCGCGTCCTCCCAGAAAACACAACCCTGCACACGTGTACAAGGAGCTGCTCACACCCATCAGCTGCACTCCCAGGAGGCCACGACTGAGGAGGAGGAGGAGGCCGGGCGGGGGTTTATGCATGTTTATATTTAATGAACCACATGCAAATGAGTTGGAGAATGCGCCTCAGAAGAGTCAGTCCCGAGAGACTCTGAGAAGAAGGGCACAAAGGCTCAGCCTTTGGGGGCTGCCCTGGAGTCCAGAACAAGCGGGGGGATTGAGGGGACCTGAGATGGGGTGTGCCCACCCTCACCAGTGAGCCAAGGGTAGGAACCAGGATGGGCTCCAGTGCCCTCAGTGCTGCTGCTGTCAGGGGAGGGCTCCTTCTGGGAGGGGACAACTGTCCCAGTTGATGGAGTGCCGGAGGGGAGGGGCTGCCTGCCTGGACAGATGGTGAGCTGCCTTCCCGCACTTGAAGCAAAGTGGATTTTAATGAAATCGCAGCCCCAGTGCTGAAGCTGGGAACCCGCGTGGGAGGGGCACCTTCCCTGGGCTGCCGGGTGGGGGGTGGGTGGGGGATGGGTGGGAATGAGGGTGGGTAGGGACACTTAACTAGCCTAAAAGTGGGGTGTGGGGGGGGTGCACCATAGCCCCTCTGGCCCAGCCTCTTCAGACCAGAGTTCAAGCAGTTCAGATCCCCAAAAGGTGGGGAGGGGAGTCCCTGAATATTTATGACACATTGAAATGCAGATTGTAGGTCTGACAGTATTCTGAGAGGCTGTCACCTTGGATGGATATACCACCCTCTCACCCTCTTGGGGTGCATCCCGACGCTGTGGATCCAGAGCTGGGGATGGGGCTGCTGAGGAAAGGCAAAAAAAAGGGGGGGGGCTGCTGGGTGCTGGTAAGCAGGGTCTGATGACTGGTGTCCCCACTGGGCTCCGTGGGACTAACCACTTCCCCTCTCTGGACCTCCATTTCCTATTCTGTAAACCAGGCAGCATAATACCCAGGCCTTTGATGCCTTAGGGGGAGTTCATAAAGATACATCTGAAAGCAGCTGAAACAGTGGGAGTAGGACTTGGGAACAGGGACTTTGTGGATCACCAGCCCAAGATCTCCTTGTTAGAGGCTTGTTGTCTGACACTTTGTCCAGACCTTTCTCAGCATGTCCCAGCCATATACCAGGGGAGATGCCTCTTCTGATGGGAGGCAGGGTCAGTGATGGTGTGTCCTCCCTGCCCCAAACCTTTGCCCCGTGTCTGCCAGCTCCAGGAAAACTCCCAGCCCCCCTCCCCGAGGTGCGGGGGCGGTGAGGTCCAAGGCTCCAGAACATGGGACTGTGAACCCCCCCACCCCTCTGCCCCTGGCCCCTCAGCAGTGTGCCTCTTCCATACACACGTCCTTCCTTTTCACCAGCCATGTCGGATTTCCACGTGCATCCCCAGGCCACCGTGGGAGAGGAGGGTGGTGTGGCCCGCTTCCAGTGCCAAATCCATGGGCTTCCCAAACCCCTGATCACGTGGGAGAAGAACAGAGTCCCCATTGACACGGACAACGAGAGGTAAGGTATTCGTGGGAGAACTGGAGGGAAGACAGAGAGGCGGGCAGCCTCCAGGGTGGTGCTTCTGCAGCCATGTTGAGATCAAGTGTCTGGGTGGCCAGCACGGCCCAGATTCAAGGCTGGTCGATTGATCCATGAGGACTGTGCGTGGTTGTCGTCAAGGCTGGCGCGAGAGTCCCACTGTGTATCTGTGAGGATGACGGTGACTTTGAGACAGCGCCTGGGGACCGAGCAGTGTCTGTGATGTCAGTGTCCCTGTGACTGATGGTACCCATGGTTGTGCTGGTGGTCAGCTGTGCCTCCCGCCTCAAAACAGGTACACATTGCTGCCCAAGGGGGTCCTGCAGATCACAGGACTTCGGGCTGAGGACAGCGGTGTCTTCCACTGCGTGGCCTCGAATATTGCCAGCGTCCGGGTCAGCCACGGGGCCAGGCTCACCGTGTCAGGTGAGGGTCTTTTGCTCTGACTAGTTCTGCCCCTCACCAGCCCCCTGACTTCTCACTCTCAGATCAGTCCCTGTTCAGCTGAGCCCTGGAGACCTCCACTCACAGCGCGTGAGTGGGTTCAGGAGGAATGCAGCCCGCTCTCTGGCTCAGCTCTCCCTGGGGAAGCCCTTCTTCTGCTCACCCCAGGGCTCTCCCATTGCTAGAGGGCCCTGCAGGGACTGGAGCAGTGGGATGGAGGTGTGCAAGGCCCCAGGACCCCTAGCATCCCTCTCTGGCCCATAGGACCTGGTGTCCGGGCTGGATCTTGTTCCCCACTCCACATGTTCTGGGTTGTGGGCAGGATGAGGTGGGAAGGGTCACAGCTGAAGTTAAAAAACATGGCCTCTTCCTGCCAGGCTCGGGCTCTGGGGCCTACAAGGAGCCAGTGATTCTCGTGGGGCCTGAGAACCTCACCCTGACAGTGCACCAGACCGCTGTGCTTGAGTGTGTCGCCACGGGCAACCCGCGCCCCATTGTGTCCTGGAGCCGCCTGGGTGAGCCTTGTCCTACAGCCCCTGCCTCTCCCACCCCTGTCCCACCCCCTAGGAGGCCAGTCTCCTCACCCAGCTGTGGGGGGGACTTTGAATCCTGTTTGTTCTCCATGGGGGTCTGTGCTCTCTGGGGCCTTATGGAGGGGTAAGCTTCCCTCTGCTTGGCAGGACTGGGGAGGTGGGCCTGCCCACAACATTCTCCCTCCCCCTGCGTGGATGGCTTAGCTCCCTGGGTTACCTCATCCAGTTGGGCCAGTCCTGCCTTGCTGGCATCGGGCTCTCCAGAAACCCTCGGCAGCTCTCCTTCCCCCAGGTTCCTTTCCCTCCTGCGTGGCCCTGCCCTCATTACCGTGGCTGTACTCCCCAGCAGTGCTACTCCAGACCCCTCAAAATCTCAGCCAGTTGTCACACCCTGTCTCCGGGCCCCCCAGTCTCTAGCCTGGCCCCCTAAATCCCCAGCCTAAATCCCTAGGCAGCTGAAGGAGAGAAATGAAAGGGTGCAGATGGGCCCACATTGTCTGAGCGGAAAGGTCACTAGGGGAAGGAGAGTCTGGAGGGGATGGGGTGGGGTCGCATTCACAAGGAGACTGTGCCACATTGTAGCAGCTGAGTGATCGGGGAAGGAGGGGGCAGCAGGCAGGATAATGGAGTAGATTTCACCACTTCAGCGCCTGAATGGGGAGCTGTCTCCTTGCATTCTGACTGTGCTAATCTGATCCTTGGGTGGGGGGAGGGCCCAGTCCCTGGGAGAGGCTGGAAAGAGTGGCCTCACCATTAGGAGGAGCCCATAGGCACTGCAAGGACCATCTGGTCCAACATTTCCCAAAGCATACAGGGAGGAAAGAATGGCTTGGTGGTCTAACGTCTAACGACTTTGGGAAACAGATTTAACCAGGTCCCTTTGCTGTGGGACTTCTCAGAGCCTTTATATTAAAGGGCAGTGTGACAGTCCACAAGTGGAATGAAAAATTTGAGCACGGAACTATTTTCAAGAGAGACAAACCAGGCTGGGAAACGCCCATCTAATCCAAACCACTTAATTCCCTTAGGGGAAGGAACTTGAAGGATGCCCGCGAATCTCTGAAAATGCCAGAATTAGAGCCCAGGTCTCTGCTGCTAGGCAAGTTTTCAGGGCTGCTCCAGCTTCTTCCACAATGCCTTGATGCTTGGGAGGAAGGGTGCAAAGTGAAAGATCAAGGCTCCCTGGAACACAGGTGGAATGCCAAACAATCTGGACTATTCCTCACTTGTCCTCTTCCACATTCTTCCTCCAACCCCCAGATGGCCGCCCCATTGGGGTGGAGGGCATCCAGGTGCTGGGCACTGGAAATCTTATCATCTCCGACGTGACGGTCCAGCACTCTGGCGTCTATGTCTGCGCGGCCAACAGGCCGGGCACCCGGGTGAGGAGAACAGCGCAGGGCCGGCTGGTGGTACAAGGTACGGAGCTCCCCCGCCCCACAGCCCTCTCCTCCTGCCCCATTCGTTCCTGGCTTCATCACCAAGCCTGGCCCAAGCTCAGGGCCCTGGATACCTCCCAACCCTGACCTCTGCCCCTCCCCAGGCCTCCAGGCCAAAAGGCAGCTCCCTCCTCTTGTCCAGGGAGGCGTGTGCTGAGAAGGGGAATGCAGGTCTTGTCTAGGTTATCGGCCGCTGCTTGCCTCTCTGGGTGCCCGTGCCATTTCCCCCACCCCCACCCCCCCACCAGTCATTCCCATTTTATAATCTCCTGCTTCCTCCACCCCTGTGTTCTTCACACGTGTCCCTGTTTTCCTTCACAAACATGTGGCACCTGCACGCTCACACCTGCCTGCACACTCTCAGGTGTTTGTCATTCTCACACTCACACCCTAGCTCCTGCCCCGAACACGGCTGGTCTCCAATGCAAAGGGAGGGCGCAAAGGGGGAGGGGCGGGCGTCAGCCTCTGAAGCTGATCACGTCCTCCTGTCCATCCTCCTGCGCTGGGGCTCAACTGTCCCCATGGACTGGGCTGGGATCCCAAATTCAGGGGCTTTCTGGGGTGGTTGCCGCCCAGAGAGCTGGGGAAGGGGTGGGAGATAGGGGAATTAGGAACTTAAATGCCTGTTTGTTTAGCATTCCATGTGCCGTTAATCTGTCCAAATGAAAGTGATGGAGCATTTCATTTCTCGGGTGTTAATGGAAGCTGGAGGCCTGGGATTGGAGGAGGGGGGGATATTGCATGTAGGGGCGAGGGGAGCTGGTGCTGAGGCTCATCCATCTCCCCGTCATTACAGCCTTCGAGGTGCAGCCAAACCTATTAGCACATTTATTTATTTAACAATTTCCTGAACAGGGAGCTCAGCTTGATTGCTTTCGGATATAAATGTCAGTCTTTTAAATAGTCATTAAAATGGAGTCTTCTCCTGGGTCTGCCTCTCTGGGGCCAGTTGAGGTGGGGCTCGTCTTGTCATCTCCTGCAGCCTGGGCAGGGGGTGGAGGGCGGGCCCCACCTGGAGGGTTCTCAAAGGATCTGACTGGACACCTGTGCAGCACGAGCCCGCCCTGTCCCTCTACCCTCCCCATCCCCTCACTCACGGCTGTCTTGTCCCCGTCCACCTACCCCTCATGGCTGCTCCTACTTCTCTCTGCCCCCCACCCCAGCTCCAGCCGAGTTTGTCCAGCACCCCCAGTCCATCTCCAGGCCAGCTGGGACCACAGCCATGTTCACCTGCCAAGCCCAGGGTGAGCCGCCCCCTCATGTCACATGGTTGAAGAACGGACAGGTGCTGGGGCCGGGAGGCCACGTCAGGCTCAAGAACAACAACAGGCATGTGTGTGGGGGGGTGAGAACAGGGAAAGATGGAGGGAAAGATGTGGGGAAGGGGGCCTGGATGAATGACCTGAGCAGGCTCTGCCCTTCTGTGGGGAAAGAGAGCTAAGTTGGATCCTGAGGCGTGGGTTTGAGTTTGAGGTCTGCCCCTGACTTAGAGGGACCTCAGACAAGTTCTTTGCCTTCTGGAGGGGCTCAGTTTCTCCATCTCTCAAATGGGGTGTTCTGGCCAGACTTCAGGGATACTCTGGGATCTAAGGTTCTCCCTCCCCCTGCAGCACTCTGACAATTTCTGGAATTGGCCCTGAGGACGAGGCCATCTACCAGTGTGTGGCCGAGAACAGTGCTGGCTCCTCCCAGGCCAGTGCCAGGCTGACCGTGCTGTGGGCTGAGGGGCTGCCTGGGCCCCCCCTCAATGTACAGGCGGTCTCCGTGTCATCCACTGAGGTCCGCGTGTCCTGGAATGAACCCCTGGTCAACACCAAGGAGATTATTGGCTATGTCCTGCACATCAGGAAGGCTGCTGGTGAGTGGGAACTCTGTAGCCCCTTCTTTTTAGTCCCTGTTGATCATCCCTTTCAATCCTGAGTGTCCTGACCCAACCCCTTCCCTCCCTTGTCCTCCCTGTACCTTGGATGCCCTCATCTCACCAGTGCTGGTAGGACTCCCTCACGTGGCTTACTCTGCCCTCCCCTTCACCTCCCCAGACCCTCCGGAGCTGGAGTACCAGGAGGCAGTCAGCAAGAGCACTTTCCAGCACCTGGTGAGCGACCTCGAGCCCTCCACTGCCTACAGCTTCTACATCAAGGCCTACACGCCGAGGGGGGCCAGCTCCGCCTCTGCCCCTGTGCTGACCAGCACCCTGGGTGAAGGTGAGGCCTGGGTGCCGCACAATCAGCAACAGTGCATGCAAGCTTGCTCACCCCGCTCCACCAGCGGAAGCCTGGCCCCAGAGGCCGAGTGGGGTCTGGGGCTACCTGAGGAAGGGGCGTCCTTTTCCATTTCACGTAAAGGTGTCCTTGAGCAAGCAGAGGCCCTGGGTCAGAGAGGAACTGCTAGGCTCGTGGGGTCAGGGTCCCGGGGGGCCACCCCCTCACATCTCAGCCTCCTCTGCCCTCAGCCCCTGCCCCTCCCCCGCTGTCGGTGCGGGTCGTGGGCAGCTCGTCCCTGCAGCTGCTGTGGGAGCCGTGGCCCCGGCTGGCCCAGCACGAGGGAGGCTTCAAGCTGTTCTACCGCCCAGCGAGCAGAGCCTCCTTCACCGGCCCCATCCTGCTGCCTGCAACCACCTCCTCCTACAACCTCAGCCAGCTTGGTGAGCCGGACGCAGACCGCGCTGGGGGACCGGGCAGGAGTGCAGTGCCTGGTGCCAGGAGGTGGGGTGCAGGGGTCACCTCTGTTGCCCTGCTGCACCAGAGCTGCCACTGGGGCCTGGGGAGGTCACTCAGCACAGCACTGCCTTTCCCTCAGACCCCACTACAGTGTATGAGGTGAAGTTGCTTGCCTACAACCAGCACGGGGAGGGCAATGCCACAGTCCGCTTCGTGTCCTTGAGGGGAGCCTCTGAGAGGACAGGTAGGTTGGGGAGGGGTTGTGGGACTCAAAAGTGGTGCTCAGGAAGGGAGGCCAGGCTCTGGGAGGGAGCGGGGGCAGGAGGGGGACAGGGATACTGGGAAGGTGGGAGAGTGTAACCACACATGGAGCCCTTGAGAACAAGGGCCTAGAGCTGAGTTTGAGATTCGACGGTATGACATTCTAGCTGTGTGACCGTGGGCAAATTATTTAACCTCTCTGAGCTCCAATTTTGTCCTCTATAAAACAGGGACTTTATAAAGCCATGGTAAGGATCAAATGGTCCTTTCATCAATGGTGTAAAAGTGTTATTCCCAGTATTGGGCACAAAGTTAGTACTCAGTAACTTGTAAAGAGACCCCAAAAAAGGTTGGGCTGGGGTCCCAAGGGCAAAGGGGATGTAGACATGGAGGCAGGTACAGCTGAGGAAGGAGGAGCCCCCAGACGCTGGGTGTCCACAGGGGCTTCGGGCCAGAGAGCCACAGCTCCCTCCCTTCCCCTGCCCGTAGCCCTGAGCCCACCGTGCGACTGCCGGAAGGAGGAGCCCAGTAACCAGACGTCCACCACAGGCATTGTCATCGGCATCCACATCGGGGTCACCTGCATCATCTTCTGTGTCCTCTTCCTCCTGTTCGGCCAAAGGGGCAGGTGGGTCCCAGGCAGGAGGGTGGGGGTAGCCCAGAGAAGGCCTTGGCGCAGGGGAAAGCAGAGTTGGAGCTCACTGTGTCCAGCCTTCTCTTTTTGCTCCCCCCCCCAAAGCCTCCTCCTAATTCTTGGCTCACCCCTTAGGGTCCTCTTGTGTAAGGATGTAGAAAACCAGCTCTCCCCTCCTCAGGGCCCCCGGAGCCCAAGGGATCCTAGCATCCTGGCACTGAATGGGGCGGGCCAGGGAGAGCAGGGCCAGCTGGGCCGAGATAAGAAGCGTGTGGACTTGAAAGAACTGGAACAGCTGTTCCCCCCAGCTGGGGCAGCGGGGCGGCCAGACTCCAGACCTGGCCCCAGCCCCATGGTGAGTGAGCCCATCCCAGGTTCAGACTACCTCCCAGTCTTGCCCTCCCTTCACCTTGCTCATAAGCCAGGGTCCTTGGCCTTCACTAAGCTCCAGGTACAGAGCTTGGGCCGGTGCTGCTCTCTGAGTGCCTGAACCAGGCAGGGTGGCCCAGAGTCCCGAGTGGGATTGGGGGCAGGGCCTGACCCTCTGGCTGGGGGCTTTGGGCTCTGACCCTCTGGCTGGGGGCTTTGGGCTCTGACCCTCATGCTGATGCTGGTCGGACTGGCTCTTGCTCCAGCAGGATCCCGGGGACCCTGCCCTGTGTGAGGAGACCCAGTTCTCCGTGCTGCCACTTGAGGGATTCAGCCTTCTGGAGGAGATGGTGTCAGAAGCCAAGGACCCCAGCGCAGGCCCTGCAGCCTCCCTGCCACCCCAGGATGTATGCCATGGCCGCCTCGGTGAAGGACAGGCTACCCGGCCTCCGATGGCACCAGCTGCCCAGCCAGCTCGCTCGGGACAGTAGCCAGTGTCTGGCAGGCTCTGGAGGGGGCAACCCCCCATTCTCAGGTCAAAGGCAAGATTTCTCCTGTCATGTGGGACTCGGATGGGGCTTCCCAGCATTTCTGTCCTGACACCCTTAGGGGGTCAAGACCTAAAAGTAGCCTCAGCAGGGATTCCCCCCCCCTAGGACCTGGAGGGGTTCCTGCAGGAACCTCTCCCTTGGACTAATGTCCCTGCTCACCTCTGCCTCATATCCATATGACATGGAACTGAACTAATGTTTTCCTTTAAAAGAAAGAAAGAAAGATGAATTAGACTCCAAAAACACGTCCTTGCCGTGGCAGGGCCCCTGGCACTGTCACCCTCCACCGACCTTGTTTTCTCAGGATGGATTTTTGCTATTTGGCTCTCAGTACCTACCTCAGCCGGAATGAATGTTCTTGAGGGAGCTGGGCTGTGGCCTCAGCACCCCCACCCCACAAAGCCCCAAATGCATTCCTACCTCAAGCCCCTATAGGGGCACCCCCCCTCTCCTTCCCCAGATTATTATCCAGAATTGAAAAAAGAAAAAAAAAAAAAAAAGAAAAAAAAAAGCACTTCCCCATTTCCAGGTGTGAAAGAAAACATCTACCTCAAGGCTCGCCAGCTCTCCGGGCCTGTGTTGTATCACTGGACCCTCCTCCTGGCTCCTCTTCCTGCCCGAGACCTTCTACCCCTTCCTGAGAGAGGAGGCCAGAGGCTAAGTCACCAACAGTGGGCCTCTCAGGACCTACAGAAATAAAGATGGAATTAGTCAAAGAAAATGTGAAAAAAAAAAAAAAAGCCAAAAATGAGAGGAAATGTGTTCCTTGACGTCTGTCGCTCCACACACCATCCAGCAGGCTGCTGCCACCGCTCCGCCCTGTCTCCTCTGCCCACTCCGGTTTCGACCCTCTCTGCCAACTGATCCTTGACTGGGATCCCCACAGCCGGCTTCCTGCCTGGGCCTTCCGAGGGTGGGGTGTTGCGCTGAAGCCTGCCTCCTATCCCGTCTGGCCCCAGAGCCCTTGGAGCAGGCTGTCCTCTGGAATGTTCTGTGTGTGTGACCGCTGTGTGTGGGTGTTGGGTCGGGAGGCTCCCTGGCAGACGTGGCCTGGCCCCCTAGCCCATGGGACACAGCCGGCCTGACCCAACCCCTGGACAGTGGAACGACCACTGTCAGCAGATGTGGCTGGAAGATATTTTTATACAAGGTGTGTTTAAAGATTTATGTTCTTGTGACTTCTTGTTTCTCTTTTCTGTTGTGGTGTTTTTTGAAATACTTAAAGTAGGAAGGGAAAAAAAAGGAAACAAAGACCTATTTTTGGTTAACTCATTTTTTTAAATAGAAGGAAAACTTTTTTTTAAAGGAGAAAAAAATAATAAGTGTATTCCTTAAGTCTGAGATTAGACCATAAAGTCCCTGATCCCTAACCCTCTAGGGAACCCTCCTCCCCCAAGTTTAGTTAATTAGATGAAGAAGGTAGAATTTGTGGTGTTTTCCTAGAAGACTGGCGTCATGTCCGTGTGGATTCGGAAAGGGCAGTCTGCCCCTTCTCCCAAATGCTGGGCCTGTGCCAAAGGCCCTCAAAACTCCCACACAGTACCCCCTCTGTCCCTGCATTGGCCTCTCGGCACTCCCAGTATCCTGGAAACCCCTTCTCCCATGGGAAGAGTGGTCTGGGGTTGGAACCGCCTGGCCTGACTTGACCTGACTTTTGTCACACTCGACTCATTTTGACTGAATAAAGTCCTGTTGCCAAAGTGAACCTTGAGTTTTTTGATGGCTGTGTCAGGTCCTGGGGAAGGGTGGGAGTGCTGGGATTAGGGTGGCCCATAGTGGGGCAGGCTGACCCTCCCAAGGCCAGAGCCCAGAATAACAGCCGCTCCCTGTGTACCACTTACAGGCACCATGCACCCTGGCCTCCACATGGAGGGAGTGTCCTTGGGTCCCCACAACCTTTCTGGGAAGTAGACAGTCTAGACAGACCGCAGCTCTGTACCTCCTTAGCTGGCAGTGAGGAATCTGAGACCAGTCCCTCCATACTGAGCCAGGTACTGCTCATGCATTGTCTACCAGGAGGGACTATTTTTTTTTAAATATTTTATTTATTTATTATTTGACAGAAATCACAAGTAGGCAGAGAGGCAGGCAGAGAGAGAGAGAGGGAAGCAGGCTCCCTGCTGAGCAGAGAGCCTGATACAGGGCTCCATCCCAGGACCCTGAGATCATGACCTGAGTGGAAGGCAGAGGCTTAACCCACTGAGCCACCCAGGTGCCCCCAAGAGGGACTATTTTTGACTCCAGGCTACAACTGAGGAGCAGGATCTGGCTGTAGTGACTCTTTCCAGGCCATATAGCCATAACTCCTGGCCAGGCCTCTCCATTCCTCCCTGTCTGCTCCTCAGTTCAGGCTCCTGAAGCCAGGTGTCTGGAGCTGACAAAGCTTAGGATAGGCCAAAAGAGACTGGGCTTTAAGGTGGTTGTGCTGACAAAAATCTGGAGGTCTCAGTGGGCCTCAAGCCTTGTAAAGGACAGTGGTGCAATACAACTGCTTAGAATGTCAGTGTTGCCTCTACTGTGCAAATGGAGGGCCAATGGGAATCTCCACAGGTCTACAGGGCTGCGCTCTGTACCCAGAGGTCCATTTTGCAAGGAGCAAACCAGGACAGTGGTTTGCAAGCTGGGCTTCTCCAGCTCTGGCGAGGGGTTTGGGGGTGAGCCTCTCTGCAGGAAGATTCTACTCTCCCTGTTCATTCTCAACAAGAACAACCCCACTTGTATCTTGTATGTTGGGCTCTTCGTGAGATTTCATTTGAAAACAGCGTTCTGGGGGTGCCTGGGGGGATCAGTAAGTTAAGCATCCAACTTTTGATTTTGGCTCAGGTCATGACCTCAGGGTCGTGAGAGAGAAAACAGGGTTCTGCTCCTAAAAGAACATTTAAAAGTCCCTGTCCTGGCACTTGTAGAAGAGGCCTGCAGGTCAGGCCAGAAACAGTGATGGTGTGTGGACATTGAACTGAGAAAAAGAAGCCTGAGGCCGCCATGGTACCTGTCCTGAGTCTCTGGGGGAAGTGGATGACTTGCCCTGATTTTCTCAGAGAAAAGAACCAAGCCCAAATAGCAACATAATACCTTACCTTTCTTAACGCAGAATTTTGTAACACAGAAATTCTTCAACACCACCAGCCATCCGAGGGCTGCCTGAGAAGGTGCTGGGTTTGTCGTCTGGTCAAGCAGATCCTGCAGGGATGGGAGTAGATGAGATGAACCCCCAGTGTCTCTGTTCCCTCCAAGAGTCCAAGATGCTACTACCTTCCCCAGGGAGGCATCTGGAAATGTTAAGAAACCACCCTGTATGACCCGCAGAGATGTATGCAAATTGCATACAAATCACATGCAAATTCAGGCAGGGCCTGTTCCAAGCTAAGGTAAAGGGAAGCAGGGTTCCAATTAGGAAGATTAGCAGAAATAGGCATCAAAGCTGGGAGTGGAAGGTAGGGGGTGAGGGGGGGGCGTGCCTGCCTGGAATCTGGCTCCTGATCTCAAATAGTCCCATGGCCTCAGGCTGAAGACACGGGTCCCTATACACACACACAGTCCTGGGGCAGGAAGCAGCCACCGCCTGGGCTTGCAACTAGCTCCAGTGGTCTAATGCTGGGTCACAGTCCACCTCACAACTTAGTGGCTTGATCTAACATCTGTTTTGGTTGGACATTTGCAGTCTGGGTGGGGCTCAGCAGGAGAGTTGTCTGCTTTACTGGGCATCAGGCGGCTTGAAGCCTGGGGCTGGACTCGTCTGAAGGCTCGCTGGCTCTCATGTTAGGTGGCTGGTGCTGGCTGTGGGCCCCACACCCCCACGTGGCCTCTCCAAGTGGCCTGGGCGTCCTCAAAGCATGGTGGCTGGGGTCCAATGACAGGGGACTAAAGAGAGCCAGGCCAAAGCTGCGTCATCACTTCTAATCTAACTGCGGACTGCGCGTGGTGTCACTTCTGCCTTGCTCCATTCATTAGAAGTCACTGCGGCCAGCCCTATCCGACGGGAGTACAGTCAACATTATGAACCAGCTCTAAAACTATCACAGGACCCCTTCAGGGGACAGGTGGAGAACATGTGGACACCGTGGGGGGGGTTGCTGGCTGAGCAAGAAGCTATCCCCAAGAGGGCCCAGCTAGAAGGGGCTGCTGCTGGGGCTGCAGGAGGACAGGGGTGCTCCTGACGCCTACACAAGCCCTGTTTTTGGGTCACATCCCTACCGTCAGTGAAGAGGGATCCTGGTGTTCAGTCCTGAGGCCACGGGGGGCCCCGTGAATACCATGGCCTGCTCCCTCTCCACAAGCAGTAAAGGGGCCAAGGAGGCAGGTTCGGGCCTAAGAGCTCCACCAGCCTGGGTTGGTAGAGTTCATAATGCCAGCACTGGAAAGGACCACAGTCTCTCTCATGAGACAGATGCAGAGCAGGAGTAGCTCAAGGGGACAGAGAAGTTAGAGGCAGGGCCAGGGCTGGGACCTGGGATGGCTACACCCTGCCCGGAGCCCTTTCTACTCAGACCCTCAAAACTGGACTGTGCTCCAGAGCCTAGAGGGAAGGACAGGGAGAGAAAGGGTGGTGGGGCAGGGAGTCGTCTTGCTCAGGAGGGGGAAAGGGGGATCTGGATTGGAAATGGTAAATGAAGGAGTGGGAACATCCAAAGCTGGTTCAGGCCAAGGTCACACAGGGGGAGATCTAGACCCACATCTCTCTCACAAAGAGGTTTATAGGGTCTGATTTGAGAACTCTGTTGCTTCCCTGGCTCTCTTGGGGCCACCCAGGGCACGAAAGGGGAGAGGAGAGGAATGGTGGAGAAAAGGCCCACGGGAGCCAGGTTGCCCAGAGGGGGAAGACCTTGCTCCTTGGGTTCAAGAGGGATGTACCCTGGACTTGGATCTCCCAAGGACACACATAGTCACCCTGTGCCATGTGCCCACTGCCACACTGCAGGGCCTGGCCCTGACCCTCACTCCAAAATGTCCACAGCCCAGGGCTCCTTCTCCCCTGAATGCCTATCATGTCCTGTGCTGTGCAGGTCCCTGCACTTACTTCCTTGCCTTATGATCTGGCTTCCCACAACACAATTTGTATCCCCACGACCCACTCAGGAACTATTGGAGACAGGCAAGCAGGAACAGGACATCTAACTGGGATGCTGGGGACGCTGTCGGGAAGCTACAAAGGACAAACTCTTTGGCCAATCCCTGGCTAGTACGGTACCAACTTGGGTTAAACAACAGGGGAGTTTTGTGCCTGGAAGTTTGGGGCCATCTCTCCCGTGACTAAGCCCCCCCAGTTACTGGGGCTACGGCTTGGGTAGAGAGAACTGGAGCCGCAGGAGAAGGAGTGATTTCTCTGCCATGCTCTCCTCATGTGCCACCTTATGGGGGACCTTCTCTAACTCCAGCTGGTGGCTCACTGGCCAGAAACAGCCTTTTGCCTCCCGGGAGGTAGCCCAGAGCTTATGCACTGTTGTTGAGAATGCTGAGCTCTGTCTCTTAGTGAGAAGCGTGGCAACCCCTGCAGCTGAGGTGGGGGTCTGGCCCAGGTGGCATCTGACAGATGAGGTCTCAACAATGGGCTCAGCCATTTCCTAATCACGCGACTATGAGGAGCTGACTTGACTTCTTTAGGCCTCAGTTTTCTCATCTGTAAAATCGGGATAAGATGCTCCTACCTCAAAGGGTTGTTGACTCAGCTGGCTTCTTTATAGAAACTGAGAAGCTAACCTAAAAATAGTGTGGAAATACAAGGAACAGGGGCACCTGGGTGGCTCAGTGGGTTAAAGCCTCTGCTTTCAGCTCAGGTCATGATCTCAGGGTCCTGGGATCAGGTCCCGAATTGGGCTCTCTGCTCAGCAGGGAGCCTGCTTCCCTTCCTCTCTCTCTCTGCCTGCCTCTCTGCCTACTTGTGATCTCTGCCTGTCAAATAAATAAATAAAATCTTTAAAAAAAAAAAAAAGAAAGAAATACAAAGAACAAAGAAGAACAAAGTTGGGAGGCTCACTTCCTGATTTCAAAGCTTACTACAAAGGTTTACTACAGTAATGAATACTGTGGGGTACTAACATAAGGAAAGACAAAGAGACCAACGGGATAGAATTGAGAGCCGAGGAATAAACCCTCACATATAAACTGATTTTTGGCAAGGGTGTCAAAACCACTCATGGGGAAGAAGAGACTTTTCAACAATTGGACAAGTGGATATGCACATAAAAAAGAATGCATTTGGACCCTTTCCTCACACCATGTAAAAAAAAAAACAAAATTTAAATGGAGCAAAACCCAGGGTGTTTGGGTCGCTCAGTCATTAAGTGTCTGCCTTCGGCTCAGGTCATGATCTGAGGGTTCTGGGATGGAGTGCCACATC
Source organism: Mustela putorius furo (assembly GCF_011764305.1). Classification (NCBI taxonomy): domain Eukaryota; kingdom Metazoa; phylum Chordata; class Mammalia; order Carnivora; family Mustelidae; genus Mustela; species Mustela putorius. The sequence continues at coordinate 8,950,161 of NW_025422045.1, read as the reverse complement.
CGGCTCCTTGTTTAGTGGGAAGCCTGCTTCTCCCTCGCCCTCTGCCCCTCCCCCACTCATGCTTGCTCTCTCTGGCTCTCTCGGTCAAATAAATAAATAAAATCTTAAAAAAAGTGAGCAAAAACCTAAATGTGAAAGCTAACACATAGAAGAAAACATAGACGTATGCATTTGTAAACTTGGATTAGGCAAAAATTAACATAATGCCAGGAGTACAGTTAAGAAAAGGAAAAATAGATACATTTGAACATCATCAAAACTAGAAACTTGGTGCTTCAAATGACACCACCAAGAAAGTACCAAGACAAGCAAGCACAGGTTGGGAGAAAATATTCGCAAGTCATATCTCTGGTAAGGGATTTGAATCTAGAATATATGAAGAACTCAGAACTCAATAAAAATAACCCAATGATAAAAAGGCAAGTAACTCAATTTAAAAATGGGCAAAGGTGGGGCACCTGGCTGGCTTAGTTGGTAGAGTATGCAATCCTTGATCTTGGGGTCGTTAGTTTGACCCCCACATTGGGTGCAGAGATTACTTAATATTAAAAAAAAAATAAAAATTAAAAAAAGGAATACACATTTCTGCAAAGAAGAGATGCAAATGGCCAATAGCACATTAAATAAATAAGAAATAAAACCCCAGGGCACCTGGGTGGCTCAGTGGGTTAGGCCTCTGCCTTCGGCTCCAGTCATGATCTCAGGGTCCTGGGATCAAGCCCCGGGCTCTCTGCTCAGTGGGAAGCCTGCTTCCTCCTCTCTCTCTCTGCCTGCCTCTCTGCCTACTTGTTATCTCTGTCTGTCAAATAAATAAATAAAATCTTAAAAAAAAAAGGTAAAACCCCAATGAGATACCACTCTGTTCCCACTGGCATAGCTAGAATAAAAAAGTCACATACTGTTAAGTGCTGTGGAGAATATGGAGAACTCCACACCTTCATACGTTGCCCGTGGGAGGGTAAAATGGTACAGCCGTTGTGAAAAGCAGTGCTCATTCCTCAAAAGGCTGGACGTATAGTGACTAGATGACCCAGCAGTTCCATTCCTCAGTGTATAGTGTACACAAAAACTTATACGTCGATGCTCATAGCTATAAGATCTGTGATAAAAAAGTAGAAATAAATGTCCACCAGCTGATGAACGGATAAACAAAATGTGGTATAGCCATATGCTAGCATATTATTTAGCAGTAGAATGGGGGAACCCAGAAAATGTGACATTAAGTGAAAGAAGCCAGCCACAGAAGACCACATATTGTATGGTTCCATTGGAGGAAATGCCCAGAATAGGCAAATCCATAAAGACCAAGAAGAATCAAGTGGTTGCCTAGGGCTGGGGTTAGGGGAAAATGGGGAATGAGTGCTAACGGACACAGGGTTTCTTTTTGGAGTGATGAGAATGTTTTAAATTTGATTGTGATGATGGCTGCACAGCCTTGTGAATATACTAAGAACTACTAAGTTGCCCACTGTAATGGGTGAGTTGTATGGTATATGAATTACATTTTGATAATCTGTCATTAAAAAAAAACAAAAAAAGAAGCAGCAGCAGATGGAAGCACCTGAATGGCTCAGTCCCTTGAGCATCTGACTCTTGGTTTCCGCTCAGGTCATGATCTCAGGGTCCTCAGATCAAGCCTCATGTGGGGGCCCTGCACTCAGCGGGGAGTCTGCCAGAAATTCTCTCCCTCTCCCTCTGCCCCTCCCAGGCTCGTTCTCTCTCTAAAATAAATAAATAAATCTTTTAAAAAATAATTAAAAAGTTAAAAATAATAATTTTTTTTTTTAAGCTGAAAGGACTCAGTGAGTTTGTAATAGGGGGAAGCGTGCAGTTTGTGTTCAAGTGATCCCACTGTTACAGGAAGAGAAATTGAGGTGGGCAGGGCAAGGTGACCCCAAGTGGAAGAAGAGTGGGGTAAAAACGAAAGTAAGCTTGAAGGGACAGACCTCTGCACCTGGCCTGGCCTACGTACAGCCCAGGAAGCTTCTGGATGCTGGATCCCCGCTTGGAAGAGGGTCTCCTGGGAGAAGGGCTGGGACCAGAGGGTTTTGCTGCCACCCTGTGGAATGGGTGAGGATTACAGCTATGGGGGCTCGCAGCTAAGATGTGCTCAGACTCCTACAAGGGAGGCAGGCCAGGCCCTCAGTGAACTGACTGCCCGGCGTGAATAAAATTACTGCAGACTATCTACATACTCACTTGGGTGGTAACAGCAACAAGCTGTGGAACCAGAAGAAAATGCAGCGTCTAGGAGTCCAGGATTAAGGAAGACTTTGAAGAGGAATAATAAAGTGGGAAAGGGCTCTGAGGCTGAAGGCCAGGAAGCTATCGTCTACGGCATGACGCTGGGCACTTAGTAGATGTTCAAGAAATAGGGGAATAAATGGTTACTAGATTGTCAGAGTACTGGCACAGTTGATGTGTCTGAGGAAACCTTGATGTGGCCTTCTGGGTGGAAAGGGAACCAGCAAGAGCATCAAATAATAGCCAGGGCCTTCCTCAGGGAAAGGAAAGAGCCTCTGGGGAGTCCTGAGTGATAATGATGAGGCCTCTGTTACTAATTCTGGTGGCATTTTGTGGAATACCCCCCATTGCCTCATCTGAGTCTTCTCAAAGCCTTTCGGTGGTCAGGGCTGGATTCTCTATCATTCTTTCACTTAACAGATGGAAACTGAGGCCCAGAGAAGTGAGCTGGAATATGGGCTTCCTTGTTCTAAGCCCATGCTGTCTGCTGACTTGCTATCTGGGTGCTGAGGAGAGAGGACTGGGGGAACTCGGTAGTGGGGTAATGTTCTAAACTGGCTGAGATGAAGATATTCTTCCTGAATATTGAGGAGGACCCAGGGATGTCAGACTGTAGAGTAGGAGAGTTGAGGAAGTTGGGCATGTCCTAAAATGTAGGTGAGATCAAAAGCCTGCCATGGCTTCCCGTTGCTCCCAGGGTAGTACAACACCTCTGGCCTGGCGTTCAAGGCCCCCTCATGAGAGGCAGTGTAATTCAGTGGCTCAGACACGGGCTTGGGTTTGTAATCCCCACTCAGCTGCTGTCCAGCTGGGTGACCCTCTGGGACCATTTCCTCCTCTAGAAACCATGCACAAGGACAGCATCTGCCTCCCAGGTTGCTTGCTTTTATTATCATTATTGTTATTATTATTATTATTCAGAACAGAGCCTAATTCTTGGCTCCTTTCATGTACTCCAATCCTTCAAGTTGGGCCTCTGGCTTCTCCAGTTCGTGCCAGGCATAAGGGTGCCTCCAGGCCTTTCCGCAAAGATGGTCCTTCAGCCTGAAATGATCCCACTCTACTGGTCCCTTGTTTCCAGATCCCTTCAAACTGCCTCCTCCTAAAGTCTTCCCTGATCCTCCCTGGTTAAATCCACTTCTGCTTCTGCCCTTCCTCTGCACCTTGCTTAACCCTCTCATCTAGAACTACTTCCTTCTGCATCAAATCAGCACAAGGGGCCTGCCTGCCATCTCTGCTTGAGTTTCCTCAGGACAAGCATAGTATCTTACCTCTTTGTGAGCCGGCCAGAGCTGACATGGAGAAGCTCTAAACAATCACATGCCTGTGGAAAGAAAGACAGAGAGCAGGAAAGCAAAGCTGAAGGGAAGCGGGGGAGGGGTGTGCAGTGGAGAAAAGGAGAGAGAGAGGGTAAAGGTGATTGGGATGTAAGGCCAAGAGAGACTCTGGTGAATGCAGCTGAGGCTGCTTTCTCTGGAAGACTTCGGCGAGGAGACTGGAAACCAAGTGATCTGCTGCTTTTCCATGGCTCTAATGTTCGTTCCTTGAGCCACAGCACTGAAACGGACTCTGGAAACCTCACGGTGGCTTTGGACTGGCTAGCTAGCGCCTCTGAAGCTCCACTGCCCCCTCTGTAACACAGATAATAATGGTACTTAACCCAACTGGATTGTTGTGGGGATCAGAAGAGAAAAGTCCCAGGAAAACCCCTGCACCGAGGCCATAGTAAGTATTCAGTAAATACTATGTGTTAGGACAGTGATGGCTTGGTGGTTTGGAGAGTTCCAGACATGTCCGCATAAAAGGCTGCTCTCTGCTGGGGAGGAGAGGTGCTTCCTAAGCTTGGAGAAATGTCTTTTGTCCCAGAGCCCTGCCGAGTGGCCACACGAAGGTCACAAAGTGTTTTCCGTGGGGCCTTCCCACCCGCCCCTGCAACAAGATACACAATAAAGCCTCATGATTGCTTGATTAAAGGAAGTGGATACACAATTAATTTCAATTTTAAGCCTAACCCTCCCTGCCTATCCAAAAGAACCGCACACCCTATTTCAATTTACACACTGAAACAATATGGAATTTTCCAGCGGGTTCTGAAGCCTTTGAAGTGACCAGACCAGACTATTGATTTATTTCCAACTAACCTCTCTCTTTGAACCCAGAGGGGTCAAGGTTAATTATACAATAAAACACCCTGTGCCCAGCTGCCCCCTGTGAGGGTTCAGGGAGCCCCCAGACCTTTCCAAGCCAGCGAGCGGCAGATCATATTTCTGGTTCCCTCTCTGCATTCATTTCCTTCATCAGGACCCATTAAGGAGAAGAAAAAAACCCTCAACCCCCTCATTTCCTCCCTGAGAGATAAATTTTAATTTGCTGGAAACCAACAAAGGGAATCTAAACCATGTTTCCAGGCTGCTCCCTGCGGTTGAAACCTCTGGCTGGGAGCACAGCACCTATTCCAGGGCTGGCTGAGAACCGGGCTAGGGGTGGCAGAGGGAAGCAAAGGGGTGCACGCTACCACCCCCTTCCTGGTCTGCCTCCCCCACACAGGGTCAAGGGAGACCCCAGAAAGCCTGGCAGTGTGGAGGATTCTGGTGGGACCAGAGGACTGAAGTTGGGTCACCCACGGGCTGCGGCTTCTCCTGCGCGTGCGCAGTCGGCGCTTGAAAGCTTCATCAGGTGGGCAGCCCAGGTCCCTGTGCCTGCGGCTGAAACGGGCTCTCCTGGCACTGACCACAACGGGTCCCCGTTGTCACAGGCAGGCAGTGGCAGGGCCAAGACCGGAGCCCAAACTTGCATTCTTCTTGTAAGAGAATGGATTCTCTTCCCCTGCAACTTCCCATCCCAGGGAAACAACATCATGCGAATGTTCTTTTTATTTCCATCATTAAAAGAAAAAAAAGAGTCAAAGCTATTCTCTAACATGAAGTCCACAATCCAGTGTCCCCAAGGTGTCCCAACAACGTCCACCTTAACTGTGTTTCCCAGATCCGGGACCCAACTGAGGCTCACACCCTCCCCCCCGCTGTCATGTCCCTTCACTCTCTGCTCTTCCAAAACAGACCCCGCCTTCTCTGTTTTTCCTGACACTGACATTTTATTTTATTTTATTCTATTTTATTTTATTTATTTAAGATTTTATTTATTTACTTGACTGAGAGGGAGAGATCACAAGTAAGCAGAGAGGCAGTCAGAGAGAGAGGAGGAAAAAGGTTCCCTCCTGAGCAGAGACCCCCGATGCGGGGCTCAATCCCGAGACCCCGAGATCATGACCTGAGCTGAAGGCAGAGGCTTAACCCACTGAGCCACCCAGGGGCCCCTTCTTTTCTTTTTTTTAAAGATTTTTATATATTTTTTTGAAAGAGAGCACAGAAGGAGAAGGAGACTCAGACTCCTCACTGAGCAGAGTCTGACACAGGGCTCAATCCCAGGACCTGGAAAGGCAAATGCTTAAGGGACAGAGCCATCCAGGCACCCCAACAATGACATTTCTGAAGGGATGATGTGAGTGACTCCCTAGTGTGGATTTGTCTTGTTTCCTCCTGACTAGTTAGAGAATCGGACATTATTTTTTGCTCCAAACAATTCACATGTGAATTCCTTTTAGGGCGTTCCTTTTAGGGCATCACTCCTGGAGCCCCACGATGCCAACTGTTTTTGGTGAGACACCCAGGGTTTTCAGCTGAGGTTTGTTCTCAGCCTCCTTGAGGCTTCTTGGCACCAGAGCACCTTTAGCACTGGCCACCAGACGAGGACATTCTCTGGGTCTCTTCCAACCCACAGACTACAACCTAGAACCTTGGGAGGAAGTCCACCAAACACAGCCTGAGATGCATTTTTCCCAGTTTTTGCTGGAACATTCTTATGTTTGCCTCAGGGCTCAAGAGTCACATCTCTACCTCCATGAGGCCTTTTTTAATTCTCAGACAGAACCAACACTCCCTCCTCTCAGCTTCCACACCCCTTTGTTTCTGGCTTCTTGAGTGATTTATCTCAACTAAATAAAGGTCACTGTGGAGCTCTGACTGCCCCCTACACGTCCAGGCTCCACCACAGAAGGTTCTCTATGAATATCTGCCAAATAATACCAATCTGCCTTGTGGGTGATCTCAGTTTTCCATTTGAAAGAAAAGCTCAACATCCAATCGTGAATTAAAAAGTTGTTTGAGTCTTTGCTGAACAACCTGGAAGAGGAGCTGGAGGATGAATTAGATTGCCTGTCATCCACCAGCGTCCTAAATATTCTCTTCACCCATCTTTCTCCCTATCATCTCATGGCTCCTTCTTCACCTCCAAACCTCTCTGCTTTCTCTCCTTCTTGCCCAAGTCCCACCTCTTTGGGGATCAATTTGGTTCAAGTATAAGAAAAATGTATTAATTTAGATCAAGCAATACCCAGAAACAGTCTCTTTGTTTAAAGAAAAAAAATGTTGCTTAAGTTCCCTCTCAACTGCCCAAGCCCAGGGCCCTCGCTAGGGCCAATACCATTATCAGCTTTGGGTTCCCTCCAGGCCTTTTTCTAGGAGATACAGACTTCCATCTCTGGATATGCTAAATAATGTTTCCAGTTTCCAGTGCTGCACTGAACCTTCCACTGTCTCCCTGTGCTCATCAGCACATGTCTCTGTAGAGTACAAATGAGATTTGCTAGGTCTGGGGTATGTGCTTTGTGAATCTAATGGAGCCTGCCTAATGATCCCCGCTAAGACACTGTGTACCCTCACTCTCCACCAGCGCTCTGTGGTGGGAGCAGGACTGTTTCTCTCCCATGGGCAGCTTCCTTCTCTCCCAAGACTGCTCTGAGGACCCCGGTGCAAGGATGCCTTAAGGTCTATAAATCAATCAAGGTGATTGCCACATTGACAAAAGGAAGGATAAAAATCAGAGGATCATCTCAACAGATGCAGAGAAAGCATTTGACAAAATTCAACATCCACTTACAAGACAAACTCTAAACAAAGCCGGTGTAGAGGGAACGTGACCAAACATAATAAGGGCCACACATGACAGACCTACAGCTAACTTCATACTCAATGGTGAAACACTGAAATCTTCCTCTAAGATCAGGAACAAGACAAGGATGCCCACTCTGGCCACTTTTAATCAACATAGTATCAGAAGCACTAGCCACAGCAATCTGGCAAGAAAAAGCAATAAAAGGCATCCAAATTAGAAAGGAAGAAGTAAAACTGTCACTGTTTGCAGATGACATAATACTATATAGAGAAAACACAAAAGACTCCACTAAAAAACTGCTCAAACTAATAAATGAATTCAGTAAAGCTGTAGGATACAAAATCAAAATACAGAAATCTAAGACCTCTCTATACACTAATTGTGAACTGTTAGAGAAACTAAGAGAAAAACCCCATTTACAATTACATCAAAAAGACTTAAATACCTAGGAATAAACTTAACCAAGGAGGTAAAAAACCTGTACTCTGAAAGCTGTAAGATACTGATCAAAGAAATTGAAGAAGACACAAATAAACGGAAAAATATTCTGTGCTCATAGACTGGAAGAATTAATATTGTTAAAATGTCCCAAGGCAACCTGTAGATTCAATGCAATCCCTATCAAAATTCCAAGGGAATTTTTCAGAACTAAAATTGTTTTTTTTAAAAGATTATATTTATTTATTTGACAGACAGAGATCACAAGTAGGCAGAGAGGCAGGCAGAGAGAGGAGGAAGCAGGCTCCCTGCTGAGCAGAGAGCCCGATGTGGGGCTCCATCCCAGGACCCTGAGATCATGACCTGAGCTGAAGGCAGAGGCTTAACTCACTGAGCCACACAGGCGCTCCCAGAACTAAAATTATTTTTAAATTTGTTTGGAACCACAAAAGATTCTGAATAGCCAAAGCAATCTTGAGAAAGAAGAACTAAGCTGGAGGTTAGGAAATCATGCTCCCTGATTTCAAACTATACTACAAAGTTAGAGGAACCAGTCTGGTTTGACATGAAAACAGATGCATGGATCAATGGAATACCACTGAGAACCCAGAATTAAACCCACATGCATATGGCCAATTAATTTATGACAAAGGAGCCAAAAACATACGAAAGAGAAAGGACAGTGTCCTTAATAAATGGTATTGGGAAACCTGGATGGTCACATGCAAAAGAATGAAAATAGTCCACTATTTTATTTTATTTTTATTTTTTTTTTTTTTTAAAGATTTTATTTATTTATTTGACAGAGAGAGATCACAAGTAGGCAGAGAGTCAGGCAGAGAGAGAGAGGAGGAAGCAGGCTCCCTGCTGAGCAGAGAGCCCGATGCGGGACTCGATCCCAGGACTCTGAGATCATGACCTGAGCCGAAGGCAGCGGCTTAACCCACTGAGCCACCCAGGCGCCCTAGTCCACTATTTTAAAACATACACAAAAATTAACTCAAAATAGGTTGAAATAAATAAATAAAATCTTTAAAAATAAATAAAAGATGAATTAAAGATTTCTTTTTTTTTTAAAGACTTTATTTATTTATTTGACAGAGAGATCACAAGTAGGCAGAGAGTCAGGCAGAGAGAAAGGGGGAAGCAGGCTCCCTGTTGAGCAGAGAGCCTGATGTGGGGCTCAATTCGGGGCTCCATCCCAGAACACTGAGATCATGACCTGAGCCAAAGGCAGCGGCTTAATCCACTGAGCCACACAGGTGCCCCTGAATTAAAGATTTCAATGTAAGACCTAAAATCATACAATTCCTGGAAGAAAATAGTTGTGTAAGCTCCTCGCCATTGGTCTTAGTGACATTTTTGTGGATCTGACCCCAAAGGTAAGGGAAACAAAAGCAGAAATAAACGAATGGGACTACATCAGATGAAAAAGCATCCACAAAGCAAAAGAAAACTGCTTCACAATGAAAAGACAACCTATTGAATGGGACAAGATTTTTTTCAAATCATATTATCTGACAAGGGATTGATATCTAAAATATTTTAAAAACTCATACAACTCAACAACAAAAAGCCAACCAACCCAATTTAAAAACCGGGCAAAGGGCCTGAAGAGACATTTTTCCAAAGCAGACTTACACATGGCCAACAGGCCAAAAAATTGCTGAACATCACTAATTATTAGGGAATTGTCATTCAAAACTGTAATGAGATATCACCTGACACTCGTTAGAATGGCTACAACCAAAAAGACAAGAAACAGCAAGTGTTGGAGAGGATATAGAGAAAATGGAAGCCTCCTGCATTGTGGTGGGAACATGAACTAGGGCAGCTGCTGTGGAAAACAGTATGGATATGCCTTAACTAAAAAACAACAACAACAACAACAACAAACTACCATATGATCCAGCTTTTCCATTTCTGGGTATTTCTCCAAAGAAACTGAAAAGACCAAATCAAAGATAACTGACCTCCACGTTCACTGCATCATTATTTATAATCTCCAAGACATGGGAAAAACCGAAATGCCTATCTACGGATGAATAACGAAGATGTGGTATTTATACCATACATACGTAGGGATATGACTCAGCTATAAAAAGGAATGCAATCTTGCCATTTGTGACAACATAGAAGGATCTTGAAGGTATTATGCTAAGATGGAGAAAAACAAATACTGTAAGACTTCATTATATATGGAATCTATAAATAAAATAAAACAAAAACAAGCTCATAGATACAGAGAACAGATTGGTGGTTACACCATAAGGAAGAAGGAGGGGGTAGGCAAGCAAAATGGATAAAGGGACTCAACTGTAGGCTGATAATGGTAAGGAGACTTCAGTGGTGATTACTTTGTAGCACATACAAATGCTGAATTATAATGTCATATGCCAATTTTAGCTCAATTTGAAAAGGAAAGAGATCTGGGAGCTTTTCCCATTGGTAAACACCTAGTTCGATCCCAACAAGCCCTCCCCCCCATAGATTTTAGCTGATTTAGAAATGATTAAATCTCTAGATAAATTCTTATTTTCAGGTTGGAATTATCCTCTTGTTAAAAAACAAAATTCAACCAAGCACATTCTTTTTAAATAATCTCTATGCTCAATGTGGGATCAAAGTCTATGAGATCAAGAGTCACATGCTATTCCAACTGAGCCAGCCAGGTGCCCCCAGCTGTGAACATTTGAAAGCTCTTACTGGCTTTCTTTCTTTTTTCTTAAGTAATCTCTACACCCAATGTGAGGCTAGGCTTGAACCCATGACCCCAAAATCAAGAGCTGCTTGCTCAATCAACTGAGCCAGCCAGGTGCCCTTCTTACTGGCTTTCTTCAATGATTCATGAATCAAGCAACATCCAGTCCAGCAGAGAAAGGAGCTCTGAGGAGCTGTGCAAAATGAAGGACTTTTATAGGCAGAAGGGAATACAAACAAGGAGGCTGTATGAGCAAAAAGTGGATTGGTTGTGGCAAGGTCACTTTCCTTTAGGGGATGACCGGGGTCTGTCTGTCAGGCAGATTAGCTATTAGTGCTCATCAGGTAATTCTTGATTGGCTGATTTAAGATTCCATTTCCAGGAGAGCCAAAACTGTAAATTAACTCTTGGTTTGGAGACATGGGGCTTTGCCTAAAGGACTTCATTTTTGGTTTGCTGTCTTTTTTTTTTTTTTTTTTTTTCCACACTAACTTGGCTTCTTTCTCGTTTTCCTGAGTCCTTCTTTTTTTTTTTTTTTTAAAGATTTTATTTATTTATTTGACAGAGAAAAATCACAAGTAGATGGAGAGGTAGGCAGAGAGAGAGAGGGAAGCAGGCTCCCTGCCGAGCAGAGAGCCCGATGCGGGACTCGATCCCAGGACCCTGAGATCATGACCTGAGCCGAAGGCAGCGGCTTAACCCACTGAGCCACCCAGGCGCCCCTCCTGAGTCCTTCTTTCTCCTTGTCCCCTGGTCCCTGTCCACCTGCCTCTCCGACCCTGCAGCCCTTCTCAGCCAGGCTGGCCAGTGTCCCCAGAACAGGGGCTGGGAGTGAACCTGCCACCTCTGGGCCAAGTCCCCACTCAAATCCCCATCCTTTGCTTCTGCCCAAAGTGGGCACTGGATGCAACCAGGAGCCAGGCACAGGGGTGCCCTGGAATGCCACCTGCCTGTCACAGCAACACATGCCCTGCGGAGGTATTACCAATTCAAGAACAGTAACGTAATGTTTAAGATACTTAAGTCACAAAGCAACAAGTCATAACACCGCGATGAAATGGTGACGTAGTGAAACTAAAACATGCACACAGATAGGTAGCGTTGGGAATATTGGTAAATTAAAGATAAAACACTCATTTAACCGAGACTCTGTTTTTCTTTTGTTTTGCATTCAGTTTAACAGAGTGGGCCAGAAATGCATACTGTAATAGTCTCCCTCAGGTAGCACAGACCAGGGGTGAGCACCTGTGTCAACACACATAACACTAAACCTATGAGGCAAATACTGTTATCAGCCTGCTCGCTTCACAGATGAACTCACTGTGGCACAGAGAAGTTAAGGAACTTGCTTGAGGTCACACAGCTAGTAAGGGGAAAAGCTGGGATGGGAACTCGGGTATTCTGACTTGAGAGCCTGAGCCATAACCACGGTGCCACACTGTCTTTCAGCTTTAAGGTGAGCAGGTCATCCCTGCAATTAGGCACACATGTTCGTTTTCTAAAGCACTCTTCTTTTTCCATTATGTCACTTGAATCTCTTGGTGACACTTTGAGGGAAAGGAAGGCCCACCTTCGTGATGGGAAAACTGAGGGTCACAGAGATTGCCCAGGGTCACAGCATACCAGAGACAGATTTCATCACAAGAGGAAACAGGAAGGAAAAGAAATGCCATGTCCACAATGTAATGTTCTCACCAGGCCCTATGGTGTCAGTCCAGCCCCTTTTAAATTACCACGTAAAAAGAAAAGCTACCCCTAGGCCTGTCCCCACTAGTTTAGGTTTATTCCTCTTCCTTCCCCCAACCTGCCTCCCTCCTTCCTCTCTTCTGCCCTTATCTCCCTCATCTAGTTAGGCATCTGTTTATCTTTTTTTTTTTTTTTTAAGATTTTATTTATTTGATAGAGAGAAATCACAAGTAGACGGAGAGGCAGACAGAGAGAGAGAGAGAGGGAAGCAGGCTCCCTGCTGAGCAGAGAGCCCGATGCGGGACTCGACCCCAGGACCCTGAGATCATGACCTGAGCCGAAGGCAGCGGCCTAACCCACTGAGCCACCCAGGTGCCCCGGCATCTGTTTATCTTTTCCAGAAACCTCTCCCGAGCCCAGGAGGTGCAGGGTAAATGAGGGGATACAGATGTGAATGCTCCAAGTTCTCCCCTGGTGGGCCAATATGGAGTCCGCTGCTCCCACCAGCCCTGCCGTCTACCCACCCTCCCTTCCCACTCCCTCGCTCCCCTTCTCCTCCCTGTCAGCGACGCAAGCCCCCGTTTTGCTGGCCTCCATCATCCTGTAGCAGATACGGGAGAATTAAGATACATGAGCCATTAGTAAATGGGAAGCAGCCACGGAGACCCCCGACAGTGCAGTTACAGAGGAAAGCCTGCAGCCCTCGCCTGATGTCTGCTCTCAAAAAGCAGGCTGCTGACCAGTGGGCTCAGGACCCCCAGAGACGCTGACACATCTGGGTCACCAAGATGCCCCAGACCCGGCCTCCTAGACAGATGCCAAGAAATGGTAGCTGGTCACCCAGGGCAAAGAAGGGGCAGGTCTGTAAACTCGGTGGTGTGTAGCATACAACACTTGGGATAAGGGTGTTTGTGCATGTGTGTGTGCATACACAAGCACGTGTAGATGAATGGGCACATGTACGTTTATGCGTGCATGCTGTTTGCACGTGCGTGCGAGTGTGTGTAGGAGCGCGCATGTGTATGGGGTACATCAGTATGTCTAACCCGGCCACCTGGGTGTGAGCAGACAGCCCTGCTCTGGCCCAGCTTGTCTTCCATTCCCACAGGGAGCAGTGTCTTCCACTGGCCCAGTGGGACCAGCTGGGACGGTTTTGATCACCTGCTGTGCTGTGGTTTTTCTGTCCTACTCTTACCTCCACTCTCCTGAGCCCAGGGTTTAGCATCATAAAAGGTGAGAGCCTAGAGGGAAATCTGGAGATTATCTCACTCTTGCTATAGCCCAAGTGCCCACGCATCCGCCCCATGGGGTGCAAATAAGAGGACCACGGTTCCCAGGCTGGGGCTGACACAGAGAGAAGGTAGTCTCGGAGGTGGGAGCAGCTTCGACCAGGCTGACAGAGGGTTTCGGCTACTCCATTCTGACCTCAGTATGTGCTTTCTCACTGATAAATTCTTTCCAGCTAATCTCTTAACTCAGGCGAAGGATCCTGCAGGCCAAGCATGCCTCCATGGGAACTGAAACTACCCCCTCAAGCAGTAGGGACTGCCCTAAGGAAGTAAGACCTTGCCCATGACTGACCCCAAGACAATGATCCACCTGACCATGATGGTCCATCTGCAACCTTTCTCCCACATTCTCCCTATATAAACCTACAGGTATTTTCAGCACTTTGGAGATAGTCTTTGAGATGCTAGTTCTGTTCTTACTGGTGTTGGCCTCATTGAAACAAATTCCTTGTTTCACTGCCACATGTCTCGGTGCCTTTGTATTTTGTCAGTGGTCAGTGGCCAAACCTGATCTGAGGCCCCCAGAGCCCGGTCCTCTTGCACCCATAGGTCCCTTCCCCATGGCCCTCCCCAGCGCTGTGAGAGAGCACCCTAGACTCTTCATGCTGATCAGAACTCTGACTGGTGGTCAAATATGTTTTTGATTAATTACAAATAGGATGGGTGCCTGGGTGGCTCAGTGGGTTAAGCCGCTGCCTTCGGCTCAGGTCATGATCTCAGGGTCCTGGGATCGAGTCCCGCATCGGGCTCTCTGCTCAGCAGGGAGCCTGCTTCCTCCTCTCTCTCTCTCTGCCTACTTGTGATCTCTCTCTCTGTCAAATAAATAAATAAATCTTTTAAAAAAAAATTACAAATAGGAAATGAGTAAGTTTTTACCTGATAAATGCAGTGGGCAAAACTCTTTCAGTATGTGGGGTTCATGAGAAAAAAACATTAGATTGTGTTTTTGATGAAAGTTTTGAAAATGTTAGTGAAATGAATGGATAAAGGATGATCATATGACAGGAGCCTTAAGAGATTGAACTTGAGTGCTTTTTGGTCCCTTCATCAAGAGAAAGAATCACACAGGGGAGATGATGGCAGCAGGGTAGGAGGACCCTAGGCTCTCTCATCCCATGAACGCAACTAGGTAACTATTAAATCATCCTAAAAACCCAGAAACTGATCTGAAGACTGATAGGACAAACCCCACAACTAAAGGGAGAGAAGAGGCCACACTGAAGAAGGTAGAAAGTGCAGATACATGGTGCTGCAGAGGGGAGGGAGCCAGAAAAGGGAGAGAGAGAGAGGAGCGCATAGGGGAACACACAAGGAGAATGTTTTTCATAGCCAATGGCTTGGACAGCACAAAGGGCTGAAATTTCTGACTTCTTGCCACAGCAGGGCTCAAATCCTGAAGTTTTTTTTGTTTTGTTTTGTTTTTAAAGATTTTATTTATTTATTTGACAGAGAGAGAGAGAGAGCGCAAGCCCAAGCAGGGAGCAAGCCAGGCAGAGGGAGAGGGAGGAGAAGCAGACCCCACGATGAGCAGGGAGCACAACAAGGGGCTCGATCCCGGGACTCTCAGATCATGACCTGAGCTGAAGGAAGACGCTTAACCAACTGAGCAGCCAGATGCCCCAATCCTGAAGTTTTTTAAAGTACGGGCAGGCCTGGCTGGTCTCCTTTGTGAAGGCATCTGGGCTGCTCCAGGAGAGAAGGCAGGCAAACAATCTAGGGGCAGAGCAATCTGAAGAGCACCAGGGACACGTGGCAGGGGTGGGGGTGGGGAATTATTTGCTCTTCTAGGAACATGCCCATAAGAGGCAGTGTTCAGAGAGAGAGACCAGGAACAAAGGAACTGGCTAGTGCCATTTCCTTCCCCAGGTGCTCAGCATAAACGCAGAGCCACCTGCACCTGCGGGAAGCAGCGTAGACACTGGCTGCCTAACTTGCTTATGCCAAGTCCCACCCCTGCTGTGCTCTGGCAGGACTGCCCTTTTCAGTCAGGCTTGCCTTAGGCCCAGCCCAGCAGGCCCCTTCCCCAGAAGATCAGCACAAACCCCTGTCCACACCACATCTCTCAACCAGAATTCTTCAGGGCCTCAGTTCTGGTGGAGGTGGTGACAGGTCTCATTTCACAAGCAGGCCAGAACACACCTAGTTAAAACCTATCACATTCAGGCCAGGAACCAACTGCAACCAAGTAGAGCCTTGGCAGATGATGGGCCTGAAGGATAGAGCAGTCAAAACACAACATCAGATCACATACAACACACACCAGAGACATTCCCTGAAGCACCAGGCCCTGGGCACTAAATGATCTCTTCCTCATAAAGTTATTACTTTCAGGAGCAGGAGATACAACTGGCTTTTTTAACACAGAGAGGAAGGCAGAGTTAGACCGAATGCCAAGGTGGAAGAATTTATCCCAAATGAAAGAACAAGAGGGGTGCCTGGGTGGCTCAGTGGGTTAAAGCCTCTGCTTTCAGCTCGGGTCATGATCCCAGGGTCCTGGGATCAAGCCCCGAGTCAGGTTCTCTGCTCGGCGGGGAGCCTGCTTCCTCCCCTCTCTCTGCCTGCCTCTCTGCCTACTTGTGATCTCTCTCTCTCTCTGTCAAATAAATAAATAAAATCTTAAAAAAAAAAAAAAAGAAAGAAAGAACAAGATAAGGCCATGACCAGAGAGCTAAGTGAGACAGATAAAAGTAACATGTGTGATGGAGAATTTAAATCAAAATCTAAAGGTTACTCATTGGACTTGAGAAAAGAATAGAACACGTTAGTGAAATACTTACTACTACTTACAATTTTAGAAATAAAAGAGGTAAAAAAGAATCAGAGATGAAAAATGTAATAAATGAGATTGGTAATAGGCTTAATGCAATGAACAGTAGGCAAGAAGAAGCAGAAGAATGAATTAATGACAAAGAAGACAAAATAATGGAAAATAATGAAGCTGAACAAAAGAGAGAATTAGGGGATATGAAAATAGACTTAGGGAACTCAGTAATTCCATCAAACGTAGTAATGTTCATATTATAGTCATCCCAGAACAAGAAGAGAGAAAAGGAGGCAGAAAATTTATCTGAAGAGATAATAGCTGAAAAATTCCCTCATCTGGGGAAGGAAACAGATATCCAGATCTAGGAGGCACAAAGAACTGCCATCAAAATCAACAAAAGCAGGCCCACACCAAGACAGACTACCATTAAACTGGCAAAATAGAGTGATTAGGAAAAAAAAAAAAATCTTAAAAGCAACAGGACAAAAGAAGACAGTTACTTTAAAGGGAAAACCCATAAGGTAGGAGATTTTTCAGTAGAAACTCTTTAATCCAGAAGAAAGTGGCATAATATATTCAAAGTGCTGAGTGGGAAAAATCTGCAGCCAAGAATACTCTATCCAACAAGGCTAACATTCAAAGTAGAAGGAGAAATAACAAGTTTCACAGATAAACAAAAAATTAACGGAGTTCATGACCATGAAAACAGGCCTGCAAGAAATACTAAAGGGGACTCTGTGAATGGAAAAGGACCAAAAGTGACAGTATGAAGGTAGGAAACACAAAGGCTGTAAGAATGAATATTTCTATTAAAAAATCAGTCAAGGAACTCACTTGTAAAAAGGATGTAAAATATGACAACATATATCTAAAACATGGGGAGGAGTAAAGAGCATGTGCAAGCTTAAATCACATCAACATAATACAGACTGCTGTATGCAAAAGATGTTACATACAAATCTAATGGTAACCACAAATGTAAAACTACAAATAAATATGCAAAGAATAAAGAGAAAGTAATCCAAGTATATCACTAAAAAGAACCAGCAAACCATGAAAGAAAGATATAAAAGGATCAGAGAAAATCTCTGGAAACAATCATGAAACAAGTAATAAAATGGCAATAAATACTTATCTATCAATAACTACCTTTTTAAAATCAATAATTTGGGTGTCTGGGTGGCTCAGTGGCTTAAGCCTCTGCCTTCAGCTCAGGTCATGATCCCAGGGTCCTGGGATTGAGCCCCGCATCAGGCTCTCTGCTCAGCGGGGAAACCTGCTTCCCCCCACCACCCAGCCTGCTTCTCTGCCTACTTGTGATCTGTGTCAAAAAAATAAAAATCTTTAAAAATAAAAAAAATCAATAAAATCAATAATTCTTGAATGTAAATGAACTAGATGCCCTAATCAAAAGAGAGTGTCAGGACACATTTAAAAAAAAAGGGAGGGGGGTGCCTGGGTGGCTCAGTGGGTTAAGCCGCTGCCTTCGGCTCAGGTCATGATCTCAGGGTCCTGGGGTCGAGTCCCGCATCGGGCTCTCTGCTTGGCAGGGAGCCTGCTTCCTCCTCTCTCTCTGCCTGCCTCTCTGCCTACTTGTGATCTCTCTCTGTCAAATAAATAAATAAAATCTTTAAAAAATAAAAAAATAAAAAAAAGGGGGCGCCTGGGTGGCTCAGAGGGTTAAGCCTCTGCCTTCGGCTCAGGTCATGATCTCAGAGTCCTGGGATCAAACCCCGTGTCGGGCTCTCTGCTCAGCGGGGAGCCTGCTTCTCCCTCTCTCTGCCTACTTGTGATTTCTGTCAAATAAATAAATAAATAAATCTTAAAAAAAAAAAAAGCAAGATCCATCTATATGCTGTTTACAAGAGACTTATTTTAGACCTAAAGACACATGCAGGTTGAAAATGAAGAGATGGTGGGACACCTGGGTGGCTCAGTTGGTTAAGCAGCTGCCTTCAGCTCAGGTCATGATCCCAGCGTCCTGGGATCGAGTCCCATGTCGGGCTCCTTGCTCAGCAGGGAGCCTGCTTCTCCCTCTGCCTCTGCCTGTCATTCTGTCTGCCTGTGCTCTCTCTCTCTCTCTCTGACAAATAAATAAAATCTTTAAAAAAAAAAAAAAAGAAAATGAAGAGATGGAGAAACATCTACACTGCAAATGGATGTCAAAAGAAAGCTGGAGTAGCAATACTTGTACTGGACAAAATAGACTTTAAAACAAAGACTGTAAAAAGAGACAAAGAAAGACACTACATAATAATAAAGGGGACAATCCCACAAGAAAATCTAAAATTATAAATATTCATATGCCCAACACAGGGGCACCCAAATACATAAAACAATTAATAACAAACATAAAGGAACTAATTGATAATAATACAATAACAGTAGGGGACTTTTAACACCCCACTTACATTAATGGATAGATCACCTAAACAGAAAATCAACAAGGAAACAATGGCTTTGAATGACACACTAGACCAGATGGATTTAACAGATATATTCAGAACATTCCATCCTGAAACAGCAGAATACTTGATTCTTTTCAAGTGCACACAGAACATTCTCTAGAACAGATCATATATTCGGCCACAAAACAGGCCTCAACAAATTCAAGAAAACCAAAGTCAAACCATGCACCTTTTCTGACCACAATGGTATGAAAGTAGAAGTCAACCACAAGAAAAAATCTGGAAAGACCACAAATGCATTGAGGTTAAACAACATGCTACTAAACAATGAATGGGTCAATTAGGAAATAAAAGAATAAATTTAAAAAATACATGGGAATAAATGAAAATGAAAACATAAATAAAGCCTTAGGATGCAGCAAAAATGTTTTTGTTACTGTTGTTGTTTGACAGAGAGAACATGTGAGCCAGTGGGGTGGTTGTGGAGAGAGGCGGAGGGAGAGGGAGAGAATTGCAAGCAGGCTCTGCATTCAGTGCAGGCCCCACATGGGGTTCAATTGCACAAACCTGAGATCATGGCCTGAGACAAAATCAAGAGTTGGATTCTTAGCTGATTCAGCTACGCAGGCGCCCCCACAAAAGTGGTTCTAAGAAGAAGTATATAGTATTACAGACCTACCTCAAGAAGCCAAAGAAATCTCACATAAGCAACCTAACCTTCTACCTAAAAAAGCTAGGTAAATCACAACAAACACAGCCTAAAGCCAGCAGAAGGAAAGAAATAATAAAGATTAGAGCAGAAATAAATGATTTAGAAACTGAAAAAGCACAGGAACAGGGGAGCCTGGCAGGCTCAGCTGGTAGAGCAGGCAACTCTTGACCTTGGAGTCATGAGTTCAGGACCCATGTTGGGCACAGAGATTACAGATATACATACATACACAACAAGAATAAACAATAGAACAGATCAATTAAACTAGGAGGTGGTTCTTTGAAAAAAATTAATAAAATTGAAAAACATTAAGCAGACCTATCAGAAAGAAAAGAGAAAGGACCTTTTAAATAAATAAAATCACAAATGAGAGAGGAGAAATAACAACCAGCACCACAGAAATACAAACAGTTATAAGAGATTATTATGAAAAACTACATGCCAACAAATTGGACAACACAGAAGAAATGGATAAATTCTTACAAACATATAAATTACCAAAACTGAAATATAAAATTTGAATAGACTGATAACTAGCAGAAATTTAATCCGTAACCAAAAACTCCCAGCAAACAAAAGTCCAGGACCATGGGATACCTGGCTAGCTCAGTCAGTTACAACATGCAACTCTTGATCTTGGGGTTGTAAGTTTGAGCCTTATTTTGGCTGTAGAGATTACTTAAAAATAAAATCTTTAGGGTGCCTGCATGGCTCAGTCAGTTAAGCATCTGCATTTGGCTAAGGTCATGATCCTAGGGTCCTGGAAACGAGTTCTTTTTTTTTTTTTTTAAAGATTTTATTTATTTATTTGACAGAGAGAGATCACAAGCAGGCAGAGAGTCAGGCAGAGAGGAGGAAGCAGGCTCCCTGCTGAGCAGAGAGCCCAATGCGGGGCTCAATCCCAGGACCCTGAGATCATGACCTGAGCTGAAGGCAGTGGCCTAACCCACTGAGCCACCCAGGTGCCCCTGGAATCGAGTTCTTCATCACGCTCCCTACTCAGCAGGGAGCCTGCTTCTCCCTCTCCCACTCCCCCACTTGTGCTCACTCTCTCTGGGTCAAATAAATAAAATCTTGAAAAATAAAATACAATCTTTAATAAATAAATAATAAAATAAAACTAGGAAGAACAAATTTCGGGCATCTGACTCAGTTGTAAAAATGTGTGACTCTTGATCTTGGGGTCAAGAGAGTACATCCAAAAAAAAAAAAAAAATCCAGGATTAGATGGCTTCATGGCAAATTCTACCAAACATTTAAAGAAGAATTAATACCTATTCTTCTCAAATTATTCCAAAAAATAGAAAAGGAAGGAAAACTTCCAATTCATTCTATGAGGCCAGCATGACCCTGATACCCAAATCAGACAAAGACGCCACAAAAAAAGGAAAGAAAGAAAAAAAGAACTACAGACCAATATCTCTGAGGAATATAGATGCAAAAATCCTCAACAAAATACTAGCAAACTGAATCCAATAATTCATTAAAAACACCAGTCACCATGACCAAGTGGGATTTATTCTTGGGCTGCCAGATGGTTCAATATTTGCAAATCAATCAACATAATATATCACATCAATAAGAGAAAGGATAAGAAATGATGCTCATTTCATGGGGCTTGGGTGGCTCAGCTGGTAAATGTCCAGCTCTTGTTTCGGTTCAGGTCATGATCTCGAGGTTGTGAGATTGAGCCTTGCATCAGGCTCTGCACTCAGGAGGGCATCTGTTCTCTCCCTCCGCCCCTCTCCCGACTCATGCGTGTACACTTTCTCTAAAATAAATAAATATATCTAAAAAAAAAAAAAGAACTATGTGATCATTTCAACAGATGCAGAAAAAAACATTTGACAAAATTTTAACATAATAAAGGCCATATATGAAAAACCTACAGCTATTATCATTCTATATGGGGGAAAGATGAGAGTTTTCCTCTTTGGTGAGGAACAAAACAGGAAGTCCACTCTCACCACTTTCATTCAACATAGTAGTGGAACTCCTAGCCACAGCAATCAGACAACGAAAAGTAATATAGGCATCCAAATCTGCAGGAAGAAATAAAACTTTCACTATTTGCAGATGACATGATACTCTATATAGAAAACCTCCACCAAAAAAACTTCTAGAACCGAAACACAAATTCAATAAAGTTGCAGAATATAAAATCAATGTACAGAAATCTGCAGCATTTCTTTTAAGATTTATTCATTTCAGAGAGAGAGCACACTGTGGGGAAGGGCACAGGAAGAGAGAGAGAGAAGCTCAAGCAGACTCCCCGCTGAATGCAGAGCCCAATGCGGGGCTTGATCTCACCGCCCTGAGATCAGACCTGAGCTGAAACCAAGGGTCACATGTCCAACTGACAGTACCACCCAAGTGCTGCTCTGTTGCATTTCTATACTAATAACCAAGCAGCAGAACAAGAAATTAAGCAATCAATCCCATTACAGCTGCACCAAAAAAATAAATAAGATAGTCAGTCCTCCTGCCCCAAATGGGGCAGTCAGTTAACATCAAACCAATCTTGCCACAGCTAGAGATGCTCAAGAATGAGCCGAAACAGGAAGTGGAGTTCTTGTCCACGTCCATTGTCCAGGTCATGGGGTACAGACCAAGTACGTGGAAGCCAGGGACTGTGAATGTGCTGAAGAACAAGGGGAAAGCATCACTCATCCCACTGACAAGTTCTGTGTGTCCCTGGGAAGCTACACGATGTGGAACGTGTACTCATTTGTGGACTAGGCTACTGTGTAGAAAAGACACCTGAGGATGCTAAAGACTTTTGTGAGAGGAAGACAGACTTCCTTGGCAAGCAAATGGAGAAAATCTAGCCAGCTCTGAAGGAGAAGCAAGCCATGAAACAGGCTGTCATGGAGATCAGGAGCCAGAAGATTTGGCAGCTCACAGACCTGGGGGCAACACAGGCTACTGCCAAGGCCCAAGAGCTTGTTTTTGCTTTCTCTTAAATAAATAAACAAAATCTTTTTATTCCTATTATCATTATTATTTTTTATTTGACAGACAAAGATCACAAGCAGGCAGAGAGAGAGAGGGGGAAGCAGGCTCCCCGCTGAGCAGTGAGCCCGATGTGGGGCTCAATCCCAGGACTCTGGGATCGTGACCTGAGCAGAAGGCAGAGGCTTTAACCCACTGAGCCACCCAGGCGTCCTCTTTTTAAATTTTTTAAAAATAAATTAAAAAAACCCTAGGAATAAACCCAACCAAAGAGGTGAAAGACCTGTACTCTGAAAACTATGAAACACTGATGAAAGAAATTGAAGACGACACAAAGAAATGGAAAGACACTCCATGCTCACGGATTGGAAGAACAAATTTAGAATGTCCATACTACCCAAAGCAATCTATACATTTAATGCAATCTCTTTCAAAATACTAACAGCATTTTCCACAAAACTAAATTTGTATGAAACCACAAAAGACCTCAACTAGCCAAAGCAACCTTGAAAAAGCAAAGCAAAGCTGGAGGCATCACAATTTCAGACTTCAAGTTATATACAAAGCTGCAGTTTTCAAAGCAGTATGGTACTGGCGTAAGAACAGATCAACAGTACAGAATAGAACTCAGAAATGAACCCACAGTTATATGGTCAATGAAGCTTAGACAAAGTGGGAAAGAATATCCAATGGGAAAAAGACAGTCTCTTCAACAAATGGTGTTGGGAAAACTGGACAGCAACATGCAGAAGAGTGAAAGTTAATGAAAGGAGAATGAAAATATTCTCTTTCACCATACGCAAAAGTAAACTTAACATGGATTAGAGACCTAAATGTGAGGGGCACCTGGGTGGCTCAGTGGGTTAAAGCCTCTGCCTTTGGCTCAAGTCATGATCCCAGGGTCCTGGAATCAAGCCCTACATCGGGCTCTCTGCTCAGCAGGGAGTCTGCTTCCTCCTCTCTCTCTGCCTGTCTCTCTGCCTACTTGTGATCTCTGTCTGTCAAATAAATAAATAAAATATTAAAAAAAAATACCTAAATGTGAGACTTGAAATCATAAAAGTTCTTGAAGAAAGCACAGGCAGTAATTTCTCTGACATCAGCTGCAACAACTTTTTTCTAGATAGGTCTCCTGGGGCAAGGGAAACAAAAGCAAAAACAATCTATTGGGACTACATCAAAATAAGAAATTTCTGCACAGCAAAGGAAACACTCAACAAAACTGAGAGGCAACCTACTGGTGGGAGAAAGATATTCGCAAATGACATCTGATAAAGGGTTAATATCCAAAATATATAAAAGACCTATAAAACTCAACATCCAGGGTGCCTGGGTGGCTCAGTCCGTCAAATGGCTGCCTTTGGCTCAGGTTATGATGCCAGGGTCCTGGGATCCAGTCCTGCTTGGGCTTCCCTCTTGGCAGGGAATCTGCTTCTCCATCTGCCCCTCCCCCTGCTCATGTGCTCTCATTCTCTCATTCTCTCTCTCCAATTAATAAAATCTTAAAAAAAAAAAAAAAAAACCAACTCAATACCCAAAAAACAAATAATCCAATTTAAAAATGGGCAGAAAAGGGCGCCTGGGTGGCTCAGTGGGTTAAGCCTCTGCCTTCGGCTCAGGTCATGATCTCAGGGTCCTGGGATCAAGGCCCACATCGGGCTCTCTGCTCAGCAGGGAGCCTGCTTCCCTTCCTCTCTCTCTGCCTGCCTCTCTGCCTACTTGTGATCTCTGTCTGTCAAATAAATAAAAAAAATCTTTAAAAAAAATAAAAAATGGGCAGAAGAAATGAACAGACATTTCTCCAAAGGTGACATCCAAATGACCAACAGACACATGATAAAATGCTCAACGTCAGTCATCATCAGGGAAATACAAATCAAAACTACAATGAGTGCTCACCTCACACCTGTCAGAATAACTAAAGCCAACAACACAGAAACAACAGATGCTATAGAGGATGTGGAGAAAGGGGAACCCTCTTGCACTGCTGATGGGAATGCAGACTGGTGTAGCCACCATGGAAAACAGTATGGAGTTTCCTCAAAAAGTTAAAAATAGAGCTACCCTCTGATCCAGAAATCACAATACTAGGTATTTACCAAAGAACACAAAAATACAATTCAAAGGGATACAGGTACCCCTGTGTTTATGGCAGCATTATTTACAATAGCCAAATTATGGAAATAGCCCAAGTGTCCATGGACAAATGAATGGATAAAGAATATGTGGTGGGTAGACACACACACACAAGAATATTATTCAGGGGCACCTGGGTGGCTCAGTGGGTTAAAGCCTCTGGCTTTGGCTTGGGTCATGATCCCAGGGTCCTGGGATTGAGCCTCACATTGGGCTCTCTGCTCTGTGGGGAGCCTGCTTCCTCCTCTCTCTCTCTGCCTACTTGTGATCTCTGTCAAATAAATAAAATATTTTTTTTTAAAAAGAAGATCATTCAGCCATAAAGAAGAATGAAATCCTGCCACTTGCAATGACATGGAAGGAGCTAGAGTGTATTATACTAGGTGAAATAAGTCAGAGAAAGACAAATACCATATGATTTCACTCACATGTGGAATTTAAGAAACAAAACAAATGAGCGAAGGAAAAAAAAAAAGAGAGAGCAAGTGAGAGAAAGGCAAACCAAGAAATAAACTCTTAACTAGAGAGAACTGATGGTTACCAGGGGAGGTGAGGAGGGTGGGGGTGGGTTAAGTAGGTGACGGGGATTAAGGAGGACGCTTGTGACGAGCACTGGCTGATGTATGGAAGTCTGAATCAGTGTTTGTAGAGCTGAAACTAATATGACACTGTGTGTTAACTGGAATTTTTTTAAAAGATTATTTTTTTTTAAAGATTTTATTTATTTACTTGACAGAGAGAGATCACAAGTAGGCAGAGAGGCAGGCAGAGAGAGGAGGAAGCAGGCTCCCCGCTGAGCAGAGAGCCCAATGCGGGACTCGATCCCAGGACCCTGAGATCACGACCTGAGCCGAAGGCAGCGGCTTAACCCACTGAGCCACTCAGGCGCCCCTAAAAGATTATTTATTTGAGAGAGAGAGAGTAGATGAGCAGCAGCAAGCAGCGGGAGGAGTAGAGGGAGAGAATCTCGAGCAGACTCCCAGCTGATCGTAGAGCCCAATGTGGGGCTCCATCCCAGGACCCTGACATCATGACCTGAGCCAAAACCAAGAGTTGGATGCTTAACCAACTGAGCCACCCAGGTGCCCCAACTAACTGGAATTTAAATAAGAACTTTGAAAAAAAATGCCCCAAATGAATATCCCCTAATGGCTGAATACATCTGTTAAAAGAGAGAGAGAGAGAGAGAAAGGATCAGAAAGTCCCCTGCATCCCCACAGAAGGTAAAGTGCCCTTGAGAAAATGAAGAGGCTCCATTGATAGGAAAGGGGCTCCCCTAGACAACAGTCCCAATGTCCTGGAAAGGGAATGTAATTTGAATTCCTGTGTGTTCTGGAGACCCTCCAGGACTTTCTTAGAAAGGCTGGATGCTACAGGCATCTCATAGGGAGTCCTTTGGGAAGAGAGGCAGCCAGCGCTTGCCGGTGGGGGATCCCAAGAACGGCTGGGACCGAGGTTCTGGGGTGTGAGGGGACTTTCCCCCAGCGGGGCTGATTCAGACACTGAGGAAAGAAAAGTGAGTGCCTGGGCTTGCTTTCTCAGCTGTGTGCTAGGCTAAGCACAAGGGAGTGATCTCTTCACCCTCTGAAGACCCAAAGTGAGGTGTCCTCACTAACCGGAGGGCCCCATCCTTGCCTCCTTGAGGCGCCATTTGCACTGTGACATGGTATGGCTAGAGCAGTACCCACAGTTCTGACTGCAGGGACTGGCTGGGCAGTGGGGTTTCTTCAGTGTGGAAGGCACAAGTTACCTCAAGCCTCCAATATGGAGCAGATGCTGGGGTGTGTGTGTGCGCGTGTGTTTGTGTCTTATCTGCCTCTGCCTTTCTAGAGAAGGTCCTATCTGTCCTGAAGACACAGGGAGGAGCTCTGCAGGGAGCCTCTGTGTTACTGGCTAGTTTGGGAAGATTAGAGCAACGCTTTATTTTACACATCACTTTTAAACATTTTCCTTTTCTATCATCCTTTCATCTGCTTCTCACCAAACCCTGTGAGGCAGGCAGGGAGAAACCTCTGTCTCCTCACAGAGAAGACTGGCTCCTCTTGAGACCACTTAATGGAAGACAGTCGTCCTCCTGCTGCTTCCTTCCACATTTCCTGGGAAGTACTATTCCATGGCTCAGGCCAGGGCATACAAGAAAAGATGAGGCGGAGACTGTTAGAAGCTTCTAGTCTGGGAGGAAAAGCAAAATAAGAATAAAATCAAGTGGGACATGAGAAACGAGGTATAGTAAGAAAGCATCACTGTAATAGACCATTTTCTTTTCCAAATGAATTTTAATTGTTTTTTTAAATTAATATTTATTTATTTGAGAGAGAGAGAGAAAGGGAGAGGGGGAAAGGGTAGAGGGAGAGGGAGAGAGAATCTGAAGCAGACTCCACACTGAGCACAGAGCCTGACACAGGGCTCGATCTCAAGGTACCAAGATCATGACCTCGGCCAAAATCAAGAGTCAGATGCAGGGGTGCCTGGTTGGCTCTGTTGTTGAGCCTTTGGTTCAGGTCATGATCCCAGGGTCGTGGGATGGAGCCCCGCATCGGGCTTCCTGCTCAGTGGGGAGACTGCTTCTCCTTCTCCTACTCCCCCTGCTTGTGTTTCCTCTGTCAAATACATAAAATCTTAAAAAAAAAAAAAAAAAAAAAGAGGCTTAACCAACTGAGCCACCCAGGTTCCCCAAAATGAATTTTTAAGTCACCTCGCTGAATGCCACAAGAATTTCTCTTAAAACGATAGACAAACTACCAAAAAAGTATAGAAGAGTATACTTAAGATATAACCAGAAAATAGTGGGGTGATAAAAGATACACTAGAGAGGATCATTAAACTCCAACTTTGGTTCTTTGGGAAAAAAAAACTAATAAAATTGACAACTTCTGACAAGATTTATAAGGTAAAAAGAAAAGATGTATAAATAAATTATATAGTGAATGAAAAAAAGGACATTACAACAGAGCAGAGTCAAATGATAGAGAATATGAACTGTGCACCAATAAATTTTAAAACTGCAGCAAATGTTCATATATATTATACATATATAACATATAAAACCTAGATATAACTTAGATATAAGTATATAACATATATACATATATATACATATGTATGTATACATACATGTATATATATATATATATAACTTAAAAATGACTCATGAAATAGAAAACCTGAAAGTCATAAAAAGACAAGTTATAAAAGACGAGAATTGCTAGCAAAATATCAGGACCTGATGGCTTTGCTGGCAAACATTCAAGTAACATCTAGATCATTCCAGCCTGATACAAAATCATTAGGAGGTTAAAAAAAAAAAAAAAAAAAGAGGGATGGTGGAGAAAAAAAATACTTTCCAGCTCATTAGAAGTTTCTATAGCCTTGATAATAAAACAAGACAAGGAGAGAACAATAAAGTAATATATTCACTGGCAAATCCTACTAGAGAAATTAAATATAAAAGTCTAAAAAAAAAGTCTAATAACAGGGTCAACAAACTGAGTCCAAGAATGTTTAAAAAATACAATGTGACCAAGTTGGGTTTTTCAGTGGCTTGAGTATTTGTGTGCCCCCTAAAATTCCTTTGTGAGGGACTCCTGGGTGGCTTCATCATTAAGCATCTGCCTTCAGCTCAGGTCATGATCCCAGAGTCCTGGCTGGGCAGGGAGCCTGCTTCGCCCTCTGCCTCTCCCCCTGCTTCTGCTCTCCCGCTCTCACTCACTCTCTCTCAAATAAATAAATAAAAATCCATAAAAAAAAAATAAAGGAAAAAAAAAAAGCCAGTTGTCTGCAACCTGGGGGAGTGGCAAGGCCAGCAGCTATCATCTGGCACCTTGATCTCAGGCTTTCAGCCTCTAGAACCTTGAGAAGTAAATTTTTGTTGTTGAATAACCCAGTTTATGTTGTCTTGTCTAAAACATATTTATTCTAGAAATGCAAGACTGGCTCAACATTTGTTCACGCAATGCCATCCATCACATTAACAATCTAAAGGAAAAGAAAAAATCAATAAATAAAATCTTAAAAAAAAAAAAAGTGGCACCTGGGTGGCTCAATGTGTTAAGCAGTTAAGCATCTGCCTTGGGTTCTGGTCAGATCCCAGAGTCCCAGATCAAGCCCCAAGTCAGACTCCCTGCTTAGCGGGGGAGGCTGCTTCTCCCTCTGCTCCTCCCCCTGCTCATACTCGCTCTCAAATAAAAAAATAAAATCTTTTTAAAAAATGGTTTTTTTTTAAATAAAAGAAAAACCATATGATCATATCTTAATAGATTCAGTAGAAGTTCTTAGTAAATATAAGTAATATATAAGTAAACATCCTTCACTCCATAAAAGGTATATAATACCTAAAGGACATATCAAACTCAATGGAGAAGCATTTGAAAGCATGCTTTTATAATAGGGCTTCAGAAAAAAGGGTCCACTGAACTCATTTCTACTTATTATATAATAAACATTGTACAGGCTGACTGCTCAATAAGAAAAAAATAAAGCTAAATAATAGAAAGGAAGAAATGAAAAGGTCCCAGATAATATGATTTTGTAAATAGATAATTCAAAGAATCTACACACAATTTATTGGAGTTAATGAAAGAGTAGGTAAGATTGCCAGATATAAGTTTCTACACAAGAATCAACTACTTTTTTTTTTTTTAATAGGCTCTACCCCGCAACATGCAGCTTGAATTCAGAACCCTGAGATAAAGAGTCACATGCTCTACCAACTGAATCAGCCAGGTGCCCTGAGAGTCAACTACATTTAGCTACAAGAGCACTGTAGCAACTTTCAAATGTAACTTTCAAAGTTAGCAAAGGGTATAAGATCTTTAGTAGACATTTTAAACATTTTAACATTTAACATTTTACTGAAAAATAACAAAGAAGACTTAAACATATGGAGAGACAAATCCTGTCCATTAACAAGATTCAATTCTCCTTAATTAATTTATGGGTTTAATATAGATCCAACAGGGATTTTCAGGAAAATTGACAAGGCAGTTTTAAACATTTTTTAAAGACCAAAGGATAGCCAAATTACCCCTGAAAAGAAAACAAGAGGAACTAAGCCTGTAGGATTTTGAGTTTTATGTTATTTTAAATCCATAGCAAGTAAGATGTATGGTATTGAAAGGAACAGAATAGAAAGCCCACAATGTTTATTGCATTGACTGTGGTGATGGTTTCATGGATGTGTATACTTACCTCTAAACTTAAGAAGGTGTAAACGTTAAATAGTACAGCTTTTCGTATTCAGTCATACTTCAGTAGACTGATTTAAGAAAAAAATAGAGAGGGGCGCCTGGGTGGCTCAGTGGGTTGGGCCTGCTTCCCTCTCTCTCTCTGCCTGCCTCTTCATCTACTTGTGATTTCTCTCTGTCACATAAATAAATAAAATCTTAAAAAAAAAAAAAGAAAAAAACAGAGAAAGCTCAGAAACATTGCCATGTACATAAGAAAAGCTGGTGTATATCAAAGTTGTCACTGAAGATCAGTGGGAAAGGAGACACCAATTGATAAATAAACAGTGCCAGGATAAATAAACTGATAAATAAATCAGTCGGGGGCAGAGAGTGGATAAAAATTGATCCACACTTCACACTATGCACAAGAATTCACTTCCAGAAGAACCAAGCACTTAAATATGAAAGACATAACTTTAAAAGATAGAATTTCCTTAATAACTTGAGGTAGTGATTTATAAAAACGCACCAAAAAAGCACATGTCAGAAAGAAAAAAAAAATCGATTTGACATTAAAATTAAGACCAGTTCACCAAGACATACTATAAGAAGAATGGAGAGGGAAGCTAAAAACAGAAAGAAGTTAACTGCATCATATAACCAACAACGAATTACGATTTGCAACCTCTATAGGGGTGTCTGGGTGGCTCAGTAGGTTAAGTGTCAGACTCTTGGTTTCAGGTTCTGATTTCAAGGCTGTGGGATCAAGAGTCAGGCTCTGCACTCAGTGTGGAGTCTGCTTGAGGATTCTCTCTCTCTCTTCCTCTCCCTCTACTCCTCACCCTCGAGTGCGCTCTCTCTCTAAAACAGATAAATCTTTAAACTTAAAAAAAATTTTTTTTATTCATTTATTTGGCAGACAGATCACAAGTAGGCAGAGAGACAGGCAGAGAGAGAGGAAGCAGGCTCCTCACTGAGCAGAGAGCCCGATGTGGGGCTCGATCCCAGAATCCTGGGATCATGACCTGAGCTGAAGGCAGAGGCTTTAACCCACTGAGCCACCCAGGCACTCCTAAAATAGATAAATCTTTTAAAAAATTTAAAAGTCTCTAGAGTCTAGAGGTTGTGTTAACTAAGACAAAGATTCACAATATAAGGGGGTGGAAATGTGCAAAAGACACAAACAGGCACTTCAATGAAGTTAAACCATAATGGCCAAAAAAATCTTCAAAAAGATATTCAACCTCAGTAGTAATTAGAGAAATGCACATTAAAACTGCCAGGTACTATTTCATGTCTACCAGATGGGCAAAAATAAAAGTCAGCAAACCAACGGCTAGTGAAGACAAGAAGCTATAGGAATACACAAATGCCGCTGATGGAAGTGGAAATGGGTACATTAACTCCTGAGACAAATTATTACATTTACCTGCCCTGACCCAGCGGTTTCCATTCTACACTTTAGGAAAAGAAAGTCTTGCATACACTCATTGTGAGTAAAATCATTCTAATAACCAAAATCTAGAAAAAGAAACCAAACCTCCAAGAAGAGAGAAAGGATCTATTAAACTGGGCTGTTGGGGCAATGTAATTAATACAAGACCTGTGCTGCCCAATACTGTCATTAGTTTCACGTGCTGGTTGAGCGCTTGTAGAGCAGCTGACCCCAAATGAAATACACAACGTACAAATACACACTGGATTTAGAAGATTTAGCACCAAAAAAGATGATACAAGCACTTTTATTTATTTTTTTTTTTTTAATTTTTTTAAGATTTTATTTATTTATTTGACAGAGAGATCACAAGTAGGCAGAGAGGCAGGCAGAGAGAGAGAGGAGGAAGCAGGCTCCCCACTGAGCAGAGAGCCCGATGCGGGGCTCGATCCCAGGACCTTGGGATCATGACCTGAGCCGAAGGCAGAGGCCTTAACCCACTGAGCCACCCAGGCGCCCCGATACAAGCACTTTTAATCTTCTATACTGGTTTAACGATGAAAGATCTTGGACTAGATTTAAAAAAAAAACCAACCTCATACACTTTCCTTCTTAGTTAACCAGCTTAAAAAAAACAAAACCCCAAAAAACAACAAAAACAAAACTTCAAACCCCCAAGCCTCTACTTGACGAGAGGAAGTAACTGACTTGTAAAACGTTAAACCCGAATGAAATCCTGTCATTTACAAACACGTGGATGGAACTAGATAGAAGATATTACGCTAAGCAAAATAAACCAAAAACAAAAATACCATATGACTTCACTCATATGTGGAAGTGAACAAACTCAATACACACACATAGGGGAAAAGAAACAAAACTAAGACAAACACAGGAGTAAGTTTTTAAACCACCGACCAGAGAGCCATAAGTAAAAAGTAAAGACCAGCACTTGCAACCAAACGACTGAACTCTCAAAACCCAACCGAAAACATACAAATGGAAAAAGCATTAAGCAGTCGAGTCCGTTGTAAACCACAAAATCACGTCACTCTCACATACGAGATACTGAATAAAAAAACAACCCCAAAACTCTAACACACCACCACCTCCTACAAAGCTAACAACCACATGAGTCTGTTTTTTGAACCTCACAAATTAGCCTCGCCGAAGCAAGGCCTCAAAAAATTGGGTTAAGACTCAGAATTGTTCCTCTCCACGGAAATCTTTAGTAAAAGGCGAAAGATTTATGCGATCTGAAGAGAAACCAGAGTATAAACACAACCTCTCTATCTCACATCTCAGGTAAAAGAAACTCCTAGTACAGTGATGGTGGCTGGTTAACGGCAAGATTCACTGCCTGAATAAAAAATTTTAGGTTACTCTGTAATTATATATCTAAATGTAAAACACACACAGGTGAAAGAATTTTTAAGTTTTATTGTTTTAAGTTTGTACCGTGTGCAGTGAAGTGCACTGTGGGTATGCAAATAATCGAGTCGCCGCTCTTTGGGTTCTGAAAATAGGTTAATATTCACACTGTACCTCGGCGTCTCCATTAGGGGGCGAAGAAGAGGATTGACTGGACCTAAACGCCTATTGATAAGGGACTCGGTCTTTATGTTTGAAGTATTTGTATAGCTGAGTGTGTTTTCTGTCGAGTAAAGACTGTCATTAAATTGAACAAGAGAGAATTAACAAATAAGAGACTGATACAACATTCAGGGCAGTGGTTCCTCCCTTCAGTGGGGAGGGAGAGGTCAGGTTGAGAAGAGCACTCGAGAGATGTATTTCTTTCCTAAGCTGCGTGGAAGGCAGACGGGTGTTCGTTTGTCCTGGTTTAACCGTGCACCTGCAGGGTATACACTCTTCACCATTCTGCATTTTCGTCTGCCGTTTGAGAAGAATTCCTCTCGGTATCCTGTTTAAAATTGGAGCCGGAGTGCTTGGCCTCAGGTTTCCTGTCCCACCTGCTGCTGCGCTGCTGCTTTGGGAGATGAAATCTCGTATTCCAGTTTCAGAACCCGGGTCTCTTTATCCTATGCTTTTACTTTTTTTTTTTTTTTTAATGTTTATTTATCTATTTATTTATTTATTTATTAAGATTTTATTTATTTATTTGACAGACAAAGATCACAAGTAGGCAGAGAGGCTGGCGGGACTCGGTTCCAGGACCCTGGGATCATGACCTGAGCCAAACGCAGAGGCTTTAACCCACCTGAGCCACCCAGGCGCCCCTAAATTTATTTATTTTTTTTAAAGTAATCTCTAGGGGCGCTTGGGTGGCTCAGTGGGTTAAAGCCTCTGCCTTCGGCTCAGGTCATGCTGGATCCTGAGATCGAGCCCCGCATCGCACTCTCTGCTCAGCGGGGAGCCTGCTTCCCGCCCGCTACCCCCCCCCCACCCCCGCCTCAGCCTGCCTCTCTGCCTACTTGTGATCTCCCTCTGTCAAATAAATAGACTCTTTGAAAAATAAAAGTAATCTCTACCCAGTGTGGGGTTTGAACTCATGATCCCAGGATCAAGAGACAGGTGCTTTTTGAACTGAACCAGCCAGGCACCCCACCCTTATTAGGCTTTAAAAATGTGCTGTTCCCTATGTATTGTTCTTTGATGTGCTTGTTGATTCTGGTTAGCAGAAGAAACAAACCTGAGAGAAATAAGATGAAATCAGAGAGGGAGACAAACCATAAGAGGCTCTTAATCATAAGAAACAAACTGAGGCTTGCTGGAGGGGAGAGTGGGGGGAAGGGATATCTGGATGATGAGCGTTGAGAAGGGCACTGGATGGAATGAACACTGGGTGTTCCAGACAGCTGATGAAGCACAGAACTCTACCTCTGAAATTAATAAGACACGATATATTAATTAGTTGAATTTAAATTTTAAAAAAGACATCACTCCCCACCCCACCCACCCCACCCAAGGGAAAAAAAAATGTGCTTTTCTTTCTTCCGCAGTGCTGTTACTAGATCTGAACTGCTTGCAAGGGTTCCCTAACTATTGTGGCAACTGAGCAACCTTGAAAAAGTAAATTACAGCTCTTTTTGTTTTCTTCTAGCTGAATATATATATATAAACATTTTCCTTCCCAACTTTGACACCTTCTTTAAATTGGCACTTTTTTCTCACTTTGCTGGTTCCTTTGCTTGTAACTAGTCAATCAGATGTGACATATATTTTAAATTTCACATCTTGGGGCGCCTGGGTGGATCAGTGGTTTGGGCTGCTGCCTTTGGCTCGGGTCATGATCTCAGGGTCCTGGGATCGAGCCCCGCAGGAAGCCTGCTTCCCTCACTCTCTCTCTCTCTCTGCCTGCCTCTCTGCCTACTTGTGATCTCTGTCTGTCAAATAAATAAATAAAATCTTAAAAAAAAATAAATAAATTTCACATCTTAATTTTTTAAAAAGTCTATTATAGGAGTACCTGGGTGGCTCAATTGGTTAAAGTCTGCTCAAGTCATGATACCTGGGTGTTGCTAGGTCAGGAGCCTGTTTCTCCCTCTCCCTCTGCCTGTCCCTCCCCTTGCTTGCATCCTCCCTCCCTCTCTCTGTCAAATAAATAAAATCTTTAATAAATAATTTAAAGTAAAAAATAAAAATAAAAAGTTATTACAATTTTAAAACAGCTTTATGGGATATGATTTACTTGCCATACAATTCATCCATTTAAAGTGTATAATTCAATGGTTTTTACTATATTCAGAGTTGTACAATCATCACCACAATCTAATTTTAGAACATTTTTGTCCCCTCAAATAGAAACTCTACCCATGAGCAGCACACACACACATAAACACTCCCTGCTCCCCAGCCTCTGGAAACCACTATTCTACTTTCTGTCTCTAAAGTACCTATTCTGGGGGCACCTGGGTGGCTCAGTGGGTTAAGCCTCTGCCTTCGGCTCAGGTCATGATCCCAGGGTCCTGGGATCGAGCCCCACATCGGGCTCTCTGTGCTGCAGGGAGCATGCTTCCTCCTCTCTCTCTGCCTGCCTCTCTGCCTACTTGTGATCTCTGTCAGATAAATAAAGAAAAAATCTTAAAAAAATAAAAAAATAAAGTACCTATTCTGGATATTTCATATAAATGGAAGCAGACAACATGTAGCCCCTGTGACTGGCTGCTTTCACTTAGAGTCATGTCTGCTGGGTTCATCTGTGCATACATTTGCTTTAATACTTTTTGCATGTTTTTTATATTTCTCAATGTAATGAGAAGTTAGAGATCCATGAACATGCAAAGGTCCCCCCTATGATAATAGCTAGGCTCACAGGCATTGTCCAGGGGCGAAGATACTGATGGAATAGGAAAGGAGCAAATCTGAATGCTATGAAGAGTGTTTCCCTGCTCCTAAGCTTTAAAGGACCTTCACCTTCTGGACATTTCTCTGCTTCATTATGGAAAGGTCTTGAGCAGCTTTAACTGGTTAGAGAACCAAAAGGAAGGTTAACTTTTGTTTTTAGCATTCCATGCTCCCTAGAGTCGTGGGGTTCCCAGGGCTTCTGAATCCAAAGCTTGAACCCATGTCTGATTGCAAAGGTGGAGTTTCAATTTCATTGTTTGTGATGGGGCTGGCACTTCCATTCCTGGCAACAATTCATACTGATATTTAATAGAAGATATACCCTAAAAACAACAACAACAAAAAGATCATAGAAACCTTTAATTAGAATTTTTTAAAAAGATTTTATTTATTTATTTGACAGACAGAGATCACAAGTGGGTAGAGAGGCAGGCAGAGAGAGGGGGGGGGGGAAGCAGGCTCCTTCCTGCTCAGTCCCAGGACCCTGGGATCATGACCTGAGCTGAAGGCAGAGGCTTAACTGATGGACCCACCGAGGCACCCCTGTGATGGTTCATTTTATTTTATTTTATTTTAAAAAAATTTTATTTATTTATTTGATAGAGAGAGACACAGCTAGAGAGGGAACACAAGCAGGGCGAGTGGGAGAGGGAGAAGCAGGCTACCCATCAGCAAGGAGCCTGATGCAGGGCTCAATCCCAGGACCCTGGGTTCATGACCTGAGCCAAAGTCAGACGCTTAAGGACTGAGCCACCCAGGCGCCCCTGTGATGGTTCATTTTGTATGTCAGCTAAGGGAAGTTCAGATAGTTGATAGGTCATAAACATCATTTCGGGGTGTGTCTGGAAGAGATTAGTGTTTGAATTAGCGGAGTGAGGAAAGATCACTTTTATCACTGCAGTGAGCATCATCCAATGAACAGAAGGCCCAAACAGAAAACAAAAAGGCAGGGGCACCTGGGTGGCTCAGTGGGTTAAGCCGCTGCCTTCGGCTCGGGTCATGATCTCGGGGTCCTGGGATCGAGTCCCGCATCGGGCTCTCTGCTCGGCAGGGAGCCTGCTTCCCTCTCTCTCTCTCTCTCTGCCTGCCTCTCCATCTACTTGTGATTTCTCTCTGTCAAGTAAATAAATAAAATCTTTAAAAAAAAAAAAAAAAGAAAACAAAAAGGCAGAAGAGCAAATTTACTCTCTGTGCTTGAACTGGGAAGCACATTTTTTTTTTTTTAAGATTTTTATTTATTTGACAGAGAGATAGAGAAAGAGACAGCACAAGGAGGGAAGCAGACCACAATGGGAGAAGGAGGCTCACGGAGCAGGAAGCCCGATTCCATCCCAGGACCCTGGAACCACGACCGGAGCTGAAGGCAGCCACTTAACAACTGAGCCACGGAGGCGTCCCTGGAAGACACATTTTCTATTGTTCTTGGTCTTTGGCACTCCTGGTTCTTGGGCCTTGGACCCAGACTTACAGCACTGGCTCTCCTGGTTCTCAGTTTTTCATTTCAACTGGAACTGCACACCTGCTTTCCTGGGCCTCCAACTTGAAGATGGCAGATCATAAGATCTCTTCTCAGCCTCCTTGTGTGAGTCAGTTCCTTAAAATAGAAAGTGAGCTTTAGGGGTGCCGGGGTGGCTCAGTGGGTTAAAGCCTCTACCTTCGGCTCAGGTCATGATCCCAGGGTTCTGGATTCGAGCCCCGCATCGGGCTCTGCTCAGCGAAGAGCCTGCTTCTCTGCCTACTTGTGATCTCTGTCTGTCAAATAAATTAATTAATTTAAAAAAAAGAAAAGAAAGTGAGCTTTAGTGTCTGACTCCATGGGTTAGAGAAGATAGGGTACTGAGAAGTCCTAGACCCAATCCACAACAGATGTGGTATGCACACTGCATATTCAGAACCCCTTAGGTGCAGAAAAAGTTATTCACTTCTCACAGAATAAAGTACCACGAAAGGCCAGAAAAAAATCATACTGGAGGGGCGCCTGGGTGGCTCAGTGGGTTAAGCCGCTGCCTTCGGCTTGGATCATGATCTCAGGGTCCCTAGGATCGAGTCCCGCATCGGGCTCTCTGCTCAGCGGGGAGCCTGCTTCCTTCTCTCTCTCTCTCTCTCTCTGCCTGCCTCTCTGCCTGCTTGTGATTTCTCTCTGTCAAATAAATAAATAAAAATCTAAAAAAAAAAAAAAAATCATACTGGAGTGCCTGGGTGGCTCAGTGGGTTAAGCCTCTGCCTTCAACTCGGGTCATGATCCCAAGATCCTGGGATTGAACTCCGCCCTGGGCTCTCTGCTTAGCCCAGAAGCCGGCTTCCCCCCTCTTTCTCTTCCTGCCTCTCTGCCCACTTGTGATCTGTTAAATAAATAAATAAAATCTTAAAAAACAAAAGAAAATCACACTAGGTCAAGAGAGTAAGGTAGATGACACACCAACTCAATACACCAACTTGAAGGTCAATGCAATAAAAAAAAACTTATTTCAGTAAAACTATACAAAATGAAAACACAAGGCTATACCTACTGACTAACTAACCATCTCAAAAACCGCATTCTATATATATCACTTGGAAAGGTTAACTAGTTTCATATAATACTCTGCTGCAAAAACCTAGTCATACTTCTTTTTAAACTTCATGAATAGCCTTGCTAATTAACAAGGCTTCAAAAAATTGAGTCAAAACTCAGAATTGTTCCTCTCCACGGAAATCTTTAGTAAAAGGCGAAAGATTTATACGATCTGAAGAGAAACCAGAGCATTGAAAAACAGCTCACCTAACTCATTTTTCAGGTAAATATAACTCCTAATACACCGAGGGTGGCTCTTTATTACAAGAGTTTGTGCCTGAAGAAATTTATCCCAGGAATTCTGAAAATAACATCCTCACACTTAGAAAAGTCAAATAAGGAATTTTTTTTTTTTACTTGAAAAACAATTATACTGTTTGCAATGTATTATGGGTATGCAAATGACGCTGACTAATGACCCTACAGACTCCGGAAATAGTGTTCAAAACGTTGCTCTGGGGCAACCTTTAAGGGCCAACGCAGAGACTCAGCTGCCTGACATCTAAATTTTGTCTTGGTCAACTAGACACATTCTGATGGTCTCTGTTCCTATATTAGAACTTTGAGTATGATTTATTTTTTAAAAAGATTTTTTTTTAAATTTATATTCAATTAGCCAAGGTATAGTATTTTATTTATTTATTCCAGGGGGTGGAGGAGCAGAGGAAGAGGACAAGCAGACACCCCTGCTGAGACTGGTACCCTGGCAGGGCTCAATCCCATGAACCTGAGATCATGATCTGAGCCAAAATCAAGAGTCTGACACTTAACCATCTGAGCCACCCAGGTGCCTCTAAAGATTTTATCCTCAAGTAATCTCTATACCAAGGTGGGACCTGAATTTCCAACCCTGAGATCAAGAGTTGTTTGCTCCACCAACTGAGCCACCAACTCGACTAGTATAGATTTTTTAAATTGCAATTTATAATTGCTTATTATTGGTATATAGTAACGCAAATGACTTTTATTTATCACTCTTGCATTCGACAATCTTAAACTCTGGTTCTAATGATTGTAGATTCTATTGGATGTTGTATGTATGCAAGCATATTCATCTGAAAGTAACAACATTGTTTTCTCCTTATAAATCCATACTTTTTATTATTTCTTTTTCTTGATTGATTTAACTGGGTGGGAAATCTAATAAAGACATTGGACTGAAGCAATGATAGTGGGCATCTTTTTCTTCTTCTCGTCTTAGCTTTCACTGGACCACCATTAAGTGTGAGGTTTGCTGTAGACAGGTGGGTTTTCATGGGTTGGCAGTCTATGCAGTTACCCTATGCTCATAAGGCCCTAGCTCTGTGCTCATAAGGCCCATGCATAGTGGTAAGATATTTTGTAGAACGTCCTTCTACTAGGACTCATCTGATATTTTTCTTGTGATTAGACTGGAGTAATGTGTTTTTGAGAGGAAAACTACATAGATGATATATTGCATTTTTCATCACCTCATTTCAAGAGTACATACATCTACATGATTTATCATTACTGGTATAGGATGATTCTAATTACCTCCAGAGAGGAGAGGAGCCTGGAGGTTGAATCAATGGCTAGTGGTTTAATTAATCATGCCTAAATGATGAAGTCTCCATAAAAACCCAAAAGGATGAGGTTCAGAGCTTCAGGACTGGTGAATGCCTGGAGATGCAGGGAAAGCAGTGTACCCAGAGAGAGTATGGAAAGCATCCTTTCCCACACACTTTGGGCTATGTATCTCTTCCATATGGCTGTTCTTGAGTTATATCTTTTTATAATAAACCAGTAATCTAGTAGGTAAATTGTTTTCTTAATTCTGTGAGTTGCTCTAGCAAGTTAAAATCTGAGGAGGAGGATCATGATAACCTCCAATTTATAGTTGGTTGGTCAGAGAAACTGGTGAGAGCCTGGATTTGCCGTTGCAGCAAAAAAATTATGAGAGATGCAAAGAAACAGAAGAAGTATGACCTATATGTTGGGGAAAAAAGCAGTCAATAAAAACTGCCTGTGAGATAAAAATATATGTTTATAAAAAATAAAAAATTAAAAAAAAAAAAACCTGCCTGTGAAAGCAACCAGATGTTGAGTTTAACAAAGACTTGAAAGTAGCTATTACAAATATGTTTAAGGAAGTAAAGTAAGGTATGAGGACAATGTCACATCAAATAGAGAATATTAATAAAGGGATAAAATTTATTTTAAAAGAAACAAGTGAAAATGTTGGAGTTGAAAAGTACAGTAATTGAAATGAAAAATACATTGTTGGGATTCACAGATGTTAACTAGCAGAAGAAAGAACTAGCATTCTTGAAGATAGATCAATAGAGATTATATAAACCCAAGGAACAGAGAGGAAAATAATGAAGAAAAATTAATAGAGCCTCAGAGAAATGGGACACCATTAAACACATCAGGATATGTGTAATGGGAGTATCAGAAGAGAGAAAGGAGCAGAAAAAAATATTTGAAGAAATGATAGCTGAAAACTTCCCAAATTATAGAAACACAATGATTTTCATATCCAGGAAGCCCAATGAATTCCATATAGAATACATTCCAAAAAATCCACAAACAGACACGTCATAGTAAAAATGCCAAAAGCCAAAGACAAGGAGGAATTTTTTTTTTTTAATGTAAGCTCCATGCCCTACATGGGGCTTAAACTCACAATCCTGAGATTAAGAGTCACATGCTCTATCAACAGAGTAAGCCAGTCACCCCAAGGAGTGAATCCTCTTTTTTTTTTTTTTTTAAGTTTTATATATTTATTTGGCAGAATGAGACACAGCAAGAGAGAGAACACAAGCATGGGGCGTGGAAGTCAGAGAGGGAGAACAGGCTTCCCGCTGAGCAGGGAGCCTGATGTGGGGCTCGATTCCAGACCCCAGGATCATGACCTGAGCCAAAGGTAGAAGCCTAATGACTGAGCTAACAAGACGCCCCCCAACGAGTGAACCTTGAAGGCAGTTTGAGAGAAATAAGTCATCACTTACAACAGAACCCAAATGAAGTTAACAGCAACAATGGCAGGCAGAAAGTATGAGATAACATGTTCAAAGTCCTCAAAGAAGAGGCACCTTTGGTGGTGCAGCTGGTTAAGCAACCAACTCTTTGTTCTGGCTCAAGGCATGATCTCAGGGTTGTGAGATTGAGTCCTGAGTCCCAGCTCCATGCTCAGCATGGAGTCTGCTTGGGATTTTCTCTCCCACTTCTTCTGCTCTTTCCACTCATGCTTTCTCTCTCTCCCTCTCTCTCAAATAAGTAAATAAATCTTTTCTAGAAAAAGTACTCAAAGAAAAAACTGCCAACCAGAATCCTATACCCAAAAAACCTCTATTTTAAAAATGAAGGAGAGGAACCTGGATGCCTCAATTAAGCATCTGCCTTTGGCTCAGGTCATGATCCCGGGATTCCGGGATTGAAACCGTCGTCCAGGCTCCCTACTCAGTGGGGAATCTGCTTCTCCCTCTGCCTCTCTGCCTAACTTGTGCTCTCTCTCTCTCACTCACTGTCTCTCTCAAATAAATAAATGGAAAAAAAAAAAAAAAAGAAGTCTAGGGGTCCCTCAGCTTTGAAAAAAAAAAATGAAGGCAAATTTGCAGGTAAACAAAAACTGAGAAAATCTGTTACTAGCAAACCTGCCTTACAAGAAATAAAAGAAGTTCATCAAGCTGAAAGAAAGAGACCTCAGAGAGTAAATGGGAGTCCACACAAAAAAACCAAAGAGTAACCATAATTATGTAATTATCAGGTAATTATGTAATTACAGAAGATAGCATAAATGCAATTTTGTTGTCCTTGTTTCTTCTTAACTGATTTTTTAAAGAAGAGTTTATTTATTCATTTTAGAGAGAGAGAAGCTGGAGGAGGGGCAGATGTTCAGCATGGAACTGGACACTATGCTCAATCTCACGACCCTGAGATCATGACCCCAAGTGAAAGATCACTACCTCAGCTGAAATCAAGAGTCAGATGCTTAACTGACTGGGCACCCATGCACCCTTCTTAACTTATTTAAAAAGCAATTGTAGGGTGCCTGGGTGGTTCAGTTGGTTAAGCATCTGACTTCAGCTCAGGTCATGATCTCTGGGTCCTGGGATCAAGCCGGCATCTGGTTCTCCTCTCAGCAGGGAGTCTGCTTGTCCCTCTCCTTCTGCCCTTCCCCCTGCTCATACTCCCTCTCCCCCCCTTCTCTCAAATAAATAAATAAATATTTTAAAAAATCAATTATGTAAAACAATTTGTTTATAATGTATTGTTAGGTCTATCACACAGAAATGTAATGTTAAAAAAAAAGAAATGTAACATTTTTATCAATAAGAGCACATAGAGTTTGTGAGGGAGCAAAGCTGAGCTAAAGTACTGAAATCCAGAAGAATAAAGACAACCAGAAATGATAAATAAGAGAATATTATAAAAATGATAAATACATACTTGCCCTCTTTTCTTCCCTCACTTCTTTAAAAAGACATAAAATTATATAAAGTCATAATGATAACAATGTTTTGTTTAGCTTGTAAAATTTATAGGTCTGACCTAACAATAAGACTACAAAAAGGGCATAGGAAAGAGAACTATATAGGAGTAACATTTCTATATATTTCAGGAAAGAAGTAAAAATCTGAAGTTGATTCTGATAAGTTAAGGTGTGTATGGTAAGCCCTAGAGAAATCACTAGGGAAATTTTAAAAAATTGCTAAAAAATCATTTGAGGACTTAAAATGCTAACTTAGAAAATATTCATGTAATGCAAAAAGAAACCAGTAAAAGAATAGATGACCATAAAAGATATGAAGCACATAGAAAACAAAAAGTTGAGTATATCTTCAAGTATATCAATGATAACATTAAATGTGAATGGATTAAACAATTCAACTGAAAGGCAGAGATTGTCAGACTTGATTTAAAACAAACAAACAAGATCCATCTATATTCTGCCTGCCGAAGACACACTAGATTCAAAGATACAAAGAGACTGAAAATAGAAACTGGAGGGCACCTGGGTGGCTCAGTTGATTAAGCATCTACCTTTGGATCAGGTCATGGTCCCAGAGTCCTGGGATGGAGTTACACATCAGACTCCCTGCTCAGAGGGGAGCCTGCTTCTCCCTCTCCCTCTGCCTGCCATTTACCCTACTTGTGCACTCACTCTCTCTCTCAACTAAATAGATAAAGTCTGGAAAAAAAAAAAAAAAGAAAAGCTGGAAAAATATATCATTTGCATATAGCAAACAAAAGAAAGCTGGAATGATTATCTTAATTTCAGACAAAATTGATTTTAAAACAAAAAAAATGTTACTAGAGATAGGGACATTTTATAATTCAAAAAAGGCCAATCCATCAGGAAGATATAATAATTATAAACAAATAAGTACCTAATGAGAAAGCACCAAAATACATGAAGGAAAAACTAACAAAAATGGACAATTCAAAATAATAGAGACTTCAGTATTCCACTTTCAAAATTAGATAGAACAACTAGACAATCAATAAGGAAATATAAGATTTGAAAACATTGTAGAGGCACCCTGGTGGCTCAGTTAAGTGTCTGCGTTTGCCTCAGGTCATGATCCCAGGGTCCTAGGATTGAGTCCTGAGTTGGGCTCCTTGCTCAGTGGGGAACTGTGTCTCCTACTTCTGCCCCTCCCCCTGCCTGTGTTCCTGCTCTCCCTGTCTCTCACTCTGTCAAAATCAATAAACAAAATCTTAAAAAAAGAAAGAAAAAGAAAACATTATAAACCAATTAGACCTAAGAGACATCTATTTAGAACATTTGATCCAACAACAGAATATACATTTTTCTCAAGTGCTCATGGAACATTCTCTAGGATAGAGGTATGGTGGGCCATAAGACAAAGCTCAATAAATTTAAAAGGATAGAAGTAATACAACAGTGTTCTCTGATCACAGTGAAATGAAACTAGAAATCAGTAACAGGAAGAGATTTGAGAAACTCACAAACAGGCAGAAATTAAATGACACACTCCTACATAACCAATGTGTCAAGAAAGAGATCAAAAGAGAAATTAGAAAACACTTTGAGGTGAATGAAAATGAAGATACAACCTATTAAAGCTCATGTAATGCATCTGTATACAGTGCTTACAGGAAATTTTATAAATTTATAACTTACAAATTTTTTTAAAAGCAGTACTTAGAGGAAAATTTAAAGGTGTAAATGTCTACATTAAGAAAAAAGAAAGGTCTCAATATAATAAACTAACAGGTCTGAAAATAATAAATTTCCATTTTAACACACTTAAAAAGGAAAATCTGAAAAATCTGAAAAAGCAGAGAGAAGGAAATAAAAAAGATCAGAGCAGAACTTAATGAAATAAAGACTATTAAATAATAGAGCAAACAATGAAACCAAAAGCTGGCTCATGGATAACACCAAAAAAAGTGACAAACCTTTAGCTAGACTGACCAAAGCCTAGGTGGCTCAGTGGTTGGGCAGCTGCCTTCAGCTCAGGTTTTTCCGAGAAAAACACTCAACAAACTAGAAATAGAAGGGAACTTCCTCAACCTAGCAAAGGGCATATCTGAAAAACCCAAAGCTATGATTAAAAAAAAAAGTA
Organism: Mustela putorius furo; assembly: GCF_011764305.1. Taxonomy (NCBI): domain Eukaryota; kingdom Metazoa; phylum Chordata; class Mammalia; order Carnivora; family Mustelidae; genus Mustela; species Mustela putorius. The sequence goes on along the minus strand of NW_025422045.1, from coordinate 8,905,862 downwards.
TTCATGCTTTCCTGGTAAGATCAGAAACAAGACAAAATACATGCTGTCGCTTCTTCCATTCAACATTGTATTGGAGGTTCTAGTCAGGGCAATTAGGCAGAATAAATAAATAAAAAGTATCTGAATTAGAAAGGAAGAAGCAAAATTATCTCTGTTCACAGATGACAGGATCTGTCTATTTAAAAAAACTATTAGAACTGCTAAACAAGTTCAGTAAATTTGGAGGCTATAAGATTGATATATAAAAAGCAATGATATTTCCCTACATTGGTAATGAACAATCTAAAATGAAATTAAGAAATTATCCCACTCATAATATCATGAGAAAGAATGAAATATTTAGGAATACATTTAATTTTTTTAAAAAAGATTTTATTTTATTTATTTGACAGAGATTACAAGTAGGCAGAGAGGCAGGCATGGGGGCTGTGTGGGCAAAAGCAGACTCCCCACTGAGCAGAGAGCCCTATTCAGGACTCGATCCCAGGACCCTGGGATCATGACCTGAGCTGAAGGCAGCAGCTCAACCGACTGAGCCACCCAGGTGCCCCAGGAATACATTTAATTAAAGAAGCACAAGACTTATATTCAGAAAACTACAAAACATTGGTGAAAAAAAAATTTTTTTTTAAAGATCTGAATAAATGGAAAGACATTCCATGCTCAGGTACCACAAGTACTAACTACACAGGGTTTCTTTTGAATGTGATGAAAATGTTTCAAATTGACTGTGGTGATGGTGGAAATCCGTGGAAATCCTAAATCCATATCCGTGGAAATACTAAAAACTATTATATTTTACACTTTAAATGGGCAAATTGTATGGGCTGTAGGTTATACTTCAACAAAGCTGTTTCTTTTTTAAGTTTTTATTTTAATTCCAGTTAGTTAGTATGCAATGTTATATTCATTTCAGGTAAATAAAGCTGTTTTTTAAAAATATAAAAAGTAAATAGTACAAAAAAAATTATAAAAAGTAAATAAATAGCCAGCTCCTGGCTAGCTCAGTTGATCTCAGGGTCCTGAGTTTGAGGCCCACATTGGGGTAGAGATTACTAAAAAATAAATAACTTAAAAAAAAAAAAAGAAAGGAAGGAAGAAAATAAACACAATGATAACTCAGCTTGTTTTGTAGAGTGCCCAGACACTCAGAATTGCATCCCCAGAGCGGTTCCCACACCCCCTTCAGTTGTGGATGTTTCACCATGATTCTCATTTCATGCGTGAGAAAACATACTCAGAAAAGCAAATTTCATGTTTTCATCCAGCAAATAATCCTTGAGGCCAAAGAGTTGGTCTTGTCTAAGGGCCCACAGTGAAGAGGTGGAATGAAGGAGGGTTTCCAGGTCTCCTGTCCCACTGTTGCTGACCCTGCGGCCTAAACTTCAGCAGCCATGTTAGTTCCTGGATCCCATAAGGTCCTGGGCACTAGGAGTCTTGTCTGAGGATATAAGTCTCTAAGATACTTGTTCGTTCGTCTGGCCCAGTCTGGGCCTCCTAGCAACCAGAGGTTTGATGTGATTCCTGGGAGCAGTCTGCACTCAGTGCCTGGCCTGGGAAGCCCTGTGGTGTATGGGGGTCCAGTACTGCTCTTCCTCCCAAAGTCATATATACAATCCAAAGTCTTGGACCACCTCTTCTCTGAAGCAAGAGCCCAGCTCAGCCTGGAGGGGAAGGAGGGGAAGCTCCTCTATTGGAGGAAGCTAGGGTGTGGGCGTGGGGGCCAGGGTACTTGGTCTAGGAGTTAGCAATTATCTGTGTTTGGATTTCCAGGTGACCATGAGGCCAAACTGGGGTTTTCTCTAACGGGGCTGTGAATTGGGAGAGGGGATGGGAGTCTAGTCCCTTCCCTTCTGCCGAGTTAGGTCAACCTCCCCTTTGTTCTCCCCCATTTTTTGTCTCTCCAGGTTCTCCTGACAGGACTCCAAAGAAGGATCTTGCTGACCCTTATCTGAGAGGCCAGAGACTAAAGCGATGCAGTGAATTCTGAAGGCTGAGAAGCAGAGGACAGGTCTTTTGGTTTTCAGATCTAGACGTGAATTCCAGGTTCACCCGATCCGGCTGTGGGACCTTGGGCAAGCAGTGCAGCACGCTGAGATGCAGTTTCCCTGGGTGTTCAATGGTTCCCTCTACGCAGTCGGTTTTGGAGGGAAACGTTCAGGAGGGAGGCCGCAGCTCAGCAATTCCCGCGGAGCTGGGACAAGGGCAAATCCAAGGGTGGGTCAAAGGGCGCCTAGGTAGTTCCTATCCCTGGCTTCTGGGACAACGACGTGCAGCGGCGTGGGCGACTCGACCGGGGCCCCACACCTCGCGTCGCTGTCCCCTCAGATCTGGCAGGGCTGACACACCCGGCACCCGGGCGGGGGCGGGCGCGGGAAGGGGCGGGCCCTCGGCTAGGCTGGGAGGAGGGTGGAGCAGCGTGCGGAGCGCGGCCGCGAGGGGAGGTAGGCCCGGGCGCACAGTCGGGCGCGGGAGTCCCTCCCGCGGGCTGGGCACCGCGGGCTGACGCGCACCGCTCGCGGAACGCAGGCGGCGCCAGGGGCAGCCGGGCGAGCGCCGGGGCTTCGGCGGTGCAGGGCGGAGGCGGAACAGGAAGGCACAGGCGGCGCAGCAGCTTCTCCCGGCGCGGAGAGGGGGCTCGTCCCCTGCTTCCCCCTGAGGGTGCCCGCCCCACCCCTGCCCCAGGCTCCTGTAGAGGACACGTGTCAGCACGTTCCCGCCGTTGTCGTCTCACCCCATGTCATAGCCCCTCCCCGGGGCCTGGGACACCCCCTCCCCCGGCCCCATTATTCCCAGGCCCAACCTCCCACGCAGAACCGAGGTCCCGGCCGGGTCCTTTTCCTCCACCGGCCCGTCTCCCCAGACAGCGAGCGCCCCGGCCCGGGCCCCAGCCGAAGACACTCGACACACGTTCTGACCCCTGTCATCTCATCCCTCAGCCCAGCGCCACCCCGGAACCCCGGTGTCCTTGGCCCATTGTCCCTGGGCCTGGCTCCGCGCTGACCGCAGGCTCGGCCCTAGCCCCTGACCCGCGCGTCTCCCCCGGCAACGCGCCGCCACCCGGGATGCAGCCGGGAGGCTGGGCGGCGGTCAAGGAGGTGGCGGGCCGCGACGTGCTGGCTGCCGACCTCCGGTGCAGCCTCTTCGCCTCGGCGCTGCAGAGCTACAAGCGCGACTCGGTGCTGCGGCCCTTCCCCGCGTCCTATGCCCGCCACGACTGCAAGGACTTTGAGGCCCTGGTGAGTGTGCTTCTCTCCACCCCTTCCCGCGCTGTCCTCTGCGTCCCAGGCCACGTGGCCTGTGGACCCGTATTAGTGAACACGCCAGCCCCCAGACTTAACATTCCCAGCCGGGCCTTAAGGAAGGTTTCCATGAACTCACAACACCCATACCCTAATATCGACAATCCCAAGGCCCTTGGTGGTTACTCCCTCATGTTAATGACAAGTAACTCCCAGGAGTGAAGTTAGAATTCAGTAGTCACGTAAGCCTCCACAAAATTTCCTACCATGGCCAGCAGTAGGGGGGTTGATCTGAATCAGATGCTTCTACTAAGTAAGAAGTTATTCATCTCTTTACAAGTAATCAGACACTAATAATCACCAAAGCCACCCAGACCTTGATCTTCAAATGAGGTAATATGTGGGCAGTACTTTTATGTAATTGTAACATACCCTCTGCATGTCAGCTGTTATTTCTCCCATGATTCAGAAGGCACTTAATTTCTTACAGAGTTCACCTCAGGGTCAGCATTCCAGATATCAGTTGTCTTTGTAATTCAAATGTTTGGAATTACCTAGAAAAACACAGTTTACAAAAATCAGTTCTATAAGAAGTAGAGAATCAAAATAGCCTATAATCATTAAAGGCATTGAGTGAGTAGTCAAAGATTTTCCCTCAAAGAAAACTCCTGACCTACCCGGTTTCCTTGGTGAATTCTACCAAACACTGAGAGAATAAGTTCTTCCAGTTTCATTTTGTGTAAAATTCTTTCAGAGTATTGAAAAAGAGGCTAATGTAAGCTTGATCTAAATCTGATAAGGATAACACAAGAAAAGAAAATTATAAGCCAGTGTCACTCATGAGTATAAATATAGAAATCCTCAAAAAAAAATTGCATCCTGATTCTGGCAATGTATAAAAAGAATAATTCCCCATGAACAGGGTGGATTTATTCCAGGTATCAAAATTAGTTAAACATTAAAAAAAAATCAATGAATGTTATGAACCATGTTAACAGATTAAGGCAGATATTTTGAATCAACAGATGCTTAGAATTTTCTCTGATGAGGTGGTCAGGGTCGGATTCCCTCTTTGCTATCACTCTTAAGAGGTCTAGGGACAAAGGCCCAGCCTCCTGCCCTTATCTGGTCCATTACAGCCCAGGCCAGGGATGTGTTGAGGGCACCCCAGGCCTTGACCACAGTGCATAGGCATTTCAAGATACAGGGAGTGGGGGTTGGAGAAAGATAAGCCAACTGACTTCCCTCATGGTTTGTTCTGAAAACTCAGATATTCAGTTTTGTGAGTTTGTGCTATCAGAGCCTTGGGGATAAAACGTCCTTTGGTTTTGTCAGGAGTTATTTATGGATGTCTGCTGTGGGCCAGGTGCTAAGAGTACAGAATTAAAGGCCCAAGGAGAGATTAACAGTGTGTTCAGCTGTATTATGGAGTAAGTCTCTATATACAACATAGAAGTCCAGGGCTGGAATCCCAGTCCTTGGCAGTGGACTAGGGTCAGGGAGCACTAAGTAGGGGCTGTGGCTGATGCTATGCTGAGTCCCCAGGGACATGGAGGATTTTTGAGGAGCAGAGAGCAGGGAAGAGGTATTCCAGGAAGAGCAGCAGGATGGGCAGAAAGCCAGGAGCTCATTGAGAAGGACAAGTCTATACTTTAGTGTGGCTACCAAGGGGAACAGGAAGAGATGAGGTTGACCAGAGCACACAGAGCTGGGCATGTTTTGCCAAAGATGTGTTGATTTTACCCTTGGGCAGAGGAGGGCATGGTGAGATCCAGGATGCATTGTTTTGTTTTGTTTAAGATTTTATTTATTTGAGAGTGAGTGCCCAAGTGGGGGTGGGCAGAAAGAGAGGGAGAAGCAGATTCTCCTCTGAGCAGAGAGCCCGATGTTGGGCTCTATTATAGGACCCCAAGATCATGATCTGAGTTGAAGGCAGATGCTTAACTGACTGAGCCACCCAGGTGCCCCCAGGATGCATTTCTGAAAGACCCCTGAGGAGGCAGGGTGAGAGAGGGAATACGTCAGGAGGAGTAGACAGAGGAGGAGAGATTAGGGTCAGCAGAGATGGTGCCCCACAATGCACCTTATTAATTCTGACCAAGAAACATCCAAATGGACTAGAATGCTCATTATGTTTTTTTCCTGCTGGAAGGTCTTCTCCGCAAACAGAATGAGGTTTGTTTGACAAATATGGGATAAAAGCAAAGGGAGCTTTGGAATTATTTTGATGTGCTTGTGCTTTTTAAAATTTTATTTTTATTTTAATTTTTTAAAAGATTTTATTTATTTATTTGACAGAGAGAGAGATCACAAGCAGGCAGAGAGTGGGAGAGTAGGCTCCCCGCTGAGCAGAGAGCCCAATGCAGGGCTCGATCCCAGGACCCTGGGACCATGACCTGAGCTGAAGGCAGAGGCTTTAACACACTGAGCCACCCAGGCGCCCCTAAAAATTTATTTTTAATTATGCAAACAATGGTTGGATATATTTTTGTTAAAAAAATATACAAATGATATGGATAAAGTAAAAGTGCCCCCAGCAGAGCATTCCACATTCCCCATAGGTATCAGTGCTCTCAGTTGAAGGCACTTTCTTCCTTCCTGTCGTATCTATAACCTCTTAGGAGAGCACCGGCGATTAAGGTAACCCCAGATAGCAGCTTCTCATTTGTAGGGACAGACTGTTTAGGCATGGGGCTCTTTGTGCCAGTTCTAGCCAGGGCACCCTTGCTCCCAGGTGCCACTGAAGAAACATGGAGGGGTTCTTCCCATCCTGTTCTGGTGCCTTATTCCTTATTGGGCACCATTGTGAGGGAAGCTAGGCCAGGCTCACCAGCTTCTTGGCTGTGGGTAGGTATGGTTTTAACGAGCAGTTTCCCTGGAGAAGGCCACTCACCAGGCAGGGCCTTGCACCAGGACTTCTGGGGGCCTGCACACATTCTTAAATAAATATACTTTAGGTTTCATTTTGCTACATGTTACATGAATTGTAGAAAAGATGCAGAGAACTTGGTATCTGGACCTGTACCTGACTCAAAGCTTAGCTTTTTATTATTTTTAAGTAAACTGTACCTCCAATGTGGGGGTTGAATTCATGACCCTGAGATCAGGAGTCCCGTGCTGTACTGACTAAACCAGCCAGGTGCCCCCTCAAAAGTTAGCTTTTAGAGAAAACGGAATCAGGTCCGGATTTGGCCTTCTGGATTATTTTGTGGTTACCTGAAGAATGAAGGTATAGAGCTGTTAAAAAGTCTCTCATTGTTAGCTAAGAGCTCTTGGAAATAATGTGAAACAGTGTATCATTTTCAGCCACTTTTATTTATTTATTTATTTTTAAAGATTTTATCTATTTATGTATTTGACAGAGAGATCACAAGTAGGCAGAGAGGCAGGCAGAGAGAGAGGGGGGAAGCAGGCTCCCCGCCGAGCAGAGAGCCAGACTCGGGGCTCTATCCCAGGCCCCCCGGGATCATGACCTGAGCCGAAGGCAGAGGCTTTAACCCACTGAGCCACCCAGGTGCCCCTCAGCCACTTTTAAATCATTTTCTCTCCACTGTTATTACACACCTATAACACATGGGTTGTTTCCAAAACTTAGAGCTCTGGCTGAATTACTTTATTGACTGTGGCTTTCCTGAGAACATCCCCTACTGAACCAAGCTCTTGGCTTTAGGCATGGCTCTGGCCTTATTTTGCCACAGTCCCTGCAGTCCCAAATCATCTCTCCAGTGCCTTGTTTGGAGGACATTTCCATTCTGAGTCAGCTCTTCAATTTTGCACTGGGAGTTCTTTGTATTCCCAGGGTCTGGCCTGAGACGTGCTTATCACATGTTTGAACAATCATATTAGGTATGTGACTGACTGAGGGTTTGCCTCTGACTGAGGGTTTCTAACCCTGTTCCCTTGGGAAGAGGATTGGCTAAGCTCCTATAAGGTAAGAGACCCTCTAAGATTCTTGGGATGTCCTGTAGCCCTGACAATTGACCCCTGAACTTAAGGTTGAGCTATCCTGGGTACAGTTCATATTCTCTGAGTCACTTTACACAGAATCATGTCACTGGCATCACAGCTGTTAAGTTTTTTGTTTTGTTTTTCCGCTGGAAAACATTATGCCCCAGTTCACCATTAGCCTGAAGACCCTTTTAAGGGGTAGGCGGTTGTGGGGGAATTAATTGTATTAATTCCAGCCCTTTAATTGTATTAATTCCAGTCCTTTACCACCCAGAGTCTGGTTGAGGACCAGCCTCATCAGCATCACCTGGGAGCTAGCTAGAAATGCAGAATGTGGACGCCTCCACCCCCAGACCTACCCAATCAATACCTGCATTTTAATAAGATTCTTGGGCATTTGTGTGCACTGTAAAGTCTGAGAAGCACTGTATCTAGCCTACCCCATTCCTTTCTACTATTTTGGGGGCTGAACTGCACTAATTGACTCTTCTGGTTCTGGTCTGTGGCTTGTGCTGTCTAGCCAATCTGTGTCCCCAATGTCTGAGTTAAACCATGAATAAGCTGCTCTCTGTGCTGACTCCAGGGAATGCCTGTCCTCTCCACACCATCTTCCTCTTTGTCCAGACAAACTTTTCTTAATGCTTTAGGACATAACTGGAACCTCATCTTATTCTCAACCTCTACCCCCAGCAGTTAGGAGTCCTTCCTTTGCGAGCCTTCAAGATTTTAAAAATTTTGCTCTTTTAAATGCTGCTATGACAAACTACCTTGTAGAGTAATCATTGTTTACATCTCTAGTTATTTTCTTGAGATAAATTCTAAAGGGTGAAATTGCTGGCTCAAAGGGTAAGCAACCTCTCTAAGTGAGACTTTTTTTTTTTTTTTTTTAAAGATTTTTTATTTATTTATTTGTCAGAGAGAAAGCGAGCGAGATCGAGCACAGGCAGACAGAGTGGAAGGCAGAGTCAGAGGGAGAAGCAGGCTCCCTGCGGAGCAAGGAGCCCGATGTGGGACTCGATCCCAGGACACTGGGATCATGACCTGAGCCGAAGGCAGCTGCTTAACCAACTGAGCCACCCAGGTGTCCCTAAGTGAGACTTTTAATGCTTATTTTCAGATTATAAATTGAATATTGACATTTACTGGGGAAGGTCACTCTTTATAAAACTGTCAACCTTGGCTGGCATTAGAATCCCCTGGAAAGCTTTGAAAAATAGTGATGTCTGGACCCTATCCCTGGAGATTCCAATTTCATCTCTGAGGTAGAGCCTGGGCATTGGGATATTGTGTTTATTTGCAGAGAATATATATGTTTGTTTGTTTAAAGATTTTATTTATTTTTATTTGACAGAGAGAGAAATATCACAAGTAGGCAGAGAGAGAGAGGAAGGGAAGCAGGCTCCTTACTGAGCAGAGAGCCCGATGTGGGGCTCAATCCCAGGACCCTGAAATCATGACCCGAGCCGAAGGCAGAGGCTTAACCCACTTAGCCACCCAGGCACTCCTGAATATGTAATTTTATTTACTTTTGTTTTTGTTTTGCTTTGTTTTTTAGCAGCAAAGCAAGGTTTATTGAGCAATAGCAAAGTGATAGCACAAAGCTCCCAAAGAGGGAGGGGACCCAACGGGTTGTCTGGGAATATGTAGTTTTAAGATTTTCCTATTAATTGATCATTTTCATGAACACCCATCTGCTGGGTAGTGAGGAAATGATGATGATTAGATTCAGTCCAGCCCGTAAGTGTCCATTTAGGTACATATGTGATATCTCAAGGTCAAATTCTGTCTCAGATTACCTATTTAGTTCCCTTCTCTCAGAGGTGGTCTCTGAAGAATATACAGATATAGAAATATAGAATATATTTCTATATGCCATACAGATATATAAATATAGAATATACAGATATAGAAAGGTATACAGATATAAAAAGATTTGGATCAGACGTAGGTTATGTGGTGTGACTGTTGGTAGATGTGTGGCTAGAAAGGTGTCTCAGCCTGTGGGATAACAATATGGAGAACCCAGGGGTGGGATCATCCTTCAGTACAGACTACCTCCTTCCTTCCCAACCATCCCAGAAATGCAGGCTTTTCCTTATCGAATTGATGAGCAGGAGAGAGGAGGCATTTGATTAATAATAGTACAGTATCTAATGCTTGCATAATACTAATAGCACTGAACTACCTGCCTGGCACTCTTTTGAACTGTTTCTAGGTAGAACTCATTTAATCATAACGACTCAGTGATAGGGGTTCTCTTATCTCTGTCACCATCAGCTAATCAGTCTCAGCGTGGGTATTACACCACCTTCCAGGTCCTAGATAATGGCGGCCTGCCCCCAGAGAACCATTCCTTTAGAGGGACCCCACAATGACTGCTTGTGTGAAGAGTTCTCTTATAAAGTAGATTCTGACCCTCAGTCTGTTTTCATTAATCTGGATTTTTGTGCAAACCAAGGTATACCTACATATAACAGCAGTGGCCACTTTTCCCGGCTTCATCCCAGCAGCCCAGTGGTTCCCCCCATCCCACCCACTTTGCCCTTCCAGGTGTCACTTTATCAGTTTGGTTCCTGAGGCCAGTGACTTTGGCTGTACCTTTTGGTTCATTCCCTTCTAGCATCTTCTCCCACATCTAGTAATTAGGATCTCTGGTATTTTTATAGGTAAGGATTCCCCCCCCGCCCCCACCCCAGAGTTCTTTCTTTCCTGCTGCCTGCCCTTTTAGAACAACATTAATTAATATCTAAACCTGAGTCTCCCCACCTTTTCCTGGTGGTGAGAATCGCCTGTGGGAACATCTGTAAACACAGATTCCTGGGCCTCCTCATCAGGAGATTGTGATCTTGGTGTTTGCAGACCGTCCACTGGGCTGTCCTGTCACTTCCTTACTCAAAGCAAGCACAGGAGTTGCTTGGTTATTGGTCTTCTCTTTCCTCTGTGTGTCCCCTCGTGGTTCCTTACCCTTGATCTCTCAGTCACCCAAACCACCTCTTTCTTGAGAGACCAGTGCTGGTCATCAGTCAGGCCCTGCCTAGGCTCCTTGACCCCTTCTCCAACTGAATACTTCTTTATTTCTCAGAGCAGAGGCTGTGAAAGTGGGGTTTGTGGGATAACAGGCTCTATTTGTTCCCTTTGCCTTCTAGAAATTGGTAAATTTAAAAAAAAAAAAAAAGCAGCAGCTTGCTGATTTCTTTTGAAAAGAAAGACATCTGAGCCTCCATAGCCCAGCTGGATCCTGGCACCCTTGGATAGAAACCAGCTGGGGGTTGGTGGCTGGGCCCTTTGTTGGGCCAGGGATGTCCAGTTCAATGCAGTCCTCACCACTCTCTCCTAGATGCCTCCCATGCTCATTTTCATGACTCTTTGGCTCCAAAGGCATTTGAGCTTGGGACCACCTTTTGCCTGTCCCACTGAGAGTGCCATCTGCTCTGCCTCTCAGAATCCTCCCCACCACTGTGTCCTACCCACTCCATAAACCCTTCCCTCCACCTTCTCCTCGAATCCCCAGAAATGCCTTCCTTCCTCCTGAACTCTTCTCCTCAGTCAAGTTTTTGAGAAATGCCTTCCACTATCTTGAGCTGCGGTTTGTCTCTTACCTGCATGGAGGGTTTTCTGATTCCTGACCCTGCTCCATACTACAGGTGACGTACATATTTCTCTGTAACTTTGACAGGGCTTAGGCTCAGCCAGTATTTGTCTCAGTTGTATTATTTGGTGGTGGTGGTGGGGTGGGGGGTATCTCCAGGAACATACCAGATAAGCTTCCCAAGCACCCTCTTAAAGTTTTGTCAGAATTGCTCCTTGGAGCTAAAATACTGAATCCATTAAAAATTTCTCCATTGAAGGGTGCCTGGTTGACTCAGTCTGTGGAGCATGCAACTCTTAATCTTGGGGTTGTGGGTTCAAACCCCACGTTAGGTGTAGAGATTACTTAAACCTTTAAAACAAACAAATAAATACATTTCTCCATTGATTTGTTGGGAGAGGATCCCAGAGAATGGACTCTGAAGTCAGGCCGCCAGGCTTCATGTCTCTGCCCTACCACTGAATAGCAATGTGACCCTGGGAAAGAGCTGAACTTCTCCAGACCTGTTCCCTCCCCCTTTAACACAGGCTGTGTGGAGGCTAAAATGATGATGCATGCCTGGCATTTAGCCTGGCACCTGGTATATGGTAAGGCCTGAATAAATAGTAGCTGTTACTGTCTTGTTCTGAACCTCATGCCAAGTTCTAGGCCAGTTGCTGGGTCTCCAGGAGACATGAGATGTGGTTGGCCCTCAGGAAGTGCTTGTCTCAACTGGATTTGAGGTGACTCCAGAGAGTCAAGTACCAACATGGGATTTTGCCTAGAGGACAGGGGAACACAGAGATCCTGGGTGATCAAGGACAGGGAGGTGAATTTAGGCTGGCCTTGAGGACCCCATGAAATATTATGCTGGGCAGCTGCAGAAGCATACTAAAGGGAGAAATAGCATGGGGGCAGTGGGTGGGAAGTTTGTGGTAAGAGGCGCTGTTAGGAAGAGAGGCCAGGTCAGACCAGATGTCCAAGGGCCTTGTTAAAGGAAGTGTTGTTAGCTTTGGCAAACTATGTATAAGCCACCTAGTTAAATTTGAATTTCAGATAAGCAACAGATAATTTTGAAAGTGCAAGTATGCCCCCAAATATTGTATGGGTTATACTTACACTGAAAGAATGAATTTTGTTGTTTACCTGAAATTCAAACTTAACTGGTGAGACAGTAGTTTATCTGGCAACCCTGCTTGTATGCCTGGTTCCCAGAAGGCCCTGCTCAAGTGCAGACAGGTTTTACTCAGGAGGAAGAATTCTGTTAACTTGTTGGAGCAGATTTATTTCTCAGAGTAGCATGAAAGTGAAATGGGACTTAAGGGAGGTCAGTTGAGGGGTTAAAGAGTGGGGATAAAGCAGGCAGCCTGGCAGGACACATAGGGGTCCTGTCTGGACAGGCAGCAGTGAGAGGGCAGCAGCTCTGGAAGAAGGCTGGCTCCAAGGAGGTCTGAGGGGGGCCTGGGTCCCACCCAGAGCCAGGAGGGTTCTCTCCCACTTTCCCAGACTGAACCCCTAAAAGGGGCCTGGCTTAGCTGACTGGCCTTTTGCAGGCTCCCTGTGCCCAGGTCTGGACTATTGGCAAGGGTTTGTGGCTCACAGTTGGAATTGGAGAATAGGAGTGATGAGGACAGTCATTGTGGGAGAGAATACTCAGCTCTGTCCCTGTGATAACAAGGATGGACCAGGAGAAGAAAAGAAGGACAGAGGCCACAGGCTGCTGGGGTGTGTTCTCTGTGCAGGCAGCAGGCAGTGGGGACGGCCACTGGAGGGTACCCTCAGTGGCTCCCTACAGTCTATAGAACAAAGCCAGAGTCCCCAGGGTGGGTCAAGGTCATTCGCAAACTGATGTTACCCTCTCACTTCTCTTGGTGACCCCTCCCCCACGCCCCAGGCACATGGAGCCTCCTACAGTTCATAATGACAACCATCATGACAGTCCCACTAACATTGGAGTACTTAATATCCTCCGATGGAGCCATCCAGGTACCGTCATCCATGGTTTTTAACTGGATCCTCACTGACGCTCCACAAGGCATGTAGAGAGGGTTCTATTAGAAGTTCAAGGCTAGGGGTCCCTGGGTGGCTCAGCGGGTTAAAACCTCTGCCTTCGGCTTAGGTCATGCTCCCAGGGTCCTGGGATCTAGCTCTCTGCTCAGCAGGGAGCCTGCTTCCTCCTCTCTCTCTGCCTGCTTCTCTGCCTACTTGTGATCTCTGTCTGTCAAATAAATAAATAAATAAATAAATAAATAAATAAATAAGGTTCAGCGCTAGTGATAACTCTTTGGAAATAGAGATAGGAATAAACAAACAAATAAATAAATAAGGTTCAGCGCTAGTGATAACTCTTTGGAAATAGAGATAGGAATAAAGTAGCCCCGAAATGTTTCTGATTTTCATTTGCCGAGTTAGGAAATAAAGCCCCCAAGGTCAGCAACAGCCAACTTTCTAGAAAAATGGAAAGGAAAAGAAATGGACGTGTAGAGATAGACCTGGGACCTTCTTTCTTCTCAGCAACCCAACGTGGAAGCAGTGGGAGTGAGGAGATGAGTGGGTTGGCTCCTCAATGAAGCCCCATATGCCCCAGAGGCTGGCCTCTTTTTGTGAGAACACCACAGACATAGCTGCTGGGGTCCTCAAAGAAGTCACCACACTCACACTCAGGGAAGCCCAAAGCCATGGATTCCCCACTCATAGATTCTTCCAGTCCAGGTACAGTTTACTATTCTGGGTCATTTTTCCCAAAGCAGTATTTCCTGCTTGTGTATGGAGTTGCTATACTCCAAAAGACATGTTAACAGGGAGTTAACTCATGTTGAAGGGAAAAGGCTTTGTTCACCCTCTACTCACACTTGCATATACCGTGTATTTGGTAACACCTCCTGGGAGGTGGTGGTATCCCATAATCAGACATTAATATTCCTGCAGCCAAATGTATCCCATCAACAGCAACAGGAAGTGGGAAAAGTAAAGATTAAACTAACCTCAAAGCATCTCAGGTCAGGTTTTGTACCAAATGGGTTATGGAACTATGTTTCAGTGTTCAGAGCTTTTGGAGTTTGGTATTTGGAAGGGGGTTCCCAGAGCTGTACCTTTCTTTCCCTCTTAGGAAATTCCTTGAAACATGAAACATGAAACATGAAACATGCAGTTTGCCTACTTCACCATGTGAGGGCACCCCGTTATCATTTTGTTCAGGATCCTTGCTAATGGAGGTTTTTTCCTCATTGCAGCTTGCAGATGCCAGCAAGTTACCCAACCTGAAAGAACTTCTCCAGTCTTCTGGAGACAAAGACGTACGGGCCAGGGATCTGGTGAGCTGGATTTTATCCTCAAAGGTCCTGACAATCCACAGTGCAGGGAAGTCAGAGGTGAGACTTTGGTCTATAGGACAGCAGATCCCTAGGGCTTAAGAGCTCTGGGACCTCCTCCTGCACCAGAAAGGCCTGGGAAGCTTGCTGAAAATGCAGCTTCCTGGACCTTGCCCTGAGAGATGCTGATTCTGTGTCTGGAGTGGGCTCAGGAACTTGCACACTGGCAGTGCGAAGCAGTGTTCTCCCCATTACGGTGAACCTGGAGCAGGCCCCCGGGTACCTCTCAGTATCTCCGTCTCCTCATCTATAAATAGTATACTTCCATCAGGGAACTGGCTGTGAGAATGGCATGAATATTCCCAGCTAGAAGAATGCCTTGGGGTACAATCTAAGGGCTCAGGAAATGTTGGGTATCACAACGGTGGACCCTTGACCACACCTTAAGAAACACTGGCCTCATCCAGTTGTCAGGAAACACAAAGGAAGAACCTGGTTCATGAAACACTTTAGGCACTGGGGTCAAATCCCACTTCAATCTAACATTCAGTCTCCTTTTCCCCATTTGTACATTGAGAATATTAATATTATCACAGAGGGGAGCTATGGTAGAATGTATGGCACCCCTAGTATAATTTGTGGCACAGACTAGACATTCCATAATCTGGTTTCCCTTGCCTGGCCAGGATCTCCCAGGGTCAGGCTGGGAGGACAAGGACCGGAGCATGGGACTGCAGACCCTCTGGCCTTGTGCTCTTGCCTCAGAACAGAAGCAGGGGTTTATCTGTGTTGTTCTTTACTTCGTCAGTTTCAATTTAAGAGCATTTAATTTTTACAAGCTCCTGCCAAAGACAAAAACCCTCCTCAAGTGGCAGAGAATTGGGTGTTTCAGATTCTGGTGTCCACGGGTGTCCACCTATGTTGGTAAAGGGTCAGTAACAGAGAGCCCTGGAGTGGTAGTTAGGAGACCTATAATCAAGTCTGGGCTATATTGCTGACTCAGAGAAGATATCTCCGTTTCACTTCTGTCATCTGCTAAGTTGAGATTTATTCATTCCTTTATTTATCGTCTTCAAGCATCCACTAGATGTTGGGTGCTGGAGCTAAAGTAGATTAAGACAGTGGTTCCTTGACTTTTAATTATGGGTCAGTTAAATTTTGTTAAAATGTGGAGTGGAGTGTTGGTACTCCACATATGGAGTGAGGATTATTAGCTTCTTATTTTTATTTTATAGCTCAAGTAAGGACATTAGGCTGCTATGTCTCATCACTTTATAAAAATATATTTTAGTACAAAAAAGGAGGATGGTCTCAAAAAAATGACACAGACAGGCTCGTGGCAACCTGACAGCAATATAAACGTATTTGTTACTTTGTCCTTAGTTTTCTCATTTAATCACAACCCAGAGAAAACTTTGCCACAGACTGGTTTTGGTCTATGACTTGCTGTTTAGAAATTACCCAAATGATGTGGTCCCTGCCCTGAGAAGGATCACTGCCCGTCAGGAAGAGCTTACTCTTCTGTATCCATTCGGTTTTGTTGTGTAACAAACCATTCCCAAAACCTAGTGGCTTAAAACAACATTGATTGTTTCTCAAGATTCAGTGGGTTAGTTGGGTTGTTCTTCTGGATGGGGCTGGATGATCTAGAGTAGCCTCACAGGTCTAGGTCTTGAGCTGGAATGGCTGCTTTGGTGGGGGCCTCCTCTGTGAGGCCCTCATCCTACTGAAGGCTAGCAGGGGTTGTCCCCATGGCAGTGAAGGGTTCATAGCAGCTGGCCCTTTTCAAGTTTCTGCTTGCTATATTTGGCCAGGGTCAGAGCAAGTCACATGGCCAAGTCCAGATTCAAGGGGCAGATAAGTAGATGTCACCTCTTAGGGGAGTTCTGGAGTTCCCACCCACAAAGTCAGTTAAAGAGGGGCAAATGGACAAGGATGGGAGGAAACATTTTTGGCCATTCTTGCACTTGATTCCACCTTTCTACCTCCTGAGATTATTGTAAAGATGGAATGCAGGAAATGGATGCGATAGTGTTATGAAAATTAGAGGTAGTCTTTAGTTAGAAGAAAGAGTTCATGCTTTGCAGCTTGGTGTAGGGAAAAATAGTATTAGAGGGAAGCAGTCTTGAGCTGTAAGCTCTGAGTGTACTTATAAACTGTTGTCTGTATTCTCGTGCAACTAGTTGTTCTCATGAGCAGAGCCTGTAGGAGGTTAAGCCCAAAGCTCTAGGATGCCATTTTGGCAGCACATCTTACCAGGTTCCCAAATAAAACTGCCACTTCCTACGTGTTTTCAAGTTCGAAAAGATCCAAAAGCTGACTGGTGCCCCTCACACGCCTGTCCCCGTGCCGGACTTCCTGTTTGAAATTGAATACTCCAACCCAGCGAACGCCAAATTTTATGAGACCAAAGGAGAACGGGACCTAATCTACGCCTTCCACGGGAGCCGCCTTGAAAACTTCCATTCCATCATCCACAATGGGCTGCATTGCCACCTGAACAAGGTGGGGCCTAAACCTCCTGATGTGAGGGTCAGAACCCTGGGGGATTTGCTGGTAGAGGGTGGGGGGAGGGGTTCACTAAGGCCTTGCCCCTCCTAGTATAGTCTGTAGACCAGTAGTAACACCAGCACCTGGGAAGTGAAGATGCAGAATCTTGAGCCCACCCCAGACCTTCTGAATTAGAATCTGATTTTTAATAAGCTCTCTGGGTGATTCTTATACTGATTACAGTTTGAGAAGTATTGATTTGAAGATGGTACCCAACCTTGGCTGCCCATTTGGGGAGCTTTTAAAAATCCCAGTGCTTGGCTGCCTCCCAAACCAATTAAATCAGGATGTCTGGGTATGGGCCCAGACACCAATATACTTTAAAAGTCTGGTGATTCCAGGGTATAGGCAATCCTTGTGACTCAGCATGGTCCCTGGCCCAGCCGCATCCACATCACCTGAGAATTTGTTGGACTTGGGGAATCTCAGCCACACCCAAGATCACCTGATATGGGATCACTTTAACAAGCTCACCAGGTGACTCGTAGGCACGTAAAAATTTGAGAAGCACTTGCCTAGGAGGAGAGCCTCCTAGGAGCCAGAAAAGACCACTTTAGCAGTTCTGTCTGTGTCTTGGGCAAATTTCATTAACCTCTCTGAACCTCAGTGTCCCCATTTGTAAAATAGGATGTCATTACCCACCTTCTGGTGTGCTGAGAGGATTCAAACAGTTTATATATGCAAAAGGCTCTTCCCGTACTAGACTCCAAGAAAGCAAGGGCTGCTTTCATAGGTGGATGGAGAGGGAATCTGGGGTAATTGGAGGGCTGCAGCCTCATCAGAGGGTCTGGTTCTGTGAGCCATGGGCTCAGCTGTGGCTTTTGCAGCCTCGGGGCTAGAGAGACTTTTCCAGCACTGCTGTAGCTGATTAGTGCAGTTGGGTTTTGCGTAGGATGACGGGCTTGTTTATACTGGCTCTCAGCGTATTTTTATGGCCAGGCTACTGGAATCCAGGGGGCCTCTGCTTCACGGCAGAGCCGGCCTGGAAAAGCTGCCTGCAGATTACAGGCTAATACAGCAGACCTTCACTTCACTGTCTGGGGAGTTGCTGCGTAGAGGCATCTCGTCAGTCTCTATTGGTAAAGCGGATGCTCCATTGGCCACTTCTGTCTGGGTTTCCAGTGAGGGGCTTGCTTGAGGGAGCTTACTTGCCAGTTGAAGCTGAGAGATTATTTTCATAGCACAGATACCCAACCTTTCCCACTCTTGTTTCTCTGCTCAGAGCAGTTTTGCTTGAAGTTCTTGAGTTGAGGGGGGTTTCGTCTGTGTATATATTGCAGCCAGAGCTGAGAGTGGGTGTGGAGTCAGAGCAGATGACATCCAGTGTCCTTGGAGAAGGTCTGTGGCAGCTTCTGAGACATGGGGACAGTGTCTTAAGTTGGCAAGGGGCTTCCCAAAGGTAAAGCAAAGGCTCGAGTTTCATTCCCCTTAAGCTTCACTGAACCAGCTTAGAATTGTGGAAGCCTGGGGCCCCTGAAAAAGACATCTCTCAGTCCCCAAGCTTAGGATGTTCAGTGAGCAGTTTGAGTTTACTCAACAGATGCAGACACTGCAGCCCGAAGATAGCAATTGAATTTCAACTTCAATTTCAAAGTCCATCCATTGGTAGCAGCTACCTGAAATGAGAAGGATTCAGAGTCAGGATGACTGAGTGCCATGACTGGTACCGTTCTGCTGGCTATCATGGTTGACTGTTGACCCTTTGCTGTGGTCTACTGTGGGCAGAAGATGAGTTTGCTATGCCTGCTGTAGCCTCAACCTATGGGTATATCACCTGGGCTCATTCTCTCTCACCTGACATGCTTCCTCATGGAGGACATCAAGTTAGCCCCTACTACTAGGGACCTGCCTCCTAGATTTTGGACATTTTCCTGGTTGACACCAATATGAAGAGTAATACTTACCCTGCCCTTAATACAGGCCTGCCTTATATGGTAACAGGTTCTGGTCTGAGATTCATTTCTTTTCCACATGGACAACTTAGGTCCTTTCTACCCTCAAGTGTGATCCTCCTCCCTGTGCATAAGTGCATGACTTGGCTTCTGGAGGCTGTCAGTGTGACCATGCTAGATGCATTCGTGTAACAGGAATGACTAATATATTTTGACACACATGCCCTCTCCTTTCATGTGCTGGGGTCCTGCTCAGTGTTATGTACATTATCTCATTGAATACTCCTCTGTGATGTTGTGAAGGAGATACACTTGTCAACATTTTGTAGACGTAGAAACCGACACCCAGAGAGTTTCTATAACTTGCCAGCTTGTTGGAGGTACAGTTAGGATTAAAACTCAGGTCTGTCAGGTCTCTTCTATGTTTTTCTCATTCAAACTTGACCACTAATTTGCCAGGCTAGGTGGGCACATCCACAATCAAGTTAAACTGTCATCAGATGGGAATATGTTTAACTACTACTCTGAGATGATGTCTTAGAATGAACTGACATTATATACCTTTTCCCGGGGGAAAAAGAGGCTTAAGAATTTGTTGTTTACAGTTTTATTGAAGAAAGACCTATGTCATCTTGCTGTGCCAACTTTACATTCACTCAGCCCTGTTTCTTTGTTAACCTCTGCCATTCCAGACGTCCTTGTTTGGGGAAGGGACCTACCTCACCAGTGACTTGAGCCTGGCCCTCATTTATAGCCCCCACGGCCTGGGATGGCAGCGCAGCCTCCTTGGCCCCATCCTCAGCTGCGTGGCTGTGTGTGAAGTCATTGATCATCCAGATGTCAAGTGCCAAATGAAGAAGAAGGGTAAGTGAACGCTTGGCCTGGGCCCGGGCTGCAGGCCTATTAAATGTACAGGCTCTTGGGCGCCTGGGTGGCTCAGTGGGTTAAGCCGCTGCCTTCAGCTCAGGTCATGATCTCAGGGTCCTGGGATCGAGTCCCACATCGGGCTCTCTGCTCAGCCTCTCTGCCTGCCTCTCTGCCTACTTGTGATTTCTTTCTGTCAAATAAATTAATTAAATCTTTAAAAAAAAAAATGTACAGGCTCTTACCGTTGGCTCATCTGTTAAATGGAATACCCATCACCTGCCACGGAATGGGCTGGGTCCAAAGCAACGTGGGACAGGAGCTCGCCTTCACAGAGCGAGCAGTCTCCTTGGGGACACGTGATAAAAAAGATACACTTACTACAAGGTGGTGGGCAGAGCATACCACGGAAGGCGGCTGATGAGGTCCACAGGGGCAGCTGAGAAGAAGGTACAATCATAGTATGTCCAAGTGCTCAGGGAAAGCTCTGGGATAGAGGGAGCTTCAATAGGTAAGGGACACCTGAGTGGTTCAGTTGGTTAAGTGTCTGCCTTTGGCTTGGGTCATGATCTTGGGGTCCTGGGATCAAGCCCCACATCGGGCTCTCCACTTGGTGGTGAGTCTGCTTCTCCCTCGCACTCTGTGCTCTCTCTCTCTTGCAAATAAATAAATAATTTAAAAAGTAGATAAAAGGAAAGGTGTGAGGCCAGAATGTGGGCTCTTTGAAGGCAGAAACTGGGTTTCAGTCACTCTTGGGCACCTGGTATCTACAGAGAACCTGGAACCTACTTGGCATTCAGTAGGTATTTGGTCAACTGAAGCTAAAGACACATGTCCAGACCCATCCCTCCAGGCTACTTTGGTGTGTGCCTGGGTAGGCGCCCAGAGGACGTGAGAGGCACCTGAAGCTGTGAGGAGTAAATCCTGGGCTCTCTGGGGACTCGATGACTAGCTAGCCACCTCTAGTCTGATCCATTCCTTCGAGTCTCTGCCTTGTGTGCTCTGCTGTTTTGCCCTTAGTGGCAAAAGAGTCCCAGAACTCTTACTCTAGTCTCCAGAACTGACTGGTTGGTTCCACTGAGAAAACTGTCTGTTCCTGGCCTCTAATGTAGAACAACTGGAATCCTGAGGAATGGGCCCAGGTCTGACGCCACCCTTCCAAAGCAGGCAGCATGAATATCTGCATTTATAATTCTTAGGAAGTTTGCAAACTCTGACCTTAAACAACAGAACAAGACCTTGCAGTGTCTGCTGTCACATAACTTTGCTTGTTTGTTTTTATCAAGCTTCATCATGTTATTAAAAAGTTTGGTGTTTTTTGTTTTGTTTTTTAAACAAGTCTTGGTACAAAGGATGGAACATGAGAGTTCTAAGAAGCTTGAAAATCTGGATGGTTAATTGAAAATGCCTGCTAAGGGACTCATTTTAGGTCAAGTCCTGTACCTAAGCCCAGATAATTTTTTTGTGATGGCCATCAGTCTGCTTCTTCCCTCTGCTTTCCCAACTCAGTTTTTTTTCCCTTGTATCCCTTATTATTTTCCTGGTTTTTGTTTTGTTTTGTGGTTTTTGTTTTTGTGGTTTTTTTCCCCTCTTATTTTTTTTTTTTTTAAAGATTTTATTTATTTATTTGACGGACAGAGAGATCACAAGTAAGCAGAGAGACAGGCAGAGAGAGAGGGGGAAGCAGGCTCCCCACTGAGCAGAGAGCCCGATGTGGGTCTTGATCCCAGGACCCTGAGATCATGACCTGAGCTGAAGGCAGTGGCTTAACCCACTGAGCCACCCAGGTGCCCATCCCCTCTTATCTTTTTTGTCAGATTCTCCCATTTTTTTTGGTGTTCCTCTATACACCCAGACCTTTCCTCAGCCTGCTGGGGTTTCTCCACCCTCATGACCAGGAGGCTTGACCTGTTTCTATTCACAATTTGCTTCTCTTATTCCTGAATGTCCCCAAGTAAAGCTGTGCTTCATTCTCCTTGTTCAGATTCCAAGGAGATGGATCGCAGGAGAGCAAGAATCAAACACAGCGAAGGGGGAGACGTCCCCCCAAAGTACTTTGTGGTCACAAATAACCAACTCCTGCGAGTGAAGTACCTGCTGGTGTACTCACAGAGGCAGCCCAGCAGGTAAGGCAGGTGGTCCCCGTGAGAGGCCCAGGGCAGCACCGCAAAGCTGCATTCAGAGTGGTGGGTTCTCTGCTGCCAGCGTCCCTTGCTCCCCGGCCTTAGACTTGAGCAGTGTGTGAAGTATATAAAACACGAGGGATGAGGAAGATGGGTCTGAGGAGATGGGGTCCTGGCCCTAAGAGGGACTGTGTGTTCCTAGTGAAGAAGGTAGAGACTTGTAAACACAAATGACATGAGGGACTAAATGAAGCCAAATTGGCTGCCCCAGAGCATGAGGCCCCCATCACCACCCAGGCTCCTGATTGTGCTCTGGTACCCACTGACTGAGGTGAAGCTGAGAGGCTGGGTGGTGCCTGGACACCAGCTGGGAATGTGTGCACCCTGCTCGGTCTCGGTCACTCCCTGCAGTGGTGTGGACCCACCACCTGCTGCTCTCTGCGCCTGAGCTGCCTCCTCTTTATCTCTAAAATGGGAGTCGAATTCAATAGCAGATGAGACCTTTCAGCCCGTCATAGCCATGGCCGATGCCTCATCTCATCTCAGCAATGTGGTAGTTGGTGGATGTGCAGGGATCTCTAGGGTCAAGGGTTGCTTTAAGATCCTATTGCCTTGTTGGGATCTGTGGCAGGGCTTCTGATGGGGATAAGCAGTAGAGAAGCAGGTAAGATAGGAAAAGGGGTCACCTTTAATATGCCCCACTCCAGTGGTTTCCACGCTTCAAGACTTCATAAACCAGTAAAATCCCCCCTCCCCCGGCCGTCCCCCACATTTGGGGAAATTTGGATAGGGTTACTGAGTCTGAGGAACATTATCCTTTGGTTTAAAACCATCTGGCTTTTTCTACTTGAAAATTCCATTCCTCTCCCACCTCTCCCTGGAGAGTCTCTTAGTGTACACTCAGATGCTTTAGATCATCTTCTGGTGGGCCAAAGAGGGCTCCCCGAGCTCTGACTGATATCTGTACAAGTGTCACCATGAAGGGACTTTTGCTAAGTAACCTGCCACTTGCTGCCATCTGGGCAAACACCCTGAGCAAGAATCTTCTAGATCCCAAAGTCTCACCAAAGAAAAGACAGGTCATAAAAGGTACAAGAGGAGCCATAAGAGAGATGATCAGGATGAGCTAATTGCATAGCTGTCTTTGCACATTTAGAAAATGTTCTGGTGAAAGATGTGTCTGTGCCAGGGCAAATAGCCCCAGATTTTTTGAGCAAAGTAGCATGCATGAAGCTTCATTTCATGGCTTACCCAGAGGATGAAATTCATCATTTCATCTTCTTTGAGCCAGAAGTTTTTGCATACACTTAAAAAAAAATGTTTTTCTCTTCTTGCCAACATCCCCCGCCCCCCCTCATGCAGGGCTTCCAGCCAGCTGTCCTGGTTTTCCAGCCATTGGTTTATGGTCATGATATCCCTGTATCTGCTGCTGCTGCTTATTGTGAGTGCCATCAATTCCTCAGCTTTCCATCACTTTTGGAATCGTGCAAAGAGATAATCCCTTGGGGCCTGGTGTGGGGGCCACCTCAACCACGTGCCTTAACGATATGATCTGTTCTGTATCTCCCTTGCCCCATGTCCAACTGGGTGGAGTCTGGGGGCCAGCTGGGGACCACAGGACAATTTTCATATGCCATAAATGTATTGATTGCCTTTGACAATGCGCCTGGCCACACTCCGGTCAGGGGGGACCATGAGGCTCCTCACTCTGAAGTTTCAGGGGAGTCCTCCTGTCTGCTCCTTCCTAAACAATTCTAGGGAGTTGGCTTTTCTGTCAGGGCCAAAGGAAAAAACCCTGCTGCATTTAAAAACAAAGTGTCCAAGCTGTCAGTGGTATGTTTACAATCGCTCCTGGCGGACGTTGGCCCTTTCTCTAATGCCTTCTGGAAGGCGGAATATGTGTAGTGGGGACTATAAATCACGAGGTGGTTGCCTTGTTTTGACTTGAGACACCCAAGAGGAACAGTCATGTTTCTCATAAAAATCGGTGGGATCGTTTCTGAATTCCATCAGCCTTTGTACGTGAGTGCAAAACATTTTCGCAGTTTTCTCAAATCCACAAACAGCCTTCTGCTACAGTTGTCACCCCCCTGCCCTAACCATGGAAGAGAAAGGAAGGAGCCAGAGACTTGATAAAAAAGACAAACTTGACAATGAGCAACTCATGTCATCTTTTTCTAAAAATTACCAACTGCTGATTACAGCTGAAATGGAAACACATGTTTGTGTTTTTTTGTTTTTCTTTTCTTTTTTTTTCTTTTTTTTTAAATAGCTATTTGACAAATTCATCTTCGGGAGCTGAGTAAAAGGGAGATTTCTAAACTTAGAGCACTCTTTGGCCAGTGCCTGTAGTCTCTTTCTTGGCCATGTTTTAGAGAGCCGCAGGCCTGCCCCCTCTTCTCATTCTCACGAAGCTGCCTTGACTGTGGCCTCCCAGCCACAAGTGCCACGTCGCAGGCCTTCTGTGGGCTGCCGGCCTTCAGGACAGAGGCCTGCCTCAGTCTGCCACAAAGGTGCATGGACTGAGCCTTCCTTAGAGGGGTTGCAGGTCTTTGGGACTCAGCCTGGGCTTTAAAAGTGCCGAGGAAGCCTCTGGCTGCCCGCGGGAGCTGCAGTTGTCTTTGCTGATTCTCTGCCCTTCCTTCCTGCCCTGTTTCAGCCATCGTGGAGCCGCATCTGATGTGGGGGGTAGATTTCTATAAAGATGGTGGAAAGTCAGCTTTCTATAATCTGTGAAGTTGTGAAAACCACTATCATGGTTTTTACATTGAGTATGGCAACATTTCAAAAATAATAAAGGTATTTTCCTAATTACTGAGCTGTCTTTGTGACTGCTTTTAGCCTCAGTGAGAGCCTGCCCTGTAGGCCTTGTTGCTAAAAATATTATCCTCTCCTCCCTTCCCTGTTCAAGGTAGCAGTTTGCTGGACAGCATGTATCCCCAGGTTGTCTAGTAGGTGTTTGATTTCTGGTCACTGATTGAACAAATCTGAGCATCTGCTGTGTGCTGGGCACTAAAAATAGTAGCAGGATCAAGGTCAAAATGCCCCGCCCTCCTGGAGCCGAGGTCTGGCCAGGTGGGGTATGGGCAGGCATTCCCAGGAGTGAGGTTGGATTATATGATATTACAAAGGAATTTTGGGAAATACTTGGCCAGGAGCCTCACCTTCATCTGGGGTCAGGAAATACGGAGATGACATGTGTGGCACTACAGAGCACCTACGGGTACTGATTTATTTAATCCTGACACCAGATGAAAAATTGAAGTCCCAGAGTTTCCTAGCTTGCCCATGGCTGCGTGGTCATAGGAAGTGGCACAGAGCTGGGAGCTGTGCTGGGCAGGTTCCAGTATGACTGTCATAACCAGTATCCTCGATGGCCCCCAGGGGTTCCTGGCAAAGGTGATATCCAACTGAAACCTGACAGAGCCATGGGTGTTAGGCTAAGAAGGGGAGGAAGAGTGTTTCAGGCAGTGGGAACAGCACATGTAAAGACCCAGAGTTCTCGCTGGAGAAGTTAAAAGCAGGAGGGCAGTACAGTGGTGAGCAGTGGGGCTGGAGAGGTATGCAGGGGCCAGGTCATGCAAGACCATCAGAACTGAGGGAGAGCCACTAGGTCTTAAGCAAAGAAATGATAGGATCAGGTTTGCTTTCCAGGAAGACCCCTCTGGCTGGTGGTTGCAGATTTAGATTTAACATAGTTTTGAGGATTAACAGGACTGACACAGTAGGGCTCGGCAAAGAGCAAAGAGCTGGTGAGTTTAGTTTTTAATGGCCCAGTAGAGGGAATGAGAATGCAAAGGAGACCCAGCAGCAACGTCCAGGGAAATGGGAGGAAACCAAGACAGCAGAGTGTCATGGAAGCCAAAAGGGAAGTCTTGATGTGCTCTGTCAAATGCTTCGGAATGGTCAAGATTATACCTGAGAGGTATCCTTTGGATTTACCGAGTTGGAGATCACTGGTGAATTTGGTGGGAACAGTTTCAGTAGAGTTCAGCTCAGGGGATGTGGACAAAGTCTGACTGCATAGACATGAAATGTTCACCGTTTCCAGCAATTCGCAAGCAATATTTCTTTAAAAACTAGCCTTTTGGGGCACCTGGGTGGCTCAGTGGGTTAAAGCCTCTGCCTTTGGCTCAGGTCATGATCCTCGGGTCTTGGGATCCAGCCCCGCATCCGGCTCTCTGCTCAGCAGGGAGCCTGCTTCCTTCTCTCTCTCTGCCTGCCTCTCTGCCTACTTGTGATCTCTGTCAAATAAATAAATAAAATCTTAAAAAAAAAAAAATAAAACCTAGCCTTTCTTTTTTTCTGAGGTTTCTGCCCTTCTGCCTCCCCCAGAGTCAATGCAGTTCCTTATGTGAGTGCGGGACAGGCATTTGAGCATATGGGGAGGGCAGGGACATTATGAATGAAGAATGGTCCTATCCTCCAGGACCTCCTAGGCTAGTGGAGGGCCATTGGACAGGTATATTTTAATATGGCAGAATGAAATCCCTGGAGGCTCGAGGGTTGAAATGAGCAGAAAGTGAGATGAGAGCAGAACTACATTATGACTTCATGACTTTACGGGCCCTTTTGCCTTCCTGGACTCCTTCCTCAATAAAAAATATCTAAAATTATATTTTATGGGGTGCCTGGGTGGCTCACTTCGTTAAACATCTGACTTTGGCTCAGGTTATGATCTCCAGATCCTGCAATCACACTCAGCAGGGAGTCTGCTTGTCCCTCTCCCTCTGCCCCTCCCCCTGCTCATTCTTTCTCTCTCAAACGAAAAAAAAATATTTTTTAAAAATTGTTCTATGATTGTATTGGTATAAAGATGAATATTACTGCTAAATACTAAAATGTTCGCTTCCACTTAAAAGCTTGTTTTTTCCTTCTGATTTTAAAGGAAATTAAAACATTTTTATAATGTGAACTCTAGGCCCTGTGCCTACCATGCTAATGGATGAGTCAACCCTGGACCAGGGTAATGGGGGATAGTGTGAGATCCCTGGGTAGCTGGGAATGGAGAGACAGGAAGGGGACAAAGACTTACGTTTTGTTTAGCTCCAACCTGATATCCAAGGCAGACCCCATAAAGCAGCCAGCGCTAGGGAAGGACAATTTTGGGTGCTGGGGTTTGGGAGCTCAGGGGGGCTCATGCTGCAAACACCTTTTCATGGAGCGGGAAGAAGCGGTCTCCTTGCTGACAAACCCCTTCTGGGCCAGGAGCTTCAGCAGGTGGCTGATGGCAGAGAAGACCAGATGGTGGTTCATTTGGAGCCACCTCACATGGGAGCCCCAGCTGCCTTGGTCTTGTGAAAGCAACCCCATCAACCCTCTGTCACTAATGCCACTGTCATGGGGAACAGTTTGGGGAGGGGTGGCAAGTAGAACTCCCACAGGTTTGGGCCCTGCTTCTGGAAAGTGCCAAGAATTCGATGAGCTGTCAGTGCCCCCAACAAAGGGAAGGGGTTTTTGGATAAGTGTATGTGTGTATGTGAGAGGGACATGGAGGAGGAATGTGGTTCACTGTTGTTTCTGATTAATTCATTTCATTAAACGCTGATTGCCAACAAAACCAGGAGTATGTGAGGAGTTTGTGACTTAAAGAGCGCAATTTGGATTTTTTACTTTAGAACATGACCCCATCCATCTGAGACCATTCCTGACGCTGAGCCCTGGAGGTTTGTGTTGGCTTGGAATCAGCTGCACTCGCCTTCCCCATTGCCATGGTGATTCTTGGACTGGTTGAAGGGAGCTGGGTTCAGCTTCTCTCTCTCTCTCTCTCTCACACACACACACACCCACACCCACACACACACCCAGGACCATTCCCTTCCCTAAGCTCCCTCACAGCCCCCACCCATCTCTCTCCCTGCTCCCCGCCTTTCCACCCTGCCCCACCTCGTGAGTTTTCCATCTCTTGGCCTTTGTTTGTTTTGCTTTTGTCAGTCTCCCTCCTCTGGATGAGTTTGTGTTTGTTTCCAAACTGTCTGGGGCTGTGTACCAGGGAGACGGTGTCCTGGGCTGCCTCTAGCCCTGATCTGGTTAGAATAAGCCCCTCTCCTTTGTATGATCTCCAACCTGACATTTGGAACATCCAAAACAAATCATGACATTCTGAAGCAAGATAGAAACCACCATCTCCACCCACTCCTGTTGGCACTCTTGTCCACCTGGAAAGGGTTTTAGAAAATTTCCAGTGTTTTCCACATCATGCAGCCCTGAGAAGGGGACACAGCACTTACTGAATACCTACTGTATACCAGCCACTGGGCTTGGCTTTGTGTGCCTTAAAAATCCAGTGGTGAAGGTGACATTTCCTGCATTTAAATCAACTGCAAGCTGTGGGCAGGGCCCAGGCTGTCTTGGTATACCCAAGAATCTCAAATATGGTGGGACTCAAAAAAAGTTTGTTGAGGGAATAAATGGATGAAAACATGCAAGAAACTTCCCTGCCATAGCAGAGAGTAATGACTGAATGTCAGCAAAGATGACTGAAGTTAGACTTGAGAAAAAACCCATTGGCAAGGCCGTGTGCATTGGTGAGAGTTTCTGGGAAGGTTGTGGATATTTGATGCTTGGTTTCAGAGTCCCATTTGCTCTCTGTACCTTTTGTGAATAGTCAGGGGTGGGCAGGACAGGGCCTTTTGTTTCACTGAAAAGACTGAATTAAAATGCAAATTGTCCAGTGAAAGGTTAAGCTATTTATATGATGCTTATTCATACACACATAAGTACTGGTGATAAAGTCCTTTCTAAGAACAGGATTTAGGAATAAGCTGGAGAGAGTGGTGGTAGAGAAAAAGCAACCACGGGAGATTAAAGAGCAAGAGATTTGAGGGGGTAGGGGGAGAAAGGGAAGGCTGGGGCCACTGGAATCAAATTTCCTTCAATGCCCACTTAGCATCAAACTTCTTTCAGTGCCCACGTAGCCAAGAGAAGATCTGTGTGCAAACAGTCTGTGGAGCCGACAGGGCCTTCCAGCCCCCACAGCATTGGACAGGTCAGTCAAACTGCCTGCTAATGGGGGCAGGAAGAAGACATGGCCAGTCTGATTCCTGGGACGAATGGATTACAGATTGGCTTAAAGATGTAGCTTTACTGGGTGTCTCAGTTGGTTGGACGACTGCCTTTGGCTCTGGTCATGATCCTGGAGTCCTGGGATCGAGTCCCGCATCGGGCTTCCTTCTCGGTGGGGAGTCTACTTCTCCCTCTGACCCTCCCACTCTTCATGCTCTCTCTCAAATAAATAAATAAAATCTTAAAAAAAAAGAAAAAAAAAGATGAAGTTTTACTGATCCTAGGCAAATATAGGCTATTCCAAATGGGCCCAGTAACACATTGCCTATCAGAGATCTGCAGGGATTTAAAACTGGCAATCTATTCTTAGAGGGCTTGGGGGTGCTTGAAAAGTACTAGTCTTGTTAGCTCTTTGAACCTTTGGATGACAGCTGTTGTTCTCATGGCCCATGGTCCATTTACCCTCCTGGTCCCATACCCCACCTTCCCTCTGGGACACCAACCTCTACCACCCTCATTGGTTCTGGGTAAAGCAGACTGTCCCTTCTACCCACACACTCTAGGGGCAGAACAGTGGCTCAGGCCTGAGCCAATCAGCAAGCTGCATTCTGCTGACCTTAAAGACTGGTTCAGATACTAACATGTGTCGGGGTATAGCTCAGTGGCAGAGCATTTGACTGCAGATACTAACATGTGATTCAATAGGAGACTATAAGGTTTTCGCTGGTGCTGTTGGGAAAGAGGTGCTTGCATTCATCCCCACTGTCCACCCGCCCCCCCCAACCCCGCCAAGTCCTCAACGTGGGAGACTGGTCCTGGTGTTAAACATCACAGTGGAGAGCAGAGCCCCCTCGTAGTGGGCGTATTGAAAGAATGATTTAGTCTTCATAATATCCTTGTGAGGCAGGCACTATAATTTTTAAATTATATATAAATATATTATTATAATATAATATACAAATATATATATATATACACACACACACTAGAGAAGTGACTTGCCCAAGGTGAAAAGTCCTGAAAGAGACCATGCCAAAGCTGAGCCTAAAGCTGGAGTAATGGTAAGTCAGACAAGCATAAGGCTGCAGCTCAAGGGGCTGCCAGAGCAAAAAAGATCTGGGCTGGTGGTGTAGGGAGGTTGGAACCGGCAATACTGGGTCTGGGGGATGCAAAATGAGCTCCTTTCCTGGGCTAAGGCCATGAGCTCTGCTGTGTCCTAATCAGGGGGCACCTGGGATGTTGGGTGTGGGACCATGGAAAGTCTTTCCCGACAGCCACACTATTAACAAGAGCTTTGGGTTCAGCTCCATTCACCTTTCCACCCCATCCCTGCAGACCCAGGAGATGAGCTCAGAAACACGGGGCATGGAATGTGGGGCAGGGAGGGGTGGCCCCTCCCTTCCACCTCCACTGCCTTCTCAGAGCTCGTGCCACCAGCCTGCTCTGATTAAGCTGACTTCTTGGAGTCCTCCAGGGGCTGCCAATAGCCAGATCCCCCTGATTGTCTGGGATGTTCCCGACAGCAGAGAATAAACAGTCTCCCCTGTCCAGCCAGCTGTGCTGAGCAGCATTCCTGTCTCTCGGCCCACCCGGCTGGGTGGGGCTGCAGCCCTGTGTCCACCTCCAGCAGAGGCCTAAGGAACCTGGCAGGAGGGTGGAAAAGGGGAGGAGAGGTCATTGTCTCTGGGCCACACAGGACATTCCCCTGCCTGAGTCCTCATTTTGCCTCACCGTAGGCACCTCCGTTTCAGGCCACTCCTAGCGCTTGTAATAATGACCCTGTGACTTAAGAGGATGCCCACACCAGGCCATTGTCCCCAGGGTTGGAGGCCCTCACCCTTACCCAGAGACTGCCAGGGGAAATCTGAGACACCTATATCACTCTAGCTATGCCAGAAGCATCACGCCCAAATGGCTCGTTCTGCAGAGGCGGACATAGCAAGTCAGCAGCAGAAGCAGGACCAGACGCTGGACCTTTCACTGCTCTCCACTGCCTTGGGATGCCGTGGCTGCTGTGGCTGGAATGACATAGGGGCTCTGAGTGAGAGGGGCAGCCCGTGTTTTTGGAGAGGAGCAGAGGTGTTTTCATCCTACGCCTGTTTTGGAGATCAGGCTTGTGGCCGAGCCATTTCCTGAGGAAGTAAGGCCTCTGGAAAAGCGCTGTTCACCAGCCCCTCCTAAATCATGCGTTTGGGAGCAGAGCTGGGGCAGCAGGACCTGAGTGGGGCTCTGTTACCGTCTAGAGGCCAGTGTCCAGCCTGGGCTTGGCAGGCTATGGGCGGTGCCTGAGGACAGAGGGCAGAGTCCTTGGCAAGGGGCAATACCCCCAGCACACACCATCTGTGGAGGGCAGAGTCCTTGGCAAAGAGGAGCACCCCCAGCACACACCATCTGCTTCTCTGCCTGTAGGACTCTGGCCTGGGATTGCGGGGGAGGAGAGAGAGCAGCCTTTCTCAGCAAGTCTGCAAAAGGAATTCCTCTAGGAGCCCCCTCTGGCCTCAGACAGAAGGGGGAGGGAGGCAGACAGTGTGGGAGCCCAGGGCAGCCCAGGGGTCTCTGTGGACAGGTGTCTCCCTCCCAGTCCGTCTCAGGCTCACAGTCTTGTCTTTGTCTAGCTGCGTGTATCAGTGTGAATTGATGGGACTGTTCCGTGTTTGTATGTCTGGCTGGCGGCATTTCTGGTTGGAGCTGGCTTCCTTGGTGGGAAAGCATGTACTTGTGTGTTTGCTAGCTAGCCTATCTAGGAGTCCACATCTCTGTGTAAGCTCATGAGTGTGGGTATGTTCTAGTGAACATGGGGGCCTCTGTCTAGGTGAACGGGTCTACGCCTGCCTACATGCTTCTATGGGAGTATGCATATGAGCATTTAGGTTACTTTGGTATAAGACATACCACTCCTAGGTTTAAGTTTAGGCATGTGTGTCTCTGGGTAGATCTTTGTCAATAATGTGTTGGTGAGTGCCTGAAAGCATGTATATGCCCGTACATTTAGATTTGTGCAGAAGACTTTATTCACTCGTTCATAAAATGATTTTCTCATTTGCTAACAGCCATCTTTAAAGTGCTTGCACTTTGTAAGCACCAGGCAGGGGGAGTTTAGAGAGGTTTCCAGGGCAGCTCCTAATGTTTGCAAGAACCAGGGCAAGAGTACAAATGAAGGCTTAAATTCATAGGCCTAAATATTTAAAATGTTGTAAGTCACAACAACAAACTGCTAAATAAAATATTTAATCCCAGTAAGCCAGAGGCGTGGATTTGATTTTGAATTCCCAACTCCTCTCACTTTTTGCTGGAATTCAGCAACACAGAACAAGGAGCAGTGATCTGAGTTTGAGCCACTGTCCTAGACTCAACGGAGGACTCACTCCATGGTCTGGCCTCATTTTCCTCATCTATAGAATGGAGGGGCTGCATGACCACATCTTTAACTTACAGCTCTTGCTTGCTTGGTTTACAGTAGGAGTGTGATTGATTTCCTGAATTAATTATTTTCTAGAAGTCAGATGGAAGAATGCCTAAGTGTAGAATCTGTGGGTTCAGACAGAACTGGGTTTGAATCCCAGCTCTGCTGTATACAAGCTGAATCTCCTTCATTTTTTAAAAAAAGATTTATTTATTTATTTGAAGGGGAGGTGAGGAGGGAGAAGGAGAGAAGCAGACTCCCTGCTGAGTGTGGAGCCCTACGCAGGGCTCCAGCCCATGAC
The DNA here is from genome assembly GCF_011764305.1 of Mustela putorius furo. Classification (NCBI taxonomy): domain Eukaryota; kingdom Metazoa; phylum Chordata; class Mammalia; order Carnivora; family Mustelidae; genus Mustela; species Mustela putorius. The sequence continues at coordinate 8,873,655 of NW_025422045.1, read as the reverse complement.
CCCAGGATCATGACCTGAACTGAATTAACCAACTGAGCCACCCAGCCTCCCACTGTATCTCCTTTAGAGTTAGTTAATCTTCCTTAGAGTTATGAAGAGTAATAAAATAATGTGTGTGAAGTGTTGAATACTGTCAGGCTCACAGTAGGTGTTCAATAAATACTAGCTTCTGTCCTTACCAAGGCTCTTTCCAGCTTCCATACCTTACGGATTCTGGGTTCAGTAGACATGTTGACTAATGGCAATGATTGGGACCACATGTTCAGAGAGTTCTGGCCTTGCTGGGGGGAAAAGGACAGTTGGGTAAGAAAATCAGTGTATTCTAAGAAGCTGCCAATCAGATCTGGGTGTGAGCCATACCCTCTATCCCATTCTCTAACATGGACCCTTGACATTTTCTCACTTTTAGGTAAAGCGCTATGAAGTACACATCCAATGCCCTCTTCTGACCTTTCTGCCCATGAGCCCCTCCCTGGTGCTGTAGGATGCTGAGCTAAGTAGGATCAAGCCACACGACAGAGCTGGGTCAGGAAAGGCCTCAGGCTCCCCGACATGTCTGGGCCTGCCTGACCAGCCCCAGCAGTGGGCAGATCCAGCTAGGCAGAGGGCACCTGTTCCCCATGATTGATACTCCTGAGAGGGCATGGCTCTGCCTGGCACAGGTAGCCTGAGGATCCTGGAGCAGTGGGGAGACTGAGGAGCCCTTTGTGTGACCCCTATCCTCTAAAGGCCCGTAGAATGGCTAAGTTCCAGCAGGAACAACATGAAGAGAGTTGGGGTGGGACAAGTGACAGTGCCTCTCAGCCAGGGCTGGGGGGGGAGGGTGACCATCTTGGGAATCCTCTGGAGCCTGTGAAAACTGGCGGCTCTTGGACTCTCCTGAAATATCTCTGACCCGAAGGGAATGAGGGAGGGGTCTAGGGCCTAGCCAGGGTTGCTGAGTTGGGAAATGCTTTGTGTATGAGCTCAGGGTGGCTGAGGCCATGAGGGAGGCCTGAAAGAGAGGGTCTGCCCTGGAGGTCATGCTGGCCATCCCCCTGATCCCATGCACACATGGGTGACTGAGAATTGGTTTGATACTCTCCCAGCTCCAGGGATTACTGGGGAGGTGGAAGCAACTTTACCTCCAAAAGGTCTTCTGGGAGTCATTGTGATCTCCCCCCACTACCCCTGGGCTGCTCAATTTGGGGCTAGACTTGGGAATTTTCCTCTTGAAAAAAAAAAAAAAAAAACCCACAAAAACTGAAAGCAAGGGAGCAAGTGGTGGGTTGAGGCCAAAATAATATGTTTAAGGAAATTTCTGCTTCATGCTGGCTAGGCCAGGGACTGTCTGGTCAAAGCACTGCTGACAGCCAGGGCCCCTGTAAGTAAACAGACTGCCTCTGATGGCCGCCCTGAGCTCATTTCCCTCAGCAGTATGCGAGGAGGATGATGTCACCAGAGCAGGACCTCCTAGTCCTGGAGTTTGTCGGTGAGCAGGAGTGAATCTTGGTGATCCCTGGCAGCCTGGGTGCTGCTGCCTAATTATTGCAAGCAGCTGCTTCTCCCTCCTACACATACTCATCAATGATGGGATTCCAGCCCCACCCATGACCCAGAGCTGGGGATATTCTTTGGGAAATTTGGATTAACTGTGAAGTCACTAGCTTCCATGCAAGGTCTCTTCCTCGCCCAGAGAGCTGGACCTCCTCTGGTCTATGACGAGGGGCACCAAGGATGGGTTCAGTTGCAAGGAGTGGCCCCTTGAGCTGGGTACAGGCCTATGTCCTGCCCCCGTGGAGAGCAGGCAGGGCCAGTATGCACCATGGCCTGTCTCCTGGGACCAGGCAGCCAGGTCCAGTGGGGCACTTTCCATGACCAGAGGGCCCAGGTCAGGGAAGGTTGGGAGGTGGGGTAGGAAAGAAGCCACAAAGGTTTCTCTGTGTCTCCCGCACAGGCTCTCCCTGAGCACAGCAGTCGCCAGGTGAGATTTCTATGGGCTTTGAAAGGCTTGTGGCCGAGAAGCTGAGGAGCTGCCAGTGGCCTGGCCAGACGCTGCAGGCTTCCCTGACTTGCCCTGTCTCATCCCCATTTCATCTTCTGGTTGGGCAATAGGAAGCAGGAGCCTCCAATTAGACAGGTGGACCAGAAGCTTCTTGGGGGTGGGCCGTGGCCTTGCACTTTTTTGTGTCCCCCAGAACCGTGACCTGACTTCACAGCGTGGCTCATAAGTCACATAGATCCTCTCCATAGAGTAAATGGCCCATTCAGTGCCTGCCTGACCTACTTCAGGCTGACCTCAGCCTGATACGCAGGCTCACAGAAGACTTACTGCCTGCCTCACTGCCTGACTGACCCTCTAAGTGAGCCCACCTATACAAAAAATAGTAATTGACCACCTCACTTGTGTCAGATCTCATGCTGGGTGCAGAGGATGCAGTGGTGAACATAAAGGGAAAATCCCCGCTCTTAGCTAACAATAAGCAAACAGAAAGAATGGTGACAGAATGTGATAAATATATTATGGATGGGAAGTTAACAGGATTCTGTGTGACAGAGTATCCAGCAGGCCCTACCATGAATATAATAGTCAGGGAAGACCTCCTTGACACATAATCTGAGCCCTAAGGGATGAGAGTAAAGAGCCTGTGGAAGAGCTTTCCAGAGAGGGAAAAGCAATGCTAAGGCCTTGAGCTGAGGAAGAGTTTGACATAATCTTGGAATACCCAGAAGACCCAACGTGACTGAAACATGATGAGTGAGGGGAAGCTACTGTTGTAGATGAGGCTGGGAAGGAGGGCAGGGACAGACCAGACAGCGCCTCATAAGCTACAGCCAGAGTTTAGGTAGGTGTACGGGGAAACACCTAGGGCTTTAAGCAAAAGTGTGACACACATTCAGGAAGAAATAGATAAGATAAAAACCCTATATCCAATAAAGAAATTAAATTTATAGTTAAAAATCTTCCCATAGGGGCACCTGGGTAGCTCAGTTTGCTAAGTGTCTGCCTTTGGCTCAGGTCATGATCTCGGGTCCTGGGATTGAGCCCCATGTCAGGCACCCTGCTCAGTGGGGAGTCTGCTTCTCCCTCTCTCTCTGCATGCTGCTCCCCTGCTTGTGTGCTCTCTCTCTCTGTAAATAAATAAATAATCTAAATATCTTCCCACAGAGAAAACTCCAGGCCTAGATGCCTTTACTGGTGAATTCTACCAAACATTTAAGGAAGAAAAAAAAATACCAATTTTATATAAAATCTTCCAGAAAAGTGAAGAGGAATGAATACTTCCCAAGTTATTCTATAAGGCCAACATTACTCTAATACCAATAAATGACAACTAATGATAACTGGATAATTAAGAATGTAAATCAGACAAAAACATTCCAAGAAAAGAAAATTACAGAATAATACACTTTATGAACACAAATGCAAAAAACAAAATTTTTTTTTGCCAAAAAAAATTTTTAAAAGAATAATTCATCAAATAACTAGGACTTATTGAGAAAGGCCAGGTTGGAGAAATATTTGAAAATCAAGTAATGTAATTCACCATATTAACAATTTAAAAAGAAAAAAAATATGATCACCTCAGTAGATTCTAGAAAAGGATTTGACAAAATCCAACATTTATTCTTGATAAAAACCCTCAGCAAAGTAGGAAAAGAAGGGGACTCCCTCAATTTGAATACCCTTAACTTGATATCTGTGAAAAACTTAAGGCTAACACCATAGTTAATGGTAAAAGATTGAATAGTTCGGGGAAAAGATCGTCCTTTCAACATATGGCACTGGAACAACTGGGTATCTGTTTGTGGTGGGGGTGGGGGAACCTCTACCCTTACCTTACACCATACACAAAAAAAATTCAAAACAGATCACAAATCTAAGTGTAACAGCAAATCTATAGAATTTCCAGAAGGAAATATATTTATAAATTTGGGATGGGCAAAGAATTCTTAGATGTGACACACACAAAAAAGCTAGCAATAAAAGAAAAAGTTGACAAATGAGATCTGCTTTCTACCACTAGCAAAGTGAAAACACAGTCACCAGTAGAAAATATTTGCAAAACATATATTAAACAAAGGGCTTGTATATACTTTCAAAATATACTTTTTATACTTTTTAATATACTTTTAAAAAACTTTTTAAAAGATATATACTTTTTATAATATACTTTTTAAATATACTTTTAAAAAACCTGAATATATACTTTTTAAAATATACTTTTTAAAAGTACACTTTATAAAAATATACTTTTTAAAATATACTTTTATACTTTTTAAATATACTTTTTAAAAACCTCTTTATATTCCTAGAATATATAAAGAACAAAGGATTTGTATCTAAAATATATTTTAAAAGTATATGCAGCTCAGCAAAAATTGTGGACAGACATTTCTCCAAAGAAGATATACAAATGGCAAACAAGCACATGAAAAGATGTTTTCTTGGTTATCAGGGAAATGTGAATTAAAACACAATGAGAAAGCATTACACTCTAGTCAGAAAAGCTACAATGAAGAGATTGACCATACCAAATGTTGGCAAGCATGTGGAGCAGCTGTAACTCTTTTACACTGCTTGTGGAAATGTAAATTCCACAAGAAAACAGTTTAGCCATTTCTCAAAAAGTTAAACATACACCTCCTATATGATCCAGTCATTCCTTCCCTAGGTATTTACTGTTAAGTCCACATGTGAATGTTTATAGCAGCTTTATATATGACAGCTGAAAACTGGAAACAACCCAAAGGTCCATCATCAGGTGAATGGTTAAATTGTGGTACATCCATATAATGGAATACTACTCAACAACAAAAAGAAACAAATTATTGATACAGTGAACAGCATGGATGAATGTCAAAATCATTAAACCACATATAAAGAGAGTATATACTATATTATTCCATTTATATAAAATTCTAGAAAATGCCAACTAGTCTATAGTGATGGAAAGCAGATCAGTGGTTGCCTAGGGATGGGAGGTGGGGGAGGGAGGGTTGTATTTCTAAGAAGCACAAAGAAACTTTTGGGACAATAAATATGTGCTTTATGTTTCTTGTACTGATAATTTCATGGGTATAGACATATGTCAAACTTATCCAAGTGTATACTTGTCAAATGAAAGGATGAGATCACATAGGGAGAGAGAATAGACAAAGAAAATGTGCAATAAAACTATATGTTAACAATACCTCAATAAAATTGCTTTTCAAAACTGCAATCCAAGGGCACCTGGGTGGCTCAGTGGGTTAAAGCCTCTGCCTTTGGCTCAGGTCATGATCCCAGGGTCCTGGGATCAAGCCCCACATCGGGTTCTCTGCTTAGCAGGGAGCCTGCTTCCCCCCTTCTTACTCTGCCTGCCTCTCTGCCTACTTGTGATCTCTGTCAAAAAAATAAATAAAATCTTTAAAACAAAACAAAACAAAACAAAAAACCCTGCAATCCAGTCTAATTTGTGTGTGTTTGTGTTTTGTTTTTGTTTTTGTTTTTTTTTAAGTAGGCTCCATGGCCCAGCATGGGGCTTGAACTCAAGACCCTGAGATCAAGATCTGAGCTGAGATCAAGAGCCCAATGTTTAACTGAACCAGCCAGGTGCCCCTGTCTATTTGTTTTTAAACTGACTCTGCCTGCTGTGAGAAGGGACTGTGTGGGGTAAGTGTAGAAGCCTGGAGTCTTTAGGAGCCTGGGATAGTCATCAGGATAAGAGATGCTGGTAGCTGTGTTTATTGTGGAAATGGAGGAGAGTGGACAGATTTAAGAAGCATTTTGAGACCTAAACAAGACTTACTAACTTGCTGGCAGTTGTATGTAAGGCATGAGGGAAATGGAAAAATCTAGAATGCCTAGACATTTCCATCTTGAGCACTCAGTGGCTGAGGACACCTGGCTAGGAAGATCTGTGGGTGGGAAAGTGGAGAGGGTAGAGAACAAGAGTTCTCTTTTCATCTATCTGTGAAGATGGCTGGGTTCCATAAGAAGGGTATGGGTAGAGATCAAATTTGGAGGGTCTTAGCAAATAAGGGGTATTTAATGCCAAGTGAATGGATGAGATCACACAGGGAGAGAGAGTAGACAAAGAAAGCTCTGAGGACTGAGCCTGTGGCATTTCAACATTTGGAAATCCCTGAAGGAGCCAGTAAAGCCTGTCAGGAAGGAACAACTAGAGAAGTACCCGACTGTATTCATTTCCTATGACTGTTGTAACAAGTTACCACAAAGTGTGGCTTAAAATAGGCAGAAATTTATTCTTCCACAGTGTTGAAAGTCAGAAGTTCAAAAACCAGATCACTCAGCTGAAATCAAGGTGTCATGAGGGCCACACTCCTTCTGAAGGCTTCAGAGAATAATCCGTTCCCTGACGTTTACAGCTTCTGGCAGCTATTGGCATTCTTTGGCTTGTATTCATGCCACTCCAATCTCTGTCTCCATGGCCACATTTCTTCCTCCTCTCTGTCCGTTTCAAATATCCCTCTTCCTCACTCTTATAAGGACATTTGTCATAGGACTTATGGCCCATCCAGATAATCAAGAATCATCTACTAATCTCAAGATCCTGAATTTAATTACATTCATAAAGATATTTTTTCCCAAATAAGGTAATAATTCACATGTCCTAGGAATTAGGATGTGGACATATCTTTTGGGGGTCACTATTCAATCTCCTATGCCCACTAACTGACAGACTAAAGGAATGACTAATTAAGAATGCAAAATGGCAAAACTTCCTGTTCCGGAGAAGAAGGACTGAGGAGGTCAAGGAAGAGGGTAGGGTGTAGGAGCCCAACCCAGAGGAATAGGACCTGGGCCACTGCTGGCTTGAGTATATGCGTGGGATAGTCTCATGGAGAGGGGAAGGATTGCAGACAGGAGTCTCCCAGTCCTCCCAGTACTGACTCAGCATCCGGCAGGGACCATCCACACAGCTGCCAAAGTGATCTTTAGGGTGCAGATGTGTTCACATCGCTCTCCAGTGAGTGACCCCCAACAGTTTCCTGCAGCTTTAAGGCCAAAGACCAATATCCTTGCCTAGCCTATAAAGTCCAGAGGCCTGGCCTCAGTCCATTTCAGCAGCTTGTCTCATACCTTTCTCTGCACTTTGCCTCCAGACACATCAGCTGCCTCTCAGGACATCTTTCCTCCCGCCCTAAGGCCAGTGGTTATTGTTCTCTCTGCCTGGGAGGCCCTTCTTCAGCCTGCTTCACAGAGTTAGCATCCACTAATGCGTCAGACTTCAACCCAGATGTCTTTGCTTTGGGGAAGTCTTCCTTAGGTCCCTGGTCCAAGTCATGCAAACGTGTGATATGATTGCTCATGGTTCCCTGTATTCATTTTCCATAGTACTATCAAAGTCTACAATTGTATATATATTTGGAATACTACTTTAGTGATGTGTATCTCTGCCACTAGACTGTAAATACTGTAAGGGCAAGGTTTGTGATTTACTACTATCCCAAGTGCCTTCTCCAGTGCTTGGCTCACAGAATGGATATATAATGGTTTTAAAATATGTCTGCAAACTTTTGGACACATTTCCCACCAAGAGATAGAACCTAACTGACCTTCCTTTAAATTAGAGCTTGTCTTATGACTTGCATGTAATTAATAGAATGTGGTAGAAACCATGTTTTGTGATATCTAAGGCTAGGCCATAGCAAGTAATATGGCTTCCTCCTGGTGTGCTCTCTTCAGATGCTCCCTTTTATTTATTTATTTTTTTTTTAAAGATTTTATTTATTTATTTGACAGAGAGAAATCACAAGTAGATAGAGAGGCAGGCAGAGAGAGAGAGAGGGAAGCAGGCTCCCTGCTGAGCAGAAAGCCCGATGCGGGCCTCGATCCCAGGACCCTGAGATCATGACCCGAGCTGAAGGCAGCGGCTCAACCCACTGAGCCACCCAGGCGCCCAAGATGCTCCCTTTTAGAACCCAGCTTCCATGTTGTGAAGATGCCCTGGCCACCTAGAGAGGCCACATGCGGGTGTTTCAGCCAAAACCCCACAGCAAACCTAGCCTATAGCCAGCATGAACTGTGAGACATGTACTAAGGAGGCTTTGAGATGATTCCAACTTTAGCCGCCATCAGATGACAAGCATGTGAGGGACCCTGAGCAAGAGTTACGTAGTGAGCCCAGTTAGTCCTAGAACCATGATAGAGAAAAATAAATGATTGTTATTATTACAGAAGCCTTCTGTTATTATTACAGAAGGTATGATTTGTTATGTAGCAGTAGATAGTTGGAATGGAGTCCGATAAATATTTACTGAATGAATAATTGTGGAGACGTCTGGTTGCAGAATCTCACCTGTGCTTTAGCTCTGTGCAAGTTTTGGCTGGCAGCTCTCGGTTTCTCCTTCCCCAAGAGGCTCTGGAGATCCTGGAAGCCCCAGTTCAAAACCTCAAAGGTCTGTACTCTTCATACCCACCCACGGGAGACTGGTGGAAACTCTCTGCTTAGGGTAGAGAACATGGCACGACATTTCAAGTTAGCTCTGGGGGCGCCTGGGTGGCTCAGTTGGTTAAGCGGCTGCCTTTGGCTCAGGTTCTGATCCCAGGGTGTTGGGATGGAGCCCCACATCAGGCTCCCTGCTCAGGGGAAAGCCTGGTTCTCCCTCTCCCTCTGCTTGCCACTCTGCCTACTTGAGTTCTCTATCTCCCTGTCAAATAAATAAAATCTTAAAAAAAAAAAAAAGTTAGTTCTGGCAGGAATTCAGATGGTGGTCATTTCTTTTTTTTTTTTTTTTTTTTAAAGATTTTATTTATTTATTTGACAGACAGAGATCACAAGTAGGCAGAGAGGCAGGCAGAAAGAGAGGAGGAAGCAGGCTCCCTGCCCAGCAGAGAGCTCCATGTGGGGCTTGATCCCAGGACTCTGGGATCATGACCCCAGCCGAAGGCAGAGGCTTTAACCCACTGAGCCACCCAGGAGCCCCAGATCAGTAGTTCTTTTTTTTTTTTTTTAAAGATTTTATTTATTTATTTGACAGAGAGAGGTCACAAGCAGGCAGAGGCAGGCAGAGAGACAGGAAGGGAAGCAGGCCCCCCGCTGAGCAGAGAGCCTGACAAGGGACTCGATCCCAGGACCCTGAGATCATGACCCGAGCCGAAGGCAGCGGCTTAACCCGCTGAGCCACCCAGGTGCCCCTGGATCAGTAGTTCTTAACACTCTGGGGAGATACACCTCTTAAGAAGCTGGTAAAAATTAGAGCCTGAAAACTCTGACCCCAGGAAAATATACATACACACAGAGAAATTGCGTGTATGTATATGCTCCCCTGAAACCATGCAGGGGCCCAAGATTAAGAACCCCCAATGAAATGACCACCAGCGGGGTGCCTGGGTGGTTCAGTGGGTTAAGCCGCTGCCTTCGGCTCGGGTCATGATCTTGGGGTCCTGGGATCGAGTCCCGCGTCAGGCTCTCTGCTCAGCGGGGGGCCTGCTTCCCTTCCTGTCTCTCTGCCTGCCTCTGCCTGCTTGTGACCTCTCTCTGTCAAATAAATAAATAAAATCTTTAAAAAAAAAAAAAAGAACTACTGATCTGGGGCTCCTGGGTGGCTCAGTGGGTTAAAGCCTCTGCCTTCGGCTGGGGTCATGATCCCAGAGTCCTGGGATCAAGCCCCACATGGAGCTCTCTGCTGGGCAGGGAGCCTGCTTCCTCCTCTCTTTCTGCTTGCCTCTCTGCCTACTTGTGATCTCTGTCTGTCAAATAAATAAATAAAATCTTTAAAAAAAAAAAAAAGAACTACTGATCTATTTCAATTATCTCTATTTTTAGGCTAAGAAACTAAGGACACTTCATTTTGCAGTAATAAGACGGAATAGGTCCTCTAAATGAGCTTCCTTCTGAAAACAATTCTGTATGAGGGGGAAAAATCTTTTTATTAATTAATTAATTAATTTTTAAAAAGAGAGACTGGGGGGTGGGCAGAGGGAGAGAATCTGCCTACTTATGATCTCTCTCTGTCAAATAAGACTCCCCACTGAGCACGGAGCCCAACGAAGGCTTGATCCCACAACCCTGAGATCATGACCTGAGTTGAAAGCAAGAGTCAGATGCTTAACCCACTGAACCACCCAGGCATACCTATCCTTATTTTATTTAAGAACAAATTGAAGATGCTGACTAACTTTAAACTTAGACAAATAAAATATGCATGTTAAAATTTCTAGTGTAATATGCATGTTAAAATTTCTAGTATTTGCTAATTATAAATTAATTAGCAAACTAGTGAAAAGTGGAATAAGGAAAAATAAGAAAACAAGAAAGACTAGAAAAAGAAACCTAGAAAATAAAAAATAATAGGTTACAAATATATACATACATACCTACAAATAAATACATAAGGGAGTAGGTGTGTGTAAGTATCAGTGTTGTAATAAATATAAATGGACTTTCAGTTTCAGTTAAAAGAAAAATATTGCCAAACTAGAGAAGGTAGTGAATCTAGCTATATGCTATTCGTAAGAGGCATGTTTAAGACATAAGAGCACAGAAAGTTTGAAAATAAAAGGATGGAGGAGTGCCTGGGTGGTTCAGTGGGTTAAGCCTCTGCCTTTGGCTTGGGTCATGATCCCAGGGTCTTAGGATTGAGCCCCACAATGGGCTCTCTGCTCAACGGGGAGCCTGCTTCTCCCCCTCTCCCTGCCTGCTTCTCTGCCTACCTGTGCCTACTTGAGATTTCTCTCTCTGTCAAATAAATAAATAAAAATCTTAAAAAAGAAAAAAGAAAGTAAAAGGATGGAAAGAAATTTGTCAAATATTAACCAAAGAAATTATACATCTATACTAATTTTAGTCAAAGTAGGTTTTCTTCAAGACAAAAAGCATTATGAAAAACAAAAGGGTCACTTCATAATGATAAAAGGTTTAATTCATCAAAAAGAATACTCTTAAATTTATGTACATCTAGAGGCACCTGGCTGGCTCAGTTGGAAGAGCATGTGACTCTTGATCTTGAGGTTGTGAGTTTGAACCCCCTGTTGGGTGTAGTGATTCCTCAAATAAATAAATAAACTTAAAAAAATTTATATATATGTAATAACTTCAAAATAGATAAAGCAAAAGGAAAAAGCACGGAAAGCAAAATGAAAATGGACAAGTTCACAGTACAGTGGGAGATGTTAACCTCTCTCTGTAACTGACGCATCAAGTCAACAATGAGCAAGGCTTAGGAAATTTAGGTCCATAGAGGAGCAGTGACGCACTTTTCTTCATCCTTCCAATCATTGAGTACCTGCATGTCCCAGATACTATACCTACATTTTTGCCACTAATACGGAAAAAGAAAACATTTTTATTTTATTATTATTTAAAAAATTTTTTCCATTACACTTTCCCCTTCCACAGGACTCAGATAAGAATGCAGACTCAAAAGTGAACTCACATTCTTCATCTTCCTACTCTCCTGCCTCCCCTGAGCTCTAATGTGTTTTCCCCAGGTCAAGTTCATAATACTGGAGTTTTTTCCTCAGTGAAGTAGGCCCAATAACTTGGCTCCCCAATGGCCATTTCCCCTTGTACCTTCCTAATAGCCCCTGACCTTGTTCAGGTCTCCACTCTCTTCTGAGAACTACTTTAGGGAAAGTAGTTTGGGGGCTGGCCCCATAAGGAGGGTCACCGTTAGTTTCATCAAAGCAGTTCCAGTGCCCTGCTGTTAGTGACTGCTTCAAGCATGGACTTCTTATTAAATATTGTCCCATTTCCATGAGGTTGAAAAACTGAAGTTCAAGTTCAGTAAGTTCAATTTCTTTCATTGTTTTGAATTCATTGCCCTCTGAATTCCAGCTTTTGTCTCTTTCTGGCCTAAGTGTTACTTATTTCACTGCCAGCTCATAAGTGTATTTAAGAAGACTTTTTCCTTTTATCTAGAATTGTGTTTTCAGAGGGAGGGTTAGTTAGGGTACCCAGGCCACTGTAGTAGTATCAGAAGGTGTTCCCAGGTTCCTAGTCTATAAAATGATGTGGTTGTACTAGATCAGTGATTCCTGACTTTTTGGGAACAAGCACTAGACATGCCCAAATCTCTGATTCTCTTTACCAGCTTTGTGCAACCAACCTTTCACTGAGTTTTGTTCAAGGATTGCCCTTGGTAAGTGGAGGCTGCTTCTCCCTTAGGATTGTTTCAAGTGCCTGGTAGTTTATGGCCCCCACACAGCTGTAGGGCACCTGGCCCATGGCCAGTGACCAACTACTATGGGAGTACAAAAGTCTAGCTACTTTGTCTTGAGTAGGGACAAACTTGCAGGTGTCATTAATGCTCCTGAGTGCCCCAAGGATCAGGCTGAGTATACGGTTTCACATAAAATTACTCTTTTCCCTGTCTTCCTCCCTTTCCCCTACTATCCTGCTTCCCCTTCTCCCTTACTGGCTTCTTCTGGGAACATTTCCTTACTAAATCACTTACACATGAATCTTCATTTCAGGATTTCTCATTTTTCAGGATTTTCCTTCTGGAAGAACCTGACTTAAGATATCTTTGAGAATCTGATAAAAGGCATGCACCCTGTCCCCCCAAAAATACATTAACACACATTCAAAATGTTGTATTATACCTTTTTGTTCCCAGGGACTCAAGATGAAGAACTATAGACAAAATAATCTCTGGGGTCCCTCCAGAGCTAACTCTGCCATATTTCCTGCCCTGGGTTTGAGGAGTTTATCTTGGAGTTTCTAGATTGAGGTCCCGGGGTGCCTGGTTGGCTTCATCAGAAGAGCATGGAGCTCTTGATCTCAGGGTTGTAAATTTGAGCCCCATGTTAGGCGTAGAGATTAGTTAAGTAAATAAATAAACTTCAGTAAATAAACTGGGGCTTCCAGGAGTGTGGGAGCCAATCTTTTCAGTAAATTCCTTTACCATTTAAAGTAGCTTCCATTGGTTTCTATTGCTCTGGACTAAGAATCTTGCCAGCAACACGGCCACATGCTTCAACTTCCAGCTGCTCCTGATATACCACGCTGGTTTTGCTCGTGCTGTCTTCTCTGCCCCCAGTACCCTTCCTCTCCCTTTTCATCCAGCTGCTATTTATATTTAAAATCTACTCTGACAGGGACGCCTGGGTGGCTCAGTTGGTTGGGCAGCTGCCTTCGGCTCAGGTCATGATCCCAGCGTCCTGGGATCGAGTCTCACATCGGGCTCCTTGCTCAGCAGGGAGCCTGCTTCTCCCTCTGCCTCTGCCTGCCTCTCTGTCTGCCTGTGCTCACTCTCTCTGACAAATAAATAAATAAAATCTTTAAAAAAAAATCTACTCTGGCAACACCTCCTCCAGGGAGCCTTCCCTGATATCTCTTTATGGCTCTCTCTCTCCCTCTATGGATAAGCTCCTCGAAGATGGGGCTGTGCTCCATTCTTTTTAGTGACCCGAGCACACCGGGCCTGCTACATAGTAGAAGCTAAAAATATTCATAGGACGAGGGGTGCCTGGGTGGTTCAGTGGGTTAAAGCCTGTGATTTCCGCTCAGGTCATGATCCCGGGTTCTGAGATTGAGCCCCGCTCGCTCGGTGGGGAGCCTGCTTCCCTTTCTCTCTGCCTGTCTCTCTGCCTATTTGTGATGTCTGTCAAATAAATAAAATAAAATCTTTAAAAGAAATATTTGTAGGATCAATGCATGAATACAGTGATGGAGGCGGAGTTTGATCTAGTTTTTCTGGCTTCAAAGCCTGTGTATTTTCCACCTTGGATACCAAGAGGTCGGGGCAGACTTGTTGAGACTGAATTTTTCCCAGCTCCGTAGTTCTCTCTTCCTCTGACCTGGCTGAGGCTGTAGATGCTTCTCTGGAGGCCGAAGCGCCTGCCTCTGCCCACACTTACTGCGGCCTCAGCGGCAAAACACAAGTGGGCAGGATGGCGGAGAGGTGGTTGTGGCTGCTGCTATTCCTGGACTCTGGGCTTGTGGGGCCCAGTCTGGCAGCCCTGCTGTCCCCTCCTACTTCCGGCCTGCTGTGCTGTGCCCACCATACTGCCTTCCCCTCCCACCCTCTCTCTCCTACCCTGGCCAGGGACACACGGCCGCGGGGAAGCCTCCAAAGGCTTCGAGAGGCGAGCGCCTGAGGAGAGCCAGCCACCTCAGCCAGCGAAGTCTCCCGCGGGGACTCGAGCGCCCAGGCCTGTTCACTGACCTGGTGAAGACCGGCGGGCCTGGGGAGGGCCTCTGAGGGCTCGGGCCGCTGCTGGGGGTCCGGACTTCGGACGAAGCTCTTCAGGCGGGGGCCGTGCCGCCCGCCCCGCCGGGGGAGAACCGTGGAGCCCACGCGGACGCCGGGATATGGCGCCGGGGGCGGCCCGGGGGCGGCCCGGGGGCGGGCTCTGGGAGAAGACGCCGGCTCTCCTCTCGCTTTCCCCCAGGAGCCTGACTCTCCCGCTGGGGGCTTCCCCGGGGCTGTGGAACCTTCCTCGGATGCTCTCGCCTCTGGCTGAGGAAAGCAGATGTCCGTCTCCGCCCCCTCCCCGCCAGAACCCCCAGACCCCCCTTCCTCCCCCACAGCGCACAGGCTCGCTCCAGGTTTAACCCCGCGTGACCGCCGGGACCCCGACGTGCAGTGAGGGGGTGACCGAGCGGGGCGCCCTCCGCCTCACACTCCCACGCTCCGGCTCGAGGCCTGGGTCTGGGAGGCGAGGCTGTGGAGCCGCGGTGAGGTTGGGTCCGTCCGGGGAGGGCCTGGCCCGCCCAGCAGAGGGGTCTCCCGGGGCAGGCCCTCCCCGGGGAGGGCTGGTGGCCCAGACGCGTGTGTCTGTGGCCGGGCAGGCTTGGCAAGGCCCGGAGCAAACCCCGCAGGACCCTTCACCCGCCTTCTCCAAGTGCTTTCCCGCCACCCCGTCCGTGGATTTCAGGCACCCATGGGATTGAGTTTCCGGGAAAACGGGCGGCGTAGCGCCCCTGGCGCATCAAAGCCGCAGGTGTCACTGAAACGAGTCCCCACAGGCAGCGCGTTCCCAACAGAGCAAGAGAGCGAATCACGGAGAGCTTTTAAACAGGCGTCCAGGCTGCACCCCATACCCGTGAAATCCGTGCCTCTGAGGATGAGCACGGGTGGGGTGTGTTTTAAAGCTCCCGGGTGACCCGAAGGAGCAGCATTCGAGGCTCGCAAGCATCCTGAAAGACGGGCGGTGGCGTTATCCCCACCGTGCAGACCTAGCGCTCAGAGGGGTAAAGCCAAATGGAAGGGGCCTGAAGTCCCAGACCGAACCGAGCAGGTGCCCCCAGCTTGCCATGGATCCAGGCTTCCTGTGGGACCGTGAGGCCTCTGGCTAGCCGGGGAGCTTGGCTCCCAGCTTGGCTGGGAAGACATTTCTGCCACCTCTTTCTCCAAGCACTGAGTTGGGGCTCCTCCAAGCACAGAATGCAGTGGGTCACCTCGACTCACCAGCCCTGGGTTCCTTTCACTGGAAAGGCGTGCCCTTTGTGAGGGGAAGGATGCATTTTTGAGGTGAAATGTTGTATAGCAGCCAGGAATGGAAAATATTAAAAGCCCACTGGCGCCAACAAGGTTCATTCCAGGGCCAGAAAGTCCAGAAAAGAGGAGGAAGTCTCCCTGTGGTGAGGGCCCTAAGACTGGCTTAGGATCCACCAAGCACCCACACCCTGTATCCTAGGTTGTCTCCATTTTCAGGGTTAGAGCAAGGCTTGCCTGGGCCAGAGGAAGGTCCTGGGGTGGTGACCCCAGGGAAAGTCTACACCATTGGTGTATTGGGTTTGGTTAACCTCACATTCCAGAGGGGGTGGTAGGCATAGGGGTCATTAGGGCCATTGAGGATGGAATGTCTTTTTTTTTTTTTTTTAAGATTTTATTTATTTATTTGAGAGAGAGACAGGGAGAGAGAGCATGAGTGAGGAGAAGGGCAGAGAGAGAAGCAGACTCCCCATGGAGCTGGGAGCCCGATGTGGGACTCGATCCCGGGACTCCGAGATCATGACCTGAGCCGAAGGCAGTTGTCCAACCAACTGAGCCACCCAGGCGTCCCGAGGATGGAATGTCTTAATGGGAGCACATGAGGCACGGCAAGTCCAACTCAGTTCACACACAGGTTCTGAACATTCTAGATGCTGGGATGCCAAGAGAGCAAGACATGGTCCCTGTCCTGTAGAGACATCACCAAACAGATGGGGCAGCCAAGAAAGCAGACAGTGTCAGTAGAATGTGATAAACTTTCTTCTGGAAACGTGCTCAGGGGACAGGTCTTGTAGAAGACAACAGAGGGGCAGTTAGCCCAGTGTGGGGCTTTGAGGAGGGGTTCCTGGACAAGCTGGTACCTGGCTGAGTCTTGCTGTTAATAGATACTGTGAGAATGTGCACAAAGCTGGTGAGTGGATACATGCTCCTATAAGCCTGTCTCTGGAGGTCTGGAAAAAAATATACCTTCTGAGAAACAAGCAAATGAACTCATTCTCCCCCTCCCCCCCACACCTGGTGCCCCTGCCTTCTCTCCCTTTCCATTGCCCATCCCAAACACACTTGTAGTCAGAGTTACACATAAATACACACACATGCACAAGGAAATGGGAGAATGTTTCAGAATTCTTCTCGGTGAGAGAGTTGTTCCAGTAAAATAAAGGCTTCAGTAGGAACTTGGGGAAGAAGATGAGGCCCCTGGTGTCTGGGGTGTCTGCAGGGATGGGGCTTCAGAGGCTGGGAAAGCTGCTCTGCTGAACACAAGGAGAAGAGTCTGGAGGGAGGTGTAAGGGGAAGTGATGGGAGAGGAAGAGGAGGGAGCTTTAGAGTCCATCGAATCCTCTCTGAGGTCTAGAGAGGGAAAGTGAAATGCCAAAAGTTATATTGCACTACGCTTGGGGATCAGAGCTGAGTGTGGGTGTATACACGTCATGACACACCCCATCAGGTTTGCCTGCTCTCACATGTCCACCTGCACTACAGGCACAGAGTTACGCACACAGCCATTCCACAGACACAGGCACTGTCCCCTGGGTTGCTGTCATTTACATTTCAGGCTGCTCTGATCCGTCAGTAAGCTGGAGCACTTGGGTCCTGCCTGCCAGCCCATTTTCCCCACCCACTCCAGCCCTCATGCATCACGAAGCCCATCAAGGGAAGTAGAACATTCAGGAACGTGGGGTCATGCTGTTTATGGGTCTGTTCCGAGTGCTCCCTGGCGGGTTCATGAAGCAGACAGGAGGTTCACCCCAGAACTGACTCAGAGCTGCCCAGGCAACAGGGGTCACGGCTGGGCCTGCCTCCTCAAGGGAGGATGTCTCAGTGTCTCAGGACAGAGCCAGAGGCCTCACCCAAACCAGACGTGGGACAGCATTCCCCTAGTTTCACATCCCTGGGAGATACCAGGGCCCCTACTGACTGCAGAGAGGGGCCTAGATTTGGAACGGAGATCTGGGTTTCACCTAGTTCTGCCCCTGCCTCCATGAAAGGCCAGAGGGAAGCCCTTTCCCCACATTGAGATCTATGAATTTATATGATGAGCCAGATACTGGGGACACAGAGATATGTAAGACACAGTCCTTACCTTTATGAGCTCCAGTCAGGGAAGACACGGCTTTCCCAGGTAGAGCAAAGAGCTCTTCGATTCAGGGTGGAGCCAAGTGGGAAACAGGAGCTTGGGGCTTGGAAGGCTTAGAGGAAGGAGAGAGTGCTCAGGGCACTGTGTGTGTGCATGTTTCAGGAATGAGGATAAACCCTCATATTGCACTGGTAACACTCATGGTGCCACCACACCTCAAATCCCCTCTTAGCTGTAACTGCCCATCCCCAGTCCCCTACCTGAGGGAGCAGTACCACCAAGGGGTTTGGCTAGGAGTGACCACTGATAAGCTCAGGCTGAGCATCTGACCTAAATCCAGCCCAAACATAGGCCAGCTGGTGACTGGCAAAGTGTTTCATGACAAAGGCTCCACTCTATAGGGGTGAGGTTGGGAACTAGCTGAATCCATCAGAATGATTCTGCTGGAACTTGAACTAAGAAAATGCAGGAGATGAACCCACCAGGAGTAGGAGGCAAGTAGAGCTGCCACAAAGAGAGAACCCACACACCATGGGAAAAACACCAGATAGCCTGTGAGGAGGGACTTGCCCCAGAGGAGCCCAGCCCCAGCTCCTGACTTTGGCTCTTTTTATAAACTGGCTTTCTTTTCTTTTTTCTTCTTTTCTTTTTCCTTCCTTCCTTCCTTCCTTCCTTCCTTCCTTCCTTCCTTCCTTCCTTCCTTCCTTCCTCAGAATGGTCTGCTCCCAGAAGCGCACAGCCAGTTGAAGAGCCCTCTCATACCCCTGCCATCCTGGAAGGCAATTACCTCATGCCTCTATCTTGTATGAGAGGCCATTGTGGGAAAATGGAGACCCAGCCCGGGTTCAAGTTCCTAAGCTTCCTCAAGATCCAGGTCTTGGCAGAAGTTCTTTTTTTTTTTTTTTTTTTTTTTTTTTAAGTAATATTTATGCCCAACATGGAGCTCAAACTCACGACCCTAAGATCAAGAGTTACATGCTCCACCAAGTAAGCCAACCAGGTGCCCCAGCAGAAGTCATATATCTTGCACAGTATACTTTCTCCTTCACTGATTATGATCAGGCTAAAATGAAAATCACAGGAGAAAGCAGCCCGAAAGGCAAAGGTGACTGACGCTTTCTCAGGGCATTCTCTCTCTGTTTAATGGAGGCTGACTAGTTGGAAGTAGAGGATTCAAAACCTCTTTGACCGAGGAGCCTCTTGGGATATATGAGAGTCATTGGAGAAACGAGGCAGTTCTGGACCTAGATTGTGCTTAACAGTCATCAGACTCGTGTCTCACTCAGTCCTGGGAGAGCAGAGGGGCTTTAAGTAAAAGCTAAAAGAACTGTTCCATTGAAAAGCCTGTGTTTTATTCAGGCATAAGCGGTCCTGTTTTGGGATCAGGTAAGAGACGGGTTCATTCCTGCAATGTTACTGACTTTTGTGTAAGAAAGCTCAAGGGTGTTGGTGTCAATGCCTCAAAGAGCCATAATGTTAAAAAACATAGATAAAGGTGGTTCAAGGGTGCCTGGGTGGCTCAGTGGGTTAAAGCCTCTGCCTTCAGCTCAGGTCATGATCCCAGGGTCCTGGGATTGAGCCCCACATAGGGCTCTCTGCTCAGCAGGGAGCCTGCTTCCTCCTCTCTCTCTGCCTGCCTCTCTGCCTCCTTGTGATCTCTCTCTGTCAAATAAATAAATAAATAAAATCTTTAAATTAAAAAAAAAAAAAGGTGGTTCAAGAAAAAAGAGTCTTTTCAACAAACAGTGCTGGGATAATTGGACATTCACATGCCAAAAAATGATCTTTGACCTACACTTTGTACTACATGCAAAAACTAGTTAAAAATGAACCATACATAGGTAAAACCCAAAACTGAAAAACTCCTGAAGAAAACAGAAGGAAATCTTTGTGACTGTGGATTAGGCAAAGATTTCTTAGCTCCAACACAGTTCCACAAAATTAAAAAGTTGGTGAATTGGACTTAATCAAAATTAAGAACTTCGCTAATCAAAAGACACTCTTAAGTGTCTGTTAACAAAATGAAAAGCAGGGGTACCTGGGTGGCTCATATTGTACCAGAGTTTTCCATGTCCCAAGAGACCACCAAGGAGCCAACATCAATGCAATCACAGGAGGGTTTATTTAACAAGCTTAAGCTTGGGCCCAAGTATACCCTATTCAATGGAGTAGGGACTTGGACCCTGAGCTTAGTTAAGGCAGGGGTATTTATGGGTTCCTGTTACTAAAGCAGGGTGGGGCTTCCTGGAACCAAAGCAGGGTGGAGCTTACTAAAGCAGGGCGGGGGAGTTCAGCCCTTGGGCACAGGGGTCTAAGATGGCTGCCAGAGCTAAGATGGCTGTACCTATGCTAAGGCTAAACCTGAGGTGGGATGGCCTTGATTTTTCTTGACCTCCACAACAGCTCAGGGGGTTAAGCCTCTGCCTTTGGCTTGGGTAATGATCTCAGGGTCCTGGGATTGAGCCCCACATCTGGCTTTCTGCTTAGCTTCCCCCTTTCTCTCTGACTGCCTCTCTGCCTACTGGTGATCTCTCTTTGTTAAATAGGTAAATAAATTCTTAAAAAAAAAAAAAAAGAAAAGAAAAGAAAATGAAAAGCAAGGTACAGATTGGGAAAAGAAATTTCAAAATACATATCTGATAAAGGACTTATACCCAGAATATACATATTCAATACAGTTTCCCCCCACTCTCCAAAAGCAGAGGGTTCCGGTAAAAACTTTCTTTCTTTTTTTTTTTTTTAAGATTTTATTTATTTGTCAGAGAGAGAGGGAGAGAGAGCGAGCACAGGCAGACAGAATGGCAGGCAGAGGCAGAGGGAGAAGCAGGCTCCCTGCCAAGCAAGGAGCCCGATGTGGGACTCAATCCCAGGATGCTGGGATCATGACCTGAGCCGAAGGCAGCCGCTCAACCAACTGAGCCACCCAGGCGTCCCACCAGTAAAAACTTTCTTAAGACAAAATGGTGTTAGGATGAGGAAGTAATCACCATTAACTTTTATGGAAAAAAGTTTCAGCCTTCCCAAACCAAAAAGTAACCTCTTTTAGGATTTTCTGATACCTTAGGACACATCTTGCTTACAGAAGCACAAAATAAATCAAGATAAAGCACAGATGCTCACAGGCACCGTTGTTCAAAACAATGGCAGCTTGCTGGGGAGACGCTGGGTGCAGTTCCCCGGAAAGGGGCTAGGTGGCGCCACTCTCGCTGCTCTGGTCCCACTACCTCTATAATGGTTCACAACAAAACAGACGCTGAACATTATTTTGTCACTTTTTGTGAAACTGAATAGCATCTTTGGTTTTCATTCAGCTAGCGAAAACAGGTACTAATGTAGGCCCTTTTGTAAAAGTTAACTGGAGTAAGGTGAACTTTTGAGAAGCCAAGTATACCTATAATAAGACAACTCAATTACGAAGTAGGAAAATATTTAAAGAGATTCTTCACCCAAGAAGATCTATGCATGACAAATAAAAGTACAAAAAGAAGCTCAACATCACTGGTCACCAGAGAAATGCAAATTAAAACCACAATGAAATCACACTAGGAATCCTGTTTGAAGGGCTAAAAACAAACCTGAAACTGACAGTATCAAGTGTGGGTGAGAATCCTGAGCACCTGGGACTCTCATATATTGCTGGTAGGAATGTAAATGGTTCAATCACTCTGGAAAACAGTTTGGCAGTTTTTTACGAGATTAAACATACACTTAACATATCACCCACTATCCTACTCCTAGGTATTTACCCCCAAAGAAATGAGAAACATGTTTATGCAAAAATCTGTACACAAATATTTACAGCTAAAATGTAACTGCTAACAAGTGGCAACCACCCACTCATTCCTCAAGTGCTGAATGGATAGATAAACCATACATGGTCACACAATGGAACACTACTTGGCAATAAAAAGGAATTGAGCTATTGGCACATTCAACAACATGAATGATTATACTAAGCAGAAGAAGGCAAACTTAAAAAGCTCATACTAGGGGCGCCTGGGTGGCTCAGTGGGTTAAAGCCTCTGCCTTCGGCTCAGGTCATGATCTCAGGGTTCTGGGATCGAGTCCCACATCGGGCTCTCTGCTCAGCAGCGAGCCTGCTTCCTCCTCTCTCTCTCTCTGCCTTCCTCTCTGCCTACTTGTGATCTCTCTCTGTCAAATAAATAAATAAAATCTTTTAAAAAAAAAATAAAAAAAAAAAATAAAAAGCTCATACTAAAGGATTCCATTTATATGACATTCTTGAAAAAGCAAAACTACAGGGAAAGAATACCAGTGCTTGTCAGCAGCTGAACATGGAGGGAAGGATTGACTACAAAGTTGCTGGAAATATTTTCTGTCTTGGTGTGATGGTGGTTACCTGATTGCTTGCATTCATCAAAACTCACAGAATTGTGCATTCAAAATGGTGGATTTTATAGTATGAAAATTGTGTTTCAATTTTTTAAAATGCACAGTGGGATTCAAACGTCTTCTACCCTTTCTTTGCCTTCCTTGTCACTAACCAATATCCTATCCTCAAAGCTCTTGTTCTCCTGGCAGGGAAATGCCCCAATTCAGCCTCCCTGAATGCTGCCTGGCTTCTGGAAACAAAAGGTCAGTCCACTAAGAATGGAGTCAGGAACCCACATGTCTGTATCTCTCCCTCTGTCCCACCCCATCTGGCTAAGGCTGCTCACCAAGGCCTTTCTATCTAACATCCATTTCCCCTTCCTCCCTCTTGCTCACCCTGGGAGTCCCAAATCCTTATGGTCCAGGTGTTGCGTGGGCGAAAGAGTCTGCTTGGAAAGAGGGAAGCTCCTCACACTAACTTTCCATAGCTCTAGCCCATAAAACAGTTGCGAGTCACAGAAACTTACTGCCAGAGAGGACTTCTACCCAGCATTCACCTCACCTCATCCCTGAGCAAGGCCGCCCCCATCACTGCCTCAGGCTCTTTGGACTGCCAGCATCTTGGTCAGAGCTGAGGTCATACCACACACAGAGCCACCTGGGCCCTCTTGAAGGAGGCATGAAAAGAGGCCTTGGGTCACAGGAGACAAGCAGCTGTGTCTGGTAGATGCTCAGGTCGAATTTCATGAACAACCAGCATAAACATGTCATGGTGAACAGGACAAGTCAGGAGAGGGGTATATGAACACTCTTGAGAAAACACCCTAGCAAGCGTGCACCCCTAATTCTATATAAAATGGTGACTGTAGACGTTTCTGAGAAATACTGGAGGCACTGTGGGGACACTATGATGTCCATGTATAGAATATGAACTCACTGGTTCATGTAGTAAACACTACAATGTCACTGGGTGTAAGCAAACTCTAAGTGTGCTGAAGACACAGTAGTGAATGTGAGCACACCACAGAAAGCTTGGTGAACATTGTGGGGGACATCGTGGGAATCCCATAGTCAGTGGTGGAAACAACAGGGCTTGAATACTGTGGTAAACATGATGAGCTCTAGAGATGGACGTGTCACCATAAGGCTGTGGCTGTGGGGAATACACCATGGCGACAGTAGGGTAACCCTGTTTTAAGCTGGAAGAGCATTCTGTGGTGGCTACAGTAAGCATATTGTGCAAAGTAGAGTGCTCTACTGGACATGCTTTGGGGTATCTGCTGGCCCCATAGCCCATTCTGTGGGAATCTGCTCCCACCTAAGACCTGCACAAAGTAAGACAAGGTGCTGACAGGTTTCTTCCTTTTTCTTCCATTTCCTAAGCTGGAATTACAGTGTTTCAGTTTTGCTCAGCTCTTCTGGGCTGTGTTGCTGTGGTTACAAGGTGAAGAGGAGTCACACATGCATAGGTTTATATCAGAACACATGGAAGGTAAACTCTCCAGATTGATAGCTGTGAAAGTGGTCTCTTGATATCAAGACTCCACTCCTGATATCAAAGTTAGTAGTTAGACATTTCAGGTCAATGCCTCCTAGGATAAGGATGCTTGTGATTGTGGTTGTGCCTTTAGTAGGTATGTGTCATTTTTTTCTTCTAAACATCCACTCTTGCATCACAATATTCCTTCGGGAAAAATCAGTCCATGTGACTCCAGTGGGGCTGATCTATCTCTGGCTCCAGAAATGGGCTTATCAGAGCTTTCTATCCCATGGTAAAGGGATTGGATCAGGAATGGGTCAAGGAGGACATCTCCCAGAACTTCTGCTGGAACAATTAGGGGAAGAGACATTTTTGTTCCATTGGAGATTTGAGATGGGCTAAGAGGGAGCCTGAAGTTTCTGGAAGATACATGGAAACAGCTTCTACTCTAGATACTGCTGCTATGTAGCAAACTACCCCAAATCTTAGTGGTTTAAATGACCTACAGGTCACAATTTCATGTAGTACTTGAGTGGGTAATTCTTCTTTTTGTGACATTAGTTGAGGCCCCTCATTGGCACTCCTCTGGTAGATGGGCTGGTCTGATCTATCCAAGATGGCTACAATCACATGTTTGGTGCCTTGGTGGGGAGGGCTGGAAGTCTGGGCTCAGCTGGGACTACTGACCAGAACACTATACTAGGGCTCCCCAGGATGGTGGTCTCAGGATAGTTAGACTTCCCAAATGGCAGCTGGCCTTTTCCAGAGTGAATGCCCCATGAGATCTAAGAGAAAGCTATATGACCTTTTGTGTCCAGCCTTAGAAGTCCACCTCATTCTTGGTTGCAAGCCAGTCATAGGCCAGTGCAGATTCAAGGGAAGGGAAATGAGACTTTCTCTCAATGGCAGAATAGCACCATACACAAGAACGTGTAGTGGAAGCCATTGTTGTATCCCTCTTCAGAAAATACAGACTGCTACACCATCCTTGAGAATAAAGCCATCTCAGAGGAAGCTGTTGAGATCTGAGAAGAGAATATCCTTGATGGTGTCTTGAGTACCCAGATCCAGTTTTCCCCAGGATGATAGTTAGGAGAGCCATCAGATCTCTTTTCTGCATAAACCAATCTAAGTTGTGCCTTTCCGACTGCCATGGAAAAAGCTTTTACTCCTGGTGCTCTAGTTATCTATTGCTATATAACAGACAACCCCAAAACTCAGTGGTTCATTAAGAAAAATTTATTATTTCTCATGATTCTGTGGGTTGGCTGGACCATTCCTCTGCTGGTCTTATTTGGGCTCATTCATGCAACTATTGTGGTGGAAAGTTCAAGATGGCCTTCATTCACCTGTCTGGCTGTTGGCTGGGGGCCTCAGTTCTCCTCCATGTGGTCTCTCAGTCTCCAGTAGGATAGACTGACTTTCTTACAGGGTGGTCTCAGGACAGTGTTCCAAGAGAGTGAAGGTAGCAAGGTCTCTTGGGGCCTAAGCTCTAGAACTTGTACAACATCTCTTCTGTCATTTTCCTTGGCTCAAAGCAAGTGACAAAGCCAGCCCAGGTCAAAGGAGTGAGTCAGTAGACTCCACGTCGTACTGGGAGAGTTGCAGAGAATTTGTGGCCACGGTATGATAGCTGGACTGTGTTTAACGGGAATATCTTTAGATGTACAGGAAGCAGGGTATGTGCGCCAGGCAGGCAGAGTCAGAATATTCTAGCATGTTCTCATTGAGGAGCATATAGTTGGAATGTGATTTCCATGGTGGCTTCTCTGAGCTGAGGGCCCATGACAAGGTCTATACTAGATCACTGGTTTCTAGGAGGCAACTTTGAATTAAGACCCCCTATGTCTGAGGGACTTTACCTCTTTGAGCCTCAGATTTTCCTCTGTAAAATGGGAGTGATCATTCCTGCCTCACGGATTTGCTGTGAGGCTGAAGAGGATGACTGTGAACTTTGTAAACTAGAGTGCCAACCGCCTGTGACTGAACACTATCTTAGAAGGAATAACCGGGGTGGGTCTGGGTGGTCAGAGAGGGGAGGAAGGAGGAGACTGAGATAGAGCTTTGAAAGATGGGGACAGGGACGCCTGGGTGGCTCAGTTGGTTAAGCAGCTGCCTTCGGCTCAGGTCATGATCCCAGCGTCCTGGGATCGAGTCCCACATCGGGCTCCTTGCTCCGCAGGGAGCCTGCTTCTCCCTCTGCCTCTGCCTGCCATTCTGTCTGCCTGTGCTCGCTCTCCCCCCCCCTCTGATAAATAAATAATAATAAAAAAAAAGAAAGATGGGGACATTCACGCTAAGGGGAGGAAGGGCTGTATCTCAAGATACAGAAAGTGAGAAATAAAACTGTAAAAGTACAGAGGTGGAACAGTGATAGATTGTACACAGGACAAGGAGAACAATGTCCCAGAGTGAGCTTTCCCACTGCCCCGGACTCTGTCTGGGTTTCTGGGCTCCCAAGTGTTGGGTCCCCAATGTTGGATCCCTCAATAATGGGTCCGTGATTAAAGGAGCGAGACTGATACAAAGTGAAGGTCAAGCAAAGCTTTATTCTGTGCCAAGCATCAAGAATCAAACCGAACGTTTGGGGCCGTGCCTCTTACAAAGAGGGCGACCTCTCTCTACTTCACAGACTAGCTTTTAAGGGCAAAGGCCATGTGGTTGGGCCTGGCCACGCACAGGTGACCAATGAAATTGTAACACACAGAGAAAGCTGCATAGTCATGTTAGGTCACACATAAGTGACCAATTGAATTACAATTTACCCTATTAGACATTTGAACCAGCCTATCACCTTGGTCAGAATTGGCGCCCAAAAGGTGCCCAAAGGGCAGGGCCCATACTCCTTGGTAACTAGGGAGACAGTATGTGCCCCCTCCCCAATGGATGTCTCCCCCTGACCTGACCCACCCTTGTATTTGGGCTTTGTTACCTGGGACTGGTTTCCCAGACTTGGGTGGGGGGGCAGGGTCAAATTAAGTTTCACTGCATAAACAACAAAATGGCTGTTCAACCAAGGTGGGGCCGCTCTGGCTAAATAGGCCCTTGCACAAGTACTGGCTCAGCAGCCCCTGATGGTCACTCAGAGCTACATACAGTCAAGTCCTCCAGTTCCCAGGAATTACAGCCGCCTGTCCCTACCCAGGCCTGCAAAGCCTCCTGAGGCCACAGGGGGGCGATAATGGGACTATGGCAGAGGGTTCAGAGAGCAGGCTAGAGACAGAGAGCATCTTCTTTTGGAGCCACTAGGATTGCATCAGACCCTCCAACCCCCACCCCCTATCCCACAGTGTTCCCAAGCTACTTTTCCCCCAGTTGGAGGAAGTGGGGGAGGGGGACTACAGTCATAGGCTTAGGACGCAGGTGGCCTGGCTAAACTGGGCTCCAAGCCCCTTGATTGGTGGGAGTGATTGATAGGTTTCTGTTGTGTTCCAGACAGGGTCTTGGAACTGCTGCAGATTTGCCTGGCCTGCAGAAGCCCCAGATGGCCACCTGTGGTTGGGGCTGATCTATCCAGGCCAGGCCCTGACAGTCCAGATCTGTGGCTACCTCCCAAGACCTGTCTATCCTAAGACCCCGAATGAGGTCAGCAGGCCTCTTCTTCCTCAAAGGACTCCTGGGAAGGGCAGTGGGGGGTAGACTCAGATTCCCTCCAGTCTAGCCTTGCACGTCTCACAGCTCCATTCCACTTGGGACAGGAAAGGATGCTTTGACGGTGGGATAGGAGGTGGTGGAAGGGAAGAGGGAGAGAGGGAGGGAGGAGATGAGCTGGAGGAACACAAATGGCAGGGTTGGAATTGCAACCCAGGGACTCTAGCACACTGTCCCTCAGCCCTGTGCCAGCCATAACACTGACCATTAGGGGCTAGGGAAGCGGGGTCCTCAGTGTGAGTTCTGGGCCAAGCAAGGAGACCCAGGCAGGATTTGTGGCCTAAAGGGCTCCATTTTGCCAACCCTCACCCCACAGGGTAATCTGCCTCCCACTAACGACAGAGAAGACAGGGTGCAGTTAGGAGTTTGGGGGAGCCTCTTTCACATACCTTTGGGTTCCACAGAGTGGAGGCCTTGAAAAACAACTGATTACCCTGAACTTGACCTCTGAGCCTCTGGTTTACTTTCCCCCACCTCCCTCTCCTGTATACCTTGTTCTCCTTATCCAGTGTCAGCAGTCACATTGCTTCTCTGGCCTCCCTCCTGATCCCCAGCCAGACTTCTTGCAGCTCTCATGCCTCTCTCTCCTCCCTACAATGTTTGTTGTTAGCATCTTATCAACCTTGCCAGCATGGGTGGGGGCCTTGGAGCTTGCTCGGTCCAAATTTTTGTTGCACGGGTGGGGACACTGAGGTCTAGGACCACTTGGGTCATTGCTTGTCAAAGGTCATACATCAGAATCAGCAACAGAGCCTTTTAACTCTTTGCCCTTTGATCTGCCTATTGCAGTTCAGTCTTTGTCCTTAGACGAGTAGAGCTCTTTGTTTTTTTTAAGATTTATTTATTTATTTGAGGGCGCCTGGGTGGCTCAGTTGGTTGAGCAACTGCCTTTGGTTCAGGCCATGATCCTGGAGTCCCTGGATTGAGTCCCCCATCGGGCTCCCTGCTCAGCGGGGAGTCTGCTTCTCACCCTGACCCTCTCCCTTCTCATGTGCACTCTCTCTCTCTCAATCTCTTTCTCGCAAATAAATAAATAAATAAATAAATCTTTTTTTTAAAAGATTGATTTATTTATTTGAGATAGAGGGGTCAGGGAGGGACAGAAGGAGAGAGAGTCTTAAGCAGACTCCATACTGAGCCTAGAGCCCAACTCAGGGTCAGCACACTGTGATTACAAAATGAGCCAAACCAAGAGTTGGAGGCTTAACCAACTGTGCCACGCAGGTGCCCCAGACTAGTTGAGCACTTAAGTACTTCATTCAGTTCAGACTTCGCCTTCAAAGCTACGGTTGTAGCTACTTCACAGTTTGGCTCCAACAACAAACTGGATGAGACTGGGGCTAGCAACAGAATTTATGGGCCAAGGGCTAGGGACTGCAAGGGAGACCAGGCTCCAGGAGACAAAGCAAACCAGATCTGTACTTTAGGTCAGCTCGCCAGCCACCGCTGCTTAACATCCTTCTTCCATACCCACCCTTTCTCCCAGCAGTCCATGTCTAGGGTGATGCTCAGAGAAACAATGTTCCTAAACCCAGGCTAACATACACACACTCAGGAACAAAGACACAGGTCCACACCAGCACATATACACGGCTCTGTGGGTCTGCACTGCTCACTGTGAGATCATTATTATGTGAGGCTCATTCCTCTGAATGCAAGAACATGTCTCCTCCCCTGTGGCCTCCCAGTGCCCAACCTATAGCCTGCTATGAATAGGAGCTCAATGAGGGTGTATGGAACGAGCGAGCTGACACTTGGTATGGGAGGCCATTTAGACCAGGCCTCCATCTCCAAGCCCTGGCATGAGGCAGGAAGCCCAGCCCAGGCCGATGAGCCTGGCACATGAACTGGGGGAAGGGTTATAGCAGCTCTTGCTGTGGTTCCTAGTACACCCCTCCCCATCTTCTGCTTTCAGCTGGCCCTCTAATGTGGTCCATGAACAATCAGTAACACCTGGGAGTTGTTAGGAATACAGTCTCGGGCCTCACCTCAGACATACTGAATCCTGAACTCGGTGTGGGGTCTAGCAGTCAGCCCTCCAGGGGATTCTAAGGCGTGCTAAATTTATAGAACTGCTGCGGCCTGGGACCACAGGCTGACTGCTGCTGGCTGCAGGCGGGGAGGCTACTCGGGTTCAGAAGCACAGACAGCTGCTTGCGCCACCTACCGGTAAGGATGTGCATGTGCGGCGGGCCCCAAACCTGAAGTCAGATATGCCCGCATAAATCTCTGACAATCTGGCAAGGTCTCAGAAAGCCTATATGCAGGGCCTCTGGGCTCCAGGGGACATAGACAGGCCCCCGATGGAAGTAGGTACAAGCAAGGAGGAACTATTCTCACCAGGTGACATCCTGTGTCCTCTAATTCCTTTGTCCCTTTCCCTTCTAAATTTCTCCCAGTGCTCCCTCCGGGTCCAGAGAAGCTGAGTAGTTCCCCAGCTCAGACCAGGCACCCCCATTTGGGAGACCAGGTGACTGGTGTGCCTAAGAGAGTTTGAAGTATGTGCTAACACCAGCAAAGTTCTTTCTCTGCAGGGGCGGGTCAGGGGAATGTGGGGGATCAGCAAGCAAAGCTTAAGCAAGAGCACACAACACCCCCACCCCCAAGCAATGAAATGCTGCCCAGATGTAAATTAGCCCTTGGCCCCTGCCCAGGGCTGCTCCCAAGACCCACCCTGACCCTCCATGTATCTCTCTGCTCCGGTCTGTGGAGCCCCAGGCCCCTGCCCACCTGGCCTCTCCCCAGGTCCTGCAGCCTCTCACTCTAAGGATCCTGAAGCGAAATCCGGGCCTCTGGGAGCTCCAGGGGATGTGGGGAGGGGATGGGGAGGCTGAGCTTCCCCATGCTCAGATCTGGTTTCGCCGCGCTTCCCCTGGCGCACTGCCACGGGCTGAGCCACCAGCTGCGCTATATAAGGCCTGGAGGCTGGACAGGAGAGGCGAAGACTTGAAACCCCCAGCTGAGGAGTCCCGCTCAGGACACGGTGAGCTCCACTCCCATTTTCCTCACCCCATGCCTGCATTTCTCTGCCCCGCTTAGCTACTCCTGCCCTTCCCAGATCACCCTGCTTCTCCCCCAGAGAAGAGCCCCCCCTTTTTGCTTTGAAGTTCTCTCTTTTCCCCCTTACTGGTCCAAAGCCCTCCCCCTCCTTCACCTGAGGTCAGGGACTCTCAAATGGTCCCAGTCAGGGTCTGTACCTCTGAGCATCTGCTTTCTTTCTTGCGGTCAGCCAGTCTGCTTTGTCCGAGAGTTCTGCGGAGCGTGGGATGGGGAGCCTAACTAACAGAGCATATGCTGAGGAAACTTCTGTGGGCTGCCAGATGGGAAATGGTTTTTCCACAAGGTGTCTCAGGCCACCTTGGCCTCCCAGACAGTCTTAGAGTGGTCTCAGACTGAATGCTGTGTAGCATTCAGCTCCCTGCTCCAAGCCCAGGAGCTTGGGGTAAGACATGCAATGGGGACCTTGGGGACCCCTATGCCTCTGTTCCCTTGACTGAGAAAAAGAAGGTGGTGGAGCGGGGGAGCTGGGGGGAAGGTTAGTGGGCTTAGAGCTAGAAGATCTGCAATGTGGGATTGGTTTGTTCTTCTCCTGAGACAGCCAAGCGCTTTTACATCTTTTTCCCCCCTGGAAAGGAAGAATCTCCTCTTTCCCACCACACCCTGGACTTTGGACATTGAATGGAGTCACTTTTGAATCTCCAGGAACTGGTCAGATTCTGGGTTGGCCAGAGCTCTGGGGAGAGATAGAAATGAGCAAGAGCCTGGGCTACACCCCATGGATCTTTGCCTTTATTGTCAAGCCCACTTTCTTCTCCTGGCTCTTACAGCCCCTAACCCATGCTTACCAGTTACTGGGGACGCCTGGCTTCACACAGTGTATCCCCTCTGCTCTCCTTCAGGGAGCTCCCAGCTGTGTAACTCCACGCCAGGCCCCAACAAACAGGTTAGAAATGTGTTCCAGCTGCAGGCTGTGCACATCGGGGAATGTGTTTATGGATATCATGCATCTGAAGCATCTGCCCCCTCCACATCTTGCCTGTCCTGCGAGGGGCCATGGCAGTCAAGGCTGGGCAGCATGGTATTCACGGATAGCCCCTTGGTGCAAGAGTGTGAGCCCCACCAAAACATGCCCCGAAGCCAAGGTTTTGGAAGTGATACATGAGTCACTCAAGAGGCTGCTGGGTGTAAGCCCAAGCCCCTCCTCACTGGCAAGGTACCTCCTCACCCCTGCTCTCCCTTATGCCTCATCAGGATGTGGGGTCCTAGAGCCTGGATCTGAATCCAGCTTTGCCTTATTTGAACTCCTGAGCCTCTGCACCTCCTAAGCTGCCCAGATTCACAACTTGGGCAGGTGTTACCTCCCATGAGACTTTATTCTGTCTACCCTTCCACCCTTGATAGGTCAAGAAATAGTTCTGCTCAAGCCATAAGAGATGCTACAGAAATGTGGGACCTGATCAGCTTTGATTCTTTGCAGGTCACTGGATCTGAGCGACTTCCCAGGAGACTACGTTCCAAGGAGGACCCAAATCTGAAGTACCCTCACCCATCTCCTGCCATGTTTCCCATAGGGCCTGGGGGAAAGATGGCGGGGACCAAGGCCTGGGTGTTCTTCTTCCTGGTCCTGGAAGTCACCTCTGTGTCAGGTATGGGCTAAATATCTGCTCCCTCCCAAGCCTCTGTGTCATAGCGAAGTCATATCTGGTCTGCGAACCAAGTAGGGGCCTCAGCAATGGCCGTAAGACTTCAGGCTGGTTTATAGACTTATTAATAATGTATATCTGCTTGTTTCCCAGGAGAATTTGAGATAGTTTCCAAATATTAAAACTCACAGGACAGAATCTTTTAAATGAAGAGGGGAATTAGCTATCACTCAAAGGGAGGAAAAAGGATAAAAGGGTTATCACCTCTAGGTGCTAAATTTAGCTATGGGATTCCTGGGAGTCAAAGCAAAAGGGAATCACAAGGGATCACCGGGTTCTCAGAAGCAGGTTGCGGTGTGCTCTGGTTTTAGTGTCATAAAAATTCTTCCAGCTTAAAGCTCACTTTCATTGTGCGGCTGAATTTCACAGACACCAGACCCTCTTCTAGTCCCCTTGTCCTCTGACCCTATCCTCTGGTGACACTGAGTTCCTGAAGGAATAGGTAGGGTGCATGGGCATAACCTCGTGCATCTGAGCATCAGCGCTCCCAGCCCTGCCCTGTATGCTCTCTTCCATCTCTTCTGCCTCTCCTGATGTTTAACTACCTCCTCAAGTAGGGCAAAAAAACACTCAAAACCCCCTTGTAAAGCTGCCTGCACTTGAGCCTTTGTGAGTACTCACGAAGGAACAAAGGCTGTCTCAGCATCTTGCCAAACCCTGCACGCACCCACCTCCCACCTTGCTCTTTCCACCCTGACAGCTGCTGTTTGTAAAGATGATTAACATTCAGCCATCTGAGGGGAAATCAGATTAGTTTGATTAAAAGAGTTCCTATCACCCCAATTAAGCAGCATAGAGAATTCTGATTTGGCTCCTTGCACGAGAGTTAATTGCTTTTCAGAGCTTGTCTGTTCTCGGCTCTCCTTCTCCTCCCCCCTTGGGAACCCCCAATCCCACCTCAGATGGGGTGGGGCTGGAAGTTGCTTGTGGGCTAAGGACCCTGTACCCCTCTTCCAGAGTTGCTAACACTTATTCAGCAAGCACCATGCTAGGCATTACTCTGAGTGGATTTTGTGAATGAGTTTATTTAATCTCCAAAATCCTTTGAGGCAAGAACTATTATTGTCCTCATTTTATGATGAGGGAACAGGGGTCAAATGAGTCAAGTATCTGGCTCAAGGTCAAACAGGACGTGGCAGAGCCTCTGGATCTCACACTTTCTTTCTTTCTTTTTTTTTTTTTTTAATTTTATTTATTTGACAGAGAGATCACAAGTAGGCGGAGAGGCAGACAAAGAGAGAGGGGGAAGCAGGCTCCCCACCGAGCAGAGAGCCCGATGCGGGGCTCGATCCCAGGACCCTGAGATCATGACCCGAGCTGAAGGCAGCGGCTTAACCTACTGAGCCACCCAGGTGTCCCTGGATCTCACACTTTCAATCTCTGTATACTTCAGAGATGTTTACTTGGGTCACCTCATGAAATTCTCATGCCTACTGGACCGCCACCCTCTGAGATGGGAACTAGTATCTCCATTTTACAGATGAGGAAAATAGGGCTCCGTTCTGCCAAGAAGGACATGCCCAGATCCCATCATAGGAGCCCCAGCTCACTGGCCGCTCAGCAACATCTCATGATCTGTTTCTAGAACAAGAGCAGTAAGACAACTACCATTGGCTGAGCCTGCACTCCATGCCGGGTCTCTTTACATTGACCATCACCCTGAGAAGGCACCAGAACCCTATGATGTAGCAATGGTTAATGCAGCCCTGTGTTTTGGGAAATGCAATCAGAAGAATAAAGCTTCATGAGGTTGCACAGCTAGATAGTGGCAGAGCAGAGGTTTGAACGCTTGTCCAATGCTCTTGCTCCACCCACCCCCATCACCTGCTTCCCTGCATCTTGAAAGGCTGGGGTAGCAGGATGCAGCTGAGTCCTTATCCCTATCAGTCCTGACTTCTCACTTCTCCTCCTTGCCCTCAGGGAGGCAGACGATGCTCACCCAGTCGGTAAGAAGAGTCCAGCCTGGGAGGAGGACCTCCAGCATCTTTGCCAAACCTGTTGACTCTCTGGAAAGTGAGTTGTGGTTGGAGCAGGGAGGGTCAAGAGAGGGGATCTTTACTGAGCTTGCAGCGAGAATCTCCGAAGCCAGGGCACAGTGTCATGGTTTCCATGGAAACCCACTTTGACAAAGCATTTAACCTACATCTCCGTCCAGGCAGACAGACCTAGGAAATAGGACAGCTTAGAATGTGAAGCTGCCTGACATATTCAGGAATGGTACAGAGCTTGCTGGAACCAGAGCACAGGCTGGTGGGAGATGGGGGGCGGGAGGGAGATGAGGATGGAGAGAGAGCAGGGTCCAGCTTACACTGAATGCCTGGCTAAGGCATTTAAAGCTGGGGAGTGGTGGGGTCCAAGCCACCCGGAGAAAGCTCACCCTGACTGCTGTGTCAGTGAGGGCTGGGAGGTGGGGAGAGCGGGAACTTGGAAGTAGAAAGACCAGGCAGGGAGTTACTGACATGGTACAGCCAGGCTGCTGAGAGCTTTAATGGAGTGGCGGGAACAGAAGAAGGTTAAAAGGCTGGAGGGATGCTGGAGATGTAGATGCCACAGCGTCAGAGACCAATGCTGGTGGGTGAGAGGTATCGGAAGTGAGTCCCAGGAGTTAAGCAGGGAGGAAGGAGGGAGCACCCCTGAGGCTCTGGGGCCTGTCTTTCTCTGACCTGCCTCTACCTCTCAGGTCCTGGGGAGTGGACAACCTGGTTCAACATCGACCACCCAGGCGGGCAGGGTGACTATGAGCGGCTGGACGCCATTCAATTCTACTATGGGGACCGGGTGTGTGCTCGGCCCCTGCGGCTAGAGGCTCGGACCACCGACTGGATGCCTGCAGGCAGCACTGGCCAGGTGGTCCATGGCAGTCCCCGTGAGGGCTTCTGGTGCCTCAACAGGGAGCAGCAGCCTGGTCAGAACTGCTCCAATTATACGGTGCGCTTCCTCTGCCCACCAGGTAAGCCCGGACAGACCCGGACCCCCTACCTCCCACAGCCTTGGCACAGGGAGAGGCCACGATGGGCATCTGGCCACTGAAACTCAGGATGTCACACACATACCACAGGCTTTAACTCCCCCAGAGTAACACATTACTATGATGAGAGCCATGATCTTCCCAAGAGTGTTCTCTGTCAATAGGGACTTTCTTTTTTTAAGATTTTATTTATTTATTTGACAGAGAGAGATCACAAGTAAGCAGAGAGGCAAGCAGAGAGAGAGGAGGAAGCAGGCTCCCTGCCGAGCAGAGAGCCCGATGCGGGGCTCGATCCCAGGACCTGGGATCATGACCTGAGCAGAAGGCAGAGGCTTTAACCCACTGAGCCACCCAGGCACCCCTCAATGGGGACTTTCTGTTTATTGAGTGTGGGCAGCAAAGAGGTGAAGACGACAGGCTCTGGAGTTGGGCTTCTTGCATTTGAATCCTGGGTCTACCATCTGAACAGTGTTCCTTAAGCAAATTCTCTTTATTTTCTTTTGTAAAAAATGTAATTTCATCATTTTTTTAGAAGATTTTATTTATTTATTTGAGAGAGAGAGAATGAACGGTGGGGAAGGGCAGAAGGAGAGGGAGAGGAAGAAGCAGACTCCCTGCTGAGCAGGGAGCCTGATGTGGGATTCATTTCAGGACCCAGAGATCACAATGTGAGCCAAAGGCAGACACTCAACAGACTGAGCCACCCAGGTGCCCCTTAGGTGAATTTTCTGAAGCTCTCTGAGCCTCAGGTTTCTCCCAATAGAACAGGGGAAGTATTAGTAATATTAGTAAATATTAGTACATCTTGATGTGGGCTTTTATGAGGATTAAATGCGATAAGGAATGTAGAGGGTTTAACCCAAGTCAACTTTCACTAAGTGATAGTTTCTATTATTGTTTCTATGTGCCAGACACTGGCACATAGTCATTATATTCATTACTCTTTAATCTCCATTTTGACAAGTTACTCCAGGTCTGGAGAGGTTAGGTGATTTCTCACAATTTTGCAGCTGTTAAGTGGGGAGCTGGGATTTGAACTCACATCTATGTCTACAGAGTCCAAGAGTTCATGCGTGACGCCCTCCCTCTCCACATAGAGTCCGCTACAAGGCTGCCCACTTCTCAGCTGGACACTCTGCCAGTGTGCACAGCCTGGCCCCACAGGCTCTGGTGGCAGTGGCGGCCACCCAGAGCTCAGGCTGGGCAATGTCCGAGGACCCCATTCCCACACACAGGCCTCAGAGCAGAGGTGAGGGGGAGAGTGTGAGGTCTGAGTCACTGGAGTCCCAGACCCTGACCAGGAGGGAGCCCTTTCACAGGAATGTATGACTATTTCCACAATGATGAGAGGGAAAATGGCGCTATCCCTGCACATCTTAAGACAGCATATCCAGGGCGCCTGGGTGGCTCAGTGGATTAAGCCGCCGCCTTCGGCTCAGGTCATGATCTCAGGGTCCTGGGATCGAGTCCCGCATCGGGCTCTCTGCTCAGCAGGGAGCCTGCTTCCCTCTCTCTCTCTCTCTGGCTGCCTCTCTGTCTACTTGTGATTTCTCTCTGTCAAATAAATAAATCTTAAAAAAAAAAAAAAAAAAAAAAGAAGACAGCATATCCAGGTCCCAGTGCTTCACCAACAAGTCCCTCTCAGAGCCACCCCTGGCCCAAATGGTACCTTTGTGCAAATTAGAGACACCACTTCCTCAGGACTCTTGACTTCCCTCCATTGGAAAACTCATTGCAGTAAATATAAATATCAGTGCCATCTATGACATGAACAGAAACCCTGTCTTTCTGACATAAAACAGCCTCAGAGGCAGATTTCCTGACAGAGTCCCCTCTGGAGGCAAGTCAGGCCATCTGTCGATCCTCTTGCAGGGTCCCTGCGCCGAGACACAGAGCGCATCTGGAGCCCATGGTCTTCCTGGAGCAAGTGTTCTGCTGCTTGTGGTCACACTGGAGTCCAGACCCGAACACGTACCTGCTTAGCCGAGACGGTGTCACTGTGCGATGAGGCCTCTGAGGAGGGTCGCCTCTGCATGGACGAGGCCTGTACAGGTGCTTCTCTTGCTCCTGGTACTGGGAAGGCATGTGACTGAGTTGAAGCAGCCTAGAGGAATAGAACAGAGGGTCAGACAGACTGATTCACTCATTCTTTCATTCACCAAGTATTAAATGAGTATCTGTTATGTGCTCTGATGGGGAATGTAGAGGATAATGTGGGAGCACAGAGCAGGGTCAATAATAACTTAGGAGAATCAAGGGTGGCTTCCTGTCTGGAAGAATGAGGAGGAATTAGTCAAGCAGGCTGATAAGGAAAGGTAACACAGACCTAAGTGGGAGGGGAAGCATAAGTGAGTCCACAGGCTGAGAGATGCCTGAAGGAGAGCCAGAATCCATATAAGCCCTCCTGATGTGTCCCCTTCTTCCACAGCCTGTGACCTGACCTGCCCCATGGGCCAGGTGAATGCTGACTGCGATGCATGCATGTGCCAGGACTTCATGCTACACGGAGCTGTCTCCCTCCCTGGGGGTGCCCCAGCCTCAGGAGCCACCGTCTACCTGCTGACCAAGAAGCCTAAGCCACTGACCAAGACAGACAGCAGTGGGAGGTTCCGGGTCCCTGGCTTGTGCCCTGATGGCAAAAGCATTCTGAAGATCACAAAGGCCAAGTTTGCCCCTATCATGCTCACAATGCCCAAGACTAGCCTAAAGGCAGCCACTGTCAATGCGGAGTTCATGAGGGCAGGTACTGTTCTCTGGGGTAGGGCTGGACAGGAAGGCTGGACTTTTAAATAAAGGGATCATAGTGCTAAGAGCTGGCTTCCCAGTTTACAGAGTAAATTCCCGGATCTTTACCACGACCCACAAAGCTCTACATCATCTGGCTTGCCCATTACTTCTCTGTTCTCCTCTCCCATTACTCTCCCTTCCACCCCACTGAGTCACTCTATTCCAGTCAGAATAGCCTCCTAGCTGTTCCTCAAACATGCAGACACACTTCTGCCTCAGGCCTTTGCACTTGCCATATGCTCTGCTTGGAGTGTTCTTCCTACAGATTATTGACACGACTTGTTCTCTCAAATGTATGAATTTTTCCCTGACCACCTTATCTAAAATAGTCAATTATAGAGAGTATAGAGAGAAAGAGGCTGGGGGAAACCAGAAATGGTGCAGAGTGGCCGGCATATTCTGCTGGAAGCAGCGGAATGTGAGTATTGTTCTACTCAAAACAGCCAGCTCTGTCCTAATGGCAGTGCTCAGGAATCTTGGCTTGCACAAGGGCCCCTTGGTTCTCTACTGCCCCACCCAAAGGCTGCCTGAGAGGCCACCGAAGCTGATTCTAGGCGGAGGGTGTGGAGTGGGTGGACTCCATTCTGGACCACTTCCCTTAGAGGAGGAGCTAGGGGTGGGAGTACATGTAAGGTCATACAATTTTAACGCATGACAAAGAACTTGAGGGAGCAAGGCTCTAGACAATCTGCCACAAAGAAAAAACCAAATCACCTTTTCTTATCTCCTGTCCCAGAGACTCCATACATCGTGATGAACCCAGAGACAAAAGCACGGAGAGCTGCGCAGAGTGTGTCCCTGTGCTGTAAGGCCATAGGGAAGCCCAGTCCAGACAAGTATTTCTGGTGAGTGTTCTGCCAGTTTCCTTGCCAAGTCTTCTTAGAAACCGGACCTTTCTTTCAATGAGTCTGGACTTATTATTATTATTATATTTTATTATCATATAATGTATTATTTGTTTCAGGAGTATAGGCCTGTGATTCATGAGTCTTACACAATTCATAGCACTTATCACAATACATACCCTCGCCAGTGTCCATTACCCAGTCACCCCATCCCTCTAACCCCCCTCCACTCCAGCAACCCTCAGTTTGTTTCCTGAGATTAGGAGCCTCTTATGGCTTGTCTCCCTCACTGGTTTCATCTTGTTTCATTTTTCGCTCCCTTCCCCTAGCATCCTCTGTCTTGTTTCTCAAATTCCTCATATTGGTGAGATCATATGATAGCTGTCTTTCTCTGATTGACTTATTTCACTCAGCGTAATGCCCTCTAGTTCCATTGTTGCAAATGCAAGTTATCAGGGTTTTTTTTTATGGCAACATAATATTCCATTGTATAATTATACCACATCTTTATCCATTCATCTGTTGATGGACATCTAGGCTCTTTCCATAGTTTGGCTATTGTGGACATTGCTGCTATAAACATTGGGGTGTAAGTGCCCCTTCAGATCACTACATTTGTATCTTTGGGGTAAATACCCAGTAGTGCAATTGCTGCTTCATAGGGTAGCTCTATTTTCAACCTTCTGAGGAATCTCCACACTGTTTTCCAGAGTGGCTGCACCAGCTTGCATTCCTACCAATAACGTAGGAGGGTTCCCCTCTCTGCATCCTTGCCAACATCTGTCATTTCCTGACTTCTTCATTTTAGCCTTCCTGACTGGTGTGAGGTGGTATCTCACTGTGATTTTGATTTGTATTTCCCTGATGCCGAGTGATGCAGAGCACTTTTTCATGCGTCTTTAGGCCATTTGGATGCCTTCTTTGCAGAAATGTCTGTTCATGTCTTCTGCCCATTTCTTGATTGGATTACTTGTTCTTTGGGTGTTGAGTTTGATAGGTTCTCTACAGGGGTGTGGGCTTAGTATTAATCATAACAATAACCAACAGGATAAGTTATTAGTAAGGCTCTGGCACAGAACTCATGAGTTGGCATTTAAAAGTGGGTGCCAGTGGGGTCAAGGCCACCCAGACAACCAACTCTGTCATTAACCTCTTGAAGCTGGGGTCTCCACAGAGCAGCTCTGGTCTCAGGGTCCTGGCTTGTATATTCTTGGGGCACAGAACAAGATTCCCTAGCAAAACACACACAAGGTCAGAGTCCCCCAGGACTGTGAGTCCTTTTTTATCCTTCACAGATAATTTACAGCCATTATCTTGTCTGATGCTCCCAGTAATTCTGTGAAGTCAGCGAGGGAAACATAGACCAGGAAGCTAAAGCTCAGGGAGGTGAGAGGATTTGTCTAAGGACCAATAGCTGGGTAGTAGTGAGGCAGGGACTCAGAATGAAATCCCTTGAGTCCTTGGTCAGCAGTGCTCTTGGATGAGCTGAGTCACAAGTGATATTGGCATCTGCAGGGCCCCAGGCATCATCTGCCTCTCCAGCGGCTTGCTCCTGGCCTCCTCCCCACGGGTACCTGCCCTCCCATCATCCCCTCAGCCTCTGTCCCTCCATTCCTTGCAGGTACCACAATGACACACTGCTGGACCCCTCCCTCTACAAGCATGAGAGCAAGCTAGTGCTGAGGAACCTACGACAGGACCAGGCTGGAGAGTACTTCTGCAAGGCCCAGAGTGACTCGGGGGCTGTGAAGTCGCGGGTGGCCCAGTTGACTGTCATAGGTAAGCCTGTCAGCGTCCCCAAGTCTGCCACAGGGCCACAGGGTGGGGGAAGCACCCCAGTGGCCATATCTGGGCAGTAATAGCTCGGGCTTTTCTGTGCTGTACACAGTGCTGTACCCTCTAAGACACAAAGATCTCAGTCCTAAATCCTACCCTCACAGAGCTGCCAGTCCAGGGAGAGGTGAAGAAATAGAAATAAGAGACAAATAAGTAAAGATAGAAAAATGCACTGAAACAGGAGATAAGATGAGACACAAAGACCTTTCAGTGTGAGCAACCATGGAGGACTGCTTGAGGGGTCAGCTTTTCAGCTGGAGTTTGTTTGTTTGTTTGTTTTTCCAAAGATTTTATTTATTTATTTTGTCAGAGAGAGAGAAAGAGCAACCACAGGCAGACAGAATGGCAGGCAGAGGCAGAGGGAGAAGCAGGTTCCCTGGCAAGCAAGGAGCCTGATGTGGGACTTGATCCCAGAATGCTGGGATCATGACCTGAGCTGAAGGCAGCTGCTTAACCAACTGAGCCACCCAGGCATCCCTCAGCTGGAGTTTAAATAGTGGGTCACAGCCTTGGCTACTCATTGGGATCACCTGCTGAATTTTTAAAATACTGATGACTGGGTCTTACCTCCAGAATATGATGTCATGGGTTTGGGACACAGTCTAGGCATGCACAGATTAAAATCTCCTCCTGGTGATTCTAATTTGCAGCCCATGTTGTGAACCTCTGGTCTTGAATAATGGCCAAGTACTGTGTGTATGGAGGTGGGGGCATTCTAGATCGAGGGCCCACATGAGCAAAGGTTTACAGGAAAAGGGGACCTGATTAGAGCTGGCTTTAAGCAGTGATCTGGAGGGGCACCTGGGTGGCTCAGTGGGTTAAAGCCTCTGCCTTCAGCTCAGGTCATGATCCCAGGGTCCTGGGATCGAGCCCCACATTGGGCTCTCTGCTCAGCAGGGAGCCTGCTTCTTCCTCTCTCTCTGCCTGCCTCTCTGCCTACTTGTGATTGCTGTCTGTCAAATAAATAAATAAAATCTTAAAAAAAAAAAAAAAAGGAAGTGATCTGGAAGGGGAAAGACTGGAGGCCAAGACCAATCAGGAACATATACTTGCAATGTGTGGGGTGGAAGGGCAGGGAGGAGGAGATCTTAATAATTGGCCTAGGGGCATCTGGATGGTTCAGTC
Source organism: Mustela putorius furo (assembly GCF_011764305.1). Taxonomy (NCBI): domain Eukaryota; kingdom Metazoa; phylum Chordata; class Mammalia; order Carnivora; family Mustelidae; genus Mustela; species Mustela putorius. The sequence goes on along the minus strand of NW_025422045.1, from coordinate 8,832,482 downwards.
GGTTGGGCATCTGCCTTCCACTCAGGTCATGATCCTCGGGTCCTGAGATGGAGCCCCCACTTCTGGCTCCCTGCTCGCTCTCTCTCTCTCAAATAAAATAACAATAATAATAATAATTGGTCTAAACAAAACTAAACAAAAGGCAAGAGAGAGAAAATGTATTGGAAGCATTCTGGAATATTTCACAGACTCCGAGAATGCCGAACACCAAACCTCAGGGCAGACAGGACACAAGGCACTAGGACCACTGCAGAGATGTTAAGCTCCCTTGACAGTGGTTCCCAATCCATAAAACCACTGCTCCCACCTGTAACAGTTATCTTTAACATCACCTTATCATTCTGAAGTCAAACTGGTAGATGATAAGTACATATAATTTCTAAATACGTGTGCATGTGGCCTAAACTATAACATCAAGGAAAAAGAAAATGACTCTTATTCAAAACAGTGTATATATTCCGATGTATAAATGTTTTTTGGCATAGCAACATGAAAAGGCTAACCAAAGAGGTCAGATACTTGCACTTAAATCCAGTCACCACGAATGCAACAGCTACAAATCCTGATGAATACAGGGGTATTGTTTTGGTGGTTCACATTCCTTGGTTAATATTGGGGCAGGTAGGCAGTTTTCTTGAGATAAGGAACAATTCTGGGTATAGTTCCAAGCTAAACCAAGTACAATCTTAACTTGATTTATAAGGCAGTTGCATTCTTTAAAAATTCAACGTATGGTTAAAGCCACAGAAAAAATAGTAGGCTATGATCATTTTAAACAGGTTTTCCACATATATGAATGTGTCTGCTGGGATACGTGAACTTCATACAGACAAATTCTTCATGCTGAGCAGTGCTAGGCCATTGCAAGACACAGAGTGGCAATGCCCATCCCCCACCCTGCCCACTACATGCCAGTAGCACTCTCAATTTTAGTGGTACTCAAAACACTCTCACAAATTTTCCATACCCCTCTATCAAGAACCATGACTCTGATGGTCTCAGTAACCAACTCTGTTTCCATATATGTATGTATGTATATATATACATACATTATGGATGTATGATCCATACATACATATGGATCCACATATGGATTAATAATGGCTATTCAATTCTAGGGACACCTGGGTGGCTCAGTCAGTTAAGCATCTGCCTTCAGCTCGGGTCATGATCCCAGAGTCCTGGGTTTGAGTCCCGAGTCAGGCTCTTTGCTCAGTGGGATGCTTGCTTCTCCCTCTGCCTGCTTCTCCCCACTTGTACTCTCTCTCTCTGACAAATAAATAAATAAAATCTTTTAAAAGAAATGATTTAAAAAATGATGGTTATTCCATCTCTCTCAGAAGAGTTCTGTGAGAATCAGGATCATGGAGATGCAAGTACTTTGAAAACCATAAAGCCCCACAGAGAGGTGAGATAAGGGTACACTTTGCGCAGGACATGAACTTTCTTTTAATATGCATACCATTCCCTCCACAGCCACTGATGAGACTCCTTGCAATCCAACCCCTGAGAGCTACCTTATCCGGCTGCCCCATGATTGCTTCCAGAATGCCACCAACTCTTTTTACTATGACGTGGGCCATTGCCCTGTCAAGACCTGTGCAGGGCAGCAGGATAACGGGATTAGGTGCCGGGATGCCGTGGAGCACTGCTGTGGCATCTCCAAAACAGAGGAAAGGGAGATCCAGTGCAGTGGGTACACGCTGCCCACCAAGGTGGCCATGGAGTGCAGCTGCCAGCGGTGTACAGAGACCCGGAGTATTGTGCGTGGCCGCGTCAGTGCTGCTGACAATGGGGAACCCATGCGCTTTGGCCACGTGTACCTGGGGGGCAACCGTGTGAGCATGACTGGCTACAAAGGCACTTTCACCCTCCATGTTCCCCAGGACACAGAGAGGCTGGTGCTCACATTTGTGGACAGATTGCAGAAGTTCGTCAATACCACTAAAGTGCTGCCCTTCAACAAGAAGGGGAGTGCAGTGTTCCATGAGATCAAAATGCTTCGGAAGAAAGAGCCCATCACGTTGGAGGCCATGGACACCAACATTATCCCCCTTGGGGAGGTGGCTGGAGAAGACCCTATGGCTGAGCTGGAGATCCCATCCAAGAGCTTCTACAGGCAGAATGGGGAGCCCTACACAGGAAAAGTAAAGGCCAGTGTGACCTTCCTGGATCCCCGTAATATTTCCACAGCCACAGCTGCCCAGAGTGACCTGAACTTCATCAGTGATGAAGGAGACACCTTCCCCCTTCGGACATATGGCATGTTCTCTGTGGACTTCACAGACGAGGCCACCTCAGAGTCACTTAATGTTGGCAAGGTGAAGGTCCACCTTGACTCGACCCAGGTCAAGATGCCAGAGCATGTGCCCACAATGAAACTCTGGTCACTCAACCCAGACACAGGGTTGTGGGAGGAGGAAGGTGACTTCAAATTTGAAAGCCAAAGGCGGGGCAAAAGGGAAGCGAGAACCTTCCTGGTAGGCAACATGGAGATCCGTGAAAGGAGGCTCTTTAATTTAGATGTCCCAGAAAGCAGGAGGTGCTTTATCAAGGTTAGGGCCTACCGGAGTGAGAGGTTCTTGCCCAGTGAGCAGATCCAGGGGGTTGTGGTCTCTGTGATCAACCTGGAGCCCAGGACTGGCTTCTCATCCAACCCCAGGGCCTGGGGCCGCTTTGACAGTGTCATCACAGGCCCCAATGGGGCTTGTGTCCCTGCCTTCTGCGATGACGAGTCCCCTGATGCGTATTCTGCCTATGTCTTGGCAAGCCTAGCTGGGGAAGAACTGGAAGCAGTACAGTCTTTTCCTAAATTCAACCCAAATGCAATTGGTGTCCCACAGCCCTATCTCAATAAGCTCAAATACCGTCGGACAGATCATGAGGACCCACGGGTGAAGAAGACAGCTTTCCAGATTAGCATGGCCAAGCCACGGCCCAATTCAGCCGAGGAGAGCAATGGGCCCATCTATGCCTTTGAGAACCTCCGGGCATGTGAGGAGGCCCCACCCAGTGCAGCCCACTTCCGGTTCTACCAGATTGAGGGAGATCGGTATGACTACAATACTGTACCCTTCAATGAGGATGACCCTATGAGCTGGACTGAAGACTACCTGGCATGGTGGCCCAAGCCAATGGAGTTCAGGGCCTGCTACATCAAGGTGAAGATTGTGGGGCCAGTGGAGGTGAATGTACGATCCCGCAACATGGGGGGCACACACCGGCGGACAGTGGGGAAGTTGTATGGAATCCGGGATGTGAAAAGCACACGGGACAGGGACCAGCCCAATGTCTCATCTGCCTGTTTAGAGTTCAAGTGCAGTGGGATGCTCTATGACCAGGACCGTGTGGACCGCACACTGGTGAAGGTCATCCCTCAGGGCAGCTGCCATCGAGCCAGCGTTAACTCCATGCTTCATGAGTACCTGGTCAACCACCTACCACTAGCAGTCAATAATGACACCAGCGAGTACACCATGCTGGCACCCCTGGATCCACTGGGCCACAACTATGGCATCTATACCGTCACTGACCAGGACCCTCGTGTGGCCAAGGAGATTGCTCTTGGCCGGTGCTTTGATGGCACATCTGATGGCTCCTCCAGAGTCATGAAGAGCAACGTGGGAGTGGCCCTGACCTTTAACTGCGTAGAGAGGCAGGTGGGCCGCCAGAGTGCCTTCCAGTACCTCCAAAGCCCCTCTGCCCGGCCCCCTGCCACAAACAGTGGCAGAGGAAGAATGCCCTCGCGGAGACTGCAGCGGGCTAGTAGGCGTGGCCAGCGCAGGCGCGAAGCAGTGGCCTCTCCGAGGTTTCTGGGGCTCGCTTCGCAGCCTCGGAACAACTAAGTCTCGTGGTACTTTTCTTCCCCCACCTCATGCAACAGCCATTGTGAGACTGATGCACAAACTGTCACTTGGTTAATTTAAGCACACCTGTTCTGGGGAAGTTTGCTTGTTTGTTTCTTCATGCCTTTATTTACTGTCTTTATCCCATGATACTGATTGGCACCTAGCGCCCCCACCCAATGTCAAAATAAAGTCTTTTTGTCCTGTTCTTTAAAAGAAACACAAGAAATTGGCCATTGGTAAAGTCTGTGGCCAACAACGAAAATGTACTTCCTTCTTTTTTTGCAGTGTTTCGCTCACCTCTATGATAATGATAATCTGATGATAAAGACCAAATAACCAATAATAAGGCATATTTCTTGGCCTTGGTCTACAAGATGTCAGCAAGGCCTCTATCACAGTTCACACATATAAATCGTGGTGAAATAAAGGAATAAACTACAATTTTTTACTTGAAATGTAAATAACTTATTTATTTCTTTGCTGAGTTTGGAACTCTAGTATACATTCCATGTTAAGCTGTTGAATATAGGGTAATCGTAGTTCCTCTTCCAAGTCTGGAAAGAACACTTCACACCTACAACTGCAATAGGTTGTTAATTATATTAGTGCATTTCCCTTTACATTTACTTTTGTTCTTCCTAAAAGCCCAGTGTATTCCAGAGCAGATGTCAATAAATGCGCATTTTATACTCGTTTCTGAGGCCCCTGTCCTGTCTCTTAACCAATAAAGAGAGCCAGGTGCTCAGAGGGACAGAGATTCTGGACAGTGGTCACAAGGTGGCATGAGGCACAGTTCCACACCGCCACCCCCTCCACCACCACCCCCACCCCGCCCCCAGCCAGTTACAGGGTTGAGTAACTAGGCAACACTCCAGTCAGTGATCAAGTTTGTTCTCATGGATCATATTTTCCACTTGCAGAGAAGAGCAGAGATTCCTGGAGTTGTGAGTATGTTCTGGGCTCCTGAGCAAAGCTAAAAACATGTCCCATTTTTTTTTTCTTTCTTTCTTTCTTTCCAATACTGAGGAGCTTATACAATGGCTTGGCCCAGGATCAGGTAAGCTGGCCAAGTGCTCCTTCAGCAACCCCCCCACTGCCTGCTGCTTTTTCCAGCTGTGCTGGCTGACCTCACTCAGAAATGATGGGCTTTTTTTCTTTTAAATTTTATTCCAAGCTCTTCTAAAGACACCTAGCTTTTCCAGATACCAGATCTCTGCTGTGTATAATAGCCCCTGTCCCTTGAGTAAAACAATTGGTCCAAATGGACAGGGCTTTGTTTTTGGAAAAAGTATCTGGTTTAAAATAGTAAATCAGGGTTGCCTGGGTGGTTCAGTCATTAGGCATCTGCCTTCGGCTCAGGTCATGATGCCAGGGTCCTGGGATCTAGCCCCATATCAAGCCCCACATCAGGCTCCCTGCTCAGTGGGAAGCCTGGTTCTCCCTCTCCTACTCCCCCTGCTGGTGTTCCCTTTCTCATGTGTCTCTCTCTGTCAAATAAATAAAATCTTTAAAAAAAATAAAAATAAAAAATAAATAAAATAGTAAATCAGAGGCCAGTGGTTGAGGCCAGAGTAATCTTGGAGGCATTTAGAATCAGGGTGGTGGAGTGTAATGTTGGGTGAGATGCAGACTGCCCTCTCCCAACCCCTCCAGAATCTCTCAGAAAAGAGGTCAAGGAGATTCGGGGAGGAGAGGACATTGTTCATAATCAGGACAGAAAGCTTTCCTTGATCTCCTGGCTGGCCCAGTTGCAGCTCCTTTTGGCCACCTCTGGCCTGGACTAGATTTTATGCTCTTGGGTCAGCATCTGCCCAGCTCCCAGGGGTTTGGTTCATAATCCATTAGAAATTTTTCTGGCTGAGCACCCTATCCTCATGACCTCTGAGAAACTGAGTGAAGTCAGGCCTGGGGCCTAGTGGCCCTGGGATTGCTCCTTGACCCATTTCCAACAACACTTTCTGGGAAGCGGCCATTACAGACTATTTGGGGAGCCTGATGCTCCTGCCAAGGGGTCAAGTGTTCGGCTCTCCGCAGCACAGATGCCTCCCTGCTTCAGGAGCCAGTTTGTGGTGCTTCAACCTGACCACCCAGTTCCCTTCAAACTCGCAAAGAGAGGGTGCTGGAAAAGTGGGCTGATTGGTTCTCTCACTCTGTGCCTCTTCCCTTTCTGTTGTCCACCGAGGGACTGAATCAATGGACTCCAGCAGGCCTCATCTGGTACCTGATGTTTTTCTTCACTCACCAAATATTTATGGAGCGCCTAATACTCTCTGCCAAGGCAAATGTGCAAGTAGAGTGGCCTTTATGCGTATATAAAATATAGTACACACAGTGGCACCAGATTTGGAAGGGATGGTGGTCAGAGAAGGTTTCCTGGAGGAGACGACATCTAATGTGAATCACAGCTAGGAGCTGGTTTGCTGAAGTTGTGCCTTCAGTTGTGCCAGCTATCAGGCACAAGGGCACAAGCAGAAACAGCTTATGCAAAACCAGGGGTAGAGGCTGGCAGGGGTGGAAGATACATCTCTCTCAGATGAGGAAACACTATCAAGTTGAACTCATGTTTCTTAATCTCTAAGCATCTTGCTTCCAAAGACAGAGGTGTTCCCTGCTAGCAGTGTGATTTTGGTCAAGTCGGTTTCTCCAGGACCTCATTTTCCTCATCTACAAATGAAAGAGTTGGTTGTAGACTTAAAACTAATATGATGTTATATGCCCATTCTATCTTAAAAACAAATGAATGAATAAATATTTTTTAAAATGAAGTAGTTAGTCTTGATTAGAATCTAAACCATCTCTAACGTCTTTTCCATGATTTTGGGTGAGGCTAAGAACACAGTTCCCAGGATGCCTTTACTTTACCAAACTGCTGGTGATTCACTGGGTGTTCCCTTCCTTTGTGGAGACTCTCACACTAGGTGGACAGAACATTCATTTTAGAAAAGCCCTGGGGTTTCAGTCTCAGCCTGCTGTACACTGGCCGATCAGCCAGTTACTGAGAGTGAACTGTACAAGGATGGACACTTTGTGTCCATCATGGAGAAAGGGCACAGGCAGACAGAGGGGCCCATCCGGCCGCTTCGGTTTCCAAGCATGGATGTTTTCCAGGCAGAATGCTCTCTAGAGTCTGGAGAGCTTTAGCAGCTGAGCTGATAGAGGAAAATGTCACCAAGATGTGACATTTGAAAGACTGAGAGGACTTAAGCCAAGTCGGAGGCAGTACAGGAACAGGTGGAGTTTCAGGCAAAGGGACAGCAAGAGCTAAGGAGCAGAGGTAGAACTGCACTGAAGGCTTTTGGTTACAAGTACCAGAGGCTGCCATGCCAGCAGACCTCTGGAAGGATGGAAACCAGAACTGCAAAGCCATCCGAATCCAGGCCATCACTCTTTGGCTGTGCACTCTTATTCTCTCTCAGGAATTTTTGCTTTCTCTCAATCTCTAACTCATTCCTGCCGTACATGTTCTTTTTCTCAGACGTTTGTTTCTCTCTCTACTTTCCAGGTCCCTCTCTCTGGTCAGTTTCTCAATCTCTCTCTGTCTCAGTCTCTCTCACTCTCACTGTGTGGTCTCTACTCTCTTCAGGACCCCCTAGTTTCTCTTTGCACATCCGTTTTCTGCGCTCCCCCGGGGTTCATAGGAAGGATGGTCATCTCAAGTCAAAGAAGAGCCTGCCCTAAACCCAGATTCCTTGATTAGAGCAACTGATTGGTTTAGTTTGAATCAGGACTCCACCTCTCTTCCAATCAGCTGAGGCCATAGTGAGGCGTGTGGCATAAAGGGCAGTCCTACTGACGGGTCATGGTTGCTGGGGAGGTGGGGGAAGTTCTTGGAGAAAGGTGATCCTGATGAGCTGTGAAGACTTCAAGGGGATAGTGAACAGATGGATCACTGTGGGTTTGCTGGGAGTTGAGGGGTTTTTATTTCTAAACAACGGGGAATTTTAAATACATTAAATAAGATCGGTGTGGTACCTATACTTTGAAATGTTTAGTCTTTCTTCATGACCTAGTCCTTGGTCAGTTTTTGCAGTTTCTTTGTGCAGCTTGGGGTGGGGGGAGTGTATTCTCTAATCATTGGGTGCATTATCTCAAACTTGTTAATTGTTCAACTGAGAAAATAAGGAGTGTACTGGAATCTTTCACTAGGTGGCGCACGCATTTTCTCCCAGTTATTCAATTTCGGCTTTATATATTTTCAAGCTATTTATTTTTTTAAGATTCTACTTATTGATTTCAGAGAGAGAGAGAGAGAGAGAGTGTGTGTGTTAATGAGAGGGGGTAAGAGCAGAAGGAGAAAGAGAAGCAGACTCCCCGCTACTAAGCAGGGAGCTCCAAGAGCGGCTCATCCCAGGATCCTGAGATCATGACCCTAGAGGAAGGCATCCCCTTAACGGACTGAGCAACCCAGACACTCCTAATTTGAAGCTATTTTAATTTTTTTTTTTTTTTTTTTTTGACAGAGAGAAATCACAAGTAGATGGAGAGGCAGGCAGAGAGAGAGAGGGAAGCAGGCTCCCTGCTGAGCAGAAAGCCCGATGCGGGACTCGATCCCAGGACCCTGAGATCATGACCTGAGCCAAAGGCAGCGGCTTAACCCACTGAGCCACCCAGGCGCCCCAATTTGAAGCTATTTTAATGGATGCATATTAAGTATTGAATTTTAGTGACTTCTTGCGGCCTAAATCTTTTATCATTATGTAATTATGTTTTTAGTTCCTATAACGCTTTTCTTGTCTTAAAGCCTGTTTTGTCTAATAATATAGCTCCCAACTTTCTTTGGGTTATTATTTGTTAGTAAAAAAGTATCTTTTTACTTTTGACTTTCTGTATCCTTTTAAAAGATGTGTTTCTTGTAAGCACCATTATAGCTGGTTTTAGCTTATTTTAGTAAATCTAACAATTCATCTTTTAACTTGTGAGTTTAGTAAATACATATGATGATTAGAGTTATGTTTGGATTGGTTTTTACCTTCTTACTTGCTGGGTTCTAAATCACTTTTCCTCTTATTGTCAGCTTTTGGATTGGGTAATATTTTTCTTATTCCACTTTTTTTCCTTATATTGATTCGGAAGTTTTATATTTTTGTTATTCTTCTAGTGTTTTCTCTTGAATTTTTATTATACATACTGCTTTTAACAAAATCAAAGTTAATTGTATCTTCACCCCTTGAACTATTTTAGTTATTTTACCCCTCAAAATAAACACTTATTATCTTATACAATGTTTGTTTAGACTTATTTACATTTGTCACCTCAGACCTTGCTTTTAAGGTCATTTTTCTTCTTCCTGAAGAATATCTTTTTTTTTTTTTTTTTTATAGGCTCCACACCCAGTGCAGAGCCCAACTCGGAGCTTGAACTCAACCTTGAGATCAAGACCTGAGCTGAGATCAAGAGTCAGATGTTTAACCCACTGAGCCCCCTCAGGCACCCTTGAAGAATACCTTTTAGAAATAATTTTAGTGAAGGTCTACTGTTGGTAGAATGATTAGATTTTTAAAATTGAATTATAATTCCACATACCATAAAATTCACAATTCAGTAGCTTTCCTGTATTCACAAAGTTGTAAAAACCACCATTACCTTCTAATTCTAGAACATTTCATCCCAGAAAGAAACCCCATACAGATTAGCAGTCACTCCCTATCCCTCTTCCACTAAGCACCTGGCAACCACTTTGTCTTTATGGATTAGCCTATTCTGGATATTTCCCATAAATGCAACTATACAGTATGTGATCTTTAATGTATGGCTTCTTTTCATTTAGCATATTTTCAAGGTTCATCCATGTCTTGGCATGTATTGCTATTTTGTTACTTTTTATGGCTGAATAGTATTCTACTGTATGGACATACTACATTTATCTGTCAGATGATGAACATTTGAGTGTATCCACTATCTGCCTATTTTAAATAATGCTAGTATGAACATTAACATACAAGTTTTTGTATGAAAATCTTTTTCAGTTCTCTTAGGTGTATACTCAGGAGTGGAATCATTAGGTCATGTAGTAACTATGTTTAACTTTTGAGGAACTGTCAAATTGTTTTCCATAGCAGCTACCTCATTTTATATTCTGACCAGTGAGGGTTCTAATTCCTTCACATTCCTGGCAATATTTGGTGTTTTCTGCTCTTTCAAATGAAAGTCATCTAACGAGTATGAAATATCTCATTGTGATTTTGATTTGTATTTCCCTAATGGCTAGTGATGTTGAGCATCTTTTCATACAGTTACTGGCCATTTCTATATCTTCTTTGAAGAAATATCTGTTCAAATCCTTTGCCCATTTTCTTAATCTGCTCAGGCTGCTATAGCAAAAATACCAACAACATGCGTGGCTTATAAGTAACAGAAATGTATTTCTTATAGTTTTAGATACTGGGAAGTCCAAAATAAAGGTATCAGCAGATTTGATACCTGGTGAAAGTCTGCTTCCTGGTTCACAGATGCATGGTGGAAGGGGCAAGTTTATATAAGGGCACTAATCTGATTAATGAGGCCCCCACTCTCATGTCCTAATCACTTCCCAAAGACCCCCATCTCCTAGTATCATCACACTGGAGATTAGGTTTCAAGACATGAATTTTGGGGGGACACATTCAGTCTGTAGCACCCATTTTTTAAAATTGGGTTGTCGGGGTGCCTGGGTGACTCAGTGGGTTAAAGCCTCTGCCTTCAGCTCAGGTCATGATCCTGAGGTCCTAGGATCAAGCCCCACATAGGACTCTTTGCTCAGCAGGGAGCCTGTTTCCCTTCCTCTCTCTGCCTGCCTCTCTGCCTACTTGTGATCTCTGCCTGTCAAATAAATAAATAAAATCTTTTTTTTTAATTTAAGTAAATAAGTAAAATTGGGTTGTCTTTTTATTATTGAGTACAGAATACTAGACCCTCATCAATATTTGATTTGCAAATACTTTTTCCTATTCTGAGAGTTGTCCTTTCATGGTCTTAATAAGGGTCCTTTGAAGCACAAAAGTTGTTAATTTTGATAGAGTCTTATTTACTTATTTATTTCTGGTTGTTTACACTTTCGGTTTCATATCTAAGAAACTGTTGCCTAATCCAAGGTCATGAACTTACATCTATATTTTCTTTTGGAAGTTTTATAGTTTTGGGACACCTGAGTGGCTCAGTTGATTAAATGTCTGCCTTTGGCTCAGGTCATGATCCCAGAGTCCTGGAATCAAGTCCCACATTGGGCTCCTTGCTCAGCGGGGAGCCTGCTTCTCCCTTTACCTGCTGTTCCTCACCCCTGCTTGTGGTCTCTCTCATTCTCTCTTTCACACAAATAAGTAAAATCTTTATAGAAAAAGTTTTATAGTTTTAGCATTTACATTTAGGTCTTTGATTCCTTTTGGGTATTATATATATCCTCAAATCCTATATAGATTATATATATATAAAATCTCCAACTTTGTATGTAAATATCTGGTTGACCCTGCACCATTTGGTAAAAAGATTCTTCTTTGGGGCGCCTGGGTGGCTCAGTTGGTTGGATGACTGCCTTCGGCTCAGGTCATGATCCTGGAGTCCCAGGATCGAGTCCCACATCGGGCTCCCAGCTCCATGGGGAGTCTGCTTCTCCCTCTGACCTTCTCCTCGCTCATGTTCTCTCTCACTGTCTCTCTCTCAAATAAATAAAAAAATATATTTAAAAAAAAAAAAAAGATTCTTCTTTGCCATTGTATCCTTTTAAAGATGGCACTCTTGTTGAAAATCTGTTCACTGTAAATATGACGGTTTATTTCTAGATTCTCAATTCTGTTCTATTGCTGTGTATGTCTACTCTTATGACAGTGCAAATCCATCTTGATTACTTCAACTTTGTAGTAAGTTCTGAAACCAGGAAGTATGAGTTCTCCAACTTTGTTCTATCAAGTTTTTATCTGAAAATATCTTTATTTTGTCCTAATACTTGAAGATAGTTTTGCCAGTATATAAATACTAATTAAATTTATCCATCTGATTTTAACAATTACATTTTTCATCTCCAAATGCTTTTTGTTGTTGTTTTCAAAACTATTCATGGGCGCCTGGGTGGCTCAGTGGGTTGGGCCTCTGCCTTCGGCTCGGGTCATGATCTCAGGGTCCTGGGATCGAGTCCCACATCAGGCTCTCTGCTCAGCAGGGAGCCTGCTTCCCCCTCTCACTCTGCCTGCCTCTCTGCCTACTTGTGATCTCTCTCTGTCAAATAAATAAATAAAATCTTTAAAAAAAAAAAAACAACAACAACAAAAAAAAACTATTCAGTAACTTCTGATAGCTTCCAATTACATGCTCATTCTTAAAAAATGACTCCTGGGGCAACCCTCTTGGGTCTCCTCTCTCCTTGGGAGCTTTGTACTATCAGTTTGCTATCACTCAATAAACCTTGCTTTGCTGCCACCACTCTGTCTGGTCTACTTCTTCATTCTTCAAAGCAGTCTGACCAAGAACCATAAGCACAGAGAAAAAAAAAATCCTGCAGCATTTATGGGGGCTCATCTGGGATCTCCACCAGCACTAAGGACAACTAACCATGAGTAGTGAGTAGTGAGCAGCAAGTCTCTTTCTCTCTCCCCATTTTGTTTGTTGAAAAACAGCGGGCACCCATCAGACCTGTAAGAGCAATTAGTGTGACTGCCATTCTCGAGTCTTGGGTGGCAGGCTCCTGGGGCTCCTTTCTGACCCCCCCACCAGCAGAAGTTGGGAATGTCAGTTTGGTGAGGACTCAGAACTCCTTTAGGACAGAAGACCAGATATGAGGGACCTAGAGAAAACTGAGCAGCAACTGAGGGTCCTGACCAAGGCTACCCTTTGGTGGACACCCAAAGGTTCTTGGAAGGACCTGGTTCCTTACTTGCCCATCCAGACATCCAGAGAGAAACCCCTCTACTATTCTTTTCTTGGCTGATTCCTTCCCTAGGAGAATGAGTGGGAAAGCCCAGGACAGTTGCTCAAACATTCTCTTGTGAGTGGTTCGGGTAGCCTCCAAGGGATCTCACTCACAGTTCCCTGTTTTACGGTGAGGAACAATCTCCTGTTTCTGACTCCTCCTATCCTGGGCATTATTGGAACACCCCTTGGACTGGCTACACTACCTATGTGAAGAAATGACCAAGCAGGGCAGAAGAACTAAGATCTAAAGGACCTCCCAACTTTTAGGTTCCATCGGGGCTTATCCCACGTGGATTTCCCCTCCCTGGGTGCCCTGTCTTGTCCTTCCATGTGGCTATGCCAGACAGAACAATTCTGCTAAAAGATGATTATGTGGCTATGCCAGACAGAACTACTCTACTAAAAGAAATCTAGTATATTCATTGACTTCTAAGGGAATCCTGAGGGTGGGGAAACCAGGATCACTCTCTCGAGGTATGGCTGAGCCTGGGTAACCACAATTACTCCCATCACCTCACAGAGAGGACCACGACTCTGGCTGTCAGTCATGTGAGTAGCTAGGGCCATACATCAGGGAAAAGATGAGGAGGAACTGTGATAGGGGATTCTTTTTTCCTCTCTTCCCAAGTCTCCCTGATCAACTATAAGAAATTAAGGTAAGGGGTGCCTTTTCCTCTTTTCTTATAAACCTGACCAAGGCCCTTACTCCTTTAGAGTCCCTTTCTGGGATTATAGGCTACAGGAACGGTTTCAGATCTATAAATTGTTCAAATATCACTTGCTTGGAGGACTTCCTGTGTGTGTTTTCAGATTTATTTATTTATTTATTTATTTGAGAGAGAGCACAAGTGGGAGGGAATATCAGGTAGAGGGAAATGGAGAAGTAGACTTCCTGCTGAGCAAGGAGCCCGATCATGACCTGAGCTGAAGGCAGATGCTTAACGACTGAGCCACCCAGGCACCCCCGCTTCCTGGTTTTAACTGGGCGAAAGCAACTCATTTTCCTTTGTTCTCGGGCATGGCCACAATACAAGCTGGAGGGCGAGACATGGCCCCATGAAGGACTTTGCCTTCCTGGTTTTAACTGGGGAAAAAGGCGACTCATTTTCTTTTGTTCTAATCTGTTATGCAGGATAAACCAGCCCTTTTGGGTACTCTCTCTGACTCCCACCCCTGTGTGGGTAGGAGGAAGAATCAAAGGAACACCACATCTACATCAAAAGTAGATAGGCAAATGGAGTCCACAGGGGAATCTCCATCCCTGTCTCCATCCTTCTTAGGGTAAGATCAGGTCTCCTACCTGTTCCACCCTATCCTGGAACCCCTGTTGATGCTCAAAGGCTTTACACCCTGCAAGAACAGCTAGTGCTCCCCAAGGGGGACCAAGAGGAGGTGCTGTTGTAAGACCTGAGATGAAGGGGGACCTCAGAGTTTTCCGAACTTGGATATAATGCCTCTGTTAAATCAGACCCTCTCGAAAGCAAAAAATGTGGGGTTCTGTCCACTACTGAAACATACAGGGATCAAGGGATGGATAAGCCCATGGGTGGCTTCCAACTGGAGCCCAGGCTGTATCACCTCAAGACCCCAACTGGGACCTAATGATCCCCGTGGAAACTGCTATCACCATCACTTGCAAGACTGCATCATAGAGGGATTGAACAGTACAGGGGGGCTTCTCCCTCATTCACATCCCGGGTTAATGACTATAATTAGAGCCAACTGTTCAGCCTACCTCTGAACAAAGACTTCAAGGAATATTCCTAAGCAGCAGCCAAAACTCCCTTTGTTTGGGGGAAATTCCCTGTTTTCTATCATCTGACATGGACTGCACATTTCCACTTCGGTGGGGAAAAAAACAAAGTGTTTGCTCCTCTGTCCAAGCTGATGAGGTTTAGATCCAAGAGTGATTGCATCTAGGTTTGCTGAAGGGCAAATGGCTTGTGTTAACAAGGTGGTTAATCTCATCTATCTCAAAGTTTTCTTGGGTAATTGTTACGAAAGTTTTGCTTAGTTGGTAAATGGGATTACATCTAGGTCTTCTCCAAATAGGATAAAGTGCCAAGGCATTGATTACCAGACATTGGCTTTTTTTTTTTTTTTTTTAAGATTTTATTTATTTGACACATATAAAGAGATCACAAGCAGGCAGAGAGGCAGGCAGAGAGAGAGGGGCAAGCAGGCTCCCCGGAGCAGAGAGCCTGATGCGGGCTCGATCCCAGGACCCCGAGACCACCCCAACCCTAAGGCAGAGGCCCAACCCACTGAGCCACCCAGGCACCCTGGGTTGTGCTTTTAAAGGATGTTTGGGTCTGTTAGTAAAAAATTGTGGTGATTTTAATCTGTTTCAAAGTTTTCATGGGTAATCATTAAAGATAGCTTTCAAAGTCTCTAGTAGAGGATATTTGGGTCTGTTGGTAAACAGGATGCAAACTGTTAACCCAAACTCAGGAAGAAAACACCAACCATTTTCTTAGGAAGATTCAGAGAGTCTCTCATTAAATACATAGCTATCTCCCCTGGTTCTCCTGAGGCCAAGATCATTCTTTTTTTTTTTTTTTTAAATATTTTATTTATTTATTTGACAGAGAGAAATCACAAGTAGATGGAGAGGCAGGCAGAGAGAGAGAGAGAGGGAAGCGGGCTCTCTGCTCAGCAGGGAGCCCGATGCGGAACTCGATCCCAGGACCCTGACATCATGACCTGAGCCGAAGGCAGCGGCTTAACCCACTGAGCCACCCAGGCGCCCGAGGCCAAGATCATTCTTAAAGACCTAATTGGCTCCAGTCACTTGGAAAAAAATGCAGAAGTTGGCTGTTGGCCCCTGGGGGACCCAAGAAGAGCTCTAATAAGCTGCCAGCAGGTCATTTAAAACTGGGACCAAGTGAAGAATAGAAACTAAAGAAAATGTCTAAGGCTTTAGTTGCCATCTTGCCTGCTGTTGCCAGCTTGACCTTCTGAGGCTCTGGCCTCCGTGGCCACCCAGGACACTGGACTTGAGAATGCCCCCAGCGGCAAAAAGCAAGGCCCAGTAACCCTTGTCTGGCTGGTGGAGAACACCAGAAATCTGAATGCCCTTGGGGAATTCAATCTGCAAGGGCTCAGGTGGCCAGTACCCCTGATCAGTACTGATGGGGCCCCGGGGTTCTGCATGGTGGCTCCTCTGAACCGCTCACCATAGGGAACCAAGAGCCTCAGGTGATTTTTGGAAATAGAAGGAAAACCAGTCAATTTCTTTCTTGATACTGAAGCCACCTTTTCTCTTCTACTCTCCACTATGGGCCTACTGTCCAACTGCAGTGCTGCCATTAAGGGCATCACTGGGGGCACCCAATAGTCAAACTTTTTTCTCGCTTTCTGGGATACACCTGGGGAGATCCAATTTTCTCTTATGCTTTCTTAATGCCTGAGAGCCCCACACTTCTCAATTAGAGATACTGATGAAGTTCTAGAACCTAGGTGAGGTTCGGTGGGCTGAGGTCCGGAGCCGATGACCAAGAATGAATTCTTGAGACATCTTTGGTGCAAAATGGTGGTTTATTAAAGCACGGGGACAGGACCCATGGGCAGGAAGAACTGCTGCCCTGGGTTGTGAGAGATGGCAGGTTATATACCTTGCCGTTGAGGAAAGGTGAGGGGAAGGGAGGTTTCAACGGAGCTTTCATATGCTAAAGAGGGCCTACAAGGTGCCGGGATACAAAGGCCTTGCGGCTTGATTAGTGTTGTCTTTTGGCAAGCCATTCACATTTCTGCTATCAAGCATCTTTGTTAGTGAGATTTAGGTTTAGAAGAGATTTAACTATATTTACATTTCCTCCTACCTCAGCCTCCTCGGTTTTGTTTATGGTGGGGAGGGAGACATTAGGGCTTGAGGAACTGAGTTATTTGCCTCTGGAAATTCTGCTATTGATAAGGTAAATTCTTTGTTTGTAGATCTCTAGGATATTTGTAAACCTAGGGAGACTCCTGTCTTACAGGATTGTGATCTCTGCAAGTTAACTATTTGTTTATCGTTTATGGCAGTCAGGGGTGCCTGAGGAATGCTACACATATTACCGAGGGGGAGCGAATAGAGAGGGGGTGCAAGGTGTCAGCTTTTGCTTTGTCTTCAGCCAGCCTCCTGCTCCCTCATCAATACCAAGTCTTATATGTTTAGTCCCTGGGCAGACTAGCAATTGCCTCCCCTTAATAGAGACTAATATTAATTCCCAGGTCTGGGTAACTTAGGCTGAAGTGGCTTGGGCCTTAAGAGCAGGGCCCATTCCCATACCTCTTAAGGACCCCACAACTTTCCCTTGTTGGAAAGGTTTTTTAGGCTTCACAGGACACTGTCACTGTTGGAACGTGGATACCAGGATATGAAGAAATAGCACACCCCCTCTATCAGTTTATCAAGAACACCCAGGCAGCCAGTACCTGTCTAGTAATGTGGGATCCAGAGTCAGAAAAAGCTTTTTAAAAATTTCAGGAGGACCTTACTCCGTGTCCCAGCTTTAGAGGGAATGGTTTTGGGTGTCCTAACCCAGGCGCTGGGGGCCAGTGCAGCAGCAAGTGGGGTATTTACCAAGTGCTTGTTAGAGCCTTTCTGGGAAGACCCACATACAGTGAATGCAGCCATTCCAACAGCAATCAAAGTGCCTCAATTTGAAGCCCAGATCCACCATTCCAGAGTCAAACCCTGGTGCCCAAGGGGGGCTAAAAAAACAAGGAACTGAAATCACTCTCTGAACCCAGAAAGGACCTCAAACAAGACATGGGTAATTCTTCTTAAATGTTACTTTCCCTATATCCCATCAAAATCATAATCCTTATTGCATTCCTTTTGCCCGCCCCCTAGGAGTTCACTAAAACATCCTGTGTCTCTTGGGACACCTGATTGGCTCAGCCAGTTAAGTGTCTGCCTTCAGCTCAGGTCATCATCTCAGGGTCTTCATCAGGCTCCTTGCTGAGCATGGAGCCTGCTTCTCCTCACCCTCTGCCTGCTTCTCTCCCTGCTTGTGTTTCCTCTCTGACAAGTAAGTAAAATCTTTAAAAACAAAACAGCCTTGGGGCGCCTGGGTGGCTTAGTGGGTTAAGCCGCTGCCTTCGGCTCGGGTCATGATCTCAGGGTCCTGGGATCGAGTCCCGCATCGGGCTCTGTGCTCAGCAGGGATCCTGCTTCCCTCTCTCTGCCTGCCTCTCTGCCTACTTGTGATTTCTCTCTGTCAAATAAATAAATAATCTAAAACAAAAACAAAAAAAACAAAACAGCCTTTATCTTTCCTTGGACTCCTGACTGTACTCTATCTTGCATCGTGTTTTGAGCCTTGCCTCCTAAATCCCCTAACCTTTGTATCTTCCAGAGTAAAGGTCATCAAACACCAAATTGTGGTTAGGATGAAGTCTCACATAGAGGTCAAGCCTGTCATCTACAGGAGACCCCTGGATAGATCAGAACGTGAGGGCCCAGTCCAATGCCCTGGCCCCTGGCCAGCAGGAAGTAGTTTTGATGAGGGAGCAGGAGTCTGGCTAAGGACAAAGCAAAAGCTGGCGCCTTGCACCCCCCTCACCCCACTCTCCATCCGCTCCCCCTCTGTCATATGTGTAGCATCCCTCAGGCAGCCCTGACTGCCATGAACAATAAGCAAATAGTTAACTTGCAGAGCTCACAATCCTGCTAGACAGGAGTCTCCCTTGGCTTACAAATGTCCTAAATCTCACTAACAAAGACGATTGGTAGCAGGATTGTGACACCCCACCAAAAAGTCTCCCAACTATCTTAATGTTAATGGCTGGTCTAAAGACAACATTGATCCACATCCTGGCACCTTGTAAGCCCTCTTTAGCATGTGAAAACTCCACTGAAACCTCCCTTCCCCTCACCTTCCCCCAACCGTAGGGTATATAACATGCCTACCCTCACAACCCAGAGCAGCCACATCTCCGCCTGCCCCGTGCTCTAAATAATCACCTTTTGCACCAACAACATCTTAGGAATTCTTTCTTTAGGGGTGCCTGGGTGGCTCAGTGGGTTAAAGCCTCTGCCTTCGGCTTAGGTCATGATCCCAGGGTCCTGGGATCGAGTCCCACATCGGGCTCTCTGCTCAGCAGGGAGCCTGCTTCCTCCTCTCTCTCTCTGCCTGCCTCTCTGCCTACTTGTGATCTCAGTCTGTCAAATAAATAAAATCTTTAAAAAAAAAAAAAAAAGAATTCTTTCTTTAGTCGTCAGCTCTGAACCTCCTCATCCCACCAAACCTGACTTAGGTTCTGGGACTTCATCAGTTTGATCAATCGTTGCCCTTCTTCCCAATAGCAGTTAGGATTACCTTTTGGGGTGAGGGGGTGGTAAACAAAGAAGGATAGTTTGAAGGCAGGCAGGGACCAACTCCCAAGGCCCTAAGGGGAACCACCCTTAAGAGGATTTTATACCACCTTGGAAGGAGCCCTCCACCCTGTCCCTCATGACAAAGATCTGATTGGATGAGAGGCTCAAGGTGGGTTAATCAGGTTAATCAGATTAAAACAGCCCACCAACAAGCCCATAAAAACCCCTAGACTTTGCTATAGATCACTTAGTAAACATGACTTTGCTGCCCACCACTCTAAAAAAAAAAATAATAATAGCTCCTGAGTCTATTACTGATTCTTTAAAATATTCACATGATATGTGGAATTTAAGGGAAAAAAAACCCAGATCAACATATGGGAAGGGGGAAAAAAGAGAGGGAAATAAATCATAAGAGATTTTTAAGGATAGAGAATAAACTGAGGGTTGAGGGAGGGAGGGTGGAGGATGGGATAAATGGGAGATGGGCAGTAAGGCATTTGTTATGATGAGCACAGGGTGTGACATGTAAGATGAATCACTAAATTCTACTTCTGAAATCAGTATTACACTATATGTTAACTAGAATTTAAATAAAAATTGTAAAATAGAAAACTCATGATAAATTTTCATTCTATGCAGTCACATAGAATTTGCATATACGTTCTTAGAGAATTTGCTTACTTTTGTAAGCCCATCAATGCAACAAAAACTGTGTTTCAGGGGACCTGGGTGGCTCAGCTGGTTAAGCCTCCGACTTTTTTTTTTTTAAGATTTTATTTATTTATTATTTATTTATTTTTAAAGATTTTATTTATTTATTTGACAGAGAGAGATCACAAGTAGACAGAGAGGCAGGCAGAGAGAGAGAGGGAAGCAGGCTCCCTGCTGAGCAGAGAGCCCGATGCGGGACCCTGAGATCATGACCTGAGCAGAAGGTAGCGGCTTAACCCACTGAGCCACCCAGGCCCAGGCACCCAAGCCTCTGACTTTTGATTTCAGCTCCCGTAATGATCTCAGGGTCATGAGATCAAGTCCCACATCCCGATTCTCTCTCTTCATTTCCCTCTGCTCCTTCTCCCCCTGCATTCGTTTCCTCTCTCTCTCTCTCTTTTTAAAATATTTTATTTATTTATTTAACAGAGACACAGCAAGAGAAGGAATGCAAGCCCAGGGGCAGCGGGAGAGGTAGAAGCAGGCCTCCCGCTGAGTAGGGAGCCGATTCAGGGTTTGATCCCAGAGCCATCCTGACCTGAGCCCAAGGCAGACTTAACAACTGAGCCACCCAGGTGCCCCATTCTTTCTCTCTCTTAAAAAAAGTGTTCATTCAAGAGGACCTAATAGTGAGTCCTATAGAGTGACGCAGTGGTTAAATGCATGCCTCTAGAACCAGACTATCTGGGTTCAAATATGAGTTCTTTTACCTATTAGCAGTGCAACATTAGGAAGTTATTTAACTTTGTACATGTCAGTTTCCTCAACTATAAACTTGAGAAAAATACTTTATGGAGCTGTTATGGGGATTATTCAAACACACACATGAACATAGTATATATTAGCTACTGGCAAATAGTAACCACTATAAATGTTTGTTATTACTGTGTACCACACAGTATAAATTTTCAGGAAGTGGAAAAGCCCAAAAGCTTGTAAGATTTAACAAGGTGATGCTTCATTTTTTGTGGTATCAGGAAATTCAGTTGTTCTACAAAAGTAGTTTCCAGAAAATTCAATTTTATTACCTCTACTTAAGCTCCCCAAATTAACATTTTGATCTATTTTGAGTAGAAATCTTCATAAGAAAGTATATAGTCTATCTTTTTAAAAAACAGAAATAACACAATTCAATTTCTTTTTTAGATGTATCGGGAATGCAATTATGAACACCAATGATTATGGTAGTATAATAAAATGGCAACCAGGGTTAATACAATATATAAGAAATCTGAGCAATACCAAATAAATTTAGACTATATACTTTCGTTGAGTTCCTGGTTCCATTTTTCTCTTTCCTCCTTTTTTGTCTTAGGATACCCTTGAGCTGTGGTTAATTTGCCTGTTTCAAGTGCCTTTCTCCTTTCCAATATACTCCCTAGTGGAATGGGGATACAAATGCGTAAATACTCTGAGTGAGATTCTGAAGGCCTAGGTAAGAACAAAGTACATGAACTTTGATGTGCCAGCTTGGCAACATCTATTTTGGTCTTTTCTTCTTATTTCGTCATTATTCATTAATTTATCAATTACTGATTTACTACTTTACACACAAAGCCCCGTCGGTGCTTGTGAATAAATAAATATTGCTTGAAAGGAATAAATGGTTACAATCATTCCTGAAGTAAATATCACTTTTATTATCTAATATTATGGCTAATGCAAGTTAACTGCAAACTGAAAAGGACTTATAAACCAAGGGTCCACATCCTCTCTCTTTCAGTTTTTCTTTTTTTCTCCCAAGTTTTGTTTTGCTTTGTTTTTTAAAGATTTTATTTATTTATTTGACAGTCAGAGATCACAAGTAGGCTGAGAGGCAGGCAGAGAGAGAGGAAGGGGAGCAGGTTCCCTGTGGAGTAAAGAGCCCAATATGGGGCTCCATCCCAGGGCCCTGGAATCATGACCCAAGCCGAAGGCAGAGGCTTTAGCCCACTGAGCCATCTCAGGCGCCCCATCTCCCAAATTTTTATTTAAATTGTCTTTCAGGGGTGCCTGGGTGGCTCAGTGGGTTAAGCCTCTGCCTCTGGCCCCTGGGATTGAGCCCCTGCATGGAGCCCCTAATCCTCACCCCCCAACCCTTATGGAGCTCTCTGCTCAGCGGGGAGCCTGCTTCCTCTCTCTCTCTCTCTCCCTCTCTGCCTGCCAAATAAATTTTTAAAAAATCTTTAAAAAAAATTGTCTTTCAGTTTTTCATTAGAAATCAAGCAAACTCCCTACAGTACTACGGTACAATGGAGTAGGTGAGGACATCAACAAGCTGACTAGGAAACACAACTAAAAAATGGGTTTCTTTTACAGGCATAAAAGGAAAGCCATAAATTACAACATTGTACAGTAAAAAGGAATCATTATTATTTATTAAGCACCTTTTGTGTGCTATGGGTCAAAGAATAATTTCTTCTTACATTTACCCTAGGAGGTCAAGAACACTCTTAATTTTTTGTTGGAAAAACAGGCTTACAAAGTTATTGCCAGAAGTAAACCAGCTGGATGGAATCCACATATGAGTCCTTCTACCTGACATCTTCGCCCTTCAGAAAATACTGAACAACCATTTCCTAGCATGACTTCAAGGTTTGGTACACCAGAAGTTCCAAATAGATTAGCTTTAAAAGCTTCCCTTCACCTGTGCCCAACTCCACATAGCTTCAAAGAGGAAACAGTGGTAAGTTAGTGCCATCTGCTGACCATCTTCCTAAACATCAGGTTGGAGGACTGTCCTCGAATCAAGGACAAAGGGGGCCTTGTGCTATCTGAGATCACCACCAGCCCCCAAGGACAGGCCCAGGAGGATGGTGAGTACCCACCTGTAGACCCCTTGGTCTCTCTCCTATACCAAGGCTGGGCAGCGACCTCCTAAGTGAGAAAGTGGTGGCAATCGGAGGCAGTCTAACCGAGAGATTTAAGAAATAAAGGCACAGAGTTCTACCACCACAGTGAAAATGCACTTCATTCATTTCTGCAAATAAGCCTTATCACCTCCAGAGTCTAGCAATGAAAATACATTCCTGAGCCTTACTCCAAACTATTTTATCAAAATCTTTAGGGGAAGGGCCTACATAAATTTTAACAAACACCTAGGTAGGTCATTCTTAAGAGGAGGGATGGGGGATCACTGCCTTCATGGAATGACAGCTTTTTTTTTTTTTTTTAAAGATTTTATTTATTTATTTGACAGAGATTGATCACAAGCAGGCAGAGAGGCAGGCAGAGAGAGAGAGAGAGAGAAGGAAGCAGGCTCCCTGCTGAGCAGAGAGCCCGATGCGGGACTCTATCCCAGGACCCTGAGATCATGACCCGAGCCGAAGGCAGCGGCTTAACCCACTGAGCCACCCAGGCCCCCCAGCTTTTTTTTTTTTTTAAATAAACATATATTTTTATCCCCAGGGGTACGGGTCTGTGAATCGCCAGGTTTACACACTTCACAGCACTCACCAAAGCACATACCCTCCCCAATGTCCATAACCCCACCCCCTTTCTCCCAACCTCCCTCCCCCCAGCAACCCTCAGTTTGTTTTGTGAGATTGAGTCACTTATGGTTTGTCTCCCTCCCAATCCCATCTTGTTTCATTGATTCTTCTCCTACCCATTTAAGCCCGCATGTTGCATCACCACTTCCTCATATCAGGGAGATCATTTGATAGTTGTCTTTCTCCGCTTGACTTATTTCGCTAAGCATGATACGCTTTAGTTCCATCCATGTTGTCCCAAATGGCAAGATTTCATTTCTTTTGATGGCTGCATAGTATTCCATTGTGTATATATACCACATCTTCCTTATACATTCATTTGTTGATGGACATCTAGGTTCTTTCCATAGTTTGGCTATTGTGGACATTGCTGCTATAAACATTCGGGTGCATGTGCCCCTTCGGATCACTATGTTTGTATCTTTAGGGTAAATACCCAGTAGTGCAATTGCTGGGTCATAGGGCAGTTCTATTTTCAACATTTTGAGGAACCTCCATGCTGTTTTCCAGAGTGGTTGCACCAGCTTGCATTCCCACCAACAGTGTAGGAGGGTTCCCCTTTCTCCGCATCCTCGCCGGCATCTGGGAATGACAGCTTTTTAATCTCTGATGTGAGATATTTCTGGATAGGGCATGGAGATTCTGCAGACTCCTAAAATCTTACCAAATAAGGAAGACAAGTAATGAAAACAGTTGTGGAGATTAGGGTATGAGTCCTGGTTCTGCTGTGACCTTGGACAAGTCACTTAAACCCTCTATATCTTAATTTTCTCAGCTGCCCACACCAAAATGCAAATAATATCAATACCTCACTGTGTTGCTCTGAGAATCAGATAGAAAATGGATGGGAAGTCACTCTGTAAAATTCTATACAATGTTTTAGCATAATTTTGAGTCTTATACTACCTATAAACATAAGCCCCCACCTTTTTCATTTTGATCCTTATATTTTTTAAATATAAATGTTGAGTTCCTGTTACCTGCCTGGAAGGATCAATGTCTGCTAATCTGAAGGACTGGTGTCCAGCCATGAAAATGTAAGGTCTTTATTTAGAAGATATAGCGATTCCCAAGAGAATCATGGATCTCTAAGAGGATGTACCAGAATCTCTGGTAAAGAAGGTGAGACTTTGATGTTTATCAAAGGGAGCCTGAGGTTTAAAAAAGCAATGACTGAGAAACACAAATTTTAAAATCAAGAGACCTGGGCTCTATTTTTCTCTCTGTTTCAGACTCATTATGTGACCTTTGTAGAGTCCCAACTTTTTATTTTTTAAGATTTTATTTATTTATTTGAGAGACAGTATGAGAGGGAGAGGGTCAGAGGGAGAAGCAGCCTCCCTGCTGAGCTGGGAGCCAAACCTGGGCAGGTCCCAGGTCCTGAGATCAGGACCTGAGCCAAAGGCAGACAGACGCCCAACCAACCAAGCCACCCAGGTGTCGAGATCTGACTTTTTAAAGTCCTATTTCCTCATCTGAAAAATCCACTGCTTCATCAGATGACTCACTGAACTCTTTAACCTATAAAAATATTTTTCACTTAGTAACTCAATGTGTTCAAAATCCTGGCAGATAGAATCAAGTATAAAAGGGGTTAAAAAAAAAAAGTTTTACCCAAAATGGAGACAAAGAAAGATATATGCTTTCAGCTATGTAGGTCATAAAAGGTAAATAACACAGGACAAGGAGTCAGCTCCTCTAATTAAACTATTTTAGCTGAAAAATTACACTTGACTTTCTTTTTTAAAGTATCATTAACCTGTCAGAAGTGAGTTGAAAGTAGGTGTGATGTGGAAATTTTGTTCCAAAAAGTTGGTTTAAGTTATGACCATAGGATGATATCACCCTCCTGATAGAAGATCCATTTTATCACAGGGAAGGTCTCAAATGGTTCTCTGCTTCCAAACCCAAAACTTGAAGGAATGGTTTGAGAGCAACCTGACCAGAGGTTATCCATGCAGTGCCAAGTGAGAGAAGGTCTTAGTGTACTTCCTGAGCCTCCTAGCTCTTTGGCCGGACAGCAACTTCTGCTCCATCTCTTAACTATCTGGCCACACCTTGGAGCAAGAACAATGTCCCAACTTGTGAATTTCAGGTCAGGGAGCCTACGCTCCTAAAATGGAAGATGCTCCTTTGTCAAACAGCCAAGTGGTTCCTAAAGAATGATCCTTTATAGGTAACTGTGTGGCTCAGTCACTGGGCGACTGGCCTCAGCTCAGGTCATGATCCCCGGGTCCTGGGATCCTGGGATGGAGTCCCGCAGCATTGGGTTCCCTGGTCCGCGGGAAGCCTGTTCTCCCTCTCTCACTCCCTGTGCTTGTGTTCCTTCTCTTGGCTGTGTCTCTCTCTATTAAATAAATAAATAAAATCTTTAAAAAAAAAAAAAAAGGAATGATCCTTTACATTTGAACTCTTTCCCAAACAGATGTTATTGTGTTTAAACTTGACAACCCTCTGTGCTCCAGTACCAAAGAGGAAGTCTCCGTATATCCCCACAGTACAAGTTCCCCAATTTGAACACCACTCTAAGACTTACACTATTAAAGAGCCTAGCACCAAGTTACTGTCCCAATCCATGTTTATTGGGTACTGAGCCTAATAATCCAGGTATATTCTGTCCCATGTAGCATAGCTTTGGGATGATGCACTGAAACTACCAAATTCATGTTGCCTGTGTGATGAAACCATCACCCGTCTGATGCCAAAGCCACATGACCCTTGTTCACATTTTTGAGAAAAAGTCAAACTGAGTTGTGTACAGCTCTCCTTGTTTTGCACTCTCTAGGGCAAAGTCTATACTTTGCTAATCAGGCATCTCCTCAGAATTCCTTCTGGGACATTCATCAGTTGGTTAGGACATTCATCAGTTGGATTAACCATTGTATAAATTTATAGAATTTGTGTCTATTAACACCTCTTTGTGAATTATAATTTGTTCTGATTATATGTAGGAATTTCTAAAGACACCACCCCAGGTTTCTACCAAGCAAAAGCATTGTTGGAAAATGACTATTTAGTCATGTACTTACTGATTTTCTACTGTGTATTCAGCCCAAATGTATAAAGAAATACTTGCCTTCAAAGAGCTCAAAGTACAATTGGGAATACAAGCTAAACATAAAACATCAATCTGTAAATAAAATTAAATGCTTAATCATCCTGGGAATAATATAAGGATATATTATTACACAACAATATAAGGATATACCTGTTGTCATACCAGTGGAATATATTTTTGTTTTATTTGTTTATTGTGTCTTATCTTTCCCCACTAGAACAGAATTCCACAAGAGAAACTTTTTTTAAGTTCAGTGTTATTTCCTCAGCACCTGGCATGTAATTGGTCCTCAGTATTTGTTGACTAAATGAATGAGAAGTCAAATTCCTAGAATAGTCAGAGAAAAGGTAGTCTTCAGGTGAACCTTAACCGTACTTTATTCAGCTTGCGATCTATGGGTTTAAAGGAGAAACTTCTTTATTTCTATAATAAGAAGGAAACTGCATATAACTGAAATAGAAGGTGGGGTGGGATGAGAGGAATTTAAACAGGGTCCATGTGATCTGCTTAGCTCACTACTAAAAGAGCTTTATACTAAAATCTATGGTTTTCGAACACTGTTTTAAAGCAGAATAATTCTATTTTCCAACAAAACCCCAATAAATATAAAACAGATAAAAGCAATAGCCACTCCAAGTTAGGAGTGCTGTGGAGGAGGAAGCGGGGAGTCCATTTTAATCTTCTCACTCCCACCACAGAGCGATGGCTTCTGAGGGATTCTAGGAACACGGTTCGAAAACACTGGGTTGAAGGAACTTTAGAGTCTCTCCTCTCTCAAAATTCTATTAATAGAGGCAGCTAAAGAATACCTAGGCTCCCTCCTGTTCTCTGCCACTTTCAGCTGAAGAAGTAGTGGGAGTCAGCTCCTTCAGAGAGAAAAACACGGAACACCTGTGTCCTGGGCCAAGGCCAATGCTCCTTCTCATGGCCAGACTCAGGGAACTAGATGCCACATTTCTTTGATCCATGACTGATGAGGGCAAAATCACTTGTGTGACTAGGCGAGACTCTAGATTTTCCCCCCTCTCCTTGCCCCCCACATAAGCTCAGAACTAAAGGCATCCCAGCTCACCTGGCAATTTCTTTGGGCTTTGGAGTTGATCAAAATCTTGCAAAGTAAATACCGTCTGATGCCAAGATAGTAAAAGAATCTGATTCATTTATCACCATCCTCCTTTTGTACAGCTGGTCGACCAGCTTTTAGCTGTCTGGAGAGGAACCAGCCCGGCAGACAGACGTCCAAAGGGTAAGAGAATTAGTTAACAGGGTGTGGCCAGGTTAAACCCTTAAAGGAACCCACAGAGAATCATAAAGCACGCAGGGACTAGCTAGAGCTGGAAGAGTTATCACCACTTGGCTTGAAAGAACAAGAGAACTGTCACCCATTAGCTGTACTTCAAGGGAATAGGTAAAAATACCGCTTCCACGTAACAAGTGTGGAAACTAAAAGAGAAGAAGATAAGGTACGTAAGATGTGGAAACCCCAGGGGAAGGAATTTATTGAATCTGAAGCATCTAGCAGCAGCCAAAGGATATTGAAGAGTACTGGGGCTGAGTAAGCCATCGGTCTCACTTTGACCTTCCCCCGCTACCAACCGAAAAAGGCGGGGACTGACTGCGACCAGTTGGGACTACAACTCCCAGCATGCATCTCTGAGCGTCCTTAGCATATTTTTCGATGTTGGGATAAGTGGGCTTTCTGGGAGAATTGCATGTCGGGAATTGTAGTTGTCCCAATTGGGGTTGGCCGCCGGCCGTAACGTGCTCATTGGCGCCCAGGTCACCGCCCCCTTCCCCTCGCCGCTCGTCGGTGTATCACGCATGTACACGCAGCGCGTGCCCACGCCCCCTCCCTAGGCCTAGGACGCAGGCGCGCGCACGCTCCCCGGGCCTGGTAGGCGGAGGGGGGGGTGGGGGGGGAAAAGAGGAGGGGAAGGGAGGGAGGGAGGGAGGGGGGTTAAGTGTCTACTCTACTGAGTAGACGGCAGTCGGGTACGAAGAGCGCGAAGGCCTGGCTGCCAGACGGGTGAACTCTGCACTGAGCCTAGGGTCGGCGGGAGGGTCCGGAGCCAAGTTAGCGCGCCCTGCGTTTAGGAGTCGGGCCGCTGAGACCCGGAGGCCAACAGGGGGCAAAGCCCCGGCCTAGGCCCAGCGGAGATGTCCGGCTGCGGCGCTTGTACTTGCGGCACGGCCGCCGCGCGGCTCATCAGCTCTTCGCTGGCCTCCGCGCAGAGAGGTAACGAAGTAGTTCCTCACCTGAGCCAGTAGTGGCCCGCGAGTATACCAACCGCGGGGGGCATCCCGGGGAGGGCAAGAGGCTGGCCCCACCCTGAGGGTGTGAGGGGACGCGCGGCTTTTCGCCTGCCCCCCCGCCTTCCTCGTGGGATGGGGCTTTGCCAGCCTCTGGGGCAGCTGGTTCTTAGATTCGAAGTAAATCCCTTGTGCTCCCCCGCCCGCGCGCATTCAGGCCTCTTGACTTTGGGGCCGGAATGTGGCCACTTAGCAGAAACCCTGGAAGAGGTACGAAATGCTCCTTTCCTTAAAAAGTGTCCCCACACCCTACTCGGAGGTCCGCCGGCTACTGCCTCCCAGCCCGGCGGCGGCTTCTCCTGCGGAGTCGGGCCGGGTTCCCTTCCGGCCTGTCGGGTGCTCCGGGAAGGACTCGGGTGAGGGGCTGCCACTGTTGGGGCGCCCCGCCGAGCCGGCCGTCCCGGGCGCAGGCCGCGCGAGAGCCACCGTGTCACTGTCATTGTGCGGCCGCTTACGCCGGGGCATAAGCAGGGCTCACAACCAACCCTCTCGGCGCCGGGGAAACCTCGCGGCCCGCAGGGAAACGGCCGGGGTGCCTGGGGAAATTTTATCGCAGAAACTGTTTTTGAAGTACTTAAATGTCTCAGCAGTCTTTGGCCCGTTTTCCCAACTTGACGGTCCGATATAGTTTATTAAGTGTGGCGCTTGTTTACCTTTACTTTCTGTTGATCAGGAGCTGTTAAACAGTGTCATCCCAGCCAAGAGATTCCGGAAAAGAAACCATTTTCTTCTTCCCCAGATCTATGAATATCAGACTAGAGGCTAGATGTAATCACTTTTAGACCAATTAGTTTTATTTTGGCTTGTCAATTTAGGATGTTTGGGTAAATAAAAATCCCATTTTCCTGTATTTTAGGTTAATATAAATGCTCTTAGCATTTACAAAAGGTGTATTTTGGGACAGTTTAGTTCACAAAGCGGGATTAAATAAAGTAATGTGGGCAGAAGCATTTGTAAAGTAATACAGAAAAGTAGTTTCAAGACATTGTTAAACCTCAACAAGCAGATGTCTTTATTCCAGGAATTTGGGTTGAAACCGTTTGAAAGTGACATTTAAATTCATTTATTTGACATCTTTTTTGGGGACTCTACTATGTACTGGGCCCTGTTTTGGTGCTAGAGATAGAGTGGTGAACATGTCCTCATTTGCAAGTTTAAAATCTACAGAAGTAGGCAAAGAATAATTTATCATTTCTAGAAGTGGGTGAAGTGTGTTTGTGTTCCGTTTGGGCAGGGAAGACTTCTTTGACAGAGTTCTTTATCTGTTGGAGTGAGTTGTGCCATAAAATTGAATCATCGGGGGTGTGTGGTAATTCTTTCATTTTCAGAACAGCCACTGATTTAAAATTTTAATGTATAATTAGGTGAAGCAACAATTTAATGGCTTTAGATATGATCATTTATTATATAAGTTTGTCAGAAGTTTTCAGAGATATTGAACCATTGTGTCTGCTGTAAATTAAGCTTAAAATATGGGACATTACTTCATATCATTGTGGAATTTAATATTTTTATATAACAGTGAAACAGCAAATGGTTATCACATTGATTTAAGACTTTCTCAGAGCTTCATTAACATAAAATGTTTATTGTCCATAGTAGAAACTCAAAGTGTAAACTAGTCTGCAATATAGAAATAATTTTCTTTAAGGTTAAAAAACTCCAGGAAGGTTATTTTTATTTAGGATTCTTGGAAAGAGGAAGAGAGGCAAAAGAAAAAGAAAAATCAGAATTGAACTTTAGCTAGTTTGTTATTATAGAGTTAAGAATTTTAGCAATATAATATAGGTAAACAAAAAATTTAATCAAAATAGTCTTATACCATGAAATTATACAATGGAGTAAAAATAAGATTTCAGACCTCTCTTGAAGTGTAGTGCTATTCTCTATTTCCGTTTGTTAGACTTAAAAAGAAATTTTTTTAAAGTTTTTTAAAAATTTGACAGAGAGAGTGAGAAAGAACATGAAAGGGGAGAGGGTCAGAGGGTGAAGCAGGTTCCTGGCGGAGGCGGAGCAGGGAGCCGGTTGTGGGTCTTGATCCCAGGGTTCTGGGATCATGACCTGAGCTGAAGGCGGTTGCTAAACCAGCTGAGCCACCCAGGTACCTTAGACTTTAAAATTTTTAAATGCTAGTTTGAAAAATTATTTGGTAGATTGTCATGCTTGATACAGGATGTTTTCTTTTCCTGGTTGGCTATGTGTATCTTCAATTTAATGTGTTTTCCTACTGTTCTCATTGAATATGAAACCTATAGTACAGTAGAAACTTTAAATATTTTCTCTACCCAAACTTCTGATACTTTTCAATCTGCATGTATTTTTGTACATATGTATAAGTATGTATATATTTTAATGCACTTTTCATATATGTAAATTTGCATTCTAAATATGTACATTTAGGAATGCTTGATTCCATTTACAAAATTCTGAATGATAGTACTTGGTCTGAATTTGGTTGTGAGAAGTGTGGAATCACATGTAACACCCTTGATTTTTGGTTCTGTTCTGTCCATGTCCAGTGAAAGGGTGTCACCTCATGAGGGTGTAAGTGAAGATGTGAAGATGCTCAAACATGTTGATGTCCATAATTTTCATGATAGTTGTGTAATGTGCTTACCTTAACAGCTTTTAGCCAGAATTTAAGTCATCTCTCTCTTTTGTTAAATACAGTACAAATTAAATAAGGCAAAGTGAATAAATGATAGCGCATCTTTATTTCTGCAATTGCAAACTTTTTTAAAAGACTTTACTTATTTATTAGAGAGGAAGAGCCAGCACAAGCAGGGGGGAAGGGCAGAGGGAAAGGGAGAAGCAGACTCCCCACTGAGCAGGGAGCATGATGGAGCAGAGCTCCATCCCAGGACCCTGAGATCAAGACCAGAACTGAAGGCAGCCACTTAACTGAATGAGCCACCCATGCACCCCTGCGAACTATTTCTTAAACATTTCTCTTTTCTTGGCATATTCCTTTTCAGACCAACAGACTAGCCTTAGTGAAAACTCATCAAACATTTTTGAACTTGAGGAAAGTTGTTATAGGAGTGATGTTATTTTTCTTCATTCAGAAGTACTCAGGGGTGCCTGGGTCACTCAGTCGGTTGAGCATCTCACCCTTGGTTTTGGTTCAGGTCATGATCTCAGCATGGTGAAATCAAGGCCCGAGTTGGAATTTGCTTGAGATTCTCTCCCTCTGCCCAGTCCCCTCCCCCGCCCTCAGTACGGGTACATTCTCTCTTGCAGATAAATCTTTAAAAATACATATATCATTTAAAAAGTATTCAGAATTCAGGAAATAATAACTTGGTCATAAAGTGAAAATTTGAGGGGTGCCTGGGTGGCTCAGTGAGTTAAAGCGTCTGCCTTCAGCTCAGGTCATGGTCTCAGGGTCCTGGGATCCAGTCCAGAGTCCAGCTCTCTGTGCAGTGGGGAGCCTGCTTCCTCCTCTCTTTCTCTGCCTGCCTCTCTGACTACTTGTGATCTGTCAAATAAATAAATAAATCTTTAAAGAAAATTAAAATCAAATGAAAATTTGAAATTAATAAAAGCAATAAGTGTGTAAGTTGCTGGCATTATTTGTTTTTGTTGAAATTTTTTTCAATTTTTGTTAGAAGTTAGAGACCAGGTGGTTAAGCAAGCATTTAACTTACTTGCCATTTCATCAATTATTATACACTTAAATACTGTCACTTAAAAAAGATGGTAATTTAAAATTTTTCATTAGCTCTATTTCTAAAATTTAAAGGCCAGTTCATCTTTTAAGTTGAATCTTTTTTTATATTTTTATTTTTTAATTTTTATTTTAAAGATTTTTATTTATTTAAGAGAGAGAGAGAAAGAGAGCATGAGTGGGTAGGGGGAATAGGCAGAGGCAGAGGTAGAAGCCAATTCACCCCTGAGCAGGAACCTGACTGGATCTCTATCCCAGTATCGTGGGATCATTACCTGAGCCAAAGGCAGATGCTTAACCAACTGAGCTACTCTGGCGCCCCTGTTTTTTAGAGAAAGCTTAGTTTAAGGTTGAATATAGGAATTCAGATACTTAAAAGTTGAATAAATTACTCTCCTAGTTCTCAATAGCCCTAAAATCAAAGTACCTTATTCTAGTATTTCTTTTTAAAAACAGCTACTCGGGGTGCCTGGGTGACTCAGTGGGTTAAAGCTTCTGCCTTCAGCTCAGGTCATGATCCCCAGGGTCCTGGGATCAAGCCTCTCATCTCAGCAGGGAGCCTGCTTCCCTCTTTCTTTCTGTTTCTTTCTCTGCCTGCCTCTCTGCCTTCTTGTGATCTGTGTCTGTCAAATAAATAAGTAAAATATTAAAAAAAATAAAATAAAAAATAAAAAACAGCTGCTCTAAAACTCAGAACGTTTTATTTGTATGACAAAAGTTTTGTAAATGGTTTAGCTTTTAACCATCTTCTCTTGTTGCTGCCAACTATTCTTTCGAAATATACTTTACAGAAGTACTTCCCTTTTCTTTTTTTTTGAAGATTTTATTTATTTATTTGAGAGAGAGACAATGAGAGAGAGCATGAGCGAGGAGAAGGTCAGAGGGAGAAGCAGACTCCCCATGGAGCTGGGAGCCCGATTCAGGACTCGATCCCGGGACTCCAGGATCATGACCTGAGCTGAAGGCAGTCGTCCAACCAACTGAGCCACCCAGGTGTCCCCACTTCCCTTTTATTATAGGGGTTTTTCTCCTGGGGTTCACAGGCCTCCAGTGTGTCCAGAGGGATAGAATTCATAAGTTGTTAATTTTATTTTCACTAATCACTAACTGAAATGTAGTATTTCCTTCAATTTTGAATGGAGGCAACAACCCACAGTAGTATTTGCAGTATCTGTGAATTTGTCACCAATCAAAATCACAGATATTTTCTTACCACATTACAGTTGTGCGTATCTCAAGGTACTGTTGTGTATACTTTACACTACTTTGAGATCATGGTAGTTATTTAAAAAGCTGTTAAGGGGGCACCTGGGTGGCACAGTCTGTTATGCTTGAGCCTTTGGCTCAGGTCAACCTCTTTATCCATTCATCTATTGTTGGACACTTGGGCTGCTTTCATAGTTTGGTTATTGTAAATAGTGCTACAATAAAACTAGGGGTGCATATATCCATTTGAATTAGTGTCCTTGCATTTTTTGGGTAAACACCCAGTAGTAGTGGGTACTGGATCATAGGGTAGTGCTATTTTTAATTTTTTGAGGGAACTGCATACTGTTTTCCACAGTGGCTGTACCGGTTTGTATTTCTTTTCTTTTTTTTTTTTTTTTAAAGATTTTATTCATTTATTTGACAGAGAGAGGGACAGATCACAAGTAGGCAGAGCAGCAGGCAGAGAGAGGGGGGAAGCAGGCTCCCTGCTGAGCAAAGAGCCCGATGTGGGGCTCGATCTCAAGACCCTGAGATCATGACCTGAGCCGAAGGCAGAGGCTTTAACCCACTGAGCCACCCAGGCGCCCCCCGGTTTGTATTTCCACCAGCAGTGTAGAGGGTTCCTTTTTCTCCAAATCCTTGCTAACGCCTGTAGTTTTCTTGGGTTTTTGATTTTAGACATTTGACAGGTGTGAAGTGATCTCATCGTAGTTTTGATTTAATTTCCCTGATGATGACTTATATGGAGCATCTTTTTGTGTGTGTATTGGCCATCTGGATGTCGTCTTTGGAGAAATGTCTGTTCATGTGTTTTGCCCATTTTTTAAATTTAATTTTTTAATTATTCATTTATTTGACAGAGATCACAAGTAGGCAGAGAAAAGGGGAAGCAGCCTCCCCACTAAAGCAGGCTCCCCGCTGATCAGAGAGCCCAATGCGGGGCTCCATCCCAGGACCCTGGAATCATGACCTGAACCGAAGGCAGAGGCTTTAACCCACTGAGCTACCCAGGCACTCCTGTTCTGCCCATTTTTAAATTGGATTATTTATTTTTAGTCTTGAGTTGTATCTGTTCTTTATATATTTTAGATATGAGCCCTTTATCAGTATGTGATTTGGGAATGAAAATCTTCTCCCATTCATCAGGTTGCCTTTTAGTTTTGTTGATGATTTCCTTCACTGTGCAGAAACTTTTATTTTGATGCAGTCCCAATAGTTTATTTTTGCTTTTATTTCCCTTGCCTCAGGAGACATATCTAGAGAAATGTTGCTATGGCTGATGTCAGAGAAATTATTGCTTGTGCTCTCTTCAAGGATTTTTATGGTTTCAGGTCTCACATTTAAGTGTTTAATCCATTTTGAATTTACTTTTGTGTATGGTGAAAGAAAGTGGCCCAGTTTCATTCTCTGAAGTGTTGCTGTCCAGTTTTCCCAATACCATTTGTTGACTGTCTTTTTCCCATTTTGTGTTCATTCCTGCTTTATTGAAGATTAATTGACCATATAATTTGGGTTTATTTCTGGGTTTTCCATATTGATCTAAGTATTTCTTTTTATGTCAGTGCCATACTGTTTTAATTATTGCAACTTTGTAGTATAACTTAAAGTTTGGAATTGTGATACCTTCAGTTTTTCTTTTTAAAGATTTCTTTGGTATTTCGGGTCTTTTGTGGTTCCACAAAATTTTAGGACTGTTTGTTTTAGTTCTTTGAAAAATGCTGTTGATATTTTGATAGGGATTGCGTTAAATCTGTAGATTGCTTTGGGGTAGTATGGACGTTTTAATAGTATTCTTCCAACCCATGAGTGTTTTTTAGTTTTCAGAGTATAGGTCTTTTCACCTCTTTGGTTAAGTTTATTCCTAGATATTTCATTGTTTTTGGTGCAATTGTAAATGGGATTTTTTTTTTTAAATTAAACTCTCTGCTGCTTTTTTTTTCCCCCAAAGATGTTATTTACTTATTTTGTTGGTGGCAGGGGGTAGCACAAGCGGGGGAGCCGGAGAGGAAGAAGCAGGCTCCTTGATAAGCTGGGAACCTGGTGAAGGGCCCCATCCCAGGACCCGGGATCATGACTCAAACTGAAGGCAGACATTTAACCAACTGAACCACGCAGGCACCCCTGCTGCTTCATTTTTTAGCATACAGGGAGGGCTACAGCAGATTTCTGTACATTGATTTAGTATCCTGTGACTTTACTGAATTCATTTATCTGTTCTAGCTTTTTGGTGCAGTCTTCAGAGTTCTATATATTTAGTATCAGGTCTTCTGCAGATAGAGTTTTACTTTTTTGCCAGTTTGGATGCATTTTATTTATGTTGTCAAATTGCTACAGCTAGGACTTCCAATACTGTGTTGAATAAAAGTGGTAGGAGTGGACATCACCTTAGGGGAAAAGCTCTTAGTTTTTCACCATTGAGTATGATGTTGGCAAAAAGCAGATTTTAAAAATATTTTGATAACTACTTCAAATTGGTTTCCTTTGTTATGTATTTTATTCTGTACATTTTAAAACATTATTTTGAGAAGGGGTCCATAAATACACTTTACCAGACTCCCAAAGGAGTTCATGGCACAAAAAATGTTTCAAACTTCTAATGACTACAGTGATTTCTGTGAAGATTGTATAACCTTGATGAGTAAGTAATCATTTAAACTGTTCAGTATGGTGGCTTAAAAGGTGTAGTTCCCTGGGATGCCTAGGTGGCTTAGACGGTTGGGTGTCTGCCTTTGGCTCAGGTCATGATCCTGCAGTCTGGGATCAAGCCCAGTGTTGGGCTCCTTGTTTGGCGGGGACCCTGCTTCTCCCCCTGCCTGCCGCTCCCCCTACTTGTGCATGCGTGCTCTCCCTCTGTCAGATAGATAGATGGATTGATTGATTGATTGATTGTGGTTCCCAAGGTTGCTTGGATGATTCAGTTGGTTGAGTGTCTGACTCTTGTGTTTTGGCTCAGGTCGTGATCTCAGGGTTTGGATTGATCCCCTTGTGGGGTTCCGTGCTCACTGGGGAGTCTGCTTGAGATTCTTTCTCTGCCTCTCCCTCTGCCCCTCCCCATGCTTGCGTGCACCATGCTTTCTCTTTCTAAAATAAATAAATCTTTTTTTTTTTAAAGATTTTTATTTATTTATTTATTTTTAGATTTTTATTTATTTATTTGACAAAGAGAGACAGCGAGGGAGCACAAGCAGGGGAGGGAGAAACAGGAGTAGGGAGCCCAAGTCGGGGCTCAATCCCAGGACTCCGGGATCACGACCCAGGCTTAAGGCAGACACCCAATGACTGAGACACCCAGGCACCCCTAAAATAAATACATCTTAAAAAAAAAAAAATGTAGTGCCCAGACCATCATCATTAGTATAACCTGGCAATTTGTTAGAAATAAATTCTTTGGTCCAACTTCAGCCCTTCTGAGTCAGAACCAGGGCATATTTCTTGCAGTCTGTTTTATTTTAACAAGCTCTTCAGGTAATTCTGGTGCATGCTCAAGTTTGAGAAGCACTGGTGTAGTATTTATGGCATCTTCTTGGTACAGCCCATAGATTACAGAACGTTAAAACTGCATCAGGGCTAGCAAAGAAATTTTTTTAAAAAAGATTTTTGTCTATTTAAAAGAGAATGAGTGAGGGAGAGAACATGAGCAGGGAGAGGGGGAAAGAGCACTGATTTTTTTTTTCTATTCAGAATAAGTAGACTTTAAAAGGCTCATGTTCATAATTTTTATTTCTCTTAAATTCCTGAAGATAATTTCCTTTCAGCTTATTTTCTAATAACATTAGATATTGTAAATTGATAAACAGTGTTTTGAAAGATATATTTTATTGTAAATGGGATATAATATACTGTGATACTTTAGGATTAAGTTTTATTAAATCTTTTATTTATTAAGATTTTATTTATTTGTCAGAGAGAGCGCATGCACTCAAGCAGGGGGAAGCAGCAGGCTCCCTGCTAAGCAAGAAGCCCGGTTTGCGACTCCATCCTGGGCTGCTGGGATCATGACCAAAGCCAAAGGCAGATGCTTATCGGACTAAGCCATCTAGGCATACCAGGGTTAAGTTTTATTCTAAAACATCTAAGTGCAAATAGTCTTATGTAAAGCTTGTTGTAATTGTAGTTTTCTTTGTGAATACATTGTAAAGTTTCAATAAAAAGTTACATTTGTTACGTAGATTATAATAAATTATTCTATTCTGCCATTCATACTGATTTATGGATATTTTCTTTTTTCCATTTTTTAAAAATTTGAATTCCATTAATTAACATATAATCTATTGATTTCAGAGGTGTAGAGGTCATTGTTTCAACACTCTTATGTAATACCCAATGCTCATTACATTGTGTCCTAAATGTTTATCACCCAGTTACCTCATCTTCCCACCTCCCTCCCTTCCAGCAACCTTCAGTTTGTCTCCTTTTTAAAAATTTTTTATATTTTATTTATTTATTTGACAGAAATCAACAGAGGGAATACAAGCAGGGGGAGTGGGAGAGGGAAAAACAGGCTTCCCACTGAGCAGAGAGCCTGATGTTGGGCTCCTGGGATCATGACCTGATCCGAAGGCAGATGCTTAATGAACTGAGCCACCCGGGTGCCCCATTCAGTTTGTTTCCTATGATTAAGAATTTCTTAGAGTTTGTCTCTCTCTCCGGTTTTGTCTTGTTTTATTTTTTCCTCCCTTCCCCTATGACCCTTTTTTTTGTTTCTTAAATTCCACACATGAGTGAGGTCATGTGATAATTGTGTTTCTCTGATTGACTTATTTCAATTTGCATAATATCCTCTAGTTCTACCCAAATGGCAGGATTTCATTTTTTTTTTTTAAGATTTTATTTATTTATTTGACAGAGATCACAAGTAGGCAGAGAGGCAGGCAGAGAGAGAGAGAGGAGGAAGCAGGCTCCCTGCCGAGCAGAGAGCCCAATGCGGGACTCGATCCCAGGACCCTGAGATCATGACCTGAGCCGAAGGCAGCAGCTTAACCTACTGAGCCACCCAGGTGCCCCAGGATTTCTTTTTTTTTTTTTTTAAACATTTTTTTTAAGATTTTATTTATTTATTACACAGAGAGAGATCACAAGTAGATGGAGAGAGAGGCAGGCAGAGAGAGAGAGAGAGGAGGAAGCAGGCTCCCTGCCGAGCAGAGAGCCCAATGCGGGACTCGATCCCAGGACCCTGAGATCATGACTTGAGCCGAAGGTAGCGGCTTAATCCACTGAGCCACCCAGGCGCCCGGATTTCATTTTTTTGATGGCTGAGTAGTAGTCCATAATTTATGGATGTTTTCAAACACACATAAAAATAGAACAAGGGACACCTAAATACCCATCACCCAGCCTTAGTGTCCATTAACTTTCTGTATTCTTGATTTCATCTGTTCTTTCCCCCATTACTGTTTCTAGATTTGCTTTTTAGATTGACAGTCTTTAAACCATATTATGTCCTTTGAAAAACATTAACGTGTAGCTTAAAATTCATGAACTACCTTAAATCTCATTCTAATGAGAGTAATGGCTATCATTTACTGCAAAAAAAAGAAAAAGGAAATTTACACTTGAGAAAATTTGAAATGTTTTTTGAAAACATCACTTAAGAAAACATCAAATGTAGTTTATTTTTTTAATATTAATTTCAAGTTTAATAGTGTTAAGCAAAATTTTCCAGCTTGTGAATTAAGGGCTAGTATTGTCATAAACCTTAATCCTTTTTTAGTGCTGCTTGTGAATTTATATAGAGATGAGACAATTTATATCTTTCCTGATAAGTCTGATGTTTTTACTTTTGTGTTTTTTGGGATTAGAGATGTGCTAGGGCAATAAATGGCTTAAAAAAAAAAAAACCCTAGTTCTAGGGTGTCTTGGTGGCTCAGTGGGTTAAGTCTCTGCCGTCGACCCAGGTCATGATCTCAGGGTCCTGGGATGGAGCCCCACATCAGGACTCTCTGCTCAGCGGGGAGCCTGCTTCCCCTTCTCTGTCTGCCTTCCTCACTGCCTACTTGTGATCTCTTTCTCTGTCTGTCAAATAAATAAATAAAATCTTAAAAAAAAAACCAGTTCTAACAGTGTACACAAATGTGTTGGAAAACTGGAGTTAATAAAAATCAGTCAGTTATATAACTAAGCAGTTGCTTTTGAATAGTTTGCAGGACACTATTTATTTTGTTTCTTTTTTTTTTTTTTTTTTTAAGACGGAGAGGGAGTGGGGAGGGGTAGAAGAGAGAGAGACCAAATCTTAACTTACACTCCATGCCCAGCACAGGGCCCAGTGCAGGGCTCAATCTCACAACCCTAAGATCCTGACCTGAGCTGACATAGAGAGTCAGATGTTTAACTGACTGAGCCACCCAGCTGCCTCTTAGAGGACATAATTTTAAACCAGTTTTTGTGTTTGGATACAATGTGTACATCTGTGTATAATCTCTTAAAAGACCTAACAGGTATAGAAATAAAAATTTAAAGCCGGAGTTGAGAATTTTGCAGGGAGTAAAATGAGGGAGATAAAGTTAGTTTTTTAAATTTATTTAACTATCAACTTTAAAACCTTGCCCCCTTTTTGTTACTACCTGCTAACCCCTAACCGTGCTCTGATACTGCTAGGAAACTTTCTTCTTTGGCTATTCATTAAGATTCATTAATGTATATTAGTTTATGCAGGGTTGTGAGTAATCCTACAGTACTCAGTACTGAAACCTATGGAATTTTGTTTAACCTAAGACCATTTGATATTCTTGTGTGGGGAACATGCTTGGGAAATGCTGCCTTAGAATATGCAGTGTGACTCTTCTGCCACTGTCTGATTTATTTAGGGGTTTATTTTGTATTAATATGAGAAAAACCAGGGATCAGCCAACTGATTCCATGGACCAAAGCTGGCAACACCCATTTGTTTATGTATTGTTTGTTTTCATGTTACAGAGTAGTTAGAACTGAGACTACAAGGCCCAGAAAGCTGGAAATACTTATTATCCTGGTCCTTTACATAAAAAGTTTGCCATAGAAGTCAGTGATTAACCTTTACCTTTTTAATAATTTTAACTTCCAATATGGTAAAAGGTTAAAAAGTTGAAAGTAGGGGCACCTGATGGCTCAGTAGGTTAAAGCCTCTGCCTCTGGCTCAGGTTATGGTCCCAGCGTCAAGTCATTCTCCCAGGGTCCTGGGATTGGAGCCCCGTATCGGGCTCTCTGCTGAGTGGGGAGCCTGCTTTCCCCCTTTCTCTGCCTACTTCTGATCTCTTTCTGTCAAATAAACAAAATCTTCAAAAAAAAAAAAAAGTTGTAAGTATAGTGGTTGTACAATATTCACTGAATTAAGGTTTTTTTTGTAGGATTGAAACATTTCATTTAAATAGTTTAATCAGGGGCGCCTGGGTGGCTCAGTGGGTTAAGCCGCTGCCTTCGGCTCGGGTCATGATCTCAGGGTCCTTGGATGGAGTCCCGCGTCGGGCTCTCTGCTCAGCAGGGGGCCTGCTTCACTTCCTCTCTATCTGCCTGCCTCTCTGCCTACTTGTGATCTCTGTCTGTCAAATAAATAAATAAAATCTTTAAAAATAAATAAATAAATAAATAAATAGTTTAATCAACAGTCCATAACCTTTTAAAGAACATTTGAAGTTTCTTTTCATTGTTGCATATATTACCCCCAGTAGTCAGAAACAGCTAAGAGTTTATGTCAGTTGCTTATTTTCATTGGTAGAAATACTGTAAGAATAAGAATATATGGTATAAATGGCCTTTTTCCCCTGCAGGTGAGACAGATGTTGAGCTGCTTATCTCACATACTTTCAAAGAGCCACTCATTGTTAGAACCTGGGTGGTCTTCCCTCATTTCCAAACAACAGGCCCAAACTGAAACACCTTTATTTACCTGGAATCTGTAGGCCCAGGTCTGGCCTATTTTCTTTTTTTTTTTTTAAGATTTTATTTATTTATTTGACAGACAGAAATCACAGTCAGAGAGGCAGGCAGAAAGGGAGGGAGGAAGCAGGCTCCCTGCTGAGCAGAAAGCCCGACTAGGCTCAATCCCAGGACCTGGGATCACTACCCGAGCCTAAGGCAGAGGATTTAACCCACTGAGCCACCCAGGCGCCCCATGTCTGGCCTATTTTTACGGGGGCTTTGCCTTTGATGGTGTTACTATTTTCTCTACCATTTTGTTACTACTGCTGTGAAAACTAAAGCTTTTTCAACCTTCTTTATACTTAAGGAACATTTGTTTTCAGGGAATTTATTGAAGTCATATTAATATTTGATGTGTAGACTAATAAATTTCATTGTATTTCCAGGTATCACTTGTGGTCGCATTCATATACCCGTTTTAGGAAGGCTTGGGACCTTTGAAACTCAGATTCTACGAAGAGCTCCCTTTAGAACATTTACAGAAACACCAGCATACTTTGCATCAAAAGATGGGATAAGTAAAGATGGCTCTGGAGATGGAAATAAGGTATTTAA
The DNA here is from genome assembly GCF_011764305.1 of Mustela putorius furo. NCBI lineage: Eukaryota > Metazoa > Chordata > Mammalia > Carnivora > Mustelidae > Mustela > Mustela putorius. Next base: position 8,790,574 of record NW_025422045.1, on the reverse strand, counting down.
CTTTGTTGATGTCTATATACATATTTGAGTTCTTCCCTTCAAGCAATTTAATGTAATAATAGTATTCTCTGTTCTGTCAGTTTTTATGTTTTCTGTAGGAAATATGAAATATATAAAATGATATGAAGAATTTTATGTAATTATATTTTGTGTTTTAGTTTCAACCATAAAAGTTTTATAAGCGTTGCACTTAGCAGTAGGTAAAATTCCTAACACTCCAAAGTAATAAAGAAGCTACATTAAGTAATCTTTGCAGTCAGCGCTCTGTAGGAGTAAATTAGGAGTAGCCATCATTTCCTGCTTTCACACAACTCTAAACAATTCATGGTAGTATAAACCCCACTTCATTCTCTGCCTAAAAATTTTTGGTATCTATCTCAATGTTGGATTACTCTGTAGTTAGCAAGTAGATGATAGGTGATTGTATTGGGTCAGTGAATTATTATCAGTTTTATTATGAGAATTTCACTAACACTCGAGTTAATGTTATATGCAAGACAAAATGCTAGGTGCTTTCCTATCTACACTTAATCCTAACAGTGATTCTTTAAAGTATGTAAAATTATCCCCATTTTAGAGATGAGTAAAGTTAGATTCAAGGAAGTTAGGAGTCACTACTTATCATGATAATAACTCCCAATTCGATTTCACTGAAATGTACTTGACCTGTAGTAACTTTTTTTTTCGTAGTGTTTATTGAGTCATGGAAAGAAATCTGTTTATACATGCTGGGTCATACTATTTGAAGAAGAAATACAGATAAATATATGTGTTTACTAGACTGGTTTTATTGTTCTGGTAAATAGATCTTTGATACCAATGGTAGCAGAGATATAAACTGTACTAATAATTCCATTCTAGAAATTATGAAAATTGTAAGATTAATTACAACCTATCTTGCTTATATTTAGTAACATGTAAAATGGTTTCTGAAAGTAATATTGACATTCTCTCTTTGTCTCCCCTGCTAACATTAGAAATCAGCAAGTGAGGGAAGCAGTAAAAAATCAAGCTCTGGGAATTCAGGGAAAGGTGGAAACCAGCTGAGGTGTCCTAAGTGTGGCGACTTGTGCACTCATGTAGAGACCTTTGTGTGTAAGTATTGCTTCTCTTCTTTTTCTCTACCTTGTCTATAAATCATAGACTGCATAGAAATATATCAGTTATATAAGCCAGAGTAATGTTCTTTCTGAACATTACTGATTCTCTCTTATGTTCATCAGATAACTAAAAATCCCAGGACTAGTAATACTTTGCGTGGCAGTATAAGAAATAATTTAAGCAAATTATTTGCTTCTTTATTTTGTGTGTGCGTGTGTTTATTTCAAATTTTGAATTTTGTGAGTATTATGTTAAGCTGTAGGAGAACCAAGACTTATTTATTTAGTTTATTACTCTATACTTGAAATAACCCATTGAGTATCTCATATTGTCAGATAGGTCAGTCATTTACACATTAAGGTATTTTTCCTCTCTGAGTAACCACAGGAGCCAAGCCCTCAATTCTAGAAAGTGTATGATGATTATGAATGATTCAGACACCAAGAGAAGGAAGAAATCAACAGTCCTACTTCTGCTGTTAGTGTCAGTGCCTCTCTCTGGATACAAGATGCTACTACTAGTCTTTTGTTTCATGAATCAGATAACTCATTTCCTACATGATCAGAGTTACTGGTAAGGATTCAGGAGTAAATTACATTGTACTACCATGTCAGCCTTCCCATATAGTCGAACTGTGAAAAGGTCAATAGTGGGGTTTGGCACAAGTTTCTCATGATTAGCTGGAGAGAACTCTCTGTGTTCTAACCCAAATATTAAGACTTCAGTTACAGTTTCACATTTATCATTAATATTAATTGGCCAATATATGAAAAAAAATACTGTTATATGCAGCATGGTTTTACAGTTTTGGAAAGACTTTTAAAGTAGTTCCATTCTAGGGGCGCCTGGATGGCTCCTTGGGTTAAAGCCTCTGCCTTCAGCTCAGGTCATGATCCCAGGGTCCTGGGATCGAGCCCTACATCGGGCTCTCTGCCTAGCAGGGACCCTGCTTCTCCCCTTACCCTCTCTCTTTCTGCCTGTCTGCCTGCTTGTGATCTCTGTCTGTCAAATAAACAAATAAAATATTTAAAAAAAAATAAGTTCCATTCTATAGGTAGAATGTTTGAGATTCTCTTCATGGTGTTGCCTTGCAAGAGAGCAAAGAGAAGAATCAGTTTGAATGAAAACTAATTTGGTTGCAAAATAAAATGAAAGAACAGGATGTTATGATTTCCAAATAACGTTTGCTATTAACAAATTTGGTGTGAAATAATAGAACTCTAAGAGGTCTGAGAATTGTTCAGTTCATAGTGGCAGTGTCATATTAACAGATTTTAATCAAGAGTTTTATCTTTTTTGGGGCGCCTGGGTGGTTCAGTTAAGCATTTGCCTTCAGCTCAGGTCATCTCAGGGGCCTGGGATCGAGCCTCATGCCCAGCTACCTGCTTAGCAGGTATCCTCCCTCACCTTCTCCCTCTGCCACTCCTCCTGCTTGTGCTCTCTCTCTCTCAAATAAAAAAATAAAATTAAAAAAAAAAAAAAGTTCATTCTCTTTTTTCTTCCAGAGAAAGATTTCAGTCTTTGTAGATTAAAATCTTTCCTTAGAGTAAACTTTCCTTAAAGTAAACCTTAGAGCAAACATTCCTTAGAGTAAAAAAGGAGAAACTAATATTTAATAAATGCCAGTATGTACAGTTTTATTCTCACAGTCTTATTTCTGTCAGGACAAAAAAATGAGAGTATCCTCATTTTTATAAGTGAAGAAGCTAAGATTTAGCAAGTTTAACTCATCCAAGGTTACAGAGCAGTGATTTGCTATTCATACTTTCCCCCCCTAACATTTATGCATTTATTTGAGTGAGAGAGAGAGCACACAAGCAGGAGGGGCAGAGGGAGAAAGAAAGAGAATCTCAAGCAGATTCTGTGCTGAGCGCAGAGCCTGATGTGGGGTAGTCTCATGACCGTGAGATCACATCCTGAGCCAGAACAGAGTCTGGATGCTTAACCTATTGCACCATCCAGGAGCCCCTCTCTCATACATTTTTAGCAGCTAGAATTGTCTAGGGTTAAACTGGCTCCTATTGAGATTAAATTTATTTTCCTTTTACATGGTGTTTTCAAAATTTGGCGGGTTGTATTAATCACTGAGAGTGGTTATTAAACATGTAGGTTCTCTCCTTCCCTAGAGATGAGATTCTCTAGATGTTGAGTGGTATCCTAGAATATGTATGTTTAACAGTGAGACCAAGTGTGGGAAAAACTCTAATGTTATTTAATCAACTCAAGGCTGAGGTTGTTTCCTTTGGGAATTCTAATTGGGGAGGTGGAATGTGGGAGTAGAGAATGGAGAAGAAAAAAAGAAGAGTAGGGATACTTAGAGATAATTTAGTAAGCCAACATCTGTTGAGACAGCCACTACTAGGGTCCTGAAAATAAACACAGATGAACATGACACCATCCTGTCCTCTGGAATTTAATGCATGGGAGTGATAGGCCCCCAACAGTGAGATATTGCCCCCCTGTCTTGGTTTTTCTGACCCATAATATAGGTCTCTTTTGAAAGCTGAGGATCTTCTTTGTCTACTCACTGAAAATTGAAGAGTTTTGTTGAAGTGCAAGTTATTCCTTTTGTTTGAATCTACATTTATTTGGTTATTGGCTCATAAACATCTTTTTATGTACTTTTTGATCTTTTATCTTTTTTTGTTGTTGAGTTAGAAGAAAGAATTCTTATTCTGAGTACTAGACCTTTATCCAGAGATTTGATTTAAATATTTTTTCTTATTCCGTAGGTAGTTCTTTCCTTTTAAATACTGTATAGCAGGTGTCAGCCAACTTTCACTATGAAAGACCAAATAGTAAATATTTTAGGCTTTGTGGGCCCTGTAGTCTGTGTTGTCCTGTGCTGTTAAAGTGGGAAGCAGTCAGAGACTATGTGAATCAATGAGGTTCGCTGTGTTCCTTTAAAATTTTGCATATAGACACTGAAATTTGAATTTCGTTTTTTTTCCCGAAGTGTAAAAACTATTAGCTCATGGACCTTTCTGTATATATTCCACCTCACAAGTATATTTGTAGTGATTTTTATGTTCTTTTACTGCGGTATTACTCTTGTTTGACTTTGTTGAAATAAAATACCATTTTTATAGGTAGCAATATGATGCATAGAAAATCATCAGAAATTGAAATAATAATATCTAAGATTTTTTCTTTTTAGAGAGAGTGAGAGCAGAGAGAGCACAAGTGGGGAGAGGGAGAGAGTGAGACTTTTAAGCAGGCTCCACCCTCAGCATGGAGCCTGACCTAGGGCTCCCATCTCACGACCCTGAGATCATGACCTGAGCTGAAATCAAGAGTCAGACGCTTAACCAACTGAGCTACCCAGGCTTACCCATATCTAAGAAATTTTTTATTATAAGTACTCATATATACTGTTCTTTAGGTATTTTTGCCTTTTAAGTAACTTGTCAAACATGAATAGTTTCCTCACTTTTATTTAAGGTAGAACCTTTAGTTGTTCTTTATGTACATAGTATTTTTTGAAGGCTTACTGTACTTACATGTTTTATACAATAGGAATTAAACTTTACTGTTTGGTTTAGAGATTTCATGTTGGACCCTGAAACTTGTTAAAAGTCATGAACTTTCATTTAAACAAATCTGAGAAAGTTTTTACTGAGGTTGTCTTTTTGTTACACTATACAAGGGTGTCTACTGGGATTAGTATTCTGCATATGAAGGAATACAGTAGCATGCTTGTAGTAATCATTTAAAGGAAAGTGGTTTATTTATCCCCTGATAATTTAACAAAATTAGATTTTGCCACTTGTCTTCAGGAGTAAAAAATAAACATTGCAGTGCTCATTATTTCTTTTTTCCAAAATAGCATTTTGATAAATAAAATTGAATGTGGGTATATGTTGGACATGTTTCATTGTAAAATTGATATTGTGATATTCGAGTAGGATGTAAACAACCCTTCTAAAGTAAGCAAAGAGGGATGCAATCTGTTTAGTCTCTTTCCCTTTGACCTAATTTCTTTAGAGAAATATTTTGTTCTTGTGTTTGCAAGCCAGATATTCCTGTCATTCAGCCTGAACTAGATCAGAGGCTTCTCTGCCCTTTAATCCTTGACTTGTTTACCATTAATAATAGCTGTAAAGTGATGCTTCCTTTTAAAGTAAAGGCACTGACTATCTTTCCCATTGGTGGAGAATGATGATAAGGTATTGGGGTTTGTGTGAATCCAAAGTACTTGGAATAGCTTGGTCTTTTTCTTTAGTATTTGTAGGTGATCAGTACATAGAAAACATGGATGATCTCTCTTCTAGTTTAAAATTTGCTGCTAGGGGGACGCCTGGGTGGCTCAGTTGGTTAAGCAGCTGCCTTCGGCCCAGGTCATGATCCCAGCGTCCTGGGATCAAGTCCCACATCGGGCTCCTTGCTTGGCAGGGAGCCTGCTTCTCCCTCTGCCTCTGTCTGCCTGTGCTCACTCCCCCCCGCCATAAATAAATAAAATCTTAAAAAAAAAAAATTTTGCTGCTAGGGGCACCTGGGTGTTGCTAGTCAGTTAAGTGGCTACTGTCAGCTCAGGTCAGGATCCCAGCCAGGGTCCTGGGATGGAGCCGCATGTCGGGCTCTCTGCTTAGTGGGGAGTCTACTTCTCCCTCTCCCTCTGTGCTCTTGTTCTCTCTCTCAAGTAAATAAATAAAACATAAAATAAAATAAAATTTCCTGATAGAATTTATCCAGAATGTAATTTTGATTAACTTTGTGTTTAAGAATATGTACATAAATATTAAATTGATTGACTTAATAGATTTATTTTTGAAATACAGAATTGTCTTTTTTTTTTTAAGTTCGATTATTTCATGAAGATATAGGTAGGTGTACTTACCAGTATAGTTTTTCTGGTAATCTATGGGTAGGTAGTTACAATATTTCCAAAGGAGAGATTCTCATAGTTTTATTTTTTTAATTCTTTAATTTAAATTCCATTTAATTAACATATACTGTATTATTAGTTTCAGAGGGTGAAATCAGTAATTCATCAGTTGTGTACGACACCCAGTTCTCATTCCATCAAGTACCCTCCTTAATGTCCATCACCCAGTTACCCCATACCCCCTACATACCTCTCCTCCAACAACTCTCAGGTCATTCATTGTTAAGAGTCTCCTTATGGTTTTCCTCTCTCTGTTTTCCTTTTATTTTTCCTTCCCTTTCCCTATGTTCATCTGTTTTGTTTCTTAAATTCTACATACAAGTAAAATCATATGATATTTGTCTTTCTCTGTCTGACTTATTTCACTTAGCATAATACCGTCTAGTTCTGTCCCACATCATTGCAAATGGCAAGATTTCATTCTTTTTGTTGGCTGAATAATATTCTGTGTGTGTGTGTGTGTGTGTGTGTGTACACACATACCACATCTTTATCCATTCATCTGTCAGTGGACATCTGGGCTTTTATTTTGGCTATTGTGGACATTGCTGCTATAAACATTGGGGTGCACATACCCCTTCAGAGATTCTCATGGTTTTAAAAAATTATTTTTCTTTGCAGTTTTAGCTATCTAGTTAGATTACACAAAGGTAACATAAAAATGTATTACCCAGACCTACCAACATATAACTAATTCCTGTGTATCATTTGCTCTGTATCTGTTAGTAATCTGTGTGAGAGTCTCTTCTATGCTTTCCAAGATCCCTGGTTACATTGGTAGAGTTAAGCTTGGAGAAGATATAAGAGTATATGTCCATATACCTGTATCCCATAGGTATGTTTTAGAAGGAGAGAGAAAAAAAGGAAATGACCTTTGGCTTAACACAGGATATTCTGTAGCTGATGCATTGATACTGAGGTAACCCTTTGACCCTCACTTTTATTTTTTAATTTTTCAAAATTTTTTGCCCTCACTTTTAATTGTTCCTATGTTGTTTTCAAAAGCTGTATGATTATCTTTAAGTCAATATGAGTGAGAATGTTATTTTGTTAGTTTCTTAATGGGTTTCAGGTCAAAGAAACAGGAACTAGTGGAGTTGTTAAAAAAATGAAAATAAGGAGGGCATGAAACAGTTTTATATATTTACCAAGTCGTTTTTAAAAATGCTGATAGGTTTGAAAAGAACCTGAAGAACATATATATGTATATATATATTATTTTTTTTCCTCACATTTTTAGGGATTGAAATTGATTTCTCTCTTTTAACTTCTGTGTATATTTGAAATTTTTCATAAGAAAATCTTATAAAAATAGAAGAATTTATTCGTGGTACTTTTCACATTTTCTTCATTCGAGTATCTCAGTAAAATAAATGATTAATATTTTTCTAGTGGTTATTTCTAAATTAAATTTAGTGAATAGAAGTTGAAAGAACATCAGCCAATCTTTTCTCTTAATAAAGTATATCACAAAATGAAAGAACCTAGTGGAAAATCAACAAAATGATTTACTGAACTCGTTTATTTGTATCATCTATCTTAGGTATAAACTAAGTTGTTTGTTGTAGCTAGTGGAGTGAATTACAGCCTACTTTTTGTCAAGTACATAGCTTTCATTTACCATGAGTCTGTTAGGTTAAACACTATTTAAATTATTTTTCCTTGGCTGACCTTTCTTTCCTTTTACAGCATCTACCCGTTTTGTGAAGTGTGAAAAATGTCACCATTTTTTTGTTGTACTATCTGAAGCAGACTCAAAGAAAAGCATAATTAAAGAACCTGAATCAGCAGCAGAAGCTGTAAAATTGGCATTCCAACAGAAACCACCTCCTCCCCCAAAGAAGGTATAAGTCTTAGCTTAGTCCTTTAAGCACTTTATCTTGAAAACATTTCATTATTCTCCTCTCCTAATTTATATTGGATCTTAATACTAGTACCTAAACAAGTCTTAAACTCTTAATATGGACTATATCTGGCTCAATTCTTTTTGATACTTGAATTTTGATACTTTGAATTTAGGTATGGAGTCCATTGTCATGATTGTGGCATTCAGTAATAATGAAATATAGTTGGATGATTAAAATAGTGTTAATACTAAATTAATCTAAAATTATATCCATAAAATGGAGCAGCTATGGATATATTTTTCTTAGTTTGGGCCCCTAAATAATACCAGCCTGCAATTTCTCCCATAAATTAGTCTACTTTATGATAAAGCAGCCTCAGTCTAACAGTGGAAGCAAGTAATTTTTTCACGACTTGTGTGCCAGGGATGTCCTGTATAGTGCTCTGGCTTTTGTGGTAGGGGCTCCTTCCAAGAGTCTCAGATTGTGATCTGGCCATATGAAACATGGCAGAGTATATCACCCGCTCCATTGGCTACTTGCTTGCTTAGATTATTTCTTACCCTCTGCCTCAGTGTAGCTTTTTTCTGCTGTATTAAGACACCAGTGCATTTATCTCTACCTCCAAATGTGCTGTGGCAGATTTAATAATTCATGGATATAATTTGTGAGGAATCAGGATTTTAAAAAACTATAATAAAATGCATACGGTCAGCAACTAAAGAATTTGTCATGTAAAAATAAATAGTGTAATGAAAAATATAGCTATTAACCTTTATATCCTCCACTGATTTGTGTAGACTTTGGACATCAGAGTTCAAAAATAGGTAATTTAACTATTTTTGGAAGTTAAGTTAATTTCTATTTAGTAAACCCCAGGTTCCAGGCTGTTAGCAGTATCCAAGTATGAGACAGAGCTTTAGTTTCCAACAGTAAAGTTTTTTTGATTGCCATTTAGATAAATGAGTAGCTTTAAAGTTAATGCCTGAGAAAAAACTGTTTGTGAATATTCAACCATACACATACTGGTAATGGCTTTAGTTTTATAATGCTTTTTTGAAAATGGTAGTTTTATAATATGTTATTTTTGTGAAGAATATTATTCCTATGTTTGAGAGAGGTATAGAAAGGATTTATTTTAATGATTTTACACTAATGGTGATATTGTTAGACCCATGGTGGCATATGTAGTTATTCTAAGTGACTTTAATAATTAACTTTTTAAAAAATTAGGATTAGGATTAATGGCATTGTGTACAGAATAGAAGTTGACAGAACATTAGAAGAGTACAGTGATACTTTGCTAAGCTGAAGAACAAATGAATTGTGTTTTGTCTGCTTAGGTTTGGGTACTCTGAATCATTGTTACATAGATACCATGCACTATGGCCATAACCTTGGCATTTGTTTTTGATGAGTCTTTGTACAAATTTAAAACTGTAAACAAATGTGCTCAGTGCATAACTTAGTGTGTGTGTGTGTTTGTGATAGCTCAGGGTAATTAATTAATAACCATTTTTCAGATTTATAACTACCTCGACAAGTATGTTGTTGGCCAGTCATTTGCTAAGAAGGTGCTTTCAGTCGCTGTGTACAATCATTATAAGAGAATATATAACAATATCCCAGCTAATCTGAGACAGCAAGCAGAGGTTGAGAAGCAGACGTCATTAACACCTAGAGGTTAGTGTTTTGATAACTGACCAAAATGGTGATTACTGTGCTTAGAGGAAATACTTATTTGCAACTCCTTGCTTTTGTCCTAAAATGCTTTTAGTATAGTACAGCATTTTTTAAAGTGCAGGCCTCTTTCCATTAGTGGATCATGAAAGCATTCTGGTAGATTGCCAACAGCTTTTTTTTTTTAAGGTTAATAGAAAATAGCAGAATACATTAATTTGTAGTTACATATTCTTTCATAAAACTTTTATTTTCAGTCATATGTGCATGGGTTTTGAGTCACAGAGTAAAATGTATTTCTCAGTGAAAAATGTTTGAAAGTCACAAGAGTAGAGATTGAGACACCATCTTTGAATTGTAGACTTTACCACAACTAATTCCTCATGACTGAATCATCATGTGTCTTGGTCAGAGATATATGAAGATAGATGATAGATGATAGAGATATGTGAAGATAGAGATATATAGAAGATAGACAATAAGATAGATCACAGAACATATCTCGCATTCTTTGCTTTTTAGGGCCCAGTTGCAGAGTATAAGGCAGATTTGCATAATTCTTATTAATAATAGATTCTCATATACCGATACATTTTATAATCTCAGTTCACTGTAGATAATAATATGTTATATTAATAAAATGATAATTTTAAAAATTATGAATAGAGTAAAATGCAAATTTTTTAAGGTGTGTTTATTTTTAATTGGTGAGGAGCCCCGATTTCTTACTTAGGCCTATGATCTATCATTTTATTTTATTTATTTATTTAAAAAAATTTTTTTTTTAATTTATTTGAGGGAGAGAGTACAAGCAGGGGGAAGGAGGGGCAGAGGAAGCAGCACACTTCCCACTGAGCAGGGAGCCAGATGTGGGGCTTGATCCTAGGGACCCGAGATTATGACCCAAGCTGAAGGCAGATGCTTAAATGACTGAGCCGCCCAGACACCCCTGTAATCTATCATTTTACATTCTTTAAGTCATCATTTTATAATTTGGGGGAATTCTGAATAGTTACATATTATAAAAATATAATATCTTTTGATTATTTTTGGTGACTCACTAGCTCACAGTTCACTTGTTGAACTTACTGTAAGATAGTTATGGTAGTATCAGTTTTTTATTTATAGAAAGTATAAGCCATAATAATGGAAGACATGGAATCTTCATGTTTATGGAATCCAAATAGCACTGTCTAGTCATGAAACAAAATGAAATTTTTCTGCTCCCTTCAGTCAGCAAATCAATGGTACTCCATTCTAGGTTGGGAAGGCAAAAGGTGTGTTTATGGTATGAGGGATTTAAACTTTTGTTGAAGACTTAAATAAATACTACCCTTTTTTAAATACCACCTTAGTATTTGACAAGTATGAATGTTAGCAATTGGACATCCATTGTTAATACATTTGGATTTTTTTAATATAGAAAGGATGTAACATAGATTCTTTCATACTGTGAAAAGCTACAAAAACAATGAACACATTCTTATGTATATTTGAAAGAGGGCAAGAAGTGAGATATTCCTTGTTTGTTCCTCTAAACTAAACAAATACATATTTTCATGTTGTCGTTTCTTAGAGTTAGAAATAAGAAGACGGGAGGATGAGTACAGATTTACAAGTAAGTCACCTCTCCTCAGGTCCTCCTCTGGAATAATTCTTCCTTTTAACTCAGTGAAGTATGTCAGCAGTAACAATGGTAGACCTCTATTTGCTCTTGTATTACCAAGAAAGATAATTGTATGTTATATGAACATGTTTATGATACGTGGTATATTTTTATATATAACTTTGTAACAGTTTTTCATAGCTAATTTGTGTAGTTTGTGTATGTTGGGTTACTTCAGATATTTGTAACATAAACATCTTTTCTAAAGTGTAGTGCAGAGAAATAAAATACATACAGTTTTTCTCTATAAATATAGACCTGCATGCATATTAACAGGAATAGTATGTTTTTTTAATCTGTAACTTGCTATTTTATCTTTCTTTCCCCCATACAATTAGAGTTGGCCTGCTTATATGTACCAGAAATTTTAGGGGATGCAGGTTATCTTTTAGCTTTCCTTTACCAGAAACAGTTTTTATTTGTGTGTGTGTTTATGAAACCTGGATAGCCTTGCAAATTATGAATAAGCCTTAATTCACTGTTTTCAACCCTGGATTGCCCCTCTAAGCATCAGATGGTCTGATGGAGGGTATAGAAGGACCTGACCTTAAGGATTATGGCCATTCTGATGTCCTGCACCCCTTCCTTTGGAGGTGGCTATGTAGTTGCTGCACAGATGGTAAAGGTTCATAAAAAGATTCACACAGCCTTTGTTTCAGTAATTAAAATAATGAACAAATAATGGATAAACCCCTGTAAACACCTTTCACTTATACGTTTGGTACTTTTGCCTTTGAACCAAGATATATTATTTTTAAAATTAATTAATTAATTTAGAGAGCACAAATGACCTGGGGAGAGTCAGAGAGAGAGGGAGAGAGAATCTCAAGCAGGCTCCTCAGCTAGCACAGAGCCTGATGAGGGGGTCAGTCTTTTGACCCTGAGATTATGACCTGAGCCAAAATCAAGTCAGACACTTAGTGGACTGAGCCACCTACCCTCCCCTGAGGAAAGATATTTTATATATCTATTATTTAAAGTATACTGTATATATATGGGAACGTAACTAGTTAATCAACTCTGGCATAAGAGCTATTACATGTAATAAAATTGCATTGTCTCTAGTAACACTTGAATTGTATGGAAATAATGATTATATCATACATGGTAGAGGAGCAACTAGGTGGCTCAGTTGGTTAAGTGTCTGCCTTCAGCTCAGGTCATGATCATGGAGTTCTGGGATCGAGCACCATATCATCATGCTCTCTGCTCAGTGGGGAGTCTGTTTCTCCCTCTGCCCTTCACCTTGCTCTCGTGCTGTCTGTCTCTCTCAAATAAATAAAATCTTTAAATACAATGCAGTAAAATTAGATTATATATAAGATTATAAGATCTAAAAAAATCTAAGTCTAAACCTAAAAAACTTTAAGGCCATGTATTTACATTTTCTAATTCAAAAATATAGTCAGTTGTTTTGTCAGTACTATATTCAAGGGCTCCTGGGTAGCCCAGTCAGTGAAGCATCTGCCTTGGGCTTACATCATGATCCTGGGATCAAGCCCCACATTGGGCTCCCTCTCCCTCTGCAGCTCCCCCTGGTTGTGCTCTTTCTCAGTCTTTCAAATAAGTAAATTTAAAAAAAAAAATTTTTTTTAAATATATGTATGTGTATATATATATATATATACACACACACACACACTACATTTATAAATTTGGACAGATAGCTAGTGAAACTAGTATGAATTCGTAAAGAAAAATCTTTAGTGAGTAGTTTGAAAGAAATATATGTAGTGATTTAATGTAACTTAAATGGTAACAAGTACCAAAAGAACTTGGGTAAAAGCATTTTGTAATTATATACATTGAATGACTTGGGAAAGTAATATTTTGAAAGCTTAAATAGAATTTATTTTCATGTATAGTTTTATCTTGTTCTGGGGAGGGTTAGGTTCTAAAGTTAGGGCATTAGGGCAAAATGATACATAATCAAAATATTCTTTAAAGTTTCTTTTAGAAATCACATGTCAGAGATCAACATATTACTCTCAGTAAGATTGATGGATTCTCCCATCATTGGAACATGTTTTTCTTCATTTGGGCACCAGATGAAACAGTTGGCTTGCATTTGGGCTATGTTACACAAATACTTAAATATTAGAAAAATAGCAATACTGATAGAAAATTCGTCTATAACATTTATAAAACTCTGCCAGGCACAGTTCTAAGTATTTTACGTATTTCAACTGATTTAATCTTCCTAAAACTTGTGAGACAGAAACTATTATTTTCACACCCTTTTTATAGGTGGAAAACTAAAATGCAGAAATTTGAAGTAGTTTGTCCAGGGCCACATTGTCAGTGAGCTTCATGCAACCAACCATACACTGCTTACTCATTATAGAGAACTGCTGCTGCGTTGAGAGAAAAACAGACTAACTAAAAGGACAGGAAAGTTAGCTCAAGTTTACTCTGGAGTATATTTTAATGAAAGGAATGATGGACCCCCTGGGTGGCTCAGTAGGTAAAGCGGCTGCCTTCCAATCAGGTCATGATCCCAGGGTCCTGGGATCAGGCCTTGCATTGGACTCCCTGCTAAGCACAGAGCCTGCTTCTCCCTCTGCCCTTCCCCTGGCTTGTGCTTTCTCTCTCTCCCTCCCTCTGACAAATAAATAAATAAATAAAATCCTAAAAAAAAAAAAATGGAATGACAAACCTGTACTATTTATATTATTTATCTTTGTTTTCTTTTTTCAAAAATTTTTATTTATTTGACAGAGTATAAGCAGGGGTAATGGCAGAGCGAGATGGAGAAGCAGGCCCCCTGCTGGGCGGGGAGCCTGACTGGGGGCTTGATCCTAGGACCCCAGGATCATGACCCATGTGGAAGGCAGGCACTTAACCTTCTGAGCCACCTAGGCAGTCCTAAATTATTCCTTTTTTTTTTTTTTTTTTTTAATTTAAATTAAATTGGATTCCCTGGGTGGCTCAGTCAGTTAAGCATCTGCCTTCTGGGGTCAAGCTGCATATCAGGCTACCCGCTCAGTGGAGGTGGGGTGAGGGTCATCGGTTTCTCTCTTGCCTTCTGCCCTTCACCCAACTTGTGCAAGCGTGTGCTCTCTCTCAAATAAATAAAATCTTTACCAGTTTTTTACTTAAATCATTGCTTAAGTTAAATACATTTATTCCGTGACTTCACTCTAGTTAATATGCTTTTTGCAGTTTTGTTCCAATTATTCACCTAAATAATTTTTCCCCATTAGGCCAACCTACACTCAGGCCAAAGCCCTATCCTATATTTTTACAATTTCTAACTAGATTTTGCTGAAATAAAAAGAACCAATTTTCATTTACCTAGGGACAACTAACTAAATTCATGTAGGAGATAGCATTTTTTTTCCTGATGTGGATCAGGATGAAGCGCAGCATTGTGAATTATTCACTAATAATTAACTCTCAAATGTAGTATAATTTAAATTAAAAGGTTAATTGAATTTCTTTCTTAAAAAAAAAAAAGGTTTATTTATTTGAGAGAGAATGGGAGGGAGAGAGAGAAAATCTGAAACACACACCCTGGTGAGTGCAGAGCCCCATGTGTGGCTGGATCTCGCAACTGCAAGATCATGACCTGAGCCAAAACCAAGGCACTTTACTGAATGAGCCATCTAGGCGCCCCTCCAATTCCTATTTTGCTAGTTAGAATAACTGTTTACTTTCTAAGATAATTGAAAGTGCCAGCCAGATGGAATAGGACCATAATAGTAGTTTTATCTGCTGAAAATCTCTTTTGGTTTGTTTAAATTATAATGCTTTAGGAAGTACTGATACTTTTTTTTTTTTAAAGATTTATTAGAGAGAGTGTGAGCTTGTATGTCAGTGGAGAGGAGGCAGAGGGAGAGAGAATCCTCAAGCAGACTCCCTGCTGAGCACAGAACCTGAGGTGCGGGTGGATCCCAGGACCCTGAGATGACCTGAGCCGAAATCAGGAGTTGGTCTCTCAACTGAGTTACCCTGGTGCCCCGGAAGTACTGATACTACTTTTTTTTTTTTTTTTAAGATTTTATTCATTTATTTGTCAGAGAAAGAGCATGAGCAGGGAGAGAAGCAGGCTCCCCTCTGAGCAGGGAGCCCAATGCAGGACTCAATCCCAGGACCACGGGATCAGGACCTGAGCAGAAGGCAGATGCTTAACTGGCTGAGCGGCCCAGGAGTCCTGAAAGTACTAATATTCTTAACCCATTTATTAGAAAAAAACTAAAAATAAATCCAGAAAACATAAATGGGATATGAACACAGGGCCTCAGATGCTGAGAACCAAGAGCAGTATGGATTTACAAATACGGATAATTGAAAAGACTCTTGGAATTCTTTACTTTTAGCTGAGTGACAACAAAGGTGGTTTGTTTTTTAGGCACCCACTTTATAAACTGGTAGTTCATCAGCAGTATCATTCCCATCTAGCTAAGCATTGTGTCTCTAATAAAGAGGGTAAAGAGAGCCAATCGAGATCCTATAAAATCACAAATTCAGATAGAGCCAACGAGTGTTACCATATTTAGTTTTTCTGTAGACTCACAGAATCATTTTTAGATGTGAAAAAGTCTAGAAGACTAGACTTGTCTTGATATTTTCACCTAATAGGTAAGGAAGCAGTCCCAGTAAAGTTAATTGATTGCTGTGGTCCTACAACTACACAGTGAAAGAAAGAGACTAGAACCCAGATTTCCTGTATCTCCATTTTAGTCTTGGTTCTTCTACTGTGTTCAGTGTTTTTCCCTTTCCCTGTAGTCCTACTTCATTTGTACTAAAAAATTCTATATACATTTGCTTGTTTTTTAAGGTGCCTCCAGATCAATTGCATTTTATTCTACTTTCCAACCATGTGCTTGAAATTGATTGGTATTATTGACATTTTATAGGTTTGGAAACAGAACAAAGTTTATATGACTTGCCCAAGATCATATAGCTATTTAGATACAGTGCAAAGGCCAAAGCTAAAGCTTTGTTACGCCTAGCACTATTCTTTTCCCTTACACTGCCTTCCCATAAGTGAAAGGGTTTTCCTCATACAGATTTACATAAATAAGGAGGGTGAAAAGAATCTGTTTACTTTGCTTAAGGTTCCCTGCAAAATCATTGTGTGTTGTACATTTGTTACTAGATAATCTGAGGTTTTCTTTCTTTTTAGGTGAGACAGAATGTCAAAATATTTTAAGTTTTTCTAAATATGTGATCACTCTTATATTTAGGGCTATTGGACATTTTTTCAAGTAAAATCATATGAAGCTCTAATAATTTCTTTGGCATTCTTTCAGAATTGCTTCAGATCGCCGGAATTAGTCCACATGGTAATGCTTTAGGAGCATCAATGCAGCAACAGGTAAATCAACAAATACCTCAGGAAAAACGAGGAGGTGAAGTGTTGGATTGTTCCCATGATGACATAAAACTTGAAAAGAGTAATATTTTGCTGCTTGGACCAACTGGGTCAGGTAAATAACTTTCTGAAAAAATTACTCATTAAAACAAAACAGTATAAATGATTCTGTAACCTCTGTCCTGTGATTGGGGATTCTGGCTCTTGAGAAGAAAATCTAAGGCCAATCTTTGGGATACATTATCAGTATTTCTGCATAGGCTTCAAGCTGAATTTGAGGAATTGATGCAGATCCTTAACACTTTTTTTTTTTTTTTTTAAGATTGATTTTAGGAAGAGTACACGTATGTGCATGTGAGCAGGGGAGGGTCAGATGGAGAGGAAGAGAGTACTCAGGAAGACTCCTTACTGAGTGTAGCACCTGACATGGTCTTGATCCAGGTCCCAGGACCCTGAGATCATGACCCCAGCCAAAATCAAGAATCAGAAGCCCAACTTGACAGAGCCACCCAGGCACCCCAATCCCTAATGTCTTAATGGAAGTTAAATAAAATAATGGGAGTTATTAAAAATCACATACCATTGGGGCACCTGGATGGCTCAATGAGTTGAAGCCTCTGCCTTCAGCTCGGGTCATGATCCCAGGGTCCTGGGATCGAACCCCGCATTGGGCTCTCTGCTCCGCGGGGAGCCTGCTTGCTCCCCTCTCTCTCTCTGCCTGCCTCTCTGCCTACTTGTGATCTCTCTCTCTCTGTCAAATAAATATAATCTTTTGAAAAAAAATACCATTAAATCTAAATAATAGTAAAGATGTACAAGTAATTTTTTATTATATACTAGATTTAGTTTTTACATTGTTGTACACAGATTGTGTTTCAACATATTTTTAGTAAACTTTTAGTTGCTGTTTCCATTTGTAGGTAAAACTCTACTGGCACAAACTCTAGCTAAATGCCTTGATGTCCCTTTTGCTATCTGTGACTGTACAACTTTGACTCAGGCTGGATATGTAGGTGAAGATATTGAATCTGTGATTGCCAAACTGCTCCAAGATGCCAATTACAATGTAGAAAAAGCACAACAAGGTATGTTTTTCAGTATAGGCTGTCTATCTCCAGATGTAGTCTATTGGGGAAGCAGTCTAATATTAAGAAATACTATAATTCTTGTTTTTTGAGTCAAGGAGTAAAATTCTGTAATTGTATAATGATAGCTATGTTAAACATTTTCTAGCATACTGAGTTTGCTTTGTCTTATTGTTGTTAAGATGACTACTAGGGTGAAAGCATGCCAAATTACTATTCCATTAGCTCCTTAATGCTATTATTGTTTTTCCTATTCCAACTCCCCTATAGACTCCTAATCCTGGGGTGGGGTAGGAGAGGGTGCCAGGACAAGTGAAGGAGGGTGCAGGATGGATCTAAACTTTTGCTAGTACCAGCATTGTATACATCCCATGCTTCCCCACTATACCTCTATCACAGCTTCCTAGAATGAAGAACCTGAAAACATTAGTGGGGTGGATAACTAACGTCAAAGAATTGGTTATCATACCCAAGTGATACTCTATATAATGGATTATAAAACATCTACACAAAATTATGAATGGGAAAGCAGTGTATTTTTATGAAGTTAAGCTCTTGTATATGTAAGGGTGAAAGATTGAATAACCTTTCTCTGTAGCTACCTAGTCTTTTAAAACTGAGGTTATCTTTGTGTGTATCTTTTTCATATTATAAATAGAATCCTCCTTAAATTATAGGAATTGTCTTTCTGGATGAAGTAGATAAGATTGGCAGTGTGCCAGGCATTCATCAGTTACGGGATGTAGGTGGAGAAGGCGTTCAGCAAGTAAGCAGTTGAATATTTTGTTCAAGCCCACTAAAAGGAAGGGAATACATCAACCTCCCAAATATTGTACGTTTGGTTTCACATTCAATTAGATTCTGTTTTGTTTATTTCTCTCACCCCAAACTCCACATACCATTTTAAAGTAGTTCAGATCCTAAGAGAAAGCTGTTGGTTATTTGAAGTAACAAATTACCTTTCTTTGGAAATAAAAATATTTGAAAAGATAGAAAAAATGGAATTTGATTTTTGTTGATTTTATTCTTTAGAGGCCCAGTTAAACATTTCTAGAAGACTCTTGAGCATTCTGGTTCTAACTAGACATAAATGAAGTATGTACATGTATCTTATTCTTTTCACTTAGATAATAGGATAAAATAGATAAAATCGTGTTTCATTCTATGTAGAATGATAATTGAAGTCTTAATGATCAAGTGGCCAAGTTGACATTTTATTGGTAACTAATTATGATATAAAATACAGGATAAGGAGAATTGCTTTCATTTTTATTTTTATTTATTTTTTTTTTTTTTCATTTTTATTTTGACTGAGACATAGGTCACACTCATAAAATGTGCTAGGTAATTTTTTTATAAAAGCATCTCAAAATATAGGTAGTCTAAAAGTTTAACACCAGGAATAGAATAGAATTTTAATTCTTATGGAAGACAGATCAACTATTTTCAAGTTTTGAATGTTCCCACCATGGTTGGGTACCATCTTACAGAGTCACTTCTGTCTTTAGGTCATAATTAGGTCTTTGCCATCAAAAGCAACCTTTCACATTGACTATTTCTTGAGTGCATCAGGAGTCTGTAACTATTCCAAAGAAATTTACAAATTATTAATATGATGGTGCATTAGATTTTCATGTTAGTTGTAGAAATGTGGGAGTTTTCGTTAATTATGCTCATTGACCATAACCACGTATTATTTTCCCCCTTTGAATCCCATTTTCTAAAGTAAAATAAATAATATACTTACACAATGATTCTAAGTCATTTGTTCTTTATTTAGGGGTTATTAAAACTACTAGAAGGCACGATAGTTAATGTTCCAGAAAAGAATTCCCGCAAGTTACGTGGAGAAACAGTACAAGTTGATACAACAAACATCCTATTTGTAGCATCTGGTGCTTTCAATGGCTTAGACAGAATCATCAGCAGGAGGAAAAATGAAAAGGTGAGTTTTTCTGAAGGGTTATAGGGTAGTGCACATTTGAAGTTACAGAGAATGGATAGTCAGTTTCCAGTTGTGGATTTTTAATGTAGATTTTTTTAGAGCATACCAGAAATATATTCCTAGGTTGGTGGTGGTCGTTTTTTTTTGTTTGTTTGTTTTTAAATTTCAGAATGGTGAATTGAAAGATTTCTAAAGATCATCTATTTAAAGTTCATTTTTAAAGTGTAACTTAATTATTCAGTTTTATATTTTATCTGAGGAGTTCTTTTATAATTTGAGGTAGCTGATTCACATCAGTAAAATTTCTGTTCAGGCCTTTCGCCCAGTTCACTGGAGCCTAATAAAGAGCTTCTCTCCATTTCCTCCACCCAGGAGTTTTCTCAGAGGTCACCTCTGACATTCACAAAATGAGGCAGCCAGTTTGGGGGTTAGGGGAAGGGTTGTGATTCCACTTAGGTTTATAGATGTTTTTAAACATTCTTGATTTGGGGACACCTTGGTGTCCCCTTGGGGGACCTTGGTTAAGGGTCTGCCTTTGCTTGGATCATGATCCCAGGGTCCTGGGATTGAGTCCCACATGGGGCTCCTTGCTCAGTGGGGAGCCTGTGTCTCCCTTTCCATCTTCCCCTCCACTTGCTTGTGCTCTGTCTCTCTCTCAAATGCATAATCTTAAAAAAAAATAAAACAAAAGGGGCACCTGAGTGGCTCAATGGGTTAAGCCTCTGCCTTCGACTCAGGTCGTGATCTCAGGGTCCTGGGATGGAGCCCCGTATTGGGCTCTCTGCTCAGCGGAGAGCCTCCTTCCCCCTCCCCCCATGCCCATCTGCCTCTCTGCCTACTTGTGATCTCTGTCTGTCAAATAAATAAATAAAATCTTTTACAAAAACAAACAAAAAAACCACATTCTTGATTTTAACTTAAATAGTCTTGATTTTAACTGGAACTTATTCTTCATATCTGCAGGTACATGCTCAGTACCTATGTTGGTTTCAATAAAATATAATGTCAACATAGTGTCAAGAAGCCCAAACACACCAGTATTTTCTATGTTTTGTGTTTTACATAATAGCCAGCCACAAATGATTTCTTTTATATATATTCTATCTAAATAAATTTGTCATAGATCAATTCTGCTGTATTGTTTGCTTTAAGTCTCCTTGGCTTTGCACCCACTTGTTTAAACAGCAATTTATTAGCAGTAAAAAAGTAATACTGCTAATGGAATGGTTGCTGTGGTAGTTCCTTTGGATACCCTAGATGAGAAAACACTCTTGTATAAATACTGACTGAGCCATATAATGCTGCTGTTCCTTAGTACCAGGCCTTATTCAGCATGGATAAGGTTAGATTTTAATTTTTCATACTAGTTAATTTATGTCATTATTGCTTTTGAAATTTCACATTAATTAGCCTAACTAATTAGAAAGAAGAAATTATTTCTTTGTATGTGAGAGAGAGAGGGAGGGAGATAATTTTATATTCAAAATTCTGGGGGCGCTTGGCTGCTCTCTCAAGAGCGTGCAACTTTCGATCTTGGGATTGAGAGTTTGAGCTCCATGTTGAGTGTAGAGTTTACTTAGAAATCTGTAACCAGAGGCAAGGATCATGTTCTGATACCTAATTAAAATTAGTGCTTCCAAAAAGAATTTGAAACTAGAAACATGTAGAGAAAAAAAACAGTTAAAAGTGATGTCAAAAAAGAGATCAGAAACATGTAGAAGGCAGGTTTAGGTCATTTGAACTTCTTAATGAAAAGTAGGGAGAAATCATGGGCTCTAGTTATTACTACCTGAAAGGGGAAGCATATGAGGTTGGTCTTCAGGAAACACAGATTTAAAAAGAATTTATCATATAGATCTTTATGGAAAAGACACAGAGGTAAGAGAGTCTTCAACAGTGATTTTATAGAGAATTAAATATGTGCATGTGACTGTTGTTTTTTTTTTTTTAAAGATTTTATTTATTTATTTGACAGAGAGAGAGATCACAAATAGGCAGAGAGACAGACTGAGAGAGAGATGAGGAGAAGCAGGCTCCCTGCTGAGCAGAGAGCCCAATGCGGGACTCGATCCCAGGCCCCTGAGCCGAAGGCAGAGGCTTAACCCACTGAGCCACCCAGGCGCCCCGTGACTGTTGTTTTTAATCAGCCCTTGTTGGAAACCAGGGTACAATATTAAATAATGCACTTATGTTCCAACCATACCAGGCTGCTTGCACTCCTAAGTTTTATTCCTCTTGCCTTTGCTCATGCCCTCCCCTACTTCAATTCAGTTAGCAAATCTATATTCATTTTTTTTTTTTTTTTAAAGATTTTATTTATTTATTTGACAGAGAGAAATCACAAGTAGTCGGAGAGGCAGGCAGAGAGAGAGAGAGGAGGAAGCAGGCTCCC
This sequence comes from Mustela putorius furo, assembly GCF_011764305.1. Classification (NCBI taxonomy): domain Eukaryota; kingdom Metazoa; phylum Chordata; class Mammalia; order Carnivora; family Mustelidae; genus Mustela; species Mustela putorius. The sequence continues at coordinate 8,768,659 of NW_025422045.1, read as the reverse complement.
CGCTTGAGCAGAGAGCCCGATGCGGGACTCGATCCCAGGACCCTGAGATCATGACCTGAGCCGAAGGCAGCGGCTTAACCCACTGAGCCACCCAGGCGCCCTTTTTTTTTTTTTTTTTTTTTTTTTTTTTTTTTTTTAAAGATCTATATTCATTTTTTAAAACTTGGTGAAGCTTTCGTGATCACCTCCTGCCCCTCCTCCCCATCCTTTCCTTCTTGTCTACTGCTATAATTTCCTGGATGGTTGTCCTTCATTGCACCTGTGATACTTTAATTCCTTCATGTGTTCTCACTCTAAATAAGCCCCATTAGGGTAATGGCTATCTTTAGGTTTGTATTCCCAGTGTTTTATAATAAGGCTTTGTAAATGTTTATATTATATAAAATAAATATATTTTTAAATTATATATGCTTATACATAATAAAAGCTTACTAATGTTTAAATTTTTGAATGGAAGTATTTTTCTTTCTGATATACTATTCATGTATACAGCTTAGAGCGTCAAAGGAATGAATTTTTGACTTAAGCAGTTTTCTTACATATCATGAGCTGCTTTTTTCAACAAAAGCTATAGGACATATTAAAATTAAACTTTCTGACAATTGCCTAGAGTATAGTTCTTTTATAAGAACCAAAGTAGGATCCATACACCTTAAGATATCCAGCCTTTTTTTTTTTTTTTTTTTTTTAAACAATGGGTATGTGTGTGGTTTGGGGTGTGTTTTTTTGTTGTTGGTTTTTTGTTTTTTGTTTTTTTAAGTAATCTTCACATCCAGTTTAGGGCTTGATCTCACAATCCTGAGATCAAAAGTTGCATGCTCCACCAACTGACCCAGTCAGGATCCCCAATACCCAGACATTTGCAGCAAAGTTAGCCTTCTTTTTTAATGTCATTCTTATATGTTTTTTTATAAAATCAGAATTATTCTAACGTAGGTTGATGTGTGGAACCTCAAATCATGATTTTAATAGGATGCTAAGCAGTGACTTAAGACACTTAAGCATAATTTTCTTATAAGGGCACTTGTTCCATAGGCACTAGTACTATTTACAGTGTTACAAAATTAATTTTGGTTACAAAATAATTACTGTCTCCATTTTAACACATTATAGAAACCACATTTTAGATTTAAGTTCTTACACATTTTAGAAACCACACTAGTTTAGAAGTTTCAGAAAATCCCTACAGCATCATCATCCGAGTTCTAAGGGACCTCCTTTCGTAGTTTTTACCTATCTATTTATACTAGAATTCATTCTTTGAGAATTGGTTATTAAATGGTGGTTTAGTTCTCAGTTCTAAAGGCAGATAGGTCTGAATTCAAATCCTAACTTTACCACTTACAGCAAGGAGAACTTGGTCAAGGTACTTAATTTTTCAAAGCTTATTTTCTTCATTTGTAAAATACGAATTGATATTAGGACTTTCATATATTGCAAAGGTCACATGAGGCATGTATGCAAAGTACTTAATACAGTGTAACTTCTTTCTACTATTTTTAATATCTGTCTTTTCTTGGTAGTATCTTGGATTTGGAACACCTTCTAATCTGGGAAAAGGCAGAAGGGCTGCAGCTGCTGCAGACCTTGCCAACCGAAGTGGAGAATCAAATACTCACCAAGACATCGAAGAAAAAGATCGATTATTACGTCACGTAGAAGCCAGAGATCTCATTGAATTTGGCATGATTCCTGAGTTTGTGGGACGGTTGCCTGTGGTAGTTCCTTTGCATAGTCTCGATGAGAAAACACTTGTACAAATACTAACTGAGCCACGTAATGCTGTTATTCCTCAGTACCAGGCCTTATTCAGCATGGATAAGGTTAGATTTTTATTTTTCATACTCAATTTGTGGGGTTTTGTTATTGAAACTCTGCATAAATTAACTTAAAAAGCAAAAACAATCCTGCTTATCTGGAATACCAGCCTATTTCTCACTAAATATGGATCTAGAAAAGAGGGAAAGCAGATTGTGGTATGTTAGACATTTAAGAGCTGGCTTTGTTTTTTTCCTATTAAAATCATCATTGGGATATATAGAGAGGGAGATTATTCCAGCAGCCTATTCTCAACCCTTTAAGTCAGACACATAGGATTGTCCTTTCAGCCTTAAAGTGTTAAATGCTTTTGTTGCAGGATACTGTGTATACTTTTATATACTTCTGTCTTAAGTTCCCTCACCTTCCTCATCTACTTCTCTGCAGCCAGACATCCAGTCCCACAAGCCCAGATGTCCAGTCATACAGCATACGTTTGGGTTTTATGAACTTTGTGTCTTTAAATAATTAGTTTCATTCTCTTCATTTCATTCTGCTATCACTACCTCAAGCTCCTTTATCATTCTTTACCTTGACCCATGCTTTTAGCTCCTAAAAAGTCTCCGTCTCAAGTCTGTTTCTGAGCACCACCACCAAAATACCATTGTCTTCCATTTTACTTCCAGAATGGATCATTTTTATATGTTGAACATAATGCCCAGAAAATAGATTTTAAGTTCTTAATAAATATCTAATGATATTAATAAATATCTTATTATATTCTAAATATTAATTAAATATTCTAAATATTAATAAATATCTTAATAAATATCTAATAATATTCTAATGAAATAATAAACACAAAGCTAGTTATTTTACTCCTCTCCTTAAATCCTTCATTGGTCCCCTTGCTTTTTTTAATGTCTCCACATTGGTGCTCCCTTAGCACCACTGTGCATACACTGCTGTAAATGCTAGTTTGCTAATTCGTCACCACCCAGTAGACTTAAGTTCCTTGACAGCAAAGATGGTAATTCCTCATTTCATCTCTAGTATACAGGTAGGGGCCCAATAAATGTTGAATAAAGTCTTGGAAAGTCCATGTTAATCTAGAAAACCTCTTCAAGGACTAATGAGAAACTTGTGATTCAAAATACTATTACTTCTCTTAGGCTAATTGACAGAAACAAGTGCTTGAAGGCAAGGGTGTAAAGCACCATGAGAGATAATTACCTTGCTTAAATTTTACACTTTCTGGAAGTAGAAATTCATAACCATAATTTGCTTCATACCAAGGTCTTGTGAATTGTAGTGTTCCAAAGAATGTTAATCTTTCTTTTTAGTATATTTATAAAGTACCAGTAATTTGAACTCTTGTTTTGAAATTTGTGGTAATTTAGAGAGATTTGTCTAAAGCTTTGCCTTTGTTCTTTAGGATGAGTGGGTTAGTAATACTCTTCAAAATGAGTGATGAGTGTTTTCTAGGAAGTAAGTAATGGTCAAAAAATGCTTTAGTCTGAAAGGGGACAGAGTCAGTCAAAATGTAAAGATTCTGATCCTTGGTTCTAATTATTAGTGAATCAGTATACTTAATCTGCTTGAACTTCTTTATCTGTAAAGTTAGGGCGTTAGTCCCTTTTTGTTCTACAAAGGCTAGAAATGATGATAGGTAGTAACAATTAATAGATCAAATGTTACATGGTTATATTAGGAAAACAAAAGTATTATCTAAGTTCTCATTTCTTTTTATGTATTTGTAGTGTGAACTTAATGTTACTGAGGATGCTTTGAAAGCTATTGCCAGATTGGCACTAGAACGAAAAACAGGTGCACGAGGTCTTCGGTCCATAATGGTAAGTTGGCTTTACTAGATTATTTTCTTGCTCTTGGTTTTATAAATATTAAGTCTCCATGTTACTACTTTGGAAATATATCCATGGAAGTGGCCTGGAATTGTTTCTTGTGATCATTATTATTATTTTGTCTCCATAGATTATATTTTTCTTTATTACAAAAAAGGAACTGTGAAGTATTGGCAACAGGGGGACTTGGGTGGCTCAGTCAGTTAAGTATCTGACTCTGGATTTTGGCTCAGGTCATGATCTCAGGTTGTCTGCTTAAGATTTTCTCTTTCCCTCTCCCTCCCTGCCTCCTCTCTTTCTCCTCCAAGAAATAAGTAAGCAAACATTTGCAACAAAGGACATAATAACATTAAAGAAATAGAGAAAATCAGGATTCTGGGAAGGAGAATTTGAAAATTTTATTCGGGCCTTTTGACTAACCTCCCTAGACCACTTCCTCAGACCCATTGAAATTCTCATTCCTGTCTGTTTGTTTGAAATTAATTTGCAGATACCATGATATTTTTTTGCCCTTAAATTCTTCACAGTGATATGAACTCACTATTCTTTCTTTCTCCCCTTCCCTTTCTTTCTTTCAAGAGTGTGAGCAGGCGGGGTGGGAGGGTAGGCAGAGGGAGAGAGAATCATAAGCAGGCCCCACACCCCAGCGTGGAGCCCAATGCAGCACTCAAATTTCATGACCAAAATCATGATCTGAGCTGAAATCAAGAGTTGGACCCTTTAACTGAGCCACCCAGCCACCTTGTGAACTCCGTTTTTTGTTCTGTTAAAATTCTAGAGACCCAGCCTATTTTCAGCCATCACCTACTCTATTTATAGTGTTCTCTCCCTCCCTTTCCAGATCTGGCTGTACAGTGGGTTACTATTTTCCTACGTGCTCCCAAAGCAAGCATATGTTCCTATTCTCTTTTAAGGATTTCATTGCTAATTATTACTTCTCTCATCATAATACGACTTTTTGATTGGAACTACACATTTACCACAGACAGTTTGAGATTGTACTCTCTAATGAATTCCTGGACTTCAGGTGTTACTGATTAAAGACAGATTTAAAAGCATGCAAACTATAAGAATAGGTCGTATAGTTAACATATTTATTTCCTTTTTATTTATTTGACACAGAGACAGTGAGAGAGGGAACACAAGCAGGGGGAGTAGGAGAGGGAGAAGCAGGCTTCCCACTGAGCAGGAAGTCTGTTGCAGGGCTCCATCCTAGTACCCTGAGATCATGACCTGAGCCAAAGGCAGACGCTTAATGACTGAACCACCCAGATGCCCCATAGTTAACATTTTAAAAGAAATTTTTACGTACTCCAGTATTTTCCTTAAGATCTGCAGCTCTGTTGAAACAAATGCTTATTTGAAGTCATAGTTCAAAATTGAAGAGTTTGGTAGAGATGGTTTAGGATTAAATCACTTTCAAAGTAAGAATTACCATTCGACCTCTGTGGTAATAAAATATGCCAAGAATTCTGAGTAACACCGGAATCCAGAGGTACAGTCTTACTATATGTGCATGGTGGCCTAAGTAGACAGAGCTATAGATAAATAGCTTTCCCTTACAGAATGAATTCTCTCTGAATTTAGTTAGCAGCTGCTTTAATATGAAGAGTATGAAAGCTTTTTATATTGATTTTTTTTTTCAACATTCAGTTCCTGGTGTACAGAATTAGGGACTCAGTAATACTTGTTAAATTAATTAATTTGATTGGTGGCATATAGAGCATAAGTATTATAGAACATAAAATAAAAATCTAACACTTTTCCATATAATTCATTACTTCTTACCTCTTTAGGAAAAGCTGTTACTAGAACCAATGTTTGAAGTTCCTAATTCTGATATTGTATGTGTGGAAGTTGACAAAGAAGTAGTAGAAGGGAAAAAGGAACCAGGATATATCCGGTAAAGTGTTTTGTCAAGCTTGAACAAATCTAAAACTTAAGATCAGTTCTTTATTGCTATGGTTTATTGGTCTGTCACAAAAATTTCATGAGCATCCTTATATTCATAAAAGTGCCATAATCTCATAAATTTTCTGTGGAAAAGATGTTCTAATTTTGGTTTACAAAATAATAGTATTTTGTGAGTCTTTGAAAATTTCTTTAAAATTAGCCTTCCCCTAAGGAAGAAGTCTCAAAAGAGATAGAGAAGTCATCCAAATGAGATTTAAATTGCTGCTAATTCTGTCATTTATGAGTAACTGGTTTCAGATCTTTCACAAAATTTTCTCTTGGTATTATCTTGTTGGTTGACAGATTGACCGATCTTTCACTGCTTCATCTGTTTATCCCAGGGGTCAGCAGAGTTGCTTATAAAGGGCTAGATGAATACTCAAGGGCCACACAGTCTGTATTGCAGCTGTTCACCACTGCCCTCAGAGCACAATAGCAGCCACAGATAATTAGCAGTGAATGAGCATGTCAGTGTGCCATTAAATCTTTATTTAATAAACCAAGTGATGGGCTTTATTTGGCCTGCAGGCTGTCGTTTACTGACCCCTGATCTTTTCAATGAATATAATACACCACTTGATATTAATGTTACATATCAGAAATTAAATTTGTTTTAACTAAGTCACAAGGTGTGATATTTTGTTTGCTTATCTTTTGAGATAACTTAGGAGATAGTTGATTCAGAGACATAATCTTTTATTGGTTGATGACAATATATGAAAAATTTTATTCTGATCATAATTTTGGCTAACTTGAGTCAAGCCAGATTTGCTCAGAAGCTATTGACTTCTTTACTACAGATATATGCTAAATGTCAAGGATTTGAGTTGAAATACTAAAAATGGTGGAAAAATGGATTTTTAAAGACTTTGCAGTTGAAGCCTTGTCAATTTATGTCAGTAATAAATTTGTTAAGGAAAATATTGGGAAAATTACAACTCTTAGTTTTGCAGTTCTCAGTATTTCCTGTATTTCACTACTAAGAAATCTGAATGTTAAAAATGCTCTTAATATTTTCCTTTTTTGCGTGTTTTTTCTAGCTAGGTGGATTAATTTATTATTTTGAGTCTAGAAAACATGTTTACCCCTAATTTTTATTTAAATAAAAAAAACCTAATGGCTTTTTATGGTAGGGCTCCAACGAAAGAATCCTCTGAAGAAGAATATGACTCTGGAGTTGAAGAAGAAGGATGGCCTCGCCAGGCAGATGCAGCAAATAGCTAAACTGTCAGACTTCTGTCTTGTATATAAAACTTTTCCTTCTTTTGTTTATGATCGTAACTGTCTCTACAGTCTGACATTAAAAGCATTGGATCTATCTGGGATATCATACATGGTCAGAAGCCTTTAGGATGTAAAAATCAGATCATGTATATTACATAACATCACATTGATTTATACAGAGGACATTATGTGGACTTTAATGACACAGTGTTCAGAGATAAAATGTACATTATTTTGGTTCAGTTTTTAAAAAATATGCTTTAACAAAATTCTTAGGAGTTCCTTTAAGCAATGCAGGTGTTGCAATAACTGGATTTTACAATAATGTTACTCTACAAATGGGAAAATAAATTATTTAAAATTGAAGATTGGGATACCATTTTTTAGTTTAACCTTTTTTTTTTTTCACCCATATCTGTTGCCTGAAAATATTGGAATTTTATTCATCTTGAAAATTGCAATAAATAATCTCTAAGTAGTTAAAAATTTCATGGAAAAGTACCCTGAAAAACCATATTTTGCTGATTTATTTAGCTGTGTTCTTAGTCTTATCTGCTAATGTATGATACCAATTTCCCAATTGGTACTACAGAAAAGGCCATTCCCTTTCTGACTTGTCTGATTTATTTTCCATCTTTGGTCCATTTTAGTATCATGAGCTTGGCAGATAGAATTGAACTCTGCCTTAAATCTTCAGGAAAAGACCATTTAATTCTGAAAGTAGCATGCATCGTCAGTCATAGTAACAGCCATGTGCTATCCTAATACTGTGCACTTATGTAAAGTGCTCAGCTAGTTTTGTTTTGTTTTTTGGTGTTGTATATCTAATTCCTTGGTTTCATAGAACATTAAAGAAAATCTATACTTCTCTATCAGCAGAAATGACTGTGTCCCCACTAAAATATAAGTTAACCTCCATTATAGAACAAAACTAAACTGGGAAAATTTGGAGGGGCTTAATAATGAAAGTTAGTTGATTTGATTCTATAAATACCAAAATATTTGGGTACCTTTTAAGCTTAATGATGATACAAGTTTCCATACTGTGTGTTCAGTTAAACTTCATTTGAAATTGTTTAAATCAGAGTACACTTAAATATTTGTTTTCATTATTTGGTTTATAGATTCTTGAGTTTTCCTTTTGCCCCCTTTTTCTTAGGAAAAGAACTAAGCTGTTCACAAATTCTAAATCCTATTGATGAAGAATTGGGCTTTCTATGTTGTAATAACTGATGTGAGTTATCTATGGCTGGTAGGACCAGAAATGCACTTTTGCAGAGTGTTTAAGCCTGGTTGCTATAAAATGGAACAGAAACAGATATCCTTCTTAGTCTCTACTAATGGTTAAAGTTCTTCTCAGGAAGTCTTTCATATTATAACTGTTTATTATCTTTCTCTTTATAGCATCATTGTTTTCCTTTTTGTAGAGTGAAAATTGGAGTAGCTACTAAATATATAAGGGTAATCCTCCAGAAATGGACTGGGAGACATTTTAGTCACAACAGCTTACATTTGGTTTTTGAAGTTGTTAACAAAGCATAATTGATGTTTTTAAATCAAACAAACCGAGTATAACTACAGTTTGTATCTTGAAACTTATGTTTTGGCATTTGAATAAAACAAAAGTACTAAATGAAAGCCAGTGTGTTGGTATATCCATAGCAGTACTATTTTTAAAAGGACACAGTTATCATGAGCTGCTTTATTCTAGTGATTGGTTAATCCTTGGCACTTTCATATCTCTCTAATAAATGCTCCTATTTATATATTCCACAAAGTTCTGTTATTAAAGTTTATGTTAAACATTTATTGAAAACCTCCACTTAAATGTCCTGCGTGGGCCCCACACTAGATCAAACCGAGTTTTTCAAGAAGATTACTAATCTACTAGGGGAAGTAAACACAAACATTTGTGCATCATAATTACGGAAATGAGGTAGGTACCAGGTGTGGTGGCACAAAAGGTGGTGGGCCAGATGGATCTGAAAGATCAAGGAGGAATTTGCCAGAAAGAAATAACGAAAATTAAATCAAAATCTTGACAAATATGAAACAACTACGGAGCTTTAGGAGTTGGAAAATCCCAAGCTTATTTTTCACATGTCTTTTCAGGTATACCATAAGTCCCAGTAGGGTGAAAACTGTATTCTGAGGGCATCTTGGTGGCTCAGACGTTAAATGTCTGCTCTCTGCTGGGGTCATGGTCCCAGGGTTCTGGGATCAAGCCCTGCATTGGGCTCCCTGCTTGATGGAAGCCTTCTCCCTCTCCCAATCGCCCTGCTTGTGTTCCTTCTCTCTCTGTGTCACTCTGTCAAGTAAATAAATAAAAATCTTTTAAAAAATTTATTATGGGGTGCCTGGGTGGCTCAGTGAGTTAAAGCCTCTGCTTTCAGTTCAGGTCATGATCCCAGGGTCCTGGAATCAAGCCACATTGGGCTCTCTGCTCAGCAGGGAGCCTGCTTCCTCCTCTTTCTCCGCCTGCCTCTCTGCCTACTTGTAATCTCTCTGTGTCAAATAAATAAATAAAAATTTTTAAAAAAATTTATTAAAACAAAACCAAAATACCCCCTGTATATTCTGTTAACTATAATCAGCACTTAGCATACATAATGTCTCCGATATTGGACACATCATATATAATGTCTCCATACATTTTAAAACAATAGAATATCTTGTATGCCATATTAAGTTGTAATTTTAGGCAGAAAATAGTGGGGAATTATTAAAAGGGTATTAACCAGGAGAGTTGCACATCATTAGATGTATATTTTAGATTGTTGGGAAGGGAAGGCTCTGCGGAAAATGGAGGGAAACATGACTAGCGGCCTCATGGTAGACAGTCCAGCACGTGCCCCTCTCTTACCTCATAATTTTCCTCCTGTTTTTCAGATCACTTCTCATCATGCAGACAAAACCCCTTTCAATTCACATCCACTCCACAGTAAACTAAAAGTTGTTTTTCCTATTTCTAGTTCACTTCCAGACTTGGATTCTGGGCCAGGTGAGAAGCTATTGGAAGGTTTTTGCACAGAGAAATGATGTAATCTGACTTGTTTTCAAAGACCACTGAGGTTGCACTATAAGCAAGCACTATAGAGCAAGGATTGAGTTGGACATACTTAGGCCTTTTTATTTATTTTTTTATTACTTTTTGAAAGATAATGGATTGGACTAAGGTGATAGCAGTGGAAGAGTGGAAGGGTAGGGGTTTTTGATTATCTTAAGTGGTATCCCATGTTCTTCAGTGGGGAAACTCAGTATTACCAAGATGTCTATTAACCCTTTATTAATCTATGAATGTTACAGTAAAATACGAAGAAGTTTTAAAATTGAAAATAGGCAAATGGATTCTAAAGTACATATGGAAAAATAGGAATGATAAGCAAAATGATGACAACACTCCTACAGTGCTTACTCTATGTCACTGTGTTCATTTAATGTAACAACTCTGAGGCAGGTGCTCTTATCAACCCTTCTTGTAGATAAAGAAATTGAAGCCTAGAGTGCTTAAGTAGCTTTCCCAAGGTCACACAACTTGTAAAAACAACAACCAGGATTTAACTTCAAGGAGATTGGTTACATCACCTTTCCACTAAACAATAGCCAGGATTTAACTTCAAGGAGAGTGGTTCCATCACCTTTCCACCTAATCATGCTGAAAGAAGAATGAAGAGGGGTTCCTGGGTGACTCAGTTAAGTGCCTTCATCTTGGTTTATGATCTCAGGGTCGTGGGATCCAGCCCTGCTTTGGGCTCTCTGCTCATCGAGGAATCTGCTTGTCCCTCTCCCTCTGCCCCCACCCCATGCTCACGCTCTCTTTATCTCCCTTCTCCTCTAAAAATGTTTTTTTTTTTTTTTAAATGAGGGTGCTGCTGCTTATATTTTAAAAAATTCATTAAAAGTATGAATAATGGGGCAGCTGGGTGTCTCACTCGTTAAGCGTCAGCCTTTGACTCAGGTCATGGTTGGGATTGAGCCCCACATTGTGCTTACTGCTCAGAGGGAAGCCTGCTTCTCCCTCTTCCACTCCTGTTTGTGTTCCCTCTCTCAGTGTGTCTGTCAAGTAAATCTTAAAGAGAGGGGGGAAAAAAAAAATATATATATATATATATATATGCTTTAAAAACTTAAGTGTGTACCAGTGAATAAATGGAAAAGGAAAACCAGAAATATATGTATGAAAATATAGGAGTTAAGTATTGGAAAAGGTGACACTTCAAATAGAAAAATGTTTGGTATTTGATGTAGGAAAGATGTTAGGATTCAAAGCCAATGATCAAAAAAGAATTCTTGAGATAACTTTGGTGCAAAAAGACAGTTTTATTAAAGCATGGGGACAGGACCCATGAACAGAAAAAGCTGCATTGAGGTCATGAGGAGTGGCCCATTATATACTTTGAAGTTGGTGGGGGGTTTAGAGATAGGGGAAGTCTCTATAAAGAGTTTGAAGCAAGGTTTTTAGGATCTTGGGGCTAGCTATTGTTGGGAAAAGTCACTTATTACTGTCTAATAAAACCTTAGGCGTGAGACCCTTCAGATGTGTACCAATAGGTCATATGCTTGGAGGATGATTGCCAACGTGTATCTTGGGGAATAGAGATAAATTTCCAAAGGTTTTTTTGTTGTTTTGTTTTTAAGATTTTATTTGTTTGACAGAGATCACAAGTAGGCAGAGAGGCAGGCAGAGAGAGGGGAGGAAGCAGGCTCCCTGCTGAGCAGAGAGCCCAATGTGGGGCTGGATTCCAGGACCCTGAGATCACGACCTGAGCCTAAGGCAGAGGCCTTAACCCACTGAGCAACCCAGGCGCCCCTCCAAAGGTATTTTTATATGTTAAAGTAGACTTACAGGATCCTGGGAAGTTGGGCTAAAATTGAAATTGCCTTTTGTCCTTAGCCAAGTATTAGCATGGAGGCAGCTGAGTTCCTAGAGGAATGTCACTCTGCGTTAAGGACTTGTCAATGGGCTGTAGGTAGTAAGGACATTTTTCTTTTGTCTTTGTTTCCCATGTCAGTATTGACAACTGAGTATCTAGAAATTACGTTATCTTACATAATAAATTTAAGATAAAAAAATGAAGGCTTTTATGTACAGTATTTAAAATGATACAAGTAAAATGTTATTTAAAACTTCTGAGAAATTTGGTTGTGAGGTCAGACATTGATCAGCTCTTGGGTATATAATGTAGTTTTGGGATGCTGGTGAGGTCCGAAGCCAAGGGCCAAAAGAATTCTTGAGACATCTTTGATGCAAAAAGGTGATTTTATTAATGAAGTACAGGGCCAGGACCCGTGGGCAGAAAGTGTTCAGCACTGGGTTTGTGAGGAATGGCTAATTCAATACTTGGGAGTTGGGGGAGGTAAGGAAAGAGAAGTGTCCAAAAGGACTTTGATATGCTAAAGAAGACTCTCTCGAACTGGAGGCCTGGTTATTGCAAAGCTAAGGTGGTTTTTCCCTCTAGCAAAGCATTAACATTAAGATAGTTGGGAGTGTCCAGACAAATGTTGGGGAGGATGAAGGGAAAGGGGAGCCCTCTTACACTGTTGGTGAGAATACAATCTGGTGCAGCCACTCTGGAAAACAGTATGGAGGTTCCAAAAAGTTGAAAATAGAGCTACCCTATGATCCAGCAATTGCACCACTGGATATGTACCTCAAAAATGTAGTGATCCGAAGGGGTATATGCACCCCAATGTTTATAGCAGCAATGTCCATAATAGCCAAACTATGGAAAGAGCCCAGATGTCCATCGACAGATGAATGGATAGAGAAAATGTGGTGTGTGTGTGTGTGTGTGTAGTATATATGGTGTATATATATATATTGCAGCCATCAAAAAATGAAATCTTGCCATTTGTAACGACGTGGATAGAACTAGAGGGTGTTATCCTAAGTGAAATAAGTCAGAGAAAGACAATTATGATATGATCTCAGTGATACGAGGAATCTGAGAAACAAGACAGAGGATCATAGGGGAAGGGAGGTAAAAATGAAACAAGATGAAACCAGAGAGGGGGACAAACCGTAAGAGACTTAAATCTCAGGAAACAAACTGAGGGGTGCTGGAGTGGAGGGGGGTGGGACAGATGGGGTGGCTTGGTGATGGACACTGGGAGGTATGTGCTATGGTGAGTGCTGTGAATTGTGTAAGACTGATGAGTGACAGATAATACATTATATGTTAATAAAAAATTAATTAAAAAATTAATTTTAAAAAAGTTAGTTGGGAGTTTCCTAGAGGAATGTTATACTCTGCCTGCCTCAGTATTTGTCAGTGGGCTTCAGGTTATAAGGAAATTTTATTTACATTCCCTTTTACCTTTGTTTTCACGTCATTATGGAGGGAAGGGTGATGTTAGGGCTCCAGGCAGTTGAGTCTATGGGTTTCCAAAAGCTAGGTTAATGATAAGAATGCTTTTCCCTGGGGCATTTGGTGGCTCAGTGGGTTAAAGCCTCTGCCTTCTGCTCAGGTCATGATCCCAGGGTTCTGGGAGCCCTGCATGGGGCTCTGCTCAGTGGGGAGCCTGCTTTCTCCCTGCATCCCCCCTCTGGCTCAGCCTGCCTCTCTGCCTACTTGTGCTCTCTGTCAAATAAGTAAAATCTTAAAAAAAAAAAAATACTTAAATGTTTTTCCTTGTAAATCACTAAGACATTGGTAAACTAATGGAGACATGTCTTGCAACTATGGTCTCTATTAGCTAACCATTTGTTTTCTTCTTTTAGGGCAGCCAGGAGGAATGTGAAACAAATTTCATTTGGGAGTGGGGGCAGGTGGGGTTTGTAGGGTGTCAGTTGTGCTTTGTCCTTGGCTTGCCTTCTGATCCTTCATCAGTGTGTATCAGGATTCTTTTTTTTTTTTTTTAAGATTTTATTTATTTGAGAGAAGGAGAGAGAGCATGAGAAGGGAGAAGCAGACTCCCCAAGGAGCTGGGAGCCCGATATGGGACTCGATCCCAGAACTCCAGGATCATGACCCAAGCCGAAGGCAGTGGCTTAACCAACTGAGCCACCCAGGCATCCCGTGTATCAGGATTCTTACCCATGGAGTCCTCTATTACTGCTTTCAAAAGTAAAGATCTAATGTGATGCTTTAGCAATTGGACATTCACAGTGGGGAGGGTGGCGGGGGTAGAACCTCAAGGTTTCAAGTGACACTTTAAGTTTCACACCCTATACAAAAATTAACTCAGAATGGATCACAGAGTTAAATGTAAACCTACAAAACTTTTAGAGAAAGCACAGGACAAAATTTTTAGGATGTAGAGCTAAGTAAAGAGTTCTTGATCTGGCTCCAAAAGCATGATCCATAAAAGCAAACACTGGTAAGTTGGACTTCATTAAAATTAAGAACTTTGGTCTAGGGGCACCTGGGTGACTCAGTGGGTTAAGCCTCTGCCTTCAGCTCAGGTCATGATCTTGGGGTCCTGGAATTGAGCCCCGCATCAGGCCCTCTGCTCAGCAGGGATTCTGCTTCCCCCCCATCTCTGCCTGCCTCTCTGCCTACTTGTGATCTCTCTGTCAAATAAATAAATAAAACCTTCTAAAAAAAAAAAAAAAAAGAATTCTGTTCTATTTAAAAGCAAAAACAAAAAAACCTGCCCTGTTAAGAGGATTGACAAGCTATAAACTGGGAGGAAATATTTGTAGGCCAGATATCAATGGATTTATATCTAGAATACAGGGACAACTCTAAAATATTAACAGAAAAACAATCCAATTAGGAAATAGGCAAAAGATAGGATCAGACATTTCAGTGAAGAAGGTATACAGATGGCAAATAACATAATGAAAATATGTCCAACATAACTAGCCATTAAGGAAGTACAAATAAAATTTAAACCTTGCTTTGCTGCCCACCACTGTCTGGTCTACCTCTTCATTCTTTGAAGCAGTGTGACCAAAAACCACAGGCGCCAACAGAGAAAAAAACTCCTGCAACAACATGACCCTGCAGTTGCACTCTTGGGCATTTATCCCAAAGAAACAAAGATTTATATTTACATAAAAACCCATATACAAATGTTTATAGCAGCTTTCTTCATGATACCCCCAAAGTGGAAACAACCTGAATATCCTTCAATATGTGAATGGTTTTAAAAAGTGGTTTCATTTTATTCACATCTTTTTGCACACTTTTATTGCAATATAAAGAAACACTATTGATACAACCTGCATGAATCTTCAGAGAATTATGCTGAGTAAAAGCAGAATCCCAAAAGGTTATGTACTATATCATTCCATTTATATAACATTCTTGAAAGGACTAAGTTACATAAAGGAGTACAGGTTAGTTGTTGCCTAAGGTTAAGGAAGGGAAGTTAAGTGTGGCTATAAAAGGGAACCTGGAAGCAATGATATGGAAATATTCTGTATCTTGACTGTATCAATGTCAGTGTCAGAGATGTAATATTGTACCACACTTTGGCAAGATATTTCCATTGGGAGAAACTGGGTGAAGAGTACAGAAGATCTCCCTGTATTATTTCTTACAACTGCACACAAATATACAATTATCTCAGAATAGTTTAATTTTAAATACCTAATTTTGCAACATGGTCTTTCCTTCCCCTCCAGCGGTTTCCCATTGCTTTTAAGATAGGAGATCCTGGAAACCTTCACTCTGTCCTCCCAGGCTCCCTCCAGGCTTTCTAGACTCCATCAGACATGAAGAACAAAGGCAAAAGGAAATGTAGATCAAATTAATTTCCTTACAATTTGCTGCCCATTGACAAGCAGAGAAGGACATTCCTCCAGAAATTCCCAATTATCTTTTTTCTTTTTTCTAATTATTTATTTATTTGCGAGAGAGACAGTGAGAGAGAGCATGACAGGTGAGGAGGTCAGAGGGAGAAGCAGACTCCCCATGGAGCTGGGAGCCCGATGCTGGACTTTGGGAGCCCGATGCGGGACTTGATCCCAGGCCTCTGGGATCGTGACCTGAGCTGAAGGCAGTTGTTTAACCAACTGAGCCACTCGGGCACCCCAGCTCCCAATTATCTTACAGTTAATACTTTGCTAGAGGAAAAAAGCAAATTTAGCTTGACCACAGCCTGACCTACAGGATCCTCTAAGTATTCTTTAACATATGAACATCTTTTTGGAAATTTCCTGTTTCTACCCCCACTCCAACTTAAAAGTATATAACCAATCCCAGTGCGGCTCTTCCTGCCCATGGGTCCTGTCTCCGTGCTTTCATAAAACCATCTTCTGTGCACCCAAGACGTCTCAAGAATTCTTTCTTGACTATTATTAGCTCCAGGAGCCCAACATCACATCACCTCCCTACTAACACTCTTTCAGTTCCCCGACTAGACCTACTATTAAAGAGTTTTTAGAAATGCTGTTCCTATCTGAACTGTGCTTCTCTCCAACTCCTACTTGTCAGGCTGAAATCCTTAGGACAGTCTCCCCTAACTTCTTTGACTACGTCAAAATCTGTAAGCTCTTCTTGCCCGGTGTTTTCCTCTTTGGTAGTACTTCCATTCACCGCTGCACTTCTGCATTTGTTTGCACAACTACTTAATTAATGTGTTTTCTTTACAGGTAGTTTCACGCGCGAAACTGCATCTGTTAGTTACAATGTTTGCTGTGCAGCTGGCTCCCACCTAGAATGCTCAAAGATGACTACTTAGAAATTGAAGAACTGAAGGAACGCCCACACACGCCTGGGGCTCTCGGGGCCGGGCGCATCCTGCTGGTGTCGCACGTGTATACGTCACTTCCTCCCCGGAAGACACTCTTTCTAGGGGAACCACTCAAATTCCTGTCACTGCTCAGACTCCCTCCGTGGTGGATATGGCTTTGCCGCCCTACTTCGCCCCAGGTCGCGCAGGCCCTCCGCCTCCGCAGCCGCCGCCTCCCGCTCCCTTCGGCTGTCCGCCACCACCGCTGCCCTCCCCGGCTTTCCCGCCGCCTCTTCCCCAGCGGCCCGGCCCCTTTCTGGGGGCCTCCGCCCCCTTCCTCCAGCCCCCGCTGGCTCTGCAGCCCCGGGCCCCCGGGGAAGCCTCTCGTGGCGGCGGCGGTGGCGGTAGCGGCGGCGGCGTCTTCTACCCGGTGCCGCCACCGCCCCTGCCTCCGCCGCCGCCCCAGTGCCGGCCCTTCCCGGGGACCGACGGTGGCGAGCGGTCGCGGCCGCCGCCGCCAGGCCCGGGGCCGCCCTGGAGCCCGCACTGGCCTGAGGCGCCGCCGCCGTCCAACGAGCTTGGGGATGCGGCCCTGCAGCGCCTGCGCGACCGGCAGTGGCTAGAGGCGGTGTTCGGAACCCCGCGGCGGGCCGGCTGCCCGGTGCCTCCGCGCGCGCCCGCCGGGCCCAGTCTGGGCGAAGTGCGCGCACAGTTGCGCGGGGCTCTGCACCTGGTGCGGCGGCTGCGCGACCTGAGCCAGGCCCTGCGCGAGGCCGAGGCCGATGGCCCGGCCTGGGTGCTGCTGCATGCCCAGGCTGCGCCGCTGCGCGCCCAACTCGCCGAAAGACTACAGCTGCTGACCCAGGCAGCCTATGTGGGTGAGGCGCGGCGGAGGTTGGAGAGGGTCCGGCGCCGCCGCCTGCGGCTTCGCGAGAGGACCCGAGAACGCGAAGCCGAGCGGGAGGCTGAAGCCGCGCGGGCAGTGGAGCGCGAACAGGAGATTGACCTTTGGAGGGTTAAGTGCGTGCAGGAGGTGGAGGAGAAGAAGCGGGTAAGAGCCACAGCTGTGCGGTGGCTGGGGGTAGTGATGTTTGGAACCTGAAGGACCGTGAGGCTTTGCGCTGTCGTTTCCGATGCTTAAGCCTCCTTTTCTTTATCCTTAAGATAAAAAGGTAACCAGGCTTTCCGACCTCCTGTCTTCACGTTGATTGCATGTAAATGACGTGTAGTACAAAACACAAATGCTCTAGGTGCACTGCGAGTCCTGTAAACAAGGTCTGGGATTACGCAGTGGCGTTGCAGGGATGACAGACGTCCTGTCTCCTGCTACAATGTTCTATTTAACTAACGTTCAAGATGAACAAAAATCTGGGTTCCTGTTTCTTATATGGGTCTGCTGATTTTAATACAAATATAGAGCACTTGGTGCCTTACCCTAATTGGCTAATGGGGCAGTAGTGATGCCTTTTCCAAGATTCCTTTGTTTAGGAATTTTAAACCACATATCCCCAGGTTTAACAGTGGTGTTTTTGAGCACTTACTGCATACTAGAAACTCTGCGAAAGCCCTTGCATATGCCAGATTTTTAATTCCTGTAACAACCGTGAGAGGTAAACCGTATTCTCGCCATTTTACAGATTAGAAAATTGAGGCAGAGAGACACTAACTTGCCAACAATCACACAGCTGGTTTTTAGCAGTTTTACTCCTGATTTGAGCCCATGTTGTCTCCTTTCAAAGCCTGTTAGTCTTCTGTAGGGGCCACGGTGAAATGGAAATTGGTCAGATACTTGTTTAAGACATTCTCATTACTTTTGGTTGCCTCTAGGTGTTTTCCCCACTCCCTTCACTCTCTACAACCAGCTAGGGTTTCCTCCCTCTTCCTCCTTGTGTCTGTTACTGCCCTAGAATCTGAAATAACTCCCCCCTGAAATATGATGGCGAGCTTTGTCTTCACACCTCCACGAGTATCTGTGTTTTAATGGAGAATACATGGAAGCAACACCATAATCTAAAGGAGTTTGCATCAGTTCTACAGACATTTAGTAAGGTCCCATTATGTGCCAGACCTGGTGATGGTGATAGGGGTGAATAGGATATATAGTGCTTGTCCTTAAGGGGCTTGGAGCCTCATGGGGACCATGTCTATACAGCACAGTATGTGTTAGGGTTTCACCTGTAGGTGTTGTAGGAACCCAGAGAAGGAATATCCAGTTTGGGGGATGGTATAAGGGAAGACTCTGTAGGTGATACTGTGACATCTGAACTGAGTTTTAAAGGAGATGTCAAAGCCAAGTGAGAGCAACAGGTGCAGTTCCGGTAGAGAAGTTAATAGAAGCAGAAGAGGGGAACAGTATGGTGTGGTTGTGATGGTGAAAGTACAGGCATTTATTTGATAGATGGGAAGAGAGCTTTAGGCAAAATGATCTTTCTTACCATCCACACTGAGGGGATTGGAGACCAGGTCCTGTGAGTGGTGGTTTGAGGAACCAGTCATTCTGTCTACATGTGAACCAGCTTAAGAAGAGTAGGATAAGGGTCTTCAGTGTTTGAAAGGCTCTCATGTCAAAAAATCCTAGGCACTTAAGAACACTGGAGTACAAGCTATGCATGTTGTGTGTCACAGAATTGTGGAGTCCTGGGCCTTTCTAACCCATTCCTTATCTTCCCACCTGGTCTGAATCTTTGGGTTCAGGAGTCCACTTTTTTTTAAAATATTTTATTTATTAATAAATAAAATATTAAAGAGAGGAGGACAGAGAGAGAGGAAGGGAAGCAGGCTCCCCACTGAGCAGAGAGCCCAACACAGGGCTCGATCCCAGGACCCTGGGATCATGACCCGAGCCGAAGGCAGAGGCTTAACCCACTGAGCCACCCAGGCACCCCAGGAGTCCACATTTTTAATAAGAGAGCTTCCAACCTAAAGTTGGTGCAGGGTTCCTTGGACTACATTTGAACAAATTCCAAGGAAGAAACAAAGATCAGAACCTGCATGGAAACTGCAGAGAAGATAATCCCTTGGCTGGAACAGTGGAGGAGAGGAATTGTGTCCAATGTAGGAAATTGGGAGGGAGATCAGTAGAAACTCTTAACCTTGCAACTGTCTGATCTTCAAAAGCTCACTGCTAGGCAGCTGTTCTCTGCCGTAGGGTTGTTCCAAAAACTAAGTCTGTCTCATGGACTCTCTTTCCAGGAGCAGGAACTTAAAGCTGCTGCTGATGGTGTCTTATCTGAAGTGAGGAAAAAACAAGCAGACACCAAAAGAATGGTGGACATTCTTCGGGCCTTGGAGAAATTGAGGAAGCTCAGGAAAGAGGCAGCAGCAAGAAAGGGTAACCGTGGCTTTGGATTTCTACTTGTATTTATTCCTCTGTTGCCCTGCACTGTCCCTTTCTTTACCCTATCGCCCTCCCCCTGCCATTTTTTAAGGAAAAATATTTGATAATTTTTTATTTTCACCCAATAGAGTAATAAAGCTTGTCAGCAGTACCTCAGAACTTTTGAAGTAGGAAGCCTCAGACTTTGTTTACCCCTTGGTTTCCAGGGTTGAAAAGAGAGACAGGTGTGGGAACCCATACACTGCCTTTCCTTTGACTCATTATCCCTACCCCCGGCATTCCTGACCACGCTTTTCTGAGTGAGGTTGGCATGGCTGGTCAACTTTGCCCATGTACCAAGGCAAAAGCTATCCTACTTTTACTAGGTTCATCAGGAGTTTTCAACTTGGCATGCTCCTTTAGATATGTTTCCAACCAGAAACATTGATATTTAAAGAGGTGTGAATGGTTGGACAGGGCAAGGAGTGCCTTGCAGACTGTATGATGTCCTCAGCTTACATGCTTTTGGATCATAAAACCTCAGTCATCTCCTCTTACCTCTAGAGGGAGCATTGGTTTTCTAGAAGATCCCTAGTTGTGCTTTGAACATTTGCCTGTCTTAATCTTTTTTTTTTTTTTAAGATTTTATTTATTTATTTGATAGAGAGAGATCACAAGTAGGCAGAGAGGCAGGCAGAGAGAGGGGAGGAAGCAGGCTCCCTGCTGAGCAGAGAGCCCAGTGCGGGGCTCGATCCCAGGACCCTGAGATCATGACCTGAGCCAAAAGCAGAGGGTTTAACCCACTGAACCATCCAGGCGCCCCTCCCTGTCTTAATCTTTGTTCTTGTCAGTCTATTCGTGCGGAGGGCCCTCAGTTCCATCTTTTCCATTTTAAGCTCTCACTGTCCTGCAGAACTAAATACACATGCAACATTCTCCATCCTTCCCTGATTTGGGCTGAGGTGACCTCCTCCTCACTTGCACCTGACTTGGACCACATGCTACCTTATTTAGTAGGCTGTAGGCCATTGATATTCACCAGGGATAGTTGAGAACACATAAATTAGCAAATATTATGATAGCAGATGACTTCCCCTGTGTGTTTTAAAATATAAATGGAGGGGTGCCTGGGTGGCTCAGCGAGTTAAAGCCTCTGCCTTCGGCTCGGGTCATGATCCCAGGGTCCTGGGATCGAGCCCCACATCGGGCTCTCTGCTCTGCGGGGAGCCTGCTTCCCCCCACTTCTCTGCCTGCCTCTCTGCCTACTTGGGATCTCTGTCTGTCAAATAAATAAATAAAATCTTTAAAAAAATAAAATAAAATAAAATATAAATGGAACCTGTGAGTCAGGCCCATAATAAAGTTTCATTGGGATGTGACCATTGTGGATTCAGCCAAGCACATTGACTAGCTAAGTGGTTAGCTTCTGCATGCCAGCCTTCAGAGTAACTGATTCAGATTCAGGCCTCGGACGCAGATGATCCCATAGCACATTCATTAGTCAAAGGGGAGTTCGATCTATGGTGTCTACCTTATCTCTTCCTTGGGAATGAAAACCCGAGGGCTTTTGTTTAATATTCTCCTGCTCCATGCCCTCTGTGAGGTGAGTGGTCAGTAAACTTTTGCCAAGTAAATTTCCTAGTGTAATTTCACTCTATTAGTCTTCCTCACTTTGGTCCAAAAGAAGGGGAGGGAATTTTGGAGGAATTGTGATCTGTTTGTAAAAAAGCAGCTTCCCTGGAGTTAATCGACTTGAATGTAAAATGATTTGGTAACTAGCTGCTGGTTCCATTACGTACTTAAAACTTTTCCTTCAAGGTATGTGTACCTCTAAATAAGGGCTCAGAGAATGAGGCTGGATATGTAAACAGGGCCACATTGCAAAGTGTCTTAGGGGCCAGACTAGACTGCTCCCCTATGCTGAAAGCTGAGGGGAGCCATTGAAAATTTTAAGCAGAAAGTGAAATGACAGCGGTGATTAGTGCTGGTGGAGCAGAGAAAGTTTTGGAGCATCTAGGATGGAGGGAGAAGAGGAGAGAGACTGAGAAGACTGTTCAGTAGTCTGACTGTGGTTAATATGGGAGTGTGAACTAAGTATCAGATGGTGGGTTGGAGAAAAGTAAATGCATTTAAGAAATATGAATAAAGGAGAGAGGGAGTGTATAAGTAAATAACTTGGGGAACTCAGCCATGGGAGGAGGAATAGACTTGGGTTTGGCGAGTTCAGTGTGGGACATGGTCAGTTTGAGGTGCCAGGGGTACATCCTGGAGAAGAGGTCATCAGCATGTAGCCACAAGTAGGCATGACCTTCAGGAAGTTGTACAGTGCGAGGTGAGGGCCAAAAAGACAAAATCCTCGGGAATGTCAAAATCCAGATGGATAAAGGTGTGGTCACAAGAGAGGTCAGAGATAAGAGAAGGTAGGTCACCTCCCTCCTGAAAAGTGGCAAATGCCCAGAGAGAATGCCCAGAGTTATCTTGAGCTGGTTACCCAGACATCTCTTTGCCTTGGTTTCCTCATCTGTAAGAAGGAGTAGTGATGGTACCTAAGGATTGAGGAAAATCCATGGATATTAATACCCAATAGATGATCAGCAGAACGGTATTGGTAGAAGCCAGACTAGACTAGATTAAAGAGGGAATAGAAGGTGAGAAAAGCAAACAGTGAGTTTAACTTATTAAAAAGCTTGCCTGTGAAGAAAGGAGAGAGGAAATTCAGTATCTGACAGCATAGAGGGGTGGGTGGTAATCTTAGGGTCATGGGGAAAAGTTGAACACATTTCATTGCCGAGCAAAGATATGAATAGAGGGAGGGGATCAGAGAGAAGCAGGAGGGATTGAAGATGGCTCAAGGTCCTGCAGGAGCTAGGGAGACTCTGATCCCAGGCAGAGGGATTAACTTAAGTGTAGAAGGAGCCATCTTTTTTTAAAGATTTTATTTTTCCATTTATTTGAACAGAGAGAGAGAAAGTAAAGTAGGGGGAGCAGCAGAGGGAGAGGGAGAATCAGGTTCTCCAGTGAGCAGGGAGCCCGACATGGGGCTCGATCCCAGGACCCTGGGATCATGACCTGATCTGAAGGCAAACACTTAACTGGCTGAGCCACCCAGGAGCCCTTAGAAGGATCCATCTTCCACTGGAATGAAAATGAAGGAGACAAGGATGGGTAGTCATGCGGATGAGTGAAATGGGGACTGAAAGTTAAGAGATTTCCTGCCTAGGGACGCCTGGGTGGCTCGGTTGGTTAAGCGGCTGCCTTCGGCTCAGGTCATGATCCCGGCGTCCTGGGATCGAGTCCCACATCGGGCTCCTTGCTTGGCGGGGAGCCTGCTTCTCCCTCTGCCTCTAGCCTGCCACTCTGTCTGCCTGTGCTTGCGCTCTGTATCTCTCTCTCTCTCTAACAAATAAATAAAAATCTTTAAAAAATAAAAAATAAAAAAAAAAAAGAGATTTCCTGCCTACTAGCCTGTTTTAACTGAGATAGGATAGATGGTTTGCTCAGAGACCATAGAGAAGGAAGGCTTTAGGAGAGCAGTAAATGTTTGAAATAACTGCTGTGAAGAATGAGTAGAAGCCTACTAGAGACCGCTTGGGAGTATGGTTGTAGGGAGGTGCTACGGGCACAGCTGATGTAGTTGCGTACTGGCGCTGGATCACATAATCAGATGACTTCTCCCAGGAGTGCTCTGCGACTGGCAGGTGAGCAGAGCTGTTAGGGTTTTGCTTTAAGACTGACCACAAGTGGGACACCTGGGTGGCTCAGTGGGTTAAAGTCTTTGCCTTCAGCTCAGGTCATGATCCTAGGGTCCTAGGATCGAGCCCCGCATCAGGCTCTCTGCTCAGTGGGGAGCCTGCTTCCCTCCCCCCACCCCGCCTGCCTCTCTGTCTACTTATGATCTCTGTCTGTCAAATAAATAAATAAAATCTTAAAAAAAAAAAAATGAACCCAAGTTTTGGTGAGGATGAGTAGAAGGCGAGGTAGATTTGGATACATTCAGTTGGAGGTTTTAATAAAGCCGACAGTCTCCAGGGAGGAGGACATAAGTACACTGAGAGGGTAGAAAGACCTAGTCAGAGAAGAGAAGAATCATACTTAAGACTTTAGAGGTAGCAGCTTTTTTCTCATCATGGGAAGATTCAAAGACTGGACTAGGCTCTAAGGTGTAGGGGACTGAAGGGAAAAGAAGGCATTGGAATGTAGGTCCTGCAAGAACCCGAGGAGTGAGTGGGAGGGGTGGAGGGAACCTAAACTGTGTTAGTACATGGGATCAAGAGAAAGAGTGGGTGAGGACTGCCATTTCTCAATCTGTGTCATGCTGATTAGAAGTGATCAATGAAAGGTTGATGGAGGTATGGATTCGAGGTGCAGCCCCAGCAGCCTGAGATGGGAGCAGGCCACCATTCCTCATGGGGAATGTCTATATTTTGGCTGTACTGGCAGATTGTAGTACTGTCTGTCTGGCAAAAGTTTACCAATTCCTGATCTAGGTAAAGAAATTAAACAGTCATGAAATTATTATGAAACAGAGTAGGGACAGCTTGAGCTTCTCAGTGCATAAGAATTTTGTGTGTATTTGGAAAATAGTTTGCCACTTCATAGAAAATGGATTTGAGATGTAGAGTTTCTATAGTTGGTAATGAGTGACTGGAAACCTGTTCAAGCAAAGCAGTTAGGAGAAAATGACCTGGAGAAATGTTAGCCTTTCAGGTGAGGATAGGAGAAGGAATTCCACAACCACTTAGCGGTGATGGTTGAAGGAGAAAACAGTCAGACCTTCAAAGGCCTGAATCAGTCAGCTCTTTTAGGAAGCAGTTTAGTACCACATTTAGGTGATCCTGGAAGTACTCATAAACATTTCTTCTCTTGAGGATTTATCCTAGAGAAATAATCTGTAGAAGGAAAAAAGTGACATGTCCTAGAGTACTGATTGTAACAGTATATGATAATAGGACATTTGGAACAGCCTAAGTGTCCAGGAATAGGGAGCTTGTTAAGTAAATTATGGTACATTGATTTGATGAAACAGGATAGAGACATTCAGTAATGATAAAGGCTGGAAAAGAAGGTAGAGAATTGAAATGGACATGTAGAAATTGTACATACTGTGTTGAACTGTGTGACGTTGCTGATGTACGGATGAGCAAAAATTACTGCAGGCTCAACGGGAAATAAAAATGGTTGACTATGTATGTGGTGTGCAAATTTTTATCTTCCTTGAATCTGGCCTTGTTAAGATGCTTCCATAATAAATACATTTGCCTTTAAAATCTTTGTGGATGGCCCACACCCACATCACTCCAGGATGAATCACCAGCAGCTTCTCTGTCTCAGGGCCGGTGGTAGTGAGTGCACAACTGTAACCCACTCAAGTGTTCATTAAACTTTAAAACATTTCCTTAGGAAATTTTAAAAAAGATTTTATTTATTTATTTGAGAGAGAGCACAAGCCAGGGGAGGAGCAGAAAGAGAGGGAGAAGCGGACTCTCTCCTAACCGGGGAGAGTGACCCAGGGCTTGATTTCATGATCTTAGCCAAAATCAGGAGTCATTTAAGGATCTGCCTTTGGTTCAGGTCATGATCCTGGGGTCCTGGGATTGAGCCCCACATTGGGTTCCCTGCTCAGTGGTGAGTCCGCTACTTCCTGTAACCCTCACCCCACTTATTTTCTCTCTCTCTTTCAATTAAAAAAAAAATCTTTTTGGGGCGCCTGGGTGGCTCAGTGGGTTAAGCCGCTGCCTTCGGCTCAGGTCATGATCTCAGGGTCCTGGGATCGAGTCCCGCATCGGGTTCTCTGCTCCGCGGGGAGCCTGCTTCCTCCTCTCTCTCTCTCTGCCTGCCTCTCTGCCTACTTGTGATCTCTCTGTGTCAAATGAATAAATAAAATCTTTAAAAAAAAAAAAAAAAAAAATCTTTTTTTTTTTTTTTAAGATTTTATTTATTTATTTGTCAGAGAGAATGAGCACAGGCAGAGGCAGAGAGAGAAGCAGGCTCCCTGCTGAGCAAGGAGCCCAATGTGGGACTCGATCCCAGGACACTGGGATCCTGACCTGAGCCAAAGGCAGCTGCTTAACCAACTGAGCCACTCAGGCATCCCAATAAATAAAAAAATCTTTAAAAAAATTTTTTCACTCATCGGGGCACCTGGGTGGCTCAGTGGGTTAAGCCGCTGCCTTCGGCTCAGGTCATGATCTCAGGGTCCTGGGATCGAGTCCCGCATCGGGCTCTCTGCTCGTCGGGGAGCCTGCTTCCCTCTCTCTCTCTCTCTGCCTGCCTCTCCATCTACTTGTGATTTCTCTCTGTCAAATAAATAAATAAAAAAAATCTTTAAAAAAAAAAAAAATTTTTCACTCATGCACAAAAATAGAACACTTAAATAAAATGCCCATAGTCAACTATAATGCAATTATCACACATAACAAAATTAGTAATAATCCTTTGATATCACCTATTAACTCGTCTGTAATCAAATTTTCCCAATTGTGGCACTAGCTATGTTGCCTGTCCTATTAGCTGACCTCACATTTAAATCAGGGTGACTAACCATCCCAGGTTTCCCAGGATGCTGGGCTTTCAATACTAAAACTGAACAAACTGAAATATTTGGTTGTCCTACACTAAGCAGTAGACTGTGAGGTCAGTGTGATTGGTTATGTGTATTTCTTCCTCGTTATCCAAGTGTGTTCTCCCAGAACTTCAGGCTCCATCAACAAGAGAATTGTTTATTGTTTGGTCTGGGAGCCTGTGCTATGGTAATATCAGAATGAAGAAGTATAAGATAGATCCTCTCTCTGTCTTTTTTTTTTTTTTTTAAGATTTTATTTATTTATTTGACAGACACAGTGAGAGAGGGAACACAAGTAAGGGGGAATGGGAGAGGGAGAAGCAGGTTTCCCATCGAGCAGGGAGCCCGAGTACCCTGGGATCATGACCTGACCTGAAGGTAGCCACTTAATGACTGAGCCACCCAAGCCCTGAGAGATCCTCTCTTTAGTGAGATCATTGCCCAACCAAAGGATCAAAACCATTAGAAATAAATAAAATCAGGTTAAGTGGAATGATCCAGAGAGAGGAGTTAGGGAAAGTCAGCCAGGGTGGGGTCAGACTAATTGGAGAC
Source organism: Mustela putorius furo (assembly GCF_011764305.1). Taxonomy (NCBI): domain Eukaryota; kingdom Metazoa; phylum Chordata; class Mammalia; order Carnivora; family Mustelidae; genus Mustela; species Mustela putorius. The sequence continues at coordinate 8,741,811 of NW_025422045.1, read as the reverse complement.
TCAGGATCAAATTGAACCTTGAAGATTGGTTAGAATTTACGGATTCTGAGCAAATTCATAGTGTAAGTAGAGCTTTTTTAAAAAAAAATTATTAGCACATAATGTATTATTTGTTTCAGGGATACAGGTCTGTTGTTCATGAGTCTGACACAATTCACAGCACTCACCATAGCACATAGCCTCCGCATTGTCCATCAACCAGCCGCCCCCTCCACTCCAGCGACCCTCAGTTTGTTTCCTGAGATTAGGAGTCTCTTATGGTTTGTCTCCCTCTCTGGTTTCATCTTGTTCCATTTTTCCCTCCCTTCCCCTAGGATCCTCTGTCTTGTTTCTCAAATTCCTGGTATCCGTGAGATCACATGATAATTGTCTATCTCAGATTGACTTATTTCGCTTAGCATAATGCCCTCTAGTTCCATCAGCGTCGTTGCAAATGGCAGCCTAAACGGGGCTTTGAGTCTGCTCATTAGAATGCCGATTTTGGGATAAATTTTAGAGATAGCTATCTCTAAAATACCATTTGGATCTCTGCCTAGGTGTCTGTCCCCCAGCCTCAGCAGATGAGACTTTCGAGCATCATCTTCAGCGACTAAGAAAACTAATTAAAAAACGCTCTGAATTGTATGAAGCTGAAGAGAGAGCCCTCAGAGTCATGTTGGAAGGAGAACAAGAGGAAGAGAGGAAAAGAGAACTAGAAAAGAAACAGAGGAAAGAAAAAGAGAAGATTTTACTTCAGAAGCGTGAAATTGAGTCCAAGTTATTTGGGGATCCAGGTAAGTTCCTCTGTAACCAGGGGAGAAAAGGAAAATACTTGATTGGCACCTTTTTTTTTTCCCTCGTGGATGATCTCAACATAAGCTAAGAGGTGGTAGGCAGCTAATGGCACCTGCAAGATTTGAAATTCTAAACTGTATACTGGAAATCACAAAGATGAAATATTTGACCACATTGTCATAGTCACAGGCTCAGTTAGCTTGCATGGAGAAGTACACTGAATATGAAGAATGATGACGTGGTAATGTGCCTTTCTTTTGCAGATGAGTTCCCACTCGCTCATCTCTTGCAGCCCTTCCGACAGTATTACCTCCAAGCCGAGCACTCCCTGCCAGCCCTCATCCAGATAAGGTCAGATTAACACTCTCCATGTTGCCTTCCCCCTGGGTAGCAAGTAGCCCTTGAGGTGCTTGTGTTGTCGAGGTCTATTGCTATATCACTTGCTGGCCCTCTTCTTCTTTTTTTTTTTTTTTAATTCCTTATGGGTTTATGTAAAGTTTCGAGGTTCCAAGGATACCACACATGCCTTTAGTCCTCAGTCCTTGAGAAGTAGATGTCTCTGTTTTAACAGGTGAAGAAACTGAAACTCAGGTTGTGATTTGCCCAACAAGTATCGTCTCATGCTGTAACTGTTGTATTAAAGCGTTGGCTTCCTTTTCCTAATTCTCTTATGCTGCTAAGTAGACCCAGGGTAGGAAACCCTCTCTGCCTACTTGCCTGTGGAGACTGTTTAAGTGCCATACCGTCCTGTAAGTTCCACAGGTCAGAGCCAGGAGAGCTAGGAACAAGGAGTCGCATCTTAATCTGCAGTTACTAATGAGCTGGGTCAAGTTTTCAGCGCTCTTGGGTCTCACTTTCCTCACCTACAAAATGCAAATGGTGGACTAGAATGTGGCCTTCAAACTTCAGCAGTAGTGCCCTTCCCAGAGACAGTCTTCTGAGAAATCCATTTGTAAAATAGTTAGAATGAGCGAATTCCTTAGGCAGATCAAATCTGTTATTGACTGGAAGCGCTTTGTTGTTGTCTAGATTCCCCAGAACATCTGCTTGGGGCCTCATGGTCTTGAAAGCCTGGTTTGAAAATCACTGAACTAAGCGATCTCTTGGGTTGCTTCCAGAGCTCTAGTGATGCTTTGGAGCATACCAAGTTGGTATTCTGGGAAAAGCGTATTTCTGGCTAACATACAAGTTTTAGCTTCTGAACATAAGTACAGTTGATTCTCATCATTCACCATAGTTATATTCTGTAAAGCTACAGGTAGTGAATTAGAGAATACTGGAATGCTATCCCTCGGGGAAATACAGGGTTAGGTTCCTGTCAGCCTGAAGCCACAACCTTTTCCATCAACCAGTCAATACATAACATCGTTTTATGTGGATTTCTTTTTAAAAACATGTTATTTAATATATATTATCAGTTCATTAACATTGAATTTCTAGCTAGCAGCATTGTAACTCCTGCCTCAACATAGCTTCTTTAGCATGCACGTATTCACTGTAAGGCATACCCCTGCCTTCTCACGCTAGCTAGCACTGTAGCAGTGTACCAGTAAAAGCACAAATACGTGGAAAATGTGGTACTAAAGAGACTGCAGAAAGGACACTTTTTTACAGTGTGAAGTTGAAAACAGGAAGATGGCATCACCTTATTCAACTTCAGTTGGGAATGTGCCTGTCAGGGACTCAGATTTTTCACTGCTCTGTGCATGTTGGCAAGTGACCACTAAAGCCCCACAAGTAATGATTGTGTGGTTGCAAATGAATTTTTGTGAATGGGCACATTTGCAGATATGGAACCTGCAAATAATGAGGATCAACTGTATATTCATTATTTGGTTATCCATAAGATTGTAAGTTCTTTGCAGTTTTTTATCCTTTATATGTACATTTAAGAAATACGATCTTTGCATAATGCCTAGAAATCAAGTTCTTTAGCAGACTAGTACATGAGTCATTTGAAAGCTAAGTCCTGAAATAGAGTATTTAGTTGCTGAACATGTTGCTTGGAATAAAACAGAAATAAACTGTTGTTCTACAATGTTCTTATTAAGGCATGATTGGGATCAGTACCTGGTGCCATCTGATCATCCCAAAGGCAACTCCGTTCCCCAAGGATGGGTCCTTCCCCCGCTCCCCAGCAACGACATCTGGGCAACGGCCATTAAGCTGCATTAGTAAAGATGCTCCAAGATTGTGGTCCAGCCATGGCTCTTTCCAGCTCTTAAAAACGAGTGATGCCACCATCTTCTTATGCTGTAGACTAAACCACAGCCTCCAAACTCCATATGGCATTGCCCTACCCAGAAGTTACGTTTTCCTTGTGTGCTCTGTCTTGGCCAGAGATGCCTCTTGAATCAGGAGATTAATATGGTTCTTCAGGAAAGGACCTAGGTGAACTGGGGTTATTACAACAGGCAGTGGCCTTGGTTCACCAAATTTGCCTCTGTTTTGAAGGGGCTTGGTCCAGAGTGACTTGTTCATTTACTCTCAATGGCCTTGTGTGTGATGGGTAAGTATGCTCAACACAGGCGTGCACTGGGTAGACTTAGCAGCCTTTCCCCTGGTACTGAGTGTGAAGGCAGGCTTGATGCAAAACCTCCATAATCTCCCTACCCAGAGAACTCTGTGACTTCCAGGAGGAAAGGTCAGAAATGCCTTATCTTTGGTTTGTGACTCTTGAGAGGCTGCAGGCTGCAGGCGAGGCTGCCAGAAAAGCTTGGTGGAATCGTCTGATGGTCCTGCAGAGAACTTGGAAAACCTCTACCCATATCAGATTGTGTTTTAATGGATAACGGCTGCATTTTCCTGTGTTAGTAGGATCCTAACAAAAACACATGGTTTTTAAGTTCCCAGAGGTCTAGAGGTTCAGTATCCCCATTGATAGACATTTATTCCCTATGGGAGTGGGACCATAACCTCACTCAGTCACATTATAGGGGCCGGAATAGCTGTGGAGTTTACTTAGAAACTCAAGCTTCCAGAAGCACCCATGTAGTTAAAGCAGGGAGGAAAACAGATAAAAATTAAATTAATTTTATGATATTCATTAATAAATATTGTTGTGCCTGGAAATGATCGATCATATAACATGTCAAGGGTTTTATTTCATTTTGCTCTTTGTCATCTATTGTGTTATTTATATTTCCAAAAAGCTGAATAAATGCCATTTTTATTTTTTAGCTTGAGCCTTTGCCCCCATATTTGTTGCCTACCAAATCACTACACACACTTTTGCATTGACAAAACACATTCTCACCCCAAAATGCAAATTTGTGAAATAGACATTTGCTGTAGGGAGGTGAACCTCAAGTACCAAACTTAGTGGAATCCAACTCAGGGTAAGCAGGAAAGGACACCAGCTTAGGAAATGATTTCATGTAGTTGGAAGCACTGGGGTGCAAGATGCTGACACCTTTGTTCATTTTGGTTAAATCTGCACTGTTAAATTTATATATTTTGCATTTGAGAGTTAACAGATATACCTAAGTATGCCTAAGCTCATAAACCTTAAAATCTAATGCGATTAGCCTCACATAACCCCATAGGCCTGTGTGTCCTTTTGCTCTCTGATGAGATACAGAAAGAGTAGAAATAAAAGATGAATTGTATGATGTGTTCAGTGTCCAGGCAGCCTTGTCACTAAAACATCTACATTGAGAGGCGCACAAGCGTGAGGCAGAGATTCAGGAAAACTCAGCAGAACCCAAGGGGCATTTAACCCCAGGTAGAAAAAACCATCCCTCCTTCCTCGTTCAGCTTCCTCAAAGTTTTAATAAAGTAAATGTTATTTCTGTCTTTTGGTTGGTTTTGTTTTGTAAGTTCTTCCTGGCTTATCGCCTTGTGTGGTGGCAGTGGCTGCAGCCTCTGGTTCTAAATGAGTTTAGAAAGAAAGAATAGTGTCTTTAACGGATTATACTTCTGAAAATATGGACAGTGTCATGGTAATCTTTAACCACAGTGTTTTTTAATTTATCATGGAAAATTTCCAACATTCAGTAGTAAAGAGAGTAGTATTATTTTTTCTATATACCCCTCATATGGCTTCAAATACCTTCCAACTTGTAGCCAATCTTGTTTTATCTATATCCCCACCACTCTGGATTATTTTGAAGCAAATCCCAGACATAGTCATAAGTATTTAGTATGTGTAGCTCTAAAAGATATTTTTACAACTTATCCATAGTGCCATTATTGCACTAGAAGAAATGAATGACTCCTTAATATCATCAAATACCCAGTCAGTATTCAGAGCTCCTTATCTCATGTGTTTTACATTTTGTTCAAATTAAGATCTAGGTGCAATCCATATGTTGTTACTGGTTGATGATGTCTGGTTGATGATGTCTCCTAAGTTTCTGATAATCCGTAGATCTGTCTTTCTTCCTGTGTATTCTTGTGCTCTCTGTCTCTCCCTTGCAATTTATTTTTAATTTTTTTAAAAGATTTTATTTACTTGACAGACAGAGATCACAAGTAGGCAGAGAGGCAGGCAGAGAGAGAGGAAGGGAAGCAGGCTCCCTGCTGAGCAGAGAGCCCCATGCGGGGCTCGATCCCAGGACCCTGGGACCATGACCTGAGCCGAAGGCAGAGCCTTTAACCCACTGAGCCACCCAGGCGCCCCATCCCTTGCAGTTACTTGAGGAAATTGGGTCATTTTTTCTGTGAAGAGTTTCCAGTCAGATTTTCCTAATTGCATTCTTGTGACAGCATGTTCCTTTGTTTCCATATTTCCTGTAATTTAGTGGTGAGAGCTGTCCTGTCCCAATAGGGTAGACATGTATGGCTATTGGGCACTTGAAATTGAGAGTTTGAATTGAAACTGAGCTTGAATTGAGATGTACAATTACATGCATGGATGACATATTTGTACTGGAAAGTACTGTTCAAGAGTGTGCACGTTTCTTGACCACATGTAGATTGGAATTTTCTGAAAAGAATATTTTCCAGGGCCTATGAAATACCTTTTTGAAAAAAAATTTTATTTATTTGTTTGATAGAGACCACAGTAGGCAGAGAGGCAGGCAGAGAGAGAGGAAGGGAAGCAGGCTCCAAATTAATTTATTTGACAGATCACAAGTAGGCAGAGACAGGCAGATAGAGAGAGGAAGAAGCAGGCTCCCCGCTGAGCAGGGAGCCTGATGTGGGGCTCGATCTTGGGTCCCCAGGATCATGACCTGAGCCGAAGGCAGAGGCTTTAACCCACTGAGCCACCCAGGCGCCCCTGAAATACTTTTTTTTTTTAAGACAAATTCTACAATTTGTTTGTTTTTTTTTGTTTTTTTTTTTTTTTACATACAGATCACAAGTAGGCAGAGAGAGAGGAGGAAGCAGGCTCTCCACTGAGCAGAGAGCCCGATGCGGGGCTCAATCCCAGGACCCTGGGATCATGACCTGAGCCGAAGGCAGAGGCCTTAACCCACTGAGCCACCCAAGTGCCCCTGAAATACTTTTCTTAAAGATCTTATTTATTTGTCAGAGAGCATAGCAGGAGGAGCTGCAGGCAGAGGGAGAACAGGCTCACGGCTAAGCAAGGAGCCTCCCGTGGGGCTCTGTCCCAGGACCATGACCTGAGCCAAAGGCAGATGCTTCACTGGCTGAGCCACCCAGACTCCCCCGCTGGAATACTTCTAAAAAAGAAACATCGCTTCATCAACCATTCGGTTACCCTAGGATACAATCTGTATAGGAAAGGCAAATAAGTACTTTTTTTTTTTTTAAACTAATTTTCAAAGTAACAAGCTGGTCTCCGAGCATCCTTCAAAGGTGACCAGGGAATTTTAATTATTATAAACTCAGACCTAATATAATTTGTCCTCCAACCCATTGTTACTATTTTCTTCATTAATTGCCTCACCTTTGGTCAGCGGCAACCCTTTTAACTCAGTTCCTAAATTCCCACTCAATTGCAGTGTTCTGTTCCCAGTCTGTCTTGTGCATTTCCTTTCCCAAACCAGGAAGCAGTCATTTCTCTAGTGACCCTTGGTTCTGTTAAGTGGAAAAGGTATTTGTACACCACATTCTTGCTGATTCTTGTTAGTTGGTTTTTATGCTTATCAGTCAGAACTAGGAATTACAGTCCTGTTGGGCTGGCAGACTTTTTCTAAATCCTGCCTCTTTTTTATACCTATGTTCTTTTTATATTGAACATAAATTAATGAAAATAGAGAAATAAACTCATTCAAAGATTAACAAGAAATGTGTTGATTCATCATGTCCTGTATATAAGAATATTTTGTCTTTTTTCCCGGTAGAGGAGACCCTGGATTTGTGAGAAACTCTTAACAAAAACCATTTGTTTTTAAGAAATACAAGGAACATTAGGGGTGCCTGGGAGCTCAGTGGGTTAAACCTCTGTCCTTGGCTCAGGTCATGATCTCAGGGTTCTGGGATCAAGCCCCACATCGGGCTCTCTGCTCAGCGGGGAGCCTGCTTCCCCCTCTCTCTCTGCCTGCCTCTCTGCCTACTTGTGATCTCTCTCTGTCAAATAAATAAATAAAATCTTTAAAAAAAAATACAAGGGACATTAGAAAACAAAGATTAGTTATATGTTAAATACTAAGAGTGTTCGGCCCTAGTGGCTGAGTTTATGACGTCAAAGGATTTGCTACAAGCCAACGAATGTAATCACTAAACCCATTCATGTTCCTGTGTCCATGTGACTTGTGCAAAGGTGTATCAAGCAGCTTAGCTGGGATTACATCCTCTGTTGTAGCAGTTCACTTCTACATGTTTTATCCACAGGGAAGTTATCCTGGGAATCACAAGGTAAGTACAAAGTATGTCTTCTTCCATTCAAATAATAACATAGAATATATAGAAGGAATGTGAGTGCTACCAAGTACTAGCAGTGATATATTTAAGGGACTAGAGGTTACATGAGGCATTTCCAACTAAATCTTTTTTTCTTTTAACGCTTAACAACCAATAAACTATTCCTGTGTAATGTTAACTTTCTTTTTTTTTAATACTTATTTGACAGAGACAGCGAGAAAGGGAACATGAGCATGGGGAGCGGGAGAGAGAAGTAGGCTTCCCGCTGAGCAGGGAGCCTGATGCAGGGCTCGATCTCAGGACCCTGGGATGATGACCCAAGCCCAAGGCAGACGTATAGCCTGAGCTACCCAGGCGCCCCATAACTGTTAACTTTTTTTTTAAGTTTATTATTTGAGTAACCACTACACCAACCTGGGGCTCAAACTCATGCCCCTGGACCAACAAGAGCCACGTGCTCTTCTGAGCCAGGCAGATACCCCTAACTATTAATTTTTGGGTACACCCATTCAGTAGTTCCTGACTTAGCGCATCTGGCTACCTATGAAGAATCTGTTTCCAATGTAGGTTACATTGGCCTGTTGGAATAAACTGAGTTTCTCATAGTCTCTGAAGCAAGGATCCGTTTCTAAGGCAGTTGGTGTTAGAGTGCGTAACTTTGCAGAGCAGTAGGCTCCTCTCAGCTCAGTTCTTGCCAGAATATGGATATCAGGACTTGAACTGTGTACTTGGGAAACCGTTTTTACCATTTGCTAGGAACGACATTAAATGCTGAAGACAAAAAAGAGCAAAAAGACAATTCCTGCTCTCTCAGAGTTAGAATCTAGCATAGAGAAGCTTAACTGTACAGATGATTAGTTATAATTGCGATACGTACTACAAAGAAAAAGTGGTTAGTCATTATTTCTATTTTCCATTGTTCAAATATATATTAAATGGCTGTTAAGGCTCAGATTAATTTGCTAAATATGAGGGCTATAATGGTGAGCAAAATACCAAGACCCCATACAGGTTTTGAGGGGGATAGATTAATATCCAGCTAATTGATCCAACTATCATAAAAAATGTGCTGAGTGCTTTGAAGGAAAGGTAAGAGTAGCCTGTAAGAGTAGCCCCGCCCCCGTTTTTTTTCAAATTTAGTTTTGTAATGCATTTAGGTAAAATAGAAAATACATAGTAGCGATAGGAATTGTTACTCAGCTTACATATGTCTATGCTGGGTCACAAAGCCAAATGTATTTCATACTATGGATATGGGTCATATGTATTTCATACTATGGGTCACAATAAAAAAGAAATCTTAAAAGCCACTGTACTGGGTAGATCCTATCCAAGTTTGGGGGTTGGATCAGGAAAAGCTTTTGAGGAAATGATGTTCCAGCTGAACTATGAAGAATGAACAGCTATAAACTAGTACAGAGGAGACAAGAAGAAGACAGAGATTTGGAATAGCATATGCAAAAGGCCTGTGTTGGGCCAAGAGACCAAAACAATTGAAGACTAGCATAGCAAGAATAAGGAGGGGAGGTAGTAGCGGCCAGACACTGCAGGGCTTTGGTAGCTCTTATCAGGAGTTCGGGTTTTATTCTGAGAGCAGCTGGGAACTTTTAAGCAGGAAACCAGCTTAGTGTTCTGTTTTGAAGTGATCGCTTTTGTCCCAGTATATGAAACAGACTTATAATATTAGGGCATAAGAGGATACATGGATACCGGTTAGCCAAGTGAGAGATAATGGGGGCTTGGACTCCCTTGTTAGCAGTGGAGATATCATGAAATGGCTGGATTCCAGAGATTTAAGAGAGAAACATGACAGGGAATTGAGATGGGCTGTGGTGAAGAAGAAAGTGTCGGGCATGAGTTCTCAGTCTGTATACCTTCAACATCCCTTGAGACAAGCTGGAGGAGGAGGCACAGTTTGGGGGAGGGGAAATCAGGAGTTCACTTTGGATATGTAGAGTCTGAGGCATCCTTGAGGACAGTCTTGGAAGAGATGCCTTGTAGGCAGTTATTATGAGTTTGATCTTGGAGAACAACTGGAGAATTTAATATGTGAGTCATCGGCACATAGGTTATTGACACTATGGACTAGGATGAAGTCATTTAGAGAGTACAGTGGAGATCTTTAAAAAATAGTACCCATGTCAGTGCCTGGGCTCCACGTAGACCAGTTACCACAACCTCCACTTGCCCTGCTTCAGGCCTCTAGGCTCTGACTCAGCCCAATGAGCACAGACCCACGGAGAGGTCCTGGATTATGGAGCCTGCCAAAGCATGCACAGACTGGCTTTGCCAGCATCCCTGCTCCCCTACTCTCAGCCCACACCTTTAGATCCTTCAGGGCTTTCTCCACTGTCTGCTGAATGGAGTCAGTATTCAGGGCTCTTCCCAGCTCTACCCCAGTCTTCAGTAACTGCAGGCTGCTTCCCAGCAAAACTATCTACTTGAGTCACACGTGGTCTCCCCCTCACTCTGCCCTGCCTCTGTTCCCTGTCTCAAGCTGGAGTTACCCTCTCCACTCTACCTTTTCCTGCTCACAGGCCATTCCCCTACCCTGAAGGTCCCATCCTTGCTGAAGCTACCCCCACCCCGATAAGGCCTAGAATACTTTCTTTCCTTTGAAGACTATCATCACTTCATTATCTGTACCTCTCATTTTCTGTTTAGCAGAGATGACTGTCGATCTGAGAATGCCAAAACTTACTAACTTTCCTATGTCTCCTACAACTCCCTATCCTCAGAGGTCTCCTGTTGGAACAGGCTGATGGGGCAGATAACTTACTGATCACTCTGCGACTTGTCTGATCCTGTAGCATAAAGAACCGCTCCCAGTGTGCTGGGAAACTGTCTCCTGGCATGGGGTGGAGAAGCCTCTTGAGGCTTAACATACGGTAAGACCCAGACAGGAGTGGGCAGACAGCGGAGATGAGGGAATTAAAGTATTTGCCCATCTGGCCTCATTTGACCTCTCTGCACTCAGATTACTTACTCTGCCTCCTCACATGATGTTCCCCTGTGGGCATGGGGATGACCCAGTGACCCCTCAGCAACAGGGCTTTGCAACATCCTGGTAGGGATGACATTGTGTTAAGCCGGAGATACTCCCTGGTGTGGCTCCCTGATAAGCCCTGATTGTTTGCAAAATGCCAGACTGTGGTCAGAATCTTTATTTAATCTGGTTTAGAATACATTACAAATCCCTGGTGGTTGTGAACATTATTAAACTAGCAGACACATACTTGATCTTAGACTAAAGGTCCAGAGTCTATGTGTGAATGAATTTTTAATTCTTAGATTTCAGCCTTAGTAGTAGATACTGTTGACTAATGCTAATTGACTTTCTCACCAACAGTGCAGGAGAGTTCCAGATGTCCACTTCCTCATCAACCCTTGATATTGTCAGGCTTTTTTTTTTTTTTTTTTTTTTAGTTTTAATCATTTACAGATTGTGTGTGTGTGTGTGTGTGTGTGTGTGTGTGTTGGTATCTCATTGTTTTGTTTTGCATTTCCCCAAAGGCTAATGATGTTAAACGACTTTGAGGTTTATTTGGATGTCTTTTTTCATGATGTGCCTCTTAACATCTCTTGCCTATTTTTGTACTACGTCTTTTTTTTCTTTTTGTTTTGTGTATATCAGGTATGAATCCTTGGTCAGATATATAGACTGCAAATATCTCTTCCCATTCTGATTTATGTCTTTTGTTGCTTGTTTGTGTCTTTGTTTTGTTTCTGTTTTGTTTCATTGTTGTTTTACTCTCTTACTGACATCTGATGAGTGGAAGTTCTTTAATGTAACCAATTTGTCAGTGTTTCGCTTCATTGTTGTCTTTTCTGCAACCTGCAGAAAATGAAACCTAAGAAATGTTTACCTATTATAAAGCCATGAATATATTCCCCTGTCTTCAAGTTTTATTTTACCTTTCACATTTAGATCTACAGTCTACCTGAACTGATTTGTGTACATGATGTGAAGTACGGGTCATTTTTTTTTTCTAGGTGGATATCCAGTGTGCCATTTACTGAAAAGACATTTATTTTTCTTTTCTTTTTTTTTTTTTTTGTTAAAAGGTTTTATTTATTTATTTGACAGAGATCACAAGTAGTTAGAGAGGCAGGCAGAGAGAGAGGGAGAGGGAAGCAGGCTCCCCGCTGAGCTGAGAGCCCGATGTGGGACTCGATCCCGGGACCCTGAGATCATGACCTGAGCCGAAGGCAGCAGCTTAACCCACTGAGCCACCCAGGCACCCCATGAGCCATCCAGGCACCCTGACATTTATTTTTCTTATGTTCTACAGGACCAATTTTGTCACAAGTTAAGGATCTGTATATGTATGGATCTGTTTCTGGACTTTTTTTTCTGTTTTACTGGACTTTTTGTAAGTCCTCATGTTAGTACCACACTGACTTAATCCCTGTGACTTTAAAGTAAGTGTTGCTATCTGATAGTATAAATCTTCCAATTGTGTTGCTTCTTCTTTAAGATTGTCTTGGCTTTTCTTGGTCCTTTGCATTTCATTTAAATTTTAGGGCTAGTTGCCAACTGACCCTAAAAAACATGATGGAATTTTGATACATGGAATCTATAAATCAATTCAGGGAGAATTGCTATCTTTGTTATATTGAGTCTTAGTAACCCATGAACATGGCATGTTCCTCCATTAAATATCATATTTTATAGTTTTCTGTGTAGAGGTTTTATATATCTTATGTTAGGTTTTGTCCTAGGTGGTTGATTAATAATATGAAATGGTATCTTATTTAAAATTTCATTCTCTAATGACATTTTCAAAAGTCTTTTTAAAATTTATTTATTTGACAGAGAGTGAGAGAGCACAAGCAAGCAGAGCAGCAGAGGGAGAAGGAGAAGCAGGCTCCCCACTGAACAGGGAGCCCTATGTGGGTCTCGATCCCAGGACTTGTGATCATGACCCAAGTCGAAGGCAGTTGCTTAACCAACTGAGCCAACCAGGTGCCCCCTCTAATGACATTTTTAAAAGACAACATTTACATACTTTGTATATATATTTGGTTCTTATATATTCATCTTGTAATCCAAAGACCTTGCTAAATCCACTTATTAATTCTAAGAGTTTTATTCATAGATTCCTTTGAATTTTCTACATATGCCGTCCACAGATAATGGTAGTTTTATTTCTTTCCAGTCCTTGTTTTCTTTCCTTCTCCTTTGGCACAGGCTAGTACCTCCGGTGCAATGTTGAACAGAAGAGATGATGGGGACATCCTTGTCTCAATTCCGATGTTGGGGATATCTTTCAGTATTTCACCATTAAGTAGGATGTTTGCTTTAGATATTTTGGTAATATTCTTGATTAAGTTAAGGAGAATCCTTTCTCTTCCTAAGTTGCTAATTTTTTTTTCTTAAAATCATGAACAGGTACTGGTTTTATGAAGTGCTTTTTCTGCCTCTACAAAGATAATCATATATTTTTTTCATCTTTATTGACATTTATCTTTATTCCCACTGATTGATTTTAGAATATTAAGCCAGTCTCTCACTCCTGAAATATACTCAACCCTCAAGCTGGCAGTGTTGTATTTTCCTATCCATAATTATTTTTGTTGAGATTTTTGCAGTTATGTTCCTGAGAGATTGGCCTTTAATTTTATCAGATTTGGTATCAAGGTGGTGATGAAATCAAAATGAGTCAGAAAATATTTCTGAAATATTTCTGAAAATATTTCAGAAAAGAAAGTATTTCTTTTCTGGAAGAGTTTGTGTAATTTGACATTTTTTTCCTTACATGTTTGGCTGGAAACTCTTTTGATGACACACTTTAGAACCAGTTTTGTAGGCCACATTTTGGGAAACAATGGCCTAGAACAAAACTTAAGCATGAAATTATCAATTCCTGTCAGTTTGAATGCTCTCACTTTTATTTCCTCCCTGTGCAGCACCAGCCACTTCACCTTTTCTTTCCCGGCTGTGTGGGGCTCAGCTAAGTCAGCACTCAAGAGAGTGGTGAGGTCATCTGAGACCAAGCCTGGTCCTCAGGACTGTGCTCTCTCCCTGCCACCAGGCAGCCTGCCCCAGCCTGCTCAGCCATCGCCACACTCCTCTGACAGAATGAATGCCCTTGACGGCATTCCCTTCAAGGTGCCCAATGGCTTTGTGATAGGCACAAAGTCCCTTCCTGGGCCAGAACTCAGCATCCCAGCCTGCAGGGAGCTTCTGCTGGGTTCTATGGTAAGTGTATCTGTCTGTCCGTTTATCTCTTGTCTCTGCTCCTCTAGATCTGATGCTGAGACTCATGGGTCTTGTTCCTTGATTTTAAAGGGCAGCAAGGCCAGGGAACCTGGGTGGCTCAGTCAGTTAAGTCTCCAACTCTTGATCTCAGCTCAGGTCTTGATCTCAGGGGTGTGAGTTCAAGTCCCTCATTGGGCTTCACGCTAGGTGTGGAGCCTACATACATACATACATACATGGCAGCAAGTCCATCTCTGGTATGTTCTAGAAAGTTTGGGAAAAATCCAAGGGAAAAGGTGTTTCACGAAGAAGGCTAGTGGCCTGATGATGGGGATTATTTGCTGGGGTTTATTTGAAGCTTAGAATAACAGGAAGCTGCCAATAAAAAGTGACTAAGAGTCATTGCAAAGATACTCCAATTCCTCTTTTCCCTGTTGGCCTGCTGCCATGGTCAAAATTCTACCATTTAGAATCACTCCTGTGAACTAAGACACTATCTCCAGAATCCTCTGTTAAAATGCAGACAGTTACATGGGACACATTAGAAGGGGTTACTATTCCATAGACCCAAAGCACCTCTCCCCCGGAGGTGCCCTGGAAAGCCCCCATGCCCCACAGCTCACACAGGGGGATATGCACCCAGTGTATGCAGTGGTATTGCACACCCTCAAGAGAAACATGATGATCTAACTTCCAGGAGAGTCCCATTTACTTGAAGGTTTGGGGGAAACCTATTGCATCTGTATTATAACACAGGTCATGAGAGAGGACGCAGAATTCACATGAATTTTTACAAACGGAAGAACGAGATTGCCAAAAACTCTGAAACTGGTGTTGGGCCTCTCAGAGTCTTGTGTGCCTTGTGTGCCTTCTTCACTGTCTGCAGGGTACTTGGTAAAAAACTCTGAGGCTCTAGGGCGGCCCTCACTCATTTTGCACATGAGGAACCTGAAGTCCAGAGAAGGGAAGTCATTTGTCCAAAGTTAGTGGAGATAGTAAGGTGTTAACCCAGGTGTTATCTCCAAATCATTGTGTATTCGCTCAGAGCAGGATCGGAGCATGAAACACTGGACGAGTGATGTTCTGAGGCAGAAAACTGGGTTGTAGGAAGTCAGGTGCAGAAAGTACCATCCACGAAAGAGGAAGGGGCTTGAGTGGCTCGGGGGCCCAGGAACAGGAGACTCGGTGCCGTTTTGCTTTATCGACAGACCCTTAGGACCAAGGTGTCCAGAAGGGAAATACACTCTGTAAAACCCAGAGCCCAGTGTCCACGGGCCAATAGTCTGTGGGGTGGGAGCTCTGACTCTTCCCAGGCAGCCTGCACTGTGGGCCTGTGTCGTCGGGAAAAGGAATTCGCTTGATGAAGCTCCAGCCAAGGTGGATTATCACAGCTTTCCCCTCCCTGCTGAGCTCAGACCAAGCCGAGAAGAGACTATCCTAAACGTTACTTCTCTTAGAAGCAGAACTGGGAAACTTTCTACCAAGTCCATGTCTGGTGTCCTCGCCCAGGTGCTGAGCCTGGCTCTGACCCCTACTCTCAGGGAGGGTATCTGTACTCCCCGGAGCCTAAACTCCTCTAAACTCCATGGAGTTTAGCCTCTAAACTCCAGGTTAACAGTTTAGCCTCTCCTACTAAGTCCCCTTGAGTTCATCGGGCTATATTCCCAGTGTTTAGAACCTGGAATACATTTCCCATAACAATGATGTTCTAGGTAGTGCTTAGATTACCAGGTGAACCTACAGTGGTCTAAAGGGAAGAAGTAAGCTACTGTTAGCCCCTGCTTAGGTGCTCTGTGTACAGTCACTCTTCTCTCTCCTATTTATGATAACCCTTTTAGCAGGCATGTTTTCCTACCCCATGGCACAGGAAACCAAAGTTCCCACTCAACTGATGTACTTGCGAGTGACACAGCCAGGATTCCAACACTTGTCTGTCAGACCCCAAAGCCCATGTCCACCCCTTCCCCTCCGCTGCCTTCACCCTTCCTTCCATACTTAAAGCCTTGGCAACTCTGTGTTTTTATTGTTTCGCAGTTTTCCCTTTAATTAGAGTGAACTGCCCTAACAAAAAAAAATATATTCTTAGTGAAAAAATACATTCACATGGTTTAAAAATGAAAAAAAAAAGAAAAAGAAAAAGATTACAAAATTATATAGAGCGGAGGTTAACAAACATTTTCTATAAAAGACCAGGTAGTAAAAACTGGCAATTACTCAACTCTGCTGCTTAGAGAAAAAGCCAGAGTTCTGGAAAGGAGTGGGTGGGTATAACTGTGTTCAAATAACAGTTTACCGGGCGCCTGGGTGGCTCAGTGGGTTGGGCCACTGCCTTCGGCTCAGGTCATGGTCTCAGGGGCCTGGGATTGAGTCCCGCATCGGGCTCTCTGCTCAGCGGCGAGCCTGCTTCCCTCTCTCTCTCTCTCTGCCTGCCTCTCCATCTACTTGTGATTTCTCTCTGTCAAATAAATAAATAAAATCTTAAAAAAAAAAAAACAAATAACAGTTTACCTACAAAAGCAGTGGGTGTGTGCAGCGTGGCCCACAGGCAGCTTGAAGGCCTTGGGAGAGCAAACAGTCGTCCACTGACACCTTCCCATTGACCCAGTTCCCCAGCTCCACACCCTCACTGGGGATATCTGTTCCTCATTTTCTCTGTATTTTTCTGGGGATATTTATGTGTATAGAGACAAGCAAGTACAGCTATTTCCTCCCTTTTTACACCAATGGTAGCATGTTATATACACTGTTCTTCTTGACTTTTGTACTGCATATATTTTAAGATCTTTCTTTATTGGTACATAAAAAGCTTCTTCAGTTTCATTTGTCACTGTGTGGCATTGCATTACGTGGCTATATCCTACTTTCTTGAATGGGTGCCCTCTTTATGGACTCTTGGGTTCTTCTCAGTCTCTTGTCATGATAAACAGTGCTGCTGGGAATGATGATATGCATGTGTCCTTTTGAATTTCTTTAAGCATTTTTCCAAATTTTCCTCCATAGGAGTCATACTGATTTCCATCCCAGCCAGCACTCTACAGGAGGTCACATGCGCCCCCACCAACAGAGTGTCCTCAGACTTCGGGTCTTTGCTGAGGAGTAGGCAGATGGTATCTCAGGGTAGCTGTGATTTGCCTTTCTCTTATCACGAGTGAAGTTAAGCAACTCTTCGTGTGTTTAGAAGACATCTGTGTGGCTTTTTTCTGTGGACTATCCATATCTTTTGCTCCTTTCCCATTGAACTGTTGATCTTTTTCCAATCTATTTCTAACACTTCTTATATTAGTAAATTTAGCCCTTTGTCTCTTTATGTGAGTGCTGTTTTTCCCCCACTTTGCCATTTATCTTTGACCTTGCTTGTGGTATATTTGCATGCAGATTTTGCACATGTGTGTATCTGTACTTTTATGGCTTTGGGAAAGGCTTTCCCCACTTGAGGACATCTCTTCTGTTTTTTTCCTAGTACTTTAATAGTTTCATACATACATTTAAATTTTGGTCCTTTTGGAATTAATTCTTTTGTATAACGTGAGAATGGATCCAACTTTATTTTCTTCAAGCCAGCTAACATAATTTATTGGCTAGTCCCTCTTTTTCCCATTGTTTGAGATGCCCCCTTTATTATTTCCTAAAGCCCCATAGATATTAAGGTCTATTTCTAGACTTCCTATTCTATACCTGCATCTGTACCAATACCATAGTTTCAATTATTGACATTTTATAATATGATTAAACAGCCAGTAGGGCCAGTTCCCTCTCCCTATTTACCATTTTGTGCCCAGAGTCTTCTGGCACTTCTGTTGTTTGTTTTTCACATGAACTTTAGAATTATCTTGCTTAGTTCCATAAATCATCAAGTGTTGGTATTGATGTTGGGTCTTGGTATCTTTTCGTCCCAAGTCCCATCAGCTGTCTTGAAACCGCCTTAGTCTCTTTCTCTCCATGTCTGCCTCATCACTCTTCACGTGGTCTTTTTCCCTCCTCTGTCCTTCACAACCTGCCTGTTTTGCTTCAATCCCTTCATCCAGCTGTTTATTCTGCACATACTTACAAACGTCCACCCTGTGTCAGGCCTGCCTGGGCCCTGGGGATGCAGAGAGGAATAAGACACAGTCCCTTACCTCAGTCAGGAAGCAATGCTAGAACGGCCTAGTTAGGTTCCTCTCCTCAACCTGGGGTCATGTCAGGAGAGAAGGGGGCAGAACCTGTGATCTACGTGTCTGAGTACCTGTCTTTCTGCCTCTCCTTCCCCCCACAAATACCACCTCCCCCAGCTTCGTTCTTCCTTCATTGACCATCATAGAGCACTGAAAGAGCCTTTTAAACAATTTTACATTTTTTAACAGAATTTTGTATTTCTGGTTCTTACTTTTTAAAGATTTTATTTATTCACTTGTCAGAGAGAGCGCGAGCGAGCACATGCAGACAGAATGGCAGGAAGAGACAGAGAGAGAAGCAGGCCCCCCGCCGAGCAAGGAGCCCGATGCGGGACTCGATCCCAGGAACGCCGGGATCATGACCTGAGCCGAAGGCAGCTGCTCAACCAACTGAGCCACCCAGGCGTTCTTACTTTTAAAAGTGGGCAGCAGATAAATAATTTATTTTTGACTCAATTCTAAATTCTCAAGTTAGATTATTTATGTAAACTCCAGACTGCTTATTTAGGTGGCCTGATATGTAGTGAGAAAACACTACTGTCAGGTGGACAGAGGAATCCCAGCTCAAACTACTTGACACCAATCTGATTTCCAGCAATTTGAAGATTTTGAGTCTCAATTTCATATTCAGCAAAGAGAAATAACACTATAACATACTTAGTGGGGTTTAACAGAGATTAGTGATTTTTATGTTTCCTGGACCTCAGAGTAACCTCTGATGGCAACAAGGGGAAGGAGAGGTTTGTGTGCTGAGTGGGCCTCCAGGGCTGAGTGCTCACTGGCAAATGGTGCTGGGTGAAAATTCAAGTTCAAGTGAAAGTGTCTTTGCTAAAAACAAGGTTTTTTGGAGACTTTTTTTTTAAAGCTGCTGTTGTTCAATTACATACTGAATGGCAAAGGGACTTGGGATTTGGGGTTTCAATTACTTAATGGCAAAGGGACTGTTTCATTGTGCTAACCTAATTCCTCATTATGTCCTTGGGCAGAGTTAACCCATTCAGTTGTTACTGCTATCCATCGATCCCAGTGCTTACTAAAACTGGGGCTGAGGGTGGGTGGTAATAAGTGCCTGGCGTTCAGAAACAGAAGCTGCCCAGGCCTGACAAATTTTTGGCTGAACAAAGGGGGCACGGTAGGGGTGGGCCCTTGGCCCTGCTTTGGGCCCAAGAGCCTCACATCCCCTTCTTCTTGCAGCACGAATTCAGCCTGGAGAGGAGGGTGCTCTTCTGGGTGGAGGCAGTCATCCGGGGACCCTGCCCCGTCCAATGCGACGCCCTGGGAATGGCATCGGCCCCTCCTGCCTGGCTCTTGCTGGTCGGCTCAGAACCTGAGCCAGTGCCCCCACCAGCTGCAGACACCTGCCCCGAGGCCAGACCCCAGCTGCAGCTAGATCAGGAGGAGGAGAAAGAGGAGGAGGTCAAGGAAGAGGAGGAGGAGGAGTTGGAAGAGAACCAGGAGGAGGCCCACGTAGAGGAAGAAGCCGCCTCTGCCAACAAGGAAGGGCCAGGTTCCTGCAGCCCCCTGTCCAGCTCCCCCGCGAGCGCTGGCCCGGGCCATTCCCGGTGCTCGCTGGACTTGCTGCATGGCGTGAAGTCGGAGCTGGCCGGGGCGCGGCGGCGGCTCTCGGAGGGCCGGCTGTCCGTTCGCCCCCGCGCCCTCCTGCACCGCATCCGCCACCGGGCGCTGAGCCTCTGCCCCAGCCCCGCGCCGAGTCCCGGCCCGGTGCTGCCCGCGGGCCCTGCGCCCACGCTCCCCAACGCCCCCGCGCCGCCCCCACGGCCCTCCACGGCTGGCGCCATGCCCCCGCTGCGGAGCCACAAGCCCACGGTCGCGGTAAGGAACCCCAGCTCAGCAGCAAGGCCCCCAGTAGTCTGGGTCCCAGCCTGATCCGCAGCCCTCGTTCCCTCCTCTCTGCTCTCCTTCCTGCCTTTACTTGTTCTCACCTAGCCGGGTACCATGCTGGCCTCCCTTGACCTAGACGAGTCCCTGCTCA
The DNA here is from genome assembly GCF_011764305.1 of Mustela putorius furo. Lineage (NCBI taxonomy): Eukaryota > Metazoa > Chordata > Mammalia > Carnivora > Mustelidae > Mustela > Mustela putorius. The sequence goes on along the minus strand of NW_025422045.1, from coordinate 8,721,917 downwards.
GAAGCCCCATTCCCTGTTTTCTGCTGTGTCTGTTTTCCTTCTGTTGGGACCCACGCCACAATAACTGTAATCATCCAGTATCTGTCTCTTCCCATGCAGTATGAATTTTTTTTAGGGCAGGGATTGGAGGGCCTTCATTTTTGTTTCCAGGGCACCCAGCAGCAGATTGGCCCCTGGGGGTGCTCCTGGAATGTCCATTGAATGAATGAATGTGCCTCAAATCTAAGGCTTCCCACCCAGTGAGGCTTCCTTTGGGATGGGTAAGCTGGAGGCTCAAATCAAAGGTTGCTCCCTGAGCAGTTACTTCCTGCTGCCCAGGAAGTAACATTGACTGAGAGAGAGTTGGCCAGGGAGAGGTGGGACAAGGCAGTGCCTGTAGTGGGAGAGATCAGGTGCTGAGAGGGGACAGTTTTTGCCGACTGGGAAGGCTTCGGGACAGAGGATGTGCTCCTGGAAGAACCAGGAGTAGAAGTGAATTTAAAGTGAAACCAGTGAAGCTTAAACCTCAAACCCCTCTTGGGGCCTCTTGGCCTCTTCCAAGGCTTTATATCTAATGTGCCTTTTTTAAGAGGCCCAAATTATGTTAAGTACCAAACTCCATAAAGCCTGGATCTGGACAGATGGAGTGGGTCAGGAATGAGAGCCAAAGGGCACAATGGGACACAGTTTTCTGTCCCCTAGCTGCCCTATTGTTGGGCCAAGAGATGCAACAGAATAAGGCCCAGGTGAAATTTAAATCCAAAAGACAGACTAGAGGTCTGACTTTTCCCACTCATGGGTGTGTGACCTCTGGAGAGTCACTGAACTGCCCTGAGCTCTCCCTGGGTCACTTTACCACACACAGTTAGTTAGGGCAAACGCAGAGCACAGGCTCTGTAAACTGGGCAGGCGGCGCCATATCAAGGGCCAGACGTTGATGCCAGGATGGCTCTTTCCTGATCCAGATTAAATGTAACTCTAGCAACAACCGTCCTTGTTCTGCAGAAGGGAAAACTGAGGCAGAGAACAGCTAAGAATCATTTTTAAGGTCACAAGAGTAGATTCAGATCCTAAGATTTGGATGTCTTCCAGTTTGAGGGTCAAAAGCAGACCCTAGGGAAAGCTCATGGCAGGAGAACCCCTGAAAAGTTAGGGATGGGTGGACAATTCATGTCAAACATATACGCTCTTCCCCAGGAGCCAGGGCAGCAGCTGGGCTTTCCCTGGGGAGAAGGGGACAGGGCAGTCTGGTTAGGGTGGGCAGGTGGGTGCTTCTTCATGGGGAATGGGTGAAGGGTGATGCTGGCCAAACCCGCTGAAGTGCCTTCGAGCCACCCTCCTTACTCTAGGGCCAGTGTGCCCAGTCCCTACCCTGCTCCACGCCCTACCAAACCTCAGCCCAGCCAACCTGAAGAAGGAAGAAGATCCAGCCCTGCTTCCCCCTCACTAAAGTGTAGGGTAAAGAACCCCGAATGTGATTCTGAGCAGGGCTCAGGTCCCAAGTGTGTGTTGCTTCCCCAGTCATTAACTTCTCTGAACCTCAATTTCAATGTCTGTGAAATGGGATAATAGGGATGGACCTATCATATTTCTCCTGCGGGAGAATGTCCTGCCTTGCCGGGTATCACCTCCAGAGGCAACTGACACACCCAGCCTGTCTCTATTTCAGTCCCTCAGCCCCTACACCTGCCTGCCGCCTCTTGGCGGCGTGCCTCAGCATCTCAGCACCTGCAAATCACACCCCACTTCTGCTGACCTGCTGTCTGCCCTGAGCCAGGAGGAGCAAGACCTCATCGCACCCGTAGTTGCCCTGGGGTATCCCCTGCATAGGGCCATCACGGCTCTGCAGAAGACAGGGCGGCAGAGCCTGAGCCAGGTAGGTAAAGGAGGACCCCTGAGCTTGGGGGGCTGTGGGGACCCCTGAGCCAGGTGTGTGGCCAAGTAGTTTTTATCTTTAACTTGAAAATCTTTGTTTCCTTCTCTTTAGAAGCAGAACCTTTAGCCTGGCATTAATTGTTGAGGGTTATGAGCAAGTTTCTGGACCCTGGTGCCATTTTATCCATAAGGGTTTATCAGGAGTCTCCATGGCCATTTGGAGAGTTGTAATATTCTTCTCCTATCCCAGTCTCTGCCCCAAGCACAGGGGGCTGAAGCTTTGGGCAGCCAGTAATCTCTCCAGAGATACCCAGTAGAACTTTCTGCAATGAGAGAGATGTTTTATACCTGGGTTGTCCAATACAGTAGACACTGGCCTTATGTGACTACTTGAAATATGGCTAGTGTGACTAAGAAACTGAACTTTTTGTTTCACTTAATTGTAATTAATTTAAATTAAAATAGCCAGATGTAGCTGCTGGCCACCATAGGGATGGCTGAGCTCTAACCACTCCCCTCAAAGAGCAGTTTATCCATATTCATATCCATCTCTTTCTCTTTTGATCTACCCATCCATCCACTTCATCTAGTCCACAGTATTTACTCGGCACCTCCTAGGTGGTCAGATGGAGCTAGAAGCTATGGGGAGGAACTTCCCCTTGGTGGAAGGGGCTGCAAAGAATTTATGGCCATCCTTAATCGAGCACAAGGAGGTTCCAGTGATCAGCAAAGGCTCACGGAGGTACCACATCTTGAGCTGGACTTTAAGGATGAATAAACTCTGAATCTGGAGGAAGCAGAAGGCAGAATATTCCAAGCAGGAGGAACAGTCTGAGCAAAGGAGTGGAGGCAACGGGGCAGGGTTTGGGAGGCCCTGATCCAGCCGGTCTCTCTGGAGTGCAGAGTGCATGATGCAGGCTGGTGAGAGACAGGACAGGGAAGGGGGTGGTGAGGGCAGATTGAGGGTGCCTTGAAGGCTGAGCTGAGAAGTTTATAAATGACCCACTCACAAAAGGGAGGCATGGAAGGATTATTATGAGTAGGGGCAGGAGGTGACATGGAATGCCATTGCCTGATCCCCCCTTCTCCCACCTGAAGGTCACATCTTGCTTCCCATTGTTTTCTGCACATGGGAACTCTTTTGGTTGGAAAGCTGAGCTGCAGATATCAAAAGGTCCCAGGGCAGTTGGCACTTCTTCCTTTCTTCTATCTCTGCTCCATCACCATCAGAGGGTTTGGATACTCTCTCCGTAATGTCTGACGGCTGTCATATGTTGGGTCCCTGAGGTCCAGAGCTGCCTGCTTCTGGATAAGGGAGGGATAGAAGGAGAGTGACTCAGACCAGAGCTGAAGCAGGACGTGGTGCTGCCAGGATGAGGAGGTGGGCGAATGCACGTGGCCACCTTCCTCACCCACCCCTGCTCTGTTCTCCTCTGGCTTCATCAGTCCATGCCTTGTCCTGGAGGAAAACTTCCAACATGGCTGCTGACATTCATCCAACACCTTCTTTGTGCCAGGCCCTCAATCTGAGAATATTTGATTAGGTCTTCTCAGTTCTGCAAGGTTGCTACTACTGTCCCTCCCCACTTTGCAGATGAGGAAACTGAGGCCAGGGAGGTTCATATAACCAATCAGTGGAAGAGCCGGGGTTCAGGCCAGGCTGGTTTGACTCTGAATCTTTGTTGCCTGGTACTTTTCCTCTCATTTACTGGGCGAGAACCTTCCAGGGAAGCACCCAAGACTGATCTGAGATTTAAGAGTAGATCTAAGATTGTCCCCACCTTCACCAACTGCTGAAAGCTAGGACCTGGGCCCAGAAGCTGGCCAGAAGGACTGTGAGGGACCATGGCCACGGTGGGAGCTCTGACATGCCACCCAGTCCCTTTAGCTCCTGTGACAAGGCTGAGGCCTCAGGCCATCACTGTGGGGGTCTGAGGATGAGTCGGAGCCAGCACAAGGCACTGGCCTCCCCATGGATGGGCTGGAAGAATCCCACTGCATCAGGAACATTGTGTTTCCAGATATGCACTGACCACCTGCCTGGCCAGCCGGATCTCTGGGTGGCCTTATTCCGTGGTCGTCAGTCAGGAGCCAAGCCCTAAGGTGTGGGCCTGAAGGGCCACTGGATGACTCCATCTGTCCTCCCCCACCAAGTGATTATTTCCCTCTATTCTGTGAAGTCCCACCATTAATTGAGCAACTCCTTGGGTTCAGAGTCCTTCCCCCCTTAAAGGATGTACACTATAATAAACCTTTTTGGCTAGAAATTATAGACAGATGGCCCAGGAAGGCGAGCATCAGGTGACAGAGACAGAGCAGTTAGAAGAGCCAGGGAGAAAGGAGGAGATATAAAAGATAAGCTTTGTTCATCATTCCTTCCTTCCTTCCTTTCACGAGGACTGATGTGCCCACTGGCTGCCTATAGGACAACACAGGTGGCATGTGTGAGCATCCACAGGCCAGGCCCAGACTTGGTATGGGACTCCAGGCACCTCAGGGTGCTTCCCCTCTTTACAGAATGGAGGGGAGTACATGCATTTATAATCAATGAGTGCTGAGGCCCCCATTCTGGGGTGTGAAGGTGACATCCTGGGGCCTGAGGCAGACCTGGTGGCTTCTACAGTCTCATAGGACCAAAAGCTGACCAAGCAGCAGAATGTCTATAACTGTAGATCCCCAGGACCTACTCTGGAGAATCCCAGTCAGCAGATCTGGAGTGTGCAAAAAGGCCTATTGTGTTAAGGATCTGAAGGTGGTTCTGATAGCCAGCCTGCACGGGGTCTACTGGTATGGGTTGAGGTCAGCTGTCCCTTGAGTCAGTGGTTCTCAGCTATGGCTGCACAGAATTACCTGGGGAGCCATACGAATCCCAGTGCGCAGACTGCCTCCCAGACCAATTATATCTGAGCTTCTAGAGACACCCGTCCGAGGCTTATGGGTAGTCATGTCAGAGCTCCCAGGTAGCTGCAGTCAGCACCAAGGCCAAGAACCGTTGCTGTGTTTGAACCAAGAGACCAAGGAGCAGCCACCATCCACGCTTGACTTGCTCTTCTTTTCACCTTTGGAAATCCTGTTCACTTTCAAGGCAGCTCAGAAAACCTCCTCTAGCATTGGGTCCCTGATGGACAAAGCCGAGAGGTCAGGTGATCTAGGTCTTAGTCCTGGGTCCTTGGGCAACCTGCCCACCCTGCTTGGGCCTCTTTCTTACACTGAACAAGGAGAGCTTGGCTGGATGGTTTACAAAACATGCTCAGAGCAAGGTCAGGCATCCTGAGGCGGGAGCACCAGACTCCTGGCTCCCTTGCTCCTGCCCCCCCAGTTCTCCAAGAACAGCTCGATCTTCTCATTATTGTTGACGTCTCCTGATGCTTGGACAGTTTAGAAGCTAAAGCAGTTAGAAAGCACTCATCTGTATGATCCACCTCTAAAGGTCTGTAGAAACCTCCCTGTTCTTCTCCACCTATACCCATAATTCTTATGGCCTGGAACCTTCCTTTGGCATTGGCTCTCTATAAGTGTTGCTTTGATTTGCCCGGGACTCAAGATTTCCTCTATCTGGCTCACCCCCCTCCCCTACCCCCCCCAAGCAGTGAGCTCCTTGAAGGTAGTTCTTAATTCATCTTAGAAACATGGCATACATTTATTGAGGTCCTTCTGCCTGCCATGCTGGGTGCTGGGGACACAGTGGTGATCAAGACTGAAACAACCCTTCCCTCGCTGAGAGAGAGAGAGGAAAATAACTAGAGTTGGACACACTGTGACAGGGGAAGCACAGGGCTATGGGAGCTGCAGGCAAGGCCCCCAGTGGAGACCAGGGCAGAGGCTCCCTAGGGAAGAGGGCTGAGGCTGGCCTTGACCGAGGGAGCGAGATGTGTGGAGGCCTGGGGTGCTGAGGCCGCTGACAGGGGCAGAGGGGAAGGCCTTTGGGCTCTGGTAAGGAGGCAGTACTTCATCCTGAGGGCAAAAGCAGCTTCTGGTGACTAAGCACAGAGTGACCTGAACAGGTTTCCCAGCCCTGTGGTACTTCCTCTGTCCTCCTCCCCTTTCTGGCACCAGAGTTCATATGGGCCCGGGTAGCAGACATGTATGTGTCTAGGGATGGGGTGGGGCTGCCCAGGTGTGGATGCTGAGGAGGCTGCTTCACACAGGTGGGTGCTCACTAGGGAGGGTGACCAGACTGGGATGAGTGGTGGGTGAGGCGCCCGTGCTTCCGGCCTGTCCCACTCCCCACTTAGGGCCTGGGAATCCTTATCTTACCCTGACAGCCCTTTTCCTAGATTATAGCCCCTGGTTGGGGACAATTGGTTAAGAACTTGCTGTCCACCCACCCCTGGGTCTCCAGGGGACACCTCTGTCCCTCTTCTCTTGGCTCACAGGGTCTTTGGGGCCATTTTGTGAGTGTGTGGTGGGTTGACTTGTCAGCCTGGTCTGAGCTCAGGCCTGGCTGAGGTTGCCAGGGTGCTTTCTCTATCTCATCTGCTGCCCCTGCCACTGCTCTGACTGCACCACTCCCCGTCCCCACCCCCCACAGTTTCTCAGCTACCTTAGTGCCTGTGACCGGCTGCTGCGGCAAGGCTACGAGGAGGGGCTGGTGGAGGAGGCCATGGAGATGTTCCAGTTCTCCGAGAGCCAGGTCAGCAGGGCCACCTGCCCAGGCCCAGAGTTGGGGGAGGAGATGGGCAGGGGTCCACACATAAGCCTAGTGTGCAGGGGCACACTTGTGCTAGAGTCAGAGCCTTGGGGCCATCAGGAGACAGCCTGCTTGCTGAGCCCCGGGGAGGAGGAGACAGCCCAGGGAGGTGAAGCGTGGGGAAGGGGAGAAGATGGGATGGGGAGGGAAACAGGTGGCAAGACTTTCACATTATTTAGCCAAATTAACACACAAATATTATTGAATGTCCACTCTGTCAGACACCTAGAGAGGAGCCACGTACAGCACAAGGATGCATAAACTCTGCTCGGGCAGTTTGCTGGCTACCTGGGAACCCAGAAAGCAGGCAGCTGTGGGCTCAGTGGTATGTTCTGAGTGCCCAGTGGACATGACCTGTCCTCAGGGTGCTGCTGGCTGTGGCTCTACTGAGCGCTTCTCCACAGAGGCTGAGGCAAGGACAGAGAGCTTCAGGGGATGCCAGGGGGAAGGGAGGAAGGGAGAAGAAGCAGGCGCTTCTCAGGTACTGGGGCCAGAGGAGGAAGAAAGGCAGAGGCTGCACGGTGTGAAACTTTGGCAGGGTTTGGGGCTTGGGTAGAGACCCCAGGCTGTGCTTCCTCTGGGCACCAGTATGCAGCCTCCTGTTTTCTGCCCCAGTCTCCAAGCACAGGGAGTGAGGAATGAGCTGGAATGGAGGAGTAAAGCCAGGATGGAGCCAGTTGTCAGGCCAGAACCTCCTTCCTTGGCACAGGAAGGGAGGTCCAGGCCCATGTCACCCCAAGGTATAGGAAGAAAAAGCAGGTGCTGCCCAGGACCAGGCTTACCTGGCTTGGGCAGTCCATATACAGAGTAGATACAGTAGGTACCAGGGAGAAGGCTCCACAGGAGGTGACTGGCCTGGCAGTGTCCCCAGCACTCTCTCTTCTTCCCCTTCTTCAGGCAGGGGAGTTCCTGCGCCTCTGGGAACAATTCAGTGCCATGGGCTTCCAGCAGGACCGGATCAAGGAAGTGCTGCTGGTCCACGGCAACCGCAGTGAGCAAGCGCTGGAGGAGCTGGTGGCCTGTGCCCAGTGAGCACTGGCGCATTCCACAATGCCTGTGCATCCCAGTCCTGGGCCAAACCTGGCAATCCATAGTAACTGGATTAGTAAGACTACATAAGAGGGGAACCTGGCTGGCTAAGTTGGAGGTGGCTCTTGATCTCAGGTTTGTGAATTTGAGGCCCACATTGGGTGTTGAGATTACTTTAAAAAAATACACAAATGGGGCATCTGGGTGGCTCAGTGGGTTAAGCCTCTGCCTTCAGTTCAGGTCATCATCCCAGGGTCCTGGGATCAAGCCCCTCATTGGGCTCTCTGCTCAGCAGGGAGCCTGCTTCCCCCTCTCTCTCTGCCTACTTGTGATCTCTGTCAAATAGATAAATAAAATCTTAAAAATTTTTTTAAAAAATATACATAAATAAACTTTGAAAAAAAAAAAAAGATCACACAAGAGTGACACACACTTATACAAACAATGCCAAAGGTGGAGGTAAATACTGTAGGGGAGGCCAGATTTACCCATTGTAGGTTTTCAGCTGGGGCTCCTCATGGAAAAGACCAATTAAGAAGAGAAAAACATTTTATTTTATTTTTTTAAGATTTTATTTTATTTATTTGACAGAGAGAGACACAGTGAGAGAGGGAAAAACAAGCAGGGGGTGAGGGAGAAGCAGGCTTCCTGCTGAACAGGAAGCCCGATGTGGGGCTCGATCCCAGGACACTGGGATCATGACCTGAGCAGAAGGCAGATGCTTAATGACTGAGCCACCCAGGTGTCCTGAGAAAAAGTTTATTAACACATGTGGCATTTCTACATCATATGGGGGAAACCTCAATGAAAAGGAACTCAAAACAGCAGTTAGAACTCTGGCTTGTATCGCATCTTCAACAAAGAACAGTCAATTTGTATAGAAATGACAGGACAAAGGAAACTGGTTTTGGGGTTCCAGAGATGGAAGCTGTTGGGGGAGGGGGCGGTGTAAATACAGGGAAGTGAACTAGCTGAGTAGGTTTGTTGGCAGATTCTTCTGGAGCATGTCTGGACTGATAAGAATTTGTCTCCAGAAAAGGAGAGTTTATACCTTGCCTTTAGGCAAAATGTGGGGGAGGGTAGAAGGAGATTTTTTCCTGCATTTGTTGCTTCTTAATCACCTTCAACTCAAAATGATTTTTATGTCAAAGAGGCATATTTTTGGGTGACACTCTGGTCTCTTTAAATATGAAAACAATTAGCTGAAAGAGTTGAAAGTCATTGCCTCTGGGGAGGGGCATATGGGGGAGCATAGACAAGGAACTGTGTTTTTTCATAAAACCCTTGTAAAACTACCTGTATTTGACTCTTTATTTTTTTTTTAAAGATTTTGTTTATTTATTTGACAGAGAGAGAGAGAAAGATTGAGATCACAAGTAGGCAGAGAGGCAGGCAGAGAGAAGGGGTAGCAGGCTCCCTGCTGAGCAGAGAGCCCAATGCGGGGCTCGATCCCAGGACTCCAGGACCCTGAGATAATGACCTGAGCTGAAGGCAGAGGCCTCACCCACTGAGCTACTCACGTGCCCCATGTATTTGACTCTTTAAACTATAGGCATGAATAACTTTGATTTTAAGAATAATAAAATAAGTGGTGAGCCATTCTTTTCAGTCCTGTGGGCTCCTAGTTAGTGTGGAAAGAACATCTAACTGTGGTTCAGAAGACCTAATTTCTTATTTTGTTTCTGCTGCTGACTGGCTCAATGCCTCTTTGGGACTCAGTTTCCCTGGGAAAAGTAGAGAGACTGGACTTGGCTGCCATCGATAAGAATCCCCTGAGAGTTTGTTAAAGAGGCCCAGGCCCTCTTCCGGGGTGATCTGATTTAGAAAGTCCAGCTTGGCAGCCCCAGGGATCTATTTTGTTTTTATAAGGAGCTCTCTGGGGATTAAAAAAAAAAATCTCTTGTTTTTTAACTGGTTTTGTTGTTGTTCGCCTCCAAACCACTAACCTGGTCTCTGCTATCTATCAACTTGGGGTTTTGGCTTTTTTGTTTTTTTCAGATTCCACATTTAAGAGAAATCATACGGTATTTGTCTTTCTCTGTCTGACTCATTTCACTTAGCGTAACACCCTTGAGGTCCATCCATGTTGTCTCAAATGGCAAAATTTCATTCCTTTTATGGCGGGATAATATTCCATTGCATATATAAACCACGGTATCTTTATTGATTAATCCATTTGTCGACATTTAGGTTGTTTCCATGTCTTGGCTATTGTAGCTAATGCTGCAGTGAACTTGGGGGAGCATCTATTATTCTGAGTGAGTGAGTGTTTTTGTTTTTGTTTTCTTTTAAATAAACACCCAGAGTGGAATTGCCAATCATCTGGTAGGTCTATTTTTAGGTCTATGTTTGAGGAACCTGCCTATGGTTTTCCACAGTGGCTGCACCAATTTACAATCCCACCAACAGTGCACAAGGATTTTTCTCCACATCCTCGCCAATACTTGTTATCTCTTGTCTTTTTGATGATAGCCATTCTGACAGGTGGAGGTCATATTCCATGGGGTTTTGATTTGCATTTCCCTCAGGAGTAATGCTCTTGAGCATGTTTTCATGTACCTGTTGGCTATCTATATGTCTTCTTTGAAAAAATGTCTATTCAGGGCACCTGGGTGGCTCAGTCAATTAAGCCTCTGACTTCAGTTCAGGTCGTGATCTTGGGGTCCTAGAATGGAGTCCTGCGTCGGGCTCCCAGCTTGGCGGGGAGTCTGCTTGTCCCCTCCTTCTGCCCTTCCCCCCACCTGTGTGCACATGCACACACACTCTCAAATAAATAAAACAAAGTCTTAAAAAAGAAAGAAAGAAAAAAGAAAAGTGTCTATTAATCTGTTGTTGGGTTACGTGAGTTCCTTATATATTTTGGATATTAGCCCCTTATCAGATATATGATTCACAAATATTTCTCCCATTCAGTAGTTGCCTTTTCATTTTGTTGATGGTTTCTTTTGTTATGAAGAATCTTATTTTCCACTTGTTTTTTTGTTTTGTTTTGCTTTTGTTGCTTTTGCTTTTGGTGTCAGATTCAAAAAATCATCGCCAAGACCTATGTCAAGGAGCCTACCACCTATTTTGTCTTCTAGGAGGTTTATGGCTTCAGGTCTTCCATTCTAGTGTTCAACCCATTTTCAGTTAATGTTTGTGTATGCTGTAAGACGGCAGATGAGTTTCATTCTTCTGTATGTGGCAGTCCCGTTTTCCTAACATCATTTATTAAAGAGACTGTCCTTTCCCCAGTGTATATTCTTGGCCCCTTTGTTATAAATTAATTGACTATATATGGGTGGGCTCTCTTCTGTTCAGTTGATCTGTGTGTCTGTTTTTATGCCAGTACCTCTGGGGATTCTTTTTTTTTTTTTTTTTTTAAGATTTTATTTATTTTTTGAGAGAGAGAAAGTATGCTCATGAGCAGGGTTGGTGGGGGGGAGGGTTAGGAGGAAGGGACAGAGGGAGAAGGAGACTCCTCACCGAACAGGGAAGCCAATGTGGGGCTCCATCTCAGAAGACCCTGTGATGACTCTCAGCCAAAGGCTGATGCTTAACTGACTGAGCCACCCAGGCGCCCCATCCTCTGGAGATTCTTATTCAATATATTGGGCCCACGGCCAGTATGTGTAACCCTCAGGGCCTCCTGCTCTGACAGCCTGTCAGTCTTTCCTCATTTGTGGAGTAGGCAGTTTGGAACCAGAATTGTCTCCAGTCACTGAAGCCTATCCTCTGGAGGACCCCAGAGACTGAGGAGACCAGTTGCTGGAGCTGCCCATGACTCAGGCAAGTCTTGGCTCTGGCCAAGACTCCAGTGCCCTTGCCCTTCCCAGCCGGCCCTATGCAAAGACCTAGAGCAGTTACCACGGAATTAAGACTGCTCAACCTCCTCTACACAGCGAGCAGGACTGGACCTGGACCTGAGGCCTGGAGAAGACCAAAATCTTCCATGTTTTTCATGCTCCAAACCAGACATGTTGTTTGAATGTTTAGTGAGGACTTCTGCAGGCCTATCCTGACCTAAACAGCAAGTCTGGGACCAGAACCTAGGACTCCTCAGGTCTGTCCAGCCCCTGGGTGCCTTCCGCTAAGCCTCGATGTCTGCCAACTTGAAATCACATAAAAAATATGCTTTGGCCCTAAAACTTGCTTTGAGTCACTTGCAGGCAATGCAAAACTATTTGAGAACATTGGCAAGGCGGCATAAAGTCGGTCAAAAATAAAACTGCATTTGAGAAAGAATAAAATTCAAGTTCAGTTTCTAAAGAGCAACATTAAATCCAAAGCTCTGTGTGTTTTGATTAAGGTAGTCTGGCCTTGGTCGGCCACTTGATTAAGTCCCCTTGATCAGAGGCCACCAGCTGGCAGGCTTCTTCCCCATGCGGCTCTTCCCACTCCTCGCCCACCTGCACCTAACTTTCCATTCCTAGGAAACTACTGCTTGATTTAAAATGGGGCATCAATGGACACGCTATAAATTTAAAATATTTTTAGGTCACAGTAGAGTGTGGTAGTTAAAAGCCTGGGATCTGAAGTTAGATCCGAGCTGAAACTATAGCCTTATCATTAACTAGCTGTGTGACCTGTGTGTGTGTGTGTGTGTGTGTGTGTGTGTATAACCTTTTGAAGGTCACATCTTCTCTCTGTGCCTCAGTTCCTTATCTATAACACATGGATACTGAAACTTCCCAAAAAGGGATGACTGAATGAGCTAGCATACAGGATGCTTGTGGTATGGTGTTTGTTTATATAGATTTATACCCTGCCTCAGTCCTATAAACCCTGCTGCCTTTCCTCTGATCATCCTCTCATCCCCCTCATCGTTGTTAAGGTTAACAAATCTCTAGCGTTTATGATCAAACTCTGAAAACCTGGGAGAATCTCCCCCTTCCTCCCCACCCTCCCATCCCTGTAACTCAGCCTCTGTGGTCAGCAGGGTTTAAGGAAGCCACAGCAGAGGATTCTGGGAGTATCCTGAGAGAAGGACTATCATTACAGCTAATACTAAGGGTCAGGTGACTGTATTGGTGGTCCCCTGAAACAGAAGCAATGACACACTTAGCTACCTGAAGGCAGAGTCTAAGCAAGGCGGCCCTCGGAGAGGAGGCTAGGAGGATGGTGAAGCCAGGGCACGAGGGGGCAGATCACGGCCTGGCCCAGGGATGCGGAAGGAAGCAAGTTCTGCCTTGGTGCTTGCTGTGACTTCTTTGCCCTATATCCTGTCTCTTCTGTGTCCTTACCATGTTCCTTCAGAGGCTCAGTGCCAACAGACTGAAGGCCTCCTGACTCTGGTGGGAGTGGAGGGGGATAGGGAGGTGGCGTCTCATGAACTTTCAGGCTGAAATCTCAAGTTCTTTGCTCTCATTCCAGGGGGATGTGCACGTTGCCCTCTAGCTGGCTGACCCTCAGCCTCCTTCTTAAAAGGACCTTTTGTGATTACATCAGACCCACCTGGCTAATCCAGGATAATCTCCCATCTAAAAATCCTTAACTTAAGCACATGTGCAAAGTCCTTTTTACCATGTAAGGTAACATAATTCCAAGGATTAGGACATGGATGTCTTCAGGGGACCATTATTCAACCTACCACAGAGGGGCAATGCGTAACCCAAAATAATACGTGACTAATGGTGGAATTTCAAGCAGTCACATAAAGAAGTTCTGTTGTGTTTTGCATTACTCTAATACAAGGGGCATTTCTATTTTGGAACAGAATGACCACGCAGCAAGCCTTCCTCAGAGGTCAGGGTCTCGAGCAAGGCTGGGGGCTCACCGGGCTCAAGCTGAGACAGCTGGCTCCAGTCCTCTCCCGCCTCTGGTAAGAGCCTCTGGGGCTCTTGCTTCAACTGGACTCAGCCTTCTACAGCTGACAACATTCTCCTGGCACCACGAACAGTGCCAGCTGAGGGGCTGCCAGAGCCTCCTCTCAGCCCTGACCCTTCAGCTCTAGGCAAGGAGGGGGTGTAGGGGAGGGGATGCACCCTCAGGTGACAGTTGGCCTCCAAGGATCCAGTGAAGGATGCTCCACTCTTGGTCCCCTTCCCTCCACACTTCCTCCTGGGCTGACCTTTCCCCAGGCTGACCTCTGGCTGCCCTGTCCTCCCATCTTACCTGGTGAGATTCCTTTGTTGGCCCCTGCAGGGAACACTCTTTGCCTGTTAAAAGAAGATTTGGGGAGAGGGTAAGGCTTAACTCATGAACAGTGGCTCTTGAATGATGAGGTTATAGGCCCAGTAAAAGCTAGCAAACGGAAGGGGTGACCCTCCCAGCTCTTCACCTCATCTGACCATCAACTCAGGTCACTTGTACGACTCTGGCTGCAAGGAGCATATGGGGCTTTAGGGAGCTCTGGAAATGAGCTCATGAGGGATGGGGAGGTTTCCAGAGCCCCCCACGCCCAGCATGGGACCTCCTGGTCCACGCCTCTCTTCACTCTCCATCCTAAGGGCCAGGGCTTTGTTGCCAGACCCTTCCAGAAACTCTCTCTTACACACACACCCCCACTATCCTCAGGGGCAGTGAAACCCCTGCTGGAGGCATCGTATGGAGGATTTGTGGGGTGTGTATGTCTGTGTGCTGTGTCCTGAGTAGGACAAGAACTGATCACTCGATTCAACTTGAGAGAGGGCCTACTCCACCACCAAATCCATGGAAAAGTGTCTCCCATGCATTTAGCCCTGTGCTAGCCTCTGAGAAGACACTGCCCCTATTTCTAGGTGCTACATCCAGCTGATGAGCTCAAGCTACCATCAAGGAACCATTCACTTACTAATTATTTCATCCAATAAACCTTTCTTGCATACCAGCTGGGTGTCAGGCCTGCTGGACCCACGAGTCAGGGAAGGTGGGAAGAAGAATGAGAAATGGCCTCTCCTGGAGCAGGAGGGTCACTCTGCTGAGCTGGCCAGTCAGCATGGCAGCTGGCTGAGAGCAGGCCAGCGCCTGTGCTGATGACAATGGCAGTGAAGGCAGGACGACCAGGCTGTGGGCCAATGGAGGCCTCTGGAGGTAGCACTTTGCCAGCTCCCCCTGTGGAACTGGGTCCCAGCCAGTACCCCTGCTGTCTCTGCTCCCCACCCAGCAGTGGGGCATCACCCCCACCCCAGCCTCTTCCTCTCCTGGCGAGAGGCCCTGCCTCCTGCCCATTCTCTTCCTGAACCTGCCCTTATAAGGCCACCAGCTCAGGAGACGTGTGTGTTCTGTGTCCTCTGGGAAGTTGCCCACACAGCGTCATCCACTGTTTTACTGCCCAAGATTTTTAACCTATGATTTTATTTATTTATTTATTTATTTATTTATTTATTGTCATTAAAGGGATGTTTTAAGCCTTTGCAGAGACATTAACTGGGTGTTGGGTGAAAGCGGAAGGATGGAAGCCAGGAGGCCCTGGACCCAGGACAGACCAGCCCCAGGCCATGGCTTAATCCCAGTCCCTCAGCTGCCAAACAATCCCATGAGCCTCAGCAGGCCTTGTGCTGAGCACCAGGAAGAGAAGGGAGATGGGGATCCTCTGGAAGACTGGTGCTGGGGCAGTGTGGGCAGCCTCCAGGTGGAGGGGTGATGCCTGGTCTGCAGGAGCATGAGCCTGGCTGAGGTACATAGAAGGGGACACAACTTAGTACAACTGAGACCACAGTGGTCGCTCCAGTGTGCTGGAGGGCCGCCTTCTCCATTTCCTTGCACCTATTCCATTCTATTCTGAGGCCACAAAGCCATCCCCAATTTTTCTTAAGTGACACCCAGTGACCTTGGAAGACTTTCCCCTGCTGGCTGTGGGCCTTCTTAGTGTGTCGAGATGCCTTGTCCTCCCCTGACCAGAGGGTGGGGGCACGTCACCCACACAGGGCCAGGCCGAGTCTGCAGTGTGACCTTGGAAGCTGGAGCATCCTCATTCGGGCTGCAGCTCCAGAGGGCTGGCCATAAGCAGCAGCTTCTGCTAGGGCCCCTTGCCGCAGCTAAGCTCCTATCCCTCCCCAGCCAGGGGCTCTGGCCTTCCCATGGAGCCTGGGGCTGCCCCAAGACCTCCTGATAGAATCCTGTCCTCTTGAACTTGGTCGAGGGTAGCTGCCCTTGCTGATGGCCACAGCACTCTGATGGAGGCAACGAGAGAATCTGATTAAAGGCAGCGGCCACACGGGGCAGAGAGTGTCCCGTCGCTCAGGGAAACTCATCAAAGGTCTAAGACTTAAAGTGGGAGGACGGTTCTCACGGAGGGGTTTATCTCCATCAAGGGGCTTATCTTGTGGTCCTATAACTGCCCAAGGGGCTGCTTCCTTCATTCCTCTGTGAAGAACTGGGCACCAGCCCTGAACCTGGCTTGTCTCTCTGACCTGGATTGCTGGCCCAGCTGGAATGTACTCCAAAGCATTTGTTGAATAAAGACAGAAGAAGGAAAGAAGGGAAACCCATGAAATTAAGCCCACAGAGGGATGGCCCCTGCTGAAAGGTAACTGACTTCCACACTGGTTTCACCAAAGTGCCGGGGAAAGTGCTCCCCAGACAGTATTTTTTGTTTGTTTAAGATTTTATTTATTTATTTGACAGACAGAGATCACAAGTAGGCAGAGAGACAGGCAGAGAGAGAGAGGGAAGCAGGCTCCCCGCCGAGCAAAGGGCCTGATGTGGGGCTCGATCCCAGAACTTTGGGATCATGACCTGAGCCGAAGGCAGAACTTTAACCCACTGAGCCACCCAGGTGCCCCGATCCCCAGACAGTATTAAGGGAAGCTCTGGGTCTTGGGAGAACACCGTCAGTGTGGTGATTTCAAGGGACAAAGGCAGCTAGTCCCCATTCCTCAGTGCCCTGCTTCTCAGAGCCTGGGAGGACCACATGTGGAGCCTGGTAACTGCTAGGAGGGTGCCGGTGTTAATCTGTGCAAGGCCTGCTAGTCTCCCAGGAAGGAATAGTGGTCCAAGTTGGTTTGTCACCCCCTGATGTCCTCTTTTGGGGAGCATGTGGTCCCTTTTAGATGGCAGCAGAGCTAAGCAGAGACAAGCATGGATCACCATCCCACAGTCCAGAAGCAGGGACCGCACTCTCTATGGTGGACCAGGCTGTGCTCTGAGGATAGGAGTGGGCACAGGTCAAGGAAGCCACCACCCCGGTCTCTCCATCCCAACTATAGGCTAGGTGGGGACAGGTGACCAAGGGATGGCCTAGCTGCAGTCCGGGGCTGTTTTCTGAGTTCAAGCTAGGTCACTGTTTCTGAAGCTAAGTGTGTGGACTTCCCCAGGGTGCAGAGCCTCAAGTTAGAGGTGCTGGGCCAAGCATCATCGGGCTAACACATTTCAGAATGTGGCTGAGAGGTCTCACATGCCTGCCCCTCCACCTTTTCCAGCCTATGTCCCCAAGGTGACACCAGGTCAAGGAGTTATAACCCAGAGACAATGGTGGCAGATGCTCTCAAGGCCCACAGCCCCTCTTTGGGAATCCCAACCACACCATGTAGTCATTGATTATCTCTTCCACCTGAAGCCAGACCGACTATTATTGGCAAGACA
This sequence comes from Mustela putorius furo, assembly GCF_011764305.1. NCBI lineage: Eukaryota > Metazoa > Chordata > Mammalia > Carnivora > Mustelidae > Mustela > Mustela putorius. The sequence goes on along the minus strand of NW_025422045.1, from coordinate 8,704,861 downwards.
ATCCGCTGCCCTGGCCTAAGGGCAGAAGGCTTTCTGGTTTATTGACACTTGCTGGGGGCTTCGCACCGTCCTAAGCTCCTTCTGCGTCCTATCTCACTCAACTCCCCATAGTCCTCATCAACAGACACCATCTGAGGTTCACAGAAGTTAACATCTGTCCAAGGCCATGTGGTCAGAAGGTACTAGTGCTAGAGTTAGAATCCAGGAAGTCTGAGCTGGAAGCTGGAGCATCCGGGTTCTCCTCACCATGGACCTGGCACACACACTCCCCCACCTCACCATACAGCAAGCACGTACACCAGATGGACTAACATCTTCAATGACAGATACAAAGTGGGGCTCAGAGAGGTCATACAACCAAGACAATCTCACCCAGCAAATGGATGGCAGGGATGGGTGTGGGATGAGCATCTCCAGGGCTCCCCTTCTGTATCCTGCAGGACCCCTTGTTTAAACCTGATAAAGGTCAGGTCTGGACAGGGCCATAGAGATCCAGACTCTACCTAGAGGCTGGCACTGGGGACCTGCCTGGTCCCTCCCTTGGGAGAGGACAGCGGAAGCTGTGCTCCCTGAAGCTCATGCATCTGCTTCTGTTTCCGTTCCCAGCCACTCCTCAGAGAGTTTCTAAAGGTCAGTTTTTTCCCCTCAAATTCAAGTGGCTGGGGAGGCAAGGCCCTAGCTTCCGGACCCTGGAGGCACCACCCCTTCTGGTAAGATGTTCTTCTGGTTCCCATCACTGCATAATCAGGCCAAGGCACTGAATTGGACCTTTTCCAGTATGCCTTGCTGTGCTCAAATGTAGCCACTCAATGACAGATGCCCAGAGAGATGAGGGCCAGAAGGGACAGGGCACGTATCTCAACAAGAAAGAGATGGCACATTCACATTGGGTCACCAAGGACTATTTACAAAGGCTGAAAGGCTACTACAGGGAGAGTGCAAGGCCAATGACACAGACACTCTCACCACTCCTAGGCCTGGAGAGTGAGGGGAGGTGGTCACCTAAGAGGAGCTGTGACTTGGGTCAGCGGAGGGGAAAAGATCAGTCAGGGGCAGCCCTGCAGGGAGGGAGCCAGGAACAAAACCCGCTGACATCCCACTCCTCTCTACCCCCTACCTTCTGGTAGTGTCTCCCATCTGACCTGGAGTCAAGGGAGCTCAGGGATCTGACCCCCAAGGGCAGCCTCCTGGGCTACAGATTGTGAGAAAGGGACAGTGGATCTGCAAGGCCAGATGGGAGTCCTGAAGCACAGGGCAGGATGAGGGGCTTGGTACTGGCATTCAAGAAATGGGATATCTGGCTTCCATATTCACCACTCAGACACCTCCTGTGGATCCACACTTCCTACAGAATAAGGCCCAAGTTAGCCTGGCATTCAAAGCTCTTTCCACTCAGGTTCCAACCTCCCTCCCTAATGCGAAAGCTACTGGCCTGCTTCACATAATCTGTCTGCAGAGCAACTCTATCCAGTAAGTCTTACCATGATGAACGTTTTATAAAGAAACCAACTCTGCCCAGAGGACACAGCAGGCATGTGATGGAGCTGGAGGATGAACCCAGGTCCCCTGATGCCAAAACCAGTCCTGCGTCCTCACTGAGTGATAAGATAAGTGCACAGACTGCTGGACAGTACCCAACTCTTCCCAACCCTGCCTGCCTCCCAGATGGGGTCCCGAGAAAGCGAGGGGGTGGAGAAGGGAACGTGGAAGCTGGGCTTACTGCATGCAGGCCCCTAGGTTCCCAATTCGCTCTCCTAACAATCCTCTGCGGCAGGGATTGTCCTCCTTGTCTGGACTGGAGACACTTTCATTACAGCAAGCTCAAGCTACTTAGCTGTGGTCCCAGAGCAGTTAGTGTCAGAGCCCAGGCTGGACTCCAAGAGGAGCTGGCTACCTAGCAGACAGAGCTGGCCCTCTGCAGAGCCTCGGTCCCTTCCTTCCACCCCGACCCACTTAGTGAGCTCCCTCCCAGCGCCCCGACAGTCAGGACTGTGGGGTTACGCACATCTACGGAAGGCCGGAAGGCCGCTGTTAGAATGGAAACAGGTTCCTGGAAAGAGAAGTATACCTGGCCAAAGGCATCAGGTTGCACTTAGGGTTATCAAATGGTGAAGGGCCCAGGTGCCCAGATGCAACCATTAGAGCTCAATTCCTTCGTCTCTGTCCGCTGAAAGAAAGCAGGGTGCTGAAAACAATGCTACGCCAGAGGGGGAGACTTATTGGGAACAGTAAGGTTGGAGGTCTGGAATCAGGGAGGGCAGGTCATTGTGGGGAAGCGCCCTCCAGGTGTCCTGAGGGCAGCACAGAGATGCAGCCTGGTGTGCTGGGAAAAGGATTCCAGAGGCGTGGGCTTTAGCTCAGGGTGGTGTGTAGCATTGCTGTGTGTCTCTAGGTAAGTTACTTGCCTCCCCTCTCCCCGCTACCCCAGAACTTCCCTCCCCGCTCCAGCCACACAAAGGAGGGGTTGCACAGAAGGTTTATACCCTGGTCCAAGACTCTGCAGCCCCACGAAAGGCCTCCTTTATGTTTTGTTAGTTGTTGAAGCGAGTCACCAGAGAGGGGGGCTCCTCCTTTTCATGCTTCCCACTCCAGCTGGGGCCAAATCATGTGGAGATGAGCCTGGAGAGACTGCTCCTTGGGGGTCCCGCATTCCATGCTCTGATCAGGTGCCCACAGGAGGCCTTTCTGCCCACATGTGTGCCTCCTACCAGCACAATTAACATGCCACCCTTATTCCTGGCAAATGACAGCAGCCTGAAGCAGAGCAATTAGGGTGAAAAAGAGGCCCAGCTGCTTGAGCCCAAAGATAAATAAACAGAGGGCCTGTGCGTATTCAGCCGCCAAGAGGAGTGATTCTTCACGGGGTGATTAGCGCTTCCAACTCCAGTCTCCTCCCCTCTACTGAAGGCGGAGAAGTGACCTGTGAGCTGCAGTTATCAGACCCCACTCTTCCCTGGAAGTACCAAGGACCCCCCAGCTCATCACCTCCCCCTGAAAGTCTTCCCTGGTCACCTGCCCAGCCCCACCCCCTGCCCAAACTCCTCTGAAATCCGACAGCCCCGAGTTTTTCTTCTGATAGATCAATTCATTCATTCCTTCTTTTGACATACATTGAGCACCATTCATTCATTAAATAATTAAGCCCTGGGGTGCCTGAGTGGCTCAGTTGGTTAAGTGTCTATCTTCGGCTCAGGTCATGATCCCAGCGTCCTGGGATGGAGTCCCACCTCCTCTGGCTCTCTGCTCAGGGAGAAGCCTGCTTCTCTTGCTCCCTCTGCCTGCTGCTCCACCCTGTTTTTGCTCTCTCTGTGTCAAATAAGTAAAATCTTAAAACAACAACAACAACGAAAAAAGTAAGCCCCTACTATGTTCTAGTTACTGTTCTGGGTCCTGGTGAACAGACAAAAATCTCTGCCTTTGTGGAGCTCAAGTTTTAGAAGGAGGAAACAGACACTAAAGAAGTAAAAGTATAGCATAATAGATGATGCTAAATGTTATGGAGGGAAATAAGGGAGTAAGAAATGCAGAGAAGAGGAAGGTAGATTTTAAGGGATGGGGGGCGGTTAGGAAAGTCCTCAGAATGAAGGTGACATCTGAGCAAAGGCCTGTAGGAGGTTGGCAGTCAGCCAGGGGGCTAAGTGAGAGAAGTGTGCCTGGCACAGATACCTGTGCAAAGGTCCTGAGGTTGGAGTGTGCATGGTGTCTTTGAAGAACAGCAATGAGCCCGGGGGGAGAGTGGTGAGAGATGAACTGAGGGAGGAAATGGGGCAGGGGATCCCGAAAGCACTGAGGCTTTCACTCAAGTGCAATGAACGACCCAAATCTCTGAATGGAGAAGCAATGAGGTCTGGCTGGCTCTTCATTGGATGGCTCTGGCTGCCACATGAGCAGACTGAAAGGAAGCAAGCAGGCAAGTAGGCTCTGGGTGGAATGTGGGAAGTTCTGGCTTCTCCTTCTGCCTCTGTCAGGCAGGCTATAGAACCACAACAGAGGGGTGCCTGGGTGGCTCAGTGGGTTAAAGCCTCTGCCTTCGGCTCAGGTCATGATCCCAGGGTCCTGGGATCAAGCCCCACATCGGGCTCTCTGCTCACCAGGGAGTTTGCTTCCCCATCTCTGTCTCTGCCTGCCTCTCTGCCTACGTGTGATCTCTGTCTGTCAAATAAATAAAATCTTAAAACACACACACACACACACAACAGAATAGTTTCCAGCGAGAGGGAAGCTTGGGGTGCAAGGCTTCCAGAATAGGGGGCAAGGAGAAATTGTATGGAGGACTGGAGGGAGCCCAGAGAGTTGGGCTACAAGGCTGCCATGGAAGCTCAGGAAAATGCTCCTTGCTGCAGTAATGTGTGTGTGTGTGTGTGTGTACGTGTGTGTGTGTGTACATCTCTCTGGAAGGATAGACTTTTCAGAGTGGGCCAGTGGGCTGGGATGGAGAGATTTTTAAACCCTGCCTTCTGGGTTTAGTAACCCCTAAGTGTCTCTTTATATTTGCCCCCGCCCCTCCCCAGCACCTGCCTCGTACCTGGTTTGGCCTTCCACACCATACCTTCACTCAGTGGTCACGTCTAGGTGCCAGGATATAAGAGGCTAAGAATCCCAAGTTTTGTTTCCATGTCCTTGCTCTTCCACTTGACTGGCTACATGACTTTGGGTGACTCGTTTCAGCTTTCTGCTGGCTTCTCACCTACAAACAGACATAGTGACCATACTTGCCGAGGGTGGTGGGCTGTGAGAGGAACAACAGAGTCCGACCTGTAAGGTCAGAGAAGATGGGCTGTATTATGAAAACCTCCCTGACACTTCATGAGAGGGAGGGAAATCTGTGAAAATGCAAAACCCCCTCAGGGTCTTCACAAGTGATTAGCACCCTCAGGCAGCTAGCCATTAGATGCCCAGCTAGATCCTAAAGCAAGAGAACTCAGGATAGCTATTTTTCCTAACACAGGGAAAGAGGGAGGGCTGGGTTTAGGGGAATAGGTGAACCACAAGTAGAGATGGTGCAGAAAGAAAGGTAACAGGGAAGGGAGTGTTAAGGAGTCTGGCAGAAATACCCTGTCCATCTCCAAATATCAGAGAAGCAGGGAGGCAGTCCCAGAAAACAAGCATGTGGCCTTGGGTTCAAGGCTGGGGCTCTGCTACTTCCTAGTTGTGTCTCTTCCAATCATGTGACCTTTGGGTGTTTGGGTTTTTTAAATCTTCAAGGGTAGGGGTTTTGCCAAGCTGCCTAACACTTAGAATTCTCACAGAGTTTAAATAAGTCAACTGTGGGAAAGCACACTGTGAACAGTGTTATTATTACTTTTTTTTAAAAAGATTTTATTTATTTATTTGACAGAGAGAGATCACAAGTAGGCAGAGAGGCAGGCAGAGAGAGAGGAAGCAGGCTCCCCACTGAGCAGAGAGCCCGATTCCGGGCTCAATCCCAGGACTCTGAGATCATGACAGGAGCCAAAAGCAGAGGCTTAACTCACTGAGCCACCCAGGCACCCCTGAACAGCGTTATTATTATGCACAAAAGACATCTCAGAAAAGGCTGCTCTGGACCAAGAAATATCACAGCCCCAGGAGCCAACAGGCCTTGCCTGGGCAGGTCCACACAGCCAGCTGCAAAAGCTGACATGCACAAAGCTCTGTGGGTCGCAAGAGCAGATGAGCCAATGGATCTCGAGATTGCAAATTTCAGGGCTGAGCACTAGGCAGGAGGAGTGAGCACAGAAGAGCATGCTCTGAACTGTTACGAAAAATTATCCGTAACTTGGACATAGACGGAAGGACTGTATATCTTTTCAATGTTGTTGTGGGGTAGGGTTGAACAGCTAAGAATTCTCTCAGGAAAAACTAAATCCCTGTTTCACAATTTACTATTGACTAGAGTCCTGACTTTGTGAAGCTACACGCTCACTTGTACCTGCATAAATAATAGGTAGATGTGTGTATGCAGAGGTGCAAAGGTTTTTCAGTCCAGTACAGAACCACGAAAGTTATGGTTTTATTGTCCTGGAAGTTAACCAGCTTCACCTCTTATCTTAGCAAATTTATTTCAACAGGTCTTTTCCAACTAAAGACACAAATCTCTGTCTCTCAAATGTTCCTCTGAACCAGTTTTCCATTCTTCTGGTTCCTTTGTTAACAACTTAAATAAAACTTTGACACGTGGTAACAATTATACTGTGATGGAATCAGAAAGGGAGGGGCTCTGTTATGCTTCAGCATGAGGACAGTGGCTCTGGGTGCATCGCTTGGCCTCTGGGCCTCACGTATCTCATGTGTCTGCCATTGAGAGAAGGTACCGAACTCCCAGGACTGAGGCAGTGTTGGAGCAGGAAGACGGATGTGAAAGTACTTTGCACATTATTCACAGGATGCCAAAGTCAGGATTTATTGTTGTGATTTGGGCTACTCCAGGGCTGGCAGATGCCAGGTTTCGGAGGGCAGCATTCCGCAGGGCTTGGGATATAGGTCAGGGGCAAAGCCTGCTCCAGGCAGCCCTGACACTAGGCTCCGCGCTGATGTTACATTCTATACTTCTGACGAGGCTGGAATTTCCCACAGGCCTCAGGTCTTCGAAGATAGAGACCATTTAGGGCACTTAGGGCATGGAGAAGCTGAGGACTCGGGTAGGCAGGTGACCAGAAATCAGGATAGGAGTATTCTAAAAGAGGGACAAGAGTCTTCCTCTAATACCAGTTCCCTAAGTAAGACAGCCTCTATGGCCTGGGTTCTTTCAGGACCTCATCATTTGGTTCTGTAGGTGGGGAAGTTTTCAGGTCAGTTGATAGGACAACGGGATCTCTGCCCTTGTTATCTGCACACGTGCACGGTTTCACACATATACAGAAGGAAGTCATTCAGAGGTCCAATGAGCAATGCAGATGGCCAAGGTCGGGAACAGCCAACCCTGCACAGAGGAGGTAGGTACAGGGCCAACAGAGGGGTGGCGGGGGCAGGGGGAGAGGAAAGGCATTCCAGGCCCAGAGAATGGCAGGAGCAGAGACTTGGAGGAGACAATTAACCTGCAGAATGCGGAGGAGGATGCAGTTAGACCTGGTCAGGATTGGGCTCTTGCCTTGAGTGACCTAAAGTCATGGAAGTTAATAATCCACTGCCCACAGGGTGATGGCAAAAAAGGGAGTGGGCAAGGGCTTGCAACTGACTTCTCTCCGCCAGTCCGCATCCTGTGAGGGGTTGTGGGGAGCCCATTCTCTCTCATAGGTGTCACCCCAGGTTCAGCTCAGTTATTGTCTCTACAAGCCATGCCAGCCTCGCCCCCTCCTCAAATGCCTCCATCCACAGATGTTCTGCCTTAAAGGCTGTGCTCACAGAGCCTCCTCCCATCTGTTCCAGCTTTCCCCCATCTCTTCTGAGCCCTGTTTCCATCATCTGAACCTCCCCCCTGCAGCAGCTAATTACCCTGCCTCTCTTCTTCACCCTTCCTGGAGTTAAATATTTTTCCTTTCCCTATTTTCCCTTTGTCCTGATTTCTTCAATACTATTTTATTCCACTGTGAGGTTTTGGTCTCTTTTTGTTTGCATACTGACTTTAGCCCTCAGTGGATCAAGACAAGTGTGTGCAAACCTTGGTCTTGGGCTAGACTCTAGGCTTTGTAGACCCCTCTAGCAACTACAGTGACCTTGGCCTAGCACTGTACAAGACACACAGTAGGTGCCTGATTCTTGCCAACTGACTGGAAGTTTGATTAACATCGCTTAACTCACTCCCAGTAATGCTCAATTATTGGCCCATTCAGACACAAGCCTGGATTATTGAAATCCTACCCCCCAACCCAATCCACTGGCATTGTGACCCACCACCTCTCAGCAGAGCCCAAGTAATTTGAAGGCTCAGACCCCAGCCCCATTGTTACTCTCTGAATTTCTTGGACTTGTTCATATCATCACAAGGCCCAAGACCTGCATGTCTCAACCAGGGAGACAGAATTTCCAAGCAGCTTCGAAGGCCAGCCTTATAGACTCAGCCATGGCTCAGCGAAGACTCGGGATAGCCCCTGCTAAAGGCCAACTCAGAATCACAGTTCTGGTGTTGTTGGGGCCACAGGCCCGGGAGTGCCAGGAGGAAGCCTCAGGAGGAAAGTCTGCAAGGACCCGGGCCTTGGGAAGCCGGCCTTCTCCCTGAGCAGCCTCCAGGTGTCACCCTCGATGGCATAGAGCAACGTAAACATGCGATTGACCGTATAGACTGTGTCGCCGCGCACCACCGCCGTGAAGAGCGCTCCCTTGCTGTTGACAAACTGGCCAGGCAGTGCGGTCCACTGACCCGTAGCCAGGTTGAGGCAGTCGATGGCGCAGTGGAGGAAGTCGTCTTTAGGTCCGTTGCGCACCACGTAGAGGCTGTCGCGGTGGGCCACCATGCAGTGACCGTAGCTCTGCGGACGCCGCAGCTCGGCCACCTGCAGCCACGTGTCCGCCTTCACAGCGTACTCCACCACAGCCGTGGTGTCGGCCGGCCGCCACAGACACACGAAGAGGCGGCCACGTGCCTGGGCGCAGGGCACTCCCGCGGCCGGCTGGGGCAGGTCGGCCACGAAGCTCCAGCAGCCCGCGGCTGGGTCATAGCTCTCCACAGAGCTCATGGGCGTCCTCTGGAACTCGCCGCCGATGGCATAGAGACGGCCGTCGAAGCCGGCCAGCGCCAGGTCATAGCGCGGCTGGTGCGGGCTGGGGAACTCGCGCCACGTGCCTCCCTCGGGGTCGTAGCAGAAGCCCAGCTCCGCCACCTCCTTGCTGGCACCCCGCACGCCGCCCACGATGTACAGCTTGTTGCCCAGCGTGGCCACGCCCGCCAGCAGTGTGCTGGCCTCCAGGGGCAGCGCGGCCAGCGTGCGCCACGTGTCCTCCTCCTCGTCCAGGTAGCACACCGTGCGGGACGCGTCCTCCAGGAAGCCCGGCGCCGGCGTGTGCGTGCTCACGGCCACGTAGCTGCTGGGCCGCAGCGCCGCCACGTAGGCGCGGGCCTCGGGCAACGCTAGCTCGGCCGCCAGCTCGCGCCTGCCATCGCGGATGAAGAGCGCGGCGCTGTGGAACACGTCGTGCAGGCCGAACACTGCGGCCGCGTCGCACAGCAGCGCGCAGTTGTCCGACGTGAGGCTGTACTCCAGGAAGCGCGCCAGCGCCGGCGCCTGCAGAAAGGCGGCGCACTCTACGGCCTGCAGCAGCTCCTCGTCGGCCGCCAGCGCGGGCCGCTCGCCGCGCAGCACCTGCAGCGTGGTGTGGAAGCCGGCGGCGCTCAGCGCGCCCAGGCGCACCTCGGCCGCGCGCGTCTCCAGCATGCCGGAGCGGAACAGACCGCGGAAGAAGCCGCAGTGCTCCACCAGCAGGGCCCGCTCGGCCTGGAAGAGCTGGTCGTCCACACGCACCTGCACCGTGGGGGCCTCTGGGGCCCGTGGCATGGCGAGCCGGACGGGCGGGGGCCGCCGCCGGGGGGCTTGGATTCAGCGGCCACAGACTCTGGGGCTCCCCCCGGAGCGGAAGAAACTTCCCAGGGGATATAAATATCTCCCTGGCTAAAGATAGTACGGCTCATGTGATGTGGTGGCCGGCAAGCTGGATGGCTGTGGGCCCGCGGGCATCGGGAGACGTGCAGGGTCACTCACTTCCCTATGGGAAATAGAAACAGTAGTGACCCCGTATTGAGTACCGATTGCATGCAGAGCACTGTGAGGGCCACTTGCAAAGATTTCCCCATTTAACCTGCACTAAAGGTGCTGTGTGGGCTTGTGCAAGAATCCTAACTCTGACCTTGTCTCCTCAGAATGTGACTAATAATAACACCCTTTTCATGGTATTGAGGCAATATCCATAAAAGTGTTTGAAATGAGGCTCAAAGAAATTACATGACGTGTCCAAGGTCATTCAACTGCGAAGAAGCAAGGACAGGATTCATACCTGGCTCAGCCCATTGGTTCGTGGGGTGGGGTGGGGGGGGCGAGGTACTTGGGCACTGGGGGGCAGAGGGAGAGGTAGAGCAAGATAGAGTGGACTAGGCTGGGTCTGGAGCAGGTTCTAAAGATTTTATTTGTTTGTTTGCTTGTTTGTTTGAGAGAGAAAGAGTGTACTGAGCATAGGGGAATGGCAACTCAAGCCGGCGGGCGCCGAGGTCAGAGCCCAGTGGGGGACTCAATCTCATGACCCTGAAATCAGGATCTGCAGGAGACAAAATCAAGAGTTTGTGTTTATCCAGCTGAGCCACCCAGGCGCCCTATGGAACAGGTTCTAATTTGGCTTGAACCTCTGCCCCTGACTCTGAGCTAGTTTAATCTCCTTTTTAGCCTTGATTTCCTGGGAGCATAGCCTGTCAACGTCCAATGACTCTCTCCATGTGAAAGTACTCCTTGACTTGGTTTGGGAATGAGAAGCTGATGTCTACTCCCCACTTATCCATCCATTGCTGTGTAGCTCTGGACCTTGGGAAAGGGTCCCCTTGGGAAAGGGGATTGCATGTCTATAGATGGGAAGGGGAAGGGTTTCTTGAAATAATAATAGTTAACACTGAACTTGCATTGTGTCAGGCACTTTTGTAAGCACTTCGACTTCTATGGTCCTTAGAATAAGCCTATGAATAGATACTGTCATTTTTTCCTCATTTACTAGATGGTTACCCATGTATTGCTTACAGAAACACTATGAGTTTCCATGGATGAAAAGACTAAGGAAGGCACCAGGAGTTTCGTCACATGCCCAAGGTCACATGGCCAGAGAGTGGCAGAGCTAAGACTGGCTTGTAGCTGTCTCACTGTAGAGCATGCGGCCCTAACCATTGTGCTCTGCATCCTGTCTGTGTTACAAATGCTGGCTATTCACCTCTTGCCAGGAGGTCACAACTGGAAGGAACTTCAGGTTCATATGGTTTTACCCCTTCATTTACAGTAGAGGACCAAAAAGGGAATTGCCCAGAGTCACATAGCTTGGGACAGACAGCCCCAGGCCTCCTGCTCCTCACCCCAGGGTATTTTCCCCATTGTAGAGAACTTTCCTGAGTGACCAACTAAGACTTTGGGTTCCAAAATGTCCAGTGGAACAGAGCTTAGTGACTTTTTCCTGCCATCTTATTCTACAGGGGGGGAAACTGAGGCCCAGACCTGTGTAGGATGGTATCTGCCATTCAGGACATCATGTTCAACTACAGGCTTTCTTGAGGAGGTTGGAGTGGCTTACAATGACAAAGCCAGAGTTGGGAAGCAGCAGGAGAAATTTTATCACCCCTAGGACACAAACACACATGCACAGATCCTCCCGTATGAATCGCAGACTGCAGACCTGACACAGATTTGCCTCTTGTGCCAGGAACTCCCACCCAGTTCACTCCATCAGAGCAGGGCTGGGATATGGGGACCACTTGTGTGAGCCTGGGAAGCCAAAGGCCTGGAGGAGGCAGCCAGAAATATCCAGGACACTCTGCCCCAGGGACTAGACAGGAAGAGTAGGAGGAGATAGAGGGGGTGGGCAGGAGTCCTCACAAATACTATCCCAGGCCCTCTGCCAGCCTCTCTTCTTCCCTGAGGCCAAACACTGGCCGAAAGCATGACAGTCCCTCTCTTGGAGGAAAGTGGACTCTGCAGTGCCCAGTCCTGATTCTGTCCTTGCTGGTGGCCCCAGGGGGTAGGGACAAGGTGTCTGACTGTTCCCATTTCACAGATGAGGAAAAGAGAGTCTCACAGATGGCATGGACTTTTTCTTGTTATGAATGAAGACGTGGGACTGGGTTGAACCCTGTCTGCTGCCCAGTCCCCAGCCCAGTACTAGCCTTTTCTTAGGGCAGGGAAACAAGTGCCTCCTGCCAGGCCCAAGCTAAGGAACAGGGTTGGGGAGGGGCTGATCCCTGGGGAGAGAGTTTCCTCCCAAATGGTCTGCTTCAGGCAGCTGGTACCTGGAAGACACAACAAATAGAACCAGTGCCTGCCCCTCTCCTCAGAGGAGTGGAAGGAGAGCAACTCTTCCTGGCCGAAGCTGGCTCCCAGTGCCAGTTTTTCACAAGTCCAGCCCTGGCTTCAGTGGTTTGGGACATTGTGCACACACCCAGCACTGACCCTCAGTAGCCAAGCACTAGGGAGGGGGTCAGCGAAGGTGGGGGTTTATGGTTCCAAGGCTGGGCAGAGGACCAGCCCTTTGGTCCTGCTTCCAAGGCCCCAGTGGGGTGTTGTCTGCAGCTGGTGTGAGTTTCCTCTACCCAGGCAGTGAGCATCCCTCTGGGACTTGGAGAGGATGAGGAACTATCCTGGCTATGGGCAGCCCACGGAGTTCCCAGGCTCTGCCCGACCTCACACCAACCTCCCTCTCACCACTTTGCACCCCCATACTGGGTGATGTTCAGGGTGGGAGCAAGGAAAGGGAGACTGTGTCTGTGTCAGACTCTGAGCCTTTCTAGAGCACATACCCAGCTTTGTTCATCTCTCTATCCACAGTGATTGGCACACAGTGAGTGGTCTGTTAAGTGGACTCCTGGACCCTAACCTAAGTGGGAGTCTCCGGTGTGAAAGGAGACACAACCCCTGTCCCAAAAGAGCCTGTAGTCTGATAAAGGAGACACAGCCCCTAGGTGCCCCGGCCCTCATGGTGGACTCCTGGCCTTGCCGCCCATGGCAGTGTTTCTGCACACAGCGTAGCAAGGAGCTTGCCAGGTTTGAGGAAGAACACTGGACCAGGAGTCAGGATTCCTGCCTGGCTCTAATGCTGGTACTACCACTGATGTGCAAAAGCCATCCAACCTCTCTAGGCCTCAGTTCTTCATCTATAAAGTGGAGCTTGGATCTGACATCTAAGGTTCTGTTTAGTGCTGACACCTGAATTTATCACTGAACAGCCACAGAAGGGCTTGTCATATTGTGTCTCCACAATATGGAATACAGTGACAACATCACACAGGGCTCCCCAAAGCTTAGCTTTATGTGGAAGTGGCTCTTGGGGGGTGGGTGGCAAGTGTAGGACCTGGCATGTGGAAATCATCACAGGCCCCACCAATCAGACCTGCACATGCCCCACTCATTCACTTCAGAGACACCTATTGAACACCTGTTGCAAGTTCACTGCTGGGCCAGGTGCCACATCGTCTTCATTTTGAATGCCTCAGGGCTCCTCATAAGAGCCTTGAAGATTGGGGGTAAGGGATAAGGAGGGTTGGGCTACTTGCTCTTGCAGAATATCCTCCCTTGACTTTCAGTGTCCAAACTACTGGTTGCTAAACAATTGTGGCTTCTTGGTGGGTGAGAAGTATGTGCTGTTCATGTCCGGGGGAGTGGAGGAAACTATCATTTTGCTTTTTTGGGCCATGGGCCAAACTCTGGGTGAGACACTTTCATATTATCTCTTCTAACCCTTAATATTACCCCTATTTTAAAGATGAGGAACTGAGCCCCAGAAGAGAAAAGTAGCTTATTCCATGGTCTGACAGTAAGTGGCTGATTCTAAAGGTCTTTCCAGTCCATAATGGGCGCTTCCAGGTGGATAAGCAGCCCAGACGAGGAGACAGAGGTTGGGGAAAGGGACTGGTTGCAGTTGTGAGACTGGCACTGTTTTCCTCCCAAGTCTCATAAGAGGGGCAGACCTTGGGCACTTAGCAGTCAAGGCCAAGGGCCTGAGTAACCAGCTGGCAGCTAGTTTAAATCTCTGACCTAGATGAGAGGTCCGAGATCTCTTCCTATCCTGCAAGTTATGATGGAGTCTCCTTACAACACCTCTTTGAAGTGGTCACCTCCTTGGTTGCCTTCAATGTTGGAAGGTTCACTTCCCCTAAAAAACAATCTCTTGTAACTAGGGACAGCTCAGATGGTTCACACGAAGCTCGAACCTACCTCTTTGCAGTGCCCATCTACTGGCTGGTCTTAGCCTCACACAAACAGGGCTATAACAGAGCCCAAATTTATACCCAATTGGGCCTACAGAGCTCCACAGCTTACCCTCTCTCCAGGAGTTCTCTGATGTGATTGGTTCTCTCCCAATAAACCCCATTCAGAACCAGTCTGTCCTCACAAGACTGGGGCCAGCCCAGGAAGGTGGCTGGAACTTGATTGCCACTTTTTTCCCATCTACAACTCAAAGGAAAACCCTTGGCGATTAGCTCTGTGAGTGATTCTGGCCTGAGGGTGTAATCTAAACAGATTTTTCCCAACACTTTACAGTCTTAATAACACAGCTGGCTTAGCATTATCTCCTACAAATACAATTAGGCTGAGTCAGTATTCAAGTCCTATGCGTGAAAATAATTTTCCTTCCTGGTTGAGAAGTTAGTACCATGAGGCTCTGACCCCAGACTCTGCCTGTTGATCTGGCTTTCCCTGATTTCTTTTTCCTGTGGGTGAGTAGATTAACTGGGGCAGGGAGGGGGAGTTGGAGAGGGGCGTGGGGGGGAGAAGGGCTGCTGTAAGAGGTCTCTGAGACTCCCATACCCTACCCCCGCCCCACTCTAGCTGTGAAGTATATTTCAAAAGAGAGGCTCCACTGGCTTCTAGAAAGTACTCAGACCTGGTGTTGTGTCACTCTCTGTTAGGCCTGAATCACGTCATGGAATTTTGGATTTATTTTCCCCTTCTTTTAGTACTATAGATGGCGACACCAATGCTCAAAGAAGTGAGGTGACTTGCCCAGGGTCATCCCGTGAAGAGCTGGCACTAGGCCCTAAGTGTCTGGATTTCCCTTTGCTCTGAGTCCATCATGACCAGATTTACCCTGGGTCCCCCCAAAAATGACAGGTGACCCCTCCCAGGCTTGTCCAGCAATCCTAGAATCATTATAGGCAAGAGAGAATACCAGGTTTTAGAATCAAATGCCCCATTTGCACACTAGGCGTCAAACACATGCAACTCATTAGCTCCCAGGAGAAAACTAATCCAGGATGGGTTAAGTTTCTTGAAGCTGGACCCATACTGACCATGAAATGTTGGTTAAGGCTCCTTCCTAGGAGCCAGGGGTTCTGCCTGGGGGTTGTTGCAGTGATTCTTGAGTCCCCATACGGAAGAGCAGGATAATGTGGTGGGGAAGTGTTGTGCCAGGGGTGAGCTGGTTTTAACTGTGACCTAGAGAAAGGCCAAAGCTGGGAGTTGAACCAGGAAGGCTTCCCGGAGGAGGAGGCGGGCGGGGCCAGCTTGGTAGAACAAAGGAAGGAGTGAATTTTCTTGCAGGTGGTAAGAGATTGAGCCGAGGCTCAGATAAGGCTGGAAACATCCCTCCCCCCTAGCCCCCTACCCAGGGCCACCTCTCCGGTCTTTGTCCTTCCTTGCAGGGTCCGGGGGCGCTCCGGGAGGTGACAGTGCCCGGCCCTCGAGGCGGAGCCAGCTGTGGGGTGCGCGGCCGGTCCGGAGCTCCGTCCCAGGGTGGGGAGCGGGGGTGAGCAGGCCCCGCGGGGGGCTCCAGCAGCCCTTACAAGGAGTGTTGCCGCTCTCCGGGCGGCCCCGCCCGCCGGCCTCCGCCGGCTCCTCCTCCTGGCCCAGCTGGGCCGGGCCGCGGGAACGCAGCCCGCTTGGCGCTCGACGCCAGGGCCCCGGGCGAGGACATCGACGGGGCCGAGCCCGCGAGCGCGAGGGGATCCCCCGATTAGTTCTGCTGGGCCCCGACGGGCGGGCACGCTGCTCGGGGCTCTCCTACTGACTACCCGTGTCCCTCTTAGTAGCCTCACCATGTCCTCGGTGTTTGGGAAGCCGCGCGCGGGCAGCGGGCCGCAGAGCGCGCCACTTGAGGTCAATCTGGCCATTCTGGGACGTCGAGGGGCCGGCAAGTCCGGTGAGTTGGGTGGGTGGGGGGGTGCGAAAGGGAAGGGTTTGGGTGGGGACGTTGTGGACTTGCTTGCAGGAAGGCTCCCTCACTGGCTTTGGGGGCTTCCTGCACCCAGGTGGGTTGGGTCGGACAGTGTGATTTTCTTCTTTGCCTCAGTTTCTTTGTTGCTTGGTGCTCTCTCTACTTTGTCCTCAGCTCTTCCATCTCTCATCTGTCCGGTTCCTCACCTGCTTTCCTTCTCTGTCTGTGACACTAGCTATCTCTCTCCCCTCTGCCTGTCTCTGTGTCTCCTGGTCCTCAGCCCCTCTCTCCCTTGCTGTTCTGCACCTTCCATCTCCTCTCCCTGGGGCCCCCATCAGCCCTGAGGACTAGCACCAAAGGGACCTGTTAGACACTAATCCCAAGCCCAGGCCTCTATGAGCGTAGTCACAGCCTTGTTATTCCTCAGTTTAGGCCGGGGATGAAAGAAAGTGGTAGAGGTCACTGGCTGCTGGGATTTTCCAGGGAGGGGCTCACTCCAATTCCCTGGAATGGAACAAAGTGTGCATTCTTATCAAACGTATTTGTTTCAAGTCAGAACCCTCTCGACTTTCTGGAAACATGTTGGACCTAGGTCCCAGGCGGCTGGGACTTGTTCTTGATGAACCAAGATCTTCAGTTACCACTTGAGCTCAGGTGGGTAGGGGGGAGGGTGTCCCCACAGGCAGAGACCCAGAGAAAGGGTTCAGCCCTGCCCCGTTGCCACTTACAGTCCCAGGCAGCTGATGGTAGGAGGGCAGAGGGGCTCCTCCTGGGGCTGTGTTACAGTTACAGCCATTAGTGACTGGCTGATGTGGGCTGTTAGCTATGAGTTTCCTTCCCCAGAGTATTCTTTGAGGCTCCATGGGATCCTACTCTCCTTCTGAAACCAGCCCCCTGACTCAGAGAGGGGACTCTGAATCATGTTTTCCTACAGAAAAGATTTGCCCTCTTCCTTTTGAAAATCAAACTGTGTCTGTAGCTCTGTTATTAGTATAGTTTAGCCAGTGACTACATGTATGAAGGAATTTAAATTTTAAAGTATGTATTCCCTGGGTAGTAGTTTGCCAAATGACACTGTTTGGAACCCTGGGAAAGAATTATAAGGATTTTCTTTAAAATATCACATTACTTTTTAAGAGTCCAGCGTAATAATTGGCTGACCCTGGACTTTATGTGGCTAAATTCTGAGCAAAATCAGAGTCCTATTAATGAATTCCACCTGGGCAGAACCTCATTTTAAGTTTTACATTCTTCATAAGCGTAAGACAGAGCCAAGACTTGAGACATAGAGGACCAAGGACTGGAGGGTGTTTACTTGGGACGTGAGTGTTCATACTCCTCCTGGGGATCACAGACTGATCAACTCAGCTTTTACTCTTTGGCTTATAGCCAAAACCAGAATAGATGCTCCCCATTCCAGAATCTTCACAACTTGACCAGCGTGGGAGATACCTCCCTTCAGTTTGACTTTCACCAGGCTGAGGCTGGACTCCTCAGTTTTGAGTCTCTATTTATTTTTTAAAAGATTTTATTTATTTATTTGAGAGAGAACAAGAGCGAGCATGAGCAGGGGGAGGAGCAGAGGAAGAGGGAGATGCAGACTCCGCATTGAACCCGACTCAGGGCTGGATCCCAGGACCGCAGGATCATGACCTGAACTGATGGCAGATGCTTAACCAACTGAGCCACCCAGGTGTCCCCAGTTCAAGTCTTTATAAATACCCCTTAGGCTTGCCTCTCATGACTTTTCTTGCCATTTAAAAAAAAAAATGCCAGGATGCAATTGGAGGGGCATGGTTCCTCTATTTCTAGTTTCTGCTGAGCTTCTTAAACCAAGTCCTCAGCTCCCAAACACATTCCCCCAGAGAGCTGAGCTGAGTGTCAGCCAGGAGTCACAGAGGCTAGATAAGGCCTCCCTAAATGAGAGGGACAACCTCCAGGGGCTAGCAGCCAGACACAGTGGGGGGAGACTGAGCCAACTTCTTTCTGCTTCCCGCAGCTCTGACTGTGAAGTTTCTGACCAGGAGGTTTATCAGCGAATATGACCCCAACTTGGGTAAGAAACCACTCCTTCCCATTCCTCCTACTGTTGTCCCACTTGGATCCCTGCAACACACATGACTATACTGTGGTGGGCCCAGGCCTGACCAGGATCTATCATCTGGGGGCAGAGGGGAGGAGCCACTAGGATGACTCAGCCCATGGGACAACATGGTTTAAGTGCCAGAAAGACATCCTTCCATAGCCCACCCCAGACAACTGGCTTAATTAAGAGAACTGAGAGAGGCTGATTTGCCCTAAAATATGAGGAATGGTAAGACTTAAAAAAAAAAAAATAGCAGAATGTCTGTAACTATTATTATTCTTTAAAATGGTCACTCGATGTATTTTCCAAGAAAAACTGGACAAAACACTTGAGAAATTCTGTAGTGTTACTGGTTTCTGACCCATTTTTGAACCACACAAGAAAACTTGTCTAGTTTTATAGACATATCATGGTCTGTTGGAAGAAAGGATGCTCTGTTGTCAGAGCTAAGTTTAAACCCTAGCTCTGCCACTTACTGGCTGTGCAACCTTGAAGCAATAACCTAATCTCTCTGAGCTTCTGTTCCTCATCTGTAAAATGGGCATAAAGGTAGCTGTCTCAGAAAATTACTGTGAGAATTAAAGAAAGAACACGTGTAAAAGATTTATCCTAGTATCTGATCCACAGTAAACACTCAATGCATGTCCATTTTTCCTCCCTCTTTCTCTTTTATTTTTTTTTTTTAAGATTTTTATTTATTTGGGAGAGAGAGAGAGAGAGAACGAACAAGCAGGGGGAAAGGCAGAGGGAGAAACAGACTCTCCGCTGAGCATGAAGCCCGTGGGGCTCAATCCCAGGACCCTGAGATCATGACTTGAGCCGAAATCTAGAGCCAGAGACCCAACCAACTGAGCCACCCAGGCGCCCCCCTTCCTCTTTCCTTAAGTTTACATTTATAACATTTGTTTATTGCAAACTGT
Organism: Mustela putorius furo; assembly: GCF_011764305.1. Lineage (NCBI taxonomy): Eukaryota > Metazoa > Chordata > Mammalia > Carnivora > Mustelidae > Mustela > Mustela putorius. Next base: position 8,686,108 of record NW_025422045.1, on the reverse strand, counting down.
TCCTGAGAAAAATAGTGTGTCTGGATATGCTTAACCTTTTGAAAATGGGGGTTTGCAGTCTTGGATGGTTTTTCCCATTCATAAGAATTAAATAAGGCCCTTGTGGGACCCCTGAGGGCCCTTCTAGAAAATGCAGGGCGATGGGGCACAGGACTGGAAACGCAGCAGTACAGCACTGGCTGCAGCATGTCTCTGATGGAAGGCACTGTGACATCTGGAGGGAAGAGCCCCTGAGCCTGTTGGTGCCCTCAGTTCAGGCTGGAATATTGAATCCCAGTGTCGGAGCAGGAAGGGACCTCCGGGCTACTGAGTCTATTTGATTAGCATGGGAGTGGGACACAGGGTATAATTGTGTGCCAGCCAAGGGAGGTGTTGAGAGAGGCCAGAACATGAAATCAGATGGAGTGGAGGAAGGGAAGATAAGTAGGGAGGGGGTGAAAAGGAAAGGCATACAAGCAGGGGTGTCCGGGAAGGGGGAAATGGAGATTTCCAAGGATGGTTCCTCAAAACCCATATTCTACCTAGCTCAGATAGGGAATACTTATACTAAAAAATATTAGCTGTTCCTCTGAAATTCAGATTTAATTGGTCATCCTGTATTTCCTCTGGCAGCCTGCCTCTACGTGTCTTCCTCCCTGCCCCCACTCCTTACCCTTCCTTCAGGGTCCCTCCAGAAGAGCCTAGTACAATGGTGGTTTGGGCTTTTTGACTGAGTAATTTTGGAGTTCTGACCTGAGAGCGAAATGTGTGGTCACACTGTCCGGGGGGTGAGAGGGGTGGGGAGCCGCTCCACAGTGGTCAGTCGCCCCGTCCTGAGAGCCTGTCCGCTGGAGAGATGACGAGAACCTCTCTCCTTCAGCATTCTGGGAGGCCTGTGCCATGTCTTAGGAGTTCTGCCCCACCATCTGAACATTCCAGCCACTGTCCTATGGCTGGCCACAGCACTATGGGGACCCCAGGATCGGGACCTTTCTTTCTGTGGAGAAAGGTCTGAGCATCCAAGGGAAGGGTTCGCCACCAGGACATGTAAAACAGCTCCTTCTCTTTTCTGAGGTCTTCTTTGAACCCAGAGTGAGCTTCTTGAGCATGGAGACCTTCACTATTTATTCTCATTTCTAGCATGGAGTACAGTACTAGGCTCAACATAGATGCTCTTTTTTTTTTTTTTTAAAGATTTTATTTATTTATTTGACAGACAGAGATCACAAGTAGGCACAGAGCCAGGCAGAGAGAGAGAGAGAGAGAGGAGTTAGCAGGCTCCCTGCAAAGCAGAGAGCCCCATGTGGGGCTCGATCCCAGGACCCTGGGATCATGACCCGAGCCGAAGGCAGAGGCTTTAACCCACTGAGCCACCCAGGCGCCCCACAACATAGATGCTCTTAAACATGAGATGGAATTTTGGTTTTAGGATTAGCCTTTAAAGAAGAATTCCAACTATTATCACCATTTTGCAGGTGAAGATATTGAGGCAGAGAGGGCTCAGTGATTTGCCTATGGAGAACCTCGGTACAAAGGAAGATGGGTCCCACTGCAGCAGCTTTCCCATAAGGGCAGCATAATGCCCTAGAGGGCCTGGAATCTCTGAGCCTCAGTTTCCCCATCTGCAAGATGAGGCCAATAGCCTGTGCTGCATCTGAGCCAGGGTCATGGCTGGGAGAACTGGTCGGAGCTGAGAGAATCAGTGTCTATGGAAAGGCTATGCCTGTGCTGAGTGCTCCAGGAAGGGGCAGGGGTCCCCAGGAGAGGGGCTGGGGCACCTTGCCTGGCTTGCCCAGGGCAGAATGACAGTTTCTCACCTCTCTTGCCCTCATCCTGCTCCAGTAAGGATATGGGCACCATTTCCAAGGCATCATCCTACACACACTGACAAGAGTGCCTTTAAAAGATTATTATTGGGTAATCAGGGGAAAAGTTAGGGAAAAGAAACTTCTCTCAACGTGGAAGTCCTTGGAATATTATTTAGAAGGAGGAGTTGTGAAGCCCATGTGAACCCCAGAATGCTCTGGAGAGCAGGACTTGGTGATGAGAGGACAAGTTACTGTAACTTGGAAAGGACCCTCCACGTCCAGTCACCTCACTTGCCAAGGAGGAGGAAGCTGGATAAGATGATCTCTGAGGCTTCCCCCTGCTCACTCCTGCGTGTGCCACATCTGGACTGGGAGCTTCTGCTCTTCCCCTGTACTTTGCCCAGATAGAGCTGGAAGACCAGCTGGTCCCCTGAGCAGAGGGTGAGGGGGTCCCCACATGGAGGCAGCCCAGCCTAGAAGACCTGAGTTCACTTCCCTTCCACTGGTGGGGTGCTTTGTGGCAGTGGGCAAGTTCCCTCCTCCTCTGGGCTTCATCTCTCTACAGTGGAGCTAACAGTAACCTTGAAAGGCTATTTGCTGTGAGGAACCCCAGGAGACCAACACTGGGCTAATATTTTTCCTTGGACTGGGAAGGACACAGTGCCTGTTTCGGGGTGAGGGAGGGGGTGTGGAGCAACTAAAAGGGGGGCATCAGACAACTTTGGCAGGAAAATAAAAATCTGAACAAGATGTAGGCATCTAGGAGCAGCTCTTCTTGCACCAAATATAGTTAAACGTTTGGGGCATATTTTCCATTAGATTTTTTTTTTTTTTAAATCTTTGAATAAGAGCAGCTATTTATCCAAGTCCCCAAACAGGCTGGGGATGGGAGCTGTCTGTGATTCCTGTTGGCTGCTAGTGGACCTGGCGTGTGTCCAGGCCTGGCTTGACTGCCAGGGACTCTCAGAGACAAGTGGCTGTGAACTCAGCCAGGGTTCGGGTGGGGTGGAGGAAGGCGGGGAGGGCCCTAAGTTCTGCCTTTAGAGGTCTTCTTTGGGGCCACTTGGGACACAGGGGCATCCAGGGAAAGGTGACAGCCAAGTGCACTCACACACATGGGCCAGTGGCGTAGAGGAAGGTTAGAGATAGGGAGAATGATGGCCAATGTGACAATGAGGTCTTCTCTGCATGCCTGGCCAGCTGCACTTTCTCAGGTTTGAGGTCATGAGAACCAAAAAAAAAAAAAAAAAAAGCAAAAACTCATGAAAACCAAATAAGGTCAGTGGTTTAGTTCATAGTATGGAACCAATGTCAATTTCCTGCTTTTGATCACTGTACTATGGTTATGTAAGGTGTTAACATTGCTGGGAGCAGAGGGAAAGGCACACAGGAACTCTCTGTACTATTTTGCAATTTCCACATAAGTCTAAAATTATTTAAAAGGAAAAAAATAAAGAAAAAAAATCACCTAGGAATGTGAACCTGCCCTGTAAACTCAGGACTACCACAGTCCCCACTGTCCTTGACCAGGCATTTATGGTGTGCCAGGCCCCGTGCCTAAGGGCTAATCCAGTTCTCACACAGCCCTGGGAGGGTGCGTGGACAAGCACTGGCACAGTGCCTGGCACAGAGTAAACTCTGGAAAACTTTTAGGCAGTGTTATCATGTTATCCCCATTTTACTTTTTTTTTTTTTTTTTAAGAGATTTTATTTATTTGAAAGAGAGAGCTGGGGGGAGGAGCAGACGGAGAGGGACATGGAGCCCGAAGTGGGGCTCGATCCCAGGACCCTGAGATCATGACCTGAGCCGAAATCAAGAGTCAGATGTCGACCAACTGAGCCACCCAGGTGCCCCATGTTACCCCACTGTAAAGTGAGGACACAGATTCTCTAAAGAATTGCCATGACTTGGCCAAGTAGCTGAGCTTGGGTGTGACTCTACATGTCCAACATAAAATATTCGACTACACTAGAGTCCTCTGCTATTACTTGGTAAGGATTATTTGTAAACCTTCTCAGGGACTTCTGAATAGAGTCACGCATGCACACACACACCACCACCACCACCACCATATGTCATATGCTTTTCTTTCCCGTCCTTTCTCCCACTGGGGGTTTCCTGCGGGCCGTGACCGGAGGGAAGAGCATGGGGAGGCTTGTTGTTCGGGAGGATGGGCTGGCAGTGCAACCGCAGAGGGCTCTGCTGCTAACCAAGCCTGTGGGCCACGCACTCCGTCCTGTAGGCTTGGTGGGTGGACCCGAACGCAATGCTATCCCCTGTGGCGTGCTCTATGACTGACCTCTCATGCTCTGAGCCCTGACAGGTAGAGCAGCATCTCCCGGCTAGGAGGTTCTGTCTGTGCCCTCCATTTGGGTGAGAGCCAAGGCCTTTCCAGTTTGTCCTAACTCAGCCAGCTCCGGAATAGATCCCCCAGGGTCTAGCACAGGGTGGCTGGGACTCAGACCCAGTCTGCGACTGAGTGGCCTGGCCTGCCCCTGACCTGGCTCGCCGTCTGTTGCAGAGGACACCTACAGCTCCGAGGAGACAGTAGACCACCAGCCTGTCCACCTGAGGGTCATGGATACTGCAGACCCGGTAAATTACCCCTGTGGGTAACAGGGTATGTTACTCTCCAGGGTATGGAGAGCTGAGAGTCAGTGCGGCCTCCTGAGAAGTCCTTCTCCCAGAGCAGAGACCTCAGATGGGAATTCATAAACTTAAACTCTAGTTTGCTATGTGACCCTGCATGAGGCACTGAACTTTCCAGGCCTGAATCTTTTCATTTGCCGAGTGAGAAGAGATGAAATGGGGTTGGGGAAATCTGTGGTTGCTGGCGTCAGCTCTGAGATCCTGTGCTCGGGGACTCGATGCTCATGCACACCTGGAGGTAGGGCACACTTTACACTGTGGCCCCCTCGGCCCAGGCCCCCTCAGTACACACATTCCCTCTATGTTCTCACCATCCCCTGCCAGGGCTGGATACCAATTATTCCCAGAGGCCCAGGGTCACCATCAACCTGACCCCCAAACCAGCAGTGCCCGGGGACAGCTGGGTCTCTGCAGCAGCCATGCTAGAGTCTTGGCTCTGTGCCCCAGAAGCCAAGGTCCCCGAGCCTCTGGCTGGGTGGTGGGAGTGAGGCTCCCGAGACAATGCCTCCTTTCACACCAAGCCAAACCCACACTCAAACACCCCTTTGAAAAGGGCTTGGCTGGGGAACAATATACAAAGATGGAGGGAATGGGGAGGTAGGCTGGAGGAGCTCAGGTGAAGGCCTTCATCCCCAGCGAGGCTTCCCTCCTTTGCCCCAGGACACCCCCAGAAACTGTGAGCGCTACCTGAACTGGGCCCACGCCTTCCTGGTGGTGTACAGCATGGACAGCCGCCAGAGTTTCGAGGACAGCAGCAGCTACCTGGAGCTGCTTGCTCTGCACGCCAAGGAGACACAACGCGGCTCCCCAGCCCTGCTGCTGGGCAACAAGCTGGACATGGCCCAGTATAGGTGAGCATGGACCGGGTGTCCTCAACTCTGGGGCTCACTGTCCTCATTTGGGAAGGCTGTGTGTTGTCATCAGAAGTATTGGGCTGCTAAGGAAAGTCATCCCCACAACTATAGGTTAAAGTGTACAGTGTGCATGGCCTTTCAGACAGGCCAGGGCAGGAAGAAAGAGCTTCAGGCCCACACGGGGGGTTGGACCGTAAAAGTAAAAAGAGAAGCCACTTCTTCCGTCCTCATGGGGCTTTGTGGTGTCTCTTGGCCTCACCGTTTCTTGCCTGCCTGTATGACCTTCCATCCTCATTCCCCGTAGCTGGCTGGTTATTATTTGGTGCCCGGTTCCAGTTCTGAAAAGAAAGGCCGTGATTGGCTCGTAGAGTCAGAGGTCTGCTCTGGTCCAACCAGCTCTCGCCTCACCCAAGCGTGGCACCAGGCCCACTCCCACCATTGGCGGTGCTGAGGGCAGCTTTTCTTTGAATGGACTGGACTTGAACCAGAGGTCACAGACTGGGCCAGAGGACAGATTACCAGCAAACACCGCAGCATTTTGCTTGGCGAGCAATGTTTTCAAAGACCTGGAACTGGAATGCTTTGAGGAGGGGTATGCTCTTTGCAGCTGACCATAGGCCTTACCACTCCCCATGGCTTTCCTCCACTCTCTCCGTACATTCCAGTTGCTTGCCTGGGCCCTGAAAGCATGACGCTTCCACCTGATGGGTAATCCCTGTGCCCTTCTCTACCACTGACCTTTGTCCCTTGTGACCTGTCCACCTTCGGAGTCTGGCGCCTTCCACCCCCCTTCCATCTGTCCCTCCCTGCTCATGGCCAGTCACTCCTGCTTCCCCAGACCCTAAAGGCCCGCTGACTGGGATAAGGCAGGAGAGGATCTTCGGTGCAGAACAAATCAGATGGGCAGTGGGAAAGGGACGTGCAATCCCATGAAGAGAGGCCTCCAGGGGAAGCTTCAAAAGCCATCAAGCCCTCAGACCAAGACAAATTCCATCTCAGGGAATGAAGGAAGTTGTGTCATCTTAAAGCCAAAAGGTGGTTTTTGAGGAATCCTAGAACCCATGATGCCTGGAAGAGGGGTCAGAAGACTAGATGGTGGTAAATCCATCTTCAGTATGAAGGGGGACACTAGACCGCTGTTTTGATCCCAGTCTTTGCCACAGGGATTGTCCAAAGATGGTTGGGGAGCAAATAACAATGACTATGGGGCTCAGACGGAGCAGCTTCGTTCCGTAAGGAGAGTCCTGCGGTTTTCCCTCATTTCCTTCTTTGATCCAGGCTGGTGGTGGGTCAGGATTTGATGCGGTCAGTCTTGTAGCTGAGATCGCTGTGCTCTCGTGATTGCCTTGCAGCCACATGCTAAATTGTGGGTTAGAGCAGTGGTTCCCGAGCCACCGATAAATCGCCAGCAGGCTGCTGCACAACAAGAAAGGATCATGTGACGTGCCCGTGTCTCCCATTCACAGACATGTATGCGTGCACGGGGTGCTAGTTTCTGGAAACTTAGGATTCAAGTCCCCACAGTGAGAAATTTTTAGACTCAAGCTCATCATAAAAGCAAAGAATATGAAGTATTCCTTCAAAAGGGGTTCCTCAGGAAGCAGTGAGCTTACAGACAGGACACCAGCCCTGGGCGGGGAGTCCAGATGCTCTGCGCCTGGCCCTTTTTGGCCCAGTCACTCTCCCGTCTGATACTCCCCTGGGGAAGCTAGCCCACTCCCAGCCCCCTGTTCTTGCCAAATTAGCCTTGGGCCAAAAACCTCTTCCCATCAATACCCACCAGTCTCAGGGGCTGTGCCACTGTCTGCAGGAATGGCCGGCGGGGCAATCAGCAGGGCAGGGTGGTCGCCGAGATTCAGCCAATGGAACCTTGGCCTCAAGACCTCGGGTACCATCATCCCTTCTTTCTTCTGGACATCTGAATGACCCAAGAGCCAGTCTTTTTCCTCTCATTTTGATCATCATGGCTTTCAGGCCAGAAACTTCCAAGACCTCCCCAGTTAAATAGTCAATCCCATCAGGAAAGATGGTATAGGACAAAGCTGACAAGAGGTGTTGTTCCCTCTCCCCTTCTTTCCCTCTTTCCCATGAAATGTCACCCTTGGTCTCCTCTGCTCTTCCCCTGGACAAGCAGCAACACTTTCTGCATGAGTCCTGAGAGCTCTGCCAACCACAGGCATCCTGAGGCACCTCACCCTCCCTTCTCTGGGGTCTCACACCTTTCTGTCCAGATCCCTGCCTTTCTCTGGAGCTGATCCCACAGGCCAGGGTGGGGGGTGGCTTATTTCCTGACCGAGGACCCATGCTGGCCTAGAGGGAGGCAGGGCTGGGAATGACCGTCTTCTTCCAGACACAAGCAGGGTTTGGCCAGTAAGCTGCTCCCTTGCCTACGCTTTGGTCCTGAATTCTGGCTTCAGTGACATCAGCCATCATTTACTGAGCCCAGACTCTGCGCCAGGTACTCCACCGGGCACACAATGCAAGTGGTCGGTCTTAATTATTTCGGCAACCATGCGAAGCAGATGCCTTTATCACACTGTACTGATGAGATGCCTGCAGGTCCCCAAGCCCGTGAGTGGGGAGATGAGTGTAGGTGTGGGCCTGCCTGACTTGGATGTGTGCTCCTGACCCTGCCTCGTCCTGCTTCCCCCACCAGGCAGGTCACCAAGGCAGAGGGTGCAGCCTTGGCAGGCAAGTTTGGGTGCCTGTTTTTCGAGGTCTCCGCCTGTCTGGACTTTGAGCACGTGCAACATGTCTTCCACGAGGCTGTGCGGGAGGCACGGCGGGAGCTGGAGAAGCATTCCCTGGCCCGGCCCCTTTTCATCTCCGAGGAGAGGGCCCTGCCCCACCAGGCCCCGCTCACTGCCCGGCATGGGCTGGCCAGCTGTACCTTCAACACGCTTTCCACCGTCAGTCTGAAGGAGATGCCTGCTGTGGCCCAGGCCAAGCTGGTCACTGTGAAGTCATCCCGAGCCCAGAGCAAGCGCAAGGCGCCCACCCTGACCCTGCTGAAGGGCTTCAAGATCTTCTGAGGGCACCCATCAGGATCCCAGGCTCAGCAGCTGGGTGAGGCTGCATGACAGGGGCTGGCTTCTCACCACCGCCTCTGCCTCTTTTGGAAGAATAGTCCTTGCCCTCTGGTGGACAGCTGACCGCTCTTCCAGCACCAAGTAATGTCCCGGACATCCAGTTCACTGTGTGAGCTGGAGGGACAGGCAGGAAGGCTGCTCTTCCTCACTCCAGACCTTGGTTTCCATGGTAACCGCTGCATTTCCTGACCCCGAAGGGAAATAGCCCCTGAGACAACCCAGACACCTGGGGTTAGCCTGAAGTGGAAGGAAATTACAGTGTCCATCATGGTGCCATCAACCCTTCCTGCTCCAGCTGCAGCCAGATGTGTGCAGCTCTGGATGGTCCCCTAAGCGTTGGCCTCAGAACATGCCGCACGAGGAGCAGTCCTGAGATCCTAGCACCACCTGGTGGACAGGAAGGGCAAAGCGGCTACAGGTTGTGGGGGTGTGGCTTGAGCCCGGCCCTCCTGTGGTCTTCTAACTTCACAGAAGCCCAAGACAACAAACCCCACAGTTTATCCAAGTAGAGTCTAGTTCCAATAATCCTATGCGACAGGCTATGGAACCAAAATTCCGTGCAGCGTTGGTGGTATAGTGGTGAGCATAGCTGCCTTCCAAAATTCCCAGGAAGGGCTACTTCCAGTACTTTGCCTTTCAGTGAGGACTGGGGGCTCTGGGGTAGGGAGCTTCCAGTGTTTTTCCCCAGAGACAGGGCCCCCTTAATTCCCCTTCTTAAATGAAGGACTCTCTCCACAGACCTTCAGGACCAGTCTCCTGAAGTCTAATGATCAGAGCTGCAGATGTTCAGCTGCAGGTGTTCAAAGTCATTCTAGTGACCGGCAACCAGGACTCCCAGGAGCCTACAACTGGGGTTATCAGACCTCCAGTTGGCACTATCAGCCTGCCCCAGGCTTGTAGGTAGAAACACAGTACACCATCTGTAGTCTGCTCTAGCAGGACCCAGTAGCAGGACACTTTGACAGGGGGTCTGAATGTTCAGAGTCCACTTTTGAAAGATAGAAGCTAAGGCATTCGGGGTTCATACAGCAGGGGTTTTTTGTATACATTATTTGGGGTTACCGCCACAGCTGATAGAACAACACTGTGGCTTAGACACAGGATCCTGACACTCTCTTGGGATCCCATTGTTAGTAGAAGATCTATAGTTTTCTAACTCTATTTACCTTGAGGCCCCTGGCCCCAAGGAAATCTCTCCTGGACCCTCAGGAGATAAGCAGGTAAATAGGAGGGCTCTGCTAGGAGGAAAGGATGGGAAGGGGATTCTAAGCCCAGAACCCTGCTCTTGGCAATTCTAGGGCCTTGGATTAAGAACAACAGCTCTAACCCAGACTTTAGCCCCATTCTGTGGATGGAGAAGCTGAGGTCAGAGGGAGGCTGTGAACTCCTCAAGACCACAAGAGGAGTCCTAGCCAGGTTTCCCGACCCACAGGCCGGCTATGGATTTCACACTCGCGCTCCAAGCCGCTTGTGTTGGAACACCGCTGTTTGAACAAACTATGCAATTCCAAATGCCCACTTCCAGAAGCATTTTAATAAAAAGCGGGTAACAGAATACTTGTTTGATTGCAGTTCATTCATCTATCTGCTGACGACATGGGGCAGGGCTCTGAAATCTCATTAGGTCTCCGATTCCTGTGGGTCTGGAAGGAGAACCAGTGACGCATCTCTCTCTTGTAACTCAATTTCCACCTGGCCTGAATTGTGATTTTCTGAGAGCAAAGTCTCTCTTAGGGTGTTCAGCTTATTGTCATCTCTGGTTTCAGCCTCAGCCACGTCTTGGATGTCTGGAGTTTGTTTTTCTGGTTTGTTTTTCCCCAGGAGCTTTTGATTTCTGGGAGGAGAGAAAACACTGTTGAATCTGGGTTCCCTGGCGGAACCTGGTTTGTGCTGGCGGTACTGGGTTGGGGTAGGATGGGGTCTCCCAAATGGATTAGCACTTGGGGGAGGGGGAAATCCTATAGGCAGTTCTGGGAACTGTTAAGGGAGAAAGCCACGACAGTTTGGTGTTCTTTTTGGCAGAGAAATGGCTTATTCTCACCCGTGCATCATCTCACCAAATCTTCATTGCCACCGTGAGCTTAACTATTATCGTCCCCTCTCCCCTTACACATGAAATGGAGTTCAGATACGTCAAAGATGCACATACTTTGGACGTGATTTAAGTCTCCTGATTCTGGGTTCTGTGTTCTTCTTACTCCATCCCCACCTTTATCCACCTCAACGCTGGACAAAATATTTCAGGAAGCTCCTGACAATCTTCCTGCTTCTAGGTGCTTGCTTTTCCAAACCAGCCCCACACACCAGTCGTGTTTCTAAAATCCTGGTGCGTACACATTACTCCTCAGCTTAAACACCTTTAGTGGCTCCCTATTGCCAGTGTCCTTAACCTGGCATTGAAGACCCAGCCTTTCTTCCAGTAACTCTCCCAAGTGTCATCCCTCTGAAGGAGCTTTTACTCGAAATACCCCTAGGCTTCCTGGCCATAGGGGAGGGACCCAGCTGTGGTAATGGCTGACTGCCCAGAGGACCTGCTCAGGCCACCAGGGGAGCAGCTCAGTGTTTGCTGCCCCCATGGACAGCCACTTTGTCCCTGAGTTGACCTTGCTGAGGCCAATGCTTCCTGACAGGGTAAGAAAGGGAAGATCACCTTTTGAGAAGCTACACCTCTTTGGTTCCTTTTATATCCTACATCTATACCAACCTTGCTAAAATAGACCTTTCATGTCCCTGTGCAAAGCCAGTTTCTGGCTCCCCAGTGTACATGAGCTAGAGCCCAAATTCCTTGCAATGACACATAGGACCCATACATTCTGGGTCCTTCCCTCCTCTTGCCCTCCCTCCCCACATCACATTCCTCAGCCATATGGGCTGGCCCTCCTCCTCCAGCACCTCAAGCTTGGTGCCTTCTGTCCCTCAGTCGAGAAGGCCTCCTCAGCCCACTCTCCCTCTCTCTCTTTGCCCTGAAGGTCCCAGATCCCACCACTGTGCTCCCACACACTATGTCCCACGCTGAGCATCCATCACTCTGAACTAGTTTCCCCATCAAACTGTAGATTCTATAAGGCTGCATTTTTCTATCCCAAAGGGTGGCTAGCCAAGACCCCTAGATGACCGCTCCCTAGTTTTCCTTTGGGAGGGCAGATCCCCCCACCCCCCAGAGACCACCCCCAGACCAGCTCCTCACCTCTTTGCCTGGATGCTCCTTCCCAGGAGGATGAAACTTATCACGCCCACCACGCCCACCAGTGCAAAGATGGAGTAATTCCAAGGAGAGGCTGGGGAAGGACACACGGAACAGAGCCTTGAGGAGAGGCATGAGCTCATGGCATCAGTCATCCCCTGCGGTGGGCCAGGTGCCTTAGAGACTAATGAAAATTAGCCCCCGCCCTGTGGGACCTCCAGTGTGGGGGAGGGGGAGGGGGAGGGACAATTTCTGCTCTGCAGAAACCCTAATCTAATGAGAGTGGGCAAGGAAGGGGTGGGAGTGAAACTGTGTCCCACAGCTGGCAACAGAGAATACAGAAAGTGGCTAATCTGAATTTGGATAATGAGGCGTGTCCACACCATACCAAAATGAGGCAGGATCCAGCCCCAGGGCTCTTGCATTGGCTGTTCCCCTTACCAGGAATGTTCTTCCCCCACATAATCTGTGGGGCTCATCTGCAAGCCCTTATTCAAATGTCAGCTTCTTAGTGAGGTCTTCCTTGACCGTGGTACCTACCTTCTATTCCCTTTCTGTGCTTAATTTTTCTCCGTGTTGCTCATCACCCACAGGCTATGCATTTTAGTCTTTTGTCTTGTTTATTTTCTCTCTCACTGGAATGTGTGCTCCACAGAGGGCAGAATAACCCCACTGCTGAGAACAGTGCCCGGTGCACCAAAGGAACTTAATAAATATTTGTGAGTGATCCGATAAATGATGAAAATGAATGACCACGCTCTGAGAAGAAGAGAGAGCGGTTGGGCCAGACCCCCATGGGAATTAAGACCCCTCGGCCTCAGTTCCCACCTTAGGGGGAAATACGCAGCCTCACTGGAGGAAGCAGCTATGTCGGGGTTGGGGGGTTCAGCCAGGCCCCACCCCTGATCCCACATCACCTACCATCTTCTACCCGGAAGAACCAAAGCATTTCTTCCAGCAGTTCCTGAGGCACCGTGGTACCGGCTGGGGCTTGGATGACCCCCTCGCTGTGTTCCATGCCCCCTGCTCCTGGATGGGATCCGTTTCTGACAACAAAATCCTTAGGTCTCTGGACTCCCCGGCTGCCCTCCTGGCCCCCTAATTTCCGGACTCTGAGCAAAGCCCTGAAGATCGCTGGAAACAAAGCAGAGAGCATGACCAGATAGCCCATCCCAGTTTGACCTCCATGACCCCCCAAACTCAGCTATCCTCTGGCGCACAGTTGCTGGACCAAGCTCGGGGCAGGTGGAGTCTGGAGAGGCAGAAAACGCAGGAGTCACTCAAGTCTTTAGGAAGACTTATTTGAGGATTGAGTCACTGACAGGCGAAGGGACCCTTAAAGGGGACATTTTCCGCTTTTCCCTGTCCGGCACCCTCACCCAGCTTCCGCAGCCCGATGTGCTCCGTCACCCTGGTTCCTTAGCAAATCGTCCCACCTCTCACTATTGATTTTCTTGTGGCAGCCAGTAGCAGGCCCCCCGTGTCCCCATCAGGGCCGGGCCTGTCAGTCTCTCTCTTGAACACAGGCACACCTATGACCTGGAGCTGAGAATAGGAAGATGCCAGACAGAGGTCACTGCCAGCACTTGCCACTGAGAGCCATGGAACCACCTAAGAACCTGAACTCATGCTCCTGGGATAAATCCCCTCCTTAATTTGAGCCCGTTCCCATTCCTACCAAGCAGGTTCAGTGGTATTTCGCAAACCTCCGTCAGTCCCAAACAGCCACACATCCGGACATATTCTTGTACTGCCTGTACTATTACTACTTAACCTAAAAATTTCCACTGTCCAAATTCAAATGAGTGAAGTAGGTGCTTTTAACTTCGACGACGAATTTTCTTTAATCTAACATATCCCAAGCATTCTCATGTCAATGTGGTGAGTATAAAAATGGTTGAGGAGCACCTGGGTGACTCAGTTGCGTGGGCAGCTGCCTTCGGCTGGAGTCATGATCTCAGGGTTCTGGGATTGAGCCCCACGTTAGGCTCCCTGCTCAGCAGGGAGTCTGCTTCTCCCTCTGTTTCTCCTCCTGCTTGTGCTTTCTCACTTGTGTGCCCTCTCTCTCAAGTAAATAAATAAGATCTTGAAAAAATAAAAATAAAAATGGTTGAGATATTTTACCTCTTTAGTACCAAGTCTTTGAAACTTGGGTGTAAATTTTACACATATTGCATATCTCAGTTCTGACTAGCCAGTAGGCTCATGGGGCTAATATGATACAGCCCAGGTCTGTGCCCAGGCCAGGCCCAGGCTGTGACAGCTGATTCTCCAGCTGCTCCGGGCTCCCAGCTTGAGGAGAGCAGACCATGGGGAGTGAGCCTGGGGCTAAGAGCCAAGGAGCTGGTCCTTCCTCTGGCTCTGCCTCCTGTTAATTTGTCTAGGCAGATTCCTAGGTCCTGTGAAGTACTAAAAAGGAAATAATAGGGAAAATAAGATTATCTGTTCAATGAATAATACTATCAATACTATCCCTACACATTTCCAGTAGGGGTAAGATACTTAACAATGCTCAAAATCAAGAAAAGACTGTTTTCTAGAGTATACAAAGAATTCTTGCAAGTTAACAAGGAAAAGACAGGAACCCTAATAAAAGACAAAGGATATAAAGGGCAATTTACAAAATAGGAAACCCAAAAGGCTAGTAAGCATATGAAGAAATGATCAATCTCTGATAATCAGAAGAATAAAATCAAAAGAAAAATGAGGGGCACCTGGGTGGCTCAGTGGGTTAAAGGCTCTGCCTTCAGCTCAAGTCATGATCCCAGGGTCCTGGGATCAAGCCTGAGCCCGGCATCAGGCTCTCTACTCCGCAGGGAGCCTGCTTCCCTTCTTCTCTCTCTGCCTGCCTCTGCCTACATGTGATCTCTGTCAGATAAATAAATAAAATTTTTTAAAAAAAGAAAAGAAAAATGAAATAGGACTTGGCATCTATTCAATGGACTTGGTTTGGAAGGTAGATAATTCTGCAGGTTGGTGGGGCTCTGGGCTATAGCCTCAGGCACTAACAGAGGGAGTGTAGACAGGCAGCCATCCTGAGAGCAAATCAGCCAAAGTAAGTATACACACCCCACAACACAGCAATTCTGCTCCTGAGAAGGTATGTATGTATGTACATGTGTATGTATGTGTTTGTGTTACACACACACACACAGAACATTGAAGGAGGGGAGCAGAGTCGGAGGACTGATGCTACCCATCTTCAAACTTCCTGTAAAGAAGATACAGTGAGCCAGACAGTGGAATTAAAACTAATCAGAGAAGGGTACAAATTTGCATGTGGGCTGATGTCCACAGGGAAATGTGGGGTCACGGACACATAGGCATAGGATGGGGTGAGGGATGTCTCCTGTCACCCTCTGCTCCCCAGCTATAGTTTCATAAACACAGCAATAGGATTCCTTGTTGCTTGGTCCCCAAAGCCTTATACTTACTTTATCCTTTGGCTTTAAGTAGGTTCACCAGAGATGCCTCCCCTGCTCCCCTGCAGGCAGGCAGGCCCAAGAAGTTCTGCTGAGGCTGTATTTTGACATTGTCATGGAAACATTTCAGACCCAGGCCTGCTGGCTCTTTTGTTTGCAGACCCCATTGGGGACTGTGTCTCAGCTGGCTCTGGGGCACTCTGGAAGAGGAGCACAGCTCACGCTCTTCCTAGACTTCCTAGACTTCCTAAACCAAAGTTCTTTGCCACGCCTACAGCCCAGCCTTGCTGCTGGTTTTTTCCTTTCCTTTGGGTGTCTGCACTCTGTGGGAAACAGGTTTTTCTATGCGGGAGCCACTCTTTTGGTACAGGGGCAAGTTGGAATTTTCACCCTGTTCGGTGCCTCCTTCTATATGTTCTTTCTTCAATCAGTGCGAAGTGGCTCTGGCCACCATCAGCTCCTCGATGCCAGAGGGCTGCCTCCCCAGCTCTTGAGCCCATGGGGGTAGAGCCTCCTCGGAGCGGACTCCAGTTCTCTGGCATGGCCAGAGATACGGGCATGTGTGCTCGATGGAGGGCAGAGAGGCGTGAGAGGGGAGGCGGGGAGTTACCATTGTTGCCCTTTGGAGCTCGGTAGGAGGGTGGACCCCAGGGCTTGGCAAGAGCCCCTTCTGGCAGATTTGGAAATTTCCAAATAAATCCTTGTTTATTGGTGGTAAAAAAAAAAATTTATTTTAAACTGTATAATATCGTTATAATAAACATATACCAACAAAAAACCAAAAATGACTTGATTCCAAGTCTCGAACTGAGAGTCAGCCCTCCCTGGTTGTGTTAGATGCCACAGGAAGAGAGGACACATTTCCTTCAGAGCCCTTATCCAGGTTCCTTCTAGAGTGAGCATCATATTAATATACCTGCTTCTAAAAAATTATTAACCCAACTTCAAGATTTATTTGGCTTTCATTTTTCCATTCATGTCCTTTTCCTATTCCAGGGTCCTACCCAGGATATCACAATGCATGTCTCCTTTGGCCCCTCTGGGAGATTCCTGTGTTTTACACAAGCCTTAACCATCTACTGCTGGACTGTCATTCCTGTCAAAGACCCTGAGTCACCCATCCCCATGGGAGGTGGAAGACACTCACCCTGGATCCCGCTTCTGGGTCCCGCCTTGATCTGCTGCTGGGAGCAAGCACTGGTTTCTAGGTCCTTCTCTCACAGGAGCACCAGCTGGCCTCTGCACCTGAGCGCTCCACAGAGCTGTCACCTACAGGGGCAGGGCTGCAGAGCCCATGGCTACGGGGCCCCTCTGAGAGCTCTGCCCTTAGCACACGCCCAGGCCTGGAGCCTCCTCTGCCACTCCAGGGTGAATGACCTTTTGAGTGAGCAGCCCTGGGTGGCAAATGGGCTCCACCTGACTTCAGGATCTGAAGGAACCAGGAGCTCTGTGCTTTCCTTTTTTTGTGATCCAGAAGAACCAGGAGCTCCATGCTTTCCTTCTTATATGTTGACCTTGAGTTAAAAAAAAAATATATATATATATATATATATATATATATATATATGCGCGCGTGCGTTCACACACACTCTCTCTCTCTTTCCAGTCCAGGGAATGGGCTGAGGAGGACCCTTGGTCTGGGGGTTCTGTTGTGGCTGGGGGTATGTAGTATGCCCACCCCAGGTCTCTATTTCCTATTCTTATCAATATTTAACCACAGTCCAGGGAGCCAAGCCTTGCCTTTTATAGCCTGTGCTTTCTCACAGTGAAGGTCATGGCCTGTGTAAATTCTCTATAAGGAGCTATAAAATAAGACCTTTCAAGGGCTAGGCTAGGTTGAATAGGATCATGTGGGGGTGGGGATGACTTGGTGGGGAAGCAGAGTAAGGCCAGACTCATTTGATTCTGACTGTTATTGGGCTTTTCTGCCTCCTGGCTCCTTACATTTCCGGCAACCTTTGGAGCTGGGTCAGCAAAGAGTTCCCATTTCACAAATAAGCCAACAGGTTGAGTGAGATCAAGTGAGAGGTCCAAGTTCCTCTTTGAGTTAAAACTAATTAACAGTGTAGATTACAGCATAGTGCAGAGGATAGTGCAGAGGAAAGGAGACCTCACAAGGAAACTAGGTCCTGCATGGAACTCCAGTCCCTCACCGTCTTGAAATTCATTCACTCAATAAGTATTACTTGCGGGGCATCTGCGTGGCTCAGTTGGTTAATGTCTGCCTTCAGCTCAGGTCAGGATCCCATGGTCCTGGGATTGAGTCCCGCATCAGGCTCCTTCCTCAGTGAGGAGCCTGCTTTTCCCTTTCCCACTCTGCCTGCTTGTGTATGCACACTCTCTCTGTCTCTGACAAATGAATAAAATCTTTAAAAAAAAAAAAAAAAAAGTGAGGGGAAGTGACCGGAGATAAAGTTGGAGGATGGACGGAAGCAGATCATGCAGGGCATTATAAAACAGGATGATTTGGGATGTAACGAGAAATCACCAGGCAGGAAGTGACGTGGTCTGAATGACATTTATTTAAGATCACTTGGCTTGCTGGTGTGGAGAATGGATTGTAAAAGAGCAAGAGAGAAGCTGGGAGACTTGGCATCCATCCAGGCAAGAGATAGTAGAAATTTGGGTCAGGATTGTGGCTGTGGAGATAATCAGAAGTGGTCTGATCCAGAGTGAGTTTGGAGGAGAAAAGCAGCTGATCATTTTTATGAGAGGAACTCAACACTAATTCTCTTAAAAATACGAAAGGAATTCAAAAGGAATTTATTGGCTTGTATAGCTAGGAAGAGCAGGGTGGAGCTGACCTTTGGGATAGCTGGAACCAAGTGCCCAAAGAACCTTAGCTCTTTCTCTCTCCTGCTCTCTCCCTGCTTCTCGCTGGTTATCAGGCTCATTCCCACAGGCTAGCCATCTCTAGGAACAGACCAGGCTGTAGGAAATCTAGGCTTACATCTTTACAGCTGCAAGGAAAGGAGTCCCTTTCCTCTGATTCAGTTTGGCAATTCCTGGGAAAGGACTCTGTTTGTCCTGGCCTGGACCATGTACCCATGTTTTGGGTCAGTTATTATGGCCAGAAAGTGAGGTACCACGGATGGCTCAAATCTCATGCCCATGGGGTAACCATGGCTGTGAACAGGATAGCCACTCCAGTGTGGGTTCCTAAAGTGACTCCTTGACCCCAATCCTCCCTGATCCTCCCTGTCTGCCTTTGAGGAGAATGCCATGGGGCCCTTAAATGGCACTGTGTCCCCTTTAAGAAGAACTTGCCCAGCCCAGATAAAGAGAGAAGAAATAGTATGAGACTTCTGAATCACTTTTTTTTTTTTTTGGTAATTTATATAAATCTTTTACTGAAGTATAACATACATACAGAAAAGTACTTGAATATTATGCTATGGCTTAGAGAATTTTCACATGAACACACCCATGTGTGAAACCCACACCATCCAGATCGAGAAATAGAACATCGCTAGAACTCAGAAATCTTCTTGTGTCTGCTTCGCGGCATTAACCCCCACAAAGGCAAACGCTAGCCTGACTTTTAATACCATAGATTGGTTTGGCTTATTTTTATACTTTATATGAATGGAATCAATCAATAGGCAGTCTTTTGTGTCTGGCTTCTTTTGTTCAACATTGAATTTGGGGTATCACCCGTGTGACTGTGAATTACACAGTATTCCATTGTGTGACTGTGTCACAATATTTTTTATCTATGGATCTTGTTTTTATTTTTATTATTTTTTAAGATTTTATTTATTGAGAGAGAGAGCACACAAGCAAGGGAGAGGAGAGGCGGACTCCCCAGCTGAACAGTCAGCCCAGCGTGGGACTTGATCCCAGGACCCTGGGATCATGACCTGAGCTGAAGGTAGGCGTTTAACTGACTGAGTCACTTAGGTACCCTTGGGTCTTGTTTTTACAAGAAAAATTTCAACCCATCCACTTCTTTCCTCTGTCTGTAACACAGGTATGATGGTGAAAAGGACATCCAAGGACAGAAGTCATTACATTACAACCCATGAGCCAAATCTGACCTCCAGTCTACTATTGTAAGTAAAGTTTTATTGGAACTCAGCCATGCCATTTTCTTACATGACATCTGGCTGCTTTCACACTACATTAGCAGAATCAAACAGTTGGGACAATGATTGTATGGCCTGCAAAGCCTAAATTTTTACTATTTGCCTCTTCACTGAGAAAGTTTGTGACCCCAGCAATAAGAAAAAGGAGTCCAGGTCCCTGAATGACCTCATGGAACAGAGCAGCCTACCTTCCCTGGACCAGCTGTCTACCTCTGGAGCGTTACAAGTGAGAGAAGTAAACTTTGGTATGATTCGAGGCACAGTGTCTGGGATCTCTCTGTTATAAAAACTTAGCCAGTAACTTAGTCAGTAACTGATACATGCATTATTTGTGCCCAATAACTGCTGAATAAGGGAACACCTTAGCATCAGAAGAACTAAGTTCTAGTCTATTCATCCTTGCTACAATCAGCCATGTGCCCTTGAGCTAGTCACTTGGACCTCTTTTTCTTATCTAACTATATATAAGCTTCAAAGAGAAGTAAAAAGGAAAGTTACTTTAGAAATTATTATCAGGGGGCACCTGGGTGGCTCAGTGGGTTAAAGCCTCGGCCTTCGGCTCAGGTCATGGTCCCAGGGTCCTGGGATCTAGCCTCACATCGGGCTCTCTGCTCAGCGGGGAGCCTGCGTACTCCTCTCTCTCTGCCTGCCTCTCTGCCTACTTGTGATATCTGTCTGTCAAATAAATACATAAAAAATTTAAAAAAGAAAAAATAAAAAAGAAATAAAAGAAATTATTATCAGGAGAGGCCAATTATGTGTTGACAAAACCGAGGCTCTTTAAGGTTAGGAGATTTTCCCCCTGGGTGGTTCAACCAGTTAGTTCTTCTGTTTAAAAAAAAAAAAAAAAAAAAAAAAAGTTAAAAACCTGGCAGGAAGATCTCTTTTCCTAAGAACAATGGATGATGAAGGTAGGGAAATATACACTGGGCTGTCCAGGGTCTTGACCCCTCTGCTCAAGGCACTTCAATCTCAGGCCAGGATTAAGGTGACAGGTAGGGTCTGGCCCTGAGCTCCAGGGTCTAAAGATAAGCATCTTCCTGCTTCCCAGCCTCCTGCCTCCCGCACTGAAGAAGCAATGCCTGCTGGGAGGCTTCTGGAGACTCTCTGGACTTCCACCTCAGGCTGTTCTGCTCCTTGGGGTGGGCCAACCATCATCAGCTGATGCCAATAGGGTGGACAAGCCCTCAGCTAGCGTCTATTCTTACCTTCATTTCTACAAACATCACTCACACTCAGAAGGCAATTTAATAATTCAGTTTGAATAATAATTCTGGCAAGTTCCCAGTAGCAGCACATGCTCTCCTCAGTACAGAAAACGTCATAAAAAACAAAAGGAAATCTAAAGATGGTGATGGAAGGAAATGATAACACAGGGGAGCAGAGACAAATGGGTGAAGATGTTTACTGCAACATTGTTTAAGATGGTTTAAAAAAAAAATCTAAATTTCCAAGAACTGGGGAGGCGTTAAATTATGGTACCAAAGGAACCACATACTTCTTCTAGGGACCAATTTTTATACTAAACCCAGAGGAAGGAAACATAGAGTAGAAAGAGTGGGGGCATTTTGGGAAGAGGTAGGGCAATTAAGTCCAAAATTATTGGTGCTTAGCCCTGACTTGATGCCTCCATCTGTAAGAGGATGGTTGAAAAGAGAGATGGGTATCCAAAGGGAAACCATCTTTATGCTGAAATACAATGATCTCAGGGAGCAAATCCTTTTTCAACAGACCCAAATCTTGCTGGAAGCATTTTAGGAACCTTGCAAAGGATTAGAAGTTTGGGCAGAGACTGGTGTGTAGCAATGGAACGAAGTACGTACTTTCTCCAAGAAAGAACATTCTACTGTTGCCACTTTCAACTTAGCTACAGCATGAGACTTTCTGTGTCCTTGACCCTTCTTTATAATCCTCACTTCTGTGTCTTTGACCCTTTGGTCTTGGTTACAGTATAACCAATTATCTTCTTCAGTTCCTGACTAAATCAAAGTCCAAGAGTAGAATCCAGTCAGAGTCTCTCAGCCTCTCATTTTAATTATGGGAGACATGTGAGGTTTAATCATGCCCATACACAGCACTCTGAGTAGCTTCCTTGGAAGACGAATAGCTAAATGTGAGGTGTGCCTTAACCACATATTACATATTAATCTGTCTGAATTCTGTTGTTACCACATGTCAGGAGCAAGTGATCATTCCTTGAGGGGAACTCCGGAGCATACAGCTGACCCCAGCATTAAAGAAAACACTGCTGACAATTTAGTTAGGATCATTTATGGTTTTATTGCAATCTTGCTATAAGGGAAAACGCCTTGGGTGGTCCTAATTTAGAGGTTCATTTTTGGTGAATGGTTAGATAATCATGTTAGACTAGATTTTTAAAAGAAGAAGAAAAGAGGTGCCTGGGTGGCTCAGTGGGTTAAGCCTCTGCCTTGACTCAGGTCATGATTACGTGGCCCTGGGATTGAGCCCCGCATCAGACTCTCTGCTCAGTGGGGAGCCTGCTTCCCCCTCTCTCTCAGCTTGCCTCTCTGTCTGCTTGTGATCTCTCTCTGTCAAATAAATAAATAAAATCTTTTTAAAAAATATTTTTAAAAAAGAAGAAGAAAGTTTGGTTAAAAGGTCACTAAGACTCTTCACCAGTGTCAGGTAGATGGTGGGTGACTAATTTTCTAGAACAAGTCATACTTGTCTTAAATTTAGCAGAAACTTTTCTAAGCATTTTGACCAGGAATCATAATTTCTTTCCAGAAGGAAGTTGTAAATTAAATCATTATAAAAGGAAAAAGTTCTGGGGCACCTTGGTGGCTCAGTCGTTGGGTGGCTCAGTCGTTAGGTGTCTGCCTTCCTCTGGGGTCATGTTCCCAGGGTTCTGGCATTGAGTCTCGCATGGGGATCCCTGCTCAGTGGGAAGCCTGCTTCTCCCTCTCTCATTCCGCCTGCTTATATTCCCTCTCTCACTGTCTCTTTCTCTGTCAAGTAAATACATAAAATCTTAAAAAAAAAAAAAGGAAAAATACATAAAATCTTAAAAAAAAAAAAAAAACAAAGGAAAAGATTTCTGTCCTTGATTAAGTGTGGGACAAATTTTCTTTTGAAGCTTCTCCTTTTTGCTCAGATTGTTTTTAAATCTGTCTTGGTCAAAAAAATAAGGCTGTCTGTTTATGTATTAAATTTCTTGCCTAGTTGATCGCTTTTTACATTTTTTTAAAATGGAGGCAAGTAAACATACAAAACATACACAACCATTGTTACCAGAAACATTCATACCTACATTAATAGTATTCCTTTCTATCAGCTTCCTATATTTGGGAAGAATTTCCAGATGAATATTGTACGGTGATTCAATCTGGTGGTAACAGTTTCATGCAGTTTATGAGCCTGAATCATGTAAGTACTATTCTATGTGTCATGCTTTAGTTAAGAGGTCCAACAAGAGGCATTTGCAAATGCACAAAGACCTTGCTGACCGGTAAGCAAAATTACAGTCATAAGATTAGAAGCAGAAAGTTAACTTTTCACTATAAATTGTATAAAGCCTTGGGGATAAGTTTCCATTCTTTCCACAGTACCAGAAGTACTGTGAAGTACTGACTTTTCAGGGTGTTTTCTCTGAGGCCAGAAACCCAACACCATTTAATTCACCTTTTTCGGTTTGGTCAAAGGTGTTCTCTGTTCTCCAGCTCCCTGAAACTTGTTAGTGTTTTGGGCCTGCCTGGAAGGGGCAGTCTTTTCTACCTGTAAGGTTATGGTTCCATAAGCCATGACTTTGGAGGGCTTTGTGGCATCATTTGCATATACAAAATGAGGAATCTCTTATTTTGTTTATTTGCTTATAGTTGTTTGCAGATTATGTATTTCCAAAAGTTTCCTGGAAGTTAATGGATTCTTTTTTTATTTTTAATTTGTTATTAACATATAAATATATTGTTAGCCCCAGGGGTAGAGGTCTGTGTACAGGCTTACACACTTCACAGCACTCACCATAGCACATATCTTCCCCAATGTCAATAACCCAAGCACCCTCTCCCTACTCCCCTTACCCCAAGTTAATGGATTCTTTTAAGAGTCTACATTTTGGAAGTTACAGCAAAAAACTTCTGTCATCTATGCAGATAACTCTCTGCCTTACAAACTAGCTTTTAAGGGCAAAGGCCATGTGGTTGGGCCTGGCCCACGTACAGGTGGCCAGTGAGATTGTAACACACAGAGAAAGCTGCACAGTCATGCTAGGTCACATATAAGTGACCAATTGAATCAACTAAATTACAGTTTACCCTATAGTAGCTATTTGTTTGTCTTGTTTTGTTTTAAAGGTTTTATTTATTTACTTGACAGACAGAGATCACAAGCAGGTAGAGAGGCAGGCAGAGAGAGGGGGGAGCAGGCTCCCTGCTGAGCAGAGAGCCTGATGGGGGGGCTCGATGCGGGGCTCGATCCCAGGACCCTGGGATCGTGACCTGAGCCGAAGGCAGACGCTTTAACCCACTGAGCCACCCAGGTGCCCCTATAGTAGCTATTTGAACTAGCCTATTACCTTGGTCAGAATTGGCACCCAAAAGGTGCCCAAAGGGCGGGGCCCATACTCCTTGGTAGCCAGGGAGACAGTGTGCGCCCCCACCGATTGGATACCTCCACCTGGCCTGACCCATCCTTGTATTTGGGCTTTGTTACCTAGGACTGGTTTCCGAGACTTGTTTTTAAGTAAGTTCTCTGAGTTGGGGGCGGGCAGGGTCAGTTTAAGTTTTACTGCATAAACAACAAAATCACTGTTTAACTGGATGGAGCTGCTCTGGCTAAATAGGCCCTTACACTTCTTTTAACACTATTTATTTGTGAGAGAGAGAGTGAGAAAATGAGCCAGGCGGAGGGGCAGAGGGAGAGGGAGAAGCAGGCTCCCAGCAGAGCAGCAGAGCAGGGAGCCAGACACCAGGATCCTGGAATCATCACCTGAGCTAAAGGCAGATGAGACACTTAACCGACTGAGCCACCAAGCGCCCCTTCCCAGCAGTTCTTGAGACCTTTATTCTAAATTTTTGTAAATGGCTACCAATCTCCAGAGCAGGCAAATTAGGAGTTCCATTAAATGTGAGAGGCATTACTATCTTGTCAACTTCCTTAGAAACTTCCTAAGAAAATGTACTTTATGAACAGAAGTCTCTCTTCCCTTCGTTAATATTGTACAGCTCTTTTGCCTGGGGGAAACCAAAGATTTTAAGATTCAATCTCTCTACATCTATTTTGACATTTCACTTGGTTTACTGGGGTTAACTATCGGCAGCAGCAAAGGAAAACTCCCTTACCCTCAGGCTGCTTTTCATTCCTGTAGTACCACATCTGCCTTCCTTCCCTTCTGAGGTCCACCAGATGACTGGACTTCTCCAGTCTCACT
Organism: Mustela putorius furo; assembly: GCF_011764305.1. NCBI lineage: Eukaryota > Metazoa > Chordata > Mammalia > Carnivora > Mustelidae > Mustela > Mustela putorius. The sequence continues at coordinate 8,661,648 of NW_025422045.1, read as the reverse complement.
CCCCAACACACCCAGTCCTGCGGGCCCAAGCTGCCTCTTAAGTTCTCCCCAGGGGCCGGAAGACGCCTGGGCTCCTAACAGGGACAGTCGCTGCATAGAATAGCCTCCTTTACTATTTGTGTCATCACGTGTACGAAGTGAATCGCTTAGAGGGGAAGACAGCCTGTTCCGGTCTGTCCCCAGCGGATGGTCTTGCAGCCCCAGTGCCGCTTTGCAGAGATGCTGGACAGCTTAAGGAGGAACGTCTTCTGAGACCACAGAGAGCAGTAACGACACCGACAGCCGAATCCGAGCGAAAGACACTGGAGCTGGTGAATTGTCCATCAACGTTCAACGACAGGACATGTTGGTGAGCAGCACCCCCTGGCGGACTTCTGATGCAACTACAGGCAGAAGTTACTAGTGCATGGAACTTCTCCCAAAGGCGCTGCATCCCAAAAGACCTTTCTGTGTACAGCGCCTTAAGGCTAGGTTCCTGACCCTGGCAATGGCCCGATACCTGTGTATGGTAGACCTTCTCCAGTTACATGTGGCATTGTCTCCCAGACCACATTCCGGAATTCTTATGGATTCAGGCATTGGTCATTTTACCAATCAGAACTTTGACCATTTTCCTCCCGGTGCCCTTGCTGCCTCTTTCCCAGGGCTCTTGCTGCTCCTCCTTTTTGACTCAGCGCCAAAGGGCTGCTTGCTCTCTCGCTCTCTCTCTCTCTCTCTCCCTAACACACACACACACACACACGGAAATTATTGACTCTCTGGCAGGTGTCTGCACTCTTCAGAAATCATACACACATACTCGGGGAGAAGGTGTGATGACGGGGACCAGGGAGAGGAGATGCTTCCTGCTTCCTCTCATTCTGGATCAGCTCTCTCACCCTCCAGAATTTAAAATCAATCCCACATTTTAGATTTCCACCAGACATCTCCACTTGACTCTCATCACTTCAGTTGCCAAGTATTTGAAGTTGAAACATCGCCACAGATACCACCGAGCGGGCTTGCTCTCTGTGAGCAACACTGCTCTTGTCTTGTCACCCAGATTCAGAAACTGGAGCAGTTTCAGGGATTCAGCATACATACAAACTCCATTCATCAGGAGAGAGAAATTTCTGGGAAGTGGAGCACCAGAGTAGTAGTATAGCCCAGTCCTCTTGGATGTGCTTTCCGGACATTCTTAATTTATGACCTACAACTCCTTGCCATGAGGAGCTGGTGTCCTTGTCTTCTCTGTGTGCTTTATAGTAGCTCCAGCAATGGATTTTCCTGGGCTTGGGAGTAGACTACCTCATACATTCCTAACTTACTACCATGAGTTTCCAAAATATTTCCATTTTAGTGTCCTGGGAAAAATTCAGCTGTTACAATAACATCATGTTCAGTTTTTTAAAAAGAAGTGTGCTGCAAACCAAAGACCATCCCATAGAAAATAAGATGTCAGTGGCAGGAGACAACCCTTTGGAGGAAAGGAAACAAATAGGCTTTGGCTCCTCAGACAAAGCAATTGCTGTGCGGTTGGCAAAGGGCCCTGCGAGCAGCTCCAGCAGTTCTGGGGAGTTGGGCTAGTTGTGGAGACCTCGGACTGCTGAAAATAAATGAAATGCAGTATAATACAGGCTAACTCAAGGAGCGAAATGACATAAACACAAACGTAAAGAGTCACACTTTAGACAGTGGCCAGATTCTAGGGTGGAAGCTCAGATGACTATTTGGGTTGCATTTATAAGTCGTGTTGTATGGAAAATGACCATTTTTCAAATATTTTAGAATCAGGGATGCCTGGGTGATTCAGTCAGTTAAGTGTCTGCCTTCAGCGCGGGTCATGATCCCAGCGTCCTAGGATGGAGCCTTGTGTTGGGCTACCTACTCAGTAGGGAGTCTGCTTCTTTCTCTCCCTCTCCCTCTGTATGTGCTCTCTGTCTCTCTCAAATAAATAAATAAAATATTTAAAATAAATAAATATGTTAGAATCCTATTCCATTTACTACAGAAGATATTGGAACAAAACTTGATTGGAAGCATGGAAGGTCTGAGGTCTCATCTACTCCTCTTCCTATATGATCAGATGAGCAGAAGCACTGAAAATACAGTCTCTCACTTCCTCCTTGCCTCTCTCTTTTCAACACACAGGTGAATTTGTCAATGTTGATGCATAATCAGACAGCTTACTTGAATAATTCCAAATCGTGTGAGAAGCAGCAGTTCCCGCAGAGCATTAAGGAGGCACCACATGGAAAAACACATTCAATTCATCCAGGCAAGAGCTCGAGGCTTCTGGGAAGATATCTGAACTTGGCATTGAAGAAAGGATGTCATTAAGGTAAGTGATATGAGGAACACAGTCTAGAAAGAACTGCAAGCAGGGGTGCCTGGGAGGCTCAGTGGGATAAGCATCTGACTCTGGTTTCAGCTCAGGTCATGATCTCTGGGTGTTGGGATCAAGCTGTGCCCATGTCAGGCCCTGTGATGGGCTCAGAGTCTGCTTGAGATTCTTTCTCTCCTTCTACCCCACCCCCTGTTCATATGTTCTCTAACATAAAAATAAATACATCTTAAAAAAAAAAGAACAGCAAGCAAAGGCACAGAAGCGGAGATGGTCAGAGCTCATAATTTGGGAAGAAGGACTGATCCAGGGTCACGGGGTCTAAGACTGTGTGAGGGGAAATGTGGTTAAGAGTAAGAATAGAAAGGAAATCCAGTCTCCGCTCTATAGTCATACACAAGATGTGTGATCATACATGAGAGGGCCACTGTATGGGCCTCTGGAATACAGAATCCAAGCACTAAATTTCCTTACTAAATTTCCTTCTGGGGCAGCCTCCCCTGCTTTTTCCCCCTGAAAATTTCCCCTATGCTAACCCTTTGTGTGAAAGGCTAACCACAGGGGCAAGAGTGGGGCCTTGGATTCATCAGAATGACTGCGAGCAAGTAGCTGAGCCTCGGTTTCCTCTAGTGCAAAATGGGGACTTTGACTTGCTTAGTACGTGAGGATTGCCATGAAGACCAAATGGTTAAGGATCACAGACTTTGGAGAAACATGAACCTGGTGTCAGGAGCTTAGGTAGGTAATTCCCTTCACTTCATTGAGCCTCGGATTCTCTTCAGTAAAATGGCTGTGATAATATCTACTTTGCATGCCTGATATGAGGATTAATAGAAATAATGGATATAAAATGCCTAGCCAAAGCAAGGCATACAGTAAATACTCGGTAACTATTAATTATCATAACTACGTAATAAATGAGATGTCACTGTCTGAAAACACGTGATTTGCTCCCAAAAGAGTTCTTTTGGGGAGATTGGCTAAATCGTGCAAACAAATGCAATAAAAATCATGGGGACGCTAGAGCCGGCCAATTCCTACAAGAGCTCCAACACAGGTGGGACACGCGTCCAACCACAAAGGCCTCTCCTCCAGTCGCTAGCAGACCCCGCCCATCAGCCCTCCTTCCCGGCCCCGCCCCTCCGGCCGAGCACGCGCACCGTCTTCTAGCCCGACGCGCCTGCGCAGGATAGGCCGTCCCCGGAGGTGATGAGGGTGCTAGTCCGGCGCTGCTGGGGGCCCCGGTCCGTGTGTGGCGGTCCGGGCGGTAGGCCGAGCCCCCAGTGGCGAGCGCTGGCAGGGCTTGGAGGGTCCCCTGGCGGGGAGGATGGCCGGGGCGTCCGAGTCCGCGAGAAGCCGCCCTGGCGGGTGCTCTTCTTCGGCACCGACCAGTTCGCCCGAGAGGCGCTGCGGGCGCTGCACGCCGCCAGGTACCGGGGCCGGGGCTTGGGGGGCCCGGCTGCCGAAGGCGCTGATGCCGAGCCTCGAGGATTTGCACTCCTCGCAAGGAAAGCAGCGGGGTCGGAAATGTCTGGGCCCAGATCCTGGCGTCTCCGGGCGCCCTTAGGGTGCACGGGGCGCGCCTGGTCCCTCCCGTCTACACTCCCGCTCCCGGCAGTCTCGGTTCTCCAAGTGCTGCCGGGCGCCCGGTGGTGCCAGGCCGGCGCTGGTCGCTTTGCATACATCACCTCTGTTCTCTACCAGCACCTCCTTGCTCAGTTTTTGTGTGAGGAAACCGGAGTTCAGAGAGGTTAAGCGATTGCCCAAGGTCATCATCTGAGCATGTCCGGCCTTGCCGGGGTCTGACTTTGTCTGACTTGAAGTCCTCCCCTTTCCACTTCCTCCTTCTACCTCCAGTTCATTAATTTGTACCCTCCAATCCTTTGGGCTTCTTACCAGGCACAGGCACACCCATGTCTCACTTCTCTGCTCCCAGTCTCCTCCCTGTATACAACAGGACCCTATTTTCTGGGGCTGAAATGAGGACACAGTCCAAAAACAACTGTTTTCAGGTGAATAAATTTATAAATCACAACCCTTAGGTATACATTTAGTATTTGTACAATTTAACAAATGCCTTTTACTGAGGGAAAAAAATTGAGATCCAACCTCTTCTGAAAGTCCATGCTGTATGGTGGCTGGACCTGACTGTACTGCTCTGCCTGCCTTCCCTCAGCCTCCATTTGTTATTTTCCCACAGCGTTTTTTCCTGATGCACCCCCAACACTACTTGTCATCTCCATCAAGTCTTCCCTACAGATTCTTTTATTTTTTTACTATTAACATATAATGTATTATTTGTTTCAGGGGTACAGGTCTGTGAATCTTCAGTCTTACACAATTCACAGTTGCCACAGCACATACTATCCCCAATGTCCATTAGCCTGCCCCATCCCTCCCACCCGCTCCCCCCAGCAACCCTCAGTTTGTTTCCTGAGATTAAGAGTCTCTTATGGCTTGTCTCCTTCTCTGGTCTCATCTTGTTTCATTTTTTCCCTCTCTTCCCCTATGATCCTCTGCCTTATTTCTCATATTCCTCATATCATTGAGATCATATGATGATTGTCTTTCTCTAATTGACTTATTTTGCTTAGCATAATACCCTCTAGTTCCATCCACGTCGTTGCAAATGGCAAGATTCCTATTTTTGATGGTGGCATAATATTCCATTATGTTTATATACCACATCTTTATCCATTCATCTGTTAATGGACATCTTGGCTCTTTCCATAGTTTGGCTGTTGCGGACATTGCTGCTATAAACGTTTTCCCTACAGATTCTTCACAGTAGCCCCTCCTACTGACAACCCCATCAGTCCCCTCGTATCATATTCCTCCCTCCACCACTCTGCTCTGCGCGCACACCCTGAAACACTCCCTTCACACGTGTTCCTTTTGCACACCCTCATGATGTACTGTCCACACACTGCTTTCCCCAGATTGTCTCCAGAATCTCATGGCACGTGTCCTGACCTTTCTGCTGGTGCTTATCTTGGTGGCTCCATTACTCCTGTGCTCTGTCTTTAGGGCCTCTTACATACTCCTTTTCTCCTCAACACGTGATGCAATACCTGGTAAATAAACTAATACCCCTGGGCACTGGACTACGATGCAGCAGGTAAAAAGAAAGATGTAGTACTACATGTACTGCTGTGGAATAATGTCCATGGGATATCTTTTGTTTTTTTAATGTATTTATTGGATCGAGGGGCGCCTGGGGGCTCATTCAGTGAAGCGGCTGCCTTTGGTTCAGGTCATGATCTCAGGGTCCTGGAATCGAGTCCCACGTCATTCTCCCTGCTCAGCAGGAATTCTGCTTCTCCCTCTGCCCTCTGCCCCTGCTCCCTGTTTGCCCCACATGCGCCCTTTTTCTGTCTCTCTCTCTCAAAATAAAATCTTTAAAGGTTAATAAACGTATTTATTGTTTGGCTAACACATGATTATGGTATAAAATTCAAAAGGTTCAAAGGATATACAGTGAAAAGGCAGTTCCCTCCACCTCTGTCTCCCATTTCCACTTCCTCTCTTCAGAGACAGCCACTGTTTAAGTTTCTTATTCTAGAAATGTTTGTTGGATATACAAGCAAATGTATATTTAACCCTTTTTTAAAAAAAGACTCACGTAATAGTAATATAGTGTTGTTAAGAAGGAAAAACAAAATACAGAGCAATATGTATAATACCCTATTTTTGTAAAATATCTGTACTGTATATGTTTTTGTATGCACAGGAAATTTCTAGAACCCTGCTATCCAAACAGTAGTCATTAGCCACATATGGCTCTTTAAATTACAAAAAATTAAATAAAAAACAAAACTCAGTCTCTCAGTTGTTCTAGTTTTAAGCATTTACCCTTGAATGTTTCATGAATTTAACTATAGAAGTACTGTGGAAGTATGTGAAGTAGTTTTAACTTTGAGTCATTGTCTTAACACAATTTCCTCCAATCCTTCCAACTTAGGGAAAACAAAGAGGAAGAGTTAATCGAAAAATTGGACGTGGTCACAGTGCCCTCCCCATCCCCAAAAGGACTACCAGTGAAGCAATATGCTGTCCAGTCTCATCTTCCAGTGTATGAGTGGCCAGATGTGGGATCTGGAGAGTACGACGTTGGAGTGGTAGCTTCATTTGGCCGACTTTTGAGTGAAGCTCTTATTCTTAAATTTCCCTAGTGAGTTTTTGTTTTTGTTCTTGTTTTTAAAGGGGATACAGTATAGGAGTCTTTTGGTCTTTATATATGGACCTGGAATGGGGCGCCTGGGTGGCTCAGTGGATTAAAGCCTCTGCCTTTGGCTCAGGTCATGATCCCAGGGTCCTGGGATCGAGCCCCACATCGGTCTCTTTGCTCAGTGAGGCGCCTGCTTCCTCCTCTCTCTCTGCCTGCCTCTCTGCCTACTTGTGATCTCTGTCAAATAAATAAATAACCTTTAAAATATATATATATAGACCTGGAATTTAAAGTGCAATGATTTGAATTCTAATTCTGCTTTCTTTACTGTTTTCTCTTAAGATAAAAAATTTTGTTAGTGTCATAAATTGTTGAAATGTGTGTTGCTCTTGATCTCTGGGCTCTCTCACCCACCCTCATTTAAATTCCTCGTAGATGCTGGCAGTTCCCAGATGTGTCCCTCCAGTTCACATCTCTTCCTGAACTCCAGGCCACTGATACCTAGTGTCTGATAGGCACCTTACATATAAGATGTCCTAAACTACATTCCTGAACTTTTGCCCAACAGCTCCTCCTCCCCAAGTCTTCATTTCCGTCAATGGCAACTCCACCCTTCTGGGTGTTCAGACTCAAACCTTTCAGGGACTCGTGATTCCTTCTCTCACACCACACACCCAATCCATGAGGAAATCCTATTGGCTCTGCCTTTGAATTCTAGATGGAATTCACCTTTCGCTCTGCAGTAACTGCCTCCCTCTATTCCCCCCCATACACACAGCCCCCAGTGTATACTGTCCTTGGCCTTCTCAGTCTTTTACCAGCCCAGCAGCTGAAGTGATCCATTTAAAGCAGAGGTTGGATCATGTCACTGTGCTCAGCATTCTCTGGTGTTTTTCCATCTCACTCAGAAGTCATCAGAGTCTGGGCCTATGAGGACCTACCTACTGGGTTTGGTCCCCTCCTGGCTGTCTGGCTTCATCTCCTCATGTTATTCCTCAGTTCATTCCACTCCAGCCACAATAGCCTCTGTGCTGTTCCTTGAACTTGCTGAACACTTACCTTATTCAAGATACTTACTGTTCCCTCTGCCTGGAATGTCTGCATGGCTTACTCCCTTACCTCCTCATGTCTTTGTTCAAGTGTCTTCTTATTGGTAAAACTTTGTGACCCCTGTTAAAACTGTCATCTCCCACCCAGTACTCCTACCACTTCTCTGCTTTATTTTCCCCCAAAGCCCTTAGAACCATCTGACAAACTTTTCACACAGTTTTGTGTTGTTTGTCTCCCGCTCTTGGCATGTAAGCTCCCTGAGGGCAGAATTTTTCCTCCTTTGGTTCAGTGTTGCTTATATCCTCAGCACATGGACTATGCTCAGTAAATATTTCTTGGGTGAATCAGACAGGGCTGAACAGTGGAATTTTGAATCTAAGACTTTCGTGTACATGCACTCCTGAGTGCATATTCCTGCAGTGGAGATATCGTCAAACTAATCAGGTTACTTAGTAAATGATTGAAGTTGCTCATCACTGGGCACTAGGTGTGTTAGGATAAAGAGTAAAGATGAATAGATTGTTGGATGGGGATTCAAGAAACTTGTTCTAGGCATTCTGTATGCAGACTAAATGAAACTAATTGGACTAACCTATATATTCACACTGCCCATGAGATGCACAGGAGGGTTTGAGTGCTTCTCCTACAGTATAAAAGCTATTTTTTGCTTTTATTTAAAAGCTTCCAGGGCACCTGGCTTGCTTGGTTGGTAGAGCGTGTGATTCTTGATCTCGGGTTTATGGGTTTGAGCCCCATGCTGGGTGTAGAGATTACTTTAAAAATGAAATCTTTAAAAACTCCCAGACGTCACAGACTGTTGTGGAACATCTTTGGGACAGTGAATAGTTTTCTTATTCTGTTTTTATTTGATTTGATTTATTTATTTTTAAAAATACTATTTATTCATTTGAGAGACAGAGAGAGCACAAACAGGAGAGGCAGAGAGAGAGGGAAAAGCAGACTTCTAGCTGAGCTGGGAGCCCAACATGGGGCTTGATCCCAGGACCTGGAGATTGTGACCTGAGCCAAAGGCAGACGCTTAACCATCTGAGCCACCCAGGTGCCCCTCTTGTTCTGTTTTTAACTAAGTTTCATTGATCTCTTATGGTAAGAGAGTAAACAATCTCTGGCTCCCTTTACAGGTGGTATAAGACTAGATTCGAGTTTGTTTTCCAAACTTTCTGGGGAAGTATAGTGATAAAAAGTCACATATTTGGGTAGCAGGAACTAAATGGTAAAGCCCACGTGCACACTAATTTCTGCCTTTTCTGACTCAGTGGCATATTGAATGTCCATCCCAGTTGCCTCCCGAGGTGGCGTGGTCCAGCCCCTATAATCCATACCGTACTTCATGGAGACACAGTTACTGGAGTGACGATTATGCAAATTAAACCTAAAAGGTAGGAGATATTTTCTTTTCTCTAGACTTTGCGGTTTTGAATGTTGATGTCAGTCTTTCGAAGAGGACGTGGAAGTGGATGAATGGATGGTGCTAATTCCTCTGACTCCACAGTGCCTTCCCTTTCTGTCTTTTCCTGGTTTCTGACATAAACTATATGTGGTTTGGTGTTACATAGTGTCTCTTTAAGTTCTTGGGAAATGTTTACCTTGTTAACTGAAATAAATTATATTATTGATAGCTGGGTTTCTGTGAAAAACATTGTGTAAATGAGAGATGGATTTTTGGATATGAGTTGTAATGAATCTTGGTTTTGCTGGCCTTGGTTTCTGTGGTCAAAATTTTTGGAACCTGAAGTAAGACCACATTGTATGCCAATGTGTAATATAATTATCTTAAACATTTTTAATTTTTTAAATCCTACTATAGTCTAAAATAGGATTATATATATTTTTTTAAGATTTTATTTATTTACTTGAGAGAGAGATAGTGAGAGAGAGCATGAACGAGGAGAAGGTCAGAGAGAGAAGCAGACTCCCCATGGAGCTGGGAGCCCGATGCGGGACTCGATCCCGGGACTCCAGGATCATGACCTGAGCCGAAGGCAGTCGTCTAACCAACTGAGCCACCCAGGCGTCCCAAAAATAGGATTATATTAAGCCTCTATCTTTTATCACCTAATGTCCCCATAGAAAATAATTCACAGCTTCACAAGAACAACTACATATCTGGGATTTGCTTTAACTTGAGAAAACAAGAGAGGCAGATGAAATGAATTGCAAAACTTTAATAATTCTAAACTCTGGATGATGTTATTTGGGGATTCAAGAGACTATTGACACTGTTTTGTGGATGTTTGTAATTTTTTATAGTAAGCATTTTATTATAGGTTGAAAGTAGAATTAACAACCACAAAGTTAATTATTTAAAATGAAGCATATTTCTAATAAAAGTTGAGAGCCAGTATTTATAGAGCTTGATGTAAAATGTAAGACTGTGGGAATGCAAATACACTTGTATCAACTTATAATCATCAATGATTATAATCTAGGCAAAACTCTTGTCCTTTGAGAAGGATATGTAGAAAGAAATTATAATGAATTTCTTTTTTTTTAAGATTTTAAAAAATTTATTTATTTGACAGAGAGAGAGATCACAAGTAGGCAGAGAGGCAGGCAGAGAGAGTGGGAAGCAGGCTCCCTGCTGAGCAGAGAGTCCAATGCGGGGCTCGATCCCAGGACTCTGAGATCATCACCTGAGCCAAAGGCAGAGGCTTAACCCACTGAGCCACTCAGGCACCCACATTATGAATTTCTTAATGGTACTTCCTTAGAAAATAAATTTTTTGCTCTGTGTTTTCATTGTATAAATAGAAACTTTTTAAATACTCTTAATTACTAAAGGTGGAATTATTTGCAACTGCAATTAAATCCCTGATATTCAATTTTGTACTTTTTTCCTTTAGGAAAAATAGATATAAAATCTGAGTATAGGCCATATTTTGCATTCCCTTCTTTCAAACTGATTTTTCTCTTTTGCTAATGGCTACCAGTCAAGTCCACAGCCAGGGTTAAACTATCCTTGTGGTATGTAAACACTCATGTAGATAAACCTATTGATCGGAAGAAATAGTAATGTTATTTGCTTTTGATTTTTGGTAGGTTTGATGTCGGCCCAATTCTCAAACAGGAAACGGTTCCTGTGCCACCTAAGAGCACTGCCAAGGAACTGGAGACAGTGCTGTCAAGACTGGGGGCCAACATGGTATGGTTCTCTGATACTCCACTGCTTCATTTCCTAGGTCTCCTAACTGTCGGTGATGCAAAGAACACTTCTGGGATGCATCATTTTCAGCTTTTTGTTTTAAAGATTGCATTTATTTATTTATTTGACAGAGAGAGAGAGAGATCACAAGCAGGCAGAAAGAGAGGGGGAAGCAGGCTCCCCGCTGAGCAGAGAACCCGATGTGGGGCTCGATCCCAGGACCCTGAGATCATGACCTGAGCCGAAGGCAGAGGCTTAACCCACTGAGCCACCCAGGCGCCCCAGCTTTTTTTGTTTCTTTTAACCGATTTCTCTCCCTGCTTCCTAACATCAAGGTTGGCATTTCTCATGTGAGTCTTTGGGAGATGTACAGAGTGGTACTTAATACAGACTCTCCTGAAACACATGAGCTTCTGTGGCCCCCTGCATTCCAGTGAGGCCATTAGAAGCTCCTTCCCGGTTTCAGCCTCCGGCTCCTAGACTCACCTGGCACCCCTGTCAGACTGGCCAACAACCATTCCCTCAGTGACCGTGCATTCCTCTTCCTTCTGCAGTCATCGCCTCCATAGTACTGGAGTTCTGCTGATGCCCTCGCTCTAAATGAGCTCTTTGGCTTTGTATAGCTCGAATCTGCACACAGTAGGTCGGAGTGAATGCTTCATGGCCAAATCAATGATTTTCATCTGAACTAGTTAATTTTCTGTAGAGGATAGTTTTCCCCTGACTGTCTAGACGGTGCTTCCTAATCCAGGCACTCACCAGAGAAATGGTTTTGGAATAGTGGCTCGTTTTTTAAGGACTGGCTCGTGTGCCGGGACTATTCTGGATCCTCCTTAGACTTATTTTCTTACTTTCCCAACCAACCTTTGAGGCAGCTGATACTGTCACCTGCTGAAGGCCCCACAGGTCAAAGAACTTTTTCACAATATCACAAGAGTAGGTGGTGGAATGGGGATTTGAACCCAGGACTGTGTGACTTGAGTACATTCTTCTTTGAGGCTCCATTGCCTTCCCTCCTAGGACTCACAGTGTGGATTCCTGAGCACACACTCTTCTGACAAGAAAAGCTTGCATAGCCAGCAGAACTCGGCATTCTCTGGAAGCACTTCATTGCTCTGTCCTCGGAGAGAGCACCATCTCCACCATCTCCATTGAGGAGCCCTGTGTGGTCATGGCCTCAGGCAGTTTCCTGCCCTACCCTGCCACACAGCTCCTTCAAAGCTTTTGATAAATGTCATGTACTGAATTGTAATGTATTTCTGCCTTTGTTCTTTTCATCTTGAATATGTTGCTCTCCTTTTTTTTTTCTCCCAGCTTATTTCAGTTTTGAAAAATTTGCCTGAGAGTTTGAGCAAAGGAAGGCAGCAGCCAACTGAGGGAGTGACATATGGTAAGTGAAGGTTACGGAGACCCTTACCTCCTCCACGAGGTTTTTGTCTGTCATGATGGCACCTGAACGCTCTGACTTCAATGGGACATTGCCCTTGATTTTGACTAAAGACTGAGTGCCCACTTGCCTGTCTCTTTCCAAAGAATGGCAAGTTATAATCTCCATTTTCCTCTTAACATGTAGTCTCCTCCTGGTTTTGGCTCAGGTCGTGATCTCAGGGTCATGAGCTTGAACCTGATATCAGGCTCTGCTAAGTGAGGAGTCAGCTTAAGACTCTCTCTTCCTCTCCCTTTGCCCCTCCTGCACTCTCTCTAAGATAAGTAAATAAATCTTTAATTTAATTTTTTTTAAATCTTTAATTAAAAAAAAATGATGAATACCTGTTTAACCCAGACTCAGTAATTATTAATATTTAGTCATATTTTCTTTCACTATATATGTGTATTGTTTATTTAGTATATATTATAATCCTAATATATATTAATATATATATTAATCCTTTGGAAGTATGCATCATAACTTTTCATTCCTAAATATTTGAACATGCATCTCTCTTTTTTTCTTTTTTAAGATTTTTATTTATTTATTTGTCAGAGGGAAAGGGAGAGAGAGAGAGAGCACAAACAGGGGGAGCAGCAGGCAGAGGGAGAAGCAGGCTCCCTCTTGAGCAAGGAACCCAATGTGGGATTGATCCCAGGACCCTGAGATCATGACCCAAGCCAAAGGCAGACACTTGACCAACTGAGCCACCCAGGCATCCCTCAACATGCATCTCTTAAGAGAAATGAATAGTTCCGTAATAGTATTTAATGTCCAGTACATAAATGTTCTTAATTGTCTAAAAATACATTTTTTTAGCTGGATAGTTTTTGAGAGTAGTATGTAATTATAATTTGTTGGTGTGTCTCTTTAATCTAGATTAATCCCTCCATTATTTTTTCCCCCTCCATATCATTGACTTTTTGAAGATAATAGGCTAGTTGTCTGTTTCCTTACAGTGTTGTTTAACTTATTTTTCTAGACTTTATATTTCTTGTGCATTGGAAATTCTAAAGGCTTGGTTAGACTTAGGCTTGATGTTTTTGGAAAGAATATTTCATAGATGTTGTTGTGTTCCAGTGGTACTTGTTTCAGTTTGTTTTTAATTTTAAGGATTTCTTTTTATTTTTATTTATGATTTATTTCTTGAACATGTAAAACATTTACATGATTCAGAAGCTAAAATTGTTTAAGGGTGCCTGGGTGGCTCAGTGGGTTAAGCCTCTGCCTTCAGCTCAGGTCGTGATCTCAGGGTCCTGGGATCAAGCCCCGCATTAAGCTCTCTGCTCAACGAGGAGCCTGCTCCCCCCGCCCCTGCCTGCTTCTCTGTCTGCTTGTGATCTCTCTCTCTGTCAAATAAATAAAATAAAATCTTTAGAAAAAAAATTGTTTAAAAGGATATGTTAGAGTGCCACCTCTCTCTGCTCTAGTTTTGGATGTCACATCAGTGAGTGATAATACCAGATTGCATCAAGGTTGGTGAAGTTCAGTTTGACCACTTGGTTGAATCCAGTGTAAAGATCTGTTTTTCCCTTTGCAGTTGGCAGGTAATCTGTGGGGTGATGCTTTGGCACCATGCAAATAATTCTGTTCTCTAACAACCTTTCATGTAATCATTTTGGCATGGGTTGGTGCTTCTTCCTTGAATGAATTATTTCATTAGGGATTGCAAAATGGCAATTTTCCAGTTCCTTTTACCTTTAATATTTGGCATTATTCTATGAAGAAGAGCTTTTCCTCATTAATTGAAGATGAATCCTAGTTCATTCTAAAATGGCAGGATCAATGTTTAATTCTTTCTCTATCAATTTTTAGAGTAAGAAGTTAGTGCCACAGTCACTTTCAATTATGGTGGCAACTGAGTTTTTTTTTGTTTGTTTGTTTTTAAAGATTTTTTATTTATTTATTTGAGAGACAGAGATCACAAGTAGGCAGAGAGAGAGGGGGAAGCAGTCTCCTTGCCAAGCAGAGAGCCCGATTCGGGGCTTGATCCCAGGACTCTGGGATCATGACCTGAGCTGAAGGCAGAGGCTTTAACCCACTGAGCCACCCAGGGGCCCCAGCAACTGAGTTTTTAAAATTATGATTTGACTCATGGATTTTCACTTACTGTGTTTTATAGTTAATTATATCTATAATTCTTTGTCCTGCTCAAGTCATCCCAAATTTAGCCAGTGGGAGCCCCCTAAAGTTGGGTCCTGCATCCTTTTGACAACCTTAACTAGTTTTTGAGTGCTTCCTTGCTTTCTTTTATAAGATGCCCAGACTCATCTTTTTCTTTTTTTTAAGATTCTATTTATTTCTTTGACAGACAGTGATCACAAGTAGGCAGAGAGACGGGCAGAGAGAGGGGGAAGCAGGCTCCCTGCTGAGCAGAGAGCCCGATGTGGGGCTTGATCCCAGGACCCTGAGATCATGACCTGAGCCAAGGACAGAGGCCTTAACCCACTGAGCCACCCAGGCGTCCTGCCCCAGACTCATCTTATAAGTTCTCTGTCCCATGTTAGAACAAACCATCTCTCCCTTGTTTGTTTTGGGAAGGGTGCTATCTAGAATCCATCTGGTACAACAGTGTGTTCCAAGATAAGGTGTCAATGGACAAGGTGAGGCATTATATTTTTTTAACATTTTAAAAATAATATTTGAGTTTATACCATTATTGATTCAAATATATATACATATATATTTATTTATTTATTCATTTAAGATTTTATGTGACAGAGAGAGATCAGGGGGAGGAGCAGAGGGAGAGGGACAAGCAGACTCCATGCTGAATGTGGAGCCCAATGCGGTGCTCAGTCCAGCAACTCTGAGATCATGACCTGAGCTGAAATCAAGGTCAGACACTCAACTGACTGAGCCACGCAGGCACCCCCGATTCAAATTTTGAATTTCAGGGTTTTTCTTATATTTTCTTTTAAACTGAATATCTTTTCAAAAGTTAATACTGACCTATTTATTTAATTGGTAGGCATAAAATAGTTTCAGAATTACAACACCAGTGTTATTACAAACAGTAAAATTACTGAGTAATATTTCATATTCCTCTGCATGTTTTTTTTGGTCTATAGAATATATCCTTCTAATAGGTGCAGAGTGCTATGTCCAAAACTTACTGGAGATGATGATTATTTTTTCCATTTCATTACCAAGTTTGACACATAGATTTATTTGTTTTAGTTTGTTTTCAATTTTCAGAGTTGCTTTTTTTCTCTTTATGATTAAATTTTATTTATTTATTTATTTATTTTTAAATTTTGTTTTTAATCATATAAAACATCTCTATGATTAAAAAATTTAAGCTCTTTGAAAAAGTATACTCAAGAGAAGTCTCACTTCCATCCCTAGCTCCTCCTCGAGTGACTATTTTATGAATTCCTGATTTAGCTGTCCAGTTGTTTCCTTTTATCAAAATAAGCAAATACCACATATTTTTAAATTGATTTTTCCTAAGGCACCTGGGTGGCTCAGTCAGGTAAGCGTCTGCCTTCAGCTCAGGTCATGATCTCAGGGTCCTGGGATAGAGTCCCACGCATCAGACTCACTGCTCAGTGGGGAGCCTGCTTCTCCTTCTACCTCTGTCTACTGCTCTGCCTACTTGTGGTCTCTCTCTCTCTGGTAAATAAGTAAATAAAATCTTTAAATAAATAAATAAATTGATTTTCCGTTTATTCTTTCACAAAAGGTGGCATAAAATATATACTCTTTTTTACCTTTGGTTTTTTGGTTTGTTTGGTTGGTTGGTTGGTTTTTTTACTTAACCTTGTACCCTGGAAATCCTTTCCTGTCAATAAGAAGGTTCCTTTTTATGGCAGTGCAGTGTAATTCTCACTTATATGGCTGTATCATAATTTATTCAACAGATCCCCTCTTGATGGACATTTTGATTGTTTCCAAACTTTTGCTATTGCAAAGAATGCTGTTATAAATAACTTGAAGCTTATGTTACTTCCAAAGCCAATAGATAAGAAATTGCATCCTGGAGTAGTTTTAATTTACATTACTCCTGTGAGTGAGGTTGAGGATCTTTTTGTATGTTTAAAGACTACTTGCGGGGCGCCTGGGTGGCTCAGTGGGTTGAGCCTCTGCCTTCGGCTCAGGTCATGATCTCAGTGATCCTGGGATCAAGCCCCGCATCGGGCTCTCTGCTCAGCAGAGAGCCTGCTTCCTCCTCTCTCTGCCTGCCTCTCTGCCTACTTGTGATCTCTCTCTCTCTCTCTGTCAATAAATAAAATATTAAAAAAAAAAAAAGACTACTTGCATTTATTTTTTCTAGGAAGAGACATATCTTTTACCCATTTTTCTATCACATTTTTGGTCTTTTCTTCTCAGTTTTTATGAGTACTTTATATGATAGATATAAATAAATCCACATAATAGATATAAAGTAGTCCTGGATATAATATTATTATATTAATATTATGTTACATAGATATATATATATATATTTTAGATTAACTTGTAATTATAAATAGATCTAAAATATTATGATGAAAATTACAAATACTTTAAGGTTCTGTTGTTGTTGTTGTTTCAAGTAATCTTTACACTCAATGTGGAGCTCAAACTTGAAAATCTGAGATTGAGAGTCACGTGCTCTACCAACTGAGCCAGCCAGGTGCCCCCATCATTTGTTTTTAGACTTGATTTATGACCTTTTTGTCATACAAAAGTTTATTTTTATTAAAAGCTTATTTTTTTAAAAGATTTTATTTATTTGACAGAGAGAGATTACAAGTAGGCAGAGAGGCAGGCAGAGAGAGAGAGAGGAGGAAGCAGGCTCCCTGCTGAGCAGAGAGCCCCCAATGCGGGACTCGATCCCAGGACCCTGAGATCATGACCTGAGCGGAAGGCAGCGGCTTAACCCACTGAGCCACCCAGGCACCCTAAAAGCTTATTTTTATGTAGTCATATTTGTCATTTAATTGCTTCTGGATTTTGAGTCATTGTTAGAAGGGCTTTCTCTGCTCCCAGTTTACAAAGAAATTCACCCAGTTTTCTTTCGTATCTATATGATTGATTTATTTTTACTTTTATGGAAAATTTCAAATTTACTCAAATTGTGGAAAATTTCAAATATACTCAAAAGTTGAGAAAATAATAAAAGTTCTCTTCTATCAGTCAGCATCAATAGTTGCCATTTCAGGGATGCCTGTGTCGTTCAGTCTGTTAAGCAGCTGCCTTCGGCTCAGGTCATGATCCCAAGGTCCTGAGATTGAGCCCCACATCAGGCTCCCTGCTCAGCGAGAGCCTGCTTCTCCCTCTCCCTCTGCCTCTCCCCTGCTTATGTGCTCTCTTGCTCGCTCTCTCTTTTTCTCTCTCACATAATTAAAGAAATTCTTAAAAAAATATATAGTTATCAGTTCATGGACATAGAACCTGATATTTACTCCTGCTCTTGGCTTTATCTTGTAGCCCCTAAGATTTCTGCTGGTACCAGATGTATAAAATGGGAGGAACAAACTTCAGAGCAGATACTCAGACTTTATCGTGCCATTGGAACTATAGTAAGTTGGAAGTCAGATTGCAGTTTTACCTAATTGTCTGTGTATGTGATTCATTTTCAAAATACTTTTATTTAGGAATGAATTGCAAACTAAACCTAAAGAATCCTGAAATTCATTTTATTCTTAAAACTTTTAATCTGATAAAAGATATATAACATAAAGCATTTTAACAATTTTTAAGCATATAAATCAGTAGCATTCATGATTTAAGTGTATAAATCAGTAGCATATCATTGTGCAACCATTGCCACCATCTATCTCCAGAACTTTGTAATCATCCCAGACTGAAACTCTGTACCCACTGAACACTAATTCCCCTATCCCCCCTTCCCACAGTCGCTGGTAACCACTATCTACTTCCTGTCTCTTAGAATTTGTTTATTCTAGGTACCTCATATAAGTGGAATCATATTTGTCCTTTTGTGTCTGGCTTATTTCATTTAGCATCATGTCCTTAAGGTTCATCCATGCTGTACCATGTATTAGAATGTCATTCCTCTTTAAGGAAAACATTCTGTTGTATGTATATGCCACATTTTGTTTATCCCTTCATCAGTCAGCAGAGGTTTGGGTTGTTTCCCACTTTTGGCTGTTGTGAATAATGCTACTGTGAACATTGGTGTACAAATATGTTTGAGTCCTTGCTTTCAAAAATTCTTCTTTGTGTATGAAATTCATTTTTTAAATATTCTTTAAACTTCAAGTTTTTATATGAACCTTAAAATTCACAAAGGACTTTTGAATATATATTCGTGTGTGTGTGTGTGTGTGTGTGTGTGTGTGTATGGACTTCAGGGTGCCCCATCACAAAATAATGAATCTAAATCTTCTAACATCTAATCCAATGCTTTTCCCAGTATGTCTTTCTGCCTGTAGCCAGTTTTTTACAACTGAATTCTTAAATCCTCAATTTCTACAGATGGTTCACAAAGTGGAGTTGTAACTGTAACTTATTTATTAAATAGTTCTTATTTATACTTACAGTATTTATTACATACTTATTAAAATATGTGAGGTGCCTGGCTGGCTCATTTGGTGGAGCATATGCATCTTGATCTCTGGGTTGTAAGTTCAAGCCCCACATTGAGGGTTTTTAGAGATTACTTAAAATCTTTTTTAAAAATTAAAAAAATACTTATTAAAAGACCTGAGTTAAATTCTCAGTTCTTTGACAAATGTATCAGGTTTTTCCCCCTTTATTTTGATAGCCTCTTGTGTTGTTTGAAATGGGGTCTACCAAGTGTGGGGTTTTTAAATGGGCCACCTGTTATTTTTATTGATTTATTTATTTATTTAAAAAAATTTATTTATTTATTTGACAGAGATCACACGTAGGCGGAGAGAAATGGGGAAGCAGGCTCCCTGCTGAGCAGAGAGCCCATTGCAGGGCTTGATCCCAGGACCCTGGGATCATAACCTGAGCCGAAGGCAGAGGCTTTAACCCACTAAGCCACCCAGGCGCCCCTTGGCCACCTGTTATTAACATTGATTAAGATGGAGATCTGCCACTAAATACTTCTAGCGTGCCAAGTTCTTCAGTGAGGATCACGGCCTTATGTGGGTATCATCTGATTTTAAATTGATGAAATTGAGGCTTAAGGTAAAGAATGGATGGTACTGAATATTGCTCAAGGTACCATTGCCAGTTAGTGGGAGGCAGGTTTTGAACCAGTCTGACTTCAAACCCAGTACTTTTCCCACTGCAACAGAAGGCATAGGGAAAGCAACATGGACGTTAGAGCCAGTCAGAACTGGGCTCCACCTTGTCTCTGCCACTTATTATTTAACCTCTGAGCTTTAGTTTGTTCATCTGGTAATTAGGGCTGATATAATATATATAAAGCATCTAGTATAGTATCTGGCAAGGAGTAGGTACTCATTAAATGTTATCTGCTATTATTCATGCATTCATTAAACAAATTTTTTTTTTAATATTTGACTTATTTGTCAGAGAGACAGAGAAAGCACAAGCAGGGGGAGCAGCAGGCAGAGGGAGAAGTAGGCTCCCTGCTGAGCAAGGAGCCTGATGCTGGACTCAATCCCTGGACCTTAGGATCATGACCTGAGCCGAAGACAGATGCTTAACTGACTGAGCCCCCCCGGTGTCCCTAAACAAAATATTTTTTGAAAGCCTATTATGTGTCAGGCATTGTACTGGTACCAGAGATAAAGAAGATGTGAGAAAACAGAAACAAATAAGCAAATAAATAAAAATACCCGATAGTGTGATAAGTTCTTTGGTGAAAATTAAAAGAAGAAAATGTGATAGACTAACTGAAGGTTATTTTAGATTCGGTAGATGGAAAAGGCACCTCTAAACTGACATTTAAGTTTAGATCTGAAAGACATTATGGAGCCATGAATCATGCTGAGATTAGGAAAATGGCATTCTAGGCAGAGGGAGCAGCTAGTACAAAACCTAAGGTAGGCTAAACAAGATAAAGACTTCACAAGAAAAGAAAGCCAAAATCCATATCCTTAATGAATATAGCGGCAAAAATTCTCAGAAGAATTAGTAAACTAAATTAAACAACATATAAAAAAGGATTGTATACCATGACCAAGTAGGATTATATGAGGAATGCAAGGTTGAATCAACATACATGTAATACACCATATAATAGAATAAAGGGCAAAAGCCACAGAATTTACTCAATAGATGGAGAAAAAGCACTTGACAAAATCCAACACCCTTTCATGATAAAAATGTACAACAATCTAAGAAGGGAACTTCCTCAACCTGACAAAAACCCACAGCTAACATCATATTTAATGGTGAAAGCCTGAACGCTTTCCACCTAAGATCAGGAACAAGACAAAAATGTCCAGTCTCTGGGGCGCCTGGGTGGCTCAGTGGGTTAAGCCTCTACCTTCAGCTCAGGTCATGATCCCAGAGGCCTGGGATCGAGTCCCGCATAGGGTTCTCTGCTCAGCAGGGAGCCTGCTTCTCCTCATCTCTCTCTCTGTCTGTCTCTCTGCCTATTTGTGATCTCTCTCTCAGTCAAATAAATAAATAAAATCTTAAAAAAAAAAAAATGTCCAGTCTCACCACTTCTATTTAGCATTGTGCTGGAGGTTCTAGCCAGGGCTATTAGGCAAGAAAAAAGAAACAATACAGAGTCAGACTGCAAAGGAGTAAGTAAAACTCCATGTGCAGATGACATGATCTTATATATAGAAAATCATCAAGAATCTAAAAGAAACTTTAGAGTTAATAAGCAGTAAAGAAGATGTAAGTAAATGGAAGGACCTAGTTGTTCTTGGGTTGGAAGACTTAATATTGTTAAGAAGGCACTGTTCCCCAAATTGATCTGCAGATTCAACACAATTCCTATAAAAATCCCAGTTGATGTCTTCGCAGAAATTGACAAGCTGATCCTGAAATTCATATGGCATCCCAAGAGATCCAGAATTGCCAAAAAACCTTGAAAAAGGACAAAGTTAAAGAACTCACCCTTCCTAATTTCAAAACTTACTTCAAAGTTACAGTAATGAAGGCAGTGGGATACTGACATAAGGATAGACCTATTTTTCAATGGAATAGAATTGAGAGCCCAGAAATAAACCTTCATGTTTATTGTCAATCGATTTTTGATAGTGGTACCAATATAGTTTGATGGGGAAAGAATAATCTTTTTAACACATGGTGCTTGGACAGTTGGGTATCCACAATAAAAAAGAAATGAATTTGGATTCCTACCTCACAAACTCCAAATGGATCAGAGACCTAAATATAAGAGCTAAAATGATAAGACTCTTGGAAGAAAACTTAAGAGTAAATCTTCATGACCTTGAATTAGGCAGTGGTTCTTAGATATGTTGCCTACAGCCTAAACAACCAAACTAAAAATGGAGAAATTAGACATGAAAATTAACAACTGTTGGGGCTTCAAAGAACACTATCAAGAATACAAAGAGACAACCTATGGAGTGGAAGAAAGTATTTGCAAATCATGTATTGATAATAGTCCAGTATCTATATAAGGATCTCTTCCAACTGTACAACAAAAAGACAAACGTGATTAGAAAATGGGCAAAGCTTCTAAATAGATAACTTCTTCCAAGAAGATCTATAAATGGCAACTAAACACATGAAAAGATGGTCATTTTCATTAGTCATTAGGGAAATGCAAATCAAAACTGTACAGAGATACCACTTCACACCCACTAGGATTGCTATAAATTTAAAAAAACAGACAATAGGCACACCTGGGTGGCTCAGTGGGTTAAGCCTCTGCCTTCAGCTCAGGTCATGAGCATGGGGCTCTCTGCTCAGCAGGGAGCCTGCTCCCCCCCGGCCCCCCCACCACCTCTGCCTGCCTCTCTGCTTACTTGTGATCTCTCTCTTTGTCAAAGAAATAAAATCTTTAAATAAAAAAAAAAAAAGCAATAACAAGTGTTGACAGGGATGTGGAGAAATTTGGAACTATCTTACATTTCTGGGATGGGAATATAAACTGGTACAATAGCTATGAAAAAATTGTTTGACAGTTCCTTAAAAGTTAAACAAAGATGCTGTTTGGTTCAGTTGGTAGAGTGTGTAACTCTTGATCTTGGGGTTGTGAGCTCAAGCCCCACATTGGGTATAGAGATTACTTAAAAATAAAATCTTGGGGCAACTGGGTGGCTCAGTCATTCAGCGTCTGCCTTTGGCTCAGGTCATGATCCCAGGGTCCTGGGTTCCTGCCCCACATCAGGCTCCCTGCTCCTTGGGAAGCCTTCTTCTCCCTTTCCCACTCCCTCTGCTTGTGTTCCCTCTCTCACTGTGTCTCTGTCAAATAAATAAAATCTCTTAAAAAAAAAAAGTTTCAAAAACTTAAAAAAGTTAAACACAGTTCCATTACCATATAATGATTGTTATCTTCTGCAATTCACCTTTCCTCTCCATCTAGAAAAAGCTTGGGCCATAACAGAATGAGCACTTACGAACTAGAAGGTGAAATTTCATTCCTAGAGCTGACATTTACTAACCAAGAGCAAAACCTGTTATTTTCTCTGCGTTTTTGCTTTTTTACCTCTAAAACAGGGTTAATCACCATGTCCACAACTGCCAAGATCAAAGGAGATAAACTTGTGAATTAAACCCATGCAAACATATGATTTTGAAATCTTTGAAACAATCTAACTCTTCTGAAAATTAAATGACCTCTTTAGGCGAGGTGATAAAGAGAGCATTGAGCTGAGAATGAGAAAACCTAGATTCTGGTCCTAGGCTCTAGCTGTGTCTAAACTTGGGAAAATAGCTGCATTTCTCTGGGCCTCCCTTTCCTTGTCTATGAAATAGAGGATTGAGCTACAGTCTGAAGATACTGTATTTACTTCAGAAATTTGAGAGAACTTATTTCCCACTACATGTTAATTTTTATTAGTCTGAAATCAAAATGTGACGAAAGTATCACTTCACATTGTGGGGAAG
Source organism: Mustela putorius furo (assembly GCF_011764305.1). NCBI lineage: Eukaryota > Metazoa > Chordata > Mammalia > Carnivora > Mustelidae > Mustela > Mustela putorius. The sequence goes on along the minus strand of NW_025422045.1, from coordinate 8,638,592 downwards.
GGTGAGATGGATTGTCCAGTAAATAGGGTTGGGACAACCGAACTGGTTAGCCATTAGAGGGTAACCAAATCCTGAGGCCCTCAAATCCTGACTTTCAAAGTCAAAATAATGATCAAAAAAAGAAAAATGGATCAAGCATTTAAATGTAAAGATGGGAAACCAGAAAGAACTGAGGGAAAAGCACTGTTGAATAATTTTATTATATTTAATAATCTTAAAGTGTAAGTGTAATATTTAATAATCTTATAGTGTAAGGGACTTTTTAAGCATGATGTGAATTACTGGAGCCATGAGAGAAAAAACTGGTTAATACTACTTCATAAAAATAAGAAAAAACTTAGGCACAGGAAAAAAATTACTATACCCAAGATTAAAAGTCCATATACTGGGAAGAATTGCTATTAATAGTAGCAAGAAATTGAAAATAATTGAAATGTCCATCATAAAGGTATTGGTTGCATAAATTATGATATAGTCATGATGGGAGTACTGTGCCACAGATAGAGAGGAAATAGACATGCATACGCTTATGAAAGTTGCCCGTGCTTCAGCGTTAGGTAAAAAACTTCCTTGTAAGAGTATGTTCTATATTTTTGTAATATTTGCAGGAAAGAAAGAAAAGGATATACCAATCAAATTGTTAACAGTGGTTACTTCTGGGGATGAGAGTACAGAATAATTTCTAAATTAAAAAAAATTTTTTTAAGTTTTATTAATTTAAGTATCTTTACGCCCAACGTGGGACTCGGACTCAAAACCCTGAGTTCAGGAGTCACAAGCTCTTCTGACTAAGCCAGCCAGGCATGCCTACTTTCTAAGTTTTTAAAATATAATTGTTGTAATGCTTGCATTTCTTAAAATGAACATAAATTTAAATTAGAAATATCAATAAAGATATAAACATTGATTTTTAAAATAGTGTTTAAGATCTTATCAGTCTTAGAGACTGTTGTAGAGGGTACACAGCTGTGTACTGTATCATAAGATTTAGAGACTCAGTTCCCAATTCTTCTGTAACTGGGAGAGTCAGACCAGATTAATGCAAAATAGTAGTTGAAAAGGATTTGGGGGTTGAGTGTATTCCATTATCATACCTTCTTTAATTTTATTTGCAGATTCCGTTGCAGACTCTATGGATGGATAATACCATTAAACTTCTGGATTTGGTAGAAGTTAATAGTTCAGTCCTCGCTGGTACTAACTTTTGAATAGCTGATGTGGAAAACATTTTCACTGTAGTCCATTTGAAAATGTGACTCTTTTACCATAGGTCACATTTACTAAAAATAAGGATTCTTTTAGTTCAGTAATGATAATGCTTTACATTCATTTATTGTCTTACTCTTTGCAATGTTCATTCTCATGTATTTTTTCATTGGTCATCCTAAGAATGTGAGAAGTAGGCAAAGGAGTCTTACTATCCCATTTTAAGCTCTGTAATTTCCTACATTAAGGTTTTCAGGGAGTGCAGAATGACTTGGTCAGTTTCATTCTGCTGAATATCATAATGAAAATCCCTGGGCAACTCAGGGAGAATCCTAGGCCAGGGTATAGCATTTTGTGACACAGTCCATTTTGAGGCCCATCAGTACCCTCCCAGTATGGTGGACTGAAGGAGTGGGAGCCACAGAGGGAGGTGGTCCAGCTCAGAGAGAGTTGGGAGTTCCACAGATATCTAAGAATGGGATTTCCTGGGTCATGGATGGAAATCGTAAGCTTTCCTGTATACCTCTCCACTGGTAGCTAGTTATCTCCCCCAAATGGTCGGAACTTCTAAATTTGACATTTTTCGGTTGATCTTTGGGAGACTGGGTAAAGGTCTGGTAAGTTCCTATGTGTATGGAAAGCTTCCCTTTGGGTTTGAGATGCACTTAGAGCACCATTGTAAGTTTGGATTACGGAGTCAGGGTATCAGCAGGTATGCCCTCTGGTATTAGTATTCCCTCCTAGGATGTTTTTTCATTTTTAAGCACCATGAAGTTACATAATTATTTATTCTTTCTCATATCCTTCTCCCCTCCCCCCAATTCTTTAGATCTAAAATTAAGAGGAGAACGTGTTACTCCAGGATCAGTAGTATACCACAAACAGTCACAAATACTGCTGGTTTGTTGCAAGGTACATTTGCCTTTAGCTTTAAATTATACTTGTTCTACTGAGTTTATGGTTTATCGTTTTTAGTTAAGACTTCACTCAACTGTTTAATCCATCAGAGTGAGCCAATGTACAGTTTAATTTTTCTTAAGAAATAGAGTCACTATTATAATTTTTGAAAGTGATGAAGTCTTAACCAAGGCATTATTACTGAAAGAAGATTCGGTAAGTTTAGTGCTCTTTTAAAAGAAACTTGTATATTCTCAGCAGCCCAATTTAATTAACAAGTTCTTGTTAGTAACTAACAAGTCTTATTTAACTAGCAACTCACCTTGTTCATTTGGTGATCACAGAAGATAGCCATAGCAGAGTATCTAGCTGAACTACTACAGTGCAGGTATCCTACTTGCTTTTACTGTTCAATAGTGGTTAAAGAGGAGATTTCTTAACCTATTTAAAATGACTTTCAAACCATTATTATTTTATGACAGTGGCCTGAGAGACGTTCCACATTTCTTCCATTTCCTGATATTTTCCTTCATATGGTGTTGATGTGCCATGTTTCCTGCTCAAGAGGCCAAGTTTATAATGTATGATAGGGTGATCTGACCTACACAGACTGTAGATCCACAGCTCCCACATCAGACTCTTCATCTTGCTTATTCTCGAACGGTGTATGGTGGATATGTTTGCTGTTGTCTGGGTCTTTATAGGTCTGTCCTGCAAATCTTCAGTTTGCTCTCATAGAAGGAGTTGGGGTTGTCTGAACATGTGAGTTTAAGTCCCATGAGTTATATCGCCTCGGACAAATCGCACACCTCCCTGGGCATCAGTTTTCTCTTAAATCAGTTTCCGCTGGGGATGATATTGGATCTGCCTACTTTTAGAGCAGTTACATTTTTGATGACCAGTCATAGTAAGATACATGGACATATTCTGAAAACTATAAAGTACCATGCCAAGATGACACACTTTTTTATTCTGCCCCCTTTATATTTCAATAGGTTTAATTTATATAGGTCTATACATTTGTTGTCACTCAATAATAAGTTTAGAGTCAAAGAATCATATATGTTACTTAGTACAGTGCTATCTGTAGCTAGGCATTTGGTAAAGATTTGTGGGTTTGTTTTCATGCTAAAAGTTGTATATGCTAAGATTTACCTCCAGTTTTGCCACCACCCCGTTTACTGTTTGTCTTTTGCCCTTAGGATGGCTGGATTGGTGTTCGATCAGTGATGCTCAAGAAAACACTAACAGCTACTGATTTCTACAATGGGTATCTGCACCCCTGGTACCAGAAAGATTCCCAACCTCAGCCAAGGCAATGCAGATTTCAGACTCTCAGACTTCCAATAAAGAAGCAGGGAAAAAAAAATTGTTGCTATGCAACAGTGCATTAAGTAGTTAGGAAGTAGATGGATAAGAACCTACTACATATTCGTAATTTATTAAAAGCCTTATTTACAAGGAATTACCTTGACTATCAAAGAAGATGACACTGTTGAAGAGAAAGGAAGGAAGATTATTGTCAAAAGATGAATTACTTCACTTCCCATTTTTTGTTTAGCAGTAGTTAAAACCACTTTTCTATTTGAATAACAAAAAGAGCTTTAAATAAAACTTTTATTTATAATGTGAAACTCAAGGAGATTTTTATCTTTCCCTAAAAGCAAATACAACTAACTAGTAATTAGTGTGTATGTGTGTGTGTGTATAGACACACATACCCCTACAATAGTTTCTTTTAAAAAAGTGCATCTATGAAATTTTTTAGATCATATGTCCCCATTGACTAAGCTATCATTTCAGCAATATTTAATCTACAGTTCTGATTTTCAGTAAGCAGTAAAGTCAGCTCTCTAAATTTATCTACCATCCAATTCTCATAAAGCAGTAAACATACATAATATTTAATCATCTCTGTCACATGAATCCGTACTATAAATTCATGGTTTACATCTAGGTTTTCTTTCTTTTCTTTTTTTTTTTTTAAGATTTTATTTATTTGACAGAGAGAGAGATCACAAGTAGGCAGAGAAGCAGGCAGAGAGAGGGGGAAGCAGGCTCCCTGCTGAGCAGAAAGCCCAATTTGGGGCTCGATCCCAGGACCCTGAGATCCTGACCTGAGCTCAAGGCAGAGGTTTAACCCACTCAGCCACCCAGGAACCCTACATCTAGGTTTTCTTAATGTAGGGATATGTTAACATTTTTCAACTTAATTGTGCAATTAAGGTTATTGAGCATCTGGTTTGTGCAAACTCCTGTCTCCAAGAGAGTCAAGCACTTCTGGGATAGGAAGGAGATGCAGCAGCCAGCTGTTGAATTTTTGAAAATTTTTACATACCAGCTCTTCCTGCCTAGATTCTATCAGTACAGATTGTTCTCCTCTCATTAATAAATCCATTCCACATTTATTGATAGGGTGATCATATAATTGGTCATCTAAATTAGGCACATTCATGAGTAAAGCAAGCACTTATAATAATTACTCCTGCACAACAGGCATAAACCAGAACTCTCTCAGGCAAACCAGGTTTTATAGATATCCATCCCATTTTTGGAACACTTGCTTTGGAGGGAATGTTTTTGCAAATCCATCCTTTCAGCCAGAGCACAGAATAGGCTGTTCCCAGGAGGACCCCAGACTTTATGCTGCTTGCTGGAGAGTCAGAGATTAAGTAATATTTGGTATCTTCAATCTGCTGGGGAGGCAGACATGTAGGCAAGTATAATACTGTTACGAATGCCATAATGGAGGCATAATGGAAGCATTAGGTCTCCCTTAAGGGATTCAGTGGAGGCTTTCTGGAGGAGGTAAAGCTGCATCTGAGCCTCCAAATGATGATGAGGTCACCATGTAGACTAAAGCATCCTAGCACGCACAGAGGCATAAAAGAACACTTTCACAATGGGTTATGGGTTATGGATATGTGCTTCTTAACTAGACAGTGGGAGCATGATAGCCTTTTATTATCATTCTTTAAACCACAAATTTGTAATGCAATCTCTTCAACGTATGAGCTCGTTATATGCTTACAGATACATATGCACCTGGCTGGAAAAAAGCTGACATTGGATCATGGAAGAGCAGCAAATGGCATGTTAAACACTGGGAAAAAGAGCAGAGTATTTGGAACCAACTGGAATAGGGTGGATGGAGACAAGACTGGAAGAGCAAGATGGGGGCCATGTCACTGAGGGCTTTGAAAACCATGAGACTTTGGACCTTTGTCTCCTATGCAGTAATCAGGGAAGTGATGACCGGACTGGCATTTTGGAAGGGTAACTCTGGTGGTGGAGTGGAAGGTAGAGCAGAGGTAGAAGCTGTGGCAGGAAGGTCTGGTGGGAAGTTAGGAGTGTGAAGATCCGAACTACAGCCGCAGTTATAGGGAGGACGGAAAGGAATTTACAAGATCTTTGCTGTAAAAATAAGAATGTGGGTTATCATTCAGGTATTCTATTCTGATGGAGAGTTTTGGCTCCACCACTGATTAGCTCTTTGGTCTCTAACAAGTTACTTACCCTCCTTGAACTTTAGTTTCCTCAAGAAATGGGGCTGAAGATTAGAAAACAAAAAACAACTGCTCCCCAAACAGTTTTTAAAATCAGTGACTGTGTGAAAGTGCTTTTTTGCTGTCGTTTTCCAGTTAATATGCACGGACCACTTCCCCCCTTCAGGGGCTAAGGTCATGTTGTGGAATAGAGAGAATGCGAATCAGTGCCATCTAGGAGCTTGCCTGCGCAGGAGCGGTGATGGCAGGGGACCTAAGAAAATGCCCACTCAGACACTGCCAGAGGGAGTACAGAACCTCACTGAGGGCACAGCTTTCTGCTTATCCCTTCTGATCTCTTAACTAGCTAGTGGTGAATGGTCTCCAGTCTGCCACCCCACATTCTGGCCAGAGCCTGTCTTATTTAGCTAATACCATTGGCCTTGCTGCACAGAATCTTTGATGCCAGACCCCCTCTAGCCCTTGGCCAGACTGTGAGTTAAGACCCAGTCTGGTCCCCATTATTTCACCTGCACAAAAACACTACCTAATGCCAAGTAGGGGGCTGTGGGTGACGCTGTATGAGCTAGAAAGGGAAATGGTATCATGATTGGCATGATTGATATACTATGAAATACCTTTTATATCCATGAAATCTTGAGGCAAGAGTGCAAGACTCAGGGCAGTTTCCCATCCAGAGAGCCTCAAGCCCATCTTGGGCCTGGAGCACAAACACCAGGTTTAGAAATGCCATCTGCAGTTTGGCAGCCCATTTTGGAAAGGTAAATGGTATACATCCCAGGTAGGTCTCAGGAAACTATTTACAGTTTCAGGCCCCCTACAGAAATCACAATCCAGTATGACCGAGCAGTGTTTCTCAGCTAAGCTAGAGTCACCTAGAATACCTATTTAAAATGTAGATTACATACATACATACATAAAGTGTAAGATTCCCCCCTCCCTTTTTTTTAAGTAGGCTCCACCTCAGCATGGAGCCTGACATGGGTCTTGAACTCACGTTCCTGAGATCATGACATGAGCTGAGATCAAGAGACAGATATTTAATGGACTGGGCCACTCAGGTGCCCCAAAATGTAGGTTCCTGAGCCCAACTCCAGACCTTAATTCAGAGTTTCTAGATACGGGACTCTGCATTTTATTACACTGAACAAATAATTTTTTTTTAAGATTTTATTTATTTATTTGACAGAGAGAGAGAGAGATCACAAGTAGGCAGAGAGATGGGGGGAAGCAGGCTCTCTGCTGAGCAGAGAGCCCGATGCGGGGCTCGATCCCAGGACCCTGAGATCATGACCTGAGCCGAAGGCAGCGGCTCGACCCACTGAGCCACCCAGGCGCCCCTGAACAAATAATTTTTATGCTAGAGTAGTGACAGCTTTAACTAGATTAAGAGGTGCACATGGAACTACATGCTGTTGCCTAGGTCCGAGGTCCTCGTTGGAATAGCCTATTCTGTGCTCTGGCTGAAAGGATGGATTTGCAAAAACACTGCCTCCTTATGCAAGATGCTTCTATTTTGGTTCCTCTTGTACAAAAATATCAGACTCAAAACAATTCAGTTACATATTAAAAGTTGGGTGACCTACAACAAGTTACTTAAATTCTTTAATGATTTCTCAATTTAAAACATGGGTAATACCTACCTTCCAGAATAGAAATACACATAGAATATGCCCAAGGAATATGCCTGACACATAGTAGATACTCAGTAAGTCCTAGATATTATTGTCAGTGTAATCTAATACTGCTAGAATGCCTTCTTTGAGCCTGCAACAATATTTTCTCCTCTGGATGGCAGCAATAGCTTGCTGAAATGCCTTTAGACCAATAGGAAGAAAAGAATTTAGAGAAGGTTCTGTGATTTCATAACTCAAAATTTCATTTAAGAGATGATGAAACAGGGAATTAGCAAAAGCTTGCTGGTGACAATACTAGGATTAGAACCTCAAGACCACAGTAAATTCTGTTTAAAAAAAAAAAAAAAGAATTTTACTCATGGTTTGATTTGGGTGACAAAAGTTTATCTGAGCATGGCTGCTGAAAGATGTTTATTTTTTTTATACTTTGTATGTAAGACAGTATAACTTTTCACCACTCTTTTTTTTTTTTTAAGATTTTATTTATTTATTTGACAGAGACACAGTGAGAGAGGGAACATAAGCAGGGGGAGTGGGAGAGGGAGAAGCAGGCTTCCCGCTGAGCAGGGAGATGCAGGACTCTATCATAGGACCCTGGGATCATGATCTGAGCCAAAGGCAGATGCTTAATGACTGAGCCACCCAGGTACCTCAACCACTTTTCTTAATATTCATCAAACAGGGGGCGCCTGGGTGGCTCAGTGGTTAAGCCGCTGCCTTCGGCTCAGGTCATGATCTCGGTGTCCTGGGATCGAGCCCCGCATCGGGCTCTCTGCTCAGCAGGGAGCCTGCTTCCTCCTCTCTCTGCCTGCCTCTCTGCCTACTTGTGATCTCTATCTGTCAAATAAATAAATAAAATCTTTAAAAAAAAATATTCATCAAACAGTTTCAAAGTGAAGATAGAAGATTTTGAAAGGCAGACAGATTCAACAAACATGTCATGAGCGCTGGCCCTGCCACTGACCTTAAGTCTAGGCTGGTTACTCACCCTCTCTAAATCCATTTCCTTTTTATGAAATGAAAGTTGTACCTGTTTTGCAAGGGATGTCATGAGGAATATATACATGCAATGCACTAGCACAGTGCCTGGAACACCATAGGTTCTCAAAAGCATTATTACTAGCTAATACTTACTGGGTGCTAGCCAGATTTCCAAGGACTTGACCGGAGCAATCTCATTTTATCATTCCAAATAACCTTGTGAAGCAGATATTGTTCTCCATCCTCATTTTTCCAGAACATTAAATAGCTAATAAGTGGCAGATATAGAGTTCATACTCCACTGGTCTGACACCAGTCTGTGGGCCTAACCACTTTCCTACCCTACCTCTATTTGCAGATGTTCTTAACCTTGATCAGGGAATTTAATGTTTTAGACATTGGTGCTCAGAGACAAAGAAGTGGGAGCCCATGGTAACTGAGTGCCTATTAATATGCAGGCACTATGCTACACAATTTCTTTCAAAAAGATTTTCTTGGGATGCCTTGGTAGCTCAGTGGGCTGAGATCGAGTCCCACATCAGGCTCTCTGCTCAGCAGGGGGCCTGCTTCCTCCTCCCCCTCTGCCTGCTTCTTTCCATACTTGTGATCTTTCTCTCTCTGTCAAATAAATAAAAATAAAATCTTTAAGTAATAATAATAATAATAATAATATTTTCTCATTTCAGTTAGTATTTAATCACGGTCTTCATTAGCTCTAAGAATTCATAAAGCTTTCTAGAACCCTACAGAGAGAAGCTTCTTTATTTTGTACAATAATAGTACAATTCTTGTTTCCCAGATTTCTTTATTGTAACTTTTCTTCCAGAAGATAGAGTATCACATTGCTACTTACAGAAGAAACACTAATGAGATACTAAATTGTCAGATGATCAAAAGATGTTACCTTTGCTTAGGAACTTCTATATTAAAAAGTTAGCAGTGAATAAAAATTAGCTTACATAAGAAGGTACAATATTGTTTCCAGAGAGAGGCATTTTTGTGTGCCAGCTGCTTTTAAAGTTTGATTGGGGTGGGGGGGTCCTGGGTGGCTTAGTCACTTGAGTGTCTGCCTTCTGCTCAGGTCATGATGCCATGGTCCTGGGATTAAGACCCACATCTGGAGCGCCTGGGTGGCTCAGTGGGTTAAGCTGCTGCCTTCCGCTCGGGTCATGATCTCAGGGTCTTGGGATCGAGTCCCGCATCGGGCTCTCTGCTCAGCAGGGAGCCTGCTTCCCTCTCTCTCTCTCTGCCTGCCTCTCCATCTACTTGTGATTTCTCTCTGTCAAATAAATAAATAAAATCTTTAAAAAAAAAAAAACCCACATCTGGCTCCTTGCTCAGCAGGGAATCTGCTTCTCCCTCACCCTCTGCCTCTACCCCTTCCTGCTCAAGCTCTCTCTCTCAAATAAATAAATAAATAAAAATCTTTAGGGGTACCTGGGTCAGTGGGATAAGCCTCTGCCTTCGGCTTGCATCATGATCCCAGGGTCCTACGATTGAGCCCCACATCAGGCTCTCTGCTCAGTGGGGAGCCTGCTTCCTCGTCTCTCTGCCTACTTGTGATCTCTGTCAAATAAGTAAATAAAATATTTTTTTAAATCTTTAAAAAACAGAACAAGTTCTAAAAAATAAGTGACGGTTTATAACTTGTTTGATGGATCCTTTTCTCGATAAGTAGCAAGCTACAGAATACACATGTCAGCATCTTTCTTGGGCAGTTCCAAAATCTCCACTCCATGTCTGATCCCTATAATCCAGTGTGGCATGTATCTGACACAGACTGGGTCTGGCAGTAAGGAAACAGCCTTCATTCTCAGTCTTGGGTCTCAGCATAATTTGATAAATAACGCTGTAGTCAAAAGTATGCTGGGCAGCTTTAAAGGATGTATTCCAGGGCGCCTGGATGGCTCAGTAGGTTAGGCCTCTACCTTCAGCTCAGGTTATGATCTTAGGGTCCTGGGATCAAGCCCCACATCGGGCTTTCTGCTCAGCAGGGATCCTGCTTCCCCCCCCCCGCCTACTTGTGATCTCTCTCACTGTCAAATAAATAAATAAAATTGTTTAAAAAAATAATAAAGGATGTATTCCAAGAACTGATACTACTGTGAAAAACTTAAGTGTTTCATTTCTCTTTCACTTTTTCACACATCTATGATTTCTAGGGGTAAAGCAGAAGTAATTCATTCTGGTGGATCAGGTGGAAGACCATTCTAAGTGAAGGGAAGAGTATATATGAACACCTAGAGGGTTGAGACCTTGTAGGGTACTGGGTGCCCTTCGAGAAAGCCAGACCTGCTCTTGCCTGTTGATGTTTGACTTTAGCTTGTAGGCTGAAGAGAGCTACTTTTTTTTTGTTCTTAAAGATTTCACCTATCCATTTGACACAGAGAGAGAACACAAGCAGAGCAAAGGGAGAAGCCAGCTCCCCGATGAGCACAGAGCCCAATTATATGGTCTCCATCCCAGGACCCAGGGATCAGGACCTGAGCCAAAGGCAGACACTTAACCAACTGAGCCACCCAGGCACTCCCAGTAGGGAGCTATTAAAGAAGGAGCAGGGTCTAGAGCATGAATATAGTTGCTTTTAATCATTTTTAAATCATACAGTAATATAATAAATATATTCTTATATAAATTCAGATATTAAATCTAAAGCCAAAGTTCTTCACCACCCTTCCATCCTCCAGTTTCTTCTCAGAGGTAACTGCTGTTCCATTTGTTGTCTGTACATACATGAATAAGATATATCTAGGATTATTTTGCACGTGTGTTTTAAAACAAATATTATCCTATTGAAAGATCAGTTTGAAGGATAGAGCTTGAGTTTGGGAATCCTGAGAACCAGCTGGCCATCTGTTTACTTTGCCTGGTGTTCACAGATTATCTTGTGAACATTCCAGTTTTTAAGTGAGATTCTCAAACAGGGATTGGTGTTGTGGGAACCATCTGGAAGACCCCAACCGTGACAGCTGCAAACCCTCACAGCCATATCCACCAGGTCTGCCTGTACCATGGCCTGCCCTGGGTCAAAAGTTTGCTCCCTGCAGTTGTGCAATTACAGGACAACTGGAATTCACAGAGATTAAATGTTCCCTGTTCACATTAGGGAATGGATAATGTGCCAGCCATGTGTTACAGGACAAATGAAGATCCAAACATGACTGCAGGGTCCTTTCCTCAGAAAAGGAAAACATTCATTACTTTGGATTTGATCTTTTATATTATAATAAAAGTTCACATGCAACAAAGAATACACATAATGAAATCAACAGTCAGGTTAAAAATTATTAGAAAACTAACAGAATAAGGACTTCTGTATATTTAGGCATATCCATAGCTTAAATCTCATTAGAGCTGTTACTAAAGTGAGGTCTTTAGTAACAGGAGATATGGGAAATAAGGAATTCACTGTTAGGTATATGTGTGGATAGACTTATTTATTCTCTCATTAATTCATTGAATATACATTTAGTACCTACTATGAGCCAAATCATGTGCTAAGAAACTGGTCGATTACTGTGTTCCCTTTGCTCTAAATTAAAACTCAGAGCCCACCTCTGGAGACATAAATGAGTATCCATAATGGTCTTAAAAGACAACCAGTGATTTGGAATTTATTCCGTTCTTTGAACTATTCCAAAGTTTTGAGGAAAAAGCCACAGGTTAAAAATCTTCTGTAGAAATATGCCCTTTGCACCTACCTGGTGTTTATAATAAAAGACCACTTCCTATGACTGACTGAAAATTCTGAAAGAAGTGCTGGGGTGGGGAGGAGCCGCTAAACTGTGATTGTGGTCTTGGGAAATGCGTCTGGGATTTGTAGGAGTTCTAGACTGGGACCCAACGTTCATGAGCAGGAAGGCAGAGGTCATAACTAAGGGTGCAATTTACTCAGATTCTTCCCTGACCTTAATCCCATAAACAGTTGCCGCGGTAGGGGCACAAACCAAAGGCTTTAAACTGGATAAAAGCTTTCCCTAAAACAGATTAGGGGGAGGCACTTTCAACAGGACCTTGCAGGATCACAAAAAGACTTCAAACAAGATTTACATGTTATCCAACCTTATTACACATTTTTTTCCAGCAAACTGTAAATGCCTTAGTGAGTAACCTCTGCCACATTTTGCTTAAGAGGAAAGTTTACAAATATATTAATATTTGTAAATATTTGTAAATATTTAAGTGATGCAGGAGCTGGAAGCTTGGGGGAGCCGTTCTCAGAAATCCCTCAGAATGTCAGCCCAAGTCTGGAATGTGTTGTGAGGGGTGTTACAGGGAGGACTACGGAGGGCGTCTTGGTTGTGCCAAGAGGAAAAAAATCTTGCCAAGGAAAGACAGTATACAAAGCGCTGTTCACCAAAGCCTGTAATCCAAAGGGGTCCCCCAAAGCTTTACATGGCGGAGAGAAACGGTCCGCACCTGCTTCCTCCAGGGGGGCGCGAACTGAAGACAGAGGCAGGTTCCAAGGAGTCAGGCGCCCCCTACTCGCACAGTCTCTCCCTCGGTGCCCGATCGAATGGGTGACCTATAGCTGACCCAGAGGCAACTCGGACCTCCTCCCGAGCTCGCCGCCACCTCCAAGGCGGACACCGATCCCCAACCCGCAGCACGTACTGAGAACGCCCGGAGTCACTCACCTAGAGCTGCTGCTAGTCTTGTCGTCATGGTGACCGGCGGAGCCACGCAGCCCCGCCCCTTCCTCAAAACGTGGCCCCGCCTCCTCCGAACCCGGAAGCGCGAGGCTCGCGCCCACTGCGCGGACCGTTCGGCGAGGGGGAGCGCGGCGGCCCAGGCTCGCCCGGCCGCGCGCCCCGCCCCTCCGAGGCCCGCCCTCCAACTCGCCCCCACAGCTCGCGGCGCTTGCGGGTACTGAGTGCTCTAGCTGCCGGCGGTGAACTGGGCCCAGCCATCCCCACGGCCCGCGCTCCTACTGGAGGGAAGAGCCGCCTCGGGGAAGAGGAAAAGGGACGTGGGGGAGGCCACGGCAGGTGAGGGGTGGGTGAGGGCCTGGGAAGCGGGCTGTGGGTGTGTGATGTGTTTAGGCTAGCAGGTGGGTGTGTATGTAGCGTGCGCGGCTGCCTCCGTTGGTGTGACTTTGTTTGTGTGGCCCCTAGTGGGCTGGTCCATGTGACCATGCACGTGATCGCACGTCCCTCTGTGTGTGTGTGTGTGTCTGTCTGTCTGTCTGAAGTCGAGTTTGGGTTCCTGACTTGGTCGGTGTACCTGTGACCCTGCCTTTTTGAGGCTTTCACGGTGGGACTGGGGTGGGGTGGGGTCTGTGTTTGGATCATCTGGGGTTAGGGTCGGAGGGGGCGCTGGACCAGAGCGTACTGCTGTAATCCGGTCCTGGGGATACACTGCTGCAGTCCAGGAATATGTTTTTCAACTTTTAAGAACTCTGAGCAGAAAGAAGCTAGTTATTTTGGAGATTGCACCTCAGTGACAAATGTCTTTGTCATTGCCAGGTGTGAGGGAGGTAGCAGGACTAGTGTTTTGCTTTTCCTCTTCTGGTTTTCCTGGGGAGTTATAAATTCTGCATTTATGCTGCTTCTTTGTCTCCTCGGGCAATGTTCCAGCTCCTTGTAGCTGAAAGACTCAAGAGACTCAGGAGTAACTTAATAGCTGTGTGCAAATTTCCAAGAGCTTTTATCCCAAGACAGCACAAGGTGAGGTGTCACCGAAGAAATGTCAGGTAGGCAGCTTTTCCTCCCATGAGGTTTAGACAATAATGGAGTAAGTTCCTGAAGAGAATAGGAATAAATCTGCCCCTGAAGAGATCTGAAAAAAGAATAGCTCTCTACTGGTGTGGTAATCTATGGAGACTTGCCCTTAAGAAATCCAGTTGGATCGCCTAGAGACCCTCAGGTTCTAATATTTACTTATTGCTGGTATTAATAATCACAGATTGTCCATATGTGGATCAACTACAGATTGAGATAAAGGATCCAAAAACCTCTGACTAGTTAAGCTGGTTATGTGACTTAAACATTCTTAAAGACAATCTCACTGATTGTAAACTGGCAGGTTCTGTTGGAACCCTGAGAGATAAGTGCATGAAATTCTTGGTGCACACTCAAAATTGGCAATTTTATTGTCTAGCACCTCAAGGGCTAGAGAGGACTGGGTGTCAAAAGCACTCCCTGAGGAGGGGTTTCTTTAGGCAAGATTGAGGCTGATGTCTGCAGCCCTTTTCCCACCAGCGTGAACAGGTGCTTTTGTTTTTGTGGAAGAATTGAATTGTGAGAGATCAAATCAGTCCACATTTGATCCGCATTCTTTCTTATTTAATACTGACCAGTTTGGTCGCAATCTCAGTTAACTTTTTTTTTTTTTTTTTTTTTTTTGGCCATATACAGAATGTTCCTCTTGTGACTTGGAAAAGTATACCCCTTTAGAGAATGAAAGAGAGCTAGGAGAACAAACTTCCTTTTCATACCACTCACAGCTGCTTTGCCTTTGCAGCAGTGAGTTGTTTTTTTTTCCCCCACTTAGACGTCAGTTGGTCAAATGCAACATTTGGTATCTGTCTTACCTTTCATGTGCTGCCAAACTAGCACAAGTGTTAAAATCACTTGCCCCTACAAAAATGTAGTCACAGTTGGGTGGAATCTTTCCATCTAGTGAGATTAGTTATAAAGAGTTATAATACTGAGTTGGTTGTGAATAATACCGCGGACTGTGGTAAGGAACATCTTTCTACTTATTGCTGTGGGAAGAAGTGGATGACAGTGAATGTGTGTGCCCGTGTATAATCTGTATCTGTATGTGTACGATCTGTGTGTGATCTTTATGATAGTTTGGTTTGTACATTGCAGCCGATTCCAAAACTGAATAATTTGTCCCAAGTTTGACAAATCTAGAAGCTAACTATTTGGCTTTAAGGGCCTTAGGTGTTTTATAAACCTGCTGAGCAGATAAATGGCTTAGATTTTTTTTTAACATGTTACTATTTGTTAAGAGAAAATGGATATGCAGAGAATGATTTTCTTTATTCCAGTATGAATTATAACTGCAGTTGTGATTTCACTGATTTCAGCTTAAGACTGGCTAATGATATTCTTGGTACTCTTTAGAACAAGTTATGATTTTAACATACTTTTCTAAAATCACCATCCTAGCCTTGAGAGAACAGACCATTATTACAATGTCAGGGTTGTAAGTCAGGTTTAGTAATGGATGTCTACATTTGCCATCTCCTTGGGGTTTAGTTTAGTAACCCCCCAAGGTTAGAGGTAACTGTTAAGACTGTTAGTTCCTTGTACTCCCAAGACAGCAGATGTGGGAGGCCAAAAGGGAAGAGTTTCATTGGGTTTAGAGTCCCCAGCTCCTAGCCAGTCCAGAGAACCTCTAAAATGACAATTCGGAGTCAGCCCAGGAGTTAAGTCTAGTGGTCATGAACACATCCTAGCCCTAGTAGGAAATCCAGACTCACCCTAGGGGTAGAGGACAAGATGAACAGCAAGTATTTGAATCCTTCCAAACCAGTGGGTGGAAGTTCCTCATTTGGCAATAAGAATCTGCAACAGAGAGCTGTAATTTCAGTTTCTTATTATGACATAACACAGATGCTTTAGCAAAGAGGGGCAGCCTTTCAATTGAAGATGCCCAGCCAGTCCGAAGCTCTTACAGGGCTGAGTCAGAGGGAGTTTAGGATGGCCTGATCCAGTCTTCTTAGGACATAGTCATCCATTTTGTCAATGGATAACACCTCTGTGCCAAGCCCTGTTCTAGACTTTGTCGTAGATGACAAAACAAGCCCAAAGAGGGTCAGTGACTTTTCCAAGGTCACAGAGCTATAAAAGCTAGAAATTACCAATTTTTTCTAAAGACAAATGTTTTGTTGCTAGATACAGTGCCGTCAAGCCTATTCTGGTATTTTATCACAGATCTTTCAGAAGAGGTTATATCACTTTTAATCACACCAGCGTGAACAGCAAATCTTCCTGTATTTTGCATTAAGTACTACATGTGAAGTTCTGAAGTTATATTCCACTAGAGTTAGATTTATGGCATTTGTGAAGTGATCAGGAGGCACGCTTACATAACCTCCTTTCTCTAGTGTGGACTGTTCCCTATCATTCTACATCTTTGTTAAAATAGATTTCTAAGATACTGTCAACAGAGTTTGCAGTCATTTAACTAGGGCAGGCAGTCTGATGTCAGAAAAGACTCTTCCCTGCCTCTGGTCCTAGCTCTGTAATAGCCATGGGATCTCTGGTAAGTCATTTAAATTTTCTAGATTGGATTCTTCATCTGGAGGAACGAGGGAGTTGGAGTCATTGTCTCTCAAGGGCCCTACCCTGCTCTATGACTATAGGATTTCACCAAATTGTTTTCTGTAGCTTAAGTATATGCAAGAGGTAAAATAGTCCATTTCCTTGGTTTTACCATTTAAGGTATTGTTGGTATAGCTAGACCAGACTCTACATTTAGTTCTGATGTAAACATGAATTCTTGACGTGAAACATCACATGCTTTTATTTCAGGGTTAACCTCCATTTCAGCTAATCATGGGAGAGATTAAAGTCTCTCCTGATTATAACTGGTTTAGAAGTACAGTTCCCCTTAAAAAGGTATGTATGGTTTTACTACACCTCTTCTTCTCAAAATCTTGTGTTCTGTTTTTGTGACTGAGATGTTATGCCTTAGTAGTGTTTGAGAGTAAAAGGTCATTGCCAAGTATCGTGACGGTGGGCTGTAGAGCGTAAAGTTCTCCCTTCTTTGTCAAGTGCAGTCAACTTTTGAGACTTATTCAAGAGTAAAAGTGGGTATAACTATACTCATTATTTTATAATTGCTTTTATGTATCCAAGCAAGCAGGAATATTTGTACTCCGTTTAGGGGAAAACTTGCAGTAACAGCAACTGCATAGTAAGTGTGGTCAGATTCTGTTATAAAGCCTTTTACTGTTCCTCAGATTTAAGATTTACTTTGGGTCACATTATAGGTCTTCTGTTTGCAGTGGTAGGCATCTTCAGGAAACCTTATTTGCCTGGAATGTCCAAAAACCCCAAGCACTTATATTGAAGTTTGACTGTTGTCTCTGAGTCCCCAAATAATCACAAATGTTTGGGGATCACACTAGACAAAAGCTAGTTAAGCCACAGAGCAAAATCTTTGCTGATCCTTTTGCAGAAGTATGAGAGTTACTGTGATCTGAAAATCTTCTGTGTCTCTATTAATAATCATTTTGTCAGGGTAGACATCTGTGAAAGCACCATGCAGGTTTGAATTAATAACACAACTTTTCTCCATATAGAATTTGAGATACAGTTCTCCTCCAATTATAAACAGAGTATCTGCTATATAACCAGCAGTGTTGTAGAATTTCCCGGATCTTTTATTTAATTCTTTGAACGGTTTAACAAAGTGGGTAATGATGCCCATTTCATAGATGACAAAACTGATATCCAGAGAGGTTAACCTGTTAAAGATCACACAGCCTGGTAGAGTCTGGATTAGAATCAAATTAATCTGGTTTCAAAGCCAGAAATATTTCACTGCTTAACAAAAGGAGCCTCCCTTCCTTCTTGTTCCCTGGGAAACACTGTCATGCTAAAAGATAATTGGCTTCTGGGGTCCCTCTACCTTGTCCCATCCCTGCAAGTAACTCATGTGAGCTCCTCTTGACGGACTCACTTTCTCAGTAAGCTGATCTCCAGACCCAAGACAACACCAGACTCACTGAAATATTCTTAAAAGTAGTTATAGCCAGTAGTTTCATTGATGTCATTTTCTCCAGACTGACCTCAGTCTGGTCCGCAAGTCATGATAAGTTTGCTTGAAATTTTGTGGTGCTAGATTTTAAATTACAAAGAGATACTGTGTCTTCTAAAATTATCAAATATAATTCTGACAGATTTGTCATTTAGGGAACTCTGAGAACATTGAAGTGATAAACTTATTCCAAATGGATTATTGGAATAATTTCCTAGAAAATCTTGGAGATCTGAATATCTTATCTCATATGAATGTTATTACTACAGATCGGGATTTACTGTGTGTACTGTCAAAAGCCATTAAGAGATTTTCATCACAATCATAACAAAAACAAACAAACCAAAAAAACCCAAAAAACAATGAAAAGCAAAATGGTGAGTGGCAAAATACAAAGGGCAAAAACACAGGTATGAGTATTATTGTCATCATCTCTGAGCTGGGGAAGTCCAAAAGCGAATTGTTATGGTCCTCTGGACATTACCTTGCCTCATTTGTCTGCTCCCAGTGATATCCGTGATCTCAGTGACCCCTTGGGCCCACAGCACTGCCAGCTAGGAGCTCTCCGAAAACAGAACCTAGAGACCTTGAGATTTTTAATGGCAAACTGGCATAAATATTGATTTGCATTGGCAAAAGTTCAGTCAGTAAATGTACTTTTCCAAATCCCACCAAAAAGTGAGCCAGAGAAAACAAAAATGATTACGCAGTGAATAATACTGATATCTAACACTCACTGAACACAATATATCTGCCAGACTCAGCACTGAGCACCTGACTTGACTCAGCTTATTTAATGCTCATCTTTTTTTCCCCTGCTGGGTTAAGAACTACTAATTCAAGAGGGTTTCTGATGCTCCCTACCCTTTTTTCCCCAGAAAGACAGTTTTTCTCTCTGCCAACTCCCCACACCTGACTGACTGGTTTGAAACATTCTCCCAGGACAGGGACACCTACAGCTGCGGCCTCCTTCCTCTCTAGCAAGAGTCTCCCGCCTCAGAGGCATGGTCTGGATCAGCTTCCAGAACCATCTCCTGAGTGTGACCATCTCTCCCTAGTTTGTCCGAGAGCCTGGAGTCTTTTCTCCCCTCTGGACAGAGCTGGAGAATGACTTTGCAAATTGCCTCCTACACACACACAGCCAGAAGTATGGGAAAGAAATAAGATGCCATATACAGAATTTACTGTTTAATGGTAAACAGAATAGGGCTTCATATAATCATGGATGGGAAAGAAAATTAAAAACTGATTTCTGAAAAAAAGCAGCTCTTTGGAAGAGTATGAAGCAGTTCTGTGTAATATGTTAGCACTGAAGAGGGAAAAAGAGACCAAAGCAGTTTATTATACATGCTAATCTGGTGTGATCCCCAGGGAACCTTGTTAACAACCAAGGCAGTGACATTAAAATTGTCAGAGAAATTGCAGTATAAAGTAACAGTATAAAACCAAATCCATAAGCTTTTCCTTTTTTCTTTTCTTCTAACTTTCCCTCCAGATTATCGTGGATGATGATGATAGTAAAATATGGTCGCTGTATGATGCGGGCCCCAGAAATATCAGGTGTCCTCTGATCTTTCTCCCCCCTGTCAGTGGAACCGCTGATGTGTTTTTCAGGCAGATCTTGGCGTTGACCGGCTGGGGTTACCGGGTTATAGCTGTAAGTATTATTGGGTCAGTATTACAATTCATGTCCCCATTTCATGGTTTTTTTTTTGTATGTGTGTGCTTCTGTTTCTGATGAACTATAGTAATGGTCCATGTTTTTGGTGTCTTGTTTTTTGTTTTTAATGGAAGGAAGACACTTTTTTTCTTTTCTTAAATGTGAAATGAAATCTTTTGAAGGAAGGCTGTACAGTACATGGACACACAGAGAAGCAGAGGGAACAGACCTCTGTGGAAACCTCTGTGCCCAGCTTTTACGTAGATTGTCTTAAGTCTGAACAGTAGGAAGCATCAGCCTTGTTTACAGATGAGGAAATGGAGGTTCAGGTCGTTTGGGTGATCGTGGCAGGTCATGGCCACTAGGGGGTGTAGGGAGAACCAACCGGAGTCTTCTGACTCTATTTCCCCTCCTAGTTCATGACCCCACTGCTTCCAGAGGAGGTGAATGTGCACTCTCCCGCAGAAAGGGGTCTGCTAACACTCGGGTAACTGAAAGCTTGCTTTAATGTAAGTCTTCAAAAGTGGAGATGAGGTTTATTCATTATAATGCTCATAATCTCAGCATTTGGTTAAGTTTTCTGTTTTTGTTATTTTCTTACTGAGTTTGGACTAAATCTAGTTTCCCGTTTTGTTCTCAAATCCCTTCTGGGAGAGCAGTGTAGGTGAAGAAGTCACTGTTGTTTGTGACTAGTTTTGTGGCATGCCCGGACTGCGTAACAGTGGAGGCTGGTCTCCTGGCTTCCTGGGATGGAGAGACTATGTGGCTTTGAGCAGGCAGTTGTTTCTGGGAGCTGGAATAGTAACACCTACACAGGTCTCCCTGTGGGAGTATTGCTTTTACTATTTTATTTACTGTCTGAAGGAGAGAAAACTCTGACCAGATCTCTTCTCTTGGAAGGCAACTGAAAATTCTACTGGGTTTACCACCAACTAGGGCCACACAAAACAAATCCCAGTTCTTCCTCCTGACAGCCCTTATGGAGAAAACTAGTTACTATCAGCATCGCCCGGTGCCTTTCCCCCAAGGTCTTTTCTTCCCTGGCAGAATTCTCCCCATTCTTTAATCATTCCTCATATGGTGTGTTTTGAGTCTCTGCAACATAATCCTCCCTTGTTCTGGGTTTTCATAAATTCCTCTTGGTGGACAGCATGTTAGGAGAGCAAGATGGCCGCTGCAGCCCAGGACACGGTAGTAGCTTTCCTGGTGGCCGCTGTTAATCAGCCGGGGATGGGGGAGACTGAGTGGCCTCAGGCTTCTCTCTCACTTTAGAGCACTCTCTGAAGTTGACTGTGTTTTTATTGCTCCTAACTGGCAGGTCATGCTTGCTTTACCTTCCAGATGGGTACTTCTTTTAGCCCTCAAGCTTCTTGACGTAGGATTTCCTTATTTCATTAGCTAGATAAAGAATAAAGAAAAGTCCAGGGGTGACTGGCTGGCCCATTTGGTGGAGCATGTGACTCTTGATGTCGGGGTTGTGGATTGAGCCCCACGTTGGGTGTAGAAATTTCTTAAAAATAGACAGAAAAGGCCAATGGTGACTTCAAAGCTACTTTGTCCTTATGTGCCTAATTCCATGAGGTTTTATTTATTTTTTTTTTTAAAGATTTTATTTATTTATTTGACAGAGAGAAATCACAAGTAGTCGGAGAGGCAGGCAGAGAGAGAGAGAGGAGGAAGCAGGCTCCCCGCTGAGCAGAGAGCCCGACGTGGGACTCGATCCCAGGACCCTGAGATCATGACCCGAGCCGAAGGCAGCGGCCCAACCCACTGAGCCACCCAGGCGCCCCGTCCATGAGGTTTTAAAATGTACTAGATATTTGTTAGTATTTCACAGTTAAAAGGCACAGGCCCTTTTCTCATTTAAATTTTTATTGAGATAACTACAGAGTCACATGCAGTTGTCAAAAAATAATACAGAGCTGTCCCTTTTATTCTTTGCCCAGTTTCTCCCTGTGGTAACATTTTACAAAACTATAGTAGGATATCATAACCAGGGTATTGATTAATACAGTCCACTGATCTTACTCTGATTTCTAGTTTTACTTGTACTCGATTGTATATATTTAGGTGTATGTCTGTGTTAAGTTGTATACAATTTTATTACCTATCTAGGGCAAGGATATCTTTAAATTAAAGGCTTCATAAAAATACCTTCTTGGGGCAC
Source organism: Mustela putorius furo (assembly GCF_011764305.1). NCBI lineage: Eukaryota > Metazoa > Chordata > Mammalia > Carnivora > Mustelidae > Mustela > Mustela putorius. The sequence continues at coordinate 8,616,821 of NW_025422045.1, read as the reverse complement.
CTGGGTGGCTCAGTCATTAAGCATGACTTTGGCTCAGGTCTTACTCTCTGAGTCCTGGGATCAAGCCCCATATCGGGCTCCAGGCTCTGCATTGAGTGGAGAATCTGCTTGTCCCTCTCCCTCTGCTTCTCCCCTCCACTCACGCAGGCATGCGCTCTCCAGACTCTTTCAAATAAATAGATAAAATCTTTTTAAAAAAAAATATGTCTTCATGAGGCACCTGGGTGGCTCAGTTGGTTAAGTGTCTGCCTTCAGCTCAGGTCATGATTCCAGCCCCATGTCAGGCTCCTTGCTCAGTGGGGAACCTGCTTCTCCCTCTCCCTCTGCTGCTGCTCCCCTGCTTATGCTCTCTCTGTCAAATAAATACATTTTTAATGTAAATTTAAAAATAAAAAAATAAATATATATCATCTGCTTTCTTTTCTATCATCTGACTCAAATTCTCAAATTTTCTGTTAGGGAGAGGCTCTTTTCCATCCTGTCAGAATAGTGGAATCTTACCTACAAATGAAATTTTTAATAGTAAAAGTAACATATTTCCATCAGGTCTAAAATTATCCTATTATATACTTGGCAGTATCTATTCCAGAGATTTGTTAGTGATAGAATGAATCTAAGTACTTAAAACAACCAGGCATCATTTACTTATTTTTTTTTTAAGATTTTATTTATCTATTTGACAGAGAGACAGAGATCACAAGGAGGCAGAGCAGCAGTCAGAGAGAGAGAGAGAGAGAGAGAAGGGGAAGCAGGCTTCCTAGTGAGCAGGGAGCCCGATGTGGGGCTTGATCCTAGGACCCTGATGTCATGATCTGAGCCGAAGGCAGAGGCTTTAACCCACTGAGCTACCCAGGTGCCCCTCATTTGCTTACTATTAAAGAGAGGGCAATTCTTAGGTGACAAGCTAGAATACCCTCAAGGGACTTAGTGACTTGTATTTCTTTTCCTCCTCCTCATCGTAATTCATAAGCTACTTAGGGTCAAGCACCATACTTCTTTGGTCACAAAAGTACAAGAAATCAGAATGACTAAGTCAATTTAAAAAAGAGGAACAGGGGCGCCTGGGTGGCTCAGTGGGTTAAGGCCTCTACCTTTGGCTCTGGTCATGATCCCTGGAATCGAGCCCTGCATTGGGCTCTCTGCTCTGCGGAGAGCCTGCTTTCTCCTCTCTCTGCCTGCCTCCCTGCCTGCTTGTGATCTCTCTGTGTCAAATAAATAAATGAAATCTTTAAAAAAAAAAAAAAAAAAAAGAGGAACAGTTTTATTGAATACTCCCTTTAAGCCATGCTACCAAAAAAGAGGGAATTCTCCCCAGACAGAATTTTATTTAGAGCCATAATTTAGAATTAAGGTAGATTTAAGGGCAAACAGTATTTCTTTACTTGGAAGGGTTCGGCCCTGTTCATCCATGAACCTCAGAGTTTCTTAGCTATTTGGGAAGGAAATAGATGTAAATTGAAATTGTTATTCAGTTTCACAAGTGTGCTATTTATTAAATTGGTCTGTTAGGTAAAATGTGAATTTCAAAGTTTAGAAGAAGGTGAGAGCTTATTTTCACATAGTTTGAATAAGGAGGACAGCTTGAGCAAATGAGAAGTGCTGTTATGGGAGTCCTAAATTTTTCATTTGTATATAGTTATTAATTATTGTTATTCCAGTTGCAGTATCCAGTTTATTGGGACCATCTCGAATTCTGTGACGGATTCAGAAAACTTTTAGACCATTTACAACTGGATAAGGTGAGTCCCCTGAAACTAATTATTTAAATGTGATTTTAATGCAACATTTACATTGTAAAGGGTAGTGTTACCTTTCATTTAAGTGGTAGTTCTTTTGAGATATAATTCACATACCATATAATTTACCCTTTTAAAGTGTGTGACTAGGATTTGTAATATAGTCACAGATAGAGGCAACCATCAACACAATCAACTTCAGGAAATTTTTTTTCACCCCAAAAAGAAATCCCGTAGTCATTAGCCATCACTCCTGACCCTTCCTCCCGCTGGCCCTAGCAACTTAATCTACTTTCTGTCTGTGTAAATGTACCCTTTCTGGGTATTTTGTATAAATGGAATCATGCAATATTCATCTTTTCTAACTGAGTTGTTCAACTTAGCATAGTGTCTGCACAGATCATCCTAGTAGTAGCCTGTTATCAGTACTTCGTATTCCTCTTTATGGTCAAATAATATATATCCCGTCGGGTAGGTGAACCACATTGCATTTATCCATTTGTCAGTTGAGGCATGTTTGGATCGTTGCATTGCTTGGCTGTTAGAAATAACACTGCTCTGAACATTCGTGTGCAGGTTTTTGTGTGGACATACATTTTCAGTTCTCTCAAGTATGTACCTAGGGGTAGAATTATCAAATCACAATTTTCTTAAACATAAATTACTAAATGGCTTCATTTTCTAGTGCAACCTATAGGTAATGTTTTTTCTTTTTTTACCTTGTATTTGTGTGCACAAATTGTTTTCTTGATAGTATGTGTCTAAATTGTATTTAAATACAGTATTTCCTAAATGTTGAACTGCTATGGTTATTTCATCTAAGACTGGTGATGACATTATATTCTTTGCTTGGTGATAACTAAAACAGCTTTTTTGAGGGGTATTTATGTTTAGGATTGATTATTGTTTTAGTATCCTTCTTGTATTTGTTTGCAATTAGGTTCATCTTTTTGGGGCTTCTTTGGGTGGCTTTTTGGCCCAGAAATTTGCTGAATATACACACAAATCTCCCAGAGTCCATTCCCTCATCCTCTGCAATTCCTTCAGTGACACCTCTATCTTCAACCAAACTTGGACTGCAAACAGGTAAGAATGTAAACATTTGGCCAAAATTATGACTTTCGTTCAGTAGAATTTTTTAAAATGCAGATTTTGGGGGTTTTTTTGTTGCACTAAGGAAACTACCCTGGCTTTTAAAATTAGAAACAGGGCACCTGGTGGTTAAAGGTCAGCGTTCGGCGCAGGTCATTATCCTGGGGTCCTGGGATCAAGTCCCATATGGGGCTCCTGCTCAGCAGGGAACCTGCTTCTCCCCTGTCTCTGCCTCTCTTTCTGTCTCTCATGAATAAATATATAAAATCTTAAAAAAGAAAAAGAAAGAAAGAAACAATCAGAGGCACCTGGGTGGTGCAGTCATTTGGGCTTCCAAATCTTGGTTTGGACACTGGTTGTGATCTCAGGGTTGAGATCAAGCCCCGCATCGGGATCTGTGCTCAGGGTGGTTGTCTGCTTAAGATTCTTTCTCTTTCTTGGGGCACCTGGGTGGCTCAGTGGGTTAAAGCTTCTCTGCCTTTGGCTCAGGTCATGGTCCTGGGGTCCTGGGGTCCTGGGATCGAGCCCTGTGTCGGGGCTCTCTGCTCGGCAGGGAGCCTGCTTCCTCTGCCTGCCTCTCTGCCTGCTTGTGATCTCTGTCAAATGAATAAAATCTTTAAGAAAAAAAAAAAAAGATTCTTTCTCTTTCTGCCCCTCCCACTTGTTCTCTTTCTCTCTCTCAAAGAGATAAATAGATAAATCTTAAAAAAAATTTTTTTTAAATAAGTAAAATTAGAAACAATCACCTTTGCAAAAAAAAAAAAAAGCTGGAATGAACTCTGAATTCAGCTATTTCTCCTATTCTAAATTATTGTTTAGCTTTGTTCAATGTACATTCATGTGCTCTTACAGTATTAGTTATACAGAGCCTGTAGAACTAATACAGTGTTCTGCTTGTTCCACTTACTATTTTGCTGTATATCGACTGACACAATTTCTTTAGGCATATGGCTTCCCCTTATTCTTCGTTCTACTGTAAATCTTTGTACAAATCACTTTTTTCCCTTCCCTTTCTGGGTTATTTCCTTGAGATGTGTTTCCAAAAATAGAGGGAATAGAACATTTAGTCTGTCAGCAGACATTTTGCACATCATGACACATTAACGGTCGTCAGCTTCCAGAACAATGGGAATGGTGGGATGATTTGTGGGGCAACCAGTGGGGGGCTTGTTTCCTTTGAACCATCCCTTCATTGAAGATAACATTTCAAGTAGTTTGATCTGTATGTAATAGTCACCTTAAAGCTGACTTAATGTGGGTTCTTTCATTGCTAGTGAGGCTAGGCTCTACCCTTTAAAAAAAAAAAAAGAAGAAGAAGAAAAGAAAAGAAAAGAAAAGAAAGGCCCAGTGAATATACATACCTGTATGACCAGGTTGATTTTTCCCGAATGCTATAGGTAAACATTGTTTTCATGATTTTCACATCTCTTTAAAATTGAAGGGGCAGCTGGCTGGCTCAGTTGGTAAAACATGCAATTCTGGATTTCTGGGTCCTGGGTTTGAGTCCCACATTGGGCGTATAGCTTACTTAAAATAAAAATGGTACTCTGGTCTTTTTAAAAACTATTCCTGATGTTATCTCAGCAGTTTGCTGAGCAATTGTGCAATAATACATTAGCTACAAAGAGTTCATGTCCAGACAAGGCACTAAAGCTCATTGATTATTTTTGATGATTTTAATGTTGTTTTAATTGCCAGAAGCCTAGACTGCCCCTACTTTGTTTTCTTTTTATTTTTGTTTTTTTCATTGTTTAGGCACCACACCCAAAGCTCTTGGAATCCCTCCTTAATACTTACCACCAGGCTCACCCATCCCCCCACCCCCTCCCTTTCAAAACCCTCGGTTTGTTTCTCAGAGTCCACAGTCTGTCTTGGTTTGTCTCGCCCTCCATTTTCCCCCAGTTCATTTTTCCTTTCCTTTTCCTCCATAAGTTGGGTGTTCATCCTTTCCGATGGAGGTATAATATTCTGTTGTATATATGAACCATATCTTCTTTGTCCAGTCTTCTGTTGAAGGGCCTCTTTCCACAGTTTGGTGACTGTGGACATTGCTGCTATGAGCATTGGGGTACATATGGCCCTTCTTTTCACTACATCTGTGTCTTTGGGGCAAATACCCGGTAGTGCAGTTGCAGGTCATAGGGCAGCTCTATTTTTAATTTCTTAAGGAATCTCCACACTGTTTTCCAAAGTGGCTGCCCCTAATTTGTGCTTCTGCATGTGAGCTATATTTTCTCAGGTATCTGAGTGCTTGCTACATGCCACACATTGAGGCTACAGGGGCAGGCAAAGCCAACAGGATCTGCCCCTCACAGGGGGTACCTAGGCAGCATCACCTTGAGAAGATGTGGAAGCCGTAGGAGGCGGGACGGAGAAAGGTAATGAAAGATGGCCAGCTGTGCTTGTTGAGGGAAGCTCAGCTAATTTCGAACAAGCCATTCCATGGAGAGAACATGCGTCAGAACGTAGTCTGCTCCTTTTATAAGTCATTTCTAGCATAGGTTTAAAGAAAGTAGTATTTGCCCTAGACAATGGCTGTCAGCATTTGTAATTAATGTAACAAATACCAACTAAAAATCACATACAGAAATTCGTAGATTGAATTGCTTTGAATTAGTCCAGTTGAATCTGCTTGTAGCAAACTTCGGGAGGTACAATAACTTTCATTTTGCTATTTTGAAATATCAGTCATTCAAAAGGTGATAGAAACCTGAAGGTTGAGATCTTAAGGTTTCAGTTTTCCTTTTTTTTTTTTCCTTAATATTTACTTACTTATTTCAGAGGGTGAGGAGGGTAGAGGGAGAGGAAGAATCTCCAGCAGGCTCCCTGCTGAGCACAGAGCCCAAGGCAGGGCTTAACTCCCATGACCCTGAGATAGTGACCTGAGCCAAAATCAAGAGCCTGCCACTTAACTGACTGAGCCACATAGGTGCCCCAAGTTTTCAGTTTTCTAAAGGAAATAGTTTAGCCATTAGAAATAAAGCCAATTAGTTAAAACAAAATCTCAGAATTATCAAAATGTCTACCTTGGTAAAGGTGTTTGAAATACTGCTTATAATTATTCTAAATCCCCAAATAAAACTTTGATCATATTAAACCATAACTCTTTGGGAGCTTGGGAAAATATATGTAAAAACAAGATGCTTCAAAAGCAGCTGTTTGGAAGAAGAGACCAGCTCTTTTTATCTTTAGATCCTAAGTACCTAGCTAATACAAAGCTATAGTAGTGAATGGAATATTTGTTATTTTTATGTAGTCTTGCAGATTTAAATTACCAGATCTTTGTTTTACAGCTTTTGGCTAATGCCATCATTTATGCTCAAAAAAATCGTTCTCGGAAACTTTTCATCTGGCCCAGTGGACCCTATGATGGCTGATGCTATTGATTTTATGGTGGACAGGGTAAGGATCATGGCATTTGAAGGGGGCCACCTTGTACTAGGAATTTTCATGTCTTCTTGGTTCCTGATGATCTGTCTGTCTCATTGAGTATGTATTAGAGATGTTTGTTAAGCAGTCTTCCATATTTACTTTAGTACATCAACGGATATTAACTGCTGGTAAGTAATTCATCAGAATCACTTGAGGGGAGCTTTTAAAAATACAGATTCCGGGGACACCTGAGTGGCTCAGTTGATTAAGCCGCTGCCTTCAGCTCAGGTCATGATCCCATCGTCCTGGGATCGAGTCCCACATCGGGCTCCTTGCTCAGCGGGAGTCTGCTTCTCCCTCTCCCTCTGCCTGCCACTCTGTCTGCCTGTGCTCACTCTGACAAATAAATAAATAAAAATCTTTTAAAAAAAAAAAAAATACAGATTCTGGAGGCACCTGGCTGGCTCAGCTGGTAGAACGTGCGGCTCTTGATCTTGGGGTTAGCATGGAGCCTACTTTAAAAAAAAAAAAAAAGAAAGAAAGAAATACAGATTCCAAAGCCTCGCCAGCCCATTGAACTGGAATCCCTGGGCATTGGGTCTGAGAATTTATATTTTTACTCTACTCCCCGCCCCCCATTCTCCTCCCTGAGGGAGTCTGAAGTAGCGAGTCTACACACTTGCAGTTAAGGGGCTACGGGGCTAGATGATTTTCGTGAGGTCTCTTCCAGCTCCAAAATCTCTTAAAAATGTTGATCTGTCAGTGTGGGGCTTTGGAAAATGGCTTGCTGCCCACAGGCACCTGATTGAAGAGGCACAGGTTGAAGGTTACTGAATGCCCAGAACAGCGCCACCAGCTGGGAAGCCCAGTGCTGGTCTCCCGGGTACATAGTATTTCCTCACAGATGACCTGGCCTCCACACATGATGCCACCTTTCTAAGCACAGATATCAGCTGTGGATTTAATGTAAACGTGAGGCACAAAACTAATCCAAATACTTTGCCTGTGTTTCTTCCTGCAGCTGGAAAGTTTGGGGCAGAGTGAACTGGCTTCAAGACTTACCCTGAATTGTCAAAATTCTTACGTGGAACCTCATAAGATTCGGGACATCCCTGTGACCATTATGGATGTAAGCTTCCTTTTAAGTAAAATAGATGCTTTACCTTTTTAAATGTATATATCAAGAGCTTCCTCATACTTATTTTATAATTTTTCAGTATGCCTCTTCAAATGCTGCCTTGGATTTTTTTTTTTTTTTTTTTGGACAGCCCACCCCCCAGCTTTTTCAATTCTAAAACAGTCAATTTATTGCTTATCCCATATTTTCCCTGGTAGGAGTAACACCCTTGAAATCAGAATAAACATAAACAGGCATGGTAGTCCTTACCCATTTTGATGTATTTTTTGCTGTTGTCATCTCCAGATATGTGCAGTGAAGAAAAGTTGCCTCACAGGGCAGAGAATCAAGAATTCCATAAAGTCTAATAGGCACAAAAGCTTGCTTCTTATATTTTTTGAGTTGTGGTTGAATATACATAATGAAATTTACCATTTTAACCATGTTTATGTGTACACCACCATCCATTTCCAGAACTTTTCATCATCCCAGACTGAAACTCTGCACCCATTAAGCACTAGCTCACCAGTCCCTCCTCCTCCCAGACCCTGGTAACCAATATTACATATTATATATAATATTATATACTATCTCTATGTATTTGACTAGTCTGTGTACCTCATGTCAGTGGAATCTTATAATACTTGTACTTCTGTGTCTTGCTTATTTCACTTAGCAGAATGTCTTCAAAGTTTATTCCTGTTATAGCATGTTAAAGGCTGAATAATAATTTTCTTTTAGTATATACCACATTTTATTTATGAAGTCATCTGTTGATGGGCATTTGGGTTATTCTACCATTTGACTATTAAGAATCATGCTGCTCAGAGTATTGGTGTATGAATGTGTCTGTTTGAATGCCTAATTTCACTTCTTTTGGGTCTGTACCTAGAAGTAAAATTGCTGAGCCATATGGTGATTCTGTGTTTAACTTTTTGAGGAACCATGATACCATCTTACACAGTGGCTGTACCATTTTACATTCCCACCAGCAACGCACAAGAGTTCCAGTGGTTCCATATCCTCCCCAACACTTGTTATTTCCTGTTTTATTTTGTTGTTGTTTTTGTTTTTAAAGATTTTATTTATTTATCAGAGAGAGAGAGGGGGAGAGAGCAAGCACAGGCAGACAGAATGGCAAGCAGAGGCAGAGGGAGAAGCAGGCTCCCTGCTGAGCAAGGAGCCTGATGTGGGACTCGATCCCAGGGCGCTGGGATCATGACCTGAGCTGAAGGCAGCTGCTTAACCAACTGAGCCACCCAGGCGTCCCTTTTTTTTTTTTTATAATGGCCATGCTAATAGATGCAAAGTGGTATTCCATTGTGTTTTGGCTTATTTTTTTTAAATCATGTAACTTGCATACCATGTAACTTTGCCTCATAAACGGATTTATTGCTAAAATCAACATGTTTTTAAGAATTGATTTTTGTCAGGAAATTAGCCATTACAAGTATGTAAATAATAATTTCTCATTCTCAACTGGAATCTCTACATTCTGAAATTTGCCATGACAGAACGAGGTTTTCAGTACTCTTGGTAAAATATTTGGTCCTCAGTACATTTGCACTGCTTGCCCATTTTTCCAAACTGAGCTCACCACTTGGGTACATGGTCACTGAAAACGGTGTATAAGCTTCAGCACATTGGAGATGCTTTTTATGTGTGCTTCATTTAAAAAATTACTTTTTGAAAGCTTATTTGCTTGTATGTACACATAAGTTTATGTGGGCATTAAAAGATGTCTAGAATCATATACTCCACAAACTGCTAACAGTGGCTCCCCCAGGAAAAGATCTGGACTTTTTCTTATACTCTTAAAAAAATTTTTTGGATTTTTTTTTCTACTGAGCATATACTACTTATGTAACTGTTTTTAGGTAATAAAGTAAAAGTTCTTTTGGGATTTTAGTGATCTTTTTGAAATTAATTGGCTTTCACTATTAATATTCTTTTAGTTTAGTCAGCTGTGTTTGAGGAGAAAAAATTCATGACATGATTTTCCCCCAGTGAATGCAAGAGATGTTTGACAACAGAATCTGTAGCTTATGTTGGAGTTAGAAGTCACCAGGGATGAGTAGGAGATGGCCTGGGGTTCAGCAGTGTCTCTTCACAAGCAAGAAATGCTTTGGGAGGCACGTTCCACAATGTGCAAAGAACATACTAAAATACTGGTAAGCTTCAGCTTTGTGGTTTTTTGTTTTTTGGGTTGTTTTTTTTTTTTAAGGTATTTGACCAGAGTGCACTTTCAACCGAGGCTAAAGAAGAAATGTACAAACTGTATCCTAATGCCCGGAGGGCTCACCTTAAAACAGGAGGCAATTTCCCATACCTGTGCAGAAGTGCAGAGGTGAATCTTTATGTACAGGTAAGTCCCAGCTTGGAAGCCAGAGCACTTTGAATGCAAAGTGTATGGTTTGAAACATAAAGCTATTTTTTCTTTTCTTTTCTTTCTTTCTTTTTGATGGTAGAGTAAGAGAACTACAGAGTTCTCTGTAGGAATGAGGCATTCACTTGAAAAAGGTGGTTTACATTAACAATTTATAGCAGAATTCAGCTGGGTATATTAGAGACAGTTGAGTGACTCTCTGCCTACCGTCTCTTTTCTAAGAAGAGCAGGTTCACATCCACACATACCGAAGTAGCCACATCCTATGATGTGACCTTGCCTCCTGAATACAGTAAATTCAGTCAGAGCAGAACACCTTCATGAAGCAGCTTTCTGATCCATTTCTGATGCATTAAAAAAAAAATACACACAGGGAAGGGCGCTTGGCTGGTTCAGTCAGAAGAGCTTGCGATGCCTGATCTCTGGGTTGTGAGTTCAAGCTCCACGTGGAGTGTAGAGATTACTTAAATAAAACTTAAAAAAAAAAAAAAAGCGCGTACACACACACACACACACACAAACTGCCCCTTCACCCTCTACCCAAATGGGTTAATTAAAATAGTGAGAAATTATTGCTTTGGTAGTTTGGCAAGAAGTATCAAGATCTGGGCGCCTGGGTGGCTCAGTGGGTTAAGCCGCTGCCTTCGGCTCAGGTCATGATCTCAGGTTCCTGGGATCGAGTCCCGCATCGGGCTCTCTGCTCGGCAGGGGGCCTGCTTCCCTCTCTCTCTGTCTGACTGCCTCTGTCTACTTGTGTTCTCTGTCTGTCAAATAAATAAATAAAATCTTAAAAAAAAAAAAAAAAAAAAAAAGTATCAAGATCTTCAAAACCCAGTCGCATCTTTTAGTCCTGTCATCTGCTTGTGGCAGTGGATCCTAAGGAGAGGACCCGAAATTCACAAAAACTCGAGACAGTCATCACGGTCTTACTCAGAACAGCAGAGGATGGGAAGGACCTGAGTCACAGCAGCAAAGTAGGAGGGTGAACACCTACTCACAGAGCAGCGCGCCACCATTGAAAATGCTGATGAAGAGTTTATAGGAACTTTATAGAGACTTGTAACACAGGAAATAGGGAGCAAAGATCCCACATTGGGGTTTTTTCAAAATACCTCTTTGACTTTCCTGTGCTTTCTAACTTTTCTGTAATCGACATGTGTTCCTCTGTAATTTTATTTTATTTTATTTTTTTAAGATTCTTTTTTATTTATTTGACAGAGATCACAAGTAGAGAGGCAGGCAGAGAGAAAGGGGGAAGCAGGCTCCCCACTGAGCAGAGAGCCGGATGTGGGTCTTAATCCCAGGACCCTGAGATCACGACCCAAGCCAAAGGCAGAGATCTAACCCACCGAGCCACCCAGGCACCCCTGTTCCTCTGTAATTTTAGAAGTACAAAACATTTCTGTACTGTCGTGGCATTGAAAATAACAATCCTGTGTTTCCATAGATCCATTTGCTGCAATTCCACGGAACCAAATACGCAGCCATTGACCCGTCAATGGTCAGCGCCGAGGAACTGGAGGTGCAGAAAGGCAGCCTTAGCCTCAGTCAGGAGGAGCAGTAGCTGCGGCGTCACCTGTTGATGACGAGCGGTCCAGAGAGTTCTTGTACAATCAGCGGTGTGAGTGCCTGCTGGGCAGCCACCCCGTTCCGTGGTCAGGTTCGCCGGTGATCACTGTGTTTGGAAGTAGGACTGTTTGTCATCTTTGTGACAGGCGGCAGCTCTTCTGAGCCAGTGTAACTGTTTTGTTTTTTTTAGCTTTTGAATTTGAGGAAGTACTTTTGAAGACTCCCATTTTAAGAATTGTGAAAATTTTGCTACCAAAAGTCTTCTCACCACCATGTTCTTAAGGGAATGTTAATTTCTGAGGTTTGGGGTTTTGTGAGGTTATTTTTTTCTTTTTCCTTTTACTTTCTTTCCTCCTCTCTTTCTTTTTATGTTATTTGCTGTAAATGCTGCACATCCAGATTGTGTATTGGAAGGACATTGGTTATTTTTATGCTTTCTTGGTCATAACCATTATCACAAGTGCCAAGGCTCTCTGTCACCCTACCGTTTGCTCTCCTGCAAAATCAACTACTTCTAATTTCCGGTTAAGCAGATCATTTTCAGTTTTATCTGTTGTCTTTCTAGTCATTACAGTCATTTGGAATAAAAATTCAATTTCAGTGAGTGGCTTTGGTGATTACTGTAGCTGCCCAATTGGGCTACATAGACCTAGGACTTTCTGAGAAGCAGGCCATTGTGTCGTTGGCCAGTCCTTTGTGACATTAGGTAAGTTACCTAATCTCACTAAGGTGCGTATGCTCCTTGTCAAGTAACGGTAGCCCTTATTTACTGAGCTGTTAGTATGTGCCAGGTACTTTTCATAGGTTCTTGTCTCCTCCTCAGTGGGAATGTCTCTTGAATCTCTTGTAGAATGTAAATTCCAAATTTTTTTTTTTTTTTTTTTTTTTTGCCATTACTCTGTAGAAGAAACAGGCTCATTTGCTCTATAGAATTCCCCATGGCCTGGATTTTGTTGATTGCAGCCTCACAGTGTCCTTTAACTTGTTTCTATGTCCCTGGTATTTGCCCTAAACTGGCAGTTACATTTAAAGGATCATTCAGGTTCAGATTCAGTCTTCTGGGCAGGAACACTTCGTAGGCAGAGCTGTGAACTTCCCACAGTGTCACCTCGGGAGGCACATAACCTGTTTGTCCTGAGTTGTGGTGAAGATGACTGGGTGGGGTCAGCCAGCTCCAGTCACTGGGGAATCCCACGGCTGGTTCTGCTGCCAGTCCTGATCCCCGCTGAGATGCGCTGTGCTATCAGAGGGCACAGAGCAGTGACAATAACTCTTATTTTTACCTTCCCATTTATTAACTAGAGTTCTCAAATTTGTTTTTTTAAATCTTACCCTCATCAACTATTTGGTTTCTCTGGGGTATAATTTAGACCAAAAAATCAGCATCAGTGCTTCTTTCCCTTTAAGTTTTCAGAACATTGAGTTAGCCATACTATTTCTGATTTCATCTCTACCACAACCCTGATTAAACTGATATTACAGATGAGACCGTGGAGACTGGGAGTGGCCAAGATGGGAAGGGCAGAGCTGGGATACCAACTTGGGTCTGACTATCCCTAAAAGCAGTGATCTTTCCACATAGTGTCTGCTCCGACTGCCCTGTGACTTGAGAACAGTCAGGAGTTATGGAAACATCTGGAAGCCATGAAGGTAGAGCATAATGTTTTTAACTGTTAGCATCTGAGGTTACTTCTCAGTCAATAGGGAGCTGTGGGCAGGGCCAGGCTGCACGTGGTCAGCAGCCCCTTCCTCATCTGGCACAGCAGTGAACTGTGGGACTGCCCTCTGCTTTCTGTTTGAATTCTCCCTGTGTGAGCCACCTCCCCCAGACAGCTTTAACTACTCCATGGCTCAATGCCCTGATGACTGCCATTTCCAGCCCCGACTGATTCTGAGCTGCCCTTGAATGCCTAACAGGCCTATCAGGCCGGACTTCTACAGGCACACCCATGTCCCCACTGCCCAGACCTGCCCCTTCTCTCCTAAACCATCAACTCCATTCCCAGTATCGCTTTTCCTCAGGTTCCCCAGCTAGAAACTCAGCCATCTTGGACCCCACCCATATCCTCATATCTCAGGCTGAAGTAGATACCGAGATGAAGCTTTGGGAGGAAGGTGGTTATTTAGGATCAAAAGAAAGTTGTGGCAGGAAGCAGATTGGGCACAGAAGAAGCTGAGCTATGACACAGGCCTGACCAAGCACCAGTGGACTGTGTAGGGGTCTCTGGAGCTAGGAGTCCCCATTGAAATAGTCTCTTCAAAGCCTGAAAGAGCAGGGGCCCTCCTGCCCCTCCAGCTCATCTGTCCTCCTCCTTCCATGCTTCTGGTGTCCCAACCACACCACTCCCCAAATAGATACATCCCCTCACCACCATACCATTGCACAGACAGTGCTTCTTGCTTGGAATGTGCTTTCCCCACTTCTGTCTTTGTGAGCTTCTTGGACCTTGCTCCCCTTCCTCTTTACCTTTCCCGAGGAAGAACAAATCCGTTTCTCTGAACACACCCATCATCACACCAACCACATGATGGTACCTTATTGGTATTCCAGCTCCCCCTGCCCCCCACACTCCCACTGCACATCACAAGCTTCCAGAGGACAGGAACTGTGGCTACTCCGCTCTGCATCCTGACTCCCAGCAAACCATCTGGCACAGAAGACACTCAATAAATATTGACCGGCCATGGTGAGTTGAGTGGTGTGGTTATACAGAACCAATCCACAACAGCTTGTCTGACTTGAAATTTTGCCATATGTCTCCCAAACAAAAGAAACAGATCTTGAATGTGAAAGATGAGTTTCAACATTTCAATTTTATTTTAGAACTTGCTTTTTTGTCTTGAAAAAATACAAAATTCATTTTGCAGAATTCATCCACATAAATGGTCTAAGTCCCATGTGGTACAAATACATTTCCTAAATGGAATAAATGGAAGAGAAGGTTCTTCCCCTTTGACAAAGTATATGCCGGGGGCGCCTGGATGGTTCAGTCAGTTGCACCTCCGACTTTTGATCTCAACCAAGGTCTTGATCTCAGGGTCATGAGTTCAAGCCCCACTGTAGGCGTAGAGCCTACTTAAGAAAATGAAAAACAAAAGAACAAAACCACAACATATGCAGAGGAAGGGCACGGAGGTCTGCATGCTGCAAGGGGTGGTGGAGGGGGGTGGTCTGAATCTGGCTGTGAACGCTGAAGCCTCAGGCCTACAGGTTACTGCATGTGAAACAGGTTGGTTTCAAAGCTGCCTTTTCTTGCTTTTCATAAGTTCTAGGTGGTTTTTAAAAATTATTAATAGGAACAGTTAAAAAAACTGAGCAGAAAGCACAGAGTTCCCATGCATCCCTCTGCACAGCACAGTTTCTGCTACATTTTTTCGCATTTGTGTTGGTATAGTGTTTGCAGGTTTATCTGTAGGATAAATTCCTCCTGGTGGGATTGCTGGGTCAGAGGGCAAATGCATTTGTCATTTGGGCGGATAGAATGGCAGCTGCCTTTCAGAGCATTGTACTACTGGGAGTTCTCACTGGCCCTGTGTGACAGCTGAAGCCCCTTTCAGCTCTAACAGCTTTTATCCTGCCTCCTCCCCAGGACTCAGGCCCAGCGGGTAGATCTGTGGGGAGTTTTTCTTAGACGTGGGCTCCTAAACTGGCCTCAGCGAGCTGTGCCACATGTGAGAGAGCACCAGTTAGAAAGTGCTTGGAGGCAAAACTTCCAAGCTATTGCCCTGCGCAGATAATTCCCCACACCTGTGAAACCCTGGCGAGGCTTCCTGAGTCGAATCTTTGGGGTGCCCCGCTCTCACCAGTGTGGCCGAGCCACAGGGCAGCCTGTGCTGGCCTGGCACCCGAGAGCAAAGCTCCGGACCAGCTGGGCTGCCCAGTATGCTTGTCCCTTGCCACAGAGGCCTATTTAAATTTCTGGTCATTAAAATTAAACTACACATTCGGTTCCTCAGGCCCACTAGCCACACTTCAAGTACCCAGCAGCCACATGTGGCTGGTTAGGAGTAAACATTGAATAGCCCAGATCTGGAATACTCCCATTACCGCAGAAAGTTCTGCTAGACCCTCCTTCTCCGGAGAGGTGACCCCCTAGATAGGGCTAGTAAAACTAAGACAACTGTTAGGTCCGTTATTAAACAAAACAAGACTGAGACAAAGTGAAAGTTATTTAAAGCTTTGTTTTATGATAAGTATTAGAAATTAGACTGATTGGTCAGCGGAATGAGACTGAGACAAGGTGAAAGTTATGCACAGCTCTATTCTGTGCTAAGCATTAGAAATCAGATGTCAGGGCCGTCTCTGAAGAGAGTGACCACCCCCAGCTTACAGGCTCACGAATTGACTGACTGACCAGTCAGAGCTGCCTCCAAAGAGGGCGACCCCTCCCCATCTTACAGACTACCTTTTTTTTTTTAAAATATATGTATATATTTATTTTATTTTACTTGACAGAGAGAGAAATCACAAGTAGGCAGAAGTAGGCAGAGAAGCAGGCAGATAGAGAGGGAGAAGCAGGCTCCCTGCTGAGCAGAAAGTCCCATGTGGGGCTCAATCCCAGGACCCTGGGATCATGACCTGAGCCGAAGGCAGAGGCTTAACCCACTGAGCCACCCAGGCACCCCCCAGACTACCTTTTATAGAGCAAAAGTCTGGCCACACATAGGTGGCCAATGAGATTGTACTCATGTTAGGTCACATGCAGGTGGCCAATTGAATTGCAATTTACCCTATAGTAGCTGTTTGAACTAACCTATTACTCTGGTCAGAATTGGTGCTCAAGGTTGGCGCCCAAGTGGCGGGGTTTACATTCTTTAGTGGT
Organism: Mustela putorius furo; assembly: GCF_011764305.1. Lineage (NCBI taxonomy): Eukaryota > Metazoa > Chordata > Mammalia > Carnivora > Mustelidae > Mustela > Mustela putorius. The sequence goes on along the minus strand of NW_025422045.1, from coordinate 8,600,726 downwards.
TAGGGAAAAAGTATGTGTGTTTCTTACTGATTGGATGTCTCCACCTTACAACTCGTCCTTGTATTCTGGGTTATCAGGAACCGGCCAACCTGGCCTTGTATTCTGGGCTCTGTTATTAGGAACTAGCTGACCATATTTTACTGGTTTCCCAGACTTGCTTCTAAGTAAGTTTCTCTGGGGAGAGGGAGCAGGGTCAGTTTAAGTTTTACTGTACAAACAACAAAATGGCTTTTAACCAAGATGGAGTCACTCTGGCTATATAGGTCCTTACAACAACAATTTAATGTAAGGCGTGTTCCTGGACTGGATCCTGGTCCAGAAAAAGACATGAATGGCTCAACTGACAAAATAGGAATCAGGTCTGAGGAGGAGTTAAGAGTGTGGTATCAGTGTTCACTTTCTGGTTTTGAAAATTATGCTGTGATTAAGATGTTAACATTTGGGGAAGCTGCATTGTGAAGTGTTTTCAGAAATTCTTTGTACTGGTTCTGCAGTGTTTTTTGTTAGGTCTGAAAGGATTTCAAAATAAAAATTTTAAATGAAAAAAAACCTCTAAAACAGAAAAAAAGAGCGTGTGCCTCCTGGAACACGATTGGGGACGATAGAAACAGAGCTGTGGAATAAGCGTGGTGTTCATGAAAAGCTAGTGAATGAGCGAAGGGCAGTCCATTTTGTGATGGTTGGAGAGACAGGAATGCGGGGTTTGGCCCCCGACCTCAACAGCTGGACTAGCTGCTTTATCCATCCGGGCCTTAGTGTCCTCTCTGAAAAGATGCCCCTTGCATCTCAGGAGACTGCTGTGAGGCTCCAAGAGCTGTAAAGAACCATACCTGTGGGAAGAGATTACCTGCAGAACCCAAGCTGGCCCCGGTCCAGCCCTTGTGAAAGATTATAAGCCGTGCCCGCTGCTCCTGCTCGGCTGTGCGGTTCAGTACAAGCAGCTGGAGGTCTGTTAACTGTGATTTTTTTTTTTTTAAAAGCCCTCGTGGTGGTCCTCTTCTGTTCAGTGGCTCCCATTCTGAGGCCCCATGCCCCTGAAAGTCGGGCCCCTCTGGTTACATGGCCGTGCACCTGCTGGGGGTCCCCAGGTCAGCATTTGCTTTCTTCCTGATGCTTTCTGCAAGAGAGAGGAATCCTATTGCTTCATGTTGCCTACGCGCTGCCTCACAGGGCTAGTTTTATGTTTTAATTGACTGCCAGTGTTTGTGCTAAAAGAAGATAGATATTTAAGAACATTTTGGAAAAAGAAAAAGTCGTCCCTAACTCCTCTCCCCCCCGACACCCCAGGCCATGATTGTTTTTCCACCTTGCCCACAGCTGCTGTGAGTTACCCACCACACAGGGGGCTCTCCTTTCTCCTCTCTAGGACATGCCAACCCTGTTTTCACTGTTACTGCCTTCATTACTACTGCTGACTGCCTGATACCCCGTCCTAGAGTCGCCCCATAGTGCACCACACCAGCGGCCATTACGGCATTTACAGCTCTTTCATTGTGAGCTGATTTTGTTTTTAGTACTGAATGTTCTATCTTGCTTGCCTGATAGTTCCACAGGGTGCTCAGAATCTCAAACCAAGCATGTAGAATGGACAGGCTCCAAAGGTTGTGATGGTCTCAGAAATTTTATTTATTTGACCAGATCGACTGTTGGAACTCCTGTTAAGCCAGTTCTGGCCCATATGTCTTACTGTTTGTGAAAAAGGTCTGCAGGCTGTTCCAGCCTTATTCCAAATTAGGAAAAAAAAAAATCAAAGTACAGAGGGCCAGAGAGTAAGAGATGATAGCATCGGTGGGTTTGTGGCTGTGAAGGTTGCAGGCATGATTTGAGCCAGCACGCTGACGGCGCGGATGGGGAGATGGGGGCCTGGGAGGCACTGGTTTGCCCAGGGCTCTGCCTGAATTCCAGTGGACAAGGCTAGGACCAGGAATCCGGAAGGTTCAGAGCCAGCACCCCTGCACTGTGTTCTGAGCAGACCTCCGGGGGCTCTGTCACATTCTGGGGGGTAGTGCTGCCCAGAGCTAGGGACACTTACCAGCCAGGTTCCTCCTGCCAATGGCCACGAGGCCTTCAAACAGCGCTTTGCCAGGATTCTCACCAGCGGTGGCCACACCATGCAGCCAGATGAGTAGCATCCGGTGGCCGTGCTCCTGGTAGCTCTTGCTGCCTGACGACCATGAGGGGAGAAAGAGAAGGAGCCAACCAAGCCCCCACTTGGCTGCCCTGCACCACCTCCTGCACATGCCAGGTAGGAGAGAGCCAGGCCCTTCTCTAAGCTCCAGTGGAGCTCAGCCCAGAGATGGGCAGAGGAGGGACAGGACAGGCTCAGAGGGGGTGGGGGCGGAAATTTTGTGTTGAGGACTTTAGAACTTCCCCAGCTGCAGGCTTTCTCCTGAGCATCCACCATGCATCGTGTTGGTGTCGCTCTGAAGACAGATTTGGCACTCCTTGTTGTGATCCCATGATGCACGGGACTATTCCTGCTTCTCTGGCTACTCACAGTAACCTGTGCCTTGCCCGCCAGTGCTCCTATTTTACAGATGAGAAATCCGCTTAGTGCAAGACAGAGGTGGCCATGTTCTTTCCCCTACACCAGTGGTTCTCAGCTGTAAGTGCTCACTAGAAACCCCCGGGAAGCCTTCCAAAAAATACTGACACCTGGGTGCCATTCCCCACCCACCTACCCCGAGAGATTCCAACCTACTTAGGTCTGGGTGCAGCTTGAGCAGTGAGTGGTGTTAAGCCTTCCCAGGTAATTCCAATGTACGGCCACGTTTGAAAATAACTGTCCACACTCTGCGGTGTGGGAGGAGGGGGTGAGCTTTTTACTCCACTCTGTGACTAGGTAGGTCTCCTCTCCCAGCCACTGGGGCCAGGTCAGTCCACCACGTGCTCGGACTTTCTGGCCCCCTCTGGGCCATCAGCAGGCATTTCCTCATGGTGCTGCCTTTGGCATAGTGGCTTCATTTGGCCCCTTTATTCACTATCCCTTGCCCTCAGCCCCATTATTTAGGCGTGCTCCTTTATCCTCTCTGGAAGTTCTTATCCCTGCTCTGTTCCACTAACTGGTGTGCATATTTTTCTGTCCAGTATCTCTCTATGCTAATTATTTGAGCTTTATAACAGGTTGAGTCTGTTTGGATTAGACCCTCTTCACTTTTCCCTTCCCTTCACTATTCCCTCTTCGGTGTGCCTGGTGGCTCAGTCGGTTAACCGTCGTCTGCCTTCACCTCAGGTCATGGTCTGGGGTCCTGGAATCGAGTTCCAAGTCAGGCTCCCTGCTCAGCAGGGAGTCTGTTTCTCCCTTCCCCTCTGTCCCCCCCAACCTCAGCTCACGCTCTCTCTCCTGTGCTCTCTCCTACATGCTCTCTCTCTCTCAAGTAAATAAAATCTTTAATCATTCCCTCTTGATTCTTTCAAGAGAACTCTAGAATCTTTTAGTCAAGTTTCAAAAACCTCCTATCTTGATGTGATTAAACCTGAGTCAGGGGAGCCTGGGTGGCTCAGTCAGTTAAGCATCCAGCTCTGGATCATGATCTCGGGGTCATGATCTTGGAGCCAGGATCTCTGGGTTGTGGGATTAAGCCCCATGTTGGGCTCCGAGCTCAGTGAGGAATCTGCTTGGGTTATCTCTCCCTATCCCTCTGCCCCTGCCACTTGTTCTCCTTGTAAAATAGATAAATCTTTTAAAAAATCAAAATTTTAAACTAATTCGGGAGAAATCGATGTCTACCTGACACTTCTAGCCAGGAATACAGACTGTCATTCCACCTACCCAAGTCTTGTTTATAGTTGAACTAATGTTTATTGTTTTACTCATATGCCATTCATATTTCTTTTTAGAAACTATTGCAAATGGAATAACTTTTCCAAAATACCTCTATATATCCTCCCCACCTATTGATGGTACACAGAAATACTATGGTGTCTGTATATTTTATCATATTTAGCCATTTCACTGCATTATTTTATTGAGTTTTTCAGTTTACTGGACTTCCTGTGCATGATTATAGCATTAATATATTTCTCTCTTCCTTTCAATATTTACAGTCCTTATTTCTGTTTCTGTTTTCTGTCCTAGTACCAGGAGCAACTTTTTTTTTTTTTAACTTGAGAGAGAGACCAAGTGAGCATGACGCGGGGAGGGGCAAAGGGAGACGAGAAGCAGACTCCCAGCTGAGTGGGAAGCCCAACTCAGGGCTCAATCCCAGATCCCGGGACCCCAGGCCCAGGACCTGCGCTGAAGGCAGACATTTAACCGACTGAGCCACCCAGGAGCTCTGCGCCAACATTTCCAAACAGATACTAAATGATGGTGGCAAGATCTGGTCCTCTCCTTTTTATAGGGAGTGACTTTCGTTTGGTGTGTGAATGATGGGTATCAGCTTGGCCTAACTCATGAAGAATGTGAAGTTCACAGGTCAGTGGGGAGGGAGAGGCAGAGGGCATGGCCTGAGCAAAGGCCTGGAAGAATGGAGAGCCATGTGGGGTGTTGGTGATGGCATGTGGCTTACTGTAGTCAGGCTGTGGGTTGCACGGGCTTTCCCCCCAGAAACACGGAAAACCGAATATCCAGTGCCCCCACCACCACCACCCACTGGTCACTTTGGGGTAGGGAGAGGCAGGGTGGTACCTGTCCACTGCTGCTCGATGGCATGGACGTGGGCCTCAGTGAACTCCCAGCAATACGCCAGCTTCTTCCACTCATGAGGCCGCAGGTCCCTGGAGGCCAGTCGCCACAGCACAGAGTGGAATTGCTGCCTTTCCTGCAGATGGTCCTGCTTAAAGGTCAAGTTCTTCCTATAGGGATCCTTGGGGTCCTTGCGCAAGGGGTGATCCTGTGGAGCAGATCCCAAAAGTGCAGCTGCCATTTTGGGGGGAAATCCCTACTAGGCTCTCCCGTGGGAGTTTGGAGGGGCCCTAGCAGCATCTCAGGGCTGGGTGTGTGCTACTCGGGTTTCTTGCTCTGTGTCTTGCTTTGACTTTAGGAACCCCAGCAGCTCACACTGTTCCTCTGTCCAGAATTCCTTTTCTCACCTGCCTGTCCCTCAACTCCACTGTCACAGTCCAAAGATCACCCACATGCCACCTCTTACGGGAAGCCTTCCCAATTCCTCTTTTTTCTCTGGGTTTTTGTTACACAAGCGCAAGCAGACTCGGCGGCTGTGGCTAACACCAGTCAAGCCAAACCAAGGATAAGGCACTAACTAGATTTCCTGAATCCCAACAAGTAGTAAAGACGGGCTTACAGAATTCTTTCTATGCAAAGCAGGTGATAAAATGAGAAGTTACAAAAGAATTATGTGATAGCCTAAGTTAACCCCACAAAAGCCTTAATAAGCCCCTCTAAAGGACATGGGTAGAGTTATAGTTCTTAAAAAAGCTCAAGGGGGTTCTGGCATCTGTAGCTGCAAATCTTATATCCTGGTCAACAGTGGCCAGTGACTCGATGACCCAGGAGACTGGCTGTCTCCTGGGGAGGTTCCTCAGCAGGGTTCCTGGCTGCATCTGTGCATGGGATCATCTGAGAGCTTTAAGAACCACTGACTCCTGGGACACCTGGCTGGCTCATTTTGTGGAGCATGCGACTCTTGATCGTGGGGGTATAAGTTTGAGCCTCATGCTGGGTATCGAGATTAATTTAAAAAATAAAATATAGGGGCACCTGGGTGGCTCAGTGGGTTAAGGCCTCTGCCTTCAGCTCAGGTCGTGGTCCCGGGGTCCTGGGATGGAGCCCTGCACTGGGCTCTCTGCTCACCGGGGAGCCTGCTTCCCCCTCTCTCTCTGTCTGCCTCTGTCTACTTACGATCTCTCTCTCTCTCTCTGTTAAATAAATAAAATCTTAAAATAAAAATAAAGAATAAAATCTAATAAACAAAACAAAACTAGGATGCTTGGTCCCCACACCAGTGATTCTAATTGAATTAGCCTGCGGGTAGGAGGAAGGTTTGTGATTCTAACTGCCCAGATGCCTTAGCATAGAGAACTTTTCAAGTCTGAGGTGTTAGAATCAATATAGAGGAATCAGTTCATCAAACCCTTGGTATTAATATTTTGGGGTCACAGTTAGGAGTAACCTGCTGTATGAAAAGGGGCTGTAATGTTTCTGAGAATCTAATATGCCCATGAAAGAGAATATCTTATGATTCGTATTGAAATTTGTTACTGATTTTGAAATAGTGATTTTTATGAGCGGTACAGGAGAAGCTAAGTTTGCAAATAATATTGGAATGTTTAAGATATTTGAGATTCACTTTATAGGTTTAATTTACTGGATTCACTGGGATAATTTAAGAATTTAGGGGGCACCTGGGGTGCCTGGGTGGCTCAGTGGGCTAAAGCCTCTACCTTCAGGCTCAAGTCATGATCCCAGGGTCCTGGGATGGAGCCCCACATTGGTCTCTCTGCTCAGCAGGGAGCCTGCTTCCCCACCCACTCCTCACTACCTTCCTCTCTGCCTACTTGTGATCTCGGTCTGTCAAATAAATAAATAAAATATTAAAAAAAGAATTTAGGGGGCATCTGGGAGGCTCAGTCAGTTAAATGTCCACTCTTGATTTGAGCTCAGGTCATAATCTTAGGGTGTGGGATCGAACCTCGTGGTCTGCTTGGGATTCTCTCTCTTCCTCTTCCCCCACCTCCCTCTCTCTAAAAAAAAAAAAAAAAGAAAGAAAAAGAAAAGAAAGAAAGAAAGAAAAACTAAGGAAGCAAAGTGCTTTAAAAAAAAAATCTATCAGATTTAATCCGTCGCTTAAATTGTTTAAGATAGTTAATTTTTAAACATGGGCCCAAACATTAATCAAAAGCCTTCCTAGAAAATGGAAATTCCCACGATTCCTAAAAAATACCAGTTGTGTAAATGGAGTAAGATTTACAAAGTGAATTTAAAAGTTTAAGGAAAACTAGATTTATTTTATTTATTTTATTTTATTTATTTATTTTTTATTTAAAAGAGTAAGCAAGGAAGGGAGAGAGCACATGCATGAGTGGGGATAGAGGGAAAGGAAGAAGCAGACTTCCGGCTGAGCAGGGATTCCCGAGAAGGGACTCCATCCCAGGATCTTGGGATCTTGTCAGCGGAAGGCAGACACTTAACCAACTGAACCACCCAGGCACCCCAAGGAAAACCAGGTTTTAAAATTTGTTGATAAATTACTAATTTTTAAAAGTGAGGTAAATGCAAACATTATTTTCCAACTATAAAAACAACCTCAAAGACAAAAAACAAAAACAAAACAAAAGGCCCTCCCTACCTGACCCCATTTACTGGCGACTGGAAAAGCATGATCTTATATCTACTCTTCTTCCCCAGTTCCTCAGCAGGCATCACTAATCCATCCCGGCACTCTTTCCTTCTGGGCTCAGAAAGTTGCCTGGAGACAGTACCCCCAGCAGCAATCCCAGTCACCTGGGGATGGCAGTGAGCGGAAACCAATTTGCCATCTCGTTCCTCGCACACACAGGCATGCGCACATGCGTCCATCCGCCCGGCACTCTAATGGCATCCGTGCTACCTCCACTCTGGCACGGCCCCAGACTACTTTGGCTCACTCAGCTCCAGATGCTAATAGACAGCCGTGGTGGTGGGTAAGGTCAGGATTATCCCCTCCTTGGAAACAAGGGTGGGTAGTGCGGGGACCTGAATTGGGTCAGGGCTGGGGTTCAAAGCCAGCCCCACCTCACGCCTTGGCCGCTCCCTCTGCAATATGGACAGACCTTGTGCAGGGTGTCCCTACCTTCTCCCACGTGTAGAGGCGATCAGCCTTTATGATCATGTCCACGAGGCTGACGTGGTTGCTGCGAGCGGCCACTGCCAGGGCGGTTTTCCCTTGCTGCGAGGAAGAAGTAAGGGAAGCCAGAGCTGCTACAGGAGGGCTGTAGGGTGGCCTCTAGCACCTGCTGCAAACGTTCTGCCCCTAAGAAAGCGGCTTCCAGTAAAAAGGAGAGCAGAAATGTTTTCTGGGCATGACGAGGGGCATGGAAGGCATGGGAAGAATGAGGCAGTAATTCCAGCAACTGTCTCTTGTTTAGATTTAGGAAGTCTTAGAGCATATGAAACTCAGCCTGCATAACTCTTCAACATCACCTATGAAATAGGGGTCACCTGGCCTGCTTCTCAGCTGAAACCAGAGCCCAGAGAGGGGGACTGGGATCGTCAAGTCACGTCTGCCCGCCCCCCTCAGGCCTTTTGCTCCAGGCATCCCACACAGGGCTGGCCTCAATCTCCAGGCAGGTGCAGGGAGTTGGGAAGCTTCTCCTCGCACCTGGCCAGCTGCCCTGGGGCCCAGCTCAAGCCAGGGAGCCCCCCTCCAGGTCTAGCCTCAGGGCCTATTTCTGGCACCCCCCTTCACCCCCCACAGCTCTTCCACACACCATGTCAAGGATTGTGCAAGCCCCTTTCCCTCACAAGCTTGTGACCTCCTTAGCCTTATAACAAGTCATCAGCTCATCTGGAATCTCTGGCCACCTGAGGGAGTAGCACCCCCCCCACCCCGCCCCAGGCACAAAGAGCCAGGAAGCTTCCCTACCCCTGACCCACATGTAGGGGACTGTGAGACGGTGATGTGATACTTCTCTACTCCTCCCCCTCACCAATGGGCAACTCAAAGAGCTCAAAATCTGAGGGATCATGAAACAGAAGACAACCACCTCATAGTTCCAGACTAGCAGAAGGGCAGGCTAAGTCCTGAGGGACCTCAAAGGAGGAAGGGGAGGAGGGCTAGGAAGGCTTCCTGGTGGAAGCAGCATCTGAGCTAGTATATAAAGGATGGGAAGCTTTGGGGACGCCTGGGTGGCTCAGTGGGTTAAGCCGCTGCCTTTGGCGCAGGTCATGATCCCGGCGTCCTGGGATTGAGTACCGCATGGGGCTCCTTGCTCGGCGGGGAGCCTGCCTCTCTCTCCGCCTCTCTCTCCACCTCTGCCTGCCTCTCTGCCTGCTTGTGCGCTTTCTCTCTCTCTTTCTGACAAATATATAAAATCTTAAAAACAAAGAAAAGAAAAGAAAAGGATGGGAAGCTTTCAACAGTCTGAGAACAGGAGGTTTTTGTAGTAGGGTCTCTGGCAAAGAGGAAGCCATGAAAGCTTGAAACGGAGGCTGGTTGGGAGCAGATGTACCTTATCTCTCAGGTTCAAGTTAACCCCCGCGATGAGGAGCATCTCCGCTATGTCCTGCCTGGCATGCTCAGCCGCAAGGTGGAGGGGTGTCTGCTGCCTCTGGGGAAGAAGCCAAGGGGATAGGAGAGTAGAAAAGCATGTACAAGTGGCCCAAAACTCAAACCAGAACAGGTCCAAGGTGGGTACACTTCTAACTGCGTCTTAACAAGTTTCTCTAAGAAGTTATGGGAGGGAGTAAGATGGGTTTAGTCATAAACTCAGTACCAGAGAAAACTTGATAAAAACAAAAAAGCAGAACGAACAAAGGAAAAAAATACCACTTGCTAGCAAAGTCAATCTCTGTAACAAGCCCAGTATAATTCTTCTAGTCTTTAATGTAGAATGCTTTTGGTTTATTGATTTTACATGAGATCATCCCATCTATATATTTTGCATCCATTTTTCTACCAAACTTGTCCACATATTATAAAGCCCATTTTTAACAGCTCCATAGTAATCTGTGTCTAACCCATAATCTACCTGATCATTTCTCTATTATTAAATATTTGGGCCATTTGCAAATTGAAGATTGATAAGCAGTGTTGCAATGGGTATCTTTGTGCATGAGCTTCTAATGTATTTCTTGAGGCCCAATTCACTGAAGCGCAAAGCCTGATCATTTTGAAGGTATGTGCTGCATCTTGTCAAGTTGCTTTCCACTGCTTGTGGTTGTAGGTACAGGCACTGAGGACTACATGGTTGGGGGGAGGCATGTGGGGAACAGGAATTGAAAGGGCTCCTGACTGAGCACAACTTCAGGACTCAGGGGCCTCTTGTGACACAAGACTGCCCCACTCATCCCTGTCCTGGAAATTTTCCCAAAGCGGAGATTAAAAAAATCAGTGAAAGGAGACAGTAGAACGTAGGAAGATGTTTACTGGAGTGTTTGATGGACCATGGCAGCAACGTGGAAACCACCAAAATGTTCCAAATAGAGGAATGGTTGATAAAATGCCATTCCCTTCAACAAATATTCACACAGCTCTTTTACAAACTAAAGAAGTAATTTCTCAGCTCTGAGCCAGGCTAGGAGATGGCAGCCAAGCCCTGCCAGCCTGGGAGGGTGCCCAGAAGCCCTCCAGGGCCCAAATGGTTTCTGCAACCACTTACGTTGTCTATGGCATCCAGGTCGCTACCGGCATCGAGGAGGAGCTGGACCAAGGCAGGGAAGTTGTGTTTTACAGCTAGGTGCAGAGGAGAGACACCCTGCTGGGGGAGGAGACACATGGGTCATCCTATGGGTCCCTCCCAGGATGGCCCTCACAGGTTGGTAGGTTAGTGCTGGGGGTGGACAGAGGGAAGGCTGTATACAAAAAGTGCTTTTCGGTTTGGCCCTTTGTGCTCCTTGGAGGACATCATTGGCTCAAGGAATCCATAGCCCCAAAGGCTAAAACCCTGGAGTTTCTGCATTGTAAGTTGGGTGGGAGCCTGAAGATCCAAGTTTGAGACCTTGCTATCCCAGGAACTCACTATGTGACTGTGGGCAAGTCATTTCCCTTCTCCGGACTCTTCATCTAACAAGTGATGTTTCCTAAAAATTCTTTAATATCTCATTGAATCCACACATGAACCTAGGCAGCGTATATAGAAATGGTGTTACTAGTATTTTCTTCTTATGAAGAGGAACGCTGAGGTTCAGAAGACATAAATGACTTGCCCATAGCTAACAAGAACCTTGTGTTACTGGGAGTTTCTCCCCTGAGCACCGAGGTAGGTGCCGATTACTGTTTATGCGTGAAAGGAATGAATGAGAGAGTCAGCCGGGACCAGAACAGAGACCTCACAAGTCCAACACACATCCAAGGCCTCTCTCAAGGCTGGAAGACTCCTTCATCTATGGTCCCGTATGACTCCCTCCTGACCAATCGACAAAGTGGCGATACTGCCATCCTTGACACTTGGTGATATAGTGACACAGACATAGAGGAATAGTACAAAGCCAGTAAGATTGATGGTGGAAAAACACCCTCATATATTGAGTATAAAAAGATTATAGAACAGAACACACACAGACACACAAAATGATAAAAATGTCTTCTACCAATGTCTATTAGTTTAGGCCAGAAATTTTTAAAAATAAAAAAAATGAAAAAGGTTTATTGATATTGGAAAAGAAAATTTAAACTATATGATGATTTTGTAGGCAATGTGATTGTATATCTAGACAGGTTAAAAAAGTTATTACTCCCCCCCCCCAAAAAAAACTGTAGTAAAATTAATTCAAAGTCATACAGAAGATAAAACCCAAGTCAATAGCATTCCTGTTTTGAATCCCTACAAGAAATGACATATTTTTTAAAAGATATCTTCTCCATGACAGCCCAAAATACAAAGTATCTATGAAGAGTATAATTGTTAATGGACATATCAAAGGCAAAATAAAGCCATATAACATCACTGAGGGATAGAAAAGAAGACAAAGAAATAGCAAGACTTCATGCTCCTAGTGGAAATAAATTAGAAAGATGATCATATTCTCTTATAAGTTTAATGTGATCCCATACCCAAATTTCAATAAATACCAAAAAGGATTCTGAAACACATCTAGAAAAAAAAATTTTTTTTAAAGATTTTATTTATTTGTCAGAGAGAGAGTACAAGCAGGCAAAGTGGCAGGCAGAAGAGAAGCAGGCTCCCCGCTGAGCAAGGAGCCCGATGTGGGACTCAATCCCAGGACCCTGGGATCAGACCCAAGCTGAAGGCAGTGGCTCAACCAACTGAGCCACCCAGGCATCCCTAGAAAAAAAAATTTTTAAACCCAAGTAAAACTACTCTAAGAATTTCAACAGTGTCTTCAGATCATTGCTGAATGGCTGTGAAATCAAAATCCGACCTGAAAAATGTGCGCTGTGCCATTAAATGAGCAGAGACTGAAACTGGCTCAAATGCACATCTCAGGTGAGAAACAAGTTCTGGAAACTTGTCAGAACTAAAAGGACTGGCTTTCCAGGAAGCTGCAAACTATGGAGATAAGATAAGCAAATACACCAGATCTAGCCTCAGTTGTCCTGGAAACACATCTGGGGGAATGTGGTCTGAAAGGGGAGTAGAAAGAGAGAAAGTTGTTTTTAGTTGTTTTAGATTTTAGTTGTTTTACATTTTATTTATAAAAAACAAAAGAACGAAAAAGTACACAAGATACCTAGTGAAAGCCTTCTTCCACCCCTACCACCCATCTGTTACACTCTGCACTCCTAAACCCCACTGATTTTTTTTGGGGGGGGGGGTCAGAGAGAAAGAATGAGCAAGGGAGCAACAGGCAGAGGGAGAAGCAGGCTCCCCGCTGAGCAAGGAGCCTGATGCAGGCCTCCATCCTGGGACTCCAGGATCATGACCTGAGCCGAAGGCAGATGCTTAACCAACTGGTTAACCCAGGTACCCCCCAATAACTGTTTTTATTACACATATGAGCCACATCTTGCAGCAATCTGAAAGGACAGAGGAGGGCAGGGCATCCCTAAAAGAGACCAGGATGGCCCCATGCTGCAGTATTGGCTCATAGTATTGGCTCTATTGCCTTGCATCAGAGGGAGGGGACATCCATACTAGAGGCAGCCAAAGATCCCCAGCTAGCAGAACACTGGTCCTCCTGGACCAGCAGATAGAGGTAGCTGAAGTTGGTGAATGTTTAGCTGGTATTCATTCATTCAGTGAATATGTATAGATTGTCCACTGTGTGCAAAGTACATTCTAGGCTCTGAGGATCCAGCAGTGGACAGAACAGACAAAGCATCATCAGCAACAGCATCAGCAAAGAGTTTGCATTCTGTTGGGGAAAACTGACAATAAACACAAGAAACAACTTGTCCTATCAGTTGTGCCAAATGCTAAGAAGAAAGCAGATTCCCTCGGAGGCAGAAAGTCATCAGAGATGGGGGAACAAATGGGAGTGTCTGCTCTTTTAGAAGAGTGAACAGAGGTTGAGGTTGCCTCTGATGAACAGACACTAGGGGTGGCCGCTGTGTTAACTGAATCAGCCCTCAACAGGGGCGGAAAGAGCACGAAACCTCTACAGGAAACAGTTCATTGTAATAGTCCATTAAATTTAAGTATTTAATAAGATGTGTCACAGAAGGGAGGCTTATTAAGTAAGAGGTGTTGAGATAAGTAGTCAGCCATTTTGGAAGGAAAAATACACATCAATCCCTGTTTGATACCATAGATATTTAAAATTTGATTTTTTAAAAAATCTGATATTTAAAAAGTTGGCTTTTAAAATTTTATGGAGGGGTGTTTGGCTGGCTCAGAAGAGCATGCAACTCTTGATCTTGGGGTTGTGAATTCAAGCCCATGTTGGGTGTAGAGATTACTTAAATAAATGATAAATAAGATAAATCTTTAAAAATCAACTTATGAAAAAATTAGAAGAGAACAAATTATTTTGAAGTTAGGAGCAAAGAGATTCATTTACCAGGCATAGAAACAATATTAAAAAAGCAAAGGAAAAACATCATATTTGACTTGTTAGATCTTCACTCTTTAGGACTGTGTCTTTTGACACTGTTACTACCAGCAGATTATTTTCACTTTTTTAAAAAATGTAAATGTAACAAAAATAATATAAGTAAATATATAGGGGCAAACCTAGCCCAAATGAAAAGGTAAACAACTTACCAGGAAGAAATCTTTGTTGTCAACATTGGAGGCAGAGAGAGAGAGAGAGAGAGAGTAAATAAAGAAGAATATTTGTGCCAGGGTAGTAAAAATCTGGATGATTCTGTTTTCCAAACTTCCTTTTATGTTTCATTTCTTTAAAAAAATTTTTAAGTTCAACTTTGTTGGTGGGTTTAAAGTTTTATTCAAATATGTAGAGAGATATATTCCTACTGAAAAGTAAATATTGGGGCGGCTGGGTGGCTCAGTGGGTTAAGCTGCTGCCTTCGGCTCAGGTCATGATCTCAGGGTCCTGGGATCGAGTTCTGCGTCGGGCTCTCTGCTTAGCGGGGAGCCTGCTTTCCTCTCTCTCTCTCTGCCTACTTGTGATCTCTGTCTGTCAAATAAATAAATAAAATCTTTAAAAAAAAAAAAAAAGAAGAGTCAATATTAAAATCATTTTAATTATCTCCAAATAATTTATAGTCCTACAATGATTATTCTAAATCTTATATTAGTTTTTAAATTTTATTTATTTTTTTATTAATCTTTTTCTTATATAATGTATCATTTGTTTCAGGGGAATAGTTCTGTGTTGTTATTTTTTTTTTCATCATGATAATGTGTACTCTTTAATTCCCATGACCTGTTTTATCCATCCCTCCACCCATCTCCCCTCTGGCAACCATTAGTTTGTTCTCTAAAGTTAAGAGTCTATTTCTTGGTTTGCCCCTCTCTCTCTCTTTTTTTTTCCTTTGCTTGTTTGTTTTGATTCATAAATTCCACATATGACCAAAATCATGTGGTATTTGTCTTTCTCTAACTGACTTATTTCCTTAGCATTATATGTTCTAGCTCCATCCGTGTTGTTGCAAATGGCAAGATTTGGCTGAATAATATTCCATTTACTATATATACCACACTTTCTTTATCCATTTACCTATCAATGGACACTTGAACTGTTTCCATAGTCTGGCTATTGTAAATAATGCTTCAATAAACATAGGGGTGCATGTATCCCTTTGAATTAGTGGTTTTGTATTTTTCAAGTAAATATCCAGTAGTGCAATTACTGGATCATAGGGTAGCTCTATTTTTAATTTTTTGAGGAATCTCCACACTGTTTTCCAGAGTGGCTGCACCAGTTTGCATTCCCACCAACAGTGCAAGAGGCTTCCTTTTTTCCACATCCTCATGAACACTTGTTACTTGTGTTTTTTATTTTAGCCATTTTATTTTAGCCATTCTGACCTGTATGAGGTGATCTGTCATTGTAGTTTTGATTTGCATTTCCCTCATGATGACACATTGAGCATCTTTTCTTGTGTGTATTGGCCATCTGGATGTCTTCTTTGGAGAAATGTCTGTTTGTGTCTTCTGTCCATTTTTAAATTGGATTATTTGTTTTTTGGGTGTTGAGTCTTTATAGATTTTGGATCACTAACCCTTTATCAGATACGTCATTTGCAAATATCTTCTCCCATCCCATTGCCTTTTAGTTTTGTTGAGTGTTTCCTTTGCTGTACAGAAGCTTTTAATTTTGATATAGTCCCAATTGTTTATTTTTGCTTTTGTTTCCCTTGCCTCCAGAGACTTTCTAGAGAAAAGTAGCTATGGCTGGGTGCTTGTGGGGCTCAGTGCATTAAACGACCACCTTTGGCCCAGGACCCTGGGATCAAGTCCCACACTCAGACCCCTGATCAGTGGGGAGTCTGCTTCTCCCTCTGCCTGCCACTCCCCCTGCTTGTGCTCTCTCTCTCTCTCCCTTTCAAAAATAAATAAATGAAAATTCTTTTTTTTTTAAGATTATTTATTTATTTATTTGACAGAGAGAGAGAGAGATCACAAGTAGGCAGAGAGGCAGGCAGAGAGCGAGGAGGAAGCAGGCTTCCTGCTGAACAGAGAGCCCGATGTGGGGCTCAATCCCAGGATCCTGGGATCATGACCTGAGCTGAAGGCAGAGGCTTAACCCACTGAGCCACCCAGGCGCCCCATAAATGAAAATTCTTAACCAACTTAGCTACCCAGGCACGCCTTAATAAATGAAAATTCTTTAAAAAAAAAAAAAAAGTTGCTATGGCCCATGTCAGAGAAATTACTGCCTGTGTTCTCTTCAAGGACTTTTCTGGTTTCAGGTCTCACATTTAGGTCTTTTATCCATTTTGAGCTTATTTTTGTGTGTGGTGGAAGTGGTCCAGTTTCATTCTTCTGCATGTGGCTGCCCAGTTTCCCCAGCACTATTTGTTGAACAGATTCTTCTTCCCATTGTATGTACATTCCTCTTTTATTGAAGATTAATTGACCATGTAATTGTGGGTTCATTTTCTGTTCTATTTCATTGATCTGTGTTTCTGTTTTTATGTCAGTACTATACTGATTTAATTGCTACAGCT
Source organism: Mustela putorius furo (assembly GCF_011764305.1). Taxonomy (NCBI): domain Eukaryota; kingdom Metazoa; phylum Chordata; class Mammalia; order Carnivora; family Mustelidae; genus Mustela; species Mustela putorius. Next base: position 8,584,590 of record NW_025422045.1, on the reverse strand, counting down.
TTGAAATATAACTTGAAGTCTGGAATTATGATACCTCTAATTTTGTTCTCCTTTTTCAAGATTGTTTTGGTTATTCAGGGTCTTTGTGGTTCCATACAAATTTTAGGATTGTTTGATCTAGCTCTGTGAAACCTGCTGTTGGTATTTTGAGAGGGTTTGCATTAAATCTGTAGACTGCTTTGGGTGTTATAGACATTTTAATATTTGTTCTTCCAACCCTGAGCATGGAATGTCTTTCCATTTCTTTGCATCAACTTGAATTTCTTTCATCAGTGTTTTATAGTTGTCAGAGTACAGGTCTTTCACCTCTTTGGTTAAGTTTATTCCTAGATATTTTATTGTTTCTGGTGCAATTGTAGATGTGATTATTTTCTTAATTTCACTTTCTGCTATTTCATTATTAGCGTATAGGAATGCAACAGATTTCTGTACATCGATTTTATATCCTACAACTTTACTGAATTCATTTATCAGCCCTAGTAGTTTCTTGGTGAGTCTTTAAGATTTTCTGTACATTGTATCATGTCATCTGCAAATAATGAGAGTTTTACTTCTTCCTTACCAATTTGGATGCCTTTTATTTGTCTGTGTTGTCTAATTGCTGTGGCTAGGGCTTCCAGTGGTGCTAGTGGACATCCTTTCCTTGTTACTGAACTTAGTGGAAAAGCTCTCAGTTTTTCTCCATTAAGTATGATGTTGGCTGTGGATTTTTCATATAACACCTTGATTATGTTGAGATATGTTCCTTCTAGACCTACTTTGCAGAGGCCTTTTATCACAAATGGATATTGTACTTTGTTGTATGCATTTTCCACATCTATTGAAATAATATGGTTTTTATCCTTTCTCTTATTGATGTGATGTGGGATTGTTCTTTTAATTTCACTTTCTGCTATTTCATTATTAGTGTACAGAAATGCAAAAGGTTTCTGTATGTTGATTTGGTACCCTTAAGTTGATTTTTTTTAATATTTTATTTATTTGACAGAGAGAAATCACAACTAGGCAGAGAGGCAGGCAGAGAGAGAGGAGGAAGCAGGCTGTCTGTGGAGCAGAGAGCCCGATTCGGGGCTTGATCCCAGGACCCTGGGATCATGACCTGAGTCAAAGGCAGAGGCCCTAACCCACTGAGCCACCCAGGCGCCCCACCTTAAGTTGATTTTTTTTTTTAAGATTTTATTTATTTATTTGACAGAGAGAGATTACAAGTAGGCAGAGAGGCAGGCAGAGAGAGAGAGGAGGAAGCAGGCTCCCTGCTGAGCAGAGAGCCTGATGCGGGACTCGATCCCAGGACCCTGAGATCATGACCTGAGCCAAAGGCAGCGGCTTAACCCACAGGCACCCTTAAGTTGATTTTTTAATCGAAAAAAACACAACTCTCAGCTGGAAAAATAAACATGTGAGCATGTAGAAGGATAAAAGGTTAGGATATTTAAGAAGATGAACTTTATATGACTTTAGAACAAATTAGGCGGCAACAATACTTAAAATGCTATGGTACCAGCAAAAGATTACACATACAACTTATTGAAAGAGAATCACTTGCCCAGACATAGAGCCTATCATATATCAAAATGCAAATATGTGATAAAGGAAAGAATGAGAAAGTGCTAAGAAATGTTATAATTATTTAATAAATGTACCTGACATAGAAATATTTTAAAAAATTGGGAGGGGGAAATCTATTGAGTAATACATCATACTATATAAAAAAAAAATACAGTGTAGAGTACCCGGCTGGCTCCATCACTAAGCGTCTGCCTTTGGCTCAAATTATGATCCCAGAGTCCTAGGATGGAGGCCCACATCGGGCTCCCTGCTCTGCGGGAAGCCTACTTCTCCCTCTTCCACTCCCCCTCCTTGTGTTCCCTCTCTCTCTGTCAAATAAATAAAATCTTAAAAAAAAAAAAAATACAGTGTAGGAGAATTAAAGAGTCAAACATCAAAAATCAAATCATGGCTAGAAGATTCCTAAATTAAAATTCAAAACTTGTGGGGTGCCTGGGTGGCTCAGTGGGTTAAGGCCTGTGCCTTCTGCTCAGGTAGTGATCCTAGGGTCCTGGGATCGAGCCCCCGCATCGGGCTCTCTGCTCAGCAGGGAGCCTGCTTCCTTCTCTCTCTCTGCCTGCCTCTCTGCCTACTCGTGATCTCTGTCTGTCAAATAAATAAATAAAATTTTAAAAAAATAAAAATAAAAATAAAATTCAAAACTTGCATCAAGAATACCTGTGATTACACAAACAGTTACAACTTCGACATGTCGAAAAGTTGTTAGAGCAAGCAACAGCAACATATATTATGATCCAAGAGTAATAACCTCAAAGAAATTGGTTAAAGAAAATCCACACACGTATAGACAAAAGATTAGAAGAAATAACTCACAATAGAAGAACTTCAACTAGAAAAACAAATTCCTGGGAAAATTCAGGGTCAACAGCAATCAAAGAGATTCTAAATAAAGCAATAACAAAGAATCACTTAACTATGAAATTTATAGAAATGTTAATACCTAATATCGGTGAAAGGTCACTTATAAATTATTGGGGGCTACGTAATCTGACCTTTCTAGAAAGGATTTAACAAATTACATGAAGAATCACAATAATGTTTTTACCACCTGACCCAGAAATCCTATTTGGAGAATTCATATATGATGCAAAAGAAAATACAAAGTTACAAGCCATAAAGATGTTCATAAATCATTATTTATCCTGACAAAGTCAAAAACAAATACTCAACAGCTGAGGAACTGTTAAGTGTGATGTAGTCATTGAACCACATCTGGCATTAAAAATGGTTGCTAGAAAAAAATAAAATAAAAAATAAATAAATAAATAAATTTTTAAAAAATGGTTGCTAGAATGTCCACAATAGCCAAACTATAGAAAGACCCTGGATGTCCATCAACAGATGAATAGATAAAGAAGACGTGGTATATATGTACAATGGAATACGCAGCCATCAAGAGAAATGAAATCTTGCCATTTGCAACGAGGTGGATGGAACTAGAGGGTATTATGCTGAGTGAAAGAAGTCAATCAGAGAAAGACAATTTTCACACGATCTCCCTGATATGAGGAATTTGAGAGGCAACGTGGGGGGTGTTGGGGGTAGGGAAGGAAAAAATAAAACAAGTTGGGAACGGGAGGGAGACAAACCATAAGAGACTCTTCATCTTACAAAACAAACTGAGGGTTGCTGAGGGGTGGTGGGGAGGAATGGGGTGGCTGGGTGATGGACATTGGGGAGGGGACATTGAGGAGGGTATGAGCTATGGTGAGTGTTGTGAAGGGTATGAGCTATGGTGAGTGTTGTGAAGTGTGTTAGCCTAACGAAGGATTCACAGACCTGTACCCCTGGGGCAAATCATACATTATATGTTAATTTTTAAAAATGGTTGCTAGAAAAGCTAGCAACATAGTTTTGGATAGTTCCCACTGGACTCGAATCAAAATTCTGGTGTCTTGATGGTTAAAAACAAATAAGCATCCCCCTTTCCAGAATTCTGCCTTAGCCTGGATTCTTTATAGCTAGAGGTACTAGTACACATATGAAGAAACTGGAAGGGAATAAAGAAAAGTCATTGCTTTACTGGGTTGCTGGGATTAGGGATGCCTTCTTTCTCTCTGTTCCGATGAACTGTGCTATATTGTTCTTACTAATTTTAAATATAGTGCTTATTTAAGAAATGACCTCTAAAAAACAAATAAAAACAAAAGAAAAAGAAATGACTCCTTTCTAATTTAAACAATAGATAGTTCCTCATTTACATAATAGGACTAATAATAGTACCTAAAGATAAAGAAACAAAGGCCCAGGGAGGTCAAAGCAACTTGCTCAAGGTCATTCAGTTTGTGACAGGCCCTGCCAGGCCTCAAAGCCAGGTTGTCTAACAAAGTCTGTGTCTAAACCACAAGAATATACTGTCCCCTGTGAGTGTACCACACAACATAAGCAAAAAATGAACAGCCAAGAGGCTAGATTTGTAAAATAAAAGACCATCACTAAGTCTCAATGGCTAAATAAGTGGAGAACACATGCGAATAACTCACTTGGGAGAAAATGCACCTTGTTTGCTAACCCTGTCCTAGAAAAAAGCTTATCTGACCCTCCCTCATGCTAGCTACCAGGCCCTCCAGTCCTGGCCCTCATCCCAACCCCAGGGGCCCAAAGCACCTGTCTGTGCTGTGCTTTATCAGGGAAGTCATGGGGACTTTGCAGTGGGGACCCCTTCAACCCAGGCCCCCACACTTACATGATCAGCCATGTTGGTGTGGCCTCCTGCGTGGATGAGGGTCCGGGCCATGTCTTCAGAGCCACCGAGGACTGCATAGTGGAGACAGCTCTGTTTTTTCTAGAGGGAAAAAGGCATCAGTGCCCTGTCCTGAAAGTCCCTCACAGTGGGGCTTTGGTATCCATTATTCCATTTGTCTGTCTGTCTCTCTCTCTCTCTCTCTCTCACACACACACAAACACACACCCCTCTGGGATGATTACCCTCTTGAACCCTGAGGCTGGAGAAATCAATGCCTTGCCCAGGCCTGGTGACTAGTAAAAGGAGCTCACCATGGTCCTGGCTTCTCCCCACTTCCTGTCACAAACTGCAGAACATACATCAAAGCCCACACAACTCCTAGGCTGGTAAAGACATGCGGGGTATACTCAGGTTTTCAAAGAGGGGAGCAAGTAAGATTTGCCAGCACAAAGCAAACTGTACCTGGTACACACAACCCTGCCAGAGCTGGTCTCAGCCGTCCAGTCGGGAGCCGGGAAGCACTGGGGCAAGGCTTCATCCCGATGGGCCTTCTGAGTGCCCCCTTTCAATCCAAGCCCACCCCCAGCCAAACAGCAACCCACATGAGCTACCCCGCTCCGCTCCACCAGGCGGACCCCTCTAGACGACCAGCTGTCCCAGACTGCCCAGACTGTTCCCCAGGACTTTCAGTTTGAAAACCAGGGCAGTGTGAGGCAAACTGGGACGAGCTGCTCACTCTCCCAAAGTCCTGTCTGAACTGTGCACAGGGTGAGTGGGAACTAGTCCACCTCCCAGCCGGAAATGTAATCACTTTGAGTCAGCCCCCATTTCAGAGGCCCTGCGAGGGGTGAGGTGTCCAGATAGAATGTGTCCCCTGCCAGAAACTGCAAACCAAGGCGAGAGCACAGGGCCCAGGGCAGTGGGCAGCTCCAGCCCTGCCCATGTCCACCAGATGGACACGACCTCCCCGGTCCCTAAACTCCTATGCTGCTCCTGCTAGGGACATGGGCTTGACACTTCACCTCTACGTCCCCTCCCAGTCCCGAGCACTGCTCTGGGCGTAGAGAAAGGGCTGCTGCTCAAAGAGGAGCAGCACGCAGATGTGAGGACGCACGGGGTTTCCCTGGGGCAGCTACTTTCCCCCTCAGGATGGCTCTTGGTCCCATCCCAACACCCTAGGGCAGCAAAGTGTACCTGCTAGGGAAATTCTGCAAATTAAGTGTTTTGTGACTTACGAAGTAGTATTCACGTTTGGGGGAGGTTAACACTGATGTTATTGAATTTACATTTGCCATTTTGCTACTTATTTTCTACATGTTTCCTGTCCTTTTTGTTCTTCTGTTTCTCCTTGATTGCCTTCTTTTGTGTTAAACATTATTCGCATACTATCTTAATTCCCGGGCTTTTAAACTGTTTTTGCTATTATATTTTATTTATTATTATTGCTTTATTATTGAAATTTAGAACATATAGAGAATTCCAAACTCTGAAGCTATTCAATCAGTGAAGAGAGATTGTCATTGATCTAAAAGTAAAAAGCAGGGGCGCCTGGGTGGCTCAGTGGTTTGGGCTGCTGCCTTCGGCTCAGGTCATGATCTCAGGGTCCTGGGATTGAGCCCCGCATCGGGCTCTCTGCTCCGCAGGAAGCCTGCTTCCCTCTCTCTCTCTCTCTCTCTCTGCCTGCCTCTCTGCCTACGTGTGATCTCTGTCTGTCAAATAAATAAATAAAATCTTAAATAAATAAATAAATAAATAAAAGTAAAAAGCAAAACAAAACAAAAAACGGCAACTCCCTACCTAAGGCCAGGACACACAGAGAATTTCCAGTGGCTGCTTAAGGAGTCAGTAGTGAGGTAGAGAGGAGGCCTGTCCTGGGCTCCAGCTCTGGGCGCTGGGGTGGCTCATGCACAGGCAAGGCAAACCTTCCAGGCCATGAGCTCTGCAGTCTAGGGAACAGGCTTTTCAGCCTCAGCTTGGCTTTTTGCTGGCTTGTAACCGGTGAAAGTCACTGGATCTCTCTAAGCTTCTGATTCTTCATCAGCATAACAGGGGGAATTTTTCTGAAGTAACTTGTAAAGGGGGCCCACAAAATATCAAGTACCCAGCAATAAGAAGACACAAACAGGTGTCAAGCTTCTAGCACCCCTGAATGCTGGGAGGTATATTTACTCCTCCCAGCAATGGAAGAACGTGACTACATAGCGTCCCCATTTTATAGCTGGGAGATGAGGCTCATCGAATTGAAGTGACTTGCCCTCGGTCACAGGGCTCAGCAGCGGAAAAGCCAAGAGCAGACCCCCGGGGCCTGAGGCCTGAGGGCCCCTATTTACACACATTCAGGAATCATTGGCAAGGTTAGAGTTAGGGTTCAGAAGCCAAGGGCAGACATCTGTCCCCCGGGGGAGGACTGACTACCTGGGTGAGGGCATTCACACAGCTCCCAGCCTCAAGGAGCAGCTGTACACAGTCAGGGTGGACACCTTCAGCCGCCGCGTGCAGGGCAGTCAGACCTTCCTGAAACACACGGGGCGAGTGTGAGGATGGCAGGGAGGCTGAGGCCAGACTCTGAGATGAGAGGACCCCTTGCGCTAGGGCTCCAGAGCACTAGGAGCTCTCCATGGTCATGCTACTGAGGACAACAATCTGGGTCATTTTCCGTGGTTCCCTGAGCCCCGTACCCGATTTTCTCACGTTGAGGAGCATGTGATACATTGGCTTCCGCCTCCACATCCCTGCTCAGGGTCTCACCCTCCAAGCTGCCCCGCCCCCTGCCCTCGGTCTATGCCTTCTCACTCCAGGAAGCCTCTAGCAGGGGACAATCAGGCTGCACCTTGGGCCGTCCGTTCCTTGAAAGCAGGGAGCAAGCAAGCGTCTCTGCCTCCTCTGGGCGGTGACTCACCGCGTTCTGCTCCTCCAGGTCCAGCCTGATGTCCACAAGCCGCTGCAGCACAGCCAGGTGGCCCCGGCCGGCAGCCAGGTGAAGGGCCGTGTTCCCCTCCTGCAGGCAGAAGGACTCCCGAGGGACTGGTAGAATCACAGACCCTTGAAGGCCCTGGGGACCTGCTGGAAATGCCCCTCATTGTATAGACATGGAAGCTGAGGTCCAGAGAGGGGAAGTGACACATCTAGGGTCACAGAGCAAGTCTATGAAAAACTGCAGCCCCGAATGCTGGGCCAATGTCTCCCTGCCCCTGAGAAATATGCCTCGAACTACAGCCAGGGGCACTTCCAAGGTCCAAGTCTTGGTCTTTCCTTACATTTGAAGGCAGACACAATACGTGGGGGTAAAAAAATCCCTACTTTGCATGCCCCTGTCTAAAGCCAGTCCCTCCTTGAGCCATCCTAGATCCATCCCCTCCCCCTGCTCAAGGCCACAGCTCCAAGGACTGTCCTTGGCGCTCAGGATGTGCCCAGGCAGCCAGCTGCATGGCCCAGTTCAAGGTGGTAGCTTCTCATTGAAGACTGTGGCCCTGCTGACCACACTATTTAAAACTGCAACTCCAGGGGCACCTGGGGGGCTCAGGCACTGCCTTTGGCTCAGGGCACAATGTCGGAGTTCTGGGATCGAGCCCTGCATTGGGGCTCAGTGGGGAGTCTGCTGCTTCTCCCTCTGCCCATCCCCTTATCGCTTGTGCTGTCACTCATGTGTGTGCTCTCTCCCTCTCAAATAATAAAATCTTAAAATAAAGCTGCAACTCTCAGGGGTGCCTGGGTGGCTCAGTGGGTTAAAGCCTCTGCCTTCAGCTCAGGTTGTGATCCCAGGATCCTGGGATCAAGCCCTGCATCAGGCTCTCTGATCGGCAGGGAGCCTGTTTCCTCCTCTCTCTCTCTGCTGCCTCTCTGCCTACTTGTGATCTGTCTGTCAAATAAATAAATAAAATCTTTAAAAATACATATAAAAAAAAAAAAACCTGCAACTCTCACCCTCCTGTCCTCCTGATCACCTAATCTTGCTGGACTTTTCCTTCCCTTTTCCCCCCATAGCACTGATAAACTAACACACTATAATTTGCTTGTATACTGTGCTTATTGTTTATAACAAAAACACCTCAAGGGCAGGGATTGCTATTTTTGTTCTCCAGTGTTTCCCCAAGTGCCTAGAATAGGGTCTGGGGCATGTGGCAGACATTCAGTAAAATATTTGTCCAATGAGTAAATACTGTGATGGAGAGACTGACATGTGACTCCTGGCACTTGAGAGCCACAGGGCTGGTGGCTGTCTCACACTTGAGAAGTCTAAAGGTGATGCGACACAGCCAAGGGAGATGGCTCCCCTGGGTGTGGCAAAGGGCACGCTGCTCTTTGTATCAGAAGTGGCTCTTGCCAAGCGCAGATTGGGGTTGTTCTTAACGGGATCTTTCTGCAGGGCAGCTGGAGGCTCAGTCAGTTAAGGGTCTGACTCTTGATTTCAGCTAAGGTCATGATCTCAGGGTCCTGAGATGGAGACCCATATCAGGCTCCAAACTTGGCGGGGAGTCTGCTTCTCTCCCTCTGCCCCACCTTCCCCTCTAAAAATAAAGAAATCTTTTTTTTTTTTTAATGGGATCTTTCTGCAGAGGTCAAGTAGATGGTGAAGGGGGTCCCAGCAAAGAGGAAGAAAGCTAGAAGAGGCTAGCCAGAGAAGCAGATTCCCCAGTGAGCCAGAAGCCCAAGACAGGGCTCGATCCCAGCACCCCAGGATCACGACCGAGCTGAAGACAGATGCTTAACTGACTAAGCCACCCAGGTGTGCCAATATGGGCAAGCAATTTTGAAAGCTTCTTTCTAGAATTTCTGATTACAAAATTCTGGGTAAGGATCAAAGCTGGGCTTTTCTTGCTTTCCAGTTTGTGTGCCCCCACCCTCCTGGCACCCTGAGTGCAATCCTATTATTACCTCTGAGCTAGATGCATCCTGGCAGGGGCTGTCCTTCACTCCTTTCTGTGCTCCTGGTTCCTGGCCAATAGCCATCACAACATAGCCCAGAGCATGACCTGCTTAGCCCCTTTCCAGAATGAAGGAAATCAGCCTGATTTGATTCTCAGGACTAAGAGGATGAGTGTGAACAGCTGGATTCCATGCAAACCCCAAGGGCTCAATGCCTCAGGAGGCAGTAGCCCTGGGCGGGGCATCAGCCCAACCTCTGTGTTGCTCTGTGACCTTGGCTAAAGCATCCCCCTCTCTGGACCTCCCATCTATAAAACGAGAAGGTCGAACTAGTCCCCAGTGAAGGACACTTGCCGTTCTAAGCCCCTGTGTGCATTTGCCTATCATTAGCTTATAAACAGAACTCCTCTATCCCGGCCAAGCACATTAATCAGAAGATTAATAATGGAGTTTGTCCCTTTATTGGAGCGTTGTTTGGAATTTGCTGCAACATACTTGCCTAATGATTCACAATGGCCCACTGATAAGAGTCATTTTCAGGATAGTCTCCACTGGCCCAGCCCTCAGCTCTCCTCAGACTGGTGAAATCCTGCCTGAAGCTCTCCACCCTCCGCCAACTGCTCCCTCCTCCAGGCTTTCATCCTATTTCTGTCATGACCACTTAGATGACTAAATGACACAGAAGGTAAATAACCAGGAGGTACATGGCTACCACCATCCCCTAACTCTTCTCCTCACTCCCAGCACCAGACAGCCCCAAGGGCATCAAAATCCTGTCAAACCCACCCTGGCAGCACCACCGGCCAACAGACTTGCCATCCCAGCTCCCCACAGCTGGCCACAACTTTCTACCAATGTGGCCACCCAGGTTCCTTGAATGAAAACCTGTGTCTCAGAGATCTTTGGGCTCCTCACGTGAGTGCAGCACAGGACGGGCCCATAGCACTCGCTCGAAAAATGCCTGCCAGACAAACATCAGACCCTCTCTGGTCCTTAAGCCGTCTGCCCCTCCAGCATGCCGGCGCCAGAAGTTGGTGCAGGTCAGCCGCCAGCGCCCACCCTGGTCAGGAGCCCAGAGCTTGGACTGCCCCTGGAACCCAGTTACAGTACCTTGTCTTTCACACTGTGGTCACAGCCAGAGCCCACAAGGAAGTCCAGAGCATCCAGCTGCCCGTGCTCGGCCGCCCGGTGGAATGCCGTCCTTCCCAGCTGACCAGGTAGGAAAGAAAGTGACCCTTCTGTACCCTGTAGGAGGCACACTGCCCACCTAGCCACCCACTCAGGGCTTGCAGGGGCCTCTCTTGCCTCAGGAACTCTCCCCTTCCATTGCCCTTCACACCTGACCTGGAAAGCCCAGACCCAACTTTCCAGCAAGACCTACTGGGTCGTCCCCCCTCCCCCCAGCTCACTGAAATCCTTCTGTGGCTCCCTGCTGCCTGCTGAATACAGGACCAATTTCTAAGGCGTGAAGTGGTGGAAATTTCCACAAAGGGGCTCCCAACATGGCCCTGGCTCCCCCTCCCAAAATTCCAGTCCATCTCAACTCACATTCAAAGGGCCCTTTTCCAGTTCTAAAGCCCTAACAATGTTCTTCTATTTACAAAATCTCCCTGCTTTCCAATCTTACCAACAAAATCCAGTTTACTCACTAAATGCCACCTCCTCTAGGAAGCAGGAAGCAGTGGCTCCCATCTCTCTAACCTGTCCTCTCTGAGGGAACTGACCATTTTCCTCCTGTGTCCCACTCATTTGTGCCCTAACACCCCTTCTAGACCAGCAGTTCCCTGAAGTGGAGTCCAATCTGCACTACCCATAGCTCAAAAGGATGCACTTAAGGAATGGGCAAGAGTGGCCCCAGGAGCCCCAAACCCAATGGGAAGGACAAGCAGCCTCGAGGCCACTCTCACTTTGTCAGCATGGTCCAAGGGCACGTCCTCCAGGTCCTCCATTATGAACGCCAGCACCGGCATGTGGCCTTTTTGGGCTGCACAGTGTAGTAAGGTCAGGCCGTCCTGGAAACAAGGTGGTAGACCAGGGTGGTCCCTACAGTCTATGAAGAGGGCCCTTCTCACACCCTGGCTCTCTCGCAGACGGTGAGTGTTTGCAACCCAGAGCACAGCTTTCCCATGGAAACAACACAGTATGTAAATGGGGATGGGCCCCTGGGCCACCACAGGTGCCCACTCAGCCTCACTGGGGCTGGTGGGAGTCAGGATGCCAGAGTCCCAATCCCAGCTCCAACACTGGTCAGCAGTGCAGTGCGGTCTTGAACAAGTTATCTGTACCTCCACGAGCCTCCATTTTCTCCTAGGTTAAATCAGGATAACCCCAGACTACCTCAGTGGGTTGCTGAGGGGGTTGGACAGCATCACCTACAGAAAGTTTTTTATACCCTGATAAATAACTCAGGATGTAAGGTGAGGTCGTACAGCATTGACAGTCCCTAGAATAACCCCCCCCCCCAACATTCTTCCATGTTTACAACATCTGCTTGTCTTGATAGGGCCCCACATGAGAAATAAGGTGACTAAAGTCCCCAGGATCTGTCTCTAGGAGGTCACCTCCTCACGTTTGGGGAGGGCTGAGAGCTGATGGGGTCTGCAGGGTCTAGGAGGTGTTGAAAAAGGAGAAAGTATACTCATGATGGAGTCACTTGTGCTAAGGCCCACCCACATCACCATTCCTAACCTAACTACAGCCTCAGCCTCTCCCAGATAAGTAATCTTTTTTTTTTTTTTTAAGATTTTTATTTATTTATTTGAGAGAGAGACAGTGAGAGAGAGCATGAGAAGCAAGAAGGTCAGAGGGAGAAGCAGACTCCCCATGGAGCCGGGAGCCCAATGCGGAACTCGATCCCGGGACCCCGGGACTGTGACCCGAGCCGAAGGCAGCCGCTCAACCAAACCAGCCACCCAGGCGCCCCCAGATAAGTAATCTTAACCAGTCAGTCTGGAATTTCCTGGTTAACACTGGGGAAGAAATCCACCTGACAGACCCCCCCACCCCACCCCCACCACTGGCCCCCAAAGGAAGGTGATCTTGCCTAAAACAATCCAGTCTTTGCTAGAATAACTTCCTTGCCTCACTGCCTTTTGCCTATAAAAGTCTTTCATTTTGCACAGCTCCCCAGAGCTCCCTTCTGTTTGCTAGATGGGATGCCGCCCAATTCATGAATCATTGAATTAAGCCAATTAGATCTTTAAATTTACTCACTTGAATTTTGTTTTTTAACAGAGGAGAAGTGGCCACAAAAGAGGTGTAGGCTGGAAGAAGGTCTCTTGGACCCAGAAGCAATATTTAAGTGAGGGACATTTGCAAATCCTACGTTTATAGCCCAGAGCTTCTATCAAGGCCTTGCATTATAGCTGGAGTGTTTGGAGCCCTGTTTTTCAAATGGATTGCAACCATCGATGGGTCATAAAAATCAATATACTGAATGATGTTGTACATTTTGACAGTGCTTTGGATTACACTGGAGTAAAATCTGTCAAATCTCAGTGACTATGAACTTAAGATTTCTATATTTCATTTTAGGTAAAGAAATTGAATTCTAGTTAAAGTTATGCATGCTGAAGTATTTAGAGGTAAGTATAGTGATGTCTGTAATTTATTTTGAAATGATTCCAAAATTTATAAAGAACTCTAAAAGCTCATCAATGAGATATTAAACAACCCAATTAAAAAATCATTTGGACACAAAGAAGGTATATGGATGGCAAATAAGCACATAAAAAGATACCTAACATCATTAGTCATTATTGAAATGCAAATTAAACTCATAGAATTTTTGGGCGCCTGGGTGGCTCAGTGGGTTAAGCCGCTGCCTTCGGCTCAGGTCATGATCTCAGGGTCCTGGGATCGAGTCCCGCATCGGGCTCTCTGCTCAGCAGGGAGCCTGCTTCCTCCTCTCTCTCTGCCTGCCTCTCTGCCTACTTGTGATCTCTGTCTGTCAAATAAATAAATAAAATCTTAAAAAAAAAAAAAAACTCATAGAATTTTTTTTAAAGATTTTTATTTATATATTCGACAAAGAGAGAGACATCACAAGTAGGCGGAGAGGCAAGTAGGGGAAGGGGAGGGGGAGCAGGCTCCCCGCTGAGCAGAGACGACAACCAACCCCCCTTATCAGCTTGATACTGGGATCCTGACCTGAGCCAAGGCAGAGGCTTAACCCACTGAGCCACCCAGGCGCCCCTAAAACCATAGAATTTCTAACAATAGAGTAGGTAAGGGGGTAAAATGCTAACATTCCAGTGGAGAAACCTGGCTAAGACCACATAACCACATGATCAAGTGTGAAATTATGGTTTATAATAAGAAATACGTATTTCGTCCTGTTTCTGGCACAGAGCTCCTAAAATCCTTGGAATTTTCTAAGTGTACAGAGTGATTAAAGTGTCTATTGTTATGTTAATTTGCTGGCAAGGAAAGCCCAAGGTAACCTGAAGATGGGGGCTGGTTTCCTGGGAAACCAATTCAATTAGAGAGTTAGAACTTTCAGTCCCACTCCCTGACCTCTAGGGAGGGGAGAGAGGCTGGAGGTTGAGTCAATCACCAATGACCAAGGACTTAATCTATCAAGTCAGTGAAATGAAGCCTCTATAAAAATGCAAAAGGACAGGGTTGGGAGAACTTCCAGGTTGGTGAACAAAGAATGCATCCACAGGCTGGATCCCACACTCCTCAAGGACAGAAGTTCCTTTGTTCGCGACCTCACCCAGGTGTCTCTACATCTGGCTATTGATTTGTGTCCTTTAATATCCTTTGGAATAAATTTGGGATCCAGTGAGTAAACTTGTTTCATGAGTTCTGTGAGCCCCTCCAGCAAATTAACCAACCCTAATGAGAAGGTCATGGGAACCTCTGATTTATAGCCAGTCGGTCAGAACCCCAGGTGAGGGACTGACTTCTGTAATGGGGGTGGTCTTGTGGGACTGAGCCCTTAACCAGGGGAATCTGATGCTATCTCCAGGCAGATAGTGTTGGAATTGGGCTAAATTTGTGGGACCCCCAGTCAGTGTCCATTGAGAATTGAACTACTTGTGATATGGAAAAACACACACATTGGAATTGGGGTCAGAACTGGATCAAGGTAACATCACCAGTGACAGGCCATATTGTTACTGATATCTCTTCTATCAAGACCTACAAAATAGAGGCTGCCCAGTGACCTGGCCCAGGTCACAAATCTGAACCTACTTCAAGGGCACCTGGGTGGCTCAGTCAGTTAAATACCTGCCTTCAGCTCAGGTCATGATCCCAGGGTCCGAGGCTCTAACCCTGCTTGTCAGGTTCCCTGCTCAGTGAGCATGGTGTCTGCTTCTCTCTCTCCCTCTGCTCCTCACTGCTGCTTGTGTTCTCTCTTTCTCTCAAATCTATCTATCTATCGATCTATGTATATAAATCTACCTCAGCCTGCACTTATAGGAACATACACCAGTGACAACCTAACACACATTCAGCGGTACTAACTAGCCCCTACCCTAGAAAACAGAACCTGTCCGCCTTACAAGGAAATTCCCCTAGCAGCCAGTCCTGCCATTTCTGGGTTGTTGCTTTTGGGTCTCTGCGAAATTCGTTCTTGCCCCAAATCCCTCGAGAAGAGTGTTCAACTGCTTTGAAGGGCTATAGTCCCTCCACCCAGGAAATTTTTTCTTCTGATTAAAGGACATCAAACTTACTACCAAACTGTTTACATTTTGGGGGCACCTGGCTGGCTCAGTCAGAAAAGCATGTGACTCTTGATCTTGGGGTCATTAGTTCAAGCCCCATGTTGGGCACAGAGTTACTTAATTAATTAGTGTTTGCTTTGTCACTGGGCAGTGTCCTATGCACCCTGATAGGAGACAGTGAAAGACACCTAACCCCTGGTTTTCTTTCCCCAATCTAATCATGAGAATCTAATCATGAGAAAAATATCAGACAAACCGGAATTAAAGGACAGCGTACAAAATGCCCGACTGGAACTCTTCAAAAGCGTCAAGGTCGTGAAAAACAAGGATAGACAGAAACTATCGCAAGATCGGAGGAGAGT
The DNA here is from genome assembly GCF_011764305.1 of Mustela putorius furo. Lineage (NCBI taxonomy): Eukaryota > Metazoa > Chordata > Mammalia > Carnivora > Mustelidae > Mustela > Mustela putorius. The sequence goes on along the minus strand of NW_025422045.1, from coordinate 8,569,435 downwards.
AAGGAGACAAGATGACTAAATACTTCATAGGACATTCATGGGAAAATTGCTGAAATTTTCATGCAGTCTACAGTTTAGTAAAACTCTAGATATCACCATTCCCTGGCAAAGCAGAGTCAGGTAAATAGCAGGGAAAAAAAATCTCCAGGGCCAAAGGGACTGTGGCCCAGCCATGGCCTGGCTCAAGGCTCCTTTGCAAGTGGGCTGAATACCTCCAGGGAGGACCTTGAACAAGGGACAGAAAGGTAGTTGGAGGGACCACTTGCAAAGATGGCTACAACTGGGGCGCCTGGGTGGCTCAGTGGGTTAAACCTCTGCCTTCCGCTCAGGTCATGGTCTCAGGGTCCTGGAATGGAGCCCTGCATCTGGCTCTCTGCTCAGCAGGAAGCCTGCTTTCCCTTCTCTCTCTGCCTGCCTCTCTGCCTACTTGTGATCTTTCTCTCTCTGTCAAATAAATAAATAAAGTTTTGGGGAAAAAAAAAAGGCCACAACTATTTCTCCCACCCCTGGAAAAACCCAAAGCAACAGGATTGTGCTACTCTACCCAACAAGGGGAGTGGAGGGGATCCAATATTCTCCATCCCCTGAAGCCAGGCTGGCAAGGCAATGGGCTCCGAGCAATAGAATATGGTGGAAATGGTATCGTGACTTCCCAGCTGTGGCCTCAAGAGACCATGCCCCTTCCACTCTTGCATTCTTTCATCATTGAAAGAAAAAAATGCTCAATTTTTAAGTAGAAGTTAATGAAAACAGAAATGTCCTTTTTTTCCTCCACTTTGAATTTTCTCTAAGGACCCGGATTGAGAACTCCTGGCTGACAGCTCTGGTCCAGAAATTTTGCGTTTTCATAAGGACCACTGACCCCCGAAAAGGTAAGACACCAGTGCTGGGATCCCTGGCACTCTGACTCCCTGGGCCTTCCTTCCTCCCGGAGCACCCGGGTGAGCAGCGCGGGAGCACCAGGCTCCCTAACATGCAGGCACTGAGCCAAACACTTCACACACAACACTGAGCTGCTCCCCCAGCTCAGAGGTGAGGACTAGCACCCCCATTTTCCAAGGGGAAACTGAGGCTCAGGATGCTTACGTAATTTGCCCAAGGTCCCAGGGTTTGGCAACCAGAACTTTACTCCTTCCACCTCACCGCACCACAAGGGGGCCAGGGCCGAGCGGGAGGTGGGAGGAGGCCCCAGCCTCTCTCGTGAAATCTTCTAACCACCCTCTGAGGGTGTTACTTTGATTTCTCCTGTGTGAATAAGGAGGCTGCCCAGAGGGACAGGGACTGTCCCAACATAATAGAGTGGTCATGGGTCAGGGGCACTAGAAGAAAGAGGCTTTTAATGCTGACAGGAAAGGCACCCGAGCACCTCTCCCAGCCCCAGTGGAAACAGCAAGTACCCCAACTTCACAGGCTGAGTTCAGCTGGGGCTTCTGGAGGGTCCTCAGAAGGTGGGGCAAGCTGGGACGGCAGAGCCATGTGGGGAGAAGGAGGGGGAAGAGGGGGGTAGATGGCAGAGGTGGGGGCAGGCCAGTGCAGCAGGGCAGGGGAACAGAGGGGGCAGGGACTCAGAGAGCAAGGGGGCTCCCCACTGAGGCCTTACCTTGTTCTCACAGTGGATCTTGGCCCCAGAGTTGACCAGGATCTGGAGGATCTGTAAGTGGCCGAACCAGGCAGACAGGAGAAGCGCGTTCATCCCAAACTGGGGGAGAGGACAAGGGGGAGGAGTTGAGGTGAATGTGAGCAGGTGTGGCTGTGCCACCTGGGCCCATGTCTGCACTGAAAATCATACAACCGTAAGGGACCATAAGTGCCACCCAAGCCAGAGAGTCGCTAAGCTTAATGAACGTAAAAACCATGGCATTTTTTTATTTTTTAAATTTTTGAAAAGATTGTATTTATTTATTTGAGAGAAAGAGAGAGAGAGAGAGAGCTCACGAGTGGGGGTCGGGGTGGAGGCAGAGGGAGAGGGAAGAGCAGATTCCCCACGGAGCAGGGAGCTGGACACAAGGTTCAATCCCAGGACCCTGGGATCTTGACCGGAGCAGAAGGCAGACACGTAACCAATTGAGCCACCCGGGTGTCCCTCCGTGGCATTTTTTTAAGAGGCTGAGACACTATTGCAAACTTTTGTTTTTGCTAAATAAAATTTTAAAATAGGGGTGCCTGGGTGGCTCAGCCGGTTAAGCATCCAACTCTTGATATCTGCTCAGGTCATGATCTCCTGGGTCATGAGACGCCCACATCAGGCTCTGCGCTGGGTGTGGAGCCTGCTTGGGCTTCTCTTGCTCCCTCTTCCTTAGTCCCTCCGCCACTCATGCTGTCTCTGGATGGATGGATGGATAAATAAATAACAGCTACCATCTATTCTCCCCATCATTTAATAAAGAAGGAACATTTTAACATAAAAAAATTGGGGAGAAACTAATCTCAGAGTATGCTCTTTGCAAATACAACTTCATGAAAAACATACTACATTGTTCTTATTTTCTGGTTTGCTGTGGCTGGTGAAGACTGGTGTTTGGGAACCACTGTTTGACTCTCCTATAGGACAGCCTCCAGGCGGATGGCTTGTGCCTGCAGACAGGCACTTCTGCAGGCACAAGCCATCCGCCTGGAGGCTGTCCTATAGGAGAGTCAAACACTGACAAACACTGCTCACGGTAATAAATTCCCTCCTTACTCTGCACTGAAATCTGCATCCTTGTGCCTTCCAGCCCACAGGCCCTTTGCGGCCATTGAGAGAATGTCTGGGCCCTTTTCCGAGGGTGGCCCGGCACCTGTTTGCAGGATGCCCTTCCCCCTTCCTCAACACCTGTGAAGTGCTCCGGGATCTTGAGAGCCTCTGCACTGACCTCTGCCCTCATGGGTTCTGCCTATGACCCCGCACTGGGGAGAATTACAGCGACTGTGGGCTGGCTGGCTGAGGGAAAGCATGAGTACTCACAGGGCAGAGTCCACAGGGAGAAGCCCACAGGAGCCAGGGAATGAAAAGGGTCAACGCTCAGGGCTGGCTGGGGGAGGAGAGTCATGGGAGCCAGAGCTTCCTGTCAGTGGGAACCCCAGGGAGATTTCCATGTCCTAGTTCCAAGAAGTGTCCAGGACAGAGCCCTGTGGCATATCCCTTAAGACCTTCCCCCAACAGGAGGATCTCCCTCTCTTGTTACCCCTCCACCCTTCTGTTATCTAAAGTAGGCATGCCCATCAGCTTTCTTAGTTTTCAAAATATACTTATTCCTTAGTTTTCAAAATATACTTATTAGCGTCTGCCTTCGGCTCAGGTCTTGATCCGAGGACCCTGGGATAAAGTCCCTCATCGGGCTCCTTGCTACGCAGGGAGTCTGCTTCTCCCTTTCACTCTCTCCCTCTGACAAATAAATAAGTAAAATCTTTCTTATTTATATGTAATATATATACTTCTATTTGCAAAGGAAACAGAAGATTTATAAAAGCACTGTTTTTTTTTTTTTTAAGATTTAATTTACTTATTTCAGAGAGACAGTGAGAAAGAGCATGAGAGGGGAGAAGGTCAGAGGGAGAAGCCGACTCCCTGTGGAGCTGGAAACCTGATGCAGGACTCGATCCTGGGATGCCGGGATCATGACCTAAGCCAAAGGCAGTCGCTCAACCAACTGAGCCACCCAGGTGGCTGTCTCTTTCTGTCTCCGGCATATCTTTTTTCCTCACTTATTCTCTCAAGGAAGAAATAACAGAGCACAGCAGTGATCATGGAGGGACTCCGTGGGCAAAGGCCGGTTGCATGAGATTCCAGTATTTTATCAGGAAACTCAGGCTAAGGATCCCAGACATTTTTATTCTAGAGTCACCTCTAAATGAGGCCCAAGCAAATGCAGAGAGATGGGGCTAGAAGTGGGAAGGTAGATGTTGCTGCCTCAGCCAGAGCCCCAGCTGGTCATCAAGCTCTCCCTCATGCTGGGGCCTGGGAGCAGAGAGAGGCCAAGGCAAAGAAGAGTATTTCCGGGAAAGGTATATCTCTGCAGGAAGTTTGTAATTCTTTAAAAAAATGTTTGATTCAGACTCTTAAATATATTCCTTTCCCTAAACCTATAGAGATGATCTTGTAGACCCTGTCACTGCTCCCTCTCAGCACGGTGTTGCCTGTCAATTTGTTAAGTAAGACTGTCAGTCTTCTTCTTTTTTTTTTTTTTTTTTAAGATTTATTTATTTATTTGAGAGAGAGAGAGAGTTCACAGGCAGAAAGGGCAGGGGGAGAAAGAAGCTTAAGCAGACTCCATGTGGAGCACAGTCTGCCACAGGGCCCAGCTCAGGGCTGACTCACCAGCCTGAGATCAGACCTGAGCGGAAACCAAGAGCTGGTTGCTTAACCCACTGCGCCACCCAGCAGCCCCAGACTGTTCGTCCTCATCCAGGTCGCTGGTTAAAGCCTTAGCCAGGCCACAGCCTTGTGGCATATCGTGAGAGTTCCCTCTCCTGATGGCTTTATTAATAAGTCCTTTATCGGGGCGCCTGGGTGGCTCAGTGGGTTAAGCCACTGCCTTCGGCTCGGGTCATGATCTCAGGATCCTGGGATCGAGTCCCTCGGCGGGGAGCCTGTTTCCTCCTCTCTCTCTCTGCCTGCCTCTCTGCCTACTTGTGATCTCTCTCTGTCAAGTAAATAAATAAAATCTTTAAAAAAAAATAAATAAGTCCTTTATCAATCCATCCAATTATCAGTTCTACAGCCCGCCTCTCTCCCTGTTCACATGGTATCCTGAGGGACTGAGAAGGCTCTCTGAGAACTACAAAACTCTAGAAAATGAAGAGATCTTTAGGGCTGTATAGGGGGAAACTGGTCTGTGTGTGTCACTGGCCCCTGAAGATGGATTCCCTGTCCACCCTGCGTCCTGTGTTTGCGGATCAGCGCACCCTCCACCATGACCGTGGACTCAGACCCAGAGGGAGCGCTGGTGCTCCTCCCCGACCCTGGGACACACAGACAGACAGACACGCACACAGGCACAGGGGCGCCTGCATGAGGGTCCCATACCGCATCCTCGTCGTCCACAGCAGCCTTGTGCTCCAGGAGCAGCCGCACAGCTGGCTCGTGCCCGGCGCCTGCAGCCCAGTGCAGGGCCACCCTGCCTACCTGCCAGGAGGGACAGGAGAGCTTGAGGCACCAGCTGCCTGCCTGGCCAGTCCCCCACTCCCCCCCCCCATCTCTCCAGCTGCAGGACAGCCGATCTGGTGGTGACACTCAGGCCCCCTCCTCCTCCTCCACATGGAAGCAGCTGAAACGAATGTAGTCAGACACCATGACTACACCCATCCATCCCCCACTAAAACTTCAGAGCTTCCCACAGCTCTTGGGACAAACTCCTGACCCTAGGCCCTGCCCACCACAACTCAGAAATGCCAGACTACTCCCCATTGCCCTGTCTTTGCTCCTGCTGGACAGCCACTTGTCAGAAGATTACTGCCCTAGTCCTTGAGGGCCCCCTGACTGCCTAGGTCCTGTCCCCTCCTTCCTTCAGAATGGGCTGAAGGGGCCTGATCCTGCACCCCATGGTGAGACCACCCTGGAAGTCATCACGGTCTTTGGCCTCGGCACATCTGAGCAAGACTGGGGGAATCCTGCCTCCACCAGCCCACGAACCGTAGTTTTTAGCTTATCAGGGGACAACAAAAGGAAACACTAATTTTCTGTGTGGTCTTTCTTCCTCAGAGCTTCTGCCCCTACTGTCCCCTCTGCCTGTCTTCACCTGGCAAAAATCCCACTTCTTTGAGAAGCCTTGCCTGACTGCAGCAGGGGGGCCGGGCTCCCTCTGGCCTCCACATGCTCTCAGCTTATCACAGTGGGAATGAACTGTTTGTGAGACTCTGTTCACTTTGTCTTCTCCCCAACCAGTCAGCTCCAAGAGTGCAGGAACCACATCTGCTGTGGGCTCTGCTTGGTCCCCAGCACCTAGCACAGTGTCGACCCAGGGGGAGCCCTTTCGTATAACTGACTGACCGAATGAATGAATGAATGAATGGACGGATGAATGAATGGATCTGGCCTTAGTATCCTGTCATCCTACAAGTCCCTGTTTCTGTGCAAGTGTTTGTCCAGTGGATACTGGGGCTCCAGTTATGAATAAAACGCTGTTTTGTATAGTGACTTGCTATACTCATCTGTGTCTGTCTTGATCTACAAATAGGACCGACACTTCCTGCCTCCCCCACCTCTCCAGGGCTGAGGGACGACCACCAGGAAACAGGTGGCGGAGTGCTCTGAAAACCAAACCGCACCAGATGCACCTGAGAATTCCTGTTACTATTACTGAGCCTTGGACAAGCTCGGAAGACCCAGGTAACACACCTGTCATGTCACCCCATACAGAGCAGCCTCTGCTACAGTCAGGAATCCTGCATCCAACCCCTTCAGCCTCCACTGACCTCCCACCCAGGCCAGCATCTCCTCTAAGACAAGCCTGGAACCCAGAAGCTCAAGGAAGAGAGAAGCTACCCTGCATGGCACCCGGGCCTCTCACCAGTATCTCCCCCACTACCCCGCCCCTGTCAGAAGGAATGGCTTTTCTCCCCACCTCCTCCTCCAGCAGGGCTATGGACCACCCCAAGTGTAGCCTGCCCTGCGGCCTGATCCATGGGCTGGGTCTGCCTCCCTACCTGGTCTTTGACCCCTGGGGATCACCTAGCCCACAACAGTTTTACACACTCAGTGGGTGCTCAGAAAACTGAACTGCTAAATTGCTTCCTTGCACATGCTCAGCCTCTCTTGGTCTGGCCTCTCATAGTCTTGGACTCCTGGACTTCTAATCATGGGCACCACTCCATCTTTGTTCCTCCAGGCTTCTGCCCCTCTCTGTCCATTTGTCTGTCCATCTGTCTCCTGGCCTTCAACCCCTGCCATCCTGACTCTAATCTTTGTTCCTTGGGTGTGCCTTTCAGATGGGTGACAGGAGTTAAGAGTATGAGATCTCAAATTGCCCAAGCCCAGCTGGGAGGCCTAACCCTGACCTCAGGTAAGACCGCTAAGACCTTGAGACAATGTGGACAATCTGAGCCTCCCCCAAGTTAAAACATGCAAATGCTTCTGCCTTGGGCTCCATGAACTGTTTCTCCCGTGTGGAATTGTCACTGCGATCACTGCGGCAGGCACTATTCCTATCCAAGCCTCCCGATTGGGAAGAGCCCCTTTACGAACGTGGTTTCTGGCCCTGATGTTGACTCTCCTCTCCATCAGTTCCTTCATCCTCCCGATGTTGTTCCGTCGGGCGGCCTCATGGAGCTGCCTCTCCATTGGAAGCACTAAGGGCAGAAAAGGGGATGAGGGATGAGGGGCAGGGTCCTCACACGGCGCAAGGAGGAAGGGTGAACAGCTCCTCCCTGCCTGGAATGTTTCCCTGGCAGGGGTTCTTCCAGCTCGGACTCGGACTCAGGTGGAGATGCCGCTCCTCCCTTCGGATGTTAGGGACTTCCCCAGACAAGCTGCTTTTCTTCACTAATTCACCCCAAGTCCACATAACCAGGACTTAGCAAAACCCTAAAGATGGGACAGTAAGACTGTCCACGGGAGCCAGGTGTGTGCCCATCACGGCCCACAGAGGTCCCCCATCATCCAGTTTTCATGACCCCAAGAGCAGCTCTTAAGGAAGGGATGGAATTCATTCCCACTGGAGTTAATAACTACCTTTTCTCTGGCTGTGTCCAGTGAAGAAGGCAGCCAGGAGGTACTGAGCCATCTACTTCATCAGGCTCGGGCAAGGCCAGAGGCACGCTCACCTGGCTTCTTTGTCCTTGTCCCTCCATTTCTTCTCCCTTCATCCCCAATCCTGACCAGCCATCACCTCTCACACACAGCCGTGTGGCCCACCCTGATTTGCCTTCTCTCAGGGCTCCCCTTGCCTCAACACTGCATCATTACCTCAGACTATAGAGAGCTCTGAGGTCTGCCAGGGACAGTGGTGGGTTCAGAGGGTGGTGGCCAGGCCAGGAGGACCCAGGCCTGGTGACATCCTGGGCTCATCTCACCAGACCCCCACACTGCCATCATCCTGACTGCTCTTGGCTTGTGAGCATGTCTGGTGTTCTTGGCTGGACCGCAAACTCCTTGGTGACCTTGGCCACATCTGACCTTTGCTGACCCACCTACAGCTCACAGCAGGGAGGGATCCATAAAACTCTCTTTCCATGAGTGACACATAACAGACTAATAGATGCCTGTCCCTCCCCCAGAAAGGCTTAGACATACTAGCACAAGGCACAAATATTTGCTAGACCTTTGCATGGTCATTACAGGACAGATAATCTGTGGTCTGATTGCTGCCAAACCCATATCCTGTGTGTCTGGTCCAATGTGAATGTCCAGATTCAGCCCCTTTGTATATCTAAGGAGAGGTGTCCAGTGTTTGGGCAGGGAAGGCTAGCATGAGCTCAGTGACAGATAAGCCTGCCATCCATTTTCCAGATATGCTTTCCAGATATGGAGAGGGTCTTGGGTTTTTCGAGGCCTTACAGATACAACCTAGGGTCTTCGGGAGCTGCTGGCCCAGGGCAATCACATGGCTCTAGGTTCAACTCTGGCGAGTCACTTCCAGGTCTCCCGGCCTTGTGACTTAATTATCCTGTGGCTCAGTTCCCTCATCTGCAAAATGGGGAACGTGAGCTGCCCTGTAGGATTGTAGTAATGATTAGATAATAAGATATGAAAAGCCCCTATTATGGTATCTAGCAAATAGTGCCAACATCATCATCACTATGAATCCTGTAAGGTAAAGGGTCAGAGAATACATTCTGGTGTCCCTCCAGCTGGGGCTTCCTTCAATTCAGGGTCCAAGAAATCCCAACCAAGGAAAGCATCCTCCCAAGCCACCTCCCTACATTCTTTTTCTCCATAGCACCCCTTACCACAGACATATGCTATACTTACATACTTAACTAGGTTCACTGTCTTCTCCCCCTCCCCCACTGTTATAAGCCATGACAGGGGAGATTTTTGTCTGATTTGTTAACTGCTGTATCCCCAAATTCGGGCCCTGGCACACATCTGTTGAATGAATGAATGACATACAAATCATTAAATCTCTTCAGGGGCCTTTCAACTATAAGATGCTCTCCCAGTTAAGACTCATTAGGCCCCTGGAAAATCAAACCACAAGCTCAGGTAAATGGTGGGAAGGAGGCACTGAGCGGAAGGCAGCTTCAGGTCAATATTTCAGGGGAGTGAGAAAACACCACCTTCCAAGTGCGGTCTCCATTGCTAGCTCCGCCCTTTCCCACCTCTAAAGAGGATGCCTTTCCTATAGGGGAAGAGAGGGCTCTACTGGAAGAATCTCTCAAATATCTTCAGGAAGCACTAAGTCCTGAGCTTTTGTTTCCTTAACCTCTTGGCTGAACAACACCATGATCCAGGTTGGGGAAAAGAGCTCCACTTCAGGTGTGAGCTTAGAGAAGCAGGGATTCTGGTACCCACTGTGCCACTTTCTAGCAGCAGGATCCCAGGCTAGCCATGTACCCCTTTGGAGGCCTCGGTTTCTTCAGCTGTAAAACTGCAGGAAGGTGAAGAAAATCATCTGTAGAGATCTCTTCCAGCTCTGATTCCCTTTCTCTTAGCTGAAGCCTGGAAGTGGCCTGGTTTGTGTTGGCAAACGGGCACTGAGTGTGAGTGAGAGCAAGCAGACCCTGCAAGGCACCAGTGAAATCAGGCATAATCTCTTCCCTTCCATCCACCTCAACCCATGCATCTTCTTTCTGTCCACATCCAATACACACTGTGCTCTGGCCTTGGAGACCTTTCCCATGCTGCCTCCTCTGCCCAGAATTCCCTCCCACACATCCCAATACTCCATAGCTGCACATTCTTTATGGGCCACTCAAGTCATCCTCTGACCCAGGAAGAACCCTGCACCCTTTGAAACAGCACCTCTATAGAGCCCCTCGCCGTCCCCCACCCATCCCAGGGAGGACACTAGCCCAGTCCTCCTCCCTCTCTCCCAGGGAGTGCAGCCAAAGCCTCTTAGGCCGGCTGATGCCCACATGCCCACCGGATGCCACTACCCGGCCTAGAGGCCCTGGCACTGAGCATACTCCCTGAGGAATGCTGTGCCGTGAGCTCATCCCACCTGCGGCACACCACAGCTCCTCTGGTTTTCAGTTTCCCATGCGGTATAGCCTTCATTCCCCTACCCAACCCCAGCATTCAGGGAGAGCAGGAGCCTTCAGCATTTCTACCACTTAAAGGCTGTGTGACCTTGGCTAACTTATTTAACCATCCTGTGCCTCGGCTTTCTCTTCTGCAAAATGGCCATAACAATAGATCCAACCCGCAGGGCGTCTGTGAAGATCAAATAGCATCCCTGCCCAGGCTCCGCCTAGCACATAAATTAAGTACTCAATACAGGATCGCATGACCTTCTCATTCGCATAAACCTCTAGCTACTGTCTCCGCGGCGGCAGCTCCCTGCTCCTCGGACCCGTGGCGCCGCCGAGTCCCGGACGCGCGGCCAGTGTCCCTCCCCCTGGTCCCGTACGCGTTCCTCTGGACGCCATAGAGAAGCCCATGACCGAGGTGGCCGCGCGGACAGCGCCAATCGCGGATTCCTGCACCCCCGCGGGCGTGCGGGACTCCTCTGGGCTCTGCCCGCGTCCGCCCCCAGACCCCACCGCGCGGCCGACTCACGGCCGTCGGTCTCCCACGCCAGGGGCTCCTCCATGCCGCCGTTCCGCAGCCCAGGCGCGCGCTTCTGCCCCGCTGCGTGTCCGCGTGGGCGCGGCGCCGCGAGCTGAGGGGAGGGGGCGCTGAGCAGGGGTCGGGACGCGGGGGCTACCGGGAGCGCGGAGGTGCGCGTGGCGGCCGCCTCTCCGGAGCTTTCGGTCCTGCCTGGACCCTGGAGCACGACGTGGGCGCAGCTGCTGCGGCCCCTCCCCACGTCCCGAACCAGAATGAAGGTGCCTCCTCCGGCTCCCTCGACCTGCCCACCGCTCCGCGCCTTTCACACGGGAGGCCAGCGGAGCGGGGCCACTCCGGGCTCCTTAGGTCCCCGTAGGCGTGTCTGCCCAAGGAGCTGTCCCAGCCTCCTCGGCGCGTTCCTCTGGACGCCATAGAGACGCCTTACATTCGTGTAAGGCCTCCTGCAGGCCCCATCCTCGGCGCTCAGGAGCCTGCTCAGCTGCCACCAGACACTGAAAGTCAGACTCCACAGACACCCCAGCAAGCCTGTAAGCATATGAAGAGATGGGCAGATTTATTCATGATCAGAAAAATACAAGTTAAAATGACAATGAGGTATCACACCAATTAGACTGGCAAAATCAGAAAGCTGGATAATTCCAAACCTTGGCAGCAGCGAGGAGCTGTCACAGCCAGGTGGACGGATGGTGGGAGTTATTCTGGAAAACAGTCCCGTAGTCATGAGGGAAACTGAACACAGCGAACTTTGACCCTAGAATGCAACTTTTCCCTTCCAGTCTCAGAAAAGGACATGTAAAAGGACATTCCTTGGGGCGCCTGGGTGGCTCAGTGGGTTAAGCCGCTGCCTTCGGCTCAGGTCATGATCTCAGGGTCCTGGGATCGAGTCCCTCATCGGGCTCTCTGCTCAGCGGGGAGCCTGCTTCCCTCTCTCTCTCTCTCTGCCTGCCTCTCCGACTACTTGTGATTTCTGTCAAATAAATAAATAAAATCTTAAAAAAAAAAAAAAAGGACATTTCTTGCTGCCTTGTTTCGTGGTGGCTGGAAGTTGAAGGAGACTTGAGCTTCTGCACTGAGGGAGTGGGTGGGTAAAGTGTGACTATGCAACTAGAGAAATGAGGAACCAGGATGCAGCTTGGGGACTGGGTGCGGGCTGGGGACACAGGCCCTGAAAGAATTCACCAAGGCAGAACAAAATAGAGAGAACTTTATTGGATACATTGCAAGGACAATAAAGGGGACACCACATGTGGTGGCAAGAACCTATAGTTAAAGGGCGGAGTGAGGAAGTATGGGGATGTATAGGAGTTTTCCCTTTTTTGGTAATTGTGCCTGGTTTTAAGTAGCACGTTGATGCCTTAGGGCTATTTGGAGGTGGGTGACTTAATGAGCCTGTCTGCATTCAGCCTGGTGGTCCTTGGGGGGGGGGGCTTTGGCCTTGCTCAAGCCTGTTATCTAAAAGCACCCTCTACAACCAGGTGTGTTCACAACACAGATTTAAACACCCACTGCTGAGCTGAAAAAGTACAACCCAGTGAGAACTATAACACAATATCAATAAATGCATACACACAAGACAATAGAGATTGCAAAGACACAAACAAAAAGATACACATTAAACATATCAGAATGGGTTGCACTTCAGACCCCTGGGGGCTGTCCATGTCTTCTCTTCTTTGCCTTTTTGGCTTGAAGGCGTTTACGGCCCTTTAGATTTAGGGATCCTGGAGTCCCAGGCATCTCTACCCCAAGACAAGGAACTATTACTAGTTCTCTGGTAATAATTTTCAGTCATTATTGTAAGTTCAAAGAGTCTTCCTGGAGGAGGAAGTATTTGGGATGGCCTTTGGGAATAATAACATAATGATAATAAGTAACGCTTAGTGAGCTTCAAGCTAAGCACTTTGTGTGAATTATCTCATTTTGTACCCCAAACCATCCTATGTGAAATGGGCATCACCATATTATGGAGACTGAACTGAAGCACAAGAGAGTAAATAATTCTCCCTACTCACATCGGTAAAGGGCAGAGCCAGGCTTCTCATTCAAGGTGGTCTCGTTCAAGAGCCAGAACCTGAGCATCCGGCAGGCTGAGAAGATTCTGATGGAGTCAAAGCCACAGGCATCAGGCAGTTTCTCTCTCTAAGCCCTGGCCTCCCAGATGGATGCAGAGGTGCCAGGGAGCGGGTGGCTGGCACACCTGCCCACTTGCCGTCAGTGATAGCCATAGCTCTGGGCTGGCAGAATGAAGTGGCTGCTGCTTTTTGCATCTCAACTAGGATACTCATATCTTGGGATACACAGTGAGAATGAAGAGTACAGGAAGCCATCGTCGGGACTTAAATTTTACACGATGACTGGGAAAGGGTAGAAAAGTTGCATTTTTATTAAAGCTACCATGGTTCAATGAACAAGGGAGTAAGATGCAAAATCTGATGGGCCACTTTGGACAAGGCCCCAGAGCCTTAGGTGTTCATACCACTCTATCTTGGGAGGGATATTTGGAGGGAGGTAGCTGGGGGAACCAAACCCTGGCTCTGCCTTTTTCCTTCCCTGATGGTATGCAGAGCCCACTTTCACCCTGCTTCTCCAGCCCTCAATCTCACCCCCCACACACCACATACACACCCCCTTACTCACTCAAGTGCTCGCTCACTCTGATGATCCCCAGGTCATTCTCAAAGAAGACAGTTCCACACACACATGCTGCTTCCCTAATGCTAAAGGGACTGTGGGGTTGGGGGACAGAAGAGGTAAATCAGAGACCATCACAGTCAACAGAGGTGGAGAGAGAGCCTGAGAGCATAGTGCTAGGGCTGGGTGTAGGGCATGTGAGGTGGCTACAGGACCTGTATGAGTGTGTGTGACAGAGGGACGTGATTGACCTTAACATCTACTAGAAACAAGGTGGAAATATCAAAGTGATGGAAAACTTGGTTTGACTGTGGAAAAATAACGTCAATGATACTCATTTATGAGCTCTATTTAGCTTAGTAATGATGCACATCATTTCAAATGTCTTTTTTTTTTTTTCAGTCCTCATGTAGCTGGGGCCTAAAGTTGTGAGGGCACCTGACTCCAGGGGTCCCAAGCAGACCAGATTCGTCCCCTGGCCACTGACAAAATCCAGAGGCAGAGAAATGACTGAGGATGAAACCAGGAAGGAATTAATTTCCGTGAGGCCAACACCCAGAAGACCACAGGCCAGCAACCCACAGACCATCTCTTAGTGCTGAGAATACTTGTAAGTTTAAATAAGGAAAATGTGGGGCAAAAGTCAGTGGGTACGTGCAGGTGGGCAGTAAAGGTCAGGTCAGTCACTGTTGTGGGGTTGGTCATGGAGGCTTGCAGTCATCAGGGCAGTCCTTATTGCTTGAGGGGGTGGTAGTTTTGGTTCCCATCACAGGATGCTTTGCCCGCAGGGCAGCTTTGCCTGAGTGAAGAGATAAGAAGAACCTAATCAACAAATCAATCAGTCAAGAACAGATTGAGTCAAATGAAGGTAGCTGAAGCCCTCTTTCCCTGGGGGAGGAAAAAACAAAATTAAACTTGTTAAATTCCTTTCAGCAGAATGAAATTTTCCCTGACCTGCCTCAGGATCTTTGCACTTGACATTTCCTTTTCCACAATTAGTTCTTTGTCATTTTTGGACGGGCTTAAGTGTGCATCTTCCAATGTTAGTTTTGCCATCGCTACCCACACTGTCCCTCTTCGAGCAGCCTTTGCCTCCCGAGCAGTCACAATCTGTAACTCTGGGACACACAAATAACACTGGGTCTCCCTATTCCTATTCAGAGTTCATTGCTCATCATTTCATACTCAAACGGAACACCAGACTAGCATGGAGTTCATCATATTATTTGCTCTATGTTTATGTATATTTGAAATTTTCTACAGTAATTAAAAAAAAAATTGTTCATTTTATTTGACAGAGATCACAAGTAGGCAGAGAGGCAGGCAGAGAGAGAGAGGAGGAGGAAGCAGGCTCCCCGCCAAGCAGAGAGCCTGATTCGGGCCTCAAGCCCAGGACATTGGGATCATGACCTGAGCTGAAGGCAGAGGTTTTACCCACTGAGCCACCCAAGCGCCCCTACAGTAATTTTTTTTTTTTTTACAAAATTCTTATCTCTTAGATAAGGCAGCTATAGTAAAATATTAATATATGGTACTATTCTTTCAACTTTTCTGTAGATTTGAAATTTTCCTAAGTAAAAATTAAGAGAAAAAAAATCGGGGCACCTGGGTGGCTCAGGAGGTTAAGCCTCTTTTGCCTTTGGCCTCAGATCATGATCCCAGGGTCTTGGGATGGAATCCCACATTGGACTCCATGCTGGGCGGGGAGTCTGCTTCTCCCTCTTCCCTTCCCCCATGCTCGTGATCTCTCTCTAATAGATAAATAAAATTGTAAAAAAAAAAAAAAAAGGAGAGAGAGAGAGAGAAAATCATGTCTTTGTCTTGATTCTTTTGCCTCAGGGAGCTGCCTCACAACCCAGAACTTAGGCTCCATTTTTAGTAGCTCTTTGGAACTGAGAGAAATGTTATGGTCTCAGAGCACCAAATGTAGCAGTCCCCAAATCCAGCAAGGTCAGAGCTAGGAGGAAAACCTAACAGTATCTGGACTCCTTGCAAGGACCACTTGGAACTTCAAACCTACATCTTCAGGGCTTCCATCAATGAAGGGAGACATGTGCTTTGTCTGTCATTTTTACAGGAAGGCGGGTGGGACAAGGATGTTACTCACAAAAGAAAAGAAAGGATTGTTGGAAGCAAGGAGAGGGCTCATGTGACAGATTACCTCATTGGTGCTGACCAGAAAATCCCTGACTGATTTAACAGAGACTATGTTTCTGCGGGAGGTTGAAACTGCACTTAGGTTAGGTATTCAGCTGCTGTTTGGTGTCTTGACTGAGCAAAAGTGACACCATCTTGGGCCTATGGTTTTCTTTTTTAACAATCTGAACTTTCCTGAATTCCTTCCCACTTAAAAAAAAAAAAAAAGACTTGCATTATTTTCCAAGGCATTGGACCCTAGGTCTGAGATTTGAGGCTTCTTGCTGAGGCAAAAGTATCAAGACAGATTTTTTTTTTCTCTTAATGTTTTACTTAGAAAATTTTCAAATCTACAGAAAAGTTGAAAGAATAGTATCACATATAATTTTGCCATATTTGCCTTATCTAAGAGATAGGAATTTTGTAAAAAAAAAAAAAAGAATACTATAGAAAATTTAAATATACATAAAAGTAGAGCAAATAATATGATGAACCCCGTATATCTATCATCCAGGTTCAGCTGCTAACTGTCTTGGTTAACATCCTTCTCTCCCCTGCATTATATTGAAGTAAATTCATATTCGCCCATATTCACTGTGTTTAACCCTCTGAAGTTATTTTCCTTATTGACGCTCAAATTATGGCCTCTTTGGCCAAACCGGAGACTAAACCTTTTTGTGTCAACCACAGTAGTCTTTAACAGCTTCCCTGCTTCTGGTGTGACAAGATACTCCAGGTTGATCCAGCCCATTCCCAGCCCCAGACCTAGAATCAGCCATTTCTAGACCCAAGGAGTCTTGGGTCCTTTTAGCGGGAAAGATATCGAGAGACCACAGTCTGGGCACTAGGGATGATCATTGCTACTGGGTTGGTCTTATTTCTAGGAACTTCCAGTGGATAGAGCTAGGAAATGTCTCATTTGTTTGTTTCCTGATAAAATGCATCACTAGTTCATACTCATCACTGAATGACTATAAGCTCAAATTCAAGACAACAGGGTTTTTACCTAATGTTATAAAAATTACATCTGTATTTTCTTTCTCCTATGTTGGAAGTCCCACTTCTCAGTGATGGCAACATAATTCGTCGTTCACTTTAACCACAATATACTCACAAAAGTTTCAGAATAACAATTCCAACATAAAAACCAACAATATGATTCCTGAACACTGTTGAAGTATTTTTAAAAGTTTGTCTCGTTGGGGCCCCTCGCTGCCTCAGTCCCTAGAGCGTGCAGCTCATGATCTCAGGGTTGTGAGTTTCAGCCCCATGTTGAATGAAAGGTTTACTTGAAAAGGGGGCAGAGGGAGCGTGCCTGGGTGGCTCAGTTGGTCTGACTCTTCATCCCAGGTCAGGTCTTGATCTCAGGGTCTTGAGTTCAAGCCTCATGTTGGGCTCCTTGATAGGCGTGAAGCCTACTTAAAAGTAAAAAGGATTTTCTTGTCATTTGAATATATCCCACTAAGGGCTTATAATCACATTACTGTTTTGAGATCACTTGGGATAGTTCCTACCTGTGTGGTTATGTCACCAACTCAACATAGCATAGGTTTGGAGAAAAAAAATCAGAAGTTTGTTTCATTTTTGCTTTTTTAAACGTTAATTTTGTTTAATAATTATGTAAAATATTTATAGTTTCAAAGTCAAGTCTCTGAAGGTTGTCACGGTCAGTTGTCATAGCCCAGCAGTTTCCAGTTGGTTCTTGCTCTCCTTCATTCACATCTAGTTTTTCTTCCCCTCTGATGATCCTACTGACCAAAGCAGCCCCTGGCTACCACCGATGCTCAGAGGCAGACCCAGGGGCATCCTCTATGTAGAGGACACAGCTTCCAACAGAGGCCCCTGCACCTTCCGCTGTGGATCCATTTGGGCAGCTAGACATACTGGGTTTCTCAGACTGACCGGCTAGTGACTCCTCTGATTCCCTCCCCTTGCAGTCACTGTCTTCACCAGCTCCTTCCACAATCGTGCAAAGCACATTGCTATGATAAAGCCCCCATCCTGTAATCTTAGAGTGATTCTGCTCTCTAACTGAATCCTGACCAACACAATAACCTTTTCTGTTGTTGTTGCTTACCCTTATATTGTTTAATTTAAATCATATATATGTATATGTGACATGACATAGATATATACTTTCCCTTTCCTACAATAGCATATTATACACAGTTGTCTCATTTTGCCTTTTGCCTTTTTTTTTTGACAAGTTTGAGATCTAACACACCATACAATCCACACATATAAGTGTACAATTCAGTGGTTTTTAGTATTGTTCAGGGTTGTATTCTCGTCACCATTCAATTTTAGAACATTTTCATCACCAAAAAAAGAAACCCCATACCTTTTAGCTCTCACTGCCCCCACCTCTGTCACCACCAGAGCCCCAGGCAACCACTAATCTACCCTCTATCTCTACAGATTTGCCTACTGTGGACACCCACATCCTTTACCCACCGAAAAACCCACCCAGGTGATCTCTCTGCAATGGTCTGTTGTGATCTTCCTTGTTCTTTTTGCTGCCTCAGAGTCCTCCATTGTGTGGCTTAGCCAACCAGTGCCTTCTGATGGCACCTGCCCTATTTCCAATCTTTGGCTATTACAGTAGAGTTACAATGAATAGCCTCATGCATGTATCATTTGGCTTTTTTTATTAACCACTGCATCTATGGGATCTATTCTTAGAAGCAGGGTTGCTGTGTTAAAGGGTAAATGCAAATGTGATTTTGCTAGCAATTGCCAAATGCCCTCCACAGAATCTGTATTGTTTTGTATTCCATCAGCAACATATGAGAATGCCTGTTTCCTCACAACTTTCCCAATAGGACATCCTGTCAAACTTGGATTTTTGCCAATCTGATAGGTAAAAAATGGTAACTCAGTATAACTTTTTAAAAAGATTTTATTTGGGTGCCTGGGTGGCTCAGTGGGTTAAGCCACTGCCTTTTGCTCAGGTCGTGATCCCAGGATCCTGGGATCAAGTCCTGCATCGAGCTCTCTGCTTGGCCTGCTTCCCCCAACTCTCTCTGCCTGCCTCTCTGCCTACTTGTGCTCTCTGTCTGTCAAATAAATAAATAAAATCTTTTATTTTATCTTTTAAAATAAATATTTTATTTATTTGACAGAGAGAGAGAGAGCATGACCAGGGGAAGGGACAGAGGGACAGGGAGAAACAGACTCCCTGCTGAGCAGGCAGCCCATGTATGTAGTTTTAATTTGCATTTCTGTCATTACGAACAAAGTCAGTGATCTTGCCTATGTTTAAAAACCATTTTCATTTTTTTCCTGAGAACAATCCATTCTTATTTCTAGCTCATTTTCTTTATTATTGTTGGCCTTTTTCTTGAAAGGATTTTGAAACAAGTTTTATTTCTTGTCTTACTCATAAAGTGATGGTTGTTCATTACCAAAGAAAATTTAAAATACAAACAAGGAAAAATACATCCATGATTCATATGCCCAAAGATGACACTAGAAATCACTCATTATATATTATATTTATATATAAGCCCCTTTCTCTCTCTTTCCTTCTTTGTATAGTTGAGTATAGTTGAGGATAGCTGACACACAATGTTACATTAATTTCAATCTGATGAGTTTATACAATTTATATGTATGCTCACCACAAGTGTAGCTACCATAGCTAGCCCCACTTTTTTTTTTAAGATTTTATTTATTTATTTATTTATGTGAGAGAGAGTGAGCGTGAGAGAGTACAAGCAGAGGGAACAGCAGAGGGAAAGAAGCAGGCTCCCGGCAGAGCAGGGAGCCTGATGCAGGGCTTGATCCCATGACCCTGGGATCACAACCTGAGCAAAAGGCAGTGGGATCATGACCTGAGCCCAAGGCAGATGCTTGCTTAACCGACTGAGCCACCCAGGTCCCCCAGCTAGCCCCATTCTAACAAAAGGAAAAAAGTTACATACACAGAGACAATGGCAAAATATTTACTGGTCATGTGTCAGCACTTGGAAGCCATTAGTCCTTCAGGGGAGAGAGGCCTGGAATGCCTGGAGAAGGGAGAAGGAGGGGAATGGCAGAAGGTTCTTACCAAGTAAGGTCAGGAGTGGCCAGTGGGCAGCCCCTGGAGAAGTGCCAGTACGGAGTGGGTAGTTTGAGTGTTGCTTACCCAGAGGGGAAGGAAAGGGGGAAGCAGCCCCAGCATAGGGCTAGGACTGAGGTCCAGCTCTGTTCTGCTCTGCCCAGCCATGTGACCCTGGAGAAGTCTCTCCCTATCTTCACAAGGAAGTCAGCCTGGATGGTCTTTTAGTTCCCTGCCCAAGCAAGCATGATACTAAGATGGGATGAATAATTCATTAGAGCAAGAAAGCATTGATTAACGAAGGCTGGCTGTTTTATTTTTCAGGCCTCTGGGCACCCCCCTAAACTTACAAACCTTGGACCCCACCCACACTTCCCATCCCTTGTGTACTCATATTCCTGAGTCTGGTCGCCGTTCTGCTACTCTCCAGCCATTTGACTCTGGGCAAATCATTAAATCTCAATTTCTTCATCTATGGGTGATACTTTTCTATAGGGTCCTTTCAAAATGCCTAAAGCAGTCCCTGGCACACAGCGAGTGACTTATTATGGTGGTAATCATTACCTGCCACCTAACCCGCTGAATCGTCTGGACAACCCTGTGAAGTAAGACGCAGTAAATTTAAGCTCCATTTTACCGAGGAGGCAAGCGAAGTGCAGAGGTTAATGACTCTCCCAAGGACACACTGAAAACAGGCGAGTGGAATCCCGGCATGCCTCTCTCCGAAGGCGAACTGGGTGGTCCACGTGGCGCTGCCGTGTGAGTCCCTAGGGCACCCCGGCTGCAGGCGCGCGCGTGCGCGCGCTCTCCGGGAAGAAAAGCGCTTTGGGGGCAACCCTAGAAACCAGAGCAAGCAGGCATGCGGGATTGGAGGAGCCAGACAAGGGCGAAAGTCAGGCGGCGGCCGCTCAAGCAGCTTCTCCAGCTGCGCAACTTCTCCGTTCGGCCCAACTGCAGTTCCTGCGGTCGACACACGGGGGAGCCAGAGCCGGCCAAGAGCTGCCGGCGGTAAATACCATAATTGTCCCAGGTGTGCGCACCTTATTCCGCCCCACCTCCCGCACGAGCGCGACCGAGGCGGGAGGAGCGTGAGAGCCAGCTGCGGGGAATTACAGACGCCAGTCTGACCTGAGCTTGGCTGGGTCCGCCTGCCACGGAGGAGCCTCGCGGAGAAGTGGGACTGCCCGCAGCCTCCGAGTCTCTCGGAGCTGGTTCTCCACGCCGGCTTCCTGCTACTCTGTTTTGTGAGGTTTTCCCCAGAATCGCAGCGCAGGCGGTTGGCCGCCAGGCAGGGACTTGGTCCCGGGGGGGGGGGGGGGGGCGGGGTGAAAGGCGGCAGAGTTGCTGGGATGTCTGGACCCGTATCGGCGGGTGAGCTGCCAGTTTAATTCCCACTTCCCTGACTTCCCCCTTCACTAAGGACCTCCCGGGAGAGTCCCAGGCCTTCGTCAGCCTGAGCGCCCAAGATACAATAATGCTGTTCAGAGTTTGGCGATTGACGGAGATGGGTTCCGGCCAGGGTAATGTGCATTTGAATACTGCAGCACGGATGTCCCAGAGGTGTTTGCCTGAACGAGGGCGGGGATGCCCGGGAGTTGTGGGCCCGGAGGTGGGGCAGCGCGGTGTGGCCTGGGGTCTGCGTTCCAGCCTCTTTAAGAAGGCCACCCCGCCACGGGCAGTGTCCTGAGGCAGGGATAGGGAAAGTACAATCAACAGAGAGGAAAAAGGAAGCCAAGAGCTCAAAGGCTGGAGCTGGGCAAGACTTTCATTCTCCAGGCCTCAGTTTCCTCATCTGGAAGGTGGAAATAATAATACCACCTAATGCTAAGGGCTACCGTGAGCATTCAGTGAGTCAGCGTTCTAAAAAATGCTCTGGAACCAGTGCAAAGGCTGGGCACGAAACCTCTTCGGAGGCCTCCCTAATTGTCTCAGACCCCAGTGCTGCTCTCTCCTGGGGGCTCCTAAAACTCATGGTCCAGCCTTCAGTGCCAGCCCTATAGCCTTGATGGAGTGACTGCTTTATTTTGCAGCTACTACCCCCAGCCACGGGATACCTCTTTGCACCCCCATCCCTACCAGACTGAATTTTTCAAGGCAGACAATGGAACTTGATTTGTTGCTGTATTAATTCAAAAACAAGGCCATATAATACTTTGCAAAATTATACTAAAGTTCGTCTAAAAAATAACAATAATAAGCACAAAGAGACAGAGTTGTGAAAACAAATGCAGTGGGGATGGGGAATGGGACTAGATATTGAAACAATTTGATCAGAGCCATCAGAATTTTTTTAGGTGTATATATACTTTACACTCTATTTTGAAGAATCCACAAAACTCCATTCAAAACTCCATTTTGAAGAATCCACATCTTCTACAGAAATCATAGCAGTGCTAGGGCAAAAATAAATGTGTAAGGACATTTGGTGTGGTGTTGTTTGTAACTGTAGGAAAGAAGAAACTACAGAGTCCACCAGTAGGGGTTAGTGATCATTTTACAATATATGTAAATCAAAGTTTAAGGCAACTTATACAGTGATGTAGGTCAGTTTTGTTTTTTTGTTTTTGTTTTTTCAGTAAATCTGGAAAAAACTAGAGGATGAAAATATATTGAGGTGCGGCCATACAAGGCAATACTGAGCAGTTGTTAAAAAAAGAAATGAATGGGTCTATAAGTGCTGAGGTAGGAAGAATGCCTAAGAGATAGCAAGAAACAGAACAGGGAGTATAGTGTGAGTCCATTTCTCTGAAAACATTCTCCCACTGCTGCCTTTCAGTCTTTGTCAAATCTCCCTTGCCCATCTCAGGATGGCAAAATGGCAGATCCTTTGCTTTGCAGGCCCTTAAGAATATTAAAAGTCTGCTCCAACCCACTTTAAGTTCGGCCCCTTTCCATCTTCAAAGTACGTATTGCACAGAGCAACACGAGGCTTATCATTTTAACACATTTATTTCCCACCACGGCCCTCTGAAAGAGGTGCTATGATTATCATCTTCAGTTTACAAGTAAGGAAATTATAGAATAGAGTCGTTAAACAGTTTTCCCTAAGTCGCACAGATCACGTATGGCAGAACCAGTGTTTACAGTGTCAGAATCCATGCTCTTAACCATTCTGTGTGTCACTCTAGGCTCATAGGACTACAGAGAGCACTTTTTCTTGGTTCAGGTTTTCAGTAGGTACAGTATATATCATTAACTAGGTATACTAGCCTTTCCCCTGGTGAGGGACAGATAGCTTGTTTCCAGCATTGTGCTACCTATCACAAACATTGCTGCAATGAACCTCTTTGGTCAGGTATTTTTGTGCATCGTGCAAACATTTTGGTAGGTTAGATTCATAGAAGTCAATCGCCGGGTCAACGTGTAAATTTAAATTTGGATAG
The DNA here is from genome assembly GCF_011764305.1 of Mustela putorius furo. NCBI lineage: Eukaryota > Metazoa > Chordata > Mammalia > Carnivora > Mustelidae > Mustela > Mustela putorius. The sequence continues at coordinate 8,546,598 of NW_025422045.1, read as the reverse complement.
CTGTTCTAGTTACTTATTGCTGTAGGACAAACCACCCCCAAATACAATGCCTAAAGCCACCGCTTTATCTTATTCACAATTTTGCAGGTGAGGAATTCAGGAAGGGCTTAGCTGGACGGTTTATTTTTGCTTCTCTGCCAAGCCAGCCTCCTTACTCACAGGACAAGGCCTCACCACTTCTTGACCTCCCTCTGCAAGTGATGCCATCCCCTCCAGGACTCCCCTGCATGCTTTGGGCTTCTCACAGCTGGTCATTGCAGTTCAGGTAAGAGGCAGGATGTAGAACCTGCTGGGCAAGTTAAGGGATATGCTTGGAACTATAACAGTGTCCTTTTGCTAGATTTTATTGGCCAGAGAACGTAAACACCAGCCCAAATTCAAAGGAAAGGATCGCCGACCTCCTTTCTCTATGGGAGAACTGTCAAAGAATTTGTGATCACCTTTATTCCACCACAGTAGCTATTTCCAAATTGCCCTCCAATATGCTGGTTAGTTTACATTCCTGCAATGTTTGGGGCTGTCTCCCCATACCCTCACCAACACTATACGTTGCAAAACCTTTCATTGGTGCCAATCTGGCAGTTGAAAATGGCATTTCATTGCTACTTTGTTATCTGTTTCTTAAATTATGAGTGAAGGTGAGCATCTTTTCATGTATTTACTGTTCATCTGGAATTTTTCTTTCTTTATGAATTGCCCATTTTTTAATTTGGTTACCTCTTTTTCATGTTGACTTCTAAAATGTGTATATTAAGTATATTAGCTCTTTATCTCACATTCTCTTACAAATAGTGTTCCCAGTGTTTGGTCTTTTAACTTTTCTCCATTTGGGTTTTTAATTTTTTTTTTTATTAAAGATTTTATTTATTTGACAGACAAAAATCACAAGTAGGCAGAGAGAGAGGAAGGGAAGCAGGCTCCCTGCTGAGCAGAGAGCATGATGCGGGGCTCCATCCCAGGACCTTGGGATCATGACCTGAGCCAAAGACAGAGGCTTAACCCACTGAGCCACCCAGGTGCCCCTTTAATTTTTTTTTTTTTTTAAACATGTTCAAATAATCAGTGTTGTACTTTAAGACTTCTGGGTTTTCTGTGGTGTGTTCCTCCCTTTTTCAGAATTTTCGTGCTAGTTTCAAATGTTTATTTTTCCAGAGGAAGATTAATATCATTTTCTGAAGCTCCCTCCCCAATCGTGTTGGTATTTGGCTTGAAATAGCTTTCAATTGATAAACCCCTTAGAGAAAATGCACAACTTTACAATTGGAGGGCAGGGTTGGTCATCACTTTGTTTTGGGTCTTCTATTCTTTTTTTTTTTTTTTAAGATTTTATTTATTTACTTGACAGAGATCACAAGTAGGCAGAGAGGCAGCCAGAGAGAGAGTGGGAAGCAGGCTTCCTGCTGAGCAGAGAGCCCCATGAGGGGCTCAATCCCAGGACCCTGAGATCACGACCCGAGCCGAAGACAGAGGCTTAACCCACTGAGCCACCTAGTTGCCCCGGGGTCTTCTATTCTGTAGGACATTGGGGCTTATTGAGGGGTGGTAGTGCCATCTCAGGTAGGCCCCAGTACCCTGGGCACCTGTAGGGAAGGGAGCCCAAGAGCCCAGCAAGGGGCATAGGCCTGTCCTTGGGAACCCAAGGCCTGGCCAAGGGATGCCTAGAAAACAGCCCAAAGGTACAATCCCAGACCTCCATGCAGGGTGAGTTCTGGCCTCCCTAAAGGAAACATTCCTTGGAGGCCCAGGAGAGGGGCCAGATGTTACCTCAGAGAGCTGGTTCAGGAAGTAAGAGATTTCACAGAGCAGCACCTTGTTCAAGAAACCAAGTAGTAAGGCCTTGGCCAGGGACCATCCTACTGGTCTCAACATCACAGCCATGGGGAGAGGCAGGGATCTGCTCTGGGAACCACAGGTATGGGTGGTGGCTCTGGGCACAGACCTTCAGGCTTGCCTTCCCAACCCTGCTGGGCTCCACTGGCTTCTGGCCACCCTGGGGCCTCAGACTGCAGCATCCAGCTCCTCCTTACCCAGGCAAGGGCCCAGAGGCTTGCCCACAGGCACCCAGGGAGACTGAGTGGCACTCGTGTATTCCCTGATCATTTGTTAAGTGCCTGCTATATGCCCATCTGTGTCCTTGGGATGCAGTAGAGCAAAATTCCTGTCCTTCTGGAGCTGATAGACATAAAATAACTGTGGTGAAAATGTGAAATATCAGGAGATAAGTGCTCCGGAAGACTAGAGGGCGAGGTAAAAGGACTTGGGGGCTGGGGGTGGGAGCAGCGGAGAAGGAAGTCATTGTTTCTGGGGGACATCCATTTGCCCTTCAGCTTGGCTCACCAGTGGGGACCCCGTGCAGGAAGGCCAGGAAGGAGCGCCAGGTGCTTGTTCTCCTGGCTCCTTCCCTGAAGGGTCACAGCTCCTGTCTGGGGGCCCTCTCCCACAGTACTCTTTTTCCTGTTTCCAGCAACCCCTTCCTTCCTTCCCCCTCAAGCCTGGGAGTGGTAAAGTTGCCCCATGCCCCCCGCACTTGGGCATAGCACTCTCCCTTGGGATGTCCTTACATCCTACTCACACCTTTGCGAACAGTCCTCGAATAATCCTAACTGGAGTGCAGTGTTCTGCTGGAACCCTGAGAAACACAGTGGCACCTGCGTGGGCACGAAGGCAGGAAGGTGGTTTGCTGTGTAGATACCTAAGGGAAGGGTGCTCTCTGCAGAGGGGATTACCAGTGCAAAGGCCCGGAGAGGGAAAGTTACATCCGAACTTTTTGTTTGTTGGTTTGTTTGTTTTTGAGATTTATTTATTTATTAAGCGAATGAGCAGGGGGAGGAGCAGAGGGAGAATCTTTAAGCAGACTCCCCAACGTGGGGCTCCATCTCATGACCCTAAGATCGTGACCTGAGCTGAAATCAAGAGTTGGACACTCAACTGCCTGAGCCACCCCAGGTGCCCTGGTATATCTGAACGTTTTGAAGAAAAGCAAGAGGCCAGAGTGGCTGGAGCAGAGGGGAGGAGAGAGGATTAGCACATGGTATTAAAGAGGTGGGTTTTGGGAGGTAAGGCCACTGGAGGCCCCAACTGAGAAGGCTGTTCTTCAACACTATTGCTCTGCTGCTATGTGGAGAGCCAGCTGTGGGGGCTCAGAGGTGGAAACAGGGAGGCCAGTGAAGGGGCTATTGCAGTATCTCAGGTGGCTGAGATGGCAGGAGGGAAGACATGAGCCCACAGGATTTGCTAGCAGGTTAGATGTGGGGGTTCAAGAACAAGGAGGCAAGGGTGCTTCAGGGTCTCTGGCCTATTGGACTTGTCTGGGCTGCTAGGTTTCGTGTGGCGGCCCTGCACCCATCCAGCCTGGCCTTCACGTCTGTCCCTCTGGGGGCCGCAGACCCATCTCTTCTCAGGCGTGCCGACTGGTCTGCCAGCCACTTCCAGGTGGGGTTCTTGAACAGATCTCAGCCCCTCTACTTGGGGCCATCTCTCTGCTGGTCCTTGACCCTAGGATAGGAGTAGATTCTGGGTCTGGGGCACTGGGAACAGGGGCAAAGCCAGATCCCAAGAGGCAGCCCCAGTGAGCTGACTATTGCTCCTCTAGTGACCAGCTTTCTGGGGGTACGCCTAGATCCACACTCTTCAGCCTGGGCCCTGTGGGTCAGCCAGACTCAAACATGACCTCCTTCTTCTTCCGTCATTCTCTTGGCTGGCTTCCTCTCAAGTTCCAGGCCTCTGTGGGGCCATCTGAGGCCTCAAGTGAAGAGCCTGCCCAGGGATGGCCCAACCCTTCCTCAGGGACTTTGTCAGCCTTGGCCCCTCTTGCTGGACATGGTCTTTCAGAATTCCGGTTTGGAGGGCCTCCTCCCACAACATCCTGTGGAATCACTTGGCGAGGTTGTCACTGCCTCAGCCACTGGATACCAGCTGAGTGCCTTCTGGACCAGCCAGACCTGGCCTCCACTGATAATAGCACCACCATCTAGACGTCCCCTGAGCCGGCTCCATGCTGAGATCTTCTCAGGCCCATCCACCCAAGTCCGCGGGGGTCCATCTAGCACTGATGGTCAGTTATAAGAGTGGGTTCTGAGGTATACTCTCTCCCACTGGTCCGCATCTGACCTTGGGCAGTCACCTAACACTCCACGTCTCCATTCCCTCAGCTGACCTCCTGGTGTCCCTCCCACATTGGAGATCCTCATAAGTACTTTCTGAAGAAGTTACTCAATGCAATACATTTAACACAGTGCCTGACCCACAGTACATGCTCAGTAAAAGAGCTACTTATTCATTTATTTGACAGAGAGAGACAGCGTACAAGTAGGCAGAGAGGCAGGCAGAGAGAGAGGGGGAAGCAGGCTCCCTGCCAGAGCCTGATGTGGGGCTTGATCCCAGAACCCCGAAACCATGACCTGAACCGAAGGCAGAGGCTTAACCCACTGAGCCATCCAGGTGCCCCAAAAGAGCTATTCAAATCATCCCAATCTCTAGGTGAAGAAACAGAGGTTCAGAGAGAAATGGAACTTCTCCAGGACTACAGGCTAGGAAACGGTGGAGTCAGTTTCCCCTGTGCCCTGAGCCATCCATCTACCCCTGCTGTTGTCCCCTTCTTCCCTTCCACTGTGAGGCCCGCACAGAGTAGGTGTCAGCCCATAAGGAAACACATAGAGAAGCCAGGAGCTTATACTCTAAGAATCCCCAGGGGAGGGGAGGCACCTGTCTTCATGGGAGGTACAAAGATGAGTTAAATAGTCTCAGCTCACAGGGGCTGCCCAGTCTGGAGCTGGGAGCCACAGTGCTCTGGGAGCCTCATCCTTTCCTATGTAGAAGATTCAGGAAACCGCCAAGGAGGGGTAACACCAGAGATTCAGGGACACGACTGGCTTGTTGAATCATACAGGTCACAAGAAATAGGGACCACACAATCTGAATTTTTAAAGACAGTCTTGGGTTTTAATTCTGGGACATCCTGTCCCATTGTTGGATAAAGCATCGAACGACCCAAAGAATCCAATATGGTAGCACTGAATTGACTTCTTACAATCGGGGGTGGGGGTCACAAAAATCCATGGTACTCCACATGTCCTAAGCTTGACTTGGGGAAATAGGGCCAGGTACACAGATGCCACCTGCCCCAGCTTTATGGGTGTGTGTATGTCCTCAGAGACACTAACACCAGCCAAAGCTAAGGGTCATCCACTCCCGGGTCATTCAGTGACTCACTGGCTTGAGCAGCACCCTCTGCCTGCTCCAGCAATGATCCTCGCCCCCCGTGCTGGGCACTGTTAGGTCTGGAGCGGCTGTGTGAATCCTCAGAGAAAACACCCTTGCCTTGTATACTGCTTGTCCAGATGGAGGAGCAAGGCCTGGTAGAGGCAACACAAGGTTTTGGCTAGAATATCTCTGATCAAGGCTGCTGCCCAGATATGGTGGCTTTGCTCCCTTAGCACAGCTCTGCAACCTTAGCGTTTTGCTACAGACCTGCCTTTCACATGGACTCCTGCCAGGACTTTTGGTTTCAGTTTCTGAGAGCCAAGAAACAAGTCCTGCCCTTTCTCTCTGCTGCCCTTCACACACTCTCTCTTCCTCCTCTGTCTCTGCCCTTCCTTCCTTTCCCTCCCTGGTAAAACACCGGGCCTCTGGTCCCCTGCTCTGAGGGAAAGGATCAGTAAAAGGGGGAAGAGTGGAGTTAGAGGAGAGAAGAGAATCACCAGAGAAATCGCTCCATTACCAGGGCTGCTTACTGTGCAACTCTAGGGGATGCAGATTTAACATCTTGAGTTTGTCCCTGGGAAGCAGATAAGTTACAGCTGAATTCAGCCTCAGGGTCTCCTTTACCCTGGGGGAAGGAGGTGGTTGTCCCCCTGACTGCAACCGGGACCTGGAGTATTCTTCCATTGGGGAATGATGGTGGGAGCCCCGTGAAGTCACCCAGAGAGGCTGTGTCCTGGAACCTCTCCAAACCTCGGTTTCCTTCCCCAGTGAAATGGGTGTGATAATAGTCAACTTGCAAGTGGCTGTGAGGAATAAAGGGAATACTGTGTGTTGTGGCACTGGCCCAGAGAAGGTGCTCAGAGGGAAGAGGAGAGGGCCCTGCAGGGCTCAGGGAGCTGGCCTCCCTGACTGAGGATAGGCCTGCAGAGGACAGTGGAACCACCAGGCCCAGCCACTGCCTGAACTCATGCTCCAGGGCAGGAAACCTACCTGGTTTCTTTTGGGTCCTATAGGCCACCATCTAGCTTTCCTCTGCTGTGGGCTACCCCCCCCCCTTTGCATGACCGCACTTCCTGTATGCTTAGAGACAGCATAGCTCTGCAGGAACCCCCAAAAAGCCCAAATCCCGTAGGCTGGCCTACAGCCCCACCCTCTGCCCTACCACCCCTGCGGCTCACCAGCAACCTTGAGCTATCTGACACCCCCAAACAAGCCATGCATTGTCACACCCCCAAGCCTTTGCCCATGCTCTGTCCCTCCCGTGTCACATGCATGCTTTCTCCCCTCTCCCTGCCTCACAAGAGAGCTAAATCCCACTCATTGTTTAGAGACCAGCTCAAATGTCGCCTTCTCTGGGAAGCCTTTCCCAGTCTTTCCAGTAAAGAAAATAATCACCCTTCCTGTTGGCTCCATCAACTCCACACTCTGTCAGAAGTGCTGTGGGGCTGTCAGTCAGGTCCCTACCCAGCCTCAGTGCCCTCATCTATGAAATGGAGGCAAATCCCCTATCCCAAGGGGTACAGTATTGGAGGACTTCAGGAAAAGGGGACACATGAAGCCCCTAACCATAGTGTGGGCATGCAGTCCATGCCCAGTAAACCCTAGCTGGCCCTTTAATTCCAGCGGGCCAACGGGGCAGGGAGCAGGAAGGGTGGGTCAGGCATCCTTTCCATCCATTTATTTCTGCCCTTTTCAATGGGTCCTCAGGTTCCCGCCCAGGGATGCTGACAGCCCACCTCTCATTGGAAACCAACAATGATTGACAGGCTCCAAACCCAATGATTGACCTAGTCCTTCCTGGAGCAGGTGGCACGCCCCACTGCCCTCTTTGGAGCCGCTATCTGAGGAAGGCAGAGGCCTGGAGTAATTTGGGGGGTGGGAGTGATAGGTCTGACTTCCATGGGTACCCTTAGGTTGGCCTGTGCAGCCTGCCCGCCCCACCGATGACTCAGGTCTACTCCCCACCCTTCCCCTTCAGGAAGAGGCCCTGTCATAATCGCAGTTATGCTACCTAAAAATAGCTTCAGTTCACAGATACTGCATGAACACCAGGCCTTTCCACTCAGGGAAGAGGAAGGCTGTTTCCCCAGTGCATTCTCCCTCAGCCCCTCTTCAAAAACAGATCCTCTGGGGTGGAGTCCTAATGCTTCATGGATGGCTTCAGCAGCTGCTTCCTCCCCTGCTTGGGTGCAGAAGGCTTTTTGCTGCTTTGCGATCAGCTCCTCACATGTTCTCATTTGTCCTTTACACCAGAGATATGGGGCAGAGCAGCAGAGGTTTTTGTACCCATTTTGCTGATGCAGAAACCCAGACCAAGGGAGGGGAGGTGACTTGCCCAAGATCACACAGTGAGCTGGTTGTAGAGCTGAGGTTGGGCACCCGACTCCTCCTACAGTATTCTGTCTGCTCCAGCAAATGTCTCCTCGGAAAATGCCGTGGTCACAAGCAAGGCAAAAAGAGAAAGGGGAGAAGGGAAAGGTTGGACAGAGCACAGATTTGAGGAGCAAGACATTCTTGCAACAAATGTTTGTCAAGCTCCTGCTGTGTGCCAGGCACCACACCAGACCCTAGTGATATAGCAAGGAGCAAAAAGTCTACTTCCTGCTACCATGGAGTTCTATAGTTTAATGGAATGAGAGTTAACATTTACTGGCCATGTTCTTTATACCAGATGCTTTACAAAGCACTTTTCCATGTAATATAGAATTTAATTCTTACTAACATCCCTATAAGGTAGAATATTGGACGTTTGTCATTTGTGTTGGTCTCCTAGCATCTGAAATCCCTTCCAGTGTAGGGGTATTCTTTACTCGTGAGGAAGAGCCCAGCTTCCACGACTGAGACTAAGCATGCCAGATGCTCCCTGTCCCAGCCTCCCGTGCAGCTTGAGGCTGGGCATGTGACCAACCTTGGCCAATTAGCACAACCACCCCAGACTCCATGTTCAGGCAGTAACTGTATGGATCCATCCTGGCAGTCAGTTAAGGACGACAGGAGCCCCATCTGGTTTCCAGAGGCACCAACTGCCATTCATGGGGGCAGAGTCCCTCATTCACTGCTCATGGAGCCAGTGTCTGTACCCAGTGGTAGCAGGTCGTGCTGTCCATCCAGCTGTGTGGAGAGACTGAACATGGGGGATAGTGGAGAAAGGAGAAAATCTTGCACTGCCTGTGGTGGGGATTCTTGCTGCTTTCCCCCAGGAGCAAGTGGGTGGGGTAGAACCTAGAAATGGCAGGGAGTCTGGAGCAGGGGTAAGACTTACTCAAAGGCCTTCCAGTCTGAGTCTAGTGATCTGGGCTGGGATAGAAGTGGGCACTGGATTGTGGCTGCATAATCCTCCCTACCTGAATCCCTGGAGAGCCCCTGTCTGTTCTCAGGCTGTCTCTTTTCTCCCACCCACCGTCCTCACCAACCCACTGACCCAGGCTAAGTTTTAGACCCTTGACCTCTGCCTGGACCCCTGTAACAGCTTCCCTTTGGTCCCCCTGCTTCAGCTTTGTGTCCTTGCATCCATGTACTACCATCCTTCTTCCTGGAGTCAGGGTGAGCCCCTGGGACACATGACTAATAAAGTCACACCTTTCCTTAAGCACCTGCCAGGATATCCTCACCCACAAATGCAACGCCTAGCACTCAAGCCCCTTAAACCCTGACTATGCACATCAATCCTCCACCCCCGTCCCAGAGCCCTGATCCCACACCTCTTTGTCCAGTCATCGCACTCCATTGCCACTGTGCCCTGTTCCTTCCACTTTCTTGCAGTTTTTTGCTTGTGCTGTTCCCTCCATTAGGAATGCCCTTCCCTAACCCCTCTACTCTTCTAATAAAATTTCATTTGTTCTTAAGGCAGCTTCAAGGGCCATGAAGCTTCCCTCAACCGCACCTTGACTCCTAGTACTAGTACTAATTCCTTTTTCTTGTCAAGGAGAAGTTCTGTGGTATGTATAGGTACACAGGTTGCTGCTGCCTAGATCAGGGACTTTGATGTGAAGAAAGCTGTGCCTGTGGGACCAAGAACCTGGGCTCTTGGTCAGACAGACCCAGGTTCCAGTCTAGGCTTTGCCATTTCCATGCTGGGCCATCATGGGCAAGTCAGTTCACCTCTTCAATGCTCCATTTCTTCAGCTCCATTGGGCCCCATGACAAATTAGTGGTTTCCGTATCCGTCTCTTCTGTGAACTATGAGCAGCCCCTCCAGGCCCAGGATTGTCTGGGGCATGGGGCCCTTTACTACCCACCAAAGCCCTCTTTTCTCTGTGTCTCAGCTCCCCCACTTTCAGATCCACTTTCCACTATGGAAGCGTGAAACAGGTCAGAGGGGGACAAAGTGGGAGCCTCCAGTTGGGCATCTCGTGGCACTCAGGGAGAAGTGCGTAGTTGTGCCCCATCTGTGTGACTAGCGGCTGACAGGTACAACTGTGTAAAAACTTGGGGTTGTATAAGTGTGTGTCTGTGGGGACACACGGGCTTGTCTGTGTGTATTTGTATAGCTGCTGTGGTTGTTAATTCAGAGCAAAAAAGCCCACACTTCCTGTTAAGAATCAATTAGAGCATTTTTTTAAAAAGACTTTATTTATTTGACACACAGAGAGAGAGAGATCACAAGTAGGCAGAGGGAGAGGGAGAAGCAGACTCCCCGCTAAGCAGGGAGCCAGATATGGGGCTCCATCCTGGGACCCTGAGATCATGACCTGAGCCAAAGGCAGAGGCTTAACCCACTGAGCCACCCAGGTGCCCCCAACTAGAGCATTTTTATAGAAGCCCCACATCTCCCCAGAAGTGTCAACAGACTTAGGCGACGAGAAGTGGGCAAGGCAAGGCAGGAGGTTGGGAGCAGAGGGCAGGACTCCTAGGTTCTTGTCCCATTCTGTGGCCAAGTCATGGCATGACCCTAAACAAGTGACTGTACTTCTCTGGGCCCCCATTTCCCTTTCTGTAAAAGGGTGGGGGGTTAGACTAGGTGATCTCTGAACTCTGCTGCTCCCTCATTTTCGGAGATCCACATTAGCACCCAGAGTACACTCTTCAGAGGGAGACAGCACTCACAACCCAGATGTTCCGCTGAGCATACGCCTCATGCTGTGGATCTCACCCTTCCCTGGCCATCCTTGGAAGCACCTAGCCTCTTCCTTGAAGTTGTATCACGGAGGGGACAGGAAGGAAGTTTCCACTGGGAAGGACTTATCAGCAGCCAGGCTCCCACCCTCGTCAGTAACTTCCTCTCCACCCCCATCCCTACCCTAACCTCCTCCCTCCCAGTTCCCACATCCTCAACCAGAAGAGAAACAAATTAGTTCCTCAATCTGAAAAGGCAGGAGTCCCTGCCCTTTCTACCCACCCCATCTACAGTGGGTGAGAATACATGGGGAAGAGTCTGGTTTCACAGTCAAGGCTGGTCTCCTCGTATTACAGATGAGAAAACCATAAACGGAGAAGGTCGGTGACTTGCTCAAGGCACGCAAGTGAGATGGTGGCAGTGCCAGGATTGAACTCAACTTCCCACAGGCCTTTCCATACCATCAGGCTGCCCCTCCATGGAGGAAGCTCCCCAATTCATTCTCAGAGCACAAGAGCAGGAGCTTATACTGCAGCCTAGGGACCTGGAGTAGAGGCCAGGAGGCACTTCTCAACCTAGAATTGGTAGACCTGAACAGGTGCCAAAGTAACAGCTCCTCCCAGACATGCCTTCAGAATAGGCTACCCTTGAATGCAGCAGCTCCTTATGGTGAGGGTGATGGCTGAGGAGGCCAGGTTTCCTGCTCAAGTTATCTTTGCAGGGAAGGCAGGCAAGACTGAGAGGAGGAAGAGAGTTAACTTGGCCAGGCCCCATGTTCAGTGCTCCCACCTATGCCCGTGACAGCTTTAGGGGAGAGGATCCTTATTTTATAGATCAGGAAACTGAAGCTCAGAGAAGTTAAGTGACTTTCCCAAGGTCATATAGTTAGAAAGCACAGTTGATCACTGAACAATGCAGGAGTGCAGAACCCTGGCACAGTTGAAAATCTAAGTGTAAGTTTTGATTGCCCCCAAACCTAATTAACTACTTATAGAGTACCGTTGACCTGAATGAATCCTTACTGATACCATAAACCATTGACTAACATCAGCTCATTGAACTCAAGATTTCATAGATGCTATTGCTTGGAAATAGGCAGAAGAAATTGTTTTTGTTTTATCTTTTGATGCCCTTTACCCATTTCTCCCCCCTTCCCCCCAACTTCTAGCAATCACCAATCTCTTCTCTGTTTCTATGTGCTTGGGTTTTTTTTTTTTTAATTTTTGTTTTTGTTTTTTAGATTCCACATGTAAGAGAGGTCATATGGTTTCAGCTTTCTCTGTCTGACTTACTTAGCGTAATGCCCTTGAGGTCCATCTGTGTCGTTGCAAATGGCAAGATTTCATTCCTTTTTCTTTTTGCCGCTTGGCAAGCAGTGGTTTATTAAGGAGACTTACAGAGAGAAGCATGTCTTAGGTGGCAGCAAGATAAATAGATCTTTGGCGATTTCAGTCCTTTTTGTGGCTGAATAATATTCTAATATTATTCTAATATCATTCTATATTATATTCTAATAATATTCTACTATATACATATACTACAATTTCTTTATCCATTCATCCATTAATGAACATTTACATTGTTTTCATCTTGGCTATTGTAAATAATGCTGCAGTGAACATGGGAGTGCAGATATCTTTTCAAATTAGTGTTTTCATTTTCTTCAGATTAATACCCAGAAATAGAACTGCTGGATCGTATGATAATTCTGTTTTCAATTTTTTTTTAAGATTTTAATTATTTGAGAGAGAGAGAGCAAGAGAGGGAATACAAGGAGGGCGAGTGGCTGAGGGAGAAGCAGACTCTCACTGAGCAGGGAGCCTGATGTGGGGCTCCATCCCAGGACCATGGGATCCTAACCCGAGCCGAAGGCAGGCGCTTAACCACTGAGCCACCCAGGCTCCCCTGTTTTCTATTTTTTTTTTAAAAGATTTTATTTATTTATTTGACAGAGAGATTACAAGTAGGCAGAGAGGCAGGCAGAGAGAGAGAGAGAGGAGGAAGCAGGCTCCCTGCTGAGCAGAGAGCCCGATGCGGGACTCGATCCCAGGACCCTGAGATCATGACCTGAGCCGAAGGCAGCGGCTTAACCCACTGAGCCACCCAGGCGCCCCCTGTTTTCTATTTTTTGAGGAACTGCCCTACTACTTTCCATAGTGGCTGCACCAATTTACATGCCCACCAATAGTACACAAAGGTTCCCTTTTCTCCACATCCTCATCAACACTTATTTCTTGCCTTTTTGACACTAGCCATTCTAACAAGTGTGAGGTGGTATTTCCCTGTGGTTCTGATTTGCATTTCTCTGATGCTTAGTGATGTTGTGCTTCTTCTCCTTGAACCTGTTGGCCATCTGAATGTCTTCTTTTGAAAAATACATATTCAGATTTTCTGCCCATTTTTCCATCAAATTGTTTGGGGGTGTTGCTACTTTGTACAAGTTCTTCATTTTATTTTTTATTTTTTTATTTGAGAGAGAGAGTAAGAGAGAGCATGAGCAGGGGTGGGGAAGAGGGAGAAGCAGGCTCCCAGCTGAGCAGGGAGCCCAAAGCTCGATGCTCCATCCCAGGACTCTGGGATCATGACCTGAGCCAAAGCTAGATGTTTAATCAACTGAGCCACCCAGGTGCCCCCTTTTATCTTTTTTTTTTTCATGTATTTTAGACATTAATGCCTTATCAGATAAATAACTGGGGCAAATATTTCCTCCTATCGGTACATTGCCTTTTTATTTTGTTGATGGTTTTCTTTGCTGTGCAGAAGCTTTTTAGTTTGATATCGTCCCACTTCTTTATTTTTTCCTTTTGTTACCTTTGCTGTCAGATTCAAAACCCTACACTAAGACCTGTGTCAAAGGCCTTGTGGCCCATGTTTTTTTATAAGAATTTTATGGTTCCAGGTCTTACATTCACGTCTCTAATCTATTTTGAGTTAATTTTTGTATATATGTTAAGATAGTGATCTAGTTTCATTCTTTTGTTTCTGTTGTCCAGTTTTCCTAACACCATTTACTGAAGAGACTGTCCTTTCCCCATCGTAGATCCTTGACAGCTTTGCCATATATATATAGGTTTATTTCTGGGCTCTCTATTCTGTTCCATTGATCTCTGTGTCTGTTTTCATCCCAATACTATACTGTTTTAATTATTATAGCTTTGTAATAAGAGTTTAAAATCAGGGAATGTGATGTCTGCAGCTTTGTTCTTTCTCTGCACTAAATTTTGAAAGGAATTAAAGATTTAAAGCAAGATATTAAATGGAAAATGGAGTTCAGGTAACAAAAATCTGGAAAATGATGTGTGAATGGATGGAGCTTTAGAAACAGTGCTCGAAAGCCTCTGGTCAGAGGCAGTGAATACGGGTTTCTGCCTGACCACCCTGGTGGCAAACACCTGAGGGACCCCTGAGTGTGGTGCCCCTGTCCAGTCCTCAGGGCCCTGCAGGCCTGGGCTCAGGTGTGTGTGCAGGGGCCAGTCCTAGGGAGATGTGGGTGGGGGAGGGGATCGTCTGAGCTTCTGGGGAAGGAGGCAGGCAGGGAGAAGTATGAAATGGAGCCACTGGGCACCTGGAGTCGGCGTGGAGGAGAGGCTGAAGCTCTCCCCATGGCCTGCTATGTGTGGGTGCCCCTTCCTCCCCCAGTTTTAGGTCCTCATTTTGGGTCCCGGTTCCTACTCTCCTCTGTCTGTATCAGTTTCAGCCTTGCTCACTTTCTGAGGAGCCATCCAGGCAAGAGGGAAACTCTGGGCCTCCCTAAGGGGCAACTGCATCCCTGGGCGTTCTCTCCTGGGCCTGGCCAAGGGAGCCAGTTCCATACGGCTGAACATCAGGCCGGGCAGCTGGCCGGCCTCTGGGACCCAGGGGACTAAGGGAGGATGCCGAACCCAGAGAGGGCCTGCCTGGCTGACCCTGCAGTCTGGGGTCAGTCCCACAGGGGCATGTCATCAAGGAGGTCAAGTAAACTCACTCCAAAGCTAACACAGAAGAACCCCCGGGGCAGCAGGGGACCAGCATCTTCCTGGTCAGGAGGAAGCCCTGTTGGGGGGGTTGGGGAGGAGCTCCATTTTCCTTCAGCCCCTTGCCATTCCTGGCTCTTGGATCTGCCCAGCCTGCCTTCATTGCTCATGGCCTGTTCACTCACTCAGAATTGGAATACTGAGTGATCATATTCGTCAGTAAACATTTCTAGGATGTTTTCCCTGCAAACTCTGGGCCAAGTGTTCTTCACACAGGATTTTATTGAATCTTCACAAGAACGATGAGAGTAGATCCTGTTATTATATAAGCTGAGTCTCAGGGAAGGGAGCTGTCTTGCCCAATGCCAGACGAAGGGCAAGGAAGAGCCAGAATTCAATCTGATTCTGAATGGGTACTCTTTTCCCCATCCGCATGAAGGAGAGCTCACCACTGGAAAAGAAGTCAGTTCTTCAACTTAGACTTGATCTCCAATTGAAATCCAAAGCCCACCCCCTGGGAAAAGCCACCCTCGAAGCTTTCTTTACTACTGTCCTTTACCTTAGCACCATAAATGATTTCTCACTCACCACCTCATGTAGTTCATGCCAGCAAGGTCAGATATGATGCCCATTTTATAGCTGAGGAAACCAAGACCCAGGGAAGGGTGACCATAGGCTACAAACCCCTGAACAACATCGTGACCCTCCCCTCTCTTGGGTCTGCCATTCTATCCACACACATCTCTCTCAGGACCTGTCTCCCAGAACACATTGTGGTAGGAGGGAGAGGAGCCAGCAAGAGGAACCAGGGCCCAAGAGGGAGGGTGATGAAGGGAACACGTGGTTTGTAAGGAGAGGGCAGACTATCTGGGCCTTTGGGCCATCCTGATTGCAACCTCATGCCCTTTCTAGACTTCCAGAGCCCCCTGTAGAAATGTAAGGGCCACCCTTTGTGAAAGCAAGAGCCGTTGTGCATCCTCTCCCCTACAGTTATCCTGCCAGCAGCCTATCCTCTAGCCAAAAGACCTCCAGTTCCTCAACCATTCCACTTAGGACATTGTCTAATTATGGTGAGTGTACATGGAGAGGAAGAATGAAGATTCAGGGCTGTTTCAGTTGAGTTGAACAGTGTGAGTGTCTGTTTGTGGGAGAAGATGCTTCTGCTAATGGACTGTTAGAAGCATTCAGCTGGAGAACTGTGGATTGCTCACTGTCCAGTGACGGTGGGGAGTTGAATTTCACTTACGTCAAGTAACCAGACTGGCATTCAGGTTTCCAATGTAACTGAAAAATAGTCTTTAAAAACTCAGGATCCACTTTTTAAAATTTTTAAAAATATTTTATTTATTTAAATTTTTTTTTAAAAGATTTATGTATTTATGTGTTTATTTGTTTGACAGACAGAGATCACAAGTAGGCAGAGAGGTAGGCAGACAGAGAGGAGGAAGCAGGCTCCCTGCCGAGCAGAGAGCCCGATGTGAGGCTCGATCCCAGAACCCTGGGATCAGGACCTAAGCTGAAGGCAGAGGCTTTAACCCACTAAGCCACACAGGCGCCCCTTTATTTATTTAACTTATTTGAGAGAGAGTGAGAGAGCATAAGCAGAGGGGAGGGGAAGAGGGAGAAGCAGACTCTGTGCTGAGCAGGGAGCCTGATGAGGGACTCAGTCCCAGGACACCAGGATCATGACCCCAGCCGAAGGCAGACACTTAACCAACTAAGACACTCAGGCACCGCAGGATCTAATTTTTAAATGGGGGTGTCTCCTCTAGGTCAGGGGCTCTTCACCTTTGTGTATGCTATAGCCTGCTTTGTCATCTGGTGAAGCCTATAGACCCCATTTCAGAATAATGTTAAATGTACACAATAAAATAACATAGGCTTATAGAGGAAACCAACTAACTTAAAATATGTTTAACAAAAATATTTTTTTCTTTTTTTAAATAAAGATTTTATTTATTTGTTTGACAGAGAGTGAGAGAGGGAACACGAGCTGGGGGAGTGGAAGAGGGAGATCAGGCTTGGAACCTAACATGGGGCTTGATCCTGGCACCCTGGGATCAGGACCCAAGCCAAAGGCAGACATCTAATGACTGAGCCATGCAGGCACCCTCCCAAATTTTTTTGATGTAGTAATGGTGCTTCCTATTTGAGGCATGAAATATCAAGATCTAGCAATAGGTCTAATAACTACTGTAGTTTTGAAATAGTGATGAACGTAAACCATATTTTGAAATATCTGAAAAACTATAACGGTGATTTGAAAATATCTGTAACTCTATCAGTGACATCATCACAGGTCCTCCCTATATGGCTGTGGTTTGTTGTCACATCACTGAAGAGAAAAAATTCAGGTAGAGGTCAGTGAAAATAAAGATGTATTTTTTTCTCTTCTAGATTTTTCGATTCCTTGAATTCTCTTCTTAGATCTTTGGGGAATCCCACAGACCTCAGATTAAGAACTCCTGGTCTAATTCTGTCTTGTATTTTATAGCATGTATATGTAATTGTATCTAATGTAGTTAACCTGATTAAATTTGCAAATAAAGTGCCTCTCAGGTAGTAGGTCTCAGTAAAGGAGGGTCTTTTGGGGCTATGGTTACTCTACTCAGCATTCTTCAGGGGAAAGTGCAGCCTCTTCTCACGTGTAGAAGGCGAAGCTCCCTAGGCTGCATAGAGACACTGCCCCAGATGCTTTGAGAGGGCTCAGCCCTGAGCCAGGCCTTCCCCCACCCGCATGACTTTTGTGCCCCTGCTCTTTTTAACACGACTCAGCAGGAGAGGAACCAAATTAGGTCTGGGGTTATTTTGACCGGCCTTCAACCCTGGGGAAGCTCTGGCCTCCCAGGCACTCTGAGGCCCCTCAGGCCTTCTGCACCCAGGGCCCAGAGCCGTCTGCATTGTGGGAATCCCCCGGAAGCTCTTAGGCGCCTGTTTCCCCTCTTGACTCATTCGTGTGCAGGAGGAGCACAGTCACGAGCCAGCGTGACTAGGTCAGCACTGACAGGCTCACAAGACACTTGGCTGGAAATCAGGCCACAAACATGGGCGGTGAGTTGGGAGGCCTGCAGAGCCTGGGGAACAAACAGAAACTAGAGGAGAGGTCCACTCCAGCTCCTCCGGCCTCAGGAAGCGGCCCAGCCAGAGCTCAGGCTCTGACTCCCCAGAGCTCATCCCCCCACACCTCCTGTACAGCCTCCTGCCCATTGCCAGGCCACCCTTCCCCCTGCCCAAATTGTCAGTGCCGTGGCAGACTTGTGCCCATCTGTGTGGCCCAGGTCTGCCACTGTCTTCTCCTGCTCCAGAACACGTCCCCCTCAGCCTTTCCTTTCTGCTTTCTAATCAAAACCCATCTGTTCAAACAACAGAAAAACAAACAAAACAAAACAAAATGAAAAAAAAAACAGTTGTTTTGTGTCCCTTCAGCCTCTGCTGTCCAGGACAGCTCCCAGTTAGATGAGGTATATAGAATTTGGAATTAAAGATCTGTATTCAAAAAAAAAAAAAAAGATCCGTATTCAAGTGCTGGTTCTGATTAGCTACAAAATCCCCTGCCTCTCTGAGCCTTATTCAGTGTCCTCATCTACTGCATGGACAGTTTAAGTGCTTGTCCGTGTTTAAATTCATAGCTGTTATGAGAATCAAAAACATTTATTTATTTATTTATTTATTTATTTATTTATTTATTTTTAAAGATTTTATTTATTTATTTGACAGAGATCACAGGCAGGCAGAGAAGCAGGCTCCCTGTTAAGCAGAGAGTCCGATGCGGGGCTCGATCCCAGGACCCTGAGATCATGACCTGAGCCGAAGGCAGCGGCTTAACCCACTAAGCCACCCCGGCGCCCCTCAAAAACATTTTTAGATGTGAAATCACTTTATAAAGTTTCACAGCCATTTTCAAAGCACTTTCATAGCTATAATACAGGACCCATGGCTGATAAGTTCCATCCGCAAAGTCTTTCTGGAACAGCACAATGGAATGGCTTTAGTGGGAGTGTTTGGTGGAGAGAGCCATCTAACCAGAGGGCCCTGCCACACGTTCCTACCTTGCGTGGGAATCGTATCTCCACAAAGGCCCTTGTAGGCAGAATCTGGTCTGGAATATGGGTAGGAGTTTGCAAACTCCCACAGAATGATCCCCAGCCCCCAGATGATACTGACTTGCTTCTGCTTTAGATGTGATTCACCAGTTTGTCTCAACCATTGTTAAGGGGAGAGGAGAAGGAAGGATCAAACATCTGTTTCTGAGGAGGAAAGCCGGGAGGTGCAGGCCCATGTGGCTCACAGGAAGGCATTTTTTTTTCTTTTTCTTTTTTTTTAAAGATTGTATTTATTTATTTGAGAGGGAGATCACAAGTAGGCAGAGAGGCAGGTAGAGAGAGGGGCAAGCAGGCTCCTTGCTGAGCAGAGAGCCTGACTCAGGGCTCCATCTCAGGACTCTGAGCAGAGGCTTAACCCACTGAGCCACGCAGGAGCCCCAGGAAGGCATTTTCAAACTGTTTGTTAGCGTGGGGGCCTGGAGTGTGACCTGCTAGGGAATCTTGCAGGGGTTTAGCCCCAGAAGGCCTGGATCCCAAACTCTGCTAAACCACACCCAAACTGTGTGCCCATGGTCATCTCTGGGCCTGCATTTCCTGTCTGTACAAGGCCTGTGGTAATCCTCAAGTCAGCAGAATAGCGGAGCATTCATGGGTTCACAAGACAGCTGGGTTGCAGGGAAAGGTGCCCACCTGCCTAGCCTCCCAGTGTCTGTAGCCTCAATGAGGCCCACCCAGCACAGCACTTGTCTGGGCCTCCCACGTGTCTATCTCCCCGTCGGGTGGGTTCCTATGAGAGATCGAGCAGCACTTTTTCATCTTCCACTTGCATTCATTGTGCACACAGGCCGCATGGAGGCTGGAGAGCGGTGCACCTGTGATTATTTCAGAACTCACACTGTAGCCAGGCCAGACGCACAGGAAGGCCCCTTGCTCCCTGGAAGGCCAGGATCTCCTGTCTACATTAGTGTTGTTTTCAGAGATTTCATTTAGTGTTCCCCTCTGGGGTCATAGAAAATCTCATGCCCAGCCAGTAGTAGCTCCTGTGTCTGGGATCGCTCCATCAGTGCCCTTTCTCCTGCTTTGGGGCCAGTTTGATTCAAACCCCAGCTCTGCTGCTGACTAGCTATACCCTTGGGCAGAGCACTTAAACATTCTGTGCCTGGGTTTCCTCTTCTGTAAAATGGGAAAAATAATTTAATCTACTGCTGGGTAGGTGTATATTCAGCTTGATAAGAAACGTCAAATTTGTTTTCTAAGGGGGTCGTGCCATTTACATACGCAATAACTGCCTAAGAGATGTTATAATATGTAATATGATATAAGATGGTAACTGAATTTTCTAGGTTGAATATTGAATAATTATTTAAACACGGTCCCATGATATTTCAGAAGGGAAGGGAAAAGTATGGCTTGCTTTCTTACTTATGAATTCCAGTGTATACAGCCTATCAAATGACACTCAGGATAATACAAGAGTATTCCCTAACAAGAAAATCAAAATGTCCAAAGCCAAGTTTAAGGTAAAGATACTTTAATTCATTCATGTCTGTATGGGCTCTTTGCGATTTTTAAAGACATCTGATTCTCTGGAGGTTAGAAGGGTCCATATCCCCTTCAACCTCTGTATTATCAAACTTTGAAATTTTTGCCGGCCAAATGGATGTAAAATGGTATTCATTATGGTGCTTGTTTGCACTTCTCTGAATGCTAATGCAGTTGGGTATGCCTTCATATGCTTATTAGCCATACACATTTTCCCTTTGGTCAAATGCCTATTCATATCCTCTGCTCATTTTTCTCTTGTATTGTTTATCTTTTCGTTTAACTGATTTGTAGGAGTTCTCTATTTTTTCCTATATACTGTTTTTAAGAAGACATTTATTTATTTTGAGAGAGAGTGTGTGAGCAGAAGGAGAGATAGAGGGAGAGGGAGAGAGAGAAAGAGTCTCTGACACAGGGTTCGATCTCACAACCTTGAGATCATGGCCAGAGCCGAAATCAAGCAAGAGGCTTAACTGACTGAGCCACCCAGGTGCCCCTTCCTATATATTCTTAATACTAATCCTTTGGTTATATAAAATAATTTCTCTTCTTCTAGTTTCTCTTTTCACTTTACTCAAGGTGTCTTTTGATGAGAAGTTCATTGTAACAAAGTGAGATGTCAGAAAGATACCATATTTTTTTCTAAAAGTTTTCATGTTTGGCTTTGAAGTTCTTGATCCATTACTCCAATCCGGAGTATGTGGTGTGAGGTAGGAGTTTTCCTTTTCCCTATGGATAACTGAATTTTCTAGGTTGAACAGTCCAAGAGCAATCCTAACTGATTTTGAGGGGTCAGGGAGGGAGGACCCAGCTGAGGTCTGACTGACATAGAATTCCCTCTCAGCCTGGCCAAGGGCTTCCCAAGGGACTCACACCCAAGAAGTCTAGAGACAAAAGAGAGCCACACTGCCACTTTGCCCAAGTAGCCCCTGCCTGCTTCCGAACTATTTTATTAATAGGCATAACATGCCTATTAATAGGCATAACTATTTTATTAATAGGCATAACATACACATATGGCAAATGATAATATGATAACAATTCAAATAGTACCGAAAAGTATCAGATGGAAAGTTAAATTCTCCCACGTTCAGTACCCAGAGGCACCACTGTAGTAGTCAGTGACTTTTTCTTTTTGTGAATTCTCTCCCTGACTGCAGAGAGTATGTTTAATGTCTCTGTTTCTTGACATATCTACCCTGGAGTAACTCTATTCATTGTCTGCCGGGAAAAAAAGGTTCATCTACTTACATCTGCCCCAGCTCTCCTCCCTTCTCACCCCGTTCTCAGTACTTGGCTTTTTAAAACTGATTGCTAGAGGGGATGCCAGCTCCTGCAGCTGCTGCCACAGCTATGCCTCAGGAAGCCCAGCCCTGTGAGGTTGCCCCGCAGGAGGATGTCGGAAAGGACATCCCATCACCCCATTTCCTGATTGCAGCCATCAACACTGAACTGGACAGAAGAAAAACAGCCTTTTGGTGGCTGGGGCTCTTGCCAACAAGGGTGTACATGAAAAGACTGGGTCCGTTTCCTGAGCAGCAGGAGAGCCCTGGAAGAGCTGGAGAAGAATGTCGTTCATGTGTGACCTTGGGCAAGTCTCTTCCCTGGTCCCTCCATCTGTAAAATGCAGGTTTCTGAGGTCACTCCCACGGCAGACTGTGTGCTAAGAATTAGAGTGGCGGCTTGGGGAAGGACTCTCTGATGAGGAGAAGCGAGGCTTTCCTGAGAGACTGTGTGATGATAGGCTGATGAGAGGAGCAGCTGGCATTTCCTGAGTGCCCCCTGTGGGCCAGACACTCTCCAGAGGAATCCTCACAACCCTCAGCTGGGTGTTATTCTCCTTATTGAACAGATGAGGAAACTGAGGAGCTGAGAAGTCAGGCAACTTGTCAGAGGTCACCAGGGCAGAAGGTCTGTGCCACCAGTCAAATCCAAAATGAGTCCTGCTGAAGAACTCAGATATTTGAAAATGCTGAAAACCTCTAGAGTCCCTCTGGGCCTCTAGAAAACAGGTTGGAAGGTGGCAGTTTAACCCTTTCTGAGCTCGAGGAGACTCTGCTTCCCACACCCACTGTAGGGACTGATCCTAGCCTAGGTCGAGCGGGCCATTCTCAGACCAATTCCTTTCAGGGAGCCTTTTGTAGCCAGACAAGACTAGGGGGCTGTTTGGCCTGGGGAGACCTTTGCTCACCTTCAGTAAGGACTCTGAACAGTTCAGACTGGTTTGGGGGCTATTCTTTCCCATAGGCCTGCCCAGAGACAGAGCTGTTCACATACCAACACCCCCATCCCACTGATAGGCACTATCTCAGCCATACCACATCCCAGGGACTTTGGGGACCCACAGGCCTCAGCCTCAGCATGGCCTGGCATTGGCCCCAGCTGGGGCAGGTCTGCTTCCCTTCAGGCTCAAGGCCACAGGCTGGGAAGGAAATGGAGGTGGGAGGAGCCCAGAAACGCTGACTTGGTTGGAAGTCTGCCTGGGAGGGAAGAAGAACAGAAAGGCCCAGCCCAG
Source organism: Mustela putorius furo (assembly GCF_011764305.1). Classification (NCBI taxonomy): domain Eukaryota; kingdom Metazoa; phylum Chordata; class Mammalia; order Carnivora; family Mustelidae; genus Mustela; species Mustela putorius. Next base: position 8,524,287 of record NW_025422045.1, on the reverse strand, counting down.
TGCTATGGGCAAAGCCAGAAAAGCTGCCCTGGCATCTCTGTGGATTCAGGGACAGGGACCTCTTCTTGACCACCCAGCCCTGGCTTGTGGCCAAGAGGCTGGGGGAAAGGTCCTAATCCTGTCACACTGTAAGGGACTGAACTAGAGCCTGGCCATGGTGGCCCAGACTATGGAGCTTTTTCCCCCACCAGCAGCCAAGTTGGTGGCTGGTGAGCAAAGAAATGCCCATGTGTTAAATGAGCCCCTTCCCTCAGAGTCCAGTCTGGGACTCTGCACTTCTGAGCCCAATATATAGAAATGAATGAAACAAAGAGGCACAAAAAAAAACCAAGCTTCTTTGCTTTTATGTGAGGGCAGGAGCCCCTCCAAGCTGGGGAAAATGTAACAAACCCCCAGAGACCTACGTCTGAGCTGCTGAACTCCTCTGATATTGTGGCCTGAGGGACAGGTGTCTTGTGTGGCCACAAGTGACTTGTCTCCTCCCTCTTCATGCTGTCCTGGTTACAGCAGTGAGACTAGAAATTGTCCATGTAGGTCAGGGCTTCTCAAGCTCAGCACCACTGACATCTTGGGCCAAATGTCCTAGAGGTTGTCCTATGCACTGTGGGACATTTAGCAGCATCTCTGGCCTCCACACTCCCAGTTGGGACAAAAACACCTCCAGATGTTGCCACATGTCCTCTGGAGGGCAGCATGGCCCCCCACTGAAGAACGCTGCTCTAGAGATCCATTCTTTCCTTTTTCTTTGGTAATAAGACTCCTGATTTCCAGTTGGCACGTGGTCACCAGGAAGAAAGCCCAAGAAACTGGAGGATCATCCTTGCAGCTAGATGTGACCATTTGACTAAAATCTGGCCAATGAGAGGTGGGCAGAAGTGCAACTTCCAGAAAGTATATTTGAAGGGAAGGTATGTCCCTTATGTGTCCTTATGACCCTGTCTCCCTTCCCAGCAGTTAGAATCCAAGTAATGTGACAGGAGCCAAGTTGCTGGCAGGTCATGAGGTAGGAGTCAAGTGATAAGATGGCAGAACAGTAAGAGGTCCTAAGTGACCTAGTGACCTTAGAGCTGCTGTACTAGGGATAGACTCTACTGCTGGACTTGACTCACAGGAGAGAAAACTAGTGTCCCTGTTATCTTGGCCTAACTCCCCCAGGGCTGAGTTTGGCCTCTGATGAACTCTCCTGATGCCATGGCCTCTTATAGGTCACGCTCAAATCTAATCCTACAACATCTAAGATATAACTCTGCCATAGTTGCGGCTTCAATCACCCACTGTCTAGATGCCCAAGATCTTCAGATTTGCTCCAACTCAGTTCTGGTAGCTCACTGGACCCCTCACACAATTGCCATCCTCTCCCCAGCCTGCTTTTCCCCACTCTGCTCCCCGTCTCAGGAATGGGCACCTGTAAGTCATTGATTTCCCTCCCTCCCACTCCCACGAGACCCTAAACCCCCATTCTACCTCTTAGAAGGATTCTACTCCTCTACTCTACCTCCTGTGTTGCTGTCCCAGCTCAAGCCCTCACCCCTTGTTCATTGCTGCCTCCTAATTGGTCTCCCTGCCTCCAGTCTCCAACCCACAGCCTGGGTCTGCCCTCTTCAAAACCCGCCCATGACTTCCCTTGGTCTCTAGGACAAAGTCCAAGTTTTCCAGGTGAACATCACAACCTTCTGCCTTCTGCCCACCCCCATCTCCCAGGCTTCCACCCCTCCCTCAGCACCTCCTCCTACAGGATGCTACACAAAGAATTTGCTTGAACTCCTGTAGCCTGCTGTTCCATGTGTCTCAAATGCCCTCCCCAGTTCCTCTGTTTAGTATTACTCTTCCTTCAAGGTGCAGACGAAAGTCACCTCCTCCATGAGGCCTTGTCTGATTCCCTCAGCAAAAGAAGCCTGTTGAGCTCTGTTCTGTGCTGCTGCAGAATGTGCCCATCTAACACAGCTTATCCCACTGTGCTCACCATGGGGAGGGAGGTGTCTGTCTGTCTGTCTGCCTCCCCTAACTGGTAGCAACCTGGGGAAGCAAGCAACCTGGGGAAGGACCCCATTTTCTTGGAATACACAGCTCCCAATAGAAAGTAGGTGCCTAACATACAATACTGTTACCCATTTACTAAGACCCTACTATGTGCCAGGCCCTGCGCTTTATATAACTTGTCTAGTTTTATCCTCAAAATCACCCTGCTGGGAGAGACGAGACAGGTCAGGGAGGCTGAACAGCTGCTTCAGGTCACACTAATTGTGTTCAGCAGTGTCAGAGACGATTTCACGGCTGCCATACTTGGTTCTAGGTTGGCCTGGGGCTTCACCCCACTGCCAGCCCCAGCTGGGGTCTCCAGGGAAGCACCAGTCCCCACAGCTAACCAGATCTGGGTGTAGAACAAGTCCTTTGTCCTTTTATTCAGCTAACGTTGAGATTTCTTTAAAAAGAAGCTTTTAATAGGAAACCAAGGGAAAGCCCTGCCTCCCAATTTAAATATGTGATATACACACATGTACATATATATGTACGCACACACACACATTTTAACACAACCTATGGGCAAGTTCAAGTCCTCCCACTGAGCTGTTACTTCCTCCTCTCTAAAATCAGTGGGAGGAGGGGCGCCTGGGCAGCTCAGCCCTGTAAGCCTCTGCCTTTGGCTCAGGTCATGGTCCCAGGGTCCTGGGATGGAGCCCCACATCGGCTCCCTGCTCAGCAGGAAGTCTGCTTCTCCCTTTCCCACTCCCCCTGCTTGTGTTCCCTCTCTCATTGCATCTCTCTCTGTCAAATAAATAAATTCTTAAAAAAAAAAACCAACCACAAATCAGTGGGAGGGACTGGATGGTCTCAGGATCTTTGTCTGTCCTGATACCCTGTGATTCCATGCTTAGCTAGCATGGCTAGTGATTTTTGTTGGGGAGGACAGTACCCCGAGAACACAGCTATGGGAGGAGGGGAATAGGATTTTGTTGTGCTGCTGGCCGACCAGTCCCTTTTCCCAGGCCCTAAGATGGCCCTGACCAGTCTGAAGACTGTGTGCTTCCTATAGGGCCTTCAAGGGTCCTGACCCCTCCCTTGGCCTCAGTTTGCACATCTTTGCTTCCCTGGGCCAGAGACTATGGCCTCCCAGGCCCTGGCTCCTCCTCCCCCCTCTAGCCAGTGGGACCCTCTGGAAAGCCCCTGACAGCACAACACAGGAAGGGGAGAGGGGAGGCTATGGGCGAGTTCCTGCAGAGGCCCAAGCTCAGCTGTAGCTGTTGGAGCCTGTCATTTCCCTTCCTCCGCCCACCCAGCTGGGAGGCAGAAAAGTTTCATCATAGCTGAGTTGTTGTCCTTATAAGGGCAGGGCCTCCTGAGCCTCTCCCTTGGGCCATGGCCGGCTGGTGGAGAGCCTAGCCAGCCTGGGTTATCTTCCAGGTGCCAGCAAAGGTGGGGATGCCCCAAGCCCCAAGTCCCCCAGAAGTTCCCTAGGCTTGGCAGCCATCTGAAGTCAGACTCTCCAGAGAAAAAGCAGGAAGCTCATGGTGGCCTCAGGCCAAGACCCCAGAGGATCAAATCCCAGGTCCTGGCACTAACTTGTGGTCTCCTGGGCAAGTTGTTTTAAACTTCAGTTTACTAACTTGTAAATGGAGTGACCATAAATACATCTTCCTCAAGAGGCCATTGTGGTGATGATGGGAGGTCAGTATAGGCCTGCCAAATAGGACGTGCCCTGTGAGGCCAGGCCACTGGGTTTATTAAACATTGTCTATGAGGCAGGCCATGGACAAAGTGTCCCACAGCAACCCTATGAAGAAGGGAGAATTGGCCCATTTTATAGACAGGAAAAACTGAGGCAGGTTGCCTAAGGTCACTCATTCATGGCTGGGGCTTGAATCTAGATGTGTCTGCCTCCAAATCTAGTCATGGTTTTTTCTACTTGTACCCTGCTACTTCCTCCAGGATTTTTGTTTCTTTAATAAAATTATGACAACAGGGAGGAATGTTCAACATCATCTCTCTACCACTTTCCCCCCCAGACCCTCCTCATAACAACACAGAAACCTCCACTGGAGTGAGTGAATGTGGCCTTTTCTGACAGCCAAGTCTCCTATCTCTGACATGTCTTGTGTCAGGGACACGAGAGTAGAGGTTGGAAGACTGGAGTTGGAGGTGGAACAAAACGCAATGGCTCTAAAAAGACAGAGATCTTCCAGGGCCCAGGCTCAGGTGGGGGCAGAGGGAGGGACAATCCAGATGCTACCCATCCCCCCAACAATCCCTTCTGCTCTGTTCTGGGTCTTGTCAGAAGATGGCCACCTTGGGGCACCTGGGTGGCTCAGTGGGTTAAAACCTCTGCCTTTGGCTTGGGTCATGATCCCAGAGTCCTGGGATCAAGCCTGGATCAGGGTTTCTGCTCAGTGGGGAGCCTGTTTCCCCTTCTGGCTGTCTCTCTGCCTACTTGTGATCTGTGTCAAATAAATTAATAAAAATCTTAAAAAAAAAAAAAAAAGAATATGGCCACCTTGTAGTATGTAAAAACCCTGAATTTTGTAACTATCTATAGCATTTTGGGCCACTGAGATAATGAGGCCAGTAGTCCAAAAAACCCCCCAAAAAAACCAAAACAAAAAAACCCACCTCCTCTCTTCCACATAGGCCCCCAGCCCACTAGACCAGAAGGTTCTCACCATATCCTTCCTCAGCCATGTGGCTGGCCACTAAGACCTTTCCCACAGCCACCCTCTCCAAGGTGGCCTTCCAGAGGGGACCTCATTCTTGGGCCAGGGTTGGGGGACACCCTTACCAGTAAAGGGCTTTCTCTCCCTTATCTTCGTTTCTTCTCAGATAAGGGACCTGTGAAAGTGAAATGATTCACCTAGGTCTCCCCAGCTCTATAGGCCACTCACTCAGAGGCCAGTGGCAGGGGAATTCAGGCGGGATTCAAGGATCATTGCCAGTCAATAAGCCCTGAATCGGGTGCTTCCTGTTATGCTGGCCACCAGCCCTGTCCAGCATCCCTCACAGGAGGAAGAGAGCCAGCCGTTGGGGAGCACAGCAGTGCCTTTTCACATCAGGAGTAGGGGCATGGTACATCTCCTTTTCATAAGTGAGGTCTTCAAGGCTAAGAGGGACTTGGGCCATGGCAGTTTGAACTGGATCTCTGTACACTGGCCCAGGGGCTTCCAAAGAACACTCAGTGAAGCCCTGGGATCCTGCTGTATTAGGAGTGTATTGGGGGTGCAGTGGGTAGGGCCCAGGCTCACCCCTAACCAGGACAGGCTCTGAGGGCCAAGTAACAACTGGAATAATTTTGAACCATCATAGGAAACATCTGTCAGGCAAGAATCATCAATGAATACTAAATCTACAGGGAAATTTTGATGAAGTGCAACATATTCGTGCAGTCTTAAAATATCTCCCAGATTGTTTATTAGCTGCAAGAGAAAAAAAAAAACTATACAATAGAAAAATCAGACACCTTGACCAGGAGATCAAAATTGACATCACTAATGAGGGATGAATGAAGGTCATATGCCCTGAGAAGGACCTGCTGTCACCTATGCAGTTTTCTTGCTGAGAATCCATAACCTCAGTCTAATTATGAGGAAACCTCAGTGACAAACCCCAAGTGAGGGATGTTCTAATAAAAAGCTGGGGGCGGGCGCCTGGGTGGGAAGTCGGTTGAGTGCCCAACTCTTGATTTTTGGCTCCGGTCATGATGTTGGGGTAGTGGGATCAAGCCCTCCATTGGACTCTGTGCTCAGTGGGGAGTCTGCCTGAGATTCTCTCTTTCCTTCTTTCTCTAAAATAAATAAATAGATCGTTTTTTAAACAAAGGGGAGGGGGAGGAAGGGCTGTATTCTTCAAATGTATCCACATCACAGCCACAAAGTCTGTGGAAACATTTCAGATTAAGTATGCAATACTTAAGCCTATACTGAAGGAAAAATATCAATGAGATTATTGGGTCAAATGACAAAACTGGAATAAGAACAATAATAAGTTCACCAATGTTAAATTTTCTGAAGTTGATAACTGTATTATGGTTATATGAAAGAATATATTTAGGAAATTCTCACTGAAGTATTTAGGGATAAGGGACCATGAAAATGAATTCCTCAGTGATTCAGAAAAAATATATGTTAAAGACAGAAAGCACTCAAAAGATAAACCAATGGGTCTGATAACACATGGGTTTTCTTTGTACTGTTCTTATTCTTGCAAATTTTCTGTTTGAAATAATTTCTAAATAGTCTCTAAAAATTCAAGTGTTTTTTATGACACTTAGCTCCCAGCTATAGAAACAGTGTATGTGGGGGTGGGGAGGGGGCAAAATTGGAGAGCCTGGCTGAGTTTAGCAAAGATGGGGCACAGCCTATGGGAAGGGAGCCCTAGAATGAAACTTAAAAGACTGGTGATGTCGCTGACCAACCCCCGCCTACCCTCTGCTTCCTTGAGGCCAGCCCTAGAGCTCATCCCCACACTAACAAACAGGCTTGCGGCAGAGAAGTTCCATAAAAAGGGATTTATTGCCAAACTTCAAGAAAGGCGCTTCATGACAGAAGACATGGAATGCCATCCTCCTCAAGGAGGCAGGCAAGGCAGCCCCTGTATATTCCCCAACCTTCTACCCTTCCCATTGAAGCTAGCTTTCCCCTTGGGGCCCAGGCCACCATGGCATGGGGACTCCATAGGAACCAATGGCATTAGGTCACTGAGATGGTCCCAGAGCTACTTGCTTAATCTGGTCACTTATCAGAGGAGGAAACTGAGGCTCTAGTCCCTGGAAACAGGTGACTTGGCTAAAGCCCCAGCCCAGGCTGCTGGTGGGGGGAAAGCTGTTCCCCAAGAGAAGACTGCAGGGGGCCATGTGACATGGGCACATGATAACATCCTTGCTCTCCTACTGAAGGCAGACAGACAGGCAGACTGTGGCATGGGAGCCCAGTTTTGTCCATGGAGTGTAGTTTGAGGAGACCAGTGGGGCCTCGTGAGTCAGGACATTGCTGTTCACCTCCACCCTGCCTAGGACAGGCTGCAGAGTAGCCATCTGCCCTTCTTGATCCCTGGCCATTATCCTCAAGAACAAAGTAGAAGTACAGTAAAGAAGGCATTGACCTGCACTGGCAGGTCTCAGTGGGCACGACTGGTGATGGGGCACTGGACAGAAAGGCCGGGGCATGCAGCTATGACCCTCCCTTCTCCTTTTTCAGTAAATAAAAGTGCACATGCAGAAACCCCCTGAGCAGACCTGTCAGAAGCTGCTCCCACTCCCACAGGCTCCAGGGAGAGCGGCTGTGGCCCTTGGGAGGCTCTGCACCTACACAGGGACTGGATGGATCCCCAGAGCCAGGGACAACTGTGTGGGGGGGTGTTGGGGGAGGGAGGTGGGACAAAGAGAGAGAGGCCCAGGCAAGCATGGACCAGGAAAGGGACAGAAAAAAATGCCCGTTCCACAAGGAAGTTCAGGAGGAGCAGTCCATCTGGGGCCTGAGCCAGAGGAGTGGGGGGAACAGGGAAAAGGTAAGTTATTTCAGGCCCCAGCATACCCCCATCAGCATTCAAACAAATGATTGGGGTATTGGACCTGTTTCGGTGGAGGTGGAACCAGAGACCCAGATATAAATCCCATCTGGGGAGGCACGGAAATTGAGGTGGCTTCTCTTCTGAAGGTTGATTTATAATGACGTATATACAGGATTTTCTGATGTTGACTTCAGAGCCATTCTCAGGCTCACCTCTACAGGAATGTGCAAGGCTGGACACAGGCTGGTTCAGGGATAGAGACTAGACTACAAGACCCTTGAGTTTGTCCTCCACCCTGGAATACTCCAATCATAGCTCACCATAGGGGAAGGCCTGCAGAATGGGAAACAAGCCCAGAAAGGAGCCACACATCCAATGGCATTCTCACACAGCTGCCTCCCACCTGCTGGCACAGGCCCTAGCTGGATTCCAGGTCTCACTCAGCTGAGGGAAGAACCTAGAGCTTGGACCCAAGGCCTTGGCAGCTAGTTATAGTAGGTGTGTGGGGAGGGTTGCTTACGGCTCGGAGCTGCCTCTGCCATAAGGCTCTCTGTCCGGGAACATGTGGACATGGGAGCTGCAGGGGGGCTCAGCTGTGCTCTATTCAGAAGTCAGGAATGTAAACTACTGGGGGTGGGAAGCAGAGATGATGTCACCCCCAGAAACCCCAAGTGCCATGCTAAAGCCCTGGGGCAGTTCAGAACAACCATGCAAGCAACCAAGTGTGTGCTCCCAGCCCAAGCCCAGAGCCTAGAGGCTGGGCCAGATAGTGGCCCTGGGTGGCACCTGGCCCCACTGGCCAGAGCAGGGTGGGAAGGATGCCAGGAATCTGCAGGTCCTGGCCATGCCCCCAACATGCCTAATGGCCCTTCTGCAGCCTGAGCAGAAGCATGTTTTTTGGCAGGGTTGGGCAGTGATGGACTGGGCAGACTAGGAGGGACCGTGCCCTGGACCAGCAGGCCCTAGGGTGCACTTCTCCTGTAGATGGTCACCAGCTCCTTCCGCTTCTCCTTTAGCCCAGGTGCTTCCTGGCTCAGCTCGTCCAGATCTCTGATTTCCTGCAGGACTTGGGTGGCCTGCCTCAGCTGCTCCACAGCCTGGCTGAGCAATGTCTCAGCATTTACGGGGTTCGGCTCACTGTCCAGCACCTTGTTCAGCAGCTTCTCTGTCTGTTCTGAGGCCACCTTCACCTCCAGCTGGGCCCGATACAGCCGTTCTCCAGGTTGCCGTGGGCGCCGCGGGCCTTCCCCAAGGAGGTCCCCCAAGGAAGAACAGCGGGGATGGAAATGAGGTGGCAGGTCCCAGCGGGGCAGTGCTGTGGGTGTTGTTGCATCCTCTGGTGTCGTTTTTGAGATGCCTGAGGCCTGGGGTGGCTTGATGGGCTTGGGACTGTCATCCATGCCATTCACTGAAATCTCTGCTGGGTCTGGGGCAGAGGTCTCAGAGGCCTCAGGACTCTGGGCTGGCCCAGAAGCCTCCATCCTACTCACGGAGGCTCTCAGTTTCTCTGATAAGATCTTGGGTGGAGGTGTAGGGGGCTTCCCACCCTCCTTGGGCACAGCTTCAGGAGTCTCAGAGCAGGGAACCGGGATTTCTGTACTCTCAAAGTCAGGGGAATCCTTGGGGTTGGCATTCTCCCAGCTCACTTTCAGTTTGTCCGGCAGAACCCTGTTGGGGGGCTGTTCAGAGCCACTGTCCTGCTCTGGAGTCTCTGAGTCCTCTTGGCTCCCAGGGTGGGACTCAGAGCTTGCTGAGACAGGGGATGGGGCTCCCTCCCCAGCAGGGGTCTCCATGCTGTCACCAAGGCTGGTCGTTTCAGGTGCTGGGGAAGGCTTGGTAGGAGGCATAGGGGGCTTGAGTATCTCCCGGGGCTGGGCTGCACTGACATCATTGCTGGGGGCAAACACCGGTGGCCCACTATCTGGAACTTCAAGGTCCAGGCGCAAAAGCCCATCAGAAGCTGCGTTGGCTACCTGGTAGGGGACAGTATATGGGTGTCATCTTGGGTAACTGGCATTTGGGTCAGATGTGTCCACCCATAAGGGTACTCAAGCCCTCCCATCCAGGCTGCCCAGGTCCCCAGACCCCACTCTCTGCTTCCAAGGCCACATGATTAGAAGCTAAATTGATTCTCAATGAATCCTTTCCTCTCCCTCACTTGCACAGAATTCCCTGTTTTGGAATCACAAGCCAGGAAGTCAGAGCCTAGTCCTCTTGGTGCCCAGCCTGTGAAAGAGACTGCTTTATAGTCTTTATAGTGGCAACTGTATTGGCCTGGGCAGCAGGGGACCTGGTTCCAGCTCTGTTTCTGATCTCTTTCTGGATGTCTGGCCTTGGGAGGATCCTGTCTGTGCAACCATTCACTCAGCGGGGCAATGGGACCAGGACTCAAACATGGTCTTCTGAGTTGTCTCGAGCCCACTCATTTCTGCTTCCCCTTCCTGGAGACTGCTCTCTCGTCTGCCAGCCTCAGAGCCAGCCCTCCAGCCCAGATTTCTGCAGCCAGTGCCTACTCTCCTCATGCCGTCACATGTAGTCTCAAACCATAGCTGACCGCTACAGGAGGACAGCTGCACCAAGTAAGCAGCTGCCCCCTCACCTTGCCCTAGGGACCACAGGGACACCCAGCAGCCCCCCAGTGATGGAGACCCTCCCAGGGAGCCTCAGAGGCCCTGGAGCAGGGCTGGGCAGGAGGCCTCTCCCAGGGTGCCTCTCTTTTACCATGCACACAGGTGATCTGGCCAACACATACGCTCACTCAGTCACTGGGACATAAGTCCCTCCCTGAATTCTTCTCAGAGGGTCTCTCCCTCCAAGGCCAGCCCTCCCCTAACACCTAGCCCACCCCCTCAGGCATTTCCTTTCTCTCTGGCTATGTCAGTCTTTCCTTCTGCAGGCTTTATTCTCTCAGTTGACAGGCAATGAACAGGCTGTCTCATTTCAGAAACAAACTCTCCAATGACCTTGGCCCCTTCCCTTCTCTCTCCTCCCTACCATGGTCCCCTTCCCTCTGGCACCCCCAGCCCTGTTCCCCTTGACAAACCTAAGCCAACTCCTCTTCTGAGAAAATTTATGCAGTAAATGTCACCACCTGCCCCTTTCCCCAGTCCTGCCTTTGTGATTTGTGGCTGCCAACCTGGCTGATAACCCCCATGTCCTGTGCTCTGGACTGCCATTTGCCTCTCTGGCTTCCTCTTCCTTGGCTATCTACTGCCTGGTCCCACTCCCCAAATGTAGCATTTGCTGAGGTTTTTTCCTGGCCTCCAAAATCTCTCCCCCCAACATCCACCCCCATCAGCAACACTGCCTGTAACACAACCCTCACCCTGCCTATAACTTCTTCCAGATTCTCCATTCCCAGGGCCATCATTCACCCAGTTGGCAGGCTTGGGTCCACCTGTGGACCACCCTCCCCTCTGTCTGGTCTGCCTCCCCTAACCCTGTATTCAGTGGCAAGCCCAGATGGCTCCTGCTTCGCAGTGTCTCTCCCATTATGGCCTCTCTTTTCATCCCCTCCTGGGGTCCGGAGGGCCCACCTCTCCCTTTTCTTGGCTCCTTGCCTTTCCCTCCCTCAGCCCAACCCACTGCACCCTGGGCCTCAACTGATCTCTGGAATGTACCCTCCAGTGCATTCTATTCCCAGCTCCAGCATTCAAGGCCTCTACAATTTCCTACCCTCAACCCACCTTCCCAGACTCATCAACCCGTCAGAAGAACTCAGAATACCTCAAACTCTCCTACCTCAGCTCAGGTCATTCCCTTGGCCAGGGGGCTCCCTCACATCAAGTCTGCCAACTGAAACCCTTCCTATCCTTCAAGGGTTGGCTCAAGTGTCAGTTGAGCCCTCCATGGTCTCTCCTGCTTGGAGAGCCCTCCCGTCTCTCAGAGCCCTCCTCTGTACAGAAGTTAGACACAACTCTGCTTAGAGGAGTATGCGGGCAGGTCTTTTCTCCAGGTGGAAGCTGAGCTCTGAGAGGCAGGGCCTAGCCTCAGGATCTCAGTTTCCCTCAGGTACCGACTCTGGATAAGGCCAGTATGTAGACTCAACAAGCAAAAGCAGGCATCTCTCCTCCCCAAGCACATATGACACACAAGCTTCCACACACAGACACCCTGCATACCACTCAGGAAGCCCCAACTCCAAGAGTCCTCAGGTAAAAAGGTGGCCCGAGCTTGGCTGCCACCTTGAGGAGCTGGGATCCCCGGCTCAACTGACCTCTGACCTAAGCTGGGGGCAAAGTCTTACCTCCTTCAGGTGGACTCTTGTAGGTGGCCGGCGCCGCTGGCCCCCACGCACCCGGTCCCGTGTCACGTGCTCCAGGGCACAGCTCTTGTCCACTTTCACCTGAGAAGAAGGAATAAGGTCAGTGCCCCGCGGGGAGAGGAAGAAATGCCCAGGCCCATCTCAGAGGCAGGGTCTACACCATCATCTTCCCTTTAGAGGGCAGGGCCCCACCACTGGCCCTTTCTTTGAGGCATCTCCCTGTGTCTGGACTTTGCTTTTCTTCCTGTTGCTACACTGCATTTGTCATCTCTCAGCAGTTGGAGGCTCTTCCTCTCTGCCTCAGTCTTCCTGCCTGGATCTGGGCTACCAGCCCTTGCCCTTCAGTTTACTGCAAACACATACCAGCAGGCCTGAGGCTACTGTTGTGCTCAGCTGGGGGAGCGGGAAGAAGGCCCATGATCCCCTGGTGCCTGGCTTCCAGAAAATGGTCCCTGTCACTCTCCCAGGTCCTTGGAAAAGCAAAAAGCCCAGGAAAGAGCAGGGCCTCTGCCCCTTTGGGCTAGGGTGTCTAGAGGATAGCATATCCTCTCTGATGGTAAGGAAAGACAGTCAGGAATAGCTGGGAAGCCAAAGTAAGTAAGATTTGCATGGGAAATCCAGACTCTAAACCCCAGTGCAGCTTGTCCTTGATGGAGAATGTGGCTAAGATTCTTTAACCCTTAAGTCAGGCTCAAGGTCAGTCCCACCCTGGGTCGGGGGCCAGGGCGAACAATCTGTTCCTGACTGCTCCAAGTCTGTGGGCTGACAGACAGCTGTTTCAGTGGCCCCCAACATCTATATGTCCCATCACCCCTCACCCACGAAATGGGGATATTTTCTCCAGCTAGTAAAGAGCTGAGCATAATGGAGTCTCATAAAACATGACATAGGAGTCATGGCTGTGAAGCAGGAGACCTAGGTGTTAAGAGGGACTTGCCTGGGAAGATCCCTTCCCTCAGGTCTTAGTCTTCTGCAATCCAAGGGCTCAGTTTAGGTGGCCCCCAGGTCCATTTTAACCCAAATAGCTGTGAATCCATGATGTCAAAGACAAATCCTCCCTAGGAGATCTGGGCCCATGGGATACCCTGCCTACTGAAAGCCTGATCATAGCCACTGTTGCCACAGATCACACTACAGTACGGGGGGCTGGCTGGTCATTGCCGACAGATGGGAGGCCCAAGGCCAGAGCCAGCCTGGCCTAGACTTGACTGAAAGCTCTCAGCTCAGCCCCCTCAAGACCTCTCCGGGCTGGGCCCACCAGCTGTTTTCAGCTAAGGCTGGGTTGGAAAGGCTGCAGGACTGCCACTAGTTAAATTCTACTCTATCACTTACTCATTTTTTAATTTAAAACAAATTACCTAATTTATTGACACCTCAGTTTCTTCATCCTTAAAATGGGTACACTACTCTAGAGATGTTGTGAGTATTACATGAGGTAACAATAGCAGATGTTCAGTGTTTGCAGCAATGATATAATCAAGAGGTTGTCTGAGGTGGGGCAGGCAGAATCCTCTCTGAGATCACACATGGTGGGAAAGTGGACATAGAGTCATCCACAGGACCGTATCGCACCTCATCAAAAACCTTGTTCTTGCCTCGGTTGATCCCTTCATTGAGGGCTTTGATCCAGGATTCCTTCTCCTCCCCACTGGTTGCTTGAAATTTGATGTCGCTGACCTGCAGGGAGCATGGATGGAGTGGATGGCAGACGTTTAACAGAATTTATATTTGGGGTCTTAACAAGCCTCCCATCCCAGATCCCAAAGTCTGCCCTGGCACAGCTGGCCAGGAGCAAACTGAAATGACCCGCATAACAGGTCTGACATGGGGCTTTGGGGGTGGGTCACAGATCTAGCAGAGAAGGGGCTCGTTCTCAGCATGATGCTGTCAGAGATCTGGATTGGAATACACCTTGTCCTGTGGGAAGAGCCAACATCAGGTCTTACTCCATTTAAGTTCCCCAGACCAGCTGCCTGTTTTTTCCATAAAGTAGGAATTGTCCCGATGTTCCTCCACACCAGGCTGAGTATAGTAAGAGGTGACAGGTATGAAGGGTATCCATCAGTGAAGACCCCCTGGAACCAGGGCCACATGCAGCTTCCCAGGGGCCCCCCCGTTCAGCCCTGGCCAAGTGAAAAAGTCCCAGGGTCTCCTTTCTGCCCTTAAATCATAGATTATACAAGAGAAAGGGCACCGGGGTTCAATTCCAACCCCCTCTTTGTACAGATAAGGAAACAGAGGCTTACACAGATGGGATGGGACTTGGCCAAGGTGACCTAAAGTAATCCCATGTCTCCTGAGTCCATCCCACCCCACCCCAGGGGTCCCTTGTCATCTCAGGCAGGAGCTCCCAGCTCATACATTAGAATCAGAGAGACACCTGGCTGGCTCAGTTAGTGGAGCATGAGGCTCTTGATCTCAGGGTTGTGAGGTGGTGGTGGTGGTGGTGGTTGTTTTTTTAGGATTTTATTTATTTATTTTTTTTAGGATTTTATTTATTTATTTGAGAGAGTGTGTGTGTGTGCACAAGCAGAGGGAGGAGCAGGCAGAGAGAGAAGCAGGCTCCCTGCTAAGCAAGGAGCCGGATATGGAACTCAATCCCAGGACCCTGGGATTATGACCTGAGCCAAAGGCAAATGCCTAAGTGCCTGAGCCACCCAGGCATCCCTCAGGGTTGTGAGTTTGAGCCCCACATTGGTGTAGAGATTACTTAAAAAAAGAAATTTAAATCTTGGGAAAAAAGAAGCATCAGAGGGCAGCTCAGAGAGCCCCCTCCCTGTCTGGCTCCAAGGTCAGACAGGAAATATAAAAGTAGCAAAGCCACATACACTAAGGGGCCACTTTGCACACTAGGGCCTCTGAATTAGACAGAACACCACCTACAGCTGGCTGACCTTAAGCCTCAGTTCCCTCATCTATAAAAGGTCAAGACCACCACAACCCGCCTCATGGAGCTGTGAAGATCAACTGTGTATCTCAGGTGTTGAATCAGGAGCTCAGCACAGAGTGCTCAATAACAGGAATTATCACTACTGCCTGCCTTCTGACAAAACAGTCCCAGTTTCCTAATCTGGATAAAGGGGTCATGCCTGCCCCAAAGCAATGCTGAGGAAATTAAACATGACTAAAGCCAGGGCCCTGCACACAGTAGGTATTCAGTAAACAGTTACTGAATGAATGAGCCAATAAATGAATGAACTGACCCACAGTTCCTTCCCTTGCCCCATTTTTGGACCACTGCCCACTCTGACCTCAAGATGCCCTAGTTCTTGGTCGGGAAGGCTGCCAGCCTGCCCATCCCCCACCCTGGTGTCAGATAGCGCCTTCCCTCCCGCCACCCTCTAAGTTATGTAACAGCACAGTCCGCCTGGCCCCCGCAGCATCCTCGTTATATAACTTCCTCCTGGCTGCCACCTCCTTCTCATGCAGGGCCCTGGGACCCACCCACCTCCCCATGCCAGGCACAGCCAAATGCTCATTTGCATGACCAGGGTAAATTCGATCCTGGCAGCAGATCTGCAGTTAAGTCAGAAACCCCAGGGCACCTTGGCAACTGCCTCTTAGCCTAGCCATCAGGGCTGCAGGGGGCTCAGGGAGGGACAGTGGCTACATCGAGGCTCTGCAAAGGCCCACCCAACCCTGGGACAGGGGCTGTCAGAAAGGTGGTCCAGGGCCAGCTCCTTGGAGCCCAACTGCTCCTCCTCCTCGCAGGCCCAGAGATGGTGGGGCGCCTGCATAGTACAGGATTTGGCATGCCAGAGAACTGCGGAGGCATACACTTGAACTCAGCCACAGATGGAGCAAGAGCAGGGCAGAGAAAGAGCACTGGCCTGGGCGTCAAGCTAAAAGTGTTCTAGTCCCACCAACCCACAATGCACAGGCCTGTGCACTACTCAAGGCCTCAGTGAGACAAGATCAGAACCACTGTGCCCAACCCAAGCTGCAGTCCTTCCCCACCGGCCAGCCCACATGAAAAAGGCTTGGGGGTTGGCAGGGGGTCAGCTTCTGTTCTCTTCTCCGTGAGGGAGAAGGCCGTAGGAAGACCTACACACTAGCCCAAGGGATCCCCTGGGAGACGGAATACGTGGTTAAATCGGACCCAGTCCCACTCTGAAGAACCTTGTTATCCTGGCTCTATGAGTCAGGCATCCCGCAGGGGGGCCAGAATGGGCACAACTGGAATACCAAGAAGTTATTCCTCCTGCCCCACCCCTGGCCCTGTGTCCCAAAGAGCCACAGGCTGCACAGGTCCTTCTCAAGTGCTTCCAAGAAGCCCCAGGGCCACAGGAGCTGCTAGGAGTTTCACAGCTAATAGGACTGGCCACAGAATAGGCCTACATGACCTGGGAAAGGGGGGAGGACAAAATGACAGGGAGGAAAAAAGTGGGAGGGGGAGACAGGCAGCAGGAAAGAGGAACGGGCCAAGCTGGCCGAGACCAGCAGGGCAGCAAGGCCCAGCTAGGCCACCCTGCTTCCTGGCAGCGTCTGCCTGTGACCTCATGGCAAGGGCGTGGGGATGGGAGGCAGGGGGAGAAGGACATGCAAGACACTGGAGTCTTTGTTTATTTGATTAGAGGGGGAAAAAAAGGCAGCCTCAGGACCAGACTGCCAGGGTCATGTGACCTCCCCGGCCAGCCGGCGGCCTCACCGAGGATGGGGAACACCCAGGGCGATAGGAAAAGGAGGGTGAGAGGACGCGGGGGACATGGTGCTCTGGGCGGTGCACTATCTGATTTCTGGAGAGCCCTGCTCTCTGTAGTTCCTCAGGTGGTGAGAGCCAGGGGAGTGGAACCAGATGTATGTCCTCCCACCATCCTGCAGCCCCCACTACTTGCTCCATAGCCCCATCTCCCTGACTTATCAT
Source organism: Mustela putorius furo (assembly GCF_011764305.1). Classification (NCBI taxonomy): domain Eukaryota; kingdom Metazoa; phylum Chordata; class Mammalia; order Carnivora; family Mustelidae; genus Mustela; species Mustela putorius. The sequence continues at coordinate 8,507,665 of NW_025422045.1, read as the reverse complement.
CCTGTTCCCAGAGTCACCTAGAGCCAACCTGAACTCTTAACAGGATTGGGGGTGGAAAGCAGGGTGTTGGCCAAAGCAGCTAAGAATGCAGCTGCACAAACAGGCCCCTCTGAAGGTGATGGGCCACCCTGAGCTGGGCCCAACCCGCCTAAGCCCACCATCAACTGATTGTTAAAGCTGGGTAAAGGAAGCGGCCCACACAACAGCACTGGCAGAGGACAAACACAGCCCTAGCCCCCCACATCCACAGAAGCTCACTCAGAGACATAAAAAGACCCAGAGAGACCCATGGTCAGGTGAACACTCACCTGCATATAAAGAGATACACAAACACACAACCCTCCACACATAATGTGCTCTGCATGTCACTCACACACAACAATGCCTGCTCAGAGAGAAAAGTAGGTCTCCAGAACAGGGAGAGGCCTAACAGGACTGAAAGACCAAAATACGGTTCTCCTTCTCCTAAGAGCCCTAAGCAGCAGATGTCAAGTGAAACCAGGGTCCAGCCCCATGAACTATCACAGCACCATAAACCTGGACTCATACCCCAATTACCAGAGCTCCACAGATGCCTCTGTGTCTCACCCTCCTTGGAGCTGGACAAAGGGTTAGTGAGTAACACATCACAGCCTCCTCCAGGGCCTAGAGCCCTGGGGATCAGAGGACTTAGGCTCCTGGCCCTTAAAGCTGGGGGAGAACAGAATGGCCTCCAGCAGACCCAGACCAGATGCTCCCAACCCCCCGCCTCTGTGACTCAGCCTCGCTCTGTGAGGCTCTGTATGACGTGCAGGGGTTGGGGTGAGGCGTGGCCCAGCTGCAGATGGGCGCAAGCTGGAGAGGTGCTGTACACGCCAGCCTCAAATGTGAACTCCCTCCTGACATCTGTGAAACTATATCATGCATCAACACCCACCCAGACTCCCTGCCAGAGAAATGTGGTGCAAACAGAAAACCTCATCTGCACACACAGTGCGTCCCAGGGGAAGAACCACCCAGGCAAGAGACCTTCTCCAGCTTTAGCCAAGAAACAGAAAGTGCAAAGGGAGGGAAGGTGGGGGGCTGCAGGTCTCTGAGCACTGAGTCCAGGATGGAGCAGGAGGGGTGGCCCACCCACGAAGACCTGAGATGAAGTGGAGGTCACAGCCTCCCCTCTGCCCCAGACAGCATCAGGGTACTGCAAGCCTGGTGAGCTGAAGGCCTCATTCCCCAGTTTTCCTGTCTCAGCTCTGAGCCTCATATGTCCAGGGTGTGAGAGCAGGCCAAGGGCCCCACCTCCAACTACAGCCTGGGAAGGAGGCCCCAGAGCCTGGAAGGGGAGAGGGGATCAGGTATCTCAGAAGTGTCCTAAATGCATCAACCAGGGGCTGGGGAGACTCCGGGCCAAAATGAGTAAAAGGTCCAACCTGTGGCAGACCCTGGGTCTGAGCCTCAGCCACACTGCAGAGACCCTCCAGAGGCTATATCCAGGGGCCCAGCCTGCCTTAGAGAGCCTTCCGGGGGTGATCTTCCCAAACCTACCCTGGCCTGGAGGGAGGTCAGACAGCAGTGGGCATAGCCCTACCTTGTTCCCCGGGGATCGCTGTAGGATAAAGCGGTGTTTCCGCTTGAGGAGGGCACGAAGGTCCTGGCACTTCTCATAGCTGCCCAGCTCCACTGTCTCCACACACTTCTGCTCATCCTAGGGAGGGAGGTAGAGAAGACATGAATCGATGAGAGCCAGACACATCCAGACCCTCAATCACCCAGGCTCCACCTCAGACCCTGATCCCACTCAGTAAGGGCATCATGCTGTCAAAAGGCAACCTTGGGCTGCCAGTCAATCACCAAGATGTGGTATTTGGACCCCAGCAAGTAGGTAGTGTTCCGCCCGTGCTGACTGGAAGGGTGCCCTCAAGGCTCAGCATCCACATGAGATCCAGGGCACCCAGGCTGGAGGTGGGCAGCAGGGCTGACTCAAATGCCTAAGGCCAAAGGAGGAGACAGCAGAAGCTGGAGAGACTTTGGAAAGGACACCTGGGGGTCCATGCAGGCCCAGAGGCCACACAGAGAACTGCGGAAGAGATAGCCTAGAAGAGGGAACAGGATGTCACAAAATGAGAAAAAAGAAAAAAAAGAAAAAGCCTTCCAGGCAGAGCCACAGAGGGAAATGTGAACTAGGCACATTTGAGCTGCACACCCTGCCTTTACCACAATGATCCTGAACTGACTTCCCCACTTGGTGTCTTCCTCCGCTGACCCCTGGCTAGGCGGGGAGGCCACTTTCCATGGCCTGCACAATGGAGAGGGCAAGAGTTCCTTCAAAAGCAATCCCCCCATGAACCTGCCATCCTGAAGCCTCATCACTAAAAAGATAGTTGGCAGCCTCTTCTAGGCCACCCCTGGACACTGGCTGGGCTGCACTCCTGCCCACCAGCCCTGGCACTGGTGTATTTTTCTCCACGGGGGCTCCACCTACCAGGTGCCTTTGATGCAAGCTGCCTGGGATTAGCTCCCCACCCAGGGGTGGTCAGTTCCTCTTCCAGGGGAGACCCAGCTGGAACAGCTCCTCAGTGTGCTGCATTCTCACCCTTGAGCATCCGGGGAAGAAGAAGCAAACCCTGGAGGTAGGGGCTGGAGGGGAGAGCTGCCCAAGAGGCTGGCCAACAAGTTAAGGACATGCTTGTGCTTGGACATCACTCAGAGAGCCAGCAAGAGCACCCACCAGGGACCGCCTTGGTGCTCTGCAGTTTTTGGTGGAATATCTGAGAGGCAGTGACTCAACTGTCTGCAGAGGAAATGCTCTGATTTCCCTCCATGATCATCTGCATATGTTAAGAAGCCCTGACACTTAGCAGGCACTTTTGCTTCCTTGATTCTCCTGAGCCTCCCAATCTTCATGAAAGCTTACAGCCCCAGTGTTTGCCTCACTATATGCAGGAAGAGAATGAGGACTGCAGGCAACTGATTTGCCCGGGGGGAACAGACACAAATGTAAGGGGCAGGGCCAAACGCAAAGCTACCTCCTGCCTCCCAAACAGAGCTGTTTCTAGCACACCACTCCTTCCAGCCACAGTCAGAGGCTTGGTGATCAATACCTTAGCAACAGGGCACTGAGTCTCAGTGGTCCTCCAAGTGAGGCACGTGGCCCAGCAGCGGCATCACCTGAGAACTAGTTAGAAATGCAAATTCTCAGGTCTTATCCCCACTGAATCATAACCACAGGAGAATGGGCCTAACAGTCTGACGACTAACAAGCACTTCAGGTGATTCTGCTGTATGCAAAAGTTTGAGAACCTCTGCTCTACACCAGAGCTTCTCAACCACAAATAGCATCTGGGAGCTTTAAAAACCCCAATGCCCAGGCAACATCTCAGACCAATTTCATCAGGACCTCTGCGGGTTGGAGCCCAGGCATCTGTATTTTTTAAGAGATGACTGTATAGCCAAGGGCGATAACCATTGACCTGCTCTCTGTTTGGGCTGTCTGGGGAAGGGGAACAGATAGATGGCCAGGGTGACCAGATCTTTCCCATCCAGGTTCAGTTAAGTGTCTTTTTTCATTTTTGCTTCTAAGCATGTCTTTCCAACCCCTAGTTTCCAAGCCTTTCCAAGTTCCTCTACTCCACACAGGGCTAGTAATATCCACCTGCTCCAGGAAGCCTCCTGCCACACCCCCACACCTGAGCCCTGGTGCTCTCCCTCTTCTGAGGTCTCCCATCCACAGAGCACCTGCCAGGCACAGGCACTATATGAGGTGCTAGGGCCACCCTGCCATGGGGAAGAGCAGTCCTAACTCCCTGCTGGGCATCTCTGTCTACCCTGGGGTACATATGTGTCTGGTTACCTCTACAGCACCCTGTGAAAGGCCGCCCACAAGAGGGACACATATTGGATTAGTCTGCTGGACTGAATGCCTGACACAGGGTGAGACTCTGGTCTAGCAGGTCCCCTCCTACCTGCATCCAGGGAAAGAAGCTGCCTGGGGAAGGAGGCCTGGTCCCAGAAAGAGCAGCTCACCTGCCCCATGTGCACAGGCCTCCCTCAACTGGACAACTACAGGCCCAAACACACCCTCCTCTGTCTGGGAACAAAAAGTCAGTCCATCCCCACCACCCGGCTCTCGCCAGGGTTTCCTGACCTGGGTCTCCTCTCCACCCCAAACGCTGAATCATCTGGCCCTTCTGCAGCTCAGAAAAACGGATAAACCAGCAGGCACTGGGTGGGGGTAGCATTTTTGGAATGTTAGCCTCCCTGACAGTAAAGAAACAGCCAAGAGTCATTTGCACTCGCCTAGTTCCTGACATCAGAAAGAGGAATTGAACTCATTAGCATTTCTCAATTCCTGCTCCTGGGCCAACCTTCCCTACCCCCCAAGTGCGAAGTTCTTGAAATTGCACGGAGGTTTTTAATAGTGACTTTTAAGCCTGATTTAGAGGTTTCATGTTTATGGGATGTGAAATCCTTCCCACTTCCCAGTTGTGGCCAGATGTGGAGAGGGTGCCCAGGACAAGTCTGGCACAGCCTGACAGGCTGACAGCTTGGGGGCTTGTCATTCAAATCCTATGGCAGCTGGGACTGAAGGAAGCTGTGATAACTGCCTTTATTTATAAAAATATCCCCCTGCTGCAGCTACCACACATCCTAATTTGGTAACAGCAGCAGTATAGAACATCTGGGGGACTGTCTGCACATTTCATTCCCTTGCCCTCCTCCAACTGCTTCTGACACCGCAACTCCATGAGCCCAGGGACTCGGGCAGGAAAGGCAAGGTGCTTCACAGAGGCAGTTCTCTAAACTGTTAGATCTGGTTGCCCAACCTTTCTTGGCCTGGGACAGTTCTGACTTTGCCAAGATAACCTGAGGGATGCTGAGAAAGGACGGTGGGAGACAGGCAGGATCCCTCTTCCTCTGCCTCCAAGCCAGTTCTGCCCCATGTATTCCATCTGTCAAAGGCACGCAGGGATAGCCCATCTTCCGTGGATGGGCCTTCCAATGGCATCTATCCCAGGACACAAACAACATCTACAAGTAAAAGCCACCTTTCCTCCTCAGATCTTCACCCACAGCTTTATCGACTCTTTCTTAACACAGAATTTTAACATCCTTGGTTGTTCAAGTTCCGAGCCTGCTGAGATGGGAAGGGGCACAAGCCTGACATGGGCAGCTGTGAGGACGATGAGAGGCACACGGACGGCAGAAGTGGCAACTGTGTCTTGACATTAAAGCAAAAAGAAAAGCTGAAAAGTATGGTTTGGCAGGATGGTATAGTCTAATAATAAGTGACTTGGAGCTACCATGGAAAGACTCACTTTTAGTCCAACACCTTCTGTTGAAGAAGGTAGAGAATACTTAACATATTTTAGCCAATTTCCACCAAAAATAAGCTTTAGAGTTTACTTGCCAGAATCTATGAGTGGAAGGAGCACTGGATCTGTTCTGGGTCCCAACTCCTTCATTCACTGAGATGCTGACCAGTCACTGGCCCCCTAGGGCTTCAGTGTCTTCCTCTGGGACATGATGACACTCTCATGGGACTACTATGAGCCTCATATGGGAGATATGGAAGAGCCCCACAACAAGCATGAGTGCAAAATGTTACTTCTATTCTCATTGCTGAATGGAACAAGCTTTAGCTTTCTGGAACATTCACTTATGTGGCTTCTAGCCCAATGACAAGAAGTTACAGTATAGACACACAGTGAGGAGACACACAAGTCCCTTCAACAAGCCCCTAATCCAGGAGCCCTAGACTTGTACCTAGAGGTACTGTCCCCACACCACAGTGACCCGGAGAAGATCAGGCACTCCAAGGAGTCAGGTCTCAAACCAAATCCAGTTATACAGCAAGCCAAGAGTGGAGCAGGTGTTCCAGTGCCAGCTCTGGGATCCTCCAGCTGGCCTGGGCTGCCATCCCTTTGCCCCATCTCCCAGCACCCCCAACCACAGGGCCAGGGGGGTCTTTACCTCGTTCTCGTAGACCAGCAGCTGGGCCTGGCAGAGGAGAAGATACCGGTCTTTCCAAAACCCCAGGAGGCCACCACTGCTCTTCTTGATCCAGCCAGCCTTGTCTGCCCTCCGTGCTCCCCGAGGCTTCTCGCCCCCTTCCTTCACGCCCTGTAAGATAGCACCAAGACATGCCATGAGGGCTGCTGCCGTGGGGCCACACTGTCCACTGGCCACAAGAGGGATGTGTCCCTCTGTTGGGTACCTCCTCATACCATCCCACATGACTTTTCCCACAAACCCCAAGGCAGATACCCTTAGTCCAATGTCAGGAGAAACGGGAATAGGGGCACCTGGGCGGTTCAGTCGGTTAAATGTCTGCCTTCAGCTCAGGTCATGATCTCAGGGTCCTGGGATTGAGCCCCGCGTGGGGCTCCCTGCTCAGTGGAGAGCCTGTTTCTCCCTCTCCCTCTCCCCGTCCCTCTGCTTGTCTGTGTTCTCTCTCTCTCAAATAACTAAAATCTTAAAAAGAACAGTAGCGACAACAATAATTGCAACAGGCACCTCAGTACTAAGGCATCAGATTATGTTTTACACACATCATCCCACTTAACCTATATTAACTACTTTCTGGGGTGGTAGCATCATTATCCACAGGGCACAGGCAAACTGAAGCTCAGAGAGATGACTTGCCAGAGTCACTCAGTGGGAGGGACAAATCCAGAATTCAAACCAGGTCTCTGACCCCATGTTCTTCCAGCTCCGCCACTCTGCCTCTCATGGATTCATTCAACCAGTCAACAAACACTACACTGCGCACCTACAACGTCACGGGTGCTGACGTAAGCAGAGAAGAGTAAAAATAATGCATCTCTGTCCTCACAGAGCTGGCAATGCAGGGAAGGAGGAGTCGAACAAACATGAGACACAAATACATTAACAAGCATGAAATGCTATGAAGGCTACAGTGAAGGCGGCATCCAGAAGAGGGGAGTAAGAGAGGATGGTGGGGGACCTCGCTGAGGTCTGGGTGGCCCAAGAAGGCGTTCCAGGGGAGAGGACATTCAGGCAGGAGTGGAAGGATGGGAGGAAGCAGGCAGGTGGTGGTCATCTGCCTCTCCACCCCTGCCCTTCAAGAGTATCCATTCTGCAGGCCCCACCTCCTGCCCTTCAAGAGAACCCATTCTGCAGGCCCCACCTCCTGCCCCAAAGCAGGAGGTCCTCTGCTCTTAGCACCACCATAGGCCAGGACTTGGGGGTGGCCATCCATCTGGTAAGGGCTCTAGGGACTCTGCCTTCAACCACAGGCTGGTACAGGAGGTAAACCTGAGTCTTCCTCTCGGACAGGGGCAGCCACCCTGGGGCCTCTAGGCTAGCTGCTGACATCTCATGGCCCTTGATTATCTGCTTAGGTGGCCGGCTATCAGGTGCATGCCTATCAGATGGGGTCATATTTACCTCTGGTCCCCAGCACCTAGCCCTGTTTCTTTACACATAATGGGTGCTCAAGAAATATCTGTGAAAGAAAAATAAAAATACACCAAAATTTGCTAACCACTTTGCTTCGGTGACTGGTGCCCACAGCAGTGAGTGTGAAGGGGAGGGTAAAAGAGGGAAGGTCAAGAGGTGTCAAATCTAGAGGATGCTAGAAGGAAATTAGCACTGACTAAATTTGACTACTTTATAATTTACATAAAGTTCAAAAAAGGGGCCCCAGTTAAAAGGAGCATAACTCTCCCCAGGGATACCCTGTGGCCACAGCTTCTTTTGGAAGGACAAGCCTGGGCAGAAGTGTGCTGAGCTGTCAGGGGCTGGGCAGGGCACTGCCTCCTTGCTCTCTATCACGTCAGGGGAGCCCCAACCTGGTTCTCACTGTGGCCCCACCCCTGTGAACTGCACACTCTGGTGGTTGAGAGTCAGCTTTGAAGCCCAAGTCACACAGACCCAAGGCAAGCCACTTAACCTCTCCAAGCCTTGGTTTCTTCATCTGTGAAATGGTTATACACCAGAAGTTGCTAGGATTTTAACTCCACAAGGGCAAGGATTTTTGCTTTATTTACTGCCATATCCCCAGTGCCTAGATAGCATCTGGCATTCAGTAGATGCTCAATAAATGTTTGTTGAATAAAGATATGCCTTTATATAAAGTAGTGCCTAGAACACCCTAAACTTGGGAAATGGTAGCTTTCATTGTCATTGTTGTCAATGGCATCCCCTCTGGTTCTCAGGTACACTTTCCCTGGACCTGGTTCAGAATTTAGGAGGCCCTTCTGGGCTTAGCTGCTGGGCTTCAGTACCCCAGGAGCTCCAGGAATGTGGGGTGCCCCTCAACATCTCTCCCTAACTTGTAGAAGGCAGGAAAATGGGGAAGTGAGATGGTCCCAAATGATCTTTCTGGATGGAGGAATGTGGAAGTGGGAGACTTGCTTAAAGGCCAGTTAAGAGCAACCCACCCTGACCAGGGAAAGAGGGGACTTCGGCACACTTTGACTCTTTCACATCCAATCACGCACCAACCCCAACACCAGAGACCCTGTGTTCATCCCCCACTAGCTACATGACCAGCAGGAGCCTCATCTCCCTCAGTGAGCCCTGCAGGCTGGCGCAGTCCCAGGGCTAGAAGGGAAGAAGTAGGAGATGGGAAACCCCACCCCATCTTGCACACCCCTCCATAGCAACTGCAGCACTGTTGTCCACTTCCTAGGACTGCAGACTCTCAGTCTCTCTCAAATGAAGCAGAAGCAGTAGGGACTGCAGAACACGAAGCTTCTGCCTGATCTCCCACTGCTGAGTTCCAAGCTTGCCTCCTGCTTTTCAGGGGCCCATCCACCACCCCATGGGATTGCACACCCCTTTCTAAGTTCTCTCCCTCTGTGACCTCCCCTGCCTGCCTCACCCGCTATCTGACATGTGAAAACTTCCTGTCAGCTAGAAGCTCCCAAGGGGCGATACTAGACACTTGTGCCTTAACTGCTGTCCTCTCAGGGTGTAGTAGATAGAGCAGAGCTCAGTGAACACCATGACTGAGTCAGCTAAAGAAGCAAGTCCAGGGCCTTCGGGAATGGGTGGGAACAGGATGGGATTGAGGCAAGAAGTCACTTTAGGGATGGGGGGAGTGAGAACTGAGGGGCTGGAGGTGGCACAAACCAAAGCCCAGGGAAGGGTCTTCTTGTCTAGAATCAGCCTCAGCAAGAGGCCCCCAAAAGGGAGGCCTGGCTGGAGGCCAGAGTCGTGCTTGCCTGCCACCCTCCACCCTGCCCCTCGGACACTCCCACCGGGGGGCCTGGCTATGCCCCAGTAAGTTTTAATAAATGGCCCCTCCCCTTGGCAGGGCTCACAGGGGAGGTTTTGTCTTGCTCAGCCCAGTTTCTCGGCCTCCTCTCCTCTTATTGATCAGCTGACCACTGTTCTTCCTGTTTCACCCTCTCTTCCCACCCATTCTCACTCAGACCCTCCCCTAGCCCCTGTGAGCAACTCCTGAGGCACCCCTAAGCACCGGCCTGGCTCCCTTTTGCCTGAGATGCAAGGCACTCTGGGTCATTCCTTTAAGAAAAGAAAAGGATGCCAGGGCACCCTAACCCTGTACACAGAAGGAAACAGGTGGAAAGCCCCCACTAGCTACATGACCAGCAGGAGCCTCATCTCCCTCAGTGAGCCCTGCAGGCTGGCGCAGGCCTAGGGCTAGAAGGGAAGAAGTAGGAGATGGGAAACCCCACCCCATCTTTCACACCCCTCCATAGCAACTGCAGCACTGTTGTCCACTTCCTAGGACTGCAGACTCTCAGACGAGTAGAAGGAACCTTGCTGGCACCTCACATCACAGGGAGCTTATGACCTTTGCCCTTGCCCTTTGCCTAAACCCAGTGATGTGCTGACCAGACCCTGCTAAGAACCCACTGTGTCAGAAGGTGGGATGGGGTAACCAGAGAGGAAACACAGGCTCTGCCTGCAGGAAGCTTCCAGTCTGATGAGGGCAACATAGACCCTATGCAGGGAAGGTCCTCAGTCTGGGGGTGGGGAGGGCATTCCCCACTTTTGGGAGAACACAGGACCTCAGCCCTAGCTCTCTGGTGGGGTAAGGGCTTGGGGTGAGTGTGGGAAGCCCTTGGAGAAGCTAAGGTTTTAGTAGGAGTGAGAAAAGAAAGAGACGTACACCTTGACCCAGAAGAGAAGGAAGGACACAAAGGGTATCAAAGACCCTATACTCAACCCCTTCACTATTGAATGAGAAAGTATAGCCCAGAAAGGGCAAGAGATTAGCTCAAGGTCACAAAACCAGGGCTGGGACAGGACACTGCCCTGCCTGTCTAGATGGATATGGGCAAATAGGCAGCCTGGAGCCACTAGAGGCTGAGCCAGGGAAAGGCATGACTATAAGAGGGAAGCAGGGAGTAGCAGGACCCCAGGGCAGAGATAGGAAAGAAAGCCTCAGTTTGGGGGTTTTAACCTTACTCCAGTGGCAGCAACAATATCCATAATATCTGCAGTTTTCAAAGCTTTTGCGTGTATATCAATCACATTTGTGGATGGCCCACCTCCCTCATTTTATGGGTGGGGAAACTGAGGCCCCGAGAACTCAAGCGGACAAATGCCCAGTGCCCAGACCTGCACTTCTTCACTAAGCCTCAGACTGATGAGGACTATCAAGCTACTGCACAGAGGAGGCCACTGAGGCCAAGGGGTCTTGGCACCAGGGTAACTGGGACACGGGGAGAAAGCTCTGAGCTAGGCAAAGGGCTAAAAACAGCCATGTGGGGTGATGAGGCCTGCCTGAGGTTATGGGGAAGAGCAAGTGACTATGATCTAAGAGGTTTTAGAGAAACAACGATGGACACTGAGACCTACAGAAAAAAGAAATGATTAGAGGAAATGGGAGGAAAAGAATTAGGGATGCCTAAGAGGAAGAAGGAGATAGGGAGCCCCTAGCTGCATGGGGAGGAGGTAGGCAAGACCTTAGATGGCTCAGGTATGTGGGGGACTCCTGGCATCTGGGAGTCAGTAAGTAGCAATGCTAGAAACTCAGAACCAGAGGGAGTGCAGGGCTGGGCTGGCCACGAGACAAACCATCGGCCCAGGAGGCCCCAGGAGAACTTCCCTTAATTGGGGGCCAGAGCAGATCAGGAGATGGAGTAATCCTGTCCCACATCCTCTGGGAGAAGGGGAGGGGCCACAACCAGACAGTCCAACACTCACACCAGGGGCCTGGAGTGGGGGAGGAGCAGCCCCACCCCTGTCAGCAAGAAACCACAGCAAATCATAGTGGCCTGACTTTGCCCCCTACTTCCACCCACTCTGAGAGAAGGGGACACAATCACACAACACAGGGGGAGAAGGCCAAACCCTATATTTTATAGAAGAGGAAATGCAGGCTGAGAGGGGAAGTGACTTATCTACCATCCCACAGAAATGCAGGGCCTGGCCTGGAGGAAACCCCGACAGACTGTGGCCCCAGGAAATAGGGAGCCAGACACTGATGCGGACACAAACAGCCTGGTCCACCAAGGGCTCCCCAGCTGACCAGGGTTGCCCCAAGAACAAGGTTTCATCTTTCCTCTCCACCCATGCTGGCAGACACCTACCCTTGCCTTGGGCTGGGAAGGGCAAAAGCTGAGACCCTCTCAGGGGACAAGAAGCAAAGTCCTTGAGACTCAGCAGATCCCGGCTCTAAAGTATTCATTCCACAGATACACACTAGGTGCTCACTGTGCTTCCATGATGGCGCTGCTGGGAGAGCTGAGATTAAGTCAAGGGTAGGGGTCACTGAGTGCCTGGATTACTCCAGATCAAGAGAGTCCTGAGGTGGAAGAGGGAAGCTCAAGGGGCATTGCTGGTCCAGTCTCCCAGCTGGCCAGAGAGTTGGCTCTCCCAAGGAGGTGGGGAAGGCAGTGGCCAGGATCAGTCCTTCTGTGGACCTGACTCCAGAGCAGGGGAGAGGGTATGGAAAAGAGGATCACAGGGACTTATAAAGGGACCAACAGACACGGTCACGGCCTCAAGATTCCTTGAGACAGGGACTGTGAAACCCGCAGACTCCGCAGTCTACCTCCTCCGGATCAGACCTGGCCAGCACGGGGTGTCAACCATAACCCCGTTCGAGCCCGGTAACCCAAGCCACTTTCAGCGAGTCGTTAACTGACCAGAGCCTCAGTCTCTCCGTCAATTCAATGGGAACAATAACCACCGCGATGCCCACAGTTGGTGAGAGAAGACGAGATATCCAAGGAGTCCGCGAAGAGCGGGACGCAGAACCCTAGCCCCTGCTCCAGCTGCCTGGGGGGATGGGGGTGGGGTAGGGGTTAGATGTCGGGAGTACCGCGGGAGAGGGGCTGGTTGGAACAAGGGCCTGAGCCTGCGACCCCAACAAAAGTGAGGGTCTCAAAGACCCCAGCCCCGGCCTCCTTCCCGGCCCGGCCCTCACCTCCTCCTCCATCGCGAGTCCGCTGAGGTCCCGCAGCTCCGCTGCTCACTCCCCGCGCCGCGCGGGCTTCGCCACCTCCATCCACACCCGGCCGGGCGGTGGCTCTCTGCGTTCTGTCCCGCGGGCCGCCAGGGGCCCAAGAAACTTCGGGGGGGCGGGGTTGGGGGCGGGGAGAGGCTTCCGGGGGCCAAGGGGCGGGGCCCGGGGAAGGGAATAGCGGGGCTGGGAGGCCCGGGGCCCGGGCGGGAAACGGGGGGGCGGGGCTGGTGCTGGGGGGCGGAGCCTGGGCGGGGCCGGGCGTTGGTTTGGGGACCGGACGGAGGAGCCGGAACGCAGGAAGGGGGAGGGACAGGGCGGAGAGAGGTTTCCCCGACCCGCCGAGGAAGAGGGACTGGGAGGGGACAGAGGATGCGGGGGACAGGGAGGAGGGAGGGGGAGGGGGCTTCCGGCCAGAGGCTGACGGGAGGGACGCGGGCGGGGCCCGAGGGCGGGACTGGGGTGGGGCAGGACCAGCGAGCGCCGGAGGCGCTGGCGGGTTGCGCCTTTGAGGTTTCCAGACCTGAGAGGGGTGGGGTTGTGGGACTGGCCCATGAGGCCCTGGGCGGCCCAGAGATGGGGGGCACCAAGAGGCTCCTCCTTTTTCTCCTCGACGATGGCGCAGTGGCGACGACTTGGTCCTCTTCTCCCAGGAACCTCTTCGCAGGGCCGGGCCTGGACCTCGCGTCCGGTCCGGATAATCGGGTAACGGGAAGACTTGGGGCTGGGAATCTGGATTTAAGGGGTTTCTTGTGGGGGAGGGGGCGCTACCTCTGGTTCTCAGGGGTCCCCAAATGCAGTGTTCTTCTGCCCTCGTTGGACGTTGCACAGAGCTGTTCTCCCTGGTTCCTATATCTGAGGGTCATCCTGCAACTCCCACCTCCATCCAGTGGTGATCTTCCAGGCTCCACAGCCTTGCTGGGAGTGGAATGTTTACACCGTGCGCCCTCATTTGACATTTGGAGAAACAGAGGTCCAAAGAGAGAAAGTGACTGGCTACATCCCAGCCTCCAGCACCATCCCTCCCCCTTCCCTCTCAGCTCTCCTAGCCAACTTTGCCTAAGCTTGTTTCAGCTGGAAGAATTAAGTATATGTGGGATCAACAGTGACCTCCTTTGGCTCTGGCTGCTATAGCAGCAGCTGCACCAGTTGACCAAGTTCCCCTTTCACAGCCTTCTGCTGGCCCTCATGCCCCTAAGCCACTTAGAGCCCTGCATGGAAAAGGTAGCCTGGGGTCCAAGGGGGAGGAAGATGGGGACCTACTTTGTCTTTATGACTGGGCCTGGGTTCCTTCATTTTACAGGATCTGAGAAAGTCAGTGTATGTGGCAACCTCTTGCAACCAGTCCATGGTTTTATTCCCTCAGTACGGTTTATATTGGTTTACTCCCTTTCCAAGCTGGGCATCTCATGCCTGAGGACTCAGAAGATCCTGTACCTGGAGACTCAGAAAAACACCTGCGGGAGACCAGAGACCCTGGGGAATTCACGTTAGTTGCACAGAAGCAGCTCATGGTTGGGGTGGGGTAAGGTCAGTTTTCACATCCAGCGAGCTCAGTAATTTTGGGGAGTGAGCCACTGACAACCACTTTGGCATCAGTTTCCCCATCCCAGCCCATGCTGGCCCTCTAGTTGTTGCCTCCACACCACATGCATTCATTCAACACAAATATTTTATTCACCTTGTCAGTCCTTACTCTAATGGCTGTAAAATAATGGCCCAGTCCTCTATCAAGAAAGACATGTAAACAGATGAGAAGAGTATGTTAAATGTATATAAGGGTAAGTGTATATTAGGAAGAGCACCAAAACTGGGACAAAGGGGCAAGATGAGCATTTTAGGCAGAGGGGAGAGTAGAGCCATGACAAAGAGAAATGAAGCAGTAGTGTGTGTGTGTGTGTGTGTGTGTGTGTGTAGGGCAGCCAAGCTGGAGAAGCAGACAGAGCTCAGCGTAGAAAGGACCTTGAGGGCTGTGTTGAGAAGACTGTATTATAACCTCAGGGCAAGGGGAAGTCATTGAAAGTTTTTGGCTGTGGAAGTGATTGAGTCTCTTTTGCATGTACACCGTATTATCAACAAAACAAATTTAGGGCCTTTGAAGTGGGGTGCTTTCCAATACTTCATCCTGGCATTTATTCACTCAAAAGAATTTAGGGAGCCTCTGTCATCTGCTCACTATACTAAACTCCTCACATGTATCTCCTTTAATCTTCACAAAAATGGATAATGACCTACGAGATGGATACAATTGTTATCTTCATTTCAATGAAGCTTAGACGTATTTCAGGTCCCTTGACTGGTGAGTAGTAGTTGCAAGGATTCGAACCTCGCCTGACTCCAGAGTCCTTGCTCTTGACTGCATGTTTCGGCAGCACTGTATGACCAGGCCACACAGGATCCGGGCCCTGCCTTGGAGGGCTGCAGAGCCAATAGGAAGGCAGACAACTCCGTAGAAGGGCTCTGAAGAAAAAGTACACAGTGTGTGGTGAGAGCTGCTCCCCAGAGGAAGGGCTGGAAAGACTGAGAGTAGGCTCCTTGCTCAATGGGGAGTCTGCTTCTCCCTTTCCCTCTGCTTATTCTCTCTGTGTCAAATGTATCTTAAATATATATATATATATATATATATATATATATATATATGAATGATGTGGGTTTTTAACTTGAGCTAAAAATGGTGGTGCATTTACTGAGATAAAGACAGGAGAAACACGGGTTTATGCGGTGTTGGAGAGGGAGATTAAAACCTGTTCTGGAGAAAGTGAGTTTGACATGCCTGCCAGGCATCTGTGTAGTGATACCAGGAGGACAAATGGAGACAGAGCTGGAGTTCAGGGGAGACAGGGGCTAGGGATACAATATTGGGAATCAGCATGCAGCTGATAATCAAGCCACGGGATTGGGAAAGATAGAAGGGGAAAAAAGTCCTTCCACATTGAGAGGTCTTGGTAGGGAAAAGGGGCTAATAAAGGAGACCTATATGGTGCAGCCAGTAAATACAAAGAAACAAAGGAAGTGTGCTGTGGAAAAGAACAAAGGATTTCAAGGAGGGAGGGTCACCTGTACCAGGGATTTAATGAGTGTCAGCTAACTGGTGATGAAGGAATGCCAGGTGAGGTAGTGCTCTGGAAGCTGGAAGACCCTTTCAGCATCTCTACCAAACTGTCCCTATAAGCTTAGGGTTGTAAAGTCTCTTTTATTTTTTTCTTAAAGATTCTATTTATTTATTAGAGAGAAAGTGAGCGCAAGAGAGGGAGAGAGCGCGAGCAGGGGAAGGAGCAGAGGGAGAGGGAAAAACAGATTCCCCACTAAGCAGGAAGCCTGATTCCGCTGCTCCATACTGAGACTCCAGGATCTTGACCTGAGCAAAAGGTAGACGCTTAACCGCTTAAGCTTAACCGACTGAGCTAGTCAGGAGCCTCTGTAAAGGCTCTTTTAAGTATCAAATGAGATTACGGAAGAAAAGGCATTCTGTAAACCGCCCAGTCCCGTCCGATTAATGTCGCTATTGGTTTTTAGTAATGAGGCGATTAAAATTGAGACCACAGGTAAAAGAGAGCGCATGACTTATGGAAAGAGTTCTCAAGGAGAAAACTTGATAATGACGAAAACTCGTTCCTCCTAAGAGCTTGCGTTAAAACCAGGCTTGGGGTTAGGTGAGAGATCCAGGAGCTGTGGGGAGCTTCTTTTTTAACTGACACTGGCACCCACCCCGGCAGCACTGAGGAGAACAGTGAGGATCGCAACAACTGCCCAAAGCCTGGAAGGAGGAAGTCTGGCCCGGGACGTGAAATCCTCTGGTTCCGCCTCCTTCCTCCACGGACCAATCAGGACCCAACTGATGGGGCCGCGGCGCTGGGACGGGGAAGAGGGCGGAGCCTGAGGACCGTTAATCAACCGCTAAGCGGTACCCAGTTACTCATTCGATTCCTTTCCCTACAAGGACTCATTGTTGCTGCTCCTACAAACCACCACTTTGGAAAAATCCGTAGCAATCTCATATAAAACTAAATGTACACCTAGTCAATGACCCGGCAATTTTTTTCTTAAAGATTTGTTTATTTTAGAGCATGCAGGGGTGAGGGTCGGAGGGAAAGGAAGAGAGAAAATTAAGCAGAATCATGCTGAGCATGGAGCCAGACCTGGGGCTCGATCCCACTACCCGGACATCGCGACCTGGGTGGGAACCAAAAGCCAGAGGCTTAATGGACTGTGCCACCCCTGATGACCCAGTAATTTCTCACTGAAATATTTATTTCTTAAAAAGTAAAGCATAGGGCGCCTGGGTGGCTCAGTGGGTTAAAGCCTCTGCCTTCGGCTCAGGTCATGATCCCAGGGTCCTGGGATCGAGCCCCACATCGGGCTTTCTGCTCAGCGGGGAGCCTGCTTCCCCCTCTCTCTCTCTGCCTGCCTCTCTGCCTACTTGTGATCTCTGTCAAATAAATAAATTTTTTTTAAAAAGTAAAGCATAAATCTATAGAAAGCCCAGATATCGATCAACAGGAAAATGGAAAAACTAGTATATTCATACAGTGGAATACTACTCAGCAACAAAAAGGAACCAGCTACTAATAAAGCAACATGGATGAATTTAATTTAAGGAAATCATTATGCTCAGTGAAAGAAACCTGTACACACAAGAATACATAACATATAATTCCATTTAGAAGAAATTTTAAAACAATCTGTGGTGAAAAAAAAAATCAGAGAAGAGTTGCCTAAGGAATGAGGATGGGGGGGAAGGATTGAGGATGGGGATTGACTAGGAAGGAAGTAACATGAGGGAACTTTCTAGGCGATGATAATGTTCTTAGAACTTTGTGCAATAAAGGAAATGTCCTAAATCTATGTTGTCTAATGCAGTAGCTACTAGCCACATGTGGCTGTTGAGCATTTGAAGTGTGGCCAGTGGGATTCAAAAACTGAATTTTAAATTTTATTTAATTAATTTGAATTTAAAATTAGCCACATGTGACGAGTGGCTACCATACTGGACAGCAGAGTTTATATCCTGATAAGGGTTGGGCTGCACAGATATTTGTATTTGTCAAAACTCTTCTCATGATAAGCCTAAGAGCTGTGCATTTTACCATATGTAAAGTTTACATTAAAAAGATAAGCATACGGGTGCCTGGGTGGCTCAGCTGTTAAGCATCTGCATTCAGCTCAGGTCATGATCCCAGGGCCCTGGGATCGAACCCCACATCGGGCTCCCTGATCCACGGGAAGCCTGCTAATGCCTCTCCCACTCTCCCTGCTTGTGTTCCTGCTCTCACTGTCTCTATCTCTCAAATAGTAAATAAAGTCTTTAAAAAAAAAAAAAGATAAGCATAAAAAAGAAAGATAAGCGTAGGGGAGACTTGGCTGTCAATTAGCATCTGACTTAGACTTGGGTCATGATCTCAGGGTCCTAGGATGGAGGCCCACATAGGGCTCCCCACTCACCAGGGAGTCTGTTTGTCCCTCTCCCTCTGGCCCTCCCCCCACTTATGCCCTCTCTCTCTCAAATAAAAAAAATATTTTTTTAAAGATTTTATTTATTTATTTAACAGAGAGAGGGACAGCGAAAGAGGGAACACAAGCAGAGGGAGTGGAAGAGGGAGAAGCAGGCTCCCCACAGAGCAGGGGGACTCTATCCCAGGACCCTGGGATCATGACCTGAGCCAAAGGCAGACACTTAACTGAGCCACCAAGGTGCCCTAAAATGTTTTTTAAATAGGAAGGTAGGTAGGTAGATAGATAAGCATAGGGGTACCTGTCTGGCTCAATCAGTAGAGCATGCAACTCTTGATCTCAGGGTTGTGAGTTCAGGCCCCACGTTGGCCATGGAGCCTACTTAAGGAAGAAAACAAGCATAAACTAGTTAATGCTATGCATGTTGAAGTGTTTAGATGTGAAACGTTCTGTTTTCTGCAACTTTAAAATACATAACAGATGAATTCATGGATGTTGAGATGGACAGACGACTAGGCATGTGATAAATACAACAAAATATTATAGACTTTTGATGGTGGGTATATGAGTGTTCACTGTAAAGTTCTTTCAACCTTTATATGTTGGAACATTTTCAGAATAAAATGTTGGGGGGTGCCTGGGTGGCTCAGTGGGTTAAAGTCTCTGCCTTCGGCTCAGGTCATGATCCCAGGGTGCTGGGATCGAGTCCCGCATCGGGCTCTCTGCTCAGCAGGGAGCCTGTTCCCTCTCTCTCTCTCTGCCTGCCTCTCTGCCTACTTGTGATCTCTGTCAAATAAATCTTTAAAAAAAAAAGAATAAAATGTTGGGGTCACCAAGGGCTGAGAGGAGAAAGGAGTAGGGGGTTATTATCTAATGGGTAAAACTTTCTGTTTGGGATGATGAAAATTTTCTGGAAATAGTGATGATGTTTATGCTACAATCAGGTACATCAAGTACTTCATGGGAATGAGTTGTACACTTAAAAATAGTTAGATGGTAAATTTTATGTATATTGTATTTTTTTTTTAAAGTTCAAAGCTCAAAAGAAAAAAAGTATTGGGGAAAAATCAATGTGGAAGTGTCTGTGCCTTCTCTAGAGGTAGTCTGGGGTACTTCACAGAGGGAAAGGGAAAGGGAGTAGGTTGGTTGTGAGTGCGCCAAGCCCATTATAAGAAAAGGGTAATGGGGGGCGCCTGGGTGGCTCAGTGGGTTAAGTTGCTGCCTTCGGCTCAGGTCCTGATCTCAGGGTCCTGGGATCGAGTCCCGCATCGGGCTCTCTGCTCAGCAGGGAGCCTGTTCCCACTCTCTCTCTCTCTCTCTGCCTGCCTCTCCATCTACTTGTGATTTCTCTCTGTCAAATAAATTAAATCTTTTTAAAAAAAATTATCTTAAAAAAAAAAAGGTAATGGGAAGAGAGAACAGAGGCTGTGGAAACAGAACGGGGTTTATAATCCCATTTTTCTCACTTTCTGGCTGTGTGACTGTACTTGTTCTTAGTGCTATTGCTCTAACAAATTATCACAAATTTAGTGGCTTAAAACAACACAAATTTATTATCTTGAGTTCAGGAGGTCTGATATGTGTCTCACTGGGCCAAAATAAAGATCTGTGTTCCTTCTATAGACTCTTAATAGGCAGGAACAATATTTCTCCTGGTTTTTTCCTAACAGTTTTATTGAGATATAAATACATACCATACAGTTTACCCATTTATTTTTTTTTATAGAAACAATCATCAGGAATTATTTATTTTTTTTAAAGGTTTTATTTATTTGACAGAGAGACATCACAAGTAGGCAGAGAGGCAGGCAGAGAGAGAGAGGAGGAAGCAGGCTCCCTGCTGAGCAGAGAGCCCGATGCGGGACTCGATCCCAGGACCCTGAGATCATGACCCGAGCCAAAGGCAGTGGCTTAACCCACTGAGCCACCCAGGCGCCCCAGTTTACCCATTTAAAGCAAACAATTCAGTGGTTTTAGTATAGTCACAGAGCTACACAATCATCACATTTTCATCTCTCACCATTTTTATATATGAGGAAACAGAGGTTTGAGACATTAAGGAAACTCTCTTAGAGAAACCTCTAACTGGCAGGGCTGGGGCGCGGCAGGGGCTTTCAGGAGCTGAGATTCCAGTGCACGCCTAGATTCCCTTCATGAAGTTCGACTAGTCCCCTGGGAGCAGTGTGGTGCAGTAAACAGCAGATGTTCACACCAGGTGAGACTCGGGTTCAAGGCTTTGTTTTGCTATCTGCAAGCTATGTGGCCTTTGGTAAAATCTGTTGGAGCCTCATTTGAAAAATGAGGGCAATAAATCTGGAGGGTGACTCACCTGAAAGATCCCTTCCAGCTAATAAATGCCAAGCCTCAATAAGGGGGAAGAAAAGATAATTAAAAATAAATTATCCAAGGGTGCCTGGGTGGCTCAGTGGGTTAAGGCCTCTGCCTTCAGCTCGGATCATGGTCCCAGGGTCTTGGGATTGAGCCCCGCTGTCGGGCTCTCTGCTCAGTGGGGAGCCTGCTTCCCCTCTCTCTCTGCCTGCCTCTCTGCCTACTTGTGATCTCTTTCTGTCAAATAAATAAATAAAATCTTTTAAAAAAAATAAATAAATTATCCAGCATCCAGTGCAACAAAAGGGATACGAATTCCCTGAAGACAGCGGCTCACGTACTTCTTTGTACTTCCTGAGCACCTGGCGCAGGTTTTGGAATTCCTCCCCAAAGGGCCTCAGCCCGGTGAGAGACAAATAAGTAAACTGACCCTTACAGAGGCACAGAAAGGTGGAAAGAGCAGTGGGGGCGATGAGGGTTGTGGGGGTGGTTACCTCGGGGTAGTCGGCGCAGGAGTGGGCAACTGCCAAGTGAAGGTAAACACGGGTGGGTGGGATCAGGGGCAGCTCTTTCCAAAGGCCAAGTTCAGCCGCAGTGTGAGGGCTGGACCGAGAAAAAGCGTGTTGGAGGTATTGTTCTAAAAACAAATCTTCAAGCGGCATTGGGTGACACAACATCACGCGTGGCCGAGCTCCGCCCCTTCCCACCTCTCCCGCTGGTGCACGAGATTTGGTGTACTCGCCCACCACAATAAGCCTCCTCTCGCCGCCTTGCAATTGGTACAGCCCAAGCTCTGGGAAAAGACGCCCGTTGTCACGCCCCTGCCTCTGATTGGCTGGAGAATTTAAAGATCCGGCCGGTAATAGGGTGATTTTCGACTTCTAGTATTTGAAAGTTCTTACTGCCCGAGGTTCACTAGGGGCCAGCTCTGGTTAGCGTGTTCGTCCGAGTACCGGTGCAAGTGAGTGTCCACGCGAGCCCAGAGGTGGGAGACAGAGAGCCTGCTTTTTCAAAGGGTCTCTGCCGGGAGGGTGCAGACGAGTGGGTCAGACGGAGGAAACATGGTTTCCCGAGCTCCGGGGTCCCCGGCGATTTCCCCAGCCAAACATTCTCTACCCGGTGCCCACTTTGAGATGGGAAGGAAGAGTCAGGGCTTGGGAATCACACTAACTGACTCCTACCAGTCGTTGTAACCTCTCCCACTCTGTTTCCACTAATGTACACGGGGAATAGTGAGACTGACCTGGCTGCATGTAAACCACTGAACGTATTTGGAAGACAGAATGTGCCCTGGCTCATCTCTCCACTTAAGCTTCCCTTGCTTCCTTGGGAGAGGACTCGGGATTCCCTTGCCCGCTCTGGGCTTCTTGGAATCAGGCTTCTTTTTTGTTCAGAAGTCGGACAGCTGAGGCTCACCATTCCTGAGTGCATTTGACGCTGCCCCGTCCACCTCTCTGGAAAATACTGCTAAGATAGTAAATGTCTGCGTGAATTTCGGTTGATCCCAGGTCCCTCTTGCCGTCTCCGTGACCTCTTTGTCTTACCAGTGACAGCTTCCGTGAACTTCTGTGGCCTTGACCGGGCTCCCTATTAGGTCCACTGAGTCCTTATGACTCCGGCTCTCCGGACTTTTTGCAGATCTGCAGAGGCGGTGGCGATGCTATCGGGCACCCAGGCAGCGCCTGCGGGATTCGAGGACGCGGAGCTGCGGTGCCGCGTGGCTCTGGAGGAGCTGAGCCCGGGCGGGCAGCCGCGAAAGCGCCAGGCCTTACGCTCTGCGGAGCTGAGCCTGGGGCGGAATGAGCGCCGCGAGTTGCTGCTGCGGCTGCAGGCGCCTGGGTCCGAGGGGCGGCCGCGCTGCTTCCCTCTGCGGGCCGCGCGTCTCTTCACGCGCTTTGCGGCGGCGGGACGCAGCACACTGCGGCTCCCCACCGACGGCGTCCCCGGGGCAGGCGCTGTGCAGCTGCTGCTCTCCGACTGTCCCCCCGACCGCCTGCGACGCTTCCTGCGCACGCTGCGCCTCAAGCTGGCCGCGGCCCCAGGGCCCGGGCCGGCCTCCGCCCGGGCGCAGCTGCTGGGACAGCGGCCCCGCGACTTCGTCACCATCAGCCCCGTGCAGCCCGAGGAGATGCAGCGCGCGGCGGCCACCCGGGTCCCGCATGCCACGCCAGTGAAGCGGCCCCTGGAACCCCAGGCGGGAGCCAAGCCCAGCACTGTGAGCGCAGGAAAGGGGGGACGCCTCAAGGAGGGGTGTGCCCCTGAGATGGAAGAGACCCAGGGGCCCAAGTTGGGGTGGGGGGAGGTGGTGACAGGACATGGGAGGGGGTTGTTGGTTATCTCAGAGGAGATGCCCATCCAACATCTGAGCATGACAGAGATGTGGAAATTGTGCCTGTGTTTCTGAGTGCAATCCCTGAGTAAGCTAGAACAGGAAGAGCAGGCCCACCTCATGGTAAAAGAGAAAGAGAAGGAGATTTCAGAAGAAAAAGTCGGAGGCTGTTGGGCCTGGAGAAGGAGAGGAGCTCTTGGAGAGAAGTGGCCAGCAGTGTCAGGCACAGCCAACAGTTCTGATCAGTTGGAGGGGACAGAGTCTGGAAGGTCTGACAGTTTGTGAACTGGGACGCCTGGATCACAGACCACAGGGTTTTGAGACTAAGCTGGGGAGAAGATGGAGATGGAGCCAGGCAGGGTATTGCTATGAGACAGGCAGGTTTGTGATGGGAAGAGAAGTGAGAAGGAAGGACCTGTGAGAGAACCCAGGAGATTTAGGGAAACCAGGAGACAGAGCCAAGGGAGGATCCAGACCCAACCAGTGCAGTTACCAGGGCACCAGGGATCAGTGGAGATCCAGCCTTGAGCCCTTACTCAAGGAGAGACCTGGCCTGGAGTAGTTATTAGTAAGATCTCCTGGGGAACCAAAACGGCCCACGGGCTTCAAGGAATGAAACCAGCAGAGACACAAAGGGCTACCAGGCCTAGCATGGCATACAGGCTAAGAAGGGAGGGGCAATGCCTAAGTGGGAGTAGGAAGCCCTAAGATAATCCTGTCCCCCCACAGGAAGCCCCAAGATGGCCCTTGCCTGTGAAGAGGCTGAGCTTGCCCCCAACAAAACCACAGCTTTCTAAGGAGCAGGCTGCTGTGCTAAGGGTTGTCCTGAAAGGCCAGAGCATCTTCTTCACTGGGAGTGCAGGTAGTGGGGGGAGAGGGGGCAGCATCAGGGGTTGGGGGGAACGGTGATGGGGTAGGATAGAGGAGCAGGAGACCCTGACTTTACCCTCTCTCCAGGGACAGGGAAGTCTTATCTGCTGAAGCGTATCCTGGGCTCACTGCCTCCCACAGGTACTGTGGCTACGGCCAGCACTGGGGCGGCAGCCTGCCACATCGGGGGTACCACGCTCCATGCCTTTGCAGGTAAGTGGGAACCTCTGGGGCTTCAGCAGGAAGCCAGCCAGTCCTGTGAGATAGGAGAGGGGGCTCTGGGCTGAGACATGGCTAGGGTCTCAGGCTGCATGGAATCACTCACAGGCATCGGCTCAGGCCAGGCTCCCCTAGCCCAGTGTGTGGCCCTGGCCCAGCGGCCAGCTGTGCGGCAAGGCTGGCTGAACTGCCAGCGGCTAGTCATCGATGAGATCTCCATGGTGGAGGCTGACCTGTTTGACAAGCTGGAAGCAGTGGCCAGGTCAGTATGTGCAGCAAGGGCTGGGTTTTGGTGGTTTTCCATCTGGAACCTGGCCACCTCAGCTTCTAAAGTCCCCCATGCTCCTATGCAGAGCTGTCCGGCAACAGGACAAGCCTTTTGGAGGGATCCAGCTCATCATCTGTGGGGACTTCCTACAGCTGCCACCTGTAACCAAGGGATCCCAGCCCCCGAAGTTCTGCTTTCAGGTATCACTCACCCTCCGGCCCTGGCCCCCGACAGGTGCCTGCTCTTCTCCCTGAAACCCCTACCCTACCCCCACCAGGCCAAGAGCTGGAGAAGGTGTGTCCCAGTGACTCTGGAGCTGACCGAAGTGTGGAGGCAGGCAGACCAGAACTTCATCTCTCTGCTGCAAGCTGTCAGGCTGGGAAGGTGCGCCCTGGTGAACAGAGAAGGGGGAAAAGTGCTTCATGGTCCCATAGAAGGTGGTCACTCTCTGAGCATTGGGACTCTGTCTCCTCCAAGGTTGGGTCCCCATCACCCAGCACATGCCCTGGTGCAGAGTAGGTGTCAGGAAAATATGGGCACATGGGTACACAAGAAGAAATCAGAGATGTTAATACTCCTACTTCACAGATGCAGAAATGGGGCGTTCAAAGAGGTGAAGTGACTTGCCCCAAATTCCAGCCAGTAAGTGACTGGGCTGGGATTTGAACCTGGCCTGACTCTAAAACCCAAGTTCCTTCCACTCTTAGAGGCTACAGCATCATTTGGTGAGGGAGAGAGTTTTCAGGCACCATCCCACCCCAACTAGGACAAAAGGTTGAAATGCTGTGACTATTCTAATGTGCAAGCAGGCAAGAGGCCAGGAAGGCCAAAGACATGGGCCAGAGTTGGGCCTTGAAAACCAGATTGTGACAGGAGGTGGTGGTAGTGAGGGGCTTTCTATGCTTAGGGGCCCTGTCACAGATATATGAGTCAGGTAGGAAGGCACACAGCACACACCAGCATATGCGGGGAACAAGAGGAAGATTGAGTGGCAAAGCAGAGAGAGATGTAGGTCTTAAGTTTTCCCCCCACTCTCAAATGATTTGCTGTCACACCCAGGCTTCTCCAGTGGATGAAGGCTTGAGATAGAAACACAGGCTAAGGGCACCTGGCTGGCTCAGTCAGAGGAGCAAGAGGGTCTTGATCTTAGGATTGGGAGTTTGAGCCCCACATTGGGCATAGAAATTATTTAAATAAATAAATATCATTGAACATTATATCAGAAACTAACGATGTGCTATACATTGGCTAATTGAATTTAAATAAAAACAAACAAACTTAAAAAAGAAAAGAAACACAGGCAAAATTTTTGCTCCCAAGGCAGCAAGCAAGCAAGGCTAGAAGACTGTAGCCTGGAGGCCAGTCTGATGATAGGCTACCAGTATGACAGGATATCAACCTCAGTGCCTTATCGAGGTCCTCTGAACCTCTGGTCTGTGCTCACTCATCATATCCAACTTCCTCAGGAGCACTGGGGTGGGAGGGTGGCTAGCTCCTACCTGGGGACATTCACAGGGAAGGGTGCCTCCTTCTGTGGGAGCAGGGGAATGATCTGTGAATGATCATTCCCCATGTTGGAGCTCCGAGTGGGGAAAGGCAAGTTAGCCAGCCTGGGGGCCAATACATTCTGCCTTGGTGCCCCTTTCTAATCCCCAAGTCTGACCCATGCCCTACGGCTTGGGCCATTATCAGCCAGGTGCCCCACCTTCCCTGGTGTTCAGGTGGGCTCTGCCCTGACAGCCTAGCCCCTACAGGTGCTCAGACGAAGTGACCCGCCAGCTCCAGGCCACAGCCTCCCACAAGGTGGGGCGAGATGGGATTGTGGCCACAAGGCTCTGCACTCACCAGGATGACGTGGCCCTCACCAATGAGAGGCGACTACAGGAACTACCAGGTGAGCAGGGAACCAGGGCTGGTCAAAACCAGCTGGGAAGGGCCATCAGGCTGGTGTGGGTCTCCACCCCCACCTAACAGCCTGGGCCCTTGGGGCCATTTGGCTATTTAGACCCCCAACCTCTCTGGCCATAAAGACTCTTGTATTTGGGATGCCTGGGTGGCTCAGTTGGTTCAACGACTGCCTTCAGCTCAGGTCATGATCCTGGAGTCCCGGGATCGAGTCCCGCATCGGGATCAGAGCTCCATGGGGAGTCTGCTTCTCCCTCTGACCTTCTCCTCACTCATGCTCTCTCTCACTGTCTCTCTCTCAAATAAATAAATAAAATCTTAAAAAAAAAAACACAAACCTTATATTTGCAGATGTAACTGTGACTTTGAGAGGCATGACCTTGAATAGGTCAAGGTCACTGAGCCAGTAAATGCTGGAAGTAAGATTTGAACCCAGGCGCCTGATTCCAAAGCCCCAGCTGTCCCCACTACCTCCTTCTATACCCTGGTCTAACATGTGGTTTTGGAAACTGAACCACAAGTCAATGACTTGTAATCTGTTTGCCTAACTCTTTTTTCCTAGGTGAGATGCACACCTTTAAGGCCATGGACAGCGACCCTGAGCAAGCTCGAAGCCTGGATGCCCAGTGTCCTGTTAGCCAGATTCTTCAACTAAAGCTGGGTGCCCAGGTGAATGGGAAGCAGAGCCAAGACCTGGGGGCTCTGGGCTTCCCCGGTGCTTGCCCCTCAGCCCAGGCAGCTCCATAGCCAGAGGGCCCAGCTGTGACCCCAGTGAACTCCCTCCCTCCTGTTCCCACCCACTTTCCTGTCTTCAGCTTCCCACTGCTTCTTCTTGCTAGGCCTGGGGCACCAGCAACAGTGCTTTGGACAAGCCCCTTTCCCTTGCTAAAGCTCAGTTTCTGTGAGAGGGCCCTGCTTCTTCCTGTGATGTTGGGGTGGGCCAAATGGGAGACTTTCCTTAGGTTCTGAAGGGCACTTAAGTGTTGGAAGAGGGGTACAGGACTGGGGCTATCCCTCACAGTTTTTGTCCATGCACATTCCCTATAATAGAAACAATCATTTTTCAGAGCCCTGTGATGCCCGTTACCTTACCGCTCCTTACTCTCTCCTGAGGCAAACAGCAAACGTCATTCCCCTTTGACACCAGGGGCAACTGAGACTGGAGAAAATAAAGCCGCTTGCCACAGGGGTCACAGTCAGGCAGTGACGGAGTTAAGGATTAGGACTTTGTACCTCTCCAGGTGTTCCCCTAGCTTCTTGGAACTGTCCTAGCGACTGCTGAAGCTGAGGCCAGGTGGGGCCATGGCTGCTCTCTGTGACTCAAGTTTGCTTTCTCTTGCAGGTGATGTTGGTAAAGAACTTAGCAGTGTCCCGGGGCCTGGTGAATGGCGCCCGGGGCGTGGTCATTGGGTTTGAGACTGAGGGGAGAGGTAAGCAATGGGCCTACTGTGTGAGTTTGCAGCCCTGGGGTATGTGTGAGGAGAAGGCTAGGTTGGAGGGGTAAAGCCTGCTCCTCACCTCTGAGCCCTGAAGCAGGGCCAAAAAAAGGTGGGACTTCTCCACGCTTCCCTCAGGGCTGCCCCAGGTGCGGTTCCTGTGTGGAGTCACTGAGGTCATCCGTGCTGACCGCTGGACGGTGCAGGCCACAGGGGGCCAGCTCCTCAGCCGGCAGCAGCTGCCCCTCCAGCTGGCCTGGGCAATATCCATCCACAAGAGCCAGGTGAGCAGCCAGTGTGGGGGATGGAGAGGGGCAGGGCAGATGGGGGACAGGATAGGCCTGGGGCATGTTGAAGGAGGTTCTTAAAGGCTTTATGGAGGTTGAGCTTGCCCTGGATGGAAAGTTTCAGACCAGTGGTAGAATGAGCCTTTCTTTTGCACATTTCCTGTCCTCCTTCCTCTACCTTTCCCAGATACACACTGTCCCCTCTGACATCTCCTTTCCTGCCATTGACTGAGCCACTACCAGATGTTAAATTTAATCCTGACAACTGTATGAGGTGTAGATGTGATAATCGGTCCCATTTTACAGAAGGGAAAACCAAAGCTCAGAGTGGTTATGTAAGTTGTCCAAGGTCACACAGAGAGGGAGATACAGAGTCAAGATTCATTTCCTTGCCTGTCTGATCCAGGCCTGAGCTCTTTCCTTTCACCCCCATCCCTCTACTCTAATCCTCAATCTGTGTTTCCTGGACCTGCTCCTACTCAGACACACAGTTTCTATCAATCTGTCTCTCTGCCTTGAGACTCTCCAGACTGACTGAAGAGGTCCAGGGGCAGTCTCTGGGCCGGCGCAGGTGGGGTCAGGTTCTTGTGCACAAGGGATTTCAGGCTAAGCTGGTGCTCACTCTGTCCCTCCGTTCCCCCAGGGCATGTCCCTGGACTGCGTGGAGATCTCTTTGGGCCGTGTGTTTGCCAGTGGCCAGGCCTACGTAGCCCTTTCCCGGGCCCGCAGCCTGCAGGGCCTGCGCGTGCTGGACTTTGATCCCATGGTGGTTCGTTGTGATCCCCGTGTGCTGAGCTTCTATGCCGCCCTGCGGAGGAGCAGGGGCCTCAGCCTGGTAAGAGGGAGTCCCCTGTTGGTGGGTCATATGGCATGGGAAGCCAGGAGCTAGGACAGAGGGAAGGCCAAGGGGCCATGGGGTCGGGATGGCAGAGCCTTCTCCAGCTCTGTTGGGAGCAGGGGCAAGAGGAAGGAGATGCTGGCCACTGGGCTGTGGCCCTGGGGAACAGCATGAGTCCATAACTGGGTTTCTCTGTCTCTGATCCAGAAGTCTCCAAATGATGATGAGGCAGCCTCAGACCAAGAGAATGAGGACCCAAACCTTTGAGCCTCAAAGAGAAGACAAATGGTGGTCTCCCCTTCTACCTCCTTCCTAGTGGGCCAGGGCTCCTGGAAATAACTGGGGGAGGATAGCCAGTGTCTCTTTCTGCCTTCTGCAGGGCTCTCAGTCTCCTGGCAGGGCACAAGGGAGAGCACTTTCCACCCATTTGCCAGCTGTGCCTCAGTTTCTCTCCTTGTCCTGGGTGAGCTACTTCCAGGAATAGGAGAAACCCTTTTCAGGCCAGTTGGGAATGGGCCTATGGTAGTACCTGGTGTTCTAGAACAAAGCTGTCTGTGAGGGCTGGCCCAGGGCCACGCGGTTGTGAATGGTGCTTTCTTGGAGCTGCAGAGGGGAGAGGCAGTGAAGACAGGTACTCCAGGAGCAGGAATAGGCTATAGGAGCCCTGGACTGGGAGACTCTGGGCAAATACAGGCCCCAAACAGAGAAGGGAACTGGGGTTAGTTTCATAGGTAGGCCCAGGCTACACAGGCCAGGACAAACCCCTTCCTGAGCCTAACCTGAGAACACTCAATGCAAACCATGTGCCTGTATCTTAAGCTCCTTTTTTGGAGAAGAAATAGTATTTAGGGGTATTGAGATGGATGTTCTCAGATTACATTTATTTAGGCCAAATAAACTTGTGAGTTGTATAAGGACTATGAGTTGAGTCATCTGCTCTCTTTAAGAAGGCATCCCTGCCTGGGAGACGAGCTACACCTGTAGCCAGGGCCCTCTCCCCATGGGTGCACACAAGGTGTTTGCTACATCATGACACCCTTATGTGAGTTTTTGTTAGGATCACTGGTTATTTGGAAAGCTGAGTTACCCGAGATTGGTGACTCACAATGAAATGACAAGGTGAATCACTGTTGCCCAGGGTTCAGACAAGGACACAGAAGAGAATTCACACGGCAGGATATGGGCCTTCCGTCTCCTCTCTGGTTGCATAGTCATGGGGGTTTCCCATTCTTCCCATCCACTCTCCAGAGGAAGGCTGGAGAGAAGTTAGCAGGTGAACAAGTTGGAGAAAGGCATTTAGGAAAAGGGAACTGTACGGTACAGAGGCACAGAGGTGTGAAAGATGGAGCTTAACGTTCTGCTTTCTTAGACTCGAAAGCAAGACAAAATGGCAGTTGGGTGAGTCCGGCATATTCCTAAGGGTGCTCAACATGGGGAGGGGTGGATAGAACCCCTCTGGGGAGAAAGAGGGTCTCTTGGAGTCCCACTTCCAGCTAAGCACCACTTGTATCCTGGGCCTGAGAGCTCTGCCCTCAGGCCAGGCGTGACCTGCCTTGGATGGTAATCAGCAACTTACAGTTCTATCTCCTAGAATGAGCCAAAGCCCTTGGGATGGAGAGACCTGGCTTAGATGTCTGAGTTCCCCCATGGCACTCCACACCATGACTCCAGAAAGGAAATACTTCACAAAATGTTTGATAGGGGCGCCTGGGTGGCTCAGTGGGTAAAGCCTCTGCCTTCAGCTCAGGTCACGATCCAAAGGTCCTGGGATCAAGCCCCGAGTCGGGCTCTCTGCTCGGCTGGCGGGGAGCCTGCTTCCCCCACCCTCTGCCTGCCTCTGCCTACTTGGGATCTCTTTCTCGCTTTATAAATAAATAAAATCTTTAAAAAAAAAAAAAGTGTGATAAATGAAAGAATGAGCCCCCTAAGAGGCAGGGATGTTTACTCTGATCTTGCAGAGGAGGGAGCTGAGCCAGGCAGTGGCAGAGCTGGAACTCAAACCCACCCCCCTCCCCCTCTCCTCCACCCTTCCTGGAGCCCTGCAGAGGAAGTAAAATGTGGGGCCGAGATGGCAGACCAATGGAGTGTCCACCAGCACCCCCCCCTCAGGAGGGATGCCCAGGAAGGGTTAGCTACGCATGATTCATCCTGGCATATTTTGCCTACCGCCACAGGGCCAATGGTCATCCTCAGAGGCCCTGGATCCCAGAGTACTAAGCCCTCCTGCTCCCCTATCACCACACACTGAAGACCACTAGGTGGCGCTAAGTGGTCAGTCCCTTCCCAGAGACCTTGCCGGTCCTTTGTCTCCTCGCGGTCCCTGGGCGGGGCTCGCGGGTTCCTCAGGAGCTGGGTTGCCCAGCAATTGTAGGGAAGAGAGATCCCTCTGTTGAGAAGTTTGCACCAAGTAGGTGTGGAGGACCTCATGTTTGTGTTCATGAGCCCTCTAGTTCGTTTTTCATAATAACTCTGAGAAGACAGTGGGACATTATCCCCACCTCATCGGAGAGAGAACGAATTTCATGAAATGTTAGATGGCTTGGCGAAGCCACCCTACAAGCTGGGTCTGGAACCCAAGTCCCAGCTACAGGGAGGGTCCTGGGGTTTTTGCGAAGTCAGCAGAGGGCCATGAGGCTCCAAGTGGCACTGCCACTTCCCATGCGACCTTGAACAAGCTGCTGAAATCCTCAGCCCTAGTCTCATCATCAGCAAAGTGGGTCTAAGAGCGACCAACAGAGTTAGGACAAGTACAGAGCTGGGATGGAGGCAGGCATGGGTGACCCCTCTTGATTACCTCTGTTGTGTCTACACTGCACTTACTCCAAGCCGCCACCCTGCACCGACCCCCCACCCCCACTTCTCCCCCTGCTTCTAGAGTAGCCCTGAGGATAACAGAAATAACAGGATCCAGAGTAAATGAAAAGTTCTCTTTCAGTCTTCCCTCCTGGAGGACCCAGACTGTGCCCACCCACCACAAGGAAGGGGAGAATGAAGGGCCCCTCAACAAACATGAGGTTCCAGCCCTAGTGAGTACATTTGTCAGAATCAGTTCTCTTCCTTCCTCTGTCCCTCCTCTTCTTCTTTTTTAAAGTAGGCTCCATGTCCAACATGAGGCTTAAAATTCACAACCCTGAGATCAAGAGTCCCATGCTTTACCAACTGAGCCAGCCAGGCACCCTCTCCGTTCCTCCTCTTAACAGAGCTTTGACGACCCTTTGAGTGGGATCTTCAGACTGAGATTCCCAAGGAGGAGACAGGCTCACAGAAAACTGGCAGCTCACAGGGTCTCCACTGTAAATGGCAGAGCTAGGATGGGCATAAGGCCTCACCCTGGTATTCAAAGGCTTCGGAAAAAGAGCAAGCATGGGTGCTTTCAGCCCCTAGCTTTGTCCACACACTCAAGACCCCATTTCTTTTTTTCCTCCCCCATCCCCCGCCCATTTTTTTTTTAAGAGAGAAAGAACACAAACGGGGAGCAGGAGGCAGAGGGAGAAGCACACTCCCCACTGAACGAGGATCCCAGAACCCTGGGACCATGACCTGAGCTGAAGGCAACTGAGCTACACAGGCACCCCTTCTTTAAGATTCTGAGAGCATCTCCTGCTGAGACAGAAACAGCTGGGAGGGGTCAAGATGGGAGGGGAAGGGCTTGGACGGAGACCCTAAATGGGGAAGTGAACTCAGGGGCCCAGACAAGCCCCACAGGGAGGGGACTGACTGCTACCCCACCTCCCACTCCTCAGACTCTCACTCCCTTGACTCCAGCTCCTTCCTTGCCAGGAATGGCCCTTCATTTCCTCTCCTGCTGGTATTGGGTTCAGTAAGCAGAGCCCCAGCTCACCTGCAAGGTGCGGAGTGAGGAAGGCGTCCAGTTACATCCTGGTGCTGGGAGGACAGGCAGGGGCAACCTGGAGGCAGGAGCCTAAGGTCTGGGAACTGATGGTGGGACCAAGTGTTGAGGGGGAGGCCCGACACCCCTGTGGGTGCCCCCCCATCCCTGCCATAGGGGCCCTATCTTTTGGACTCCATGCCTCCCTGAACTCCTCCCACCTACTGGAGGCGGTTATGGAAAGACATCTGGTAGCTAGTGCGCCTCAGTTCCCTGAGCTGGGTCTCAGTTTCCTTATCCTCGGAATGGGGGTAGGTTGGGAATAAGCGCCGCTGACCCATTCCCTGCAGCCTGGGATTGTGCTCCATAAACTTGAAGGGCTCTGCACACCCCTTTCCTTTTTTTCTCTCCACCCAGGGTGGCCTCCTCCCCCCCCCCTCACCCTGGGCCCTGGCACCGCACTCCATGCCTATTTAAGGCAAATCTCCTGATCTCCTTTTAAATAACATTCGCTTCTTGTTGTGGAGAAGACAAGCAAGGCCTGAGTTTAGGGAAAGGGGAGGGGAGCCCCAGACAGCCCATCAGAGAGTGGGGGGAAGGGGATCTGGGGATGAAGCAGGTTTGGGAAGGTCCTTGCCCCACCCCCCACTCCCAGCCTCCCATTTGGTCCCCTTACTGAACAGGCCTTTGATTGGCTCAAACCCCTTTAGACGAGCTGGGGCACCCCCAGAATGCTTCATGCAGCCCCTTACAGGCAGCGGGGGTGGGGAGATGAGGAATAACAACAGTCCCAGGGCCTGGGATGGGTGTATGGTTGGGAGAAGGAGGAGCACAATCGGGGTGACCAGGAAGGGGAGTGGGAGGCTCTGGGGTAGGATCAACATCTGATCTCCACAGCCTGCCCACTCTGAAGGATGAAACATAAACATTTTTTGGTTCTAGAATCTGAAGCTCAGATAGTCCAAGAGACCTTCCTGGAGCCGCACAGCTGATGAGTAGAAGGGTCTGAAATACAAGCCTGGCCTGGCTCAAATTTAATGCTTTCTTCCTCTTCATGCAGGTGTCCTTGTGCTGGGGCTGTATGTGACACCTGACAGTGACTCTTATTAGGAACAGGGCCTCATTGAAAGGCCCCCTGCACACACCCTCCCTCTGCTTGCACATGTCCCAGGGGGTAGGACCTGATTCCTTCCTTTCTGCCTGCTTCTTCTTTCCTCCAGGCCCACCAGACCCCTCTCCCCTTCTCCTGCTTGACTTGGTTCAAACACTGAGAAAATTGTAGGTAGAAGGTAGCATGTCCCACACCCCTCCAGAGGAGGCAGACCTCTGTAAGACCCCTGCAGGGCCCTTCCTACAGATCTTAAGGGGAAGATCTGAGGCTGCCCTCTCCAGCTTCCTTCTCTCCCCTTTTCTTAGTCTTTCCGCCAGGTAGCCATCTCCAGCCTCCCAGCTCAAGCAGGGCTAATTTCCTTGCGGTCTTCATGTGACTGAGTTGCCCTCTTCAGGGTTCAAAAGGAGAGGGTCAGGGATCCTTTACAGATCATGTTGCCTTCTTAGGACCAAACACTCACTCCTTAGGCATGTGAGCTCCAGCAGAACCAGCCCCAACCCGTGTCAGTGTCAGGCTGGACTGGGGGCTGGGGGGCCAGAACAAGAAGCCCTAGCCTTTCTCTGGATACTTAGAGCAGAAAGGGGTCTTAGTAGTCAGTGGGTCTGATGGCCTCCATTCACAGATGAGCTAACTGTGACCCAGGCAATGAGAGGGGAGGCTCTGGGTTTCCACAGTGAGACAGAAGCTGAGTTGGATCATACTGGGATCCCTGATTACCCCAGGTAAGGACCTGCCTCCATCTGCAGTTCCCACCTTCCTGGGGGGGGGGGGGGCGGGGGTAGAACTGCGGGGTCCTAGAGAGCCAGCTGGCAGGATGCTTGCTGAGACAATGGCTGGGGCTGTGAGCTCCTGCCCACACCCCATTCCTTCCCCCCAGGGTGGTGTGTTTGACAGGGGATTACCTTTGACCCTCAGAGACATCCTTATTGCCAACTCCAAAAAGACTCTTAGCTGGGCCTCACAGCAGGCTTTCAGCTGGAGGGTTTAGATCCTGGTCTTCTGATGACTGACCAAGTAGATTCTCAGAAAACTTCCCAAAGACCCAGGAAGCAGTGGCTGGCAGGAAATATGTTATTAGGAGACATCTAAGGGAAGAGAAGTCAGAAACTAGATGCTTGGAGACTTCGCATTCTGGGGTATAAACACTCTCAACCACTTACTAATTATAGGGCCTTGGGGGGATTATCTAATGTCTCTGAGCCTCGGCTTCCTCATCAGTAAAATGGGGACAATAATATTGTCTCATCCTATGACAAAAGAATTGAGTGATATATGCAGAGTGCTTAGCTCATGGCCTGGTACCTCATACATGCTCAAAAACGGTAACTATAATCCTTGTTGAAGACAGACGGGGGCGCCTGGGTGGCTCAGTCGTTTAAGCATCTGCCTTGGGCTCAGGTCATCATCCCAGGGTCCTGGGGTGGAGTCCCATGTCTGGCTCCTGGCTCAGCTTCTCCCTCTCCCTCTGCCCTTCCCCTCAGTTCATGTGCTTGCGCGCGCACTCTCTTTCTCCATCTACTTAAAAAAAAAAATTTTTTTTTTTAATGGGGGTGATTGGGTGGCTCAGTTGGTTCGGTGTCTGACTCCTCGGGGTACTGAGATCAAGCCCCACATCAGGCTCCAAACTCAATGCAGAGTCTGCTTATTCCCCTCCCTCCCCCTACTTGCTCTCATTCTCTCTCCAATAAGTAAAATCTTGAAACAAAACCAAACCCAAATGGATCAAGGCTCCCAGCTGAGGCAGGAAGGGCTGCTGGGAAGCAGGGAGGCACCGGGGCACAGGCTGTTCAGCCAGAGGTAGGCAAGTGGTTAGTAGCTAGAATAAAAACACACAGCCCCAAGCCTGGTACTACAGCAGTCTACGCAGACTATTTCATTTAAACCTCAGGCTCTCCCTTCGTCAAAACTAGGTCTTCAGGACAGAAGCTTCCTAAGGCCTTACTAGTTCAGTGAACACTTGACTTCCATTTACAGATGTTTTCAGTGTACAAAGTACTTTTGACTTTATAGAGCCAACTCTGTGAGTGTTCTGGTAGTTGTCAGTGGTCACATAACCAGGTCTGGGACTCGAACTAGGGAGGATGGCTCCATCTTTCCCCAGAGCCTGTGGCATACGGCTCTGAGAGGGGTGGGTAAGACCTGAAGCCCCACCAAGGGCCCAGGGAGGAGCATGGCCCTTGAAGGCAACGACGTCATGGAAGCTTGGCTCTGGCTCCTGCCCAGTGTCCGGTTCTGTCGGACTGTGCTGGGGCCCAGAGGCCTGGATCTGGAACTCGTCAGCCCCACCTGTCAGCCCTCCCCTGGCCAGCACCCGGGGGCCTTCAGTTATCACTAAGGAGAGTGTGGCTTCAGTCCAGGGGCCCTGCATCCCTTCCCTGCTGGAGATGCAGGGCAGGGAGCTGTGCCCCATCAGCCAAGTACCCCTGGTTTGACCAAGCTCTGATATATGACAGGTACCATGAAATATACAAAGACCTCAGTTATTCAACAAATATTTATTGAACACCTATAGTGTGCCTGGCCCTGAGCTGGCTCCAGCGAATCTGACAGAAATTCTTGCCTTCACTCTAGTAAAAGAAGTTGTAAAGGAAAGCAGAAGTGTGAATGGGAAATAAAAAAGAGAGTGATTCACTTTACACAAAGTAGTCAGAGAAGGCCTCTGAGCTGAGAGAGGGAAGGACAGCTAGACAGAGCAGGCCCGACAGAGGTAAGGGCCCACACCAAGGCCCTGAGATAGGAAAATCTGGAGTGTCTGGAGAGCCACAGACCAGCAAGCTCTCCCCCAGTAAGTGCCCACCAGACAAATGAACATCACAAGGATTTCTGCTTCCAGCCAAGATGGAGTAACCAAGACTGGATTTACGTCCCCACCTAAGATGGCTAAAATACCCCACAAAATATATGAAACAGTGGTCCTCAAAACACTGGATGTCAGACCACGAGAGTCAGGAAACAAATGAGGAGAGCCCTAGGAATGCTCCACCTTACTGTCTGAAGAACACTTCCAGATCAGAGCACTGGGAGAGGAAGGCAGGTGGGGTCCACATTCTCCTTGCACTGACAGGATGAAGTTAGGAGTCTGGGGACACAAGGCAGAGAACCAAAAAGGAACATACTGTACCCAGAGAGAACTCTGGAACACTACATAGGGTACATCTTTAATCATTCAGCTTGGTGTCTGCATGTGAAGAAACTACTAGAAAGCACAGTTAGAATCAACCAATATGATTAGAGAGAATAATCCTTGGAGCTCACACAAGGCTGGGAATAGGGCTGGCTCCCACAAACCAGAGTGGAAATCTCACAATTAATGGGGCATTGAGTGGAGCACTCACAAGACCTTTTGACTCAGAAGTGGGTGAAAACAAAACACTGCTCTGGTCCCATCTAACAAAAGCAAGATCTGAAAAAGGACCAAACTATTTCCAAGTGCTTTTGCACCCCGCAACAAAACTCAAGAATACGGATAAGGATACAGAAATGTCCAGCATCTAACAAAATAAAATTCACAATGTTTGGCAACTGATAAAAAGTAGCATGTATGCAAAGAAACAGGAAAGTATGACCCATAATGAAAAGAAAAAAACTGATCAATTGAAACCTACCCAGAAATTACCCAGATGATAGAATTAGGAGACACAGACATTAAAACAGTTATTGTAACTATGTTCCATATGTGCAAGAAGATAAAGCAAAGACTGACCATGTTAAATAGAGAAATAGAAGATATTACTTAATAGACCTCAATTGAAATTCTAAAGCTGAAAACTATAAGGTCTGAGATAAAAAATACACTAGATTGATTAATGGAACATTAGATGTGGCAGAAGACTAGTGAACTTGAATACATAGTCCCAGAAACTATCCCAAATAAAATACACAGAGAAAAAAGCCTTTAAAATAATAATAACATGGCACTGGGGAGCCATGTGACCTAATATATTTGTGTAACTAGAGTCCCCCACAGAGGAAAGAGGATAAGAAAAAGAAATACTTGAAGGGAAAGGAAGAAAAAACAACTGAAAAACTTCTAAGTTTGATGAAAACTTTGATGAAGATTTGATAAATCCATAGATCTCAGAAACTAATGAACCCCAAGCACAATACACATAAAGAAACTATACCAAACTCTCTGTTTCTCCCAGCTCAATAGACAGCCACATCATGTGCAGTGCCAGCTGGGGCCCTGGGACATAATGGTAAAGGTTGTGGTAAATGGATTTGGCCATATTGGATACCTGGTCATCAGGGTTAATTTTTTTTTTTTAAGATTTTATTTTTAAGTTATCCCTACACTCAATGTGGGGTTCGAATTTACAACCCCAAGATTAAGAGTAGTGTGTTCTACCAAGTGAGCCAGCCAGGCGCCCCAAGGGGAGTACTGCTGCCGTCAATGGCCTCTTCATTGATCTCAACCACATGGTCTACATGTTCCAGTAAGATTCCACATGTGGCAAGTTCAATGGCACAGTCAAGACTAAGAATGGGCAGCTTTGTCATCAATGGAAAGCTCCTTTCCATCTTCCAGGAGTGAGATTCCACCAATATCAAATGGGGTGATGCTGGTGCTGAGTATGTAGAGTCTGCTAGTATCTTTACTACCTTGGAGAAGGCTGGGGCTCACTTGAAGGTAGAGCCAAAAAGGTCACCATCTCTGCCGCTTCTGTTGATGCCCCCATGTTTGTGAAGGGCATGAACCATGGAAAGTAGGACAGCTCCCTCAAGGCCCTCAAATGCTTCCTGCACCACCAGCTGCTTGGACATCCCTGACCAGTCTCATCCATGACAACCTTAGCATCATGGAGGGACTCATGACCATAATCCATGCCATCACTGCCACCCAGAATATTGTGGATGACCTCTCTGGTAAGCTGTGGCATGATGGCCATGGGCTTCCCAGAACATCATCCCTACTTCTAGTGGCACTGCCAAAGCTGAGGGCAAGGTAATTCCCGAGCTATATAAGAAGCTCACCAACATGGTCTTCCATGTCTTCTCTCTCAATATGTCAGCAGGATCTGACCTGGTCCCTGGAGAAAGCTGCCATATTTGATAACATCAAGAAGGTGGTGAAACAGGCATCATAGAGGCCCCCCAAGGGCAGTCTGGGCTGCACTGAGGACCAGGTTCATCCTGCAACTTTAATAAGGATACCCACTCTTCCACCTTTGATGCTGGGGCTTGTGCTACCTTCAGTGAACACTTTGTCAAGCTCATTTCCTGGTATGAAAATGAATTTGACTTCAGCAATAGGGTGATAGACATTCTGGTCCACATGGCCTCCAAGGAGTAAGAGTATCCTAGACCAACAGCTCCAGTAGGAACACAAGAAGAGAGAGACCCTCAGCTGCTTGAGAGTGTTTACCCTAACTCAACCTCCCAACACATTGAGGCTCTACAGTCTCCATTCCAGAATCCCTGAGGAGTGGGAGGGGCTTAGGGAGCCTTCCAAGTTAAGTACCACCAATAAAGTACACTGGACCCAGCCCCCTCTCCTCCAAAAAAACCTATACCAAGGTATATTTTTAAAATGTGATGGGGCGCCTAGGTGGCTAAGTGGGTTAAAGCCTCTGCCGTCGGCTCAGGTTATGATCCCAGGGTCCTGGGATCGAGCACCCCCGTCCCCCTGCTTGGCGGGGAGCCTGCTTCCGCCTCTCTCTCTCTCCCTGCCTCTCTGCCTACTTGTGATCTCTTTCTGTCAAATAAATAAATAAAATCCTTAAAAAATAAAATAAAATAAAACGTGACAAAGAGAAAGATTTAGAAGTGGTCAGAATGGGGCACCTGGGTGGCTCAGTCAATTAAGCATCTGATTCTTGATCTGAGCTCAGGTCTTGATCTCAGGATCATGAGTTCAAGCCCAGCATGGAGCTTACTTAAAAATGAAAAAAAAAAAAAAAAATACACACACACACACACACACACACACACACACACATACACACACACGTAAAAGCAGCCAGAGTAAAAAGACATACTAGATACAAACAAAAATAATGCTAACAGATTTTCTTTTGTCAGAAAGCATGCAAGGAAGAAGATATGGAGCTGCATCTTTAAAATACAGAAAGAGGGTTGCCTGGCTGGATCTTGAATTCATGAGTTCAAGCCCCATTTTGGATGTAAAGATTTAAATAAATGAATAAATAAAAACTTGAAAAAAAAATACAGGAAGAAAAAATACAACATTAACCTAAAATGTTAACCTAGGTTAAAAAAAAAAAAAAACTTTCAAAAATGAAAGTGAGACCACAGGGGACGAAATTCGAAATTAATGACAAAAGGAAATCTGGAAAATTCACAGACATGTGGAAGTTAAGCAACAACTCTGAACTAAGCCATGGTCCAAAAAAGAACTCACAAGGGAAGTAGAAAATATTTTGAAATAAATTAAAATCCTGTATCAAAGCTTATGGGATGCAGCTAAATTAGTGCTGAGATGGAAATATATAGCTGTCAATGAAAAGAAATATCTGAAATCAATACCATAACCTTTCACCTTAGAGATACTCTGAAAAGAAGAGCAAACTAAATTTAAAGCAAGCAGAGATAAGGAAATAGTAAAAATTTGAGTGTGAATTAATGAAAAGGAGAATAGAAAAATAGGAAAAAACCAATCAACCAAAAGCTGTTTTTTGAAAAGGTCAACAAAACTGACAAATCTTTGTTACAATGACCAAGAAAAAAGAAAAGACTCAAATCACTAGAATCAGAAATAAGGAACTTCTTACTGCCAACCTTATGAAATAGCATTATTTATAAAAGCATAAGAAATACTATGAACAACTGTATGTCCATAAATAACTTAGGGGTGCCTGGGTGGCTCAGTGGGTTAAGCCTCTGCCTTCAGCTCAGGTCATGATCTCAGCGTCCTGGGATCAAGCCCCACATCCCATCCGCATCCGGGCTCCCTGCTCAGCAGGGAGCCTGCTTCCCCGCCTCTGCGTGCCTCTCTGCCTGCTTGTGATCTCCGTCTCTCTGTCAAATAAATGAATAAAATCTTTTTTAAAAATTTAATAACTTAGGGACGCCTGGGTGGCTCAGTTGGTTGAGCGGCTGCCTTCGGCTCGGGTCATGATCCCAGCGTCCTGGGATTGAGTCCCACATCGGGCTCCTTGCTCGGCAGGGAGCCTGCTTCTCCCTCTGCCTCTAGCCTGCCACTCTGTCTGCTTGTGCTTGCGCTCTGTATCTCTCTCTCTCTCTCTAACAAATAAATAAAATAAAAAAATATTTTAAAAAATTTAATAACTTAGATGAAATGGACAAATTCCTAGAAAAAAAAAACTACTTAAACTGATTCAAGAAGAAACAGGCAATCTGTATAGACTTACAGCAAGTAAAGAGATCGAAGTTTTTTGTTTGTTTTTTTTTTTTTTAGAGATTTTATTTTTAAGTAACCTCTATACTCAATGTGGGGCTCAAACTTACAACCCCGAGATCAAGAGTTGCATGCTTTCCCAACTTAGCCATCCAGGCACCCTGACATTGAAGTTTTTGTTTTAGATTTTCTTTATATATTCGACACAGAGAGAGAGATCACAAGTAGGCAGAGAGGCAGGCAGAGAGAGAGGGAAGCAGGCTCCCCACTAAGCAGAGAGCCTGATCCCAGGACCCTGAGACCATGACCCGAGCTGAAGGCAGAGGTTTAACCTAGTGAGCCACCCAGGCGCCCCACATTGAAGTATTAATTTAAGAAATTACCACAGCCTAAGATAGTTTCAATGATGGATTCTACAAAGTACCTAAAGAATAATTAATATTGGGGTACCTGGGTGGAATAGAACAAAGCCTGTGTCTGTGGTCAACTGATTTTCAACAAGGGTGCAAAGACCATTCAATTGTGAAAGAATAGACTTTGCAGGGGCGCCTGGGTGGCTCAGTGGGTTAAGCCTCTGCCTTCAGCTCAGGTTATGATCTCAGAGTCCTAGGATCAGGCTCTCTGCTTAGTGGGGAGCCTGCTTCCCTCTCTCTCTGCCTGCCTCTCTGCCTACTTGTGATCTCTCTCATATAAATAAATAAAATATTTTTTAAAAAATTATTTTATTTGTTCCATCACATGCTCCACTTTTTTAAAAAAAAAGATTTTATTTATTTATTTGACAGAGAGATCACAAGTAGGCAGAGAGGCAGGCAGAAAGAGAGGGGGAAGCAGGCTCCCTGCCAAGCAGAGAGCCCGATGTGGGGCTCCATCCCAGGACCCTGAGATCATGACCTGAGCTGAAGGCAGAGGCTTTAACCCACTGAGCCACCCAGGCGCCCCCAAATAAAATAATTAAAAAAAAAAAAAAAAGAATAGTCTTGGCAACAAATAGTGCTGGGACAACTGGATATTCATGTGCAAAAAAAAAAAGAAGTTGGGACCCTTACCCTTACTTAATATCACGTGCAAAAAGTAACTCAAAACAGATAAATACCTCAATGTAAAAGCTAAAACAATAAAATTCTTAGAAGAAAATGTAGGCGTAAATCCCAGATTAGGCAATGGATTCCTAAATATGATGCCAAAAGCATAACTAACAAAAGAAAAATGAGAAGAAATGGACTTTATCAAAATGTAAAAGTTTTGTGCTTCAAAGAGCACTCAGGAAGGCAAAAGGCATACAGAATGGGAGAAAATGTTTGCTAATTATATGTCTGATAAAGGACTTGTATAGAGAATATATAAGGAACTCTTACAATGCAATAATAAAAAGACAAACCAATTACAAATTGAGCAAAGGGTCTGAATAGACATTTCTCCAGAGAAGATACACAAATGGTAATAAGCAAATGAACAGATACTCGACATTATTCATAAAAACTTTACACCAGTAAATTTGATAACTTCAATGAAATGGACAAATTCTTTAATAGAAGACACAAAGCATGAAAGCTAACTCAACTAGAAATAAATAACTGAAATAGCCCTATATCTATTTTTAAAAGTCAGTTTCATTGTAAAAAGGGATAATCTTTGTGACAAAGGATGCTGGGCCAATCGGACATTCATACCCACATGAAAAGAAAGAAATTTAACTGGGACCGCATACATATGCCAAAATTAACACGAAACAGGTGACAGACCTAAGAGCAAAACTTAAAACTATAGGCAATTATTAGAATTTCTACAACCAAAATGACTGAAACTAAGGATTTGGCGAGGATCTGAAGCACCTGGAACTTTCACACACGGCTGGTGGGAATGTGAAACAGTATGGTCACTTTGGCTGCATAAGCTAAGCATAGCATTCACCCACCATGTGACCAAGCCATTCCACTCCTAGGTATTTATCCAAAAGCAATAAAAGCATATGTCTACATAACGACTTATATACGAATGTTCATAGGAGCCTGATTTGTAATAGTCCCAATCTAGAGACAACCTCAATGTCCATCAACGGTTGAATAGTAAACAAAATGGTCACATGTCCATGTAATTCGTTACGACTCAGCCACATAACTGAACTATTAAGATGTGTAATAGCACAGACACCTCTCCAAATAGTTAAGCTGACTGAAAGCAGACAGACAAA
The DNA here is from genome assembly GCF_011764305.1 of Mustela putorius furo. Classification (NCBI taxonomy): domain Eukaryota; kingdom Metazoa; phylum Chordata; class Mammalia; order Carnivora; family Mustelidae; genus Mustela; species Mustela putorius. The sequence goes on along the minus strand of NW_025422045.1, from coordinate 8,464,903 downwards.
AAGGTACATATTGGAGGGCTCCATTTTTATAAAATTCTGTAAATGCGAACTAGTCTAGAGGTACTGAAAGTGACTGCCTGGGCTGAGAGTCAGCGAGGAGCTGGAGGGATCAAGGAGGGCAGGAGGAAACTTTTGTGGGGGATAGATATGTTCACTGTCTTTTTTTTTTTTTAAATCTGCTTTTAATCTGATTTTTTTTTAAGATCTTATTTATTTATTTGACAGACAGAGATCACAAGTAGGCAGAGAGGCAGGCAGAGAGTGAGGGAGGAAGCAGGCTCCCTGCTGAGCAGAGAGCCCCATGCAGGGCTCGATCCCAGGACCCTGAGATCATGACCTGAGCTGGAGGCAGAGGCTTAACCCACTGAGCCACCTAGGCACCCCTATATGTTATAGTTTTAATTACTCGGAGATACTGAACTGACTCCCTGTCAATCACACAGGCAAATGTAAATTCTCAGAGAAAGACCCTATTGGCCTACTTGGGTTAAGGACTACACGGTGCCTCAAGGTATGTGGTCAGGGGGCAGAGCCCTATAGGATGAACGTGACTGGTCTTACTTTCTGCAGAGGGAGAACAGGACAAGTGCTAGGAAAGTGCCTGGTGGACACACCACAAAAAGAGTGCCAAGAGAAATTACCAAGATACTAGCTGGAACTCAGGAGGCCTGGCTTGTTCTGTACTCAGAATTGTGGCTCTTGATGGGGCAGCATCTATATTTATAATGCTCAAGTGAGCAGCAGCGGGAATCAGTGGAGGAAGAAATCACTCCCAACCGGGCAGTCTAGGAAGGCTTCACGGAAGAGGTGCCAAGGATATCAGCTCTCTGAGAAAATGTATGCCCAGCATTTGTGTGCCTTTAAAGTTTAATAAGTGCTTTCATAGCCTCTCTTTACAATGTAGACCTACCTTCTCAACCTCTCCCCTGGGGTTAGCTTTATTTTATATCCCATTGCACAGATGGGGGAAATGGCCAATAAGAGACATTGATGAACTTGCCCAAGTTCAAGAGTATGATATGACTTCTGCTGTTTTGATACCAGAGCCCTGGCTTGCCCCCTCTCCAAGGGTGACTTCAAACGGAGTGTGGGGAGAAAGGCTTGTTCACTGAGTGCTTAGCAGAGACTGAAAAGGGAAAAAATCTTGGGTAGCATCTCTGAGCTGCTCTGCAGAAGATGCCCTGTCCCCTGCCATGGCATGACATTGCCTTTGAGCTGTGCTGCAGACTCAGCCCAGTTTCCGCCCCACTCTCCTGACCCCTCATCCTTCAGCTTCAACAACTCAGGGGATCTTAAGACTCAAGATGTGAACTCATTAGAGCCCTGGAGAATGCCAAAGAAACCACAGGACCCACGCCAACCACCTGAACATAATCAACACTAACAGTCAAAAGCCGGGCCATATAAACACATATGGTACTGATTTCATTTGCATATACATTGTGGGGTGCGTACCGCTACTGTCCCCATTTCACGATTGTGGGAAATTGAAGTTTAAATGACAGTTTATTCAGTGTCCCAGGTCACATAGCTGATAAGTGGTAAATCCAAGTGCGTCTGATGACAAATGAACTAAAATCATCCTGCTAGGGGCGCCTGGGTGGCTCAGTGGGTTAAGCCGCTGCCTTCGGCTCAGGTCATGATCTCAGGGTCCTGGGATCGAGTCCCGCATCGGGCTCTCTGCTCAGCAGGGAGCCTGCTTCCTCCTCTCTCTCTCTGCCTCTCTGCCCACTTGTGATTTCTCTCTGTCAAATAAATAAATAAAAAATCTTTAAAAAAAAAATAAAATAAAATCATCCTGCTAAATTGATTCCTCTTCTCAGTTTGCCTATTCCTGCCGGTGGCACCAGCCCTGACACTGGGCCATTTCTCCTGCTTTCAGTGTCTTAGGACAACCTGCAACTCTGAAGTTGCTAGGGGCTCAGGTTGGGTGGCAGACAGGCCATCTGCACTGACATGGTGAGAAGCAAAGCGGGACTTGCCTCCTTTCTCTGTCAACCATGGATTTAATGTTGCTACTTTCTTTTTTAAGTTTTTAAGTAATCTCTACACCCAGTGTGGGGCTCGAACTCATAAGCCCAAGATCAAGAGTCATCTGCTCCACCGACTGACCCAGCCAAGTACCCCTGTTGCTTCTACTTTTAATCCCAACTTGGTAAGAGTTAAATTTAATTGTCAAATTTTATGCCCTGGAGTTTAAGAGCAAGGAGGGTTCCGGTCCTGCCCTGGCTTCCCTACTTTCCTGCTGTGTGATCTTGGGGCAGCTTCTAAACCTCTCTGAGCCACAGCTGCCTCATCTGGAACAGGGATTAACAACCCCAGCCTCTTGGGTTAGAATGTTGAGGGGAGATGAGATTTCCACTAGAGGCGGACAAGGCTCGGGTTGCTTTAAGCAGCACAGCACATACTCCATCCATCCCTCTAACTGAAGCTACTACTATACTTCAAAACATTTAAAAAATATACTCAAGTTGGTCAGATGGTTAAATCTTGTTAAGTAATCTCTACACCCAGCTTTGGGTTCCAGCTCACAATCCTGAGGTCAAGAGTCGAATGCTCTACCAGCGAAGCCAGCCAGGCGCCCTGATGGTTAAATCTCTTTGATGCTTGCTTAGGTTTATTTATTTTGCCTGAAATGTTCTTCCAGTAAGTCCATGTGTGAGTCCCAGTGAGCCCCCAGACCTAAAGCAGCCAGCCAAACAGCCCGTAGAAACAGCTAAACTGAGGTCTCACTGCCCCCTGCGAGCCTTTCACATGCTAACAAGCATTTCAGGCCTCCGGGAAGTATTACGGATGGAAAGGGAGCAATGGAAGCTCCCAAACTGGCTCCCTGCAGCACCTGCCTGTGTCTCCTCTCGGAGAAGGCAGCCACTGCTTCCCATTCACATTGGGTAGGCTTTTCCTCAATCTGTCCCTGGCTCCAGCCTCCCACTTTAAGCCGGAGAGACAAATGTCCTATCACATCTGGCTTTCTTCTCTGTCCTGCCCCTAGCGCCCTCCACCCAGGCCTCCTACTGCCTCCTGCTCCCCTCCTTCAAAGCTCTGTGAGGCCCAGTGCTTGTTTTTCTCTATCTTAAGGCCCTACAGTTGTCACCTCCTGAGACCCTTGGTCTAGCTCCCACCAGGGCCCTAGCCACTTGTGGACCCAATTTTCCTTCTCGCCTAACTCCTGGGAGTTTTTCTCTGTTCACCTGACACTCCACCCAAACCAGGCCCTCCACACAGAGTTTCCCTACACCCATGTCGTTTCCTCTGCCTGGAATGCCCCCAACTACCTACCCGTCTTCAGGGTCTGGCTCTAGTGCCTTGGCCTCCCGGGGCTTTCCCATCCAGTCTGGGTGAAGGCCACAGGGGCTTCTCATTCAGTTTGGGCAGAGGTCTTTGTTCTTGAGTCTGCTTTATCACTTGTGAGGTTCAGTGGACTCTTTGATATACAGTAGGTGCCCATAAATACCTGTAGCCGGAAAGAAGGAGTCTAGCCCAATGCCTCCATTTTGTGGCGGAGGCAGAGCTAAAGAGATGTGCCGGACCTCCAAGTGCTGCTAGGAGACAGGACCAAGTGGGCGGGGCTCTGCCCCAGGCTAGGCTTTTTCTGCCATTCGCCTGGGGAAGGAAGCCCTCCAGGGGCCATGTTTCCCTGGGAAGACAACCATCTAGAGCTCACGCCATAGACTCCTCTCAGCTAGGTACTCCACTGCTGTCCCTGACACACAGCCTCCAGTTGGGCAACCTGGCTCCCACTCTGTCTCTCGGAGCCTTCCACTGCCATTCCACGGTTCCGAACACCACCACCTTGATACTATCTGAGGCAGAAGGGGCCTTCAGGATGATCCATCTGGGGAGTCCACAAAAGCTTCAGGTGGTTCTTAACCCCTGAGGTGTATGCACAGCTGTGTGTGTGTGTAGATCTCTGGGCTGATCATCCAGAGCCACCACCTGAACCTCAGCGGTGTCCAAGACCCAAAAGAGATACAGAACAGCTTATCTGTGGAGCTTCCGTTATACAGGTGTTAATAGACATAATGGTACAACTGTACCTGGTACATTTTAATTGCTCTCTAAGGTACGGACTGGCCCACAGCCTGGTTTTGCAAACAAAGTTTTATTGGAACACAGTGACACGTTTGTTTCTGTATTGTCTGTGGCTGCTTTCTCACTATGGCTACAAGGGCAGATTTGCAACATGGATATTGACTGCATTGCTCACAAAGTCCAGGAAGAATTGGCTGCCGTTATGATAACTATTCAGGTAAACAGGAGGCCCTAAGCCACACAGCTAGTAATTTGGAGCTCGAATCTATGTCTATTCAAGAACCCCGTGATACATCTTTGTGCTTTTCCACTCACCTTTAACACACAGTGTTCATTCATTCATTCAGCAAGGGTTCAAGGAACCCCTTCTGTGTCCTCCAGCCTACTGGGGGCAAAGTCTGGGGGGAAGCCGATCTTACAGCTTTGTAGAATGACTTCACTTTGCCTCTAGGGCCCTTAAGTGACTAGCCTCATGTATCTTTTTTTTGTCTGCTGAGTATACAAATATTCCTCCTACCTCAGGACCTTTGCATGTGCTGGCTTAGCTGGCACTTTCCTGTCATTCAGGTTCTAGCTCACGTATCACCATCCCATTAAAATTCCTGGGCTCAAGTCACTCTTTATTCTTACATGGCACTTAACACCAGGTGAACTACTTTATTACTTATTTTTTGTTGCTTTCCCTGAACCTAATGTGAAGTTTGTCTCATTCACTGCTAGAGCCTAGGGCCTAGAACAGTGCCTGAAACAATGGGCACTCATGGTACTCAATAATTGTTTATTAATGAAATGACTCCTGGATGGGGTGTCAGGCAATGTGACTTCTCTTCCTGGCTCTGTGAATCCACTCACGGAGCCACATTTCCCTTCTCTGGGCCTCAGTTGCCTCCTAGGGAAGACAGAATGTGAGAGTTGGATGAGAAGCCCCTATTCTTTTGGTTTGATCATTTTATGATTTGAAGGCATTTCCCAGGGACCTGCCATTGGTAGGTTTGGTGGTAACAGGCTATATTTGACCATGAGCCTGAGTCCCAGCCCAGGCCCTGGGGACAGATGAGAAAGTCTCTACTAAGGGATAAGGGAAGGAAGAGGGAGGGGGGAGGAGGTGGAGGGGAGATGCAAAATCAGTCAGGCAGGGAAGGCTCTGAGAGCTGCGGACCAGGGGCCAAGGAGGAAGTGCACAGAAAAGGGAGGCGGATGAAGAAGAGGGAGGACAGAGGTTGTAGGCAGAGCTGCTTCCACTTTCTAGCCTATGAGCTTTAGAGTTGTTTGAAATTTTTGTAACAAGCATGCATTATTTTTGTAACTGGAAAAATTAAAATGTGTATGCCCTTTGACCCAGCAACTCCATTTCTAGGAAGTCCCTGCAGATAGAGACATGTGTGAAATGACCCATATACAAAACTATTCAGGCAGCCTTGTCTGAAATGCCAAAATATGGGAAACAATCTAAATGTCCATCCAAAGGGGACAGACAGGCTAGATTAACCAGGGCACATCTAGAGAAATGGAACAGTAGGGAGATGTTAAAGGCAAGAGCCTAGCAAGTCTGTAAGTGTGGATGCAAAATAATCTCCAAAATCCGTTCAGTAAAAGAAACAAAGTACAAAACAACAGTCACAAGATGCTGCCTTTTATATGAAAAACTATACATACAAATGTTTATAAATTGTCAGATCTCTTTGTTTGTGTACCAGTTGCTAGGGGATAGGACTGGAGGGACAGACTCAATGTCCAATATTCTTCTTAAAAAGTTGAGGTAAAATTCACGTAACACAAATTGAACCATTTTAAAGTGTACAGTTCCTGGGGCGCCTGGGTGGCTCAGTTGGCTGAGCATCTGCCTTTGGCTCCAGTCATGATCTCTAGGTCCTGGGGTTCCTTGCTCAGCGGAGAGTCTGCTTCTCCCTCTCCCTCTGCCCCCCAACTTGTGCATGCTCTGTCAAATACATAAAATCTTAAAAGAAAGGGATGCTTGGATGGCTCAGCCGGTTAGGCAGCTGCTTGGCTCAGGTCATGATCCCGGGGTCCTGGGATGATGGAGTCCTGCATCAGGCTCCTTGCTCAGTGGGAAGCCTGCTTCTTCTCCCTCTGCCTCCAGCTTCCCCTCACAGCTCTCTCTCCCTCCCTCTGACAAGTAAATAAGTAAAATCTTTAAAAATAAATAAATTGGATAATAAATTGATCGCCTGCTTGTGCTCTCTCTGTCAAATAAATGAATAAAATCTTAAAAAAAAAAAAAAAGTAAATTGGGTGCCTGGGTGGCTCAGTTGGTTAAGCAACTGCCTTCGGGTCAGGTCATGATCCTGGAGTCCTGGGATCAAGTCCCACATCAGGCTCCCTGCTTGCTAGGGAGTCTGCTTCTCCCGCTGACCCCTCTCATGTTCTCTTTCTCTCTCTCTCTCTCAAATAAATAAATAATTAAAAAAAATAAAAATAAGTAAATAAAATATCAAAGAAAAATAAAGTGTACAATTTCCGTACAGTTGAACCATTGCCCTATAAAGAACCCACCATTCACACTAGCAGTCCCTCCCCATCCCGAGCTCCTAGCCCCTGGCAACCACTAATGTGCTGTCTCTATGGACTGGCCCACTCTGGATAGTTCATATGACTGGAGTCGTACAGTCTGTGACCTTCTGTGCCTGGCTGCTTCCACTTAGCATGTTTTGAGGTTCATCCATGCCCATCCTCGTCATGGATTTTATATTCCACTGTACAGACAGACCACATTTTGTTAATCTGTTCACCAGTTGATGGACATTTGGGTAGTTTCCACCTTTTGGCTATAGGCAATAGCACTGCTATGAACACTTGTGTATAGGTTTTGGTTTGAATACCTGTTGTCATTTCTTTTGGGTACATATCTAGGAATGTTAATTGTTGGGTCAACTGGTAATTCTATGTTTAACTTTTTTAAGAACTGAAGACCGTTTTCAATATTCTTTTGTCATGAGCATTATGAGCAGATACCACTCCGCAAAAACAAAAAATACATGAAGGTATATATACTCATGGAAAAAAAGAGCGTACTGTCAGTGCAAAGGGTTATCATTAGGTAAGAAATAAGTAAATTTTTATCTAGATGCTTTTTAAAAAAGATTTTATTTATTTATTTGACAGACAGAGATCACAAGTAGGCAGAGAGTCAGGCAGAGAGCGAGAGAGAGGAGGAAGCAGGCAGGCTCCCTGAGGAGCAGAGAGCCCGATGTGGGACTTGATCCCAGGACCCGGAGATCATGACCTGAGCCAAAGGCAGAGGCTTAACCCACTGGGCCACCCAGACACCCTATCTAGATGATTTCTAAGGAAAACTGCATTTTGGACTTAAGGTTTCAATTCAAATTCCACTCCTTTTTACCATTCTAGTTCTGGGTGTGGGCTACAGGGAGAACTCAGATCAAATGCCAGGCCTGTCAGTTTCAGCTGTGCACTGCTGTGTAGGTTACTTAACCTCTCTGCACTTGGGCTGTAAAATAAGGAAAGATCATTGACCTGTGAGAGCTGGATAAGCCAAGGGCTGTGTCACTCCTAGGCTTGTGCTTGATAGGTTAGTGGCCTTAGGCTAGCAGAGTGCAGGAGTCACCCTCTTCTTCTCCTGGGACCGCTGCTCTCTGCACCCCTAAGCTGCTCTGATTCCCCACATGCTCAAGGAACTGCTGGAGTTCTGGCTTGCTGGGCCATCCCTCTCCCACAATTTCATGACCTCTAGGGCTAAACCTCTCAGAAGAGGGACCAACCAGGGTGCAAGGGGACAGGTGCTAGGAAAGGGGCCTGTTGTCTACCAAGGACTGCCCTAGGACGGGGAGCATAGGTTTGCTTTATGGAGCCATGGAGCCCAGGGCCATAAATATGAAGGAGTTGGGTACACGCACAGGGAGAGAGAGAGATTTGGGTTTACCTGGAGCAATAACTTTTTTTTTTTTTTAAGATTTTATTTAGGGACATCTGGGTGCTTAATCGGTTAAGTGTCTGCCTTTGGTTCAGGTCAGGATCCCAGTATCCTGGGATCAAGTTCCACATCAGGCTCCTTGCTCAGTGGGGAGCCTGCTTCTCCCTTTGTCTGCCATTCCGGGGCTCCCCCCCCTTGCTCTCTCTCAATTAGGGGGAGGGGGCAGAAGCAGAGCAGGGAACCTGATGTGGGGCTCAATCCCAGGATCCTGAGATCATGACCTAAGCCAAAGGCAGATGCTTAACAGACTGAGCCACCCAGGTGTCCCCAGAGGAACAACTTTTTAATTGAGAGGAGGATGTAATGCCAAGCACGGGTGTCAAGCACTGTTACCTGATCCTACACAAAGTATCTCCATTTCACTGATGAGAAAACTGAGGCTCAGATTCCTTTGTTACTTTGCCCAAAGTAACAAAAATAAATGTGAAGTGCTGCCTATTTGTACCCAGGGCTGTCTCAGTGTAGAACTTAGAAGCTTAGCCTCTGTGCTAAGGGGTCAATGGCCAAGTACTTGACAGATATTAATAACCACTAATCATTATCTGATAACAACACTGGTGTATGTAGAGCTGAAGGTGTAGCAATGCAATGAGTAGTTTGGGGTGGGGAGTGTGAGTTGTTTCTCCCCAAGTTCTGGCAGAGGCTGGATTAGCTTTTCGTAGAGATTTAAGTCTTTGATGCAGATGACTGGATTTGGGTCCCAGGTTCTAGTTTTGAGAGTGCAAGGAGATGCCCAAGATATATCCACAGAGATTTAGCTGTAGTTGTTTTCAGATGGGCCTAGGCATCACTTTTTTTCCAAAAGCAGTTCTGGCCTGCAGTGAAGTGTGAGGTTCACTGGCTTGGATGACCTCTAGGGTCCCTTCTAACACAGATTCTATGATCTGCAATGCCTTAACACCCACTTCGGGGAAAGCCTTCCATTGGGTGAGACATTGTCCTCTCCCTCTCCTGCCTTCTGATTCCCTAAGGCCCTAGAGAGAATGAGTGCAGCTGCTCCCTTCCCCTATGAACACAGGCTTTGGGGAAGGCAAAAAAGATTGCAAAGATGCAGGAACAGGAGCCTCACTGCCACTTTCAGTGGTGAGGATGATGCCAGCTCATCTTTCTTCCTTGCCCTGCTCTACTCCACTCCATGAAGAGCCTCAAAACTGTCACTCGCCCCACTGGGCCCTGGTCTGGTGCAACCATTCCTACTTTCAGCTCCTTGGTCTTTATCAGACACTGCCCAGTGGGGTCAGCTTCCTGGGCAGGACAGGCAATTCTGCAGAGTTTTTCTGGTCCATTGGTTCCGTCCTCTCCCAGCTTCTGGGAGGCCAGCAACAGGCAGGGACGTAGCCCAGAGAGTCACTCTCAGTGACCTTCGGTTCTCTGGGAAGGGCTCAAAACTGGTAAAAGTTTAGCAAGTACCATTTAATTGTTGCCAGAACTTTTTATTTTTTTTTTTTAAAGCAGACTTTGAGGACTCTGTAAGAAAAGATCTGCCACCTGCTTTTGAGATTAAAAATAGCGAGTATGAAATGAACTCAGTACCATGCTGTGGGACCTCAAGTGAGTTAATTTCAGCTGCTGAACCTCAGTTTCCCCATCTATGAAGGCAGATGGTCAGTGGCTGGGTAGAAACTGGCAAGTGGGGTAGGGGCTCTGGATGCTGAGAGGTAGGGTGTAAGCTGGGAGACCCAGAGCACAGCCTAGGAACTTTTGGCCTGCCACCCTTTTGGGTTCCTGATTGTTGTTTTTTATTTTATTTTTATTTTTAATTTAATTTTATTTTTAAAAGATTTTTATTTATTTATTTGACAGACATAGATCACACGTTGGCAGAGAGGCAGGCAGAGAGAGAGGAAGGGAAGCAGACTCCCCGCCGAGCAGAGAGTCCGATGCGGGGCTCGATCCCAGGACCCTGAGATCATGACCTAAGCCGAAGGCAGCGGCCGAATCCACTGAACCACCCAGGCACCCCTAATTTTTATTTTTTAAAAGATTTTATTTACTTGACAGAGAGAGAGAGCACAAGCAGGGGAAGCGCCAGGCAGAGAGGGAGAGGGAGAAGCAAGCTTTCCACTGAGCCAAGAGTCTAATGCTGGGCTCCATCCCAGCAAAGGAATCTGAGCCTCAGTTTTCTCATCAGTGAAATGGAGATTCTTTGTGTAGGATCACATAACAGTGCTTGACACCCGTGCTTGGCATTACATCCTCCTCTCAATTAAAAAGTTAAATCCCAGGACCCTGGGATCATGACCCGAGCTTAAAACAGATGCTAAATCGACTGAACCACCTGGGTGCCCCATCATTGTTTTTTTAATCTTCTACTTTCCTTGCAAGTTCTTAGCATCTCATTGTCTCTCCCATCTTAGGAGAGGAAATGCAGTCGTTGATATGTTAGTATAAAAATACTTCTCTCAGGGATTTTTCCGTGGCACTCAAGCCTATCATTCATTCCATGTTTATTACTGAATTATTATTCCCTTCTACAAGGACCTGGGCTGGGTACCAAGGATTCAAAGATTTTTTTTTTTTTTTTTAAAGGCATCATTCCTGACCTCAGGGTCCTCCCCTAATTTTCAGGGGGATATAAGAAATAAGCTTTTGGTGTTTTGTTTTTGGAAGTGGGGGAAATACTGCCTCTTGGGCTTGAAGTGAAGTTCTTGGTTCTATTCCTTTGCTGATTTTATAATCACTCCTCTTGTTGCCCTACAGCTTTGAGGCCATCAGAGAACTTCCAGAGCCCAGATCTCACTTAGCACCCCCAAAAGCCTGGATAATACTCACGAAAGCCTGAAAGACATCTCTAGTTTTACTTTGTGGAAACAAATTGTTGGGGCACCTGGGGTGGCTCAGTCTGTTAAGTGTCTGCATTCAGCTAAGGTCATGATCCCAGGACTCTGGGATGGAGCCCCACATCAGGCTGCCTGCTTCTCCCTCTCTCTCTGCTGCTCCCTCTCTTTGTGCTCTCTTGCTCTTTTCCTCCAGTAAAGACATTGAAAAAAAAAAAAAAAGCCTCAGAAAGTAAAGTACTTGCTCATGGTCACACAGGTTGCTATGGTCACCTGGACTCAAACCTCGGTCTTCTGGCATAGGCATTTTGGAAATATAGTTTGCCTTGGATTTGACCCTGCAATCCTGCAATTTAGGTTACTATGTGGCCCAGAGTAAGGGAGGCAAGAAGACAGAGCTCAGAAACTTGGGCCTGAAATGGTCCAGTCTCTGATCTTGACCTGCACCTTGACCTTCAAACTAGCAGCAGGACCACAGGCAATAATCACAACCCCAAGAGCTTCCCATGAGGTTATTTGTCTTACATAACACATCCCCAAACTTATGTCTTAGTATCCCCATTTTACTGATGAACTGATTGATACTGAGCTGGTAACTTGTCCAAGGTCACCAGATCAAAATCGCATCACAGGGCTGCTTGGTGCTTTTCCCACCACCTATGCCATCCACCAGTAGCTAGGTGAGTTCCCCTTAATACTTATGAGCCCCCGTTTTCTAATCTATAACTAGGGATAGCAGGAACAATGGGAGAATTGGATGAGAAGACATATTCACTGTCCGGAGTAGAAGGAGGCATTTTGTAAGTGCCAGCATCCTGCCTCCTTCTCTTCCTGAGACCTCTTGTACCCAAGTGGAGCTTAAACCTATACATGCTAAGAAAAACACCTCCAATATATCCTAGCCTTTGGGCCTCAAGGTCACCCTCTCTACCTGCCTTCCTATCACACAGGCTTTCCTGAAAGTAGGGGAGGTAGAATTAGAATGGGGGGCCTACTTGGAAGTAGCCTGGCCTACCCTCAGGATGCCAGGTCCAAGGCAGTGTTTCTCAAGAGTAAGGACATCTGGCTCTTTCCCTTATCCCAGGAATGAACTATCAAACCATAATGTATGTACCTACAGTAAATCAGAGAGAAAGGGGCGGGCACCAGATAACCTAGAGGCCCCAGGAATGGCCCAGTACCATTTCAATAAAGACTTATGGAAACCTACTACTGCAAATGCCCATCTCTCATCAAGCTATCTGCTAGAGGCAAGGGGGCTGCAGAAATCGAGGGTAAGTCTATTCACTTAGCAGCGCTTGTGAGCACTGCTCAGAGTCAGAAATTTTCCCATCTGGTAGGTAAGACTGGAAGATAAGGAATTCCCAGGCTCAAGAGGACACAGAGGAGGCCCTCTGAGAGTAATCAGAAAGATCAGGGAACTGGGAAAGAGGGGTAGTTCCAGGCAAAGGGAACAGAAATGTGAGAATTTCAGAGGTCATGTGGAGCCGAGCACTGGGAGAGAAGGGCACTGAAAAGGCTATTAGATGATGGGCTACTAGGTCACAGTTGGGTAAGACAAAGATATTAGTTCCCAACCTCCAGGCAGTCTGCCGTACTGGTACACCCCAAACTCCTCTCTTTGGCCCCATCTGCCTCAACCCCAACTCCAACCGGGCACTGATGGATACTCATGCCAGGTTGGGTGGGAGCTTTGCATTTATATGATCTCCAAATTCCCTTGGGGTCAGAGATTCTCCCATTCCCAGGACAATCGACATATAGAGGAATAAGTTGTTGCCCCTAAAGTGCTTAAGGTCTGGTCACACATGAAGCTTTCAGAGGCATTAAGAATTTGAATATAAGGTGTTTCTTATGAAAGCAAAAAGAAAGGGACACCTGGGTAGCTGGCTCAGTTGGCTAAGCATCTGCCTTCGGTTTAGGTCATGATCCCAGGGTCCTGCGATCCAGTCCAGCATCAAGCTCCTTGCTCATCGGGAGCCTGCTTCTCCCTCTGCCTGCTCTGCTTGCCTCTCTCCCTACTTTGTGCTCTAAATCTCTCTCTGACAAATAAATAAATAAAAATCTTAAAAAAAAAAAAAGAAAGCAAAAAAGAAAAAAACTGGAAATCATTTAAATGTCTAACGAGAAATGAGTTAAATTCTGGCACACCCAATACGGGTTAAGCAATCATTCAAAATTATGACCAAAGAGGGGTGCCTGGCTGGCTCATTTGGTAAAACATAACACTCTTGACCCCAGGGTCATGAGTTTGAGCCCCATATTGGGTGTGAAGCCTACTTTATTTATTTATTTATTTATTTAAGATTTTACTTATTTGAGAGAGAGAGAGAGAGACAGCCATGAGCAGGGGGAGGGGCAAGGGAGAGGAGGAAGCAGACTCCCTACTGAGCAGGGAGCCAGATGCTATGCAGACATTAAGATCACGCCTGAGCCAAAGTCAGACACTTAACCCACTGAGCCACCCAGGCACCCGGAGCCTACTTTAAAAATAAATAAATAAATAACTTAAAAGAAATGTTTGTGATAAATTTCAGAGGAAAAGGAGTATTTAAATTGTTTAGCAGTTTTGGGGGCGCCTGGGTGGCTCAGTGGATTAATCCTCTGCCTTTGGCTCAAGTCATGATCTCAGGGTCCTGGGATCAAGCCCCACATTGGGTTCTCTGCTTGGCAAGGGGCCTGCTTCCTCCTCTCTGCCTACTTGTGATCTCTGTCTGTCAAATAAATAAATAAATAAAATCTTAAAAAATAAAATTGTTTAGCAGTTTTGTTTTTTAAAATAGGCTCGGACAAAAAAACCAGAGGGAAATATTAAAAATGTTGCTCTCCAGATTTCAAATTGTTTTCTAAACTATTATATAGCTTTCAACTATTCAACAATAAGTGTGTATTGCTCTTGTCACCAGAAAAGTAATAAAAATTATTTTAAAAATCATCAGCTTCTGGGCGCCTGGGTGGCTCAGTGGGTTGGGCTGCTGCCTTCGGCTCAGGTCATGATCTCAGGGTCCTGGGATTGAGTCCCGCGTCTGGCTCTCTGCTCGGCAGGGAGCCTGCTTCCCTCTCTCTCTCTCTCTCTCTGCCTGCCTCTCCATCTACTTGTGATTTCTCTCTGTCAAATAAATAAATAAAATCTAAAAAAAAAAAAAAATCATCAGCTTCATGTCACAGAAAAATAGTGATGAGGGTCAATAGTGGACCCTACTCTGTTTTTGTGTTTTTAAGAAATCTCTACACCCAACATGGGGCTCAAGCTTAGGACCCAGAGATCAAGAGTCACATGTAACACCAACTGAGCCAGCCAGGCACCCCCATTTGTCACCTCTTTGGGCCTCAGCTTCCTCATCTATAAAATGAAGACCTGAGGACAAGATAAGAATCCCTTCCTCTTTGAAAAATTCAAACTCACTTCTATAGGATACCTGAATTTAGAAAACTGGCCCCGCGTCCTCTTCCTGTTAAAAGTGGGGCTGAAAAAGGATCTTGAGGGAAGGATTTGGATTGAGGAAGAATATTGCTGGGCCAAAGTTGGAGGCATGTCTAATGAGAAGCTCTATTCTAGGGAAGAGGGTTTAGGAGTGGGAATAGAGCCACAGTGGAATGAGGCGTCTGAAGGATGGCCAGGGTATCTGCAGGTTCACCAGGCTGGCTCCATCTGGAAGTGCCAGAAAGAACCTAGAAAACTCTGGGTTAATTGAAGCACCTATAACTAACAGGAGTGCCTGATTCCTATAGGAGCAGTTCCTATCATAATGGGGCCTGAGCCAAGTGTTGGCAGTGTGGCGGGTGGGAAACCAGGGTGCTCCTGGTCTTGACATCAGCACACAGTGGGTCCCGAGCACACAGTGGGTGTTCAGCAGTTTACTGAAAGAATATGTCACTGGGAAAGATATTACCTATCTCTAGACCTCAATTTACTTATCTGTGAAAGGGCAGGTTAGGAAGGGGATCATAATTTGTTGGGGAGACTAAGTCACAGGGACACTATATACTTCCACACTTGACACTCCCATATGGTGGTGCCAGCCCTATTTAGAGGTCTGCATATTGAGGCTCAGATAGGTTGAGTCATTTATCCAAGGTCTGGGTCCCAACTGGTCCCAACTGGTTCAACACTGCGAACCCAGCTTCCCCCACTCCACCAACACTGCGCCTTACTTCCAATCTCAAACCTAGTTGCCATGACCTGGTTTGGCGGGGAAAGTCAGAATCGCACCCAGAGACCCCTGAACCACGCCGGGCTCACACAGGATTCCCCTAACCTCTCAGCAGTATCTTCCCAATTCCACACGGGACCTCTGGCCGGGATCCCCTGGGGTGCGGCTGGAACTTCCAGGCGAGGGGTGGTGACTGGGAGCGCCCAGTCCTCGAGGACCTCCCCCCGGGTCAGCTCGGGGCCGCTGCCATCTCAAGCGCGACCCGAGCGGGGCACGGAGTTTTACAAGGTGGTGGCAGGGTCTGGCCAAGTCCGCGCGGGTTCTCAAACCAGAGGCAAACGAGCCTGCGGACCGCGCGCTGGAGTCCCGCGGAGGGGGTCACCACCGTCCCGCCCAAAGGCTGCTCTCCCCTCCCCCCCCCCCCCGCCCTCGAGCTCTGAATAGGAGGAGGGGAAAAGGTGTGTGTGTGTGGGGGGGGGGGCGGTATTTAAGCTGAGGGAGGAGAGGACCCCAAGGCGGAGGTGGGGGTTGGGAGGAAGGAGGCATTGAATGGAATCTTGCTCATTCAAGGTATCCCCTCGCGAGGCTAATAACCATTCGGGTCCCAAAAACTTGTCTCCCCGCCCAGAGTCCTTATTCAGTGACTAGGAGCGGGAAGGGAGTTTGAGATCTAAGTCCCACCCTCTGGGCTGGAAGCCTGAAGCCAGAGAGGGGAAGTGATTTCCTCAAGGTCACGCAGCAAAACAGCGGCCAGTCAGAGCCAAACCCCAGGTGTCGGGCTCCCGACCGCCATCACCCTCAGAACCCAACCCCCAACAGTCCTGCGCTCGGGGAAGGCAGAAGCATGGCCGGGGGCTGAGAGGCTGGACTTGGGGGTGAAATGAGTGCGCGGGACACTCTGTAACCCCCAGTCAGGGTACGAGGGGAGCTTTTCCTCCGCGACGACCCAGGAGCCTCGCTTCGGGCGCCTCTCGCGTGGGGCCGGCGGGCCACGGATAGCTGGGGACAAGCGAGCGCGGGTGCCTGGCACGCAGCTCCACCTCCCGCGGGCTGGGACAGCACGGAGCGCACGGACCCTTTAAGAAAGTTCACTGGGCGAGTTCATCAAACTTTAAAAATTTGTCACAGTAGGGTAAGGGGAAAGGAAAGAGAGGGTAAGAGACGACGAGGGAGAGGGGAAAAGCCCTGCCGGAGGCTGGCGCGCTGCAGCCCCGGCTGGGGCGAGCCCTCAGTGGGCGGCGAGGATTGGCTGCGCGTTCCCCCGGAGACCGCGAGGAGGGCGGGGGAGGGGGCTGGCCGGGCCCCAGCTGAGGCCGGTTCCGGCCCCCGCCCCCCGCCCGGCGCCCGCCCCCTCCCCCGGCGCCCGCCCCCCGCCGCAGCCGCCGCCGCCGCCGCGGGCGCACTCGCCGGTCGCAGTGAAAAGGCGGAGGCGGCGGCCGCTCGGGCTCGGCTCCGGTTCCGAGTGCCCCCCCCGCCGCACCCCCCTCCCCACCTCCCGCACCCGCCAAACTTGATGTGACCCCAGCCCGACGCTGCGGCTGCCCCTCTCACCGCCCCGCGCGCCCCCCACCGCCACCCCGCCCCGCACTCCCGGAGCGCACCGCTCACCGCGCCCCTTCCCACCTCCTCGCCGGGGCCGGGCGCCGCGCTCGCCCTCAGCGTTCCCTTCCCTTCGCCACCCCCACCTCACCCCCCGCACCATGAGCAACCTGAAGCCGGACAGCGAGCACAGCACCAGCACCGGCACCGGCACGGGCACCGGCACGGGCTCCGGCGGCACTCTGGAGGAGGAGGTGGGTCTGCGGCCCCGGGACTTGTCGGGGTGAAGTGCACGCGGAGGTGGGCGGGGGAAAGGACGCGCTGGGCCTCCCGCGCCGCGCGGGGCCGGTCTGGCAAGCGCTCCGGGCGCCTTCCCGCCGCTGCCCTTCGGTCAGGGAGGAGCAGCCCGTGTCCGGCGGGCGGGGGCGCGCGGCCTGGACTGCCCCGCCGGGCGGGCATTGTCTCCCCGCCCTCCCGGGCTCGGGGCGGGCCGCGCGCCTGCCGCCGTCCGTGCGTCCCGTGGTGGGCGAGCGGCGCGTTGCCTGCCCCATGCCCGCTGCCCGCGCGTCTCTTGTTCTCCACTCTCGGAACGGCCCGCTACAGCCTTCCGAGGCGCTCCTCGGGTAAGGCCGGGACTCCCGCCTCCGCTGGAAGGAACTAAACGGGATTAGGACCGCGGGCGGGCGGCACCCTCACTGCCTTACACTTTCCACCCTGACCCCTCCCCGTGACCTTGGAGTCCCGGGCCGGCCGCCCCGCGCTTTGGTTCACTACAACTGAGCTGTAGTCACGGGGGGTGGACGGACTTTCCTTGCAGCCCCAGAACTTGGGCTTTGGCAAAGAGGTCGGCGGGTGGTTAGTGAGAGTTGAGAAAGAGATGCCTGAAGATACTTCTTTCCCGGTTCTCCTCCCTTCGGTTTTGACCCGGCAGGCAATCAATCCAGGACCCCAGAGCTGGCCTGGGTGGGATTCTGCAAGGAGAGGCGACATTATCTTGACCACCGGACATGTGCTAAGAGGAGGGCTTGTGAGGCGGCTTCGTGGAATCAGCAGTAGCTGGGTGGTTAATGGGATGGCCAAATCGGGGAGGGTGTTTGTGGGCGGGGTGGGGTGGGGTGTGAGGTGGTGGATATAAGCTTGAGAGCTGTGGGCAGCGAATGGAGACCAGGACCTGGGCCGGCTGAGACAAAAAGTGGTGTGGAAGGGGCAGGCTTTGCAGTTGTCTCCCAAGGGCCTCTGGCAAGCTGTGTCACTCCAGGGCTGAGAGACCCTTCCTGCCGCGCCCTGGAAAGCCCTTGCCCAGGAAACCAAGGGCCAGTTATCCACCCTGAGCTCCTTTCCCCTTGGTCTGAGGATAGTAACCGCAGAGCCCCTGATGGGGGCCGGTGCTGCTGCCTCCCTCCAGTGCAGTGGCCGTGGTGCCGGCGGGCCGTGCTGTAGGTGTGGTGCAGAATGGCGGCGGTGGCCCATTGCTGGGCTGGGCTCCTCACTGTGGGAGGGATGGTGGGAGGGTCACACCACCGGCACCCACTCTTAGTAATTCAGAGGGTTGCTGCTAGTCGGAGTCCACCAATGGCATGGCATCTTGAGAATCTAGGTCTAGATCTCACTTTTTTGGGCGAAGGGGTGGGAAATCTATAACTTCACACAGAAGGATGACAAGGGAGGGCCTGACATTTGTCCGCTGGGGTTGTGTGGGCTCCAGTGCAAGGGATGGGGGTTGGCTCCTGAAGTCTTTGTCTTCCTCGGACCTTGACATGCTGACAGGCCCATGGCACTGGTGGGAACCTTAACCCCATCCTAACTGTACCTGGTTGTTCAGAATCTCTCCTGAGAGTTGAGGGGAGGGTGACAGGGTTGCTGGTGTATATGGGATCTCTGCTTGGCCTCTTGTGAAGCTGGGCAAAGACCCAGAAGGCCACTAGTGCTAGATGGTTGACTTCAGCAGGGGGTTCACCCAAGAGGCTGGGCTGACCCTCAGACCTACCCCCTTTGAAGTGGGATGGGTGAACCTTGTGGCCAAGCTAAGTTCTTAGAGAAAGCATGTGAAGTATTGGTCACTTTTTTCTAAGTGCTTTTTCTGAGAGAGAAGGCAGAATCTTCAAGAAGTGGAATCCCTGTGACTCCTCCTTAGGGGCAGAGGTGGGTCACAGCACCGTAGTGGTTAAGGGAATCAGCGCACCTGGTGCTGATGGAGGGGCACAGGCTTGTATGTAACAGAGTTCTAAAATTAAAGTTCTGGGAATCTCCTGGATTCTAGTGTTTGCTCTGGTCAGGTTAAGTGCAAGGATGAGCCCCCTCTCCTCATTAGACTTCTGGACCAAGAGCTCTTCTGCTGAGGTTCCTTGTTGAATTGGTGGTTTGAGCTGGAACTGAATTCCTTCCCTTTAGCTTAGCTTCCCCCTTGGCAGTCATTTCTGCATCCCCCCAGGAGCCACCATCTGGGGAATCTCTGTTAGCTGGGGTAGTTTACTCTCATGGCTGAGCCAGGCTGGCTCTCAGAGATTAGGTAAAGCAAGCTTGGAAAACCAAGGAATCCTTCTTGCCCACCAGAAGACCTCAATTTCTAAAGGTGTTAGGTGGCTGGAGAAAGGGGTTTGTTGTCATGGTTCCAGAAGGGGGTATCAGTAGGGCTGCTCCTTTGTGTAGCCTTGACTTTTCCTGTTTGACCACCTTATGGCTGGGGGCTTTATCCCTATCACAGGCATTAGGTTCCTTTACTGGTTCAGGGAGCAGGATTACAGGTTCAAGGTCACAGACTTGAAGGTAAGAAGGAGGAGGGGATGGAGGTTAAATGCAACAGTAGGTAATATAAGGGATATCAGCAAGTGATGCAGTGGTGCCCCTGAGAAGGTAGAGATCAGCCCTTCCTGAGATGTGGCCAGGTTAGGAGGTTGGGAAGCCTATGCTGGTCAGAAAGTGTTCCAAGAAGAGCACATAGCAGATGTCAGAGGGAGAGGTAGATTATGGAACCGCAGGAGTACCTGGTGTTTGCTAGGCTGCAGCCGTCCTGGGGGCCACATTATGAAGAGTCCAAGATCACGCAGGGCTGGGGGGAAATGGGCCTTTTTCTGCCACTTGGAAAGGAGATGTGTTAGAAGCTATGGTACTTTTTGAAAGCTAAGGAGGATGGCGATGAATTAAGGAGAAGGTCTGCAGGGGAAGAGCTAAGTGTCCCTTTTGATCTGGAGGCTATGCCTTAACCCAGGTGGGTCATGGCTGGTGCTGGGAGCTCCAGAAAGTACGGTGAGACTGTAGCACAGGGCAGGCTTGCCTCTGATGCTTTGGAACCCCAGACCAAAGCATGCCTTAGTGATTCTGTAGGGCTGGCTAGAGCGTTACAGTGTTTCTGGGGAGGGGTACTTGTGGTTTGAAAGCATTCTATTTTGAAAAAGGAGACTTTCATAATACATGATGAAACTAAGTTAAGTAATTATTCACTGTGTGGGGGGTGGCAGAGCTGAAGGGAGCGTAGTATTTGGAATCTTGGGGTGGAAGGAGTTCAAGTTTCTAAGAGTTAAAGAAATTTTTTTGCCAGCCTAATGGTAAACTGTAGAAAGGCAGCCAAAGAAGCGACAGCTTAACCTGAGGGTCTTGGCCTCTCCTGTCCTCCCACTCCATCTTTGCTGGTCTGTTGCATCCAATGGATCCAGGCCAGTGTGGCTGCTTGCAGGCCTGGCACCCCTTGGTCTGTCCTGTGTCCTCTAGAGGTCTCTGAGGAGCCAGCCACGTCCCTGGCAGGATGGGCCAGGGTTAACACTCTAGATGAAGGTGAAGGAATTCTGGGGTCCAGCATGTGACTCAGCCACTTCCCTTTTTCTCTGCCATCAGAAATCTTTGACAGAATCCAGGACATCTTGGTGCTCTATCCGTAAACTTTTTATTATTTGTTTGTTTGTATGAGTGAAGGCAGGCCTCTGTTCTGGGCGTTTACCTGGAGACAGAGCCCCACCAGATAGGCTCAGGCAGATTCTATAGGCTGGGGTTGTTGTGGATGTGACCTCTCTGCTCAAATAGTAATAGAGAGGCTGTCCTGGTATTAGTGAGCATGCCCAGCTTTCGTGCCGGGCGTTATTCTAAATACCTGACCATTTTACCTCCTTGAACTTTCACAACAGCTCTGTGAATTGCTTTACTTTATTGTCATCACCACGTTATGAATGAGGAATCTGAGACCAAAAGTTTAAATAACTTTCAGGTAGGGGCCCTGGGTGGCTCAGTTGGCTGGGTGTCCAGCTCAGGTCATGATCTCAGGGTCCTCAGATCAAGTGCCTTGTCAGCCTCCGTGCTTGGCATGGAGTCCTCGGGATTCTCTCCTTCTCCCTCTGCTCCCTGCCCCCCGCCCCCAGCTTGTGTGTGTGTATGTGTGCGTGCATTCTCTCAATTAAATAACATCTTTTAAAACTATCACGTAGCTAGTAAGTAGATAATTTGGGATTTGAACCCAGAATTTGCCCTTAACCACACGCTATACCTGCTGTTCCGTTTTACATTAGGGTTTTTGGTGAGGGTTGGGGGCGTGGGGAGTAAAGTCCTTCAACTAAAGTTTTTGAGGCCCGAGCTTTGGGTGATGTTGCTGCAGGCTAGTTCCCATTGGGCTCAGGCATCTGAGGATTGGGTGATGGGAGCTGGCAGCCCTTGGGAGAGGAGCCTTTTATCACAGGTATTGTTGAGAATTGCTATCACAGGATGATAAAAGCAGACCAAGCCCGTTTTATTATTCAGCCTCCATGGTAGTACACCCCCTTGTTGCCTGTCCTGGGGCTTACTGCTTTCATTCCCACCCCTACCCCTGCCCCCAGCCCACCTTGGTACCCTGCTGCTTTGGGCATCTTAATTGAAGAAATGGTACCCACTCTAAAGTGACTGTCATTTTGTGGGGGAGGGGGCGGGCATCATTCTGTTGAGGTGCCTTATCTCTTCTTTTCCTGCACATGGGCAGCCTGTCTAGCTTATCCCAATAAGAACCAGCTTCTCAATCCCATTCAGCATTTGGACCTTCTGATTTCTTCTCATCCCCATCTCCAGAGAGGGGCTGAGGAGTACTCAAAGTGGAGTCAAGACATGAAGTGTGGGATGCCTTGCTTTTTGCTCACGTGCTCTCCACTCACTTATCCTGTTGGGCCTCCAGACAGTCCTGAGAGCAAGAGGAGTCCATCCTACCTGCCCTGAGGGCTGGGCTCCTGGTCTGTGGCTCTCAGACTCGGCTGAGCTTTGGTTTTGGGTGGCAGTGACATCTGGTAACTTGCTTGTTTCTCTGCTGTCCCCTGACCATGGCTGCCTCAGAGGCGTGCTCACACCTCTGGCAAAGCCATGAGGCAGGAGGGCAGAGCCCATCCCTATACTTCAGAAACCGTGTTGCTGTGAGGTGGGAACTATAGATACCCCACAAAGCTCTGTGTGCTGGAACCCCATCTACTCCCTGCCCAGAGACAGCATGGCCTCCCTCTTTCTGCTGCTTCCCCTGTTGTATCCTTGGATGGAAAAAATGTGGATTCCTCTGAGATGTGCCACGGCTGACAGAAGAATCAGACCTTCCTGAAGAGTCCGCTGGTGGATGCGTCTGTGCTGGGGGCCTCTGGAGGATAGCAGGGGCTGTGGGTATGGGCGGGTCTGTCTAGGCCTGTCTGCCATGGCCTTTAGTCTTTTATGGCCCACTGAGCAGAGGCTCTTGGCTGTCACAAGTCATCAAGGCTGCCTGTATAGTTCGGAACAGGCCTGGGACTCCCGGGAAGAAAGGGTAGGGCCTGACCTAGACGAGTCTGTGGGATGAGTGTCTGGATTACCTAGCTCCCTTTTGTGGTTTGCTACCCTCTCCCTTCCCAAATGGGTCTTGGGCTTTTACTGGTAGAGGGGGTGTCAGGAGAGGTAACTGGAATAGGACCTGGACCCTTTTTTGAGAACATTTGTTGAAATGAAGACTTGGAAGGACTTTTGCCCAGACTGGCCCTCATTCTTTTTTTTTTTTTTTTAAAGATTTTATTTATTTATTTGACAGAGATCACAAGTAGGCAGAGAGGCAGGCAGAGAGAGAGAGAGAGAGAGGAGGAAGCAGGCTCCCTGCCAAGCAGAGAGCCCAATGCGGGACTCGATCCCAGGACCCTGAGATCATGACCTGAGCCGAAGGCAGCAGCTTAACCCACTGAGCCACCCAGGCGCCCGACTGGCCCTCATTCTTAATGTGTGGTGGTGGCTATATCCAGGCACTGCTGGAGATGTGTGTGACCCGGGAGCTGCAATCCAAAATGCAGACCCTTGAAGCAGCTTCTGTTCCCAAACAGATTCCCTCCCCACAGAAGCATTGTGTTAGGAACCCCCTCTTACCAGGCATCATCTGCTTCCTTCAGGTAAGTGGGCAGGTGTGGTAGGCTTGGTACTCTGTGTTCACAGTGAAATAACGTCAAGTGGTTTAAGGGTTGGAGGTACTGGTTTTGGAGCTGGGGGAGGGATATAAGGTTCTCCGGGAAATACACTTTGGTGCGTGGCAGTGGTGACAGCTGTGACTCTTGCCAGGGACAGGAACGAGCAATAGATCTGTGTTGGCTGACCACACAGCCTTAGGAGGAACGGCGGAGGTGGGTGGCACAGGAGGGAAGGAAGCCTACCCTCACCATCCTCTGTGCTGGGGACCCTGTGACCCTGCCACTTGAGTTGCCTCGGCCCCTGGCAGTGTCTAGAACCAAAGGGAAAACAATCCCCTGGTGCACTGAGTCTGCACCGTGCAGTTCAGGTGGTTTGGTCTGCTTTCCTATAAATGAGATGTAGGCTGTACTCAAAACAGGCTTTGTGACCAGGTCTGTCCCTGAGATGTTGTGCTTTCTGTTCCTGGGGCTAGAAGTGGCTTGTAGCCTGAGGTCATAAGCCTTATTATTTAAGACTCCATTGGTACCTGGCCCTGCCCCACCCTTTAGAGAATTTCTTACCACCCCAGTTTGCTTCCCCTGAGCCCATACATACACAGTCTGGACTCTGAGACACATGGCAGGTTGTAGGGCAAGTGCCCGACTTCCCAGGTGACTTGGGTTTTACTTCCAGCTCTGCCCCTGGCTGGCCCAGCAGCCAGTCCCTGAGCTGGTTCTTCATCTGTGAAATGGCCCGACTGCTCTGCCTGTTTCACCCAGGGACTATCCTGTTCCTATGCCAGATGGTAGGTATAAAAGACCTGGGAACCACAAAGTGCGGCCCCAGGTGGGGTCTTGAGAGCCAAACCCTGTGATTTGGGGCTGTAATTAGCAGGGGCAGGCTTAATGCTATAGAACACATCTGAAGCCTGGTCCTTCACAGCATCGAAGATGTCCTACGTGCAGGGAAGCTGGGCAGTGTCCTAGCCCCGGAGCTGAGTGGCCCAGAGTTCTTTGGAGGGAGCATGGGAAGCACTGGTTTTCTGGGAGCCTGTGTCTCAACTCCCATCCACTGTCTGGCTGTATCTGCTTGCTCTTTTTCCCTCTGTCCTTGTTCAGCCCTTATAAGTCCTGCATCTGCGGGCCGTGTCACCACATTCCATCCACCTCTCGTCAAGTGGCCCCACTCAGAGGGACTTCTTTCCCCCGGGAGGGGTAAGAGCGACCTGCTGGTGCCAAGCCTCGGCCTGGGACCCAGGCGGCTCCCTTCCCCCACCCTGCCTTCTACATGCACACCCTAAAGAAGAAACCCTGGCCACAGAGATCTCTGGGAGGGAGTTACATGGGGGGGACTGCCCTGAGGTTTCTTTTTGTCAACCCCAACACCACCCCAGCAGAGACCCCTTCCAGACCCCTAGGGTCTGGCTGCTGACTTCCTGCTCTGTCACTCTCTCAATCTCTGTCCCTCTTTTCATCACTTTCTTGGCCTTTTTACGTGCAGAAGGGAGTCGCTTAAGCTCTGAGCAGCTGGAGGACAATACCCAAGCCTTATCTGGGGACTCAGTCACCTTCTCCTGTGTCCCTGGTATCTCACAAGGTAGAGTGTGAAGGACCCCAAGGCCAGTACATCCTTCCTCTTTACAGTTGAAGCAGCAGAGGAAGGCTACAAAGCCATCTGCCAGGCTTGTGGCCAGGCTGGGGCTCCTTACCCAGGCTCCCTGACAATTGGTTTGAGGCTCTTTTTCTTTTGTTTCCATATCTGAGCAACAGGTGCCTGCTGAGCAGAAGGCTGAGCCCGAGTCCTCTGGTGTCTCCATTCTCAATAGTGTTTCTTCCCCCTGGAGGAAGAATGATGATGGCTGATGCAAGCTTAGAAAGGACCTTTAGGGGACACTGGAGTGGCTCCGTCCCTTTCAGCTCAGGTCACGGTCTCAGGGTCTTGAGATGAAGCCACATATCAGGCTCTGTGCTCATGCAGAGTCTGCTTGTCTCTCTCTGTCCCCCTGCTTGCTCTTGCCCTCTCTCTCTTTCAAATAAATAAATACATCAATATCTTTAGAAAAAGAAAGGACCTTTAGTATCTTTTTTTTTTTTTTTTAAGATTTTATTGATTTGACAGAGAGAGAGAGCAAGCGGGCAGGGGGAGAGTGAGAGGGACAAGCAGACTCTGCACTGAGCACAGAGCCTGATGTGGGCCTCAATCTTAGGATCTTGAGATCGAAGGCAGACGCTTAACTGAGCCACTCAGGTGCCACAGGACCTTTAGTATCTTCATGTCAGGAAAGCTGTAAGCTGGATGTAACACCGGTTGCATTTCATCAACTCCCAGGGTTTGGCTGGTGGGGGTGGTGCTGACTGATGGGGTGGCCTGGGCTTCTGTTTGGACTTGGGTGTTTGGGGCCACACGTGCCCAGCTGCTCTGTGTGAGGCATGTCTGTGGCCCTGTTCCGGTGCCTGCCTGCAAGTCAGCAGGGCACAAGGCTGTTCCCACTTAGCTGGTGGGAATGGTAGTCTGTCTTCCTTTGACTTTCCTATAATTAATTTTGTTAAGGACTAAGCATGGGATCATCCAGTAGACAAGACACCCCCCACCCCCAAGTCAGCCTTCTGTTTCTGCCTTCTTAGCTCAGAGGCTAAAGGCCACTTGTTTTCAGGGTGCCCAAGGCCAACCTGATTGAGGGCCGAGTAAGTTGGGGTGTGAGGCTGAGGTCTGCAAAGTATTGACTCATGGGCACCTGGGGACATAGAGCTCGTGGACATAGACCATGAGCAACTCACTGGACCTCTGGGCTTTGGTTTCCTCCTCTAAAAATAAGGTTTCTTCCAGTTCAAATGTTCTGCATTTCAGTTGCTTCAGAGGCCTGGGAGTCAGGGAAGGATGTGGGAGGGGCTTCTGAGAGGCTTGTTTTTCCCTTTTTGGACTTCCCTCCTCCCCCCACTCCCTTCCCTAAGAGGTGTTTTCCATCCAGATGACACCAGAGCTTGTGTGAAGGTGTGAGTAGGTGGGGATTCAGAGTGAGCCCATCACTTCCGTAGTTTCGCTGGGACGGACAGGTGAAGTAGTTAATTCCTTTCCAGATTGAATTCCAGCTTCCAGAGATGCTACAGGACTGCTGCAAAGAATCCATTTTCAAATGTTATTTTTATCTCTTTGGTGGATGTATCTCTTGCCCCGAGTCACGTTTCCCTGGGTGTGTCCTTCCCGAGTCCCAGGCCTGTGAGGCAAGGATTTGCCTCGAAGGCACAAGTCTGTCTTCTAGGGCAGAGTGTTCCCGGTGGACCAGAGGGGTTTATATGGGTTGGGATGGGGAAGAGGTCGGGGTGGTTGGTCCCCGAAGTCCCGGCAGGACTGTCTTGGAGATGACAAGGCTGGGCTTTAGAAGAAGGCTGTGGCTGTCCTTCAGAGTTAAAGGATAAGAGGGTTTCATATCCATGATCATTTCACTGTTTTTTGAAAGTGGTGTTTACCCTTTTTTTGTTGTTTTTCAAAGATTTTAAAAAATTTATTTGACATAGAGACAGAGAGAGGGAGCAAAAACTGGGAGAGAGAGAGAGAGAGAAGCAGGCTTCCTGCTGAGCACGGAGCCCGATGTAGGGCCCAATCCCAGGACTCCGGGATCATGACCTGAGCCAAAGGCATACATTCGACTGACTGAGCCACCCAGTTGCCCCTTCCCTTTCTGCCTCATAATAAAAGCTGGGACTTAGGGAGCCTGTCCTCTCAGCCACAGGACCCTGCTGTGCTCTCAGCTGCGAAGTTGAACGTTTAATGCTTGGTGTGAAGGGAGTCTTGTGTCGAAAAGGTCGGGGCAGGTTGGGGCTATAGGATCCTTAGTGTCAGTCCTGTCCCTGTCATTGCAGAGAAGGGCTAGGGCAGCATGGCCAGGCCCCAGCCTGCATGTGGAGTCCTCTTTGTGTGTGTGTGGGGGGGTCCTTCAGTGACCACCGCCTTCTGTGGAAGCTTCACTCAGCTGTTTTCATCTGTAGAGAAAACCGACTTCCTCGTTGTCCTCCGACAGTCCCCTTCTCTTAATACCTCTACAGCCTCTGTGTGAGCAGGGTCCTGCGCGTGCCTCAGGGAAGAGGGAGACCTCTGAGCAGCTGCTGTCGAGAGAGCTGGCCTGGATTGGCGGCACTGAGTGACAGGTTTCTGCCTGGGGGAGTGTCTAGGACCAAGAGGATGTCCACCTGGACTCCTACAGAGAGGATGAGTCCTGCCTAGAGGCCTTTCCCACAGAGGTCTAAACTTGTTCTAAGGCTGATACCTTGTGCGTCACTATCCCCTTGCTCCTGAAGCTTGTTTGATGTCACTTTTTTCTGAACATGTGTAAGCAAATGTCAGTTTGTCTGAAGGAGGAACATCAGAAACACACAGATATGAATGAGATGACCAGAGTCCCTGCTTCCTACTTCTCTTCAGAAGGTCATCTTCCGGGGTGCCTGGGTGGCTCAGTGTGTTAAAGCCTCTGCCTTCGGCTCAGGTCATGGTCTTGGGGTCCTGGGATTGAGCCCCGCATCGGGCTCTCCACTCAGCGGGGAGACTGCTTCCCTTCCTCTCTCTCTGCCTGCTTCTCTGCCTACTTGTGATCTCTGTCAAATAAATAAATAAAAATCTTAAAAAAAAAAAAAAAAAGAAGGTCATCTTCCTCTGCCTGGAGAGGACCACAGAGGAAAGGAGACCTCCAGTATGAGGCCTGAAGGAATAGCCAGGCACTCCAGGGAGCCTGTCATGTTGGGGTTAGAAATTGGGCTGAGCTCCACAGGGGTCTCAAGAATAATGCTGGGGGACGGGAGACCGCTTGCAGACTGCCCTTCTCCGCCCTCCCCAGAGTGAGCGCAAGGGCCTCCTGTGGGGGAGGTGAGGGCTCTTCCTCCCAGCCCTGGAGGGGCCCTATCGAGGAGCTGGACAACCTCAGGAAGTCTGACCTCCAGTGATAGCCTGGGGCATGGACTTTAATGAGACTGGACCTCCTCAACCCTTTGCTTCCAGCATCTTGGGGGAAGGACAGGCAGCAGGACTTGTCTAAAGGAAGAGCAGCCTCAGGAGCCCCCAGAGCCTGCTGGGTGGGTGGGGGACACAGTTGTGCCAAAGGTCATTTGGTTCCTCCAGGCAGGCCTGGGGCTCGCTGGGACCTCCAGCAAGACCAGGTCTGCTCCTGACCGTCATGAAGGCAGCATAGCCATGTCTGCAGTGTCTTTAGTGGGCAAGTGGCCAAGTTCCTTGTCCATGTCGACATGGTAATTCTAGCAAGTTCCACCAGAAGAGCTGTTCCTCAGCATGTTTCTTCTTTCACTGACTTCTAAAGATTCTCTATACTTTTGTCCACTTCTCTCCTGATACTCTCCCTACCCTGTTCCAAACTTACCTTCTACCTGCACTGAGGTTGTGGTTGTGGTCCAGCACCTTCCACCAGCACTTGCCATAAAGGTGGCCATCTTAGAAGGTCTGCTGTTGCCTTAGACGTTTCAGGATGGGGGAGATAATCCCTTGCGTTCTCTGGATACTTCTGGAGAAAGGGTGAGTGTATGGAAGGAGAAGGGCCCAGGCAACAAGGTTGGTGCCTTCTAGCAGCCCAGGATTGTGTGAACCACCCCTTCTGTTTTCTTCAAATACTTTAAAACGTTTTTGTGTTGAATTCCTCTACTGAACACATAGAATAGGCAGGACGTGGGTGCTTTGGTTAATCTATCTAGCTTGGTATCAGCCTGCAGTTGGTGCCCAAACCCTTGTCTGTACCAAACCTCTTTCCTGAGTGTCGCACCCTATTGCCATGAGGCTGGCATCAGTGGGGGCAGAGAAGGAGGAGTCTCCAGTGTAAGCCTGGGACACAACCAGTAGGCAAGGCCTTGGAGAAGTCACTGTATGTCTCTGTCCCTGCCGTCCCCTAAAGGACCTGACTGTGCCATCAGCTTGCTGTGTTACCTTCCTATCCTGAGCCTTGGTTCCCTCATCTGCAGAATGAGAGTGCTGAACTAGCTGCTCTCCATGGTGCCTCCCACCTTGGCCATTCCCTCCCTAGGGAAGAGGAACATTAACGAATCCAGTGACTATTTAAGGTTCACTCACCTGCATTCCCAGCTCCCGACTGACTTGGACCCAATCCAGACTCACTAGGCAACTTTATAAATACATGGCTCATGGCCCCTGATAGGGGAGGTTTTTGTGCAGGTTGGTGATGTGATTACAGGAGCCCTAAGTGAACCAGCATTTCACTGAGCCTCTGCTACGTACTGGGCATAGAGGAGAGGGAGTTCTTCATCCTGGAGGTGGATGGTATCTGCATTGTACAGACGGAGGAACTGAGCTCTGGAGAGATGACACCCCTTCCCCACGCCAGGCATAAAGCTGGGAGGCAAACTCCGGTGTAACCGACCCAAGCCTGCGCTCTCCCCCTGTGTGGTGTCACTGTGCCGTGCCGGGCCACACCTGCCCCTGGCTGGGAGTCTTTCATCTGGATGGACTGAGGGGCACAGAGACGGGGTGGGAGGGGTGGGTAGTTCAAATGCCGAGGCGTGACTCTAGGTCCCAGTGGAGCCCAGTGGCTCAGTGGGAAGGAAAGGGGAGTGAGGAGACAGAGGGACCCGAAAGATAAGTGCTATTCAGTTAGGGAATGAGGAAGGGGTGCGCTGAGGGGCAGCACAAGCAGCTGCCTTGCGACAGGCCTGTGGGGGTGCTTGTTGGGAGGGGGTAGGACTGGACAGAGCTGGAAGCAGGAGGGGGGGGGGTGGTCTCTGCAACCTTCTGTCCTCTCCACAGCAGCTGAGCAGCCGGCTAGGCTGACGCTTCCTTCCACCTCTGGTTCCTTCTTGGTCTTCCCCCATCACTCCAGCATTCTAAACAGGTGCCGGGGGAAGGACCGCCTACCGAACTGACAGAACTTCACCCACCCGTGGGGCTAGTGAGGCCGCCTCGATGCCGCTCCCCCTGCCCCCACAGCAGAATGGACTGCTGGTGGCATAGATGGCTAAGTCAGGGTGCCTGGGTCTTACCCAACTCCGCTCCCTTGAGAGCTCAGCTGTATGAGCCTTTTCTGGGCCTCAGTTTTCCTGTCTGCACAAGGGGATAGGCAGAGGGCACATCATCTGGCAGTGATGCTAGGGTCAAGTGAGTATACAGGTTAGGCTATCTGCGACCTGGCGGCTGGGGACCCACCACCTAATCTGTAACCGCCTGACCTCAGCTTGTGTCCTGGGAGATGGGGTGGTAGCCAGATGGTAGTATTTTGGACACTTTGGGACCTAAAAGGTGGAAACAGAGGAAAAGGGTCATCTGGCCCAGAGGGAAGGCTGGAAAGAGGCTCCGAGCTGGGAATGAGGGAAATCTCCCCCATACTCACCCTCAACCCCACCCCCAGCCCAAGCAGGAAATTTTATGCTGAGAACTTGCTATTTAAGGGGGCCTCTAGGGAGGTCTGGCCAGAAAGGAGCCATTTGAGGAAGGGTTTAAAATTAGCCCGGGTGAAATGGGTGGCCCCTGGGGAGAACTGAGGCAGAGGTTTCTGTGGGGTGGCTCTGGATCCTTGTCTTTGACCAAAACCACACCCCAGGGAGTAGGACTGAGCCAGGTCCATCGAGCACAGCCCTGGCTGGGCTTGTATTGTGTCAGTCCATCTTTGGGGGGTGGGCTGGGTGCCCGGGTCTGCTGCCTTTTTTTTTTTTCTCCTTTTTCTTTTTTTTTTTTTGGAAAATGAAAACAAAAATCAGTGACCCCTACCCTCTCACCCATCCCTACCCACCTCCATCCCCCACCCCCGGGTCTGCTGCCTTTTAAGAACAAGCTGCCTGACCTGAGCCTAGCACTTCTGTTTGAGGGCTTACATGTAAATTAAAGGCCCTTCCATCAGAGGGCGGAGGCGTGTAGACACTGTTGTTCTCTATAGAGTCCAGGAGCTGGGTTTACCCTACCTGGAGCTTGGGCTGTCCAGTTCTTCTCAGGTTCCTCTGGAGATTGGGCCATGCCTGAGAACTGCGTCCACAGGGAAATTTAATGTGCAGAACCTTTGACTTGGGCCTAGAAGCAGAGAATGTCTGGGGAGGGAGAGGCACGACCAGAGGGGGAAGATGCATCCTGAATGGCAAGGGATTCTGCCTGGTGTGCTTCTTGGCAAACACCTGTGTGAGAGAAGCAGCTTGTCCTCAATCTATTCTTGATCAGCGATGGGCTGGGAGTCATTCCTGGTGTGGGCAGGGCTGGTGATCCTGGTTACCAGCAGCTGTCGGTGCTGGTTTCCTTTGCCATTCCTGGCTCTGTTGAGATCTGTGTATTCACTGGGGGTGTGTGTGGTCTGTCTGTCTGTCTGTCTGTGTGCCTGCCTCCATTGGGTGTAACTTTGCCTGGCTGCTCAGCTTCCTGGTTCAAGCCACTGAACCCAGGGTTGCCTGGGTTCAGGAGGCCATCACTGGAGCATGGAGGAAATTTTTTGGTGCCTCTGGAGAAGGGGATGTGGCCCCTGTAGGGCATCTGAATGCCTCAGGAATGGCCACATGGAGGGTGGGGGTGACTGAGGCCCGTGAGCTTTCTCTTAGACCAACAGGGATGAGTCGAGAAGACCTAATGCGTGGCTTGATGGTACAGGATGCAGCTTGAAATCAGGAGTCAAGTGTATAGGGGAGCTCTATTCATTTGGGTTTTTTCATGCTCAACCACAGTTTTTATATGTATTTTTAATGGACCTAAACGATGGAAAATCCTCCCTCCCTATTCTAATTATTGGCTGATCTGGCCTTGCTTCTTGAGCATCCGGTGCCAGTGGTGAGGTAGAGTGTCTG
This sequence comes from Mustela putorius furo, assembly GCF_011764305.1. Taxonomy (NCBI): domain Eukaryota; kingdom Metazoa; phylum Chordata; class Mammalia; order Carnivora; family Mustelidae; genus Mustela; species Mustela putorius. The sequence continues at coordinate 8,433,339 of NW_025422045.1, read as the reverse complement.
CCAGCCTGTCACAGGATGGACCCCTGGTGTCTTGACCTGGCTTTACCAGGAACTTGTCACCATGGTGAGGGCAAGGCTCTAATAGCGCCATCTGCCTCACTTGAAGCTAGTGGGATCCTACTCAATCTCCAAAACCCTGCGTAACTCTTCCCTCTCTGACTCCTTAACCAGTTTCCTTATTCAATAAACATTTAATACAGCCATAGGCTAAGAATGGGGCATATAGGCAAGAATACAGCATAGTCCCTGCCATTGAAGAGCCTCCGTCTAGCATAGGAAGCACTAGGAGATGGGTTGTGAACGTGCTGGGCCCTCTGTTGAAATCCTTCCAGGGTGAAGCATGGCCTAAGACTTAGGATCTGTTTACCTCCTTGCGTCTTCTCTGGTCAGGGCAGAGCCTTTCAACCAGGGGTCATTGGTACCCCCTGAAAACTATATACATTGTGACTTATATAATTTCGGGGGTATAGACACCATAGCTTTCTGGAAGTCTCTGGGATCCTTGATCTGTGTGCTTATCACACAGGGCTCTCTCCTCACACAGGGCTCTCTCCTCTGGCCACCGTTCAGTCTGTGCACAGAGGCTGTCAGCAGGTGCTCATTAGACCACCTGTGGGATGAACATAGAGAAAGCAAAGTGGATAGGAAGGGCTTTGAGAAGTGAAATGCTGTGAAACTCCCGAGTGTTCCTTTGCCTTGGCCTTCAAAGGAAGCCCAGGGTACACGGGATTCCTTCTTCGCCTCTGGAAGGATTCCAGTTCCTTCCTGAAGGAAGAGCCATTTTACCCTGTCTGCTATGGTCTCTGTCCCCCAGGTCCGGACACTCTTTGTCAGTGGCCTCCCTGTGGATATTAAACCCAGAGAACTCTACCTGCTCTTCCGGCCATTCAAGGTGAGTCTGGACCCAGCTGCCCATAGGCAGAGGAGGAACATCAGGAGTGAGTCTGACCTGGACAGGGCAGCAGAAAAGACAGAGGACAGCATATCAGAAATTGTGATTGCAGAGCTGGCTCTCTGTCTTGGTTCAGCTCATTCCCATGTCTTTCTTCACCAGTGGCTTAGCCCTCTTTGAGCCTCTTTTTTCTCATCTGTAAAGCGGAAACGAGAGAGAATCTCAGTAGATTTAACCATATAAGGAATATTTGTGATTCAGTGTAGACTTTTCAGTTGAAGTTTTGAGAAAACTTTACAAGGTAGGGTCTGTCCTTCCAGATTATAAGTTAGCAGAGCAAGCGGGAATTTACGCATGAAATGATGAATGCTGCCTCATGATGCCCACCCCGTGTGCTAGACCATGTGATGGGGAACACAAGGGCAGAGGGCGCATGCCAGTGGTGGAGGTCAGAGTGGTGGACGTGGGTGGGGAGTGCGGGGGAGTGTGAGAATGGTGCAGCTGGGTGCGGGAGGAGGGGGGCTGGGATAGGCACAAGGAAGGCTTCTGACCTTCTCCGTGATGACCCTCTCTCTCTGCAGGGCTATGAAGGGTCCCTGATCAAGCTCACATCGAGACAGGTAATTTCTCTCCAAAGTTTTTTTTCCTCCCAGCCCAGACTGACTGCTAAGCTTGAACCTAAGCCTGCTGCCTTATTCCTCATCTTGAGGCATCTGGCAGCTGAGACCTGCTCCCTCTCATCTGGTTTCTGTGCTGGGCCAGTGTAAGAGTGGCCTCTAGCTCCCTTGTCCTTACCAGTCAGCTCCTGGGCCTCCTGCTTTGACATTTACAGAGCTGCAGCCTGGCTCCAAGGCTGAAGAGCACAGACACGGTGGCTGTGCCTGGGCTCCTGATGGCCCTATGTGGCCAACTTGCCAGAATGAAGTTGGAAAAGTTTTCAACCTGTTGCCCCTTGATTGAGCCTGGAGCCTTCTTATGTCCTTGATATGTTGGTGTCCCCTTTCTTGTTGGGGAAAACACTGGAACTTAATCTTAATTATGGGCATGCATTTTTTTTTTTAAGATTTTATTTATTTATTTGACAGAGTTCACAAGTAGGCAGAGAGGCAGGCAGAGAGAGAGGGGGAAGCAGGCTCCCTGCTGAGCAGAGAGCCCAGTGTGGGGCTTGATCCCAGGACCCTGGGATCATGACCCGAGCCGAAGGCAGAGGCTTTAACCCACTGAGCCACCCAGGCGCCCCACGGGCATGCAGTTCAAAAAAAGGTTTACGGAGAGGGTAATGTTTTTTTTTTTTAAGATTTTATTTATTTATTTGACAGAGAGAGATCACAAGTAGGCAGAGAGGCAGGCAGAGAGAGAGGAAGGGAAGCAGACTCCCCACTGAGCGGAGAGCCCAATGTGGGACTTGATCTCAGGACTCTGAGATCATGACCTGAGCCGAAGGCAGCGGCTTAACCCACTGAGCCACTCAGGCGCCCGAGAGGGTGATGTTTAATGTGGTGGCATAAAGCTCTGTTGGCACCCTTTCCCACAATGGGGAGCCTGGATGGGAGACTTTGGATGCATGAGAAACTTCTTCTCTTCCTGCTAAACATAGGCAGGAGATAGGCAAGAAGTTGGTTTTTGTTTGTTTGTTTGTTTTATTTTTGAGGGGGAGATGGAATATTGGGAGAGATGCAAGGGTGTTCTCTCTTCTTCCTACTAGCCTGTCGGTTTTGTGATCTTTGACAGCCGAGCAGGAGCAGAAGCAGCCAAGAATGCACTGAACGTGAGTAGACAAGGTTTTCTCTGACTTGCAGACCTCTAGGCAACGAATATTCCTGTTCTACCTCCTGCAAACCTTCCCACTCTCCATGTCCTCCCACCCCCCCAGAAAGGGCTACAGATGTGCCTCATTGCCCAGCCATTCTGGGGCCACATCCCTGGCTGCACTGTCTGTGTCAGATGCCACTACTTAGAAGGTCCAAGCAACATGTCTGTCTTGTCCCCTGCATGGGTGAGGCTTTTAGGCAAGATCGTTTCTTTTCTTTTTTTTTTCTTTTCTTTTTAAAGATTTATTTATTTGAAGGGTACCTGGGTGGCTCAGTGGGTTAAGCCTCTGCCCTTGGCTCGGGTCATGATCTCGGGGTCTTGGGATTGAGCCCCACATTGGGCTTTCTGCTCAGCAGGGAATCTGCTTCCCCCCCGCCTCTGCCTACTTGTGATCTCTCTGTCAAATAAATAAATAAAATCTTAAAAAGAAAAAAAAGATTTAGTTATTTGAGAGAGAGCACAGGCAGGGGGAAGCCCAGAGGGAGAGGGAGACCAGCAGATTCCCCGCAGAGCAGGGAGCCCAGCTCGGGGCTTGGTCCCAGCACCCTGAAATCACAACCTGAGCCAAAATCAAGAGTCATTCGCTCAACCGGCTGTGCCACCCAGGTGCCCCCTAGGCAAGCTCTTGTCTGGTCCTACAAAGTCTTTTCCAAGTCTTTTCCATCCTTTCCTTCACTTCTCTTGTAGGGTATTCGCTTTGATCCTGAGAACCCGCAGACCCTGAGGCTAGAGTTTGCCAAAGCCAACACCAAGATGGCCAAGAACAAGCTAATGGCTACACCTAATCCCACCAATGCTCACCCCGCCCTAGGAGCACACTTCATCGCACGGGACCCCTGTGAGTAGTGCTCAGAGCTGTCGTCTGTCATCTGCTGTCCTTTTACTTGGCTCAAGCTGGGGATCCGAGCAGAGTTATATACAGAGAGGAGACATCAAGATTGTAAGTGAGGGAGTAAGTCCTCGCCAGGAGGCTTCTTCTGTCCACAGCCACCTCTCTCTAGCGTTCCTTCCTCCCCTGTCGCCTTTGCTGGACTGAAGACAGACTAAGCTCCTGAGCTGTCTGTATCACCAACTCACCTCCGGAAATGGTCTCTGGGTTCTCTTGGTTGAGGTGGGCAGGGGCCCATCTTAGGGCTTCTTAAAGCAGTGAGGATGCTCGCCATGCCAGGTCAAGCTGACAGGGCTTGTTTCCCTGGTCTTGGGGTCCTTGAGGGAAGTCTGGCCTCAGTGGGCACTTTACACTTCAACCATTCTCTGTTTGGAATGGGGTAGTGGAAGGGGAGACCCATGCTCTGACTGTGGGGTCTGTTTTCTTCCGTTGCAGATGACCTTATGGGGGCTGCCCTGATCCCTGCGTCCCCAGAGGCCTGGGCTCCCTACCCTCTGTACACCACAGAGCTGACCCCCGCCATCTCACCTGCTGCTTTCACCTACCCAGCTGCCACTGCTGCCGCTGCCCTCCACGCTCAGGTACGCCCTTCTGGGGGAGGGGCAGTAGGGGACGGAGGAAGCTCAGAGCTAGCCAGACTTTGTTCCTGGGTGGCCTCTGGGCCACTCATGCTGCCAGAGCCACAGCAGGACTGCTTTCTTCCGTGATCTTCTCTTTAGGATTTGGGATCAGGCAGAGGGGAGGGAGAGCAGGCCACATCGAGGATCTGCAGCCAAATGTGTGAGCTGAGAGAGACCCAATGTGGTCCTACCACCCCCTGAACCCCTCAGGCGGGCACCGTACTGCGTTTTGCCTGTGGTGACAGAGCGCCAATGCCGGTCCCAGCCTGAGTGTGGCCTCCGGAGCCAGGCCGCCTGCCTCTGCCTCTCCCGTCTTCAAAAACTCCAGAAAGCTTTTCAAGATTTCCGTGTCTTGGCTTTTTTACTGTCGGGCAGAGTGAGAACAGTATTCTCTACCTCAGGGCTGTGGCGAGAGTTTCATGGTAACAGCACATGAAGCGCTAGCGCGGCAGCGGGAGCGTCCCGAGGGCTGCGTGTACACTGGTTTTCACGAAGCCTGGACACTCCTCTTGGTGGCCCTGCACTGGGGTGGGAAGCCGGGGATGATCCCCTCTCAGGGAGGGTTGGGGAGGGCCCTGGGCACCATGGGACTCTGTGCTCCCGAGTGCCATCCCGTGGTGGGTACCTAAGAGGCCAGTGAGCCACCAGCCATCCTGGCCTGAGCCTCCCTGAGGCGGTGGTGGCAGAACACACTGCCGGGTGTAGGGACCGGGTGTCACCAGCGGCACAGTGAGGTTGAGGAGCAATGCCAAGACCACTCTGGCCTGTGGTCGGTAGACTGTGGGAAGAACAACTGGGCCAGGCCCATTCTGCTGCTGACGGAGGTAGCCCAGGCAGGACAAGAGGGCAGGAGGAGGAGCAAGACATGAGAAGCCAGGACAAGGGGGTTCACAGGAACCAGAAGCTGAGGTGGGAGAGGTTGGGTGCTTTGCACAAGGGACGGCTGAGTGCGTGTCTGTCTCCAGTCCTCTGAAGGCCTCCGTGACATCTGGGTCCACCCAGTCCCAAGGTAGAAAGTATGGACTTCCCGGCTGCTACCTTCGCAGGCTGTTTCCTTCAGCCGGGGGGATTCTTGGCCATGGCTGCTTTAGATCCTACTGAGGGCAGAAGCGTGGTTAAACTTGGCACTGTTCTCCAGCTGAGTACCACAGACAGCCGGAAAATTGATCAGGGGATAGGAAGGTGGTAAAGATCCTTCCCTCAAGGGAAATGTTTGGGTAGCACAAGCCAGGTACTGCGGCGAGCAAAGAATTTTAAGCCCAGAAGACAGTCCTTGTCCTCTGTGACCTGGCAGCGTGGGGAAGGTGGGCCGGGGTGCTCCTGGCCAAGCAGGGACTCTCACTGCAGCAGCCCTGCGAGGCCTTGCTGGCCTCTGTGCCTGCGACCCCAGCTTTACCACCATTGAGCTCCATGATCTTTTACAAGTGACTCTACCTCTGGGCCTCTGTGTGTGTCCTCATCTGTAAAATGAGAGGGCAAGATCAGATCAGGTGGGGAGGTTCTCCCCCTTCTGCTCTGAGATGCTCCGCCATGACAGTGGTAATGCAGCGGCTGGGAGCGAGACAGTGTGTCAGGTTAATAGGGGGAGACGCCTCTGCCCTTTCTTTGGTAGGCTCCCCAGCTGGCTGGGAGTGGCACGTGACAACCTGTCCTTAAAGGCCATACTACAGGGCTCTGTGCGCTCCAGTCGTCTTCTTTTCCAGCTTTCTCCCAGCCTGTCCATGCCCAGGGGCTATCCAACTGGTCTGGCTGCCTCAGTCCAAATCCTGGCTCTTTCAACCCCTGTGTGACCTTGGGCAAGTTACTTAACCTCTCTGTGCCTCCATTTCTTTGGAATGGTGATAATCATGCATACTTTATCAGTGTTTGTTTTTCCGCATGTTAGTGTAGAGGGAGAGCTAGAGAAGGGTCAGTTATCACAGTTACTATTTACTGTCATTATTGTCTCACGCTCCTTGGGTCCTCCCTGAGGCTGGAGGCATAACTGGTTGTCGGTTCCTGTCTCTGGCCTCCCCCGGAAGGGAATAAAGGCCACCTCAAAGGATAATGGCATTTTCTCAGGAGGAAGGCTGACAACAAGAAATCAGACCAGGGAGTGACTTGTTCTGTCCCTACTACTCGACTTCTCTGGACTTCAGTCTCCAGAGCAGGAAACCACCCTGTCTAGACCAAATACAGTCGTAAAAATGAGAGTATTTTCCAAGTAGAAGCATTTGTGCTTTTACCTTCCTAGAGTTCCCTCGTCCCGACAGTGCGGCCCAGACATGGGGGCCAGAAATCCTCAATAAGGAAAGTGGACGCTGTTGATCTGAAGGCATTATTCTGAACCTGGAGGAATAACAACTGACTTTCTGTGCTTGTGGGCAAGGAGGGGACTTGGAGAGAAGGTAGTAGCAAAAGGGGATGAAAAGCAGTCCTTCCTTGCCCTATCCCAGCATGTACACAACGGCACACCTTCTGCCATTAGCCCAGCCTCGGCTGAGGCATCCATTTATGGCCACGGGGCCCAGACCTGCAGGAAGGGGCTTGGGGAGGGTTCAGTTGCACTCTGCCTTGGCATGAGGCCATTTTGTTCCACCCTCTGGTTCTCTTAATAGAATCTTCCCCTTTAAGAGGGTGAGGCATCCAAGAGGTATGGGTGGCAGGGGCACACCAGGGTCTGGCACAAGCCTGAAAGCAGGGGTTCTCTGTGTCCCCTTGCATCCCAGGGTCCTCCCAGACTGGGCTTCATTTTCTACTTCCGCCTGAGGATGTGGGGGTCTTTGACCATGACTCTTATACTGGCTCACTGCTTACTGGTGACCTTAACATTACATGAACTCCCTTGCCTCTATTTTCTGGTCTGTGTAGTGGGCATGATAAGGTTCTCTTTTCCCTTTGCTTACTATCCTGCTTCCCCCAAAATGGCTGCTTTGAGTCCTTAGGATAGGTGGCTGGTTGGGTGCACATGTATAAGACTATAGCTGTGGGTCTTTTTTTTTCTTTTTTTTTTTTTTATAAAAGTTACACGTTTAATCTTTTAAAGCTTAAGTATGAGGCCCTTGCTTCCTGTCGGTAAATGTAGATCTACATCCCGGCTGTCTGGCAAACCCACTGTCATATAAGTGTGTCCAGCTCCCCACCGACGGAACATGAGGCTGTTCACGCAGTTTTCTGTGCTGACAGGCCGTGCTGCGGCGGACGCCCTTGTCTACCCCGTGCGCCTGTCCTGCTGGTTTCCTTATCGTAAACTGCTAGAACTATGACAAGGTCAAAGTGTAGACATGCCAGCCTGAGCGCTCCTTTAATTGGCTTTCTGATGAATGAGGCTCCCGTATTTCTTGGCTGTTCCTGTTTCTTCTCATGTGGATTGAGTCCTCTGTCCACCTCTCAGTCCGTCCCAAGATCTGAGAGACGACTGAGTTCATGTGCCCCCTCCATGTGCCCCTTTCCCCCTTCGTTTTGATGCTGCCCTTCTTGGAGCCGGGTCCTTCTAGATGCCCATGGGCCTGTCCCTGTAGGGTGGCTTCTCAGGACCCACAGAATCCCTGTGAACAACCAGAGGCCCTGGGAGTAGGCCGAGCACTCACTCCCTGAGGTGCTGGCCCTGATCACTGTGCCTTACGGGTCTCCTGTTCTAAGCAGGGACAGGAAGGGATGGTGCTTCTCTAGAGCCCGACTGCCAGCCTGTCCCGGGTGTCTTGGAAAGCCAACCCCTCAAGGATGTTTTGTCCACTTGGATGGCGCTTCCCTCCCAAACTCAGAAACGGGGGTTGGCTTCTCCTTCCTCCCCTAGGAGGTGGTGGCCCGTCTCAGGCTGGGGGGAGAGCTGCTGCTTTGGAGGCTGATTCGCAGCACCTAGTGGGGAGAGGGGGACCCCATGAGGCAGGTCTTGCCAATGGAGCCGCTTACGCAGCTGCGGGAAGACTTGGCTTCTTCCCCTGTTACGAGAGAGTCAGAGGCCTCCGAGTCCTCCCCACCCTAATCGACATTTGCCCCTTGTCCAGCCCTGCAAGGCTCCCAGCCTGGCCAGACTTCTTGCCACAGGGCTGCAGCAGCCGGAGGCCGGGTGAGGGGTGGTGGTCCAGGCCCCCCCAGGGGTGTTTCACAGGCTTGGCTGGTAGCCACCAGGCTGTTCTCTTCCGTGTCCCTGTCTTGTGGGATGAGCTCCGTGCCCAGCCACCATTCCAGCCTAGAGTATAATCCACAGCTCACCCGAGAGGAGGAGAGGCATCCCCCCCACTTGGCTGTCAGCTGGCAGGGGAGGGAACTGCTTCCAGATGTTGTAGAGGCAGGGGAGAAGATAGTGGCCTCTGAGGCCGAGCAGCTCAGAGGTAAGAAGAGGCACTTGACCCTTTTCTGTGCTGTATGGCTCTTAGTCTAGGTGGTTCCTATGGCACGGGGTCAGCTGTGTCCTGGTGAGAGCAGTGTCTCATCTCCGGAGCCCAGGGAGGGTCCTGGGCTCCGGGGATGAGACAGGAAGGTCAGGTGACCTAGGATCTGCTCCTGCTCTGTGCCAAGTGTCCTGGCATTTTAGGGTAACCAGCCTGTGCTAGGGAGCATGTGGTGACCAGGGTCCTGGGGTGTATAAAACACCTATAACTTGAAGGGGATGCAGAAGTTCTTAAGAAGCCTCCACCGGCCCCCAGGTGACCTGGTGTTGCCCGTGATCTTGATTAGAGGCGGGATTCCGGGCAGCCGAGTGGGAAACTGAGGCCACTGCTGCAGTGCTGAGCAGGGGGATCTGTGAGGCCAGCTCAACTTGTTTTCTACACTGGTTCTTGCGTCCCATCCCTTCCTTTTCCTGAGTGGACCCCGAGTCCCCTTCCCTGGGCACTCTGCCCCTTGCCCCTGACTTGTCTTGGGATGCCATGTTCCCCCAGCAGTCTGAGGCAGCCGCGGGGAGGCTGGGGCAGGCGGTGCTTGTGTGTACCTGGGGCAGTACCCAGATGCCGGGCCTGTGGGGAGGCTGTACCTAGAAGGGGAGGGCACATCATGTCCTGACCTGGCCCTGGGAATCCTGCTCTGGGGTTAGTGCTCTGTAAGGCCTGGGGGTTGAAGTAGCTGCCAGGCCCCCACTGGAGGGCTAGGCTGGCAGGTTACAAATCTCTGAGACTTGGGAGGCTGAGAAAGGAGGGAACAGAGGTATGGAAAGGGATGGAGGCATCCCCTGGGTCTCAGCCCAGGCTTCCTTGGCAAACCCTACAAGGACAGGGCCAGTGTCTGGGAGTCGTGCCTCTGGGAGACCACGGCACCTCTGGTTTCCCAGGTGTCTGTATGTCGTGTCTCCCCTAATCTTCATGAACCCCCTTGATCAGTTCAGTCATCTCTATCCTATGCGGGGATGAGGGCATGGAGACAGAAAGAAGCTGAGCAATACTGTAGGAGGTTCATTCTCCTGATATCGGGCATTCTGCACGCTCCCAGTTCGGGGGGAGGGGCACGCCCCTGCTGCTGAGACTCCACCTGGCACAAGCTGGTGCCTTCACATCAGGCCTAGTGGAGTGCACAGCATGGTTCACTTGAACCTCGACCTTGTGGAGGAGGCGGGTCAGGTGGCCCTCTCCCATTTTCAGGATGAAGAAACCAATGCCTAGAGGTGAGTAAATGGCCTGGCGTCGGCCAATCAGTGACAGAAGCAGAGCTCTAGCAGGCACGGTGACGGCTTTCCAGTCAAGAAAAGGGACTGCCCAGCTAGCTCCTGACATTGGCTTCTCTTGCAGGTGCGCTGGTACCCTTCCTCTGATACCACCCAGCAAGGATGGAAATACCGTCAGTTCTGTTAGTTCTTCAGTAAGTGCTGGCCCAGAGGCCCAGGAGGAAGAGTGTCTGAGAGCCTCGCTTCCTGCGGGGGGCCACGGTTCCTCCCACTGCCTGAGCCCAGCAGCTCCCTGGTGCTAGGCGTCCCCTGAGCTTGCGCGCTAGGCACTCTGGCTGGTCTCTCCCTTTCTCCCACTGTCACCCCCTGCCACCCATCTTGCAGCCTGTCATGAGGGCTAGTCCTGGGTTCAGGCCCTGTCCCATCCCTCTGCTCATGGACACCTCTCTCCCCTCCCTCCAGGTCTTGTCACCGCAGCTTGAAGCCCCTGCCCCGCTGGGGAGGAAGCCGCTCTGAGCTTCCACTGCCCCCAGGCGGCCTGTGGAGAGCTGCTGCTTCCTTCCAAAGACTGTGAATTTTAAGCCTGACTCAGTGGACTGCTTCCCATTTCCTTCCTCCTCTTCCTCTGCCCTGTTCCTCCCCCAAAGCCCCCTCACCGAGACCTCCCGGGAGGATTGGGGGGGCCTTCTTGCTGGGATACCCAGACCCAACCTGGAGGCCTCACTGGGACTGAGCAAGGCCTGACCTCCGGTCCAGACTTGCTTCCATAGCTCCACCTCAGAGAAATGAGGCATTTAATTTTGCATGTTTTCTGGCATGAATTAAGACACTTAAACTTGTGTATATGTGAGTGTACAGTTTGTTCTCACATTGTGTCACCATAGCAACAGGTCCTGGCCACCAGTGGTTCATCATTCCTGGTCCCTCTCTCCACACCCTCCCCAAAGCCCCTTGCTTCAGTGAGGACTGAGCCCCGCAGCTCACTCTGCTCAGTGGCCAGGGGACCCCACCCCCACCCCCACGTGCTTCCAGGCCGAACAGCAACGACCACCTAACAGAGGTAGTGTTTTCTTTTTCATTTCAAATCCGGGTCCTCCGCTTCTTCCTCCTAGAGGGGCCAGCATCTGCTAAGAAAATCCTTTCTCTGCCTGGTTTGCTTACCTCTCCACAGTGCACCCCGTCCCTGCCCATGCTCCTCATTCTTTCCAAACTTCGAAACCAACCAAAAAGTGAAAGTATTTTTGTACCCTGTGTAACAAAATATTTATGCATCATAAAGGATTTTTCGTGTGTGTGTGCAATTAATTATTAAAGAGACCTTGTTCGCCTTGTCAGATAAGTTTAATGTTTAGTTTGAGGCATGAAGAAGAAAAGGGTTTCCATTCTCCAGCAGTGAGCCTTTGCGTCAGGCGTTAGTTTCAGAAAAATGAAGGGGAAAAAATTGTGCAATTTTTTTGTTTGTTTCGTGAGCACATCAGTGCTTTTGCCTTTGGCCACAGCTGTGGCTGTCTTGACTTTTTCAGACTTAGTAGACAAGGTGGCTGTTGTAATTGCTGATCCTGTGAGAATGTGAAGCTGGATAATATATGAAATGCAAAATAAAAAGTCATCCAAAGTAACTGTTCTCTGGCCTTTGCTTCCACGGGACCCAGATGGCCACTGGGAGGGCACAACTAAAGGGTAGACGTTGTGAGCTGTGGGAAGAAAGGTGAAAGGGTCCTGGGCCCTGGGGCTCACATAGCCTCTCCTTCCTTTCTTTGTTGTCTAACTTAAGTCCTGGAAGAAAAGGGACTTGCCAAGGACCCCACGGTGGGGTAATATCTGCCAGCCCACCCTGCTTTTGATTCATTCACTTTGTCCTCATCCCAGCTCTGAGCACATGGGTGGAGAGTCTCTGCACCCAGAGGAAACACCCAGATGGGACCTTTGTTTTCTCTGGGTGCTGTGCTCTAGTTGGCCTGACCTTCTTGGCCTGCAGCCTTTCCAGGCCCTCTAGAAGAAAAGGACTGTGCTTTGGGAGGGTGGGCTCTTCTAGGCAGTGTCTTTGGTGTGAGGCTATGCTGGAGGAAGGGAACCCAGGAGTCTGGCCCAGAAAGGGCAACGCTCCTGCACTCTAGTAGGCTCCCCATGAGCTCTGTGGTGGCTGATTCCTGAGGGGAGGTTTTGCTGGAAGCTGGAGTACGTGGGTATGAAGGTCAGGGAAACCGTGTAGAGCTGAGACCCCAGACTGCCCCGAACCCAGTCAGAATGCCTGCAGCGGCCCCAGTTTTGTGATTTGGAGCCTCAGTTTCATCTGTGACGTGGTGGTTTGGAATGCCTAGAAAGGGAGGACAGAAGTGGCCCCAGAGGCTTCAGCTGTAGGGTTTCATTGCAGTCTTGTTCTGAGCAAAACTGTTCAAACTGCCCTGCTGTGGCTGCCCTGGTCTCCCTCTCTCCTTGCCTCACCTTTTCTGAATCCCAGCCCTGCACTGGGGGATTTGGGTCTAAGGTGTTCTGATGAGTGTGTCAGCTGTTAGAGGCTACGGGGTGATGCATCCCCAGCGGGTATCTGCACAGGAGGGGAGAATACGCCCCCAGGTGTTGTGCAGGAGGAGGAGGAGCCTGGCAGGGTGACAGGGACCCCAGAGAGAGGTCTGTGTCCACACCAGCATGGCAGCCTGAGGAGGGGTAGATGCTTTCCTGCATGTACCCCTCACCTCCCTGCGGTATCTGGACCAGCGAGGCATCTCTTCCCAGCCCAAAGCATCCCCTAGTGCTGGCGGGGAGCTGCTCCGAACCCCCGCCTCCCACCTCCAGGGCCACACTGATGCCTGACCTACTTCCGCTGTGTCAGGAACCACTGGGTCTTCCTGAGGTGGTGAATTATTTAGCTGGGGCGCTGGGCCTTTCTGAGAGGGGCGAGGAAAGCTGCTCCATAATTTAAAGGCCCCTGCTCCTCTGGCTTCCCTGGGGGGCCTCCTTCACGCCTTGCTGAGCAGGGCCCAGGCCTGGGTCTGAGAGGAGCCAGGAAAGAGAGGGGCCCCTGAGGCCATCCAAGAGGAGCTCTCCGGCTGGACTGGGGCCTTTCCTCAGGGTGCGAGGCCTTCGCAGAAAGTCATGTCTGGACTGAACTGTGAAGCTGTGAAGTTAAAATCTTTCTGGCAAGGACAGTAAGACAGGTCAGAAGCAGCAGACCTGCCACCCATGCTGGACTTCTTTCAAAAAGCACCTTATTCCTTCCCAGAGGGGTTTAATCCTGATCTTTTACAGGCAAAAGGCTTCTTTCCTTTCCGAAAGTATTTTAGGCATCTGGGAACAGCCAGGGTTCTTTTGCTCCTTCCCAGCAGCACCAATATCATGTCCGTGGCAGAGGAGGCCTCTTCACAAGGGCGCACACCTCCCACTCCCCTTCACACACGAGGGAGGCCTGTGTAAATGGATGCTTGTCCAGGCACTTGGGAACCTGGACTACCCCCCATGCCGGGCCTGAAGCTGGCTCTGGATTTCCTGGGAAAAAAGATGGTACTTGGCCATTCTTCGGCATTGCTGCCTAAACAGTCCTTTTAGAAATGTGTCTTAATTTGGAGACTTTGTAGGAGAGAGCAGGTTCCTTGGACCGCCTTTGGAACTTCTAGACTGTGTGGCCTGACATTGAGCTTCTTTGAGAATTTGCACAGGATGAAGGCTTATTAGGCTCCATGGGGTCCTGGAAGTCTCAGGAGGGAAGGGGACTCACCGGTGCCTTGCCCTTCCTACCCTGCCCGGCCTGTGATGCATGTGCCTGGCCAACTCCATTTTTCGAGGTCTGGAATATAAAGCTTTTTGATCTTGAGGAACTCTCTGTCAGAATGCAAATGTCCCTGAAAAATAGGGCAAAGCCCCTCAGAAAGTACCAGAAGGAACCCTGGAAGGGAGAAGTAAACATGGAGGAAGAAAGACTTTCCTACAAGGTGTCAGGAGGAAGAAGAAAAATGTCTCCACCCAGCTACCTATTTCTCTTCCCCGCCTACCTTTCCTTCCATGCAAGGCCTCCCCCCACCCGCAATCATGGGCTACCTCCAGGAAAGCAGGCACTGTTCCCTGACGTTTTCCTTCAGGAACAGAGGAGGGGATGTAGGAGCTGAGGGCCCACCCCTGTGAGTGGGGAGAGGCTGGGCAGATCGCTGTCCTGGCAGTGTTCCAGAGCTGACAGGAAAGGGGCCTAAGCTCCTGAGGCCTTTCCCCTGGGTCTCCTTGACCATCACCCAGCCCACCCACATTCTGCTCAGTGCAGACAACATCCACAAGCTCCCCCATTCTCTGGCCCCTGAATAGGTTGGGTGAGTGGGAGCCTCTGCTGGCATTGGGAGGGAGGTCAGGTGCCCCTTAGCCAAGGTCTTCACGACCTTAGTTAGAGCAAACCACAGTGCCTGGTTTTCCGAGGGGTCCTTGACTGTCAGAATCAGAATATTAGCACAGAGAGTATTTAGTCCAGTCTCCCGTTTTATAGATGAGGAAACAAGCATGAGAGATGAAGTGGTTTTCTCTTAGGGTTATAAAAACAACAGCTAAGAACATGCTTCACTCCTGTCTCCTGACTCCCAGCCCAGCTCCTTCCACCACCCACATGGCCATTCCAGAAACACACACACACACACACACACACACACACGGCCATTCCAGAAAACACACACACACACACACACCCCTTTAGCAGCAGAGAAGCAGCAGCCCCCCCCACACACACCCCCTTTAGCAGCAGAGAAGCAGCAGCCCCCCCCCACACATCCCCTTTAGCAGCAGAGAAGCAGCAGCCCCCCCCACACACACCCCCCTTTAGCAGCAGAGAAGCAGCAGCCCCCCCCCCACACACCCCCTTTAGCAGCAGAGAAGCAGCAGCCCCAGGATGGCCATGGGCTTGGAAGTCTATCCTAGCAGTTCCAGAGGCCAGGATAGAGCTCCGGTTTCTTGTCATGCCACGCTCTGCTTTCTGCCCAGGTGTCTTGGTCTTGGTATGGCCTAATCTCTTCTAGGATACTGGGTGCTGCTCCCGGATTAAGGGACACAGAGGCCCATCTACCTTCAGCCCAGCTCTGTGCTGTCTCTCTTTTAAATAAGGGGTAAGATTGTTGGGTCTGTAGGACCCCTCTGGCTTCTGGCTTATGCAAGAACTAAGATGGTGTATTTCCTTTTAACGCATTTTAGTAAGATGAGTCTCAGATAGGAACGGTGGTTGTATCATTTCGTGAAAACCCATTGCCCTTCTCTCAGTATTAGGAGTGTTGATGATTACAGAAGAATGTGCCTAATGCCTAGGAGGTACTCAGTGACACGGCTCTGATTATCCTTAGAAAAACACCTGTTCTGGGGCAACTCTGTGGCTCAGTGGGTTGAGCCTCTGCCTTCGGCTCAGGTTGTGGACTCAGGGTCCTGGGATCAAGCCCCATATTGGGTTCTCTGCTCAGTAGGGAGCCTGCTTCCCCCTCTCTCTCTGCCTACTTGTGATCTCTCTCTTTGTATCTCTTTATAAATAAATAAATAAAATCTTTGGGGGGGAAAAAAAGAAAAATACCTCTTTTCTTTCTCTCGTCCTGAACAAGTAGTGAAACTGAGGTGATTTTTTAAAATAGGTTTTATTTATTTGTTTGTCAGAGGGCGAGTGCAAGCAGGGGGAGCGGCAGGCAGAGGGAGAAGCAGGCTCCTTGCCAGCAGGGAGCCCTGTGTGGGGCTGGATCCCAGGACCCTGGGATCATGACCTGAGCTGAAGGCAGACGCTTAACTGACTAAGCCACCCAGGCATCCCTGAAGTGATTCTAAATTATGCATTTCTTGGTTATTTTCCCAGTGGATCAAGGGTTCTAAAAAGGTTTTTAACCACACGTTCTACCTGGAGGAGTGGTGGAGGAAGGAGAGGGCAGAGGCTTAGGAATCCCAGCCGACATCTGGAAGTCTCCAGAGCTGGCTTGTAGGATCTGAGACAGCAGTGGTTATACCAACAGTGATAGTCACTTACTCCTTTACAGCTGACAAACATGTTCACACACAACATCTCTGGTGATCCTCAGAAAAGCCCTGTGAGATAAGCAAGAAAGGCATTATTATCTACATTTTGCAGCTATGGAAATGGAAGTTAGAAGGGCCCCACAGAGGGGTGCCTGGGTGGCTCAGCTGGTTGAGCATCTGACTCTTATTTTGGCTCAGGGCATGATCTCAGGGTCTTGGGATCGAGCCCCACATCAGGGTTCTGTGCCTAGTGAGGGGTCTGCTTCTCTCCCTCTCATTCTACCCCTCTCCCTGCTTTCTCTGTCTCAAATGAACAAATAAATCTAAAGAAAAAAGGGGGGCCCACAGAAAGCAAAAGGCTCGAGACCCGGTTTTCTGACACATCTGTCCGAAGTTAAATGTTTCCCTGTAATTCTGGGCCACAGGGTCTCAAAACGGCCAGGGCTCCTGGGAGACTGGGAGAATCTCATGGAAACTGGAAGAGCCCACTAGGGCACGAAGAACCAGCAGTTACCCACACCTTTCTAGTTACCTGGTTAAGAGGCTAACCAAACAAACAAGAAGCAAAGGCTCCAACCATTATTGTATGTGTGAGGGAAAAACCCCTGGATAAGGGTGATCAGAACTCAGAAGTCTGAAGGTAGACGTGTTTCCTGATTTGGCTAGAGCGGGGTCATATGTATATTTGTAGCGACTCTTCATACCCGACTTGGATGATCTTGTTAACATTTTATAAGCAGTCGCATCTTTGCAATGCTGCCTGAATGAGTAGTTTTTATCACTCAAGATGAATCACTGGAGTTTGTGGCTTTTGATACCTTAAAATCACGGGGCTAGGAGAGAAGGCAGGAGGAGCTATGCCCATAGCCTATAGTCACGAAGCACTCCTGTCTCAGATTTTTGCAGTTGCTCTGGGATGTGATCTGGGGAATAACTGTCTCCATTTCATGGACAGGAAGTTTAAGTCTGGAGAGGTGCCAGGGTTGTATTTGGCTCTCATCACTGGCGGAGGCGGGGGACCACACCCTCTAACCCATTCATTTTCTCTGCATTCATCCTTCCTTGCCACTGACTCTTGTTGGACGTTTATTCCCTGTGTAGCCTGTGTCTGGTGCTCAGGTGGAGGATAAAGTTCCTATTCTGGGGATGCAGCTGTAGATCTGGGCCATGGATCAACTTAAGTGCATAGAAACCAGGAGGGCAAGATTTAGAAATGGGCGGTTCCAGGGCACCTGGGTGGCTCAGTTGGTTAAGTATCTAACTCTTGAATTCCTCTTGGGCTGTGATCTCAGGGTTGTGAGATCAAGCCCATGTCAGCCTCCATGCTGGGCTAGAACTTGCTTAAATCCCTCTCTCCCTCTCCCTCTCCCTCTGCCCTCCCCTGCCCCCAAATAAAGAAAGAAGGAAGTCAGTGGTTCCAGATGGCTCCCCCTGCCCATGCCACCCTCCTGTTCTCCACCTCCGCTCCCCTGAGTCCAGACCCTGCTCTGGAGCCATGTTTTGTGGTTCCGTTCTTAGCTTCTCAGAACAGCTACATGGGTGGTTTAAGATGTGGGCGTGGAGGGAGATGCCCCCATTTCCCACCCCAGGGTGACTCCTCCGCTTCCGGAGCAGGACACCATAGACGGTCAGCCCCTGGTAAAGGCAACCTGTCCTACTAGAGGCTTCTCAGCTGTACCAGTTTTTCTTTCAAGGCCCAGGTTCTCATTCTGGAACTGATGGAGTGTGCCTGTTGGAAAGAGGCTTGGGTTTCAGGAAAGAGATGGAGAGAGAGAAACCATCAAGAGGATTTTCCCCCAAAATCAATTCCCCCCAATTTTTTTTTACATGTGCTATTCGTGGATGTGTATATTTATTTTTTAAGGTTTTAATTTATTTTTTAAAGATTTTGTTTATGTATTTGACAGAGAGAGAGAGAGCACAAGCAGGGGGAGGGGCAAAGGGAGAGGGAGAAGCAGACTCCCCACTGAGCAAGGAACCCAACTTGGGCTCCATCCCTGGGATCATGACCTGAGCTTAAGGCAGACATTTTACTGAGTGAGCCACCGAGGCGCCCCATTATTTTTTTAAGTAGTTTCTACACCAAACACAGGGCTTGAACTCATGACGCCAGGATCAAGAGTCACATGCTTTTCTGATTAAGCCAGCCAGGTGCCCCTATGGACATATATATTTAAATCTTTCGGGGTGCCTGGATGGTTCAGTCGGTTAAGCTTCTGCCTTTGGCTCAGGTCATGATCCCAGGTCCTGGGATTGAGCCCCACATTCTGCTCCTTGCTCAGTGGGGAGCCTACTGCCCCCTCTTCCTCTGCCTGCTGCTCCTCCTGCTTGTGATCTATCTCTCTGTCAAATAAATAAATGACATCTTAAAAAAAAAATCTCTCCTGTCCACAGCCACAGATGCCCAATACCATTTTCACAGTTTCAAAGGATTTTCTTTCCTGATTCTCTAGAGCCTACAGGCTGATTGTCAAACTCCGGCATTCAGGACCCATCTCAGTCTGGCTTCTGGCCCTTTCTTTACTGTGCATTCAAGTCAAGACATTTGCTGACCACTGTGCAGGCGCTGAGATACTCAAAGAGAGAAGTTTTCCCCTCTGAAATTGAGGTAACTTGGGGTCTCAGTGTGACCTCACCCTAGGTCTCATCTCCTGATATATCTCCCGGCATGTTCTGGGACCCCAACGAATCCCTTTCTCGGTCTTTGGCTCTTTTCTTGTCCTCCCTCCTCCACATCCTCCATTGCCTCCTTGTCCTATGACCACTTGTGTTTACATCTCAGGAGTCTTGTCTGGGCCCAGTGGTTCCTGAGGCGACGTTTTTGCTCACCCAACACAGCCTGATACGCCGGTGACCTCTGATGAGGCCTCCCTCTTCTCAGGGGCCAGGTGGGTGGAGTGAGGCTCTGGCGCCCTCTTGTGGTCAAAAGTGTCCATAAGCCTCGCCTAGATATCTTTTGGTATCCCAGGAGGAACTCTGCCTGGGGCTACTTCCGGGTCCATTTGTTCTAGGTTGCCTCTGTTCTGGCTAATGCCCTCAAAGTTAGAGTCGGTGGGCAATCACAAATATTTAGGGAACATTGTTAACATTGGGCCACCTGGCTGGCTCAGTACACAGACCTAGGGACTCTTGATCATGTTGGGAATAGAGTTTACTTAAATAAATAAGGGGCCCCTGGGTGGCTCAGTCATTAAGC
Organism: Mustela putorius furo; assembly: GCF_011764305.1. Lineage (NCBI taxonomy): Eukaryota > Metazoa > Chordata > Mammalia > Carnivora > Mustelidae > Mustela > Mustela putorius. The sequence continues at coordinate 8,414,391 of NW_025422045.1, read as the reverse complement.
ATCTGCCTCTCCTACTCCCCCTGCTTGTGTTCCCTCTCTCACTGTCTCTCTCTAATAAATAAATAAAATCTTTAAAAGTTTTAAATTAAAAAAATACATTTAGCTGGGGGCACCTGGGTGGCTCAGTGGTTAAGCCGCTGCCTTCGGCTCAGGTCATGATCTCAGGGTCCTGGGATCGAGTCCCGCATCGGGCTCTCTGCTCGGCAGGGAGCCTGCTTCCTCCTCTCTCTCTCTGCCTGCCTCTCTACCTACTTGTGATTTCTCTCTGTCAAATAAATAAATAAAATCTTTTAAAAAAAATACATTTAGGGAGCACCTACTGGATTTGTACATAGTTTGTATTGTAGGTAGCCAGTTGCTGTGCTGGAATTGGGGATATGAAAGTAAATATTAGGTCCTGAGAAATTTAATCCAGTCCCTTGCTTGCGTTCACAGACGGAGAAGCATTGACTCTAAGAGGCAAAGAGATGTGCCCCAATTCACTCAGTTATGTAAAATGACATAACACAGGTGTGCTGACTCACTGTTTCACAAAAGATCAAGTCAGTTACCTGTAAGCCCTTCTGGTTGATGGATTAAACTCCTAGATGTCCATAGTAATGTGTCAGGAATGGCACCAAGCTTTCACTGATATTTTCAGAGTTTACGTGTTTAATTTCTCATGTCTGGGAATGGCTCAGATTTGGACAGCTTCTTTTCAGAGCACTATTCCCAAATGTCTCTGTATCAGCACTGCCAGGTGTTGATATCATCTGTGTAAGCCTAACTGGTCTCTGCCCATGCTGGAAGTTTCTTTAGGGCAGAGGTCATGCCATCATCACTCACCAGTATAGTCTAGGGCACCCCTGGTGCCTAACACATGTCTGCTAAGTGGCTACTTCACCTCTGAGATGATATTGCAGGCAATATCTGCATGTCTCTTTGGACATGTGTCCTCAAGAGAATGCTACTTCAACAGACCGTTTCCGCTCTGTAAAAGCAGTTGGAACTGTGGGACGGTGCAATGGGCTGCCTTCATAGGCAATGATTTTCTTGTCCCCAAAGGTCTTCAGACATAAGCTAGATGCTGCTTAGTGGGGATATTCTGGTAGCAAGTCACAAACTGGATGACTGGTTGGCCCCATCCTGGTATTTTTTGATCCTGCTCTCCATCATGAAATATCCACCTTAGTCAGGAGTTGCAGACTCCCAGCCTGCAGGGTAAGGGGGTGGCACCGAGGGAGGTGGCCTGGGTGTCTTGGGGGCAGGAAAGCTCAGGCCTGCTGAAAGGGACAGTGCTTCTGGGCCCCAGCCAGTGGCAGCTCAGCAGGATTGTGGCCTCGCATGGCTTGATGTTTTGATCTTTCAAGAGAAATCGGACATTAAGATTTTAATGGGCAAATTGGATTCATGACTTCGGTTGTTGGCAACTAACCCCCAAATTAAAAACTGTTGCATGTACTAAACCATGCCCGTGTGTTGTTGGTTTGCAACTCAAAGATTTTTTCTAGTTTTCACTTTGTGCACTAAGCCCGGGGACAAAAATTCTCCCCAAGTGCTCAGTTGCACTCAACCCATGTGTATGGCCCCTCCTCTGCCTCCTTTGTTCATTTCCTTTTCTACAGAAGCAATTTTGGCCATCCTCTCATCATCACCTACGTCAATCCCAGATCTCCCCGGTGAGAACTCGGCTTCCTGGTGACGGGAAGCTGTGTCGGCAATGCCTCGAGAGGCCACTAGGGGGCAGGGTCGGGTGCAGAGAACATTTGATTTTGACGAGCGGAATCGTGAGGTTTGTAATTATCCTTTGCCATTGTTGCCGATTTCAGCCCTGACTCCAGGTTTTTGGAGTTCAGGAAGGCATCTGGGTCGGTCCCTGAGGGTTCAGTGTGGCTCGCCATTTCCCTGCATCACTTCTGGAGTGCAAATTTCTACCTGGACTCCCTGTCCCTGACCCACCGCCCGCCTTGCAGGTCCTGTAACCACCCAGCATTCCCTGATGTCAGGTGGATCCGCCTAAACCCATTTCCCACAGAACTTTCGAGAGCCTTCAATGGCTCATCATTACACACAGCTTTTCAGAAGGGTAGTGGCAAGCCGCTGGTCCCTGTTAAGTGAAAGGGAGTGGGATGGAAGGAGCTTTGACTTAAGACATCTTAAAGCGTGATCCTGGGGGCAAGCTTTGCTGTTATGACTGCAGAAAGGAGGAGGTGGAAGCACATGGAGAAAGATGACCAATTCAGCCGTCAGGTAGACCTCATAACTTCTAACTGTCCTTGCTAGATGGTGGGGGGGAGAGAAAAAACGTAAAATATGGTTTCCATCCTTAAAGAAACTATAGCTTGTTAGGAAAACATGAAACACGTGTATAAAAATGTAACTAACTCCACAGCTTCCAGACAGCTAGTACAGGCAATGATGCCAGCAGGAACTTGGAGAGGGCCCTGGATCTAAATGGAAGGCTTCGCCAAAGCCGTAGTGGTCTCCACACTTGAGTATGTGTATCCCAGAGGTACACAGAGGCTTCTGTAAGGGTCAGTGGCAGGGTTGTGTTGAAGGGAATCAATTTCCAGACCGCCATCTTCGAGGAAGACTAGTCTGCACTTCTGAATGCCTTGCCTCACTTCTCTTCATTTCCACAATTTCTTGCCTGGCATTTTAGGAAAGAAAAGTGTATTATCCATCAGTGCTGCTCACCCATAGTCCCTGTTCTCCTCCAGGTACTTTCCCACCTTTTAGAAGTCAGATTTTGGGGCACCTGGGTGGCGTGGTCAGTTGGGCCTCTGACTCTTGGTTTCAGCTCAGGTTATGATCTCAGGGTCCTAGGATCGAGCGGAGTTTCTGTTTGAGTTTGCTCTCCCTTTCCCTCTGCCCCTCCTGCTCTATGCCCTCTCTCTCTCTCTTTCTCTCTCTCTAAAAATAAAGAAGTAAATCTTCTAAAAAAAAAAAAAAAGTCAGGTGTGGTCATGTGACTTGCTTTGGCCAATATGGGTCTTCTGGGTGAACACATTTTGGAGCCCGTGTGATTCTCCCTCTTACCTTCTCTCTGCCCTGGTGACTGACTGATGACATTTCAGACGGTGGCATCGGGATCCCTGAGTGACGGTGGCATGGACCAGAACTCCCAGCTGACCTGCAACGGACGCATATCGTGAGTTGGGGGGAAGAATCTTTGTGGGTTAAAAGCAATTGAGATTTTGAGGTTGCTTGTTACTATCACCTAATTTAACCTATGCTGTTATATATAGGACTCCTGTCTTCCCCATCCGAACTCTTATTTTGGTGTGTTGCCTTGGTGTGTAAAAGTCTCTGGGGCTCCACGGAAACAATTTAAAATAGTGATTTCCATATTGAGAAAGCGAATGACTCAGGATGTCTGGGCAATAAGTCATTTCGCAAATCAAAGATTTCCCAATATTTTGCTTTCAACCATTGAGGGAGGTGAAGCAAATTCAGTTGTTACTGGTTGGATGATTAGGTGGTATTGAGTAACTCTGCTTGAACTTCTTCCATCCCAGGTACTTATTTATGTGAATGAGATTTCTCAGTATTATCATTTACAAAAATAGGATGTAGGGATAAAATTGATGTTGATCGCTGTCACATTCCAGCATGTATATAAGTATTTCAATATGAGTTGTATTTCTTATAAAATTTTACTCCCTAGGGCACCTGGCTGGCTCAGTTGGTAAAGCATGCAACTCTTGATCTCCTGGGCTTGGTTGTGAGTTCGAGCCCCACGCTGGGGGTAGAGCTTACTTAAAAAATATTTTTTACTCCTTATATTTAATAATGCTCTATCAACGTTTGAATATATTTATGTCATTTTGATAAACAGCAAATGAATTATAACTATAATGATAAGTCAGTCCAGAAGAAAAATTTAAGGGGCTCCTGGGTGGCTCAGTGGGTTAAGCCTCTGCCTTTGGCTCAGGTCATGGTCCTGGGGTCCTGGGATCGAGCCCCACATCGGGCTCTCTGCTCAGCAGGGAGCCTGCTTCCTCCTCTCTCTCTCTCTGCCTGCCTCTCTGCCTACTTGTGATCTCTGTCTGTCAAATAAATAAATAAATAATCTTTAAAACAAAACCAAAAAAAAAAAAAAAAGAAAAATTTAAACTCTGCAGCCTTATGGCCACAAAAAAATAGAATATAATTTTAATTATGTATATATAAATATACATATGTATTATATATATATTTATGGTAGAGAAGTATTGTTTGATGATCAATAAAAGATTTTCAAGCATAAACTATATACTCCATTAGGATAGCATTATGTAGGAGAAGTAGAAAGAAAATGCATTCAAGGAGAAAACGCAGTGATGTAAATTTTCCTCTATTAAAGAAGAGCTTACGGGGCGCCTGGGTGGCTCAGTGGATTAAGCCGCTGCCTCAGGTCATGATCTCAGTGTCCTGGGATCGAGCCCCGCATCGGGCTCTTTGCTCAGCGGGAGCCTGCTTCTCTCTCTCTCTCTGCCTACTTGTGATTTCTCTCTCTGTCAAATAAATAAAATCTTAAAAAAAAAAAAAAAAGAAGAGCTTACTTATGTATTTTGCAAATGGTTGATGATGAGTATCAAATCACTGTGATTCCAGTTTAATTTTTATATTTTTATTTTTTTAAAGATTTTATTTACTTATTTGACAGACAGAGAATCACAAGTAGGCAGAGAGAGAGAGAGGAGGAAGCAGGCTCCCTGCAGAGCAGAGAGCCTGATGTGGGGCTCGATTCCAGGACCCTGGGATCATGACCTGAGCAGAAGGCAGAGGCTTTAGCCCACTAAGCCACCCAGGCGCCCCTCCAGTTTAATTTTTAAATGTCAGTATGGGGACACCTGGGTGGCTCAATTAAGTATCTGCCTTCGGCTCAGGACATGATCCTGGAGTCCCAGGATCGAGCCCCACATTGGGCTCCTTGCTCAGTGGGAAGCCTGCTTCTCCCTCTCTCAGTCTCCCCACTTGTGTTCCCTCTCTTGCTGTGTCTTTCTCTGTCAAATAAATAAAATCTTTAAAAAAAATAAATATAAATGTCAGTATGTCTATTATGCCAGAAATCATATCCTTTGCAACTGCGGTTGACCCTTAAACAACACGGGTTTGAATTGTGGGGGGTCCACTTATACATGGATTTTTTTTTAAGATTTTATTTTAATTTAACCTTTTTTTTTTTTAAAGATTTTATTTATTTATTTGACAGAGAGAAATCACAAGTAGATGGAGAGGCAGGCAGAGAGAGAGAGGGAAGCAGGCTCTCTGCTGAGCAGAGAGCCCGATGCGGGACTCGATCCCAGGACTCTGAGATCATGACCTGAGCCGAAGGCAGCGGCTTAACCCACTGAGCCACCCAGGCGCCCTAATTTAACCTTTTTTTAAAAAAGATTTTATTTATTTATTTGACAGACAGAGGTCACAAGCATGGCAGAGAGGCAGGCAGAGAGAGAAGGGGAAGCAGGCCAAGCAGAGAGCCTGATATGGGGCTCTAACCCATTGAGCCACCCAAGCGCCCCAATCTTATTTTTATTTTATTTTATTTTTTTAAAAATTTTTTAAAGATTTTATTTATTTTATTTGACAGATAGAGATCACAAGTAGGCAGAGAGGCAGGCAGAGAGAGAGGGAGGAGGAAGCAGGCTCCCTGCTGAACAGAGAACCCGATGTGGGGCTCGATCCCAAGACCCTGGGATCATAACCTGAGCCGAAGGCAGAGGCTTTAGCCCACTGAGCCACCCAGGCACCCCCCTAATCTTATTTTAAAAAAATACTTATTTAAGAGAGAGTATGAGCAGAGGGAAGGGGAGAGGGAGAAGCAGACCCAGAACCCCGAGATCATGACCTGAGCTGAAGGTAGATGCTTAACTGACTGAGCCACCCAGGTGCCCCAAGATCTTAAAGTGGTCTCTGCACCCAACATGGGGCTCAAACTCACAACCCTAAGATCAAGAGTTGGATGCTGAGCCAGCCAGGCATTCCTGGATTTTTTTTTTTTATATAAATACAATACAGTACTGTAAATGTATTTTCTCTTCCTAATGGTTTTTTAGTAACATGTTCTTTTCTCTCGCTTACTTTACTGTAAGAATATAGTATATAATACGTATAATATATGAAATATGTGTTACTAGACTATGTTAATTGGTTCAGTGCCCAATCAACAGTAGGCTATTAGTAGTTAAGTTTGGGGAAGCAAGAAGTTCTACATGGGTTTTTGACTGCAGGACTTGACACCCCTAACCCCCACATTGTTCAAGGGTCAACTGTATTTAAACCTAGTTGAAAAAAAATTTTTTTTAATTTCAAGAGAATGCATAGTTCATGGAGAGAAGTATGAAACACAAGTTGGGGTGAGGCTAACAGTTACCAGACTAAGGCATCTCTGCCTCTTAATTTTAATTATGTAAGTTACATGTGATTGTAATCTCCTTGTAAAATAGTCAATCTTTAGGGATAGGCTTGGGACCATCACCTCCATTTCTGGTCCCCTCCCCGCCTCCCCAGCGATGACTTTGGCTTTCAGTTTGGTGTTCCCTCCTTCCACTGGTTTCCATGCATTCACATGCACAGGTTGCTTCATGAGAGGACACGCAAGGGAAGGAATTTTAACTTTATCACATGATGAAGCAGTCAGGGGCTGGGGGATAGGCTGTGATCGCTTCAGTATATGACTTTTTTACGGCTGATGACTGGAGTTTGCTCACCGGGAAAAGGAGAATTGTGATTTGGGAGTGAGGGAAGGAGTGGGGTTAGTTTTGGCACAAAGCCAGTGACAGTATTGTCAGAGGATGGCATTAAGTATCATGTCACTGGGAAGTGGAGGGAATGATATGGAAGAGGTGGTGAGAGGACACCAGGTCTCACCTTTATTTGCCCTCATGGATTCTTTTTTTTTTTTTTTAATATTTTATTTATTTATTTGACAGAGATCACAAGTAGGCAGAGAGGCAGGTGGGGGGGGGGAATGCAGGCTCCCTGCTGAGCAGAGAGCCCGATGCGGGACTCGATCCCAGGACACTGAGCTCATGACCTGAGCCGAAGGCAGAGGCTTAAACCACTGAGCCACCCAGGCGCCCACCCTCATGGTTTCTTTTACGTCCTCACTTTTCATAGAGACAAGGGCCCGGAAAACAATGGAATGATCACACAAGTGTGATGAGCTTCAATGTTCAGGGCAATGGGGGACGGTAGGGACTATGGCAAAATGGACAACAGCCCAAGCTCTTTCGACAGGAACTGTCCTTACTCAACCCACTCAGTGCTGTCTGGAGGAAATATGGCATCAGTGCTAGCCATATCTTCTTCAAGAGACTGTAGAAATTGGGACTTTTTTGTGTGAAATCTCTCAGTATTGGTTCAAAAATTTCTAAAGTGCTGTGCTGGCCAAACAAGGCATGTGTTTGCAGGATGCATTTGACCTGTGCCTGCTAGTTTGTGATCTTTGTTTTAAGGCTTCTTGCCTAAAGGCAGAGTACTGGACCATCATGTAATCTCTTATCTCTTGGCATGCTGCCCGGCTCTAAGATCTGCGGTTCTGAGGGACTCTAGGCTTCTTAGAGAGATGCTGTGGGAATGGTTGACTTAACTGCTAATGTCTGGTTCCCACCTGCTGTCCAACAGCTAGCTGGTAATAGAGCTCTGCCAGAAGGTTGGGAGCTCTGCAGAAGATTCCAGAAGCATCCTCATAAATCCAGGGAAGTGAGCCAAGGTAGATTCACTAGAAGTTAAGACTCCTCCAGGGGGTTGGTCCTAAAGCCTCCAGTGTCCTCCTCTCAGGCGTTGGGGCGGGTTTTGTGCCTCCCACAGGGCAAAGCCCAGTGGGAATATAGACTGGTGACTGTTTCTCAAAGGGTTTTGTCCTGTGACTAAATCCAAGCAAGGCAGTCAGGCATAAATGAAAAAGACCGTTCCTGTGTGTGTGCGCGCGCACACTGTGAGGAAACACACTCTCTCTCTCTCTCTGTCCCCAGCACTCCCAAGACCTTTTCCCACACAGTCCCACGGCTGCCGGAAGGGCAGCTGGTCGTGGGAACAGACTTGAGGTCCCCTACCCCCATGGAAGCTCCACCCTGCTCCATTTACTCCCAGCCCTGCGATCCTGGTTCCCTCCACCCGGCTTACTACTTCCACGGAAGGAAATAGCTGAACAATGCAGCAGATCAGAGACAGGGCACTGGGCCAAGGGCCCTGGGCTCCAAGCTCTGGCTGCTCTACTCCCACTGCACTCCCCTCCCTCTCCCTAAGTGTCACCTAAGGTTGCCTTCCTCAGATCTTCCTCTCGACCTTCTCACCATCCCTAGGAAACTTCAGATGGCTAACAGGACCTTTCGCCCCTTTCCTGGACTTGCTCCTTCCCCATTGTGGGGTAGCCAGTGATGTCCCTACTTCCTCTGAAGTATGATTCCTAGTATGAGGGTCAGAAGCTCGGCTTTGATGGAGATTTTGGCCAGTGGGATTGGGCGGGAAGGAAGGGTTATTTTTCCTGAAGTTGAACTCCAGAGGTGAAAGCAAGTCCTGAGAATGGAGAGAGTGCTGGAACAAGTGCCCCTGGAGCTCTCAGTCTGTCTTCCAGAAAGAGCCATCTCAATGGGGCAGGAGGGGGATGCATGTGCTCACAGGCCTGGCGGGGCTGGGAGGGGGCATTCTGAGAGTATCAGAAAGGAATCGCTAGTCATTTCCAGTTTCTTGCGGCTGGGAAGGTGGTGGGAACCACTACTTTTGTTTTTCCTGTTGGTCTAAAATCCTATTCTGTTTGGATCCGGAACCCCATGCCCCAGGCAGTTCTGCCTCTTGCTCATTCTTGGTTCTGGTGCTTTCTAATGGCCTCGCCTTCCGCCAGGCATTTCCTGCCCTGGGAGCCAAGGGGCAGGGTTCCTCACAAATTTTTGCCACCTCTAATAGCCAAGCCAGTCTCCCCTCTCTTCCTCAGATCAGGATTCAGGGAGTAGGGAGTGGGTTGGAAGCTGGAGTCTATGAAGGGAGCTCACTGGATAAGTGACAAGAGGCCCATCCTCAGACGCTTTGTCCTGCCACACCCCAGGTGGTGCCAGGACATGGGTGAGAGAAGTCTTCAATCCTAGTCTCTTTCCCTTGACATTTGTTCCCCCCTTCAGTGATTCTGTCCCTGTGTAGCTTGGCCATATGCGAGGGGGCTGCTTGGAAGCCTAAAGTCTTGACAGCTGGAAAGAGTGTTCACAAGCCCACTCCCAAACTCAGAATATAGCTGAGAAGCTCAGGCACAGAGCTCAAGTGCCTTGCCCAAGATCAACAACCAGTAAAAGGGGGAGAACTGGGACTCTCAGGTTTTCTGACTCTTAGGCAATGTCTTTCTGTAACTTTCTAGTTTCCAAAGGCTGTGTTGGCATAACCCTGTGAGGGGGGTGCCGTGCGGGGCGGGGGGGACAGAAGAAAAAGTGTCATCCACTTGGTGTCCTAATCTTCTTGCTTGAGCCTTTTAAAACCCTTATTTTTGTCTTCTTTTTTAATACCTCAGGCTCTATTTTCACCTTGAAAAAGTGGTATTTGAATTGTCTTTTGTTCTTAGCAAAAGAGCTGATGCTAATTCTTCTCAACTCCTGCACTCAGAGGCTGAGCAACCCACTTCTGCACTAATTATGCCAGCTGCGTTTGCTTCCAGTTGTTTCGTAAATGTTGAGTCCCGTCTCTCCAACTCAGCTGCAAGCTTTCCCTCTTCACAAAATACTCACCGAATTTTATCACAGTAGCAAAATAACCATCAAGTGCCTACTACAGCCCGAGCTCTTTGCTTCTCACCCTGAAAGAGCGTCCGGTCTAAATAAAAGGGCACAAGACACTGTGAGGAAACAGCGGACTGATGATGGCAGGTGTGACGGTTGCTGTGAAGGGAATGCTCAGGGCTCGCTGAGGAGGTGGCATTTCAGGTCAGATCTCCAGGAGGGGAAACCAGCCTTGTGAAGATCTGGTGAAAACGTGGTCTGGGCCAAAGGCAGAGTGGGAATAAGTGCTCTGAGCTCGTCATGTTTGAGACTGAAAAGGAGACAGAGTTGCTCTAGGAAGGAGAAGGGTGTGGGAAGCAGCTGGAGGGGATTGAAGGCTGAGGTCCATAGAGTCTTGTATGGAGGAGAGGTGAGGAATTTAGATGTTATTACAAGTGAGTTAGGAAGCCACTGGAGGGTTTAAAGTACAGGAACAACATGATCTGTATTCTGATTTTATCTATCTATTAATCTATCTTTTGGGGAATAAATAGCTAGTTTATTTTTCTCTCAGCAGGAGTAAGCGCATTTCTGGCACACAATAGGTACTTGTGTTTGGGCTCAACATGATTTCTTTTTTATTACTATTATTGTGTTCTAATAGCCAACAGATGGTACATCCTAAGTTTTTGTTGTAGCATTCAGGGATTCATTAGTTGCGTATAACACCCAGTGCTCATTATCACACGTGCTCTCCTTGATACCCATCACCCCGTTACCCCTTCCCGCTCCCCCTTCCTTCTGCAACCCTCCGTTTGTTTCCCAGAGTCCAAAGTCTCTCATGGTTTGTTCCTTCTCTGATTTCTTCTCATTCCGTTTTCCCTCCCTTCCCCTGTGGTCCTCTGCGCTATTCCTTATGCTCCACGTATGAGTGAAACCATATGATAACTTTCTCCGCTAGACTTATTTCACTCAGCATAATCTCCTCCAGTCCCATCCATGTCAATGCAAATGGTAGGTACGTAGTCATCCTTTCTGATGGCTGAGTAATACTCCATTGTATATATGGACCATGTCTTCTTTATCCATTCGTCCATTGAAGGGCATCTCCACTCCTTCCACAGTTTGGCTATTGTGGAGCTTGCTGCTGTGAACATTGGGGTGCATGTGGCCCTTCTTTTCACTACGTCTGTATCTTTGGAGTAAATACCTCGTAGTATAATTGCTGAGTCATAGTGTAGCTCTATTTTTAACGTCATGAGGAATCTCCATACTGTTTTCCAGAGTGGTTGGTACCAGCTTGCATTTCCACCAGCAGTGTAAGAGGGTTCATGATTTCTGTTTGTTTGTTCAGTTTTCTGGGTTTACTGTGATGTAACTGACATACAGCACTGTACTAGCTTAGTATATGTGCTGCTGAAGCGAGCACAGCACTGTACTAGCTTAATGTGTACAGTGTAAAAAGGGGCTTCCGTACATTGTGAAATGGTTGTCACAGTAAATTGAGTTCACATCTATAATCTCATAGAGATATTTTAAAAATCATGTACAAAACCCCCCCAAAACAATTACAACTATATATGTATATATGATATATATATCTTATATATATATAAATCTTATATTTATATATATTTGTTTATATATATGTTATATATATGTTTGTTTTTATATATATATATATATATATTTGTTTATATATATATTTGTTGTAGGAGGGAGAGGACATCCCAAGAGTTCTCGTCACAAAGAGAGAAAAAAAATTTATATTTATATAAATAAATAAATAAATAATATATTTATATAAATATAATTTTTTTTCTCTCTTTGTGACGAGAACTCTTGGGATGTCCTCTCCTTCCTACAACTTCCCATACATCCCACAGCAGTGGGAGAGCCATCATTTGTACGTCACACATGTTGTATGTCACACCCCTAGTACTTCTTTATCTTGTAACTGGAAGTTGGTGCTTTTAACCACCCTCATCCAATTCCCCCCCCACCTACCTATATTTGTAAAATACTTAATATATTAATCATCCTTGCTGGATTGAAGGGAATTGATTGGAAGAGGGCAAGAAAGAAGACAGGAGGTCATTTGAAGCCTGCAGTGATCCGAGCAAATGATGGTGGTGGACTGGATGAGGGCAGAAGAGAAGAAGAGGCAGGACTTGTTATGATGGGCTGGATAACAAGGGAGGGGTGATGAAGGAAAGAGAAATTGTAATGACACCTTGGTAGCTGCCTGAGCAACTTAGATAGTGGTGGGGCCATTTGTGAAGATGGGTAACATGGAAAACCCTGGGGAAGCACCAGGTTGGAGGGGGCAGGTGTAATCAAGGGTTTGGGCACGTGAGGTTAGAGGCATTTAGTGGATATGTCAGATTGTCATGATTGCCATGTATCGTGTCAAATGGTCAATATATTGCTGTCCCCAAAGCACTACATGTTACATCGGGTGGACAAATCTTAAATTTATTATTTCCCTCCTCACTTCTCCATCACCCCCTTTTTGGTGAAGAAATAGATTTTTTTTAAAGATTTTATTTATTTATTTGAGAGAGCGAGAGAGAGGGAGAGCACAGAGGGAGAGGGAGAAGCAGACTCCCCACTAAGAAGGGAACCCAATATGGGGCTCCATCCCAGGACTCCAGGATCACAACCTGGGCTGCAGACAGATGTTTAACCAAGTGAGCCACCCCAGTGCCCCAGAGAGATTCTTGTCCTTTAGAAATGCCCTAGGGCGCCTGGGTGGCTCAGTGGGTTAAGCCGCTGCCTTCAGCTTGGATCATGATCTCGGGGTCCTGGGATCAAGTCCCGTGTCGGGCTCTCTGCTCGGCGGGGAGCCTGCTTCCCTCTCTCTCTCTCTGCCTGCCTCTCTGCCTGCTTGTGATCTCTCTCTGTCAAATAAATAAATAAAATCTTTAAAGAAAAAAAAAATGCCCTACATTCAGGCTGCCTGGGTATGTCAGGTCTCCAACTCATGATTTCCCCTCAGGTCATGATCCCACAGGGTAACACAGGGTCAAGCCCTGTGTTGGCTCTGCGCTCAGTGGGGAGTCTGCTTGAAATTGTCTCTCTTCCAATCCCTCTGCCCCTCCCCCCACTACTTACACACGCTGCCTGTCTCTCTATAAAATAAACAATTTTTTTAAAAGAAAATTTCCTATTGCTTCTTAGCCTTTTGGCTAAGATCAAGTGAAAAAAAAAAAATCCCTACATTCAGGATTTTGCTGATTGCACTCCTGTGGTGACATTTAACCAGTTCCTCTGTCTCCTTTCATTTTCTACAAACTAGAGAGAGAAAAATGCTTGCTCTGATTCAGGTTCAAGTTTTTTCAAGAATACTTCATTGGTAGTGCTGCACCCTTCCATCAGGAGGCCCCTAACCTTCAGGTGTCTTTCCTTTGTAACAATACAGATATTGGTGACCTTGATCTCAGTGAGGGTTTACAAAGTGGTGATGTTCTATTTTTTCTTCTTTTCCTATTACCTAATTGGTTATCTTGAGGCATGCTTGTAATGAAAATCAGACTGAATGCTTATTTCTTACTCTGAGTAGTTTTCAGAATAATTATCTCGCATCAGCGATTTTGTTAACCTGAATGCAATTCATACAAGAAAGGCAAGTTAAATGCTTGACTTGAGTCTCTTATTTACCAATTTTCAGAAAAATGAGTTGGTTCCTTTGAATTCTCCAAAGGTGATCAGTGAAGGTTATTTTTTTCTTTTATTTCTCTTTTCTCTCTCTCACTCTCTTTCTTTTGCCCTTTCTTTCTTTTTGTTTTCTTTATTATTTGAGAGAGAGAGCATGAGCAGGGTGAGGGGCAGAGGCAGAGGGAGAAGCAGACTCCCCGCTTAGCAGGAAGCCCTATGCGGGGCCCCATCTCAGGACCCCATCCCAGGCAGGACCCTGAGATCACAGCCTGACCCAAAGGCAAACAAACGCTTAACCAGTTGAGCCACCCAGGTGCCCCTCTTATTTATTTTTATTTTTTAAATATCTGTTCTTTTTTCCCTTTCTTTTGAAACATCAGTAAGTACTCGTGAATTTTATCATTATAAATTAGATTTTATCAGATTTTTTCTGGAGAGCAGATTTTTATTCAGAGAGAATTGGGCCTGAATTTCTATTTCTGGAACATCTTCTAGACACTGGGCTAGGTGCCTTTACATACATTATTTTATTTGATCCCCATGGTAGATTTGGAGGGCAGGCTCTATGGTCCCCTGTTTTTCGCAGAGCAGAGACAGACCCTTTGTAGCTACGTGACTAGTCTAAAGTCATCCAGCCAGGCAGAGGCCAAGGTCAGATTCGTCTGAACCACATGGCACCATGTAGCTCTTTTGAATGAGATGCTACAGACACTGGTTCCCTAAATGGGGTCCACTGATTACTTATCTAGTCTCCTTCGTACCTCTTGTCATATATCCTCATACTTACCTGTTTTTGTTCTCTTGAGGTTGTCACTGTCATACTTGTAAAAGCAGTCCCTAGGGACTAGAATACTTCTCTGCCCTATAACCTAACTCATAGTTGTCCTTTTTTAAAAATTTTTTTCCAGTTTCTTTTTTTAAAGTAAGCTCTGTGTCCAACATGGGCCTTGAACACACAACCCTGAGATCAAAAGTCCCATGCTGGGACGCCTGGGTGGCTCAGTTGGTTAAGCAGCTGCCTTTGGCTCAGGTCATGATCCCAGCGTCCTGGGATCGAGTCCTACATCAGGTTCCTTGCTCAGCGGGGAGCCTGCTTCTCCCTCTGCCTCTGCTGCCACTCTGCCTGCCTGTGCGCTCTCTCTCTCTCTCTCTGGCATATAAATAAATAAAATCCTTTAAAAAAAAAAGTCCCATGCTATATACTGAGCCAGCCAGGTGCCCCACTCATAGCTTTTTCTGTTGTTTTTTTTAATACATTTAAATTATACTTACATATATAATTTTACCTCAATGCCAACTTACCACATTATGTATATTCTTCTCAGATTGAACATTTTATTGAGATAATTGTAGAATCATAGGCAGTTGTAAGAAATAATAGAGAGATCCCTTATACACTTTGTCCAGTTTCTTTATCTTTTTTAAGATTTTATTTATTTGACAGAGAGAGTGAGCACAAACAGGGTAAGTGGCAGGCAGAGGCAGATAAAGAAGCAGACTCCCTGCTGAGTCAAGAGTCCAGCATGGGTCTTGATCCCAGGACCTTGGGATCATAACCTGAGCCAAAGGCAGATGCTTAACCAACTGAGCCACTCAGGCGCCCCCCTACACTTTGTCCACTTTCTTTCCAGTGGAAACATTTTGCAAAACTAACCATAGTAGAACATCACAACCAGCATGTGAACAGTGGTCTCTCTATCTTATTCAGGTTATGCCAGTTTTTCTTGTTCTTATCTGTGTGTGTGCCTGTGTGTGTTTGGTTTTATACAGTATTAGCATGTGTGTAGGTTCGGGGGGTCCACCCCTAGCGTCACCACCAGCATCCCTCTGTGTTGCCCTTTTATAACTGTGGCCCACTCCCCTACCCCATCCCAAACCACTGCCAGCCACTCATTTCTCCTCTGTTTCTAAAGTATTATTATTTTCAAATGTTATATAAGTGGAATCCTACAGCATAGAACCTTTTTCAGTCAGCATACTTCCCAAGACATTCATCCAAGTTGTTGCATTTATTAGTCAACAGGTCAGCCCTTTTTAGGGCTAATAGTAGTCCGTGGTGGCTGGGGACGTGCCACACTGTCTTTAATCATTCACCTGCTGAAGGACATCTGGGCTCATTCTAGTTTTTCATAATAATGAATAAAGCTGCAGTGAGCATACATGTATAAGTTTTTATGTGAAGATGTTTTCATTTCTCTGGAACCAGTGCCCAAGAGTGCAATTCCTGGGTCGTCTGATAGTTGCGCAGTTAGCTTTTTTCTTTTTAAGGTTTTATGTATTTGAGAGAGAGAGAAAGAGTGTGCAGGAGCAGGGAGAGGGGCAGAGGGAAAAGTAGAGAGAGAATCCCTAGCAGGCTCTGCAATGAGCATGGAGCCTGACGCAGGGCTTGATCTCACAATGCTGACATCATGGCCTGAGTCGAAATCAAGAGTTAGAGGCTCAACTGACTGAGCCACCCAGGTGTCCCAGCCTGGTTAGTTTTCTAAGAAAGTACCAAATTGTTTATCACAATGGCTGTGATATTAGTTTTCAAGGATTGGAGAGGATGTTTATGTGCTGATGGGGAAGATTAGATAGTGGGAGGCAGGTTCTCAAAAAGTGGAGAGAGGGTGGGCCCCATGGCTCCTGTGGTGGGCTTGTAAGGAAGGGGACATTTTTCAGAGTACAAGGCAGGGAGAGATCCTGGAGGTTGCAGAGGGAGATAGGTTTGCAGGTTGTCATTAGGAATGAGAGGAAGCTCCCCTTTGTTTCTATTTCCTCAGCAACAAGAGAGGCTAGGGCAATACATTGCTATCCATCAAATCACCATGTCATATGCCAAAACGAATACAGTGTTAGATGTCAATTATATCTTAATACAACTGGGAGAAAAAAAAAAAACACTTCAGAACCTATGTCATCAGCTAAGATGAGAGGTAAGAGGATTTTTTTCTTTTTTAAATATTTTATTTAATTATTTATTTGTCAGAGAGCGAGAGAGAGAGAGAGACAGAGAGAGAAGCAGGCTCCCCACCGAGGAGCCCAATGTGGGACTTGATCCCAGGACCCTAGGATCATGACCTGAGCTGAAGGCAGTGGCTTAACCAACCGAGCCACCCAGGTGTCCCAAGGGGAGAGGTTTTATGGAGTGTTGTAAAGCAAACTTACTGGAGAAGTGTCGTAGGCATTCCCAGGCAGTGTTGAGAATCTGTTTGAGGTTAAGATCATGAACATGAAATGAAGGTAATCTGCAAAGGCACTGGTAAGGCGGATGGTAAATTTATTCAGAGTAGGGTTTTTTTCAGGCCAGCACATGTGGAGGAGAGAAGGCAAGACAGTGGTTATAGTAATGGATGATGGAAATGAAGGTAAGAAAGAAGGAACATGAGAAGTGCGTCTAATGAGTAGTGAGATATTAGGTCAAAGAATTGTCCAGGGAGACTTAAGTAAGGAAAAGGTTGTGACTGGAGTGTCTCCATATTTTTTTTTTAAGATTTATTTATTTGACAGAGAGATATCACAAGTAGGCAGAGAGGCAGGCAAGAGAGAGGAGGAAGCAGATTCCCTGCCAAGCAGAGAGCCCGATGTGGGACTCAATCCCAGGACCCTGAGATCGTGACCTGAGCCAAAGGCAGAGGTTAAACCCACTGAGCCACCCAGGCACCCGGGAGAGTCTCCATATTGGAAGTGGAATGACTTTTAGTGAAGACAAAGTTGAGGGTGTGACCATAGGAGTGGACAGCTGCTGTGGAGCATGAAAGATATTGCTGGGGATGAGGTGGTCAGGGAAGTGATGGAGAGGCCATCACATTGATGTGGAGTTCACCAAATATAATAAAGTATAGGGTGGACAGAGAGGTCCAAGAGCTAAATGATGGGCTGTGAGCGACCAGGAAGTTCACTGATACTATCAACCAAGATGGTATGGTCCAGATGGTGAAGCTTCAAAGGAACAGGGGTTTTGTAGGAGGAGTGGGGGAAGCACTGGTTTAGGAATGGCATTTGGGGTTGGAAAGGAATGTATTTTTTTTTAATTATTTTTTTTTAAAGATTTTATTTATTTATTTGACAGAGAGAGATCACAAGTAAGCAGAGAGGCAGGCAGAGAGAGAGAGAGAGGGAAGCAGGCTCCCTGCCGAGCAGAGAGCCCGATGCGGGACTCGATCCCAGGACCCTGAGATCATGACCTGAGCCGAAGGCAGCGCTTAACCCAATGAGCCACCCAGGCGCCCCGGAAAGGAATGTATTTACCCACTTGCTGACTCTGAGGTCCAGGAGAATAAGAGGAAAATAACATTCACTTAAGAGGGCTGCCAAAGATTCAGTGTACTTAGGGGGAGGCAAAGTTTCAGATAAGGCAAGGAATTGAAGGCAGCATACTGAGATAAGTCTGAGGATGTGGAAGAATTTGCTGCTCACAGGTTGCGGAGGGCACGGAGGAAGGATGTGGCTGAGGGCAGGGAGCTGGAAGCATCTCGCCAGTGGGAGCACAAGGATGGAGGTGATAACAAATGAGAAGGAACTCAGACCTGTGGTGATGGCTGAGGTAAGTAGGGATAGGGGAATGATGGGTTACAATGCTGGCCAGAACTTTCAGTATTGATGGAAAATCTGCACTCTAAACACTAGCCACATGTAGCTTTTATGCACATGAAATGTGGTGAATGGGATCGAGAGGCTAAATTTTTAGCCTTATTCTAATTAATTCAAGTTTAAATAGGCACATGTGGCTAGTGGCTCTCATATTGGACAGCAGAATGTGGCTTCCCATTTTTGTGACATTTTCACTTGCTGGTCAGGGGGTCGTCAGGATTTCCACTCTGCCAAATAGCAAGGTGTAGCAGAGAACTTCTTATCTTACTATCATGCAAATCCAGACAAAGCACAGGATCAGGCAACTTGGGGTCCAATTCTTTTTTTTTTTTTTAAGATTTTATTTATTTATTTATCAGAGAGAGAGTGCACAAGCAAGAGAGCGCAACCTGGGGGAGTAGCAGGCAGATGGAGAAACAGGAGGAAGGAGTCTGATGTGGGACTCTATCCCAGGACTCTGGGATCTTGACCTAAGTTGAAGGCAGACGCTTAACCGAGTGAGCCATCCAGGTGCCCTGGGGTCCAAATTCTAACTCTACCACTCACCAGCTTTGAATTGGAACAAATAAACTAACTTGCTTGGTAAGTATAGGGCTTTGGTAAATATTAGTTGACAGAATCGCCCTGAGGTTTCCTTTCAGCTGTGGAATGGGAGTGGGGAACTGTTGGCAAAAGTTAGTGCTTTAGCATTATATTCAATAAATAGTCCCTGTTATTGACATAGTGAGTTCTTAATATTTGCCGATTCATCAAAAACTGTCCTTCCAGCCAAAAGGTTGCTTGTCCAGGGATGGGTTGGCAGACATGGGTCATCCCAGTTTCCTTTGAGTTCCAGGTCTCTCGGATTACAAGATGGGGTAGGTCAGGAATAAATTTGATTGTTCAGTTCTGCTACGTACTGGGGTAAGAACATTCCTGACCTGAACTTGGAAGTGTAGATAGGGATACCCAAGGGGCCAAATTTGGGGATCTAAAGTGAGCCATGTTATTGGAGCCTCTAGTCATCATCTGGGTAGGTTGTTTTTTTTTTTTTTAACTTTATTTATTTGAGAGAGAGAGTGCGAGAGTGAGTGTTGAGTGTATGTTGTTGGGGTTGGGGGGACAGAGGGAGAGAAAGAAGCAGACTCTTTGCTGAGCAGGACTCCAGGATCATGACCTGAGCTGAAGGCAGACACTTAACCCACTAAACCACCCAGGTACCCCATAATGTGGGCAGCTCTGGTATCATTTACCACTTTTATTTTTCCTTAAAAAGCCTGCGTTTCATAGCTCCAACCTTTCTTCCATCCCTGCATCCTCATCACCTAAAAACCAAAAACATGTTTTTTGTGAAGTAGAGTAATGGTGTCCTTGTATTCTAATGGGAGACATTTGTGATTTGGGGCTATAATGAGTTAGGAGTCATAGTGACCTCTGATTTGGAGTGATTGTGATCATCCTTTCTGTGAAGCCATCCATAATTCCCTAGTTATTATCTCTGTGGTCTATCTCAGATTGAACATTTACATCCCTCAGCCTCTTAGTGTCTCTCCCTCCGACTAGATTGTGACATCTGAGGCAGGAATTTTGCCTAAGTGATCATTGAGTATTCCTGGACTCTAGCACATGTCTGGAGCATATAGTAAGTAGCTGCTCAAGAATTATTTGTTGAATAAGTGAATGAATGGGATTTGAGGTGATGGCACCCCACTGTGAGCTAAGATAATGTGACCTCTTTTGTTTGCGGTCCGGATTGATTGTGAACAGATTACGTTGAGGTGCCTATGTCTGTGGTGTACAATGACTGCGATCTGAGAGGTCTGTGCACAGTAACTGTGACCTGTTGTCACTGACCTGTGATAAGGACCAGCAGGGATAGTGAACGGAGGTGACTGTGAACCTTGCATGATTGTGATCTCAAGTGGCTGTGAACAAGTTAGCCATGGTGCCTTCCACAATTGCTGTCAGGTGACTGTGATCCTGACCCACAGAGATTTGGCTTCAGATGACCACCACCTAGGGTCAGACCTTGTTCATTTACCTGAGATGCCTTTCAGGTGCAGAAACTGTTGATCTCAGCTGGCAGCTGAAGATTATTGATCTGCATTATGAGCTGAGGTAACTGAGATCTGTGAACCTGGGCTCAGTCTGGGAATGGCGCTAATATGTGTGTACTACTCTTAGATTTGACTTTGTTTTGTATAATAAAATATCCTCCCAGGGCCTACAAATGACACACCTCTGCTTGGCTCCATGCAGAAGAGGTGTAGGGACGACAACTAGGTTGGGTCAGTGTCCAGAAAACTCTACTTGAAATACAACGCATCTTCGTGGGGCGCACTTAAAACCACCGCAACGACCACAGCCTCCCGCAAAGGCCACTTCTCAACCAGACGGCTGCCCCGCCCCCCACATCCCCTGGTGCGCCTGCGCGGAGGCGGGGCTGGGCTTTGCCCTTTGTTGTGGGCCCCAGTTTCCCAGGACACCGTGCGGCGCTGGGGTGGGGCTATGCAGATGAGGCCCCGGGGGCGGGGCGGTTGCGGCGGCGTCGGCGGCGTCGGCGGCGGCCGGGGAGGGTCAGTTGGAGGCAGGCGCTCGCTGAGGCAGGAGGAGGGCTCTGGGCCCGCGGCCTGACAGGGACTTAGCCCGCAGAGATCGGCCCCGCGCGCGCGACCCCACACCCACCCTCTCATCCACCTACCCACTCCCTGCGCCGCCTCCTCCCACCCTGAGCAGAGCCGCCGAGGATGATAAACACCCAGGACAGGTAACGGCCCGGCCCAGGCTCCCCGCCCCCATCCTCTCCTCATCTGCTCCAGAGGGCCTTCCCTAACCCTCTGCCGGCTCCAGCCCCCACAGAGGGGGCCTGTCCTCCCCCGCCACTGGGTCCCTTCCCCACTTCAGCCACCCCAGTCCGAGTCCCCAGCCCCGCAACGGGGCCTCCTTCCGCCCTTTGGCCCCCTCCCTCCAGCCCGGCCCATCCCCCTCATCCGGGCCTCCTGCTCCCGCAAAGCCCTCACTCAAACCAGGACCCAGTCTTCCAATCAAGTCCCCGTTTCCTTTAAGTCCCGTCGGACCGTGTCCCTTTCCCCAAACGGGGCTTTTCCCTCATCCAGGTTCCCCAGATTATTTCCCATTTTCCCCCGAGTCTGTCTTGCTCTCCCCTTTCAGTCACTTAACCCTTCCCTTTGAATCTCTTTCCTTGAAACTGCATCCTCCAACTAAACCCCTCTCTTATCACTGCCGCCCCTCCCCCAGTCAGTCTCCAACCTTTAGCTCTCAGCTAGACTCATTACCCTTCCCCCTTCCCTTCCCCCGTTTTCTCAGGCCTAATAGTTTTTTACCGTGATGCCCAGCCGTCCCTTTAGTCCTTTACTCCTGCTTCATCTTTTCCCATCTTTCCTCCCTCGACACCCCTTTCCCGGTTAGGCCTCGTTCTCTCTGTCTCCCAACCTCCTTTTATTTCTCGAACACTTTGGACTTGATTCCTATTCGCTATCCTGTTTCCCTAGTGGGGTTCCCCCAACACTCTTTTGAACATGGCCAACCTCTGAACATTTTCTCTCAGCTGGAACTCCTCTTTACTCTTATTTTACCCTTCTTAATTGAATCCCATCTTTAGATTGTTAGATCCAGTACTGAGCTCACCCTGCTTCTACTCAAGGCCTATTCTCTCTCCCGGTACTTCCCTCTCTTCCAGTGCCTCAAAACGAGGCCGTCTGTTCTGGATACTGGGCCTTTGCAAGTTTCCATCCTCAAAACCTGACCCCGGTCTTCCCCAATAATTGGAGAGAAAGGCTGCACATCTTTCTGAAACAGCACCATTGATTTTCTAAACTTGCCTCCTCCATACTTCCTGCTGTCCCAGCTAGGCAAATTGATCACTCAGCTTTCCTCTCTATACCTTTCTTCTTTTTCCCAAGGCAGCTCTTGTTGTCATGCCACTCTTCTTTAAACATATCTGGTATTTCTGCCCCAGACTCTGAAACTGTTCCATAATCCTGATTTCTCACAATTTGCTTTTTCTACATCAGAATAGCTTCCATTTATAATTTGGGTCTAATTTTCTTCCTAATTCTGCGACCCCCCCCACCCCTGACTTGTTGCTGTCCCTTCCAAAATAAGCCTGAAGCTCATTTAGTTCTCCACACCAGACCCTTTGTCCCCAGATTTGGCCTTCTGGCCTCTGTTCCACACTTGGGCCTCATTGTTTTGCAAGCAGATCTGTTCCCTGCAGATCCTTCTTAAATTGTGTCCTGGTCTGTCCAAAGCTGGACTGTAGTTCCTTTTACAAACATATCCTTCCTTATTGCTTTTTTCCCCCATGGAGTTCTACAAGGTTCCTCTCAAACTTGGGCTCCCTTCTCCATAAGCTGGTCTCTAATTGCCATTTCTCAGTCCTTTAGCAGCACCATCCTTAAATATTCCAGCTGGATTTTTAGCTTTTCTTGTATCTCAGTGTTTCTCAACCTTGGCTGCACGTTTGGAAGATCAATTACCTGAACCCCACCTTGAAAGATCTGGAGTAATTGGCCTAGGGTGGGGCCTGGTTATTAGTATGTATTTTTAAACCTCTCTGGGTAATTCTTTGTAATGTGCAGTCAGGGCTAAGAACCAGTGCCTTCTTTCCCCTGCCCTCCTAACCCCCCCAAGACCTTTCCCATCATATTTCTTTAGTGTCAGCTCTTTCTCTACCAAAAAGGGCCTTGTTTCCTTCAGGGATTTCTTTGCTTTTCTTTCTCAGGTACTGTCCAGAAATATCCAGGGTACCCACAACAGCCTCTTTAAGTTCTCCTACCATGTGTTACTCTGTTCTCAGCCATTAGCCATTTTCATTCTCAGACTCTTACCTAGCCCCCACACCTCTCTTCTTCCCTGTTTACAGAAAGCAAATTCACTCGTTTTCTGTGTTTTTTTTTGTTTGTTTTTGTTTTTTTTAATGGTTGTATTTGACCCATTACCCCCACTTTTCAACATTTCTACATCTACAAAGCCCATTCTGTTTTTCTTTTCTGAGAATGTCAATGTCCATGTCCCTTTGCAGTCCCTGCTTTTATTACATCTTCTCTGCTCAGCCCCTCTGGAGCTGAGGAGGTGGAGGTGGATATATACTTGGATGGTGCTGGATGCCCAAGGTGTTGCTTGTGGTAAAGCTGTGTGTGATGAGGGTAAGACAGCAGGTATGAGAGGGCAGGGTGAAGTGCAGGGGTGGAGGGAAGCAAAGGAACCTACAGGAAAATCCACAAAAAAGGGGATATGAGATGGATTTTCTTTTCTGTTCAATGTTTTTGTCTCCACAGGGGGGTTTGGAAGGTGGGGTGGTCTCAGGAAGCATTGTCGAGTCCTGGACTGAGGTGGTTTGGTGCCAAGTCCTTTACAGGTACTTGGAACCAACACGTAAAGGGTCTTCATTGACTATGAGATTGTGAGACTCGAGTTCTAGTTCTGGCTTAGCTAGTGTGCTTCCATGTAAAAAGGAGGGGGTTGGGTTCGCTTAATATAAGATTCCATCCCGCTTCCTAAGTGGCAAAACAGGCTTGCTTGTCTCCAGGGCCCTTTCTTAGTGTGTTGGTAATTTGAGGGGCTTGGCTGTATGAAAGGCAGGTGGAGGGAGGAGCCAGCTGGCCTGCCAGAGCCTGGGCAGGAGCAAGGCCTTGGCCCTGGGGGTGGGGTGGGGCGGTGTGTGCAGGGTGTCTGGTTTCTTTGCGTTATGGCAATCCTGTTTCCATAACATGTTTGCCAGCCTCCTCTGGCCTGCCCCTAACTTTCTAAAAGGATCGTGGTAGAGCCCTAACTAGGGATTCTGATAAGAGCCTGTTCTTCCCAGTCTGTGTGCTTGGTGTTTTATATCTGCAGAGGGGAGAGGGAGCCGACTAGGAGTTTAGCTCTCATTAGGTGGGGGATGGGCTCTCTAGCTTCCTTGGCTCCAGTGAAATACCCAAGAGGTGGAGGCTTGGTTTCCTGGAAGAAATAGTTGCAGAAGAGCTGGTAGTATGTTTTGAAAACAAAGCTCTTCCTTTCCAGTTTTGTTCTGATTAGTACCTCCACATTGTCAAAATTCTTGATAGTGGGGTAGGGAAGACAACACAAGAGCAAACACTTTTATTATGGTTTTGGAACATGAGGCTTAAATTCAAGGAAATCAGACTTCATGGCCTTTCTCTCCCTGGATTCATGGGGGCAGGAGGACAGTCTCCGTCTCTGGCTAGCTTATAGTACCTTGTGACAGTACATTACGTGGCAAAGAGCTTGCCCTGGCTTTATATCTGTCTTATAATCAATCTTTGATGGGCTTTGAGAAGCATTTGGTTCCACAGGTGTTTCCTCTTGGTGGACAGAGCACATGAGCACATCAGAGCTACCCTGAGTATCTTCACAGAATGGTTCCCTGGTAATGGAATTTCTTTTTCTCCCCACAAAGATATGGTTTTGGTTATTCCTTATTTTTTGGCACAGTGGCTTGTTGGGTGTGGGATAGTAGAGTGAGCAAGTTTTCCTACCATGTATCTTCAAGGTCATTCCACAGAGAGAGACAGATTCTTGGTATAGTTGGGAATCCCCCCATATTGGAGGTATGCTTTAGAAAGCAGTGTGGACTAATAATAGTAATTCCTCGCTCTGCCAAGAAATCCAAATTTAGCTTCAGAGCTGCTCAGAAATATAAAAAGGGGGACTGAGGAGTGGGGTAGAGGAGTTACATATGTGCATTTCTTGCGGGGGGAAAAAAAAAGTAATTCATCCCTTTTCGAAAGAGTGTGCAGTGTTGATTCAAGTTGGTGCCATGACTTGGAAGGCTGTGAAGCCTGATTGAAAGCTACCAGAAATAGCTAAGTTGGTGAGCAAGAATTTTGTCGCTTGAAGTGAACAAAACAGGTAGTTTGCTGTTAGCAGCAGAATAAAATGCTTTGTAGAAGATAACCCTTAAGAAAATATCCTAGGCACAATGAAGTCATTCTGTCCTGGGAAAGGAGGCTGGCACTGGGTGATGAGTTTACTATGCAAGCTAGATCAAGGTACTTAAAATGTGAAATTAAAGTATAATTTTAAATCATGAGTACCTTGCAATCCCCCCATCTCTGTAGCATATGTGGTTACACGTACCTTTGGCAGAAGATGTACCAATATCAGTTGTGTAATAAGATAAGCAGACCTCAGAAGCAGATATTCTAGCT
This sequence comes from Mustela putorius furo, assembly GCF_011764305.1. Classification (NCBI taxonomy): domain Eukaryota; kingdom Metazoa; phylum Chordata; class Mammalia; order Carnivora; family Mustelidae; genus Mustela; species Mustela putorius. The sequence continues at coordinate 8,389,364 of NW_025422045.1, read as the reverse complement.
GCTACCACAAGTGTGTTTCTTGTGGAGAATCAACCAAAACCCAGTTATGCTTTCAGTATGTGATTCAGAGTGGTGATGTCATTTTCTTTATAATTGTGCTTAGCAAGTAGACTCCCTTTGGCACACAGAACAGCCCTAGTGAAATGACTTATGCCTGGCATCTGACCAGGGTCCCTTTCTCATATGGGAAGGGAATTGGCAGCTGGAAATCAGCCTCCAAGATTCCACTAGACTGGAGGTGGCCATCACCTCCTACCTTTCTTCCTATTCCTTCTTAGTTAAATGTGATGGCACCCCTGGATTGGTTCCTCTGTTCTCGGGATTAGTCATCAGAGACCTTTTTAGTCTCAGTAAAAGCATCCTGTGTGAGGGAAGTCCAGGCCTAGAGAGTGTTCTTTGAGATAGAGCCTGGGATGGGAATGGATCAGAAGAGACTGAAAGAGGGAGATACATGTAGAATGCTTGGAAATGTGGTTTTTATGTCTTTTCACTTGATACCACAAGATAGGTAATACCAAGGCTATCTGACCCTCCCCTGACAGGTAGTGGAAACCAGAGAGAAAGGGTGCAAGTTCAGGCCACTGATTCAAGTGAAATGTGATCAAAAGTATATCAAGGAGAAAATGAATTCACAAATTTGTTGGGTGTACTGAATGGAAGTTAGTCACAGAATTACATTAAATCTCTATGTAGCAGGCTGTCCCCCGCTTTGAGCACATTAAATTTAAAAATCAAAACTGACATAAAGTCAACTGAAAGTGATTCTTTAACAGGAGATCCTTTACTTTATCAAGAGATTTAAAGGTACTTCCTTTAAATAGTAAGCAGCCTAGAGATTTAAAAATAGGATTTGAATTATAAAAATTTGATTTACCAGCAACATTCCCCAGGAATACATCTGCTGCATACACTGTCTGTAGCCAGTGTATGAAATTATAACTTGCTAAGGACATTCCAGGCAGCAGTTTCACAGAATGCCTTAAATTAGAGGCAGCAGGTTGTGATCTGTCGGTAGCACTCATATGTATCCTGAGGAGTGTTTCCAGGGGCATGTCTGATAACAACTGAGAAAATAAAAGGCACTAACAGATAGGCTCTAATCTCCCATCTCTCTTCTGAACTGACTTGGATATTTGACACCCTCATTTCCAGCATGGTTTTTTTTTTTTTTTCTTCTGCAAAAGCAATACCAGCCCAGATGCGTGTTGGGTTCAGTCTGATAAATTTGATTCTTCTTAATGAGCCTGATCTTTTCACTCTCTAGATCAAGCTTCTTAAATCATCTTTTTGGTGGTAAAGATTAAACCATGCCTGCCCCCCAGTGGAGTGAGCAGGATGTGAGGACAGAATGGAAAAAGCTGGGCATTGGAGCCAGTAGAAACATGACTGAACTGAATATGAAACCTAATCTGGTTTGGATCTTGTGACAGAAGGACCTGTGTTTAGAAGCCACTTTCACTATGCAAAAGTTGTGCAAGATTCTCTGTTGAGATTGGTGGTGTATTTTGTCACAAAACCATTTTGAAGACTAAAGTCAATAAAATAACAGAAGGCTATTCTTTTATTAATTTTTTATGTATTTATTTTTCTTATTTTTAAGTAATCTTTGCACCCATTGTGGGGCTGGAACTCATGACCCTGAGATCAAGAATCACATCCTGTACCGACTGAGCCCGCCAGGTGCCCCTGTTCTTTTTTTAATTGAAAAAATAACTGACATGTTGCATTAGTTTCAGGCATACAACATAGTGTGATTTGGTATTTATATGCATTACAAAATGGTACCATGTGTCACCATACAAAGTTGTTACGGTATTATTGACTGTGTCGCACATTACATGTCTTATTTATTTTGTGAAAGAAGGATTGTACCTCTTGATCCTCTTCACCTGTTTCATCCTCTGGCAACCATCAGTTTGTTCTCTGTATCTGTAAGTTTGTTTCTGTTGTGTTTTGTTCCTTTAGATTCTACACATAAATGAAATCACAAGGTATTGGTTTTTCTCTGACTTATTTCACTTAGCATAATGCCCTCTAGGTTTATCCATGTTCTCACAAATGGCAAGATTTCTTTTTTTTTTTTTTTAATGGCCAGGTAGTATACCATTGTGTATATATATACCACATCCTTATCCATTCCTATACTGATGGACAGTTAAGTTGCTTCTGTATCTTGGCTGCCATAAATAATGCTGTGATGAACATAAGGGTGTGTATATTTTCTTGAATTAGTGTTTTCATATAAATACCTAGAAGTGGAATTGCTGGAGCGTATGGTAGTTCTATTTTTAATTGTTTGAGGAACTTCCATCCTGTTTCCCACAGTGGCTGCACCAGTTTGCATTCCCATCAATAGTGCACAAGGGTTCCTTTTTCCCCACATCCTTACCAACACTCCATATTTCTTTCCTTTCCTTTTTTTTTTGTTTTATTAAAGGCAGGGTGGGGGGGTGGCGAGAAAGGTGGAGGGAGAGAGCTCATGATGTGAGCCAAAATCAAGAGTTGGCTGCTCAACCGACTGAGCCACCAACACTTGTTATTTCTTGTCATTTTGATACTAACCATTGTGACAGGTATGAGGTGATGTACTGCTGTGGTTTTGATATGCATTTCCTTGATGATTGAGTGATGTTGAGCATCTTTTCACATGCCTGTTGGCTATTTATATGTCTTCTCTGACATATGACAAATGTCTATTGAGATCCTCTGCCCACTTTTTTTTTAAAGATTGATTTATTTATTTTAGAGAGCATGAAAGGGGGTGGGAGCAGAGGGAAAGGGAGAGAAATCCTCAAGTAGACTTGCTGCTGAGTGCACAGCCCAGTGCGGGCAAGGGCTTGATCCTAGGACCCTGAGATCATGACCTGAGCTGAAATCAGGAGTCGGATGCTCAACCAACTGAGCCACCCAGGTGCCCCTCCTCTGCCCATTTTTTAATCAAATTGTTTTTTGATACTGAGTTGTATGAGTTGTTCTTTTTTTTTTTTTTTTAGATTTTATTTTTTTAAATTAATCTCTGCACCCACCGTGGGGCTTAAACTGAATGACCCTGAGATCAAGAGTTGCATGGTCTGTCGACTGAGCCAGCCAGGCACCCTTGTATGAATTCTTTATGTATTGTGGATATTAATCCCTTATTGGATATATCATTTGCAGATATCTTCTTCTATTCATTTGGTTGCCTTTTTGTTCAGTTTCCTTTTTAAGCTTTTTAGTTCTGATGGCCCCATTTGTTTGTTTTTGGTTTTGTTTTCCTTGCCTAAGGAGAAAGACTAAAAAAAAAAAGTGCTAAGACTGATGAAGTGTTTACTGCTATGTTTTCTAGGTGTCTTATGGTTTCAGGTTTTGCATTTAAGTCTTTAAAAACATTTTTTTAAAGATTTTTATTTATTTATTTGACAGAGATCACAAGTAGGCAGAGAGGCAGGCAGAGAGAGATGGGAGAGAAGCAGGCTCCCTGCTGAGCAGAGAGCCTGATGCAGGACTTGATCCCAGGACCCTGAGATCATGATCCGAGCCGAACGGAGGGCGAGGCTTAACCCACTGAGCCACCAGGCACCCTACATTTACGTCTTTAATCTTGAATTTGGTTTTGTGTATGGCATGAGAAAGTGGTTCAGTATTATTCCTTTGGATATAGCTGTCTAGTCTTTTCATGCAGCTGTCTTTCTCCATTTTATATGCTTGTCTCCTTGCCTCCTTTGTCGTAGATTAATGGAACATAGGTGTATGGGTTTATTTCTGGGCTCTCTGTTATATTCCATTGATCTCTATGTCTGTGCCAATACCATCCTGTTGTGAATACTATAACTTTGTAGTATATTTTAAATCTGTCGGGATACCTGGGTTGCTCAGTCGTTAAAATCTGAGAGTGTGATACCTTCAGCTTTGTTGTTGTTTCTCAAGATTGCTTTGGCTATTTGGGGTCTTTTGTGGCACCATACAAACTTTAGGATTCTTTGTTCTAGTTCTGTGAAAAATGCCATTTGTGTTTTGGTAGGGATTGCACTGAGTCTTTAGATTGCTTAGGGTAGTATGGATCTAACAGTGTTCTTCCAGTTCATGTCATGGTATATCTTTGCATTTGTATCTTCAGTTTCTTTCATCATTGTCTTACAGTTTTCAGAGTAAATGTTTTTTTGTGGGTTGTTTTTGTTTTTGTTTTACTTCCTTGGTTCAGTGTAGTCCTATGTGTTCTCTCTCTTTTTTAATGGAATTGTAAATGGGATTGTTTTCTTAATTTCTCTTTCTAGTAGTTTCTTATTAGTGTATATAAATGCAACAGATTTCTGTAAATTGATTTTGTATCCTACAACCTTATTAAATTGATTTATTCTTAGAGGTTTTTGGTGGAGCTATTGAGGTTTCCTATATACAGTAGCATGTCATCTACAAATAGTGACAAGGTGCCTTGTATTTACTTTTCTTGCCTGATTACTATTTATGCCCCTTAATTTCATTAACCACTCAGTTTGTACCCACTTCAGAAATGACAGGTTTTTTTTTTTAAAGAGAAGCAATTGCCATTCACAGCAAATAATGAAAAGCAGATCCATTATGATAGACGATGAAGATAATTGTTGATTGTGATCTCCAGTCTACTAAGTTTATCCTAAACCCTAGCTTAGGGACCTGGAAGTGGATCCCAGGGTGGGGACCCAAAATGCCCTCCAGCCTCAGTCATGCACTTGCTCTTGTGCAGACTTTGTTGGGGAGGAGGAGGAATTTCCGGGATCCTTGTGAATAAGAGTGGAAAAGCAAATGATTTGTTACCATGGAATAGACTTCTTTTTTTTTTTTTTTTTTTAATTTTATTTATTTATTTGACAGAAATTACAAGTACACTGAGAGGCAGGCAGAGAGAGAGAGAGAGAAGGAAGCAGGCTCCCTGCTGAGCAGAGAGCCCGACGCGGGACTTGATCCCAGGACCCTGAGATCATGACCTGAGCCGAAGGCAGCGGCTTAACCCACTGAGCCACCCAGGCGCCCCTAGACTTCTTAAATTTACTTCTAGAGGAGAGAGCACATGGGTTAGTGATGGACACAGGGCAGGCCCTAGAGATTATTTCTAGGAAGACAAAGGGGATTCTGGATCTTAAAATATATATATATATCCCCAAAAAATCACCCTGCTTTTATCTTTCCAGTAGTTTGGCCTCATTGCTTGCTATTTGCAAGGGAAAACTAGCTCAGAATGAAGATGGTAATTGGAATGCCCATCAGGTTAAATGTAGCTCTCTCATCCAAAGACCAGGGAGGAATAATTTCCTTGGAAGTAGGAGTCTGAGGTTAGCACCAGAATTCTAGAACTGCAGGAGCCTGGGGATCTGGTTGTTTTAGGAACCCATGCAGTTTGGTATACAAGGCGATATTTCATCTGTCTACCCCAGAGGAGAAGTCTGCCCAGTTCTTGGGTAGCTCCACTGACCAATACATTGCAAGCCAGCTTTCTTCAGTGGCCCAGCCTTCCTGGTGTTTCTGCAAGAACCTCAACAGAGGCCCAGAGTGCTCACTAGGAAATGGAAACAGAACCACACTGTCTGTGGGGGGTATATATACCTTTGCTTAGGGAAGTCCACCTTTTTCTTAATTTTTTCTGGCCCGGCCACTATTATTCTGTCCCTTAACACATTAGAACATGGGGATGATAATAGTTTATTGTCCCTAGTAGCAAATAAGTTCCTCCTTGAAAACAACGTAGTCCTTAGTCATGCCCCTTTTGCTGATTTCTGTTGGTGAGGCTAGAGTGGGGGAGATGAGGATGGCCTGAGGCTTTCCAGAGGAGGCAGAAGGTGGTGTGTGTGTATTGCCGCCGGTATCGGTGCTGTGTGCAGCCAGGCCCTCTGACGCTGCCCTGGCAGCTCTCATCTCCCAATGAAGTTTCTTTTTTTTTTTTTTTTTAAAAGGACTTATTTATTTGAAAGAGAGAGAGAGAGAGAGTGTGTGTGTGTGTGCACATGCATGAGCGTGAGCTGGGGAAGGGGTAGAGGGAGAGAGTCTCGGCAGACTCCCCCCTGAGTATGGAACCTGACGTGGGGCTTGAGCTCAGGATCCTGAGATCATGACCTAAGGTGAAATCAAGAATCAGATGCTTAACCAACCGAGCAACCCAGGCACCCTGCAATGAAATTTCTAAGTGTAATTTCAGGCCCCTGGTTGAAATCCTTCAGAGAAAGAGGAGCCGAGCTAGAGCAGTGATGGGTTTGGACTTCTGTCTCAGCTGGAATGCTGACACTTAGCTGGATGCCCCTTTGGTTATTGTACAATTGCGTCTGAAGTGTGAGTTCAGTTTTATCACTCTGAGCTCAAGTGTAGAACTTGAATCTGGCACGCCATGCCACATAAAGAGTGTGAAGAATGGTGCCTTGCATTGTATTACAGCTAGCTCTCAGGAGAAAAAAAGCCATGATTTATGTCATTTGCTCATTTCTGTGGTGTAAATATTTCTCCTACGGCCCATTTAAGCTACCAATGTGACATTAAACACACAGTTGGGAAGAGAAGGGCAGAGTCGTGGGAGCAGGCTCTAGCATGTCCCTGCACTGTCCTTCCATATGTTATCCATTGCATTCTAGCTGCCTGGAGGCTGGGGTGTTGGGGTCATGGAACAGGCCTGTTGCTGACTTGTGGCGTACATGCATAGACTGCCTACTTCTTTCCCTGCTTCACTTGCTGTTGGTCTCTGAGGTGGCCTACAGCTCAGCCTAGTGAACTGTTCAGTCAGATTCAGAGGCGGCAGTGGAGCAGATTTGGAGCCCTTTTGGGTCCACCTGAAAACCACGGTGGCAGTAAGGGCACACACCTGGAGGTGACAGGGAGCTCCTTAAGGAGCTTTTTACCCTCTGTAATCCATTGATTATTGGCTTCCTTACTTAGTTCCCAGCAGATATTCCGTCCCCCTGATACACATGCGCCTGATGTCTATTCTCAGCACATCAGTATTAAGTAAACTCCCGTGCCCAGGTCAGATTCTAGCAAAGAAGGGCAAGGAAGTCTGACATATGCTGGCATACCAGGGACAAACCCAGACCAAAATACTCTGTTCCATAGTGTATCTCTTCTCTGAGAGCCAAATCCCAGGATTTAATTCAGTTCTTGACCCTGGAGAGATTTGGGTTATGGATTTCTTGTCTAGGTCTTTTGCTTAGATTGGGGAGGAAGCCATGATTGGAAAAATGGCCTTGGGAGTTCCTCAGGGACATGGTACCCAGCCCATGTGATCTCTTGAGGCCCATATGCCTCTCCAGCTGAAAGTAACTGTGTAGGTTTTGAGATTGCTGCATAGTTTGTTGAAGTACCGTTAGAATAAGGAGAGGACTGGGGGACAGGTGCTAAAGCCTTGAAGGCAAGTCAGGATCTGGTTCCTCTCAGGGTTTGCCAGTGTCACAGAGATTTGTTTAAGGTCCAGCAGGTGCTGCTCTGGTCAGATGTGTCCAGCTGGACTCCCTCTGCTCTCTGCAGGGTGGTGGGTGTGCTTGAAGGGCACCGAAGTAGGTCTGGAAGCTGAGGCCGAAAGGATGGGCAGGCAGTGGTGTAGCTTTAGAGTGTTTGTTTTGGGAGAGCCAGGGCAGATGTTAGAGTGAGGTGTTGTGTTAAATTTTGTGTGTGTGTGTGTGTGTGTGTTAAATTTTTAAGTCTTGGTGTTTACTGTCTCACCTTCTCTGTCTTTTGCAGTAGTATTTTGCCTTTGAGTAACTGTCCCCAGCTCCAGTGCTGCAGGCACATTGTTCCGGGGCCTCTGTGGTGCTCCTGATGCCCCTCACCCACTGTCGAAGATCCCCGGTGGGCGAGGGGGCGGCAGGGATCCTTCTCTCTCAGCTCTAATATATAAGGTAAGGAGGACTGTGGGGTGGAAGCCCTGGAGCAGAGCTGAGGGTCCACTCAGCAGCCGCTTAGGGGCAATAATTGCCTTCTTGAGTCTTCTCTTAGGCCAGGCCAGTAGGGAAATCGGGAAGGACTCTTTCAACTGAGGCTGCTCTGTGGCTTTTGGGAAGTACTGGGAACAGGAGATCAGCATTAAGCGAAAGCTGCCATCTTCTTAGCTTGGTGGTCAGCACTTCAGTGCTGGTTCAGAAGGGTCCTGAGTGGGAAGGAGAATGATGAATGGGAGGGTTGCAAGAACACTTTTTGGTGTGACTGTTCATTTTCTCTTGAGAAGTACCAAGGGCCAGGAGGAGCAGTTTTCCATGACTGTTAGACATTCGGATTTCCATCCCTTAATGGCCTGGTTGGGGGCAGGTTGGGTAGTGTAGTGGGGGTGGGTGCGGGGCAGGAGAAGGGGCTTTGCATCTCCATCATCTGTCATCCAGCAGCATAGGCTACATTCCAGGAGCTTTAGAGAATGCTAGCTATCTGCCCTAGGAATGATCTGGGCAGGGGCAGCCAGTCGTTTGTTGCCCTTTAATCTCCTGTGAGGCCCAGAAGTTGGCTTAGCTTCTCCCCAAGATTGGGGAGCAGGGTGCCACCCAAGGGAGGCAGGGTGGCTGAGGTTTGGTCTCTTGAGGTTGTGCCCAGGGGAGACAAGATGGACCTGTAGTCTAGCCTGGAAGCAGGCTTTGCTTGAGCTGGGCCCTAGCCAAGCCCTCACATACATCCTCATTTGTTTCTAATGCTTCTCTTTCAGAGAGAGAAGGGAAAGAATTTGGTGTTGGGGGACACACATGGGTTTAGAGTCAGGGAGACCTGGTTTGAGTCTCAGCTCTGCCATTTACTAGCTACGGAGCCTTGGGACAGTGGCTTAATTGTTCTGGGCCCCTAGTGCCTCAGACTTAAAATGGGGGTATTAGTAACTACCTCAGATGCTTCTGGTGGGGACTGAAAAGTGAGAAAGCACCTTGCTCAGTACTTGGCATCTAGTGGACACTTGGTAAATACTTCCCTTCCCATCATGCTGACTTGTAGTTGTCATCAGCTTGTCTTTGTGCCTGAGGAGTGACGGACGGCTTCATTTAGCCAGCATGCGGCTCTACATTTTCAGTGTGTCCTTCGTCCCATACTGCCCTGAGACTGGCCCCAGAGGACTCCCGGGATCACCTAGGTTAGGGAGCCTGTGACGTGGCCAGAGTAGTAGTGACCTGGTCCTCTGACCTGATCTCCTCCCAGGACGAGAAGCTCACTGTGACCCAGGACCTCCCTGTGAATGATGGAAAACCTCACATTGTCCACTTCCAGTATGAGGTCACCGAGGTGAAAGTCTCTTCCTGGGATGCAGTCCTGTCCAGCCAGAGCCTGTTTGTAGAAATCCCAGATGGATTATTAGCTGATGGGAGCAAAGAAGGGTAAGGAGCAGGTGCTGGGGAAGGGGAAGGAGGGCCCATTCCAGAGAAGGGCATATGCTTGTTGGGGCCAACAGATGAACAGTGTCTGCCTTCTTCCCTGGCTCTAGGTTTCCCAAGCAGGTACCAATTTGTGACAGTTCATTTTTAGCCAGTAAAACAGGCCTGCCGTAGGTTATAATTAAAGGAGATCATTATCACATTAACCAAATCCTTGTCATTTAATCAACCCATGGTTCACTCTTCTCAGCAGACATTAAATCCCCCTTGAGCTGCCATACAGTGATGCGGTTCAGAAGGGCAGGAAGCTCTGAGCTACAGTGGGATTTCATTGGATTGGGCAAGGCCCTCGAAGGCAGCCAAGTGTGTAAGGAATAGTCCTCAAGGCAGAGTTCTCTTGAGTTGCCCCTTTCTTCTGAGGAAATCCTTTAAGGCAGTGTCTGGGTCCAGAGTCTGCGCCAGTGGCTGCGGTCATCAAACTGGGCAATTTTGGAAGACCCCTGAAGAACCACGTTCTCTTCCCAGGCCCCATATGATCCTGTGAACTGCATTAGTGGAGCTGGTTCGTATTAATTTCAGATGAAGAACCCTTATTCCAGGAAGAGAGAGCTCAGTAACATTTTTCTTTGGGATTGTGGCTTTTTTCTTGAACTCAGAGCTCTTGAAATGGGAATCTTCTCCCTGGAGGTTCCCTATTAATACTGCCGGCTGTAAGCCTCAGAAGGCTTTTTTGACAGAGGGTGGGAGGGAAGTCTAGAGAGGTGGTAATGGGCCTGAGTGGTTTTCTTTGCTTCTGGCAGATTGTTAGCACTGCTAGAGTTTGCTGAAGAGAAGATGAAAGTGAACTACGTCTTCATCTGCTTCAGGAAGGGCCGGGAAGACAGAGGTGAGGAATCAAAGTAGCCTGAACCCTACTGCCCAGACAGCAGGGAAGTAGCGAGGGGAAAAGGAGCCTCCTATTCAGTGAAGTACGGCTCTGGTTTGCCATATAAACCCTGGGAAGTCACAGGGGTGGGAGTGCCTGAAGGGTCTTTAGTAAAGGCGTAGTACTTACATATTTAATCTTTGTTTTTTGTTTTCCCTTGATTTGAACCTGCCCCTGTGTTTCTTATCAGAATCCTTTTTACACTCTCTGCAGCTCCACTCCTGAAGACCTTCAGCTTCCTGGGCTTTGAGATTGTGCGTCCAGGCCATCCCTGTGTTCCCTCTCGGCCAGATGTGATGTTCATGGTTTACCCCCTGGACCAGAACTTGTCTGATGAGGACTAATGGTCATAGAGGATGCTTTGCCCAAGAGCCACAGTGGGGGAAGAGGGGAAGTTAGGCAGCCCTGGGACAGAGGAGGGCGCTCCTTACTGTCTAGGGAAGGACGCTGAGGGGCTCAGGGTGAGGGTTGCCTATTGTGTTCTCGGAGTTGACTCGTTGAAATTGTTTTCCATAAAGAACAGTATAAACATATTATTCACATGTAATCACCAATAGTAAATGAAGATGTTTATGAACTGGCATTAGAAGCTTTTTAAACTGCGCTGTGTGATGTGCTCTATCTAGCCTAGGGGAGGACATTGCCTAGAGGGGGAGGGATTGTCTGGGTCCAGGGGCAGGGCCTGGAGGGCTGGTGGGCAGCATTGTCAGGCTTAGGTTCCCCTGCTGTTGGGCTTTCTTTTTTGGTTTTTAAGACTTGTGTATTTTCTTTCCTTGCTTCCTTTCAACCCAGACACTCCTGAGTATAGGCTTTTCGGCCCCTGGACGGTGTCCTTGTTTTTCGACACTCCACCTGGGCTCCTCTGTGTGCATTTGTGTCTGGCCTGCAGAAACCAGGTCTGACCCCCTCCTTCTTTACAGCTTAGTGTTTTTCTGGCATTTGGTTAAGCTGGCTTAATCTGTTTAATGTTATCAGTGCATTTTAAATGGGGGCATTGAAGTTCACTCTCACCACCAGGGCTTTCTTTGGGGTGCCTGGGCCTTAAAAACACTAGCCAAACTCCCAATTCTCAAATCACAGCCAGTTCTTGTTCCTGGCTGCAGGCCCAGGCCCCAGGGTGTCTCCTTCCTAGGGTCACAAAGAGCAGAGAGGAAGAGGAATAGCAACTCAGGGCCTGGGGGTCGTGTGGGAATCTGTTTTTAGGGACTTGGATGCCTCTGCCTGGCTGAGTATAGTGCTGACTGCCCCTCCTCTCTCTCTCAACAGGTTCTGAGTAGGGCCTGAGCCCCTGCCCCATAAGGCTTAGGGGTGGGAATGAGGGTGTAGAAGTGTCCTGCCCTTTTCTGTTTTCACTGAACAGCTTGTTCTAAGGGGGGAGGAAGGGGAAGAGAACTAGATTGGGTGAGAGGGGGGTGGGGGTGTCAGGGAGGCAAGTGTGTTGTGTTACTGTGTCAATAAACTGACTTAAAGTTGTGGTTGGTCTGTTTTTCATTCCTGTACCAGGACTGGCTTTCTACCACTCTTCTTTTGAGTCTAGAGCCTAAGGTAGCAGGGTGTGATACGCGCTTCTCAGGACAAAAGCAGTGGTGCGTAAGAACAGACAAACCAGCTGAAGCCTCTGGGGCCACATTACACTGCAAAATACAGTTGCTAGGAGTCTGGGACAAACTGCCAGTAACCCCTAGAGAGGTATGTAGACATCAGCTTTGTCCAAAATAGAGGCTGTCCCCAGGATCCAAGCTGTTCGCAGTGTTTCCTTTAGTACAGAAGTCTGGGTCCTGAAACAGAGTTGACTTTTGCATGGAGCTGCCTGACATTCTTGTTCCTGGAGGTGTTTGAAGGAAATAGCACACACCTTCCCTAGGATGGTGTGGCTTCCATTCCCCTGGTACCACCAGGCTGACTGATAAGCTTCCAGTGGCCCTGTAGGGAGCTAGGATTATTATTTTATTTAGACTAAGCTCCACACCCAACATGGGACTTGAACTCAAAACCCCGAGATCAAGACCTGCATGTTGGGTCATGCTTGGGTTAGCCAGATGCCCTTTAAATTCTTTTTAATTTCTTAGGTGCTTACAGTAGCATTTTCCCCCTTTTGCTTCTGTTTTCCCAAGTGCTGGGCAGGTTCTTCTACAGCTTTGGAATGATCCACTGTTGAGCTGTGGCTGTCCTTAGTTTTTCTGAGTCTTTAGTCCATTTTCACAGTATTCTGTGTGGAGCTTACTTGTGTTTTCACACTGGGTCATGTTACTAAAAGTGAGTGTAACACCTCCACCTTCCACAATATTAGAAGGTCTGGACCTAGACATTCAGTTGGAACAGGAAGGACTCAAAGATATCCTTCACTGAGGAGATAATCCCTACAGGCAGCATAAAGGCAGGGACTGGAAAACGGTCACTACTGTGAGACACCTACAGTAGAGGTCCAGGTGAACGTGGACAATGGCCAAGTTCATGTATAGTGTAGGATCATGGTAAACTTAAGCCCAGAGAATCTACAAGACTGGGATAAAGAACCAAGACAAAAGGCAGCCCTTTACTAGTCCTTCATTGAAATAAGCAGAGGGGACAGGAAACATGCCTGAGTTTCTGCTGCCATCTGCTGGTAGGTCCACTTCAATGCAACTAGAGGTAGAAGGGCAGAATTGGAAAACCAGGTGTTCTGTTAAGATTTCCCTTCGGAGGGGCACCTGGGTGACTCTGGGTTAAGCTTCTGCCTTCAGCTTGGGTCATGATCTCAGGGTCCTGGGATCGAGCCCCGAGTTGGGTTCTCTGCTCATCAGGGAGCCTGCTTCCCCCCCCTCTCTCTGCCCACCTCTCTGCCTACTTGTGATCTCTGTCAAATGGATAAATAAAATCTTAAAAAAAAAAAAAATTCCCTTTGGAAAAAAGAAATTTTGCCAGATAAGACCACCAGCAGGAAAGAAATCTGGTACCCAAAGGTTGCACTCCATTTAAAAAGGTAACTTGGTATATTTTGAGGGGTTGATGGATAAGGAGGATATGTGAAAGGCAACTAAGTCTAAATTTAAGAACAGGGACATTAAAAACTTTATTTAATAAATACAACAAATAATTTAAAAATATACTTCAATTCCAAAGCCAATTAAGAAAAGGAAGTAGAGAAAGGAGAAAAAAGGGGGACAAGATCAGAAGAAAAAGAGAAAGTTCAAGAGACAGAACAATGGTTTGGTTGGGCTGTGTGTCAGAATGTACTACCCTTTAAAATTCTGATCAAATGCTCTTGACTCCTAAACCCTTAGCCCTTGTTCTGATAGGGTAGCCACAGGAGTCTACCAGCCAGGAATGATTCTCTGGGCTCTGGATCAGAGCACACTGGAGGCTGGAATTGGCAGGGGGAATGTTAGGGGGCAGTTGCTTACTTACTTCTAAAAACCATCTGTTCTAACCCCCAGGCAGGTTTAAGTAGTGCAAACTCTTAAGCGGAGAGCTCCTAGCTGCATAGTTTCACAAGTGAGTGTCCAAAGCCCAGGCCTCCGGGAGCCAGGGCCCAGGGTACCGAGGGGTCCGAAGCCACTTTGGTGAATGGGACCGAAGGGGGAAGACAGGAGAGACCAGGGCAGAGGAGCAAAGCCTCTGGCTAAGCCAGTGGCCGAGCCGGAAAACACTGCTGGGCAAGAGAGGGCTGCAGGGCAGGTAGTCTGGACACTGGATTCAACAGTTTGCCATCAGCCAGGGAAGGTGGAGCTGAGGATGCATATGGAGCAGAACCAGGAAGATCAGGAAAGCTGAGGGAAAACAGAAGAGTGGGGAGGAAGGGGGAAGCAGCTCAGCAGCAAACTCCAGGAGAAATAACCAGCAGCCCTCACAGATTTGTGATTGTCTCTTAAAAAGATTTATTTTCTCTTCTTGCCTGAATGTACAAAGGCAAAAAGAGTACAGTTTGTATATATATATATTTATATATATATATATATAAAAAACAAGGAACTTGGTAATGTACACTTTACAGAAGGGAAGAATCAGGAAGACTGAAATTAAATCCAACAGAGCAACGCCAATGGAACAAAAGCTATGAACAGCAACACTGCCCCTCCAGCCCGGGCCTCCAGCTCGCCCCAACCTGCTCCCAATTGGGGGGGCTGAGCACCAAGGCAAGCGGGTGGGCTGGGGCAAGAGGGGCTGGGGGCGGGGCCTGGGAGGGGCTTGATCCCAGGAGGGGCCCATGGCAGAGGATCATCGGAAAGCTTCCTGGGATGCCCTAGTAGTAAAACAAATGACAACGGCCCAGAATTATGGGGCCAACTAGCTGCCCAGTTGAATCACAGGGGCAGGAGAGTAGACACTGGGATGGTGACAGAGTACACAATATAATAAGCGACATGGGTGACCTCAAAGCCTGCGTACAGTAACTCTAGCCCTTCTACAGTCTCACCCTCCCAACCCCCAAGCCACATCCTCTCACCCTCGCCTTGGAGCCTGGAGAGAAGATTCAAGAATCACCATTTCATTTCATGGGGTGCCCTCTTAACCCTTCTGCATGTGGTCTTTTGACCTGGAGACGTGTGGAAGGGATGAGGTAAGAGAAGGGAGCTTCATACATGTATACATACATGTACAGGCAGGGAAGGGGGGTGAAGGAAACAGCACACCTTAAATGAGGAAGGAGATGTGAGCCCTGAAGAGCAGCTCTCCAAGCCGTGACTGTCCCAGCTGGGGGTGAGGCTCCTGCCTTCTAGCTTCTCACGTGGAGCCCTGACAAATGAGGTCTTGGAAAAGGCCTGGGCAGGGGTGGCTCACAGTTGAGCCTTGGTCTGGGTGTCATGGCCCTTAACAGCACACTTTGCCAGCCTTTGCTCATGGGGCAGGGTCAGGGGATCCTTGCTGAGGGTCTCATCTCTCTGAACAAGTCACAGGTACCCCCACCCACGGGCCGCCTCCCCATACAGAGCGGCTGGAGGTAGACAGCAAGTCCCTCCACAGCACTGGTCAAGGATCTGTTTCCACTGCTGCTGCTTCGGGTTGTTTCAGGGAGGGAAGACTGGACCTGGTGAGGAAAGGGGCCTGGGAAAAAGGCAGTGCTATTCTGCCATTGTTGCTCCCACCTGCTCTTCTGGGCAGCTCAGCTCCTACTCTTCTCCAGAGGCTTGATACAAGGATCAGAGAGCCAAAGTGTTTTTTAAGGAAAAGGAAAAGCTGTCCCCTTCTGCAGAACTCAAGACTGCCCTGCTAATACAGAAGTTCCTCTTCTCTGTTATAGAACAAAGTGGAAAGGGCAGGAATGTGGGGCCAGGCCTGCCCAACGGGAAAGAAAATTACTCCCAACAGTTTCTTTACAATATGTACAGAACACGCTGTAAACCAGCGCCACAGATACAAAACACACAATATTTAAAAACAAACAGGAACAGAGATGGGCACTTGGCTCCACCCCACAGGAGCCTGGCAGGGCAGCATCAGGCTGAAATTCAGAGTCATCCTCCTGGTGGGGTTGACTCAGGTTAGGTGGGGTGAAGGCGTCCAAAGAAACTACTTCTATGGGTAAAAGGAAAGTCAGTGCCCGGCCGGAGCACTGCCCTCCGGGTGAGCAGAGGCAGAGGGAATGACGGGGGCGAGGGAGGCTGCTTAGGGGCCTGCTAAGTGGTCTAAAACAGTGGGTTTTGCGAGAGGGCTCAGAAGCCAACCTGAATAAAAACAATGACATGAAAACCCAGAGGAAAGTTCTATAGGTCAGAGGGGCTCCTCTTAAGCAAATGACCCCAAGCCATTCAGAGTAGGGCTCTGGGGTTCTTGGCAGGCAGCCTCTGCCAGGCATTGTGCTTACTGTCCTCTACCTCCCTGCCCCAAATGGAGTCAGAGCCAAGTCCTTGCTCTTAAAGGGTCGCTTTGGCACTCTGGTCACAAATACCCCTCTCAAGCCTAGGCTGGTGTGTGTCAGTCTTTCTCAATCCAGAAGGTCAAGGCAAGATAGCCAGGGGGGAACAAAGGGATGATACCTCAAAAGCAAAATAAGAGCTAAAGCTTCCCCTAGGCGGGGGAAGAAGTGACTCCAATACAGCTGCCACATCCTCATCCCTTTCCCAGGGCAGAGAGCATAAAGCCGGACTGGGAGACTGCACTTCTGAGGGGAGCAGAGAAATGTCCGCTGCCTCATAGCACAGCTCCACTGAGTACACTCTGTGGTTCTGAGGCGTAATGGCTTGGATGTGTTATCCCAGGGTGTAAGGACCACCTACCTTCCCACGGCCAGTGGCCCCTAAAACAAAAACGTGTTACGAAGATACACAGCTTATATTGGCACACACGGGGTTACAGACTGAGCTATATAAAAGTCATGTACTTGTATACAGAGCAATTGGGCTGTATATATTTGGGGCCCTAAATGAGGATACTCAGGTGGCTGAATGGACAGGACATCTCTAAGAACTGCTGGGTGCTCCCAGGGCCTGCCTCCTGGGCCTTGCCCTAAGGTGACCTGGCAGACTCCAAAGCTCCCCATGCTGGGGGGAATACTATTTTACCTGCCTGAGTCTTAAGAGCCAAGCATTGGAAAAGAAAAGGAGCGATCAGCATGGGGATCCCCCTGGGAAAGGCACCAAGGGGTCAGGAGGAAAGAGAGACAAGGGCAAGGAGTTGGGGGCTAGGAAGCAGCAGGACTTCGTGAGGATGCAGGTTCTGTTTCACAGACTCCATTCATGCTCCAGCTCCAGCTTACTCCCAGTATGCCTGGGGAGCCCTGTGCTGGTGTTGGGACCCTGGCCCCCTGCCTGACGGGCAGCCCAAGGCCACGGTGGGGCAAATGCCTTGGTCTTCCTTTCCAGGCTAGGCTCTGAGCATTTATATGTGCTCACGTGAGGGCAGAAGTCTTCGTGTTTGAAGACCTTGTTTTCACAAGTACAGAGAAAACAGCCCCCAATTTCTTTCCTGAGATTCTAATTCCTCCACATGCTGCCAGTTCCCAGGGCCCAAACTGCTGGGGAGATGCAGGAATCTGGTGATTGTGGTAATGACGGTGAGAGGGGTATGGCTGCTGTGCTGTCTTCAGACCTTACCCAGTGCTTGGGAGTCCCTCCCTGGGGGTGAGGGTGAGGGTGTTGGCACTGCTCAGGCAGCTGACCAGGGTCTTGGGGGAACAGAGCAGTGACTTCTCTGGGCTGAGGCCATGTTCCCCTGGTTCCTCCCCATGCCTTCATCTCCACATGGGCCACAATAGTCACGACCGTGGCTGAGAGAATAAATATTTTTGCTAAGTACCAGCTCTCCAGCTCCTGAGGAAGAGGGAGGGTCGGGGAGTCCGGGGATCTGGTGGAGGTGAGATAGCCAAGGGTCTGCCTTCGGTCATGGTAGGAACGGCAAACAGGATGATCAACACCATTTAACTGATGTCTGAATGGCATCTCCGGCACCTCCTTGGGTGAGCCAGTCCGGGCCCGTGAAGCTGACTTTATCCGGGCACTTGGTGTTCTGTAAGGGAAACATGGACAGGTAACCAGGCACTCAGCCTGCTGGTATAATAACCACCAGGTGGCGCTCTGACAACACGAACTGCGGGGAGGCCAATTCTGGCCTTTTGGGGGATACTGGTGTTGGGCAGCGCTTGTTGGATGTATGTGGCTTAACCAGAGACTGGGAGACCCCTACGAGACGCTTGGCCAAGGTTCCACCATTTCCAGACCACTGACCCCCACTCCTAGTCTCCGTAAGGGTTCTGTGATCCAGGTATCAACTCCTCCTGCTCTACGTGTTGTCCCCAATTAAAAAGTGACTTACCGTTCTCACCTCCGAGGGGGTGGGTAGAGTGAGGGAGTTGAGCCTTGCTGGCTGGCAACAATGGCTGTAGAAGAAAGCCCTGAGTGAGAAGGAGGACATGTTTAGTGTAACACTCCCAGAACCCTCTGATTAAACACTTTTTCTTTCTAAGCTTGGTGTGGGTAACAGGAGTTTCTCCTTAAATTCCTGGCTTCCCTGAGTTTTGGGGTGCTGACAGAAAAAAAAAAAAATCTGGTACTTGGCCAGATATAGTGACTGCGGACAGTATATATAGCAAGGCTCTATTTTTTAGCTGCTTGTTTCTCTTTGGCTATGGAATACCTGGTCCTTATTCTTCTGAATATCAAAGCCAATTTTCTAGAGGAGTTTGAAAGTCCCTAAGTTCCGGGAGAGGAAATAAATGTTCTATGCTTTAATGACTACCTGCAGGGGGCTAAGATCTGGACAGATTAGAAGCTCAACAAGAAAAAATTAAAAAGGATCCTTGCTGGGGGTCCCTTGATGTGGGCAATACTACTAGGCTACTGGGACGAAGTCAAAAAGAGTTAGGGGAAGGAGGTTACCTGCTGCGTAGGGTAAGTTGTACTGTGCTGGGAGCAACGAGTAGCCCAGATGGTGGTGGTGGTGGTGTGTGGACATCAGGCGCTGAGAAGGGGAGGTGCGGGGCCGGTCCACACTCCTTTCAGCCCCGCCTGCTCCCCCGACGCTGCTACAGCTGCCACCCCCCCCAACCACCCCACAACCTCCCCGATCTCTCTCCTGAGACGTTTTATCAGTTATCTGGAAAAAAAGCAGACACAAAAGCACTACTGTGAGACACACACACACACACACACACGATGCTCTGAGTCCACATTAGGACTCCTTACAAACGCAGGGAACCTGAGAATTGTGGAGATGCCCGGTAAAGCCAATGCTAAGTCAGCTAGGCTGCACTGTAGTTAAGACCCGAACTTGCCTGCCCACCTTCTTCCAGACCCTGGATCTAGGTTTTGTTAGTAGCCGGCACCTCTTACCGTGGGAGACTTGCTCTTGTAGTGACTGGCATGCTGCTGCAAGATGTCCAGAGCTTTGGACTCTGAGCTGGATTTACAACTGACACTGGGGCTGGCTCGCGCCTTGTCGGCATCTTCACCCCCTGAGACCTTGCTGCCGTATGGGGAGAAAGAGTAGCTGGAAGGTAGGTAGGAACCTGGGGAAGGAGAAGTAAAATGGTCAGAGATGCAAGTGGCAGATGAAACTCGTTTTAGTGACTGCGATTAGGCAGATATCAGCTTTCCTAGGCACAGGCAGAGGTGTTCCTACCACGATGTCTTCAGGCTGAACCTATTAGCGTGTCCTTTCTTTACTGTGCTATAGAGGCACACTAGCTAAGGGATGTTATGAACATGGACCTCAGCTTCTGGGGAATCAACTACTCTAGAGCCTCAGTCTCAGAGATTCACCTTGGAGAGGCTAAATTATGGTGAAGTGGAAAGGTCCGAGGATTTGGAGTCAGATGACCTTGGGATCAAATTTACCTCTCGAGACCAGCTGGCTAGCCTTAAGTAAAGTAACAACCTTTCTGAGCTTCAGTTTCTTTCCCATCAGCAGGAAGATACTAATGCTATTCCATAGGGAAGATTAAATGAGATCGTGTACACAAGTCATTGAGTAGTGTCTGGCCCACAGCAGGCACTTGCCAAGGTAAGTGTTATTTTTATGTGGATGGATGGAATAGCAGAGGAAGGAACACCACAGGCTGAGACAATCTCCTATCTCTGTTTGAAAAGTTTACTTGTGCTATTTAGAGTCTGCCTTACAGTGTTCGACCAGGATATCAAGACTAGGCTGTTCTCTCACAAGGAAGGGGGAGCTCTGGGGAGTGAAAAGAATGCTCTTCTGCCCCCAGAAGCATCCCACATGACGCTTCAGACAGCAGAAAGCAGTGAGTACAGTTGAACAGGAGCAGTCCTGTAACGAGTTAAAAACCACTTACGTCCCTACTTTGTGCCCCTCCCCAAGAATTCAGGGATGGCAGTGTCAAGAGCTTATCTTTCCCAGGCTGAATGTTTTCTACTGGACTTCCCCCACTGATTTCAAACAGATCTTCCTCTCTCCCGCTGTCTTCCAACCTTCCAGCTGAACATGATCTTCTAAATGAATACATGCATTGTCCTGGTTTGAATTTTATTTGTTCCATGTGTCTCTCCCAATACAATTAAGTTGTAAGCTCCTTAAGAGGGAACTAGCCTTCTCTGTTTCTTTTGTATTCCCCAAGATACCTTACCCATTGCCAAAGTGTAGAGCATGTGTTTAAAAAAATCCCAGCTGAGGGAAGATGGCAGTGGTAGGGAGTTCTGCCTTCAGTTATCCAGGAAAACTGACTATAGAGGCAAAACTTAAGCTGGAGCAAGGGAGGGAGACATGGTCCCTCAGACTGTAGTCAGGGGTCATTCAAGGAGCTTGGGGCTAGACTGACCAGCTCACAGAATGTCACATACAAAACAGGGCGGTCATCTGTCCCAGGCACAGTCAGCCTTAGGGGTCTGCAAGAAAACTCTGGCTCTGAAATCTGTTTCATTTCCTTTCCCAGTTAGTGGAGCGCCAAGTGGGAAGGTGGGGGCTATACCTGGGTAGTTCTGCATCATCACAGCAGGCATGCCCCGGTAGCTGGGGTGGTTGGGGTCATAGGACTGGCTGTAGGAGTAGCCATGCATGTAAGGGATGTAGGACTGGTGCTGGGTGAGCGGGGAGGACACAGGCACATGGACACTCGGTCGGGGCTCCTTGCTCCCCAGGCGGGACTCCTCTGATGTGGACAGCTTGCAGTCACTACTTGTGCTTTCCTTCCCATCCTCCTTGGAGACAGAGTCCTTACTCCGACTCCTTTCTTCCTTCAATTTGCGGTCCCGCTCCTCTTTCCACCGCTCATCCTCTGACTTAATGTCCGAGTACTTGGCAGGATAGACGTATGTCCACATCCGGGGCTCTGTTTCCTAAAAATCACAGAACGAGCACTGAGTGTTGTACAGATGAGAGTGAGATTTCAAGCGCAAGGTCACAGGAGAAACACCAGTGCAGGTTAATACTAGACACCAGTGCAGGGTAAAATCTTGGCCTCTGTTGATCTTCATTTAGAACGAACTCTGGTCCCTCCTTTTTAAAAAGCCTGCTCCCTCCCTGCCCAGGAGGAAACAAGATGTGGGGAAGGAAAAGGAAAATCCACCAGTGGGTCTTCTTTAGGAGAAAATGCATTCTGGGGAAAGGAGTCTTTGAATAAAAGAAGCTGCTCCTTTTCCAAGGAATTTTAGGTGGTTTCACTTCTTAAGAGCAAGCTTAGGGGCAGAGAGTCATGAGTGCTGCCCAGCTCAGAGGAAGGAGGTCTAGTGGTGATACCAAGAAGCATGGGAAGACTTTCTAAGTCTCATGAGCAGAACATGACGTAAGACCAAGTTCTCAGTTCTAACTCTACCTATTAAAAAACCATTTTAAAAAAGATTTTATTTTTATGTAATCTCTACATCCAACGTGGGGCTCGAACTTACAACCCTGAGATCAAGAGTTGCATGCTCCACTGACTGAACCAGCCAGGGTCCCCACTATAAAATCTTTCAGGAAGTAACTCAGGCTGAATGGTAACTCCCTCTAGGAAATGGATAGATCACCATGAACTTACTCCATAGGAACCAAACAGGGGAAGAAACACTGGACTAGGAATTGAGATAACCTGGGTTCTAGTCCTGGCTCTGCTAGTAAAGTTGCAAGTGACCCAGAAAAATCAAGCTAACTTACCTGGGCATCTCCTGTCAAATGGGAAAAACACCTTTTACTTTTTAAAATGCTTTTTAAAAACACGAACATGATTTACAAAAGTAAAGAATCCTTTAAATTACAGATTTCTCCTGCCAATCTCTATTCTGCTGATCCCCCCACCTAAGAGAGCCCTGATTTGTGAGGAAGAGAGAAAGCCTATCAAATACTATTTGTTTCCTCCCAGAACAGTTACCTGTCGGTACCAGAGTATGGGATCCACCTCTGCCTGCCGGCCACACTCAGCACCTGTCTTAGCCTCAGAGGCCTCCTTGCCTAGGTGGCTGGCCTCACTCAGCTT
This sequence comes from Mustela putorius furo, assembly GCF_011764305.1. Lineage (NCBI taxonomy): Eukaryota > Metazoa > Chordata > Mammalia > Carnivora > Mustelidae > Mustela > Mustela putorius. The sequence goes on along the minus strand of NW_025422045.1, from coordinate 8,367,340 downwards.
CACTTTAAGTCCTTCTGGGGCCTGGCTGGGGAGTTTGGAGGAGTCATCTAACTTGGGAATGATGACTGACTTGGCAGGGTCAGCCCCTGGCTCCTTGGCCTTCCCGGGTCCTGACTTGACCAGGTCCGTCAGGCTGGGGGCCTTGGTAAGAGTCGGTGGAATCGACGGCTTTTGCTTCCATTCGTCCTTGAGTGCCGCCTCCCGCTCCTTCAGGCTTAGCTCGGCCTTCTTGTCGAGCCCCCGCTGCTGCTGCTCCAGGCTTTGCCGCTTCTGCTGCTCCTCGTACTGCTGCCGGTAGGCCGTGTTGGTGCTCAGGAGGTGGGTGTGGTAACTCTGGTCGCTGTAGCCATACGGGGGCACATAGGCGTACTGGTTGTAGTACAGGGACTGCATGTACATGTTGGGACGCTGCTGGATGACTGAAGGCTGCTGGCTGGAACCGCTCAGTTCTGGTTTCTTTTCCTCACAGATATCGTTCTTCACTTTCCCCTCTATGCTCTCAGGCTCTTCATCCTTTTTAGTCTTCAGAGCCTGGCTCTCCACGCCTGCCTGGCTGTTGGGGTTCAGCGCCCCGGGGCTGGACTGTGCATAACTTGGAGAGTAGTAACTCTCAAAGCCTTGGTAATACGGTGAGTCTTTGCTCTGTGGCTGAGGGGGGAAAAGTGACTTCTTAGCCCCTTCCTTAACCAACTGTTCAGGGTCCTTTGATTTGACACTGTCCACTTTGCCCTCCCCATCTTCCCCAGCATCAGATATGTCAGAGTACGCAGGGCTGTTGGTTTTGACTGAGTTGCCTTCAGCTCCATTCTGGGTCACCACATGTAAGGGAGTCAGCGGCTGGGTAGGGGTGGTGCTATCTATGCGGCTACTGCCTCCGATGGAAGGGCTGGGGGCATTGTCTGTGAAGCTGTAGATCTTGTCAGCTTCTGCCTTGATGCTAGCCAGTCGGCTTTGGTGGGGGTCTGAGGAGCCATTCAGGAGCCCCTCCATCTTCACCCCATCTCCCGATGATTCCCTGAATGGGCTTTTGCCTTCTTCTGCTCGACACACTTTCCCAGGGGTCAGAGGACTTTCAAGTTCCTTTGAAGACTCCTTCTTTTTTTTGTCTTTCTTTTTCTTGTCCTTGGCTGGAGTCAAGGCAGGGTTGACTGTGAAAGGTTCTCCCATCACAGTGGGCTTGGGCTGAATAGGTTTGAGTTGGGGGCTGTTGGGCATGGCTTGGACCACTGTGGTGGTCAAGCCTGAGGAGGAGCCTGGGCTTCCTGCTGTGAAGGTGGCGGTCTGGAAGGTGTAGATTTGCTGTGGGGGGATGGCAGGGGCAATAGGCCTCGCTGACTTTAAGCTTTTGGAAGGAATCTTTTCAGGCTTCAGACTGGAGGGTTTTTTACATTTTTCTTTTTCCATACACTTCCTTTCCAAAGAATCAAAGGCATCATTGCTTGTTTCATCCATTACTGAGGGTCCATCATCAGAGCCATCATTCGATAAGGCCCCGAGGTCTGTGTCCCCTTCCCCACTCAGCTTTTTCTTACAGAGGCCTTTTGTGCTGAATTTGCTTGAAGGAGAAGGGCTATGGGGCTCTACGAGCCGAACTTTGGGGGTAGCTGAGCGGGCAGGGGACAAGGAACCTTTTTGTGAGACGGATGCACCATTGCAGCTCCCAAGGTCTGCATGTAGAGTGGGCTCCTCTCCGTACTCACTGTCTCCATCTGCTTCCGGCTTACTGTCATCATCTGTGTGGGCATGGGCTTGGTGGTACTTAAGTCCATTGATGTGCTTATATTTTTTGTTGCAGTTTGGGTGGGGGCAGTCAATCAGGACTGGGGAGGGACAATTTCTGTCTAGAACAGTGGGTTCCACCTTGGTCCCAGGGAGGGGACCAGTGGCTGAGCCCATGGAATTCGTACGGACACGCTTGCTCCCTTTGGAGTCCTCTGAGCTAGAATTCAGCTCCATGTCTGAAAGCGGTTTGTTTTTCCGCTTATTAGCTGAGGAAGGGCTGGCCTTGACATCTTCAGAGGTGCTACTGGCAGGTGGGCGATGCTCTGAAGAATTTTGGCTGCCCCGACGGCCTTTGCTATTGGCTCCTGCTCGGGTTTTGCTGCTGCTGCTGGTCCCTTTGCTGTCGGAGGCCGTGGCTGTCTCATTGACAGGTGTGTTACTGTTGGGACGCATGCGTTTGCCTCTACCCCGGCCATTGCGCATTTCCAAGTCACTGGTGGGGGAGTCGCAGAACCTTGGCAAAGGGCAAACACAACAGGATATTATTAAGAAGAGAAAACAACTTCAAACCAGTTTAGCTGCCTCCAGAAGAACTGTCCAGATGGTACTATCATTTTCAATGGATATGATTTGTTAAAGGAACTTTTGAAAGCATGGGAACTGCATTAAATGGTAAGCTCCTAGGATGCTATCTGCTTGCTAGCTGTACATCATTCCCCAACATCTGGGTTCCCCAAATCCTGGCAAACTGGGTACAAATAAGATGTAAAGTGCCATTTACTGAAATGCCAAGCAGAAAGGGTCCTTGTGAAACCCACATTGTCTAGTGTTCATAAAAATGAAAATGTTCCTGAGTTTAAACTCTTTGGAGATGGCTACCATCAAAAAGCAGCATCAATGATTGTTTGTTTACCTACAGGCAGACTGGGTGGACTTGGTCTCAAGGTAATTCCAGACAAAGGCTTAAACAGGATCTCCTCCCCAATGCCTATCCCACCCGTCAACATGTAATTCATTTATTCTTCTTCAATGCCAGAGCAGGAGAGTGCCTTCCCTCAACCCAACACTATCATATTCTTTAAAAGCTGGGTGTCTTAAAAGCGATCCAGCTCTAACAGGATGAAGGCATAAGGGATCACTGATTAGGGTGGCTGAGACTAATATGCGCCAAAAAACTGTAAAATGCTTACCTGGGGGGTGCCCAATCATGCCGCGTGCAGTCAAGAAGTGTACCTACATATGTCTTGTTCCTCCACGTTACATTCACCACCAACATCCCTGGAAGACAAGAAGATTCTGATACAGACAAGAGCAACCCTGCTGGCCACAGACAAGAGTGTTTTTCTTTTGAGGAGGATTCTGGCTCCTGTAGGAGGGTTTAGGTGGTGCTCTGGGTCCCCATGAGACACACAGGATTGGGCCAAAATATCACTATGGGAACTACCTAGTCAGCTCCATAGATTTATAAGACTTAGTGTCATACTGACATCAGAATTCTCTTTTAAAGAATAAAAATCACAGTTAAAAAGCGCTATTGATGGGATCATGCTGACAACTTACCTTTCTCATTAACATTACAAATCTGAGATGTATCTATGTATCTATGCTGACATGAAAAGCTTAACTTATTTTAACTGTGCTCACATACGACTGAGCATATATGTGCTCACGTACGTTATGATTTGACCACAGTTTTCAAGTTCTCCTACTGATGGACATTTAGGATATTTTGAGCATTGCACTCATATCACAGTGAACACTCTGTCTTGTTCATATTACTTAAAAATGGTTTTGGATGGATAATATAGTCATACTTCTAAATTCAAAAGCTAGCAAACAAATTGCAATATAAATGAAGTGTCCCTCCTGTCACTGTTCTTCAACCTTCTAGTTCCTCTACCCAGAAACATCCATGGATCCACATAATTCTCCAGAGAGATTTTACACATTTATAAACAAATACACATTTATATATACAATATAAACAAATATACATTCTTCTCAAATGGTAGCAAAAACAATGTTCTGTACTTCTTTCATCTAAACATATATTTTGGATCATTCCATATCAGGACACGTTGAACTACTTCATTTCAATGGCTGCACTGGAATGATTTCAAAGTATACTATAATTTATTTAATCAGACCCCTGGTGATGGACATTTAGGCTGCGTCACCATTCTGCTACTACAAATAACACTAAATGGATGATCTTATACAAATGTTTTATCTTACTTATATGAGTATTTCGGTAAGGTAAATTCCTGTAAGTAAAACTGTTAATCATAGAGCACTTGTATTTGGATCTTCTTAAATACTGCCAAACTGCCATCAAAGAAGATATACTAATTTATACACCCATTAGTAGTGCATGAGAACACCAGCTGTCCTTTTCCTTTGGCAACACGGTGTTCTCGAACTTATTGATCTTTGGCAACATGATAGGAGAAAAAGAGTGTTTTATGTAGTTTTAATTTAATGTTTCTTATCATGAGTCTGTATATCATATCATTTTAAGACATTATGAGATGTATTTCCTTCCTGAGTTGTCTGTTCAAATCCTTTGCTCATTTTTCTACTGAAATATGTAGTCTTTTACTTACTTGTAACTCTTAATATACTAAAATAAGCCTACTGTCTGTTGTACAAATCAGGTATTTCCCCCTGGTTTGTCATGTGCTAATGGTGGTTAATGCTCTGTAGACATTATTTGCCTTAAAAAAAAAAAAAAAGATTTATTTATTTGAGAGCGACAGATATAGTGACAGAGAGCACAAGCAGGGAGAAGGGAGAAGCAGGTTCCCTGCTGAGCACAAAGCCCAAAGCAGGCTTGATCCCAGCTCCTGGGATCATGACCTTTGAGCTGAAGGCAGATGCTTAACTGACTGAGCCAACCAGGCGCCCCTATTTACACTTTTTTTAAAAGATTTTATTTATTTGACAGAGATCACAAGGAGGCAGAGAGGCAGGCAGAGAGAGAGGAAGGGAAGCAGGCTCCCTGCTCAGCAGACAGCCCGATGTGGGGCTTGATCCCAGGACCCTGGGATCATGACCTGAGCCGAAGGCAGAGGCTTAACCCACTGAGCCACACAGGTGCCCGGCCTATTAACCTTTTTAAAGAAGGTTTATTTAAGTACTCTCTATATCCAAAGTGGGGCTCAAACTCATGACACTGAAGTCAAGAGTTTCATGCTGTACTGACTGAGCCAGCCAGGCGCCCCGAAATTATTGACTTTTATGTTGTTACACTTATCAGTCTTTTATTTTATAGCTTTAGAGTTTTTTGTCCTATTTCAAAAGGTTTTCCTTATTCCATCACTTCATTAATAGTTTTTTCTTATGGTTTCTTTTAGTACTTTCATAGTTTGATTTTTTTTTTTTTAAGATTTTATTTATTTACTTGACAGAGAGAGAGACAGCAAGAGAAGGAACACAAGCAGAGGGAGTAAGGGAGTGGGAGAGGGAGAAGCAGACAACCACTGAGCAGGGCTAGCCTGATGCGGGGCTCAATCCCAGGACCCTGGGATCATGACTTGAGCCAAAGGCAGACGCTTAATAACTGAGTCACCCAGGCACCCAGTATAGTTTGATTTTTTTATCTTTAAATCTTTGATCCATCTGAAATTCAATCTGGTATAAAACTTTTTTTTTTTTTTAAAGTAATCTCCATAACCAACATGGGGCTCAAACTCATGACCAGGAGATCAAGAGTCAGATGCTCTCCTGATTGAGCCAGGCACCCCTAAAACAACTTTTTAATTTTGTTTTTGTGGCTTATTTATCCTCTTAAGTATTTTTGGTTAATTCCACATTTTAGTGAAGTCAAATATTTACAGTTTATGCTTCTGATGTTTTATCACAAAGTCAATAACATTATACCACGAGACACTTTGAAGTTATTAACAAGCTATAAATAGTTTTTACATTTTTAATGGTAGAAAAAATGAAAAGGAGAATAACATTTTATGTTACATGAAATAATATGTTATGTGATCTGAATAAAGTTTTATTGGAATCATAACCACACTTACTCATTTATGCACTGTCTATGCCTGATTTCAGGCCGCAAGGCAGAGTTACATACGCAACAGAGAGAGAGGCTGCATGGCCTGCAAACCCTAAAATATTTACTACCTGGCCCTTTGTGCACAGGTTTGCTAGCCCATTTTAGATCTTTTCTCCTTTCAAATATAAGTACTTAAATGTATGAATTTCCCTCATAGCCTATTTTAGCTGCATTCCACAGGCTTTGATATGTTTAGACGATCATTCAGGTCCAAAGATCTTCTAGTTTCCCCGGTGATTTCCTTTTTGATTCTGGGTTATTTAGAAAATTGTTGTCAAATTTCCAACTATCTAGGGACTTTCCCGATATCTTTCTGTTATTCATTTCCAATATAATTTGATTCAAATACAATTTGTGGCAGAGAACATACTCTGGTATGATTTCAAACCTTTCAAATTTGGAGAACTTCTGGTCTGAAATATGAACTATCTTGAAAGTTCCATGTACACCTGAAAGTAGTATCTTTTTTTTTTTTTTTAAAGATTTTATTTATTTACTTGACAGAGAGAGATCACAAGTAGGCAGAGAGGCAGGCAGAGAGAGAGGGGAGGAAGCAGGCTCTCTGCCGAGCAGAGAGCCCGATGCGGGACTCGATCCCAGGACCCTGAGATCATGACCTGAGCCGAAGGCAGCGGCTTAACCCACTGAGCCACCCAGGCACCCTGAAAGTAGTATCTTAAAGTGTGTACTCTATAGTTTTAGGGTTTTCTATAAATGAATGATATTATTCAAATCTACTATATGGCCACTAATTTTCTCCCACCTTATCAATTACTTGCCCCCTCTTTTTGTTCACTGGAATTTCTGTTCCTCTAGAAGCTGGATGTTCTAGATTAATCCTCTTTTTTATCTCGTACTCCTGTTTTCCACTCCTTTGTCTGTATTTTATATTCAAAGGGATTTCCTTCATGTTCTAAATTATATTCTGAAATTTCCATTTTTACTACTGTATTATTAAAAAAAGGCATCCTGTTGTTTCATAGATACAATAATGTTATTTCTCTAAAGATATTTAATTATATTTGATCCTTGAACAATAAAGGTTTAAAGTGCATGGGTCCCCTTATACGTGTATTTCTTCTTTTTTTTTTTTTTTAAGATTTTTTATTTATTTATGAGAGAGAGAGAGAGAGAGAGAGCGCACAGGCAGACAGAATGGCAGGCAGAGGCAGAGGGAGAAGCAGGCTCCCTGCCGAGCAAGGAGCCTGATGTGGGACTCGATCCCAGGACACTGGGATCATGACCTGAGCCGAAGGCAGCTGCTTAACCAACTGAGCCACCCAGGCGTCCCCATGGATTTATTCTTTTTAAAAATTTCTCCATTTATTTGAGAGAGAGCATGTATGTGCAAGCACCTATGAGTGTGGGAAGGAGCAGAAAGACTCTCAGGCAGACTCCCTGCTGAGCAGATGACCTGAGCTGAAACCAAGGATTGGACAAAACCAAGAATGTGATGTTTAACTGACTAATTGACTGAGCCACTAAGGTGCCTGCACATTTGTTTTTTTTTTAAATAAATACAGTACAGGAGAGCCTGGTTGGCTCATTGGGTTAAGCCTCTGCCTTCGGCTCAGGTCATGATCTCAGGGTCCTGGGATAGAGCCCTACATCGTGCTCTCTGCTTGGTGGGGAGCCTGCTTCCCTCTCTGTCTCTGCCTGCCTCTCTGCCTGCTTGTGATCTCTCTCTCTCTGTGTCAAATAAATAAATTTTTAAAAAATACAGTACAGTACTGTAAATGTATTTTCTCTTATGATTTCTTTTTATTTTTTAAAAAAAATTCCAAGGGGCCTAGGTGGCTTATTCAGTTAAGCATCTGAACCTTGGTTTTGGCTCAGGTCTTAATCTCGTGTTGTGGGATGGAGCCTCTTGTTAGTCTCCATGCTTGGCAGAGTCAGCTTGTCCCTTTCGCTCCACCTACCTGCTCTCACGTGTGCCTTTTTTCTCAATAATAAAATAAAATAAAATAAAATAAAATAAATTCCAGTATAATTAACATACTGTGTTATATTAGTTTCAGGTGTATAATACATCATTACTAGGGCTCATTCTAACTATACTCCTTATTTCTTGGCCCTCCTTTCTCCCAACCTTAGATAAAAACCAAACTTTTGTGTTTTCAGTTCTCTTAAATCAATACTTGTATGTTTGCTTTCTAGTTTCCAAAGTTCTATTGATTATTTTTGTTTGCAGTAGTTTTGTGTGTTTCTTAAAATTTTTTTTTAGATTTTTTTGTTTTTTAAAGATTTTATTTATTTTTGACAGAGATCACAGGTAGGCAGAGAGGCAGGCAGAGAGAGAAGAAGGAGGAAGCAGGCTCCCTGCTGAGCAGAGAGCCTGATGTGGGGCTTGAACCCAGGACCCTGGGATCATGACCTGAGCTGAAGGCAGCAGCTTAACCCACTGAGCCACCCAGGAGCCCCCTTTTTTTTTAGATTTTTTTTTTTAAAGATTTTATTTATTTACTTGAGAGAGAGACAGTGAGAGAGAGCATGAACGAGGAGAAGGTCAGAGAGAGAAGCAGACTCCCAATGGAGCTGGGAGCCCGATGCGGGACTCGATCCCGGGACTCCAGGATCATGACCTGAGCCGAAGGCAGTCGTCCAACCAACTGAGCCACCCAGGTGTCCCCCTTTTTTTTAGATTTTTAAAAAAATATTTTATTTACTTATTTGCCAGAGAGAGAGAGAGAGAGAGAGAGAGAGAGCGCACAAGCAGGGGGAGCGGCAGGCAGAGGGAGCAGAGGGAGAAGCAGGCTCCCAAAGAGCAAGGAGTCTGATGTGGGACTCGATCCCAAAACCGAGATCATGACTTAAGCCAAGGGCACATGCTTAACCAACTGAGCTACCCAGGCATCCCTTGTCTTCTTCTTCTTCTTCTTTTTTTTAAAGATTTATTTTTTTGAGAGAGAGACAGAGATAGAGGACACATGAGTGAATGCACATGAGTTGGGGGAGGGTTAGAGGGAGAGGGAGAATCTCCAGCAGGCTCCTCCAAGGGCTCTGATTCCAGGACCCTGAGATTATGACTGGAGCCTAAGTCAGATACTTAACTGACTGAGCCACCCAGGTGCCTCAGTCTTATCTGTTTTTTTTTTTTTTTTTTTTTTTAAAGATTTTATTTATTTATTTGACAGAGAGAAATCACAAGTAGATGGAAAGGCAGGCAGAGAGAGAGAGGGAAGCAGGCTCCCCGCAGAGCAGAGAGCCCCATGCGGGGCTCGATCCCAGGACCCTGAGATCATGACCTGAGCTGAAGGCAGCAGCTTAACCCATTGAGCCACCCAGGCGCCCCGTCTTATCTGTTTTTAAAGAAGCCTGTGAGTTTATACCTTAAAAACAAAATCCCTTTACTGACATTTGACTGAATTATAAAGGGAGAAACTGGGAGGTAAATATGAACTTTCAATCTATCATGTTTAACTAAAATAATGCATTTACTTTATTTATCTGGTATATTTCTTTTTTTTTTAATTTAATTTTATTTATTTGACAGAGACAGAGATCACAAGTAGGCAGAGAGGCAGGCAGAGAGCAGACAGCAGACAGCAGATGCTAAGCAGAGAGCCCGAAACTGGGCTCGACCCTAGGACACGGAGATCATGATCTAAGCTGAAGGCAGAGGCCCAACTCACTGAGCCACCCAGGCGCCCATATGGTATATTTCAAATGTACAAACTATCTAGACAGTTTCTAATTAAAACCTAATTCAGGAAAATTATCACCTATTCTATATTCATTTACTGTCTCTCTGCCATTCTTTCAATCTCTTTTATCCCCTAGGACTCCTATCTAATATGTGTTAGAGCCTCTCAAGCCATTATCTCTCTATTTAAGTTGATCTCTCATGTATTTTTTCTCTTTGTGTTTGATTTTTCCCATTTATAATTTGTTCCTAGAATTTATCTATAGTATTGAATTAAAAATTTTTTCAATTACTATTATATATATTTCAAAGATTGTCATTTACAAAATTTTAAACTGGTTAATTTTTCATATCTACATAACATTATTTAATTTCTAGCTCTTTGGCTCACATTTTTTTTTTTTTAAAGATCTTATTTATTTGACAGAGGGAGAAAGAGAGCACAAGCAGGGGGACCGGCAGGCAGAGGGAGAAGCAGGCTCCCTGCTGAACAGGGAGCTCCATGTGGGTCTTGATCCCAGGATGCTGGGATCATGACCTGATCTGAAGTCAGACACTTAACTGACTGAGCCACACAGGCGCCCTAGACTTATTACAGTCTTTATTTGTACCACACAATGATTTCACCAGGTGTTCATTCAATTCCCGGTGGTTAAATTTTTACAATTACTTTTTACATTGAGAAAATTATAGATTCACACACAATTGTAAGAGATAACAGAAACCCCACTGTACCTTTACTATTTCCCCTAATGGCAACAACTTGCAAAACTATAGTATTATATCCCAACCAGGAATCTAACAATGACACATCAAGATACAAAATATGCTCCTCAACACAAGGATACCTTCTGTTGCCCTTTTACAGCTTCACTCACTTCCCTCTCACACTCATCCTTCCTTTACTCCTGGCAACTACTAGTCTGTTATCCATTTCTGTAATTTTGTCATTTTAACAATGTTATATAAATGGAATCAGATAGCATATAACCTTTTGGGACTGTCTCGCCACCCCTGCCTTACTGCTGTAAAGCAGATAATTATCTGGAGATTCATCCAAGTTGTTGCATGTATCAGCAGTTCAGTCTTTTTTAGTTGGTGAGTGGTATTCCCTAGTATGGATGTACCAGTTTGTTTTACCACTTACCTGCTCAATGTGAAGGACATCTGGGTTGTTTCCAGTTTGGGGCTATTATGAATAAAGCTGCTATAAACATTTGTGTACAGGCTTTCAGTGAACTTGAGTTTTTATCTCTTTCAGATAAATACCCAGGAGTGCAATTACTGGAACAGATTATAGTTGTATATTTAGTTTTTTAAGAAACTGCCAAACTGTTTTCTAGAGTAGCTGTACTCTTATACCTTCCCACCAGACATGCATGCATGGGAGTTCCAGATTCACTACATTTTTTTTTTAAAGATTTTATTTATTTATTTGACAGAGAGAGATCACAAGTAGGCAGAGAGGCAGGCAGAGAGAGAGGAGGAAGCAGGCTCCCTGCTGAGCAGAGAGCCCGATGTGGGACTCGATCCCAGGACCCTGAGATCATGACCTGAGCCGAAGGCAGAGGCTTAACCCACTGAGCCACCCAGGCGCCTGATTCACTGCATTTTTGCCAGCATTTGGCATTAACTTTTAATTTTAACATTCTAACAGTGTGTAGTAATGTCTCATATTGTAGTTTTAATTTGCATTTCTGTAATGGCTAATGATGTTGAACATCTTTTTATATGCTTATTTGGCATCTGCATATCCTCTTTGCTGAAATATCTGTTCATGTCTTTAGCCTACTTTCTGACTAGATTGTTTTCTATTATTGAGTTATTAAGAGCTCTTTATATATTCTGGATACTAGTCCTTTGTTAGGCATTTTCTTCTATTCTCTAGCTTGACTTTTCATATCTTAACAAGGTCTTACATAAACCAAACATTTTTAATTTTGATGAAATACAATTTATCCATATCCCCTTTTATGACTGTGCTCTTGGTGTCAAGTCTAAGAACTCTTTGCCTAACCCAATTTTTTGCCTACTAAAGATTTTCTTTCCAGTTTATGTTTTCTATTTAGGTCCTTGATCCATTCACAGTTAGTTTTTGTGTATGATTCTTTTTCCTTTGGTTTGGCCCATGATGTGCACTTGTTCTACCACCAGTTGTTCGAAAAGGCTGTCTTTCATCCCAAGAACTACTTTTGCTCCTCTGCCGAAATCAGCTGGGTGTATTTGTATGCCTGTTCTGGGTTCCCTGTTTTGTTCCCCTGGTCTGTATCTTTCCGTCTGCCAATATCACAGCCTTGATTAGTGTGGCTATAAAATTAGTCTTGAAATCAGGGGTCTGATTCTTCCCACTTTATTCTTTTTCAACACTGTTTTAGCTATTTTTGTTCCTTTGGCCGTCTCATATAAATTTTAGAATAATCTTGTCCATATCTACAAAATATCTTGCTAGAATTTTTATAGGAATTAACATTAAACCTGAATATCAATTTGGGAAAATCTGACATCTTTACTATGTACTCCTCATTCATTTAGATCTTCTTTGTTTTCTTTTATCAGCTTTGTGTAGTTTCAGCACACAAATCTTACAGCTATTTTGTTAGATTTACATCTAAGGATTTCATTTAAAAAAAAAAAAAAAGATTTTATTTAAATATTTTAGAGCTAGGCAGTGCACAAACAGGGGAAGAAACAGAGGGAGAGGGATAAGTATACTCCACACTCAGTCCAGAGCCTGACATGGGGCTTGATCCATGATCCTGAGATCATAACCTGAGCCAAAATCAAGAGTTGGGTGCTTAAGCAACTGAGCCACCTAGGTGCTCCAAGGATTTCACTTTTTTGAGCTATTGTGAATCGTATTATATTTTTAATTTCCATGTCCATTTGTTCATAGCTAGCATGTAATAGACCTAGAATTTATTTTTATATATTTATCCTATATTCTACAACCTAGTTGAACTTACTCATTAGTTCTAAGAGTTTATTAAATACTGAGATTTTCTATTTAGACAATCATGGAACGTGCAAGTAAGTACACCTGTATTTCTTCCTTTCTGATTTGTGTGCCTTTTATTTCCTTTTCTTGTCTGGTTGCACTAGCTAGAACTTCCAGCATTATGTGAGATAAGGGTAGTGAGAACAGACATCCTGGCCTTATTCCTGCTTTTATTGGGGTAAACATTCAGTCTTTCATTATGAAGTATAATGTTTGGCTCCATGTTGGGGATACAAGGCAAAAAGAAAACCCAGTTGTTCCACAAGATTTGAGGTCCCTAGATGGACTGCTTTCTTTCCCCCACCTTCACAATTTTTTTTTTTTAAGATTTTATTTATTTGTTAGAGAGAGAGAGAAAGAGAGAGAGAGAGAGAACATGAGCAGGGGTAGGGGCAAAGGGAGCAAGGAGTAGCAAGGAGCCTGATATGGGAACCTGGGATCATGACATGAGCTAAAGTCGGATGCTTAACCAACTGAGCCAGCCACCCAGGAGCTCCCTGAACAGGTCTTTTAATGGCCTCTGCCAGTAGAGTAAATTTAGGATATCACAGTTCTAATCACTGTACCAGAAGGCAGTTTGCCATACCTCTTCACAACTCCTTAGGCTTCCCTCCTCCCCCATTCAATTATGGCATCTCCCCTGGCTTCAAGTTCTGTCTCTTTTGGGGGCATTTTAGTATCCAGTTACTGCTCAAAAACTCATCTCTCAGGCACCATTCTCTATTCACTGAGGCCAACAGGCCCACAGTTTCAGCTTCACCCAGTGACTTGTATCTCTCCTATTTTTGGTCCATGAAGGTGGTTATTTTGTCCTTGAGCCCAAATATGTTGATTTCTACTTTATATATTTTATTTCTTCCTATGTGTCTGGAACACAGGGTATGTGTCAAAAGTTTGAACACAGTAAATCATCTTGATTGGAAGTCCCAAAGCACATTTTCTATGTAATTTATTTATAGAGTAAGTCTGGGAACTTTAGAATTAGACTTTACTTTGTCTTTGGTCATACACTAATAAAATACTAGTTCACCCAGGGCATATCTGTAGTAATTCACCTATATTCATTTTCTTCTTTGATGTTGAATGTGACTATCTAAAGATCAATGGACTTGGAATTAGAAAACATTAGTCCAAAATCTTACTCTTTTATAGTATAACCTTGGTCAAGTCACTTAAATTTTATGCCTCTCAGATTTTTTTTAATAGTTTTTTTTTTTTTTTAAGATTTTATTCATTTATCTGATGGAGATCACAAGTCAGCAGAGAGGGTTGGAAAGAAGCAGGCTCCCCACTAGGCAGAGAGCCTGATGCGGGGCTCAATCCCAGGACCCTGGGACCATGACCTGAGCCAAAGGCAGAGGCTTCAACCCATTGAGCCACCCAGGCGCCCCTCTCAGATTTAAAAAAATACATTTTATTTTTATTATTTATTTGACAGACAGACAGAGAGGGAACACAAGCAGGGGGAGTGGAAGAGGGAGAAGGTGGCTTCCCGCTGAGCAGGGAACCTGATGTGGGGCTCGATCCCAGGACTCTGGGATCATGACCTAAGCTGAAGGCAGGAAGGCAAAGTGTTAATGACTGAGCCACCAAGGCACTCTGCCTCTCAGATTTTTAATTAATACCCCAGGATTATAATGGAAATAAATGATAGGTTTGTTAAATTAGATAACTAGCCTACGGTAGCCTTTCTATAAGTCAAAGAGAATGCTTTAGACAAGAACATCAGTACTTGCACCCTGAACTCCTGAGCAGGGCTTTAAGTCTTTAGTCCCTGTTTTCTTTCAAATCGAATCTTAGGACACTTGATCATAAAATCAGATCAAACAAGAGAGTTGGGCGGGGGGGGGGGAGGATTATCCTACCAGAAAGTCTCACTAATGAAATGAGGGCAGAAAAGAACTTTGGTTTAGCCAAACGGATTCTAACTCAAATATTTACTGCACATCTATTATGTGCGAGGTGTTTTCATACTCATTATCTTGTCAAATATTCACAGTCTTGTTCACCTTTTTGAACAAGGCAGGCCATATAGAGAAAGCACAGTCCTTCCAACAATCCTGGTCATACAGTGATTGTTATAGCTACTCTGTAAACAAGGAAATGAAAGCCAAGAAAAGTTAAGTAATTTATCAAAGATCTCATTATTTATTAGTGGTCAAGATATCTGTGCCTGTGCAGTTATCTGTAATGGATTCTGGACTCTTTACATAATTTCTTTAAAATATTTTCATCTTAGATAAAAGACACATACAGGATTGCAGGGAGGAAAAGAACAGGATTGCAAGGAGGGAAAGGACAGGATTGCAAGGAGGGAAAGGACAGAATTCTTATCCCTTTCCAGGGCCCTGACATCTTAAGGGAAATGGCAAACCTCTTAAGAAAGCAATTAGACTATATTCTCTATAGCCATTAGCAAAGTGAATTCAAATGGATGTCTCCTCCCAGTGACGGGCTCCTCTGATTACTGCATTACGAATTTGAATTTGAACAGGGAAAGAGTCCACTTATTTCTAGACAATGAAGACTTAGAGATAGTCATCTCATTAATAAGGGCAGATGAGCACAGCTGTATATAGAAAGCAGCAATACAATTTGAAGATGAATGTTACTCGTGCTCTTGAAACAGCTGGGCAGGAACACATGTTTATAAATCTGTCTTCTTCCTCTAGTATAAGCTGCAAACCCTAGCAATAATGAATGAGCTGAAAAGAAGACAGGTCAGACATAATGCTGGAAATGGAAGAGGGGAAGTGGAAAAATTCTAATATAGAAAAACAAAATGGAGGCTTGTTTAAATGTCAAACCAAACACATTTTTCTGAAGTGTAACTCTCTTCCTACAAGGTTCAGAGTTGAGACAGCTGGAAGAATAAGAGGACAGGAAGGAAAAAGCAGAAAATAACACTTAACAGACTTAGTTTCTCTATTAGGGCAGCATGTAGGCTGACGAGAAAGAAAAATTGGTTTCCATTTTAGAAAGTGTGTGAGTGTGTGTGTGTGTTTTAAACCAGATCCACACTCTATTGAGGTGTTTTTTTTTTTTTAATTTTTTTTAAAGTCATCTCTACACCCAACATCTGAACTCACGAATCAAGAGTCACATGCATGCTCTATGGATTGAGCCAGCCAGGCACCCCCGAAAACTTCCTATTTTGAATCAGTGTTCACAAAATAAGGAAAAGCTTGGCATATTTAAAGATAATAATGCTAAAAATAGTAGTAATAAATAGTGCTTTGTTTCTCTAGATGTTTATTTTCCAAGAATCTTACAGACATAATCTCATTAAACATTACTGATTTTTAAAGTGCTGAGTATTCTCTCTTCTTACAGGTGATAGATACTGCAGCAAAGTAAAGGGGAAATGACTAAGTATGAGGCAGTAGTCAGGTTCTGCCCATCTCAGGAAGAGTGGTGTTGAGAAAAAAAAAACCAATCCCAAAGCAGCACTGTTTTCTT
Source organism: Mustela putorius furo (assembly GCF_011764305.1). Classification (NCBI taxonomy): domain Eukaryota; kingdom Metazoa; phylum Chordata; class Mammalia; order Carnivora; family Mustelidae; genus Mustela; species Mustela putorius. The sequence goes on along the minus strand of NW_025422045.1, from coordinate 8,351,455 downwards.
TCAGAGGATAATTCAAAGCCTCAAAACAGTTGCACAACCAAGACTGATCCAAGCACAATAATAGAAAGAATAAATTTTATCTCCAGGGCCCTCACTTTTACCACTTCTCCTAGCACCTTGTTTCTCTCAGGGACCTAGTACCTCCACGCTCAGGTGACTCTCTTTGCTTTCTGTTTTTTGGGTTTTTTTTTTTTTTTTAACACATTTTTATTTTTCATTTTATTTTATTTTTAAAAGATTTTATTTATTTAACAGAGAGATAGAGAGAGAGCACAAGTAGACAGAGTGGCAGACAGAGGGAGAGAGAGAGAGAAGCAGGCTCTCCATTGAGCAAGGAGCCCAATGCAGGGCTCGATCCCAGGACCCTGTGATCATGACCTGCGCTGAAGGCAGTCGCTTAACTGACTGCTTCACTCAGGCACCCCTTACACACATTTTTAAAAAAGATTTCATTTATTTGAGAGAGACAGCAAGGGGGAGGAGCAGAGGGGAAAGTTAGAGGGAGAGAATCTCAAGCAGACTCCCTGCTTAGCGCAGAGCCCACTGCAGCTGATCCCAGGACTCTGAGATCATGTCCTCAGCTGAAGTGAGATGCTCAACTGACAGCCACCCAGGTGCCCCCTGACATTACCTTTCAAAAAGTACATGCTCTTTGACCCAACAAATCCTCCTGTGGTATTTACTCGTAAATATTCTCAGTGTAAAATATGAATGAAATATTTGCTGCAGTAGTGTTTAACAGCAAAAAATGGGAACCAAACTAAAAGTCCTTCAATGAGGGACCAATTAAATCCATTTCGGTACATCCACACAATGGAATACTACGCAGCTGTTAAAAATGAAGCAACTATAAATAAACTGCTATGGGACAAATTCTGAGATATACAGGTGAGTGAAAAAGAACCAAGGTACAGAACAGTAACCATAGTATGTTACCATCTATGTTTAAAAAAAAGTATATAATAAGGTATTTACAAGTGCATAGAAGGTCACTGGAAGGATAAATAAACTAGCAATAGCAGTCTTGTCCAGGGAGGGAAACTGCGTGGCTGGCAAGAGACTCAGGCAAGAGAAAGTTTTCATTGTCTACTCATTTTACCTTTGAATTTTGCCCCATATGCATGTCTTATGTATTAAAAAAAAAAAAGTTAATTTGGTAGAATTCCAAAGATGTTCTAAAAATTCTCCTTTTAGGGTGTGTGGGTGGCTCAGTTGGTTAAATGTCCAACTCTTGATTTCAGTTCAGTCCATGATCTCAGGGTTGTGAGATTCCCCCGTTCAATTCTCCCTCCCCATCTCTCTCAGCCCCTCTGCACCAACTTCTTCTCTAAAAAACAAAAAAACCAAAAACCCCCCACAAATGAACAACAAAAAACTCCTTGTAGGCAAAAGTGCAGGCAATACTGGACTTGAAAAGGGCATACAAGTGGCATGATAGACACTATCTCTGAAAAAAACCTGTCTCATTTCCTCTATAATGGTCAACCTCTCTTTACTCAATTCAGAGTATCGGAGAGATTGTGGCAGTTCTAAAATATGTCTATAAATTCTTTGATAATTCTTCCTTCAAAAAAGGAAGAGACAATTCTCCTCACCTTGAATGTGGGTTACCTAGCAACTTGCTTCTAATAAACAGAATGTGGTCGAAGCAATGTGTATGACTTAGAGTAGTTGATGAAAGGAACTGTGGTCTCCTCCTTGGTTTTTCTCTTGGGGAAGCCAGCTGCTGTGATGTGAGGACACTCCAGCAGGCCACCCTATGGAGAGGTCCATGAGACTAGAAACTGAGGCCTCCTGCTAACAGCCATGTGAGTGAGCCAACTTGGAAGAGGATCCTTCAAGTTTAGACAGGCTTTCAGATGATGGCCAAGCCTGGTAGCATCTTGACTGCAACCTCATGAGAGACCCTGAGACAGAACCAACCCCCTAAGCCACTCCTGAACTCTTGACCCACGAAAACTATAGGAGATAATATTTATTTATGCTTTGGGGGTAATTTGTTACTATATAATAGATAACCTAGAGCAGTGTCTTACCCTGAATAGACAAAGAATTCATTTAACTTATTTCTTCCTGGAGCAAATATTTATTGAGCATCTATTATTTGCCAGGCATTATGTTAAGTATTGTATTAACAAAAAACAGCAACAAAGATACCGAGGTACATTCCTGGGCTTAAATATTTATTAAAAGCCTACTCTGTGGAATTCACTGGACAAAGTACTGAAGAACAAAGGTTAATAAGGCCAGCTGCCTGTCCTCAACATAAGGGACTGATAAAGGGAAAGGGCAGGGTATAAAGCTCTCAAGTTACTCCAATAGGCTTGAGTTTTCAAATGAAAACAAACATTTGCCTATGTGCTACTTTTTAAAAACTTTTTTAGAAAATTTATTTACTCGAGAGACAGAGAGAGAAAGAGCACGAGCAGGGGAAAGAAGGAGAAGCAGGCTTGATACAGGGCTCCAGTACAGCACCCCAGGATCATGACCTGAGCCAGAGTCAGACACTTAATCAACTGAGTCACCCAGGTGCCCTGCCTATATGCCCCTGCTTTAAAATCTTATTTCAATCCCAATTTTCAATCCTGGTTGATGCTGACAACTACTCCCTGGAAAAATGAAGGTTAGCATGCATGTATCTCTCTTTCACATTATTTATTCATTCAACAAATGAACATCTACCTACTCTGGGCCAGTCACTGTTCTGAAGTGATGGGATATAGCAATGCACAAAACATATAGTCCTTGCTCTTCTACACAATTTATATTCAAACAATGGGAGAAAGACAATAAATAAGTGAACAAGTAAGTATATATTCTACAGTGGCAAGCCTATGGAGAAAAAGAAAACAGAAGCAGACGAAAAGAGAATGTGAGGGGTGGGATGTTGCTATTTTGTAAAGGAGGTTAAGAAAAGCCTTACTGAGAAGGTGACATTCAAGGTGAGATACTTGATGGAGGGAGAGAGTGAACTGTGTGGATATTAGAATGAAGAACACTTCAGGCAGAGGAAAATGCAGGCCCTTTAATGGAAATGTGCCTCACATGTTCTGAGGAACGGCAAAATGGATATGAGGATACAGGGAAGTTAGACAAAGAGATGAAGTCAGAGACATGAAGGCAGGCCAGATCAAGTAGATCAGGGGTTGAGGGACAGAAACAGGCAGCAGACTGGATTTGGCGCTGGGGCCATAGCTTCCCGACCCCTAACTCCATGCAGGGAAATGATGGAAGCCAGAGGGAGACAGTATACATGCCCAGACTTTGGCCTCAGCATGCATTCTTCCACTGAAACAAAACTCTAAGTGAGAGCTAACTGAGATATTTTACTGGTATTAGGCACTCAGAATTTGTTAAACGGATAAAATAAAAAAGTAGGGCGCCTGGGTGGCTCAGTGGGTTAAGCCTCTGCCTTCGGCTCAGGTCATGGTCTCAGGGTCCTGGGATCGAGGCCTGCATCAGGCTCTCTTGCTCAGCAGGGAGGCTGCTTCCCCCCTCTCAGCCTGCCTCTCTGTCTGTCCATGATCCCTCTCTCTCTCTGTGTCATATGAATAAATAAAATCTTTAAAAAAAAAAAAAAAAGAAATATCAGTTTGGGACCCAAAATAACATTTAACTTTCTACAGAAAAATGGTTTGAGTCCCCCCACAAAATGTTTTGAAGATTAACTCTGGAATACAAGCCATTTATAAGCTGAGGACTCTCCATATACAGATGACATTTTAATCTTTTTGCTAATGACCCAGTGCATTATACTACATATAATTATCTATGATGCAGTAAAGAGATGTCCCTTTAAAGGTTTGGTGCCTTGCTGGCTCAGTGGGTGGAGCATGATCTTGGGGTTACATGAGTTTAAGCCCCATGCTGGAGGTAGAGTTTACTTAAAAAACAAACCAAAACAAAACAGACCTATTTTTAAAAAGGTTGGAGTATTAAGAGTTAATAACCCTCTATTAATTGTAACCAAATTGCTCTGTTGGATTTTTGTGTTTGGCTTTTCCGTCTCTTTTCTGGTTGTTAGCAGTAACTTTTTCTTGTCATTGATTTGTCTACCTTTCACAGTAGCAATCCTTCCCTTATCACCAACTTTTGTATCTCACCCAACTTCTTTCTCTTAATCTACTCTAGAGGAAATCAGGGAGTCAACACTCAGATAGCTCAATCATTAGCCCTATGAGTCCTCTTATCTGACTTATGGGCTACATACATTCTATATCCATTAATGTCATGATTCTCTTAAGACTCTGTTATATTTGAATTCAAAGTTCATGGGGAGGGGCACCTGGCTGGCTCAATCGGTAAAGCATTCAACTAAGGGTTGTGAGCTTAAGCCCTAAGGTGGGTATAGAGATAGCTAAAAAAAAATTTTTTTTAATCTTTTTAAAGATTTTATTTATTTGTTAGAGAGAGAGAGAGTGTACAAGCAGGGGGAGTGGTAGGCAGAGGCAGAGGGAGAAGCAGGCTCCCCGCTGAGCAAGGACCCTGGGATCATGACCTAAGCCAAAGGCAGCTGCTTAATCAACTGAGCCACCCAGGTGTCCCTAAACTAACAACAGCAAAAAAAGTTCATGGGGAAAAATTCTATTACTGGTAGACAAAGGAATCAGTCAGATAAATCATTTCTGGTGACTCCCTACAACTAAGTTTGTCAGGGAGCTTTGAATGTTGTATTACACGTGTATGTGGTCAATATCCAATAATTTTTTTTAAACTGAAGACTTGTTTTTATCCCTGTTTTAAGTATGTTATTTCTACCAATGGGCAATGAGGGTTTCAGTACAGATGCCGAGAATGCCTAGGCAAGGCTACAAAATGAAACATACATCTTTAGGTCTCTCTTAGAGAAACTAAAAAGCATTGTTTAAGGCAGTGGTTCTCCAAGTGTGGTTCAGGGACCCTGGGGAGTCCCAAAGACAGTTTCAAGGGGTCAGCAAAGTCAAACCTATTTTCATTATAATATTAAAACAAATTTATCTTATTATTTTCATTCTCTCCTGCATAAGAGTTGTTCAGAGGCTGCATAACGTATTTTGACAAACCAAAGTAAATCCAGCTTATCTTCTATTAGGTCATACATTTAAATTATTTGTCAATACATTTAAAACATTTTTCTCACTGGGGCGCCTGGGTGGCTCAGTGGGTTAAAGCCTCTGCCTTCCGCTCAGGTCATGATCCCAGGGTCCTGGGATAGATCCCCACATTGGGCTCTCTGCTCAGCAGGGAGCCTGCTTCCCTTCCTTTCTCTCTGCCTGCCTCTCTGCTACTTGTGATCTCTGTCTGTCAAATAAATAAATAAAATCTTTTTAAAAAACCCAAAACATTTTTCTCACTAAATATTTTTATTTTAGAAAAAAAAATATATAGTAAGGTTTTATTTATTTGTGTGTGAGAGAGAGATAGAGACAGGGAACTCAAGCAGGGATAGCAGCAAAGGGAGAAGCAGGCTCCACAATGAGCAAGGACTCAATCCCAGGGTGGGATTGTGACCTGAGCCGAAGCCAGATATTTAACCAACTGGGACACCCTGTTGTCCCTAGAAACTATATTTTTCATAAACAATGTTCACATATAATAGGGTTTTTTTACTATTGTTTTTAAATGTGTTAATAAATACGTAGTTTAACAGTTCCTCAATTTTAATTCCTATTATGATAAACATCGAGCTATAGTATCAATAAACAAAAGCTCTTAGAAGTCATTAATATTTATCTATATGCTTATTTAGTAATCTCTACTCCCAACGTGGGGATCAAACTTATAAACCTGAAATCAAGAGTCACATGTTCTCCCAACTGAGCCAGCCAGAAACCCACTTAATAATTATTAAGAGTGAAAGGAATATTGAGTATAAAACATATTAGGGGGCGCCTGGGTGCCTCAGTCGTTAAGCATCTGCCTTCGGCTCAGGTGGTGATCCCAGAATCCTGGGATCAAGTCCCGCATCAGGCTCCCTGCTCTGCCAGGGGTGCAAGAAGCCTGCTTCTCCTCCACTCCCTCTGCTGTGTTCCCTCTCTTGCTGTGTCTCTGTCAAATAAAATCTTAAAAAACAAAACCAAAAACTGATGCCATTTTCTTTTTTTTTTTTTTTGACACACACACACACACACACACACGACTTGATCTCACCACCCTGAGCTGAAATCAAGAGTCAGATGCTTAACTGACTAAGCCACCCAGACCCCCCAACCTTTTTCTTTTCCTCAAATGAACTCAACACCTACTGTGGGGCTTCAAATCATGGCCCTCAGATCAAGAGCCGCGTGTTCTACAGACTGAAGCAGTCAAGCACCCCTATTTCTGCCTTTTTATAGAGATGTTAACAGAGCTGCTGCTACCTTCATGCCGGGAGACAGAAAATTGGGGACTGGCCAGTTCTACCACTACTGTCAGTTTTGCCTTGTGGAGATGGGCATGTCCAGCTGGAATTCTCCTAAATTATGAGAATTCAGGGCCTGAAGAGAAGAGGCAACTGATGAACTGGAAAGGAAGCAGGGAACTTCGGCATAACTAGAAGGGATCAGGGGCTGAAAGGGGAGGAAGCAGAGCTGGCTTTCAGTGGCATCTGGATAACAATCAGTCACTATGGCCTGTCACTCTGGCTTAGAACTCCTTGAATTCAATGTCTTCCTCTCCATTCCCACCACAACCATCAGAGTCCAAGTCCTTATTAACTCAACTGAAGACTATTACAATAGCCTCTGACTTGTGTCCCTAACTCCAGGTTTTAATTCTTTTTGTCAGTCCAGCTGGTAAATCACTATCAGATTAATCTACTTCATACACTGCTTTCATGCAATTAGCCAGCAAATACGTATCACTTATTATTCTCCATCATTGTGCCAAGCACTATTGGAAATTCAAAATTTTTACTGAATTGACAGTTTTACTCTTTTGGGGTGGTGGGGGAAGAAAAATGAATATACATAAAATCATAAGTAAAAAATGCTGAATAATAAAAAAAGCTGGGGCGCCTGGGTTGCTCAGTGGGTTAAAGCCTCTGCCTTCGGATCAGGTCCTGGTCCCAGGGCCCTGGGATCGAGCCCCACATCAGGCTCTCTGCTCAGCAGGGAGCCTGCTCCCCCCCCCCCCCGCTCGCTCTCTGCTTGCTTGTGATTTCCGTCAAATAAATAAATAATCTTAAAAAAAAAAAAAAGCGCATACTGTGGTAGAGCCAGGAAGTGTACGTAGATCAAAGAAGGAAGAATAAGTAGGATTTTGTAAATCTTAAGAGGATCTGGGATGAGCACAGCACCTGTAAGGAAGAGTGAAGTCATGTAATGATGAGCTGAGGCTGTGTTAGAGATATAAAGTCAGTCTAATACTTGATGCTAAATAAATACTTGTTAGTTGTTTGATTGGTGCACTAATCCATTGTTACAGATAGAAAACAAGGTAAAAACTTGATTGGTTTGTGCTGGGTTGCTTAATTTACCCTCCCCCAACAACTATTACTCATCTACTATTTTCTAAATATGGTAAGAATGAAGGTTATGGTTTTCAGCCTCTTTGTTAATAATCCCTTGACTCATTTTACACAATTCCCATGCCCCTTCTTCCCAAGTCATTCTTTATATGTAATGTACACATTTTTGTTTGTATATATTCATACAAAATGTATATTATTTTGATTTCATGTATTTTAATTTACATATATAGGATTATGTTACGGATTTCATTGTTTGTTTTTTTAAGCTTGGCACTATGTTGTTAAGAATCATCTATACTGGGGCATCTGGTTGGCTTAGTTGGTTAAGTGGCTGCCTTTGGCTCAGGTTCTGATCTCGGGGTACTGGGATCAAGTCCTGCATTGGGTTTCCTACTCAGCCAGGAGTCTGCTTCTTCCTCTCCCTCTGCCCCTCCCTCTGCTAGTGCTCTCTCAAATAAATAAGACCTTTTAAAAAAACAAAGAATAGGGGCGCCTGGGTGGCTCAGTGGGTTGAGCCGCTGCCTTCGGCTCAGGTCATGATCTCAGGGTCCTGGGATCGAGCCCCACATCGGGCTCTCTGCTCAGCGGGTAGCCTGCTTCCTCCTATCTCTCTCTGCCTGCCTCTCTGCCTACTTGTGATCTCTGTCTGTCAAATAAATAAATAAAATCTTAAAAAAAAAAAAGAATAATCTTTATTGTTATATATAACCCACAAGATTATCTGTAATGTTTATACCTATCATTTAATAATCAATATGTAATAAGTTCCTATCAGTAGTTAGGGGCTATGGTAGAAGCCATTGTCCCTATCCTAGCCTAATGTATCTTACGGTTTAGCTGGAACAGATAAACACTCAAAAAAAAATAACATGCTGTCAGGTAACAATGGATAAAGACAGAGTAAAGTTTGGCTGAAGAGCTGATTGAACTATACCTTGCCATAACATGATATATTTAGTAAAAGAGAAAAGACAGGAAGGATGTGGCATCTAGATTTAAATGAACTAATACAAAGTTGTAAAAGAAAGTTTTAAACATTTTTAGACTTTCCTCTAGATGGTGCTAGAGCAATCATATTATCTTTTATAACTGAAGTTTCCTTCAAAATTATATAAAGGGTAGGAGGTAATTTATGACTCCTTAGCACCTAATAGCTCCTCTACCAGTTTTATTGCCCTTTCGTTCCTAGTCTTGGACAGTGAGAAATCCTGGACATTGCTAAGAAATTAAAACCACAGACAACTCAAACACCAGTGTTTTCTCATCCAATCTACAAAGAGCTATAAATTCAAAGCAATGTGGTATTGGTGTTTGTTGGGAAGTAGAAAAAAGGGACTGAATAATTTTCAGTCTCTGCTTCCAGAAAGTTTGTAACCTACAATTAAGTACAATAGGCAAAACTCTTAATATAAAGCAGAAGACATTATTACCAGCAATGTTTACCACTACTAATCTAACATATAACAGGAATGCACAGAGTAGGTAATGAATATTCTAACCTGTTTAAGGAAATAAGGGGCTGTTTAGGGACTAGCAAGAAGTTTTTAAAGATTGGCTTAAATTAAAATCTTTGGACATCCATATAACATACACCCTAAATTCTGTTATATATTATTAGGTATTTGGACCAAATGGAATCCCTGTTTAGGAACAGCCACACTGTTCATTCTGTACAGACTTTCAGTATCTTAGGTAATATGACACAGAGATAGAGAGATATGAACTGAACTCTAGGATTTCATGTTATGAGGTGTTGTGTTTGTTTTTTTTTAAAGATTTATTTATTTACTTGACAGGCAGAGATCACAAGTAGGCAGAGAGGCAGGCAAAGAGAGAGAGAGAGAGAGGAGGAAGAAGGCTCCCCGCTGAGCAGAGAGCCTGATGCGGGGCTCAATTCCAGGACCCTAGGATCATGACCCAAGCCGAAGGCAGAGGCTTAACCCACTGAGCCACCCAGGCCCCCCGAGGTGTTGTGTTTTTTTTAAAAAGATTTGTTTATTTGAGAGAGAGGGAGAGAATCTCAAGTGACTCATCACTGAGTGAGGAGCTGAACTGGGACCTGATCCTATGGCCCTGAGATCATGACCTGAGCAGAAATCAAGAGTTGGGCACTCAGCCAACTGAGCTGCTCAGGTGCCCCTTTTTGGTTTGCTTTTAAAAAATACCCTGTAAGGGCGCCTGGGTGGCTCAGTGGGTTAAGCCGCTGCCTTCGGCTCAGGTCATGATCTCAGAGTCCTGGGATCGAGTCCTGCATCGGGCTCTCTGCTTGGCGGAGAGCCTGCTTCCCTCTCTCTCTCTCTCTGGCTGCCTCTCCATCTACTTGTGATTTCTCTCTGTCAAATTAATAAATAAAATCTTTAAAAAAAAAAATACCCTGTGAATAGAAACAAAACAAGAGGGGAGCATCTCTAGAAAACTCCCGTGTTGGTATCTGGAGAACACCTAAGAGAAACTTCTACCTGGGCTGCCTCCATCAGTTACTACTGCCGGGACAGTTTACAAACCTTTAGGTCATCTTATATCCTTGCTCCATTAAAGATGCTTTCTCCCTGTATAATCCTCTTGACAGCTCTGTCACAATCTTTGCCCTCCAATGCTAGTGATGAATGGGCTTGGAATGCCCCCACTGAATAGAGGCTGAGCAATGGTTCACTGTTCCTTACTAATAAGAGCATAAAATTAGGCATCAATTTCAGTTACCTGATCTCCGAGCTAAAAAATAACTACTAAGCTAATAAAGAGCTGGTGTGAATTGCTCACCTTATCCAGAATCACCCTTTTGGGAAAAGCTGAAAACTAACTGAGCTCTGTAGTTTAGCCAAAAGTGATCTCTTTTAGTTCTCAATTGTATGGCATCTGCTGAATGCATTATTTTTTGTTTAAAGATTTTATTTATTTATTTGACAGAGAGAGATCACAAGTTGGCAGAGAGGCAGGCAGAGAGAGAGGAGGAAGCAGGCTCCCTGCTGAGCAGAGAGCCCGATGCGGGACTCGATCCCAGGACCCTGAGATCATGACCTGAGCCGAAGGCAGCAGCTTAACCCACTGAGCCACCCAGGCGCCCCTGCTGAATGCATTATTAATAGGGCTCTTCATACACACTATTTGGTGGTATAGTTACTTGCCTATATTTACTTGAAAATAATCAGTTACAAGATTTCCTGAAAAGGAGCTCTCATAAACAAAGCAAATGTGAAAAAACAACTCCATAAATCTTAGAAAACAAAGCTGCCTATTTGGCATTACATGGCAAAAATGTGACAGGGTATAAATTTCTTTTTATTCCATCCCATTTAGAAGTATACAGGACTAGCCTGAGGTAAAGTTGTTCAAGATGTTCTTTGACTTAGTAAAGGTTTTAATGTAACCAAATCAGTAGATCTTTTTTCTTTGTGATTTCTTCCACTACTTTTATGGTTAGCCTTTTCATCTAGAAATCTGGAATTTATGTATTATTTTAATTAAGTGGCTTTATAAAAATCAAACGTATCTCTTTATAATAAATCTTGAATTTATATGTGTATGTGCATGTTTATATGTATAAACACATACATACAAATAAACTTATCTATTTTGGACTTTTTTAAAATCTTTTAAAAATTAAGATATATGGGAAGGATGGGGTGGCTAGGTGATGGACACTGGGGAGGGTATGTGCTATGGTGAGAGTATTTTTAGTTTTTTATTAGTTTTAAGTAAATGGCAAAAAATTGCCCTCTTATCAACCCCAATATACATACTGGACACTATCATCTATCTAATCATGTTAGCTATTTTCAGTATCAGGTGAAGATGTAAATCCTGAAAGGTTTTTCCTCAAAGTTTTATAGTCTCCTTTTTCAAAGTTCTGTGTAATGGTTTCTCTCTCTTTACTGATTCCCAACGCCTCAGCTTCCTACTTTTAGGAGGTTGAGATGTTAAAGACAACTTACTGGAGTTTGTAAAGAGGATCTCTCTCCCTTTAACACATGGTTGTCCTATTCTACAGGTAACTTTTGCTTACAGATTTCTTTTTCCTATGGATTTTCTGTACCTCCTCTAAATTTAATCTAGCTTCGATCCTAAATCCCAAGACTTCCAGATACAAATTTTATGTTGTCTATTGTGATTGAACTTATTTGATTAAAAAAAATTTTTTTAATTTTAAAAAATATTTTATTTTACTTATTTGACAGAGAGAGAGCACAAGCACGAGGAATGGCAGGCAGAGGAAGAAGCAGGCTCCCCATGGAGCAGGGAGCCAGATGCAGGGCCCAATCCCAGGACCCTGGGATCATTACCTGAGCTGAAGGCAGATGCTTAACCAACTGAGCCACCCAGGTGCCCCTGAACTTATTTGATTTAGAAATTAATGATTTACTTTTTATAATTTACCTGATATCCCAAAATGTATCCCTGTGCCTGCTCTATTATTTCAATTTCTAAATAAATGTTCTGATTTAAAATATGATATTAATAACTACACTTTGAAATTATAACTCTTGTCATCTCAATGTAGGTGAGCTCCTGAACAGGGGAGGAAGACTTTCTATTGTCTATCCTTTTTGTACCTTTTGAATGTTGTGCCATTTCATGCATACATGTAAACAATAAAAAGTGGTACCAACACTTCTCTAACCCCCTTGCCCCCGCAATGATGCTGTATTAGAAGAGATAACATCTACATTTTTCTCTTTTCTCTATATAGATATTTAGCAGGTACTCAGTAACGAATAAACAGAATGAATAACCCCAATACAGGCTTAACTCATCACAGAGGATTTTGATAGGAACCACATTTCATCTCTGGCTGATGAGCTGACAGCAGAATAGGAACTCCTCAACTACTTACTCTTCCTTCTTTAAAAGAATAAAAATCTTTGAAAGAATCAGTTAGTTTTTGACACTCATCTCTGTGTGGTTCACCAAATTCTAGCAGCATGGGTAGGCTGTGTGTATGTGTGCTGGGGTTCAAGGAAGTTCAACAATAATGACTTTATGTTACTAAAATGTAGTATAAAGATCTAGAATTTTTAAAGAAACCACAAATAAGCTAAACTGAATCCTGTATTTCTGATGCTTTGTTTAATGTTACAACAATTCTACCTTTTCAAGACTCATCTAAGGGTTAACACTGACTGTAAAAACCAAACACACTATACATATTTTACTTCACTGGGCTCACATTTAAAAGCAAATGTCTGAATTTGTCTGACAGTAAGTTTGAACTGGAGTCAATTCAAATTCTTGCCTTTTATTTATGTCTTGCTGCCAGACAAAATTTGTTGCAGAATTTGCAACAAGCATCCATCTTCCTCTTCTACTTATAAGATGAACCATCAGTAGCATCCTAGAACTTAACTGTTACCATACATTGAGTCTGCTCACTCAGTTGAGATGAAGGCACTAATAAAATCCCACTAAAGTTGTGGAAGAAGTTTCTGAGGCCTAGTAATAGAAAAAGATGCTTAGTCCCTTATTAAATCTCTTATTGCTTGGGGCGCCTAAGGCCTCTGCCTTTGGCTCAGGGTCATGATTCCAGGGTCCTGGGATCGAGCCCCATATCGGGCTCCCTGCTCAGCGGGGAGCCTGCTTCCTCCTCTCTCTCTCTCTGCCTCTCTGCCTTCTTGTGATCTCTCTCTGTCAAATGAATAAATAAAATCTTAAAAAAAAAATCTCTTATTGCTTTTTCTGACTTTTTTTGGCGGGGGGGTGGGTAGGTAGTGGGATGCGAGTGTACAGTGTTTATCCTTAATGGTTTTCAAGATAATAGTTACTACTTACTGGGATGAAAAGTACAGCATAGGGAATACAGTCAATAGTATTGTAATAATGTATGATGACAGATGGTAACTGCATTTATCATGATGAGCATAACATAATGTACAGAACTGTCAAATCACTACACTGTACACCTGAAACATAACACCGCATGTCAACTATATTTCAATAAAAAATAAAAAGCATTGCTTTTAATTAAAAAGTTACCATTTATTATGAAGAGTCTTCCATATATCAAGATTTTTATTTATTTGACATAGAGAGAGAGAGAAAGTGTACCAGTAGGTTGGGTGGTGGGGGCAGAGGGAGAGGGAGAGGGAGAAGCAGGCTTCCTGCTGAGCAGGCAGTCTGATGCAGGGCCTGATCCCAGAACCCTGGGATCATGACCTGAGCTAAAGGCAGATGCTTAACCAACCTACCCACCCAGGCGCCCAAGTCTTCCATATATTATCTCATATTTAATCCTCTCAGCAATCTCCAAAGTATTATCATTCCCATCTCACAGGTGAAGAAATGTAAGGTTAGACAATCTATTCCTGTGTTTCACAGCTAAATAAGATACAAAGCCAGGATCTGAATCAAAATCAGTCTCACTCTAAAGCTTGTATTTTTAACTATGTTGTCTCACAAGATGAGGATATGCTTTCTTGGTTCTCAGCAGCCCACATTTCCAGGTGTAAAACACTAAATGGTCTGTGTACTGCACTTGAGAATAAAATTGTGGACTAGAGTGAAAGACATCAACACTTGTAGGTTTATTTTTGGCTGAGAAGGAGGTTATTGATTTTATGTTTGACCTCTCTCTGCCAGAAAAGAAATAGAAGCAGCAATAAAGCCGCATACTGGTGGCAAAGAGCAGAAGAGGCAAGAAGCAAAAAAGAAAATGTCAAAGTAAAAGGCAGCAAGAGGACAGAAACAGGAAAAAGAGCTAGGGGAAGAAATTCAACAGTGCAAAGCTGGAAGGTTATTATGAGACACATAATGTGTTTCCCTTTGTGAGTATTTTATTGATGATATGAAAAACAAAGCTAAGTTCTTAAAGGGCTGAAAATTTTCAGAAGTATCTTTTTTAAAGTCATGAAAAAAAAAGAAGGGAATGTAATTTGATTAAATCAACCATGACACATCCTTTAATACAGAATGTGTGGTTTTTTTAACAACGTTACAGGAGACAATTTAATGTTATAGGAGAGGGGGCACCTGAGTAGCTCAGTTGGTTAATCATCTGCCTTAAGCATCTGCTCAGGTCATGATCCCAGGGTCCTGGGATGGGGCCCTGCATCAGGCTCCCTGCTCAGTGAGGAGTCTCCTTCTGCCTCTCCCTCTGCTCCTTCTCCTGCTTGTGATCTCCTTCTCTTCCCTCTCTCAAATAAATAAATAAAATCTTTAAAAAAATAAGTTACCAGAAAATGCTCATTATATATTCATCCATAAACAAAGATTACAAATATAAATACACAGAGACAGGTCCCAATTTGTTAAAACTAAAACAAAAAAAAGTATGTGTAATACAATAAAATCCTAATAGTAGTTCTCTCTTCTTTATAATTTATGATTTCTCCCAGATTGTCTATAAAAAGTTTTACCAGTTTTTTGAGAACGATAATTACTACCTATTTTCAAAAGTTCTTCATCACTTCAAACAGAAACTCTGTGACCATTAAACAAAAACTCCCTATTCCCTCTGACTCCTAGCTCTAGTAACTCTATTCTATTTTCTGTCTCCTTAAATTTGCCTATTCTAGATACCTCATCTAAGTGAAATCATATATTATTTGTTCTTTTGTGTCTGGTTTATTTCATTTAGCATGATATCTTCATGGTTTATCCACATTGTAGCATGTGTCAATATTTCATTCCTTTTCATTGCCGAATTAATATCCCATTGAAAGTATACACATTTTGTTTATCTATTCATCTGTTGGTGGACATTGGGTTGTTTCCGTCCATATTCATGTACAAGTTTTGTTTGAACACCTGTTTTCAATTATTTGGGGTCTCTATCTAGGAATGGCATTGCTGGATCATAGGTTAATTCTATGTTTAACTTTTTGAAGAATGACCACAATGTTTTCCACAATGGCTATGACATTTTATGCTCCCATCTATAATCCACAAGGGTTCCAACTTCTTCACATCCTCTCCAACACTTGCTATTGTCTTTTTCTATTTCTTTTTGTGATAACAGCCCTCCTAGTAAGTGTGAAGTATCTCACTGTGGTTTTAATTTACATTTCCCTTGTGATTAAGAATGCTGAGCATCTTTTTGTGCACTTACTGGTCATCTGTATATCTTCTTTGGCAAAATGTCTATTCAAGTCCTCTGCCTTTTTTTTTTTTTTTACTTTTATTTATTTAGTTGGGAGAGAGAGTGAGCAAGAGAGAAAGTGTAGGGGGCGGGGAGGGGCAGAGGGAGAGGGAGAAGCAGGCTCCCCGCTGTACAGGGAACTCTGCAGACTCTTGGGGCTCAATCCTAGGAATCTAAGATCATGACTTGAACTAAAGGCAGACGCTTAACCAACTGAGCCACCCAGGTGCTCCTCCTCAGCTCTGTTTTGAATTGGGTTGTTTGGTATTTTTGCTGTTGGGTTGCAGGAGTTCTTTATATATTGTGGACATTAATCCCCTATCAGATACATGATTTGCAAATACTTTCTCTCATTCTGTTGGCTGTCTTTTGAACTCTCAGTATCTTTTGATGAATAAAAGTTTTTAATTTCAATGGAATCAAATTTAACTATTTTTTTTTCTTTTATTGCCCATGCTTTTGGTGTCCTATCCAAGAAACCAGGCATTTTTTTTTTTTAAGATTTTATTTATTTATTTGTCAGAGAGGGAGCAAGTGAGAGCGAGCACAGGCAGACAGAGTGGCAGGCAGAGTCAGAGGGAGAAGCAGGCTCCCTGCGGAGCAAGGAGCCCAATATGGGACTCGATCCCAGGACGCTGGGATCATGACCTGAGCTGAAGGCAGCTGCTTAACCAATTGAGCCACCCAGGTGTCCCGAAACCAGGCATTTTTAACTCAGTAAAAAATGTAATTAAAAAAAAAAAAAAGACAAAATAATAGTTGCTAGTAGTGGGCTAGAAAATGCAGAAGGAAATTATAGCTTACTACCTCTCATCACGTATTCAAAGTACAGTATAGAAAAGCTCAAAATGAAGACTTTGAGGCATTCACATGCCTCCTCTTATTAGATGTGACTTAGTAGAGGATCTCTTGGTCTAAAGATACATATAAAAATTTCTCTATTTCAACTTTTCAACTTAGTAACTTTTATTTTTTTTTAAAGATTTTATTTATTGGGGCACCTGGGTGGCTCAGTGGGTTAAGCCTCTGCCTTCAGCTCAGGTCATGATCGGGGGTCCTGGGATCGAGTCCCGCGTCCGGCTCTCTGCTCCAAGGGGAGCCTGCTTCCCCCCAAGCCCCCAGCCTGCCTTTCTATGTATTTGTGATCTCTGTCAAATAAATAAATAAAATCTTTAAAAAAAAAGATTTTATTTATATATCTGAGAGAGAAAGCAAGATAGAGAGCACAAGCAGGGAGGAGAGGCAGACTCCCAGCTGAACAGGGTGCCCGATGTGGGACTCAATTCTAGGACCCTGGGATTATGACCTGAGCCAAAGGCAGACGCTTAAATAACTGAGCCACCCAGGCGCCCCATCAGCTTAATAACTTTTACAACAAAAACGAAGTTACCCACTGGTTCAAGAACTCATCAACTTTGCTCACCATTGATAGATGACATATCAGATTGTTTGCACAGTTTAAAAACAAGTGGGCCTATAACAAGAGCCTGTTGGTACCAAACCATTTAATATGTTCTATGCAATTTACAACTGACTCCTAAGACTCACATCTCAAGGCAGAAGCCATGGTAAAGGGATTTATTCCTGGGTGTGCAAACATTAGTTCTACCATCTGTTATTTTTAAAAGACCCTTTTTAATTTTTCTTTTATAAAGATTTTATTTATTTGATGGGGGGAGAGAAAGAGCACAAGCAGGAGGAGCAGGATAGGGAGAAGCAGGCTCCCTGCTGAGCACGGGAGCCCAACACGGAGTTTGATCCTAGGACCCCAGGATCATGACCTGAGCCACAGGCAGACACTTAACTGACTGAGCCACCCAGGTACCCCTAAAAGACCCTTTTTTCCTTTCCTTCCCCCACTTTTTAAAAAAGATTTTATATATTTATTTGACAGGGAGCAGAGACAGCAAGAGAGGGAACACAAGCAGGGGGAGTGGGAGAGGGAGAAGCAGGCTTCCCGCTGAGCATGGAGCCCGATGTGGGGCTTGACCCCAGCACCCTGGGATCATGACCTGAGCCAAAGGCAGGAAGGCAGAGTATTAAAGACTGAGCCACTGAGGAACCCCTCTCCTTCTTTTTTTAAAAAAGCTTGTCACCTTAAAAAAGATTCCCTTGGAAGCTGTATTTCCTTAGTGTGGTTAGAGAAATGAAAAGAGCTAAGCTAATGGCCAGTGCTTATGGGAGTGGTTAACAAGAAACACTAACGGTCGTTGCTAACACTTTTTACACTGATGCCCAAATGTGGTACAATATAGTCCTGTTCTCTGGAAATTAAATATGCCTTCTGGTGTGCTCTTCTCTTTGCTTTCCCGGTAAAGCCCTCTTTATTA
Source organism: Mustela putorius furo (assembly GCF_011764305.1). NCBI lineage: Eukaryota > Metazoa > Chordata > Mammalia > Carnivora > Mustelidae > Mustela > Mustela putorius. Next base: position 8,333,628 of record NW_025422045.1, on the reverse strand, counting down.
CTCTCCATACTTCTTATATGGGCCAAAGGTCTTTTTAGCCACCACTAAATGATCAAGGGTCTATTAAGAGGGTTTTGCATAGGTTTAATTTCTTTCTAAATGAGAATGACAGACATGTTTGTCAACTGGTATTGGGAATGGGGGCAAGAAGGAGGAGGATGCATCTACAAGAAATGTCTTGAATCCCAGTCAGTACTAACTTCAGGTTTTCTAGTTCTCTATAGAGATAGGTATAGAGCAGAAGTTAGTCAGTCACAGTTTCTGGAAAGATCTAAGTAGAGCAGCATCTTGGGCTGGAGTAGTAAACCACAGGAAAATGGAAGGACTGAGAGGAGAGTTACAGAGGGATACGCTTATGAGGAAGGCTGATCTGAAACTCCAACATCAGTGGAAACTGTAAGTGGCGGAACATAGGAATCATTACTTCTCACAGCTGATCTCTGGTGTACTGTCTAATGTTTAATCTCGTCTTGTGATTAGAGACTAGGCAAATTTTAAGCACTGTTTATTCCAGGACTAAAGTTCAAACCAGAGGTGTAGGAAAAGGGTGAATATAATTAGAAATTCATGCAAGGAAGTCATTTTAAGAAATGAAAAGACTAAGGAAAATTAGGGCCATCTGTAATTCATCTACTACCTAAGATTTTTTCCCTAAATCGGCTGCATTCTGAAAACTATTCTTTTTTATGGGTTCACCAGTAATAATATAAGGAACTTTGATAAAGAGTGTCATATTTTATTTTTTAAAAAATATTTTTATTTATTTATTTGACAGAGAGAGAGAGATCACAAGTAGGCAGAGAGGCAGGCAGAGAGAGAGGGGGAAGCAGGCTCCTGGCTGAGCAGAGAGCCCAATGTGGGGCTCGATCCCAGAACCCTGAGATCATGAGCCGAAGGCAGAAGCTTTAACCCACTGAGCCACCCAGGCGTCCCAAGAGTGTCATATTTTAAAACTCTGGTCCCAAATTTGTCTACAGCAGTGACAATTATTGGAGAGAATGCTTTACTATGCTATAAATTCTTATGTCCTACCAAATCTCAAGCAGGCAGAACCTCAGATCAGCTTAACAGCAATTATCTCCAGGTGTTTTTGTCATTGTTGTTGTTGTTTTTTGTTTTTTTAAATCTCACTTATCCTGGCAATCCATTCATCTGCAAGTCAGGGATCCGACTGTAGGGAAGGATCAAATCATGTATGAGTCTTCCAAAACCAGAAACCCAAAGACAGAAGTGTGGTTATTATTCCCTTAGAGAATATACTTCCAAAGAGGATCTATATCTCCTAGGAGCCCTTTATTAATACTCTTAAGTATAAATCTCTGAAGTTATATAAAGAAATTTGGAATAAAGTCTTCAGCCAAAATGTCTGAAGTTCATAGAACAGTGGTTACCCAAATTGGTGCACATGGGATACAACCCCAGATGATTTAAAATACTAACACCTAAGGGCGCCTGGGTTGCTCAGTAGGTTGCCCCTGCCTTCAGCTTAGGTCATGATCTCAGGGTCCTGAGATCGAGCCCCAAATGGGGCTGTCTGCTCAGCGGGGAGCCTGCTTCCCCCTCTCTCTCTGCCTGCCTCTCTACCTACTTGTGAGCTCTCTCTCCGTGTCAAATAAATAAAATCTTAAAAAAAAAAAAAATACTGGGGCGCCTGGGTGGCTCAGTGGGTTAAAGCTTCTGCCTTCAGCTCAGGTCATGATCCCAGAGTCCTGGGATCAAGCCCCCGCATCGGGCTCTCTGCTCAGGGGGGAGCCTGCTTCCCCCTCTCTCTGCCTGCCTCTCTGCCTACTTGTAATCTCTGCCTGTCAAATAAATAAAGAAAATCTAAAAAAAAAAAAAAATACTGACAACTGGGTGTCTGGGTGGCTTGGTCAGTTAAGTGTCTGTCTTCCCCTCAGGTCATGACCACAGGATCCTGGGATCGAGCCCCATGTCAGGCTCCCTGCTCAGCAGAGAGTCTGCTTCTCCCTCTCCCTCTGCCACTCCACCTGCTTGGGCTCTATCTCTCTGTCATTCATTTATTTATTTATTTTTATATAAATAAATAAAATCTTTAAAAAAAAATACTGACACCTGGTTCCCATCTGCATACACTGTGATTTAATTTAACTGGGCAAGACCTGGGCACCAGGTCTTTAAATCCCTGCCCCCACATTCTAATGTGCAGCAGAATCTGGAAACCACTGCTATAGAAAATGGTGTCTTCAATTTCTTCTGCCTTCAGTTCTGGGATTGACAGGAAACAAAAATCCCAAGCCCTTATTTCTGGGATCCTTTGGGGCTGAATGAGCCAAGAAAGCACAAGGTAACACCCACCAAGCTGGAACAATTTTTACATGACCATGGTATTTTCTCTCCACCGAATTTCAGGCAAAAGTATATAGAAGGCCAGCTGAAACCACTGTCAAGCAAGCACCAATTTGGGGAGTTGCTTAGGTAGATGTTATTGCTAAAGGAAAAACGTGCAGAGAATCAGTATAGGATAGAGATATAAGGCCAAAGTGGGATATCTATCAAATGTAGGCACTCTACACCCAGACTATGGGGACAGGGTGGCTGGGGAGGAACAGTAAAGATCTAATATGGACCCTCCTCCCATCTCTAAGTTCCCACACCATGGAAACTTCGTCTAAGTGCAACAAAGCCTGGCTCACCACACCCTGAAATCTCACATCCTCCCTTTCTTCTGGCTGAGGTAACGACACACTATACCCACACTGGGAGGCAGCTCAGCAGAGGTCATCACACGCTCCGCTGTCCAGCTGGAGTACTTGTCTGAAAGCTACTGGAAATAAGAGGGGATGGTATCATCTCGGTGTGACAGCTTTGAAGAAATACTTGCCTGAGGCTGAGATGGAATCACACTTGTCCATGGTTTTATTGCTTTATGGCCTAACAGGAAGAACCAGGATAAGAACATGGCTGGGGGCTAGTCTACGAGAGACACTTTTCCTTTCAGCCTTCTTCAGGTATAGGCTGACAGAAACAGCTAACTGCTGAAGCCTCTTTTTCTTTCTCGGTAACCTCCACTTGGCATTTTCAGGCTTTGTTAACAGAGCAGAACCAAACCACATTGTAGTTCTCAGAGCCAAAAAAGATGGGAGATAGTGATGTAGAGAGAGGAATGGTTGAGATCAGAGTGGATGATCTTCTGCCCAGAGTGGCTTTGGGAAGCAGTGTCTCTTAGGATTATAAACACTTCTGGATTTCCTTCCTCTCTCTAACTTGTGACAATTATTTTGAAATTTTCAATGGCTTCTGTTATGGGTTGAATTGTGTCCCCCTCAATTGGCTGAACTGAAGTCCTAACGCCTGACACCTCAGAATGTGATCTTATTTGGAAACAAGGTCTTTACAAAGGCAATCAAGTTAAAATGAGGTCATTGAAGTGGGCTCTAATCCAATATGACTGGTGTCCTAATAAAAGGGGAAATTTGGACACACTAACAGACACACAGAGGGAAGAAGATGTGAAGACACACAGAAGTCAGCCGTGGGACTGGAGTGATGACATGTATAAGCCAAGGAATGCCAAGGATTACTGGCTAACACCAGAAGCTAGAAGAAGAGGCAAGGAAGCATTCTTCCCTAAAATATCAGAGAGAGTAGTCCTGCTGCTTGATTTCGGACATCTAGCCTCCACAACTATGAGATAATAAATTTGTTCTAAACTACCAAGTTTTTGGTACTTTCTTACAGTAGCCTTAGGAAATACAGCCCCCAAAGCAGACCTGGTATTGATTAAATCAGTCAGATTTTACTTCAGTTAGCCTCAATGAATTACTGCTGCTAGCCAAGATTATAGTCTAGGTCAGTGGCTCTCAAATGGGGGGGGGGGAGTGGAACACAGTGGTGATGGCAGCAAATTATAATTCTTTGGGAAGGCGTTTCATAACAAATACCTAAGCTCTATACTGAGCCTGCTAATTCAGAACATTAGGAGTAAGGGATGTCAACATATCTTCTAATTAAACAAGCTCCCCAACTGATATCACAGACTTGCTCTGATCTCATGCACCACCCTGCCATCCCCAACTGAGTAACACTAGCTTAAATAAAAGGATAAAACTTTGGGTCTTACTCAAATTTATCTGTAGATCTAATGTAATCCCAATCAGAATCTCAGCAGGGTGTTTTTTGTCATAAAAATTCACAAACTGATCCTAATATTTATATGAAAATGCAAAAGGCCAAGAATACCCAAGGCAATCTTGAAGTAGTACAATAAAGCTTACAGTACTAGATACCAAGCCTCATAAAGCTATAGTTATTAAGACAGTGTAGTACTGGGTGCCTGGGTGGCTCAGTGGTTTAAGCCTCTGCCTTCGGCTCAGGTCATGATCTCATGATCTCAGGATCGAGTCCCACATCGGGCTCTTTGCATAGCGGGGAGCCTGCTTCCTCCTCTCTCTCTGCCTGCCTCTCTGCCTACTTGTGATCTCTGTCAAATAAATGGATAAAATCTTAAAAAAAAAAATACAGTGTAGTACTGACATAAGGCTAGACAAATGAATGAACAGAACAGAATACAGGGTCCTGAAATAAACCCACACCTACGTCACTTGACATAATAAATGTGACACTGCAGTGCGGCGGCGGGGGGTGGGGTGGGGAAGGGTGGCCTTTTCAATAAGGTGCTGGGTCAATTAGGTAACCAACCATATGTAAACAGGAGAATCTTGACTCCCAACTCATACCCTAAACAAAAATCAATCTCAGATAGACTGCAAATCTATATATGAAAATTTAAAAAAAAATAAAATTCTCAGAAAAACACGTAAAAGAATATCTTTATTACCTTGGAAAGAATATTTTTATTACCTTGGAAAAGGCAAAATTTCCTTAAACAGGACAGGAAGCACTTACTATAGAAGAAAAAAAGAAAAACTAGACTTTATAATATGAAGAACTTCGATTCATGAAAAGTTAAGAGAAAAGGCAAGATGCAAAATAAGAAGACATTTATAATACATATGTATCTGATAAAGAGCTCATAGAATATACAAAAAAATTCCTACAAATTTGTAAGAAAAAACACAACCGAATCCAAAAGTGGTTAAAAGGTTTGAACATGCACTTCATAAAAGATTTCCAAATGGCCAATAAGCACATGAAAAGAGCTTGATTTCATGATCTTCATGGAAATGCAAATTAGTATCACACATACACCAAACATGATGGCTAAAATGAAAAAGACAAGTAAGGTCAAGTGTTGATAAGGATGCAAAGCAACCAGGATTCTAATCAGAAGGAGGAGTATAAATTGGTTAAGACACTTTGGAAAACTGGCAATATCCACTGGAGCTGACCATATGTGCACCTAAGGACTCAGGAATTCCATTTCCAAGTATATACAGAATAGGTATGTGTATATATATTCCTCAGAAGACATATACAACAATTTTTCCAGCAGTGTTTTGCATAACAGCCCCAAACTGCAAACAATCCAAATGCTCATCAACAACTGAATAGTGTTACATTCACATAACAAATACAATAAAATAATGAGAATAAACAAAGTACCACTACGTGTAACAACATGGATAAATTTCACTGGCATAATGTTGAACAGTTAGACCTAAAAAAGTATACACTGTAATGATTTTACTTATATAATGTTCAAAATGAGAACATTAATCTATGATGCTGGCAGTCAGAACTGATTTTTTTTTTTTTTAAGGGGTTAGCTATTGGAAGGGATGAATGAAGGGGTTTCTGAGGTTGTGGTAATAATGCATTTCTTCATCTAGGTACTGATACCATGAAGTGGGCTCACTTTGAAAATGTGATGACCTGCATGCTTATGATTTGTGCACATATTTCTATTTCTATTATCGTTCAATAAGACCTATTAACTTAAAAACAAAAACACTTAGGTTTGTGACTCCTGTACATCAGTAGCAGGATCAGCTGGTTCTATACTAGCAAGCTAGTTCTCTGCTTTGGGCAGTCGCCCAAACTCCGTACTGGGCCAGCCTAGTATCTAACACAACTGTGCCTGAGGGATGGTCAGGGAGGGTTTCTACTTTCTTCATCCATTCTTTCTCCATTTCTATGAGATTTATAGAATGATTCTAAGGAGCAGGCTAAAAGCTGAAAAGCAGAGGGGAGCATGGTAAATGGGAATATGCACAGTATTTCATGTACTGAATGATACAAGCAATTTTTCAAAAGATGGGCATAGTCTGAGTCAAATAAGAAGGCAGGTTGTTCACTGAAACAGTTCAGGGTGAAAAAGTTACATTTGGTACTGAGTTCAGTGGGGGTAGAGAAGTATTCGATAATAGTCTTTTAGGCTTTTTAAAGACATACTAAACAGAAAATAGAGTACAGCTTGTGGGAGGGGGAACTACTCAATTCCTCACCATAGAGGAATTGTCACAGAGCTTGTTGCTATGGAGAAGGCCATGAAGGCAGCAACTAGGGGAAATAAAGGATCTGGCAGGAGTAAGCACAGTGACAGTGGATTAAACAAAAATTCCTTGAGCAATTAGCAAGTAGCAGGGCCTATAAATGACACACTTTCCATTTTTTCCCTAACCCCTACCCTCCTAAAAGTACAGGGCTTGGTTTGCCTCTATAATTTAACTCAAATACAGAGAACACTGAATGGGCTTAACAAAGCCTAAGCCTGGCAGACAAAACACGGGCCATTTAGCAATGCTGCCTCATGCCAGGGGGAATGAGCTACCTACCCACCCCTATCCTGGGGAAATGATCTCCAGCTGCCTAAATTATAAAGTTGATGCCCTATGATTTCTTTGTTCAGTAAAGCCTGAGGGAGGTAGGATAATGAAGTATCAGAAGAGGTGCAGAATAGCCTCTTGTTTCATAAAGCAGTCAGAGACAGAGAGGGAGAAGTGAGGAAAAGGGAGTTCTTATTGGTATCATTAAGAGGCAGCAGCAGCGACCTGGGAGCAAAGCTCTGCCTGAACTGGTCTGAAAACTACTGCTGTGGGAGAAAAGGCTGGTTGCCAAGTTTGTTAATAGCTTCTGCCCATCATTGTTACAGCAGCTTTATCAACCAGGGCAGGGCCAGGACCTGTTTTTAGCAGTGTAAGCACTGAGACCAGAGGGTTCAACAACATCTTCCAGCAGATCTCACCACAACCAGTGATTAACAAAGACAGTTCTCTTGTCTGTCCTACACAAATGATCACAGAATTGTAAATATCACAGCTGGAAGGAGTGCAGAGATATGTAGTCCAACCTCCCAATTTTACAAATGAGGACACTATGACCCAGACCAGTTAAACAACCTTATCCCTTTTACCTCTTGGAATCATAAGCCAAAGCTAAATTAACTGAGGCTAGTGATCAGTCCCAGTTTATACCAGACTGTATTTTATTGCCTACGTATCACTTATTGGGTTTCATAGATAAGTATTAGGAACTAAATTATTTGTTAAAGGATGACATTAATAACAAAACAGGTCTGTCTCTGAACCCATCTTAAAGTAACAACTGAAATATCAAAAGAATCTCATTGGAAGCAACCTTGCTCATCTGCCAAGTCCACAGTCTGGCCAACTGTACTACCCCACTGTGCTTTGCAGGGGTGAGGGAGGTGGGGGGTGACAGTGCACAAAAGGACATCTCTCTCCCCTGCTTAGTTTATTTTGCAATTCATAAAATGAAACTCAAAAAAGTCTTTAGGATCTTTAGGGCTTCAGGATTTAAGTATATGACAGTAGGCAGATAACATAATCCACAAGGGTATATAGACAAGCAACTGCCCTGAAGCATCCCCTGGGAATAAGCTGCTAGGTGGGAAAAATGTGCTGGCTGATGTTTTGGGTGGGGGAGGGGTGGGAGAAAGTAAGTATCGATTTCCCTAATGTTTCCTTTGTGTGACTGCTGTTGCCATGTGGTGGTCTGTTGCTATGAAGATTTGTGGTGCCAGACAATGGCTGCTAGACTCTTTATGACTGTGCTATTGGTGGAGCTGTTTCTGCGGAAGTCAGGCTAGTAAGCAACTAGCTAAGCAGTGGACAAAGCTTGGTCACTGTGTACCATCTCTTTCTTTTTTTTTTTTTTTTTTTAAGACTCCAGAGACAGAGGGAGAGAGAGCGCGAGCACAGGCAGACAAAGAGGCAGGCAGAGGCAGAGGGAGAAGCAGGCTCCCTGCTGAGCAAGGAGCCCGATGTGGGACTCGATCCCAGGACCCTGGGATCATGACCTGAGCCGAAGGCAGCTGCTCAACCAACTAAGCCACCCAGGCGTCCCTGTACCATCTCTTTCTAAAGGTAAGTGCAGCTTAAGGCAAGACTGAAGGTGAAGGACTGTAAATTATAGCCTAGATAAAATAAAAATCAGAAGCTGAGAACCAGTTAACTTTCCAGTATAAATATATAAAATTAGGTACTTCACGGTTCAAACACATACTTTCCTACATCAGAATCACACAGAATATACCAAGGGTAACTACCAAGGTTATCAGTTCCATGAAAGATGATGAATGGACAGCCCCTTCTTTTTAGCAAGAAGGATAAAGACCCGCAGCTGGGATCTGCAATCAGATGAGGAAAAAGAACTGCTGAGGCAGGTTCTCAGTGGAGCTACCACAGGCAAACTAACTTCCTGCTAAGCAAAACCACTGCCTATTACTCTGATAATGAGAAAACTGCAACCCACAGACCAAAGCACAAGGCTCAACCACTGAGCTTGAAGCAGGGCCAAATGTTCTCCCAGGTAATGGGGGCCAGAGTCATAGAAGTCACCCTGGGTCTGTGTAGATGTCAGCTACTTACCCACCCTCTTCATCCTCCCACATACTTACCCTTCTTTCTATATTACAGTGTATATTTGCACTTTTAGAGTACATATAATGTAAAGCTCTTCTAGCTCCTATGCTGCCCAATACAGTAAACCACTAGTGACATGTGACCATTTAAATTTAATAACCCTCAGGGTGACTGGGTGGCTCAGTCATTAAGCAACTGCCTTCGACTCAGGTCATGATCCCAAGGTCCTGGGATGGAGCCCCAAATAGGCTCCCTGCTCAGCAGGAAGCCTGCTTCTCCCTCTCCCATTCCCCCTGCCTGTGTTCCCTCTCTCTCTGTGTCTCTGCCAAATAAATAAAAATCTTTAAAACAAACAAATTTAATAACCCTCAGTATCATGTGCCACATTTTAGGGTGCTCAGTATCACATGTGACTGGACTACCACTTTGAACAGCATTTTTCCAACAAAAACATTTTACTAAACAGTGCAGATCTAGTCCAGACCCCCATAAATTAGAAATCTAAGGCCAGGATAAGTTAAGAAACTTACCCAAGATGATACAACCTAGCTAATGGTACAATCTGCTCTGGAACCCAACTTTCTTGACACTAGTTCAGATATCTGGTCTGTACTATTAAGCCTTTAAGACACTATTAGTCCTTGAAACAGTTACTTTCAAACAGTTCCTGACATTCTTAGCTGTTGAATAAAAATGTGGAGATGGGGATGCATAGACTTTTTATGTCTGCTTGTGCCTATATATAACAAACCTTTAATGGATATAAAAACTGAAACTGGGAGTCATGGGTGGCTCAGGTGGTTAAGCATTTGCCTTTGGCTCAGTTCATGATCCTGGGGTCCTCGGATTGAGTCCCACATCAGGCTCCCTGCTCCTTGGGGAGCCTGTTTCTCCCTATGCCCCTCTCTCTGTTTCTCACGAATAAATAAATAAATAAAATCTCAAAAAAAAAAAAAAAAAAAAAAAAAAAGGAAAAAAGAAAAAGAAAAAAGGAAAAAAAAAAAAGAAACTCCCTCCTCCCCACCAAATCTTTAAGCTGGAATTTAGCTTTGGAAGATAGACCAAACTTATCATACAGCTTTTCATGACATACAAGGGAGTTGTACCTGCTTCAGCTTCAAAAACATGGTTCTACAGCCCTGTAATTTCTGTCTTTCTGATATTTTTTGGTATTTCTGATAATCTTGAGTGGAGTGATATTCTTGGAGAGGGAAGGTGAACCCAGATAAATGATACAGAAACTTTTTCTAGCAAAAGAATCCCCTACAAATATAGTTTCACAAAGAGACCTAACATATAAATCACCCCTAAGTATAACTATTCTGGGTCGCATCTGGTGGGGTAGCAGAAGTAGAGCCTGGGGTCTGCCCACTCAGCACCCCATATTCCTCTTATGACTGCTTCTCCATGCTCAAGTTCTTCAGAATATAACCTCAAACCACTTCCTTTGAAAATACCTAAGGTTCTATCTCTGATTTTTGAAACTTCCAAAGATTGGTGGTAGAAGACACAAGAAAGAAAGGAAGGAAAGGAAGGAAAAGGAGAAAAGAAGGAAGAGGAGGGGAGTGGGAGAAAAGGGGAGGGGAGGAAAGGAAGAAGGTAGAAGAAAGGGAGAAAAGAAGGAAGGAAAGAAGGGAGGGAGGGAGAAGGGAAGTAAGTAAGGATTACAAAATCCCTCATTATTTTTATTCAATATATACCAAATGATGGGGCGCCTGGGTGGCTCAGTGGGTTAAGCTGCTGCCTTCGGCTCAGGTCATGATCTCAGGGTCCTGGGATCGAGTCCCGCATCGGGCTCTCTGCTCGGCAGGGAGCCTGCTTCCCCCTCTCTCTCTCTGCCTGCCTCTCTACTTGTGATCGCTCTCTGTCAAGTAAATAAATAAAATCTTAAAAAAAAATATATACACACACACACACACACACCAAATGAACCCAAGAGAAGTTATCAAGAAATTAGATTTTTACGTACATACCTGAAATACAAAAGCACAATGCACAAACAATTTTATTAATCAAATATTTACTGGTTATTTTACTTTTTGTGAAAAGACTGAACTAGTTCTTGGGGGAAATAAAATGATATATATAATGAAATTCCTGACTTCAGCTATCTTATAGTCTAATAAAGGAGAAAAAGTACACAGGAATCTCAGGTGGAAATTAATAAGGACTGTTTATGTTTATGTTACTGTGCTCCTAAAAGGGCAGGAGAAAGACAGTGGAATGGAAAAAAATGTTTCAAGTAATGGCTGAAGACTCTAAAAATTTGAAAAAAGAAAATTACAGATTCAAGAAGTTAAGTAAGTAAACCCCCAAACAGGATAAACACAAAAGAAATCCACATCAGACACATCACACATCATAATCAAAATGAAAAACTCTGAAAGCAAATAGAGGAAAGTGACGCATTACTTATAGGGGAAAAATGACTTAAGTGACTGTGTATTTCTTAGAAACAATGGAAGCTGTACAAAGAAATAGAGCAATTTTAAATTATAAGAAGAAACGTAAACCTAGATGTCTATATCCAGAAAAAAATATCTTTTTTAAAAAAAGATTTTATTTATTCATTTGACAGAGATCACAAGTAGGCAGAAAGGCAGGTGGGGTCAGGGCGGGGTGAGGCGGGGAAAGCAGGCTCCCTGCTGAGGAGAGGGCCTGATACAGGGCAGGATCTCAGGACCCTGAGATCATGACCTGAGCTGAAGGCAGAGGCTTTAACCCACCCACTGAGCCACACAGGTGCCCCCAGAAAAAATGTTTTTTAGAATTAAGGTGAAATAAAGACATTCTTAGAGAATTAATAGCCAATTAACCTGCTCCAAAAGAATTAGATTCTTTAGACAAAAGGAAAATAATAGACAACTGGAAAACCAGGAATGAAGAAAGAGCCACAGAAATGTTAAGTATACAGGTAAATATAATAAACCATTCTCTTGAGTCTTTAAAGTATATAACACACAACTGAAAGGGAAAAATTTTTAAAGACTGTCTGATGGGGTTCTCAATGTATTAGATGTAATACATAAGACCAGGAGTTTAAAAACTTTTTAGTAAAAGATCAGACAGTGAGATTTTTGACTTTGCAGGCCATATGATCTGCCACTCTAGTGCATAGTAGCTGAAAATAGATGAAGTGTGCCTAGGTTCCAATTAAACTTTATGTATGGACAATGAAATCTGGATTTCATATAAACTTCAGATCTTATTCTTATTTTGATTTTACCTGTTCTGGCAATGAGCATAAGACAATTACAACATAAAGAAGAGAAGGTAAAGAATCTTAAATAGTGGTAAAATTTCTACATTCCACTTGAGGTGGCAAAAGAAAATTCCAATTTTAAGTAGATTGTGGAAAGTTGAACACACATATTGTAATCCCCAGAGTAACTACTAAAAAGCTATTAAAAAAAAAAAGTTGAAGAATAGAGGTGCCTGGGTGGCTCAGTGGGTTAAGTGTCTGACTTAGTCTCAGCTCAGGTCTTGATTTCAGGGTTGTGAGTTCAAGGCCAACCCTGGCCTCCATGCTGGGTGTGGAGCCTACTTTAAAAAAAAAAAAAAAAAAAAGGTAAAGAAGTAAGAGTCAGAAATAACTCTAGGGAGGTTTGAGCCTAGTAAACAGTTAGGATGGTAATACAGGTAATGAAAGTAGATATAATAAAGAGAAATAGAGAAGAGGGAAAGAGAAGCAAAATTTCAGGAGAAAGAATATTCTTTTTTAGACATTCTGAATGTAAGAAATCAGCTTCTGGTGATATGTGAAATGGGATTAGGCAAAAGGTCAAGTCTAGAGATAACGATATGGGGATTGTTCATACAAGGGAAACAGCTGAAGCCATGAATATAAAAGACTGCACTTATTAAAAGGAAGCTACTGAACCAATGACTTCTGGTGGGAGTTATGACATATGAAGGTTATGCAAAGAAGAACGGCAGAGAAGGCTGCTTCCCATGTGTGGGTAAATAATGTATCCAGTTAAAACACAGTATTTCCTTGTCTCCTTTGCAGAAGGGGTAGCCAATGAGATGTAGGCCTAAGTCTTAGATCTGGCTTCTGGAAAAATTTGTTAAAGGTAAACAGATTAGGTGGGAAGCCAAAGCTACTTTACTCTTCTTCATATTCTTTCTTTTTAAAAATCTTAAAAATAAGATTTTACTTATTTGACAGAGAGATCTCACAAGTAGGCATAGAGGCAGGCCACAAGAGAAGGGGAAGCAGGATCCCCGCTGAGCAGAGAGCCCCATGCGCAGCTTGATCCCAGGACCCAGAGATCATGACCTGAGCCAAAGAGGCTTAACCCACTGAACCACCCAGGCGCCCCTCTTCTCCTTCATTTTCAAGCCTGGAAAGTAAATGTGATGTCTAGTGTTACATTAGCAATTTTGCAATGAAGAAGTAACTTTAAGGAGCCTAGAACACTGATTACATTTGAAGTCATCATACTGGTCCTGGACTGCCTACATTCAGAATTTTCTTCTATTAAATCACTATTACTTCATCTTCCATTCCTTGTAGCCAAATCCCATTCTTAGTCAATGTTTCCTCAACTTTCTCCACTATGGAATACACAGGATGTGAAAAAAATATATTGTGGATAAGGTTCCTTGTCTGGGGGAAAGGGGTGGGACACAAGTTACCACAGGCCCTCCCTAAAGGCCAACAGAACAGAATTGATCAATATTTCAGCATCCTAAAAGCCTTCCTGGAATTTCTGACTTAATAAATACAAGGAGGAAGAGGGACTGACACAAAATAAAGAGAATAACCAGTCAAAAAAAGAAATGAGATTTTTTTATTAAAATTTTTTATTTTTTTATAAACATATAATGTATTTTTATCCCCAGGGGTACAGGTCTGTGAATCACCAGGTTTACACACTTCACAGCACTCACCATAGCGCATACCCTCCCCAATGTCCATAATCCCAACCCCCTCTCTCGACCCCCCTCCCTCCAACAACCCTCAGTTTGTTTTGTGAGATTAAGAGTCACTTATGGTTTGTCTCCCTCCGATCCCAAGAAATGAGATTTTTGAGAGGTAGGATAAAGACGAGAGGAGAGTTTCAAGAATAGAGAAACAGTAGAGCTTCTAAAAGTCTAGGGTGGGGTGCCTGGGTGGCTCAGTGGGTTAAGCCTCTGCCTTCGGCTCAGGTCATGATCTCAGGGTCCTGGGATCGAGTCCCGCATCAGGCTCTCTGCTCGGCAGGGAGCCTGCTTCCTCCTCCTCCTCTCTCTCTGCCAACTTGTGATCTCTCTCTGTCAAATAAATAAATAAAGTCTTAAAAAAAAAATAAAAGTCTAGGGTGACTGAGAAAGACCTTGGGAAAACAGATGATCATTGGTACAAGATGATTTCAGTCAAATGGTGGCAGAAGAAATCTGATGGCAAGATGATATACGATACTGAGTAGGTGAAAAGAGACCGTTAAGAGCAATAGCAAGTACTGAAGAAAAGGAGAGAAATTCAAAAGGGTAGCAAAGATGAGGAAAAAACTTTCACTCTAAGTAACTGTTGCAGGGGGAGTTTAAATAGAAGGGGAAATAATGAAGATGAAGAAAAGTAGATAAAATTCATGGTATAAAGTCTTAAAGAATCTTTAAAATAAGGAGAAAAAAGAAATAATAGGACATAAAAATACATTTTAATAAAGAAGAGGGAAGTGGGAGGGGTTAGTTAGGCGAGTGTCTTTGATTCTAGTTGCTTAAGAGCATGAAGAGAGAATGAACTGTGCTAATGAATCTAGAATGAGGTAAGTATTGGGAAAGGTGAATGCAACAGGATTGCTAAAGCAGTACTGTGCTAAAGGTGAATGAAGGGAATGCTAAGCAGTACTGCGAGCTCAGCTTCTACCACCTAGCAAATGCTTGCACCAAAAGCAACTGGGTTTTGTGAATTCTTCCACTTGTCAGACTAGGATCAGGAGTTGAAAAATGTGAGTGATCTTCTGAATGGGAGACTGGCAAGGCGAGTAGTTTCCTTTTTTCTGAGAAAACAACTCTATATGACAAGTGTACAGTGAAATTTCATCATTGATATTAATATTTTAAGATGCCATAGTCAACTAGTATACGGCTCTCCTATTCTTCACTCTGGTATTCTTTCCACTATACCACAAATTCTTCCAGAAAGCACATTTGATAAAGTAATGCTACACTTAGTGTGGCTGCTTAGAAAGGAAAACCTACAGCATCTCTTGGAATTCTTGCCTTTAAGTCAGCCTTGCCTTTCTTAAAAACATTACAGAAGCCAGGAAGCAATTTTGCCTCAGTAAAAGAACATGGTCTGCCTTAAGGATTATTATACACTGTTCTAGGACCCTGGGTTAAAGTAAGCCTTGTGAACTAGGAATGGATTGGGAACCTGTTATTTCGATTATTTTTTAAAAGCAGGCTCCATGACCAGCATAGAGCCCATTGTGGGGTTTGAACTCACGATCCTGAGATCAAGACCTAAGCTGAGACCAAGAGTTAGACTCTTAACCAAATGAGCCACCCAGGCACCCCTGTTATTCTGATTTGAAGTAAGGTGGGACAAAATGAAATCAGATGGAATTAGACCTCCGCGTAAGTGCTAAGTCTCAAAAAAGTCAAAGAAAACATTCCAAGTTACACCTGGGTCTTAGTTGATCGTCCTAGTCAAGGACGATCTTTGCAGTACTGGCTGAATTATGAACAGCCTAAAAAGAGATGGAATCTGCAGGAATTTAAAAATGTCTCCAAGGCAAGTTTTGCATTGAGAGATAGGGAAGAAAGAAGCAATACTGCAGGACAGGTAGGCAAAGAAACCAGGAAGAACTGAGCTCCTGACCCCTACACCTGTTCTCAGCAAGGTAGCTCAGTTCTACAAGGACCTCATGATCCTCCATTTCCCTCAGAGGCCAAGCATTCACAGCTTCTCTCTAAGCTCTAAGGATTTTTCTATTTGAAGATAGTAGTTTGCTGGGAAAAGAGACAGACAGAAGTACAAAGAGTCAGGTGGCAGACAAAAATCCTAGAAGGCTGAAGGATTTTTTTTTCTAAAGTATCTGTATATAGTTCTTATTATTAACTTGAGGACTGACTCAGTATACCGTATCTTACAGATCTGCAGAGAATGATCTTTGCAGGAAATCTCTGTCACTTGAAGATGAAAAGGAATGTAAACCAACTCTGATCCCAGTTCAGACCTTTGCCAACTGATGGTTCAGGTGAAGGCCCTATGGGAGGGCCAGAAAGCAGAGTATAGTATCTAATTGCAGAACAGTTCTCTTTCCCTTGTGATGAATGAAAAAGAAAGAGAAGAGGTACTAAGCTATGAAACACAATATAGTAAATGGGAGAAAATATGGTATTAAAAGTAGGAGAACTAAAAATCTTACAGATATAAATAGGTGAGAGTGATCTCACTACCTGGTGACAGCAGTAATTATTCTGAGTTTCAGAGAAGGTTTAGAATTTTATAAAGTATTTGATATGGTTTCTAAGTTCAGATAATTATTATAATATCCATTAAATACATGTTAACATAGATCTAGAAATGACAATAACTAGATGTAAGCATTCACTCACTCAAATATTTTTGAGGGCCTACTATAGAGGCCAAGTGTTAAGTATTAGATATTCGGTGATAAGCAAAACAGAGTCCCTGAGCTCACAGAATTCTAAAACAGTGGAAGAGGGGCACCTGGGTGGCTCAGTGGGTTAAAGCCTCTGCCTTTGGCTCAGGTCATGATCCCAGGGTCCTGAGATGGAGCCCCACATCCAGCTCTCTCCTCAGCAGGGAGGCTGCTCCCTCCCCTGCCCCCAGCCCCAGCCTCTCTGCTCTGAGGAAAGCTTGCTTCCTCCTCTCTCTCTGCCTGCCTCTCTGCCTACTTGTGATCTCTGTCTGTCAAATAAATAAATAAAATCTTAAAAAAAGAAAAGAAGTGGAAGAGATAGATATTACTGGAAAACAGAATTATATAAAATTACAAAATCTGATAACTACTGTGAAATAAGATGTAGGGTGCATGCAAAATATGTAACAGGGGAACTTGGTAATAAGCTGCCAGGTATAACCACAGAGCTTTCAGATGAAATAATTTAAAAATTTTTTTGTGTGTGTGCTAACATTGCCTTGGCAGGAAGGGAGAACAGGAATCCTGGGATTAAAAAAAAAAGTAACCACTGTTCTCAGGAGACTGAAAGGTTTAGCTTCACTTTCCTGCAAAGTTTTCATCAGGTTCACACATATGAAAAACATCTTGCCCTTGGAGAAAAGTCACCATCATAAAGATGGATAGAATAAACAGGCAGGGAATTTATGTCTTCTATCTTCAATATATTGAGGTAACAGACCCCGAAGGTTGCTTGGTGTCACGGAGCTAAGGTCTGGACATGTTTGTCATTCCAACAGACATTGTGGCTGTTTAGACATTTGGCCATAGGCAGATGACATTTTTAAAACAAGAGATATAGCCACTTGTGATTTCCAGATTGTATACTGAATACACACATTGAGAGTCAACCTCTAGAATCAACTTCTGTCTCCATTGTCCCTGCATCAGTTTTTAACACAATAGGTTTTTTTTTTTTTTTGGCATTATGGTTTTAGGCACATAATAAAACCTCATCAGCAATGTTATTCTGAAAGCTGAAACTTTACTATATTGCTGTTTAACAATGAGAAAGCCAAAAACACAGAATTCTTTTTTTTTTTTTTAAAGATTTTATTTATTTATTTGACAGAGATCACAAGCAGGCAGAGAGAGAGGAGAAAGCAAACTCCCTATGGGGCAGAGAGCCCGATGTGGGGCTCGATCCCAGGACTCTGGGATCATGACCTGAGCTGAAGGCAGAGGCTTTAACCCACTGAGCCACCCAGGTGCCCCCAAAATACAGAATTCTTAACCTATATCACCTCAATGCCTACTGCATGGTAGTCTTTAAATAAATACCGAATCACAACAAAACATTCAGAGGAACAGACTTTGATTAGAATGACCACAATGAAATGCCTGAATTTCCATGGGCAAACTGACAAGATAGCTTATGATAATTAGAGATAATGAGCTGCGCTCCTCTGGGCCTCTAAACTCCAGAGTGGGGATGCTTTGAAAGTCTGGTTACTGATGCCAAGACCTGATGGGACCCTGAGGCCCAGCCTCCATAAACCACACATACTTTAACAAGAACTTAGATTCTTTATAAAAAGAATATATGTGCTGAAATCAAAGGATACCAAGGGGTCAGGAATACTTGGTTAACTCCCTTTATACCTCTAAATTTTAGGTTTATGAACTTCCAAAATAGAAGAAATTCTGTTCTCAGGGGCAAATGGAACATACAAGTCTGGATGGTAGCCTCAGGCAGAAGCACCCAACAGTGAGCCAATTGCTTAGTGGATGCCTGAAAACAAGACCATGTAAACATCTCCCTGTTGCCTAGGCCTATAAAATCAGTACTAAGTGACAGATGCATGAAGTGGCGTGGGTGGCTGGGCAATGAGGCAACCAGTGGGAAGGAGCTGGCTGCACCTCCAGGTGTTAAAAAAGGCCAGAGTTGCATATTCAATGAGCCAACACCAAGTCAATTTAAGAGTGAATGTTTTCCATTTCCTTGACTCCCACAGCTGTCCTTTCATTACTTTATTCTCCTCAAGCCTGACCCAATAAAGTTCATTTACCTTCAAATTCTCCCATATAAAATGATACAGAGGAGTATGGAGAGTATAGGCCCTGTTTAAATTACCTGGCTAACACTTATCAAATGACTGCTTAAATACAAGGGCCGATACTGTTGATTGATATGAAGAGTAGATAATTAATTTTAAAAACTGGCAAACTCTAGAAACTGGACGATCTTACTAAGAAGTTTGCTGCAATCATCTGGATAGGTATCATAAGCAGACTATGGCACTTGAGACTCCTAATAAATATTTGGTGTTATTTACACGATAAGCCCGTGTTGGCAGAAGCAGGTTGAGAAGGGATGGGAAAGTCCCACATAGCACTTACCATCTTCTGTTTCCTGCCACACGATGCCCTCGAGGTTGACACTTGTCCCAGGTTCACAGGGGCCCAGGCACTCAGGCTCTGTAGCCAGAGCCACATCACATGTGTTGACCCCAACTGATCGGGTACGAACCATGATCTGCTCACAGGGGGATGAGATGTCATTACTGACCACTGGTACCAAAAGGTGCAGTGGCAGCACCGCTGGTGTAGAGACAGGAGACTCCATCTGTGAGGGAAGAAAAGTAGTAGCTGAGTTGCAGAGAAAACATTTAGAGGAAATACCTTCTCTATATTTAATCTAGTCCTACATTCTTTCCTGCCAGCGTGGAAGGCTCTAAATATAAGATTTTGGTCCTTCCTTTCAAGTTCCAGCTTGTGATACCACTACAAATCTAGTTGTTTATATGAGTGTACCCTGTGGTAGGAGAAGCTGTATTTCTTATTAATGATCTTCCTCATAAACTGTGCTTAGCTAAAAGTGTACTAAAAAAATCCTGTCTCATTTAAAAACCTCTAGTGATAAAGAACCAGGTCCAGATTTCAACAGTATTTAGAGCACATAGATTGATGAGAAAGAAAAGACTTCTGAGGCATGTTCTACTGCCACCACTGTGTTTCCCACCAATCTATCATTTGACAAATAATACATTAATCAGGTACAAAATCCAAGAATATGGGAAGAGATAAAGAAAGGGAGAAAATATCCAGAGCCTTGAAATGTCACTTCAAGAAGACTAGAGCTTTAACATCTTTAACTAGAAGAACATCTACTTAAAAGTTATAGGAGGGCTAGGAGCAACCCGATGGGGGTTTCTAACCCTTAGAGATTACAACAGTGACTGGTTAATAAGAATGGCATTTTGGAGCATGAATCCAACATCAAATTAACTTTAAGGAACAGCAGGTGCTATTACTATCCAGAAGCCAATTCATGGCAGTCTGCAGATGAAGTTGATTACGCACACACAGACAGAAATAGGTGAACACAAGAACCAGCAACCTACCTCTAAAACTAGAACCTCTCACAAGAATGCAATCACTTAGAAACCAAAAATTCAACATATCCAGAATTAAAAGTTATAATGAAGAAGATAATAATCCCTTAACTCTTTAAATCCTAGCATTTATCAGACTCATGAAAATACTCTGAGTCTACAGTGCCCAAATCCTAACTGAACAGTGTCCTGCACATGCGAAAGCACTCAGTTCACACACTGACTGATCTTCCCTGAAGATTAAGTATGATACCATTCAAAAGACCTAGAAAATGAGAGTCAAGGGTTGTGATTTTCTTCACCTTGTGAAAGACTTTTTAAAAAAGATTTATTTATTTTGAGAGAGAGCAAGCACAAATGAGCGGGGGCGGTACAGAGGGGAAAATTCTCAAGTAGATTCCCTGCCAAGCCCAGAGCGTACATGGGGCTCTGATGTAGGACTCCATCTCACAACCCCAAGAGCATGACCTAAGCAGAAACCAAGAATCAGACACTCAACTGACTGAGACACCCAGTGCCCCACAAAAGATTTTTTAGTGCAGTTTGAATATACTCCTTCAATGGACCTACATTTAGAGAGCCGCATATGCATTCATAATCCAAGCTGCTGGACAGTTCTGCAACAGAACTCTGGTTTTACTGAATGTCCACTGCTGAACCTATATTCTACCTTCCTTTCTTAACACACACATTCACATATTCACACACACACATACACACACACACACACTCACACACACACCCCTTCCTGGCCTAAGATACTACTCTAGAAGCTGAGATCTGGGTATAGCCTCTACTGCAGTCAGCTCTCACTTCTTGGGGTAGAAGTCACTGCTATTTGTGAATCATCATTGAGTCCACTGAATGCTAGAACACAGATTCTGATGAATTCTGGTCCCTGAAAGGCTGCCAAAACATTATCATTATCTGCTTGTTGTCATGCACCCACCTTCCCCCTGATGCCCAACCCCATACTTCCCTAACTCCACCTCTTTCATAAAAAGAAAAGAAAGTCAAAGCCCGTATAATGAATTTTCTGCATTATGGTCAAGGCCAAAAGATATCTTTGCTTTCTTTGGATGTGCCAGATTCCCGAAAGACCTGTAAAATTTCTATGCACAGATTTGAAGGTGAAAACAAAAGTAAGCTCAAGTCTCTGCTACCCCTGTATATGGCTGGAATCTGGGTCTAACCATCAAGCCCTTTCAGGAATGCTTCAAGAAGGTAGCTCATAACACTTTGGATCTCCAGAATTACAACAGAGTACACAGATCATCTTTACTCTTGGCCTCACCTCTGTTTTTCTATTTTTTTCTCCTGCAGAAGAACTGAGACAAAAACAATTTCACAATCAGTATGTACATTTCCTTTGCCTAAGAGGTTGTTGTCTTTTCTATACCATTCTTCTACTATCAGGAGAAATTCCAGCAATGTCCTCTTTCTTGGACACAAGATTAGACTGAATCTTTAAGTCACTCCTCTGAATTTTCTGACTGCCTTGTTTGAGCATGTCCTGTTGCTAATCTGTTCCATTGCTGAGGCAGCAATCCAAAACACAAAAGGAGGTAAGTCCCCAGGGAGTCACCTACACACTTGTGCCTACACATGCATGTGTGCGCACGCACACACACACACTCTCTCTCTCTCAGCCATCAAGGGCAGCTGTTTTCTAGAAATGGCTTCATTTCCTGGTAGATCATTCACTGCCTCTGGGAGACCAATGAGAAGGGAAGGAAGCTACTAAAAATGTAAATAAAGCCAAGCCCCTAGTTCTATACTGACAGATCCAAAAAACATCTAAGATTTAAGTAGGAAACACCCTTGTTGCATTCAGTTTGTCAAGTTAAACCCTGCTACAGAATACATGCAGAGAAGGAACTTAGCAGAAATAATCAGTTAGAAAAACAAAATGTATTATACAAAGAGCCAATTAATATGTATATGCACCAAACTACTCTTAACTGATCAGCAGTAGTAAGTAGAATTCAGGATTCTGTTTGTGTGAGGATGACTTCATTTAGTCAGTTAATTAAAAGAGATTTTGGTTGGGGGGAGAAATAAAGAAATCCACCTATTGGTTTGGAACTCTTCAGTTCCCTACTTTGCAACAGAAATCGGAGGAGAAGTCACGGAGCAGCACAATAATGTTTAATTACAGCTCTAGCTCTGCTAATTACCATTTGGTCACATCTATAATCTACATTAAGCCACAGTGCATAATAAGCAGCTCTGTGATATTCATCTAATAACCTAGGTGGCTTCATGGGATTTCATAGTCTACTATTCACTGGAACAAACACAATTTCATTTACCGCTCTCCAGGAGAGGATAAAAAATCAGAAGAGGACTTATTTTGCCACCTTTCCCATATACCTAGGACACAAGAGAAGGAATCGTCAGGAGACTGGAGCCAGCAGGGAAAATTGAGTAACAGGAACATAAAAAGTTAAGGTCATTAAATACCTTAATAGCCATAAAAACAATAAAACTCAGGCCAATTCTTGGTCTCTAAAATGCCAGAGTGCCACAGGGGGGCTCCCAGGACTCACTGAATGGGGAGATTAACAACAAAACAAACGAAAAACCTAAAAAGAGACAAGAGAATTTAAAGATGGAAATATCTTAAATTTCCCCAGTGCGTGTCCTTTATCTTTTAATGATACTTCTTTTCAATTCACCTTTAGATATTACTCTTAATAGCACCTATTAGAGATCTAAGTGCTGATAGGCAGGTGATGCAGAAATGAGGACTGAAGAGAATAAAGAAAGGACAGAGCCATTAATCTCCTCTCAAGAAGTAATATACACTGACTTCAGCTGCCTCCCACATGAGAGGAACTGATGGAAGTAAAATTTAAGGCTGCAACATAATTTGGGGGGTAGAAAATGCAGCGAAGAAATATTGGGGACAGATATTTCCCTCTCCTCTTCACAAATAGGAGTCTGATACCTTCATCTTCATAGTCAAAAGGCAGAGAGGAAGATGGCTCTACTGATAACCTTCAGTAACTCTAAGAAACTCCTTTTATCCAAGAATGAAAGATAATGGGAGATAATGGTTAGGTAAATGTTCAGATTTATACAGAATTATTGGACAAGATTATATAGAATGTAGAATGTCATCAAGTATACTAAATACTATATTCTCTTTCTTTGATAATTCCAAAGGTCCTTCAAGATCTTACAGTGACTCAGCTTCAGCAATACTAACAATAATATAGATTTCTGATTCATGGATAAACATGAAAGTACTCCCCTATAAAACTTGACTGTTTGCAAAATTTTTATTGTAGCTTTGTATTTGAGAAAGAAAGCAAATGTGGGGTATGGGGAGAGGGAGAGAGAGCATCTTGAGCAGGCTCCACACCCAGTACTGAGCCCAATGTGGGGCTTGATCTCGCAACCCTGAGATCATGATCAAGTGGAAATCCAAAGTCCAATGTTTAACCAGCTGAGCCACCCAGGCGCCCCTATGGTGGGTTATTAAAAAGAATAACTGGTATTTATTCAAAATTATATTTATCAATTTTATTTTTTTTAGAGAGAGAGTATTGAGGGGAGGAGGGAGAGAATCCCAAGCAGAATTCATGCTGAGCGGGGTGGGGGGCTGGGAGGGTGCTGGCAGGGGAGTGAGGGGCGCTCGAGCCCATGACTGCAAGATCATGATCTGAGACAAAATCAAGAGTCAGACGCTCAACTGCTGAGCCACCCAGGCATTCCCCATTTATCAATTATGTTAATTGTCTCTAAAATTAAAAATACAGGAAAAAATCTTCAATTATTTGAACTGCCTCCTGTTGACTGAGATTTTGAAATAAAGTTATTGTATTTTTTAAATAATTACAGATTATCTTTGCTTATCCTGGAAGATCAGTAATTGCTTGTTTGCAAGAGCCTGGCCGGTAAGAAATCACAGTAACTGAGAAAGAAGTTCTGAATTCTTTCTTCTGAGGAAGAAGAAATCTGAATTCCTCCTTTCCACAAAGCTCTTAACAGAATACAATAGAATATTCCAAGTAAATCACAAAACAATACAACATTTAAGTATTAGTGAAGGAGGAAATCACCTTTTCAAATACTCTTTGACCCTAACTACTGGAAGGAAGGTAGATGGAAGAAGGAAGGAGAAACATAGGTTGCAGGTCTGTTGTTCCAGATTTCACTTAAGCTTGCTTTGAAAAAGAATTTGATTGTAACTCTGGTTAATTTCCAAGACATCTTGTAGCAGAAGGCAAGGAAGAAAAAGTGAAAAAGAAAGACACGGTAGCTGACACCATAACCAGCCATCAAACAGTTCTTTGAAACCACATATTCTCTTACTCACAGACAACTTACTTTAGCACTCAATTTTAACCAATCAGCCTGGCCAAGGTCAGGAGTAAAGGCAGCTCCAGTTTGTACTAGAAAATGCAAGTGCAAGTGAACATATAATTTGAAGACTATAAGACTAGCCATAGGGAGATCTCCTGCAATGATAGATCCCTATAGAATAGAATCCCTATAGAATCTCAGGCTCAAACCCAAAAGACCTCTTCTGGTAAAGAGGAGATAGCACATCATATGACCCTAAAATTCAAGCCCGTCTTAACTTCCCAGTGTGTGGGAATGGATATATTATGCTGGAAATTTAACAAAGGAAGAAAAATCTCATAAATAAAATCACTGTATAATACAAATTACATGGCAGTATCCATTACTGTGGCAAAGGTTTTTTCTTGAGAGAAGCATCTATTCTGCTCTTCTAACTCTTCTCAATCCATAATCTCCTGCCTACTTGAAATTCACCACATTTTCCTTCAGCAAAGCTATTAACTTTGCAGCTGATGAGTGATGATAGGGACCTGAGTACTACCTCTGAAACTATTTTTTTTCCACAGAAGGCTGATAATCCCTCCCATTCCTGTATTGTTTCAAGGGAAGCACTAGAATTAGCTTTTCAAGAATAAAGAATGAGAAAAATTCATTCTTTGGCAGCAACTACTTCCTTTCCTAAACACAATTCTTACTTCCTTTCACATACTCATTTCCTAAAAAGTCAGGACTGGAACTTGTCATCTCTACTCCATTCTCTAACCCCATAGGATATAAAAACAATCAAGAAAATAAGAAACAAGGGATGCCTGGGTGGCTCAGATGGTTGGGTGTCTGCCTTTGGGTCTTGGGATCAAACCCCTCAACAGAGTTTCTGCTCAGCCAAGAGTCCACTTCTCCTTCTCCTGCTACCTCTCCCTACCGCTCATGTTCTCTCGCTGTCTCGAATATATAAAATCTTAAATAAAACCAAACGAAACAACGATAACCCACAAAGTAAGGTGAATACAACAGAAAGCTTAAGTCTTTCTTCTGAATCATTCAGAATCACAGATGTCAGTAGAAAAGTCTTAATTTAACCAATATCATGGATAGAGCAAATTATACTAAAGAACCTAATCATCACTCATATTGATGACCCTATGAGAATTCTAAATTGAGACATCACAAACCACACCTTGTTCTGTAGTAGCTTGGGAAGGAGAAATGGGAATGATTCTCACTGCCTCAAGCCAGCTGTTTTTAAATATTTTGGTCTTGGGAAATATTTTATAGTCTTAAAAACAGAGAACCTTACAGAGCTTTTATTTATGTAGGCTTTATCAGTTAGTATTTACTATATTAGAAATTAAAAGTGAAAGATTCTAACTTGTACTTAAAACAGCTAATGATTTTGGGACGCCTGGGTGGCTCAGTTGGTTGGACGACTGCTTTCGGCTCAGGTCATGATCCCGGAGTCCCGGGATCGAGTCCCACATCAGGCTCTCAGCTCCATGGGGAGTCTGCTTCGCTCTCTGACCTTCTCCTCGCTCATGCTCTCTCTCACTGTCTCTCTCTCAAATAAATAAATAAATAAATCTTTAAACAAACAAACAAAAAAAAACAGCTAATGATTTTGAGGGTCTCCTGGGTAGCTCAGTGGGAGTCAGCTTGGATTCTTTTTTCCCTCCCTCTCTCCTCCTCCCTCTGCTTGTGCACTCTCTCTCTCAAATAAATATTTAAAAAAATGAAACTAATGATTTTGAAATGACAAAATTAGAGACTCATAGAACAGATTATTAGCTGCCAGGAGGAAGGGTTGGTGGGAGGTAATAGAGCTGATTGGTTAGATAAGTCAACACAAGAGTTCTTACAGTAATGGAGATGTTCTATATTTTGACCATGTGGTAAACAACCCAAGCCCACACATGTGATCAAACTGCACAGAATTAAATATACACACATACACAACGAGAGAAACACACAAGTGAGCACAAGCAAAATGGGGGACATCTTAAGATAGGTGGACTGCATTAATGTCAGTATCCCCTTTGCAATACTGTACTATAGCTCTGCAAGGTGTTACCATTAGGGGAAACTAGGTAAAGGATACATGAGACCTTTCTGAATTATTTATTAAACCTATTAATTATCCCGGGGCGCCTGGGTGGCTCAGTGGGTTAAGCCTCTGCCTTTGGCTCAGGTCGTGATCTCAGCATCCTGGGATCAAGCCCCGCGTCGGGCTCTCTGCTCAGTGGGGAGCCTGCTTCCCCTTCTCTCTGCCTGCCTCTCTGCCTACTTGTGATCTGTCAAATAAATAAATAAAATCTTTAAAAAAAAAAAACACCAAACCTATTAATTATCCCAAAATAAAAAGATAAACAAAAAATTGAAGACCCCAAAGAGCTCTGATGTGGACTATGTCTATTGATATTCACCATACTAGATCTTAAAAAGAAAAAATTTGACTTGCATTAACTTGTTTAAAATGACTTTTAAAAACTTAGTACATATGAATATATGTAACATTTTAAATAAAAATAGGGGTGTCTGGGTGGCTCAGTGGGTTAAGCTTCTGCCTTCAGCTCAGGTCATGATCTCAGGGTCCTGGAATGAGCCCCACATTAAGCTCTCTGCTTAGCAGGGAGCTTGCTTCCCGCCTCTCTGCCTGCCTCTCTGCCTACTTGTGATTTTTCTGTCAAACAAATAAACAAAATCTTAAAAAAAAAAAAAAAAAGCTGTAATTTTTCAAAAGAAAGGGAAAAAAGAATAGTGACAATGATTTACATTTTGCAAATCTCTTCAATGGCTGGGTTAATAGACAAGTGCTTGATTCTCATGTTTGTTTCTGCATTTAATCTGTTGGTGAAATGTGCTGAACTATATAAAGAGAACTGGCCTCACATAGATTTTATATATGCATCCTTTTCAGGTAATTGTGGTTATTCTTTGATACGACACCCAAACCAAACAATTGATAGTTCTTAGAGGTTAATGGCAATGTGGAATCTGACTGTATCAATGAACTTTTTGTAATCTGTTACAATACAGTCCTTGGGTCTGTCTAGTACTTTGAATGCTTCTTCTACCCATGCATGATTTTTAACATCATATATTAGTCATTTGGAAAATAATGGTTCACTGAGTTATACAACTTTTTCATATACCAACATATTCCATTAATACAAAAAAGTCATAGTTGCTGATATTGCCTCTGAGTTCATCAGAAAATCCTTTAGGTATTGGTAGGCTGTCAAACTACTAGGGGCGGGGAGGGAGATAAATGTTCCAAAAATACAATGTTTGCTTGAACATTGATAACAAATAGTGTTGATTGTTTTCCTTGGAGTTAATAGGCTCATTTCATTGACTTTTAAGAAAATGTCTGCAAATACCCAGCTCTGAATACCTATACTTTTAGTTGTACTTTCAAGTAAAAAGGACATCCCATGAAAAACTGGCTAGGTCAGCTTGCAACTCAATTGCAAAAGTGCTTTACCTAGAGAAAAATACATTTTGGCATGCAGCAGACCTGCTTTATATGTACTTCCCCTTTTGTCACATAGAATATAAAATGACATGTACTCACAAGGTGAGGTTTTATATATAAAGATATTTTAAAGATAAACTGGCTTTTAAAGATATATTTTTTCAACCTTTCACTTCCTTCACTCATTTTTCCCAACCCTACTCCCTGCTTCTGATAACTGCTAATCTGTTCTCTGTTTCAAGTTATTTTTTTTAAAAGATTCCATAAATAAGATAAGAGAGATCATGTGGTGTTTGTCTTTCTCTGAGTTATTTCATTTAGCACAATGCCCTTGAGGTCCAACCGTGTTATTATAAATGGCAAGAGTTTCCCCCACTTTTCTTATGATTTTTTTTAAAATTTAAGTATAGCTGACACAGGAAAATGCAAGATTTAATTTTTTTGTGGCCAAATAATATTCCATTGTATATATATATCACATCTACTTTATCTATTCCCCCACTGATGGACTCTTAGGTTGTTTCTGTATCTTGGCCACTGTAAATAATGCTGCAATAAACATGGCGGTACTTACATCTTTCAATGATTTTGTTTTCTTCAGATAAATACCTAGAACTGAAATTGCTGGATCATATCATAGTTCTATTTTTATTTTTTGAGGACCCTCCATATGTTTTTCATAGTGGCTGCACCAATTTACTTCCTCTCCAACAGTGAACTTTTTTCCACATCCTAACCAGTATTTATTATTTCTTATTATTTTGGTAAATAGCCATTCTAACAGGTATGAAGTGATAATTTGTGGTTTTGATTTATAATTAACCGATGAGTAATAGTGTTGAACATCTTTTTATACCTGTTGCCCATCTGTATATCTTCTTTGGAAAAATATCTCTTTAGATCTTCTGCCCACCCCCCTTTTTAAGATTGATTAACTTGGCAGAGAAAGAGGGAACACAAGCAGAAAAAGCAGGAGAGGGAGAAGCAGGCTTCCTGCCAAGCAGGGAGCCTGATGTGGGGCTCAATCCCAGGACCCTGGGATCATGACCTGAGCCAAAGAAAGACACTTAACAACTGAGCTACCCAGCCACCCCTCTTCTGTCCAGTTTTTAAACAGACTTTTTTGTTGTTGTTGTTCAGTTGTATGAATTCTTGTATTTTGGATATTAGCCTCTTATCAGATATATATGCTTAGCAAATATTTTCTCCCATTTAGCAGGTTGTCTTTCATTTTGTTGATGGTTTCCTTTGCTGTGTTTGCTGTGTAGAAGCTTTTTATTTTATGTTGTTTTGTTTATTTTTCCTTCTATTGCTTTTGCTTTTGGTGTCAGATTAAAAAAATCAATGCCAAGACCTATGTCAAGGAGCTTACTGCCTACGTTGTCATCTATGAGTTTTATGATTTCAGGTTTTTATGTACAAGCCTTAAATCCATTTGGAGTTGATTTTTGTAGATGTTGTAAGATGGTGTTCAAGTTTCATTCTTTTACATGTGGTTGGTCCAATCTTCCCAACACCATTTATTGAAGAGACAGTTCTTTCCCCATTGTATGTTCTTGGCTCCTTTGTCATAAATTAATTGACCATATATGTTTGGGTTTATTTCTGGGCAATTCTGTTCAATACCATTCTGTTTTAATCACTGTAGCTTTTTAATGGAGTTTAAAATCAGGGAGTCATGAAATCAGAAATCAGGTGTCTCCAGCTTTGTTCTTCTTTCTCAGAATTGCTTTGACTGTTTGGGGTCTCTTGTGGTTCCACACAAATTTTACAATTGTTCTAGTTCCATGAGAAATGCCATTGGAATTAATGATTACACTGAATTTTTAGACTGCTTTAGGTAGTATGGACATTTTAATGATACTCGGTCTTCCAAACTATGAGCACGGAGTATTTTTTCATTTATTTGTGTTGTCTTTAAATTTTTTACATTAATGTCTTATAGTTTTCAATACATAAGTCTCTAGCCTCCTTGGTTAAAT
This sequence comes from Mustela putorius furo, assembly GCF_011764305.1. Classification (NCBI taxonomy): domain Eukaryota; kingdom Metazoa; phylum Chordata; class Mammalia; order Carnivora; family Mustelidae; genus Mustela; species Mustela putorius. Next base: position 8,304,153 of record NW_025422045.1, on the reverse strand, counting down.
TAGTCCTAGTTATTTTATGCTTTTTGATGCAACTGTAAATGGGATTTTTTTCTTAAATTTCTCTGGTATTCTGTTATTAGTATACAGAAATGCAACAGACTTTTGTATTGATTTTGTATCCTGCAACTTTACTGAATTCATTTATTAGTTCCAACAGTTTTTTAAGGAGTCTTTATAGTTTTCTATATATAATTATGTCATTTGCAAATAGTGACAGTTTTTTGTTGTTGTTGTTTTTTTAAATTTCCTCCTTCACAATTTGGATGTCTTTCTTTTTCTTACAGAATTTCTCCAGCTAGGACTTCCAATACTATGTTGAATAAAAAAGGCAAGAGTGGGCATTCCTGTCTTATTCCTGATATTAGAAGAAAAGCTTTCAGCTTTTCACAACTGAATATGATGTTAGCTAAGGACTTGGCATATATGGTCTTTATTATGTTGAGGTATGTTCCCTCTCTACCCACTTTATTGAGAATTTTTATCATAAACGGATATTGAATTTTGTCATATGCTTTTCCTACATCTATTGAGATAATCATATAATCTTTACCCTTCTTTTTGTTAATGTGTTGGGTAACACTGATTTTTTTTTTTTGAAGATTTTATTTATTCAACAGAGAGAGAAAGAGAGAGCACACAAGTAGGGGGAGTGGTAGGCAGAGGGAGAGGGAGAAGCAGGTTCCCCCCTAAGAAAGGAGCCTGATGCAGGACTTGATCCCAGGACCCTGGAATCATGACCTGAGCTGTAGGTAGTCTCTTAACCAACTGAGCCACCCAGGCACCCCTGACGTGTGGATGTTGAAATATCTTTGCATCCCTGGAATAAATCCCACTTGATCATGGTGGGATCTGAATTGTTGAATTCAGTTTGCTAATATTTTGTTGAGGACTTTAGTACCTGTGTTTATCAGGATAATGGCCCATAATTTTCTATTCATGTGACATCCTTGTCTCCTTTGCATCAAGACAATGCTGGTCTCCTAAAATGAGTGTGAAAGAGTTCCCTCCTCTTCTAAAAATAGTAAAGGTAGTGGGTTAATCATATATAAAGCTAGTATAAAGACTAAAAGACAGAAGTAGGAAAAATAACTGTGATTACCATAATTAGTTAAGAGATACCCAAAATAAAAAGATGTAAAATGTGACATTGCCAATAAAACCTGGGTAGGGGGAGAATAAAACATAATAAGCTTTGGAACAGGATCAGCTTAAGAGAGACTCTTTTGGGCATCTGGGCAGGTTAGTTGGTTGGGCTTATGCCTTTGGCTTGAGTCATGATCCCAGAATGATGCGATCAAGCCCTGCATTGGGCTCGCCGCTCAGCTGGGAGTCTGCTTCTCCCTCTCCTATTCCAGCTCCCCCTCTTTGTGCTCTCTGTCAAATAAATAAATAAAATATTTTTAAAAAATAGACTGTTATAGACATAGGTTGTTATATAAGTAGGCTTCACAATCACCTCAAAACAAAACCTAAAGCAAATACACAAAAGAGAAAGAGAAAGCAATATAAGTATACCACTAAAGAAAGTCATCAAACCGCAAAGGAAGAGAGTAAAAGGAAAGAAAGGAACAGAGAGGAACTACAGTAACAGCCACAAAACAAATAACAAATGGCAATAAGTACCTATCAATAATTATTTTAGGGGTGCCTGGGTGGCTCAGTGGGTTAAAGCCTCTGCCTTCAGCTCAGGTCTGGGATCGAGCCCTGCATTGGGCTCTCTGCTCAGCAGGGAGCCTGCTTCCTCCTCTCTTTCTCTCTCTGCCTGCCTCTCTGCCTACTTGTGATCTCTGTCTGTCAAATAAATAAAATCTTTTAAAAAAATAATTATTTTATTTTTATTTTTTAAATTGAAGTATAGCTGACAAACAATGGTATTAACTATGAAATATCAATAATTACTTTAAATGTAAGTAGACTAAATTTTTCCAATCAAAAGACATACAGAAGTACTTAGGATGAAAAAATAAGACCCATCTATATGCTACCTACAAGAGATTCACTTTAAATATAAGAACACACACAGACTGAAAGCGAAGGGACGGAAAAGATATTCTATGCAAATGGAAAACAAATGAAAGCTGGAGTGGCTATATGAGTAATACAACAGTCTTTTTTTTTTCCTCTTAAATAAGTCTATGCCCAACATGGGGCATGGATATACAATCCTGAGATCAAGAGTCACAGCACCCCCAGACAAAACAGATTTCAATTCTTTTTAAATTTTATTTTTTCAGTGTTCCAAGAGTCATTGTTTCTGCACCACACCATGCAATAAGTGCCCTCCATAACACCCACAACCAGGCTCACCCAACCTCCCACATCCAATCCCCTCCAAAACCCTCAGTTTGTTTCTCAGAGTCCACAGACTCTCATGCCTTGTTTCCCCCTCTGATTTCCCCCAATTCACTTTTCCTTTCCTTCTCCTAACGTCCGCCATGTTATTCCTTATGCTCCACAAGTGAACCCATATGATAACTGACTCTCTCTGCTTGACTTATTTCACTCAGTATCATCTCCAGGCCCATCCGTGTTGATACAAAAGTTGGGTATTCATCCTTTCTGATGAAGGCATAATATTCCATTGTATATATGGACCATCTTCTTTATCCATTTGTCTGTTGAAGGGCATCTTGACTCTTTCCACAGTTTGGAGATTGTGGCCATTGCTGCTATGAACATTGGGGTACAAAAAAAACAGACAAACAAACAAAAAACCTTTAAACGCATCGGACTCTCTGCTCAGTGGGGAGCCTGCTTCCCCCTCTCTCTCTCTGCCTGCCTCTCTGCTGCTTGTGATCTGTCTCTCTGTCAAATAAATAAATAGAATCTTTTAAAAAACCCCAAACACTGGGGTACAGATGGCCTTCTTTTCACTACACCTGTATCTTTGGGGTAAATACCCATAGTGCAATTGCAGGGTCATAGGGCCGCTCTATTTTTAATTTCTTAAGGAATCCCCACATTGTATTCTTTTTTTTTAAGTTTAATATTTTTTTTTAAGATTTTTATTTATTTATTTGTCAGAGAGAGAGAGAGCAAGAGTGAGCACAGGCAGACAGAGTGGAAGGCAGAGTCAGAGGGAGAAGCAGGCTCCCTGTGGAGCAAGGAGCCCGATGTAGGACTCGATCCCAGGACGCTGGGATCATGACCTGAGCCGAAGGCAGCTGCTTAACCAACTGAGCCACCCAGGCGTCCCCCCAAATTGTATTCTAAAGTGGCTGCACCAACTTGCACTCCCACCAACAGTGTAAGAAGGTTGCCCTTTCTACACATCCTCTCCAACACTTGTTGCTTACGGTCTTCTTATTTTTGGCCATTCTAACTGGTGTAAGGTGGTATCTCACTGTGGTTTTGATTTGAATCCTGATAGCTAATGATGATGAACATTTTTTCATGTATCTGTTAGCCATCTGTATGTCTTCTTTGGAGAAATGTCTGTTCATGTCTTCTGCCCATTTTTTGGACACAATTATCTGTTTTTTGAGTGGTAAGTTTGAGGAGTTCTTAAAGATCTTGAATATCAGCCCTTGTCTGTAATGTCATTTTCTCTAATATCTTCTCCCATTCTGTGGGTTGCCTCTTCATTTTGTTGAATGTTTCCTTTGCTGTGCAGAAGATTTTTATCTTGACAAAGTCCTAAAAAGTTCATTTTCACTTTTGTTTCCTTTGCCTTTGGAGACATGTCTTGAAAGAAGCTGCTGTGGACGATGGCAAAGAGGTTACTGCCTATGTTCTCCTCTAGGATTTTGATAAGATTCCTGCCTCATGTTGAGATCTTTTATCCATTTAGGTTTAGAACAAAGAGACAAAGATGGGCATTACATGATCAACAGGTCAATCCAACAAGAGGATATAATACTTGTAAATATTTACACCAATTGAGGAGCACCTAACTATATAAGGCAATTATTAACAGACCTAAAGGGAGAAATAGACTGCAAGACAGTAAGAGTAGACCCCATTTACATCAGTGGACAGATCATTCCAACAGAAAATCAATAAGGGAACATCAACCTTAAATAACACTTTAGACCAGATGGAGTTAACAGATACATACAGAACATTCCATCCAAAAGCAACAGAATACACATTTTTTTCCAAGTGCATACGGAACGTTTTCTAGGAGAGATATGTTAGACCACAAAACAAGTCTTAATAAATTTAAGAGGATTAAAATCATATCCCAACCACAATGGTATAAAACTAGAAACCAACTAGAAACTAGAAAATTCACAAATATGTGGAGATTAAGCAACATGAATAACAAATGGGTTAAAAAAATGAAAAGAAAAATAAGAAATACTCGCAGATAAATGAAAATGTAAATATATCAGAATTTGTGGGATTCAGCAAAAACTTTTTTTTTAAAGATTTTATTTATTTATTTGACAGAGAGAGGCAGGGAGAGAGAGAGGAGGAAGCAGGCTCCCTTCTGAGCAGAGAGCCCAATGTGGGGCTCGATCCCAAGACTCTGAGGTCATGACCTGAGCCAAAGGCAGAGGCTTTAACCCACTGAGCCACCCAGGCGCCCCCAGCAAAAACATTTTTAAGAGGGAAGTTTAATAGTAATAAAAATACCTACCTTAAGAAATAAAAGTCTTAACTAAAAAACTTAAACTAGAAACTAGAAGGAATTAGAAAAAGGGCAAATGAAGGACAAAGTTAGTAGAGGAAGGAAATAACAAAGATTAGAGCACAAATAAATGAAACAAAGACTAAAAAGACCTATGAAATGAAGAGGTAGTTCTTTGAAAAGATAAAACTGACAAGACTTTAGCTAGATTCACAAGAGAGAGACACTCACACAGAGAGACAAAGAGAGGGAGAGAAGTCAAATACAATTGGAAATGAAAGAGGACATATTACAACCGATATCACAGAAATACAAAAGGTCATAAGAGACTTCTAAGACTAATTATATGCCAGAAAACTAAACAACCTAGAAGAAATGGATAAATTCTTAGACACACACCTTATCAAGACTGAATCATGATGAAGTAAAAAGTGTGAATAGACCAATTACTAGTAGGAAATTGAATCAATAATCAAAAACCTCCTAATGAACAAAAGTCCGGGAATGTATGCCTTTACTGGTGAATACTACCAAGCATTCAAAGAAGATTAATACCAATGCTCAAACTCTTTCAAAATTTTTACTTTTACTGTGAGGGACAGCAGTGAAAATGTGATGGCTAGTAGTACAATCTGGTGCCATTTACCTGATTTGTGCCAAGATACTAGTCATTTTACTCACCATTGCTTTTGCATTATCAGTGCATATCAGGGTAAGTATCAACAAAGTGAAAATAATAAATAATGTCTTACTACTATTATGAAAATAATCCAGACCCAGAGAACCAATGAAAAGCTCGCAAAAGTATCTACAGGTCAGAGGATCATATTTTGAGAACAAATCAGGTTTCATGTTCTGGGATCAGCTTCTCCAAAACCACATGCCCATCTGATTCCTGAAGAAAAGTGGGAATCTGGTAGCCAGGAAGTTAAGGGCAATTGCCTGTTTAGTGGGCAAACAGGAGTGTCTGCCACAACAGGGCAGTTTGGAAGTAATGGTGAAGGAAAATAAGACATAAAGGCAGGGAACATTATTAGCAAGAGGGGAGCAGGAAAGAAAGCTTCTAAGATCCACAGACAATAGATTTTGTAAGTAGGGGATGTTTACAAGTTAGGTAGAAATAAATTTCAACAGTTAGGCAATGAGTATTTTAAACCTGTGGGAGAATGAAGAGCTCAGCTAATGGTTTTGGAAATGGACATTTGGGTGGTCATTAGAGAGAAAATGGACCTTACCATTGTGGGAGGAAGGGAAATCAGTCACTCTAATGCCTATTTGTTTTTAAATTGCCAAGAATAAGACTTCTTTGAAAATATAGCTTAGTAGTTCAGAAGATAAACATGCCATTATCTAAAAGAATTTTTTTTTTTTTAAAAGATTTTGCCAGAGAGAGACACAGCGAGAAGGAACATAAGCAGAGGGAGTGGGAGAGGGAGAAGCAGGCTTCCCCCTGATCAGGAACCCAATGCGGGATTCTATCCCAGGGTCCTGGCAGACACTTAATGACTGAGCCACCCAAGCACCCCTAAAAGAAATTTTAAAATGAATCTTCAATTACCAGGAGTCCTCATTTCCGACATAAGTCTTCCTTGTCTATGTCATTTAAACTAAAGGTATTACAGAGATAAAACCTCAAAGTAGTATGAAGGATCCTGTGCACTATAGATTAACTCCTGATTATGGACACCTCAGCACTGTTAAACCAAGCAGGAACTGGACATCTGCTTAGACAGGCTTCACTGCCAAGTCTCCCAGGTAATTTTATGTCCTAGAAGGTCACAGAACAACAGGTGATTTTACATAACAATGGGTAATTACAATGAGACATCATTCATTCTAAAGAAAGCACCTTGAACAGCAAAACTGATTTGGGTTCCTAGAGAGCATGTTTATACCAGAGCATCTCATTTTCTATCAGGTTCCTAAAAGAATACGCACAGAAAAATCATATCATCATAATGTGGAAGAATCTTAAAGACTGTTTAACTAACCACTGAAGGGTGAAATATTTTCCATAACAGGTAGTCATAAAAACCTGGATGCCTGGGTGGCTCAGTTGGTTAAGCAGCTGCCTTCGGCTCAGGTCATGATCCCAGCGTCCTGGGATCGAGTCCCACATCAGCCTCCTTGCTCAGCAGGGAGCCTGCTTCTCCCTCTGCCTCTGCCTACCATTCTGTCTGCCTGTGCTTGCTCTCTTCCCCCCCCTCTCTCTGATAAATAAATAAAATCTTAAAAAAAAAAAAAAAAAAAAAAAAAAAACCTTGTTCTAACGCCATCCCCACCTACGTGGGAGGAGAAAATAACCCTCACTCTACTGCAGTGGTTTAAAAGATTAAATTCTTTTTTTTTAAAGATTTTATTTATTTATTTGATACAGAGAAAGAGAGGGAATGTGAGCACAAGCAGGGGGAGCGGCAGGCAGAGGGAGAGGGGGAAGCAGGCTTCCTACTGAGCAGGGAGCGTGATACTGGGCTCCATCCCAGGACCATGGGATCATGACCTGAACTGAAGGCAGATGCTTAACTGACAGAGCTACCCAGGAACCCCTAAAAGATTAAATTCTTTAATAGCTCAAGTGCCTAGCAACAGGTGTAGAGTATTTTGGCAATCTCAAATGATAGTTATTATTAGTTATTCCAATAATCACGTCATTCTTGGAAGCTCATACTGAATTTCATATTCATTAGAATTCCCTAGATCTTTTCTACTCAGACTTTGAAAGGATTCTTTCATTCCTGACCCCTATTTCCTTTCCCAGAAGCAACCAACGTAATGCATATGTATTTGCTTGCTTATATGCACCTTCCCTTTATTCTTTTAGACAAATGGCACTGTACTATATATACTGTTTTATACATTGTATCAAAAATGTAGGTAATGATTTTAAACTTTTTTAAACTTTAAATGCTCATCTTTCTAAAAGACATACTGGTTGGTAGCTCTATTTTTTTTTTAAGAGTATTATTTTTTTTATTTGAGAGAGACAGAGTATGCAGAGCAAGACAGACAGAGCACAAGTGGGGGAGGGGAAAGGGAGAAGCAAACCCTCCAATGAGCAAGGAGATCAATGCGGGACTTGATCCCAGGACCCTGAGATCATGACTTGAGCTGAAGGCAGACACTTAACCAACTGAGCCACCCAGGCTCCCCTCTCAGTTCTATTATTTAATAGCTGGGTGATCACAGACACATTATGCAGTCTTTCTGATTCTATTTTATTCTGTAAAATAAAAACATCAAGAGTACCTGTATTTCAAATGACCACTGTACCAATTAACTGGATATAAAGTGCTTAGTATACAGTGCCCAAGACACAGTAAAAATTCAACAAATATTAGCTGCTGCTGCTGATAGTAATAATATCTTGTTAATGTAATTCTGTCTGTCAGTCTCTTATAACATTGTCAATTTCTACTCAGACATGCAGTGCTTAAACTCTCCATTTGTAGTGGTTTGTCATGGTACAGTTTTGACTTTTCATCATGCTTTCCCCTCCCTTCTGTGAGGAATTTCTCTTTCTTATGAAAAACCCACTCCCCAAACCTCATTCCACTACAGGAGCGGGCTGAACTCTACACAAAATACATGATGTAAGTTCTCCACAGACCATAGAAATTCTTTTTTCCTATGGTACCTTAAGCTGGAAGGACTAAATTAAAACTGGAGCTGCCAATATTCATTTCTACTAACACATGACAAAGGCTTGACTAAGAATAAAGCCAATTCAGAGGAAAGGAGAATAGGGAAATGAGCAGAGACAGAATCCTGATGACATTATTTGAGCCCCTGCCGGAAACCTAATCAACTCTATTTGTGGGAACACATAAATTCCTTATTTGCTTAAACTAGCTTGAGCAAGGTTTCCATTACAACTGAAAAAGTCCTGACCACTATGTATCACCCACAAATTTATATACCTATTTTATATTTAGTCATGGAAGTTATAATGAAAATGTTGAGAAAGACTAGACCAAAGACAGTCTTGTGGTACACCACCTCCATCCTACCTGACAAACACCTAAAAATCAATACTCTTCAAATACAGCTCTTCGGCCAGCTATAAGGTTACCCAACCGTATCACCATCCAGTCCACATTTCATCAACCTGTCATCAAGAATATCATAAAAGGCTTTTTCAAATACCCTGAAGAAATCAAAGTACTCCAATCTACCTACCCAACAACTGTATTGGAAACAGAGGAAGAAATTTTATAGTACCTGGTTTAAGGACTTCATTTGGTTTCTAATAACCAATAGTTTTCTGGATTCCTTTCTTCATTCAGAAATAACAAATAATTACCATGGTGTCAGGATGGTATTAAGGAAGGTGATAAATCTTGTGGGGGAAGGGTAAGAGAGAGGGAGAAGCAGGTACTGGGCTTAATTCCAGCACCCCGAGATCATGACCTGAGCCAAAGTCAGATGCTTAACCAACTGAGCCACAAAGGTGTCCCTCAAAGCATTTTATACGTCTGGATGCCTGGGTGGCTCAGTTTGTTAAGCGGCTGCGTTTGGCTCGGGTCGTGATCCCAGGGTTCTGGGATTGAGTCCCATATCCGGTTCCTGGCTCAGGAGAGAGCTTGCTTCTCCCTCCCACTCTGCATGCTGCTCTCCCTGCTTGTACTCTCCCTCTCCATTAAATGAATAAATTTTTTAAAAACCTTAAAAAAAATTATTTAAAAAAAAAGCATTTTATATGTGTTCCTCAAAACCACCCACTTTTAAAAAATTAAATGAAAATTTATTTTTATTCAAATAAAATTAATGAAGTATTAGATTGGACAATACGATTCAACAATTCCACACATTTTTTGGTGCTCATCAAGATAAGTATACTCTTGGGGTGCCTGGATGGCTCAGTGGGTTGGGCCGCTGCCTTCGGCTTGGGTCATGATCTCGGGGTCCTGGGATTGAGTCCTGCATCGGGCTCTCTGCTCGGCGGGGAGCCTGCTTTCCTCTCTCTCTCTCTCTCTCTGCCTGCCTCTCTGTCTACTTGTGATCTCTCTCTGTCAAATAAATAAATAAAATCTTAAAAAAAAAAAAAAAAGAGGGGCGCCTGGGTGGCTCAGTGGGTTAAAGCCTCTGCCTTCGGCTCAGGTCATGATCCGAGAGTCTTGGGATCGAGCCCCACATTGGGCTCTCTGCTCGGCAGAGAGCCTGTTTCTTCCTCTCTCTCTGCCTGCCTCTCTGCCTACTTGTGATCTCTGTCTGTCAAATAAATAAATAAACAAAATCTTTAAAAAAAAAAAAGATAAGTATACTCTTAATCCCCTTCACCTATTTCATCCCCGCTCCCCCATCTCTCTTCTGGCAACCATCAGTTTGGTCTCTATATTTAAAAGTCTGGGTTTTTTGGTCTCTCTTTTTTCTTTGTTCATTTTGTTTCTCACATGAGTGAAATTACATGGGATCTGTCTTTCTCTGACGTATTTCACTTAGCATAACACCCTCTAGGTCTGTATTATTGTAAATGGCAAGATCCCATCTTTTTGTATAGCCCAGTAATATTCTATTGTATGTAAACGTATGTATGCATATACAACCATACACACATATGCATCCACATCTTATTTATCCATTCATTTATTGATGGACACGGGTTGCTTCTCTATCTTGGCTACTATAAATAAGGCTTAACATAGGGGTGCATATGTCTTTCTGAACTAACATTTTCATTTTCCTTGAGTAAACACCCAGGAATGGGATTACTTGATCATACAGTAATACTATTTTTAATTTTTTGAGGAACCTCTTAACTATTTACCCCAGTGGCTAATCCAGATTGCATTCTCACCAAGAGCGCATGGGGTTCCTTTTCTCCCCACATCCATACTAAGTAGGCTTCTTACTGGTATCCATGCCTAACATTTGTTGTTTCTTGTGCTTTTAAGTTTAGCTATTCTGATAGGTTTAAAGTGGCATCTTACTGTGGTTTTAATACTATCTTCTTTTAAAGATGAATGTACTAAGGCTAAACAGATTAGGTAACTTGGTCAATGTCACACAGCTACTTAGTGATAAAACCAGGATTCAAACTCAGGCAGTCCGGATCTAGAACACACACAGTAATAAAGAAGTGAGAATCAAAACTGAATGGTGTCACAAGAAGTCAAGGGAAAAGGGAGTTTCAAGAAGAAAATGGGCCGGTGTTAATCTTAGTAAGAAACTGAAATTGCAAAAAAAAAAAAGAAAAGAAAAGAAAGAAACTGAAATTGCAGGAAAGGATAGGGTACAGAAGCTAAGAAGCTAAACTGACTATACTAGGTAAGGAAAAGCAGGAAGTGGTGAAGGGAAGATAATTAGAATTTATTACGGGTCTACTGTATGCTAGGATTTCTACATACATTATCTCATTAAATCTAATACCCTATGAAGTAGACGATAGCTATGTTTGAGAGAAAACAAATAGAACCCTGGGAAGGTTAACTGATTTGTCCATAATTACCCAATTATTAAGTGGCAGGGCCGGGAGTTGAATCAAGGTACGTCTGACCCTGAAAATTATACTCTTCCCCTTTATAGGATGCTATTCCAAAGAACCTTAGTCATGACCAGGAAAGAGAGTACAAGGGACTCTCATCTACTGTAACGTTTGTTCTAGGATTTTGCTAAAGATCAATAGAAGCTTAATGATCTCTAATTTTGAAATTTTGGGTATTTGCCTGTCCCAATGTTCTTCCAGTTCTCTCCCATTTGCCAGGATTCCCTAAACAATAGGATCTCTGGCTCCACATGCAAATTTTTTCAGTATTTTCCGATAGGATTAATTTGGATTTAGACACTTACACTCTGTCAAAACTCAAGATGCTCTGTCACAGAGGAAAAAGGATACTTATTATTTTATAGTCCTCTCGTAAAGCAAACATACCTTTTGTAAAAAGAATATTGTTCAAGACTTTTAATTTATTTTTGGATCTGGGTTTTTTCATATTTCAATTTTTGCTTAAAGTTGCATAATATATTTGATTTTTCAGTATATCCTCTGAAGTGAGACTGAAACATCTGTCACAACGCATTCAAGCCCTGCTAAACTATATTTTTTAACAACTCCTGCTTAGCTCAGCTCTTCTAAAAAGACCAACAAAACCCCAAATACTAACTAATAACACTATATGAAATTTAGAATTTTATAGAACATGCTTAACATATGGGGCTCACAAAATCCTATGGAAATTGAGGGGCAATTCACCTTTCAAGGGACAAAGCTTCTTAAATAACATGACTTACAAAGACATCAGAATACTCTAATATTGGAAAGAATTCTGTCCATAAAAATCTCTTTAACTAAGGTAGTGCATTAGTCAAACCCAATGTACAATATAAGAGTGACTATATTCTAGTTAGTGATTTTTACTGCCTTTACTAGTAAACATGCTCCTAATTCTAAAACTCACAAATCCATTCAACAAAGTAATAAAATGGAGAAACACAAAACTCTGTAAGGCTCATAAAAACAGATGTATCCTGATTTGTAAAGTCAATACAAAGTTTATGTCCTTGCTTGCAAAACTTCATTTTACGTGGGTGGACAGACTGGTAAGAATGTAATCACAATAAAGATGAGCAAAGGGCTATAAGTACCCTGCCCAGGGAGTGACAGTCAGAGGGAAAAGAGAAGACTTCACACTGGAGTGGACCTAAGGCATAAGAGTTTCCCAAGAAAAGAAGAAGGCACACTCCACACAGAAGGAACAACCACTCAAAGGTGCATAGGCAGGAACAAATACAATATATTCAAAGAACTACAAGTTGCTAGATTTAGTTGGAATAAAGATACAGGAAGAGTAAAATTTGGATTTAACTTTCTAGGTATTAAGATACTACTAGGGATGCCTGGGTGGCTCAGTGGGTTAAGCCACTGTCTTCGGCTCAGGTCATGATCCCAGGGTCCTGAGATCGAGCCCCAAATCCCTGCTGAGCAGAGAGCCTGCTTCCTCCTCTCTCTCTGCCTGCCTCTCTGCCTGCTTGTCATCTCTCTCTGTCAAATAAATAAATAAAATCTTTAAAAAAAAATAAAAAAATAAGATACTACTAAAGAATTAAAACAAGGGAACAATGTTATGAGATTTGTATATGTAAAGGTAAAATTAATGGAAGGGAGTAGACTAAAAGAGATTTTAAAAGAGGGTCCCTAGCTAGATGCCTGCTGCAATAAACCTAGTAAGTAGAAGGAGGGGGATGACATGAAGGATTCAAGAGACATTCAGGTTGTATGAGCAATCTGACTTTATAAGATATTAGACATGTAGGTAATCAGTAAAGGAGTCAGGCATGATTAGAGTTTCAGATTCAGATAGTTGGTAGAGGATTCATCCCACAAATATTTACTGAACATCTAATACATGCCAGGCACTATTCTAAGTGCTCAGGATATGCTATAAACCAAACAGACTAAATTCCCACTCTCTGGAGTTTAAATGCAAGTGGATGGTATCCAATACCTGAAAAAGAAAGAAAAAAGAGGAGAAACAAACAGGTTTTAGTTCTGATTTGGAGAGAGGCTGAAGAAAGATGAATGAGATTAGTTTTTTGGTTTTCTTTTAAACTTTCCTCAGTTGCCAGTACTCTAGGAAAAGAAGGAGGTTGGTCTTCAGTGCACAGTCTGAGGGACATCAGAATAATATATAAATACAAAGGAAAGCAATATAATTTTCCACCTATCTGACTGGCAAAGATGAAAAAGTTGAACAAATATTATTCAAGTTGGCAAGGGTAGGGGAAAAAAACAGGTATTCTGTTGTAGTTGCTGGGAATATAAACTGGCAGAAACTTGGTGGAGGGCATTCTGACACTATGTATAAAATATAAATTATACATGCTCTTTTGGCCCAAAATTCTATTTCTATAATTTATATAAAGAAGATAAGAGGACAGGCACATAAAGATGTATGACAGGGCACCTGGGTGGCTCACGCAGTTAAGCGTCTGTCTTTGGCTTGGGGGTCATGATCTCAGGGTCCTGGGACAGAGCCATAGGTCTCATGCTTATTCTCTGTCTCTCACAAATAAATCAAATCTTTAAAAAAAAAAAAAAAGATGTATGACATAGAATTTGTCTCAGTGTTGTTTTTAATAGCCAAACAAAAAAGGCCCAGAAACATGTAAATGACCACCACAGCATAGATCTCTATCAAGGACAGATATGCATAGTGTATTTTTGAGTGAACAGAAGGTTACAACACAGCATGTATTAGATTAGCCCATTAATGTTAAATTGATGTCTACATTAAATATATATGATTCTTTTTTTTTTTTAAGATTTTATTCATTTATTTGCCAGACAGAGATCACAAGTAGGCAGAGAGGCAGGCAAAGAGAGAGAGGAGGAAGCAGGCTCCCCGTGGAGCAGACAGCCCGATGCGGGGCTCGATCCCAGGACCCTGGGATCATGACCTGAGCCGAAGGCAGAGGCTTAACCCACTGAGCCACCCAGGTGGCCCTACATTAAGTATATATAATTCTTAAACAATCTGTAGATGAGAAATTAGAAATGGAAGTTGAGATCTGGAAAGATGTTCTTTTTTTTTTTTTTTTTTTTTAAAGATTTTATTTATTTATTTGACAGATCGAAATCACGAGTAGATGGAGAGGCAGGCAGAGAGAGAGAGAGAGGGAAGCAGGCTCTCTGCTGAGCAGAGAGCCCGATGCGGGACTCGATCCCAGGACCTGAGATCATGACCTGAGCCGAAGGGAACAGCTTAACCCACTGAGCCACCCAGGCGCCCTGGAAAGATGTTCTTGCAGTCATTTCTGAGTAGTAAGAATCTGGATGATTCTAAGTTTCTCTTTTGTATTTTTCAGTATTTGATTTTTCATTATATTTAGAATTTATAGTTTTTTTTTTAATTAATTTTTTATGGAACAGGGAGAGATATTTACATATGTCAAGGTTTAGGTTTATTATTATTTTTTAAAAATATTCTACTTATTTCTTTAGAGAGGAGAGAGAGTGCAAGCTAGGGGAGGGGCAGAGGGGAAGGGAAAGACTCCAGCAGAGAGGAGTTTGATTCCACAATCTGGAGCCCAAGCCGAAACCAAGAGTGGGATGCTCAGCTGACTGAACCACCTAGGTGCCCCAGGTTAAGGTTTATTAAAAAAGGGAAGGAGTTGATGAGGAAATGGGCAGGTAGATGAAAAGAGCAGCAACAGCGGGGCATCTAAGTAGAAGGGGGAACCAGAAAGGTCAGTACATTCACTGCAGAGGTCACTGAGCAAATGGGCAGTTCTACACAAACATCTCTATGACCTTTGTAGGCCGATATCACAACCTAGGAACTACCTGTATTCATTTGATTCTAGCTGTTGAGAACTGAGTGGCATCTTTCATGCATGTGCAAATACGCAAAATCTTTGTTGGGAAATAAACGACAATCCCAAATCCCTCTCTGTAGCAACCAGAATCCTATCTGGAAGAGGGCCAGAAAAAGCCAGGTCTCCAGCACTTCTGAGAAAACTGTGGTTGCTGTTTATCAAATTAAAATGCAAAGCAGCTCACTTCAGTGTCACTGGGAACTGTCAGAAAGGGATTATGGTTCCCACCCCAAGGATGCAGGTCAGCTAAACAATACCCATCTTCTTGTGCTGGGAAGGAGAGAGAAGGAGAAAGATTAGGCCGGTTTCCAAATAGCAGTCCCGCCTGCTTGTTACCGTGGTAACCTCCTTTCCCTGAGCTGCTCTCATTTGTCTCTCTCTGCCTGACCTTCATGTTGCTCTGACAGTAACTGAGGAGGAAAAGGTGCCCGCCTGCCAGCTCAGCACTCAAGTTGAGGACACTGAGCAAGAAAAAGAAACATTCAAAGTCCCTCTCATTCCAGACTCTAAACAGTGACCTTACAGTGATTAGAGTCCTGAAAGTGATTTCTGGTAGCCCCTGTCATTCCATCCTTCCTCCCCTGCCCTCAGGGCCACCTCACTTCTCTGATACATCCTTTTAGTGCATGGAATCGGAGTCGGAGTCAAGTGGGTAGGTGAGAAGTCACAGAGAAAAGAAAAAACTAGGCATGACAGGCTGAAGAATAATATCGTAATAAAATATCAACTCAAAAACGCCAGAGACAATTATCAGTATAATGGTTAAGTATCGCTTTCAGTTTCCTCTCTCTTCAGGATTCATGCCATATGCTCAGTAGGTGGAGGTATGAGAACATTAAGGTACTTGGGACAGGGCTGGGGAAAGGCCCAAATACTTAGTGCTATTTATTGCTTTTCTTCAAGCCACAGATACAAAAAATTCAATCATTTAACAAATAATTATTGAGTACCTTCCATCTGTAGGTCCTGTGCTAGACACTGGGTATGGAGTGGTAAAAGAGGCTGGTAAATAAATAGGAACTGGAAACCTACTAAGTGATAAGGGAATAATGAGAGCTGTCTAGGGTAGTCAAGGATGAATCTTCAAAGAGGATGGATTTAAGCTGAGACCTGAAAGATGAGAAGATATGGAGAACCTGGGGATAAGCAATAAAGGCAGAGGAAACAGCATATGCAAATCCCAAAGGCAGGAAAAAACTTGCCATATATTTGAGGCCCATATTTTATTTCATATTATCAGACACACCAAGAAAAATGTTTGAGTCTGCTGATTCTAGAAGCTTAGAAGGTCCAGGTATCGGGCAATATTAGAAAAGCCAAACAGATACTATCCACTAAGTTCATAGATGACTGAGTTATATCAATCCTGAAATGATATGGTCTATGGACAGAACTCTTATCCAATAATTTAGAAAAATAAGCACTACAATACTGGAGTCAGTTCTCTACCAAAAGCAGTCACTGTCTCCCCAAAAGACACACTGTGTGAGAGTGGGGCTGATTTCCATTAGTTTATCTTAAATGGTATCCCAAATCTACTATAAACCCATCATAAAGTTTACCCTAAACCTAGTTAAACTGATTTTTGTTGGAGTAATAAGCTTATAAAAGAGGTGGCAGGACAGGTTTCATTCACAGTTTCCACCATTAAACTGTATAACTTTAGGCAAGTCATTTTACTTCTCCAAACTTCAACCTTATGAAGTAGCTGACTTTTTCGATCACAGGTAACAGAAAAGCAAACCTGACTGGCTTAAACAAAAAGGGAATTTAGGAGCTCTCACATAACTAAAAAATTCCAAATCAGGCACTGCCTGATATAGGGGCTCAAATGATGTCATGGAGGCCTAGTTTCTATCCTTCCCTCTCTTAGTGCTGCCTTCTCTGGTCCAGCTTCATTTTTAGAAAGGCTTTCCTCCTGGGTGACAAGGTAGCTACAGTAGTTCAAGCTTTACAAGCTCTTAATTCCAAGCCCAACAGAAAGATGTATTTTTAACCACTCTAACAAAAATCCTGGGGTGTCTGAGTGGCTTGGTTGGTTGTGTCTGCCTTTGACTCAGGTCCTGACCGAGCCCCAAATCAGGCTCCTTGCTCAGCAGGGACCCTTTTTTCCCCTTCCTTCTGCTTGTGCTGTCAAATAAATAAATAAAATCTTAAAAAAAAAAAAAAAAAACTTGATAATTTAGTTTGATTGGACCAGCAGCTATAGCTTAAGAACCAGTGTCCCTGAGGCGCCTGAGTGATTCGGTGGGTTAAAGCCTCTGCCTTCGGCTTGGGTTGTGATCCCAGGGTCCTGGGATTGAGCCCTGTGTTGGGCTCTCTGCTCACCGGGGAGCCCGCTTCCCTTCCTCTCTCTCTGCCTGCCTCACTGCCTACTTGTGATCTCTCTGTGTCAAATAAATAAATAAAGTCTTTAAAAAAGAACCAGTGTTCCTTAAGATCTTTATATTTTGTAAATATCTGAGCAAATTCCAAGTCTTTGCATTTTCAGGTTTTAATTTTTTTTTTTTTTTTAGATTTTTTATTTATTTTACAGAGAGAGAGAGAGATCACAATTAGGCAGAGAGACAGGCAGAGAGAGTGGAGAAGCAGGCTCCCTGCCGAGCCCCCCGATGTGGGGCTTCATCCCAGGACCCTGAGATCATGACCTGAGCCGAAGGCAGAGGCTTAACCCATTGAGCCACTCAGGTGCCCCTCAGGTTTTAATTTTTTAAAACCACTCTATACACGCAGTTTGGTCTGCCTACTTTCCCTCCTTCTTATAGGAAAACTGCCCTCCTATCAGGCATCGTTTTTGTTGTTGTTGTTAGTTCTTTTCCTCCTGATTTTTCCATTTTTAAATTTTTTCTTATTAACATATGATGTATTATTTGCTCCAGGGGTACAGGTCTGTGAATCATCAGCCTTACACATTTCACAGCACTCACCATAGCACATACCCTCCCCAATGTCCATCACCTAGCAACCCTATCCCAGGCATCTTACTAGAAACTAGTAAGATGGGCAATCGCAGTCTCTCTCCAGTTGCCTGGCTCTAGGGTGGGTTCAGCATCAATTTCTTTTAAAATATTAGAAGCTGGGGCGCCTGGGTGGCTCAGTGGATTAAAGCCTCTGCCTTCGGCTCAGGTCATGATCCCAGGGTCCTGGGATTGAGCCCCGTACTGGGCTCTCTGCTCAGCAAGGGAGCCTGATTCCTCCTCTCTCTCTGCCTGCCTCTCTGCCTACTTGTCTTGTGGTCTCTGTCTGTCAAATAAATAAATAAAATCTTTAAAAAAATATATTAGAAGCTGCTGACAGAATATTTATTTCATTTTTTTAGATGGTAAAGCCATGCTTAATAAGCCTGTTCATGATATAAAACCTTTTGTACCTCTCCAGCTCTTAAAAGTACTAAATTTTCCATCTTCCTCAAACGAAATACTTGAATGATCATCAAGGAGTTCCACCACAAAAACAGTATTATGGCCAGGCAACAAACACACCCAATTCTACTACAAGAATAAATTATGGTTGGATCATCAGAACATTCCAGATTACTCTTGAATTTGGGTACTTTCTTGAAGACCAACTGGAATTTTTCAGATTGCAATAGGCCTTATTATCAGAATTTCACTGTATCATAAATATTTTTGTATCAATTCGCTATTAATTTAAAACAATTTTAAATGTCTGAATAGAACTCCTCTGAACAAACAAACCATAGTTTAACTGACCAATCCTTTTACAGGTAGATATTTAGGCTATCTGAATTTTCACTTGTTCAAAAAAGCTGAGAAAAATATCTTTTTTTTTTTTTTTTAAGATTTTATTTATTTATTTGACAGAGACACAGCGAGAGAGGGAATACAGGCAGGGGGAGTGGGAAAGGGAGAAGCAGGCTTCCCGCCGAGCAGGTCATGGGATCATGACCTGAGCCAAGGGAGATGCTTAACGACTGAGCCATCCAGGTGCCCCGAGAAAAATATCTTAATGGATAAGTCTCTTGCACCTGTTTCACTATTTTTAAAGGGCTAAAGTCCTACATATGAGAATAGTTGCATAAAAGGGTATGTATATTTTAAGGCATTTGATACACACCATTCTATCAAACTTTCAGGTAGGCTGTTTTTTTTTTTTTTAAGTCTATAGTATTGCCTACTTTTTCAGGATAATGTAATTTACCCCTCTCAGGACCTTTTTAGGTGTTACTAGGAGTGTTCAAAGGATTCTACCTTGAACTTATTTTGTCTTTATCTCTAAAGGATGATAACATTTTGTTTTTTGTTTTTTTAATGAAGATTTTATTTATTTCCTTGTCAGAGAGATCGCAAGCCCAAGTAGGGAGAATGGCAGGCAGAGAGAGAAGTAGGAGCCCAATGAGGGACTCAATCCCTGGATCCTAGGATGATGTCCTGAGCTGAAGGCAGACGATTACCCAACTAAGCCATCCAAGTGTCCCTAACATTTTCTTTTTTAATGTCTCCCTAACTATAGCCCTGTCTCCCTAACTATAACCTTGACATTTAAAGCACTGCTCTTATTTTAAGGAGGTCTACACTAATTTCTGGATTCCTTTACTGGGTTACAAATCACTACTCAAAGCCCAGATATATATTATACATAATATATAAAGTATGTAATATTTTACACAATATATACTACATATCTCATGGCACCCTCACTCCCATATGGATGACCTTATATTTAACCTTGGGTAAGATTCAAATAATTCAGATCTAAGAGATTAAATACTGGGAAGAGTCTGAGTCCCGTGCAGGCCACAGCAATAAAAGGTTAGATTTCTTAGAGCACAGGTTGGGAGTTGAGATTCCTAATCGGCAAACAGCTAGCAGACAGAAGACTTAAGTTCATAAATTAAATGGGGCCATGTGCAGTATGTGTTTTTTTTTTCCTCTTTCCAAATTCTCCTGGCAGCTCTCTGACTTCCTAATAAACCTGAATAATGTTTTAGCCTTTACCATAACCAGTATGATCAAGCATACCACATCAATTTTTAAATTTTTTAAAATATTTTTAAAAGATTTTATTTATTTGACAGAGAGAGATCACAAGTAGGCAGAGAGGCAGGCAGCGAGAGGAGAAAGAAGGCTCCCCAATGAGCAGAGAGCCCGAAGTGGGCTCGATCCCAGGACCCTGAGATCAGGACCTGAGCGGAAGGTAAAGGCTTAATCTTAATCCACTGAGCCACCCAGGCGTCCCACCACATCAATTTTTTATCAGCATCTATCAGTTTCAGTTTTCACTGTGAATTCCATTAAGAGCCTTCTAGGGGTGCCTGGGTGGCACAGTGGGTTAAGCCTCTGCCTTCGGCTCAGGTCATGATCTCAGGGTCCTGGGATTGAGCCCTGTGGGACTGAGCCTCCGCATCTGGCTCTCTGCTCAGCAGGGAGCCTGCTTTCTTCCTTTATCTCTCTGCCTGCAGCTCTGCCTACTTGTGATCTCTCTGTCAAAAAAATAAATAGAATCTTAAAAAAAAAAAATAGCCTTTTGGGGCGACAGGGTGGCTCAGCGGGTTAAGCCTCTGCCTTTGGCTTGGGTCGTGATCCCAGGGTCCTGGGATTGAGCCCCACATTGGGCTCTCCGCTCAGCGGGGAGCCTGATTCCCCCTCTCTCTCTCTGCCTGCCTCTCCACCTACTTTTGATCTCTGTCAAATAAAAATAAAATCTTAAAAAAAAAAAAACAAAACAGCCTTTTAAAAGGAGTTTTCCTGACAAAAATATAATGAATAAGACTTAAATTTTTGGGTCTGTTTCCACTATATAAAACTTCTTAACTATTTTATTTATAATTTTAACCTTGTAAAAAAGAAAATCTCATATAAAAGAATATTGCTGAAAATGTCCATAGATATGGACTGTTTTAGGAAGTAGTAGATGAGGATTTTGGTGTAAGAATGGATAAGGGAAGAAAGACTCCTTCAGAGAGAAGGAATGGGTGAAGATAAGTAGGAGGAGATAATGCAGTGAAATGGACTTTGAAGACAGTCAACCAGGTTCAAACCGATCCTCCAATATTGGCTATTGCAATTTTAGGCAAGTCATTTAACTTCTTAAAACCACAGTCTTTCCATTAGTAAAACAGAAATCATACTACTACGTATCTCACAGAATTACTGTGAGAATTAAATGAAATATCATATAAAAGCATTTAGCATTGTTTCCTGGCACACAGCCTGATAAATGTTAAATGCTGCAACTGCAGTTTCGGTTTTTATTAAGTGTGCCCTAGGGATCCTCCAAATGGCCTTTGTCCATTGACCTTTACTTCAGAACAAAGATTAGAAAGTTTACAAGTCAGATAGGAGCTTTTTTCAGGCTAAGAGCAGGCCAAGAGTTGGCTATTAAATCATTAATTTAAAAAGTCAAATGAGTTTGTCTCCTTTTTAGCTTCTCAAGCCCATCCTTATTTCAGGTTGGACCATGTGCACATAAGGTGAGTGCACCTTCCATAATTCTTGTATTACTCTATGACCGGGCTCCATAAGAAGAGTTAAAATGGAACTTGCTAGTGTTCATCTGAACAAGCCAGGAACAAACCCAGGAGAGAAAGTCCCCAAATGATATTCTGATGTGTAAACCACTTGCTCTATATGAGTAGCTGAAACATTATCCTTCTGGGCCTATTAAGTCTGAGTTGCCATAATCTCCAGTAGTCTGTATATCCTTCTCCTTCTTGTAGAACAAACTGCATAACCCACCAGCCCACACTTTACCTAAGCAGATAAAAATGGTCAGCAGGTGACAAGTTGGTAATAATCCTATAATCCTCTAAGAGTCAGCACTTAATCTCCACTTCAATGAGGCATTTAGGTAATCACTTGCTTGAGAAGGAACCTTTGGAAAAATACATGGGTGGGACAGCTTCCGAATAAGGTGAAAATGCCTACAGCACAAATATTTCAGCTGTCTTTAAAAAAATAAAAAAGATCAGGGAGGTCTCCCTCTCCCTCAATCAGTTCCTCTTCTGCCCTCTCTAACAAGCAGACCTTAGTTTTGCAAAGAAAGCTATCCTGGCTCCTATCACTTAGTTGTCTAGCACCTTCAAGATTTCTACACATTAGGGGTGCCTGCATGGCTCAGAGGGTTAAAGCCTTCAGCTCAGGTCATGATCCCAGGGTCCTAGGATTGAGACCCACATCAGGCTCTCTCCTTGGTGGAGAGCCTGCTTCCTCCTCTCTCTCTCTGCCTACTTGTGATCTCTGTCGAATAAATAAATAAAATCTTTAAAATTAAAAAAAAAAAAAAGGATTCCTACACATTAGCTGCTGCGGTCACTTAAGCTCTCTTGGCCTCAGTTTCCTTACAAGATTAATAAAATGCTAGATTTTTTTAGTCTCTCTCTAAATTCGGTTGTTGCCTAAATCCAAACTGGTATGATTGTCTTGGGGCAGCTATCCCTAACAGCACTGCTATTAACTTGAGTTTTATTACAAAGGTCGTCCATCAAACTGAAAACCTCTATATTCAGACAAGCATTTGCTGTATAAAAGTTAAACACTGCCAACCAGGAATCTCTTCAAAATGATCTGAATGAGATAAAGGCAGCACCTAATACACAATGACTCTGGACTGACATGAGGCTTATGGTCCAAGCATGACAAGTTTTAGATGAGGTTTTTTTGAGCTCCATATAGATATACATATTTCAAATAAAATACACAAGGGCGCCTGGGTTCCTCAGTGGGTTAAAGCCGCTGCCTTCGGCTCAGGTCATGATCTTGGGGTCCTGGGATCAGGCCCCGCATCGGGCTCTCTGCTCAGCAGGGAGCCTGCTTCCTCCTCTCTGCCTGCCTGTGATCTGTCAAATAGATAAATAAAATAATAAATAAATAAACAAATAAATAAATTCTAAAAGTCATGGATGGGAAGGGACAAAGAAACCATTTGAAAGCCCAAGGAACAAGGAGAAACGGGTAAAGGAGAAGCAAAAGGCTTCTGCTCAGCGGGGAGCTTGCTTCCTCCTCTCTCTCTCTTTGCCTGCCTCTCTGTGTACTTGTGATCTCTGTCTGTCAAATAAATAAAATCTTAAAAAATAAACAAATAAAAAAAATAAAATACACAGTGAAATAGTTCAGATGCATTCATTTATCCCACAGGCAATGAGATATCTTCTTTTAAACTAGGAAATATTAAAATGGACTACATTGAAATGTTCTAGTGTTCCAGAGCCTACTACCGTTTCTTTTCTTCTCCTCACAGGTTTTGCTCGGGTTGCCAGAAGAGATTCTACAGATTTCCAGCCTCAGAGTTGGATTGATCTGATTGACTAAAAGATTAGAGAGAGCAGGCACACACAAGCAAGAACTAGCAAGAAACTAAATAAACCAAATCACAACTGTCAAGAGGAAGGAAGAGACTGATAGAGAAGAGAAATACTACTTTAGTATTTTTAACAAGTACATGTGGCAGGAATACTTGCTTTTTAATTTCATTGTTTACCTCATGTACTCAAATCAACATTCAATTAATTCTAGTCTAAAGAGAAGCTCCTAGTAAAAGTTAACTGTGGGCATCATTCTATGTGTAACCACCAACAGGCCCAGAGCAAATCATTCTGTTCTCCTTCAAACTAAGGTTTTCCTTAACAAATCAAAGAATTCTTTTAGAATCTCCTATAGAAAGAGGAAAACAAAGCAGTCACATTCTAAGAAGTTCTTATTTCATACACAGTATTTTTTTTTAAGGTTTTATTTATTTATTTCACAGAGAGAGAGAGATATCTACAAGTAAGCAGAGAGGCAGGCAGAGGTGGGGGGGAGAAGCAGGCTCCCCACTAAGCAGAGAGCCCGATGCAGGGCTCGATGCCAGGACCTTGAGATCATGACCTGAGCCAAAGGCAGAGGCTTACCCACTGAGCCATCCAGGCACCCCTCATATGCAGTATTTTAAGCCATGTGGCAATATACTTTTTTTTTTTAAGAGAAGGAAAGAAGGGATACAAAGGGAGAGGGAGAGAATCTTAAGCTGACTCCATGCTGGACCTGATCTCACAGCACTGAGATCACGACCTAAGCCAAAATCAAGAGTTGGATGCTTAACCTACTGAGCCACCCAAGCACCCCAGCAAAGTACAAGATATCTCATTACCATCCTAAAAAGACTATATTTTCCATTCAGAGGAAAAGTCTATATTCACATATATTTAGAAGGACGTTATCTTAGTACACTGTCTTTGTTTCATAGTATCAGGAAGTGATACTTTGTACTTTACAAACCTTGGGGTAGGGACTCAGAATTTTTAAACTTCCAGCCCTATATTCCTTTTTGGAATACAGAAGACATAACAACAATGTTCACAGCAGCAATGTCTATAGCAAAAATACTGGAAGGAACCCAAATGTCCCTCAACAGACTGATGATATATATTTTCATATATTCACAGAGTGGAATACTAACAGTAGTGAAAATAAATTAATTATACTGAACATATCAACATGGGACAAGGAAAAAAAAAACACATGACATACTGGTTCCACTGGGAAAAAATGCATGACATACTGGTTCCATTTATTATTTTAAAAGACTATTTTTTTTTTTAAAGATTTTATTTATTTATTTATTTGACAGAGAGAGAGATCACAAGTAGGCGGAGAGTCAGGCAGAGAGAGAGAGAGAGAAGCAGGCTCCCGCTGAGCAAAGAGCCCGATGCGGGGCTCGATCCCAGGACCCTGAGATCATGACCTGAGCCGAAGGCAGCGGCTTAATCCACTGAGCCACCCAGGCGCCCCTAAAAGACTATTTTTAAGCCATCTCTATACCTTATGTGGGGCTCGAACTTACAACTCTAAGATCGAGACACAGTCTACCGACTAAAGCCAGTTAAGCACCCCCATAATGATCCCATTTAAATCAAGAACAAAATCAGGCAAAACTAAGAAAGACTACTCAGTAATACAGACAAATGGAAAAAAATACAAAGATAAGCAGGTGAATGATTAATATAAAATATAAGTGGGAGGTAAAGAGGAAGGACCTCATTAGGAAAGGGTCACCCCCTTTAACTTCTAAACCTGAAGTGCTCTACTTTTTTTTTTTTTAAGATTTTATTTATTTATTTGACAGAGATCACAAGTAGGCAGAGAGGCAGGCAGAGAGAGAGGAGGAAGCAAGCTCCTTGCTGAGCAGAGAGCCTGATGTGGGGCTCGATCCCAGAACCCTGAGATCGTGACCTGAGCTGAAGGCAGAGGCTTTAACCCACCTAGCCACCCAGGCGCCCCTGAAGTGCTCTACTTCTTAAGGTGGGTAATGGGTACAGGTGTTCTTTTCATTGTTCTTCATGAAACAGTTTAAAAACCAAAAGAAAGAAAGAAATACCAAAGGGCAAAATACTCCTCTTATCTAATGCTTACACATTGCTACAATGAGGAAAAATGCCAAGCTTTCCTGATGACTTCTTTAGGTAGTTAAAGAGATTCTACTTATCACATTAGTTCTCTAAAAAATTAAGCTAGAGTCAACTTCCGTAGCACCTCAGAGGTAATAATTTTCCTTTGTAGCACTTATCTCACACAAAATGACTTTTTGTAATGTCTCCCTCCCATGATAAACTAGAAATTCCGTGAAAGATAGATTCTCCTCCTCCAACACTTTATCTTAGGGCCTGAGCACAATCCCTGATCATGGGAAGTACTCAATAACTACTTTTTGAACAAATGGATAAATGGATCAATTGAAGAATCTAATTAAGTTTGTTAACTTTTTGACAGTCTCTCCATAAATGTAAGAAAACACACTACAGTTTTCCAGCAACTTGATGTTTCATCCCCCTTCACTGTCCCAGAGCTTGGTAGTTATTCAGCATTTATGTAACTTTATATAACAGCATTTAAGTTTACTGAGGCCCTCCAGTAAGTGCTGAAAATATGGCACTGACAGAACTGACATAGTCTCATTTATCTGCGTAATAGTCACTCCACACTGACAGTCACCCCCACAGACCTCTTAAGACACTGTAATGTGTACAAAGACAAAGCTGAGATTTCAACAACTGGTGGGTGGCAAAGATTCACACTTTGGAGAACAACGGGCTGCTATTTCCTTCAGCTGCTCTAAACGATGAACTAATTCCTTTAGTCTTTGCCATCCTTGTGAGTTAAATTAGATCATTCTTTGTTCTGCAGAGTAGCTGCTCATAAAATATTGAATAAACACCAAAGCACTGTCCTTCTGGAACCTCTTCTAGAAAACAACAGGCAGAGACAATCACTCATAGGAAAAAAAGCCATAAGGAAAGTTAGTTTTTTCCTGAAGATGAACATCTTCAGGAGATAAAAGAGAGATAAAAGAGAGGAGCCATAAGTTGTCACATTATAGCTGCCTCTCTGCCTCTAGTATATTGGAAAGGTTAAAATTAGAGAGAACTAAGGAAAAAGGATTAAATGGTGGTTCTAAAAACTTGAGAACTATTTTGTTTCATTAAACTCAAGACTTTTGCTGCCTTTCGTTCTGCTTCAATACAGTTATCATTCTATCCAGCATTCCTTTAAAGGCCATGGTAGAAAATGCTGCTGGCACTTACTATCAGCTCAAGTTATTTCTGACTCCCTTCCTCCATAAGCCAGCCAACCTAAAAGTTAAGAAATCAAAGATGAGGGGGGAATTGTGGTTAGGCAGGACATTAAGGGGATAACTGGCATTGCTAAAAATGAACTCTGCTTCTACCATCTTAGGTAATCAAGTTCTCCTTGAAAATTAAACAAGGTTGTCAGTAATTTGACTTCACAAGGTATATTTCCATTTGTACATTATCTCAATTAAAAATATGCACTGCCAGGGGCCCGTGGGTGGCTCAGTCGGTTAAGTGTCTGACTGCTGATCTCAGCTCAGTTCATCTCAGGGTCATGAGTTCAAGCCCTACATTGGGCTCCACGCAGGGCATGGAGCCTACTTAAAAAATACGTGTGCGTGTGTACATATATATGTGCAAACATGCATTTCAAAATCTCTTAGATTCAGTCTCCTCCTCTATGAATCATTATTTACAGGACAAGAATTTAGCATTCAGAATGTTAAAGTAAACTAAGGATATTGAGCACCCAGTTAGGTGCTAAATCGCTACACAAAAAACTAGTTAAGATTTAGAAATACAACATATTTATTACTATACTCAAAGGGCATACATACACAATTTAACAAGAACTGGGACACTGAACCCAGTAAAAAGCACTCACCATTTGCTACAGAATTGAAAAAATTCTCTTTTACATTCAAGTGATCACCTAAAGACAATAGCAACAAATATACACCCAGGGTTACCACCAGCAAGCATAAGGCCTTGGTGGATATGAGAGAATTTGCCTTCCTGTGCTAACCAGGTTTAAAGTATTGTGAAATCAGACTGGATTTCAAGCCTTAACTCAACCTCTCTCAGGAGAGGATCTTCCTGAAGGCCACCCTGTACAACTGAGGGTGACTGCCCCACATACACGTTTTCCTCTGTTCTCTTTCAAAAGCTCACTAAAATGAAAACACCTAAGTAGAAAAATAGGTGTAAAGCCTTGAGGACAAGGAGAGCAAAAGAGATAAGAACAGCAGATGTAAGATATCAAAAACGTTTTGGAAACTAGAAAACAAGATGAACAAATGTTAACCTAGCAAACCAATGGAAGCTAAAACCTAAACCAGTAAGAGACCTAAGTCTATAAGCTTGAAGTGAAAGAACTATGCTAGCAGACATTCAAAACTCAGGAAAAGCTTAGTAGCATCAGGTACTTCTAAAAAAAGGATAAAATTCAAGACAAAGATCAATTCATAGTCTTTAAAAGATACAATCAGACCTCTAGACTATCTCAACCTCCCATCTCCCTACCCTACCCCTCAGGACCCTAGCTGAAGTCTGAAGGTTTATTCTCTGTATATGTTGGACAACCAAGCTCTGTACTCACCCACACCAAACCAACTGAATAGGGATAAATTACAACACTGACAGCACCAGTGAAACACAAAACCCTTTTCCCTTCACTGGGCTCTTTGAGAGCAGGCAAAAGATTAGTTGATTCCTCTGAGGGAAAAATGACTTGCCTAAGACTAAAGGACCTGTAGATGCTGGCAGTTGGATGACCCCCACATAAATGGTCACTCGCCCCTATAGTACAGCCCAGCAACTGATAAACCCCGCCAATGAAAACAGAGCTTCTAAAAATGGTTTACCATAAGAGACACTTAATCTCAGGAAATAAACTGAGGGTTGTTGGAGTGGAGGGGAATAAGAGGAATGGGGTGGCTGCGTGATAGACACTGGGGAGGGTATGTGCTATGGTGAGTGCTGTGAACTATGTAAGACTGATAAATCACAGACCTGCACCCCTGAAACAAGACATTATATGTTAATAAAAAATATTCAAAAGGGACTATAGCGTCTCAATTTTATTATTTTTAAAGATTTATTATTTAAAAATTTTTAAAAATCTTTTTATTTTTTAAAGATTTTATTTATTTGACAAAGAGAGAGAGAGAGAGAACAAGCAGGGGGAGCAGCAGGCAGAGGGAGAGGGAGAAACAGATTCCCTGCTGAGCAGGGAGCCTGATGCAGGGGTCATTCCCATGATCCTGGGATCATGACCAGAGCTAAAGGCAGATGCTTAACCTACTGAGCCACCCAGGCACCCCTAGTTATTTATTTTTTAAATATTTATTTATTTATTTATGTGTGAGAGAGGGAGGGAGAACAGGAGGGAGGGGCAGAGGGAGAGGGAGGGACAAGTCTTAAGCAGACTCTGTGCTCATTGCAGAGCCCTAAGAGCAACTCAATTTTACGACCCGAGATCCTGACCTGAGCCAAAACCAACAGTCAGATGCTTAACCAACTGTGCCACCCAGACACCCCTGTAGTATCCTACTTTAAATAAAGTAGTTAACCAAGACGGACAAGACCAGTTGATAAAAACCCTCCAATATGAGTTGAAACTAAACAATGAATGAACTCATTGCAAATAGAGACAATGCAGGGAGCAGAAAAAAAAAAAAACTATCACATCAAACATAAGATATTAATAATTGGAAGAAGAGATTATGAAAAAGCATTTGAGTAGAATAAGGAAGTTGTAGTAATTAGAGTTGTAAAACGAAGAATAAAGAGGAAAAGGAAATTTATTATTAAAAAAGGATGGGGCACCTGGGTGGCTCAGTGGGTTAAGCCTCTGCCTTCAGCTCAGGTCATGATCTCAAGGTCCTGGGATCGAGTCCTGCATTAGGCTCTCTGGTCAGCGGGGAGCCTGCTTCCCCCTCTCTGCCTCTCTACCTACTTGTGATCTCTCTCTGTCAAATAAAAACAACAAAATGTGCAGACATAAATTTCGATTAAAAGGGCTGTCTAGAACTTCTCTACTGAGACAGATGAAAAGAAACCTATACCAAACAACATCATAATAAAAAGAATAAAAAGTATCTTCAAAAGGTAAAATTATTAGGTCAAATGAATGAAAATACCTTTTTTGTAGGCCAAAAACTGCTAACAAAAATTGCTTACAGTTCAACCTACTATTTCCAATCTTGAATTTAATATCTAGACAAACTTTCTGGACCTCTAAGTTCCCCCCATATTTACCTCCCATACCCCCTTTTCTCAGAAAACTATTACTGGAAGATGTGCTCCACTGCAAGGAAATAAATTGAGAAAGAGGAAGACATGACATCCAGAAAGGAGACGATCCAACATAGAAGGAATATTCCAAGGATAAATCCTAAGATGAAAGCTATGTAGCTGGCCTAGAAAGCCACCAGTCCACATTTAGAGAAAGAATGTTCAAGGAGTAATGTTTCTAAGGTGAAAAAAACTGAAGAAATATGTTTATAACCTGTCAAGAAGAAATTTTTTACTTCTATGGAAGAGTCTGGAGATGAATTACTGATGAATACATAAAACTCGAAGCAAACAAAAAACAAAATCCGGGAAACAAAAGACTGTGCAAGTAAGGAAGCATAAGAGAGGTAGTAGGAGGCACCTGGGTGGCTCAGTTGGTTAAGCAACTCCTTTCAGCTCAAGTTAGGATCCCAGAGTCCCAGGATCAAGTCCTGTATCATCAAGCAGGGAGTGTGCTTCTCCCTCAGTGCTCCCTCTCCTCTCTCATGCTCTCCCTAATAAATAAATAAAATCTTAAAAAAAAAAAAAGAGAAGTAGTATGCATGTGATGAATTAGGAAGGGGCAAGAGAACTATATCTCATCTTTCATTATAATAAATATTAGATAGTTTAATAAATTAGAAATATTAAAACAAATAGCAGAGTAAGCTTAGTATTTGAACTATCCGAACTATGGAAGTAAATACCAGAAGAAACAACTAAAAGACTTGAAAGTGTTGCCTCTGGGATGAATGGGAGGGAGGGACATGGCATGGAACTGTTCTATTATAAACCAAGTTGTACTTTTAACTTTTAAAACTATATATAGATACTGCTTTAATAAACAGATTTATAGTTTGAAGTGGTATGCCAAATTAAGTATAGTCTCATTAAATAACCCTTAGAAAATAACCCTTAAAAAAGCCCTTAGTTATAATAACCTAATCTTTTTGGAAACCATCTAAATTTATCACGTCAAAACTACACATCAAGAGATCCCATATGAAACACCAATCAAATTAACCTAACGATCTATATAAATATATTTAACAGTTTGGATGTTTAAAACTTGGTTGATGGGGGCGCCTGGGTGGCTCAGTGGGTTGGGCCTCTGCTTTCAGGTCATGATATGAGGGTTCTAGGACTCCCAACACTGGGGCTCCTGGTTCAGCAGGGAGTCTGTTTCTCTTTCACCCTCCCCCTACTCATGCTCTCTTGCTCTCATTCTCTCTCAAATAAATAATAAATAAAAATGTTCTAAAATATTTTATTTATTATTAATTTGACAGAGAGAGATATCACAAGCAGGCAGAGAGAGAGAGAGGGAAGCAGGCTCCCTGCTGAGCAGAGAGCCCGATGTGGGGCTAGATCCCAGGACCCTGAGATCATGAGCTGAGCCGAGGGCAGAGGCTTAATCCACTGAGCCACACAGGTGCCCCTAAACAAAATCTTCTTAAAAATATTCTTGGGGCATCTGCGTGGCTCAGTCAGTTAAGCATCTACCTTCAGTTCAGGTCATGATCCTGGAGTCCTCGGATCGAACCCTGCATTGGGCTTCCCCTATTCAGCGAAGAGCCTGCTTCTCCCTCTGCACTTCATCCCACTTGTGCTCTCTGGCTCTCATCTCTCAAATAAATAAAATATTAAAAACAACAACAACAACAACAAAAAATCAACCCATATTCTTGAACTATCTTCTAGTAAAGTTATACCAAATAATTTTTCTAATAAGAGAACATGAGATGCTTTATATCCTGATTACAATGGTCAATTTAGTCTTTGCTTTTTTACATGAACTTTGTTAAGATATAATGGACATAGGATGAATCCGCGAAAACTTAAAATTATACAATCTAGGGGCACCTGGGTGGCTCAATCAGTTAAACCTCTGCCTTTGGCTCCAGTCATGATCCCAGGATTCTGGAATCGAGTCCCACATCAGGGTTCCCGCTCAGCAGGGAGTCTGCTTCTCGCTCTCCCTCTGCCCGCCTCTCTTTCTCTCTCTCTCTCTCTCTCCCTCTCTCCCTCCCTCAAAAAAAAATTTTTTTTAAGGTTTTTATTTATTTATTTGACTGAGAAAGAGTGCAGAAACGGGGGAGCAGCAGGTAGAGGAAGAGGGAGAAACAGGCTCCCAGCTTAGCAAGGAGTCTGATACAGGGCTCAATCCCATAACCCTTAGCTGAAGGCAGATGCTCAACCAACTGAGCCACCCAGGCACCAGGCACCAGGCACCCCTCAAAAAAAAAAACACAAAAAAACAAAAACAAAAAAAAACTTAAAAAAAAATTAAACAAATAAGTCTGACATGTCTCATACTGTGAAATCATCACCATAATCAAAAGAGTGAATATATCTGTCATACACTGAACTTTCTTCATGCCTCCTTGTAACCCTCCATTCTGGTCTTTTTCAGTCTTTCCAGATCTTCCCTGGCCTTCCCCCATCCAATTCCTAACCAAATGCTGACCTGCTTCCTGTCACTACAATTTTCATCTTCTAGAATTTCATATAAACAAAATCATACAACATGTACTCTTTATTTTACACAGTTTTTTTTGCTCAGGATTATTATTTTGATATTCATTCATGTTGTGTCAATATAGGATTCCTTATTGTTGATGAGCAATAATTTATTGCACAGGTACACCAAAATGTGCTTATCCATTAACCAGTTAATGGACATTTGGGCTGTTGCCAGTTTTGGGTTATTACAAATAAAACTTCTATAAATGTTTATGAATAAGACGATGTGAACAAAGTAAATACCTTGTAATGGAATGACCAGGTTATGTTAGGTAAGTGCTTAATTTCTTTTTTTGGGGCGGGTGGGGAGACTAATTTTTCTTTTCTTTTTTTTTTTTGAAGACTGATTTATTTGACAGAGCAAACATACGCAAGTAGGGTGGAAGGAGCAGAGGGAGATGTAAAGAAGAAATCCAAGCACACTGCACTCCCTGCTGAGTGTGGAGCTCCATGCAGGGCTCAATCTCAGGACCAAGATCCTGACCTGAGCAGAAATCAAGAGTTGGATATTTAACCCATTGAGTCACCCAGGCGCCCTCCAAGTGCCAATTTCTTTTAAAAAATTGTGAAACTGTTTCTCGAACTTCTATCATTTTATATTCCCATTAATAGTGTAAAACAAGGGCACCTGGGTGGCTCAGTGGGTTAAAGCCTCTGCTTTTGGCTCAGGTTGTGATCCCAGGGTGCTGGGATGGAGCCCCTCATCGGGCTCTCTGCTCAGCAGGGAGCCTGCTCCCCCCCTCTCTCTCTCTGCCTGCCTCTCTACTTGTGAGCTCTCTCTGTCAAATAAATAAGTAAAATCTTAAAAAAAAAAAAATAGTGTAAAAGAGTTCCAATTGCTCCTCAAAGACACGGGGTATAGTCAAGTCTTTTTAATCCTAGATATTCTAATAAAGGAATCTAGCGGTATGTCATTGTAGGTTTAACTTACATTTCCTTGTTGGCCAAAGATGTTGGAAATCTATTCATACACTTATCTTTGGTGAAGTTATCTGTTCAGATTTGACGAACATCTTTTTATCAGGTTGGTTTTTTTTTTATTATTGAATATCCAGAGTTCTTTACATATTCTAGAAACAAGTCCTTTATCAGATATGTAATTTCCAATTATTTCTCCCAAAATCGGTAGCCTGCCTTTTCATTCTCTTAATGGTACCCTTCAAAGAGCAAAACTTCCAGACTTGAATCAAGTCCAGTTTATCAATTTTTCATTTTATAAACTGTATTCCTGAAGTTGTATCTAAGAATCTTGAACTAACCCAAGGTCATGAAAGCTTTCTACTATTACGGTTTTCTCCAGAATTTTTATATTCCTACATTTTACATTTGTCTAAATCCATTTTAAATTAAGTTTTATATATATTGTAAGGCTTAGATAGAACTTCACTTTTTGGAATATGGATATCCAATAGTTATAGTACCCTTTGTTAAAGCTATCCTTTCTCTGTGGAATTGCCTTTACACTTCTATAGGAAAATCAACTGACCATGTATGTATAGGTCAAGTCATGGACTCTTTTCCATTGATCCACATATTTGGCTATCTCCATGTCCATGCTACATGATTGTAATCATTATAAATTTAAAATAAGAATTGAAGTCAGGCAGTATAAGTGCACTTCCTTATGAATTTTAAAACCTGCTTATCACTTTCTATTAAAAAGTCTGCTAAGAGGGGCGCCTGGGTGGCTCAGTGGGTTAAAGCCTCTGCCTTCGGCTCAGGTCATGATCCCAGGGTCCTTGGATTGAGCCCCACATCGGGCTCTCTGCTCAGCAGGGAGCCTGCTTCCTCCTCTCTCTCTCTCTCTGCCTAGTTGTGATCTCTGTCTGTCAAGTAAATAAAATCTTTAAAAAAAAAAAAAGTCTGCTAAGAATTAGAGCTAATTGGTCTATCAATCAATTTGAGGATAACTGACACTGTAATACTGTTGAGTCTCTCCATCCATGAACATGATAATAAAACTCTCCACTTATTTAGAACTTTGTTTCTTTCTGTAATGTTTCGTAGTTTTTACTACAGAGGTCTCACACGTCTTTTCTCAGGTTTACTTCTAACTATGTAACACTTTTGATGCTATTATAAGAGGTATTTAAAAAATTTCAATGTGATTGCCAGTATACAGAAATACAATAGATTTTTAAACATTGAATTTGTCTTGCAATATTGCTAAACTCACATAACAGCATTTTTTTTGTAGCTTTCTTCTCATTTTCCACATAGATGATCATATCATCTATAAAGACAGTTTTATTTCTTCCCTTCCAATGTATATGTATTTTACTTACTTCTCTGGTCTTATCAGACTAGCTAGAACCTTCAGTGTAATGATGGACAGAAGTAGTGAGAGAAAACATCCTTATCTTGGTCTTTTTTTTTTTTTTTAAGATTTTATTTATTTATTTGACAGAGAGAGAGATCACAAATAGGCAGAGAGACAGACAGAGAGAGAGATGAGGAGAGGCAGGCTCCCTGCTGAGCAGAGAGCCCTATGTGGGACTCGATCCCAGGCCCCTGGGATCATGACCTGAGCCGAAGGTAGAGGCTCAACCCACTGAGCCACCCAGGCGCCCCTCTTGGTCTTTATTCTAAGGCAAAAACATTCAGTTTTTCACCATTAGCTATGATATTAGCTATTTATCGTAGATACTCTCTATCAGGAAGAGATTTCTTTCTATTCCTACTTTTTTTTTTTTAAGATTTTATTTATGACAGAGAGAGCGAGAGAGGGAACACAACACAGGGGAGCAGGGACCCCAATATGGGGCTCTATCTCAGGACGCTGGAATCATGATCTGAGCCAAAGGCAGATGCTTAACGACTGAGCCAACCAGGTGCTCCCCCCGCCCCCGCCCAGTCGTACTTTCTTGAGCAAAGTGATGCAAAGTAAGTAAAGGAGGGACAAAAAGTATTCACCTCATGTGGAAATATTTAAAGAAGTACCCAAAAAACTCAGTAATCAAGATAAATGGTATCTTTTATTTTTTAAAGATTTTATTTATTTGACAGAGAGCACAAGTAGGCAGAGAGCAGGCAGAGTGAGAGAGCAGGCAGAGAGAGGGGAAGCAGGCTTCCTGCTGAGCAGAGAGCCTAATGTGGGGCTCGATCCCAGGACCCTGGGATCATGACCTGAGCCAAAGGCAGAGGCTTTAACCCACTGAACCACCCAGGTGCCCCAAGATAAATGATATCTTAATGCAATATTTTTTAAAGCTCAAAATTAAGGCAAAGCCCACAATGAACAAAACATCAAAACTTAAATAAAGGGGCGCCTGGGTGGCTCAGTGGGTTGAGCCTCTGCCTTCAGCTCGGGTTATGATCCCAGGGTCCTGGGATCGAGTCCCACATGGGGCACTCTGCTCGGCAGGGGGCCTGCTTCCCCCCTCTCTCTCTGCCTATCTGTGATCTATCTCTGTCAAATAAATAAATAAATAAATACCTTAAATAAAGACCGACTGGATTGTTATTAGTGATTTTTCCTTTTGCTTCTGGCCCCAGTATGGCTCTGCATGGCACAGTCTTTGAAGCCATGCAGAAGAGTGGGCATTGCAGGCAGAAAGAAGAGCACCCACAAAGACCAAAAGGTTGGAATATGCCTGAGGCATCTGAGGTATATTAAGGAAGTTAGTTCCACAGGAAATGAGTGAAAGAGGCAGAGAAGAGAATAAAGGAGGTCAGACTAAATATAGGGGCTAGAAGAACTTTGAGATTTTCTGAATGATATGGAAAGCCACAACACAGTTTTAAGTAGAAGAGTGAAATAATTTGACATGTTTTAAAAGAATCACTCTGACTGCTACATTGAGAAAAGATTATAGGGCACTAAAGACAAGGAGACAAGTTAAGAACTATTAAAATAATCCAGAAGTTAAACAGTGGTTTGGACCAGTTGGTAGCAGTGAAGGTAGTAAGAAG
Source organism: Mustela putorius furo (assembly GCF_011764305.1). Taxonomy (NCBI): domain Eukaryota; kingdom Metazoa; phylum Chordata; class Mammalia; order Carnivora; family Mustelidae; genus Mustela; species Mustela putorius. Next base: position 8,268,274 of record NW_025422045.1, on the reverse strand, counting down.
AGGTTGGATCCTAAATACATTAAAGATAAAGCCAGTAGGATTTGTTAGTGGACTGAATGTGGGGACAGACAGGAGGAGGAGTCAAGAATGATTCCTTGGCCCAGAGAAATAGAAATCTGGGATTGTTATTTGCGGAGATGAGTAAGACTGAGGGAGGATTGGGTTTTAGAGAAAAAAAATCAGGAGTTTGGTTTTAGACAAATCAGTTTGAAATGTCTATCAGATATCTAAGTCAAAATGTCAAGAAAGCAGATGAATATATGAGACTGATAATAATTTTGAAACTGTCAGCATATAAATAAGAGCAGAGGAGATAACAGTGGTGTGATAGAACAAGTCTGAGAACTGCGCCCAGGGGCACTTCAATATTTAGAGGTTGGAGAGATTAAAATAAGATGCAAAAGAGACCAAGGTGAAGCACACACTAAGGTGAGGAAAAAAAAAAAAATCAGAAGAATGTGGTATCCCCAGACGCCTGGGTGGCTCAGTGGGTTAGGCCTCTGCCTTCGGCTCAGGACATGATCCCAGAGTCCTAGGATCGAGCCCCACATCGGAATCTCTGTTCAGCAAGGAGCCTGCTTCTCTGCCCCCCCCCCCGGTGTCTACTGTGATCTCTGTCTGTCAAATATATAAATAAAGCCTTTAAAAAAAAAGAAAAAGAATATATTTCAGGGGTGCCTGGGTGGCTCAGTCAGTTAAGTGTCCGCCGTCAGCTCAGGTCACAATCCTGGGGTCCTGGGATTGAGCCCTACATCAGGCTCCCTACTTAGCGGAGAGCCTGCTTCTCCCTCTCCCTCTGCTGCTCCCCCTACTTGTGTGCACTCTCTGTCTCTGATGAATAAATGAATCTTAAAAAAAAAAAAAAGGAATATATTTTTAAAACTCTTACAACAATAAAAAGACAACCCAATTAAAAATGGGCAAAGAACCGGAACTGATTCTCTTTTCCTAAAATCTTGACTGATTTTTCCAAAGAAAATATATAAATGGCCACAAAACACAATGAAAAGATGCTCAAAAGGGCATCTGGGTGGCTCAATTGGTTAAGTATCTACCTCTGGCTCAGGTCATGGTCTCAGGGTCATGGGAATGAGTCCCACATCAGGCTCCCTGCTCAACAGCGAGCCTGCTTCTCCCTCTCCCCTCTGCTTGTGCTTTCTCTTGTGGTCTCTCTAATAAATAAAATCTTTAAAAAAAAAAATTCTCAGAATCATTAGTCATTAGGAAACTAAACTCACAATGTGATACTACTTCATACTCTTGAAGATGGCTAAAATAAAAAGATTAAAAACTGCTGGTGAGGGGCACCTGAGTGACTCAGTGAGTTAAGCCTCTGCCTTCAGCTCGGGTCATGATCCCAGGGTCCTGGGATAGAGCCCTGCATCGGGCTCTCTGCTCAGCTGGGAGCCTGCTTCCCCTTCTCTCTCTCTGCCTGCCTCTCTGCCTACTTCAGATCTCTGTCCGTCAAATAAATAAATAGAATCTTTAAAAAATTAAAAAAAAAAAAAACCTGTTGGTGAGGGTGTAGAGAACTTGGAACCTTCCTACACCGCATGTAAGACTATAAACTGGTGCAGCCACTTGGGAAAAAGTTTGGAGTTCCTCAAAATGTTAAACAGAGTTACCGTATGACTTAGCAATTCCATTTCTAGGTATATACCCAAGAGAACCAAATATACATGTCCATACAAAATGTGTTCTTGAATGTTCACAGTAACATGAGTCAAAACAGCCAAAAAGTAAAAACAACTCAAATACATCCATCAACTGGTGTATGGATAAACAAAATGTAGTATGTGTATCCATACAATGGAACATTATTTGGCCATAAAAAGGAACAAAATACAGATGCATGCTATAAAATGGATGACCATTAAAAAATGTTATGCTAAGTTAAAGAGGCCAGGCACAAAAGCCATATATTATGTGACACCATTATATGAAATGTCCAGAATAGGCAAATTCACAGACATGAAAAGTAATGGTTTCCAAAAGCTAAGGGAACAAAGGAATGTAGAGTGACTGCAGATAAGTACAGGGCTTCTTTTTGGAGTGATAATAATGCTTTAAAATTAGACAATAGTAAATGGCTGTATAATTCTGTGAATACATTAAAATCCTCCAAATCCTATTATTTTTAAAAGGTGAATTTTATGGCAAGTGAATTATATCTCAAGAAAGTTATTACGTAAAAAAAATTGAGAACTGATCATTGGATTTATCAATGGAGAAGTCACTGGTGACTTTGACAAGGCCAGTTTTTGTAGAATGGCAGAGACAAAAGCCAAATTAGAGCTGGTTTAGGAGAAAAAGGGAGGAAAGGGATGAGATGGTTGTATAGACCATCACTGAGTCTATAAATGGTGTACAGACTGCTCTCTGAGAAGCTGAGCTAAAGGGAACAGAGAAATATGGCAATTTCTGGGTGAACATGTGTGACTGAGAGAGGCTATTTTTATTTTTATTTTTAAAGAATTTTATTTATTTGACAGAGAGAGACACAGTGAGAAAGGGAACACAAGCGGGGGAATGGGAGAGGAAAAAGCAGGCTTCCCGCTGATCAGGGAGCCTGATGCAGGGCACAATCCCAGGACTCTGGGATCATGACCTGAGCTGAAAGCTGACGCTTAATGATGGAGCCACCCAGCACCCCAAGAGAGGTTGTTTTTAAAAGATTAGAGAAATCTGGTGCATGTTTGCTACTGATGAGAGTGATCCTATGCACAGGGAAAAAAAGTAATTCTGCAATTGAAGAAAAGGAGAAATGCTGGAGTGAAGTCCCTGAATAGACAAGAGGAACATTTTGTGCATAAGAGGAGAGATTAGTTCTAGACAGGAACACAAGCAGCTCATGGGCAAAGACAAATGGGTACATGTGAGTAAAAATAAATGGAAAGAGGTGTATAGAATGGATGGAAGTCCTTACTTCTGTTTTTCCAGGGAAACAGCAAGCAGAGTGGAAGTGAGGATGGGAGAGGGATGCAGCAAGTTTGAGCAGAGGAGAAGGTATGAAAAACTGAATAGTCAGGAAATGTAATAGGATTGCTGTTAAGTATTAAAGGCCCATTTAAGGCTAAGGAACATGAACTTAAAAGTGAGAACGGAGGCCCTACTTGTGACCTCTGTCAAATAAATAAAATCTTTTTAAAAAAAATAGAGTGAGAACAGGCAGAATAGTTGTGTGGTTTTCTCCAGCCATCTTTAGATGCATACACGCAAGCATGCAGGAAGCCAAAAGTCAGATTTAACCATGGTCAGGGTTCTGTCAATGAGTTATTTTAAAATGTATAGAAGCGGGGTGCCTGGGTGGCTCAGTGGTTAAGCCTCTGCCTTTGGCTCAGATCATGGTCTTAGGGTCCTGGGATCAAGCCCCACATTGGGAATCTCTGCTCAGCAGGGAGCCTGCTTCCCCCCCTCTCTCTTGTCTGGCTCTCTGCCTGCTTGTGATCTCTCTCTGTCAAATAAATAAATAAAACCTTAAAAAAAATACGTATAGAAGGAATTAATTATAATTTGAAGAGGTAATGGTAAGGAGGAAAGTAAAGATCTGAAAAAAGTAAGATGTACAGTGTAAAAGGTGGTGAGGTTAAGGAATTAATACAGTTGAGACTAGAAAAAAGGAGGGGAAGATAGTCGGAGAATAGGATTCTTGAAATCAAGAAAATAGAAGAAATATACCTCTAACTGACTCGTTTTAAGTCAGGAGTCTGCAAGTAATTTGTCAAGATTAAGTCTAGGAACAATGATGAAGATAATGACTGAGGGCCAGGAAGTAAAACCTTTAAAGAATGGTGGGGGCAAAGGTGGAAATATCAGCAAAAATGGCAGAGCAAGGATCTCTCTGAAAATTCCATCCTCCATAAAAGCAATAGGAAAACTGGCAAAAGTCATCAGAATCAAGTATTTCAGAATTCTGGAAATTAACCAAAGACCTGCAGCAAATGAAGAGCATTTAGTTTTTTAAAAAAAAACAGCTCACATCACATATTGAGATTCAAACTGATCATGAATCTCAGTAAGAACAGTGGGCTTTGTGGCATCTTAATTTGCCCTATTCCTATCCTTGGGGCTGAAAAAAATCAATAGCCTACAATCCCAGTTAATAGCAGCAGCCTGACAACCACTGAAGGGGCAGCACACGATTGAGGCTCCTTCCAACCTTCATTTCCAAAGAATTCTCATGACATGGCCTTTCTTGTAACATGGCCAAACTTTTAAGTTTGTCTGTATTTGACCAGACTTTAGAGTTTGCTCATCATGAAAAGTTTTTTCGTTGGTAGTGGGAATATTTGTTGAAAATATCTGCAGGCACGTGTTTAATTTTGTGGCTGCCTGAGACAATGGATAACATTCAGGGCAAATAATAGACTATCCAAAGAGCTTAAAAAGAAAGCTAGGGAAGTTGATGTCCACAAGGGCTTTGAAAAGTTCTGAAGTGATCCTGGCAATCAAGATGTCCACATGCATGCAGAAGGCTATGTGCATGCCCAGGGCTAAGCACATGCTTAGAAATGGCCTGAGAAGGCTCTAAATTCTCACTTTGGTTGAGTTTGCACAAGCAGAAAGTGAAGGCTAAACCAGCGTGTCATTGCCTGGCTAAGTGCTGAATTCTTTTTTTTTAAAAAATATTTTATTTATTTATTTGACAGAGAGAGATCACAAGTAGGCAGAGAGGCAGTCAGAGAGAGGGGGAAGCAGGCTCCCTGCTGAGCAGAAAGCCCAATGCAGGACTTGATCCCAGGATCCTGGGATCATGACCTGAGCCGAAGGCAGAGTCTTTAACCCACTGAGGCACCCAGGCACCCTGAATGTTGAATTCTATACGAAGCAAAACTAGTCTTCAAAAAACTAGGAGAAAGTAAGATATTCCTAGGTAAACAAAACCAGAATTCATTGCTAGCAGACCTCCCATACAAGATATGCTAAGAGAAATCTTCAGGCTGACACAAAAGGACACAAGGCAGTAACATAAATCAACAGGAAGAAATAAAGAACACCAGTGAAGTTAACTCCATAGTTGTATTAGTTTTCTATTATAGCTACAACATTAAACCACAAACTTAGAGGCTTAAAACAACAAAAATTCCAACCTCCTCTGGGGGTTGGAAGTCTGACACGGCTCTCACTAGGATAAAATGAGTATGTCAGCAGGGCTGCATTTCTATGTAGAGGCTCTGGGAGAAAAATCTGTTTTCTTGCTTTTTCCATTAGAGGGTGCCTACATTCCCTGGCTCAGGGCCTCTTCTTCCATCTGCAAAGCCAGCAGTATAGCACCTTTAAATCTGTCTCTCTTACTTTCCTGTCTCTCTCCATCCCTTATAAAGATCCTTGTGATTATACTGAGCCTGTTTTTTTTTTATTATTATTTTTAGGATTTTATTTATTTGACAGAGAGAGAGACAGTGAGAGAGGGAACATAAGCAAGGGGAGTGGGAAAGGGAGAAGCAGGCTTCTAAGCAGAGCAGGGAGTCCGACGTAGGCCTTGGATCTTGACCTGAGCCAAAGGCAGTTGCTTATAACTGATTTAATCCAGGCTAATCTCTCTCATTCTAAATCCTTAATTTAATCACATCTATAAAATCCCTTTTGCTATGCAACGTAACATATTCACATGTTCTGAGAATTAATATGACAGATTGTTTTTTAGGGGAGAGTAATGACTCTGCCTAACACAGTAGATAAATACAAAAAACAGTATAAATGTATTTCTTGTAACTTTTTGTTTCTCTTATCTGATTTAAAAGACACTGCACAGGGGCACCTGGGTGGGCTCAGTGGGTTAAGCCTCTGCCTTCAGCTTAGGTCATGGTCTCAGAGTCCTGAGATGGGGTTCTCTGCTCAGCGGGGAGCCTACTCCCCACCCCACCTCCGCCTGCCTCTCTGCCTGCTTGTGATTTCTCTCTCCCTATCAAATAAATAAATAACATTTTAAAAAAATAAAAAATAAAAGACACTGCACAAAGCAATAATTATAAATTGTGGTGATGAGCAGATAATATTTAAAGATGTCATCTGAGGGCGCCTGAGTGGCTCAGTGGGTAAAAGCCTCTGCCTTTGGCTCAGGTCATGATCCCAGGGTCCTGGGATCGAGCCTCACATCGGGCTCTCTGCTCTGTAGGGAGCCTGCTTCCTCCTCTCTCTCTCTGCCTGCCTCTCTGCCTACTTGTGATCTCTGTCTGTCAAATAAATAAATAAAATATTAAAAAAAAAATAAAGATGTCATCTGTATGACAATAACAGCATAAGAGAGAGGAGGGAACAGAGCTGTACAGAATAAAATTTTTGCATACTACCGAAATTAAATTGGCATTAATCCAAACTAGGTTATTATAAATTAAGATGTTAACTGTAATCCCTGGGGCAACCACTAAGATAATAACTCAAAATATTAAAAGAAACAAGGAAATTAAAATGGTACACCAGAACATATCTATTTTAACATAAAAGAAGACTGTTGTGGAGGAACAGAGGAACAAAAATAAGATAAGATTTATAGAAAAAAACAGCACAATGGCAGACAAAAATCTCATCAATAATTACAACTGTAAATGAATGAAACATCCCAATTAAGGAATGATAAGAAGTAACCCCAGAGTCTATGACTAAAATAGATAAATGACAAACTAACAAACCTAGGAGGTTTTAGAAGAGAAAGACACAATGATCTGCAAGTGATGAGAAAAAGGAGGACACCAACCCCACTTTTAGGTTTAGTGGTATCAGGAACACAAAAGAGAGAACAGATACTGCTTGACAGGACTACAGTCTAACAGGATCCTTTGGGGGATATTTATAATCTTTATGGACACAAAGAAATTAGCAATTTTTAATTTAGTAAAACCTATCAATCTTTTCCTTTGTTTCTTCTCTTAACATTCAGGCTTAGAAAGGCATTCACAGGGTGTCTGGGTAGCTCAGCTGGTTAGCATCTGCCTTCAGCTCAGGTCATGATCCCAGGGTCCTGGGACTGACTCTAGTATCAGGCTCCCTGCTCAGCAGGGTGTCTGCTTCTCCCTCTGTCTCAGCCCCTTCGCCCTGCTCATGCTCACTCTCTCTCAAGTAAATAAAATCTTAAAAAAAAAAAAAAAAAAAAGGTCATTGAAATCCAGAGAGCAGATTAAAAAAATACTTGTCTATAGCTTCTTTTTATATCCAAGATTCTTAAATTGGGCCCTCATAACATTTTAACCTTACTGTAGACACTGCTATATAAAACTCTCTTATTTTTCTTTCACAGAATTAGAAGGAGAGTAAAGGAGACAATGATATATGCTAGAAAGAACACTAAATTAAAAGGCAGTAGTACTAACACTTAATCCAAACTCCACTAGAAAGTCATTGGGTGGCAGCAGTTTGATCTCTAATCTGTATCCCTCCTCCCGCACTACCACAGTTGAACTCCCTATCATCTCTCGTTTATGGCTATAGGTTACTGCAATTATCTCCCGGATGGCCAAGCTGACAATGGTCTCTCCTTTTTCCAATCCATCCCCCATAGAGACTAGAATTATAGTCTTTAAAAAACCTTAAAATGAAGGATTCATGCCTATCGTTTATATAAATCATTCCTACAAATCATTAAGAAAAACAAACAATTAAATAGAAAAATGAGTAAAGTGGATGCCTGGATGGCTCAGTAGGTTAAGCATCTGCCTTTGGCTCAGGTCATGATTCTAGGGTCCTGGGATCGAGCCCCAAAATGGGCTCCTTAGTTGGAAGGGAGCCTGCTTTTCCCTCTGCCTGCTGATCCCCCTGCTTATGAGCACTCTCTCTCTCTCTCTAATAAATAAAATCTTAAATAAAAACAAATGAGCAACAGATATATTTTATTCATTTTATATAAATGGAGCCATATATAAATTTTATATATATATAGATTTTATTTATATATTTAATTTATGTATAAAAATAAAATATATCTGTTGCTCATTTGTTTTTATTTAAGATTTTATTTATTAGAGAATTTTTATTTTATTTGTTTTATATATATATAAAGATTTTATTTATATATTTGACAGAGAGAGACACAATGAGAGAGGGAACACAACCTGGGAAAGTGGGAGAAGGAGAAGCAGCCTTCCCAATAAGCATGGAGCCCGATGCAGCAATCAATCCCAGGACCCTGGGATCATGACGTGAGTGGAAAGCAGACACTTAATAACTGAGCCACCCAGGTGCCCTACTTTTGCCTTTATAGCACTGAGCACATAGTTTGCACTCCATAAAAACTGGACTAGTAACATTTCATCTAGCACCTAAAGCTAACAGCAAGGTTTTTTTCATTTCTCAAAGTCTTCAAAGAACAGGATTTACTAGAATCTTAAAATTATCTTCTCCAACATACCACTGTCCAAAACACCAAAACCAACTACCTTATATTAAAAATCTAGGTCTTAGCATTCAACATTTACAAGGCTATAAAAAGCTAAATATTGTTTTTATCAGTATGTTATCTTAGTACGTTAGAAATAAAAACCGTGATGTTAGAAGTTAACCGTGCAAGGTAACTGATTCCATGCTGATACACTGAAATTGACCAGGGTAAGATTATTTATGCTGTGGAAACTGGTAAACACCACAAACAAAAACTGCCCCCTTCTCCAAGCTGGTTAAACCAGCACACCAAATGACAAAGGTGTATTTATTCTAACAGGACAGCACTATGACCAGCTGATGAGTAAACAGTAGTTTAAGTTTTCCTTCTTCAAGGAGCTTCCTGGTCTAGTTTAAATGCATGTATTTTCCCTAGTCATCTAAATCTAAAAATCTAAAGTATTTCTATCTATGTCTAAAAGTTTTACTTACATTCTTCTAATTCATTCAATAAATATTTACTGAGTACCTTGGCACTGTTCATACTCATGATCATTTTACCCACTCATTTTCTTCTTCTAAGCAGTAAAGCTTCTTGAAAGAGAAGTGGGTTCTCAGTAAGTACTTAATGGGCAATGACTGGCATAGCAGACCTTATGGTTGACTCCTAAGATCCATTTCATCTGAGACAATCAGTCAAATACAGTCAGTGCCTAGTATAAAGAGGGTTTATGACCCAGCTAATGGTCAAAGAGATATGAAAATAAAAGTCTGCTGGGAGCTTCTGGGAAAGGTTTCCTTGCTCCTAAGAAACAGAAGATTTCCCTTCTTAACTTCATGTGGTATTTAGACAAAATATTTCTAAAGCTGTAGCCACTGCCTTATCCAAAACAAACAAACCACAACCACAACAAAAAATCCCAAACCTGACCTACCTCTGAAATTGATGACTGATAAAAAAAATCTCCTTATCAAGCTATTTAAAATTTAAAAAGGGTTTGTGGGATTTTTAAATTTTTTTTAAGATTTTGTTATTATTATTATTATTTTTTGATAGAGAGAGATCACAAGTAGGCACAGAGGCAGGCAGAGAGAGGGGGAAGCAGGCTCCCCGCTGAGCAGAGCCTGATGCAGGGCTTGATCCCAGGACCCTGAGATCATGACCTGAGCCCAAGGCAGAGGCTTAAACCACTGAGCCACCCAGGTGCCCCCTGTTTTTTGTTTTCTGTTTTTTTAAGGTTTTATTTATTTATTTGACAGAGAGCGCTTGAGAACATAAGCAGGGGTAACAGTAGAGAGAGAGAGAGAGAGAGAGCAGCAGGCTCCCCAGGCTCCCTGCTCAGCAGGGAGCCCAATGTGGGGCTCAATACCAGGACTCTGGGATCATGACCTGAGCTGAAGGCAGAGGCTTTAACCCACCAAGCCACCCAGGTGCCCCTGAAGGTAGATGCTTAATCAACTGAGCCATGCAGGCACTCCTAAAAAAAGGTTTCTGTTACTTGCAGCTAAAAGCAAATTAATTGATAAAACAGAAATGTGGACAAAGATCTAGGTAGTGAACTAAGATTTTTTTTTAAAGATTTATTTATTTGACAGAAATCACAAGTAGGCAGAGAGAAAGGCACAGAGAGAGGGGGAGGCAGGCTCCCTGCTGAGCAGAGAACCCGATTCGGGGCTCAATCCCGGGACCCCTGGGATCATGACCTGAGCCAAAGGCAGAGGCTTTAACCCACTGAACCCCATGAACTAAGATTCTTAACACAGTAAAATTGGTTGGACAGTAACTAATTGTGTGTGTGTGTTTTTTTAAAGATATTTATTTATTTAACAGAGATCAAAAGTATGCAGAGAGGGGCAGAGAGAGGGGTGGGGTGGGGGAGGTAGGCTCCTCACCCCGGGAGCCTGATGTGGGGCTTGATCCCAGGACCCTGGGATCATGACCTGAACTGAAGGCAGAGGCTTTAACCCACCAAGCCACCCAGGTGCCCCTTGTGTGGTTTTTTAAAAAGAACTATTTTTTTTAATGATTTTGTTTATTTGACAGAGAGAGAGATCACAAGTAGGCAGAGAGAGAGAGAGAGAGACAAGTAGGCAGAGAGAGAGGAAAGGGAAGCAGGCCCCCAATGAGCAGAGAGCATGATGTGGGGCTCCATCCCAGGACCCTGGGATCATGAACTGAGCCGAAGGCAGAGGCTTTAACCACTGAGCCACCCAGGTGCCCCTTGTTTTATTTTAAGTAGACTCCACACCCAATGTGGGGCTCCAACTCATTAGCCTGATATCAAGAGTTGCATGCTCTACCAACTCAGCCAGCCAGGTATCCCAACTGCTTGTGTGTGTATTTATGTAGGTATGTATTTTTTATTTTATTTTATTTTTTAGAGGGAGAGGGAGAGAGAATGTTAAGCAGGCTCCATGCCCAGGAGGGCCCAACACGGGGCTTGATCTCACAACCCTGAGATCACAACCTGAGCCAAAACCAAGAGTTGGAGGCTTAACTCACTGAGGACCCCCAATTGTGTTTTGTTTTTGTTTTTTAGATTTTATTTCACACACACACAGAGAGAGAGAGAGAGAGAGAGAGAAAACACAAGTCTGGGGTGTGGGAGAGGGAGAAGCAGGATTCCCACAGCTGAGCAGAGAGCCTGATGCAGGGCTCAATCCCAGGATCCTGGGATCATGCATCACCTGAGCCCAAGGCAGAGGGTTAATGACCAAGCCATTCAGCGCCCCATCTCCAGTTGTGCTTTAAATTTTCTCCTTTAACATTTTCCTCTAAGGCATACACCTATTTTTAAAAGAGATCAAAGTTAAAAATGTACATAATTTAACAAATGAGAGTTCTACAAAGTTTGTTAAGAAAAACAGTAGCCTGGGGCACCTGAGTGGCTCAGTCTGTTGGGCATCTGCCTTTAGCTCCAGTTGTGGATCCCGGGGCCCGGGATGAGCCCTGCTTCCGGCTCCCTGCTCAATGGGGAGTCTGCTTCTCCCTCTCCCTTTGACCCCCTCCATGCTCTAACTCTCTCTCTCTCTCAACCAAATAAATAAATAAATAATAAAAAAGGAAAAGCCGTAGCCCTCACCTCTGTTGTTGTCCCATTTCCAATCCCTAGAGGCAAACCACTTGCAATCACTTTCAAGTGATTATTCTAGAATTCATCTCCATGTTTCTAAATTACATGCTCCTGTTGTTAACCTCTTAATTTTTCAGTTTTGGGAATTATCTATTGATTTCTCACTTTGAAAGATGATGATTTAGATCTCTCTTTTCCTGTATCCAACTATCCTTTATAATAAAGTTAAAATTTTGATTAGTTCACTGTTCAGTGTACATTTTAATGACTTTATAAGCCTATTCAAATTTAAGCCCTATAGTAAACCATGATTCCTTTTCCTTTCCAGCACAACTTTTTGCTTTTCCTATGTAAGCATTATCTTTTTTATTCATTTGCTTAGATCTCCATGTATTTACCATTATTTCAACCCAGAAAATTTTTCTCAATTGTCTACATTTCCTCTCAAGACATTCAGACCCCTCAAGTATTCTACTTCATCTTTCTAAAGAAGTCTCTCTTCTGGAGCCTTCAAACTTTCTCCAGTGCAGGCTGGGTGGCCATTTAGTGCTGATAAATTATTGTTTATCTGCAATCCATTCACTATCTAGAGGAATCCCCTAGCCTTCCTGCCTACCTTCCTTTCCTTTCTTTCTTTTATTAAAAACATTTTGCCCATTAAAAATTTTTTTGTGTAGATATTAGCTTCCAGTGTACAATGATTCAACAATTATGTACATTATGAAATGATCACCAATAATAAGTATATTACAATACTCCTTATGTTGTATTTTTCATCCCCATGCTTATTTACTTTGTAACTAGAGGTCTGTACCTAAGATTTTAATCCCATCACCCAGTTTGCTCATCCCCCCACCCCTATAGCAACCACCAGTTTTTTTCCCTATATTTATGGGTCTATTTCTAGCTTTTCTTGTTGATTGGATTTCCTGTTTACTCCATCATATGTCTTCCTCTTTCCTGGTTTAAACCTTTATTTTGTGGAGAACATCTTCCACCAGCTTCCTAGAATGGTGCATGAGAAGTACATTTTTTGAGACACTGCAAGTTTATTCTAGCTTTTCATACAAGACCGACAGTTTGGCTGAATTAAACACGAACATACACACACACACACACACACACACACACGGACACCTCGGTGGCTCAGTTGGTTAAGCATTTGCCTTTGGCTCAGTCATGATCCCAGGGTCCTGGGATCAAGTCCCCCATCAGGCTCCCTTCTCAATGGGGAGCTGCTTCTCCCTCTACTGGCTGCTACCCCTGCTTGTGTTCACTTTCTGACAAATAAATATTTTTTTCCTTTTCTTTTATTATTTATTTATTTATTTTTAAATTTTTCAGCATAACAGTATTCCTTGTTTTTGCACCACACCCAGTGCTCCATGCAATCCGTGCCCTCTCTAATACCCACCTCCTGGTTCCCCCAACCTCCCACCCCCCGCCGCTTCAAACCCCTCAGATTGTTTTTCAGAGTCCATAGTCTCTCATGGTTCACCTCCCCTTCCAATTTCCCCCAACTCCCTTGACAAATAAATCTTTAAAAAAAACACAAACACAAACACAAAAACCTCTAGGCCTGTTTTTGGATACAATATTAGACAGTGATGTGTCTGATATTGTATCCAATATCAAGTCAGTATCCTGACTTTCTTTTTAACTTTTAGAACAAAATCTGATTATTTAACTTTTAGAACAAAAATCTGATGATGGGGGTGCCTGGGTGGCTCAGTGGGTTAAAGCCTCTGCCTTCGGCTCAGGTCATGATCCCAGGGTCCTGGGATCGAGCCCCACATCGGGCTGTCTGCTCCGCGGAGAGCCTGCTTCCTCCTCTCTCTCTCTCTGCCTGCCTCTCTGCCTACTTGTGATCTCTGTCTGTCAAATAAATAAATCAAATTAAAAAAAAAATCTGATGATGATTTCTGAATTAACACAGAAACTGAGATGCACCTGACTACAGAAGTCTGTATCAGAATTTAAAACACATTTAAGCTAGCCTATAGTTAGTGTTAATGTCTAAAGAAAGCCTCATAAAATTAGCAGCAAGTAGGCACTGAATAAATGGTATTAACAAAATCTTCTTTACAACTGTGAGTTCTGATATAAATGAAGTAGATAACTTTTTCTTTTAAAGACTTTATTAACTTATTTGATACAGAGAGAGAGAGAGCATGAGTGGGGGGAGGAGCAAGGGAAGAGGGAGAAGCAGGCTTCCCGCTGCTCAGGGAGCCTGACACAATACTTGATCCCAGGCCCCTGGATCGTGACATGCCTAACCCACTGAGCCACCCAGGTGCCCCCGAAGTAGATAACTTTGACCCAAAACTAAACCTGTGGTTTTGGCTTCTCAAGTTGCCTGATCTTGATTAGTCTCCAATTTTATTAACTTCTCAAATATATCAAGTAATGTTTTTTGTATTTATATTTTCTCTGTTCGGTAAAACCAGCTTGCTTGGTTAGACTTTAAACTCCAAATACTGGCAAAACAACTATGTCATTAAGTTTACCTTGCTAAAACCTCAAAACCTTTTTGTAAACACACAGAGGTTTATACTGCCCAGGATCTCAGTAACTTACGTAATTAACAGCAGACAAGAACCCTGAATAAGAAAAGGGAATTCATTATCAAGAGAAAACAAAGATGTCAACCTCCCTAAGGAACCAACATAATTTCCTCAATGGTTATTATTCCTATTCTGTCTCCAAAGTTTCACATTGCCAAAAATTTCATAAACATGAATCAAATCTCCTTTTTTGATTACAGGCAATTGTTTCTCTCCTCTTCTTTCTTCCCCTTCCCACACCCATCCTTGAAGGAGTCAATATTCAAATCACTGGTGTTCAGAGGAAATTCTGTCTTTTTCCACTTCGTGAAAACTGTGTAAGTAGGAGGCATTCTAGCCTTCCCTTGGTTCTCTGATGTCTTACTGCATATCAATGCTTACAATCAATCCAGAATTCTCAAACACAATAGTAAGGCTTGGTATTAGAAAAATCTCTCAGACTAAGAGAGATTTAAACTAAGGGCCAAGAGAAATTTGATTAACTTCATACAACTACACAACAGTACTAAAATATTAGTAAGTATTTGAAAGATCAATATAAATTATGTATAATGTACCCTCAATCTCTGTGAGAACTATATTTACATTTATAGCAATGAAAATTTTATTTACTAATACTAAGTTACAAAATAATGGGAAAAATATGTTTATTTAAAAATAATGGTCCCACTACAGTAGCAAGAAGCATGCCTACTGCTTAGATCTTTCTTTTCTAGTGTCATTCTCTAATATTAGGAAGCAAGTCTCCTTGGAGAAATGGGCTGATTCAAGCATTAGGGCCAGAAGCATACAAGATGAGTCTACCTCATCTTACAGTGCGAGAAAGTGAGGACGTGTTAAAAAATAAAGCACACAAGCACATTTGTATAGGTGCACACATGCACACATCCGTACACACACACACACACACAATCATATAACAAAGTAATGTGGGAACTGACTCAAAGGGTTCAGTTCAAGGGTGAAGCCAGAACAATATGAGCAAAAAAATAAAGTAGTACTGGATTGGAACCTAAAATGTAAAACAAATACCCATGAGTCCACAGTGTTATCTAAATAAATGCCTGAGTAAATGAATAAATGAGAAGAGACAAATCTCCCATGCAAAAGAATTCCAAATAATTTATGTGGATACTCTACCTGCAAGGAAGGAGAGCAAAACTCCCCGCCTTTTAGGCTGTGGACTACATACAGTGACTTCCCTCCAAAGGGTACAATATGGAAAGAGAAGAAAAGGGGAATAACTTTATAGTGAAGAACCTGACAAAGCACTATTTTAGCTAGGTGATCATGTTCAACATCCAAAGTCATAAATCATGCTTATAATATGTATGCCGATGTAATGTGATGAAAATGGCACTTTACTTCTGTGGGTACTTTCCCAATAACTGATAACCCCAGTCTTACCATGAGAAAACAATAAGACAAATTCCTATTGTGGGGCATTCTACAAAATACCTGACCAATATTCCTCAAAACTGTGAAGGTCTTCAAAAACAATTAAAGTCTGAGAAACGACCACGGCCAAGAAGGGCCTGAAGACGTTAACAACTAAATGTAATGTGGGACTCTAAATGGGATTCTGGAGCAAAAAAGTGAAAAGTAGGTTAATCTTAATAAAATAAAGACTTCCATTAATAATAAGAATTATAATATACTAATATTGGCTCATTAATTATAACAAATGTATCATACTAATAATAAGAAAAATGGGTATGCGGTATATGGGAATTCTCTATACTATCTTCTCAATTTTTCTATAAATCTAAAACTATTCTAAAAGAATAAAGCCTATTAAAAAAAAAAAATACTGGTCCCTGCTGCCAAGTCACAGTGGGATCTAACCTATTTACCCTAAAGAAACAAATGTAGTGATCCAAAGGGGCACATGCACCTGAATGTTTATAACAGCAATGTCCATAATAGCCAAACTATGGAAAGAACCTAGATGTCCATCAACAGATGAATGGAAAAAGAAGGTGTGGTATATATATACAATGGAATACCACACGGCCATCAGAAGAAATGAAACCTTGCTATTTGCAACGACGGGGATAGAAATAGAGGGTATTATGCTGAGCGAAATAAGTCAATTGGAGAAAGACAATTATCATAAGATCTCTCTGATATGAGGAATTTGAGAGGCAGGGCAGGGGGTTGTGGGGGGTAGGGAAGGAAAATATGAAAAAAGATGGGATCAGGAGGGAGATAAATCATAAGAAACTCTTAATCTCACAAACAAACTGAGGGTTGCGGGGGCTGTGAGGGTAGGCATAGAGTGGCTGGGTGATGGACATTGGGGAGGGTATGTGCTATGGTGAGTGCTGTGAAATGTGTAAGCCTGATGATTCACAGACCTGTACCCCTGGGGCAAATAATACATTATATGTCAATAAAAATAACTCTTAGGGACACCTGGGTGGCTCAGTTGGTTGGGTGACTGCCTTTGGCTCAGGTCATGATCCTTGAGTCCCGGGATCGAGTCCCTCATTGGACTCCCTGCCAAGCAGGGAGTCTGTTTCTCCCTCTGACCCTCCCACTTCTCATGCTCTCTCTCTCTCTCAAATAAATAAATAAAATCTTACAAAAAAAAAAAAAAAAACCTTTTGAAAAAGAATGGGACCTAACCAAATCAGGGTGGGTGAAGGAATTCAGTAAATTAGACTTCACAAAGAAATAAACACATTTCCCCTATTTTAGGAAACAATTTAGAACCTGTTAAACCAGGTACATAATTTCAGGTCAGCTGTCTCATCATAAGTTTAAGATATTTAAATTTCAAGGTAACCACATCTCCGCATCTCAGAATCGAACACCTCAACAGATATACAGCTAGCAATAAACATGGATGATCTCACAGGAGATCTGTGGGGAGAGAGTGGCTGAAAGTAAAAAATTCAGATAATATAATTAACAGATTAGCTTTGCTTGAAAGTAAAAGCAGATAAAAATCTTTGGAATCTATCACATTCTAAGAGCGAACTAATCACTAAAAAATTAAATCAAATCGGGGCACCTGGGTGGCTCAGTGGGTTAAGTCTCTGCCTTGGGCTCAGGTCATGATCTCAGGGACCTGGGATCAATCCCCACGTCAGCCTCTCTGCTTAGTGGTAAACCCCCACTCGCCTGCCTTCTGCCTAGGGCTCAGGTCATGATCTCAGGGACCTGGGATCAAGCCCCATGTCAGACTCTCTGCTTAGTGGTAACCCCCCACCCGCCTGCCTCTCTGCCTACTTGTGATCTCTGTCAAATAAATAAATAAAAATATTTTTAAAATAAATAAATAAATAGATAGATAAAATTAAATTAAATCAAGAAGTATTGAGTCTTGGGCGCCTGGGTGGCTCAGTGGGTTAACAAGGGAATTAAAATGGTACACCAGAACATATCTATTTTAACATAAAAGAAGACTGTTGTGGAGGAACAGAGGAACAAAAATAAGATAAGATTTATAGAAAAAAACAGCACAATGGCAGACAAAAATCTCATCAATAATTACAACTGTAAATGAATGAAACATCCCAATTAAGAAATGAATAAGAAGTAACCCAGAGTCTATGACTAAAATAGATAAATGACAAACTAACAAACCTAGGAGGCTTTGGAAGAGAAAGACACAATGATTTGCAAGTGATGAGATCTCAGGGTCCTGGGATCGAGTCCCGCATCTGGCTCTCTGCTCAGCAGGGAGCCTGCTTCCCTCTCTCTCTCTGCCTGCCTCTCTGTCTACTTGTGATCTCTGTCTGTCAAATAAACAAATAAAATCTTTAAAAAAAACAAGTATTGAGTCTTAGTTATGCATAAGGCATTATCCCTAGACCAGTACTACTCTAACTGTCTCTAGATTGGGAGCATCAACACATCCTGGTGGCCTGTTAAAAATACAAATGGACCTCAGTCCAGATTTAGTGAATCAGAATCTCTGGAGATGAGGCTAAAAATCTTTTTTAACATGCTCTCCACGTGATTCCGATGTACATTTAAGTTTGAGTATCACTGTGGCAGACAGTGTAATCCCTCTATAAATGTGGCAAATGCATACAAGGGTCTGGAAGACAGATAAGCAGATGAAGATTCATGTCACACAGCAACCCACCTGCTATATGATTACCAAGCAGCACCAGTAAAGCAAGCAGTCAACCCTCCTCTACCAGAAACTAAGTAGAAACACAGTAGTTAGATCCTCTGAGCTTTTTGCAGCAATTTCAAAGACAAGCAAAAGGGAACAGAAGTCAGAGTCAAGCGTAAATGCTAGTCAGGAGGGAGACATACATAATAGAAGGTGTAGTGTATATTCTTATCCAGTGACCCAAAATAGACTAAGTATTGCAGTCCAGTTTGCTTAACATCAGGTTCTTGTTTTCCATGGAAACCTGTGGATTTGGTTTTGACTCTTCTGCACTTTCAGACTGCTGTTTCCATCTTGTTCTCACCTATTTAAAAATGAAAAGCGCTTTCTATATCACCAACAAAAGCAATTCAGCAGGATTCATTTCTATACACTGTGCTGCCAAATATAAACCCCATTAATGAACAGCACAAGGGACTAGGGCTTGGCTTGGCAAAATGATTAGAGTGTCAGGAGAAATGTAGCTCTGCAAGCTGCTGCTTTTAGAAAAACGCATTTAACTACAGCCACAGGTCCCTCCCTCCTCTTGCTTCAAAATCAGATGTTCACCCATCCCTAGCAGCAAGATGAAGACCTTAGAGAGAGGGCCCTGACAGCAAACCACAGAGGCTGCAGACACATCTCATTTTAATTGCATCAGCAACTGCAAAGCAATTAATGAAAGAGAGAAAGAAGGAGGGAGCATCAAGGCAAAGAGAAAAGAGACTTGAGCAACCATGTGGAAATATTTCATCTTCACCCCAATGAAAGCAGGTTATTTATGGCAGCTGCAAAGAGCATCAAATCCTTGCATCTGAACTCCCAGGCACTTTCCAGGCAGCAATAAAGCTACATAGTCTAGATTTCCTGTTGCTTACAGTTTTATATCTCCCATATTCCTCCTTGTAGCCACCAACAAAGATGAGGGAGGGAGAAAGCCAACAGATCAAGTGGGTGATTTAGCTATTAAGTCCCCTGGGCAGATTCTATGCTTTGCACAATACTGGGATGTGAGAATCAGTAAATACTAAATATTAACAGCAGTGATTCATCAGAAGCATGCACATGCTAGGCCTAGGGCATGGTGGGCCAGGAACTCCATCAATAAACCTTTGCAGTTTCCTTCTTTTTCAAGCTGTATCGTTATCCTATCATTGAAGAGAAAGGCAGTAAGATAAAAACTGCCAACAAATATCTCTCAGAGATAAACTGAATTCTCAAATGTGACTTGGGGTACCAAAAAAACATCAGCATGAAAGAGAAACGAAAGCTCAAATAGTCATTCAATGCCAAGATTCCAGCTGTCATTTCCACAGTGAACAGGGAACCCTAAATAACATCAGTGAAGGTTGGTATTCTGGGGAGTTAAGGGAGGAAGCTGATGAAAAAATTAGATGGTCTTAACTAGTTCATTTGGGAAATTCCCTAAATAGAATAATGTTCAGATACCCCAGTTTCCCCCCCACACTCACTATTCAGTCACAAGGACCATAGGTTCTGGGTTTTCCACAACAACCCTGACTAAAAAACTACCATATTGTGTCTGGATTTGAGGTTACAAGAAAAAATGGTCATTTTGTATATAGCTTATTCCAAAGCCTCTCACTCAGATCTTGATAGGACATGGTAATGCAACATATCCAAGCAAAATGCAATGCCAAACAGACAAGGTTGAGATAAGTAGGCAGGAGAGAGATCTCTGAGGCCAAGATCCAAAACTATTGAAAGCTGGACTTAAACTAACCTGGCCTATGTCTTTCTCTATCACAAAATATTTTGTACTGCTTATTAAAAATACAGACTATCATGATTTAAAGAAAAAAAGTGTTCCAAGGGACCTCCCAGATGACTGCTGTTATGGGAAAAAAGCAAACAAAAAATAAACCCTTAGAAGTCCTTACCAGGGGTTCCTGGGTGGCTCAGTGGGTTAAGCCGCTGCCTTCGGCTCAGGTCATGATCTCAGGGTCCTGGGATCGAGTCCCGCATCGGGCTCTCTGCTTGGCGGGGAGCCTGCTTCCTCCTCGCTCTCTCTGCCTGCCTCTATGCCTCTATGCCTACTTGTGATCTCTGTCAAATAAATAAATAAAATCTTTAAAAAAAAAAAAAAAAGTCCTTACCAGATCTGATTTCCACCTACCTCTCATCTCATAACCACTCTCCCCTCCTCACTCGAAACTAGCCCATCATTTTATAAATATTTAGTCAGTGACTGCTACATGCTAACACTGCTGTATGTACTACGGATGCATATAGGTCTGTCGTGTAAAGGTGTTCAATTCCATCCTGTGTAAGGGTTCCTAACTAAGGAAGTAGGAAGAGGCTACAATCCAGATTTATGCTTTGCTAGCTAAGCTGCGGATCTTTGCATGGGGCTGCAGTCTCTTGGGAAGGAGACTTGTTTCTAATTTGCTGAAAGAAGGCTGATGGCCTAAGAGAGGCTCTAGGTTCAGTGACAAATCAGACAAAAATCCCTGTCTTCACCGAGCTCATTTCCCATTTCGTGAGGAAATAGAGGAACCAAAAGAAATTATATAGTATGTGAGACGATAAGTGTTATGGAGAAAATAAAAAAGATAAGAAGGAGAAGTGTATAGATGTGTAATTTTAGAGTATTCAGAGAAGAACTCAATGAGAAGGTGATGTTTATGTTGAGAACCTTAGCAAATCCATTCTTCTTGTCAGCCCTTTGTACCTGCCTTACTCTCTACCTAGAACTACTTCTGGCACACCTCTCCATACCCCCTCCCCATTTTTATCCATTCCTTTTTTATCTTTCAATTTCAGCCTAAATGTGACCTCCTCAAAGGGGCCTTCCCTGGCTACCCAATGTACCTAGGCATTCTTAACCAAATGAAGACTTACTATACACAGACTAGAGATTTGAAATCTATTTCTTGATTTAACCTCTGGTGTTTAGTTTCCCATTCTGCAAAATGGATAAAAATAGCACTTAGCTTATAGGGTTGCTGTGAGGATTAATTACAACCACCACCACAAAAATATAATAATAATAATGATAATAACAGCTATTACTTATAAAGCTACATCATGTACTAGGCATTATTCTATGTGTTCTGCATTTATTAACCCACTTAATCCATTCAATTAATATATTTAAAGTGCTTAGCACTGTATTTAGTGCTAAGTAAATAAATGTTTGCTGTCATTCTCATTATCATTCGCATCAAGGGCAGCATTACGAGCAATTCAATTTAAGAATCTATCTAAGCATCTGCCTGACTTTTTGCTCCACTGAAGGTTCTATGTTCAAAAGTTCCTTATATTCCCTTCTACGATTAACAGCCTCTGGAAGGAATATACGTATCAACTTCAGCATTCACTTTGTGCAAAGTGATCTTTCATTCCTGGCAATGGCATGGACCTTCAAAAAGAAAAAGATATAGGACTGTCTTTATGTATCACAGACAAGAGTCTGTAGAATGCAAGTAGTAAGATAGTGTGGAATTACAAGTCAAAAATCCCTAGATTCACTAATTCACAGAATGTCAGATGTTATCCAAATTAATCTATCACTTTACACATGAATAAAATGAAAGTCAGAGAAAGTAAGTTCTTTTTTTTTTTTTAAGATTTTATTTATTTATTTGACAGACAGAGATCACAAGTAGGCAGAGAGGCAGGCGGGGCGGGGGGGGGGGGCGGAGAGCAGCTCCCCGCTGAGCAGAGAGCCCAATGTGAGGCTCGATCCCAGGACCCCAAGATCATGACCTGAGCCAAAGGCAGAGGCTTTAACCCACTGAGCCACCCAGGCTCCCCGAGAAAGTAAGTTCTTTGCAGACTTGCCTAGTTACTTACTTATAGTTAGTTCATTACAGACCTGGAACCAGAATCTAAATATTTCATTTCCCAATCTAGCACTCCTTATTCCTCCAGAGAACCAACATTTCAAAGTGGCCATCTGCAAAATAAGGGAAATGAACTTGTTCATAGAAGTCTCTCCTCAGGGGCACCTTGGTGGCTCAGTTGGTTAAGTGGCCTTGCACCCAGCTCCCTGCTTAGCAGGAAGCCTGCTTCCCCCTCTGCCACCCGCCCCTGCTTATGTTCCCTCTCTAACTGTGTCTCTGTCAAATAAGTAAAATTAGGGGCACCTGGCTGGCTCAGTGGGTTAAGCCTCTGCTTTTGGCTCAGGTCATGATCTCAGGGTCCTGGGATTAAGCCCTGCGTTGGGCTCTCTGCTCAGCAGGGAGCCTGTCTCCCCCCCCCATCTCTGCCTGCCTCTCTGCCTACTTGTGATCTCTCTCTCCCTATCAAGTTAAACAAAATCTTTTTAAAAATTTTAAATTAAAGTAAATTAAAATAAAATAAAGAAGTCTCTCCTCAGTCTGTTCTAATACTGTAAAATTCTAATAGGAATGCAACCAAGAAAGAGATTAATACAGTCCAAAACAAATTTCCAACTTGGGGAAATTTTAAACTTTTAACACTAGATCAAAGTTTACAAGGCAACAGGGTTGAATCCACAGGATTCACAGAGCATCAGGTTCATGACAAAATGATAAAGAAATATAAGACCCTGGGAGGAGTAGAGTTATTGGTGTATGGAGAAACAAACAAAATATTTTGCTACAAATGGATAACAGATGATATTAAGGAATTATTGTGTAGTATATCAGTGGTATTTTGGTTATATAAGCAAATGTCCTCATTTTTTTGGAATGCATTTTCAAGTGTTTAGGAGAGAAACATCTTAATGTTTC
This sequence comes from Mustela putorius furo, assembly GCF_011764305.1. Classification (NCBI taxonomy): domain Eukaryota; kingdom Metazoa; phylum Chordata; class Mammalia; order Carnivora; family Mustelidae; genus Mustela; species Mustela putorius. The sequence continues at coordinate 8,245,497 of NW_025422045.1, read as the reverse complement.
AAGCTTCCAAACTGTTCAGCAAAACAAATAAAATACACATATGTAAACAAAGCAAATATGGCAAAACCGTAACAATTACTGAATCTAGGTGGTGGGTGATCATTTTACTTCTCTTAACTTTTCTGTATATTCAAAATTGTTCATTTAAAAAAAAGGTTCAGGGAGGAAAAATATCTTGCCACAATATAGTCAATTATGTATCAGAAAGCTGTCTTGGTAATTTTTTTTAGATGAAATGCCAGCTCTTTAAAGAAGGTACCTATTTTCAACTGCTAGTCTGGTTGAAAATATAAAACACTGCTTTTGAAATTTTAAAAAAATATTTAAAGTCTGTTTATATTGTCTCTCAATTCTACTTAGCAAGATCCTTTTTAGTCCTTTATTACCTTTTAACTGTATAATAGGTGAAACTCACACCCTCTACAGAGTTTATGATATTTCACTCTTTCTGGGAATCATATTTCCCAAAGCTTACCATTAAAGGCCTCTGTGCTATCAGCAGCTTCAGGCTGCCTGCCATTAAGCAGTCCTCACCTCTGAATGACACTAAAGAGAATGGTGACCTCCAGCAAAACTGAGTTACATACTACGAGGCTGTAATACAATCTCTCTTCACTAGCTCTCAAAACCAGCTCAGAATTATTGAAGTGTAATTAGGGTCACCCAAGGTGAAACTAGGAAGAAGGTAGTACTGTCTCCATCACTCCCTACACTGGCAGTTTAGGAACCTCCAATTCTAAACCTTTCCCCACCTGTTTCCTTTACTCACATTTAATTTTAAACTCTATGTCAACTAAATAAATTAATTCTAGGGGCACCTGGGTGGCTCAGTGGGTCGAACCTCTGCCTTCAGCTCGGGTCAAGATCTCAGGGTCCTGGGATCGAGCCCCACGTCAGGCTCTCTGCTTGGCGGGGAGCCTGCTTCCCACCCCCATCTGCCTCTCTGCCTGCTTGTGATCTCTCTGTGTGTCAAATATTATTTAAATATTTAAATATTATTTAAACCTTAAAAAAATGAATTCTAATTAATTAAATATGTTTAGCTAACGGACCTTTTAAAAAATGGTTAGAATTTTTGGCTCTTAGCTGTCTCTTCAAATCACATTATTCTGAAATACATTACATACATACAATATTCTGAAGGACCCACCTATAGAATCTCATTTGAAGATCCTATTAAAACCAACTCCGCTTTTCAGACAGTTCAAGTGAGAACCACAGACCGGTCATGCTTACTTCTTTTTCCATGGCTACTCATGGCTATTTACTGAAATAGAGAAGTCCCTGATTTAATGTATAGGTCAGCATCAAATGAGCACTTTTTGCCCTCCTTACTTTAACCAAAATTCATGGTAAATTTTAAGATGTCTCCCCACTCCTAAAAGAAACTTAGCTCAAGGGATGCCTGGGTGGCTCAGTGGGTTAAAGCCTCTGCCTTCAGCTCAGGTCATGATCCCAGGGTCCTGGGATCGAGCCCCGCATTGGGCTCTCTGCTCCTCGAGGGGCCTGCTTCCCCCCTCTCTCTCTTCTTGCCTCTCTGCCTACTTGTGATCTCTCTCTCTCTGTCAAATAAATAAATAAAACCTTTAAAAAATTTTTTAAAAGAAATAAAAAAGAAACTTAGCTCAATATAAAGGGTTATTATTCTAGTATCATTCATATCTTGGTTCCCTTAAGAGATGATCAAAATTACCACAGTCATTGCTTCAAATGCCCTTGCCAAACCTAATTTTGCTCATTTTCCATTCTGTACTCAGTACTTCCAAAATTAAAGACATTTAATTCATTTGCTAAAATGTTTATGTAACTTAATGTGCATTCTTAGTAGCTAAAGCAGACATTAAGGGTAAATATAAAATAGTTTCATAAATTATCAGTAAAGAACTTACTTTATCCTAGTAAAGGGACAAACACTTAAAAAATTAAGGAACTACTGGATAAAAAGATATGTTTAGTGAGCAGTATGCACAGCAATGGATCAGTGACAATACTATTATTCACTACAACCTAAATGTTGTAGTTTCAAGTGCTCTTTTATACACCCAGTTTAATTAAACTCAATGGATACAACAGATTGAAGCCACACTGAAATGTGTATAGTTCTCTTCGCTTGCTCTACAACAAAACATAAAGACCCTGGTTTCCCTTGCGAATATGACAAAATACCAAAGAGAATCAATTCTCACTGAGGGGTGGACATCATTATGCCTAAAAAACAAAACAAAACAAAATAAAACGCATTTTATTCCAGGTGTTGTAAAAAACAAAAATAAAGCCAAAATAAACCTTTACTATTTGCTCTCATCTTCTGGGTTTTTTTTTTTTTTTTTTAAGATTTTATTTATTTGACAGATAGAGACCACAAGTAGGCAGAGAGGCAGGCAAAGAGGCAGGCAGAGAGAAGGAAGGGAAGCAGGCTCCCCGCTGAGCAGAGAGCCCGGAGTGGGGCTCAATCCCAGGACCCTGGGATCATGACCTGAGCTGTAGGCAGAGGCTTCAACCCACTGAGCCACCCAGGTGCCCCTGCTCTCATTCTCTTATTGTTAATGTCTTCCTTACAAAGCCCCCCAACTTAAATAGGAACCAGAGAAGCAGTAACAACACTCAGCATGCTTACAGCTCCTCCTATGTGATCTAGTGCTAATAGTGAATTTCATTACTTGCAGCTTCCCTGACCACAACAGCTCTCTCTTCTCTGAGAGAATTGTTGTGAATATTACTCATCTGGCTTATAGACTGTTTGGTATACTTAGTCATCTTTTTTTTTTTTTTAAGATATTTATTTATTTATTTTACAGAGAGAGAGATCACAAGTAGGCAGAGAGGCAGGCAGAGAGAGAGAGGGGAGGAAGCAGGCTCCCTGCTGAGCAGAGAGCCCGATGCGGGACTCGATCCCAGGACCCTGAGATCATGACCTGAGCCGAAGGCAGCGGCTTAACCCACTGAGCCACCCAGGCGCCCATACTTAGTCATCTTAATCCTTTTTATAAGTATAGGTCATCCCTTTCTTCCAATTAGATAATTAGTAATTGCTCTTTCTAGGCAAACACACACACACACACACACACACACACACGAAGTTGCTGCTCACGTTAAGATTAGATTTTTGCTGGCTTCAAATTCTGAACTACAAATTCAGGTTACAGTTTACTTAGGTTATTACAAATAAACAAAGACTGTAAATCCCCTTCCTATTTGTCTAGCCCCATTAGTTAAATTTGAGAAATTTAACAGAATTATACAAAGTTATCTCAGCCAGGAAATCTAAGAATGTGTGTGGCTGTGATACAGAGGGGTTATTAGTAATATATGAGCCCAATGTGGGTGTCATATTAGTGCCTCCATCAAATTAAATGATAGAGGCAGCCAAGCATTATGGTAAAATGACCAACTTTGAAGTCACACACAGACATAGGTGATAAATCAAGTTCTATTCATTTCTAGTTGTGTGATCATCTTGGGGAAGTAAATGTTTCTAAGCCACAGTTTCTTCAAATGTAAAATGAGAATAGTCACCACCTCTTGTCAAGGTTGTTGTGAGATTATCAAGATAAATTGTTGCCTGGCAGAGTCTCCTTTGAAAGCACTCAAAATAAATGACAGTTACTATTACTAATTACAATGACTTTCAGGGAACAGAATTTTTACATTTATTTGGCAACCAACATTTATCAATATCCTTGGTATTATGCCAAAATAAGAATGAAGAGTGGATCTTGGAGTATGAAAGGACTGAACTGAAATTATTAGACTTTTCACTAGGATCTGAGATGTATTCTCAGGAGTTTCCAAGAAATTTGGAAATGTGTAAAATTCAAAAGGATAATTCAGATGTCAGATGGTACATTAATAAACATAATACCAAATTTTTCACACAGCAGGATGTATACCCTCATCTCACTGAAACCTGAACTCCAGTTGTTAAGGCAGCTTAACAAAACGAATGGCATGCAACAAGCCTTCTCTGAAAAATAATCTAATGATTTTCATCCTCACAATACCCAAACAAATCAGTGTTTAGTTCCTGGTTCTAAGAGGAGAGAAAAAACAATGTTAACATTGATCAGTTGTCTAGGAAAGGTTTTTGGCTATAAGGCCTTGGTACATTATTAGTTTGTCATTAGATACCAGCTCAGGAAGAGCCAGGAATGAAAACTACTATGAAAGAATCCATTTTGCATCATAAAAAGGGAGTTAGAATACAGAAACGGTTACGTCTCTAAGCAATCCAATCTTACTAAGTAGCATTATTATTTTTTTCAAGTTTAGATTTAACCTATTTCAGTTTACTATGTTAAGACATACTATTGTATGTTGGGCAATGGGGCTTAGCAATCAGTGGACAAGGACCAACACTCACAAAGATTTCTCTAGAAGACAAAGGCTGTCAAACAAGGAGACAGCTTGAAAAACTGGCAAGTGGTATTACACAAATAAAATAAGGTAATGGGTTAAACTATGAATTACTGGATAAGTAAGTAAAGTAAATAGGTAATTAGATAAATAAACATGGAAGAACAGGTGGCTGAACGAGGAGTAAGCCAGGTATTAGGGATGGGGAACCAGGTTGAGAGGCTATTAAGTGCTGAGCTTTAGCACTTAAAACGCACATACTATGGGAATACCTGGGTGGCTCAGTAGTTAAGTGTCTGCCTTTAGCACAGGTCATGATCTCAGGGTCCTAGGATCCAGACCTGCATTAAACCCCCTGCTCAGTGGGAAGCCTGCTTCTCCCTCTCCCACTCACTCCCTCTGCTTGTGTTCCTCTCTTACTATGTCTTTCTCTGTCAAATAGATAAATAAAATTAAAAAAAAAAAAAAGCCATTCTATGGATTCTAGTCATCTTTGACCGTTTCTATTCCTTGCTTCCCTAATCCAATTATTTAAGAAGTCCTGCCAATTTCTCTTTCATAAGTCATTTATTTCTTTTGCCAAACATCACACTTTAAAAATCTTTTCCATCTCTTGTTCTTTTCCCGACCTTCTCTCAAACAAGTGTATGTCTGCACAGAGATGAGCAGAAAATTTAACCGATAAGCCTGTCAGAAAGGGGAGGTCCCTGAGTTTTCTGTGTTAGAATCTAAAGAACGAGCATGAAAAAATATTTCATTTCCAGAAATAGAAAATCAGGGGTTCCCTGGGTAAGAGAGGAAAATAAACAATGAATAAATAAACTCTATTGAGATGGAATAGCATCTGATGCGTTGTGGAAAAGCCAAAGGATCCTTCCTTGAAAAAAAAAAATAAAACACTAGGGAAAGAGGAAGGGGATTGAAAATATGTGGCTACTCCAGATCCAGCACAGAGATGTAACAACTCATATGGCTACAAAAGCTCTAGTTTTCTCTACTCTGTTTATCAAAACCTTATTCTCCTCAAATGACCTGGTTAAAAGGCCATGTCCTGAGAGAGACTTTCTGTAAATTAAGCAAGCCAGAATTAATTTTTTCCTCCTTTATAATCTCGTATTTGAACTTCCATTTAATTGAATTTATTCTGCTAATTTATGTTATACTATTATTCTTGTGGATACTGCTATTATCTTACATCACAGAGGGGGATAAACAGAAGCAAGAACTAGAATACTAGGGTGCCTGGGTGGTTCAGCTGGTTAAGCAAATGCCTTCAGCGCAGGTCATGATCCTGGAGTCCCAGGATTGAGACCCACATCAGTCTCCCAGCTCCACGGGCAGTCTGCTTCTCCTTCTGACCTTCTCCCCCTCATGCTCTCACTGTCTCTCTCTCAACTAAATAAATAAATGAAATCTTAAAAATAATAAAAAAAAAGTAGAATACTAAATGAGCTATCTATGAAGGCACTCAGTAAACTGGGAAAGTCTAAACAAATTCATTTCTTCTGTTAATATTTACTAAACAACTGGGGCACCTGGGTGGCTCAGTGGGTTAAGCCACTGCCTTCGGCTCAGGTCATGATCTCAGAGTCCTGGGATCGAGTCCCGAATCGGGCTCTCTGCTCAGCAGGGAGCCTGCTTCCTCCTCCTGTCTCTCTCTGCCTGCCTCTCTGCCTACTTGTGATCTGTCAAATAAATAAATAATATCTTTAAAAAAAAAATATTTACTAAACAACTACTATGTGCCAAACATAAAAGTAGACATGGTCTGTGCTCTCATGGAGTTTATATCCTTGGGGACAATGGGAAATGTTAGCAATTATTAATAGAATTATTCATTCATGTTCATCTTTCCTACTAGTGAAATTTCCTAATAGTGAAATTCTCTAAAAGGACATACCTTTTTTTTTTTTATTCCCCCTAACAATGACCACTGCACCTAGTACACAACAGGTGACAAATATCAGTACTGAATACTTTACACAAAGGCTTTTCTAGTGCCGAGTCACAAGGTCCCTTCTAAGGGTCTTGACTTGGGCACCAGTGTTCTCCTTCTTGCTACAGACCCTAAGCCCTCAGCCAATCATCCTTTCCCTTTAACTGCTGCTACTCACCATTTTATCTTTGAGGTTCTCCCCCACTCCATCCCTGGTTGATTAACAAGGTCAGATTTTGGCTCTCTGTTTTTCATCTTCATGATACAAGTCTCACTAGCATTGCTTTTTGATTCCATCTTAAGCCAATCTATCTTGTCTTTCCAAAGAGACGATGCAATTAAGGCAGAAAAACAAGCACTTTCTTGCTCTAAAATGAAAAAAAATCTACATTTTTGAAGCTCCACATTAAAATAGTTCATAAGGTTAGGGCCCACCGTGGGAATTATCCTCTCTGGGAATTTCTTCATAGCCAAAGCCAAAGGGGTGAATTTAACTGCAAATACATGAATTTCCTCAGATACTAAAAAGGTCACTTAGTACAACAGCCTGATTTCAGACTGAGACAAAAATAGGGTGAAACAGAAAAACCTTAAATTCTAGGGTGAAGGTCCACGTGAAAGACTTGCTGACTAAAAGGGAATGGTTAGTGACAGGGGGGGAAAAAAGCCATACTTTCAAAAGAATGAATCTGAGCTATCACCAAGAGCCAGAATTTCATTTTTACCAAAAAAGTCAGGAAGAACTCTACTTAATACTAAATTATGTTTACTGAATGGGTCTAGATTTTAGGTATAATTATCCTATTTCCTCTTTGAGGTTTTTTTTAATCTTTAATGTTTTATAGTCCCATTGTAGGTCTTATTTGTTATAAACTGCACAAAATCCTTTTTCTAAGCAAACAGGACACAAATAATTAAAAATTCTCACAAGTGGTGAATAACTTTAAATATATATTAAATCTAGTCAGTAGGAAAAAAAATTAATAGACCGAGGTAATGTTACAACCATTAAACACACTGTATATAACATCTGAGTACTGGTCAACATTATGTCATGAGGCTATAAACACATTAAATATATTTGAATGCCAAAGACTATTAGTATTCAGTATTAGTGGCTAGGAGGGAAGGATACAATTTATACATTAAAGGGGCTTCTGGGGGCGCCTGGGTGGCTCAGTGGGTTAAAGCCTCTGCCTTTGGCTCAGGTCATGATCCCAGGGTCCTGGGATCAAGCCCCGCATCGGGCTCTCTGCTCAGCGGGGAGCCTACTTCCTTCTCTCTCTGCCTGCCTCTCTGCCTAGTTGTGATTTCTCTCTGTCAAATAAATAAAATATTAAAAAGGGGGGGGGCTTCTGGCTGACTCTTGATTTCAGCTGGGGTCCTGATCCTGGAATGGAGCATGGGCTCCATGCTCAGCAGGGAGTTGGTTTGAGGATTCTCTCCCATTTGCCTTCTGCCCCTCCCCCCCCACAACAACCTCTCTCTCTTTAAAAGAAACAAATCTTAAAAAAATATTTGTATGCTAAACTTTTAGTTAGGTTTTGAAAACTGGCCTTTTTTTTTTTTAAATATTTATTTATTTATTCAACAGAGAGATAGCACAACTAGGCAGAGTGGCAGACAGCAGGAGAGGGAGGAGCAGGCTCTGTTGGGCAGCGACTCTGACATGGGACTCCATCCCAGTACCTTAGAATCATGACCTGAGCCAAAGACAGATGCTTAACTGAGCCACCCAGGTGCCCCATGGGAAACTGACATTTATTTAACATTTCTGTTAAAAAATATCTGATGGCTAAAGTTAATGTATAAGAAGCATTTAGAATAATACTTGACATTTAGTAAGTGCTACTGTCATTATTGACAGATTAGAAATTCTAATAAAGGGCTCATTATTAAATCCACAAAGTCCCAAAAATACAACAAAAACAAAAATCAAAACAGAATTCACAAAAAATATAAACAGGTATAAAGCATTTGAAAAATTACTGAACTCGGGGCGCCTGGGTGGGTTAAAGCCTCTGCCTTCGGCTCAGGTCATGATCTCAGGGTCCTGAGATCGAGCCCCACATCGGGCTCTCTGCTCAGCAGGAGCCTGCTTCCTCCTCTCTCTCTCTCTGCCTGCTTCTCTGCCTACTTGTGACTCTCTGTCAAATAAATAAACAAAATCTTTAAAAAAAAAATTACTGAACCCTATTATTCTACTTCAAAAAGCCTACTCAAGAAAGAAAATAAATACAAACACATATCCGTATCACCATGGCCACTTTAACATTATTTGTATCTAAGAATGTATCCATAACAAATAAATGCAGATTAAACTGCCTATTTGAAGAATCCAGAAAATTTATTTACAAATAAAAAAGCTGAGAACAGCCCTAAAAGTTTAACAGTAGGAAATTAAGGAATGGGTAATTTATGATACATCCTGACTCCAGAATATTTAGCATTAACCAAAAAATGTTTACAGGGAATTTTTAATGAGATAAAAAAGATAAGTTAAGAAAGCAGCAGGCGGTCAATGGTACATAGCAAAAGCATATAATAAGGGACATATGGTTATTACTAGAGGTGCCCAGCTGGCTCAGACAGAAGAGTGTGTAATTCTTGATCTGGGGGTTGTGAGTTTAAACCTATGTTGGGTGTGGAGATTACTTAAATAAATAAAATCTTTAAAAAAATGGTTATTACTACATGTTGGATTATGAATTTTTGTTCTCTATACTTCTTTGTGTCTTACAAGTTACCTATATAAGCACTGGTCAGCTTAACAATAAAAAATTAAACATTTTTAAGGTGGGGATGTCGGGGTGGCTCAGTTGGTTAAGTGGCCAACTCTTGATTTTAGCTCAGGTCTCAATCCCAGAGTCATGAGCTTAAGCCCCAAGTTGGGCTCCACGCCAAGTGTGGAGCTGACTTAAAAAAAATTAGGGGATGGGGTATGCCTGGGTGGCTCAGTTGGTTAAGCATTTACCTTCAGCTCAGGTTGTGATTCTCAGGGTCCTGGGATTGAGCCCTGCTTTGGGCTCGCTGCTCAGCAGAGAATCTGCTTCTCCCCCTTCCTCTGTGCTCTCTCTCTCAAGCAAAAAATTTAAATCTTTGAAAAAATTTTCTTTTAAGGTGGGGGGAAAAAAAGAATCTGAGGATTCTACTCTGCAGAGAACGGGAGACACAATTAGAAGTCCTACTAAGTAATCCCTATAGTAATTCCTACTATAGTTATTATTACAAAGGTATATGGCACCATGTCTTTATTTTTTAAAAGATATTATTTATTTGAGAGAGAGAGAGGGGTGAAAGAGAGCATGAACAGGGGGAGTGGCAGATTCTTAACTGACTGAGTCACCCAGGCGTCCCAGCACCACCTCTTTAAGATTAAAAAAAAAAAAAAAAAAAAAAAAAAGTTGTCCCCAAGTCAATGGCAGTAAGCTCTATGGCTGGCAGTAAGTTCAAGTGGTAGTTTTAACTCGCAGCACACCTCCAATAAAAATATCTTTTTAAAGAAGAACAAGCAGTGAGGAAGGATGAGACAGTAGTGGAGGGAAAATACATACTTTATCCTAAGTTAAGATTTGCACGAAAAGTCAGCAGGAGGGAAAGAGATCTTTTTTTGTTTTTCTTGTTTTAACCATGTACTAAACATACTTGGTTTAGCCCCAACAGTCCATATCCCTCATCAATAAAGAAAAAATGATCAAGGCATAAAATTTTTCATAATGCCTTTTATCTCTATGAACATTGCTACCCCATGGATTCTGTCATCATTCTGAAATGCCTCACCTTTAGGATATTAAATGACAAAATTTCTCTAATCATAATCCCATCCCCTCTCTCCAGGCTTTTGGACCCTTACTTGGGAGCCATTAGAGGACCCCAGTACTTTGATCTCTCAGTCATATTCCAGGTTCACCCAATACTTCCCTTGCCACTCAGCCTGATTTCAAGACCAACCATTTAAATTAGGATCTCACTATGGTGGATTTCATAGACTATAAACTGGTTCTGAAAAAATATATATACATTAAGTAAAAAAGGACAGTTAAAAAAAAAAATCAAACACCATCATCCATCATCATAATTTCATAAAAGAACATTTAAATACCAAAAGTAGGAAGGTCATTCTTAAAGGAGTATAGTCCCAGAAGGAAAAAAGAAGAAAAACAAACAAAGAAGGGGTGACTGGGTGGCTTATTTGGTTAAGCGTCTGCCATCAGGTCATGATCCCAGAGTCCTGGGATGTAGCACCAGACATTGCGCTCCCTGCTGGGTGGGGAGTCTACTTCTCTCTCTCTCTCTCTCTTTGTTCCTCCCCACTGCTTGTGCTTGCTCACTCTCTCTCAAATACATAAATAAAATCTTAAAAAAAAAGAAAGGAAAAAGAAATTTGCCCCTATCTACACCAACCTCCTCTAAGGCCACTTACAATAACTGAATGGACTATATGGGAGTAAGTGGATGGGAGGCATTAAAAACTTAATTTAGAGGAGACCGCTAAATAATCGAAATTAAACATTTGAAAATTTGGAAGGAGAGATAGAGAGAGATCAATGGTCCTCAATCTATCTGACCATAACATACAGTGAAAATTACAAATGGGTTTCCCTGTTTCCACCCCTGACAACCTTCAGTCTGTTCTTAACACAGCAGCTAGAGGGATCCTGTTAAAAACTGAATGATGAGACTTTCACCTCCGGCCAAAACTGAGTACCAGGATGAGATTTACCCTCTAACCTGAAACAAAGAAAAAGATAATGGACATCAAGAAATGCTTGAGACTGAACACTTCGGTGGCTCAGTTGGTTAAGCATCTGTCTTTGGCTCAGGTCATGATGCCAGGGTCTTGAGACTGAGTCCCACATAGGCTCCTTGCTCAGTGGGGAGCCTGCTTCTCCCTCTCCCAGCCAGTCCCCCTGCTTATGCACGCACAAATGCACACACTTTGTCTCTCTCTCTCTCTAACAAATAAATACATACATATATACATACAAATCTTTAAAAAAAAAAAAAAAAGGAAAGAAATGCTTATGATTCTCTCTTCCTCTCCCTCTGCTTCTCCCCACTGCCCACTCTTTCAAATTCTAAAATAAATAAATAAATCTTTAAGTAATAAAAATAGTGATTCCCAAAAGATAAGAAACAAATGATTTAAGCTCTACAACTGTCCCACCTGACTGTCTGAAAGAATTTCTAGGCTGTTCTGTGAGGAGGAGTAACCCAAACAGAACCAGCAGTCTCCGAGAATTGAGAACAAACAGCTGCAAGTTTAGAGAGGGTCAAAGAGCTAGAGTTTACAGGGCAAAGTATAACAAAGGAAAGCACTGCACAAATTCTAGAGATCTACAAAAGGTCCCCTTCAAGTTTTCAGCTGAGTAGTGTTCAGCACATGTCTGTGAAGGAACAATCTAAGGCTGAGAAGAGAAACTGTCAAAAGTAATGAGAAAAAAAATACCTGTATCTCACACAGGACAGGAAATAGTGCCTGCTCCTACCACCAGAGAGGAAAACATCACCACACAGTATATGTAGGTGCACTCTCACCTCAGTGCCTTTGCACTGTTATTTACCCCCCACTCCTGCCCTTCCCTGGACATTTTCCCTCCAGATACCCTCTTAATTTGCTTCCTTATCTCCTTTAAGTCATTTATTAAATGTCACCTTCTCCTTCTACTCCCTCCCAAATCGCCAACACATCCTTCTCTGCTTTTTCTCCACAGCACTCATCACCATCTAACACACTATGCATTTATTTTGCTTATTGTCTGTCTCTGTTGACTAGATTATAAATTCCATAAAGGCAGGAATTCTTCCTCTAGATTCTTTAATCAATTACTTAAAATCCCTATGTTATAGTTTTAACATCTAGACAATCTCTAGGTCTGGTTGTATTTGTGTTGCTTCTTTTGTGTATCTTTGATTTTTTATTGAACTAGATACTATGTCTAAAAGTAGAAACAGAGGAAAATAGCATTTATGCCTGGAAATAAGCACATCTGTTTCTGCCAGGACATTAGGGTAAGGATCTGAATCAATCTAGTGTATAGGTGAGCTGGGTTTGATTTTACTGTTGTTTTTGTTAGCTTCAGTGCATCATAGCCTTCAAATTCTACCAGTGCTAAACTGACAATACCTTGTATTTTAGTGTGAGGAATGGATTACTGGAGAATTTTTCTGAGAGTTGTTGCTTCATCCTCAGTTTTTAGTAGATCTTTTTTTAAAGATTTATTTATTTGAGAGAGAGAGAGAGAGAGAACATGAATAGGGAGAGGGAGAGAGAATCCTCAAGTAGACTCCCCACTGAGCACGGAGTCCGAGGCAGGGCTGGATCCCAGGAACCTGAGCTCATGATGTGAGCCAAAATTAAGTTAGCCACTTAAGTGACTGTGTCACCCAGGCACCTCTCAGCAGGTCTTATTTATCTGTGCATAGAGCAGGTGTTTGCTCATGTTCTTGTCCTCTCCCCCCCCAAGGAGTAGACTGACATTGCTTATTACTTGGGGGAAAGACTAGGGATGGAACAAGATTCTCTTGCTCCAGGTATGGCCTTAAGCAGGCCTTACACACCTGAACCTCAGGTGTAGAAGTTACCCAAGGGCACACAACCTCTGTTTCCTACCCTATGCAAGATCTATATAGCTCAGGTAAGTTTCCTACAACCCTTCTGTCCCTACTCCCTTGCACTGACCTCTTGCCCTCCCCAGGGGGGCAACTGAACTCTGCCTACTCTGACCTGTATTCTAAAAGGTTCTTGGGCAGGAAGAAGCAAAGGGCAGGGATTCTGGTTAATTTACTAATGAATCCCTGTTTGGCACATAGCAGGCACTCAATAAATGTGATTAATTTTATGTTGCAATAAATATGCATTCAAACACACACAGCTTAAAATAACCTTACTAACTGTACTGAATTGCTTTTTTAAAAAGCTGTTTGCAACCAACTTAATTGATTTTATAACCCACTAATGAGTCAAATCTGTAATTCATGAGGAGTGTGGGGACTTATACAAAGGAGTACCGTGTCAGTCATGTATAACCATGTGCAAAGTAGGGCACTCAAGAAAGATACAAATCCCAGAGATGAACATACTGAAGAGATGTCTGTGTTTCTGGTTTTGGTTGCCCTTAAGATTGTCTCCTGAAACCTGACAATAACTCCCCACTGACATTTGTTAGAGTGGATTTCTTGTCCTTACAACACAATTACTCCTAATACAACCTTAATCCAATACCTATCATTCAATTTTTTGCTTCTATTTTGTTTTTATTCTTTTATTCTTCTCCTGGCTACAAAGCAATGCTAGCAAATTCATGTAATTGTGGTATCTTGCCCAACAACAAATTCCTGGCAACCATCCTTTGGTTGACTTGAGCAGCTGCTTAACCAACTGAGCCACTCAGGTGCCCCCATCTTATTATTTTTAGCCTCTCCAAATTTTCTCCAATGAACACGTTAATAAAGAAAAAATATTCTCTCCTTATAAAAAAAGCAACCTGTTTTTTCCTTCCCTCTTCTAACTACTGAGATTTCTTTTTTTTTTTAAACTACTGAGATTTCTAAATAAGTAATCTGTACTTGCTACTGTCACTTTCTTACTACTTACATTTCCTATATCTATTATCCCAAATCTTTAAATTGAGGGTGGGTGATAAAGACAATAGGTCAGAAATTAAGCCACAGGATAAAAGCTCGATCTTTACCTTAACCATATACAAAAATTAATTCAAAATAGATCAAAGTTCTAAACATAAGAGCTAAAACTATTAACACTTTGAAGAAAACAAAGGGGACACTGGATTTGGCAATGACTTCTTGGCTCACCCCAAAAACGCAGGAAACTTTTACACAAGAGGTAAAAAGACAACCTATAGAATGGGAGAAAATACTTACAGACCATAGATTTATTTTTTTTTTTTTTAAAGATTTATTTATTTATTTATTTGACAGAGAGAAATCACAAGTAGGCAGAGAGGCAGGCAGAGAGAGAGAGAGGAGGAAGCAGGCTCCCTGCTGAGCAGAGAGCCCGATGCGGGACTCGATCCCAGGACCCTGAGATCATGACCTGAGCCGAAGGCAGCGGCTTAACCACTGAGCCACCCAGGCGCCCCAGACCATAGATTTAATAAGTGATTAATATCCTGATTATGCTAAAAACTCCTATAATTCAATAACAAAAACCCAACATAATTCAAAACTGGGCAAAGGATTTGAATAAATCTATCTCCAAAGAAGATAAATGAAGGACAATAAGGGCATGAAAAGATGCTCCACATCACTAGCCATTAGGAAAGTGTAAATCAAAACCACAATTGGGTACTATTTGATACTTATCAGGATCTAGGATTGCTATTATTAAACAAAACAAACAAACGAAGACAAAAACACAATAACAAAATTTGGTGAGGATGTGGAGAAATTAGAACCTTTGTGTGTTGATAGGAATATAAAAGACGATGCAGCTCTTATAGAAAACAATGGGACAATCCCTCAAAAAAATTAAACACTGAAATACCGTATGAGTCAGTAGTTCCACTTCTGGGTCTGTATATATATCCCAAAGAATTTAAAGCAGGAACTTAAGCAAGTATTTGCACACATATGTTCATACAACATTATTTACAGCAGCCAAAAAGTGGAAGCAACGTAAGTGTTCATCAAAAGATAAACAGACAAAATGTGGTATAAACCCATAATGAAATATTATATAATGAAATATATTAAAAGGCATATATTTATTACTATTTTTTTAATTATTATAAAAATAATAATTATTATATATTATATAATTATATACATATTATATAATTATAGCCTTAAAAATAATATATATATATTATTATAGCCTTAAAAGTAAATTCTGACACATGCTATGGTGTCAATGAAACTTGAGGACATTGTGCTAAGTGAAAAAAGCCAGTTACAAAAAGACAAATGTTGTATGATTCCATTTATACATGAGGTATCTAGATTGGTCAAATTCATAGAGACAGAAAGTAGAATGGAAGTTATCAGGGGCAGGGGAAGAAGGGATTGGGGAATTATTTAATAGATATATCAGTTTCAGTTTTGCACAATGAAAACAGTTCTGGAGACTGGTTGCACACCAATGTGAATGTACTTAACGCTATTGATTTGTATACTTAAAAATGGTTAGGATGATAAGATTCATGTTATATATATTTTATCACATTTTTTAAAAAGATTTTATTTATTTATCAGAGAGAGAGGGGGAAAGAGCGAGCACAGGCAGACAGAATGGCAGGCAGAGGCAGAGGGAGAAGCAGGCTCCCTGCCGAGCAAGGAGCCCGATGTGGGACTTGATCCCAGGACGCTGGGATCATGACCTGAGCCGAAGGCAGCTGCTTAACCAACTGAGCCACCCAGGCGTCCCTATCACATTTTTTTTAAGTTAAAAAAAAAAAAAAAAGTAAACTCTGGTACCAGGTTACCTGGCTTTGAATCCTGCCTTTGCCACTTCCTGGCTACAGGACCTTGGGTAAATTACCTAAGTGCTCTTTACCTCATTTCCTCAGCTATAGATGGGATGACATTAATACTACCCACATCATTAATTTGCAGTGATGATTACATTAGTGAATATATATAAACTTCTTACAACAGTTCTAGCACACAGTGAGTACTATTTTTAAGTGTTTGTTATTATTATTAGATTCACCATTTTGAAAAGATAATCTAATGTGGAATTCAGGCTTATGGGCAAAATTGAGTTTCTCCTATGCAAAATTGAATAAAACAACTCATATGGTGTTTTCAGGTGAACTCCTGATATAAAGCAGTACTACCACTTACACAAACTGAGGAAAGATTTCCATATCTTATTTTTTTCAAAGATTTCATTTATAATTTTGGGTATTTCATCTCACTTTGCTTTAGTAGATGTGCAGAATGTTCTAAGAATTTCTGTTCAGATATTCTAAGCAGTGCTACTTACTGGGCACATTACTAATGTCTATTGATTCATCAATCTGTAATGAAAAGCATGGATATAATAGCCATCTGGTGTAGTGCTGTTTCTATGGCATCTGATGTTTTACAATGTCCAAAGTAATATTATTCAAAAGTGGCACCTTTTTTTGTTTCTTCGCTGATCTCAAACACAATACTAACCATTTCTAAGCAAGATGGTAAAGTGAACAATTCTAAAACTGTGTAGAATTTCCTATTTTGTGTTTGTAGATGTTGAAAAACTCAAATTTTTTGGTGGCTCAGTTGGTTAAGCGTCTGCCTTTGGCTCAGGTCATGATCCCAAAATCCTGGGATCAAGTCCCACATCGGGCTCCTTGCTCAGAAGGGAGCCTGTTTCTCCCCTCTGCCTGTCACTTGCCTTGCTTGTGCACACACTCTGACAAATAAATAAAATCTTTCAAAAAAAAAAAAGTTTAAAAAAAAATCAAAATTTTTTCCTGTGAAAATGGGGTGTTTTGCGGTGAGGGATCAGTGTAGTTTGCTTGGAACTGTATCTTCCGCAAACTCTTCCTTGAGAATAAGACAATTAGGTTAGAGAAGAAAATCATTAGGGAATACCTGTCTAAACTTGAGATAATCCTCATCATCACTGACTGAATAATTATTAATTAAAACCTTTTTTCCTACTACTTGGTTTGTGAGGTGAATCTGATGAGTTTCCAGCTTTAATCAAGTCGTCTATAGGGGTCTTAAAACAGCATACTTCCAATACACCCACCCCACCCACCTTTTCTATCTAATTTTTCTCCAAAGCTCTGTTCACTATGAATAGCTAGACAAACAGATGTTTATGTCTAATACTTATTTCTCCCACGAGAGTGTAATCAAAACAGGGATTTTTGACTGTTCACTGGTGTATCCCCAGTACCAAAACAGTGGCTGGTACCTGGTCAGCACTCACTCTCACTCACTAAATATTTGTCCAATGAATGAACTATAAGAGGCTTTACAAACGGCCAGAGGTAATGCCATTATCCTCTGCTGTACCTTGGTTTTATGAAGTGCTTTTCTTGGACTAGAGCCAAATTTTATTGTTCTTTAGAGCTCAGGACCTTCTTTCTAAATTTTCAAAAACCCGGAAGGCAAAACAACCTTGTTTACCATCTGCCATGCCAATTCTACTGCCACTTCAACTGTGTTCATCCAGTTCATATTCACGGTTTACACTTCAATTATGTCATCCTAACATGCATACAGAGGCCTATAAAGATAAGGCTTTCAAATATCCAGAAAACTACACATGCCAAAAATCTAGAGTATGTGGATTCTATGCTTACTGCCTCAAGTTGAGAAGATAAGTGCAAAATCAACACTGTTTATGTACAAAATCCTAGGAAATCTAAAACAAAACACACACACACACACACACACACACACACAAAGACTGCTAATGACTAAATGACTTTGATATAAGGTCATATACAATATTCAATTGCATTTCTATAGGCAACAAAAAATGTAAAATGAAATTCAAAATCAACACTGTTTATGTACAAAATCCTAGGAAATCTAAAACAAAACACACACACACACACACACACACACACAAAGACTGCTAATGACTAAATGACTTTGATATAAGGTCATATACAATATTCAATTGCATTTCTATAGGCAACAAAAAATGTAAAATGAAATTTAAAAAATCACGATTTACAACAGCCTCAAAAAACATGAAAAATTAGGGGCACTTGGCTGGCTCAGTTGGTAGAACATGCAACTCTTGATTTCAGGGTTATGAGTTCAAGCCTTACATTGGGCATGGAGCCTACTTTAATAAAGAAATAAGTAATTAGGGCGCCTGAGTGGCTAGGTGGGTTAAGCTGCTGCCTTCTGCTCAGGTCATGATCTCAGGGTCCTGGGATCGAGGCCCGCATCAGGCTCTCTGCTCAGCAGGGAGCCTGCTTCCTTGTCTCTTTCTGCCTGCCTCTCTGCCTGCTTGTGATCTCTCTCTGTCAAATAAATAAATAAATAAATAAAATCTTTTTAATAAATAAATAAATAAATAAATGTTTGTTTATTTAAATAAATTTCTTTTAAAAATGAAAAAATGTGAAAAATTAAAATCATAATGAGATACACCTCAAACCCACTTGGATGCTTCAATGAAAAAGATAATATCAACTTTTGGCAAGGATTTGCAGTAACTAGAACTCTCATACATTTCTGGTGGAAGTGTAAAATGGTGCAACCACTTAGGAAAATAGTTTTCCAGTTTCCTACGAAGTGAAACATACACTTACATAACCCAGAATTCCACTCAAAATAACCCAAATTTCCTTCAACTGGTGAATAAACAAATTGTGGGATATCCGTATAATAAAACAGTACTCAACAATAAAAAGAAATAACTATTACATGCAACAATGGACAATTTTCAAAGATGTTATACTGAGCAAAAGTAACTGGAAACAGAAGAATACATAGTGTATGATTCTTTTTATGCAAAATCCTAGAGCAGGTAAAACTAATTTATAGTGCTGAAAATCAGATTAGTGGTTGGTTGCAATGGGGAGGTGCTGAATGCGAAGGGACACAAAGGAACTTTGTGGGGAAATTAAAATATTTTACAGCTTGGTTTGGGTGATTTTTTTTTTTTAAGATTTTATTTATTTATTTGAGAGAGAGAGATCACAAGTAGGCAGAGAGGCAGGCAGAGAGAGAGGAAGGGAAGCAGGCTCCCTGGATGCGGGGCTCGATCCCAGGACGCTGGGATCATGACCTGAGCCCAAGGCAGAGGCTTTAACCCACTGAGCCACCCACCCAGGCGCCCCTGGGTGATTTTTTTTTTTTTAAGATTTTTATTTATTGGGGCACCTGGGTGGCTTAATGGCTTAAGCCACTGCCTTTGGCTCGGGTCACGGTCTCAGGGTCCTGGGATCGAGACCCACATTGGGCTCTCTGCTCAGCGGGAAGGCTGCTTCCCCCTGCCTTTCTGCCTACTTGGGATCTGTCAAATAAATAAATAAAATCTTTTTAAAATTTTATTTATTTACTTATTTATTTGACAGAGAGAGAGAGAGATCCCAAGTAGGCAGAAAGAGAGGGGGAAGCAAGCTCCCTGCTGAGCAGAGAGCCCGATTCCAGGCTCTATTCTGGGCTCTATCCCAGGGACCTGGGATCATGACCTGAGCCAAAGGCAGAGGCTTTAACCCACTGAGCCACCCAGGTGCCCCAATTTTGGGTGATGTTTAAAAAAGTGCATTCATTTGTGAAAAATTGTCAATCTGTACATTTAAAATGTGTGAGTTTTGTATTATATGGATATTATACTCAATAAACTGATTTTTTAAAATCCTGATTATCTGGATTCTCTTTTCACCAAACAACCCTTTTTACTCTCCCTGCTTTTATCAAGCAGATCTGGTTGCAAAATAAAGGGCTGAAAGTACCTCCTAGAAATACAAAGGCTTCCAGAAGAAAGTAGGTTTCTACTCTCACTAATCCTGATAAGTAGCCAGTCTTAATCTCTTTTACCTGCTAATCAGAATGGCAGAAACCACAAGCACACAGTTCTCTCATAATAGGGAAATCACAGTTTTTTGCAACTGTTTAACAACTGGGGGCAACCTTGAAGTATGCCACCCAACACCTACAACTTGATGGGCCAACAGCAGAGGACAAAGCACTGACTGGCAGTCTGGAGACTGAAAACCAAATGCCCTTTAACAATCAATGTACCGCCCTATATTCCCAGCTCATGGCTTTCATGCTAGACTGGTAAGAAGAGGTTTGCTTGCTGACAGCTTAGAGGATTTATGAGAAGGGATTAGTCCTGGCACTGCTGTTGTGAAAACTCTAGGCAAAGCATGACAATAACCCATGGCCTTCTGGAAAGGGGGTTTTAGATGAAGCTGTAGAAGAAACAATGTCTTCATCACAGAAAAAAAAGAACGCTGCCTCCTATTTCAAAACAGTAAGCAAAACCAGACTGAAAAGAATACTTCCAACCTCAGCATCATTTGTTTGACTGACAATAATAATCAATACTCTGCATGAATCTGGATACCAAAAATCAGTGAATGTACAAAGCACATCAAACTATATTCCAACAGGTCCCAAAGTCCTTTCAAATTCTTTGATTTTGTTGGACTTTGGGTCTAATGAACATTACTTGGAATGAATGGGTCCAGAGCTCAAGTTGAAAACCTTTCTGTTCCACTAAAATTTTTTCTTTTTAACATGAATGACATTCAGTCAATGAGCATTTATGGAGCAGCTACTTGGAACCAGGTGCTGTGTTAAGTAACATGGAGCCTAAGATAAAGATGACACAACACTGTCCTCCAGAAAAATCTGGGTGAAAAAGAGTAAGAATTAGATTATGTAATAAGGTGTGATAAATGCTATGACAACAAATACATATGAGGTCTTCAGAAACAAAGCTTCCTAAAGTAAAACTTCTAATTCCTGCAGTAGAAGTTAATTGATCAAAAATAGAAGAGAAAGGTGTTCTAGGCAGAGAAGAAAGTATATACAAAGGCACAATGATATATGAAACAGAAGGTATAAAACCCCATGGCATTTCTAGGGAACTGTGAGTACTTTATATGGATGGGAAAAAAGGAGTGGTAGATGAAGCTAGGAAAAAGCAGACTGGAATGGGTTTCTGAAGGACTTTGTTTCTTAAAATTAAGGAAATGAAATTTAATCTAGAATGTTACAGGAAATAATTAAAATATTTTATGATAGGAGTCTGATGTCATGCTGTCATTTTATTTGGAAAGATAACCCACCAGGCAAAGTAGAGAATGGTATGGAGAGATACTAACCCAGAAGCAGAAAGACTGTCTGGGAAGTAACTGCAGTGATGCAGGTAGTAAGTAATAAGGTCCAACTTAGAGCAGAGAAGTGGTGATAGAGAGGAGGAGAAAAGATACTTTAAAGAGTAATTATTCACAGAGCTTATGACTTTTGGAAAAGTGAAAAAAAAGAGTCTAGGACAATTCTCTGTTTCACCTTTAGCAACTGAGTGGATGGTCCAATTAAACATCACCAAGCCATGGAGTATCAATAGACCATCAGGTTTAGGTAGAAAGAAAAGAACTATTTTAGACAAACTAATTAAAATATGAGTATTTGGGGCACCTGGGTGGCGCAGTGTTTGGTTAAAGCCTCTACCTTCGGCTCAGGTCATGATCCCAGGGTCCTGGAATGGAGCCCTGCATAGGGAATCTCTGCTCAGCAGGGAGCCTTCTTTCTCCTCTCTCTGCCTACTTGTGATCTCTGTCAAATAAATAAAATCTTAAATAAATAAAATACTAGTACTGGTCTGTAGTGCACAGAACCTTGAAAGGCAACAACCTTTAAATCTTATTTTAGTATTACACAGCTAAAGGTCCATTTGATGATAGGAGAAATAACACACAGAGAAATCTTTAGTCAGAAAGGAAACTGCAGGAAAAAAAAGTTTAAATCTCATAGTTAAACTGAGAAGATGTTATCATTACTGTCTCCCTCTCTCACAATAACTACTTGCAAAACAAGTCTAATAAATTCAGGCAAATCATATTTTAAACTCTGCCCAAGAGGTCTACAAATATTGTAAGGCAAGTTTGAGAAAGAAGGGCACCTGGCTGGCTCTGTTAGTAGAGCATACAACTCTTGATCCTGGGATCATGAATTTGAACTCTACAACGTTGGATGTAGAGATTACTTAAAATAATAATAGTAATAATAGAAGTTTGAGAAAGATTGGTTTTAGACCATTTTGTAAGCTTCCCAACTCTCACATAGAAACATATACTGGGGAGCAGGTTCTGGGCTCACCCTTCTCAAAAAGGACTCACTTAAACTGAAGAGAAGTCTCAGTTCACTAAATAGACCTAACAGGGGACACCTGGGTAGCTGAGTGGGTTAAAGCCTCTGCCTTCGGCTCAGGTCATGATCCCAGGGTCCTGGGATAGAGCCCCACATCCGGCTCTCTGCT
This sequence comes from Mustela putorius furo, assembly GCF_011764305.1. NCBI lineage: Eukaryota > Metazoa > Chordata > Mammalia > Carnivora > Mustelidae > Mustela > Mustela putorius. Next base: position 8,223,298 of record NW_025422045.1, on the reverse strand, counting down.
CACCAGGGAGCCTGCTTCCTCCTCTCTCTCTGCCTGCCTCTCTGCCGATTTGCTATCTCTGTCAAATAAATAAATAAAATGAGGTGCCTGGGTGGCTCAGTGTGTTAAGCCGCTGCCTTCGGCTCAGGTCATGTTCTCAGGGTCCTGGGATCGAGTCCCGCATCCCTCTCTCTCTCTCTCTGCCTGCCTCTCCATCTACTTGTGATTTCTCTCTGTCAAATAAATAAATAAAATCTTAAAAAAAAAAGAAAGAAAGAAAGACCTAACAGCCGAGGGCAAAGAGGAGAGATTCCACCTGTATAACAATTCCTTTTCCATTAAATCATTTATAGTCCCAGTGCAACACATTTGCCATTTTCCTCTCTGCCAGTTTTTCTCCTTCTAGGGAAATGCAACACTTTCCATTTTTCCATATGTTCTATTTGGTGGGAAAGAGAAACGGGACAACAAATGGATTTTGTTTCCTTGCTAGACTCCAGTTTTTCATCTACATTTAGAAAACCTGTATGTTTTCATAGGCACCTGGATGGCTCAATTAGGCTTCTCTCTTAAGCTCAGGTCATGATCTTGGGGTCCTGGGATTGAGCCCCATGGACTCCCTGCTCAGTGGGGTGTCTGCTTCTCCCTCTGCCCTTCCCCCCACTCGTGCTCTCTCCCCATCTCAATCTCTCTCTCTCAAAATAAATAAAATCTTTCAAAAATATAAAAGACGGTGGTGCCTGGGTGGCTCATATGGTTAAGCGTCTGCCTTCGGCTCAAGTCATGATTTCCAGGGCCTGGGATCAAGCCCCACATAGGGCTCCCGGCTCAGCAGGAAGTCTGCTTCTCCTTCTTCCTCTGCCTCTCCCCCTGCTCATGCTCTCTCTCTGTATCTCTGTCTCAAATGAATAAATAAAATCTTTCTTAAAAAAATAAAAAACAAAAGAAACTTAAAACCTCTATGTTTTCATAACGATTGATGGGCTATTCTGCATCACTAAACAGTCATCAAAAACTGACACAAAGGGGCACCTGGGTGGTTCGGTGGGTGGAATCCCACCCACTGGGATCATGACCTGCATTGGGCTCTCTGCTCAGCAGGGAGCCTGCTCCGCCCCATCCCACCCCACCCCCTGCCTCTCTGCCTACTCGTGATCTCTAACAAATTAAAAACAAACAAATCTAAAAACAAAACAAAACAAAAATCCACACAACTGACACAAAGAAAAGAGGTATTTGTGCCCCAATGCTTTAGAGTCTCTTCTTTTGAGCAGACCTTTTTCTCTCCAGCCTTCAAATCCTCACAGTCCTGCCTACTCCTACTTCTCCAGGAATACATATTTAAGAAAGAGAAGATGAGGATGGGAGAAAATGGGAAAAAAGAATCTTTTTTCTACTGCACTATAGGGCATAGGAGAGATGCAGAAACCTAGCATCATAAATCAGCTGGTATTAAAAATTCTCACTTTACAGACAAAATTCTAAAAAACGAAACTCTCTGACTACCACCTACAGCCAAACTTACTAATTTATTAGTAAGCGATGTATTTTTTAAAAGATTTTATTTATTATATATTTGACAGAGAGATCACCAGTAGGTGGCAGCGGGGGGGGGGGGGCGGTTGAAGAAGGCTCCCCTGCAGAGCAGAGAGCCCCGATGCGGGGGGTTTGATCCCAGAACCCTGAGATCATGACCTGAGCCAAAGGCAGAGGCTTAACCCACTGAGCCACCCAGGCGCCCCAGTAAGCGGTATTTTAAACCAGTCTATGAACTAAAGCAAAAGCCTTAAATATACTGATCAAAAGTCACCAAAATTTCCAAAATTTTAAAATGCTAAGACAATAGTATCACGTGTTATATGCTGATAGCTAAGTCTCTTAGCTTAGAGACCTAACAGTAGAACCCAATATACTATTTGAACACCTCAACACTAGAAGTATTTCTAAAGGAAATCTAACATATGAAAATTTTTTTACCCTCCTAATATAACAAAGGAAGGAGATTAACCTAATCAGAACACTACTTACAGTATCCACTCTCTGTGAGAACAGTATTGTGCCTAAGGGGTTAAAAAAAGATACTATCATCAGTTTGTGTTCCAGATATAAGGTATACATTGGTATAAAATTTCATGGGAAGGCAACTAGGGAAAAAATGTCTTAAAAAACTCCTTAGGAAACAAAAATGAAGAAAAAGTGAGAAAAACTGTTCAAGAATGAGGGTTGGCAAATCTTTTCCGCGAAGAGTCAAATAGCAAATATTTTAGGGGACTGAATTCTATACAGTCAGTCACTAACTCTGCAATCATAGCATGAAAATAGCCACAGATGATATGTAAAGAAACCAGCATGGCTATGTTTCAATAAAACTATATTCATGAATAAAACTTGAATTTCATATACTTTTCACATCATAAAAATTATTCTTTTTTTAATATTTTCAATCATCTAAAAATATAAAAAATCAACCCAAATGTCCAACAAAGGACAAACAGATAAAATGTACACTCATATAGTGGAATATTATTTGGCAATATATTGCCAAAAAGGAATGAAGAATGACCCTTGAAAACATAATGCTAAGTGGAAGAAACTACAGACAAAAGACCACATATTTGTTGCATAATTCCATTTAAATAAAAAGTCCATAATAGGAAAGTAGATTAGTGGTTAGCATGGACTGGTGGTAGGGGAGAAGACAAGATGACAAAATGTCTTGTTAGAATAATAAAATTACATAGAAGTAAACTACTCAACTCTGTGAATATACTAAAAACCAGTGAACGGCATGCTTTAAATGGGTGAAATTTATGGTATTTCAATTGGATTTCAATAAAGCAGCTTTTAAAAAATGATTAAAACCATTCTTAGCTCACAGACTCTACAAAAATGAAGGTGACCCTGATTTGGCCTGCAGTCTGTGATTTGACAACCGTTGATAGAGTGGTTAGGCAACTATGATCTTAAAGGAGAGAGTATGAACACCTTAGGAGTCAGACACTGATTAAAAGAGAAAAGATTTTTCAAGGCACTGTAGGAAAAGCAAATGTTACTTATAGCCAATATGCTGTAAGAACTGTTATCTAGGCTACCATGCACACTCACTCAATCAAACCAGATCAGGATCATCACCACTGGCGGTGGTGGTGAGACAGGTTGTTAAGACAGATTGCTGGACCTCACTCCTAGAGTTTCTGAGATGGGCAGGTCTAAGATGATGATGGAACTTGCATTTCTAACAGATTTCCATATGATGCTGATGCGCCAATCTGGGAAGTCACATCCTGAGAATCACTGATCTAATCTAAAACCTAACTAGTGAAGGGCCCCTGTGTGGCTCAGTCATTAGGTGTCTGCCTTCGCTCAGGTCATGATCCCAGGGTACTGGGATTGAGCCCCACATCGAGTCCTATAACAGGCTCCCTGATCACCAGGAAGCCTGCTTCTCCCTCTCCCTCTCCCACTCCCACTCATCAGGCCTAGGATACCTGATGGACAAACAGATTATTGGTTATCAAGAGATTTTAGGGAGTATGATTCTCAAAGTATAGGGGCACCTGGATGGCTCAGTTGGCTAAGCATCTAACTCTTGATTTTGGTACAGGTCATTAACTCAGGGTTGGGCTCTGTACTGGGCATGGAGTCTGCTTTAGATTCTCTCTCTACCTTTCCTCCTAGACCTCACTTGCTCACTTTCTCTCTAAAAAAAAAAAAAAGTAATCACAAATCAGTTTTTTAAGTTAAAAAAAGAGAGAGAACCAGCTAAATCTTCCTGCCCCTTAAAAAACTGTCGATAGCCTTCAATGACTTTGAAAAAGAACTTTGAAAATAGGTAAGCAAAAATAAATGCTTACCTATTCTTCCACAAGCCAACTTGAAATACTCCCAGTTATACACAGTCATGAGATTACAAATACTGGAAGCACACTTTTCTGACCTACTTAAATATATAACCCAAATATCTCCGCTTCCTTTTTTTTTTCTTCTTATTTTTGGCCATATGAAGCAGAGGTATCTAAATATTATCAAAAGTTCTCAGTAGGGGTGCCTGGGTGGCTCAGTGGGTTAAAGCCTCTGCCTTCGGCTCAGGTCATGATCCCAGGGTCCTGGGACTGAGCCCCACATTGAGCTCTCCGCTCTCCGCTCAGGAGAGAGACTGCTTCCCCCTCTCTCTCTGCCTGCCTCTCTGCCTACTTGTGATCTCTGTCAAATAAATAAATAAAATCTTAAAAAAAAAAAAAAAGAAAAAAAGTTCTCAGTGAAAATAATTACCAATTACGTTTTCCTGATTGACTTGTACCTTTCTAAACATTTCTTCTACTCAAATTCTATACTCACTACAAGTTCCACTTTCTCTATAAACTTGTTTCCAAACATTCTTCCACAGATTTTTCCTTTTTTATATCACTTAACAATCTGTGTTATATAAGCTATCACATTTTTGTGTATTACAGATCTAGGATTTTATGAGTTTTGTTTCTATAAAATATATACTTCTTTAATATGTACTGTGCTTTCTATTCTCAAAATTCAACTATTAACTATATCACTCATGGTTTTTTTTTTTAAGATTTTATTTATTTGACAGAGAGATCACAAGTAGGCAGAGAGGCAGGCAGAGAGAGAGAGAGGAGGAAGCAGGCTCCCTGCTGAGCAGAGAGCCCGATGCGGGACTCGATCCCAGGACCCCGAGATCATGACCTAAGCTGAAGGCAGCGGCTTAACCCACTGAGCCACCCAGGCGCCCAATATCACTCATGGTTTATGGTTGCTTACAAAAACTAATTCTGGCTGATTTAAGCAAAAGATGAAAGGTTAATGGGTGGCTGACAGAACTCCCTGGAAGTCTGGAGAATTAGGCTCAGAAACAAGCAAGCACAGAGGGGTGCCTGGGTGGCTCAGTGGGTTAAGCCTCTGCCTTTGGCTCAGGTCATGATCCCAGGGTACTGGGATCAAGCCCCGCACTGGGCTCTTTGCTCAGCAGGGAGCTGGCTTCCCCCTCTCTCACTATGCCTGCCTCTCTGCCTATTGGTGATCTCTGTCAAATAAATAAATAAAATCTTAGAAAGGAAGAAAGGAAGGAATAAAGAAAGAAAGAAAGAAAGAAAGAAAGAAAGAAACAAGCGAGCATAGAAAGAAACTATACAACCAGAACCACTTACAAAAATCATGCTACATTATCAGTCAGGATAGTGTTGCCTCTGGAGACTGGACGGTACTGCTACCACAACCACTATAAACAATTTTCCATTATCTCTTGGCATCAGAGACATGAAAATATCAGTGATGATATATGTGCTTAGTGAAGCTTGGGTCAAGGTCTCAAACTCATTGCTAAGAGAGGTAGTAAAGTAAGCATCTGGCATTTTCTGATTTTATAGTAGATATTAAACTCATAAGGTAAGGAATTCCCCCAAAAGGCAGTGACTCAGATAACTGGTAGGAAAAAAGAAAAAAACATTATACGTTTATTACACATGTTGAATTATTCCATCTTCCAAAGTATTAAAGGTGTGTCTATGTAAAATACTACATTCTAAATAAAAGCACAGTATCCTAGAAGAAAAAATTATATTTAGCCAAAATAACACAAGTAATACAAAAAGAAATAGTAGCAATTATTGTTATATATAGATGGAGATATCTGACCTTTCTCAGTAACTTAAATATAAATCTAAATACCTGGCTGGCTCAGTTGATAAAGCATGCAACAATTCATCTCTGGGTTATAAGTCCAAGCCCCACAATGGGTGGAGAAATTACTTAAAAATAAAATCTTTAAAAAATATAAATACTGTCATGTAGTCAAAGCCGCAGAAATTACATCTGAATAGAAGCAGAGGGATAAACAATCCTGTGCTAAAATGGAGAAGACCAGGGCACCTGGGTGCCTCAGTGGGTTAAGCCTCTGCCTTCAGCTCGGGTCGTGGTCTCAGGGTCCTGGAATCGAGCCCGTGTCAGGCTCTCTTGCTCAGTGGGGAGCCTGCTTCTCCCTCTCTGCCTGCCTCTCGGTCTACTTGTGATCTTTCTCTCCGTCAAATAAATAAATAAAATCTTTAAAAAACAAATTAAAAAATAAATAAAATGGAGAAGACCGATTTGGTAAAGAAAAAACTAGCAACTCTCACAATTTTATCCAATATTTTTTTCATCCATCATTTTTTAATAGATTTTATTTATTTATTTGACAGAGAGAGAGAACAAGAGAGGGAACACAGGCAGGGGGAGTGGGAGAGGGAGAAGCAGGCTCTTGGCTGAGCAGGAAACCTGATGTAGGGCTCAATCCCAGGACCCTGGCATCATGACCTAAGGCAGGAAGGCCTCCCAACCGCCCCTCATCCATCAAATAGATGTACATATCAGACACTGGGGATACAAACAGAAGCTTAAAGTCTAATAACAGAAAGAAGACATGAAAACAACTGAATGTAATAAAATATTATTGGATGCTAAATATCACCATGAGGGGTTCAAAGGGAAGATGCCAGGGTGGGGCTGGGGTGCAATGACAAAAAGTCAAAAAGGCTTTGCTGAAGAGGTGTTCTTGAATGGTAAGATGAATAGTACAGAAAAAACGGCAGGGGGAGGAAGAAGAACAAATAAAATTAAAATACCACCCATACAAGATAACCCTACTCCATTTATCATTCCAAACACTGTTTTAAAACAGAGGTGAAAATAATAAAAGTTTATATAAAACTGATATGTTATATCAAACAAGACAAGGAGACAGGATTCATGTTGGATCGCTGGGATTTATTTTCCTAAAAACAAATGCTGGGGCACCTGGGTGGCAGAGTCAGTCAAACCCTCGGACTCTTGATTTCCTCTCAGGTCGTGATCTCAGGGTTATGAGACTGAGCGCCCCCATCCCCTGCCCCCCCATATCAGCTTGGAGTCCACTTAAGATTTTCTCTCCCTCTCTTTCGCCCCTCCCACACACGCTCTTTCTCTGAAATAAATCTTCAAAAAAAAAAAAAAAATAGTGGGGTGCCTGGGTGGCTCAGTTGGTTGAGGGTCTGCCTTAGGCTCGGGTCATGATTTCAGAGTCCCAGGATCAAGCTCCATAGGAGGCTCCCCGCTCAGCAAGGAATAAACTTTTTCCTCTGCCCCTACCCCACTTGTGCTCTCTCACTTTCTCAAATAAATAAATAAAATCTTAAAAAAAAAAAAATAAAAAGCAAACGCAAAATATGTCTATGGCAGTTTGAAAGAAAAAAGTCACAAATTCTTCCCTTCCCTGAAGTCACCCACTTTGCAATTCTCTCATCAAGAGACAGAATCTGACGTATTTACCACTTGATTCTGCGCTGGCTTTGTGACTTGCTTTGGCCAACAGAAAGTGGAAGGAAAAAAAACCAGGGCCAGTTTTCTGCCTCAGCTTCAAAAGGCCTGACATACTCTCACATTTCCCCTGAGGGAAACCACCATGTGAATAAGCCTTATATAGCCTGTGAAAGAATGAAAAACCACATGGAGAAGGTGGCTCAGCAGTCCCAACCAAGGTAAGCCAAATCTGGTGCAGGTCACCAGAAGCATTTAGCAAAATCCAGCCTCAACTGCTAACCCTCAGAATAAATAAAAAGGGAAGTTAAGCCAATAAACTGGTGTGTTTGTATACAGCAACAGTTAACTGAGGTAATGGGTTTGTTTGATTAAGTTTCTACATTAGAAGGTATATGTTAACCATTATAAAATTTCTAAAGTAGAGATGATGGAATATTGTCAGATTTCCTCATCAGTATATTTGAGAAGATGTCCTTAGCCCCTGCAATATTAAGAAAAACAAGGTGAGAAGTGCTCTGAAAACTATAAATACTCAAATACTCATCTACAGTAGAATGGCTAAATAAACTGTCTTTCACGATGGACTACTTTAGAGCAACTAGAGTGAACAAACCACCACCACGTGCAATTAGGTATATGACTCTCAGAGGCTCAACAGTATATGACTCTCCATTTGTATAAAAATTAAAAACAAGAGAAAAACTCATATATGCTGGTAGAAGTCAGCACAGTGGTTAGCCTTAGGGGGCTTATGACTAGAAGGCAGCACAGCAAAGTTTCCAGAGTCTAGTTATGTTCTGTTTCTTGATCTGGGTTCTGGTTACACGGTTGTGTTCAGACTGTGAAAATTCACTGAGCTGAAAGCTTCTGACTAGTGCACTTTTGTATGTATAATAAAACCTTTTTTTTTTTTTTAAGATTTTATTTATTTATTTGACAGACAGAGATCACAAGTAGGCAGAGAGGCAGGCAGAAAGAGAGAGGATGAAGCAGGCTCCCTGCCGAGCAGAGAGCCCAATGCGGGACTGGATCCCAGGACCCTGAGATCATGACCTGAGCCGAAGGCAGCGGCTTAACCCACTGAGCCACCCAGGTGCCCTAATAAAACCTTTTTTTAAGGGATGCCTAGCTGGCTCAATCAGAAGAACATGCGACTCTTGACCTCAGGGTCAGGAGATTGAACCCCATATTGGGTATAGAGATTACTAAAAAAAAAAAACTTCTAAATAAAAAGTATGTATTACTTAATATAGTTGATAGTTTTTACTTCAATTTACTTATATTGTTTTACTCCCAAAATGTTATTAAAAAACTTCTAACATATGAGAAAAACAGAATAGTATATATTACTATACTTTGATGAGCATCTCTACTTTTTTTTTTTTAAGATTTTATTTATTTGAGATAGAGTGAGAGGACAAGCCAGGGGGAGGAGGAGTGGTGGACAGAGGGAGAAGGAGAAGCAGACTCCATGCTGAGTAGGGAACCCGAAGCAGGGTTAGAGCCCAGGACCCTGGGATTATGACCTGAGCTGAAGGCAGACACTTAACTGACTGAGCCACCCAGGTGCCCCTCTACTGATGTTTAAGTTCAAGACTTCTTCTTAGTCAAAATATAAAACTAATTTGTTTTTACCCCTAACCTACTCCCTTCTGAGAATAAACATAACCACTTATCAAACCTAAACAACCCTGGGAAGAAAATCAGGAAAATAAAAACAAGCATGATTTGGGCGCCTGGGTGGCTCAGTGGGTTAAAGCCTCTGCCTTCAGCTCAGGTCATGATCCCAAAGCCCTGGGATCGAGTCCCACATCGGGCTCTCTGCTCAGCAGGGAGCCTGCTTCTCTGCCTACTTGTGATCTCTGTCTGTCAAATAAGTAAATAAAATCTTTAAAAAACAAAAAACAAAAAACAAGCATGGTTTAAGGGCATTTGTGTATGACATCTCCTGTGGTCCTCACTGGAAACAGCCTTAATTATTTTTTAATTTTTTAAACATTTTTAATTTTTTTTTAAAAGATTTTATTTATTTATTTGACAGAGAGGGATCACAAGTAGGCAGAGAGGCAGGCAGAGAGAGAGAGGGAAGCAGGCTCCCCGCCGAGCAGAGCCCAATGTGGGGCTCGAACCCAGGACCCTGGGATCATGCCCTGAGCTGAAGGCAGAGGCCAACCCACTGAACTACCCAAGTGCCCCTATTTTTATTTTTTTTTAAGATTTCATTTATTTATTTGACAGAGAGAGCGAGAGAGGGAATACAAGGAGGGGGAGAGGGAGAAGGAGAAGTAGGCTTCCTACTGAGCAGGGAGCCCGATGTGGGGCTCTATCCCAGGACCCTGGGATCATGACCTGAGCCAAAGGAAGGCACTTAACAAGAGCCACCCAGGCACCCCCTCACTGGAAACAGTCTTTGGCCCTACTTGCTATTTCCTTGAAGCCATTAACTGATATATGCAGGCTGGGGATTTGGTTTGGGGCTGACTTATACATAATCAAAATAGTTTTACTGGGGCGCCTGGGTGGCTCAGTGGGTTAAGCCGCTGCCTTCCGCTCAGGTCAGGATCTCAGGTCCTGGGATCGAGTCCCACATCGGGCTCTCTGCTCGGCAGGGAGCCTGCTTCCTCCTCTCTCTCTGCCTGCCTTTCTGCCTACTTGTGATCTCTCTCTGTCAAATAAATAAATAAATAAATAATCAAAATAGTTTTACCTTTCAAGCTGAACAATCTAAAATGCAAAGCATCCAGGGCGCCTGGGTGGCTCAGTGGGTTAAGCCGCTGCCTTCGGCTCAGGTCATGATCTCAGGGTCCTGAGATCGAGTCCCGCATTGGGCTCTCTGCTCAGCAGGGAGCCTGCTTCCTCCTCTCTCTCTCTCTGCCTGCCTTTCTGCCTACTTGTGATCTCTCTGTCAAATAAATAAAATCTTAAAAAAAAAAAAATAAAATAAAATATTTCTAAAAAAAAAAAAAGGGCGCCTGGGTGGCTCAGTGGGTTAAGCCGCTGCCTTCGGCTCAGGTCATGATCTCAGGGTCCTGGGATCGAGGCCCGCATCGGGCTCTCTGCTCAGCGGGGAGCCTGCTTCCCTCTCTCTCTCTCTCTCTGCCTGCCTCTCTGCTGCTTGTGATCTCTCTCTGTCAAATAAATAAATAAAATCTTTAGATAAAATGCAAAGCATCCAACTAGAGTTTGGAGTCAGACGTTAAGAAAAACTGAGAAAAGAGGACAGAGATTTTGTTTTTGTTTTTTTTTCCCAAAGACTTAAGACAAAGAAGAGCAAGCTAGCCAGTGTGTGAATGGAGGAGGGACAGAGGGAGAGAATATTCAAACAGACCCCCCACTGAGTGGAGGGCCTGATGTGGGGTTTGATCCCAGGACCCATGAGATCATGACCTGAGCCAAAGTCAGGTGCTCAACTGACTGAACTACCCAGGTACCCCTGAGGTCAGTGATCTTTAAAACTGAGTATAACAAGCATCCTTCCTAGAGCAGAGATTTGGAAGAGTTTCCCTTAGGAAAATCCCAAAGCTCGAATTCAAAAGAACCAATTTCATTTGCATTATTTTCTTTACATGTATTCAGTCATTATTCATATATATATATACATATATTCACACGTATTCTGAATTTCACTATTACTGTTCCAAAGGTTATCATTCCGAGTTTTTCTTTTTTATTTACTCAAACATTCATGCACTTCTGGGTGAAAAAATGTGAGACAGTGCTGAAAAGACTGTTTTAAACCATCAATGTAGATGCAAGCATCTATAAAGCATCTAATGATGTATTCTACAGCATCATGTTTTTATACCACTGTTATTCTAGGGAAAAAGTGAGCCAATAATGTCACACTTGTGAACTTTATATAAGTCCCAATTATTTCTCTCTTTTTGTGTTTTAGATTGGATGGGAACAGAAAACAATCTCCATCTGTTAAGCCCAGAACTGACACAAGACTCTAGAAATGAAAAAATACACCATGTTCTTAGGTGGTAAGCCAGTATCATATAATGGGAACTAAGTGGTTTATTACATTATTTTAAAGATCATTTCTCCTCCCAAACTATAAATTCAATGTAATGCCAATCAGTAGCTGAACTAGATTCGGAATGAATATAAGAAAATATTTTTAAAGCTAGTCTATAAAGAAGGACTATGAGGACAACTTTGCCCTATTACCTGGCCTCTTACCTGGCACTAACTACCTTACATAGCATTTAAAGAGTTTTACATGTATTAATGCATTAATCCTCACAATAACCCTAGTATTTATATAATATTATAATTCTCATTTTGCAGATGATTCTGAAGCCCTGAGAATGTAAATAACTAACTAGTAATAATCTAGCTGGTAAATGATAGAGCTAGCCTTAAACTAGGCACCTGGAGTCAGATTCTTAACTATCATACCATGCCTCCTCCTAAACACTATAACGTCTCACAGACCCACAACAGATCATTAGAAAGTATAAGATGATGCAACAGATGACTGGACAGACAATTTGGCCCAGAAACAGACCCAAATATATATAGAACAATTTATATTATGATAAAGATGGCATCTCAAATCAATGAAAAACTATGAATAACGTTCAAAATTTCAGTAAATGATGAGAGAGGACAGGCACCCCTAAATACAAACTTTTATAAGACCAAAACACATAAGTAAACTTAAACGACAGATGTCTAGGGGCACCAAGGTGGCTCAGTGGGTTAAAGCGTCTGCCTTCAGCTCAGGTCATGATCTCAGCATCCTGGGAAAATTGATAACTAGGCCTCATCAAAACATATTGGGGCCCCTGCTCAGCGGGGAGCCTGCTCGTCCCTCTCTAGCTCCCCGGTGCTTGTATTCCCTCTCTTGCTATATCTCTCTGTCATAAAAAAATAAAATCTTAAAAAAAAAAATAGATGTCTATTCCCTCCATAGGGCAATTACTAATCAAAATTCTAGCAAGACTTTTTATAGTTAGAATTAAAACAATTATAAATTTTATATATAAAGGCATTAGTTGGGGCACCTGGGTGACTCAGTTGCTTAAGTGACTGCCTTTGGTTCAGGTCATGTTCCCAGGGTTCAAGGATCAAGTCCCACATTGGGTTCCCTGCTCAGTGGGGAGTCTGCTTCCCCCTCTGACCTTCCCTTTCTCATGCTCTCTCTCTCTTTCATTCTCTCTCTCTCTCAAATAAATAAGATCTTTTAAAAAATAAAAATAAGGGGCGCCTGCCTGGGTGGCTCAGTGGGTTAAGCCTCTGCCTTCGGCTCAGGTCATGATCTCAGAGTCCTGGGATCGAGTCCCACATCGGGCTCTCTGCTCAGCAGGGAGCCTGCTTCTTCCTCTCTCTCTTTCAGCCTGCCTCTCTGCCTACTTGTGATCTCTGTCTGTCAAATAAATAAAATCTTTAAAAAAAAATAAAAAAATAAAAAAAAAATAAAATAAAGGCATTAGCCTAAGAATAACCAAAACAATCTTGAAAAAGTAAAATAAAGCGAGAGGAATCACAGTACCCTATATTAAAGCTTATTAAATAGCTATAGTAATCAAGGCAATGCGGTACTGGGAGAGGGAAAGACATGTAGATCAATGGAAAGATGAGAGAACCCAGAAATAGACAGGTGCAAGTTTGCTCAAATGATTTTGGATAAAGTTGTAAAAGCAATTTAATGGAAGAAAGTTAGCCCTTTCAACAAATGGTGCCGGAATAACTGGATATCCATAGGTTAACATATACAAAGTGAACCTCAACCTGAACCTTACACCTTCTATAAAAATTAACTCAAAATGGATCACAAACTTAAGTGTAAAACAAAGTTAACAAAAGTTTCAGAAGAAAATGGAGAAAATCTTCAGGATCTAGGACTAGACAAAGAGTTCTCAGGACTTGATACCGAAAACACAATCTATATAAAGGAAAAACTGATAAATAGGCCTCATCAAAACTAAAAATATTTGCATTGTGAAAGCTCATGTAAAGAGGATAAAAAGATAAGCTAAAGACTGGAAGAGGGCGCCTGGGTGGCTCAGTGGGTTAAGCCTCTGCCTTCAGCTCAGGTCACGATCCCTTCTGGGATCCAGTCCCGCATCAGGCTCTCTGCTCAGCAGGGAGCCTGCTTCCTCCTCTCTTTCTCTCTCTGGCTGCTTGTGATCTCTCTCTGTCAAATAAATAAATAAATTCTTTAATAAAAAAAAAAAAAAAGACTGGAAGAAAATATCTGCAACCATACATCTTACGAAGGACTGGATCTAGAATATATAAAAAACCTTAAAAAAAAAACAATTAGAAAATGGGCAAAAGGCATTCAGAGACATTTCACTAGAGAGGATATACAGACAGGACGCCTGGGTGGCTTAGTCAGGTAAGCATCTGCCTTGGGCTCAGGTCATGATCCGAGGGCCCTGAGATGGAGCCCCACTGTTGGGCTCTCTGCTCAGTAGGGAGTTTCTTCTCCTTCTCCTTCAATTCCTCCCCCCTGCTCCTGTTCCCTCTCTCTCAAATAAATGAATTTAAAAAAATATTTTTTTTTAAACAAGGGTGCCTGGGTGACTCATCGGTTGGGCAGCTGCCTTGGGCTCAGTTGGTCCTGGGATCAAGCCCCACATTGGGCTTCTTGCTCAGCAGGGAGCCTGCTTCTCCCTCTCCCTCTGCCTGCTGTTCTCCCTGCTTGTGTGCTCTCTCTCAAATAAATAAAATCTTAAAAAACAAACAAAAAAAAGAGGTGATATATAGACAACAAACAAGTACATGAAATGATCTAAACACTGTTAGTCATTAGGGAAATGCAAATTAAAACCACAATGAGATACCACTACCCTCCTGTCAGAATGGCGAATTTAAAAAATAATAGTCATACCAAATACCGGTAAGAATGCAAAGAAAATGGACCTCTCATGTACTGATGGTAGGAATGTAAAATGGTACAGCTCCTCTGGAAAATAATCTGTAAGTTTCTTAAAACATTAAACACACAATTACCATATGACCCAGCAATTGGACTCTTGAGCATTTATCCCAGAGAAATGAAAATTTATGTTTGCACAAAACCTGTATGTAAGTGTTCACAGCTATTTTTTTCATAATGCCCAAAACTGGAAACAGCCCAAATGTCCTTCAACAGGTGACTGGTTTAACAAACTCTGGAATATACACACATATGTACCACAGAGGCTCAGCAATAAAAAGGAATGAACTATTGAAAAATGTAACCACCTCGATTAATCTCCAGAGAATTATGCTGCTGAAAAAAAACCCCAATTCGGGGGGGGGGGGGAGGAAGAAAGAAGCCAATTCCAATAGGTTACATGCTGATGATTCCATTTATATAAAACTTTTGAGGGGTGGGGCGCCTAGGTGGCTCAGTGGGTTAAAGCCTCTGCCTTCGGCTCAGGTAATGATCTTAGGGTCCTGGGATTGAGCCCCGCATTGGGCTCTCTGCTCAGCAGGGAGCCGCTTCTCCCCCCCCACCCCCACCTGCCTCTCTGCCTACTTGTGATCTCTGTCAAAAAAATAAATAAAATCTTTTAAAAAAACAAACAAAAAAACAAAACAAAAAACTTTTGAGGGGTGCCTGTGTTGCTCAGTGGGTTAAGCCTCTGCCTTGGGCTCAGGTCATGATCCCATGGTCCTGGGATCCAGCCCAGCGTCGGGGCTCTCTGCTCAGTAAAGAACCTGTTTCCCCCTCCCCCTCTGCCTGCTTCTCTGCCTACTTGTGATCTCTCTCTCTCTCTCTCTGTCAAATAAATAAACAAGTCTGCTTTTGACAGGACAAAATTTTAGAAATGGAGAAGAGATTAGCGGTTGCTTAGAATTCTCCAAGTGGGAGGTATATATAGAGAGGGAGGTGGCTATGTTATAAAAGGACAATATCAGGGATCCCACAGTGATGTAACTGTTCATAATCTTGACAGTGGTAGTAAAAAGACAAACCTACACGTGTGATAAGACTGCACTGAACCAAACTCACACACCCACACACGAACAAGTAAAACTGGTCAAATCCTGAATAAGATTGGTGGATTATATCAATTTCAATATCCTAGGTTTGAGAGTATAACATAGTTTTGCGAAATGATACTACTGGGGGAAAATGGGTAAAGTGTTCAAGGGATTTCTGTACTATAACCTACCGCTACATGTGACTCTACAATTATCTCAATAAAAATGTCAATTAAAAACAAACAAAAGACAAATGACAGATAAGAAAATAGGTGCAATAAATATAGTAGACAAAACCACACTAAAACCACAATAAAGGATTTTCCAAAAGACTTAAAAACCGTGGGCACCTGGGTGGCTTAGGTAGTTAAGTATGTGCCTTTGGCTCACGTCACGTTCCCAGGATCCTGGAGTGGAGTCCCACATCAGATTCCCTGGTCAGTGGAGTGTCTGCTTCTCCCTATGCCTCTCTCTGTCTCTCACAAATAAAAAAATAAAATCTTTATTTAAAAAAAAAACCCACAAAGAAGAAAAGGATACAAAGGCAACATTTTGGAATCTCGAAAGCAAATGAAAGAGTGGCAACTAAGCATACACAAGAATGCTGAATGCTAAACCATACACAAGCATACACAAGAATACTAAATGCAGTAGGGAACTTCCAACTACACCAGTCAACACGCCCAACCCCTGCCCCAAGAGCTCAGGAACTGTCAGCGGCAGGTAATTCAGGCTGGAATCTGAGTGCAGGACTGGTGATTAATAGTAAGACTGACTGAAAACTGTTGAAGCAAGTTACAAGCTTAATCCGTTTTCTCACTCAGATACTCCTGTCCAACCCCAACGCTGGAGACAGAGGTTTATTCTCTGGAGAGGGTCAAATAGAAGATCTCAGGACTAGGGTGCTTGCTCCAGGCACAGGGGAGGATATGAGGATCATACCTAAAATAAGGGGATTAAATGTGGATTTAAGCATAGTAAATGAAGGCAGACAACCCATTGTCTGCCTTCCTCTCATGTCATGATCCCAGAGTCCTGGGATCCAGGTCTGCTGAGCAGGGAGCCTGCTTCTCCCTCTGCCTCTGCCTGCCAATATTTCTGCTATGCATGGTCTCTCTGTCAAATAAGTAAATAAAATATTTAAAAAATAAATATACAAGCATAGTAAATGTGGAAGGTTGAGGACCCAGCTCTCTTTTATTTTCACTTGGCAAAAGGAAAGCTAGCAGTTAGTCCTTACCTTGAGAAGACTAGAAGAGGCTTTTTTAAGGAGTGGTAAACCCATGAAGAAAGACCTAAAGATATGGACATGTAGGGTTTGCCAATTTAACAGCTATCTTATTGTGAAGTTCACCATAAAAATACCCTCCTCATGGCATTCAGAGCTTCCGATCAATCTTTCAGTGCCCCAACTGGTTTTTGTTTGTTGTTGTTGATGTTTTTAAGATTTTATTTATTTATTCCTTTGAGAGAGAGAGAGAGAGAGAGAAAGCATGATGGGGGAGGAGCAGAGGGAGAAGGACTAGCAGACCCCAGGCTGAGCACAGAGACTGACACAGTGCTTGATCATAAGACCCTGAGATCATGAGCTGAGTCAAGAGTCTGACACTCAACTGAGCCACCCAGGGCCCCTCCGTGCCCCAACTTAAAGATGTTTAAGCCATGAACAGACAACCAATAATTACTAGATACTGAGAAAGCCTCCAATATAAAAGATAAAGATCAAAACCAGCATTTTATAAATGAGTCAACTGAGGCTCACATCAGCTAAAAATGAAATTAGTATCACCACAATGGACAACCCATTCCCATGTTTAACAAATATTTAATAGTCCAGGTAGTATTAAAGGCACTTGGAAAACAAGGGTAAACAAACTAAAAGAAACAAATAAAAAACATCTCTTCCCCAGTAGAGCTTACATTTTAGCAGACAGAGTCAGATAATAAATAATAAATGTAATAATTATGTACACATAGTAAATTAGTAATTACTGTTTTGAGAAAAAATAGTGGAACAGGGTATAGGGGCAGTGAAGAGGCAGCTGCAAATTTAAAAAAGGGTGACACAGTTATAAAAACTGGGTGGTTCAGTGGGTTAAGCCGCTACCTTCAGCTAGGGTCATGATCTCGGGGTCCTGGGATCGAATCCCGCATCGGGCTCCCTGCTCGGCGGGGAGCCTGCTTCCTCCTCTCTCTCTCTGCCTGCCTCTCTGCCTACTTGTGGTCTCTCTCTGCCAAATAAATAAATGAAATCTTAAAAAAAAAAAATCATTAAAAAAAAAAACTTGAAGGAAATGAGGGAGTTGTTAATACTGCTGTTTATGAATAAAGAAATTTTAGAAGCTGGGATTTTCAGTGTAGGAGCCCTGGTAAGAGGAGTATGCCCAAGATATTCAAGGAGCAGTGGCGTCCGGTATGGCTGGAGAAGAGAGAGGAGGAAAATAAGAGATAAATGCCACAGAGATACGGCAGGGAGAAGCACAGATCACGTATATAGGGCCTTAACACACCATGGGGTTTTTTCCTCTGAAGGAAATTAAGGGCCGATGGAAGGTTCTGAGGAAAGATGTGATACTGACTGACTGGACAAATTTTAACAATAACTATGGCTGGTGTGCTAAGACTGCCTAAAAGCAGGAGACACCAGTTAGAAGAGACAGGATGGAATCTCAAAATTTAGAACCCACAGGAACCTTGGGAAATAATTTTTCCAAGTCTTTCATTTTAGAGATAAGAAAACTGAGGCCCAGGAAGCAAAGTGAGTTTTCCAAAGTTCCAAGTTCAAGTCTGGAATAATCCACTTTGTATTTGTGAAGCCTTTCCAGTGCATTCAGGTTTATCTTCTCATTTGTGCTCAACATTCCTCTGGGCAGTTCAGAGGGTAGCTGATAGTTGATACTCATTTATCAGATAGCTGACCAAAATTAGGGGCCAAGTTTAGAATATTCTCTCTCAGTACTCAGTATAAAGCTATTAACTGTTATAGGGACTCTGCAGTCATGCCTCTAATATCACAAAGTATTAAATAATCCAACTAATTTAGACCTCAAAGTAACAGAAATGACTCACTCTTCCATGATCTAATCCCATGGATCTACAGCACAGCCAAGGCTACCAAATGTTGCCGTGGAGTATTAGACAGCATGATGTCCATTATAAATTAGTAAAAAGAATAATTTTGAGGCAAACAGGAAATAGTGATTTTACTCCCCATGATACTGTATGTCCAGGTCTCCCCTTTCTTTCTCACCCAGTCTCATTCTGCAAGGTCTTTCTCAGAGAGCAGCTGATAAACAACTAATTCCCATAGAATTGTTCTTGATAATAGTACAAGGTATTAATTCTCCAGGGGAATGTGTAACTTTAATAGGAAACCCAAAACCTACAAATCCCCAAGGAACTACAGTCAAGTTAGTAGGCAATACAATATTATTGTGAAGAAGATCTCCTAGCATTGTGTCAAATCACACTAAATAAATTCAAACTCAACAACTATTTATTGATGAATGTGGTTCTCGCCATTAAGATGCTCGGCCTACTGAAAAGACAACACAGACCATACTAGCTTTCGGGCGCCAGAGTGGCTCAGTCATTAGGCATCTGTCTTCAGCTCACGTCAGGATCCCAGGGTCCTGGGATCCAGCCCTACGTTGGGTTCCCTGCTGGACAGCCTGCTTCTCCCTCTCCCACTCCCCCTGTTTGTGTTCCCTCTCTCTTGGTCTCTCTCTCTCTGTCAAATAAATAAATAAATAAATAACCTAAAAAAAAAAAAGAAAGAAAGAAAATACAAGCTTTAGTTGACTGAATGTCTGCTGCACCTTAGGCACTGAGCTAATAATTACTTCCTATAAGCAATATGTATCTAATATGGTACTCAGCTCATTGTTTAGCAAGTAATAAATGTTCAATATATTGTGGCCATGATTACTATAATCATTACCTTCATAAATGCATTCAATCTTCACTTCTGCTCTATGAAGCACTTATTAGCTTTACTTTAAGATAAGGAACTTTAGGCTCAGAGAGGCTGAGTAATTTGCTCAGGGTCATACAGCTATTAAAAGCTAGGATTCGGGGAGCCTGGGTAGCTCAGTGGGTTAAAGCCTGCATGCTTTACATTTCACAGGTTTCTCTAACACACCACACACACACACACACACACACGTACGTACCTCAAGGTCTTCGTCATGAAAAAAAATACTCTTAAATTTCGAACAGGTATAAATGTTCCTTTCGAAACTCCTTATTAACAGAGAGCACCTCTGAAAAACCCACCATTACCACCACACTTAACAGTGAAAGATTAAATGTTTTCCCTTGCAATCAGAAACAAGCCAAGAATGTCTGCTCTTGCTTCTATCTGACATTGTACTGGAGGTTATAGCCAGTGCAATTAGGCAAGAAAAAAGAAATCTGTATTGGAAAGGAAGTAGAAGTATCTCTATTTGCAAACGACATGACCTTATAGATAGAAAGTCCTAAAGAACACACACACAAAATCTGTTAGAACTCATGCAAGACATGAGATTAAGAAATATAAATTAACTGTATTTCTACAGAACTATATGAAATTGAGGAAATTCTGGGGCGCCTGGGTGGCTCAGTGGGTTAAAGCCTCTGCCTTTGGCTCAGGTCATGATCCCAGGGTCCTGGGATGGAACGCTACGCCGGGCTCTGCTCAGGGGGGAGCCTGCTTCCCTTCCTCTCTCTCTGCCTGCCTCTCCACCTACTTGTGATTTGTCAAATAAATAAATAAAATCTTTAAAAAAAATTACTCTAGCAGCTCTGAGGCTAACTTTTGGAACCATCATCAGCACTTTGGTTTGAAAAAAAAAATCAAATCAGGATTGACTATCTAATGGTAAGTTTTGACCAACAGCTTGACTTAAGACTAAAGCAATCTGAAAAAAAGAGAGAGAGAATATTTAAGGCAATTTAAGGAACCTCTTTGAAAACCTTCCATGTGAATAAGTTATATATGAATAGAAGGTTGAGAAATCATGTCTGGTGGCCTTACCTCTAGGCAGAATTTCTGCTTTTTGCATGTTTATCAGATGGCTTTAATGTTTCTACCTTTATTTATTGTCAAAAAGCAGAAAATAATCTGTTTCTAGAACTCATTAATGATTGATAAGTAGCTGGAAAATTTGAGGAATGAGTGAGCTAAACAGGTAATATATGGGGAATTTTTTTTTTACTAATACAAGTTTTTAAAAATTAAGGTATTCACCTTTCCTTAAGTGTACAATTCTGTAGTTTTATGGTATATTCAGAGTTGTACAGCTGTCACCATTACTCAGTTCCTGGATATTTTCATCACTCCAGAAAGAAGCCTTGTACATATGAGCAGTGTCTGTCTCCTCTTCCCTCTCTTTTCATACACACACACACACACACACACACACACACACCCCCCATTCTCCTTTTCCCTCAGCTCCTGCCAGTCACTGGTCTATTTTTGTTTTTTAAAGAGATTTTATTTATTTATTTGACAGAGAGAGATCACAAGTAGATGGAGAGGCAGGCAGAGAGAGAGATAGAGGGAAGCAGGCTCCTTGATGAGCAGAGAGCCCAATGCGGAACTCGATCCCAGGACCCCAAGATCATGACCTGAGCCGAAGGCAGCAGCTTAACCCACTGAGCCACCCAGGTGCCCCTCACTGATCTATTTTATATCTCTATGGATATGTCAGTTCTGGACATTTCATATGAATAGAATCACACAGCATGTGACCTTTTTGTATCTGGCTTCTTTCACTTAGCATAATGTTTTCAGTGTTCATCAGGTACTTCATTCCTTTTTATGGTTGAATAATATTCCATTATGTAGATATGTAGATATACCAGATTTGTTTATCCATTTTTCATTGATAGACATTTAGATTTTTTTTTTAAGATTTTACTTATTTACTTGACAGAGAGAAATCACAAGTAGACGGAGAGGCAGGCAGAGAGAGAGAGGGAACAGGTTCCCTGCTGAGCAGAGAGCCCGATGCGGGACTCGATCCCAGGACCCTGAGATCATGACCTGAGCCGAAGGCAGCGGCTTAACCCACTGAGCCACCCAGGAGCCCCGACATTTAGATTTTTTTCACTATTTGGCTGTATGAATAATGTTGCTATCAACATTGGCATACAAGTTTTTGTTTTGTTTTTAAGATTTTATTAATTAGAAAATGAGCAGAGGGAAAGAGCAGGATGCAAACTCCTCACTGAGCACAGAGCCCAATGTGGGGCTCAATCCCAGGATCCCAAGATCACCACCGAGGCCAAAGTGAGATTCTTAACTGACTGAGCCACCTAGGTGCCCCTCCATATGAGTTTTAGAATCAACTTGTCAATTTCTGCAAAAAAGCTACTGAGGGTTTTGACAGAGATTGTGTTGAATCTGTGGCACAATTTGGAGAGTACTGCAGTCCTAATATGTTTTCTAAACCATGAACACAGGATCTCTTTCCATTTATTTAGGTCTTCTTTAATTTCTTTCAGTGACATTTTACAGTTTTCAGTAATACAAGTGTTGCACTTCTTTTGTTAAATTTAGTCTAAGTATTTTGTTCTTTTAGATTATATTTGGGTTTGTATTTATATTGTAAATGGAATTTCCTAAATTTTTTTTATAAAGATTTTATTTATTTATTTGACAGAGATCACAAGTAGGCAGAGAGGCAGGCAGAGAGAGAGGAAGGGAAGCAGGCTCCCCACTAAGCAGAGAGCCTGATGCAGTGCTCGATCCCAGGACCCTGGGATCATGACCTGAGCCGAAGGCAGAGGCTTTAACCCACTGAGCCACCCAGCCGCCCTGGAATTTCCTCAGTTTGCCGGCAGGCTCCCTGCTGAGGAGAGAGCTCGATGTGGGCTGGATCCCAGAACCCAGAGATCTGACCTGAGCTCAAGGCAGAGGCTTAACCCACTGAACCACCAGGCGCACCCTAGAGTAATTATTTTCACTGGGAGCTCACTCCCTCCCATTATATGGAGAATACATGTTAAATGAAAAGAAAATCTATGATAATACCGTATCATTATACAACACATAGATTCAGAGAACATAAATTAAAATGTACCCAGCTAGCATCTCTCCTCATTTCTGTCCTGTTATAAGATCATAAGGGTATAGTAGTGAATGTCTCTTTTGGGAATGGCTACACCTGATAGCCATTCAAAGTACTCTTTGGCAGTAGAGCCACTTTTGTACTTTTATTTGGAGCTCCACTGCCAAAGAGTACTTTCAAACATTAGTCTCCTATAGTTCCATCTCATTTTAAAATTAAGGAGAGGTAATAAATACATCCAAAATACATTTCCTTATTAGGCCAAGATTTCCATTTTCTTTACTACAAACCTCTAAGAGTTAATAATCTAAACATCTAGTAAGCAGAAGCTCCAGCTTAGACAATATAAATTAAGGTAGGAAGTTGTATAGTAAAAAATCTTTCCCTGTAGTTGCCTTAACTCGAATGTTACCCTAAGGGAAAAGAAAAAGGCCCTGTGCCTGGATTTATCTCAAGATTCCACAAAGAACAGCCCTTTTCTATTTATACAATAAGAAATCTCATAAAATTTCCTTGACCAAGCTTATCAAAGAAAGCACATTATTAGTTGACACCACAAATATCTCTTTCCCAAAAGAAGAAAGTGAGTTAATGTTCAGCCTTTAAAAATATTAAAACCTTCCCCCCCTACACATTCTTTTTTTTTTATTAAGATTTTATTTATTTATTTGGCAGAGAGAGACTCAGGGAGAGAGGGAACACAAGAGCAGGGGAGTGGGTGAGGGAGGAGCAGGCTTCCCACTGAGCAGGGAGCCTGAAGTGGGGCTCTCTCTGGGATCATGACTTGAGCCCAAGGAGGACACTTAACAACTGAGCCACACAGGCACTCCAACACATTCATTTATTAAAGACAATCACAGATAAAGATAAAAACTTGGCTTTGAGACAAGTTATAAAAACTTAAATATAGACGATAGAGTTTCATACTCCAGGGTGAAATTTCATCAAATGTAATAAAACCTAGCCAAGCAGAGCCAGAACAGGTTAGTTCCCAAATGGGAAAATTAAATATGCTTAAGGGAAGAGAGTTGAGATTCATGAGGTATAGGTCATGTCCAAGCCAGTCCTGAACCAATAATCTAGCTAGGTCCACAATGTCAAAGAAATTCTTCTGCTAAGAAAATATGATAAAACTAAATATGATTTTTCTATTCTCCCTTTACCTTTCCACATTTTTCAAAACTTTTATAATAAAGCATTTATTACTTTTATGACATTTAAAACTTAAAAAAAAATTAATAGTTTTTTTTCCAAAGACTAGCATTCAACACCTGAGTGCTGAAGCGTCACTAGTATAAAATAATCTCAAAGAAACATGAGACCAAGTGGACATGTTGCTGTAATTCACAAGGTCAAGACAGTCTCACTTGCCAAGCAGACAGTTTACCCTGAGGGCATTAGAGATAACAATACTTGTACTTTGCCCCAATCTTCTCTCTGACAAAATAGGCTTTTGTATATAGTCACCAGATGCCTCAGCAAGTGGTTTAGCCAAGTGCCCGAGGCTCAGAGCCTAGATAACATAGCTGAAGTTTGGTACTCCCATACAGGGATTAAGAAACAATCCCCAGCCCACAACTCTATTGAGCAAGATTTTGGCAGTTGCTAGGACCAGTAAAGAATAATGAGGGGATAGGGGTCCAGAGGCATGGTTGTACCTCTTTCCCATACCAATGCTCTCCTTTTATTCTCAGACATTTCATTCTGTTGCCAACTTCAGGTCTTAAAAGTCTCCTTGGTTTACCCACCATGGCTGCCCATCATCTCTTAAAAAACAAAAACAAAAACAAAACCCATGCTGGCAGTGATGGGATTTTAGTAAAACTTCCAAATAAACTGAGGGTACCCTGATCACAGCACTTTCATAAAAGTTATGAGTCCTGACTCTACCTAGTTAAACCCCTTCTGGCTTTCCTTTTAGCAGACCAGAATATTAAAAGACTGCTCTAGAAGAGCTGTAAAACACTCAATATCCAACTATTTCCTGTACCTTGAAATGTTAATACTAAGAATGAAGGGGGAAAAACAAAACACAACAAGAAAAGGAAAGGAAAAAACTCTTCCTCTCAGGGCAATGCCCAGACCCCTAAGACCAGGTAAAAGCTCTTTCCCTGCTCTATTTCCAGCTACCCTACAGCCAGAGCCAAGAACAATCCTTCCACTTAACAGAGCCTTCCATGCTTTTTTCCTCCTCAGCCAGCTCTGGAAGCCAGGTTGAGAGAGACTCTGTTGGCACATGCCAGTTCTTGTTTATGAGCTGCTTACCACCTCAAAGGCTGCTTGGCCCATGGCCTGCCCTCTCTTTATAGGAGCTTTCAAACTTCAAAACGGGATCTTTTCTTGGACTCCTCTCAAGACAATGAGATGGGTTACTTAACCTACTGCTTTCAGCTTGGGTCCTGTCCAAGGACTTCTCTGGGGACTGTATTCTCAGGCAGCAGTCAATATCACCCAGTATGGAAGGACATTCTACCCATCCACACAAAGACAAAATCCAAAAGATTTTATATTAAAGGTAAAAGCAAACACTTTCAGAAGTAAATTCAGTGACCATCAAGAAAGGGGTCGTAAGAGTTGAAGTGACCAAAACAAGGTTATCCCTTCTTCTGCTGTCACAGAATAGCAGAGAGGATGGGAGGTGAGATACCTGTTTTGTTGATAATTCAACTCTGTCATATGCCTAGAGATTATTTCTGAAATCTTGTTATAGAAATTTTTCTAGATTGAGGGGCACCTGGGTGGTTCAGTGGGGTTAATGCCTCTGCCTTCAGCTCAGGTCATGATCTTGATCTTGTAAAGGTCTCTTTAGCCAGAGCAGCTCCATCCTGACCATGCAGCCCCCGCCCCCTTCAGGGAACTTACGGGTCCCAGGTAACAAAGCCCAAATAAGGGTGGGTCAGGCCAGGTGGAGGTATCCAACTGGTGGGGGGCGCATACTGTCTCCTAGCTACCAAGAAGTATGGGCCCTGCCCTTTGGGCACCATTTCTGACTAAGGTGATAGGCTAGTTAAAATATCTATTATAGGGTAAATTGTAATTCAATTGGTCACTTACGTGTGACCTAGCAGGACTGTGCAGTTTTCTCTGTGTTACAATCTCATTGGTCACCTGTGCGTGGCCAGGCCCAACCACATGGCCTTTGCCCTTAAAAGCTAGTCTGTAAAGAAGAGAGAGGTCGCCTCTTTGCAAGAGACGGCCCCAGCCGATCAGTTTGATTCTCAATGCTTGGCGTGAAATAAAGCTTTGCTTGACCTTCGCTTTGTATCAGTCTCGCTCCTTTGACCACGGACCTATTATTGGGGAACGCAACAACCTGAGCCTGGGTCCTGAGGGTCCTGAGACCGAGCCACGTATGGGGCTCTCTGCTCAGCAAGGAGCCTGCTTCCCCTCTCATTCTACCTACTTGTGATCTCTGTCAAATAAATAAATTAAAAAAGAAATTTTTCTAGGTTGAATTCCATACCCTACTGGCTAGGAGTTGAAAAGAGATATTTGAATGCTAACATTTCAGACTATTTTTTGCTGCCTTTCCATACTACCATGGACCCCTTTCTGGACTTAATTCAACCCCACCTTTTAGGGGTTGAGGGAAAAGAATGAAAATCTAGACAAACTCAAATATCATAATGGGTTACAGCCTGGTTCTCTACTGCCTTTGGTGAAAAAATTATTTTAAAAACTTTTTATGGAAACATAACATTCACAGCAGAACACTGTATGTATCACTGGAATGTTCATAAACATACACAGCCACGTAAGTAACATTCACATCAGTAAT
Organism: Mustela putorius furo; assembly: GCF_011764305.1. Classification (NCBI taxonomy): domain Eukaryota; kingdom Metazoa; phylum Chordata; class Mammalia; order Carnivora; family Mustelidae; genus Mustela; species Mustela putorius. The sequence goes on along the minus strand of NW_025422045.1, from coordinate 8,197,273 downwards.
AGTTCTCGAATGGAGACTCTGCTCTCTGGGGGACATCTGGCAATGTCTGGAGACATTTCTGGTTGCCTCAACTTAAAAAAGATTCTACTAGCATCAAGTGAGCAAAGGCACGGATGCTGCTAAACATCCTACAATACACAAAACTGCCCCCACAACAAATTACCCAGTCCCACATGTCACTGGTGCTATTGGTGAAAAACTCAACAACATTATAACAATGCAAAACCCCCTTGTACTTCCTCTGCAGAAAGGACTTTTACCACTTGAAATGTCAAACTCCATTACTCTAGCAGAAAAGCTGCTATTACATGATGTCATAGGGAGGTGGGACAGGCCTGATCAGATGAAAAAACTCACCTGCTTGGAAGTAAAGGACAGGATCCAAGAAAGAAAAGAGAGTACATACACTTGTTGCTGGCCTACAACTACCAGACAACCATATATTACAAATTTATTTTTTTTAAGGTTTTATTTATTTGACAGACAGATTACAAGTAGGCAGAGAAGCAGGCAGAGAAAGAGGAGGAAGCAGGCTCCCGGCCGAGCAGAGAGCCCGACTTGGGGCTTGATCCCAAGACCCTGGGACCATGACCCGAGCCGAAGGCAGAGGCCTCAACCCACTGAGCCATCCAGGTGCCCCTATATTACACATTTAAATATACTTTTAATCCATACAAAATTTAAGGTCATTAAATCTAAGGTCATTATCAAGATTCCACATCTATTAAGAGAAAGTGCTAAGATTCAAACACAGGTCTAATTAAAAAGTCTATGCTTTATAATCATGTAAAAATGGAATTAAGGAAGTTGAGACTAATTTGGAAAAGGCACTAAAAAGCAGGAAAAATATGGGAAGTGGTTAAAATAAGAAGGATCACTCTTTCACTGTTTACAAGTAGCAAGGGAAAGGAACTTTCCCTTAAAGCATGACTCAATCCAGGGGCGCCTGGGTGGCAGAGTTGGTTAAGCGGCAGATTCTTATAGATTCTTGGTTTCCGCTCAGGTCACGATCTCCGGATTGTGAGATCCAGCACTATTATGTCAGGCTCTGCGCTCTGCGCTCTGCGCTCAGAGGTAGAGCCTCTGCCCCTCGCCTTGCAGTCACTTACTCAAACTCTCTAAATAAATAAATCTTTAAAAAGAAAGAAAGAGAAAAGAATAAAGTGCAACAAAAAGAAAGAAAGAGAAAAGAATAAAGTGCAACTCAATCCAGTAAACCAAATCTTTTTTTTTTTTTTTAAGATTTTATTTATTTGATAGAGATAAAGAGCATAAGCAGGGTGAGTAGCAGACAGAGGGAAAAGCAGGCTTCCCGTTGTGCAAGGAGCCTGATGTGGGACTTGATCCCCAGACCCTGGGATTATGACCTGAGTCAAAGGCAGCCACTAAACAGACTGAGCCACCCAGGTACCCCTTCAGAGGACTTTTACATGTTTTTGTAGACATGTGATCCCAGTTGTAGTTTCATATACTCTCCATTACACAGAAAAGCACTTCTTAATATGTCATCTAAGTTAGATAAATCCTCAAGGATCTATCTTGGGCCCCCTTCTTTTCATCTGCTTCAACAGACACGTTTACCCTGGTAACCTCATCCAGTTCTATGGCATCAATTACCATTCACTGGTTCACATTAATAACTCCTAGATTTTCCAGTTCTATATTTCCAATTCTCTCTCATGACGTTAAGGAACTTTTTGACTTAGTTGTTCATTCATTTAACTCTCTCCTCCAAATTAGCTACTATTCATCCTTCAGGTATTTATTCAAACTTCTTCATGGTTATTTCTTCTCTGACACTCACCATGTTATGCATGTGATTATTTGAGTCCATTCTGTCTCTCCTACTAGACTGTATACCCACATTGGACTTATTATATAGTAGCTTACAAGATGAACTCTAGGGGGAAAAAATACTTTTTTTAAGATTTTAAGTATTCTTAGGTGCCTGGGTAGCTCAGTTGGTTAAGCAACTACCTTGGGCTCAGGTCATGATCCCAGGGTTCTGGATCAAGTCCTGAATTAGGCTCCCTGCTCAGTGGGAAGTCTATTTCTCCCTCTCCCTCTGCTTACTACTCCCCCTGCTTGTGCTCTTTCTCTCTCATAAAAATAAATAAGATCTTTAAAAAAAAAAAAATTTTTTTTTAAGTAGCCTCTATACCCAACATGGGGCTTGAACCCAAGATCAAGAATCATACACTTCTCAGACTGAGCCAGCCAGGTGCTCCAAACTTTGGAAATGGTTTTGAAAGATAAAAGAACAAGGGCACCTATGGCTCAGTGGGTTAAGCCTTTGGCTCAGGTGATGATCTCAGGGTTCTGGGATCGAGCCCCACGTCGGGCTCTTTGCTCGGTGGGGAGCCTGCTTCCCTCCTTTCTCTGCCTGCCTCTCTGCCTACTTATGATCTCTAATAAATAAATAAAATCTTAAAAGAAAAAAAAGAAAGAATCAGAATAGGGGTGTCTGGGTGGCTAAGTTGATTCAGCGTCTGCCTTCAGCTTGGGTCATGATCTCGGAGTCCTGGGATTAAGTCCTGTGCTGGGCTCCCTGCTTGGTGGGGGATGTGCTTCTCCCTCTCCCTCTGCTGCTCTCACTCTCTCTCAAATAAGTAAAATCTTAAAAAAAAAAAAAAAAAAAAAAAGCTATGTGGTCTTAAAAAAAAATACAGAAACATATAAACAGGGGAAATGTGGTAAGAAACCATCCCTAGGATAAGATTAATAAAAGAATATTTAAGAAAAGATAATTTTTAGGGGTGCCTGGTTGGCTCAGTCAGTAGAGCACAGTATTCTTACCCTTGTTGTTGTAAATTTAAGCCCCATAGTAGATGTAAAGACTACTTAAAAATAAAATCTTCAAGGGGCATCTGGGTGACTCAGTCATTAAGCATCCAACTACTGATTTCAGCTTAGGTCATGATCTCAGGGTCGTGAAATGCGCCCTCACATAGGGCTCCACACTAGGGTGAAGACTGCTTAAAATTCTTTCTCTTCCAAGGCACCTGGTGGCTCAGTCAGTTAAGCCTCTGACTCTTGATTTTGGCTCAGGTCATGATCTCAGTGTTGTGGGATCAAGCCCTACATTGGCCACCACACTCAGTGGGGTATCTGCTTGAAAGTCTCTCCCTCTGCTGTTCTCCACCGCCCCCACCCCACACTTTCACTCTCTCTAATAAATAAATAAATCTTAAAAAAAAAAAGATAGTTTTTATTAAATGAGCACCACACTAAAATCTAAGTTCCTTTTAAAAGTACTGTTTGTAGGGCACCTGGGTGGCTCAGTGTGTTAAGCCTCTGCCTTCGGCTCAGGTCATGATCTCGGCGTCCTGGGATCAAGCCCCGCATCCAGCTCTCTGCTCAGCAGGGGCCTACTTCTCCCTCTCCCTCTGCCTGTCATGATCCCTGTTTGTGCTCTGTCAAGTAAATAAATGAAATGTTTAAAGAAAATAGTACTATTTATTTCCTGGGAGGTATTATTTAGACCAAAGACGCCATCACTTGCTATCAACTCCTAATCTACCCCTAATCTCAATTCCCTTGTCAAAACCAGATGAACCAGTCATTTGCCATTGTTTTATTACCAATATCAAGTAAATAGGTGGTAAAGTGCTATAAATTTGTTTTTGCTAAAAATAAAAACAGGGTTGCCTGGGTAGCTCAGTTGCTTGAGCCTCTGACTCTTGATCTTGTCTCAGGTCATGATCTCAGGGTTGTGGGACTGAGACCCATGTTGGGCTCAGCACAGAGTCTGCTTGAGATTCTTTGCTACTCTCTCTCCCTCTGCTCTTCTTCCCAGCTAGCACTCTCTCCCTCTCTTTAAAATAAATAAAACCCTTAATTAGAAAAATAAATTAAAATAAAAGTAAAAACAAACCATCAAAATTTAAATTCAAGCACTCATTCCCCATATCACAAAGCCCAACCCCACTATCTCTCCACTGCTACTATCTTCCAAATAATACATCTCAGGCTGTCACCAATTCATTTGGACAAGCTTTTTCTTTGTCTATAGGGACAAGGGAATGGAAGGATTAAAGTGGATTTGCTTCGCCCTTTTCTCCTGATTTTCGTTATTAGATATGAAATGGAGGATGAAATGTGACTAGGGAATAAAAACAAATGAAAAATGTGAAAATTTTGGATACAAAAATGTCACTGTATTATTTTCCAACTATCTTCCCACACTTTCCTCTGCTACTTCAGGTCACTAATCCCGCATAAGCTAGGGACAACCCTAAAACTTGGGTCCTAAATAACAATCTTTGCCTCTCTGTGACATCTGAGGACACCTCCTATTTAGTTCTAAGGGAGTGATTAGAGGGTTGGAAAGTTGCATTATTTTAAGCCTTTAAGACTGTCACATTCCTATCCCCACTTCTGAAAAGCTGCTCCATTTCACAAAGGCTGAGGGGCAAAAACCCAGAGCTTCCCAAGTCAGTAAGCTTAGAATGTCTATTTCTGGAGTTTTGTCCTGCCCAGACTGTTTCCTAGGAAGAAGCAAACTATACTTCTTTTCTTCCTCAATAATATTTATAGGCCTACACTCAGAATCTTTTTTTAAAAAATAAAATCATTTTTACTTAGTTTTTCAACATGAAAACTTCTGTTTATCCTGTCCTATAAGGCAGGTGCAATGTTCTAAGAGCAGCCACTAGTACACAGCTAAAAGCACACCACTGGCACCAAGCTTTTGAATAAGGTACACTAGTCACAGCACTGCCATCTCTAAGCAGTAGCTAATTAGGAATTTCAAACGATGAGTAAAAGCTCATTGCAATAGTACAGTGGTTTTCTTGATAAAACCAATGTTGTGCCCAGAGTAACGAATGCCCACGTTGAACATAAAACATGGTTACCTTTTCCTGGTTAGGAAGGATGAAGAAGAAAAGACCTCTCTAAACCTGTGTAACTAGATATAATTCCACTTGGTTAAGACGGGACCAATATCAAATGCAAGAGCCTCAGAAATAACAAAAATAATTAAAACAACAGGACTTAAAAAAAAAAAACAACAACCATGATTTAGATCTAGCTGAAAGTCAGAAAGGGATAGAAAGTAAAGAGTAACTCAGAGAAGTTACCAAAGCACTAAGCCTGAGAGACACTAAGCTCAGGGATATTTATGTTGGTAAGAAAATAATAGCTCTGTTTTTCACTTTGCCTATAGGATGACCCTTGTTTAACTCAAGGGTAAGACCTGAGGTTACCATAGAGAAGACCAAAAGAGCCTAAAAAAGAAAGAATTTGTGATTACTGTAAGGAACATTAAAGGTGGACTTGAAAACTAAATGCTACAAAGAGTCTTCATTATATTAAGCTGGGTTCAATCCAAGGACCTGTAAATTTCTGTTACAGAGAGAACCTGCACCCCAAGATTTTATCTATCATAAAATACCTTTGTATACTAAATAGATAACTGGATATAGATACATTTAACAAAATCAAATAAACTATATGCAGCTGGCAATAAAAAGAAAAGAAAGAACAATCTGAATAGTTCGGGCTTCACAGTTATTCCACTCACTCAGTATACACTCTGGAGGGAGCCAGAGACAGGAGACTTGAACTGTCTGTTCACTTAATCTGGTTTCCAGTTCCATGTGCCAGTGTAAGTATTTAGCCAGGGTTAGGGGAACTTTAGGGTATAAATACATATTTTTCATTAATACAGTCCTTGAACACAAGCTACATTTTACATGAGACCTCAAACTGAAAAAACAATGGTTTCAATGCTGGAGAAAAAATTGTGTTGAATTTATGAAACCAATACGTCAATCTCCAACATGGAGACATCCTAAATAATTTTCAAGAGTATTTTCTGACCAAGTGCTTCATACCCTGACTTTAGTACTTGATCCTTTGTAAGGGATGGGAAAGGAGAGGAAAGATAGCAGACACAAACAAAAATGAAAAAATTTTTCAGCCTCTTTCTGAAATTGTAATAAGCAATCAGCTTGTTTGACTTCAAGTCTCCACATTCTCAATCTAAGCACATATGTATAAGCAAAATGAAAAATGCCTTATGGCATATTTTATCTAAAACAGACACTCCACCAGATGTTTAGGAATCTGCATACTGACGGATTTAAGATCTAGTCTAACATGGTGTATGTAAATGTGTAGTCACATTGTATGATGACTTCTTTTCCACATTTGCCATTTTTTCTCTTTCTATTCAGTGGTATATATATTCGAAAGACTCCAAAACCTAAAGAGAGCTATCTAAACTATAGATCAATATAAATTCTGAGAGCACAGGTAATACATGTACCAGTACTAAAAACCACATTTTAAATTTTATTTAAATAAATTAAATAAATAAATTTATTATATATAAAGTTATGTTACTATAACTTTGGCCAAAATAGGTCATTCCAGGGGCGCCTGGGTGGCTCAGTGGGTTGGGCCCCTGCCTTCGGCTTGGGTCATGATCCCCTCGTCTGCTCAGCAGGGAGCCTGCTTCTCTCTCTCTCTGTGCCTCTCTGTGCCTGCCTCTCTGCCTACTTGTGATCTCTGTCTGTCAAATAAATAAATAAAAATTAAAAAAAAAAATAGGTCATTCCATAATATTTCTTATTTGAGTTTGCAGCATATTCAAGTATGTGTTCATCTCCGATAACAACGGTAGCATGTTAATTATCCTTCCTTAGGTATGAGACTTAAAATCCCAGCAGGGAAATACACTATACTCAAAAACATTTAATTCTCTTATTGACTTCAAAGAAATAGTATGTGTTTATTAAAAGAAAAAGCAAAGAACTTAGGGGACTTTACTATTTATGTCAGGTGATGTTCTCTTCCTAAAACAGCACGTTTAATTTGAATGTGTCCAGCTCAGGAATAAGGTCTTTATTGGATAGCTATACTATTTTATTTGGGGATGCCATGAATTTCCAGAAAACTATGAACATGTATGATCTAATAAACACAGAAATACTTTCACAAATAGATTAGAAAGCAGACTACTTTTGGATTAGCAATAAATTCAAATTATCCAAACCTGTCTTCTACTCCCTTTTACTTTATATTTTTAAAAATATCACAAGTTGCCTTTCTGGCAAATATATCTAGTCATAAGAATTTTGCACAAATTTGGGGCACCTGGATTGCTCAGTCAGTTCAGCATCTGTCTTCAGCAAGGTTTGTGTTCTCAGAGTACTGAGATGGAGCCCCATATCCAACTCCGCAGTCAGCAGAGTCTGCTTCTCCTTCTGCCCCTCCCCCTGCACGTGTGCGTACTCTCTCAAATAAACAAACAAGTAAATAAATAAAATATTTTTTAAAAAAGAAAGAATTTTGCTCAAATTTTCCTTAAAAATTCTGGAACCATAATTTAAAATTGAATCAATAACACTGATATGGATGTCCTCCTTTAACAACTATATCAGAAATTCAGGAATTAGTTCTCCTAATTGAGAGGTTAACAAGAAGTCAGATTCATTATAGCTGTATTCTGAAATGACCGACCCCACACAACGACTGAGAAATGAAAAAGGAGAGCTGGAGGAAAATCTTGAGCATGCTGACAAACACTTGAGAATCAGATGATATCTAAAGTGTAGTGCATAGCTCCATCTGGAAATAGCAAAAAAAAAAAAAAAAAAAAAAACACAAGGACAACTTCCACAATGATAGTGGTATTTAACCAAAAGGTATATGAAAAGCATCTGTTAAAAGTTTTAAAGAAATATGTACATGCTTACTGTCCCCAGCACTAAAGATCTGACTTCAGTAGGGCACTTTTACTTCTGTAAAAGCTCCAAAATGATTCCGATATGTACGTCCAGTTTAGAAGCCTCCACACTAAAAGACTATTCAACTTGAATGTTAATTTCTCTAACCTCCCATTACTCTGCTTGGCGTATGATGAGTATGTACACCTTCTTTCCACAATACTCTGTACCTTTCCCTAGGGATTAATTCAGTGCAGAGTTACATATTTAACTTCTGAAGAAATGTATCTAACAGGAAAAACCAACTCTGAGTTGAGTGGGCTGGGTATCAGTTTATAAACACTTTTTATGATGGAAAGAGCCCACTAACAAAAATGGAGGCCAACAGAAGACATACAGATGGCCAACAGGCACATGAAAAGATGTCCAATGTCACTAATCATCAGGGAAATACAAATCAAAACCTCAATAAGGTATGACTTTACACCTGTTAGAAAAGCTATTATTAAAAAGATAAGAAATTAGTATTGGTGAGGATGTGGAGAATAAGAAGTCCTTGTGCACTACTGGTGGGAATGTAAACTGGTGCAGTCACTATGGAAAACAGTTTGCTCAGAAAACTGAAGATGGAACTACCATATGATGCAGTAATTCCATTTGTGGATATTTATTCGAAGAAAACAAAAACACTAATTTGAAAAGATATATGCACCCCCATGTTCACTGCAGCATTATTTACAATAGCTAAGACATGGAAACAACCTAAATGTCCATCAATGGATAAATGGATAAAGAAAATATGGCATGTGTATATGTATATAAAATGGAATATTTTTCATTCATTAAAGAAAAGAATGAAATCTTGCCATTTGCAACTACGCAGAGGGAACTTGAAGGCATTATGCTAAATAAGTCAGAAAAAGTTAAATTCTATATGAGCTCACTTACACGTGGAATGTATTTTTTTTTGAGAGAGAGAGAATGCATACATGAACGTGCAGGGAGGAGGGGGGTGCGTGGGTGTTGGGAGGAAGAGAGACTCTCTTAAGCAGGCTCCATGCCCAGTGCAGAGCCAAATTCAGGGCTCAATCTCATGACCCTGAGATCATGACCTGAGCTGAACCCAGGAGTCAGACACTTAACTGACTGAGCCCCCAGGTACCCCTATATGTGGAATTTAAACAAAACAAAAAACACCCAAGCTCATGGATACAGAGAATAGACTGGTGGTTGCCTGAGGTGAGGAGTGGATGAAATGGGTGAAAATGGTCAAAAGGAGCTAATTTCCAGTTATAAAATGAATAAGTTATAAAATGAATAAGCCATGGGGATGTAATTAATGTATGGCATAGTGACCATAGTTAATAATACTATATTGCATATTTGAAAGTAGCTAGGAAAATAAATCTTGAAAGTTCTCATCAGAAGAAAAAGACTTTTATAACTATATGTAGTTATGGATGTTAACTGGACTTACTGTGGTGATCATTTTGCAATATATACAAATATTGAATCATCATGTATATGTGAAACTAATATATTATGTCAATTATTCCTTAATTTAAAAAAAAAAGACCCATGAAAAAATTTAATGGCCAGGTCTGGCTCATCTAAACACAATATAGTATTTGCTAGTAGGGCTGGAATCCAATGGTCTCAAATTTAAAAATAGTCAATTAGTGTATTTTTCAGGCACACAGTCAAATTATACTCTCCCAATGGACAATATTTCAAATTGAAAACTGACCACTACCAAAAACCTTAGAACTGCCTTTTTATTTCCTGCAGCTAGTGACAAGTTCACAAAAAGAAGTACCTTAATCCTCATTCTTCTCCTCACTGTTCAGCCTAGAGCTCTAATTCCTTCAAAAGGCTAAAGTCTGTACTCCTTAAGGATTAACAAAAGGGAAAAACCTTTCTAAAGCAATCATGTTACATTCATTTCAATCCTTAGAAAAATAGTTCAGAAGGCCTGAATATATACCAAAAAACCTGACTTTAATGGGAAATAGCTAAGCAAGAGCCATGGTTCTCTTTTATTTTATTTAAGATTTTATTTATTTGAAAGCAAGAGGGAGAGTGAGCACGAGAGGGAGAGAGAGCGCACCAGTGAGAAGAGAGGCAGAGGGAGAGAGAGAAGCAGCAGACTCCCGGCTGAGCAAGAAGCCCAATGTGGGGCTTGATCCCAGGACTCCAAGATCATGACCAGAGCTGAATGCAGACACTTAACCAAATAAGCCACTCAGGCGCCCCAAAAGCCAGGTTCTTCAACTTGAGATCAGCCCTGAACCAAAAGGAATCCAACAAACACTTCCAAACTAACTAATCTATCAAACAATGTAACTCCAAACCTCAATGGCTCCAATTGCTCTGACTCAAATCTCTCTCTCCTCAAACCTTCCTGGAAACCAGGAGTTGAAACATAAGCTATCATAACCTCATTCTTTTCCAAAACCTTCAGATTTTGGCTTAACTCTTTAAAGTCTCTAAAGATATCTTTCAACTTAATTTCACAATGACCTGTACCTCATAGCTACTAACATTATAATATCAGCAATAGTTAACATTAATTGAGTAGTTACAACATGCTAGGCACTGTACTGAGTGCTTAATGTTCTTTATCTGATCTAATCCTCACCATAAGGTCAGTACTATTATTTACTTCCACATTACAGATAAGAAAAGAAGCTTAGTGTCGCCTGGATGGCACAGTTGATTAATTGTCTGCCTTTGTCCCAAGTCATGGTCCTGGGTCCTGGAATGGAGTCCTGCACTAGACTCCTTGCTCACCAGGGAGTCTGCTTCTCCTTCTGCCTGCCCTTCTCCTTGCTTGTGCATGCTCTCTCTCTGACAAATAAAATTTTTCTAAATAAATAAATAAGGAAAGCACTTTATGACAGCGTATCTCCAACTCTGGTATGTATCATAATCAAAGAAAGAGCTAATGTTAAAACACAAGGCCCAACACAATTGTTCACAGATACTGCAGCTGCTGGTACAAGGACTACTGCTTTATAAAAAGGTAAACAGAAGTAATACCCTCACCTTAGCTATCATTTTCTCATGCGAAATCACTTCTCTACAGAGTACTTCTGACAAAAGAGACACTTAGGACTTAAAAAAAACCTCCAGGGTCTGAAAGTTAAAAGATTTTTTCCCCTACTTCACAAAGGCCCCAGTATCACCAATGACATTAAGACAATGGAAATCTTGGGGTGCCTGGGTGGCTCATTGGGTTAAAGCCTATGCCGCCTTCAGCTCAGGTCGTGATCCCAGGGTTCTAGGATCGATCCCCGTGTTGGGTTCTCTGCTTTGTGGGGAGCCTGCTTCCTCCTCTCTCTTTCTCTGCCTACTTGTGATCTCTGTCTAACAAATAAATAAATAAATCTTTAAAAAAAAAAGACAGTGGAAATCCAAAAAAGGAAAATTAAGAGCAGAACGACTGTAAAATTCTGCTCAAGGGCCTGTCACCATCCACATTTTACTTCTTCAGCCTAAAAGTGTTTTCTTTGGGTATCCTAGGGCAAGAGAAACAACATAAGAAAAAGGAGGGAGATTGTTTTGTAATACTAAAAAATCGAGGACAAGTTCTAAAAATATAATAGAATTTTGCCCTATGAACAGAAAATCTCTAAATGCTATAAATTCCTTCTGTCTGTCTCTCTTTTGTCACACTATCATCTATCTCAAAAGAGCCATTCCTCTTACGCAAGACTGACCCAAAGTCTATCCTTTCTCAGGTAGTTTAAACATTGATTACGTCAGTGTCATCTAGGATGAACAACTTCAGGTATAGGATTTGTTAAAAATGTCTCCTCAGTCTGCTGGGGAAGCTTCTTACTTGGATGGGTGCTGTCAGCCATGACTAAACTGTACCAAGAGAAATATATTTTAAAATATTAATATGGCTTGGCACCTTCCTGATGCTAATCCTTCCAGGTCCATCCCAATGGTACAACTGGGAAATTAACTGGAGAAAAGCAAGCTTCCCTCTGCTTTCTACTTTCAGATGCTCCTCCTCTACAGCTCTGCCATGCACAGACTCATTCTATACATATACACAGAGATAGAACATGTGCACACACACAAATAACTCTCGGCAGGAACCAAAAATCAAAGCCTAACCCCACGGTTTTGAAGTGAGCAAGTCCAATTTCCTTCTTTGTAGCCCCTGACACATGCTGGCTGGGAGCCATCTGGATTTTTTTTCTGCCTTGTTCCTGCACCAGAAGGCTCTGCACTGCAGGTCAGGGGATGATAAGGAAATGAGCAGTGTAATTTCCAAGGCCTCTGAACACGGCCCTGTCAGCAGCTCTGGAGGCGGGTTACTCAAGCATGGCTTGAAGAGTGAAAACCACAGAGAGGAGTGCTCAGCCAGCCAGCAGTGGCAGGATCTCAGCTGTGTATGTTACTGCCACCTCCAGCCTGAAAGCCCAAGCCCTGCTGCCTCCCTGGATGAGCTCTGCTGGTAAAAGCTCTTATACCCAAATGGCAAAAATACAAATTCGCATTGGGGGAGGAAGATTAAGAACTGGGACTTAGATTTTTCCATGCACTCTTGTGTAGAAACAAAAAGCATTTAATGCTCTTCCAGCATACACGAGATTGCACAGGCTGGTAAAACCACAATAGCATCCATCCAAAACACCCAACCCCACAGGAATATGGCCAGAAAGGAAACTTAATTTATATGAAATGTGAAATTCAATAGGCTACTTCAAGATTTTTTAAAGCCAATTTTCGGTCTCCTCCCTTCTCCAAATCCCACTATAAATATCAGGACCTTTAGAACCCATCACCAGCATGAAAATTTCCCAACCCAGGTTTGGATCTTCTTCTGAGTACAGTGCTCAAAATCTTAACCTACATGTTTATCTATTTATACTGGGCTTTCTGTATAGGGGGAATGTGGTTATATTTCAGCCCATTATTGCCTATGACAGACTGAGACATATTTTAACTTAAATCATGTTTTTCTCTCTTTCTAATATTTATTGAATGCTTCCTACTGAATGCCTCACACTGTTCAAAGTGTTTTATATGCGTTAACTAATTTAATCTCATAACAACCCTATGTAGTAACTACTGTTTTCCTCATTTCACAGTTGAAAAAACTGAGGTAGAGCAGTTAAATAACTTGCTCAAGATCACTCAGTAAGTGGCAAAGCTGGGAAACAAACCAGGTAGTCTGGCTCCAGAGTTTATACTCTTTTTTTAAAAAAGATTTTATTTATTTGACACAGAGAGAGAGATCACAAATAGGCAGAGAGGCAGGCAGAGAGAGGGGGAGCAGGCTCCCCACTGAGCAGAGACCTGATGCAGGGCTTGATCCCAGGACCCTGAGATCATGACCTGAGCTGAAGGCAGAGGCTTAACCCATTGGGCCACCCTGGCACCCCCAGAGTTTATACTCTTAACCATTAAGTTATAGATAAAAGTTGATGTGAAATTTAAGTTTAGAAAGAAAGCTAATGTTTTATGTCAGAAGTGGCTCCCAGTTCTCACCTTAAACAGAAAATTCACAATGGTTCTCAAATGATAAAGTATACAGCAATTATCTGGAGAGACTTCTGGAAGTTTTTGGGCCCGTACTCCTGAAACTTACTTAGCAGAACTGGGGTAGGGTCAAGAATCTGCATTTTGACACTCAGGTGATGTGATACACACGGTTTTATGGGAAACACTTTTAGGGACTCAATTGTAGATGGTAAACCGTAAAGTCCAAAGTGCAGGAAACTTCTCTGTTACATTCACTAGGACATACTGAGCACCAAGTATAATACCTAAGATCTAAAATGCACTCAATTGCCAACTATACCTCAATTAAAATTTTTTAATAAAAATAAATGCACTGTTAATATCCTAAATAAATGGTATTCAACAGTATATATCATGTCTTTATAAAACAGTTAATATCCCAATTCATTTAAGGTCTACCTACTAGTGATATGTCCAAGAAGCAATAGGGTTTTTTTCTTACCTGCAATTGCAAAAAAAGAGGGAACTGGCAATGCCTCAATGATTACAATGGAAATTTGGAATGCAATAATTCAGAAAACACACATATACACACAAACCAAGCTCAAAGCAGTTTAAAAGTAACTTTCCTTTGTTATATGTAACAAGATAATAGGATAGGCTTAACACCAGCTATAAATAGTTCTTTGCAAACATCATCATCATACCAAAGAAACCTAAACTCAAGGGCTCTTTTGTTTATTAAGCATTTACAATGTTAAAATCGGTATGAAAAATAGTGAAAACAGTTTCAAGAGTATCTGGGAATTTATATCCAATGTTTCTAAGGTAGTTTTTAGAATGGGAAAACAGAATCCCTCAGAACAACTGAAGACTTTTTAATAACCACAGAGTAACCATATGCCCTAAGAACTTGGTCACCAAAAACCTGGTTTCTAAGCCTGGCTTTGCAACGGATTACCTGTGAGAGCCTAGGCAAGTCACATGACTTCCCTGGTCTTAATTTCTTCTTCCACAAAATAAGGAGATTGGACAAGATAATTTTTCTGTGGGCCCTCCTTGAATTACAACACCCAGATGGAAAACAGAGTTACTGAAGAAAAAATAAATTAAGATCAGGCTCTGTTGCATCTCTGTCCCACATAAATATCAACTTCTTTCAATTTTTCCCATGTAGGAAAATACTGGAGGGCATCTGGCTTCAGGAAGCATGGTTGACTGCTATGTCATCAATAGCTGAGAAAAACAGCTAGTGAAGGAGGAGGCTTTATGAGAGAAAACCTTGAATCAGAAGGAAAAAAAGAGACCTGACCTTGATTGGGCAATGAGGAATTATAACACAAGAGAACTTAGCTGGAAGGCATAAACTAGGGCAGGAAAACAAAACCAAGGGCAGAGGAAGATGCTCTTAGAACACAGGATATGATAGCAAGCATGATCAGAAGGGGAAAGGGCAAAGAGCACACTTAATGGGGTTTTTTTGGTATCCTAAACTAAGGGGGGAAGTGGTAATATATGTAGCAGTCTGAGAGTAACGGAAGCTGAGACCCCAAAAACGGAAAGCAGAGTGCAGACTGTTTCTACCTTGCAAGGTCAAAAACAGCAGCTAAAGAGGCCACGGGAGCTTCTGGTTGCAAACTTGTAGATCCTTTAGCCACTAGAGCCTACTGGTTACTTTATACGATTTGAAAAAATCAGTCTCACCTTAAATTCCTGGTTTAAGCCCTTGATTCTGACAAGAGTCTGTACTGCAGGACAGACTCAGCACAGATACATCACTGCCTTCTGTGGTTTGTACATTCTTTTTTTCTTGCCTGTCAGAGTGGCAATGCAAGCACTAAGCTCTTTTAAGCTTGGAACATTCAGGCAAGGCACCCTTCTTCCCCCTTCCATCCCTAATTTAACAACCTTTCAATCAAACCAAAGGCAAGGGAACAGGCAGGAGCCGAAAGGCTCTGTCTTGTTTATTCCTCAACATTCCCGTCCTCATCTCTTCAGCTGGCAGGAAGCATGAGCAGGAGTGTTCAGTAACAATTCAGGGCAACCGCAGTTGCTAAGAGCCATTTCTGGTCTCTCCTAGAACTCTGGGAAACAGCACAGTGAAACCTTCCAGAGAAAGGTGTGGTGGAGCCTAAGCAGGATCCCATGAAGGGAAATCCACATTCTTGGCTGATAGGAAATTCCCTCAGCCACAGCCCAAGATACTTAACTAGATGAGAAAGAAGGTCCTGAGGTGGATAATTTGAATACTCAAATCTCCCTCATTAGCTAGTGGTAGATACATGACAATTCTACCCTACAGCACAAACTATTTTCTCCAGTTTCCAAGGTGGGAGTGGGGAGGGAAGGGGCAGGTGGACATGGTTAGGGGGGAGACATCAGTTGAGACACTTCCCCAAGTTTTATGAGTTTTCTTCATGACAGCTCCCAGCTCAGATTATACAGTTCCCAGATTATATCAAAACATCTGTTTTGCTGTTTTAGTTCTGTTGGTATCCCCACATAGAAGAAACATTCCAAGCCAATTAAGGCATAGGCAAGCCTGTAACTCAGAGAGAAAATCTTAAGTTTTCAAAGACTTAGCATACAAGCTATAATAGTAATCATCACTGAGCCCCTCTTATACTCTAAACCCTGGAGTCCATATTTCCCAAAATCTGATCTGCTCTAAGATTCCTAGCCTTCTTCCCCCTTAAGTCTTCCCCTCCTCCCATTCTAGAAACACTCTCTCCCTGAACACTGTTTTCATCTCCTAGCAACTTCCTAACATTTACTTAAATAATTATTTCAATGATCAAAGGCTTTATGGAAAAGCACCCCTAGAAACAGACTGTTCAAAAAGGTTGAGGAAATAGGGAAAGGAACTAAGAAACCTGTTTTGGCTTACAGTAACATCAAACTGCAAAGCAACTTTCTGCTTCTGAAAGTATTTCCCAGCAGTTTTCTTTCTTCCCAAAAGTGAAGCAATCTCTCCCCCTTTTCTCTCTCATTCCATTGCCCTACTGTCAGTCTCCTTGGGAGACAAGGCTTATATATCACAGCTCCATTATAAAGGGGCAAACCTCCCTGACACCAAGGTGCTTTCCCAGCTGAATATACTGCATCTTTCAGCCCAATTATAATCTGAAGGGCAGCCACCCAACTGGTCACTGGACCTCCAAGAGAAAACAAGTTCCATTTGCTACTCTATTGGAGACTATCATAGACATTTAGACTTAAATCCAACATGAAGCTCAGCACCGTTAATCCTTTCACCTGCAGATGACTTTTAGGCCTACAAGACTGGGACATGAAATTAATAGTTCTAAACAGAAAGGAAAGATTTCATGTTCCTTTCACTCTCCAAAGTGGCCACTTTTCAGGGTTCCTGGGTGACTCCATGGATTGGGCAACCGCCTTCGGCTCAGGTCACTATCCCAGTGTCCTGAAATAGAGACCCACATCGGGATCCCTGCTAGGCAGTAAGCGGGCTTCTCCCTCTGCCTGCCCCTCCCCCTGCCTGTGCATGCATGCGTGCATACTCTCTCTGTCAAATAAACAAACAAACAAACTAACCCTAAAAAAAAGTGGCCACTTTTCAGCACAGGAATAACAGTGATTATGGACATGGATATATGGCAAGAGTTTATTGCAGCCAGATGTAGGGATCAGTCTAATGGGCCTGGAACAGAAGCAAGAACTGGTACTCCTAGGCCTCTTTAAAACAGTATTATCCATCTGTACCCCAGAGAAAATGGTAAATCACAGCCAGCACAGGACAAGCCATGCCAGTAGCCAGCTGGAACTTGATGCTGCTGAGGTGGACTATAGCATCTGTCACCTAAACACAGGCAGCTTTTCTTTGGCAGCTGCCTCCGGTGAAAGGGAATGAACCATTGTGTTATTAGTGGAAGAAAATTCACAGCCCTGTTACCAGGGAAGCCCAGATGTTGCTAAGAGCTACAGATGTGCCGGAGGCAAAGACCAAAATACCTACAGCAAAGAAAGCACAAGCTACCACTGGAATCCAGGCACGGAGAGGGCACCACCACACAAACATACACATGCAGCCTCTATTTATTAACACTTACATATGGAAATAGGTATTCCCTGTTGCAGCTGATGTAATTACAGAGAAACCAATTTATACTGCATCTGCTGGGATCAGCTGAAAGCAAAGGGTGAGCAAACACAGAGCGGAAAAATCAAGAGACAATGAAGAGCTCATCACCAGGCCAGCCGCTTTGCAGGAAATTGTAAGCTGCTGAAGTTTAAGGCAGCCTGAGCTGACCCTAGACTGACACCTCCTCTGCTCCAGCTCTGCAAGCTCTATTTCCTGAGACATGAACTAAGATCATCTTCCCAGAGGAGGAGAGCCCCTCCTGGGGCTGCTAGCACCTGTCCTTCCAACTCAAGCAGAAGGTAAGGTATCATTACACTGTTTGGTAGCTATTAAACCACCAGGACACTTTGATTACCAATAGCTGAGGGAGATACTTGGCCAAAAACTGTACCTTTAGTAGCCAAACAATCTCTTTCAAGGCCAAACATGCATAGCCACAACGCTAACTCGTAAGACCTGATTAAATACCTCTTAGTACAGTCAGTACCTCTTGCTCACTTCTTTACCTGCCCCTTCACTCTTTGGTAGGTACCAAAAGAACACTTGGCAGATATCATTCCATGAGACTTATTTAACCATTTCTCTTCCAGAAACCCAGCAGCACCATTTATTCCATTAAGACGAGCACTCAACTGAAACCCTATCATCAACTTACAAAGTTTATCAATGACTCTGAGGATAAAATACAAGCAAGCTGGCAGCCACATAAAGGTTGATGCCCATGTCCAGCAACAAGTGTCTGAGGGTGGGACAAGGACAAGGTGGCAGGTTCTCCAACTTAAAGAGAAAATTCATTCTACCAAGTAGCTGCCCCCAACAATAGATATTCTCCAAAATGTCCAGGCCTGCTGTTAATGAATCTGTAGAGAATCCCCTAATTATGAACAAAACCACATTATCATTACCAGCTGCTCTGACCTTGTAATTGGTCATTACCCACAAACTAATGAGCCTCCCACAGAGTGCACAAAGCATTTGGTGGTTAGTCCAGGGCAGTTCTGACTGGCAGTAGGCAGCCAGATCTGGCCACCTCTTACCTTTTCAGACTTGACTTTCTTTAGCGGGCGACACTCATTCTCCCCTTCCTCTGGCTCCGGTTTAGCTCCCAAAGGATTGAGCGCTGCCCCAGGCTCAATAGCTATACTCCCAAGTGGCTCCACAGCTCCTGTATCCACCCCTGCACTTCCATCATACTGACCAACCCGTCCTCCCAAGGGAACTGGCTGGAGGACCCCAGGATCCTTTTCTGAACAAGTCCCCACTCCTTCGCTTCTCTCCTTCTTGCTCTTAGATGAGCTGTTCTCCTTCTCCTTTTTGGAGCCGGCTACACTGCGGGATGCCTTAGCCGCCTTCTCTGAGCCCTTGGGAGCAATAGCAGCAACCAGGCTTCCTGCATTGGCACCATCTCCTGAGCGTCCCTGCACCTCTTTCTTGCTAGCTGCCCCCTCACTTGGAGTGAACAGGGAAGTCCCTGGAGTGGGTTTGCTAGTGTCTTTGCCACTCTTATTCCTTTTGGATTTTGATTTGCCTTCCTTCCCTTGAGGACCTGGCACTGGGGTCACAAACTTGATGTTGTCTGGTAGTGTGGCCACAGCATTGGGAGCCGGTATCCCCACCTCCTTTGAGCCTGACATTTCCAGTTTCTGCTGGTCCTTTTCCAGATCGGCGTCCAGGTCAATGATGAGATTCCCTACTCCAATGTCCCATTCATCCCCACTGTCGTATGTCTCAACCGGGTTTGCATCCACTCCTTTCCCTCCGGAGGCTCCACTGCTCAAGGACATCTTAGAGTCAACGTCCCACCTCAAGATTCAAGGCTCTTCCTTGCCCCCAGCTTTCCTATTTTCAGCTTCAGCTATGTTCTCAGACCTGTCACATTGGTCAGTACATGCCCAGTGGACAACATCATTGCTGGAAAAAGAAAATTTAAAGAGCTGTTAAAGGAAACAATACAGGCAAGGAGACAGCCTGAAATAAACTCCCACACAAAACAGACTATTCCTAGGGGGCTATCACATCACAATGGACAAGACAAACAGGTTCAATTGTATTTCTAACCAAGTCACATTGGACCAGGGAAAAGTTAATTCCCGCTCCATCTCCCCAGGGGAGAGTACAGTATTTCCAATTGCCCGGAGAGTCTGTATAAGTCTTAACTACGGGTCCTTTAGAGTTAGTTTCCCATTCCCCAGAGACTAATTCTACTACCACCGCCAGCTGGCAATCCTCCCTCAATCAATACAGGCCCTGGCACATAACAGATTCAAGCTCTAGCACAACTGTACTCATATCCCCTTTCTCCTTGCTTCTTCTTGAATTATCAGAGACTCAGAACATGGACTTGCAAAGGCTGTAAAAGCCCTCTATTAACAGAGTCTGTCCCTACTAAAAATAAAAAGGATTCCTTGTCATTCTACTGTTTTGGGGGGAAAAATCTTATTATGGATAAGAGCGAAAGAGAAAAAGCAAGCAGAACGAGAAAAAATATAACATTAGGATAGAGGCCAAATATTGCAACTAAAGGAGGCAATCATCAGAGAGGACTCAACTACTCAGCTTAATTTCAGTTAAATAAGCCTTATTCATCTCAAGGTTTCAAATTATGTCCAAATAGCATAATGCACTGTAACCTTTCCCACGTCCCCCTAAAATATCTACGAAGACAAACACACACATAAACACACACACAAAAATTGTACCCTGACTAAACACTCTAAAACCCCTAACACCGGAGTATGAAATAACTCTTCACAATTTTATATAAGATTGTTGGCATGGTGGGGCACCTGGATGGCTCAGCCATTAAGTGACTTTGGCTCAGGTCATGATCCAGGGTCCTGGGATGGAGCCCCGCATCAGGCTCCCTGCTCGGCGGGAAGCCTGCTTCTCCCTCTCCCACTCCCCCTGCTTGTGTTCCCTCTTTTGCTCTCTCTCTCTCTCTGTCAAATAAATAAATAAAATCTTAAAAAAAAAAAAAAAAGATTGTGGGCATGGTATTGATAAATATCAAGGTCTCACCACATGAAACAGAGATTGGCTAAAAAAGAGCGGGGACAGAACAATTTGTAACACTCCAGTCTCCCAGCTCATGAGACTTTGAGAGTGTACCATCTAGAAAACCTGGCAGTCAAGAAACACCACCCAGATATTACTTTATGACAAAGTGAAAGAGTTCTGTTCTTGCTCACTCCCCTGTCCACCATCTTTCTATATCTATTTAGAAAAGAATGCTCATAAGATAAGAGAGCAAAGAGCAAACCAGTATGGCACAATGAATCCTATAAAGTGGATTTCCAACAGTAAATGCTACGGATAGGACAGAGACACGACAAATTTTAATTTTTCACCTACTCTCTCGAGACAACATCAAAGAACCAGGGTGCAGTTACAAGAGAAGATATCAGAGCTCCTGGGTGGCTCAGTTGGTTAAGCGACTGCCTTTGGCTCAGGTCATGATCCCAGAGTCCTGGATCAAGTCCTGCACCGGGCTCCCCACTCAGTGGGGAACCTGCTTCTCCCTCTCACTCTAATGCTCTGCCTACTTGTGCTCTCTAGTTGTCAAATAAATAAATATTAAAAAAACAAAACAAAGAAACAAAAACAAAAGAAGATATCCTCCAAGACAGCAGAGCTGCCCCAAGTGAATGCTTGCTAGTAACTGGGATTTAAGAGAAAAAGGTGTGCAAGTTAATTTGCCATTTAGCTGTAGATCTGAGGGAAAAAATACATCCTTTACACAAGTAGAGAGCTTAGTACCATTAGGAACAACTATTGCTGGCATTGAGTCTACAGAGATCCTACTTCGTAAAAGGAAGAGCAATCTGTCGGGGGGTGGGGCGGGGGCAGCATGGTGTAGGAACTATGAAAAAATGCCACCCACAAGGTAAAGGAAACATTATCCCTGAAGTCAGAGAAATGATACCTCTGAAAATATCTAGAATTTTATTTATTTTTTAAAAGATTTATTTTATTTATTTGAAAGAGACAGACCAAAGAAAGAAAGAAAGAAAGAAAGAGACAGACAGACAGACAGAGAGAGCATGAGTGGGGGGAGTGGGGGAGAAGCCGACTCCCTGCTAAGCAGGGAACCTGACATACGACCTGATCCCAGAACGCTGGGATCACGATCTGAGCTGAAGGCAGATACTTAACCGACTGAGATACCCAAGTGCCCCAAATATCTGGAATTTTAAGGAAATTTTTGTTGAAATGTTTGGAATTCTCAATACCACCTAAGAAGACTTGGCTTCCAGTAAATATTAGTATAGCACACCTTTGTTCATTCATTAAAAAAAATTGTATTTATTACCTACTAGTGCTAGGCTCTAAACTAGGTGCTAGGAATACAGCAGTGAATAAGTGAGTAAGGCAGTGGAAAATGGTACTGGAAATAATTCTATTATGAGGGACGAGTATTTCTAGAAAAGGGAATGCCAACTGAATCTGCACTATAGTGCATCATTAAAGCATAGTTCTTTCCAACATCATAATTTATTACTGCTGCAATCTTTGCAATTGTGGCAAGGCTTAGAAGATAACACATTCACATTCACCTAAAACTCACCCACTTTCCTCCCAAGCTGCCATATCACCAGTATGTAATTTAACCATTAAAATAACCCGATGTTTGTTTAACCTCAGAAAAACAAAACTTTCAAGATTTTCCTCTAAAGAACAAAACAAATGAACACAACCTTCCTCTAGAAAGCAGGAATATGATGGAACAGAGACTATTGGGGAAAGAATATAAAGTACATAAAAATGACAGTACTCAGAGAGCTTATGACAGTTCTCACTTTACTGTACTGGATGACCTGTCATATGGAGCAAGATAAAAGAAGCATGCCCATAAGGAAAAGACAGCATTAAGAAGAAAATAGGCAGAAATGAAAGGATATGAACTTAAGACAAAAGGATATGAGGATATGACTTTTTTTTTAAAGATTTTATTTATTTATTTGAAAGAGAGAGATCACAAGTAGGCAGAGACAGGC
Source organism: Mustela putorius furo (assembly GCF_011764305.1). Taxonomy (NCBI): domain Eukaryota; kingdom Metazoa; phylum Chordata; class Mammalia; order Carnivora; family Mustelidae; genus Mustela; species Mustela putorius. Next base: position 8,175,026 of record NW_025422045.1, on the reverse strand, counting down.
AGAGAAACAGAGAGAGGAGGAAGCAAGCTCCCTGCTGAGCAGAGAGTCCCATGCAGGACTCACTCCCAGGACCCTGAGATCATGACCTGAGCAGAAGGCAGATGCTTAACCCACTGAGCCACCCAGGCACCCGAGGATATGGCATTTTTTAAAAAAGGAAGAAGGAAACAAAAAATGCACTACCTATTAAAATTCACAGAAATATCAAGAAAGCACAGAACTGAAACTGTGGGAAACGATTTAGTAAACTACAAGAAAACTTGAGATATTTTCCTAGAACGTGAAGAAAAAGGACAGCAAAAAGAAAATGAGAGGAATGTTGAGAGATATACCACCATTTAATAGCAGTGAAAAGAAAACTGAGGAAACTAGAACAAATGGGAGGTAAGCAACCCATTAAGACATAACAAATGAATAGGATCTTTATCTGAAAAAGATCCTGCATGCAGACTGAAAAGGATTACTGCTCTTTCAGCAAAACCCATTTTTTAAAAAAGATTTTATTTATTCATTTGACAGAGAGAGAGCTCACAAGTAGGCAAAGAGGCAGGCAGAGAGCGAGGAAGGGAAGCATGCTCCCCAGTGAGCAGAGAACCCGATTCGGGGCTCGATCCCAGGACCCTGGAATCATGACCTGAGCCGAAGGCAGAGGCTTTAACCCACTGAGCCACCCAGGTGCCCCAGCAAAATCAATTTAAAAAAACAAACTTACACACCTTCTGGCAAAATTTTCTAATTATAAGGACAAAAATTGGGCCAACCTCAGGCTGCTCTACAATAGTAAATGTTAAAAAAGAATGAAAAATCTACAGAATTTGAAGAAAAAAGTTGTTAGTCAAGTCTTACACAAAGTCAAGTTGTTTGTCATGTATAAAAGTAATAGGGGCACCTGGGTAGCTCAATCAGCTGGTCGTCCAGCTCTTGGTTTTGGCCCCGGTCATAACCTCAGGGTTGTGGAATGGAGCCTGTGTCAGGTGCTCAGTACACAGTCTGTTTGTCCCTCTCCCTCTGCTCCTCCCCCAATCCCCTGCTCTTGTGTGTGCTCTCTTTCTCTCTCTCTCAAATAAATACTTTAAAAAAAGGGTAACAAATTTTCAGTTATGTAAAACACGTATATATCTGTCTTGTTAAAAAACTATCTAAAGCCCTAAAATCATTTCAGTAGCATGAATGTTAATAATTCTTGTCAACACAAATACCAACTGAATTTTGTAATCTAAAGAGTAAAACTGGATGAAGATATTAAAAATTATTCCTGAAAAAAATCTGAGATAAAATCAATGCCTATAATAATGTAGAACCCAAAGTTCAGCCTTAATACTAGCAAGAAAAGACACTTCCTCAAATTCCTCTTGTCCCAATTCTGTATGTCCTGGCAAATTGTTTTGTTTTTTCCTAGTAAACAAGATATACTGCCATTATTATTATTTTTTTAATGTGATTCTTCTCAAAGGGGAGCTGGAGATGAAAATTTGAACATCTGGTAGTCTGTGATCATTTCCAGGTTCTGCATTTTAAGTGATATTCATTAAACAGAAAGATGTCCAAGAGTATACTGAAAGATCAAAAAGCCATTTTTCATAAGAGCAAAGGTCTTACAAATACAAAGATTAAGATATTCCTTAGTTTGGAAAGGAGAATACCAAAGGGAGACAGGTTGGTGAGCTTCAAGTATCTGGTTGAAATGTGGGAGAGAGAAATTATCCTGTGATGCTGAGGGTAGAAAACAGGACAAGTGAATAGAAGTTACAGAATTGACAGATCGTTTGGGACACGTGGGTGGCTCAGTCCGTTAAGCACCTGCCTTTGGCTCAAGTCATGATCCCAGGGTCCTGGGATCAAGTCCCACCACCAGGCTCCGTGGCTCAGCGGGGAGCCTGCTTCTCCCTCTGCCTGTCTCTCCCCCTGCTTGTGCGTGCTCTCTCTCTCTGACAAATAAATAAAATCTTAAAAAAAAAAAATGACAGATGTTTTAACTTAGGAAGAAATTCAGTTATTTCCAACAATAGCCCACAATGCTTAATGAAGCCATATCTTTATCACTGAAAATAGTGAGCAGAAAAAGCATAATCATCTGTCAAGCAAATAACATTAAGAATTCCTCTATGTGTGGTAGGGGGTAGTCTGGATATGCCTAGGGCCTTTTTCAAATCTATAATTCTATTAAGGTATCTACCAAAAAGTGCTTTCCTTCCTAGAAAACCAGCCAGCATTTCTGGACCAGGATACAAACAAAGAAAACATATCCTGAGGACTGATCTTTAGTAGTCCCAATGTTCTTTTGAGAGTTACTGTCCTATTTTTAAGGGTATTAAGAGTTTTCATAAGTAGTACTTTTAACCAGGTGACTTTTCAGAAATCCAGTCTTCCAAACCTCACAGGCTTCACAGTAACTTTAGTGGTACATTTCCAAAGATAAATTGTAAAATTGCCAAGGATTCTTTAATCAGCCTGACTGCAGCAGCCAAACCACTTCCCATCTGCTCCCTACAGCTTCCCTGGCTTTAGACTGCTAATAATCAATTCTCTGACAGGTCATTGCAGAGATGTTTAACCCCAGGAGGTAGGGCAACTAACATGCTTGCTGGAAATGAAAAGCACTGACCTCTTGCTTCCATGGCAGAGAAACTGCAGAATGAGGAGAACCAATACCTTAGAGAGACCACAAGCCACTTTCAACTTGAGAGCTTCTGTAAATACTTTCCTCCCTCTTCTCTCCCTCTGCCTAAATGTACTGCACTTCCTCATTTAGGACCACATTTCACCAGATTCTGGAATTACTTGTCAGTACCATTCATTATCTGTTCTAGCACCTGATCACCAACAACTCCTATCTGCACGAATATAGCTAAGGAACTAAGATAGGCCATGTTAATCATTCCCCATATCCTGTACCTATACCAGCAAAAATTGAAATCCCAGTTTCTTCTCTAGAACCCAATTCCATCTCTCAAACTCCAAGCCCACAGACTAGTTTGCAATCACATATTTTGGGTCATTGTTTACTTTTTTAAGGCACATGCCAAACATCACGCTACTTTCCTACCTCAGGAATGTACAAGAACTTCAAGATGGCTGAGAATAAGAGTCTTCATGTGAGGTCTCCCCACTGCCCAGAGGACATAAGCAGCGACTGACCCTACTGATGTTCAAACATAGTAAGGACAGTACTTCTCCCTAGAGGACTATAAAGAGAGAGTATCTCTTTAAACTGCCAACTACCCACAGATAATCTGATCTAAGAAGCAAATAGTCCAATGCTGTTGTACTCTAAGTTTATCTGTCTACCCCTCTTCTTATGGGTTTTGGATCAATCTTCTTATAGGCTTTATCATGAGTGAGAAGCAGCTGTATGTAGGTATAATCTGCTTGGGACCATACAAGTCATACACATTTAAACATGAGAGTGATCTGTCTGGCTAGGTAGTTCCCTCCAAAAGCTGTATGGTAAAAAAAAAAAAAAAGAAAGAAAGAAAGAAAGAAAAAATGCTATACCCAATTTTAAGAAGATAGCATGGTCTAGAAAATAAGCACTGAACTTAGAATCAAGATATGATTTCTGGGGCACGTGGCTGGCTCAATCAGAAGAACATGCGACTCTCGATCTTGGGGTTGAGAGTTTGCCCCATTTTTTTAGAGATTATTAAAAAAAACTTAAAAAAAAGTGATTTCTGGGGGTACCTAGTTGGCTCAGCAGTACAGTAGGTGACTCTACTTTTATCTTTTTTCTTTTTTTTTTTTTTTTTAAGATTTATTTATTGGGGCACCCGGGTGGCTCAGTGGGTTAAGCCTCTGCCTCTGGCTCTGGTCATGATCTCAGGATTCTGGGATGGAGCCCTGCATGGGGCTCTCTGCTCAGCAGGCCCCAACCTGCCTCACTGCCTACTTGTGATCTCTCTGTCAAATAAATACATAAAATCTTAACAACAAAAAAAGATATATTTATTTGAGAGTGTGTGGAGGTGAGGAGGGGGCGATCTTAAACAGACTTCACACTGAGTATGGAGCCTGACTTCAGGCTCAATCTCGCAATCCTCAGATCATGACCTGAAACCAAGAGTCGAATGCTTAACTACACCACCAAGCACCCCATTTTTTTTTGTTAAGGCTGATTTACTGGAGCACCTAGGTGGCTCAGCTGGTTTTAACATGAACTCTTTTTTTTTTTTTTTTTAAGATTTTATTTATTTGACAGACAGAGATCACAAGTAGGCAGAGAGGCAGGCAGCGAGAGGAGGAAGCAGGCTCCCCACTGAGCAGAGAGTCCAATGCGGGGCTCGATCCCAGGACCCTGGGATCATGACCTGAGCTGAAGACAGAGGCTTTAACCCACTAGGCCACCCAGGTGCCCCCTAAGAAGAACTCTTGATTTTGGCTCAGGTCATGTGATCTCATGGGTCATGAGATCGACACCCCAGTCAGCTCCATGGTAGGTGGGGAGTCTGCTTCAGATTCTCTCCTTCTGAACCTTCCCTGCAACTCTAAAATAAATCAGTCTTTTGAGAGAGAGAGAGAGAGAGGAAGCACGTGCACATGGAGGGAGAGGGAAATCGTGAATGTCAAGCAGACTCCCTGCTGAGCAAAGAGCCAGAGGTGGGGCTTGACCTCACCACCCTTAGATCTTGACCTCACCCAAAATCAAGTTGGAAGCTTAACTGACTGAGCCACCCAGATGCTCCCTAGAGCATGCTACTACTCTTGATCTCAGGGTCATGAGTTTGGGCCTCATATTGAGTGTAGAATTTACATAAAGGAAAAAAAAGAGAGAGAAAGATGTGATTTCTGGACTCAAATTTTCACTGACCCTAAGCCAAGTTGCTTCATTAAATATTCTCATTTATCAAATGGAGCAAGCGTCATTCCATGAATTCTAAGCATATTATAAGCATACAAATTGAAAAATGTAAGACAACTCAAAAATATAAAATGACCCAAATATTCTTACATTGTTCTAGTGTCTGAACTTAAAGTGTCTGCACTGCTTCACAATTAGATTTTATACAGAGTATCACAGTATTTAAAAAGAAAAAAAAGGAAAAATGTTTAAAATTTTTTTTACAAAATTATATAGTACTGATATTAACCTAAGTTCTATGAAAGAAAAATGGCAACCCATTTTCTTCTTTCTTTTTTTTTTTTTTAAGATTTTATTTATTTGACAGAGAGCACAGAATGGTAGAGGGAGAGAGAGAAGCAGGCTCCCCACTGAGTAGGAGGTCCAATGAAGAACTTGATCCCAGGACACTGGAAGCATGACCTGAGCTGAAGGCAGATGCTTAAATGACTGAGCCACCCCAATGGCCTGGCAATCCATTTTTCTTCCATGAACTCAGCAGTCTGAATTTTCTCTTTAGGATACTCCTTAACTTCAGGTGTGGCTCAAAACCCTACACTACAATGACAAACTCTGTTTTCCTTCAAAAATCCTCTAGGGCAAAGGTACCCATCTCAAAACTCTCTTTTATCACCTGTTCCTATCCACTAGGTTGTTGACCCCACTGATAGGACCAGGGGTCCTAATAGACCAAATCTGAATTGTGTGAGATTCATGGGTCTGATGCCCCAGGGAAAGGTCAATAAACCAATGGGAGTTGCTACAAGAAAACTGTATTATACCATCTTCCCTCAATTCCAGAGGCCTTCCTGAAATCAGTTTGTGCTTAGCCAGCCCCTGGTGAGGCTAGTACAACATTTAAACCACCCTCAGTGGCTCTGAGCTTTACCCAGCTGGAAGAACAGGCATCTCCCTCTCCACCTGCCACACTTCACAGCTCACTTATCAACTGAATTTCCACCTAAGGCTTTAACGAGAAACAATCAACTTTCCTCTGGGCCTCTCCCTTAATTTATTACATTAATTACTGTAACAAAGGAACTGTGTCATCTCCTCAAGTACCATAGCTCTAAGCTTATATCTCCAATGGGGGATCAGATAAAGAACAGACTAACAATGCCAATTTGAGAAGACGGATCCAATTCAACAGGGCTCATCTGACCATGTATCACCTAAGGACAGAAGAGTAAAAAGTATAGCATCTCTCTGTCCCTAAGTGTTTTATGCTACATCTCATGAACACTTTTATGGTCCTCACAGGCTGCTGTTCTCTGACAAAGATTATGAGGCTTGACCTGTTTCATTTCACAGAAGCAACTGACACTTCCACCAGGACACAGCTATTCAACAGGGCTCAGGCTTAGAGCCTTGGTGTTTGCTGATACTGCTCTGTGCCAGCATACATCTCACAATAGGCTAAACAGCATACCAAATATGTAAACAGTTCAGTCCCAGCTCTACAGGGATTCATTCGGTGGAACCAGTGCACAGAGAACTTTTTTTTTTTTTCAAAGATTTTATTCATTTATTTGACACAGAGAGATCACAAGTAGGCAGAGCAGCAGACAGAGAGAAAGGGGGAAGCAGGCTTCCCGCTAAGCAGAGAGCCCGATGCAGGGCTTGATCCCAGGACCCTGAGACCATAATCCGAGCTGAAGGCAGAGGCCTAACCCTCTGAACCACCCAAGCTCCCGTCCACAGTCCACAGAGAACTCTTATCAAGATCTATGGGTAAGTAGGCCAAGAAGCAGAAGGCAAAGATCATCTAAATAATAAAGCTCCACTAATCCCCTTTCCCTAATTGGAGGACTGTACAGCTTTTATAATTTAGTTTGACTCCCCAGAAGTAAACTTTCTATGCTAAAGCGAAAGAGGTGCTCGAATTCTCAGGAAAAAAGTGAATAGTGGAGATGGCTAGGAATCAGATCTAAGAAATCAGCCCTCCACACAGAACTGTTGCGTGAAAGCTTTTCTCTATGTCAATCATCTATCTATAAAATACGTGACAATGTGGGAGAAGTTCATGGGCACAAGGGAAAGGAAATAACCCAAGAATTTCTCAGGAAATACAAGGAATTACCTTCACTTTTTATAGACCTCACCTCCCTTCCTAAACTGTACACAAGAGCTACTATGCTTTTGTAACTCTAAAGAGCAAAGAAAAACTCTCTATCAAAAGGTACTATTCACTGTTAGCCATTAAAAAATGGTGGAATCCACATATACACCCATAAGGCTACCCAATACTTCTTCAGTCCTAGCTCATTTCCACACTGTCCTTTGCACCACACTCTTACCTTACTGCCTCATGGCTTTTACCTGAAAGGTATTCCCTGTGCACATTCTACCTCCCAATGTGTGGAATGACTTGATTAATATTTGTTTCCTCCATTCGAATGCAAGTACCCTGAGGGCAGGGACTATTCTTTTTTGCTCACCACTGTATCTTAATAACAGTGTTTGGTTTACTGTCAGCCCTCAATAAATATTTTGGTCAATAAATGAGGGAGGGATGGACGCCTGGGTGGCACAATTGTGGTTGGGCAACCAACTCTTGATTTCAGCTTGGGCTGTGATCTCAGGGTCACGGGACAGAGCCTCACGTTGGGCTCTGCGCTTAGCTCAGAGTTTGCTCGAGATTCTCTCTCCATCCCTTCTGCCCCTCCCTCTCGTGCTCTAAAGTAAATACATAAATCTTTAAAAATATATATATGAATAAATGGATGGGTGGATGGATGGATGGATGAATGAATGAATGAGGGAGTGAACACGGCTTTCTTCTCAAAAGGCAGAATCATAATTGTGTCCAGGATGCCCTTTCTCCTCCCTAGTCTTACTTCAATTTCATTTGTGTCTAGTTACAAACTGTCCCAATTACCTGACAGTCTTCAAACTTACTAAAACAGAATATGGATTCCTCTCTCTAGGAGGAGTCTAGGGGAAATGTTAGGAAACAAAACAGTCTCCACATTTCTTTCTTTCTTTTTTTGGAAAGATTTTATTTATTTATTTGACAGAGAGAGAGACAGAGAGAGGGAGAGAGAGCACAAGCAGTGGAGGTGGGAGAGGGAGAAGCAGGCTTCTGGCTGAGCAGAGAGCCCAAAGCTGGGCTTGATCCCAGGACCCCAGGATCATGACCTGAGCCAAAGACAGACGCTTAACGACTGAGCCACCCAGGTGCCCCTCCACATTTCTTAAAATACCTATGTGCTCCTAAGTGTTCTCTTAACCTTCAAATAGTTTTATCCATACACAACGCAGATGCTCCCCGAAATAGGGCTAGTACACAAATCAGGTGTTCTGGACATAACTGACTCCTGAGAACCCTCATGTATATACTTAAATGTATAATAAATTCTATCAGACTTTAATCACTAATTTTTCACATTTTAAACATCTATAAATCAAAGATGACAGAAGTCAGAAAAGTGGTCATGTCTGTGGGGTTGGTGGTTAATGACTGGGAAGAAGCATGAGGGAATCCTGTGGGGCTGGAAATGTTCTAGATCTTGAACTGGATGGTGGTTATATGGGTGTACAAATATGTAAGAATTGAGTTGTACACTTAAGATTAGTGAACTTAATGTACTTTATTACATGCACATTATATCTTTTTTAAAAAAGCAACACAGTAGGGACGCCTGGGTGGCTCAGTTGGTTAAGCAGCTGCCTTCGGCTCAGGTCATGATCCCAGCGTCCTGGGATCGAGTCCCACATCGGACTCCTTGCTCAGCAGGGAGCCTGCTTCTCCCTCTGCCTGCCATTCTGTCTGCCTGTGCTTGCTCTCTCCCCCTCTCTCTCTCTGATAAATAAATAAAATCTTTAAAAAAAAAATAAAAATAAAAAGCAACACAGTAAATATCTATGAACAAAAGAGCTGCATTACTAGATCATGTTCCTGGTCCTAAAGCAGCATTTTATGCAATCATGGTAAAAGGGAATCATGGCATTAATCTGCACAGGCTAGGATATTATGGCAGAATGATAAGGAAAAGAAAAAAAAAAGGAAAGGAAGAAGCTAACTAATTAAGCATTATTCTATGTTTGACTATATTGTGAGATTTACAAATCCGTTGAAGAATCTGAAAAAATTGGGATGCCTGGGTGGCTCAGTTGGTTGGACGACTGCCTTTGGCTCAGGCCATGATCCCGGAATCGCAGGATCGAATCCCACATCGGGCTCCCAGCTCCATGGGGAGTCTGCTTCTCCCTCTGACCTTCTCGCTCATGCTCTCTCTCACTGTCTCTCTCTCTCAAATAAATAAATAAATCTTTAAAAAAAAAAATCTGAAAAAATTAATGATAGTGATGTAACAAGCCAAAATAAAGAACGTAATTAATGATATTAAATCATGGACAAAACAAAAATTGTACAAGAAAACTTAACAGCAATATACTAAATGGCCCAACAGTGAATAATATGTACTTAACACAATGAGTACATATTTAACCAAAAATGTGACACAACTATAGTAAGACAATTTAGTAAAGAGAGGACAGCAGAAAGCATGTTGTTATTTTGACACAGGAGTAAATCTAAGAAAAAGACTAAAAAGGAGTGCCTAGGTGGCTCAAGTGGGTTAAGCCTCTGCTTTCGGCTCAGGTCATGATCTCAGGGTCCTGGGATCAAGCCTCATATTGGGCTCTCTGCTCCCCTGGGAGCCTGCTTCCCCCACCCCCGCCTCTCTGCCTACTTGTGATCTCTCTCTCCCTATCAAATAAACAAATAGAATCTTAAAATTAAAAAAAAAAAAAAGACTAAGAAGTATAAAGCTGTTACATATAGGGAGTAAGACTTGGTGGTGTCTTGCCAAAATGTCTTATCAAGGTAAAAAAAAGTAGATTACTGATTTTCATTAAAAGCCATAGTGGTACTTGATTTTCAATATAAAGCTTATGGAAAGACAAAAAAAGAAAAGCCTACATATTAATTTGATAAATAAAACACATTTTGGAATAATTACATAAAAAGGATATACTCCCTCAAACATCCCTGGATTTCCTTAACAGGTTATCATAAGGGGTACCTCGGTGGCTCATCTGGTTAAGTGTCTGACTTTGGCTCAGTTCATGATCCCAGGGTCCTGGGATGGAACCCTGCATTGGGCTCCCTGCTCAGTGGGTAATCTGCTTCCCCCTCTCCCTCTGGCCCTACCCTTGCTTGTGTTCTCTCTCTCTCTCACTCTCTCTTAAATAATAAAATCTTTTTAAAAATAGGTTATTGGGGCGCCTGGGTGGCTCTGGGTTAAGCCTCTGCCTTCAGCTCAGGTCATGATCTCAGGGTCCTGGGATCGAGCCCTACGTTTGGCTCTCCCCTTCTCTCTGCCCCTTACCCCCCTCATGCTCCCCCTCTCTCACCATCTCTCAAATAAATCAATAAAATGTTTTTTAAAAAATTTTATGGGAGGGGCGCCTGGGTGGCTCAGTGGGTTAATCCTCTGCCTTCAGCTCAGGTCATGATCTCAGGGTCCTGGGGTCGAGCCCCACATCGGGCTCTCTGCCAGGCAGGGGGCCTGCTTCCTCCTCTCTGCCTGTGTCTCTGCCTACTTGTGATCTCTGTCTGTCAAATAAATGAATAAAATCTTAAAAAAAAAAAAAATCTTATGGGAGATGGAATGACAGCAGAAATGAGGTTAGGTATGGCTATAAAAGGGCAATGTGAGGGATCTTTGTGGTGATAAAACTGCTTTGTATCTTGACTATGGTGGTAATAAAACGGCAGAGAACTAAATATATACACTCAAATGAGTACAAGTAAAACTGAAGAAATCTGAACAAGATGGATAGATTTTATCAATGTCAGTATCTGGTTGTGATACTGTATGGTAGTTTTGCAAGATATGACTATTGGAGGAACCTGGGTAAAGGCTACAAGGGATCTCTCAGTATTATTCTTGTTACTGCATGAGACGCTACAATTATCTCAAATTTAAAAGTTTTAAAAATCATTGAAACAAGGGCATCTAGGTAGGTCAGTTAATTAAGCGTCTGACTTGATTTCGGCTCAGGTAATGATCTCACGGTCGCTACCGTGAGATCTCTCACGGAGCCCCATGGGTTCTGTGCTCAGTAGGGAGTTGGCTTGAGATTCTCTTGCCCCTCCCAGAATGGAGCTCAACTCAGGGCTTGAACTCACAACCCTGAGATCAAGACCTGAGCTGAGATCAAGAGTCAGATACTTAATCAACTGAGTCACGGCAGGCACCCCAATAATATTTTCTGTCTTTAAAAGATGAATTTTTTTTGACAGGTCTTCATTAAAGCCTTTACCTCCTTTGGTCACTGGCTCTGGTATGTGTTTCTTGGGGATCAACAGAACACACAGTTATCCCAAATATAAACAAACCTTGGGTTTACAGAGGGATGTTTATTTTTATCTCTGTTTAATTCTGATTCTCTTCCTAATGTTGCTCACGATTTCCTTGGCAGCACACTGAGCTAATTTTTCTAGGAATAGGCTTACCAAGATTCCTAGTCTTTGGGGGCTTACAAGGGTTAACTATAATTTACTCATTCGAAGAAAGTGGTTTGGACTTTCTAACTTTTTTTTAAGATTTTTTAAAAATTTATTTATTTATTTATTTATTTATTTATTTTTTAAAAGATTTTATTTATTTGACAGAGAGAGATCACAAGTAGGCAGAGAGGCAGGCAGAGAGAGAGAGGAGGAAGCAGGCTCCCTGCTGAGCAGAGAGCCCGACGCGGAACTCGATCCCAGGACCCTGAGATCATGACCCAAGCCGAAGGCAGCAGCTTAACCAAGCGCCCAAAAATTTATTTGACAGAGAGAGATCACAAGTAGGCAGAGAGACAGGCAGAGAGGGGGAAACAGGCTCCCTGCTGAGCAGAGAGCCCGTTGTGGGCCTCGATCCCAGAACCCTGAGATCATGACCTGATTCAAAGGCAGAGGCTTAACAACTGAGCCACCCAGGTACCCTTTCTACCTCTTTTTAAATGTAACACTTGTCCACATTTAAGCTCATCTATTTTTCATCTCTCCCCACCCCCAAGAGCCATGAGACTCTTGAAGTTTATAATCTAACTGATTCAGGAACTAGTTTTAACTACCTAAAAAAGCTTCTGTGAAACATTTATTAAAAGGTCAAATAAGATGAGTGTTTTTCCTTAAGCTCTTCTACCTAGAACAACTTACGAGGATGGTTCCTGGACGTAATATTATGAGGAACCAGCATAGTACAATGCACAAAAAGCCAAAACAAAACAAGGGAAGCAGCAGAAAACCTCAATCCTATTCTTTACTCTCTCTTAGATGCGTAACAATTTCAGGCAAGTCACTGCACTTATTTGAGCTACAGCTGCTTCACCTGTAAAAACATGAGACAATTAATATACTCTATACAGTATAATACTCTCAGTAGAAAATGGGGTAGCCCCCCAACATTAAACTCATTGATATTCCTAAGGAAGTTGAATATTTACTTGAAATAGAACAATAAAAAGACTGTGAATAGCCTCAACAGACACAATCAGGTTTGTGTCTACCTTACAAAAGCTCAGTTTTCAATTTTTGAGTTTTAGAACTGCAGAGAAGGAACTATGGACTGTCAGAAAGTCAGTTTGCTAATATACAACAAAACATTTTCTCCTATTCCATGAGTAAAGTTTTTAAATAGCCTTGGCCTGACTTTTACAAAATTCTCTCAAAGTAAACAATGTCCACTGGTGACAACTTTGTCCACACACAACTACTAATGATTTGTCATATGTGACTTGTTATGTAAACTAACCTATCACCTTAGCCCCAGTAAGTTACATGAACAGTACCAAGTCAACTCAATCTTTACTTTGTATTTTTATCAATTTCCAATAGTTTTTTGTCTCTCCATCTCCAGACCCTTCTTATGGAGAGAATCACATCTGAAATCTACACCAGTCTATTAGTGTAATGATCATGCCACTCACAACTTTAAGTAACAGACTTTCACTAAGAGATTTACAGTTTACCCTTGAATTCCTTCTAAAATCTTGGGTAGAGGTACTTGATCTAATCAAATTTAATGATGTGGGAGAAAAATGTGTTGGAAATACTGAATAAATGTTAATATTTCTGGGATAATTCCTGGAACTTCTTTATATTTTTCTATAATTTTGTACTTTGAAAAAGATTAATTCATGTTCTAACCAGAAAAAAAATAAAAGTTAAGCATCTATCATCATTTGATCCAGAAACTTTAATCTGCTTAGGAGGAGGGGAAAAACAGAAGTGGAAATTCTCTGATGCTTTCATTCCTGAATGGATCCTTCACACCATGATCAAGTAGTCTTACCAATTTTCTAGCTGCCTTTCCATTTCTAACACGTCTCCTTAAAAAAATAAAAACAGGGCGCCTGGGTGGTTCAGTGGGTTAAGCCACTGCCTTCGGCTCAGGTCATGATCTCAGGGTCCTGGGATCGAGTCCCATATCGGGCTCTCTGCTCGGCGGAGAGCCTGCTTCCCTCTCTCTCTCTCTGGCTGCCTCTCCGTCTACTTGTGATTTCTCTCTGTCAAATTAATAAATAAAATCTTAAAAAAAATAAAAAATAAAAATAAAAACAAACAGGAAATTCTGACCATCAGCTGTACAAAGAGGTTTATCGAATTTCGTTTTTTTTCTTTAACCTAATTTCTAGGTGGCACTCACCTATCATCACTTTGTGGGCTTCTTTGTCCTTGAATGAAAATATCTGTATTTTAAAGATAGCTTTCTTTTCTCCACAGCCTCTAAGACTATGCCAAATAACTATCTGTTTTGTACAGTCCTTTTGATCCCTAGCTCTCTTTTAACATGGATTTTTAATACAATGATTTTTTTTTTTAAGATTCCATTCATTTTATTTGACAGACAGAGACCACAAGCAAGCAGAGAGGCAGGCAGAGAGAGAGGAGGAAGCAGGCTCCCCGCTGAGCAGAAAGCCTGACGCGGGACTCGATCCCAGGACCCCGAGATCACGACCCGAGCCAAAGGCAGCGGCCCAACCCACCGAGCCACCCAGGCGCCCCTAATACAATGATTTTTAAGCCTTTAAGTTTGTAGTGGGTTATTTGCTTTCTAAAATCTATTTTTCCTAATGTACATACTTGATCATAGCTCCATTTCTTAAAAGTGAATCCCCATGTGAAAGATTTTGTTCTTCCTCTCCCTGAAGAATGCTACCTTAGTCAATATATGATTACTATTTTTTGTGAGGCTGAGAATCAGATAAGATGATTTTATTTTTTGACTCAGTAAGATGCATGCACAGAGCCCATCACAGAAGTTGTTGGTACGCCATGACTAGGACAGTAATTCTTGAGGCTTCCCAGTTGGCTGGGAGGAAAAGAGCCAAAATATGATTACTATCAAGTAGTGCTGACCTACAGAAATTTTATAAACTGCATATTATTATTATCTGGCCTATTTTTCAGCTTCCTTTTTTTTTAAAAAAAAGATTTTATTTATTTATTTGACAGAGATCACAAGTAGGCAGAGAGGCAGGCAGAGAGAAAGGGAGGAGGAAGCAGGCTCCCTGCCTAGCAGAGAGTCCGATGTGGGGCTCGATCCCAGGACCCTGAGATCATGACCTGAGCCGGAGGCAGAGGCTTTAACCCACTGAGCTATCCAGGCGTCCCTATTTTTCAGCTTCCTTAATCTCCTATAACAGCTCCAACTCAGTCATATTATTTTGATTAAGAATGCGATATTGCTATGTTTTTTCAAAGATTTTATTTATTAATTTGACAGAGAGAAATTACAAGTAGATGGAGAGGCAGGCAGAGAGAGAGAGATAGGGAAGCAGGCTCCCCTGCTGAGCAGAGAGCCTGACGCAGGACTCGATCCCAGGATCCTGAGATCATGACCTGAGCCGAAGGCAGCGACTTAACCCACTGAGCCACCCAGGCGCCCCTCGATATTGCTATTTAAACAGGGATCTCAATCCTTATAAAAATGTAATACCTTGCTGTCTCTATCTTCCCTATGAGGTGCATAGTCTACAAGTACCACATTTCAAGGATTAGTCTCCTTCCATCAAGCACCCAAGATGTGAATTAAATTATTATAGGATTATTTTGCCTACTAAGAAAGAAGGAAAAAAGTTCATAGAAGAGGACAGAAATGGCACTAATCATGTTTACGTCAGTGACACTTTTAAGTAAACCTAAAACTTTCAAGTAAACCTCAGATCACATACTCAGGTACAATGTATATCTGTTGCTGGAAAAAAATGTCACTTCACCATTATGTCACCTACCCCAATGTGATCTTGTTAAAACTGAATTCCCTTAAAAAAAAAAAAAAAAAAAACCACTGAATTCCTTTCTTATATAAAGGCTCAAGAAAAAGAATATTGCCAAACACTGCCCTACACTTTCCTCTTTGTCAAATAGTGTTATGGAACTCATCTGAAATCCACATTGCCAAGATTTCCAGCTCCGCTAGGACAGGAAGGGCCAACTAATACAAACCACAGAAGCATTACTACTGAAAAAACAGTTTTCACTAGCAAACTAAGCTATGTCAAAGCATTTTTACTAATAAAGCAATACACCTTGGTTAATTAAACGGAGATCCTTTCAAACCACTAAAATAAAAAAACAACATACGTTTGAATTAACAGCTGCTGGCCTTAAAAGTTCACAATATCAGTAATGTATGACTGTACCAGTTAAGCACATGTAGTGAGAACCTATGACTTCAAGTTTGATATATGGCAAATTTAGAGAAAAGCCATGTGAAATTTGCTTGGAAGCCCACCTAACATTACAATCATCTACCTAAATAAAACAAATTCTTCTTAGCATGGACCTGAATTCATTAAGAACCTTTATTCTAGAGAAGCCTGGGTGGCTCAGTTGGTAAGCGTCTGCCTTTGGCTTGGGTCATGATCCCAAGGTCCTGGGATGGAGCCCCATATGGGGCTCCCTGCTCAGTGGGAAGCCTGCTTCTCCCTCTTCCTCTGCTTCTCCCGCCCCCACTTGTGTTCCCTACCTCTGCCAAATAAATAAATAAAATCTTAAAAAAAAAAAAAAAAAAGAACCTTTATTCTAGAATTGAAGACTTTTCTTTTTTTATTTTTTTAAGATTTTGTTCTTCGGGCGCCTGGGTGGCTCAGTGAGTTAAGCCTCTGCCTTCGGCTCAGGTTGTGATCCCAAAGTCCTGGGATAGAGTCCCGCATCGGGCTCTCTGTTCGGCAGGGAGCCTGCTTCCTCCTCTCTCTCTCTGTCTACTTGTGATCTCTCTCTGTCAAATAAATAAATAAAATATTAAAAAAAAAAAAAGATTTTGTTCTTAAGCCACCTAAGATCATGAGTCCCATGCTCCATAGACCTTTATTATAGGGACGCCTGGGTGGCTCAGTCATTAAGCATCTGCCTTTGGCTCAGGTCATCCCAAGGTCCTGGGATAGAGTCTCACATCGGGCTCCTTGCTCAGCAGGAAGCCTGCTTCTCCCTCTCTGGCTCCCCCTGCTTGTGTGTTCCCTCTTGCTGTCTTTCTGTCAAATAAATAAGATCTTAAAGAAAGAAAGAGAACCTTTATTATAAAATTATATATCTGGGGCGCCTGGGTGGCTCAGTGGGTTAAAGCCTCTGCCTTTGGCGCAGGTCATGGGATCGAGCCCCGCATCGGGCTCTCTGCTCCACGGGAGCCTGCTTCCTCCTCTCTCTGCCTGCCTCTCTGCTTACTTGTGATTTCTCTCTGTCAAATAAATAAATAAAATCTTAAAAAAATAAAAATGAAAAATAAAATTATATATCAAAAACAGCATATTTTTATGGAATGGCAAATAGATCTCCTTATGTACTGCAACTGCACAAGTTGATGTATAAATAACTAAAAATAGTGTTCAGGTACTACCTACCTCCGCTACCTTGAAAAGCATAACGTACAACCAGTTGAGAGCTTGATATCCACAAGCTGCATTCTATATAACCTAAGGACAGAAATAAGACATGCCATTTCTTGTATATTAGATAGGAATTTTAGCTTCCAGCCAATTACCAAAGTGGCGGTCTGGCCTAAGGGATTTCTGTTTCCTATCAGCTTCATGTAAGCAAAAAAGGAATGAGGACAAGGAAAAATAATGAAGAAAGAGAGGGATAAGGAAAGGGCAAGCAAGGAAATTGTAAGAAAATTTAAAATACACAAGTCAAACAAGAGAGCATCCAGACATCATGAGACATCTTCATCCTCAGGCTAATGCATTAGGTATTGAGACTTCCAGAACACAGCTAGCTATGTGTTTAGAGGAAGTCAAAATACCAGAAACCTGAAAATTCAATTTTTAAGCTGGGAGCAGAGTGCATACTCCTTCAAAGCTTATTTTTAAAGAGCTATCCCAAAGTTGGTAACGCCTCACCATGAAGGTCATATTGGACTTTTCCCCTTGAGTCAGGAGATAACTCAGGGGCCTACCTCACCCTTTACTCTAGGTATCCAAGACCCAGTTAGCAAAATAGTAAATCCCACCCCTCAGGTAACTGGCTACAGGGCCTCCAGTTCTACCCTGATGTCTTCCAGACATGACTGACTGCAATTTTCACCATGATTAACTTCCAGGAATGCCAACCAGAGGAGCAGCCAGGAGAAAAGAACATAAGGAGTAGCTGTTTCCCCCTCTATGTCAGCTGGACTCTTTGGAACAACTGCAGACACTGCCTCTTTCTCTCTGCTAGGCAGCATTCAATAACCTCAGCAAAGTGCCTAACAACCAGTAACGTGCTTCTCAAGTATGCCAACTCTGTATTATTTTTTTTTTAAGGATTTATTTGAGACAGATAGACACAGTAGAATGAGGAGTGAGGGGAGGAGAGAATCTGTAGCAGGCTCCAAGCTCAGCCCAAGACCCAATATGGGGCTCAATCTCATGACCCTGAGATCAGACCTGAACCTAAACCAAGAGTCAGATGCTTAACCTACTGCACCACCCATGTGCCCCTGACCATCTTATTTAAAGCTACAGCCTTCCCACCTCTCCCACCTATACCTCCTCCACACACCTAATCCCCCTTCCAATATTCTACTTTTCTCACACCATTTATTGGCCTCACAATAATATGTAATTATGCTTATTTCTATGTCCTTCTGTTTAAAGATAAGATTCATGAGGTTGGGATTTTTTTTTTCATTTTTTTTGTTTGTTTGGTTGGTTGTTTTGGGTCTATTTTGTTCACTGATAGATTTTTAAGCAGCTAGACTAGGGCCTCACAAATAACAGGAATGCGATAAGTATTTATAGAATGAAAGAAGTAAATAAGAAAACTAAAAACACCTTCCAGAGGTCAACAATACCCAGAGGGCCCAACAGTGCCTATATTCCTCTAACAGAACCGGTCTGGTTCCCATGTCTGACCTACATTGCCTCCACCTGCCATGTACTACTCCTCTCCCTCCCCAAAGTCTTCCATCAGCTAGGATATATGGTACTGCTGCAGGCAGTAAAAGCAACAAATGCTTGTC
This sequence comes from Mustela putorius furo, assembly GCF_011764305.1. NCBI lineage: Eukaryota > Metazoa > Chordata > Mammalia > Carnivora > Mustelidae > Mustela > Mustela putorius. The sequence continues at coordinate 8,156,756 of NW_025422045.1, read as the reverse complement.
CTTGATTCTGAAGGATTTCTGAACGCTTTTATAGTCCTAGGTTATTCAGTTTGGGATAAAACGTGTTGAATGGAAATTACCTTAACATAAAAGGAGGCCTGAAGGGGCGGGCACCTGGGTGGCTCAGTGGGTTGAGCCTCTCTGCCTTTGGCTCGGGTCATGATCTCAGAGTCCTGGGATTGAGGCCCACATAGGGCTCTCTGCTCAGCAGGGAGCCTGCTTCCCCCCCCCCCTTCTCTGCCTGCTGCTCTGCCTACTTGTGATCTCTCTCTCTGTCAAATAAATAAATAAAATCTTAAAAAAAAAAAAAAGGCCTGAAAAAAAATTACAAGAAGTTTCTGTTCTCAAAAATCAAATTCCAATTCAATTCAGCAAGTATTAATTAAGCATAAAGTAATATTTTAAGGCACTGGTCGAGAAGCCATGAGGAACAGAGGAGACAGAGATGTCTCAGGTAGTTCAAAATGAGGAAGGAAAAAAATATATTCACAAATGATTAATTAAAGACAACTTGTGAGAAAGTGCTATAACAGAGCAAAGAGAGATACAGAGTAAGATGAAATCTTATCTCCAAAATCTCAATTTTGGAGATAGCTGGGTGGGAAGAAAAGGGTTAAGAAAGGCTTTGGGAAGGAGATGAAATTTTTTGCTAGGTTGAAGGGTCAGATTTGGAGATGAATGCTTTGGAGCAGGGAGGGCCATTCCAACAGAAAAGAAAAGAAAAAAAAGCTGTTGAGAATGAAAAATGTAGGATAAGCTGAAGAAAGGGCTGCAAAAAGAGAGAAAGAAATGAAATGGGGGCTAAGGAGGGCCAAGGTTGGTCAGATTATAGAGGATGTTGAGTGCTGGCCTATGCAGGGAATAAGGAGCCCTTTAAGGTTTTTCAGCAAGAAGTGAAAGGATAAGAACTATATTTTTAAAAATCTATACTGGGGGACACCTGGCTGGTTTCGCCGGCAGAGCATGCAACTGTTCATCTGTGGGTTGTGAGTTAGAGCCCCACATTGGGTATAGAGATTACTCTTAAAAAAATCTTAAGGGACACCTGGGTGGCTCAGTTGGTTAAGCATCAACTCGTGATTTTGGCTTAGGTCTTGATCTCGGGTAGTGAAATCGAGCCTGGCATTGAGCTCTGTGCTGGGCATGAAGCCTGCTTAGGATTCGCTCTCCACTTCTCCCTTTGCCGCCCCCCTCCCACCCTCTGGCATGAATGCTTGCTCACTCTTTCTAAAAAAAAAAAAAAAAATCAAGGGGTGCCTGGGTGGCTCAGTGGGTTAAAGCCTCTGCCTTTGGCTCAGGTCATGGTCCCAGGGTCCTGGGATCGAGCCCCACATCGGGCTCTCTGCTCAGCAGTGAGCCTGTTTCCTGCCCCCACCTACCTCTCTGCCTACTTGTGATCTCTGTCAAATAAATAAATAAAATCTTTTTTAAAAAATCAAATAAAATCATAAAACAAATCAAAACAAAAAAACAATGGGGCACCTGGCTGGCTCAGTCAGGGGAGCATGGGACTCTTGATCTTGGAGGCATGAGTTCAAACCCTAAGTTAAATGTAGAGATTACTTAAAAATATATATTAAATAAAACTTAAAGGGGCACCTGGGTGGCTCAGTCAGTTAAACCACCAACTCAATCTCAGCTCAGGTCTTGATCTCAGGGTTCTGAGCTCAAGCCCCACAGTGAATCTAAACAAAACAAAACCAAAAAAAGGTGGAAACAACTACACTGGGTTCCTTGTCATATACTTGTCTAGAACCAAATTCTTTCAGGGCACTTTAGTTCATGAGCGTACATTTATCAGTTGATTGTTGGTCTCCCCAACTATAATTTTAAGCTCTGAAAGGAGAGGGACCACGTATGCCCTGATACTTAACTGCTCAACAATAGTTAAGCAGGGGCGCTGCGGTAGCCCAGTTGGGGCGGCTCAGTTGTTAAGTATCTGCCTTGGGCTCAGGTCCTGATCCTAGGGGATCCTGGGATCCAGCCATATATTAGGCTCCCTGCTTAGCAGGAAGCCTGCTTCTCCCTCTCTTCCACTCCCCTTCTTGTGTTCCCTCTTTTGCTGTGTCTCTGTCAAATAAGTAAATAAAATCTTAAAAAAAAAAAAAAAAAGATCAGTCAAGCAAATAAAGGAAAATTGTAATAATACCAGGGCAGCTAGCTCATTCAGTGGTAGAGTGTGTGACTCTTAATCTCCGGGTTGTGAGTTCAAGCCCCACGCTGGGCTTAGAGCCTACATTAAAAAGAATTAAAATAATATTGCAGCAGACTGTACTATGGAATAGAGAGTCATTAACCATGAGGTGACTGCAATAATATATGGATGAAGGCCTGAACTATGTCAGATGAAAAAGCAAAGATCAATGGCAAGCTATTTAGAATAATCCAATTTTAGTGAATGATTAGATAAGGTAGGGAGTAAGAAAAAGAACCAAATTTGAGTCCAAAGTTTTGTGCCATCATAACTGGAAGAAGTGTAATGCTTAGGAGAGAAAGGGATAGGCAAGTGTCAGAAATGATGGAAGTACATTTGTAAGCAGATGCCAAATAGAAAAAAATTTTCCCTCCTCCCTCCTTCAGATTCACATACCCCAAAAGCTGCACAATAGCAACTTCTCTTCCTATAATTCCACTTCTAATAGCATTTTTAAAAAGATTTTATTTATTTATTTGACAGAGAGAAAGATCACAAGTAGGCAGAGTCAGGTGGGGGGGGGAAGCAGGATCCCCACTGAGCAGAGAGCCTGATGTGGGGCTCAATCCCAAGACATGCGATCATGACCTGAGCGGAAAGAAGCGGCCTAATCCACTGAGCCACCCAGGCGCCCCTCTAATTACATTTTTTTTTTTTAAAGATTTTATTTATTTATTTGACAGAGAGAGATCACAAGTAGGCAGAGAGGCAGGCAGAGAGAGAGAGAGGAGGAGGCAGGCTCCCTGCCGAGCAGAGAGCCCGATGCGGGACTCGATCCCGGGACACGAGATCATGACCTGAGCCGAAGGCAGCGGCTTAACCCACTGAGCCACCCAGGTGCCCCTCTAATTACATTTTTTAAGACTGCTCTAGAAGAATCAGTTCCAGAACAAAAATTAATGCTGAGTTTCACACCAAACTTCACCTAACAAGACCTAACAAAACCCAAAGTGTCCACCAAGAAGTATTGCTAAAAACATTGCTGGTAATTTGCCAAAAGCCCACTAGCTGTACTTTATACACAGAATAGAGCAGACACTGCTGCATTCCCCAACAAATACTCAACTACAGCCTAAGAAACTACAGATACAAGTATGCCATACGGTACCAAGCATGCAATGTGACCTAACTGCCAGGATCTGGATTTCATTCATGGCGTGGTTTGATTTCCAAAGGTTGCATGGCATCTACTCTGGCCACCTTTCAATTCAATACCCTATGCATCACTTGACACCTAAAAAACAAAACAAAAACCCATCTATAGGGGCGCCTGGGTGGCTCAGGTCATGATCTCAGTGTCCTGGGATGGAGCACCGCATAGGGATCTCTGCTCAGCAGGGAGCCGCTTCCCCTTCTCTCTCTGCCTGACTCTCTGCCTACTTGTGATCTCTCTCTATGTCAAATAAAATAAATAAAATCTTAAAAAAAAAAAACCCGTCTATAAAAACTACTTGTCACAGACTTGTACTCCTGGGGCAAATAATGCATTGTATGTTAATAAAAATAATTTCAAAATTAAAAATAAAAACTACTTGTATTTCTAATGTAAAACTTTCTAAAATATCAAATTCAAGTGGAGCACTTCTCAAACTAACCTTCAGATTACCCAAAAATTAGTAATATGCTGAAGATGGCTGGAAACAAAGCAAAGCATTCCCAGGACTTTTTGTGAGTCCAAAATAAACAATAGTTCCATCCACCTGATTCTTCTATTACAGACTGATGGATGTTTTAAATGGAAATTTATCCTGGGTGGCTCAGTCGGTTAAGGGTCTGCCTCCAGCTCAGGTCATGATCTCAAGGACCTGGGATGGAGTCCCATATCAGGCTCCTTGCTCTGCAGGGAGCCTGCTTCTCCCTCTGCCTGCCATTCCCCCTGCTTGTGCACTCCTTCTCTCTCTCTCTGACAAATAAATAAATAAATAAATAATTCTTTTTTTTTTTTTTTTAAATAAAGAAATAAATACAACTTTTAAAACAGTGAATGCTTCTTCCAATGTTCAAAGGTAGATTGAGGGGTGCCTGGGTGGCTCAGTGGGTTAAGCCGCTGCCTTCGGCTCAGGTCATGATCTCGGGGTCCTGGGATCAAGTCCCGCATCGGGCTCTCTGCTCAGCAGGGAGCCCGCTTCCCTTCCTCTCTCTCTGCCTGCCTCTCTGCCTACTTGTGATCTCTCTCTGTCAAATAAATAAATTTAAAAAATCTTAAAAAAAAAAAAAAGGTTGGGGCGCCTGGGTGGCTCAGTGGGTTAAAGCCTCTGCTTTCGGTTCAGGTCATGATCCCAGGGTCCTGGGATCGAGCCCCGCATCGGGCTCTCTGCTCAGCAGGGAGCCTGCTTCCTCCTCTCTCTGCCTGCCTCTCTGCCTACTTGTAATCTCTGTCTGTCAAATAAATAAATAAAATCTTTAAAAAAAAAAAAAAAAAAGGTAGATTGAATATGTGATTTTTGCTATATTAACAAAGAGAAAAAAAGACTAAAAGACCACCATCTTAACACTCAATAAATAGCCGCTACTGGAAGTCCCCACTCCAAGAATTAACTAGGAAATGCTGATAAAAATTCTAACTTGGGGAATTAACGTGGTTATGTAATTTTATTCATTTAAACTGCCGGAAAGCAAAGATTTCTTTTTTCTTTTCTTTTCTTTTTTTTTTTTTTTAAGATTTTATTTATTTGACAGACAGAGATCACAAGTAGACAGAGAGGCAGGCAGAGAATGAGGAGGAAGCAGGCTCCCTGAGGAGCAGAGAGCCTGATGCGGGGCTCGATCCCAGAACCCTGGGATCATGACCTGAGCCAAAGGCAGAGGCTTTAACCCACTGAGCCACCCAGGCACCCCGAAAGCAAAGATTTCTTAACATTATTGTCAATTCCACAGTTTCTATAAACACCTACCACCTTTCTATCCCTCAGTCCCTTTACAGGGCATTTCAGGGATCCTCCCTGTTAGTCATACTTTACCAAATGTCATCAATTTAGCATTTTTTGGCATTAAATCACATAATTTTATTTTCCAAGCAAAACACAGTGGGCAATCATATTTAATCCCAAGAAATTAATTCAAAGCAAGTTTTCTAATGATTGGTCAAAAATGGAAAAGTACCGAACCCACCTCCACGATCAGACCCATTTGACTCAAAGATTTTAGATAAAAGAGATTTAAAAAATCTTAGATTGCTGACTTAACACACAAATTTGCTTCTGGCAAATCTTTCAAGGTACAATTTCCTTCTCACAATCTGAGAGGTGCTTTTTCTACAGCTTTTTGATTCCCACTTCTATGGCTTGAGCAGAATAGAAAAAAATATATATTTGACAAGCTGGTGAACCTGCACAATAAGGGTATAAGAGCCTCTAAAAGAAGATGGCCTAGTAAAAAATGCACAGTAAAAAGCTTTACAAACATATCAAAGAGGAGGAAGGATCAAACCCTAGAGAACCAAGGCTTTACTCATTAGCCTTCCTGTATACTGACTATATTTTTGACACAGTAATAAAAAACTTCTATCAATAAGTTGCCTGTTCTTCCACCACAATCTTAGTATCATAAGATTCTACAACTAAATGGAACCTTGAGAGATGATTTTGTTTAATGTACTCATTTTACAAATAAGGAAAGAGAAAATAGTGGAGTGACTAGCACAAGGTCACACAGCTGGTCAGAAGCATAATAGTGATGAGGTTTTATGATACCCTATTCTATTCTTTGAAAAGCTGTATTAGCAAAGAAAACATTCTTAAATCAAACAATAACCTAACAGTAACTGTAACTAAGCCACACAAAAATAAAATCCATCCACATAAGGAGAACAAAGGGTTAGAACAGGAAGTACTCCAAATTAAACAGCAAGCAGCAGCATGTGTATATCCAATCCAGGGGTTTCTTAAGGGCACAACCTCGCACATATTTTCTGAACCATTTTATTAGTTACTACATGCCAGAATGTGTGTCCTGGGTGTTTGTGAAATGTATCTCCTTAAGATGAGGCCACAATGACCCTAGTGGCAAAGGTCTGAAAAATGATAACTTCTGGTATAGATAACTGACAGTACTAAAGGAACCCACAAATGTGGTGCCAATAATCAAAAAGGACTGAACTTGAAGGGGGTAGAGATATTGCTGGGAGCAAGTAATCATGAAAACGGTGTAAGAATAAAAATCCAAGAGAGCAAAGTTGGTCATACACTAATGACCAGAGAGCACAATAAAAAGAAGGCAGTTTCAGAGCTTGCCTGGCATCAGACAGCTTTCACCTGCAAAAGAAAGAAGGAAAAAATTCTCACAGAGACAAGAGAAAGATTGGAGGTTTGCTCCTGAGTGATGGACTAGATATGACCTAATAGGTATTTGCCATCTCTTATTTCTGGGACTCTGATCCAAGAACAAACAGCAAGAGGACCATGAAAAATCAGCCCTGTTGGATCTGGAGTTCTGCCTTGACAAGATATAAAGCTCATTCATAGATCTGACTGTGCTCATGAGACTGCAGTTCAACTCCTGCTGCTAGAGCAAGGGGAGGGGGAAGGAAGATAGAAAGGGGTGAGTGGGAAGGAGGTGGAAGATCTGGGTTGTGACTATAATAGCTACAGTAATTAGAGTGTTTCCAAGCTGCTGGAGAAGTCTTCAGAGCAGGGAACTAGGATGAGAGATGGGGGAGGGGGAAAAGCACGAGGAAGCAAACTACTGAAAATGCTAGGAAAGTATATTGTGGTTTGTGAACAGTTTAAAACAAACAAACAACTGTGATGGCTTCATATGGGTAAATAAAGAACGTTATATTCTTTCCGAGAAGTTAACGCTATACAAATAACTGCGAGGCTCCCACTTAAAGCTAGGTTATGAACCAGGTTTAAGCAGATAACTGCAAATGTTCCTGTCTTTGCAGTGGTCTACTGGCCCTGGCCTTATACTGTTGCCTCCCTTTCCCCTAATCAATCAATCAATCTATCTATGTATTGAAAGCTCTCTCTGTCCCTCAGAGAGCCTGCACTCCACTTGGAAAAGGGTTTTCTGAACTCTAAACAGTTATTATCTCTTACTTCCCTTCAATCAACTGTTAATTAGTACCCAGTGAATTCAGTGAGGGGGGCAGCACATAGCCTGTTGTGTTGACCTAACACAGAAAATGACTAGAGGGCCCTAAAAAAATCAGAAAATAAACACCCAAGTTATTTGTTCATACATTTTTGGCTCTAGTAGCATGAACACGTGAAAGAAAAATAATATATTAACAGAAGATGATGATGGTAACCTACAAGAAAAACCTGGGAATTTGCAAAAAACCTAAAAATAGAAAGTCCTCCTCCAAGTTATAGGAAATACTATGCTTGTTTCTAAGATAAATATATAGTTGAGGTATTATTTTCTTAACATGATTTGGCTTGAGATGATTTGATTCTAACAAGTGATGTTAATCTCAATGCCAGAGAAAAGTTATAAAGGTGCTAGGAGAAACTAAAAATGGAACAGGACATCTGAAGAGATGCAAACTTCATATGGAGATTTACATTCATAAAATAAAAACACATGCAAATTTCTTGAGGGAGGCATGTCAGGTAGACCTACACAAAAAGTCAATTATATCTTTTGCATAAAACCTGCTGGGTAGTCTCCCAGTGGGTTAAATCTATTTCACCACACTGAAAGCAAAGAATTTTCTCCTTCCCATTTCCCTCTAATAAACAAGCACTAGAAAACTGAATTACCACCATTTCCTTCCCATTCATTGGGCATAAAGCCAGAAATCACAGAACTACAATAAGGCCAGCTAGGACTATGTCTAAGGCATGTTGCTCAGTATTCTACAAGAAACAGAGAAAGAAGAATCTTTTTTCTATTCCATTATCATCTTACTAACAAACCTGTATCAGACATTAAGAAATGTGAAACAAAGAGCAATTTCACACATATGAACTGAGCCTAAACCACGGAAGACCCAGTATTTTCTTGTCACTGTGGCATGTGATTCTTTAACCACCTGCTCAATAATCCCTCTTCAGCTGCACAGCTGCTGCCAATTCCACATGCCCAGCTAGGCAGGTGCTTTGGTGAATTACCTGTTCCCTAGTGAAAAGAGTCCTTCACTGACACTTAGTGGGCCCAGATCCTGCCAATCAGCATCACCGATCTTCATTTTGTCTGTCACAGCCAACTTTTATGAGAGATATCGTGATGGCATATTCAGTACACTATGTGATTTTGTATTTTGTGGGGTTTGTTCTTGTTGCTGTTGTTTTTTTTAAAGGAAATGGATTTTTAAAAATCAAGTAGAAGTGAAAATTCGACTGCTGAAAAGAAAACTTGCCACACAACATAAGGCTGCCTTATCTCAGAATGGCCCCATCTGTCTGGCAGTATTCCCATCCATGACTGGTTTTCCACAAGGGAAATCACAATTGCTCAGCTACCTATGTAGCAGAAGAAGGTGGCAGTTGCAAAGTGCTATGGTACCTGGCAGGAATGAGGGGGGGAAGAACTTCTGAAGTCTCCATGGTTGAGCCCATGGCAGTAGTGTTCAGAGTCAAATAAATAAGGAGTGGCACTTCTAATCGCCAGAGCAATGCTAAAACCCTCAACAAATTATCCTGTTCCAGTCCTTTAGTTGCTATATGCTAATTGCAACATAATTACTACCAGGAGCCAAAATTATGCTCCTATATCCTCACGCAAAATAAGCACTAATCTGCCCAGCTATCTAGACCTCTCACAAGAAAACATTTTCTACCAAGAAAACCAAAGTGCTCTCTGAAAGATGGTCATAATCAGAAGACTCAGAAGACTCCCTGTGGCAAGGGCCCAACTCTGAAACCACTAATTCTAATCAGGGCAAACTTAACAGGAGTCTTTTGCCGTTGCTGTGACCTGACAGGATTCAGAATGAATGCCTACAATCCAAGGACAAAATGCTTTGGACTCAATTTAGGTGAGGCTTCACCCAGAGACCTTGGACAGGTAAGTTGGAAATACTCTAAAGACAGACTTGAAGATAGTTCTGTCATCAAGAACATGTTCCCTCCCAACAAAGCCCAACACCTAAGCGGCAAGTCATCATTTTAAGAAACTCACTGAAATAAAGGGATGAGGGAGGCACATAGACTCAGCACCTCAGAACAAGACCTCTACCAAAACCAAAGGCTAAAATTCCTATTCACAATACCCTATAGGCTATGGTTGGCTATTATGTACACAATGCATTGTGTGCAATTGCCCTCTCACAAGGAGTCTGATTTCTAATCTCTTCTTAAAAGTTTTCCTTAATACACTAAATGGAAACCTCATTTCTAATCCCAAATAATTTTTTACCCAACTAATAGTACCTAAATACTATCTGGACACTTCTATGAGATATTTACAAGGACAGCATTTCTTCTAGCTTATTCTCATCCTTCTCTTATTAATAAACCCCAAGACCTCAAATGATTTTTACATTCATCACTTTGACAAATTTCTCCCTAATATAAAGGCAGAAATGGCCTTTATGCACAATGGCAAGTCATCTCTTTTCATCAGAATTAAAATAAAGATTAAAAAGAAAGTTGTTTTGTTTCCATAGCCCTTGCCCAGATAGGCAAATTCTGTGGCTTTTTTGTTGTGCAATTATTACTGACCAGGAAGTCATCATTAAAAAGGTACTTGGTCCTTGACTCCCTATCTTAACCCTGCTAAGGTTTTTAGTGGTATTCCTAAACAAGCAAAAATCACTGTTGAGTGTCCAGTTTGTTTAAAAAGAAATATGATGGTTCAAACAAGAGTGAAAACCTCCCCTTGGAGTCTTCTTCCTTAAAGGTCTGACACAAACATCGGATTGAGTCTCCCAGACACGATTCCTCCACAACTTAGCACAGGCTAGCCAAAGAGGCAGGCACAACATGGCTGGCATTCCCTATTCTTCTGAAAAATGTGTGCCAATGAGCTCTGCATTGTTCCTCACTCAAAAAGAAGAGCCTTTCTGTCTGGCCTCCTCCAATGGCAAGCCCCAGTCTGGAAAAGGAAGAAAATGGCACTGAGGAGCCTGGGAGATGGAGCATATCCAAAGCTCTCAGACAAGACTTGAACCTATGACCTTCACTGTGTACACAATAGGCGGGTGAGAGGGACCGGTTTATCTCTGCAGCAGCAGTTCTCAGCCCTGGGGTAGCACTCCCGATAAAATGACACAGACTATTGTGTGTGGCAGCAGAACAGTCATCTCCTCACAACAGCCTAAACCAGCACTCCCTCCCCCAAGACAAAGCAGCAGGGGTGAAATTAACTCAAGGCTGCAGAGCAAAGCCTAGTACAGAAAAGAGAGGCCTGTGGGGGATTGGGGACTCTCCTCAACCCCTGGGGCTCTGGACACATGGCTAGAACAGACAGGTTTTCTCCCCCATCTTTCCCACTCTCATTTAGGTAGGAAGCTGCTTCTTAGAGAATTTAATCATCTGTGATTTGTTCAGAAATATTCCCCCTGAAGGGCTCTGATCTCTCCACCCTGTGTGAGCCTAATTCCTAGAAGCTGAAATGACTGTTTGCTGCTGCCTGTTTCACAAACACACATTAATTGGTCAGATGTGTCTCCTCCTCCTCAACCCCAGAGGGAGGAAGGAGAATCTGAGCAAAGCACAGAGATGATCCAACCGTAATTACACATAAAGGGAAAAGAGGGCAGCATGGGTTTTTCCAAACAGGACAGGGTCACAAATCCTCCCGGGGGTACAAGGAGAGCAGTTAAGGGCCAGGCCCAGGGATCCCTCCATCTTGAAGAAAAGGACAGGAGTAAATGTGACCTGAAGACTGGAAGGAGCACACACCCACAACCTACTTACTGCACACTCCGGGCCACCTTGCCCCCCCCCCCAGGGCCGCGCACACGTCCTGCTCCCAACCCTTACCCCTGAACCCCCCTAACTCCCTGACTAGCCCCGGCTGCCTTAGGCCCCCTCGAGATACCCAGACTCGTCACTGAAACTCTCTGGCCTGTCCCCACAACCTGGTCTGACCCTAATCCTCTCTTGGGCACCCCTACCCTGAGGTTGAACCGGCCCCGGCCACGCTTTGAACTTCACCCCGCGCCCCTCGACGCCCCCTCCCCCACCCACGCAACGACCCCCCCTCCCCCCCAAACACACCTTCCCCTCGCTCCGCCCCAGCCCCCCAACCCCCACTTCCTCCGTCAGGCGCCGCTGCCCCCGGCCCCCTCAGCCCCGGCCCCCCTCAGCGCCACGGCCTCTCTCCTCCCCCAGCCCCGGCTCCACACAAAGCTTCGGACTCACCGCGCGGCCGGTCCCGGGAGCCGCCACCTCCGCCCGCCCGGGGCCCCGGGCCGTAGAGCCGCCGCTGCTACGGGGCCCAGGCCGCCATCCGTTCCCGCGGCCCCTCCCCCCCACCCCACCCCGCCTCAGCTCCGGCTCTCCGCCCCCTCCCCGTGCCGCTCCGCCCCGCCCGGCCGGTGCCGCTGTGTCCGGGGCCGCGGGTCCCTCAGCCGCCGCCACCGCCGCCGCCGCCGCCGCGATCCGGGACAACCAGGGCCGCCCCGAAGACCCGGAAACTGGACTACCAGGCCCTCGGATCTGGATTCCGGGCTGCGGTGGAGTCTGGAGCGGGAGTGCGCCGGGGAAACCCGGAACCTGGATGAAAGAGCCAAATCCTGGGTCTCGGAATGCGCGGTCACACGGAGCCCGGATTAGAGTCGTAGCTCTGGGAATGCTGGAAAACCCGGCGAGCCGGTTAAAACAGAGATAAACTCGGAGAAACCTGGACTGGAGAGCTCGAACCTAACGCTCTCCCCTCGTGGAAAGAACTCTCGCAGGACCAGACTTCCTCGCAGAGAGATCTCTGGGGAATCATACCTTAAATACAGAAGACACCAGTTCCGTAGGTGTCCAGAAGAAAAGGCCGTAAGGGGTCTGAACGTGAATATCATTAAAGAACAGAAGAGCAAGCACAGCTCATAATGGTTTCATCCATTTTATCCTTTGGTTCAGCAAATTGTCAACCCCCTAATTTGTTTTATCCTTTGTTCTCCAGTTTCTTTCTTAGGATTACCACTTGTTTTTTTCTGCAAAGTACCCACTTCTCATCTTTCTATATCCCTTTTCATCTCACCATCCTATATCACCAAATCTTGTTGCTTTTTATTATTTAAAAGCCCGATGCTGTCCTTCTGCAACCCACTACTATAACGACTGTAACTTTTACCTTTCCATATCTGCCATTCATCTGTGATTGCCCAGTACACTACATAGTAGACATTCAGTCCATGTTTACGTGAACCCTCCCACCCATCTCTCACTTGTGAGATATAAACTTTTCATGACCTCTTCCCTAAAACTTCTACCTCCTTCCATAGCAAACAAATTTCTTAATTCTCAAGGCTCCCCTTTCTTAGCCCCTTTTATGTCCTTCCTGTGTCCTTGATCATTTTAGCTCTGCAGTTTTTATCTTTCTTCTCTTCTCCGGAGGCATCCTTCAACAGTGCCGCTCAAGATAGTGTGTGACTTGGGAATACAGCCAGGCCAAAAAACCCCTTTACTCTCCATCGACACACACACACACACACACACACACACACGGTGGGGATGGGGTTGGGGGTGGCTAAAGATGAACACTAAGCCTGTCTAGCCTAGGAAGAATAATCTCCCTTTGGCCTACCAATATTTAACTTGTTCTAGTACAATATAGGGCAGTACTGATTCCAGGTGACAACATACTTCCAATCTCTACTAGGCAATGTTACAAGTGAGGATTCACTATTTAGCAGGTAGACAAAGAGTAGGGTTTGGTATTTTAGACTTAGATACGACTTAATTAAGGGTTAACAGTCAAGTAGTCATCTTCTACTGAAGAGCATGACCCTATCACTGGGGAGGAAAGGACTGCAAAACTAGGGAAAAAAGGAAAATAAACACTCCTACAGTGAACCTCAATTTTTAGCCAAAGAAAGTTCGCAAGCCTAGAAGAACCACCAAAATTAAGTGATGTCCTGTACACTAAAAGACTTCCTGTTCCTCTAGACCAGGGGTTAGCAAATAACACTCACATGCTCACTGCATGTTTTGGTTATGTCCCATGAGCTAAGAGTGGTTATTACATTTTTAAAGGGCAGAAAAATAATCAAAATAATACTTTGTGGTGTGAGAATATAAAATTCATATTTCAGTGTCTATAAATAAAGTTTTATAGGCTCATAGCCATACTCATTCATGTATGCATTATCTATGGATTCATTTGTACTATAACAGAAGAGTTGAATAGGTGTAACAGAAATGTGTATGACCTCCAAAGCTGAAAATATTTGCTATCTGGCCCTGTGCAAAAAAAGTGTGTGGACCCCTGTTCTGAATAAGCACTGTCCAACCGAATTTTTTGCAATGATGGAAATGTTCTATATTTGTGCCCTCCAGTTCTGAAGTCACTAGCCACATGTGGCTGTTTGACCCTTTGAAATTTGGTTAATGGGACTAAAGAACTGAATTTTTAATTTCATTTAATTTAAATAACCACAAGTGGTTAGTAGCTACCATATTAGACAGTACAGCTCTAGACTATTCTCAAATCTTCCGTATTGACATTTTTTGCCCCTTGTGCCAATATTTTACTCCCTTCCCGTGTCACACTCTATGTGGATTCTCAGTTCCCCCACTCCCCTACCCCCAGCCCTATTTGTCTGACTCCAAGCTAGAATATTTACTGGGTTTTCTTTCTGGGCTCTCCATTGCCACAACTGAAATCTGATCAGTGTACCAAGTTTCACCCCGTGAATTAATCCACATTATGTGTACACATTTAAATGGACATTTATACAAGTTTCTTTGTGTTGAAGGATGGAACTGTGCTATGTTCTTTCTTCTCTGCATGAGAGAAGTAGAAAAGCCCTCCACATGCTGGATCCCTTGTTGCTGCTGGAGCCTGTGATATGGATCACCTCCCTCCAAACACATTCACAGAAGCTGAGAACAGCAGATGTGTACTTGCTATTTGAATCTCAAGGAAAAAAATTCCTTCTTCGCAAGCCTTTCTTTCCTCCCCCTAGGCCTAATAAACTGAAGTTAGTTGATTTCTCTAGTTTAATAGATGCTTGCTTTTTTACTGGCCTTTTCTCGCTGGGCAGGAGAACAAACCCAATACTGTCTCAATCTTGGCTAGGAGTTCTAGCAAAAGAATAAAAAAAAATTTTTACCAAACTAAATGAAATCCACATAAACGGGCTTTAGTAGAGACAGCAGTTAAAATGGAAAGAGATTAAAGGTTATAACTCATAAAAACCATTACTTTGTAATTATTTGTAAAAGTAATCTTTAAAGTCTAGATTTTTTACAGCTACACCGTAGGAAAAAATGGGTTTCTGTAAACTTCCAGCTTAAAGAGAAAAGAGGGGATACCTATTTCTGTTTCTCTAGATTAGCTATAGCAAGCAAAAACAAAACATAAAACCCCACAAAACCCTTAGTCCATTCCAAACATCTGACTACGAAGTCAAAGTCTCCTAAATCCTGACAAGAAAAAGTATCTGGTTTCATATATATCCCACTCTGAGCTTACATAATCAAGACAGGGACCTGCCTAGAAAACAAAAACACTGAATCCTTCAGGTACTGTACAAATCGAGAGCCAATGGACCCAACCATCCAAAAGGGGGCGCCGACAACATTTAGGCAGCAAAAGAAAACCAGCTCAGAAATGTGAAACTTCCTCAGGCCAAGCTGTCCCAGAGTTAAAAGGGTCAGTGCAAAGTGTTATAAAGCACTGAAAGGCAATTCCTGGGTGAATTTGTACTCAGGATGCTAAGAATTTCCACTAGGCTTTAAACTATGCTATTCATCACTGAGCAACTGAGGGCCATCTACCCCCAAGTCTCTCCCACACTTCCTCCCCGGTGTCCTACAAATAAAAGACAGACCTTACACCATCACCATGTGAACTAAAGACAAACCTTCACAGTCTAACCATGAAAAGAAGTTTCCAAGTTACTCTGCCATTTACTCATGTGGCTCCACTGCATATTTTGGATGCTGAGGGGGGATTCTTGTAAACTTATAATGTTCTTGTAAACTTTCTTATCACGGCACACAAAATGGTCGCATAACCTGATCTTGCAGGTCCTGATGTTTTTCTTTAGGCATGCATACACAATCTATCCAGGTGAAAAAAAAAAAAATCAATCCGGACTCCTCTGTGCTTGAGCTGCGATTCACATAAAAAGGCAGAAAACTTATGTTGTTGTTCCCTAGCCCTTCATCTTCTGCCTTTTGGTTTCATTCTGGAATTCAGAAAACCAGACAATTCCAGTGCAGAATTCATGGAATTACTGCTTGGTAATCTATTAACCCAGTGTGGGTTCATTAATAGTACTAGGGTCTTCAGGAAACCAGAATGATACTTTTTCCCCCCTTAAAGAAGTACCATTAGCTGTCCTTTCCACTTTCTCTACAGAAGTTGAACAGGAAAAGAATGAAAATACTGCATGTCTGCATTACCGGAACAAGAATTGGGTGGGTTTTCCCTGGGAATCCAGAGTGATCAGGCCCCACAAGACCAGTGCCTAGAGCTATGCAACAAGCTGGGTTCACAGTTGAGTGAACATCAATGCATATGAGTGCAGGCATTTCAATGCAAATACATGCTGAATATGAAGGATTAAAGAAAGGGGAAATTAATCTTTTTCATAACACAGGGCACTTTTTTTTTCTCTCCTGTGCGCTCTTTTTTAAGTCATGCACACAACTGCTGGAGGGAATCCAACTTCCCTAGTGTTGTGGTGGTGCTTTATAAAAAGCAGAACATACACATTTAAGACCATGAATTTCCTAAGGATGCCAGCAACTGAGATTCTGACAGCTCTACTGAACCGCCTCAGAAAAAAAGTGCTTCACTAAGTGGGGCCAGACTGATGAGTGAAAATCTCATTTCAAACCAACCTTCTATTTCTCAAAGCTCATAGCTTCCTGAGGTGTGGATGGTTTAAAGTGTTGGGTGGCTGCATTTGCATTTGAGGGTATTTGAATACGTTTACTGAAGGGACTTTATTTTTTAGTTTGTTTCTAATTGCCCCATCCAATTGATGGTTTTGCAATACCCACAACAATAAATAGGGCAGTTTCATGCTGCTTTAACAAGTGGCTCTATCTCCTCCCAGGCTGATCCTCTTATGGCCTAACATCTCAAACCAAAGAACAAAGTGGTAGCACCCCTTCAGGTTATTCCTTCAAAAAAAAAAAAAAAAAATCTGCCAAAGAAGGTTATTCAGCTTTTGAAGACTATTCACTTCAAGAGATGTTGGACTAGAGCAAAAAACTTGTTAAAACCCCTTCCAGTCCCATCACAGGATTGTATTAAACACAGGATTCCTCAAACATCCTAATACTCCAACCAGGCTATTGCTTTAAAAAGAAACTTTAAAATTCAAATGGTTTCTCAAAAAAAATTGTTAACCTATGTTAAGAATTTTTGTAACCTCAAATCCAAGCCTCAGAGAGGAGAGTAATTTCCAACTTGTTCCTTTCTCTTCTGATACCATTCTGAGAGAAATGTCAAAGACCTAGAATTTTTAAAATAGCATTTTATAAATAATGTATTCAAAGATTTTGACCTACTACATAAAGTAAGAATCCCACTCATTAAGAAAAATATACAGATTTAGGTAAGAGTTTAAATTCTAAGAGATTCAAGCCTGATGCCAAGTCTTTAGATTTCTAATGCTTCAGTTCCAAAGGACCAGTGGATAGCAATTTTAGTACACAAAACTTCACTATGTTGTTTAGTTCCTTTTCTCCTGGGTCAGACAGCTTTATTCTGCTTCATTAACCCCTTCTTTGCTCCTTGATGGATCTTGGAATCCAGTTTCCCTGTAAGGGAGAAAAAGAAGCCTCATTATTTATTTTTTATATTTGCAATGCAAATCTTTCATGGCCTCGCAGGTCCTCTGGTTACTGTGTTCCTGTCACATTCAATTACCTTGCTTCAGGACTCAGATACTTTGAAACTTCAGAATTTCATTCTGTAAGAATGAGGAATCAGTGGGAATACTGTTTAAGGACACACAAGTGTGGGCACTCTCACACACACTCACAGACACACAATAAGTATTCACTTAAAGAATCTAAATAGTTTATATTTCTAATTATGTAGCTACTATGAAAGAAACACCATGGTTTCTCAGGATGTCTGAAGCTAAGGCAAGTTTTTAAAGAATACACACATGTAATAAAGGAAGGCATTTCACACAGTGGGAAACTCATTCTTCTGACCTGTTAACTGGCTGAGCATAATGCATGAACCTCCCTTGCAGTGAGAAAAGCAGTTGAGTTCACCCCTTTGCAGCTTCCAACCTAATAGGGGGAGGGACCTGCAGCAGTGGAGTAGAATCCACAGGAATGCTTTATTGACAAAGGGCCCCTATCACAAGCTAAGAAGGGCAAAGGTCATAGGCTGCATGACTCTCCTAAGTGTTAAAGTTAGAAAACAAGCAACCTTCCTGTCCCAGGTGACCCTAATGAGAGGTACTTCACTGATGTGGTCCCTGACCTCTGACCCCTCAAATCTACCAGGACAGGGTTTGGTTCAGTGGTAGCAGCCTTAAGAACTATCCCTCTCATGAAGACAATCTTAACAAAGTTCCTGTCTGTTTTGCACATTGCTTTCTCCCACAAGACTCAGTTAAGTCAATAGAGATGGGCACGCTGAACTGAAACAGACACAGGGCAGTTCGGTCTCACACACACAAAAAATAATAAAAATAAAGACTAACAAATAAGTAAGGAGCCTCCCTTCAAGGACAGCCAGGTGTAAGCGTGACCCATAACTGCCCCATATTTGTCATCATGTAAAACCTGGGGCAAGTTATTTAGTCTCTCTAGACCTCAATATTCTCATTTCTCCAACTAAAATAAGAATACATGTCTTGACTGCTGCAAAAGATTGTGAGAAAAATAATCTCAACCCAACAAGTTTCCCTGTTTTCCTAAATTTTGTTTTCCTTTCCCCCTTCATCTCTCTAGAGATATACCTGTTTCTGGAATAACATTACTTCTCAGAAACCATCCTTCTTCAGAAACCATCACTAAGTAATGCCCGGAATGCTGTCCACAATAGTCACAAAGCTGTTGATTTTAATTTGGGCTTTAGAGCACAGAGTATTCCCAGGGATTTAGAAGTCTTTCATTCCCCAGGCTGCCCAGCTGGAAATCAGAACATGTGCCAGCAATCTGGCAAAAAGCCATATTACAAGGCACGTTTGCCTTTGAATCTCTAACACTACCATAGTGGGTGCAAAATGATAGGTGCTCAATAAATGTTTTCATCAAATCAATTAAACAAAGAAAGCAGACATTACAAACTCCAAAACCTTTGAATTATAGGAACTAAGTCACCAAAATTAGCAGATTATCAGATAGACATGAGAGTATCCATTGTAAAGGTGGTGGTACCCAGAGGTATAAAGAAGTACTGCATCTTATTCAACTTTTTAGGGCAAGCTAGGACAGAATTCAGAATTCCACCTAGGACTCTAGACTTCTAGTTTTATGTATTGAGTAAGTTAGAAGACTGAGGTCCTAACTGTAGTTCTGAGACTACCTAGCTTTATGTGAGGAAGTCGCCTAGTCACTCTCATCTTCAACTTTTTCAATGCTAAGAGGAAATGGGACATAATAGCACAGAAGACTCCTTCCAGCTCTGATATTGTGCCTAAAAGTGAAAAATTATTGGAATAATTTGTTTCTGAGGCAACCTGATAAAGTAAAAAGAGCAGAAAAACCAAAGACAGAAAGATGTAAGCAAAATACAACTTCTATAAACCTATTTACTCAGCTGAAAAATGAAAGGAGGGAAAAATTCCTACTAACTTACAAAGTTGAGAAAATTAAAACTAATATCGAGTGCTTTCTAAATACCAAGCACTGTGCTAAGTTTTTTATATACACTAAGTCACTTAATCCAATAACTAATTGAAATACTGTATGTTAAAGTGCTTCATAAACTCAAAGTTCTCTGAAAAAGTAATAAGGTAGTCATATTGATGCTGAGGCTTGGGAGTTGTGTTTCTTATTCATGGTCTCAGTTTACAACCCTAGACAAGTCTTTTAACTACATGTATTTCAGATTCCTCATATAAAACAGAGACATTATCTTCTTGACACTCTCAAAGCTTTACTGTTTAAGAACATTCCAAGTACAATCTTCAGAAAACTCCAGTCTGATTGTGAAAGCCCTCAAGTGAGACCAGCTCAGGAAAGATCAACCCATAGGAGCAAAGCACTCAATGGGTAGACAAACTAATCCCTGGCTTCAGAGATGATGTCATAAAATGGAAAACTAATAGGAAGAAGGAGATATAGATAGAGGAAGAAGGGATTTCTAGAGCATTTCCAGGAATGCAGAAATTCTTTCATCTCCTAGACTATCTAAGAAAACCATACAAGTGCCAGCAATCTGTGAGCTCCTCATAAGTAAGAACTTCTCTGCATCCCTAACATCTACCACAGGGACTGCCAATAGTGGCAATTCTTGGGCCAGCTGCAGGTTATGAAGGCAAGGGACTGGGGCTTCTTGCATGAAGAAGCAGTCGTTACAGTTGCCCTCTGAACTCTGAGTTCTAGTTCAGCCTCATCTTTCAAGACTTGGGACCTGGACAGTTAACTACAGTAACATACAGTATACTCTCTTAAATGCAGAGTGGTGATGCTTAGTTTTGGTATTTCCCCAACACTTCTACATATAGTACCTACAGCATTTCAGTGTTTACCACATCCTCAATCATGATGCCTAAAAGAAAATCAAATACATGTGCAGCAGATGGACAAGAAGTTAGAAGGGGGAAAAGTATTTGTCATCAATCGATATAACTCTCATAGGGATTTTCACATGCTTTGCATAACATATAAGGCAGTATTTGCATGAGTCTCTAGAGCATGGAATTCATTTGAAGTAAAAAGATTTCCTTTATCTCTTTGAGCATTTCACCTAAATACTCTACTATACTTTTTTGCATTTCCTAATTTGAGCAGACACACAGCCAAGTGATCATTTTGCATATTGCTCTTTTCTGAATTATTTCAACTTCAAGAAACATAATTATCTCCAGGTCAAGCAAGCTCAAGTTTATGTGCCCAAAAGCATAAATCCAAGTATATGCCTTTACTTCCAGTTATGGAATGAATAAGGAATGAGAATAAAAAAACAACATAGAAAAATACAGTTAGGGGCGCCTGGGTGGCTCAGTCGTTAAGTGTCTGCCTTTGGCTCAGGTCATGATCCCAGGATCCTGGGATCTAAACCCGCATCAGGCTCCCTATTTGGTGGGAAGCCTGCTTCTCCCTCTCCCACTCCCTCTGCTTGTGTTTCCTCTCTCATTGTGTGTCTCTCTGTCAAATAAATAAAATCTTAAAAAAAAAAAAAGAAAGAAAAATACAGTTAATGATATTGTAATCGTATTGTATGGTGACAGATGATAGGTACACTTGTGGTAGGCACAGCATAACGTATAGGGATGTTGAATCACCATGTTGTACACCTAAAACTAATGGTGTGTCAACTATACTCAAAAAATTTAAAATATGTGTGTGTGTGTATGTGTATAAAGCCTTAATTTAAAACATATATATATATATGTGCATATATATGTGCACATATAAAAGCTTATTTGCTTTTAGCTTGAGTCCCTATAACCTTTTCTTCTAAAAGCTTATTTGCAAGTCAGAGTTTGGAACTTGCATATCTCATAGAACTAATCTATAGAAGATTCCTAAGCCATCGTACAATAGAAAAACAAGAATAAAAACATTTAAGTCATAGGGCTGTAATTGAAGGAGAGTATATTATTAATACCATGGACCTTAACCACTTAGCGTAATGATGTATCCAGAAGAAAATGTGAAGCATTTCAAATTAAGAGCCAAATACATATTTTCCCCTGTGGCAGTGGGAGTAAAGACTTTTTCTAGCTGTCAGCTACTGAAGGTAGTAGCTCTTTTGGCCTATGGGGAAGGAAGTTCTGGCAGAGTGTAAGACTTTTATTTTTTTATTTTTATTTTCAATTTTTTACCTAAATTCAATTTAGTTAACATATAGTGTATTACTAGTTTCAGGCATAGAATTTAATGACTCATCAGCTACATATAACTCCCAAGTGTAAGATTTTTAGAGATGGTAAAGAGGAATGAAGGATGAAGGAATAAATTATAGGGAATAGAGACTTTACAGCAAACTAAATCCTCAGGTAAAACATAATTTTTTTTCTTTCTGGGGAGCCTGGCTGGCTCTGCCTGTAGAGCATGTGACTCTTGATCTCAGGTTCATGAGTTCACAAAGGCCACACATTGGGCATGGAACCTACTTAAAAAAAAAAAAAAAATTCCTGAAATACACAGGGTCAACCCATTCTTTCCTTTTTTTCTTTAAATTTCGCTATTATTTCTGACCAATGTTTTACCCTGTCTGGCCTACCATGGAAGAAGCTACAGTCTCACAATTTCTCTCTAGTCCTATTGTTCCTGAAAGAAGCATACAGCCCCTTTTGGATTTTTAAAGCTTTTTTTTTTAAAGATTTTATTTATTTATTTGACAGACAGAGATCAGAGGTAGGTAAGCAGAGAGGCAGGCAGAGAGAGAGGGGGAGAAGCATTCTCCCTGCTGAGCAGAGAGCCAGATGCAGGGCTTGATCCCAGGAATCTGAGATCATGACCTGAGCCGAAGGCAGAGGCTCAACCCACTGAGCCACCCAGGCACCCTGGCTTTTTAAAGCTTTTAAGAACAGAAGCAATGGGGGGAAAGACAGGAGGTTACTAAAGCTCTCTCCTAAGAACATCACTCCCCCCACCCCTCATTAAACCTTATCGAGAAAAACAGGCCAGTATATGTATTGAAGGTAGGTCTCTGGGAGAGAAAGCAATAGAGTAAAACATTTCAGAGAAATATCTAAACTTTGTTTATACAGAACATTTTCTCAAAGGAGCTAAGCAGCAGATAAAAACCAAGATAGGGAAGGAAGCTAAGAAAAGGTTATAGGGACTCAAGATCAAGCAGCACTAGATACAGGAGAAAAGACCTAAAATCTTTGGCTCCTACCACCAGTGCTGCTATGGGTGCCTAAAGTTAAGGTGAGAATGAAACAAAGAGGGATAAACTGCCACAACCAAAAAAGAGAAAAGAGATTTAAGTCCTAAATAGTGGAGGGGCGCCTGGTTGGCTCACTTGTTAAGTGTCTGCCTTCGGCTCAGGTCACGATCCCAGGATCCTAGGATCAAGCCCCACATGGGGCTGCCTGCTTGGCAGGAAGCCTGCTTCTCCCTCTCTCACTTACCCTGCTGTGTTCCCTCTCTTGCTGTTTCTCTCTGTCAATTAAATAAATACATTAAAAAAAATCTAAATATGGGGCGCCTGGGTGGCTCAGTGGGTTAAGCCGCTGCCTTCGGCTCAGGTCATGATCTCAGGGTCCTGGGATCGAGTCCCACATCGGGCTCTCTGCTTAGCAGGGAGCCTGCTTCCTCCTCTCTCTCTCTCTCTGCCTGCCTCTCTGCCTACTTGTGATCTCTCTCTGTCAAATAAATAAATCTTTAAAAAATAAATAAATAAATAAATAAATATACCTAAAATAAAATAAAATAAATCTAAATAAATAAATAGATCCTAAATAGTGGAGGAGCGCCTGGGTGACTCAGTCGGTTAAGTTCCAACTCTTGGTTTTGGGCAAGTCATGAGATCGAGCCCTGCATCTGTCTCTGTGCTCAGCGAAAAGTCTGCCTGATATTCTATCTCCCTCTGCCCCACCCCCAGCTTGCACTCTCTATCTCTGTCTAAAATAAAATAACTAAATAAAATCTTTTTTTAAAAGGGGGCAGGGCACCTGGGTGGCTCAGTGATTAAAGTCTCTGCCTTCAGCTCAGGTCATGACCTCAGGGTCCTGGGATTGAGCCCCACATCGGGCTCTCTGCTCAGCTCTCTCCCTGCCTACTGTGATCTCTGTCTGTCAAATAAATAAATAAAATCTTTAAAAAAAAAAATCTTAAAAAAATAAATATTCTAGGGATGCCTGGGTAGCTCACTTGGTTAAGCATCTCCATTTGGCTCGGGTCATGATCTTGACATCCTGGGATGTCACACATTGGGCTCCTTGCTCAGCGGGGAGCCTGTTTCTCCCTCTACCTGCTTCTCCTGCTTGTACTCACTTTCTCTCTCTCTCTCTGACAAATAAATAAATAAAATCTTAAAAAATAAAAATAAAAATAGATAAAAATCCTAAATAGTGGAGGGGGCACCTAGTTGACTCAGTCAGTGGACCAAGCAACTCTTGATCTCGGGTTTGTGAGTTTGAGCCCCAAATTAGGGGCAGACATCACTTGAAAATCTTTTTTTTTTTTAAGATTTTATTTATTTATTTGATAGAAATCACAAGTAGGCAGAGAGGCAGGCAGAGAGAGAGAAGAGGGAAGCAGGCTCCCTGGTGAGCAAAAAGCCCAATGTGGGACCCAATCCCAGGACCCTGGGATCACGACCTGAGCTGAAGGCAGAGGCTTTAACACACTGAGCCACCCAGGTGCCCCTAAAAAGAAAATCTTTAAGGGCCCCTGGTGGGCTAAGTTGTTAAGCATCTGCCTTCAGCTCAGGTCATGATCCCAGGGTCCTGAGATCCAACCCCGTGGCGGGCTCTCCACTCAGCAGGAGGCCTACTTCTGCTCTCACTCCCCCGGCTTGTGTTCCCTCTCTTGCTGTGTCTCTCTCTGTCAAATAACTAAAATCTTTAAAAAACAATAAATAGGGGCGCCTGAGTGGCTCAGTGGGTTAAGCCTCTGTCTTCTGCTCAGGTCGTGATCTCAGGGTCCTGGGATCTGGCCTGCATAGGGTTCTCTGCTCGGCGGGGGGCCTGCTTCCCTCTCTCTCTCTGCCCGCCTCTCTGCCTACTTGGGATCTCTCTCTGTCAAATAAATACATAAAATCTTAATAAATAAATAAATAAATAAATAAACAAACAAATTCTAAATAGTAGAGAGGAAGAAAAAAAACTTCCAGGACCACTTAGCTACCTGCTGGGATACAGTCTGAAGTAAATAATATATGTAAGTCAAAGGCAATATGTTCAGATTTTCTGATATATAGGCATCTTAAGAATATATGTCTTGTAAATCATGAGGGTTGCCTGAATTTTGTGATGAACATATATTAATCTAAATTCACACTCCAAGTATTTTGTGATCAAAAGCAGTATTACTCAAAGTGTAGTTAGTTGAGCAACAGAATCAGTATCACTTGGGAGAGGGCCCAGAAACTTGTGTTTTAACACCTTTCCAGGTGATTTTAATTTACAGTACAGTTTGGAAAGTACTTCTCTAGGGGCACCTGGGTGGCTCAGTTGGTTAAACATCTAAGTTCAGCACACATCGTAGTCTTAAGGTCCTGGGATCCAGTCCAGAGTTGTCGGTGAACAGGGAGCCCCCTTGTCCCTCTGCCCTTCCCAACTCATGCGCTGCCTCTCTCTTTCAAATAAATAAAGTCTTTAAAAAAGAGAAAGAGAGAGCGGAAGAAAAGTACTTCTCTATAGAATAGGTTTATCAAAGGGCTAGTTGGTCCCCAAGGTACAGGGTAAGGTAGAGTTGTGCACAGCTGAAGACAATGCTTGCCCCCAAATCATCCAGTTCACACAATGGGAAAGCAGTGCCACAGAGGCACAAAACAGTAACTAACATGGGCAAATGGGAGGGTAGTTGAGGTGGTTTTTAAAAATAAGCTAGACAGAGAGGACACCACTATGTGTTTCCTGAGATTTTTTTGAAATAGAAGAGGCTGTGGTAGGACTACACAGAGGAAGAGAAGTTGGAAGTTGAAGAAGAGGTGGAAGTTGAAAAAATGAAGTCAACAAAAAGTGATTAAGAAGTGAGGGGCACCTGGGTGGCTCAGTGGGTTGAGCCGATGCCTTCGGCTCAGGTCATGATCTCAGGGTCCTGGGATCGAGTCCCGAATCAGGCTCTCTGCTCAGCGGGGAGCCTGCTTCCTCCTCTCTCTCTGCCTACTTGTGATCTCTCTCTGTCAAATAAATAAATAAAATATTAAAAAAAAAAAAAAGAAGTAGTGAGTATGCAGGGGCACTTGGGTGGCTCAGTGGGTTAAGGCCTCTGCCTTCAGTTCAGGTCACAATCCCAGAGTCCTGGGATCAAACCCCGCATCGGGCTCTGCTCAGCAGGGAGTCTGCTTCCCCCTCCCGCTGGCTGCCTCTCTGCCTACTTGTGATCTCTTTCTGTCAAATAAATAAATAAAATCTTTTTTTTTTTTTTAAGATTTTATTTATTTATTTGAGAGAGAGACAGTGAGAGAGAGCATGAGCAAGGAGAAGGTCAGAGGGAGAAGCAGACTCCCCATGGACCTGGGAGCCCAATGTGGGACTCGATCCCGGAACTCAAGGATCATGACCTGAGCCGAAGGCAGTGGTCCAACCAACTGAGCGACCCAGGCGCCCCAATAAATAAAATCTTTAAAAAAAAAAGTGAGGGGCGCCTGGGTGGCTCAGTGGGTTAAGCCACTGCCTTCGGCTCAGGTCATGATCTCAGGGTCCTGGGATCGAGTCCCGCATCGGGCTCTCTGCTCGGCAGGGAGTCTGCTTCCTCCTCTCTCTCTCTCTCTGCCTGCCTCTCTGCCTACCTGTGATCTCTCTCTGTCAAATAAATAAAATCTTTAAAAAAAAAAAAAAAAAAAGAAGTGAAGGGGTGCCTGGGTGGCTCAGTGGGTTAGGCCTCTGTCTTTGGCTCAGGTCATGATCTCGGGGTCCTGGGATCGAACCCCACATCGGGCTCTCTGCTCAGCAGGGAGCCCGTTTCCCTCTCTCCCTCTCTGCTTGCCTCTCTGCCTACTTGTGATCTCTCTCTCTCTCTCTGTTAAATAAAGAAATAAAAATCTATTAAAAAAAAAGAAGTGGGGGCGCCTGGGTGGCTCAGTGGGTTAGGCCGCTGCCTTCCGGCTCAGGTCGTGGTCTCGGGGTCCTGGGATCGAGCCCCGCATCGGACTCTCTGCTCAGCAGGGAGCCTGCTTCCTCCTCTCCCTCTCTCTCTCTGCCTGCCTCTCTGCCTGCTTGTGATCTCTCTCTGTCAAATAAATAAATAAAATCTTAAAAAAAAAAAAAGAAAGAAGTGAATATGCAGAGGGTCTGTAATCTCAAATACATAAAGCAAAAGTTTGCAGAAAAATAAATAATCAAGAGGTTCCCAAGAGAATAAAAATCAAGAATGCAGAGTTCTAGAAACCAGTAATCACAGGAAAAGTGGGAAGTGGAGCCTCCAAAACACTCGAAAATAGACACCAACTTAAATCTTACTTGGACTGAATACTGAGGAACAATGAATAAATGTCATTATTGCCATTGGTGTGGGCTTACTACTTCCTTTAATGAGTAGTGCAGCAGAGTAAAGCATACTCTTTTGGCTGACAAATAAGGATTTTAAATGTAATAGGGTCTGTGGGTACCTGGGTCGCTCAGCTGGTTAAGCATCTGACTCTTAGTTTCAGCTCAGGTCATGATTTCTGGGTTGTGAGATAAAGCCCCGGCATCCGGGGCCCTGTGCTCAGTGGGGAGTCTGCTTGGGATTCTTTCTCTCTCTCTCTCCCTTATCCCTTGCCCTGCATGGATACTCTCAATCTCTCTCAAAATGAATAAATAAATTTTTAAAAGTAATGGGGTCTTACATAGAAGTTTAGAGTGATTCACTAGCATGCCAATAATTGTGGGTCAAGGTACACTTTGGAAAGGCTATGCTATGGTTAACACTAAAGTTATCAATAAATGTAATTATATTAATCTTCCAAAGCTTGAGATGCCATAGAACAGGGTAAGAAGAGAAGATTTTAAGGTTTTAAACAAGTGAGACACAAGACAAAAAGAAAGAAAAGAAACAAAAATTAGACCATTAAAACTTGTGACTTACAGATTTTTGGATTTCCTTTAATAGGAAACTTCACAATCATCTCCTGGGGATTTGTGCAGATGAAAACAAACGGAGAATCAGATTCTTGACTCATGTCTGGATACTGCAAAATATAAAAATAACAAGTTCAGACTAGTTGGGACAGATTTTGAATTTCAGGGAGATCAAAGGATGTCCCAAATTTCACCTCAACATTCTGATGATAGCACTCTCCATTTCAGTCAGGTAAAGAGGATTATGCTCAACAAGCAAGAACAAACCTTCCCCTTTCCCCAGGCCTTAGCACAGTAGTCTTATGCAGTCTATTGCCTGCCATTTCTGACCTCCTATAATGGGAACAACTTCTTTAAAAAAAAAAAAAAGATACCTGATATTTTTCCAGAAGAATCAGGACTGACTGTTCTTTTAGTATAAATGACAAAGTTGGGAGATTTGGAGGTCTACTTTGGGAACATTGGGCACCCCCAGGTTAACTTGAGTGAAACACTGGAAGGTTTAAGAAAAATAGAACATTTGTGGAAATGCTGCCAGAAATAGTCAACAAGCCCTTCTTTCACTATAAGGAAGGAAGATGATTCATTCTGAAAGGTATGAACATGCAAAAGCTGTTTTGCTGGATGCATTCCAGACTTACTTAGGGTGAAAAGGTAACTGGTAGAGCAATTCTGAAAATTATTTAGAAGCCTCCTTTGGATCTCTCATCACAAATCTGTGTGAATACTTAGGACTTGTATTCCTTCTGCAAAGACAGACACAGAACCTAGATTAAGACTAGGCCGGCCACATAATCACAATTTAAGGCACAATAGAGGGTTGGCAGAAAGTGCTCTCTAGCAATGCCCAGCTGATTTTTTTTTTCATTATTTCCTATCTTTCATGTCCTGTATTTAGCATGTTTGGCAAATAAGACTCATAGGCTGACTATGATATTAGCAAAGGAGCCTTTCTCCTAGTAACTACCATCAAATGTATAAACTTATTTTCCACTCTTATTCACCTGCTAGGATATGTCCTCTAAAGAACTAAGGCTCAAAAGTAGAAATGGAGGTTTCAGTAAAATAAGAAAATTAAAATTTCTCTGTAACTAGTAGAAACATAGGTAGTTAAAACTTCTTTACTGACCATTTGACCACTCTGTTCTAAGTGGTTAAGTAAGGCTGTGGAGAAAACAGAAGGGATTTTTAGCACCTTTTGGTCCTGCCCACATACCATGGCTCTCTGTGCGGGACAGGTGTGGCATGTACATTGAAAAAACATAGCTTAATATCAAGTATCAGACACAATTATATTCAGAGGCATGGTCAAAATGTTCACAGTAGGAAAAAAAAAAGAGTAAAGATGAGAAGGAAAATGCTCTTCTTTCTTTATACCCTGGATCTTTAGAACTCAAAGAAAAGCAGGTTCCAGCTGTTACTGCTGAGGTGCTTTGGCATGAATAAAACCAGAGGCTGCCATCGAGATCTTTCAACCGAATTCTACAGAGGCGTCAACAGCAACAGTCACAATTCACATCTCTTCAGTTTTCCTACTCTCTCCCCTCTGTGTCTCAGAATGTTGAGGCAGAGGACAGTGCTGCGAGGACCTCACAGCTCTACTTTTCTAGAACTATAACCCAGTTCAGTCATTCTCTCCTCTTTTTTCTGCATCAACAAATGTTCCCTCTCTACTGACTCTATCCCATTAAACATATTTTCTGTAATGTCTGCCATAAAACAAAATCTCCCCATTCTCCTCAAGCAAATGCCCCATTTCTGATTCTTTTTACAACAAAATTCACTAAAAGATTATGTATGCTCCCTGCTTCAAATTCCTCTATTGTTTCTTGAATTCATTATCGACAGGCTTTCACTCCCAACACTCCACCAAAACTATTCTTGGTGAACTAAAGATCATTGCTCACTTCCATGTTGCTAAATCAAATGGTCAGTGCTCAGTTCTCATCTTAATTGACATATTTGTAGAAGCTGATAGAATTCTTCTCTCCCTTCTTCATGAACGTTCCTTACTTGGCTTCCAGGATATCATTCTCTTCTTAGCTTTGCTATTTATCTACTGCTTATCACCTCATCCTTTAAATGTTGGGAGTGCTTCAGAGGTCAGGCCTCAGACCTCTTCTCTCCCAACATTTACCACCTTAGTGAATTTCTTCAGGCTCAGAGTTAAAAAATAAGGTCCTGAATTTGTAACTATGAGAGGTGATGGATGTTCTCTAAATATATTGTGGTAATCATTTTGCAACATATACATGTATTAAATCATTCTGTTGTACATAGTGAACTAATACAATGTTATATGCCAATTAGACCTCAATAAAAATGGGGAAAAAATGAGGTCCTGGAAATGCAAATCTAAACCACAGTGAGATATTAGTTTATGCTTATGGGATGGTTATAATAAAACCAAACAAAACTAAACCAAAAAACATGGAAAATAACAAGCATTGGTAAGGATGTGAGGAAATTAAAACAGTCATGCATTGCTGGTATGGGTATAAAACAGTGCAGCTGCTATGGAAAACAGTTCAGTTTTTGTAACATCAAAGAGTTACAAAATTACCGTAAGGTCCAGCAATTCCGCTCATGGGTATATCCCTCAAAGAAATTGAAAGCTGTTACATGCTCCCAACATCTCACTTGTTCACCAATGTTCCTAGCACCCAATAGTTTCCACAATCCAAATGTTCATCCACAGACAGATGAACAAAATATGGTACATACATACAGTGGAATATTAAAAATATTC
This sequence comes from Mustela putorius furo, assembly GCF_011764305.1. Taxonomy (NCBI): domain Eukaryota; kingdom Metazoa; phylum Chordata; class Mammalia; order Carnivora; family Mustelidae; genus Mustela; species Mustela putorius. The sequence continues at coordinate 8,126,939 of NW_025422045.1, read as the reverse complement.
CAGAAATTCTGATGAATCTTAAAAAATTACACTTACTGAAATAAGCCATACACAGAAGGCCAAATATTACCTGATGAGTAACTATACAAGGTACTTAGGATAAGCAAATTCAAAGAGACAGAAAATAGAGGTTATTAGGGGCCTGGAGGGAGGAGGAAGAAGTTATTATTTAATGGGGACAGTATTTCTGTTTGAGATGATGAAAAAGTTCTGGAAATGGATAGTGGCAATGGTTGCTCAACATTACAAATGTACATAATGCCACTGAATTGTACACTTAAAAAAGGTTAAAATGGTAAGTTTTATGTTATGTATATTTTATCACAGTACAAATAAAATTTTACAAAACAGATCCTGATTCATTTCCAAACCTGCTCCTCTCTTATCCATTCCCTTCTTTAAAATGAATAATGAATGAATAAATAGATACCCAGCCTACTAGCTATTCCATCCTTCCAGTTGTTCAGGCCAAAACCCCCACAACCACCTCACTAAGAAATTCTGTTAACTCCATCTTCAAAGGATATCCAATATCTCACCACTTCCTAAGACCTCCACAGCTACTTCCCTGGTCCAAGCCATCATGTTTTCCTGGATTACCACAATAATCTCCTAATTGGTCTCTCTGTTTCTGCCCTTAACCTCTCTCTTTTCTATTTTTAACAGGGCAGTCAGAACTATTTTTAAAAAAACATATCAGATCATACACTCCACTACTTAAAACTTCCCAGTGGCTTTTCATCTCACTCAGAATAAAAGCCTAAGTCCTCAGTATAACCTTCAGGTTCCTGGAGAGTCTGGCTCTCTATTTCCTCTTTGACATCTTTTCCTACTACATTTACCCCCACTTTCACTCTATTCCAGCCACACTGACTTCCAGGTTGTTCCTGTCCTTGGATCTTTGCACTTGCTTATTCCCTCTTCCTAGAATGCTCCCATCACTACCACGACCCAGATATGCACAAGGCTTCTCTTTCTTCAGAACTTTGTTTAAATGTCAGCTTTGCAGTAAGCCTTCCCTAATCATTCTATTTAAAATCAGAGCATGAATCTCCTCACAGACTTGGTACACTCAACCCTATAGCACTTACCATCATCTAATACATTATAATTTACTTATTTAAATTTTTAAAAGATTTTATTTTTAAGTAATCTCTATGCCCAATTTAAGGCTCAAACTCAAAACCTGGAGATCAAGAGTCCCATGCTCAGGGCACATGGGTGGCTCAGTTTAAGAATCCAATTCTTGGTTTTGACTCAGGTCATGATCTCAGGGTGGTAAGATTGAGCTCCACACCCAGCGCAGAGTCTACTTGAGATTCTTTCCCCTCCCTCTCCCTCTGCTCCTCCCCCTGATTGTGTGTGCTCTGTCAAATAAATAAAGAAATAAAAATTAAAGAAGAGTTACATGCTCTATCAACTGAACCAGCCAGGCACCACTGCATTTTTAAATTTGGCCTCCCTTTACAAGGATGAAAACTCCCATGAAGGCCAGTGTTTTTGTTTATTTTGTTTACTCGTCAGCACCCCGAATCATGCTTGGCACATTGTAGGCAATCAATATTTTCTGAATGAATGAATAATGAAAACAACCTGTGCATTAAGGTTATCTTTTTTTTTAATGTCATTGCTTATGTCATATTTGTAACTGTTGATTAAAGACACAGTATTTTTTTTTAAAGATTTTATTTATTTATTTGACAGAGAGAAATCACAAGTAGATGGAGAGGCAGGCAGAGAGAGAGAGAGAGAGGGAAGCAGGCTCCCTGCTGAGCAGAGAGCCCAATGCGGGACTCGATCCCAGGACCCCGAGATCATGACCCGAGCCGAAGGCAGCGGCTTAACCCACTGAGCCACCCAAGCGCCCAAAGACATAGTATTTTTAAAAGATTTTATTTATTTATTTAAGATAGAGCGAGAATGAGAGAGAGTATAAGCTTTGGGAGCAGGAGGCAGAGGGAGAAACAGGCTCTCCAATGACCAGGGAGCCCGACACGGGGCTTGATCCCAGGACTCCAAGATCATGACCTCATGACCTGGGCTGAAGGCAGACGCTCATCTAATAGAGCCACCCAGGCACCCCACACATTAAGGTTATCATAACTATACTAAATGCACACATGCTGGGAACTAGAGACTCTTAGGACAATAACTGGGTAAAAGCAGGTGCTACTCTGTAATCTGTTATCCCTAAAGCTAAATTAGAACTTTTGTGTCTTGGCAAGTAGTCCAATAAGGCCCTATGTTTAATGTTAACTACACTGACATACATTAACAGAGTAAGCAAATGTCAAATAATGGGGAAAATGATAGATAAATATAGATAAAATAGATAAATATAGATAAAAATAGATAAATAAATTATCTAACAGGTTCCTGGACCCACTCGTGCCTCACAATAAAGATAAACATTAAAATCAACTTTCCCAACTTAATCTAAATCAGAGTTTTATGTGAATATTCCTTTTTCTAAGCTCTTATACTGAACTTCAAGAGGCTTACAAGAAACAGAGCTGAAGAACAAAACAGTCTGCAAAGAATAAAGTAAAGTAAGGTCTTGTATTGGGAAAAGGGGTAGAGTGCAGTAAAGCAAAGTCAGTTTGGCAGAGCCTCAGTACGTTCAAAAAAGCATAATCTCTGCAGCTGGGGCCTGGGTACTATGGACCACATTAAACACTGGCATGTCAGTGACTCACAAGAAAGGGATTTTTGGTCTGAGAGTCAGAGACTAAAATGTAGTTGATGGACAGAAAACTAAATCAGGGGCGTGGCTGGCTCAGTAGGTATAGCATGCAATTCTTGATGTTGGGGTTGTGTTCAAGCACCATGTTAGGTGTAGAGCTTACATTAAAAAAACAAAAGTAAATTAAGAGAAAGGAGGTTCATATTTGTAAACAATATGAATAAACTTTGGATATCATATCCAATTTAGAGAGGATGCTAAAGAAAGGGTCACTGAGATAGCACAACAGACAGATCAAGGAATGTGGGCTGTAAAATCAAGCAATTCAAAGGAACCACTGAAATTCAGTAACACGGGGCGCCTGGGTGGCTCAGTGGGTTAAAGCCTCTGCCTTCGGCTCAGGTCATGATCCCAGGGTCCTGGGATCGAGCCCCGCATCGGGCTCTTTGCTCAGCAGGGAGCCTGCTTCCTCCTCTCTTTCTCTGCCTGCCTCTCTGCCTACTTGTAATCTTTGTCAAATAAAATAAAATAAAATCTTTAAAAAAAAAAAGAAAAGAAATTCAGTAACAGATTCCTCAGGAAGTTGCGGCTGTTCTTGCCTAAGAAAAAATGACTTCTGTTTTTTGGGTGTTGAGATGAACACCCAACTTTTCCATCAACATGGATTGGACAGTTGGAGATGATGCTAAGTGAAATAAGTCAAACAGAGAAAGTCAATTATCATATGGTTTCACTTGTTTGTGGAACATAAGGAATAGCATGGAGGACATTAGAAGGGGAAAATGAAGGAGGAGAAATTGGAGTGGGAGATGAACCATGAGAGACTATGGACTCCAGGGAAACAAATGGAGGGTTTTAGAAGGAAAGGGGGCGGGGGATGGGTGAGCCCTGGGATGGGTATTAAGGAGGGCACGGATTGCATGGAGCACTGGGTGTTATACACAAACAATGAATCATGGAACACTACATCAAAAACTAATAATGTACTGTATGGTGACTAACATAACTCAATAAAAAATAATTAGAAAGAAAGGAAGGAAGGAAGGAAGGAAGGAAGGAAGGAAGGAAGGAAGGAAACATGACTCCTATCACCTGGTTTCCAGCCTGGGGGGGAGGAGGAGAGGGTTGGGCCTACTCTTTTTTCATGGCTCATAAGTTTCATAGCTGTATAACATAACAGGTAATTAACACTAAACAGCCATTTTCTTCTCTTCTCCAGAGGAAAAATGTTCACCAGTCCTCTAGAAAACATTTCTTTTGCCATTTTTTGCCATTTTTTGGCAATCACAACTAATTCAGAGCCAAGTGGCCATTTTCACCAACTCTGCAAGATGTCACTCTTCCCAACAAATCCCCAAATGACCTTTAAGTCTTGTATCTGTCTCCAGAGGACTAAAAGCTAAAGCAAACAGTTAAGAAAGAACTCATTGACAAAGAACATATATTTGCTATAGGTTTTCTTGGTTTGAACTTTAGGGAACTAGACAGGACATGAAATCAGGCTCTGAAATGCAGTTAGCAGAAAACCAACTCCAAGAAGATTAAGGTGATAATACTCAGGAGAGAAGGAAATGAGTCTGATAAAAAGGCTACAAAGCACAACACATCCAAAGAAGCATATCCTGAAAGCAACTGTGTTCTCTAATAGTTGTGTACATTTTCCTTCAAAGCAATTCAAGGTGTTCACAGGACACACAACTAGTACCCTAGGCCACACTCTACTGGAGAATAAAAGTTTTCTCACATCAGTGACATATTGATCATGAGGCTTTGACAAGAAAACTACTATATATTTGACTGGAGTTGAATAAAGATCATGCCAGCTGGCCCAAGGTGGGATATTGAACTCCCATGTACTAGTAGTACCCAATTCAAGTCATGTGCTCAGTATCAAAGACAGGGGGGTTACAGCTCAATGCTACAGAGCTCATGTTTGCTCTAAGTGAAAAGAATAACGTATGAGTGACGTGCAGCTTAAGGGTTTTAGAGCCATTTGCGGAAAATGATCTAGCTGAAGCCACATAGTGTTGATTTCCTGGTCCCATCCTACTCACAGTTAAGTTTCCAATGTGGCTTTCTATGCCCTTTGGAATCCTATGCTCAAACCTCCATACATAAGAGAACCTAAGCAAGTATATTTTTTCTAAAATTAACCTCATAGCTTTTCTGCCCTTACTCATAAAGACCTAAAGTGGAATCACCCATACATGACAGCTATTTTTGGTCTTAAATTTCATATAGCAGGCTTTTAATAATTCAACTTAAACTAGTAAGAACTAAAAGAGATGCCTGGGTGGCTCAGTGGGTTGAACCGCTGCCTTTGGCTCGGGTCATGGTCTCAGGGTCCTGGGGTCGAGTCCTGCATCGGGCTCTCTGCTCAGCAGGGAGTCTGCTTCTCTCTCTCTCTCTGCCTGCCTCTCCATCTACTTGTGATCTCTCTCTGTCAAATAAATAAATAAAATCTTTAAAAAAAAAATTTTAAAGATACTACATTGTAAGGTCCTTAACCATTGAAGTCTACGTTGGGACTAATAACTCAGAACGCTAAAACTCGACTTGGGGATCTGGTAATTTTAGAATTTAACTCCCAATGGCTGGTTGACCCAACTAAGAACAACTATTCTGAGGCAGAGCTTAGAGCATCCTTTGACATCAGTTAACCTACCAAGGTAAGATCATTGTTAGGTAATCTGGTGCTATTAACATTAACAATACCCCTTCATAAAATGACATTTGTCTTTTAGAACAAAACAGATTAAAACATTTTATACTATCCAAGTAAAAAACCATAATACTGTGCGTGGAATTAATTTTTTTTTTTCTTAAGATTTTAAGTAATCTTGGGCGCCTGGGTGGCTCAGTGGGTTAAGCCGCTGCCTTCGGCTCAGGTCATGATCTCAGGGTCCTGGGATCGAGCCCCGCATCGGGCTCTCTGCTCAGCAGGGAGCCTGCTTCCCTCTCTCTCTCTCTCTCTGGCTGCCTCTCTGTCTACTTGTGATTTCTCTCTGTCAAATTAATAAAAATAAAATCTTTAAAAAAAAAAAAAGATTTTAAGTAATCTTGAGGCGCCTGGGTGGCTCAGTGGGTTAAACCTCTGCCTTCGGCTCAGGTCTAGACCTTCTAGACTTTCTAGATCAAGCAGACTACTTTGCCTCTAAGCCTGGGTTTACTTACAGGTAAAATGAAGGTGTTACATTAAGTGATTAATTCTACCTAAAACCTCTTACATCTGTCCCCCTCTTGTCTCATTTCACTGGCATTATCCTAGAACAGACTTTTAAAAATACCTTGATGTGGGACGCCTGGGTGGCTCAGTTGGCTTAAGCAGCTGCCTTCGGCTCAGGTCATGATCCCAGGCTTCTGGGAGTGAGCCCTGCATCGGACTCCTTGCTCAGCAGGGAGCCTGCTTCGCCCTCTGCCTTTGCCTGCCACTCTATCTGCCTGTGCTCACTCTCTGTCAAATAAATAAATAAAATCTTTATTTTATTTATTTATTAAAAAAAAAAGAATCTTGACCCTCGAATGACAACTGCCATCTCATTAGTACCTCCCCACCTTCAGAATCTTCACTGTAATCCATCTTCCACATTGCAGCCAGATCCATTTTCGTAAATCAAGGCCATGACCACGTTCCAAACACCCCTTCTCCATTCCACAACTGACTATAGAAAAAAGCATTACTGCTAAAGCTTATCATACAAAGCTATCTACCACTGGACCACAACATACTTTTCCATTCTTGTTTGCTGCTTCCTCCTCTTTTAAACCCATACCCATCTCTCAACAAACTGGTTTGCTATTATTCTCTGGATAGGCCCATAACTTCCACCTCACACTTCTTCTTCTCCTTGGACTATGCCTCTCAATCAACTATGTAGAAAGACTTGAACAACAATCTCATCTCTATCATTTACTGACTAATAGTACTCAAGTTACTTTAACTGAGTCTTAAATTTCCTCGTCCCTAAAAGAGGGGTAACGATACCTTGTTGTTGTTATTGTAATGAGGATAAGAACATACATGATAGGTCATATAACAGCTGATCAAAAGTGATAGATTTTATTATTACTACCCTTTAATGCTAATTCAAAAGCCATATTCTTAATAAAGTCTTTTGAGATCTCTCCTAGCTGGAAGCAACCTTTTCCTCCTTTAAATTCCTCAGTGACACTCTACTTTTCAAGACAGTAATTCTGCTTTTTATTTTGTATTTGTTTGTTTACATTGTTACATTTTGTTTACATTTGTTTACATTGCTTTTTATTTTGTATTTGTTTGCTTGCATTTGTATTTCATCTGTCTAGTAGTCTTTCAAACATTCTGAGAGCAGAACCCATGGCTCATTCACCTTTCTGTTTCTTTTAGTGTCTAAAACAATGTCTAATTTATGGTAGGCATTCAAGTGTTTATAATAATACTTAAGAAAATCTTAAGAATTATATGTTCATTTTCAGAGGCATCTTGGTGGCTCAGTCAGCTAAGCATCTGCTTTCAGCTCAGGTCATGATCCCAGGGTCTTGGCATTGAGCTCCATGTCGGGTTCCCTGCTCAGCAGGGAGTCTGCTTTTCCCTCTCTCTCTATCATTCTCCCTCTGCCCCTTACCCATCACCTGTGCTCTCTTTCTCAAATAAATTAATTAAATCTTAAAAAAAAAAAAAAGAATTAGGGGCGCCTGGGTGGCTCAGTAGGTAAAGCCTCTGCCTTCGGCTCAGGTCATGATCTCAGAGTCCTGGGATCAAGACCAGCACTGGGCTCTCTGCTCAGCAGGGAGCCTGCTTCCCCTGCCACCCGCCGCCGACACCTGTCTTTATGCCTACTTGTGATCTCTGTCAAATACATAAATAACATCTTTAAAAAAAAAAAGAATTACATGTTCATTTTCAGATGAAAAGCTAAACATCAAAGAACTTCTATAAATGCACAGATAAGTGTTACTATTTCTCTCCTCTGTTTGGGAAAAGAACAATAGAAAGTATAATGCTTTCTGGATTATTAAAAAACATACATGGTTGTCCTCAACTCATGCATGTGGGCACCTGACACTCAGGTTATAAAACAACTGTAGAGAGAGTTTGTTCTGACCTAGAAGTTCTAGTAAATATTCTAGTCTTCATGAGAATTCTGAAAATACATTCCCTGTTTCACTCAAGTGAGCTGTGATTTTAAAGAACTGCCTAGAGTCAGACTAGCTGTGGCACATACTCAGTTCCCCTCTTTGTTGGGTCTCTGACACAGCCCTCATGATCCCTTAGGAATACATATTTTTAGGTTTATAAATATGCAGGTTTTCTCAGTACAACAGAGAGGATATTTTAACACATTATTAAAAGGTTTTATTTATTTATTTGTCAGAGAGAAAGAGAGAGAGCACAAGTAGGGAGAGCAGCAGGCAGAGGGAGAAGCAGGCTTCCCACTGAGTAGGGACCCTGATGTGGGGCTCAATCCCTGGACCCCAGGATCATGACCTGAGCCAAAGGCAGGCACTAAACGGTCTGAAACACCCAGGCATCCCCATTTTCCACATATTAAAAGAAATTTTGCAGGGGCTGGTTTGCTTAGTCCGTAGAGAATATGACTCTCATCTCAGGGTCATGAGTTCAGGCCCCATGCTGGGCATAGAGGTTACTTTGAAAAAAAAAAGAAAAGGAAAATTTGGGGAATTTGGGGACTCCACATTTTTCAAAGCTAATGTCTGGTTTGAATATTGATATTCCTTCATCCTGTAATTTCTCACCTCTTAGATCAGCATACAACACATTGGTGATAGATGATTTCCATTCTATTTTTATTAATCGTCCTGAAGATCTGTATCACTTGGATACCCTTATAGGAGAAGGAACAAGTAATACTCTCTTCCCAATGAAGACTTCAATTCTACTTCTATGTCAATTACATAGGCACCCAGCAGAATTGCTTCAGCAGAGCTCTTTAAAGACAGGGTCTTGGCTATTATAAAAGCCATAAGATCAAATGGACTGAAGGGTCAGTATGCTGGCAGGAGAGGAATGGATTTAGTCAGAAGAAACAGAACAATCAATGACCTTGGAAATTTCAGACAAATCAGATTATTGAAGGCAGAGATATAAATAGCACAAACAACACAGACAAGTAGAAACAAAAGCCACCAACTCAACTTTCTGTTTGAAAACTTGTTGGGTCTAGAGAACTGTTCAAACCACAGCTGCTAATGGTTATGGATTTGGCAATCAAAATGTCTTTGTTAAAAAAAAAAAAAAAGTTTTAACTGCCTTACTATTGAGGTTACAAACCACAGCCTTGATGTATTGTTGCAGTCAACATCCTCCCTGCTGTTTTTGAGAGCTTACATCTGCTGCTGGCAGATAAAATGCTGGCAAACGGCATGGGCTCCTTCCAAGGGAATACAGGAGAAGTTGTAACTAGATGACTCTCATCTACCTTTCTCTCCTGAGTTGAGCCCACAGCCTTTTCTGTATCATTCCTACCTTGTTTAGGTTGATTCCCTGCCATTACTCAGGAGGGCTTAGGGTCCAGTGGGATTTTTTTCTGGCACAAATTATCCAGCCAGCCATACTACTCTTAGAAGATAAAAGGAAGAGGAGTTCTTAGCTCAGGGCAAAGCAATTTTAGCACATATTTTAAAAAATCAGTCAGAGTATAGTGTACTTGATTTTAAACAACCACTAATAAAACATTGTTTTTTTGTTTGTTTGTTTGTTTTAAGAGACTAAATGATCACACTATGTCAGAAATAGTGAGGGCTTAGTATATTTTAACTTATCAAAGAAAGGCCAAGAATGTGAGGTCAGGAAATAAGTTACTGAGTTTCTCTGGGGAAGGAAAAAACTAGGAACAAGATGGAGAAGTAAAATGTGGTCCAAATTACTTAGGAGATTAGCTTCAGTGGAAATAAAAATTACTAGATCTACACTGGTTTTCAAGGAAAATATAATTCAGCTGGGTGATGAGAAATGAGTGTGAAGATGCAGAAAGAAGACACAGGTCAAGAAACCAATTTCTGGGGCACCTGGGTGGCTCAGCGGGTTAAGCCGCTGCCTTCGGCTCAGGTCATGATCTCAGGGTCCTGGGATCGAGTCCCGCATCGGGCTCTCTGCTCAGCGGGGAGCCTGCTTCCTCCTCTCTCTCTCTGCCTGCCTCTCTGCCTACTTGTGATCTCTCTCTGTCAAATAAATAAATAAATAATAAAATCTTTAAAAAAAAAAAAAAAGAGAGAGAAAAAGAAACCAATTCCTGGATGATTCTCCCTCATTTTCATAGATAACCTGTGAGAATAAAAGAAAACCAAACATATGTCGACTAAAACTTTCTAAGTTGTATATACCACAAGATACCAGTTCTGCAGTTAGTAACTAGGCAGTGTACATGGGGTGGGGAGAAGGGATTTTATGGTCTAAGTTTTTGGAACACTACATGTTATATCTACTAGATGTATCAGCGTCATAATGCACACTAGCATGTTAATGGACCTGAAAAAGTCTGCAGTAAACAAACACATTTATTTGATACAAATTCATTTTCCAAATACATGTGTCCATAGACAATCACCTCCCCCGTTTTTATGTCTCCAGAGAACACTTATGCATGGAATAGTTTGGGAAACGCTAGTCTAGAGCTATTACTCCTCAACTTTCAACTCATTATTACAGAAATGAGAATAAGGTTTGTAAAACAGGCTAGGTAATCACATTTCTTACATCATAGAACCCTAGGTTAGGGACAGGCAGATTACCAAAGAGGCTTCAGACATTTTCTAAAAGGCAGCCAAACACCAAAGCTATAACTTTTTAAAGATCCTTACCTAATACATAATTTCCAAATAGGTCTACTAACAATTCTGAATACATTCTTGAGCTACCCCCAAACACAGAAAAGAAACAGTGGGGGAAAGCCCCAGAAAAGCTGATCATAGGGAAAATGGGTAAGGGATTCCTGTTTAATGAATGCTACTGGCTTCCAGTGTTTGGGGATATTCTAACGTCATACATTGGGAAATTCATAGGGAGAGCTGCCAGGACTTCCAGCTGGGAACATATGGGAGGATTCCTATATTTCTATGTGCAGCCCTCACTATCCTCAGGATAAAAGACATAATCTAAGCTTGAAGAGGAGTATCATGCTGACCTGAAAGAGAGGTATCTTTGAGAAACAAAAAAGATTTATTTTGTTAATTAGATTTCTAATTCCCATAAACTTGCTACACTCCATAGGCTAGGGTTACAGTTTCTATCCTTCTCTACACAAACCTATGGAAGAAAGAGGATAGGCTGTCTAGTGATTGAAATCATTTGACCTTATATCAGACGGTGATTTGCTTGATCAACAAATAAGAAAATAAAGGAAGGCCCCTTACCAAACCCCCCACCCACACTGCCAGATGCTCCTGAGTTCCCATTCAGAATGCAAATATCCTAAAAAGAAAATATATTAATAACATATTAAGTCGTACTAAGCTATTAATGACTGTGAGAGTCTTTAAAACTATAAAGTCTGGGGCACCTGGGTAGTTCAGTTGTCTAAGTGTCTGCCTTCAGCTCAGGTCATCATCTCAGGGTCTTGGAATTGAGCCCTGCATTGGGCTCCCTGCGTCTCTGCCCCTCACTCCCCCCAGCTCATAGGTTTGCACACACATGCTCTCTCTCAAATAAATAAAATCTTAATTAAAAAAAACCAAACCTTATAAAGCCAATACCAATGTATGGAATTTTTATAATTTTTACTTCTAGACTGAAAAAAAAAGGAGGGGGCTGGGGAGGGAAAGGAAGAGAGCAAAGAAGACCCTAGAAAAATGGTGAAAGACCCACAGGGGCATAGGCACAAGAGTGTGGAAAACAACCACATGTCTATGGTTTGCCTAAGTTTGGACCAGGTAATAAGGGCAGAACCAGAGGCGAGGGATCAAATTCATGCCAAAATGCATGCAGTGTACTCATATACATAAAGTAATCAAAGAGGACTGAGGAGGCAATCCACAAGAAAATGAAAGAAAACTAAAGGGATACTAACTATTGGTTAAAATCTACGAGGAAAGGGTAGGGAGAGTAAGATAGAGAAGAACAGTTTTTATAAACGGTAATAACAATATTGAAAAGCAAATAAATCTGGAAAACAATTTACTGAAAAAATGAAACTGAAGAACATTTTCCTAGGCATAGTGGTTGCCTAAAACAACTGTTCAAAGAACAGGAAAACCATATTGTTAGATAAGATGCTTCAGGCTCCAAGGATAGACTTTCCCATTCTGATTTTTGCTGGTCTGAGTATAAATATAAGGCTCTAAATCAGTTCTCCAATTAAGCTAAAGTCCTTCAGCTCCCTCTGCTGTTCAAAAATGAACTCTAGTTATGTCAGTACAATTTTTAGTGATCAAAATAAACAAAAATATATACCTATATACATGCATGCGCACAGGTGCACACACTCTCTCTCTCGCTCTCTTAAATATACCCCAAATATGGCACAGTCCAGGAAATCAGAATTCAAGCATACCTGCTTATCATGAATTCTCTGGCATGGACCAAATGTTCCAAAATAACAAATCCTATCATTTCCACCACCTAACTGAAATAATTTAAGGGATAATGGAGGGTTTCTTTACCAAAAGCGGCAAAGTTTTACGAAAGGAAAAGGACCCTATACTCTTTAGCCTAGTTGGCGCAATAGTTTGTCACGCAGACATGTACATGCATCAGAAACCAAAACATCACTAGTTTTTCTGTTTCTGACCTGATCCTTTCTCTTTCCAATATTTCCCTATGAAAAGATTATCCTCACAAGTCTGAATTCAGTTGCTAACACCTTACTATCTCCACAATATTCTGTGTTGAAGGATCTACAAGTCAACTATGGTAGCAAACCAAGCATGTATCCAAGAAAATTACTCTTTACTCACCTGATCCTTAAACTGCTTCTGGGACAAGCAGTCAATGAGGTCCACACAGCCCAAAAGACAACCTGATGGATAGTCGTTAGGAAATTCCACATCTGAATCAAGAACAACAGAAGGATCATATAAATTTCCTTTTCTGTGACCCTGAAACTGCCCAATCTGATTCCAAATCTGAACAAATCACTTTCTCTCTTATGTATTTGTAGACACGGAAAAAAAAATGATGTTTTTATTTAGCACAACTGTTTGTATTTTAGCAAAAAATTTAGTGAGTGGCTGGCTTAGTCCACTATCCACATCCTAAGCTATTAAAAAAAATTGCCCTTACACCATCAAAGTTCAAGGACCCTATAACTCCAAACAAATCAATTCCACCTATACTCAGCTGGACTAGTTTTGAATTTGGTGATGATGGGTTTTGGAAACAAGCTATAGGTGTGAAGAGAAAAACCAAAAAAATATAGGAATGACAGAACATAGGGAGTTAGAAAAAAAAATAAGACAATACAATTTTTTTTTTACTTTTATTTATTTATTTGACAGAGATCACAGGTAGGCAGAGAGGCAGGCAGAGAGAGAGGAAGGGAAGCAGGCTCCCTGCTGAGCAGAGAGCCCGATGCGGGACTGGATCCCAGGACCCTGGGATCATGACCTGAGCCAAAGGCAGAGGGTTTTTTTTGTTTTTTTAAAAATATTTTATTTATCTATTTGACAGACATCACAAGTAGGCAGAGAGGCAGGCAGAGAGAGAGGAGGAAGCAGGCTCCCCGTGGAGCAGAGAGCCCGACGTGGGGCTCGATCCCAGGACCCTGGGATTATGACCCACTGAGCCACCCAGGCGCCCGAAGGCAGAGGTTTTAACCCACTGAACAACCCAGGCGCCCAAGACAACACAAATTTAAAACAAGCCAGTCAGGGCGCCTGGGTGGCTCAGTGGGTTGGGCCGCTGCCTTCGGCTCGGGTCATGATCTCAGGGTCCTGGGATCGAGTCCCGCATCGGGCTCTCTGCTCAGCAGGGAGCCTGCTTCCCTTCTTCTCTCTCTACCTGCCTCTCCGTCTACTTGTGATTTCTCTCTGTCAAATAAATAAATAAAATCTTAAAAAAAAAAAAAAGAAAATATGAACTTTTGATTCCTAAAATTTTGGTTTCCTAAAAACTTTTAAGGGTAGCTCTGTAATTATCCTCTCATTCTACCTTTAAAACAACTGTATGAGTTAGATAAGAGGAAGAAAAACAAGACACCTAAAGGTCAGAAGTGGTTTTTAGGATCCAAACTTGATGTGCTTGGGATGACTTCCAAAATACACTGCTTAAGTCAACCAACTCTGACCTGTCCAAATCCCACAGCAGATATCTATTTGGGTCACTCCCCCCAAAAACTTCTTACTGTGGTTGTTCTTCCCAATCTAAAGATCCCAGAGTTTATAGTAGTCATTTTGCTCTCACAATTTAAAAGAGAGAGAGAGAGAGAAGGAAAGAAAGAAAAAGGAAGGAAGAAAGAAAGAAAATAAATTTCCTCAGATGAAATTAAAACTGACTCAAGTCAGTTAAGCATCTGATTCTTAATCTCTACTCAGGTCTTGATCTCAGGGTTGTAAGTTGGGCTCCTTGCTGGGTGCGATGCCTACTTAAAAAAAAAAAAAAAAAGAGGGGCGCCTAGGTGGCTCAGTGGGTTAAGCCTCTGCCTTCGGCTCAGGTCATAATCTCAGGGTCCTGTGATCGAGCCCCACATTGGGTTTCTCTGCTCTGTAGGGAGCTTGCTTCTCCTCTCTCTCTGCCTACTTCTCTGCCTACTTGTGATCTCTCTGTCAAATAAATAAATCTTTAAAAAAAAAAAAAAAAAGAAATTAAAACCAGTTGGTCAATATCTGGTGTTAGGAACTGTTATTTTTCTTTTCTTTTCTTTTAAAGATTTTATTTATTTATTTGACAGCAATCACAAGTAGGCAGAGAGGCAGGGGGTGGCGGTGGGCGGGGTGGGGCTGGGGAGCAGGCTCACCGCTGAGCAGGGACCCCGATGTGGGGCCTGATCCCAGGACCCCGAGTTCTCGACCTGAGCCAAAGGCAGAGGCCTTAACCCACTGAGCCACCCAGGCACCCCTGTTATTTTTATTTTCATTGGATGATGAATTAATGATTTGAACAGCTATCTATGACCTGATAGCTGTTCATGAAACAAATATACACAAAGATAAAAGTCCCTCTCATACCAACTCACCCAGAAAAAATAAACTCATAGGAAGAAGGAAATGAAATAAGATGAACATCAACAACAATGACTTCTCTCCATCAAATAATACTGAAAGGAGAATATACGGGTGTTACCTTTCCCACGAAGAACACGATATGTAGTCTGGAGTTCTGAGACTTCTTGAGGGGAGGGTCTTTTGGCTGTGGCTGCGATCCAAAGTCGTCCTCTGTGAGGAGTGTACCAGCTTCTGCCCTCCACCCTTAAAACAATTACAAATTGAGAGGAAGGGTTTAAATTCTAGTATCCCAGTGAATCTCATTTAAAACAGCAAATCTTCCAGTTGAACCAAGAGATCTATAGAAAGTATTTCACAAAGAGGGGTATTTTGTGTGAAAAACATTTAATACCCTTCACTAGAGTATGAAACCTGTTCTCCAGCTTTTCCTATCATCAGAACAAAGACAATTCGGGCATCTGGGTGGCTCAGACGATCAACTGTCTGCCTTCAGCCCAGGTCATGATCCCAGGGTCCTGGGACTGATTTCTGTATCGGGCTCCCTGTTTAGCAGGGAGTCTGCCTCTCTCTCTGCCTGCCGCTCCCCTCTGCTTGTGAGGGTGCTCTCTCTCTCTGACAAATAAATAAATGAAATCTTAAAAAAAAAAAAAAGAACAAAGACAATTCATCTCTTTCAGGTCCTACTTTTTACCTGATCTCTGTAACTCAGAATAGCTCTCAGTACCTTTCACTAGCCTTGGAACTTCTACCACCCAAATCTTATTTTTTTTTTAAGATATTATCTTTAAAAAAATTAATAATAAAATAAAGATTTTATTTATTCGAGAGTGAGTGAGAGAGAGAGAGAACATAAGTGGGGCAAGGGCAGAGAGAGAGGGAGCAGCAGACTCCCCACTGAGCAGGGAGTCCAATGACATGTGGGGCCTCAACCCTGGGACTCTAGGATCATGACCTAAGCTGAGGGCAGATGCTTAACCAACTGAGCCACCCAGGTGCCCCCAAATCTTACATTTTCAAGGTATCTAAGTTGTGCCACAAAAAAGGAAATCCTTGCTCTTCTCTGAGTGAAAGGCTAACATTTTCTTGGAAGCTTTGTTAATCGATCTCTAACCTAACAGAAAAAACCTCACCAACACATAAATCTCTCAGAAGAGTACTTTTATAATCATTACTTAATAGAATTTAAGTAAATGAAAATACTTATCATCTTCACTCTTTAAAGTATAACCACTTTCAATTATATTTTCTAAGTATTCTATAAAGGATTCTGTTCTTTGTAGATAATTAAACAACTTGACTAGTTCGAAAGAATCTTTAAGTGGAATAACAATGCATTCAAAATAATTTAATTACTCTCCAAGAATTATAAAAAGATGTTCCTGGGGGAGGGGGAATTGGGCAAAATGAGTGAAGGAGAGAGGGAGATACAGGATTCCAGTATGGAATGAGTAACTCATGGGAATAAAAAGCAGTTATTGGGACGCCTGGGTGGCTCAGTTGGTTGGACGACTGCCTTCGGCTCAGGTCATGATCCTGGAGTCCCGGGATCAAGTCCCGCATCGGGCTCCCAGCTCCATGGGGAGTCTGCTTCTCTCTCTGACCTTCTCCTCATTAATGCTCTCTCTCACTGTCTCTCTCTCAAGTAAATAAATAAAATCTTAAAAAAAAAAAAGCAGTTATTTTTCTTTTCATTATTACAAGGATATTGTAATAGCAGTAAAATGGGAAACATGTGGTGAACAAAGCATAATGTATAAACTTGTCAAGTCACTAAGCTGTACACCTAAAACTAATGTATCACTGAGTGTCAAGTATACCCAAATAAAAAAGAAAAGAAAAAGAAGAAAAAGGATGTTCGTCTTTTGGTTCCAACCAAATGAAGTAAGTACCTTGATAACATACCCCTATTACAAAATTCTTACAATGGAAAATAGAGACTTTCTCACATCCTTCATTTTCCAATACAGATGAAGTGAAAGAGTGCCAGACACAGAGCAGGTGATCAATAATACATGAAGAATGAATCATTAGCTTTCTTCTCTCCACACCGAATCACCTGAAGGGTTATTGGGAAACTGGTCTCACAAATGTGGCAGAACCACCCATTTTATTTCAGTGGGAAATAACTTATTGTGGGCAGGATGCTGCTCATCTGTTCTTTTTAGTAACAAAATCTGAAGAACACAGATCCAAAATAGGATGAGAGAAATGTAAACATTCTCATTGTCTCAGCAGAAGGCAAACTGTTTAGCTTTCTACTTTGGAAGATGGAAAAGATAACCGAATTGTAGAAAACTGAATGAGAAAAACACGTATCTGAGGGCCCAGCTGCTCTGAAGCAGAAGCAGATTCACACACATTTGTTCTTTTTTTTTTTCTTTTTAAATTTTATTTATTTATTTGTCAGAGAGAGAGCAGAGGCAGGGGAGTAGCAGGCAAAGCAGCCAGGGGAGAAGCAGGGAGCCCAATGTGGGACTCAATCCCCGGACCCCAGGATCATGACCTGACGCTTAATCGACTGAGCCACCCAGGTGTCCCTCACATGCACCTGTTCTAATGACACTACACACATGAACTATAAAACAATTTCAAGCCGGGGCACCTGGGTGGCTCAGTGGGTTAAGCCGCTGCCTTCGGCTCAGGTCATTATCTCAGGATCCTGGGATCGAGTCCCACGTCGGGCTCTCTGCTCGGCAGGGAGCCTGCTTCCCTCTCTCTCTCTCACTCTCTCTACCAGCCTCTCTACCTACCTGTGATTTCTCTCTGTCAAATAAATAAATAAAATCTTTAAAAAAAAAACAAAAAAAAAAAACCCAATTACAAGCTAAAGCAAGAAGGCCTGATCTTCAAGAGGGAACAAAAATGGTAATGAAGGAGGGAAGTCACAACTAATAATGAAAACACCAGAGTAGAAATGACTGATCCTAAATGCCAATAAAAAATTTTCTTTCAGAAGAAAAATAACTGAAGCTTACTCAGTAAGAATGGAAAAAACACTCTGAAAACTTGAACTCTAGTTCCATCTCTGCTGCAAATGAGCTTTTTAATTCAGAGAAAGCTACTTTATCTTTGCTTACCTAAGTGCCATCATTTGTACAAGATTATAAACTGGCCTAATCTCTTTCATAGAGCTACTACTTTTAAAACTGTAAAAAGCTATTTAAATATAAGGTATTATTGGGGCGCCTGGGTGGCTCAATCGTTAAGCCTCTGCATTTGGCACAGGTCATGGTCCTAGCGTCTTGAGGTCAAGCCCCCCATCCGGCTCCCTGCTTGGCTGGAAGCCTGCTTCTCCCTCTCCCACACCCCCCACCCCCGCCCCCGGCTTATGTTTCTTCTCTCGCTGTGTCTCTCTGTGTCAAATAAATAAAATCTTTAAATAAATAAATAAATGGTATTATTACTATTATGAGTTAGGACACTGCCTAGGAATAATAAACTCTAAAGGCAAAATAGAAAGGGAAAAAAAAGATATCTGCACCTCTCACATTCATTGCAGCATTATGTACAACAGGCAAGACATGGAAACAACCAAATGTTTACTGATGGATGAATGGATAAAGAAAATGTGGTATATATGCACAATGGGATACTATTCGGCCATTTAATTTAAAACATGGATAGAGCTTGAGGGCACTGTGCTAAATCAGACAGAAAAAGACAAATACTGTATGATCTCACTTATATGTGGGATCTGAAAAAAAGCAAACTCATAGATACAGAGACCAAACTGGTGGTTGTCAGAGGTAAATGGGTGAAGATAGTAAAAATTTTCAGTTATAAGGTAAGTAAGTCCCAGGGAAGTAATGTACAGCTGGTAACTACAGTGAACAATACTGTATTATATAGGGGCGACTGGGTGGTTCATCTGCCTTTGGTTCAGGTCATGATCCAGAGGTCCTGGGATTGAGCCCCACATTGCACCCTCGCTCATCAGGGAGCCTGCTTCTCCCTCTCCCTCTGCCATTCCCCCTTGCTGCTCTCTCTTTCAAATATATAAATAAATAAATAAATTTTTAAAATACTGTCTAGTATATTTAAAAGTCGTTAAGAAAGTAGATCTTAAAAGCCCTCATGTCAAGAGCACCTGGGTGGCTAAGTTGGTTATGCATCTGCCTTGGGCTCGGGTCATGATCCCAGGGACCTGGGACCAAGCCCCATGCCCTGCAGCCATTAGATTCCCTGTTCAGTGGAGATCCTGTTTCTCCCTCTCCCCACCTCCCCAGAATAAATAAAATCTTTTAAAAACAAAAAGAAATTCTCATGACAAACAAAAAATTTATAACTATGTGAAGTTATGGATGTTAACTAAACTTATTGAGGCAAATTTTAAAAAATATATATACTTCTATATCAAATCATTATATTGTACAGCTTGAACTAATATGTTATATGTTAATTACATTTCAATAAAATTGGGAAAAAGGGTGGCACCTGGGTGGCTCAGTGGGTTAAGCCTCTGCCTTCAGCTCAGGTCATGATCTCAGGATCCTGGGATCAAGCCCTATGAAGGGCTCATTGCTCAGTGGGGAGCCTGCTTCTCCCCTCTCTGCCTGCTTTTCTGCCTACTTATCATCTCTCTCTCTGTGTCAAATAAAAAGATAAAATCTTTAATAAAATAAAATAAAATTGGGAAAAAAGGAAAAATGAATATGTTGCAATGATAAAGTGAAAGAAGTAAAACATAATATATATTATGGTCTCACTGTATAATAATTTGCACAGGAAAAAATGTAAGTAAACCCTCTAAAATGCTAACAGTAGCTGTTTCTTTCTTTTTCTTTTTTTTTCTTTTTTTTAAGATTATTTATTTATTTATTTGTCAGTGATAGATGGAGAGAGAGCGAGCAAGCACAGGCAGACAGAGAGGCAGGCAGAGGCAGAGGGAGAAGCAGGCTCCCTGCCGAGCAAGGAGCCCGATGTGGGACTCGATCCCAGGACACTGGGATCATGACCTGAGCCGAAGGCAGCCGCTTAACCAACTGAGCCACCCAGGCGTCCCTTATTTTTCTTTTTTTAAAAAAAGATTTTATTTATTTATTTGACAGAAAGAGAGCACAAGCAGGCGGAGTCGCAGGCAGAGGGAGAGAGGGAGGGTCCTGGGATTGAGCCCCACATCAGGCTCTCTGCTCAGCAGGAAGCCTGCTTCCCCCTCTCTCTCTGACTGCCTCTCTGCCTACTTGTGATCTCTGCCTGTCAAATAAATGAATAAAATCTTTAAAAAATTAAAATTAAAATTTAAAAAAAAAAAAGAGGTACGACTGGGTGGCTCAGAGGGTTAAGCCTCTGCCTTTGGATTGGGTCATGATCCCAGTGTCCTGGGATCGAGCCCCACATTGGGCTCTCTGCTCAGCTGGGAGCCTGCTTCTCCCTCTCTCTCTGCCTGCCTCACTGTCTACTTGTGATCTCTTTCTCTGTCAAATAAATAAATAAATCCTTAAAAAAAAAAGGCTTTCTATAAAGATGAAAAAATGGTACTCTATTCTTTGTTATGATTAGGATTCTTAGTTTTTCTAAACTCAGTTTTTTTAAGCTATTCAGTAAAAACACTACTACCAAATCAATTACATGAATATATTGCTGAAATTTCTAGTGAAGAGTATTATAAATAATCACTAAATTGGGGAAAATGAATTCTAATCCACATTTTTTTTTAAAGAGAGAAACAGAGAGGTTGGGCGGGGGTGAGGGGGAGAAGGATAGAGAATCTTAAGCAGGCTCCATGTCCAGGATAGAGCCCAACTCGAGGCTCCATCTCATAACCCTGAGATCATGACCTGAACCAAAATCAAGAGTCAGATGCTTGACCAACTGAGCCACCCAGCTACCTCCCTAATTCATAATTCTAAATTAAGCTTATGTCACTATAAAATCTTCCACTGCCACGATTCATTTCTATCCTTACCTTTTGATCCCTCTGACAAGCAGAGAGGCCCAAGGCTGATGCATAGAGAGGCACCAGCCACCATCAAAGCCTTCCTGAAAATCTTGGTCCTGGATTCGCAGCTGATGCCGATAAGAGTTGAATTCTAGTTCTGATCCTGCTGAATGGAATGTCTTCTTCTGTGAGGCTGCACCTGTCTGGTCTATCCACTACACAAAAAAGAAACCAAACATACAGTTTTGTCTGACAAGGAAAAAACATGGGGTAGATATACAAAATGAAATGAATGCTTATAATGAAGAAATCATACTGGGCACAGTTTTCTTTTTCTTTTTATTTATTTATTTATTTATTTGACAGACAGAGATCACAAGTAGGCAGAGAGGCAGGCAGAGAGAGAGAGAGAGAGGAGGAAGCAGGCTCCCTGCTGAGCAGAGAGCCCGATGCGGGGCTCGATCCCAGGACCCTGAGACCATGACCTGAGCGCCCCACAGTTTTCTTAAAGTTTATACCATATTTATCGGAAACACGGCCAAAAAAGGTAGTAGGTTTTAAGATGATAAAATCTGGAGTTAGCGTAGATTTCTTAGCTTTTGGCTTATTTGATCATTTGTTGGGGGGAAAAACCAGAATAGTAGTTTAGAGATTCCAAACAATTACTTAACTTTTAACAGTTTTAGTTTTCTCAACTATAAAATGTGGGTGTTGGACTAAGTTAATCTCTAATAATCTTTCTGTAATAAAGTTTTATGATTCTAATCAACTGCATCATATCTTAATAAAATAAACATTTATTAATACTTGACTATGTGAAGCACATAAAGTATAAAAAAGATACAGTTCTTTCTTTCAAGGAACTTATAATCCTAGTAGAAGACAAAGACATAAATAGCTATCCAAAATCTAAACCAGAATAGAGTAAATATTACACAGGGATAGAGACCTTAACTGCGAATACCCAGGAAAGACTCATCCTTTATGGGGCAAATAAGTGGTTTCATAAACATGTTGGTGTTTGAACAATTTTGAGGCCCACATTCTCTGTTCTAGTTCTACTACAGTTCTAGTTTATATTACTGGTTTCTCTATTCCCACAGCCACTTTCCTAAATTAATCTCTTATATTTCTATAATACTGTTATAGACCTTAGTAACTGGTCTCCTCATCTGCTGCCCTACCAGTATTATAACATTAACCTGGCTTCTCATTATCTCCCCACTGCACTACTGCAATAACCTTCTTAGGAATTTCCTTGCTTCTAGTCTTACTCCTCTCTCCAATCTGTTCTCTATATAGGCATGGAAGTCATGCTAATCTTCTGCTTTCTTTAAAGACTTCCCTTTGCTGACTATGGAATAAAACCAGACTCCTCAGCATGAGACATAAAGGCTTTCATGGTAAGATGATGTCTACTGTACTGGGTTGAGTAGTATGCACCCTAACACTTATGTCTATCCAGAACCTGTAAAAGTGACCTTATTTGGGAATAGTCTTTGCAGATGCAATTAAATTAAGATACGGTAATGTTAGGTTAGGTTCAACCCCAAATCCAATGACTGGTGCCTTTATAAAATGGAAGAACAAGGCCGCCTGGGTGGCTCAGTCAGTTAAGCGGCTGCCTTCAGCTCATGGGTTTGAGCCCCGCATTGGGCTCTCTGAGCAGAGAGCCTGCTTCTCCCTCTCCCTCTGCCTGCTGCTCTGCCTACTTGTGTTCTCTCTCTCTGTCAAATAAATTTTTAAAAAATTATTACAAAATGGAAGAACACTTAGAGACAAAAACATACAAGGAATAAGGCCATATGAAAATGAAGGCAGACATCAGAATGATGCAGCTACAAACCAAGGGACACTCAGGGACACCAGAAGCTTAAAAGGCAAGGAAGTGTTTGGAGGAAGTGTGTGGCCCTGCCAACACCTTGGTTTTGATTATCAAACTGTGAGAAAATAAATTTCTGTTGTTTTAACCTAATTGTGATACTTTGTTATAGTTGCCCTAGGAAACTAATACACCTACTAGTCCATCTTTTTTTTTTTTCATCTTAACTTTTATACTTAATTACTTCTGGTTCTAACAAATCTATAATGCTCCTAAGCTGCTGACCCTTTGGTACATGCTGTACCTTCCACCTGGAATTTCCTCCTTAGATTCATCTCATTTGAAATTGTTATTCATCCTTTAAGTCTTCTCTCAAACACTATTTCTTTGGTGACCCCTCTAGTGCATTTATGAACTCTTTCTTGAAGTTCTACTCTATGCACATGTGTCTGTCATTGCAATTATCTTTTTTAATTGAAGTACAATTAACATATGCAACTATTTTAAGGAATTCAAATTATAACTTCCCTATAAAAGCCTCTTTTATTCTCAACTGGAAGTACTGTTTTCCCTCCCCTGGGTTTCCACCATACTTTATTTAAATTTCTGTTAGTATTAGAGCTGCTATGTAATCTTTTCCCCTACTAATCTATTAGTTTCTTGAGGATAGAAGCAGTGTAACAGTCAGTTTATCACTTACTACTATGCTTGCACATAGTAGATGCTCAATGTATGATGGAAAAAGTGAATGACAACAACAAACATTTTAGTTTAAAATACCATTCCATGGGATTACCCATATTCTATAAAAGGCAGAGAAAGAATATTAACAAAAGGACCATGGGGTTATTGTCTAAATATGTTACTTTTAAAAACCCTCTCTTGGAAAATACTAGGAAGGTAATACAGGTCAACTTGTTAGAAGTGCTGAAAAAATTGGAAAAAACTGGGGCCAGAAAATAAGGTTGGTGGGTGTGTTCAAAGAGCAAATTAGTATCTAAAGCCTATGAAATAGGCACACTTGAAGGAGAAATATCAGGGCCCAAACTTCTCTCATTACCATCTAGAAAAAAGGATCACTAACCTGGGGAGGGGACTGGTAGAGGTTGGGATTCACCAGAACTCCCAAAGGCTCATCAGAAGATCTATTCAGTTTGGTCAATGGTTGATTCAAGGTTCCATTGGCAATTGCCTGTATTGTCTCATCTAGTCTGTGATAACAAACCAAAGGATGCAATAATTGGTAATATTCTTTGCTCAGAATATCCTTACTTACCACAACATAAAATCCTTCAACAATGATAAAATTTGAAATTCAAAGAGGGGTCCATGGATGATCTTCCCTATCCCCACCACCAACTTCCTTCTCTTCACTCCAAGAACCCTAAGGAATATGAGTTAGTAGAAGTTCCAGAACATTAAGAAAATAGGTAGGGCATACTACAATCATTCATCTGCATAACAATATCACTAAAAATGCCAAGATAAGAAAACATGCATAGAAATAATCTGACCCACAGAAGAGTATTCAATAGCAATCTATTTACTCAACACATTCAATTACTCCTCTGCCCACTCAGAAGTCCCTGTCTACTTCTCCATGCTTATCTGGATTCTATCCTTGCTTCGAGGCCCAGAAGTTCTAATGAGGCACTCTACTGGCCTAGCACAAAAGTTCTTACTCCTTTTTCTGAAGTCCTATTAACACCTACTAATTAAACAGTCACGGAACCTGCCTCCTTAGTGCAGTAGGCAGCAGGTCAGTCTCATAAACAGTCATGGAATACATCCCATGTTATCCTGTGCCTATGGTGTTTGTTATTTATTTTGGCTCTAAACTCACAAAAGAATGTGATCATTATTCATTTAAAGACTGTAGAACTGGGATGCCTGGGTGGCTCAGTGGGTTAAGCCTTGCCTTCGGCTCATGTCATGGTCTCGGGGTCCTTGGATCCAACCCCGCATGGGGCTCTCCGCTCAGCAGGGATAGAGCCCTGCATGGGGCTCTCTGCTCAGCAGGGAGCCTGCTTCATCCTCTCTCTCTGCCTACTTGTGATCTCTGTCTGCCAAATTAACAAATTAAAGTCTTAAAAAAAAAAAAAACGGGAGAACTAATCTTACTGATTAGTAATAGATCATAGGTCCTGCAGGAACCGTAACTTATTCTTATTGATATTTCTATGTTACTTGCTGCTGTACTCCATGTTCTTGCCAGATGCTTTAGAAATATTTGTAGATAATGATAATTGTGAGGCACAACATAATGAAAAGCTTTTACCAGGAGGAAAGGTCAATTAAATACAATTAATACGATTAAAGAGATATTTGTTAGGAACCTCAGATATCCAAAGCAACTTGGATATCCAGGAGGGGCACCTGGGCAGCTCTGTCAGTTAAGCACTGGATTCTTGATCTCAGCTCAGGTGTTAACCTCAGGGTCCTCAGAGTCATGTGTTCCAGCCCCACATTGAGACCAGCATGGAACCTACTTAAGAAAAGAAAGTGTGGAGGACATGGACATGGTTCTTGCCTTCAAGAAGCTCTGAATCTAAACAGCAGGTTTAAAACAGCTATGAAGATGATGAACAAAAACATGGAAGGATGTAGCTATTATACTATGATACAGTTATTGCAATTATTGCTATTATTATCCCACCTGTTGTACCAAATAGGCAGGTATTTCAAAAGTGAACATTGAGGGAGAAATTTCCAAACCAAGAAAAAAGCAGAGACATAGGCATGAAGCAAAAAGAAAAGAAAAATAAGAATTTTTTAAAGCATTTTTTTTAAAGATTTTATTCATTTAGGGTTCACTCTTGGCATTGAGGCTGTACCATTTTAATAGTCCCATCCACAGTAAAAGAGCATCTCGAGTTTCCTACACTCATAGATTAAGCAATATTTTATATATATATATGTATTTTTTATTTCAGCCAATTTAATGATGTATTATGTTTTAAAATTTGCATTTCTCTTTTAACTAGTTGAGCATTTTATATTTTTCTTCTTTTTTAAAAAAAATTTATTTATTTGACAGAGAGAGAAAGGAACACAACCAGGGGGAGTGGGAGATGGAAAAGCAGGCCTCCCACGGAGCAGGGAGCCAGATGCGGGGCTTCATTCCAGGACCTCAGGATCATGACCTGAGCCGAAGGCAGACACTTAACAACTGAGCCACACAGGCACCCCTAGTTGAGCATTTTTTTTTTTTAAATGTCTATAGGCTATTTGCTTCACCTGTAAATCGTCCTTAACCTTTGCTCATTTTTCTAATGGATTGTTTTCTATGTTTCTTCTAATATGCAGGAAGTCTTTATATAGATATTCCTCTTTTGACTTAAAAATGTTGACAATATTCTCTCAGTTTGGTAGAATTTTTTTACTTTATTAAAAATATCTTGGGGCGCCTGGGTGGCTCAGTGGGTTAAGCCGCTGCCTTCGGCTCAGGTCATGATCTCAGGGTCCTGGGATCGAGTCCCGCATCGGGGCTCTCTGCTCAGCGGGGAGCCTGCTTCCTCCTCTCTCTCTCTGCCTGCCTCTCTGCCTACTTGTAATCTCTCTGTCAAATAAATAAATAAAAATCTTTAAAAAATAAAAATAAAAAAAATAAATAAATATCTTGGGGCACCTGGGTGGCTCAGTTGGTTAAGTGGCTGCCTTCAGCTCAGGTCATGATCTCAGGGTTCTGGGATTGAGCCCCAGGTTGGGCTCTCTGCTCAGGGCAAGTCTGCTTTTCCCTCTCCCTCTGCCTCTCTTTATTTCTTTCTAATCTTTTTATCTCTTCTACAATTAACTATTTAGTCAAACTTATTATCACAGTATGGTTTGAGGTACAGAGCTAATGTAGATTTTTTCCAAGTCAGTGCCCAATCATTCCATCATATATTTAACCCTTTTCTTACCATTCAGAAATGCTACCTGGTTCAGGGGCACCCAGGTGGCTCAGTCAGTTAAGCATCTGACTCTTGATTTTGGCTTTGGTCATGATCTCAGGGTGGTGGGATGGAGCCCCATGTCAGGCTCTGTGTTCAGCAGGGAATTTGCCTGAGATTCTCTCCCTCTTCCTGTCCCTCTGCCCCTACCCTGACTTGTGCACATGCATGCACTCTCTCTAATAAATAAATCTTTTTTTTTTTTTTAAGAAAGGAGAAACGCTATTTCAATTACTAATTTATGCATGTGTGGACACAAGCACACGTAATTCAAGATTGTTTCTGGATTCCTTTACATTTCATTGATCTTCTCCATGCCCAAACTGTACCTCATTGTTTTAAAAAGTTTATCAAACTACAGCAATTTTCTAGAAGACAAATTCCCCTCACTGTTCATTTTCAAAATTGTCTTAGCTACTTTTTTTTTTTTAAGATTTTATTTATTTATGAGAGAGAGAGAGATCATAAGTAGGCAGAAAGGCAGGCAGAGAGAGAGCGGGTGGGGAAGCAGGCTCCCTGCTGAGCAGGGAGCCCAGTGCAGGGCTCGATCCCAGAACCCTGGGACCAAGTCCCAAAGGGAAGGCAGAGGCCCTAACCCCCTGGGCCACCCAGGAGCCCCAGTCTTAGCTACTCTTACAATGATTCCAAATGAATATATAAATATTTTTAAAGATTTATTTATTTATTTATTTGACAGACAGAGATCACAAGTAGGCAGAGAGGCAGGCACAGAGAGAGAAAGGGAAGCAGGCTCCCTGCTGAGCAGAGAGCCCGATGCGGGGCTCGATCCCAGGACCCTGAGATCATGACCTGAGCCGAAGGCAGAGGCTTTAACCCACTGAGCAACCCAGGTGCCCTGCAAATGAATATATTATTTTTAAAATCAACAAAAATAGAGGTGCCTGGGTGGCTCAGTCATTTAAGCATCTACCTTCGGTTCAGGTCATGATCCCAGGTGGGGTCCTGGAACTGAGCCCCATGTCAGGCTCCCCGCTCAGTAGGGGAGTCTGTTTCTCCCTCTCCTTCCATCCCTGCCCTTGCTCACACTCGCTCTCTCTCTTCTCTCAAATAAATAAAATTTTAAATAAAATAAAATAAAATAAATAACAGATCCATGACAGGGGGAAAGTCCTCTACAGTCAAACTGCCCCCTCCCAAACCCTTTCCGGTGCTGCCCACTTACCTGCTGTGATACTCTGCTAGTGGATTTTCATCCTCCACGATCTTCCTGCCTGCAAAGTCAATGGTGACTTTCTTAGAGAGCCGAGACATATGTCGAAATTCTCTCAGCTCTTCCTCTCGCTTCTGCAGAGTCTCCCGCTCAATTTTAGACAACCACTGGTTAGAATCACTGGCAAAGTAATCTGACTCATCATCAATGACTTGGGTCCTTCGAATGCTAAGGAGGTAAAAAACAGAACACATGTCAACTGGGTCACCTGTTGATAAAACAGGGACTTGATATCCTGAGATTATTACCTCAAATATAGATGCCCAAAAAAGTCCAAAATCAGGTCAAGCTCTGCTTGGTTCCCAGCTTCTGCATATATCTTATCCCCATTGCAGTCTCAGCTCAGCTCTTGAAACTAATCTCACTCTCAGGCAGAAAAAGACACAGCATATAACCCATTATCCTTCTGCCATTTTTTTTTTAAACTGGTCCAGCCATAACTGAGCTTCCACCAGGTTTTGCTACATCTGAATTCATGTCTCAGCAGCTTACTCAATATCCCAGACCCTTTTACTGGGACCTTGTCTATTCTTGCTAGGCCCAACTGCTGTCCTTTCCCTTAGAAACTAAGGAGTGCTATCCTGGACTATTTAAGTCCTATGGCTTACTTTTTTTTTTTTTTTAAAGATTTCATTTATTTATTTGACAGACAGAGATCATAAGTAGGCAGAGAGAGGAGGAAGCAGACTCCCCATTGAGCAGAGAGCTTGATGCGGTGCTCCATCCCAGGACCCTGGGATCATAACCTAAGCCGAAGGCAGGAGTTTAATCCACTGAGCCACCCAGATGCCCCATTATGGCTTACTCTTAGGACATCCTACCACTCTACTACTATAAGCCAGTTTCTACCCCTTGCCCCCCAAAACCTATCTCCAGTCCCTCAATAAAACACTAAAACACTGGTCAAATTCTAAGATATGGCCTCAGGCCTATTCCTAAGATCATACTGACAAAGAAACTGAGAACTAGAAGGAATTTTGATGACCCAACTCTCTCATGCTATAGATAATGGGCCTGGGGCTCAAAGAAGTTAAGTGACTACTCAAAATGAACAAATCCAGTCACAACTGACTTTGTGCATAATATACAAAGTGACATAACACACACAGTGATGCCTGTGATATACACAGACAGGCACAGGGAAATACTGAATTTAGATTCATATATAGATTTCAATTTTTCAGGACACAGCTGAAATTCTACAAGTTTTAAAGTAGACTGAGACGGGGAGGTTTCAGAGGGCTCAGAAGAAAGCTGGTCCTACATGTGAACCTAAATAATGAAACTGGTACCCTGGAACACATGAGAAAAGGGGGCATTAGCAGGGAGAGACCCCTTTCTAGTTTCCATTTACCCAGAAATGTACTCCATTGCCAATTCTATTTCTAATGATAAAATTTTATTGAGTAGGGACAGAAGTGATATTTAAAGGATTAAGAGTAAATATGAGTTAAAAAACCTTTGCAATGAGGGCACCTGGCTGGCTCAGTGGGTTGAGCCTCTGCCTTTGGCTCAGGTCATGATATCAGGGCCCTGGATCAGTCCAACACCAGGCTCTCTGCTCAGCAGGGAGCCTGGTCCACCACCCCCCCGCACTCCGCCTTTCGGCCTACGTGTGATCTCTCTCTGTCAAATAAATAAATAAAATCTTGAAAAAAACAAACAAAAAAAACCTTTGTGATGGGCTTACTTAAGAAATAGCTTTCCAAGATATATCTCAGATTTACAGCAAATGGTTTGGAAGGAGGAAGCGTGTCTAACTAAAGGATTATAATGCCCAGAATAGACTCCCAGTTTAGGTACAATAAGTAAAATATTCAGGGGTCTCCAAGGACCTTCACAGATTCTCACACAGCCATTTGAAAAATGAGTGTATAAGTCCAATTTAAACAATTTTACCACTGGCTCTGAATACATATTTTGTTCAAAAGAAGAAAAACGTGTAAGAAATAAAAAACAGAATTAACAAATCAATAAAACTGTCTCCTAAACAAAAGTTGATGTGCTAAATGACAAATGTGTAGGAGTGTAAAAGCCAATTTAGGGACTTTTTTTTTTTTTAAAGATTTTATTTATTTATTTGACAGAGAGAAATCACAAGTAGGCAGAGAGGCAGGCAGAGAGAGAGAGGAGGAAACAGGCTCCCCGCTGAGCAGAGAGCCCAATGTGGAACTCGATCCCAGGACTCTGAGATCACGACCTGAGCCGAAGGCAGTGGCTTAACCCACTGAGCCACCCAGGCGCCCAAGGGACATTATAATATAGTGATCATTAAGTCAGAAAACAAATTAAGCATCAAAGGGAAGGAAGGGTAAATCATGCCTTTCCATGATATGCCACTACCCTCACTCTTCCAGAGGCAATTTCTTACAGCAGACTACACAGGGTAAGCACTCTAACATATGCCAACTGGCTACAAGCGGAACAACTGAGGAATTCTATCAACCCAAATCAACTTTCTGGGGGTATACCAGCATCTGCCAAAAATTAAAAAAAATGTTACAGGGTAAGATCCTCTTGGTGGGAGCCTAATTCATTCAAACATGAATTCAAAAACAAGATGTAAGCCATGTTATGCAGCAGAACTCTTCTTTTACTGTGAATCTTTCATACTCCACCCTAGAAAGGTACCAAGTGGCAGAATAAATGTTCTAATGGCCAGAATTTATAGACTAGTCTATTGCTTAGGATTTGTTATTCAAACCATATCATACCTAGTTCTGTCAAATTCTAACAGTTTGTCTTTGTGCTTAATAGCCTTCTCCAGACCAGACTTAATTCGCAATTCTTGATGAGGAAGAAGGTCCTTGGTAGAGATGTCCACTTTTCCAGAATTCTCCGTCCCTGAAATTCAATAAGGAAACCAAACGGTGTCAGGCTATAATATAAATTAGTTGTATCACTGGGCAGCAAAGAACAAAGAATCAGAAGATCTGGCTCTGCTCCAGATGGCTGACAGTCTTAACTGCAATGAAAAACAAATACACAGGCCAAGCTTTACTTATCAAGCATCAAGCATGGCTTGATACCGAATCAGTTCTCAGTATATAATAGGATCTCTTTCTGAAGTTTGGATCACTAAGGGTACCAAATTGTTACACAATATAAAAATGCATTATAGGGGCACCTGGGTGGCTCAGTGGTTTGAGCCTCTGCCTTCAGCTCAGGTCATGATCTCAGGGTCCTGGGACAGAGCCCGGAATCAGGCTCTCTGCTCAGCAGGGAGCCTGCTTCCCCACCTGCTCTCTCTCTGCCTGCCTCTCTGCCTACTTGTGATATATCTCTCTCTGTGTCAAATAAATAAAATCTTAAAAAAAAAAAAGAAACTAATTATAAACTACTAATTGAAAAAGGAAAACATAAAATTCTATATATATTATAATCACTACTTTATAATACCAATCAATCAAACTTTATTAAAAAAAAAATGGGGGAACCTAAGTGGCTTAGTCAGTAAAGTGATTGACTCTTGATTTCAGCTCAGGTCATGATCTCAGGGTACTGGGATCAAGCCCCTGTGTTAGGTTTCATGCTCAAGGGGGAGTCTGCTTGAGATTCTCTCTCCCTCTCACTGTCCTTCCCATCCCCAGCTTGTGTGTGTGAGCTCTCTCTAAAATAAGTAAATCTTTAAAAAAAAAAAAAATGAACTAGAGCAAAAACAAAAACTGCATAGATGTAAATTTAAAAATAAAATCTTGGGGCGCCTGGGTGGCTCAGTGGGTTAAGCCGCTGCCTTCGGCTCAGGTCATGATCCCAGGGTCCTGGGATCGAGTCCCACATCAGGCTCTCTGCTCGGCAGGGAGCCTGCTTCTTCCTCTCTCTCTTTCAGCCTGCCTCTCTGCCTACTTGTGATCTCTGTCTGTCAAATAAATAAATAAAATCTTTAAAAAAAAAAAAAATAAAAAAAAAAAAAATAAAATCTTGGGCCGCCTTAGGTGGCTCAGTCATTTAAGCACCTGTCTTCCACTGTAGTCATGATCTCAGGGTTCTGGGATCAAGCTCCACATGCAGCTCCTCCCTCTTCCTTTGCCCCTCCACCCACTCCTGCTCTTTCTTTCTCAAATAAATAAAATCTATAAAACAAATAAATAAGTATGGTAAAATTTTACAAAATTAAAAAAATACATATTTTTTAAAGTTTTCAATTTAAGTAATCTCTACACCCAACATGGGGCTCAAACTCACAACCCTGAGGTCAAGAGTCGCATGTTCCACCAAATGAATGAGCCAGGTGCGCAGTCCTGAACTATTTTTATTATGTGTTTTACAACTATAGAAGACTTAGAAAAGAGCTGGAAAAAAAAAGTAGACTTCTGTGTAATTTTCAGTTAGCTTCCCTTAATGTTAATACCTTATCTTACATAACTATAGTATATTTATCCAAAGAAATTAACATTAGTACAATACTATTAACTAAATTACAGTCTTTATTTGGATGCCAACGTTTTTGCCATTAATGTTATTTTCCGCTCTGGAATCAAACTCAGAATCCCACATTGCAGTTAGCTGTCATGTCGCCTCAGTGTCCTCTAATTTGTGATAATTCTTCAGCCTTTCCTGGTTTTTCATGACCTTGCAAATCTTCTATTCTTAAACTTTTCATCCAACAATTTTAGTATCCATTAGTGGATCTTGCCCATGGCAATTACTACTACTGTGGTATTCTAATTGGTGATTTTCTATAACCCTCATTCATTCATGGTAATAATTGGAATTCTTCTATAATAAAGAGCTATCTCTTCTCTCCCATTTATTAACTTATTTATTTAATTTGAGACATTAATTTTATTCTTTGAGTTATAATCCAATATTATTAGTAGTAGTTTTTTTGCTCAATGTTAGGTGGTTTTAATAATTTTGAAAAAATGATTGTAGAATAAATGAGTGAATAAACTGCATCTTGCATACCAGGATACAAGAAAGAAACAATCAGGGGCACCTGGGTGGCTCAGCAGGTTAAACATCTGCCTTCGGCTCAGGTCATAATCCCAGGGTCCTGGGTTCAAGCCCCATATCACGCTTCTTGCTCTGTGGGGAGCCTGCTTCTCCCTCTCCATTTCCCTCATCCTTGTGTTCCCTCTCTTGCTACCTTTCTCTGTCATAAATAAATAAAATCTTTAAAAAAAAAAAAAAAAAAAAAAAAGAAAGAAACAATCAGATACAACAAAATGTATCCACCACCACCATGATCCAATGGAAAGATTGCTGCCTACCTGACATTAACTTCTTCAGCAGTTTCTGGCTCTTATTAGAGTCACGCTGTAAAATATCCTGTTCTTCACGAGTACATACCTATAAAGTAATAAGAACAAGACACATGATCCTAGTTACATTAATTTTGTTTGCTTGATATCCTAAAATGTAATCTCAAATTACACATTAGTTATGGCAATAAAATAATGAGACTGTTGCTGGTTTTGTTATCCAAACACACCAGAAATATACATATCCAAATGAGTTTGCCCTTGTCTCTTTCCACTTCTCCCTTCTTTTATGAACAACAGAAAAAACTTACCTCACTGGAAGTGCCCCTGAATGATTTGTTTAAAAATGAAAAAAAAAATCTTACGTACTTTCAAAGGACAAAGATTTGCTATCACTGAGAATGTTGGGGAAAAACATGTAAGACTTTTTTTTTTTAATTTAAAGATTTTAATCGGGCTCCTTGCTCGGCAAGGAGCCTGCTTCTCCCTCTGCCTCTGCCTGCCATTCTGTCTGCCTGTGCTCGTTCTCTCCCCCTCTCTCTCTGATAAATAAATAAAATCTTAAAAATTAAAAATAAATAAATAAATAAATTTAAAGATTTTATTAATTTATTTGACAGAGAGAGAGATCATAAGTAGGCAAAGAGGCAGGCAGAGAAAGAGGGAGAAGCAGGCTCCCCGCCAAGCAGAGAGCCCAACGTGGGACTCGATCCCAGGACCCTGAGCCAAAGGCAGAGGCTTAACCCACTAAGCCACCCAGGCGCCCCGTAAGACTTTTTTTTAAAAGACTTCCAGTTCTGATCATAAAATCCAAGTCTTATGAAAGAAGATAAGTAGATGTCTTATTAGAAAGAACCAGAAAGAGGCACCTGGGTGGGTGGCTCAGTTGTTAAACATGCCTTCAGCTCAGGTCACCATCCCAGAGTCCTGGGATTGAACGCTGCATTGGGCAGGCTCCCTGCCTGGAGGGAAGCCTGCTTCTCCCTCTCCCACTCCCCTTGCTTGTGTTCCCTCTCTGGCTGTATCTCTCTCTGTCAAATAAATAAATAAAATCTTAAAAAAAAAGAAAGAAAGAAAGAAAGAACCAGAAAAAGCAAATTACAGTGCTACCAATGAAAACTAGTCTAATTTTTACACTTTTATAATGTATATATTTCATTTCTTTGTCTTTGAATATTACCTACTTATAAAATAATGAATATATTAAGCAAAGAAAAAGTTCTGTTTATTATAAAATCACTGCAACGATAAGAAGGGAGGCAAAAAAAGAGTTATTTAAAAACAATTTCAGGGGCACCTGGGTGGCTCAGTGGGTTAAGCCTCTGTCTTCGGCTCAGGTCATGATCTCAGGGTCCTGGGATCAACCCGCATCGGGCTCTCTGCTCAGCGGGGAGCCTGCTTCCCTCTCTCTCTCTGCCTGCCTCTCTGCCTAGTTGTGATCTCTGTCTGTCAAATAAATAAATAAAATCCTTAAAAAACAAAACTAAACTAAACTAAACTAAAAACAATTTCATACTGAATTTATAAAGCTGCAAGACTTCATGGCCAATTTGCTTTACATTGCTCCATGTCTTGAATTGAAGGGCGCAAGGGATCTAGCGGAAAACAGTGAAATTGGCTGTAAGTTGCCTCAGTTGCACACGAAGTTTCTGCCAGCAGCTATAGGGCATTTCTCTAGAGAAAACCCCATATAAGAAGATATTTACTGCTGTTTTATGAATTTTTGTCTTATGAATATTTTTGATGGAAGACACTACATTTTTTTAGGCGATTCACTATCAGCTTATTTTTTGAGTATACTGAACAATTAAAGGACCCATCAGAGAAGAAAAAACAAAGCAATATAAAATGGATGTCGTCACTGATACTAAAGCAACTGCTTCTGCCAGCCTGATCAACTGGCAGAATAAGTTTTCTAGACAAACTCATTAGGGTGTTTGTAAGATAGTTACTACTACATTATTGAGGTCATTCTCTCAGACAATGAAGGTGAAAAGGAGGTATCCTGGAAACAGAAGCTATAATAACCTGAGATTTATGTTACAGTACAAGACTTGGAGTCAACAATGTATATACTCAAAACTCTTCTCACTAATAGGCCTCAGTACTAAGACATAACCTTGGGTTTTTGACTAATTAAGTTCCTGCTACTAGAGTTAACTGAACATTGGAGGGAAAAAATTTCCTAAGAAAAAGAGAAATTACGAGGGGTGTGAATGTCCCTACATATTCAACCAAAGGACAGTAAAATAAAATACAAAAAAACAATTTACCAGGGTACCGCAGAAAAAGCAGGGGCCAGAGCCCTCCTGTTCACAGACAATGCGCCCACAGATCAGACAGTTATTGATCAGCTTATGCTTCTGGCCCAGGCAATCACATGGATGGCGACCAGGGATCAGGACTGCAAGCCTGTCCTGTCCCTCTTTTGTGTATAAACTGACAAACTTTGTCTTCTTCTTTAAGGAGTTGCTGTTCTCTTGTACCTAATTGTACAAAGATATCAGAAATAACATCAAATAATTAATGGTAAGAAGAGAAAAACCTCAGTTCAGTTCAATGACAACTTATACACTGCCTAGGAACCATGACAGAAGGAAAGGAATGGGAGAAATACAAATTAAGGGTTATCATCAAGGGTCTGAAGAAAGGTTAGATTCTAGAAAAACTAGCTGACATGCCTTGCTTTTTCTGCCAGTAGCTTTCTTTCTTTCTTTTTTTTTTAAAAGATTTTATTTATTTATTTGACAGACAGAGATCACAAGTAGGCAGAGAGGCAGGCAGAGAGAGAGGAAGGGAAACAGGCTCTTTGCCAAGCAGAGAGCCCAATGCAGGGCTCGATCCCAGGATCCTGGGATCATGACCTGAGCTGAAGGCAGAGGCTTTAACCCACTGAGCCACCCAGGCGCCCCTGCCAGTAGCTTTCAATCCTCTATTACAGCTGGTAGAAAGCAAATGCAGCAGTAAAAGCTATTTATGTGGCATATTTAAGCATAGCTAAAGTAGAGATCATAAGAAACAAAAATGCCCTTCAAAATAGATAATACTCAAATATCTTTAAATATGATCAATAAAATAAGAAAAATCAAGCACCTGGGTGGCTCAGTGGGTTAAGCCTCTACTTTCAGCTCAGGTCATGATCTCAGAGTCCTGGGATGGAGTCCTGCATCAGGCTCTCTGCTCAGCAGGGAATCTGCTCCCCCCAACCACTGCCTGCCTCTCTGCCTACTTGTGATCTTCCCCTCTCTGTCAAATACATAAATAAATAAAATCTTTTAAAAAATAAAATAAAATGAGAAAAATCAAGAAAGAGGTATGTGGGTGGCTCAGCTGGTTAAGCATCTGACTTTTGATTTCAGCTTCGGTCATGATCTCAGTAAGTGAGATGGAGCCCCGAGCTGGGCTCATTGCACAGCACGGAGTCTTCTTGAGATTCTCTCTCCCCCCTTTCCCTCTGCCCCTTCCCCTGCTCATACCCTTACTTGCTCTCTCTCTAAATAAATAAATCTTTCAAAAAAAAAAAGAAGAAGAAAAAAATTAGCTCCATAAGAAAAAGATGACACAATAGAAAAATGGGCAAAATATCTAAACAGGAACTTCATAAAAGAAAATATCCAACTGGTCACAAGATACATGAAAAGATGCTTAATGACTTTGCTACTCATCATGGTAATGCAAAATAAAAACCAAACTGCAATACCAACCAGAATGGCTAAATTGAAAAAGACAGAAAATACAAAATGCTGGCAAGGATACAGGAAGAACAATTAAAGCTTTCATACTCTGTTGGGGAGTATACACTGCTACCTACTAAAGCTGAACATATGTATAGCTTGTGATCCAGCAATTCAGTTCTCAGATATACATGCAACAGAAATGTGCAAAAATGTTCACCAAAAACATGTACGAGAATGTTCACTGCAGCACTAGAATTGAAAATTATCCAAATGTTCAACAGATTGATGTATTCATTTAACAGAATCCTCTGTAGGAATGAGAATTAAAAAGTATAGCTATATAAAACAATATGGATAATTTTTTTTTAAGATTTTATTTATTTACTTGAGAGAGAGAGAGTGAGAGAGAGAGCATGAGAGGGCAGAGGGTCAGAGGAAGAGGCAGACTTCCACTGACATGGAGCCCGACTTGGGACTCGATCCTCGGACTCCAGGATCATGACCTGAGCCAAAGGCAGTTGCTTAACCAACTAAGCCATCCAGGCACCCAATATGGATAATTCTTTCAAAGAAGCCAGACACTAAAGAGTACACACTATTTAGCTCCATTTACACAAAATTCATGAGTAGGCAAAACTAACATGGTGTTGAAAGTCAGGAAAGTGTTTTCCCTTGGGAGGGATGTCATTTTGGGGCAAAATGGGGGTCCTCTAGAGGAATAGTAATATTTTTATTCTGGATATAGAGGAATGGTCAGTTTGTGAAAATACATCTGTTCACTTCCGTATATATGTTATAAAATAAAAAGTTTAAAAAGAGAACTATATTTATCAGCCTCTATCTTAGTCCATTCAAGCTGCTATAATAAAATATCACAGACTGAGTAGCTTATAAACAATAGAAATTTATTTCTCACAGTTTTAAAGGCTAGAAGTCTAAGATCAGAGTGCCAGCATGGTTGGTGACCCTCTTACAGGTCGAAGGAATGATTTCTTCTAGATCATTCTATCATGACACAATAAAAGGGACTAGGGAGTTCTGTGGGATCTCTTTTACAATACAAATCCCAAGAATGCCTGGATGGCTCAATTGGTTAAGCATCTACCTTCAGTTCAGGTCATGATCTCAGGGCCCTAGAATGGAGTCTTGCTCAGTGGAGAGCCTGTTTCTCCCTCTGCCTGCTGCTCCCCCTGCTTGTGCTTTCTCTCTCTGGCAAATAAATTTTTAAAAAATATTAAAAAAAAAAAAAAGAATACTAATCCCATTCATGAGGGCTATACGTTCATGACATAAGAATGTCCTAAAGGCCTCACTTCCTAATATAATCACACTAGCATTTAACATATAAATTTGGGTGGGAGGGGGCACCTGGGTGGCTCAGTGGATTAAGCCTCTGCCTTCAGCTCGGGTCATGATCCCAGGGTCCTGGGATAGAGACCTGCGTCACTCTCTGCTCGGCGGGGGGCCTGCTTCCCCTCTCTGCTTGTTGCTCTGCCTACTTGTGATTTCTCTCTCTGTCAAATAAATAAATAAAATCTTTAAAAAAAATTTTTTTGGGTAGGAGGACATAAATATTAATATTAAATATCCAGACACATAATTGTATAGATGCCTCTTGCTTTCCCTTTTCAGGGAAGAAAAATCTTTTTTTTTTTTTTTAAAGATTTTATTTATTTGTCAGAGAAAGAGACAGAAAGAGCACAGTTGGGGGAGTGGCAGGCAGAGGCAGGCAGAGGCAGGCAGAAGCAGGCTCTCTGCTTCAGAGAGCCTGATGTGGGACTTGATCCTAGGACTGGGATCATGACCTGAGCCAAAGGCAGATGCTTAACCGACTAAGCCACCCAGGCATCCCCAGAAAGGAAAAATCTTAAGAGTTCTAATGGATGGGAAAATTACTACAAGGAAGAGAAAAATTCTTGGCTAAGTATAAAGGAAGGTGACATGCCCTAATGCCCAAAGCCAAGAGTTGAGATATAGGGATAATTTAAGTCAATCTAGGTAAAAATTAAAATCTAAGAAAGTGCTAAAGATTTTACCCAATCTAGCACACTGCCATTTTTTAAACTAGTCAATTATGTCTTTGGCTGTCAGTGATGGTGGTGAGGAGACTAAAATCTCTAAACAGAAACTTGTACTTGACTCTCATTAAATTATCCAGTAACATTAAAATAAGGTATTTGAAGGCCGTGCTTTGATGAGTTCTCATATACATACAGGAAATGAGTATACATTGAGAAATAGAGTAGAGAAGGAAAGAATAAGACAAGCAAGAAAATTCATACCATATTACCGCACTGCTTAAAACCATTTACTGGCTTCCCACTATGCTGAGAATAGAAATCCAAGCTACTTATAATGCCCTATAAAGTTTTAGATACGGCCTCCAGGTGCTCTCCAACCTCATGTACATATCACTCTTGCTCTGTTCACTATGTGCCAGCCACACAGGCTGCTGTTAGTTCCCAGAACACCTGTCTCCACTTCCCCTTTGCACTTGTCATTCCCTCCATCTGAACTGTTCCTAGCCCATCTCTTCATATACTTTTCAGTGTTCAGTTCTTAGCTATAATTTTACTCCCTCAGAGGCTTTCCCTGAATGTCCTATATAAAGTAGCTCCCTTCCTATCAAGTACTGTCTATCACACTGCCCTTTGTACTTTTCTCATGGCAGTTTTCACAATCTATAATTACTTTTAAAAATTGGCTTTTTAAAAAAGATTTTATTCAAAAACAAATAAATATTTTATTCATTTTACATAGAGGGAGAGAGCTAGCACAAGCAGAGGGAGAAGCAGGATCCCCGCTGAGCAGGAACCCAACGCAGGACTCAACCCCAGGATCCCATGATCACGACCTGAGGAGAAGGCAGACACTCAACAAACTGAGCCACCCAGGTGCCCCTTGACTGTCTTTTCTATCTTTCCTTTGAACCACTAAGATGTAATCTAGGAGAGCATGGGAACCTAATATGGTTTGTTT
Organism: Mustela putorius furo; assembly: GCF_011764305.1. Classification (NCBI taxonomy): domain Eukaryota; kingdom Metazoa; phylum Chordata; class Mammalia; order Carnivora; family Mustelidae; genus Mustela; species Mustela putorius. The sequence goes on along the minus strand of NW_025422045.1, from coordinate 8,087,437 downwards.
ACTGCTATTATTCTTGACATATAGTAGACACAATACAATTTCCTGAATAACCAAATGAACTGTCTATAGAAGTTAAAGACACATTTACCTACAGGTCCATAAGTGGAACTATAAGTACACAACAAGATCATTTTTTATGATTCCAGGTCTATGAATTTGCTCATTTACTAAAATGTATTATAAATATATATATATATTTTTTTTTTTTAAAGATTTATTTATTTGACAGAGAGAAATTACAAGTACACTGAGAGGCAGGCAGAGAGAGAGAGAGAGAGAAGGAAGCAGGCTCCCTGCCGAGCAGAGAGCCCAACGCGGGACTCGATCCCAGGACCCTGAGACCATGACCCGAGCCGAAGGCAGCGGCTTAACCCACTGAGCCACCCAGGCGCCCCATAAATATATTTTAAAATTTTGTAAATATATTTAAAATTTTATTTAAAAATTTTTATTTTTTATTAAAAATTTATTTAAAATTTGTAAATAAATTTTGTAAATATATTTTAAAATATTGTAAATATATTTAAAAATAAAAATATATCTAAAAATAAATTGTAACCCCCAAATCAATACACCAGGTACTTTCACAATCATTTGTGGACATGCACAGCGTGGCAAACAATCTGATCTTCCAAATGAATAGATCTCCCACTAAAAGGCTAACCAAGGCAGTAATCTGCCTTCTCGTTTCAGCTCTCATACTGTAAACAAAAGTCTTATTTTTAGTCTACTTAGTCCACTTTTTTTTTTTTAAAGATTTTATTTATTTATTTGACAGACAGAGATCACAAGTAGGCAGAGAGGCAGGCTGAAAGAGAGAGAGGAAGAAGCAGGCTCCCTGCCGAGCAGAGAGCCCGATGTGGGACTCGATCCCAGGACCCTGGGATTATGACCTGAGCCAAAGGCAGCAGCTTAACCCACTGAGCCACCCAGGTGCCCCTACTTAGTCCACTTTTTGTTCATGACCTCGGTATTTAAAATGGCCCTATGCATAGTGCTTAAGTGTCGCCTGTATTCCTAAGCTCAAGAAGGCTATACCTATGGGGTGCCTGGTTGGCTCAGTGGGTTAAGCCTCTGCCTTCAGCTCAGGTCATGATCCCAGCCTCACACTGGGCTCCTTGCTCAGCAGGGAGCCTGCTTCCCCCTCTCTCTCTGCCTGCCTCCCTGGCCACTACTGATCTCTCTCTCTCTCTCTATCAAATAAATAAATAAAATCTTTAAAAAAAAAAAAAAAAAAAAGGTTGTACCTTACATAGGAAACAGGTGTTAGATAAATTTTTTCAGGCATAAGTTATAGTGCTGTTGGCTGTGAGTTCATGTTAATAAATCAGTAATGCATATTAAATAAAGTGTCTTTAGGGTGCCTAGGGGGCTCAGTCATTAAGCATCTACCTTTAGCTCAGGTCATGATCCCAGGGTCCTGGGATAGAGTCCTACATCGGGCTCCCTGCTCAGCAGGAAGCCTGCTTCTCCCTTTCCCATTCCCCTCTCGCTGTGTTTCTGTTAAATAAATAAATAAAATCTTTAAAAAATAAAGTGTCTTTAAACAGAAGTACTGGGGCGCCTGGGTGGCTCAGTGGATTAAAGCTCCCGCCTTCGGCTCAGGTCATGATCTCAGGGTCCTGGGATCAAGCCCCGCATCGGGCTCTCTGCTCAGTAGAGAGCCTGCTTCCCTCTCTCTGCCTGCCTCTCTGCCTACTTGTAATCTCTGTCTGTCAAATAAATATATAAAATCTTTAAAAAAAATAAACAGAAGTACATATAAAATAAGGTTAAGTACTGAATGTTTTATAGAAATGTTGTGACCAGATGCTCACAGAAACCTAACCCTTTATTTCCCCTAAGAGTAATGGTTCAGGGGACCTGGGTGGGTCACTCAGTTAAGCATACAAGCCTTTGGCTCATATCATGATCCTGGAATCCTGGGATCGAGTGCCAAATCACACTCCCTGCTCATCGGGAAGTTTGCTTCTCCCTCTCCCTCTGCCTCTCCCCTACTATGCTTACCCTCTCTCTCTCTCTCAACTAAACAAAATCTTAAAAAAAAAAAAAAAAGTAATGGTTCAGTATTCACTAATTCAGTGTACACTGCAGTGCTAATAAGAAATTACTACGTAGGGGATAAACCATTTTTTTCAAAATCATTTTCCAAGTTTGCTTAATGAGTAGAAAATACTTAAGAACAAAATATAGACTTGGAAACAGGTTGTTGAAAGATAAGCTGCTCTTAAAGCATTAAGAGATATAAAATTAAGTGTTAAGTCAATATTAATTAGTTCCCTACCCAAGCCTGGGAACTTAAGAGTGAACCATGCTTTTATTTTCCCTCATGAAACATACTTAACAAGCAAGCATCAAGGCACTTTATTCATTAAGATCCATTACTAAAAACAGTGAAATACTCTGTTAAGCTAAGACTGGCATCTACTGCACTAAAAAACTAGGTTGTAGCACAATATTACATAGTTAATGGTGGCTTTAATGTGAATTGGTAAATGAGTGAGTTGACCAAAGAGATTAGAGCAACATAGGACTGGATGGATGAAAGACTAAATTATTACAAAAAAGGGGTGCCTGGATAGCTCAGGGTTTGGGCCTCTGCCTTCAGCTCAGGTCATGGTCTCAGGACCCTGGGATGGAGCCCTGCATCCAGCTTTCTGCTCGGCGGGGAGGCTGCTTCCCCGTCTCTCTCTGCCTGCCTCTCTGCCTACTTGTGATCTCTCTCTCTGTCAAATAAATAAATGAAATCTTAAAAAAAAAAAAAAAGTTTTAAAAAAGAGCTTTAAATTATTACAAAAAAGAAATATCAAAAAGAATTGGAATATTAAATTTTAAAATATTTATCAATAGCTTCAAAGTATTTAAAAACTAAACTGGAAGTTCTGAAAAATTATCCTTAGGAAATTGACTCAAAGGAGAAAACATAGATAATAGTTCTCATGTTGTTTTCAACAACTTTCTCTACTGGATGCTAAAATTTATTAAAGTTATTATTGGGGTTATCTGGGTGGCTCAGTCAATTAAGCAACCAACCCTTGATTTCTGCTCAGATCATGACCTCAGGGTTGTGAGACTGAGTCCTGCATCAGCCTCATACTCTCTCCCTCTGCCACTCCCCCTAACCCCCACTCTCCTCTCTTAAGTAAATAAATAAACCTTTAAAAAATTCCATTGTTGTATTTTATGTTATTATTAATGATTATTTTACTTATATTTAAAGATTTATTTTAAAGAGAAGAGAGTGCACGTGCAAGAGCACACATGCACAGGAGCTGGGAGAGGGGCAGAGAGAGAGAAACTGAAGCAGATTCAGTGCTGAGCACAAAGCCCAACTCGAGGTTCAATCTCACATACAGAGATCATAACCTGAGACAAAACCAAGAGTCAGAGGCTCCACCAAGTGAGCCACCCAGATGCCCCCACAATTATTCTTAAAAAAATGAAATAAGGGTTTAAAATTTATTTCCATTATTTGAGGCAGCTGGCTGGCTCAATGGAGCATGTGACTCTTGGTTTTAGGGTAAAGAGTTCAAGCCCCAGGTTGGATATGGAGCTCACGTAAAAGAAAAAAAAATGTTATCTGTGATTTGATCACTCTGGCCAGAAAATATTCTCTTTACGTTCCCATTATACTTTTACCCCCTTAAGATTCTATGTACTTGCAGTCACCACTTGTAAAATATACATTCACACATATCGATGTAATACATCTTCTACTTTAAAAACAAGTAATTTCACTGATAAGAGTAACAGAAAAATCACTCAAAATAATGTTCAGATGAATTATAAACCTAAATGTGAAAACTGTAACATTTAAACTATTAGAGGAAAATTTAGAAAAATATATTTTTTTACTTTGGAATGGGAAAAATGCCATAAGGCTTAAGTAAGCTATAAAAAGCATAAAACAAAGAAAAAGATCAATACATATAACTACATTAAAATTGAAAATTCCTGGGCACATGGGTGGCTCAGTTGGTTAAGCAACTGCTTTCAGCTTAGGTCATGATCCTGGAGTCCCAGGATGGAGCCCTGCATTGGGTACCCTGCTCAGTGGGGAGTCTGCTTCTCCCTCCTACCCTCCCCACTCTCGTGCTCTTGGTCTCTCATGCTCTCTCTCTCAAATAAATAAATAAAATCTTTTTTAAAAAATTTATTTATTTGAGAGAGACAGTGAGAAAGAGCATGAGTGAGGAGAAAGTCAGAGGGAGAAGCAGACTCCCCATGGAGCTGGGCGCCTGATGCGGGACTCGATCCCGGGATTCTGGGATCATGACCTGAGCCGAAGGCAGTCATCCAACCAACTGAGCCACCCAGGCGTCCCATGAAAAAGACTTTCAACTCAGCAGAAAAGCAGATAAAGAATATGAAGAAGTAGGGGCACCTGGGTGGCTTAGTCATTAAGTGTCTACCTTTGGCTGAGGTCACAATCTCAGGGTCCTGGGATTGTGCCCCACATCAGTCTCCTTGCTCAACGGGAAGCCTGCTTCTCCCTCTCCCACTCCCCCTGCTTGTATTCCCTCTCTTGCTGTCTCTCTCTCTGTCAAATAAATAAATAAAAAATCTTAAAAAAAATATGAAGGTTATAATAACCCAAAAGGCTAAAAAAATGGAAACCAAAAACAAGTCAACAAACTCTCCAAAATGACACACTCTCAATTTAGAATTCATGTGTATGCAAAGTAAAATGAAATACCATTTCTTACACTTAAAATAGGCAAAACTTGGGACGTCTGGCTGTCTCAGTCTAGAGCATGCGACTCTTGATTTTAGGATTATAAATTCAAACCCCCCATTGGTGTAGAGATCATTTTTTTTAAGTTAAATAAAATAAATAAAAAATAAAAACAAAATAATAATTTTTTTAAAGGGCAAAACTTTAAAGGCTTCACATTATAAATTGGCAAAGAAGAAGAAAAGAGAAATCACTTACCTTGATGGAAGGAGGTAAAAATTGGTACAATTACTTTAGAAATTAATTTTTAGTTTCAGTAAAAGAAAAACTAAGAAAGTCTATAACCCAGCAATTCAAATAACAGGTAAATACATCCTAAAGAAACTCTCAAGTGTACCTGAAGGAAATATGTATAAGAATGTCCAATGCAGGGGTACCCGGGTGGTAAGCACACGGGTCTTCATTATATTAGTCATTATTCTTTCTGGGTTTTTTTCTACCTAAAAAAGCCTATTTATGAACTACCATATGATCCAGCAACCCCACTTCTGAGTATACATCCAAAAGGATTAAAAGTAGGGTCCTGAAGAGATAATTGCACACTGATGTTCAGAGCAGCACTATTCACAACAGCCAAAAAGAGAAAGCAATTCAAATGTACATTGAGAGATGAATGGATAAACAAAATGTGGTATACACATAAAACAGAATACTATTTAGCCTTAAAAGAGAAGGAAATTTTGACATATGCTACAACATAAATGAGCCTTAAGAACACTATGCTATAAGGGGCGCCTGAGTGCTTCAGTTGGTTGGACAACTGCCTTCAGCTCAGGTCATGATCCTGGAGTCCCGGGATCGAGTCCCACATCGGGCTCCCAGCTCCATGGGGAGTCTGCTTCTCCCCCTGACCTTCTCCTCACTCGTGTTCTCTCTCACTGTCTGTCTCTCAAATAAATAAATAAAATCTTTAAAAAAAAAAAAAGAACACTATGCTATGTGAAATAAGCCAGGCACAAAAAGAAAAATAGTGTTTTATTCTACTTAGTTGTAAAGCAGTCAAATTCATAGAAACAGAAAGTAGAATGGTGGTTGACAGGGACTGGAAGAAGGAGAAAATGGGGAGCTATTTAATGGGTACAGAGTTTCAGCTTTGCAAGGTGAAAATGTTCTGGAGATCTATTGTACAACAATATGCAAATACTTTTAATACTATTAACCTATACATTTAAAAATTGGTTAAGATGGTAAAAAAAAAAAACTTACCAATTGTACATCTTAAGTATGTGCAATTACATATGTATGACAATTACACCTCAATAAAGCTAATTTTTTAGAAAAACTATTCTTGTTCATTGTAAAAATAAAAAATAGAAAATACAAGAGTATAGAGAAGAAAAATTAAAACACTTACTGTCACATTACTTGAAGAAACACCAGTTTTAAAATTTGCCTTTTAGCCTTCTGAGGTTTGCGTGTGTGTGTGTGAAAGTATATTTGTGTGTATATAGAATAAGTAATTTTCAAACACAAAAAATCAAATATATATATTTTATTCATGCATTTTTCACTCAATATTTTATGAGTATTTTCCCAAATTACATATTTTAGAGAACAGTTTTATTAGTTGCATGATGTTCTATCTAATGAGGGAAACATAATTAATTTAATCTTTCTCTTACTGGTAAATAGGTCCGTTCAAATTTTCAAGCATTTCTTTTTTTTTTTTTAAGATATATTTATTTATTTTTTTTTTTTTTAAAGATTTTATTTATTTATTTGACAGAGAGAAATCACAAGTAGGCAGAGAGAGAGAGAGGAGGAAGCAGGCTCTCTGCTGAGCAGAGAGCCCGATGCGGGACTCGATCCCAGGACCCTGAGATCATGACCTGAGCCGAAGGCAGCGGCTTAACCCACTGAGCCACCCAGGCGCCCAGATATATTTATTTATTTTAGAGAGGGACAGTGTGCCGTGGGGAGGGACAGAAGAGAGGGAGAAAAAGAGAGACCCAAGTCAAGTCCCTGCTAACCGTGGAGGCTGACATGGGGTTCAATCTCATGATCCTGGGATCACAACCTGAGTGGAAACCAAGAATTGGTCGCTCAGCCAACTAAGTTACCCTGGCATCCCTTTGCATGCATTTCTGATTACCTTCTTATGTTAGATTTTTGAATCAAACTAGTAAGTCAAAAGGATATGAACATTTCTATGGTTCTTGATGTATGGTGCCAAACTGTCCCCCAGAAAGCTAAAACCAATCTACGGGGCATCTGGGTGGCTCAGTCATTAAGCGTCTACTTATTTTATTCTGCTTGATGAAAGGCTTAAATTTCTATTCTTTTCCTTTAACTTATTACTTTGCAAATACTTTTCCGCATTTTTTTTTGCACTGTCATCACACTCAAAGTTTTTTAGTCAGCTCTCTTCCATCTTAGCATAATTAATTATTCCCTTTTATTGGGATATTTAGTTTGTCAAATTTCCTTGATTATAAATATTTCTGCTTACCTCATAGGGCTATTTTGAGAGTCATGATAAAATACATAAAAACTTTAAAAACTAAATGATAATGGTGGCGGCAGTAATAGATGGTACAAAGTAGGAACACTCTTAAATAACAGAACTGTTCATTCTTTTAGTAAACACACACACACACACACACACACACAATGTTGAAGTTGAAGCCCTGGTGACCTTCATTAAATATTTTCCTTTTAGGGGCACCTGGGTGGCTCAGTCAGGTAAGTATCTGCCTCCAGCTCAGGTCATGGTCTCCAGGTCCCGGGATGGAGCCCCACCCACACAAGGCTCCTTGCTCTTCGGGGAGTCTGCTTATCCCTCTCTCCCTCTGCCCCCTTTCCTTTTCTTGTGCGTGCTCTCTCTCTCTCAAATAAATAAATAAAATCTTTTTTTAAGTTAATAAATAAATATTTTCCATTTATATGTATCTTTCTTAGTATCATTTCTAACCAAGGTGTCCTTATAATAACTATTTAATTAGGCTGCCAAAATAGCTACCATATAGAAAGTAATATATCATCATCACTTTCTCTCCATAAAATCCATGCATTTGTTGAAGAACTGCCACTCTAGATCAGTTTGTACACTTTGCTCTCTGAAATGTATCAGTCACCTCTCCTTTATCATAGAACTAGAAAAAGATTCATTCAAGCACTCACCTTGGCCAAATCAAAAGGTGTTTTAACCTCCCTGGTTGTGTCAGGTTCAGCAAATGCAGGAACTTCCTGTCTATTTCTTCCTTTCCGCCTGCTCCTCTTTAGCTGGTCTCCTGATTTCTGACCATCTGACATTTCTTTAAAGAAGAAAAACAAACAAACATATAAATATAAATAAATAAATAAATAAATATATATATATATATATATAACACACACACATACATGCACATAGGTTGATAACAGCAGGATTCATTGGTAAACTAGTATCCACTAAAGAGAAGATGACACTTAATATTTAAAGTGAAGATATGGGGGTGACTTGGTGGCTCAGTCCGTTAAAGCGGCTGCCTTTGGCTCAAGTCATGATTCCAGGGTCCTGGGATTGAGCCCCGCATTGGGCTCCACACTTGACAGAGAGTCTGCTTGTCCCACTCTCTCTGCCTGCCATTCTGCCTACCTGTGCTCTTTATCTCTCTGTCAAACAAATACATAAAATCTTTACAAAAAAAATAAAGTGAAGATATGAAATCAGGTAGCTTCTTACGTTAGTTTTTCCTCGCAAATTTAAAACACAATTTCCAAGATAGTAGATGATAAAGACTACTGGCTAGGATTAAAATGGTAAATTAAAATCTAATATTTCAGATTGTATAATAATAATGACTTAGATTATTTAGTTTGGTGTTTATCTTTTGTATCTTTTAACTAAATAGTTACTTCTAAATCCTATTCATACTATAATTGGTCAACATTTACTTTCATCCAGATATACACATAACTGGAAAGTGTTTTTTTAATCCATGGATAAATCTTTCAAACTATTCTGAAACCACATTTTTATCTGCAAACAGGCATTTCTGTGGTATTTTCAAAGTTCAAAAAGTCTGAACTAAAACAATATTCATTACTTGAGTAGAATTGAACTAAAAATATATATACATATGATTCTGCTTAAGTTAGCTGTGAGGAAATAGTGGTGACAGAAAATATCAGGTCCTATAAACCAGCCCATTTACCAGTATTTCAACCCTCAATTATATTAACTTAGCATCTTTTTTTTTTTTTAAAGATTTTACTTATTTATTTGACAGGTGGAGATCACACATAGGCAGAGAGGCAGGCAGAGAAAGAGAGGGAAGCAAGCTCCCTGCTGAGCAGAGAGCCTGATGTGGGGCTCGATCCCAGGACCCTGAGATTATGACCTGAGCCGAAGGCAGAGGCTTAACCCACTGAGGAACCCAGGCGCCCCAACTTACCATCTTTTTTGAAGGACTGTTGCAAAGCATCAGAACTCAATTCCAGATCATTCTTTTGCCATTTGGTTATAAGCTCCTCTATGAATTGACCTTTTTTGTCCTCATTTCCCTGAAGGAGGTCAGTAACATACTCTCGTATCTCTTCAGCACTCTCAATTGACAAAACATACCTCAGGAAGAAAAATATAAGTTGTTGAAACAAGACCTGCTTATGCTGTATCTCCCAATAATCACAACAGAAATAGTTACAAACCATTCATTAATCCATTAGAGTGGATTGTGCCAAATTCTATGCTAAATACTAGGGATTTAAGTTTGATCAGGACAAAAACCCTAAAATCAGGTAGCTCATAATCTAAACTTCATATAATCTTGTTAGAAGATTAGAATTAATGTTTTGAAGATAGGCTGTGGAGCTGTCTTTAATATAGGAATACTTTCTCTAAGTACACATCTGCAGTCATTTCATATTCCTTGGAATCCAAAAGACTTAATCTTTACACTACAAAACCTAAAATTTCTTTTTTGCTAAAAATTAGTATAGGGCGCCTGGGTGGCTCAGTGGGTTAAGCCGCTGCCTTCGGCTCAGGTCATGATCACGGGGTCCTGGGATCGAGTCCCGCATCGGGCTCTCTGCTCAGCAGGGAGCCTGCTTCCCTCTCTCTCTCTCTGCCTGCCTCTCCATCTACTTGTGATTTCTCTCTGTCAAATAAATAAATAAAATCTTTAAAAAAATAAAAATTAGTATAAATGACAATCTAACCAGTTATTGAATTAGTATTCTCAAAAACTGGGGCGGCTGGGTGGCTCAATCAGTAAGTGTCAGCCTTTGGCTCAGGTCATGATCCCAAGGTCCTGGGATTAACCTCCACATCAGGCTCCTTGCTCAGCAAGAAGCCTGCTTCTCTCTCCCACTCACCCTGTTTACATTCTCTTTCTCTCTCTCTCTCTGTCAAATAAATAAAATCATTAAAAAAATTTCTCATAAATTATAAATCAGGGCAGCAGGCTGGCTCAGTTGGTAGAGCATGTGACTCTTGATTCCCGGGTTGAGTTCAAGCTCCATGTTGGGCATAGAGATTACTTCAAAGAAAATAAAATCTTTAAAAAAAAATTATAAAAAGATTAGCATCACATTAGAATAAGCAGATCTATTTTAAGAAAATGTTATAAAGGGTTCCTTGAAGTGAAATGGGCTAACAGTTCAAGTCAGTATAACTTTCCTAAAAATTGACAGGCCAATATATTTAAAGTGCCTTAAAAATAATCAAAATTTATGATTAATTATTATTGACCTGATAAAAATGCTTTCATATAATGTTAAGTGAAATAACAGGATAGAATGTAGAGCATATTATAGCAATATCAATTGCTAAAAGAAATGTGTATATCCATACACTTATGTGCAGAAAAAAGGCCAGAAGGTTATACACTAAAATAATTAGCACTGAGTGATATGATTAAAGAGAGTTTATTTTTGGGGTGCCTGGGTGGCTCAGTTGGTTGGACGACTGCCTTCGGCTCAGGTCATGATCCTGGAGTCCCGGGATCGAGTCCCGCATCGGGCTCCCAGCTTCATGGGGAGTCTGCTTCTCCCTCTGACCTTCTCCTCGCTCATGTTCTCTCTCACTGTCTCTCTCTCAAATAAATAAATAAAATCTTTAAAAAAAAAAAAAAAGAGAGTTTATTTTTTCCTCTAAGATGAATATGTTTGAAAATAGATTACAATATGCATAAGAAAAACACTAAGAGGGGCGCCTGGGTGGCTCAGTTGGTTAAGCAGCTGCCTTCAGCTCAGGTCATGATCCCAGCGTCCTGGGATCGAGTCCCACATCGGGCTCCGTGCTCCGCAGGGAGCCTGCTTCTCCCTCTGACTCTGCCTTCCACTCTGTCTGCCTGTGCTCGCTCTCGCTCTCTCTCTCTCTGACAAATAAATAAATAAATTAAGAGAGAAACAATGATTACCTCTGGGTTGTGGTATTACGGAAATTTTAGTTTCCTCCTCTATCTCTGATTTTCTTTTTTAGGTTTCTACAGTAATTATGTTACACCAAGGTAAGAAAGAATTGAAAAAATAATTTGTAAATTAACATATCAGACCATGAAAGCATTATAAGATCTGAATGAACATTAATTCAGATACACTTGTATTGGATACAAGAAAAATTATACTAATGCTATATTCCTTTAAATTAAAATAAAATCACGTGATTGTACCATCACTAGTACACATGTACTTGGTTTTTTTCCTAATGTGATGGTACATTTGCAGAGTTATGATCGATAGGTAAATAAACCTGTGCCTTTGGGCCCCATTAAGCGCATCTTCTAGTCCACTGTATATTAAAAAGACACAATTGTTTTTCAGGACTTTTACAGTTTAATTAACTTGACCCCCAAACTTAGCAGCCCCCATCAAAATATTAATTGCTACCAAGCTCTCATAGAAGGAACTGCAAGGAACCTCAGGGGATCATTTAACTGTGGAGTATTCAAATCAGTAGGGAAGTATTTAAAGAGTTCCAGAAACATTTGAATAAATGATATTTTAATTATTTAACAAAGTATAAAAAGGAACAGCATACAGTGTTATATACAAAATCTTATCAAAATAGGGTCATCCAAAACATGAGCTAAGGCAGATCGTAGAGCGAAGTTTATTTTGCTAATCCTGTGTACAAATCTTAATGTTCCATAAATGTATCACTGATTAGGAAGATAGTACTTCTGTGTTCTTTGTAAAAAGGTCACTCATGCCAAGTTTTTCAAGTTAGCACACTATCATAGTACTAATTTTCAATTAAATACTACGCAAAGCACAGCAAATTTACACAAAAATGCTTTGATCATGGCATCATAGCCTGTTGAGCAATAACTAGTAAAAATCTAATAAATCAAATGAGTTCAAATAGAATTATGCTATAGGTAGTTTCAGTGCTTTTTTTGTTTTGTTTTGAACAATTCTTGTAGAACTTATTTATGAGTTTAAAAAAAAGCAAGCAGGTATTTACCCATACTTAGTGCTTCCAACTATAAAATTTAAACTTCTGATCATTGTTCTTTAAAGGGTGTAGATTAAGTTTAATTGAAAAAAAAAGCTAAGGCTTCAAAATGAGCTGTTAAACCACAATCAATGAAAATTAGAATTTTCTGGGCGCCTGGGTGGCTCAGTGGGTTAAGCCGCTGCCTTCGGCTCAGGTCATGATCTCAGGGTCCTGGGATCCAGTCCCGCATTGGGCTCTCTGCTCGGCAGGGAGCCTGCTTCCCTCTCTCTCTCTCTCTCTCTGCCTGCCTCTCCATCTACTTGTGATTTCTCTCTGTCAAATAAATAAATAAAATCTTAAAAAAAAAAAAGAAAATTAGAATTTTCTTCATACTATGTAAGCAGACAAGATACAAATGAACACTGAGACTGAGAAGACTGCATCTAACCATATTGCCTTGTTGACCCATCAAAAATAGCCTCAATCTTTATGTTTTGTTTTGTGTTCACCAAGTGACTTTTTTTTGCCATTTGGTGTATTTGCAAAGTCTCATTACCTCATTTGACAGCATCCACTGCTTTAAAAAAATGTTTGAAAACTACTTAATCTGATCTTGCCTTCAAACAAGGATAAAGATAAGCCATTCCATTTGGCAGGGGTTTTTTTCCCCCTAGTTGTTCGTTCCAGTTTTTAAAACAAAAACCTTTAAAGCAGCCCTTCTTAATTCTCTCCCTGCCAACTGTTTTCTCCCAAATCAGAAACTCATTTCCTATAAAAGCCCCAGAAATCGCAATAAAGGTTTCATCATCTATGAACAAGGAATCAAATCAAGAAACACTTTCAGGTTCTTGGATCGAGTCCAGTTTTTGTAGAAGTCTTTACCTCGCCGGAACACTGCACTTCCACCTACCCACCCTTTAGCTCTCAGGCTAAAGTCATGCCTTGAAGTAAAACCTTTCAAGTTTCTAAAATCTTAACGGGAGTCCTTTACTTCGTGCTCCCACAACACCTTATGTTTCCCCTGCTCATCAACCAAACAGAACCCAAAGGTCTCAGTCGTCTTTGGTGCCCCAGCACCAGTTATGTAGCGCAACAAAAATGACAAATCAATCGAAAGCAAATAGTAAATTATGTCACCATCTCCAATTCACAAGAATTATAAAATATGAAATATAAGCTCTGCTAATTATTCATTTTATAGACGCGGAAACAAAGGTATAGAGAGGGAAATTAAAATGTCCAAGGTTCCAAAACGGGTAAATAAGAACAGAAAACAGAACCTGGGACTCCTCAGTCAAAAAAGTTATTTACACCTTAACCACCGAAGCTTCAATTTAAAGTCCAGGTCCTATTTGACACACCCATATCGGGCAAACTAAAATGCTCAGAGCAAGGATTTCTGGGAAAACAATTTGGCTTGCCCATTATCTCCAGAATTTATAAGGAAACTGGCTCCGGGGACAGTCTTAAAGACTTAATTATCAGGGATTTGGCCTTTTCCTAAGAAAAAAAGGCCCCACTGGCCGACTGGGTAGCCTGACACAGTAATCCATAAGCTAAACTGTAAAGTCGGAGGTCAAAAGTCGACGCCTAGAGACCGATAACAGCCCTTTTATCCTATTTCTTCATTCTCATCAACTTTTTAGTCCTCCCCGCTTCACCCTTTCGCTCAGTGCACATCCCAGAGCTGCTTCCCGCCTGGGACCCGAACCGGTCTCACTGCATGATCTCCTCGCTGACATCCAGGCCGAAAGTTTTCCGCAACTGCTGGGTGCACCAGCCCACTAGCTGCTCCCGGGACGCCGCCCCAGCTACCGCCATTTTTCCCAGCCGGAACCAGCTGGGCTCCAACAGCCCCACGTCCTGCGCCGGACTAGTCCCCTTCGCAACACCGACTTCGGTCGCGCGAGTTCCGCCAGCGTGCTCGGCCCCTCCCAGTGGCTCCACCCCCAGCACAGATCCCTCCCACCCCTACTGCCTTTTCTTTCCCGCTTCCGGACATTGTTTATACTGGTACCAGAGCTCCTCTGCGGGTGATTTTTGTGCATCCTTAGATGCAGGGCTTGAGAATCGAGAATTCGCTGAGAAGATAGTATAAATACCTATAACAACTACAGTCGAGGAAAAGATACAACTGTTAAAATGAGAGGCCAGCCTCTAAATTATTCTAGTTTTGTGTAAAAGCATTTAAAATAGCACTTGTTTTTTACAGGTTCTTCATCCCCATTAGGCTATGTAGACTAAGCAATTACATTAATTGGATCCTGATTCACCTTTTTATGCTAACGCTTTTAACGACAAATAATAAAAATCATATGAGTGTAGATTGTTTTTGTTATTAATTTGGAAAATATATTAGTTTCTATCTTTAAAAAAAACTCAAATACTCCGAATGTTCATGAATAGTACAAATTTTGTTTCTTCATAAAAATCTGCTGCTTTTCATGTTAATATAACATATGCTAATTATTTACAGGTTTGTATCTGTTTAGTTCCAGCTATTTAAATGTTAATTTCTGTGGATGCCTGGGTGGCTCTATCAGTTAAGCGACTGCCTTCATCTGCGGTGGTGATCCCAAAGTCTGGAATCAAGTCCCAAACCAGGGCTTCTTGCACAGCGGGGAGCCTGCTTCTCCTTCTGCCTGCTGCTCTCCCTGCTTGTGATCCCGCGCGCGCTCTCTGTCTCTCTCTCTCTCTGACGAATAAGTAGATAAAATCTTTTTTAAAAAAATTTAAAAAGGAGCGCCTGGGTGCCTCAGTGGGCTAAGACTCCGCCTTCAGCTCAGGTCTTGATCCCCATGGGGCTCTCTGCTTAGCAGGGAGTCTGCTTCCCCCGCCCCCTCTGCCTACTTGTCATCTCTCTGTCAAATAAACAAATAAAATATTTTTTAAAATAAAAAATAAATAAATAATAAGGGGCACCTGAGTTGCTCAGCCGTCAAGCATCTGCCTTCCGCTCAGGTCATGGTCCCAGAGTCTTGGGGTCAAGCCCCTCATGGGTTTCTCTGCTCAGCGGGAAGCCTGCTTCTCCCTCTCCCACTTCCCCTGCTTGTGTTCCCTCTCTGGCTGTGTGTGTGTGTGTGTGTGTGTGTGTGTCTCTCTCTGTCAAATAAATAAATAAATAAATAAATAAATAAAATCTTTTTAAAAGATATAAATAAAAATAAATGTTAACTTTTTGAAGACGGAGACTCTGACAAGATTGTTTTTACAACAGGACTTAGCACATCATATAAATTATGATGAAATTATTAGGTCCTCAAGAATATTCTTGTAGTGCCTGGGTGGCTCAGTGTGTTTAAGCCTTTGCCTTTGGCTTAGGTCATGGTCTTAGGGTCCTGGGATCCCGCCCTGCTTTGGTCTCTCTGCTCAGCAGCGAGCTTGCTTCCCTCTCTCTGCCTGCCTCTCTGTCTGCTTGTGATCTCTGTCTGTCAAATAAAGAAAATCTTTTTTTAAAAAAAGAATATTCTTTAAAAAATATTCTTTTTACATAAAGCATATGTTAATGATTACAATATCTAGTTTGTAATGTATGTAATGTAAAACAATGCCATTTACAGATTATCATTTATTAAAATGCACTTCCGCCTGAGCAAAGCAAGCACACCTATTGAACATGACTCAGAGATACTCTTTGGTATACATTTAGGCAGATACTTCATACATCTGTACTACAACTTTTCATAATGCCCTAGGCCTTTGAAATTTTCAAGTTCACACCACACAATTCCCTGTTTTATTTAAAGAGGAGCTTCCTTAAAGCATATATTTAAATTAAGAATTTGTGCTAGACATCACTGCTTGTTTCCTATTTTTTTTTACCTTAACATACATTCTTTCCTATTATTAAAAAAGCAATATACAAACACAGCTGTAGTAATAGACTGCTCATGTGTGCTAAGGTATATTTGCAATTTTTTCTAGCCATTTACTTAGCATGTGAACTAAGAGAAAAGACCATCAGATTCTCTATGCTGTTCTAATCTCCACAGAAATCTGCAATATGAGTTTGAATTAAGTAATACAGGCCTTTAACTGAAAAGGAATTAATGTGTATTGAAGAACGATTGTGTATTGAGAAGGGAATGATAACAAAGAAGAAAGGAATACCCTGGGGCTTGTTGATTTTTCTGATAGGTTTTCTACTGCAGACTCCAAGTTTTAGACAAAGCTACAGGTAATTTTCAATACATTTCCTGCTATTATTATATCACTAATAGAATCATAATACAATTAATTTTAAAAATATATTTTTTCACCTGTTGGCTAGATTCATTAATCTTTTTGTTTTCAAGATCTTTAATTCTAAAACAAAAAGTAGTTGTTGATTCTGTTGACATATTGAGTAGCCTATTTTGTGAAAGTTCAAGCATAATTTATTGGAGAGAATCACCGCAGTGCTTACACTTTCAGGATTGTCTTTCAAGTGAGCATTTAACAAAACATATCCCAAGGCAAGCTCATCTGATCACGTTTTATGCATGGTTTTCAGAGAGTGAAAATCACTCCCCAGGGGTATTTTGAGTAATTAGAAGACAGACACAGGGATAGAAAATAGTTGTGAGCTACTATTCTAGCGTTATAATCACTATGTGTCTGGGATGTACCCTTGGCACATTTGGCTTTTTTTTTTTTTTTTTTTTTAAGATTCTGTTGTTAAGTAATCTCTGCACAGAAGGTGGGGCTCAAATCCACAACCCTAAGATCAAGAGTTGCATGCTCCTCTGACTGAGCCAGTCAGGCACCCTGACATCTGGCATATTTTTAAGGAGCTCTGAGACCATATAGATGTCAGGAAGACCTTTCATTAATTGTTCCTTTTTACGTGTGTATGTACATACAATCCACTCAGTTTTTACCTTGCTTTTCTAACACTCCATAGAATTGGTTTGTTATGGACCTTGTAAAGACAGTTTGCGGCTTTATTTTTTTTTTAAGGTTTTATTTATTTATTTGAGGGAGAATGAGTGAGAGAGAGCCTGAGAGAGGAGAAGGTCAGAGGGAGAAGCAGACTCCCCAAGGAGCTGGGAGCCAGATACGGGACTCGATCCTAGAAGTCCGGGATCATGACCTGAGCTGAAGGCAGTTGTTCAACCAACTGAGCCACCCAGGCGCCCCCAGTTTACGGCTTTAAAAAAAGAAGTTATTTATTCTGATTTGCATTTAAAAAAAAAAAAAACTGCTTCATTTCAAGTTTCTTTTCCTGGAGTTGATCGTTAGATTTATCCCTGTGGTAACTTTTGGAGAAATGTTATAATTCGCTGTCTTACCTGGGTTTTCTTTTCTAAGCAGGACCATTTCCCTAACTCACAATCTTAGCACTCACTCTTGGGGCACCCCAGGAAAAACTTTAACACCGCCCCCTTGGGGCGGCTACGAATCACACAGGCTACTGCAAAGTTGATGGACGGGACGGTACTGAGTCAAGGCTCGCCACTGTCATAGCTGGACACTGACGATTGGTTGTGGGGGGACGGCGCGGAACCAATGGGAGCGGCTCCCCGGGAGAGTCCGTGGAGCGCGCGGGAAAGAGACCAATATAAACTGTGGCGGGAGATTCGTTTTTCAGGTCCTTGTGCAGTTAAACACCCGCGGTTGGGAAGTCAGTTGATTGCTCTCGTCTCCTCGAGTTAGATCATGGTGCGGACGAAAGCGGACAGTGCCCCAGGCACCTACAGAAAAGGTGAGGTAGTTGAGCACGGCAGTGGAGGGCAGGGGGCCAGCGCTCTCCACCGCCCTCTGAGCCAGGCTAGTCCAGCCATTCTGGAAGCTGCGGCCTGGCCCCTTACCAGGAGGAAAGAGCGGCGCGGACAGGAGAGGGTTGTCCTGCTGTTCTGGATCTCGGGGCTCTTCTCTCCAAGCGGCGGGGTCCGGGACTGTGGTGAAAACGCGGCTCTCTGACTCGTGTCGGAAACTTAACTGCCCTGTTTTCAATGCTCTCCTTTGCCTCTCCGCAGTGGTCGCCTCGCGAGCCCCCAGGAAAGTGCTTGGTTCCTCCACTTCTGCCACTAATTCCACATCGCCTTCGTCAAGGAAAGGTAAAAAGCGCCCCTGCAGCTCCTGGGTGAACTTTGTCAAAGGGGATCAGGCCTTGCACCACACTTCTCCGGACCTGCAAGCCTCCTGACCCACCGTGGAATTTATTTTCCTGAGATCCTCACACTCAAATTTCTTCCCTGCCTTCTGATGTAATGAGGGGACCTAGGCCTCTCGTTCGGTTGGGGTAAAGGTGGGGGTCGCAAGGAAAAGAATCTCCAACCTCGGGGTTAGGGACAGACACGGTTTATCTTCTAACCTATTTTTCCTTTCTAGTTTAGCATTTTTATTTTTAATATTGGCTGATGGCTTTTTTCTGCAAGAGGCTATTTAAGCTCCCCTTCACTGGATTAAGAATTAGGACTACAGTTGACAGTGCTGACGGGGTTGTCTTAGTATAAAGTTTTTGTTTTTATTGCTGCATTTTTTGTTTTGTTGCTGTTGTTTATTTTTTGGCATGGTGTCTGTGTGTGTGTGTTATCCCAACTACTGTAGCTCCTGATATTGCTTTTGGAACATTAGAAGGGAAAACCTGGCCCATGAAAGAGCTTCACACTGCTCCTTCTGTGCAAGGAGAGATTGAGGAAATACCGTGCCATCTGGTGCCTCATTTCTCTCCTAGGAAGTTAGGAAGATTAATTCCACAAGGCCTAATTAAGAACATACAGGGGAGCACTGTGAAGAACTTCATGGGTTCTTAAGTTAACTTAAACTTCCCCCTGTTCTAAATATTTCATTAGAAAATATTAACTAATTCTCTTTAGATAAAAAGGAGCTGTAGGTCAAAATTTTGAAAGATGATGAATTTATTGAGAATATTCTATACTCTATACCACTAAATTATGATCAGGGCCACATCTCATTGTCTGGTGCACTGTTGAATCACCAAAGCCAACTGAATAGGCCCTCAATGAACATATGTTGGCCAAATGAACCTCTTAAGGCACTTTACAGATCTCTATCTTTTTGTAAGTAAGCTCTACGCCCAAGAGGGGCTTGAACCAAGGACCCTAAGATCAAGAGTCTCATTCTCTACACCCTGAGTCAGCCAGGTGCCCTTGGAAAACTCTTTTGGGGTTTTGTTGTTGTTGTTTTGGTTTTGTTTTGTTTTCAAGATTTTATTTTTAAGTAATCTATGCACCCAACATGGGGCTCAAAATCACAATCCTGAGATCAAAAGCATGCTTCATCAACTGAGCCAGGCAGGCGCCCACAGATCTCTTTTTAATCAACTGTATGAAGTTAGTAATAACTTCATTCTAAATGATGAGGACATTTAAGCTCAGGTTACATACTTTGCTAAAAAGTCACACAATTAAATCAGCAGAGCTGTGTTTGAATTTTTTTTTAAAGATTTTTATTTATTTATTTGAGCAAGAGACAGAGCACCATCAGGAGGCGGGGCAAAGGGAGAGGGAGAGCAGACTCCCTGACAAACAAGGACCCTGATATCATGACCTGAGCCAAAGTCAGACCCTTAACCAACTGCAACCCAGGCACTCTGAGCTGGGTTTGAATTCTATGTTGAGCTATATAGGTTGCTGCCATTTACTTTCCAAGTAGTCAAAGAGTTCCTGTCTGTGTCCTTTTGGAAAATTATGAACCAAAGTATCACTATTATTTATTTGTTTTTTGAATATTTATTTATTTTAGAGACATTGAGGTGGGAGGGTCAGAGGCAGAGAGAAATTTCAAAGTGGACTCCACTGCTGAGTGCAACCAGACCTGGCTCAAATCTCACAAATCTGAGACCACAACCTGAGCCAAAACTAAGAATCAGATCTTTAACCAGACTGCTCCACCCAGGGGCCGCAGATCACTATTTTTAAAAAGTCACTTGTACTTTTAAAAAAGATTTAAAAACTTAAGAAGTGGGCGCCTGGGTATCTCTGTTGGTTACGCCTCTGCCTTTGGCTCAGGTCATGATCCCAGGGTTCTGGGATGGAGCCCCACATCAGGCTCCCTGCTCAGTGGAGGAGTCTGCTTCTCCCTCTGCCCCCTTTCTACTAGGGCTTGTTGTCTCTCTCTCTCAGAAATAAAATCTTGAAAAACTAAATAAAAAATAAAAACTTCAGAGAGTATATATATATATATATATGGAAGCAACTTTATAACAGAGTTTGTGACAAATGTATTTAAAAGGAAAGATATATGTAGTGGCTCAGTAATTTGCTCATCTTCGTATACTAATCATTACTTCATAAAGAGGCAGAAATTTTTCCTTTATATTACTGTTTTAAAATGAAAAAAAAAAATCAGAAATTGGGGCACCTGGTTGGCTCAGTTGGTAAAACATGCAACTCTTGATCTCAGGGCCATAAGTTTAAGCCCCACGTTGGGTGTAGAACTTACTTAAAAAAAAATCAAGGGGTGCCTGGGTGGCTCAGTGGGTTAAAGCCTCTGCTTTTGGCTTGGGTCATGATCCCAGGGTCTTGGCATCAAGCCCCGCATCGGTCTCTCTGCTCAGTGGAGGAGTCTGCTTCCCTTCCCCTCTCTCTCTGCCTGCCTCTCTGCCTACTTGTGATCTCTGCCTGTCAAATAAATAAGTAAATAAATAATCTTTTTTAAAAAATCAAGAATTGGATTTACCTTATGAACTGTATGAACTGAAAAGGAGCCAAGGGCTTTGAAAAGTGTAACCTATTTTTGTGGAAACTTTCACATTGCTGTATATTTGTTTTGCCTTTCACAGGTGTTTTAATTAATAACCTTGTTAAGTAAAATTTTGGCCGTTTATACTACATCTCATATTAGGAAAAAATGTCAAAGTTTAGTATGACAATACATAAGACTATTTGAATAGCTCTGCTTGTGAATAAATTACGAAAAATATTTTCCAGTTGTAAAAATTCTGTTAATTTTATTTTCCTAGGACAAAGGATAATTTTAACAAAATATTATTATATATTGTATTAATATTAATTATATTAATAATAATGTATAATACTGACTGAATACAGCTTTATCATCTCACATTTTCTAATTATTTTAAGACACTTAATACCCTGTAGATTTAATGTTAAAGAATTGCTTCCTTTTAAGAAATGAGAGTTGTATCCTTAGTTCTTATTTAGTTCCACCTGTTTATATTTTATAGTTGAAAATAAGTATGCAGGAGGGAATCCAGTTTGTGTGCGCCCAACTCCCAAGTGGCAAAAAGGAATTGGAGAATTCTTCAGCCTGTCTCCTAAAGATTCTGAAAAAGAGAATCGGATTCCTGAAGAGGCAGGAAGCAGTGGCTTAGGAAAAGCAAAAAGAAAGTAAGTTTTTATATTCTGGAGTATAAAGAAAATATTTATATTCTTGAAAATAAAACACAAGGGGATATTGAGTAACTTTAAAGTTTCTCCTTGAACAGATAAGAAAACACAAACCAGGGTTTTTTTTAAACTTGTACTACTCTTGGGGCACCTGAGTGGCTCAGTGGGTTAAGCCTTTGCCTTCAGCTCAGGTCATGATCTCAGGGTCCTGGGATCAAGTCCCACATTGGGCTCTCTCCTCAGTGGGAGCCTGCTTCCTCCTCTCTCTCTGCCTTCCTCTCTGTCTACTCATGATCTCTCTCATCAAATAAATTAATTAAATATTAAAAAAAAATACTTGTACTACTCTTTTTATAAGTTACTCCCAAATTTCAAACATCAGTGAAAAGTATTATTTTTACTCATTTCAGTCACTTAAGTATTATTTTTACTCATTTCAGTCAGTCAAAGAGGATCAGTTCCCAATCAGATGCTACGTACTAAGGGCTATGTTATTAACCACGAACTTCCTGTCTTTATTCTCTCATTTTTACTGTCTATTTTCTATACTTTTTTTTTCTTTCAAAAAAGCAATTCTTTTAAAAATATTTTATTTATTTATTTAACAGAGATCACAACTAGGGAGAGAGGCAGGTAGAGAGAGAGGAAGGGAAGCAGGCTCTCCGCTGAGCAGAGAGCCCAATGTGGGGCTCAATCCCAGGACCCCGGGATCATTACCTGAGCCGAAGGCAGAGGCTTTAACTCACTGAGCCACCCAGATGCCCCTCAAAAAAGCAATTTCTATGTTGGTTTATCCAGCATCAATTCTACTAAATCAACTCCTCAAAAAATACTAGTTCAACCTCCATAAGTAATAAATAACCAATGTAGAAAAGTTAGAAAATGGGGTGGCTCAGTGAGTTAAGCTTCAGCCTTCCACTCAGTTCATGATCCCGAGGTCCTGAGAATAAGTCCTGTGTCAGGCTCCCTCCTCAGTGGGGAGCCTGCTTCTCCTTCTCCCTATGTTGTTCCTCCTGCTTGTGCTCCCTCACTCGTTCTGTCAAATAAATAAAATCTTTTTTTTTAAGATTTTATTTATTTATTTGACAGAGATAGTGAGAAAGGGAACACAAACAGGGGGAGTGGGAGAAGGAGAAGCAGCCTTCCCTGCTGAGCAGGGATCCCGACACAGGGCTCGATCCCTGGACCCGGGATCATGACCTGGGCCAAAGGCAGCCGCTTAACGGCTGAGCCACCAAGGCACCTCAATAAATAAAATCTTATAAAAAAAAAGAAGATAATTAAATCTTGCTTTTTAAAAACTTTTTTTTTAATGTGCCTTTTTTTTTTTAAGATTATCTTTATTTATTTGACAGACAGAGATCACAAGTAGGCAGAGAGGCAGGCAGAGAGAGGGGGGAAGCAGGCTCCCCAATGAGCCGAGAGCCCGACGCGGGACTCGATCCCAGAACTCTGGGATCATAACCTGAGCCGAAGGCAGAGGCTTTAACCCACTGAGCCACCCAGGCACCCCCGCTTTTTAAAAACTTTTAATGTCAGAAATATGCTGATGATAAATATTAAGAAAAATTCTGCATATAGAACTATATATAGTTTTTATAATGTAAAAACATGTATATAAACAGACCAAATATCAATAGTGATTATCTCTGGGTAAAAACCTCTCTTCATATTCATTTTGTGCTCCCAACTTTCAACAACAAACATACTTCTAAGAATCAGGAAAAAAATAATGCCACTTGGGAAAAAAAGGGAAAGAAAATAGACGTATAAGTAATAGGATCCAGGCTCTCTATAAACAATTTTGAAGAATTGTGTTTCAAAAACAAATTATATGACTGGAGGTATGGGGGAATGGTGAGCATGGGCGGACAGATGGTGCCATGTCACTGTCATTATGATGCCCCCTGGTTGAAGACCCTGCTAGCTACTTCTCTTGCATGAGCCAGGAGCCTATGATCCAACAGCACACCAAACAGCAAGTCTGACCCACGCCACAGTGACCAACATAGGCAAGGGGAAGGTGGCCAGGCTCAGTCTGTGACTGCTACTTCTGGCACTGCTCTCATCCACACAGATTTATTCATACAGTCCTTTACCAGCACACTGGGTCCTCTGTTTGAACCCACAGTGTCTACTGTGCCCTGTAGTCAGTGGCCATTCTCCTTGTGGTCTTACTTGCCCTTCTGTATTTCTACTGTTAAACAGATCCAGGCCAAAATAACATCTGTTCACTAATGCATATTCTAAAGTTCAATCCATATGGTAACTAGAAGTCCAATGTGAGAAAGAAAACACAGTCTTCATCAGATCTAATAATTCCATTCTTTATTTTACTAACACAGAAACTGTGAGAGTCCCCAGTTGGACTGACTTAGAGAGCATCTGAAGGATTTGACTAGGTAACAAATGCCAATATTAAATCTGCAGGAGTTTCACATACAAGACTGAAGAGAGACATTGAAAATTAATGATATGATTAAATGTAGTTTAATAAATATGGACACTTAAAACTCTACCTTGATAATAAGAATAACTGCACCTTGATCTAGAGAAAAGGGATAAGCTGTGGAATGGAAATTGGGTTTTTACTTTGATTCATTAAATTTAGAAGGCCATAAAATGATTAGGTAATACAAAAAGTTTCCAGGATTCTATTTATATGTACATTGGAAGGAGCCACCAGGTGTTACTGTAAATCCTCTGTTTATTTCAGCAAAACCAGTTTTTTTTTAAAGATTTTATTTATTTTGACAGACAGAAATCACAGGGAGGCAGAGAGGCAGAGAGAGAGGAAAGGAAGCAGGCTCCCTGCTGAGCAGAGAGCCCGACGCGGGGCTCTATCCCTGGACCCTGGGATCATGACCTGAGCCGAAGGCAGAGGCTTTAACCCACTGAGCCACCCAGGCGTCCCAGCAGTACTATTTTAATGCTGATATACTCCACATAAAATTTTACATTGTTAAGTTTTCATTGTTCTCTTGGGAACTCTTTCCTCTGGAGCTTTGGGGTTGACATTGCACATGACTTTATGTAGTAACTGACATGTTCCAGGGTGGTGATGTTTTATTGGCATCTACTACAAATCTAAGCATGAGTAATTTTTTTTTAAAGATTTTATTTATTTATTTGACATACAGAGATCACAAGTAGGCAGAGAGGCTGGCAAAGAGAGGGGAGAGGGAAAAGCAGGCTCCCTGCTGAGCAGAGAGCCCGATGCGGGGCTTGATCCCAGGACCCTGGGATCGTGACCTGAGCTGAAGGCAGAGACTTTAACACACTGAGCCACCCAGGCGCCTCAGCATGAGTAATTTTTGCATATACACTTAAAAGTCAAATGACAGGTATTTCCTATCACACATTCCCATCCAGTAAGAATGGCAGATTCACTTAGTTAACTTGGATCACTTAACTTCATTCCAGAGATAAGAAGTTCTTTGACTTCAACCATCTTAAAATACTGCATTTATTTCTGCCATTTGTTAAATCATTTTTTTTAAGATTTTATTTATTTATTTGACAGACCGAGATCACAAGTAAGCAAAGAGGCAGGCAGAGAGAGAGAGGTGGAAGCAGGCTCCCTGCAGAGCAGAGAGCCTGATGGGGGGCTCGATCCCAGGACCCTGGGATCACGACCTGAGCCAAAGGCATAGGATTTAACCCACTGAGCCACCCAGGCGCCCCATGTTAAATAATTTTTACAACTTAAAAATTGCTCTGTTTTGAAGGCGTATTTGACAAATACTGAAATTAAGATGCAAAAATATGAAGGAGGCAAAAATAATGTATATTACGTATTTGCGGAAGTGAAGACAGGAGACTTGCCTGTATATATATATATATATATTTGTAATTTTATATAGACATTTGTATATATATATATATGAAAGATTTTATTTATTTGAGAGAGAGAGAGCATGAGCGTGGGGAGGAGCAGAGAGAGAGGGACAAACTGACTATGTGCTGAGTGCAGAGCCCAACGTGGGGTTTGATCCCAAGACCTTGAGATCATGACCTGAGCTGAAATCAAAAGTTGGATGCTTACCTGACTGAACACCCAGGTTCCTGGAGACTTGCCTATATTAAATTCACAACTCTTTTGTGCTCTCTCTGTGAATACATTTAAAAAAAAAAAACCTTTATGAGTCAGAATAGCTACATTTGGAACACTTTCTATATCAGTATTTTTAGATAGTTAGAACCTTGTCCTAAATCTAGGTGTACTTAATTCTGGAAAGTAAAACTTTTACAACTGCCTTGATGTACAGAAAACTATGTCTAGAAATAGACACTTTATGAAATTTTTGGTTCACATGTTCACACACTGATGCTTACATGTTACAGTATCCAATATGGCCACAGTAGACTTAATAATTCTTAAACCACTATATGCCATCTTTAGAAACCAATAGGGGAGCAATCAGACCCAACAGATCTCAAGCTATGAGGGATCTCTGGGAATGAACATTCCCTTTGTTTCATATCTGAACACTGTACATCTGTTTGGGGTTGTACAGTGTGTTTGGAATTGATTCCCATTGAACACAAACTAAATAAAAATAAATGGCTGAAAGAGCAATTAAAACAAAGTATTTGGATATAGAAAAGGATTCTTATGTATATAAAATTTTAAGAATTCAATACTGTTCTAAGATCATTTAATAAATGTTTGTTGAGTGCCTACTGTCCATGTTACAAGATATTTAAGTTTTTTGTTTGTTTGTTTGTTTTTAGAAATCTTTCCACCCAATGTGGGGTTTGAACTCACAACCCCAAGATGAAGTCACATGCTCTTCTGATGAGCTAGCTAGGCATCCATGTTATGAGATATCTAAAAGAAATGTCAAACTCTAGAGCAGTAACTAAATTTTAGACTTTGTTGCTATGTCACTATTACGATTTCTGCTTCCAATAAAAATCAACAATGAATGGGATACATTTTTAGATAGAGCCTTTTAATAGATTTGCTTTCATGATTCTGTAAGTTACTTCTAGTTCCAGGTCACTGGCATCATTCTTCCTTGTTCTTTCTCATTCTGATATGATAGGCTAATAGTCAGTATTAGCTCTAGAATATACTACAGCCCTCTTGAATTATTTGTGACTTCCACTAAGGAAACAAAATATTTGGCAATATTGCCAAATATGGCTATACCATTGACCATTATTGATCATCGTAACAATAAAATATATATTACAGGCTTTCAATTATATGGAGAAAGATTACATGTATATATTCATAAAGGACTTTGATCCACAGTATACTAAAATTTGTGACATAAAACTAGGTAATAACGGTTTATACTATTCCTTTAGACCCCTTTTTTAGATTTGTCTTTGTTTAGGAGAGTTGTAATTACCTCTTTATTGATAGTAAATCAATAGCCTTATTTTTGATAGAGTTAATTAACAGATTATCAGAAGGACTTCTGCTATAAACTCTCTAATTTATAACCTGAAACACGGCTACTCCTAAAGCTTTATTTTTCTCACAAAGGCAGGGTAAACTCCCTTTAGTTGCATGGGGGTGGGGGGTGGAGTCAGAATCAAGAAAGACAATCTGTGTAAAACCTTGATTAGAGCTATGATACATAAATTACAGCAGGTCCTTGCAAAAAGGAAGCTTGGCTCATGATAGTGTTCATTTGTTAATTTGATTTAACTTCCAGGAAAATACAATGAAGTCCTCTTGGTAATCTAATAGTAGGTAAGTCAATGAATTTTAAAAATATTTTAAAATTTTTTGAATTTTAAAAATATTTTAAAATTTTTTAAATTTTAAAAATATTTTAACCAACTGAGCCACCCAGGTGCCCCTAAAAATATTTTAAAAAATTAAATATTTTAAAATTTTAAAAAATATTTTATTATTTATTTAAACAGTTTTTTAAAAAGATTTTATTTATTTATTAGAGAGAGCAAGCACACATGATAGTGAGAGAGAGAGAGCAAGAGCAGGGGGAGAAAGAAGCAGACTCTATGTTGAGCAGAGAGCTCAACATGGGGTTTCATCCCAGGACCCTGGGATCATGACCTGAGCAGATGCTTCACTGACTGAGCCACCCAGGTGCCCTGAAAACTGCTTATTTTAGAACACAACTGCTTATTTTAGAATACATTTCACAGATCTTCAGCAGCTCTAAAAAATATTCTGATTTATGGTTAAGTTTTTCATAGACTTTTCTCTATAAAAAGTGTAATGAATACAAAATGGCTCTGGGCTAATGTAAATTATTTTTCAAAAGCTACAACTACCTTTTACCAATTTAACCAATTTTGATATTTTTTTCCAATTAGGTAATATGTTTATATGGTTCAAAAAGACATACAGTCAAATATGGCAACTTGCTTTGTTTTCTCTGTTCACATGGATTGGTTGATTGTTTTGTTTTTTATTATCACAAAGTTATTTTTTTTCCCCTTAAGATTTTATTTATTTATTTGTAAGGAGAGGCGTGGGGAAAGCAGGAGTTGGGGAGTGGCAGGCTGAGGGAAAAGCAGGCTGAGGGAGCAGACTTCCTGCTGAGCAAGGAGCCGGATGTGGGACTTGATCCTATCCCTATTATCATGATGTTCTTGCTGAAGGATTATACTCTTTATCAATTCACTTAATTGAAAGAAGATGATATAGAAATAGAGATTCCCTTTTTAATAAGAATGGCAACATATCCTACAGGAGAAACACTGATACGACAAATTAACAGGCAAAATAGTTAAAAGACTTTGTTGTTCTAGTACTTGGGATTTGTAGGTGTTTGTCAACTAATGGAGTTTAATTTTCTCTCATTTCTATTCACTTGACCAGACACATTGCACTATTAATGGTCATGATTTATATAGGTTGATAACATTTTTTTTAGCCAATACTCCAATGACTATTGAAGTTCTCTATTCTTTCCACAGAGCATGTCCTTTGCCACCTGATCACTCAGATGACGAAAAAGAATAGAACTTTCTTAATTCATCCTTGACTAATGTCTCCTGTTTATTATTCTAGGATGTAAATGCATAAATGTATTTGTTCCAATTAGCTTTGTTGAATAGGCATTTAATTTAAAAAATGAGGCTTATATACAGTTACTCCAAAGCAAGTGATTATGATATTGGAGAATTTGTAAGATTAATTACGATTACTTAGCTTAGTATTCAGTAAACTGCAATATTTCATTTCTTTTACCTGTTGTTATTAAGCTTCTTGTTCTTGCTAAAAATTAATCATTGTGTGGTGTTCTAATTACGAATCTGTGTTTGAGATTGTAATCTTTGTACTGCTGCCATTTTTATTGGCATTTGATAATTGGAATGGTGCCATATTTTTGTTTCTTTTATATGCCTTAATAAGCAGAGTTAGGTTTTTGCACATTAAAAAAATTCAGTATTAATTAAACTGAACCTATACCCTTTTCAAGAAAGAGGGCCAAAGATGCAATGTTGAAAAAATTTGGACAGCTATGTATCTTCTCCGTCAGGGCAATTTGGCCTGAGGGTTTAAACAGTTGATAAAGCTTCTAACAACAACAAAACAGCTAAAATACGAGCATAGAATTACACAGGAATATTTCATAGACTACACTAAAAGAGAGAAATTTTCCAAGAATATGCATTTGATTCAGTATCATAAAATATTACCCTTTGGGCCTGTAATTTTAAAGTTGGAAATCAGTAAAACATGAAAGGCAACATACCATAAATCCAGATTATCTGTCTAGAGTCCTTAGAGCTACCATTATACATTTTAAGATAACCAGGGGTATAATTGAAGGGGAGGATATAATATAACTTAGTAACTGATATTCTTACTTTCTCATCACATTTTTTGCTCCCTGACCTCCTGTTGTCAAAATTAACCATGTTTTAACAAGTATGTTTTGCTGAACTTTGTTTTTAATAAATGAATACTTATTTTCACAATAGACTGTCTATTTGTGTGCTTCCTGAGATTATGTCCTACTATTTTTATTTTTTTCTTACAAATCAGTGAAAAGAAATACCAATCAGTGCATTAATCTGATTTTATCAGTTTTAAAAAATATATATTTATTTATTTATTTGACAGACAGAGATCATAAGTAGGCAGAGAGAGAGGAAGGGAAACAGGCTCTTTGCCAAGCAGAGAGGCCAATGTGGGGCTTGATCCCAGGACCCTGGGATCATGACCTGAGCCGAAGGCAGAGGCTTTAACCCACTAAGCCAACCAGGTGCCCCTGATTTTATCATTTTTTAAACTAAGTTCTGATGATTGTAGATTATATGTTTTGCTTTGTCTTTTAGAGAAGGTTTTTTTTTTTTTTTTTTTTTTAAGATTCAATCTTTTCATTTGACAGAGAGAGACAGCCAGCAAGGGAGGGAACAAAAGCAAGGGGAGTTGGAGAGAGAGAAGCAGGCCCCCTGCAGATGCAGAATGAGCCCCAACACAGGGCTCATTCCCAGAACCCTGGGGTCATGATCTGAGCGGAAGGCAGAACTACTACTGAGCCACCCAGGTGCCCCTTGGGTATTAAACAGAATGTTACTGAATTGAGAGCCGAGTTTTTATCCTAAGTACTTCCTTAATAATTAGGCTTTGTATTAAGGATTAGCTCAACGAACGAACTCTATTAAAGTGTTGTTTTTTTTTTTTTTTTTTTTAAAGACTTTATTTATTTGACAGAGACAGCGAGAGAGGGAATACAAGCAGGAATACAGTACTGCCCCTGGAAGCAGGCTCCCAGCTGAGCAGGGAGCCCAATGCAGGGCTCAATCCCAGGATGCTGGGATCACAACCCGAGCTGAAGGCATTCACTTAACCAACTGAGCCACCCAGGAATCCTTAAAGTAAAGTTTTGGTGGATCTGAAACCTGATTTGCTATTTTTCATAGATGGAAAGAGAAACTTTATGGTGACGTGTCCAGTGAAGTCTGAGTCTGATATGTAATTGTTTCTAAAAATGTTGACTTTAAGAACCTACAGTCTTTCCAAATATACAACATATGATGACTCCGTTTCTCCTGAACACTGGATCAAAAGTAAAATTTATATATTAAGATAATTAAACTTGTTTCTAATTTTGTACCCTTCACAAAATTAATCTGGTTTTCCTCTTTGAATGGATTATTCAAATTAATACTAATATTAAATTTAAAAATAACAAGATTAACAATATTAAATATTTTTAAAATTTTAAACAAAATAAAAACAATATTAAAATAAATATTAAATTCCTGGCCAATGAATAAAACTTTTCTGGAATTTTTGAACATTATGGGGATCATATGTATTTTATGTTTACCTAGCTTCACAAAGGAACAAATATACTATATTTTTATTTTATTTTTAAAAATATTTGTTTATTTGAGAGAGAGCAAGAGAGAGAACAAGCGTGGGAGGGGAAGGAGAAACAGACTCCACTGAGCAGGGATCCCCATGTGGGCCTCAATCCGAGGACTCGAGGATCATGACCTGAGCTGAAGGCAGAAGCTTAACTCACTGAGCCACCCAGGCACCCTGGAAGAGCAATACTATCATGGAAGTTGTACAGTGTGCTTGCTCAAGGAATGCTTATCATTTATTTTTAAAGCAGAAAATGAAACCTAAATTAACTGCACCTTTCCATATGTATATATACGCTGCTTACAGTTTTCACTGTACTTACAACGTTTCGTGGTAATTCGCTTTTGGAAAAACTGGAGGTTCAGCTGGACCTTGATCCAACCAACATTGTTATAATGGTTCTTTTTACCTTTCAGGATGGCATATGAGGGTGGGAAAGATTTTCACTGAATCAAAACCTCACTGAACAAGAAGTCTTCTTGCCCAACTCAAGCCAATTACAGCTGTTCATTAGGTGAACTATTTTATTAATTGGCAACTCTAACTGAAAAATGTTCGGAATTAAAATTTTGAATTTCTCTAACTGCCCTCCTTCTATTCTTGGTTTTGTCTTTGAAATAACTCAACAAGTTATTCCTTCCACATTACAACCTTCATGTATTTCAAGATAGCTGTGACATCCTAAGGCTTCACGTCCTAGGGCTAAACATTCTATAGTTTATTTCACATGTATCCTAAGTGAGTTTCTCTAAGTCCGTTGTGTTAGGAACTGTGGGTTTTGTGTTGTATATTGCTTAGGCATTTAAGTGGCAAATTTGGCTACATGTCTTCCCCAGCTGATCCCAAGTAGTCACTAACTGATAGACTCAAGTTTTGTTATCTTTTTTTTAATAGATTTTATTTATTTATACGACACAGAGAGAGATCATAAGTAGGCAGGGGGGGGGAAGCAGGCTCCCTGCTGAACAGAGAGCCCAATGTGGGGTTCGATCCCAGGACCCTGAGACCATGACCTGGGCCAAAGGTAGAGGCTTAACCCACTGAGCCATGCAGGTGCCCCAGTTTTGTTATCTTTTATATTTGGAGATGCCAGTGGAACTCTAAGTATATCTGAATATTAATTACTTCAGGAATATTTAAATATTATTGAGAAATAGTATTGGGTTTTATTGTTTTTAAAAGTTATTTACTTATTTTTATTTATTATATTTTTAAATTTTATTTATTTATTTGATGGAGAGAGATCACAAGTAGGCAGAAAGGCAGGCAGAGACAGAGGAGGAAGCAGGCTCCCTGCTGAGCAGAGAGCCCAATGCAGGGCTTGATCCCAGAACCCTGGGATCAATGACCTGAGCCGAAGGCAGAGGCTTAACCCACTGAGCCACCCAGTTGCCCTATTTACTTAACTTTTTTAAAAAAGATTTTATTTATGTATTTGGTAGACAGAGTTCACAAATAAGCAGAGATGGGCAGAGAGAGAGAGAGCAGAGGAAGCAGGCTCCCTACCATGCAAAGAACCCGATGCAGGGCTTGATCCCAGGACCCTGAGATCATGACCCGAGTCGAAGGCAGGGGCTTTACCCGCTAAGCCACCCAAGCACCCTATTTACCTGTTTTTAAAGTGATCTCTACATTAATGTGGGGCTCTAAATCATGACCCCAAGATCAAGAGTCACATGTTCTAACTGAGCCAGCCAGGTGCCCTAGGTTTTTAAAAAATAAACATTAGATACCCTGATTTTCTTAAATGATTAAAAGAGATGATTAAAAAAAGTGAAAAAAAAATTTGAAGAGATTGGCAAAAAGGCTGGAGGTCCAGAATTCATTTACAGGATGAAGTGTGCTTACTGTACTGACCTTGAAGGCCATTTGAGATCTAGCCAGGTTCTGAAAGCACTGTCTTAATTATGGTTCATAATAAGAATATGGATTCCTCTAGTACTGCTCACAAAATCCTAAAAATGTAGTTAAACCCACATAGCTAGTTTCAGATGTGGATTTTGCTGTACAACTTTAGAGATCTCCAAGCAATGAGTATACAGAAAATGATAGAGTAATAGGGCACCCAGGTGGCTCAATCAGTTAGGCATCTGTTGGTTTCAGCTTGGTCATGATCTCATGGGTTGTGGGATTCAGCCCCATGTCAGACCCCCTACTGCTTAAAGATTTTTTTTTTCCTCTCTCACTGCTCCTCCCCCCAACTCACATGTGCTCTCTCTCTCTCATAAATAAATCCTTTGGGACGCCTGGGTGGCTCAGTTGGTTGGACGACTGCCTTCGGCTCAGGTCATGATCCTGGAGTTCCGGGATCGAGTCCCACATCAGGCTCCCAGCTCCATGGAGAGTCTGCTTCTTCCTCTGACCTTCTCCTCGCTCTGTTCTCTCTCACTGTCTCTCTCTTAAATAAATAAAATAAAAATCTTTAAAAAAATAAATAAATAAATCAATCCTTTTTTTTTTTTTAAGATTTTTATTTATTTATTGGAGAGAAAGCAAGCACAAGCAGGAAGAGGGCTAGAGGAAGAGGGAGAAACAGACTCACTGGTGAGCAGGGTGCCTGATACCGAGCTTGATCCCAGGACCCTGGAACCATGACCTGAGCATAAGGCAGACACTTAATCAACCAAGCCACCTAGGTGCCCCTCATAAATTAATAAATCTTTCTTTTAAAAAAGAAAATGATAAGGCACCTGGGTGGCTCAGTGGGTTAAGCCGCTACCTTCGGCTCAGGTCATGATCTCAGGGTCCTGGGATCGAGTCCCGCATTGGGCTCTCTGCTCAGCAGGGAGCCTGCTTCCCTTCCTCTCTCTCTGCCTGCCTCTTGCCTACTTGTGATCTCTACTGTCAAATAAATAAATAAAATCTTTAAAAAAAAAAGAAAAGAAAATGATTGAACTGTATGTCATATGACCATTTAGTAGTTGGGCCAGTCATACAACTGTAAAAAAGCAATTGAGTAACTAAAAACAAAAACAAAAAAACAAAACCACAAAACTATAGTAAGAGAAGATTTAAATGGATGCTTTTATAACTCCTATTACCTCAGGCAATTGGAAAAATGAATGATACACAGGAACCTGCATTTCTATATTGGCTACTACCACGTTTAATCGTAACAATTAATTGTGGGACCCCTGGATGTCTCAGTTGGTTAAGGGTCTGCCTTCAGCTCAGGTCATGATTCTGGGGTCCTGGGATTGAGTCCCACATCTGGCTCCTTGCTTAGTGGGGGAGCCTGTTTCTCCCTCTGCCTCTGCCCCTTCCCCCTGCTCATGCTTGCTCTCTCTGACAAATAAAATCTTTAAAAAAATCTTAACAATTAATTTTACCCAATTAAATATTTATTTATATATAACACATTTACCGTATCACTTTTTAAGATTTTTTTTTTTAAGATTTTTTTTTTTATTTATTTATTCGACAGAAAGAGATCACAAGTAGGCAGAGAGGCAGGCAGAGAGAGAGAGGAGGAAGCAGGCTCCCTGCTGAGCAGAGAGCCTGATGCGGGACTCGATCCCAGGACCCTGAGATCATGACCTGAGCCGAAGGCAGCGGCTTAACCCACTGAGCCACCCAGGCGCCCCACTTTTTAAGATTTTTAGCGACATCTAAGTCCACTGTAGTTTAGATAAGTCATTATTCATTGAACTCATAGTTTCATTTTTCTAATTTAAAAATTTTTGATTCTGTTGACAATTGAAATAATATCCTCTGTTTTGTCATGGTAGCAGGTTTATTACTTGTGACCTATTGCCAGGTGGGTTTGTTTGTTTGTTTGTTTGTTTAAGTAATCCCTACACCCAACTTGGGGCTGGAACTTGCATGCTCTACTAACTGAGCCAGCCAGGCACCCCTTTAAAAGAACTATTAATTAGTAGATATATTCAAATTCCATTTGAAAGTTTTTATGTGCATACTCTCACACGTATGCATGTCCATGGCAAGAGTTGAAATGTTTTAGACTAATTAAATTACTACTGACATTTGAATTTCAAGTGATTTCCTACAGGTTTTGCTAAACTGTCTAGGATGAATCAATTTAATGCTGTTCCATGTGTTCAGGAAACCAATAGTCCTGCTCTTTCTTTTAAGTTACCAAAGCTCATTTCCTGGGGTGCCTGGGTGGCTCAGTGGGTTAAGCCGCTGCCTTCAGCTCAGGTCATGATCTCAGGGTCCTGGGATCGAGTCCCGCATCAGTCTCTCTGCTCTGCAGGGAGCCTGCTTCCTCCTCTCCCTCTCTCTGCCTGCCTGTCTGCCTGCTTGTGATCTCTGTCTGTCAAATAAATAAATAAAATCTTTAAAAAAAAAAAAAGCTCATTTCCTCTGCCCCAGATGAGGTGGACAACAGTCCAATATTGATGACTAAGAAGCTGTCATGACCAGTAAAATCAGAGCCAGCAATTGCATGTACATTTACTGATATCGAATAGAGAACAGATTCAGCAGCTACTCGTTTTACTGCTTTTAAACATATTCAAGATAAGAAAGTCCAGCCAAGATTTTTACCAATTTTTTTCTGATTTCCCAGTTACATTTTTCTGAATGTTTAACTGCCCTAATGTATGGGTCATTTTTCTTAGCCAGTAGTTTCCCCAATAACTTCAAAATTCAGATCACCCCGACAGAAGAGTAAATGAGGTCTCACAACATTTTTCTTGTCCACAGTGTTGGTATGAAAGTTTATGAAAGTTGGTATGAAAGTTTATTCTTTTTTTTTTTTTTTTTTTTTTATTTGACAGAGATCACAAGTAGGCAGAGAGGCGGGCAGAGAGAGAGAGGAGGAAGCAGGCTCTCCGCTGAGCAGAGAGCCCGATGCAGGACTCGAGATCATGACCTGAGCCGAAGGCAGCGGCTTAACCCACTGAGCCACCCAGGCGCCCCTGAAAGTTTATTCTGAGTGGAGGATTAAATGTTGTCTTTCCCTAGCTTGATTACCGACTTCTTTTGGATCAAAATAGCTCTACTCGATTTACAGCCAATCCTGTTTTTCCCTTCCATTTAAGCTAGGCTATTTCTAGATTGTACCTAAATGTGTAATCCTCACAAAAGATAAGATAGGTGAAGACAAAACTTTTCTCACCGTTCGGTTTCAGAGGCTGTCACAGGTGAATGAAGTCCAAGAAAAAGCTTTCGTAACATTGAAGATTTTTTAAACCCAGCTGAAACATAACTGAAAATCCACAAGAGGGAGATGCTTGCTAAGTCGCCAGAAGAAAACTCCCACGAGGGACCAGAGAGAGCCTTAGGAGGAGTCATTGGGTTGGCCTGGACTCAGGTTGGGAGGGAGCAGGTGTACATAGTGCCTGGGGGCTGACGGGGGACTACAGTTGAAGGGAAAAGCAAGCTGGGCTCCGCGTCTCTGACGGCGAAGAGTGTGTCCCTTCTAAGACCACGGGGGAAAGGTAAGAGGGTGTTTCCAAAAAGGTAGCCCCTCAGAGCTGCCTCCTGGTAGTCTCAGAAGAAATGGGGTTGGTTGTCTTTGAAGGCACTTCCGCTTAGCAACCCCACGCGGTTGCTAGGGAGGGGCAGTAGTGGGGATGACCCGGAAGTGGTGGTGTCCCTTTCTCTTTGCCTGCTTTAAGTTTGTCCTATCAGGAGCGCCGGGGTGCTCTGCGCCGGGCCGAGGGTGGGGCCAGCGCTAGTGGTTCCGGCTCGGCTCTTACAGCCCCTCGGTTCCTCGCTTTCCCCCTCCCCTCCCTCACCTCTCCTCCCTCCCGCTCCTGGGAAAGAGAGAAGCCACCACTGCGGGTGGCTGGAGAAGCACTCGGCGGCTCCGGTAGGGTACCGCGCCCGCCCAATCTGAGCCTCGGAGCACTGCCGGACCAGGTACTCACTCCGGATTCGACGGAGTCCGGGAGGCTGGAACCTGAGAGTGTGTGTGTCTGTAGGGACTGGTCGGGGGGCCCTTCTCCGTGTTGGGGAGGGGGCCGCGGAGATCCTGGGTGGGGCGCAGGCCGGCGTATGTTTCTGTGGCGGGTTGCGGGGGTGGAATGGAGGCTTTGGGGGAGACCGCTTGGGGGAGTTTCGGGTGGCCAGCTCCAGGTTGCGGGGGAGGCGCCCCTTCGGATGCAGAAGACTTCGGCTGAAGTGGACCGGAGTTTGCCACCTGGAGGATTCGCTCTGAAAGGGGGAGCATCCTCCCGGGCCAGAAGGGGAGAATGGACCTTGTTCGAGTGGTTGGGGCAGTCCCTTGCTTCCCTTGCCTACCCTTTTGAGACAGAGCAACGGCTTCCAGGGTTGTGGGGGTTGTGAGTCGACTGGGCACCACGGGGAGCCGCCCTTGGCGGAGCTAGGGCAGAAGAGTGGGTAAGGAGACCTCCCTCCACCCAACTTCCGTGTGCTTCCCTCACTTCTTCCTTTACTGCTCTCTCGCCCCAGAGTCCTACCGGAGCTGTACCTCCCAAGTGGGCAAGCATCATAGCGTAAAAAAGAGGGTGAGGTTCTTTGCCCTTAAATGATACTTCAGATATTTGGAAAGTGCCAGAATGGCATATTCAGCCAGGTCTCCCAGTTCGATGTTAAATCTCATATAAATTATCTTAGAAAAGTGCAACACGGAAAAAGCACCAAACTACAGGCTAGTTGGGCATAGCTTTGTTTGGTAGATATACATGTTTATAAAAAATAGGCTGGGGGGACCATATAGATGTAGAGGTCTAGGAGAGACATGTTGAGGCAAGCCTCCTTTTCCAATCTCTTACCTGTCAGAATGCCTGTCCTAGTTTAAATGAAGCAGAAAGATCCTCTTCATTTATATTTTAATTAGCGACTGAATTGTAGGTACAGTGTGATAGATGGCTCAGAATAGATATGTGAACGTTCATAGAGACAAGATCCTCAGCTTTTGAGCCTGTCTCTTAATCTTTTAAGGAGATAATTGTGGTCAAGTGGAAGTATTGGCTTTGAGATAGGTAAATCTGGGATTGAACCCAGACTGTGCCACTGGCTAGTTGCTGACCTTGGGCAAGTCATGGGATGTACCGGAGATTTAGTTTCTTCCTAAGTAAAATGAGTTAAAATTTTTACCAATATTTTAAGTGTGTGTGTGTGTATTGTATTTAAATAACAGTCCACTCTAGGGGCACCTTGGTGGCTCAGTGGGTTAAGCCTCAGACTCTTGATCTCAGCTCAGGTTTTGATCTCAGGATGGAGATCAAGCCCGGAGTTGGACTCCACTCACATGGAGTCTTCTTAAAAGCAAAAATTAAATAACAGTGCACTTTAAATGGAAGCGCCTTCATTTCTCAGTCTGCAGTCCCTTTCCACAGTGTTTTGTTTTATTTTTTAAAGATTTTATCTATTTGTCAGAGGGAGAGGGAGCGTGCATAAGCAAGGGGAACAGCAGGCAGAGGGAGAAGCAGACTTTTGCTGAGGAAGGAGCCCCGTGCGGGACTCCTTCCAAACCCTGGGATCATGACCTGAACTGAAGGGAGCTACTTAATGACCAAGCCACCAGGTGTCCCTAAATGTAAGCACCTTCTTTTTTTTTTTTTTTTAAGATTTTATTTTTTCATTTGAAAGACACAGAGAGCACACAAGTAGGGTTGAGGCAGTGGGAGAGAGAAAAGCAGGCTCTCCACTGAACAGGAAGCCTGATGTGGCCCTGATCCCAGAACCTGGAGATCATGACTTGAGCCAAAGGCAGACGTCTAACCATCTGAGCCACCCAGGCACCGCTGTAAACACCTTCTAATTGAAAGATCAATTATTATTAATCTCTCCAGTCAGCATAGCCCAGGAGGAGAAGGGAACTGGATAATATTGCAAAAACATATGTATACAATAGGAATTTCAGTGGCTTCTAGAAATTTACCATAAGCAGCATGAAATTCAGTTATTAGTAAGTGCTTTAAACTCTACAAAAGAGAAAACAATATGTGCATTTATTAAAGTGACCATTGTTTGAAAGATTTTTCTCAGATTTGTAGTGTGTATAGTGTAGATTGATTAAAAAAATTAAAATAATAATGTATATATATTTTCTTTTAAGTTTTTAATTCCAGTTAACATACAGTGTTATATTAGTTTCAGGTGTGCAATATAATAATTCATGACTTCCATACATATAACTTATATAAAGTTTAATTAGCTTCATATGTCTGAAGAGAATTAAAATTGGGGCATAAAATAGAAAGTAGTTGTAATTTTAAAATTAACATCAACATCAGTAGCATGACTCATCTTAATTAGACTTAAACTATTAGCAATACTTACAGAATTTTTTTTTTAGACATTTAATTTATTTATTTGAGAGAGTACAAGCTGGGGAGAGATACAGAGGGAATGGGATAAGCAGACTCCCTCCTAAGAAGGGAACTGGATTGAGGCTCCTGGGATCATGACCTGAGCCAAAAGCAGATGCTTAACCAACTGAATCACCCAGGTGTCCCTACTTGCAGAATTCTTTTGTATAAAATTCTGTAAAACAAATGAAAATGGAATGAATTTCTGCTTTTAAATTATTCATGATGATAATATAGAACTAAATCTAAGAATAATAAGTTTTTATATTCATTTTATAAATTTATTATTTTTTTATTTTTTAAAAAGATTTTATTTTTATTGATTTATTTATTTGACAGAGAGAGAGAGAGATTGAGATCACAAGTAGGCAGAGAGGAGGCAGAGAGGGGAGAAGCAGGCTTACCACCAAGCAGAGAGCCCAATGCGGGGCTCGATCCCAGGACCCTGAGACCATAACCTAAGCCTAAGGCAGAGGCTTAACCCACTGAGTCACCCAGGCACCCCTCATTTTATAAATGTAAAATGATACAGTTATATGTAACCTATTCTGTCAGATTATCAACTAATAGTGTTTGCTTTTTTTTTAGATTATTTATTTATTTATTTGACAGAGATCACAAGCAGGCAGAGAGGCAGGCAGAGAGAGAGAGAGGAGGAAGCAGGCTCCCCACTAAGCAGAGAGCCCGATGCGGGGCTCGATCCCAGGACCCTGGAATCGTGACCTGAGCCGAAGGCAGAGGCTTTAACCTATTGAGCCACCCAGGCGCCCCTATATTTTGAATTATTAAAGAATATTATTATTTTTTAAAAAGATTTTATTTATTTATTTGACACACAGATATCACAAGTAGGCAGAGAGGCAGGCAGAGAGAGAGGAGGAAGTAGGTGCCCCACCACGCAGAGAGCCTGATGCGGGGCTCGATCCCAGGACCCCAAGATCATGACCTGAGTTGAAGGCAACTGAACCACCCAGGTGCCCCAAAGAATATTATTTTTAAAGAGTTGAAATTATATTTTTGCTACACTTAAACAGAGTTTTTTGGTAAGATTATTCAGGTTTCTAAATGGCTTTTCTGAGAGTATAAAGTCTTTTTTTTTTTTTTTTTTTTTTTTTTGGTATAAACTCTTTAGTGTATACATAAGCTTTTAGCCGTGTTTCCCTGGATCATCATTTTTAATCATCTTTTAGGCCTTAAAATTGAGGCTGTATTATTTTGCTTTGGTAAAGCTATCAGAAGCTCCCATTTCCCTCCTATATTCTTTTTTTCTTTTTTTTTTTTTTAAAGATTTTATTTATTTATTTGACAGAGAGAGATTACAATTAGGCAGAGAGGCAGGCAGAGATAGAGAGGAGGAAGCAGGCTCCCTGCTGAGCAGAGAGCCCGATGCGGGACTCGATCCCAGGACCCTGAGATCATGACCTGAGCTGAAGGCAGCGTCTCAACCCACTGAGCCACCCAGGCGCCCCCCCCCCTATATTCTGATAGAACTTTATTACTAAATTAAATTTACTTTGGGATATGAGGTAGGATACTAGCTGTTAGAGGAAAAATATCTGCCTAAATAGTAGGCAATATTAGAGACCACTGGGGCACTTTTCTCAGTGACCTTTTCCACTCAAAGTATGTGGCCCTTACGGGGATCTTTGCAGTTGTCAGTTTTGGAATTTGCTTGTCAGGAAATCTAAAAATGACTAAATGTTTCTTTACTGTTGCATCTCTTGAATGATATCAAAAAAATTTAGGAAAGATTGGGAAGATTTATATAAGCATATGCTGGAAACATATAAGGAACAAAGTACAGTTAATTTTACTGGTGTTGCCAATTTGGTAGTAAAGAGTTACTGTGGAAATGTTTAAAAAATGCCAAGTAGTGCTTTATTCAAACCAAATGAATAGTCTTCCAGAGCTTGTTGCTTTTTTAAAAGTATATTCCTTTCTGAAGATACGATTTGGTCTCTATTAAGGATAAATAATCACTGTAACTGTATAAAGAAAAAAAAGGTTGATATCACAGACAGATTTTAATATCATCAGTCTTGGTAGAAATTGCTTTTCAGTGGCTTTAGATAAAGAAGTGGATTTTCATGAAAGAACTTCAGAATTTGTGGCATGATAGTTTTTCTCTTTTTAACTTCTAAGTTATCTGTACTCATTTCTGCCTAATTAGAAACTTTGAGAAGCTGGAGGTTAAAAAAATGAAATTACTTCAGAATTACCATTTTAAGTTTTGTGGATTACTTATTTGGAGAGCTAAATTGGATCTTGACATTATTGGGATTATGTTCAAGATGGACTCAGGAAAAAAATCAGATGCCATCTGTTTCAGATTCCTTATTCCCTCACCCCTTCATGTTTTATGGCTTTGAATTCATCAGATTATTTTTTAAAAATAAAGATCCTCAGTAGATTTAGATTATGTAATTTCAGCTGTATCAGTGAACATGTAACTAAAAGAACTTGGATTTTTATATTACACAAAAATATCACAGACAACGGCTAAAAGTAAGTCATTTCAAACTATATGAACATTAGGTAGTCATCTTTGTCATCATTCACTTAAACCATTTTTGTCAACACTTGTTGCTGCAAGTTGCTTAAAAAATGGATTATGGAGATACAGAATAAATCTTTTATTCTCTCATGTTATATCTAGAAGAGAAGCTTTTGCTGAGGATTTTTTGTATTTAGCGGTAAGTCCACTTAAATTTAATCTTTCAGTAGGGAGTTTTGCCTTACCATATGCCATTTGCTATTATTTTCATCTAAATGGCACCATATAGTTCATAGGCCACATACTTGGATTTTTTCAGTCCGGATCTTCATAAATCCTGAGGATAGGCTTTTGGGTTTACTGAGCTGGAAAAGACCATTATTTATTCGGGTTACAGTAGTTGGCACCTGGCATAGACTAGAAACACCTAGGCATCTTTGAGAAACCATAAAATACTACTAGCATGGTCTCTTAGAAATGGACTGGAGAGAGAGCAATCTGGATAGAAGAGTGCCATGCTTTGTCTGCAGCAGAAATGTTCTGATATTATAGGAAGACTAATGGCCTGCCCCCGATACTCCCGTAGTCTCTTCCTCACCAGAAACTCCAAGTGGGCAGTGTAGTTGTGGCAAGGGCTAGGGTGTCAGGGATGGGAATTGTTCTTCAATAATTGCTCACCCATCACAATGGAGGCAAAGACATACTGGGGAAAGG
This sequence comes from Mustela putorius furo, assembly GCF_011764305.1. Lineage (NCBI taxonomy): Eukaryota > Metazoa > Chordata > Mammalia > Carnivora > Mustelidae > Mustela > Mustela putorius. The sequence goes on along the minus strand of NW_025422045.1, from coordinate 8,045,285 downwards.
GATATTCTCTTGGATTTTGCCTTGGCCAGAGAAGCTGAGTGAAAAGGTAGCCTTTGCCTTTGCCACCAAAGACAACTTGGTGCAACACCTCTGGGTGCTGGGTAAGCCTGTCAAAATGCTATAGTTTCTTCATTAAAATGACATATAAAATTTCCAAGGAATAATATAGCATTGGATGCACACTGATTTCTGTAGTTTACATTTTCTAACGTAGAAAAAGGGGTGTTGAGGGCTTATGGGCCTCTAAATGAAAGTACTGTACATGACGTTTTCCTTGTGTTTTATACATATATATATATATATACACACACACACACACACACATACATATATATATACACATACACACATACATATATATATGTACTGATACATAATGTCTGCTGGCATTAATGAGTGGTGTGAAAATATTTTTTAAGTTTTTTTTTTTTTAAGATTTTATTTATTTATTTGTAAGAGAGAGAGAGTGAGAGCGAGCACAGGCAGACAGAGTGGAAGGCAGAGTCAGAGGGAGAAGCAGGCTCCCTGCGGAGCAAGGAGCCCGATGTGGGACTCGATCCCAGGACGCTGGGATCATGACCTGAGCCGAAGGCAGCTGCTTAACCAACTGAGCCACCCAGGCGTCCCTATTTTTTAAGTTTTGGGTGTGTGTGTGTGTGTGTGTGTGTGTCTGTATGTATGTGTAATGTCCATGGTAATCATCAGATTTCATTTTAGTTCTTCAGGCTAAATTGCTAACCATAGCTGTGGTCAAGCAGTTCTTAGCTGGAATTTTTTCCTCCATTTCTTAGATGTTACTCTCTCATGTAGGTGGTAGTGAGCAAGGGTATGACTAATGCTAGGAAAAAGGCAAGGGGTTTAAAGTTAATTTTTAAAAAAATTTAAATAGATTTAAATTTGATTTTATTTAAAGTTAATTTCTTTCACTGTTCTCAAATTTCTGTAGCCTAAAGTAATAATATATCCTATCCAAAGATACTTGTTTTTTTTTTTTTGAAAGATTTTTTTATTTACTTTATTTGACAGATAGAGATCACAAGTAGGCAGAGAGGCAGGCAGAGAGAGAGAGGAGGAAGCAGGCTCCCTGCCGAGCAGAGAGCCTGATGTGGGGCTCGATCCCAGGATTCTGGGATCATGACCTGAGCTGAAGGCAGAGGCTTTAACCCACTGAGCCACCCACTGAGCCACCAGCCCCCCCCTCGGTTTTTTTTTTTTTAAATTAAGACTTTTTTTTTTTTTACATTTTAAAATTTACAGAATAGTTGAGCAGGTAGAATTCCATATTTCCATATCCACAAAACTACATTCCATCCATTTCCCCAATTATTAACATCTTGTGTTAGTGTGATACATTCATTACAATTAATGTATAATATTGATACATTATTATTAACTGTAACACACTATTTCTTATTAAGGTTTACTCTTTGTGTTGTATGTATTTAAGGTTTATCCATGTCTTTTTGTGGCTTGATAGCTCCTATAGGTAAATGCCTAGGAGCTTGATTGGTGGATTGTATGGTAAACATATATTTAATTTTATAGGAAACTGCCAAACTGTCTTCCAAAGTGGTTTTATCATTTTGCCTTCCCTTCAGCAATGAATGAGTATTCCTATTGCTCTACATCCTTGCCAGAATTGGTATGATCAGTTTTTTGTACTTTAGCCATTCTAATATGTGGTGTTTTTTTTTTTTTTTAAGATTATTTATTTATTTATTTATTTGGCGGAGAAATCACAAGTAGGCAAAAGTAGGCAGAGAGGCAGGCAGAGAGAGAGGGAGAAGCAGGCTCCCTGCTGAGCAGAGAGCCTGATGTTTGGCTCAATCCTAGACTCTGGGATCATGACCTGAGCTGAAGGCGAGGCTTAACCCACTGAGCCATCCAGGTGCCCTTTCTAATATGTGTTTTAATTTGCAGTTTCCTAATGACATAAAATGTTGAGCACCATGCCTATTGGCCATCTACATATCTTCTTTGGTGAGGTGTCTGTTCACTCTTCTGTCTGTTAAATTGGGTTGTTTGTTTTCTTATTGTTGAGTTTTAAGTGTTCCTTGTTTAATTTGGATACATATTTTTATCAGATACGGTTTTTTGCAAATATTTTTATAGATGTCGTTTTTTTGCAAATTTTTTTCCCAATCTGTGGTTTGCCTCTTTATTCTCTTGTCTTTCATAGTATAAAAGTTTTAAATACTAATGAAGTCCATCTTATCAAGTTTTTCTTTCATTGAGTATGCTTTTGGTATCGCATCTAAAAACTCATTGCCAAACTCAAGGTTATATACATTTGTTCTGTGTGATCTTCAAGAGTTTTTATAATTTTACATTTTACACTAAGTTCCCAGGTCCATTTTTATTTATTTATTTATTTATTTAAGATTTTATTTTTATTTGTCAGAGAGAGAGAGACGGAGAGAGAGCGAGCATAGGCAGACAGAGTGGTAGGCAGAGACAGAGGGAGAAGCAGGCTCCCTGCCGAGCAAGGAGCCCGATGTGGGACTCGATCCCAGGATGCTGGGATCATGACCTGAGCCGAAGGCAGCGGCCTAACCAACTGAGCCACCCAGGTGCCCCCCAGGTCCATTTTTAAAAAAAGATCCATTTTGAGGGCACCTGGGTGGCTCAGTTGGTTAAGTTACTGCCTTTGGCTTAGGTCGTGATCCTAGGGTCCTGGAATTGAGTCCCACGTCAGGCTCCCTGCTTCTCCCTCTGTCTCTGTTGCTCCCCTTGCTTGTGCTCTCCTATTCTCTGTCTCCATCAAATAAATAAATAAAATCTTAAAGAAAAAACAAAAAGATCCACTTTGAGCTAATTTTTGTGAAAGGTTTAAGGACCGTGTATCTATTGATATTTTTGCACAAGAGTGTTCATTTGTGGGCGCCTGGGTGGCTCAGTGGGTTAAGCCGCTGCCTTCGGCTCAGGTCATGATCTCAGGGTCCTGGGATCGAGTCCCGCATCGGGCTCTCTGCTCAGCAGGAAGCCTGCTTCCCTCTCTCTCTGCCTGCCTCTCCATCTACTTGTGATTTCTCTCTGTCAAATAAATAAATAAAATCTTAAAAAAAAATAGTGTTCATTTGTTTTATAAAAATGTTTCTACTCAGAAAATGTTAATGTGGTATTTTTAAGAAAGACTTTTTCTAAAGATTTTATTTTTAGGTAATCTCTGTACCCAGTGTGGGTCTCCAGCTTACAACCCCGAGATCAAGAGTTGCATGCTCTATTGACAGAGCCAGCCAGGTGCCCCCTAAAAAGATTTTGTTTTATTTTTTAAGGATTTTCTTATTTATTTAAGAGAGAGAGCACATACATGTGTGAGCAAGGCTAGGGGCAGAGGGAGGGAGAGAGAGAGAGCATCCTTAAGCAGAATCCCTGCTGAACACAGAGGCCTACTTGGGGCTCCATTCCATGACCCTGAGATCATGACCTGAGCCGAAACCAAGAGTCTGACGCTTAACAGTCTGACAGCCACCTAGGTGCCCCCAAAGACTATTGTTTAAGGGCAGTTTTAGGTTCACAACAAAATTGAAAGGAACAAAACAGATTTCCCATAAACTTTGTGTACTATACATGTATGGCCTCCCCCATCCTCTTCACCAGAGTGGTACATTTGTTACAGTTGATGAATAAATTGACACATTTAATGAACTCTATTGACACATCATAATCACCGGAAGTCCATAGTAGCTTAGGATTCATTCTTTGTTTTATACAATCTATGGGTTTGTAAAAGTGTATACTATCCATCATTTAATATACAGAGTGCTTTCAATTTCCTAGAAATCTGTGCTCTGCCAGTTCAAGCTTCCCTTTTGCCTCCAGCCCCGGGGTGCATTTTTTTTTAAGAAATAAAAATGAATAAAATAATGTGGGAGTGGTTTTGAAAAGAGATTTTCCTTATATTGTCAGATGTAATTAGAAGCATTGTTCAGAGTCTGAATTTCCCTTTCAAAAAGATTATGTTAGATATTAGGCGTTAATCGACAGGTGCTTAATTCTTTGAGATATGTAATTGGGTATTAAGAAGTGTGATCCTGGCCATATGACAGTTGTATGTGATAACAGGGCTTGAGGGAGATCTAAATTCAGAATTTTTGAACTATTACTAAAGTTAAAGTCCTTTGCCACTTGCCTTTTATTGTTGTGCAGGGTATTATGTAGATTTCTTGATGCCCTTTCTGGTTTTTGCTTCTTTCTGTTACACTGGTTGAAGACTATCCAGATGCTTGAGCAGGCAAAGATCGTGGTTGCCTGATTATTTCTAGTTTGCATTCAGAGGGAATAGCTGTTCTAAATCTAATAAAATGCTTTCCTGAGACACTCTTTCTTATATAGCCTAAGTAGTAATTGTTAGCTAGAATCTACTTTTATTTGGTTTTATTAACTATCCTTTCCTGCACTTCTAGGGCACCTTCCATTTTTCTAGAACATCTTAACCTTAATTGTTATTTTGACCTCTAAATATTCTGGCCATCTAAGGTATGATGCAAAAACTGTTTAGTAACCCCATGTTTGATGGGTTTTATTTGCTTTTTCACCTAGTTAATTAACAATAGACACAAGGAATGATCTGTTTGTGTGAAAGCATTTAGGTTTTCCAGAGATAGATGCTTTCCAAATCTATCAGTGTGTAAGCTTACTTTCTCTTTAATGGGATTCATCTGGTTAATGCTTGTGTTTCTTGAGTTCCATAGATTATGGAATCATAAAGCTAAAAGAAAACATAGAGATAGTCTATGTAGACCCTTTGGTTTTACAACTGAGATTACTGAAGTGTAGAGAGGCTAAGTGATGAGCTCAAGATGGAATAGCAAATGAGTGAGACTGGAACCCAGATCTCCTGACTCCCAGTCCAGTCCTACTTCTCTTATAAGAACTCATTCATTTTAGCTTATGGAGAAATTATAATTTTATAAGAGGTACATTTTCCAGAAAATTTAAGTGGACTATTAAACTATAGTTACATGGGATGCCTGGGTGGCTCAGTGGGTTAAGCCTCTGCCTTCAGCTCAGGTTATGATCTCAGGGTCCTGGGATCAAGCCCCACATCGGGCTCTCTGCTGAGCCTCTTCCTCCTCTCTCTCTGTCTACCTACTCATGATCTCTCTCTGTCAAAATAAAATAAATAAAAATTTAAAAAAAACTACAGTTACAGCAGTAAACCAAATTTTTGGTTGAATTCCTAATTTCTGAAATGTCGAGGGAGTTAGTGTGTATTTCTTAAAGTGCCAGGTGTCACTTGGTCTTTAGTTACAAGCAAATTTGTCATTTTTCACATTCTGGATAGAAACTGGCTAATTAAAAAATAATGAAGATATTATAGCCTATATTTTGTAAGCACACATTCCACTGCATTAAAATGAATCTTAACATATGTTTTTTGCACAGTGGAAATAATCTTAATATTTAATGTCGGAAAGCAACAGTAGAATTCTGCTTTATGTGGTGGTGTATTTATAAAACTGGAATGGAGTGTTACGTAAAACTAAAAGTACGGATTAATTTAATATGCATCTGGTGAATTCAGGGCTTGAAGGATGCACATCTGTTGAGAAAACAAATCATAGAACTATTCAGAGCTTCAGCATCTTTAAATATGTGTGCTTTGATTCTCTTTAACTGTTTTGAAACAGTCTTTAATGGATTTCGACAAGGCTATTTGCTCTAAGGAAGCAACTGTGAAGTGATTTATGATGCTTTTAATCATTTTACTATTCCCCACAGCATTTTGATAATTAGTATTTTTCTTTTAAATTTAGTTATTGGGGATGGAAGGAGTTAAATAATCACCATAACAAAATAAGCTTGTTGTAGAACTGTATTTAAAAAAAAAAAAGAAGAAGAAGAACCATAGTTTCCTGGTTTGGATAAATTAGAAATACTTTAATATTCTGACTTCTAACTTAAATCCATTATCAATGAAGAAATAACCACAGAGTTCCTAACAGTGTATTCATCATGCTAGGGCTGTAGAAATACAGAAATTGAAGATAAGATTATTTATCAAGTTGGAGAAACAAGACTTAAAATGGTAGGGTGAGAGTAGTACAATCCAATAAGTAAATGAGTGCAAACTTGTTAATATAATCTGGGAATACTGTAGGAATTTTGAGGGGAGAACATTCAGTTCATAGTCCTGATGGGCAGGAGATTGAAGGTAAAGTAGTGGATCTCAGCTCTGGCAGCTCTTTAGAATCCTTTGGGGGAAACTTTTCCCAGGATCATTTGAATCAGAATCTTGGGAAGGTGCCTCCATAGTTTGTGAAAAAGCTTTTCCATTGTAGTGTGCAGGGAGTGCTGGGAACCACAAGCTTAAGAGAGGAAGGATTTGAGTAAGCAAGGAAGTGTTTGCAGGCAGCTAAGGTAAGCAGTGAGGGAGACCTGGGCATAGCCCGTGAAAAGACTAATCCAATCAAAGCTGTGTGTGCCACTTAGAGAGTAGACAAAAATAAACTTAAGGAGGCAGAATGGGGCCATACAAGAGTACTACTTCTCAGAGTGTGGTTCCTCAAGCAGTGTTAGCATCACCTGGACATTTATTATAAATGCAGATTTTGAGGCCTGCTGTAGATCTGCTGAATTGGAAACTAAGGGTGGGGTCCACCAATCTGTTTGAACAAACACTTCAGATGATTCTGATGTACACTGAAGTTTGAGAAACAGCTGTTAATAGAGGATAATGAATGCCAGGTGGAGGAAGTTAGATTTGATGTTGACATTAAGTAGAGACCCATAAAAGTTTTTTAAGCTGGGGAGTTAACAGCATGCATTTGTATGTCTGGTAAATGCAGATGAAGTTAAATCTGATGGTGATGTGCAGAGTCCTTTGGACTCCTAAAAGATAGGAATGAAGAAAGCCAGTTGAGGCACAGACATAATCTAATGGATATAATCAAGCAGCCATGAGGGTTTCTTCTAGGGAATTATTAGTGAAAACACAGAATAGTAATAATAGTGATGGTAGTTTGAATATTTATGAAATGGTCAGTATGCTAAATGCTTTGGCCATATTATCTCACTTTTTTTCTCATAATAAGCTCCTGAAGTGTGGCCATTACTACACTTCTACAGATTGAGCAATGAGGCCAAGAATGGAAACTACTTCTGAAGTTCATGTTGCTAATAAGGCATACACACAGGATGTCAAGTTCAAGTATCTCTACCTCTAAAGCCTCCTATTTTTTATTTTTTTAAAAAAGATTTTATTTATTTATTTGACAGAGAGAGAAATCACAAGTAGGCAGAGCAGCAGGCAGAGGGAGAGGAAGAAGCAGGCTCCCCGCTGAGCAGAGAGCCTGATACAGGGCTCCATCCCAGAACCCTGGGATCATGACCTGAGCCAAATGCAGAGGCTTAACCCACTGAGCCACCCAGGTGCCCCTAAAGCCTCTTTTTAAACAAACAGCTAGTAATATCTGGAGACCAAGAAATAAATAAAACTGACTCAAAAAAATTTTTAATCCTAGGTGACATATAGCAAGGGGAAGTCACTGTCAGAAGGGAAATAGTGCTCACAGTAGGTAACAGGGCAAGTCAGACTGTTGGGTCCCCAGTGTTGGGTACAAGACCACTTGAATCTATTTTTTAAAAGTGATTGTGAAAGATAACTAATGGAAATTTTTGTATTGTGATTTTTAGATACAAAATTTGAAGTAACTTGTGGTAGCTGAGTTTTCAGGTTTTGTTTGACCTTTTTGTTCATGGTGACTAAATTAGAAGAGCCACCTCATCTAGCTTTTAAAAATATCTTTTATTAGATTTCAGAGTATATAAGTCCATGAATAATATATGCTTGGGAAGCTTTGTATAATACTGCTTTTCTCTCTCTAAAGAAATACTGTGATTTAGAAAATGTCAAGAGCATATTTTCTTTTTTAAAGATTTTATTTATTATTTATTTGAGAGAGAGAGAGAAAGAATGAGCACACAGGCAGAGGGAGAGGCAGAGGGAGAAGGAGAAGCAGATTCCCCGCTGAGTAGGAAGCCTGATGCAGGGCTTGATCCCAGGACTCTGAGATCTGACCTGAGTCAAAGGCAGCTGCTTAACCCACTGAGCCACCCAGACACCCCTGTTAGGAGCATCTTAATCTTAAAATGGTGTGGGAGTTTTGTTTTGTTTTTTTTTGTTGTTGTTTTTTAAATTCAAGTTGGTTAACATAGAGTGTAGTATTCGGTTCAGGAGTCGAGTTTAGTGATTCATCACCTATGTGAAACACTCAGTGCTCATCCCAACAAGTGCCCTTATTAATCCCTACCCCCCATCCACCTCCCCTCCAGCAACCCTCAGTTTGTCTTCTGAACTCTAGTCTCTAATGGTTGGCTTCCTTTTTGTTTGTATCGTCTTTTTCCTTCCCTCCCCTGTGTTCATCTGTTTTGTTTCTTAAATTCCACATATGGGTGAAATCATGGTGTTTGTCTTTCTCTGACATATTTCGCTTAGCATCATACACTGTGGTTCCATCCATGTTGTTGTAGTTGCAAGATTTCATTCTTTTTGTTGACTGAGTAATTTTTCATTTACACACACGCATGCACGCGCTCGCTCTCTCTCTCTCTATCTCTCCACATCTTCTTTTTTTTTTATTATTATTTTTTTTAAAGATTTTTTTTTATTTATTTGTCAGAGAGAGTGAGCGAGAGCGAGCACAGGCAGACAGAGTGGAAGGCAGAGTCAGACGGAGAAGCAGGCTCCCTGCAGAGCAAGGAGCCCGATATGGGACTCGATCCCAGGACGCTGGGATCATGACCTGAGCCGAAGGCAGCTGCTTAACCAACTGAGCCACCCAGGCGTCCCTCTCCACATCTTCTTTATCCATTTTATCCATTCATCTGTTGAAGGACATTTGAGTTCTCTCCATAATTTGGCTGTTGTTGATAATGCTGCTATAAACATTAGGGTGCATATACCCCTTCAAATCAGCATTTAATCTTAAAAAGGTTTAAGAAAAACTTCAACGTTGGAACTCTTGGCTGGCTCAGTCAGAAGAGCATGCGACTCTTGATCTTGAGGTCATGAATTTGAGCCCCACATTGCGTGTAGAGATTACTAAAAAATAATAAACTTAGAAAAATATTTCAGTGTTATTTTGTTTTGGTTTGGAAGTAGTAAGTAGTAGAGTAGCATGACCTGTTTGGATAATTGTTTTCATAAGACATTATCAGTTCCAGCACCCTCTTATTTTACATACTGAGGTAAAATTCACATGGCATAAAATTAAGTATTTTGAAGTGTATAATTTGTGGCATTTGGTATGTTCATGATATTTTGCAAGTATAACCTTTATCTAGTTCCAAAACATTTCATCATCCCCAAAGGAAAAACCCCAAATCTATTAAGCAGTTCCTCCTTGTTCCTCTTTCTCCATAGCCCCTGGAGAACACTAATCTGTCGTTCTGTCTCTCTGGATTTATCTTTTCTGGGGATATCATATCATATAAGTGAAATTACGTAACATGTGATATTTTATATAACATGTGATGTTTTGTGTCTGTTACTTTCACTTAGGATGTTTTCTAGGTCCATTCATGTTGTAGTATGTACCAGTACTTCATTTTTATTTATTATTATTATTTTTAAAACAAAGTCTCTTTTTTTTAAGATTTTATTTATTTGACAGAGATCACAAGTAGGCAGAGAAGCAGGCAAAGAGAGATGGGAAGGCAGGCTCCCTGCTGAGCAGAGAGCCCGATGTGGGGCTCCATCCCAGGACCCCAGGATCATGACCTGAGCCTAAGGCAGATGCTTTAACCCACTGAGCCACCCAGGTGCCCCTCATTTTTATTTTAATTTTATTTTTTTTTTAATTTTTTAAAATATTTTATTTATTTATTTGACAGACAGAGATCACAAGTAGGCAGAGAGGCAAACAGAGGGAGAGGAGGAAGCAGGCTCCCTGCTGAGCAGAAAGCCCGATGCAGGGTTCGATCCCAGGACCCTGGGATCATGACCCGAGCCGAAGGCAGAGGCTTTAACCCACTGAGCCACCCAGGCGCCCCTCCTCATTTTTATTTATTTTTTTTTAATTTTTTTTTTAAAGATTTTATTTATTTTATTTGACAGACAGAGATTACAAGTAGGCAGAGAGGCAGGCAGAGAGAGAGAGAGAGAGGAGGAAGCAGGCTCCCTGCTGAGCAGAGAGCCCGATGTGGGACTCGATCCCAGGACCCTGAGATCATGACCTGAGCCGAAGGCAGCGGCTTAACCCACTGAGCCACCCAGGTGCCCCTCTCATTTTTATTTTTAAGGCTGAAAAATATTCTACAGTATGGATATACCACATTTGTGTGTTTATCAGTTCATAGTGTTTTTGGTTGTTTTCATCTTTTGATTATTATAAATAGTGCTTCTATAAACCTTCATATATAAGTTTTTGTTCAGATACAGGTTTTCAGTTCTTTTGGGTATGTAGCTAGTAATGGAATTGCTGGGCCATGTGGTAATTTTATATTTTACTTTTTTTTTTCTTTGTTAAGTTTATTTCTAATTTATTTTTGTAGTCTCTATGCCAAGCATGAGACTTGAACTCATGACCCTGAGATCAAGAGTTGCATGCTCTACAGACTGAGGCAACCAGGCCCCCTATATTTTACTTTTTAAGTAAAATGCACCGTTTTATTTATTTATTAAGATTTTATTTTATTTATTTAGAGAGAGCTCGTATGCATGAGTACATGAGGGGCAGAGGGAAATGGAGAGAGAGAATCTGAATCAGACTCACCGCTGATCATGAAACCCAAGGCGGGTCTTGATTCCATGACCCTGAGACTATGACCCAACCTGAAATCAAGAGTTGAACACCCAGCTGACTGAGCCACCAGCAGTGTTCAAAGGTTTTAATTTTTTCTACATTCTCACCAACAGCTGTTATTTTGTACCTGTTTTGTTTTGTTTTTTAATTACAGCCACCCTAGAGGGTATAAGGAGTAAATCCTGAGATTTTGATTTGCATTTCCCTAATAGCTAGTGATGTTGAACATCTTTTCTTGTGCTTTATTGGCCATTTGCATATACTTTGTTGGTGAAGTGTCTGTTCAAGTTCTTTGCCCATTTTTCTTTAAATTTGATAGAAAGTTTTCACTGTATTTGTTTATAATTGGTCAGATTTCACATTAAGTGTATGTCCATTAAATGTAGCTCACCTCAAGGTGCCATATTTCCAAGTGATTAACATGATTCCACAGATTAACATGGTTCCTTTTCTTCCATACTTTTTTTTTTTTTTTAATTTAAATTCAAGTTAGTTAACATAGTATAGTATTGGTTTTAGGAGTAGAATTTAGTGATTCATCACTTACATATAATACCCAGTGCTCATCCCATTCACATAGAGTGAAATCATATGGTATGTGTCTTTGAGTAACTTTTTTGACTCAGCATCATACATTCTAGTTCTATCCATGTTGTTACAAATGGGCAAATGGCAAGAGTTCATTCTTTTTTTTTTAAAGATTTTATTTATTTATTTGACAGAGAGATCACAAGTCGGCGGAGAGTCAGGCAGAGAGAGAGAGAAGCAGGCTCCCGCTGAGCAAAGAGCCCGATGCGGGGCTCGATTCCAGGACACTGAGATCATGACCTGAGCCGAAGGCAGCGGCTTAATCCACTGAGCCACCCAGGCGCCCCAAGAGTTCATTCTTTTTGATGGCTGAGTAATATTCCGTGTGTATTTGTGCGCACACGCACACGCACACACATACGCACATATATATATATACACTTAAAATGTGAAACCTGACCAATTATAAAAACTTTCTATCAAAAGGAAAAATGGGCAAAGAACTTGAATAGATATTTCACCAAAAAAAGATATTCAAATGTCCAATAAAGCACAAAAGATGCTCAACGTCACTAATTATTAGGGAAATGCAAATCCAGGACTGTGCGTGTGTGTGTGTGTGTGTATGTGTGTGTATACACACATACACCATGTCTTCTTTATCTTTTCATCAGTTGATGGACATTTGGACTTTTTCCATAATTTGACTATTGTTGATGGCTGCTATGAACACTGAGGTACATGTGTCCCTTCAAATCAACATTTTTATATCCTTTGGATAAAAACCTAGTATTACATTTGCTGGCTCATAGGGTTGTTCTGTCTTTAGCTTTTTGAGGAACGTCCGTACTGTTGTCCACAGTGACTGCATCAGTTTGCATTTCTACCAACAATGCAAGAGAATTCTTTTTCTGCATCTTCACAAACACCTATTTTCTGTGTTGTTAATTTTAGCCATTCTGTCAGGTGTGAGGTGGTAGGTATCTCACCATAGTTTTGATTTGTATTTCCCTGATAATGAATGATGTTGAGCATCTTTACATGTGTCTGTTGGCCATCTGGATGTCTTTTTTGGGAACCTTTATTTGCTTTTTTTAAAAAAAAAAGTTTTGACAGGGTACCTAGCTGGTTCAGTCAGTGGAACATGTAACTCTTATCTTGGGGTTGTAAGTTCAAGCTCCATGTTAGCTGGAGGTTACTTAAAAATAAAATCTTGGGGCACGTAGGTGGCACAGTTGGTTAAATGTCTGACTCTTGGTTTAGGCTCAGGTTACGATCTCAGGGTTGTGTGATCAAGCCTCACATTGGGCTCCATCCTCAGGCTGGAGTCTGCTTGGGTTTCTCTTTCCATTTCCCTTTCTCCCTCCCTGCTTGCTCATTTACTCTCTCTCAAATAAATTAATCTTTAAAAAAATTTTTTTTTAAATTAAAAATTTGTGGCATATGTACATAGAGAATATTCCATTTTAACCATCTTAAAATGTACAATTCTGTGCCTTCAAGTACATTCACATGGTTTTGTGACACATCACCGCTATCACCAGACTATTTCATTTTCCCCAACTAAATGCTATTGAACATTTATCTCTGTACAAATATCTGAATTCCTGCTTTCACTTCTTTGGACATAAACTCAGAAGTAGAGCTGCTGGGTTATGTGGTGATTCTGTGTTTAACTCTTTTGAGGAAGCAAACGTGGTTTTTACAGCTGATGTATCATTTCACATTCCCAGCAACAGTACACAGGATTCTAATTTCTCCACATCCTGGCCAACAGTTATTTTCTTTCTTTTTTTTTTTCCCCCCTTTTATTTTTTAGTATAGTCTTGCTATTAGGTATGAAGTGGTGTCTTGTGGTTTTGGTTTGCATTTCCTTAGTGATTAGTGATGCTGAGCATCACTTTGTGTGCTTTTTGGTCATCTGTGTATCTTCTAAGAGTGTGATACTTTTAGCTCTTATATGTTTGGTCTTTGATCTATTTTGAGTTGTACATTGTGAGGTTAAGGGCCAGCTCCATTCTTTTGCAGGTGGGTATCCAGTTGTCCCAGTATTATTTGTCCTTTCTTTCCCCAGTGAATGCTCTTGGCGTTCTTGTTGAAAATCAGTTCCTTATAGATGTATGGGCTTATTTCTGGACTCTTATTCTCTTGATCTGTATATCTATCTTTTTTTTTTTTAAGATTTTACGTATTTGTCAGAGAGAGAGGGAGAGAGAGTGAGCACAGGCAGACAGAATGGCAGACAGAGGCAGAGGGAGAGGCAGGCTCCCTGCCGAGCAAGGAGCCTGTTGTGGGACTCGATCCCAGGACGCTGGGATCATGACCTGAGCCGAAGGCAGCTGCTTAACCAACTGAGCCACCCAAGCGTGCCTCTGTATATCTATCTTATATATATATATATATATACATATATATGATGGAATATTATGTGGCCATCAAAAAAATGAAATCTTACCATTTGCAACAATGTGGATGGAACTAGGGGGTACTATGCTAAGCGAAATAAGTCAGTCAGAGAAAGACAATTATCATATGATCTCACTGATATGTGGAATTTGAAATATAAGGCAGAGGATCATAGGAAAAGAGAGGAAAAAATGAAATAAGAAGAAACCAGAGAGGGAGACAAACTGTAAGAGACTCTTAATCTCAGGAAACAAACTGAAGGTTACTGGAGTGGGAGGCGGGGTGGGAGGGATGGGGTGGCTGGGTAATGGGCACTGGGGAGGGTATGTGCTGTGGTGAGCACTGTGAATTGTTAAGACTGATGAATCACAGAGCTGTACCCCTGAAAAAAATAATACATTATACACTAATAATTAAAAATGTGAAATTAGGGGCACCTGGGTGGCTCAGTGGGTTAAGCCTCTGCCTTCAGTTCAGGTCATGATCTCAGGGTCCTGGGATCAAGCCCCACATCGGGCTCTCTGCTCAGCACGGAGCCTGCTTCCCTCTCTCTCTGCCTGCCTTTCTGCCTACTTGTGATCTCCATCTGTCAAATAAATAAACAAAATCTTTAAAAAAAAAAAAAAATGTGAAATTAGGGGCACCTGAATGGCTCAGTGGGTTAAAGCCTCTGCCTTTGGCTCAGGTCATGATCCCCGGGTCCTGGGATGGAGCAGGTTCACCGCTGAGCAGAGAGCCTGATGCGGGGCTCCATCCCTCTCAAACTATGGACAACAGGATATCTTTCCATTTATTTTGGTATTCTTTATTTTCTTTCAGCGTTTTTCCTCTAGTTTTCAGTGTACAATGCTTACACCTTTTTATTTTTATTTATTTATTTATTTTTAAATTTTATTTATTTATTTGACAGACAGAGATCACAAGTAGGCAGAGAGGCAGGCAGAGAGAGAGAGAGAGAGAGAGGGAAGCAGGCTTCCTGCGGAGCAGGGAGCCCGATGCGGGGCTCGATCCCAGGACCCTGAGATCATGACCCGAGCCGAAGTCAGCAGCCCAAACCACTGAGCCACCCAGGCGCCCCTGCTTACACCTTTTTAGATAAATTTATTCCTAACTATATTATTTTCTTGATGCTATAATAACTGGAATTGTTTTCTTTATTTCATTTTCAAATTATTCATTTTTGGTATATAATAATACAACTGATTTTTGTGCTGAATTTATTACTGCTAACAAGTTTTGTGTATATATTCTTTAGGTTTTCTTTTTTTTTTTTTTAATTTTATTTACTTGACAGAGAGAGATCGCAAGTAGACAAGAGAGGCAGGCAGAGAAAGAAGGGGAAGCAGGCTCCCTGCTGAGCAGAGAGCCTGATGTGGGGCTCAATCCCAGGACCCTGGGATCATGACCTGAGCCAAAGGCAGAGGCTTTAACCCGCTGAGCCACCCAGGTGCCCCTTCTTTAGGTTTTCTCTTTTTTTTTTTTTTAAATATTTTATTTATTCACTTGAGAAAGAGACAGTGAGAGAGAGCATGAACGAGGAGAAGGTCAGAGAGAGAAGCAGACTCCCCATGGAGCTGGGAGTCCGATGTGGGACTCGATCCCGGGACTCCAGGATCATGACCTGAGCCGAAGGCAGTCGTCCAACCAACTGAGCCACCCAGGCGTCCCTCTTTAGGTTTTCTTATATAGGATCCTGTCCTCTGTGGATAGAGATAATTTTATTCTTCTGGCCAACTTGGGATGGCTTTTTCTTTCCCTTAAACATTTATTTATTTATTTGTTTGTTTGTTTGTTTGTTTATTTATATGCCTGCCTGCCTGCCTGCCTGCCTGCCTTATTGTCCTGGCTAGAACTTCTAGTACATTGTGTAATAGGGGTGGCAAATGAGAGCATTCTGGTCTTCCTTATCTCGGGGAAAGCTTTTCATCTTTTGCTGTTCAGTATACCAACTGGGGGATTTTCATAGAAACATTTTATTATGTTGAAGTTCTTTTCTTTTCTTTTTTTTTAAGATTTCATTTATTGGGCGCCTGAGTGGCTCAGTGGGTTAAGCCTCTGCCTTTGGCTCAGGTCATGATCTCAGGGTCCTGGGATCGAGTCCCACATCGGTCTCTCTGCTTGGCAGGGAGCCTGCTTCCTCCTCTCTCTCTCTGCCTGCCTCTCTGCCTACTTATGATCTTGCTCTGTCAAATAAATAAATAAAATCTTTAAAAAAAAAGATTCCATTTATTTATTTGACAGAGATTACAAGTAGGCAGAGAGGCAGGCAGAGAGAAGGAGAAGCAGGCTCCCTGCTGAGCAGAGAGCCTGGTGCAGGGCTTGATCCCAGGACCCTGGGAACAGGACCTGAGCTGAAGGCAGAGCCTTTAAGGCAGAGGCTTTAACCCACTGAGCCACCCAGGCTCCCCGAAGAAGTTCTTTTCTATTTCTAGTTTGAGTGTTTTTATCATGATAGAATTTTATCAAATGGATTTTTCTTAAAGATTTATTTATTTGAGTGAAGAGAGTATGAGCACAACCAGAGGGAGGGGTAGAGGGAGAGAGAATCTCGAGCAGATTCCCTGCTGAGCACAGAGTTGGATGTGGGGCTCAATCTCACATCCATGATACCATGACCTGAGCCAAAATCAAAGGTTGGACTCTTAAGAGACTGAGCCACCCAGGCACCCTGCTTTTTTTTTTTTTTTTTGGCATCAACACTGATGATCATATGGTTTTTCTCCTTCATTCTGTTAATGGGTGTATTATATTCATTGATTTTTATAGTTGACCCACCTGGAATAAAGCTGTTTGTCATAATGTGTAATCCTCTTAATACGTTGTTGGATTACCTTCACTAGTATTTTATTGAGGACTTTTACAACTATATTGGTCTGTAATTTTCTTGGGATGTTTTTATCTGGCTTTGGTTATCAAGGAAATCCTGGCTTCACAGAATGAGTTAGGAAGTATTCTGTTCTGGATTTTGGGAGAGTTTGAGAAGGATTGTTAATTATTTTTTTGATATTTGGTAGAATTTATCAGTGAATTCATGTAGTCCTGGACTTTTCTGGGTGGGAAGTTTGGTGATTTAGTCTTTATTTGTTGCAGGTCTGTTCAGATTTCTATTTCTTTTGGAATGAGTTTTGTTACTTCGTGTGTTTATAGGACCATGTCCATTTCATTTACATTATCTGATTTGTTGGTGTGCAATTACTGGTAGTTTCCTTTTATAACCCCTCTGTTTTTAAGGTCTGTAGCCTTGTCACTACTTTCATCTATGAAGTTAGTACTTTGGGTCTTCTTTTTTTTGATAGTCAGTCTGATTAAAAGTTTGCCAGTTTTGTTGATCTTTTCAAAGAAATAGCTTTTGGTTTTGTTTGATTCTGTTGTTTATTTTCTTTTTTACCTCCACTTGAATCTTTATTATGTCTTTTCTTTTGTTAGCTTTGGATTTAACTTATTCTTTTTCTAGTTCTTTTAGGTGTAAACTTCAGAGTATTAATTCGGGATCTTGTTTAATGTAGCATTTTTATGTATAAATTGACCTCTTCACACTGCTTTCACTGTATGTCATAAGTTTCAGTATGTTGTGTTTTTGTTTTAATTTGTCTCAGGTTATTTTCTAATTTTTCTTGTAATTTTCTTTTTTTTTCCTTTTTTTTGGGTGATCTCTGAACCATTTGTTGTTTAAGATTATGTTGTTAAGTTTTTACTGTTTATGGATTTTCCAATTTTTCTTCTGTTAATTGATACCAGTGTCATTCTGTTATCATAAATGATACTTTGTATGCTCTCAGTCTTTTAAAATTTATTGAGAATTGTTTTGTGTTATAATGTATTATCTCTCCTGGAGAATGTTCCATGTACACTGGAGAAAAATATGTATTCTGCTTTGTTGAGTGGAGTGTCTATATATGTCTATGAGGGCTATAGTTCATAGTATTGTGCAAATACTCTATATCCTTATTTATCTTCTCTCTGATTGTTCTATCCGTTGTTGAAAGTGGAGTGTGAAAGTCTCTAATTGTTATGGTAGAATTGTCAGTATCTCCCTTCAGTTCTGTCAGTTTTTGCTTCCTATATTTTGTGACTCTTTTTTTTTTATTTTTTTATTTTTTAAAGATTTTATTTATTTACTTGAGAGAGAGCATTAACGAGGAGAAGGTCAGAGAGAGAAGCAGACTCCCCATGGAGCTGGGAGCCTGATGCGGGACTCGATCCCAGGACTCCAGGATCATGACCTGAGCCGAAGGCAGTCGTCCAACCAACTGAGCCACCCAGGCGTCCCATATTTTGTGACTCTTATTAGACATGTTTGTAATTGTGAGGTCTGTTTTCATCCTTTTACTTTTAACCGTTGTGTCTTTTGATATAAATTGAGGGTTGTGTAAATAACATTTAGTTGGGATTGTTCTCCATTATGCCAGTCTCTACCTTTTATTTTTTTATTTTAATTATTATTATTTTTTAAAGATTTTATTTATTTATTTGACAGTCAGAGATCACAAGTAGGCTGAGAGGCAGGTAGAAAGAGAGAGGAGGGAGCAGGCTCCCTGCTGAGCAGAGAGCCCGACTTGGGGCTCGAACTCAGGACCCTGGGATCATGACCCGAGCCGAAGGCAGAGGCTTTAACCCACTGAGCCACCCAGGCACCCCAGTCTCTACCTTTTAATGGGAGAATTTAACCTATTTACATTTAAAGTAACTGAAAAGGAAGGAGTTGTTTCTGGTATTTAGGACTCGTTTCTGCTATTTAGCTATTTGTTTTCTGTTTTATATATATATTTATTGTTTCTCAGATCCTTTATCATTGCCTTCATTTCCAGTTAGTTTTGTACTGCTTTGTTCTCCTCTTTTTTGTAAAGGTTTTCCTTAATATTACTCTGGGGATTACAGTTAACATCTCAATCTTGGGACAGTCAAGTTTGAACTTGAATATCAACTTAGTTGCAGCAGGTATACAGACACATTGCTCCTGTATAGCTCTGCTCCCTCCCCATTTTGTTATTGTTAGAATTACACCTTATACATTGTGTTGTCTTTATACATGTGTTCCTGTTAAAGAGGTGTTTAGTTACAAATGCATATTATTAGTTTAGGCATTTTTCTTTCAAATCATTGAAGCCAAAACAGAGTTAAAAACCACTGATGCTGGGCACCTGGGTGGCTCAGTAGATTAAGCAGCTGCCTTCAGCTCAGGTCATGATCCTAGGGTCCTGGGAGCAAGTCCCACATTGGGCTTCCTGCTCAGTGAGAAGTCTGCTTCTCCTTCTCCCTCTGCCTGCTGCTCTGCCTGTTTGTGTGCATGTGCTGTCTCTCTCTCTCTCTGTCTCTGTCAAATACATAAAATCTTTAAAAAACCTTTGATGCAATAATACTGGTTTGTATATATATTTATATAGCTTTCTCTTATTCTTTATTTCTTTATATGATTTTAAAGGTACTATCGAGTATCCTTTCATTTTGGCCCAAAGAACCCTCTATTAAATTTCTTGTAAAGTGGCTCTTCTTTTTTGTTGTTGGGGTTTTTTTTGTTGTTGTTATTTTCAAGATTTTATTTATTTATTTGACAGAGAGACAGATAGCAAGAGAGGGAACACAAGCAGGGGGAGTGGGAGAGGAAAAAGCAGGCCTCCGGCTGAGCAGGGAGCCCAGTGCAGGCTGATCCCAGGACCCTGGGATCATGACCTGAGTTGGAGGCAGATGTTTAATGACTGAGCCACCCAGGCGCCCCTAGAGTAGTTCTTGTGATGAAAGCTTTACCTTTTGTTTTTCTGGGAGCATCTTTAATTTTTTTTCATTTTTGAAGAAAAGTTTTGTTGGATATAGATTTTTTGGTTAACTGTTACTTTCAACACTTGAAAATAAGTTATCGCACTGCTTTATGGCCTCCATGATTTCTTTTTTTATATAAGATTTTATTTATTTATTTGACAGAGAGATAGAGAGCACAAGTAGGCAGAGTAGCAGACAGAGGGAGAAGGAGAAGTAGACTTCCTGACAAGAAGGGATTCCATGCGGGGCTTGATCCCCAGAACCCGGGGATTATGACCTGAGCCAAAGGCAGACACCTAACTGACTGAGCCACCCAGGTGTACCTCAGTTACTATACTTTGAGGTCCTTAATTTCAATTTGATTTTCTTTTTACCCTCCCCCTCAATTTGATTTTTTTAAAAAATAATTTACATTTCTTTCCTGATGTTTCTTCTTGGTGAGATACTTTTTTCTTGTTTTCCTTTCGTTCTTTCTGGTTTCCTTTGCCTGGGTTTCCTCAGGGACATTATCTTTCTTTCTTTTAAAAAACATTTTATTTATTTATTTGACAGAGAGAGAGACCACAAGTAGGCAGAGAGGCAGGGAGAGAAGTGGGGGAAGCAGGCTCCCTGCTGAGCAGAGAGCCCGATGTGGGACTTGATCCCATGACCCTGAGATCATGACCTGAGCGTAAGGCAGAGGCTTAACCCACTGAACCTCATAGGGGCCCCATCAGGGACATTTTCTGTATTAATTTCTTTATTCCTGTGAATGAGCCAGATTGGTTTTTGTTTGCATGCCTCATATTTTTTTTGTTGAGAACTATACATTTTGAATATTATTGTGGAGTACCTCTAGACATCAGATATCTTCCTTGTCACTGCTCATTGTGGGTTGTTACTGTTTGTTTTTTGTTTTGGGTCTTTTCTAAACTATTTTTGTAAAGTATATATTCTTAGTCATGTGTGATCCTTGGAATCTATGTTTCATTATCTTAGTATTCAACTAGCATTTTGACTATATTTCCTTGAATACCTGTAGCCCAAAACAGGAAATAATACTCTTTCAGTTTTGACTAAATGGTTCTGTGTTTGAATATTCCTTCAACACTAAGCCAGGCCACTTAAAACCCTGCCTTATCCTTCACTACCCATTTGTGTGGAGCCTGGCGGTGAGGTAGGGGTGAAAATTTTAGGGTCTTTTTTTTTTTTTTTAAAGATTTTATTTATTAATTTGACAGAGAGAGAGGGGGAATATAAGCAGGGGGAGTGGGAGAGGAAGAAGCAGGCCTCCTGATGACCAGGAAGCTGACAGGGCTCCATCCCAGGACCCTGGGGTCATGACCTGAGCTGAAGGCAGACGCTTAATGACTGAGCCATCTAGGCACCCCAACTTAGGGTCTTCTTTCTATGCATATATCCAGACTTGGGCATATATGTATCCTTTTTGAATCCTTTTTATGTCTGAGAGCTTACAAAGCTCATTTCTCCCTACCTACCTCCTTTTTCAGTCTCTCCCTTCCCTGTTTTCTTTTACCCAGGCTGCTTGCCCTGGAAGTGCTCCAAGTCAGGCAGAACAAAGGCAAAGTCCTTGTGCCAGTCCTCCAGGAAGCTGCCAGTCAGGTCCTAACATTCAGTCACAGTTCTTGGAGACTAAGGTTTGTATTGCTCCCTTGGTACTATCAGCCTGTACCAACAGTGCAGCTGCCATGCTCACTGCCCCTGCTGAACTAGAGAGTAGGGGATGATAGGCAGGTGATATAAAACCCTGTAACATTTTATTTATTTATTTATTTATTTATTTATTTTAGTTCTTTTCCGCATAACAGAATTCATTGTTTTTGCACCACACCCAGTGTTCCATGCAATACTTGCCCTCCTTAATACCCACCACCTGGCTGCCCCAACCTCCCCCGCCCCCTTCAAAACCCTCAGATTGTTTTTCAGAGTCCATAGTCTCTCATGGTTCACTTCCCCTTCCAATTTCCCTCAGCTCCCTTCTCTCCTTCTCCCTATATCCTCCATGTTATTTGTTATGCTCCACAAATAAGTGAAACCATATAATACTTGACTCTCTCTGCTTGACTTATTTCACTCAGCATAATCTCTTCCAGTCCCGTCCATGTTGCTGCAGAAGTTGGGTATTCATCCTTTCTGATGGAGGCATAATACTCCATAGTGTACATGGGCCACAGATAGCCCTTTTTTTTTTTTTTAAAGATTTTATTTATTTATTTGGCAGACAGATCATAAGTAGGCAGAGAGGCAGGCAGAGAGAGAGAGGAGTAAGCAGGCTCCCTGCTAAGCAGAGAGCCCAATGCAGGGCTCGATCCCAGAACCCTGGGATCATGACCTGAGCCAAAGGCAGAGGCTTTAACCCACTAAGCCACCCAGGCGCCCCAAGATGGCCCTTCTTTTCACTACATCTGTATCTTTGGGGTAAATACCTAGTAGCGCAATTGCAGGGTCATAGGGAATCTCTATTTTTAATTTCTTGAGGAAGCTCCACACATTTCTCCAAAGTGACTGCACCAACTTCCATTCCCACCAACAGTGTAAGAGGGTTCCCCTTTCTCGACATCCTCTCCAACACATGTTGTTTCCTGTCTTGCTAATTATAGCCATTCTAACTGGTGTAAGGTGGAATCTCAATGTGGTTTTTTTTTTTTTTTTAAGATTTTATTTATTTGACAGAGATCACAAGTAGGCAGAGAGGCAGGCAGAGAGAGGAGGAAGCAGACTCCCCGCTGAGCAGAGAGCTCCATGCGGGGCTGGATCCCAGGACCCTGAGACCATGACCTGAGCCGAAGGCAGAGGCTTTAACCCACTGAACCACCCAGGCACCCCTCTCAATGTGGTTTTAATTTGAATCTCCCTGATGGCTAGTGATGATGAACATTTTTTCATGTGTCTGATAGCCATTTGTATGTCTTCATTGGAGAAGTGTCTGTTCATATCTTCTGCCCATTTTTTGATATGATTATCTGTTTTGTGCGTGTTGAGTTTGAGAAGTTCTTTATAGATCCTGGATATCAACCTTCTGTCTGTACTGTCATTTGCAAATATCTTCTCCCATTCCGTGGGTTGCCTCTTTGTTTTGTTGACTGTTTCCTTTGCTGTGCAGAAGCTTTTGATCTTAATGAAGTCCCAAAAGTTCATTTTTGCTTTTGGAGACATATCTTGAAAGAAGTTGCTGTGGCTGATATCGAGAGGTTACTGCCTATGTTCTCCTGTAGGATTCTGATGGATTCGTGTCTCACATTGAGGTCTTTTATCCATTTCGAATTTATCTTTGTGTATGGTGTAAGAGAATGGTCGAGTTTCATTCTTCTACATATAGCTGTCCAATTTTCCCAGCACTATTTATTGAAGAGATGGTCTTTTTTCCACTGTATATTTTTTCCTGCTTTGTTGAAGATTATTTGACCGTAGAGTTGAGAGTCCATATCTGGGCTCTCTACTCTGTTCCACTGGTCTATGTGTTTTGTTTTGTTTTTTTTTTTTTATGCCAATACCATGCTGTCTTGGTGATCACAGCTTTGTAGTAAAGCTTGAAATCAGATAACGTGATGCTGCCAGTTTTATTTTTGTTTTTCAACATTTCCTTAGCAATTCAGGGTCTCTTCTTTTTTTATTATTATTATTTATTTTTTTTTTTTAAAGATTTTATTTATTTATCAGAGAGAGAGGGGGGCAGAGGCAGACAGAATGGCAGGCAGAGGCAGAGGGAGCAGGCTCCCTGCCGAGCAAGGAGCCCGATGTGGGACTCGATCCCAGGACGCTGGGATCATGACCTGAGCCGAAGGCAGCTGCTTAACCAGCTGAGCCACCCAGGTGTCCCTCTTCTGATTCCATACAAATTTTAGGATTATTTGCTCCAGCTCTTTGAAAAATACCGGTGGAATTTTGATCGGAATGGCATTAAAAGTATAGATTGCTCTAGGCAGTATAGACATTTTAACAATGTTTATTCTTCTGATCCAAGAGCATGGGATGGTCTTCCATCTTTTTGTGTCTTCTTCAGTTTCTTTCATGAGTGTTCTGTAGTTCCTCAAGTACAGATCCTTTACCTCTTTGGTTAGGTTTATTCCCAGGTATCTTCCGGTTCTTGGTGCTATAGTAAATGGAATCGATTCTCTAATTTCCCTTTCTGTATTTTCATTGTTAGTGTATAAGAAAGCCACTGATGGGGGCGCCTGGGTGGCTCAGTGGATTAAAGCCTCTGCCTTCAGCTCAGGTCATGATCCCGGGGTCCTGGGATCGAGCCCCACATTGGGCTCTCTGCTCGGCAGGGAGCCTGCTTCCTCCTCTCTCTCTCTCTGCCTTCCTCTCTGCCTACTTGTGATCTCTGTCTGTCAAATAAATTTTAAAAAAAGAAAGAAAGAAAGCCACTGATGTCTGTACATTGACTTTGTATCCTGCCACGTTACTGAATTGCTGTATGAATTCTAGTAGTTTGGGGGTGGAATCTTTTTAGGTTTTCCATATAAAGAATCATGTCATTTGCGAAGAGAGAGAGTTTGACTTCTTCATTGCCAATTTGGATACCTTTTATTTCTCTTTGTTGTCTGATTGCTGTTGCTGGGACTTCTAATACTATGTTGAATAAGAGTGGTGAGAGTGGGCATCCTTGTCGTGTTCCTGATCTCAATGGGAAGGCTGTGCTCTTTTTCCCATTGAGGATGATATTTGCTGTGTGTCTTTCATAGATAGATTTTATGAAGTTCCAGAATGTTCCCTCTACCCTTATACTTTGAAGCATTTTAATCAGGAACAGATGCTGGATTTTGTCAAATACTTTTTCTGCATCAATTGAGAGGACCATGTGGTTCTTCTCTATTCTCTTATTGATTTATTCTATTACATTGACTGATTTACAAATGTTGAACCATCCTTGTAACCCAGGGATGAATCCCACCTGGTCATGGTGGATAATCTTTTTAATTGTAACACTGTTTAAAAATATATATTTTATTTATTTTTTGAGAGAGAGAGAGTGTTGCGTGTGAGTAGGTGGGGGAAGGACTGAGAGAGAAGGAGAAGCAGACTCCTCCTGAACAGGAACTGCCCTCCCCAACCCCCGCCCCCACTCCCGATGCAGGTCTTGATGCAGGACTTGATCCAAGGATGCTGGATCATAACCTTAGCTGAAGGCAGACACCTATCCGACCTGGCCACTCAGAGCATCCCCTATAACACTCTTTTATTGCAATGTCATGGGTTCTTTCTTTGCTAATCTTCTTTTGGTTGTTGTGAGTTTTGGGGTTACATTCAAGGTTCTGCAAAAGTTGATTCTGACAGTTTTTACCAGGTTATTTGTTGCTTGTTTTTGTGGAGGGATGGGTCCCAGAGAATTCCCTACTCTGCTATTTTTGATGATGTTCTCCCTCCGCTCCCTTCGGTTTTTAGTTTTCCTACTGAATCTCTGCAGAGCATCCTACTTAATTTTTATAACATTTTTTCAAGGAGTACATAAAGGGTTTACTGCATAAAGGGTCATGTATAGTTTAATGACTAGAAGTGAACACTGCATACGCATCACTCAAATAAAGAAATAGGACATTACCAGTACCTAAGAAGACTCTTACGTGCCCCTTTCTTTTTCTGACCTTCTAGGAAACACTATTCTGAATTTTGTGTTATTTAGTTATGCAAATAGGTAGGAAAGTATAACCAGAAGAAAAACCAGTCAATAGAAATAGACCTAGAGATGATGAGATGATAGAATTAGTGCAGAAGATCTTTAAAAACATTTAGTAAAAAGTTGAAGGATTTGAGGCACCTGGGTGGCTCAGTGGGTTAGAGCCTCTGCCTTCGGCTCAGGTCATGATCCCAGGGTCCTGGGATCGAGCCCTGCATCAGGCTCTCTGCTCAGCAGGGAGCCTGCTTCCTCCACCTGCCCTGCCTCTTTGCCTACTTGTGATCTCTGTCTGTCAAATAAATAAATAAAATCTTAAAAAAAAAAAAGTTGACGGTTTTAAAGGTAGATGTGAAAATACCGAGAGAATGGATACAAAACTTTTCAAGTGAATAGATACCTGAATTTTTGCTTTTTTAAAAAATATTTTATTTATTTATTTATTTGACAGACAGAGATTACAGATAAGCAGAGAGGCAGGCAGAGAGAGAGGAAGAAGCAGGCTCCCAGCTGAGCAGAGAAGCCTGATGCGGGGCTGGATCCCAGGACCCTGAGACCATGACCTGAGCCGAAGGCAGAGGCTTTAATGCATTGAGCCACCCAGGCGCCCTGCCTCTTTTTTTTTTTTTTTTTTTAAGATTTTATTTATTTGACAGAGAGAGAGATCAACAAGTAGGCAGAGAGGCAGGCGGGGGGGTGGGGAAGCAGGCTCCTCGCTGAGCAGAGGGCCCCATGCGGGGCTTTATCACAGGACCCTGAGATCATGACCCTAGCTGAAGGCAGAGGCTTTAACCTACTGGGCCACCCAGGTGCCCTGAATTGTTGCTTTTAATTAAGCAGTTTTTTAAAAGATTTTATTTGTTTATTTGACATACAGAGATCACAAGTAGACAGAGGCAGGCAGAGAGAGAGGAAGGGAAGCAGGCTCCCCGCTGAGCAGAGAGCCCAATGCAGGACTTGATCCCAGGACCCTGGGATCATGACCCAAGCCAAAGGCAGAGGTTTTAAACCACTGAGCCACCCAGGCGCCTCTATTAAGCGTTTTCAATATAACTTACAAAATGAAGACTGTCATAATATTGCTTTTTCAGATAATAAAAGATGAAAATACTAAGATCTGAAAAATGAGCATGTAACCAAGATGATTATTTTTATATATTTTTAAAAGATTTTATTTATTTATTTGACAGCAAGAGCAGCAGTGAGAGAGGGAACACAAGCAGGAGGATTGGGAGAGGGAGGGGGAAAAGCAGGGTTCCCGTGGAGCAGAGAGCCCAATGTGGGGCAATCCCAGGACCCTGGGATGAGGACCTCACCTGAAGGCAGGCAGACGCTTAATGCCTGAGCCACCCAAGCACCCCTGGTTTTTTTGTTTTGTTTTGTTATCATTTTATTTATTTGTCAGGGAGAGCTTGACCACAAATGGGGAGGGGCGGGAGAGGGAGAAATATGGGACTTGATCCTAGGGACCCTTGGGTCATGACTAGACCCAAAGCCAGTTGCTTTACCAATGGAGCCACTCAGGCATCCCATCAAGATAATCATCTTGAATGAAGTAAGGAATAATATGGTTAAAATAAGAGCTCAGTATTTACTGTAGAAATATTTGAGAATGATTCAACATAAATTGTATTTCATGAAGTATATCTACATTTCTGCTGTATTTATTTAATATAAATTAAATGTTATGACTTAACATATTTTAATTAATGTATGATAAATGCTAAATAACATTTCTATTATATAAATACTTAAGCATTAATCTTTTTCTAAAATTGCACATTTTCAAGCATTTTGTAGGTAAGGCTGTGGTGTATCCTTGTTAGGACAGTACTGACAGCATAAACCTCTTTATGCACTCAGCCATGATTAAACTAAGGTTTACATCCTTAGTATTAAAATACCACAGTCCAGTTACTAATCATATTTTTAATTTTTCTAAGTTGCCAATCGTACCAGTACTGATCAGGGCCGTTGGGATTTGTCTTAATGTGGAGCAGGTTAGGACAATGAATTCTTTTTCTTTGGTTAAAAAATTTAAGTTTTAATTCTTTTTTTCCCAACATTTTATAATTTACTTTTGAATAAATCTCAATTTATGGTTGAGAAGGTTTAGAAGTATTAACTTGGGTCACTGACTTATATATGATTAGAATTCAGAATTTTTAGCCTTTGGTTCAATTCTTATCTTCAGTTTCTGTATATGACATGTTCTTCCACGTTATGTGTGCCTTTGGTTTACTTGCATTAATTTGTTTTTGGTACTAAAATATTTTAAGGTATTGAGTTGGTTATTCAGAACCATCAAGTATTTTTATATTTGGGGGGAGCTGAACATTGAGTCCAGTTGATCCTTTATATTAAAAATAGTATTTATTCTCTACATTGTTATACAATCCTGTGTCCAGGACTTCCAGTTACAGGGTTGAGAGGATTTAATTTTGTCTTTGAGTAGAGTGACCAGATAGTTCAAATCTGTGACTGGAGAATAGTTTCTTGTGTGCCCAAGAGGAAGTAAATGTATGCTGTGCATGAAAGTTTTAGTTTGTTTGTTTGTTTTAAAGATTTTATTTATTCATTTGAAAGAGAGAGGCAGAGAAAGCTCAAGCAGGGAGCAGCAGGCAGAGGGAGAAGCAGGCTCTCCACTGAGCAGGGAGCCTGATGCAGGGCCCGATCCCAAGAGCCTGGGATCATGACCCGAGCCGAAGACAGTGGCTTAACCCACTGAGCCACCCAGGTGCCCCGAAAGTTTTAGTCTTTAAATGATCAAAGACCTCTACTGGAAGCAGGTCACTCTGCAACTTAAAGTAATTTTTGGAGGACTACAATATGTATAACATTAGCATACATATGATTGCTAGTTTTAGAATATTCTGCATCCAGTGTAATTGAATTGTAGTATCATAATAAAGTATAACAGATAAAATATTGTTAACTTTGACATAATGTGTACCTCTAATTAGTAACTACTTGGTTTTGTGGTGACAGTGTCATTAATCTCTTGGGTTAATGTGTGTGTATGTATGTTTTTTGCAAATGTTTTTAATTTAAACAGTATTAATAAGACTTTCTGTTACTGTAAGTTGTTTACAGAGGTATTCTTTTAACATAGTATATGTGCTTTCTAAGGGTGATTTTAATCTGGATAGAAATTGGGCAGTTTGGTGTGTATTCCTATAAATTCTTTTTCTTTATATATGCTAGCATGTGTATATATATATTCAGTTCCCTTGTTTGTTTAAAGATTTTTATTTATTTGAGAGACAGAGAATGAGCACAAGCAGGGGAAGAGGCAGAGGAGGAGGGAGAAGCAGATTCCCTGCTGAGCAGGGATCCTAAGGTGGGGCTCTGTCACTCTGGTATCATGACCTGACTGGAAGGCAGATGCTTAACCGACTGAGCCACCCAGGTACCCCTTTAGTTCTCTTGTTAACAATATGCTGTACTATTTATTGTTTTCCTACTTAATTTTTTTTTTCTTAGCATTATCTCAATATCTTGTCACTATTTTGAGAATATGGACTAGGTATTTGGTTTGATTCATGTTTTAAAATAATTTATGTGAGAGGTACGTGGGTGGCTCAGTCAGTTAAGCATTTGACTTTTGATTTTGGCTCAGGTCATGATCTCAGGATTGAGCCCTGAATTGAGCTTTGTGGTCAGTATAGAGTCTGTTGTTCTCCCTCTGTTCCCTCCTGCTTGTGCTCTCTCTCTCTCTAAAATAAATTAAATCTTAAAATAAAATAAAATAATTTATGTGGTTATTTCATATGGGAGCATTGTAAAAAAATTTGAACAGTATAAAGAACAAAATAAAACCACATGTAATACCTTCTAGTTAGTAATCATTATTAGCAGTCAAATCATCTTTCTAATTTGTTCTGATTTTATGAGTATATATAAAGTGTATGTTTTAAATAAAATTTGAAAAAAATTTGGATTATATAGGTTAGTGTTCTTTTTTCACTTAACATTGAAAAAATTATTCCATATCATCAGATAGTTAGGTAATGGCTATAGAACACAGAAGTTATTTACACCTTTATTGTTTCTAAAGTTATTTCAGATACTTGCTTCTATGTATCCTGAAATAAACATTTTTATTATTTCTCTAGGACACTTCTTTCTTTAGGGCTTAATAGATGAACATTATTATTTATTCCTTGCTATTCAATAAGTGAACATTTTACCAGAGGTGATACAGTCCTTTTAACAAGGCATGAGAGTCTATTTATCTGGATTTGGATAACGTTGGGTAACAAGACTTTTTTTTTTATCTTTACCATTTTTATATGTGAAAAATATTTTTGTATAATGTCTTGAATGTGTACTTCATATGTGTAATATAACAGTGCTTTGTGACCTCTGGATATTATATATATTTAGCAACTAACTGTAAAGTAAAAAGTAAAATAAAATTTATGTAAAAATAAATTGGTACAGTTTGAGTCACATCAATATTGTATTTCTGAAATGTTAGAGGACAATGAAAATTGCAAAGGACCTGTTTTTTCTAATTTATATTGTCATGTGTATAAGACTTGGTAGAGTGCTGATGAATCCACCTTGAGGTTGGTTTTTTTTTTTTTTTTAAGATTTTATTTATTTATTTGACAGACAGAGATCACAAGTAGGCAGAGAGGCAGGCAGAGAAGAGGAAGCAGGCTCCCTGCTGAGCAGAGAGCCCAATTCGGGGGCTCCATCCCAGTACCCTGGGATCATGACCTGAGCTGAAGGCAGAGGCTTTAACCTACTGAGCTACCCAGGCGCCCCTCACCTTGAGTTTTGATGTGGTGCAGTTGTTATGTGAGAGTTGTTGGCTGATAGCTACTAAGAATCATCTCCACCCATAGCTACAAATGGTCTTTGAAAGGTAGTTTGTTAAAATTATTGGTGGATTAGAATCATGATCAATGGCTAATCTAACAAAGAGCAAATTGCTTTAGAGGCATTTTATTTGACATTTTGATTGTAGATTCTTCCTATTTATTTGCATTAGGAATGTACCCAAAGGACTCTTGATTAGAAATTTTGGGGGGGGGTGTCCGGGTGGCTCAGTCAGTTAAGCTTTGGACTCGATTTTTGCCTCAGTTTATGATCTCAAGGTCATGAGCTCAAGCCCCATGTCAGGCTGGTGCTCAGTGCAGAGTCTGCTTTTCCCTGCCTTTCTGCTCCTTCCCCTGCTCATGCTCTCTCTCTTTCTCTAAAGTAAATAAACAAAATCTTTTTAAAAATTGTTTTTTATTAGGGCACCTGGGTGGCTCAGCTGGTTAAGTGCCCAGCTCTTGGTTTTGGTTTAGGTGTGATCTTACAGATCCTGAGATTGAGCTCCCTGTTGAGCTCTGAGCTCAGTGGGGAATCAGCTTGAAGATTGTCTCCCTCTGCTTCTTCCCCCACTGCATGCTCACTCTGTCTCAAATAAATAAGTAAATCTTTAAAAAAAGAAATTATTTTTTATTAACTTTGTTGTTTGTATTTATGCACATAAAACAGTATTTCTTTTTCCCTTTGCTTTAATGTTTTTAAAATATTACAGTTCATAACTTAAAGACATTAGTTGCATTGATGTTCAGATTAGTCTGTGTGTGAGAACATGTGTGAAAACACTTACCTTAAACATAAGGGAATTTCTAATGAATTAAAGAACAATGATGATGTTCAGTACACAAATCATGTCTTTACCCACTGCTCCTGAATTTGCTCTGTTTGACTTAATTATGAAATGAAATGGCCCTTGTTTAATCCAATCACAGTTTTTTTGTTTAAAAAATTTTTTTAAGTAATCTCTACAATTAATGTGAGACTCAAACTCATGACCCTGAGATTAAGAATTGGATGCTCTGCCTATTGAGCCAGGCAGTTGCCCCTGTCCAACCCACAGAAACTCTTGTAATTTTATTTTCCTAGGAATATCATATATGCAGAACTGAGAACTTGAGAGTAGGCTAGGAAGTCTGTATTATAAAAGCCTGAGTCCTAAAACTCATGTGTTTTTCTTCAGAGTATACTTTTGAAGCTTCTAAGAACATACTCGCTTGACTTTACTAAGTCACCTAACTTTACTATTGAGTTTGGTTATAATGCATAGCAAATTAAAGGTGTTGCTAGAACTGAACAAACCCTGGAAGATTTGACTTTTGATACAAAAAAAGAGAAAAATATATAGTTTTAAAACTTAGTAGCCTGGGGCCGTTTAGTATAGTAACAGCATTTGACCCTTCATTAGTGCTGACTGACATAATTTTTCAAAGAAGAATACTTTGGTTGTTCTCAGTCATCACAAAGGTTAAATTCACATAATGTCATGTGTTTGGCTGCCTCAAGAGTTCATGTGTGAGTCCATTTCATGCTCTGAAATAATTATAAATTGCCTTTTTTTCTTTTCCTTTCCAATATTTATGTCCATCTTCTTTTTGACTTGGCTAGGGCCATTGTTTAAGTTATATTTGCAGTGGCTTCTATTTAATTGTAAAGTATATATGTCTAAACTGAGCTTTAGAATTTAAAAGGATAAGCTTCCAATTTTCTAGTAAATTCATGCATTGAAGATACAATTTCTTAATGACTAGCCTAGTGAGATATTATTCTACTTAAAGATATTTACCTCTATGCACACAGTTTGGCATATATACCTGCATGTATTTATATATATTTTAAAAGATTTTGTTTATTTATTTATTTGTCAGAGAGAGAGAGAGGGAGCGAGCGCACAAGCAGGCAGAGTGGCAGGCAGAGGTAGAGAGAGAAACAGGCTCCCCCCGATCAAGGAGCCCGATGTGGGACTCGATCCCAGGACCTTGGCATCATGACCTGAGCCGAAGGCAGCGGCTTAACCAACTGAGCCACCCAGGCATCCCATTATATATATTTTAGAAGTACTTGGTTAGAAGAAATTGTGGTTGGTAGGGGCATAGTTAAAGAGGTAGGACAAGATCTGGTTAGAAGGAATTGTGGTTGGTAGGGGCATAGATAAAGAGGTAGGACAAGATCTGCTAATTATAGAAAAGATTAGAAAGTTTAAGGTAGGTATGAAAGATAGTTGGGGAAGAGAAAACAATTTGAAGATCAATGTGTTAATAATTTAATCTTGGAATATTCATTAAAAGGAAAATTTTCATTTTTTTGTTTTAATGTCACATTGACCCTAGGAACTTTATAAATAATCAGATATCATCCTGTAGTGTGTAAGACTGAAGATTTTATGTAACTGATTAAAATTATTTAATATTAATAGGTAATAAAAGGAAAAGGGGCAAGTAAAACTCAGTTATCCTTGGAGTAAGAGCATTTTTTCTGTTCCAGGATTATAAAACATTGTTTTAGACATGGACTTTTATGCAGCCAAATGTACGAAATTATGTGTTTTACTACACTGTCTTGATAATTGAATTTGGCCCAGACTCATGGGAATCCTGTAGGCGTGTGTATGTTTGACTTCTGTGCAAGCTACTAGAGAAGGGTTGGTTTTAATTAAAGCTTCATAAAGCAGTGCCAAAATATGGATTTTTAGGTGTTTGTTGTTTGCTTCTTTGTAGTGAGCCTACCTATTATTTCTTTTCCCATTTTGCCTTTCTTGGCTTTAAAGAAACACCCTTCCTGCTCATGGCTTTTTTTTTTTTTTAAGATTTTATTTATTTATTTGACAGAGAGAGATCACAAGTAGGCAGAGAGGCAGGCAGAGAGAGAGAGAGAGAGGAGGAAGCAGGCTCCCTACTGAGCAGAGAGCCTGATGCGGGACTCGATCCCAGGACCCTGAGATCATGACCTGAGCTGAAGGCAGTGGCTTAACCCACTGAGCCACCCAGGCGCCACCCTGCTCATGGTTTTTAAAATTTCAAATTGGAACCAATATGTACTTATCTTACTTTATTTATTATTATTGTTGTTATTATTATTATTATTATTATTTTCTTTAAAAAAGATTTTATTTATTTGACAGAGAGAGAGATAGAATACAAGCAGGGGGAGCAATAGAGGCAGAAG
Source organism: Mustela putorius furo (assembly GCF_011764305.1). Classification (NCBI taxonomy): domain Eukaryota; kingdom Metazoa; phylum Chordata; class Mammalia; order Carnivora; family Mustelidae; genus Mustela; species Mustela putorius. The sequence goes on along the minus strand of NW_025422045.1, from coordinate 8,012,246 downwards.
AAGAAGCAAACTTCCCGATGTGGGACTCAATCCCAGGACCCTGGGATTATGACCTGAGCTGAAGGCAGCCACTTAACTGACTGAGCCACCCAGGAGCCCTATTTTTTCTTCTTATTATTTTTTTATGTCTCTTACTTTAATGGTACTGAATACAGAGCAGTACTTTTTCTCCTTTGAGGTGACTGGCAGGCATTTCTTCCTCTGCTTCTCTCAAACATTATCTTTTGAGTATTTTCACTGGGTTTTTGTTTGAGGGTTTATTTCCCAGTCAGAGGTTACTACTACTACAGGTAGATCCTCTCAGAAGACTTAATGGATTATTATGAATTCAGTATGGTGTCAGAGGAAGGAAAGGAGAAATTCTGGGTCTCTCTGCAGTAGGAATAAAATAAATATAAACTATCAAACAAGCCAGGACAAATGCAAGTTCTTTTCAGGGTTTTGTTGTTTGGTATGGAGGCTCAAGAAGAACAGGAGAAACTTCTTGGCTCTTTATGTGGATATGAGAGGTTATGGTTGTCTTTTGTCTACTCATTTTCCTTACCGTAACCACTTACCTTTGCTTTGAAGGCGTTTACAGGAAGAATAGGGATGAGGGGGAAAGAGCTCTCCTTGTGGCTTGCCTTATATCTCTGATCAATTCTTTTAATTTTAATTTTAATTTTTGCTTTTTTTAACTAAGCTCTATGTCCAACATGGGACTTGAACCCAAGAACCCGAATCAAGATCTCATGCTCTACCATGAACCAGTCAGGTGCCCTCATCTCTGATCAGTTTTGTTGTTTTTTCCTGTGGTAGTCATTCTTATTTTAGCAGCAAAGAAACAGGCATTGTCAAAGGTTACTGTTTCCCTATATTCTCTGTCCATTGTTTATCATTGAACCCTTTTGTGAATCTGTGTGTTTTCCCCACCTTTGAGTTGTGAAGCCATCCTAACTTCCTTCTTTATAGAGGAGATGCTTTGAAATAGTCATTTACCAGTTTGTGATTTGGGCTTTTTTTCATTGGCAGATTGTAATATTGGGGCTGCTTTGACCATAAAATACATTTCTGGCTGATCTGACAGCCACAAAGAGTGAGGTGTCTTTCTATAGCTTTGAAATTAAAAAATGCAGCTTGACGGATTTTTTGCTAACTGTTGCTTAAGTTTGGTTGCCTATAGAAATTTACCAACATCCTGAAACAATTACGTGAGAGAACGGCTGATAGCACTAAGTAGCATATGTGTATGAATAATTTTTCAACCAAATGTAGAAAAGGAGAGCTAATTAGTTTGAAGTGATGGTGATATTCATTTTATTGTATAATTAATATAATGGAAGATAATTAAAAATGAAAAGAAAGTGAGAACGTTAATTCTAACACAGAATTCTAACACAGAATAAGTCATTTTTATTTTCTATTTTTTGCACTTGTATTTGTAAGTATACTATGTGTAATTTTTGTTATTTGGTAATATCATAAATACATATGTATAATCTATAAGGCCATGTTTAAAATTTTTTTTTAAGTTTTATTTATTGAATTTTGGTGCCCAACATGGGGCTCAAACTCACAACTCCAAGATGAAGAATTATATGCTTCTCCGAATGAGCCAGCCAGGTTACCCTATAAAGTCATGATTCAAAAAATTAGAGATAGGGGGAAGTTTTAGGGGTCTTAGAAATGGATGGTAGGAGAGCTTGGGTGGCTCAGGCAGTTAAGCATCTGACTCTTGGATTGTCTCAGGTCCAGATCTCATGACTCATTAGATTGAGCCCCACCTATTGCTCCAAGCTCAGGAGGAGTCTGCTTCCATATTCTCTCCCTCTGGCCTTCTCCCCTATTAGTGCATGTGCCCTCTCTCTTTTTTCCTCTTTCAAATAAATTAAAAGGAAAGAAAAGAAAGAAAGATGCGATGCCTGGGTGGCTCAGTCATTTAAGCATCTCTCTCCTACTTGGGTTGTGATCCCAGGGTCCTGGGATCCAGCCCCACATCTGGCTCCTTGCTCAGAGGGGAGCTTGCTGTTCCCTCTCCCTCTGCCTGCCCTGCCCCCTGCTTTTGTGCATTTTCTCTCTGTGTCAAATAAGTAGAATCTTAGAAAAGAAAAGAAGAAAGAAAGAAAGAAAGAAGAGATATTAAAGACTGGGAGGTAGGGTCACCTAGGTGGCTCAGTTGGTTAAGTGGCTGCCTTCCTCTCAGGTCATGATCTCAGGGTCCAGGTATTGAACCCTGTGTCAGGCTCCCTGCTCAGTGGGGAATCTGCTTCTCCTTCTCTGGCACCAACCCCCCCCCCCCACCAACTTGTGCTGTCTCTCTCTCTCAAATAAAGTCTTTTTTTAAAGAAGACTGGAAGGTAATACTTTCCTATAGTTACTTGATAAAGGGCACCCCTTAAAAAGGAACTTTAAAGGAGTGAAGAAAGATAAGGATATTAAATATACAAGGAAGGTGTTTCAGAATTTCAGAACCACTGGTGTAACATAATCTTATATTTACTATCAGCTTAGAATAGATATTGCATTTACTTTATTTCCAGTGATAAGGGAGACTATATTTTTCCCCAAGATACACTATCTTTAAAAGAAAATAAAATCTTTCTACCATTAAACACCTAAAAATGATGGATTTTTTTGTTGTTTATTTTATTTTTTAAGATTTTATTTATTTATTTGACAGAAAGAGACATAGTGAGAAAGGGAACACAAATAGGGGGAGTGGGAGCAGGAGAAGGAGGCTTCCCGCTGAGCAGGGAGTCCAGTGCAGGGCTTGATCCCAGGACCGTGGGATCATGACCCGAGCCAATGGCAGATGCTTAGCTGACTGAGCCACCCAGGTGCCCCTATTTTATTTTTTTAAAGATTTTACTTGTTTTTCAGTGGGGGGGGGGCAGGTAGAGGGATAAGCAATCTCTCCACTGAGCAATGAGCCTGTTGCGGGACTCAATCCCAAGACCTTGGGATCATGACCCCAGCCGAAGGCAAATGCTTAACCAACTGAGCCGCCCAAGTGTCCCGGATTTATTTATTTTTTTTAAACCAAACAAATGAACAAACAAAAACCTCAAGGTTGAGCTAGCAAAAAAGATTAAAAAATGAAACAAATCAAAACACAAGAGAGCCCCAATTCAAAGAAGTATAGAAGCATTTGATGACTGCTGCCCTGAAGTCATCTACTTGTTCCACGTGACTTACACTTTCAGTTTTTAAGAGGCACGAATGGCGGGGGGCACCTGGGTGGCTCAGTGGGTTAAAGCCTCTGCCTTCGGCTCAGGTCATGATCCCAGGGTCCTGGAATCAAGCCCTGTATCGGGCTCTCTGCTCGGCGAGTGGCCTGCTTCTGCCCCACTCCTCTGCCTGCCTCTCTGCCTACTTGTGATCTCTGTCAAATAAATAAATAAAATCTTTAAAAAAAAAAGAAAAGAGATATGCATGGGACTCAGGAGACAAAGAATAGAAGCCATGCCTTATAGGAAGTCAGGCCAGAGATCCACCTTCCTAAAATGAGAATCCACAAAAAGCTATATACCCACTTTAAAAGGGAGAAGCAGGAAAAAAATCACCCTAGCAAAGAGAGGAAACTTATCCTTCTTAGCTATGGCTATAAATAGAGGGAGAAAAAAGTTTTCCCTGAATGTTTATAATTAGACACCTGCCCTCATAGAGGTTTGGAACCCCACTACCTGTGTAACTTCAAAAAAAAAAAAAAAAAAATCTCTGAACTGAGACTCATTTTGAGTGATTACAGCTTGGTGTTATGCCCAGGCAAAGATAGAAATGAATCAAAATTCTTTCTGGAGGAGTATGTTCTCAAAGGTTTCCAAGAATCACCAAATATAACATTCCAGAGAGTGTGAACTCCCTTACACAAAGCACATGAGGAGATAATTCACCAAGAGCAAAACAAAACACCTAAATCAGACCCACAGAAACTTCAAATAGTGTCATTACTAGGCATTTATAAAAATAAATGTGCTTAATGTATCTGAAGAAATAAATGGAAGAATTGAAATTAAGACTCAGGAACAAAGGATTGTCCAAAATAATTAGAATCCAGAAACAAAAATATATATAATAATTAAAATGAAAAATTCAAGGACGGGTTTAACAGCATATTGGATTGAAAAGAGAATTAGTGAGGTAGAAGAGAGATTTGAAGAATTAATTAGGAATGTTATACAGGGAGATAAAAGCGAGAAAATATCAATAAGGTGAAGACATGGAAGAAGAATTGAAAAAGTCTGATGTACATTTATGGTAAACAGAATAACAGGCCCTCAAAGATATTCATATCCTAACCCCTAGAACCTATGCATATGTTACCTTCAATGGCAGAAGGGACTGGCAAATATGATTAAATTAAGGATTTTTAGATGGCGAGATTATCCTGGATTATCCAGTGAGTCCATTGTAATCACAGCAGTCCTTATAAGGAAAAACAGTAGGCAGGAGAGCCAGAGAGAGATTTGAAGATACTACATCCTTTGCTCTGAAAAGTAGAAGAAGGAGCTATGAGCCAAGGAATATAGGTGGTCTCTAGGGGTTGAAAAAGACAACAGATTCTTCCTTAGAACCTCTACCAGGAACATAGTAGCCCTGTCAACACCTTGAGTTTAGCCTGGTGAGACCCAATTTGTACTTCTTACCTCCAAAACTGTTGTTCTAGGCCACTGAGTTTGTGGTAATTTGTTATAGGAGCAATAAAAAAAATAAACATCTAATCAAAATTCTACATGTAGGTAGATGAGAGAAGGATAAGAGACCTATAACTTTAAACTTTAAATTATACGTACATTTAAAAGTTTCCAGAGCAGCGCCTGAAAGAATAAAAATAGAACTAGAAGGCAAATGGAATGGTAGAGGGGAACCTCAAATAATGTAGAAAAAAAGGAGAAAGGAACAAAAGGGTAGGACAAAGGTCTGGTAGAACTAATATGGTACAAATAAGGCTAAATAAACCACTAATCATAATGAATATAAATAGATCAAATGCGGGGTGCCTGGGTGGGTCAGTTGTTAAGCCTCTGCCTTAAGCTCAGGTCATAATTCTGCTGTCCTGGGATCGAGCCCTGCATCGGGCTCCCTGCTTGGTGGGAGACCTGCTTCTCCCTCTTCTACTCTCCTTGCTCGTGTTCTCTCTCTTGCTGTGTCTCTCTCCATGAAGTAAATAAATAAAATCTTTAAAAAAGGATCAAATGCTGTACATAAAAGACAAAGTTTGTCAGATTATATGTATAAGCCAAAACCAACATGTGGGTTTTTGGTGGTTGTTTTTTTTTTGAAGATTGTATTTTTTTTTATTTGAAAGAGAGAGCATGAGATGGGGGAGGTCAGAGAGAGAAGCATACTCCCCACTGAGCAGGGAGCCTGATGCAGGATTGGATCCCAGGACTCCAGGATCATGACCTGAGCTGAAGACAATGGCTTAACCAACTGAGCCACGCAGGCGCCCCCAACATACAGTTTCTAAGAGATTAAAATATTGGGATAGAGGCAGTTGGAAGGTAAAAGGAATGCAAATGTTATACCTGGCAAAGTAGTAACCAAAAGAAATTGGTGGTTATGTTAATAAAATAAAATTACTTCAGGCAAAGGAGTACTACTTTAAGTGTTTCAAATGAGAATTCGTTTTTGCTGCTAGGTAGGCACAGAAACTAACAATGACTTAAAGAAAGCAGGTATTTATTTTTCCCCCACATGAAAGAGCCTAGAAGTTGACATTTCTAGGGCTGATCATGGAAGTTTCATTTTATCATCAAGGTTTCAGAATACTTTGTTTTTTTGTACTGCCGTCTCTTAGCCTGTGGTCAACTTTGTGGTCCAAGATGGCTGCTTCCGGCACCAATTCTCACAGATTCCATGTAGAAGGGAGGATGGGGGTTGGGTATGGAGCCCATGAAAGCTATTAGGCCATCTCTTAATGTCGTTCATGGAAGCCTACTTAGCTCTTCACTGCAAGACTGTTATGAAATGTGTTTTAGGTGAGCATATTGGTGCCTAGAGTAAACTTGGACTTTACTTACTGAGGAAAGAGGAAAGATTCAGTTTTGGTACAGTCACCAGCAGTCTCTGCCACATTATATAAAGACTGTGTTTACCAGAAGTTACTGGTTGTTAACTTTATTTTTACTATATAACAAAGGTTCAACATACATAAACCAAAAATGACAATTACAAGGATAAATGGACAAATTTACCATCATAATAGTTTTTAACTCCAAACAAAAATATTAGTAGGGAGATAGAAGACTTGAACAACCCCATGAATAAGCTTGAATTACTGGGTGAGTATAGAACATTGTATTCAAATTTTAAAGAATCAGTACCATAGCATTGCTACTGTGTGCATATATAGTACTTTGTGGAACCCAGAATTTCAGATAATGCAACAGATAATTAACCTTAAAAAGTGCCCGGGCACCTGGGTGGCACAGTAGGTTAGGCCTCTGCCTTTGGCTCAGGTCATGATCTTAGGGTCCTGGGATTGAGTCCTGCATCAGGACTCTCTGCTCGGCAGGGAGCCTGCTTCCTCCACTCTCTCTCTGCCTACTTGTGATCTCTCTCTGTCAAACAAATAAATAAATAAAATCTTAAAAAAAAAAAATGCCCCTGGAAATCTCAACAAATTTCAAAGTTTGTGTGTCATTCAGACCATTTTTTCTCATGACACTCACTGCAAGCTAAATTAGGACTTAGTTTTTAGAAAGGTAACTTTTTTTTTTTTTAAGATTTTATTTATTTATTTATTTGACACAGACAGAGACAGAGGGAGAGCACAAGCAGGGGGAGCAGCAGGCAGAGGGAGAGGGAGAAGCAAGGCTCCATCCCAGGACCCTGGGAGCATGACCTGAACTGAAGGCAGATGCTTAACTGACTGAGCCATCCAGGCACACCTAGAAAGGTAACTTTAAAAATATTTGAAAATTTGTAAATACACTTGTAAATAACTGAGGTTCCAGAAGAAGTTATGTTGGAGGTTTAAGAATACTTAAAACTTGGGGCGCCTGGGTGGCTCAGTGGGTTAAGCCGCTGCCTTCGGCTCAGGTCATGATCTCAGAGTCCTGGGATCGAGTCCCGCATCAGGCTCTCTGCTTGGCGGGGAGCCTCCTTCCCCTTCTCTCTCTCTGCCTGCTTGTGATATCTCTCTCTCTCTGTGTCAAATAAATAAAATAAAAAGAATACTTAAAACTCGGTAATAATGAAAATGCAGTATCAAAATTTGTGGTTAACTCTTGGTGGCTCTTGACCATAGCACATAGTCAAGTTTCTTAAATATCCCATTAGAGCATGAAGACAGTGCATATGCAGGCAATGATTAAGAGAGGAAAAGAACCTCACAGATTGGGAACTGTCAGTGGCTTCTCAGGTCTTAATGTTAGTGTACAATGCCTTGTGCAATTTGACCTCCAACAGTTGTGAGCTTTCTCTGTTTTAATTTTAATAACATAATTACAGTTCCCTGATCAGATTAGATCAGTGGTTTTGAAACTTTAGTGTGTATCAGAGTCATCTGGAGGATTTGTTAAAGCGTAGATTGCTGGCCCCTACCTCCAGAGTTTCTGATTTAATGGATCTGGGCTGGGGCCCTCAAATTTCTATTTATAACAAATTCCCAGGTAATGTTGATGCTCCTGACCGAGGGACCATGCTTTGAGAACAGCTGCGTTAGAGGCTGCATTCTTTTGGCTCCATTCGTGTGTGTGTGTGTGTGTGTGTTTGTGTGTACATTTTTTCCCCCTCTGCAATGCCTTTCTCTCCCTTGGTATACTTTTTCAGGAACTCTTAGTCTCCCCCTACCCCTGCTTCCCTGCCTCCACAGTTAAATCTCACTCTTTGAAGTATTTTTAACCACTAAATTATTAGATGTTCCTTGTCTATACTTCCTTATACTGCCGAATACCTCTCACATATCTGTAAGAGCCCTTGTCATATTTCTTAAAGCCATTAAAATCTGTATTTTGTGTTTATATCCAGTGTATATCCGCATACCTGGTAATAGAAAGCAGTAAATTAATACTTATTAATAAATAAATGAGCTTTTTCCATTCATATTTTGATTGAATATAGGTTAATATATAACCTATATATTATAGGTTTTATATATATATATATGTATACATATATATATAATGATTATGGAGATTTATCCAATACTGTATGTAGCACAGTGTTAAAATTCTGTGTTGTATGTTTAGAAATATATTGGTAAAATACACTTTGGAAGGTCACCTGAATTTGGAAAGTTTTCTTTTGTCTTCCTGCTATTTCATGTCTTGACTGGAACAAAAGGGTACAGGAATAAAGATGGTGAAATGAGGAACTACTTGCAATGGATTTAATAAGGAAGGATAAAATAAGAACGAGGCCAGTGGGTCTTCTTGATTCATCGTATCAGTTCAATCCGAAAGCAGGGTCACTAGGAGATTATATGTGTGTGTGTGTGTGTATTTTTTTAAAAGATTTTATTTATTTATTTGTCAGAGAGAGAAGTGAGTACACAAACACGGGGAGTGGCAGGCAGAGGGAGAAGGAAGCAGGCTCCCTGCTGAGCAAGGAACCCAATAACACACCAACCAGAGCTGAAGACAGAGGCTTAACTGACTGAACCACCCAGGCGTCCCTTTATGTATATATTTTTTAAAGATTTTTATTTACTGGGGCCCTGGGTAGCTCAGCCAGTTGGGTGTCTGCCTTCAGCTTAGGTTGTGATCCTGGGGTCCCAGGATCGAGCCCCGCATCATACTCCCTGCTCAGTAGGGAGCCTGCTTCTCTCTCTTCCTCTGCTGCTCCCCCTGCTTGTGCTTTCTCTTGTTCTCCCACCCTGTCATTAATAAATGAATAAAATCTTTCAAGAAAGATAATATATATTTTCTTAGGGCTAGAAATATTTGTTTGCTTTTTTTTTTTTTTAAAGATTTTCTTGTTTTTAAGTAATTTCTGCACTCAATGTGCGGCTCAAATTCACAATCCTGAGATCAAGAGTTGCATGCTCCATGGACTGAGCTAGCCAGGCGTGCCCCCAAATTTTTGATTTTATAAAGAACAGCAAATGCATGAAATTTTTAACTGCTGTTTGTTATCAATGTTAGAGAAATGTTGATAACAAATATTATGGTAGCATAATGGATCTCAATCTAGCTGCATATTTAAAAAGTTATAGTGTCCTACCCATCTTTATCTTATTAAATCAGGATATTAGGGGGGTGTGGTTCCTTGTTTCATTAGTGACTGCTATGCAGCCACAACTGAGAACTGCTGTTTTATGGCAATAAGGGATTCAAAGAAAATACTCAAAATAAAAAGTAGGGACCTAGTAAGTGTGTTTGAGATTGATCCATATTTATTTTGCATAGTGCTATCTGATGAATTATAAATATGAATTATAAATAGTGAAATTGTATTTGATCAAAGTATCCTTCTGTGTAGTAACATGTTTTGACTCTAAATGTAAACGAGATTATATGAGCTGTAGCACAGCTCATGGAGAGTGGTGTCTGGAGGATATCTGTGAATTAGCAAAAGGTGATTAGAGCCAGCAGTCTCACTTAATGAAACTGTCTTCTTTCATCCTGTCCTCTTACTTGTATTTTTTTGTTGTTTTGTTTTTGTTTTTGTTTGTTTCTTTAAAAAGATTTTATTTATTTATTTGACAGAGAGATCACAAGTAGGCAGAGAGTCAGGCAGAGAGAGAGAGAGAGAGAAGCAGGCTCCCCCAGCCGAAGGCAGCGGCTTAATCCACTGAACCACCCAGGTGCCCCTGTTTTTTGTTTTAAGTAGGCTCCATACCCAGCCTCGAGCTCAATGTTGGGCCTGAACTCACCAGCCTGAGAACAAGACCTGAGCTAAAATCAAAGGGCAGAGAGGCCCAATAGACTGAGCCAACCAGGCTCCCCAATTCATCCAGTTCTTTTCTCTCTCTCTCTCTCTTTTTTTAAAGATTTACTTATTTGAGAGAGAGAGAGCACAGGTGTGAGTGGGGGGAGGAGCAGAGGGAGAGGGAGAGAGAGACTCTCAAGCAGACATCCTGCTGAGTGCAGAGCCCAGTGCAGGGGTCAATCTCACAACTCTGAGGTCATGACCTGAGCTGAAATAAGAGATTAGTTTAACCACTGAGGGCACCCCTCATCCTGTTGTTTTTTTTTTTTTATTTTTAAGGTTTTATTTATTTATTTGACAGGGATCACAAGTAGGCAGAGAGACAGGCAGAGGAGAGAGGAAGGGAAGCAGGCTCCCTGCTGAGCAGAGAGCCCGATGCGGGGCTTGATCCCAGGACCCTGGAATCATGACCTGAGCTGAAGGCAGAGGCTTTAACCCACTGAGCCACCCAGGCGCCCCCCTTCATCCTGTTCTTTTAAAACTAAGAAACGATATCAGAATTTTTCTGACAGAAAATGATCATCTGCTATTGATATTTCAGCCTTTTAGTCTTCATTCAGCTTTATGTTTTAGATCTACCTGAAGGCTTAATCTGAATTATCAGGTCTGATTTTTTTTTAATTAAAAAAAATTTTTTTAAAGAATTTATTTATTTATTTGACACAGAGAGATCACAAGTAGGCAGAGAGGCAGGTAGAGAGAGAGAAGAAAGCAGGCTCCCTGCTGAGCAGAGAGCCCGATGCGGGACTCGATCCCAGGACCCTGGGATCATGACTTGAGCTGAAGGCAGAGTCTTAACACACTAAGCCACCCAGGTGCCCCAACAGGTCTGATTTTAATAGCAGTGCAAGTGCAAAGTGGAGATAAAGGTTAGTTAGCCTTCAAAGCAACTTATAGATTTAGGGCTTTGTGTGTCGTGGATACTATCAAGAAAGTGAAAAAATGAACTACAAAATGGAAAACATACTTGCAAGTATTTTCTGCTAAGGGATTAATAACAGAATGTTTACATGATGCCTAAAACTCAATGACAACAAAAAACAGTTCAAGAATGGCACCTGGGTTCACAGTTCAAGCCACCTGGGTGGCTCAGTTAAGCATCTGCCTTCAGCTCAGGTAATGATCCTAGGATCCTGGGATCGAGCCCCACATCAGGCTCCCTGCTCCATGGGGAGCCTGCTTCTCTCTCCCTCTAATACTCCCCATTTGCAATCTCTCTCTCTCTCACTGTCAAAAAAAAAAATCTTAAAAAAAAAAGGGTATAGAACTTAGGTAGATATTTCTCCAGTGAAGATATACAAATAAACACTTGTAAACACTTGAAAAGATACTCAAAATTGTTAGTCTTTAGGGAAATACAAGTCAGAACTAGAAAGAGATATCACTTCATACTCATTAGAATGACTTTTTAAGATTTTATTTATTTATTTTACAGAGAGAGATCACAAGTAGACAGAGAGGCAGGCAGAGAGAGAGAGAGAGGGAAGCAGGCTCCCCGCTGAATAGAGAGCCCGATGTGGGACTCGATCCCAGGACCCTGGGATCATGACCTGAGCCGAAGGCAGCGGCTTAACCCACTGAGCCACCCAGGCGCCCCGAATGACTTTTTTTTTTTTAAGATTTTTTTTTTTTTTTTTAAATTTGGAAGCAGGAGAGAGAGAGAGCATGAGCAGGGTAAGGGGCAGAAGGAGAAGCAGGCTCCCCACTGAGCAGGGAGCCTGATGTGGGACTCGATCCCAGGACCCTGGGACCATGTCCTGAGCCGATGGCAGACACCCAACTGACTGAGCCACCCAGGAGCCCCTAGTTTGACTATTATTAAAAAAAATTCAAGGGGCGCCTGGGTGGCTCAGTGGGTTAAAGCCTCTGCTTTCGGCTCAGATCATTATCCCAGAGTCCTGGAATCGAGCCCTGCATCAGGCTCTCCAATCAGCAGGGAGCATGCGTCTCTCTCTGCCTGCCTCTCTGCCTACTTGTGATCTCCCAAATAAATAAATAAAATCTTTAAAAAATAATAATAAATAAATAAAAGTTATATTTTCATTTGGGTAGATGGTTTCTAGTTTGATGCATCTTTATTATTTTTATCTTGAAATTTTTTAAATGTACCAAAGTATATGCACTACAGGCAGTATGTAATGGTCAGCTATTCGATAGAGTTTTATATAGAAATATCTTTTTAAGTCCAAGATTGTGTAGCTTTAACCTTCTTTAAACACTTTTTTCATACTCAGAAAAGAAGAGGATAGTTGTGGTCGTTCTGTTTCTGTAGTATTTTTCCTATTTACTAACCATTCTGAAAGTCTTTCAACTAAAACTGAAGAGAAAATTTTAATCTCTTTTGTCTGTTATCTTCTAAAGATATTTATGGCTGTCTAGTTAAAGGTACAGAACTAAGGAGGAAAACATGGTGGCTTGTATCACCATTGAACCAGCCTTCCTGTTCAAGTACCATCTGCATCTAATTCTTTTTGTTCTAAGTACAGACTGCAACACATATCTTAACCAGCTTCTTCATTCACTTTGACACTGGCCATAAGGAGGATTTGAGCAATCTTTTCCTAAAACCCAGAAAAAACTACGCAGTATAATTCCTTGTGAAAATTTTTGTAAAGGAAGAACTGAAGAGCATTAGCTCTTGCCCTCAAAAGCGTAGAAGTCAAAGCAGTATTTATGTCAATAAAACTTATTAATAATTTTGCCTATTTTAAACCATGAATGTAACAAGAAGTTTTAAGTTACAATTGTGACTTGTAAGCATTGTTTTGTTTTCTTGAAGATTGTTAGACAGAATGAGTGGGAAGGGCAGAGGGAAAGGGAGAGAGACTCTCAAGCAGACTCCCCACTGAGCACAAACCCTGACATAGGGTTGGATCTCACAACTCTGAGTCTGACACTTAACTGACTATGCCATCCCAGCGCCCCTAAACATTCTTATTTTTTAATTGAAATATGATTGATATACAATATATTATTAGTTTCAGATATACATCATAGTGATTTGATATTTTTATACATTATGAAGTGATCCCCACAGTAAGACTAGTTACCATCTGTACCATGCAAAGTTATTGCAATATTATTGACTGTATTCCCTCTATGTACATTTTAAGTGCTATTCTATTTTTTTTTAAGATTTTATTTATTTGAGTGAGAGAGAGAGAGAGAGCATGAGAAGGGAGAAGCAGACTCCCACAGAGCCTGATGCAGGACTCACTCGATCCTGGAACTCCAGGATCATGACCTGAGCGGAAGGCAGTCGCTTAACCAACTGGGCCACCCTGGAGCCCCTATAAGCACTCTTCTTGATTTAATTTACTAGTAACTGAGTGAGGGACATAGTTATTTTAATTAATTACCCAATAGTCAGAAAAAAGATGTTCAAACTGAGAGTGGCATAGATCACAAATTCAAACCAGCTCTGGAATTTTACTTTTCTTTTTCTCTTTTTTAAAAGATTTTATTTATTTATTTGACAGACAGAGATCACAAGTAGGCAGAGAGGCAGGCAGAGAGAGAGAGAAGAGGAAGCAGGTTCCCCGCGTAGCAGACAGCCTGATGTGGGACTCGATCCCAGGACCCTGGAATCATGACCTGAGCCGAAGGCAGAGGCTTTAACCCACTGAGCCACCCAGGCGCCCCGGAATTTTACTTTTCACTAGCCGTTTTCCCTTGGGAAATAAATTATCAAACTAATTTTTGTTTTTCTTTTCTGTGTTATGGGGATGACCTGCTTTGTGATGGGAGAAGGGACTAAAAGGAGGGAATTAACCCAATTATTGATTTATTTTTTTAGCTATTTGAATATCTACATTGTGTAAATTATGAAGCTCTTAGTGTTCTTATAATTTCTTTTATTTCTTTTAAAGCTCTTACAACACAGACTTTTAAAAATTCAATTCATTAAAATAAACATCCTAGGATGCCTGGATTTAGGCAACATGATTAAATTCAGTTTAATTGAAGATTACAAAGAACTTCAAAATTTTCTAAAACTTGCTTTATTTTGAACAATTACTATGCATAAGTTATTGTGGGACATCATAAAGAAGAAAAGGGGTTTTGTGTGGAAGAGGCTTATAGTAATTTGGAAGAACTAATTTGCTTTTCTTTTTAAGATTTTTATTTATTCATTTAAGAGAGAGAGCACAAGCAGGGAGGGGGGCAGAGGAAGAGGGGGAAGCATGCTCCCCACGAGCAGGGAGCCTGATTCCAGGACTGTGAGATCATTACCTGAGCCGAAGGCAGTAGCTTAACCGACTGAGCCACCCAGGAACCCCTGATGATTTTTTTTTTAATCATTTAAAAATATACTGCTGATATCCCTGATATTATAGGGAATAGAATGGGATCTTCCTCTGATGATGGAAATGGTGAATATTATAAATCTTTTACTCTGTAGGAATTCTGAGCATATTTAGTGACATGTAAGTATTGAGTGCATGTCGAATTTGTACTAATTATAGTAGACCTTCTGGCTTTAAAACAAGAAAGAAAAAAGAAAGTGTGTAGAGGATGGATTATAGATTTTGTATATATTGTGGTTTTGCTGTTTCTTAATTTTTTTGTAATTAGAATAAGTGAAATGCAGGGCTAGGATTTAGTAAATTAAGGGTACCTGTCAAGTAAATTTCAATTCATTAAAAACAGTCACTTAGTTAAACATATATTTACTCTGCTGTATTTTGTACAGCAGAAGCTGCTTGACACTGTAGGCAGCTAAGACAGCAGTACCTGGTTCCATAGAGCTCCACAGTTTAGTAAGCAGACAGGTAATGATAGCCACAGTCTATATCATAGTGATAAATAGATGTATAATTAAGGATAATATCACTCATTTGTGCCTCATAAATTTATTGAGCAACTATTTTGTCTTAAGCCTAGTGTTGGCACTGGAAGTACAGTGAAAACAAAGATTTGCTTCTACATTGAAGAAGCTTACAGGCAGGTTTTAAGTAGGCTTTATTTTGTTCTTATCCTTAAGCTTTTGAATGAAGTAACTAAAACAAGACAGGAAACAGCAGGAGTAAGTTGACTCTCTACTGGGGGAACTCAAATCAGATGTTTGTATAACAATCTAGTATTTCCTTGATCAACAAAAAAAATTTGAAATTCTGATTTTTCCTGTCAATATTGCAGGGACTCTACTATTAAGCTTGTGATAGGGTGTTTTTTAAAAAGTAGTAATTAGGTGAAAAGTTACATTAAAGCTTAAAAATCCAAATCCTCAATCAAAAGGAAATATTAATGAAAGAAACACAGTAGTTCTTTGGTAGTTAGATAGGGATGAGGCAGTCAATGGAAAAATCAATCCAATAACTATTTGGGTTGTCATCAAGGCTGCTTCTTGGTGTCCTGTAACGTGTTATGCTGACTGTTCCTGTATTACCACATTGCCGTTATCAAAGACTTATTTAAATTTTTTTTTTTAAAAATTGTAATAAAAATGATGATTCAGGATCTTTGTCACTCTGTATGCCAGTGGGAGGTGTTTGCGGCTTTTCAATACTGGCTTCATCGTGACAGATTTATTATTTATTTTTCCTTCAGGAGAGAAGAAAAACCATCTGCTCAATGACAGTTACTGTGTTTTTGAGTTTTTTTTAGCATAACTTAGCTTAAAAAAGATTTTATAGTGTGGTAGAAAAGAAAACGTTTTCACCACATTACTGAAAGATATATATTTTTTTCTATTAGTCTGTGTTGGTTTACTGTTCTCACACAGGATGTGTTCTGAGTATTGAAACAAATATTCATTTTCTTTGTAGATTGTTTTTTTTTTTAAAGGTTTATTTATTTATTTGACAGACAGAGATCACAAGTAGGCAGAGAGGCAGGCAGAGAGAGAGGAGGAAGCAGGCTCCCTGCTGAGCAGAGAGCCCGATGTGGGGCTCGATCCCAGGACCCTGAGATCATGACCTGAGCCGAAGGCAGCGGCTTAACCCACTGAGCCACCCAGGTGCCCCATGTAGATTGTTTTAACAAAGTAATTATTGTAGTATAAAAATAAGCCAATAATCTGAATCTTTATATTAAGTCTTCTGGAAATATCATAAGGGAAACCGGTGATGAAAATAATAGTGTGATCTTACCCTAAATTAGAGAAAAACAGGTAATTCTAGGAGTGAACTTTTCGGTAAGGATAATTTTAATACTATTATCTGTTAACATAGATAAAAGATTTCTGTAGTTCATGCTTTGTTGGTATAATTGCCTTAGTTTTAAATTAAAACTGCCTCTTTCTAGGTCCTTGAATGGGATGGTCTTAGAAAATAGTACTCCTGTGTTTTACTCCTGAGATGTACACGCTAGAATTTCTTTATTCCCAGGTAGTTTAGCTCATGTTTAAATACATATACAGAGAGTGTATAATATACAGAGAGTGTAATAATATACAGAGAGTGTAAATAAATATACAGAGAGTGTATAATCTCTGAAGATAAGGATGAATTTCCCAGTCCTGTAATAGGAAATCTGAAAAGCTGATAAATCAGTATAAATTATGTTTATATTATGTTTATATTATCAGTATAAATGATGTTTATCAGAAGAACTGCTTTTGCTGTAAGTCAATAGTCATTGGTTGATAATGTTTACATAACTTTGTTTTTTAAAAGATTTATTTATTTTAGAGAGAGAGTCGGGGAGAAGGGTCAGAGGGAGAGAATCCCAAAGCAGACTCTCTGCTGAGCTCAGATTCCTACAGAGGGCTGGATCTCATGACCTGAGTCAGAATCAAGAGCTGGTGGCTCAACTGAGTGAGCCACCCAGGCATCCCAATTTTTACATAGCTTTAAAAAGTACAATTTTCTTATGACATTAAGTATTTATGTAATATTTTTATAAACTGTAGCTTAAAACCCAGGAAAACTGGGGCACCTGGGTGGTGCACTCAGCTGAGCATCCTACCATTGGCTTTGGCTCAGATCTGATCTCAAGGTCTTGGGATTGAGCCCCCATCAGACTCCATGCTCACTGCAGAGTCTGCCTGGGACTCCCTCTCCCTCTGCCTCCCCCCGCCCCCTAAAATGAATAAATCTTTAGAAAGGAACAGTAAAACTAACTGAAAACTAAGGTACAGATGTTTTTATTCATGTTGAATGAGGTAAAGTGTGATGTGATAGGATGGCACATAACATGATGGGAAACAGTTTTGGAATTAGGCATGTCTGAATTTGAGTTATCTTTCTGCCATTTCTTAGCTGTGGTAATATTTGGCAAATTACTTAATGTCTTTAAACTTTACTTCTCCCGTGGGTCAGATAACCCATGTGAAGTGTCTCATATGGTACCTAGTCTGCAACAGGCACTCAACAGATATTCTTTTTTTTTTTTAAGATCTTATTTATTTATTTGACAGAGAGAGAGATCACAAGTAGGCAGAGAGAGGGGGGGGGAAGCAGGCTCCCTGCTAAGCAGACAGCCCGATGTGGGGCTCGATCCCAGGACCCTGAGATCACGACCCGAGCCGATGGCAACGGCTTAACCCACTGAGCCAGCCAGGTGCCCCCAGATATTCTTAATACTAGAAAAATTCAGAACTGTGAAATAAACCCTAAAGTTTGTGGTAGTGAAAGGTAGTTGAAATTTTGAAGTTTCAGAAAGCTTTATTTAAAGAATTCAAAGGGGGCGCCTGGATGGCTCAGTGGGTTAAGCCTCTGCCTTTGGCTCAGGTCATGATCTCAGGGTCCAGGGATCTAGCCCCACATCGAGCTCTCTGCTCGGCGGGGCGCCTGCTTCCCCCACCTCTCTGCCTACTTGTGATCTCTCTCTCTTTGTGTCAAATAAATGGATAAAATCTTTAAAAAGAAAAAAAAAGTATTCAAGGGGTGCCTGCCTGGATGGCTTAATTGGTTGAGCTTCTGACTCTTGATTTCAGCCTAGGTCATGACTTCAGGGTCCTGGAATCCAGCCCCAAGTTGGGCTCTGTGCTCAGCGGGGAGTCTGCTTTTAGGATTTCTCTCTCCCTCTCTCCTCTGTCCCTCCCCAATTTGTGTCTGTGTGTGTGTGTGTGTGTGTATTCATGCACATGCACACTCTCTTTCAAATCTTAGGGTAGTCATGAATCTAATTTTTCCTAATTTTATTTATTTTTTAAAATTTTATTTATTTGAGAGAAAGAGTGCATGCAGGAGGGAGGGAGAGAGAGAGAAAGAGCAACCTGAGCAAAAGGCTGACACTTAACCCTTAACCGACTGAGCCATCTAGGTGTCCCTAATTCTTCCAACTTTAATTAATTTTTCATAGAAATGGTTAGATAAAGTCTTTTATGATTCTAGTACTATAGTTTTTCTTGCTCTGAGATAATCCATTATAATATGAGAATTATTTAGTACTAATAGTTGTCAAGATTGTGAATTGTCTCTTAGTCTTAACTCCTCACACTGACCTCTGCTAATCAATGAAATTCAGTTAGCTTTACTGAAAATAATGAAAGGGGAAGTTTATTGCTGGTCATGTATATTTGTAGAATTCAAATAGAAGCTTGCTATGCTGCATCTGAGTTATATAATGTAACTATAGCCATATCCCAGTGAAGGTAAAATATCATTGAAAGACCACTTGAACTCATGCTTTTCCATTCTCCTTAAAATAAATACTTTTCTTTTACTGTAGCTTAGTTATAGAGAAAGATCATAGGAAAAAGTATCAATTGTTCCAGATATCACAAAAACTGAAAGGACAAAAAGTATTCTGTACTAAATTTTGTATTAATCAAGTTCTTATGGTTAAGATACTTTTATAAATTCAAAATGTGCCCTACCTAACATGTTATAGAGCATTGGACTGTATAATAATAAATTGTACCTTACACATTAGGCCAGTAGCATCTTCTTTTTTTTTCTTTTTTAAAGATTTTATGTATTTATTTATTTGTCAGAGACAGAGAGAGGGAGGGAGGGAAAGTACAAGCAGGCAGAGGCAGAGAGAGAAGGAGGCTCCCTGCTGAGCAAGGAACCCCACATGGGACTCGATCCCAGGATCCGGGGATCATGATCTGAGCTGAAGGCAGTGGCTTAACCCACTGAGCCACCCAGGCGTCCCAAGGCCAGTAGCATCTTCTTGAGAAAACTTGAATATACGTGAAGATGTACTCATATTTCCTAAAAGAATACATTTTCTTGTGATAATCTTTTGTATCTGTTGTGCCAGTCAGTGATGAACCTTTTTTTTTTTTTTTAAAGATTTTATTTATTTATTTGAGAGAAAGACAGTGAGAGAGAGCATGAGCGAGGAGAAGGTCAGAGGGAGAAGCAGACTCCCCATGGAGCTGGGAGCCCTATGCGGGACTCGATCCCAGGACTCCAGGATCATGACCTGAGCTGAAGGCAGTCGTCCAACCAACTGAGCCACCCAGGTGCCCCCCCCTCTTTTTTTTTTTTTAAAGATTTTATTTATCTCTTTGACAGTGAGAGAACACAAGCAGGGGGAGCAGCAGAGGGAGAGGGAGAAGTAGGCTCCCCGCTGAGCAGAGAGCCCATCGTGGGGCTTGATCACAGGACCCTGGGACCATGACCTGAGCCAAAGGCAGACCCTTAACCAACTGAGCTACATAGGTGTCCCCAGTTAGTGATGAATC
This sequence comes from Mustela putorius furo, assembly GCF_011764305.1. Taxonomy (NCBI): domain Eukaryota; kingdom Metazoa; phylum Chordata; class Mammalia; order Carnivora; family Mustelidae; genus Mustela; species Mustela putorius. The sequence goes on along the minus strand of NW_025422045.1, from coordinate 7,992,811 downwards.
TTAATCACTGAAGAAGTTGGGTGGGGTTCATTTTAATCTCAGGTTACAAGAATATGCCGTCTTAAGGCAATCATATACTTCATGTAAGTTTTGGTAATCAGTATAGTGTTTATAAAGAATTCTTGAGTCAGGCTGCCAAGTGTGCTGGCTCCATTTCTTACTAGGTTTATGAATCTTAGGTACTTTACTTGGTTTCCTCATCTGTGAAATGAGGATGGTGGTAAAAATATTACTGTTTCATAGGATTGTAGAAAAATTTAATGAATTAATATATTTAAATCACTTAAAAAGTGTCTGGCACATAAAAGCCCAATAAATTTTGGATAGTATAGTTGTCCCTGTTCTACAGTGTGACAGATGTGAACTATCCCTAGGTTTTTCATTATGTCCTGTAAAGTATATGCAGAGATTAATAAAATCTGAGATAGAGTGGCTTTGTATTAAGAATATAGAAAGTGGCACCTGGGTGGCTCAAGTCAGTTAAGCATCAGGTCGTGATCCTGGGGTCCTGAGATTGAGCCCCATATTGGGGCTCCCTGCTCAGTGGGGAGTCTGCTTCTCCCTCTGCACCCCCCCACTCACGCTCTCTCGCTCTCTCCAACCCTCCCTCTCTCTGTCAAATAAATAAATACAATCCTTTAAAAAAAAAAAGTATAGAAAGAAACTATTCCTTTTGCACTATCATGTAAGCTCTAAAATGAGAGAATAAACAGATAATGGCCCTTTGAAGAGGGGGATAAATATAACTTTAAACATTCTAATTAGATGGGTGAAGTTGCCTATGTGTTTAGCCATTGATTAAGAAATAGTGTTTGTAACTGGACAAGAGTTAGATAAAAATAGAGTAGTATTTGTATTTATAATGCTGTCAGATTTTCAACAGCAGCCCTTGCAGTTCCCAGTAAATACAGTGCAAAATGAAGACTTATTCATGATAAAAGCAAGCAGAAGATAGTAGTGTAATGCCTTTCATACTGATTAAAGTGCAGCCCTAACTTAAACTTTAGAGTTAACTGAGTTTTAAACCTTTGTTTCCAGGTACCAAGTAAGAGTATGGTAAGTACCTAAGATGAAAAGTAGCTCAGCGCCTTTAGGAGAAAGAATCAGATTCCATTGTACCTAGTTCATACATGAAACTGAGAAAGAGAAAGCTGAATATGGGAACACTCCTGTTATAATCCTTTATGCTCCATGAGAGAAGTAAAACATGTTCTAGAATAAGGATTTCAGAAGGTAGAAGATAGTTACTATTTAGGGTAATTAAGTATACAAATACAATGAAATGTTACATAAGATCTAATTAGAGGTGAGATTTATTACTGCCTTGTGTGGCTTATCAATAAGTTAATGGGAAATACAGGAAGCGAATTCAGGCTTTCTGTATATAGCTGTTAAAACTCCAGTCTCCCATGGAGTAAATGGGTGGCTCAGTGGGTTAAGCCTCTGCCTTCGGCTCAGGGTCCTGGGATTGAGCCCCGCATCTGACTCTTTGCTCAGCGAGGGCCTGCTTCCTGCCACCCCCCGACCCCCTGCCTCTCTGTCTAATTGTGATCTCTCTCTCTCTCTCTCTCTCTCTCTGTCAAATAAATAAATAAAATCTTAAACAACAACAACAACAACAAAAACCACTCCAGTCCCCTCCTTCCCCTCTTTTGGCTGCCTTGCTTGCTCAAGGAAAGTTTAATGATATGATCATTTCCTAATAAGAAAACGTTACCAATATTAGTGTTGTCTTTGACTAGATGATTTTAAATGAAATTTGCAATGTCTGTGGCTATAACCCATCTCAGTATCAGAAACAGCTACATTCATCATCAGCCCATGGACTTGTAATTTTTTTTTTTTAAGATTTTATTTATTTATTTGACAGACAGAGATCACAAGCATGCAAAGAGGCAGGTGGAGAGAGAGGAAGGGAAACAGGCTCCCTGCTGAGCAGAGAGCCTGATATGAGGCCCAATCCCAGGACCTTGGTATCATGACCTGAGCAGAAGGCTGAAGCTTTAACCCATCTAACCACCCAGGTGCCCTGGACTTGTAATTTTATATATGATAGCCTTTTCCCTTTATAACGCCATCTGTTTGTCATATAAATGCATATAAATATGTTTGTTTATCATATAAATGGTATAAATGTCATACAATTATCTAATGTGGAATAAACTTTTGTTTTGAAAACTGCTTATTTTCTGAGAATAATACTGAAATTGTTCTCATTTGGATGTGAAATTAAGAAATGTAAATATTCCCTTGAATAAGAAACAAATGAATTAAATCGATCTAGTTAATAGCACTAGCCATGATATTCTGAACTATTTGGTAGAAAGTGTTACCATTATGTCAGACTTCCACTTTTCATAAGATTTTTTTTTTTTTTTTTTTTTTTTTGCTAGAGTGAATAGGTACTTTTTAGTTTAAACAGGATACTTTTCTTCTTTGAGTACCCATCCTTGTTTTTGGCAACATAGATTATTTATGCTAAAGACTTTCAAAGCTGTATTTCACTTGAACAGCTTTAGACGAGAGGTTGCAAATGGGTGTTTTGGATATTTAAAATTTTTAAAAATTAATTGCCAACATATAAAAATAGGGAGATATTAAAGATTTTATTTATATATTTGAAAGAGAGCAGGGGTGGTGGGAGGGGCAGAAGGAAAGGAACAAGCAGACTCCCTGCTAAACAGGGAGCCTGAGGGGTGAGCAAGGGACTGGATGCAGGAGCTCCATGGGGGTGGGGGTGGGGAGCTTGATCCCAGGACCCTGAAATCATGACCTGAACTGAAGTCAGATGCTTTATCAACTGAGCTCCCCCACACGCCTCTGAAATTGGGGAGATTTTATTGACATTTCAGTGACCAATAACAACTCCTGAAAAATCAGTGCTGGCAGCATTGGGTCTGTATTCTTACATGGTAGACGTCAACAGGGACTGAGACATAGCTGTGCTTTAGATGGGATGCCCGCTCTTCACTTTACCACCATATTCCTTTGAAATGGTCATGAGTCCTTATGTTTGATATCTGGTTCTTCTGAGCATTGCAGCCTTTGCATCAGTGAGTTTGTTTCTTGATGCATGCCTTTTTAATGGAATCATCTTGAAAATGATAAAAAGCCTTGGTGTGCTTAGGCCATCATTCAGTTTTGTTCTATTATAAACCTTTTAGACTAGGAGTATTATCCTTTTATGATTTTAATTCATTCTAGGGAAGGGTGTTACATTTTATGTCTGTAACTTAAATAAAAGAAGATTAGCATGAGAAATTAAGATAACTTTGAGAAAAACTTCCAATAATTTAACATCCAAATACGTCCTGCTTTCTTCAAGTAATCACGCCAGTTTTTTCTAAAAGTGCTTACTCAAAACGTATTTGGGGAAAAAAAGGTGGTATATTTCTTTTGAATATTATCAGATGTCACATTTTTATCCTTAGAGATTAGATACATTTTAGTAATACTTGAAAAGTATATATAATTTGAGGGGAGCCTGGGTGGCTAGTGGGTTAAAGCCTCTGCCTTCAGCTCAGGTCATGATCCCAGGGAGCCTGCTTCCCCCTCTCTCTCTGCCTGCTGCTCTGCCTACTTGTGATCTCTGTCTGTCAAATAAATAAATAAAATATTAAAAAAAGAAAATTATATGTAGTTTTGAGAAGTATTATATATACATAAAATTTGAGAACAGTATATATAATTTGAGAAGTATATATATAATATATATAATGTGATAAAGTTTATGAAGTAACAAGAAGTCAGGCAGCTCAGAGTCCTAATGGATGACAATCTGGATAAATCCAGATTTTATCCAGCTTCACAGTAAATTTGAAGATTCATTCAAAGTAAATAGTTAAACCTTTCATTCAAAGTAAATAGTTCTCCAGGAAAGAAGATGTTATAACTATAGGTTTATACCCATTAAACCTTACTGAAAGAATAGAGTATAATGAATTAACAACAATAACAACAGTAAGAAGACAAAAGTAGTGAAGAAAATTTTTATCAGGGTGGTGAAAACAGAGATAATGCCTAATTTATGCTGCAGGTTTCAAGGAATGCCTTTCAGGAATAATATACTTTGAACCAGATTGAAAGTAATTCAGTTGTAACTATTCTTTCCAGAAGGACCATGCATTATTGTCAGAACCATATAAAGTTTGAAAAGCCATACTAATATGTCATAGGAAAGAGAAGGTTAGGTACATGTATTTTGAGGCCACAACAGCGAAGTGATAAACTATATATAATTTATTTATAATATTTATAAAAATATTTATATAAATGCATATTTTTGCTCCTTTCTGATTAAACCTTTCAATATCACAGTTGGCTTCTATATGAAGAAGTCCTTACCAAATTTCTTTTTTAAGATATTATTTATTTATTTGAGAGAGAGCAAGAGAGCACGAGGAGGGGCAGAGGGAGAAGCAGACTCCCTGCTGAGCAGGGAGCCCAATGTGGAGCTTGATCCCAGCACTCTGGGATTATGACCTGAGCTGAAGGCGGACGCTTAACTGACTGAGACACCTAGGCATCCCAAGAATTCCGCTTTAAATAGATATAACTGCTTTTACTTTTCACAGTCCTTACCAAATTTATTATGAACAAGATTTAGAGATGAAGCTAAAAGCAGGAGGTACAGTCTCCTTTTCTCAGTATATGGCAGGATAGTTCCTTTAGGCCTAGGTCCCTTACCATTCCTGTTAGGTTGGTGAAATGAATGAGCCAACTAAGGAAGCTCTAAGTATTTCCCAGGTGACTGAGCTCAAGAAAAGTCAGTTGTACTAATTGTGGGCTAAATTTGATATCTCCCAAGTTCAAAATTTATTTTGTTTTATTTATTAATTATTAGTTTTAAAGATTTTATTTTTAGTAGTCCCTACACCCAACATGGGGCTTGAACTCACAAACCTGAGATCAAGAGTTGCATATTCCACCAACTGAGCCAGCCAGGCGCCCCCCAATTTTATTTTATTTGTTTATTTATTTATTTAATTAAAAAAATTTGAAACAAGAGAGTTCACAAGTAGGCATAGAGGCAGTCAGAGAGAGAGGAGGAAGTAGGCTCCCTGCTGAGCAGAGAGCCTGATGCGGGGCTCCATCCCAGGACCCTGAGACCATGACCTGAGCTGAAAGCGGAGGCTTCACTCACTGAGACACCCAGGCACACCCCCTCCAAATTATTTTTAAAACAGAAATGTGCTTTAGATGAGTTATATGGTATATAAATTATATCTCAATAAAGCTTCAATTAAAAAATGCAAATGAGATCCCAGGGAGAAATTCTGCCACAAAAAGGGGCCATAAATATAGTGTTCCAAGTGATGAAGAGCATCGGTGTGGGAAATAGAAGGAATTTTAAGTTATTCAAGGGAGGAAGAATTAGGCTGGCTTCCTAGTTTAAAAAAAAAATTGTGGACACATATAAAAAACACCACACACTTTTATTTTTTTATTGTTTCAGGAGGACAGTTGTGAAGCCAGTGTACTTTCGATTCAGTGGGGCTGAATGGGTGAGTAAGTGAGTGCAGGGTTTTTTGGTACATGCGGCAGATGAGAGAGCAGAGTCAAACCCAGCCGGTTTGACTGTGACCTAGTTAGTGAATATAACCCTCTGAGCTTCAGTTTCCTCACCTATGGCAAGGAATAATTGGCTTTTATCAGGGCAGGTAAGTCTAAGTTCATTTCATTGAAGAGATCACATAGCACCCAAAGTTAATCATTTTAAAAATGTAAATATCACTTGGCAGATACAAATCAAAACCACCATCGGTGAGAATGGCTAAAGTTAACAAGTCACAAAACAACAGATGTTGGTGAGGATGTGGAGAAAGGGGAACCCTCTTACACTATAGGTGGGAGTGCAGACTGGTGCAGCTGTTCTGGAAAAGAGTATGAAATTCCTCAAAAAGTTAAAAATAGAATTACCCTACCACCTAGCAGTTGTACTGCTAGCTATTTATCCAAAGGATGCAAACAGTGATTTGAAAGGGTACATACACGCCACTGTTTATAAGCAGCAATGTCCACAGTCGCCAAAATATGTAGAGCTCAGATGTCCATCAACAGATGAATGGATAAAGAAGATGTGTGTGTATATACATATTCTTCTACACACACACACACACACACACACACACACACACGGGAATATTATTCAGCCATCAAAAATCTTGTCATTTGCAATGACGTGGGTGGAACTAGATGGTATTATGCTAAGTGAAATAGGTTAGTCAGAGAAAGACAAATACTGTATAATTTCACTCGTAGGTAGTATTTAAGAACCAAAACATATGAATATAGGGGAAGGGAAGGAAATATAAAATAAGATGAAAACAAAGGGAGACAAACCATAAGAGACTGTTAACTATAGGAATCTGAGAGTTGCTGGAGGGGAGGTGGGTAATTGGGTGATGGGCATTAAGGAGGGCACTTGATGGAATGAGCACTGGGTATTCTGTGCAACTGATGAATCACTAAATTCCACCCCTGAAACTAATAATGCAGCACATGTTAACTGATTTAAGTTTAAATATAAAATAAAAATAAATGTAAATGTCTTTTGTAAGCCCTAAATCCCTTCATATATAAATGTCCTTCCACTGCTTTAAATGTTTAAATGGCTTCTTCTTGCTGTATCAGTGATCTATAAAAGTCCTGAATGATGGATTCCTACTGTGCCTTCACCTTGAGAACTTGTTGGTCTTCTTCCACCAAGTCTTTTTTTATGGGCTGTTCCTTTCTCTGGAGATTCTGTTCCTAGCTCTTTTTTTTTTTTTTTTTTAAGATTTAATTTATTTATTTGAGAGAGAGACAGTGAGAGAGAGCATGAGTGAGGAGAAGGTCAGAGGGAGAAGCAGACTCCCCATGGAGGCGGGGCTCGATCCCGGGACTCCGGGATCATGACCTGAGCCAAAGGCAGTCGTCCAACCAACTGAGCCACCCAGGCGTCCCTGTTCCTAGCTCTTGATAAGGTTGTCTCCTTCTCATCCTTGAGGACACTGTTTAAGTGTGGCTTCTAATAATGGGTTTTTTTTGTTTGTTTGTTTTTGTTTTTATATAATTTTTTATTTTTTATACTAATAATGGTTTTAATCTCCCTCTATCTAAAACTCTCTCTTTTGACTTCCTCATAATCTTTATTTCAGCAGATCTTTGTTTTCTTTGTATTTCTTTTATTCCTGTGATTGATTGTGATGCCACCTCTTAGAACTGTAAGTTCTATGAGCACAGGAACTACATATATGTTAATGTCACCATTATATCCCTGGTGACTATCTTAGTTTTACGCACTCACTACATGTTTGTTGGTTGAATTAAGAACTCCACTTTGTTTTTTTTGGTGGTTTTTTTTGTTGTTGTTGTTGTTCTTTGTTTTTTAAGATTTTATTTATTTGACAGGGAGAGAAAGAGCACAAGCAGGGGGAGTGGCAGGGAGAGGGAGGAGCAGGCTCCCTCCTGAGCAAGGAGCCCCATGTGGGATCATGACCTGAAATGAAGACAGAGGCTTAACGGACTGAGCCACCCAGGCTTCCCCAAAATTCCACTTTGTTTGCTTGTTTGTTTGTTTTTAAACAGTTTATTTATTTATTTGACAGAGATCACAAGTAGGCAGAGAGGCAAGCAGAGAGAGGAAGGGAAGCAGGCTCCCAACCGAGCAGAGAGCCCAATACGGGGCTCGGCTCAATCCCAGAACCCTGGGATCATGATCCGAACCGCAGGCAGAGGCTTTAACCCACTGAGCCACCCAGGCGCCTCCCAAGAATTCCACTTCGAATAGATATAAGTGCTTTTCCTTTTCAACACCTAGAAATTATGTGGACTCCTTCAGTAATGGCTATTAATCCCTTAAAGTTCTTTTATGTAGAAATAATATTTTAAGATGTGTATAAACAAACGTGTGTATGTCTGCTTTTTTTAAGACTTCATTTTTTAGAGCAGTTTTAGGTTCACAGTAAAATTAAAGAAAAAGATATAGAGATTTACCCTTCATATATCCCCCAAACATGCATAGCTCCCCCATTATCAACACCCCCCACCCATCAATACATTTGTTATAATTGATGAGCCTACATTGACAAATCATAATCACCCAAAGCTTCTGGTTTACATTAGGGTTCACTCGAGGTGTTGTACGTTCTGTGGTTTCAGAAAAATGTGTAATGACATATATCCACCATTATAGTATCATACAGAGTAGTTTCACCGTCTTAACAAATGCCATACTGAAAGAGTACATGCGAGGGACACGTAACACAGAATTGAGTCAGGAAAGGTTTTCCAGAGAAAGGGACATTTAGGGTAAAGGCTACAAAGGAGCATAAGTTAACTTAAGGAGTCCAGGCTGGGGGTCTTTGAGAAGAAATGAGTTAAGTTTGGTGTTCATTAACATTCACTGCAAGGGAAGTATTGAAGTGAAATGAAGCTGGAGAGGTTAGGAAGTGCCAGATCAGGAAGGACTTTAAGCCACTTAAGAGATTTTACCTTTTCTCTAAGGCTATTGAGCAGCCATTGAAAGTTTGAGTTGGAAGATAACTTATCAGGCCAGCCTTTTAAGAAAGTTCCCTTAGGCTGCAGTGGTGTGCAAATTGCTGTGGAGACCCACTAGTTGAGAGGGGAAACCGGGAGCAAGGAGATCAGTTGTGAGATTGTGTTCCATCCCTCTGGGAGGATTGTTTCTTTGCCACAGTGGTACTAAATCAACACGGAGAAAACTTCTAGATTTGAGTGTTAAGAGTTAAAACTGACAGTTCTTTTGTCTCTTGTTTAGGTCATGAGGTCGATGGTTAGTAGTATTGTGCTTTGAGATGAGATCGAAGAGAAGAAAGAAGGTTTCAAATTTTCTTGGGGAGGAGAGGGTGGTGGGAGAAATGGGAGCCAAGAGATGAGTTCATTTTAAACTGTTCAGTTTGAAGTATCGGCATTTTTTATGTTTAGGTAGAAAAATTAAGTATACTTATGACCATATAGATCTCAACCTCTGGGAAGGGCTGGAAATGTAAATTAGGATGTATCAGCATGTTAATGAACATATGATACGGATGCTTAGAATAATGGATCAGTGCCTGGGAACAGTATATTTTACGTAATAAATGCTTAATACATTTATGTTGAATGCATGCGTGACTGGAATCCATGAAGTTGTATTGAGTGAGAAGAGAGGTTTGACCCAGTCAGAGGAAATAAAACCATTTAAGGACAGGCTGAGTAAAGGAGCAGTTAGGGCACCTGGGTGGTTCATGGGGTTGAGGGTCTGACTCTTGATCTCAGCTCAGTTCTTCATCTCAGTTCAGGTCTTGATCTCAGGGTAGTGAGTTCAAGTCTTGTGTTCAGCTCCAAGCCCAGGAGCCTACCTTAAAAAAAAAAAAAAAGGATCAGTCAGAGATATAGAAAGACAGAAGAGAGTGACAGCATGAACTCAAAGGGGAAAAAATTGTTTAAAATAAGAGCAAAAGGCCACCCACCAGTGTGGGGGGATGAAAAAGATAAGGACTGAATGGTGTTCCTCAGATTTAACCTCAAGGGTGTGGTTTACCTGGGGAAAAGAAAGGTAAAAATGGTTTGGGGGGATGGGATTAAAAACCCTATTACACAGTGTTCAGTAATAAGGAAATAGAAACTATGAGTGAGGACAACTCTTCAGTTTGGTTGTGAAGGGCCCATGGGAGAGAGGATGGTAGCTGGACCAGAGATAATGGTCAAGGTATGGGTGTTGTGTCTTGTATTTTTAATGGGACTGTTTTGAACATGTTTGGTGCTCATTGTAGGGGATCAGGAGAGAGGGAGAGAATAAAGGTAGAGGTGAGAGAGATGATATAGTAAAGTTTATAAGTTACTTGCCTTGGGTGAGAGGACCGCCTATTCTGTATGAGATAGGAAGAAGGTAATGTAAAGATAGATAACTTTGCAGACATGTTTCTGCTGGTTTGTGTTAGAAAATTGAGAGAATTTTTATCTAATGATTTTTTAAAAATAACTAAAATAATGCATGCTTATTTAAAATTATAGTTGACCTTTGATTAGTGTGGGGGTTAGGGATGCCAGCTCTCCAGTACAGCTGAGAATCTACTTAAAACTCTTGACTTCTCAAAAACTACTGCTAGTCTGTTGTTGACAAGGAGCCTCACTAATAACATAGTCAACACAGATTTGTGTGTTGTATGTATTATATACTGTATTCTTAAAGTAAGCTAGAGAAAAGAAAATATTAAAATAATAAGGAAGAGATAATATGTTTATAACATTATACTGTATTTATAAAAAACAATCCTTTATAAGTAGACCTGTGCTATTCAGGGGTTGACTGTATTATTATTAACTAAAGCCCATAGTTTACATTAGAATCCAATCCTTGTCTTATATGTTTTATGGTTTTTTTAAGATTTTATTTATTTATTTGACAGAGAGAGAGAGACAAGCAAGCAGAGAGGCAGGCAGAGAGAGAGGAGGAAGCAGGCTCCCCGCTGAGCAGAGAGCCCAATGCGGGGCTCCATCCCAGGACCCTGAGATCATGACCTGAGCCGAAGGCAGCGGCTTAACCCACTGAGCCACCCAGGTGCCCCTGTTTTATGGGTTTTGACAAGCACATAATTATATGTATCTACCATTACAGTATTTTATAGATTAGTTTCATTGCTCCAAAAATCCCCTCTGTCTTTTCATCCCTTTCTCCCTTTGTCTCCCTGAATATGTAGCAATTACTGTTCTTTTTACTACCTCCGTATTTTTTCCTTTTCCAGAATATCATACTTGGAATCATATAGTATATAATATTTTCAGATTGGCTTCCTTCACTTAGTGAGTGTTCTTTGAAGGCTCCTCTATTTCTTTTCATGGCTTAATACTTCATTTATTTTTATTGCTGAATAATATTCCTTTGCATGGCTGTATCATAGTTTATCCATTCATTTATTGGAAGATATCTTGAATGGTTCTACTTTTTGGCGATTTCAGATAAAAACATTTACTATGTTTAGCTGCTATAAACATTATGTGAAGGTTTTTGTATGGCCTTTAAGTTGTCAGTTCTTTTGAATAAGTACCAAGGACTGCTGGATCATATGGTAAAAATATGTTTAGCTTTGTAAGAAGCTGCCAAACTGCCTCCCACTGTAGCTGTACCATTTTGCATTCCAACCAACAATGAATGAGAGTTCTTGTTGCTCCATATCCTCACCAGCATTTGGTGTTGACAGTATTTTGTACTTTCCGTTCTAATAGTGTAGTGGTTGGTACCTTATTTGAATTTGCAATGTCATAATGGCGTATGATGTTGAGCATCTTTTCATTTTTGTGATCTGTATGTCTTTGTGAGGTGTTTGTTCAGATTCTTTGCCCATTTTCTTTCTTTCTTTTTTTAAAGATTTTATTTATTTATTTGACAGAAATCACAAGCAGGCAGAGGCAGGCAGAGAGAGGAGGAAGCAGGCTCCCTGCTGAGCAGAGAGCCCGATGTGGGGCTCGATCCCAGGACTCTGGGATCATGACCTGAGCTGAAGGCAGAGGCCTTAACTCACTGAGCCACCCAGGTGCCCCTCTTTTTCTTTTTTTAAATTAAGTTCTACACCAAATGTGGGGCTTGAACCCAGAACCCTGAGATCAAGAGTCACATGCTTTACCAACTGAGCCAGCCAGCCAGGTGCCCCCGTTTGCTCATTTTTATTTATTTTTATTTATATATTTATTTATTTTTTCTTTAAATTTTGGGTTAAGAGTCCTTTTTCAGGTATTTGTTTTGTGAATATTTCACCAAGTCTGTAGCTTGTCTTTTCATTCTTTTAACAATGACTTTTGCAGTGCAGAAGTTTCCAATTCAATTTTTAAAATTATTTTTTATTTTTTAATTTTTGAAGTTTTAAATTTTAATTAAATTCAGCTTACCAGTTTTTCTTTCATGGGTTGCACTTTTGGTGGTGGATCTGAGAAATTATTGCCAAACCCAAGGTCACTTAGTTTTTCTCTATTTTACCTTCTAGTAGTTTTATAGTTTTGTGTTTTCCATTTAGAGCTATCCTTCATTTTGAGTTAATTTTTGTGATAGGTGTGAGGTCTGTGTTTAGATTCACTTTTTTGCGTGTAGTATCCATTTTTTCCAGCACCATTTTTAGAAGAGATAATCCTCCACTGTATTGCCTTTGCTCCTTTGTCAAAGATCAGTTTGATTATATTTGTGTGGGCCTATTTTTGGGCCTTCTGTTCTGTTCCATTGATCTATTTGTGTATTCTTTCACCTGTATCACACTGTCTTGATTACGGTAGCTTTATAGTGAGTCTTAAAGTTGAGTAGTGTAGTCCTCCGACTTTGTTCTTCTCTTTGAAGTATGTGTTGGCTATTCTGGTTCTTTTGCCTTTTCTTTCTTTCTTTCTAAGATTTTATTTATTTATTTTTGAGAGAGAGAGAGAGAGAAAGGGAGATGAGTGGGGGAGCGGGGCAAAGGATAAGCGGTCTCCCCACTGAGCAAGGAGCCTGATGCGGGACTCTCCTTCTGGCCTACTGCACGTCACCAGTGTGTCTCCTTAGAATAAATCTGTACAGTCTCATCTGGTACCCAGGCTTTTGTGGCTGTTGCCTGGGATTGCACCTGCATGGTTGCCTGGCTCTGGTGGCTGCAGGGCTTGTGTTTATGAGTCCCACAGGACTATAACAAACAGTTTTTAACTGACTATAGCCCTGAGGGCTCAATGCAGAGGGAGCAGATTAAAAAGCTCTGCTCTCAGTCTCCCTGAAAGATCTACTCTCATTCTTTAAAAGCTGCTGCCTGAAGGTCCAGCTTCTTATTAGCCTTCATCTAAATGCTGACTTAAGTCTTCCCATTTGGTTTTGTTGTTGTTGTTATTTTAAAAGATTTTATTTATTTATTTATTTGTCAGAGAGAGAGAGAGCACAAGCAGGCAGAGTGGCAGGCAGAGGCAGAGAGAGAAGCAGGCTCCCCGCTGAGCATGGAGCCCAATCCCTGACTCTATCCCAGGACCCCAGTCTCATGACCTGACCTGAAGGCAGCCACTTAACTGACTGAACCACCCAGGCATCTCAGGTCCTCCCCTTTGGGTCATTGACGTGTGTTGGCACATCCTTAGTTACTGGGCACCATTAAGAACAAAGAAGGTGGCTTTGCACAATCACAAAGATTTGAGAAACAGCCAGGACCTAGGACCTGGCTGAGTAGTAAGGTTTATCTATAGGAGACTACTATGTCTAGACTGGGAGAGGTGGATGTTTTATCCAGTACACAGAAATCAACAGAGTCAAGGAGAATGAAGAAACAGAGGAATATTTTCTGAACAAAAGAACAAGGTAAAACTTGAGAAACAGAGATAAGTGATTTACTTGATAAAGTCTTAAAAATAATGGTCATAATGTCAGTCACTGAGGTCAGAAATCCTTTAGAATTAAAGGAGTGATAAAGAATTTTCCAGACAAGCAAAAATTGAAGGAGTTCATTACCACTAGACCAGCCTTAAAAGAAATGTTAAAGGGATTTTTTCAAGCTGAAACTAAAGCATGGTAATTACTAACAGGAAAACATGAGTGTGTAAATCTCACTGGTAAAGTTAAATATATAGTTAAATTCGGTATTCTTTAATATTATAATGGTGATGGGTAAATCACTTATAAATCTAGTATGAAGGTTAAAAGAGATAAGTAAAAAATAACAAGCTACAATAATTTCTTAACGGGTATACAAGGTAAAAGGATGTAAATTTTGCCATAGAAAACATAAAATGAGGGGGTGTGTAAAAATATAGAGCTTTAGTGTACAGTTTAAGTTGTTATCAGCTTAAAATAGACTGTTGTAAATGTATTTTATATAAGCCTCATTGCAACTACAAAACTGAAACTTAAAAGATACACAAAAGAGAAAGTGAAAGGAATCTAAGCACACACTAAATAAAATCATCAAGTCATAAAGGAAGAGACAAAGGGAACAAGAAAAGAAGAAAGGAACTATAAAACAGCTAGAAAAATAGTTAACAAAATGGTAATAGTAAGTCCATATATATCAATAATGACTTTAAATATAAATGTACTAAATTTCTCCAATCAAAAGACAAAGTTGGTTAATGGATGAAAAGATAAGACCCAACTATATGCTGCCTACAGGAGATACCTGCTTTAAGAACACACACAGACTGAAAGAGATGTTAAAAGATACTCCATACAAATTGAAACCAAAAGAAAGCAGTGGTAGCTATACTTACATCAGATTAAATGGGTTTTAAGACAGATTCTCTAATGAGAACAAGGTCATTATAATGGTAATGTTGTCAGTCCAACATGTTGACAGTCCACAAGATGATATAACTTTTGCAAATATTTATGCACCCAACATAGGAGCTCTTAAATATATATAAAGTAAACAATAATAGGGAGAAATAGATGGCAACACAATAATGATTGGAGACTTCAGTACTCACTTTCAGTAGTGGATGGATCATTCAGACAGATACTCAGTAAGTAAACATTGGACTTAAAGTATACGCTAGACTAGACAGACTTAACAGACATTTACACAGTGTTCCATTTGACAGCAGAATACCCATTCTTTTTAACATACACAGAATATCTCCAGGATAGATAATATGTTAGGTCACAAAACAAGACTTAATAAACTTAAGAAGACTCAAAGCATATCAAACATCTTCTCTTTTCTTTTTTAGATTTTATTTATTTATTTGACAGAGAAAGCGGGAGAGAGCATGAGCCATGGGAGAGGCAGAGAGAGGGAGAAGCAGACTCCTCATTGAGCAGGGAGCCCAAAATGGGGCTGGATCCAGAACCCCTGTTAGCCACTCAAGCATCTTTTCTGACCACAATGGCATGAAAGTAAAAATCAGTTACAAGGAAAAATGGAAAATTCAGAAGTATATGGAGATTAAACAGCATTCTACTGAACAACCAATGGGTCAAAGAAGAAATCAGCATAGTATTTGAAGTCCTTGCCAGAGCAATTAGTCAAGAAAAAGAAATCAAGGGGTGCCTGGTTGGCTCAGTTGATTAAGTGTCTTACTCTTTTTTTTAAAGATTTGATTTGATTTGATTTGATTTATGTATTTATTTATCAGGCACCCCTAAGTGTCTTACTCTTGATCTCAGCTCAGGGCTTTATCGAAAGTTGTGAATTCAACCCCTCCATTGGGCCCCATGCTAGGCATGGAGCCTACTTAAAGAAAGAAAGAAACCAAAAGGCATCAAAATTGGAAATGAAGAACTAAAGTTATCACTGTTTGTGGATGATGTGATATTATATATACAAACCCTAAAGTCTCTATCAAAAAACTAATAGAACTGGGACGCCTGGGTGGCTCAGTGAGTTAAAGCTTCTGTCTTCAGATCAGGTCATGATCCCAGGGTCCTGGGATAGAGCCCCACATAGGGCTCTCTGCTCAGCGGGGAGTCTGCTTCTCCTATCTCTCTCTCTCTCTCTCTCTCTCTCTGCCTACTTGTGACCTCTGTCTGTCAAATAAATAATTAATAAAAAAGAATCTTTAAAAAAAACTATTAGAACTAATGAACAAATTCAGTAAAGTTGCAGAATACAAATAGATGTACAAAAATCTGCATTTGTATGCACTAATGAACTGTCAGAAAATGGGAATTTTAAAAATCCCATTTGTAATTGTATCAAAAAGAACAAAATACCTGGTAATAAATTTAAACAGGGAGGTAAAACTGAAAACTGAGACATTGATGAAAGAAATTGAAGAAGATACAAATAAATGGAAAGGTAATCTGTTCTCATGGTTTGGAAGCATTAATATTGTTAAAATGTGCATACTGCCCAAAGTGATCTACGATTTTTCAGTTCAGTGCAGTCTGTATCAAAATTCCAGTGACATTTTTCACAGAAAAATAAGTTTGAAAAAGTATGAGTAGAAAAAAAATCCTAAAATTAGTATGGAACTGCAAAATAACCCCAATAGTCGAAGCCATCTTTTTTTTTTTTTTTTAAGATTTTATTTATTTTCGCAAGAGTGAGAGAAAGTGTGTGCACACACAAGTGGGGGAAGGAACAGATGGAAAAGCAGTCTTCCTACTGAGCAGGGAGCCCTATGTGGGACTCGATCCCAGGACCCTGGGATCATGACCTTAGCTGAAGGCAGACACTTAACCAGCTGAGCCACCTAGGTACCCTAGTCTAAGCAATCCTGACAAAGAACAAAACTGGAAATATCACACTTACGGATTTTGGACCGTAAGACAAAATTACAGTAGTCAAAGCAGTATGGCATTGGGATAAAAACAGACACTTTGATCAATGGAACAGAATAAATGGTCAATTAATTTACAACAAAGGAGCCAAGAATATACAATAGAAAAGGGATAGTGTTTTCAATAAGTGGTGATAGTGTTTTCAATAAGATGGAGAGCACCTGGGTGGCTCAGTGGGTTAATAAGCCTCTGCCTTCGGCTCAGGTCATGATCTCAGGGTCCTGGAATCAAGCCCCAGGGAGCCTGCTTCCCCTCCCCAACCCCCACCTCCGTGCCTGCCTCTCTGACTACTTTTGATCTCTCTCTGTCGAATAAATAAATGAAATCTTAAAAAAAGAAAAAGTCATAATGGGAAAACTGGACCCCTGTCTTCTATCACCAGAATGAACTCAAAATTGATTATAGACTTTAATGTAAGACCTGAAACCACAAAACTTCTAGAAGAAAACACAGAGCATAAGCAAGTTGGTACTAGTCTTGACAGTGATTTTTAAAAATTTTAACAGCAGAAACAAAGACGACAAAAGCAAAACAAGTGGAATTACATCAAACTAAAAACCTTTTTTCCCCCTTTATTTATTTAGTGAGAGAGTGTGTGTATAGGAGTTGGGGTGGGGGTGGTGGAAGGGGAGAGGGAGGGAGGGAGAGGGAGAGAAAGAGAGAGAGAATCCCAAGCAGATTCCATGTGGAGCCGGATGCAGGGCTTGATCTCACAACACTAAGACCATGACCTGTGCGAGAATCAAGAGCTTCTGCATATCAAAGGGAGTCATCGATAAAATGAATAGACAAGCTCTGAATGGGATAAAATAGTTGCAAATCCTGTAGCTGATAAGTGGTTAATACCTAAAATATATAAACAATTCAAGTCAATAGGAAAAACATCTAATTAAAAATGGGCAGAGGAGGGCGCCTGGGTGGCTCAGTGGGTTAAGCCGCTGCCTTCAGCTCAGGTCATGATCTCAGGGTCCTGGGATCTAGTCCCGTATTGGGCTCTCTGCTCAGCAGGGAGTCGGCTTCCTTCTCTCTCTCTCTCTGCCTGCCTCTCTGCCTACTTGTGATCTCTCTCTGTCAAATAAATAAATAAAATCTTAAAAAAAAAAATGGGCAGAGGAACTGAAAAGACATTTTTCAAAGAAGACATACAGGTGGCCAACATGGATATGGAAAGATGATCAACATTATTAATCATCAGGGAAATGCAAATCAAAACCACAATAAAGTAATACTTCACACCTGTTAAAATGACTGCTATCAAAATGATAAGAAATACCAAGTGTTGGTGAGGATGTGGAGAAAAGGGAGCCCTTGTACACTGTTGGTAGAAATGTAAATTGGTACAGACACTGGGGAAGACAGTAGGGATGTTCCTCAAGAAATTAAAAATAAGAGTTATATGTATCCCCATGTTCATAGCAGCATTAAGTGCAATAGCCAAGACATGGAAACAACCTAAATGCCCATCAAAAGATAGACATATACACGCATACCCACATACACCCCCACAAAGATATTATTCAGCTATAAAAATAAATGAAATCCTGCCATTTGTGACAACATGGCCCTTGAGGGCATTATGCTAAGTGAAGTAAGACAGAGAAAGACAAAATACTGTGTGACCCACATACATGGAATCTAAAAAACCTGAACTCAGAGCAACAGATTGGAGTTGCCTGAGGCAGGAGGCAGGGGTAATAGTAGGTATAGGGGGGTTGTGAAGGTAGTTGAAAGGCACAGTAGTCCCCCACCTTACCTGTGATAGATAAGTTCCAAGACCCCCAGTGGATGCCTGAAATTATGGATAGTACTGTACCCTTTATATACTGTTTTTTCCTATATTACATACCTGTGATAACTTTTATCAGTTAGTTAACAACAACTAACAAGTAGCACAGTTATAATAATATACTATAGTAGATGATCTTACTCTCCTATATTCCCCTTTTTTTTATTATTATCTTTTAAAATTTTATTTATTTGAGAGAGAGTGCACAAGCAGAGGGAGTGGTAGAGGGAGAGGGAGAAGCAGGTTCCCCACTGAGCAGGGAGCCTGATGTGGGGCTCCATCCTGGCCGCCCGGATCATGACTCAAGCCAAACCCACCCAGGCACCCCTCCCCTTCTTATTCTTGTGACATTATGAGGTGGTCAAGTGCTTTACATGATGAGATGAAGTGGAGTGACACAGGCATTGTGACGTAGCCATAGGCTTCTATTGACTTTCTGATGATACAGCAGAAGAAAGATTACCTGCTCCCAGATGGAAGTTTACCATAGGTAACTGAAACTGGTTAAGGGAGACACGAGGAGACTTCTGTACAAACTTGGAGTTAGAAGATAATTAAGTTCTGGGGATGTAATATACTGCATGGTGACTATAGTTAATACTGTATTTTATATTTGAAATTGTTGAGGGTGTGATTGTAAATAAAACTGAAAAGTAATCATTAGATGAGAATAGACTGAACAGTGAGGGTAGGGTGGTAAGAATAGGAAACATTTGGGAGACATTAATAATTGGAATTGGTGGAAAAGAGAAACAGTAATAGTATCAGGACCTGATACTAAACATTGTTCTTCCCTTTAATAATAACACTCCTGAAATGTATTGCGACTAAAATAAATCAATTTTGGTCATTTGTTAGATTAATTAAAGTGATATTCTTAGTGTCCTTTTTTCTTTTAAGCTAAAATGAGTTATAAGACTTTTATTTGTCCTTAATTTGTCTTTTAATTTTTTTATTCTGTAATTCTTGATGGTCTTTTAGTGCGCGCACACACACACACACACAAGTATATGCACACATGCAGATACCATTTTTACTGAATATTTACTCAGTACCTTCTTTTAGTATGATACCACTCTTGAAACTTATCCTGTGTTCTATTTTTTTTTATTTTAAAGATTTTTATTTATTTATTTGAGAGAGAGACAGTGAGAGAGAGCATGAACGAGGAGAAGGTCAGAGGGAGAAGCAGACTCCCCATGGAGACTGGGAGCCTGATGTGGGACTCGATCCCAGGACTCCGGGATCATAACCTGAGCCGAAGGCAGTCGTCCAACCAACTGAGCCATCTAGGTGTCCCTATTTTTCTTTTCTTTTTTTTTTTTTTTTTAAGATTTTATTTGTTTATTTGAAAGAGCTTGGGCAGAGGGAGAAGCAAACTCCCCAGTGAGCAGGGAGGCGGACTGAAATCATGACCTCAGGGCAGATGCTTAACTGACTGAGCCACCCAGGTGCCCAAATTATCCCGTGTTCTAAACATCAGGTTAGGCTTGATGTCATTCTTTGAGGAGCTTACAGTGGGAATTTCAGGGATTGTGGTATTCCCTGTTGGCCACTTAGCAGGAGGGGAACTTTGCTTTGGGCTCTGGGAAGAATTTTCTTCCTTACCAAGAAACAGATACAGAGAAAGTCTTTTTGCTCTTGCCATTTCCTTTTTTTTGTTTTTTTTTTGTTTTGTTTTGTTTTTAAAGATTTTATGTAGTTATTTGACAGAGAGGGAACACAAGCAAGGGGAGTGGGAGAGGGAGAAGCAGGCTTCCCACGGAGCAGGGAGCCCCATGTGAGGCCCATGACCTGAGCCTAAAGCAGATGCTTTGATGACTGAACCACCCAGGTGCCCCTGCCCTTTGATTTTTGTTTTGGATACTGGAGTGAGAAATGATGTCTGAAGCTGAAACTTGTGACTGAGAGGCTGTACGCCTTTGCACCAAAGCCAGTAGATGGAGGAACACAGGAAAAGTGTGGTCACTTCAGAGACTCTTTAAACATTCACTTACCATATGATCTAGCAATCCTACACCTCTAAGCAATTTCATCGTAATTTATATCAGAAGAGAGAGACTTAGGCTTGAGTATCTCTTGTCTTGACTATCAACAAAGACTGGGTATGTTTTGACTTTAAAATTTAAATATTTACATGCCTTATTTTGGTGTTGCCAATATATGAGAATCTGAAATAACAAACTGTAATTCAGTGATTTATTTTCTCTTAACAGACTCACAGCTGTAATTCTTTAAACATTTTTTTTGGTGGTTTTATAATATGACTTAATTTTTTTTAGACTTCATACAGCTTCTCAAAATACTCTTACGTAAAGCAATAAAATAACTTTAGTCATTTCATTCATGATAGAGGACCATGCCTGTATCTTCCACAAAGCATTCATTGTTGCCTTTATAAAAGAGTGACTTCGAGCCAGATGACCCCTTGGTTTTAGCCTATTTCTTTTTTTTTTTTTTTAAGATTTTATTTATTTATTTGACAGAGAGAGATCACAAGTAGGCAGAGAGGTAGGCAGAGAGAGAGAGAGGAGGAAGCAGGCTCCCCGCTGAGCAGAGAGCCCGATGCGGGACTCGATCCCAGGACCCCAAGATCATGACCCGAGCCGAAGGCAGCGGCTTAACCCACTGAGCCACCCAGGCGCCCGGTTTTAGCCTATTTCTTTTGGATGTTGCTTCAGGGTGATAGGTACCAGAAAAGTTTCTCCCATTTCAATGTGATAGAATGCTCTAAGATGTCTTCGAGATACCTTCTAGGAAAACTTTTCACTGACCACTGTTGAAGATAGCCATATTCTTCAACTGTGTTATAAAACAGCTGATTTGGCATCAGTTCCCTACCCACAGTTTGATGAATTGGATTTTTTCATTTTACTATTAGCAATAATTCTTTAACCTACTGGAGAACTCTTATAATTTCCCAGTCAAGAAAGTCGTGCATGTAAATCTCTTTTTATTCAGTAAGTGTGGCTTTATTGACGAAGTGATGCCTTCTGGGAAGCGGTAAACCAGTTCCTGAAATGAATTATAACTTTTGATTATAAAGAATGTTTGCAGTGTTATACTTGAAAAAATATATTTCCTCTTAATTCAGGCATGCTTAAATTCATAAAAACTATTAGAATTAAGCTTCTTTTTTTCCCCAAGATTTTATTTACTTGACAGATAGAGAACACAACCAAGGAGAGTGTCAGGCAGAGGGAGAGAGAGAAACAGGCTCCATGCTGAACAGAGAGCCCAATGTGGGGCTCAACCCCAGGACCCTGGGACCATGACCTGAGCCAAAGGCAGATGCTTAGCTGACTGAGCCACCTAGGTTCCTGTAGAATTTAGCAAGTTAAGAACTTGCTGGCATGATTCTAAACATTTATCATAGCATTTACATGTTTAATAAGTTACAAGTAGTTGCAAAATGGCTTATTTACTAGAAAAAGAAACATTTTATTGCATTTATATATCTCTCCCTCTGTCGTTTTTTAACATATGGTTGACATGCAGTATTTGTTCCAAGTGTACAACATAGTGATTCAGCAATTACTTGCATTATGAAATGCTCACTACACTGTTACCATCTGTCACCATATGAAGTTACTACAATATTATTGACTGCATTCCTTATGCTGTACTTTTTATCCTTGTTGACCTACTTATTTTATAACTGGAAGTTTTTACCTCTTAATTTCCTTCACCTATTTTGCTCATCCCTTGAATCTCCCTCCCCTATGGCAACCACCAGTTTATTCTCTGTATTTATGAATCTGTTTGTTTATTTGTTCATTTGTTTTTTAGATTCCACATATAAGTGAAGTAATATGGTATTTGTCTTTCTCTGCCTTATTTCACTTTATATTAAGTTGCATGCTCTACAAATTTTAGCTTCTAGGTCCATACATGTTGTCACAAACTGGCAAGATTCCATTCTTTTTTTTTTTTTTAAGATTTTATTTATTTATTTGACAGACAGAGATCACAAGAGGCAGAGAGGCAGGCAGAGAGAGGAGAAAGCCGGCTCCCTACTGAGCAGGGAGCCCAATGCCAGGCTCGATCCCAGGACGCTGGGATCATGACCTGAGCTGAAGGCAGAGGCTTTAACCCACTGAGCCACCCAGGCGCCCCAAGATTCCATTCTTTTAAATACCTTATATTTCATTACACACACACACACCCATCTTCTTTATCCATTCACCTATCAATGGAAACTTAGGTTGCTTCCACATCTTGGCTAATTGTAAAAAATGCTACAGTAGACATGGGGTATATGTATCTTTCTGAATTAGTGTTTTTGTTTTCTTCAGGTAAATACCCAGAAGTGGATTACTGGGTCATATGGTATTTCTGCTTTTAATTTTTAAAGGAATCTCCATACTGTTTTCCAGAGTTGCTACACCCATTTACATTCCCACAAACAATATACAGGGGTTTCTTTTTCTCCACATTCTTGCCAGTTTTTGTTGGCATATCTTTTTTTTTAAGATTTTATTTTATTTTTTAAGGATTTTATTTATTTGAGATAAGAAAAGAGA
Organism: Mustela putorius furo; assembly: GCF_011764305.1. Classification (NCBI taxonomy): domain Eukaryota; kingdom Metazoa; phylum Chordata; class Mammalia; order Carnivora; family Mustelidae; genus Mustela; species Mustela putorius. Next base: position 7,970,301 of record NW_025422045.1, on the reverse strand, counting down.
GAGCTCACAAGCAGGCGGAAGGGAGAGAGGGAAAGGAAGAAGCAGACTCCCTGCTGATCAGGGAGCCTGACCTGGGCTTGATCCTGGGACCCCAGACTCATGACCTGAGCCAACGGCAGATGCTTAACCAACTGAGCCACCCAAGTGCTCCAAGATTTTATTTTTAGGTAATCTCTACACTGAACGTGAGTCTTGAACTCACAACCCTGAGATCAAGAGTTGCATGCTCTACTGATTGAGCCAACCAAGTGCCCCATTCTTGTCTTTTTGGTACTGGGTATTCTGACTGCTGTGAGGGGATATCTCATTGTGGTGTTGATTTGCATTTCCTTGATTAGTGATATTGAGCCTCTTTTCATATGCCTGCTTGTCTTCTTTGGAAAAATGTCTGTTCAGGTTTTCTGCCCATTATTTAATCAGGGTATTTTGTTTTTAGGCATTGATTTATATGAGTTCTTCATATATTTTGGGTATTAACCCTTATTGGTTATATCATTTGTAAATATCTTCTGTCATTCAGTAGATTACCTTTTTGTTTTGTTAATGGTTTCCTTTGCTGTGGAAAAGCTTTTCAGTTTAGTTCCAATAGTTTATTTTTGCTTTTGTTTCCTTCATCTAAGGGGACAAATCCAGAAAAATACTGCTGAAGGTTGATACCCAAAAGTTTACTGCCTCTCTGTGTGTATGTGTGTGTTTTGTTCGCTTTTAGGAGTTCTCTGGTTTCAAGTCTTACATTTAGAAATTTAATCTATTTTGAGTTTATTTTTGTGTATGGTGAAAAAAAGTGGAATTTCCCCCTTTTTTTACTGTAAAAAAGAAAAAGGACAAATCATATATTTTGTCTTTTACTGCTATCTTTGGAAGTCTTTTTTTTTTTTAAGACTTTATTTATTTATTTGAGAGTGAGAGCATGAGAGGGGAGAAGGTCAGAGGGAGCAGCAGACTCCCCTTGGAGCTGGGAGCCTGATGCAGGACTTGATCCTGGGACTCCAGGATCATGAGCTGTTGCTTAACCAGCTGAGCCACCCAGGCGCCCTGGAAGTCATTTTTTAAAAATAAAGTTAAAGTATAACTTGATGTTTACCTTGGATGTTAAATTTGACCTGGTTCTTTTTTTTTTCTTTAAAGTTTTATATATTTAATTAATTAATTTATTATGAACCCCAGGATCATGACCTGAGCTGAAGGTAGACACTTAACCAACTGAGCCACCAGGTGCCCCCTATTTGACCTGATTCCTCTTTTTTTTTTTAAAGATATTTATTTATTTATTTGACAGAGAGAGAGAGAGAGAGAGAGAGATCACAAGTAGGCAGAGAGGTAAGCAGAGAGAGAGTCGGAAGCAGGCTCCCCGGTGAACAGAGTCCAATTCTGGGCTCGATCCCAGGACCCTGGGATCATGACCTAAGCTGAAGGCAGAGGCTTTAACCCACTGAGCCACCCAGGCATCCCTGACTTGCTTGATTCTTGAGCTAACTTTCTCATACGTTATCTGCTACTAATTGAAAATAAATCATTTAATATCCTTGTGAAATAGAAAGCCTATCGTGTCTTAACACTAATGACTTGAAATGAAACCATACCAGCTTCTTTCTAGATGAATTCTAAGAGTTTTTAGGGTTAATCAGGATTCTCTTGTACCATTTTGTGTAAATATTTGGCTATGTCATTGAAAATCTGTTTTCTATTAAGCAAGACCATCATAATTGTTATTCAGTATTTGTTAATTACCAATTATATGTAAGAAACAAAAGGAGATATGATATGATCCCTAACTTAAAAGGCTCATAACCAAATAGAATATGGAGTACATATCAATATAATCTGGTACATGGTAAATTGCAGATGTACACATAGTATACACAGTGGTGCTCCAAGTGTTGATTATGAATTGGTTATAAAAGTTTTCATAAGGGCCATAGGATGTGAGTCAGGCCTTTAAGACGGAAGAGGCCATTCTAGGTATAAGGGCCAACAATGGATGCTCCTTGTGTTTATGTGGTAACTTTAAAAAAAAATTAATTTTTAATTAACATATAATGTATTATTTGTTTCAGGGGTACAGGTCTGTGACTCATCAATCTTACATAAAACACAGCTCCCACCACAACACATACCCTCCCCAATGTCCATCACCCAGCAACCCCCTTCCCCCAACTCCGTTCCACTCCAGCAACCTTCAGTTGTTTATAGAAGTTAAGAGTCTCTTATGGTTTGCCTCCCTCTCTGGTTCATCTTGTTTCATTTTTCCCTTTCTTCCCCTGTGATCCTCTGCTTTGTTTCTCAAATTCCACGTATCAGTGAGATCGTATGATAATTGTCTTTCTCTGATTGACTTATTTCACTTAGCCTAATACCATCTAGTTCCATCCCCATCATTGCAAATGTCAATATTTTTTGATGGCTGCATAATATTCCTGTGTGTGTGTGTGTATATATGTATATGTATATATACATATATATATATAGTGTAACTTTTTAATACAAGAATTAAAATAGGGAGTTTAATAGTAAAGGAATTCAAATGACAAGCTAAAGAGTTTGCAATAAGGAGGTAGAAAATAGGTGTGAGCAGTGGGTGGTGATAAAGAAATAGGATTTTGAAAAATTGTTCAATCAGTTTGATTTCTTAAATGAGAAGTGCCATATAAAAGTAGTATTAAGTATTATTCATCTTTCATAGTTACAGGTTAGACCATGCTCATGTCGCATGCATATATTAGAAAACTGGTTTCTTAAATGTAAGTTTTTTCCATGTTTGTGGGAGTTAAAGTGATTCTTCTGGGCTACAAGCAGGTGTTAAAAACATCCTTTTCTCAGCTGAACATGATTTTTGCAGGGTTCTAACATGGCAAGTACTATATGTTTTTCTATACATACATGCAAGTATACATGGAAATGATGTATGTGATTACTCCACATAATGTTTCATGAGTTTAAGCGCAATGGAGAAAGTTAGTGACAAGTATAAAAATAACCTCCATCTGTTAGAGTGAACACATATGAAAAGTATGAAGAGCAATAGATAAGGAAGTACACTTTTCCAAATCTTATAAATGAAACTATTACACTAGTGATAATTTATGAAAATTTGGTAGTTAGTTGAAATAGCTCAGAATTGTGTGGATAGGCTAAGATCCATCTTTTTCCTGTCTTCAGAGAGATTTATAAGGGAAGAAAATCTAGCCTGACAGTTTCTCATACAAAGACACATACTTGCACCAGTTAAGACAGAACATTTTAAGTTTTATTTCCCTTCTCTTACTAAGACTGTTTGAAGGACTTTTAGTAAACAACAAAGATAACTGGAGGATATTAAATACAATTGCAAAGCTTCAGTCTAGGACTGCTTAGTATCACTAGGGTTTTGGGAAGTTTTTTATAGAACTAGTTTGTGTCATCAGTAACTTGGATTGGATTGTGTTGTTGCTGTCAGTGCTTGGTAATGGTGGGGATGGAGGAGGTGGGACGGAAAGGAAATTCATTTGTGATAGGTTCTGTACAAAATTGAAGGAAGAGCTTTTAATTGTCCACAGTTTATTTAACTAGACTTAACCCCACTTTTTCTTTCTGTTGGCCAGTGATGAAAAAGGGAGCAAATAGCTTTCTTGTGGGTCATATGTACAGTACTAGAAGATAGCATTTATGTATGTGTATATATATGTACTTAAATACATACGTATATTATGTGTGTGAGTAGGTTACACTCCCAGTGTGGAGGCCAACAGAGGGCTTGAACTCATGATCCTGAAATCAAGAATTGGATTCTTAACCTACTGTGGCACCTAGGCACTCCAGAGATAGAATTTTATATTAAAGGATTGCATATTCCCTTAGCTGCCGTGGGCTGTAGCTTTGAGCTTATGCTACCAGATGAAGAACTAGTCCAGATGGCTAAACTGTTGGAAAGTATAAAACCAAAACCCATATCAGGAAGCTATCCACTTTGTTCATTTTTGGATAAGATCCATTCTAATTAGTGGTAACTTTCTGAATTTGTTTTAAAATTTAATTTTTAACTCTATGTGTTTTTATTTTTACCTAGGTTACCAAATATCCTCCTATGTTTGAGATCCACAGACTACATGTCCTACAAGAACAAATCAATGATTTTTCATCTCCTGGAGATACATTAGAAACATAAATATGGTGTCAAAAGATCTCCTTACTTTTCTCTGACTACGGTTTATTTGGATGTACTTTTGTATTGAAGAGAATTATACGGACTGAGGCTACTCGTGCAGAGAGACTGTCGTGTAAAATCATGGACCATCCTAGTAGGGAGAAGGATGAAAGACAACGGACAACTAAACCCATGGCACAAAGGAGTACACACTGTCCCCGACCGTCTGGCACCTCAACGTCCTCTGGGGTTCTTATGGTGGGACCCAACTTCAGAGTTGGCAAGAAGATAGGGTGTGGGAACTTTGGAGAGCTCAGATTAGGTAAGGACTTGGTTTTATCAGTGACTTCCAACAATGACAGCTTTGGTGTGTTTAAGATAAGCAGTTATAATTTCATGAGAAATTATCTTAAGGAGGACTTGTTATTATAAGAACTAAAGAATTTGTGAAGGGGACTATAGTCATTATCAGTTATAATTTGTATCCAAGGTTCATCTCTGTATGATAGACTTTTAAATTTATCATCAATTCTGAGATTTTATGATGTAGGGAGCACTATATACAGATATCAATAAAATGAAAAGTCTGATTTAGTTGGTCTGAGAGGTAGACCAAAGTTCTTTTTAACAAACTTCAGGTGACCTAGATGTTGTTGGTCCTTGAACCACACTCTAAGAAGGGAGTAAGGTCTTGCTTTAATTCTGACTCTACCCCTGATAAGGAATAAATCCTTAATGAGTAATACCCAGACTTAGTCTATAAGGATATACTTCCTGTTCAGAGAGGCTTTCCAACTGATACTATGTTTGCATTCTTCCTGGAAATATCAACGTCAGGATTGAGCTAAAACTCCAGGGAGAAATTATGCGATTTTATTTCCCAACCAGGGAAATGGATTTTTTAATTTCAAGTATGAATTTGTGAGTATGATTATGAAAAATGACAAAACCAACCAGTTTGAAGATGTGAAATTGGGAAGAAGATACAGTAGGTATTTATAAGATTTTCAGTGGCCGTCCCTGGATGAATTGGGAAGAGAAAATGAAAGATCTTGTATGAAGTTGGACATCAGCTTGGAGAATGTAAAGAGGTTGCCTTTTAGGCTAAAGTGTTTGCTTTTTCTCCATAGCTGTTATCGGTAAGGATGATTATAAAGACCCATTGTAAGAGACTCTGCTCCTTGAGGGAACAGGAGAACAGGAGTGTGGAAGGGTAACATGATTATTGTTTGTCACCTTTTCTTCTTCTGTTCTGCGGAAGAAGGGAAAAATGTTGTCTCGGGTCCCCCATAGAGAGAATCAGGGAAGCATCACTGCACTAGTGAGAGATCACTGGGTGTACAGTTCAGTTTAAGGATTCTGAGTATGAATTTATTTTTACTGGTAGAAGGCCAGCAGCCTGGAATTTTAAAACCTGACTAGTGTAATGGAAGGCTCTTTATATTTAGCGATGTTCGAGTTAGCAAATCTAGCAGATGCTACTGAGAATAGGAGTAAGATGTGTAATTTCACACTGCTTGAGTTCCTAGCAACTACTGAGTTGTTTTAGCAGCTAGTTTCGTGAATATTCATTTATGTAGTGGATTGACTTTGCTCTAACATCACAGTAGTAACTTGAATTAAATAGATTATGACATAAACATCCACAGAATTACTACTGAGAAGCAGTTTGATGCATATGAATTCTTGCTTTCTCAGAACATCATAAAATTGTTTGATTTCTCTATAGGTAAAGGAAAACTTCAGTCAGTAAAAACTGGAAATCTGTCTTATTTAATTATTTATATTAGATGATCTTTAAGTTTACATGGAAATAGAAAAACTTAGTGAGTTAAAAGGATAAATTTGTTCCCATATGTATTTCAGAGTCCTTACGTGAATTTAGGATAATTTTGGTAGTTCTCATTTTGGCTTTGTAATCTGTAGAAAGACTTCTCTTTCTTTTGAAGTGGTTTTACTCTTTTGTGCTTATCAAGTTTTCATTAGCCCTGGGACGATATTGTCATGACATTGTATGCAGGAATACTTTTTTATCAACAGAAACCAGAAAACAAATTTCCAGAATCATTTGACATCTTCTTAACAACAGGGTATGCTATATACTCCATTCCACTGTTCTTTGGGTATGATTTTCGTAAGTAGGAGATTGTGCAGACAACAGATGATATAAACTAGAAATTGCATACTCAAGACAGGTACAGATGGGCCTTCACCAAGGCTGCCACTTACAAGGCCATGCTTTCTTCTCCGTATTCATTTCTTTATCTAGCCACACTGTCTCTCTGGCCCTCACATAGCCAAATGCATTTATGCTTTCAGACCTTTTGTACTTAAGGTTCCTTCTACTACAGAATTCTTCCCCCAAATTTTGCTTAGGTGGTTGCTTCTCATCCTTGAGGCTTTACCTTTTCTTTCCTTCTCAGAGAAACCTTCAGTGATTTCTTCCCCACCTCCATTTAAAATGGCACATTTCTCTCCTAGCTATGAAGCCAAACTTTATTTTATTTAATTTAGTTTTTTATTCATAAGATTTTTTTTTTTTTTTTTTTTTAGATTTTATTTATTTATCAGAGAGAGAGAGGGGGAGAGAGCGAGCACAGGCAGACAGACTGGCAGGCAGAGGCAGAGGGAGAAGCAGGCTCCCTGCTGAGCAAGGAGCCCGATGTGGGACTCGATCCCAGGACGCTGGGATCATGACCTGAGCCGAAGGCAGCTGCTTAACCAACTGAGCCACCCAGGCGTCCCATATTTTATTTAATTTAGTTTTTAAAAAGATTTTATTTATTTATTCACTTGACAGACAGAGAGCACAAGTAGGCAGAGAGGCAGGCAGAGAGAGGTGGGTAAGTAGGTTCCCTGCTGAGCAGGGCTCAATGCAAGGACCCTGGGATCATGACCTGAGCCGAAGGCAGAAGCTTAACCCACTGAGCCATCCAGGCACCCCCAAACACTTTATTTTAGTCATCACATTGATAAACTACCTGAAATGATTTATTTGTGTTTATTTACCTGCTAATTGTCTCTCCTTATTTGAATATAACCTCCTTGGAGGGTGGGGATTCTATCTGTGTTATTTACTGTTGTTAATCTGTGGATTGGATAGATAGATAGCCAGATGAACAGGAAGAGAGAGAAAAAAAAAACACAAACAAACATAGCTTCCTTCAGGCTCCTGGTATGTGGGGGTGGGGGTGATGGTAGGAAGTGGCCTTAGTACCACTGATTTAGGAGACCTCTGGATTCCAGGTAGAGAAATAAAGAAAATAATGCAGTGTTAGTACATTTTGGTTCTCTGCAAAACTGTTTCTACCCCATCATTCATTTAACAAAAATTTTTCTTTTAAGATTTTATTATTTATTTGAGAGAGGGTGAGAGAGAGCTTGAGCAGAGGGAAAGGGAGAAGCAAGATCTCTGCTAAGCAGGGGGTCTGACATAGGACTTGATCCCAGGAGCTCAAGATCATACCCTGAGCCGAAGGAAGACAGTTAACGGACTAAGCCACCCAGGTGCACCTTAACAAACATTTTTTGAGTAATTACTAACTACTGGACTTTGGGAAAGATAGAAAGAATAACAAAATGTAGTTTCTGTCCTCAAGAATCTGTCTCACAGTCTACTGGTAGAAAGAAAAAAAAACAAATTATAACACGAAGTGATAACTATTATATTAAAAACTGCTTTAGCAGAGGTTAATGAAGATTTCAGAAAGGAAGCATTATTTGAGAATAGGACTAGACTTCCACTGGTGGGCACGAGGAAGAAGGGCTCTCCAGCAGTAGGAACACGAAACATCAGAGTAGCAACTGGTTAACCCAGCAACATGACTGGGTTAATGGATGTGAAATAAAAGAAGTAATAGATGACTCCATCAGGGAGGTTGGGGCCAGATTGTGAAGTGTTTAGATGGTACTAAAGCATTTGGACGTTATCCTGTAGGTAGCGGAGTAGAATCATCACGGGTTTTACAACCCAAGAGTAGCATGATCTGGTTTGTATTCTAGATGGAAAGATAATTCAGGTGGTTGTAAGATTAGATCAGATAAGAAAGAGATTGACATCTTGTGAATTTTGCTCTAATTGTAAAACTTGTCACATTGTATTTTCTTCCCCCATGTCTCTGCCTCAAGATTAGCTTGATGGTAGTACTTTGCTTCATTAATCTCTATATTCTCAGCTCCTTTTTACTGTGTATGGCATATAATATATATTTAAGAAATATTAATGGGTACTTAAGAAATATTTATTTGGCTTTACAGTCGAAGTCAGAAATGGCCAGACCTGCCTTAGCTTTTAGCTCTGAAAATGGCAGTGAGATGGAGAGAAAGGGATGAATTAGGGAGAAATTTCAGAAGTAGATTGTAGGCAGGATTTGACCCCCGATATTTGAGGGAAAGCTTTCAAAGACAACTGAATTTGCCAGCTTGGAGAGACCAAATGAATGAAGAAACTTTTAATGTCAAAAGGAAATACAGGATTAGAGTTGGTGGAAGGGAAGACAGGTAGTTAATACACTGACTTTGAGGAGTGTGCAGCACATAAGCAAAAATGTGAATCTGAGACTAAGAAAATTTTAGGCTTGAGGTAGGGATAAGGAGGTCATCACTATGTCTGTGTTAATGGACACGCAGTCACAGATGATGAGATGATACTTTATGGAGTTTGTATGAGTGGAAGAAAGGTGCATTTAAGGGATGCTGGAAGAGGAAGGGCTTGAAGAGTAGTGAGGTTGAAAAGTCAGAAGTTTTTTCAAATTTTACTTCAGAAATTTCTCCAGGGGTATCTGGGTGGCTCAGTTGGTGGAGCATGCAACTCTTGATCTAAGGGTTGTGAGTTCAAGCCCCATGGTGGATATAGAAATTACTTAAAAATAATATCTTTTAAAAAAAATGTTTATCCAAAGATAACCACTAATTTTATTTAATTTAATTTTCTAGAATGTATATCAGGACATATTTTAGAAATATAATCAAACTGTAGTATAAACGTGTCTTTATCACTTAATATAACACGGATTTCTTTTTTCAGTTTAAATACAGATCATTCTTGGGGTGCCTGGTGCCTCAGTTGGTTAAGCGTCTACCTTCTGCTCAGGTCATTATCCCAGCATCCTGAGCTTGAGCCCTACATCTGGCTCTCTGCTCAGTAGAGAGCCTGCTTCCCCCTCTCCCTCTGCTGCTCCCCCTGCTTGTGCTCTGTGCCTCTCTCTCTGTGAAATAAATAAATAAGAATCTTTTTAAAAAATAAAAAATACAGATTTTTCTTTTTTTGAGAGAGAGAGCACACATGTGAAATGGCAGGGGAGCAGAGAGAGCGAGCTCCATGCCCAGCGCAAAGCCCTGTTCCAGCTCCATCTCAAGACCCTGAGATCACCACCTGAGCCGAAACCAAGTGTCAGACGCTTAACCAACTGAGCCATCCAGGCATCCCTAGATCATTCATTTTTAATGTCTGTAGTTATTCTGTAATTTAGCCCATTTATATTTACATATTAATTGTTTCTGTCTTTTCATATTATAAATGATACTGTACTGAGCATCCTAATAGATGCCTATGGTAGTACATCCTTATTGTATAGACTTGGCTAATTATTTTCTTAGGGTAAATCTGGGAAGTGTACACTCTGAGTCAAAGGATATACATATTTGTGATTTTGTTACATATTGGAAATTGGCTCCATAGAAAGATGGCTTCTCTTTTCTTTCTGCCTGTGTGTGCATGCATGTGCATGGGTGATTCTTTCCCTGCCCCTTCAAAAGCCTTGAACATTACTGAGAATCTTTTGATGTATGCTAATCTGATAGGGTAAATGGTGTCTTATTAAATATGTATAGATTCATGGGTAAAGTTAAATGTCTTTATACATTGATTTATATTTTTTCTTTTAAGAGTTGCTTCTTTCTGGCCTTTGCCTCTTTCTTATTGGAAAGATTGTTTCTGTGGCATCTTACCTGTGTATATTGCCTCAATAGATAAGGGAATTTTGAAGATTCGAGAAAGGAAGATTGATGAAGGATGATTGTGAATAAAAGGTTGGAGGATACAGTGGAGTGGAAATACATGTGCAAGCTGTTTTTTATTAATTGAGAAATATGGGTCTATTTTGAGGCCTTTTTTTTTTTTTTAAGGATTTTATTTATTTATTTGTCAGAGAGCAAGCGAGAGCGAGCGAGAGCGAGCACAGGCAGACAGAATGGCAGGCAGAGTCAGAGGGAGAAGCAGGCTCCCTGCGGAGCAAGGAGCCCGATGTGGGACTCGATCCCAGGACGCTGGGATCATGACCTGAGCTGAAGGCAGCTGCTTAACCAACTGAGCCACCCAGGCATCCCTATTTTGAGGCCTTTTTAAAAAATTTTTTTGAGTATTCTGAATCAGGCCTGGAAAGAATCATGTAAACATTAAGTTGTGACTGATTCTCTTCCTCTAGAATTAAGAAAACCTTGTCTACATTTAATATAGTCTACAAGTAAATGGCTAATGGCTTGTTTTTCTTTTTAGTTGTAAGAATAAGTAGATGATACTTCTTACCCTTCCTAATATGTGCCTATGTTAATGGGAGACCCTTTAGACTAGACAGTGTTGCATATAATTTTAATAATCTTCATATTATCCTTGTGAAATAGGACATTGTTAGAGAATCTTTTTACTTGCAAATAAGAAAATGGAGGCGCAAGGAATTCTTTTTAATTCATTCATTCATTCATTCATTCATTTGTTTGTTTGTTTTTGCTGTTTTTCATCTTTGGTACCTGATGAAATACACAAAAGTACATCATTAACACAGAAGAATGTTTTTGACAAAAGTAAATTGGCCAAGGGTAGCAACTTGTCCTTTGTCACCCTCCCTTCTAAAATAAGATACTTATTATTTCTGTGACTAAAATAGGGTGTACATGACAACATCTTTGCATATTTTTCTTTCCTTACCTGAATTACTTATCTGTCATTAATGAAGTTAATTTGAATTTTAACTTCATCTTTTACCAGCCACTTCTGTATTTGGCAGTTATGATCATTAACAGTTTACAGATGCATATTTTCTAAAACCCTTCATTTCATATTCTGTCCCACAAGCCCTTAAAGCCCTTATTTCCCACTGTGAGAGAATGGGAAATGAAGAATGAGAAGATAGGATTCTCACCTATATACTGAGTTTTCAATAAGATTATGTTTAAAAGATACCAATCTGCTGAGTTAAAATTTTTAAGATTGGGGACGCCTGGGTTGGTTAAGCGACTCTCTTCAGCTCAGGTCATGCCAGGATCAAGTCCCATATCAGACTCCCTGCTGAGCAGGGAGTCGGCTTCTCCCTCTGACCCTCCCACCACTTCTCATGCTCATTCTCTCACACTCTCTCTCTCAAATAAATCTTTAAAAAAAATTTTTTTTAAGATTCTATTTATTTATTTATTTGAGAGAGAGCACTTATGAGCAAGAGGGAGGGGGCAGAGGGAGAGGAAGAAAGGGTCTTAATCAGCCTCTGCACTGAGTGCATAGTCCCACATGGGGCTCAGTCCCACAACACCCAGGTCATGACCTGGGCCGAAAAAAAGAGCTGGACACTTAACCGACTACACCACCCACGTACCCCTTTGCTGTATTAAATTTTTTTTTGAAAATCATTTATCTGAAAGAATATAGGCTTAAGATAAAATTTAAAAGTGTTTAGTTGAAAGTGAAAGCATTATAAAATGAAATATTACTTTTTATTCATAGTTTCTTAATAAATCTATTAATTAATCTATTTTGAACAAATAGAACTAAGTCTGGATCAGCCCAAAGCTATGCCACCAATGAAACAGAAACAGCTGTGTTGTGCTTTTACAGCATTGTTAAGGTTTTCCTATACATTTGCAAACTCGTAGCATGTTTGGATGGAACAAACTAAAACAAGGTTAGAAGTCATGTCATTACTCTCTTTCCCAAGTGGTTAGAGTCCTGGAGTCATATTGCCTTTTGAAGTTTTTTCCCCCTTTTTAAAGATGAGAGTAATAATATCTTTACAGATTAGTTAGGAGCTATAATTCCCATAGTATATATAATCACATAATACAGTGGCTGATACATAGTGAGCATTTATATACATAATACAAATATTGTTTAAACTTTTGTTTTAATTTTTCCCAACCTTATATGAAGATTTTCAAATTTTTACTAAAAAGTAAAAAGGATAGGATGGTGATTATCCATAATATACTATTACCTAGATTTACCAGTTGTTAATATTTTGTCCCATATGCTTTATATCTTTGGGGATATGTGTGTACATTTTTGTGTGTGTGTGAGTGTATGAATGTGTGTCTCTGCTTGCACCATTCAAAGTAAGTTGTAGACCTGACAAAATACCTTCCCCTCTCAGGGATGTTTATGGCCCCACTTCACAGGTGTGTAACAGATTATATCCTTTGTTTTGCTTCAGCGGTATGTTGTGGAGGGCTTTAATTTAAAATTATGATTCCAGAAATAAGGCATTTTTATTTTTTTGAAAAAGCTACAAATAAATATAAAATTCTTGTTCTTAGTAATATGATAGTTTTACTTTCTTTTGAAATTACACCCTGTTGGTTCTAACTCAAGCAGAGGTTGTACAATTAAACAGCTTTAACAGATCTTGAGGAAGAATTTTTTTTTTTGGTCGGCATAATCCATCAAAAATGGTAGGAGTCAAGCATTTCAACCATATTCGCTGACACACAGTCTGCATCACATTAATACAACAATTTTAGAAGAGTCGCGGATAGGATTCTTACAGGATTATTCATCTTGGCTGGTTCATAAAGAAAATTAAATGGTGAAGTTTTGAGGATTGCTGAAACCACTCTGGAACTGTATGAGCGGGATTATGAAATGAAGATGATTTTGGATTTGATTATGAGGAGAGTTCAGAATCAATATTTACTTGATGCCATCATGCATCCTAAGGAGAAAACTGTCTGAACTTAGACTTTTCCAAAAAGGCAAAGCTTTTATCAAAGGAAGTGGAGTTTACTGCCAGTCATAGTGGACTCTTCAATGAGTAGATCATGTTAGATTAATATAGTTTTTTCCTGAGTTGGGGTTATTAGGGCAAGATATTGCTATAGACATATATTTTTATGATCTAAATTTTTAAGAGCATGAGCAAGGAGAAGGTCAGAGGGAGAAGCAGACTCCCCATGGAGCTGGGAGCCCAATGCGGGACTCGATCCTGGGACTCCGGGATCATGACCTGAGCTGAAGGCAGTCATCCAACCAACTGAGCCACCCAGGAGTCCCTTAAGTGTTATTTTTTAAGTAATCTCTACACCCAGTGTGGGGCTCAAACTCACAACCCTGAGATCCAGAGTCACATACTCTACCAGTTGAGCCAGTCAGGTGCCCCTTTTATAATCTGATTTTAATGAAAACAATTATATGGCATAGGTTGTGAAATCCTGATCTCTACAGGCAAGCATTTCAACTCTTTTAACAATGTCCTCTAGGTACCTTCTTTCTTCTAAGTGTTATTAAAGATTGTTTTTATTTTTCTGGTGTACATCATCCCAGTCACTCCCCACCTTCTCCCAACATACTAACGTTACACTTTTTGTTTAAACTATTTTTCTACATTTATAGTGTTATGGTTGTGAAAATACTGTTCACAACTGAACTATGAGAGCACTGTTATTATATTTTCTTTCACGTACATCTTCATCCCCCTTCCCTCAGAATTAAAAATTACTGATACTTGATTTTTAAAGACTTTTCTTAGTTATCCACATATCTTTCATTAATCCTTCTCAAGTTTCCAACGGAATTGTAAACTTTCTATCAATATCATTAGGCAGTCTTAGCATTAAGATTCCTCCTTTGCCGTATATGTCTGCTTTCTCAGGTCTTGTCTGTTTAGTACTTCTGAAGGTTGATGTCTTCAGTCTGCTGTTTTCTCACCAACTTACACCTGTCTGGTTTTTTTGGTCGTTTCAGTGGGGTTTTAGAGAGGACTAGAACTAAATGCCTCTTTTTTAAGCTACCATGTTAAGTCAACTCTCTCTATGTGTCATACATTTTTTATTCAGCAAGGCATTTATTTGACAGACTTTGAGATATCCTAGTGACATATAAAAATGTGAGCTAGCTGCTAAGATAGTTAAGTAGATTTGTAGTTGTTTTAACAATCATCAACAGAGAGCATTTGTTAGTGGATTGTTGTCATCATTAATGCTATATAAACTCCAGACTGACAAAAGTAAGAGTTTCTTAAGTTTTTGGCCTGTGAGGAACCTTGGCATTGCCTAGTCCAACCTTCATCTTTTTAAAGATGAGAGAGACTAGAGACTAAATGACTTGGTCAAAGTAAAATAAACTAGTTTGCCACACAGTTGCAACCAGAGCCCAGATCTGGGACATCCCAAACAGTTTGTTTCCATTCTGTACTATGTAATCTCACCACCTGTCACTTACTTACGTGGGTGGTTAAAATACCACATGAGATAAAAAAATTAAAAGGGCATTAGAATAAATATCTCATTCCAAAGATGATAGTCATTGACATTTAGTACAATTACCTGTTACTAGGGAAAAAAATACAAAGTATAAAATGGTAGCCAAAAATCTTCTCTTTAAGTAAAATTCTTTAGTTTCTCTGGTGGACCATTCCAAACTTTAATCTTTAAGGATTTTTCTGGGAGGTGAGGAAGGAAAACATTGGCGAATTAATTAATTATTATTATTTTAATTTTTAATTTTTTTGCAAAGTATGTATTTTAGAATTTAGAGTAAAATCAAAGTGGAGGAGGACATTGTAAACATTGTACATTATTCTACCCTGAGCTTTTTATTTGAAGAAGGTTCAGGGGGAAGTGAGGCTAGAGATGTCCGCAGTCCATTCTTGACTAAGTGTGGGCCATGATGTAGTTTTTGCACTTTTATTCCGTAGGTAGGAAAAAATCCTGGAAAGGTATTATATGTCATCCTTCCCCCTTGCTGGAGACCATAAATTAATAAGAACTTCTGATCTCATTTTTCCATCCCACCACAAAAAATGATTTTTCTTAAAAAATTGAAAAGCATTTAATTTTTATATTGTAAAGATTTTATTGATTTGTCGATTTATTGATTGATTTTTTAAAAAAGATTTTTAAAATCTTTTTGAGGTGGTAATGCTACTTTTTCTATTTTTATCTTATAAACTACTTCAGGGATTAATTAATCTAAATAATTTTTAAAAATCTAAATAATAATTAGATGGTTTAGATTTGAACATCCAGAAATTCCAAATCATGAAGGTAGTTTTGTATTGTTTTTGTTTCAGTAGACAGAATTATAACATCACAGAAAAATAGAGCAAAGTCTTTGTTCTGTCATATGTATATGTATGTACATATATATGTATATATATGTATGCACCTTGGCTAAACAAATTTGGAGATGCTTTGGGATTCTGCTTTTTTTTTTTTTTTTAAGATTTTATTTATTTATTTGACAGAGATCACAAGTAGGCAGAGAGGCAGGCAGAGAGAGAGGAGGAAGCAGGCTCCCCACTGAGCAGAGAGCCCGATGCGGGATTCCATCCCAGGACCCTGAGATCATGACCTGAGCTAAAGGCAGAGGGTTAACCCACTGAGCCACCCAGGTGCCCCTTTTCTTTTTTTTTTTCTTACTTTCCCCCAACCTTTACCTGTATAAACACAATACCAGTTTTCTGCAACTAATCACTAGCAGACTGATAGCAAGGGAGGGGACAGAGTACACAAAATAGCAGTCTAGGAAGCCTTATATACTTCATTAACCTTCCAGGGTATCATTCATGTGACAATATAACTATTACTTATCTTGATCAGATTCATTTTAAAAAATGATATTCTGTCTTTTAAAAAAAATTTTAGGGCTGCCCAGGTGGCTCAGTTGGTTAAGCATCTGACTCAGTTTCAGCTCAGGTCATAATCTCATGGGTTGTGAGATGGAAAACCCATTTCAGGCTTTGTGCTCGTTGGTGAGTCTGCTTGAGATTCTTTCTTTCCTTCTGCATTTGCCCCTCTCCCCACTTGTATGCTCTCTCTAAGATAAATAAATCTTAAAAAATTATTTTAATTGAGGTATAATTGCCATATAACATTAGTTTCAGGTATACAACATAGTGATTGGATATTTTTGTATATACTGCAGAATGATCATCAAAGTAAGTTCACTTAACATCCTTTATAGTTAACAAATTTTTTTTCCTATGATGAGAACTTGTAAGATTTACTTTCTGAACAAATTATAAATAAGCAACTGTAGTCATCATGCTATCTATACATTACATCCCCATTACTTACATAGTTTATAATTGGAGATATGTAAAAATGTGGAACACTTTACAGATTTATATGTCATCCTTGCACAGGGATTTTGCTAATCTATGTATCATTCCAGCTGTGGTACATGTGCTGCCAAAATGAGCACCAGATATTCTTTATGAAGCCTGAAACCTCAGAAACATTTTCATTTTAAGTGATTTTAGTTTTTAACTTTTACTGAAGGAGTGTCACTAATCTGGAAAATTCATTTATATGAAAGAGTTCCCTAGTTAGAGTTTAAGAGATATTAATACTTTTTTTTCTTTTTTAAAGATCTTGTTTATTAGAGAGAGAATGTATATAATCAGGGGAAAGGTCAGAAGGGGACAGAGAGGCAGAAAATCTCATGTGGACTCTGCACTGAGTGTGGAGCCTGATGTGGAGCAGGATCTTAAGACCCTGAGGTCATGACCTGAGCTGAAATAAAAAGTCAAGATCCTTAACCGACTGAGCCACCCAGGCTCTCCCTAATACTTCTCTAATGAAAAGAAATAATATGCTTCTAGGAATGGATCATGGGAGAAGAGGTCCAAATTATTATTAAACAAAAGTATCTGTGTTTAATCTGAAAATGAAGTTAAGAAAATAGATCTATTTACAATATAATCAAAAAATAAATTTAACAAAATGGGTATAGAACTTAACACTCTTGAGAGCTATAAAATGTGGAAAAAAATTAAAGAAGACCTAAATACATGGAAAGACATTCATATTCAGGGAGCAAACTTAATATTGTTAAGATAGTAGTACTCCCCAAGTTGATCTCCAGTTCAACTCAATCCCTGTCTGATTTCTAGCTGGCTTCTTTGTAGAAATTGACAGGCTGATCGTGAAATTGATAAGGAGTTGCAAGGTATGCCTAAGAGCCAAATCAGTTTTGAAAAGCAAGAACAGAGTTGAATGACTCACACTTTTTTATTTTGAAACTTCCTACAAAGCAACAGTGATCTAATAGCAGTGGTACTTGATTTGGAACAGACATAGTAGAGCAATGGGAACAGAATTTAGAATCAGATATGAGTCTGTGGTCCATTGCTTCTCGACCAGTGGACAAAGTATAATTTTTTCAACAGATAGAGCTAAGACAGCTGGATAGTTGAACCTGTACCTCATACCATATACAAATATTAACCCAAAATGGGTCAGCTAAATGTAAGAATCCAAACTATATAAAACCCTTAGAAATATAAGGCAAAATCTTTATGCCCTCAGATTAGATGGTGGATTCTTAGATAAGATAATATATTCTTAGATAAGTCAATTCTTAGATAATAGACTGTTTTTACCAGATGATTAAGTTCAAATCATTGACAGTTCATGGTTTGGGGTTTTCTAGAGTCAGTTGCTTTACCTTGAACTCTGTTTGTAGTTGTATTTTTTCACTCAATCATTTCGCTTTTCAAAGGACCACCTAGACTTTTTTTTCTTCCTGAATGCCTGAAATGTCTGACTATTGCTATAATCTCCTTGTCCCTGGGTCTCCATTTGGTCTTTTAATTTTCCACGGTTGTATTGTAGAGGTTTTCCAATAGCAAGTAATCCGCCTGTTTTGAAGGACTACTTCAAACCTATTAGGGATTCATAATGAAATATTTATTAATAAAATAGAGTACCAGGGATTTGCTTCAAAATAATTTACTTACTGAAATTGAGTAAGGTTACATGGGATAATCATTATAAAACTTTAAAATTTTACATAATAAAATAAATAAAAGTACTTTAGTATTTTTACTGCAGAGTATCATGCCTTTTATTTATTTATTTTTTTAAAAAGATTTTATTTATTTATTTGAGAGAGAGACAGTGAGAGAGAGCATGAGCGAGGAGAAGGTCAGAGAGCGAAGCAGACTCCCCATGGAGCTGGGAGCCCGATGCGGGACTCGATCCTGGGACTCCAGGATCATGACCTGAGCCGAAGGCAGTCGTCCAACCAACTGAGCCACCCAGGCGTCCCGTATCATGCCTTTTAGAGTGATTCATTCCAGTTTTTTTTTTCTTACCATGGTGATATGGACAGTTTTACACATTTGCTTAATTAATAAAGCCTAGGCCTCTGTAAGTAGTCACAGGCTTATCTTTTTGAAATGAGGTATATGGGTCTTTCTTTGACCCCATTTATAAAAGGTACTGCCCCACCCTCTTTTTTTTTTTTTTATAAACATATATTTTTATCCCCAGGGGTACAGGTCTGTGAATCACCAGGTTTACACACTTCACAGCACTCACCAAAGCACATACCCTCCCCAAAGTCCATAATCCCACCCCCTTCGCCCAAACCCCCTCCCCCCAGTAACCCTCAGTTTGTTTAGTGAGATTAAGAGTCACTTATGGTTTGTCTCCCTCCCAATCCCATCTTGTTTCATTGATTCTTCTCCTACCCACTTAAGCCCCCATGTTGCATCACCACTTCCCCATATCAGGGAGATCATATGATAGTTGTCTTTCTCTGCTTGACTTATTTCACTAAGCATGATACGCTCTAGTTCCATCCATGTTGTCGCAAATGGCAAGATTTTATTTCTTTTGATGGCTGCATAGTATTCCATTGTGTATATATACCACATCTTCTTGATCCATTCATCTGTTGATGGACATCTAGGTTCTTTCCATAGTTTGGCTATTGTGGACATTGCTGCTATAAACATTCGGGTGCAAGTGCCCCTTTGGATCACTATGTTTGTATCTTTAGGGTAAATGCCCCCACCCTCTTTTATCTTAACTCTACTGAGCCTCATTCCAATTTTGAGCTGCTAGAAAGCCCTCATTTTTCTGACTAACAGATTGATCAGAAAATTGTGTTTAATAGTTTAGGAAAGTCAGTGAAGCAGAGCCTATCACTGACTCAACTTGAGATCATTGAAACTACTTTTCAGAAGGCTTTTATTTGAAAATTTTTCATTTATATATGTATTCTAGTTAAATTCCAGTTAACATAACAGTGTGATATTAGTTATAAGTGTACAATACAGTGATTAATACTTCCATACACGACCTGCTGCTCATCACAGCAACCGAACTCCTTAATCCCCATCACATATTTCACCCATCCCACCACCCACCTCCACTGATAACCATCAGTTCTCTATAGTTAAGAGTCTGTTTCTTGGTCCCCCGAACCTTTTCTCTTTGCTTGTTTGTTTTGTTTCTTAAGTTCTACATATGAGTGAGACCATATAGTATTTGTCTTTCTCTGACTGACATGTCGCTTAGCATAGGAATACCATTGTTCATCCATGTTATTGCAAATGGCAAGAGTTCATTCATTTTTATGGCCGAGTAATATTCCATTACATGTGTATGTATATGCCACATTTTAAAAAAAAATTTTATTTTCTTTATTTGATAGAGTGTGAGAATACAAGCAGGGGGAGCATCAGAGGGAGAGAGAGAAGCAGGCTCTCTGCTGAGCAGGGACCCCTTTGCAAGGCTCAGTCCTAGGACCCTGGGGTCATCACCCAAGCCAAAGGCAGACACTTAACTGACTGAGCCACTAGGCCCCCCATACCACATCTTTATCCATTCATCAGTGGACATTTGGGCTGTTTACATAATTTGACTATTGTAGATAATGCTGTATAAACTTCGGGGTACATGTAATTTTTTGAATTAGTATTTTTGTATTCTTTGGATAAGTAGCTAGTGGTGTGTTTGCTGGATCATAGGGTGGTTTTACTTTTAACTTTTTGAGGTACCTCCTGATGTTTTCTAGGAGAGCTGTAGCAGCTTGCATTCCCATCAACAGTATAAGAGGGTTCTCCTTCACATCCTCATCAACATCTTTTGTTTCCTGTGCTGTTGATTTTAGCCATTCTGACGGGTGAGGTGGTATCTCATTGTAGTTTTGATTTGTGTTTCTCTGATTATGAGTGATGTGGAGCATCTTTTCATGTGTCTGTTGGCCATTTGGATGTCTTCTTTGGAGAAATGTCTGTTCATTTTGTCTGCCCATTTTTTAATTGTATTATTCATTTTCGGGGGTGTTGAGATTGTTAAGTTCTTTATAGATTTTGGATACTACCCCTTTATTAGAGACGTCATTTGCAAATATCTTCTCCCATTCTGTAGGCTGCATTTTGGTTTTGTTGTTTCCTTCACTGTGCAGAAGCGTTTTACTTTGGTGAAGCCCTAATTTTATAGTTGCATTTGTTTCTCTTGCCTCTAGAGACTTATCTAGAAAGAAGTTACTATGGCTCATGTCGCAGAGGTTACTGCCTGTATTCTTTTCTGAGATTTTTATGGTTTCAAGTCTCACATTTAGGTCTTTAATCCATTTTAAATTGATTTTTCTGTATGGTGTAAGAAAGTGGTCCAGTTTCATTCTTTTGCACGTTGCTACTGAATTTCCCTACACCATTTGTTGAAGAGACTGTGTTTTTCCCATTAGATATTCTTTCCAACTTTGTCAAAGGTTAATTGATGACATAGTTGTGGTTTCATTTCTGGGTTCTCTATTCTGTTTCTTTGATCTGTGTATCTGTTTTTGTGCCGGTACCATACTGTTTTGATTACTACAGCTTTGTAATTTAATTTGAAGTCTAGAGTTGTGATGCCTCCAGCTTTACTTTTCTTTTTCTTTTTTTGCTTTGGCTATTCGGGGTCTTTTGTGATTCCATATAAATTTTAGGGTTATTTGTTCTAGCTCTGTGAAAAATGCTGATGGTATTTTGATAAGGATTGCATTAAAGGTGCAGATTGCTTTGCGTAGTATAGACATTTTGACAATATTTGTTCTTCCAATCCATGAGCATGGAATGTTTTTCCATTTCTTTGTGTTGTCTTCAGTTTCTTTCATCCATGTCTTATAGTTTTCAGAGTTCAGGTCTTTTACATCTTTGGTTAGATTTATTCCTAAGTATCTTGTTGTTTTGGTTGAATTCATGACCTTGAGATCAAGACTTGCACACTCTGCCACTTGAGTGAGCCAGGTATCGCTGGAAGGCTTTTATTGATGGCTTTTATTTTTTTTTACTATGACCCACACTAAATAAATTATATTGCGATCCAGTGCATATGCATGTATATCTGCAACAAACATTTCATGAAATCATATCCTTGCTAAGTGTGGTATACTGTATTTTTTTATTTTACACTGGTTTTCTTCAAAGAACATGTTGGTCAGGATCCCGTGTATTGATTTATGTCACACTCCACTAATGGATCATGTCCTGCAGTTAAGAAGACATTTTAATATTGTTTAAAATAGACATCTTTAAAATAAAATAGACATGTTTTTGCATATTACTAGTAAACATGCTCTATGTTGTCAAAAGTGTCAAGCAAGATGTAAGTTTTTTAATAATATACTACTGATACTGACAAGTAAGTCCTTCAGAAAATTTAGCACAAAGAGAAATTTTATTTTTGCTGTTAACTGCTAACCATTTGGGAAATAATTCTGCACATTATACTAATATACTAGTAGAATTAAGTTAATAAAAATGAAAATGACATGTGGTTTTTTTTCTTTAAAGTTGTAGTGCCGTTTTGTTATCTTCTTACCCCTAATCATACTGCCTGCTTAAAAAAATATTCTCTGGGTGCTGAAGGTATTAGGCCAGTCTGTCCTCTTTACCCTAAATAGACACGGTAACCAATCTGAGTTACATAAAAGTGGTTTCTTGTTTTAACACAAAAGTACCCCAAGTTCATTTGGCTGGATTTTTTTTTTTTACAAGTTCTAGGTAGTAATTTATAAATGTACTACTTTCACTTTAGGGCAAGACAATGTGACAGCTGGAGATCTAACTAAACTGGGAACCTGAGGCTGTATGTTCCTTTATCAGTGTGACTCTGAGAACTGAGACCTGCTGGTTCTTTGAAATAATGCTGTGTCTGATGAAGCTTACGGTAAATGTTGTCTCTGTAGGTGACTTACTGCAATAGGACGTCTTCATGCAGTGGGTTTTATGGGCAGCATCACATTGAGGACTGCTGCTTCAAAAGGGCTGAGTTTAGATATAAAGCTCCAGAAGCTGCTATGTAATGCAGTTTCATTTCCATTAACAATAAAAGAACTCAGAGCCAGGAAGTGAGCGTGGGAAGCATTGTGGATTTTGTGCAACAGATTCTAAAAGCTTTGAGTGCTTGGGATTGTGCCATCTCATCGATGGTACTTTGCTGTCCATTAAACTGCCTGCCTTCCTCACAGTTATTGATAATGTTTTAAATATATATACTTAATAAATACATTTCAGCCGCAGCAGCCATTCATTTAAATGGGCAGGATTTTAATCCTCTATTTTTGTAAGTCTTCACAGAAACATTTTTGAGTATGTACATCACTGAGGAGGATAGTGGCTGAGTGATTGTCTAGCTTTCCACATGGCTGCATTTTGTGTTGGCCTGTTCAGTCTTAATGATGCCCTCTGGCAGAGGAATTCATTTGACTGATGCATAGCTCAAGAGAATTATCCAGTCACCTCCATTACTTCTTAGGAATAAGGATAATTGCTTTGTAAGAGGGTGACATGTGTTCAGTTCTTTTGGTGCCCCTAGAGAAGGTTAGCAAACACAAGCAATATTTTGTGATGTATCAGCCATCACATTTCATGTTAACATAGTTTGTCTCATTCATTATGTTTCTGTGATTGTATTTTTTATATAGGTATGAAAGTTGAAACTGAAAGATGTTTCGTAATTGTCTTGTTACTTTTAGATTTAGTGGGAACTTGGAAGGAGGCATCATCATGGAAGAGTGGAAGGTTGCTTCCTCTCTTGGTTCTCTTTCTGTTCTCCACTAATGGAGATACCATTTTTGACCCTTCTCTTTTCCTTATCCCCCACTTTTACATCTAATCCAAAGATTATTAGTTTTTTTCTTTGAAATGCCTTAATTATAAATCGTATTTTTAAGTCGTTTTCTGCCAGGAAATATTGGCCCATACCCTGCAATAAAATAAAAATTAGGTTTATCTAGCACCTAGCAGCTTGTAAAGAAGTTTCACATATTCTAACTCATGTAATGCTCATAATCATGCTAGGCATGGTAGATGTTATTTTTTAAGTGTTCTGTTATCAAAGCTTCCCCTTCATCATCTCTCTAAGTATTCTTCTCTCTTTTACTTTATACTTTGGGGCCAGATTAATAATTAGTATTTCACCATTATGCTTTTTCTCTTAGCACAAGACCTTTGTTGGTTTCACAGCAAGCTGAATAAGGAAGTCAAAACTCCTGTATTTGCATTTAGAATTATCCATATCTGATTGTAAACTAGACTTCTTTTTTTTATTATCCTAGAACTTTCTCAGAAGAACCTTCTCTGTGTGTTAATTTGGTTCACTGCAGCTAGCATCTGTTACCTATTATATATCAAATACTGTGTTTGTTACTAGGAATAAGAAGTTGAGTTGAACATTCTTTTTTCTTTTTGACCTTTTGAGTCATAAAACCACAAAGAACCCAAAAAAAAAAAAATGTGGGAGAGAAGAGGAAAACAGGTGAGAAAGGTTAACAAGGGGTGCCTGGGTGACTCAGTGGGTTAAAGCCTCTGCCTTTGGCTCAGGTCATGATCCCAGGGTCCTGGGATTGAGCCCCGCATCGGGCTCTCTGCTCAGCAGGGAGCCTGCTTCCTCCTCTCTTTCCACCTGCCTCTCTGCCTACTTGTGATCTCTATCTGTCAAATAAATAAATAAATCTTTAAAAAAAAAAAAAAGAAATGTTAACAAAATTTTGGAAGCTGGAAAGCAGGTAGTCAAGTGGTAACTGACTGAGCAGTCCAGAGAAAGCCAATGATTGAAATGTTCGGCCAGTTTGTAATATAAAATACACCAGTTAAGCTCAAGAATTGGAGACACTAGGAACTCTAGCAAGGATGCTAGAGTAAAAAAAGAACTTAGTGGCAAGTCTATAGAGGTTGGATGGCTAAATCACCTCTTTCCCTGGCAACACGTGGCTCATAAGAGATGTAAGTGATATACATTGTGAAAGCTGGGCCACCCAGATGAACACAGGGAAAATGAGAAAGTTTCCCCACTGATTGGTGAGACCCCTGTGGCCTCTGGAAGAAGTACATCCATAAATGCTTGGGATTTCCTTAAACTCTTGCGTTTTTTTTCTTCAAATGAAATCTGTGCAATTTCTCTAATAACTTTTTAACTATACAAAAGATTTTCCCCAAATCTTCAAAGAAAAGTGAAGATCTAGGAAATTTTTGTTTTATTTGTATATCTTATGGCCTGACACCTCTCCATATACACATGGTTGTATATACCTTAGAGTAAGAAGCTGGCATTCAGGGTTATTCACCTGTCCCTATTGGATCTTTCTGGCTTTACTTCTCACCATTTCTGTCCATATACTTGTGCTTAATTCATATTGGCTTACCCAGAGTATATTGGATTCTGCACAATTTCTATCATGTTTCCACCTCACTATTCTCTATTCACCTCACTATTAGTATTATTACTAATACTAATAAAATTAATATTTTATTATATACCCTTTATTGTCTCCTCTGTGAGCCTTCCCTCAAATGCCTCTTGTGGTGGAATGCTTTACCCTCCCTCATCCAATCTCCTATATTGACTTGTTCATATTTTTCTTATAACTCGTCACATTATGTGATTAATTTAATAATAGAGCCACCTGTGTAAGGCCCTGTATGAGGACCTAGAGTACCGTCTCTGCAGGGTGAGAACTGAGTGTTAGATGTCTGATATCTGCATAGGCTGGGTATTAAATGTACAAATGCTTTCCCCTACCTTTGGTCTCTTATTTTTCTTTCCTTCTTTTTTTTTTTTTTTTTTTAAGATTTTATTTATCTTTCCTTCTTTTTAAAAAAAATTTGTTTATTTGGGCGTCTGGGTTGCTCAGTCATTATGTGTCTGCCTTTGGCTCAGGTTATGATCCCAGGGTTTGGGATCGAGTTTTGCATCAGGCTCCTTGCTCCACGGGGAACCTGCTTCTCCCTCTTCCACTCCCCCTGCTTGTGTTGCCTCTCTTGCTCTCTCACTCAGTCAAATAAATAAAATCTTTAAAAAAAAAAGATGTATTTTAGATTGAGAGAGCAAGCAATGAGGGAGAGGGGCAGAAGGAGCAGGAGAGAGAATCTTAAGCAGACTCCGCACTGAGCATGGAGCCCGATGCAGGGCTTGATCTCACAACACTGATACTGCCACCTGAGCTGAAACCAAGAGTTGGAGGCTTAACCAGCTGCATTGCCCATGCACCTGTGGTCTCTTATTTTCTAGTTCACCGTTTATGCTTCCTCACAAATGGTTATTCATAATCACAGATCTGGTCATGTCACTACCCTACAAAAATTTTTTGTTTTAAACTTTAAGATGGCATTGAGGATTTTTCCTGTGTGGTTTGAGCCTTACTTTTCTAGTCTCCTTTGTTACCCTAAGCACTCTTTTCCCTATTCCTGCTCCATCCTGATGCTCATGATGCAACTTATAGTTCATCGACTCCCAGACCACCTTTCATTGTTAGACTACCTCTACTTCATCGCTTTTTTGTTTTTTCGTAGTGTTTTTTTGCCTTGGTTTGCCTTTCCCCCTTTTTCAGCTATTAAAATCCAACTCATTTTTTAAGACTTTAGCCAGGCGGTGCGGATGGGGGATGTAGATGGGGACAAGAAAGAAAAGAATATCTTCCCCAAGAAATCCTAAACTGCCTTCTCTCTTTTCTTGCTCACAGATCAGAATCTATGTTTATTACTCTTACATGTACACCATCACCTTACTTCACTTAAGTGTTGTATCTGTGGAATTGAAGACCTGTTAGGTTAAGCATGTACTTCAAAGGTTAATTCTTTGACAGTAAGGGCATGTTGTACTTTAAATGTGTAAGGTGTGAATTTTGGTGCCTCTACTCCCCATTGGAATTCTTACTGTTAAAAAAACTGGCTGGAAAAAAAAAAAACTGGCTGGGCAGGGGGTGGAAAGGGTGGTGTCCAAATCATAAAGACTCCTAAACATGTTTACAAATTTTTTAAAGATTTTATTCATTTATTTGACAGACAGAGATCACAAGTAGGTAGAAAAACAGGCAGAGAGAGAGGAGGAAACAGGCTCCCTGCTAAGCAGAGAGCCCGATGTGGAACTCGATCCCATGACCCTGGGATCACGACCTGAGCCGAAGGCAGAGGCTTTAATTTAACCCACTGAGCCACCCAGGCGCCCCCATGTTTACAAGTTTAAACTTGACCGTTTTCTTCTAAGTGATACTAAATTTTTAGGGTCAGACTTGTGCCAAAGTTGGTTTTGGGTCATAATAGCAGTGCTTATACTGTGTCAGGAAGAGCTGTCCTGAAGAATCTTTATGCAGTATTGTATCTGGTGTGGGAGAAGTCTGTGGCCAAGTTGGAGTTTTTTTGTTTTGTTTTTTAAAGATTATTTATATGTTTTGAGAGAAAGAGACCAAGTGCAGGCATGAGCAGGGGGAGGAGTAGGGAGAGAGGGAGAAGCAGACTCCCTGCTGAGCAGAGAGCCCAACACGGGCTCAGTCCCAAGACTCTGGGATCATGACCTGAGCCGAAGGCAGAGGCTTAACCCACTGAGCCACTCAGGTGCTACCCCTGGTTTTGGAGAAAATAAAATTTAATTGTGTACATGTAGAGAATCCACACAGATATGAGATGCCTGCCGAAGTTGGAGTTCTAATCTACCTCTATTGGCTGCTTCTACTTCAACTATCTGCACCCAGTTATTAGTATCCTTTTCACAGTTGCATCAAATACATTTTTAAAAATGTTTTTGGTGAGAGGATTAATCAGAAACACAAATTAACTTTTAGAAGCTTAATGCAATTAATATAGAGAGGAAAAATACCTGTTTTCTACTTTCACTTCTAAAAAAAGAAGTTGTACATCTTAAAATGGTTTCTTAGGTATTTCTCTGGCAATCTCTGAGTCCTCTTTATTATGTTATTTGCAGACAAAAGTTACTCCTAAATTAATATGCTCTTTGACACATAAAGGTGCTTGGCAACCTGACAGCAGTATTAAAAATATAATGGTATGATTTGTAAAGGGCCATCTGTTGTCTAAATCCTGGTTAAAATAGGAACTTATATTGCAAGCAGCTTTTTGTTCATTATAAAAACAAAAAAATCAAAATACTAAGAAATAGTCATTTTAATACCTTAATGTACATCTTTCTATATCCTTTTCCGTGCATATATATTCAACTGTGTACATATATGTCCATGTATATGTATAAATATAACATTTACTTCCATATATTATTTAAATAATAGTTACACTATATGTGCCAGTAACTTTTCATTAGTCAAGGTTTTGGGTGTCTTTGAGATGTGCAGAACATGGTCTTAAGCACCATAGGACATTGAGAGAATCATCAGATAAAATTCCTACCCTCAAGATATTTATAACCTAGCTGATTAAGATAGGACAGATCTATAAGAAGAAATGTGAAGTCCAATGCCATAACTAAACACTCAGGAGGAATTAAAATTAGCCTTCAAGAATCAGTAGAGATGGGTAGGTGAGGGTGGCTAAGTACCCAGTGTGGAACACAGGCTTACCAAGTGGTTAATTGCTGCTTTCATCCTCATCCTCCCTCCAGGCACTTTAGATGTCTAGGAGAATATTGGTTCCATTTATACAGGTGGAGAAGTTGAGAGGAAAAGTTGTTAATATTGCAAGAAGAACTTTGAGACGTCTAAGTGTTGTCCAGGTGGAGAGCTGTTTTCTGCTCATAAAGAGCTAGAGTTCTGGTGAAGAATCACAGCAGCTTTGAAAATCATCTACTGAGATGAGTCTTCCAAAAGGAGGATGGGCAGTAATTGGTTTTATTTAACACTGTCCTTTTTGCCAACGTGACAAATAATATATAATCTCCATTTGTTAGTGAGTTTTAAAAATTGAGGGGTTTGTGTTTATTGTGCCAAAAGTTAAAAATGTGTGTTTTTAACAGTCTGGCGTTTCTTGGTTTGCTTCATAGTTTACTAGTTGGGAAATAATAAATAACAAAATG
Organism: Mustela putorius furo; assembly: GCF_011764305.1. Lineage (NCBI taxonomy): Eukaryota > Metazoa > Chordata > Mammalia > Carnivora > Mustelidae > Mustela > Mustela putorius. The sequence goes on along the minus strand of NW_025422045.1, from coordinate 7,941,941 downwards.
TGTATATGAGAGAGAAAAGAAATTTGTTTTCTTCTTTTTAAGTTCTCATGCCTAACTTAAATTTCCAAATCCTCGAGTGGTTTCTAGTCTTGTCTTACTGGGTCTCATTATCTCTGTTTAGCTTTTTGCTTATAAATCATGTTTCATATATGTGAGTAGCATTGGGAATGTGACCTTTCTCATGACCCTGTAAGCTAAGATTTTGCTTTGCATTTCCCAAAATAAATGTCACTAAAACATATACATTCTATTTTCCCCTAGGTAAAAATCTCTACACCAATGAATATGTAGCTATCAAACTGGTGAGTAAAATTTGTATTTGTGGTAATTATGTTTTGGTGCTCTTACCCTCACATATTTTTTTACAGGGAATAGTTGTAAGTATTCACAAAAATATTAATTTTTTCTCCTTTGCATATGTTCCCACATAGTCACTTTCCTTCAACCATATATAGTATTACAGTGATGAATCACTATATACCGTGTAATGCTGTGTAGTTAGATGTTGCCAACTATAGTTTCAGTAGCAATGAATCAAAAAATAGTTATTAAAAAAGAGCTGGAAGAAAGACACTGGAAGATTTGTAATTTCTGTGAATTTTGTAACTTTCACAGTGCTATTTTAAAAGATAAAATCACTGGAAATTTTCATTTCCTTTTGCATGGTTGTGACTAATTCATTTTTAAAATGTAAGGTACTTATTAATATACTTAGTAGTAGAGAACCAAATCTGATCATCAAATCATAGCCTTAAAAACTGTCAAATGTGAAAATCTTGTATTCATATTTGAAACAAAAAGTTGACTTGGTTTTGTCAATACTAATCTTGTAAATAAGTAAAGTGGTCATTAAAGATAACATCCTGTTTTAAAAAATATGTTATTTTTGAGGAAGGGTAATTTTAGAAGAAAATTCTGTATCTTATATTTAAGGTCAAACAAAATCATTTCTAGTCATATGTGATGTCAGATGACTAGTTTCTATGATACTGTGTAAATGTTTGTCTTCCTAGTAAGTTTCCCAGGATTTACAGGCAGTTTGGGGCTTTATTAGTTGGAAGACAGAGGAGTTAATGATTGAAGGAAGTATGGTGTGATAATTGTGATAATGCTGTTCTTTTCTCACAAATTGCACTTAACCACATCCACACCTGCTCTGTGTGTTGATTGAGCTTCTCAGTTTATAGAAAAATCAGAGTTGTCTTTTGAAGACAATTATCAGACAGTTACCAGATCGGTTTCTCTACAAAGACATGGACAGGAAGCAGGGCTTAGAGCAGGTAGCTGCTAGGGAACCAAGTGTTTTCTTATGTTTGTTGACTTGGAACTCTTGTTGGAGAAAGGGGAGCAGGAAGATAGGTAATACATGTAACAATGCAGGCCAAATATTTTCTCAGATTGAATATCAAAGGAGTAACCATATTTTTTATTTATAGGAATTTGGTTCTGTAAAAGTGTTCCCTAGTTCATCTGTTCTTTTGTTTTTGTTTTTAATTTTTCTGTTTTACTGCTTCAGTAAGTTGGACTAGTAACAGGAGGAAGCAGTTCCTGAAACACTTTAAAATACTGTCTCAATGCTATATATCTTTCTTAGTTTCCCTTTATTTATCAAGACTTCTCTAGAGGCTTTTTGTTAGGGACAGTCTTTTCTATTTAGATTTCTTCTTCCAAGTTCATACTAGTTAATCTCATTAGATAAGTTTATTACAAATTGTTCTCATGATGGATTACTGCATTTCACTTGTAGTTTATTAAACTTTATTCTACTTTGTATGGGCAAGAGGGAAAGCTAAAAATAGACTTCATATCATCTAGTGTGGTGCTCATTTCTCTTTCAAATAAATCTTTTTATAGGATAACAATCTTGCCTATGGGCCTTCTCTCTTGCTGTTGGGCTGTTGGGCTGTGTTCTCCATGGGCGATATGAGGGCAGTAATTGAGCTCTTTTCATTGTAACAGCAAAATTTGCCTTAAGCATTATAGTCCTACAAGGTAGCCGTCTGCTGTTGGTTTAGGATTTCAGGCAGACATGTGTGTTCCAGAATAACCGTGATTCTGGCAAATAGCCAGCCCTCTGTGGAAATGTAATCAGCATCTGGCACAGAAATATAAGGAAGCCCTGCTGGTACTGTTTTCTTTCTACTTTGTTTGGATCTTCACTGTGGGCTTTTGTTTCTAAGATTTCTAGGAACCTTTTAAAAAAATCATATACAACATAAAATAGTATAATGAGCCCTTCCTTTACCCCATCACTGAGATTTCTCGGGTTCTTTTTAACAGAAGTTTTCTAACAGCTGTTAAAAAAGAAAAAAAATTCTCTCCATGCTCTAATCTTGCCACCTTCCACAAGACGTAGATTGAGTGTTTATAATGTACTTTTTTTATAGTGCTTCCAGAAGAGCACCTTGAAGCTCTAATTGTCTGAGCAGGCTTCAGCTGTATGCTAAAGGGGTTGGCCAAAGGGTATAAGTCCTTTCATCTGTGATAAAGAGCTCCTCATGTCTGAATATATGTGACATCTATGTCCACTTTCAGCCTTGCAACTCTAAAGAACTTTTGTGTTTTTTAATCTGTTAGCTTAGTTACCCCCCATCAGATCGAGTATTTCCGATCAAGATATCCACAGTGAAGTTTTAGAGTATTGTGTTTGAAGAAGGTTTTTTCATTCATTGCTCCTTGTGGTTTGTCAGAATCCCAAAGACTTTCTCCAGGAACAAACCTCCAGAAAGATCAATCTCTGGTTCCATATTAATTTGTTGTCCCGTTTCTGTTTGGATCCTTGTGAATTATTAGGGATTTTTCTGAAGGACAAATTTCACAACTGGCTGCTTTACTGGTGCTACAGTAGAAGATCTAAAGCCAAATGGAGACTCTCAACAGTGATCCTTCTCTGTTTGACGACATAAATGAATAAAGAAGTGACTTTACAGTGTAATTAGTCTTATGTACTTTTTCTTTTGACTACAAGAATCTTGAGAAGCTTGAAGTTCAACTCTGATGATTGCTGATTTTATAATCAAAGAAGGATATGAGTTCTTTCATGGAGCTCACTAGGGATATGAACTATTTCAGCCTTCCCAGAAGCAAAGGGATAGACTAGATAACTTCAAGGAAATTTCTGAATTCTGTGATTTATGGATTCTATATCTTAAGAAAAATGTAGAAAACAAGTGGGTTCAGGAAGAGCCTTCAAAGATGATCAAAGAACTGAAAAATAGGACCAGTGAAGAAAGGGATTGAAATTACTTTGCCCAAATAAAGAAAGTCTAAGAAATGATTGAGTAGTTTTGTTATTTGAAGATAGTAGTTATAGTATTCACTGGTTATTGAGGAGCTATTTCATTTTTGTCAGGGACAGAAAAGAAGTTTCAGTTGTGGAGATTTAAGCTACATATAAAGACCTTTGAAATCATGAAATGTTTTTAACATCAGGATGAATTATCAAGGGAAACTATGGGATCTCCTTTTGAGCTGGTCTTAAAACAAGGACAAGTAACCATTCACTGGAGAAAGGACAGTTTTTTGCACAAATATTGTTAGGAAAACCTGATATCCACATGCATTGAAGCTGAACCCTTACCTTACATCAGACATAAAAAAGTAATTCAAAATGGATCAAAGATCTAAATATAAGAACCAAAACTATAAATCTCTTAGAAGAAAATTTAGGGGAAAAGCTTCATGACATTGGATTTGGCGGTGATTTTTTAGATGACACAAAAAGCACAAGGAAGGAAGGAGATTGATTGGACTTTGTAAAAATTAACTTTTTTGTATTAAAGGACTCTGAATACAGTGAGAAGGCAACCCATGGAATAGGAGAGAAAATTTAAAAATCATGTATCTGTTAGAATTTTATCTAGAATTTTCCATTTTAACCCATTTTTAAGTGTGTTGCTCTGTGGCATTAAGTACATTCACACTGGTATGCAACCATTGCCACCATCCTTCCCTAGAACTTTTTCATCTTCCTCAGCTGAAATTCTGTATTAAACACTGACTGTCCATCTCCTCCCTCATAGCCTCTGGCAACCACCATTTAACTTTCTGTCTCTATAAATTTGACTACTCTAGGTACCTCTTATTAGTGAATCATGTAGTATTTGACCTTTTGTGTCTGGCTTTGTTTGCTTAGCATAATGTCTTCAGGGTTCATCCATGTTGTAGTATGTATCCAGATGTCTTTCATTTTCATGGCTGAATAATATTGTGTGGGTACACGTACATGTGCTTGCGTGTAACAAAATGTAATCACAGTTTGTTTCTTCGAGTGTTGCTGGATACTTGGGTCACTTCCACCTTTTGATTATTGTAAATAATGTTGCTATGAACATGGGCATATAAATATCAGTATGAGTCCCTGCTTTCAGTTTTTTCAGGTATGTATGCAAAAGTAGAATTGCTGGATCATATGGTAATTCTTTGTTTAATTTTTGGAGGAACTTCCATATTGTTTTCCATAATAGCTGTACCATTTCACATCCCCACCAGCAATGCACAGGAGTCCAGTTTCTCTACATCCTCATGAACACTTATTTTCTATGGTTTTGATAATAGCTATCCTATTGGGTATGTAGATCTACTTTCCAGGGTAATGTTTGATTTTCTTGTTAACTAGTTGCCCAGTGTACTGTCAGTTCAGAACAGTTAACCAGCTAGTTCTTAAAGTTCAATGTAGAGCAAAATGGTAGTTTGGCTGTTTTATCCCCAGGGTCTTAAAAACACTATTTTTGCAAACTTGAACATCATATTGATTAAGGGTACATATTTTATTTTACTTTTTTTAAGATACATATTTTAATCACATTTACAATCTTTAATTTTCTTGAGTGTAAATATACATGTGCATATAATGTTCCTCCAGGATTATTCATAATAATGAAAACTGAAAACAGTCAAAACATCCAAAAGTTTTCATATATGTGTACACACACAACACACACATACAGGGAAATACTACAGCCATTAAAATTTATATAAAGCTTTACTCAGTTGGTAGGGCATATGACTCTTGGTCTCAAGGTCATGAGTTCAGGCCCTACCTTGGGCATGGAGCCTATTTAAAAAAAATATATATATATATATGTATATGTATATATATATATATGAAGCTATTTACTGCCATAGGAAGATGTCATCATTATGTTGTTGAATTTAAAGACATAGAAGAAAAATATAGTATCTCATTCATTTTAAATATATTTCCAAGTCTGTATTATATCTAAATATACATGTAAATATTTAGAAGGACATTCACCAAATGTTAATAGTGCTTTTCTTTAAAATGATAGGATCCCAGATTACTTTTAGTCTCTTCCTAATTTTTGTGTATTTGGAATTTTTTTCTGATCATGTATTATTTTTCTAAAAAAATAATACTCTTTATCACCCCAAATTCATAATAAAACAGGCAGGGAATACATGCTCATCTTTAATTAAAAGGTTTGGCATCGGTTTCCTAGGAGAATACATTTCAGGAGAATATTTCATGGTGAGGGAGCTATCCTTGAATGATGTCTCACACAGAATATTTGTACTTAAATATCCGTGAAGGAATTGTATGTACTTCAGCTTCATCTTCCCCTAGCTGTGCTTTCAAAGAGAAATTGTGGTAAGAAAATGCTATCATATATGAATATCATCTCTAAAATATTAAGTGGTCTTAGCCCTGGTTTACTTTGAAAACCTAGGAATGGAAAAATTTTATTTGTCTACATCTGATCACAATTTCTCTTCTTGGGTTTCAGGAACCAATAAAATCACGTGCTCCACAGCTTCATTTAGAGTACAGGTTTTATAAACAGCTCGGCAGTGCAGGTAAGTCAAGTCTGTTTTCTCCATGTGCTTAGTTAGCATATAGCTTAGCTGAAAGCCCAGAAGTTTGCAGATTTTCTTGTCCAGTTGGCCTTTTTTTACCAGACTGTATATCTCCCCTGTTTGCTGAGTAGGTAAATAAACATAGTTAACTCAAGCTACTTATTCTCTGGCTCCTTGAAGGGACAGGTGATTGGGGATCTGTGCCATGAGCATGCCCACAAATCAGCCTTTGAATGCTTTCACCCACCTGAAATACACATTGTATGAGGTATTGATTTTTGGTAGTTTCCTTCTCTTTTCATTTCTTTATACTAAAAGAAAGGAAGAGGGTTTGGTAACTTGCAAGCAGTATTTTATCGTACTGAGACTATATATCTGTTTTAAAGATAACTACTAAATAACTACTAAAATACCATAACACTGTCATTTTATCCATTGTTCTCTTAATTTGGAAGATCTATCTTATGCTATTGTATTAATCTGTGACCTTTGAAGATTTTTTAATTAGATTTGTAATTTTTAAAAATATACCTGTTTTTTACCTAAAAGCTCTAATTTCTGAAATATCTTACTGGCTTCGAGAAAAATATCTTGACTATGTAAATGTTACCAACCCTAAAGAGGTTATATCTATAGGATACCTCTTGCAAAAGACAAAATTGTTCAGCACTAGTTTCATTGTTTGACAGTGTCAACATTCCTTTACTGTATGCCTACTTCAGTCTGACAGTTTTATATGATTGAAACATGTTTTTATTTCAAGTACCACTATTGGAAGTACTGCTGAAGGAATTTGAATTTCTCTTCCTAGATTATGTAGAATTATTTAAGAACCAAGTGGTCTTATATCCTGGCTATGGCAGTAATCAGCCGTAATCATGACCCAGTAGGGCCAAGATGGACATCTGTCTTTCATTGAACCTGAATGGGCTCTTGATTACAATAGCCTCTCAGCATATATTTGTTTATTGATTATATCCTTCAATATGGAATGTTCCAGGCATAGGATTTAAGATAAGATTTAAGATTGAACCTGAGTTCACAGAGCATTTGTGTAACTTGAGTCTTGTCTTGCCAGAACTAAACTTTTAAAGTTCACTGTTATGTTGTTCCTGTTTTTGTAAATTTCAGGGTGACAATTATCATAGCTCATTTTTAATTAAATATGTTTATACATGTTTCACAAATCTAAGGCTCAAGTAAAAACATTCTAGATCCAGCCCACCTTAGAAGTTTGAGGGGGCCTGTGGAAGGTGACCAGGCCAGTCTGTAGGATTTCCTCTGTAAGCCCTTCCCAGTATACCCATCCAATAGGCCAATCTTCCCTTTTCAATATGTAGTGAAAAATTTCATGAACCTGTTATGTAGGAATAGCATCTGTGTTCTTCCTGAATACAGGAGAATATTGCAGATTCTTAAGTTTTGACATTGTTCATGCACTGGAAAGGATTAAATAGAGAGAGGATTGGAGGAAAGGGGACTTCAAAAAAATTGCCTTTCACTTAAGGCAGCAAGCAACCTCTGAGACTAGAGGGGTTAGCAAGAGCGCTGTTTGAGTGGTCAGGCCAATTATTGGCCATCATTGGTCTCCCTCCCAATACTTCTGGCAATCTTCTCAAAGTCACAAAGCCTTCTAGGTCTTACGTGAAGTTCAGTCCTGATTCCTGACTCCTTTCTGCTTTTTGAGATTAACTGCTCTTAAAAGTAGCTGTGGTGGATATCATCTTTTTAATATTCTTGCCTGCAGCTAACAAGGTAGCCAGAAGCTTTTCTAAGATAGGAAGAGCTTCAAAATCTGTTACAATTTCTACCAAGTGTAAGAAATTCTCCTAGGGTTTTCTTAACAAATGATCATCCATCTCTGCTTGATTACTACTAACTGTAGAGTTTACCCCTCTTCTAGATAGTTCAGTATTAGAAAACCCAGGCCATTAGAAGTGCTTCATATGAGGCCAAAATTTGCCTTTATTTCCATGCAGCACAGTTCAGCTCTCTTGTATCAGCTCAGAGGCATTATAGTTGGTATATGCTGCCCCCTTCACTACTCACCCCAAGTCCTCTTTCAAGCCAAATGTCTTTAGTTCCTTCAGTCTTTCTGTATATATGTTTTATAGATGCTTCACTATCACCACTGTCTAGCATGAATATATACTCTCTCACTCACTTTCTTTCCTTCCCTCTCTCCCTCCTTCCCTCTCCTAGTTTTGTTATGAATGACCCTTATAAAATAGTACCACTAACTCTTGAGTATGGAGATAATGGCATTATTATCTTCCTTGGTCTGGACACAATATTGCTCTTAATTTAGATTAGCTATCTTAACAACCATTTCACTGGTTGACTTTTATGCTTTTTACAGTGTTTTACTCTGCTGAAACCTTTACATCTTTTTCGTGTAAGTTGCCATCAACCCAGACTTTCTGCATTTTGTGGTTATGTAATTGATTTTGAGCACCTAAACATCTTAAAGGCCATACTAGGATTTTTTCAATCCTGATTCTGTTCCTGGTGATCCTGTATTGAACGTTCTTTAACTGTGATTACATATTCCACCCCCCAGCCCTGCAGTGAGACCATAAGTTCTGGAGAACAAGGCTTGTATCCTCTGCTTCCTTGTGTATCAAGTTTATCTCAAGGCCCAACATAGTTCATTCACATGATAGGCAGCTAGGAAGTATTTTGGTGAAAGAAAAAAAGTTAGGAAGATTTGATAAGCATGGCTTTTTAGATTTTTGCCAAGTTATTAATAAAAATATTTCTGGGGATGGCCGAAAAAGGAAATTTATTTTGAAAGTAAATCATTTGACAAGAAAGTAGACAAGTTTTCACCATGTCTTATTATAAATGTGAGCATGAATATCCAGTCCTTACAAGCGAACATTTCTCTCCCTATTTTTCTAGAGTGAGTTCCAGCTGCAAATGTGACTCATCAGTAGTTAATATTTAAACAGCCAGAGCTTATATGCCACTCTCTTCAGAACCAAGGTGATGTGGCATTGTAAATAAACAACCTTTCATGTTGCAGACAATGACCAAAATAATGTAATCGTTTTTACTCACTAGCTTTTGTCTGTCATTATTCATCACAGGCCAGTGATTTGTAAAATATTTGGGTATCACGACAAAGAATACTTTTAAAAGCCCAGGATGACTTAGATTTATTCAAGGAATTAATAAGTGCTTATAAAATGGATGCAGGGTACCCGGGTGGCGCAGTTGGTTAAGTGTCCCACTCTTGGTTTCAGCTCAGGTCGTGATCCTTGAGGTCCTGGGATCAAGCCCGCTGTTTGGCTCTGTGCTCAGCACGGGGACTGCTTGGGTTTCTCTCTCCTCCTCCCTCTGCTTCTCACCCCACCCTACCAGCGCTCACTCACTCTGTCTCTCAAATAAATAAATCTTTAAAAAAAAGGATGAAGTTTTTTGAGAGGAATGAGTGCTTATGAATTTAAAGAATTCTGACCAGGGTGTGAGACTTTAAATTCCTGAAATAGGAACTTTTGTGTTGGCTTGAGAGTATGACCATTTCTTCCTTAAGTATGCAGGTCTTAATTATTACCTTAGGTTTTTGATCCCCATATTGCCCTGACCGTATGATATGGAAATTCATATCAGTTCCCTATCTATGGGAAGATAGAATGGTAGCACTGGATGATTGTGAACATGGTTTAAGTTGGAACTCTTCCTGATTGTCCATTCTTTTCCTTGTCTAATCTCTGACACCTTCCATTCCATTCCATTCTGTCTCTTGTGGACAGTCATACTTCACGCTTTGTTTGCTGATTTTAGCTTTGCCATCAAGAAATTTCAAGGCCTGATTGTTACTATGACAGTTGATATCTCCAAAATAATCAGGGAAGAAAGTAAAGAGGGCATTGAGGGCCCTGAAAATGAGAATGATGATTCTGATCTTTGTTATAGCTCTCAATTTTTCTTTTTTCATTCACCACAGAAACTAAATTATAAAATATTAAAGGATACTTTGAAAGGAAGTGGTGAAAGAACCATGCTCTTATCACCCTAACTGAACTACATTTCATTTGAGTATCTCTTCTTTTCATATGCAGACATATTTCATAGTTAATCTTAGTTCCATGTAACTACATCTTCTCTCACTTAGCATTATAGCATTTGTCATGATGCTGTAGTCTTCATGTTTCTGATCGTTGCATAATAGCCCATCAACCTCACAGGCTATAATGTAGGCACCAATTTTAATGGTCTGTCAGATATTTAGATTGTTTTTATTTGAGGAAATCATTTCCCCTATTGATTTCTGATATCCCAGTATTGTAACTCAAAACTCGTTTTTGTTCTTCCATTTACCCCCATATGATCATGATTTTCAAGGGTTTAAAGAGCTAGTATGTGGTAGGTTAGGTTGTTTCCAAATGACTTAAAACAAAAATTACTGAAAAAAACTATAAGGATATATTCTGGCTTTATATAACAATTAGAACAGAATGAAAATAATTTAAATGTCATCAGTATAGATCTGGATAAATAAATGATGATATATTTATACTGGGGAATTAGCTATTAAAAATAATGTAGAGGGGCAACTGGGTGGCTCAGTCATTTGAGCATCTGTCTGCCTTTGGCTCGGGTCATGATGCCAGGCTCCTGGGATGGAGCCCCACATCAGGATCCCTGCTTAGCAGGGAGTCTGCTTCTCTGTCTCCTTCTGCCTCTCTCCCAGCTTGTACTCTCTCTCTCTCTCAAGTAAATAAATAAAATCTTGGGTTTTTTTTAAGATTTTATTTATTTATTTGACAGAGAGAGATCACAAGTAGATGGAGAGACAGGCAGAGAGAGAGAGAGAGAGAGAGAGAGAAGCAGGTTCCCTGCTGAGCAGAGAGCCCGATGCAGGACTCCATCCCAGGACCCTGCGATCATGACCTGAGCTGAAGGCAGCAGCTTAACCCACTGAGCAACCCAGGCACCCAATAAATAAAATCTTATAAAAACAAATTAAATAGGCGCCTGGGTGGCTCAGTGGGTTAAGCCACTGCCTTCGGATCAGGTCATGATCTCAAGGTCCTGGGATCGAGTCCCGCATCGGGCTCTCTGCTCAGCAGGGAACCTGCTTCTCTCTCTCTCTCTCTCTCTCTTTCTCTCTCTCTCTGCCTACTTGTGGTCTCTGTCAAATAAATAAGTAAAATCTTTAAAAAATAATAAAATAAAAACAAATAAATAAGGGGCGCCTGGGTGGCTCAGTAGGTTAAGCTGCTGCCTTCGGCTTCATGATCTCAGGGTCCTGGGATTGAGTCCTGCATCAGGCTCTGCTAGGCAGGGAGCCTGCTTCCCTCTCTCTCTCTCTGCCTGCCTCTCTGTCTACTTGTCTCTGTCAAATAAATAAATAAAATCTTTTAAATAAATAAATAAATAAGGGGACGCCTGGATGGCTCAGTTGGTTAAGCAGCTGCCTTTGGTTCAGGTCATGATCGCAGCATCGTGGGATCGAGTCCCACATTGGGCTCCTTGCTCGGCAGGGAGCCTGCTTCTTCCTCTGACTCTGCCTGCCACTCTGTCTGCCTGTGCTCGCTCTCTCTCTGACAAATAAATAAAATCTTTAAAAAAATAAAAATAAATAAATAGGGACACCTGGGAGGGTCAGACAGTTCAGTGTCTGCCTTCGGCTCAGGTCATGACCCCAGGGTTCTGGGATCGAGTCCCACATCAGACTCCTTCCTCGGTGGGGAGCCTGCTTCTTTCTCTCCCTCTGTCTGTCGCTCTGCATGCTTGTGCTCTCTCTGTCAAATAAATAAATAAAATCTCAAATAAATAAAATAATAAAAAGAGGGTAGGATCCTATGTATTGATATGGAAAGATGCCCCAATATGTTTTTTAAGTGAAAAGGTTTGCAAAACAGTATATTGTCATATTTATATAGTGTAAGAAATACATATATAATACAGGTATGTCCACAGGAGCGTAGAAAATATCTGATTGGATATACAAAAATAATGATTACCTTTGAAGAGTATGCTTAGAAATGGGAAGTGGTGCCACTTTTAAGTTTTTAGATTAATCCTTTAGTATTTTTGTATTTTTCTTTTGCCCTAATCATGTACATTATTATTACTATTATTATTATTATTACTATTATAACAACTAGTTTCTTAAAAGACTACAGCAGTGGATTTATGGTCTCCCTTCTTCCTCTTATATTGCCAAGCAACCTGTTTATGTCCCCATTTATCCTGAGCCATGTGTTCACAGTTTCAGGCATAAGTTCAACTAGTGATAAAGTGCTACAATATCTTGTTTCCTTTCTTTCCAAACACCTTCTTGTAGGAAGAAAAACAAATTATGAACTGGAATAAGCTGTCTTACACAGTAGGATTTCCTGTCTTTTAGGGGAAGAAGGACAGTATTCAGGCAGCAGTTGAAGGGTTCTGCATTCTGGAGGTTGTGAGGGAGATTTGTGCATGGGGTAGAAAGTTAGAATACATGACTTTTTAAAGAACTATTTGAACTCTAAGATTGAATACAAAATTTTTAAAAAACCACATGTTACTTTACGAGAAACATCCTGGTACAGATATTTTATACTTGGTATCTTCATCAGCTTCAGAAGACATAAAATTATTTAAGTTAATTACATTGTAAATTAACCCTGGCAAAGTGGATTCCCAATGACCAAGTGAATCAAAATGGGAATTTAGTCTAGTGTTTTCACATAATTGGATCACTGTGGGTGGGGAAGATTTTTCTTTGCGCATTGTTGTTGAACTCATTGCATCTGAGGTTGCTGGAGAATTTCCAAAGTTTTTAGAAAGAAAAACAGTATTTTTAAAATGTGAAGCTGCAACTATATGTAAGGACTATGAAAAAGTACTCTTTTCCTCACTGTTGGAAAATGCTTTCTTCAGTTTTGTCTAATTTTTGTTTCACTCCTTCTTAAATCACTGTGTTCTGATTTTTCAAAGCACAAAGGGGTTTGGCATTGAGCACAGTTGTGCTTTTCTTTTCATATGTAGTTTCTATGGATTGTTTGGAATATATAAGAGTAGGAGTAAGGGTTTAAAGAACTACTCTGGATTCCCTGGAACTTGCTTGCCCTCCTAGTTGCTTTAGCATTTGTTTGGTACAATGGGCCAGCATCAAAGAGAGAAGAGCAGGATTTAATCATGGTAATTAAAAGCTGTAAGCTTTGCAGTCAGCAAGTGAATGTAACCATCTTTCTTACTTTCTTTCCATTTTTTTTTGTTATTCATCAGTGTTGTGTTAATTGTGTTACAGTCACTATGGGTAAGTCCCAAACTCATTTTCCTGTTTGAGGGATTGTTCCCTGCGCTCTCAGGGTCATTTTACTTAGGAGAGTATATATATATCATCAATTTTAAAATTCCCCAGCCCACTAATCCTTTATCCATTACACCTCCCACTTTTGCTGGTATCCTAACACAAAGGAATAGGACTTGGTGGATGACAGGTTTGAGGCAGAGAGGGCCAAAACCAGAGGCCTAATTAGAAGGCCTAAACGTGAGAGAGGGGACAGTATGAGCCTGAAGGTTCATAGCTCCGTATGGACTGGCCACATGGTAAAAAGGCCTAGTATATGTTTGGTAAATAAATAAAAGATGAGTAAACCAGAACCAAGCATGGCAGCTGAAGTGACAGGAGAGGAAGGGAGGGAGAGGAAATATGCATAAGCAAGGGCAGAAATAAATGAAAGAGGATGGGGGGGGTGTAGGAATAGGCAAAGGGCAAGAAAATGGGACTTAGATAAAGAAATAAGAATATAAGTAGATAAAATACGGTGGAGGCCTCTGATGTAGCCAGAAGGAAGCATAAAGTTGCCTTTTCCTAACTGTTCTCAGAGTTAACAGTTTCTTGGGAACAGTGGTTTTGAATAATATCTTTGGTCTTTTTAGTAAAAGTACTAGAGAAGGTTATGGTAAATTCTTGCCGGTTCACTTGGCATTTGGAAAGGCCTCACTGTAATACAGACCAACACTACAATGATTTTTTGCTTCTGGAGCCTTCTTAATTGTATTGAGAGATCCTAAAGGTGGTGGAGGAATTCCTCTTGCTCTGGTTAAACACTTAATTCCACCTCTTTTTTTTTCTTTTCTTTAAAGATTATTTATTTATCTATTTGACAGAGATCACTAGCAGGCAGAGAGAGAAGAGGAAGCAGGCTCCGCGCCGAGCAGAGAGCCCGATGCAGGGCTCGATCCCAGGACCCTGGGATCATGACCTGAGCAGAAGGCAGATGCTTAACCCTCTGAGCCACCGAGGCACCCCCTTAATTCCACTTCTAACCAGCAACTTGCCTGGGTAAAATTCTCAGGGACTCTGGGAATAAATGTCATGTCATAGTGGATCTAAGCCTCACCTGCCATGGCTCAACTATTCAGCAGCTATTCTAATCTGCTAATGACCATTCTATTTTGGATGTCTTGTAAAGGCGATGCTAATCCTCATATTTAAAAAAACTACAAGAGGGGCACCTGGGTGGCTCAGTGGGTTAAAGCTTCCTCTCTCTCTGCCTGCCTCTGTCTACTTGTGATCTCTGTCAAATAAATAAATAAATAAATAAATAAATAAAAAGTCTTTTAAAAAATAAAAAGACAACAAGATACTGAAATTTCACAATGTAATAAAACACAGCAATGTCTTATTGGGCAGAGAAAGTAAGTAAACTTAAGTATACCTCATATACTTTATATGCTTATTTCATTTTTCTTATTTTTGAGCACAGGGGAGTTTATTAACTTACTTACCTAGGGTCACACAATAGGCAAACCTGAGCTAGGAATGTTTTTTAATTTTAATTTTGTTTTTTAAAGATTTCGTTTGTTTATTTGACAGAGAGAGCACAAGGAGGCAGAGCAGCAGGCAAAGGGAGAGGAAGAATCAGGCTCTCTGCTGAGCAGGGAGCCTGACTCGGGGCTCGATTCCAGGACCCTGGGATCATGACCTGAGCCCAAGGCAGCCGTTTAACCTATTGAGCCACCCAGGCACCCCCCCAGGAATGTTTTTAATATAGATAATTTTTTTGTGTGTACACATACACATTTTCCCAGCAGATGCCTGGGGCCTTCCACCCATTATCCCTTACCTAATTTTAATAGAGTGGTAGATGATAGTCCTAGAAGTGTTTAATTAAAGCAAAGGCCCAGGGGTGCCTGGGTGGCTCAGTGGGTTAAAGCCTCTGCCTTCGGCTCAGGTCATGATCTCAGGGGTCCTGGGACCGAGCCCCGCATTGGGCTCTCTGTTCAGTGGGGAACCTGCTTCCCCCGCCCCTTGCCTGCCTCTCTGCCTGCTTGTGATCTCTGTCAAATAAATAAAATCTTTAAAAAAAAAAAAAGGGGGGCGCCTGGGTGGCTCAGTGGGTTAAGCCGCTGCCTTTGGCTCAGGTCATGATCCCAGGGTCCTGGGATCGAGCCCCGCATCGGGCTCTCTGCTCAGCAGGGAGCCTGCATCCTCCTTTCTCTCTGCCTGCCTCTCTGCCTGTTTGTGATCTCTCTCTGTCAAATAAATAAATAAAATCTTTAAAAAAAAAAAATACAAAGGCCCAGAACATCCCCCCAGTGAAAAAGTAGTTTTTCCTGTTTCACATGATAGCCTCAAACTTTATGCCTTAGAAGGCTGCCTTTGTTACCTCCAAAACCTTTATGGCCTTCGGCAACTAGATTTTGAGATATTTGTTGGGCATCTAGGTTTTGAAATATTTCTTTCTAAGGTAATCATTTATGTTGAATGCATATGCCTTGTATGCAGCTGAGAAGCCCAGAGCTAGTCCTGTGCAATCTATTTCACTCACTGAAATCTTTTTTTTTTTCTTAAAGATTTTGTTTATTTGACAGACAGAGATCACAAGTAGACAGAGAGGCAGGCAGAGAGAGAGAGAGGGAAGCAGGCTCCCTGCTGAGCAGAGAGCCCGACGCAGGACTCGATCCCAGGCCCGACGCAGGACTCGATCCCAGGACCCTAGGATCATGACCTGAGCTGAAGGCAGCGGCTTAACCCACTGAGACACCCAGGCACCCCTCATTCACTGAAATCTTTATGCTGTGAATAAAGACAGTGTTCACAGAGCTGATCAGACTTTGCAATTTTGAAATTTCTAGGAGGGAATGCCTTCATATGTCATCAAACAAGATAGGAGGTGCTAGTTGGTACCAGCAAGAGCTTTGAATCTAGGCAACTATAAAATTCACAGGAATGTGGTTCTCCTTCAACATAGGAATAAAGCATAGATCTGAAGAAAATCAATGGAAAGTGTGAGATTAACAAAACCTTCCTATAATGTTGTGAACTTCCTTAGGAGTATATTATAAACCTGCTGAGCAAACACAGGAAAATTTAAAGTAAGAACAGCTGAGGAGATACTGCAAAGATGGGAATTTTACTTAAAATAGAAGTGAATCATGTAACAAGAGTAGCTGTGAACAAGTAACTTACCTCAATACAGCACTTAAGGAATTTAAAAGAAACTTTTCAGTTTCCCGTTGAAAGTTTTCATAAGAGAAGAAAGGACAAAATAGTGAACTTGATAAAAAGAAGTGAAATCTGGACCTTTCTTGTCATGTATGTTTTTCAGAAGTCTCTCTTCTGGGGTATTGTGGAGGGGGGAGACACATACCACTAAATACAGGGAAAACTGATCTTAATGAGTATAAATGGACAGCTCTGAAATTACACTTTGAGTAGGCGATGCGAGTAAGTGGAAACAGCTAAGAATTGCAACGAGGAGTAAAGCTTAGCCTAGTTTTTCCCTCCATCTTTTTTGTTTTTGTTTTGTGTGTGTGTGTGTTTTCTTAAAAAAAGATTTATTTACTTGAGAGAGTGAGAGAGCATTTGCACGGTTGGAGTAGAGGAGGACAGAGAGGGGCAGAGGGACAGGGAGAGAGAAACTCGAGCAGACTCCTCATTGAGTGCAGAGCCTGTCAGTGGGCTCCATCCCACAACCCATGAGCTTACAACCTGAGTCAGACGCACAACTGACTGTGCCCCTTCCCACTGCTTTTTTCACTCCATGCTAACCATGTAGCCTTCCTGTGCCTCAGTTTCCTTATGCATACAACAGGAAACCCTGTTTCTCACAGTTTGAAGATCTGCTGGGGTTGAATGAGGTGATGTCTATAAAGGCCTTGTATTCTTAGGGGGAAGGGTACTATATAAATACACGGTTATTATTGTTTTACTTCGAAGCTGAAGATCTGACTTGCCTGTAGAAATGGAAATATCCTATTAACATTTCTCATAGCCTTAAAAATCTCAGAATGAAGAGAGAGATAACAGTTTTATCTTCGGAGAATTTTTTGCTGGATTCTCCAGAAGTTGCAACTTCATATTTCTCCACTCTTCTGATTCAGTAGAGGAGAATTCCAGCTACAGTGAACCCATCACATCTGTGATCTTGAGGGTAGTGTTTGTTTCTCTCAGAGGAGCTGACTAAGTCATATTGAAATATAGTTACCCTCACTTAAGCCTCCTTCGTGAGAACAAACACTTCTACTTGCACAACTCTGCAGCCCTTCATGCCAGTTTGTAGGGGACACTTGGCCACAGTGGTCTCGAAATACCTATGAAAAGAACCCCAGGAAAAAAAGGATCACATTACCATAACTGTTTTTGTTCTGTAAAACCAAACTGAAGCTATTATGCAAGAACCAGGCCAACTGGTTCAGTTAATGTTTGGTCCTTATCATAACTGGGTGCATTTATGAATTTGCCAAGGAAGTGGTATTACTAGTGCTGAACTAGGGAAACATCACAAGGCAGGTTTATTAAGGATCTGTTTTTATTTAGACATAATCACATTGAACCAGTGGTCATATCTTGTCAACTTTTTGCTTGGCTCCACTTTCAACAGGTACAGTTCAGAAAAGACAGCCTAGATCTCTTAACTCTGCTGCCTAAAAAAGAAAGTAACTTTAGAGGATGAATTTGCAATTATCTATGCACAGCTTGCCCAAAGAAAAATAAAGTTTTTCACTTAAAAATTTATTTTGTAAGTTCTGGAGAAAACTCCTATCATTTTAAATATTTAGAAAAATATTTAGGGGCGCCTGGGTGGCTCAGTGGGTTAAGCCGCTGCCTTCGGCTCAGGTCATGATCTCAGGGTCCTGGGATCGAGTCCCGCATCGGGCTCTCTGCTCAGCAGGAAGCCCGCTTCCTCCTCCTCTCTCTCTCTGCCTGTCTCTCTGCCTACTTGTGATCTCTCTCTGTCAAATAAATAAATAAAATCTTAAAAAAAAAAAAAGAAAAATATTTAGAAGAGGTGGGCCTGGGTGGCTCAGTTGATTAAGCATCCGACTCTTGGTCTTGGCTCAGGCAGGTCATGATCTCAGGGTTATGAGATCAAATCCTGAGTCAGGCTCTGCACTCAACACAGAGTCTGCTTGAGATTCTTTACCCTCCTTCTTCTGTCTCCCCATCCGTTCCTTCTGCATGTGTGTGTGAGCTCTCAAATAAATAAATAAATAAATAAAATCTTTAAAAAATTTTTTTTAAATAGAAAATATATAAAGAAAAGATAAAAGTTTTGGTCACTGCCATGCTGAGTCTCTCTATTCACAGCTACTATTACTATATATATTTCTTTAGACTTTTTTATTTATATTTTTTTTTATTAAGATTTCTCTGATGTTGGGATGCCTGGGTGGCTCAGCTGGTTAAGCAGCTGCCTTCAGCTCGGGTCATGATCCCAGCGTCCTGGGATCTAGTCCCATATCGGGCTCCTTCCTCAGCAGGGAGCCTGCTTCTCCCTCTGCCTCTGCCTGCCACTCTGTCTGCCTGTGCTTGTTCTCTCTCTCTCTCTGACAAATAAATAAATAAAATCTTTAAAAAAAAAAGATTTCTCTGATGTAAAGATAAGTATTTATCAAGTGGGAAGGAATAAATTTCAAATAGTACTGAGTTTCTTTTAGCCTTATTTTTTACATTTTAATTCTAGCATAGTTAACAGTGTTATATTAGTTTTAGTTGTACAGTATGGTGACTCAGCAATTCTTTATATTACTCAGTGCTCATCATCTTAATCCCCATCAACTATTTCACCCATCCCCCCACCCACCTTTCCTCTGGTAACTTTCTATTTGTTCTCTAGAGTTAAGAGTCTGTTTCTTGGTTTGTCTCTATTTTCTCCTTGTTCTTTTGTTTTATTCCTTAAATTACACATATGAGTGCAGTCATGTGGTATTTGTCTTTCTCTGACTTATTTCACTTACTAGGTTTATTGTTTAATATAGATTTAAGAGATAAGATACTAAAAGGGTGAAATGAATTAAGTGTCAAGTTGAATAGTATGACAGAAAAATAATTCTGGGGACCTGGCAGGCTCAGTCAGTAGAACATGAAACTCTTAATCTTGGGGCTGTGAGATTGAGCTCCATGCTGGGTGTAGAGATTATTTAAAAAAATAAATAAAATTAAAAAAAAATAATAATTGTAATACTGAAAATATTGAAAACAGTTCTAGGGAATAATAAAACATGTTAAAGAATAAGTTGGCAGGGGCTCATCTGTGTGCTAGTTTGCTTATTTCCTGTATGGAGACACTGTCACTTTGGGGACTTAGTACAGAATTTGAGGCTGTAGACTGTTCAAAATCCTAAATTACCTCTTAGAACACCATATTTCAGTTCACTTGACTGCTAGGGTAGTCTAATAATCAGTCCAATAACTAGATGACCATCAGCTGCCACAGCTTACATCTAACTAGTTTCTAGGTATTTTATTTTAAATACTAGGATTTCAGGACCACCTGGGTGGCTGAGTCAATTAAATGTCTCCCTTTGGCTCAGGTCATGATGCCAGGGTCGTGGGATGGAGCCCCTACTTGAGTTCTCTCTGTCAAATAAATAAAATCTTGGGGCACCTGGGTGGCTCAGTGGGTTAAGCCTCTGCCTTTGGCTAAGGTCATGATCTCAGGGTCCTGGGATCAGGCCCTGCATCCAGCTCCATGCTCAGCGGGGAGCCTAATCCACCCCCCCACCCCCCCTACCCCCCCCCGCCTGCCTCTCTGCCTACTTGTGATCTCTGTCTGTCAAATAAATAAATAAAATCTTTAAAAAAAAAAAAAAAAAAAGAAAGAAAGAAAAATAAATCTTAAGTAGACAAATAAAATGCTAGGATTTCAAGGGTGACAGTTTTTCTAAGGAAACCAACTGTTAAAAACAGGAGTCACATGTGAGGTTAGGAGCTAAAGTTAGCACACAGGTGAGAATCACATACCATCCAAGTTAGCCTTGAAAAAATCCCTAAATTGCCTGTAGAGTGTCTGTTCCAACTGGATTTGTGTATATATGATCATGATCAGTAAGTATGTATTGCAGAGTATGGGTATATAGTATATACAGTGCTTCATCTGCAAGATATTTAATGGTAGTTTTTAATTTAAACTTTGGCCAAATATGTATCATTAAATTTGAGTAAATTGTTTCTTATGTCATTCCACATTCCACTGGATGGCTCAGTCTGTTGAGTGTCTGCCTTCAGCTCTGGTTGTGGTCTTGGGGTCCTGGGATTGAGCCCCAAGTCAGGCTCCCTGCTCGGTGGGGATCCTGATTCTCCCTCTCCTCCCCACTCGTGCTTTCTCTCACAGTCCATGTCTCTCTCTCAAATAAATAAATAAAATCTTAAGAAACAAAAACAAAAATACTTTTAAACTTTGGCAAATATGTATCATTAAATTTGAGTAAATTAAATTTGGTTCTTATGCCATTCCACATTCCACTCTTTCTTCATTTTATTTTTATGAAAGGCTTGACCTAGCAACTATGCTAGCTGTCCGCTTCTCTGTTTTCTACCTCTAAGTTCCCTAAGGGCGGAGTCTGTGTCTTTTTGTTTTTTCACTCCCTAATGTGTCTAGTGTAGTGTTTTGCACATAGTGGTGTTTAGGAAATGATGGTTAAAGAGGAGGAAAATGCGCAGTTATGTGTGTGTGTTGGTCAACACTAGTTTGATTATCATTAAGAGTCTATTGTGGTTAGCTTAGACCCAGAATACTGGAAGATGACAGAGATGTGTCTTGGAACCAAGGAAGGAAATTTAATACAGGTCTCACTAGGGATTGGTACAAAGTACTTGAAAGCCTCTAGAAACCTGGACAATTACTCTGTCTCTAGCTTTCTGTCCTATTCTCATGGACTCTGACACTTTGACTCTCCTTCTCAGGGCCATAAAGTCTCTTGCCTCAGTGTATGCTAGCCCTCTTCATTTTCCCCATTGTACAGGCTTTCTCTGTCCCTCCTTACATTTGGTAGAAGCCCTTTCACTCAGTCCCTGTTGATTTAAGTCCCAGCAGATATTAACTGCAGCCCTGTGTCCTGATTACAAGTTCCTGGGTAAGGAGCGGCTGACTTAGCCTATAACAACTTTCCAGTCCTGGCCTACATACCTTATTCGGGGGTACAGAATCATGCAGACCACCATTCCACAGAGAAAAGGTTCTCTTAAGAGTGTGGCTTCAGAACGGTTGATAGTGTGATAAGAGAAGGGTGAGTTTACAGACCATGCTTTTCTTTCTGTTCATTTAACACTTGCTAAAGAAGCAAAATGTTTTGCCCTAAGACATTTCAACATCTTGAGATTATCTAAGAAGGGAGTCTGAAGACAACAACCGTGTGTTGTCCTGGCATAGGGCAGTTGGTATTCCCAGAAAGAGAACTGCCTATTTCACAATTGTGTCTGTGTTTACTGTACTTATCATACTCTTATTGGAAAAGAGTAGCCCTCAGAGGGAAACCTGCTTTAGGCCTTTGTTAAGAGAGGCAGACTTTCTTATACTTTGCAGTGGTCTGGAATGATGCATTGAAATTTAAAGCTGCATCTGCCCAGCTTAAGGACCTGCTCCTTTCAACATCAGTGGCTCCTTTCAGCATGCGTGTTTTGTTTGTTTGAAATAAGTTAACATTAGGACAGTAGCAGAGCCTCATATTAAAAACGAACGGAAAAGTCCTGTCCATTGGGTAAAGAGATGAGGGGGTATGTGTGAAAATATCTGAGCCCCTGAATGTACTTTGCAGAAGGAGCAACCCTGGTGTCACTGTTGTTCCTCTGAGGGAGAAGAACCTAAATATAAAAGTGTCCTTGAGTTGGTGACTCAGCAACAAGAACCTGAGATTGGGGGGTGCCTGGGTGGCTCAGTGGGTTAAGCCGCTGCCTTCGGCTCAGGTCATGTTCTCAGGGTCCTGGGATCGAGTCCCGCATCGGGCTCTCTGCTCAGCAGGGAGCCTGTTTCCTACTCTCTCTCTCTCTGCCTGCCTCTCTGCCTACTTGTGATCTCTCTCTGTCAAATAAATGAATAAAATCTTTAAAAAAAAAAATAAATAATAAAAAAAAAAAGAACCTGAGATTGGTATATGAAAAACATCTCTATGTCACAGCGTATGAAATGAACCTTAGACAAGGAAATCTGTGGTGTGGTCATCATCTTTTCCTTTTAAAGTGTGTGTACATGGGGCGCCTGGGTGGCTCAGTTGGTTAAGCCGCTGCCTTCAGCTCAGGTCATGATCCCAGTGTCCTGGGATCGAGTCCCACATCGGGCTCCTTGCTCCGCAGGGAGCCTGCTTCTCCCTCTGACTCTGCCTTCCACTCTGTCTGCCTGTGCTCGCTCTCGCTCGCTCTCTCTCTGACAAATAAATAAAATCTTTAAAAAAATAAAAATAAAAAATAAAGTGTGTGTACATGGATGTGTGCTTCCAAATCTACCTTCGTTGTCTAGAAAACATTCTAAAAGGACATTTAAATGCCTTCCTTGATGGTACAGCATAAGTCCAATCTGTTACTCGTGCTTAATTTTAGGAAGGAAAATATAGAAAGGGTTGTTTTGTGTACTGGGCTTGGAATGGTGTAATTCACATACTTAGTACTAATAATTGCTAGTCTTTAATGGAGCAGATTTACTGCTGATAGTTCAATGAATTTCATTCTTCCAAGGATCATGACCTAAACTTTTATTAACTAGCCTCATTGGTTAGTCAAACAGAGGGAACAAGGGGAACTGATAATTTCTGACTAGGTAGGATACACTTCTTGACTAGGATAAATTGTATTGTTTTGTGTCCTTTGTGTGTGTTTTTCATAGTTTAGAGCATTAGGACATTTCTTTTTATTTTTTTATTATGTTATGTTAGTCACCATACAATACATCATTAGTTTTTGATGTAGCGCTTCATGATTCTATGTGTATAACAGCCAGTGTTCCATGCAATTCTTAATACCCATCACCGGGCTATGCCCCCTACACCCCCACCCCAAAAACCCTCAGATTGTTTCCCCGGAGTCCATAGTTGTTCACAGTTTGTTTCCCCCTTTGATTCCACCTCCCCTTCATTTTTCCCTTCCTTCTCCTAATGTCCTCCATGCTATTCCTTATGTTTCACAAATAAGTGAAACCATATGATAATGGACATTAGTGTACTCTGTGGTATAGTGAAAATTAAGCAGAAAAGTTCATATGTAATGCTGCAAGAGACTTGCTTATCTGTTAGAGTCAAACCCCATGTGGCCCTACTTTGCTTCTTAAAACTCTAAAATAGCTCTAAGTCACATGAAGCATATTGTGTAATTACCTTTAATTACATACATAAAATTTGTCCCTCTCCCTCCTGGGGCAGGGGACTTCTATTTTAAACATTTTACTGGTGAAGACTTGTTGTGCAAATAATTTCTTTAATTGCAAGCAGAGTGTTGTGAGTTTATTATAGAAATTGGCCTGTGTACCACCTCACAGTAACACAGAGTACTAACACCTTTCGGTGCATTGTTTTGCAAAGTGCAAAACTGCTAGAGCTACTTGCTCAGTCTGAACTGAATTTGTTACTTGGCTTTTGTCTTCTTTTAAGAAACTTGATGCAAACTAGAAGGCAGTGTTCCAAAAATAGACCGAAGTAACTTATATGTAAGTGGAATGGACTGGAGAATTGTGATTAGTTGCAGAAAACTGGTATTGTGTTTATACAGGTAAAGATTAGGGGAAAGTAAGAAAAAAAAAAAGAAAAGGGGCACCTGGGTGGCTCAGTGGGTTAACCCTCTGCCTTTAGCTCAGGTCATGATCTCAGGGTCCTGGGATGGAGTCCCGCATCGGGCTCTCTGCTCAGCGGGGAGCCTGCTTCCTCCTCTCTCTCTGCCTACTTGTGATCTCTCTCTGTCAAATAAATAAATAAAATCTTTAAAAAAAAAAAAAGGTTGGGGGAAAGTCCATCACCAAAGCCTGTCAGTGGGAGTGGCTTGTAAACTGACCCAGAACCTAAAGTTTCAGATCCCGTTTTCTCCTTTCATTATAGCTCATACTTCATGTGTCTGTCTTTATTCACACCTCTCTAACTATGTACCTGCCCGTTATTCTTCCTTTGGTGTCCTCATGGCCATTTTTCAGTCATTAAGAATGACTTAGTAATTGCCCATAGAGAGTGCTTTTTTAAGGAGGGCAAAGGCAGGAGAAGTTTCAGCCCAAACTAAGGGCTAGAATAAGCTCAGTGACCATCAGTGAGACTGGCCACAGCCCTCAGACGCTCTCCCCTCCTAACTCAGTTTGTCAAGGTTAACTATTAAGAAGGAAGATAACATTTCGCAGCATCCTCAAAGCTGTGGAGTACTATGGAATCAAAGAGATGAGTCACTGAAGTGATTTACTCCTTTCAAGGTGGAAGCATGTATCCAGTGTTTTATGTTAAAACCAAACAAATTCCTTTCCAGTGTCTGTCAGTGTCATTGGTGAGAGAGAATATTTTCTTTAAGTTCCAATAGCAGACCACATAAAGATAGGGAAATCCTTGCACCTCCTTTCAAAATAGTAATCCAGTTACTAATTAAGCCCCTGTAGAATAATACTTACCTGTAAGTATGCTTAAGATGAAAGCCATCAAAAAACCCCAATTTTTAACATTTGTGACCAATTATATTGTCATCTTCTTTGAACAACTTGTAAGCAAGTATTTTATATTCCTCCACTTAAAAGAAGAAATTTGTCAGCTCTATATACAGCTCTGCACTCTTGTGCTTTCAACAGTCTGACACAATTTTATTTTTCCCTACATTTTCCTCCTTATTTTTTTTTTTTAAGATTTTAAAATTTATTTTAGAGAGACAGCAACAGAGACAGAATGGGGGGTGGGCATGGCGAGGAAGGGGCAGGGGGAGCAGATTCTCCACTGAGCTCAGAGCTGGAAGTGGGGCTTAATCCCACACTCCCAAGATCACAACCCCAGGGGAAACCAAGAGTCAGACACCCAACCGACTGCCACACTCAGGCTCCCCACATTTTCCTCTTTCTTTATACTTCATATTGCTTTAATTTCATCATTCCTAACCAGCCTGTAGTGGTCTTGTGCTAATAATTACTTTAGTCATGATGCAAGGAGATAAAAGCTAAGCATCAGCTGTGTCCATAGCTCTGTGCTGAATAATTGAGGGCCACAGGGTTATGAAGCACATGGTCTCTGCCCTTCAGGAGACTAGAGGAAAAGAAAATCTAATGTTTGCTGAGCTTCTGGTACTTTTTTAATGAGATATTATGCTACACTCTCAGGAGCTCCCTAAGGTGTGTGAAGAACTATAATGCAAACAAAGAGTGGAATGTTAGTGTTTTTTTTTTAAGGTACATATAAGATAAGATGGAAATTCTGAAGGGAGAAAGCTTTATAGAGAGGATGATAGCCGGGGGCTGAACTTTAAAAAAAAAAAAAAAAAAGGTATGATTTACTTGGACATGTTCTAATAGAAGAATAAGGGAAGCCTTCCAGAGTAAGGAAAGCCTTCTAAGTGCAAAATAAGCTAAGGCCTTGAGGCAGCTCCATGTCTGTTCATGTGTTTATTAAAGTTGTATTCATTGAGCATCCCACTTGGGTCAAGTACTGTTGGAAGTTAAGCCCTGGGGATACAGTGGTGAACAAGAGTAGGCCCTGCCCTTAACTATCTCCTAAAAGGGAGGGGCGCTGCCTTCGGCTCAGGTCCTCAGGTCGTGATCTCTGGATCCTGGGATCGAGTCCCGCATTGGGCTCTCTGCTCAGCAGGGGGTCTGCTTCCCTTCCTCTCTCTCTGCCTGCCTCTCTGCCTACTTGTGATCTCTCTCTATCAAATGAATAAATAAAGTCTTTAAAAAAACAAACAAAAACAAAAAACAACTATCTCCTAAAAGGGAGACAACCCAGTGAGCAGAAACAGCAGTTCTAGAGAGTTGAGAGGAAGGAGCGAATTGTGGGCTAGAGAAGCGAAGGCTCCTTGGTCAGGGTCATGCAGATTGCTGAGTATAGAACCTCTTTTCTGCCCCATTTCTATACATAAGCCTCATTTATATCTTTCAAAACTCCTTACAGAGCTGAGCCACTAGACACATGTGCCTGTGAAGCATCTGAATCAGTACTATAGCTAATCCGAATATGTTGGAAATGTAAAAAATAAATTGAATTTCCAAGATTTAGCCCTCCTCCTCCTCCCAAAAGATGTAAAATATTTTCGTAATTTTTAAATTCATTATGTGCTGGAGAGTTGATGTTTTGGATGTATATTAAATAAAATATATTATTAAACTTAATTCTTCCTATTTCCTTTAATTTTAAAGTATGGCTTCTAGAAAATTTAAAAATAAGTTTATGGTTCTCATTCTTGGCTTGCATTATATTTCTGTTTGTGCTACTATAATGTAATGGTGTGTTCCTAGTGTGTTCTTTAAATACTTCCAGTGAAACTATTTTTAAAAATATACTAAGGCAGTATGGGTATATAATACTCCGATAAAATCCTTATTTTTCTTCTTTATTCCTGTGATTTAAAAAAAATTTTTTTTTAAGATTATTTATTTGAGAAAGAGCGTGACAGAGAAAGCATTTTGGGGGGGGAACTTCAGAGGGAGAAACAGACTCCCCACTGAGAATGCAGGACTGGATCCTAGGACTCTGGAATCATGACCTGAACTGAAGACAGATGAACTGACTGAGCCACCCAGGTGCCTTTTTTTTTTTTTTTAAGACTTTTATTCCTTTGATTTTTTTTCATTTACTCCAATATCTCTGCCTTTTCAAATTTATTAATAACCTCTGCCATAATTTTTAGAGACATTTGTTAAACCAGCTGGTGGTTCAGAATTAGAATAAACTCTAGGAGAGAGAGCAAATACTCTAGTTTTCCTCATTTCAGAGAGCTTGGTGTCTCTGCTTTTAGCTACCTCTATAATTGTTGCTCCCTCAGCCAGCAGGATTCATTCTTTCTACTCTGGCCTAATCAACCCTAAACCACCCTTCAAGAATTGGCCTTTGGCCCCTGCTCTGTGAAGCCTTTTCCATCCCCTTGTTCACTGTACCCATAGCACTCTGTTCTCACTTGTGATGTTTGATGAATGGACAAACTGACCACTAGACTCTTTGAACTTAATTGAATTTGAAACTGAATTTGAAACAGGAACACTGTAGTACTGATTCCTCAGATTTGTTGAAAATCAGTAAAATAAATGAGTTCACTTTGCTTCCTTGCAAGTCTTCATGCTTCCTCAGTGACCAGAATTATAAGGCCATCTTGAATGTTCCATCAGGTCACATGTGTTCTGACTAGAGATATATATGGGTAAAGGCTCAAATGAGAAAAGAATGGCAGGCTGTGGTATCTGTTCCATTGACTGGTTGTTCTGTGGCAAGCCACTTAACCTCTGTGTTTCCATTCAGAAAATGAGGGTAACACTTGGTCCTTTACTCTCCCAGGGCTATTTGGATGCTTAAGGAAGGGTGTTACAATATTAACAGAGCTCAGTAATAGGGGGCACTCTGCTTCTGTACTATGATTAGACTGTGTGCCTTCGTAGGTTTTGTTTTGTTTTTTTAATCAGAGAACTGCTGGGAACAATTTGTTAAATGGGCCCAAAGTTAATGAAAACAAATGCTTATCTGTTTTTTATACTTTGTGTGTATTCAAAGTGTTTGCCAAGTTGCCTTCTGAATTCCTAAATGATGTGTTCAATTTAATAATAGACTTCATTTAAAGATTGACTCCTTCATAGTTGTATTAGGAAAATACCACTTTTGCACTCTTGATGTAATCTTACCTGTGCTTTCATAAGGGAAGTATTACTTTCTTTTTTACTTGAGTTCATAATGTATCAACATCATCAATATCTTATGATTGTCCATTAGAATCATATACAAGCCATGTTTTACTGAATCTTTATAAGATCATTTAATCTCCTATCAAGGCAATGCATCCCAGTAGAACTTACTGCCAGTCTAGATGTCTGTGAACTTAGAGCACATGGGTACCTGTAATATAGTGAGAGAGCGTAAGACTTGGAGGCAGAAGTTGGGGTCTTGGTTGTACCACTCATTATATGATCTGAGCAAGTCACTTCAGATCAGTTATCTTACCTATAAAATGAGAATAGTAATACCTCTGTGTACTTGCTAGGATTAAATGGAAGAACCTGCATAAGTTTAGGGCCAGTAGACTTTTATAATAGAGGTATGCTTTGAGGGAAATTTTCCATGGTAGCATTGAACAAATAATGGGGTGTCTTGACTTTGAAATATCAGTGGTAACTAGAGATGCCTTCAGATATGCTGTGGCTAAGAATAAGAGAGGAGGTAACCTGGAGCTGGAACTTTGGGAATAATAGATCAAGGCATGTTCTGAAAGCAGTTTTAAATAGCCTATGGGCCTCCATACTTAAGTAATATGACTTGTGTTTAAAGTAGGCCCAGGACTGGAGACACACCAGGAACCCACAGGATTTAGACCTCTTGGCAATTTGGTGATATAAAGTGAAATGTTAAATACTCATGCTTTTTGACTCAAATTTTCTCTTAAAGGAATTTACCCCCAAGTTATATATTTGCACTCATGCCCAAAAATGTGGGCACAAGGATTTTTGCCATCTTAAATGCATATTTGTCTAGACTCTTTAATTTTCAGATGATAGAGTTCTAGCTTACTTGTGGAGTGAGGGTAGCAAGGAGAGGAGATGAATTTTTTGGCTCACAGAACTGTTAAGTCCAGCAATATTCATACCTCAGGCAGTCTGGATCCAGGACCAACACTGTCCTTGATCCTCAGGTTATGTGACATATTTGTCTCTCTCTGTTTCTCTCAGCTCTGCTTTCTCTGTGTTTCATTCCCAGGTAGGTAGTCTATATATATATGCCTATTTTCATGTGGTAGTGTCTAGAAGCTCCAGGCTAAGTAAGCCCCTTCCAGTTTAGCAGTGGGGGTGGGGTGGGAAGGAATTGTTCCTCCTTCTCTGTAGGTCCACAGTGTCCTCGAGTTGACTCTCGCGGTACAAACATGAGTCAAGCACCCATCCTTGACCCAGTTCCCCAGGGCAGGGAGATAGATTACTCTGATTTACCTGGCTTGAATCATATCCTTGGGGAGGCAGTGGGAAATGAGTTGACCCCACTTTAACCACATGAAGTCGTATCTAGGAAATGGTGCTTCCACACTGGAAGAGTTAAGTGTTGTTATCACAGGAAGGAAGAAAGGGTGCAGGCCAGGCAAAAGCAGGATCTGTTCACTCTATTTCTAACAACAGATAATACAGATAACAACCTAAATGTTCATCAGTACTAAGAAAAATTTAAATATGGATGGGATACTATGTATCTGTTAAAATGAATGAGATATACCCATGAGATGACAAGAAAATATGTCTTCTATATAATTAAAAATGAAGTTGCAGAAAAGTATTCTTAGTTATGTGAATTTGTCTAATCTGTTATGGATGTGAACATTTTTTCTTCATATATTTCTGTACTGCTTTTGGTTTGCTGTTATATTTGATTGAATGTGTGCATGTGTGTGTATATATACATAATATATACATGTACATACATAATATACCTATTATGTATATATAAAAGTTATGTGTTTCTGTAATATATATTACACACATGTGTAATATATTATATAATATATTTAATATATAATATTTACATAATATATTTAATATATTATATATGATTATATTATAATTTTATATAATGTATTATATATCATTAAATATATGAATATATATTTATATATTACATAACTTTTATAATTTAAAAAATAATGCCCAAGTGACCCCTGTTCTGGAGCAGGGGCTGGAATTGACAAAGCTCTAGAACTATAGAGAGATAGATATGTGATAGGAAACCTGAAAGGGTGGTATTTATGGAGCCGATATAAAAGTAATGGGAACCCAGGGAATGGATAGGACAGATTAAGCTGCTTATGTAGTACAGCAGGGGATTTATATCCTAGAATAGTGACAGAGAGTTGCTACAGAGGCTAAATGTTAATCAAAAGGGCATTGGTTTGGAAGAGGTAGGGGACAATAGAAAGTAACTTCAACAGCCACATAAATCTGGAGAGCGGCTAATCTGGAGTCGAGAGATCTGTTTGTGTTACTTGGGCATTCTTTTACCTAGGAAAGGTCACACAACATCTCTTAGGGTCTCCATCCCATATGCAAAGTGGAATTTATTAGTATTTTCCTGTTTTCTTCACAGAATGACTGTGAGGTTCAAGTGAAATGGAAGAGGGCTAGTTAAGTAAAGAAAAGACCATGTAATTCCAAGTTAGCCTGGATCAAAGTAAAGAACTTGTCTATAAATGAATAGAGTGGGAAAATAAGGGATAGGAACATGTCATCAGACTGCCTTTGCACATTAGACAACTCAGATAACTCATTATATTGGTCATTTAACCTGTTTGGATGGGCAGGTGCTTTTTTGAGAGCGGGGAAGACATGGACCATTGTTTATGTGTAGCTTTTGGTGCTGTTAACTAAAATGAATAGTTTTACATAGGGTCCCATATGTGGGAACAGCAAGGTAAAACTGTAAAACTGCAAATACATGTAAAACCATCATGGAAAAATATACAGAAAAGAGAGCCAATGTAGAGATACTACAACTCTGCATTACTGGAATCTTCATAGTGGTAGCTTGCCCAACAAAGCATTCTTTTAAAAAATGTCATTCCTATGAAAAACAAACAAGAACTACTCAGAAGTATCAACTGTGTTAGCATGTCCCACATGTTTAAAATCTGATGAAGTTGTTTTGTTCTGTATATATACATTTTAGCATTTTGAGGTATAGGTATTATGCATTCCAAATAGAAAACTCACGTGGCATTTCATTGAATTGTTTTTATTTATTTACTTAATATTTATCCTGCCCTCATCTGCCATATGTTTGGGCCAATGCTAGGCTCTGACATGCAAACATAATTAACACATGGTAGTAGTCACTGCATTCAGACAGTCTTCTGTTAGTAAGGAAGACAGACACATGGACAAAATGTGTAAGAGGAGTGGGGCAGGATTGTCTAGAAGGAGTTCACTGTTCTTGAGTGACCTCATTTTTTTTCTTTCATTCCTTTTAAGTGCTTGCTAGAACGTTCTTAATTTTGTAGTTATTATTGCTCAGGTGTGTATTATGAATTTGATTTCTCTTTTTAGCTTTTGAAACTCAATAGATGTTCTGCATCTATAACTTAATCACAGAAACTGTGAATGCAATACTAAAGAAAGTAGAAATTTTTCAGAGACTGGGTTTTTATCCTGTAAGTTTTTACCAGTTCTGAACTCAATTAGTCTTTTTGGAAAGACAGAAGATCCCCCACCCCCACCCAACCCCAATATACAGCACACTTTTAAATGGTTTTTATCTTAGATGCTATCTATTACAGAAGAAATCTCTTCTCCTAACTTTGGCTTTCTTTCCTGGCTCCTTTGGATAAATAAAACTTTGACCATGCTTTGAGGCTTAAGGCCTTGGTAGGGGTGTGTGTGTTTGTGTGTGTGTGTGTGTGTGTGTGTGTGTGTGTAAAATAGAGAAACCGTAAAAGCTCAATTTTTGTGGCTCAGAAATATGAGCTTATTTGTCTTCTCTTGCCTTTCCTCACCTTCTCTTCTCCCACCATACAGATTTGAGCTCATGTTAGCAGCATATGTCTAGCAATACTCAAATTCCCAAGCGGCCTGTGAACAAGATGATTATAAAACATTTTTCATTACAAGACAAAGTAATCCTGTTGCTTAATTCTGGGTCTAGCTGTTTTGTTTTGTTTTGTTGTTGTTGTTGTTGTTAAGCTGGCATTTTGAGTAGATTCATATGAACTTGTTCATACTATAAGCAGGCATTTTTCAGAGTCAGAGAAATGAGAAAAGGGAAACACATGTATTGTTTCATCTTTGTGATGCATTGTTTTCTTAGAGTTAGTTTTTGAGTTTTAAAGGCTATGCTTTTGGGGTGCCTGGGTGGCTCAGTGGGTTAAGCCTCTGCCTTTGGCTCAGGTCATGATCTCAGGGTCCTGGGATCAAGCCTCGTATCGGGCTCTCTGCTCCGCAAGCAGGGAGCCTGCTTCTCCATCTCTCTCTGCCTATCTCTCTGCCTACCGATATCTCTCTATCAAATAAATAAATAAAATCTTAAAAAAAAAAAAAAAGGCTATGCTTTTATTTTCCCCCTTTACTTCTTCCTATGGAATATAATCCTGTTTATTTCCCTATTCTTTCTGCTTTCTTGTTAAGTGGACTTGCTTAATATCCTTAATATCCTGATGATCAATCCTGATGATAATTTCACATGTAAACAGTAATTCCGTAATCTCTCACAAATACTAAAGAACATTTAGTAGTTGTGCTAGAAGATACTACTGTGGGACAATTAAGTGTTGGAGAAAAACTGTCCTGTTTTCTGTAAGAATTAAAAAATCCAGCTGTATAAACAAAAAGAAACGGGAATTGCCAAGGTTATTATGTCCTTAAAGGTTTTCTCTGGTCCTGACTTTAGATGACAGTCATTACCAACATATACTTATTTTCTACAGAAATATTAATATATGTGTTTTTTTATATCCAGATATTAATGTAGGTATGGGACTTACTTGAACTTGCTTCACAGCTAGATAATTTAGTTTTTCAAAAAGAATGAAAGGCTAATTATTAGGCAATAATGTGATCAAATTGCCAAAAGCTTTGAGGTGGTTCTATTTCAGTTCTAAGCCTGATGTGCTTTTTAAAAATATCTCTACTTAGAGTAGTTACACTGTTCATAATGCATTATGGAATCTTTTTAGCTAACAGCTTGGA
The DNA here is from genome assembly GCF_011764305.1 of Mustela putorius furo. Lineage (NCBI taxonomy): Eukaryota > Metazoa > Chordata > Mammalia > Carnivora > Mustelidae > Mustela > Mustela putorius. The sequence goes on along the minus strand of NW_025422045.1, from coordinate 7,909,104 downwards.
TGATAAAGAAGCCATTATCTTTGATTTAGTGTGTTTAACCCAAGTTAAATTTATGACAGACTGAAAATTAGCTGTCATGTGGTAAACCTCACTTCCTGTTCTGTGCAACTTGATATGTGTGTGAGCTGCGTGTCCAGCAGGATTTTTTTTTTTTAAAGATTTTATTTACTTATTTGACAAGAGAGAGATCACAAGCAGGTAGAGCAGCAGGCAGAGAGAGAGGGGGAAGCAGGCTCCCTGCTGAGCAGAGAGCCTGATGTGGGGCTTGATCCCAGGACCTTGAGATCATGACCTGAGCGGAAGGCAGAGGCTCAACCCACTGAACCACTCAGGTGCCCCTGTCCAGCAGGATTTATAAGAATGTGTTATTGATGGATGGGAAAGCTGTCTTAAACTACCCTGCAAAAATGTACAAGATAATATGTACAGGGTACATATAACCTTGCAGTTTGGGTTTATAAGAGATTTAACCTGTGGCTAAATAGCATATGATGAAATCCATTAGAAATTTTTCAGGAGACGAAAACTCAGAATTTACTTCTTTAATTTCCAGGCTTTTATGCAGTTGACCAGTTTAAGAGGGAGATCTTAATTAATGCTTGATTTCCAGAGCAGATGAGAGACTGTGAAACTACTTAGCTTCTGAAATACCATGGATCAAAGAATTCAGTGCATATCTGCCTTGCCCACCTCTCCCACTTTGTTCCCATTACCTCACACTTACTTCTAGGAAGTACCTTATTGCATTAAAGGCTCTGACCTCATCCCTTGTCTTCTTAAAGAGTTCACAGCATCATGTTTATGGATTAAAAATTTCTTAAGCTATGAATTCAACATGGCTCTGTTGAAGAACAGTGAAATAGAATATACAGTATTTCTCATTGAAATTCAGCCCAGGTTAAGTCGTTACTGTGTGCTAATCTCTGATCAAAGAGATAGACTTTAAAAAGAGAGAGAGAGAGATTTTCTTAGTGGGCTTATATCTATGTTTTTCAGCACCAACATTGGCCACTTTATGGGCAGTCATGTGAAACACTAGGCACAGAATGGAACTTGCGTGGGTATCTTTCTGTACAGATAGTTCTAATAAATTATGGCTACGTCTCCCAAAGAGACTTTCATATTTGGCACATATTCTGTAATACCTAATAAGCTAAACAGACAAGTCTTTCATGGTTTTGTTTTTTTTTAAGATTTTATTTATTTATTCGACACTGAGAACATGCATATACACAAGCAGGGGGATGGGCAGAGGGAGAGGAAGAAGCAGACTCCCTGATGAGCAGGGAGCCGGATGTGGGGTTCTATGGCTTTAGAAAGAGGAACCTAGATGGTAGCTAGAAGGAATTCCTAGCTATTGTCATAATTTTGGTTTTAAAAGGAAACCAGTCTAAATGCTTCCTTCTTTATAGACGACAAAACAGACATGAAGGAATTTTCAGGGTTGGTAGCAGAATAGATCAAAGACTGACTTGAGCCTTTTTCTACAGTAGCATCTTGGACTTAGTCCATCTTTGAGAAAAGCTTCAAGCTACTCAGTAATCTAGGAGTTGTCCTGAGTATCTGAAGCCTGCCAAAGTATTGTTAGGTCTCGGTATTTAATACAAGGAGCAATAATGCAGCCAGCAGGAACTCCTCACATCTTTGAAGGTACTAGGTGGAATTAGGAGTGATAGAACTCATATGTAGAATTATAGACATCATCCAGAGTGCTTTTGTGACTTCTTTGTAAACATGGAAATGTCTGACAAGAGATGCCTAGATGTGTTATACTAAAGATTGTCAAGAACAAGATGATTATTTGTCTCATTTAAACTGATCCTTAAGTATTGGCAGCAAGTATAGGAAATTATGTCAGTATTTTATTTCTTTTTTTTTTTTTTTTTTTGTCCAAAGTATGTGTTAGTTGTTTATTTATCAAGACAATTCCATAACCCAATATTCATGCTTCATAGTTCAGGAACACAGATCAGTGACAAACTTCAATTGAACTCAACCCAAAGAAATTCTTTACATTCCAAAATCACTTTGCACTCTGAAAGATACCAGCCCTCCTCATCTCCTCAAAATCTTTCAAGGAATCGTAGTTTCTGTAGAAATCTGCATATGCATTCTTTCTTGGTTCGGCCACAGCAAACTTATAGAAAGCTGCAACCCCCAGGGATACAACGAAGGCTCCAACAACGTGAAATCGCAGACGCTTGGCCAGAAGGCCTCGCATCTGAGGTTTCGTCAAAGCACTGGAAGTCATGGTAGTTATTCTCTACACCAACCTCAAACCTAACGTCCTTCCTAACTGATAATGAAATGGACGGCGTTCCAGCCCAGTATTTTATTTCTAAGCAGGCCTGACTTTTAGCTTGTACTTCAGAAGGAGGATATTGTGCCCATATTTGCAGTTTAACCAACTAAAAGAATAATATTTTATTAATTAGGATTAGATTTGGCTATGAGAGAAAATCTAAATAACAGTTCAGTCGAGGTAGAGATTGATTTTTCTTTTGAATTAGAGTCCAGAGGGAAGGGAAGTCCAGCATTGGTTACTTCACAGCCATCAGGGACTCATGTTTTCCTTTTTGTTCCGTTCATTCTTGGCATTATGATATCCTCAAGGTGTCTAGTGGTTCTAGATGGCTTGAGCCATTGTCAAGGGCGGGGGACTAGTTCCAATTTGAGTTGGCTACCATGAAAGAGCTTTTCTAGAACCATCTGCTTCTGTTTCACTAGTCATTCCTGTTATCAAGGGAGGTTGAAAAGCTAGAACTGGGCAGATTGCTTTTCGCAATAATTAGAAATTTTGTTATTAAGTAAGAAGGAGATCGTGGGGACGCCTGGGTGGCTCAGTTGGTTAAGCAGCTGCCTTCGGTTCAGGTCATGATTCCAGCGTTCTGGGATCGAGTCCCACATCAGGCTCCTTGCTCAGCAGGGAGCCAGCTTCTCCCTCTGCCTCTGCCTGCCATTCTGTCTGCCTGTGCTCGCTCTCTCCCCCTCTCTCTCTGATAAATAAATAAAATCTTAAAAAAAAAATAAAGAGATTGTGGACACTGGACAGGCCACTAACAGATCTGCCACAAAATGTTTTGAAGAATATAATATTTATATTGGGAAAATCAAATTTTAGTGACATCAAAAACTATTATATAGGATGTAAATTTGAAAAATCCCCAAACTACTACAGTCTGCCATATGTCTGATTAATAAAAGCAATGACTGTCTACGGTGGTGGTCTGCTTTGGATTTTTCAGCAGGACTTATCGGGAACAGCTATGAGGTTTTGTGTATTTTAAATAAAACTGAAAAATGAGTTCAGAACAAGGGGGAAAAAAGACACTTCAAATTAAATCTTGTTTCCTTTTAGAGAGGGAGAATCAAAACAACCACAAGGACAACTGAGTGCATATTTATGGAGCTGGCAGGAGCAAAGTATACTACATTCGATGATATGAGCTAGGGATGAACATATTAGAACACTTGAGTTGCTTTGTACCTAGATAGATCAAAAGACATTGTAGCAGCAGTACATGCAAGAGTCATGAAATAGATGTCAGAGCAACGAAGCGTACCCACTCCAGATAGACAAGATTTATGCTGGGGACAAGGATGAGCATACTGGGCTAGAGATTAAGTAGTAGGTATTGTCTAAGTCCATTTGGGCTGCTGTAACAAAGTACCACAGATTGGGTGGCTTATGAAGTCAGAAACGTCTTTTTCTTTCACAGTTCCAGTGATCAGAAGTCCAAGATCAGGGTGCCATCCTGGTCAGGTTCTGACAGAGACCATCTTCTGACCTTCTGCTGTGTCCTCACACAGTGGAAGGCATTAAGGAGCACTGTAGGTTCTCTTGTATAAGGCACTACTCTTAGTCACAAGGTTTCTGCCCTCATGATCTAATCACTTCCCAAAGCCCCCCCCCCCCCTTAAAACCATCACATTGGGCATTAGGTTTCCAACATAGGAATTTGAGGATGGGGGTGGGGAGGGTATAAGCATTCAGATTATGGCAGAGAGAATTCCCTCTGCTTGTATCACGCCTGTACATAGAAAGAGAATGGGGAGATGGAGAGAACTTTGTTGTCTAAAAATCTTGTAGGCAGAAGCAACTGCAGACCATGGTATATATAAACGTGTAAGATGGAAGTGCTTCTGCTCTATGAGGCCAGATTTTTAAAATGTTCTGTAGTCTTCGTTCGTATCCACCATTCACATGGTGCCATTTAACATTTATTTACTGAATGCCTCATATTTACAATACACTTTAGAGAGGAAATTCATTCACAAGTTGCCACTTAGGTGAGAAAGTCTAAATTTTGGCATCTTAGAGCTATGAATTTCAAATCTGGGGAAAGCTCAGCCTTTTTTTTTCCCCCTTCCTTTTCCTTTCAAAATTACTTACAGTAACCAGACCCTGTGTGTTGGCTTTGCCCCAGCTGATAGAAAACAGGAAAGTACAGAGACTCCCTGTGAGAAGAGGGTCAGGCTGCACCCTCTATGACCTCAACCCTTCAGTCTGAGTTCTCCTTGGGGCAGCAGCTGCAGACAGCCCATATGGCATTGGCAGTGAGCATAGGGAGCGCAGATGAAACCGGCTAATGCACCAGGGCCAGGTGGGCTGGCTTTGAGCGCAGTGAGCTGTCTTTTGAACCTTTTATGACAGTGCACTTTCGGGCCTCCTTGGGGGAGAATAGTTTATGCTCTGATCCAGTTAATGGATCAGGGACCATTCTCTGTCTTATACAGCAGTGAAAATACCTTTGTCACTCTGGTATAAAATAGCTGCTTATTTGAGGCCATTGTGCAGTGGCTCGCCTTTCCTGCCCATTATTAGTTCCCTTTGAAGCCGCTCTACTCAGTTTAGGTTCTCCAGGAGGGACTATGAAAGAAAATGGAAATCTCGCGAATTGTGCTTTCTGTATTTCTACTCAGTGCTGATGGAGCTATCTCACATTTTGGGTTTTGTGTCCCCCACTCTGTACCCCTTTTCCCCTCTGCTTGCAGGTGAAGGTCTTCCACAGGTGTATTACTTTGGACCATGTGGGAAATATAATGCCATGGTGCTGGAGCTCCTTGGCCCTAGCTTGGAGGATTTGTTTGACCTCTGTGACCGAACTTTTACTTTGAAGACGGTGTTAATGATAGCCATCCAGTTGGTAAGTTGGCATTACTATTCTGCGGAAAGATATATAGGTCCCCCAGCTACACCCTTGTGACCCTTTTAGTGCTTTCCTGGCTATAGTAACACCTAGTGAACGCACACTCAGATGCTTGATGGCATTCTAGGAAGCAGGCCGGGCAAAAAGGGTTAACCCAGAGAAGTCACACTGCATCTTCTGTGCACTCTATTTTAAGAATTTGCACCTTGGAGCAATACCCTGCCCTTAACTGAAGTGGAAGCATTATAATTTAGATTGAGGAGAAAGAGGATGATTAGGTGAAATTGTACAAATGCAAGTAATTTCCTTGATGTTTTATTTTTAGGTTCTAAACATATGGCTGTAAGGTTCTGTCCTCTCCCCTCAACCTTGCATCCAAGAAAGGATTGGTGATGTAACCCACTGCCCTAACAATCAGATTCTAGAGTGCTGTGACCAAGAACCTGTCTTAGTTCCCTGGCCTCTAGTTCTCACAGAGACTGGCAGAGCTGAAGAGACAGCTCTCTCAATTCCAGCCAAATTGCATACCAGTGCCGGTTCAAGAGTTAAGGCAGTTCTCAACTTTGAGGAGTTTCTCACCCTCTCAGAGGAAGGATGCAAATGCATTTTTAATGGTCTGAAATGGTGATGCTCTCACCCACTTTACAGTAAAAGCTTTGAAATGTTTAAAAAAAAAAATTTGACCTTGACCTTGACTTTTGAGTCCAAAATTCAAATGCCTGAGCTTCCCTTTCTATGTTAAGTAGAGAAGTGTCATAGAAATAAAACTTAATGCAATTTGAAATTATTTTTTTAAAGATTATTTATTTTAGAGACAGAGAGAGTGAGTGCACATGCACAGGGTTGGAGGGGACGGAAGGGCAGAGGGAGAGAGATACTCCTCAAGCAGTCTCCCCTCTGAGCACAATGTGGGGCTTGGTCCCAGGACCCTGAGATCATGACCTAAGTGGAAATCAAGAGTTGGCTACTTAACCAACTGAGCCACCCAGGTGCCTCTGAAGTAATTTTATGATTATTATTTTGGGCTTTATTTACTTTCACATAAAAACTGCACTTCTACCTCTGCTGCCAATTAGCTCTAGGAAATCAGTCCAGTACTAACTTCTCTGGACCTTACTTCCCATATTTTTGCAACAGAAAGAATTAGGTTGGGGAGTCGTCTGATTGAGGATAGGAAGGTGTGGGCAGGAGGTGAATGTGGCAGTGGCACCTATCTTCACAGAGCACCGACCTATTCTGATATCCTGGCTGGGGATACTTCTCGCCTCTCAAATGTGTGCTTTCTGCAGTCAAATGCTCTACCCCTGAGCTATACCCCCTCTGCTTCAAATGTGTGCTTTCTGAAGTAGCCTAAAAACACCTAATTCCATTTATCATTTATAAATTATAACATTATGAGGTAAAACTGTATATTATTATTTTAGCTGAATAGTGCTATCCCACTTTCATTTATCTCAATTTTTTTTAAAGATTTTTATTTATTTATTTGAGAGGGAGAAAGGTCAGCAGGAGAAGCAGACTCCCTGCTGAGCAGGGAGCCTGGTGTGGGACTCAATCCTGAGACTCCAGGATCATAACCTGAGCCAAAGGCAGTCACTCAACCAGCTGACCCACCCAGATGCCCCGATATTTGTTATGTATATATTTGTATATATTTTCTGGTTTATAAGAGTGAAGTGAAAAAGAAATAAGTTTTATTTTCATTTCAGTAGTTAAAACGTTGGACTGATAAATGAAAATGTTTTGATGTTTTTTTTTCCCCAATAAACTTCTTTAGAATGTTTTCATTGATGTGTTTTCTCTTTTAGCTTTCTCGAATGGAGTATGTGCACTCAAAGAATCTCATTTACCGAGATGTGAAGCCAGAGAACTTCCTGATTGGCCGACAAGGCAATAAGAAAGAGCATGTTATACACATTATAGACTTTGGACTAGCCAAGGAGTACATTGACCCTGAAACCAAAAAACACATACCTTACAGGGAGCACAAAAGTTTAACTGGAACTGCAAGATATATGTCTATCAACACGCATCTTGGCAAAGGTGTGTTTATTTTCTGCTCCATGAAATGGGCAGGTCTTTAAAATAACTTTTTTTTTTTTAAGATTTTATTTATTTGACAGCGATTGAGAGAGCAAGAGAGGAAACACAAGCAGCAGAGAGCTGGAGAGGGAGAATCAGGCTCCCCTCTGAGCAGGGAGCCTGACACAGGGCTCGATCCCAGGACCCTGGGATCATGACCTGAGCTGAAGGCAGACCCTTAACGACTAAGCCACCCAGGCTCCCCCTTAAAAGAACTTTTTTTTTTTTAATTTTTAAGGAGTTTATTTATTTATTTGACAGAGATCACAAATAGACAGAGTGCAGGCAGGCAGAGAGAGGGGAAAGCAGGCTCCCTGCTAAGCAGATAGCCCTATGTGGGGCTTGATTCCAGGACCCTGAGATCATGACCCAAGCCAAAGGCAGGCTCAACCCATTGAGCCTCCCAGGTGCCCCTTAAAATAACTTTTTATTCCAATAATACTTTTGTCCCCATTGTGCGTTACAAGTTGTGATTCTTATTGCTTCACAAGGCAAGTGATTTTTTACTTGAAAAACTAAGGTGTTAAGTTAGTGACTTTCCTAAATATCCTGTTGACAACTTAAACATTTTTAATTCTTTATACTGTTTCCAGATACTTAGTTTCTCAGCAGTGTGGGTACTTGAACTTTTGTGTTAAGATGGTAACATTTCAGGGCGCCTGGATGGCTCAGTGGGTTAAGCCGCTGCCTTCAGATCAGGTCATGATCTCAGAGTCCTGGGATTGAGTCCCGCATCGGGCTCTCTGCTCAGCAGGGAGCCTGCTTCCCTCTCTCTCTCTCTGCCTGCCTCTCCATCTACTTGTGATTTCTCTCTGTCAAATAAATAAATAAAATCTTTAAAAAAATTAAAAAAAAAAAAGATGGTAACATTTCAGTTAAGTCTGATGATTAATTTGGTGTTTATATATGACTGCCTATACGACAGTCCTGAAAGGACCTGTATGAATCTTGCATTGTATTCAGGATAGACAATGGGCACAAATGTTGCTAAACCCGCTAATGAAGGCAGAAGGCCTTACTTGAAAGAGGAACTAAACCAGGGAAGAGTATTTAAAGAGAACTCTAAGGAACAGTGGGAAGGCCAAATAGACAAGGCCCTGGACCCCTCACTAGCTTCTCCAGAAAAGCTTCCCTTTTTATCTATTTTATATATGGGCTTCCATGGAAGATTCTGTTTGAAGAAAAGGTTCCAAAGTGATTGAAAAATATGTTTGAAAATCACTACTCTTGAGAGTAGACATGTAAACAATATTATCAGATTCCATACTCCTAGACATAGCTAATTATAGTGGGTGTTTAAATATTAATGAATTTTTGTACACTAAGAAGTGTTTTAAAGACTAAATGGCTACAAAGTTGTCTTGTTGAGTAAACTGCGGTATTCAGATGAGGATTCTGGTGTTAGGAGTAAAAATCATATTACAAAGTGATACAACTTTAATTGAAATCATGAATGTTGTCAGGATTTTTTTAGTAACCATATGGAAATCTTCAATTAACTAAGTATAATTTTTTTTCTTAATATTTTATTTATTTATTTGACACAGAGAGAGACAGCAAGAGAGGAAACCCATGCCAGGAGAGAGGGAGAGGGAGAAGCAGGTTTCCCACTGAGCAGGGAGCCTGATGTGGGACTCGATCCCAGAACCCTGGGATCATGACCTGAACTGAAGGCAGACACTTAACGACTGAGCCACCCAGGCGCTCCTAAATGTAATATTTTAAAATTAGAGCAGAAGGTCCCCTGCCACTTATTATCTGTGTCATTTTGGAGAAGTTACTTAATCTTCCTGAAACTTATCTGTAAAATGAGAGTAATATTTCGCAAGGGTGTGTTTGTGGGTTGAATGAGTAATATACGTAACACAGGTCTCTTGCATAGTGTTCAATATTCCCTCTTCCTTCCTTTTTACTAAGAGACAGACTGTTGTAAATAGTAAAGTCATGATTATTTGGTTTAACTGACAGACTCTAGAAGTTGTTTCAATGCTTGCTTACTAGGCACAGCAATTTGTGTTCTGATTTTATTATTCTTGTCAGGAAAGGCAAGAAGAGAAAAGAGATGGGTATCTGTGTTATGTTTGTATGAGGTGCAGGGTAATGGTTAAAAAGAAGGGATACGGGGCGCCTGGGTGCCTCAGTGGGTTAAAGCCTCTGGTTTCGGCTCAGGTCATGATCCCAGGGTCCTGGGATCGAGCCCCACATGGGGCTCTCTGCTCGTCGGGGAGCCTGCTTCCCTTCCTCTCTCTCTGCCTGCTTGTGGTCTCTCTCTGTGTCAAATAAATAAATAAAAATTAGAGAGTTTAAAAAAAAAAAAAAGGAAGGGATACAGGGGCGCCTGGAACTCCAGAGTTCCAGTCAGTTAAGCGTCTGCTTTCGACTTGGGTCGTGATCCCAGGGTCCTGGGGTCAAGCCCTGCATCGGGCTCCCTGCTCAGAAGGAAGCCTGCTTCTCCCTCTCCCACTCCTGCTGCTTGAGTTCTTTCTCTTGCTGTGTATCTCTCTGTTAAATAAATAAATAATCTTTTTTTTTTTTTAATTAAAAAAAAAAGAAGGGATGCAAATCCTGGCTCCTGCACTTAAAGCTATGTGATTTTGGTCCAGTAACCTTCTTCCTTCGGCCTCACTTATCTCATCTATGAAATGGGTATGATAGTAGTGCCTTATACTGTAGGATTCTGAGAGATAACATATATAAAGTGTTTAGCATAGTGCCTCATGGTAGCAAAGTCTCTAAATGATAGTTATTTGACTAAGTTTTAAGCATGTATGGCCATTAGACTGGGTTCTTTCTCTTGGTGTGGCCATTCCTGCTGGAACTTTGAGTTTTTCTCCAAACTTGAATTTCCTGAATTCCAGAGTTTTCCAGGTCACATTGAACCTGTCACTGTATTTCGTCCTCTCCATATTACAGAGAATACATATAGATGGCTGTCACATGCCCTTTAAACTCTGGTCGGGGTCTCAAAGCAGAAAGGTTTCCATAGGAACTTGAATCCTTATTTTTAATAATACAGAAAAAGAGAAGGGTGTCTTCAAATGACTTGGAGAGAATTGCCTATTAATTTTGTGAGGGAGAACAAGGGAAGAATCCTCCTAAACCTGACGTTACCTTGTCAGATTAGCCACCTCCTGCTGATTAAGGTAGCCAATTTTGATCTTGTATTCTTTTAATAATTGAAATTAGGGTCAGAACACTGGGTCACCTAGCCCCTTTCCTCCAGCAAAGAATATTTGACCTAAAATCAGGGATGTCACCCATGTAAAACCAAATGTCTTTCTGAATTGTTGAGAGCAGGCTTTTATGGTGTGGAAGAATTGTGTCCTTCTGGCCCTAAGACAGCCCCAGGACACTTAAAACCTTTCTTCTTTGAAAGGGAGAATTATCCTTCATGAAAAACGATGAGGGCATGTGGAAATGCTGGATTCAATGAATGTGGAGTTTTCAAAAAAGTATGGAAACAAAGCATGACTCTGGTTTTCACTTTTTTTTTTTTTTGGAAAGGCTTAAATTATCGTAGATTAATTATTGTCTCAAATTGCCACAGATTAATGACTTTATAATTTTAGAACTGGAAAATGACTTTTCAGATTATCTAAATCAACCAGTGTATTTTCAGATGAGGACTGGGGCCCAAAGTAGGTGACTTAGCCATGCTTAATTTCACATGGATCAAATTAATGGAAAGAGTGGGCCAGGAGCTAGATAACCCAGACTCAGGTGCCATTGCTCTTCCTATTATTCCATATTCCACAGCTGCTGTTCATGGTGCTCAGTATTTGGAAAACCACTTTATTAGATATGCCAGTGGGTTTACGTGTGTTTTCTGTTTGTTTGTTTTGATGTTTAAAAAACCAAAACCATTTTATAATGGGCTTTGCTGTGGAGAGAAGTTGGGCTTTTCCCCTGAAGTCTGATCAGTATTGAAAATGTGGTGAGTTTTGCCCTCTAGTGTTCAACTAGCAAAAGTGCAACCATTTGTCCAGTGAATTTTTATCACAGAGGGGCCTCTTGATAGAGGAAGCAGATGTAAAAATGGAAAGGCAATGAGTAGGTGTGATACAGTATGAGAAACTGCAGGGTGTGGTTCCTCTATCTGCCGGGCTTTGTGGGAGGCCTCAACTCACCCTGCTTGTACTTTCTTTTTTGTTGTATGTCTTTAGGTTCGGTTAACAAACTCTTTTCGTCTAACAGCTTTTTGTTTTCTGTTATATATAAAATTTGTTGTAAACCTCAGGCAAGCATGTAGACAAAAGCTTCTCTTGGCCTTGCTTTTTTATTTAATTCTTTTAAAGATTATTTCAATTGATGTGCATCCACTCAAGTTTATGTTATATATCTTTTCAGGGTGCCTCCCTTTCCCATTAGCGACCACCTTGCCAAGAAACGTTTTCAAACTATGATTTAGAAAGTTGCCTTTTCTTTCCCCATATGCCCTGTAGAGTTCTATTCACTTCTTTTCATGCACATTTCCCATAATTGGAGGCAGCTCTTAAACATGTTGTACTTTTGTATTTTGAGCTGAGTAGCTTTCCCTGCCTCTTAGATTTTCTTTTCTGTACAAAGAAAGCATAATGGGGCCTAGAATACCCACTTAGTCTTTTCTCTCTAATTTCTTATGATAAAGCCCTAAACTTGATTCTGAAAAGTAAATACATTAGATGTCTGAGATGAGTCATAATTGACAAATAAGGAGTAGAGGCATGTACTACTTCTATTCAGTCTGAGAACCCAAGAATACATAAGGATGTTTTCTGAGATGAAATAACAGTTTTTTGTTAAGCATTCTTTGGTTCTTTACCATCTTAGTCTTTCCAATGAAAAAGAAAGGAAAAACCTAGCAACTTGTTTTATATGTTAAGTGCCCAGAATGTGGGGATCCTGTTTTATGTGCCCATAATAGGCACCTTAAGTAATACATTTTAAAGTTTTCTTAAGGTGTCTATGGAACATGGTACAAATGGATTGGAGCTGAGAGATCATACATCCATGTTTGTTTATGTCAAACTAAATTTTAAGTGTTAATTTTTATGATGAAATAAAAGCACTTGACAGGTATGCCAGGCATTCTGCAGCTTGTGTCTTTGCAGGCCTAGCCAGAATGGACTATTTAAAAGTTTCAGCTGCTTAATCTACTTCTCATTTTCCGTGATGGTCACCCAAAGAGTAACTGTAGCCCATATACTGAAAATAACATTTCATTTTAATTATCTTACTTTCAGGAAGGTGACAGCACCTTCCTGGTGACTGAGGGTGGTTACCCACCAGTTAGTGATTCAGATTTGGTTTTAGTTTAGGATTTGCTCCTTTCCCTTGCTATTTACTTGCCCGTGACAGCAAAGGAAGTACACAGTGTTTTTTGGTTTTGATCTAAAATACTATTCCTGGTTTAGATATACAAAGAATGAGTAAGCAGAGCCTTTCCAGAGACAGAAGGGCTTCTGAAGGGATTACTTGGTTTTGAACCCCTTTCTGCTTTAATAACAGCAAACATAATGTGTGATCTGTCTTCCCTTTTAGAGCAAAGCCGGCGGGATGATTTGGAAGCCCTCGGCCATATGTTCATGTATTTCCTTCGAGGCAGCCTACCCTGGCAAGGACTCAAGGTATCCTTGAAAGTGCTCAGCGGAGGGCTTTGTTTCAATACTCAGTTGTTAATGGAGGGGTTGCTGACTCGATGTCTGTAAGAAGATGGGCTGGCAACAGAGATAAGAAGCAGGGACTGGCAATATCAGTCTACATATCATAAATGCTCCCCTGGGCTTTGGGAGCTCTGTTTTGCCTACATTTGTCTTTTCCCCTTATGAATCCTTCTTCCTTGTTTTGGGGTTTCCCATAATCTCTTCCCTTGTTCCCTCCCAGCCTTGGCAGTGCTGCTTTTCTCTGTGTCACTTTCCTCCTCCACTACCATTATGTAGCAGAAAGAGTGTTCCCAGTGTGCTGGGGAATTTCTGGAACAAATTGATGACAGCAGCTGCTACACATTTTACCAACAAGGACAGCAGGGCTGGGTGTACCCCTAAGGAGAGCTGGAAAATACTTGTTCAAACTCTATAAGCTAAGGACCCACCTGAATTAAAATAAAAATCCAGGCTTAATGTTGCTGTTCATGTGTTTTATTCAGTAAATCCCTATGCAGATGATAGTCGTTCCTTATGAAGCATATAGTTTAAATAGCCTTCCTTAGGTAGGTATTGGTAGAGTACATTTGTGTTCAAGTTAATTATTGATAATAATCATAACCATTGTAATTACTTTGTACCTTTGGCTGGTTGGAGCAGATAACCCATTTTAAGTCTCATTAGATAGTTAAATGTGAGACATATTTTTGAGTTGTAATTTATTTCAACATGTTAGTGTGGACAGAAAATCAGTAGCTTTGGGTGCCTCTATGCCCTGAGCCTCCCTCCAGAAGGACAGAGGGATCCACTCACTATGCTTTCTAGGCTGTTGTCCTGAAACGTAAAACTTTGCCCTTAAATTCCCCTTTTAATACCTTCTAGTCTTCTCCTGGTCATGTGTATCTTGTCATTGATACTGGTAGCTATCAGAGTGTCACATTCTCTTTGCTCTTCACATAGCCACACGATGCATTTGTGTGTTACTGTTTGAAATGTTCTCACGATCCATGAATCATTTTAGTGACAGTCGTAGATCTAAAATTTCTCCAACTTACCTTAGAACACTGTTGCTTAAAGCTGGGTGCAGCAGGCTAGGGAGAGCCTCATGAGACCCCCTTGAGACCGCGTTGTTGATCCAAGCTCCAGGAGCCTGCCTATAATTCGGAGCAAACCAGACTTGGCTTCTTTGAGCCACTGACCTGTATCAAACCTGTCTGTTAGCCATGCCTCTGTCATAGATAACACTTTTCCCTCTGGAAGCACATTGTAGAAAGGCATATTTTTCTACTACTTGTTATTTTTTTCTCTTCAGCTTCCCAGTAAATATTCTGTGGAGTCAGCTATCTGTCTGCCCCCGCTTAGATTAGCAGTTTTTTTTATCTTATCATAGAACCGATCTAAGAAGGAGAAGGCTGAATCACTTTTGAACCCCTGTGGCCATGGGAGATTACTAAGCTTCTGTAATTTTGAAAATACCACTATGTAATATTTTTGCTTTCTTCTAGTTAACTCGTTTCATTACATTGGATGGTGTTTATCTGAGACTACTAAATATACTTACAAGGAAAAACCTTCCAGAACAGAGCAGATATTAAATACATCATCTCTACTACCTTTCTTATTTATTAGAAAGAAGACTGAGCCTAGCACATCCTGCCAATTTGATTGAAACAACCATTGCCTCCCCAAACATATTGCACCACCCATACTTGGGACCTCTTCCCAAATAACTTTCTTTCTCTTCTCTACAGGCTGATACATTAAAAGAGAGATATCAAAAAATTGGTGACACCAAAAGGAATACTCCCATTGAAGCTCTCTGTGAAAACTTTCCAGGTAGGATGCTAAAAGGATGATTCAGCCACTGTGCCTGAATCTTTGAAGTAGGTTGAGACCATGACTTGGTATCTCTAGATGAGGGTGCTCGCTCACATGTCCTTTTATTGTCATTTAGACCAAGACAGGTTTTATCACTTTCATTTGGGTCATAAAGAAAACACCAGATATTCTTGGCTTGGTCCGCTTCTCGCCATGGGAAGCATTCAGCTCGTGAACATGGCCTTTCACCTCTTTTCTACAGAAGAGATGGCAACCTACCTGCGATATGTCAGGCGATTAGACTTCTTTGAAAAACCTGACTATGAGTATTTACGGACACTCTTCACAGACCTCTTTGAAAGGAAAGGCTACACCTTCGACTATGCCTACGATTGGGTCGGGAGGCCTATTGTAAGTATCCACTTTTACGTCCTCACCTCAGACCAGCGCTGCTTCACCACTTGACATGTCAGACTTTCTGGTTAAGTCCATGAGAAAAACATTCCTTTGACTGTAGACTTCACATTTGCCAGCCTTTTCAGGGTGATGCCATAGATAGCAGTTGGGAAGGAAGAGCAACTCCTTCCTATGTTTTTAAGATTATGCCCCGTATGTCCTAAGGTATCAGAACTAAAGCCAGTTCTGAAGAAGAACTTTCAGTTGAGTGATCCAGACGCTGGTGCTATGTAAACTGTGAAGGTCTTGACTTCTGGAGGAGTGGAACCCAGAACTTTAGGAAACTCTTGAATTGGCTCTCTTGGCCAGGGGTCCACAGTGCCTGAGAGCATGCTAACACATCACTGTAGGATGTTTTCCTTATTTTCCAAGGTAAGCTACTCTCCAGTGAACTCTTGAGGACCAAGCGGCCTCCCTTTTGCAGATAAATAAACAAAAGAAGACTGGAAACTGCCCTTGGTGGCTAAAAATAATAATCACTACTCTTTTATTAGAATTAGAATGATGCTCACCTTTGCGAAGGCATTAGCTTGGACCTGTTTTCCATTTGACTTTCTGTTCTGTCTTTCCAGCCTACTCCAGTAGGGTCAGTTCACGTAGATTCTGGCGCGTCTGCAATAACTCGAGAAAGCCACACGCACAGGGACCGGCCATCACAGCCGCCTCTGCGAAATCAGGTACGTGCTGGGCCTTCCTTGTTTCAGACATTCTCCCTCTTCTTGGCTAACACTAAAACTGAAATTCTTCAGCTTCTCTGCTTCGGTGTATATACTGAAATTAAAGACAAAGAACTTGCCATTTCTCAGTGGTGTGCGATGTTCCAGCATTCCTCGGGGCTAGGCAGTGGTGCAGAGATGTGGCCAGGCAATTTACATAAGTATCCAGTCTAAAGAATTTGGGCTTGTCCAAGTCTGTTGGCTGAAAGGGGAGTCTGCCACAGGTCTGAAAAAGCTGAACATACAGGGTGAACAGGGTAGCCCGTTTTGGGTCTCAGCTGCATGTAGTCCAATGTGGCACTCTTGCCAATGCTGAGGGGGGGTTTTTTGCTGATTAAGAAGAGTGGGTAATCTGGACTTCTAGCTGATCTAGGCATAAAGTGGCACCTCTCTTACCCCTCTGCCCCTGCCCCTAAGTTAATTCTAGAGCTGGCCAAGATCTGAGATAGACCTAAGTGAAGACTCAGCTTCGCTTTAGGCCACTCCACAGAAAGCCATGTCATCCATCCTTCAGTGTTAATATTGTTTGAGAAACTAGTGCTCTATATGAGAGGCTTCTCTTAGCCTAAAGGCAAGAGGCAGACACATAAAAATCAACAGATTTGACAACATTGAAAGAAAGGGGTCACTTATTGGGCAGTAAAAATTATGACTTTCATCTTTATATCATATTCAGTTGACTTTTGAGTAACGCATGTTTGAATTGTGTGGTCTACTTATATGCGGATTTTTTTTTTTCAGTAAATATAGTACAGTACTGTAAATGTATTTTCTCTTACAATTTTCCTAGTAACATTTTTTTCTCTAGTTTTATTGTAAGTACAGTATATAGTACATATAACACACAAAACGTGTTTGTTGGCTGTGTTATTGGTAAGGCTTCTGGTCAACAGGAGCCTATCAGCAGTTACGTGGGAGTCAAAGTTATATGGGGATTTTCAACTTCATGTTGGCCCGTGTCCCTAACCCCATTGTTGTTTAAGGGTCACCTGTATATTGCTAAGAGAAAACTTCAGGACCCCAGTAGATAAAGAAGCAAAGGATATTAAGCAGATATGCACACAAACGCACACTGAGACATTATCGCCTATCAAATTAGCTTGTTCTCCTCACCCTTGACCTCACTTTTTTTTTTTAAGATTTTATTTATTTATTTGACAGACAGAGATCCGAAGTAGGCAGAGAGGCAGGCAGAGAGAGAGGGAGGAAGCAGGCTCCCCGCCGAGTAGAGAGCCCAATGCGGGGCTCGATCACAGGACCCTGAGACCATGACCTGAGCCGAAAGCAGAAGCTTTAACCCAGTGAACCACCCAGGCGCCCCATTGACCTCACTTTTTAATATTCACACATCTTTTTATAATAAAATGCAAAAACACTTCTCTCAGATGTACATATGGAACCACATAGATTAAAAATAGCATATAGAAGTACAAACACATATGTGTACAGTGACATACACATACAAATAATGGATAGACTTACTGTAAGTACATACTCTTAGCAAAATGTGTGGCTTGGTAAGAAAAAAAAGTATAAAGGAAGGAAATCTGTGTCTTAGTAACTAAAACTCAGAGAAGACAGGCAAAAAGATGGGGTTTAGCAAATTGTGTACACTAGTGGGTCCATAGTTATATGCTTTATTTATTTATTTTTTTAAAGATTTCATTTATTTATCTGACAGACAAAGATCACAAGCAGGCAGAGAGGCAGGCAGAGAGAGAAGGGGAAGCAGGCTCCCCGCCGAGCAGAGAGCCTGACGCGGGGCTCAATCCCAGGACCTTGAGATCACGACCTGAGCCGAAGGCAGAGGCCCAACCCACTGAGCCACCCAGGCACCCCCGTAGTTATATGCTTTAACCAAAATAGTTGGCTAAGAATTATAATTTGTGGGGCGCCTGGGTGGCTCAGTGGGTTAAGCCGCTGCCTTCGGCTCAGATCATGATCTCGGGGTCCTGGGATTGAGCCCCACGTCGGGCTCTCTGCTCGGCGGGGAGCCTGCTTCCTCCTCTCTCTCTGCCTGCCTCTCTGCCTGCTTGTGATCTCCGTCTGTCAAATAAATAAATAAAATCTTTTAAAAAAAAAAAGAATTATAATTTGTCTGACTTCTGATTTGACAACAGAATATCGTTGACTTCTGTGATTGTTCTCCCTGGACCTCCCTTGTTAAAAGTGTAGCTAAGTGCACAGTTAAACTGTCTGCTGTCCTACATTGCTCTGGACTTTGCAAATTGTTAAAATTTTCTAGAAGGTAATTGGATGACGTTACTGTTCTCTCTGATAGAAAAATCTTACTTCTGAGAATCGTAACAGAACAACCAAAAATACAGATTAAGTTATGTGCATAAAATTGTTGCAGTGCAATTTTAAACAAAGTTTGAGAAATGACCCACCTATATAGTTATAAGGGAATGGTTATGGATCTAGTTCGGGTCTTTAATCAGATAAACTGGGTTATAGTAAAGTGAGTCGCAGTGCATTTATTCAGGAGAATATTATGTAGCCACTTAAAACAATATTTAGGAAAACTTGTAGCAACCTGAAAATGTTTATAGTTTGTAGAGTGAAGAAATCAGAGAACAAATTAGAAATACATCGTGATTTCCCTGAGGGAAAGGGAAAATGAAAAAATCAGTGAGACAAGATAATGCCAACGTATTAACAGAAGTGGTGTTGAAACTGATAATATTGTGGTTAACATTTTTCCATACTGTTCTATGATGAAGTTATATTACCTTATAATGAAAAATGCGTTTGAATAGAAAAAGTTTGGAAAGAAAAAGATAATTTAAGAAGTCAGTGAAGTCAGCATAATCAGCATATCTGCCCACTCATGTTTTCAGAATATTTCAAACTAAAATAGGTATTTCCTTTAGTTTCCCTTGTCTTTCCTGCTTCAGTGAATTCTTAATCAACATTGCTGTTTTGAATGGATTTTAAAAGTATGGGAGGGGTGCCTGGGTGGCTCTGTTGGTTAAAGCCTCTTTCTTCAGGATCCTGGGATTGAGCCCCACATCTGGCTTTCTGCTCAGCGGGGAGCCTGCTTCCCCCATCTCTCTGCCTGCCTCTCTGCCTGCCTCTCTGCCTACTTGTGATCTCTGTCTGTCAAATAAATAAATAAAATCTTAAAAAAAAAAAAAAGTGTGGGAAAAAGAGATGTTGAAAACCTAGATCGCCAAGGTGAAAAATATGGTCATACGTGGTAGCTGAGTAAAAATACAGTAATTTTCTGTGTACTTTTAAGTGAAGGGTGTAATTAGGAAATCTCATTTGCAAAGTAATAATAAGCTCCTTTTTGAGGAATTGAATCTTGAAATTCTCTCCCCCTGCCAAAGGGTTTTTAGTATCCCATGGCTGCTAAGGGACCGTAAGTCCCCGCATTAATGCAACTTTATACCTCCACTCCCAGCAGGTTTCTGAATCCTGGGTAGAATTCTTTCTGTTCTGTGCCCCATGGGCAAATATTATTTCTGGTGTCTCTTCTACCTTTACACTGTGTCTATGTGGTCTCATTGCTTTTTTCCATCTTTAGGGTTGTGTTGTTATATTTGGGGGGGGGTTCTTTTATTTTTTAAGAAAAATTGTAGTCACATAGATCCCTTACATGGAATTGAAAGCGGTATGTGTTCTTTTTTAGGCTGATTCTTTTCAATTTTGAAATCAGCAAAAGAAGAAAGTAAAGTCTCTCTTTGAGAGATATTGACAAGTATTATTCTCATTTGAGGGGCAGCTAACTTTTTTCTCAACAACTTTGACTAAATACGTCTAACTGAGAACCTGCTCCGTGAAAGTATGTCCTAGGGCTACCAAAATAAGTAGGGAATCCTTGCCCTCAAAAAACTGACAAGCAAATATGCCAAGTAGCCAGAAAACTATAACCCAAGGCAGAACAGAGAAGTATCCCAAGTTTCAAATTACCATCATCAGACTTCGGAATAAGGAGACATTTCGTCTAGTCTGAGCATGACAGAGTTTCATGAAAGAAACTGCATTTGAAGTGTTCTTGGAAGAGTAACGTGGGAATGAAAGAGGCATTCCAAGCAAAAAGGAAAAATAAGCAACAAGTTGTCAGGTTCATTTTGCTAAAATACATGGTGTGAATAAAGGGAGACAAGGCTAGGAAAATATCTTGGAGACATTTGATGAAGTTCCTGGAAAGCTGGGCTGGAAAGTTGGTATTTAATTTCAGAAAGGAATAGGTACTAAAGGTTAGTGAACAGAGGGCTGATAAGATCAAAACTTCGCTTTAGCAGTCTTGTGCATAGAAGGTGATTATAACCTGGCAGCTACCTTGGAGACAATAAAAGTACAGGGCATCCCCTTCAGAGGTAAAGGGGCCTGGATGGGCTATTGTTGTGAAAATGAAATAGAACTGAGAAATGATAAAAAGTTATGAGCTACCAGACTTGGCAGCCCACACGTGTGTCAAGGTTGAAGGAAAAGGATGAGTCAGCGCTGTTATGGAGATTTTTGAAGCCCCAATAATTTGGATGCAGGTGGTACGATTACTAGAAATAGGAAAGTTGAAAGAGAAACTTAACTTGGAGTTTGAATCAAGGCATCTTGAGTTTCAAATACTAGGAGTGTATATATTCTAGCTGAAGACAGCTAGCTAGCAGGCAGAGGAGGGCTCTCAAAAACAAACAAAACAATAGTGACATATTTGGAAATCAGAACATGGAGATGACATTGAGGTTAGTGCCAGCAGAACCTCCTTATTCTGGGTAAATCTGCTCTTGAGTTGTGGAAGAGTGATCCTAGGGATTAATAGGCTCTGTTTAGTCCCATACTTAGAGTAGGAAGAGAAAGAAAAGGAGCTCAGTACTTGGTTTTAGCTTAGCCCAAGGACTTTGGCCATAGGACATTTAACCTTTGGCCGGAGTGGGGGAGGCACTTAGTTTTCTCAGATGTAAGCCTGTAAGTGAGGGTAGAGATTTTTATTGTTTTGTTCACTGCTGTCTCCCTAACACCTAAAATAATGTGTGGAGTAGATACTTGATAAATAGTTGTTTGAATGAATGAATCTGTCAGATGAGGAGCATAGATGAAGTCAGATGTTCATTTAAAATACAGATTTTTATTTAACCTTCCATGAAAAATAAATTGTAAGCTTTTCTTCCTACTTGTTTTCTATTTCCACAAAAAGCCATTCTGCCTCCATTGGCAGCCAGAGTAGGGCTCCATTGTCTACTGAAGGAGAACGGTGTTCAAAAAACACAGCAGGTCTTGCTGCAGAGTAAGCTCAGGCAATTGTATTAGTTCTCGTTACAATGAGAATTTTCCAGGAAAATTTGCTTTGCTGTTCTAAATTGTAGGTGTATCAAATTGAGTACTGTTTGGTTCCCAGTAGTAGATCCCAAATACAGTTCCCAAAAAATGGTATTTAAATTCATCTATATTGGATCTGTCTTTTACAACTATGTTAGTATCAGATGCTTAAGAACAATCTTTTTTAATATAAGTATCACCCAGCTAGACAACTATAATTAAATCATGAGTTTGGATAGAATAAATACTGAGAAAGCTATATCTATTCAGAAAGTTCCCAGTGGAACCTTCTGTCATTTTCCCCTTGGTATTTGTCCTTTCGGAGATCCAAAGATGGCAAATCTTGCCATGGCTGTGGTTCTTCTTTAAAGAATTCTGCATTACCATCCATCAGGAAGGGGGTAAAAAATAGTTCTGCCTCTTTCTACCTGGCAAAGCTTCCCTTTGCATTCTCTGATCAAGTGGGATCAGGAAGTAAGTCTTGCCATTATCCGGAGAGCTAGTATTAGAGTGCAGTATATTGCAATGTTGAAGGTTTTATTCAGTGTGCTTGCTCAACATGCTAAATATAGAATATTGCATTGACTAGAATGTGCATGCAGCAGTGTGCTTTTTGTTCTTTCTCAATCTAAGTCTGTGACAGTCCTTACTCAGGTAAATGCTATACACATGTTACTGTGGTTCAGCAATTTTGATAGTTACGTAGATTTTCTGCTGGCATATGAAGAAGGGACACTTGACCTAGAAGGCTAGGGAGAACGCATCTGTTTTGAGGTTAGAAAGAGTCAGACTAGCCATCTAGAACTATTAAACTCTGCCAGATATGGCATCCTAGTATGATAATATTGAATAGTACTTACTCATTTTTATATATACAGGATAGGTTTAAGGGAAAAAACTGAATTTTTATCATTTTCTATGAGGTGAACTGTTTACTTAAAAATTCTCAAGTTCCTGCTTCCTCCTCTCTCTACCTGCCTCTCTGCCTACTTGTGATCTCTGTCTAATAAATAAAATCTTTGAAAAAAGTTGGGGGGTGGCCTGGGTGGCTCAGTGGGTTAAAGCCTCTGCCTTCGGCTCAGGTCATGATCCCAGGGTCCTGGGATCAAGCCCCACATCGGTCTCTCTGCTCAGCGGGGAGTCTGCTTCCTCTTCTCTCTCTCTACCTGCCTCTCTGCCTACTTGTGATCTCTGTCAAATAAATAAATAAAATCTTTAAAAAAAAATTCTCAAGTTTGACTAGGCAAGAAAATATGAATCAAATGTCAAAGAAAAGTTGACCCCTCATCCTTCTAGAAGAACCATATTCAAACTACTTCAATACCTTTTAAACACAGAAGAAATGAACAGTAAAACTCAGAAGGATCAAATCATGTTGAATTCTGAAGATGTGCCCCCCCGTCAAAGAGTTGGTTCAGGGATACCTGGCTGGCTTAGTCAGTAGAGGTGTGAGTTCGAGCTCTGTGTTGGATTTGGAGACTACTTAAAAATGAAATCTTTAAAAAAAAAAAAAGAGTGGTTCTCAAATCCAAGAGATTAGATTTAAGGAATGTATAGCCTTACAAAAGTATGTGTGGCTTAGTGTTGACATGCTTACTGAAAGAAGCTTGTTATAAGCATAGCTTTTCCAAAGGGCAGATTAAGCCAGATTGCTAACTAGCCAAGATGGGCAGAGATCTTCCTAAAATGAATATCTTCATATATTCTTTTGAAAGTCCAGTAGCTTTAGAAAAAACAAAAGCTGATTAATTCTCCATTGCTTTCCTTTGACAGAGTACTGCTTCGGGTTCAGCAAGGTTCACAGTTTGCTAGTTGAAGGGGCAGATGAGTATGCTCAGAGAGAATTTGCCTCCCTCTGACCTGTGTGTAATTTCCTAACTTGCTACCTGCCATTTAGCAGGAATTTGGGTGTAGAGATTGCATACTTTCTCTGTCACCCTCCAGCATAGAGTTCTCTGCAGAATGGGGCTGTCCTTCCTCATTTCTGGGGCACTTACCCCAAGGGGGACATGGAAACAAGTAAGTGTAAGATTGAAATACAGACCTTACCTTACCTTCTCTCATTCTGTCACCAAGTTGCTGCCACTCACTTCTGCTCTAATTCTCTATTCTGTATTAAAAGTTTTCTTTGTGCAGTCTTCAATGTTGTGTATTTCAGCAGACATCCTGTGTTCTGAGGCACTTCCTTTGTAGGAAGGAGGTTCTGGAGATATCCTCCCTAGTGAAGTCATCCTTCTCTAGCTGGGAGAGGAGGTGTGGGGTGTCTTAAACCCTTTGGAATAAGAATAGGGCAGGGTCTGAGTAGAGTTTCAGACCTCTGATTTTTCCCAGAGCATTACAAAATTGATACTATTAGCTCTGGATCTGCATAGTACTGAGCTTGGGAATAATCCCTTCTTAAGTTGTTGTCAGTGATTCTCAAACATCCCTGATATTTGATATCTAGTTTGTAGAATACAGGAAGGCATTGTTTGGCCACATGACAGGTTGCGCAGAATAATCCCTGTCTGGAATAGAAATTGATTCTATTTCATGAGCTTAACAGAAGGAAGTTTTAAATTTTGTTAAAGTACACTTCAGCCACCTTGCCAGCTTTTAAAAATTTCATATCTAAGGTCTAATATGCTCCAAAAAAAATTATTGAGATGCTTCCTGCCCCATTCTTTCTACTTCTGTCTTACCCCTGCTACCTTAAAAAAAATTTTTTTTTTTTTTTTTTTTTAAATCTTGGGAGTGTGGTAAGACAATGTAACCTAGTGTATTCATTACTAACTTTTTGGTACTATTTGGTCTCTATTCTAGTTTATTACAGTTGAAGACTATAATTATGTAATGAGGCCTAGAAGACCGACATGGGAGGCCAAAATGTTTTATATAGGTGGCATCTTGTAAAATACTTTGGGAGGCATAAAGTGACATGGAGAAATTTCCTTATAAATGTAATTAGTAAACCTTTCAAAGAATATAAAGAATAGGATTCAGTGATTTATTTTCTACAACAGGAAATGTTCTCCTGCCTTTTGCTTGAGAATAGGAGCTTTATCTCCAATATAAATTGGAAATAATATCTAGCCATAGATGGGAGTGGTACCTCAGGTATTTCCAGACTGTATTTTCCTGCCCTCTTGTTAGTGTCCTTTTCCCCACTGTCTGTCCATGAATTCTGGCCAGGTGACTGCTGGGAGGCATTCATTTCCTCTGCCCTAAGCATAGGTAGTAGTTTTGACTTTTTACACCAGGCTCCTCTAAGTTTCCCCTTAAGTAATTTTTGTTAGCTTCGTCTTTGGTTTATGCCATGCGGGATCGCTGCTGTTTTATTTCCACATTCACCTACTGGATAGTAAACCCAGCATTTCCACATAGGTAATGCAATTACAGCAGAAGATTTTAAAGCGTTCCCTCAAGGAATTCCCACTGCTTGAGATTCCTGCTTCTGCCTTTGGGGATTTTCACACTCCACGTGGACCTTTGCCTTTCAAGTAATGCAGAGAGATTGACCTTGTTGAGTCAATCAGGAAATTGATCAGGAGAAAGGCTCCTGATCACCTGTTAGATAGACTTGTGTGCATGAGTGATCTTTGAAGAGTAAAGAGTTTACATGCCCATCTCCTCTGCTGGTTTGCTTAGTATGACTATATCCTGTGCTGATTATGCCCAGTCATAACTCTGTGTACACAGCCTTGCCTAGAAAACCTTTCAGGTACACTAGCAGCATACTGTAGTTGTCGACATTCCTCCATTTCATCTACTTCCTGAGCACTCAGTTGCTTTCTAAAACTGGCCAATGACCCTTTTTACCAGATCAGCTTCCAGACACCATTCCTAGCCCTTAAATTCTAGAAGAGAATAGCCATAGCGTTTAATATTAGGATGAAGAGTAATTCCCAGTGTGACAAACCACCAACCCCAGGTTCATATCCGTATCTTGGTTTTGTAGCTTCCAGTGGATATAGAAGGTGTTGAAGTGCAGTAGAATGGTGCACTGTGTTCTTCGTTCGCCATTGTTTTTCTCTTTTTAAATAACACACTGCTTTGATATGGAAATGGAGTGTGGCTTTTAGGCCTTTGGGAAATGTCTTGGTATTTTCAAAATCTACACAAAAATGTTAATTCCTCCAACTAATTTTGTCTTTAACTAGAATGAATATAAATAGGTACACAGTCCTATGAATCAGACAGTGGCATCAGACCAGACTTTTGATGTGTGTTTCAGTAAAAATGGAAATAATAGTTGATCCGCTGTCCAGATTTTGTTGTTTAAAAAGCATATGAGTGTTTTATGTACATTTCTTTCCATTTTCAGCTTTATTTGCCTTAAAAACAAGTTCACAACAGAGAGCATTCATGCAAGAAGTAATCACACTGAATATGTATCTTAGAACTCAAAACAACCCCAAATGGCATATAAATATCTGGATATTGCTTGAACATTTAAATGTTTTGAAAACTGACAGTTCTTCATAGTTGTTTAGGAGCTTAAATATCCTACTTAAATATTACAAAAAGTAAAGTCCTAGAGGAACTGAAGAAGGCTATCACTAATGGATAATAGTTACAGGTATTATTTATAATATTAGAACAGATTTATTCTCTTGGCACCTGGCTAGTTAGTTAGTTGGTAGAGTATGCAACTCTTGATCTTGGGGTTGTGAGTTCGAACCCTGTGTTGGGTGTAGAGATTGCTTAGAAAAATAAACAATAAACTGGATTTATTATCAAATCTCTAGTAGTAAAATGATAGGAGATTAGGTGCTCTGAGGATATGGATACTGTCAATAAGTTTATGAAAGTTGTGGTTATGTTATAAACTATAGCCTTATGTTGGAAAATGAAACATCTGAACTTCTGTTGACAAAATAATCAGAGGGGTGGGGGTTTTTTTTGGGTAGCTTTGATTCTCAAATGTGACTGGCGAACTCAGATGTGACTTAGAGAACCAAGCCCCTCTTTTGTTAGAGAATATAGCAAGTGAGTTATTACAGCTGCCTCTGTACAGAATATACTCATTCCCTGAGGAATATCAGAAAACATGGCCAGGATTCTTTACACTGCTGTTACGCATGTGGCTTCATATTTTGTTAATAAAGATGAGGTTGTAGCTAATACATGAGGCTCAGGTTTTGTTTTGCTTTGCTTTGCTTTTTTAATGGAAAAAGCCCTTTTGGTGACTTACAGATGAGCTTTAAACAGCTCTTATCCATAAGATGCAGAAGAGAGAGATTGAATATGAGCCTCAGACCACTACTTTTTTCCTTTCCTTTTTTTATAAAATACAACATTGGTAGTTGTGAACATCTCTAAGATTTATTGCATCCTTGCTGATTTTCATGCAGAGCAGCAATATCACATCCCAACCCCTGCTGTTGTTTATATCAGCAGCAATTAAAATTTGATTTACTAATCCCTCACTGCTGCCTCTCCAACTCCTCATTTTTCATTTTGTAGAACCTTAGGACTGTTACAGCTGAGCATCATGATGTTAACACCTCCTCAGCCATCTGGTACAGGGGAAGAGGCACCTAAACAGATTCTTCAGAACAAAAATCACAAATGAGCAAGATCAGAATAGTATGAGATCTAAAAAACAGGTAAAGAAGGAATGAAGAGAGCCTGAATGACAGCAGAACTGAAAGCAGAACCCAAAAAGGTTTTGGATTGGAAGCTCTCCTTTTGCTGGGGAAAGATCTGCCTTTTGCTTTCTAGAAGAAAGCAATTCATAGTAGTCCTATCTAAAACTAT
This sequence comes from Mustela putorius furo, assembly GCF_011764305.1. NCBI lineage: Eukaryota > Metazoa > Chordata > Mammalia > Carnivora > Mustelidae > Mustela > Mustela putorius. The sequence continues at coordinate 7,882,257 of NW_025422045.1, read as the reverse complement.
TTCTAATTCCGGACTAGAGGCCAATAGCTAAGGGAATCAGGAAAACATTGTAGCCTCACCACCCCCCAACTTTTCATATTTCTTGACCCATGAGCCTGTTTTGAAGATACACTTTTTTCATTCTCCTAGATAAGAAAGCATATTCCAGCCACCGCCACTGCTCGTTTTATCTTAGTCGAAAGTCTTGCAGAGGTTTATGTTGAGAGTGGTGGGCTCCCTATTTAAGGAACAGCCATGTTATCTTGATTCCTAATGGTAGGAATTTTCTGTATTGACTACTGTCCATTTAGGTAGATCTTTAATCAGTGAAATGATTTGTAAGTATGATTGTTGCTTTGTCCAACAATATTAACATTCTGAATTCGGTCTGCTTAGTGGCTACTGAATTTTACTAATAATGGAAGCTTAAATTGATTCCAGCTTTTGGTGGTGGTGTCCCGCACCCCCCCCCAACCCTGCCCTGCCTTTTGGTGATTATTGTTTTTCTGTGTCTGGGTGAGGATGGTGTGCTGTAGACTGTCATGTATTGGCTCATTAGGCTGAAATGAATGTAGCCAAGCTAACTTTTTCCTAAGTGCTTTGCAGCCGTTGTTAGTTTAAAATCCAAAACGAAAACAAAACCCTCAGGGACACTAATGTACTTGATTTTGTTATTGCTTGCTGTTGCTTCACCTTTCCTTCCATATCTTGCTCTCATGCTTCCTAATGCCTGAGCAGACTGCATCGTCAGAGCGCCGAGGAGAGTGGGAAATCCAGCCCAGCCGGCAGACCAATACCTCGTACCTGACGTCTCACTTGGCTGCAGACCGCCATGGGGGATCAGTGCAGGTACTTACTGCCTTTATTGCCCTTTCCTGGCCTTCTCAGCTTGGCTGGTGGAATGTTGACTTGCTTCTGAAACTTTGGTTCCTTTAGAAACGAAACTTGCTACAAGGTTGAGCTGCTTCTATAGTTAACGCAATATCTATGTGCTGATTTCTACCTGAGTGGACCTGTAAGAACCACTTGTTGAGATAATTGTTGGTTGTTGTCATTGACTAAGAAACATCTGTATGATTTCTGATACTGATTTCTGGGTAAACTAATCCTATTACCTTGATCTACTCATGATAAACGATAAAAAATAATGCCAAGGTAGAGGTATGTTAGTGTCAAGTATGTGAATTTTGAAGACTTGAGATGTGCAAAATAAGTAGATTTTGGATAAAGAATTGCATATGTAGCTCATTCCATGGTCGTTTGTGCCTTATTAGCACTTAAGGTGAGATTGTTAATTGGTCCAAGTCACCCATTTCTGAGTGGGTTACCAAAAAGTTGGGCTCTTTCCTTTTTGGGCTTTATTCCTCTGGAATAAATGTGGTCTCAGTGAATTATTTCTGATTTCATTTGGACGGTTTTGAAGCTTTGTTGTGTCTGGTACTTAAGAACATCTGTGTCTCTTTACTTTTCTTCCATGTCACTGTTTTAATAATCTTAATCCAAATGTGTCTCTCAGACTGTTAAGTGACACCACCAGTTGGGGCACACAAGTAAACCCAGAGCCACCAAATCAAATAAAGGGATAGACAAACCTTTTGCATGTAGAAATGCATCTTAATAGGCTTGATTGTCTAGAATATGTTTTTTACATGGAGTGACTCACAGAAGATTGTGTTATTTATAGGAAGTCAGGAGACAGCTGTGGTTCTGTTTTAAAAAAAACAGATGTTCCTCACAGGAACATCTAGGTAAAAATGATGGATTGAACACACAGATCTGCTCTCACCTACTCCTGAAACAGCACTAAAAGAATGATAAAGGGATTTTTTTGAAAGGCATGAATCTATACAAGGTTGGAGAAAACAGAAGAAGCAACAGCAACAAAATGTTAGATGCTGGGCAATTATTCAGTGACTTAGCAGTCCCAAGAAAACCAAATCCTGAGCCAAGAAGGCCTGTTTTCACTGGGTAATCCCCTAAAGACTCAGAAATTGGCCTTCTGTAAGGAGAAGTCGGTGTGTAGGGCCATGTGCTAAAATAAAGAAGAGTGGTTAAAAGTCTGTTTCCTAAGAAGCCAGAGGTCCCTAGATGCTCTCCCCCTTCCCAACAAAAGCAAAGATTTAATCTTTGCTAAGGGCAAAATAAGGGGTCTATAAATTAGAGGGTGTGAGTCACATTTGGGGATGGGGAGCTATATTGAAGCAAAGGGATAGTAAATGAATGTGTGATCTATACTTTAAAGTCCCACCCCTGTACTTCTTGCAGTCTCCCACTTATTTTGTTTGTTTGTTTGTTTTTACTTTTTTATATAGAGAGAGACTGAGGATGGGTGAGGGAGGGGAGGAGGGAGAGAGAATCTCAGGCAGACTCCCTGCTGAGTATGGAGCTCAGTGCTTAACTGAGCCACCCAGACACCCTGAGATAGAGAGACTCTCAAGCAGGCTCCTTTCACGAGGCTTGATCTTAACCTGAGTCAGGTGCCCCAGATGCTATTTTAAAAAGGAACATTCTAAGAGCAAACCAAGAAAAAAGGAAAGAGCACGTGCTCTTGGAAATTAAAAACATAAGAAAAATTAAAACTCAAAAGAGCTTGGAAGATAAAGTTGTAAGGAAGTCTCCCATAAATTAGAAAAGAGAGGTTAAAATGATAGAAAACATTTTTGAAAAAATAAACAATAGAACTACCATGTGGCCCAGTAATTCCACTTCTGAATATTTATCCAAAGAAAATGAAGACACTAATTCAAAAAGATATATGCACCCCTCTGTTTACTGAAACATTATTTATGGTAGCCAAGATAGGGAAGCAACTTAAGTGTCCATTGATAGATGAACAGATAAGAAGACGTGCTGTATGTGTGCACACGCACATGCAATATTACTTGGCCTTAAAAATGAAGTGTCTCCATTTTTGACAACATGGGTGTACTAGAGGCTTTTGTGATAAGTGCAGTAAGTCAAGCTGAGAAAAAAAAATGCCATATGATTCTGTTATCTATGGATAAACATTGTTCAAAAAAACAAATGAACAAGAAACTGACTTATATATGAGAACAGATTGGTAGTTGTCAGAGGGTAAACAAAAGAGATGAAGAGGATTAAGAGGTACAAACTTCCCATTGGAAAATAAATAAATTGGGGCACCTGGAAGTCTCAGTTGGTTAAGCGTCTGACTCTTGGCTTGGGCTCAGGTCATGATCTCAGGTCCTGAAATCAAGCCCCACATCGGGCTCTGTGCTGGATGTGGAGTCTGCTTAAGATGCTCTCTCTCCCTCCCCACACCCAGACCCCTGCTCACTTTCTCTCTTCAAAAAAAAAAAACAAGTCACAGGGATAAAAAGTATAGCACAGGGAATATAGTTAATGATGTAATGACTTTGGGGGTACTTGGCTAGCTCAGTGGATAGAGCATGCAACTCTCAGTGTCAGGGTTGTGAGTTTGAGCTGCACGTTGGACATAGAGATTACTTGGAAAAAATTTTTTTTAATGTAATAACTTTGGTGACAAAAGGTAACTACACTTATTATCCTGAGCATTTTATAACATATCATTGTTAAATCATTATGTTGTATACCTGAAACTAATATATGTCAACTCTATTTCAATTAAACATTTTAAAAGATAAGATTTAAAAAATGAGATTGTAGAAAACAAAAAAATGATTAACTCTAGGGAAAATAAGAAATTATACAGGGAAGGAAAGAAGCATAGTATATACTCCATGGCACAGCTGTAAATAGTTAATGTAAAACTAAGAATTGATCTTGTCAGAATTACAGTATAACTATAATGGAAGACTAGAAGGGTGAAAATGTGAATATAATGCCTAAAAATGAAGGATCAACATGCATGTTATTCAGAGATAATGGAGGTAAAAAACAAAAGAATCTGTTTTAAAGGAGAGGAAATAGTGGGGTTGGGGAAAGACTGCTATTTTCCTAATGATCCTTGTGGAAATAATTTTTTTAAAGATTTTATTCATTTATTTGAGAGAGAGAGTGTGCACACTAGTGGGGTGGGTAGGAGCAGAGGGAGAGATGAGGCAGGGCTCGATCCCAGGACCCCAAGATCTTGACCTGACTCAAAGGCAGAAGCTTAATGGACTGAGCCACTCAGGTACCCCCTCCCCCCAAATCCTTGCAGAAATAATTTATGTATATATACATACATAACAATTTTCGTCTATCACATTTGCAGAAATATATAAGTTTAATAGCTCATCTATCTAGTATTGTTGAAATCGGAGTTACATCTATTTTAGAGGATTATTTGGAACTCTCTTTTACAATCTTAGATATCGGGGCACCTGGGTGGCTCAGTGGGTGAAAGCCTCTGCCTTCGGCTTAAGTCATGATCCCAGGGTCCTGGGATTTAGCCCCACTCGGACTCTCTGCTCAGCAGGGAGCCTGCTTCCTACTTTCTCTCTGCCTGCCTCTCTGCCTACTTGTGATATTTGTCTGTCAAATAAATAAATAAAATCTTTTTAAAAAAATAAAAAATAAATAAATAAAATAAAATTTTAAATATCTACACTTTTTGATTCAGTGAATCCAGTTTCAGGTAAATATTCCTCAGAAATGCACAGATACTGAAGACACATACTCCAGAACAATGCTGCCAAAGGAAATGAGTCATATGTGATTTTAAATTTTCTAGTAATCATGTTAAAAAGGTAAAAATAGGGACACCTGGGTGGCTCAGTGGGTTGGGCCTCTGCCTTCAGCTCGGGTCGTGATCTCAGGGTCCTGGGATCGAGTCCCACATCAGGCTCTCTGGTCAGTGGGGAGCCTGCTTCCACCTCTCTCTCTCTGCTTGCCTCTCTGCCCATTTGTGATCTCTCTCTATCAAATAAATAAAATCTTTAAAAAAAATAAAGGTAGGGCGCCTGGGTGGCTCAGTGGGTTAAGCCGCTGCCTTCGGCTCAGTTCATGATCTCAGGGTCCTGGGATCGAGTCCCGCATCGGGCTCTCTGCTCAGCAGGGAGCCTGCTTCCCTCTCTCTCTCTCTCTGCCTGCCTCTCCATCTACTTGGGATTTCTCTCTGTCAAATAAATAAATAAAATCTTTAAAAAAAAAAAAATAAAAAATAAAGGTAAAAATAAACAGTGAAGCTAACTTTAATAATATATTTAATCCAGTTTAAAATACTTCAGCACGTGGTCAGTATTAAAAATAGTTATGAGAGGGTTGGCATAGTCAATGGAGTGTGCAACTCTTGATCTTGGGTTTGTAAGTTCAAGCCCCATCCATGTTAGGTGTAGAGACTACTTAGAAATAAAATCTTGAAAAAATTTATGAGATATTTTGCTTTTTTTTTTTTAATGGAGTGTTTGAAATCTAGTGTGTATTTTATTCTTAAAAAACATCTCAGTTTGAACTAGCTACATTTTTAGTACTCAGCAGCCACATGTGGCTAGTAGCTACTGTTATGCATGCTGCAGTTCTAGAATGTATGTTGCCACTTAATACCAGAAAATCTGATGCAACTAACTTTTTATTAGTCGACCATATACTAAAAAATAAAACAAAATTTGGTATTAACAAAACAAACATAATACTTGCATACAGTGGATGGAGATCTCTAGGTCCTGTGGGAAAGGTCTAAGATATTTCGTGGAAAAAGCAAGTTGTAGGAACACCTGGGTGACTGAGTCGTTTAGGGTCTGCCTCCTGCTCAGGTCATGATCCCAGGTTCCTGGGACCAAGCCCTGCCAAGCCTGCTTCTCCTCTCCCACTCCCCAGCCTGTGTTCCCTCTCTCGCTGTCACTCCCTCTGTCAAATAAAAATCCTTTTAAAAAAGAAACAAAAACCAAGTTGTAAAACAATATATGAAATTTGGCCCTATTTTTATTTTCACACATAGATGAAAAATATATATAAATATAGTTATATATATTATGTATTTGTATATAATATATAAATACACATATAATATATTAATATACAATATATTATTTATATTGTACATTATTAACATATATTTTATATATTATACATAAGTATATACATATATATGGGGGTTAACATATACATATGTTAGTGTATACAGAAGAAAAAAAAGAAACGATGTAGAGTATGGGAGGACCAATACAACCAATGGGCCAAATCCTACCTTCTGCCTGTTTTTATGAAGTTTTATTAGAACATAAGCATGCTCATTTGTTTATATATTGTGGATGTCTGCTTTCATGCCAGAGTTGAGTAGTTACCACAGACTGTATAGTCCACAAAGCCTAAAGTATTTACTACTTGTCTTGTTATGTAAATGCTTTGCACAACCTTGTTCTCAAGGAAAATATACTGAATTTCCCACTAGTCATGTCCATGTGATGTCATCTCGGAAACTTGCACTTTTTATATAGTCTTTTTTAATATTCTAATTTTTTACAGTAAACATGCTTTTTCATTAGGGAACAATGTAAAGATTAAATATTTTAAAAGGAAAATACCTCCATAATCAACCACATCTGGACAGTTTACTAGATTTGTATTCCTGGAACACAGAGGTGCTCATTTAGATAGTGCTTCCTAATTGTCCATTGTGAGGGGTTGTCTTTAAAATTGGAGTTGATTAGAGTCTCTGGCGGCACTTTTGGAAAATGCAGCCTCCCTCTACTCCCTATAAACTTAGTTTTGCAAGCTTCCTTGACACTTGGGTAGGGGATAGGCACGTGTACCGTTTCCCTAAGATTACATTAAGCTCTGGTGCTCCTCAGGATATCTGCCTCTCTCATTGTAGCCACAGTTTGTGTATACTCATAAAGGCTATGCTTTTTGCAAACCAAATCAGCCATACTTTCCTAACACAACAGATGCCACATATTTTCAAGTCATCTCATTTCCCAAAGATAATGTGGTCAGACCGTGCTTAGCCTACCTGAATGACCAGCAGAGCACATGGTAGGAAATACAGAGCACCAAGATGAGAAGAGTTTGCTTTAGTAAGGCACGTGGACACTCCCATTCTAACCTGTTTAATAGGCAGGCCCCCTGCCCCATCCTCATGGTTCCCATTCTGCCACTGTTTCCACAAGTCCTCCACATGGGGAAGATCTAAATTCAAGAAGGCAGTATATTTTTTTCTTTCAAAAAGATGACCCCAAAGTTGTTTAAATTAAAATATATAGGAAATACCTAGAAAGTTTCAGGACCAGGCAAAGACATGAGACTTAAGAATGACATTCAACTATTTTTTTTTAAGATTATATTTATTTATTTGACAGATGGAGATCACAAGCAGGCAGAGAGAGAGGAGGAAGCAGGCTTCCTGATGAGCAGAGAGTCCAATGCAGGGCTCGATCCCAGGATCATACCTAAGCCGAAGGCAGAGGCTTTAACCCACTGAGCCACCCAGGCACCCCAAGAATGACATTCAACTATTAACTAATATTTACTTTGCTCAAATCTTTATAATTTTTAATTACAATTCTTGTTGAGGTCAGTAATATGCCCATTTTACAGATAGGGAAGCTAAAGTACAGAACTACCACATATGTTAGTTGTGAGAAGGAGGATTGATATGTTGACTGTCCACTAAAGTATTGCTTCCTTTGGTATATAACTCTTATTTTTCTTCATGGTCATGTTTTGAAAAATGGGGTTTAGTAACTCAAATTTTTTACTTAAAATATTAACTTATTAAAAGAGATGTTACTAATATTAAGGACTAAAGTTTAAAATAGCACTTTACCTTAATCTCATTCAGAGATTCAGGTATTCAGTGAATACCTGCACTTCCTTAGATTGCCCAAGGACATTGCTTTTAGGCCAAGTGGCAGTTCGTAGCAAAGAGGAATTAGAGAGCCTTCAACCTGTGAAACACTGTGGACAGGAGCCGTGACCCAAAGTCATCAAGCAGCTGGTAGTGGTGACTCTTGCTGACTCCTGCTTTGTCTCAGTAGAAGCCAAAACATTTTCTTTAACATCTTGTCTAGTTCCTGAGTTGTTCACTGAGAAACTTACAGTGTTTTCTCCTCTAGCCCCTGTGCTGGCAGAATGAATTTACAAGCATGCTCTCCAGCATGCAGCCAGAATGTGCCCCAGGAAATAAGTGTAGGCTAATGAAGTTAACGGAACAGCATTCACATGAGGAGCTGTGCTTCTCTAATCTGTAAATCTTTACTCATATTTCGGTTTTGCTGCTTATTGCCTTATGTTCTTATCTTGAAATTTTCAAATTTATGTAGTAGTTAATGGTGGTGGTGGTAGTGATGGTCAGATGAACCCATGTGTATCCTTAACGTAGATGAATGATTATTAAGATTTTGCCACATCTTTCTTTCTGTGGTGGTGGTGTATGGGGGGGGGGGTGCTAAAGTATCTGAAAGTAGTCTGTAAACATCATTGCATTTTATCTCACAATACTTTAGTCCACATGTCCTAAGAACAAAGATATTCTCTCATGTAACCAATACCATCATTGTATCTAAGAAATTGAATAATAATTCCGTAATATCTAATCTTCAGTCCTTATCACATTTCTAGTTGTGCCCCAGATTAATTTTATAGGGTACAGGACCTAATCGAGGTATGCATTGGCATTTAGTTCTTATGCCCCATTAGTTTCTTTCAGTCTCTTATTTGCTTAATTTCTTTTAGTCCGTAACACTTAGCCCTGTGTTAAAATTTTCGGAGAAGTCTTTTTTTGAAGAGTCCAGGCTTGCTGTTTTATAGAAAGTCCCATATTTTGGGTTTGTCTGGTTTTTTTTTTGTTGGTTTTTTTTTTTTTTTTTTTTGTCCATCATACTTAGATTCAGATAAAGCTTTTTTTTTTTTTGGAAGACTATTACATAGATAATGTTATATAATATTTATTATGTCATATCAGGAGATAAATAAGGTTGAGTGGTTCCATTAATGAGAGATGGTAAATTTGATCAGATCCCTTAGGTAAGTCCAAATTGAATGTTGTAGTTTTCTTTGACTAACCATATAGCATTGTTTAAATTATTTCAAGCATGTATTATAAGAACAATAAATATTTCTGGTTTAGAAATAATGGTAAGTAGAGACTGCTGCTAAGTAGTGTTTACCTTGTGTGCCCTTTATTCTTTATGTAAGTACCCCAAAGGGCCCTTTCTCAACACATTTCCTCCTGCCTTCCTTTTCATGACTGTTCTTGAATTTTTTTTCAAATAAGCTGCTGGTAAGGACCCCAGATCAAGAGGGAGATAAGAATAAACACTTATGGAGGGAGAATAACAGTAGTATGAACACTTACTGAGCCATTACGATGTACCATGGCATGGGGCTGAAGACTTGATGTACATTGTCTGCACAGTAACCCTGTTAGGGGTAAGCTGCATTGTTTCCCCATTGAACTTAGGAAGCTCAGGCACAGAAAGATTGCAGATCTTGCCCAAGGACCCACGGCAAGTAAGTGGTGGAGCTAGGGTTCTCACCCAGGGCTGACTAACCCTGGAACCCATATCTTAGTTACTTTGTGTGCTCTGGTACCGTGTCGGGTGCCAGGTATCCTCCCAAACGCCATCTGGTGCATTTGCTTGTGTAATTCTCACGTCAGCCTATAAGAAACCATCTCAAGTAGATGAAGTTACTTACCCAAGGGTATGTGATATCTGAACCATTTATCCTATTTTGTGGTTCTCTCCCATGTTTCAGCCAAGGTCTTTAACAGCAGAGTGGTTTGTCCAGCGGGGTCCCTTTTCCCACTTCCCAGCACCCACATAAGCAGGAATCATGTGCTGGAAATGAAACCAAGTGACAGAAGCAGCTGCACAAGCAAGAGAAGCCTGATCGGGTCCACATTAACCAGATGACAGGAGTGAGAGCCTTCAGTTACAATTCGGGGACCATCAGTGAGAAATGGGATGACCGTGAACCTGAAATAAAGGTTGTTGAAATAACACTGGTCTTCCAAAGGAAAGTGTTTCCTTACCGTCTGCCCTCTCAGCAGAGAGGATGTGGCACTCTTGTTGTTTGAGTAACTTGAAACCAGTGGTCAAAGCCGTGAAGAAATTCCTGAAGGAAAGTGTGATTGCTTATAGTTTCTGATGCCCACTATTGATTTCCTTTTTAGAAATTTTTTTCAACATCATCCCTGAGTCTATTTATAATTCTAGCATAAGAAACTGAGAGTAGTAGAATTAAAGCAAGTTAACATGACCTCTTTCACAGGCTTTTTGTGAAGATTAAATTTACACACACAGTGTAGCAGAGTGCCGACACAGAGTACACATTCAGTGTGGAAGCTACTGTTACATGATTATGTCATTGCATTTTGTGTTCTCACATGATACGGTCCTGGGAACCTGACCTAAATGAGGACATTTGGCCCCTCAGCTCAGGAAGACAAGCATTCCAGACACTGCCTGGTTAGTACCTAAGTTAGAGAATAGATCTCCCCTAGGGATCCTCTCTGGTGCTGGCAGGAGGCTCCTATTGCCATGGCGTCCATCACACTCCCATTTTTCTGTTTCAGGTGGTTAGCTCAACCAACGGAGAGCTGAATGTTGATGACCCCACGGGAGCCCACTCCAATGCACCAATCACAGCTCATGCCGAGGTGGAGGTAGTCGAGGAAGCTAAGTACGTTCATCTTTCATGGGGGCTCTTGTGTCCTAGGTTGAAAAGTCTTCTATCTTTTCCTTTCTGTGTGCTGCTCATCTCAGACTGGATTTCTCATGCTTGTGTCCTCAGCTTTCTTCCTTTGACTGTTTTATTTTTTTGCATGGTACCTTAAGGCTGCTTCTGCCCTTCTTTAGCTGTGATTTCTGGGAAGATCATCACATTTTTCTAGTCCACATGGGGCAAAAGACCTAGTGAACTAAAAGAATTGTGGTATAAGAGCTAAAACGGATAGTAGTCATGAGCCTCTTGGGTCCCTTGAGCTTCTTGCTCCCTGTGGGATACGGAGAAAAATCTGCTTATCTGAAATCATGGACCATACTGAACAGCATTTGATGCCTGGTTCTTGGCTAAGAACTCTGCATGTGTAGTCCTGGAGCAAGAGTTTTAGGACCAATTATGTTCTCACTTAAATGATTCTGGAATCAGAGAGACTCTGATTAGTCAGGCAAGATAGTCTCTACCTGTGAGGAAGAGCTTTGGGAGGAGAGGAAATCACACTATTGGGGAGGAGTGAGTCCACTCTCTTTTCTGCTTCTCTTGCCTGTGAATGTGTTGCCCTACCTATACCACCAGCCCCTTGGTGCTCTCTGCATGGCGTGTGGTTAAACTCTTAGCATTTGGGGTAGAAGGGGGAATAACTGCCAAGTCTACTGCTAAAGCAGTGTTTCTATCACTTCTTTCCCTTTTTGCCCCATCCCAAATTCCAATCCAGGCTGAAACTCCAAGAAGATATGAGGTAGGGAGAGAGAAGTCCTTTACAAATCAGTAACTGCTGCCAAGCCTGATATGGATGACCTTTCTTAGAAACCCTTTGAGAACATTCAGGCTATCCCAGTATCTTGTTCTCAGAAGCAGACAACATACGAATAGTGACACTGTGTCCCAGGTGCTCTCTTGAGCGCCAGGTGACCTCAGTACCCGCCAGAACATGCTTACACCTCTGGGTATAAAGTGGTGGGAGGCCATTCGAGAACTGCATTCTCTCTTCGGGCTACACTTTGCATACTTGTCCCCTGCCCACTCCTCTGCTCCCTGCCCATCTGTATGATAAGCTCACTTTGCTTCCAAGAGGTCCTTTCCTCAGAAAGCCAGGATTTGGGGATTCCTACCCAGTAGGTAAAGAACAACTCAAGGATGACTTGGACTCTCTCTTGTCAAGTCCCTGCTGACTGCAGATAGCTTCAGATGCTCCTCTCCTGGTTTCTAGAGGGCTCTTATGAGCAAGGAAGGCAGGGGCAGTTTTTAATGCCAGGGAGAGACCATTTTTAGTAAGGAAACATGCTCTCTGGTCTCAGAGACTTTGGAGATTTTAATAGTACTCACAGTTTTTCCAGCTTCTGTGACAAAACTTCATTCTCCGAAATAAACAGTATAGTACTTCCTGTCCTCTGGGTTCTCAACCTTGTCTGCACTTTGGAATCACCTGGGGCATGTTAGAAAATACGTATATCTGAACGCTGGTCCCAAAGATTCTGCTTTTATCTGGGATTATGGCCTGAGCATCAGGAAATTTTAAAGTTCAGATGATTTGAATGTATGGCCAAGGTTAGGAATCAGGACATTAAACATGTTCTGATTTAAACACTGTCTGGCCTTGAAAGATGGCTATACCCATTCCCACCCCCACCTCACTCCCAGTTCATGTCGTGGCTATTACTTTGAAGGCCAGGCATTTAGTTCTGGATTTATTAGTGTACTTTGAATACCAAGATTGAATGGGCTTTCGTCTTCTGGTGTGTCCTGTATAGGTTTATCTTTTGAACCCATTCTCTCATTTCGTTTTGGTAAATGTGTACACTGATTGTGTATGTGAGTATGGTGTTTGTGTCCTGTGTGTAAAAGAGGGGGCTGTTCACACAAACAGGTTGCAATGCGGTGAATTCTGTTCTGGAATATTCTAAACTCTAAGATGTGATGAAGAATGTTTAACGTCTTCCCATTTAGTTAAAAGGACTGCTGTGCCTCTTTGCCACTAGTTCTAGGTTTGGGCCTTCAGAAATGTGTGGAAACCAGGAGGGAGCAGTTGTCTTTGACCAAATGTCATCCAAAAGCTCAAAGCTTAGGGCATTTTGTGTGCTGATTCCCCCAGTGATTTCGTGAGCTACCAATCCATCTTGCCCAGGGAACTGTCAGCACAACCATGTGTGTTTCTTCTTGGCCGTCTCTATGTTTTGGAGGGAGGGGGTAGCCGTGAATCCACCTGCTCGATCATTTTCATGGGAAGAAGTCACAGCTAGGGAAGCACAAGATGTCCCAAACAACCCCTCATTGCACGCAGCTGTGATGCCATTTGTCCATGCAGCCTGCTTGTGGGAAAAAGAGGGCTGTTGCCTCTGTTAAGATTCACCCAGGGACTGGGGAGATATGTGAAACCTTCCCTTCCAAGTTTTTGAGTTTGGGTTCCTCACCCAGCTTGTTTTGTGTAAAGGAGGAGAGATATAACAGGGTCTTGGTTTTTGTTCTGTTTACGAAATGAGTATCTAACTGCCCTTTTCTTCTGGTTATAGGACACATGTCCTTGTTTAAATATGATTGGAAGGGTGGTGAGGCAAGACAGCTTTTTGTTAGGGTAAAAATAGGAGTTTTTGGTTAGTTACCAAATATAACTTAGCAGTTTCTCCTGGGAATTAACAAGAATGGGATGTAGGCCCTTCTCCTGGCAGTTATACCTTAGTCCAGAACAGTAACCCTTCTTGCTGCTTCATTTCCTACTAAAATAAAGGGTGGCTGAAGCCTTTCCCCCCTCCTCTAGGGGGATAGCTAACTGCCAGCTGCTTTGGTCAGGCATGTTGGAATTCTGGAAAGACTAAGGACTTCTCTTTCCCTCAGAATAGTTGGGAGGTCAGCCTAACATTGTACAGTAAAACTTTGTGTGGGAACCAAAATGGCTCACTTGGTGCTTGATTCAATTCTTAGAGCAGGATTGTTTCCTCTTTCTCCTGCTACCTTTCTGGAAATTGCCCAGGAAAACCCACTCTGAGGTTCTTTCTGTTTTGCCTTTCCCCTCACTAAGATACCCAGCTCCCTCCTCTATGCTTCTGTCAGGCACCTGCCCCCTCCTCCTTAGCATGGGGGCCAAGTGGCCTGGGCGTACTCACCGTACCTCAACAGAGGAGGAAACGAAACACAGACACATACTGCATGTTTGCATGGCTCACAGGGAGTCGCTTCCATCTCACCTCTGTGGACTAATATCTCTCTTTCTCTCTTCCTTTCTGTGTTTTTCTCTTTACACACTCTGTAGCTGCCTGAAAATGCTCAACCTGTGGTGAGTCCCTCTCTCCAGTCCACATGCTAGGGGAGCGGACCAGACTGGGCTGGGACTGGCAAAGCCAAACAAAATGCCTTAGGAACACTGAATGGCTTCCATACGCCACCTTGTGCAATAACCACCCAGACTGGGGAACTAGATCCACAAGGTGGGGATGGGGCAGGCCTACACCCAGGAATTAATCTGTTCCTTCTTTCCTTTCAAACCCATCTCATCACTGTCGTCTCCTGTCAAAACAATATCCCACAGTATCCAGAATTACCTTTCTATTTTTAGCTGAGTGAATTGTCTCCCAAATTAATAGATCAGAGATAATCAGAGAGGGACAGGAGCAGGAGGACAGGGTTACTATATCAGTTGTTTAGATTATCATTCACAATGTCAGTTGTTGCCAGATAATCTCACATTCTGTAGCTTGGTCCCTCACCTGGAAATTGGCTGCTTTGCAAAAAATCTGTGACTTTCCCTTTTGATTCAGCTGGTTCTTTCATCTGTATAATGAGTCTTTCAAAAAGAGCTCCTTCTTGGGGGGAGAAATGGACATTTTGTTGTTGTTGTTTTGGGTTTTTTTGTTTGTTTGTTTTTCGTTTATTGTCTTTTTCTTTTTTTTCCTGTCAGAGTACATTCAGTAGGTCAAGGGCTGACTCAGCTAATGCAATATTGAAGCCTCTCTTTTCCAACTCCTGGAGAAGGTTCCTTGAATGCCTTCTTAGGAACAACAGGAGCTATGTGGAAGGGGAAGCCCTAAAGAGTCCACATTCAGTGAGGCACATTCTTGCTACAGGAAAGAGCCCTCTCTCCAGCTTTCTTCTTAGCTGCTGCCTGTGGCCTTCCAGATGCTCCTGAGCGAGTTGGTCTGTTGTGGTCTGGAATGAGAACCCCCCCCACATCGTCTGCATGCATGGGGTTGTGTTCTACATGGTGATAACAGCCTGCTGGACTTTGTGATCACCTTGTTTCTATTTGTCTTCGGGGACTGGGTTGGACACCGGTTTCTGAACCCCAGGCGGTCTAAGCCAAGTTGCCTACAGGGTTCCCCAGGGACAGGGCTATGTGGAAGATAACAAATGGGTTTAATGGAAATAGACTTTGTAGTCTTATGGTACTGAGGAGCACATTTGGCCTGTTTAATCTAACAAACATGTCTGTGTAAATTTGACATTGTCATAGTCTATTTTTTCCTGTGAGAAGTCAGTCGCATAATTCTGAATGCAAATACAGAGCCTGCTTGGAAGTCTAGGGGGTTCCCCAAGAGCTTAGGTACCATCTGGCTTAGGTGCTCCAAAAAGCTTAGGTGCCACCTAGCTGTAGAGATAAGACATATATACTTGAAAGGACAAGTAGTTCTCCAGGACAATTGTTGTCTCCCAAGCGGTCACTATGGACAGGAAGACTTCACTGATATGGTGGGGCCTGAGCCAGGCATGAGAGCAAGGGAAGTATGTAAAAGAACACTCAAGAAGAGATGAGTGGCAAAGGGGTAGCAGACGGGGAGAGGGCCAGGATGTAGCAAGAGTGCAGTATAGGCAAGGTAGTGGCTCACAGGTCTGGGGAAAGAGCACGTGGTGGCTTGGGACCAAGGAGAATGGACTGATTCTGACTCCAGCATGTTAAGAACTTCTGGTCATCCAATCAAAGAATCAACTGGAAGAAAACCTACGACATAAGAAGGGTTCATCACGCACCTTCCTTCTCTTCAGAGAATAAGATGTCTGTATGGAATTAGTCAGTGGGCTTGGTCTGGGGTCTGACCCAGTTTAACAGGCCCTGTTGCCAATAGTAACCACAGAAACTCGAGGGTCGAAGAACAGATTGTGGGGCCTATTTCCTTGGGGTTAGAATTAAGAAAAGCTTCTGCTACTGCTGAAGCATTAACTATAGTAACTAGCCAAAATTCATCCAGGCCTGAAAACCACAGCTCACATTCCCCTCTGGTCAGGCAAATTCAGCACAGCATGTCAGGTTATGATGTGCTTGTAAGCAGACGTTAATTCTTAGGATTTGCCTTGAAGGAGGTAAAATGAAATAGTATAATTTGAAGTGGACCAAAATAGTATTTTGGACTTCATTGTGATTGTTCCTATTAAAAACACAAAATCCTCATTTTAGCACCCCCCCCCAAAAGAAAGAAAAATAGAGATTGACTTAAATGTTAATGATGTCTCTGAAAATCATTGTTAATAGGGAAGAGGTAGCTCTGTTGAAGTACTGGTGCCCTCATGAAATTTAATTTGCCTTGTTTAATGTTAATTTCAGGACCTTCAACTTGGAAATGTCCATTTTCTAAAACATATATAATAGAAAAAGACCATTTTTTTTTTTAAAGCCTCCTCCTGGGAGAAAACCATCTTAAATAATTGAAAGCATTGGTCATTTTTATTTAAAAGAATTTATTCAGTCTGCAAATACACCTACCGTTTGTTTAGTGACTATATTCACACCCATTAACAGTATTTTATGGGGTACCTGGTGGGCTCAGTTGGAAGAGCATGTGGTGCTTGCTCTTGGGGTCATGAGTTTGAGCCCATGCTGGCAGTAGAGATTACATAAATAAATTAACTTAAAATAGTATTTCACAGAAGCCATTGATACCCTCAGAAAAGCTTTTTTAAGACCTCCTTAAGGTCACATTTGATACATCTAGATATGGTTAAAGGTTATCATTACCTGTATAAAATGTCTGTTTCTGCATTCTAAGAGACCTCCAAATTTTTAATAACCTGTCCTTTGGGTGTTGAAGTACCAAGGGGTCAGACTGAAAACTGAAAGAATCTTAGCTACAGCGGAGAATTTTGGGGCATGGGAAGTAAGCAACAGTTTTTCCTTTTCATATGAATGGCCCTGGCATTAAACCCAGAGGGATTTAAGGAGGAGAACCAGAGACTTTTCTCCAAAAAGCCTTCCTTTCAAGGGTCAAGTTTGCAACTTGACTCCCCCCTCTACCATCTGGCATCTTTGACTCATCCACACCTTCTAGCCCTCCCATCCTCATTTCCCACATGTCGGCTTCCTGGGAAGGACCTGTCTCTTGCACCAGCCATGCCACTGCCCTCATCACCCCCTCCTAGACTTAGTCACTGCCTCAGTGAGAGCTGCTCCCCTTTCCAGTGACAGGAGTAGGAGGCGATGCTGGGGCTCAGGGCCGTGCTGGAACCGTGGCTGTTGCCCGAGGGAGCAGCACATGGAGGGCAGGGGAAGGGAGCAGGCCCTGACTTCCACCCTACACAAGGGCCAGCCCTCTAGCCCTGTCTGGTGCCGCAGCACCAGGCTCAGGAGCTATGTTGAGGACCCTGCAGCCATTCGCTTGTCGAGGGTCAGCGCCTGGGCTGTGGTACCAGTCCCCTCCAAGCAGACAGTGGGCTGTGCTGATTTCAGTCAGAGGATCTGGGCTCACAGGTCTCACTAGATTCGGGGCTCCTCCTGCCTGCTCGGGTTGGGTGAGAGTGGAGATGAGGCTGTGGGATGGAGAGAATCCGGAATCCTGCACTGGCAACATCATGAGGTCCCTCTAGAGATGCAGTCAGATTTTGTGGGGGATTTGTCTGCCTCAGTTTAGCTCCATACCTGCTGGCTACTGCAGCTGCATGAAATCATTTTGCTCTCTGTCTTTGGCAGCCCTGAGGACCCCCAGCCTTGTTCTAGAAAAGATGAGCTCTGTGGGCTGAGTGGGAGACTGGGAAACAAGCCTCCTTCCAAAGATGCCTGTTTTGGCCCTGCCTAGCCTGTAGCCTCTGGATGATGAGGTTTGGTGGCTGCAGATTGAGATCAAACAGCTGTTCCCTTTGGCTCTCCTGGCAGACACTGCCCACTGCTTCCAGTGTGTGCACCGCAGACACGGGTGGCCCTGTGGGTGGGTGCCAGGGGGGAAAGCCATCCCCCACCCCCGCAGTAAGCAGAAGCAGGCAGAAGCTGTTGGAAGCTGCAGGCCTCCCGCACTGACTTGCGCTGTTCTTGTCCTCCAGGTGCTGCTGTTTCTTTAAGAGGAAAAGGAAGAAGACTGCCCAGCGCCACAAGTGACCAGTGCCTCCCAGGAGTCCTCAGGCCCTGGGGACTCTAACTTGATTGCACCTGCAGCTCCTGCCACTTTTCACTGGAAGGGACTCCTCTGTGGGGAAGGGTAGAGATCCAAACCAAAAAGAAGAAAACAGATGCCCCCAGAAGGAGCCAGTGCGGGCAGCCAGGGCCCAGTAGGTCATTGGCCACCCCGCCTGCCTAAAGCTCTGAGCAGGTCCCAGAGCTGCTGCTCCTCCACTGATTGCCCTTGGGGGGCTGCCTGGTTGACTCTCCTTCCTATTGTTTACAGTGAAGGTGTCATTCACAAAAACTCAAGGACTACTATTCTCTTCCCTCCCCCGTAGTTTACTCCTGGTTCTTGCCCCACCCTCAACCCTCTCCAGCATAAAAGCTAGTGAGTTACAGGCTTTGTCTGCTGAAGGATCTCCAGAGGCTGGGGGTGTGGCCAAGGAGGCAGGGGGAAGGTGGCAGGCCTGGGCAGGAGAAGAACCTTCTCCAGCTACCAGGTGTGCCTGGCAGTATGTGGCTTCTTCCTCCTCTGTGCCTGTGCAGCCTCTAGCCCCAGCTGGCCACGGGGTGCAGGTTCCTCCCTCCCCTGCCCCCTCCTATGAAGTTACACTGTTGGACACAAGCTGTGAGAAATCTGCAGTCTACTGTCCCAGCGTGCTGGCATTCTTCGCTCTCTTGACAAGCGAACTCTGTTCTCCACATGGTAGTAGGACAATGCAAATTGTTCTGAGCAAAGGAAAAAAAACTGACTTTATTGCACTTTTTGTTTTTGTTTTTGTTTTGTTTTTTAACAAAAAACATGGCAGATGCATATTGTGTCTGGTTATATTGGGAGTTTTACTTTTTTCTGTTTTGAGGGGGGTGGGGCCAGCCAAGCCATTCAGAGAGAACATGGGTCCAGAGGACATGCTCAGTGGAAAAAGTTGGGTCTGCAGCACCCAGAAGAGAAGAAGCCAAACTCTGTGTCATTCTGAGTAAACGCTCAGGTTGGCAAGGAAACATACTTGAATACTCATTCATCTTCTCAACTGCTGAAGAATGTCCCTACCAGAGCCTCTTGACCTCATCAGCCTACAGTTTGGACACCCTTGCTCTCCGGCACATGGGATGAGCCAGCCAAGCCAGACTGTGACCAGGAGAAGGAGATGCTTGACAAAAAAATTGGAAATAATCAGTTTCCTCCACTGCCAGGGACTTCCAACTAGATAGCCATGTGACTTCCATAGTAACTTGGGGGACAGATTAGTGATGAAAGAGGCACTGCCATATTGCCACTAGTGGACAAGAAGAGGAGGAATGTGAGCCTGCCTTCCAACTGCCAGAAGAACCTCAGGATTTGGTATCATAGGGCCAGGAAATAAAATCAGTGTGTACTGTCTGCCCCAATAGCTGAGTGATAGCATTTGGGCTGGCCTGCCTTACTAGAAAGCACCTACAGATCTCCCAGCAGGTCCACAGCAGCAGGCTGAGGACTGAGCATGTGGGGCTGTCGTGAACAGGAGGATAAGATTGGTTGGTGCTGGAAAATTCCAGGGGAAAGGATACTGAAATGAAAGGTCTGAAATTATCTTCTCAACTGGATGTAGACTCCTTCCAAATAAGATGGCCATGTATCAAGAGCATGTTTTCCCCAGTCCACTGTCTGCCTTCCCATGTGGGGTAGTCAGCGAACCTACTACCATGAAGGGTCTTGGTTCTTCATTCACTGCTTGGAAAGTCATCAATATGTGGAGTTAACATTGTGCTCAATTTTCATTTGAGCTCAGCAGCTTTTGCAAACAGTGATCTCACTCCAGATGTGATAGAGGAGAAAGAATCACGTCAGGGAGCAAGACCTTGTGTCTGGGAGTAGGGAGAGCTAACCATGGAGGACCAGAGGCTGGCAACTGAGTCTGGTGGTTTGGGGAACACAGAAATCAGTGCCTCTGGCTTGAGGTGGAGGATGTGGGGATACTTTCTGGTAGTTGGCATGTCCTGACAAGTCCCTTGATGCATCTCACATGGAGCAAAAATAGCAGTCACATGGATCAGAGTTTCTGGGCCTTAGCCTTTCCATTGGGCCTCAGCTAGGAAGTATCACTTTACTGGCTCCAGACCCGCTCAGCTCATGTGTAGATCGTGATCTTTCATTTTTTTAAAAGAACAGACTGGGAAACACAGTGTCACATCCCTTTTCCACAAGGATTTTGACTATTGCTTCTTCAATATTACCTAGTGGTTAAGGCAACATCATGGAAACTTATTTCTCAATTGGCATTTGGGCAACTTGAACTTCCTGTATTTAACTTATCCCTTGACTCTCTCTCAAAGGAGGGCAAGGGAAAGTGGTGACAAAGCCTCTAGCATCCTGGCACTCCATACCCACTAAGTGCCTCCCCACCTCTGCTTCCACAAAAAAGCAAAGGCAGTGACCAGCTTGGCTCAGGGCAGGCCCCCCTGCAGCTGGATTTGTGACTTTATTTTGGGCTTAAATGTTTTTAAAGGCTTGCTCTTGAGGGGTTTAAACCTAAGCAGTTATGGGGGGGTCCTTCCTAATGCACTGTTCTTTCTCTGCCCCCCCAATCTCTTACTAGGTATGTGATTTTCATAACAAAGGGTCATGGTGATTTTTCCAAGGCCATTAGCACTCCAAGGTGGTCCCAGTCCCCACAGAGATTCTATTGTGATCTTCCTGAAAAATAAAAAGTGAATAAAAAGACTACCTAAGGAATAATTTGGCCATCAGTGCCATCCCCACCAGCCCCATCAGGGCTCCCGCCTCCACCCGTTTGCTATATTTGCTTAGCGCTGTGCCTCAGCCAGGCCCCCGAGGCTGGGCACCCCCTCCACCCACCAGCCACCCCAGTCCGCTCACTGCAGTTTTTTGAGCTTTCTCCATTTCTCAACATGGTGCCTAGGGATCTTTTCTTTGGGATTGTTGCGGTTGTTCCTGAGTTAGCAGTAAGTACTAACAGCATCTGTTCATTAAAAAATCCTTACTACATGCCACCAGGAGTTCTCCCGAGCTCTGCGGCCCCTCTGGCATTGTATCCTGAGCAGATTGAGGCAGGCAGGGCAGCGATCCAGCCAGGCATAAAGGGTCCTTCTGTATGCCCAGAGGATGACCTGCGTCTGCGCAGTCGGGTGTTGCAAGGGTTGAACCCTTGCCGCGCACACGTGCCATTTCCCAGGGATCTCACTCTGGACTCCTCTGCAAGGGCAGGCAGTGTGCCAGCAGCCACTATGCTCTCAGGGCTGCCTTAACATTCTGCTGTACTGGGTCTGTCTAGGAGTAAACAGAGTTTAAGAAGGTACAAGTCAA
The DNA here is from genome assembly GCF_011764305.1 of Mustela putorius furo. Lineage (NCBI taxonomy): Eukaryota > Metazoa > Chordata > Mammalia > Carnivora > Mustelidae > Mustela > Mustela putorius. The sequence continues at coordinate 7,861,093 of NW_025422045.1, read as the reverse complement.
GGGACGCGGCTGACCTCCAGTTCAAGTTCCATTTCACTCTGACCCACAGGGGCAACAGGAGATGGCAGGTTCCTGGAGTTTTCAGTAGTGATGTTGATTTGCCTGTTTATGTCCATGAACTCCGAGTACAAAGAAACAGCCCCCGCTGGTAGCCAGAAAAGAGGGTCCATTGCCTCTTTATCCCAACGTAGTTCACTGGAAGTGTATGCTGATGGTGCATATTCAGTGTTGATTCTCAGTGCGAGTAACCATCTTTAATGTCAGAAATATGCAGTGATGGTAATGTATGTTGGAGTGGTTACTAAAGATCATAGCCTTAAATTTTTTGTATGCAAAAGATAGAGTTTATCCCCCCGTCCCCCCGCCCAGTGAGCAAGCATGGCCTGCATTTCTCAAAAACAGCCCAGAAAGCATCTCAAAGGAACGTATTCTTCTGATGCATCTCTCCCAATTCCACCTGCTTCGTGTGTGTCCCAGTCACCTCTTCCACTTTCATATTTAAGCCAGTTTTCCATCCCCAGTGAGTAGCCCTGACAATATCATCTCCAGTGTCAGCCACGTTAGGGCTAGAGTCCCTCAGATTGGGAGCTTAGAGCACCATCTGGCCAACATTGCCTTTGCCAGTCCACTGCCACCCTCCCCACCACTGCCCCAAGGTGGGTGGGTGAATTCCAGCAACCCTTAGGGAGCCAGCGTCACGTGGCACCCCGTCTGGATTGGCCATATGAGCAACAGGCACTTGTCTCTGGGGTTCTTGCTTTTGCCAACTCCAGACCTCTGGGAAAGCCCTGCCTAGAGATTGATGGCCAGTGACTCCCAGTCTTCCCTGTGATGGGTCAGCAGGAATTGAAAAGAGATCCCTATAGTTTTGTTGTCTTGTTTGGGGGGGGAGGGGTGGCTTCATTTCTGAATCTTAAAATAAGGAATCCACGGCCCTTATGAGGGTTTACAGAGTTTTGAGCAGTTTTTAGCCACAAATAAGGAATCTTGAAAGTTTTCAATCAATTAAGCAGTCTTAAAAACAGGTTTCTCATAACTACTTTTGCAGGTGACTGAGTGCAAAAGAATAGGTTTCTCCATTGTATTCAAAATAGTAAGTAGGTTCCCTGGATATAGACAGTAGTAGTTGACAGATTTCCTTAAAAAGCAACCAGGAAGTCCACCCCAGTATTTGTAGATCAGCTTACAAAGGAAAAAGTGAACGTGTACTCCATATGTTTTTAGTTTTGTTACCAAACGTGATGTTATAAAGAAACCTCGTTCTGTGGACAGAATTTCTTTTGTTACTTTCCTCCTCTTTGTCCTCACAGTCATATTTCCAGTGCCATCACCACCTTCAATGTCTCAGAGCAGAGGGTTATCCATGGTAATAAGTGGGGGGTGCAGTGCACTCATCCCGATAACACACGAGGACAGCTGTCCTGACTGCCCCTTCCCTGCAAACCCCCTCTTTAAGGGCAGGTGAGACATTTTCAGTGTTCCTCTTCATGAGCTCCAGACCAAATCCCAGGCCAGCCCTTGCACCGAAAGCTTTCTTTAAGAGGTTTGTCAATCTGTTAGGAATGTCTCAGGAAAAATGAGCCATTTCTTTGGGGGGAAATACACTTACAAATGGGTGTATGTGGTTGCACTTGTATGCCTCTGTGTGTGTGTGTGTGTGCACACGTGTTCGTGCACATTCTCATCTGTGCATTTCACTTCCATAAAGACTTACAGCCCAGGCCACTGGGAACACGTGTTACTGCATATTCTCAGAAGTAAACAACTAACAAGTGAGCTTCTCGAATTAGTGTCACAGGAAGTTGGCTCTGGGAATGAGCCCCATTTATCGAGCAGAAGAGTAAACAGTAGAAAAGATAAGAGATGAAACCAAAAATATAACCACCCCCCCCATTGGAAAGTAATGTTGATTCATCAATTCCCATTGGATATATTACATGCTCTAATTTATTATATTATTATTTTGTCTGTTTCTTTAATCTTTGCCCATTGTACTTTTAAAAAGATGTTGGGATTTTATTGCAATTTTTTTAAGACTAGATGTATAAATCAGCTGTGGAAATCAGTTTTAATTGCTGTGTGGATGTGTCTGATTATTGTTAAATACTTTTTTTTTTTTAACTTTTTGTTTTATTTTAGATATGTGATGTTTCATAAACCCTGGCACTGGTCACATAGCTCAGCTGTGAAAATGAAACTTGTAGTATTTTTAAACATGAATGTCAATTTCAAGTGTATTTGAATGGTTCCTCCAGGGAGAGATTTGTACACCATTGGGAGAAACTCCTCTGCAGTGGAAGTAGCCTTCTTTGGGGGAAGAAAAAAAAAAAACAACAACAACGGAAAATGGGTCTTGATATGTTATCTCAGAGTAGCCCATTTCCTAGGGCACCACGGAAAACACAAATGTGATCTTTAAGTATACCTCTTCCCCAATTTGGGGAAGAAAGGACTCCGTTTGCACCCTTTTTGTATGTAAAATAAAATGTCTTACCTTTCTTGACTAATTTTGGTTTGTTGATTGGTTTGTCTGGTTTTAATTTCCCCTGGTTGGTTTGTAACGAAGAATCCAGCCAAGATTAACTTAGACGTGACTCAGGGCTGATGAATGAAAATAATGAATGAATGAATGAATGAAAATACTTTGGCATTCTTGCTTCATTCCTTTGGGTTGAACATTGCTCTGTCCTGTCAGTCACTTGAAATATTCCTGGCAGAACTTTGACATTCATGACTCACATAACTGGTTCCAGAATCCCTGTGGTTCTTAGGTAGTAGAACACCTTAGGTAGTAGAACATCAGGAAGTTAAGATAGCTTTGTTATTCTGCTCTACTAATTAACCATCTATACAGATAGAGGATAAAACTATGATGTGCAATTATAAAATCACAAGTGTGTGTATGATATGTATATATAGCCACAGATCAACTGTCAATCGGCATGATTGGCTAGTTACAATTTTTGTTACTAAATTACTACTTAATGATTTTGTGTTTTTTCAATGGTAGGTAAGTAAGCAGAAGACATGTTTTAAGTTCATCATGAAAGGAAAAACTTCACATTTAGAACATTTTATCCATCAGGCTTTTTTTTTTTTTTTTTTTTCCATAGCGGTGGGGGAGGTACAGAGGAGGCTGCTTTTATGCTGTTTTAGCATTAGCTCCTCATGTGGAGAAGGGTACTTTGAAAACATAGTTTGGTAAACATTTTTCCCAGTAGCTATGGTTAGCATCAGACCAGTCAGTGGCAAAAGAGGCCTGACCAAAAAAATGATGGGGGATGGGGGTATTGGAAGATCAATCCTGTCAGTGCAGCAGTTCTACCTAGAAGTAGAAGTTCTACCTAGAAGAACCTTTACCAGATTGAGGTGGTCTGAATTGAGGTGTGAAAATTAGAAACAGCAAATGTCGTGTGTTTATCTGAGACACCTATGGAAGATTTGCACCTTGGCCATATTGAACTTGGTGTTAGCAAGGACAAGTTAATGCCAGCGGCCATGCATAAATTCCAGCTTGGCCCAGACCTCATAAAGGGACCAAATTGCAGGTTCAGCTAATTGAAACAGAACAATTCCTACCTATAATTCAGGCTGTGAAGACCTAGAATTTCCATATTAATCTTTGAAAACTGGTTTAAAGACATTTAATAATATCATAGGTCTAAATTTTAGAAAGATGTGTGTAATTTTATTTTTCTGGGTGAGACTCCCAGTGATGAAGTGTATATGTGGTAGAGAGGAACAAGTGTGAGAGCATCTGACAACTATCCCTGACCTGGAGGTGTCAAGAAAACTGAACCTGAGGCCATTTCATATATATATATATATATATATATATATATATATATATAATAAGATTATATATTTATCATAGATTATATATAATTATATATTATATATAATCTTAATATAAGATATATAATCTTATATTGATTATATGATTATATAATTAAGATTATATATATAATCTTATATATATATATATATGATTTCCCACCTCCCTGTTAATGATGCTATTGCAATCAATATTTGTTGGACACTTAGCCCTGCAGGAGTGTTGGGGGAGATGTACACAAAAGTGCAACACATGCAACACAGTTCGTTGCTCAAAAAAAGTGGTTAGTTGGCAGCGCCTGGGTGGCTCAGTCAGGGGAGTGTCTTACTCTTGATCTCAGCTCAGGTCTTGATCTCAGGGTCGGAAGTCCAAGCCTGTATTGGGCTCTATGCTGGGTGTGGAGCCTACTTCAAAACAAAACAAAAACAGTTTACTTGGGAAAATAGGTAAAGAAAGGAAGTTAAGAACCAGAATATACAAAAATAGTGTGCACTGACTCATACATACAGCAGTTGGCACACTAAGACCAGAGAAAAACAGGTACTAAAGTGACAGGGACTAAGTCAAAAAGGAAAGGTTCTGAAGCAAGACAAGTAGAAGGCGCAGTATAAGGTAAAAATCTGGGTGAGCAGAAGGATGCCCCGAATTTGGGGAAGCTACCATACTTAAACCCAAGCTAGTGGTGGCTAATGCTTGACTGGTCTAAGTGGGAAAACATCAGACCGTCGTTCCTTCCAGTCCCCGGCCCTTCTAACATAACTAACCCTCCAGACAACTTCCCTCCGCGAAGGCAAGACTGGTCACAGGAGTGGCCGCTCTGCATGCTGGGGTTTGTAGTCTCCTCAGAGACCCAATCCGCGTGCTCTTCGGGGCGGTGCCGCCTTCCGGGATCCTCTTCCTGTTGGTGGGCCCTGGCGAGGGGGGGAGCCAATGGGGCCACAGAAACGTGGCAGCCACCCACGAGCCCGCGTCTTGGCCGACCCTGCCGGCAGGCCGGGCCACGCCCCCTGCAAGGCCCTACTACCCGGCGCCAATCCAGAGGGGGAAAATAGGGACGACCTCCTGTCAGGAGACTGGCAGGAGCCCCGGTTTCCCCCCTCAGTCGCTCTCGGTGGTGGCGCCGGTGCTCTCGCCAACGCGTCCCCACCCTCTTCCGGCCCTCGGCTGCCGGGGCCGCGCTCTCTTTGCCCGGTGGATGCTGCGCCTCTCTGAGCGGAACATGAAGGTCCTCTTTGCCGCCGCCCTCATCGTGGGGTCCGTCTTCTTCCTGCTGTTGCCAGGTCCCTCCACGGCCGACGAGAAGAAGAAGGGGCCCAAAGTCACCGTCAAGGTCCGTCCTCCCCTCTCCTGACCTGCCTGGCGAAGCCCACCCCCCGTCGCCGGCGTTCTGGCCTCGGAGCCGCAAGTCACCGGTGTCCGAGGCATTTAAGCTCCCGGAGCTCAGGCTTGGGCGTCCTTGGCTTTGGCTCAGGCTCTGCCTAGGTTCCCGGCTGTGGCCTCGTGGCGTCCGGGCTTTTCTGCTCATTCAGACCGGAGACTGCCCGGCCCTCCCCGGCACCCCAGCCCCTGCTTTGACCCAGGAGTGGGCGCCCGGCATGTGCAGCCGGGGCTGATACTGTCAGCCTCAGAGCAGTCTTTGCGAATACCGTTCAGCGCTGGGAAAATAGTCAAGGATCACGTCTGGCAAACTGAGAATCCTTTTCTTTACTCAGGCCAGATGTTACCCACTTGCAATTACGAAGCACAGCAGTCTCGTTCAGACTTGCATGATGCTAACTAAGTTAAATTCCCCTCTTAAGATTTTTTGATGTTCATTTCTAGAATCTGCGCTCATTATTTATGTAGACTAAAGGTTGTTTGCTACCCTATAGTCTAAAGGGAGTGCAAACAGACATTTTCTGGGAGAAGTGTCTGGAGCCTTCATTAGATTCTCATAGAGTTTTTGTTACCACCGTAATCCGGTTCAGAACTACTGTTCTCAAAATAGGGCTCTTTTCTGTACGACCTTCAGGGTAACTTCTGGGGCCCTGGCTTCTCTGGCAAGACCCCTTCGAAAAGGCTGAGTTTGAAATGGTCTTCTTCCTCAGGTGTACTTTGATCTGCGAATTGGAGATGAAGATATAGGCCGGGTAGTCATTGGTCTCTTTGGAAAGACAGTTCCAAAAACAGTGGATAATTTTGTGGCCTTAGCCACGGGAGAGGTAAGTGGCTGGAACAGAGGTAGTTGAACTCAAGTGAAATTGGCACGTAAAGCTGGCAGCGAACTGAAGTGCAGAGAGTGGCCTATCTACAGCGGTAACCCTCACCGCTGCTCTGCGGCTCTAGGAACCTGGTATTATCGTATCTTCTGGAGGTTTTAAACTAAATCCAGAAATAGGGATTTTTTTTTTTTTTTTGAGAAAAAAATTTTTTTTTAAGATTTTCTTTATTTATTTGTTAGAGATACAGTGAGAGAGAGAATACAAGCAGGAGGAGTGGGAGAGGGAGAAGCAGGCTCCCCATTGAGCAGGGAGCCTGATGTGGGGCTTCATCCCAGGACCCTGGTATCATGACCCAAGCTGAAGGCAGATGCTTAACAACTGAGCCACCCAGGCTCCCTGACAAAAAATAATTTTAAGACATTGCAGTAATCAAGGAAAACATATCTGTGGAAACTAGTTTGTGTCCTGTGCACCAGAACTTTCTCTTAAGGGTAAGGGGCCCAGAGCTTCCCAGGTTTTTAAAGAAATAGGAGTGCCCTGTTTAAGAAAGTTTGTATTCCTCTTAACTCTAAAGCAGGTGGTGGGGATTAAGAATACACTTACCAAGGGGCGCCTGGGTGGCTCAGTGGGTTAAGCCTCTGCCTTTAGCTCAGGTCATGATCTCAGCGTCCTGGGATTGAGCCCCGCATCGGGCTCTCTGCTCCGCGGGGAGCCTGCTTCCCTTCCTCTCTCTCTGCCTGCCTCTCTCCCTACTTGTGATCTCTGTCAAATAAATAAATAAAATCTTTAACAAAAATATATATATATTTGAAAAGAAAAAAGACTGCTGCAAAATATATATATAAAAAAAAAAGTGCATTTACCAGGATGAGCACTGAGTGAAGTATATAGCATTGTTAGTCACTGTATTGTACACCTGAAACTAAGATAATGGTGTATCTTAACTATACTGGAATCAGAATAAAAAATTACCAGAGGAAAAAAATGTCTGTATTCCAACCCTGCAGTGACTCAGCAGGTAACTGTTGTTTTTTGGCCCGTCTTACATCTGTTCTTACGATTAGAGGAAAATGAGGGGGAAAGGTGGAGACGACATGTGAAGTAGAATTGTATAAAGGCTGAGGAGTGTGCAGTCTTAGCCTCTCTTGGGTCTGTGTGCTCTGTGCCTGGCCTGTTGGTCACTGCTCACTTGGCATGTCGAATGACGAATCTGGTCAGTGGTGTCTCTTCTGGGAGGTGGAGCTGTGGGCTGGGTTCATGGAGGGTCTAGTATCTGCCTTGTGTCGCATGCCACTTCTCACCTTCTCCTTCCCTTATTTAGAAAGGATTTGGCTACAAAAACAGCAAATTCCATCGTGTGATCAAGGACTTCATGATCCAGGGTGGAGACTTTACCCGGGGAGATGGCACTGGAGGTAACCTCGGGCCCACTGGGCACCAGGCTCTCTTGGTACAGCCTTTAAGCTGGGAGGGCTGGATTGTGCTGGGCAGACGAGCTGCCTCCTCTCCCAGCTGCAGAAGCAGGACTAGCACCCGCATGGGGACCAGCTGTGGCCTTCTTTGTACAGGGACCCCAGGACAAAGGGAAGGAGAAGAGCAGGGGGTCGTGTGGTTCTCACCCCTGCCGGTCAGGGCCCACAGCCTTGGTGACTTTTCTTGAGGTACCCCCTGGGGGTGGGGAGCAAAGTGAAACACGTGGGTCAGTGGCTCTAGGTCAGGCTCTTGCTGGGTTGTTCACCGTCTAGGTGGGAGGAGCCAGGGGAACAGGACATGGAAGCTATGGAACAGTACGGAATGTGAGTGATGGCCATCGGCAACAGTGCCTGAGACGGAGCAGACGCGATACAAAACATTGTATGCATGGGGGCAGACACATTTGGGTGAGGTCTGCCGTCCTCGTGCTTAGTGACCTCAGGCAAGTGAGTCCTCTGAGCTTCACCTTCCTCTTGTGTAGAGTGGGAAGAGCTGGGGTGCTGCAGGGTAGCTGCCTGGTGCGTGGTGGAAGTCGGCCACTGCCAGGTGCCGGCAAGCAGAGGAGTCGCTCCGTCCAAGCTGGTCAGTAGTGGCCTCTTGCTTGTGAGGGAGGATCTGGGCAGGGTCTGGCCGGGGAGAACTTGGACAAAGAGGTGGGGCTCAGGTGAACCCACTGCTGTTCTATGGCAGGAGCTTGGCTGAAGGTGGGGTTCCGAGATAGAGGGAGAGCACGCACCACACGGGGAGCCCATGCTGGGCTGTGGCCAGGCCCGGGAGCTTGAATGGGAGGAAGACCTAGGCACAAAGGAGTTTGAGGGAGGATAATGGGGCCGTGTTTCTGTGTGTAAACTGCTCGACTGTCCTCCAGCGTACATCGTTCCCACTCTGAGCATTAGTCACTACTGCAGTGGGGGTGGCAGTGGAGGAAGGACAAGTAGATAATACAGGTGGGAGCTGCATGGACAGTGGGCAAAGGAAAAGTTGTCAAAAGAATAACTGAAGTCTGGAGGGAAAAATGATGAAATATATTGAGTTTAAAACGAAGAGTTATTCCACAGAGGGAGCTGTGGGGGGTTTCTGGCAGAAACCCTGCAGATGCCGGAGATTTACAAGGAAGACTCTCATGGAGAGGAGACTCTGAGCCAGCACTTGACCCAGGAGTTGCCACAAATAGGTACAGGTTTTGTACGTGAGTTTGAAAGGTGTTGGGTAAAACAGTGTAGCTTGTTACTGGGTTTTTCCAGGACCTATAGTCACGAATGCACACTGTGAATCTCCCAAGAGGAGACAGGGAGAAAGTAGGGGGCAGGATTTCTCCCGGAAGCAGCTCTGGGAACTTAAGTATGAGGATTTCTGAAATGGTGTCAGGGTCTGCCCAGCTCCCTTCGTCATGTACCTGGGCCTCAGATCCTTTGTGGGTAGACACACTATACACATCAACACCCAGCTTTTATTTTGTGTTAGTGGTAAGAGGCGCTTGATTATCCAGAACCCAAGTGGCAGCCCCTCCCCACTCATCTGAGTTATCTTATGTGCTCTGAGAAAGAAAAGCTGATCAGCCACAGCTGTCCTTTTCTTTGCTTCTGCAAAGCACCTCTCTATACCAGAGTACTTCAGAGTTCCTGTGGCAGACCTCTCCAGCCATAGCCAAGAGTAGCTGTCGATCTTTGCCTTATTTAAAAGCCACTCAGTTATGTTTTCAAAGTAACCAATGGGATAAGCTGTTCACTAAATCAGTCTGGCCTCATGCCCCACTTGGTCTGTCAGCATGGTTTGGCTCTGAGACCAGAGGGAAGGAAGTGAACGGCTTTTATGTCCTTATAATCCACTGGAGCCTGGCCTGACCAAAGACAGGTTGAGTCCCTGGAATCCTCACCCCAAAGGATGCTTGATTTGGGCCAGCTCAGCTCCTTGCTCTACTCTTTCTTCCCAGGAAAGAGCATCTATGGTGAACGCTTCCCTGATGAGAACTTCAAGCTGAAACACTACGGGCCTGGCTGGGTGAGCATGGCCAATGCAGGCAAAGACACCAATGGCTCCCAGTTCTTTATCACGACGGTGAAGACAGCCTGGCTAGATGGCAAGCACGTGGTATTCGGCAAAGTTCTGGAAGGCATGGTGAGTTTGGGGGGCAGGGGCTAAACCTGGGTGGCCTTCCCCAGGAAATGGACATTCATGGGCAGGGGCACCATGTAGTTTATCCCTTTCCCAGTAGGGACCCATAGATTGCCAGTGTTCCTATGTCCAAATCTGGAAGCAATCAGGAACTACCCTATGTGTCTCTGCCCCCAAGTTCTCAATTTTTGTGGCCTGCACAAGGACAGGGGCCTCTATTTCACTTGCTTAATGAGAGGCTGGCACTACCCTCTGTTGTGCAGAACCCAGCCGAACACACTATCATCCCAGAGAGGCCACTGGGTACCCACTCCCCAGCCACCCCCCTCCTCTTCTCCCTTAGCTCTGCCTAGTCCTGCTGCAGAGGATCAAAACTACTGCCTCCTCATGTTACAGCTAGGGTCTCCCCGGCTAGGATTCCATTAGGTTTTGGGGGCCCCACAGTTTGCCTGCTCTTTCTCCCATGGGGGCAGATTTTCTCGGCCAGATTCTGGAGCCTTTCTCCTTCGAGGGGTGGACCTCCTGACTCGGCTCTGCTCTACCTTCCCAGGAGGTAGTACGGAAGGTGGAGAGCACCAAGACCGACAGTCGGGACAAGCCCCTGAAGGATGTGACGATTGCAGACTGTGGCAAGATCGAGGTGGAGAAGCCCTTCGCCATCGCCAAGGAGTAGGGCCCCCGGGACCTCTTCCCTTTGAGCCACCATCTGTGCAGCTCTGTTGCCTTCCCCTGGGTGGAGACCGGCTGCCGCAGGGTTCTGTGCTGCTCTGGCCCCAGTGCTGGCCTCTGACAGAGTGGACCCCTCCCCGCACATTCTGCAGGCCTACCTACCGGCCTGGTTTTGTAACAAAGTCCTACCAATGCTGACCAATTAAAAAAGATGTTTTTTTTTATAATCACTGTGTGGGCTGGATTCTTGGGCCTGCAACAGCTGCTGAAGTCCCTGTCCCAGAATGTCTGGGATCCGGTGGCAGGGGGTGCTGTCCCCTGTTCGGGGGCTCTGGTCTGAACCCTCCTTCCCCAATAACTACTCACAAATAGCAATCAGAAACTTTTTGCTCCTTGCTTCTAACCTTTGCCACTAAGGTGCCACTTTTTGCCCCTTGCCCCCTTCTGGTGTAGGGGAAGAAATACACCTCTTCCTTTTCATTGCCTACCTCTAAATGGACTTCTCCCTTTATTCCTTATCCCCTGTTGTCCCTGCCCTGACACCTAGGGTGGGTAAGTCCTGGGTCTGGGCTGGGGGGACCCCGCCTCCTCTGAGAAGGGAGCACATACACTGAGGCATGTGCCTGTCCTGGCAGGTGGCCCATAGGCCTCTGGGCTGGTCAGGGCATCGTTGGCAAAGGAGCAGGATGACAAGATGCCTCTGGCTGAGCTTCAGCTGGCCTGTTGCTGAAGCCGTAGAGGCCCTGGAGTACGCCATTCACCACCACGTTGGGCAGAGGCTCTGTGGGACAGAAAGAAAATAGGAGCAAAGGGAGAAAAGATGGAGGGCCAGCCTGGCCTCAGGTCTGTAGTTACGTGAGCTCCTGAACCCATAGGCTCAGCCCCCTCCTCAGGAATAGAGGTCCCTGCCAAGGCCCTAGAACAGCTGGCCATCCCAAATGAGGCCTTGGCATGTCCTGCTTACATTCTGTTCACATTAGCTTGGTAAAGCCAGGATGGTGAGGAATGGAGACCAGGAGTGCCAAGTTTATCTCCCCACATCCACTTTCTGAAGGAAAACAAAGCAGGCCACAGGAGCAGCAGGACAGGTATGGCCCCAAAGGCAGGCAGTAGGCCCAAGATGCTGCCTTGAAGTCCTGAGCTGAAAATGGCAGGTTCACCCTGGATTCCCATCCTGACATCTAGGCCCTACTAGCAGATTATAGGTCTGAGCCCCCACCCCTCACCTGAGGATGGGCTGCAAATATAGGGATCCGTGTAGAAGCTGATGACAGGCCGGTGGTGCAGCTGGGAGCTAGGAGGGAAGAGTCCAGAACAGTGAGGGAGAGGCAGGGGAGAGACTAGGGACCCCAAAAGGAAAAGGTGGGTGGTAAGTGGGCTCAGGAGGCACCAACAGAAACCAGGGTGGTGGTTGGGGGCGGGGGTGGGGGGTGGGAGTCTGCAGTTGGGAAGATAGGCCCGACAGCCTCAGGCCGCCTCCTGGCGCACGGCCACTAGGGGGCGGCAGGGGCTTTGACTTGCCTGCTGTCATGTGGCAGGAACTCCCCCAGGGCGCTGAAAAGAGGAGACGCGCTGTGAGCTGCGGTTGGTGAGGGGGGTGGGGGGAGGCAGGGGCACGCGTGAGGAAGAGGTGGAGACACGCAACCCCAGCACTTCGCCTCCCAGGGGACCACTGCTTCTATTTGTAACAAGCTCAGTTCCGGAGGTGGCTGGGGTAACCAAGACTGTCCAGAAAATAGCCACTCTATCCCCACCGCCAAGAAAGCTAATGAGGGAGGTCACGTCTCAAAGAAGAAACAGGCCCATGCCTGACAGCTGTAAGAAGAAAAAGGACTTGGCCTCTATAACCTTTCCTCAAAGATAAATAATAAGGCACACCTGGGTGGCTCAGTTGGTTAAGCAACTGCCTTTGGTTGGGGTCATGATCCCTGCCGTTTGAGTTGGGCTTCCAGCTCCCATCTCTACTGGGAGTCAGCTCCTCCCTCTGACCTCCCCTCTCATACTCCTCTCAAATAAATAATCTAAAAATAATAAATAAGTAAAACCTTTCCTCACCTGCTTGCTGCAAAGAGACCCTGTGCCCCCAGCACTGGGGCCCCTCTCTCTTGCCTGGCCATGGTCCCCAGAGGCACTCACCCCCAGCTGCTGGCCTTAGAGTCTGTGGGGAAGTGCCGAAGATTCAGGAATTCCAGTAACTCCTTGGGCACATCCTGGTTCAGGTACAGGACACCCTGGAGGGATCAGAGGGAACCTGTAATCAGACCCTGCTGTGTAACATACAGAGCCCAGTGCAAAATGGAGAGGGTGGGGGTTCTAAGATGACCAAGAATTTCAAGAACGAGCAGAGCATTAAACCAAGCTTGGGTACCTTTTGAGCACTGGGCCTTGGGTGACTCCATGGGTTGTAAGCCCAGGAAGCCAACATGGCCTAGAATCTGGCATCTCTGTGTGGGGAAAAGGGAGAAGGGTCCTCACCCAAATCCTCAGTATTAACGGTAGCCCAGGCTCTCACCCTGGAGGAAAGCAAGAACTAGCTTTCATTGAGCAGAAACCACCTGCCTCTGTGTTACCTCATCCTGTTCTCTCAACACAGAGAGAGCTGTTTGGACCCATGACTGTTCAGAAAACTGAGGCTTGGGGTCGTACACAGCATGCTGGAGAGTGGGTCCCCTTCACTCCCTGTACCTCCACACCACCCCCCCACCCCGGTCCACACCTTTGGTCCAGCAGGCTGGGGATTAACAGAGCGCGCCCCCTGCACACCTGGATATAGGCCTCCAAGCCTTGCCGCCGCTGCTCCAATCCTCTGCTCCTCCAGTTAGGCAGGCGTTTTGAGGGGAAGTCGGGCACTTTGCACAGTTTCTTAATCTGCCAGAAGGTTACCGCGGTGCCATCACAGCATTCTGCTTGAGCCCTCAAGCTCACTGCGCCCAAGAGTCTCCCCCGGTCCTCCCTGCCCCCACTTCCAGACTTCAGGCTCTACCCCGGGGCAGACCGTAGTGAGTGATGGTTGGGACAGGACCCAGTCTCCCCCCATCCTCCCCCAAATGCCCGAGGGATGGCCGACCACGCGACTGGCATTGACGGTACAAGCTGGGCCCTGCCCCTCTGCGTCCACCCCGAAGCCCGAAGGGAGGTCTGTGCCCAGGACGGAGGGAGCGGGGCGGTAATGGGGGTGGCAGAGGCTGGGGCCGCAGTTCGTCCGCCCGTCTCCCAGGAGCTGGACAGGAGCCGGGCCGGGGTCGGTCGGTCGGCGGCGCAGCCTCACCCGCTTGTGCAGCGCGTGGAACTCGCTGTAGCGCCTCTGCACGATGTGCCTGCGCCCGCGGCACAGCACTTCCACTCGGAACACCTGGCGGGCGCGGGCGGGCGGCCAGGTGCGCGTGAGGCCCAGCCGGAGGGCTCAACAGGACCCACGGCCGCAACCCGCCCACCCTCCCGCGCTCAAAGGTACAAAGCGGCCCCGGGAGCCCCGCCAATCTCCGGGGACCCTCCCACGCTGCCCAACACTTGGGGAGATGGGGAGGATGCACCCGCCCCTCTGCTACGTGCAGTCCCCCGTGAACCCGGACCGTCGTCCACGGAGCTGCCAAATCCAAGCGGCCCGAGACCCTCGGCTGGCGGTCTCTGGACCGCCTGACCCGCCGCGTTCGGATGCTCCAGCCCGGGCGCGGGATCCCCACTACGCTTGGCGCGAGGAAATGCGGCGGGTCCCATGCCCCTTCCCAGCCAGTGTCCCAGCTCACCATGTGGCCTTTCTCTGGGCTCTGCCTGGGATCCTCGGGTCCCACCGACGGGATGTGAACTTCCAGCATCCGCACCCCGGCTCCAGCCCCTCCGAGCGGGAAGCAGCAAGCAAGACCTCTCCCAGCTCACACCGCAGACCCCGGCGGGCCGCACCGGGCCCGCCCCCTCGGTCAGGCCCCGCCCCAAATTGGCCCCGCCCCGGGCGTTCCCTCGCGCTGCAGGGTCCTGCGAGGGGCCGATTAAGGCACCGCGCGGAGGAGGCGGGGGCCAAGCACCGCCCCCTGAGCCTAGTGGGCCGCAGGTGGGGACCTTCCCGCCACTTTTCACCTAGACCCTGGGAACAAGACCTCACCTAGGAAGGCTTGGACAATCTGGCTTTGATGTCTGCCTCTCCCAGCATCCATGAGCCCTTACATTCATTTTTTTTTTCATCCATTCATTTATCTTTCAGCCCCAATCTGCTTCAGGTCGAGTTTGCCGGGAAGAAGCAGTTTAGAGCCCTGGGCTCTGCTTTGGGGGACAGATAGCTTGGCTTTCCTGAACTGTGTAGACCTGTTCTCATCTGCAAAATTGGGATTATAGGGCTCCCTCAGGAGAGTGTATAAAAACTTAGATGATCCCTGTTAAGCCCTCAGCAGAGCAGGTGTTGAGAAGACGGCAGCTTGTGGGCTCGTCCTGGAGGCAGAGGTGGGTGGTGTCTTTGTACAGGGCAACAGACAGGGAAGAGGGACTGTGGGAGAGAGCACTAGGCTGTTCTTGCTCACCCCCTCAGACAAGGCCTTCCTGGGTATGGGGCAGGATTTAATCCAGAAATCTCTCACCCTTGGGCTAAAAAGGGCCTCTACTCCCCCACTGAGCACCCTACATTTCATCCCTAAGGGAGCTGTCCCATTCAGCAGAGTCCCATTCAGGACTCCTCTGACTTCTCCCAACAAAGGTCTGGGCAGGCTGGAGGACTTGTGGTGGGAAGGAGGAAGCAAGAGCACCTGTCTTAGGGGTAGAGGCTGGTGATTGGGGGACCACTGACTCACTTTCTCCCCTGCTAGTGCAGAGGGGCTTCTGAGCTGGAGCAGAAAGTCGCCCCCCACCCCCCACCCTCAGCTCTGCTCTCAGAGAGAGGCTGAGAGGATGACCCCAAAGAACGCAAGCAGGTCTCACCAATACTATGTACCACATGTTCTTCCCCCAAATTCCATCGCACAAGAGCCCCAGAATCAGGAAGCTGAAATTTCCCGCAAGGGAAACGACCCATTATGAACAGAAGTGGTGGGGTTTCATTTCTTCCCTTGCACTTTGGAGCGCCATCACTCAGAGACCCTGTTCTCTTTGTCTACTTACTGGGGAATCCTCTCCCAGGAACCTAAGACCTCTAAACTTCTTGGTCACCTGTCCTAATGACCGCCCTCTGTCTCTGATCCTACCACCCAGAAAACAGCTACATTTCCTAATGGATCTCCCTGTTTTCCCTTGCCTCCCTTTCTCATATAAGGTCCATTCTCTGATTAGAGCAAACCATCAAGGCATTGCTTCAAGCCTTCAGAAGGCTTCCCGTTATACTAAGAACAAAACCCACCCTCCCTACCACAGTCTACAGAGCTCTGAGTGACCCAGCCCTGCCTCCATCTCTCATCTCTTTTTTTTTTTTTTAAGATTTTATTTATTTATTTGACAGAGAGAGATCACAAGTAGGCAGAGAGGCAGGCAGAGAGAGAGAGGAGGAAGCAGGCTCCCTGCTGAGCAGAGAGCCCGATGTGGGACTCGATCCCAGGACCCTGAGATCATGACCTGAGCCAAAGGCAGCGGCTTAACCCACTGAGCCACCCAGGCGCCCCTCCATCTCTCATCTCATTTCCTTTCCTTCCTCTTGATGTACCAGCTCCAGCCACAGTGACCTTCTAGTTCTTCAAACCCAACAAGCTCTTTCTTGCCTCAGGGCCTTTGCGCTTGCTGTTTTCTCTCCCTGGAACACTCTTCCCTGACTCCTTACCTAGCTGGTGGGCTTAGCCTAAAAACTGCAATTCTTAGCCTTAAACCTCCTCAAAGAGACCTGCCTTCCTGACCCCTTACCTCACCACTATCCTATCACCCTGTCTTCCATTATATGTTTGGTTATTGTGTGCCTCCCTGGTTCTCCCGACTTTGCCCCAGGCTTTCATTGCCATTGGGCCAGGGACCTGGTCTCCTCAGAGTCTGCTGCCATGGTGCCAAGAATATAGGAGATACTAAAAAAAAACATTCGTGGGTTGAAAGCCTCCATGAATGAATGGAGAAGAGGATGTTGGGAAGAGGCTGGGAGCAGAGGGAAGGCCTGGGAGAGAGGCAGGAGGGAGGAGTTAGAGGAAGGCCTGTGAGGGATTACCTTCAGAGCTGGACACCTCTCGCTCCCCGCAGATTGTCGTCCACCTTATTTATTTGCTTAATATTCAGGTGTTCCTGAGAAACCTCAAATTGATGGAGTTCCATCACCAGTTTACAGGGAGATTAGTCAGAGGCAACTGACTTGTAAAACATCTGGTAGTAAACCGGCAGCTCCTAATTCCACCATGTTCCACACATGAGTGAAGATCCAAATGAATAAAGACAAGATCTTTGGCCTGGAGATATTTTAGGATGTCTCTGGGAAGATCAGTTCTGGAGAATATTTTCCTGTAAAGAGGCATACATGACATACTGTGGACTCCAAAGCCCATATGACAATCAAGGGAAAAGCTTATTTTCTGTAGACTTTAAGCTCAGGCCAGCTCGGTAGATGAGCACGGAGCTAAGTTCCTCACACTCTATGAGGGGTGTGTGGACCTTCAAAGTGACTGCTGTTTTTAGAATGAGTTTAACTGCACTAACTCTCTAACACATGAATTTCATTTCCAAGTTTCTGGGAGAAAGGGGCTGAAAAGCTCTAGTTTCTTGGCCCCAGTATTTCCAGATCAGATCACAGAACAGTGGTTCTCAGGCCTCCAAAGGCAGCAGCAGCAGCATCACCTACAAGGCCTGTTGAATCGCAAAGAAGGCTCTGAGTTCAGTTTTCTGAGATCCTGGGCGGTTCCCACAACTGCCCGGAGCGCTGCGGCCGCTCCTGGGTTGGGGGCCACGTTGTAGGCACCAGTCTCTTGCCTCCCACACCGGGCCCCTGGGGAGGAGGGTCACCGCCAAGCAGGAGGCAGCGAGGGCCCTGGGTACAAGCGTCCCCTCCCCGGCCCCTTCTGGGGACCGTGCAGGTGGGCTGGACCGCAGCTGCCGCCCCGGCTGGGCCCTGGCTCTCCGCGGCCCTCCGCAGCCGGCACACAAAGCCCCTTTCACGGATCTGGCTTCTGCAGAGCCGCCGCTGCTCGGGAGCTGGCTAAGCCCTTTAAGAAAACAAACAGCTCCTGGGCTGGTGGGCGCCGCAGGGCACAGAGGCTGGATTCTTCCCTCCAGGCGGCCGGAGGAGGCGGACTAGCTCGAGGGGGCCCAGCCCCCGCAACCCTTGCCCGCCAGATCGCTTCACCCCGGAGGCTCTGGTCACCTGGACAAGCTCAGACAGCTCCCTGCCTCAAGGTCCTTATCTGCAAGGCAGAGCGTTGGGTGTGGGCTGAAAGACATCACGCTTCCAAAACATTTAGCTGGGGCCTGGCACATAGTAAATTAATGTTAGCTCTTATTATTTACTGAATTATAGGAATTTGCTGTTTTTGTAGGTTACAACATTAGGATACGGGCAATTACATAGGGTTCATCCTAATACATTGCTGATTCAACTTTGAAACAACACAAATAAGCTTTACTCTTCCTCTTTCAGTATCCCGAGATTGCAAGGTTAAGTTAAAAAATGAGTTTTTAACTACTCAGTGATCAGAATTTTCCTGATTTTGGGGCGCCTGGGTGGCTCAGTCAGTTAAGCATCTGCCTTCAACTCAGATCAAGATCCCAGCGTCCTGGCATGCAGCTCTGTATATCAGGGCTCCCTGCTCAGTGGGGAGTCGGCTTCTCCATCTCTCTCTGCTGGCCCCCCTGCTTGTGCTCTCTCTCTCTCTCTGTGTCAGATAAATAATAAAATCTTTTTTAAAAAAATCCCGATTTTTGTTGATATTGTACAACCAAAAAAAACGGCAGAATAAATTGGGAGCAGAGCTTGATGTAAAAATCAGCAACGATCCCGTTCATCCTTATGGCCTCCCAGTTCTTACTAATTGCCTTTCTAACAGGTACATTTTTTTTCTTAAAAAATTATTTTAAGATTTTATTTATTTGAGAGAGAGAAAGAGAGAGAACATGAATGGAGTCAGAGAGAGAGGGAGAAGAAGACTCCCACCCAAGCAGAGGCCCGATGGAGCTCGGACGGGGGTGGGGGTGTGGGGGGGTGGGAGTGGGGGTGGTGGAGGGTGTTGGATCCCAGGACTCTGGGATCATGGTCTGAGCCTGTCAGATGCTTAACCGACTGAGCCACCCAGGCACCCCCTAATGGGTACATCTTTAATAAAACAAAACACCATATACCTTTATGTTTTGCATACTGGATTTTGGTGTAGATGTCTAAAAAAATATTAGTGCTGCTAAAACATCTTAAATTATAGAGGAGTCTAAACTCTTTGTTTTACAGGTGAGGAAATGGAGGTGTGAGGAAGGGGAAGCCAGCCCTGGAGTTGGTTGTGTAAGGAGAGCACCTTTCACCAGCGAGCAGGTCCTGCCACAGCCCCCAAAGCAAAGTTTGAGGGTAGCTGCTTCTCGGAGGACACAAAGGCTCTAGCCCTAGGGTTCCAGCCAACAGTGTCACTACTAGGCATCCCTTCCCCCTGTCCAGATGACAAGGACAGCTCAGGTGCATCAGACACCACCCAGGTCTGGAGGGGACACTGGCAGAGGCCTCGAAGGCTGCACAGCTTCCCAGGGAGATTGTTCTGGTGCTACAATAACTCCCAACACTCCTCACTTAGAATGATTATGTCAGGGGACCAACCAGTCGGCCCCTCTGGTGTGCCCAGTGCTCAGGTTCCAGAATAAAGGAATCCTCAGGTCACAGGGATTTCTTGTGAAGAGTTGTGGGTCCAAGCACTGAGGCCAAGAGGAAAGCCAGACCAAAGGCTGGGAGGGACTTCAGCCCTAGGCACTGAGGTCTGGGACTCAGATGCTCTCACCTCCCATTCTAGCTCTGGGTGCTGTCTGTGGTTTCTCAGTAAGTGGAGTTTTTTGTCTCTGCCACTAATGGTCCCCGGGGTACTCACCCAAGTTGCAGCCCTGTGTTCCAGTTTCTGCTCCTGCTCCCCAACTGGGCCACACGCTGTGCACGTCTGGGGAGAGACTACCTCACAGAGGTCAGAGAAGTTCATATGCCTACAGAAGTCAGGTGGGCAACATGTCCTTAACAGGTCTATTGTGTGGCTTCCTTTGGTCTTTAAAAGAACAACTTAGTGCATTATTATCTAGGTTCCTCCTGTCCATCCCTGTCTCGAACATGTGCAACATGGTGTGGCAGACAAGCTGAGTCAAGCAGATTGGGTTCAGGTCTTCCTTCTGAGCGTGGGGGGGTGGGACAGAGAAGGAGGGGGACGTGGAGGTGGTGATGAGCCTGAGCAAGCTGCTTCAGGTCTCAAAGCCTCAGTCTTTTAATGCAGAGAGTGATGCCCATCTGGAAGTTCCTGATGCTAGATTAGAGATGTTTCAAGTGGTGTGTATTACGGAGGGCACGTATTGCATGGAGCACTGGGTGTGGTGCATAAACAATGAATGCTGGAACACTGAAAACAAAATATGATGGAAAAAAAAAAAAGATGTTTCAAAGCCCAAAGGCACAGAGTAGGCCTTTAACACGTGACATCTCCTATCATCAGGCTCAATGGTGGGAAGAGATTACCCTGCCCCCACGCGGGTTCCTGCCTCCCAGGTGCCTTATCATTATTTCTGGTGAGGCAGCCAGGAGACTTGCTGGTTGGGTCCCTGTGGTCACCACCGCTGCCACTCAAAATGGAAGAGGAAGAAGCTGAGAGCTCTGAAGCTAGGAGGGGGCAGTCATTAGGAAACAATGGTTACATCCCTGGAGGGAAAGGTGCCCTAACTCAGATGGGACAGTGGTTTTCTGTGGTTTTTCTGGACCCAAAGTGCATCCGTTGGAGGCTGAGCAGCTGGCTCCCTCCAGGCAGCCTTGAGGGCGAGGGGTGTTTTCTGCTCCCGAGGTCTGGTCATCCCAGCCAGAGGGGCATTCCCATAACAGACAAGGACAAAGGGGAGGAATCCTGTCTAGGGCAAGCATGGGGGCAGGTGGTGATTATCCCTGAGCCTGCAGGCACCCCCTCCTTAAGCACCATTCCTGCCAAAAACATATCAGGTTAATTTCTGGGTCTCTTCAAAAACCCCAAGATCTGGGCCTACAGGCTCATAAAACAGTAATTGCCAGGAGCTGAATGGCAGCCATTGCCCCCTTAGGCTGCCTTTGTGGGTGAACATGGAGATGGGTAGGAACAACACAGTCCATGATCTTATGGAGTTCCGAGCCCCAGAGGCTAATGAGAACATCTCAGATTGATTAGATCTCAGATGATCTACTGCACACAAGAGTGAGAAAGAGCAGAGGTTTAAGAGGATGATAATGGGCTACAAAGGAGGTAGAGCTGCCCTTCCAGTCTGGGGGTAGAGCAGTGAGTGCGTCAAGGAAAGCTTCCTGGAGAATGTACATATAAAGTAGGCCTCGAAGGATGCACGGAGTTGTTTTCCCGTAATGAAAACACTTTAATTTTTATGATTATAAAAGTAATACATAGAAATTCCAAGCAACACAAAATGGTATAAAAATTTTAAATAATGCAAAATTCCATCCCTCTAGGCAACTGTAGATAACCGTTCAATCAACATCCTTCTCAAATACATATCATTTTGTATAAAGGTAGAGGATACTATACATGTAATTCTATAACCTACTTTTTTCACTTAAAAATGTTTTTGTCAATGGATATAGCTATGTATCATCTCTAATGACTATATAATATCCAAATGTACCATAATTCAGTTAATCCCTTCCTGCTGTACATTTAGATTGATTTCGGTTTTTACAACCGTAAATAATGCTAAGATGGGCACCTTCTCACAGTCATCTTCACGGACTTGGTTTCTAGATGTGTCTACGGGAATCCCCCATGAATGTTCTGACACATTCGCCCGTGCCCTCCATCTCTAATTAAACTCCCATTCAGACAGGTGTAATTCTGAGACTGGAGAGAGGGATGCAAGCAGAGACAGAGGGCATCAGGTACAAAGCCCACCATTAATAAAAGGCTGCTGGGGCTGCATGGAAGTGCCAAAGGAAAGAGCTTGTTTGGAGGCAGTTTCTATGAGGTGTTGGTATTGTTGGGAAGCACTAGGAGATAAACAGGAAAGGTGAGCGGTGGCCTCTCAGGGAAGGCTGTGAATGCCAGGTGGGAGAATCCGCAGTTGGAGATGATTCAACATTTAGCTATTTGGCACCTATTTTGAGCCCAAATCTTTGCTGGGGACCATGGAATTATAAAGACTTACCACTTCAGAGAGCTGACTATTTGGCAGAGAAAGCCATCATCAACCACATATCCGGCGTCGTAAGACACTGGCAGATGACATACACACTACCCCAACCCCCAGCCAGAAGACAGGGGTGAGTGGCTCTTACCCGTTTCTAAGGCTCAGCTCAGGCCCAACTCTCTGCAAGTGTGGAGCAGAAAATCTAAGCCAGTGTCTCCAAAGATAAAGCGTTCGGTTTAAGGGCATGCCAGTTGCAGCAAAGGTCTGCTCTTCTTTGCTGTGGGAGGGATCTTCATTTTCCTCTTCCCTCCTGTTTCCCTAGGCTGCTGTGGGGAAATCCCACCACCTTGGGCCTGATGCCCCTCACAAGCCATGATTTCCACTCCCACATGGGCTCCCAGCACTTCAGCAATGGACACTCATTCCATCACCGTGCTCTCTCCTCAACCAGTTCCCAGTCCCACCCTTAGCAGATTTTATCATCATCTCCCTGTTTTTCAACTTTGAGCTGCAAAGGCATTCTTTATTTTCTTTAGGGTTCCCAGCTACAGATGCACTCAGGATGCACGTCTATTTAATCTTTTTTAAATTTTAAGTAGACTCCATGTCCAACATGGGGCTTGAACTCACAACCCTAAGGATCGCATGCTCCACCAGCTGAGCCAGCCAGGTGCCCCGGAATGCAAGTCTTCTGGAAAGAGGTCAAAGTTACAAATACCTATGTGTGACACTATCATTCCTACTTCTCACTTATTCTGTCACTATTCATATTGAATGTTGGGGTCCCTCTAGCTCAAAGTCCTCATCCTCGAGACTCTGGAGCCCAGAGATTCTTTTTTTTTTTTAAAGATTTTATTTATTTATTTGTAAGAGAGAGAGTGAGAGCGAGCACAGGCAGACAGAGTGGAAGGCAGAGTCAGAGGGAGAAGCAGGCTCCCTGCAGAGCAAGGAGCCCGATATGGGACTCGATCCCAGGACGCCGGGATCATGACCTGAGCTGAAGGCAGCCGCTCAACCAACTGAGCCACCCAGGCGTCCCAAGCCCAGAGATTCTTAGGGGGAATAACACAAGGAGAAATGGGGGAAATGTAGACTTACCTCCACACTTCTCTAAAGCACTTGACTCAAAGTAGGAAAACAAAATATCCCTATTTGAGAATGCCGTAATTATCAGGCAGATAATAATCAGGCAGGTAAATATTCAGAGATATTTACTCTCTGGCCCACTGTATCTTTCTTCCCCACCCTTCCTCGCCTCCTTGAACGGCAGTGAGGCTCCTTACTCTGCGCATTTTCTCCCAGACATGGCTTTGATGGGGATTCCCTTTCTCTCTTCTGAATTTATTAACACGCTACGTGTGACCCACCTTTAAATTAAGGCTCCTTTCACGCCCTCTCTCCCCCACCTCTCAGCATGGGCCTCCCTTCCCGTTCGGAGGAGCCTCTTACACTATAGGACATGGTCAGCACCTACTGTCCTCCCTGTTCTGCTCCCATCTGTTCCAAACCTACTTGGCCGCCTGTGTTACCTGTGTCATGAAGGGCTTTACCGTACCCCCAAATCCCAGCCAGAAACCAGCAGGTCTGGCTATCGCTGCCCTCCCTCAAGCCTCTCATCATCAGTGACCAGATGCTGGGTCCATATCCACCTCCTGAGCCTCTCCCCAGAGCTCCAAGACCATTCCTTCTGTCCTCCTCAGCAATCTGCTTGGTTGCGATGAGCCTGGCTGCTCCCCTTGCTTCCAGTCTCACACCTTCTAATGTGACCATGTTGTCTGTTATTTCCTGCTTAAGTCCCCTCTGTGGCTCCCCACACTTCAGGGTAACATTCCACGCACCTCCCAAGTCGTACTGGCAAGTCGTACCAAGTAGTACAGTCTGCTTCCTGCTCATCACTCTCTGCAGGCTGCCCATGGACTTGACTCTGGCCATGCTGAGCCACTTCCATTTCCCTAGATGTGCCTACTTCCCACTGTCAGGAGACAGGGAGGCAGAACAGTCCCAGCAGAAGGGGCGAACACCTCTCCACCTTTAAGACATAGTTCAAGCATCCTCTTCTCTACAAATTTCTTCTTCCTGACTCCCCAGATAGAATGACTCCTTTTGTACAGTTGTGCTGGCCTTTGGGCTCAGTACGCCTAACCTGCCTTTGCAATTCCCATGTCTGCAAGCTCTATACAGAAATGCAGGGGCCCTGTCAGCCTTGGATGCCAGAAGCTGATGAGGAAGTTCTGAAGTCAGAGAATCTATCCCAAGGAAATGATAAAAATAACCTTCATCAAGATGATCATTGGATCACTGGATAACAAAGCAAGGAGAAAGTTTTAAAATTAAGTTTCTTTAGAAGAGACTTAACAAACACAGAAAAGGGAGACTAGGATAAATCCAATGGGGCTAGACTGGAAGTATCCCTGAGAGTTCATGATTTCTAGTATCTAATTCTTTATGCCATCTCTCTCTCTCTCTCTCACTATTGCTATACATCTTTATCCTTCCTTATTTTCTTGCTCTGGCCACCAAGGGCCTAGAAGCAATGACACTGCAGGAGCAATGAGCACTCTTAGCACCTAGACCGTGGTTTCTAAATATATGCCTCCATCAAAGGAAATCCAAGACTCCATGGAGAAATGGCTGATTCCAGGGCTCGGGCAAGGAAGATACAAGAGAAGCAGAAACAAACATTTTATGACTCCAGAAAGTAACAAAAGTGTTCAGAAATGAAGGAGACAGGTTAAAAAGGCACAGGACCCTCCCAGAAATCGGGAATGATTTGAGAATCAAAGTAAATAAAAGCAATGGCTTGCAACTCTGAGAAAAATAGGAATCCATTCATCCATCCTGATAAACACATAGATGATTAAGTCAGGAGAAAGGATGCTTTTCTTTAGTAGAGTGCCAATCAGGAAATGCAGATTATGGATTTAGAAAAGCACAACGAGGGTGCTTGGGTCGCTCAGTGGGCTAAAGCCTCTGCCTTGGGCTCAGGTCATGATCTCAGGGTCCCTGGATGGAGCCCCGCATCAGGCTCTGTGCTCAGCAGAGAGCCTGCTTCAGCCCCTTCTCTGCCTACTTGTGATCTCTCTCTCTGTCAAATAAATAAATAAAATCTTTTTTAAAAATTAAAAAAAAAAAAAAGAAAAGAAAAAAAGAAAAGCACAATGGACAAGGAACAAAATATTTACAGGATCTCAAAGTATCTCCTCACAAATTCCTTGTTAATTACAAAAGGGAAAATAGTAACCAAGGGATCAGAGTTACTTCAGCTCAATGGGACATCATATGCCAACTTAAAATTCACTGAGGATGCACCACTTCTGTGATGTTCCTGCCTGACTGCAAAACCCTAATCTAGTCATATGGAACCATGAGGCCAATCCAAACTGAGGAATATACTACAAATACCTGGCCTGTCTTCTTCACAAATGCCAAGGTAAGGAAAAGCAATGACTCACAGCCTGTGAAGTTCTTCTGGATTGAGAGAGACACACGTGTAATTATGTGTTGCAAGTAAATGTAATACACAATCCTGCACCAGGAAAAAGGGCATCGCTATAAAGGACATTACCAGGATAAGTGATGAAATTTAAATATGGACCATGGCTTATATCACAGTATTATTTCAGCGTTCAACTTCCCGATTTGGGTAACTGTACTTATGGCTTTAAGTTCTGAGAGAGCATCCTCGTTCTTAAGGAAATACATACTAAAGATTTTGGGGTAAAGGGGCACAATGTCTGCAACTTACTTTCAAATGCTTCAGAAAATACAATATATAAATATAGATAATCTAAGTCATAAAGCAAATAAGGTAAAATGTACAGACTCAGTAAATTTGGGTAAAGTATATATGGGAGTTCTTTGTGATAGCCTGTAACTATTCTATAAGGCTGAAATTCTATTAAAATTTAAAGTTTACCAAACAACTAAGAATCCAACAACAAGGGAGGAGTCAGAATTATGGTACAGTCGCTCTGTGGAAGCCTCAAAATTACTTAAAGTTTCTGAAGATATATAACCATATAGAAGAAATGCTTATAAAATATACAGTGCCGAGTGATAAAAGCGGGATACAAAATATTTTGTGTATATTATTACAACTAGGCAAAAACGAACACACAAGACAAACTGGCAGGATAAAATCAAGCATAGTAATAAATATACTGGAGGGTAGGAAGAGATTGAGTGACTTTTTCCAAAAAAATCAACCAGTTCAAAGAGATACTTGCCAGCCCTGCATCCCACCCCTCACCCCTGTATCCCCAACTCTCCAGCCTGTTGTACTGGAAAGCAGTGGTACTGACTGCATTCTCTTGCCTCAGGCTGGCCCTCCCCAAACCTTGAACACCCACCAAAGAGAACTAACAGAGCACGTGTGGAGCGCCCTCAGAGAGAGGCATCTCTGGGGCTGGGGCTGGGGCTGGGGCCCGGGAGTGGCGAGGTTACACAGCAGGCAGTCCGCCAACCCTGCCCCGCAGAGCAGCTCCATGGTCTACTCTGAGCAGCCAGTTTTAGCAGCTGTGGACACAGCTGAGGGGAAGCCCAGCAACAGTGCAGTGGAGACTCGAGCCCCCCTGGCCAGGCCAGGACAGAGACCCCTTAGAATGCCCTTGGCCTGTGTGGACAACACCTGGCCTCTTGTTGGCATGCTCCCTCCTGGAACAGACAGTAAAGCTTCTTGGAATCTCAAAAAATTTAGGAACTCTTGGATCATCTTATCTATAGAGGCAGAATGCCTGGCTCTGTCATCAGTGGAGATAAAGTGTTAAGTCCTTATCACCCCTTTACACTTTTCACATGAATCTGTCTACTGAAAATGTGGCAAAAAGAAGTTTAGAACACAAGACTGCTATCAAAGTGCAAGATTCAGAAAGACCTGGGCAGCTTAGGGAAACAGCAGGAATAAAAGACAATCGGCCTCCTCTGTAGGAGAACCCATTTTGCCTCTCTTACTGTAAGAAAGGTCTTTACAACTCCTTCCCTAAAGAAGTAGGAATAAGAATTAAACAGATTAAGAGACCCTCAGAGCAGGTACCTGAGGTAGGTAGGAAAAAAAAAAAAAAAAAATCCTAGCTCCATAGGGACGCATCAGCAAAAGCTTGTAAACTCCTATGGAGAGAAACTTACTCTAGACCTGGGTAACTTCTTGGTTCAGAGCATTCCGGACCTGCTTCCCAACTGCTCCCCTGCCTAAAGCAAAAAGCACCACCATTCTGAGTCATGTAATCTGATTTTAAAATATTTTATTACATAATCTTTTCATGGCACCATCAGGAGTAACAGAAAACGTTATTCCCAGTTCCTAACCACAACCTGAAAAATATACATTTGTATTTATATATTTATATCAATACTCCACCCCATCCCCTAACTCCACCACCTAGTGTCACCACCTAGTGTGGGTCTTCTGCTTAAAGCAACAAACTATTCTCTCAGGTAAGAAAATATATATGGAAGCTAAATGAAGTAACGGTTAGAATGGGGACAGGTAGGAAAGGGTCAAGTCCAGGCTAGGCAGGATGCATCACTGGAGTCCAGCAGAGGTGGAGGACAGTGTATAAAAAGGCAGCGTCAGGCAGGTGGGTTCTGATGTCCTTGGTCCATTAGGAGATGGCCTTTGCCTCAGGAAGGAAGGCTTCCCAGTACTTTGCCAGCTGCAAAGAAGTGGGGACAGTAAGCAAGTGCTCCCACCTAGTGGTGGTGGCAGAGCCAGAGGCTGAGCCTGGGAGGGGAGCAAGCACAGTGCCTCGGCACTCCCCCAGACGCCTGAGCGTCTTTTTTTTTTTTTTAAGATTTTATTTATTATTTATTTGACAGAGAGAGATCACAAGTAGGCAGAGAGGCAGGCAGAGAGAGAGAGGAGGAAGCAGGCTCCCCGCCGAGCAGAGAGCCCGATGCGGGACTCGATCCCAGGACCCCGAGATCATGACCTGAGCCAAAGGCAGCGGCTTAACCCACTGAGCCACCCAGGCGCCCACAAATAAATAAATCTTTAAAAAAAAAAAAAGAGGGTTAGGTGGTACCACGGGGTTATAGGGAGAGTTGGGGTTTGTCCTTAAAAACTAACTTCTTATAGATTTGGGCAATCCTGCTTAGCAAAAGACCCTGTTAGATGTTCCACGTTAGAGTAATAGGGCCAGCCCATCCCATCCTGTGACCAAAGCCCACAGAAGGCAGCTGGTCTCTGGAGCAGGCAGAGGAGGACAGTCATGCATAATGTACATACCTGCTGCTGTGAGGACAGGAGTGTCTCAAGGTACTTGATCACATGGTTTTTGAAGTCCTTGGATTTCTCTTTCTATAGGAGACAGGATTCTAGAGTGATCATCTAGACAGTTGCTCCTACCCCTCTTGATGGGATGGTGGTGTGTAATGCTGACCAAGGCCAAACACAGCCCCGGAAATTAGAGCCAGCAGCTGAACAGCTATAATTTCCAGTCACACAGCTTCTGCTGAGGCCTTGCAAAGTTTTCTTCATGGTGGGTGGGGGTGTTGGGGGATGAAGAAGACAGGAGCAAGGAAAGGGGACCAAAGGACACAGGATGATTGCAAGCTTTGTTTTGCGTCTAACTGTTCTGGTCTAATGACACAGGCCAAGCTACTTTGCCTCAGAACACACATGTAAATACACACACACACAGACACACACACACACAAAGGCCACGACTGTTCACAGTACCAAGTCACCAGCACTTCCACCTATCTCCCTACTTGACAGACGTGAACAAAACCAACACTACCACTAAAATCAGGCACTGCACACGTGTGAGAAGCAGGATGTTCTATCTCACCTCAAACCGTATCACTTCTTTTCGGACCACAGTTGAAATCCTTTCAAAGTCCCTTTCATACTGAGTTACACGAGACTCCCACTGGGAAGAAAGGGGAAAGGAAGGGTCACTTAATATTATGGTACCATTACTGAGTCTTGACCCCTGGACAGCAATTCTACATATGAGACCTGAATTGGTCATTATGTCTTTCCATCCCTCTGGGTAAGATTAGAAACCATATGGGACTCAGTGTGTAAGGCCATCTGGCTGGAAAAGAGGTACTGTGTGCACCAGGCCAGGCCTGATCTCTCAGGAAGTTCTGACACTCCATAGCCTCTGGCTCAGGCACCCACCAGCACAGCTGGGAGTTCCAGAGAACTGAATTTCACTCTCACCACTAGAGGGGCATATCTGAATCACCTTGGAGTTTTCTGAAGACCCACCCAAGACCCCTCCCTCGGGGACTGTGACTTGACCAGCAGGGGTGGAATGGCACAGGAGCAAGCCGGGACTCCTCCGAGGCTTCCCCAGCAGCCACTGCCTTTAGACTCAAACAGCTCCCTTGCCTGCTGTGGGGGTTCAAGCATCTGGGTGGGATGGGACCTGGGCCCATTCAGGAGTCCGTCAAATACCCGCACTGGTCTGCCTCGGGGGGCCTCACCTCTAAGATCTCGTCCTTGGCCTGCTGCAGTTTGTCAGGCTTGTTGGCCCAAAGCAGCCGAGCCTCAGCCTCCCGTTTCTTCTGCAGCGTAGCTTGAGCGTCCTGCCAGCGCTGCCAGGTCTTCATGCGCTGGTCGAAGGCAGCCTGTGGGGCGGGGGGTTGGGGAAGAGCACAACCAGCCCTGCAGGAGCGCCACCTGCTCTGCCAGGGGCGGGGGGCAGCTGTGCTAGAGAAGGACGGAGCAAGGGCAGGTTCTGCAGCCACATGTTAGTGCCCAGCTGGAAGCCTAGTATCAAAATGCACAAGCTTGGCTAAGACTCCTCTCCCAGCCTCCAGGAGGCCATGCTGCTTCATGCGACTCCCCAGGCTGGATGGCTGGGAGCACAGCAGGTGGCCTAATGCCAATGCCCAGTACTATGGCTTCTGAACTGCTTCCCTCAGATTAGTCCATGGGTCTCCACACCCTTCCTGAGCTCCTGCCATGTGCCAGGAACTAAGATAGAGGGTAACGAAACACATGGTTCTGCTTTTAATGGAGCTTATAATCTAATAGAAAAGGCTAACATTATATTAATAATTACCTATAAATGATTACATGTATGCAGAGTACAGAGAAAACAAGCAGGGGACCTATAACCAAATGACAGAACTGGAGACTTAGCTTAGCCTGGAAAATACACCAGGCAAGGCCAATCTAAGGAAGCAGTCTTTAAGTTAACACCAAATAGTATACAAGGTAAGCTTAACAGATCTTTAAATAAATAATTATAGCTACCATGGGGACACACGGCTTCCATCTCATCTACATATTCAACTGTGGAAGGCTACCAAGGCTCACAAGAAGCTCCCCAAGGTCCACTTGCTGGGTTGCCCTCATTCCAGTCCCTCGACTGCATTTCCAGAGGAGACCTGGTGGCCTAACCATGCCATCCACCACCCCCATTGGCTCAGTAAGACTTCAAGAGGCAGCCTGATGAGAGATCTGAACCCAGGGCCAGCCTTCCAGCCCTGTTCCATTTGCTCTCCTTTGCTGCAGAAGTCCCCTGGACGTTTTCTAGGTCTCCTTAGTGCAGCCCTTCACCAAAGTTTGAACCCTAGGGAGTTAAACTGCCACCACATTCACCTTTTCCAGTCACGTGTGATCACCTGAAACTTCCTAGCAGCTCAATGTCAAAGGACAGGTAAAGGTAACTTTGTATCCATGAGACTCAAGCCTAACCTTCTGGGTTAAGAGTGGTGCAGCTCCAGGTTCAGGGAAAAGCAGAAAAGAAATATTTGCTCATCGCCTCAATCCTACTGCCTACCCTCACAGGCAGGTGAAGGGTCTCTGAGAGAAGCCTAGCTCGCAGTTCTGCACGCAGGCATGCTGCCCCAGCCTCTGCCCAGAGCTCTAGGCTGGGCCCCTCTCATCTCTGTCCACAGAGGCTCACCCAGCCTGGGGGCGGGGGGTGGGGGGGATGGTCACATCCCAGAGCTGTGCTCTCCTGAGACTCCAAACAATGCCCCCCTCTGAAGACTTCCCCAGAGAGGGCACATCCCTGAGGTGGTGCTCCAGTTTTTGTAGTCGGACCAGTTCTACAAATTCCAAAGCAGGTTATTTTTCCAGCCTCTTATCAGTCTGGAGTTAGCAGCAAACCAGACAGCTGAGGGGGAGGACAATGAGCAACCTCATAGGCCACACTGAGCAGCTCTACCATGGAAGAAATGAGAGCCCTGGGAACAGCTTGGTTCTTGACAACACAGGAGCTCCCTGTGGGGGAATGCTGGAGATGGGGAGTGAAGGTGGCCCTGTTCCAACTCCGAGGTCCCTCCTGGTCCCAAGCTGGTTCAGGGGCAGACCCAGGCCTTATAAGGCAGGTACCAGGATCCCTCTTGGCTCTTTCCTCTATCACAGGGGACCATGCGAGAGCGAATACCACTGCCCAGTAAAGCTTCCTTGGCCACCCTAAAAGGTCTCGGGAAACCAGACTGCCCTGGTTACCAGGAGAAGAGGTGAGGTACTCGACCTGAGAGGCAGGCGGCAGTGTTGTTACCATTGTGGGCAGCACAGCACACAAAGGACTCTGGTGACAAGCTCTCTCAGCGCGCTGGCCACACTCCTCCATGCAATGCCAAGCCAGTTCCGTGTAGTTACCTGACTGCCCACGTTAGAGGGACAAGTGGAAGCCAGCAAGAGCTCTTACCAGGGCAAAGCTGCTGCTTACTGTTAAGGAGGCAAAGACCAAAGACTGAGGAAGTCACTGCTCCACAAGGCCAAGACAGCAGGTCTATAATAAGCCTCGTCTGAAAAAAGGACCACTGTCCAGCTTCAACAATAAGGAGGGGCCTACTTGGAAATTCAAGAGTAGTCTCTTCTCCAAATATTTTAGTGTTTTAAAAACTGGCTGTAGGCCTCAAAATGACTCTGTGATAACTAGCTAACAGTTAAATGGATTTTTTGGTTCAAAAGATACCTTCTCTCCTAAGAATAAAGCTACACCTATTTTCAGCTATAATGGATGGAAATATCTTGGGAAGGGAAAAAGCAAAAGAAAGACAAATCAATGGGAGCATGGAGAAAGAGGAAAGGAAAAAGAAGCTTACACGGACAATGGCCAGGAGACGAATGTAGTCACTCAGGAGCTCAGCAAGGAGGAAGAAGTCATTGTTGGCCTGTTCCTGGTGGAGCTGCTCAATTTTTTCTTCCACCTCAGCCAGCTGGGAGAGTGCCCGTGACAATGCCGTGTTGTCCTCAGAGCTCCCAAGCATGGCTAGACTCTTTGCAAACTGGGCCGTGTTCAGCGCTAGCTCTGGAAGAAGACAGCAGAGGCCTCTGATCTCACAAGGAAAAGGGAGAAGTCAGCTGGCACTGCAGGGCATGCCTTAGCAAAGCTGCCTCTGCATATCTAACAATGGGGGGCTCTGTGACCCAGTCACTTACACCCCGGCCACTTGGACTTAATAGAGTGAGCGGAGTGCAATGTGGTCACACGAGCAGGGAGAGGCACATGCTGGCCGAAGTATCACTAGGTTGAGGCCTACCTGGAAGAAGCAGCTCCAATATTCCTGGAGAAGCAGGGGCAGTTAATACAAATAGGACAAAGGAATGATTCTAATTTTCACGTTAAAGCTCACGGTTAGCAGTCTGTTTGCAAGACAGAGAGTGAATGTATGTGCACACTCCATAGTCTTGTATGTTCTAGAGCAGGGCAAACATTTTCTGTAAAGGGCCTGAGGACTGAAGCTTCGTGGACCACATACAGTCTCACTTACTCTATTTTTTCACTCTTCTCTTTAAAAATGTAAAAACCATTCCCACCTTGGAGCAAAGGCTGAGAGCCAGAAGTGGCCCATGGGTTAGGCCCTACATTTTGCCAACCCTTACATTGTCTTCATTTTAACAGTTTTCTGCCTGTTTTGATTTATGATTATTACCATGTTTAAGGCAGGGAAGGAATGCATTCAAACGTGGAAAATTTTAATAGCTCTTAGGCAAAAGTTAGGAGACATACATGGTTTCCATGAATTTACATACTGCCCATCTGATCATGTAGCTGAAGTGTGTGACATTACTTTGGATAAAAGCCACCAATTCAAATCATACCCTCTGAAGGCCATGAGTGTGGGCTGGCTTCCCTGTATCCTTCCCAGGTAGAAAGTACAATGATCACAGTGGCTGAGGTGGGAGGTGCAGGGCATACCTTTTTGATGAGAACATCAAGGACTAGGTGGGCTGAGTTTCCATTTGAATGGCTGACAGACTTGGGGACAGGATGTCCTCCCATCTCCAGCTCACTAGCAAACATCAATTTCCCCCAGCTCCAAGTGCATTTCCAAGGTTGTTACCTTTCCTATGGTTGACTAGAGTTTCTACAACAGCATGCAGTTTCCGTAAGCGCTGCTCTTCACACTCTACTTCCTGGAGCTTCTCCTCAAACCACTGAAACACAAAAGCCCAGATCTTTAATGGAGGGGACTCATATAGGCATCCAGCATGGCATTTCCTTAGCAGTTTTTTTTTTTTTAAAGGGACTGAATTATATTAAAAAGAAAGTCTCTGAGAAATTCAGGACTCTTCAGGGCATCTGACCCTTAAGACTGAGGGAGCAGGGGAAGCTGAGAGACACAGGGCTACTCACAATGTCTGATTCATTCATCTTGATGGTCATTTTACTGACGGCATCTGTGGCTTTGTTGAACATCTTGAGGAGACCAGCGCCACTCAATGTCTGGGTACCCACGGCGCGTGGCAGCTACAAGACCAAGAAGGCGGGATGGCATGTTATCTGCTGCCCCTATTTTAGGTTCAGAAGAATTAGTATCCATCAGATGGTATGCCCAAAACTTGCTAAACAAATTATTTGAACTGTAGATTGCTGTTTTCAAAAGCAATTAGGCACTTCTGTAACTAGTACATACATACAGAAAAAAAAAATCAAAGGACTATGTTAAGCAGAATTAGCAAAATTTTCAGCTTTTGAAATAGTGTGCAGAAAGGAATGAGAGTAGGATTGTTACGTGGCCAGGTGACCTCGTGTTGAGACTGTTTGTCATCCCAGGCATGAACTGCTTAAATTTCAAACACACTTTTGTTAAAAGATACTTTGGGTTAGCATACTCTGCACACAGCTGGATATAATCTTGAGAAGCTTTGAAGCTGTCCTGTGATTCCATTTGGATTTTCCTCAGTGAACAAAGGTCTAAGGACAGGAGCATTATTTGTTCAGATTGAGGTTACTTTTAGGGATGATCTTAATAAGCCAAGCATGCCAAACATTTAGAAACAACTTGGTTGATTCAGTCCTACCACTACTTTCCCAAGGTACAGAATGGATGCTAAAGAATCTACAGTAATTATAGTATACCATGCTGAAAAATTAGATTACAGGGCAGTAGTTTTCAATTTGGGGCCATTTTGCCCCCTAGGGGACATCTGGCCATGGCTGGACATAATTCTAGCTGTTCAGACTGGGGAAGGGTAATACTGGCGTCTACTGGATAGAAGCCAGGGACGCTGCTAACCCTATATTGCACAGGGCAGCTCTCTAGAGCAAAGAATGATCCAGCCCTAAGTGTGAAAAGTGCTGTTGGAGACAAACCCTGTTTTAGGGATATGAAGTGGAGATGAGGGACTAAAAAAGAAAAATGGATATAGGAATCCAAGAGGAATGAAAAGACTTTTTTTTTTTTTTTAAAAAAAGATTTTACTTATTTATTTCACAGAGAGAGAGATCACAAGTAGGCAGAACAGCAGGCAGAGAGAGAAAGGGGAAATAAGGCTCCCCACTGAGCAGAGAGCCTGATATGGGGCTTGATCCCAGGACCCTGAGATCATGACCTGAGCCGAAGGCAGAGGCCCAATCCACTGAGCCACCCAGGCGCCCGAAAAGATTTCTGCATTCAGTAAAGAAACTGTAATTTAAAAGTTTCATTTTGGGCGGAAAAAACCCATATACTTAGTGCCATTTTCTTCATGAGAGTAATGCATACTATATGCAAATGAAAATTTAAAATAACAAATAAATAAAACCTTTAAAAGTAATAACAAAATGAAAAAACAAATACAAAATGATAGTCCTACCCTGTCATTTCCTTCCTTCCAGTTTTTTTCATATGAGATACAACACTATTTTAATCCAGTGTTTGTAGAGATTCTTAATGACTAACATGTTCATATAGCTCTATATACATGCTGTTTCAAGTTTCACTTCCCATAAATTTTTATTTTTATTTTTTTAAAGTAAGCTCTAAACCCAACATAGGGCTTGAACTCATGATCTTGATATCAAGAGTTACATGCTCTACCAACTAAGCCAGCCAGGCACCCCATGTAATTCTTTTAATGTATATTTCCAGTGAATATATATAAAAACTTCTGTATATTTTCTGTTCAGAATTATTGTTAAGAATAAAGTATTTGTGGGCGCCTGGGTGGCTCAGTGGGTTAAGCCGCTGCCTTCGGCTCAGGTCATGATCTCAGAGTCCTGAGATCGAGTCCCACATCGGGCTCCCTGCTCAGTGGGGAGCCTGCTTCCCTCTCTCTCTCTCTCTGCCTGCCTCTCCATCTACTTGTGATTTCTCTCTGTCAAATAAATAAATAAAATCTTTAAAAAAAAAAAAAAAAAAAAAAAAAAAAAAAAAAGAATAAAGTATTTGTGGGGCGCCTGGGTGGCTCAGTGGGTTAGGCCGCTGCCTTCGGCTCAGGTCATGATCTCGGGGTCCTGGGATCGAGTCCCACATCGGGCTCTCTGCTCAGCGGGGAGCCTGCTTCCTCCTCCTCTCTCTCTCTGCCTGCCTCTATGCCTACTTGTGATCTCTCTCTGTCAAATAAATAAATAAAAATTAAAAAAAAAAAAAAAGAATAAAGTATTTGTTGCATTGTATATTTCACTTACTTCTTCAACTGTTAGTAACTGGACCATCTCCAATTTTTCACAATCATGAATAGTCTATGCATAGCCTATAAAAAAGACTGTCTACTTGAATCAACACTTTTGCTACATGGCAGTTTTGTGGTGTGTGGTAACCTGTTTTGAACCAATGCCCCTCAGCTCCTGCTATAAAACAAGCATTCAGACTGAGCCAAGTAGTAACTTATGAAAGACATGAAAAGGACATGCCAAACAGATCAGTGTATTGTTCCAGTAAGATAAAACTAGGTTGCAGTCTGACCTCTAAAACCAGTTGCTTTTGAATACAGGTAGAACTTCTTTTATTTCAAAGGCTGAAAAATACCTGTCATTCTTGAGAGGCTTACAAATTAGGATATAGTCTTGTACTAAACTAAATGCATGTAAAGTGCTCAAGTGTTTGTTGAATGAACTGGTTTCATTTCACTAGAGGCAGAGAAAAATTATGAAATTCAGTTTGTATAATACTAACCTCTTCTTTTTCCAAGAACTCCCTGACATCAGGGTCCTGTAACATGGTAGGATGATTCACAATCCTCTGAAGGTACCTACAAGGTATAAGCAGTTATCTGGCTAGTCAACCTGGCCTCACAAAGTTTTGGGTGTTATACACTGTAGGCAAGGGTACATCTTTCATTACTTTAACATGTCCTCAGATAAGGCACTTAAGTGTGTCTCTGCTTATCAGCACCACGCTCTAACCAACTGAGCTAACCGGCCAGCTAAGTTTGTCTCTGCTTATAAGCACATTTAAATTCACATTCCTCACTTTTCTAAAAAGGGAAGAAAAATAACTGCTCAGAAAGAGACCTCGGAGCCATTCATATTTGATTGTCCAAGGGAATATCCCTGTCTGCTCACTCGGGATGAGGAAAGAAAAGAAGATGGTCTGTTCCTAAGGTGGGAAGGTCAGGGACTTAGAAAAGATTAAAGAGCTTGCAGATGTGTGCATCTTTAATTCAATCAAGTCTGATCTCTACTAACTTCAGTGAATGTTTCATGGTTAAGTCTCAGTTTCAGCCTCTCACCTGTTCTTATGTCATTCAGGAAAATGGTCGTATGGCACTTACCTTTCTAGAGCGGCCCTCCGTTTTTCAAGAAATTCTGCAGAAGAAGAATCTTCCTTCCCAACTTTTACTTTTGTCATGCCTGAAATGGAATTTGAAAAGTAAAAATAAATGTAAATAAATCATCATGAATTTAAAAAATAATAATAACCTGTAAAAAAGTCCGCAAGAGGAAAGGCAATGAGAACAGCATTACAAAAAACAACCAAAGGCCACTTCTACACTTTTTTTTTTTTTAAAGATTTTATTTATTTATTTGACAGAGAGAAATCACAAGTAGTTGGAGAGGCAGGCAGAGAGAGAGAGAGGAGGAAGCAGGCTCCCCGCTCAGCGGAGAGCCCGATGCGGGACTCGATCTCAGGACCCTGAGATCATGACCTGAGCTGAAGGCAGCGGCTTAACCCACTGAGCCACCCAGGAGCCCCACTTCTACACTTCTATGTCATGAGAATGCATGAACAAAAGGTTCTTTACATGAGAGTCATATTCTGAACTAGTCTCAAAGTGCTGAAGGTTAGTCTAAACTCTGGGACTTGCAGAACATTATACGTTTTCTAAAAGGGGACCACAGGACTCTGAGTATAGATTAACAAACATCAACTGATGGCAGTGAAAAGGTTCCTAAGTCCCCTCCCCTGCTGCCAATCCCCTTTCAACTTAGTATATTTCAGTCTGAAGGAAACAGAAATCATTTAAGACTCCTGATACCAATACAAACATGAACACAACACAACACACCTACACTGATACAAACATGAACACAACACAACACACGCAAACACAGAGAGCTGTGAAAGCTCAAAGCAGAGCCTCCTACTGCACCTGAGGAAAGAGTACATGTCAAAACATGCTATCTCTCTAGACCTCGTGTAAGTTATAGGAAAATATTGGAAGTATCTCTTTCCTACCTATAAGATTCCACACTGTTAATAGTCTCATGTACTAATCAGAAAATATATTACAGAAAGAATGCAAAGGAAAAGATTCCAAGCAGAATAAAGACCTCAGAGCTTACCTATTAGGCTTTTCTCGGGTGGAGGAGGGACAATAAAGCCATTCTGAGAATGTTTCTCGGAAAGCTTCTCATAAAGACCCAGAAAGTCACTAAATCTTCTTTTCACTGCAAACTGTTTACTCCTGAACATTGGTAAGCTTGTCTTGGGGACAGAAAAAACACAAGGTGATTTCATTTCAAACAGAAGATGATTAAATATCTTTAAAGTCATCTGGCTGATGTGAAAGGAACCTATTTCCCAGATCCCTATCCTTTAGCCACCTGGCAAATAACTCTCTCCAAGGCTGAGATTCTTAAACTTTTTGAACTTCAGTACCCCCGGGCTGTACAGGATGTACAGGATTATAAAGGCAACTAACTGAATTCAAATCCAGTTCTACTTCCGGGTTAAGAACCCTTGCTCTAAAAGGAAACAGATGTTGAAGTCTAGTTTAAAGTGGAAATCTATGGTCACCTATAACCCATTCATCTTGCACTGCTTTCTTAAGGGTACTGGCTGCTGGAATTGAAGCAGCAAAACTAAAGACAGATTAAAGGGGGCGTATCAGGTGAAATGTCCACGCTGGAGATACTTTAACTTCTAAAGTGTCACTGAATCTAGAACTCACAGGTGGCCTGCTAACAAGTAGTAGTGAGACAATATAAAGGAGACTTCTAATAAAAAAGACTAGGCCTACATCCTAATGACAGATCATTTAATACTCACCTGGTAGGCAAAATTAAAGGAGGCTTTCCTTGCCGATTGTTGGCAAAGCAGTATATCAAGGAGAACTTTTACACATGCCAATGGGAGTATAAACTGGTACAAAGACTTCTAAAAAGTTTGTATTCCAAAAACAAAAATGAAAGTTTGTATTCCCTTTTTTCAACATTTGCTCTGTGACCCAGGGGATCTATACTCCTGGTTATAGACCCTAGAGAAACTCTTCATGGTGTTTACTAGCAGACATGTGCAAGAAAGGTCATGGTTTGTAATTACAAAAACTGGAAACATGCCGAATATTCACAACAGGAAAATGGGTAAATATATTATGCTATAATCACACAACAGACTAACTACAGCTACACAAAACATGGATGGGTCTGAGAAACAATGCTAGTCAAGAAAGCACTATTTGCAGCACGATGCCGTTTTTATGAAATTTAAGAACAAAGCAAAACAGTATATTGTTCAGAGATACGTATGTGAAGACTCTTTATAAAGGAAATGAGAAACTCAGGAGAGTGGTTGCCCTGAAGGTGTGAGGCAGGGGATATGAAGGGAGAAACACGCAGGTGGATTCAATAGTACTCATCTTAAGATTGGTGGTAGGCTCGGGGCTTCATTTTTTATGCTTCATAACCTGCATACAACATTGTATAAGTTTTGTATGCATTAATGTTATATAAAAAAGGAAGACCAGACCCGAGGGGTAAAAGGATAGGGAAAGTATTAAAAGAAGCTCCACACCGGAAACCTCCTAAGAACTGATGATTTTTAAATAGGTGATATAGTTTGGGGCAATCCACCAAACTAGTTCTAAGCCACAAAGGTCCTAAGAGGGATGGGAATATATCAGATATACCACATGTCTTAAGAAAACTTACAAAGTTTCATACTGAAGTGTTAGCTCTCTGGAAGAAAAGTGGAAAGGCTCAGATGAGATTACCAAAGGGATGCAGGCTTGCTCCATCTTGAGTAAACTTGAAGGAGGATGTTGGCAAAGAAACTAAAGAAATACCCAGAAATAATCTGAATGATGACCTTCTTGATACAAACACCCAAATCTATTAAGCTGGTCACCAGTAGGGTCACTTGGACTCACCTGTGTTGTAACTTTGTAGGCTACATAGGCATTCATACCATCCCCTGTGAGAAAACAAGAAAGCGTAAGAGGATTATTCTGTGAATCAAAGCAGGGCTGATCTTGCTCACATTTAACCAGGAATCATAAGCCACAGGAGCCCTGCATAAGAAGGGATACTTGTTTCATCTCCAAGCTTTATATACTATCCTACAATCTTCTACTTTGCTTTAGGGTCTCTGTGTCACATATCATGGCCCCACAGATACTGGCAGGGCCCCAGGTTGAGACAGACAAGAGAGTCAGCCCCCTGTTCCAAGGCCAGGCTCCATTTATACCCTCCACAAAGCAGCACTGGATACTGACAATCCATTGGTTGTTACCATGCCAATATTTGGGCTGGTTATACACATCTGTCTAAAACCAAACAATTCTCTTGCTGTATAAAGCAGCAGGAGTAGAAGGAAGCAACTGATGTAAAAGGAAACAAGCAGTTCTACCCTAAGCTAGCTCTGGGCTCCATTTGCTCTTTCAGAAATACTGTCACGGACCCCTCCATCGGTCCTGGGGACACTGACCTCTCTCATCTAGCATGTTCACCCAGAGCAAAGGGCCTGGCAGGAAGACGCTCCGGCTGCCTGATGTCACACAAATCTCTTTCCTGGAGGAATTATTTTTCTGAAAAAGCCTTTGACTGTTAAATAATTTGGGATTCAGGCAATTGTTTTTCTCTGTGGTAGTGTCCTGACCTAGACCACTTAGGGACATAAAGGCGCCATTGACTCTGAGTAGTGAAAAGACACACTGGACTCAGACAAAGCTCCAGTGCTAGAATCTGGTGTTTTGGGTTGGTTTTGTTCCCTTCTTCCCAACCCCTCAATTATTTCCCCACACCAAACAGGAAAACCTAGGTCAACAATTACTAGCTGCTTAAGCTTCTGAACTGGTCCTGGGAGAGGGCCCAGGGGAAGAAGGTACAGTACCAGATCAGCAGGGTCCCATATTGCGACTTGGTTTCAATGACATGGCTAGGAATGCCTGCTTTTATAAAGTACACAGACGAGCTGGAGATTATACAGGAACAGAGGGCTTGTCTTCTCTACCTCTCTAATCCTACCAAAAGGGTGTGTATGAAACAGAAATCATAAGCTAAACCTTAGAAATCACTGTGTATCAATTACCACTGTTAGTTCTCTTCTAAATCACTTACACTACATTGTGTAACACTACTAAGGATGTTTACTATAAAAGGAAAAAAAAAATCTAAATTTACTTTATGAAAGAAGTATTCAGAATTTCACTCATAGGTCATAGTCAAATTTCCAAAAGGTCAATCCCATAATTTAGTGCCTAGAATAAAGGGAAGCCTAAGTGCAAACATCCATAAAATATAAGAGCAAAGCAGGATCTTCAGTTTGCCAGTGTATCTGCTGCTTTTACTGAGACAATGAGAAAAAACATACCTGCATGTACATACAGAGTTCACAAAATATGGAAATGAGCAAGTAATATAGCAGTTTTAAATTTAACGTTAATTTCCTAAATAATTTCAGAAAGTTGGAGATGGCCTATACAATTACCAAGGCTCTAAAAAGCACATCCTGGTATGAGTGGGATTCTAATTAATTAGATTCTAATTTATTTTTTAAAAAGATTTCTTTACTTGATTTTCAGCAGAGAAAGTGTGCACGCATGAGTGGGAGGGGCAGAGGGAGAGAGAATCTAAAGCAGACTCCATGCCAATGTGAGGCTGGGTTCGATCTCATGACCCTGAGATTGGCCATGACCCTGGTATCGGCACCTGAGCCGATACCAAGAGTTGGCCGCTTAACCAACTGCACCGCCCAGGCACCCCAATTAATTAATCAATGTTTTTAAGGTTTTATTTTTAAGTAATCTCTACACACAATGTGGGGCTCTAACTCATGACCTGAAGATCAAGAGTTGCATGCTCCACTGACTGAGTCAGCCAGGTGCCCTGGATTCTTATCTAGATTGTGTGTAGGAATGAGAAGCACATGTTGAATATAAACAGCCCACACAAACAGAAGATATTGTTCTAAAGATCAGGTGGGTTTTTTTTTTTTTTCCCAAAGTAATCTCTATACCCAGTGTGGGGTTCAAACTCATGACCCAGAGATCAAGAGCTGTATGCACCACTGACTAAACCAGCCAGGGACCCCCAGTTTCCTCTGCTCATGTTTGTTCTAAAGAAAAGGAAATAAAAAATAAAAATAAAATACAATCTTTTAAAAAGAATTCTAATAGTATTTAATGTCTCTGACTTTCCTCCCCTCCAAAGCAGAGAAAAGCCTAATAAAATAGCAAGGAGTATAATCTTACAGGAAAGATAATGATGAAGCACTTCATATTGGCTAATTCAGCTCTAGAGACAACTGTGTAGAAATTAGCTAGCTATGCTTTCCTTGGCCACACCCTAACATCAGAAGGAATCCCAAGTACACTCACCTATTTTCTCAGGATCAGTTATACCGACTGTCAAATCAAATTGGTCTTCCTGTTCCTCTTCCTCTAGCTTTTAAAGAGAAGATAAACCATGAGAGTTAATACATGAAAAAGGCTATTAATTTTATCCTGCATTTATTTTGTAATATAACAACATCAAGCTATATTCTTCTATACATCAGTGTTCAACTCTGTCCCTTCCCAATAATCCCAATGTACCAACTTCCACAACTTTAAGCCTGTTCAAAGGTCTTTGTTACATCTATTTGCTTATAACATTATTTTGATCATAATGCATAATTACTAGAATTTGCAAGACCTGCCTCTGTTGGGCTAAGGAAGGAATGAGGAAAGACTACACTCTTGAATATGGGAGCTTCAGACACTAAGTATCATTAGTGTTCATTGAAAGCCTCTGTGCTATCCTTTGGGCTATCCTCTGCCCAAGAAAGAGGTATTGGATTGTGGCTGTCCATTAATCATAAGGGTCTTCTAAAGTCACAAATATTTTCTCAAGGTTCATACTCAACTGAACCTTACACTGGCAGCACAGTCCTAAAAATACAAAAGAAACAAGACCAAAGGCACAAATTCTCACCTCTTCATAGCTTGGCTGGGATTTAGAAGAATTTATAGCTTCCTGTGGAGGAAGAGAAATGAGCGTTTTGGCTGGCACCTTCTTCTGATTATTTTGTGTGCTATCCAGGGAGAGCTCTACTGTGGCATCTAAAAAGAAGTAGATATTCTACAATGAAGATCAATAATGGGTCTTTGATAGCTAAATTTCAGTTCTATAGTTAAGAGACAAAAACAAGGGGCGCCTGGGTGGCTCAGTGGGTTAAGCCGCTGCCTTCGGCTCAGGTCATGATCTCAGGGTCGTGGGATCGAGTCCCGCATCGGGCTCTCTGCTGAGCATGGAGCCTGCTTCCCTTCCTCTTTCTCTGCCTGCCTCTCTGCCTACTTGTGATCTCTCTCTGTCAAATAAATAAATAAAATATTTAAAAAAAAAAAAAAAGAGCAACCACTTTTTTTTTTTTTTTTTTAATTCTTTTCATGCCCACAGTGGCTGGGCTGTGGGGGTTAGGGATAGGGATTAGGGTTAAGGGTTAGGGGATAGGGTTCAAGAGCAACCACTCTTTTTTTTTTTTTTAAAGATTTTATTTATTTATTTGACAGAAATCACAAGTAGATGGAAAGGCAGGCAGAGAGAGAGAGGGAAGCAGGCTCCCTGCTGAGCAGAGAGCCCGATGCAGGACTCGATCCCAGGACCCTGGGATCATGACCCGAGCCGAAGGCAGC
This sequence comes from Mustela putorius furo, assembly GCF_011764305.1. Lineage (NCBI taxonomy): Eukaryota > Metazoa > Chordata > Mammalia > Carnivora > Mustelidae > Mustela > Mustela putorius. Next base: position 7,818,138 of record NW_025422045.1, on the reverse strand, counting down.
GGCTTAACCCACTGAGCCACCCAGGTGCCCTAAGAGCAACCACTCTTAATGCTTAACACATTTTCAAACTGAGAGCAAGAGTCGAGAAATCTCACCCAAGTGAGCTGAACAAGAGAAAGTAAGAAATTTTTACATGGATAAAGGGAAAGATGATAAGAGATGCATTCTTCTTCTTCCTTTTAAAGATTTTATTTATAATTTGACCGAGAGAGCATGTGCAGGGGGAACAGGAGGCAGAGGAACAAACAGGCTCCCCACTGAGCAGGGAGCCCAATGCGGGGCTCTGGGATCATGACCCAAGCTGAACAGATGCTTAACCCACTGAGCCACCCAGGTGCCCCAAGAAGTGTCCTTCTAGCACAGGCTTGATGGAACAATCTCTCCCATTTCCAAATACAATTACTTGGCTATCCTTTCCTACTTAAAATTTAGGCAATAACCAGTTATTAAGCAAAAAGCCTACAAAGTCTATGTACCAATTTATTTTACTCTTGGGAATATTCCAAATCTTATATAAACTATTTATTCCTATTACAATTGTTTGGAAAAGAAAATTAAGTTTCAGCTAGAGGCAGCAGGCACACTGATAGCAAAAAATCACATCAAAGGAAGTTAGGAAAACTGGTAAGCTAGTAAAAACAGCCCCAACATACAAACATAGTAACACTTGGGGTAAGGCACTATTAGCCACACCTGAGGATGGCAATGTAGTTTTAGCAGTTTAGTAATTGTTTACAATTATAATTTTAGACCATCTTGCAAAGTTTTTTTAAAAAAAGACTTTGACAGAGAGAAGGAGAGAGAGAGAGGGAGAAAGCACAAGGAGGGGGAGGAGCAGGGAGGAGAGGGAGAAGCAGGCTCCCCACTAAGCAGGGAGTCTGATGCTGCACTTGATACTGGGACCCTGGGATCATGACCTGAGCCGAAGGCAGAGGTTTAACCAACTGAACCACCCAGGTGCCCCTATGATTATGTTTGATACAGGCTGTCCAAAGGGGATAACAAGATATTGTGATATCTGAAAATCTTTCTAATAAAAAGGTTTTTTTTTTTTTTTAAAGATTTTATTTATTTATTTGAGAGAGAGACCACAAGTAGGCAGAGAGGCAGGCAGAGAGAGAGAGAGGGAAGCAGGCTCCCTGCTGAGCAGAGAGCCCGATGCGGGGCTCAATCCCAGGAGCCTGAGATCATGACCTGAGCAGAAGGCAGTGGCTTAACCCACTGAGCCACCCAGGCACCCTGCCATTTCATTCTTGAACAAATTTGTGATTGCCTTCTGAAGTATCCAGTTTTTCTCTACTGATATCATTTTATATAATTCCACTAGATCAGTCTTCTTAAAACATTTACCCTTATCACTTTCTTTCTTTTTTTTTTTTTTTAAAGATTTTATTTATTTGACAGAGAAATCACAAGTAGGCAGAGAGGCAGGCAGAGAGAGAGGGGGAAGCAGGCTCACCACTGAGCAGAGAGCCTGATGCGGGGCTTAATTTCAGGACCCTGGGATCATGACCTGAGCCAAAGGCAGAGGCTTTAACCTACTGAGCCACCCAGGAGCCCCATACCCTTATCACTTTCTTTATTTAAAACTGCCAATGGCTCTTAGTTGACAATAGAATGAAAATTCAAACTGTAATTATTATTGATGTCTAAAGTCCCCTAAACTACATTTCAAGTCTTACTTCCATGCCTTCTCTCAGAATTCCCTGCTCTGGCCTACCTAGTTTACTGAACGGACTTCAAATGTACCTTGCATCCCCTGCCCCACCATCTGTAAATCTTCTCCTTTTCTCCTACATAAATACTTCTAGGAAGTCTTCCAAGGGCACTCAAGCAGTTTCTCAATCTGCTCCCCCTGCTTGTGCTCTAACAAGTCAATAAATAAAAAAATCTAAAATGTTAAAATAATTAAAAATTATTGGGCCCAAAATGTTAATAGTGCCAAGGTTAAGAAACCTCACTTCATACTAGTCTTTTCCAAACTGCAAGATGTAGCTCATTGGTGAACTGTGAAAACAATTCAATTGGATGCAAATAGCTTTTAAAAAACAGGGAGAAACAATAGGACATTTCAGATTGTATTGAAATAAAGGTAAGTCACTTAATAAAATTTGTTTCAATTTTATGTAAGTATGCATATATTTTGGACACAAAATGTGATTCTCACTGTGAGTCTTGATCATAAGGCTAGCCACTACTTTAGTCTGATCTCAAGCGAAGATGTGAGACTTAGTATTTCTAGCACTGTTCTTGCCACATTTACATTGTTTAGTAGCCTAACTCTATCTGTATGTTTAGGTCTTTTTCCTTAACCTTCTTGATGGCAGGGGCTACTTTCTACATGATTTGAAATCTCCCACGATTGTATCCTTAAGAGCTATGTTTCCAATAGAAACTTTGCTTGTTTAGTTCAGTGACTTAGAAGACTCCTAGGTTTTTTGTTTTTTTTTTTTTTAAGATTTATTTATTTATTTATTCGACAGACAGAGAACACAAGTAGGCAGAGAGGCAGGCAGAGAGAGAGAGAAAGAGAGAGGAAGAAGCAGGCTCCCCGCTAAACACAGAGTCTGATGCGGGGCTCAATCCCAGGACTCCAGGATCATGACCTGAGCTGAAGGCAGAGGCTTTAAACCACTGAGCCACAAAGGCGCCCCCTAGGATAGGTTTTGAGTCCATACTTGCCTGCAAAGAGATCCTGGGGCTCTTGGTCTTGTTCCTCATGGATCCCATTTTCTTTGGAGCCATTGTTGATGGGAAGGGAAGCGATTCTCTTTGGAGACTGGGGCTTACTCTGTAAATGAAGAGATAATCTGACTAAAACAGTACTTTAAAAAAAAAAAGATTTTATTTATTTATTTGACAGACAGAGATCACAAGTAGGCAGAGAGGCAAGCAGAGAGGGGGAAGCAGGCTCCCTGCAAAGCAGAAAGCCCGATGTGGGGCTCGATCTCAGGATCCCGAGATCATGACCTGAGCCAAAGGCAGAAGCTTTAACCCACTGAGCCACCCAGGTGCCCTAAAACAGTACTTTTAAAAAAACAAACTCATAAAGTGACTTTTAATGCGTTCCTCAGTTGTACCCACGGGTGTTTAGCAGCAAATCATCATTAGTGATGTAAGTGCTGCCCAAGTAATCACAGAGCTAAAATAAACTCATACATTCCAGAGTTAATTTCTTAAAATTATTTTATTTACTTATTTATTTGACAGACAGAGATCACAAGTAGGCAGAGAGAGAGAGGAGGAGGAAGGCTCCCCGCTGAGCAGAGAGCCCAACGTGGGGCTCAATCCCAGAACCCTGAGATCATGACCCGAGCTGAAGGCAGAGGCTTTAACCCACTGAGCCACCCAGGTGCCCCGAGAGTTAATTTCTAACACCATAACCTTGCTGAAATGCCCTACCCCAAAGCAGGTGATACTGACATGGCTATGTGTACACACAGAAAATTTTCTAAAGAACGTGTCCAAATGCATTTCCTCTTCTCACTTGATGACCTTTATTCTTTCAAATGCTGATGGGGCACATTCTAGTGACCAGGACACCACACTAGGGTGCAGAATTCAAGCTCTGACCCTGGCTTACTGTATGGCCTTGGCTAAACTGTTCACAGAAATGCAGTTGTGCAGGTATTACTGGCCCCCTGACAGGCAAAAAAAGGTATAACACTTTACATCTAATGCTGTTCACAAATATGTTATCATTTTATCCTTAACTTACACAGACACAATTTTCTTTTCTTTCTTTTTTTTTTTTTTAAAGATTTTATTTATTTATTTGACAGAGATCACAAGTAGGCAGAGAGGCAGGCAGAGAGAGAAAGGAGGAAGCAGGCTCCCTGCTTTGGGGAGCAGAGAGCCTGATGCGGGGCTCAATCCCAGGACCCTGGGATCATGACCTGAGCTTTAACCCACTGTGCCACCCAGGCGGTCCCACAGACACAATTTTCAACCACGCCCATGCCAGGCTAGCAGAATAAAAACCAGTCATGCTTAGCCTAATGGGCACATGGTAAAAATAGTCAGTTGATGGCCTTCATCAAAAGCTCAGTGATCACCCACAAACAAGTGTTGGGTGGGGCACTAGACCGGTACCAGAATGAACAAAGCTGGATTGTATAGAACATGAACAAAATGCTGGGAATCTGGCTTCAAAAGCCATGGTGTAGTGTTGCAGGGTTTTGAAGTCAAACCCCAAGGCCAAATCAGTTAAATGACCTGACTTAAGGAATCTTTTATGAAACATTTCCTTAGCAAATCTGAGGGACTTTGTTCCTCAGAAACAGGCCTTTCTGACCCAACAAAACAAAGTAAAATGACAGATCTGTTGCGTATTCTGAATTTGCCAGGCAAACAGCTCCATCCCAATACTGGGGCCATCCTCAGGGAAAGAAACTGCTACCAATATGTACGATTTATATTAATAAGCAATGCTCCTACCGAAACTTTTCTATGCTAACAAAGCTTAATGAGTAAGTATTTTAATACCTAAAAATATATGCTTAAATGTTATACCAACTCAGAGACAGTGATCCTGTTTTCTAGGTGCTTCCACAATCTTCATCAACAAAATTACTATAGAGATAAATACAACAAATAATAGAACAAAATTAAAACCCACAGTTCCCTTTTGCCTCATATATTGTCAACTACCTTCTTACAACCCTGTGATCAAGAGTTACGTGCTTTACTGACTGAGCCAGCCAGGTACCCTGAATTCTTTCTTTTTAAAAAATCTGTGCCAGGTTGACAGGTCTGAAAAGTCTTGCTTCCACATGTTTACTGGCCATTTGAACCTCTGTGACTTGTCTTCTTGATGTCCTCTGCCCATTTTTCTAAGTCAACACTTAGATGTACACTTTTCTTACATAAGTGTATCTAAGTTTACCTAAGTTTCTTACATAACCCTTTCTAGGGCATATTGTAAGTACCCCTCCCCAACTTTATCTCTTTTCACATCTGTTTTATTTTGGACCTTATAAAATTTATTTTCAGATGAGTAATTTGGATTGGTATTGGACAAGCTAAGCTTATTTCTTTAGGCTGGGAAGTACTCAGCACACAATTAAGTCTTGGAGGCATACTATTCTCAAGTTCTACTTAAAATCAGATTTAGTAAAACCTAAGAACTTTTTTTTTTTTTGTAAAGATATTCATTTAGGGGCGCCTGGGTGGCTCAATCCTTGGGCATCTGCCTTTGGCTCAGGTCATGATCCCAGGGTCCTGGGATCCAGCCCTGCATCGGGCTCCCTGCTCTGTGGGGAGCCTGCTTCTCCCTCTCCCTCTCCCACTCTCCCTGCTTGTGTTCCCTCTCTCGCTGTCCCTCTATTAAATAAATAAAATCTTTTAAAAAAATAAAGATTTTTATTTGAGAGTGATCACAGAGGGATCAAGAGAGATTACAGAGGGAGAAGGAGAAGCAGACTCACCACTGAGCAGGAAGCGTGATGTGAGGCTTGATCCCAGGACCACAAGACTATGACCTGAGTCAAAGCCCATCTCTGATTGAGCCACCTAGGCGCCATTGAAAACTACTTTTACATATAAGAAACAGACAAAGTATTCTTCCTTCCCTGTTAATCTTTAGATTAACAGAACTCTTAATAGAAAACAAGTCTTCCATGAGACTAGAGTTTATAATAATAGCTTATCAAAATAAATATCTATCTGGGCTCTATAACACATTTCATATGTTTTGTCCCAGATTTAAAAGTCTAATCTTTAATCATTATTATTGATTTATACTAAAAAGCTAATTTGGGGGCACCTGGGCAGCTCAATTGGTTAAGCATCTGACCCTTGATCTCACTTCAGGTCTTGATCTCAGGGTTGAGATTCAAGGCCCATGCTGGGCTCCATGCTAGGTATGACAGCTACTTAAAAAAAGTAAGTAAGACGAAATAAGTCAAGCAGAGAAAGACAACTATCATATGATCTCCCTGATATGAGGAAGTGGTGATGCAACATGGAGGCTTAAGTGGGTAGAAGAAGAATAAATGAAACAAGATGGGATTGGGAGGGAGACAAACCATAAGTGACTCTTAATCTCACAAAACAAACTGAGGGTTGCCGGGGGGAGGGGGTTTGGGAGAAGGGGGTGGGATTATGGTCATTGGGGAGGGTATGTGCTTTGGTGAGTGCTGTGAAGTGTGTAAACCTGGTGATTCACAGACCTGTACCCCTGGGGATAAAAATATATGTTTATAAAAAATAAAAAATTTAAAAAAAATAAAAAATAAAAAAAAAAAAAAAAAAAAAAAAAAAAAAAAAGTAAGTAAGAAATAAATCAATAGCTAATTTAAAATCAACAGCTAAATTTCAGGAAGGACTCATTCTGAGGGAAGGGAAGAGGCACACAGACTATACTGAGTTGCAAACTCAATACTAAAAATAACCTTGCTTATAATTCGCATTTTAAAAATCTCTGAATCACCAGGACATCACAAACTATCCCTCTATTAAGGGGAGCTAAATTTCTAGGCAACAGATAAAACTATTTTCTATGATGAAAATGGTGTGTTTGTGATGTAGATAGTAAAGCAAATTACAGCCCTGCCTGCTTCCCCTTGTCCCCTGCCCTCTTTTCTGAAATAAAGGAGACATACTTTCTTCAGTGAGAGAATCCTAGGCTAGGATACCCAACCCTTGCTGATTCCTTTTGGCTGTTAATTCTAGCAGGTGGTTCCACTGATAAGCCTACTTAAAAGTTCAAGTATTTCTCTTTAGAATTAGAAGGCACACAGACAGCCAAATCTACCTCTCAGAGAAGCCCTAGAAAGAGCTACAGCAAGAGAGCACTTGTGTTAAGAGCAAAGAGGTATTCCTCACCAATTAGCAGCCTCAAACCACAAGGCCAGGCCATTAACACAATATTCTTAGCTCAGGGAAGGACAGACTTGGGTCTGCTCTCCCTCATAGCTAACAGAGCCATTTAGTCTTGAAAAGTACAGCTGTGATTCTGCATCACTTCCCTTTAGGTCACTGAGTGGTGATTCTTTTTTTTTTTTTTTTGGTGATTCTTCCTTATGTTGCTCAACTGCTCTATGCTGAATCCTCGCATTCTTCAAGGGACCTCAAAAGACAAGTACCGTGAAAATTCTCAACTGCATTTAGAGGGTGAATCCAAATTAAAAGCTATGATAAAACTGTGCTTCCGGAGAACTAGAGTACTCATCTTCTAGTGAAAAATTAATGTAATTTAGTAAGGCAAGATATATAGCTACACAATTGTGTGATCATACCAATGTAACAAGGCAAGGACAATTAGGAAAAAGTCATGCCCAGAAGTTATACCTAGATAACAGGGCAGTCACAAAGTCTTTAAAAATCACCCTGGCAGACTCTGGCATGGAATACTGTTCTATTTGCCATGTTATTTCTACAGATGAATATACTAAGTGGAGTGGTGTATTCGTTTTCTATCATCACTGCAACACAAAATTATCACAAATTTAACAGTTTCAACAATGCCAATGTATTATAGTTCTGTAGAAGTCAATACAGGTCTCACTGGGCTAAAATCAAGGTGTCAACCACAGTTATATTCCTTTGTGGAGGTACTATGAAAGAATCTGTTGCTTTGATCTTCTAGCTTCTAAAAGCAATCCACATTTCTTGGCTCATGGTCTGCTTCCTCCATCTTCAAAACCAACAATGTTACATCTCTCTTTGCCTTTCTTCAGCGGGTACTCATTTCCACAGCCACTCTCTGACACTCTTCAGTCTTCTATTTTTTTTTTAAAGATTTATATATTTATTTATTCGACCGGGGGGGCGGGGGGATCACAAGTAGGCATAGAGGCAGGCAGAGAGAAAGGGGGAAGCAGGATCCCAGCTGAGCAGACAGCCCGATGTGGGCCTCGATCCCAGGACCCTGAGACCATGACCTGAGCTGAAGGCAGAGGCTTTAACCCATTGAGTCACCCAGGTGCCCCCAGTCTTCTATTTTTAAAGGATCCTTGTGATTATATTGGGTTCATTCAGATAACCCAGGCTAATTTCTCTACCTTAATGTCAACTGATTAGCAATCTTAATTCCATCTTCAACCTTAATCCTTCTTTGCTTTGTAACCTAATAGATCCACAGCTTCTGGGATTAGGAGGTGGACATCTTAGGGAGAAGGCAATTATTTTACTTACCACAGGAAGTGACTCCACTCTCACATGCCACTGCCACATTTCAAAAATGGCACAGATGCACTAAAAACTTCTGGGCTTGGAAGAATGGGATTTAGTGTCCATTAAATTTGGTAATAGTGTGCATCTTACTCTACAAACTGGTTAAATATTCAATTAACCCAAAGGACTTCACAATTTTACCCCCCTTCACAGCTAAAGGAGTTTAAGTAGGGGTTCTTATTCTGGGATCAGGAGATGTCTAGAACTTAGATGGAATAAAATTACAATTTCATTTTCACTAATTTCTGAGATTCAGAATTTTCTTCAATTAAAAGATAGGCCAAACACCACAACAGTAATTACCAGTATTTGACACTATAATGGAAATTAGATATTTTTATTTGATATCACAATAGTTACAGTTCTCAAAATATCATTTATGGTCATCTGTATTTTTAAAAAATTATGGTAGTTATATAACTATCCCTACATCTTAATATGTAAAGCATTAAAAAGCACATGTTGCAAACATAAAATTGTTTTAATGTTTTGCTAACTGCATTTCTATGTAATTGGTTTCCTTGTAATCTTATGTATTTTATACACGTAAAAACATTCTGAGAATGGATCCATAAAGTTCACTGGACTGTTAGTGGGTCCACAACACAAAAAGGTAAAGAACCTTTAAGCTAGTCCCTCTAAGACTAGAAAATAGAAAAGGGGAATCTGGGAGGGTAGGGAAGATGAGAGACCTCAAAGTGACAGTGCATACTACAGTCTACCAAAATTTAGCTGTAATCTACTGAATTTTATGGTGTAATTTCCCTACTAAACGTTTTGGGTTTCAAACTAATATAACTTAGAAGGCCCAGAAAACTGCAGAAGGATCAGAGTCCGAACGAGTGTATTAACTTCCATTTTGAAAAAGCAAAACCCATTTAAATCTGCTCTGAAAGCAGAATGAAGCCCCAACTATTCATTTGACTAAGCAAGAGAATAAGCCAGAAAAGTTGAGCAACAGGCTTTTCCTGGAGATCAGATACTTATGGCTACTTGCTCTAGCAACTATCAACTACTCATGATTTATTTATGCCAAGTTACTCAAGATTTGAGGAGCAAGAGAGAAGTTAGAGTATTTTTTTTCCTCTCTCCCCTCCCAACCAAACAAATCACAAATGGCTAGGTCATCAGAACTACCCCAACACCTGAATAAGCAAGGAGCAGAACTCCCTGCAGAAACCAGAAATCTGACTGCGACCTTTACTGCTGCTCCCATAAGCCCCAAAGTATAATTTTATTTATTTATTTATTTTTAATTTTTTTTTTTAAATTTATTTGACAGAGATCGCAAGTTGGCAGAGAGGCAGGCAGAGAGAGAGGGGGAAGCAGGCTCCCCGCTGAGCAGAGAGCCCGACATGGGGCTCGATCCCAGGGTCCTGGGATCATGACCTAAGCAGAGGCCTTAACCCACCCAGGTTAACTGAGCCACCCAGGCGCCCCCCCCACCCCTGCCCAAAGTATAATTTTAAATAAATTTTAAGTTTTTTTTCTATTTTATTGTATTTATTTGAGAGTGAGAGACAGAGAATGAGCGAGCATGAGTGGGATGAGAAGAAGAGGGAGAAATAGGCTCTCTGCTGAGCAGGGAGCCCTACATGGGGCTTGATCCTGAACTCCAGGTTCATGACCTGAGCCGAAGACAGATGCTTTACCGACTGAGCCACTGCCCCTGAAGTTGAGTTCTTGTTAGTCATCTTTAAAAGTCTTTTCTCATTCCTCTACCTCCAAAAGTGCTTTGTAACTACTTTTGTTAGTTTTCCTGCATAATCCTAAAGCTAGGTTACCTGCAAGCACAATTCTTTTTTTTTAAGATTTTATTTATTTATTTGACAGAGAGAAATCACAAGTACACTGAGAGGCAGGCAGAGAGAGAGAGAGAAGGAAGCAGGCTCCCTGCTGAGCAGAGAGCCCGATGCGGGACTCAATCCCAGGACCCTGAGATCATGACCTGAGCCGAAGGCAGCGGCTTAACCCACTGAGCCACCCAGGCGCCCCTGCAAGCACAATTCTATGATCAAGAAATTAATGATTCTATGTGCTTCAAGAAAATCTAAACTTTTTATTTTTTTATTATTTTTTTAAAATCTTTATTTTTTTTTTAATTTTACCTATTTATTTGATAGACAGAGATCACAAGTAGGCCGAGAGGCAGGCAGAGAGAGAGAGAGAGGAGGAAGCAGGCTCCCTGCTGAGCAGAGAGCCCGATGCGGGACTCGATCCCGGGACCCCGAGATCATGACCTGAGCCGAAGGCAGCGGCCTAAACCACTGAGCCACCCAGGCGCCCAAGAAAATCTAAACTTTTTAGAAGTGAAACTTGTTTACAATCGGAGCTGAGCATTAAAATGAATCTTCAGTGTTTTGCTGACTTTTTCAAGAACATATGTATCAGACCTATGTGAAAAATGAGGAATTTCAACTACCATCTTTTTAAAGATTTTACTTATTAGAGAGAGAGACTGAGCAGGCCTGCTAGCAAGAGTGTTGAGGGGGGAAGGGTGGGAGGAAGAAGGGGCAGAAGGCAAAGGAGCCACACTCAATACAGGGCTTGATCCCAGGACCCTGAGATGATGACCTGAGCCAAAAGCAGACATTTAACTGACTGAGCCACCCAGGGACCAACTACTAATCATTTAGTAGTTAGATCTGACCACCTAATGTGGTATTAGCTCCAAAAACAAGTGTTTGAGAAAATATGCCTATAGAAAATACTACACATTAGAAGAACATAATAAATTATCCATGACTAATTGATATAACACCATTAACTAAAGACATTAAGCAGTAAACTGTTGTTTAACTATACTGTTACCTAGATTAACTCTCTAAGTCTATTTAATAATCGAGAAGAGGGGGTGCCTGGGTGGCTCACTTGGTTAATCATCTGCTTCAGCTCAGGTCATGATCTCCGGATCCTGTGATTGGGCCTGGATCTGGCTCCCTGCTCAGCGGGGAGTCTGCTTCTCCCTCTGTCCCTCCCCACACCGCCTGTGCACGTTCTCTCTCTCTCAAATGAGTAATAGTTAAAAAAAAAAAAGACTAGAGAAGGGATATTATAAAAAACTTATTGAGGACATGTTATTTACTTGGGAACAGTCACCATAGATTTTGCAGAACAGAATTAAAAATATTAGCCAGCTAAACTATCAATCTCGTTAGGCCTTTAATAAAATTACCATACTCTGTCCAGATCTAAAGAAGTTTTCCTATAAGCACAGAAAAGGAAATAAACTGGTCCTGGGACTGAAAAAGAGTACAAATGAAAAATAGTAGGGAAATTCCTCAAAAAATTAAAAATAGAACTATGATATCATCCAGCAACCCCTCTTCTGTGTGTGTACCTAAAAGAACTGAAGAAGGGTCTCAAAAGCTATTTACACACCTGTGTTCACAGCAGCACTATTCACAAGAGCCAAGAGGTAGAAGCAACCCAAATGTCCATTGAGGAATGAATGGGTAAATAAAATGTGGCACATACAATGGAATATTATGCAACTTTAAATTTAAAGATTTTATTTATTTATCTGACAGAGCTCACAAGTAGGCAGAGAGGCAGGCAGAGAGGCAGAGAGGGAAGCAGGCTCCCTGCTGAGCAGAGAGCCCAATGTGGGGCTCGATCCCAGGACCCTGGGATCATGACCTGAGCTGAAGGCAGAGGCCTAACCCAGTGAGCCACCCAGGTGCCTCTATTATGCAACTTTAAAAAGGAAGGAAATTCTGATGAATAGTGGAACATGGATAAACTCTTGAGGGTATTAGGTTAAGTGAAATAAGCCAGACACAAAAGGACAAATACTGCATGATCCCACCTACATGAGGTCATCTAAACTAGTCAAGTTCACAGAAACAGAAAGTAGAATGGTGGTTACCAGGGGCTTAGGAGTGGAGAGAAAGAAGAACTGTTATTTAATGGGTACTGATTTTCAGAATTGCGAAATGAAAAAGTTCTGGAGATCTGTTGCAAAATGTGAGTATACTTAACACTACTGAACAGTAAAACTAAAAAGGTTTATGATGGTAAATTTTGTTGTATGTTTCATGCCACAATAAAGAAAACCTGATTTATTCTCCCTCAGGATACATATTATATTGATCACAGATGTAGGCTGGATTTTAAAAATAACATGTCCTTTCCTGTCTAAATGTTAATACATAACTTACCTTTATATAATTCCCTTTATATATAAGTCTATAAAACACTGTCAATCAGAAGCCACTTGCTATCCCTGACTTCTGAATACCAATAAAAAGTTATGTTATTCTTTTGATTTAAACATCAGTGAGACTATGTAAATAAGTCTTTATTAATCAAAGACTAAGTGTTCAATACATGACTTTTGAAGTCTCCTGCTATTTCTTTATTCTATTTTTTACTTTTATTTATTTTTAATTTAAGTGGTCTCCATGCTGGGCATGAAGCCCAAAGCAAGGCTTGAACTCGCAACCCTGAGATCAAGAGTTGAACACTTAACCAACGAAGCCACCCAGGCGCCCCCCCTTTATGTTTTCTAGCCATTTCTGTAATTCTTAGAGTCTCAATTCAAGATTAAGAGTAGTGGGAAAGTGCTCGCTTCGGCAGCACATATACTAAAAAAAAAAAAAAAAAAAAAGTAGTGGGAAAAAACTCTAATTGGTCTGATAGATCACTGGTAGTAGTAGTTACCATATTTGGCCAAAATCTGAAGTGAGGTTATCATTTATCTATGTTTCCCTCCTTCCTCTTAGCATTAGAAAGGCATCTGCAGGGGCGCTTGGGTGGCTCAGTGGGTTAAAGCCTCTGCCTTCAGCTCAGGTCATAATCCCAGGATCCTGGGATCAAGCCCCTCGTCAGGCTCTCTACTCGGTAGGGAGCTTGCTTCCTCCTCTCTCTCTCTCTCTCTGCCTGCCTCTCTGCCTACTTGTGATCTCTGTCAAATGAATTAATAAAATCTTAAAAAAAAAAAAAAACACCCTGCATTAAAAAAAAAAAAAAAAAAAAGAAAGAAAGGCCTCTGCAGTTCTTTCATTTAGAGGGCATATCTACTTGTGGTCCTGGCATACTGCTAAAAAGAGATGGGCATACTAGAATTCCTGGGAGGGCAAATAATGAACTTGCTTCAACTCTATCATTCAGTGTTAGAAGTTTGCAAGTAAGACCACTGAAGTCAAATGAGGCACAGAAATACGTATGCCATTCAGTCTTTTTAATGTAATTTTAACATTTAGGAGGGCCAAAAAAATGGCTCTCTCATTTAATTAAGGAGAAAAATTAATCCTATCCTAGAACTAAGAAAGTTTTAACTAAAAAGCTGTGTATCTAGATTCAGGTTCAGTCAAAGATTCAGATAATACTTTTAGAATTGTAACCTTTTTATAGATATGCCCACAAAGTAAGAAGCAGAAAGATGTAAGGTCTTAAGTATTATTAAGAATCATCTTAAGATATTTCCCAGCTGGTTCTCAATCTTAAGGCAATGCTTTCAGATTTGTTTTAGACTTAGTAATCCTTTAAATACTCAGATTTGTTTTTAAAATCCTTTGAACTCCAGACTATCCCTTTTGGGTAACTGGTTTGTTGATTCTGAAATGCCTATCATGGGCTGCTCTTTTGATTATAAATCGTACTTTTATTACTGTAGTAACAAAGTCTCTTGGGCCCTAAAAGAGAGCAGATGGGATGATTAACAGCAGCTGTTGCATCAATGTCCAGGAAATTACATGCATACCATAAATTTTAAATTTTATATGCCTCAGCTTCCCAATTTTTTAATACCACTCCCTCTACTGCCAACACCCAACAAACACAATATATGAAGATAAACTTAGTAAGATACCACTGAAGTCATTAAGTGCCTTTGATGACTTTTAGTTAAATCAATCTTATTACTAGTTTGATTTTGATAAACTATATTAACCATTTTTAGAGTTAATAAATATAACTTTTCTAACCCATTATTAGATTCCATGGGTTACAGTAATTAGTTTACAATGCTCAACTGTTTCACAAGTGTTTCACTGATATTCAAATTTAATATGCACAATAATGGTGGGCGTAAATGCTGTTATTCATATTTTATTGGTGAGGAAACCACACAGAGTAATTAAGTATCTTGCCCAAGTAAAAGAACCTGGGTGGATTTAAATAAGCCTTCAAAGCTGTTGTTCTTATTCTTCAATGTCCTTAAGACACAGAAGCACTGCAATCCCCTATCTTCTCACACTGGCTCACAGCTAAAACATTTACTGGAATATAATTTGTATTTAATGGCTTTTAAACAAGAAATTCACAGTTTAACTAGTGAGAAATCTGGGGAGTCTTGGCTTCTTGAAGATTAACATCAGCACAGGCAGCTCAAAAAACGGCTTACAGGTGGCATTTTAGTTTCCCCAGCAACTCAATTTTCCTGGATCAAAATCTAACTAAAAATAATGCTTTCTGTGGTAGAATAAGTTCATTTGGAGTCCTTCCTCCTCCCTTTGGAAATTAAGCAAAGTACTTTGACACAGTCTAATACAAGAGAAGTACCGACGCCTCTGTAAAGTAATCTGATCAAGTCACTGCCTCTTCAACTTCTTTTAGAAATCTCTAGAAAACAACTCCTTGCCCTTTCAGGGCCCTTTTTGGAAAATAAATCCTCATTTGCCTATGTGACTAGTCACTTTCAATGTCAAAGTGTCTATTTTCAGATATTTGGTCTGAATATCTACCATTCCAGTAGCTATTATTAACAGTAACTCTTCTCCATGACTTATGGGAGAATTACCAAAGGAAAGGACCAAAAATTTGTTTTAAGTGAGATGCAGAAAGACTAAATTAATCAGCAAGAGTTATTTCTTAGAATAATAGAGACTTCATTAGACAGTTTAAGCGGTTATATTAGTATCAACAAGTACTTCTTGAGCTGGGATTATGAATTCAATTCCTGAATACAGTACAGGGAAAATTCTAAAGATGTCACCAAAGAGATTTCCTGGAAACTTAACCTCTGACAGAAATGATACCAGCCTCAACCTCTTTCAGACACATGGCGCATAAAGAATTTACAGCTGTTTTATTTAGTCACTTACTTACTGAATAGCTACTACAAAAAGTATTATCCAAGACCGAATAGTACATAAATTCACAGACCTAGCCCTGTAGAAGTTTTCAAACTGGAACGAACTGTACCAAGTGGTTATGAGTCAGTATTCTTATAAAACAACCCAAAACATCTTCACTGGTTCCAGAACTGATTACTGATTTTCACATTCCACATATAAAGATCAGTTTTTCCCCCAACACCTCTTATTAGAAACCTGGATATTACTAAGGGAAACACCATTTCCTCCTCACGTTTAGAGATTTAATCGCACAGAGGTACTTATGCATTTTAATACATATCTTTAAAAGGACAAAGCTTGTCATCTATGTAGTGATTTATCTGGCAGGGCCTTTTTTTCAAGCGACTTCTGGCAGGATTTTACTTAAGAGATCAGAGGATGTCAGCTTAACGCTTATAAACTAGATCCACAATGGGCCTTTGGTAATTAACGGTAAGTTCTGAGCTAATGAAAGGATTTGTGGGCGGGTCACTGTCCTGAGCGACTCCAGATAAGACTATTTGTCCTAGAAGCAGTAGGGTTAGGGAAAGAAAATCTGCATCCCATCTCCTTATCTTGACCTATTAAATCAGGCCGCCAGGAAAAGACCACGAAACCACCCCCTGGGTCCTTGGGGTCAACACACTGCAGGGCCAAATGCCGGCCTGGGCGTCTCTTCGCTGTCAGGGACCAGGGTAGAGAAGCCACCACACCCCTTGCTCCACACCGTCCGCCCCAGGGACCTGGGAGTCAGGCCCGTAACATCTTAGCACTCATTAAGAGCTCTCAAGCCACGACTACCGTCACCAACGCAGGGTTTCAACGGGCCCATTCTGCCCAGCTTCCTCGAACCTCCCTTAGCCTCTCTTCCCTTTCGGGGCGCCCGCCCGCTCCGAAGGGTGGGAACTCACGGCCGCCGCGGCGCCGGTGAAAATATCCTCCCCCTCGGTGTCGCTGTCCCCAGCCTCGGGTTCTGACCCTCCGGCCGTCCCCTCCGACTCCGGCTCCAGGCCGGGGAAAGGCGGAGGGAATCTTTCCGAAGCGCTACATCCACCACCACCCGACGCCATCTTCCTCCACCCGCGGCGGAAGCCGCAACAACAACTTTATAGAGAGATAGCGCCGCGAGCAAAACGTTCCAGATGAACGAGGAGTTGGGATCGTCGTGACCAACCCCGCGGGACGCACAGGGCGGGGGTTCAGGGGCGGAGCGTGGACCCTGGGGGCGGGGCGGGGCGGCCCCAAACTCCTACCCAACAAATCCGAACCCGACATTCGGACGCTGAGATCTTAACCAAGGGGAAGAGTGGGGCGGAAAAGGAGGAGCTAGCTGGGTAGGGAATGCTCAGATTCCTAAGGCCCTTTGTGTTCTGGATAGCTGTAGCCGACAGCTTTCGTAAGATATTCGAAATAAAGGAGTTTGAAAACTTCTCTACATGCCACCTACCTCTGCCAAGCACAGTGCTCTTGTTGAGATTCAGTAAATATTTTTGATTGCGGTCTCTCAACAGGCGGCAGTAGTTTCACCATTTATTCTTCCGGCAGCGTTTAGTTAATTCATTCAAGAAATATATATTGAACATCTACTGTGTGCCTGGCACCCTACTATGCGTTTGAAATACAGAAATAAGCTCCTGACCCACTAGACACTTGAGGGAGACAGACGTGTAAATGAACACATTCAATGTGTTCAGTGCTGTAATGTGCTCTGGGAGCTCAGTGAAAGAGGCTATCAGTTATGTTTGGAGATGCAGGGAGGCCTCACAGGAGATGAGACCTAAATGCTCTAAATTTGGTTACAAGGAAGTTAAAGTTATCCTCTTCATTGTTGTGGAGTGGAGTGGAACAGATGGCAGGGAAATTCTTAAACTCTGAACACAATTTTCCTGGGACCCAAACTACTCACCTGTCTGGTGAGCCGAAAATCTAAATCAGCCGGACAATAAGCAAAGGTTTAAAGATAAACGGGATATGTTAGCATAGGGTAATTCTGCACAATGACCCTGACTTTCTTTTCAATAGAGAAGAGATGACATTTGGTATCAAGTCTGACAAAAGGTTTGTTTCTAATTGCAAATTCTTCAACATCAGGGATTAGTTCCCTCACAGGTCTATGAGCTGTGTGAGGGCTGGGGCCACCTCCTACCTTTGCATTCTCAGTGCCTATACACCAAGTCTGGCAAAGTAAGTGGCCGATAAAAGTTCGAAGCTTGGAGGGAGGGATGGATAAAACTAACATCATCAACCTTGTTCCTGGCATTCATCACTGGTACGACCATGAGAGGACTTAAGACATTCTTTTTAGGATGAGGATTTCCAGTATGTCACTACTGGATATCCTGGGCACGAGGAAAGCTCTTTCGTTGTTAGTTGTCTCTGAAGGCGACTGACAGAAATACGCAGCTAGTAGTGAGGAAAGGTGCTGGCCTGGGGGCCTCTGAGGCGAGGAAAGTCAAAAAACCCTCCCCGCCCCGCGACGCCTAACCAACATCAGTAGACTCCCAAGACCTTCCGTTTCACGGCACGGAAACTCACTTCCGGCGTAACTAGGAAGTAAGAAACTGACTGGAAGGGGCTACCGCAGAGATATAATAGTAGACTGTCCTTTCATACGCTCCTCCAGCAAAAGAAATCAAGATCTCCTTTCCCCTACCTCTTCAGGATTCATTTTCAGCTTATCGAGGGCGCTGAATGAGGCAAACAGTAGCGGGTAACAGACCGTTACCTACCGGCTCTTACCCGACATAGACTACAAATACCAGAATACATCTCCTTGCTCCATTCATCCCAGCACGCAATGCGCCTCACGTGCTGGAAGGAATTTTTTTTTCTTCTTGTCCCGCCGAAACCGAGCAAAGCATGCTGGGGCTTGTAGTCTCCGCGGGGCCCTTCCCTAGGTCCTCCGCGCTACTCCGCCGGGTCCCGCCTATCTTCTGCTGTCCTGGACCTTTAGGCAGGTCTTGGCCCATTTGAAGACCAGGAAGTTGATAAATCGCGAGGCCCGCTGCTGAGAGACGGTGGCTCGGGTGGGACAGTCGCCAGGGATGGCGGAGCGTGAGGATGGAGCGGGTGTCCGGGCTGTTCTCCTGGACGCTGAGCAGAGTCCCGTGGCTCACCGGCCTCTTTGAGCGGGGAGCTGCCCGGCAGCCCCGGATCATGGAAGAGAAAGCGCTAGAGGTTTATGGTAATTAATTTTACCCAGGGAAGCGATTGGCGTTGTACGTGGAGATGGGGGTAACGGGGATCTCACCTGAGGGCTGGGGGTACAGAACTCGGTTTTTGCTGGGTCTCGTCCGAAGCTTGGGAAGCCTTTTTTCCGGGTTCCTGAGTCACGCTGGAATGTGGATCTTTCTAGGACCCGGGCTCTTCCTAAACCTGGGGCACGCCGAGCCTGGAGGTCTTAAACGCTTCGTTTCCCTTGTCTGCCCCACGCCCTCTTCAAGACTTCTGACGCAGAGCAGGCGTTTAGGGTGCTTGGTTAGGAACCAAACCTGGCTACACTACTTGTCTCCTTCCTTGCGTCCCCGAGCCCCTTGGACACAAATTCCTTCTCCTGCCACCACTCCTGCAGCACTGCTGGGTGACTAACAAGTTGGGGACTGGCCTAAGGTCATAGCCGTTCTCTTGTCCAAAAAAAAAAAAAAGCAGAGGTCTCAGAGAGAAGTGGACAAAACGGCCTCTCTGTACCCAGGCTTCGAACTTAAGAGTTTCTTATCACAGTTCTTATCACAGCCAAACCAGCAGTGCAAAAACGAATATACACACACAGTCACATACATTTTTTCAACCTTCTGGGGCCAGCATCATTGCACAGATGAGGAAACAAAGGTTCAGAATGGTTAAAACAGCTACCTGGAGGTCACACTGCCAGTAAAGAAATGGCAAAAACCAAGCCCTTGATTTTTGATTCCAAACTTTCTGCACTTTACACCATTTTACAATTGCCTTATGCCTCCCTGTTTTTGGACTTTCGTAGTATTGTTTTTGTAAACTAAGAAGGCTGGCTCTAACTACTGTTAAGCTATTCCTGCTGACGGAGAGTGAAAGATCTAACCATGAGAATACAAATAAAATGTGGACAATGATAATAGGCTGGGAGAAGGAAGTCAGCATTGAAAAAGATCTTTGGAGCCAATCTAATTTACCTCTCTCTTACTAGAGGCAGGAGTTAAGCCCAGCTAGATGATTATGAGTGGAATGATCTCCACAAAACAGACACATTCCTGTCCTGACTTCTGTCTACAGCATCTCAGGACAGAAGGACACTTGGGGGTACAGCTTTGGAAGAGAGATGATTCTTGTCCTAAAGCTTATATTGAGGGAGACCTGTGTATGAGAAAATATACTATTTTTTGTTTTATGCAGTAGAAAGCCATTGATCTGAATAAGAGATACAGAAATTCAGAAGGAGAGATAGTAATCTCTGAGTGGGGGGGGATCTGGAAAAACTTTAAGGAAGAGTCACTTGAGTTAGGCCTTGAAGTATAAGTAGGCTCTGGATGTATAGAGGATAGAAGGCATACTAAGCAGAGAAAAGGGAGCAAAAGTATGGAGGTGACACAGTAAAGTAATGTTAGAGAATGGCAGATAGGTGGGGCTTCAGGATAGGGTGTGGTTAAGGGTGGAAGTGTGGTTAAAAATTATTTTGGATACCAGGTCAGTACTGGATACTGAGGATTTAAATGTATAAAGAATATCAGTGCAGGGGCACCTGCGTGACTCAGTTGTTTAAGCATCTGCCTTCAGCTAGGTCATGATCCCAGGATCCTGGGATCGTTCCCCACATTGAGCTCCTTGCCCAGCATCAGGCTCTTTGCCCAGCGGGCCGCCTGCTTCTCCCATCTTCCTCTGGTCTTCCCCCTACTTGTGCCCTCTCTCTCTCACTCACTCTATCTCTCTCAAATAAATAAATTCTTAGAAAAAAAAAATGTCAGTGCAGAGCCATAGAAGAATTTTCATCAGGGGAGTAATGTGAGAAGAGCAACATTGCTCTTTCTAAAGAAATAAATCCAAATCTTTCTAAAGAAATAAATCCAAATCTCTCAAATCAATAGAAAACCAGAGAAGTTTAATAAGGGGTGAGACTTAATTTCAGGGTTAGGTATCATATTAAAGAATATAATGCAGCTTGTATAAATGAGCCTTACAGGGAACATGCCCAGGATGAGGGGCAGCAAATTCCTTTTTATTTTATTTATTTATTTATTTTTAAAGAAGATTTTATTTATTTATTTATTTGACAGACAGAGATCACAAGTAGGCAGAGAGGCAGGCAGAGAGAGAGAGAGAGAGAGAGAAGCAGGCTTCCTGCGGAGCAGGGAGCCCGATGCGGGGCTCAATCCCAGGACCCTGAGATCATGACCTGAGCCGAAGGCAGCAGCCCAAACCACTGAGCCACCCAGACTCCCCAGCAAATTCCTTTTTAAAGAGCCACGTGTTTGGGGCGCCTGGGTGGCTCAGTGGGTTAAAGCCTCTGGTTCGGCTCAGGTCATGATCCCAGGATCCTGGGATGGTGCCCCACATTGGGCTCTCTGCTCAGCAGGGAGCCTGCTTCCCTT
The DNA here is from genome assembly GCF_011764305.1 of Mustela putorius furo. Lineage (NCBI taxonomy): Eukaryota > Metazoa > Chordata > Mammalia > Carnivora > Mustelidae > Mustela > Mustela putorius. Next base: position 7,797,347 of record NW_025422045.1, on the reverse strand, counting down.
CCTCTCTCTCTGTCTGCCTCTCTGCCTACTTATGATCTCTGTCAAATAAATAAACAAAATCTTAAAAAAAAAAAAAAAAAGGCCACATTTCCCTGAGCCCCATGATGATAGAGCCTTGTGAAGAGAAAGCTTTGTTCTTTTCTTCCCTGCCTCCATTTTCAAATTCTGTGGCTAATCAAGTGGCTAATGAAGCCCAGGAGTGGTCAGGAAGAGAAGGTAGAGCTTGCTGGATTCGTTGTTCCCAGCAGCATTTTTGATTACAGGGGTGCTATCAATTAGAGAACAAAACCTTAGGCTTGAGAACATCAAGCCCATCCTATGTGAATTCCCTCTGCTCTCCTTTTTACCTCACCATTTCTCTATCATTCTATTTTTCCGTATTTTTCTACCCCAGAATAAGAAGGAAATCTTGTCCTCTCCAAGGCCAGCCCAGGCTCCCATATCCTTGGTCTCATTCCCTTCTTATTTTGCCAGTCCCCCGTCCACACCCCTATACTTTCAGTCTCACTTCCTCTATTTGATCCTTCCCCTTGGGCTATAAAACATACTCAAGTTTCCCTTACTTTTTTTCATTGTTCTAGCTTTGTCTAAACCGCCTATTGGTTCTTTGCCCTTCCCTTCCCTGCCAAAGTCCTAGCACTACATTTTCAGTTCCTTCTCACTTCCCCCTTTTGCCATCTGGCTTCTGCCTTATCTCTTTACTGAAACTGCTTTCTTACAGGTGATCTTCTGGGTGACAAAACCAAAGAAAGACCTTTTTCTGTTCTCTTTATTTGGAATTTTTCTGCTGCATTTAATGTTAACCTCCCCCCACTTCCATCTCTGCTTCTTGCTTTTCTTTCTCCTTCTGATACCTAAATTAGGTGTTTCCCACAGATGTATTCTTGGGTCTCTCCCTTTACATTAGTGGTTCTCAAATTGAGATGCTCATAAGAGCAATCTGAGGACTTTTTTTTTTTAAAGATTTTATTTATTTGGCAGAGAGAGAGCACAAACAGGGGGAGTGGCAGGCAGAGGGAGAGGGAGAAGCAGGCTCCCTGTAGAGCAGGGGAAGCCTGACATGGGACTCATCCTGGGACTCCAGGATCATGACTGAGTTGAAGGCAGTGGCTTAACTAACTGAGACACCCAGGCACCCCAACTGAAGGAATTTTTTAAAAGTTTTACTGCTCAGCCCATACAAATCAGTTAAATCAGGATCTTTGGGGGTAGGGCTTAGACATTAGTTTTTGTTTTGTTTTTAAAGCAATCCTGATGATTCCATTGTTCACCCAAGGTTGAAAACTACTGGGTGAAAACTACTGCTCATTCTTTGCGAATCCCTTGGGTTCATCAACCACTCAGGCTTTGGTGCACTCTCTGTCTTTTTTTTTTTTTTTTTTAAGATTTTATTTATTTATTTGACAGACAGAGATCACAAGTAGGCAGAGAGAGAGGCAGGCAGAGAGAGAGAGGAGGAAGCAGGCTCCCTGCAGAGCAGAGAGCCTGATGCGGGGCTCCATCCCAGGACTCTGGGATCATGACCTGAGCTGAAGGCAGAAGCTTTAACCCACTGAGCCACCCAGGCACCCCTCTCTCTCTCTTTTTAATTAAATTCTTAATTTTAATTAACTAACATACGGCTTATGTTAGTTTCAGGCGTACAGCATGATTTAACAATTCTGTACATTTTTCAGTGCTCATCTTGGTAAGTGTACTCTTAAAACTCTTTATCCATTTCACCGGTTCCTCCACCCACCTCCCCTCTGATAACCATCAGTTTGTTCTCTATAGTTAAAAGTCTGTTTCTTGGTTTGTGTGTCTCTTTTTTCCTTTTGTTCATTTGTTTTATTTCTTAAATTCCGCATATAAGTGAGATCATATGGTATTTGTCTTTGACTTATTTTGGTTCGCATTATACTCTCTAGCTCCATTCATGTCCTTGCAAATGGCAAAACTTCATTCTTTTTTATGGCTGAATAATATTCCATTACATATATCAGATATATTCATAAATTCATCTATCAATGGATAAGGGGCTGCTTCTATGTCTTGGCTGTTGTGAAAAATGCTGCTACAAACATAGTCATGCATGTACCCCTTTGAAGTAGTGTTTTTGTATTTTGGGGGTAAATACCCAGTAGTGGAATTACTGAATTATAGGGTAGTTCCATTTTTAATTTTTTGAGGAACCTCCATACTGTTTTCCACAGTGGCTGTACCAGTTTGCGTTCCCACCAGTAGTGCACAGGGTTCCTTTTCTCCACATCCTTGCCAACATTTGTTTCTTGTGTTTTTGATTTTAGCCATTCTGACAGGTGTGAGCTGATATCTCATTGTGGTTCTGACTTGCGTTTCCCTGATGACCAGTGATGTTGAGCATCTTTTCATGTGTCTGTTTAACCTTGGTGCTCTCTTAACCCTTACGTCACAGTTCAGTGTTTGCTGGAATGTCCCACTGAGTTGCCCCTTAAGCACCTCAAAATCAATATGTATAAAATTGAACCCACTTCTCCCAGCCTCTACCCAACTTTCTTCCTGTGTTCTCCAGTTTTTCTTTTTTCATTCTGTCAGTGTTCTCCCAGACGGAGTTAAAAATCTGAGTCATCTTCCTTTTTCCCTTTCCTCGTCTTCTACATCTCAACAATCGTCAAATTCTGTTGATTCTGCTGCTGAGATTACTTCTCCTTCTGTCCCCTCCTCTCCATTACTATTGTCATGTGCCTGTTTTGGGCCCAGCATTTTCAGCTGGCCCTGCTCTTCCTCCTGAGTCTACCGGCTAGTGGATGAGTTCCTTGCTGACAGTGTAATGCTGGCCCTGTTCCTCTCTTGTTCAGAACATCTTGAGGATTCCCTATTGCCTATACTTAACTGTAAAAGATCCTTGATGGTCTGGCCCAAACTCTTACATACTCACTTATGTTGGGTTCCAGGCAGACTAAACATATTTTTTTTTAAAAGATTTTATTTATTTATTTGACAGAGATCACAAGTAGGCAGAGATGCAGGCAGAGAGAGAGAGAAGCAGACTCCCTGCTGAGCAGAGAGCCTGATGTGGGACTTGATTCCAGTACCCTGAGATCGTGACCTGACCCGAAGGCAGCGGCTTAACCCACTGAGCCACCCAGGCACCCCAACATTTTTTTTTAAAGATGTTATTTATTTATTTGACAGACAGAGATCACAAGTAGGCAGAGAAGCAGGCAGAGAGAGAGGAGGAAGCAGGCTCTCCACTGAGCAGAGAGCCTGATGCAGGGCTCGATCCCAGGACCCTGAGATCATGACCTGAGCTGAAGGCAGAGGCTTTAACCCACTGAGCCACCCAGAAGCCCCATTAATAAAAATTTTTTAAAAGTAATCTCTACACTCAACGTGGGAATCAAACTCATAGCCCCAAGATCTAGAGTTGCATGCACTGCTGACTAAGCCAGCCAAGTGCCCTAAACTACTTTTCCTTTCCTTTTCTTCACCTTCAGTATCAAATATTGATATTTTAAAGACTTGATTTAGATTCGATTTTCATAAATCCTGATACCACAGTCTCCCAAGCTACAAGTTATTTCTTTCTCTGGAGCTTCTATGATACTCTTCTTTTATTTTTTACTTTATTTTTTAAAGATTTTATTTATTTGACAGAGATTACAAGTAGGCAGAGAGGCAGGCAGAGAGAGGTGCGGGGAAGCAGGCTCCTTGCCGAGGAGAGAGCCCAATGCGGGGCTTGATCCTCAGGACCCTGAGGACCTGAGTTCCTCAAAAAATTAAAAATGGAACTACGCTATAATTCAGTAATTCCACTACTGGGTATTTACCCCAAAAACACAATACCTGGGCCGAAGGCAGAGGTGTAACCCACTGAGCCATCCAGGAGCCCCACTCTCCTCCTTTTTTATTCTCTCTGCAATGTTGGATCCAAGAAACAAGTTATGATCCACTAAGAATCTAAGAAAACAGTTTTCTCAAAAGGAAACTGATTGTGGAAACTGCTGTGAGAAATCTGGGCAGATACTGTTAATATTTGGTTAAAGAAAAAGAAAGAAGTCCATGTTTGGATTAGGACTGGCAAAGTCATCCTTATGTAGCATTTTCATGTTTTAACATAATACCTTGTCTCTGATGATTCTTTAGATTTGATTCGAACTATCCGGGACCCAGAGAAGCCCAATACTTTAGAAGAACTGGAAGTGGTAACGGAAAGTAGTGTGGAGGTTCAGGAGAGAAATGAAGACGACTATTTGGTTATTATCAGGTTCACGCCAACAGTACCTCACTGCTCTTTGGCAACCCTTATTGGTAAGTTTTTATATACAAATATATTTTTAATTCTAAATTATTTTACTGTTATTGACCCCAAATAACAATTAGTGTCATGTATCACACTTTGTAGTTCACAGAGTCTTTTCAGATGTGTGTCTTCTGTAGCCCTCACAGCCTGTGAGAGAATTTTCCAGATGAGGAACCCGAGACTCAGAGACTTTAAGTGACTTGCTCAGAATCATATAGCCAGGAAATGATGAAGCTGAAGCTCAGACCCAGTTCCCCTGACTCCAGACGTGAGATCTCCTTAGTTATACCATGCTGCTTGTCTTCCCTGTGCGTGCCTACAGTTAAGAGAGTGGGTGTGGGCCAGTCCTCTCCTCAGTTCTGGAGATTGCAGTGGGTGCTGTCAGCTTAACCCTGCTGTCATCACCTTCCTCTCCTTTGCTGCTCTGTTAGCTTCAGTGCAATATGGGCATCAGTCCTAGTGGGAGAGTTCTGTTTTTTTTGTTTTTATTTTTTTAAAGTATTTTTGATGTAGTTTTCTATTTGAGAGGCAGTGTTCCTAATACTTTGGAGTAGTTAGCAGTAAGATATACAAGAGATGTCTTTGAATATATACTACTTTGTTATAGAGAAGATAAAGGAGGGGTGCCTGGGTGGCTCACTCAGTTAAGTGTCAACTCTTAATTTCTGCTCAGGTCCTGTTCTCAGGGTCATGGGATAGAGCCCTGCTCGGGCTCCGCACTGGGTATGGAGCCTGCTAAAGATTCTCTTTCTGCCTCTCCCTCTGCCCCTCTCCCCACCCACTGTCTAAAAACATAAATAAAAATATAGAAGATAGGGGCGCCTGGGTGGCTCAGTGGGTTAAGCCGCTGCCTTCGGTTCAGGTTGTGATCTCAGGGTCCTGGGATCGAGTCCCACATCGGGCTCTCTGCTCAGCAGGGAGCCTGCTTCCTCCCCTCTCTCTCTGCCTGCCTCTCCTCCTACTTGTGATCTCTCTCTGTCAAATAAATAAATAAATAAATAAATAAATAAATAAAAATATAGAAGATAAAAGAAGTTTATTTCAAACCAAATGTTCATCAGTAGAGGAATGCTGAAGTAATCATTGATGATATTTATTAACAACGGAATGCTATACAGCTGTGGAAAAGGTCTCCATGTACTGGTATGGAAAGATCTTTGTGACATACTGTTAAGAAATAAAAACAAGTGTAATATTGCTATATTTGTGTAAAAAAGGGCAAAAACAGAAATTTGTATTTGATTGTGTATACATGAAGAATACATAAGAAATGACTAGCTGTGAATGGCAGTGTGGTAGAAACGGCAGGATGGGGACAGGTTGGGGGTAAGACTTTACTATATACTTTTTTATATTTTTAAGTCTTTGAACTATGCAAATATATTATCTATTTAAAAATAGATACATTTACAAAAATGATTGAAAAGATAAACATTTTATTATTACTTCCATTGTTGTGATTTCTGTTTTTCTCTTCTCACTTGATGATCTGGGATTCCTATTAGTGATTTCCAGCATATAGGCCGTATCTTGAGGGACTAAAGGGTCCACGAATCCATAGATAATATTGTGGTTATTTATTTATTTACTTATTTTTAAGATTTATTTATTTATCAGAGAGAGAGAGAGAACATGAGCCAGGGGAGGGACGGGGGGAGAGAGAATCCTCAAGCAGAGTCCCTGCTGAGCATTGAGCCCAAGGCAGGGCTGGATCCCAGGATCATGATCTGAGCCAAAATCAAGAGTCAGCCATTTAACCTACTGAGCCACCCAGGCGCCTTGATAATACTGTGGTTATTAATATTCCATATTGGAAAAAGCATTTTGAATGCGTACTTATTTTTTTTGTCATTGCATAGTTTCTGAATCAACAGATAACAGAAGTGCTGCTACTCTCTTGATGGGAAGGGGAATATCTTAAAATATTTTTATATATAAGATTTCTTAAAAAGAGGGTCTGTTCCTGTAAGAGCCTTTAGCAAATTGAGTTTTCAAAAAGTAACATTTATTTTGTGCTTTTTCTTTTTTTTTTTTTTTACACATTACAAAAGTAATGTGTTTCTTGGCAATAATTTGGAAACTCCACAAAAGCATAAAGAATGAAGTAAAAATCAGCTGTCATCAAAGAATGTGTGCTCTGGTCTAAAATTTCAGACCTTTGGGGTACCAGTGGGGTCCCAGTGAGTTTGGGTGGCTCAGTGGCTTAAAGCCTTGGGCTCAGGTCATGATCCCAGGGTCTTGGGATCGAGCCCCGCATTGGGCTCTCTGCTCAGTGGGGAACCTGCTTCCCCAACTCCTTGCCTGCCTCTCTATATGCTTGTGATCTCTGTCTGTCAAATAAATAAATAAAATTTTTAGAAAAATAAAAATAAAAAAATAAAATTCCAGCTCTGTCAAGTCTGCCACTTTGTGGCCTTAGGCAAATTACTTAACCTTTCTGACCCTCAGTTTTCTCATCTGTAAAGTAGAGGTAATAACAGTATCAAGAGTTATAAAGGTTAGATAATAGAAAGCATGAAATAGATAAGGAATATTTTTTATTCTTTATTAAATATTAGTTTTTAATTACATAGCCATAGAAATTTGTGCTAATCACATCAGTATATCATAATTTTTATAACCATTTATACCACTTCTAGACTTTTAGAATTATAAATAATACTATGATGAATGACTTTATACATAAATATTTTCATATATCTCTAGTTTTTGCCTCAGGATAAATTCCTTTAATTGAAATTATTGGGTCATATGGTATAAGTAATTTTAAGCCTCTGGGTACATATTAGTAAGTCCTTATGAAAAAATTTCTGCTCTTTGACCCAGGAATTAAGGAAATAATTCCATTAAAGAAAATAGTAACATGTACAGAATGTTTATAGTAAATTTGTAATCATAAAGCCTGGAAGAAACTCTAGTATCTATTAATAAGGAAATGGCACCAACATAATGGGATTTCTTGTTTCTTTTGAAAATGATAAATATGATCGGGCGCCTGGGTGGCTCAGTGGGTTAAAGCCTCTGCCTTCAGCTCAGGTCATGATCTCAGATTCCTGGGATGGAGCACTACATCGGGCTCTCCGCTCAGCAGGGAGCCTGCTTCCCTCTCTCTACCTGCCTGCCTCTCTGCCTACTTGTGATCTCTGTCTGTCAAATAAATAAATAAATAAAATCTTAAAAAAAAAAAAAAGAAAATGATAAATATGATCAAGGAATCAAAGTATCTGTTTGGGAAATGTATGAAAAAACTGGAATGCTAAGTTGCATTTGCATTCTAATTGTAATTATCAAAAAGCATGTTTGTATGGACAAAGATTGAGAAAACCCACGAAATAAAAGTAACTCTAAAGACACCGAGATCTGGTTATGGTAGCTACTTCAGATCTGTCCACTCCTTGAACAAAGTGTTGTCAGGTTTTTGAGGGCCCTTTTAATATGAGTTTCAGTTAAGACCCTTGGCTTTTTAGAAGTGAGTATACTAGTGTAGTAACCGTATTCAGTCAACGTGATTAGAAAACTCAATGAAGATAGCCCTCTTTCTGGCATCTGGGAGGCATTTCCTATGAGCAGGTAGTGCGAACCAGCAGAAGGCACCTGGATATGCATTCCAGCCCGACTGCTTAGCTCATCACCTACTTAGAGTTATCCTGGTAAGTAATTGCAAAGACAAGGAAGACTCAAAGGAAATGAGTGGGTAAGGCAGAGAAACTAGCTAATAGCCATTTGTGTTGACTTAGTCCAGACAAGAATAGCTGAAGGCAAGTCTGGTCCAATATGAATGGCATAGGATTTGGAGTCAGAAGGTCTATATTTAGCTCACAGCTCTCTGCTATTCAGACAAATCATTTATCATGGTTCCTGGTTGTAAAATGAAAATGATCCGATAGTAATAGCTAATATTTATTAAATGCTTTTTATGTACCAAGTCCTATTTTAGGCACATTGCATAATAATTTATTTACCACTTGTAACAACCCTATATGTAGGGGTACTATTATAATATTTACTTTACAGATGGGGAAACTGAAGCTCAGGAGAGGTTAAGTAACTTGCCTAGGCCCCCATAGCTTGTATATAGTAGACTGCTTTTGAACCCAGACTATCTATCTCAGTAACACTGTACTGCCTCTCTTGAGGATATTGATGGTCAAGAAAGTGCTTTGTGAATTGTGAAATGGTTGTTATATACTATGTGGCTAAAACACCTACCAGCAGTGAGTAGAACACATGAGGAGGCTCAGATGATACACAGGTAACAAATTAAAGAGACAGTGTGGGGGGCAGAGGGAAGAGAAGAGCCCTCCAGATATGTTTTAAGGCAGATCTTCTAAAGGGGGACCCTCTTACAGAAACTATATATTGTCTATAGAGTTCTCTAATATTTATTATGGAATTACTGTGTTTTAGACTCTAAGTGCTTTGAAACACTTCCTGTGCATAAGAACAGTTTGACTTATCTTTTTGTGTCTAGGGGTGTAGATTTAGATACAAATTCCTTCCTTGTTTTGAGGTGGGAGAGAAGTGGAACATGGACACACTGAGGGTCTGTTCTAAGCTGAGTTTTAATTTCTCTTATAAGTCTCAACTGGGGGATATATATATATATATATATGACTTGGCATTGGGTGATAAACTGAAGTTCAGAGGATCTTGTTTTAGGGAACTCTATTTGTATATTTCAGGCATAGAAGATTCCAAATTTGAGAAGATCCTTGTGGTCCTTTTAAGAGGCTCTTATTTGGTTTTACATTTTTACATGATCTGGCCTGTTCTGAGTGTTCAATAAAGTTAAATGAGTGAATTGACCTTTGCTCGAAGGTAAATTGATGTAGTAGAAAGGAGATAGGCTTTGCAGTGGTCTTGGGTTTTAGTCTCAGCTACCACTTTACTAGCTAAGTGACTTGGGCAAATTACATTGTGACCTTAGTTTCATAATTTGTAGAATGGGTTTGGTAATACCGTGGCTCACTGGATTAGTTGAGGAATATGTAAGACTGTATATATTAAAGTTGCTAGCATGGTGCCTGATTCAAAGGAGACCTACACTGGATTGAGCCAAAGCTGTTTCCAGCTACTGTTTTGTATGGAGACACCTACATACAGCTGTATACTTTTTCAGGAATTGATAAGAGAAGAGATAATTAGGGCCTTTCCTTTTTTCCCTCTACAGGGCTGTGCTTAAGAGTAAAACTTCAACGGTGTTTACCGTTTAAACATAAGGTAAGGAAGATTTTGTTGTTTTATAACAGGTTTATTGAGATTTAATTCACATTTCACACAACTCCCCTGTTTAAATTGTACAGTTTAATGTTTTTTTGTCTATCCACTGAAATGTGCAACCATCACTACTATCACTTTTTTTTTTTAAAGATTTTATTTATTTGAGAGAGTGTGAGCAATCATTAATAGGGGGTGGGCAGAGGGAGAGGGAAAAGGAGACTCCTTGCTGAGGAAGTCCAACTCAGGCCTCAATTCCAGGACCCTGGGATCATGACCTGAGCTGAGGGCAGCTGCTTAACCAACTGAGCCACCCAGCTGCCCCAGTTTTAAGACATTCTCATCACTTCAGTAAGAAACCCCATAACCATTTCCTGAAACCTTCCTCCATCCCCAGGCAACCACTGATCTCCTTTGGACTCTATAGATTTGCTTATTCTGAATGTTTAATTTAAATGGAATCATACAGTTTGTGGTCTTTTAGACTGGCCTCTTTCGCTTAAAATATTATTTTCAGAATTCATCCATGTCCTAGCATGTGTCAGTCTTTCTTCCCTTTTTACTGCCTTATATGATTCCATTGTATGGATATACCATAGCTTGTTTATCTATTGACTACTGGATGGACATTTGGGTTGTTTCCACTTCTTGTCTATTATGAATAATGCTGCTATGAACATTCATGTACAGGTTTTCACTTGGGGATGTTTCATCTTCCCTCCACCTAGGAGGGGAATTGCTGTGTCTTTTGCAAACTAGATTTAACTTTTGAGGCATTGCTAGACTGTTTTCCATAGCTGCTTTACCATTTTACATTCCCACCAACAGTGTATGAGGGTTCTTACACTTCTGTATTAATATTATCTGTCTTTTTCATTATAGCCATTCTAGCAGGTTGGAAGTGATAACTTGTGGTTTTGATTGCCATTTCCCTGGTGCTAACAATGTTGAACATATTTTCATGTGAAAAAGTTTAAAAGCAAGGAAGAACCACTAAGAAAGGGCCACAAGTAATCTTTCAGATTTAGAGTCTTCTATGCCTGCAAGGTACCAAGCCCACTGTGTGGTCTCCCTGAAGTATAGTTAGTTCATACAGGAATAACAGGGTAAATGCCTGACTTTTTCCCTTTATTTACCATTTTTCAGAGTTGAGTCATGCGTAATTTTAAACCAAAGTAAATGAATATGGAGTGATTTTATATCTGTTCCTTTGTTTTCTGGAATAAGAGTTAGTATTATGCCTCTAGCCACTAGAGGAATTCATATGGTATTTTTCGCAGGGATGGAGCAGAGGGAGAGAAAGAATCTTTTTTTTTTTTTTTTTTTTAAGATTTTATTTATTTATTTGACAAACAGATCTCAAGTAGGGGGAGAGGCAGGCAGAGAGAGAGAGAGAGAGAGGAGGAAGCAGGCACCCTACTGAGCAGAGAGCCCGATGCGGAGCTGGAGCCCAAGATCCCAGGATCATGACCTAAACCTAAGGCAGAGGCTTTAACCCACTGAGCCACCCAGGTGCCCTGAGCAAAAGAATCTTAAGCAGGCTCCATAATAGCAAGGAGCTCGGCGTTGAGCTAAATCTCACAATCCTGAGACCATGACCTGGGCCGAACTCAAGAGCTGGGGAGCCACCCAGGTGCCCCAAGGTGTTTTTTTTTTTTTTAAGTCTATTCTATATGACCTCTAGGGTCTCTTAGCCATAATAAAGTAAGATTTTTTTTTTCACTCTTGAAAGTAGCAAAATAATTGTATAAGAATTAGTTCATACACTCCAGTGTTCTCTGGGGAGTAGACATGCCTTTATCATATAGCATGCTTTATTTGTCACAGGATTTTGTGGGTTTGTCTCAGAAGGTCTAGTTCTTGGAAGTTAGCTAATCTGGGGGAATGAAGCAGGGCCAGGAGGTTTAGCTTAACCAATATTATACTTGAAATTAAATTTAGCAAGATAATAGTTTAATGAGAAAAGGAGGATACTGAAAACTATATTGTGATCCCATTTTTGTAAAATAAGCAAAGAAAAGAAACTTACAACTTTGGGGTGTATAAAATCTGTATTCCATTATGTAGGTATGGAGAAAAATATGGAAGAAACTACACTAGATTATTAGTATGGCTTTTCTTGGTGCTTGGGGCAGAGAGGAAGTTTAGATATTTTAGGTACTGATTTGGGAGGAAGAGATAGAGTGTAGAGTAGAGAGATCCATTCCATGAGTAAAATATGTATGAGATCTCATTTGTGTAAAATTTTATTTGTGTGTATTCATTAAAGAAGGTGATTAATGGGAATACCCCCTGCAGGCCTTCCGCAGGTGACCAAAATTAAAAATTTACTAATTTCAGGATGCCTGGGTGGCTCAGTCGGTTAAGTGTCTACCTTCAGCTCAGGTAGTGATCCCAGGGTCCTGGCCTGCTTCTCCTCTGTCTCTCTCTGTCTCTGTCTCTGTCTCTCTCTCTCTCTCTCTGTGTCTCTCATGAACAAATGAATAAAATCTTTAAAAAAAAAATCTACTAATTTCAGTCCCTGTTTTGGAGGGATTTGTCACTAAGTCATTAGTGTTAAGAAAACTATTTGGGCTTTCATTCCTAGACTCTTTAGTCTACTGTGCATTCCACTTTACTTGTCACCTTAGAGTGTTCTAAGTATTTTGGTTTTAATATTTTTTTTCTTCCTAGTTGGAAATCTACATTTCTGAAGGAACCCACTCAACAGAGGAAGACAGTAAGTCAATCTTGACCCATTAAAAAACAACTTCAGATAGTACTTCACTTTGGATACTGGTATTCAGCTATCCAAGTATCTTTGGGTCATTTGCAAAAAAGTGAAGAATTAGTTATTAGCTCTTCTATGAGGTGGGGAAGCATAGGTTTTTCAAGAAAATAATTTTTCAGTAGGACTCTAGGTGAACCAGAGGCAGGCCCTGTGAGTATTGGCTGGTTTTGACGAGTAGCTGCACCTCTCTAAAAGATATCCAGCTTTAGGGACCTTGACTTACAAACTCTAAAGAGGGCTTGATTTTTTTCTTTGGTGCAGGGTAGAGAGCTATGTACTTGAAATTGAAATTGAAGATCTAGAAAAGAATATGGACATTTCTCTTTTGAACTCTTATGTTGAGAGTGCTTTTAGCAAATTATAGACAGATATTATGGGCCAATACCTTTATTATATCAAGAGCCATGCAAACTCATTAAAAAATAAAACACGCAGTAGATTAACAGAGATGGACAGAAAATTCACAGAATAACTAATAGATAAACATGGGGAAATGTCCTCTCACTATTTATCAATATATGATAAAAGTATAAAATATGCAAATTATAAAATATGCAAATTGATAAAATATGCAAATTATAATAATGAGCTGTTTTTCACCTACTGTTTTATATGTGTGTATGTTTGTTTTTATTAATAGTACTAGTTGTTTTTTGCAAACTGATAACTCATGTATTGTTGGTAAAAAATGTTGGGAAGTAATTCAGTGATAAGAATCAAACCATAAAAAAATATTCAGACCCCTTGATCTAATAATGCCACTTTTAAGAATCTTTCCAAAAAGAAGTCTATATATATATAAGGGTGCTCCATGTAGCATAGTCTTCATAATTAATTTAGAAGGCTTGAGATTTTGGCTGTGTTAAATAACCCTGTAGTTTGAAAAAATAGGCTTAACAGGGGAAAATAACAGTTTTCAAAATTGTATCTACTCTTTGCTCTATATGGGAATAGTGTATATGGACAAAGACTAGAAAGAAAGAAATGAAAATAGTTGTGTTAGAGTAGTAAGGATTTAGGGGGTATTTTTCCTCTGTAAGTCTCCCTTCTAGAACTTAAAAAAGTGAGCCAGCTTTAAGTTATCAAGGAGTTCAATTTTACTTAAAGGGCTAATGAAATTTTTGTCTGTCACTATATGTTGACACAGTCCCTCTGCTAACTTTTGTCTGTGTTTTGCAGTCAACAAGCAGATAAATGACAAAGAGCGAGTGGCAGCTGCAATGGAAAACCCCAACTTACGGGAAATTGTGGAACAGTGTGTTCTGGAACCCGACTAATATCTGTTCTAAGAGCCACTTACCTTTAATTGTTTGATATATTTGTTTAAATTCTTTGTAAAATGTAAAAGACTCATGTTTAATACATAGGTGATTTGTACCTCAAGGCATTTTTTTTAACGGATGATTTGCAAGCAAGATATAATTATAAGCAGTACCTAGTTTGTTCAGTGGATAACATTCTCAGGATTTGTAACACTTAAATGATCAGACAGAAAAATATTTTCTAGTAATTATGTGTCAGATGACTTGCAATTTTTTGGCGCCTCTTCTGATACAACTACTTTTCATGTCAAATATTTACTGTGCCCAGATGTATTCAATTTAAATCATTACTGTAGAATAAATAAAATAGACATGATTCTTGTAATGATGTACCTTAGAATGTTTACGTTGAATTGTAAATCTTAGGTAAATGTCAACTCTAAAAGGTATCTACATAATAATCAGAAATCTGAGAACCAGGAAGAACGCTTAAAAGCTGGCGTAGGCTCTGCCTTGCTTCAGGGAGTCCTGGACTCATCTGTAGATAAGGATTGAATGTGGAGCTGGCCAGATAATATACATAATTTTGAAGATCAAGAAATCCCCTAAAGAAGTTTGGGTTAAACCAAACTAAATTTATGGTTTCTTCTTTATTTGAACTTTGTTCATTTGGGGGCTGATTATCATTTGAGATATAACAGGTTGTGGAAGGCGGCCTCCGAGTGTTCCCCAATGATCTTCCGTTCCTGGTCTCCATGCCCCTATATAGTTTCCTTCCAGATTGAATCAGAGCTGGTAGGTGTGGCTACTCAATAGTCAGAGGGGACAGTGTGTGACTTCTGAGGCTGATCATAACAGGTGTTGTTGCATTCATCTTGATTTCTCGAATCTCTCACTCTGTGGGCATCCGGCTACCATGTCATGAGAACACACGAGCAACTCTGTGGAGAATTCCACAAGGGAGGAATTCAGGCCTTGCACCAACAACCAGCACCAATTTACAAACCATGTGAGTGAACCGTATTAGAAGTGATACTGCAGCCTCAGTCAAGCTGATATCTTGACTGGAACTCCACAAGACCCTGAGCCAGAACTGTCTAGCTAAGCCCCCCAAATTCCTGACCCAGAGAAGCTGTGAGCAATAATAAATGTTTATTGTTTATACCACTAAGTTTGGGGGTAATTTGTTATATAGCATTAAGTAACAAATAGGTTTTTAGAATGGAATTCTTCTGCCTCAAATTTAATTGAGGATACAAAGGGGAAAATGGGAGAACTTCTTCCTTGGCTCTTGAACCCCTTTATCCACTTCGAGAGTATATGTTTTGAAAGAACAGTGGTTTTTATAAGAAGATTAATGAAGAGGTTTTTTTGGATAAAACTGTTGCCGTGTTGAGTTCCAGCCCCCATTTTGGTGGAGGAGTAGGGAAGGGACAACTTCTACCACTGCCTGCTGAGGGGAATTCCAAGGGGACAACTTAGAGAGTTTGGAAATGTATTCCTTGCAGTTGGGGGAATCCAGTAAACTGGTGCTTGACTCGGGCCCGAGGAAAAAGGTGAAAGTGGACTGAAGGCTGGACCAAAGGCAGGCTGATTTCCTGCCTGGGAAGTTTAGAGTGCAAGAGAGAGGCAAAGTCAATGACTCTGATGACAGAGTCCTCAGGACAAGAAATGCATGACTGTTTCTCATGGACTGTGCTTTGGGGTCGTATTTGACATTGTCCAATTGGCCATCAGCAGAGATGAGGAGACCTCCACAGAAAGGGTCTGAACATGTCCTGCCTGGTGCCCAGGAACTGAGGAGAGAGGACAGCAAGTGAACAGCAAAGTGGGGGCAGATGCATTTGCCAGGGTCAAGGGGTGCAGCAGGACCCTCTGGTAAGCTCATGAAGGTACCGACCTAAGAGAGAGAGCCAGCCCTAATCTCCAGGCAGGCCCAGAGAGCACAAAGTCAACCAGCTAAGTAAGAACTCTCCTATCTGGAATGTTCCCTTATCAGCCTCTAAGGCAGTGGTAGACTAACTAGCAAGCAGGGGGACTGGGGAGGAGGAATGGACTGTATCCCATTGCTCTGATACAGGTCTCAAGCCTGAAGCAGGACCCAAATTATCCAAAGAGATAATGCCAAGTTTGTAGTTTTGACTATGAGATGTGACCAGATTCTTTAATGCAGTGAGATTTTATGATTGAAGGTGACGGGAAGACTTCGTCTGACAGAAATCATCTGTCTGCCCAGATCTTCACCACTGGGCAGAGGAAGATCATACTTTCAACAAAGTGTCAAAGGATAGTAGGGGACAAAAATAGAACGAATTCTTCTATAACATACTGGTTCTAGAAGTCCTGTGGAAACCGTCTCGGTTTCTGCTAAGTCTGCACTGCCTCAGCCCAGCTTTTGCCCCACGTTCTCCCTCTCCCTTGAGATTACGAAAAATGCTGCTATCTGGAAAATTAAATGTTGTGGGATCAGAGCACTAGCTTTGTGGAAATGTCACTATTGATCCCTGATCTTTCGCTATGAAAGTTCTCATTGGCTTCTCGCTTTTTTCCAGGTCATTAGACATCTGTCCCCCTAGCCTACATAAATAGATCCACAAGTAATGGAGTGTTGCTGATTTTAGTCATCACTGTAATCACTTCCTCCTGAATTATCAATCCACCAGAGTTGGTCTGAGCACCAACACCCAGTTGCTTGCTTCATGACCGTCTGCAGGCAAAGGCCAGGGCCAGAGCAAAGTGTACCTGATGTGTACCCTGTCTCACGTTCTCCCAGGCAGCGCACACTTGCGTATTTACATGTGCTTTTTGACCGGCTATCTGCTTCTGAAAGATAGGGTAGGTATCATCAGAGTGCAAGAGAGAGAAGAAGCTCTGAGACTAATAGCCCAGGGTCAAATTCACAGCAGTCCTCAATTTTGACCTTCTCTCATCACTAGAGCCTTGATGGTCTGGGAAACCCAGGAAACCATAGCTAGGGTTAGAGGAGGAGGGCTGTCTTTCTAGTCCCTTCTTAAGAGACGCTGTTACATGAAAAGCTCGTTGCCAGTTTCAGGTGGCTGGAATCTAATGGAGTCGAGATCCCTAGTGTATGCTCTCTCCAACTCACACACTTACTCCCTGGTGCTCTCATCAACAGATACCTCAGTGAGCCCTCTTAGTACTCAGCACTCTCAGGCGCTGAGGGTACAAAGATGGACTGGCTATTCTCTGTCCCCTTGAAGCTTGTACTTAACCAACCTCAGCCTTTAGCCCCTCTGCTGCAGGCAATGAATGATGCTGGCCCATGATGCTGGTCTCTTCTAGTGCCTGAGCTTGGCTTAACCGGGTAAACACACAGGCTAGACAGCTAGAAGCAAAGACAAAGTCATTCCTTAAGGACTGTTGAATGAGGAGACCTCTGACATGCAGCCAGAAATGGGTCGTTGCTGTAGGGCTCCCATCCTGCTGGTCCTGCTGCTCTTGGAAGTTAGATGTGACTGCCATGTCTCTGCTGCTGCCAGAACAATCTCTCTTCTCCCTGCTGTTCCGTGTGACTCACTCCAACTTCAGAGCCCTAGATGAGGTCTCTAATGCCAAAGGCTTCGTGTATGCCCTGAGTGCCAGGGAGGTGGGAGAAAGGAGTGGCTGGCCTCATGTGGTGGGAGGGAGCTCCCCAGATTCATTAAGAGGTACCACTGACTAATGTCCCCTACATTAGTAATATACTTAGATGAGTTTGTACTTAATCACAACAGCATCTACACACAAGTGCAAAGCAGAGGCACATACATTTGCAAGATGTATTATCTAGTCCCATCTCTGGCTGGGTCAGCAAACTTTGCTCGGGAAAGGTCCAGATGGTACATAGTTAGGTTTTGTGTCTCTGTTACAGCTTTTTGGCTCTTCTCTCGTCCCGCAAAGGCAGCCATAGCAAGATGTAAACGAGTGACTGTTGTTGTGTTCCAGTAAGATTTTTTTTATGGATGCAAATCTGAATGTCATTTAATTCTGTGTATCATGAAGTACTACTCTTTTGTTTTTTTCCAACCACTTAAAAATATAAAAACCATTCTCAAAAGCCAAAACCCAAACCAAAAAGAACCATTCTCAGCTGGAGGCTTGTACAAAAGCAAGTATCAGGAAGAATTTGGCCTGTGGGCCATTTGCTGGCGCCTCCCCGGATCTGGAGGAATGATTCATAACCTTTTTGGAAGGTCTCTGACCTCTTTGAGAATCTGATAAAAGGTAGGGAACTGATCCTTTTCCTTTTCCGAAAGGAAAAAAGTACTCACATGATACTTGGTGTGTGACTTCAGGACTGTATGGATTTGCTAAGGAGTTTAGGGGAGGTCAGGTTTATAACTCTGGTCTGCAAGTAATGTTGCCTTAGCATTTGGGCTTCCTGTTCTTTCAATAATTCCTCAAAGCCCTGGGCTTCACAGCTGTGACTGGGAGCCACTACCTTGTTAGATCATAGCAAATAATCGAGAAGCTTTCTTAGCTCTACCACAAAGCAACTGCTTTGTTACCCAAACTGCAGATGTCTCCAGCAGGATGCATCAGATGTCTCCAGCAGGATATTAGCTGTAACTGGGGAGGACTGTTTTTAGGAAGGCGAAGGATTGCTATAAAAACTGCATTGCACCGAGAGCCCACTTGGTGCCCCTTGTGTGTTAATACAGTGGCAGAAAACAAGCCAGTGCACCAAGGGTTGAAACACATCACTGATGCATTGCTACTGGAGACACAATTTTTTAAATGCTGCTGGTGGGTCCTGAATATTTATTATGTTATTCCTTATCTATTTTTTGTCTATAGGAAGTATTTCAAAATTTTTTTTTTTTTTTTTTTTTTTCTTTTGGTAAATCCACTGGATTTGGCCTGGGCCATAGGTTGTCCCTGACTCAGGTTAGACTGCCTATCTGGCAGAGGCCAACTCAGTCC
The DNA here is from genome assembly GCF_011764305.1 of Mustela putorius furo. Taxonomy (NCBI): domain Eukaryota; kingdom Metazoa; phylum Chordata; class Mammalia; order Carnivora; family Mustelidae; genus Mustela; species Mustela putorius. Next base: position 7,778,914 of record NW_025422045.1, on the reverse strand, counting down.
ACTCGCTAACTTATTTGGGCCAGATGTACTAAGGGAAGGGGTAGCAGTTGCTGTACGGGGTGTGAGGTTCTCTTCGAGTACTATTATCACACAGACCTTTGCCCCTCGCAAAGGAGGTGGTTCAGAGCACAGACCGTGGTCCCAACAGGCCACCTTGCTCTAATTCTGGTCTTAGCCACTTGGGTGGCTGTGTGACCTTAGGCAAGTTACCTAACCTCTCTGTACCTTAGTTCTCTCATCTGTAAAGTTAGGTTTTGAGAGGGCTGTTAAGAGGATTAGTAGGCAGTGCTGAACACAATGCCTGGAACATAGTAAATGCTTTATTATAGTGTATACTAAACGAAAATAGGGCCCCTTGGTGGCTAAGTTACTTAACGGAGGGACCATTTTCGTCGCCAGCTGGGTGCAATCACCTTGGCGAGCACTAGGTGGCAGCAAAGCATGACTCCTTAGTGTCAGTTTTCAGGTTTCCAGCCGATCAGTTAGGAGCAAGACAGAGCACGGCTTGCTGAGCTTCAGCAGACCACGGGGGTCGCAGCACCTGCCCAGCAGCGCTCCCCGCTACCCCCCACCCCAGGGCGCCCTCGCCACCCGGCTGCGCTAAATGCTACACCATACTGGGCGCTTTGCCTTAATTCTGACTGGGGTGATTATCACGGAGGACTTCTTAGATGTGAAATTACCTTGCCAGAGGTTATGAGTAATTTTGAGGCTTTTGATATATTGCTGAATTGCCCACTGAATTGTACTATCGACATCCTATCAAGAATGGGGGTTTGTGTCTCTGTCGCACATTAATATTGGGCATTGTTACTTTATTTATTCGGGGGAGGGTATTATTTAAAAAAAAATCTTAGCCCTAGGTGGAAGATTTTTAAATGCTACCTTTTTTTCCATTCACATTTTTTTTTTTTTTTTGCTAAAGTTAAACATTCAAAAATATTTTTATTGGGATTTTAAAAAAAATTCCCATTTATATCTTTTGCCCATTTTCCTATTGACATGTTCACTTTTTATTTATTTTTATTTTAAAAGATTTTATGTATTTATTTGAGAGAGAGAGGGAGAGAGCAGGAGCACGGGGAGTGCGGAGGGAGAAGCAGACTTGCCACTGATCAGGGAGCCCCAGGTGGACCTTGATCCCTGGTACCTGGATCATAACCTGAGCCAAAGGCAGATGCTTAATCAACCAGGTGCCCCTGAGATGTTCACTTAAAACAAACAAACAAAAAAACCTATACAGTATGGGTTTTAGCATTTTCTGTCATAATACTGCAAATATGTTTCCCAGATTTTTGGTTGCATAGGAATGTTCAATTAATGTCTACTAACTAATGTAAACTAAACTAACATATTAATAAATAGAATGAATTAGTTTTTGAATGAGTAACGCCCTCAGGTGGTTTAAACATCAAAAAACATGGTCTGAAGTATATGGTGAAAAGATTCCTTCACAACCCTGTCTACCGGTTTTTACCCTTCCCCAATAGGTTTCATGGTTATTTTGTTTATTTATTTATTTTTAAAAAAGATTTTATTTTTTTATTTGACAGAGAGAGATCACAAGTAGGCAGAGAGGCAGACAGAGAGAAAGGAGGAAGCAGGCTCCCTGCTGAGTAGAGAGCCCGATGCAGGACTCGATCCCAGGACCCTGAGATCATGACCTGAGCCGAAGGCAGCAGCTTAACCCACTGAGCCACCCAGGTGCCCAGGTTTTGTGGTTATTAATCTCTTGTTGCTCCACTCAGTTTTTATGCCTATAACAGCCAATATAGATATATATATATATCTGTGTGTATATATATATGTACATATATATCTGTGTGTGTGTATATATACATATATGTGTGCATATATGTATGTATATATATGCACATATATACATATACAATATGTATATAAATGTATACATATATACACACAGAGATATATATGTACATATATATATATACACACACACACACTTTTGGGCACAATTTGTAGCATACATCCTGCCAGACACACTATTTTATGCCTTGCTTTTTTTTTTTACTTAACAGTGTATCTTTGAGATATAACCATAACAATCTACAAAGAACTTCCTCATTCTTCACTGTGTTACAGGGTTCCATTATATGTATCATATTTTATTTAGCAAGGCTCCTATTGATAGACATTTAGATTATTTCTGTTATATGGCTATTACAGACCAGGCTATAATGAACAACCATTTATATACCTCATATCATACATTTACAAGTAGATCTCTAGGATAAATTTTTGAAAATGGGATTGTTGGATAAAGGATCTATGCATTGACATTATATAGATACTGACAAATTGCCCTCAGTAGCGATTGTGCCAGTTTGCACTCCAATGGATGAAAGTCGTCATTGCACTGCACGGTAGCCAAATGGGGCATTTTCCAACTTTTAGATTTTTGTTAAACTGACAGGTGAAAAATTTTATCTCAGTGGAATTTTAGTTAGTATTTTCCTTAGCAGGAGTGAGGTTATGCACCATTTTTATATGAGTTAGAGATATTTTCTTTATGAAATGAGTTAGAGGTATTTTCTTTGATGTGAACCGTTTACTACATTTGTCCATTTTTCTGGTTAATCTTTTTCCTAATGATTTGTAGGAGATCTTCAAAAATTAGTGATAGATGTTGCAAGTTTTTTTTCCAGTTTGTTACTGACTTTTGATTTTTCTCATTTTTTATTGCCATGAATATTTTTCTTTTTCTTTTTTTTTTTTTAGTGCTTTCTTCTTCGTGTGTTTCTTGTTTTGTTTTATTTTTATGTGATTGAATTTATCAATCTTTAATTTTATGTATCCTGGATTTTGGGTCATAATTAGAAAGATTGTCTTCTCTCCAAGGTTATAAAACATTTTTCCTATGTTCATTTTTAATACTTTAATGATTTTAATTTTTAGTATTTCAGTCTTTGAGCCATTTGGGATTTATACTGATATACATAAGGAATGGACCCAATTCTCTTTTTATCCACATGACTAATTATTGTCTTGGCACCCTTTGTTGAACGGTCCATCTTATCCATGGCCGTTATTTCCAAATCTTACTTTATGAACCATGTAATCCTATTACTTTTTAAAAAGATTTTATCTATTTATTTGAGAAAGAGAGAGAGAGAGAGAGCATGACGGAGGGGGGAGGGGCACACAGAGGGAAAAGTAGGCTCCCCACTAACCTGGGAGCCTGAAGTGAGGTAATCCCAGGACCTTGGGATCATGACTTGAGCCAAAGGCAGACACTTAACTGATTGAGCCACCTAGGCATCCCTGGTCACATTATTTTTTATAATGAGAAATGTAAAACTTAATGTCTAACAATAGGTAAAGTATTAACTAAATAATACTACATTCTTTTAATGGATTCAGTGTTTTCAAAGACTTGTTCATTCCATTGGAGAATTCTCAAGATAAGAGAGAAAAACAAAATATAAAATAATCTATGCCAAATGATCCCAATTAAAAACAAAGGAGTGTATTTACATATAAAAATGGCTAGAAGCAAATATATTAAAAATTTAAGAGTAATTGTCTCTGCCTCAAAACAATTTATTTGAAATGAATATATTTTCTTTTAATAATACGATAACCCCTAATAAATGTTACTAAACATACACACACACATCTTATGGCATGTGTCTCCTTCATAAAACCATTTTTAAAAAGTGTATTTTTAAGGTGAGAGGTAAGTAAAATAAAATGTTATTTCCCCCCTTGGAGAAATTTCCTTTGATTCTATCCAAACTTCTAGGGCCTAGTACTGTATCACACTGCTCATTTTCTTGGTTATCCTGAGCCTGTTTTTTTATTTCTTATCTTCTTAGGTGCCCCCTAAGTCTCCCACAGCTCTTGGTACAGTGTTTCCTTGGTGAATTACTTCAGGTTCACCTTGGTCATAATGAAGGGTTTCAGCTTCACACAGGGTTTCAGCCTTTGGCATTTCACAGAAGGGATGTCCATTGAATGATGGGTGAGACCTGACCTTTAATCCTGGTTCTGCCCAGATAGAAATGAACTCGGATAAAAGTCACTTCCCTTGCTTTGGGTTTCCTTCTTCCTTCTATAAAATGAAAGTGTTAGATAGTCCCTAAGGTTCCTTTCGGTTTAAATTTCTACCTATTAGAAGCCATAGTGGGTTCTGGCTCTCTGAGGCTTCCAAGGATTTATTAACATCCTTAACAACCACAGACATGATTAATGTTGGGCCTGGTCCACAGTTGTGAATCTGTTGATTTTTACAGAATTGAGAATAATTTTTTTAAAGACTTTATTTATTTATTTATTTGACACAGAGAGAGAGATCACAAGTAGGCAGAGAGGCAGGCAGAGGGCGGGGTTCGGAAAGCAGGCTCCCCATTGAGCAGAGAGCCCCAAGAGGGGCTCCATCCCAGGACCCTTAGATCATGACCTGAGCCAAAGGCAGAGGCTTTAACCCATTGAGCCACCCAGGTGCCCTGAGAATGATTTATATAGCAAAGAATGATTTATATATCAAAGAGTGATTTATATAGCAAAGTTTATTGTTTGTTGTTGCCTTTAAGGAGTGTGTGCTTCTTTGGTGATGGTGGTGGGGGGGTGGATGTTGTTATTTCTGTTTTGATATAGCTAATTAAGCTAAATTGGGTCACATCATCTGAGTCTCCTTGTCACTGGATTCCTGAGGCTGTCATATCAGTGTTCTGTGGCTACGTCAAGGTGAAATCTGCTCAGATGAGTCAGAATATACAATGAATACGTATGCCAAGCTCAAGGTTGCCTTGCAGGGTGAAATTTACCAAGTTGCGGAGGATTGCTGGACCTTCATTTCCCCAAGTGAAATACATGGTTACAATTGGCGAGTGTGGGAACTCTAATCCTACTACTTGATTTTCTAGGTGAAAAAATAGTGGGAAGGTGTTGAGTGACCTATCCACACTCACACAGCATGGAAAACTCAGAGTCAAGACTGTGGGCTTAGGATGTATGGAAAGAGGTCTGGATTCCAACCGAGGATTTGCTGATAATCAGCATGATTTGGGCAAGTCATTTTGCTGCACAGATTAAAGTGAATTAAAATAATAAAATGTGAAACTTTCTAGATTATTTAATTATTTCGTAGACTAAAATATGGGCTAAGTGGGGTGCCTGGGTGCTCGGCGGGGAGCCTGCTTTCCCCTCTCTCTCTGCCTCCTTGTAATCTCTCTGTCAAATAAAAAATAAAATCTTTAAAAAAAAAATATGGGCTAAGTATATTGACAAAGGATTCCCCTGGTTAAAAAAAAAAAAAAGGATGTAATAGGACATGAGAAACAAGATATGATTCAATTCATTCTTTCATTTTCATCAGTTTCTGAAAGATATTTACATCCTACTAGGTCTTCACATTAGTGATATTTAATATTCTTAGCAATATTTTTTCCTCTTTGTAAGGTTTAGTAAAATAATGCAAGCCCTTTAATGAGTGCTGTTATTGAGCAGAAACGAGGCTGAGGAAGCAAGATGGAGCTCTAAGAACCTCAGTGACCATTAATAGGTCTACAAGCTTAATGAACATTAATGGCACTAAACACGATATTTATTAATTATTTTTTGGAATGAAGAAGCCTCTACAGATACAAGCTTACATCCTCAGAGCAACTTCTGTTGTACATATTTGTTTTATTAATTAATTACTAGTTTTCTTTCATCACAAGAGTAATATCGAAGCTTAGCAAAAAACGTTCAGAAAGTATAAAATGAAAACTAAAAGTGTCCTTTTCTGCCCACTCCCCAAAGACAACCAGCTTCAACAATTTGTATTTTTAGTTTTTCTGCCAATCACCATAATAAATGTTATGTTTTACTTTCTCCAACTTTTGGGTTTGAAAACCTCAGACTTACAAAGAAGTTGCGAGAAGAATTCATCTAGATTTATCAGTTGCTAATAGCTTGCCATGGTTAGCTTTCTCATACTCTACAAAAACACATTCTCCTTTTTGCTGAACCATTTGTGGAGCAGCTGTAGACTTACTGCCATTTCTCCTCCAAATACTCCAACATGCATGCCCCAAGAATAAGGCCATCCTCTTCCATAACCACAATGTAATTCTCCACTCGGAAGATGTAGCATTGATAGATTACATAATGAAGTGTCCATATTCACATTTCCATAATTGTTCAATAATGTCCCTTTTAACTTCTTTTTTAAATCCAGGATCCTCTCACTGGTCACACATTGCACAGACTTGTCATCTCTTCGGTCTCTCTAATGTAGAGAAGTCGTCTTTTTTCATGACATTGATATTTTTAAAGAGTACAGGTCGGTTGTCCCACAGGATGTGGATTTGTCTGATTGCTTCCTCTTGACCAGATTCAGCATCCACATTTTTGGCAGAAATACTACATGGGTGATGTTCTTTCCCAGCACAACACATGATGTCAGCTTGTCCCATTATTACTGAGGTTTCAGTTTGGACACTTTATTGAAGTGGTATCTGCCACATTCCTTCATTGTAAAAGGACCCCTTTCTCTTCGTCAGTAATGAGTAGTCTGTGGCTTGGTAGTTAGAAACCATGGGAATATCTTGTTTTCTGACCATCTTTCACTCAGCGGTTTTAATATCCAGTGATGAGTCTTTCTTGCCTGAACACTCATTGCTCTGCGTTGGGGAAGTGGTGATTTTTCTAATTCCATCAAGTCTTCATTTATGAGTTGTCATTTTCCTTTAAAAAATCGCTCTCCAGGGGCACTTGGGTGGCTCAGTGGATTAAAGCCTCTGCCTTTGGCTCAGGTCATGATCCCAGGGTCCTGGGATAGAGCCCCACATCGGGCTCTCTGCTCAGTGGAGAGCCTGCTTCCACCTCTCTCTCTGCCTACTTGTGATCTCTGTCAAATAATTTTTTTTTTTAAATTGCTCTCCAGGGGCGCCTGGGGGGCGCATTGGTTAGGCAACCAACTCTTGGTTTCGGCTTAGGTTGTGATTTCAGGGTTGTGAGATCGAGCCCTGAGTTGGGCTCCACACTCAGCAGGGAGTCTGATTCTGTCTCCCTCTGCCCTTCCCGCTTATGCACGTGCTCTCTCTCTCTAAAATAAATAAATCTTTGAAAATAAATAAACAAATAAATAATTGCTTTCCTTTCTTATCCTCCCTTTGCTTTAATTTTAATTTTTAAAATAAAAATTTTAAATCTCTGTGAGGTTAACAGGTGTAACTTTTTTTTTTTTTTAGATTTTTATTTATTTGACAGAGAGAGATCACAAGTAGAGAGAGAGAGAGAGAGAGAGAGAGGAGGAGGAGGAAGCAGGCTCCCCTTCTAGCAGAAAGCCCGATTCGGGACTCGACCTCAGGACCCTGAGATCATGACCTGAGCCGAAGGCAGAGGCTTAACCCACTGAGCCACCCAGGAAGCCCCAGGTATAACTTTTTAAAAAAGTTTTTATTTACTTATTTTTAAGTAAATTCTATCCCCAATGTAGGGCTTGAACCCAGGATATCAAGAGTCTTGTACTCTGCTGACTGAGCTAGCCAGGGACCCCTTAATTTTCATTTTAATTTATTTAATAATTTATTTTTTTAGAGAGGGAAAGGGGAGAGGCAGAGGGAGATGGAGAGAGAGAATCCTAAGCAGACTGCATGCCTAGCGTGGAGCCCAACAAGGGGCTTAATCTCGCAACTCTGAGATCATGACCTGAGCTGAAATTAAGAGTTAGACCTTTAACCAACTGAGGCACCCAGTTGCTCCTTAATTTTTATTTTTAAATATCAGATTAGGACACATGGATTAAAAAATTTTTTTCAATATGTTATATCAACATATTAAAACCTGTTTCTATCATTATTTATTTCAATAATCAAATTATTCCAAATTGGATCAGTGGGAGCCCCTTCAAGCTGGCTCCCTTGTCCCCAACACATTTGTTACCATCCATTTTTGAGCACTTCCTTACTTTCTGGAACAAGGTGTTCTAGGTTGTAAAACATCTTTTCCTTTCCCTGCCTTGTGCTCTCATCCTTGTACTATCCCTGCCCCAACCCTGGTATCAGCCATTTCCGTTAGGAGCCTTCCGTTATGATGAAAAAATAATATAATATCAACTAGAGCAAATGCCTCTCCTTCTACCCTTTCTACTTCCCAAATTTGTTAGCTATATATACTTTTTTTTTAAGATTTTTAAAATTTATTTGACAGACAGAGATCACAAGTAGGCAGAGAGACAGGCAGATAGAGAGTGAGAGAAGGAAGCAGGCTCCCTGCTGAGCAGAGAGCCCGACGTGGGACTCGATCCCAGGACCCTGAGATCATGACCTGAGCCGAAGGCAGCGGCTTAACCCACTGAGCCACCCAGGCGCCCCCTTTTTTTTTTTTTTTAAAGATTTTTTTTATAGCTATATATACTTTTTGTGCTGCCAAGATCTATAGCATTACATCTTAATCAGTACTACAGTTAAACTAGTTCATTCTTGGCTTAAGCATTGTTTCTAAAAATTAAAAGCCAATAAATGAGATATACTTTATGAACATATATAATTCTCTTTAGAAACAAATACACATTGGGTGTCAAATTTTAGTGTAGATATGAAATCTCCTAAAAGGGCCTGTTGAAGATGCACATTCCTCAGCCCCACCCCCAGAAGTTCTGAATCAATTCATTTAAGGTGTCTGGTGATTCTAAGACCTTGTGAAGTAGTACTGACTGGATAAAGAAGGAAATATAAACCCATGTCAACTGAGAATCCTTCAAATGTCAGCCCTTTAAGAATTCTTTTGTTTTCTTTCTAGCTGTGTTCCATTCTTCTGGGTCCCACTCAGCACAAGCTACTGCTTGTATCTCATATCATCCACTTTTTTGGATCCTTTAAACATTTTTTAAAAAGATTTTATTTATTTATTTGAGAGAGAGAGAGAATGAGAGAGAGAGAGAGAGAGCATGAGAGGAGAGAGGTTAGTGGGAGAAGCAGACTCCCTGCTTATTAGGGAGCCTGATGTGGGACTTGATCCTGGGACTTCAGGATCATGACCTGAGCCGAAGGCAGTTGCTTAACCAACTGAGCCACCCAGGTGCTCAGGCATTTTTTTTTTTTTTTTTACATTTTCCAGAGTGATTCTTTTTTTCATCTCAGATGCATGTGGTAAGATTTCTGAGCCATTTTGCAAAACGTTGCTTCATTTTATTCTCACATTCATAGTTTGGTTTGAAACCACAGATTTCAAAGAGAAATCTGTTGCTAGTCTCCTTTGTATTCTTTTTTTTTTTTTAATAAACATATATTTTTATCCCCAGGGGTACAGGTCTGTGAATCGCCAGGTTTACACACTTCACAGCTCTCACTCTCCTTTGTATTCTTGAGGCAAGATGCTTTTCTCCTCTGAATTATTTTAGGGTTTTTCTTTATTCTTAGCGTTCTAAAATTTCACCCTGATTTGCCCTGGTATAGATATTTTTTTCAATTAACCCTACTTGGCTCTTGGTGGGTTCCTTTAATCTGAAGATTTTTACCTTTTTAAAAAAAAAAAAGCAAAGGTAATTTTCTTTAAGTATATCTTTTATTATTTTTTCCTTTTAATTCTCTCTTAATACTCATTTTAGACAAATGTTGGACTCCCTCAATCTATTCTCTATGCCTCTGAACATTTCTTCATATTATCCACCTTCTTGTCCTTTTGTTTTGTTCTGGGAGATTTCTTTTCTTTTCTTTCTTTCTTTTTTTTTTTTTTAACTTCTTTATTTTCGAGTTTACAAACTGTGCAAGTGGGTTGGATGAGTTGTTAGTCTAGCCTTCTTGTTGGGGACTGCATTTGGAACACAAGGTTGGGGACAAACTGCCAAAAAAGTCTGTCTTTCTTTCTTTCTTTCTTTCTTTCTTTCTTTCTTTCTTTCTTTCGCTTATCCCCGAGCATGGCACGCTGAGGTGTATTTCACTTCTAGATAAAGCTATCATTTCAGCCCTCTGTCCCTCATAGAGAACCAAACTTACCTCTGCTCCACTTCTCCTGAGGGTCTCCACAGCCCTGTCAGGAGGCTTTCCTGGATGGGTTGTTCTCTTTTTCACAGTTCTTTTTTTTTTTTTTTTTTTAAGATTTTATTCATTTATTTGTCAGAGAGAGAGAGTACAAGTAGGGGAGGGGCAGAGGGAGAAGGAGAGTCCTCCCTGAGCAGGGAGCCAGAGGTGGGGCTTGATCCTTGGACACTGAGATCATGACCTGAGCTGAAGGAAGACGTTTAACCGACTGAGCCACCCAGGTGCCCTTCACAGAGTTATTCTTATTCCGGATTTATCTCAAATCCAAAGCTGTATCCTCTGGCCAGTGGGGAGGTGGAAGAGTAAGGGAGGAGCCTACTGGCACTGCTGTGCCTGGTGTGGAATTCATGAGTGATTCTGTCACACCATACCCAGCCCCCCAACTTCTGCTCTTCCTAATGTTCAGTGCAGAACAGGGAGATCGGTGGTGTGGCATAACTGGTGCAGAGTGTAAGCCCTGTCTCTGCTACATATTAACTCTGTGAGTCTCACTAAGTCTCATCTGTAAAATGGAGATTGTAATAATACAATGTTTCGTGGCATTTAAATGAAATAATAGGAAATGCTTAGTACAGTGCCTGGCTCAGATAGATTCTCTATAGATGTTGGTTTGATCTAAGCAGAGGGATGAGCATAATGTGTGTGGAGACAGTGACAGAAACCAAACATGACATGAGAGGTTGGAAAAACCTAGAAGGAAAGAGCTGAGGGTCCTGGGGTTCTTTACCCTAGGGAGCAGTTCTGGTGAGGATGGAGGCCCAGTTCTGTTTGGGACGGAGGCCACTATAGATGGCTGGACTTGGCCTTTTCTGCGTTTGTTTTCCCGGATGCAGCTGCTTGTAATTGGGTTGGGACCTGGGCTCAAGTGAGAGGAAGATACAGACCAGGGAGGGCAGGGCACGAGTCCTGAGTGGGAGGGCAAGCCTACACAGAGGTTGGGGATCAGCCAGGGGTGTGGAAAGAGTTGGAGCAGACTGGGACCAAGTTTGGCCCTGAAGTTCCTCTTGGGATGGGGAGGACTGTACTCTGTCCTCCCTATCCTTCCCTCATGGAAACACCCAAGGCCTCTGATGGTGGGTTTAACCACACCACCAGCAAAGTGTGGGAAAGATGGCAGGAGTGACTCAAAGGACCCATTAACAAACAGGGGAAGGTGCAATCTTATCTTCAGTTCAGCAGATATGATTGTGACGTTGAGGAAAGGCTCTCTCCTCAGAGCAGCCTTCCTGCTACTGTGCTCAGCGCTCAGGGACCATCCGTCCCACCTCTGGGCTCCTCTGGGTCTCTGCCCAGCCTCTTGCCTGGCCCCAGACCATGGGGTTCTGGACCTTCGTTTCCAGGATAGCTTCTCTGCTTGGCGTGGAGATCCTGAAGGGCAGAGCCTATGTCTCATTTCTCTCAGGGCCCAGCCCAGAGCCTGGCCCATGGCACCAGGAAATATCTGAACAGTAAAGGAGGCTAGAATTGAGCTAAGTCTTGGATAAATGAAGGTGAAAAGAAGAAAATATCTCAGGGACAGTTGTGGTAACAACATGGTTAGAGAGATACAGCACAAGTGACAGACTATCTTTAGAGAGGGACACATCAATTTTGGGAGGGAAGGTGAAATTTGTACCCAATTCTTTTTCAAATATTTTTTTCTGGTCCTCACATCAATTCTGAGGGAAAAGTGTGATATTCCCATTTTATAGATGAGGCAACTAAATCTCAGAGAAGGAAAGGTGACTTTCCAAAATAGTGGCTGAATCGGACTATAAATAGGCCTACCTGACTCCTCAAGCTAGAGACACAGGTAGGTGAAATTTGTAGCCCTAAAGGTAGGCACAGTCTTGGGGGGCATCTCTAAGAACTCCATGCCCATGACTCTGCCCCAAACTGAAGGCAATGGCGAATGCCTGGGTCATGATCTGACAGTGTGACCCCCATGCTGACTCAGGTGGGGGTTGGGACGGTAAATGGCAAGAGGTTGCTTACCCCCATCCCTTTGTGCACACAGCTGCTCCCATCTGATGTGCTCCCCTCCCTGCCACCTCCTACTCACCTGGTCCTCTTCTTCCAAGCCTCTCCTTCCCCTTAAACCCCTCGTGATGCCTGCTGGAGTAGACTGACCCTTCTGGGCATTGATTCTTTTTTTTTTTTTTTAATATTAACATATAATGTATTATTTGCCCCAGGGGTACAGGTCTGTGAATCATCAGGCTTACACATTTCACAGCACTCAATATATGACATACCCTCCCCAATGTCCATAACCCAACCAACCTCTCCATATCCCCCCACCCTCCAGCAACCCTCAGTTTGTTTCCTGAGATTAAGAGTATCTTATGGTTTATCTCCCTCCTGATCCCATCTTGTTTCATTTTTTTCCTCACTACACCCCACGACCCCTTGCCCTGCCTCTCAAATTCCTCATATCAGAGAGATATGATTTGATAATTGCCTTTCTATGATTGACTTATTTTGTTTAGCATAATACCTTCTAGTTCCATAATGGCAAGATTTTGGGGTTTTTTTGATGGCTGTATAGTATTCGATTGTGTGTGTGTGTGTGTGTGTGTGTATTTTATATACACCCAACACATCTTCTTTATCCATTCATATGTTGATGGACATCTAGGTTTTCCCCATAGTTTGGCTGTTGTGGACATTGCTGCTATAAACATCTGGGCATTGATTCTATGCTTACCCTTAATGGAACCCAGCCCCAGGAGGTGTCCTCCAATATTTGCAGAGTGAATGGGTGTGCTTATATGCTCAGGAAATCCCCATTCTCTAGGCTTCCAGGAAAAGGCAAGGCCTTTCATGGCCCAGCTCCTTTCTTGGTGGAGTCAAGGCCTTGCTGAGTCCAGTAAGGCTAAAGTTCGAAGCAGTCACCTCTGACTGCAGAAGCCAGTGGGCCTTCTGAGGGAGGAAACAGGAAGGGCTTCTGGGCCCTTTCCACACGCCCTGGCCCTGCCTAGCTGGGTGTGGGAGAGCAGAGGGCACAGGGAAGGGTAGGCGGGACTGGGAAGGGCTGAGAAGTCAGGCCACAGGGCCACCTTTGGGAGGAGGAGGCCTCCGGCCTGCCTTCCAGCCCGGAGGCAAGCCAGCCAGGGAGGAACCACCTGTGCCCTCTCCTGGCTTGCTCTGATAGCCTAAGAGTCCACACTGGGCCCACTGTCAAGAAGCCTGCATTCCAGACTTCATTTGACACTTGCTAAGAACGTCCTCTGGGCCAGGCTGTAGGTGGGTGGGGTGAAAAGATGGCTAAGTTCCATTTCCTCCTCTAAGGAAGCTCACAGCAGACATTTAAGGAAAAATTAAAAGAGCTAAGACTCATTGAGCACTTTGCCATGTACCAGGTACCGGGAAGGGCTGAGAAGTCAGGCCACAGTCCTTTGCATGGATCCTTGATGAACTGAACATTCACAACAGCCTAGGAGACAAATCTTAGCTCCACTTGGCCACTGAGGATAAGGAGGCACAGAGAAATCAAGAAGCTTGCCCTAGATCACACAGTAAGTAAACTGCATGCAGGGACCTGGCATCATTTGTCCTCACACTATGCACCCTCTGGGCTGACCCCAGGGCCAGCTGCCCCAGCCAACACATGCATCATCTTAATCCCTGCCCTGTCTCCTTGTCCACAGGTTGTTAGGCTCTGTATACTTGCCGGGCAACCAAACTGTGCTTTAGGATATCACCACTTTCATTGCCCTTTGCTGCCTGCCACGGTCACCTCTTTCCCGGTGGACTTGTTCTCTGTGGAAGCTTCAAGCTCTTGTGACTCACCCATCTCACGGTCCCTTGGAGTGTGTTAAACGAAGCAGGTGCTCAGATGTGTTTACAGTTTATTGGGTTGATGGAGGGTGGTTTCATTTCCCCAGATCTTTGTGACATGAGCAAAGTGGTTCTCAACCTGCCCACTGGAATCACTTGGGAGTTTTAACCACTACTGATGCCCAGACATCATGCCCAGAGGTTGCTATGTCATTGGTGAGGGGTGTGGTCTGAGCGTGGGGATCATTAAACACCCTCAGGCAATTCTGATGTGCAGCCTGGGCTGAGAACCCCTGTATTAACACCATTTTGGAATCTTTGGAAGTTTCCACTGAGAGAAGACAGTGTGTAGGTGGGTCAGGGGAGCAGAAAATCCTGGTCTTTGGAGGTGGGCAGGACAGATTCACAGCGGAGCTCAGCTACTTACAAGTTAGGGGAACTTGGGCAAGTCAACATTCCCAAACCTCAGCTACATCATCTATAGAAAGGGATCGTTGCATCCACCCCGAAGTAAAGTTCCTGGTATGGAGAAGGTACTTGCTGGAAGAAATGCTGTATGTGGCAGTTATTAAAATTATTTATATGTCTCTCCATCCAACGTAAAATTTCTAAGGGCTAGGGACTTGGATATCCTTGGGAGACAACAGAAAACAAGGCAGTCGTCTTGGGCTATTTACATTCTAGCAATCCAATCCAACAAACTTTATCAGGTTTGGGCTATCAGCCATTGCCTGGGTACAGAGATGAACGAGACATTGCTCTTGCCCTAAAGGCAAAGGGAAGTGGACACTGATGATAACTAAAATAGGGGAAGGAGAATGCCAATTTGGTACAAACCAAGAGTGGTGGGGCTCTGGGGAGAAAGCCATCTGGAGAGGAAGGGAGATGGTGTCCGTGGAAGATAAGGATACCCATCCTTCAAGAGCCCTATGATTTTGTAGGATGGGACTGGGGGAGGGTGGAGTGACTTAAACAAAAGCATGGAGGCAGGAACAGCCAATAATCCAACCTGGCAAGAGCGCTGGCTGTGCAGGCATACGAGGGAAAAGGGTGTATGTGTGGGCCTGGGAACTGCAGGTTGGAGCCTTAATTGCCAGAGTGAGGCATTTGTGCTATTTTGCCAGCCATGGGAAGCATGCAGGAGTTGGAGCAGAATCACGCTCTTAGCTCTTCATACCCAGCCCCTCCTCTGGTTTCATTCTGGAATAGATGCACTTCTTGCTATTACCCTCGGGGTCTTTCCTTCTCTGCCCACTGCCTCCTTGGTCCCATGTGCAGTGCTCAGTGTCCTGTTGCTGCTCTCAGGTGAAGGTCTGATACGTTCACTCAACCTTAAACAAAAAATGCATTTCCAGATGGTACCTCCCTAGGCAATTGCATTTGGCAAGAACAGTGCAGGGAGCACCAGACAGAATCTGGCAGAGTCCTGGTTCTAATCCTAGCTCTGCCTCTCACCGGCTGTGTGACTTTGGACAAGTCATTTTTTCTTTTCTGAGCCTCCGTTTCCTTGTCTGAAAATGACAGGCTGGATGGGATGACTGAAAATGACCCTTCCTGCTGTGATGTTCTTCGACTAATTTGCCAAGTATCAAACCTAAGAATGTCAGTTTTGCCTCATGTGAGGGGATGTTGTTTTTGCAAATTAGGTGTTAAGCATGAGGCTCACTGGGGAAGTGATGGAGAGGTGACATGTAGGTATTCTGGCAGTGTTGGCTGATTCCAGCTTGGCTTCATCATAGCCCAGGCTATGATGTGAATGAAGAAACCTCCAGAATATTCTATCTCCCAGCCATGCAAATTATTCCCCACCACTCAGATCTTCCTAGTTGAGGCCCTGGACATTGCAGAGCAGAGCTCAGCCATCCTGTGCACTGTCTGAATTCTTGAACCTCAGAATTTGTGAGCCTGGCAATATTGCTGTTTCAGGCCACCAAGGCTGAGGTGTCTTCTTGCATAGCAATAGATAACTGGAAGTGTGTGTGTGTGTTTTGAGGGTAGTCTGAGGATAAAGGGTCTCCCTACACTGGTGAAACTTCTGTGGGTGGCCTCCTCTATCACTGACTTTGTTGTTGTTAAAGACTTTATTTATTCGTCAGAGAGAGAGAGAGAGAGAGCAAGCAGGGGGAACAGCAAGCAGAGGGAGAAGCGTGCTCCCCAGTGAGCAAGGAGTCCAGTGTGAGAATGGATCCCTGCACTCTGGGATCATGACCTGAGCTGAAGGCAAATGCTTAACCAACTGAACCACCCAGGCATCCCTTACACATGTTTCATTTCAGTCCCATAGTAGCTCCATTAGAAACTATAAGAAGGGGGGCGGTGTTTGCCCCACTTTACTGACTTTGAAGGAGAAGTTCAGGTGCCATGCCCAAGACTATATACATGGGGAATGGCAGAGCAGGGCTTTGAACCAAGGAGCAGAACTCCAAATCAAACACCTTTTCCTCTAGGACCCCTTGAGGAGCCCTGTTGGTGACTTAGGGATGGGAAACTCTAGGAAGGGGCCTCCATTTCCTTTCGCTAAACTGTCTCTTGTCTTCAAATAAGTTCTGTCTTGGCTGTGATTCTGTTTCCGCTTCCTTCTTCCCATCACCCGCTCCACTCTCATTCCTTTTTTTTTTTTTCCCCCTGGGATTTTTGGCAGAAGACAGAGAGGAGGAATCCACTGCCAAGTCCTTTATTAAGGAAGGCTTGACGGTGATGTTGGGGCTTCACTCACCAACCCTGCAGAGGCTGGGGGGAGGGGACATAGAGGGCACCCGAGGTTAGGCCACTCCCAAGCTGGGGGTTGGTGGGGACAAGGGGAGTGTCCTTCTCCATCTCAGCCCCCACCCAGCTGTGAAAGCCAGTGGTGATGTTCCCAGAAGAGCATCCCGGCTGGGAGGGAGGAAACCGCCTATTCCCTCGTGGGACTTCCTCTCTCACGGTGTGTGCGTTGTGGGGGGGGTGGAGGGGTGGGCAAGGGATCGGGAGTGAGAGGACAAGGAAATACCATTTTCTGAGCGGTTGTGCCAAGATATAGCAGATTATCATCGGCTCATTTAAAGCAATTTCCAGATCAGACTTGGAGAGGTTAGTTGACTTGTCCAAGGCCACACAGTCTGTGAGGGGCAGAACGCTAAGGACGCGGGCAGAGTCTCGCTGCTGGCTCTCCCCACGACTCCTGGAGGTGTCTGGGGACCTGGCAGGAGGCTCTCGACGCTCACCTCAGGGCAGTCCAGAGGGGGCTCCCAGCAGGGGGCGCCCCGAGCCCCGGTCCCAGGACGCCGGGCGCGCCTCCAGCCGGCGCCTGGGACGGGGCCGCCGCTCCGCCCTCTCGGCTGCTCCGCGGCTCCGCGGGCGGGCAGCCGGCCGGGAGCAGAGCAGAGCCGTGCGGCGCGCACCCCGTCGCGTCCGCCGTGCCCGTCCAGCGCAGCCTCTCGCCGTGAGTAGCGCCCATCTGCGGGCTCGACGGGCGCGACAGGGCGCGCGGGGCTGGGGCTGGCGGGGGCAGGTTGCCCCGGGGTGCGCTCTCGGGTTCCCCGAGCCCGCCGCCCGGGTCCCTCACACCGTACCCCCTCCACCCCCGTCTGGGGGGTTTGGCCGGCCTTGCCCTCGGGAGCTGTGGCCGGCCCCCGGCCTGTCCGCTGTGCTCTCGGGCGCGCTCTGAAGCCTGGCACTTTGACCCTAGGGACGAGGGACGGGGTGGGAGCGACTGGCCGAGGCTTGGCACCCAGGGCTGGACCGGGGGAGGGGTGGGAGATAGGAAACAGATTTTCATCAATTTAGGGCCCCCATGAAGGGGAGAGCACTACAGATTTCCGGGAGGAGAGGGGCTAGTCTTCTCTGCAGCCACCTCCAACACCTCCTCTCCCATTTGCACAAGGACGTGATTCCAGAAGGCTGCTCCACACACAGTCAGCTTGCTTGTGGCAGAATGAATCCGTGGTCCCCGTCGTCATGGGCCCGGGGCCACTAGGGAGGCAATGAGGGTAGCTAGTAAGTTTGCAGCAGGCTGGGATAGAAGGGCATAGGAGGGCGTCGTCAGTAGTTGACCCTGACTCTGGGCCAGGCATTGTGGACTGTCTCCTGGCATGTGTGGATCTGGCTGGTCCTCACCGTAACTTTGCGAGGTGGTGATTAGTGTTCTCACTTTAGGAGTGAGAAAATGAGTTCCAGAAAGGTGAGCATGGAGGCCATGCAGGTAGTGGTAGGTTGGGGGTGCACCCTGGGAGAGAGGGAGCCCTAGCTGGTTGCCTCAGAAGCAGGTGGGAAGGTCCCTGGGGCCAGGTGGAGAGAACAGCCCCTGGGACCTTGTACTCTAGAATCCAGTGGAGGGCAGCTGGGGGCTGCTGCTGTGGTTTTCATCTCTGTTTCCCAGCTGCCTCCATGTAAGTTATTTCTGGGAGACTCCTGGTGACTAAGGGGAGCTGGTGCCTTGGCCTCTTCACCAGTACTTTCAGAGTCCTGTTCTTCTCCCAATTTAACGGTAAAGTGACCCCACTGATAATTCAGCTGCTTTGGAAGAGGCTTGGACAGGGGGTGCAGGGTGTGTATGGTTGGGGGTGAGTGTGTGCTGGTCTGGAGCAAGTTTTCAGCCGGCAGGAATGAGACCTGAGCTGACCCTGACCACCCCCCTGAGGTTTCCCTCCTTATTAGACATGAGGGTGAACGAGCAGGCTGTCTAGTGGAGCTGGACCTTCGTTAGAAAAATGGGTTTTCTCATGTCAGCTTAGGCAAATCGCTGATCTCTGGGCCCGAGCTTCCTCATCAGAGTTTGATTGGGGCTGGTCAGAGGCTTGACTGCATGGAGGGGCTCTGTAATGCCGGAGCTCCTTCCCTTCTGTGGGCAGTCTCCTCACAGCCTGAGTGTGATGATTCCTAATGTGGGGGAAGGTATAAGAGGACAAGCTTGCCTGCCCCCTTGCAATGGTCCCATTTCACTGACTGACACTGGGTGAGGTGGGATGAGGATCTCCAAATGACCAGGAGAGTGAGCTGGGGTCAGTGAGTGAGAGGATTTAGTAGGGTAGAGGGTTCCCCGCAGGGTGATCCTCTAGCCTTGGAGGCTTCCTCCTAAGTTGTCCCTCCGGAGGCCACTGGCTTCCCCAACCCCAGTGCTATACTGAAGGGTTGAGGGGGCTGTCCTCAGAAGCCCAGACAAGAACAGCTGGAGTGGGCTAGCTGTGGGATCCCCTGTCTGGACCTCAATTTCCTTCTTTTGTCAAACTAGTGGATTATAGGGGTGACTGGGTGGCTCAGTGGGTTAAAGTCTCTGCCTTTGGCTTAGGTCATAATCCTGGAGTCCTGGGATCGAGCCCCGCATTGGGCTTTCTCTTCAGTGGGGAGCCTGCTTTCTTCCCTTTCTCTCTGCTCTGACTCTCTGCCTACTTGTGATCTCTGTCTGTCAAATAAATAAATAAAATCTTAAAAAAAATTTTTTAAAAAACCAACAACAAGTGGATAATAGACCAGATAGCAGTGGTTTGTCAAGCTCCTCCTGCCACCAGTGAATTCTTACCCAGAGCCCCAACTTATTGTATAGATAAAGGGGGAGATGCTCTGTCTGTCCTTCCTCATGCTGGTGTCTAAAAAGCCCCTGGATAACCTTTGAGGTTCCCTTTTGTGAGGTTCTAGGAAATCTGTGTTAAACTTCAGAAGGGTTGCCTATTATGAGGGTTGAGGGCAGGATTATGAGTCCTAGTGATTCCATTAAGAGAAATGTGGGCATGAAGGTGGGTTTCACCCTTGGAATGTCTGGAGCAGACATCCTGTGCTTCTGACCAAAAGCTGTAGCTGTGTCCCTCCCCTCGGCCATGTTGTTTCATCTTCTCAGGGCCAGAAAGGTACCTGTGCCCTGGGGCCTTCTCTGGGTCCTAACTGGTGACTATAATTTCACCTTGGAATTTCTCCCCTTTAGTTTTATGTCCCTAAATTGATAGAATTGATAAATTGATAAAATGCAAATTCCTCTTGGGGAGAGATAATTAGGAAAATGCTTTAAGTTGTTATTAGTTGTTTTTACCTGATGAAGCGGCTGAGCAGAGAAGGGAGGCTGGGCCCTACATTTAAATCAACAAATATTTAGGGAGTGCCTATTATATACCAGCAGTGACAGAGGGACATAGGTGAGAATGTGACAACCACGGCCCTCATGGGGCTCCAAGACAGGAGGCAGGAAGGAAGGAATTCATATTTGTTGGAACCATCCAAACACTATGCAGGTCATTTTACAGGTTTATCTCTTTTGTCATAATGTAGATCTTAGTCTCATTTTTTATTATGTGAAATTTTGATTGCATACAAAATAAGTGCACATTTCACATATCCATGTAACCACGACCCAGAGCAAGAAACAGTATTCATTGCCAGCACCCAGAAACTCCCGTTTCCCAGACATAACCCCGCACCCAGGGGTAAACCACTATTCTGACTTTTAGCACCATAGATGAGTTTTGTCTAAGTGGTCTGTTGTGGTCTTAAGTATGTGGTCTTTTGTGTCTGGATTCTTTCAGCTTGTGAATTTTATCCATTTGGTTACATGTAGTGGTAGTTTATTATTGTTATAGAATAATTCCGTTGTATGGGTATAGCTCAATTTACTTATCTATTCTTCTACTGATGGCCCTTGGGTTGTTTCCAATTTGTAGCTATTACTAATAGTGCTGCTGTGAACATTCTACCATGGACCATCCTGGAAAACATCTACATGCATTTCTCTTGGGTATGTCCATAGAAACTGCCCAACAGATTTCTAAAGTGGTTGTCCCAGAATATGCTTCTCCTGGCAGTGTCTGAGAGTTCTGTCTGCTCCACATAGTCACCAACAGTGACCAACAGGCACTGTCCAGACTTATTTTCCATGTCAGTGTTTTGAAGCTCCGAAAAATTGTCCTGTGCTCAGTATGTGCAGAAGTGATAGAGCTGAGATTCCAGCTCAGTCCTGTGTGCCTGTAGGGTCTGTGCCTTCTCCTTTGGGGTTAGACACAGACAATTATGAGCCAAAATATGAAAGCTCTAACCCTAAAAATGTATGAAGAGACCGCTCTGGGAATTTAAAGGGGGAGGGGGAATTTAATCTGTTTTGATGAGAAATAGAGTTATGGAGCCTCACGGAGTTGGTGGCATTTGAGCCAGGTCTTGTGCGAAGGAAATGGTTTTGCTGGGAGGGCTCTCCAGGTGGGCCTTTCATGGAAAGGGCCCAGCTTGAGCTGATGCATGGCAGGGGTGAAAGTTTTGAGGGAATGGGAAAGGTCTCATTTGGCTGGAATATGGTCTCATTTGGCTAGGATATGTGGGGGGAGGGGGCTAAGGCTGGAAAGTTTAGTTGGGACCAAACTGGTGGTCCTAGTTTGTCCTCAGGGTGCTCCCTTGTCCCCTAGCCCCTGGCTACACCTGGAGCTCAACGCAGGGGCTCATCATTTTGCTGGGAGTGGGGGCTGCTTTGAATCCAGCTCAGCTCCCGAGAGCAAATGGAGCTGGCCTGTTGCCTAATGGAGGATCTTAGCTACTCTGGGGAGGGTCTTTGCTGTTCTAGGGACTGGTCTCAGGGTATCTGTCAGAAGAATTTTTTGGAATTTTCTGCTTCCCTCTAGGTGTGTGAAATGAGTACCCCCCCCCCCCCTTAGGACCTGCCTGACCCCAAAGAAGGTGGTAGATAGCTGTCCTCTGCCACCCTCTGGGCTAGTCTCGGGAAATTTTCCAGGATGGGGGTTTGGTGTGTGTGTTAGTGAGAGGGTATAGCTTCAGATTTTGGTCAAGCCAGACTTTCTAGGATGATCCTTTTCTCTAGAAGGGAATTGAAATGCTTTTCTCCACTTTTCTCCATTGCTGTGGGAAGCAGAAACACTAAGACTGGCCTAGGATGAGTCATGTATTAACAGTAATAATCACCTTTCTTATTTGCTTATGAGTTTATGCCCCAATCACAAATGGATCCACACACGGCTGTGTGAAATATACGTTTACAGATGAGGCGACTGAGGCCCAGAGGGTGCCAGCCTGTGGGTTAGACAGCTACATACCCAGGGTAGTCTAGAACTGGGGCCCTGGGAACCTGCTCTTTTTTGTAGCCCATGTTTGCTGGGCTCAGGCTAGCACTGGGTGAAGACCGAGCAGGAGGGAGGCTGCCTGATGGACCATGGGCATCAACAGGCAGTAATTTGGCAAGTGACCGGGAGTTAGGCTCTGGAGCCAGGCTGGCTCTGCCTGGGGTACTTCAGGGATGTGCAGCCCATGGGAAGGAGGGAGGTAGGCAGCATCATGGTAATAGAGCTATGGTGTGCGGGGGGCAACGCCGGAGGAATGAGTGTGAAATGTATACATTATCTGGGAGCTGGAACAGCTTCAGCCACTTGGCATCGATGAGACGCACCCTTGTGTGAGGCTGCCTCCACCCAGCCTGGTGAAAACAGTCTTTTGGGGCTCATGGGGCCCTGGGTGTGGTTGGTATCTGATTGCCAGGCAGAAGAAAAGTTGCCAATGCTAGCCAAAATGAGCTTGGAGAGGCCTGTGCTAATGACTCTTGAGACACACAGCCACAGGCAGCTGGTTGTAACATTGTCATTTGCAGACTGTGCCCTGGGTCCTTCCCTTGGGGTGCTGTCCAGGGTGGCATGGGGCTGTCCCAGGAATGGGTGAGCTTTTTGGGGCAGGGAGATCACAGGGGAGGATGCAAACAGTCTTCTTCTGATGGGGTGGTGAACGCTCTCCATGGCTCAGGGTTGTCCTCTGGCTCTTACTGAGGGGCTCTGGGCAGGTAGTTGGTCCATTTTATAGATGAGGACTCTGAGGCTCTCTGACAAGAGATGAGGTCACAGAGCTAGTTGTGGGCTGCATTGGAATCAGAACCTCCAGCCCCTGACTGCTGGTGCCTCCTATAATTTGCTCCACCACTCCTGTCCCTCTTTCCCTTGAAGTGATGAGTGAAAGTTTACAAATCAGTTTAGACTCACAGCTGGGTGGCGCAGCCCCTCCGGGAGCTGAGGTCATGATAATCCCTTACATTTCCACTGCATTTTAGAGTTTACAAAGTAATTTCATGATTTGCAGGTTTTTAACAGGATAAACCTGTTTAGCAGATGGGGAAGCTAAGTGTGGCAGTTTAAATGACTCAGGCAATTGGGACTCGAACCCAGAACTTCTGACTCAAAGATGAGCGCTCTCTCTCCTGCCTTGTGGCTGCCTCTTTTTCTCAGCCAGCCTGAATTTCATGAGAACAAATCACTGAAGCTGGCCATGGGGCTGTTTCTCTGAATGTGTTTAGAGCAGATCTAAATAAGTGAGGAGGTCTCCTTTCCTGTCTCCGTAACAGGTTCAGATTGATAGAAATCAGTAAGAACCATACATTGTCAGTCACTGGTGAGAATAGGCTTGGGCAGGCTAGTCCTTGAGGAACTAGGGCTGTGGATTATCTTTAAATTATGAGCTCTTGTGCAGCCGATTACTTTTATTTATTTTTTTTTTAATTTTTTTTAAAGATTTTATTTATTTATCAGAGGGAGAGAGAGTGAGCACAGGCAGACAGAGTGGCAGGCAGAGGCAGAGGGAGAAGCAGGCTCCCTGCTGAGCAAGGAGCCCGATGCGGGACTCGATCCCAGGACTCTGGGATCATGACCCGAGCCGAAGGCAGCTGCTCAACCAACTGAGCCACCCAGGCGTCCCTCAGCCGATTACTTTTAGGCCCAGACTCTTAGGCCTGTGCCGATATTCCCGGCTGTCCTGACCTCGGGTTTCCTCTGGTTTCAGGGCTGTATGCTCCAGGCCTCAATGAGGAGCCCAAACATGGAGACGTTCAAACAGCAGAAGGTGGAGGACTTTTATGACATCGGAGAGGAGCTGGGCAGGTAAGAGGCTGGGAGAGGTGGAGGGGACGCCTCTCCTGGGGCAGTGTTTGCTTGATCAGGTAAGCACGGGCTTGTCATGCGATTCCTGGGAAGCTTTAAAAACAATCCTGAGGAATTCATCTTCAGGTGTGGCTCTGCAAATAGCAGTCTCTGTGGAAATAACGACTTGCCAGTGGAAGGGACTACAATTCTTGGGCCCTGTGGTTTCCGAATTGCCTGACTGACAGTAAGGGCAAATCTTAAGGATTCTTGTTTCATCTGTTCCTTTGCTCACGAAGCCCTCCCAGACTCTGGACCCACACCTGGCCTGTTAGTTTTCTTCTCTGAGTCCCACTTGGGATTCTCCATGGCTCTTGGGATTTTGTTTCATAAGCCCAGAGCCTGAATGGGAGGTGAAGTAATCCTCCTGAAAATGGATTTGTCTTGAGTAAGAGGCCACTCAAGCCTGGTCAGGAAGGTTCCTAGGATCTGAGTTATCGGTTGCATTTTTAGCTTGGCTAAATCCCAAATGCAGCCAGGGATGAATTCTGAGTTCTTAAAGTAGTTACTGTGTGGAAAGAAATGAAGATGTTCCGGGGCTTTCTTCTTCTTCTTCTTCTTTTTTTTAAGAAAGGTTTTATCCATTTATTTGACAGAGATCACAAGTAGGCAGAGAGGCAGGCAAAGGGGGGAGGCGGGAAGCAGACTCCCTACTGAGCAGAGAGCCTGACTTGGGGCTGGATCCCAGGACCCTGAGATCATGACCCAAGCCGAAGGCCGAGGCTTAACCCACTGAGCCACCCAGATGCCCCCCAAAGCTCTCTTCTTGCCTTCCGTTTCTAGAATCTGCTAATATTTAAATGGCTCTTCAGTGATTACAGAACACCAGCACTAGAGTCTGAATTTCACTCTCATTTTTCATGTAAGGAAGCTGGTACAGAGAGTTTAAGCAAATTGCCCAAAGTTGCCCAGCTGGAGAGTGACATGGCCAAGGTCTGGCCAGTCCAGTTTGTACCTGCACACCTGTTATGCCTTTTCCAGACGAGATTGGCTGCGTTCAGGGTGGTATGGCCATAGACTGTTATGCCTTTTCCAATAAGTACAGCACTTACATACTCCTGTGAGCCCACCAGTACACCCAGCCTCACCCCCCTCACATCACTAGCAGAATAAAAACGTGAGGGTTGAAGGCCGTCACTATATCCATGATGCAAACAGGAGGAGGCCTTCCCTCTTTATAGAACTCTTGGATTCAGGCCCAATATTCTCTTACTTTTATTTATTTATTTTATTTTAAAATATGTATGTATTTATTTTTGAAAATATTTTTAATTTATTTATTTGACAGAGAGAGAGGGATCACAAGTAGGCAGAGAGGCACGCAGAGAGAAAGGGGGAAGCAGGTTCCCTGCTGAGCAGAGAGCCTGATGTGGGGCTCGATCTCAGGACCCTTGGATCATGACCTTAGCCGAAGGCAGAGGCTTAACTCACTGAGCCACCCAGGTGCCCCTAAAATTTCTATTATTTAAAAAAAATTATTTATTTGAGAGAGAGAAAGAGAGAATGTGGGGGGGAGGGGGGGGAGGGAGAGGAAGAGAGAGAGTCCTCAGGCTGACTACCCCTGAGTGTGGCACCTGATGCGAGGCTTGATCCCAGAACCTTGAGATTATGACCTGAGCTGAGATCCAGAGTTGGATGCTCAACTGACAGAGGCACCCATGTGCTCCATCTCTTACTTTTATTTTTAAAGACAAAACAGAAAGAGCTTCAAAGCCAGAGGAGGCTTACTTCATGAAGAGGGTGCATTACTTCAAGCCCAGGGAGCACTTGTCCTGGCTGATTGGCTGGGTGGGGGAGCAAAGGCCTGCAGAGACCCAGGAGGGGCACGAGTCCTTAGCCTTCTGTCTGAGCTGACTGCCACTGACAATCCAGGGCCTGGAGAAGGTATAGGAAGAAGACAGGGCCAGAGGTGGGGAGGTGGTCAGTGGGAGTCCACCTCTGAATGGGAAGCCACGTGCTTCTCCTGACATGGTGCTCCCAGGTCCTTCCCAGGGGGAGAAGATGGCAAGCCTAGCAGCAGACCCTGGCAGGTCCTGCCCATGGCGTTTGATTCAGTAGCCTCACCTCAGCCACATCCTACATGGAGGGGTCTGTGCCAAGTGCTCTGGGCACAAAGATGAGCAAAACATAGAGAGTTTCTGCCCTCCTGGAGCTCCGGCCTGGCAGTGGGTGCAGCCATGCACATGCCAAGAGCAGAGTTGGAAGGGACCTTGTTGGGGTGGGGGGCTCTGAAGAAGGAAGTCGAGGCCGGTTTTTAGGGAATTCACCTATTATTCCTTCTTAGTCCTGTGTCTCCCCACCTTTGTGTATCAGGGCTGTTAGAGCTGGAAGAGGCCTCTTGTTCTCCGGTGGGTGGGTCTGTACCTCACAGGGTGAGTGGGTCCGTACCTCACAGCCTGGGAGCTTTGGATCCCCCCCACCCTGCCAACCCCGCCTCTGACATGGTATGGGTAAGAGGCTGCAGAACCCCCAGACCTTTGGAATGGCTTGACCTCCTAGGGTTTGTGGTCAGGAGGCCAGATGAGCTAGAAGGCCTTTAGAGATCCTTTCTTCTACGTTCTTCATCTGAAAACTGAGGAGACCAGGGCTCAGGGAGGAGGGAAGGTCTTGCCGGGAGCAACAAGTAGGCTGGAGCTAGAGCTGTCTGCAGATGAGTGCTCCGATTCAGAAGAGACAGTCCTATTTTTCTCCCCTCCTCTCCTTTTCTTCACTTAACTTGCCATTGAGGAGCTACTGTGTGCCGGCTACTATCCAAGGCAGTGGTGAACAGACAGACACATCCCTGTCCTTTTAAAGCTTGTGATCCATTGGTGAAGAAAGGTAATAACCCCATGAACAGGGGACCCAAAGGGATAACTTTTTTTTATAACATGTGTTAAGAGCTGTGCAAGGGGAGAGCAGGAGGGACTGTGAGAGTATAGGGCACAAGTTTGAGACCAACTGGTCAGGGACTGCTGCTCAGAGGAAGTGACTGTTCATTTAAAAGCTGAGAGGTAAACATGTAGGCAAAGGCAACAGCATGGACACAGATTCAAAGGTGTGGTAGAGCCTGCTGAAATATGAGCTGTGGGCAAGCAGTAGTACGTGGGGTTGGAGACAAGGGTGGAGGCCAGAGCCAGCCAGTGAGCCCCCTGTCAGCACAGAGTGGTGGCCATGTTAGGCCTTAGGGGTCAACACAGATGGGAATTTGTGTCCCCTTCCTAGCTGTGCAACCTTAGGACAACTTACTCAACCTCTCTGGGACTCTGTTCTTGTACTCATTAGAGAGGAATAACAACAGTATGTAGCCCATGATTGCAGGGTTAAGTGAGCTGCTAAGTCTCTGGTGCCCCTCACAGGGCCAGGCATGGGGTAAGTGTTCAATGAACAAGAGCTTCTGGCCTTTGAAGTCCGTTTGGGGCACTGAGGCCCTGCCTCTCACCTCTGCAGCCCCCTAGGAGGGAGTCTGCAGGAAGAATGGGGGTGAGTCATTCTTATTTTGGGAAGAGCATAAACCTGGCTTCCTCAGCTCTTGGTGAGCACCTTAGGCTAGACCCATGGATGTCTTACTGATTTTAACTCCTCATTCAAGTCCTTACTGTGCACAAGTGAACATGACTGACACTGGTTTCCATGCTCACAAACCCAATGTTGAACAAAGGAAGCCAGACTCAAATGAGTCCACGCTGCGTTAAGTCCGTTTGTGTAAAGTTCAAAAACAGGCAAAATCAATCAGTGTTGCTAAAAGCCGAATAGTGCTTATTCTTGAAGAACCAGTGACTGGAAGGGGGCACGAGGAAGGTTTCCGGAGGGGTGGGTATCGTTCTGTTTCTTCACCTGGGTGCTTGTTTCACTGATGCATTCTTTTCATGGAATTATATCAAGTCATACATGTTTAGGTCCATCTTCCTGTAGGCATGTGAAACCTTAATTAAAACAAGGAATCTTTCACTCTCCTCCTGGTCCTGGTCTGGTTTTTTATTCCTTCGGAGGCCTTATATGTCTTGATCCTACAAGTAAGAGGACATCTGTGAGAAAAGCTGCAGAATCCGCCTTTGGATCAGGACAGCGTGCCTGGAGGGTACGCTGGAGGGTCCTGGGTTGTGGCCCCATTTGAGCTCTTGCATCTTGCCTGATTTCTGGCTCACGGTGCCGAGTACAGACACTTGGCTGTGCTCCCATTTTGGGACCAGCCTGCTGGGGATGCTGGAGATCATCTTCTATTTCTGGGAATGCTTGGAGTAATGCTGGCTTGTAGATTCTGGCTTCTCCCAGCCTTGGTACCTGGGGCTAGGTAGAGCAGGGGAATAGGGGAGGGAGAGCAGGACTTACAAAGAAAAACCCACCCAACTCCTTCTTTTCAGTTAAGGCTAGGACCAGAGAGGGGAAGTGTCTTGTCCAAGGTCACTCAGGGGTGGGGACAGGTGGTCTGACTCTTCTGAAGAGTTCTGACACACCCTAAGAATTGACACCCTAAGTTCTGACACACCCTAAGAACTCACAAAGCACAAACTCATTTTGGCTCTCATTTAAATGTTTCTGGTGAGTGGGGAGAATATATGTCAGGGTGGTCTTTGCTGTTTGACCCTGAGGGTAGGGTAGCAGTGTCAGGGTCAGGAAGGTGAGCATTTGGGAAGGAGTGGTGTTCCTCAGAGGAAGGGCACTGGTAGATAAGCCCTCCCTCTGGGAAAGTACGCCCAAGAATAGAAACTATTTTAACGTATTTGATGTCTGTCCTATAATAATCAGCACTTTCTTCTTTCCTTGTGCTTATATTACTTTCCTTTACTTAGACTGTTATATTAACATAAAATCGTAAAACGTTATGCTGAACTGGATCTCAACAAGAAGTTAGTCCCAATCTCAATTTTATAGACAAGGAAAGTGAGGCTGATGAAGTGGGGGGTGATTTTGTCCAAGGTCACAGACTAAGCAACATAGAAGGTGGAGCTTAAAGAAGCTTTTCAACTACACTGTGCTGGCTTCAATAAACAGACAAATATTTACCAATATGTTCATTCAACTTTTTTCTGCAGCTCCAGCTCTGTCCAAGAGCCTACCCCACCATGACCCCACATGTACCCCTCACCCCGTCTCCTCTTTGCTGGCGAAGACACCAGACACAAGCCCTGTTACTTACAGGAGGCTTATGTGTGCAAGGTGCCCTGCGAGGCATGTAACATACAGAATCCCCTTTCGTAGGGGGACAGGAGCCTTGGGCCAGGGAAGGAGTCACTGTTCTCCAGCCTTGCCCTCCCTAAGCAGCACTAAGGAATTCCCTGTGACATCCATATTGATAGGGCTGCCTGCCAGACCCGAGTTACCTGATGGGGTTCCCTGTGCTTAAGATCACATACTCAGCTTAGCCAGGGCAACCTCTTTTGGGAGAGAAACAAGACCTCCAGGAATGTGTAAAACCCAGGCTGGGTTCTATGGCCCAGTCTAGCCACAAAGCACTATAGGAAACTACAATAGCAGGTGTTTAGGTTAACCTGTCTCAGTCCTTGGGAAAAGGTTTCTGAGGTGACCTCTGAAGTAAAGGAGCTTTTATTATTTCTTTTTAAATTAAAATTTTCCTTTTTAAATTATAGAAGCAATGCATGGCAAATGTCAGAAAGTTCTGAAGAATTCAAGTAAAAAGTCACCTCCCTCCACCCTCCTGCCTTGTCTCATGCCCACAGCTGGACTCTGATGATAATTTTTCTTCTGTCCCCTTTCAGAACTTTTCTAAGTAAAGCAAGTGTATACAGGGACCCAGATGGGATCACATGACCATAGCAATCTACTACTTTGTTTTTTCGCTTAATGAAATACATTGACTATCTTCTTATAGCACTATTTAGAGATCTATGAGACTTATTTTGGATGAAAGTTTTTTTTTAACATAAAGAACTGAAGAAGGCAAGTTAAGCCAATGAGAGATTAGCAGCCTTAACTCAGCAACTATTTATTTATTTATTTATTTATTTATTTGACAGAGAGAGATCACAAGTAGGCAGAGAGGCAGGCAGAGAGAGAGAGGAGGAAGCAGGCTCCCCGCTGAGCAGAGAGCCGGATGCGGGACTCGATCCCAGGACCCTGGGATCATGACCTGAGCCGAAGGCAGCGGCTTAACCCACTGAGCCACCCAGGTGCCCCAACTCAGCAACTATTTTTATTTCTGAGTTCTACCTTCTTATTTTTCCAGGGCTACTTCTCATGCCCACACAGCCCCTCCTCTTTTGTGTCTGCTTGAGGCACATATGTTCAGAGTTAACATTCCCTCCGGTGCTGGGCTACTGGTCAGGCTGGGGAGGCCGTGGAGAGCAGGGTAGCATTCATGGCCCTGGGACTGCCTAGGTGAGGCCTCTCTCACATTTGTGTGTACCAGGCTGTCCGCTCTTTGAAGGCAGGTTCTCTTATTTTGTTTTCTGTTTGTTTACATTTGTATTTAAATTCCAGTTAACAGGGAATGTAATACTAGTTTCCTGTATACCATAGAGTGATTCAACACCTCCATGCAACCCCCAGGTCTTACCATGACAAACGCTCTCCTTAAGCCCCATCGCCTCTCTCCTCCCCGCCCAGGTTCTTATTTCGAGTATCACTGTAGCACTGAGATGGAGGCCAGAGAGTCCAACAACTTCTGTGATGTCTCCTTGCTCTTTCCTTCAAGGTCTAGGTCAAATGCTGTCTCCCCAGAAAAGCTGTCTGACCCACCCGAACCTACTCTATCCCCTTAATTAATAGTTAATATCCCCTTAATTAATAAGGGGTATTTAATTACCTCTTATTCTGGACCCACATCCCTATTAAGTGCTCAGGTCATCATACTTCGTGTTACCTGAAAGGGTTCCCGTAGCCGTCTCCCCACCGAGGTTTCCTCCCCACTGGGCTCCCCTCTGTAGTGTCCAGAGCAGGCCTTTTACACTTGAGAAGTGCTCCCCTCCCCCAGATACCTTTCACTGAGCAGCAGCGCTGTCTGGAACCTCCCCTGAGTTAAATCTGAGGCAGAAAAATCTCAGCCACGTGTCCTAGTACCACCGGCCTTGAAATCCATAAACGTCCAGGATTTCGCAAACACCAAGCAGAAAACAAAATGCAATAATTACCCCCATTTCATGGACACACATTATTATATTTAATCCTTGTCATATCCTGTGAAGTAGTTATTGCTCCATTTTATAGGTGGAGAGACTCGGTCTCCAAAATGTTAGGTACCTGCCTCAAGAAATTAAGATCTACCGTATGAAGGAGAAGTCAACTGGGAAATTACATTTTGTGCAACACAGCAAAACTCAGAGAAAGACAGAAATAAAAGCCAGGAACTTTGTTGGTCAGAGCCCTATCTGCTGCCCTGGGCTGGGATTTTTGTGCCTTTCTGATCACATACATGCTTATATTTCCTGTTGCTGGGAAGGTGAACGTGGCTGACATGTGGTAAGAATCTTCTGTGCTCACATCAATGTCTGTGCCGGGTAGTTCCTATTGTTCTAGAACAGTATGAGCTGGATCACATTTCCACTTCACAGATGAAGAAACTGAGGCTCAGAGAACTTCTACAGGGTACTCTGTCCCTCATTCCTGGCCACTAGCACCAAGCTTGTCTTCTTTAGGCCCAGGAAGCTCTCAGCTTGGTGTTAGTGGCAAGGTAGCCTTTGGGCCGTAGCTATGCCCTGACCAAGCCAGTGTTTCTGAAAGATGAGTGGGGTGTGTGGATGCGTATGTTCATGTACATACTCTAGGTCATTATCACAGTCCAATGATCCCTCCTGGCACCCACTGGCGATGGGCACCATGATGGATACAGGACACTTGGGGCTCAGGCCTTGCCCCAGAAGAGCTTAGGCTCAGTTGGGGCACAGGGGTGCTGTCCTCAAATGAAATGAGATGGAACAGGACATAAGCTAATAGGGGGACCCTAAAAACATGTGCCAGTTGTTCAGAGGAGGAGGTTATCACTTGCGCAGGACAGCTCCTCACAGTCTAGTCCAGGAGGCAGCAGGTAACCACTCTAAGATTAGGGCTCTGCCAGGGACTGGGGAGCAGCAGGCCTGGGCTTGGGCAAGAAGAACACATGGTGGGGGTTGAAGGGTGGGGCTGTCGGAAGGACAGGCGACAGCAGAGGGCCCTGGGTGCCAGAGGCCATGGAAGAAGGAGGGAGGCGCTTTCATCACCCATTGTTAGGAAAACAAAGCACAGAGCCACTCGAACAAAGTGGCTGCATTGCCCACGCTTCTGTCAGAAGCTGGCACTTGGGACAAATCGCTAGCCCTGAGGGGTAGGTGTCATTGAGCTCAGTTTGCATTAGGAAAACTCTAAGAGCTGGTGGGGGGTATCACTGAAACCATTATATACCTATATCTACCGTGTATACTCTCTTTTCCACTTCACCACCAGCATGGATATTTGTGTTGTGCTGTTTTCCACTCAACCCTGTTTTATATACACCGTTCCATGTATCCCGAGTCCATATAACTTAAGCATTTTTTGCTTCAAAATAATTTCAAATTTAATTAAAAAGTTATCAGAATAACAGAAATCCCACATATCCTTTATTCAGATGCACTGATTTTTAACATTTTATCCCTTCGTCCCTCCTTCCCTCCCCCTCTCCCCCTCCTCTTCCTCCTCTCCCCTTCCTTTCTGTCTATCTGACCATCTGTTATTGCTTCTGAACCATTTGAAAGCACTTTGCCGACATGCTGCCTCTTTATCCCCTATGACTTGATTATGGATCTCCTAAGGGCATGACTGCTCTTTTTCCATATCTACAGAACAGTTTTCAGCTTCGGGACACTTAACTCTGATATAATATTTTTATCTACACTGTCAACCTCATTCCAGTTTTGTCAATGGTTCCATTAGTGTTATTTTTTGTTTGTTTTTAAAGATTTTATTTACTTATTTGAGAGAGAGCACAAGCAGAGGGGTGGACGGAGGGAGAGGGAGAAGCAGACTCACCACTGAGCAGGGAGCTCAATGCGGGACTCGATCCCGGGACTCCAGGATCATGACTTCAGCCAAAGGCAGATGCTTAACGCATTGAGCTACCCAGGCGCCCCTCTGTTAGTGTTCTCTATGGCCATTTTCTCCCTGCACAACAAGATCCAGTGCAGACCATACACTGTGTTTTGTTGCCATATCTCTAGTCTCCTTTATTTTATTTTATTTTTTTAAAGATTTTATTTATTTATTTGTCAGAGAGAGAGAGAGAGAGAGAGAGTGAGCACAGGCAGGCAGAGTGGCAACAGAGGCAGAGAGAGAAGCAGGCTCCCTGCCGAGCAAGGAGTCCAATGTGGGACTCAATCCCAGGACGCTGGGATCATGACCTGAGCCGAAGGCAGCTGCTTAACCAACTGAGCCACCCAGGTGTCCTTCTAGTCTCCTTGAATCTGGAACGGTACCTTAGGGCCATCATGACTCTGACATTTTTGAAGAATGCTAGCCTTAAAAAAATAAACAGACACAGTACAGTCCATATACATCTGTTAACTTCATAGCATTCTGCTGTAGAGACATTGCCAGTGTGCTTAAGTTCCCCCTGTTGTTTCTCACTACTAAAAATAAATGTTTCTGTGGACGCATTTGCTTACTTTCCTCTCTGCCTTATTTCTGCTGCGCGTATGCCCAGCGGTGGAATACCGGGTTGAAGGTTATGACTGATTTGTGTAATGGTTGAAACTAGATACTCAATCAGTTTACCAGGTCACCAGGAGGTGCTTATTTCTATGTGGCTTTGTCGATAGGCTTTCATTGTTTTTGTGTGCTTTTGGTACTTAGAGAGTTTCGTAAAGGAACATTTGTGTTTTCACAGTGGGGTTAATTTAAAGGGGTCAGGTCTTCTGTGCTTCTCCCTCAGTTCCAAACTTGGTTTCTCTATGTGACTTTGCTCTCCTTCATGGTGTTTATATTTCATTATATTTCCAGTCATTGGATAATTTGAAGTTTTGAGAGCAACACAAGGCAGGTAAGGCAAATATAATCATTCCCATTTTATAAATGATGCCGGTGAGGCTTGGGGAAGGTATGTGACCCAGCCTTGCCAGGACCAGAGGTAGAGAGCTCTTCCCTGTGGCCTCCCTCCCCTCAGAGGCAGAGGTGACACTGGTCTTCAGACCACAGAACTCTAGTAGAAGGTTCCGTGCCTTTGTCCATACTTATAGAAACTGGCTGGAAGGGGTCTCTAAGAAAGCTTTTTGAGAGCTCTGGCAGAGCAGTTTCCTGGGGAGGGGACTGCTTTTGAGGGCAGAGGAGAAGAGAGTGTTATTTCCCTGTACTTCTTGCTGAGGAAACCCACATGAAGGAGAAGAGGCAAGGCTAGTGGTAGGAATCTGGTCCTGAGGTACTCATTCCCTTAGCTGCAGTAAACCAACCCAGCCTCTGGCAGTGCAGGTGGGAGGTCGTGGGAGACACTGAAACTTCTAGATTTTCCCATAGGGGTGATGGCTGTGGCCTTCAGTGACTCTCTGGGGGATTGCCCCAGACTCCCAAGCAGTCTTCACCAGCCTTTAGAGCCTAAGAACTCCAATCTGCAAGGGCTCCTACATTGTCTAGACCAGGGGACGGAAAACTAGAGCCCTGAAGCTATACCTGGTCTGCCACCTGTTTGAGTGGCCTTGGAACTATGAACAGGTTTTACAGATGAAGAGTTCCAACAGATTTGATGAGAGGAAACATTGACTTTGGACCCCAGATAAACAAAATATTGTTCCTCCCCCCAAAATATTCCATTCTTCTCCTTGGAAGATCTGTTCTACCAAAACCACACAAAATGAAAATAAAATAAAACTCCTTATTATATTTTAAATTTCATCAACTGAAAATTTGTGTAGATGTTGTTTTCTTCCTCATTATACACATACCTTGATTTTGCTTCTTGGTGCACAGTGCAGGAACTATTTACTATCTGGCTTTTTGTGAAAAAATTGACTACTCCTGATTTATTTCAGTAGAGTTTACTATTTAAGCAACAAGACTTTTTTTTTTTTTTAACATTTTATTTATTTATTTGACAGAGAGAGATCACAAGTAGGCAGAGAGGAAGGCAGACAGAGAGGAGGAAGCAGGCTCTCCACGGAGCAGAGAGCCCGATGCAGGGCTTGATCCCAGGACCCTGAGATCATGACCGGAGCTGAAGGCAGAGGCTTAACCCACTGAGCCACCTAGGTACCCCACAACAAGACTTTTAAAAAGTGGATTATTATGGGGTGGGGGACAGGCTGTAAACCGATCAAAGTCTGAAAGGGCCATTATGGAAAAGAAGGGAGAAGGGGTAAGCAGAGGTCTACCTGTCCCTCTTCCCTGCCCTCCCTCTCAGAGCTTGTGAGGAACCTCTGAGAAAGTTTCAGAGTCACTGACTAAGTTAATCCTGTCCTTCTCAGAGAGTGAGAAGTGGGAGTGGGAAGAAGGGAAAGGCACTCTGGGCATTAGGAATTGAGTGTCTCCTCTAAATCTGATCCTGCACTAGACACAGGGGTTCATTACCTGGATTAATCCTCTTGCTGTCTATGGGGTGATAGGTCTTTCTCCCATTTTGCAGATGAGGAAGCTGGAGTTTAGTGAGCTTGGCTGACTTGCCATGGTAAGTGTCAGAGCTGGGATTTAAGCCCATGACTCTGACTCCTGGTCTGGTGCTCCCTTTGAGGTACCAAGTTGCCCAGAATTTTCTTTCTGCCTGAGACCCTCAGGCCCACTCCAGAGGACAGGGAGGGAGGTCTAGACAGTTGTTTCCTACTCTTTGTGGGCTATTAGAGGAGAGCTGCTGAGAGCCCAGTTGTCCTGCATCTGGTGTGTCTCTAGGGCTGGCACTGCCACCCTGCTCATCCCTGGCCCTTGGTGGCCAGCATCTAACCCTGAGGACCCTAATCTTGAATCCTGAGCTACTGGCCCCTGGTGGCCTGGCCACAGAGCCTGGAGGGTGATGATGAAATGTCCTTCTTTTCTCGGGGTGAGGCTAATTTGGCACCCTGGGAAGGACCCACAAGCTAAAGAGGCAAGGTTAGCTACAGTGCGGTTCTAGAAGGCAAAGCATTCCTACCAGTCTTTTGGAGGAGAGCCCCACTTCTCTCCCAGCTGAGAAGACAGGGCAGAGGGGAAGAAGGGCAGCTGAGGGGTGTCGACAGGAGGACAGGCTCAGGGCAGGAGACTGACGAGCCCTAACCTGGCAAGGACCCTTCTGGGTGTGAGAGCCACCAGGCCCAGGTTTGACTTTGACTCTGCCACTGTGAGCTTTTAGACCTCAGGCAGGTGCACTCTTGTAGGCTCTGTTTCCTCGTCCTAAGATGGTCCCTGTCTCACAGGATTGTTGAAATACCACATGGTAGAGTCTGAGTCTCTCCATGTTTTCCGGCCTTCTGGAGTCCCATTCTTTAATGTCCAAATAAGAATAATGAGCATTCCATTCCTGGGTAACAGGAAGTCCTCCTCCTCATTAGTGTTTCAGGCTCTCCCCAGGGAGGACTCACATCCTCCTCCATGTCTCAGGGCCTTGGGCTCAGGGGCCCCTTCCTTCTTGGAGACAAGGCTGGGCTCCCTCTGTGACCTTGTCGCACACATGGACTCGGGCCCATTTCTGAGGGCCTCCCCCACCACCAAGATTGGTTGCAGAGTATGCTGAGTTTCACACAAGGCTTGGGGGTAATGAGAGGAATTTCTCCACAGAGATGGCTTAAAGGGTGGTAGCAGACCCCTCTGCTCCTTTGATACCTGACCTCTGCCGTGATGCTGGGGCCTTCTAGCACCCCTCTCTGGGGCCCAAATCTGCTACTGTCCTTCATACTTACTAACCAATGGAGACCCGTTTTTCCTTTAGATGCTGCCAGGTTAGCTCCTTGTTGTGACAACCTGTCCCTGAGTGGACCGTGTTTTGTTTTTGTTTTTGTTTTTGTTTTTTTATCCTAAATCAAAGGCCCTTTAAAGTTTTTCCCATACAAAAGCTATCTCTGACCTGTACCCACCTGGCCCCCATGATGAAGTCTTCTCTCTCCATGGTAACAGCTTGGAGCAGCTTTCAAAATACCACTTTCCGGGTGCCTGGGTGGCTCAGTGGGTTAAGCCTCTGCCTTCAGCTCAGGTCATGATCTCAGGGTCCTGGGATTGAGTCCTGCCTCAGGCTCTCTGCTTGGCAGGGAGCCTGCTTCCTTCTCTCTCTCTGCCTACTTGTGATCTCTCTCTGTCAAATAAATAAATAAAATCTTTAAAAAAAAAAAAACCACTTTCCCCATTCCTGCCATAGATGTAAGGACATGGCCTGGCATTTGGGAAGTGTCCAGCAAATGGTCACAATATGTTCATCCATTTTGCTAAAAGCCTGGTAGTCAGTTGTTTTGAAGGCCTTATGGGGAGGAACTGGGTAGGGCAGCTTCTCTGTTACCTCATTTGATCATGAGACTCCTGAAGGAGCAAATCTCCATATTATCCTCTCCTGGCTATGTTCATCTTACCTCTTTGCCTTTGCTCACACTAGACCCCTGCTGAGATGCCATGCACCCCCACCTCCTCCCCCCTGACCTCCCCACCCCTGCTTGTGCGTGGTGTCTACCATACTCAACATTCCTTTCTTGCTAGAACTACTCTCTTCCCTCTCCCATACCCCATGTCCCTCACTGCCCCCTTCCCGGTAGAGTGGAACTGGGCTGGTCCTTGTGCAGGGGTAGCTCCCGATTGACCCCAAGCTACCCATTCATTGGCTAGCTAGTATCCTATGGGGGGGCCTTAAACAGCTCTGCCTACTAGGAGCCATGATAACTTAGCTAAAAGCCAATTAAATGGCCTCTCTCTGAAACTTGACTCGGAGGGTGAGGAGGGAATGGAGTGGCCACTGAGGAGGCCTGATTCCATGAGCTAATGCCTTTGTGGCCTCTAGGCTCACTTCCCATTCCTGCGTGGATCCTTCCAGTGACTACCTTTCCTTCACAGAACTCGAGTAGCAGGCTTTCCCTGTGTTATCCACTCTCACCCGAGCATGGAGCCTTGATCCAGCTGCTTCCTCTTAGAGGCCCACCCAGAGAATTGCCTGCGCATTGACTGCTGACTGTGGGCTGGGTTGGAAGTGGCTACAGTCACACAACACATGCGGCCACCCTTGTCATTATTTGCCCGCAAGTCAGCTTTCACTGAGTTTTGTGCTACCCCTTGGTGAAAAGCTGTCCCAAACCAGGTCACAGTCCGGTGAGTTTTCTGATCACAGGGTCTGGAGGCCGCTCTGTTTTACTTCCTACTGCCTCACACGGTGATCCACGTGAGGTAGATGCAGCATAAGTGTTCAGATGAGTTTGATTTCAGTTGGCTCCACTCTGTAGTCTCCCTTCTGGTTTTGCGCCATGACCGTGGTCACATTTCTCCTCTTCTCTGGTCCGCAGTTCCCTTTTTCCAGTTTAGAACATGGCTACCTCCATGACCTGGCATAGCCGATGAAGATTTTGGGAGGTAGGAAAAAAGTGGGGCACTGAAGGGTGGTTGAAATTCAGATAGGTTGATTGGGAGGGTGGGCATTCCAGATATCAGTAAGTAAAGAGCTTCCCAAAGGGACAGGAGCATGCAAGGTATGTTTGCAAGGGGTGGGTCCCTTGGAAGCTAGATGACTGGTTCTGGCTGGCAAGCCATGGGAAAGTCCAGGATAGCAAACACAGGATGGACAAAAATCTAAGCTAGCCGATGTAATGGTATTGGTTACAGGGCTGGCGAGGGCGGGGAAGGAGGGGAGGGTAGGATTGTGGATGATTCAACAGTTGTTTTTTTTTTTTTTAAAGATTTTATTTATTTATTTAGCAGAAAGAGATCACAACTAGGCAGAGAGAGAGGGAAGCATGCTCCCCGCTGAGCAGAGAGCCCAATGTGGGGCTCAGTCCCAGGACCCTGAGACCATGACCCAAGCTGAAGGCAGAGGCCCAACCCACTGAGCCATCCAGGCGCCCCACAACAGTTTTTTATTTATATTTTTCTGCATCTTCGAAAAAAACATTCAACATGTGCTTCTTATGTTATAGAGAACATATTGCTTTTTAAGTATTTCATGCTCCGATGTTTGGACTTTTTGCTGGTTTTAAGCTAGAAGAAAGGTTCATGGGACCTGGATGGAGAAGGAGGCATGGGAGTCAGGCAAAGTTCGCTCTAGGGATCCTGTCTGTTAGGTGAAGTGACACATACCTGTATGTATTCTAGCTCGAGTCCTAATTCCCACTAATGCTGGCTTTAGAAAGCTCTTTCTGAACAAGAGCTTCCCAAAATAAGTCTGGGAAAACTTTTGTGGAGGACTTTGAGGAACACGGGCCATTAACTGAGAATAGAACTTAAACTGTTAATGGCAGCAGGCGCTCATTTACTGATGACAGTGTTGGGCCTTTTCTGTTGTTGATGTGAGATTGTCCCATAGCCAGATGTTAACTGGGACTTGGGTGATTACTCTGTGCCTGCAGGTATATTGGCTCTGACTTATTTGCCTTAGCTTTTCGCTGCTGCTGCTGCTTTCCTCTTTGCAGGGAAAGTGATTCAGGACTATGTCCAAGCTATGTCTTCCCTATCACCTGTTAGACACAGAGTCAGGAATAAGTGCCTGGTTGATTAAACTGAAGGATGTAGGGTGCGTGGGTGGCTTAGTCGGTTAGGTGTCTGCCTTCTGCTCAGATTATGATCTCAGGGTCCTGGGATCAAGCCCCAAATCGGGCTCCCTGCTCAGTGGGAGCCTGCTTCTCTCTCTCCCTCTCCCTCCCCTCCACTTGTGCTCTCTTTCTCATGCTCTTTCTCTCTCAAATAAATAAATAAAGTCTCAATACTTCCCATATTTTCTGTACTCTAGCTGCTATGCTCCCCTGCCCGAGCCTTTTATTTTTACATTTTTTGAAACTTTTAATTCCAGTTAGTTAACACACAGTGTGATATTGGTTTCAGTGTACAATATAGTAATTCAGCAATTCTATATATCACCCAGTGCTCATCACAAGTGCCCTCCTTAATCCCCGTCCCGTTTCACCCATCTCCCCACCCCCTCTTCTCTGGTAATCATCAGTGTGTTCTCTATAATTGAGAACTCTTTCTTTCTTCTTTCCTTCCTTCCTTCCTTCTAAAAGATTTATTTATTTATTTATTTGATGGAGAGAGAGACAGTGAGAGAGAGGGAACACAAGCAGGGGGAGTGGGAGAGGGGGAAACAGGCTCTCCGCTGAGCAGGGAGCCCAGCACAGAGCTCAATCCCCAGACCCTGGGATCATGACCTGAGCTGAAAGGCAGACGCTTAACAACAGCCACCCAGGTGCCCTGAGAGCCCATTTCTTGATTTGTCTCTCTTTCTCTCTTTTTCCCCTTTGCTCATTTTTGTTTGTTCGTTTGTTTGTTTCTTAAATTCCACATATGGGTGAAATCATGTGGTATTTGTTTTTCTCTGACTGACTTACTTCACTTAGCTTTATACTCTCTGGCTCTATCCATGTCCCTGCAAATGGCAAGAATTCATTCTTTTTTATGGCTGAGTAGTATTTCATTGTATATAGATGCCACATCTATTCATTCATCCATTGATGGACACTTGGGCTGCTTCTGTATCTTGGCTATTGTAGATAATGCTTCTGTAAACATCGGGGTGCCTGTATACTTTTGAATTAGTGTTTTTGTATTTTGGGGCTATATACCCAGTAGTGCGATGGCTGGGTGTAGGGTATTTCTGTTTTTAACTTTTTGAGGAACCTCTATACTGTTTTCAAGAGTGACTGTCTGAGTTTGCATTCCTACCAACAATGCATGAATGTTTCTTTTTCTCTGCATCTTTGCTAATACTTGTTGTTTCTTGTGTCCAAGCCTTTTCCCCCCAAGTTTTAAAAAAATTTTAAAAGATTAAAAATTTTTATTTATTTTAGGGAGAGAGAGAGAGAACAGGGGAGGGACAGAGTGAGAATCTCAAGCAGACTCCCCACTGAGCGTGAAGCCCTATTTGGGGCTTGATCCCATGACTCTGAGATCACAACCTGAGCTGAAACCAAGGGTCAGACACTTAACCAACTGAGACTCCCAGGCGTCCCCATATCCAAGCCTCTTAATGAGATTTTTTTCCCTTCTGGATCACCTTCTCTCTCATCTCCCTTCCTTTCTTCCCCTCTTTCTCCTGAGTCCTCAAATCCAGTGAAAATGCCTCCTATTACTGCAGCCTTTCATGGTACCTCCCCCAGCCTCATCCATCTCTCCAGCTTCGAGGAACCATAGCCCTTAGAGTCTGTGCCTCGCACATAATTGCTCTAAAGCAGAAGGCTATCTGGAAGTTCATTCTGTATCCCAAGCCAGACTGAACCCTTTGAGGACCAGGGCCAAGGTATATCTTTCTTAGTGTTCCCAGGATCTGTAGCAGGGGCGGGTCCACAGGAGACAGTCAACAAACACGGGGGCTGGGACAACCATAATCCGTGCTGAGCCCCAAGGGCTTGTTTGTGTCTACAAGCCCAAGAGAAGGTAGAAATGCAGCATCATTTGCCTCACAGCCCTGCTCACACGACCCTCTTTGTTTTCTTGCCTGGAGGGGGCGGAGCAGGGGAGCAGGCCAAGTGTGCAGAGCTGTCTGACAGCAGCTGTAGAGAATGCTCGCTTGTTCTCCCTGTCGTGGGTCAGAACGGCCCCACAGCACAGCTTCTTCCTGCACTGGGGTTAGCCTGGTGGCCTCTGTCCTATTCCTGCTTCTCAGGGAAGTGGTGCAGCCTGCTTCTCTGAGGCCAAGCCCGGTATCTGATTCCAGGGAGGGAAAGTGTAGGCACTTCCCCTTATGCAGGTATCAATCTCAGCTGAGGAGACGATGAGGAGTCCTGTTGCTGTGGAAGTTCCAGAACGGGGTTGGGGCATTCTTGGGGCTGAGGTTAAGAGGAGCAGAAAGCCTCATTTGTGGCATCCGAGCCAATAGCCCTGCACTTGAAGTAGAAAACTTGATGCAAGTCCCACTTGGGCCAATAAGATGTTGTGCCCTGGGCAAGACCGTGTTCCTGTCTGGGCCATGGAGCATGTTGGTGGTGCGACAGGAACCTGAATGCAAGTCTTTCCACTCCAGGTCCTT
Source organism: Mustela putorius furo (assembly GCF_011764305.1). NCBI lineage: Eukaryota > Metazoa > Chordata > Mammalia > Carnivora > Mustelidae > Mustela > Mustela putorius. The sequence goes on along the minus strand of NW_025422045.1, from coordinate 7,737,314 downwards.
TGCTCTCTCTACTACTGCACAGAAACACTTACTCCTTTCAGTACTGGAGGTATTCTCAAGAATAGGGGCTTTCTTCCAGAGATGTGCTGTCAGGGATCTACCCCTGACATAATTCCATAATTCTCCCACATTTCCTTCCTATAGGTATTTCCTTTTAAGCCTCTGACTCCCTTGGGGCTACCGGACAGTCTGTGTTCTTCAACAGCTACAGGGAGATCCTTCCCAGAGGAGGCGGGAACATGCGACCCAGCAGGAGACAGGAGAGTTGATGATGCCGTGGTGTAGCCTTAATCGTCACTGTAAGAGACCAGGCCACTCTTGGGAAGACACCCCTCCTCCCCCCGCCCTGTGAAAGGGACCATCTCAGAGCAACACCTCTACCTGGCAAGGAGAGGCCTGATAAAAGAGGGTCTGTGCACACCTGCCATCTCTGTCTCTGCTGTTTCTCCATGTCGAGGCAGTCGACGAAAGGACAGTGAGAGAGAGTGCTGGTGTGGAGTGGATGGGTCCAGGCTGCCTGTGTTTAGGCAAGTCCTCATGACCTCAATTTCCCCATCTCTAATATTTTTTTTAAGATTTAGTTATTGATTTGAGAGAGAGAGAGCGCATGCATGCACAGCAGGAGGGGAGAGGGAAGAGGAGAGAGAATCCCAAGCAGAGTCCATGCTGAGCAGGGAGCCCAGTGCAAGGCTCAATCCCAAGTCCCCGAGACCACGATCTGAGCCAAAACCAAGAGTTGGACATTGAACCCCTATGCCACCCAGGCACCCCTCCCCCCATATCTAACATCTGTGTGTCACCTGGCACTAGCCTCTTGGACTATGATTATATGAGACAACCTTGCCAGGCTGGAGGCCACATGCTCAGTCGGGGCAGGAGTCGCTGACTTGGCGCTAGGGCCCGTGGCATGGGAAGGCATCTGGTACCACTGGGACTGCTGCTGCTGAGATTAGACAGTGATGTTTGGCACCGAGGCCATGCCCAGGGCCTGTTTTAGCAACACAGCTAGTTAATATTGACCCTGTGACACGAAAATGGAAAGCGGAGATGACTACTTTAACACCCCCAAGAGGGTCAGAGTTCACCAGGTCCTGATAAGATGAAATGTAGTTTTGCAATGTGGAGGTGTGTCATTAACAAATCAGTTGTTTAGGGGTAGGGAGAAGGGAAAACAGGACGAGGAAGCCTTCATGGGCAGTTTCCCGCTGCTTTCCTGAGGCCTCTGGCTAGACTACATATTCATCTGTTCACTTTTTAAAAAAATTAACATATAATCTATATTTGCTTCAGGGGTACAGGTCTGTGAATCATCAGACTTACACTTTTCGCAGCACTCACCAGAGCACATACCCTCCCCAATGTCCATCACCCAACCACCCTCTCCCTTCCCCTCTACCCCCCAGCAACCTTCAGTTTGTTTCCTGAGATTATCATCTGTTCACTTTTAAATAAATGGATACTTACATGCTTGAGGCCTATAGAGAAGACAATGCAAAGAAAAACATCAAAACATCCCCCACGACATTCTATAGATTGTCTATAAATTCTATAAATTGTTCCTCGTTTGGATTTTTCATATACTTTTCCCATTTTCCACACCGCCTGCAAGGATTCCATATTGCTTTTATAATTATAAAAGGGCAACGTATTAGAAATAAACTATCTTGGGGCGCCTGGGTGGCTCAGTGGGTTAAACCGCTGCCTTCAGTTCAGGTCGTGATCCCAGGGTCCTGGGATCGAGTCCCACATGGGGCTCTCTGCTCAGCAGAGAGCCTGCTTTCCTCTCTCTCTCTCTCTCTCTGCCTGCCTCTCTGCCTACTTGTGATTTCTCTCTGTCAAATAAATAGATAAAATATTAAAAAAAAAAAAAAAAGAAATAAACTATCTTTCTGTGATGAGTCGGAAGAAAATTTCTGACTCTCCCAAGGACCTTAGACCTTTGTGTTTTGCCTGCTGAACATTGTGTCATCAAGAGAAAAGTCTGTCAGGGAGAAGTTACTTTTTCTGAATAAACCCTGATCTAAGCTTGTTTCCTTATTGATTTGTGTGCATGAAAGCAGAATGTGGTGGGAAAAATTCCAGTCATTTGAGATTTCAGGATTTTTTTTTCTAAGTAAACAAACACTTAATTGCTCTGAGTGCTTTCTGTTTGCCAGCTCTGTGTACCATAGTGGTGAGGCCTGTCTTGGCTCAGAACTGGAAGGTCCGGAGCTGGAAGTGGCAAGATCCAGGTCTGGAGGGACGAGGCCTTAGAGTTTGGTGGGGTGGGGAGGCGATGACAATGCCATTATTATAATAACCACTGGTCATTCAGCACCAATCATATTCCAGGAGCTTCCCATGTCTGAGTACAAATCCTTGCAAAACTGTGTGATAGACATTAGCTAGCTACCCTTTAGGGATGAGGAAACCAGGCCCAGGACAGTCACCTTTCCAAAGCTCCAGAGCCAGTCAGCGGTGGGCCTGGATTCAAACCCATGTCTGCCTGGCTGCCTCGCATGTGCTCTTTCCACCATGCCTATCAAGCGATTTAGGGTTTTGAACTAGAGAACAGAAACTTCCACAGGGTACATGAGCTAACAAACAAGAGGCAGGCAGCCTTCACCCAGGACTGAGGGTCTTGGAAGGGAGAGGCAGCCCCAAGTGTAAACATGGACTAGTAGCTACAGGCAGGATCCTGTGCGTCAGCCCTGACCCCAGGACTGGGTGTGTCTGCCCTCCTCAGCCCTGGGGTGACCCAAAGGGGCTGATAAGGCCATGAGAACCAAGAGGAGGTAGACCTCCTTTGAGATTACTTCTGGCCAGTCAAGAGGGCCTTTTGTCTGCGGACTGCTGTGAGATGGGAGGCAGGGGGAATTGTTGAGGAGAAAGGAGCTGGAACTCAGGGTTGTGGCATCAAGGCCTGTGGGTGAGGAGAAATTGGTTTCTGGGTCTTCTTTAAGCCCTGTGAATGAAAATAACCACTAAAGGAGTCTTATGGCTGTTTAGCTCTTTATTGGGTTAGTAGAGCTAATTTCTGACTCTGAGGCAGCGATGGTCTCTTTGGGCTCATAGATCCAGTCCCCACAGCCCTTAGGACTGGCCAGGAACCCCACTTCCTCACCCACTTCCCCTGGGAATCTCTCTGCCTACAAACTATAACTGGAGAAAGCTCTGGCTGCCCCCCCCTCACCCAGGAAGGCCTGCCTTCCGAGAATGAATGTCTCGGAGTTGGACTTCATCTGTTAAAGTTGGTTTCTACTTGTTTTATTTTCTTAGGAGAAAAGATGTGTATTTTGCGGGGAGAGGCTGAATTGTGGTATGTGGTGTTTAAAAAAAAACAAAACAAAACTTTTTTTTTTTTTTTTTTTTGAGTCCTAAGCAGCCGAGTTGTTTGAAGCCCAGCAGCACCTATTATAGAAATGGCTTATTTTGTGGCTCTCCAGGGTTGTGGCTAGAATATTTTGGGTTTCCTGGCAAAGCCATAGAGAACCTTGAAATCTGATGGAGACAGTTTCAAAGTTGCCCAAACTGAACAGAGTGGTTGAAAGCAGAAACTGTGCTTTCCTCCCTGTGGCCCATGAGTGTGTGTTCCTCCGAGGCTCACAGCAGTGTGGAGGGCCTGCTTCTGACATGATAATGATAATCATGATAATCACCTGTGTTTGTATAGCGCCTAAAAGTTTATAAAACACATTCACATACACAATCGCATTAGGTTCTCGTGGCTACATTTCTAGCTCGGCAGGGGCAAGGAACCCTCTTTTACGGAAAACTGAGGCTCGGAGGGTCCGAAGTAGAGTCCAGGTTTTCTGACTCCAGATCAGAAAACGTGGGGAGGTTTACACCCAGTTTAAGATGTGACCCTGCCATTGTCCCAAAATGCAGATTCGCTGTGACAGTTGCAGGCCCAGCAGAACCAACCTCTGTAGGCTTCCAGGCACAGCAGGGAGCTTTGCTTCTGTGGCCTTCTATGGCTGCTGTCTCTGTTTGGTCTTTACATTTGCCCTATGAGGCGGCAGAGTAATTAGATGCTATAAGCCCCATTTTACAGATGATAAAAACAACGTTTTCAGAGGTTGGGTGATTCGCTCAATGTCTTTTTTTTTTTTTTTTTTTTGGTTATTAGCAAAACAAGTATGTGTTGGGTGCCTCTTTGAGGTACATAAGGGACTGGGGTCATAGCCAGTGACTGGGGAAGGAAGGACTAAGAAGAGGGAACACGGTAGGTGCTCACCAGCTCTGCTGAGTGGGAGCCCTTGAGGAGAGCCCCAGGTTGTGGTTCTCTTTGTATTCACCACAGCAATGGGAACAAGGGGGGCTCAGGCCAATGTTCCAGAAGAACTTCATTATTCATGTAAATAATGATGATTATTGTTACCATTTATTGCGCTCCTGTTACCTACCAGACCGTGAGCTGGGCATCTTACATGGCTATTTCTAGTTGTCATAGTAGCCCTGTGAGGTAGTGAGTACTTACTCCACTTTACAGATGAGAACACTGAGGCTCAGAGAGGTCAGTCACTCATATCCCAAGTCACCCTGGGATTAAAGCCCAGGTCTGTTTGGGGCACCTGCCTGGCCACTCAGAACAGCATGCAACTCTTGATCCTGGGCTTGTGACCTCGAGTCTCACGGTGGGTGTAAAGATTACAGAATAATAATAATAGGCTTTTTAAAAAATCCCAAACCCAGGTCTGTTTGACTCCAAAGCCAGAACACTTTCCACTAAATTATACTCCCTGTCTATGATAATGGACTCTGAGAAACTCATTGGACAAGGATGGTGCCAGTTAGTTTTGGGGGGGCTCATGGATCCAGTGTGGAAATTTTGGATTGGGTAGACTGGACCACAGCTCTGGAGAGACCACAAAATGCAGTGAACCCCTCCGGTAGCAGTGCATGATGAGAGAGCTGGGCAGGTTTCTGTTTGTCGGCCCTGTATCCAGCCAGCCTGAAGTCCTCAGGAGCCAGTGACTCAGAAGTCACAAACATGAGTGACTTCATCTCGCAGAACTCCTGAGACTCCCCAGCCTGCTTCCCCACCCTCTGCCCTGCTATATTAGTTTTCTGGGGCTGCCATAACAAGTCACCAGAAACTGGTGATTTAAAACAACAGATGTTTATCTTCTTACAGTTGTGGAGACCAGAAGTCCAAAATCAAGGTGCTGGCAAGGTTGGTTCCTTCTGGAGGCTCTGAGAGAGGTTTCCATGCCCCTCACCTAGCTTCCAGCAGCTGTTGGTAACCCTTAGCATTCCTTGGCTTGCAGCCACGTCACTCTGCCTCTGTCTTCACCTGAGCTTTTCCCCTGGGTGTCTCCATGTGTCCTCCTCTTCTGTCTGGTCTCCTTCTGCCTCATTCTTATCAGGACACCTGTCGCTGGATTTAGGGCCCACACTGGTAATTCAGGGTGATCTCATCTCAAGATCCTTCAATTAGTTACATCTTCAAGGATCTTTTTTCCAAATGAGGTCACATGCATATATTTTGGAGGTTAGGACGTGGACTATCTTTTTAGGGTCCACTGTTAAGCCTACTATGCCTGCCACCCCTTTTTCCTCTTGGGGTTGTCTGAGACCTTTGGGGTCAGTGCTCTCACTGCAGGCTTGGCCTTTTGCCCACGCACTTGCCTCTCCTCCCCAAGAAGCCTTATGTTTGGGCCTTATGGTTGAGTGGGCCTTGGCCCCCCATAGAGTGGCAATGGGGAGATTTTGTATAAAATGTATAGAGCCCTGGTGTTAGCTGCTTTTGAACTTCAGAAGAGTAATTCCCACCTGGAGCGTGCTGTCCTTGTTGCGTACAGCGTAGGCAGGAGAGGGGATATCCTTGGAATGAGAGGGCTCCAGGGGGCAGCCAGGCTGTTTGTTTCCTGCCCGACGGCAGCTGGCAACGCCCTTGACCATATGATACCCTCTCATGCTGCCTCCTCCCAACTGACCACCCCCCAAACATCTGCTCTCCTCCTCTGCCCAGATCTCCTTATACTTTCTGGCTGCCTCTTCTTAGAATTCCTCCTTCCTCCATGCCTCTTGCTTGTCTGGTCATTCTCTCTCCTTCCTCCATGGTGGCAAGTCTTGTTTTTATTTAATGGCACTAACTTTTCTGAGGGATCAGGTCTATATTTCAAGTAGAGTGAGCTCCCTGTGATACTTTGCGTGTGTCTTTGATGAATAGCTGTTGGTGGCCCATTGGCTGCTCATTCGGCATAGGAAGGTGTTGGCTCCAGGCTTCATCTGGGACCTGAGGTCTCTCTCCTTCAGAGGCCTGAGGGCTGTAGGGAGAAACAAAAGCCCAGGAAGTGGGTGACTTGTTCCTAAATTATCGGATGGCTGTGCACAAGACACTCACTTCCTCAGTCCTCCCTTTGTCCTCTGGAAAACCAGAGTGTTGGGCTGTTAACAACTGTGGAAGTTTCCTTTCAGGTTGAACGTTGTGTGATGGCCCAGCAGTCCCCAGGTCTCTGAGGGATCACGTCTGTTAATGGCAGGGCCTGGACTGACGGGAAAGTTCTCCCTGTGCCTGGGTGGGGTTGGTAGAGACACCATTCCTTCACCTCCACCTCCTCAGGTAGTACCCCTGAAAAAACAAACTCCAGGAGGGGCCATGCATGCTTTTCTCTCCAAGGAGTCTTTGTGAGAACCCCACTTCCCTAGGATCTGGTTCTCTAGGACCAAGAAAGACTATTCTAGAGCCCAGTGAGAAGAAAACGAGGTAACCAAACATGTATGTGATTTATGTCACTGCAACACCACGAGGACTGTGAGCCCAGCCCAGAACCCTACCTGGAAGGTGTTTCTTTCTGGGGAAGCTGCCAGCCACACCCTAAGGAGGCTGTGATTTACTTTGTAAAATGACTAATTAGTCCTGAAGCTGGAGATTTCTATCTGCTCGCGATGGCATCATGATTTATTCATGTGAGCCTGGAACACTTGTGGGGGGACTGGGCCCTTGTTTCCTGTGGCTTCCATGTGATATGCAGCCAATTGTATTTTTCCAGAAGGGGTAATTTCTCAAATCTAGACTGCTTGCCCAGTCACTGCCAGGATGCCTGCAATTGGGGCACTTTCCTGGGTCTGCAGTCATTTTAGAAGGAATGCATTCTTATCTGGCCTCCATTCCTTCTCTGGCAATGTAGGATTGGGCTAGATAGTATCTCTGGGCCTTCCACCCCTTAGGTTCCTTACTTTTAAATTCTTGCCCCTTCCTGAAGCAAACCCTTCTGTTTTCCTAAGGTATTTGCTTCCATAGGGCTGCTGGCGGTAATCAGAGACATCTCAGCTGCTTGGAAGCCTTGCGCCTGGCTTCATTTTCCTGCCAATCACTAACTCTCAAAGGCACCTAGTGTAGTTTAAGCAGCTAGTTTCTGGTCTTTTACAATAACACAGATTTGCTTAAGGTCTTCCAACTTGAAGCTTCTAGCCTAAAATCTCAGTAACGAAGAACAAAGTCTCAGCTCATGGGGAATGTCCACTCAATCTTTGCTCCACCTCCGTATTCCCTCGGAGTGCAGGAACTGGATCTGCGTCACTTCGCAGGACATTTGTAATGTTACCGTGACTGCCTCCCGTGCTCTGGTTGTGGAGGGAGAGGCTCCTTACTGATTTCGTTGCCACCTTGTGGATCGGCTAGGGGTGGGGATGGCAGGAGCCTCTGTCCTTCGAGGTCTAGACCGTAAGCGGCTGTGTGATAGTTTTGCTTCTGTGTGTTGTTCTTTTTTGTCTATTTGACTTTAGAATCATACCCAAGACACAATTTATATCCCATTTTCCCCAATGACATTATGATGTAAACATTTTTTTCTCAACATATACACATATATGCTGTGTGACATTGCAGATATGATTTCTAACATGAGCATGTTTAACTTTTATAGTTGAAAAAGAAAACTATCCATAAAAAAGAAAAATCAATGTGTTGGAAATTTCCTGCCCCCCTCCTCCTGAACCTCTCTAGCCCCTCCTCAGAGGTGACCACTGTTCAGTTTCTATGTATCCTTCCAGAAATTATCTATGCATAGACAAGCATATGTCTGCACATTTTGTAGTTTTTAGAATGTAGTTGGCATGAGACTGTACATATAGGTGGGATCAGAAGGTGGTTCTGCAATTTGCTTTTTTGTTTTGTGCATTTTCCCAGATCTCTGTGTGTTTGTGTGTATGTGTGTGACAGAGAGAAAGAGACGTTCCTCTTCACAGCTACTTGTACTGCCTATTATGGATGGACCGTAATGACTTCAGTGCCCTTGTTGGTAGACATTGGAGTTGCTACCACAATAAGCATCATTGGACATCTGCATATCTGCCTATTTCATTTATTCACCTTCTAACTGCCAAGTATGGTTTCAGGCACTGAGATTCCGCAGTCAACAGGACAGATTCTTGTGCCACACTCATACCGGATAACTGTCAGGTAAATTCAAAGTAGAGTTGTTGGCCGATTGACTTACTCCGTTTACTGAGTGCATATAAGCCACATGGAATATAGGCATACCTTCTTTTATCGTGCTTGGCTTTAGGATGCTTTGTTTTTACAAATTGAAGGTCTGTAGCTACCCTGCCTCAACCAAGTCTGTTGGCACCATTTTTCCAACACCATCTGCTCATTTCATGTCTCTGTGTCACATGTTGGTAATTCTTGCAATATTTCAAACTGTTTCATTATCCTTATACCTGTTATGCTGATCTGTGGTCAGTGATTACTACTTTTACTGCAAGGTCAAGTGATGGTTAACATTTTTTAGCAATAAAGCATTTTTTTTAACAATCTTTTTTTTTAAGACTCTATTTTATTTATTTATTCAACAGAGAGAGAGCAATCACAAGTAGACAGAGAGGCCCGCAGAGAAAGGGGGGAAGCAGGCTCCCTGCTAAGCAGAGAGCCCGATGCAGAGCTCGATCTCAGAACCTTGAGACCATGATCTGAGCCAAAGGCAGAGGCTTAACCCGCTGAGCCACCCAGGCACCCCAATAAAGCATTTTTCATTAAGGTATATATGTTGTTTTTTAAGACATAATGCTGTTGTTCAGTGAGTAGACTACAGTGTGGTGTAAATATAACTTTTACGTGCACTGGGAAATTGAAAAAGTGATTTGATTCGCTTTATTGCAGTGCTCTTAGAATTGAATCTGCATTATCTCTGAGGTGTGCCTGTAATTTGTTGAATGTTTGATAAATCAGTGGCTGCCTGATACTCTCTCTTCACCCCCCCCCCATCTCTACCCCCTCCCCCCGGCCCCTGGCCACATTATCATCATCCTCTCCCCAGCCTCCCAGTGGCTGAAGGGCCATTTAGTGAGGCTTCTGGAAGGTCGTGATAGCATTCATGGGTAGTGAGTGGTGACTGTAATGTGTTTGCTAGCACTTTTAAGATTCCTTAGTGTACAGCTTTGCAGTGTGTCCTCACAGCTTGTGTAGGAGACTCAGATGGACTGGTGTGCATTTCACAGAAGGAACTGGGGCACAGAGGGATAAGACTGAAACCAAGGTTGATCATGGGACTCCCAGCTCCCCACAGAGCTGGCTGGGGACAAGGCTGGGATGAGGACCCAGGAAGAGGGGCTCTGCTTTCTGGGACTTCTTAAGGGAGCACTCAGACTTTCTGCTCTTTAAGTTAAACCATCTTTGGAGCACCTGGCTGGCCCAGTCAATGGGGCCTGTGACTCTTGATCTCAGGGTTGTGAGTTCAAGCCCATGTTGGGTATAGAGATGACTTTAAAATAAAAACTTTCTTTTTTTTAAAAAAATCAATTACAGCATTTTAAAACTGGCAGCTTAAGTTAGCTTTTTTCTTGTCACTTACAATCTGGTGATAGAGTTTTAAAGGACTTGTGGTTCATGAATTCCGTTTGTGCTGTGCTGTGCGGTGCAGGGGCCACCAGCCACACGTGACGATTTAAATTCAAATGAAAAGTAATTAAAATGAAATAAAACTACAACTAAGTTCCTCAGGCAGCATTTCAGGCACTCGGTAGGCCCACGTGGCTAGCGCCTAGCCCTTCGGACAGTGCAGTTACAGAACATTCCATCATCTGCGGCACTGGCTTAGAGTATCAATAAGGCTGTAGCATCAGCTTGGATATCTGGGGGAGGAATTTTTGAGATGGTTTTCATTTTCCAGCTGTATAGGTAGGGACAAGGAGGCTCACAGATGGGGAGAGATTGGCTGTCCACAGTCACACAGCTGGATGTGCAAAGCTCCTCTCCAACCTGCCCCATTTTTCCTGAGGACCCCCCCACCCCTTCGCTTGTGGCTTCATCTGTTCCCTTGCCCTGACCCCTGGCTGAACCAAAGGGCCCAGATTAGGTGCCTTCTGCCAAGTAGCTCCAGGTCTGTGTTCTCGCTCTGTTCCCAAGACCGGGAGACCACGGAGTAAGCCAGCCACCTCTGCAAGGCAATGCTGTTCCCTGCAGATTCTCCCCCCAGACTGCAGGCCTCCTCTTGAACCTCTTTTGACAAGGTCAGGACAAGCATCCACAGTTTATAAACAAGATTACAGGAAGCTGGGCCGCTGCTGTGCGCACAAGCCCACCCCACCCAGCAATCTGCCCTGGGATGGACGGGTGCTGAAGAATGAGAACTTGTACAGTTTGTCCTCATGGATGGGGTCCGACTGGAGATGTTAGCAAACTGACCCAGTGATTTCACATATGGGGGCAAGCATCCCAATTAGAGACCAAAGTCTTCTGTAGGGACTTAGAACGATTAAAGTGCAAACTGCTGGGGCACCTGGTTGGCTTAGTCAGTTAAGCATCTGCCTTCAGCTCAGGTCATGATCCCAGGGTCCTGGGATCAAGCCCTGCATTGGGCTCCCTGTTCAGCAGGAAGCCTGCTTCTCTCTCTGCCTGATACTCTGCCTGCTTGTGTTCTCTCTCTCTCCAATAAATAAATGAAATCTTTTTTTTTGTTTTGTTTTGTTTTCAAAGAGTTCAAACTGCAAGTCAAGATGATTGAGAAGGCAGCCAATTCCGCCTTGGTCTTCATTTGTCCTCTGGGGTTAGGGAGTGATGAGTAACCACTGGTTAAAACTGAGAAACAAATGGGGAACATTGTCATCCTGAAAGGGTCACAAATGCATATACCCCATGCCTCATAGATTTTTATCCTCTGCTCAACCTCTCACTCCTGGAAACTACTGTTTAGCTGGGAAAATTGACAGAGGGTCAGTCAGTAAGTGGTGTTATTGCTGGTATTGGTAGTTAGTAATAGTGATATTGCTGTCACTATTACTGCTGGTAGTAGTACTGACTAGTAATAATAGTTATCAACTGCTCGTATGCTCTATTTTGCCAACTATAGTTGTTGATTTTAGGAGCAGTAGGGGTAATCATAAACAGGAAGACATGAGCTAAAAATTACATCCATAGGCAGTCTTTAGAGATGGAAGGAATTGTTCTTTCTGATGTATCAGGATATTCCTCTTAAGTGTTTGAACCAGTGGTTCTCAAATGTTAGTGGACGTTGGAATCCCCTGGAGGGCTTGTTAAACCACAGAGGCAGGACCCGACCCCCAGAGTTCCTGATTCAGGCGGTTTGGGTTAGGGCCCGAGAATCTGCATTTCTCACAAGTTTCCAGGTGATGAGGAAGCTCCTGGTCTGGATGCCATCAGGGGCTAGACAGGACTCCCCTTGTTTCTTGGTGGCATAGATTGAAGTTTCTAAACCCCTCTTGTGAAGTTCCTCCTACCCATGCCCCACGTTGCATGGCTGCCTAGAACAAGCCTCTGTACCACCCGGAAGAAAAAACACTATTGTCATTACTAACTGAGGCTGTGTTTCCGATTTTGAGATGTAACCACCAGTAAAGGTTGAGCTTCTAGAATGTGTCTGTCTTACACTGGGTGTGGTGGGTCATACTGATGAAGTGTAACCTTGCCCTGCCCTTAAGAAGATTAATCTAGTTCAAGGGTGGGAAAAAGACAAACACGGAAAGAAAAGGGCACAAAAAGATTATTAAGTGTACTCAGCTTTGGAGCTGACACATTCAGAGGCGAAGATCCCCAGGGGTTGGCATGGTCAGGGAAGGCCTCAGGAGGAGTTGGAACTTGAATTTCAGCAGAGGTGGGAGCTGAGGAGGTAGAAGTTATCTCAGGATAGACAAAGAGGGCTAGTGGAAGCCCGGAGGTGGGAATGAGTGTGTTGGGCTGTGCCTGCTGGGAAGCCAGGTAGCATGGGGCCAGGTGATGAAAGGGCCCTGGGGCCTGGCCAAGGCACCCAGGCTTGATGGGAAGGGGGAAACAGGTCTTGAGCAGGGGAGAATGGGATGATATCAGCATTTCTGGAAGGCGGATGTGGGGATGTGTGGGTGGAGGACGGCAGGCAGGAATGCCGATCGGGAGGTGGTGTTCAGTATATTTGTGTGTCAAAGTCTAGCTCAGGAGGGTGGTGGGTATGAAGAGAGTCTAGACAATTCCATTCAGAAAATGTGTACTGTAGACCTACTGTGTGTCCAGCGCTCTATCAGGTGCCTGAGGGTACAAGGATGAGTGATGACTGGCTCTGCCTGAGGACCTTGCAGTCTCTTGTTGGAGAAGAATATATAAAGAGAAAATTCCAGTAAAATGTGCTGAATGCCATGAGGAGGTATGCTCCGGAGATGAAGACAGGAGAGCATCCCCTGTTCAGGACACAAGGAACATTCTGAAGGAAAGAGCTCTAGTGACAGAGTACATTCTGGCTGACTTCCCTGTGTTCCTTTTGAGCTGATGTTTGCAGACTAAAAAAGGGGTCCTGCCCTCTCCTCCCTGTTGCCTGGAAGGCCCTTGGTGACCCTGCGGTTCAGTGGCCTGTGCCGACCCTCAGGGAGTTCACCCCTGTTTGGATAATTACCGTGCTCTGCTATGCTGGTTGGGGGTGTCCATTCAAGTGTTTATTTTCTCTCTCTCTCTCTCTCTCTTTTTTACTGTTAAAACAACACAGGAAATTTTTAAAGGAAAGTTTTCACTGAACTATTCATCACCCCAGCACATTTTTGCATCCGTGTTCTCTACTGTGTTTTGGCCACACAAGGGTATTTCAAACAAAACAAAAAATGATAACCAAACTGACATACCACTTACACATGTTTACTTGACATTATTTTATAACACATCAGCCTCCTGTTTATCATGTTAATGTTGGTGTGTACTCTTCCATTGCATCCGGGACAACTTGGGGCCACTGCAGTTCCTTAGCGGAGGAGGGTTGGTTTTTTTTTCCCCCCAAAGATTTATTTATTTATTTGACAGAGAGGGAGAACACACAAGCAAGGGAAGTGGGAGAGGGAGAACCAAACTCCCCACTGAGCAGGAAGCCTGATGTGGGGCTCAATCCCAGGACTCTGGCGATCATGACTTGAGCTGAAGGCAGACACTTAACTGACTGAGCCACCAAGGTGCCTCCGGAAGATGTTTTGTTTATTTTCAGCTTTTCCTGGTGTGTGAAGCTGTGTTTTTTCTTTTAAAGTCTCTTCATACCTGGCATTCCTAGAGAAAATTTTACCTGGACTCAGATCATCTGATTTTTTGGTTCCAGGTCTGTCGCTAGTTAGCAATGGGACCTCAACAACTTGAGCCTCAACTTCCTGATCTGTAAGATGGTGAGAATAGTGATTGTACAGGGTGCTGAGATAGGACTCAGGACAGATGTGTGTGGAAGTGTTTCATAAATACCTACTTCTTTAATTGACATCACCCAGTAAAGTAATGTGAGTATTTTTATGGTTCCTCTGTTTTTTTCAATCCCTTTAAGTAATATAATTCACCTACCTACAATTCAACAGCTAAAGTTACACAAGTTAATGGCTTTTAGTATATTTAGAGTTACAGCATCACTACTATCGATTTTAGAACATTTTATCACCCTGAAATAGAAACCCTGTTCCTATTAAGAATCACTCCTCTCAAGTCTCCCCATTCCGCTAGCCCTAGACAACCATGAATCTAATTTTGTCTCTATGGATTTGCCTATTCTGATCATCTTATATAATGGAACCATACAATATGTGGTGTTTTATGACTGGCTTCTTTTACTTCTCATAATGTTTTTTAAGACTCATTGTCTTGGCACCTGGTACACGTTGGGCACCTGGGTGGCTCAGTTATTAAGCGTCTGCCTTTGGCTTAGGTCATGATCCCAGGTTCCTGGGATCGAGCCCTGAATCCGGCTCCCTGCTCAGGGGGCAGCCTGCTTCTCCCTTTCCCGCTCCCCTGCTTTTGTTCCCTCTCTCGCTGTGTCTCAATCTGTCAAATAGATAAATAAAATCTTTTTTTTTTAAGGTTTTATTTATTTATTTGACAGAGAGAGATCACGAGTAGGCAGAGAGGCAGGCAGAGAGAGAGAGAGGAGGAAGCAGGCTCCTTGCTGAGCAGAGAGCCCGATGTGGGGCTCGATCCCAGGACCCTGGGATCATGACCTGAGCCGAAGGCAGAGGCTTTAACCCACTGAGCCATCCAGGCGCCCCAAATAGATAAATAAAATCTTAAAAAAAAAAGACTCATCCATGTTTAGCATCCATCAAAAACCTCATTCCTTTTAATTGCCAAATAATATTCCATTATATGAATATAACACATTTTATTTATCCAACTGATGGTCATTTAGGTTCTACCAGATATACAGTGCTAAATGGCATTTATCAAACACTCCTGCATGTCCCAAGCTTTTGGATGTGCCAGGAAGTAGGACTCTTGGTCCTTTTTTTTTTTTTTTAAAGATTTTTAAAATTTATTTGACAGAGAAATCACAAGTAGACAGAGAGGCAGGCAGAGAGAGAGAAAGAAGCAGGCTCCCTGCCAAGTAGAGAGCCCAGTGTGGGACTCCATCCCAGGACCCCGAGATCATGACTTGAGCCGAAGGCAGAGGCTTAACCCACTGAGCCACCCAGGCGCCCTCTTGGTCTTACTCTTGGACACTTTTCAACATTAACAGCAAGCCACTGAAATTAGGTAACTGTTAATAGACCCATCAGAGAACTGTACCAGGGAGTTAGGAGGAATCCCAGACAAAGTAAACACACGGTTTCTAGGATGATACCTCTGCCTTCCTTCCTAGCACCAAATTTATCCAGGGCTGGGAGATCAGGGGAAGGGCTTCAGGAGACAGAGAAGGCTGCCTGGAGGAGGGGGCTGCCAACTTTCTATCCCTTAAAGAGGGATAGAAAGCTCTGGCTGGAACTAGGAGGAGGCGGACCTCTTGGACAGGTATATGCAGGAGACAGGTTGCCATGATAGGACTGCTGAGGGAGAACTTGGGGGCATTGGGTTGGCCACATGGTAAGCTGAAGGGATCTTATGCCTTCCCTTCATCTGGGGGATATGTGAGAAAGGGTCGTGTGATGATGAGCATGAGGAAGTAGGGATGGGCCCACCCCTGGTTTTCAGCTTTTGAGCCTCCTGCCTTTTCAGTGGCTACCTGGAGCCAGGCTACTAGTTTGCACTGGGCTCCGTGTGGGTGGGAAGGAAGAATAGTCTCCACTTCCTTCTTGGCAACCTGCGAGATTGATGTAACCTAGATTTGGCCTTCTCCTCTCCCAGCTGCCTGGCCTTCCCCATGCAGGCGCCAGGTCTGGGCTGTCTGAAACCTGAGGCATGCTGGAGATGAGAGAGACCTGGGATGCCGGTCAGGAGACCTGTCTGGTCTGGGATCTGTCACTGCCTGGGAGAACAGGAGACTTGGGCAAGGCCATTCCCTCTGCTGGGCCTTGGTGGCCCCATCTGTAAAGTAAAGGGTGATTGTGAAAAGCTCCCTTTATTTCCATGGCTCCATGAGGTTGCCAGTTTTATTGAGCACGGGGAGTTTGCGGACAATTTCGTTGGTTGGCTCTGTCCTGCTTTGGGGGGTTTGTGGCTTCCTTTGAGGGTCCTGACATAGGGACGGCTCATCCTCAGCTAGGGAGTGTCAGGGCTGACATGTATTGTATAAACCAGGACATGATATGAGGAGAGAAGTTGTATTGGTGTCTTCCTGCTCCCTGATCAGTCACCCTGAAAGCCTGGGGCCTCTGCTGCTAAGAGCTGATTTTCTGACCCTGGTCTGTTTTCAGTAAACTGGCAAAAGCTCTATGGGTCTAATTCGGGTTGGTACAGACCTTGGTGGCAGGTGCTGCTATGGTAACAGAGGGGTCAGGGCTGGCTGGGGGGAGCCAGGTGGACCCGCATGGTGGGCTGGGATCTCCCAGTGTAAGTTGGTGCTGAAGCCCTCTTGTTGGGATGCCAGGAGAGGGCGCAGGCAGAGCCATGCTGGGCAGGTTGGTTTTGCCCACACTGCAGAGACTTACGTGGGCTGGGTTTGGTTCTACTCCTGGATCCAGTCCTTGTGTTCACTTCCCTTCCTTTGTGGGCAAGATAATTTCTTGTTTTTTTCCCCCCTCCCGCCTCTGCCTTGGCCATCTGTCTCCCAGTGTTTGCTGTTGGCCTCAAGCATGAGGGACTCTGGGCAGATCGGTACAAGCCCGTTCCCTTCGTGGGAGGGCACGTGGCTGTCCTCCTGCCTCCTGGGCTGTTTCGGGCATCCCTTTCTCCATTTTCTGCAGCACCTGCATAGCTTTCCTGAGCTGCATGTGGTATTTCTGGACTGGCAGCTGGGATTTAGGTCAAGGGAGGATAATGTTTCTGCTCTTGTTTCCAATATCTGTGGTGACTGTGTTTACTAAACCCCTGATCAAAACACATGGCATCACACACACAGCCTGAGAGTAGGACAAATGCTTGCAATTGCTGCTCTTTGGGGGAAATCTAGCTGGATAATTTGCTGTGAGCTGACTGGAACCCGTCTTGCTGAGAGCCTCTTAGCTCCTCCAGTACCACAGGTAGGAAGATCCCTTGGGGGTGGGTATTGGACTTACGCCGAAGACATGTCTTTTTCTTGGTGTAGACAAGATCTGAAGCGCAGGCCTTAGGCCAGAGCAGGACAGCAAAAAGTCCAGCCAAACTCTTTGGGCTTCTCTGCCTGGGGAGTGGAGCTCTCTGCTCGTCACCTTCCTCACACACTTAAGTGGTGGGAGGATTAGGTAAGAAAGTGTTTTGAAAGCTCTTGAAACCCTCATCTACGAGGAGTTATGGGAGTAGAAGGAATTAATGTTTCAAAGGAAGGAAAGAGAAGTCATCATTATTTTGGCCCTGAAGCCAAGAATGTGAGGTCAAAAAACTTGTGGCTGCTGAAAGGGAGGGTGTGGCTTTCAGAGTTATGTCTTGGGTTGTGCCTTGGCTGATGCGGGAGGCACTTCTGCCCATGCCCAGTGCATTTATGAGACCCTGTGAAAAAGAGCCTGTATGCACCCCCAGAGCCTGTGCTGAACCTTGGAGCCTACCATGTGATTGTTTTGATCAAAGCTGAGGGGAAGACCCCACCAAACGAAGTCAGTAGAGACTCTGACTTTGACCCCATGCCAATGGGGCAGTAACAGCTTTGAAAGCCTATACCGCACTAAGGAGCTCCAAACCCTCAGAACATTGTACTGGTCTAAAAAGCTGTCTCATCCAAGCAAAGGTATCAGCATGAGACCAATCATGGCATGAGAATGATTTTTTTTTTTCCCCAGAGGGCAAGAGTGTCAGAAGGAGAGAGAGAAAATCTTTAAAGATTTTATTTATTTGTCAGAGATAGAGTACGCACAAGTGGGGGAGCGACAGGCAGAGGGAGAAAGAAGGCTACCTGCTGAGCAAAGAGCCCAATGTAGAATGAATGAATCTTAAACAGGCTTCATTCCACACAGAATGAATGAATCTTAAACAGGCTTCATTCCCAGTGCAGAGGCTGATGCAGGCCATGATCTCATAGCCCTGAGAGCATGACCTGAGCTGAAATCAAGAGCTGGACTCTCAACCAACTGAGCCATCCACGTGCCCCAGTGATGATAATTTTTTAGAAAATGACTTCCCTCCCCCACTTTGAATGAATGGCTCTAAGTGTTGGTCATCAAAAGTTGCTGATGTTACAGAGAGAGAGACAGCCATGCATGTATATACCTCCTGATGGAAGCACCTATGCAGTTTTGCCAGAAACTCAAACCTCAATCTAATCAAACATCTAGACCCAGCTTCTACTTTGTAGGAAATATAGGAGACAGAGGAACGTGTTCAGCAACACTATGGTCAGCAAAATCCAGAACTGGAAAACTCTGCCAGGCACAAGACCTAGTATTTTCAGCAAATGTATTTTAAGAAAAAGAAAGAGATGGAAAGAGAGAAGTGTGTGTGTAAAGTAGGGAATGGGGAGGAGAGAAGGAGACCTATAGATTAAAAGATTTAAGGACATTTTCAATCAGTTGCAATGTATGGACCTTATTTGGATTTTTGATTTGATGAAACAAACTTTGAAAAATCCTTATGACACCATAGGGGAAATATTGGCATCAACAAGATATTGATGATATTTAAGAATTATTGTTATTTTAAAAAGTGTGATGGGGGGGGCGCCTGGGTGGCTTAGTGAGTTAAAGCCTCTGCCTTCAGCTCAGGTCATCATCACAGGGTCCTGGGATCGAGGCCCCGAATCGGGCTCTCTGCTCAGCAGGGGGCTTGCTTCCTCCTCCCTCTCTCTGCCTGCCTCTTTGCCTACTTGTGATCTCTGCTTGTCAAATAAATAAATAAAATCTTTAAAAAAAAGTGTGATAGGTACTGTGGCTATATTTCTTTAAAAAGAGCTTTTGCCTTAGAGACACACATACTGAAATATTTACAGATGACATAAAATTATATCTGGGATTTGCTTTGAGATACTCCAGCAGAGTGGAGGGTAGGTAGGCATGAAATGAGATGGCTATGAACTGATAATTGTGGAAATTAGAAAAATTTGGTTTTAATGAGATTGGAAAAAAACTTTTATGGGACTGCTTAACCCCCAAGTTGATTCAGAAACCTTATTCAGAAGATGTGCCACAAAGTCTTGGTGTCACAGGTGTTACTAAATATTTATAAATCAAATGAACTCCAGTATAATAGAACATGAAATAGAATAGGATGATTTTCTGGGTTGGCACAAAGTAGTAGTGATAATAAGAGTAATTAATATCGGTAGAGGTTCTACTGTGTATTACATGCTGTTCTATGTCCTTTGTTCATTGGATCATCACAACTCTATAAGGTAGATCCTATTATTCTGAAATTTTTTTAGATTACAGATTAGGATTTACAAAAAAGTTATAAAGATAAGCACAGAGAGTTCCTGGATACCTCTCACCCAATTCCATCTAATTTTAATGAGATCTTGCATACCCCTGGTATATTTTTGAAAAGTAAGGAACCAGCATTGGCACGTTATTATTAAGTACACTCTAGACTTCCTGTGGCTTTCACTAGTCTTTCAGTTAGGTTCTTTTTTCCATTCCAAGGTCTCCTCTATGATTTCACTGTGCATTAGCTGTCATGTCTCCTTAGACACAGAATCACCTATGGAGTTCTGCTGGAAATTCAAACCTGAATCTAAGCAAACCTCTACCCAACTACTAACTTACAGGAGGGGACAAAGAAACTCTGGTCTGTGACTATTTCTGTCTTTGTTTTTCATGATCTTGAGGAGCTAGAGGAGTACTGATCAGGTATTTGCAGAATTTCTCTCAGTTTCGGTTTGTCTGATGTTTTCCTCATGACATTCTGGACTGGCGGTGGGAGGGAAGAATGCCACAAAGGTGAAGTGCCCTTCTTATCACCTGCTAGTAGGAGCTAGTAGGGGGTACCTGGCCTCAGCATGACTTATCACTGGTGTTGTTAATCTTGATGACTCCGTTAAGATGGTGTCAGCCAGGTTTCTCCACCGGAAGGTCACTGTTTTTCCCTTTCCATGCTCTGTTCGTGAGTCACTGAGTCTGGCCCACACTCAAGGGGAAGGGAATTTGGCTCTGTCTCATGGACAGGGGAGTATCTCTCTATATTATTTGGGGTTCTTCTGTAAGGAAGATGGATAACCTTATTTTAAAGATTAGGGAACTGGCACAGTGGCAAGCTAGCTCACCCAAGGGATGAATTCTCCATGGGCCACCACAAGCCGTGTCTGTTTAACTTTGTGAATCCCCCAGCTCCAAGCTTGACCAATTTCCTGTGTAGCCTGGTTGCTAGAATTGACCATAAGAATCACTTTGGCTCCTAGTTCACCCTGACATTTGTCACCAGCTCCCAGGATAAATCACGGAGTCCCATAGGCTAGAGAGAGATGGGAACGTAGAATCCATCTGACCTAGAGATTTTCAAGCTGTGCTCCTTAGAGCCATGGCTCTCCCTGCCCACCGCCCAGGGCCACCACAGGGGAAAGGGAATGGGGGATTGAGCATGTGGCTTCTCCACACCTAGAATTTCTGTTTCCATTGGTTTTACATGTTGGGCTTTACTAGTTGAGAAGTTTGAAGACTGGATCTATGTCAGTCATCTCATTTAAAATGAGACAACTAGTGGTGCCTGGGTGGCTCTATCGATTAAGCATTCAGCCCTTGATTTCAGCTCAGGTCTTGATCTCAGGGTTGTGGGATCAAGCCCCATATTGGGCTCTGCACTCAACGGGGAGTCTGCTTGAGATTCTCTTTCTCCCTCTGTTCCTCCCCACCATGCTCACTCTCTTACTCACTTTAACTAAATAAATAAATTTAAAAAACAAAAACCGAAACGAGGCAACTAAGGTCCAGAGAGGATGATTGATTTACTCTCCATCACATAGATTAAACCCGGGTTGTGGAACTCCCTCAGGAGTTCCATGCTGGATGTCCTGTAAGGACCTTACCTTGCAGTCTACAACGTATATCTAGGTCTCTGCCAGCAATGGCTCTGGCTATAGTGGGGCACAGTCACTAAACATTTTCATGAATTTGGGTTGATTTCACACTCTTTGGCGGTATTGGTCTTCTGAGCTTTAACACTCAGTCACTGAAGAGTGACAGAATCTGGGTATGTCACCTGGGGGGAGCCAAGGAGAGCCAGCAGGGTTTGTCTGTATCCCTAAAGCAGGAAGGCCCAGTCTTCTCTCCCAAGGACAGTTCCTCCCCATCTCACCTCCCTGCATTCATCCCTGCCCTCCTTGGCCTCCCAGCCTAGGTCCCACTCTTACGAATTCCTGCTTTGGATGAGTTAATAAGGGATTTGGCTATAACCCTACCCCACCACCTCACCACCTCCAGCAATAGGCATGTGCGCGCGCGCGCACACACACAACACACACACACACACACACCCCAACACACATCCTCTGCTCCATTTCATTAGCTGGATGATTCTCTGTTAAAAAGCTCCAGAACTGTAAGGAATACTACTTTAAAGAAATGCACTGTGGGGGCAGAGGTGCCCGAACTCTTACCAGTGGCGGCTTACTGCCTGTGCGTGAGACCCAGGGAGCTGGTCTGTGAGTCTGCGTGGCCTTTTGCAGTTTACAAAGTGTGTTTGCTTCCATCTTCATGTGTGAGCCTCACAGCGGCCTCCTGTAGGCAGGGGTTATCCTCATTTTACAGAAGAGGAAGCAGAGGCTCAGAGAGTTTATGACTTATCCCGAGAATGACAGCTCTCTCAAGGGAGTGGCTACCAGATCCCAGGCCACCTGATTCCTGGGATCCCACATCCCGGCTGTAGACAAGTGGCTGTCAGGTCTCGGATGGGTGCTCTGCTTCCGCTGGCCTGGCCTAAAAGTCTATAGTCACCTGTGACTGAGGTAGAAGGAAGAATTCGGGTTCAGGGGTCCACTGGTGACTTTTGTTTCTGTGGAACAAGTAAGTGAAAACTTGGGTTGAAAGCTCTGTCATGGCGAAGTTCCCAGCACACTCTGGTGGTGTTCAAGGATGGATCAAACCAGTCCTGCTTGGTTTTCAAAGTGGTCAAGATCCTGGCCTCCTGTCTCATCATCTCTCCCCAGGCTGCTGACTCCATTTTTTACCAGTTTCCCACCAACTCAAGATGAGGTCATCAAGGTCAGGAGTAAGGCTCTGGAGCCAGTTCTTTTGGGTTTAAATTCTGGCTTTGCCCCTTCCTAGCTGTGTGACTGGGAAATTGCTTCCCTTCTCTGAGCTCCAGGAGCTGCCTTATCTGTAAGTGAGACAATTATGATACCTCCCTGATGGGATCACTAAGAGGACCCAGTGAGTTAATACATTCTAGAATGGTGCTTAGAATATACCAAGAGGGGTGCCTGGGTGGCTCAGTGAGTTAAGCCTCTGCCTTCAGCTCAGGTCGTGATCTCAGGGTCCTGGGATTGAGCCCCACATCAGGCTCTCTGCTGAGCCTGCTCCCCCCACCCCCGCAATCTCTCTCTGCCTGCCTTCTGCCTATTTGTGATCTCTCTGTCAAATAGATAAATAAAATCTTCATAAAAATGAGTTTTTCCTGAAAAAAAAATAGCAGGAAATAAATGATAGCTGTTATGTGTTAAAAAGAGTGAAAAGTCTTTGTAAATAGAGCAAGATATAACTACAAAATAATGAACGATCAGTTGTTGTTGTTGTTTTTAAATAAACTGGAGAATCTTCCAAGGATGCTGTCAATTCTGAAAATAGTCCTGAAGCTCCTTCCTGGAAATTGCCTTCTGTGACAGACTGCAAACCTTATGAGACAATCGGACACATTATGGTCGCATTCTATGAAACTTCTTTTAACTAGAATCCTTTGCCAAGTGCAATTATGAGCATGTGTATATGTGTGACCTTTTAAATAGGCAGATTAAAAGAAAACAAGATGGTATCAGGAATCTAGTTCATATTTTAGGGGTAAGGCCCCAGTTTCTCACACCTATAGGTCAGTTTACAGCCTTCTCCAATGACAAATGAAAAGATATGTTCTGACAAATTTGCCACATCTATATATCTCCCATTCATTCATTCAAAACATTTGCTGACAGTTACATACAGATTACTGTCATAGATGCTATTGAAGACATGACAGTGGGAGAACTTGAAGACCTTTCAAGATCTGTTAATCTTTAAAAACATATTTGATCAAAGCACACACATATATATATATACACAGAATCTTATTCATTACCAGGGAAGGTAAAGCTGGTTCATATTCTCAACAAGAGTGCCCAAATAAAAAAGGAATTTCTGATGAACTTTGTTACTAAAACATTTTTTAAAATCAGGTCATCCTTTCCTCCAAACACTATGTATGGTTAGTCTGTGCTGAGCTGTGATCTTTCCACCAGATCTGGCTCCTAAGTGTGACATTGGAGACTATCGGTGTCATTCTCTTCAAGACCCCCGGGTGTGGCTCCTCGTCTGTAAATCGGAGTCAGAAATACCTGTCCCCAGGGTCTTCTTAGGGATTTGGTGAATATGAAATAAGAGAAGACACATAAAACCATTTTGTAAATCATAATGCTACTCTTTCTCATTTATGATTATCATTCAAGAAAGAAGTCATTCAACGGATATTTATTAATTTGTTTGCTCACCATTCTGCCTTTACCAAAGTATGAAACAGTCTCCTAGGTCTGGATTTCCAGCAAGAACTTGGTCCAGAACCTTCTCGATGAAATGAATTTTGGGGTACCCAGGATTCCATTAAGTAGTAGACTGGGGACTTGCTGTAAGCTTTTCTAAAGTCCTGCTTCTCAAACTTTAATATGTGGGTGACTCACATGGGAGGTCATATTGACATGCGGATTTTAATTCAGTAGTGCTGGCGTACGGTCAGAAATTCTGCTTTTCTAACCACCTCCGGGTGAAGTTAATGCTGCTGGTCCAAAGTTCTCACTATGAGGAGCAATGTTCTTGGGGGTACAGGGTTCAGTGGTGAGCAAAGGAGAGGAAGTGCAGCCCAGGGCCCTGGGAGGGAGATTTCCAGGAAGGTTGTGTTGAGAGCTGTGATTACAACTGTCTGCCCCTCTTTCCTTCCTATCCCCATCTGGAACAGGCTGTTATCTTCCTGGGCTGTGTCTTTGCTCTGCGTTTTGGAGGAAGAAAATGTGCCTTATGAATGCTTGGGGGAAGGAGGAGGAAGGAAGGAGATTGCACCATCTCAGAGGGTAACTGTCCTATCTAGGTGACGAGCTGCATTTCCTCATGGCTGGGCAGTGATCTAGAGAGAGCAGAATGAGCCAGTTCCCACCTTCAGCATCCAAAGGTCAACAGCAGAATCATAATGTAATGCAGACCAGAGCTTTTAACTTTGCCAGTCCTGGAGGTGGTTGAAGAATGTGAACTTAAAGCGTTTTGGAGAAGGGAAGGACCGAGGAGTAAGCAATAGGGACACTCCCCCCACTTCTTTCTGCATCCCTATGACACATTTTGTCACCCTCTAGTCCCAGCTGGGTGCCCTCATGCTGACCTCTGGCACCCCAAACACCTCCACTGCTGGGCCCATCTTATCCTGCTTTCTCTTGGGTACCCCAATTCTCCCCACTCACAGTTCACCCCTTCTTCTTGTTTGCATCAAAATTTCCTTTTTCTTCCCCAGCAGGGCTGAATTCTGCCAGTTGGTAGGAAAGTAATCTAATTCAACTAATTTAGGCCTGCATGACTGCTAAGCAAACTAGCCATTAGTTACTTATGGTTTTACAAGCTGTGACGCAGGTGGACTCCTACTTCTGTCCCACCAGAGCCGCAACCAAAGGAAAGCCTAGGGCTTTGTAGAGGTCTCTTTCACTATGGATATTGATACCTCAGGAGTCTGAGTATGGGAGGAGCCATGGGGACAAAACTCAGGCATACCTGGTTGCAGGTACAAGGAGCGAAGTTCTCTCTGCCTCTGTAGCGAAAAGCAGGAGGCTGCGTTGTAAGGGAACTTTGCTGTAGAGGGTATGGTGTGTGGTTTCCCGCTGAATCTTATGGGGCTTTCCTGTGTGTGTGTGTGTGTGTGTGTGTGTGAGATTCTACTCTAAGGCCTTGTGTGCAATTTCTTTTTTATTTAGCCACAGTCATGGGTCTTACTTTGCTACAAATTTAAGAAAGAAAGAATGAAAAGAAAAAGAGCTCTGCTACCAGAAAAAGTTTGGAAATCCTTGCCATCCTAAAAAGTCACCGAACAGGTGTTGAGAGGCCCAGGGTCTCAGGCTGCTCCTGTGTGAATTGCTCTGTGACCTTGGACAAGCTCTGAGTGTTTCCTCAACTGTCAGATGGGCCCTTCCTCTCCCCCATGGTTTGACCCTGCAGTTCGTGAGAAGCAGCTGTTGGCAGCTGTGGGACTAGGATGGTTCCTCCCACTCCCTAGCTGTGCCCTGGCCAGGGTGGGGTCTGACACCTGGCCTGTGGATTGACCTGGACCCTGGTCCCAGCCTGGTCAGATAATTCCTCGGCTGGAGGGGAAGGGGAATTGACCAAATTACTTTCCATCTTACTTGCTGCTGGGATCATGAGAAAGTTCCTTACAGAACAGAGAGGGACTGGGTGGGTTGTCAGCAGAGTATACATGAAATGCTTCTGAGCTGAGTTTAGTGTGTGTCAAAGAGGCGCCTACTGTGTACCCCGTGTGAGCTTAGGCATCCTGGAGGTAAAGAAGGGCTCGACAAAACAGCTCTATCCTCAGAGAGTACAGGAGAGGAGACACACAGCATATTTAGAAAAGAGATTTGCGAGGGTGCCTTCTTCGAATATGTTGTAGTTCTTACATGAGTCAGGACCTGCCTCTTGCTCCCGCTGCCTCTCGGTGTCCCTGGTGCCTACACTCCAGACTCAGTTACACAACTCACATGCACTGAGCATTGATAAATGTCAGAAGCACAACAGTGAGCAAGACACTGCTGTCCCTGCCTCTTAGAAGTTTATATTTCCGAAGAATGGGAGTAAGGCATGGCAGGTGGGATTTAGGAAAGGAGACAATCAGACTAGCCCAGGGCAGGAAGAACTGTGCTGAATGCTGCGTTGGGTACATAGAGGGCACCTGTTGCCACAGTCATGACAATCACAGCCCTCTTGCCTGTACTCCCTGGCAATTCCCCAGGGTCTTCTCTGGGGGTGGGCCACCCAACAGAGACCCAGGGACCCAGGGACCCAGGTAGAGAGCTCTGGTGATCCGGGGACCCTCCTCTGTGTGTAAATAAAGCTCACCAGCCAGACCCAGCGTCCAGCAGGATACCCCTCAGAGCCCTGACCTGCAGGAAATGGTATAGTGGCAGAAGACCCAAGGGAGACAATCTGTCCCCTGGCTCTCCTGAGTTCTGATGGGTCTAGACGTGGCCTGGCTTCTCACTTTACTCTGAAGGGAAAGCTGGAACCTGCCAGCTCTCAAGATAAGCCAAGAATGTACCCGTCTGGCCAGTCTGTGGCCCATGTGGGACACGTGTGGGGCCCTTGTGGGGACGGGTGACTGCTCTGTTGGCCTATTTCCCTAAGAGTAGAAGTGATTTTATGAGATCCTAAGGGGGCAAGAAAGGGCAGCCTGCAACCATGGGGGAAAACATCTGCTCTGAATCAGGATATTCATTGTCTGATTTATTCATCCTTCACACTCAGAAACTGTTCACCGGGCAAAAAGGTTATGCCAGGCTCCTTGGCACAAGAAATCTTAAGATTTCTCAGCAGTCTTGCAACTAAAGTGTATTCTTTCCATTTTGCAGATGAGGAAACTGAAGCCCAGAGAGCTAAAATTGAGGTCATAGTTCTGACCTCAATGTTTGTATGTTTACCATACAGCACAAGCTGTTCTGAGCCCTTAGATCTGTCAATATGGGTAATCCTTATCTGGGAGGTGGCTGTCATAACATCTTACTGAGGAAGAGACAGAGGCACAGAGAACTTAAGAAACCACCCAAGTCTTCAGAGCCAGCTAGTAACGGAACCGGGCTGGTGTCCTCCGGGGGTCCTTTCTGGATCTGAGCCCCCTGCTCCCTCAGAGCCCTGCTGGCTAACCTCTGGCCCACTGTGACTCCAGCATGGGTCACATGCGCAAGGACAAGGGCGCACTGAAACAGCTGGTGAGGGAGGCCTGGCAGGTGGATTTTTAGAGGGAAGAGGCCTTGGGCTGGGGGACTGTTCTAGATTGCAGTTTGGCTTGACGGAGGTAAAAATGAATCACATTAGATGTGACCCGTACCCTTCCTGTGTTCTGACAATTAGGTTCAGAGGCAACATGCCCGGCTGACTTAGAGCAGCCAAAAGAGTTAGAGGAATTGAGAAGGAGTGGCAGCCTCGAGGGCGCCGGGTAGCTGGTAATTGGGGTTGGTGATGACAGGAGGTGGCAAAGCCGCAACTCTGAGCTACTTGCCCAGCAGAGTTTTCTGGCTTCTGCTCAGGAGACAGGGAGGGGAGGGAGGAGGGTTGAGAGAGAAATCTGTTTCCAAGAGGCCTTGGACCTGTTCCTCCACCCCCACCCTACCTCCAGGCTTGTGGGAGACTGGGTGTGGACCTAAAGTCAAATCCCTTTGAGGGTGGGGAAGAAGGGATGGGCCACCTGAGACCTGGGGACAGAAGGGGGATGGAAGCGTCACCATTTTATTCCTGAGGGAAATGGCTCCTTCTCTGAGATCCATCATCTTGGCTGTTGGGTTGAACCTTAAGTATTTGGGTGGTTCTGTCTTGGACCTTTAACAGTTTGGAGGCTGTGAAACGGGCCGAGTTCTGTCTTTGCAGGTGTGCTCCCTAGCTCACTGTCTTTCTCTTGCTGGAGGGATGGTGACACAGAACCACTTACAGTTAGTTCTTCCTGTTCATGTGTGTTGGGGTTTGAGACAACATAGGATAAGAGGCACATAGATGGAATTGGAAAATGGAGGTAGAAGATCCAAAAGCCACATGCCCTCCAAAGATTATGATTTATCAAATCTGTGGTAAGGCCTGGGGATCTGCATTTGAAAGACTTTATTTGTTTATTTGTTTGTTTGTTTAGAGCAGAGGGAGGGGCAGAGGGAGAGAGAGAATCCCAAGTAGGCTTCATGCTGAGTGCAGAGCCTGGCAGGGCACTTGATCTCACAACCCATGAGGTCATGACCTGAGCCGAAACCAAGAGTTGGGCGCTGAACTGACTGAGCCACCCAGGCTCCCCATTTTTAAAAAAAGGATTTTATTTATTTATTTACCTATCTATCTAGTTCTATATTTATATATATATTTATTTATTTATAGACAGAGTGAGAGCACAAGTGGGCATCTGTATTTTAAACTAGCTCCCCAGATAATTCTGAAACACGCCCAAGTCTGAGAAGCACTGGTGTGAAGGAAGGAGGAAGGAAATACACCCCAGATCTAGGCCCTCCCAGTGGTCATCACTGCCCACCAAGATAACAAAAAGGAAATAAGGTAATGTTATTTTCATTTTCTGAAATGAAGAAGGATATCAGTTTTTCAGGGTAGCCACACATCTTCATGGAGCTGATTTCTGAAAGAAAGCCATTAGGTGTATCCTGGGACAAAGGATGCTAAATGACATAATGGATAATTAGGGGGCAGGAGAGATGCTTTGTGTCCCTCAAGGTCTGTTGTGCCAGCCACTCCGTAGCTGTGACCCCTCTAGGGGGCACCAGGCCCACTCTGCATTAGGACTTGCTCACTCTGAGATGCCATGCCTTCCTACAGCCTCCCCTACACGGAGGGGACATTGCCAGGAGGAAAAGTGAGGTGACTTTGAGGAAAGGAGGATGTGTGGGGGATGAGAAATAGTGGTGGTTCTTCTGGGCCTGCGCAGTGAGTCTGAAGGTGTAGCCTGAATCAGGTCCCTAGGTAACCAACCAAGTGAAGAGTTTCACCCCAGGGTTCAAGCCACTTCCCTTCATGGTGCCCCTAAAGCACAGCATCTGGGTGGTTGAAGTGACAGGGGGAGGGAGAGGTAAAGGGGAAAAACTGGTTAACACCACCCGATGCTGGGAAGACCTGAAACTTCTCTGTAGACGATCCAATCAGTTGGGGAAAATATTTGCAATGTATGTGACAAATGAATACCACAAATACATAAAGAGCTTTCGTAAACACTAAGAGAAAGGCCAACACTCCAGTAGAAAAATTAGCAAAACATATGTGAGTATGCAGTTCAGATCACCCATAAACATGGGAGAGATGTTCATTCTCACTAATAATCAGTTACAAGTCAATTACCTTCTTTTTACAAGTTAATTAACTTCATTCAGGTTAAAACAACAAATGCGATTTCATCTTTTGAGTATCTAGATGGTAAAGCTGAAAAAAGTAATGAGCTGGTATTTGGCGAGATGCATATAGTGGGAAATGCAGGGGTTGACAATATTTATGGCTGTTAGGAATCTTCGTAGCACAGTCTTTTTGGAGAATAATTTGTCAGCATGAAAAACCTTAAAAATGTACATAACCTTTGGCTAAGGACTCTATTTCCTGGAATTTATCTTAAGGAAAGAAAATCAGGGACATATACAAAGATTTATATGTAAGGGTATTTAGAACAGTGTTATTAATTACATTAACAGTTGGAGGTAAAATAGATGTCCAAAATTAAGAATTTGCTTTTAAAACCATAGTTTATCCGTAAAATGGGTTATTAGGTAGCCATTTAAAATCAGGTAGTCAAGAAGTTTTTAATTATGTAGGAAAATGTGAAGTGGATATATTTTTAAGTGAAGCATGTAAAAAAGCAGGTTCCAAAATAGTACTTAAGGTATCATTCCCGTTATGTTAAAAAAAATTAAGAAACCAATAGAAAATACTATGTGATGCACTGAAAAAAATCCGGAGAGCAGACACCAAATAACAATGATTGTCTCAGGAAGGCGTGATTAAGGAGTTTTTAGCCTCCTCTTTGTGCTTTTCTGTGTTTGCTTTCTTTTCTCTTAGATAATGAACATGCTGCTTTTGTAATTAAAAAAAAAATACCAGGAACATGTTCTTTTTTAAGTGACTCTGCCAGTAATGCTTCTGCTACATTGAGGGCTGGCTGTGGGTGATCACTTCACCACACTTCCTGCTGCCTCCATTTAAATCTTCCTTTCTCCAATCTCTGCATCCTCGCTGACATCTGTTGTTTCCTGAGTTGTTAATTTTAGTCATTGTGTGAGGTGGTATCCCCTTGTGGTTTTGGTTTGTGTTTCCCTGATGCCAAGTGATGTTGAGCTTTTTTTCATGGGTCTGTTAGCCATTTGGATGCAAAGAGAGAGAGGAATGCTCTTACACTGTTAGTGGGAACACAAACTGGTGCAGCCCTATTGGAGGTTGGAAAACAGTATGGAGGTTCCTCAGAAAGTTCAAAACAGAACTACCCCATGACCCAGTAATTGCACTGCTAGGTGTTTATCCAGGATACAAACATAGTGATTCAAAGGGGCACATGCACCCCAAAGTTGGTAGCAGCGATGTCCATGATAGCCAAAATACGGAAAAAACCCAGATGACATTGACAGATAAATGGATAAGGAAGATATGGTATATACCTAAGATGGACTATTACTCAGCCATCAAAAATTAATGATACCTTACCATTTGCAGTGACGTAGATAGAACTAGAGGGTATGATGCTAAGCGGAATAAGTCAGAGAAAGACAAATACATATGATTTCACTCTGTGTGAAATTTAAGAACTAAAACAGATGAACATAGGGGAAGGGAAGGAAAAATAAAATTAGACAAAAACAGAGAGGGAGGGAAACCATAAGAGACTCTTAACCATAGGAAACAATCCCTCTTGCTGGAGGGAAGGTGGGTGCAGGTTGGGCTAACTGGGTGATGGACATTAAGGAGGGCACTTGATGTAATGAGCACTGGGTGTTATATGCAACTGATGAATCACTAAATTCTGTCCCTGAAACTAATAATATGGTACATATTAACTAAATGGAATTTAAATAGAAAAATTTTTTAAATGAAAAAAATTTTCCTTTCTGCAAGCCCTGGCTGCCTCCCTGCTGTTTGCTGAGTGCTGAGTGGGGTCTGTGAGAGTTCTTACTCTCCAGGTTCTTAGGGGCTGGTTAGCCGTGAAGGGCTAAGGTCTAGATCATTTGCTATAGACATACCTTTGGCCTTTGGTGTGTTCAGCATTTTGCTGGATATAAAGATGGTGTAGGGGCATCTTGCTAAGAGTGCCTGAGATCTGGTTTTCTTGCCCAAAACCCTAATCCTCTTCTTTCTTTAGAAATTTATTTGGTTAACACGGGACTGATAATTCTCAGTAGCCTCAGTGCATGGCTGGGCCCTGTGTTGTGGGAAACTGAGAAGTCACCATCTATATCTCAAAAGGATAGATCCATGTGACTTACTGACCTGCATCAGAATCCTAAGAGAGCCAGCTGGGATGGAGCTACCTCCATCCCTGTGGACCTGAACAAGGCATCTGGTCTAACTCTTCATTTTTCAGAGAAGAAAACTGAGGCCCCAAGAGAGAAGAGAACTTGGTAGTTGGTAACAGAACCAGGACTCCCAAACTTGTGCTCTGCCCACAAGTCATCTCTGAGTGTTTGGGAGATGTGATCTGGGCCATTGTCAAGTAATGGCAAGGAAACAAACTTTGGGAGAAAAAATTCACCGAAATTCTGAGAAACAGAGGATGGCAAGGAACTGAGTGTATCAATGAAGAAGTTGCAACAAGAATTCCTACGACATTAAGATCCAGGGAGACAGGGACACCTGCGTAGCTCAGCTGGTTAAGGGTCTGCCTTTGGCTCAGGTCATGATCTCAGGTTCCTGGGATGGAGCCCCGCCTCGGGCGGGCTCCCTGCTCAGCAGGGAATCTGCTTTTCCCTCTCCTTCTGCCCCTCCTCCCTGCTCATTCTCTCTCTCTCTCTCTTTCAAATAAATTTTAAACATCTAAAAAAAAAAAAAAAATTAGGATCCAGAGGTACAGAAGAGAACCAGCAAAAAATAACTGGTCATGATTCGTTCACACACCCACATACACATACACAGACACACATAGTCAGTTCTCTGTAGAGCCACTTATTTGGTGTGAATTTTAGGAAAGTGGAAAGACCTTTTTATCTCCAAGGAATTTAACTTGCCCTCCGTGGTCCTAAAGTCCCCCTTGGTCAAGGACGCTGTTAAAATGTGAATGTGTTACTTTGGAAGGAGGTCAGATGAACCCTTGGGAATCCTTTAACACTTTCTGTGAGTTATGGAAAGGATCCCAGAGCAATGTGGGCCACGGGGAGGTGAACATTCACAGGAGACAGGATAGGCACAGAACTCTGCACTTGAGGGGATTCTAGAAGATAAACGGCTTATTTTGCCCTTTCTTGAGGATGAATTTGTACTCCCACAGGAATGGCAGAACCTCAGCCATCTTGGATTTTTCTGTCTTCCTTGGCAGTGCTGTTCTTGCTCTGCACAGTGAGCTCACACTTAAGTTCTCATCTCTTATGGTCCAGTCTGGGCTTTGCCAGGCTCTGAAGGCCAATGGGCTGACGTTTCTAGGATTGAGCTAACTGACCCATTCTGTGGAAGTTCTTTCACAAACCAAATGTACATCTGATTGTCAGGAACCAGGTGGTGAGAAGGGGGCCCAGCCCAAGTGAACATCGTTGCCTGCTGACCTTTCACTCTTGCCTTCCTTCCGCTCCCACAGAGGAGAGGAAAGGGCAAGCATAGCCTTCTGATGTATGTTCTCGACAAAGTGGCCACTCGCCAGCAAGGAAGTGAGGTAGAGAGGTGGTGACTTGGGGCCGCCACAGAATATAGCATTCGTGTCCCCCTCTCTGCTTTTCCAGCTTTGGTGAACTGTTTCCCCTTTGCCTGTCTGGATCCAGCTTTTTCTGCTAGGCCTGGTTCAAATCCTGCCAGCTCCACAAGGCTCTTCCTGACCCCCCTCCCTGTCAGGTGGTAGTTCTCTGCAGCTTCTGTTTGCCCACTCACTTGACCATGACACATGTTCCTCTTACACACACCCATGCTATGTTTCTTTTTTCCTTAATGTGTGTTTCATCTCCCCAGTTGACTGGGGAGAGCGCTTAGAGCACTCAGGACACTGATTGACAAGTGAGGAATGGAGGAATGAATGAGAGAAGGGATAGAGACAGGAATGAGCCCTCAGGTGGATGGTGGGGGGGAATGGGGTTGGGGAGGTAGGAGGTGAGTGTGTGGAAGGCTCCAAGCCTAACACTACATTATGTAACCCACATCATGTCGGCATCCAGAGCCTAGGCTCTACACCAGGGGATATGACAGAGGACACTGGGCTGTATTTTCAGTCAAAACTGTTCTCTGGGGACGCCTGGGTGGCTCAGTTGGTTAAGCAGCTGCCTTCGGCTCAGGTCATGATCCCAGCGTCCTGGGATCGAGTCCCACATTGGGCTCCTTGCTCAGCAGGGAGCCTGCTTCTCCCTCTGCCTCTGCCTGCCATTCTGTCTGCCTGTGTTCGCTCTCTCCCCCTCTCTCTCTCTGATAAATAAATAAAATCTTTAAAATAAAATAAAATAAAATAAAATAAAAACTGTTCTCTGGATAGCCAAGTCCAGCTTAAATCTGGTCTCACTTACTTCACGTCTTGGTCTTGTGGGCCAGGTTTATTTGACAACACCACCAAAACGTGGTTATACTTAAAAATAGATTCTGAAAAGAAATCGTACCTCAGCCTGACTTGGCTGTGCTCAACAATTCCTTCCTTTTTATGCTTTAGGAGTTTTTTTTCCCTGACAGGATTTAAAAGAAAAAGTAAACAAAACAGGCCAGAGGAAGGAAGTTAGCCTGCAGGGAATCAAGTGAGCTAACCTGTGAACCCAGCTGCCATTGGCCAGCATGAGCAGACACCTGTGATTCTGTGGCTGGAGGCCACTGGTAGGTCAGGGCTCAGCTCCCTGATCTGGTCACCGATTCTTTTTTTTTTTTTTTAAAGGTTTTATTTATTTATTTGACAGAGAAAGATTACAAGTAGGCAGAGAGGCAGGCAGAGAGAGAGAGGAGGAAGCAGGCTCCCTGCTGAGCAGAGAGCCTGATGCAGGACTTGATCCCAGGACCCTGAGATCACTACCTGAGCTGAAGGCAGCGGCTTAACCCACTGAGCCACCCAGGCGCCCCTGGTCCCTGATTCTTATCCTCTGTGTATTCTTTACTGTTGACCCTGAGCTTGGCTTGGGTGGAGTGACTTCTTGAAAGACCAGATAATTTTGAGAAGCGTTCAGTGTTTTCTGCTTATCTCTCGCTCACTCTCTTTTTTTCCCCACTTACAGTTTGGAAATGTTTGGGGACCAGCAAAGGGCATGTTTTCACGTTGTACAGGGTACTTCTCCAGTTGTGTTTCCTGGAGCTCTTGGGGTTCTACGAAGCCTGTTAGGCATCAGGGTGTGGGCTCTGAGTCTGTGGGCTCCTAGTGTCCCTCCTCCCAAAAAGAAGTACTGCTTTTTATCTTTTTTACATATTGGGCTTCTGGGCAAGATGTATTGGAGAGAGGGTTCCACACTTCACATAAATATTAAGCACCGATGTCAGAAGACTATGAAGACTTTGGCAACATGGTCAGAGAGGAGAAACGGGTTCATCGGCCCGCAGGCTTGTCTTGCCAGCTGGCAGAAACGGCCATGTGAAGGGCTCTGGGTGCTCTGGTGTTTGCATTTCTGGTGCTGATGTTTCTGTCCACTCCAGAGTCTCCACTCGCCTCAGACTGGGTTGGAGGCTGCTCCTGGGTGCCTAGTACTCCTTGCTTGTCCACCTAGTTCCTGATGCACTGCCCACCTGGCTTTGGTAAAGTTTTGCTCCTTACCCTTATCTCTGTGGCCCAGAATTCCGACCTGCTTCCTGCTCTGATTTCTGGCAACTTTATATTTCTTCACCCTATTTTGGATTCCTGGCTCTCTAATTTCTTGCCTGGCCCTTGAGTAACTATGTCCCAGGTGTCTTCTGTCTTCCTGGATGCGGGCATTACATAGGAACCCTGCTTTCCATCTGCCATGGCCCTCCCCAGCATTATCTGTTTTTAAGCTGGGATCTGAGGATCCAGTTCACTGGGGCTGAATCAGTTTCAAGGATAGGCTGGGTTGGAATGTGGGGACCAGAGTCTATTGGCTGGAAAGAAACAGTCTCATTTCATTCTTGTTATAATCTGGTGAGACATTCTTATGTCTATATTACACACAAGGGATGTGCAGAAGTAGAATGCAGATCTTTGGACTCTATATCCTGGGCTAGGTAGAGGAGATAAGAATAGGGTGAGTGCCAAGGCAATGAGAAGGATCTTGTTCATGGGAGTTAGAAGTGGTCTGACTAGGAGTTAGATGTGTTGGTAATGGGAGGGAGATAAGAGGCAGGGGCAGCCACAGAGGCCCCACAGTCAAAGGTGGTCAGGCAGACAGGGGAGGTGGTGGGCTCCATGACACCATCCCCAGGCAGGCTATTGTTGTGGGAATGGGGTGTGTGTCCTCTGGGATCAGGCTGATCTGGTTCCTACTGACTACAGATTTGACCTGCTCCTGGCCCATGCCTTTTTTTGTTGTTGTTTTTTTAATTTATTTATTTTGAGAGAGAGAGAGAGAGAGAGAGAGAGAGAACATACTGGGGAGGGGCAGAGGGAGAGAGAGAACCTCAAGCAAATTCCTTAAGCAGACTCCATGCTGAGTGCAGTGCCTGACGTGGGGCTTGATCCCAGGACCCTGAGATCATGACCTGAGCCAAAATCAAGAGTCAGATGCTTAGCCAACTGAGCCCCCCAGATGCCCCATGGCCCATGCCTTGGAGATATGTTAGCTCAAGGGCCTGTTCCCCAACCTGCTGGGCTGCCTTTGGGAAGGTCTTGACTGGAAGCATCTAAGCATTATACCTGCTCCTTGACCCTGAAAACTTGCAGGGTAATTCCAAAGGAATGGTGGCTCATTGTTCTGCAGTGTGGGAAGAGGAACTACAGTGACCCCTTGGGGGAAGTAGGAGGAGGAACCGGGTCTCCACATCCCTGTGCCTTGGGACACTTCCCATTCACTACCACTCCACACACATGGCGTCTAGTCCCT
This sequence comes from Mustela putorius furo, assembly GCF_011764305.1. Classification (NCBI taxonomy): domain Eukaryota; kingdom Metazoa; phylum Chordata; class Mammalia; order Carnivora; family Mustelidae; genus Mustela; species Mustela putorius. Next base: position 7,701,633 of record NW_025422045.1, on the reverse strand, counting down.
GGATTTATGTTCTAGGAAGCCCTGCCTCATCTCTACCTTAATACACTGGTGACTTTGGGTCAGATTACTAAACTCATGGACACTTTACAATTGACTGAGAAAGGAACTGAGTTAGGTCCGCTCTGTTCCTAGACCTTACAAAACATGTTTAGCAGCGTGCCAGAGCAAGTCTGGTTGGCTGCTGCTTTCCATGGAAGATAGAGGTGGGTAGGCTGGGGATTTGGTCTCTTGGAGGCAGGTCATGATTGGTGTATTTTCTTTTGAAAATGAACACCAACAATAAAATTTAAAAAAAAAAGTCTGCTTTTTAATTTTCACTGTTCATGTGCAATTCTAAATAATATCAGTGATGAAATACTCCTCCTTTCTGGAGTGGGCCCCTCTCCCCACTGCTTGGTATACTACTGAAGCTAGAGTCAGTAGATGTGGTTTTGTGTCCTAGCCCAGCTTTCAGGGCTGGCTCCCTGGCCCAACCACCAAGTTTCTTCCCTAAGCTTCTGTTTCCTTTTCTGTGAAATGGAACTATGAAGGAGACCTACAAATATTAAGAGAGAGAATAAATATAAAATTAGCTTATAAAGAGAAAAGCTGGATATCAATGTTGTGGTATCCACATTGCTGTACAAAATCTAAATGGTGTGAGATCTGGGTCACATTCAGGATGTTCTTCTTTGGGAGTGAAGAATTTGGGGGTGATCAAGCCAGGCTCTTCATGAAGTTGAGAAGCTGGTGTTGGAGAGATAACATGGTTTTCAGCATAAACTGTTCTAGGTTTATGCCTTTTCATCTGATTCCTGGGCAGACAATAGGACATCCTCGTGGGGTTCCACCCTGGGCCCTGCTGAGTTGCTGAACGAGGCCTATCTGTCTCGCTCTTTATGCAGGCTCCTCCATCTTCCTGGGGTGATGAGTGAGTGAGGAGCTGAGTCCTTTGGCTGGGAAGAGGGGTGTGTTCCTGACTTAATTACAGGAGAGTGTGCTGGCAGAATTATGGAGGCTAGTTTGTGTCTGGTGGATTGCATGTCCGTCACTAAACCGTGCTACGTGACTTCAGTCCAGCCCCAGGCTCAGAGTCACACACACACACACACACACACACACACACACAAACACACACTCTGCCCCATGCCTCCTGTCCTTCTACAGTGCTAGATGATAAAGTCCTTTCTCAGGCACCATTTATAACTTCTCTTGTGACATGGCCAGGCCAAGGTTTCTCACCCCTGCTTGACAAGGGAGGAAACTGAAGCCCAGGGAGTTGAACTGTCCCAGGTCGGGGGTAGGGCTCTGACTAGAACCCATGTGGAGAATAAAGGGAAAGCCTTTACTTCTGTTCAGTTTGTCATGGGCTCTTTGGAGCTTTCTGACTGAAGCTTTCTGAGGTGAGACCTCAGGGGGCAGGTGGAGAAACACAAACCAAGAAGGCAGTGCCTTGCCTGAGCCCATGAGGCTCTGATGGCAGGACCAGGAGACTGCCGGCCCTTTGCAGGGTGAGACCATGGGTTGGGTATTGACTGAAGTGTTGTGGGGGAGGGGGAGGCAGGAGGATTGGAATATACATGCTTTTCACATGCGTGTCAATGTTTCAGCATTCCCAGAATTTCTGATTTAATATGCGTAATGATTGGGTGGCTCCTCTCTGTTCCCTCTCTGGATGGCACCCCGGGTGGCTCTGTCCTAACCTAACCTGGCCTAGAGAGGCCCTCACTGCCTACCCTTTCCCCTCATAGCCTAGCTGGGCAACTTCTGTGCTGTGTGACCTGAGCCCCTGGCTTTGGAACATCCAAATGGACAGATGAGGGCCCATCCATGAGTCAACAGGGCATAACAGAGAGGCATCTCTGCTCTGATTTTTTTTTTTTTTTACACCTCTACTCTGATTTTTGCATTTGCTGTGGATACAGTGACCAGGGTGAGCCTGAATGTAAACTTCTACTCCTGGTACCCCCAAAGCCTAGGGTCATCTTCTGTCTTGATTTGGAGCAGTTCAACACCAGACCTGTCAGGCAGAAATGGCCCTAGTGGGAGAGACAGCACTCCTCTCCCTCCCTCCCGTACTCCCCATCCTCCTTCCCTTGAATGTCAGATCAAAGAACCAAGGGAGAAGGTAATGAATACTGAAAAGGACAAGGAATAAAATGAGTAATAGCAGTACGGTTTCTTCTTCCGTAAAATGCAGAGAATCAGAAGACTGTGGTAAGTGGGTTTCTCAGCCCCCGCCTGCACCAGTCACCTGGGAGGTTTTTAAATATCTCCGTTCCCAGACGGTAGCCCACCCAGACCCAGGAGATGGGAATCTCTGGGGATGAGACCCAGGTAGCCAGTTTTGGAGTGCCCTGGGTGATTCCCGTGTACAGCCAGTTGAGAACCACTCCTTGAAGGGGCAAGAGAGTTGGTTAACTGCTTAGGACAAAGATATCCCTGCATCTAGCTATGCACTAGAATCATGAGGAGGACTTTAAAAATGACACCGACTCCCTGGCCACACACTGCTCACCATGTAGATCAGTGATTTCCATGGTGCCTCTAGCTTGACCTTCAGAGGAGCGGTAAACTGGTAACAGTTAGAATAGCTGTCATCCATTAGACCTGACTGTGGGCCAGCATTGCAGATGTTTCCAGTCACCACGAGTCCCTAGTAGGAAGTCATGATTCCCATTTTACAGATGAGGAAACTGATGCTCAGAGCAGGTAGCCACTTGCCCCAGGGGACAGCATAAGTTTCCCGAGTCCAGGCCTGTCTGTGCTGGAGTGCTGCTTTTGCTGCCCAAACCTCTCAGCCTAGGTGCTGGCCCTCTTGGAGCTATTCTCCCCTCTTTCCAGTAATGGTCCACCAAGAAGGTCATCAGTGGCCTAAGCTCTCCTTGGGCTCCCCTTGGACTCCCCAGGGCAGGTTGAATGGAGGACCCCTCCCCCAGGAAGAGAGGGGAGATGAGTGGTGTTCTTTGGTGTTTGGCTTCATTATTCACCCACTCTCAAAATTCCTGCTTTTGGTGGGAGGAAATGGCCTGTATATTAGGACTGACCCCCCCCAGTCACCTCTCATGGCCATCCATAGTTGCTCTCAACAAGGAGAAAACTCAACCAGGAAAAGCAAACACTCATTTGCTTTTTTTGAGGCTCTGAGGAATTTTTAAGTCATGTCATACAGAAAAATGCCTCTGTTTCCCTCATAAGTCAAAGTGGTGGAGCTTTCTCAAGGTGACTTAGAAATATTTCTCTCAGCTTTACAAAGATTCTGTGCCTCCACATCTGTGTTCTATGAGCTTAAACAAAATGCTTAAAATCCTTAAGCTTTGGTTTCCCCATCAGTCAGCGGGAAGGAGTGAGCCCTGTCTGCCCTGAGGGCTGCTGACGCCAGGCCCCTGAGATGTCAGAGAAAAGAACATGGCTGTCCTGACATTGAGACTTACAGTTGCCTGGGACTGGAAGCTTTGTCAGGTGTTTGCTGCCTCCGACTGAGGGACCCAGTGTCCCTGAGGCCCAAAGTAGCTCCAGAGGACCAGCTGTGTTAGAAATCTCACTGACTGTGTTCACTCTGGCTTTGAGAGGCCTGGCTTCCCTCCACCCGCATCAACCCCTAGTGTGTAGACAGCTAGGAGCCAATATTCAGGGCATAAATAGCTGAAACTTTAGAATTAGTAGACAGTGTAATATAAATTTGGTTCCATAAAGCCATTCCTGCCCAGCCTAGACCAGCTCCCAGGACCCTCTCCTTCCCCAGAGCTTCCTCTGTACCTGTTGTCTGTGCCTTTGGTCCCTGCCCCTTATTCTGTCGCACAGGGCCTGGCACAGAGCAGACACTCAGGCAGTGCTGAGTGAATGGAGGATGAGGGCACGGAGAGTTACGGGAATATGCGTCTGGTGACGTCTCTAAGGTGGTTGCCATAGAATGCTATTTAAGTGTTGGCATATCTATTCCTTGCTTGCTCTACTTGACTTTTTTTTTTCCACTTAGGTTTATTTTGAAGGCTCTCTCCCTGAGAATTATTCTAGGAATGGAGTGGTTCAGATGTGAAGCTATTTTCTGAGGTTGAGGCAAATATCTGGAGAATTTCATTGTGCATAACTCTTACCCCAGAGCCACTAAGAGAGTACATTCTGCCTGTGGAGTATGGTGCTCCCTTATTAAGCCATTAAACTGAACCTGAACACTTTCTGAGTTCTATCTTAAGAAGTGGGTATTGTGGGTGAGAAAACATGGGGCACTTGTGGAAAATGATGGAAGAAGAGGTGGGAGGACCCCAGAAGGGGGCAACCACTGGGTCGTTTCCGGGGACTTAGAGCTGCCCACCTGCCTTGCCCATCTGAACTGAGAAGGCTGCTGCCCTTCCCTGTAGAGTGGGCTGTCCTTGGAGCACTCAGAGAAGCTGGCTCAGGGCCACCTGCCATTGGGAGGGACACCATTTCATGGTAACTGTATTGGTTGCCAGAGCGAAGCATTTCTAGGCTCAAACCTGAGGGGCACTAAGCACGGTCTTAACTTCTATAACTACTTAGTGGCTTTGTGGACAGTGGACTGGGCCCCTGGCTTGGCCATTGACTCTGTGATGACCTTACACTTGTCTCTTGACCTCTCCTACGCATCAGTTTTCTAACACTTTACAACTCTGTGGTCCCATTAGCCCTCTCACCATGGCGAGCTCCCACTTATTGTTATTAACAGTGTTAGACTGCCTCCATCCACCTGGCCTCCACCAATATCCCACCAACCCAGCCAGCATGTCCTCTGGCCTTGCCCTTACTTTAAGGGCATCACCCTCATCTTGGCTCTGCTCTCTTACTGTAGACTTGCTTTGGTCAGGTCATTGAGATTTTATTTGTTGGGAGGAGGTTGGGAACAAAGGTAGAATAAGAATATAGTGAATATGGAGATATCACAGTTATAAATCGATGGATTTGTACTTGTATCCAGATAAGGATGGAAATAAGTAACTGTTACCATTAGTACTTTGACCATGCCGAACTGATCTTTATGTTTTTCCCTTTTAAACTTTACATGACATAATACAAGCTTCTGGACCCTGTGGTTTTACCTAGTGGATACTGGACTCAGGTTCTAACTGAGACTTAGGAATGATGAGTCTGTGTCATCCTCATCAAATCAGTAACCTTCCAGGGCCTCAGTGGTCACATCTGTGCACTGGGAATGACAATACTAACATTCATTCCTAGTAAAGGTGAAGGATTCGTATGAACAAAAGGGAAGCCTAGGACCTGCCCCATCTCAGCCACGGTTAACAGGCAGGTGAGGATGCTGGCTGGTAGCATGATTTGTCCTACCCTTGCAGCATGACTCTGAATTAGTATGGCCTGGGGGCTGGCAACTAGGTCACTTCCTGGATGGACATAGTAACAACCCAACTGTGCCGGTCTGTGTCCCCCACAGCGGCCAGTTTGCCATTGTGAAGAAGTGCCGAGAGAAAAGCACAGGGCTGGAGTACGCGGCAAAGTTCATAAAAAAGCGGCAGAGCCGGGCCAGCCGGCGGGGCGTGAGTCGGGAAGAAATCGAGCGGGAGGTGAGCATCCTGCGGCAGGTGCTGCATCCCAACGTCATCACGCTGCACGACGTCTTCGAGAACCGCACCGACGTGGTGCTCATCCTGGAGCTGTGAGTGGGTGCCCGGGACCCCTGGTGGGGGCGGGGAGGGTGCTGGATGGTGCAGCCACAGGTCCCAGAGGGCAGTAGCAAGCAGATGAAATCAGCGGAGGGTTGCTTCCCTTGGTTACCGCCCCCGCCCCCTGCAATCTGGGTCAAAGTAGGTGGGTTTGCTGAGTAGTGGGGACAGGGCTAGAGTCTAGGTCTGGCTTTCATTGGACCCTGGGGATAAAAGGGAAGCAGTGGCTGATGCTGGGGTCATTTCCTGGCTGAAGAGCTCAGGGGAGGACGTGGCGGTGGGGGTGGGGGGGACAGTAGGGGATAGGGTGTAAGAAGGTGGTGGGAGGGAAGGAGAGGCAGTCTGGGAGGGGTCTTCTCTGTGAGGAGGAGAGAAGCAGTCATGCTCCAGGCTCCAGAGAGCCCTTCTCCACCCCTTTCCTGAGAAAAAAAATCTCCGGCATTTGTGCTGTTTGATGCCTTCATTATCCTAATAATAGCTGTTATTGAGAAGCCCCACCCCCATGGTAAGCCAACTATTTGTCAGGTGCTTCATGTTTGCCATCTTGTTCAGTCCTCACAAAGACTCTTGAGGGAAGTGTCCTACTAACCTGGAGGGCTTACTTTGTTTTCACTGTACTGAGCACTTCTGTTACCTTACTTAATCTTCCTAACAATCTTAGCACACAGAAGCTCTTATTCTTCCCATTTTACAGACAAGAACACTGAGAAGCCAGGTTGCTTATTGGTCCCAAAGCCAGAAAGAGGCGGGGCCAGGACCTGAGTCCACAGGCTTGTGTGGACAGTGATGAGCGTGAGGTGGGATGGCCTTAAGTCAGCCTCGTGGGGGGAGATGTCACAGTCTGGTGTCCCTCCAGAGGTGTGGCCATGGAATGTGGAGATGGGACTCTGGCAGACAACAGAGTTTGAGCTGGACTGTGGCACAATGGCTGTGTCCAGTCAAGCAGCAAGACCCGTGTTGGGAATATTCTGAGCCTCACAGGCATCTATGCATCTGCCGGTTAACAGAAGGGTGGTGGCATTTATTTTGGTAATCCCTGACTTTGTGACCTTGGGCCAGTCACCTCCCTCCTCTGAGCTTCAGCTCTCATCCATAAATGTGGCAGCCACCCTTCGCCTGCCTACAGGTTGGGTGGATCACCTGACATTTGAAATAATTCTAGTTTGAGAGCTAAACCCTTGTATTACCAGGATATAGATTTACATAGCAGATGGCCATTTGCATACTCTTGCATTGGATGCTTGAATTATTCATCTCTCTGTTTAAATGCATAAAATCACTCATGCTACTCCTTTCTCACTCCAGCGTCCTTCATGTCTCTCCCGTGGTCTTCTCAACAAGTCACACTAGCTGGCAAATACCTCTGCTGACTCAGCAAGCCTCGGGGTGTCCTGCAGGTGTGGTCAGCCATGTGGACAGCCCGAGGTGTGGCATCCTATGGGGCTCAGGGGGAGCAGTTGGCACACTGGTTCCCAGCAGAGTGAGAAGCCCATCTCTGCTGGGAAAGCAAGGCCACTGCTTTAAAAAACTTTCCAGCAACTGAAAAGAAATTACATTCATAATCCTACCACCCAAACATAGCTATTTATGTTTTTCTGTGATTCCTCTCAGTCTTTATCTGTTTGTATACAATCATTGTACTTGTACAATTTCTTGGTCTGCTTTCCCCCCTCAGTTAGCATAATTTCACAAAAAGGGTTTTTTCTTTTAACTGAGTCTATCATGTTTCATTGAATTACATACTCGTGTATCTTTATTGTTAGACATTTGGTTTTTATTTCCCAGCTTTTAACCATTACAGATTTTATGGCCATGAAACAGCTTTCTTCTCATAATTTCCCATGTTTTGTTTGTTTGTTTGTTTGTTTGAAATAATCCTTTTGGATCATTCCCCAGGAAGGGGATCATTTTCATAAAATGAAAGAATTTTATTCTTTAATTGCAGGGGAAGTCGCCTGCTTCTCTCTGTTTGTAAAACCCTAGGAGTTGGGGTCTGGGATGCTCTTGAGATGTCTCCGTTTCTCCCAGCAAGGCTCCTGGTCCGTGACAGTTATGTGCCCTCTTCTAGTGAGCTGTCACTGTCCATACCACTGGTTGTCACCAGCGCAAGCTGCCATGCTTGTTCTGTTCTGTGTACTTATAGTTTCTCTGTCTCCTTCTTTTCTTTCAAGCTGTCTCACTGCTCTCACTGGGGTCTGAGAGGGAGGATCTCCTGACAGAGAAAGACTTTTTGTGGGCTTTTTGATGGTTGGACTTGGTGACCCCTCTTGGGCTGTTCAGCAGCCTTTGGCAGCCCGGTCCTCATGGTAACCTAATAGGTCAGTGGGTTTGCCCAGTGCTGGAACATGAGTATTAGTGCCTGCCTGTTCAGTTGAAATGGCAGGTTTTATGGATAGGTCTACCCCAATCCCACTGCCCCTCTCGGCAACTGCGGTCCAGTGCCTGGCACACTCTGCTTTCTATTAAAGTGACCGGGTCTATGGCCATACCACCCTGAACGCGCCCGATCTCGTCTAAAGTGACCGGTTCTCAGAGGACATGCCCAGCCCCGATTTGAGTCCCTTTTAGCTGTTGTTCCCCCATCCATCCTTAGCAGCAGCTGCCTCCAGTCAGGACTGTTGAAGGCAAAGATGGGAAGGATTCGGTTTTGCCATATAAGCTGACTTCTGTATACCATAAAGAATATTTTCAAAATCTCAATAGATTAACTCATGTCATATGTGGAGTGTGCTCTGGAAAATGTAAGTCAGCCCTAGGAGTTTGGACAGGCCCTCCATCCAAGCCCGATGGCTCTAGTACCTCCCGGATCCCCAGCGAATGGAAAGCAAGACCCGGGCGGTTGCATTGGAGAGAATGACCCGGCAGAGCGCCCCAGCGTGTGGGCAGTGCTTCCCAGTGCCCCAGATTGAGTGCTGTTTCCTGGGCCTGAGCAGCTCTAGCAGCATCCTTCCTCAATCACTGCCCACGCAGATCGTTTTAGCGCACGTTCACAAACCAGTCAGGGAAGTGTTTCCAGCAGGCAGAACAACTGCAAGAAGGGAGATCAGCAGACCCGGAAGGGACTGATCCTGGGGATGCTGAGAGGACAGGACAAGAGGCTCAGACTATTAGGTTTTGCTTTTCATCTTTAAGCTAAAGAGCTTTGGGATGTGAGAGGAGAGACCTTTGGGAGGAGACAGGAAGCTCCAGGAAAGAGGTTTGGGGGCTGAGAAGCCCTTGGGAAAAGCTGTGTTAAAGGGAAAATGAATAAAACCTTGAGGAGAGCTGCCAGGGCACTGATGTGAGTGTCCCCAGCCTGGGTGTCCAGACTTGGACATTTACCGTGGTGACCTCATCAGTCTTCCACACTTCCAGGACTCTCGGCGGAGAGTCTGGGGACTCCTGTGGCTATTCCCTCCTTTATCCGAAGGAGACCATGGGTTACCCCGTCTCCTGCCCAGATCACACCTTCAAATGGAGTGGCTGATGACTGTCTCCCAAAGTCCTCACCCAGCCTGGGCCTTCACATCGGTGGCTCTGGGTGACAGGACACATCCCCATTATCACGAGATTCTTTCACACTTAGGGAGCTTTCTATTTAATGTAAGAAGGCTAGGATATGCCTGAGGCAGCAGCCTCACAGAACCCAGCAGGGGCTGGAAGGACGGAAAGCAAGGGCCAGCAAGAGGGGACGCTGTGGATTTGAACATGGGCACAGGGCTCCGGACAGGTCTCTTGCCGATGCCACGGTGTCACTTCTGTATGATATGGAATATCCTATATCATGCTGAGAGTTTTAATGCTTTTTCCCCTTTGTTCTTTTAACCACCTACCTTCTATTGAATGCCTTTGTTACACAAGGTGCTGTGGAAGTGAACATAACATAGCTGGGGAGAGAGACAGCTAATAATAGCGTGATATGAGGGATCCAATGCGGCTGAACAGGGATGTCAGAGGACTGCCCACTACTTGGGGAGGCTTTGAGCTTTCCTCATGGCACTAAGTCAGGCTTTATAATGTGGAGACAGTGTGGTGAGAAAGACATGGTAGACTGGGGCTGAGAAGATGTGGCTCTGAATTTTGGTTCTGTGACTTACTGTGTGACGTTGGGCAAGTCTTACTCTCTTCGGGCCTCTGTTTCTCATTTGAAAAATCAGGACAGAAGTTCCATCTACCCCTCTGGGGGGATGTGAGTTTCAAGGGAGAGAATGCTCAGGGGAAGCACAGGTGGCAAACTTTGAGTAGACTTGGAGTCAAATGCCCTTCCACCACCGGCACACCTGACAACGATATGGTGTGTGGTGTTTACTTCCAGGACTTCATCAGGGGTCTCATAGCACTTGTCCAACCCTACAGCAAGATTCCCCACTCCCGGGGGCCATAGGCTGTGTTTTTTTTTTTCTCATTCCTGGTTTTTTTTTTTTACTCTTTTTAAAAAATTTGTTTTTTAAAAAATATTTTATTTATTCATTTGACAGAGAGAGAGAGAGAAATCACAAGTAGGCAGAGAGGCAGGCAGAGAGAGAAGGGGAAGCAGGCTCCCTCCCTGTTGAGCAGAGAGCCCAATGCGGGGCTCGAACCCAGGATCCCAAGATCATGACCTGAGCCGAAGGCAGAGGCTTAACCCACTGAGCTGCCCAGGTACCCCATCCTCATTCCTGTTTTGCAAGAAGAAAAGCCAGGCCCAGGGATTCTCCCATGCCATACCCTCAGGGGAAGATTGGATCTATGTTAGGGAAGGATTGGGACCACCGTTCTGGTTCTTTGACTGGACTCAGGGTTACTCCTTCAGCAGCTAACAGGAGGCTCCACTTTCGAGCACCTGCCCAGGAGGCGGTAGGGCAGAGAATGGCCTCACCCCCGAGACACATGGAGAAATAGTGCACCAGCCTCATCCCAACACTGAGGCAGCCACCTCGGGCTGTGCCCAGTTGAGGGAGTAGAGGGACAGTGAGGCTCTAGCAGCCAACAAGCTCTCAGGCGCCATCTCACTGGCGCCTCTCTCAGGCTCTCTTCACCCCTTTACCACCACCCCACTTTCTCTAAATATTGACTCAGCATCTCTTATGCGGCAGACACTAGCCAGAAAGATGAGGACCTGATCATGACTCCTGCCCTTGAGAAGCTCACACCCCAACAGGAACAGGGTCTTCTTCCTGACATTCATCTGTCTGCCAGAAGGAGATATTTTTAACCCCATTTGACACATGAGAGAAGACTAAGGTGGAGAGTGATGTGCTAGGCAGCCACAGAACCAGTGCGCCAGCAGGCCTGCCCCTCACCTCCAAGGCTGGCCAGGCCCAGGGATTTCCTGCCACATACATGCCCTGTACGCATCCCCCCACTCCCGCCCCTGTCTCTGGGCCTTTGCTCATTTCCCGTACTCCCCTGGCCAGGCCCTTCCCAAGCCTCACTGCATCCCCAGCGCCTTCTCCCACACTAACCACATGTGACAAACAATACCTCATGGCGGAAGCCCTGCTGGTAGAGTGCTGACACATGCTGGTCACTGGGCTGAGTGCCTTCCTTATAGCACCAGCCCATTTGCTCTTCAGAACGAGGTGAGCATGTAGACATCCTCATTACCCCCAGTCCCTGACAGGCATGGCTGAGAGGGTTAGGGCAGCTCCTCCCCAGTCACATGTTCGCCCGAGGAGACAGTGTTGGACAGCGGCGGGGGCCTGGACATGGCCTTGACCGCACACTCCCCTGCTGAGAGAACTTGCATGGCCACTTCCCTCCTGTGGGCCTCGGTTTCCTCATCTGTTATGGAGGAACTGCCAGGCGATGATGGTCATAATGTGGGAAGGCGGCTGAGGGAGATCCCAGAGTCTGCCCCCACCCCCCACTGTGGAAGTTTACTGCTAACTTCTGATTATAGTGGATTTCAAATACACAAAAGTAGAGAGAAAAATGTAAGGAATGCTCATATGCCCATCACCCAGCTTCAAATGATCAACGTTTTGCCAGTCTTGTTTTATCTAAAACTCCTACTCCCCCCACCTGCCCCTACCCTAGCTGATTGTTTGCTGGAATATTGTAGAGCAACTCTCAGACAAAATGTCACTTTACATATAAACATTCTAGTGTGCATCTCTCATTGATGACAGTTTTTTAAAATGTGGCCATCGTGTATCTATCCCATGACAGAATTATCCAGTTGGGCCTCGGGACCACCGAGGCTGTCTACGCTGCAGTCCATAGTGATGTTTCCTCTGATTGACCCAGAGATATCTTTTTATGGTTGTTTTATTTGAATTAGCATCCAAGTGAGGTCTGCACACTGAATCTGGTTCTTTTGTCTCTTCCGTCTCATTTCTCCTGTACCAGTTTTCTTTCCCCTTCTTCCTTGATGCTATTGATTTGTTGGAAAAACTAGGTCATTTGTCCCGTTGATTGTCTCACAGCCTGGATTTGGCTTATTCCTTCCTCATGCTGTTAGTGAACTCGTTCCTCTATGTCTTGCATTTCCTGTAACCTAATGGCTAGATCTAAAGGAGATAACCTCCATATTGGCACAGTTCAAGAGAAATAGAATATGAACCATATATGTGATTTGAGATTTTCTATTAGCTACCTTGAATAATAAGTAAAAAGAAATAGGTGAATTAATTTTTATCATATTTTTATTTACTCCTATATATATATATCATTTTAATATGTAATCGATATCAAAATCGTTAATGAGATATTTCACATTCTTTTTTCCATATTCCATCTTCAAAACTTAGTGTGTTTTTTACACTTACAGCACATTTAGCTCATTCTCATATAATGGTTAGCATGAAATATGATCCTATCAAAACAATAAAGTTGTGTTTGGAGTAAACTATTTTATACCCCTTCAGTTTTTGAATGAAAATGATTTCAAATGAAATAAAATTTAAAATTCAGTTCCTCTCGATGCTCAGTAGCCACATGTGACTAGTGGCTATATTGGACAGTGTTCATAGAACACATTTCCATCACGGCAGAAAGTTCTGTTAGCTAGCACGGAGCGAGAGGCTGAAGCAGAGGTGGGTGTGAGATAACGTCATGGGTGTTGCTGTGTGCTTGTTCTTGGTACCCCATCATGTCCAGGGGTTCTGTTTTTCATGACACTGAGATTGAAGAGTGGTTCCGTGGGTACTTCTGAACATTTTTTTTTTTAAGATTTTTATTTATTTATTTGACAGAGAGAGACCACAAGTAGGCCGAGAGGCAGGCAGAGAGAGGAAGGGAAGCAGACTCCCTACTGAGCAGAGAGCCCAATGCGGGGCTCTATCCCAGGACCCCAGGATCATGACCTGAGCCGAAGGCAGAGGCTTAACCCACTGAGCCACCCAGGCGCCCCGCTTCTGAACATTTTTAAAGAACAGTGAAAAAGGACATTTTGGTGCTCTTTGTTTAGGATGAACTAGGCAGTAGGGTATAAGTGAGTCCCCAAATTGGGACAGAAGCCATTCTGGCCATTTAAGAATCATCTGAGGACACTCGATATGATAGAGTGGTTGAAAGTCATCCTGCCTGGGTTTGAATCCTGAATGCCACTTACTAGCTCCATGACCTTGGGCCTCTGTTTTTTCAAACATAGAGACAGCCTCTGTTTTTTCAAGTAGGCAATACTAGTTCTTAGCTCGTAAGGTATTGTGATGGTTAAATGAGATAATATGTCTTAAGTATACATTATGCACAGAGTAAGTATTCAATGAATATGAATTAACTAGTATTATTTTTTTATTGTAAAAATATAGGTTCCAAGGCTTAGGGGCTGGAGAATCTAATTTGTTAGGGTCTGTGGTAGGACCTGGGATATGCATTTAAAGCAGGTTCCTCAGGTGATCCTGAGTTCTTGGACACTTTGGTCCAGATCTCTTCCTAATATCTTTCCCTGGGATGACTCTTGGCTCTGTCCCAGCCCCAGAGAAGCACATCCTGGCTGGATACCCTAGCATCCATCAGAGGACAAACAAACCCAGTAGGGCTATCAGATTTAGTGAATAAGAATCCCCTATTTTATCTGGCAACCCCAAATTCCTAATTCTGATAAAACTGTAAACTAGGCAGGAGTGGGGGGTGGGGAAGAAAAAAAAAACCTGTAAACTAGTATTTACAGGGGAGGTTGTTTTTGCTTTGTGGGCCTCCATTCCTGCCCTATCTACCATAAGGTGCAAGAGAGGGGAGGGTGAGGTTTTTAAATGGGTCTAGATTCCCTTGAGCTTTGAGGAGGCCATCTTTTGTAAAATGAAAGAAAGGGCTCAGGAGCCATCTTTCTCAATCTGCTCATCCTGCAGGTAAGGAAACTAAGATCTGCCTGAAGGGGGAAAGGGAATTGCCCAAGGTGAGTGGCAGAGCTGGACTAAAACCTGAGCCTCCAGTTTCTGGCCCAGCATATGTTCCTCTTTGTCACTGCACAGCACTGTTTCTATCCTCTGTCCCCTCAGTCACGGGGTGGGGAGAGGTAATACCAAGGGTAACCCGAGATCCTTCTGGTGACCCCCTAAGAGCAGTTCCTGCCCTTATGATCCAAAGGGAAGAATGCAGTAAATAGAAGCAAAGTCGGTTCCTGGTGCTGGTTGGACAGAACCCCAAAGATGGGTGAGGGGATCCTGCTGTATGTCCAAATGGTTGGGGTCCTGGTTAGGAGCTGGCTGCACCCACGGCCTGGCCCCCACCCCACCACTGGTGTCTTGCAGAGTGTCGGGAGGAGAGCTCTTTGACTTCCTGGCCCAGAAGGAGTCGCTGAGTGAGGAAGAGGCCACCAGCTTCATCAAGCAAATCCTGGATGGTGTGAACTACCTTCATGCCAAGAAGATTGCTCACTTTGATCTCAAGGTCAGTGAGGGGATGTGGGAAAAGAATCATTGTAGGAAGAACGGGCCCTGTCCCTTCTGACATTACTGCTAGGAAGGGATCAGCGCCCCTTTGGCCATCCTCCCTCATCTCGCCATGGAAAACTCTGAGCTCCTAAGAAAAATATGATGCCTCAGGAGGCGTCCCTCGGTTTCATTTTGCATTATCAGGCTTTCTTCACAGAGGGGCTGGTTGCAAGAAGCTGCTTCTTCAGACCACAGGTACCTTATCTCTTTCAGACAGTAGTAGGTGGGGTGTCATTTTTAAATAGTAGACCACTGACAGGAAACTTGAAACCAAGCACATGTCACAAGGCTGGACTCATCAGTAACCAAGAACGAACTCAGGAAGAGGCAGAAGTCTTAGCATTCAGGCAAGCACTGCCAGGGTCTGCTGGCTGTCTGGGCCCCGCACAGCCTCCAGGGCCCCTGGCCCAGAGGTCATCAGTCTTGGAGCCTAGGGACCGCTGGCTGCCCTCCCTGTTCCCATCTCCTAACGTGGCCACAAAGCTGCTTCCAAGGGGCACTGATCATTTGTGGTAACTGGTAATCAGGGTTGAGAAAGTTCACTGCAACCACATAGGAGCTCAGAAAGCAAGAATGTGGTCAAAGTAGAAGGATCAGTTCCCGTAGTAACTGAGCTCAGTTTAGTGGACTAATGAGCCTTTACAGGCCCCTGAAGCATAAAGATCCTCTAACCCGGGATCAGAGAGACCTATTTACCCAGGGGCGGGTGTGGGGGGAAAACCCCGTTCAGTTTTCTATCCAGAAAGTCCTATTGTGTTTCAAGCATTGTGCCGTGTGCCTAGGTATTTCTACAGATATACAAACCAACTTAGGCCCTGTCTAGGCTCAGTTCCTCTTTTCTAGGAAACCTAGTACAGGAGACAGGAAAGAAACCTAACAACTCTTAAGTGCTGCGATAGGAGGAAGTATAGGGGAGTTGGGGAGCTCAAAGGAGAGGGCATCTGAGTCAGACTGAGGTATCCCAGAGGGCTTCCTGGAAGAGGTGATATTTGAGTTGAGTTTAGAAGGACTGGCAGGGGTTACCAAAGGTGAAGGGTCTTCTGAGGAAGAGAGGCTAGCAGTGTATATGGTCTGGAAAGAGCACAGTGTATTCAGGAAAGTACCAGCAAAGAGTAGATGTTCTGAATGACAGAATGAACAAGCCAGGAGGAGAGCACAAGGCATACAAGGGTGTGAGAGCTAAACCAAAGAGGTTGAACTTGACCCTGAGGGCTACAGAGTAGGGAGTGGGGTAGGGAGGGAACATGGAGGTGAGGTGAGCGGATGTGTGTTTCGGAAGGATCTCTCTCTGGCTGAAAGGTTGGATAGAATGGGGACACCTGGAGGCTAGCTGGGGCCTAGCTGGGAGGCTAGTACCCTAATCTGGTGAGGGTGTGGCCTGAGCCGGCCTTTGGCCTTCGGAGTGGTAACACTCTGAGTGGGAAACCGTCTACCTGAATTGCTCTTGTGTATCCCTCCTGACAGTACTGTGGACAGTTAACTTGTTGTTTTCTGTGTCTTGACTGCTTCCAGGAGCCTGGCCTCACTCTTTGTCTTTTCTCTACCAGGTCTGGTAGAGGTAGGAGGAATTGTAATCCCATAGGTACCATGACGGTAGCCCCTTCATGCTGTTTAATAACTTGCTCCTGGGTGGCTCAGTCATTAAGCATCTGCCTTCGGCTCAGGTCATGATCCCCCACATGGGGCTTCCTGCTCAGCGGGAAGCCTGCTTCTCCCTCTCCCACTCCCCCTGCTTATGTTCCCTCGCTAACTGTCTCTCTCTCTGTCAAATAAATAAATAAAAGAAGAAGAAGAAGGAGAAGAGGAAGAAGAAGAAAAGAAGTCTTTAACTTGCTTGTGTGGCTGCTGTGGGGAGGGGAGTGTTGGCTTGGAGGCGGCCAGGCCAGGGGTTTGGTCTTCACTCTGCTGTATACCGGGATACCCCTGAGCCTTAGTCGTTCAGCTTCAACACAGGCAATAATCCCCACCTGGCACAGTTGCTGCCGGGGTTAAAGAGAAGCGGCATTAGCTGACTCCCTGTAGCACTCTGTAATAGTACCTGTCATTGTTATTTCCCCTCCCAGCAGAGAGGAAAAGAAAACACAACTCTTGTTACAGGATTTTGGGCCCATCAGACTAGGAAAACAGGCCTGCTAATGCAGTTCTCAACTGCCCAGCAGAGAGTTGAGATTGATGGCTGCTGGGGCATGTCTGGCTCCTGGGCTCAGTCTGGCTGCTTTCCACCACCTGGAGACAGTCTGGGTTGCCTCAAATGTGCGCAGGGCGAGGCTGCTGCTAACCCCTATCTTGGCCTCCTGTCCTTAGAGCTGTGCAAATTCTGAGCCTTCTGGCCCCTCCACCCCCATCCGTGGTCCCTTGGCCCAGGCCCAGCTGAGCAACTCCAGGAAGTGATGAGTAGTAGCTGTGTTACCTCATGATGGGGTAGACATCCCTGGAGCCAGAATGTGGGTATGTGTGCCCCCAGCTGGAACTTTCCACCAGCTAGAGTGGATGATGTAGAAAGTCCAGCTGGTAGCTTGGGGTGGGGGGTGGGGTGGTTCCATGTTGTTTCCCACCATCTAAAAATCATTATTCATGGATATATTTTTCTTCCTGATTTTCATTCTCTTTGAGGTGCCTCTGCTTTCCTCAACACTTGTATTCTCGTACTCCTCACCAAGTGAGTCAGGCTAGTCTTGTGGTCCCACGAACACAGCCACCCTGTTGTCTCCAGGCCCCTACCTGTGACCTGTTCTCCATGCTCACCTTCCAGCTTGAAGGGGCAGGTGATGGAGGAGGAGCAGCTCTCTGGAATACGAATGGCTTCTCCTGGGACTGCTAGCCGATAAGCTCTTCTTGTTCCGTCACAGTGCTAGAGAGGCTGGAGAGGTGAGGCTCCATCCCCGGCCCCATGTCAAAACTGACATGCTCCCAGCCTTGTGGCAGAGAACAATAAATGTACCAATTACCATATGATAAGCAGTCTTGGGAAAACAGATCAAGGCAGGCTGCTGCCCAGAAATTTGTGATGGGTCGGTCCTTGTCATCTGTAGGATAAAGGAACCCATTGTCAGCATGACATTCAGGTCTGATTCTGACCTCATCCACCTTCCCCACCCTCCCACCCCCTCCAAAACTCTAGCTCCAGGCAACAAGGTGACAGATCTGTATTCTGGCCTCTCTCCTCCTTTGTTCAGGCTGTTCCCATCCAGGAAGCTGCTGCTCCTCCTTTTCTCTGGCCATAGGCTTCCTTCCTGCTTGCCCTTCTAGGCCCAGCAGAAACACTACTTCCTCTGGGAAGACTTTCCCATCACTGCTACCTCCCAAACCATAACTTAGAATGAACCTGCCTCTCTGATTCAGTTGCCCTTTGTACAGCCTTCTGCTGGGAGTATCTGTTGCTCTCACTCACTTTCTGCTGTTTATATCTAGCACCATCGCTGGCACATGAAGAAAGGGATGAATGCCTTGGTAAGACCAGATGTGTGCATGGCCCTTTCATGTCACCTATAAAATGCAAAAGAGGCTACAGGCAGGTTTTAGTCCCATGGTGTGAACATTTATTGAGGGACTGTCATATGCCCAGGAATAGAGTGTCAAACATCAGTGCAATAGGGCACCTGCTTTCCAAGGGTCCACTGTCTACTAGGAGGTGGCCATGGTGGGACTCAGTGGGGAGGCCACCTGAAATGAAAGCTAACCATGACTCTCGCCAGCAAAATCTCACTTCCAGGGGGTAAGTGTTCTGACTCAGCAGAGGGAATACCATGCCAGTGTGTGTTGTAAATATACCCCAGAAAGGCCCATTGATGTGGGTGGTTGTAGGTGGTGAAGGTAGATGCTGTTGCCCTGTGCTTGCCTGGATGGAAGGAACCCTAGGGCTGACTGCCCCTCAGTACCACCTAGCACCTGGTGTTCCTTCAGACATGGCGTCTGCATGGTGGCTTACCCTCAGTACTGCCCGGAAACCTCACCTTGGCATGCCATCCCAGCACAAATGAAGGTCTTATAGAGGGCAGGTTTGTGTGGTTTTGTGTTTATTTTAGATTTGGGAGTTTCCCTTCTGAGTATGGGTGTGTCTCCCCTACACCCCAAACCAGCTGGAGAATTCAAAAATGGAAGGTCATCTTCAGGTCTTACTGGTATTTTCAGCACACACCATGAGGATTGAATGAAATTATATGCAAGCCAGGAACCTAGAACTCTCATGGGGCTTTTGGTTTATATAAATAGCATTAAGAAGTGAATTTTGAATTTGTAAACAAAGTACCCAAAATCCAAATTCCTCAATGCTCTGATTATCCTTTGAGCTATTTTTTACATTCGTGACATGATGGGGTCTGCTCGTCAAGCTTTCATAGGAATGATACTAATAATATTTTGAATGTTTATGGCACTTTCTAGAATATAGCATGCTTATACATTTGTTCTCTCATTTGATCCTTGTGGCCATGCATGGAGGTACAAAGTATTGTCCTTTTTTTACACACAAGGTAATTGAGATTCAGAGAGGTTAAATAACTTGTCCAGGATCACACAGGTATTAAGTGACAGAGCTGGGGCTTGAACTCAGCCAATGAGGAAACACTAAGCCAATCTGGGTGCCACGAGCTTTTCTTTCCCCAGATTCTGAACAGCATAAATTTCTTACTTCCTTGGGCCATGCCTCTGACATATTATCAATCCAAAGGTCTGTACCATGCCATGCATTTCTCCTTCACACAGTTAATTTCTCATCTGGTTACGTTATTTCTAATAAGTTATTCCTCATATTTTAAAAAATGTATATTTTATTAGTTGCTATAAAATGTGCATGTGTTTGAAAGTAGAACTTATAAGAAGGAGGCTGTTTCCATACCAAAACCTGGCAGCATGAAGCAAAGGCGAGTCATGGCAGAGATTTAACTGACGGGATCGAGTACAGTGAGATTGTGAAGGTGCAGGCCAGACCACGGTCTGTCAAAGCAGACCATGGGAGGCTTTTTCCCTCAAAATTTTTTATTATGAAAACATATCAGAAAAATTGGAAGAATATAATGGCCACCATTACACCTTCCCCCTAGATTCGACATGTAGGCACATTTGCTTTACCTCCTTCTCTCTTTAAAAAAGAAAAATGTATATTTATATAAAAGTATTTTTATATATGTGTATCTACACACAGACATGTACACATAGTACATGTATACTTTTAAAATTAAAACCATTTTAAATAAAAATTAAAATAAAAAATATATGTGATTCTTTAAAACGTTGGTATAATTTGAAAGAAAATTCTAGCCATCCTGACATTTCACTCTCGGTATTTCTACAGGGATCTCCCAAGATTCAGGTCAGGCTCCTACCAACCTACCACCATTATCACACTTAAGAAAATTAATAGAAGACCTTTCATGAATGGATGCACATGATTTTATTTCTGATTTTGAAAGATAATTCTGGCAGCGCAGAGAGGATAGCTGGGAGAGAGTAGGCCAGTAATGACAAGAACATGGGAAAGGGATGACCCAAAGGTACCCCTTAGCATTTTTTAACTGAAGGATGGTCTTTTATGCTGTCATAAAAAGTAGTAGCTCATAGAAGACACAGAAACTTGCAAAGAAGTTACCCATAGACTTTCTACTCCAAAACAACCATTAACAATTGGTCTATTTTCTCCAGCTTTTTGAACAGGTGTGCGTATGTGTTCATTTTAGGATGCTTATAACTATACTACTTTTATAATTTTCTCTTATGCTTTTTTTCTACTTTACATTTTAACCCAAGGAGCCCACATGTGCTCTAAAGTATTTTACTTTACTGTAGAAACTTTTATACAAGTCTTTCCTGATTGCCTTACCTTCTCGGTGCATTTTTAGGGGAAGACCTTGTTTCCTGTTCCTCAGATGCCAATCTTAGCTTGTGCCCCAGCCTCAGAGTGTAGCCCTTGGGCCCCTTCAGTGCAACCCCATGCATCAGACTGAGCCTAGAGCCCTAGAAATAAATGCTGGCTGTATTTTCCACTCTTGCCAGGCCCCCTTAGGGTAACCCCGGAAGGAGTGAGCTGAGGAAACTGAACTTCTAAATAGTGGAGGGAAAGTACAAAATGTGGCAAATAGTAAGTACGGAGAGGCATAATTAAAAGAGTTGAGGGGCACCTGGCTGGCTCAGTTGGTGGAGCGTGCAGCTCTTGACATCAGGCTTGTGAGTTGAAGCCCTACGTTGGGGGAAGAGATTACTTTTTAAAAAAAAAGAAAGAAAGAAAGAAAACCTTTAAGAAAACAAAAATGAGGGGCACCTGCGTGGCTCAGTCCTTAGGCATCTAGATGCCTTTGGCTCTGGTCGTGATCCTGGGGTCCTGGGATAGAGCCCTGCATTAGGCTCCCTGCTTGGCAGGAGGCCTGCTTCTCCCTCTCTCACTCCCCCTGCTTGTGTTCCCTCTCTCGCTGTGTCTCTCTCTGTCAAATAAATAAATAAAATCTTTAAAAAAAAAAAAAAGAAAGAAAGAAAGAAAGAAAACAAAAATGAAGGAGTTGAAATACAGATACTTTGCAACAGGAGCATTAAGCCAACCAGGTGACTCTTACGAGATACAGCAGGGGGCCGCATGGTGAAGTAGAAAGAGGAGAAGATTGGGGGTTGAGCATCTCCTAGCCTAAGGTTCTGTGCAGTAGTATTCTGGTAACAGCCAGATCTCCAGAAATCAAGTGTATGGACACACACACACACACACACACACACACACAATCATGAATTTTATCATGTAAAGGTTTGTAACACAACCTACAAACAATAAAAATATATGATACTTTCTTTGGTAAATCCCAGAGAACCAATTTTCTCATACAACATTTCCTTTGGGTTCTGCCAAACTCTTGTATCAAGAGCCAACCTAGGGATGCAGTTGACACCCAAGTGTAATTCTGACCAGAATGTTGGTTGATATTTTTGTCTACGAAGTTTAACAAGTAGGGTGAAAAATGAAACAATGAAGACATGTGTTAGAACTTTGCTTATTTGTCAATGACTGGAATGACTTCTTGGCTGGATTAGATAATAGTTTCCAAATACTAAAAAAATATGTCCTCTGTTTCTGTGCTATTCACAAAACAACAGCTACATACACGGCACCCTTTTAAGTTTCAGCTACATTATTAAGTGATCTTCTCCAGCACGTCTTAAGTCTAGAATCAAAAAGATAATAAATCAGGTTCTGATCTGTAGTGTCTGCCTCTTTCCATGGTGTCAATATCCCCCCAAGCCCGGCCCACAATTTCAAGGTACCAACGTGCCACTGACCAGAGTTTGGAAGAGGGGAGCAGTAGCATAGCCTTATTTAGGATTTCCCCAGTTCAGAGATAAGGGATAGAGATGACCTCAAAAGCACAGAGAATACTAGAACACAATTTTTAAAATTAGGAAGCAATGAGTTTTAAGTATTGTTTTTCATCTGACTGATTTCAAAAATCAGTTTATAAAATTTAATTTTAATATTAAAATAATATAGTTAATGTGGCTCTCTTTATCAGCCGGCTCACACAGTTCCTGGGCTGTCATGGGCCAGTAGGCACCAGCTCCAACAGCTCCCTGGCTCTCTGAGCCTTTGCCCACAACATGAGAGCACTTTGTAAACAGGATCGTGTTATAGGCAGGCTGACTGTTGTCAGTGGTGTAGTAACAACAATGGGAGCTGGTGGTTACTGGGCACCTTGAAAACATGAAGGCTCCTGTCTGAGTGCTGGGAATGTGTTTACCATTTAATCCATGCAGCCACCTGTGAGGGAGGGTCTGCTATCATGCCCATTTTATAGAAAGAAGAGGTTACTTGAGGGCTCCTAGAACCTTACCACAGTAATATTCCCGTTTTGCAGACCAGGGGCCAAGGCTCAGAGAGGTCCAGTTTCCTCACTGGTTAAATGAGGACACCAGGCATCCACAGCTTGGTGGCTGTGAGGATCCAATAAGGTGATGTGTGGGGAAAGCCCACCCCAAATGTTAGTTTGGCACAAACCATAGGGCCAACATTGCTAGTTGGCCCAAGGCCCAAAGCCAGTCGTCCTGGAATGCCCTTAAAAGTGAATTTTTATTTCTCTCCATGTCACAGAGCCTAGGGAAAGAGTAGGTAGCTAGAGTAGGTTTTCCGTTTTGCTTTACCAGACAGGTTTGGGCTCTGCTCCTCACTCAGTGACCTTTGCAGTTTCTTGACCAGGTCACAGCTCACAGGCTGCTCTGCAGCTTGGGACTTAATGATCTCTGGGGGCCCTTGCAGCTTCAACACTGTGAACAGCGTAGGGGTGACATGGGAGTGAGGATGCATGGGAGGTCAGAAGGAGGCCATGAGTGTGTGGCCAGAAGCTGTGGTTTAACAAATCCAAATGCGAGGAGCACCTGGGTGGCTCCGTGGGTTAAAGCCTCTGCCTTCGGCTCAGGTCATGGTCCTGGGGTCCTGGGATCGAGCCCCACATTGGGCTCTCTGCTCAGCGGAGAGCCTGCTTCCTCCTCCCTCTCTCTCTGCCTGCCTCTCTCCCTACTTGTGATCTCCTGTCTGTCAAATAAATAAATAAATAATCTTAAAAAAAAGAAAAATACAAATCCAAATGCGATCGAGTTTGGGGTCCTTTCCGAAGCCACTTCTGTGGGTTTTCTGGGAAATAACAAGGAGCTGGGATAGGAAGCTGCTGAGGCACCAGAGCCAAGGTGGACATGCCCACTTGGGCAGCAGGCAGGGGTGACCCCAGCAGGCTCCCTTGCATCAACTAGAGGAAGGAGGTGACACAAGAGACAAGAGAGCACACAGGATCTGGAGTCTGCCAGAGCTTGAACCTCAGCTGTACTACTTATTACTGAGGCACCTTGAGCAAGCGCTTAACCTCTGTGAGCCTCAGTTACTTCATCTGTAAAATGGGGTTGATGATAGTACCTGTCTTGGACAGTGAGAATCAAATGAGTATGAATGCTTTGGAAACTAAATGCTATAGGCTGTGCTATACCAAAACCCTAGGCTGGGTGCTTTTAGGAACACAGAGCATGCAAAACAGGCCTGCTCTCTGCAATTGGGCGATCTGGTCGGGGAGGTGGGATGAACACACAGGCTCTTGGCCTTGACTGGGGCTGTGGGGTGAGGTTGCTGCACACATGTGAAGGTGGGAGAAGGAAGGAGCACTAGGCTGGCTATTTAGATGAAACTTGCTGGGGGAGACAGAATTTCGGCTGAGAAGGAAGGCAGATGATAAAGACCCTCATTCTGGGGAAGAAGAGACATGACCAAGGAAATATTCGTCGAGGGGATGCTAACAGCTACGGGTCACTTTATAGGTCCTGTTTGATCCTCTTGGTAACCCTCGTGAGGTAGTTGGATCATCATTACTAATTAATGGGTGAGCAACCTGCAGCTGCCCACCTAAGTGACTTTCCCAGTGTCAGACTGGTAAATGGCCAAACTGGGATTGGAACCCAGGTTCCAAGGCTCTTAGCCATTATCTATTTTGATTCCCTAAAAGCAGAAGGTGCAAGAGATGCATATGTGACTGTGCTGGTTGTTCATTTGGGCAGGAAATAGTTCCTGAGCACCCAGGAATTGCGATGCCAGCCACTCTTGGGTGCAAGGGGTAGAAATGAGAGGCAGGGCCCCTGTCCTTCTCCTGGGGCTTCAGAACAGTGGGGAGAGGACACACAAGGAATTATAGTGCAGTTGATTCGCCGCCAGAGGTGTGTCAGGTTAACAGGCAGGTGCTGGGGGGAAACAACTAGTTGGAAGTGTTGGAGGGGAGGGGGTCATGGAACTTGTTCCAGAATGAATGTGTCAGAGCTGGCAGTGGGGACGGGAAGAAGCTCGTGAGGAAGGCCATTCCAGCAGAGCTAACTGTAGGGTGGTGTAAGGGTGATTAGGAGGTTGGTTAGGATGTGGCGGAGGGGTGAGTTTCCAGAGGTAGGAAAGCCTTGACTGCCAGGTGGAGGGGACCTTGTGCATGTGCCACACTGGAGGCTTGTGGGAAGGGGCTGCCTGTGGGCTCATCTATAGGGTGCCAGGGGAAGAGTTTGCTGCATCTCCATGGAAACCTGCCCCTAGAGGTCTGGCAGCAGGCATCCTTCCTGGCTCAGGTTGCCCAGCACTTCCTGGGGCCATGCTCCACATTTGCAATGAAGGTTCATAAGCAGCTTCCGTGTCTGGCCGGTACCCCGCTTGGCTGAGCTAAGCAGCCTCGCCCAGTGACAGGCATGTGGAGAAGACACTGGGCGGAGGTCAACAGACTTGGGCTCTCCTCCTCGTTCAGTGACCTTGGCAGTTTCTTGACCTCTGTGAGCTGCTCTGCAGCATGATAGGACTTAATGATCTCAGCTTCAACACTGTGAACAGTGTATGGGTGACATGGGGGTGAGGATGCATGGGACAGGAGGCAGGTCAGGGAGAGGGCATATTCTACAGTGGTGCACAGGTGATTCAGCAGGGATTCAGTAAGTTTCCTGGGGATGACTGTTGTCCTTGCTCCATCCCAGAGAGGAACGAATGGACATAGCCACCATTACTTGAAATCTTGCTGGGCATCGATCCTTCCATGGACCATCTCTCTGGATCTTTAGAACAGCCCTATGCCGTGGAGGTATTGCCCCATTTTACAGATGGGAAACCAAGGCTGCAAGAGGTCCATTGACTTTGACCAGGTTTCACTGTGAGTGACAGAGCTGAGATTTGAACCTTGACCTGCCTGACTCTAAGCTCAAGCCTTTGCACCTTACTGTATAGCCCCCTGAGGTTGACTTCCTCCTGCAGGGGCTCTTGGACACGCTGTACTGGACGGGGGAGAGGGGAATCACCCACTCACATGAGTCCTGCCTGGAGGACAATCTTCCAGTTTAGCACCATAACAGGCACCTCTGATCAAATCCACTGGGACACGGTGGGGCATGTTGGCCTCTCCCACAGCTGCCTGCCTCGTGGGCTGAGCTGGGTGGGTTTGTTTTGACAGGTGAGGGCAGTTTCGCCTCGTGGTAGCAACTCCACAAGCCCTGTGCTGGGCAGTGGTGGCACCTGTAGGAATCCCTCCTTGTAGCCATGCTTTGGAGGTGATGTCAAGTGTGTGGGTCGTATTTGGTCAAAGCAAATAAAGCTGGAGAAGGACAGATGGATAGGATCATACTACTCCAGAGGGCAGCCTGGCTTGGACCCAGCAGTCTGTGGTCACAGTGGCCTGTTCTTCCTTCCTGACCTGGAGACAGGAGACCTGAGCCCTTCATATGTCCTACTTGGGGCCCAGAGGAGTGGGAATTTGCCCAACCAGCTCGGGATGTTGTGCCACCTTCCAACTACAGAGGCTAGAGCTCGAAGGGGCTCTGGAACTCATCCAGTGTCTATTTTAGAACTGGGGGTGCTGAGGCCCAGAGAGAGGAAGAGGCATGCTTCAGTTCACATGGCCTTGTATGGTGGAGGTGAACCCGGAATTTCCTAGTACGCAGGCCCGGGATCTTTTCTAGTGCCCTACCTTGTTTGGAAAGGGGAAAGCAGAGAAGCTGAGAAAAAGCCCTTGGGGGAGCTGCTGCTTTGCTGGCCCTCAGGCTACCCTTGGGGATCCTCCCTTAGTCATGGTCCCTCCTGACCCAGCCCTACAGCGGCCCTTGGGGAGGAGTGCCCTAGGGCACCCCCCCAAGGGTGGTGGAGGACTTCCACAGGGCAGAAAGAGAAGGACCGCTAACTCCCACTTCTTTCAGTGCCTGTTAGCATATTTCAGGGGCGTGTGCAGGACACAAGATACCATAGGGGATGCCAAGAAACTTAGCACTGATCTGAAATTTCCCAGGGAGGCCACCACCTGGGAGAGCAGCGATGTCCCAAGACAAGAGACAGCCTACAACCGAGGACCACTTGCTCATAAGCGTTGTCAGCGCCAAGGGGGTTAGAGCCCAAGCTCAGGGGCCGCTTCGTTGAAAAGTAAGGCAGTAGTAGGAGGTGGGGTTGAGGCATAGTCCCTGAAAGTGTGAAGAGGAGTAGGAAAGGCATTCCAGGCAAGGGGAAAAGCCAGAGCAAAGGATGGAACCGAGCTGTCTCTGTGGGTGTAGTAGTAGCCACCTGGAGGGGAGAGGGGACAGGTGCAAGGAAGTGAGGGGTGATGAGGCTGGGAAGGTGGCATGGAACCCTCAGTGCAGAGTCTCATTGCCTCAAATATCAGGCAGGGCATTTGCGCTTTCTCTCTTGGTCAGTGGGACCACTGAAGGTAATTAACCAAACTGGGTGATGTGGTGGCAAGCAGGGCCTGGACAGCCTGGGAAACACACCCCAAGACTCTGCCATTATGAGGTGTTGGGCCTTGGGCCAGTGCTTTAGCCCCCTGAGCCTCTGTTTCGTCATCTGTGAAGTGGGGACGTTGACAGTGCCTACCCCTGCAAGCGGTTGCAAAGATGACGTGGAGCCATTGTACGCTGCTAGCCTTGGAAATTGTTCAGACGATGTCAGCCCCTGCCTTGCCTCCTGGGTGGCATCGGGTTGGGTGCATGGAGGCTGGGATAGCGAGAAGGAAGCCCTTCCAAAAGCAAGAGGAGCTACAGATACAGGAGCCGTTTTCCTGTTTACTCCCAGTCAGGGCAGGTCTGAACCTAAAAGTACATTTGGTCCAAATGGGCCAAGGTGTGAGTGATGGAGGGCAGAACGGGGGTCCAGGGCCTGCCCACCCAGCAGAACATTCCTGCTGTGCCAGGGTACAAGGCTGCCCTAAGTTGCGAGGCCCAAACAGCATTCCCACTTCTCCCTGGGAGAGATTCCCAGGACACTTGAGCTCCAGGGAAGGGAGATCCTTTCCTCTATTGATAGGAGCAGAAGTTTTGCAGTCCAGCAGAGGTTTAAGCCTTGCCTTCACAAGTCAGTCTTTCGGTCTTGGTTTCTCTTTCTGAAACGGAGGAATGATGGTATCCACTGCGTAAGATGGGGGGGAGGGTTCGATGAGGTGTAAAGTGTGTCATGTGCTTGGTTAGCACAGTGCAGCCAAATGACAGCTGTCCTCACTCCCTGGACATTTACTGAGCACCTGGTGGATGCCAGGCTCTGTAGCAAGGGGAGGAACAAAACTCTCAGGAAGCTTATAACTTGGTGTGGGGAGACAGAGAAGTAAGCTGTCACCTTGAGATGGGGGAAGAGACGCTGGAATTGGGGAGGCACGGGGTATTATGGGATGGGGGGGTGGAATGTGTGTGCCCACGTGTCGGTCTTCTGGAGGAGAGACTATTTTTACTGAAATGTGAAGAGGAAATAAAGCAGGTTGGGGATTGGGACTGTGCAGGAAAAATGTTCCAAGTAAGGGTGAAGTCACCTGCTGTGTGTTAGGTTCTCGGGGTGGACAGGAACTTGTGAGGCCAGGCAGTACTCGGGTGAGAAAACGTGGCCTGGCCCTGAGGTTTTCACAAGCTGGTGGAGAGGCTGTTTCTCCGGACTGTGGGTCGCAGAGGTGAGAGGCCATAAGGGAAGGATGCTTCTCACCTCTCAGAGCAGTGGGGCCTGGGAGAACTCAGCCTCACATGGTTCTTCCTTCTTCCGTGATGTTCCCCACCCAGCTGCTGCTGCCCCATAATTCTGGGGGTCATCTCTGGGGATCTGGCATGACTGCATCTGTCCGCTGCAGCTCCTGTCCCCATGTAGCGTGGGCTGCGGCCCAAACACGCTGCTCATCAGGAAGCCTTGGGCCCTGACCCTCATTCCCAGAGACAAGCCGCAGGGCCATTGCTTGGAGAGAAGGGGAAGTTGCCAATAATGTGACTAAAGAATATGGTGGAATGGGAGGAGGAGAAGCTCCCCGCCCCCACCTGCCGGGGTGATGGTGGACAGTGGAGAGGGCACAGCTCCCTGAATGGGGTTCCAGGACACTTGGAGTCCATGGGCAGCCATTGGAGGGCTGTATTGGGGGTACTGGAGTGGGGCCATCTGTCCGGGTCTTATTTCCTGACCTCCCCTGTCCCTACTCTCCTTTCCGCAGGGCCAAAGACGCTTTGCCTTGGGAAAGGACTTTGACACATTTTCAAAATAAAGTGGAGAGAAATCTCCAGAGGGGAAAAAGGATAAACAAGCTTTTAAAAAAAAGCAAAAGGGAATGTATTATTTATTTTCAAAGTCAGGGGAGGCTTCAGCCAGCCTCCTCGAGTGAAAGTTTCCAGCCACTCTGACATGAGGTCTCAGAGACTTTGAGGAGCCAGGAAGTTTGGGATGGGGCACCTGGAATGTCTTCCAGCCAGACTGAGAATCAGTTCGGCTAACAGTTAGGACCACCCTCAGCCTGCCAGTCTCTGTGCTCTGCACTGCAAAGGTCCCAATCCTCCCTCCAGCTGAGGGTCCAGTAGAGGAGCTAGGACAGTGACAGCAAGGACTGTGGGCAAAGGAGAGTGTGACAAATGTCATAACCAAAAAGTTAAAATAAGTACCAAGGGGACTGGGGAGGAGAATTCATTTCTGGGCTGTGTGTCTCGTTGGGGGTGGGAGGCAGTACACAGTTCCTCCCTTTGAGGAAAGCTTTTAAGACTGGCTGAGTTTAGGGACACCTGGCTCAGTTGGTTAAGCGGCTGCCTTCGGCTCAGGTCATGATCCCAGGGTCCTGGGGTCGAGTCCCACATCAGGCTCCCTGCTCGACAGGGAGACTGCTTCTGCCTCTGCCTGCCTTTCTGTCTGCCTGTGCTGGTTCGCTCTCTCTCCCTCTGTCTCTGACAAATAAATAAATAAAATCCTTAAAAAAAAAAAAAAAAGACTAGCTGAGTTGAGTTAGACTTAGAAGCCCAACTAGGATTTTGATGGGCAGATCAAGCAGAAGGCTTTCTAGGTAGCTCAAATAATGTGAACAAAGGTACAAGGTGGGAAATTCTTCAGGACTTCAAGAAACAGGGACACTTGATTTTCTTAAACTTGTATTTATTTATTTACCTTTATTTATTTAAAACTGCTTTATTGAGATAAGTCACATACTTTACCACTCACCCATGGAAAGTGTACAGTTTACAAAATTGTGCAACTAACACCGAAATCAATTTTTGAAAATCTTTGTCACTCAAAAAAAAAAAAAAGTCCTGTTACCCATTAGCAGTCGCTCCCCTTTCCCCCAGTCCCAGGCAACTACTAATCCACTTTCTGTTTCTATGGATTTACCTAGTCAGGGTATTTTGTAACAGTGGAATCCTACAATGCGTGGTCTTTTGGGACTGATTGTGTCACTTGGCATTAAGGTTTTCTTTTTCTTTTTTAAAAGATTTTATTTTTTTCTTTGAGAGAGAGAGAGAGAGATAGCACAAGGTGGGGGGAGGGACAAAGGGAGAGGGAGAAGCAGACTCTACGTTCAGCAGGGAGCCAGATGTGGGACTCAATCCAAGCACCCTGAGATCATGACCTGAGCTGAAGGCAGACCCTTAGCTGACTGAGCCACCCAGGTGCCCCAGTGGGATGTTTGCAAGGTTCATCCCTGCTGAAATATCAATACTTCATTCCTTTTTATTTTTTCTTTGCCTTCATTCCTCTTTATGGTGGAATAGTATACATGGATATACCATATTCACCACTTGATGGACATTTGTCTTGTTTCCACTTTGAGACTATTATGTGAATATGCGGCTGTGACATTTGATGTTTTGGTGCAGATGTCTATTTTCAGGACATTCCAATGGGAATGGAGTCCAAGACTATCATGGTGGGGAGTGGAACGGGACATGGTGAAGCAGAGCGACCTGCTCCCCCTCTGTGAACTCTGGGCAGCTGGGTGGGAGTGAGAAGGGTAGGCTCCTATTCTGTCCTCACTGAGAGCCTGCAGCGCATGAGGCCAGGGCCGGACCATCCCCCTACTGACACGTACCCACAAGGTTGCATCCGATCTAACAGCTGTTTGTGACACTGGGGATAGCCTAGGCAGCTGGTATTTTCCCTGGAAATCAGGTGCATTTTTTTCCTGTGTCCTACCGAGGGCCAAAATTAGTTAGACACATAGAGAAGTGTGAGCTACACAGTTAGTCCAGAGGAGGGGAGTTTGTCAACAGGAAGCTGGCCAGCCAGGGAAAAGAGGTGGTCAGGAAGACAGAGGTTAATAAGCCAAGTGTAAACCGAGGCTAGACTGCAAAGCTCCCACCCCTCCCATCCTCACACAGGGCAGTGGTTTTGTTTACAGGAAATACTGCAAGTTTCTACCTGGCCCCATTTAACAGATCGGGAAACAGAGGTACTGCATTAAAGGGATCTGCCATTCAGAGACAGAAATGGGACCAAAGTTAAGGTCTCCACTTCTGCTGTGAACAGCAGGTTTGGCGCAACCCAGGCCTTGCCCTCAGCGCTGTGCCTGTTTTTGAGTTCATAGGAAAAGACAAGACACAAAACCAAGAAAGAGTTTGAGTTTCCTAACAAAGAACACCAAACCCCACCCTAACCCCAAAGTGAAAACACAAAACAGGGCTTTAATTAATGTCTTTTCTTCCTTTCTTTCCTTCCTTTTTTTTTTTCTTTTTTTGTTCTCCAGCCAGAAAACATTATGTTGTTAGACAAGAATATTCCCATTCCACACATCAAGCTGATTGACTTTGGCCTGGCTCATGAAATAGAAGATGGAGTTGAATTTAAGAACATTTTTGGGACGCCAGAATTTGTTGGTGAGTTTGAGGCCTGCTTCTCTCCCACCTAAGCATCTGGGATCCAGAGATAGAGAAAGTCTGGGAACAAACCCCCTGTGTCTAGGGCTGTGGTCTCTAGGCTGAGAGAGGGTACCTTGGAGACCCTCCCCCTTAGAAATATAATGGGTGGGGAAGGAAATGTCCTGCTGGTTTTCTGGGTAAGGGTCCGGGTGTCGGCTTTGAGCCCCCAGTGGGAGGGGGAGGCCAGAAAAGGCTACAGGCCTTTGCAGAGCCAAACCCTCCGAGAGCTGGCCCCACCACCCCCAACCCCCGCTCTTCATTGAATTTATTGTGAAGATTTAAAATTAACTTGCCCTCTGGCATTCCCATAAACTCAAGTTTCTCTGGAGCAGCTTTTGATTTCCTGAAAAGGAAAAGGGAAATCATCTGCCAAATGCCAGATCCACCCACTCACCTCTCCTGTGTGCCTGGCCTTTATTCGTGCAGCTGTGTCTTCCCTCTCGTTCTCTCAGCCTTGGCTCAGGGCCCAGAGACCCCCTCATGGGACTGGGACTGTGCAGGTTGGGGGTCCTAGAGAGGCAGCCTTGAAGAGGGGAGAGGATCGAGAATCGAGGACCACTGTCTCTCTCTGCTTTGGGGGTTGGAGTGCTCTTGGAAATGGAGGGAGGGCATGGTCTCCCCAAAACCTGGAGGCGGAAACTTCTGACCACAGTCTAATCAAAAAGGAAAACAGAATGTGTCAGATCATCCCTTCTGATGGATTTTCGGGTCACACATGCCAGTGCTACGGCTCTTCTAGAAGGGTGCTGTCAAGGACCCAAAGACCCCAGGGTAGGGGAACATTACTGTCTGCCAGACACTATGCTGGGGGTCCTACAAACTTTATCTCAGTTAATCTTCAAACAACCTCATAAAGCAGATTTAATTATTTTCTCTATCAAATGTTTTGTTCTCGGCAAAACAACGAAAGCTAAAATTCAAATGTAGATACATCTAACATCAAAGCCTGTGTGCTCTTTTGGTTACACTGGGTTGTCTTTCTAAAAAGATCTTGCCCCCAGGGGGCGTGCAGTTTAGATGTTGAAATAAGACATCAAACCACCAAGTAACAGTGCTACAAGGCTCTGTTTGGGTCATCCATCTAGTTTAACAAGTGTGGAATTGGAAGGCTATGGGATGTCAGTTGTGGTCGACCAATGGTTATTCTTCATCTACTTTATGACAGATGTTTGGTGAGGTACTGGGGACACAGTGATGGCAAGGAGGCACACTCAGAATGACACATCCAAGGTCACACAATGAGCTGGTGACACAACCAACTTGTACCCGGGGCACAAGACATCTATTCTTGAACTTTGTCCAAGATAGCAGTTGCTGTCCACTATTCACGTGTTTGGTAAAATGCGTGTATGTACTTAGTTAAGTTCAAACCGAGTGTTAATCAACAGTAAATGGTTCAGCTAGAAATTCAGGGCAAGAATGGAAGAAGTGACACAAGACAGCATATGATTAATTATAAAGTGAATGATGGAGTTATCTCTCTGGAAGCCTGTTCAAATAAGATGTCCACTCTGGCAGAGTCAGTGGGATCAGTCATGCCCTTGAGTCAAACAGAGACAAAGGGCTGGTGTTATGGATGAGAGAAGTATCTGAAGAGGGATGGGGACAGAATCAGGGTAGAGGAGGAGCATATCCCAGGTTCAGTCATTTATAGCAGGGGGTAGGGCCAGAATTAGTGCATTTATTGGGTATGGTTCACTGTCCACTCTGGATGGAGTAGGGAGTTCCCATCAGACTAGCCATGTGAGTGGGATATTGACGAGTAGGCCAAACTGTGGAGGGTTTTTTCCACTGCTATGCTGTTAAATGTCTAACAACTAGGTCTGAACACAAAACACAACCCTAATTCATAGCATTTGCCAATTTTAAGCTACCAATTTTAACTGGTCACTGAATTCAGAGTTGGGAAGAGATGCCCACAGTTGACTCAGATGAGCCCATATGACCCAGCTCTAGCACAGAAATGGTTTTGTTTGTACCTTACAGATACATAGGGTGATTTTTCTAGGTCCGTGTCCAAATTAGAATGACTTTCTTTACCCAGGACTCCTGAGAAGTAGGGTTATAATAATTTGTCCTACTCCCATCATTCCTTTGAAATTTGAACCTGAGACACAGTGTTGAAAAGTAACTACTGTCAGCTTCTAGGAGTGTAGTGGATCCAGTCTTCCAAAAGCCTTCCTGCTATAAAACTGGATTCTTTTTTTTTTTTTAAGATTTTATTTATTTATTTGTCAGAGAGAGAGAGAGAGAGAGCAAGAGTGAGCACAGGCAGAGTGGCAGGCAGAGACAGAGGGAGAAGCAGGCTCCCTGCGGAGCAAGGAGCCTGATGTGTGACTCGATCCCAGGACGCCAGGATCATGACCTGAGCCGAAGGCAGCTGCTTAACAAACTGAGCCACCCAGGCGTCCCAAAACTGGATTCTTGAGGAAAATATTCTTTTTAATGGAATTCTGGACTCATTGCAAATAAGAGAAATGTTTAAGTGTAGTAACTCCTTCAGCACCACTAACCCCACCTCCAAAGCCAGTGAAATGAACTTAGAGCTGGGTCTGGGGGCAGCAAAGGAATTCAGTAGGAGGACCTCTCCCAAAGTGTGCATATCAGCATTTCAATGAGAGACCAACAAGACTTAGACATCTGAGGACATAAGATACAGAAATTATCATAGGTTGACTATAAAATAAATGGAATGTATATAGAAATAAAAGAAACACAAGAATGAACAACAAGAGGCTGTCAAAAATGAACAGGCAAATTCTAGAAAGAACCAGATAGAAATTTGAGAGATTTAACATATACTCCTAGAAATTTAAAATTCAGTGAATGAGTTACACAAGGTTTTATACTGCTGAAGAGAAAATTGAAGAATTGAAAGGCAGAGCTGAAAAATAATTAACTAGAATACCACTGAAGGAAAAAGACATGAAAATATGAAATAGAGCACAAGTGTAAGAGGGTAAAAATGGAAAGCTTAACTAACAGGTCTGTTTGGAATCCCAGAGGAGGGAATGAAGACAACAGAGGAGCAGCATTTGAAGAAAATGGCTGAGAATTTCCAGAAGTGTTATAAAATCATGCACGCCCAGTTACAGAAAGAACAATGTATATCGAACAGAAAACAATAAAAATAAATCCATTATAGTTATACTATAGTTGACATTACAGTTAAACTATAAGGTACCAAAGACAAAGAGATCTTAAAAGCAGCCAGAGAGAAAAGACAGATCACCAATCAATCAATCTATACAAATTTTAAAAAATTAGACTGACAGCATACTTCTCAAAACAACAATGGAAACCAATGTCCAATAGAATATTATCTTCTAAGAACTGAGGAAAATTAAAAAAAAAAACAGTAAGTGGGGAGCATCTCTTTACTTGCTAGGTGGGATGCTGATTGATTCATGAATTGCTTAATAGAGTCAATTACATACTCAAAAAAAAAAAAAAGGACCCGTAACTGCATACCCAGGAATGTTATATTTCAAGAAAGAGGATAAATGATTCAGACAAAACACAGCAAAAAACAAAAAATAAAAAGTGAACAATAAAGACAAACCATGAAATAATTAACCACCAACAAACATGTATTAATGGAACTACCAAAGATGTGTTTGTGAATTAATGACCTTTTGAGGGAAGGTCTCAATGCAAGAAGTAATAGGAGCAAAGAAATGAGTAAACATTGGACAAATATAAACATTTTCTGTTTAAAATAATGATGAAAATGATGATGATGTTTGTGGGGTTAAAAAAGGAACTAAAAATGTTAGAAAATGATGTTAGGACAGAGGGCTTAAATGAGTGTTTTAAGGTTCTTGTATTGTTAGAAGAAGGTCAAAACACTGCTTTATGTTAGAATTTGTTAGATAGCCATCCTAAAGTTTCAAGGGTGGCCATTACAAAAATGTAAGTAGAGGGGGAAACAATAGGAAAATTAATTTAAAAAACTATCTAAGAAAAAAAAAAAGAAAGAAGAAGAAAAGCACAGAAGAAAATGGACCAATAAAAGCACACAGAGGGGGGCGCCTGGGTGGCTCAGTGGGTTGGGCCTCTGCCTTCGGCTCAGGTCATGATCCCAGGGGCCTGGGATCTGGGATCGAGTCCCGCATGGGGCTCTCTGCTCAGCGGGGAGCCAGCTTCTCCTCATCTCTCTCTCTGTCTGTCTCTCTGCCTATTTGTGATCTCTCTCTCTGTCAAATAAAGAAATAAAATCTTAAAAAAAAAAAAAAAGCACACAGAGGACAGAAGTGAGTAAGTGAGTGTATATGCATATCAAGCAGACAAGCCTGGAAATTGAGTTGTGTTTCTCAAACTCTCTGTGGTGAAAGACTGAAAAAAAAAAATGTTTTCAATCTGTCCGGGACTGCTTTTTCAGTAAGATACTGGAAAAATAAACCCCTAGAAAAATTATCACAATTTGAATGTCATGGCAACGTCAAGTTTCTCTGTGGGTTTCTAAATGCTTACTCCCAATTTTTGTACCACTGTGTCTGGACCAGTGACTGTCTTCAGACCACACCTTGAATCACTGTCCGAGAGGAAGCCTTTCATGTTTGTGAGGAGACGTGTGCAAAAAGTTCGTAATGGTGTTGTTCTGATGAGAAAAGAAGTGGAAACCATCCAAATGATCACTGAGGAGAAGATGCTATATGTTCGCACAGTGGACTACTACATAGCAGTGAAAAAGAAAGACCACGGATAAGCCCTGAGTGAACGCTAGAAGCATAATGTTAGGTTGGGGGGGGCAGGTGACTACCTCATATCCAGTAAGACATCATTTTTAAGAAGCTAAAAAATAAGCAGAGCCAGAAAAGTGTTTCCTTGTGTCTTGAAGTAGAGTGGTGGGAAGGTGGGCACACCCCATAGATGCTGTGGGTTTGCAATTATTCTAGATGAACAAACATAGCCTTTCCTGCTCTCTCCCTTTTTTTCCATTATGATCAGACAGGCTCAGCCCTTCTCTCTTCTCTAGCTACTCACCTCTTTCTCCTCCATTTCATGGCCAAGCTTTTTTTATGGTGTCATCTACACTCTTATCTCGACATCTACCATCCCGTCACTCTCTAGACACTACTCACTTTCCAAGTGCTTGAGTGTTTGACCTTCGCGCAGCACTCGGCCCTTTTCTGTGGTGGGTAGAATCTTCTTTCCTAGACTCTACACCCACTCCTGGTCACCACATCATCCACGTATCTCCTGTTTTCACCTGTACAATGACTTCAGATTTGATGGCTCTGTCTCCGTCTCCTGTTCCCAGGACATCTTTGTCTGGATGCCCCTTGGGCACCTCAGGCTCATCATCTCATTGGCCCCAGAATGTCTTCAATCTCCTCAGTAGGGCGGTGCCCCTCTTTCAGACCAGACTCAGGGATTTGAGTTCCCTTTCTGCCTTCTTTTCTTCATTATCACCTTCCAGTTCTGACCTGCCTGGTTTCCACCAGAGAGTTCTAAAGCAGGCCGTGTTGCTAGGCCCCATTTCCCCTTCCTGCATCTTCCTCATGCTACCCTGTGCTTCCTCTTCAGGGTGTTCCTCTCCCCCACCATCAAGGCCTCTGTGTAAAAGCTTCCCACCAGAATAACAGGCAACTTCATTTCTCAAGATTCTTAGACCCAGAATTATCTCCATCTGTTGCTCTGATTTTTCCTTAGTGAGGATTCAGGAGGGAGACATTTGTCACCAAACACCCTAAAATTCTCTCTAGCCTTATCTTCTCATCTTCATTCTCCTGCTGATTCTTCAGTCTGGCTTCTTTCAGCTCCAGAAATTGTGAACTACGAGCCACTGGGACTGGAGGCTGACATGTGGTAAGTTGTGCAGGCCACCTCAGCGCCTTAGGGATCCTTTCAAGGTCAGCAAGCCTCAGACCCCAGCTCTGGCCGACATCCCCCTCGACCATGAAAACCCCTTTCTCCACACATTCGGAGCCTCTGGCTGCTCCATGTGGGCTGGACCCAAGGCCCTGGCAGCTGGAGGCAGCCAGGCCCAGCCCTGAGACCACTTAGAACATGGCCGAGGCAGGGACAAGGGGAGAGGCGAGGCTGCAGGTGCAGGCTCAGCCCTGAGGCCCGGCGCCGTCATTATAAAGAAATAGTAACAATAGCTCATTCCGTTAATCAACCAAGTAACTGCCCAGAGCCTTTTAAGCTCTAACCACGGTGTGGGGCCCAGGGGTACTGTAGAGAATTTTCTGCACAGACAGAACTCATTTCACTCAACAGTGCTTGATAGGGGCCGAGTACCTTCATTGCCTGGTTTTCTAAAATCCTCCCAGCAGTTTTGTGAGGTAGTTATTACACTCCTTTTATGAGGAGAAAGAGGCTCAGAGATGATAAGGGACTTGGCCCAGTCACAGCCTGCCAGTGCAGGAGTCTGAACTTGGGTCCTTAGCCTGAATGTCCAGAGCTCAGTGACTCCACACACATCCGAGGCTGCTGCTGAAGAGTAGGACCAAGAGGGCCATGGACTTGAGATGGCATCTTTAGGCCGCTGTGAAAGGGCAGGTGACCATTTCCCCTGGGGACCGTGCAGGGGAGTCCCTTGCTGGGCTGGGGTCAGAGCTGCGTGGCTCTGACTGGCCTGTTCTTTGTTTTGCAGGAGCATAGGCGTCATCACCTACATCCTGTAAGTATCCCTGATGCCGGGACCCCGACCTCACTTGGATCAAGGGGACCCGGGAGGACTCAGAGAGGGGCAGGCAGACAGGCAGACTGAATTTACTGATTTTCCCCATTTACTCATTTACTGTGAGCCAGATGTGTTCGATCCCCACCTCACACCTGGCGGTCTGTGCTCTCAGCTCCGGTTCAGATGCTTGGAGCCAGCGTGGAGGCTGAGCCTTGTCCCTATCCCCACTGCTGCCCGGCATCCCCCGCTCGGCCTCACCCGGGCTGCATGTCCGTGAGAAAGTCAGCTTTCACCCAGAAGCCTTGGCCCAGCCCTCCGGCAGCTATGCCTTCCCTGACCCCTCCGGCAGCTATGCCTTCCCTTTCTCCCCCGTCTCCCCTGCCTTCCCCGGCTCTCATAGCCTCTCTCGTTTCTCCCCAGAGCCTCATTCCCAGCCCCGAAGTATGAAGTTGCTCAAGCAGTCATTTCCTGTGTAGCCCACGTGCAGGGAACCTGCCACTTTCGATCTGTGTGGCCTTGGGCAGATACTTAACCTCTGGGCCTGTTTTCCTCCTCAGGAAAATAGGAATCTCAAACTTCCTGCCCGCGGGTGTGCTGTGCGGGTTAAGGAAGCGGACACGTGCAAACTCCCTGGGCAGCTCTGGCTG
The DNA here is from genome assembly GCF_011764305.1 of Mustela putorius furo. Taxonomy (NCBI): domain Eukaryota; kingdom Metazoa; phylum Chordata; class Mammalia; order Carnivora; family Mustelidae; genus Mustela; species Mustela putorius. The sequence goes on along the minus strand of NW_025422045.1, from coordinate 7,663,304 downwards.
ATTAGTAGGTCTTCATTACAGCGGGGCTTTCCCACACTTTGCCCCTGACCACGCACCTGGGACGTGCAATTTTTAGGGCACACTGGGTCAGAGTCTAGCAGCTGCCAGAGGTGATGTGGGGGTGTCAGCACCCAGCACCCCAGTCTGCCAGTTCTCTGACTTTTCCAGCAGTCCACAGACTGGGAGCTCTGTACAATGTGGAGGGTCGCGATCCTGGCTGCACATTAGACCTTGTAATACCTACCACTGCCCTCAACCCCCTGCAGAGCTATTACATCAGACTTGCTAGGGATGGGGTCTGGGCATCAGTATTTTTTAATCAGCTTTTTTTTTTTTAAGGTTTATTTATTTCTCTTTAGAGAGAGACAGAGAGAGCACAAGTGGGGTAAGGGGTAGAAGGGGAGGAGAGAGACTCAAGCAGACTCCCAGCTGAGCACAGAGCCCCACACAAGGCTCCATCCAGGACCCTGAGATCATGACCTGAGCCGAAATCCAGAGTCAGACACTTAACGGACTGAGCCACCCAGGGGCCCCTGGGGATCAGTATTTTTGAAAAGTCCCAGAGGAACTGGACACAGAGGAGAACTGGATCCATTGCTCCATGTTTCCAGATTCTGCAATGGCTCTGAAACCTTGATTTTTTTTTTTTTTCAGAACTGTGATTTCCATATTGAAATATTGAGGAATTTGAATGTGTACCAGGCACATAGCCTTCTTGTAGCTCATTTGGGTCCCACACAATTTCTTGTTTCTTGGGTGCCTGCTCCATGGTGGGCTCTGGGCCAGGCAGTCAGGATGCTGCCATGAAGGAGGTCTGCCCTGCTTGCCTGGAGCTCCCCGTGTCGGGAGACACGCCACCAGCTAAGTTGTACTCGGTGGGACCAAAGTCACGCTGGGTGTATGAACACGCCTCTGTGAGACATAGCTGGGAAAGGCACTGGTTTGCAGGGGCTATGGAAGATTTAGCGAGGGAGAGACTGAAATTCATTTGAGCTGGGCTGTACAGAATGAGATTAATTCTCCAGGTGGAAAGGGAGGGAAGGGCTGTCTACTGAGGAAGGAAACAGTGTGCCTGGTAAGTGTGGTGAAGTGTACTGAGAAGGTGGTAGGGACTAACTTCTGATGTCCTTCTCAGGAGTTTAGATGTGATCCTGTAGAAAATGGGGAGTCATAGAAGGTTTTTTGTGTTCAAAGACAGAAATCATGGCCACTGATTCCAGAGTGCTTAGTATGGGCAAGACTGCCTGGAGCATTATCAGCATATTATTTATTCTTTTTGTTTTTTTAAAGATTTTATTTATTTATTTGACAGAGAGAGATCACAAGCAGGCAGAGAGGCAGGCAGAGAGAGAGGAGGAAGCAGGCTCCCTGCCCAGCAGAGAGCCCGATGCGGGGCTCGATCCCGGTACCCCGAGATCATGACCCAAGCTGAAGGCAGCAGCCTAACCCACTGAGCCACCCAGGCGCCCCAGCATATTATTTATTCTTTATAGCAATCGTGTGAGGTGGAGGCTTTTATTTTCTTCATTTTATGGAGAAGGAAACTGCGGCATAGAGAGGTTGTGTAACTTACCTAGGTTCACACAGCTATTGAGTAGGAGCTGAGATTCAAATCCAGGTCTGGAATAGCAAAATTTTCCCAGTGCACCTTGCTGCCCTTGTGCCAAGAAAGTGACAGTGGGGATGGGGATGGCCTTCAGGAGATATTTAGTAGGTAAAACCAACAAGAGTTTGAGGCTGGTTAGATGTGGTGAAGAAAGGGATGGACGGGTCAGAGGTGAGCCCTGTGTTCTAGCTTGGGACATCTGTGGAGTGACATCATTCAACAAGGCAAGGGAGCTCATAAAGGGAGGTTAGGGCATAGTGACAATGACACACCTAGGGAGAGGTATCCCATAAGCTGGAATACGAGTCAGGAAACAGTAGATTTGGGAGTCACTATCTGAATGACACATTCTTGACAAACCCTGCAGAGGAACCTCATATACCCTTCCCGCCCTAATGGCCCATCTGTTTCCACACCTCTCAGGCTTGGCTCAGGATGCCCCCTGAGTCTAGAAGACTTCATCTCCCCTGACTGCTGACAACCTCTTCATTCTTCAAGACACAGCTGATACTAATGTTAGCTCCGCCGTGGAGCCTGCACTGGGTGTCCCCTCTGTCCTGTGCTCCCCCAGACCTTCGTCTGGTCTTCTGTTATATTCTGTTTTATTCTGTTTGAGATTACGAAGGGTTGTCGCTGTGTTTTCTCCCCTCCTCTTCCAAGTTCCTGGGACACAGTTTCTATCACGTACTTACTGGGAGCTCCATGAAGCAGATTGAGCCGGACTCAGTCGAGAAAGCTGCTGACTGGCTGCCCAGAGCGGGCAGCTGATGCCTCCAGCAGCTTCCCATCCCCATGCAATAGTACGAGTCAGGGTACCCTGACTCCCTCGGCCCTGACTCCCTCTACTCACCTACAGTCACACATTCCCTCTCTCTGTATTCAGCCTAAGTGGAGCATCCCCTTTCCTGGGAGACACGAAGCAGGAAACGCTAGCAAATATCACAGCCGTGAGTTATGACTTTGACGAGGAATTCTTCAGCCAGACCAGCGAGCTGGCCAAGGACTTCATTCGGAAGCTTCTGGTTAAAGAGACCCGGTAAGATAAGAGAAAGGCATGGGTTTCTGAGGTACTGACCTTCTCCTGTCCCCTCTCCTGAAGACATGTCAGTCTGTCCCTACTTTGTCATGGGCTGCCATGTTCACCATCATTGTCTAATCTGGACAAGTGCTAAGAAGTGTGGATTAGCTGAGACTTGGCATTCATCTTGCTTGCTCAGGTCTTTCTGCTTTCTTTCCTGCCAAAATACAAATTAGTCTGTGTGTGTGTGTGTGTGTGTGTGTGCGCGCGCGCGCGTGCACGTACACACACGTGTTTGGAAGTGAGCCTGCATTTCTCTAGGGCACATTATGTTTTCCAGTCTGTTCCAAAGGCACCTAGAACTAGGATTTGAAAAAGAAAGTGGTGCCGTGACCGTGTAGTTGTTAGTACTCTGCGTTGTGAAAAAGAAAGTGGCAGAGTTTCTAAACCAATCCAGATGGGAGTTGAGGGGAGAGGCAGACTCAGAGGGGTCAGTAAGTGGAGAAATAGGAGACATGAGAATCCTACCCCTTCTTAGGGCCTAGGGAGAGCCCTGTGGCTACAGAGTCAAAGAAGGAGGTAGGCAGGGAATGGTAAGATGCTGGGTGCCCAGAGCATGGACTAGATGGGACAGGAATGAGATCTACAGATTCTAGAAGGCCATGTCCTCTTGGTCCCACAGACTTCAGAGAGAGCCAGAATGGGGTCCTCAAAAGAGTAGGGTCCTGGTTTCCCCTTCTAATGGCAATGCTAGGTCAGATCCCTACCAGAGCAGGGAAGGGCTGAGAAGGGATCTGGGAAGCAAATAGAATAGCACAGAGGCTATTCTGTGTAGTAGTCTGTGTAGAACTCAGCTCATAAGAGCACTTGTAAGTCTCATAGAGTGTGTTGTTAGGCCCTTTGGGTTTGCAGCCAAAGATGAGGGTTTATGTAATGTCACTCTACGGAGGGGTCTGCCTGGACCACTTTGTCTGGAATGCAGGGAGTTCAGCCAGTTCCCCATCCAGTGGTCAAAGAATGCCACAGGGCAGGTCTGACAAAGAGTGAAGATGGAGACCATTGCTCTCAGCTTCTGTCCCCCTGGATCATCACTGTTTTCTGATCCTCATTACAGGAAACGGCTCACAATCCAAGAGGCTCTCCGACACCCGTGGATCACGGTAAGGGCATGGTGTGGAGTGCCAGTGAGCAGGAGGTCCACAATCCATTGCCAGGGCTGGGTGGGGTGGCCAGATGCAGAGGGCCCACAGGAAGACCTTTGCTAGAAACCCCCACCCTTGGGCATAAATAGATGAAAGCCAGGCAGGGGTGCCAAATGGTCTGGGTTTGCTCAAATAGGTTCATAGGTTTAAGTTTATATTTCACAGGTTCGGGTGACTTATGAAATGAAGCCTTCACAAACCTCCCTTGAAACACTTTATCTTTGGGGCTGTCTTACAAAGTGTATTTTGTCAGAGGACATGTCACTGTCATTCTCAAAGCAGAAATCAAGACTCCCAAGTTGTAGAGAGAAAGCAAAGACAATTAGAAACCTCAATTCTGTAACCAAACCTCTTTCTTTCTGACTTTCGGGGCTCTGACTAAAGGATGACACGCTGACTAGTCAGCCAGCTTTCTCCAGCGCCTTGAAACCTTAGGGGACAGGACTCGAAGATGGCAGCCTAGTGTGGAGGACAGGCAGTCATCCTCAGTGCAAGGCTGTTCCCTCTGGGGAGGTGGGGGCGCGAAGGTGACGCCCCACCTAACCTGTGTTGTAACTGGCCTTCCAGCCACTAGTCTGGGGAGGGTCTTGCAGTAAAATACTAGTTAAAAGCACTTTGCCCAGGAGTGTCTGACTGGCTCAGGTATAGAGCATGTGACTCTTGACCTTGGGTTTGGGAGTTCAAGCCTTGAAGCCCCACATTGGGTATAGAGATTACTTATAAAAACAAACAAACAAACAAACAAAACAAAAAAAAAACCCACTTTGTTGGGGTGCAAATCAGGAGACCAGGATTACAGCCCTACTTCTGCTGACTGATGAGATGCGCACTCCCTGGGCATCATCAGATGTCCCATTCATCTGGATCTCAAGGAGAGGCTAGGATGATCTAAGTGAGCAGACAGGCAAGGATAGGGCCTGTGGAAGATGGAGGTCAGGGAGGGCTGGAATGCTTTGGAGTAGGTTCATCTGCCCATTAAAGGATGGGGAAGGCCAAGGGCCCTCTAGGTTTGGAGTGGGCCCTGAGCCCAGAGTGAGGGAGTTCCTCGGGCTTAGGGTACCAAGTTGCTGAGGCCCAGCATGCCAGCCGGCCCTGAAGGAGAGCAGTCCCTCAACCTCCCTCAGTCAGCCATGGTCTTGTCTGCTCCTGCCTTTGAGCAGATGCCTGCAGAGTTCTGGCTATCGCCTGCTTGTCTGTGTGAGCTCCCTCAATGCTATGCGTGTGGAGACCTTCTCTAATGGCCATAGATCCTTGCCCTCCAGCCCTGAGGTGAGCATGTGGGCAGCATCTTTGTCATCGTCCGTGGGGATGCTCATCGCACTGTGGTCCTCCCTGTGGCCTGATGCATGCAGCAAATGACTACAAGGCTGCTTGTGTGCCTTCTGCCTGCACCTTGAACTGCCCTTTGGATCGGGCATCAACTTAATTCTGGCTGTTCTATCCAAATACCCACTAGTCCAAAGGAGAAGTCAGAGCCCAGGAACAGCAGAAGACAGAGCCCACCCAGCTGAAGACCAAGCGCCTGAGAGAGTACACCCTTAAATGCCACTCGAGCATGCCCCCTAATAACACATACGTCAACTTCGAGCGTTTCGCCCGCGTAGTAGAGGATGTGGCACAGGTCGACCAGGGCTGCCGTACCCTGGCAGGGACCCACAACACCATCCAGGATGACGTGGAGGCCCTAGTCTCCATATATAACGAGAAGGAAGCTTGGTACCGAGAGGAGAGCGAGAATGCCCGGCACGACCTCTCCCAGCTCAAGTATGAGTTCCGCAAAGTGGAGTCCTTGAAGAAGCTCCTTCGAGAAGACCTCCAGGCCACAGGAGCGGGCCTCGGAAGCATGGCCAGGAAATTGGACCATCTGCAGACACAGTTTGAAGCTTTAAGGCAGGAGCTCTCAGCAGACCTACAGTGGATCCAGGAACTGGCAGGCAGCTTCCAGCTGGAGGATAGGAACACAGATGGCCTGGGCTCCATGTTCCACAGGGATGCTAGGGAGTCCCTAGTGGAGCTGCTTGACAGATCAGCCGGCAAGGAAGCCTTGGCCGGCTTGAAGTCCTGAGTACCAGAATCTAGTCCGTGATGCATCCCAAAGGATTTGCAGAAGCATGCTTCTGAGCACCCTGCCAGGATGTCAGCTAGAATTAGCCCACGGGGTGTGTGTCTGTAGCAGAGCCTTCCACCCCCTTCACAGGATCCAGAACCAGGAAGGTGCTAGCTAGTTATTCCTTCTGCACCTCCTCTCACCAGCCTGGATTTCTGGGAGGGTGGCTGGCAGAGGCCAGGCTGTTGAAACAATTGCGAGTCAATACCCCTCCACAACGGAGGGAGGGTGGCTGGCCCTAGGGGGATGCTCGAGAATTGATCTGTGATCTTGGATTCATTCGCATCTCACTTCCCACCTCTGTGCCATAGGGACTGCAGACCTTGAGGAGTCTTTGCCTTAATTTAGGAATAACAATAAGCCAGTGTGCTGCTTTCCTGCTATGTAAGGAGGGATTTAAAATGCATGGAGAAAATATTACCTTTTACTGGCACTGACTTTTCACTTAGGAACACTTATGTCTTTGATGTTTAAAAGAACTCTGTGAACAGGAAGGTGGGTGGTATTAGTATTGTTGTTACTACTGTTTCCACATAACTGTTGAGGAAATTGATACAGAGAGGGAAAGTGACATCCTCAAGATCTTTCGTAGCTGGTTGATACAGATGAAGTCTATGGGAAGCAGTAGTGAGACTTTGCTCTAAGTGTCCACCTTCACAGTAATGTTCAGCTCCAGAGGTAAAGTTAACAACTTCATCTAGTTTATGTATTCTGCCAGGTAGAGTAGAATGGCCCATAGCTTTAGATTATTGTCGCAAGAAGGGGTCCTGAAGGGTGCTGTTCGCTGTTCCTATCCAGCCCTGTCCCTGTCTGCAGATCAGTGTGCCAAGCAGGAGGCAAGGGGCAGGATCTCCCCCTTCCCCTCCCTTTATCCCTTCTGGCCAAAGGTCCCAACCTTGTTTTAGGAATGAAGACCAAAAGGAATCGACAAGAAGGTCCCTTTTCTTATGTACTTAGGGCATTGGAGCCCTGAAAGGGCTGAGAAACTCTATATGAGAGTTTAAGATTGGGAAGCACAAGCTCAGGGGTCCCCCCTTGACCCCAGGCTTTGAGCACCCCTCCCTGAGGACTGTGTGAGGTCATCTTCCTGGAGGAGCCAGTCAGCCAGCTCATATGGACAGAGTGTTGGTGAAGTGTGGGCCCAGCACTGGGCTAGAAGCTTGGGGGTGAGGGACCAGATGGTATCATTTCAAAATGACTTTACAGACTCACAAAACACCCTTATCAGATAGGCAGGATAAGTGTTATTCCCAATTTGGAGATATGGAAACAGAGAGATTGACTTGCCCAAGGCCACAATCAGTGGGAACCGCCCCTGACTCCAGGAGTTTACTCTCTGCTTCCGTAGCAGAGATGCCCAGGGTCACCCAACCATCTATTGACAAATAATGTTTGAGCACATGCCAACTGCCAGGCACTCGGTTGGCACTGGAGTTACAGTGTTGAGTAAAAACAGGCTCATCTCCTGCCTTCATGGAGTTCACAGTCAGGTAAAGGATTCCCACATTAATCAAGAACATTCTACAAGTGCAAGAGTGCATGTGGAACACATGCTATGAAAGAAATGTGTGTAGCCAGTAGTGGGGTTTGATCTAGTCGGGGAAGGCCTCCCTGAGGTAGTGATGCTGGAGGCGAGGTTTGGGGAGCAAAACAGGGAGAAAGAAGTGTTCCTGACAACAGAGCTGTCAGGGCCAGGGCTTGGTGGTGGAGAGGGCATGGAAGCTGGAAGGGAGAGGGTAAGGGTAGGTGGTGTAGATGTGGCTGGAGAGAAGGCATGACCAGTGGTACTTGGCCAAATTTAAGAGCTCTGCCTTCATCCCAAGAGTCTTGGGGAGCCATGATGGATGCCAGGCTAGTGAACACCTGCAGAGCTGGGTGGGGGAGGGGATGGCCAATGAGTGACACAGAGGGCAAGTGGTTTGGGGCGAGACATGAGAACCTACATGCAAACCTACCTCTGTTTCCATTATCATGCTAGATCATTTCAAATATCACATATAATATTTGTCACAGAAACAATTTCCATCAAATGTAAGAAACCATATTTTCGTTAAATATACAATGCATTGTTATTTTACATACCAAAAATAAGAGTAAAAAGCCAGGTGTGATAGGAGACCGCCTCACCTCCCCACCAAAGCCGGGACACCCTCCCTGAGAGGGCAAGCAGAAATAAAGCCATCATGCAAAAAGGAAAAGCAAGGAAATGCGTGTTTCATCCTTTTTTTTTTTTTTAAGATTTTTTAAAATTTATTTATTTGACAGACAGAGATTGCAAGTAGGCAGAGAGATAGGCAGAGAGAGAGGAGTCAGCAGGCTCCCTGCTGAGCAGAGAGCCTGATGCTGGGCTTGATCCTAGGATCCTGAGATTATGACCTGAGCCAAAGGCAGAGGCTTTAACCCACTGAGCCACCCAGGCACCCCTGTGTGTTTCATCTTAATGCTAGAGAAGAGGAGCCCAGGTGGGTGGTCCTCACGTACGTGTACTTTCTGTATTTTCCCAATCAGTGTGATCTGAATGTTCCTCAAGCAGAGAATCTGATGTCACATGGTCTGAGGTTGGGGGCCCCCTGAGGTCTGGCAGAAGCGGTGTGGTTATCTCCTGGAACAGCTGCCTTCACTTTGGACCGACAGTAATGATATGATGCCATTGGTTCGAAGAGAAATCCTGATTTCGGAGACACAAAAGTGTTTATTTGGAATCAGTGGAAGATAGCAAAGCCCCATTTCCTGTGCCTTGCCTGGGAGACTGGGTACAAGTGACCTGTCTCCAGTCTCTCCAAGAACTTATTTGCCCTGTCTTGAGATGTAATGCACTCATTTGCCATAAGATAAGACACTGCAACTATAAAAAGGTCCCTTTGGCCGTGTCAATAGAACTTGACCTCATACAACCAGATTTGCTAAGGAAAGGAAGTTCCTAGTTGAGTAACTCAGGTTAAACTTCCTTGTGAAGGTCGACATAAAATGCACTGAAGGAGTAAGGTGTTGATGCTGATTTGAATGAAGAAGACTGGGAACAGGCAGGGAAAAGTGGTTAGTCCAGAATCGTGGCATCGGCCACTCACTGCTCGTGCTGGGAGGTACTGAGCGGCCAACCACCAGACATCCCCATTTCACAGCATTTGACAGGACAAGACCTGGCTGGAGTCAGCCAGCTGGTCATCCGCAGAGCTGGAGTCAGAACTAGAAGTGGTTTTCCTCACAGTCGTGGAATTGTCTTCTCTCGGTTCATGTCTGGTCATTGGTAGCTATTTATTATTTAGATGTTTTATAAGCAGACCCTTCTCTGTGACTAAGAGCTTGTGAACACAAATCGAAATGACCTGAGAAATGCCCCCAAGTCTTTCAGGGAAATGAGAGGGGACTGTGACCTTCCTCTCTCACCTGGCCAGTCTGACTCCCATCGCCCTTTGGCATCAGAACTTGATGCCAAGGGGAGAGGCCAAGGAGCATGGTGGAACGCCCAGCCAGAGGAGTCCCGGGGTTCCCTGCCACCTGGGCATAGCTGGCATTTTAACAGTGGAGTCAAGGGCAGGACAGGGCTGACGGTGGCTGGATGGGGTGTTGGGAAAGGAATGTTTCACTAGTACATAGAGGGAGGCGGGCCTGGGGAGCACTGCTAGGCCATTATCAGCCGTGAAGGAGGAGTTTTCATTCACCAGGTATTGAGCGGTTGTGCAAAGGCCACGTGGGCTATTGGGGAGTGGAGGCTGACATCTTCCAGATTACGGACTCCCAAGGAAGCTGGAAAGTCGGCACCTGGGGAAGGCAGGAGCCTGTGCCCCCGGGCTGAGGCCAATGTGCATGGCATGTGATAGCTCAGCTTTGCATTGGAAAAGGTGGAGATAGCATGGCAACCGGTGAGACTGCAGCAGCAGGAGGTGGCAGTGAAGTGATAATGACAGGAGAAGCTGGTCTCCCCCACGAGCCCTCTCCCCGTACTGCCCAGCCTCCCCTACATGTGATTATGAAGACAGTAGCCCCCCACCTCACTCTGGTACACAGTATAGCTGGCCCGTGTGGGAGGTAGCTGTGTGCCTGCTTCCAACCCCACTGTCTGTCTCTGGAAATGTCTGTGGCCTTTTCTCCTTTGTCTGCGAAACTCTTGGCCCGTGGAGAAGATTCTTTGCCCTGTAGAGGAGACCTAGCAGTGGGCATATTTGAGGAACAGAAGGAACCAGTTCATTGGGACAAAAACTGATTGTGCTCTGGCTCTGGAAGGAGGTGACAGATAAGGACAAGACAACCCCTGAATAAAGCACTCAGTCTGGGACAGATGGGAACCATGGTACCACCCCCCCACACACACACACCCCGAGCTGGGAGACGGGAAGGGCCATGCTGAGTCATAAATAGAGGTACCCAGTATTCCAGAAAATGGTAGAGATGAATTTGGACTGAGAAAGGGTCAGAGGGGCAGCAGGGGACAGAAGTGTTCTCAGGGAGGGACCCCACCCCCTCAACACCTCCTTCCCAAGCTATAGCCTGAGATGATGCCATGTAGGATTGGGGGGGCGGGGATGGGCATGAGCTCAGATTGGGGTCAGGAGCCTGGACCTGTAAAATGGAGAAAAAAGAGGAGATTTACAGAGATTTAACAGAGGGGCTGTTTTCATTTTGAACTTTTTGTTATGGGAAATTTTCACAAATCTCCAGAATGGCACAGTGAATTCCAGATACCTCTTGCCCAGCTGCAGCAGTGAGCTAGTCACGGCCAGGGATCTCCCCTCTGTTTCTCTGCTGCACTCTGCTGTTTCTGCACTATCTGAAAGCAAACTTTAGACTTATTTATTTCACTCATCTTCAGCATGAATTTCTAAGCACTTTCTTTTTAATGCTACTCTTGTACCGTTATCACACCTGACAAAAGCAAGAATCATTCCTCGATATCGTGCGAATAGATATTTTATACTCCCATGTCCCCACTTTTCTCCAGGCTGTCCTGTTGCAGTGCATGGTTTGTTCAAATTGGGATCTCAACACAGTCCATGTGTAGCATTTGGCTGTGACATCTCTCAGGTCTCCTGTCTTCTCTAAGAGTACAGGGGGGAGAGCTTTGGAAGCGTTTCCTGGGGACCAAAAATTGCTCAGAAAACTGAAGGTCCTAGAAAGAGGATTAAAAGTACAGAGACCTAACTCAGAGAAGTGAGACCAGGTCAGGCAAGGAAAGGGGGCATTCCTACTGCTTTTCATTGGCTTCTTCAGTACAGGATGGCCTTTGGAGACACAGTCTCTCCCCATCCATGCATTAGGAGGCAGACACTCAGGCTCTCAGAAGCTTCACCTTCTTCTTTCCTGGGAAGACTGGGAGGTGAGAACCAGTAGGGCCCAGGCTCTAGCACCCAAAAGGGAGAGTTGGAGGTGCCACCTATAGAGAGACTGGATTCGGGGAGATTGGTGGGGTTGGAGACAGACAGACCTAGGCTGGAAAGGGAAGTGGGTGCTCAGGTGTCCTTGACTTTCTGTGGAGGATGGAGCTGGAGAAACGGCACAGATGGAGGTTTGAGAAGTTGCAGTCTGTCTGCAGTTTCTAGAGGAGGCCTTATACTGAGAGAAAATCTGGAGTGTCTCTTCTTATAAAGAGAGTTCCTTTTATGTGCCTGGGGGATAGTTGCTATATCATCTCTCTGCTCTGTGGACATTGGTCCTGACCCTGCTGGACTTTTCCAAGGCCATTTGCGTCTCCATAAATAAAACCTGACTTCAGCCACAGTGTTCTCTCCTCTTGCTTCCTTTCCCGACATTTTTCCGAGACACTAAACATACTCCTAGGAGTCTGGTCAGAATTGCCCATGCTCTAGCCAAAGGACCTGAGTGTGTAGTGTGTGTTCGCAGGGAGGGAAGGGCCAGGAGAAGCCAAACACAGCCCCATCCCCCCAACACCCCTCACTGAATCAGAAGTGCCACATTCCTTCCGGGAACAGATTTCACTGCAGAATTTATGCCTCTGACTTTAAAAGATTCGATGGTAGTGTCAGCATGTGATGAGCCTCTTAGCAACCAAGGAAACCCCTTGATCAGGAAAGGCCAGCCTGACAGATTTATGCCTGGCTGGCCCTCTTCTCAGAGTTCGTGCTGTTTGTGTAGCACATAGACTGGGCCCTAGAAGCAATTGCATCACCTTCTATTAATGGCCCCTGGGAGTGGTCACCCCACCCCATATTTTAGTTGGGCCCCTCTGCTCCATGGCTGGCACTGCTGGACCAGTTGGAAGATAGGATGCCTATTAAAGGGATTCCCCCAACTATATGTTGACCTTCCAGCCATGGGGTTTGGGCATTTCTATTCTGACAAGAGTGCTGATCAGGAAGTAGATAAGAAGAGGTCCCTTCCCTCCCAGAGTCTGCTGATCCCTCATCAGACTCTCCAAGTAAAGTACAAGGGTTCCCGGCAGGCCTGAGGCTCAAAAGTGAATGCAGACATTAGTGAAGTTAGGGGTGGAAATGTTCTGTGGGTTGGGGAGGCAGGAAATCACTCTGGAAAGGAGATACTTGTTGCTGGGAGGTGCAGGAGAGAGAGAGAGAGTAACAACAAAAAAAAATAAGTACAGAATAAAATGTCAGGTAGTAGGGTGACCTGTTATGAAGAAGTAGGGTGTGGGCACAGTGCATTGTATGGGGCAGTTGGGATGCTGTTTGATACAGAGTAGTCAAGGAAGGCTTCCTGAGGAAGTGACATTTGAGCAAAGACTGAACAAAGTGACAAAGTGAATGTATGAAGGAGCAAGGGCAAAGACCCTGAGATTTTGGGTTCCTGAGCCAGCAAGTGGACTGGAGGAGCCATAGCAAGAGAAAGGAGAAGGGGAGGAAATCAGGTTGGAGAAGGACCCAGATGGTACAGGCCTTGGGGATCTTGGTGAGCTTGTTGGTTTCCATCAAGAGAGCAGGGAAGAAGCTACTGGAAGGCTTTGATAAGGGGAAAAGTCAGGCTCTGCCCTCAGGTGAGACCTAGACCCAGGACTGGGCTTGCCGGTGCAGCACAGGAGGTGAGAGGCAATTAAGGAAAGAGCTAGGGGAGATCAGCCGCATGGTCCCTTCCGTGGCCTCATCCTCTTCTCATCTCTTCCCTCTCCATCTTCCTCCTGCCCCTCCCCTCATTCCTCCTCACTCTTTGGCCCAAAGAGTGTTTTAATTCGGGAGAGTGAACAGCCCCTGGCTTTCTCATCCCCGCTCCAATGTCAAGGGCATGCACACTTTCCTCCCTGCTCCCTGACCCCCACAGAGCTGTGCTGACTCCCAGGCAGAGCCCTGGGGAGCCATGGTGTCATGGCTGCTGATCCAGGCGCCTGCACCTGTCATTGGCAGCAGTGAGCGGGTGTCAGGTGTCTCTTCAGCAACTCGGGGAAACTAAGGATACAGCTGTTGAGCACCTACCGGTGTATGCTCAGGGTGGGGAGGAGGTGGGGCAGAGGACACTGATAAAACCATGAAGAAAATTCTTTCTGTGCCCTCCAGTTGTTTTTCACTAGGGAGACGGCCCCACTGCAGAGCTGGCCAAGGTTGGGGAGAAATACTGAGGGAGCCCAACTGTGTTTCGGTTATGGCGGGGAGGGAGGCATTGCTTTTCGGAAGCTGTGTTGGGGAATGGACATGTTTGAACTGGGCTTTGAAACACCTGGGGGCTTTCCAAGGGCAGGATTGGGTGGACATGGAAAGTGCGCCTCCTGCTGGATTTTAGGTCCCCAGCTGTGTGGGGACCTAATGCGTCGGCTCCCCCAGTGCGGATGGCCATGATGAGAAATCAAGAATGGAGGAGTGCTCCATTATGGATGAGAGACAAGACCAGCACTCAGGAACCCGCGAGCTGCGACACTCAGCATTCTCTGGGAAGCCACATGAGGCATTGCTGTGAGGAGGCTGTCAGAGCAGAGAGAAAAATCCGCAGGGGATGGGCCCCTATGGATCACCTCCAGCAGTTCATTTCCTTGGGGTCACAGAGTTCTCCGAGAATGGATGAATTCTATCCGCTCTCCTCGGAAGAACTGCCTGCCTGTACACACCCATTAAATTAAATTTTTTATTGAGATACAATTCACATACCCTAAAATTCCCCATTTAAAACAATACAATTCAGTAGTCTTTAGTATCTTCACAAGATTGTGCAAAAATCACCACCATCCAACTCCAGGACATTTTGTCACAACAAAAAGAAACCTCATACCCCCTCAGAATCCTCTTCCAGCAACCCTTCTTTCCAACCCTGGCCACTACCAATCTCATTTCTGTCTCTATCAATTTGCCTATTCTGGACATTTTATGAAAATAGAATCATACAATATGTGTGGCCTTTTGTGTCTTGCTTCCTTCCCTCAACATAATATTTTCAAGATTCGTCCACATTGAAGCATCTGTCAGAACAGTGGACCCAGGTTTGAACTGCAGGGGTCCACATTATTTTTCCAAACAGTACAGCACTGTAAAGTATTTTCTCATCCTTATAATTTTCTCAAGCTTGCTTTATTTTAAGAATACAGTACATAAAACATATAACATACAAAACATGTCAGTCAACTGTTATGTTATCAGGGAGGTTTCTGGTCAACAAGAGGCTATTAGTGGATAAGTTTTGGGGGAGTCAAAAGTTATATGTGGGTTTTTGACTGTCTTAGGGTTCAGTGCCCTAACCCCTGCATTGTTGTCAACTATATTATGAATAATATTTCTGCATTATGTTCCATTGTATGGAATTTTGTTCACTCATCGGGTGGTGCACATTTCAGTTGTGTCTACTTTTTGGCTATTATGAATAATGCTGCCCCCAAGATTCATGTATAAGTTTACACACTAAAATTTGCAGACCATTTTGGGAGGCTCATAGAACCTCTGAAAGCTGTCTTTTGATCTAGGAAAACCTTGTTTTACAGGAAGGGAGGAATTCAAGGGGGAATGGACTCATCAAATTGTGCACATTAAATATGTCCAATTTTTTTAATATGTCATCTCTACCTTAATAAAGCTACTATCTCCATAATACAGATGAGAAAACTGAGGCTTAGCAAAGCCAGGCCAGGGTTGTTGAAGTCAGGATGTAAGCTGAGCTTTAACGGCCAAGCTGTGAAAGGCAACTCTACATCCCATTTCCTCTCCCCTGCCACCCAAGCCCCTGTTTCCTTCAGTTTACTTGTGAACAGAGTCCTGATGTCCTATTTGCCCTCTATTTTACTAAGCCCAGTGGCAGCCCAGTGCACAGTGGGCATCCTAGACTGCTGTCCGATGACCCTTCCCCAAAGTGAGCAATGCCTGAAGGCCCTGCCTCCCGTTCTTCCGCTCTGGGGGGACGCGGCTCCTGCCCAGCCAGAGTGTGTGTTGGCTGTGTTATAATATAGCTCAGGGGCCCCAGGGGCATCTCCGGAACAGCTGAGACCTCTGCAACCTTTGGCCTCAATGCGATGTCCCCCTGCATGCCCTGCCCTAGGGGGAGGTGGCAGAGTCAGGCTAAGGATGCTATGTGGCTGGGGGTTTGGAGAGTGGGGTGGCTGCCAACCCAAGCCCAACATCAGCCACCAAACTCTGCTTTGTCTCCCAGCCGGTGGACAACCAGCAAGCCCTGGTCCGCAGGGAGTCTGTGGTCAACCTGGAGAACTTCAAGAAGCAGTATGTCCGCAGGCGATGGAAGGTGTGTCAGGGTTAAGGGGTGGGGAGCAGGGGACCCCGGCGGGTCTCTGTGCACAGTCTCAACTGGCAGTCCCTCTCTCCTCCTCTCTCCCTCAGCTCTCCTTCAGCATCGTCTCCTTGTGCAACCATCTCTCCCGCTCCCTGATGAAGAAGGTGCACCTGCAGCCAGATGAGGATCTGGTAGGGAAATGCAGAGTTCTCTTGTTGGGCAGGGTGGCCTGGAGCTCAGGGGTGGAAGGGATCAGGTGGGTGCTAACTATTTCCCACCGGTTCCGCTCGTCCGGTCCTCCTCTGCACTGTGCGATTGGCGGAGGCTGCATGTTCAGGGGGACTTCTGGGGCAATCCTGGGAGGGGAGCACTCTAAGGGGGCAGCATGGGCTTCTGGAGGATCTTGAATCTTTGCCTAGTGGACCGTCAAAGGGACTTTACTGCCCCAGTCTTTCCCTGAGGACTTGTGGCCTGCTGGAGACCTTGAGGGCTCTGAATAACGCAACTACCAGAGTCAACCCAAAATATATTCCTCACAATCCAAAGATCTGTTGTAGAATGGAAGCTTAATATTTGTCTTTCAATTTGTCCATTTCTGTTTTGCTTTAGATTGCCATCAATAATAACAACAACAATATTTAGATGATATTTGACTAGCTTGTAACTATTCATGTACATTTAAAATGAACTTACTCTGATCAGAAGCATGGCCTCTGGAACTAGACTTTCAGAATTCATATTGGCCATTTATTAGCTGTGTGACCTTGCGGAAATGACTTAACCTCTCTGTGCCAAAATGCTATCCTGTGTAAAATGGGGTTAACAACAGTTCCTACCTCGTAGAGTAGTCACGAGGTCTAAATGAGGACCTATCCTTAGAGCCTGGCATTAGAAGTGCTCAGTGTGTATTCACAGTTGTGATTGTGTAAAATCTCCCCGTAGTCTAACATACAGTGCCAAGTGCTTTTGAATGCAGTTAGTGTTTCGGCCATAGAGGTCCCCGGGACGGATGCTCCTTGTTGCTCATCAAAGTGGGGAGACCCCAGAAGTGTCTGGGATGGCACAGGAAGGGCAGCTGCCTAAGACGGATGGGTCCGTCAGCCCTGAACAGTCCCAGGACATGCAGTGCTCGGGCTGCATCCCGGGACCTCCCTCTGCGCCAGGTCCTGGGGTCCACTTTCATTAGCCAAAGCTCTTGTTGGTTCTTACCCTTGATTTGAGGATTTGTGGCACAAGAGGCCCCAAGCAACTGTGTGGCTTTGGCAAAGCCGTGTCCCTTCTCTGATGGCTCTCCTCACCTGTTGTTCAAGGGGACTGGACTTTCCCTCTGAAAACCCCTGTTAATGACAGGCAGACTTTCCCTCAGCTTACTTTTTCATTGTTTGGCTCTGACTCATGCTTAAAAATTGCTATTCAGCAGAGCTTGAGTTATTTTTATTGTTATAGCCAGGCTTGGTCCAGGATGTACTTGGCTAAAGTTAATCTTGACCTTGGATTTCCAACTGGCTTAGGCCAGGAGAAGGAGAGAGAGAGAGAGAAAGCTCCAGGAAGGCACATGGCAAGTGAGTTGCTCTGATATGATGGAGGCCATGGGAAGACAGGACCAGAGAATCGTTGAAAGAATGTAAATTTCTTTCTTAATTTTTAAAAAAGATTTTATTTATTTGTTTGACAGAGAGAGATACAGCAGGAGAGGGAACACAGCAGAGGGAGTGGGAGAGGGAGAAGCAGGCTTCCCGTGGATCAGGGAGCCAGATGTAGGGCTCGATCCCAGGACTTCGGGATCATAACCTAGCCAAAGGCAGATGCTTAACGACTGAGCCACCCAGGCACCCCTGTAAATTTCTTTCTTAATGTTTGTCCTTGTGCACACATTTTTGAATATAGCCTTTTTTTACTTAAACAGTCAGTGCCATCAGCTCAATGCCTCATTCTACAAGTGGAAAAGGAAGGCTTGGGTCCTAGACATCTATTACATAGTTTTCTCAGAGGAAATTTCCTTTAAATAATGATGATAATGGTAAGTTCTTTTGTTCAGTCACCCTTAAAATTGAACATCTAACAACCGAGTATTTATGAGACACTGAAGTCTTTCTGGATTAGTACCTCTCTTAATAAATTTTAGTAATTTGTTTAGACTGGGGTCTCATGTGTGGCTCAGGTCCTGCATCAGGCTTCTTGCTCAGCAGGGAGCCTGCTTCTTCCTCTACCTGCTACTCCCCCTGCTTGTGTGCTCTCTCTCTGACCAATAAATAAATAAAATCTTCAAAAATTTTTTGATTAGACTGATATGACCTGAATAAAAAAGGCACTGTGATCTCTAGGATGGCTGCCTTGACTCTGGTTCAGCCATGGAATACACTTTACTCTTTTTCCCCTTTCATAAAGATGGAGCACAAAAGCCAGAAGAGCAGCCCGAGCCAGTCAGAGCAGAGTGGGTGTGGGGCAGCGGCCCATCAGAGCTTGGGGAGGTCCCTGTGGCTCACCCCTGCCCCCCATTCTCTCCAGGCTGAGTTTGGGAGACCTGTCAACTGTTACGTGGCAGCTACAACAAACACCAGATATTATCTTGATTGTTGTTATGATTTGGGTTCTCCTGGTGCCTGGTTTCTCTTAGACGTGCTGCCTGCTTTCCTTCCTCCTGGGAAGGAGGCCTCCAGGCAATTGGTCTGGCCCCATTTCAAGTCCCTCCCCACCCCCACCCCATCCCTCTCAAGACTCCAGACAGAGCAACAGCCTTCACCTCAATATCCACCTCCCTGGTTTATAGGACCCTGGCCCAGGTGTGTCAGCCGGGCTGCCCAGCACAACCCTGTCCCTAGCCTCTCATGACCCCCTTGCCCTGGGCCTCTTTTTTTTCTTTTTCCAGAGGAATTGTGAGAGTGACACAGAGGAGGACATCGCCAAGAGGAAAGCGCTCCACTCCCGGAGGAGGAGCAGTACCTCCTAGCTGGCCCGGCTCTCTCTGCGCAGACTCTGGGTCCCCTCTCGTTACCAGTGCCCAGGCATTCTGTATCCCTGAACACTTTGCAAGACAGATGGGCCTGCGGAATTCAGAAGACTTTAGGGAGGAGCAAGGAGCCCCTGGGAGCAGTGGCTGTCTCCTAAGGAGGAGGCCCCAACGTCCCCAAGCTCTTATTCTCCATAAAACAGGCTTTCACCTGTCTTCCAACCTCAGAACCTGGGATGAGGTGTGGACTTGAGGAAACAATGTCAATGAACATCATCACCAGGGGGGAAAGGTCAGACTCCGGCAGGTTTCCTCACAGGATGAGGGAGTTCAGAACTAGCCTGGTCAAAAATTACACCAGAAAGACAGAGGCCTCCCCTGTGGGAACAAGACAAGTGAGAAGAGTGAATCTTAGGGTGTGAGGGACCAATCCCGTGACGTCCCAGAACCCACAAGGAGTCCGTATGTTGGGCTGACCAACATATTAGACCTTCTAAAGCAGCCCACTGTATTATAATTTTTTTCACTTTTATTAAACTTCTGATTTGCCTGATGCTTGGCTTCTTTTAGGGCTATCCCCATCTGGTTTCCTTTAGCTCAGGTGCCTGACTCTAGGGGAGCACCCAGGGTTGGGGTGCTGAGGGGACGGTGCCTCAGAAGGCCACAGTGAACCATTCCCTCTGGATCATAGGGCACCTGCCTTCTACACCCTTCCCTAAAGATTTTCCACCCCTTTCCCCCAATCATCACAGACACAGCATATAAGGCCTGTACCCCCTCCACCACTACTACCATCGCCCCTGTGGGTAGGGGCTCCGTTGTGTCTTCTAATCCCCAGTACCACAGAATATGACTATATATGGAGATAGGGTCTTTAAAGGGTAATTAAATTAAAATGAAGTCATTGGGGTGGCCCCCAATCCAACTTGCTGGTCTCCTTATAAGACAAGGAGATAGGACATCTAAGAAGATAGAGAGAAGACAGAGAGAAGATAGCCATCTACAAGGTAAGTAGAGAGGCCAACACCTCGGACTAATGGCCTCAAGAGCTGTGAGAAAATAAATTCCTGTTGTTTGAGCCACCCATCTGTACTACTTTGTTAGGGCAGCCCTAGAAATTAAGTACACCTGCCAACTATAGCCAAGATGGGGAAGGGGAATTTTTTTTTTTAAAGATATAATTTATTTATTTGAGATAAGAGAGAGAACACAAGTTGGGGGGCGGGGAACAGAGAGAGAGGGAGAAGCAGACTCCCCATTGAGCAGGAAGCTCAACATGGGGCTGGATTCCAGGACCCTGAGATCATGACCTGAGCTGAAGGCAGACGTTTAACCAACTGAGCCACCCAGGTGCCCAGGGCAGGGGACTTTTTTTGAAAGATGTGGATGGAGAAGGGCAAAGAAGGACCCACAGGGAGAAAGGAGAGGGGAAAGAGATGGGTTACCTGGATCCTGGAAGTAAGGGAACCTTAATGTCGTAGAAATCTGGGCCCTGCTTTCCAGGCCAAAAGAATGGTGACACTGACCAGAAGCCCGAGAGAAGGGCCTTAGAAGCCAGAGATCAGGGTGAAGCATTGAGACTGAGAAAGTATGTGGGAAGAGGTGGGAAGAAAGGGGAAGTTTTGGGAGGTGAGTGAAGGGGGAAAGTGAGACAGGAAGAAGAGAGGGCGAAAGGAAAAAGGGCCAAAAAGAAAAGGTCCGGAAGAAAGGCTGAGTCAGCAGCAGGTTTGAAGCACATTCTGCAAGGGAGTGGGCCACACTGCCTTCAGTCTGTGCGTGCATCCAGAGCAAAATGGCTCCAGGGGAATGGAAAGGCAGCCCAGTTTCAGAGAACCTTCCAGGAGTAAGGGAATGGAGCTGTCAGTGTGTTGAGGAAGCTCTGCTGCTGGCCTGTGGTTCCTGGGTGTCCCCCATTCTCGGGTGGAACCAGTTCTGTGCCTCACTGCAGCTTCTGGAGGACAGCTGAGGCTGGGAACCAGGTCCAGGGCCCTAGGGCCTGTGATGGGCTGTGGCAGGGCACATCTGTCAGTGGAGAATGTTCCGGAACAGGGTCTTGGTGGGAGGTCCTAGGAAGTAATGTGTGGTAGAGGGTAGGGGACTGACCTCTTGCTGGGAAGCAGAGCAGTGACCAGCGTTGACAAACCTAGCCATGAGTTTCCAACCATGAGCACAGAGTTAAACTTTTGGGGTTTGTGTGGCCCAGCTGCTACATTTAACTGAAGAGGAAACCAAAGCCTGGAGAGAGGAAGTAACTGGTTCTGTGTCACACAGCACATTTGTGAAAATGTCTGATGAAAGCCAAGACTTCCTGACTCTTAGCACAGTGCTCCTTTCTTCAGTCCAGTGAACTGTGTACACCCTTAAGAGGATGGACCTTTCACTTTGCCTCATTTTAAACACGTTCTCGTCAGTCCTTTACTGCGCCCTGCTTTTTGTACTTCATTCCTGGAAATGGATGACATTGTCACACATGCTTCTATCTTTTCAGAATAAAGGACACTGCTGCTAAGTGGGGACATCAGTCCATCTCCATGGGTTGTGAGTCAGTCAGGGAACTAGTATGTGCTTGGCAGTGTTCTAGATGCTGGGGTTGGAAGAGTGAACAGGACAGACATGTCACCTGCCCTGAAGGGGTCCACAATCCAGGACTCCCACCTGCCCACCGACGGTTCCTCCTAGGCTTCTTCTCAATCAAGCCCTGCTCCCCGAGTCCCCTCAGTCCAGCTCTCTGGTGTTTGATGGCCCCTACTAGGTTTCCTAAATCCCTTGGGAAGCACAGGGCAAAGGCAATGAAAGGGGGGGGGCGCTTTGAGAATGCCTTTGAAGCCCAGCAGCCAGAAGAAGCCACGTGCCCATGCCGCCCCATACAGAGGCTCAGTCCCTGCAGTGTGTCTGCTGGCAGATGGCGGGTGCCCTCCAGGTGGGAAGATCAAGGGAGCAGCTGGCAATGGGAACCAGGTATGTAGGGTTGGCTCTGAAGAAGGCTGTGTTGGCCAGCTGACACTTTAAAGGTGAAAGAAACCACAGTGTACTCTGAGGCGAATGGAATATTCCAGTGACAAAAGCTATGCTAGGTTGAAAAGGCAGGTCTTCAAAGGGATCTGAGGGAGCCCTGCCCCAGAGTGTTTGCCTGTATATTTTTGCTGGGTGCTACATTAATATTTCACAAATGCACACATAAATATTTGAGTGCTCTGTGTTTTAATGTCAATCTCACCAGCCTTCCTGACTCCAAATCTTAGATCACTTTTGCTTTTTCCACTCACATATTTATTTGGTGAAAATCCTATTTGGGAAGCAAATGCAGACCATATCATAAGAGGTGAACCACAGAATCTCTGCGAAAGAAAAGTCAAGCCCAGTGCTCTACAGACAAAATCTATATGAAAAGAGCTAAACTGAGGACTGAGATATCACAAGGAATTTTATCTGACACTGGCTTGTAGAACTTTCTTTCCGTCTGGTTCCCAGCTCAATGTCATCCGGTCATTGTTCTGTTCCGGGAAGCTGGACCCCAAAGAATATTGTTTTCTTCAGTGGTCAGCTGAGAGGATCCCATTCTAAGCAAACCTTGATGGGCTTAGGGATGGGAGCAATTGAAGAGCGGTAAACAATGGGTAATTGACATTTCAAAAAGCAGAAACACACTCATAGTTTCTCTCACTAGTTCTTTTTCTCTCCCTCTCCATCCATTTGTAAGTCATAATATATAGCTCAAGTACATATTTTAGTAATGTCTTCAGTAACTGGATAAAATTCATGTTCCCACTTCTTAATCTAAAAAACAGTTGATTGTATTATCTAGGAAGAAGTAATTTTGTAAGGATTTTTCGCCCTGTGAATCACTGATCTCCATCCCTGAGCTAGAAGAAAAACAAGAGGAAAAGAAAACAATAGAAGCTCGTAGTAATTTTTAAAAACCTGTTCTGCAAGAGGAACCCTTCATATGCAGGCTTTTACTGTATCCTCTTCATAACCTTATAAAAGGGAACAAGAGCCCCATTTATACAGATGAGGAAGCTGAGACTCAACAGAGTTAAGAAATTTGCATGCAATCTCACAGCTTGAGCACTTAAGATCTAGATTCAGCCCAGTTTTGCCTATCCCCAACCCATATTCTTCTCTCTGTTCCGGATACACCCTGTGGAGTGAAAAAAAAAAAAGCATCCCAGACAAGCACATACAGTATGATATTATTTTGGCAAAGCTCAAAAACGATAGTTTTTGAGGAATACATGCAAATATGATAAAACCATATGTTACAAGCAAGGCAATGACACAGCTCAAAATTCAAGGCCAAGCTCACCTTGAGATGAGGAGGGGCTCATCTGAGCTGAGACAGGGAGGAGCACAAAGGCGGGTGCTAGCTGTTGGCAGTGTTCTAGCCAACACTGCATTCACGGTGGACTCCTGGAAGTTCATTATTATGCTTTTTTACTTACATAATAGGTATCTACTCTTTTGCATCTATCAAATATTACATTAAAATAATTAAAAAGAGGAAGTGAGGGCGCCTGGGTGGCTCAGTGGGTTAAGCCGCTGCCTTCAACTCTGGTCATGATCTCAGGGTCCTGGGATCGAGTCCCGCATCGGGCTCTCTGCTCAGCAGGGAGCCTGCTTCCCTCTCTCTCTGCCTGCCTCTCCGTCTACTTGTGATCTCTCTGTCAAATAAATAAATAAAATCTTTAAAAAAAAAAAAAAAAGGAAGTGAGGTGAAAAAAAGGAAGAGCTTAATGGCCGTCAGGTCAACCGATGCTTGAGTGGACGGCACATGAAGCTGTATCGTGACTACCCCTGGGTGGTCCTTGCCCCTTGCAACTCAAGGATGGGCTTTTCTCTGTTCTTTTATTGGCACTTTGATGAGAGCTCATTCTGCTACCCTATGAGAGTCCCTAGGTTGCGTTCATAGTCTCATTTTGTTTTATTTTTTGAGAGAGAGAGAGCGAGAGAGCCCAAGCAAGGCAGGGAGGGGCAGAGGGAGAAGGAGAGAGAGACAATCTTAAGCAGGCTTCACGCCCAGGGCAGAGCCTGATGCAGGGCTCAATCTCATGGCCCTGAGACCAGGACCCGAGAGGAAATCAAAAGTCAGATACTTAACTAACTGAGCCACCCAGGCACCCCATTCATATGCCCATTTTATTTATTTATTTTTAAGATTTTATTTATTTATTTGACAGAGATCACAAGTAGGCAGAGAGGCAGGCAGAGAGAGAGAAGAGGAAGCAGACTCCCCATTTAGCAGAGAGCCTGATGTGGGGCTCGATCCCAGGACCATGAGATCATGACCTGAGCCGAAGGCAGAGGCTTTAACCCACTGAGCCACCCAGGTGCCCCTCATATGCCCATTTTAAAGAAAGGGGGCAAAAAAAAAACTCCCCCTGCCCCTCCCAGCTCCACCTCCTCACTCATCACCTCCCCTTGGAGTTTGCCTAAGGACCCTGGTCTGAGGACATCTTCCAAGCCCAAGTAGATTGAGCTCACCACCTCTTGCTCTGGGTGACTTCACATCTCTGAGTTTAAACCCAGAAGCTGGGGTGCCTGGGTGGCTCAGTGGGTTAAGCCGCTGCCTTTGGCTCAGGTCATGATCTCGGGGTCCTGGGATCAAGTCCCGCATCGGGCTCTCTGCTCAGCAGGGAGCCTGGTTCCCTCTCTCCCTCTCTCTCTCTCTCTCTCTGCCTGCCTCTCCATTTACTTGTGATCTCTCTCTGTCAAATAAATAAATAAAGTCTTTAAAAAATAATAATAAAAAATAAACCCAGAAGCTGGATAGGATCTGAAAAGCCATGTGGGCCATTTCCCTGTTCCTGGGCAGGACTGCACTTAGGTTTCTTTATCTCATTTTGAATTGAGAGAAGGGGATCCTGTGCCTTTCCTCAATTCCCCTTTCTGGTTCTTATCAGTTCTAATATCTCACCACTCAGAGCACAAAAACCTGGACTAAATTCTGCCATTTTCATCTGTTGCATCTTGATCTTGTCATTCAATTTTATTATTTTTTTTTTAAGCAGGGAGGAATAAACTTGAGAGATCACAAGTAGGCAGAGAGGCAGGCAGAGAGAGGAGGGAAGCAGGCCCCCCGCTGAGCAGAGAGCCCGATGTAGGGTTCTATCCCAGGACCCTGAGATCATGACCTGAGGCGAAGGCAGAGGCTTAACCCACTGAGCCACACAGGTGCCCCTTGTCATTCAACTTTTATGGGCCTTTATTTTTTTTTTAATTTCATTTATTTAAGTAATCTCTATTCCCAACGTGGGGCTTGACTCATGACCCCAAGATCAAGAGCCACATGCTCTACTAACTGAGCCAGCCAGGTGCCCCTGGACCTTGGTCTTTTTTTTTTTTTTTTTTTTTTTTTTTAATCTGTGAAATGGTCTTGAGCGCCTTATTGAAACCAATTCTGCAAAGGAGATTTGTCAGCTTTGAAGAACTTGGCAAACCTAAGGGATTTATTATTTACATAATTTAACTGCACTCTAGGACCATAGTCAACTTTGAGAAGTGCTAAAAAAGAAAGACCATGGCCAATGATGGCATCAAACGCTGGTGGCTTAGACTCTTGGTAGAAGGCCCTTGGGGGCTGGATGCAGCTCTTGCTCAGCTCTTCTGCTCCGACAAGCCGTGTGATGCCTGATTCTGCACACTCAACAAAGATCTACTAAACACAGCGGGGAGCACGAGGGCCTTCCCCCCCACACTGGTGTCCGAGGCTCTCTGCTGGCCACCCAGCTCTCCCCTCTCTGGAGGGGGTCTGCTGAGAGGCCAGAAGCAGAAACAGGCACTGAGTGTGCTGCTTTGTGTTTTCATTCAGAACATGTGGTATGATTACTAAAGATCTGAGGAGGAAAGGCAGGGTGGAGGGAGTGATGGGAGGAACGAAGGGAGGAGAGAAAGAGAGAAATGTGGGTGGTGTAGAGGTGGCCACAAGGCTCTCTCCTTCAGGGACAGCCTGTAGGAAAGAGCACCATTAGGGGCCAGACCCCCAGCTCCCCAGCACCTTTAGGATCCACCAGACCATTCACACCAAACCATTCTCTCCCCAGGCTGATGACTGAGCCAGTGACTGAACATGGCAGGGCTGGGGGCCAGATGAGGGGAATGGTAGGTTCTAGAACCAGGGCCCTCTAATCCAGTGTGGGACCCACTAATCCTTGTTCTGGGACTCGCCAGCCCCTGGCTGAGACCCTCTCAGAGCTGCACGGCAATCTGAGCCCCTTCCTATCCAACCCTCCTTCCTTCCCTCTCTCTTGTCTTTGGGGTCAGACCTCTTAGTGGTCTGAAACTCCCCCATGCCCACTCCTGCTCCCTTGCCCTTCATCTTTCCTACGTGACCTCTCACCCAGATCTCCTGCACCTCTGATTCTGTCCTGGCATCTGCTTCCCAAAGGACCTGCACTCACATGGGGAGAAAGGGAGACAGCCGGAAAGTTTGAACTTGTGCCTCCTTCCTTCTCCACGGATCTCCTTTGGCAGTCATAGACTGGCAAGCCATCTCACTCACTCGATGGCTGGGTGCAAAGCCACCAGTGCTCAGCTCACGTCTTTTTAAAAAGTAATGGTGGTTTGTGTCTTTAGCTAAAAAGCAGTTCCTTCCCCCATCCAACCCTCTCTCCTTCCCTTCCTTCCTATCTCTCCACCTAACGTGGGGACTGAACTCACGACCCCAAGATCAAGAGTTGCATGCTCCACCGACTGAGTCAGCCAGGTATATTTCTTTAAGTAAAAACAAATCCTCTGTATCTCCCCTTTCTCTTGTCTCTCATCTTGAATCCCAGAATCCTGAACATGGCCCAGGATGCGCCTCGTGATCAGGCCCATGCCTGTTGCTTTAGCCTTTGAGGCTTTTGCTCACTGTGTTCCCCTCACAGGCATCAAAACGCTTCTCGATTGCTTCTGGACCAGAGCATTTGTCCTCTGTCCAAGCCCCACCTACTTTCTACCTTTTGGGAGTTAATTTCTAATTTTTTAGGTCCTAGTTTAAATGACACTTCCTGGGGCGCCATCGGGCTCTCTGCTCAGCAGGGAGCCTGCTTCCCCCTCTCTCTCTGCCTGCCTCTCTGCCTACTTGTGATCTGTCTGTCAAATAAATAAATAAAATCTTTTAAAAAAAAAATGACACTTCCTGTGACCCTCCCCCCTTCCAGTAGAGCTTTGGTCTGGGTTCTATTACCTCATGTTACACCTTCACGACACTCATTCATTTTAATTAAATATTGCATTAGTTTTCTGGGACTTCCATAAGAAAGTACCACAGACTGGTGTGGGCTTAAACAACTCAACTTCATTTTCTCATAGTTCTAGATGCCAGAAGCCCAAGATCAAGTTGTCAGAAGGGTTGGTTTCTTCTAAGGTCTCTCTCATTGGCCTCCCCGCTGAGTGTCTGTGTCATAACCTCACAACTCCAGTCATATTGGATTAGGAACCCTCATCTGACCTCGTCTTACCTTAATTACCTCTTTATAAGGGTTATGTACCTTCAAATACAGGGTCAGTCGAAGGTTTTGGAGCTTAGGACTTCAACATATGAATTTCAGGGGGAACGGAGGGAGACACATTCAGTACATAACAGCGACTTACTTCAAGAATTACTTGAGGGACGCCTGCGTCGCTCAGTCGGTTAACCATCTACCTTCACCTCGGTCTGTGATCCCAGAGTCCTGGGATGGAGTCCCCCATCAGGCTCCCTGTTCAGCCAGGAGCCTGTTTCTCCCTCTGCCTGCTGCTCCCCCTGCCTGTGCTCTCTTTCTCACTCTCTGACAAATAAATACATAAAATTCTAAAAAAAAAAAAAATTACTTGAGGTTTTGATGTCTGTCTCCTCTGGCATGCCATACACTTCATAGGAGCAGGACTGGGACTCTCCATTTGCTGTTTTCTGTGTAGTGTCTGTGGGGGCTTAGTAGGTATTAATGGATGGAGCTAATGAAGAGATTGTCTTTCCTTGGTTGATCCAAAATGGCAAGTGTAGATGGAGGACCTCAGCAAGAAGCCAAAACAGAGCTCTGAAGACTGGGGAATGGGCAGCCATCTTCTCCCAGCATGGCCAGCCCTCATGGATATAGTCCAGTGCACAATGGTGTTGAAGGCCTACTGTGCATCAGACTTTCATCTGACCTTAAAGGATGGATAAGTTTCTGTAAGAGAAGGGAAAAGAAGGTATGGATCTGTGTTCTGATTTCTTGTCCTTATGCCTTTCCATGATTGGACTTTGGAAAGTTACCAAAGAGCTGGTAGCCACCTGTTAGAGTTGGAGAAGCATTCAAGGTTAAGCATGGAGGACAGATATGACTCTGACTCAGTCCTTTGGAAGAGAGAGAGAGAGAGAGTGTGTGTGTGTGTGTGTGTGTACACATGGGTGTGTGTTTCTGGGTGTTCCCAGGTATCTGTGTGTGTGCATGTTTCCTTGTGGGTGTATTTAGATGTGCATGTGTACACATATCACTGGATATGTCTGAGTTTTCTGTATGTATGCATCTGCTTGTGTGTCTAGGTGTGTCTGGGTGTGTGCATCCATCTCTGTGTGGGTATATCTGGATGTCTGGGTATTGTCCCAAAGAACTCATGGGGCAAGTGTCTCTGGGCCCAGGCTTGGCTGCATCTGTTCTGATGCCGTCAGACCTCTGAGGCTGGTCTGTTTGACATTCCAGGGGACAGGATTGAGGACAGCTACATCTGCTGAGTCATAAGGATGTGGGCTGTATGTGTTCACAGTTGGACGTATCTCCTTTCACACACGGGGAGGGGAGATTTCAGTTGGGCCAGCTGACCATGTGTTCTTTCAGAAGGTCATGACCTCAGCCAGCCCCAGGAAGGAGTGGAAATGAGAATGTTTATGAGATCTGGAGGTTGGCAGAAGGCGAGCTGAGACCCGGGTGTTCTCCAGCTGGGTCCCCTGGGTCACGGCTTTCTCAGGCCATTCCAATCAACCAAGTTGCTGCCTTTCAAGCTGACTGATGGGCATTTCCTGGTGGGGTAGGAGGCCAGGGAGGGTTGTCTTGAATGGTACAAATAGTAGACCTCACCCAACTCTTACAATCAGTGCTGCTCCTGGATAGGCCCCACCAAGCCTTGAGTCTAGACTCCAGAAAATCCTCCTCTTTCCTCTTCAACCAACCAACCAACCAACCAACAAACCAAAAAATAAACAAAAAGCACTACAACAGTTTACTTAGCCAAAATGCAATCAAGTGAGTCTTTCAAACTGCTGAGTCATAAGGATGTGGGCTGTATGTGTTCACAGTTGGACGTATCTCCTTTCACACACGGGGAGGGGAGATTTCAGTTGGGCCAGCTGACCATGTGTTCTTTCCCCAGTAAAATTTTCCCCAGGGATGGCAGGGGCAGGAAGCCTCAGTCCCAGCCTCCTTGACTGGAATGGGTTGTATAGGATGTTTCCCAGGAGCAGATGGGAAAGGGCAGGAGGACATTCACCCACAGGTGTGTACTTGGTAAGGCATCATGGGTGGGGAAAGGGTTTGAGCAGGCATGGGACATAAGTATATACTGACTGAGAGTTCAGACATGCCTGGTGTGGTGCTAGGCACTGATCCCCAGGAGCCCCAGAGGGAGCAAACCTATAGATATTCAGCTTACTCATAGATAAGCTGCTGGAGGCACAGGTGTGGAAGAGGTGAAGGAAGTGGGTACAGGTGCATCAAGGAAGGGTTAATCATTCTGAGGAGGCCATAATCAAAAGAGGGAGGTTTGTTGGCCTGAAGTAGGGTCTCTCACCACTGGTCATGTCTTATAATCAGACAGTGAAGGCCACGGACATAAACTCATGCTTGCCTACCATCACTCTCTGGTAAGTTCCGGCCAGCCTGTGGAGTCTCGAGACGACCTAGAATGTGGAAGAGTAGGCTTGGCGGACTGCCCTGGGAAGAGAGGGGCCTGAGAAGGAGGTTGGAGTGATCAGTACCTGCCTAACCAGGGACTTGAGCAGCTTTGTAGATGCTCATTCAGCCTCACTGAGGGAACCCAGAGGCAACAGGGAGCTCACACTCTGCCGGTGGGACTTCAAGAGCTGGTGTCAAACCGTTCGCTTTATTACAAGTTCTTTCTTAATCTGGTCTCCCTGAAGATCGATTCATCATCCTGGTTCTGTCTTCTGGGGTCACATGCATTTAACAAATAGAGGTAGACAAAGATGACAAAAGTCCATGTCCTCAGGAAGTCCACAGACCAGTGACAGGTACAGCTGTTTGCAGGGCAGGATGAAATAGGAGCTAAGCTGTGAGCTGAGGGTGTGTGTGTGTGGTGGGGGAGAGTCTTTCCTCAGGCCTGACGGGAGCTCTGGGGGCGTCTGGAGGAGAGGACATTACAAATAGGCAGCATCTTTTTTTTTTTTTCTCCCCCTTAAGATTTATTTATTTATTTGAGAGAGAGAGATCAGGAGAGGGGCAGTGGGAAAGGGACAGGTAACTCCCAGTGAGTGCAGAGTCCCATGCGGGGCTCCATCTCCTGATGAATCATGACCTGAGCCGAAATCAAGAGTTTCAGCTTCTTTAAGGGGATTTGTGTTTGTGGAGGGGCCGTGGGGGCCAGGCCAGGAGCGGCTTGAGCAAAGACACAGAGCCAGGAGGAGCCTGGCAGGGCAGAGGCCTGGTGTGGAGGGGAGCTGAGCCGACCATGGAAATCGGATCCCAGAGGTCTTGAATGCAGACCTGGGCCTTCATTCAGTGAGCCATGGGGAGGTCCAGAGGGTTTGTGAGACTTTATGGGAGCTGGGATATACATCAGCTATTCTCAAGCATCCCCTGGGGTCTGTTAGAAATGCAGGTTCTAAGCCCTACTCCAGACCTGCTGAATCACAGACTCTGGGGGTGGGACCTAACGATCTGCTTTAACGAGCCCTGCAGGTGATTCCGATGCCATCTCGAGAAAAATAAAATAATGAAAAGCTGAGGGGAGGCCAGGATGGGAGGGTTCTGGAGGAGGAAGACCAGTCAGGGCTCCTGGACTCAGCTGTACCAGCCGGAAGCAGGCCTGGCTTGGGGAGGGGGCAGGAAGCATTGGACAGATTGGGGGTCCAGTGCCAGCTCCTCCTCTTCTAGCTGCAAGAACCTGGGCAAAGGTCTGGCCTTTCCTGGGCCTCAACTTCTGCATCTTCAAAAAGGAGTCCTGACCTGCCGAGGACCAAGGGGCTTCATGGGACACAGGACTTGCAGTGCTAATCCCACAAGCATCCAAGGCAAACCGGGACAGTGAGTCACCCACCCCTTGTGCAGTGCCCAGAGAGAAACACTTCCCATGATGTTTATGGAGGGGATGGGTAGGGAGTAGGGCTGCTGGGTTGCCCAAGCCCGGTCTCGGGAGTTGTGCGTCCCTCTTGCCATCTGTTTCCAGTGCTCAGTGGACCTGGCCAGAGCCCCTTCCACATGCCTCTGCCTGGGTCTGGCTCTGGAAACCAGCAGAAAGGGAGATGGGGCCCAGGCTTGAGGCAGGGACGAAAGGCTGGCTCTCCATGGCCCTCTCGCTGGCCCAGTGCCTGGGTCACATGAAATACAATATGGCTGATGCCTTTCAGACCTTGCTGATGCTGCCACAGGCTGAAAATACCCAGGGCCTTGGCCTGGGCGCCTGGCTGACTCTCCTGGGCCAGGAGTGAGGGGAGCGGCTGTGGTGTCTGTTTACCCTACTGCTCTGGTCTCTGCTGGGTTCTTGCCACTTTAGCCATGGCCAGGGGTCCGGTGTGGTGGTATTACAGGGCCCTGTGGCCTCCCGCCTTTCCTATGTGGAAAGTTTTTTAAAACAGGAGCCTGAGGCGTAAACACCAGATAGAAAAGTTACCCACGGAAGCTTTCTCAGAGAAGTGGGGCAGCTTCTTTCTGAAGACCCCGAGAACCCTCTCCATGTGTTTTGCTGGGGACTGGGGATGGATTAGGGTGATCTGTTGAGGCCGGAGACCCAGAGCCATAGAGCCTGCTTCTTCCAAAACTAATGGGGGATGAACTGAGGTCACTGCCAAGAGAAACGCAACAGATATCAGGAAGGACCTAATGTCTCCCTCATTCTCTTCCCCTTTCCTGCCGGGCGGTACTATTTCCCTTGTTCTGCTGCTAGGATGCCCTATACTCCTCCAGGGCTGCCTCCAGCGCAAACTGTCTGGGGAGCAACTGAGGCTCCCCTACTCCAAGCATGCACCCATTCATCCCTAGGAGTCCAGACTCCCAAACCTGCGAGCCCTTGTGCATAGCTGCCCCTCTTCCCTGGAAAGAACCTTCCTACCCAGGCTGGAGATGTCAGCCTCAAGTGTGCAAACACTGCATTTGAGGTCGGGCCAGTCCTCTGGGTTTGAAGCTCAGTTCTTGCACCTTCTTTGATCAGGTGACTTTTGGCAAGGAACTGAACCTCAGGTTTTCCCTCTTGTAAATGGGGAGGACAACATGTTCCTTGCGAGGCTGTGCGGATTAGAGGAGACGAGCAGATGCGTGTGAGCTAGTATCATAAGCGTGCATTACATTACACTCAGACCGTTGTTCCCGCTGCTCCAACGATGCTTCTCACTGATGTCATACAGTAAAAGAACAAGAATAAAAATATAAATGAGGAAACTGGAGCAGAAGGAAGAGGGGGATAGAGACTCCTTGTAGTATTTTTGCCCCTGGCAACTGCTCTGCTGACTGCCATGCTGTTGGCAGGTGCCTTAATATGAATAAGGAGCCACACCCCTTATCCTTACTTCCACCATGCTTTCTCCTGGGTTTCCCCACCCTGTGCGCTGGGCGTGTGGCCTCCCTACCATCGCCTGTATGCAAGGCAGGTTAGTTAGCAAGTCTCACCACCCAGCCATGAGGCACACCAGCACCCCCCCCCACCCAACCTGACCCCCGTGACTCTACCATGACCATCGCCACGTGCAAAGCGGGCTCTCTTCCTACCTATCTGTGCCAGGTGTAGTTGGATGGGAGAAGCACCGGCAACAGTGGTCCCACCTGTCCTGTGCCTGTGATGGTATGTGCAGGATTTGCAGGGCGATTTGCAGATATTCTCTTTAGTCTTTATAACAATCCCAAGGAAGAACTATTGTCTCTGTTTTACCTATGAGGAATACCGAGGCTCAGAGGGGAGAATGAACTTTTTAAGACCACTTAGCAAATGAATGAACGGCAGAGCCCTGGTCAAAATCCAGTCCTATCTGGCTCCAAAGCCCGAGTGCTTTCCATCACACAATGGGGAGAAGACTCAAGGTGCAGGTCAGGGTCATCCACCTGGGACTGGGGCAAAACCCTCCCCTTGCTGGTCCTCTGTTTCTTCACTTGTGAATGAGGTGATGCCTAAGGTTAGGATTCTTTTCCCGTAGTGTCTGACTTCTGGAAGGTCCTCTGCCGCCACGGGTACAGAGAACAGCCAGGGCAGAGGTGTGGCACAGGTGACCTTGGTATTACCCACTTTCCTCTGATGAGGCCCTTCCTCCAGGCAGGCTGGCGTCTTCCCCCTGCCAGACAGCTTGGAACCCAGTATTCACCCCTCCCAGGCTGCTTTGCCTTGTTCTCGGAACATTCCTACCCACAGCCTTGAACAACATGTTTTCAATCTAATGTCTCATCTCCCTGGGGCTCTGCCATCTTTGAGAAGACCTGGGAGGAATGCTAAAATGCTACTCTGAATTAAGGGGAAAGAGGCTAGTGGGCTCTTTAGTTCAATGTTATCAGGAGCCTCTAGAAACAGTATCTTAACCCAAAAGAACAAATGACCAACTTAGTATTTTCATCAGTGCCTCTCTGGGTGCCCTCACCCTCCTGCACATTCACTGTAATTTTTTGCTCTGTTTGGCTCTCTCCTCAGACTGGGTGCTCCCTGAAGACGGGGATTGGGCCTTGTTCCCTGGCCAGAGGAAGTGCTTAATGGGGTGTGCAGGCCTCCCGGGGGAATGACTGGAACTGGATCAGGCCTGCCTGTGGGAATCTGGGACACCTCCTGAGTTCCCTCCCCTCACCAGCTAGACCAGAATTTATTCCTTGGTAGTTAAAAAGCAAGAAGGTAGAAAGAAGGAAGCAAAGTGTTTAGCAAGACCAGAGGCACAGAGATTTCTTTTCCCTCAGCCTTTCCAATGTTGAATCCTCCCGGCAATGTGGTCACAGTAAGCTCCCAGGAGTCAGACTACTCTCTTTTGGTCAGGGGGAGTAAAATTTATGAAGAAGTAACAAAGGGGAAGAGAATTAACATTTATCAAATTCTTGCTATGCAGAGGCATTTTTCTAGGTTTGTGTGCAAACTTTATCTGAGCTATATCTGTACCCATTTGGCAGATGAGAAAACTGAGGACCTAGAAGGTTAAGCCATGTGAGATGACAAGGCTAGCAGATAGTGGCATCAGGGTTTGAACTCAGACCTAACTTTAAAATCCATGCTCTGTGTGCTCCTGCAGCCTGCCTCTGGTGGCTCCTTGGGACATAGAGGTTCTAGAAATCTGGGAAGCCACGCCTCTTTCCAGTCAAGACCCTGACACACAGCTGTGTGCTCCCTGGAGCCATCCAGCCTGTGGGCACAATGCCATGTTACCGTCCCTCTTCTGTATCTGCGGAGCATCCTTACAGATTTTTTAGAGGGGTGCTTTGGACTCTTGTCTGACTGAGGCCACCAGGTGGCGCAGCATAAGCCATGGGACCTTAACTCCGAGGTCTAAAGGCTCTGCGGTTTCTTAGGGATCTTCCATGACAGGCCAGGTCTTCGCTAAGACGATCTTGGTTAACCAAAGCTACAGGTCCAATTCCTGAGAGTATGGCTTGATCTTCTGAACTGGGTTTCAGGAATCTGTCACTATTTTTATGCTGCATGTTTACATTTTTTGAATGGTGAAGTAACAGTCACATGTTTCAAAAATGTTAAAGTATGAAAAGATACATGGAGAAAAATCTCCATTTGCTCTCCAGCAAGTATTTACTCTTATTAGTTACTTGTGAATTCTTCTAGAGGTTATACCTTTGTATATAATATTATATATAATCTATGTATAAAGTTTTACATAAGAGCACAAATATAATAATCCATAAGGGTATTCTTCCCCCTTTTTAATACAAATGGTTGCTCTCTTTTTACTACCTGATTATTATTTTGTTTTATTCAATTTCAGAATATACATCTAATCACAAGTTTTATAAAAAGGAAAAGCTATATTACAGTCCTTCATTAAATAAGACTTAAGTTGTCATTTAAAGCAATAAAATGACTAATCTGAGCCTTATTTCATGGGGTCACATACAAATATGAAATGTATATATCTAACAAAAGAAGCAAGAAGAATAGATTTTAATTAAAGTGACAAAATAATGGATTTTTTGTGTGTGTGGTCTTGCAAAGCATAGGTTATCACAAGTAAAAATATTAATAAGCAGTAGCTATTGATCTGGTAGGAATAGGAATATCTCAATCATAATTCTTATTATAAAAATTGACTTGATTTTTTTAAAAGACTTTATTTATTTGACAGAGAGAGAGCACAGGCAGGGGGAGGAGCAGATGAGACAGAGAGAGAAACAGACTCTTCACTGAGCAGGGAGCCTGATGTGGGGCTCGATCCCAGGACTCTGAGATCATGACCTGAGCCGAAGGCAGGTGCTTAACCTACTGAGCCACCCAGGTGCTCCTTCACTTAATTTTTTTTAATTGACTAACTCAAATTGTGGTTTTAGGACTGGTCTGGGCCACTAGGTTTGTGAGCCTTACTTCTTTGTCTCTCTTTAGCAATACTTGATTCCCACTTACACAGAATGGCCAAAAACGTTTGGTCATTAGGCTTCTTCCACCCAGCTTTCAAGTGATTCCACTCATTTAACTTAATGGAAATACAATATATGGAAATATAATAACATGCTACTTCTCATGGTTGTGTCTGGTTCTTTCCAGATGTCCCTCAGCTCTGGGAAGTCTTGGTTCTCATTTTCACCACTTTACGAGCTGGGTCCTTAACCTCTTGCTATAGGATAATGCCAAAGAGCTCGCTGTATATTACATTTTCTGAGTATCCTCAGCATGGGGTGAGCCCCATCCCTAACAACAGTGACCTGTGGGATCTGTTCCCACAATGTAGAGGTCTGTTTCCATCGTAGGGGTGAGAGTGTTACATGTTAACATATATACTTGGCTCCACACCTTGCTTTTTTCACCAAACAATATAGAGATATTTTTTCATATCAGTTCATAAAAAAAAAAAATCTTGCTTATTCTTTGTTACTATTATGTGGTAATCCACTGAATGAAAAAAAAAAACCAGATTTAAGTTGTTTCCTTTGCTGTTACAAATAAGGCTATCATGAACAACCCTGTGCATGTGTCATTTCATACATGTGTAATATCTGAGGGTAAATGCCTAGGAGTAGAATTGTTATGTCAAACGGTATGTGCATTTTTAATTTTTCCAAATATAGCAAAATTGCCCTTGATGAAGGTTATACCAATTTATACTTCTACCAGGAAAGTATTAGAGTGCTTGTTTCCCAACAACTTCACCAATGTGATTATGTTATCAATACCAGATTTTTGCTAATCTGATAATGTGAAAAATGATAGCTCAGCATTTGTTTTATTATGAGAGAATTTGTAGGCTGTTTTCATATTTTAAAGATCTATTTATCTTTTCTGCAGTTTGTCTGAGGAATCTGTCATTTATAAAATGCTCCTCACTTATATCATGAGACAGGATACAAAAAAGACCCCTCTGGGGTCAGAGGCAGCTCTTCTTGGAAGAAAGACATAATATGTAAGATGTAAAGATGGATATATTTAACTACATTCAAATCATAAACTTCTATGTAATAAACAATAGCGCTAAAAAATATTTAAAAACCTAACAGGTTTCCAAGATGCCCTTCAACGGACGAATGGATAAGGAAGATGTGGTCCATATACACAATGGAGTATTATGCCTCCATCAGAAAGGATGAATACCCAACTTTTGTAGCAACATGGACGGGACTGGAAGAGATTATGCTGAGTGAAATAAGTCAAGCAGAGAGAGTCAATTATCATATGGTTTCACTTATTTGTGGAGCATAACAAATAGCATGGAGGACAAGGGGTGTTAGAGAGGAAAAGGGAGTTGGGGTAAATTGGAAGGAGAGGTGAACCATGAGAGACTATGGACTCTAAAAACAATCTGAGGGGTTTGAAGTGGCGGGGGGGTGGGAGGTTGGGGTACCAGGTGGGGGGTATTAGAGAGGGCATGGATTGCATGGAGCACTGGGTGTGGTGGAAAAAATAATGAATACTGTTTTTCTGAAAATAAATTAATTAATTAAAAAAAATAAAAACCTAACAGGAAGAAATGTTTGCAACATGTATTCCTAATGTAACTTGCAGAAGAACTTCAAAAGAAGGAAAATGGACAGAATTCGGACTGTCTACATTCCCTCACCATCTTTGAAGCTTGCAAGGGAAGTGCTCATACCCCATGACTCCTCAACAAAGTCCCCTGAAGTGGGTGCTATCATTTCATAGATGAAGACTGTATGCTCAGAGAGGCTAAGGTCACACAGGTTGAGGAGAGGAAATGGGGTGTTGTATTTCTACCACACACAGCTCCCTGAAGCATGTAGAGACCTGGGTTCCTGCTCTGGCTTGGCCACACCTCCTAGGCAGCCTTGGGGAGGCCTCTCCTCCCACCGCCTGTCTTCCAATCTATAAAATGACTGGATTTTTAAGATCCTTACTAGGCGTGGTGGGAGTGGTGGAAAAGGGTAGGAGTCAAGTGGGGGGTAGGATGTGTGAGGCTGCACAGTAGAAGTGTGTCCATGATGGGGAGGTGGTGAGTATAAGTGTGTTCATGGTATGTGGACTGTGAGGGCGTTTCTGCAGGCAGAGGCCTCCTGCCAGGGAGTTCATGGGCTTTTACAAGAAGAGCTGCCTCTGGCCCCATCCCAGCAAACCAGGCCCCTGTGCAGTGGGGGGCATTGAGCCCGTATCCACTTTTGTCTCCAGGGCCCTCTTGCTATGCCTCTCCCCATTTTCCAGCAAGTTCTTCCTCAGGCTCTACTGTCCTGAGTTTGAAGGAAAGGGAAGGCACCTCTCACACCAGTGAGAGGTGCCATCTAAGAGTCCTTATAAGGGGAGGACAAAACTCAGTCCTAAAGAAAGACCGCCATTGGCAACAGCTGTGTGGGTGAGGCTGCTATTCTCATAGATAACCAAGGAGGGGCTCACAGCCAATAGATACTGATCCAGGAGGCCGGCCCTGTTGGGAGTCACCTTCTACCTTGTCAGCCTGGGGGGACAGTCTGAACAACTGACCTTAGCACAGACTGGAGGTCAGTAAACTATGATGGGAGCCGTGAGATCCAGCCACACAGCCTGCTGGACAGATGACCCCAGGGCCAGGCTGGGGCAGGTGTGGGACAGAGGAAAATGTCAACTCTACCCCACTCTCTCCACATGGCACTGTAACAGGGGCCTAGTTTGTCCCACATGGGTATATAACTTGACTAAATGGTCAACAAACATTCTCTTGGAGAAAGAGAGAAGAAGGAAGGAAGGGAGGAAGGAAGGAGGAAAAGCACTGGATAAACAAACTTTGGAAGTTAAAATCTAAAAAAAAAAACATGATAAAACAAAGATGATATCTATAAATACAACATTCCAGAATTTGGGGCAGCTTTAGTAGGTCTCTGCTGTTGGCATTAGTCGTGAGTTCTGTGCGTGTTATGTGTGCGCCTGGGGATCCCTGAAGGGTCTGCATCTCATCATGTGAGACGGGGGTGGGTCAGAGGCAGGCCTATGGGGACCTTTCCCAGGCCCTGTGGCTTTCTGGGTGACAAGAGCTGATCCCAGAACAGGACCTGGCCCTGTGTCTGCCTGGAGGTCTTACCCTCCCCACTCCCAATCTCGCACCAGCCTCAAAGCAGACTGCGCCAGGCTTGGCTCCAGTCCCCCAGAAGAGCAGCCGGGGGCAGCTTTCCCAGGCTTCCCGCCCAGGCCCTTGCCCTCAGAGGAGGTGCTGACAGAAGGTCAGTGAGGCCTGGCCCAAGGGGGAGGAAGTCCTCCAAACGAAGGAAGTGGAGCAGGAGTCAGAAAGAGAGAGGGAAGCAGGAACACCTCCCTTGGGAAACCAAACAGCAGGGTGGGGTGAGCCTGCCTTCCCGCTAAATACAGACTTGTTTTTCTTAGCATGGGGTTGGGGCCCAGAAAATTCACCAGCAATCTTGGACTCCAGCCTTCTTGGTCCACTTGAATCCTGGGAGGGGTACTAAAGAAAATAAGCCTCTGCTTTGGCCTTCTGGAGGCCCCCAGGGACAGACCATGTCAAACAGAGGTTTAGAGAAGGGCTAGAGAGGCAGGGAGATGGGAGAAGCCCCTTAAAAATGAGGGTAACATGGCGTAAGTTCGCATTTACATCAAGTAGACAACGGTCAGTCCTCATCTGTGGGGTCAGGTCAGGACTCACCCTGGGTCAGAGAGATGCTGGTGGTGCCTGGCAGGGACACAAGAGGGTCTTCAGGGGCTTGGCTGGGATTGGCTACACAAGTGTGTTCTGAAAAATTGATTGAACCATACTGAAGGATTTCAGAACGAGCCTCCCCAAACTGTGCCATATTGGCCGGTGGATTATCTCGAGCCAAAGACAAGGTCCAAAAGACTCCAGAAGAGCTTTTTGCCTTGCCCTTTTTTGCCTGTAAGAATCTAGATAAGGGGCCTGGTCCAGGAAGAGCGCTCCCAGCCCACAGATAGCAGCAGAGCCTCGGGGAGGTGTGCTAAGCCAGGGCTCAGCAGGACCTGTGGGTTCAAATTCCCGTCTGTGCCCCATTGACTCTGCCTGGCATGACAAATATTTGTTTCCCTCTTGACACATGTGGGTCTAGCTGGTTGATTTGAATTGCTGTGTAGTATTCCAGGACCTGAACTGACCCACAATTCAGTCTTCTTCCTGTAGATGGACCTTTTTTAGTTTTACAAATGTTACCCCACTGAATGTTCAGATTCTTGTCTCCTTGGGCCCGTCTGTGAAAGTTTCTCTAGCGGATATGCTCGGAAGTGGAACCCAGAGGTCTGAGGGGAGGAACATCTTCCGCTTCCTAAGTGATTTGGCTACATTGTTCCCCCAGCCAGTTCTCTGAATTTAAGCTCACAGCACGCAGTGTTGAGTATGTTGTGAACGCCCTCCTGAAAATCAGTGCAGTCAGGAAATGCAAATCACTTTCCTTCTGTCTGCCAGTTGAGAACTGAGCAATTTTGTTTGACCCTCAAATACTTGACTCCTGAAGCACTTCATGGAACCCAGTTGTGAGCAACACCCGGGGTCCTGGCCCCTGCCGTCCGTGCCTATCACCCTACGAGCAAAATAGTACCTTAGACACCCTTTGTGTGCATTTCCATCTTAATTCAACAAATGTTTATCGTGTGCCTACTGTGAGCAAGCGCTGGGAAAGCTCAGTGCCCAACAGGACCCCCGTCTGGCCCTCGAGGGGATTATGGGCCAGGGGGCGAGGGAGCCCAAGTATGCAAACCGTTATCCAAACCACATGAACTCGTCCATGAGGTACACACAAGGCTCTGTGGGACTTCCCAGCAGAAGTCAGTCTTTAAGTGATTTTTGTTTTGACTCTATCACTGAAGAGTCTTTGAAAAGAGAGAAAATTGGTCATCCTAACCTCCAAAGACAATAGCTTTATTTTCTCTTGATGCTGGGTGACTGGTCCTGAATGGGGACTGTCGTCAGGAGGGGGCAGAGGACGTGTAAGCCGGAGGGATGTGGGGTCTGCCATCCTTCAGATAACAACCCTTCCCTTCCTGGGGTGGAAATTACAATAGATGGGGAAGCGGAGACACTGATGTTAAAGTCCCGGTTCCTCAGGTCAAGCCAGTCCTGACACCTATGTGGGCCTCAGTGTCTCCATCTTTAGAATGGTGACCTGCAGGTTTTTTTCCGGGTTTCTCACTTGGACAGTCTGGCCTGCGGCTGGCATACTGGGTTTATTTGTTCAAAGTCAGATTATTCTGTGTTGTTTTCTTTAATAACACATGAGGGGAAGTGGAGCCAAACCCCTGTCCCTCTAGGACAACAGCTCCTATTTTCCTCACCTTCCTGTCCCCGCCAGCTCTGGGGCAGCCCTGAGCCATCTCCCATGATCCTGATCCTCAAACTGGAGGTCTGTCCACATCTGAGAACCCACAGAAAATGCTGGGCAAGGGCTGAGTGAGCCTGGCAACCAAGCTGCGCTCAGCGGTGGTTACTCTGATTGCCCTGTCAAACCCCCTACCTACCTACCCAAACCACCTAACTCTGGCCCCAGTAGGAAATTCCCCACATACCAGGCTGCCTTGTGGAGGCTTAGGGTCTGTGACCACTCCTGCCCTTTCCTCACTCGCAGGGACACCCCCCCCCCGACATCTGACAAAGACTTGTAGTGATCTCAAAGGGGAGTCATGTACCCAAGGGGGAAATATGGAGCAAAACCCCTGGGATTCCAGATCCCTGACTGACACAGGGAGGTGAGGGAGGCCTATCCCCTCAGCCCCACTCCGTGAAGACAATTTTGCTGTTGTCAACATTCATGTCAGATCCAGGTGTTCAGAGTGGTTCCATCCACAGGCCACTCTGCAGCAGGAATGGTCAAGGCCAGTCCCAGATAACCCACTTGGAACCCTGCTCTAGCATCCAGCTTCAGTATCAGCTAGGTCACTCAGAACTTGGCCTGAGGCTCAGGGTACTGGGGCTATTCTCTGACCTTGTTCTGGAACACCTATGAGGTGGGCAACCTTCTCTGGCCTGAGGTCCCGTGAAGAAGGCATGCAGGTAGGCAAACACCATGACTAAGTCCATCTTCGCTCAGGGGTCACTATACATGGTCTCGACAACCTTGGATTTATTATAAATCTCTGTTTGTGGGACGAAGAAACTGAGATTCAGAGAGAGAGGTTATTAGCCCCAGTTCACTCAGCTCCAAGTAGAAGAACCTGGGCTTGAACCTGCATTCTGTCTGAGTCTCCCAGATTGGGACCTACTCACCATAAGAATTTCGGGCTTAAGCTTTCCCTAGCTCTGGGAAAATGCATCGAAACTCATTCATACTAGAATGAAAATGACTGAAATAGGTTAACTGTATCCTCTTTCCCAGGGCGTTCCAAGATATGGGCCCAAGCGTGACCTCTCTCTGTTTCACATACCGCCAGCTGGTCGTGGTCCGGGATGGCCCTGGGCCA
This sequence comes from Mustela putorius furo, assembly GCF_011764305.1. Taxonomy (NCBI): domain Eukaryota; kingdom Metazoa; phylum Chordata; class Mammalia; order Carnivora; family Mustelidae; genus Mustela; species Mustela putorius. The sequence goes on along the minus strand of NW_025422045.1, from coordinate 7,621,685 downwards.
CAGAAAGTTGATTTAATTGAACAATTTCTTTTGGAAATTTCCCCTAAAGCTAAGGCATTTTCCTCTAGGTGTCACTGGAAAGTTCCCAAGAACCTTCCTCCCTACCCATTCTGCCCAGTTGGCCCCAGGCCAGACAAGAGGTCAAGACAAGGAAGTGGCAACTCTGGGGTTTGTTCTGCTTTTCCCATTGTCAGCTGGTCTGTAGCCTGTGAACAGCTTCCTGATCTTTCAGGGAGGGGAACAGCGGAGGGTGGGGATGGGGTGCCTCACTGTGAAGAGCGGAACCTACAGGTATCTGAGGCCCGGCACCAGGCCTGGCGTCAGTTGAGTGGTGTGGAAATGGAAGCCAGGAGTCCTGCAGAAGAGCTCTGGAGCTCCCAGAGGCTGCCGCAACGGCCCTCTCGAGGTTCCTGGGCTTGAGCAGAGAGGGGGCGCTCAGGCTATGGATTCCAACAGACGGGATTTGAATCCTGGCTCCAGGTATTCCCACTGAGTGCTTTGGGGGAAGTGACTTAATCATTCAGGCCTTGACTTCCTCATTGTAAAAAACGGGGACTCTGCCTTAATCACAGGCTGCCGCGAGGCCTGAAGAGGGATCGTACTGAAAGAGTCTTAGCAACTCAGGCGGCATCGTGAGTAACTGGCAGCGGTGTCCTGGGGGGCCGTGTGGACAGGCAGTGGGTAGGTGTGCGGGGCTCAGCAGTGGGGGTCCCCCAGCAGGGGTCCACCAGCAGGGTCTGCACCCTGTGACCCGCCGGCCACCTCCAGCCTGGCATGTGGTGGGTGTTAAATAACTAGGAATTCCCTGTCACCCTCATGGGAAGTCCCCTTCCCCACTTGTCCCTCCTTCCCCTGCCTGGGGGATGGATGTCACCTGTCCTTTTCTAATCCCTGCCCCAAACCCATTAGGGTCTAAGGCTAGCATGCCAAAGGAGCCAGATTCCTAATGGCAGAAATCTCCCTTCCTCCTGTTTTTGCCTCAGGGGTGCAATCACTAAGGGCCTTGGATGGCTGACAAAGAATTCACTTCAGACTGTACACTTTTTTTTTTAAGATTTTATTTATTTATTTGACAGACAGAGATCACAAGTAGGCAGAGAGGCTGGCAGAGAGAGAGGGGGAACAGGCTCCCCGCTGAGCAGAGAGGCCGATATGGGGCTCAATCCCAGGACCCTGAGATCAGGACCTGAGCCAAAGGCAGAGGCTTAACCCACTGAGCCACCCAGGTGCCCATAGATGTACACTTTTGAACAAAGTTTATATTTAGCAAATGACTCCAAGTCTATGTGCTGAAATATTAACAGTGGTATTACATACACATGCATACCATGCCTATACAGAACTTTTCCTTTCTACACATGAACATGTTCTTCAGGGGATAAGCATTATATTTATAATGAGAACAAAGTCATGGTGAACAATACATTTTCCCTTGTATAATTGTAGCTAGGTTGCTTTTTCTTTAAAGCCCTGAAACCTAAGGTGCCTGGGTGGCTCAGCTGGTTAAGCCACTGCCTTTGGCTCGGGTCATGGTCCCAGAGTCCCAGGATCCAGTTCCTCATCAGGCTTCCTTCTAAGCAGGGAGTCTGCTTCTCCCTCTGACCCTCAGCTGGCTTGTGCTCTCTTACTCTCTCACACTTTCTCTCTCAAAAAAGTAAAGAGATAGATAGACAGACAGACAGAAAGACAGTACTGCAATCTATATTGTCAGGTAAGTCAAGGTAGAGGTTGAATTGCTCAAATGTCTTGGCAACCAACCTCTCCTTGCTCATTTTGGTCCTGTGAGTCCTGAAGTACCTTTGAAGAACCCCCCGAGATTCCAGCTCAGTTTCTCTCCCCTCGACTCCACACCCATTTGCTGAGTACCATGTATCCGGTTCTGTGCCAGGGGTCGGGTCGGGGGATTGTGCCAAAGATGGGGTGATGGCGGGACAAATGTGGCTGGGCCCCTGAAGGAAGGAAATACATTCCTTTAGTGGCTGGCATTTCGAGATGAAAGAATTATAGGCAGGAGGGAAAGAGCTAGAAGGTGGCTTCCCAGCTGGGCAGCGGTTCACCACAGCTGCAACCTGAGTCCCCCACTGTTCTCTCAAGCTTTGCTGAGGCTTGAGGGACCCGGGTATGCTATGGAGCTCTCTGAAGAGAACCCCCCTTCCCTGCTCACTCAGAAATCTGGAGATCTGTGAAGCTGTGGAGATTTGGGTCCCTGGGGAGCAGCCACCAGGCCAGGCTCCTGGTGGCATTTCCTGGGGCCTGGAGGGAGTACTGACTCCAGAGGGCCTACGGCTGCCTGCGCAGAGCTGCCTCATTGCCTGGATGAAGAGTGACTCCCCTGTCCTCAGGCCTCAGAGAGAGGTGGCCTTGATGACCTGAATCCTTAGGGAGAGAGGTTGTGCCTGGCAGGTTCCCAGGAGGCTCAACCTGCAGCTACCCTCCCTGCCAGGGCTGAGAGCACCAGCTGCCCCCGGCTGCCAATGAGACGAGAGAAGCAGGGCCAAGGTGTGGAGCTCTGAGGCCTGGGCTCTATCCTGGCCCTGCCACTCATTCTCTGGGCCCATTTGGTGATACTTGTTACCCAGGATGTGCCAGACACGATGTGAGATACTTTCCATTTTTAGAAATGTGTTTTCTCTCTTTCCCAGGTGAGGATACTACGTCTTAGAGAGGCTCTGTAAATTGCACAAAGTCACACAGCTGGAATTTCCAGTTGGTTCTCTCTGGCTCCAAAGCTGCGGCTGTCTTTCCGTCACAGGGCAGGTCTCTACATCTCCCATCCCTTCTTCCTCCTGTAAAGAGGTTTGGACTCAACTTGATGAAGGGAGGAGGCAGGAAGGAAGCCCTTCAGCTGGAGAAGCTACCTGAGGGCTTACTGTCATTGCCATCGGAGCCACTGGGCTTGGGGGCAAGGGTCCCCCACCATTGCTTGGGTTTGCGCCAAAGTTTCTGGTTTCTCAGGGGTGGGGGCCAGAGCGGTCCCATCTGGTGTCTGAGGCACTCCCTCCCACCCACCTCCACTGGCCCCATGCCACCCAGTAGGCTGTTTTTATTCATCCTTTTCTTTCCTTCTTTCTCTTTCCCCACCTAGGGTCAGAAAATCAACTTAAGAAGAAAAATACAAATATAGTGGTTTCTCCAGTGAAAACCCTGATCACAGGAGAAGCTGTGACTGGAGCCTACTTTCTGCAAACTTTCAAGGATTCTGTAGGCTCTACTTTCTCTACCTGAATCTCCCCAAATCCAGGCTCGCTCTTTCCCTGAAGGCCAGCAGGCCCCACGTCCTCTGCCCCTCAGGGTTCTGGGAGCAGACTTCCAGCCGTGGTTCTACAGCCCTGTCCCACGCCTCACTGTAACACCCTCCCAGCAGCCCTGCTTTGTTATGGTAGAAGAAAGCAGCCCCTGGGCATTTGGTCCTGCGACCATTTTGATGAAGTTCTAGAACCTAGGTGAGGTTTGGTGGGCTGAGGTCCGGAGCCGATGACCAAGAAAGAATTCTTGAGACATCTCTGGTGCAAAATGGTGGTTTATTAAAGCATGGGGACAGGACCCGTGGGCAGGAAGAGCTGCTGCCCCGGGCCTGTGGAGTGGCTGGTTATATACACAGGAGTTGGGTAGGTGAGGACAAAGGGGTGTTCAGAAAGGCTATTGAGGTAAAGAGTATCAGGATATTGAAGGCCTGGTTACTATCAAGCCAAGGCCACTTTCCCTCTAATGAGGTATTAACATAAAAACAATTGGGAGTCTCCTGGTGGAATGTTACATTCCTGCTATCAACCGTACTTGTTAATGAGATTTAGGTTTAGAAGAAATGTAACTTTATTTTTCCTTCTGCCTCCTTCCCTCCTTCGGTTTTTTATGGAGGGGAGGGTGACGTTAGGGCTTGAGGAACTGAGTTATGGGTCTTTGGAAATTGGGCTATTGATAAGGTAACTTCTTTGTTGTAAATCTCAAGGACATTTGCAAACCAAGGGAGACTCCTGCCTTACTGTGATCTCTGCAAGCTAACCATTTGTTCTTCTTTTAGGGCAGTCAGGGGTGCCTGAGGAATGTCACACATATTAATTACCAAGGGGAGTGGGTAGAGAGGGGGTGCAAGGCGCCAGCCCCTGCTCCGTCCTCAGCCAGCCTCCTGCTCCCTCATCGATTTGAAAGATGAGAAAACTAAGGCCATACAACTAGGAGGCAAGTCTGACATCTCTGAGTCCCGGTCCTTGGCTTAGGTGAGTGTGGCTTCTGATGGGGTCATCCTGTGCTGCTTTTCCCATCCTTTTTAAGATTTTATTTATTTATTTGACAGAGAGAGCACAAGCAGGGGGAGCAGCAGGCAGAGAGAGAGAGAGAGAGACTCCCCGCTGAGCAGAGTCCCATGTGGGGCTAGATCCCAGGACTCTGGGATCATGACCTGAGGTGAGGACAGACACTAAACTGACTGAGCCACCCAGACACCCCTTATGGAGCTTCTTCCCGGAAGCTGTCTGTAGTCTGGAATGCAGCCTATCTCACTGGGTTTCCCAGGTTCTTGCTAGCAGGTCCTAGGCTGGCCCTCCTACAGGAACTGAAGCTACCCTCTGCTCCATTCCCACTGACTAGCAAACCCACATGACACTGAAAACCTAGGGGCCTGCTGCAGGCTCCACTGAAAAAAGACTCCCTGACCACTTGCCCTTGTCTCTTTCTACCCCAGGGAGGAAATAGCAATCCCCCAGGACACACGTGATGGGAGGCCAGCCGCAGGGCTCTGTTCCAGCCCATGGAATCTTGCGAATGGGGGGAACCTAGCACTCTGGTTCTCCTTCCAGATAAGATAAAGTTTCCTTTTGTTACTGTTGCCTTAGGAGCTGACCTTGCCAGGGGCCAAAAATGTTAATGAGGTCCCAAGAGGAAACCTGCCTGGTGGACTGAGCTCTGAACTGAAAGTCACTTGGGACTGGGAGGATTCCCAGAGGTGTGACTTCGGGCAAATCAGGTTGCCTTTCTGAGCCTGCCTTGCCAGGGGTTGGCAAGACAATGAGACAACACTGCAATGTTTGTGGCTTTGGAAAGGTGCTCATCATACGTTGGTCTGCAAAAACAGGTCACAAAAAGTTGCCTCCGGTAGGTCCCCATGGATGTGGCATATAGATAAATACTGGACACCATGTGCTATAATGTTAGGAGTGTGTATTCTGGATGATGGCTTATATCTCTCCTTTCTTACTTATCTATATTTTCTCATGTTTTTTCTACAGTGACCATGAATTACATATTTATCAGCTATTTCCAGAACAGTGCTGCAGAACAGAGCAGCCCCGGAACCAGTGGCTTACATCACAAGGATCTATTCTTATGCTCATGGTCTGCAGTTTGACTGATGTGGGCTGGCCTTGGCCGGGCTGCTCTGGCAGGTCAGCCCAGCTCCTTACTGCAGGCTTCGGCTCAGGTCTATTCCATGTGTCTTCATTTTGGGACTCTGGCTGAAGGGACAGCAGCTAGCTAGGACTTGCTTCTCTTTCCAGGTCACCAGAGCCCGAAGTGTACAAGTACCTAGAAAGCCCCTGTCTACATCATTTCAATAATGTATCATTGGCTAAAGCAAGACACACGTTGGCCAAGCCCAGCATCGAGGGAGCAGGGAAGTGAGTATACACCACTGCAAGGGGAGGGAAATGAACGTATGTTGAATAATGGCCCAGATTTACTAGTTATCATTTGCATAACAAAATGAGCATGCTGTACTTCGTGAGATGTATTCATATCGTCCACTAGAGAGAATCCTATAAGGCTCCCTAAGGATAAGATAGGGAGCCATTGTATTACCTTGTTAGAGGTCAGAAGAAATGTTCAAGGGATAGGCTGACCGTCTCTTCCCTCAGCCTCTCTGTCCCTTTAAGACAACCAGACACTACCATCATTGGCACCTGCAGTCCCACAAAAGAAGGTAGAAAACACAGGCTATGGGCGATTATAGCCAAAGGCCAGACATTTGCTAGTTCCCATCCAGATCTGTTTGAATCCACTTCCTGATGATTTCCTCTCTTCTGGCTTCTCTCAGTTCATTCAGCCATTCACTCAAGAAATATTTACTGACCACCTACTATGTGCTGACACACTTCCAGTAAGGATGGGGTTATGTTGGAGAATAAGGCGAGTATCAATGCATAAGAAAATCTCCCTAGAGTATACATTCTAGTGGGGAGATGGAATGGGTGCTGGGTGTGGTGGGAAATGGTAGTGATGTTGATAATGCCAAGTAGTGTAAATGCTAAGAATGAAATAAAATAGGGTAGCGCTCCTGAAATCAATAGGGCAGGGCAGGGCAGGGCTACTTTGGGAGATGAAATTAGGGAAGAACCCTGAGTAAGTGCTGTTGAAAGTCATTAGAGGTGCCTCTTAGAATCTGATATTTCTATCTGGGCCCTCCAGACTTGACTGTGAGTCCCACTTAAGAATTTGGCTTGGATTTTTCCCACCAGCTCACTCCCTACTTTGGCCTGTTTTGGGGAGCTTTCCTATCCTAGCTGTCCTTCTGAACCCAGCTCAGCTTCCCATTGGCTGGCTGGTGCTCCAATCAGCTTAACTAGTTCTCATCATAGAAGATACCCTGGGGAGCCTTGTGACACTTGATCTCAGGATCAGTGGGTTCAAGCCTCACATTGGGCATAGAGCTTACTTTAAAAACATAAATAAATAAAAAATAAAAAGAGGAGCCCCGGGGTGGCTCAGTCGGTTAAATGTCTGCCTTTGGCTCAGGTCATGATCCCCGGGGCCTGGGATCGAGTCCTCATCACACTTCCTGTTCAGCAGGGAGTCTTCTTCTCCTTCTCCCTTTGCCGCGCCCCCCCCCCCCCCATTCTACTCTTTCACTCTCTCTCAAATAAATAAGTAAAATCTTTGAGAAAAGGAGAGACCCGCAGAAAATCTATTAGGTCAAGCCAACCATTTATTGAACTCCTACTGTGTACCAAACTAACAGGCATTTATCGAGCACCTTTTATAAACCAAACCAATAGGTGTTGATTAAGCATCTATTTGATACCAAACCTATAGTTATTTATGGAGTGCTTACTGTGTATGCAAGCCAATAAATATTTACAGATGGCCTCCAACTTATGATGATTCAACTTAAGATTTTTCAACTTTATGATGGTACAAAGTGTAACACATATCTCATAGAAACTATACTTCAAATTTTAAATTTTGATCTTTACCTGGGCTAGCTCTATGTGCACAGTTCTCTGTCACAGTGGCAGTGCACTACAGCTCCCAAGCAGCCATGTGACCTTGAGTGTAAACAACTGATACATTTCAACCATTCTGCTTTTCACTCTCAGCACAGTATTCAACAAGTTACTAGGCCTATTCAACACTTTAGTTTAAAATAGGCTGTGTGTTAGATGATTTCGCCCAGCTGTGGGCTACTGCGAGTGTTCTGAGCACGTTTTGGCTGGGCAAAGCTAGGCTAAGCACTCATGTTCGTTAAGTTAGGTATGTTAAATGCATTTTTGACTTACAATATTTTCAAATTACAGAAGTAGATTAATTGGGATGTAACACTATCATTAAGCCAAGGAAGCTCTCCATTTACAGTGTGCCTGGAATTGAGGGGAACATAAACTTTCTAGCTAATTCTAAGAACGTGCAGTGGTAGAGCCAAATGTTACATGACCGCGGCTGTAAAAGGCATAGCTTAGTAACCAGAAGTGCTATGCTGTGCACAACAGCCTGTAAGCCCTTTGAGAATCTAGGGATGGGCCTAGAGATCAGTGGGGAAAGGGGTGGCCGTATGTGGCTTCCTGGAGGAGGGGAAGCCAGAGCTGCGCTTTCAAGGATAGATAGGGCTTAGACAGAAGAGAAGAGTAAGGACAGAGGGAACATGGCTGGCGTGGTATGTATATGTTTCCAAACCCTAGGTTATAATTCTGGGCATTCATTATTTGGGCCTGGTGTCCTCTCCTTTCTGGTTTTCCAGCATTCCTGAGACATTCAGTTCCTCCATGACCCCTTTTTGTCTGTGGCCCCAGCTGATTCCTCGGCATTCTATAATAATTTGCCTGGGTGATCAAGGGCTGATGTCATCAGGCTAATGTCAGAATGGGCAGCCCTGGGAAAAGGTGTTTATGATACTTTCAGTAGGTAAGGGCATAGAAAGGTTAGCTTGAGCATATCCAAGTACAGTGTATCTCTGATCTAGGTATCCTCCTACCTCCTGCCACAGATGTCTTTAAAAACAATCATGTGGGGCGCCTGGGTGGCTCAGTGGGTTAAGCTGCTGCCTTCAGCTCAGGTCATGATCTCAGGGTCCTGGGATCGAGTCCCGCATCGGGCTCTCTGCTCAGCAGGGAGCCTGCTTCCTCCTCTCTCTCTCTGCCTGCCTCTCTGCCTACTTGTGATGTCTGTCAGATAAATAAATAAAATCTTTAAAAAAAAAAAGAAATAAATAAAAAAATAAAAACAATCATGTGGGGGCGTCTGGGTGGCTCATTTGGTTAAGAGTCTGTCTTTAGCTCATGTTGTGATCCCGGTGTCCCTGGGTTGAGCCCGGTGGCCGGCTCTCTGCTCAGCTCTGCTTCTCCTTCTCCCTCTGCTCCTCCCCCTGTTCATGTTCTCTTTCTCTCTCTCAAATAATTAAATAAAATCTTAAAAAAAAAATAAAAACAATCATGTTCATTTCCTCTGCCTGGAGCTTTGAGAGCAACCAGGCTGTTTAGAACTTATTAGATTTGAGGGATGGGCTCAGTGGTCCCTTCTTATATTTCTGGAGGCAGGAAGAATGGCGTATTATTTTATTACTCTGATGGCTAATAAGATAGTCTACTTTCCAGAAATCAGTCATGAGAATCGGCTCACCTCTCTTAGTCTGTTTCCTTAACTGCAAAATGCAAGTTAAGGGATTAAGTAAAACAGCATATTTATAGTGTTGGGAGTGGAGTCAAGTACCCAGTGCATGTTCGGGGAATGCAGATGCCCTTCATTCCCTTGTTATACCCCATCTAGTGGCAAGTCCAACACAGCAACATGTGCTCCTGCTCAGCCCCTAATCAACCATCCTTCTTCCCTCTCCATCCCCTCCCTGCGCAGTCCACAGAAGACCAGGTCCTTGAGCCTCTATCATGATGGGGCTGCAGCCGGTGACTAGGCTCCTGGGCAGGGAAGAGGGAGACCCCAGCAGGATCAATGTCATTCTTACTGAGGAGGACTCACAGTGTAGTGAACCGTGCACTCTTTGGAGCACCCTTGGGGAAGACGCTCAGGCAAGCTCTGCTACAAGGCACTCTGGGCTGGGGTACAGACCATCTGTTGCCCCCAGACTACTGGATATCTTCCCACAGAGGGAGCCTTTGGGGAGGCTGTGTAAGGCAGTACCCAGCCTCTACTTGCCTACAACTTTGACCTCACCCTCATGATCCTGCCATGCTGTTCTCTGTCTTTGTCTGCGTTTCCTCTTCACTTCTCTCTTCCCACCCAATAATTCCAGGTCTTTGTGCCTACTGGTCCCTCTAACCTACAGAGCCCTTCCCCTTCCTTCATCCTCCTAGTCAACATCTTCTTCACCAGTCTGGCTCAGATGTCTCTTCTTCTGGGAAGCCTTCCCTGACCCACCCCTCTTGGTGTATCCAGTCCCCTATACATGTCTCTGTGCCTTGGTTTCTGTACCTGGAAAATGGGGTTGATGATGTTAGTATTACTGTAGCTCGTCACATTGTAGTGGTACGAATTAAATGAGATAATAGTAAAAACTACCTTGTAAAGGGCTGTGTAAGTGAGCACCATTGTCAATGATAGGTATGTGTCCAAAGGACATTGGTCTATGAGCGTGTCATACTGTATAGTGGTGGATGAGAGCCCGCAGTGCAGCAATGCAGAAGGAGTGCTGGACTCCGAGGTAGAAAACCTGCTTTTGTCTGCTGCTGGGCTAAGTTTCCCTGAGCCAGCCCTTGTCCTCTCTGGGCTCCAGTTTCCTTCTCTGCATATGGATGTGGCCTCCATGGGCTCTCCTTGGCTCAGAGGCTCTGGGTCCTGGGCCGTGCAGGTGTTGCCTAAGCTCCGAGACCCTTCCCAGATCCCACGCTGGACAGCTCCTGTGGTATTCTGGGAGGCAGCAGAGGCTCGCAACTCTCAGCATCTGGACAGCACCTCAGACTGCGAGGATGGAGAACCCAGCTGAAGTCAGGCCTGAGTATCCAGCTGGGGTTTTGGGAGACTGCGGAGTTTCCTCCCAGAGGAAAAGGGTAGAGACCAGCAGCAGCGAGGAGCTCTAAGGCCTCAGAGAAGAGGTTGGAAGGGTCTAGGCCAACTCTAGCCCCTTAGTGGAGAAACTAAGAGACTGTATGTAGCCTTTGGGATTTGGCTACAATCTTTAGGGCTGAAATCACCGAAACCATTTAGACCCTGATGTCTTGATTGGCCCTAATCCAGATATAAGACATAGGGTTCTCACTTGATGCTATGGAAAAGAAAAATTTTCCACTGTGATTGTTCAGAATCTTATTAGGCATCAAGGGCATTATCCCACACACAGCGACTCTGTCATATCCAAGACTATGAGAATTTTTTAAAGTCCTTTGGTGTGTCTTTGATGCTAGATCCAGTAATTGGCTGTTAGGTTTTAAAGGCTTGGCATTTCTACTGTGAGTCATAACTGTTCATTGACATACCTCGTTTATTGCTTAATGCCATTTATAGCCCTAAAAGATAATATGCATAGCACGAAAATTTTTTTAATTGCCCTTCTTTAAATAGACTCTCTATTGTATACTTTTTTTCTGGGTCTTTCATTCACTTGTTCACCCATGAAATGTTCCTCTGTTGTCTCCTGCGTACTGGCAACTTCTCTCACTTTCACACCTCACACCCATGATGTAAGTTAATCATCAGGACCACCCCAGGAGCCAGGGGTTGTTATTCTCTTTTCACAAGTGAGGGGAATGTAACTCAGAGAGTTTGAGTGACTTGCCCAAGGCCGCGTGGCAAATGACTGAATCAGGATTTCAACTTAGGACTTGAACTTTTAATTGTATCCTATTTGCCTCCTTCCTCCTTCTCAGCCCCTCACCCCCATTGTCTCCATGCCCTGCCCTCCTGTTTTGAAGCAGAGAACACTGAGGAGAGTTAAAATTGGGTAGATGGAAGACAAAAAGATATTGTTGAGTGTCAATTTTATTTTCATGTACTTATTAATTCCTAAAACACAGATCAGTGAGAACTGGCTAAACAGGAACACAGGTCTTAGCCCAGAGACCTAAAGGTCATGGTCACCTATTACATACCAGGACCCATGGGAGCTCCATAGCACCTTATTATTACCCTGGGTAAGGAATGTAAATTAAAAAGAGTCACAAAAAACTAGGACTCAAGTGTCTGGTCCTATAGAAGAGGGTCTAAGGAAATGAGAAGGAGGAAATTCTACCAATTAAAAATGAAGTCTGAACGTGAAGCAGAAAAAGAGGGAAAAAGTCATCCATTCTAAAAGACTTCTGTTCCCACTAATCTCATGATGTTAGATTAGGATGTTTCACATAGTGGTCAGATAGGGTATAAAACCACATCCTTGGGAAGGAGGTGTTGTGAGGTTAGGGAAATAGTGACGCGGCATTGGCACCATCAAATCCTGGGCATTCTCTCAGGCCAGTAGCTTGATCTCTTCTTGCCTTGCTTCTTTATCTAGAAAAGGGAGATCTTTCCCATCTCTTGGGATGTTACTAGTAGATTCAATGACACGTGCAAAGCCCTTGGTGCAGTTCCTGGGGTGTGGCAACTGCTTGAAAATTGCTATTTCAATTCCACGAGTTCTATTAAAGTAGTTGTTCCAGAGTAGAGAGGACCCAAAATTGGGGCCTGGACATAAAGGCTAACACAGCATAGGCACGAATCTTTGCAAATATACACTCTTTTTCCCAAAGTGCTGATGAGACCCCCTACATCCCTTCACAGAGTTGTTCTACATGAAAGTGACATGAGATCTAATTTGGGAACTGTAATGGAGAGTTCATGTGCCAATGGCAAATGCTAATGATGATTGCAAACAAAGGGTGGTAGCCTATATGAATGAAAAATCTTTTTCATTCTCTGGAGGAAAAGAAATACTTATTTGAGACCGCTGGTTGGGTGCTTTCATCTGAAGAAAACCAATACAATATGCAACACAACATGGTGGAGAGAAACCTAGACTTACAGTAAGAGGACCAAATCCCAGCTCCACCCTTGAACAAGCTTTGACACGGGTGGGCAAGTCACCAGGTGTCCTGCCTTGTTGATGGGAATACTTGTCTTAGGACCTGCTTTATCTCTATCACAGAACTATTGTTGGAACAAAGAGGTGTCTTCCTCAAAAAATTAAACATAGAGTTACCAAACTATCCAGCGATTGTACTTCTGGGTATACACCCCAAAGAACTGAAAGCAGGGACTCAAAGAGATGTTGGTACTCCCATGTTCACAGCATTATTATTCACAATAGCCCAAAGGTAGAAGTAGCCCAAATGTCCATCAACAGATAAATTAATTTTTTTTAAAAATGTTGTATCTACAGACAACAGACTACTATTTAGCCTAAATAAGAAGTGAAGTTATAGTACATGCTATAACATTGATGAAACTTGAAACCCTTATACTTTTTAAAATAAACCAGACACAAAGGGGCAAGTATTGTGTGATTCCACTTATATGACGTGCTTGCAACCATCAAATTGATAGAGAAAAAAATTAGAATAATGGTTACCGGGAATGGGGTGAGGGAGAGGAATGGGAGTTATTGCTTAATGGGTGTGGAGTTTCATTATGGGGTGATAAAAAGGTTTTGAAGATGGATGACCATGATGGTTGCCCAACAACATGCATGAACTTAATGCCTCTGAACCATACACTCAAAAACACTTAAAATGATACTTCTATATTATGTGTATTTTACCATAATTTAGAGGATGATAGTTTTCTTTTTTAAAGAAATGGTGTAATATGGGAGAAAATGTTTTACAATCTGTAGAGCAATATGAACCAATGAGCTGTGGTAAAGAGATTAGGATATAGTATTTGCATTTCTGTTATAGCAACCATCAAAATTGGGGTCCCTTCCTTGAACTTCCTACAGCTGTCTTCTCATCTGTACAATATCAGGAAGCTGTCAATATGAAAAAGAAATAGCACCCATGAAGAGAATTGAAAATGGGGCTTCCTGTAGAAAGTAAAAGCAGGAATGGGGGGACTGATGTTTTTTCTGACACACTTTGAAGAACAATTGGACTCTTCATTATTTTTTAAAAAATTTATTTATTTATATGAGAGAATGAGAGAGAGAGAACAAGTGAGAAAGTCCGTGGGGAGAGGTAGAGGGAGAAGCAGACTTCGCACTGACCAGGGAGCCTTACCCCAGGACCCTGGGATCATGACCTGACCTGAAAGCAGACACTTAACCAACTGAGCCACACGTGTGTCCCCAACTGGACTTTTTTTTTTTTTTTAAACATTTTATTTATTTGACAGACAGAGATCACAAGTAGGCAGAGAGGCAGGCAGAGAGAGAGAGAGAGGAGGAAGCAGGCTCCCTGCAGAGCAAAGAGCCCGATGTGGGACTCGATCCCAGGACTCTGAGATCATGACCTGAGCCGAAGGCAGCGGCTTAACTCACTGAGCCACCCAGGCGCCCCCCAACTGGACTTTTTAAACTGTGAAGATATAGGGGTGCCTGGCTGGCTCAGTTGGTGGAGTGTGCAACTCTGGATCTTGGGGTTATGAGTTCAAGCCTCATGTTGGGTGAAGAGATTCCTTAAAAAATAAAATAAAATCTTAGGGGCGCCTGGGTGGCTCAGTCGGTTAAGCATCTGCCTTCAGCTCAGGTCATGATTCCAGGGTCCTGGGATCAAGTCCCACTTTGGGCTCCCTGCTCAGTGGGAAGCCTGCTTCTCCTTCTCCCACTCCCCCTGCTTGTGTTCCCTCTCTCACTGTCTCTCTCTCTCTCTCTGCCAAATAAATAAATAAATAAAATCTTTAAAAATAAAATAAAATAAAATCTTGAAAAACTAATGAGATAATAAACTATGCAGATACAAGTGTTTCACAAAAACAAATGTAACTTTGGCCTTATAGGAGGCCAAATTAGTGAAAAGAAAAAATGTCAAATGTTTTTAATGCATTACTTTGCTTATGCTTCTCTTTTACTATGATAGAATGAACAGGGCCAATGAAACCTGGGTGTGATTGTCAGAAGGAGGTAGCGGATAAACACGGAGCACCCTGTGTTCTTCCTCTGCTTGCTAGGCACCCAGTGAGCAGCAGGTCTTGCCCCAGGACCCTCCATGCACGCCCCCTATAAGTGAATCAAATGGCTTTCCTGTTTTTTAGTCAGTCTCTCAAGACTCTGGAGCCCAGGCCTGGATTGTCCAGAGCTTGGTATTCTCATGTGAGCTTTGCTGGTGGTGGTTAACAACCTCCAAAACCAGGACCAAACTCAGGATCTGAGGGACCTGTCAAGATATCTTTGAAGTTCTTCCTACTTGGAGGTCTTAGCCCCTTTAATTATAACACCTAGAATAAAAAATCCAGTGTTAAACTCTGTGTATAAAGGATAGTATATATAAATAAATAAACTTTAACTTTGGTGGTAAGTTGGCGCAATTTCTAAATATCACGTCACAGGTACTAACTCAATCTGCCCATTAATGCTTTTTTAACATCTTTATGGAGATGGATTTCACATACTGTGCCATATACCCATTTAAAGTGCACCCTTTAGGGACACCTGGGTGGCTCAGTTGGTTAAGCAGCTGCCTTCGGCTCAGGTCATGATCCCAGCATCCTGGGATTGAGTCCCACATCGGGCTCCTTGCTTGGCAGGGAGCCTGCTTCTCCCTCTGCCTCTGCCTGCCATTCTGTCTGCCTGTGCTTGCGCTCTCTCCCTCTCTCTCTCTCTCTGATAAATAAATAAAATCTTTTAAAAAAATAAAATAAAGTGCACCCTTTAATGCTTTTTTGTATATTATATTATTAATCTTATAAAATTGTAGTTATATATATATATCATATATCATAAAATTTATCATTTTAAGCATTTTTTAAAGATTTTATTTATTTGACAGAGATCACAAGTAGGCAGAGAGACAGTCAGAGAGAGAGAAAGGGAAGCAGGCTCCCTGCTGAGCGCAGAGCCCGATGCAGGGCTCAGTGCCAGGACCCGGAGATCATGACCTGAGCCGAAGGCAGAGGCTTCAACCCACTGAGCCACCCAGGTGCCCCTCATTTTAAGCATTTTTAAGCATGCAGTTCAGAGGCATTCATTACATTCATGATGTTATGTCATTGAGTATCTGTGAAGACACCTATAGATGGGAAATTGAGTCTGAGTAAGGCTAACAAATTTACCCATAGTTGGTGAGGAAGTGGCCAGGTAGAGTTGCAAACCTAACTCTAATTCGGCCAACTTTGAAAGCTGAGCTCTTCCCAGGGTGTCTGTCATGTGGCCTTCTACTGAGGCAGAGAAGTTCCTTAGAGGTAAGCAGGGCAGGGTGGCTGGAAGGTGGGCTTGATAGTGCCTACAGGAGCCAGCCGGGGAAATAACAGTACATTCTGGCCCCTTGAGGCTCCTCACCTGACCTTCCCATTTGACCTTGAACAAGTTAACTTGTGTTCTCCTTTGTGCCTATCATGGTTCTCCTTTGAGGACATGAAGAAGCCACCTTCCTGGCCAAACTTTGTGTGAAAGAAGGACCCACCACTGTCTCTGCTTGCTCATTCCTTGTTATTCCCCAGCATACCGAGATGCAGTCCCATGGCTCCTCTGATGTGACCCCCAGTGACCATATGCAATGGCTGCCCCTCTCGGCGGCTGTGCTGGCTTTTCCCATGGCTCCCATGGCATCCTATTCTTTTTTTTTTTTTTTTTAAGATTTTATTTATTTATTCGAGAGAGAATGAGTGAGAGAGACCATGAGAGAGGAGGAGGTCAGAGGGAGAAGCGGACTTCCCAAGGAGCTGGGAGCCAGATGCAGGACTCGATCCTGGAAGTCCGGGATCATGACCTGAGCCGAAGGCAGTCGGTCAACCAACTGAGCCACGCAGGCACCCCGTGGCATCCTATTTTTATGATCCTCCCAGTTCTGACCATTCCTCTACCTCCTTCCCTTTGCCCTGCCCTTAGTGGCTGGGGTTCCTCAGAGTTTGGTCACAAGAGTTCTGCTCACTGTTCTTCTTGCCCCAGACAGCCTTGTGTGCAACCAGTGCCTAACCTACACCTCCTGGCAGGCCAGACCTTCCATCTGAGCTCTGGCCTCCACTCGACGTGGCCATCCTCTTTGGTCATTCCACAGGGGCCTCCCATGAACCATGTCTAACGTGGAACTCAGCGTCCTCTCCAGGTCTGAGTCAGTTGCTCTGCCCTTGTCCCCAACTCAGTAACAAGCCCCATCAACCCCCGAGGCACCAGAGGCAGAAACCTGGAGTCATTCCCTCAAATGTGAACACTACCAGGACAGAGACCTTGTTCCCTTCCTTTTTTTTTTTTTTTTTAAACCCTATATTTAAACACCTGGAACTGTTTCTGGCTATAGGAGATACCTAATAAGTATTTGCTAACTAAATGCTTGCCCTTTCCCTAGACAGGCAAACCATCACCAAGACCTGGTTATCCTGCCTCCTACCACATCCTCCCACATACCTCTATTCCTCCAGCAGCTCCCCTGCTACCCCGTCTAATCTTTCCTCATCTCTGGCCTGCACAAGCATAACCACTTCGTTGTTACTTGCGCTCTCTACTTCTGATTCCCCATTTCTTTTTCTTTTTTTTTTTTTTAAAGATTTTTATTTATTTATTTGACAGACAGAGACCACAAGTAGACAGAGAGGCAGGCAGAGAGAGAGAGGATAGGAAGCAGGCTCCCCGCTGAGCAGAGAGCCCGATGCGGGACTCGATCCCAGGACCCTGAGATCATGACCTGAGCCGAAGGCAGCGGCCCAACCCACTGAACCACCCAGGCGCCCCTGATTCCCCATTTCAAGACCATTCCCCAGGTCACTAGCCAGTGGATTATTGCAAAAACACGTATGTAAACAAAACAAAACAATAAACCAATTGTAATCTTGTCCTTACCTGCTAAAAATCCATCCGAGTCCCTGTTGTGATCAGGTTAAATATCCATGCATGAAGGGGGTCAGGAATGGTTTTGAATGAGCATTTCTCTGCTCTCTGTAGCAGACTGAGAGCAGAGCCCTTGGCCCACTCAGCTCAAAACTTTCTTCCTGGGGGGTGGTGTTGCAGAGCTCTCTGCCACCAGAGGCTTCTGGCAGCTCCCTGCAAACACGCTGGTCTCTGTTAGGGTGATCTGGGACTCCTTTTCCACATCCTCTCCCCTGTTTCTTCCACCCACTCTGGAATCCATTCAAGAAGCATGACTTGGAAGTTGTGCCCAGCAATTCTGCAGAACCGGGGAAAGAAGAGAGAGGGACAGAGCGACTAGGGTGGTGACTCATCCTTCTTGCCTAGGATCCTTCTTTCCGGCCATCCTGAGCCTATATCCTGATCTGCCTGTGGGCACCCCTGAGGATCTCCTGGTGGGGACCCGAGACTGCCAGCAAGGGGCAGAGGCCTTTGTCAAGGTAACTAGTAGGGTGAGAGACCCAGCTTCCTTCCTTAACTGAGGAAAAGGACTCCTAGCTTCAACTGCCCTAACGACTTGGGTTTTGGTAACTTAGAGCCTGAGGGGTGAGCCTGGGGTAATGGAGATCAGGGGTACCATGAACTCTGGAAATCAGGCCATGGAGTGGGGGGTTCCTAGGCATAGGGCATGTGAGAGATTCTGATTGTAAAAAACTTTTTCTGGAATGTTTTGGACTCAGGCTGCGGGAACATTTGAGAAATTCTTAGAACCTAGGCTCTGAGATCATCCTAGTGAAAGGATTGCACTGAGGCTGTGGGACCTTTTTGGGAAATGCACTCCGTTCAGGCTGCAGAGGCTCTCTGGACACTCATGGCTTCCAGCAGGGGGCTTCTTGGGAGACGTGCTGCCTCTGACTGTCAGGATGTCCAGGGGAGGTGACTGGGCTCAGGACAGCAGGGTGTTCTTGGGGACTACACTGAATTCAAGTTACGGGGTCTTCTTGGAGGGATTAATGAACTGAGTTTGTGAACACGTCTTGGGAAGCTCACTGAACTTCTGCTGCTGGCCTGGAGCTTGGCCTGTGGGTTCAGAGTCCGTGTGTCTTCCCTTTGCCACACAAACCCAGAGTTACCCAACCTAGAGACAGGCAGGACACAGACAGCAGTCACCCATAGGGTCGTTCAGTCTCTCTCCTCTCACTCACATACGCACACACACCACCTTCCCAGCCCTGTCTTCTGCTGCTTCTACATTTTCCTGACGTCTAAGTCAGCCGTCAGTCCTCAGACCTCTCTCGTCTTGTTGGCACTGAAGCTCCAGGTGATCCCACCCAGTCAGATGACATGAAGCACCAGCTGTTCTCTGATGACTCTCTGTTTTCCATCTCCAACCTAGGCCTCTCCCAGCAAGACAGACTCACTCATACCCAGTGGCCTGCTTGACACCTCAAGCTGACAGACATCTCAAACTCAACATGTCCAAAAACAGTTTTACTGCCTTTTTTTTAAAGACTTTTATTTATTTATGAGAGAGAGAGAGAGAGTACAAGCAGGGGGGAGGGAACAGAAGGAGAAGGAGAAACAGACTCCTGGCGGAGCAGGGAGCCTGATGCGGGACTCGATCACAGGACATCAAGATCATGACCTGAGCCGAAGGCAGACGCTTAACCGACTGACCACCCAGGTGCCCCTGGACAGACAGACTTCCTTCTGACCTTCCCTTCCATACTCCTTCCTCCCATAGTCTTCCCCATCTTAATAAATGGTAAGTGCATTCTCTCAGTTTCCCGAATCTAAAAGCAGAGTTGTCTATGATCCCTTCTTTTGTATTCTGTATCAGCAAATCCTGTCGATGCTACCTGTAAAATATATTCAGATTCCAACCTCATGTGGCCATCTCCCCCATGTCCACCCTGGTTCAAGCCATTATCAGTTTTCCCCAGGTCACTGCTCTTCTAGCCTCCTGGGTTTCTATATAGGTCTCCTTACCTTCATCCTTACCTCCTCTTGTCTATTTGCAGTGTTGCAGTCCTTAAAAAATGTAAGCCAGAGCATGGCACTCAGTTGTTCACAACCCGCCAGTGGTCCCCACCTCAGGGTAGAAGCCCACATTCTCACTTTGACCTCCACTGCTTTATAGGATACTTCCTCCCTGTTCCTCTCTCTCCTCCCTCATCTCTGTTACTCTTTCTCCTGTTCACTTCACTCCAGTCCTCCTCAGCACTCCCCACCCTTTTGCTTATGCTTAGCTAAGTATTTTCTCTATAGCTCTTAATACCACCTGATACACTACAGGTTTATTTACTTATTTGTTCATTGTCTCCCTTCACTAAAATATAGACTCTACGAAGGCAAAGATTTTGTTTTGTTCACTGCTGTATCCCCAGGTCCTTCAACAGTGCCTGGAAAATAATGGGTGCTCGATAAATATTTGTCGAATGAATGAATGAATGAATGCTGGGAACCAAGTACGTGTTTGTTGGAATGAATGAAACTAGATCCTACCGTTGCCCTTTTGGGTCTCACAGAATTATATCGTCCTTTTCCCGAGATTTTAGGAAACAAAAAGGAATTTTCTAAAGCAGTTACCAAGGCTGTGACATGAAAATCAATACTTAGACTAAAGGGGGATGGTGGGGGGTTAGGATTTGTAGAACAGTTTGGCTGTGTGAAACTAACAGCTAACAGGGTAACAAAACAGATATTAGTAACGTCTTGTCTCGAAACAAAAACCACTTTGAGTGTTTATTTTAAAACAGAGATGTTCAGGGGTGCCTAGGTGGCTCAGTGGGTTAAGCCTCTGCTTTCGGCTCAGGTCATGATCTCAGGGTCCTGGGATGGAGCCCCGCATCTGGCTCTCCGCTCAGCAGGGAGCCTGCTTCGCACCCTCTCTCTCTCTCTGCCTACTTGTGATCTCTCTCTGTGTCTAATAAATAAATAAAATCTTTTTTAAAAAAGTAAAATAAGATTAAAAAAAAATAAAACAGAGATGTTCATAAAGATGACGGGGCTGCAAAAGTGATGGATGAACCAGGAACCTCTGGGAAACATAGTGCAACTCAGAGGTTAGCAGCCTCGAGAAGCCACTTTGACCCCTAGGTTGGAAGGTCCCTGGCAGGAAGTGGCTAGGGCCCGGGAGCGGGGAACACTAACAGGACTGGAACCACAGAACGAAAGCAGAGATGCAGTCAGAGACTTTTGTTGGGGAGAAATAGCCTGGTCTTTCCACAATGCCTCCTTCCAGGGCCTCCCCTTGGCCAAAGCTGATCTGGGAGCCTGCAAACTGCAGCCTGCAGGGGGCGGCTCCTGCAACACAGACCAGAGCAGGGGAAAAAGGAGGAAGGGCTTGGAGGGCAAATGGCAGAAGCACAGGATGGGCCCAGAGGGAAGAGTGGGGAGAGAGAGAGAGACAGACAGACAGACAGACAGACACGTGGGGAAAGGCAGAGGCAACAGCGGAGGCCTTAAATGTGAGCAGGAAGGAAACATCAGGCCTGAACTGGCCTGAATGTCTACTACAGTTTGGACTCAAGCAGTGGGAGGTGCTGCAGAGCGCCACCACATAAAATTTTTATCACTTGTATCTGGTCTCTCATTCCTGGCTGCTGCTTTAGAGAGAGGAATCTGGCTCTCCTGGCTGGCCTTCCAAACCTGCCTCTGCCCTTCTCTGTCAAGACTGAACCTTGCTGGACACCAGTCTAAAGCACTGCCCTTGAGAGCCCTTTACTATCTGGCAGGTACCAGACAGGTACTATCCATGGGTTCATGTGACGCTGATGGCCCCCAGGGCACCCACGGTCACTGCGGCAGCAGAGGAAGGCAGCACACAACCCAGATGCAACTGGGGCCTTCAGTTTAGCTGAAAATTTAACCCTTCAGATTCTTCACTGCTCTAGAAGGCCTCGTTTCCAGAAGGGGAGAGTTTGCTCGGCCTCAGTAGAGCCAGGACTGGTGGGCCCATTTCTGAGGAGGAAAGCTCTAGTTAAGGAAGAAGTTTTAACAGGTGGAGCAGCCAGCCATGGTACTGGCTGTCTTGTGAAGCAGTGAGGTTCCTGTTCTAGGAGGTATTCTAGCAAGGGTCTGTCTAAAACCTGTAGGGGAAGCCTGCTGTGGTAAACAGGATGGAATGCATTCTCTATTGCCTGTAACTCTGCCCAACTCTGAATCCTGTGGGTGCCCAGCCTCTCCTTTCATTCTGATCCTGTTTCTGACACATCCTTCTTAAGACTGAGGCCAAGTTCAAATTCCATGAACCCTGGTGAGGGAGCATCTGAGGGGAGGTGCGTCTAGCTCACTCAGTGGGCCTTTCTCTTCCTGCCTGACTTTGGGTTGCAGAAACTGGCCATTGGTGGGTGTGGTAGAGAGACTAATGGTGCCTTAAAGATGTTCACGTCCTAATCCCTGAGCTTATGAAGAGGTTACCTCAGGTGGCAAGAGGGACCTTGCAGACTTGATTAAGGATTTTGAAATGGGAAAATATGCCTGATCATTTAGGTGGGACCCAAAGTAATTAAGGGTCAGAAAAAAAGATGTGAGGGATATGCTTTAAAGATGGAAGAAGGGGCCATAAGCCAAAGAATGCAGGCTGGAAAAGCAAGGAAATGGGTTTTCCAAGAGCCTCCAGGAAGAATGCACAGCTGACACCCCAGATTTCAGCTCCATAAGACCCACTTCTGACCCCCAACACAGTAAGATAGATAATAAATTCTCATTTTAGGGGCACCTCAGTGGCTCAGTGGGTTAAAGCCTCTCCCTTCAGCTCAGGTCATGATCCCAGGGTCCTGGGATTGAGCCCCGCATTGGGCTTTCTGTTCAGCAGGGAGCCTGCTTCCCTTCCTCTCTCTCTGCCTGCCTCTCTGCCTACTTGTGATCTCTGTCTGTCAAATAAATAAAATCTTTTTTAAAAAATTCACATTTTAGGTCACTGAATTTGTGGTAACTTATCAAAATAGGAAACTAACCTAGAGAGCTTGTGACCAAGGCCCAAGATAGCTAGCACACAGCCTGGTAGTCAGGAGGAAACCAATCTCTCATCCAAAGGGAGTAACAGGGCCATTAAGAGCACTGGCCTTCAAGGCGGATAGGCCGGGTTCAAATCCCAGCTCTGCTACATTACACAATGTCTCAGAACCCCAGCTCCGTGTCCATTAAATGGGAGTATTAATATCCACCTTTGCCCAGGACGGTTGTGAAGATGAAATACAAGCACGCAGGTAAAGTGCTCAGCACAGTGCCCAGGACACCGGAAAGCCTGGATACCTAATAGCGGAACTAATTCTCATTCCCACCACCGTAGCCACCTCCCACCACTGCAGTTACTACCACCGTTCCTGTGACTATTTCTGCCCCCACTACTCCTACCACTGGCAGCAACGGCAAGAGACAGATCTGTGGCTGAAGAGTCGAGCAGGTGCCACAAGCGGGGAGGAGGGAGGCTGAGATTCAGAAGGGTCAGAGGGTGGAAGTGGCCACTTCAAACTGCTAGTTGAGATGGACTTTGGCCTGAGGGCACTTGAGGCTAGATGTCTGTTTCTGGGGGTGCAGCCTTCTGGCTCCAAGACCCTGACTCAGAATCACCGGCCAAGGCCTTCCATTTGTGTTTCTGTCTGGTCCATCCTCCTTGTTTCCAGGCCTGGAGCTAGGGGAGCACCAGAGGCATGCAGCAGCGTCAAAGAGCCCAGAGTTCAAGGCCTGCTCCTCTCCTCTGGAAGACAAACCAGGACCCTGAACCCAAGTACACATTCATTTCTTCATGGTATTTCCCAGTTGAGAAAACAGGTCAGATAGCAAAAGAATGTGCAGGCAATGTACAAACCCCTCCTCCTCATCTCTGTAATTCTCTCCCTCCATACTTCTTTTCTTTGAATGTGCAGAAAGGCACCAGGTGGCTTTCCCCTAAGACACGGGGTTTGATGAGCAACACACTAAGGCGGTATGTGGTAGCTATTTTTAGCATACCCTACCACCCAGTGTGGTGGTTAAGAATCTTCCTCAGAGCGAGAGAAAACCTAGCCTCACACTCTGGCTTTGTCACTTTTTAGCCGTGTGGCCTTGTGTGGTCTACATTCCATAACTTCTCTAAGCCTCGATTTCCTTGTCTTTAAAAACCACTAAATTGGAGATACCTTCTAGAACTTTTATAAAGAGAAAGATGGTGATCCGTATATGGTACTCAGCACACAGCCTGGACTTCAGCAATTACTGGGGAGATAAAAGTGATGATTGTTGTTGTTAGTATTGCTGTCGTGTTACTGTCATTTTCAGAAAAAGCTTCAACTCCAGACTGGAGGGAGTCCCAAATCTAGGTAGCAACTTGGCTTTACTTCTCCATGTTGTCACAGCAGCCTGAGACCACATGCTTGGCAAGGACCAGGAGGTCAGGCAGCCTGAGGATCTTGCTGGTAGGTTCAGCTAGGCACAGCTCTAAGAGACAAGGAAGAGATGTTGACAGGTTCCAGATATGCTCCACAGCTGTTGTAGGGGGATTGGGGCTGTCTGTCCCATAAAACCATGAAAAATACACACACACAACACACACACACACACACACACACACACACACACACGTCTCTCCTATGAAGCCATTAAAAAAATGTTGCTGGGAAACTGGCTTCTCAATTCTTGTGTCTTTGGACAAAAGGGTTGAATTAGTGAGCAGGCTAATTTTAGTCATGACTGAGAAAAACATACCTGAGCAATCATGATGCCCCAAGTTTAACTCAAACAGGGTGACTGGGAGCAAATTTTCCCAGGGTACAAACAGGACATAGAGAATGAGTCCAATGACAATTTTGAAACAGCTTTGGACTCATGGCTCTGGAACTTCAACAGTGAGACAAGCAATCTCCTTCTCACTATATCCTTTGAGAAGGTAATTTGGCTGTTGGTGTCAAAGGGTTTTTTTCCTTTGGGCTTGATAAATCTATCTCTGAGACTCTATTCCAAACAAATAATCCACAAGCTTAGGAAGGGTTGTATGAGTGTGGTTGTTCATTGCCTCTTTGCGTATAAGACTCAAAAGATGGAAACATCCTAAATATCAGCCTAAAGGTCTAACAGTAGAGGGCTGGTTAAATGAACCGCAGCATATTTATCTGGTGGAATATTAGACGGCCATTGCTAATGAGAATCGCAAAGTCCCTGCAGCAGCACAGGAAAAGCCTTCTGGTCTATATCAAGTGAAAGAGTCAGACACAGAATGGTAAGAGCATAACCGTGTGAAAGACTAAATAGGAAAATTTGATTGGGAAGAGTTACAGAGATGTTATTAGTGATGATGTTAGGAAGATGGAGGAACTGTGGGGGACATTTTTGGTACATGCTCCAAGTTTTAAACTTTATAGTTATATAACTTGTCATGGTAGGCAGAATGACCACCCAGAGCTTCCCCAGAAAGCCTCCCCCAGAGATTCCAGAAGGAACATAGCCCTACCAGCACCTGGTTTTTAGCCCAGTGAGATCTATTTTGGACTTCTGACCCCCAGAATTATGAGATAAGAAGGTTGTTGGTTTAGGCCACTATATTTGTGGTGATAGGAAATGAATATATGTAATAAAATTAAATTGTCTAATGTATATAACAAAAAATTAATTCCCTAAACTGCCATTTATTACAGAAGTGTGTCATCAAATAGAGTGGAATCATTATATATTTTCTTTACACTGATGATATTCTCTTGAATGAGGAAGAGGCTTAATTAGTAGCACTGGCTTTGGAACATGCAGACCAGAATTTGCATCTCAGCCCCTCAGCTGTGTGACCTTGACTCATAAGTTCCTAGAAGACTGCTTTGATCTTTTAACCTACCTAACTTGTGGACTGAGATATAATCATTTTCAACTGCATTGGGCCTTGAGAGGATAGAACTGGTTTTTTTTTTTTCCTTAAATCATTTTTTTTGAAATTTTAAAATTTCAAAAATTTAAATTTTTGAAGTTATAACATTTTTGAAATTATAAAAATAATATAATATTACAAACAAAACTGAAAATATAGAGGGAAACTCCCATAATTCCTTTACCTTAACACAATAACTCTTCCATGCCTTTTCTTCTCATCTTTTTTCATATGCACATTGTGTCAGTCCGGACTCAGTTTCAAGTAACTAAAACTCAACTCAAAATAGCTCAAGTTAAAAAAAGAGGTTTTTTGGTTCGATAACTGGGAAGTGCCCTGGCTTTTGAAACGGCAAGGTTCATGTGCTCGGGTGATAGGAAGTTCCTGTATCTCTCCAGGCACTGGCTCTGCTTTCTTCTGTGTAGCTTCAGCATCCAAGGGGCTCTCTCTTTGTGGGGTGAAGAATGGTTAATAGCATGAAGAGGTTTCTGTGGTCCTGACAACTCTTCATTCCAGAGGAAAATAAAGTAGCCACATGCCAAATATCATGCTGAGACTCTGACTGGCCTGCCATCCATCTCATGCACTTGGACAAACCAGTGTGGGTAGGGGAAGGGGGTGTTGTGATGGTCTAGGCCTGCCCTACATGACCACTCCTGCAGGCAGGGATTAGAAGGAACAGGGTGGTTGCCATACAACTGAGGGGAAGGGCAGTTAACAGACAGGATATGACAGGGAATGCAAAAACAGGAGCCGTCCTCTATCCATATTTTATAACATGAATAATTTGTATTTCATTCCTAAGTCTTTTTTTTAAAGATTTTATTTTTAAGTAATCTCTATACCCAATGTGGGGCTCAGACTCACATGGCTGAGATCAAGAGCTCTACGGTCCACCAACTGAGCCTGCCAGACACCCCCATTCCAAAGTCTTCACAACGATCATTTTAATAGATTTTGGTTTGCAGTGTACCATATTTTGCCTAACCTCTGTTAAATAGTGTTGGCTGGGGGGTGACTGGGTGGCTCAGTGGGTTAAAGCCTCTGCCTTCAGCTCTGGTCCTGATCTCAGGGTCCTGGGATCGAGCCCCACATTGGGCTCTCTGCTCAGGAGGGAGCCTGCTTCCCCCTCCCTCTCTGCCTGCCTCTCTGCCTACTTGTGATCTCTCTCTGTCAAATAATTTTAAAAAATCTTTAAAAAATATATATAAATAAAAAATAAATAGTGTTGGCTACTTGGATTGTTATAAAAATTCCTTTATTATGAATAATGATATCATGAACCTTTTTGTGTAAATTTTTAACTCTGAAGTTTAGATTATTTCTGTAAAACAGATTCCCAAAAGAGGGTTTGCTGGGTTAAAGGTGGCAAATTGATTTCCAGGAGGGCTGAACAAATGCCTAGGAAATGGTGCAGCTGCTTTAACTGAGAGGTAGAGCTGGGCTCCCTCCCAGGCCTTGCACGGGGGAGGCGAGTTGACAGGATACCACAGACTGCTATGCCCCGAGGCCATGACCAAAGCAACAACAGGAAGTACACTTACCCAGCTTAAAACCAAGAAAAAAATGCAAACTCACTTGTAATTAGGGAAATGCACATTAGAGCCATCTTTCATCCATTAGGTTGGTAAAACTTGAAAACACTGATGACAAATGGTGCTTGTGAGCCTGGGGAAAGAGGCACCCTTATCATCAGCTAATAGAGAGGGCAGTTAGGACAGATTTTGGGGAAGTAGTCTGGCCACATGGCTAAGACCAATCTGAAAACACCTCCATTGCATCACAGAATTGCCATTTCTTTCGTGGTGGGAACATTTAAGATCTACTCTTGTAGCAACTTTCCAAAATATAGTAAAGTATCATTAAGGGCATCTGGGTGGCTCGGCAAGTTAAGCATCAGACTCTTTTTTTTTTTTTTTTTAAGATTTATTTATTTGACAGAGAGAGAGAGCGAGCACAGGCAGGCAGAGGCAGAGGAAGAAGCAGGCTCCCCAACCAGCAAGGAGCCCGATGTGGACTTGATCCCAGGACACTGGGATCATGACCTGAGCTGAAGGCAGCCACTTAACCGACTGAGCCACCCAGGTGTCCCAAGCATCAGACTCTTGATTTCAGCTCAGGTCATGATCTCCTGGGTCCTGAGATTGAGCCCCACATCTGGCTCTGGCTAAGCAGGGTCTGCTTGACATTCTCCCTGCCTTCCCTCTGCTCCTCCCCCTACTTGCTCTCTCTCTTTCTCTCTCTCTCTCAAAATAAATAAGTGAATCTTAAAAGAAAAAGAATACAGTACAGCAGAATTAACTATAGTCACCATGCTGTCCATCAGATTTCTGGAATTTACTTATGTTCTAAATGGAAGTTTGTGCTCTTTGACCAACATCTCTCCAAATCCCCTGGTAACCACTTTCACTTTCTGTTTCTAAGAGGCTTTTTTAGATTCCACATATAAGTGATATCATACCATATTTGTCTTTCTTCCTTCCTCCCTTTCTTTTTCTTTTTTTAAAGTAAGCTCTATCCCCAACATGGGGCTTGAATTCACCATCCCAAGATCAAGAGTCACATGTTCTATGGACTGAGCCAGCCAGGTGCCCCCAAATTTGTCCTTCTACAACCATTTTATTTCATTTAGCACAATGTCCTCAAGGTCAAGCTATATCATTGCAAGTGGCAGCATTTCCTTCCTTCCCATGAGTGAATAATATTGTAATATTTAAGAATATCAGATCAGCCCATTGTACACCTTATGTTTACACAACATTATATGTCAATTATATTTCAATAGAGCTGCAAAAAATTGATCTCAGAGTCTCATGTTTGTGAATCTGTTCAACAAAAGCAAGGTACTGAGTCTATTTCCTGGCAGTGTTGGTTTCTCTTTCTTCACAGGTTATAGCTTCCTGCATGAGCTAGAGCTATCAGGTGTCTTTGGCCTTTGGGGTGCCATACCCACCTTTGCCTTAAATAGCTAAGTAGTCGATGTGGAGCATGGCAGAGGTGGCTATCTCCAGTGGTTATTTCCCCTTCTTGCTTTTAGTAATAGATCCCACAGAGCCTATGACCACCC
Source organism: Mustela putorius furo (assembly GCF_011764305.1). Classification (NCBI taxonomy): domain Eukaryota; kingdom Metazoa; phylum Chordata; class Mammalia; order Carnivora; family Mustelidae; genus Mustela; species Mustela putorius. The sequence continues at coordinate 7,593,722 of NW_025422045.1, read as the reverse complement.
CGCCTCCCTTACAGCTAGGTGTGGCTATATGAATATGTTTTGGCCAAGATGAGATGCGTGGAAGGGAAGTCTGCAAACACCAACTGTAGAACAATCAGATTTGTTCACCTGGAAACTTCGGCCTCTGAGAGATACCAGTGAATATCTTCTGGTCTCTTGAACTGAGAAGAAAGAGAATTGGGACCTCTAGGATAGCTGCTTTCTGCTGCAAGAAGAACAGAGAAACAAGGAGAGATGGTTTGCAAAGAAAGGCAATGCAAACCAAGAGGCAGGATGGGGACACTGTGAAGTCTGAGGGGATTCAGAGCCCCTGTGCCAGTCCTGGCTCTCATTCCTCATGAATGAAGTCATACTGTATCGCCCGCGCCCCGCAAGGACGACAAGACGCCCTGGTTCGGATGCATCTTCTCTCTCTTTATTTCTGCAAGTCTACACACTTATATACGCTTACATGACCAATCAGCGAGCAGGGTACAGGAGGGAGCGAATCAGGCTGTGCACCTAAACGAACAACTTCGCTAGCAACCAATGCTGTTTACTTCCTCTTTGGGCGTTCCACTTAGTCTCACGAGGCAATCCTAACCTGGCAACTAGCCAGGCGCCATCTTTTAATGGCGGAGGCCACCCTGGCCAGGGGCCTGCCTCCAACAACACTGCTCCTGTGCTTGGGTCCTTTTAATAGAGTCCCCATTTTCCTTCAGCTAATTTGAACAATTTTTCTGTCATTTGCAAAAAGGGGGGACTTTATAAAGATAGAGCCTTCCAGAATAACCCTTTCTTTGGCAGAGGCTAGCCAATAAGGTGTGGCGGGAAAATTTACTGAGATGATGTATTTTGCTTTTGCAGTTGTGTAAGAATTAGAATAACAGCCATTTGTTTATTTATTCTTGGGATTTTCCCTCTCTCTTCTGAAAAGATAGACAGGCTTCGGGGTTTCCTGCCTCAGAGGAACTTTGAGCTACAGGGGTGTGAGAAGTTACTTAAGGTAGTCTGCTGCCCTAGGTTCGATTTCCAAAAGTTTGAGTTCCCTGGGACGATTATTCAGGAGGAAGGGAGAGAGGTTCTAGGAAGGGTGGGTAGAAGCTGAGACAGTGTAGAGAGAGTCCTTGAGATAGGAGAGGGATACAAGTCTGTAGGTTCTGTGACCTTTGAGAACTTATAACCTAACTTGGCTTATCTCAAGAAGATTCCAGAGCTCCAGAGGGGACCAGAAGCCCCGTGCATCCAGAAAGTTTGAATCCTGGTTTTCTGTGCCTTTATGTCATTTCCTGACCATAAAACTTTATTTATAAAAACAGGAGAAGTCTGTACAGATTCAGCCCACATAACAAGGGTTTGCTAACTCTTAAATCAAAATATCTTCACTTACCAGCCCTCAGTGCATTAATAGATGTGGGTCTTACACATCACTGGATTTTAAAAAAAAAAATTTTTTTTTTTAAGAGAGAGAGAGAACAAGTGGGGAGGAGGATCAGAGAGAGAGGGAGAAGCAGGGACCCTGGGGCTCCATCCCATGATACTGAGATCATCACCCAAGCTGAAGGCAGAAGCCTAACCCACTAAGCCACCCAGGTGCTCCATTCAGTGTATTTTAACATCATAAAAAGTAAGACAACCAGGCACTGTGTGCCTCCTATGGTCTTGCTAAAGACTCCTTATAGTCTTGTCAAAAGACCCAACCTGAGTCTAATTCAGTCTATGGAAGCAGCTACATATTTGCAGGAAATATAGGGCACAGAGAAACATGTTGAAAATCAGCAAAATCTGGACTGTGGGAAGCTGTATGAGTCAAAAAGATTCTTCAACAGATTGGGTAAAGTGACAGGATAGAAGGAGGAGATTCAAGTTGAAAGAGATTTAGGGTTGTATTGTTTTGGAGAAGAGTGGGCAGCACTAAACTCCAGTTTGGGGATGTATGTATTATTGGGTGAGTATTATAAAAATCAAGGTCTGGACAGTGTTGCATTTTTTTTCAAGATTTTATTGATTTATTTGACAGAAAGATCACAAGTAGGTAGAGTGGCAGGCAGAGGGAGAGAGAAAAGCAGGCTCCCCACTAAGCAGGGAGTCCCTGAAGTGAGTGTCAGTCCCAGGACCCCAGCGGAAGGCAGATGCTTAACCAACTGAGCCACCCAGGCGCTCCAGCAGGGTTTTTTTTGCTTTTGTTTTGTTTTGTTTTTATCATGCAGGTCACCTTACCAGTGCTGATCCGGAAATTTCAGACTGACCTTTAAAAGGTCACATTCCTAAGGATTGTAATTAAATCTTGGTTTGCTGTCATGGTGGGGGCAAATGACTCCACTTAGGACTTTTTAAACAAAGACCATGATAACCTTGTTTGATTACCAGCATCCAGGCATTTCTGAAGCTTGATACAGCCATGGAATGTTCATTTGTATGAACCAAGAAATCCCTTTTTATTTACACTGCTTTGGTTTGTAACCAAGAGTTCATCCCTGTATCTGTAGATCTTTGAAAAGCTGGTATATATTTCTCAAGATATTGCTGGTTTTATTGGAATTTTGGTGATTGCTTCAACTATCTGTGGTAACTCGCATTCATTGCCACAGGCAAACCTGTTCTTCATTCTCCAGATGGTCTTGAAAGCTTTATTCCATATTTCATAATGGTGGAGTCCATTATCATTCACTAAGGTATGGTTCATTCTGACCTTGTTTGAAAATTGGCAGAGCTTACTGAAGGAGGGGATGGGAAGGAATGTTCAATCAAAAGGGAATAAAAACCCCACCACTGGGAATAGTTAGTGCATTTGTTGGGGTAAATCAAGACTAAAAGAAGTAGTGGACATTCCTGTGTTTCGAAGATCATTCTTTCACCCATTCACCCTATATTTATTGATTTTCAGGCACTGAACGTGATAGCCCCAGTCCCTGAGCTCAGGAAACTCATAGCTGGGGTTGGTGGGGTGGGATGAAGAGCTAAGTGGTACAATCTGAAGAGCTCCTGGGGGCTTATTTGTCTTTTTTTTTTTTTTAATATTTTTTATTTATTTATCAGAGAGAGAGGGGGGGAGAGAGCGAGCACACACAGACAGAATGGCAGGCAGAGGGAGAAGCAGGCTCCCTGCCGAGCAAGGAGCCCGATGCGGCACTCGATCCCAGGACGCTGGGATCATGACCTGAGCCGAAGGCAGCCGCCCAACCAACTGAGCCACCCAGGCGTCCCGGCTTATTTGTCTTTGGTTTGATTCATTCCCCATTCTAGCTTCTGAAATTTCCATCATATGAGTTATTCTTTTTTTTTTTTTTTAAGATTTTTATTTATTTATTTGACAGACAGAGATCACAAGTAGGCAGAGAGGCAGGCAGAGAGAGAGAGGAGGGAAGCAGGCTCCCTGGTGAGCAGAGAGCCCGATGCGGGACTCGATCCCAGGACCCTGGGATCATGACCTAAGCTGAAGGCAGAAGCTTTAACCCACTGAGCCACCCAGGTGCCCCCATATGAGTTATCCTTAATATTATTGCAATACTCCCAGGAGGTCCCATTTAGAATGAAAAATGTATTTAAAATGTGTTAACTAGGGGCGCCTGGGTAGTTAAGTTGGTTAAGTGTCTGCCTTTGGTCATGATCCCCGGGTCCTGCTCAGTGAGGAGCCTGGGTCTTCCTCTATCCTCCTATCTGCCCTCCCCTATGCCCCGCTCCTGTATTCTCTCTCTGTCAAATAAATAAATAACATCTTTAAAAACAATAATAAAATTAGTTAACTAGAGGGACTTTAGGACACACTATCACTATGGTGAAGAGTAGGAGAGGATTTTTTTTTTTTTTGAAATAAGCTCTATACCCAGCGTGTGGCTTGAACTCACCATCCTAAGACAAGAGTCAGATGTTCTATGGCCTGAGCCAGCCAGGAACCCCAGGACAGAGGGATTTTGATAAGAAGACAGTCTTTGGAAAGAATCTGCAGCCCTGGCCAGCCAGGAAGTATTATCTAAGGTAAGGGAAGGAGATGACAGTGGGAGAAAAGGTAGGTTAAAGAGGAGTTGAGAAATTCCTACTATTTCACCAGTTTTCTCAGGTTCTGGTGGTACCCATGCCTTGAATATCTTTCCCTGGTAAGAAAGTGGGACTTATTTTGTATTCTAGTCTTTGAAGGCAGATGTATCTGTGTTTGACCCCAGCCTTGCTACTTACTAGAAAGTACCAAATTACTTCTAAACTCAGCCTCAGTTTCCGTATCTGTATAAGACACTATTCACAGATGGTGGCTGGGGGGTGGGGGAGGGTGGGGAGTAAAAGATACTTATGTATATAAAGAGCTCAGCCCAGAGCCCAAGCACATTGGTTTTTATCAGTGAATGTTAGTTCCTGTACTTGGTTGAAAAATCCCAGTCATTTGACAGCGTTTAGATCAAAAAGACAAGAAATTTCAAATGATTCTTTACATTAGCTTTATAGATGACTTTTTGGAGAGGTGGGGAGAAAGAGAGAAAGAAAGACTGACCTAGCCCAATCTCCTTCAGTTGACATTTTCACAATCACATTTGTTAATATCCTACTTTCTATTTATTTTGTAGTATTTCTCTTCCTGGCCTATTTTAGCCCCTAAGTCAGACCCCAACTAACCCTCTCTATATCAGAGACAAGGGGTCATAGAATTCTTCCCTTCCATTATCTATTTTTTTCAAAGTAACAGCTTTGGGTACCTAAGACAATCAGGAAATAAGAGGAATTTCCTTTTCTGGACAACAAATAATTAAAAATAATGATATATTGAGTCCTGGCTATGCACCAGGCAAATGAGCTCTGCATCTTACATGGTTTCTTTAATGCTTCTTTAATGTTTACAACCACCAGGTGAGTGGTGATTATTATCTCAGATCTATAGGGCCCTATAGGGTTGTTCTGAAGTTTAAATGAAATAATGTTTGAAAAGTGCTTATAACATCTAGATTCAACAGAGGTTAGCTGTCACGATTACTGTTACTTTTCAGTGAGGAAACTGAGGCTCCCACTAGTTAAGATACCCACCTAAAGTCAACCAGCTACAAGGCCAAAGAAGGATCCCATGTCTCACTGTCATTAGAGTGGATGTGAGAGAGCCATCATGATTCACAACATCTTGACTGAAATGACAAAACATTAATCAATTTGAACAACAACAAAATTTTCAACCCCATTTTAACCTCATAGTCCAGTGAACGTTCATCCTAATTTTGAGCCAACACATCCCCACCACTGCCCCAGAGCCCCCCCATTAAAAAGTCCCTTTTACAGATGCTAAATTCGCTTCTTACCATCTCCCAGAGCACGGTCTTACAATTCTGGCTTCCCAGATCCATCCCCCACTTTTTCTCAGATGTGAGTGAGTTCTATGGTGTACATCTACCACGTGCCGGCCCTTTCTCTTGGCCCCTTGGATTGTTGTAGGGATGAGTATTGATCTAAGCCTGGCCAATCAGTACTTTCTCCCCGCCCAGGATTTCTCTTAATTTACCTAAAAATGGTTATTGCATTGTAAGCCTAAGGGAGGGAATTTGTTAGTGCCGCTTAGATGGGCTTTGTCCTGGTATATGTGATATTTAGAATGTGGACTTCAAGTGGAAGCCCTGGGAACCCTGGAGGGCTTGCATTAGGAGTGTTAGTACCTTTCTAGTGGTAGAAATAGTCAGATGCAAAACTTGGGAGTGCCGTATTTCCAGATATATGAAGAAAGCCAGTCTTGGGGCACATGACTGGCTTAGTTGGAAGAGCATGCAACTCTTGACCTCAGGGTTGTGAGATCGAGTCCTACACTGGGTGTAGAGGTTATTAAAATAAGTAAATAAACTAAAAAAACCCCAGAAAACCCTAGTCTTGTTAGAAACTGAAGCCAGTACAGTAAGGGAAGCAAGGAAAGAGCAAGGGGATTCTAGTGAGGCTGAATGAAGTTCCTTGTTCCAAAATTCCTGAAGCCACATTTCATCTGTCTCCCCACCTCCTACCTTTTAGTTTCACTCTTCAACCCTTTCTTAGATTCCTACAGCTAATTCTTCTCCTGCCCTTTCGCCCAAGCAAGTTCAGGTTGGGTTTCTGACCCTTGCAACCAACAAATCTGGATAACCTATGTATCACATAGCCACAATGAGACTGGACTCCCTGCTAATCCTGATCACATTTCTGCTTGTGCTGTTCTTTGTGCCTAGAATGTTCCTTGTTCCCACATGTCCAAAACCCAACCACTTCAAGGCCTCATTTCTCATGCACTCTCTCTGATCCAACCTGCAGGAACTAACCTATCCCTTCTCTAAGCTACCGGATCCTTTAAAGGAGAGGTTACCTTACCGTGCTCAGAACTTTCTAACTTCTGTTATAATTTAAATATACACCCTATCTACTATTTTCTTTCCAGAACAAAGAGGTGTCTTGTTCATCTTGTTCCCACTGTGCTACCACAATGTCTGGCATGGGTAGATGTTAGTTCCCTTCTCTTTCTCCTTCTCATTGTAGGCACACTTTCTTCCCGTAGCTTCATTTGCTTTCCCCAGTACCAACATTCTATTTCCTGCTGCTGAGTGAGAAAATGTTCATCTGTATCTGCCCCAGGCAATTGTGTTTTGATGAAAGAACACCAACAAACTGTTGTAAGAAGAGTTTAATTTACCTAAAAATGGATATTGCATTGTAAGCCTAAGGAACCAGGGAGGGAAGTTGTTAGTGCCACTTAGATGGGCTTTGTCCTGGTATATGTGATATTTCATTTAGAATGTGGACTTCAAGTGGGAGCCCTGGGAACCCTGGAAGGCTTGCTTTCAGCAAGAAGGGACTCCATTTCCAAAAGAACCACCTGCCAATCTTGTGGTTCTAGTTTCCCAGCTTCCTTTCTAACCTCTTTGGCAGATCCATTATTTGTTAACATTAGGGAGAAAAGAGGTAATGAGTGTGTTCTCATATGTAGATATATTTAAAAAATTCTAAGCAACGTTTGTGGCTTGGAGGCTGGTGTTTTGAGAATACATTATTAGCAGAATATGTAAATTTTTATATTAGCTGTCAGCTTCCCTCTCAAATTCTACCACCTGGATGAAGTTCTCTCTGACCCGAAATCTACATTCCCTTTTCTGAGTTCTGAGGATATCTTTTTGCACTTTCTTTTAGGTTGCGTCATATGCTTTTTACTGACTGCTGTTTTGTGTGTGTGTGTGTGTTTGTGGTTTTTTTTTTTGCAGGTCTTTGTCTTCCAGAATAAATTTAATTGGTTTTGGGTTTGGCCAATTTTAAATCTTAGCTGTACCCAGAGAAAATTACAATGGTTACACTTTGTTTAAAGGATGAGGTATTCCAGAGGACCTATTAAAATACCTATCATGCATCTATAAATATCCAGTTACAATAAACATCTTGCCCTTCCTTTATATCCTGCTGCTTTGGGGGAACAATAGGGTAAACAAGTTTCAGAAGCTGGGCACCCAACTTTACAATTTTGCTCATTCAACCGATGAAAAATATACAGGAATAGAATCCACATTGTTGGTCTTTGAAAAATGAATGAAAAATATACAGGAATAGAATCCACATTGTTGGTCTTTCATTTTTAGAACCCTAGAGTGCATGGACCTACTTTGTACAGCCTATTGTTCTGGCATGGTGTCTTATACACAGTAGGCTCTGAGAAATGATTGAATGATGTGTACATTCTTTTAGAGTTTCTTTGCAGGGTAACATGATTGAGAATAAAGTACTAATAGTCATCTCAGTCTTTTTGTAAAGAAATGGATAATAATAAAGATATTACCACAGTTTGGAAAAGTCTCTTGGCCTCTGATCTGCAGTATTACCCAGATCAGAAAGACTGGCTGAAAGGGACAACTGGGGACCAACTATGTGAGATAGAATGCATTCTCTTTTCTCTGGTATTTAAACACAATCTGTAAGAACAAAATGTTTCCAATTAAGATACCACTGATTTTTTCCTTCCATTAATTCCATTTTTCTTCCAAGCAAATGGGTGTATATAATGACTCCACATCAAAGAGTCTTTTCTAATGGTTAAAGAGATGTGAGTTTTATTGGAACAAAGCAGAATTCACAAGCCACAACAGAGCAACTTGTCAAAGTTATTTTATACTTGATTTACACATCATTCTTCATGAACTGGGCTGGTTCCTCATTGTATGCGCTGTCTTTCCAAAACTCCTTCCCCAAGAATGTTTCAGCTCTTTCTCCTTCCTCTTGCTCAATCCTTTCCCCCATGCTCTTGTCACTTACATTCTCCTCACATGGTATTCTAATGATCTATTTTCTCCCTTTCACCTCCTGTTAGACCAGAAGCTCCTTGAGGGCAGGTTATTAAAGCTCCTTCAACTGCGTATATTTGGAGCCTTGCAAAAGGGCCTGATCTGTTAGAAGAATGAATGATAACAATGCCTCACATTTATATGGCACTTTAGACTTATAAAGCACTTTCCTATGTTACTCGACTTCCATGACAGTCTGAGGTAGGCAGGAAACCTATTATCATCCCTATTTACAGATCTGAGAAGAGGTTCAGAAAGGCTGTGTGACCTAAGGGCAAATATACTGTAATTTCAGGAGACACAGGACTCATCACTATGGATTCCTGCTCTAGAGTCGTTTTTTTTTTTTTTTAAGATTTTATTTATTTATTTGACAGAGAGAAATCACAAGTAGATGGAGAGGCAGGCAGAGAGAGGGGGGGGGGGAAGCAGGCTTCCCGCTGAGCAGAGAGCCCGATGTGGGACTCAATCCCAGGACCCTGAGATCATGACCTGAGCCGAAGGCAGCGGCTTAACCCACTGAGCCACCCAGGCGCCCCATAGAGTCCTTTTTTTTTTTTTTTAACATTGAAGCTGTTTGTTTTCTGAACTATGTGGCAAAGGCAAAACAAACTTATTCCTTGGATTCTTTTCACTTTCTGCCTCCACACTTTACTTCTCTCTGGGGTCTTTTCACTTCCGACTTAGCCCTACTGAGATACTGAAACTGAAAGACACCATAATAAAAATCTTTTTGCTCCTTTTCCTGCTTCTACTCATATGTATGTATGTGTATACATAGATATATGTGTGTGTATATATATATATATATAGTACATGGTGTATGTGTATATATATATGGTATATGGTGTAAATATGTATATGTGTGTGTATGTATATATATATATATATATATATATATGACTACATGAATGTGTCTATATAATTTAAAAATTTTTTTCATTTTTAAGTTGGCTCCACACCTGACTGACCTGGTGCTTGAACTCACATTCTCAAGATCAAGAGTCACTTTCTCCACTGACTGAGCCAGCTGGGTGCCCCTCCTGCTTCTATTCTTGCTAGGACCTGCACCACCACTTTACAAACATCTCATAACGCAAATAGTCTATGTCTTCCTTGTAAGGGACAAGGGGTTAATGATTTCTTTAGAATAGATTACATCTAAGGAAGGGCCAGGTGAGAATGACCACAGGAAGCTATCACCTGCTTATTCCAGACCACTGGTGCTTAGACATCTCAACTCCAAGACCCCCTGGCTCCAAGGAATAACACCTGGGCCCTTGCCTTTGTTCTAATGGGTTCTTGAATGCCTGAGATGGCATGTACAGGAGACTACCATCCTTTATAAAAACCGCGGATCCTGAACAGATGTCTGGAGAGACTTTCCTTTCCTCTCTGAGTCTCTCAGATACTCTTTCTGTACCTTCCCTCTATACCTTCAATAAACTTTACTTTAACCTTCTGCTGATTCACATTTGACTTCTATCTTGCACACAGGCAGGGATTCTCTTAGCTAGTCCTGTGGGATGTCCTGTGGGTCCTTGGGCCATCACTACTTTTAATTTAGGAGCCACATATTTCTTATATGCAGTTGAAAGATGAAAAATATATACTCTTCTGTTGATTCTCCAGTGCCCCTCTGCCAGGGACCTCCTGGCTGAGATGTGGGATTGTAGCATATGTGGCAAGAGATGGGGATGATGTGTATGTGTGGGAAAAGATGTAGCTGATTGGCATGGCCACAGTGTGCTGCTCAGAGGACTTTCAGGACAAGTGCCAGCAATGCTGAGCCCTGGGTTCCCTCTATCACCCCCTCCCAACTCCAACATTTTTCTCTAGGGAAAATCTGGATAAAATGAACTGGTAGAGTGGGGGAGAATGATACAGTAAGACTCCAACAGATGTTGATTTAAATATTAAAGAGTGTTGGGGCGCATGGGTGTCTCAGTTCATTAAGCCTCTCCCTCTAGGTTTTGGCTCAGGTCTTGATCTCTAGTCATAATCTCAGGGCTTTGAGATTGAACTCCTTGTCCAGCTCCACACTCAGCATGGAGTCTGGCTGACATTCCCTACCTCTCTCTCTGTCCCTCTGTGGGTCTCTCCCTGGGCTCATACACATGTGCTCTTTCTCCCTCTCTCTCAAATAAGTAAATAAATAAAATCTTAAAAATATATTAAAGAGTGTGTTAGAAAACGGGTGGAATGGTCAAGGTGAGGGTGAAAAGTCAATTCTTATTTGCTGACATTAACTGCATTTGATAATTGTGTGCAGTTGAACTCAATCATCCAATTGTTCAGTTCTCCTTTGCACACGGCTCTGAGGGTGGAAGCTAAAGAAAGGAGGAACTCTCTCTGATGGCTTTTAAAATAAGCAGTCTTTTTCTTTCTTCTTCTTCTTTTTAAAAGATTTTATTTATTTGTTTGACAGAGATCACAAGTAGGCAGAGAGGCAGGCAGAGAGAGAGAGAGGAGAGAGGAGCAGAGAGCCTGATGTGGGGCGCAATTCCAGGACCCTGAGAAAATGACCTGAGCCGAAGACAGAGGCTTTAACCCTCTGAGCCACCCAGGCGCCCCACAGAGTCTTTTTCTTGAAAAAGAATGGGCAAAAACAGTAGTTTTGTAAATCCAAGATATGTGGAATGTCATGGGATGCGAGTGGCACAGATGCCTATCTCATCAGCAAGTTAAAATGAGAATAACAAGGGAACTTATTGGCCTTGTCTTAGCTTCACATGCAATACCCAAATCATAAAGCACTAGCATCAATGACATAACTCCACATATACCCACTCCCTCACATCTAGTTACCAGAAATAGATAACATATTTCATATGCAGAAACTTAAAAGACATATAATGAGGCCTACCACTTAATGAGTAATTAGTATGTGCCAGGAACTTTATATATATTTTACAGGAACCCTGTGATAATAAGAACTAACATTATAAGTTAACAGATAAGGACAGAGGTTTAGGGAGATCAAGCAACGTGCCCAAGGTCATGTACCACTTAAGTGGAACTCCAGAATTCTCACCTCTGTCTGATACTGGGCTTGGGCTAAACTGCATCATCTATGTCCAATTTAACCACTGGCAAGCACTCCCTCTTCTGCCTGTATCATAATTTTTACATGGACTCCTCCTATGCCCCCAATTAGATTGTGAGCTTGTGGAGGGCAGAGACCGGCTCTAGATCCTCACTCAGTTACACAGTAACTCAGTACAATATATTTAACGATGGACATCAGGAAGATGGCTAGAAATGTGGGAGTCCAGAACTAAGAAAAGATACAGAAGGGAGAAGACAGGAATATTCTTTCAATCATTTAACGAGCACCTAGACCAGTGTTAGGAGCTGCGCGTACAGCGATGACCAAGCCAGTTAGCGTTCCCACCCTTCACAGGACGTCTTTGGGAAGGTCCAGGTCATGATCATGGATTAGGTCACCTAAACGGCAATTTACCTTGGTGTTCCTCAGAGGGGTGGCAGGCCCCAGCGTCTGCAGGGTTCTAGCAGTCCTGCAGAGCAAAGACACGAGTAAGATAGAAGTGTGTCAAGTGTATGATTGTACTTGACAGACCAGAAGTCTAGGGCCGGGTGTGAAGGGAGATAAACAGGCGCACAGCACCCGGCGTGCGTCCGAGATAAAGGGGTGTGGCCGCCCCGCCTCTGCTGCCAGCTTTTCCACGCGTCGCTTCGTTTCGCAGCATCAGGACTGCGGGAGGCGGGGGTCTTCTTCGCCCACTATGGGGAAAACCGGGAGCCCTGGATGGCCCCTAACTCCTCACCGGCCTTTGTGAAACGTCTCCAATTGTGCCTCATAAGCGGAGTCCGGCCCCCGCGGACGGACGGGTCTGTCTGGACGCCGCAAGGGCTGAAAGGTGAGGACCGCGCGTCCCTAGATTCTAAGTCAACAACACCCCCCTCCCAACCCCCGCCATTAATTCTCCTTTCCTTTTCTCCTCCTCCCGCAACCCAGCTCTGGCGCTCCTCCCCCAGCCCTTCTAGCCTCCCGCGCGGGGCCTGGGGGGGGCGGGGCGAGCGATCAAGACTGCGCGAGAGTTTCGCCCAAATCCCGCGAGACTTGCCTGCTGCCGCTGCCGCCGCCTCTTACGTCTTTCCCTTTGACAAGTCGCCGCTGCTGCAGCAAAAATAAAGGACGCGGCCGCCGCAGCCGCTGCCGAGCCGGGCTCGGGTCGCCGGAGCCGCGCCCCACCCCCGCCAGCTCCGGAGTCGCGAATGGTAACGCCTCTTCTGCCCTCCTGGTCGCCTGTGCGTGCGACCCACGGGCCAGGCAAGGCCGGCCAGGGCTGTTCCCGGGCCGCGGCCGAGCAGGGGGCCGCCGGGGTCCTTGGTGGGCGGCAGGCAGAGGCCTGAGAGAACCCTCCCGGCGCGGTGCGGGGCCTCGGGCCTCAAAGGCCTCCGGCAGCCTGAGCGCCTACAGAGCCGCCTTAGAAGCCGAGCCGCTCGCCTGGAGGGGTAGAGGGACCCGCCCCTCCGCCGGCTTGCTGTACTTCCCCCTCGGGGGTCGGGTCTCTGACCTTCTCCCCCATCCCTTTATCCGGTAACGAGGGTCCCTCCCTGGCCGGGGCTAGGGTCGGGGAGCAGCGGCCCGACTCTTGCGGGAGAGCCGCGACCCCCGTGCCCTCCCGTCGCCCACCACCTTTTGAGGGGTGGAGATTGGGACGACGTGTCTTTATCCTTTCCTCTGCTTTTGGGTGGGGGCAACTCATCATCAGGTAAACCTTTCTCCAAATTACCTTACCTGCCTCGGTAAAATAACCATTTATAAAACCTGTGCTACCAGGAAGGGGAGACGAGATGCATTGTTTAGTCTCTGGGTAAGATGAGGATGATGATGACAAGAGCTGTCCCAGGCAACATGGTGAAACCTTTTCTGTGATGAGTGGTAGATTCTTGGGAGACACGGAGGACCGGAGCTGGTACCACCTTTCCCAGGAGGTTATGTAAAAGAAACGCTGTCCAGCCCAGCGAGCTGTGAGCAGGGACAGATTTGCCTTACTTTTAAAATAATGTCTGTAGTTAGTAGAAAATATGGATAATCAGAATTAAAGAAATACCAAATCTGAACTCATTCTTGTAATTACATTCCCAGAGATAGCATTTCATGGTTACCATTTTGGTGTGTTTCCTAACAGACACTTCATTTTTTCAGATAGTCCTTGGCTCATTGTTGATTGGGACTTCCCCCGTTCTATGTATGTTTCAAAATGATTTGTTTTATTTGAGTTACTTTGGCCCTGTCTGCTTGTATGTAGTACATAAGTGTTTTTTAGTTTTTCCTGTGGTGGGCGCTGAAAGGGAGAAGTGTTTGTTGAAGGCAAACTATGATTATTCACAGTGGGAAGAAGAAACCTGTTTACCTTTAGGTTTTATAACATTGATTTCCATTGGTTATTTTTAGATCAGCGTGGTTATCTGACACTTTGTTATAGTGCCTTTGTGATTGGGATGGGATGGATACCTGCCTTTGATTATGTAGGTTTCTGTGGTGTGAGTTTTTACAAGCAAAATTGGGTGTCCTAGGTGTCTGTTTCTATGTATGCAAACATATGCACCTATACATGGGTTTATCTTACAAGTGAGTTAAAATGTATTATTTTAGAAAAGAAAGCATTAGGTAGGGCAAAGAATAGTTTTGTAATATTTCTCCCAAATTATATGACGGGATTATATTGCAGAATGAAACATCTAGAGAGGTTAGAAATCTGGCAGCTTTTAAAAAATAGGATAGTATCATTTTTCTTGGGTTGTCATTGTAATGGATTAGATGGCCTATTAAGGCCTTTTGTAATTCTAAACTTTTATGAATTTTGCCTTTCCTAAGTTTCTCTTATCACTTTGCTTCTTAAATTTCTAGTCATGCTGTTTATACGTGACACTTTCCCATTCATTTGCTGGTCATGTATTCCACTCCCAATGCAGACATCCTGGTGGTGCATGAGGAGAAAGCAAATGTAAATGGGTCATTTTGTTTAGTAATATAAACATTTTCTGCAAATCTTATTTGATGAAAGGAATTTCAGAGACTATGTTCTTGATTGGGCTGGATTGGTTAGTAGAGGAGATAAATAATAAATAGCAAATTCTAATGTCTCAAGCATTTTTTCCCAAAAGAGACAAAATTACTCCCTTCTGGTATTAAAAAAGAAAAAGGAGAGACTCAATATATTAAACAGTTGATCTTTTAAAATTCAGATTTTTAGTAAAATAACGATAATGAAGACTTTGTGGTTTGGTGTGCGGCAAGAAGTTTGTGTTAGGATAAAAGCAAATTGACTTGTGAAACAAATTTTGAATTTCATAGTTGAACAACTATGTAATAATAACTGAAAAACTTACTATAACCTGTTAAAGAGAATTTTTTAAATTGTAAATAAGACTTTGGCTTAACAGACAAATGAAATGTGTTATAGGCACATACTGCAGATTATCATGATGTTGAAAAAAATTAAATTGGTCACATCACTTAAAAAGAAGTTTGCAAAGTAAAGTCAACAGTAGCTAGCAAATTTTTTTTGACCAAAAGAAACTGTAAGGGAACGTAAAGTAGCTAATTTACTTTTTAGATGTCAGATACGATTTTTATGATTTTAGTTTTTTCTGCTGTTACTGGGCCCTCTAAATTAATAGAATATTAAATTACAGATGAGATCCCTGAGGAAGGAAATATGACAGTTGGGTAAGATGATCAAGTGATGGATTTTATTATTTATTTTCAACTGTTTATTTTGAAATAATGTTAGACTTACAGAACTGTTGCAAAGATAGTGCAGAAATTTCCTACATAATATTCTTCTACATCATCTCCTGATGTTGATACCATAACATAGTACAATGATCAAAACCAGGATGTTAACTAGACTACAGACTTCATTGCAGTTTCACAAGTTTTACCCCTTATGTCTTTTTTCTGTTCCACAACCTACTTCAGTGCATTTAGTGTGGTATTCTCATTTCCTCCAATCTGTGATATCCCTCAGTTTGTCCTTGCTTTCATGATCTTCACATTTTTGATGAGTACTGTCAATTAATTTGTAGAATTTTTCTCATTTTGGGTTTGTCTGATGTTTTCCCCATGACTTGGTTGAAGTTATATATGTTTGCAAGAAAACCACACATGATGTGTCCTCAGTGCATCATTTTAGAGGGTACGTGGTGTTGGTATGTCTTACTGCTAGTGATGTTTTAACTTGATTACTTTGTTAAGGTGACCTTTACCTTGTTTTCCACTGTAAAGTTACTGTTCTTCCTTTTGATACATATTATAGGGAAGATACTTTGAGACTATGCAGATATACTGTTTCTCCTCAAACTTTCTCCTGCTGATTTTAGCATGCCTTGATCTTGTCTGGAGCAGTTATTGTGGTGTTTACCTAATGGTGATTTATATTTTCCTCTATTTTTAAAAACACATTATTGGAATTTTTCTGTTAGGAAGAGATACCTCTTCCTCATTTGTTTATTCAGTTACTTATTTATGTAATTATAATCTCATGGGTATTTGTTTTATTCTACATGTTGTAACCCAATAGTACTTTTTTATTCTCAACTTATTCCAGCTTTGGCCATTAAGAGCCTTTTCAAGTTGGCCTTCACTCTCTTTTGGACACTTCCTTATATTCTGGTATCATAGGCTATTTCTTGCTCATCTTGTATCTTTCCTTGTACCAGTCCTAGAATCAACAGCTTGTCTAAGGAACTCTATTGGAAAATAGAATTTAAATCAAGATCTGGCTGCTAGGTGTACTCACTGGGGGTGTCATTGCACGTAGGCCCTCAGAGGATAGTGCTAGGAAATATAGGTATAATACCAACCCTCCCATACATACAAGTGCGCACACACACGTTTATTTATATATTTATCTTTCTATATATATTAAATATATAGAGTTCATATTGATAGATTCTAGTCTAATATGACACCATAAGGTTCATTCTAACCTTTACTGACTTCTTATTTGTATCACTTTTTCTAATAGTGAAAACCTGGATCTCGTTGTCTGTAGACACTAGATCATATAGATAATAGATTATATCCCATTTGCTTACTTTTATAGTGCACATCAAGTAGGTACTGATTGCTAACCCATTACCCTTATGAGAAACATATTTTTCTAATTAGAGTATAGGTTTTTTTTTTTTTTTTTTTTTTTTTTTTTTTTTTTTCTTTAACCTCATGGTATCTAGTCAAAATATTATTTTCCTAAGATATTAGGTTAGTTCATTTTTCCAAAACTTTCCCTTTAGAGTTATGTTATTCATCTGTAATGCAGTTTGGTTCTTTTCCTTTCTTTCTTTCTTTTTTTTTTTTTTTTCCCCAGTTTGGTTCTTTTCTTACTCTTTGTATTCCATTCCATTCCAATCCTGGTTGATTTGATTATTTATTTATTTAGGTATATGAAACATTACCATGACTAAATACTACTACGTAAAATGATATAGTTAGAGAAATGTCACTCCTTATTACTACTACTTGATTCCCACCTTCATCCCCTTTTCCTCATCTGTTTTTCTTACCCTTTAGGTAACTAGTCTCTTCGGTTTTTTTTTTTTTTTTTTTTTTTTTTTTTTTTCATTTTAAAGCTTTTATCTATTTATTTGCCAGAGATCACAGGTAGGCAGAGAGGCAAGCAGAGAGAGAGAGGAGGAAGCAGGCCCCCGCTGAGCAGAGAGCCTGATGCAGGCCTCCATCCCAGGACCCTGGGATCATGACCTGAGCCGAAGGCAGAGGCTCCAACCCACTGAGCCACCCAGGTGCCCCGCGTCTTTGGTTTTTTGGTTAATCCTTCTATTATTTCTTTTGCACAAATGAACAGATTGTGTGTGTTTTGTTATATTCCTTCTTTTTTTTTTTTTATCATTTATTTATTTATTTATTTGATTTATTTGACAGACAGAGATCACAAGTAGGCAGAGAGGCAGGTGGAGAGAGAGGAGGAAGCAGGCTCCCTGATGAGCAGAGAGCCTGATTCGGGGCTCTATCCCAGGATCCCCGGATCATGACCTGAGTCGAAGGCAGAGGCTTCAACTCACTGAGCCACCAAGGCGCCCCTCTCATACAATTTTAATTGAGATACAGTTCACATACCACAAAACTTTCCCTTCTAAAGTGTACCAGTTCGTTGATTTTTTTTGTGTATTCACATGATTGTGCAGCCATTACCACTAATTCAAGAATTATTTTTACCACTCCAGAAAGAAACCCTGTATGCATTAGCAGTCATTTCCCCTTCCACCTTCCTTAGCCCAGGTTAACCACTAATCTGCTTTATGTTTGTATGAATTTGTCTATTCTGAACATTTCATGTGAATGGAATCATATAATATGTTGACTTTTATGCCTGACTTCTTTCACTTAGCATAATTTTTCAGTGTTCATCCATGGAGCATATATCTGTAACCCATTTCTTTTTTTGGCTGAGTGATACTCCAGTATATGCATATATCACATTTTATTCTCATTTGATGGACATTTGGTTTTCCATTTTTTGGCTACAGTGAATAATATTGCTATGAACATTCATGTACAAGTTTTTGTGTGGATGTATATTTTCAGTTCCTTGGGTATATACCTAGGCATAGAATTGCTGGGTTGTATGGTAACTCTCTGTTTAACTTTCTGAGGAACTGCACAACTGTTTGCTTTTTCCTTTATTTCTTATGTGAGAAGTAGCATCTTATAGATACTCTTTTGCACTTTAATTTTTTTACTTATTGGAAATCACTGGATGTCCTGGAAATCACTCCAAATTAGTTTATTCTTCTTGTTAGATAGATAGTCTAACTTCTTTTTTACAGCTGTACAGCACTCCACTCTGTGGATCTATCCTAATTTATTCAACCATTCTTCTATGTATGTACATTTAGGTAATTTCCTGTATTTTGCAGTTATAAACAGTATTGCAGTAACTGGCCTGTCCATATGTATTGTTAGAGGTGTATCTCCAAGGTAGATTTCTCTAAGTGGGATTGCTGGGTCAAAAGTTGAGCATGCAGGAGTCCCTCTATGTCTATAGTTTCTCTTTCTATAGTTTCACTTACTGGTGGTCAACAGTGGTCAGAGCAGATGATCCTCCTCCTAAGGTATAGTCAGAAAGAAGGTCACTGGTAGCCTAATGCTACATCTCAGTGCCTAAGTCATTCATCTCATTGATCTCATTATGTAGGCATTTTATCCTCTCACATCATCATAAGATTGAGTATAATAAAATATTTTGAGAGACCACATTCACATAACCTTTTTTTTTTTTTTTTTTTTAGTAGGCTCCACATCCAAAGTGGGGCTTGAACTCACGACCTTGAGATGAAGAGTTTCATGCCTGAGCCAGCCAGGCGTGGGTAACTTTTATTACAGTATATAGTTGACCTTTGAACAACATGAGTTTGAACTGCCTAGGTCCACACAATACTGTAAATGTATTTTCTCTTCCTTATGATTTTCTAGTAACATTTTCTTTTCTCCTGCTTACTTTATCATAAGAATACAATGTATAATACATACCATGTCCAAAATATGTGTTAATTGACTGTTTATGTTATCAGTAAGGCTTCTGGTTAACAGTAGGCTTTTAGTAGTTAAGTTTTTGGATAGTTAAAAGTTACATGCAAATTTTCAACTGCATGGGATATTGGTGCCCCCACCCCCTGCATTGTTCAAGGGTCAGTTATATTGTTATAATTGTCCAATTTTATTATTTTTGTTGTTAATCTCTTATTCTGCTTAATTTATAAATTAAACCTTATAATGAGTGGGTATCTGTAGGAAAAAACATACTATAAATAGGGTTTGGTATTACCAGGCATCCACTGGGGATCTTGGAACATATCCCCTTTGGATAAGGGGGAACTACTGTATATAGTTGGGTTAGATGTTACAGAAGTGTACTCATTTGCATTCCCACTGGTAATGTATGAGAATATCTGTTTTCCCCATAACCTCACCAACAGAAAATGTGTTGTGTTATTTATATTTATTTATTTATTTGTGGGAGGTGACTGATTTTTAAAAAATGCTCTGTAGTCATTTCAGTGATCTGAACCTATTGTGTAGGGGCTCTTAATGCCTGTGGTTGGTAGGTTCTTATAGCTTGGAAATTAAATAAATTGTCCATTAATATTACACTGATAGTTGTAGGTTGTTATGTGCAGGTGAAATCAATGGAATGCATTTCTGATCTAGCCAGGATTGCCCATTGAAACTTTTTGCATTCAATAGGAGTTGCTACATTGATACATAATACCCATGCACTGAAATACTTCCGGAGTTTAACAAAGGACAACTGAAATTATAAGGAGAATATTCTTTTCTCCAGAGTATGTGTGATACAATAGTTTTGGTTCATATTATATGCTAGTTACTTTCAATAGTACACAATAGTACATATTAAAATCGTGGTATAGTAGTTATTTAACCAGTAATGGCTATGTCTGGAACCTTTTATATTTCCATAAGAAAGAAGGTTAATCTTAAGGATGAAATGAAAGTTTACAGTTCTGGACTGGGGATAATCTTACCAGATTTTAGTGGGACCAAGATACTAAGGCAACATGAAAAACATCCCCATCTTAAAAGGTAGCAAGTTCTGCCCAGCTGGAAATTTAGGTTCTTTCCCAGAAAGAATACTCTTCCAAGTCTGGGGACATATTAATGAAAAAAACAAAGATTTCTTAAAGAATTTCATTAAGTATAGTTGGTACACGATATTATATTAGTTTCAGGTGTAAAATGTAGTGATTTGGTAGGTCTATATGAAAACAAAAAAATCTTGCACCAGAGGAGCTTACATTCTCGTAGTTTTCTGATGAACTGCTGTTTTTAAGAAAAGATGCTCAGTACTGATTGTGAATCGAACCAACAGAGGTCATGTAGAGTTTTGTTTTTTTTTTTTAATTTTTAATTTTTTATAAACATATATTTTTATCCCCAGGGGTACAGGTCTGTGAATCGCCAGGTTTACACACTTCACAGCACTCACCAAAGCACATACCCTCCCCAATGTCCATAACCCCACCCTCCTTCTCCCAACCCCCCTCCCTCCAGCTACCGTCAGTTTGTTTTGTGAGATTAAGAGTCACTTATGGGGGACGCCTGGGTGGCTCAGTTGGTTAAGCAGCTGCCTTCGGCTCAGGTCATGATCCCAGCGTCCTGGGATCGAGTCCCACATCGGGCTCCTTGCTTGGCAGGGAGCCTGCTTCTCCCTCTGCCTCTGCCTGCCACTCTGTCTGCCTGTGCTTGCTCTCGCTTCTCTCTCTATGACAAATAAATAAAATAAAAAATCTTTAAAAAAAAAAAACAAAAAAAAACAACCCCTCCCAACTTCTCCACAAAATTCCCTCTCTCTCTC
The DNA here is from genome assembly GCF_011764305.1 of Mustela putorius furo. NCBI lineage: Eukaryota > Metazoa > Chordata > Mammalia > Carnivora > Mustelidae > Mustela > Mustela putorius. The sequence goes on along the minus strand of NW_025422045.1, from coordinate 7,573,117 downwards.
TGTTGGAGTAACCTATGATTGTTTCCCGTGGCTTGTTTGTACGAAATTGCAATTCTCCGTTATTCCCAAATAAATTTGTTTTTAAAAAAAAAAAAAAAAAAAAAAAGAGTCACTTATGGTTTGTGTCCCTCCCAATCCCATCTTGTTTCATTTGAGGTCATGTAGTTTTAAAATAAAATTGCTTTTGTTGCTATTCAAACCCCAAATGACACTAGATTTTACTGGTTACAAAAGAGAAGGCCATGAAAAGTCAGAGGGTGGTAATTTACATTGTTCACTAATCTCTCTCATTTTAAAGGATTCCTAGTAGTAGTAGTAGTAGTAGTAGTAGTAGTAGTAGTAGTAGTAGAAGAATAGAGTAATAGTAAAGTCTTTTTTCTCAGCTGGGGTTCCATGAAAGAACTAAATACCCTTAGGACATTTGGACAATCACTGTATGTAAAGAATTAAGTTCTCTCCAGTGCACCTAGAATGGCACTAGGTATGTACCATCCTTAGGAAAATTGAGAAGATACTCCAGTATTCAAGTTCTCTGGTCTAGATGATGAACTTCAGTGGAGAAAGTCATTGTAGTCAGATCCATTTGTTTTTTTTCCTAACTCTCCCACTTGCTAGCAGAGGGATATTGGACAAGTCTTAGTCTCTTAGCTTCTTGACCTGTAAAAATGAGAATAATAATAGTTGCTACATCATAGGCCTGATGTGAGAATTAAACAAATCTTTCCAATCTACCTTTATCCTTTTCTTTGGCTTTAAAAACCCTCTTTGCTGGTTGACTTCCACATATATGTCTTTAGCCCAGACCCCTTCCCTGAGGTCCAGTGTTATAGTTCATCTGCTTATTTCATATTTCATTGACTAATAGGCATCTCAAACTAAATTTGTACAATAAAGAAGGTGTGATTTCTGTCCTCTTTATTTCCCTGAGTCAGCTGTTAGTAATGGCTGGACCATTCCAGTAGTCACTCAGGTCAAAAGCCTAGGTGTCAGTTGTGATTTTTCTCATTTCTTTATACCCTATAACAAGCCCATCAGCAAAACCTCTTGACTTTATCTTTTGACTATCTTTCTAATCTGATCATATATTGTGGTTGTCTTTACCTTATAACTTTGGTCTAAACCACCATTATCTCCTACTTAGGTAATTCCAATGGTGTCTTTTTAAAAATTTTATTTATTTTTATTTTTTTAAAGATTTTATTTATTTATTTGACAGACAGAGATCACAAGTAGGCAGAGAAGCAGGCAGAGAGAGAGGAGGAAGCAGGCTCTCCGCCGAGCAGAGAGCCTGATGTGGGGCTTGATCCCAGAACCCTGGGACCATGACCTGAGCCGAAGGCAGAGGCTTTAACCCGCTGAGCCACCCAGGCGCCCCTCCAATGGTGTCTTTCACTGATTTTTCTCCTTTCTTATTTGGTCTCTGACAGTCTATTCTCCACTGGTAGCTGGAATGATCTTTTTAACTGTCAATCAGATAGACCACTCCTCTGTTTAGTACTTTACAATGATTTCCTTCTGCAGTTAAAGTAACAACCAAATTCCTGGTGTTGGCTAACAAGGTACTACATGTTGTATTTAATCCCTGCCTATCTCTCTGTTCATTCCTTTCCTGCTACACTGAACTCCTTATGATTCTTTGTTCACAACAGAACATTTCCAGGGCTTGGTATTCTTGCTCGGCTTAGAGTGCTCTTCCTTCAGGTCTTTGCACTGTTTCCTCCCTCACATCATTCAAGTGTTTGCTTAAAGAAGAGTTCTCAGAGTTTACCTCTTCAGAGAAATCGTCAGTCATCACACTATAAAAATAAGTGATCATCTTCCCTCCACCCTCCTTGTCTCATTTGCTTTATTTTTTTTTTGCATTTGTGCTTCCTAAAACTTAATGACTTGTCTACTTTTGTATTATTTGTCTTCCTTACTAGAATGTAAACTCCACGAGAGCTTGAACCTATATGTTTTATTCATTCCAGTGCTTCTAAAATTCCCTGGTACATAGTAAGCCAGGAATACAGCTCTAGGAACTTGACCATGGAGTAAAATGGTCTCTATATTAGATTAAATAATTCTACCTTTGTAATGTTTTGTGCCAAATGGAGAACCATGTTTCTTTTTAAAGATTTATTTATTTTAGAGAGAGAGAATGAACACAAACTCGGGAGGGAGGCTGGGGGAGGAAGTAGGAAGAGAGGGAGAGAGAGCATCCCAAGCAGGTTCCAAGTCCCTCACAGAGCTGGATGTGGGGCTTGTTCTCACGATCCTGAGATCATGACCTGAGACAAAATCAGAGTCTGATGCTGGATTGACTGAACCACCCAGATATCCCTGAAGGAGAACTATTAATCAGTTAAACAGCATGAATTTTTTTGCATTGGTTTCTCACATATGAAATGTTAAGATTTAGAATTTAAAACATTGTCAAGAGCATGTAATTGTGCATAGGCTGTGCTAAGTAATATATAAAAAATTAACTTGGAGTTGAGCTCTTGTGGTTCTTGCAGGGTTTGCTTGTTCTCTAAATATAATGGTAGTGATGTTAATAGAATAGTAATATTTCCTCTTACCCTGGAAAGCTATTTGTTCTCACTTTAAGCTCTTGATTTAAAGTCTATGGATTTTGATTTTGGGGATATACATTGTTGTTGTCCAAGTGTTTTGTTTTGTTTTTTCCTTAAACTATAGCAGCATTTTTAGAAGCTCTTTTAAGTTTTGCCATGTTTTAAGACCTTTTGTAGTGTTAGTTACTATACTGTAAAATTGTTGGGTCATAGGCAATGGGCAGTTTTATGTGATACAATTCAAGTAGGCAGCTTTGCTGATAGTATTAGTAATATAGGATAACCTAATCTAGAACTAGAAAGATTATATTGTCTATGTGTTAATATAATTGAAAAGCAGAAGTGTTTTACAGAAGTTATCATTGAATTTTCTTATACAATCAAGTATCCAATCATATGTAATGAAATATGGTCATAGTTTCTCAACATTGTCTCAACATAGTTTCTCAACATTTTCTCAACATTGTTCATTCTTTTAAAAAGAAGAAATGATGGAGAATGATAGATTTATGTAATTTAGTAAAGGTGGTGTGGTGGAGTAGGCAGATGTGCATATAAAGGAATAATACTGGGTAACATTTATTAAACGTTTACTGTGCACCAGATATTATTCTAAGTACTTTTTTCTGTTATTTATTTGTTTATTGAATTAATTAACATGTAATGTATTATTGATTCATCAGTCTTTTTCTTTTTTCTTTTTTTTTTTTTTTTTTTTGGTTCATCAGTCTTATGTAACAGTCAGTTCTCATTACATCATGTGCCCTCCATAATGTCCATTACCCGGTTACCCCATACCCCCACTCCCTTTCCTCCAGCAACCCTCCGTTTGTTTCCTATGATTAAGAGTTCTTAGGGTTTGTATTCCTCTCTGATTTTGTCGTTTTATTTTTTCCTCTCCCCCTATGATCCTCTGTTTTGTTCCGTAAATTCCACATAAGAGTGAGATCATATGATAATTATCTTTCTCTGAAAGTACTTGTATCTATTATTAAACCACAGTTAAATATGGTCGAATTGTTAATTATTTAAACCACATTTTGGGGCACCTGGGTGGCTCAGTGGGTTAAGCCACTGCCTTCAGGTCAGGTCATGATCTCAGGGTCCTGGGGTGGAGCCCTACATAGCGCTTTCTGCTCAGCAGGGAGCCTGCTTTCTCTCTGCCTGCCTCTCTGCCTACTTGTGATTTCTCTCTCTGTCAAATAAATAAATAAAATCTTAAACAAACAAACAAGCAAACAAACCCTATAGTCTTAGAGCTAAACAGAACTAAAAAAAAAAAAAAAAAAAAACAAAACCACATTTAACCTGTTTATTTTGCAGAGAAGGAAATTGAAGTACAGAGAGGTTAAGTAGCCCAAGATGGCACAGCTAGCAGGTGATGGGAACATGAATTAGAATTCTGTAACAAAGGGAGGTGTTGGCAGAACTGTTGGGGGCAGAGTCTGGAAATGGCAAACCTCAATGTGATGGTTTTGGCTGATCTAAAATTCTGTCCCCCTGAGGTACCTGGGTGGCTCAGTCCATTGAGCATCAGACTCTTTGATTTCATCTCAGGTCATGATTTCAGGGTCATGAGATGGAACCCTGTTGGGGCTCTGCATTCAGCAGGGAATTTGCTTAAGATTTTCTCTCTCTCTCTTTCCCCCCATCTCCCTGCCCTCCCTTCTTCCCTCTGCTGTCCCCCTGCTCATGTGTGTGCACATGCTCTCTCTCTCATAAATAAATAAATCTTTAAGAAAAATAAAATCCTATCCAACTAATATTTGGTCAAGACCATTCTACATAGGTGTTGAGGAACTCATTGTGACAGACTGAGTTTAGGTGCCACATGTTGCTTTGAATTCTAAAGAATATTTCTAGGTCAAGGGGCACCTGGGTGGCTCAGTAGGTTAACCCTCTGCCTTCGGCTCAGGTCATGATCCCAGGGTCTTGGGATCGATCCCCAAATTGGGCTCTCTGCTTGGTGGGGAGCCTGCTTCCCCCCGTCTCTGCCTGCCTCTCTGCATACTTGTGATCTCTGTCAAATAAATTAAAAAAAAAAAAATCTTAAAAAAAAAAAATGTTTCTAGTTCTGTTCTGCCAAAGAGGGGAAATAGATTTTAGAAGAGAACAATAATTGTTATAAGGATTGGATATTGTCATAGGAAGGTAAATATTAGTTGATCTTTATGCCCTGGAATATGAAATTTTTCTTGGTAGACCTTGAAACTTAATCATATTAAGGAACAGGTTTACTCTGTAAACTGTCTAGAGTACAATCAGGTAGGGAAATAGTAATGACTTACATTTGTGTGTGTGTGTGTACATATGTCTACACATGTATATATTTGTGTAGTGTATATGGCTTCTAGTTTGCAAAGTATTTGGGTAACCATTTTCTCAGTTGATCTTCATAATACCTCTGTGAGAAAGACAGGGTAGATAATTCTGATATATGACAAGCTTGACAGAGAAGAGGTAGCTTTGAGGAATGAGCCTTTGAATAACCTCTACTTGCTAGACCTTCTTTTATTAGGTTCTCTAGTCATAAAGGAAGTTGCTATTTCTTTGCAAAACTGCCAGTGTATGTGTGAGTGGTGGACTTCCGCATTTTTTTTTTTAAGGTTTTATTTATTTGAGAGAGAACACAAGTGAACGGGATGGGGTGGGGAGAGGGAGAAGCCGACTCCCCGCTGAGCAGGGAGCCCTATTTTGTAGAGCTCAACCTCAGGATCCTGGGATTATGACCCGAGTTGAAGGCAGCTGCTAACTGACTCGGCCATCCAGGTGCCCCTGGACTTTTGCATTGTATGGTGTTATTGGGCTTGATCTCTTAAATAGGTGATTAGAAATTGCTTAATCTGGAAGCAGAAGATAACTTGGCATGATGAATGGGCAAAGGTGGCCTGTTGTAATTGGCATGTTCTTAATGTTATACTGAAAGCCTAGCTGTTTTTAAGAAATGTAATTTAGATTAAAGTTATAGTGCTAATTGCAACCCTCTTGTAATGTTTTTTAAACTAATGTTTTAATGAAAACCTTCTACCACTTAGACTGCAGTAATGTTGATGTTTTTTTGATTGTATTATAGATTAGGATAGAGGTGGAGTGCTTTACTTTTTAGAGGTAAAAAAAGTTTGGTAGCTTCTGAAAAGGCTGGTGTGAATGTATAGCAGTAGTGAAATGCTGATAAAAGTTCAGTAGGTCTCCTGATCCCCTTGTTTATTTTGAAATAGTTTGAATTGTTTTTGGTTAACTTAAATTGGTCTGAGATATTAAGAGGGACTTTTCAGAATTCTTAAAGGTACACTGTAAAAGGGAATAAAGTGAGATGCAAATTCACAGAATCAGTTTACTTTAAAGTAGTTGAGTGATAGAATGTGACTCTGATCTACAAAAATCTAAGGAATTGCTGAATATTTTATATTCTTAAATTCTTTTATCTTTCAGTTCTCTGTTATTTTCTTTTTCCCTGGTGCTCTCTTAAACTGTCTCCTTATCACCACCCCTTCCCTCTTGGTGTGCCATCTGTTGGTTTGGCTCTTTATTTCAGAGTAGGAAGGCAGGAAAGTGTTTTCATACACAAGATAAAACTAGTTCTTTAGGAGCTCAGTGAACTGGTGCACTTATGCAATAAGTCTGCTAATGATAAATTCCAGAAGTACCGTAGGCCACTAGGACTAGAAAGATAGTGATGACTCTGCAATATTGTCTGCAAATTTTTTGTGACTGTTGCTTTATTTAATAAATAGAACTAAAGTATACTGAAACACTATATTTTTTTTCATAGCCATAAATTGGTTAGCTAGAAACAGGCTTGCAAAGAACGGTCATTATTGAAGAGTTAGTGTTAGTGAAATTCATGTCAAATGACTTCTTCTAGCACTTAATAAATATAATTTGATCATGGAAAATTTATATTCACTTATGCCTGACTGTGCATTAGTCTGTTGTGGGAATATGTAGACACTATTTGCAGTCCTAGGCAGGTAATTCAATTCTCAGACAGCATTAAAAAAAAAAACAACACCACCTTTTTGTTACAAAGTATTTTAAACATGTTATTATAAAACAAAGAATAGTATAAAGAGCTTCCATGTCCTCATAACTGAGCTTCAGGAATTATAGGCAGTCTTGTTTCCTCTCTATTTCTTTTCACTACCACTCCACCCCTAATCCTTGGATTCTCTTGAACCAATTCCTAAGCATAGACATATTTTTAATTTGTAAATTTCAGGTATTTCTTTTCATAAAAAGCCTGCTTCCTCCCTCTCTCTGCCTGCCTCTCTGCCTACTAGGTGATCTCTGTCAATTAAATAAATAAAATCTTAAAAAAAAAGGAGACACTTTTCAGTAAGAAAAAAGCAAGAGACATATGTTGTTTGCTTGTTTTATCTTAGCCTGTAAGCATTATACTTTTAGAGAAGCAGTATTAGAAAAGGATTTAAGTCATAATTAATATTTACTATATGTCAGGCACTGTTTTTTTTTTTACCACTGTTTAACATCTTTATGCACTGATGTACTGTTGTTACCTCAGTTTTACGGATGAGCAAATTGAGGCTCACAAATTCAAGGTTACATTGCAGAGTTGGTGACACAGCAGAACCTGGTTCTGAACCTAGGTAGTCTGGCTTCAGAGTCCATGTGCCTTCCCACTACTCTATATTGCAACATATGGCAGATCATAAAATAGAAATCAGATTAAAAGAAGATTTTAACATCTGTTTGGAGGGAACAGACATATTTTCTTTCACTTTCAGGCAGTCAGAGCCATAAGAGAAGAATTGGAGAGCTGGCTCTGTCCTAGTGAAGATAGAAAACGTGGAAACCCGGAAACGATTATCCATAAAAAAGGTATACTTGCCAAAGACATAGATTAGATGTAAGTAGAAGGCTGAGCTAAGAGGACACTGTTAATACCAGAAGGGAATTGGAACTCCAGTAAGACTCCTTTACTTTAGATACGAAATAGGAGTTTAGTTTTTCATGTGCTTATAGTTATAATAATAGTGCACATTAGTGTATTGCATTAAAGTACTTTCACATGGATCCTTTTTTGATCTCTAAACAACTCTGAAAGGGAGATAGGTACTATATTTTCCACAGTAAGATGGGTTCTTGAATTTGGATTTTCTGCATTTTTTTTTAGTAACAAATATATTATTTGTTTTATTATTATTTAGTAACAAATATATTATTTGTTTCAGGGGTACAGGTCTGTGAATCATTAGTCTTACACAATTCACAGTGCTCACCGTAACACATACCCTCCCCAGTGTCCATCACCCAGCCGCCCCATCCCTCCCCCTACTCCCCAGCACCCTCAGTTTGTTTCTTGAGATGAAGAGTCTCTTATGGTTTATCTCCCTGCCTGGTTCCATCTTGTTTCATTTTTTACTTCCCTGCCTCCAGGACCCCCCATCCCGCCTCTCAAATTCCTCATGAGATTTTCTGCATCTTAAAAGCTAAAGTGTCCTAGAGTATATTTGTGTGTGTGCACGCGTGTATGCATATCTATCTATCTATCTATATATACATATATGTATATACACATATATATCACATTGCCTCAGTTTTTGATGAATAAAATATATTAATTAATAGAGTGTGCTTTTGAAATGAGGATTTGGATCAGAAAGAAAGCTGCATTTTAATGAGTGGAAATAATTTTCTCCTAAGTATAAAAGGTAGTATATGCAATTGTAAAAAAAAATTTTTTTTAGACAGCATAGGGAAATACAAAGCAAAAGGTAAAAACCATTCAACTCTGCAGATTAACCACTGTTAAATTCTAATGTGTAGTTCTCCAGATTTTTTTCTACATCTTTATACATATAGGGAGTTTTGTTTTTTTTTTTCAAAATTCTATACATATTGTTTTATAATTTGAAATAGTGTATTCTTTTTTTTTTTTTTAAAGATTTTATTTATTTATTTGAGAGAGAGAGAGACAGTGAGAGAGAGCACGAGCGAGGAGAAGGTCAGAGGGAGAAGCAGACTCCCCATGGAGCTGGGAGCCCGATGTGGGATTCGATCCTGGGACTCCGGGATCATGACCTGAGCCGAAGGCAGTCGTCCAACCAACTGAGCCACCCAGGCATCCCTGAAATACTGTATTCTTTTTTTTTTTTTTTAAAGATTTTTATTTATTTATTTGACAGAGAGAGATCACAAGTAGGCAGAGAGGCAGGCAGAGAGAGAGAGAGAGGAGGAAACAGGCTCCCTGCTGAGCAGAGAGCCCGATGCGGGACTCGATCCCAGGACCCTGAGATCATGACCTGAGCCGAAGGCAGTGGCTTAACCCACTGAGCCACCCAGGCGCCCCTGAAATACTGTATTCTTAAAGAGACTATAGAAGCTTGGTCTTTTGCCTCTACCATGGTAAAAGGGTGCATGCAAGACGACTGGCATAAAATGGTAATATCCTAGGCAGACTGGGCTGTATAGCTATAGCACACACATACTTTCATGGCTGACCTGTTAGTAAAGGCTGGGCGAATCCTGATTGGGATTAGGTTAACTGAAGGTGGCAATGAGTAGTATAAAGCTTCATTTTATTGTAGAATTGGTGGGGGCACTTATTTTCACATTATAGTGGATGAAAAGATAAGTAACTCAGACCTTAATGTTCAGGTAAGCATTAAGAAGAATAAAGCGTGGCTCTTTTGGAGCATTGTATTATATGGGCTCTTTTATTTTTTATTTATTTATTTATTTATTTTTTTTTCTGTGAAGATTTTATTTTATTTATTTGACAGAGAGAGATCACAAGTAGGCAGAGAGGCAGGCAGAGAGAGAGAGGAGGAAGCAGGCTCCCTGCTGAGCAGAGAGCCCGATGCGGGACTCGATCCCAGGACCCTGAGATCATGACCTGAGCCGAAGGCAGCGGCTTAACCCACTGAGCCACCCAGGCGCCCTATATGGGCTCTTTTAGTGTGTATGAGTGGGTGTGTATAAAACCATCTGATTATCTGCGCTTTTGGAGTAGTAGGGAGAGGAAAGGAGTCTGTTGTGTTGTGGAATTTTTTTAAAAAAATATTTTATTTATTTATTTGACAGAGATCACAAGGGGTATACCTATACCTCAGGGGTATAGGTCTGTAAATCGCCAGGCAGAGAGAGAGGCAGGAAGCAGGCTCCCCGCTGAGCAGAGAGCCTGATAAGGGTCTCCATCCGAGGACCCTGAGATCATGACTTGAGCCGAAAGCAGAGGCTTTAACCCACTGAGCCACCCAGATGCCCCTGTGGAATGGTTTTGTACTTGAAGTCAGTTCTCCAGCAGATCTTGCTTTCTGTATTATTGATGGCATCTAGTAATTTGCTTTGTTAATCACTCTCTTTGCCCAAGCAGATTTTGGGGGTGGTCTTATTTTAAAAATAGTGTTCTTTTTGAGGATTGGGTTATATTTTATTTACATCTCTCAGTATTTTCTTGTTGGTTCTAAGTTGATGGTAATACTTAAAATTTTAGCTAGCTAGGATCTTTTCCTTTCTATATGGTTTTAAAATATGCTTGTCTAAGGGTGGCTGGCTGGGTCAGTCAGTAGAGCATGGAACTCTTGATATCGGGTCATGCTTTTGAGCCCCATGTTGGGGGTAGAGATTACATTATAAAAGTAAAATCTTAAAAAAATAAGCTTAAATATAGTATTGCATTAAATTTGTTGATCAATTTGGAGGAGAACTGATATTTGCATATGTAGTCTTCCAATCTAGGAACATAGTATATTTCTCCATTTATTTAGATCTCCTTCGATTTCTTTCATCTGTGTGTCTTGTAATTTTTAGCATTTAGGTCCTTTACATGTTTGTTAGACTTGAGCTTAGGTATTTCATTAAAATTTAAAAGAAAAATTTTCTAACAATATTTTATTTATTAGAGAATGTGTGAGCAAACATGAGTCGGGGGAAGGGCAGAGACACGGAGAAGTGGATTCCCCACTGAGCAGGGAACCTGATGTGAGGCTTGATCCCAGGACCTTGGGATCATGACCTGAGCCTAAGGCAGATGCTTAACCAACTGAGGTACCCAGGCGTTCCTCATTAAAGTTTTTTTTCCATTAAAAAATGTTTTAAACACTTCATATCAAAATATAGATATACAGAAGTGTATGTATAATAAACTTACAGCTGGGTTAGTTCCGCAGGGATGGATTTATTTTCAAATTCTTGTATTTTCTGTCAGTCTGAGAGATTTTTAGGAGGGAAGAAGGATTGAAGATGAGGAATAAGACAAGCTTTCTTTTCGTTTCTTTCTGAGTCAGGTCTTCATAGTGTGACTTCATTGTTTTGTTTATAAGTGAATTCTTAAGACATAACACATATTCAGATAGCTAAACTCACTTCTAAATCAATTTTGTTATGTGGATTTTCCCTGCTGTAATTTACACCCAGTCATGTTGTAATAGAGTTTTTCCTAGATATAGGAATTCATACTGTTTTAAAACAATGAATATGTGGGTTGAAGATTTAAGAGATGGAAAGTTATGCCTTCTCTTTTCCTTTTTTTTTTTTTTTTTGAGCCCAAGCTATTCCCTACCTTTTAGCTTCCTTTGTGCAGTTTGTATAAAGCACATACTTAAGTAAACTTGTCATCTTGCTGTCTCGCTTTTATTTTCCTTCTAGGAAAAATAGGCAACTTAGTGTTATTATTTATGGGAGTTTTTTTTTCTGCTTTTTGAGTAAGACTTCAAATCTAACTCTTGAATTTATAGAGATATCACTGTAATTGCTTAAAGAAAAATGATTTATGTAGCAAGGAAATTAAACATGAGATTTGCTTGCTATGGATACTCCTGGGAATAAATGAATTTATTACATATGCTCCATCAGGAGGGACATGGTTAATTATGGAAAAATAATACTCATTATTTAACTCTATTGTAGACTTTTTTGGTAAAAGATAATCTTTTTTCTTTCTTCTTTATGTCATTGGGGTTCAGTTGTTCCTGATCAGTTCCTCCCCAGACTTTTATTTAGAAAATTTCTCAAATCTGTGGAAAAGTTGAAGAATAGTACAGTAAACACCCATGTACTTTTCACCTTGTTTCAAAAATTGTAACATTTTGCTGCACTTGCTTTTTTCTTTTCTCTTAACACACACACACGCACACACACACACTTTGTTTTAAGTGAGAGGAGGTTATAGTCACCAAGATACTTGCTCTGCATACTTCGAGTATATGTCTCTTAAAAATAAGGATATCCTTTTTTTTTTTTTTTAAAGATTTTATTTATTTATTTGACAGAGAGAGAGAGATCACAAGTAGGCAGAGAGGCAGGCAGAGAGAGAGAGGGAAGCAGGCTCCCTGCTGAGCAGAGAGCCCGATGCGGGACTCGATCCCAGGACCCCGAGATCATGACCTGAGCCGAAGGCAGCGGCTTAACCCACTGAGCCACCCAGGCGCCCCAAAAATAAGGATATTCTTCAACACAGCTTCATACCTTGGTCATACCTAAGGAAAATAACCTGAATTCATTATCATCTGATATGAAGTATTTTTTGTAACTTTTTTTCTGATCAGATGCAGTCACATTGGTATATTGCTTTTAGGTTTTATTTCTCTTTAGTCTCTTTTAATCTAGAACCATCCTCTGCCTTTTTTTTTAAGTGACATTAACTTTAGTGAAGAATCTAAGCCATTTGTCTTATATAATGCCCTGCAATCTGAATTAACTGATTGTTTCTTTAAGATTGTATATTCAGGTTAAATATTAATTGCATGAGCACTGTATAGATGCTGTGTACTTCTATCACCTCAGGAGCACTTAATGCCATTTTTTCCCCCATTTTAGGTGATGCTAATTTTTAAAAATTAACATACAATGTATTATTAGCCCCAGGGGTATAGGTCTGTAAATTGCCAGGTTTACACTTCACAGCACTCACCATAGCACATACCTTCCCCAATGTCCATAACCCAACTACCCTCTCCCTAACCCCCTCCCCGCCCCCCACCGGCAACCCTCAGTTTGTTTTGTGAGATTAAGAGTCTCTTATGGTTTGTCTCCCTCCCAATCCCATCTTGTTTTATTTATTCCTTTCCTACTCTCCAAACCCCCATGTTGCCTCTCAGCTTCCTCATATCAGCGATATCATATGATAATTGTCTTTCTCTGATTAACTTATTTCACTTAGCATAATACCCTCTAGTTCATCCATGTCATTGCAAATGGCAAGATTTCATTTCTTTTGACGGTTGCATAGTATTCCATTGTATATATATACACCACATCTTCTTTATCCATTCAGGTGATGCTAAGTTTGATCACTTGTTTAATGTGGTGACTACTGCTAGATCACCTCATTGTAAATGCACATTTTTTTCCCCCTTTGTAACTAGTAAGTAATCTAGGGGTGGTATTTGAGATTGTTTGAAAATAATTTCTCCCACAACCTTTTCCAGTGGCATGTGTGGGACGAGTATCCTTACATGGATAATTCTTCTCTTTTTTTAATAAAAAAAATTCTTAATATATGTACATAGTAAGAAACTCACATGATAACAAAGGAGGTCCCAGCAAAATGCATGTGTCCCATTCATGTTCTATTTCCACTTTCCAATTTTTTCTAGAATTAACTGTTACCAGTTTCTTTGTTTCAGAAGTTCTTAACCCCTCCAGTCATGCATTCATATATATTATCTCATTTTTATCTTTTTACACAAATGGAGATACTACAGAGTTTCTAAATCTTTTTTTTTTTTTTATTATAGTAAAATAACATCATTTGAGCCATTTGTGAAGTATACAATGCACTGGCATTAAATGTGTTTATAATCTTGTTTAACCATCACTGCTGTCTATATCCAAAACTTTTTCATCATCCCCAGCAAAAACTCTGTATCCATTAAAAAATAATTCCCTCTACCTCTCCCCCACAGCCTCTTTTGTACTTTATCTGTGAATTTCCCTATCTCTGGTGCCTCATAAAGGGGGAATCATAGATTTGTTCTTGTGTCTGGCTTGTTTCACTAAATACAATGCTTTCAAGGTCCATCTGTGTAACATATATCAAAATTCCATTTCTTTTCATCACTGGGTAATATTCCATTGTATGTAAATCTGTATATTCCTCTGTATATCTATATGTAACATGTTTTGTTTATCCATTCATCTGTTGATGGACATAGGGTTGTTTCTGCCTTTGGGCTATTGTGAATAATGCTGCTGTGGACATGGGAATATGAATATCTGTTTGAGTCCCTCCTTTTAGTTTCTTTGGATACATACTTAGGAGTGGAATTTCTTGGTCTGCATCTTAATGTATTTTTAACATAATATATCATGGTTATCATTCCAATTTAATACGTTCCTGATAATTATAGGTCTTTCTCATTCATTTTGTTGATTACTTTGATTCCCAGTGTATGTGTATAATTCATTTAACCCGTTTCTTCTTTGTCATCTTTAGGTTGTTTCCCCTTTTTGTTTTTTACCTTTTTTCTCTTTCTGCTATTCTGAACAAGGCTGCAGTGAAGGGGATATTCTTACTTTAAGCAATGTCTTATTTTTTAATTAAAACTGCAGTGTGAAAATACTGATTGAGCCTAGTCTTAGTAAGTATACCTTTTCAGTATCCTTAAAATTTATCTTCTCACAAACCAGATACTTATTGCTCTTCTGTTTTAGGCCCTCATGTTTTAACTCAGCTTTTATGGTGTCGGTTGTGTCTTGTCTACTTTGTCCTTCTCCTCATTTCCTTAGTATTATCCCTAGTTCCTGCTGGATAACTTTGTTATGCAACGTTGTCATGTTGTATTGTAATTCTTCACATATCCTTGTCCTCTTCTGGGTTCTGAGTCCTCTAGGAGGCTGTGCTTTGTATGTAGCTGACCTTCCTACTATGGAGAAATTTGCACATTCTTGTCAAGTTCCTACTACTAATAAACTGAAATGCCTTTGGTAAAAATTAACATACAGTTACAGAGGTTTTTTTTTTTTTTTTTTAATATGCATATAGGACTGACCTTAGTTCATTAGTGAAGGTGGTTCATTTTGGATGAAGAGAGAAAAAAGTTACTTTGAAACTTGTTAACATTTGGTACTATTAAGCCCTCCCCTATATATCTTTTGATACCATTAGAGCTTTCATATAGTCTTTCTTTTTTTTTCATATAGTCTTTTAAAGTTTTTTTTTCTCCTCAAGATCATATTCATGTATTCTGAGATTGTGTGAGGAGCTAGCCATACTACCCTTTTCTTGCATTTTAGCTATGTCTCCATTTTTTATTTTAGGAGCCTCATAAGAATGAGTTCTTTTTTTTTTTTTTTTAAGGATTTTTAAATTTATTTGACAGAGAGAGTGTACACGCAGGGAGAGCAGGCAGAGGGAGAGGGAGAAGCAGACTCCCGGCTGAGCAGAAAGCTTGACGCAGGAATTGATCCCAGGACACTGGGATCATGACCTGAGCCAAAGGCAGACGCTTAACGACTGAGCCACACAGGCACCCCAAGAATGAGTTCTTGAAATATAAATTGGATATGTCATTGGGAATTCAGTGAGGACAAATATAGCAGAAGATGTTACGATTGACATGACTTAGTCTTTAGATGCCAGCACATTGATGGTTCTAAGGAAGGGGGAGATTTTTTTCTACAATTTATGATGAAGACCACTGGCCTTTTTATGCCTCTCAAAAATCTATTGTTGTTGAAGTGTGTTGTCTGGTTCATAGCCTCTAGTCAGCTGCAACTTAAAGGCATCCTGCATGTGCTGATTCTCTTTGTATTTCTGGACTAATTTTATCTATTTGCATAACAGCTTATTGAACTTGGCAAGTAGTATAACTTGTTTTACTCTTTTGTTCCTGAAGATTCTTTCATTTAAAAGTGCATTGATCCTAAAAACTGCCCAAGGTTGCTAGTGGACATAGTTTGAAATCATTACATTGAAAGCAGAATCATTAAATACATAGTTAATTTGCTTATAGCTAGTTACTACAAACTTTTGGTAGTAGAACATTGTAGTGATGTATTTTTGTTTATTGCATTCTGCCAATGAGAGTTACTGTATTTCTAATATTATACTAAGTTATATGATGGAATATAGAAAGAAGGAACTTTAAATAGTTCAAATTATTTCCCTTTGGGGGATTTGTGGTGAACAATTGGAGTGTATACAATGTAATACCAGCATTTATTTTTACAGTTTTCAAAGTATTTCATGTAAGAGACATGGAAATTCCAACATGGAAAAGATAATTTGGATTAAGGGTATTAGAACAGGCTTAATTGTGTGTGTGTGTGTGTGTGTTGGGTGGGGGTGGTGGTGGTAGGAACTGAATTAATACCTGAAGGAAGTATAGGATTTGTTAGGTAGAGAGGAAGGGTGAGCATTTATGGGAGCAGCAGCATGACTAAGGGTGCAGAGGTAGGGATGAATACATTCCAACTTATTGATGGTAAGGATTGGGAGGGATGCCTGCCTGACAAGAGCAGAGGACTACTGAGGAGATTTGATAGGTTGTAGGGAATAGTGGATTGTAAGCCTTGGAAGCAGAGTGGAGAATTTTAAGCCCAGGGAGCTATATATCACTCAGGGCCCTGGCAGGAAATAAATAGAGTAGTTATTGAGGTTTGGGTAGAGTTAAAGAAAGCAACAAAAGATAGTGAAGTTCCCAAGGTCCAGCATTATCTGGAAGCCACTGATACTTTTAAGCCAATGGGGCCAAGAAGAGGAAAACTGAAGCCTGATGAGAGCGGAAACAATGAATGCCACGCTAGTGGATAGCACCTCTGGCTGTAGAGGAAAGGGTTCTGAGGTGGGGAGGGAGCCAGGGAAATAAGGACCACTTTCTTTTTCTTCTCATTCTCTGATTTCTTTCTAATGCCTCTCATTGGCCTGACCCACCTAGAAACCAGGGGAGTTTGGACAGTGTAATCCCAGAGGTCAGCCTCAAAAGGTATAAAGCAGAGGGAAGATAGAAGGAAGGATAGAGATTAAGTTTGTGTGGGGAGATTGGGGTCAAACAGAGAATGCCTAGCTCAGAACCCATTTTATTTATTTATTTTTTTAAGAGTTTATTTATTTATTTGGCAGTGATCACAAGTAGTCAGAGAGACAGACAGAGAGAGAGAGAGAGATGCGGAAAAGCACCCTCCCTGCTGAGCAGAGAGCCTGATGTGGAGCTCCATCACAGGACCCTGAGATCATGACCTGAGCTAAAGGCAGAAGCTTAACCCTGAGCCACCCAGGTGCCCCTGGAACCCATATTAAATTACTATACATGTGCAAGCAGATTAGTGTTATATTGAAAATGCTCTTGTAGGAAGATTTGGTTTAGTGGATTTTGAGGATCTTCTTAAAAAAAATCTCTTTCCAGGCAAAGTTTCAGCTTATAACAAAAAAGTCAGAAAGCAATCTCTTGTTCGATTTATCCTTATAGCCGCCCCCCCCATGGGCTATGTACTTAAAAAAATTTTTTTTATAGCCTCATTAGATCAGAATTCATCTATTACAGAGGGTTCCTGAGTCTCTGCAACAAGAGAGGTAGGATGACAGGAGCTTAAAGGAACAAAAGAGGGACAATACAGAGTACCAGTTTTGAAAAGCTTAAGTCTGGTGAATGGGTTAGTGTTAATGAAGACAAGTGCATAAAGAATGAATCAGGCAGAGGGTACAAATGTTATAATATGTGTAAACAAAGTGTTAATGAGAATTGAGTGTTCCAAGGAGGAAGTGATGAATTCTGTATTGGTGAATAAAGTGATTAAAACAGGAAAGACTTTATGGAGGAACTACTTTGAGATAGGCCTTTGAAGGAGAAATAAGGGTTGTGACAGGTAAAGATTAGATAAATGAGAGTAGTCCGTTACAAGGTATATAGCATGCACAAAAGCACAGAGGTGGGAAGTGTTTGGCTTTTTCAAGAGAGGGATTTATTTAGGGGAGTTGTGGAAGATGAAATTGTAAGGCAAACTTGGCTCCCTCTGGATGGACTTAAGCCCCCAGCAATGGCTTGTATTCAATTTCAAAGGAAATGGTAGAGCCATTGACTTCTTTATGGGCAATGATGAACTGGTTAGACCTGAGCTTTAAGGTTAATCTAGTAGAAGGAGGTGGCAGATACAGTGGAATGGGGAGACTTCTTGGGAGCCCATTGCAGTTTCCCAGGACAGATTATAAAGGCAGGGTGGGACCAGTGGGAGTTTTTTAAAAGAGTCTGAAGAGTGAAGGAAAGGCCTTAGTCAAAGATTATAGGACCATTTTGACTCTGGGTACTTGGGTGATGTATCAGTAGGAGCTGGTTTTATAAGGTATTGTAGGGGAGAGGGAAGGGAGCATGAGGAGTTAGGGAAGCTGGAAGTGATGGTGAAGTTAATTTTGGATATGGTGAATTGAGGGTGGGAAGCGATGACATTGTATTGAGCATCAGGCATTTGAAAACAGATTGCAGAGGTGCTGGCCAGAGGCATGTATTTGGGAGTATCTGTGTAGTGATAATGAGTTAAGCTTTAGCACTGAACAGAAATGGTTGATATTTAAATAAAGAAAGAAAGAAAGAAAGAAAAAAGAAAGAAAAATGAACAAATATTATAAAGAAAAAGAGGTTTCTGAACTTTAGGGCATTAAGTGGACAAGAGAAGGCCAGAGTATGTAAATTACTATTATTTGTCTGTTTATTCATCTGTTGATGGACATTTGTATTTCTAATTTTTTACTATTATGAATAAAGCTGCTTTGGACTTGGAGGTATATAAGTTTTTATGTGGTCATGTGTTTTCATTTTTCTGGGCAAATTTCTAAGGAGTGATATTGCTGCATATATAGTAAGTACGGTATGTTTAGTTTTTTATAATTAACTGCCAAACAGTTTTCAATTTTACATACCACTAGCAGTTTATGGGAGTTCTAGTTGCTTCACATCCTCAGCCATACTTGGTATTGTCTGTTTCTTTAAATTTAGCTACTTTAGTGCGTTTGTAAATAGTATCACTATAGTTTTAATTTGCATTTCTCTAATGATGAATATTGAGCATCCTATTTATGCTTATTTAGCCACTTATATAACTTTGGTGAAATGTCCAAATTTTTTGTCTATTTAAAAAAATTATGTTTTGTTGAGTTGTAAGGGTCCTTTTTCTGTATTCACAAGTCCTTTGTTAGATACATGTTTTGCAAATAGCTTCTTTCAGTTTGGTGTTTGCCTTTCATTTTCCTAACAGTGCTTTTTGAAGAGCAAAACTTTAATTTTGATAGAGTCTAGTGTATTGATTTTTTTGAGTCCTATTTAAGAAGTATTTGTCTAATCCAGGGCTACTAAGATTTCTTTCCTGCATTTTCTTCTGAAGATTCTTCCCCACCTTCCACCCTCCACCCAGAGAGAGACTGCTCATTTGTGCTTGGGGGGGTTGCGGTGCAGAGGGGGAGGGAGAGAGAATCTTAAGCAGGCTCCACGCCCAGCATGGAGCCCGATGCAGGCAGGGCTCAGTCTCAGGATCCTGGGATCATGACCCGAGCCGAAATGAAGAGTTGGTCACTTAACCCTTTGAGCCACCTAGGCTTCCCTCTTCTAGAGAGTTTTATGGTTTCAGCTCTTACATTTAGGTCTGTGAACCATTTTGAGTTGATTTTTGTATATGTTGTGAAATTAGGGTTGAGGTTTTTCCTATATGTATTTACAATTGTTTTGGCACCCTTTGTGAGAGGTTATCCTTTCCCCATTAAACTGCCTTGGCACTTTAGTTAAAAATTAATGGGGCCATATATGTGTGGGTCTGTTTCTGGACTTTCAGTTCTGGTCTGTTGATCTGTCTTGATACCAATACAGATGTCTTGATTACTGTAGCTTTATAATAAGCCTTAAGGTCACACAATGGAAATTCCTCAGTTTTGTTCTCTATCAAAATGGTTTTGCTCTTCTCAGTCCTTTGCATTTCTATCATGCAGATTTCTGATAAGGACTGTGAAAATTATTTTGTTGTTTTACCCAGTTGAAATTTAATGACTTAGTGATCTTGAGAGAGTGGCTGGGAGGAATGAATTTTATCATAGCAACAGGACTGAGAATGAACTGAGTTGGCAATTGATTGATTCAAACCTTCTGAGGTTTTGAATTTTCTAAAATTGAGAGTGATCTAGCACTTGTGAAACCACCATGTCAGTGGAAAGAGGCAGCATGATTTGGTAGTGGTTAAGTGATTGGGTATCAGACTGCTCTGGTTTGAATCTTTACTCTATCAATTGCTGGCAAGGTGACCTTGGGCAAACTATATTTGGCCTCCCTGTGCCTCCATTTCCTTTCCTTGCAAATCAGAATAATAAGAATACTTATTTTGGAGTTGTTCTGAGATTAAATAAGGTAATACATGTAAAGGTAATACATGTAAAGCACAGTGTTCAATGTGCTCATGAATGTTAGTTACTATATTGCTCTATTCAACTAGAGAGTGTTAGAAAGCTTCATAATTTGATAAATTCACTTGGAGGTACTATTTAGTCTACCCCCGTGCTCAAATCCTTCACTGTGCTTCATTTATTTCAGTTTTAGAAAGGTAGTGGTAGTGCTATTTGGTTTCTTTTCCAGTCCTTTCATCGTTTTTTCCAACCCTACTTTTCATTGGTGAATTTGGTAATTTATGTATGTAATTAAATCTGGATTTGTGCATTGGACCATGAATGGAAAAAAGAACAATTGGCTTTTAGTGGTATAAATCATTGCTGTAAATTAAACAAAACAAAACAAGACAACAGCAGTTTTTTTTTTCTTTGCCAGCGTTTAGCTGGTTCATCAGGATTGTGAATTGGTGGTTCTTGAATACAAGCGAAAATCCATTAGTTTGATTTGATTTTGTCTGTAGTTCTTTCCTTGCTGAATAAGCAGGTCTGCTTTCTGGTTTATTTAACTAGTTCTCGTTATTGATGTAGCAAAACAATTTGCCAGCAAACTCAGCAGGTCTCTTCTTTTTCTAAGTATGCTCACTTTGTAAATAGGGATAATAACCAAAAAAAAAAAAAAAAAAGCTTTTCCTTCTTATCAGCTGTTTAATTTTGTGCGGCTAAACACTGAAAATTTCTTTGATTTAATGAGAGCCAAAATCAGTCAGCCTAATGAAGCCCTCTAGAAAGGAAGCACTTGGGGCTTGGGTGGGGAAGGCTGGATCACCCAAGCCCCAAGTGCACTTAATTTTCAGTTGGAGTACTTTCCAGATGGGCTGTGTTCCTCCTGCACTTCTTTGATTAATGCTTTTGATAAATATCCTTACTGGTGTCTTTCTTTTATGAATCTTTAAATTCACTAATTTAG
Organism: Mustela putorius furo; assembly: GCF_011764305.1. Classification (NCBI taxonomy): domain Eukaryota; kingdom Metazoa; phylum Chordata; class Mammalia; order Carnivora; family Mustelidae; genus Mustela; species Mustela putorius. Next base: position 7,552,329 of record NW_025422045.1, on the reverse strand, counting down.
AACTTCATAAATTTATTTAGGTACGGATGTGGCAGAGGAGCGAATGACAAGTTCAGATTTCAGCATGTTGAATTTAAGATTCCTTTGGAACATCTTAGTGGGTATATCATGTTAGCAGTGGATATTCAGGTCTGGAGCTGAGGAGAGAGTGTTTGGACTATACTCATTAGCATATGAGAGGTAGATGAAAGCCTTGGGAGTAGCTAGAATCACTCCAAAAATTATATACAGTGAGAAGAAGAGACAGAAATGGACTGAAGATGGAATTCACATGGTCTGTCTGTGGCACCTGCACACCAGGAATTTGTTCTTTTGAAGTTCTTCCATTATATATCAGCTTAGAATAAGATAGTATCTGGGTTTAATTTGGATTCTGTGTAAATAATGAACTACATAGATGCAGATTGCTCAGCACAATTCAGCAAATATTTATTGAGGTCCCTCTATGTGCTTTACCTTTGCTAAGCACTGAGGATATAAGCATCTATGCCCTCGTGACATTATAGACAAATATGAGAGAACACGAACACGTAAGCACACAAATAGTATATAATTGCAAACTGAAAAATACTGAGAAGCTAAATATTGGCTACTCTGTGAGCATTTTAAAAGAAGGACGTGATTCTCATATGTGTGTATTTGGGTAGCTTCCCTGAGGAAGAGGCATTTTATTCAACTAGGTACCCAGTATATATCCCTGTACTGCTATTTAAACTGAGATCTCATGATTCGGTATTAACTGGGTGAAAGAGGGTGGGATGGAGAAGGCAGGCTCTAAGTAGAGGGAACTTTGTGTGGGAAGGTCCTGCAATAGAAAACAAGGAGCCTGATTCCTTCCAGAAATTAAACATCTCAGTTATAACTTATAGAAGGAGAGCAGGGGAGAGAGGTCAGCTCTTGGCCTTTTCAACTGTGGAGAGATTTTGTTCTTCTTTTTTTTTTTTTTTTAAAGATTTTATTTATTTATTTGACAGAGAGAAATCACAAGTAGATGGAGAGGCAGGCAGAGAGAAAGGAAGGGAAGCAGGCTCCCTGCTGAGCAGAGAGCCCGATGCGGGACTCCATCCCAGGACCCTGAGATCATGACCTGAGCCGAAGGCAGCAGCTTAACCCACTGAGCCACCCAGGCGCCCGAGATTTTTTTCTTTATTGTAAAACTATTGAAAAGCAAACTGACTTTTTAAACTTTTTCTTAAAAAAAATTAAACATACACATTAGTGGAAAGAATATTTCCTAACATCCATTTCTTTCAGCAATGTTTTGTAGTTTTCATTGTACAAGTTTCTCTCCTCCTTGGTTAAGTTAATGCCTCAGTATTTTACTCTTTTTGATGCTGTTATGATTGGAATTGTTTACATAATTTTGTTTTCAGATTGTTCATTATTAGTTATAGAAATGCAACTGGTTTGTGTGTGTGTTTGACTTTGTGTCCTGCTACTTTGCTGTATTCATTTATGAGTTCTAACTTTTGTATGTGTGTTTGTGTGTGTGTGTGTGTGTGTGTGTGTGTGTGTATAACTAGTCTGATTAGAACTAGTACTGTGTTGAATGGAAGTGGCAAAAGTCGACATTCTTGCTTTTGTTCTCAATCTAGAGTAAAAGCTTTTGCCATTGAGTATGATGTTTGCTGTGGGTTTTCATATATGGCTTTTATTATGTTGAGGTAGTTTCCTTCTGTTCCTAGTTTGTTGTTTTTCCCATGAAAAGGTGTTGAATTCCATCAAATGCTTTTTCTGAATCAACTGAGGTGAACTTGTGGTTTGTTTTTCCTGCATTTGGTTTCACAGAATCTTGAGCCACACTTAGGAATAGCTACTGAAACTTGCACTCAGAAATTCTCGGACCTCTTGCTTCTCCGCATTTTTAGTCTTGCTTGTGGCTATCCTTGTGAATGTAAGTACTTGCTATCACTTTCTGCTATTTTATTGTTTCATTACCTTCCATCTCCTGTCATCTCTCGAATTCTAAATTCTTTGCTTTCAAAGTCCCTAGTTTCTCATTAACGTGACCTCTGTTGCTACCCGTGGAGATTGTATTAACTTTCAAGGGCTTTCTGTATCATTGCCTTGTTTGAACAATATTATAATTTAGACACACTTAAGTTCTACATTTTTTGGTTCTTCCATACTTTTAGACTTTAGTTCTCTACTTTTACACTTGAGATTAGGGGCTAGGTATAGATATTATATGAATAGTAATTATATCTGTGATTGGAGATAATAATGGTAATGATAATAGCCACCATTTCCCAAAGATTAATATATCAGAACTGAACTTTAGAGAAAGGTATGTAAAAGTTTGTTTCTGTTGAATTACAGTTTATAATTTAGTTGTACAACTCCTAAGTTGAGTTTTAGTCCATCATCGACTGACTTGAAGTTAACTTGTATGAAAGTTACTCTTTTTTTTTTTTTTAAAGATTTTATTTATTTATTCGACAGACAAAGATCACAAGTAGGCAGAGAGGGCAGGCAGAGAGAGGAAGAAGCAGGCTCCCTGTGAAGCAGAGAGCCTGATGCGGGGCTCGATCCCAGGGTGCTGGGATCATGACCTGAGCCGAAAGCAGAGGCTTAACCCACTGAGCCACCCAGGTGTCCTGAAAGTTACTCTTTTATTAGTTAATATTATTTAAATGTAGGCATTAGTTGTAATTAGTTAATTTAACAAACAGTGTAATATATTAGGCTACATGGTAGGGAATTAAAATTGAATAAGATGGTGTCCCCATCTTGGGAAATACATTATCTATTAGGGTTAGAGTAAAAAATAACTCTGATTAATTATAGGTTAGAGTGAAAGGTATCCTATTAGAGACTTAGAATTAGTCTAATTTTCAAGTTCCTTGCATGGAAGAGGGTGGAAGAAGAACAACAGGAAAGTACCTGAATTCCTGAGTATAAGGAGGTGGTTGCTGGTATAAAGCAATTGGCCTTTACATGTAAGCCAATAGCATTTTGAGGTTTCAGACATGTGAGCAGATTTGTAGAAAGATGAAGGATGAACAGGAGTTGGGGAGAACCTGGTATCAGGGAGTTGGATAAGGAAGCTACTATAATGGGTCAGCATAGAGAGAATTTTCAATTAGATGTGCAGTTCTAACTCTAATTCCACTTTTGATGTGTGTGTTTTATACAAAACCAGGCAGTTCTTGAACACCATACTATTGGACCTGCAGTTTAACTCAATATGATGCTCTATACTTGGAGATAGGGTCAGGTCCCACAGGTTAAGGATTCAGTCCTCGAAGACTACTGTAACCTATGTCGTGTTAGATTGTTACCTGTACTTCTGACCAACTGGCTGTAGAGTGAGGGTTCCAGTGACCCCTCTTTGGGTTTGGTTAATTTGCTAGAAGGGCGCACAGAACTCAGAGAAACATTTTACTTCCTAGATTACCAGTTTATTATGAAAGGATATAACTCAGGAATAGCTAGATGGAAGAGATGTGTGGGGCTAGGTATGGGGGAAGAGAGAGAGTATAGAGCTTCCATGCCCTTTTGGAGCACGACACTCTCGAGTCTCTATGTGTTCACCAACCTGGGAGTTCTCCATACCGTGTTGTTGTTTTTTTTTTTTTAAAGATTTTATTTATTTATTTGACAGAGATCACAAGTAGGCAGAGAGGTAGGCAGAGAGAGAGAGAGGAGGAAGCAGGCTCCCTGCTGAGCAGAGAGCCCGATGCGGGACTCGATCCCAGGACCCTGAGATCATGACCTGAGCTGAAGGCAGAGGCTTAACCCTCTGAGCCACCCAGGCGCCCACCATACCGTGTTTTTTAAAGATTTTTCTTTTTATATAATTTCTGCATGCAACATGGGGTTTAAACTGACAACCCGGAGATCAAGAGTGGCACACTCCATTGACTGAGCCAGCCAGGGCCCCCACCACTTTTTTTGTGTGTGGAGATTGCATTACAAAGCATAATTGATTAAATCATTGACCATTGGTGGTTGAAGTCAGTCAGTCTTCAGTTCCTCTCCCCTCCCCAGAGGCCAGGGGGTGGGACTGAAAGTTCCTACCTTCTAGCCACAGTGATTGGCTCCACTGGACACTAGCCCCATCCTCAGATGTTTTCCAAAAGTCACTTAATTAATGTAGCAAAAGACACCTTTATTACTCTCATCACAGAAAATTCCAAGGGTTTTAGGAGCTCTCTGCTAGGAATGGGGACAACAACCAAGTAAATAAATATTTCTTAGTATAAATCACAATGTCACAGCTTTCATCCTTAGGCACTGAATACAAAGGTGAAGATGGGGCTGGCAATATCACATTTCTCCAAAAGAAATTCTTTGGTGGGGTAGGTTGGGGTTGCGGAGCTAGGGGTGTATATTTTGACAAGTTCTTGCCCTTGATTCTTACTCACATCTACCCTGCATGTAGAATTAATTTTTCAGGGGAGTGATACTATGGGGCCATGGAAATAGTGCTGGACTTCAGACTCTGGAGACTTGTGCTTAATCCTGATTCTTACGTTCACCTTTTGTATGATCTTGTCAAATGATGTAAATCCCCCACCCCAGTTTTTCAAGATCTAATCGTGGATCTAATATGCGGATAAGAGCACTGAAATAGGACTAAATTCAGTAGTTTCTAATGTAAATTTTTTTCATTTTAAAAATTAGATTAGAATTTAAAATTCACAAGCCTTTACTGTACACCTGTTAAATTTGAGATACTTTGTCATAAAAAACCATAAGAGAGTAACAGCATGAAACAAATATTTAAGTTTTAAAAAATTAAATAATTTGGGGGCACCTGGCTGGCTTAGTCCTAAGAGCATGTGTCTCTTGACCTCAGGGTTGTGAGTTGGAACCCCACATGGGGTGTAGAGATTATTTAAAGAAGTAAAAAACTTTAAAAAAATGAAATAATTTTGATGATACTGTAACCTAGTATAGAGTTTGTATTCTTTCCAGAAGTGGGTAGCCTGTAGTATGATCCAAATTTGTATGTTATTAAACATTTGGGTTTTGTTTTATTTTGGGGGAAGGTTATTTTAAATATAAAGGTCCATAGTATTTTAAACTTTTTTTTTTAAAGATTTTATTTATTTATTTAACAGAGAGAGAGAGATCACAAGTAGGCCGAGAGGCAGGCAAAGGGGGAGGAGGAAGCAGGCTCCCTGCTGAGCAGAGAACCCGATGTGGGGCTCGATTCCAGGACCCTGAGATCATGACCTGAGCTGAAGGCAGAGGCTTTAACCCACTGAGCCATCCTGGTGCCCCTATTCTAGCACTGTAATTTTTAATATATGGTAAGCCAGGACCTTTCTCAGTTTCCAGTTTTTTTTCCAGAGATCTATCTTTCTCTCCCCCTTTCTTTTTATTCCTTTTTAATTCCTATGTATTTATTTTTACAGATAATTTTAAACACTTTATCAAGTATTAGAAAAGTCCAGGGTGATTTTGGTTGATACTGAATTAATTTTATATGTTAATTGACCACCTAAAATATGGATTCTTCCAAATAACATTGCATAAGCTTTCCATTTATTAAAAGAATCTCTTTTGTTCTGCAGTAGAATTTTATGTATTTATTAATAAAATTTTTGCAGTTTTCTTGTTCAGTTTATTACTAGATATTTTATATTTGTTACAACTCTATAATTATTTTCTTGTTATATATTATATAATTCCTGGTTATTGTAGTTATTTAAAGATACTTTTGACTTTTTGGTTCTTGTAACTGTTTTTAATAGAATTTAGTCACATTTATAGTGGTGTATACTTATAAAGGATATTTAAGACTGGTTAGTAGTTTAGGCTTCTCTTGGGTTTTCCTTTAAAATTGAGAATAGGGAACTAATCCTGAGTTAACAAAGAATATTTTCTGGATGGGGGTGCCTAGGTGGCTTAGTTTGTTAAGTGTCTGACTCTTGATTTTGGCTCAGGTCATGACCTGATCTTGGGATTTTTGGATTGAGCCCCACCTCAGGCTCTGTGCTGAGCAGGGAGCCTGCTTAAGATTTTCTCTTACTTTTGCCCTTCTCACTCCCCCTCTCATGTGCTGTCTCACTCTCTCTTTAAAAAAAAAAAAAAAATTAAATTAAAAAAAATATATATTTATTTATTTATGGGTATGCTGATTGTAAAATCAGAAGGTACACTGACATCAATTCCATAAATAGCAAATATGAATGCAACTTACTTAAGCCTATTGGTTTATATATATATTTTTTTAAAGATTTTATTTATTTATTTGAGAGAGGAGAGAGCGCAAGCAGGGAGGAGATTGAGAGGGAGAAGTAGAGTCCCCACTGAGCAGGGAGCCCTATATGGGGCTCAATCCCAGGACCCTGGGATCATGACCTGAGGCAAAGGCAGATGCTTAACTGACTGAGCCACCCAGGAGTTCTGGTTTATATTATTAAAGAATACTCTTGTTTCTTTAAAGTTAAGTACTGTAAATGATTCTTTAAAGCCTGTTGTGGAAATAATATACCTAGTCCAACTTATTGGGGGCTCAGGGATGAGTTAAGGTAACCATCCAATGTAGAGTCTGATTTAGAGTTAAAATCAAATTGAATTGCAAAAAAGTTATAGTCACAGGTAGCATGATCAATTCCTTAGGTAATACAACTTCCAAACCTCTCATTATCCAGGTTACCCTCATTTTTGCTTTCACTTACATATACCTTTCTTTTAAGGAAGAACAAAATTTGAAATTTTGCCCAAATTCTGAGTCATAGTTTGTATAGCACTGAATGATAATAGCTTTGGCATTTGATATTATAAAGTCACTTTCATTGCAAATATGTTCTTTATTCTGGGTCAGGATGAGGTAAAAGGGCAAGAATAAGATTTTCATGTAGAGTCTTGAGTTTTGAAGTGTCCAGATGAATGTGTGCGTGCTGCTGCAATGTGCTGGTGCTTAGCACGCTCCCGGAAGTCCTTAATGAGGGTCTCTGAGAGGGCAGTGCTAGCACCAGGATGATTGTTGAGGATTGGCTTCGCTTTAGTAACTTTCTTCCCTTTGTCTAGTTCTGCCAAGATTGCAACTTCTATTTCTGTTTTGAAAACTTTGTCCTGAAGAGTTTGCAGCCATCTTCCCATTTTCTGTTTCAGCTGTGTTCGGGGCAGTTGGTGAGCGTGATCATGAGAGTGTGGGACCACCCCACAGTTGGATCATGTGACTACTTAGAGCTAGATACTTTTGAATTTTGATATTTATTTATTCTGTAATCAACTACCTCACTGTGATAACAATTTCTAGACTACTATATAATACTTATTTTTTTGTTCAATTGCATTATTGATAAAAGCGGTAAAAGTGGGCATTTGTATTTGACTCTAGGAACCAGTGCTGCCAGTGTTTTTCTTTTGTTTTGTGATATAAAATTTTTAATAATTTAAAAAGGAAACCTTGGGGCGCCTGGGTGGCTCAGTGGGTTAAGCCGCTGCCTCCTGCTCAGGTCATGATCTCAGGGTCCTGGGATCGAGGCCCGCATCGGGCTCTCTGCTCAGCCGGGAGCCTGCTTCCTCCTCCCTCTCTGCCTGCCTCTCTGCCTGCTTGTGATCTCTCTCTGTCAAATAAATAAATAAAACCTTTAAAAAAAAATAAAAAGGAAACCTTTATTCTTGCCTTATTATTAGATTTTTATTAGGAATGGATGCTGTATTTTATCAGCTGTTTTTTTAACGTCTCACAGTATAACATGGATTTTGTTAATGATAATAGATTTGCTCTGTTGCTCTATCATTATATTCCTCAAATAAACCCATTCAACATGTTACATGTTAACCTTTTAATATACAGTTCCACTTTGCTTGCTAATGTTTTAGTTGTGGACTTTTATAACTACCTTTATAGGGAAGCATTGCAATTGTATTTTTTGTGCTTTGTTGAGTTTTGATATTACTTTATTGGCTACTTAAGAAGAGCAAAGACTCTTTCTTCAATGCCCTGAAACATTTACAGTAGTTTTAAAAATTGTCTGTTTCCTGAAGGCATAAAAAGATTTCTTTCTTCAGACACCCACAGCTTGATTTTTGTTGTTAGTTTGTTTAAATCTCATTACTGATATATTTCACTAGTATCCTAACCATGTTATTCTGACTCTCTAATTCACTAAATTACTAGCCAGTTGGTTTTCTTCAAATGCAGCCTTCATTAAGGACTTTGAAATACCAGACACTGTGCTAGGTGCATTGTGGAATTTTCATCTTCCATATTATCAGTTTTGTCTCATTGTAGATTATAGAACCAAAAGGGAAGTCATTGGCTCATTAAATTTTTTTCTCACATTCTAAACTCAGGTTCTTTTTCTTACGATTTCATATGAACATTTTTATGGTTTCTAGTTGTTCTGATTCATTTCTGTTTAAATACTCTTGACTTTCTTTCCTGAATTTCCCTGAATTCACAATTTGATGAATCTGGGATGGCATCTTATAATTTTTTTTTGATCCCTCAAAGTCATTCTTGATGTATATTTGTTTGTGTATTTCTTGTATATTTGTGCACTGTTGATTCTATCTCCTTTGGCAACATATCCAAGTTCATTTTGGTGAAGTACTTCCTGCCATGTCATTTTCTTTTTAAAAATAATTTATTGAGTCAGAATTCACAAACACATAATTAACCATTTTAAAGTGAATCATTATTTGTTCTTAGTGCATTCACAGTATTTGCAACCACCATCTCTGTCCAGTTCCAAAACATTTTTAATTGCTCTAAAGTAAAACCCCTCCTACATTAAGCATTAAGCAGTTTCTCCCTATTTTCCCACTAGCTCCTGACCTACAACAACTAACTTTTTTTGTTTGTTTGTTTCTATTCATTTGTCAGTTCTGAACATTTCATATAAATAAAATCATACAGTGTGTGTGACCTGGCTTCTTCTGGCTTCTTCACTTAGCGTGTTTACAAGGTTCAGTCATGTTATAGCATATATTTGTTATAGCATATATTAGTACTTCATTCTTTTTTATGGCTGAATAATATTCTGTTATATAAATAACAGAACATTTTGTTTATTCATCTATTGATGAATTCAATGATGGTGACATTTGGGTTGGTTTTTACTTTTCCATTATTATAAGTAATACTGTTATCGAATGTTCCTGTACATGTTTTCCTGTGTACATATATTTTCAGTTTTCTTGAGTTTAGATATAGGACTGGAATTGATGGGTCACATGGTAACTTTTATGTTTAACTTTTTGAGGAACAGGTAAACTTCCATTTCTGTCTTTCCATTCATATTTATAATATTGAGTATCTTATGTTTTATCTTTTTCTTTCCTTGATTCGATTAGCTGATCACCCCCCCGTCGAGAATCACCTCTAAAATTTAGATATGAATCCTATTATTCTTTTGTCTGTCTTATTCATCAGTTACTGCTATATTTATTACTCAATTTTTAAGCTTATTTTTTTCTAATACTGAATTGAATTATTCATTGAAGTCTTACTTAGAAATGAAGTATTTTGGGGTGCCTGGGTGGCTCAGTGGGTTAAGCTGCTGCCTTCGGCTCAGGTCATGCATGGTCTCAGGGTCCTGGTATCAGTCTCGCATGGGGCTCTCTGCTCAGCAGGGGGCCTCTGTTTCCCTTCCTCTCTCTCTGCCTGCCTCTCTGCCTACTTGTGATCTCTGTCAAATAAATAAATAAAATCTTAAAAAAAAAGAGAAATCAAGTATTTTAAGTCTTTGTAGATTGCTTTTGGTCAACTTTGGCTACATTTTGTTGATAAATTATGTTTTTTATATACTTTTCTAGAAATTGTGAAATCCTTTTTCTTCTTCCCCTTTTTGTTTAAAAAATTGTAGAAGAGCATTTCTAAAAATTTGACTTTTTCTTTGTTTTGGTTTCCGTTATTTAAAAATGGAGTTTTAAGATTTGGTTTGGTAACAAATGCACATATATGAAATTCAGAAGGTCATGCAGTGTAAAGTAAGTATCTTTCCTATTGGATATCCAGAAGATATCCAAATGATCAATAAATATAAAATGTTCAAATTTATTAGTAATTGGGAAAATTGAAATTAGTGCAACATCGTATGCCTTTACAGCTATCAAACTTGCAAAATTAAAAAGAACAAAGATTACATATAGGTTGCAGGAAGGGAGGAGGTAAGGTACTCTAATATCCTCTGCACAATGTGGTGTTTTTGTTTTTGTCTTTTTTAAACAATGTGGGGCTTGAACTCACAATCCTGAGATAAGAGTTGAGCTGATATCAAGAGTTGGATGCTTAACTAACTGAGCCATTCAGGTTCTCCTCCCCTGCACAATGTTGAATAATTACTAAATGAAGTGGGAGGAAGCTTAGGTTTTGTTTTCCCCTTCCCAAGTACATACTTTCTGAGTAATGAACATAATTAAGCATAGTAATGATAATCTTGAGAAGGGAAGTGTCATCAGATTTTATATTTAGAATTTATTTATTTATTTATTTATTTTTAAAGATTTTATTTATTTGTCAGAGAGAGCGAGCGAGAGTGAGCACAGGCAGACAGAGTGGAAGGCAGAGTCAGACGGAGAAGCAGGCTCCCTGCGGAGCAAGGAGCCCGATATGGGACTCGATCCCAGGACGCTGGGATCATGACCTGAGCCGAAGGCAGCTGCTTAACCAACTGAGCCACCCAGGTGTCCCTTATATTTAGAATTTAATAAGGCATATTGACAAATAGGAAACTCCTTTTTTTTTTTTTTAAGATTTTATTTATTTATTTGACAGAGAGAGAGGTCACAAGTAGGCAGAGAGGCAGATAGAGAGAGAGGGGAAAGCAGGCTCTCCACCAAGCAGAGAGCCGGATTCGGGGCTCAATCCCAGGACCCTGGGCCTAAGGCAGAGGCCCTAACCCACCGAGCCACCCAGGCGCTTGGAAACTCCTTTTAATTAGTCTAGGATCACTATCACTTGAGCTCTTTCTTGAAGATTACCTATATCATGACAATAAAATGCCCTTAAGTATTTGAGGATTTTTTTTTAGTACGAACTGTTATGACTTCCATTTTGCAGACTTAGTCCCCACCTCCCTTGCAATAATTTATGATGAAAATCTCAAATATGGGGCACCTGAGTGGCTCAGTGGGTTAAAGCCTCTCTGCCTTTGGCTCAGGTCATGATCCCAGGGTCCTGGGATTGGCCCCCATAGGGCTCTGCTCAGCAGGAGGCCTGCTCCCCCCCCCCTTCTCTGCCTGCCTCTCTGCCTACTTGTGATCTCTGTCAATTAAATAAATAAAATCTTTAAAAAAGAAAAAAAGATTATTCCCTGCCCTTAAAAAAAAATCTCAAATATATAGCCAAGTTGAAAGATTATTAAATGAATTGAGATTCTGCCATTAGTCTTTTAATATATATATATTTTTTAAAGATTTTATTTATTTGACAGAGAAATCACAAGTAGGCAGAGAGGCAGGCAGAGAGAGAGGAGGAAACCGGTTTCCTGCTGAGCAGAGAGCCCGATGCAGGGCTTGATCTCAGGACCCTGGGATCATGGCCTGAGCCGAAGGCAGAGGCTTTAACCCACTGAGCTATTCAGGCGCCCCTTTTAATATTTTTGTTTTACTGCATACCTATTCATATATATGGATATGTATAAAGAAATATTACACATCAATGCATCTTATTTTTTGACTCATTACAAAATAAATTATAGTTATCAGTATACTTCTCCCCAAATATACTTCTGTTTGCATATCAAATAGAGTTCAGTATTTACTGAGGTAAAAGTCACATTCAGTGAAATGTAAAAATTTTAAATGTGTGTTTATTGAGTTTTGATAAATGCATATGCCTGGGTAATTCAATATTATCATCACCCTAGGAAATTCCTTCATGTTCCTTCCCAGTTTATTCATGCTCTCACCTTCTAGGGGAAACCATATTTTTATTTAAGTCTTTTTGTGGACCCGTGTTTTCTTCTCGGCAAACCCCTAGGAAAACAATGGTTAAGTCATTGAGTAGAGATTAGTTTTAGTTTTATAAGAAAACTATTAGTTTAGTTTTATAAGAAACTACCAGTGCTTTTTCCCATTCACAGTCCTGCAAATAATTTGTGAGAGTTTCGATTGCTCTACATTCTTGCTAACATTTGGTGTTGTCAGTCTTTTTTTTTTTTTTTTTTTTTAATTTATTTGACAGAGATCACAAGTAGGCAGAGAGAGTTGGGGGAAGCAGGCTCCCTCCTGATGCGGGGCTTGATTCAGGAACCTGAAATCATGACCTGAGCTGAAGGCGGAGGCTTTAACCCACTGAGCCACCCAGGCGCCCCTCTATTTGTTTTTTTAATGTGCATTTTCTGATGACTAATGATGTCGAGAACTTCTCTTGTACTTATTGGCTATTCATATATCTGCAGTGAAGTTTTGTTCAGTCTTTTGACCATTTTGAAAATTAAATTGTCTTTTTATTACTGAATTATAGGAGTTCTTTATGTACCTTGGATGCCAGTCCTTTGTGACTATTTCATCCCATAGGACTTAATTTTTAAGTATTTTTTTTAATATTCCATTAGCCACTTCATAGTACATCATTAGTTTTTGATGTAGTGTTCAATGATTCATTAGAGTACTTTTTTAAAAAACAAATTCTTACATTGTATTTACTATGTGTTGGAATACAGCAGTAAACAAAATATACAAAAACATTTCTGCCCTTTTGGAGTCACTGTGGTTCCTCCATATAGCCATGGAGACTAGCAGGAAGGTTCCTTCAGTGATCCAAGAGATGATGGTTTGGGGTACGGTTTTAGCAATAAAGGGGGTGAGAACTGTTTGGATGCTGGATGTATTTGAAAGTAGCACTGACTAATTTGGAGTGTAAGAAGGAGGAATTAGTGGTGACTCTCAAGGTTTTTGGCCAAAGGAGCTAGAAGGATAGAGTTGCCATTTATTGACATGAGGAGGTCTACAGGAACAACAGATTTGTGTGGTCATTGGTGGATTAGGAATTCAGTTTTGAGTATGTTGAGATGCCTATTAGATATCTATACGGCAAAGTCAAGTGGGCAATTGTATATATGAGTATGGAATTCAGGGAGGAGGTCTGGGTTGAAGATAAGAATTTGGGGGTGATCAGCATGTAAAACCCACTGTTATGCTGACAGTGGGACCAGAATCTGAAGGGAAAAGGTATGCAAATCACTAATTTTATAATAAACTTTATGTGGGGTTAATTTTAGGTTTACACAAAAGTTGCAAAAATTATACAGAGTTCCTATATGTGTCCTTCACCCATTTTTCCTTAATATTAGCATCTTATAACTAATAGTACATTTATGAAAGCTAAAATACTAACATTGGTACATTCCTGTTAATTGAAGTTCAGACTTTGTTTCACCAGTTTGAAATCGCTAATTGTAAGTGTAAGGTGGAGGTTCAGAAACATTTTGTGAATCACCTATATAAGTTTTTGACTGCTTTTTCATCTCTCTTTGTAGAACTAATGGCTGAAGAGTAAACCAACATGGCAACTATGGTTCCACCAGTGAAACTGAAGTGGCTTGAACACCTCAACAGCTCCTGGATTACAGAGGATAGTGAATCTATTGCTACAAGAGAGGGAGTTGCTGTTCTGTATTCTAAACTGGTCAGCAATAAAGAAGTAGTACCTTTGCCCCAACAAGTTTTGTGCCTCAAAGGACCACAGTTGCCAGACTTTGAACGTGAGTCTCTTTCAAGTGATGAGCAGGACCACTATTTGGATGCCCTTCTTAGCAGCCAGCTAGCACTAGCGAAGATGGTATGTTCAGATTCCCCATTTGCTGGGGCACTTCGGAAACGACTCCTTGTACTCCAGCGTGTCTTTTATGCACTTTCTAATAAATACCATGACAAAGGCAAAGTGAAACAGCAGCAGCATTCCCCAGAGAGCAGCTCTGGTTCAGCAGATGTCCATTCTGTTAGTGAACGTCCCCGGTCAAGCACTGATGCACTTATAGAAATGGGTGTTCGAACTGGTCTAAGCTTATTATTTGCACTTCTGAGACAAAGCTGGATGATGCCTGTGTCAGGACCTGGTCTTAGTCTTTGCAACGACGTTATTCATACTGCAATTGAAGTTGTCAGCTCTTTGCCACCATTATCTTTAGCAAATGAAAGCAAGATTCCTCCGATGGGTTTGGACTGCTTATCACAAGTGACAACATTTCTTAAAGGAGTAACTATTCCCAATTCTGGTGCAGACACTTTAGGTCGCAGATTAGCTTCTGAGCTGCTACTTGGTTTAGCAGCTCAGCGAGGCTCTTTGCGGTATCTTCTTGAATGGATAGAAATGGCTTTGGGAGCTTCAGCGGTTGTAAATTCCATGGAGAAAAGCAAACTACTATCAAGCCAGGAAGGAATGATCAGCTTTGACTGCTTTATGACTATATTAATGCAGATGAGGCGTTCTTTGGTATGTACTATAAATTTTTCCTTAAATTAATCTGTAATACACCATCTCATTCCTCTTTTGACTTCTTTTATTTACTGCTCCCCAGTACCAGGAGTTGGGAGAGAAGAGAGGTAACTTTTGTTGTGTGCCTGCTACCAACCAGGTGCTTTATATGTACTGTCTGAGTCAATTATCATGTTAATATGTGAGGTCGACATTATTTATCCTTATCTTAAGAATAAAGAAACTGTGGTAGTTTTCCTAAATTTACACATCTATTTGGCAAAATAACTGGAAGTAAAACATACACTAATTAAGCACTTATGGGGCAGATGGCTGTGTTAACTAAAACTAATTCTTACAACCTCAAGTCTGTACACAAAGCCCATGTTTTTTCTGACTACTGTATATGGCTTTTACTGTGTTTGTGTTAAGTTGATTTTTCCCGTGAAGGCCTACCTTGAAGTTTATAAACTATAGTAAGGAAGTAGTAAAATATAAGTTTATATTGTTGGATTTCTACTTTTCTTTCCATTTACCTCTTTTATTCTGGGACAAACACACCTCGTGAGAAGGGGCCTCCCTCCATAGCCTCTGTGGTTATACCCTGTAATACAGTTCTTTATTGTGATGAGGGTACCCCAGAAAACTAGATTGCTTTCCACAGAATTCTGGATCTATTCTGGGCAAGAATCTTGGATATTTGATTTAGTTTAGTTCTCCTAAAGTCATCACAGGCCTATATTAGATTGAATTTAATTAAATCTCAGATTGGCTTTTGGAGAAAGGAATGGTTATTAATTGAAATTTACGTTTATGATTCCTTCTTACACAGTAAGCGATAGAGTCTAATACTCTTTCTCTCCAGAACCCACTTTTTTTTTTTTTTTAAGATTTTATTTATTTATCTGACAGACAGAGAACCCAAGCAGGCAGAGAAGCAGGCAGAGAGAGAGAAGGAAGCAGACTCCTTGCTGAGCAGAGAGCCCGATGCGGGGCTTGATCCTAGGACTCTGAGATCATGACCTGAGCCGAAGGCAGAGGCTTTAACCCACTGAGCCACCCAGGCGCCCGAACTCATTTTTTTATACTTTACAGTGTTGTCTGAGAATTCAGAAAATAGGTATATCCTCTCCCAGTACTCTGGATTCCAACCCTGCCTTAAGTTTCTCTACCCTGAACAACTGGGACAAAGCTTACCCCAAGCTAAAAGTTAAAGGGAAAGACACATAACCATCAACTGAGTACCTGATGTAAGGACTAACAAAAATGAGTTCAATCCTTTATTTTTATTTACTTGTGTGATTCTTAACCTTCACTAATGATACACTTGCAGTAATGGTGTTTGAATGGGAGTTCACAAAATACTCATTAACATATTTAAATAAAGAGAGGGAAATAATGTCAATGTATATCTCTGAATTCTGAAAGAATAAACAATAATAAAAACACCATTGGCCTTTGATGTCAGCAGGTGTTTATTTAACACTGTGTGCCAGATACTGTTTGGCACTGAGTTTAAAAGGTAAATGAGTGGTGCCTGGGTTGCTCAGTCAGTTTAGTGTCTGTCTTCAGCTCAGGTCATGATGCCAGGCTTCTGGGATTGAGCCCTGCATCACATTGGGCTCTCTGCCTATCGGGAAGCCTGCTTCTCCCTCTCCCTCTGCTTGCCACTCCCCCTGGTTGTGCTCGCTCTAAGAAATACATAAAATCTTAAAACAAAAACAAAAAAGAAATGGTAAATGAGCTTTGTAGCATCCATGCCTTCAGCCAGCTCACAGTTTAAAGAAAGACAGATACACAGACATTTCAAATAAATGATAAAGGGCTATAGTAGACATCTGCAGTAGGAGGAGGTGGTGAGACCCAGGAAGAGAACTGGAGGGAAGGGGTAGAAAATGTCTTGTGGAGGAATGATCCCTGAGCTTAGTTGAAAAGTAGAAAGAATTTGCCTGCAAACATGCAAGTGTGTGAATGTGGGGAGTTGGAGAAGATTTTGGATGAGAGGACCAGAGTTCACAAGGTGACCAAGGTGTAGGAGAGCAACCCTCTGGATGGATGGATGGGGTAGTACGGGATGAGGTGAAGACAGGGCCTTGTATCTCGTACTGTGGGGTGCTGAGACCCATTCCTGTAGGCAGCAGGGAGTCACTGCTACACAATTTTAAGTAGTGTAAAACCAGATAGCAAGAATATATGGAAATGTACTCCATCTAGTCTTATGTCCTTCTCAGAATATCTTAAAAAGACAAATGTGAAAAAAAAAAAAAAGGTTTACCATTATTTTTGATGGTAGGTGCTTAAGAGAGGGAGGTAATTAAGTGACAACCTATGAAACCATGAATTTATGTTATTTTAATTTCCATTTATTTTTAGACCATTGAAATTCCTATGTTAACAGTTTATAAAGTTATACGTTTAATGTACTGTATTTCCCAAAATTTGGGGCTTTTTTTTGTGCTTGCTTTGGCAGTACATATACAAAAAAAAATTTGTTTTTTAAAAATGCCTAGGTATAGTATTATTTTCTTTTTGACATTAAGAATTCTGTGTACAGATTTGGTTTTAGAGATGTCTTTAATCCTTACTGACTGTGGTGGCATAGTCTTACTTTAACTACATTATCCTCTAACTTTATCCTTTTTTATTTTATTTTATTATTTTTTAAAAATTTCTTTTCAGGGGTGCCTGGGTGGCTCAGTGGGTTAAGCCGCTGCCTTCAGCTCAGGTCATGATCTCAGGGTCCTGGGATCGAGTCCTGCATCGGGCTCTCTGCTCAGCCGGGAGCCTGCTTCCCTCTCTCTCTTTCTGCCAGCCTCTCCATCTACTTGTGATCTCTCTCTGTCAAATAAATAAATATAATCTTAAAAAAAAAATTTCTTTTCAGCATAACAGTATTCATTGTTTTTGCATCACATCCAGTGCTCCATGCAATCGTGCCCTCTCTAATACCCACCACCTGGTTCCCCCAGCTTCCCACCCCCCACCCCTTCAGAACCCTCAGATTGTTTTTCAGAGTCCATAGTCTCTCATGGTTCACCTCCCCTTCCAATTTCCCTCAACTCCCTTCTCTCCATTTCCCCTTGTCCTCCATGCTATTTGTTATGCTTCACAAATAACTGAAACCATATGATAATTGTCTCTCTCTGCTTGTCTTAATTCACTCAGCATAATCTCTTCCAGTCTCATCCAGGTTGCTTCAAAAGTTGGGTATTCATCCTTTCTGATGGAGGCACAATACTCCATAGTGTTTATGGACCACATCTTCCTTATCCATTCGTCCATTGAAGGGTATCTTCGTTCTTTCCACAGTTTGGCGACCATGGCCATTGCTGCTATAAACATTGGGGTACAGATGGCCCTTCTTTTCACTACCTCTGTATCTTTGGGGTAAATATCCAGTAGTGCAATTGCAGGGTCATAGGGAAGCTCTGTTTTTATTTTTTTTAAAAGATTTTTTCTTTATTTATCTGCCAGAGATCACAAATAGGCAGAGAGGCAGGCAGAGAGAGAGGAGGAAGCAGGCTCCCTGCAGCGCAGAGAGCCCGATGTGGGGCTCGATCCCAGGACCCTGGGATCATGACCTGAGCCGAAGACAGAGGCTTAACCCACTGAGCCACCCAGGTGCCCCGGGAAGCTCTGTTTTTAATTTCTTGAGGAATCTCCACACTGTTTTCCAAAGTGGCTGCACCAGCTTGCATTTCCACCAACCATGTAAGAGGGTTCCCCTTTCTCCACATCCTCTCCAACACATGTTGTTTCCTGTCTTGCAAATTTTGGCCATTCTAACTGGTGTAAGGTAGTATCTCAATGTGGTTTTAATTTGAATCTCCCTGATGGCTAGTGATGATGAACACTTTTTCATGTGTCTGATAGCCATTTGTGTGTCTTCATTGGAGAAGTGTCTGTTCATATCTTCTGCCCATTTTTTAATATGATTTTCTGTTTTGTGTGTGTTGAGTTTGAGGAGTTCTTTGTAGATCCTGGATATCAACCTTTTGTCTGTACTGTCATTTGCAAATATCTTCTCCCATTCTGCGGGTTGCCTCTTTGTTCTGTTGACTGTTTCCTTTGCTGTGCAGAAGCTTTATCCTTGAAGGCTATGTTCCAGGACCCCCAGTAGAAACCTGAAAGTGCAGATAGTACCAAACCTTATATGTGCTATGGTTTTTCCCCTACATATATACCTCTGATAAAGTTTAACTTATAAAGTAGGCACAGTAAGAGATTAACAGTGACAATAAAATAGAGCAATTATACCAATATACTGTAATAAAAGTTATGTAAATGTCGTTTCTCTTTCAAACTGCACTCACCCTTCTTGTGATGATGTGAAATGATAAAATGCCAATGAGATGAAGATGAAGTGGGGTGAATGAATTGGCATTATGACCTAGTGTTAAGCTATTACTGACCTTCTGATTATGTGTCAGAAAAAGGAGAACCTGCTTCTGGACTGCTATTGACCTTGGGTAGCTAAACCACACAAAGTGAAACTGGATTTGGGGGGTGGGGCGTACTATATTGACTGTATTGGGCAGAGCAGAAGTGAGTGACCGTGTTTTAAGGTTGTTTTATTGGTTTGTTATTTTTAAATTTAGCAAGAATTTATTAAAGATTTCTTGTATTTTCTTTCTCTGTTCACGTGCTGCAAATTAATAATCACTGCTACCGGTTTTATTTTCTTACTGTATATTAGAAATTGTGCTAAGCATGTTTTGTACATAACTCTAGTCTTCCCAATAGCCCTAAGTAATATCAGCATTATTCCTGTCTAAGAATAAGGAGACTTATCCTTCATTCACATATCCAGTAAGTGATGTGGCCTGGATTTAAACCCATGTCTGTCTGTCACTCAAAACTTCATGCAGTTTTTAACATTTCCTTCCATACTGTAGAAAAGCATGAGAAAGGGGATTATGATGGCTCTGGTACCAGCTCCCAGGATGGCATAGCAGGCTATTGTTCCACATCTACTTTTGATTTGGTGATTGCTAGAGATGGCCTTTTAGATAATGGAGCCACAGATTACAATTGTTTTTCTCAGAAGTATTACACAACTAGTTATGGAATTTGCAGAGTCTGTACTCCTGAGTGTTTGCTGGTATGGCAATACCTTGTATGTCCAGTACTAGTTAATTTTGAACACTTAGCTTAGGAACACTTAGGAGGTATGACTCCACACCTACACGTGGCTCTCTTTAGTCTTACTACTCAAAAAGTGAGCCTCAGATGGCAGCACTGGCATATCCTGGGAGCTTGTTGGAAATGCAGAACCTTAGGCCCCATCTATATTTACTGAATTGGAATTTGTATTTTAATAGTCTCTAGATAATTTATGTCCACATTAAAATTTGAGAAACACAACCTTAAACAGA
This sequence comes from Mustela putorius furo, assembly GCF_011764305.1. Classification (NCBI taxonomy): domain Eukaryota; kingdom Metazoa; phylum Chordata; class Mammalia; order Carnivora; family Mustelidae; genus Mustela; species Mustela putorius. Next base: position 7,532,625 of record NW_025422045.1, on the reverse strand, counting down.
TAAAAAGAAAAATTGATTTGGCAGTAGCAGGTTAGTACCTGATAAACTAGCCATGAATTAAATAGCCAACATATACATTTGTTTCATTTCTTCAGAATCATGTTAATTAAAATAGTTTGAACTGATAAAATCATATAATCTTAGAGTTAGATGGGATCTTATAGGCATCTAGCCCAACCTCCTTTCCATAGTAGAAGATAAACGTTTTTATGGTATATCTGCCAGTTTATCATTTAGAATAAAAATATTTTTACAGTATAGTATCCATTGAAAAAAGCCACTGATGAAAATTTCATGATTACAGGATTGCTAAATCAGAGAAGGAACTTGACATTTGTGATCTAAAGATTTAAGGATTTGGGAATTTGAAGGAGGAGTGAGATCAAGTTCACTTTCTGCTTTGTCATTTGTCAATGACAGAATGATTTCTGGTCACAGCCATTGACCCCTATTCTGGAGAGTCCCAGAACAGTGCTATGATTCCTCATCTGTGATAGGAAAAAGATGCTTTGTTGCTAAAGAAGTCAGGTAGCTACATGAATTGAATTGTGGGCCTTCAGTTTTACTGGAACTAAGAAGGGAGGAATGGACTTTCTGCTGCTCTGGTCAAGGTCATCACTCAAGCTGGCTATGTTCTACTTGCCTGTATCCTCAGGGACAGATGGGCAAGGCAGCTCCAGGAGAGTAGAATATTTCCTGGGGGCTCCTTTATTGGATATTGGCCAGCCAAAGAACATGTAATTGGCAAAATTCTGCCTCCTTGTCTATTTCTAGGCAAGCCCTATGTTGAATAAACAGTCATTGAGGGATTGACACGTAATTTACTGTTTCACTCAATAGCTCCATCTTTTCTAGCACTTCTCTGTAAAAGTTGGTTTCATGACCTAATGTTAGGATTTGAGATTAGCATGCATACTCATATATACAGTTCCTCAGATACTTCCGTGGAATATTTAAGTGATTTTAATATGTATGTTTCTCTCCTGAAACTGTAGGGTTCATCTGCTGATCGGAGTCAGTGGAGGGAACCAACCAGAACATCTGATGGCTTATGCTCACTCTATGAGGCAGCTTTATGTCTCTTTGAAGAGGTATGTAATAATCATGGCTTTTACATTTAAAATTACTTTGTATTAAAATGCTATAGCACGAAAATAATTATTCAGTGTTTGAAAAGGATGCAGAAGTAAGTAGCATCAGTGGTTTCCACTAAAAAGTGGAGCTAGGGTATCTGGCATCAGGAATGGGAAGGAGACATACTTTTCAGTGTATACCCTTTTATTCATTTTGAGCTTTGTATCATGTGTAGGTAACTTTAAAAATTTTTTAATAAAAACAGATACAGAAAAACACACAAATGTCAGGCTCAACAAATTGTTATAAAATAAATATCCTTCGAATCTGTACCCGGGTAAAGAAATAAAACTACCAACCACTCTGAGTGGCTCTTTCATGTCCTGGTCTTAACCCCTGTCCTCCTTCCCTAAGCAACCACTATCCTGACTTTTAGAGTAATCACTTCCTTGCGTTTCTTTTATCATTGTGTCACCCAGGTGTGTATATCTAGACACTATGGTGCAGTCTTGCCTATTAAAAAAAAAAAAAAAGGGGCGCCTGGGTGGCTCAGTGGGTTAAGCCGCTGCCTTCGGCTCAGGTCATGATCTCAGGGTCCTGGGATCGAGTCCCGCATCGGGCTCTCTGCTCAGCAGGGAGCCTGCTTCTCTCTCTCTCTCTCTGCCTGCCTCTCCATCTACTTGTGATTTCTCTCTGTCAAATAAATAAATAAAATCTTTAAAAAAAAAAAAAAAAAGATGTCTTTTAACTCTCTTAATCTATAGGTTCCCCTCCATTTTTTTTCTTTCCATCAGTGTTTTTCTTTAGAACCTAGGCTTTTTGCTGATTGATTATGCATAATGCAGTTCACTATTTATTTTCTGCAAATTGGCAGGTGGATCTAGAGGCTTATTTGATCCCTTTGGCAAGACTATACATGGTTGTATGATTTTTCATCAGTTTCCTTCTAGGTATCTCTGTTATTGTGGTATTAGCAACTCTTGATGTTTAATGATTAATTCTAGGTGGTTGGTTGCAAAATGTTGATATTTTAGTTGTATCACTCCTCTTTTGTTCATTGGAATGTTTTTATAAAGTTGATACCCTTATCAATTATTTGGTTACTCTGTTTCAGTTCATGTAAGAAAGGCTGAATAAGTGCTTGATTATGTCTGTTCAGTTTTTAAAAATTTGAACACTGATTTTATAAACTAGTGTTCAGTTTAATGAATTGGTCTGTCATCCTCCAAAGTGGACCAGTTGATTTCATTTGAAAAATGTTATGAACCCATAGACTTAAACCTGTTTGAGTTTTAACCCATTAAATTATTATCAGTAGTGGAGCTCATATTATTTCATCTTTGGCCAATAGTCTTTTAAGGTAGTAGTCTCTTCAGGGTGGTTCCTAAGTTCTTTTTTTTTTTTTAAAGAGATATTTATTTGAGAAAGAGAGAGTGTAAGCAGGGAGAAGTGCAGACAGAGAGGAGAGAAAACTCAAGCAGAATCCCTGCTGAGTACAGAGCCCCAGATGGGGCTCAATCAATCTCACAACCCTGAGATGATGACTTGACCCGAAACCAGGAGTTGGATGCTCAACCAACTGAGCCACCCAGGCGTCCCCTAAGTTCTTTTGATATAGGCCTAATAATCTTTCATAGCTTTCTTGCTCTGTGACACATCAAATTATTCCAGACTCATCTGTCTGCATCTGCTTATATTTTGGAGTTATTGGAGTTACCTTGTCACCTAGTTTTGTTGTGAATGTTAAGTGTGGAGTTGAAGTTTGGCCATGTAGTTGTTCCGTGTAGTGAATCAGTGTGTTTAGAAAATGGCATTGCTGCTGCTGTTATCTTCCTAGATTTCTGCCCTGCCCCCGCTCCAGTTTTTAAACACACATTTCTAAGCCCTATAAGTAATTTTTTTTTTCTATCTTGCTCATTTTTGGCGGAATGTGGAGTGGAGAAGAGCTGGGATTTATCATAAAACTTATTACAGTAATAGATCTTCAGATTAAAAAATTCTAACACTCTTGGCCCACTACCCTCTCTTGTCTCCAGCAAAATTTCAGATCTCTTATTAGGGACTAGCAGCCTTCACTTACATGTATTTGTGTGTCCTCATAACCATCCTTATGTTCACTGCAGAATGTTGAACACACATGTCATTCTGTTGTTTTGGATGATTATGACTAAATGATTCTGACTAAAATTATTCTGTCCCCTTCCATTTAATGGGCTTTTGAAGGTTGACTTTTGAAGGTTTTCCTTCTCTTGTTTTGGTTGAGCAAAAAAGAAAACCCCACAAAACACTGTAAGACAGACAAAAAAATTGACAACAGCTGTAGTCAGAGTTATTTATTTATTTATTTATTTAATTTATTTTTTAAGTACTCTATTCACCCAGCATGGGGCTCTGACTCACGACCCTACCAGAGTCATACGCTCTACTGACTGAGCCAGTCAGGTGCCCCAGAGTTAGTATTTTTATTATATCGAGTTCGTATAAGACAGTTAAAAATCCATTAAGCCTTACTAAGTAAATAGGCAAAAGTTAGTGGTAAACAAAGAAAGAAAAACTTTAGTTCTGTTAATAATAACAAAATGTCAAGTTAAAATAATGCATCCTCTTTGATCCCACTTAAGCCTTTGCAAAAAATTAAAAGCATAATATGTGTTATTGGTATGGATGTGGTGAGACTGGTACTCTCGTATAGACGTATTCCTTGGTTAGGGCAATTGAAATGGCCACCCTGGGGCCTATCCTTTTGGCAGGGCTGTGGGGGGCAGCAGGTAGAGAAGTATGGTTTTTAAAAATGTATTATGAATAGCAACAGACTTTACCATTACATTCAACACAGGTGGTAAATAAGCAATGATTTTTATTTTATTTTTATTTTATTTTATGATTTTTATTTTATATGTACATAAAATGTACTGCTGGTGATACCTAGTAGCACCGTTTTGGAAAGCAGTTTTCTAGAGTATGTTTCAAGAATCATAAGATGTTGTTGTTTTGGGATAGAGTAGCCTCATTTTTGAGCTTCTCTACTTAAGAAGTAATGAAAAAGGTAGTAACAACTATGTTCTTAAAAATGGCTTGTGTAACAAAAAGACTCTAAATGTCTTGTTTAAAAGAAAAGGGTTAAATAAACTGGGGTTTTTACATAGATGGAAAATTATCAGTTCATTCATGAAGATAAGTTAGCTGTGGAAAATTTTGTCTGCCTTTTGTTTCATCACTTTTATATATCCACTGTGTTAACTATGTTAAAGAACGTGTATATGCAAAGTTCTGGAAGAATGTAGGTAAAAAGATAACATTCACTGTATTAAGGTTATAGGATTATCGATTCTTTTTTTTTAAAAGTAAGTTTTCAAAAGTTCAAGCCCCACAACCCTGAGATTAAGAGTTGCATGCTTTACTGACTGAGCCAGCCAGGTGCCTCTTCTACTTTGTTTTTTAAGGTGTTTTTTCTTTTTCCTGTAATGCTGTGTGTGCCATAATTACTAGTCAAAAAAAGTCTTGATTATGTGTCTCCTCCTCATTTTTGCCACCTTTATTAGTATCTTTTACAGGAGTATGTAGTCTAGCCATCTGTATTTAAAATTAGATGTATTCTTAAGTTATTTGAGCCATTGAGAGTTTTAGAAATAAGGAAAATAAACAGTAATTTCAGACAACATTTATGAAAATGTCTCCACTAAGAATGTCTTGCCTATTTATTGCATATTTTTAACTTTAATAGGTTTGCAGAATGGCATCTGATTACTCAAGAACATGTGCTAGCCCAGATAGCATTCAGACTGGTGATGCTCCTATTGTCTCAGAAACCTGTGAGGTTTACGTCTGGGGGAGCAACAGCAGCCATCAATTGGTGGAAGGCACACAGGAGAAAATACTACAGCCCAAACTGGCTCCCAGTTTCTCTGATGCTCAGACTGTGAGTCCTCTACATATCTTACAAATTGGTAGATGGTTTGCTCTAAGTAGTGTTAAGAGTTTTTTTTAAGTGAGTGAAGAGTCTCGCTTCTTCTTCTTTTTTTTTTTTTTTTAAAGATTTTATTTATTTATTTGACAGACAGAAATCACAGGTAGGCAGAAAGGCAGGCAGAGGGTTGGGGTGGGGGAAGCAGGCTCCCTGCTGAGCAGAGAGCCTGATGCAGGGCTCCATCCCAGGACTCTGGGATCATGACCTGAGCCAAAGGCAGAGGCTTTCACCCATTGAGCCACCCAGGCACCCCAAGAGTCTCATTTCTTATCTGTATTGTTTCTGTATACCATGCTATATCACTTTTTTTTCATTTTAATAGGAAAAAAACCATTTTTAGTTCATTTCCCTAGCATGGTTTCCAAGTTTCAAAAAAATCAAATTGGAGCTGGATTTTTGAAAAGAATTATGAATGACGACAGACTTACCATTATATTCAATGCAAATGGCAAATAGGACTAAGTAAAAACTGGAATTTTTCTTTTGCTCGATTGGCATTTTATTTTCTTATTGTGATCACTTATTTACGTTTGTAGCTACCTTTTAGTCAAGCTAGAACTTTCTATTTTTTTTATTAGTTTCACTAAAACTTAGGTTTTTTTTTTTTTTAAATGAGTGTAAAATATATTTTATATGGCCCTTGCCATAATGGACTCAAAGAAATTTATAGGATAATTTTATTTCTTGCTCTTCATCCACCGATTATAAGATGAGCTAAAACATTTTACTTTGTTGTTTTATTGAATCATGACTGGGTAGATATCCTGAAGAGAGAAAATATGCAGTAATTTATGCCCAACAATAAAGTCAACATGAGGAAACCATTAATAGTTTTCATAATTTTCTGTTTAATTTCTCTGTAGAATAGTGCCATATTCTGGTTTTAAAGACTTTGAACCTCTCTGATAAAACTAGCATTAAATATTATACTCTGAGTCTCACAGAAATGTTTTATTTTACTCTTCCCTTTGCTTATAGATTGAAGCTGGACAATACTGCACTTTTGTTATTTCTACGGATGGCTCTGTTAGAGCTTGTGGTAAAGGCAGCTATGGGAGACTGGGCCTTGGAGATTCTAATAATCAGTCCACTTTAAAAAAGTTAACATTTGAACCTCACAGGTCCATTAAAAAGGTTTCATCTTCTAAAGGATCTGATGGTCACACCTTAGCTTTTACAACAGAAGGAGAAGTCTTCAGTTGGGGAGATGGTGACTATGGGAAACTGGGACATGGAAATAGTTCAACACAGAAATATCCCAAGCTTATTCAGGGCCCTCTGCAGGGAAAGGTATGTGCTTTCTTATTGTATTTAAAAATAATTAGATGCGCTGCATTGTAAGTGATGATATCTTTCAGATTTTGATATATTCTTTCTAAAGTTACCCTCACCCCCAAATCCTTTTTATCCTTTGGGTATTTGCTTTTGTGGTTTACAAAACACTTTCACATACATTACTTAATTTTAATTCTTATAACAACTTTGTTAAGGTAGTTATTACTCTCATTTCACATGAGGAAACTGAGAATCATCCATTTCACAAATACTTACAGATACTCTATCTGGAATATCTATCTTGACAGTGTATCCAGATACACTATCCAGATACACAAGATATTTCAGTATCTTCCACATGCCAGGCAGTGTTTTAGGCATTAGACACATAGTAGTGAACAAAACACAAGATCCTTAGTCTCATGGAACTTTTAATTTGTGGTTAGAGATGAGTAAGCACATAATTTCAAATAATAATAAAGAAAAAATTGAGTAATGTATTAGATATTAACTTGGGTGGGGTGTGATATTAGATAATGGGGTCATAAAATTGGAGGAGGTGTCATTGTAATAGAAATAAGGCATTTAGAGTGGTTAACTCACTTGCTGAAGGTCACACAAATAATTAGCACCATTAGAAACTGAACCTAGATCTCTTCTAATTTCTATTTGACCTTTCTTTAAAGAAGTGAAGGTATTTTCCTAAACTTAGAGTTATATGCAGTTATACAGGTTCCTCTATTTTAAGATGACTTTCTTGCCACAAAAGTTTTTTTATATAAGACCTTTTCAAAGTTTAAATTTTCATATTATACCATAATTGCAAGTGGGACACTTTTCCCTTCATGGTAGGTTGTCTGACAAGATTGTCTATCAAACGAATTTTACTTTATTATAACTTGTAGTATTTTAACTTAGACATCAATCCCAAGCAGTGAGCTTTGGAATGTTTCACCTGACAACATTATGGGATACTTGATAAGATGCTGAATGTGGGGCTTTAAGGAAATTTTCAGGAAAATACTACTACTACTTTAAGCACCTTCTCTCTTCATTCCAATTCTTTAAACATTATATTCCTTTTAATGTCCTATTTTTTTTAAATGGGAACTTTGCTAATTAAATATAACTTAGTATGAATATCATAAAGAAAAAAGGTTCCAAAAAGTAAACTAATAACTTTTAGATAAAATTTTAGTAGTTTTTAGCATATTATCTAGAATGTATTAGGTATACAGGTTTTTTTTTTTTTTTTTTAACATTTATTTGAGAGAGAGAGAGAGAGATGATGCAAAATGGGGGGAGAGGGGTAGGTAGAGAAGCAGACTCCTCTATCTGAGCAGGGAGCCTGATACGGGGCTTGATCCCAGGACCCTGAGATCATGATCTGAGCTGAAGGCAGACACTTAACTGACTGAGCCACCCAGATGCCACATGGTGCTCAGTATTTTTTATTGAATCTAAATTTTGAATTTTCTCAAGTGAGTTCTAATTTTTGGAGATTGAAAAGAGGCAGAGTAATTAGTATAGTTTGTTTTTTTTTTTCTGTTAAATCATTATTTTAATCAGTGGTAAAAGCTATGAGTCATCTCCCAGTTATGTTGCTGTATACTGTTAATCCCCTGATTGAACTCATCAACTGTATAGCTAATTGAGTGGTAAAGAGATATTGCTAAGAGTTTAATTAATGTAAGCTTATATACTGCTTAGATCTTCCTGCATTGGTTAATAGTAACAATGTTTTTGAGAGTTACCCCCTATTACATAATGAGTTTTTCTTGATTAGCCAGGATTATAGGTTTTATGTTAACATTATATTTAAAAATTTTTCGTTGTTCCATGAGTGTTTATTTAGCCCTGCCAACTCTTTGAGTAAAGCCTTGATTTGTGATATAGTATTCTTACAAGTGATTAGATTGATGCTTTCAGGGCTCCTGCTAACCTTCGGAGTGCCTTTGCGTGAACTAGGAAAGTTATCTTCTCTGGGTGGAAGCTAGGTTTCATGGCTTGGCAAACAGAGCAGAGGCTGTATTTCAGCATTTTCATGACCCCAGGCACCTATCCTGGGCACACCCTCTACAGCTGTATGTGGTAACTTCTGGATAAGTTGCGAATATCAGTGTCTCTGCAGTCTCTTTGTGTAAGATCGAATGTGAACTACATGTTTTAGCATATGCATGTTCTTCATCTTGGGTGTGTTTTGTGTGCAATGCAGGTAGTTGTTTGTGTGTCTGCTGGGTACAGACATAGTGCTGCTGTCACAGAGGATGGTGAATTATACACATGGGGTGAAGGAGACTTTGGAAGATTAGGTAAGCTTTTTTAAAATTGAAGTTGCTTTCAGAGAAAAATAGAAATGATGGTTACTGAGAAGCAGTGAGGCTAGATTTAATAGGCAAAAACCCCTGTTATTTATTTTGTTAGTTTTAGCCCAGAGGAATACAGTTTTATACAGCGAATACCTGGATTGTAGTGCTGAAATTTAAGCTGTAATTAAATCTAGCACTACTGAGTACCTATTATGAGCAGACACTTAAGGATTTCAGGGACAAGAAAGATACCATCATGATCCTAAAATGTGTGTGAAAACAAGTTGACACGAGCATGATACTAGGTAGCATTAGACAAATGCTTGGAGAAGAGCATGTATAGAATATGCTAATGATTCACTGAAGGGACTGGGGTCTTAGTTTGAGAGTAGTCTAGATTCTTTCAAATTGCACTTTAAAAATACCTCATTTCTGTCATTAACTTAAAATGATTATTCTGCCTGTGATGTAGTGGCCTAAAGAAAAAGCATTAACAACATTTTTCTTTGTTGTGTGTGTTTTATCCAAGGTCATGGAGATAGTAACAGCCGTAACATTCCAACATTAGTAAAAGACATTAGCAATGTTGGAGAGGTTTCTTGTGGCAGTTCACATACTATTGCTTTGTCTAAAGATGGGAGAACTGTATGGTCTTTTGGAGGAGGAGACAATGGTATGTAAAAAATTATTTATTGATAGTGTTGGGCTTGTTTTCTTGAGATTTAAAAAGATGTACTTTTCTGTTAAATATCTTATTATAGGAAAACTCTAACAATGAGTAGAAATTTTAGAAATTTAAATGAACTGTTTCAACAAATGTTGCTATAGCCATTGTTAACTTACATAGATAGACCTCTAAATATATATATATATTTATAAAACATGTACATATATTTCCACATAGATGCCTTTTTTGAAAACTAAAGCAGACATGTGTCTTAGATTTTTTATAATCTGGTGGTTTTTGTCTGACAGTTTTTAAAAAAAATATCTTCCTATGGCTCTAAATTTTTTAAAGTAGCTCAGTGTATCCCTTTATGTGATTGTAAAACAACTTAAAAAAAAATCAGTTTACTATTGAGTACCTAGATAGTTTCCAAATATTTTTCTGTATCAAAAATTACACAATGAATGACTAAATCTTTGTCCATTTATTCACAACTACCAGCATTGTGAGATTGTTTATTTTCCTGTGTCTTTCAATAACAAACACTTAGCATTAAATCTTAAAATTAAGAATACTTAAAAATAATTTCAATAGTGAAAATGGTATCATTTAATATTTCCTTGATTCTTAGTGCAGTTGAGTTTATATGTTGTTGGCCATTTGTTTTTTTTCTTTAGTGATTTGTTGAGTTTTCTATTTTAGTAACTATTGGCTCTGTTAAAAAATTAAAAAATAATTAGATACATATAAACTCCTTGTATTACAACCTATTTATTATATCAGCAAACTTGAAGTTGGAAATATGACCGTTAAAAGTAGAGAAAGAACAGTTTTCCATATTTCCCTTAAAGTGGTTTTAATTGCTTGAAATTAAGATTGAATAGCCTGTGGGTTGTTTCTGTTTCTTTTTTATAACAAAAACATTCATTTTTTCACCTCCTTACTGTCAGAAACGGAGTTTTGCACATCAGTTTGGTGATGGAAAGATGAGTGATATTTATCAATGTGAATACTTAGGTAAAGCATAGAGGTTCTTTAAAACAAGTAAACTGTTTAACTTGAATGTGCTTTTTTTGGTAGGCAAACTTGGCCATGGAGATACTAACAGAGTGTATAAACCTAAAGTTGTTGAAGCTTTACAAGGAATGTTCATTCGCAAAGTTTGTGCTGGGAGCCAGTCTTCGCTTGCTTTAACATCAACAGGGCAGGTAGGAATAAGGGATGAGCATAAAAGGATTATTTCAGAGGAGTAGGTGACTAAAAAGTAATAATCATAATTAAACTTTAAAGTTAAAAAATGCATTTTTCTTGTTAAGATTTATTTATTTGAGAGAGAGTGAGTTGGGGGCGAAATAAAGACAGAAAGACAGACAGTCTTAAGCAGACTCCATGCTGAATGTGGAGGCCCATGTGGTGCTCCATCTCAGGACCCTGAGATGATGACCTGAGCTGAAACCAAGAGTCAGATGCTTAACCGAATTCACTGCCCAGGCTTCCCTTAAAAAAGGTAACATTTTAAAGGCAATCTACTGAAATGAAATATTTTCTTCTGTTTGAACAGGTAGAGTATTTGCAAAGGAACCAGATTTTCTCACCTGGCCTCTGACCCAGATAAATCTGTCCTCAGCCCCATTCTTTGTATTAAGAGGTTTTATAAAACCTTTTTAGCACTCAGCACCCCTTAAATTCTTTCCTAAAAATTATGGATAGTGGGAAAAAGTGTGAATAGATCTTGTTGAAACCAGTGATAGGAACTAAGAAGGCAAAAGGTGATCAACAAAGAGGGTAAGGTGGGGCGCCTGGGTGGCTCAGTGGGTTAAGCCGCTGCCTTCGGCTCAGGTCATGATCTCAGGGTCCTGGGATCGAGTCCCGCATCGGGCTCTCTGCTCAGCAGGGAGCCTGCTTCCTTCTCTCTCTCTCTGCCTGCCTCTCAATGTACTTGTAATTTCTCTCTGTCAAATAAATAAATAAAATCTTAAAAAAAAAAAAAAAAAAGAGGGTAAGGAGAAATTTCCATATGGAAAAATGATGTGAGAGGGATAGGTGTTTCTAAGAAAGGGTTAGTCAGGCATAGGATAGTCAGAACTTTAATCTCTTTATAAACTTCTGAACTTTGTTTGCATACTTTGATTTCTCTCTGTTTTTTTGTTGGTGATGGAGAGGATCTAGGTATGGTGATAGACTGATAATAATTTTCTTCTTAAATCCATCAGCATCCACAGTGAAAAAATGAGCTGACCACTCATTTTCTCACATATAGGAAACTATTTCGTACCAGGTAGTGGTATAAAAATGTTTTCTGACTAATTCACAAGGCTGATGAACAGCAAAGCTGAAATTAGCATATAGTGTAATTATTTTGGAGAGACTAGAATGCCTTACGTCCTAAAATATCAAACTCAAACTATTCATTACCCTATATTTCATTACATTAGTCGTTTGTTACAGTGCTGGATACTGCCTTAAGACCTGGAACTTCTCTTTTACATCTTTTTCACTATGGGTTTTGTGGTAAGGATATATGACAAAGCCAGAAGATGCTCACTTGTTTAATGTATAGCCAGTAGGCAAATCGCAGACCTCCCTTGATCATCATGTGGTTCTTTTGTATGAGAGGGGTAATGATTTATGCTTTGCTTACAAATGATCATGCAAGGTAATTACATTAATTGAAAGTTTCTATAAATTACCAAATACTGTTGAACTGTTAGTTGCTAATGATGGTAATACATTTATTATATTGAATTTCAAAGGAAATTGTGAGTTAATTGCTATGTAGAATAGTTGTATCATGAGTATGCTAAGTTACATGAAATTAAATATACATACTTAGGAAAAAATAAAGTGAGGGAAAAATACATTTAAATGACAAGGGTAGTTCTGTTTACCATTAAATTTGCTGAGCATGAGAAGATCAACATCTGTTTTTCCCTCAGTCCTCTCAGGCCACTTCTCTGCTGACTTCCCATCATATTAAGTGTAATTCTTATGTTGAAAAATACAGTATTTGTATTTTATACAACAAGGTCCCTAAATACAAGCCAAGTATTTCTTCATCTGCTGTTCAACCAGAGGAACACTGGAAGAGCAAACTCTAGCAATAGGGGTCTTATTGAGTGACAGTACTGTATTGTACTTGATGAGTGATTTAGGAGATTTTGAATTACTTTATGTATTTTTTCACCTTACTTGTCTTTAGTTGTTAATCCCTCCTTACGTATACCTTTAGTGTACTGGAATTTTCTTTCTATTCTTAAGTAGTTCTCTAGCAACTGGTACAAGTATTTGCCTGCCTTCCTTTCTTTCTTCCTTCCTTTCTTTCTTCTTTCGTTCTTTCTTTCTTTCTTTCGAGGCTTATTCTCTCAGTAGTCTTTAGTGAAAGAATTACAAGACAAAAAAATTCCTGAACCCAGTAGCATAAGGGTAAGAGTCTATATGATATTACCAGAACCCACCAACAGGGGAAAAAAAGTCACTCAGTTTGCTAATTGTTTTGATTTTGGGCTGCCCAACTGACAGTCATTCACCCTTTTATCTTCCTCTTCAACTCCCCTTTCCCCTAAGCTTCTTAAATCAGTCGTTGGTTGTTGTGGTATTAATTAGCCAAAAATGAAGATGTTCAGAGAGCTATGTTGACTACCGCTTCACATGGCCCTCTTTGTAAGTGATCATTGAAATTATTATAACAATGAGATGATGTGATTTTTAACTGAATCATAAACAGCAGTTTTGTGACTTACACAATTCATTTTATGTGTACACACCTTGGTCTAATAAACCAAGAAATATTTGTTGAGACCCACAGAGTAGGAAACATATGAAGGAGAAGTTGTAAAATAGCAACAGTGTTTCTAAGCTGCTAAAAGCCTTCTAAGATCCTTCTATTTTTTCTGTGATTGTTTTTCTTTGCAGCTCAGCTGCTTGTCTACCTGTATAGTAAACATTTAAAAACAGCAAAATAAATAACTCTAAAATCTTTAACAATCAAAACAGTAAATATTAATTTTAGCAACAGGAAGTTATTATTTAGTTTTTTCAAGATTTTATTTATTTGAGAGAGGCTGAGGGAGAGTACAAGCAGGGGGAGGGGAAGAGGGAGACGCAGATTACCTGCTGAGCAGGGAGCCCAGTGCGGGGTTTGATCCCAGGACCCTGGGATCATGACCTGAGCTGAAGGTGGACGCTTAATTGATGGAGCCACACAGGCGCCCAGAACGTTATTTGGTATCAAGCCACACTCTTACTTATTTGTTTAATTTTTTTAAAAAAGATTTTTTAAATTAATTGATTGATTGATTGGCACAGAGGGAGAGGGGGAAGAAAGAACCCCAAGCAGGCTCCAGTCTCAGTGTGGCACCTGGTGCAGGGCTCCATCTCATGATCCTCAGATCATGACCTAAGCCCAAACCAAGAGTCGGACACTTAACCATTTATGCTACCCAGGCACCCCTAGATGATGTTTATTTTTAAACAACATAAGTCTTCAACTTAGTACCTCAGGATATTTTGTGCATTTCTGTTTGTTTCAGGTTTATGCTTGGGGCTGTGGAGCTTGTCTAGGTTGTGGTTCTTCAGAAGCTACTGCTTTGAGACCCAAGCTTATTGAAGAACTGGCTGCCACAAGAATAGTTGACATTTCTATTGGAGACAGTCATTGTTTGGCTCTTTCTCATGGTAATGTCATTTGTTTTTAAAAGAAATAATATTAACTTACCGTCTGTAAATGTATTACATTTAAATTTGGCTTTTCTTTATTTTATTTTTAGATAATGAAGTTTATGCCTGGGGCAATAACTCAATGGGGCAGTGTGGCCAAGGAAATTCCACAGGTCCTATTACTAAACCAAAGAAAGTGAGTGGCTTAGATGGCATAGCTATTCAGCAGATCTCTGCTGGAACATCACATAGTCTAGCATGGACTGCTCTTCCTAGGGATAGGTAAGAATGCCATGTTTAAAAATTCTTATATTCTAATAACAGAAACACCAGTGAAAACAAAAGTAATAGTACTTTGTTCATAAAATGCCCTTCCGAACATTTATGCTGTTGATTTTTTTACTATCACAGGCATGACTTCTAGAGTTCTTCTGACTTGAATGTTGAGGTTATATAAGGAAGAAGTTATACCCTGTATTTAAGAAATTTTCTTGATTTAAGTGTCCTTTAAATATTTTGAATTCCTTCTCTGTCTCTAGGATTTGATTTTAAAAATTAAATGTCTCCTTATTAAGAGGAAGTTACATTGAAATGAACTCAGAACTAGGTTTTATTTATTTTTTTTAATATTTTATTTATTTGAGAGAGAAAGTGAGAGAGAGAGCATGAGTGAGGAGGGAGGGAGAGGGAGAAGTTGACTCCCTTGCTGAGCCCTGACCCTGGAATCATGACTTGAACCAAAGGCTGATGCTTAACTGACTGAGCCACCTAGGCGCCCCAGAACTAAACAGTTGATTAGCCTCAGTGGCCTTTGTCTGGTTGGTTTTTTGAAAATAATTAGTGGCTATACTTTTTAAATAAAGGAAGTTACTTTTGCAGAAATTTAGCTTTTTCCTAAAGAGATAACCATATGTTTTTAGAAAATCAGGTAGATGATTTTTATTAGGAGTGTGAATTTTAAGGAATTTTAAGGGTGTTTCAGATATTTTCAGATGCATGGGGGCTAATTTAAACTTGACATGTATTATATTTGCCTTCCAGACCTTTGATTCAGGTAGATTTTTTATGACATTTTAACCAATAAAAAACATTTATAATCACCTTCCAAAATAAAAGCTAAAAATATAATAAATTGATTATAAATAATTTGCTTTTCATATTAAATTTGCAACTTCCCACTTCATATATAGAGAGTTGGTTCCCAGCATCCTGACAGTCTTCACAAGTGTTTTTAGGAGTTGTTCTTTTTTTTTTTTTTTTTTTAAGATGTATTTATTTATTTGAGACAGAGTGGGTGCACATGAGTGGCAGAGAAAGAGAATCCCAAGCAAACTTCCCACTGAGTGTGGAGCCTGATATGGGGCTCTATCTCGTGGCCCATGAGATCATGTCCTAGCCAACACCAAGAGTCATATGTTTAACTGACTGAGCCACCAGGTGTCTCAGGAGTTTTTCTTTTAATAGCTTTCAGTTTTCTCATCTACAGAGTCAGGCTGTTTTTCTTAATATGAAATATACATTTTACAGACCCTTAGAACCAGAAGACTGTGGTAGATCCTGTGTCTCGGCTCAGATCTTTGCCTTTAAGTGAGTGAATATCCAACCTTCCAAAGCAGGTTGTGTCTATATGTTTTCTTTTTGAAGAACTCCAGGGATGACAAATTCTTGGTTTTCCTTGGTTGATAAAATGAAGGGTTTTAACTTTTATAATCAAGAAGGCCTTCTGTATATTTTGTTGAAATCTTTCATCTTTATTAATGGTTTAAATTTTGTTTTTGATCATATGTGAAAATTCCTCTGTTAAAGCTATTACATGATTTTCTTATGTTTCCTTCTAGACAAGTTGTTGCATGGCACCGACCTTATTGTGTAGATCTTGAAGAGAGTACCTTCTCACACCTGCGTTCTTTTCTTGAGAGATACTGTGATAAAATAAACAGTGAGATTCCCCCACTCCCTTTCCCTTCATCAAGGTATGTTATATATATGTATATTGGTGTGTGTGTGTGTAATATTTATTAATTATTCATTTTGAGTTTGACTTACTTTTTTGTTCTGTTTTCCCCTCAATTATGTTAAACTTCTTTAAAGAGCTAAACTTAGGTACTTATTGATAATGACCTTTAGCAAAAGTTACCCATGATTTCATGAATTACATTTTAAAAATCACTATTAGTCATAATTTGAGAAAATTTTTAAAGAGAAAAAAATGTTACCCAGACTGGATAGCACATGATCTTTTATGTTCCAGAAATTCACAGCACTTTGTTTGGTTTCAGGGAACACCACAATTTCCTCAAGCTGTGCCTGAAGCTGCTTTCAAATCACCTTGCTCTTGCACTTGCGGGAGGGGTCGCTACCAGCATTCTTGGGAGACAGGCAGGTCCACTTCGAAATTTGCTTTTCAGACTGATGGATTCAACTGTCCCAGATGAAATTCAAGAGGTAAGCATATAGGACTTGGAATCTGTATCTCAAGCCACATCTTTAAGAAAGAGCTACAACTTCCTTAAAGTTGTAGCTCATATATGCAACCATATATTGGAAGACTTCAATTGAATGTTTTTCCCTTATTCCTTTTCTTGGTGGGAGTAAATATTTTTGGTTAACTCATCCTTTAAGACAAAGGTCATCTTTGGGAAGCCTTTCATTCCCTGTTCCCCTGCCAGGTTAGGTTTCTCCTGTATGTATGCTTACTACATCACATTGTATTGTTGTTGTCTCTTCACAAACATGTCTGTCTTTTCCACCAGAGGATAAATTTCTGAGGACAGGGATCCAGTTTTATATTTTATTATGGTAAGACACATATAACATAAAATTTACTATCTTAACCTTTTCTTTTTTTGAGAGAGAGGGGGAGAGGAGATAGGAAAGGAAAGAGGGAGAGAGAAGGAATCTCAAATAGGCTCCATTCCCAGCTTGGAGCCTAGTGCAGAGTTCGATCTTACAACTGCAAGAGCATGACCTGAGCCAAAATTAAGAGCTGGATGCTTAACTGATTGAGCCACCCAGGCTCCCCTACCTTAACCACTTTTATGTATGTATGTATGTATGTATGTATGTATGTATTTAACAGAGAGAGAGATCACAAGTAGATGGAGAGGCAAGCAGAGAGAGAGAGGGGGAAGCAGGCTTCCCGCTGAGCAGAGAGCCCGATGTGGGACTCAATCCCAGGACCCTGAGATCATGACCTGCTCCGAAGGCAGCGGCTTAACCCACTGAGCCACCCAGGCGCCCCTACCTTAACCACTTTTAAATATAGTTTAGTGGTATTAAATACATTCATAATGTTCAACCACTACCCATCTTCGTAATTCTTTTCATCTTATAAAATTGAAGTTCTGTACCCATCAAACAGTAACTCCTTATTCTCCCCTTTCTTAAGCTTCTGGTAGCCACCATTCTACTTTCTGTCTCTTTGATTTTCACATTCTGAATATGTCATATAAGTGGAATCCTGAAACTGTCTTTTTGTGACTGGCTTATTTCACTTAGCATAATGTCCTTAAGGTTCATCTATATTGTACTACGTGTCAGAATTTCCTTCCTTTCTAAGCCTTAATAATCTTCTGTTGTACGTATATATCACATCTTTATGACCCTGGATTAGGCAATAGTTTCTTAGATTTGACACTGACAGCATAGGCAACCAAAAAAGAGAGGAGATAAATTGGACTTCATCAAAATGGAAAACATTTATGCCTCAAGGGGCTTTATCAAGAAAATGAACATAAAACTCATACATAGAATGGGAGGAATATTTGTAAATCGTATGTCTGATAATATTCTAGTTTCCGGGGACACTGGGTGGCTCAGTTGGCGTTAAGCATCTGTTTTCGGTTCAGTTTATGATTCCGGGGTCCTGGAATCTAGGTTCCATGTCTTCCCCCACCCCAGAGGGGAGTCTACTTCTTCATCTGCCTCTGCCCCTTCCTCTGCTCATGCTCTCTTTCTGGCTCACTCTCTCTCAAATCAATAAATAAAATCTTAAAAAAAAAATTCTAGTTTCCAGAATATATAAAGGATCTTACAACTCAACAATAAAAAGCTAAATAACCCAACTTTATTTATTTATTTTTAATAACTCACCTTCAAAAATGAGCAAAGAATTTTGAGTAGACATGTTTCCAGAGAAAATATGCATATAGCCAGTAAGCACATGAAAAAAATTCTTAACAGTCTTAGTCATTAGGGAAATGCAAATCAAAGTCTTAGTGAAACAATCTTCACACCCACTTAGAGGCTAAATCCAAAAGATAGGAATGTGTTACTGAGGATGTGGAGAAATTGGAACTCTTGTATATTGCTGGTGTTAATGTAAAATGGTACAGCTGCTTTCAAAAGCAGGTAGTTCCTTAAATAATTAAATGTTAAGTTACCATATAATGTAGCATTTCCACGCGTAGGTCTGTTCCTGTGAGAATTTTTCACTCAAAAACTTGTATAGGAATGTTCATAGCAATATTAATCATAACAACCAAAAGGTGTATGTCAGGTGATGAATGAATGAACTAAATGTGGTATGTCTGTACCAGGATAATCTTATTCAGGAGTAAAAAGAAAGGAGATTCTGATAACATGCTATACCATGACTGAACCTTGTAAACATTGTGGTAAATGAAAGAAGCCAGTCACAAAAGGCCATATATTATATTATATGACTGTATGTATGTGAAATGTATAGAGTAGGCAGACCCATAGAGAAAGTAAATCAATTGGTTGTTAGGGGTTAGGGGAGGGTGAGAGGAGAGTGACTGCTCATAGACACAAAATTTCTTTTTGGGGTGACGAAAATGTCCTAAAATTAGAATGGGGTGATGGTTATACAACTCTGTGAATATACTAAACCAGTGAATTTTATACTTAGAAAAAAAAAGGTGAATTTTATGACATGTGAATTACATATCAATAAAAGATGACTGATTTCAGCTGGACAGACATATCCCTGGCATGTGCGTAGAAGAAATATTAACCTGGTGGTGAATGGGAACTTTGTTGTTTTGGTATTTTCAGGAATGATAGTGTAGTATTTTTAAAAGGCCAGAAAGTACTGGAATAAAATAAAGAAAGCAAACTTTAAAAATTTATCTTTAGAAATTGTTTATTTATTCCTTGACTGTCCTTGGTAGTTACTCTTTTAGGGGAGTCCTTCAGAGATGAATCCTCAGGATATGTACAAAGCTATTTCTGTTCCTTATCTCTGAAACTTCTAGGAACTTAATCTATTTGTACACTCACTGTTGCTTTTTTTTGTTGTTTCTTTTTAAATGCTTTATTTTGAATCATTTGTAGACTTAAGGAAAAGTTGCATAAAAAATAGTTTTCTCACTCAGCTTCCCCTAATGCTAATGTTGTACATAACTGCAATACAATTATCAAAACCAAGAAATTAACATTAACTTAATACTATTCATTACACTAAACAGCTTCTTAGAAATTTGATCAGTTTTCCAGTAATGTCTTTGTTCTTTTGAGGAATCCTATTCAGGATCCTGTATTACAGTTAATTGTTGTTTCTCCCCAGTCTCCTACACTGTGTCACAATTTCTCATTTTTTTCCTTGTCTTTGATGACCTAGACAATTTCTAAGTCATGGTCAGTTATTTTACTGAATATCTCTGTTGTTTTCTTATGATGGGATTGAGGTTATGCATTTTTGGCAAGAGTGCCACAGAGATGATGATGTGTCCTCCGTACACCACATCATGGGGTACATGGTATTGGCATGTCTTGTAACTGGGGGTTTTGACTGTGATCACTTGGTTAAGGTGGTGTCTGCTGGTTTGTTGGTTTTTTTTAACCTCTGTTAGTAGCTTCTGAGAGAGGGTAGATAGGAAAAATATTCATTGAAAATATACTCACAATGAAGTAGTTTGTGAATTGAATAGCTCATGAATAGTTGAGGGGGTAAAATTCTAATCTAAATTCATTTTCCTGTTAAGAACTCATTTGCCCATAAAAGTCATTGTCTTTTAACTTTCAGTGTTATTACTCAGAAAAATCAGTGCTTTTCAAATTTTTATCCTTTGTATGGAAATCTGCTTTTCTCTCTGAGTTCTGTAGCAAGTTCTATTTGTCCTTTGTGTTCTCACATTTCAAAATAATAGGAACTGGTGTGGGTCTGTTGTTAACCATTGTGGCTTATGCTTGGGTGGACCCTTTTAATTTCCAAACTCAGTCTCTTCAGTTTTAAGAAGTTGCTTAGAGTATACTGTATATTGATTTCCTCTTCATTGTTTTCTCTTTCTGTAACTCCTTATTATTGGGATACTAGACCTCCTGGATGAGTCCTCATAATTTTTCTTGTGGTTTTTTTCCTGTTTTCCATTTTCCTCCAACTACCGTATGAGAGATTTAATTTTATATTCTAAATCTTCTGTTGAGGTTTTAAAAATTTCTTCCTTCTAAATTTACAAGAGCTCTTAATCATCAAGTGCTTCTTTTTTCTAGTCCAGCGCCCTCATTTTACTGATAAAGAAGCTATGACCCTGAGAAATTATGAGACCTAAGACAATGTAGCTATTCCTAATAGCTACCTGGATGTTTTTTGGTCTAAGTCCTTCTTGTTTTAAAAATCTTAACCTTGGGGCACATGTGTGTCTCAGTTGATTAAGCATCTGCCTATAACTCGGGTCATGATCTTGGGGTCCTGGAATTGAACCCCACTTTGGGCTCCCTGCTCATTGGGAAGCCTGCTTCTCCCTCTCCCCCAACTCGTGCTCACTCTCTGTGATGCCCTCTGTCTCTCTTTCTCTCAAATAAATAAATAAAATCTTTTTTTTTTTTTTTTAAGATTTTATTTATTTGAGGGGTGCCTGGGTGGCTCAGTGGGTTAAGCCGCTGCCTTCGGCTCGGGTCATGATCTCAGGGTCCTGGGATCGAGTCCCGCATGGGGCTCTCTGCTCAGCAGGGAGCCCACTTCCTCCTCTCTCTCTCTCTCTGCCTGCCTCTCCGACTACTTGTGATTTCTCTCTGTCAAATAAATAAATAAAATCTTTATAAAAAAAAAGATTTTATTTATTTGAGATAAAGAGAGAGACAGAGATAGGAACAGAGAGCATGAGTGAGCATGAGTTGGGAGATGAGGAAGAAGCGGACTCCCCACAGAGCAGGGAGCCCGATGTGGGTCTCCATCCCGGGACCCTGAGATCGTGACCTGAGCTGAAGGCAGGCGGCCAACTGACTGAGCCACCCAGGCACCCTAATAGATAAAATCTTTAAATAAAATAAAATAAAATTCTTAACCTAAATGCTCAATTCTCAGGAAGACCTTCTGTGAGCCTATAGGCCATGTTAGTGATCTTTGTGTGTATTGATCAAGTTTGTACATCCTTTTACTTTTCCCTATATGTGACTCCTTTCACACTTACAATTACTTGCCTCAGGGTCTCTTTCCCATTAGACTATAGGCTTACAGAAGCAGGACTTCTCTCTGGCTAATTCATTTTTGCATCTGTAGCACATTGCAAAGAGTCTTACCAATCCCAATGTTAATAGAGTCAACACTAAATATTTATTGGATGATGATTAGCTATTAGTGGCAAATTCAAAATATTTATTCTAGTCTACTTAAAGGATTGCATGCTTTCTTTTTTCATGTCACTTTCTTCAGATTTCTGTGATCTACCTTCTTCAGACTTCCAGGATCCTAATAGGTGCATTTATTTTTCTTTCCTTTTTTTTTAAAGATTTTATTTATTGATTTGACAGAGTAGGAAGAGAGGCAGGTGGGGGCGGGGTTAGGGGAATGCTGTTGAGGGTGTGTGGAAGCAGGCTCATCGCTGAGCAGAGAACCCGGTGCAGGGCTTGATCCCAGGACCCTGAGATCATGACCTGAGCTGAAGAGAGAGGCCCAACCCACTGAGCCATCCAGGCACCCCAGTGCATTTATTTTTCATGTATTTCTGTTAAAAAGGTAAAGAGTAGGCCAGTAAATACACTTTTCTTTTTTTGATACTAGGTGGTAATTGAAACTTTGTCAGTGGGAGCAACCATGCTATTACCTCCATTACGAGAACGTATGGAATTGCTTCATTCTCTTTTACCCCAAGGACCTGATAGATGGGAAAGCTTATCTAAAGGACAGGTAAGCCTTTGTATGGTATCTAAGTAAACCAGTAATATCACAGACACTGCAGTGGGGACTGTGACCCCCACTGAAGGGGAAATAAAGCTATTGATTACCATGTGTTCATGGAATAATACTTTATGGGTTTAGTAAATCCTAATTTAATATTTTCTGCTGGAAGAGTTCCCATTATTCTAATGAATGTGAAGCAAATGATAACGTATTAAATAATTTGGGGCTAATTATTAAAATTTAATAATTTGTTGCTTATACTATCAAACCAGAGACATTTTAGTTTATAGTGTGCTAAGTTAAAATCAAGGTCCTGTGCTACTGTTGGTTCCATGCCCAGAACATTATTTGAAATTGCTTCTATAAAAAAAGTAAAAGAAGATGACTGTTACGAAAATGTAGGTGAGGACATGAATGTGTTTATTCTTTCCATTTTTAAGATCTTACGTACATTAAAATAAATACATTTTGTTCGACCAAGTAGAACTATCAATTGTAGAGTTACAGGTTTCAGGGGAAAAGTGGTCCTCATTGGCAATGTAATATCCACAGTAGCTTCCAATGAGTAGTTTTCAGTCGTTTAGATTTCAGGTGATTTATTTTAAATAGTAGAATAAATAGTTACATTGATGATTGTATAGAAGAATATAGTATAATTTATCTGTTGACATTTCCTACTCTTGCAAGTCCTAAAATCATTATGCAAAGAATACCATTTTGTTGAGAGTTTTGGGTATTATAGTAAAAGAAGGAATAAAATGCTGTATGTTACATTTTTCCAAATGGTATCAGTGGAACAGCTTTTCTTTTAATTATATACTTCCTGAAATATCAGGATATAAAGTGGGATCATTTTTTTCTAAGTGCATTTTAAACTAATCATTTGTACCTATTTCATTGATGAAAATATTTTTCTTTAGCGAATGCAACTGGATATCATTCTGACAAGTTTGCAAGATCATACCCATGTAGCTTCCTTACTTGGCTATAGCTCACCCTCTGATGCTGCTGACCTCTCTTCTGTGTGTACTGGCTATGGAAACCTGTCAGATCAACCTTATGGCACTCCAAGCTGCCATCCAGACACCCATCTGGCTGAAATTTTGATGAAGACTCTCTTAAGAAATTTAGGATTTTATACAGTAAGTTGCTCATTTCCTTTGTAGTTAAAAAAAGAATAAAGCTTGGATTTTGTTTTTTGTGTTTCTTTTTTGGAGGGGATAGGGATGGCTTCAGGTTAAGGTATTTTGATGTTTAAATACGTATAAAATAAACAAAACTCCAGACTGCACTCCCCTAGAGGCAGAACACACATGTCAGATCTCCCTTATATTGTAGGAGCTAAATGACTTGTAATTGAGAATTCCAAAATGATTTTTTTTTTTTTTTAGAATTTTACCAAGTGTTTCTTATGTTAATGTTCAAGAATAAACAAATAAACATAGTCGTCAACATTTTGCAAGAGAAGAAGAGTAAGAAAGGGAATAACCTTACCAGATAAAATCCTATAATTATAGTATGGTTGGTACTTACTAGGAATAGGCTGGTCAGTAGGAGAGAAGACAATGGACACTACAGCTTTCCCTGTGTTAAGATGCTCTTAATTCCTAAGTGTTTCTTAGATCCCCTATCCCCCAAACATTTCTGTGGGTTCTAACCCACAACATTATAACCTAATGCTAATAGCAGTATTGTAGTTATTGTCACTTTTTTGCTGGTCTCTTTTCTGCATCTTACTGCTGGACTAACCTCACTGTAGTAAATTAAGACCTCTTCAGATCCTTTACCATTTGGCTTACACACCACTCATCTGAGCTCATGAGCATGGCATTATCTGTTTCCAGCTTGCTCTACTAATCTATGACTTCTTCAGGGAAGCCTTACCCAAATAACCCTATTTAACCATGTAATTTTAACTTAGTAAACTTCAGCAGTTTTTAGAGACAAGGTATACTGTGTGACTTAACTTTGAATGGTGTGTGTATCCTTTCATATTGTCTCCTAGGCCTCGTCACGGTCAGATCTGTATCTTCTTCTGTGCAAGTGTTAGTGTTCTGTTCTGTCCACATTAAAAGGTGGCTAAATCTGAATGGCAGTTGGGCCTATATAGTTACTTTCTTTCAGATTTAAGAATATAAATTTGATCTGATGTCTGGCTGCACATGGAATGGGAACAATTTCATAATGTCCTTTGTTATTGACAGAACATTTTTTCCCAAAGTTGTAAGGAGTATTGGTGCAGCATGAAGTGCCTTTCTCTTAAAGTAGATTGGCTGTCACTATCAAGTGTGAAGCCCATGGATGGGATTCTTAACACCACAAATATAGTTTGATGCACTTGTCCTTTGAAAGCAAATATCCTCCAGTTACTCTGATTTGATAGTTTTGCCTTCAGCTCTAGAAGCTGCTGCCAGGTAATTGTGGTACATCTTTATGGCACCACCTTGCGTAGCTGCTACATGTACTTTCGGCAAGAGTCTAGCCTCCTTGAGTCAGAGTTTTCTTAATGCTTTTATTTGTCATTCTTACAAAGGAAGATGAAATCTTGCATTTATATAATTAAAAGCACCATGTGCACAACAATGTGAACACATGAGATATTATTGAGCTGAATATTCAAAAAAGGTGATAAATTTGATATTGTATGTATTTTACTACAATTAAAGATAAAATTAACTAGTGAAAAATAAAGTAGTGCCTTCCTAATATCATTAGGGCTGGGGTAGATGTCTATGTTATATGGAAATGGAAATAAAATATTAATTGCTTTCAGGTGAAAATCATAAATTATTGTTTCTTTCTAAAGTGATTTAAACCAAATCTGTCATGCTCTTTTACTTTTTTTTTTTTAAATGAGAGAGAGTGTGTGTGTGATGGGAGGGTTTGGGAGGCGGGGAAGAGGGAGGTGCAAGGGTGAGAATCTCCAGCAGGCTCCATGCCCAGTGTGGAAGCTGACATGGGGCTCTATCTCAAAACCCTGAAATCATGACTGGAGCCGAAATCAAGAGTAAGACACTTAACTGTGACTGAGCCACCCAGGTGCCCCTGTCACAGTCTAAGATTTTGAAATGATTGTGTTTGTCTTTGTCTCTCTGGGCTGCTATAAACAGAATACCATAGACTGGGTGGCTTTTAGACAATGCAGACTTATATCTCACTATTAAAGAGGTGGGAAATCCAAAATCAAAATGTTGGCAGATTTGTTTGTGCCAACTTCTTGGTTCATAAATAGCTGTCTTCTTGCTGTGTGTCCTCACACAGTGGGTCTCTCTCATAAGGGCACTAATCCCTTCCCAAAGGCCCCATCTCCAAATGCCATCACATTGGGGATTAGGTTTCGACATACGGATTTTGAAGTGACACAAACATTCAGTCTGTAGCAGTGCTTATTTGGCAGCTTACATAAGCAAGGGCCTTAAAATGTGCTGAGACTCTGTCTTGCATGTTGTAAACATAGACCATTACTTTATGCATAAAGATGTTCATCACATTTTTATAAGATAGAAAATTTTATTTTAAAGATTTTATTTATTTGACAGACAGCGATCACAAGTAGGCAGAAAGGCGGGCAGAGAGAGAGGGGGAAGCAGGCTTCCTGCTGAGCAGAGAGCCCCATGTGGGGCTCGATCCCAGGACCCTGGGATCATGACCTGAGCTGAAGGCAGAAGCTTTAACCCACTGAGCCACCCAAGTACCCCAAGATACAAAATTTTAAACAGCTTAAATATCTAAAATGGCTAGGTAAATTATGGTACATATGCTCAAGGGAATATTACGACTCTTAAAATTTATATACCCATGGTTCATGAGGACATAATGCTTACAAATCTGTTGGAAAAGAGAAGATTAAAAACAATATGCAGTATTATGAAGAATGCAAAAGTCACAAAAATAAGTAAAGAAATACATAAAAAATATTAATAGTGATTTTATTTGGGTGTTGGCTAAATGGTGATTTTAACTTGTTTTTAATAAGGTTTTGTTATTTTCTAAATTTTTTACAAGAACAGTTTTTTAGGGACGCCTGGATGGCTCAGTTGGTTAAGCAGCTGCCTTCGGCTCAGGTCATGATCCCAGGGTCCTGGGATCGAGTCCCACATCGGGCTCCTTGCTCAGCAGGGAGCCTGCTTCTCCCTCTGCCTCTGCTGCCATTCCGTCTGCCTGTGCTCGCTCTCTCCCTCTCTCTCTCGGACAAATAAATAAAATCTTTAAAGAAAAACAAAAAACAGTTTTTTAAAAAAATATTTTTAACTTGAAATAATTTAAAACTTACACAAGAGTTTCAAGAATTAGAGAATTCCCTCTACTCTTCAGCCGAATTAGCTTTACCATCTCTGTCTATTTCTTATTCTAAATCATTTGAGAGTATAGATGTCATGCTGACTATTCCTAAATACTTAAGCATGTATTTCTTTTAAGATTTTATTTATTTATTTGAAAGACAGAGATCACAAGTAGGCAGAGAGGCAGGCAGAGAGAGAGGAAGGGAAGCAGGCTCCCTGTCGAGCAGAGAGCCCGATGCGGGGCTTGATCCCAGGACCCTGGGACCAGGACACTGGGACCATGACCCGAGCTGAAGGCAGAGCCACCTAGGCACCCCAAGCATGTATTTCTTAAGAAGAGCATTCTTTTATATAATAGTAGGACAATTATTCAGAAAATTTAACATTGATACAATTTAATATACAATCCATATTCACATTTTTATGACTGTCTTAATGTTATGCTTATAGTGGTGCCTGGTTATAGTCAGTTAAGCTCAGTCGGTTAAGCGTCTGCCTTCGGCTCAGGTCATGGGCCCAGGGCCATGGGATTGAGCTCTGCAGGGATCCTGCTTCTCCCTCTCTCTCTGTCAAAGAAATAAAATCTTTAAAAAAAAGTGCTTTGTAGCAACCCCTCCCTCAAATGCAGGATCACACACTGTATTTAGTTGTCATGTCTCTTTAGTCCATTTCTTTTTTTTCTATGTATTTTTAAATTTAAATATAGTTGATACCACTTCTTTTATAATCAGAAACTAATTTCTGAGAATTGGGTTCAAATGAACAGTTGTGTCTGTTCACAACCATGTGAAAACAAACCTTTCACAAGAACTGTGGAAAGCAATTTTATTAAAATATGTAGTATGTCGTCTGTGGGTATTCTACTGTTTTCTCTATATTCAAAGTTTCTGTAATGAAACGTGTATTACTTTTTTTTGAGTGGCAAAACATATTGAAATTAACAAGTTTTGCTAATAGCTAGTAACAACAGCACAAGGATTTAAAGATTAATAAGGGGAAAAAGGAGACAATGGCTTCTTAAATCAGAATCATTTATGGTAGGTCTTGACTTCATTTTCAAACACTTCAAATATAATCTTCATTTATATATCATCTTAGGATCAAGCCTTTGGAGAGCTAGAAAAGAATAGTGATAAATTTCTACTTGGAACATCATCTTCAGAAAACAGTCAGCCTGCTCATCTTCATGAACTCCTGTGTTCACTGCAGAAACAGCTGCTGGCATTTTGCCATATCAATAGCATTAGTGAGGTATGTGATTCTTTGCCTTTTATGATGATCTCCCAGGGACCTTGAAACTCAGATATTTGGGTAAGCATGATATTTCTGGACCTTGACTCTTTCACAGTAGTAATTTAAGAACTTTTCCCCCCAGAACTCAAGCAGCGTGGCGCTGCTTCATAAACATCTTCAGCTCTTGTTGCCTCATGCCACAGATATTTATTCACGTTCTGCAAATTTGCTCAAAGAAAGTCCTTGGAATGGCAGCGTTGGAGAAAAATTAAGAGGTGTGTTTGGTACTGGATTTGACATTTAATCAGTGGTTATAAAGGAGAAATTCTTAGCCTTCCCAAAGCCTTAAGAGACCTGAAACTTCTGAGTGGAATAGGAATGGTCTTCAATCTCCTTCCTATTAAAGATCCCTTTGATTTGGGTTTGGGGTGATGGTAACAGTGATGGATAATGACTGATCTTGAAAGATGATAATTGACACGATGGAGCCCTAATTTAAAGACGTTTCAGTGATACTCAAAAAGATTAATTTGCTGCTGACTGAACATAATTAAAAAAAGTTTAATTTTAAATGGCATAAAGTGAATTTTTATCTGCTATTTCTCTACCTTTCTTCAGCATTTGCCAGTGTCCCACTTTCCTTCTTGAAATGTTTTCTTCTCTTGGGTTTCTCTGTAGTCACAATCCTCATATCTCTCTGATCACTTTTTTTCAGTTGTTTCCTATAAGCTCTTTTTCCTTGGACATGCCCTTCAATGTTTAAGATCCTCTCAGTTTTGCCTTCACCCCTTTTTTCTCCGTGAATGATCTGATCTGGTCCCATTTCCTTTGACCACCCCGAGTGTGTTGATTTCCATATCTGCATCTGGCTGATAATTCCTTTTTCACACCAAAGCCCTTTCTAGTTATTGTTGGGTATATTTTCTTGGTTGTCTCAAAGGCAACTAAAATTCCTTACGTTTCTCTGAAACCTCCTTATCTCTGAAGTTCCCCAACTCAATAAAGAAAGAAACTGAGAAACTAAAACCGTTGCTTACTAGACACCTTCATTTTGTCGTTCCACAGGTATTTAAAATTTAATCTCTTCAAATGGAAGTCATCTCTGATGGTCCTTCCTGCCCCAAATACAATGAAATACAGAAACAAAATTAATTTAAAATGAATATAGGTAGAAAGACAGGTGCTTTGAAGTGACCTTAATTTTTTTTAAAGTAAATTTGGTTTAAAAAACACAATATGTAAAGATCATGAGGGTAGGAACTTTTAAAAGCTCTTTGTTCATGGCTGTCTGCCTTTCACCTAGGACAGTGCTTGGTATGTTGTACTCAATAAATATTTCTTGAGAAAATCTAAAAATGAAGGTAAATTAGTGAATGAGAGATTCATAATGCATTTAAAGGGAAGCAGCTATAATCCTTTGAATTTGTTGGCACAGGGATCTGTATGCTTTCCCACAAAGTGTCTGTTGGTGGTACTTTCTGAAAGTGAGTAAATACTAGTGCAACATCACCTACCAGGTACATGTTCAACAAGGAGTTATCTAATTAGTATACTCTAGTTCTACACTAAAATAGTATTTTTTAGGTTTTTTCTTTTTTAAATTTGAAACAATTGATCCATGTTGAATTTCTTACCCTTCATAGATGTGATATACGTCTCAGCTGCAGGCAGTATGCTTTGCCAGATTGTTAACTCTCTACTGTTACTCCCCGTGTCAGTGGCACGGCCTCTGTTGAGTTACCTCCTCGACTTGTTGCCACCTCTTGATTGCCTTAATAGACTCCTGCCAGCTGCTGCACTTTTAGAAGACCAAGAGTTACAGTGGCCTCTTCATGGTAAGTAAACAGTAAAACAAGCAAGGCTTTTGGGAAAAATCATTCCTCTTGCATGCAATAGGTAGGTCATATCTGATATTCGGGTGTTTTACATAATCAAAAGGTAGGGTTGTTATGGTCTAAGAATTTGCAGCCTTAAGGGCGACTGAGATGAGAGAACTCAGAAAGTTGCTCATATGTAATAGTGTCATAAGTAGGGTCTTTATATGGTCATTAGGTTTGAGTAGTGTATTTCATTGATGCTGAGACATGTTTTATTTCAAATTTTCACATCATTGAAATTAGGATACATCTTACCTTGGATAATAGGAAAGCATTTTTTCACAGTTCAGTTCAGTCAGCAGCGTAGTGACACATTTTACAATCAGTGGATTGATTTGATTAAAAAGTTCTGTTTCTTAAATGAAAAGATCTTTAATTTTAAATCTCTGACAATAAAATATTTAGTATTTGATTGGATTTATAGATAACTGAATGTAGAAGATGGAAATTGAGAATCTGTATGTGGATTTTTTTTTTTTTTTTAAACGGAACTTCATAGGAAATAGCATGCTGATTTTAGGTATGACACTTGAATTCAGTCTTAATTTATAAAATGATTTTGATACTTATTTGGATATAACTTAAAGTACTATGTCTAGAAAACATTAATGTATTTTACATTAAAATCTATCATAAGGCTATCAAAGGAGTTTCATTACTAAGTCTTAAAAACCTTTCAAGTGAGCCTACCACATGTTTCATTAGAAAGAATCCTGGAGAGCGCCTGGGTGGCTCAGTGGGTTAAGCCCCTGCCTTTAGCTCAGATCATGATCTCAGGGTCCTGGGAGTCCCACATTGGGCTCTCTGCTAGGCAGGCAGCCTGCTTCCTCCTCTCTCTCTTTCTACCTGCCCCTCTGACTACTTGTGATCTCTCTGTCAAATAAATAAATAAAATCTTAAAAAAGAAAGAAAGAAAGAATCCTGGACTAAGGCTTAAAGCTAGTGACTTGGCTGTATTATCTAGGGCAGGTTGCTTATAATTTCTTAAGCCTTCGTTTCTTCTAGAAGTATTGGAATTGGACAAGATGACAATGAGGACCTGTCTTACTTTAACATTATATGGTTCTATGACACTGAGTTTAGATAAATCAAGTGTCAAGGTTATAACTGTAGGAGGTTGTTAGTCAGGTTTTATATGGAGCCTCTCCAGGTTCACTCTTGGTTTTTTTTTTTTTTAATATTTTATTTATTTATTTGACAGACAGGGATCACAAGTAGGCAGAGATGCAGGCAGAAAGAGAGAGAGAGAGGGAAGCAGGCTCCCTGCTGAGCACAGAGCCCGATGTGGGACTCGATCCCAGCACCCTGAGATCATGACCTGAGCTGAAGGCAGCGGCTTAACCCACTGAGCCACCCAGGTGCCCTTTTGTGTTATTTTTATGTCATTTTTACTGCCACAGTTATACTAACTTCATGGTATCATTTTGGAGTCTACCCTTCCTTTCCTTTGCTTATCTGAAATTATTTATGTAAGATAGAGGTTAGCTTTTTTTGAAGGTTTAGAAGAGTTTATCTATAAAACCACCAGGCCCTGGCGTTTAGATAGACTTTATATTAGTTTTCTTTCCTTAGTTGTTACTGTTCTTCTCTAGTTTTTTTGTTTCTTCTCAAATCCATTTTGGGAGTTGATATCTTTTCAGAAAATGTTATTTTGTTATTTTCATTTTTTAAAGATTTTATTATTTATTTGAGGGAGAGAACGTGAGAGAGAACATGAGCTGGGGGAGAGGCCGGTGGAGAGGGAAAAGCAGAGTTCCCGCTAAGCGGGAAGTCTTGTGGGCTCAGTTCCAGGACCCTGGGATCATGACTTGAGCTGAAGGCAGATGGTTAACCGACTGAGCTATCCAGGTGCCCCTCAAATTTATTGGTATAAAATTGACGGTTTTTTAAAAATCCCTAGTGTAACTGTGGTTACATCCTCTTTTTTAGTCCTAATTTTTGAATTTATGCCATCTTTTATTAGAGGTTTGTCTTTTTTATCAGTCTTTTTAAATAACCAGTTTTTGGACATGTTAATCTTGTTTGTTTTTCTTTAGCGATTTGATTGACATCTGTACCTATCTTTATGGCTAAGTATAGTTTTTCTTTTTTAAGTGAAGAACTTTTAAAAATAGGTGTATAATAAATCATGGGTCTTGATTTCAGTACAAGACAGTTCTGATTTGGGCCTTAAAAACATTAAACAATAATAAGTGTCATTTTACTAGATCAATTCTTATATTGATTTTGGAGGGATGAGCTGCCTCAAGTACTCACTGTTATGGTGAAATCTGATCTAGATAATGAAAAGTAGGAATAGAATCCCTTGGGATGTCTCTGTCATATACTGTTTTAATGCTTATCTTAAAATTAGTAACTCCAGGGGCTCCTGGGCGCCTGGGTGGCTCAGTGGGTTAAAGCCTCTGCCTTCAGTTCAGGTCATGATTCCAGGGTCCTGGGATCGAGCCCCACATGGGACTTTCTGCTCAGCAGACAACCTGTTTCCCCAGCTCTCTCTCTGCCTGCCTCTCTGCCTACTTGTGTTCTCTGGATTTCTGTCTGTCAAATAAATAAATAAAATCTTAAAAAAAAATTAGTAACTCCAAAAGGGATATTTTATTTGATGGCAGAGTTATTTGAATATATTTTAAGTTAGCCTAGTAAAGAGAATATATACAGAAAATGTTATAATTACGTTTTCAGTGTAGAATTAGTTTACTTCATGTCTTATTGCAGTGCAGTAGGAATGAGAATGATTGAGACTCTTGAATACCAGATAAAAAGTGATTACTAATGTTTTTGTTTTTAGGAGGGCCAGAACTGATTGATCCTGCTGGCATGCCGTTACCTCAGCCAGCCCAGTCCTGGGTGTGGCTTGTAGATCTGGAAAGAACAATTGCTCTCCTTATTGGGCGGTGTCTTGGTGGTATGCTTCTGGGCTCCCCTGTGTCTCCAGAGGAACAGGACACTGCATATTGGATGAAAACACCACTTTTTAGTGATGGTGTAGAAATGGACACCCCTCAGTTAGGTAATGGCTTCTCTACAGTGTTTAAAATACATGCTTGTGTTTGTATCTCCATTGGAGATATCTCTTTTTCTGGGTTTGCTGACTAGAGAACTGGTAGTAAACAAGTGAAATATTAGCTGGGTGGGGGATCTGAGACTGTGACTTGGAGCCCTTAGAAGAAGTTAAATCCTACAGCACTGTGTAGTGAAAAGAGCCTCCAAACTAGGGCAGTGTAGGTCTGGTCCCACCCTGTCATTTATTGCTCATTTGGGGCAAGTCATTTAACTTATAAAAACGGGAATATGTTTGATTCCTTGTTTTCTGGGGTTTGGAGGTTATGAAAGTGCTTTATATAGTGTAAAGCTCTCTAAGGTTATCATGACTTCCCAGTATTCAGTTTTCAGACACCTCCCAGATGTGAGTGACAATCCCTTCTCCTCCCTGCGTATCCTACTTTCATGCTGATGACACCTTGTATGTTTCCCTATTTTTTTCTCCCTGTTTTTTTTTCTCCCTATTTATGTTGCCTTTGGGTTTCTCTTTCCTGCCTCATCTCCCATTTGTCTTTTTTGCTGCTAGGCTAGCTCTCAGAATGTCTGAACATGAAGATTTCTCCAGTTCTTGAACAGATGATCTGGTTGTGTTATTTATGATTGACCCTTTAATCTCCCTGGGTCTATAATGTTGGTCCATAAAATAAGGAGAAGATTAGATAGCCCATGTGGTCTTATTGACTGAAATTCATTGTTCCTCTGATGAGAGAAAGAGACTCAGAGAATGCCCAAAAAGGAAAGTCAAGAGAAATCTTAATCTAAGAGAATCTCAATTGAGAGGGAAAACAAAAAATAGTAACTAAGACAAAAAGCACATATTCTGCTTTGGGTTTAGAGGGTTGGGGAGTGGGAGTGAGAAGAGCTGCTGAAGATTTTCCTCCTTTTCCAAATAGAGAGCATATATTCATCATTTCATTTATGAACCAGCGAGTGATTCTGGCCATGGTTTTTGAATGCTAGACTGGCACTTAAGATACAGTTATATTAAGAAAAGTAAAATGGTTTTTCAAGGAATGTTTAACATTGTGAACAAGGTTCCAGTGCTGTCAGTTTTTAGTTCTGTGATATCACAAATGTCCTCTTGAGGACGAAAGTATCTTTATGTCTGCCTTCCTCATATTTTTGTGTACTTACTTCAGTCAATTAACTGGACTTTAGTATGAATAAAATAAATTTCAGTTTGAATGTTATCTTTCAGTTTTTAAAATTATAAAATCATGAAGCTATTAAAATGTTTCATTTTATGTTGAAATACTTGCATGTATTAGGAAAAGTGTATTGTCCTTTGTAAAATTGTACACATAGGATAATTCAGTTATATTAAAGGTTAAATTGACTTTTGGTATTAGCCCCCAATCCTATCATTGGCTATTTTTTTGTGATGGAACATGAATTCTAAATGCCAAAATGTCCCATTAAAAAGTTAGGACCTACTTGAACAAATGTAAATATCAGTAGAGAGACTGTTCATGAAATCTTCACTCTCTCTTGAGTCATACTTAACTGATTATTTTCCCTTAAGTCTAGAAAAAGGAAAAAGTTCTTGTCTAGTCTCTTTCCCAGTGGTGCCATGTTTCTCATTCCAGTTTGAACAGAAGAGTTCTCCAGACCTGTGCTTCAAACATAGGACATGTAGCTTCCCTGGTGCTTGCTTACCAGAATGCCAGAACTCCCAGGGGGTTACGTTTGGTCACACATCCTGGAGGGGATTGATGGGATGGTGATATTACCTCTCACTGAGAAATGTTAAAGGACTTTATCTTTGTACATCTTCTTAAAATGGTTTGAAATGTATTATTAAATATGGATTAAGTAAAAGTGATAAGATTTTATTTGTAGTACCAAAATTGTTCAGGCTTAAAATTGGTCACTTGAATAATTATTTTTAGATAAATGTATGAGTTGCCTGTTAGAAGTAGCTCTTTCAGGCAATGAAGAACAGAAGCCTTTTGATTACAAACTGCGGCCTGAAATTGCTGTGTATGTAGACTTGGCATTGGGTTGTTCAAAAGAGCCTGCGCGAAGCCTTTGGATCAGCATGCAGGATTATGCTGTTAGTAAAGGTAAGATGAAGAGGACGGAGTTGGTAAATACGGAGATAGCTTAGAATACTGACTAATAGATACGTAATATGTGTAAGCAGGAAACACAGGGATCACTCTATTACTTTTTTATAGGAAAAAGCATTTTACAAATAACATTAAATGTAAATTTCTTCTTCCTCTTTGTGGAAAACAGTCTAGGTATGTATCCCACTTTAAGCAAACCTACTGTGGGAAAACAGATTTATATAAAAGATAAATCCAGAGGCACACATTTTACTGAAGTATTTCCTGCAGTATAAATGGGTCTAGTTTAAGAGTCTTGTTTAATCAGACATGTTTATATTGTCAGGATTTGTTTGTTGTTTGGTTTTTGGGGGGTTTTTATTTGCCTATAAAATAGGTAAGTCTGAGTTTAGTTTTTTCCCTAAGCATACAGAAATGACTGGAAAACCAAGATGTAAAATTTTATCTGAGATAGGAGATTTAAGAAGGATTAAGAACAAAACTTAACTTGGGGCTTGATATTTTCTATGAGTGTTTTCTGTTTGTTTGGCTTTATTTTTAAGTAGCATGGTAAATCTGTCAAATTAACAAGAGTTTAGCAGACAATAAACCTCCTACACCCATTTGGAATCTACCGAATATACTACATTTTTAAAATACAGTACTAGTATGCTAACATGGAATTAAAGAAAACACCCACCTATTTCTTATTATCTAATGCTGTGATTTTGGTTTTCTATTGCAAGTATTCATCTGTGTCCAAATGTTTTGATTTCTTACCTAATTCATTTCATTATAATGTTCATAATATCTACTTCATGGCCTCAGATACCAGATATGTTCTCTCTTGACTAGTTTGCTCAGTATCTCCATAAGGATGCTATAATAGATAGTGCTTAAAACCATACTCCTCATTTCAGCTCCTTGTTTTCCTGAAGTGTTCTTCCTGTCTCAGTAAATGCCAGCAACATTCTAAGTACATTTCTAGTTAACTTTGGCTTTTCTCTTACTCGCCCATCTGATCAATCAACAAATCCTGTCGACTCTACCTTTAAAACACATTTGGAATCTGACCACTTCTCACCACTTCTGCTGCTATTGCTTTGGTCTGAGACGCCATTGTTTCTCACCTGAATCACTCCAGTACTGCTGTTGCTGTCCCTCTCCAGTTCACCATGCAGCAGTCAAAGTCTGCCTTTTAAAACACGAGTCAGATCATATTGTATCTTTGTTCAAAGCCTTCTGAGGTGCTTCCCAGTTCCCTCAAGGGTAAAATCTATAAAGGACCTGCAGTGGCCTGCAAGGCCTATATGATCTGGTCTCTAGCAAACTTTCTAATGTCTCCTACCACTTGTGAATGCACCCTTTGTTCCAGCCACAGTGACCTCCTTGAATCTACCTCAGGGCCTCTATACTATTTTTTTCTGAGGGGACACGGTTTCCGTATGGCACCTTCCCTGACTTCATCTACATCTCTGCCCACCTGTATCTTATCCAAGATCTTTGCAAACCAGCCTATATAAAATAGTAATTCCACACTGCTTTATTTTTCTCTCTATTTTTTATATTTCTCTCTTTATTTGTCTCTCTGTGACAGTACTTTGCTGTCACACTAATTTTTGTATTTATTGGCCCCAGCTAGAAAAGAAATTCTGTGAGATCAGAGACTTAGATTTGTTAGCTGCTAGGTCCCTAGCACAAGGAACATATAGTAGGTACATATGTTAAATAATGTTTAGGAAAATGATATCATTCGGATGTTGGATTACTAAAGTGATTAAAATTATTCTGAACTGTTTTCTGAGTCCTTTTAAATGTCAATGCATCATTTTTGTTTTCAGATTGGGACAGTGCAACTTTAAGTAATGAGTCACTCTTGGACACTGTGTCTAGATTTGTTCTTGCAGCGCTTCTGAAACACACAAATTTACTTAGCCAAGCATGTGGAGAAAGCCGGCAAGTAACTTAAAACTATCCTCAGACAAATATTTGCTCTCATGATGTTAGAAATTAGGTAACTTTTCTATTTTGGTTCTTTATTTAGATATCAACCTGGTAAAAGCTTATCAGAAGTGTACCGTTGTGTGTACAAAGTTCGAAGTCGTTTACTTGCTTGCAAGAACCTTGAACTTATTCAGACCAGGTCATCATCACGAGACAGATGGGTAAAGTTGGAAATCAGTTAATTTCTGTTTTTCTGCAGGCTGTGAGATGTAGCTCCAAATTGGTTTATGTGACAGAAAAAACGTGCCTTGATTATTGCAGATGCTGGATAAAATATTGAGTACATACTTCTTTATATAGTGAAGAAATTAGATAAGCAAAAGATTTGGGGGTTATTTAACCCACTTTATCAAGTGACATGGCTGCTAAGAAAGTTTGTATATTCATAGGCTGTATAAGTAATAACAAGTAGAGTTGTGTAAAGCATATGAAATATTATTTCTTTATTTTATGTTGATTAGACTATATTTGAATTATCA
Organism: Mustela putorius furo; assembly: GCF_011764305.1. Lineage (NCBI taxonomy): Eukaryota > Metazoa > Chordata > Mammalia > Carnivora > Mustelidae > Mustela > Mustela putorius. The sequence continues at coordinate 7,495,628 of NW_025422045.1, read as the reverse complement.
TATTTAATTTGGGGTGCTATAATTTATGAGGGACATTAACAAAAGCTACCTTGGATTGGTGAAAGGTCTGAAAGTCATCTTCTGTAAGAACTGGAAGTGTCAAAAATGTTTAGCCTAGGGAAATGAAAAAGGGAGTGAATTGATATTTGCCTTAAAAATAAAGCTTCCCTGTAGAAGAGGAAGTAAGTTTGTTTCTTGTACCAGAGGGTATAGGTAGTACCAAAGGGTCACAATTGAATGGGGTATCACTGATAGCTGAATATAAGGAAGAGAGCCTTCTCATAATTAGAGTTGTCCACCACTGATGGTTAAGATTGAGGGATGCCTGAGTGGCGCAGTTAGTTAAGCATCTGCCTTCAGCTCAAGTCATATGATTCCAGGGTCCTGGGATTGAGTCCCACATCGGACTCCCTCCTCGATGGGGAGCCTGCTTCTCCCTCTGCCCTGACCCTCCTTGTCAGCTTGTGCTCTCTCTCTCTCATTCTCTCAAATAAATAAATAAATAAATAAATAAATAAAATCTTTTTAAAAAGGATTGAAACCTTTTAAGACTGCTCCAGAAGTGGGGTGCCTGAGTGGTTCAGTGAGTTAAGTCTGATTCTTGTTATCAGCTCAGGTCTTGTTCTTAAGGTTGTGAGATTAAGCCCAGTGTAGGGCTCCACACTGGATGTGGAGCCTGCTTAAGATTCTCTCTCTCCACACCCCCTCCCCCACTCTACCCCTCACCCTGCTTGCTCTCTCGTGCATGCTCTCTCTCTCTAGGAAAAAAAAAAAAAAGAAAGAGAAGAATGCTCCAGAAGTTATTCCTGCAACAAAAATAGGTGATTTTTAAAGTGCTTGGTAGTCCTGATAACATGATCCTGTAATTATAAGCCTGGATAATACATCACCTTCAGAAATGCTTACTTTAAAACTTCATACATTAGATGCTTTATACTGTTATTGAGATCTTAGATTTTAAAAAATAAACTCTTTCTCTGCATTTGTATTATAGTATTCTTTTGTCATGCACTGATTTAATGGATCTATTTGTTAGTGACTTTGAATGTCCATGAAATGTATTAATTTGCCATTTTGTTGAGGCCTGGATTTGAAACTTCATATTATAGGGATAAGTGACTTATACATTGTATGTGTATGAGTCTGATGGCTCTATGAAATTCTCAGGTTGTTTACTGGCTTTCAATCACAAAATATTTATTATGCATTGAATTTATTATTTATTTATGCATTTATTATGCATTAAATAAAAATTTTCACTTTTACTTTATACTAAAATTTATGGGGGAGGTGATTCTGAGGCTCCTCATATCTTTTTTTTAAAAAAAATATTGTGTTTATTTATGACAGATAGAGAGGGAACATAAGCATGGTGGATCTAGAGAGGGAGAAGCAGACTCCCCGCTGAGGAAGTAGCCTGATATGAGGCATGATCCGAGGATGCTGGGATCATGATCCCAGCCAAAGGCAGATATCCAATGACTGAGCTACCTATGCGTCCCTGAGGCTCTTAATATCTTTTGTAAGGACTCTGTCCAGTAGCTGAACCACTGTGGGAAATAAAATTAACATTGTCCTTATCAGATTTCTTACTTTTGATTTCTTTAGGGTAAAACAAAGAAAAAAAACCTTAAAAACAGTACTGTTTGTATAACTGAAATTTGCTTAGAGAGTAAAGTTAAATGTTCTCACCAAAAAAAAAAAGTTTGAAAAATACTGTTTTAAATTAGAATTGTTAAAACATTTATACAGAGTAATAAAATAACATACACAGCTTGAAGGAGATTGGATGGTATAAAAATTCATGTTTTTAAATTTCCTTTTAGCTTGGTTTTACACTCAACCCATTTTAATGCAGCTCTGTAGGATTTTATAGCTGAATAACTATAAATTTGAATCAACGTATAACATGACATTCTAATCAATATACTGGGGATAGGAGGGCATATAGGTGTCTCTGGTGTACATACATTTTTTCTAAACTTCCAGATTTATCCAGTGTATCTTTTGGGTTTTTGTAGTAAAATTCATGCGTTAGTGATATTAGTAGTATTATAAAAAAAGTCAAGTTTTAATAAAGTTTTCCAAGTTTTTGAAAAAAATATTCAATGTAGCTTTGATTATTTCTCTAAGATCTCAGAAAACCAAGACTCTGCAGATGTTGATCCTCAGGAGCACTCATTTACCCGGACCATTGATGAAGAAGCTGAAATGGAAGAACAGGCTGAGCGAGACCGGGAAGAGGGGCATCCCGAGCCAGAGGATGAAGAAGAAGAACGGGAACATGAAGTGATGACAGCTGGCAGTGAGTACACCCTTCTTACTTCACAGATACACTTGTGGCATTCTTCATGTTAGGGGAACTAACTGGAAAAGAGAAAGGCAAAAATTTCTCTATGGTTTTTCTAAAAGGATCTGATATTCTACTGGTGATCTCAGTTTACATTAGTTAATGTTTCAGCTCTTAAAACTGTGCTAGTTACCTTTTGAAGCTATTATATTGCATGTTTTGGCCTGAAAAGCTCTGAAAGCAGGCTTTTAGAAATAATAACTGTTCTACTAAGTCTTATGCATGAAGTGATGCCCATGAGTGATTGGATAAGGTCATTTAGAGTTTGTTTTTGAGGTTAGCAGTTTGTCCACAGGCTTGGCCAACCTCTGTGTGGTGAGGAAGAGAGGCCCTTTCTGCATTTACTAGGCGAGCCTATTACTTTTTATATGTTATACTTCCTAAAATTATAAATTTCACCCTCTAATTACAGCCATTGTCAGTAGAGAGCAAGAATATACGTGAGACTATTAGCTCAGTGAATAATACTTTTCATACTTGTATATTCCAAGGTAACATAATTTTTAAACATAATCATTTAGATGTTTAAATAAAGATCTTATTTATTTATTTGACAGAGAGAGATCACAAGTAGGCAGAGAGGCAGGCAGAGAGAGAGGAAGGAAAGCAGGCTCCCTGCTGAGCAGAGAGCCCAATGTGGGGCTCGATCCCAGGAGCCCGGGATCACGACCTGAGCTGAAGGCAGAGGCTTAACCCACTGAGCCACCCAGGCGCCTCTCATTTAGATGTTTAAAAGGAAATATCCATGTTTTTAAACACTTGTTAGTATCTTTTGAGTGATTTGGCTTTTTCAAATTAAAATGTGTACTTACTTTGTAAGTTAAAATATTATGGCTAGCTATACATTTGGTATTAGGATTGTCTATATGTATCAATTTGACACTTATTTTATTATCAGTTTGTTTGTGTTCTGCATACTTCTAAAAATGATTTGGAGGTGGCCCAAACCCAAAAACCACAGGAAAAAAAACAAAAACAAAAACAAAAGACAAGGAAAAAGGGGATTGGAGATGGGGAGGGAAAATAATTATATCTTAAAAACCTAGGCTGAAAGAACTTTTGCAGTTAAAACTTAGTTCAGAAATTCTGGAAAGTAAAGTCCAAAGGGTAAAACACAGTAGCAAAATATGACCCTTAATTATAGTAAAGAAAGTGTAGTAGTCATCCATGGAGTAGTAATTTTTAAACCAGCTATGGTTTTTGAGCACCTATGTTATCCACTGAACACTGGGTCAAATGCTTCTCGTAGATTAGCTGATAATCCTGACAACAGTCTAGTGAGATGCACTCTAACACTTAGCCTATTTTAAAGGTGGGCAGGCTGAGGTTAAAGGAGACAAAATTATGTGCGTGTGGCCACTATTATTAGCAGCTGGAACTAGATAGAGTGAGATCTGCCCCCAAATTCCAGTGACCATTCTCTTAATTACTTTAAATGATTTCCAGCTTTGTACTCTTGAGTTTGTTGCTGTGATTTTTGCAGAAATAAGAGACTCTAAAAACAGCGTATGAAAATAATGCTATAATAATTCTATAAAATACACATATAAAATCCATTTTTAAAGTTTGTACTTTGGTATGAACAGATGAATCTAGTATTTTACCAACTTTTCTCCTTGGGTTCCCAATAAGAATACTGTTTTCACTCCAAATTTGAGCAAAACATTCCTATTGTGGAGTATCTACTACTGCATCAGAACCTTAATAAAATCAGTGACTTTTTACACTTGTGAATTGGGAAGGGTTGATATCAGATAGACATTCTTGGTGATGCCACTTGGGTCTAGAGGTAATTTTGACTGTATATTATAACCATACACAGTTTCAGCAAAGAACTTTAGAGGTTGTACTTTTAAAAAATGTGTTGGAGATACAGCAAAATGTAGATGGTAGGAATTCTATAGACTTCAGAAGGGGAAAGGGGGCTTTTCATAACTATTGCAACTTAAATTTTATGTTTCTTTTGTAACCCGACATTTTTCATACCAAGGTCACGAACATTTCAGAAATATGTAGTTATTTTTATCTTACCCTGTAGTTTTGAAACTTTAGTGAACCTCAGAATTAGCTGGAAGATCTGTTAAAACACAGATTGCTGGCTCTGTGCCTACAGTTTCAGAAGGGTTGAGATAGGCCTAGTAATTTGCATTTCTAACGAGTACCCAGATAATGTTGATGCTTCTGGTCTGGGGCCACGCTTTGGAAAGTACTGATCTGACTCATTAGTAAGAGTAGAAATAGAATAAATCAAATCTAAATTCTGTAAAGGCATTTGTATTTCCTATTATAATTTTTGGTGAAAAGTTTAATATTTTACATGTATTTAAGATAATTTTAACTTGGTAACTGTCTGTATTTAGTGTCTAAAAAATAATTTTTCCCTCTTTCAGTAATTTTTGATCCAAACTTTATGACTATTTTTATTGTTATTTTCTTTGCTCTTCTCTCCCCATGTGTTAAGACCTTGTTTTTGTGTTGCATGTTACAGAAATCTTTCAGTGTTTCCTCTCAGCCCGTGAAGTAGCTCGTAGCCGAGATCGAGATAGAATGAACAGTGGGGCAGGGTCTGGGGCTCGAGCTGATGATCCACCTCCTCAGTCTCAGCAAGAGCGAAGGGTCAGCACAGACCTTCCTGAGGGTCAGGATGTATACACTGCTGCCTGCAACTCTGTGATCCATCGGTGTGCCCTGTTAATATTAGGAGTAAGTCCTGTGATTGATGAGCTTCAGAAGCGAAAGGAAGAAGGACAGTTGCAGCAGCCTTCAACAAGTGCCTCTGAAGGGGGTGGACTTATGACCAGGTGGGACTGACTAGAAGCTTAAAATGTTATTCGACCCCCTTTGTTACATTATGCATTGAAATTCTTTATTCTCGAAGTCATAGTGGTCTCTGAAATTAATACAGACATGGAGGAGGAAATACAAATTGAGTATTGTGAAATAATGTGTTAATGTATTAAAGTAATTTAAAGAGTGATACTGATTCAACCTGGAACATACATTTCTGATTAAATGAGGCACAATTTTTCATACATACAAACAGCAGCAGTTGACAAACATGAATTTATTTGCATCTCTGCAATTCAGTGGCGGGCAAGTTATTTTGATGTAATTATAAAAGGTTTTGTGCTTACACAAGAGTCATGATTTCCCATTGACAAATAGAATTACTCCTCACTGTTTGTGTATTATCTCTATGCTGCTAGTTCCATTGAATTTTATGTTAACTAACAGTCCCAAATTGAAAAACTTCTCTTTGTGCCTGTGAGACAGGAGTGAAAGTCTTACTGCAGAGAGCCGGCTAGTCCACGCAAGTCCAAATTATAGACTGATCAAATCGAGGAGTGAATCTGATTTGTCTCAGCCTGAATCAGATGAAGAGGGTTATGCACTGGTAGGTATACCTAGTTTTAGTAAAGAGGGATTTTTGTTTTCAGGGTATAGGTACATAAGACTTTGGTGACAGTAAGTAATATGTGTTTGTCGTGACCTAAAAGAGCTTTTTAAAAAAGAACTTTTAAGAGAAATAAGGTAACTATATTGCATAGATATTTACCACCTATATGTTAATGACTCTCAGATTTCTACCTTTAGCTTTGACTTCTTTCTAAACTCCAGATTCATATATCTGATTCCTTGATGGACATTCCACCTGAGTGAGGTTACCCCAATCTTAACCTATCTAAAAATAAATTCATCTTTCTTTCAAATCTTCTTGTCTTATTATATTCTCTGTCTTAGTAGGTGGTATTATTAACTACCCAGGATTCATCCTTTTACTTATTTTCTCGTCTTTGCAAACTCCCACACTCCTACACTTCAGTTAGTCAAATCTTGAAAATGTTACCCTTAATATATTTCTCATATGCCCTTTCCATCTCTTTTGCCACTGTTCTGTTTCAAACTTACCTCTTCTTTTGCTTGGACAACTCCAGAAGCATCTCAGCCTCTTGTTTTGTGCCCATTTTCCACATTTCACATGTCTTTTTATATCTCCTCTACTTAAAATCTTTCAGTACCTTCCAGTTATCTACCCAAAAAGCTTCAGGACCTAGACTGCAGGCAAGATGGTAATTTACCTAAGAAGTAAGAAGTGAACTATACTATAGTGTGATAGGTAAATTATAGTGTGAAAACTGTCTTTAAGAGATTGCTTCTATTTGAGTAGCTTTGGACTTGGAGTTCATAGCTGGATTTTTAGTTTGGCTGTTCCTCTGTCTTGTATGTGAATAATCCATATGTGTTACTTGACTTCTCTGGGCCTTGGTGTTCCAGAGAATTGTGTTAGATCATTAGTGTCTGTTGTATTTATGGCAATGTTTGAGACTTGGCTTCTGGCCTTGATTCTACTTCTGAGGAGCTGTGAGACTGTGGCCATGTCACACAGCAGTTCAAACAGAAACTGGTTTTTTGGATTCAGTGGTCTATAATCTCCATTTTTAGCTCTGAAATTTCTCTGTTGTGTGAATTGAGATGATGCATATGAAAATATTTTTTAAAGGTATAAAGGGCTACATGAACAGAAAGCTGTTGTTTAAAAGAAACGTCTAAGCATAAAAGATTCATCTTCTAAGGAAAGCCCAACAGTGTCTTTAAGGAGGTTTCATTGTATCATGATGTTTTTGTTTGTTTTCTTCCTTTTATTCTTTATTACCATTTGTAGCTCTGTGCTCACAGTTCATGTTCCCAGTCTTACAGCCTTTGAGATTTGCTTTTTTTTTTTTTCCAATCTGATCAGTCTCATTACATAGTCTCCCCCGCCATCATAATTTTATAACACAGATCATGTCCCTTCTCTTCTCAAACCTCCAATGACTTCACTTTTTCTCAGCTCAGAAGCCTTACAAGGGCCTATAAGACTGCATTTGCTGGCCCCACTGTCATTTTGTTCTCTTCTACTATTGTCCTTCTCGGGTGAGGACTCTCCCTCTGCCACAGTGGCCTCTCGACCTTTTTGTGAACATACCACACAACTTCTCCTTAGGGCCTTTACCCAGCTCTTTCTTCCCACTAGAATACTTTTGTCTGCCTGGCTAATACCCTCACTTCAGCTTTTCATTCTGATGTTACTTTTTTAGTGAGGCCTACCTCTATAATTGCTGTTTGCCCTCCTTTCCCTATATTCATTACCTGTCCACCTGACCTTCCTGGGTTTTTTTGTTGTTTTGTGTCCCCTTCCTCCTCCAGTACCTAACATAATTTACTTATTTATTATAGGTATTCATCAGTTTTTGTTATCCTACATAAGCATATAAGCTCTTTGAGGAGGAGTTTTGCTCTTTCATTTGCTGCTATTTAGAAACACCTTTAGTACCTGGTACATAGTAGGCAGTCACTAAAATTGTCTTGATTTGCTTTATTTTCTTGTTTTTGTTTGTTTGTTTTTAAATATTTTATTTATTTATTTATTTATTTATTTGTCAGAGAGAGAGAGAGAGAGAGTATTCACAAGCAGGTAGAGGCGGAGAGAGAAGCAGGCTCCCTGCTGAGCAAGGAACCTATTGCAGGACTCGATCCCAGGACTCTCGGATCATGACCTGAGCTGAAGGCAGCAGCTTAATGAACTGAGCCACCCAGGCATTCCTGCTTTGTTTTTTTAATGACTGAATTGCCATCTAAACTATTTTGGTAAAATTTCAGCACCTGTTCTGTCTTTTCTGCTCTTTCATTCAGGTCTTTGTTACCTTTGCTTGGGACTGGTAGTCTTCAAACTGATCTCCCTACTTTTTTTCAGTTCCTCTCCTTAGACACAGTTCCCAGAGTTAGAGCTCTTGAAAATGCACACAGGAACAACACCTGCTCTCATGCTACCCTCGTACTCAAAAAACTCAGTGACTCTCTACTGCCTACCCAGAAATCAGAGATTCTGGAAGATACTTCCTCCCTGCCTTTGGCTAGTTACCCCTGTGGTAATCTGCATTTTGGGTGTGGTAGTCCACCTGCCAGACCCGAAATATACCTCTTGAGCTTCTGTTCAAGCACTTTTTGTCTCAAGTGTTCTTCTCCTGGATTTTATTGGTGGGGGATCCTAGCTCTCTCTTAAGAACTGGCCAAAATGTCAACTCTTCCAGAAAGCTTTTCCAAAATTATGTTGTTCACAGTGAGTCTCCATGTTATTTCCATAGCAGTTTGTTAGTACCTCTGATGAACCACTAATGGGTTGTCTCATTTTAGACTTATTTCTGTATTATTAATATTTCTTTCCAGTAAACCTCTTAGAAGGTCTTGGTTTGTTGTATTGCCCCGATATCTTTTATAATATGCAAAGCATAGTAAAATATTGATAATTTATTCCCATTGAAATGAAAAGATGAAAGATGAGGATAGATGTAGTTAAAGCAACATACTTTTAGAAAACAAACAATGAAATCGGACATAGTCCCAATAGGCTTATGATTTACTGTTGATTTTCACCTGGGGCAAGACACTTAACTTTTCTGAGCCCTTGCTTCTTTGTCTTTGAAATAGAGAATAAAACTATAAAACTACCTGTTACGCTGACCTCAACTGGGTTGTTGTAAAGAACAAATTTGGTAATATAATTTAAAACATTTTGAAAATTATGTTTTCGAAACAATGGAAAGACAGATCAGTAGAGGTGGACTAGCCTCAGATTTAATTGCTAGGATTGTTCATTTAGTTTGCATACAGTTTTTAAAAGATTAATAAGCACATTTTTGAAAAGGTTTATTCATGTTCATCTTTACTTATGGAATGTTTGAAAGATAGTATTATAAGAGGTGGGAGAGTCAGGAACCAGAGCAAATTCTTTTGCTGCTGAAAGGAAACCTGGGCTAAGCCTTCATTTTTAGAGAGCCTGGTATACATGAAGAAGAGCAAGCAGTGTGGGCAGTTTTGGGTTTTTCCAGCTAAAATATATTATCCTTCTGTCTGAGGTTATTTAGGATTACCATTCATATCCTTGATATCTAGGAGTATTTCATTTATTCTGAATTATGAATGAGTGAAATGCTTTCTTAAATAATTAAAGTTAGCTTAATGCTAAGTATATTTCTTTTATTATTTTTTTTAAGATTTATTTATTTTAGAAAGTTAGCGAGCATGAGCAGGTGGGTCTGTGGGAGTGGGAGAAAGAATCTCAAGCAGACTCAGCACTCAACTGTGGAGGCCAGTGCAAGGCTCAGTCTCATGATGTGAGATCATGAAATGACCTGAAACCAAGAGTCAGATGCTTAACCGACCTGGTCACCCAGGTGCCTCATCTTTATCCTTCTTTTATAAAGAGTATTGTATGATATATATCTTCTTCTCTGTCTTAGTAAACAGAAAAACCTCAGCAAACAGTTGATTTAACCTAAGTTTAACTATTTGATTGACAGTTGTCATACCAACATTTTGTACTACAGTCTCTTAATCTACCCCTTCTCCCCCTTATTTCACAAAGTATTTGATTTAGTGTATAAGAAGAAATAATTTATCAAGGTATAAATTAGATTAATGAATTAGAGCTGAAAGAAGCTGAGAGGTAAATCCCTGTATAAAATTTGTATACCTCAGTACTCCTGTGATGTCCTGCTGAAGGTGAGCCACCAGATAGGAAAAGCATGACTCATATGATTCAATGTCTAAAAGATACAAACTAGTTGTTCAAAGAAACACAGATAATCCTGGTTCTGAGGCCTGAGATAAAATTCTTCCATGAGTCTTCATGACAGAGGTACTATGTGATAAAAATATTTTATTGCATGACACAGTGATATCTTCAGGAGTTATTGTGACGTTTGGTGTTTTGTCCAGCACTAGATGGCCTGACACTATACTTCTTTTTGGTGTGTGTGTGTGTGTGTGTAAGACAGTATGTGTTTATCCACAATGTAGGTACATGTGTCTGTTTGTAACCAGGTAACAATTTTCTACAGTGACATTTCCTAAATGAGTCTATTTTGTCATTTCTGCAACCTTTCTTCTTTGTCACCAGTTTTTTTAATTGTATGATAGAGTATGAATGGACTTCCTAAGACTATTATGTCAAGTCTGTGTGTAAATAAGCCACCTATGGTTTTTGGTTGGGCATATGAGCAAAGCAGATAGTTGTCTACACATGCTCCCCAACAGAAATATACTTGTGTTCTTCCTGAAAGCCTTCACTGTTTTTATTGAGCAGTCTGCAGTTTGACCAATTTGAGATGTTTATATTTAACAGGCTTTTTAAAACATTTTAAAATCTTTCAAAATACTTCTAGGAGATTTAAGATTAAGATTTAAGACCATGTTATTTTTCTGTTAGTATAGATTCATCAGATCCTCTTTCTCTAAACACCTAGCCAACACTAGTTGGGCTCTTGAAAAAATGTAAAGTGGGAATGGAGCAAGTAATAATTTTTGAAAACAGAACTTTGCCACAGGGGGCTTTAGACATCTAGAAGGTATTAATAAGGTCATGGTATGTTCAGAAAATAAAAGACAAGGATTCCAAAGAAGAAAAGGTGACAACAAAGAAAAACTTGTGCTACTTTGCAGTGTTTATTAGTGTATACCTTGACTTTGTGTTTTAGTATCTCAGAATTGTAGCTGGGCTTTCTTAGAGCTGTTTTCTGTGGGATTTTAGAGACTTTATATTTTTATTCTTACTTGACTTGTGAATAAGCAGCACATTGCTATAATTATATATATATTTTTGCTCTAATATTGTATTAAATATTAATTTTAAAACACTTTTCACAACTAAATTTTATCATTTATTTTTAACTTAATAGAGTGGAAGACGAAATGTTGATTTGGATTTGGCATCATCTCATAGAAAGAGAGGTAACTATTAAGATATTAAAAATCTGGTTAAATGAAGTAGCTGTTATTATATCTGATGTATTTAGATATGATTGTCATTGAAGTGTTATTGCAGAAACAAACATACAAACATCTTATTGGAAGACTTAAAAGGAAGATCATTTTCTTTAAAATCTAGAAATGTCTAGGAGTTAATAATCTGTTCTGTTTCTCATTTGTCATGTGTTTTGACTTTGTAAAAAGTCCAATGGAACTCCAGAAGCAATGCTTTACATTTTGGAGGTTATGGACATGATTTGCCATGTTTTAGTTCACTGGTATAGTTGCCATAGTTTAAAAGGTGTTTCAGGGAGAGCTCTTCTCCATTAACCCTCCCACATACCCATGCATACTTTCAGAAAGTTTCTACTTTTTTCCCCTCTTCTCTTTGCCTCTTAAGATGAAGCATGTAAGGCATGAACTTAGGATTTCTAGGCAGAAATTTTTCCATGAGGAACAGTTTTAGAATGTCATCAAGAGTTAAGCTTGTTTGTTAGAAGCTCTACCTTAGTGAATAATGTAGTTTACTCTTGGTTATATATACAGATGTATGGAAAGGATAGCAGTTTCAGAGAATCTAAATTCAGGGATAACTAAAAACTCTCCAACTATTATTCTGTATTACCTGTCACTCTTATTAAACCCATTTTTACTGTGGTTGTGAAAATAGGAGATGTTCAGAGTTGGCACTAGTGGCAATTTTTTAAAAGCCTGTGGGAAAAATTTTTTCTTATGATATTAAGTCTTCTGTACTTCAAAAGAAAGGTCTTCATAGCTTCCTTGGCAGGATGTTAGGTTTCCCCTCCACAGGAAAACATTTGAGAAATGAAGGGAAAACTGAGGAATAAGGAGAAACACACACACAGTTTTTTCATTTTTGTGCTTATAACTTAGAATATGATAATATTTTGTCCTATAATTAGAATACAGAGAATGACTTTTCTGAAATACTAGGACTAATGACTAGAACTGGTGCTTTCTTTATTGGAAAGTCTTTGGAGACTGTAACATATCTGTTGGGTTATAACGTAGCTGCTGGGTTTCTAAAAAAATTATAAGGTGCTTATATATGAAAAAGATGTTTAATATAATGTACAGCATGTACTTTATTATTTTCTAATTCTTTGAAAATTGGCTGTTCATCTGCCATAATTAGCCAGAGAATTCTTTTCCTTAACCACTTAGGAATTAAATTTTTGGTTAGCTCAGGTGAGCCCTGTTGCTAAAATTTCTGTAATGTTAATGAATGCATATCATTTGGTGCTAGAGAGATGTTTCCAAACTTAACCAAGTAGCGTAAGGGATCTAGTCTACAGTTTAAGAGCTTCCTACTATAGTAATTATATTCATATGTGATAGTCCATTAGCTAAAATTTTCTTTTCTCTCAAAATCTTGTTTGTGGAAATACAAATTTGTATGGAAATACAAATGTGAGACTTAGTCTATATTATCCATGACAGCAAAGTAATGTTTAGAATAAAATAGAAAGTGGTATCTTTATCTTTGAATTAAGCATACCCTAGAATTCAGGTGTAAATTACTTAGGAGGAATTACTGTAACACTTCAGAATTACTGTCCTAGAGTTGCTACCTATTCAGGTTTTAAAACTCTTATCCTGTAAGCTGATCTGGAGTTTCTGTAGTTTTAGATCTAAATAGATACAAATGAACTAAGCCATTAATCCAAATTTTGTTTGTGGCTAAACTACCTTTTCCAAAAAGCTCAAGGTAGTACCAAAATCTATTAACCTGTTGGAATTTAACTTTATTTTGTTGAAAACAGAAAAGCAAATATAGGATCTCTTGGGAAAAGTTTTTATTTTTAATTATCCATTTAGGAAATTATAATAGGGAGGCAAACTAGTTAAATAAGTTTTCATGATATCACTTAATATGGTAACAATTTATCTTAGTAATCATTACATTTTAATGTTCTCAGAGGAAAAAGTCTGCTGCTAATGACTTTGTTCCTAGATATAGGTGACTAGAAAGTAGAAGTACTATTTTAGGAAGGGCAGCAAAAATAAGTAGGTTTCAATCTCATGAATCTTGGAGCTTGTGGTTTAAACAATGAAAATGTACATATAATAGTTTTATTATGGATTACCTTCTTTAAAAGAAACAAATATTGAAAATACGTTTAGGAGAATATATTTTGAAAGGAATTTTTAAAGATCATGTATATTTACTAACTACCTTCTGACAATGGTGGGTTTTTTTTTTGTTTTGTTTTGCTCTTAAGTAATGGTAAAATAAGCTACCCTATTTTTTCCTTATTATTGCCAATATGGACCAGATGCCATAAGCCTTAGTATGCCTATCTTGAGTTGGGCAGGTGAACCAACCAATTCTGAGAACTGTTTGGGGCCATTTAGGTGTTCTGATTCTAACTTGAGCAATGAAGGACAAACAGCTGTCCAGCTAAGTGAGACTTCTACACACTTGTTTACCACTTTCCAATATTTTGAAGTGGAAATGTAAACTTTTTCCTCACATAGCTTTTGTAATAAATAGTCTCAGTGGTCCTGAGTTATTAAAAATCTAATAAAAATTAGAGATAAGTGTCTAACTATGTCCCATTTACTGAAATTAAATGGATGTATCAATAACAGTTAATGGTTGTATACACATTTCACCTGCCCTTATGGTGCTTCCAAAGACTGTTCCTTGGGAGTTCCTAGTGCCTGTAATTTCAGTATTTGGTTGGAAATACTAGGATTCATGCTATTAAGCCATGATTGCTTCTTCTTCCTTCACTCCAGTGCATGTTTCATAGTTGGTCCAAGTAAGGGCATATAGGAAGGAATAGAGCAAAATGAGTAAATAAATTTAGCTCCTTCAACTTGCTCATCTCTTTAGAGGCATGCAAGCTAAATTCTAAAACCAAAAAAAGTTACAAAATACTTTAAAAAGATATAAGTGAAACATATTTCTGCTTAGCACTTCAGAGATAATATGACATTTGCATTCTTTAAAACCTGTAAACTGCTTATGTATGCCAGTCATTGTTCTAATGACATAAAACATATTAACACATTTAATTCTTAGAGCAGCTTGTCAAAATTTTTGACAAAGCCTGTTACGTGTGTTAGTATTTTGGAACTTTGATAAATACCATAAAGACTTGCAGTAGTTGTGTGGAACTAAGCTCATCCTTCACTGAAAGATACTTTTCTGCAGATACTTAACTTTAGTTTTCATAGTTAAGCTGAAGCTGATGCACTGAAAAATGGTGGGAATACCAAAGCAACAATTTAAGAAGCAGAGATCTTCTTAATTAAAATATCATATTGTTGGATTTTTTTTTTTTATTTCCTAGGTCTTTAAATAAAGTGTTAGGGTTTTACAGCTATAATAATACTGGAAGCATTTATCAGCATGTGTGTTTTGTGGTATAACATGTATGGGTGAAATGCTGTTGTAACTGTGCATTTCAAATTAGATTATATAAAGAAGAGCAAATGTAAATGTTGTCTCCTGTATCAAATTTCTCCTTTTGTCTTCTGATTCTTGTGTGGTAGTGTATTTACTCCTTTTTGGCCAGTTGAGCCCCAGAAAAAAGAAGAGCTTCAAGCAAGTACATGATGGCATGTTTAATTTTTTTCCCCTTTTGGCTTGCCTACATATTTTATGGTTTATAAAGTATGTATTGCAGCTCTGCCATGTTCATTTTGAAAATTCCATTTAAGAACCAAAGTTTTAAGGACAAGTAAACAATCTCAAAAATTTTCTTAGACTTTATATTTTCTTTTTATAGTAGATGACTCTGAATTAATACTAAGTAGGAACTGGACTTAGTCACATACTCTGTGGAAGCTTTTGTTGTACTTTTCAGACACAGTATTTCCTGTATTCAGATTAAACAATATCGAACAAACCAAAGTTATCAGGTTGTTAGAATATTTTTTAAAGATTAAGAGTTCTGTCATCTCATTTCCATAATGTAAGGTTTTGTTTTAAAATATTTTTTATGTCACCCTAAGTATTTGGGTTACAGTTATTTTATTTATGTATCCTAATGCTTTCATTCGTATTTTTCTTGTTCTTTCTTTTAGTCATACAAAGTTTTGTTTGGGTCTTACACCTAATAAGTTGCGTCTTTTTCATTGGCGTCAGCAAACTATGCCTAGTAAGCCAAGTTTGGTCTGCTACCTTTTTTTGTGAATAAGGTTTTGCTGGAGCACAGCCACACAGTCATTTGCTTATATATTGTCTATGGCCACTTTCTTACGACAGCAGCAAAGTTGAGTGATTGTAGCACAGACCTTTATGACCCACAAAAACCTAAAATATTTACTGTCTGATTCTTTATACAAAAACTTCAGCTCCTGCTTTAATTTGCAGAGAGGGTTTGAATGGGTTGCCCACCCATTCCTAGAACATTTTGGGGTATATTAAAGAAATTCACTCTTTATATATTCTTCATAGTTGAACCTTTGTGTAGGCAGGCAGGTGACATTTCCATGGACTAGTGACTCGTGATGTTGACTAATAACAGGAATATGTAAGATCACATCCTTCCCATAAAATTAAGAAATTCATGTTATTAATTTAACAGATCAACTTTTTGTGTCTCTGTTTCCTCAGTTGGAAATTGAGGACTACATAATCTTCAAGGGCTGTTTTACTTCTGTGGTTCTAACACTAGCTCATGGCATATTTTATTTTCATTTTGAAAAGTAATTTGTAAGTATTGGAAAACAGAACTTTTTATTCTGAGATTTTATTATTGAACAAAGAAGTTCAATGCAGAGATCCAGAAACTATCATTTGTAAGTTCATGCTATATCCAGATTCTGAATTTGAGGTGCTTAAGGACATGGAAAAGGATTCTTTCTTTCTTTCTTTTTTTATTAGGTTCTGCTTTATTCTTTAAATATCATTTTTAATTTAATATGTTATCCATCCTGGACATTATTCTTTAGATTTTTTTTTTTACTCTTTTCTATTTTATGTGAAAAAATACTCAGCTATACAATTTAGGGAATTTTTCAGGTTGATTGTTTTTCATGCTCAGTAAAACTGAAGATTCAGCATTTTTTTAATCTTAAGAATTCTTGCTGAAACATGGGAGGCAGATAAACCATGTATTTGTGGTCATTTTAAATTATTCTAGTAGAATGCTTATAAATTATTTCAGTTACTTTATAATATTTGCTGAATTTCTACATCTTATTTTGAAGTCCTGGGGTTTTACTGACATTGGTATAGTAATTCAGAAATAAGTTAGACAGTCAATATTTTATTTATTTGTTTCTCTGTGGGCATTAGTATTTAAGTAGTTCTCTTCCCAATTCTTTTTCATCTTGTTATGCAACAGATAGAATTTTTGGAGTGCATATTTTATTGGGTACTTAAGATGCATTCCTAAAAGAGAAATTTGGTATATTCACATAATAGGACATTATACAGCACTCAGACAAATGAACTATGGCTACGTGCAATAATGTGAATGAATATTGGCAGTATTATATTGATGGAAGAGAGTATGCCCAAAAAGAGTACATAAAATGCTATTTTTTGTAAAATCAAAACCCACTAAAACTGAACATTCTTTGTCTTGGGAATGAATACATATAAGATAAAACAGTATTTAGTATTAATAAAAGCAAAGGAATGATAAACCCAGCTTAGGGTTAATGACAGCCTTAGCTAGGAGGAAATAGGGAGAGATGGGTTGGAGGAGGAGCAGAGCAGCAGATAGGCAGTTATAAGTTTTTATCAATTTTCTAGTTCTTGTGTTCATGTTTATTATAAATAAATACAGAAACAGGCCATTTTGGACCAATGATGAGAGTATATCATGAGCCAAGGATTATGATTAATCTAATTCATATACCTGAAGTCAATTAAATTAAAAAAGACAAGGCATGTAAGAACGGGACATTTATATATTTATTTAAAGTTAATATTGCCATGTGACTTAGACAGCTGTTGAGTTAAAACATATTAACATATTCATTGTCTAATGTTTTCACCTATTATAAGTCTAGAAAATGCCCACTGGCAAAACTAATGGTATTATATCTAGCAACTATTGTGACATCACTTGGTAATTTTAAATAGATACCATTTTACAGTGAATCTCATATATTCTTGTCTGTGAAACTTTGCTTCCTCTATCTAGGAGTTTCACAGCCTGCAATAAATATGCATATGACACAGTGAAAGTGTTTCTTATATTAATGACACCCAAAGGGTGATGTTTGTGTCTCCTTTTTGTGTAAGTTTACTTGCCCTTCTATATTCATTTTTTTGGTAATGTTTCATTGTAGATATGTAGACTTTTTGCTCAGTCTTAACTTTTTGCAAAAATAATGTTAAATCAGATAAAGTTGTATTACTGTTAGGTCTTACCAGCAGTGTCCCAAGTGTCTAGTTCTTTTTTGTTCATAAATGGTGGTCTGGTTTAATACTGCAGAGCATTTTAAGCTAAGCATTTTGAGAGCAGCTTCTGCCTTTCTTTTTCTTGTGGCAGCGTGTTGCTAAAGCGCTTAAAGAGACACTGAAACATCAAATAGGGCTTTTCCTTTATTTTCTTACATTGCTCTACTTTTTGTTTGTTTGTTTTTTTACCAAAGCATTTTGCTCAAATTCACTTAATGCATGCATGTATTCAAACATGAGTGTCCATTTCTCACCAGTTGGTATGGTAGCAGCACTCAGCCCTCGTCTAGTTTCAGAATTTATGCTCTACTTGGTTGACATTGATACATGTTTGTTCTGTTTGTAGGTCCTTTGCACAGTCAGTTGGAATCCCTGAGTGACTCTTGGGCTCGCCTGAAACATAGCAGAGACTGGTTATGCAACTCCTCTTACTCCTTTGAGTCTGATTTTGATCTGACCAAGTCTTTGGGAGTTCACACTTTGATTGAAAATGTTGTAAGCTTTGTGAGTGGAGATGTGGGGAATGCCCCAGGTTTTAAGGAACCAGAGGAAAGTATGTCTACAAGTCCCCAAGCCTCCATCATTGCAATGGAACAGCAGCAGTTAAGGGCAGAAGTAAGTCTTTGATATTTATTCCTCATAAGGCACTAGAGAAACTTAAATCATTGAAAGCACAATAGTAGGAAAATCTTTTCCTTCTCTTCTACTCCTTCCTTCTCCCTTTCCTCTACCTGAACTTTTTGATGTCACTCTCATGACTGAAACAGCATAATGTTTTGTTTGAAGTGGACAAAGTTCATTTTTAATTGCCATCTCTTAGAACAAGGTACTTTAATCATAAGTCTTTCCTTGTCTCCTAGAAATCAGGGTGAGACTGGCTGGTGAGCATATAGATATGGTTCTTAGAGCCTCAGTTTTGACCCATTTGTCTCCATTTAAAAAATACTTATATTGCAGAAGACTTCATAGAAACATGCTAAAATCCATACTTTAAAATGACATTTCAAATAATGTCATTAACAAAGTTATGTGAAAAAAAGATCAAATAGTTGTATCAGAGTTACCTCTTGGGTTATTAAAATAGTGTATGAATATTGCTAATCATTGCTTGCTGCTTTTCTACTTGATATTAATGTTTGGGAGACACAAAGTTACTTTTGTAGTTTGTAAGAGCTTTTCTCTATTTTAGCAATGTTTGATAAATAATCTAAACGTGTACTAGGAAATGAAACGTATCTCCAGTATATTAATATAAAGTTAAGCATCTTTTCTTTTACTATTTTACAGAAATAAATGGCATATTTGTTATTAAATTATTTTGAAAAATATAAATAAATAAAAAGGGCTAGATTAGAACCCTTAAGTAATAATGATGAATGCTAAAATTAGTGAGCAAAACTTCAAGGAGACATAAGATGTCTTCATAACCTCAAAGTATCTCCCTCAAAATATTTATTAATTATTCTGGTTTTAACATATATACAAATTCCTTTTTTTTTTTTTTTTAAGATTTTATTTATTTGAGAGTGGGCGGACATGAGCATGCGGGAAGGGCAAAGGGAGAGGGAGAAGTAGACTTCCTGCTGAGCAGGGAGCCAGATATGGGGTTCCATCCCAGGACCCTGAGATCATGACCTGAGCCACCCAGACACCCTTGTACACAAATTCTTTAATACCCTTCCTTCTAGGAGGTAAAGCTTAATTCCTCCTTTTTCTCTGGGTAAGCTGGACTTAGGAGCTCACGGCTTACAGAGTATAAAAAGGGGAAAAAAATGAATTAATTTTACATTGTGGAAACCTGGCAGACATAATGTTAGCCAAGTGATCAAGAGTAACATCATCGGTAATAAATTATGGTGCTACCATGCATCTCTGAAGGACTTTTGGTATTTTCCCCCAAATCCATAACTCTAGTCCAGTCATGAGAAAACATTGGGCAAATCCAAACTGAGGGATATTCTATAAAATACATGAACAGCTCCTCCAAAAGAAAGATGAAAACTGTCACAGACTAAAGGAGACTGAGGAAACATGACAGTTAAATGCAACAAGCTTTCTGGCATTAGATCTTGGAACAGAAGAGGGACATTATGGGAAAACTGGTGAAATCCAAATAAAGTCCATGGCTTAATTATAGTGTTGTACCAGTGTTCATTTAATAGTTTTAATAAGTGTACCATAGTTACCTAAGATGATAACATTAGCAAAAGGTAGGGGATGGCATACAGGATACAGGTATACATATGTACCATCTTTCAACTCTTCTGTACATTATTAGGTGTACACTTATTTTAAAATAAAAATTTTATTATAAAAAAGGAGTAGGCTGATTGGCCAGAGTTGTGGGTATTGTCTTCCTAGGGAATATAGAGCCCAGTGTTCAGGAGAATCCCAGAGAAACCTTGCAGAAATACTTTTTCTAATTCTCGAATTAAACAGTATTCATTCTGCACTACTTTATTATAAGTGAAAGGAGCAATAATCATAGCACCTTACGGTTTTGAAACCTTCACATATTTATTCTCATGAGCATCAAAATAGCTATGTGAGTAGGTTAAAGTACTACAGTATTAATCTCTTTTTTTTTTAATAAAGATTTTATTTATATGACAGAGACAGTGAGAGAGGGAACACAAGCTGGGGGACTGGGAGAGGGAGAAGTAGGCTCCCCACTGATCAGGGAGCCTTCTCAATTCCAGGACTCAATTCCAGGACTCTGGGATCATGACCTGAACTGAAGGCAGATGGTTAACTACTGACACCCAGGTGCCCCAGTGTTAGCCTCTTTTGACACATGAAGAAACAGATTCAGGAAGTTAAGTGACTTTTCCAAGGTCAACAGAGTAAAGAGTCTGGCTTGAAATTAGGTCTCTTATACCCAAATTTATTTTCCCCATTGTCCTGTGTAGCCTCTTATACTGAAGTATGCTTAGTAGAATTTTAGAAATAGTTTGATTTTAAAAAGTCTTAATAATAAAATAAATGTTTAATAAATGGCTTTCTAAGAACTGTCAGAGCTTTCTGTGTGCTAAGTAATATATTATCTGTGTTGGAATTCCTTTATGTTTCAGTTCAGTGAAGGACTCTAAAATATATTTATTTTACTTTTCTCAAGCTTCGTTTAGAAGCACTTCACCAGATCCTCGTTCTGTTGTCTGGGATGGAGGAAAAAGGTAGCGTCTCTCTGGCAGGAAGCAGGTCAAGCTCAGGCTTCCAGTCATCCACACTGCTCACGTCTGTGAGGCTACAGTTTTTAGCAGGGTGTTTTGGTTTAGGCACTGTGGGACATGCAGGAGCCAAAGGAGAGAGTGGCCGATTGCATCACTATCAGGTGGGTGATGGATCTGTTGTGTGAGGATGACACCTTGCAGACATTCAGATTACATATATATTTTTTTAACAAAATCAATTTAATAATGCTAAATGTTCTGGTGTTTAATACTGAGGTTTAAAAGTATAAAGATTTTTAAATGATTCTTAAAGATACCTAATTGTTTTAGTTTCCTGAGTAGTAATAGTTGTATATTTGGGATCAGGTGGGCCATTTTTACTGTTGTTCTTGTAGATTCTTTGCTGGCTCAGTTTTCTTAACCCTTAGTCATATTGGGTAGAGATAGCTCTAATTTGGGATAGGAATTAGTGTTTGCGAGGATGGATTTCAAGAATTTATATTTACACTTGATCACTTTACCTGGTTTCTCTGATGGCTTCAAAAAATTTTCTTAAGTGTTGTCTCTATGTCTTCCATATTTGAGAAGAATATTGCTTTGTGGGAAAGGAGAAAGATTATATAGAATCAAGAATTGTCAAGCATTTAAATACAAGCTTATTATAAAACTTTTATATACTGAAATATGTGGAATAATTAAAAATCACCATAGGGCTTTATCATAGAGTGGGATAAAATGCTATTATTTTTATTTGGGTAGGTGTTATTACTAATAGAAAAAGTAAATTTTTATATATAATTCAGGATGGGATCAGAGCAGCTAAAAGAAATATTCAGATTGAAATCCAGGTGGCCGTGCATAAGATTTATCAACAATTGTCTGCTACCCTAGAGAGAGCTCTGCAAGCAAACAAGCATCACATTGGTGAGTAACTGGTCTGGCAAATATAAGATGCAAGTTATGTTTGATGCTAGGTACTTTAGGTATTCTGTATCTTGTTTTAACATTAGTAGGTCAATTTACAGGTGGAGAATAAATATTTGAAAATGTAATAGTGTTCCACATTACTATTTATATTTTGGAATATGATTATTTTAGTAAATGCTTTGCTTACTTCAAAGAAAATTCTCTGTTGTCTTTCTGTCTTTTCTAGAAGCCCAGCAACGTCTCCTGTTGGTTACAGTTTTTGCCCTGAGTGTTCACTATCAACCAGTGGATGTTTCTTTGGCAATTTCCACCGGTCTGCTGAATGTATTGTCGCAGTTATGTGGCACAGACACCATGCTGGGACAGCCTCTGCAATTGTTGCCAAAGACGGGTGTTTCCCAGCTTAGCACAGCTTTAAAAGTGGCTAGTACAAGATTGCTCCAGATTCTGGCCATCACTACAGGGTGAGCATTATTAGATGTCTTGGTGGGAGCTATATAGGACTAGTCTTTTCACATTTTAGTAGTTTCCAGTTCCCCCAATCTCCTTTATATGTTCGAGCACAAACAATTGCCCAGCTGTGTTATTACCACTGTTCTTTTCCTGTTACTTCATGTAGGACTTATGCTGATAAACTGAGCCCCAAAGTAGTTCAGTCCTTGTTGGACCTACTTTGTAGTCAGTTGAAGAATTTGTTATCCCAAGCTGGTGTACTACTTATGGCCTCTTTTGGAGAAGGGGAAGGAGAAGAGGGTGAAGAAGAAGGAAAAAAAGTTGAATCCAGTGGAGAAACTGAAAAGAAGGACTTCAGAGGTATCATAAACTCTTTTCTGTGTCATCATTCACAAGCATTTATTGAGTCCTTTTTGTGTAAATATCATTAGAATCTAGACTTCTTTCTGTTGTGAGATGTGAAGGAATTTTTTTGAAGGAATTTTTATTCATTCATTTATAAACCCCTTTTCTCTCCAAATATGTATGATTTAAATGAGCTTCTGACCAAACCTTTTCTCCTTAGAGTCTATTAACCTTGATGCAGTGACCATACTGCTTCCTCTTTAGATTCAACTTCTCTTTGGCTGTCCTGGGTCTGGAGTGTAGAGGTTCCAGGTGACTGATTCTCCCAGGTTATGTTTTCTTAGCATTTGATCTTCATAGTGTATCTTTAATCATAGTCTTGGCTTAAGTGTTCCCCCAGGACCAAGGTTTTCATATTTGGGAAGTAGGTTAGAATTAGAGTAGCTGAACTTCTGCTAGGCTGTTATATTTCCTGGTCACTTGTTATTTTTAAATGTTATATATTTCATCGCTATAATATGACTATCTGATCATAGCTTTAAAAAACTATAGTGAACATTGTAAAACAGCAGAAATGCTACCTTTGTCTGCTACATAATTAAGGAATAAAAGTTTAAAATTGGTCATTTATTTTAAATGTTTTTACAAAACTACCATGTCTTACTATCAAAATAAACTCTGGGAGCCCTTAAAATCCTCTCTGTTAAAATCTTTTAATAATAATAAAATTAGATGAATTAATATTAAAATAATATTGTGGATAGAGGAAATATCCTGTGGATACAAAAATGATAAAACATTGTCTCTGCTCTCGGGAATCTTCTAGAGAGGCAGACATGCCAACAAATAGTAACAGTGTAATATAAGAGTCTCAGAAGAAAGAGCTAAATTTCTTAAGTCAGAGTCTAAGAGGATGTCCGAGTCTGATTAAGGACCAGTTTTTGGTTTCAGAGGCTACAACTGTGGCAGATTCCTTTTCCCTCTTCACAGAGAGAGGCTCACAAGGGGTAAAATAAACATAAGCTTTTAATGCCACCTCCTGTTTTTCCTGAGATCCAGCGAGGAATACAAGGTGGTTAAGGTAATAGTTTCTCACCATTCTCTGCTGAATACCATACATATGGACAGCAAGGAGGACATAATAGTGTTACTTCTCAACCTTTAGGTCTCCAGGAAAACTGAGCCCTTCCATATCCAGTAAAGAAAGAAAGAGTTCAGAGCGCCTGGGTGGCTCAGTGGTTTGGGGCCTCTGTCTTCCGCTCGGGTCGTGATCCCATTGGGCATCGGGCTCTTTGCTCAGTGGGCCGCTTCCTCCTCTCTCTCTGCCTACTTGTGATCTCTTTCTGTCAAATAAATAAATAAAATCTTTGAAAAAAAGAAAGAAAGAAAGAAAGAGTTCTTCTGTGAATGAATCTTGGCAGGTGTAACAGCAGGCTGAACCCACACCCATTCCTCTCAGGTCATCCTGGAGAGAATGCTGCTGTCCTCTCTCTATTCGTGGGGATGGCTGGGAGGGAGACTGATTCTGGTCACACATAGTGGCCACCTTTTAATAACCCCACAAACCATCTAAAATACTTTACCAAAATAAGGTGTACCTTTCATTTCAAACATGGTATTGATACTGAAACAAACTGAATCACCATGGTATATCACCCAGCTTTATATTATATAATTATTATAATTAATATACAATTATATAATATATAATACAAACATCTGTATATATATATAAATATATTAAATAAATATATAAATATACTTTATATATACTATTTATACTTTATATATACTTTAAATATATTTATATATTTAATATATTACAATATATTATAATTACATATAATTATATGTAAAGCCATATTTCATTGCTATGACTATCTGATCATAGCTTTAAAAAACATATATAATTACATATAATTATAATATATTGTAATATATTCATTTAATATAATATATAAATAGATTTTTAATATATTTATATATTTAAAACAATAAATTTAAAACAATAAATATATAAATATATAAATATGTTTTAAATATATAAAAATATATATTTAAATATTTATATATAAATAGATTTTAAATAATAAATATACAAATAGATTTTAAATATACAAATATATATATTTAAATATATTATGAATACATATAATTATATATAAATAAATATAATATAATTATATATAATTATATAATTATAATTATATAATTGAAGGTCTCCAGACTTCAGTTAATTTAATTAATTTAGTGTCTTGTTACAGAGGTACTTGCTAGGAGTGAGGTTGGGGTGTAGAATGGAGGGCTCATTGAAGAGGTTTTCCCAAGGATCTCTCCCCAGAGAGAAGTTCACATCGAAGAGGTAGCTGGGTAGAGAGAAGATCTCTACCCAGAGAGAAGTTCACATTGAAGAGGTAGCTTTTTAAACTGGATTTTGGAGGAATGTATACAAACAGGTTGGAGTGATATGTGGGTATTTAGGGAAGGCTAATAATTTTATATTCTTCAAAGTGATATAAAAATATTTGCTTCTTAGCTTTTAAGCAAAGAAGAGTTAGAGTACAAGGTAGAGAAAGTGTAGCAAAGGAGTACAGTGGTCTCCAATTGTTGCCAGCGTTCTAGTTCTGTCCTAGACATCTACACCCATCTTCACAGAACAGAAGTCCTCCAGCAATGACGAGATGTCTGTGGAGATAGATTCTGGTCATCTAAGTGTAGCCCATGGTGCGAGGGTCTTCCTCTAAAGTGCTTTGTCTTGTGCGTTTCTTAATTTGACATGCCAGGATCTCCCTGAAAGGAATGTATACCTTCCTCAGGTAGTTAGGATTTTTTATGTTTTTGTGCCCCTTAGAGATTGACATTCTGGGCAACTGCCTCACTGGCATCTTCTTCCCCTTGACTCCTGAGAGGGTATGAGAGGTGCTGGATGATGATAGAACATGGTGCATTACAGGAAAAGCAGATAGTTCCCTGGCCTCAAAATGCACAGGGTGGAGGGAAACTGGGAGGGTATACGAGAGAGAATCTGGTACTAATGCTGCTGGAAAAACTGGGAAGATTGGTTAGGGCACGTTTGTATGAAAGCTGTTTATATATATGGAGTTAGTGCTCAGTCAGATCAGACTCAGGCCTAGAGATTTGTTTCTTTGTAGAATCTGAAAGCACAAAGTATTTTTTAGAGATGTGATTCTTAATTTGATTGGGCTGGGAGAGATCATGGACTTTTTGAAAATGTGATCCAAGTTGTGAACTTTTACTAATCAGGTACACAATTTTCATGCAACTTTAAGGGGGTTCACAGACAAGTTCCTTCAGATTCTAGTTGGTAAAACTCTAGACTTGCATAGAGAACTGTTGTTTTTCAGAATAACAGTTTTAAAAAATGTGCAAAACCAAATACACATACTTTGTTCTAGCAACCTCACTATTGTACACAAATGTAAGAAATGTTTTAAGCTTGGCATTATTTTCTGACCTTTCCTCATTCTGTCCTTTAAGTTTTAAAAATTCAACAGCAGGATGCCTGAGTGTCTCAGTTGGTTTAGCGTCTGCCTTCAGCTGAGGTCGTCATCCCAGTGTCCTGGGATTAAGACCTCTGTCAGGGCTCCCTGCTCAATGGGGAGCCTGGTTCTCCCCCTCCCTCTGCTGCTCCCCCTGCTTGTGCTTTCTCTTACTCTCTCTCTCTCCTGCTCTCTGACAAATAGATAAATAAAATCTTAAAAAAATAAAATAAATAAAAATTCAGCAGCTAATTGACAACTTAAATTTTTTTTTTTTTTTGACAACTTAAATTTTAAGTTAAGTTTGGGCTTCCTGCATTTAATGTAAGTTACTTGATATAAGACATTTTTCTGTTGATTTTTGGTTGTAATGTAATCTTGTCTCTTCCCTCTTCAGCTGCTCTTAGGAAACAACATGCAGCCGAACTGCACCTGGGGGATTTTTTAGTTTTTCTTCGCAGAGTTGTATCTTCAAAAGCAATTCAATCAAAAATGGCTTCCCCAAAATGGACAGAAGTGCTTCTAAATATAGCATCTCAGAAGTGTTCTTCAGGTATATGACCTTTACCTTGTATTAGAGTATTTTTATACATTACATGTGTTTTATTCAGAGAGTGCCGGACTTGAGCAACATTGAATAATTAACCTTGATTTCACAACTTTTATTTTCTGAATACTTACTTGATCAAAAGAAAAATGTAATTTCAGAAGTAAAAATTGACAGGAATTTTTTAAAAATTTAATTTAATTTTTTTTCAGTGTTCCAAAATTCATTGTGCACCACACAGTGCTCCATGCAGTTCATGCCCTCCTTTATACCCACCACCAGGCTCAAAACCCTTAGTTTGTTTCTCAGAGTCCACAGTCTCTCATGGTTTGTCTCCCCTTCCAATTTCCCCCAACTCACTTCCCTCCATCTCCCAATGTCCTCCATGTTATTCTTTATGCTCCACAAGTAAGTGAAACCATATGATAATTGACTCTCTCTGCTTGACTTATTTCACTTACTTCACTCAGCATAATCTCCTCCAGTCCCATCCATGTTGATACAAAAATTGGGTATTCATCCTTTCTGATGGAGGCGTAATACTCCATTATATAAATGAACTATATCTTCTTTATCCATTCATCCATTTTAATAGAAGGTAGCAGCAGACTAGATTATGGATTTAACCTAAAGAACTTGATGCTATTTGCTTGGATTATCATAATAAAAATAAGCAGAGAATATCCTATTTAAAATGATAATTTGGCACAGGTTTTGACATCACTTCTTGATTATCAAAATGCAGATCTCATTTGTTCACTCATAATATGATTTCTGTTGTCTTGATTATAATTTCTGATTGTGTGCTGTCTATGAAAGTTCTGTGTAATAAACTTACTTCCCAGTTCTTAGCCTAAACATCTAGTCTGCTTGCATAGATTATTGTCCTTCCTTTCCTAGTCTTTTTTTAAATTATGGTAAAATACACATAAAATTTACAGTGATAAAATAAGATATAAAAATTTACAGTTTTAACTATTTAAGCATATAGTTAAATGATATTCAGTACATTCATAGTGTTACTCAACCATCCATATGTTCCATTTCCAGAATTTTTTCATCAAACCCTGGTCTTTCTTAAATGTGCTTAAACATCATTTAATCTTATGTGGTACATGTTATTTTATATGTATGCATTCTCAATATACTTTGCTAGTTATTCTTAACTAGTATAATTTAGAACAGCTTCCCCCCCTCATTTAATAAGGTGAGGCTTTTATTGATTAACGTCTTAGAGCATGAAGAAAAAAATGGAGATAGTCATTTATTTTTAAGGGTGGTTTTGTTGTGGTAGAAGGTATTTTTAAAAAACCTTCATTATTCTGCCTCTACCTTTACTTACTTTAGAAAAGTACAAACCGCCTACTTCCCATTAATCCTAACAATTTCTGGGAGGCAGTCAGGGCATGGATGGAGAAGAAGCCAAGAAAGGGTATGATAAGCCTGAGCTTTGGAGATTAACAGACCTGTTTTAAGTTCTACCTCTGCTGAGCTGTGGTCCCCGTATTTCACTTCTCTCAGCCTTGTTTACCTTATCAGTAAAATGGGGGTTTGTGAAGATCAACAGAGTTAATGTGTATGAAATGTATAACATAGTACCTGGCACAGTAGTTACTATAGTGCTACTCCCTTTATATATATACATAACTCCCCCACCCCCACCCACGGGTGCTCTGTCTCTCTTACTCTAAAAAAATAAATCTTAAAAAAAATAAGGGGGGGATTGGATGGCACAGTTGGTTAAGTGTCCCATTCTTGGTTTTGGCTCAGGTCATGATCTCAGGGTTGTGAGGTTGAGCCCCCCTGTTGGGCTCCACACTGAGTCTGCTTAAGACTCTTCCTTTCCTTCTCTCTTTGCCCCTTGATGCACGTGCCACCTCTCTCTCTCTCTCCCTCTCTCTCTAATAAATAAATCTTATATATGCATAAAAACTTGAGATATAAACATGAATAGTCATGTACATTGGGAATGGGATGAGTCCAAAATTCTTGTGATAATAGGTTGAAGTGTAGTCCATTCCAACCATAAATGCTTAGGAGCCTCAGATATTTTTATTCAAGAGGTTCATTTACATTTTGAATGTAAGTCACGCTGATAATAAGAATATGTTTTTTTTCCCCCTCCCAGGTATTCCTCTAGTTGGTAACCTAAGAACGAGGCTCCTTGCACTTCACGTCCTTGAGGCTGTGTTACCAGCTTGTGAATCTGGTGTAGAAGATGATCAAATGGCTCAGGTTCCTATTCTTTAAAGCTATTAGAAGATATTTTCACCTCTGTAACATAATTCACCCAAAATCTGAATTGCAGTCTCTCCAGTGGTAAATGTGTCATTTATTCAGTAGCCAAACTTCAGCTTCTGAGATTGCTTTATTATTTCATTTCCAAGCAAGGAGAAAGAAATTAAGCTTATGGGTGTGAGGAGTAGGGATATAGTGAATATTTGGAAGGTCAGAAGGAAAAGAAAATCTGTGGAATTTCTTAGTAGGATTGGGCTCTAGAGAGAGAGAAGTGTGTGAGGTTGTGTGGCCTTACCAGAGGTCCATATAATGAGGAGACATGAGGGTGATGGAACCCACTAGGAAGGGGTTAATGGTCTTCCTAAAAAAGGATGTTTAAGTTACAACCACCCAGAGTAGCTTGGACATTAGTATAATCAAATTTCACATTTGACTTAATATTACAGTTACATGACTTATTTTTTCTAAAATTACTTAAAATCACCTTTTACAAATTATATCATTCTTTTTCCTTCAATAAATAGGTTGTTGAACGCCTCTTTTCCCTTCTCTCAGACTGTATGTGGGAGACACCCATTGCTCAGGCCAAACATGCTATTCAGATAAAGGAAAAAGAACAAGAAATAAAGTCACAGGTAAGTGATTCTTCCAAAAAGGTATTTTTAGACAGCACAAGTAACTGTCCTGTCTTCTGTCTCTGGACTCCTGCTCTGAGGGACTTCGTTCTATCAGTTATTCCATATTCTCTCTGCACCGTCTCCTTCTCCACTGGTTCCGTCTTCTGAGCTTATAAACATTTATCTTTCCTGCCCTCCCCTAAGTCCTTTTTTTACCCATCTTCTCACTTGTCCTTCATTGCTAAGCTTCTCAGAAGAGTAATTATATACATATTTATAAACCACTCCTTAGTTCGCATTATTTCTTCAATTGGATTGTTGATCTTCCATCAGAGCACTGAAATTAAATGACAAAAGTAAGCGCTAATTGCTAAATGTAGCAGTTTTTTGTCCATATCTTACTTGATCTCAGGAAACACTAGCCTTCTGTTGTTTTCAAAATACTGGCTTCTCCTACATCTCCATTCCTCTGCCAATCCTTGGTTTCCTCTAGAGGCATTTCTTCTTTGGTGCCACGTTTTCCTTCCCTCCATCCCAAACTCTGTTGCTTTTAAGAGTTCTAGTCTTACATTTTCCAGTATTTTGGAATATACCTGAAACCATTTTACCTATATGCAGTGCCTTCTAAACTTAAATGCCAATCCAGGTGTCTCCCCATCAAACTTTTTTACTTTTCTCCCATTTTTTAATTGGTGGCACCACCATTCACATAGCATTCCAAACCTGTATTCTTGGGAATTCTGACTCTCCTAATGTCACCCCATCTATGTAGTCAGTAGGCCTCATTGATTTTAATTCCTAAATCATTCTTAAATTCATTTATGTAGCTACTTTAATCTTTCCCTTGGTTTTCATGAGTCCACACTTTGTGTGGTTTTTCTTCTATCTCAGTACAATGGTTTTTTCTCATTTTCTGATATTGGTTCTTCCTCTTCTGTTTAAGTGTTGGAATATTGCAAGGCTTGGTTCCAAGACCTCTTCATTTTTCAACCATCATCCCCGTTCTCTTTCCTTTACCCAACAAAACCTTACCCAGACCCATATACTGTTGCTTCCCAAATTTTTAATTCCATTTCTAACATTTTCCTGGAATTCTAGACTTACATACTCGCCTTCTACTTGCCTTACCACATGTCTAGTAGGCATCTCCTATTTAATAGCATTTTTAGTTATCACATCCTGTTCCTTCCCCAGCTTTACTATCTTCCTCATTAGTGACTTGACTAAAAAGCCTAGGAGTCATCATGGATTCTTCTCTATCACCACTTTCCATCCCCCATTTTCTACATTCATACAATCTCCAAGTCCTGTTGTTTCTTCTGTAAAATAGAACTTGAATTTGCCACCTTCTCAGTTCCTCTGCCATCAGCCCGTTCCAAGCCACTGTCATCTCTGGTGTGGACTATGCAAAAGTCTCCTAAATGGTCTTTCTTTTTTCAGTGTTAATTCCCTGTAGTCCTTTCTCTGAGTGGGATTCAGAGTGATCTTTTAAATTGTAAATCATATCATGTTGGTCCCATGCTTAAAACCCTCCAATGGTTTCTCATCATTTGGGGGATAAAGTCTAGAACTACTTGGTCTCCGCTTTGCTCACTATGCTTAGAACAACTTGCCTTCTTCCTGTTTCTTGAGCACACTGAGTTTCTTACTTCTTTCATGCCAATTTCTACCCAGAAGACTTCCCTTCAGATAGGTTTTTCAGACATCAACTTCTTAGTATTCAGGTTTTAACTTAATTAATGACTTCTTCAGAGTGCCCTTTCCTGATCCTTAATCTAGAGTTAGTTGTCACATACTCTGTTACATCATTTGCTTTAATTTGGACATAGCACATACCTGATTTTTTTTTTTGTTAATGTATTTTCTGTTTCTACCTTCTAAAATAAAATTTCTGGATAGTTCTATCTACATATATATGTTTTTATTATTATTATATATGTTTTTATAAATATATAATATATATATATACTTTATATATTTATATATAAATGTTTATATATACATATATAAAAGTTCTGGGGACACCTGGGTGGCCCAGTGGGTTAAGCCTCTGCCTTCAGCTCAGGTCATGATCTCAGGGTCCTGGGATTGATCCCCACATCGGGCTCTCTGCTTAGCAGGGAGCCTGCTTCTCCCCCTCTCTCTGCCTACTTCTGATCTCTGTCTGTCAAATAAATAAATAAAATTCTTAAAAAAGAAAAAGTTCTGTGAGAGCAGAGACGTTATATATCTCATATACTGTTGAACATTTAGGACCTGGTAGAGTGTCTGGTACATAGTAGATGCTTAATAAATACTCATGAACGAATA
The DNA here is from genome assembly GCF_011764305.1 of Mustela putorius furo. Lineage (NCBI taxonomy): Eukaryota > Metazoa > Chordata > Mammalia > Carnivora > Mustelidae > Mustela > Mustela putorius. The sequence continues at coordinate 7,463,996 of NW_025422045.1, read as the reverse complement.
ATAAATTGAAGTCCTCACTGTTTTTTACCTGAACTCTTGCAGTAATCATCCAGTTGATCTCTCAGCCTTTATCCCGTATACCCCTGGTAAAACAATGTTTATAAAACACTGATCTGATTAGAGGTCCTCTATATAAATTTGTGTAAGCATTCCCTATTGTCTATGTTCAAACTTTAAATGGCATTCAGGGCCTTCCGTGATTTTGTTCCTTTTTCTCTTTCTATCCTCCTTTTCTGCCAGTCTCATCCTCCATACATTCCCTATGCTTGCAATTACTATAAATCACTGAACTCTGTTGTACCTCCATGCCTTGGCACAATGCTGTACATACTGCCCTAAATGCCTTTCTTTTCTTTGATCAGCTGCTGAATGCCTTCTTATTATTTATAACTCAGCTCAGAAGTCATCCTCTTTTGAATACTTTCCTTATCCTTCCTGTGCATGTTTAGACACTTACACCTTTATGTTTCTGCTATACTGGTCATGTAACTTCTGTTATTCTCTCACAAAAGTGGTATTATTTATTTCTCTGGCCCCTAATTGGACTGTAAGCTTTATGCAGAGACCATGCTGTATTTATCATTATGTTCCCATTGCCTGCACAGTACCTGGTACATTAATAAATATCTGTGGACTCAAACTAAGGAGTCTTTGAATGTGTATTAACTGAGATCTGGATTATTCCAAAGTACTGACCAAGGTTCCTTTTTGGTAGAAGCAGGGAGAGTTGGAGGAAGAAGATGAGAATCTTCCTATACAAGAAGTTTTATTTGACCCAGAGAAAGTTCAGTGTTGCCTAGTGGAGAATGGACAGATTTTAACTCACGGCAGTGGAGGTAAAGGGTATGGATTGGCATCAACTGGAGTAACTTCTGGATGCTATCAGTGGAAGGTATGGAGAATTCTAAGTAGTTTTTAACATTTTGTCTTTTGGTCCTTTTTTCCCCAGGTTCTTATAAAATAATGTATCAAAAACTTTTAAAAAATCATATGTAGGGGCACTTGGTTGTCTCAGTCAGTAAAGCATTTGACTCTTGCTCTCAGGGTCATGAGTTCAAGCCCCCTGTTGGGCGTGGAGCCTATTTAAAAAAAAAAAATACACTGTAGTAAATGTTTTATCATTATGTAAGATGTTAACATAAATGGAACTGAATGAACGTATACAAGAACTCAGTTATTTTTGTAACTCTCCTATAAATTCTTCTCAAGTTATTTCAAAAATTTTCTAACTGAACAGAAGAAATTATGATAATCCCTTTTATGAGGAGGTCACAGAGATCATACTCAGCCATGAAAATATAGTAGTCTGTGTGATGTTTCTGCTTAGGAAAGCCCATGAGAGACTCAGTGCCCAAGATTTTTATATGGGTCCTGGTCACATACCCTCTGCCTGATACACACAAATTTTAGATTCCCAGAGGGAAAGGAGGTGTTTATACTAAAAGATATTGTTGTACAATTTTACTGTAAAGAGATTATGGCCAAGAGCCAAGGGGATGGACTGTGCCAAAAAGGAATTAATACAGCAGTTATAGCCAGTTAGCTCCAATTTCGATGGTTCCATCAAAGAACAAGCCCTTTCCTAGGGGCATCCACAAGTGACTCAGACAGTCCAGCCAGAATCTGTGATGTTTTCAGAGTTTGTGGTCCCACAGAGGAGTCCTAAATCTGCAACAGTCCCAGAATTTGAGTTTTGTTCTTTGGGCCAGTACCTTAGAAAGGCCTGCTTGCAATGTTGGTCTCTGGCTGAAATTTGGAACTAGACTGGTAAATAGTTTCCTTCACCAATAGAAAATTTCCCTAACTGATAAGGGTTGCTCATTGTGCGTAGACTGTTTTATACAACAATATCATTTAGCATAAACACCTCCTTTCCCTTTGAGAATCTAAAATTTTTCTAAAGGTTTAAAAACCTCAATTCTATCTTAATCATTTATCTAGTGAGGAGCCTAGAAAAGATCAGTCTCTTCCTGGAAGAACTTCTTTTAATAAAAGGCTTTACTAACATGTGTATATCAAAAGAAAGATGAGATGATAGAGTCAAACTATCAGTCTGTTACTGCAAACTGCAAGTAATCCAAAAAGCTGAACATAAGCCAACACCAGTGTGATGTCCCCAAGAAGAGGGCGAAGGTCCAGTCGATTAAGAGTGGATGGCAAAGTCGTACTCCCTGTGGTATGTCTTCCTCCAACTACAGCTTTCAGCAGGAATCACAAGTTAGAGTAGTGAAATCAGTTTCTGTGTCAGAAATACAGAGCTAGTCAGCTCAAATTTTGATGGTTCCATCAAAGAACAAGCCGTTTCCTAAAGGCATCTGCAAGTGACCCAGACAGTCCAGCCAGAATCTATGATGTTTTCAGAGTTTGTGGCCCCACAGAGGAGTCCTAAATCTGTGACAGTCCCAGAATTTGAGTTTTGTTCTTTGGGCCAGTTCCTGCTTTTGAATTGAGGACAGCTCATGTTGGGTTGAAATAGCCCATGGCAGACAGTATTGCATTTCAGCTTAGAGTCAGGTCCAGGCAATAAAAATCTGTAAATTTGGAATTCTAAAAAGCTAACAAGTTTTTTTTGGCAGCATTGAAGCCTAGAAATTGTCAGACCAAACTGCTGTGTTTCAAGTCCAGGTAACAAGCAAGGCTTTTCTAAAAGGCTCTTCTTGGCCTAGTCAGTCTTCAAGTCCAAATTTAGCCAGTCAGAAATATGCACTTTAGGTTAGAAAAGCATTAGCCTCTGAGAGTCAGACATCATATTTTACTGATGAACTCAATGGCAATTGAAAACTACTTTTTAAAACTCTGAAAATATATCTGTGAATCTCTGGAGATTATCTAATCACTCTTCATATGTTGTCTCCCTTTTTTCTGAGGCTCCATTAAGCAAAAATCATATCAAAAAATCATCAGTTATGGAAACTTATTTTATTTCTGAACTCTTTGCCCTCCCACTCAGAGGAGAAACAATTACAAATTAATTTTTTTTAATTTTTTTTATTTTTATTTTTTTATTTTTTATAAACATATATTTTATCCCCAGGGGTACAGGTCTGTGAATCACCAGCTTTACACACTTCACAGCACTCACCAAAGCACATACCCTCCCCAATGTCCATAATCCCACCCTCTTCTCCCAACCCCCTCCCCCCAGCAACCCTCAGTTTGTTTTGTGAGATTAAGAGTCACTTATGGTTTGTGTCCCTCCCAATTCCATCTTGTTTCATTGATTCTTCTTCTACCCACTTAAGCCCCCATGTTGCATCACCACTTCCTCATATCAAGGAGATCATATGATAGTTGTCTTTCTCTGCTTGACTTATTTCGCTAAGCATGATACGCTCTAGTTCCATCCATGTTGTTGCAAATGGCAAGATTTCATTTCTTTTGATGGCTGCATAGTATTCCATTGTGTATATATACCACATCTTCTTGATCCATTCATCTGTTGATGGACATCTAGGTTCTTTCCATAGTTTGGCTATTGTGGACATTGCTGCTATAAACATTCGGGTACACGTGCCCCTTTGGATCACCACGTTTGTATCTTTAGGGTAAATACCCAGTAGTGCAATTGCTGGGTCATAGGGCAGTTCTATTTTCAACATTTTGAGGAACCTCCATGCTGTTTTCCAGAGTGGCTGCACCAGCTTGCATTCCCACCAACAGTGTAGGAGGGTTCCCCTTTCTCCGCATCCTTGCCAGCATTACAAATTAATTTTTATTCTTTGGCCTATCCAAAGCCCATTTACAGGGGCCCATTATTTTCCCTCCCATAAGAGAGAACATCACAAATTTTACCCTGACTGCCTTTTTTTTTTTTTTTTTCCCCTCACTTTAACAAGGCCAAAAGGAGTCACGGGAGCCAGTGAGCTAACTCTTTTATAGTTGGATCTCTTTTTTGAGTTCTGTAGGTAATTTTATCTCCAGACAGTAATTCACCTGCTGTTTCATAACACATGTAACTCCATAGCCACCAGACTCCCGAGTTTTGTTTTTTCCTACTTCTCTCCCTCTCTCTCTCTTTTCTCCAAATATTGCTATAACTGTATTTTAATGAGTAAGTTCTAATGACTCTTCTTGTTGGCCACCACTGTGTCAAGAGTCCCCAAAATCACCCCTATATTCAAAGATTTGGTGAAAGAACTCCTAGGACTCAGCATATAGTTGTACTTACGACTAAGATTTACTGTAACCATCCACTAAGGACTCAAAGCTGGATAAAAGAGGAAAAGACAAAGGTGGAATCTGGAGGAATCCATGTGCATGCTTTTTATGTTCTCTCCGTCCCATGAGGGCTCACATGGAATATGCTCTTTCCTGGCAACAAAGAACAGCAGCATGTGTGGAGTGTGTTAGGGAAGCCCATTAGAGACTTCACACCTGAGATTTTTACCGGGGGCTCATCATGAATGTGTGCTATGCCTCGCATGTATCAAAATTCCAGACTGCCAGGAGGAAAGCAAGGATTCAGCATAAACCACATTGTTCAAACACTGTATGCCTGATGAGCTACCTTTATCACTTAGGGAAAGTTTTGTATCAGTGTAGGAAACTATTTACCAGTTGAATTCCCAGAGACTATCCAAGAGCCAGTGTTACAAGCAGGACTTTTTAAACGTAGGAGCCTCAGGGCACCTGGGTAGCTCAGTTGGTTAAGCATCTGATTCTTGATTTTGGCTCAGGTCATGATCATAGGGTTGTGAGATCAAGCCCCATGTTGGGTTCCATACTGGGTGTGGAGCCTGCTTAAGATTCTTTCTCTAACTTTCTCTACCTTTCCCTCTGCCCCTCCCCACCCTACTCTCCCTGTCCAAAGAAAAAAAGGAGGGGGCACTTTCAGGCCTGCTATATTAACTCTTCTCTGCACGGAAATATGCATAAAAGAGTAGTTAGAAAATTTGAATGTAAAGAACTGAAGCTTTCCATTAATGATTTTCTGGACTGGACATACCTCTACAGCTTCATAATTGAAATATAAGCTAAAATTATTTAAATAAGTACTCAAAGGTTACTCTAAATGTTCTACAGGTAAAAATTTAATTTCTGCCTAAATTGTTATAAAATGATGAAACTTTGATTTGTATGTTATTTTCACTTAGGCTGGAAATAAATTTACCATATTCCCATAAATGCATCAGTGTTGTTTATGAGCATATTCCCTAGTATTGGTTCATGCAGTTAACAGTATATAAACAGGTTTTTTTGATATTAGTGATCATTACCACTTTCATTTTATTTTAGTTTTACATTGTGAAGGAAAACAGAGGTAATGAAGGCACATGTGTTGGAGTTTCTCGCTGGCCAGTACATGACTTTAACCACCGTACTACCTCGGATATGTGGCTCTACCGGGCCTACAGTGGTAACCTTTATCACAATGGAGAACAGACTCTGACATTATCCAGCTTTACTCAAGGAGATTTCATTACTTGTGTGCTGGACATGGAAGCCAGGACCATTTCCTTTGGGAAAAATGGAGAGGTACTGAAACTCATTCACAAGCTATATATGTTTTCTTGTTTTTATTTATACTCAACTCAGTTATTTAAGTGCTGGTTACCCAGGTTATAAATTACCCACTCTTCTCTGCTTTTACTCTATTACCTTTTGGTTCTTTCACCAAACAACAGAAAGATGATAAAATTCTAGTTAAGATTTTTGAAGCAGATGAACAAATCAGGATCATTTTGTTACTTGTGGGATTTTCTTGGTTAGCAGTGTTATTTGAGATTTGTTCTTATAAATTGTGTTGTGTCTCATAAAAGCTTTGAATCTTAATGTGATTGGATGTTGTACATTAAAAAAAAAATTCTTATTTCTTTTTATCATTTCTGCTACTCTATAGGAACCCAAATTAGCTTTTGAAGATGTGGATGCAGCAGAGTTGTACCCATGTGTAATGTTCTATAGTAGCAACCCAGGGGAAAAGGTAATAAAATCTCATACCTTTATACTTAAGTGTAAATAATATTTGTTTTTTTTTTTTTATTAGTAATTGTTAGGATCTGATAGAGTTTATAAATAGAATAAGCTGTTTCTGCTACCTGCTATTTCTACAAATTACCTGCTCAGGTAATTTGCTTTCCTGGAAAGATAGGTTACTTTTAGAAAGTACCTTTATTTTTCATTAAGGCACTGTTGGATATCTGGCAGGAAACAGTTTAGGCATAATATGGTTCACTGGTAGTTGTGCATATAGGAGATCTAGAAATCATCTTGAATGTAATCAGATACCATTAGCTGAATAATAGGAGTTCTAGTTGTGATGGGGAACCTGAGGTTCATTCAGCTGAGGGGGTCCTTATACCTTATAGATGGTGTAAATTTGAACCCTAAACCTTCAGGAGGACAGTATTAAAGAGATACCCTCTCACTAAAAACTTTTTTGTTCTCCTCTTCTAACACCCAGGCAGAGACTGATTTCTCTGTGGTCTCCCACAGAGAAATGTGCTGATGGGTGGATTTGTTTTCTACTGTCCTTTCATTTGAGGATGTAGTATAGCCTAGCTCTCATCTCCAGAATTTCTAGTTATTTTGTAGTAGAAAGTTTTCACACTGTCATATTTCTATAATGAAAGTGCTGGACTTGATCAGTCCTAACCATGACCAAAGTCACCTTTTATTGTATGGTTTTAAATATGTTTTAAGAATTGCCAAGAAAGGGGACCTGAGTGGCTCAGTGGGTTAAAGCTCCTTCTGCTCAGGTCATGATCTCAGTGTCCTGGAATCGAGCCCTGCATCGGGCTCTCTGCTCAGCAGGGACCCTGTTTCCCCCTCCCTCTCTCTCTGCCTGCCTCTCTGCCTACTTGTGATCTCTGTCTGTCCAATAAATAGATAAAGTCTTTAAAAAAAAATTGCCAAGAAAAAAACAGTTGCCAAGATGGTATAATTTTAAGCTAGCCATTCGTGAGAAAGGGAAACTGCCTCTTGAGCAAGTAATAAACAAAACTGGAGATGAAATGAATAGACAACCCAGTAGCTGCAGTCGTCCCTTTCTCCAGTGACATTCTCGCAGCCCAGAGTAGGCTCTGCCATGTTCTACTCAAAGTGATGGCCTGTTGCTCCCCAACATCTCTGAACCTTAAAGGAGTTAATTCAGCCTTGGACTATATATCAATCAATTTATTCTGCCCAGAAGCCTTTTCTGATAAGTTTCACAGTCTCTGGTAAAAACAGTATTAATGGTAATTAACATCTTTTTGAACACTTTACCTGTGTACCTGGCACTGTAGTAATAAGCACTTTATGTACATAGTCTCATTTAATCTTTAAAATAATCATAAAAGACAGATATTGCGATTTTTTTTCAGATGAAAGAGCTGAGGTTTAGTGAGATTAAATAATTTCCCAAGATTATGCAGAGTTAAGATTTGAACCAGAGTCTTGCTCTTTTTTCAACCACAGGGTCTTATTTGAAATGTGTAGATTGGAAATATCCCAATTATCTAGACTTATTCTTTTATCTTCATGCCCATTGAGCAGTATAAGATGGGCTCAGGACTTGCCTTAAGGCTGAGAGTGAATAGGCTTTTATGGCGGGGGGCAGTAAATGGAATCAGTCTCATAGAGCTTGGTCTAAACCCATATTCTGGGTGGCCACGATAGCTCTGATATAGGCTATAGGAGGAAGTTTAAATGACAGAGTATCTTGTTTGAGAGAACCATGCTAACTTAATAAATTTCTAATATTTGCTCACTCCGTATCAGCGGCCAGTGGTATAATAAACATGTATTAGACCAAACGTGAGTTCAAATGGGATTGCGTGTGCTAGAATTTATAGTGACTTATAGTTTAGGAGAACTATTAATATCAAACATTTGCTGGTATTTTTCCTTCTAGGTGAAAATTTGTGATATGCAAATGCGTGGCACACCACGAGACTTACTTCCAGGAGACCCTATTTGTAGTCCAGTAGCAGCAGTGCTGGCGGAGGCCACTATTCAGCTTATCCGTATCCTTCACCGAACAGACCGTTGGACTTACTGCATTAACAAAAAAATGATGGAAAGGCTGCATAAAATTAAGATATGTATTAAAGAGTCAGGTCAGAAGCTAAAGAAAAGCCGCTCGGTGCAAAGCCGAGAGGAAAATGAAATGAGAGAGGAGAAGGAGAGCAAAGAGGAAGAGAAAGGTAAACATAATAGACATGGCCTTGCTGACCTCTCAGAGCCGCAGCTGAGGACCCTTTGCATAGAGGTGTGGCCTGTGCTGGCAGTGATAGGAGGAGTTGATGCTGGTCTTAGAGTTGGAGGTCGGTGTGTTCACAAGCAAACTGGGCGCCATGCCACGCTGCTGGGAGTGGTCAAAGAGGGCAGCACGTCTGCCAAGGTCCAATGGGATGAAGCAGAAATTACCATCAGGTATGATCTGTTGAGTTACACTTTTAGCAAACAAGTATTTAATGGTGAAATGGGCCATTGCCTATGGACAGTGAGTAACTATGTATTTTAGGTGAGCTGCCAATTATTCAAATATTTTTTTTCACAAAGCTGGGTATGAGTACTGTGATTTCATAAAAGAATATATCTCAAACCCATGTTACCTGGAATATTAGTGGTTTATAAGATACATGGGTTTTGTTTTGTAAAGAAATGGTAAGCTCACTAATTTAGGTTTAACTGGGATCTGTCTTTCTATTTTTCATTTGGCTGCTTGCATTTTGATCATTTCCATTACACACTGGGATAGAAAAAAAGCCAGCCAGCAGATATGTCAATTATATTTTGTGTAGGTGGGCTTTGAATGTAGGCAGGAACATTTGAGTGACTAAAATTAAGTTTGGATTAGCTGTGATATTAAGTACGCTTGCTTTTTTTTTTTTTAAAGCACATATTCCTGTCCCCTCAGGGTACAATATTTTGGGTAGATAGGGAAATTCCATTTATTTGACGCACTGTATACTTAAAAGCATTTAGATGTGTTTGCAATCACATAGGATTTGTGTGAAGTAGAAACTTCATTTTTCAAAAGAAATATGTCAAGTTTCTTCATTAATAAGGGGACTCACTTATCTAATGAATTCTACATAATTGCATCATTTGAAAATAATGATTTATTAATAATAATATGTGACTATTCATTATACTACCTAAAGTGATTGTTCTATAGTTTTAATATGACATGGGACAATATCTAAAACAGTGGTTCTCAAGTATTAGTTGCAGGGAGTACTTTTTTAGAATCTAACAATAGCTGTAGATTCTCTCAGCTGAAAACTAACACATACATAAGGTTTATACACAGTTTCACCCTATACTTATATTCGCCTACTCTACCAAGGTAAGAAATCAGTGAAAACTTTACAATGTTACATGAGTATCTACCTTTTCTTTTATTCTTCACCTTGTTTCAGAAAGAATTTATTATGTCTTAAGAAAGTGCAAATACAGTAAAGCAAAATAAATAAAGCAAATAAGGAAATGAGGAAAAGGGAAAATAAGATTAAGATGGTTAAGCTAGAAGCAAGATTTAGGTTAATATGACAAATTTATGCCACCAGATGTTAGGTATTTGCCCGAGTTCTTACATTTTGTGTATTTGTACCATTTTTTTAAACTTCAGTAAATTCTTGGCAAGTATCAGGAAATACGTGATCATATTTTTGCTTAAGCTACAAATTGGGAGCTTTAATTGAAGACTACAAGGTAATTTAAAAAATGAAAACAAAGTCTTAGAACCTCGTGAATAGACTATAGGCATTACATAATAGGCAAAATCTGTATATAGACTTTTCAAATAGCTTGTATCAGGAATAGGCAAACTACATCTGGCCCACCTCTTGTTTTTGTAAATAATGTTACACAGCCACACCCATTCATTTAGGTATTCATTGGCTGCTTTCACACCCTGATGGCAGGGCTGAAAAGTTGCCTTGAAGACTGTGTGGCCTGCAAGGTCTAAAATATTTACTGTTTGACTCTTTTTAGAAATTCTGCTAATTTCTACATTATAGTATACTGAATATTATGATTTGAAAATACATGCACATCTCATTGCTTTTGCATTTATCATCACATCTCCCTATTTTTCCATGAAAGACTCATTTTTTTTCTCTGTAATGATTTTTCTAGTTTGTGTAAATTATTCTTTGTACTGTGTACATGATGCATCTTATTTTGTTTACATTATTTCCTGTACCTTCCTCCTGTCTATCCCTCACTTGCTTCTTCCTGTGTCATTCTGATCTTTATTAAAGCTTCCCAACTTTTTGGTCGCCTAGTGATACTCCATTGTATAATCTGGAACCCTGTGAACCACTGCCTTTTGATGTGGCGCGATTCCGAGGCCTGACGGCTTCTGTGTTGCTGGACCTCACATATCTGACTGGTATTCATGAAGACACGGGCAAACAGAGCACCAAGCGACATGAAAAGAAACACCGACATGAGTCTGAGGAGAAAGGGGATGTTGAGCAGAAAACCGAGAGTGAATCTGCTTTAGATATGCGAGCCGGCTTAACATCTGATGATGTCAAAAGTCACGGTACCACAGCCTCCAAATCAGACAACGAAATAGCTTCATTTTCTTTAGATCCAACACTGCCAAATGTGGAGCCCCAACATCAGATAACAGAAGGAAAAAGGAAAAATCACGAACACATATCCAAAAACCATGACATAGCCCAGTCAGAAATCCGAGCAGTCCAGCTGTCCTATCTCTACCTCGGTGCTATGAAATCACTTAGTGCTCTTCTTGGCTGTAGTAAATATGCTGAGCTGTTGCTGATACCAAAAGTTCTGGCTGAAAATGGTCATAACTCAGACTGTGCAAGCTCTCCAGTTGTTCATGAAGATGTGGAGATGCGCGCAGCCTTGCAGTTCTTGATGCGACACATGGTGAAGCGAGCAGTCATGCGGTCGCCCATCAAGAGAGCGTTGGGATTAGCTGATCTGGAGCGAGCTCAAGCCATGATCTATAAATTAGTGGTCCATGGGCTCTTGGAAGACCAGTTTGGGGGCAAAATTAAACAAGGTATGTTGTCTGGTTTTTTTTTTCCCTTTTGTGTTGTTGAAATTGTTTACAATGTCAGATATGATACATTCCATCAGTGATTTATAAAAAACTTTTTGGCCAAAGCAGTTTTCACATTGTTTTTCTTTTGCAAGGTAAACAGTTCTTTTTTGTATCCTTTATATTAATGATTATCTGTCTACTTGTAATTTTCTATCTTAAACCTACACAATCACAGAATTTAATTATGATTATTACATTTTGTAAAACTTAAGCCACAAAAGGTACACAAATATTTATTGATCTGATTTGAAATATATACTATTCTGATAACTTTCCCAGAAACATTTTGAGGTACTACTTTTATAGATTCTGTATTGTAGGGAAAAAACCCCTTATTTCATCTTTCATCTTCACCTTTGGGGAGAATATGAATTCTGAGATAAAAATTAGATATATTCAGTAAATGTTTATTGAGTGTCTGTCTATATGTGCCAGGTACTTTTCTTGGTTCTGGGGAGCCAGCACCAAAGTCCCATGCCTTCATGAAACTTAAGTTCTTTTTTTCTTTCTTCCCTTCCTCTTCCTCCTTCCTTCCCTTTTCCCTTACTCCTTTTCTTCCTTTCATTGCTTAGACAGTAAATAGGCAGAGAAAAGCACATGTTGTATATGAATAGGCATATTAAGATCATGATTATGAAGGTATGTGGCCATTTGGCAACCCTAATAGAATTAGTTATCTTTGTGGCAACTGCTATCTTCTTTTCTTTTTTTTTTTTAAGACCTTATTTTAGAGAGAGAAAGAACAAGTGGAGGGGGAGCCAGAAGGCAGAAGGAGAGGGGAAGCAGACTCCCTGCTGAGCACAGAGCGAGTGGCAAGGCTTGATCTCATGACCCCAAGATCATAACCCTGAGCCTAAATCAAGAGTTAGGCACTTAAATGACTGAGCCACCCAGGTGCCCCACTGCTATCTTGATATTAGGTTTACTTGTAAGCTCCCTTTCAGATAAGAAAAAAAAAATTATACTTTGTAAGCTCTTAGATGTTTTAACTAATTTTTTAAGCTCCTGTTTAGAGCATGAGGTTTCTGTCTAGATTTGTATTATATTTACATGTATTATATGTATTTATATGTCTTCATCTTTGCATGTTTGAAGACTAAAGATAGGCATCAAAATCAGAGTGCTAAGGAAACACAGTTTTAGTGATTAGATATCATTAGAGAAGCTCTAGTCAAATCTTATAGCAAAAGTGAGACTGTTTTTTGTTTTTAAGAGAAACTTCTCTAAAAAGTGAGTAATTGCTTATTACCTTATTATTTGTTCATAACGATGGGTACAGTAGTGTATACAAGGATGTATATATGTATATATGCAAGAATATTAAAAACATATTTCATGGGGCGCCTGGATGGCTCAGTGGGTTAAGCCACTGCCTTCGGCTCAGGTCATGATCTCGGGGTCCTGGGATCGAGTCTCACATTGGGCTCTCTGCTCGGCAGAGGCCTGCTTCCTCCTCTCTCTCTCTCTCTGCCTGCCTCTCTACCTACTTGTGATCTTTCTCTGTCAAATAAATAAATTCTTTAAAAAATATATATATTTCATAGAAAATAGTACTTACAAAATATATTTAGAAACTTATCAAATTAAATCTTAAAGTTTTCCATTCACATGTCACTTGTGAAGAAACAAATCCTTAATACTTTTTAAATATTTATTTTGGTTTACAGAGATTGATCAACAAGCTGAAGAAAGTGACCAAGCCCAGCAGGCACAGACCCCAGTTACCACTAGCCCATCAGCCTCGAGCACAACTTCCTTTATGAGCAGCTCACTGGAGGACACCACGACTGCCACCACTCCAGTCACTGACACAGAGACAGTACCTGCATCTGAATCCCCTGGAGTGATGCCACTTAGTCTTCTCAGGTAGGGAAGCTGACTTTAACATCTGTCATATTGATGCCTGTGATTCTGATCACACAATCATTCTCTTATAAAGAACGTGCCTAAATAAAAGCATTCTAGAGCTAGAAGGAACCTAAGAGTTCCAAGAGTCAAACCCATTTTGCTGAAGTTGGGAATGTCCCTCAGAAGTTTAATAACTTGTCCAAAGTCTGACAGCTAGTTTTGGGGTGGTCCCAGATCTATCACTTGTGCTGCTGATAATCAGATGCTCTAGTAGTGTATCTCCTTATAATAATCTTTTTTTTTCACCTAGGCTTTTGGATATTTTTTTCCTCTAAAAGTAAATGCTTGTATTGAATATTAGAGCCTCAAGATAGAGCTCACTTCCGTGGAAATAATTTTCTCAGGTTACTTCCCTTTTAAGAACTATTTATTAATTATACTTTTATTTTTAAGATCAAACAAATCTATTCAAATGAAAGAGCAGGTCTTAGAATATTACTTTAGCCAACCCTATTTTAGTAGATTTGTAAATTTCAAATAATGTTTAAATTTCTGTTTGCTTCAGTTTGCCAGGTATATACATGAAATGAAAAATTTTTAGGGAAAATCATTAGGAAGGGCCTATTTTGTGAGTTCCCTTAACTAGGTCTTAAGTGAAATAAAGGGCAGTAGAATGGTTAGTATCTTTCTCTTCTTTTTTGACCCTCTTCCCTTAATTGACAGGTTATCATTATTCCTAGTGTGAGACTGACATCTCAGAGAGTAGAAGAGAGAGGGGCTGTTAATCATAATGCTTCTTCATTTTTGGTGTTTGCAAGAGCCACCTGGGAAGCTTTTTAAAGCTCTGGCTGTATCTCCCTGTAGTCTCTTTTGGTAGGTCTGGTGGGGTACACAGTTTGTATTTGAGTTAAGGGTCCCCAGTGATCTTCAGCTCCCACACAGAGTTACTGGTCTGCTGTTAGGCGTGCACACTCATCCTGGCAGTTACCATTGCCCAGTCCTCTCACATGTTAGCTCTCTCACTAGAGTAACAGTTCCAGGAGATACTTCTGTTCAAGAAAGAAGGAAGAGAGGAATAATAGGATATTTTAATATGGTTTTTAATCTTTGTTGTCTTCCAAGCTGTGCTGTGCAAGCGTGGGATTCACTGGTAAAATAACATTCCCTGGCTCTCACAGACATTGACAGACCTTGTGACTCCTCCTTTGTTCTCAGTCTTTGTTTGCCTGCTGTTGGCTGGGACAGCATTGGAGCTGCAGTTGCGTTTGCTTGGCTAACCATCATTTAACACTAGAAAAATCGGGGAGCAACTGACCCATCTATGAATATCATTGTATCAGTTATTTGACTGACTAGACAATGCTTTTTTGATGCTTAAAACGTTGTTATTAGTTTTGTTGGACAAATCTTAAGAGTAGACAGCTGGTGAGGATCTCGCTGAAACTTATTCTTTAGCCAGTGTCTGCCTTCTCAGGCTGACAGGGACTGTCTCTCTTCTGCCTTTCCCCTCTAAACAGCTGGCATACCGTTCATATGCTGTTTTTCAGTTGTGCAAGGGGGCCTGGACAGTTACCTTTTCTTTCCATAACTTACTATTGACTGTTAACTTTATTCATCTGAATGATTTCATGGCTAGCTAGTTATTTATTTTAAATTTATAATATGAAATTATATTTTATATAAATTTAAATTTGAATTTATATTTTATATTTATATAAATTTATATTTGATAGCTAACTGTAAGTTAGCTATTTTTAAAAGTCTTTATTCTCTGACTACTGTATGTCTACCAAAATACCACTGTCATCTTGGTATTATAGTGGAAGGAAAGCATGAAGGCAGGGATTTTTTAAAATCTATTTTGCTAACTGCTCAATTTCCCCCACTTGCTTTGTTTTGCTAAACAAATAATACGGTATTATTACTTTTATAGTAAGAGGTGTCCTATTAGATAATGATAATTAAAATTGTTGGGAGTCTTTCTTCCCTCTCCATTAAACTGTAGCTAACTTATATAGTTTTCCAGGTTGAATATTCTTCTGTAAGAGGACTGTGATATATTATATTAATTTCTAATTGGATTTTTATGCTAACCTTTGTTGTTTTCTTAAAGGCAAATGTTCTCTAGTTACCCAACTACCACTGTACTTCCCACACGTCGTGCACAGACTCCTCCAATATCATCGTTACCAACTTCTCCTTCTGACGAAGTAGGAAGGAGGCAAAGCTTAACTTCTCCTGATTCCCAGTCAGCAAGGCCAGCTAACCGCACAGGTGTGTGTGCTGTCATGCACTTTGATACTCAAACCTCTTGGCATTCCTGATATTGGGACTTAAAAACTTGGGCATTGTGTTTTTTTCTCATTGAAGGTAGAACAGTGATTTTAATTAAGGGGGCAATCTGTCCTATCAAGCTGAACTGTCTTTTTTATTTTGAAGCTGTAGATTAAATTATGTCTACTTGGGAGAGAAATGGTGTACTCTACATAAGTCATATCAGACCCTTCTTATTTTCTAACATAGGCATTTTTAGTGCTGTGAATTTCCCTTGAGCATTGCTTTTGCTTCAACTCACACACATTGAGATGATGTGTTTTCATTTTCATTCAGTTAAAGTACTATCTATTTACCATGGATATCTTTTTTGAGAAATTGGATCATTTGGAAGTATGTTATTTTGTTTACAAATATTTAGGAATTTTCCAAATGTCTCTCTCTCACTGATTTCTAATTTAATGTCATTGTTATCAGAGAACATGTCTTATATAATTTGAATTCTGTTAAATTTGTTAAGACTTGCGTTGTGGCCCAGAATATGGTCTGTTTTGATAAATATTCAGTGTGCTCTTGGAAAAAACGTGTATTATGCTATTGTTGAATGGAGTGTTCTGTGAATTGTTGGTTACGTCAAGGTAGTTGATTGTTATGTTTAAGTCTACTTATTCTATCAGTTATTGATAGAGTAGAGTTGAAATCTCTGACTGTAATTGCGGATTTGTTTATTTCCTCTTTCATTTATTATTTTTTGTTTCATGTATTTTAAAATTCTCTTTAGGTCCATAAATATCTAGGATTCTTAGGTCTTCTTACTGAATTGACCTCTTTATCATTATGAAATGACTATCTTTACCCTGGTAATATCCTTTGCCCTTAAATCTACTTTTTCTAGTGTAAATATAGCCTCCTCCTCCTTCTTTTTCCTTTTTTAAATTAGGATCATATCTCTTCTCCTATATCTTACCTTTTTTTTTAATGTTAAATGGTTTCTTAAAGGCAGCTTATTGTTGGGCCTTGCTTTTTTGGGGTGGAAGGGTTCTTGCTTTTTTAATCCAACCTGATATTCTCTGCCTTTTAATTTATGTGTTTAGACCATTTACATTGAATGTGTTAATTGTATGGTTGTGTTTAAATTTATCATCTTTCTGTTCATGTCATCTTTTCTTTGTTCTTTTTTTCCTCTGTTTCTACCTTCTTTGGATTAAATCAGTATTTTTTATTATTTCATCTCCTTTGTTGGCTTATTAGCTATGCTTTGTATTTTTAGAGATTACCTTGAGGTATGTATTATATATCTTTAATTATCATAGGCTATCTTTAAGTAATGTTATACCACTTCATGTATATTAAAAAATGTAACAATGGTACATTTTATTTTATTTATATTTTATCTTATTTATTTCCCCCTTTGAACTTTTCTTATTCATTTAACTTATATATATGTTATAATGCCCTGTAATACATTGTTACTATTTTTTAAAGATCTATTTATTTATTTGGGTTAGTGGGAAGAGAAGGAGAGGGGGAGAGAGACTCTCAAGAAAGATTCCCCACTGAGCACAGTCTGATGTAGGGCTAGATCTCATGACCCTGAAATCATGACTTGAGCTGAAATCTAGAATTGGGCACTTAACCAGCTGAGCTATCCAGGCATCCCTACATTGTTATTATTTTTGCTGTAAACAAAAGAGATTTGAAAACTAAAGTGTGTATTTTATATTTACCCACATAGTTACCAGCTCTGAGATACTTTATTCCTTTATGTAGATCCAGATTTCCAGTGATATCATTTCCTTCTGCTTTCCCTTTAACATTTCTTGTAATGGTCTGCTAGTGATGAATTCTTTTGGCTCTTATGTATCTGAATATATCTGAAAGAGTTTATTTCAAAGTCATTTTTGAAAGATATTTTCATTGGGTATAGAATTCTAGATTGGCAGTTTTTTTTCTTTCAGCACTTTAAGATCCTCTACCATCTTCTGGCTTGCATTATTTCCAACGATAAATTTTCTATTGTTCTGATCTTGTATAATATGCCTTTTTCTCTGTGTGCTGTTGAGATTTTTCTGTTTTATCACTAGGCTTAAGCAGTTTGATCATGACCTGCCCTGCTACAGCTTTCTTCAATTTTCTTATGTTCTGGGTTTGTTGAGTTTCTTGGATCTATAGATTTATAGTTGTCATAAAACTTGGAAATTTTTAATCCATTATTTTTTCAGATTTTTTCCTGTTGCATTCCTCCATTTCAGTATCTATGGTTATGTGTATACAACACCATTTGAAGTTGTCCCACAGATCACTAATGCTTTGGGTTTTTTTTAATGTCTTTTTTCTATATGTTTCCATTTTTTATAGTTTTTGTTGTTGTGTCTTCTGGTCATTAATCTTTTCTTTTGTAGTGTTTAGTTTGCTCATAATCCCATCCAGCATATTTTTCCATTCAGACATTGTGATTTTCATAACTAGAAGTTGCTTAATCTTTTCGCTGCCTTATCAAGTACATGGAATAACAGTTTTCATTGTTAGAATAGTTATGTTTAAAAAGTTTGTGAACACTGAACTATTATTGCTCCTAAGGGAAATACTGGGCTAGGTTTCTATGAACTTCTGGTCACATTTTGTCAGCTGATCAATATATAACTTTGTTTTATGTGTGTTTATATTTAAAGGCATTCTATTTAATATATATTGTTGATTCATTAGCATTGAACTCATGACCCAAGAACACCATAGCTCGTGCCTGAATGAAATTTATCTGACACTTACATTTTCTCCATAAGACATATTACAGCCTTCTTGTGCTTAAAAACATTGGACAGCATTTCACCACTATGCCTGGGGGCCATTTTAAACAGTAAAATCACCAAGAAAAGGCACAAAAATGCAAAACATGTGACACTAAATAGACTGTGAAGATTAGACTTATTTATAGTCTCAGAACTAAAAGAAGAATGTAGAGCATCACCTGTTCTGTCTCAGCTGGGAACAAATGTGTCAGGAGCCTGAAAGGTTTTTTTGTCGCTGAGTGCATATAAATGATTGTAAAAAAGCACCATGAGTATTGATTTTAGAGTTATAAATTAACTTTAATGAGTAGATGAATTTTCAAATATGGAGTCCACAAATATGGAGCATCAATTTTATACCCGTTTTAATATCCTTGTCTACTTATCATTAATCTAATTTCTAGGTCTGTTTCTATTAACTAATTTTTTAACTTATTTTGAATTGTATTTTCTTGTTTTTTTTTTATGTTTGGTGATTTTTTTTATTGATTATTAGACATTGTGAATTTTACTTTATTGGGTACTGGATAGTTTATATTTATTTAAAGATACTTTAGTTTTGTTATAAGATACAGTTAAATTACTTAGAAATATTTTGATCCTCTCAAGGCTTTCTTTTAATTTTTGTTAGGAGGTAGCTTGGCTGAATTTTTCCCCATTACTGAACCAGTGCCTTTCTTCGTATTCTATCCAGTGCGTCATGTATCACAGAGGTTTTTTCTCTCTGGCTTATTGTAACACAGATTCTTCCCAACCCTGTTTAACCAACCCCCAAGGATTGTTCTGCCTGCTGTTTCTTGGAGATTCTTCCCTCAGCTCTGGATAGCTGCTGCACTAGCATCAGCTGAAGACTTGAAGGAAAGAAAGACCCTTTGCACATTTTTGGAGTTCACTTTCAGTGCAGCTCTCTTCTTTCCATACAGCTCTCTCTATTCTGGTATTCTACCCTGTGAACACTAGCAACCTGAATCCTTTACTCTTGTCTCCTTAATTCAGAGAGACCGTTGACTTTAGATTGAATTTGCCCTCCCTGAACTGCAGCTTGGAAATTCTTTCCAGGAAATAGGCTAAGGCAAGTTGTACACCTTGCCTAATTTGATTTCCTTCTCTCAGGGATCACTGTCCTACACACCCTGATTGATACATTTCCATTTCTTCTTTTAGTTGTCATAGGTAAATCCAGTCTCTCTTACTCCATGATGGCTAGAAGTAGAAGTCTGTCAGATGCATCAGGCTTGTTACCACTCTAGCAGTAGTGACATTTTTTAAGCAAAAATTAAAGTTGTCATTCTCCCTCCTTCCTTCTTCTTTCCTTCCTAATTTCATTCAAAAACATTAAGTGGGGCCAAGCTATGTAGGCTTTCATGCCAGCAGGATTGGGAAGTGGGTGGCATAGTGGCCCAGATTGGGAGTATCAGCCAGACTGGAGGGAGGGAAACTTCTTGTCTGTGGGAGTGGCCTGGTATGGGGTATTGGAGTCTGACTCATAGAGGAAATGTCCACATAGCTGAGCACTAGGGAACAGGGCCATGCAGGGTGCAGAGGGCTTCTATCAGCACTGTTCACTGAGAGGGCCTAGGAGCAGTGATGCTTTAGTAGCAATAAACACATTCTAAATACCATTCTTTACTAAAAGGGAACTCTGATCTTCTTGCAGAAATGGCTGATTTCAGGGTTAAGTATGAAATGAGCCTGGAATAGCTTATGCCAGAAAGTGGTAAAGTGCTCAGAGATTGATGGGTGTATGCCTCAAGGATGTAGAAACCAGATTGAAGGGGCTTCCATTAGCCAAATCTGGGACATTTGTGGCATCAAAATAAAAATCATAATTATAGTATCATATAATAACCCATGAATACAGTGAGAGTCTGTAACCCTATAGTGATGGAGAAAGGAAACTGATAAATCTGAAAGCAGTGATAGAATTAGGAAATCCTCCTTCGTCAACCATCATAATAATAATAAATAATTCAGCCAATAAACAATAATGGGTGCTAGTGAATCTAACTTTGATAAGGAATGGGATCTTTACATTTTCTCATAGTTCTTCCCAATAAATATTTATTACAAAGGGGGAAAAAATAGGAGTACTTTTATGGTGGAGAAACCTGGCAGATACCAGCTTAACTCAAGCAATCAAAATCAGCATCTCCAGTAATGGAACAAATGGAAATCTTGTATCATTTGATAGAATGCAATGCGTAGAAGGCGACATCAGTTTTTTGGTTCTTCTGCAAAAAACAACCTGAATCTAAAGATTTTTATTTATTTATTTATTTATTTATTTGATAAACAGAGAGAGATCACAAGTAGGCAGAAGGCAGGCAGAGAGAGGGGGGGAAGCAGGCTCCCCGCTGAGCAGAGAGCCCGATGCAGGGCTCGATCCCAGGACCGTGAGATCATGACCCGAGCTGAAGGCAGCGGCTTAAGCCACTGACCCACCCAGGCTCCCCCACAACCTGAATCTAATCGTGAGACATCAGTAAACCCAAATTGAGCGACTTTCTGTAATCTTCAAAGTATCAAAGTAATTGAAAGAGATGGAAGAGATATGAAAACTAAATGGAAGGATTATCCTGGATTGGCTCCTTTGCTGCAGAGAACACTATCAGGACTTCAGGAGAAACTAGAGTGGGGTCTCGGTTAGATGTTAACATTGTTAATTTTCTTACTCTGATGGTGTGTTATGCAGAACAGTGGCCTTTTTTGTAGGAGTTGATATGTTAGAGTATTCAGGGGAGTTGGAGCATCATGTCTGCTACTTACTCTCCAGTGGGTCAGGGATAAGAGAATTCTTTTGTACTATGTTTGCAAATTTCTGTTAAGTTTAAAATTTTTGTAAGAAAGAAACTATTTCAAAATAAGAAAACATTTAAAATTTTTTAGCAGCTTTATTTTGTGCTAGCTTTATGAAAAACCTTAAAAAGCTGTAACTTAGTCATATTAACTATAACTTTCACAGGTTAATCATGACCTGAACAGAAATCAAGAATTGAACGCTTAATGGGCTGAGCCACCCAGGTGCCCCATGAATTCTTTATAGAAAAAAAATTCATTAAATTTGTACAGTATTAAGAAATTGGGGACTTATTACTTTTTACTCATGGTATGTAGTGATACAGGCTTTTATTTCTCTTTCTTTTGTCTTAGCCTTGTCAGACCCCAGCAGTAGACTTTCAACTTCTCCTCCTCCTCCAGCAATTGCAGTACCCTTGCTGGAAATGGGGTTCTCTCTCCGGCAGATTGCCAAAGCCATGGAAGCCACAGGTAGGATATGTTATGTTTACATATCCATATATGTAGATATGAGAAGCCTGGTCTTATTGAGGGTGATATATTTTTTAAGAGACCATAAAGCTTTTTAACAGCTGATTTAGTTACAGTGGCATCATAGAAGACACTGTTGAATTGATACCATGAATAACTAATTATGTTGCCCCAAATTAGTATTATTCTTTTCCTTTTTTTTTTTTTTCTTTTAAGGATTTTATTTATGTATTTGACAGAGAGACCGCAAGAGAGGAAACCCATGCCAGGGGAGAAGGAGAGGGAGAAACAGGCTTCCCACTGAGCACTGAGCAGAGAGCCTGATGTGGGGCTCAATCCTAGGACCCTGGGATCATGACCTGAGCTGAAGGCAGATGCTTAATGACTGAGCCACTCAGGCGCCCCAGTATCATACTTTTCTTTTTCACCTTTTCAGGTGCTCGAGGAGAGGCTGATGCCCAAAACATTACTGTCCTTGCCATGTGGATGATAGAGCACCCTGGACATGAGGATGAGGAAGAACCCCAGTCAGGCTGCACAGCAGACTCAAGGCACGGAGCAGCAGTCCTAGGCAGTGGTGGGAAGTCAAATGACCCCTGTTATTTGCAGTCACCAGGAGACATCCCATCAGCTGATGCTGCTGAAATGGAAGAAGGCTTTAGTGAAAGGTGAAATTCCAATTTCTTTATTTCTGTTTTATGAGGTTTAAGTGATACTTCCAAGTGCTCCGTTTATTTCCCTTCATAGGTGCTTTTTTTTTTTTTAAGGTTTTATTTATTTATTTGACAGAGAGAGAGACCACAAGTCAGGCAGACAGGCAGAGAGTGGGAGAAGTAGGCTCCCCGCAGAGTGGAGAGCCCAACGTGAGGCTCAATCCCGGGACCCCGAGATCATGACCTGAGCTGAAGGCAGAGGCTTAACCCACTGAGCCACCCGGGTGCCCCTCGTAGGTGCTTCTAATGGTGTGTAAAGTTGCTAACTAGTGAAATAAGGTGGACATTTCAGTTACAAGTTTATGTTTCTGTGAAGGATAAAAATGACATCACAAGTTTTGACTTGAACAGATGTTTTCATGGAAAAGAGGAAATAATTTTTATATAGAATTAAGCTGAAAAGAGGAAACTGAAAATTAAAACAATTTTTTTCAGGAACAAAATAAGCATTCAGATAAAATAATTTTATCTCCTATAAGTGATGTAGAATATTCATATTTGAACTTAATGCATATAGAAGTGGACTTTTAAATTTTTTCTTAATATAGATTTTATCTTTATCTCTTCTTTAGTTTTTAATATCTAGTACAGTACACCAATTTTTTAATTATAAAAAGAATTCTGTGATAATGCATAGCCTGAGATGAGATGTAATAAAATACTCTGTAGTTTTTCCTAAAATCTGCCCACTTTAGTACTTCTTATGACTCTGTCTTCATTTTTCTTTGTAGCTCATGAAGTCATTTGGTTAACAAGGCTTATATCTTTTTTAATATGCAGATTTTTTCTTACAAGCTCAGTGGATATTTTCGTAACTTATTTTGAAACACGTTTCTCATAGGCAAGGATTCTCAATCATTTCAGATTTTAACTATTTAATCATTTAGAATTTAGTTAAGACCATTGATCTCATTTGGATTTGAACATGCATTAAGCATCATTTCCTTGTTGGCATAATTCAAAATTAGATAGGGGTACTTGGCTGGCTAAATCAGTGGAGCATGATGTTGGGGTCATCAGTTCAAGTTTCATGTTGGGCATAAAGCCTACTTAAAAAATAAATAAAAGTAAAAAAAAACAGCTAAAATTACTGTTTACCTAGGGCAATATGACATATTTATAATTTAGGAGCTTTACCAAGGACAAGATATATTTCAGTTTAATTGTAAATACATTTTATTTTTGGTACTGTTTGGAAGGAAATGCAATACCACAAGAGAGCTTGTGCCTATGTCTTCCATTTATGGTGGTTCTGAAAAATTTATGCTGCTTTCTAATTTGCACTTGTAGCCCTGATAATCTGGACCATACAGAGAATGCAGCTTCTGGAAGTGGACCACCAGCTAGGGGTCGCTCAGCAGTAACAAGAAGGCACAAGTTTGATTTAGCAGCACGCACATTGCTGGCAAGAGCAGGTAATTAATATGTTTCACATCCTTCTGTTAGTAAAAGTCATACAGTTTATATTTTAAAGTCCCCGTGAAAGCAACATTAAAGAAGATGTAAACTACTGATACTAAGTACTCAGTTTCTCCACATTAAGAGAGTAGCTATTTGCATTTTACTATCTACTTACATAATTTTGCATTGAAATCACAGCATACATTCATAGATTTATTTTTAAGCTTCCTCTGGATGCAAAAGTCTATACTGGTTACTTGTAGATCCTGAGATTTTTTTTTTTTATAAATGTGCTCTCTGCCATCAAGCTATTTATACTTTAAGAAGTAAAGATGCATGTTTAAAATTTAACATTAAATTAAGTGAGAAGGAACTGAAAAGAGCACTGTGCCAAAGTAGGTACTGGGTTTTCTTATGTGCTCTCGGCCTTAGGGCTAAACTACTAGGTAAGGTCCTAGATAAGCAAAAATAAATTCCATTGTTACTTTACTTTCCTACAGAAAAGAGCATCTACTATATTAATAAGATAAATGAATCCAAATGACTTCTTAGAAATTCAGATAAAAGATGTACATATTATGGCCAGATACTTCCAGGATTATGCTCTAGACATGTGAAGTGTAATTTATAAGGGAACATATTTTTCCAACTAAAAGCTAGGATATGTGATTTTTTAAAATAGCATCTTTGAGCTATTAAAACATAAATAGTTTTTCAATAATCTATGGTAACAGAGAAGTTGAGGCTGAGCTAGAAAATATGGGATGTTTAGTTAATATATAGGAAAGGGACTGATTTTTTTAAAAATAACCCTAAAAGAACAACAGCCCATATTTATTGAGTGTTTTTCTTATTTACATTATATGAAATATTTTACATGGATTGTTTTGTTTAAACCTATTAACAGCCCTATGAGTTAGGAGTGTTGTTCCCCCGTTTTACAGAGAAGAAACACATATGATAGGTGAAATTTTATGTTTATGGTCTGGAATCCAGTAAATTAACTGAGCTAGGCTCTTACCTGCATGTATGGCAGTTAAGAACTGGCGAAGTATTCAGAATTACTTTATACATGCAAATAAAATGCCTTTTTTGTTTTGTTCTGAGCGGGGTTATACCGCTCTGTGCAGGCCCACAGGAATCAAAGTCGGAGAGAAGGAATATCTTTGCAGCAAGACCCAGGGGCGCTGTATGACTTTAATTTAGATGAGGAATTGGAAATTGATCTTGATGATGAAGCGATGGAAGCTATGTTTGGACAAGACCTGACCAGTGACAATGATATTCTGGGAATGTGGATCCCAGAGGTACTGGATTGGCCTACCTGGGTGTGTGTGATTGCAGCGGGGGCTGCTCTGACTTATTTTCCTGCCCTCCTGTTCATGTAGCTTACTAACAATAGCCTTGCCTAAAGTTGTTACACTCTGAAAATTTCAGTCTTTCATCTCATCATAAAGTTTGGGGCTCTAATGCTTAATGTTACTTTGATACCTACAAACTAATAAGAAAAATTCTTTCTTGCTTTCTCTGTGCGATTTTATTGCTTCTCTCCCCAGACTAGATGAATAGAGTTATATAATGGTAATATTTGATTTATAATATCAAAGATAGATTACAAAATAGGCATCAGGTCCTAGTCAGCTCTGCTGGGTATAGAACATGGCTGCTATGCTCACCTTGCTATCTGAATGCATGCTCTTCTCCTTCATAGATTCCATTTAATCACTGTAATGCCTCATTCTAACAACCAGTGCCACCTAGGTCTTGTAACTACATCCAGGGCCAGGGTACATGCTGGGTTTGTATGTTTTCATTGTTTGTAGCAGGGAGACTGAAAACTTCACAGGTCTAAGTCCTACAGAAAAGAGCATCTACTATATTAATAAGATAAATGAATCCAAATGACTTCTTAGAAATTCAGATAAAAGATGTACATGTTATGGCCAGATGAAAAGTAGCTTTATTAGGATTTTTAAAAAAATCACTTGAGATAGGGCTAATTATTTTTATTAACTTCTATCAATAGGATAGTGGGTTACCTTAGTTGTAACTTACTCAATTGAGAAAGGGCAATGCACAGCTTCAGATCATGAGCTCTAAATCCTGATTTGAAAGAAATTTGTTATGTCACATTAATGAACATCCTGCAAATACTCTAGCATATGTAAAGAAAGTCATTAATATATAAATATCTATTTTTCTCTTCTTAACTTTATGTTAAATTGACTAATAATTTGATATAAAATTTTGTGCAGCATGTTTGTGAGTCTGAAGACAGGGAAGAAGTGGTCGTGTGTGAACTGTGTGAATGCAGTGTCGTCAGTTTCAACCAGCACATGAAGAGAAATCACCCTGGCTGTGGGCGCAGTGCAAACCGCCAGGGCTACCGCAGCAATGGCTCCTATGTGGATGGCTGGTTTGGTGGTGAATGTGGGAGTGGGAATCCATACTACCTGCTCTGCGGCAGCTGCAGGGAAAAGTACTTAGCCCTGAAGACCAAATCCAAGGCAACAAGTTCTGAAAGGTACCTTGAAATTGTATAGATATCCAGAACCTCTGAATAAAGAGTATAAAGTTTCTCTCTCATCAAGACATGGGAATTACAGCTTTTTTAATGGGAGGAGTTACACTTAACCTTTCCCTAAGTCCCATGATTGCTGAATTGGGGGCAGGAAGGGTGGAGGAGGTTGAGGGATTCATGTTTTGCCAGAGCTGGGAGCCTGTAGCCTGGTAACAATGGCATGGCAGCAGCTTCTTTGCTGGAGTCGGAGTCTATTAACCTTGGACTTACTGGCAAGTTCTGGGCAGGGCCCTTGCCTTAACCTTTAGGACCTCATGGTCAGTTTTTCTCATTGGCGTTTTTTTACCCTGTTTTTGACCTCTTAATTAAGATCTTTTTATTGATAAAAAAATAGAGTTTAGATTAAATGAGCTTCCATGACAACATTACTTCTTTTTATCCTTGAATAGCAATTCATCTGTAGTGAGTAGGCCTTTTATCCTTATTGTCAATGATTAAAATCTTCACAACATTCTGGAAGAGTTTTGGCTAAGAGTTTTTGTAGGTGACCCAGAAACCTCCCCAGTAATTTGGTAAAATAGTCATTGATTTTTGTAAGACTATGTGTACATACATATTGTAGTTTTTATTAGCATATAACACAAAACACTTTTATTTTGTGTTGCTTTATTAATGACCTTTTAAAATGTTCTAATGCCTTAATTTGCATTTTGGGGTACTAATTGTTTTGTATAAAAATACAATGTTCTTCATGTTTGGTGCAGGTACAAGGGACAAGCTCCAGATCTAATTGGCAAACAGGACAGTGTGTATGAAGGTAGTTATTTTGAGAGCTTCTTTATTTTACATGTTCCTGTATTTTTATATATATACCTTCTGCTTAACATCTGTTACTAAAATTTACCTTTTTGTATATGTGTTTGTATTTAGGTACATGTTAACTCAAAACATTCTCTAGAATGCTCAAGGTAGTTTCAACAGCCCTAGTTCTTAAAACCAAAGGAAAAGGACCTGGATTCAAATACTAGCTTGACCACAGAATGTTAGTCTTTGCATGACATGTTTTTTTCAGATTTTTTCTCTGAGAAAAGTAAAAAATAAAAAGTTGAAGACAGCATGAATTTATCTGGAGCATTCATTTCCTTGAAATAACTGATTCTGTAATGATTATGGATAGGGTTAAGAATTCTCTGTTGACCCCAGTACTTTTTATCAGTTGAAATCTCCATTACCAGCTGTAACATTTGCTTTTGCTTTAAATGAGTTTGACTACTCTGACTCCTTTTCCTTAGACTCTGACTGTGCCTTAGGAGTGCAGTTTGGTTGGGTCATCAGGAGATGGCACCTTAGTTCATTTTGTGGGTCCTGGGCTCTCAGTCCATCTGCATTTTAGACCTATCTCACAGTAACTCTTGCCAGTAGAGTTATGTCATGTTTATATTCACATACCATATGTTTATTTATTTAAATTCCAGAAGACTGGGACATGTTGGATGTTGATGAAGATGAAAAGCTAACAGGTGAAGAAGAATTTGAATTACTTGCTGGACCACTTGGTTTAAATGACCGACGCATTGTACCAGAACCAGTTCAGTTCCCTGACAGTGATCCCTTGGGAGCATCGGTAGCAATGGTAACCGCTACCAACAGTATGGAAGAGACTCTGATGCAAATAGGTAAACTGAAATGCTAATTGGCGTGGATTTTATAAAGTCTGTATTAATTTGTTTCTTAGGTTAGGTGGTAAATAATAACACAACATCCCCATCAAGTGTCTTTAGTCAATTGTTTTAACATTT
Source organism: Mustela putorius furo (assembly GCF_011764305.1). Taxonomy (NCBI): domain Eukaryota; kingdom Metazoa; phylum Chordata; class Mammalia; order Carnivora; family Mustelidae; genus Mustela; species Mustela putorius. Next base: position 7,436,376 of record NW_025422045.1, on the reverse strand, counting down.
TGAAGGTATCATGTAGTATTATTTATTTTTTGTTTTTATGAAATATTAAAGTGATTTAAAAAAAGTCAATAAAATGTGAGTATGATTTTTTTTTTTTTTTTGACATTGTGATAAGAGAATCCTGGAGTTGACTATAAAAACAATTTGGCAGTCTTTTTTTTTTTTTTTTTGCATGAGAGGGTATGGGTGATTTTTCTATCAGGAATACAAAATAAAGAATTAATGTTGATGACTCAGTCCTTTCTCTTGTACTCAAAGCATATTTATAAAACTATCTTTCCTTTGTTAGTATTAGTAGAAATGATATATGAGCAAAATAAATGACACCAAAACATTTTAAGAAACATATATAATAGATTATTGCTTTAGAAATGTTCATTTCTCCCAGGGAGTTTTCTGTGTAACTAAGTCCAGATGAACAAAACACACTGGTTTGCTGTGTTTCCTTGCAGCCCAGAACCTAGGTAGAATGGGAAAATTTTTCACTAGTCTGGGTATGTTTTTCAGGTTGCCATGGCTCTGTAGAAAAGAGTTCCTCTGGAAGAATAACACTAGGTGAGCAGGCAGCTGCTTTAGCAAACCCTCATGACCGGGTTGTGGCTTTAAGGAGAGTGACTGCTGCTGCCCAGGTTCTTCTGGCAAGAACCATGGTAATGAGAGCTCTGTCTCTTCTCTCAGTAAGGTGAGTACTTGTGTCAAATGATGCTGTTAGTTTCTAGTATATAATTGACAGGAGTCTGATACTGTTTGGGAGGATGAGATAGAATTTTTAGAACCTCAGATATCTACCATTGAATGAAAGAAGTTAGACATAGTTATCATTTTTATTCAGTCAGTAAATACATAGCTCTTATCTGAAATGGGAAACTAAGGCTATCAGTCCATTTGGCACAAGATAAAAATAAAAGGTTTAATGAATAAAAATAAAAGGTTGAATGAAACTAAGGCTATATCAGTCCATTTGGTGCAAGACAAAAACAAAAGTTTTGAATGAATGAAAATTGACCAGCTGTGTAGCTACTTCAACCTGCAGATTTCATCAAAGAGATTCCTGCCATGCTCATATTGTGGAATGTTATACTAGAAAAGGAAAAGAGCCAAGAATACCTAAAAGACATCCATTTAAGAAATAGTTAATCAAAGGTATATAACTACAAATTGGTGAAGACAGAAGGACCTGAAATAAAAACTCAAAGTAAAATTTAGAGGAGACTCTGTTATTGGTTCAAGAATAGGTAGTTTGGAGAATGGAGGAGCAGAGTTTAGAAACTGACCCACAGGTTGTTCATGGTATAATGGTGAGCACTCTGGACTCTGAAACTGATCCACATATGTAGATAAAACACCTGATTTATAATTTGATTTATGACTTTGTTTATACTGCAGAACAATGAGGAATTGATGTCTTTTTCAATAACTTGGCCTCGGTCAGATAGTTTATTCACATAGGAAAAAGTGAGTCTTGGCTCCAGCCTCACACGAATTAAAACAAATATTTCCAAGTGGCCCTTAGGCCTATATGTGAAAGATAAACCAATAATGTTTCTATAAGGTAGGAAGAATTGATTTTTTTTTTTTAAGATTTTATTTATTTGACAGACAGTAAGAGAGGAATACAAGGAAGGGGAGTGGGAGAGGGAGAAGCAGGCTTCCCACTGAGCAGGGATCCTGATGCTGGGTTCCATCCCAGGACCCTGGGATCATGACCTGAGCCGAAGGCAGACGCCTAATAACTGAGCCACTCAGGTGCCCCGGAAGAATTGATTGAGTCACAAAAAGCATTCATCATAAAGAAAAAGACTAATAAATTGGACTACATTTAAAAAGAATTTCTGTTTAGCAAAAGTCATTAAGGAAGTAAAAAGAAAGTAAAAAAAAAAGTCACTGAATGGGAGAATTATCATTGTATATTACCAATAGAATGTAAAGAACTCCTATAAATCCATAAGAAAAATAGACAACCCGAAAGAAGAATGGGGAAAATGCAAAAATAATATGAGAGGATCGCCAAATGGCCAGTGAACATGGAAAATGAGGTGTTCAACCTCAGTGGTCTTTCGAGAAATGAAAATGAAAGCCCAATGAGATACTGATTCACACCCACCAGAATGGCTAAAATTTAAAAGACTGGGAGGGAAATGTGAGCAGTTTCTCACTGCCAGTGGGAAAGTAAATTGGTACAGTTACTTTGAAAAACTCTTCGATATTACCAAACAAAGGTGTGTATTAACATACTCTATGACCTAGAAAACTACTTCTGGATATGTATTCAACAGAAATGCTTATATATGTGCACCCAAAGATATAAGTAGGAACTTTCGTGGCAGTGCTGTTCGTAATAGCCCTGTGCTGGAAACCACCTAATTGTCATCAGTGTGGATAAATGAATTGTGGTAGATTTTATTAATATGGTGGTGAAGATGAGTATTTGCTGCTATAAAGCAACAACAAGGATGAGTCTTATAAGCATGATGTTGAACAAAGAAGCCGCAAAAGAATATAGACTTTTTTCTCTTATTTATATTAAGTTCAAAACAGGCCAAACTGATTTTTGAAAGTCCGTGATATTGTTTACTTTTGAGAGCCTAGTGACTGAGATAGGTCTAAGCAGGCTTCTGAGGTACTGGTAATGTTCTGTTTCTTGATCTGGGAAATCATTACATGGGATTGTCCAGTTTGTGAAAATTCATAATTTGTGAACTTTCCTGTAATTATCCTTTGGTAATTCAGTTATGCTTCAAGTATATTCAATTGAGACTGTGGACTCTGAGAAACAAACTGAGGGTTTTGGAGAGGAAGGGGGTGGGAGGTTAGGTGAGCCTGGTGGTGGGTATTTAAGGAAGGCACGTATTACATGGAGTACTGGGTGTGGTATATAAACAACAAATCTTGGAACACTGAAAAAATGAAATTAAATTAATCAAAAGAAGGGTGCCTGGGTGGCTCGGTGGGTTAAGCCGCTGCCTTTAGCTCAGGTCATGATCCCAGGGGTCCTGGGATGAAGTCCCGCATCGGGCTTCTGCTCGGCGGGGAGCCTGCTTCTCTCTCTCTCTCTCGGCCTGCCTGTCTGCCTACTTGGGATCTCTGTCTGACTGTCTGTCAGATAAATAAAATCTTTTAAAAAAATCAAAAGAAAACATAAATAAAATATGAAGATGTTTAAAGTTTCTATAACAGCTTCAGCTTATATAATATTTTTTGACTTCTCTTAGGATATATATGATTAGTGATATTGCAGCTTGCCTTTTATTTTGGTTGTTGGTATTTTGGTATGTTATGTGGGGCTCCAAATGGTCCCTTCAGAAATCTGTTTTCTTTATCCATCTGAAGTGTGTTTCTTTCTTGCCAGTGGTTCCAGTTGTAGCCTGGCTGCCGGTCTTGAATCTCTGGGGCTGACAGATATCCGAACCCTGGTTCGATTAATGTGCTTGGCTGCAGCAGGGAGAGCTGGCCTCTCCACCAGCCCTTCTGCCATGGCCAGCCCCTCAGAACGCCCACGAGGTGGGCACAGCAAGGCCAGCAAGCCCATCTCTTGCCTGGCTTACCTGAGCACAGCGGTGGGATGTCTGGCATCAAACACTCCGAGTGCTGCAAAACTTCTGGTACAGTTGTGTACACAGGTGAGCTGGTTTTCATTGCTTTTCTTGTTGCGATGCTTACTTCTGACCAATTCTTATTAAAGAGCCTTTTGAGGCAAAATCTTTTAGTTCCAAAGTTATATGTAAAAATTAAATCTGTTTGTTCCAATTGCCTCTTCAGAACTTGATTTCTGCTGCAACAGGTGTAAATCTAACCACAGTCGATGATCCAATTCAGCGAAAGTTTCTACCCAGCTTTCTTCGAGGAATTGCTGAAGAGAACAAGCTTGTTACCTCCCCAAATTTTGTTGTAACTCAGGCCCTTGTGGCGTTACTAGCAGACAAGGGGGCCAAACTGAGACCTAACTATGATAAGTCAGAAGTTGAAAAAAAAGGTACGTTTCATACCATTTACCATTTAAATATGTAGTCTTGTAACCAATTTGATTCATGCTTTTTAAAACATGTTTTAGAGTTGTTGTAAGTGATGAATTACATAGCATCATGTATACTTCTTAAGTTCAGATCATGAAAGAAGTGCATGGATCCTTTTTTCATTGTACATGGAAACAAATATTAGAAAAATGCACCAGATTTGTTTGGTTTGATTAGACTGTTGTATTAGATTATGGTTTGAGTCACCAATAGATAATTCTGATTAGGTTTCCTTAATAAAACCTAGATAAAGATAGTGCTATTTTTATCTTTGTCATAAGATGATAACAGTTTGAAAGGTTTCTTTAATCACTATTATCTGTCAGTCTCTTCATCAGAACCATTTGGCCAAGATAAATGGGCCTTTGGATCTGTCAGCACAGCCCCTTGACTGGCTGTTATGATCACTTTTGAGCAGCAGAAACCAAACTTTTTAGGGCATGCTGCCTCTGTCTTGGCCTTAAAAATCATTTCTGCTGCGTTCTTGGTCAGTGCGGCCTTAGAGCAAAGACTGTTGATAGATGTATATAAATGTATATTTTCAGTGAATCAGATTTATTACAGAATATGGTATGAGATAAATGCTTTATACCTTGTATGTATATCTTAGTGAAATGATTGCTTGCAAAAGTGCTAATTCTTTAAAGATATGGGTTAACCCATTTTTTTTGTTCACCACCACCAGCTCTTACCTGGGCATCATTTCATTGTTTTGTTTAAGCAGGTTTAACTGCCCAATTGTATGCCCATCCTTCCTATGATCCTTCTGCTGTAGGCCCTCTGGAGCTGGCTAATGCCCTGGCAGCCTGCTGCCTCTCCTCCAGGCTGTCCTCACAGCATAGGCAATGGGCTGCTCAGCAGCTTGTGCGCACTCTTGCTGCGCATGACCGCGACAACCAAACAACTCCCCAAACACTCGCCGATATGGGAGGAGATCTCAGAAAATGCTCCTTTATCAAGTTGGAGGCTCATCAGAACAGAGTATGTATTTTGAGCCTTATGTGTGTTAATCACCTATGTAGGATAAAAGTTTCTTTCCTTCTCAAAGAGCTCAAAGTTCAGATCTTAGCCTCTTTCTCTCTCTCTTTCTCTCTCACACACACAAAATTACTTGGCTAGGAGTTACAAACTCTCCTGTCTCTGTATGCTGGGTTGACATAATCGTATCAAAAAGAAAAATCAGTTGGGGGAGGAGAAGAAAACCAAGGGAATTGCCTCACAAAAGATGAGGGCTTGTCCATGCAAAAGGAAGAGAAGTTGTCCTCATTATTTTAATCCAACGCACTGAACTCCAGAGGATTGACAAGGGTGTTTTAGGAAATGAAGACTGATCTCCATGATTTGCCAATTTCAAAATCACTTCTTAGTCTGCACTGTTTATTTTGTAGAACATATAAATATGTTGAAATATTTATACTTTATTGAATTAAATACACATTTTTAGTAAAGATTCTAGTACTATCTCCAATAACTCAAATGAGTTTGGGCAAAGTACTTTAAAACCATAAAAATAGATTATGTTTACAAGCCAGTTAGAATAGAGTGAGACCATATATATTACATTAGATCATGAATGTTTTTCTTTTACAGTTTCCCTGTAGATTTTCTTAGGATTGTAGGATTTTTTCTTAATGAAATCTTGCCATTTGCAACCAAATGGATGGAGCTAGAGAGTATAAGGCTAAGCAAAATAAATTAGAGAAAGACAATACCTTGATATCTCTCCTATGTGGAATTTAAGAAACAAAACAAATGAATAAAGGAATAAAAAAGAGGCCAAAAACCAGACTCTTAACTACAGAGAACAGAGGTTTCTACAGGGGAGGTGGATAGGGTATGAGTGAAATAGGTGATGGGGATTAGTTAAGAGTACACTTCCCATACTGAGCACTGAGTAATTATAGAATTGTTGAATTGCTCCATTGTACGTTGAAAACTAATGTAACACTTTATGTTAACTATACTGGAATTAAAATTTAAAACTTAATAAAAAAAACTGTTGGACTTTTTCAACTTTTCTAGGTAATGACTTGTGTTTGGTGTAATAAAAAAGGACTCTTAGCTACAAGTGGCAATGATGGTACCATCCGGGTGTGGAATGTTACCAAGAAGCAATATTCACTGCAACAAACCTGCGTGTTCAACAGATTGTGAGTGCCAACTTCAGCTCTCATGTGTAACATTTAAGATAAGAGAATCCTGACATGCTTCATTTTGATTGTGTTAACATAATCAAATTGCCACTAAACTTTTTTACAATTTTTCTTATATAATGATCTTACTACATCTGCAGCGTTTTTAAATTTCCAGGACAGTATTTAAGAAAATAAAAATTTTAACTATCAATATCTGGACTTACTCAGAAATAAATCGAGGTCTACTGTGCTAGCATAAATGCTAAATTCTATAAAACGGTGGCCTAATTTTCTATCATTCTTCAAGGATTATTTAGGAATTAAAGTAATGATATTTCTTCTGTAACAGAATGTACAGCTTTTATAGTTTTATAGCTAGCTATAGGTATTTCTTTTCTAGGAACATCCCTAGAGATTAGGCAAATGAGACAATGTGCTCTGAATTAATAACCAGGTATACAACCCATGTAGAATCAGAATATCTTTGTTGACAAAGTAGGTACTACATTAAATGAGCATCACTCTTTAATAATTCTACTTTCTTCACATCGTGATAAACACTAGTGAATATGTGATTGTCAAATGCTGCTAGCCAGGCTTTTGAAATTAAGAAGCTTCTAGTCCATATGGTATCTTTTTTTTAAGATTTGAGGTTTAGTATATTTTTGGATGATGAAGATTAGAATTCCATACATGTCTCTTATATTCTAGAGAAGGAGATGCTGAGGAAAGCCTGGGGTCACCCAGTGATCCAAGTTTCTCTCCTGTTTCCTGGAGTATCAGTGGCAAATACCTAGCTGGAGCCTTGGAAAAGATGGTGAATATTTGGCAAGTTAATGGTAAGAGTCACGCCAATGCTAGCAAAATACTGAAGATACTTTTTAAGCCATTTTTTTTTTTAAGCTTTCTGAGTCCAAACAGTGGCTTCCTTTCACCTTGAAACTCACAGTGTATTCATCAGCTGTGTAGATCTATGCATATTATGGTTTAAATTAAAGAGGATGATGGGGGCACCTGGATGGCTCAGTTAAGCATCTGCCTTTGGCTCATGTCATGATTCCAGGGTCCTGGGTGGAGCCTCACTGAGAGTTCACTGCCCAGCAGGGCATCTGCTTCTACTTCTCCCTCTCCTTCTGACTCCCCTGGAATTATGCTCTCTCTCAAATAAGTAAAGTCTTTTTAAACCTTAATTAAAAAGAATATGCTCATTTCCCGACTCTTTCTGAGAGTTTTGACTAATCTGGTAGCTATAAACTAAAAATTCTTTTCATGTACTACTGCAAGTGTTCAGAATGGGATTTGAGCTGGAATTTTTAGTGATAGATTCTTTTGAATCACTTGAAATATTTATATTTAAATTGTCCATTTCACAAGTACAGACTCTTGTCAATGTCTTATACCATGTCTCTGAAAAGTAAAAATCGTTATTGTAATCTTGGGCTTATCCATATTTTTGTTTATTTTTGCATATTTAAAGAATCACTATTCTGTTTCACATATTTTTTTTTTTTTCTGTTTCACATATTTGAAGGAACAGCTAGCCTTGACTGTAGGGAAATTTCTTATGTTTGATTTTCAGTAATTACAGGAAAGAACTTAAGCTTTTGACATTTCTATACTGAATATTTTTCTTTACTCCCTCTTTAATAAAACTGTCATTTTTGTCCCATTAGTGGTTACAGAAAAGCCTATGAATTTGATAATCATGTGCAGTGTATAAATTAAGGGTCCTGCCTTGTAGTTGTATTCATTCTTAGACTATTAGGAAATTGGGGACTTCCTTGAGTGTACTATTAGAATTAAGTAATAGTTATTTTTGTATTATTGTTTTTGAGAAATAAGTAACAACTATTAACATTCTCTCCCTATTTAGGAGGAAAAGGATTGGTAGATATTCAGCCTCATTGGGTGTCTGCCCTGGCTTGGCCAGAGGAGGGTCCAGCTACAACCTGGTCAGGAGAGTCTCCAGAATTATTGTTGGTGGGACGGATGGATGGATCTCTAGGACTGATTGAAGTTGTTGATGTATCCACCATGCACCGTCGAGAGTTGGAGCATTGCTATCGAAAGGATGGTAATGACTGGACTTTTGTCTAACTGAGAATGTATTCCTCCAATCAAGAAAACTTAAGTTTTTTGGCGCTTGCTCTTAAAAATGCTGAGTGAATATTACTTTTGGCTATTTCTCTAAATTGTCTGGTTGGTATTTCTTTTTAATTAGTTACCAAGTTGAAAGAGATTTCTCTTCAAACACCTGTAATATATCTCTGCCAAAGTGAGATTAAATAGTATTACATTTATCACTCATCCTTTATGTAAGTATCTGAACACTTAGAGTAGGGCTCCAAGTCTCCCTTGAAAGTTAGTAATGTCCAAGACAAAAAATTATAATCATTGGTAGATGTGAAATTGAGGAAGTGGGAGGAGGAGGAGAGAGGTTCTGGTGTGACAAGAGATAGTAGAAAGTTTACTTTAATTTATTTTCTCCCAGTTCCCTTTACTACATAGTTGTTTTGGGGAAGTGGAGCATTTCACAGATAACAGTCCCAGGTTACATGGTATTCTATTAGCAGAATATAACAAGGTCTTTTTTTTTTTTTAAAGATTTTATTTATTTATTTGGCAGAGAGAAATCACAAGTACACTGAGAGGCAGGCAGAGAGAGAGAGAAGGAAGCAGGCTCCCTGCTGAGCAGAGAGCCCGATGCGGGACTCAATCCCAGGACCCTGAGATCATGACCTGAGCCGAAGGCAGCGGCTTAACCCACTGAGCCACCCAGGTGCCCCATAACAAGGTCTTTTTTGTTTTATTTTGTTTTAATTTAGTTTTTTTAAAATTGATAATGCTTTCATGGGGTTGAAATATTTTGAAGTTTAAAAAAATAAACAGTGGAAAGTCTTTTTTCCCATCTGCTCAGTTCCCATGTTCCCACAGAGAAACATCGTTTCTTGTTTTTGTTTTTTTTTTTAACCTTATAGCCTTCCAGGGTTATATGTACTTAAAGAAGTAAATATGAATATAGATTGTTAGAAATGGGACATCTATGGTAGAATATGGAAACACACTGAGTAGAGAATATTAACCAAAAGAAGGGACAGGTAATTTTCTTTCTATGACTTGGGTTATTTCATTTCTCAGTTTCATGGTAAACTCTGGTCCAAAAGGAAAGAAGCCAGTACATTAACTTGGAATCACCAAGGAAATTTAATTTTTCAATAATCACCTGAAAAAAAAAGAAAGATTAAAAATGAGGGTAGTCGGAGCTCCTGGGTGGCTCAGTGGGTAAGCTTCTGCCTTTGGCTGAGGGTCCTGGGATCGAGCCCTGCATCGGGCTCTCTGCTCAGCAGGGAGCCTGCTTCCCCTTCTGTCTCTCTGCCTGCTGCTCTCCCTACTTGTGATCTCTCTCTCTGTGTCAAATAAATAAAATCTTAAAAAAAAAAAAAATGAGGGTAGTCCTTATCACTTGCAAATAATACTTTTGGGGCACCTTGGTGGCTCAGTTGTTTAAGTGTCTGCCTTTGGCTCTGGTCATGATCTCCAGGGTCCTGGGATTGAGCCCCACATTCGGCTTCCTGCCCAGCGGGGAGTCTGCTTCTCCCTCACCCTCTGCCTGCTGCTTCCCCTGATTGTGCATGTGCTCGTGCTCTCTGTCTAAATAAATAAAATCTTTTAAAATAAATAAATAAATAAATAAAACTTTTAAAATAGGTTACACAGAATCCCTGCTCTTAGCCTAATAATAATGTCTGATACATTAAAGATTTGGAAACTTACTTGCGGTGATTGCGGTAGCATATATTTGTTGCAAAATCTGTCTTAAGTTAGACAATGACAAAGGAGTCACTTATATTTTCTTTTTTAAATTTTTGTTTTTATCATGTTAGTGTCTGTAACTTGCATTGCTTGGTTCAGTGAAGATAGACCATTTGCAGTGGGATATTTTGATGGAAAGTTGTTACTGGGAACAAAGGAACCACTTGAGAAAGGAGGCATTGTTCTAATTGATGCACATAAGGTAAAGCATCTTTACCAGATGGTTACTTTTTCTTGTTTTTTATTATATAGTATTGCTTGATACTAGTTTTTAAAAATCGTTTACATTATTTGATACTCTATTGTTAACAAAGTCTTTGGACCATGTATATGCATGGAAGAGTCTGTGTAAGAAAGCCATCAAGCCAAGAAAGAAGTAAAACCAAAACAGTGAAATAGGAACTCCCCCTCAAATGCTAGAAATTCCATCTATGAAGAACGATTCCTTTACCTTAAAAAGAGGCTGCTGATTCTAATGCTTCAGGGCTATCTAGGCAAGTAGCATTGTGGATGAAGCCATGAGTTGGAAGGTGTGAAGGGGGTAAAAATAAAAAAGTGTCAGAAGAACACAATGATGACAACCATATAAACATATAAACACACAATATGTCTTAGATTCTTATAATATTCACTAATTTTTTATGAAGGGTGCCTCTTTTTTAAGTTTCTTTTATATTTTAATGAGTACAAGTCAATAAAAGTACCTGTTAAAATGCTAATGAAAGATGAATATTCCTTCTGAATCAGAATTTCATAATTCATTTATTCAGCTAACATTTATTGAACTTTGGCTCTAGCAAATATATATAATGCAGACTATACTGCAGGGTGAGTTAGTCTAGTGATTGGGAATGACACGACAGTATCTTATTTGCATAAAATGTTGATTTCAAAATAATTGAGTAATGGAACTTTGGATCATAAATTACTGAATTTAAAAGTATTTGTGAAGGAAGCATTACCATGAATTTTTTTTCTCTTCTTACCATTTTAAGGATACTCTTGTTAGTATGAAGTGGGACCCAACAGGTCATATTCTTATGACATGTGCCAAAGAAGAAAATGTGAAACTCTGGGGGCCTATTTCAGGATGCTGGCGTTGTCTACATTCACTCTGCCATCCATCTATTGTAAATGGCATTGCTTGGTGCAGCCTCCCAGGGAAAGGATCCAAATTGCATTTACTGATGGCTACGTATGTTGTAATTTGTGTGTGTGTGTGTTTATCTTAATTTTTATATTAGTGTAGACTGTTCCTTGCATTAAATATGGCTTCTTGGTAGTCTTAAATGGCTTATTGCCTGTTACTACTCTTCTAATATGTAATACTGTAAGATCATCTTGGACAAATGAAGAACAGTTTTCCAGGGTGGACCTTGCTATGCTATCTCCTTAACTGGGTGTGATGTTGCTAGAATATCGATTCTGTTTGTATTTCTTGTAAAAGGATTAGAGCATACATATTATAAATAATTTAAAAAATAATATTGTAGTAGTTTTGTCAGGTCTTAATTAATTGCTATTTGAAAATATGTTTATTTCTGCATATTGACATGGTTTTTTGTGATTTTTAAAATATTTTAATTTTTTAAATTTATTTTTGTGATTTTTTTTTTCTTTAAGTGGCTGTCAGAGTGGCTTAGTATGTGTTTGGCGTATTCCACAAGATATCACACAGACAAGTGTGACTAGTTCAGAAGGATGGTGGGACCAGGAATCCAGTTGCCAGGTAAATGTTCTGGTGCATTTGAAACTCTCTTTTGAAAGCATAGATGCTGTATGTTATCAAAGTAATCCTCCGTTGATTACTGACATACTCAATATTTAGTATCCAAAAGGGCAAGATCCATAGGGAAACATGAACAATTGTCATACTTTGTGTGTTTTCTGAATTAGTTTTAATTTTTGAAGTCAGTGCAGCATGTTTGCTTGTTAAAATGAGATATTCAAGAAATAATGAGTGGCGATCACTTAATGGTACTGGATATACTGGACACTACAGATAGAGAAGTCCAATGTTTAGTCTTCAGTACAGTTAAATAGCACTGCAGGAGCACCCCTATCCAACCAGAGTACCTCGTGCTGATACCAGAATTCCACCTGTGAAGAATAATTCCTTTACCTTAAACAGAGGTTACACCTTCAGATAGATGCTTACAGAGCCATCTAGAAGCTGGGAGTTGGAGGTGTGGAGAAGCTTAAAACAAACAGAAAACCTAGAAGCATGCATGCTTCCTATAAAGGACACAGCTGCCACAGACTTGATTGTCACCCTCCAGAAATGAGAATATTGTTAACGGACTGTCTTTTTTTCTTTTTTTTTGATAGAAGTAAAAAAAATCCAGTGATTTAAGTAAAATCTCTCAATATTAAACCTTGGCACCTGATTTAAAATTCTTTAAAACACCAGTCAAATGGCCTCCCTGAGCTAACAGTTTGCACCCTCTATTACTTTGTCCTTTGCTCATGATGCAAATACCCCTGGAAGAAATATGCCTTATGTCATCTTTGGGTAAATAAGTACATCTGGTATCATACTGCATCATAACTAGAAGGAAAAAGGAGCATAAGTGAGGGCGAAAGTGGTTAAGAGGGAGAACTAAGTAGCTCACTAATGGAAGGAAAATATCACATAAGTGGAGGTGGAAGCACTAGAGATAAATCTGATTTGCTCTTTGTGCTAGAGAGTAGCCCTTTGCACAGGCCTTACCTATCTCACTTCCAAAACCTGCACAGCAAACATGAAAATAAATACCATGTAGCAGATAGCCGTAGGCCAACAAAAAGAAGTACCTGGGTAATAGAGAACCAACATGTGCAGTTCATGAATTTTAGGAGCTAAAAATGGAAATTACATAAAGCTAAATTTAAAAATTAAGACATTCATTAAAAAGCAGAACTTAGGGGCACCTGTGTGGCTCAGTGGGTTAAAGCCTCTGCCTTCAGCTCAGGTCATGATGTTGGCGTCCTGGGATCGAGCCCCACATCAGGCTCTCTGCTCGGCGGGGAGCCTGCCTCTCTGCCTGCTTGTGATCTCTGTCTGTCAAATAAATAAATAAAATCTTAAAAAAAAAAAAAGCAGAAGTTAGAATTTTTCTATCTCTGAGGAATAATTAAAACCTAGAAATGTAATTTTTGCCAGTTTGAAGAATAGGAAATTCACTTGAAAGTGTTCAAAAAAAGATGAAACTCAGCTTCAAAGGAGCAAAGGCGAACCAGGTTGATATTATATTCTCAAGCTAAACCTTAGAAGAGAGTTATCATTTCCTCCTCCCCAATTTTATGCTAAATTAAAAAATATAAAATTTTTAAGAATGAATTCTAAATCTTGAATCTTTAAATTTGTTTTAATTTCAATATGTGTTAAAAATAAAAATGAATTACAGGATGGATATAGGAAATCAACCGGAGCCAAGTGTGTTTATCAGCTGCGGGGACACATCACCCCTGTCCGGACTGTTGCCTTTAGTTCCGATGGCTTGGCGCTCGTGTCTGGTGGACTAGGTGGCCTCATGAATATTTGGTCTTTAAGGGTAAGAATATAGATGTTATTTTTTTCTTAATTAACTTATATTTGATAAAATTTAACTCAACTAATCTTAGGAATATTTTGTGTACTAATATTTTCAATACTGAAGAAACTGTTTTCAAAATTCTCCATCCCTTAATCTTTCTTACTGATAGAGTTTCAAAGTCATCTAGAAAAGACCCGGGAAAATTGGATAGTAACTATGTAATTGGACATTGCCAAATTTAGCTGGTGTAGATTTTAGAATATGTTTTTGTGAATGTGAAGTATAAATTTAAAATGTAAATAAGAACTGGGGCGCCTGGGTGGCTCAGTGGGTTAAGCATCCAACTTTTGACTCAGGTCATGATCTTGGGGTTGTGAGATTGAGCCCTGAGCTGGGCTCTGTGCTCAGTGGGGAGTCTGACTGGGATTCTTTCCCTTTCCTTCCCCACCTGCTCATGCCTCTACCCACCACCCCAACTCGCTCTTGTGCACATGCTCTCTTGCTCTCAAAATAAATAAGTCTTTAAAAAATAAATAACTAAATAAAGACTAAGTTTAAGTGATTGTACTGATATAAATACATCTCATTTTAGGATGGCTCTGTCTTACAAACTGTTGTGATAGGCTCTGGAGCTATTCAGACCACAGTATGGATTCCAGATGTCGGGGTAGCTGCTTGCTCAAATAGATCAAAGGTAATTTTACAATTACACTAAATTCTAGGGTACCTCTATAAGGTACCCTGGAATTGTAGTCTAAGCAGCCCACTTTATGTAGAAGAGGGGAAAATCGATATCCAGAAATATTATTACCTGCCCAGAATAATACAACTATTTAGTGACAGAAGGAAAACTAGAACCCAGGCCTCCTGATTATAACCTAGTACTCTTCCTACTGTACCCTAGACTTTGGTGAAAATGTTTAATTATTGAACAACTTATTTTCCACTGGATGTTATAAAGTGGATTTTTACTTCCTGCCATGATTCGAGATAGCACTAAACTGTCTCAAAAGAGTTTTTTCTAAAAAGGCGGACCAACGACATTTAACTCAAGTATACAAAATGTTTCTTGGCTTTGAAATGTAATATTCTAGTAAAACAAAACAAAACAAAAAAGAAAACAATAGTGGCCCCTACTGTGAAGTTAATTTTGGCATGACATTATTTCCTGCAGTCTTGTTCTTCATACCCTTAATGAAGTAGCCAGTGTACTACTTTAATTTACATTTTATTAGTTAAAAGATCTTTAAATTGAGCAATAAACCTGCATGAACAGGCATCCTAGAAGTTGAATATAGAATAAGAGCCAGGGCAGTGGTAGGCTGCCAGTCAGAGAAGTGCTGCTTCTCTTGCAGATGTGTTCCTCTGCAGGCAGAGCACTCCTTCCTCTGCTGCCCTGTGTTTTGTCAGGCTTTTGAAATATCCTAAATACCCTGTCCTCCAAGTTCTGTGAAATAGTAATGAATTCACATGTCTCTTTAAGGAGAGTCAGCAAAATGCAAGGTAGCTCACAAATTTTATGGTTACTTCTTACTCACTTGTTTTTACGTAGACAAAATTTAGGCTGTTTTGAAGGTAATAGGTATTAAAGGTACAGCGTAAAATGTCCAAAAAATAAAAATGTTCAGTGCAATAACAGAAGGAATTTCAGAAATGAATGGTAATAGAATTCTCTCTGTGTTATCTTTTACTTAAACAAATGTATCATGTGTCATGATTCATTTTCCATTAGGATGTTTTGGTCGTGAATTGTACATCAGAGTGGGCTGCTGCCAATCACGTTTTAGCAACATGTAGGACAGCATTGAAACAGCAAGGTGTTTTGGGATTAAACATGGCTCCTTGCATGAGAGCGTTTCTGGAGCGGCTACCTGTGATGCTTCAGGAGCAGTATGCCTATGAAAAGGTAACTGAGGACATTCACTGCCACAGAGCTATAGGGGACTGCTGCACCGGAATTTGAATTGCAGCTTTGAATTTATTCCTCAAGAGCATAAAGTCTGAGAAAAATGAGTGGTGCTATTGGGCAGAATCAAATAAAGTTAAATCATGTCTAAAATGATTGTTCAGAGGGTGCCTGGGCAGCTCAGTTGGTTAAGCCACTGCCTATGGCTCAGGTCATGATCCCAGAGTCCTAGAGATCGAGCCCCATGTCATGATCCCAGAGTCCTAGAGATCGAGCCCCACATTGGGCTCTCTGCTCAGCAGGGGGCCTGCTTCTCTTTTTGCCTCTGCCTGCCACTCTCCCTGCTTGTGCTATCTATCTTTCTCTCTCTCTGACAAATAAATAAATAAAATCTTTTTAAAACTAATTAATTAATTTAAAAATGGTTGTTCAGTAATCCTCAGCCTGCTTTTACTTTATTTTAGTAGGAGTAAAATTTTAAAATAATTCTCAAATTTGTATAGTGTTTGCGTAATTTTTTGCTCAGATTACTTATTCACTCCAGAACTTCTTACAGTACATGTGCTGTGGAGTATCATCTTCCCTTTTCTTACCCATGAATCTATTTTTGTGTGGTTTTGCCATCCTGAAAGTGGGAGGTGCAGGGGTGGATATGGGTGTCAGAGTGAACATTCCCTGTTTATCGGGTGAACATTCCCTGTTTATCGGGTGAATCCATGTGGAAAGTCTAGTGGAAGAGCTAAGGCTGAACTGAGTAGAGTCCTTCCATACTAGAATGAGGAATAAGGGAATTTGGACCTGTACCCCAGGCTGTGATACTGTGTAGTCATTCTTCTAGTACTCACTAGTGCTGCCCCTAGGCAGAGCTCTTTGGGTTATTTTTCTTCCATTTTTGGCCAAGGTACATTAATACAATTAGCTGTTACTCCATCTGGTTAACTTTACTGATGTATTTGCCCAGGTTGTTTTTTTCTGAATCACCTAGCGTCTCATGTAGTTGCTCTGCCACAGTTAGGTAGAGATTCTCTTGTAAAGGAGGAAATGTGAGAAGGGAGCAGGTCGTTGTGGTTTAGTTACTTTCTGCTGCTGCTGCTTCTTTTTCTTCTTCTTCTTCTTCTTATGCATGAAAAATTGTAGTGAAAATATACAGCTAAATGCATGTGATGTCCTGGATTGGATCCTGGAGCAGAAAAGGGGCATTAGTGGGAAAACCAAATAAAGTTCTGTGGTTTAGTTGGTGTTATAGCCAATATTAATTTCTTGGTTATATAAGATGTTATGAAGGATTTACAAGAATTCTCTGTACTATCTGTGTAACTCTCTGTATATCTAAAACTATTTCAAAGTAAAAGTCATTTAAAAAAATTTTTTTGGGACACCTGGGTGGCTCAGTTGGTTAAGCGGCTGCCTTCAGCTCAGGTCATGATGCCAGCATCCTGGGATCGAGTCCCGCATTGGGCTCTTTGCTTAGCAGGGAGTCTGCTTCTCTCTCTGTCTCTTCCTGCCACTCTGTTCGCATGTGCTCGCGCTCTCTCTCTCTCTCTGACAAATAAATAAATAAAATCTTTAAAAAAAAAAATATTTTTTTGTTTTTTTAAATTCCATTTAGTGAATATACAGAGTAATAATAGTTTCAGATATAAGAAAAGAGTAAACTTAAAAAATACAGTTATAGTATTTCAGAATACAGTAGGTTAATTTATAATATTTGGTACAGGCTCTTCAATTTGACCTTCTTGTATTTCCTCTTAGCCTCATGTGGTTTGTGGTGATCAGCTTGTTCATAGCCCCTACATGCAATGTCTGGCTTCCCTCGCTGTGGGACTGCATCTGGATCAGCTGTTATGTAACCCTCCAGTGCCACCACACCACCAGAGCTGCCTCCCCGACCCAGCATCCTGGAATCCAAACGAGTGGGCTTGGTTAGAATGTTTCTCAACCACCATAAAGGCTGCTGAAGCCCTGACCAATGGAGCACAGTTTCCAGAATCTTTTACTGTTCCTGATCTAGAGCCTGTTCCAGAGGATGAACTTCTATTCCTAATGGTAAGCCATGATAGGAGCTGCTGCTGTCTGCAGCTCAGATTGTATCTTGGGTGTTTAGCAAGTAGCAGACCTTCAGTGAGTATTTCGAAGCTTGGATAGCTAGAAGCCTGCCCTTAGATAAACTTGATGTATTTTGCTTTCAGGTGATCAGCCACTTTCAGTCTTATGGCAGCCCCCTGTGGTGACAAAGATTGTTTATACGAGAACTGTGGAGCTCCCATAAACTTGTTGGCTTTCCGTGACATAGTCCCATATTTTCTTCCCTTTTGTCCCTAAGTTCCTTGTTTGGTACCTGACTTATACATATTTTGACATCTTTTCCTGGGTCATCTGGGGGGGTTATTTCACATATAGATTCTAAATTATTTGACACTTTGATCATGTTTTAATCACCATAAAATGAGAATATAGAAGAGCATTCCAGTTGTCATTTCTTTGATTGTATTTGGGAATGTCCAGATGTAGAAAGTGTGATGTAGATGAGATGCCTGTGTGGACAGAGCAGGCCAGTGCTTGATCTAACAACCAATTTAGTTAAGATTTACATATACAAACATTTGAATACAAAGATACAGATACAAAACAAATATGAATGGAGGGAAATTAGTTATAAAATATAATTTTACGTAAAAAAATTTTTTAGGTTTTATTTATTTTTTGAAGGTTTTATTTATCTGAGAGAGAGAGAAACAAAGATAGAAGGAGCACGAGCAGGGAGGAGAGGGAGAAGCAGCCTTCTTTCTGAGCAGGGAGCCCGACCCCGGCAGAATACAGTTTTAATTAAGAAGTGTCCTTCTGGAGCACCTGGGTGGCTTAGTCATTTAAGCGTCTACGTTTGACTCTGGGTCATGGGCTCAGGGTCCTGGAATCGAGGCCCGCATCGGGCTCCCTGCTCAATGAGGAGTCTGCTTCTCCCTCTCCCTCTACCCAACCCCGCCACTTGCACTCTCTCATGTTCTCTCGCTCTTAAATAAATAAATAAAATCTTAAAAAATAAATAGCTATGTCCTTCTGAGCCTATTTGCTCCAAATCTGTCATTTTCTAGATGAGGAAATTGAAGCCTAGAAAGATGAATTGACCTGCCTGTTGCTATATAGTGAGTTCACGGAGATGGTACCTCCTGCACATGACCTTGTACCTGTTGGTGCTCAGAAAACCTAAATGGTTAATTTTGAATCACCAGTGTGATTGTGATAGTGATAGTTGATCATAAAGTGTTTATGATAAAGGGAAATATTAATAATGCATAGTCGTTTGGCATGATTATAAAACTCTCTTAATTTTTTATAGTATTATAAAATTTTCTTATAGGATTTACTAGGTTCTTTTATGAAAAGAAGACTTAGTTGTTAATTAATAACATAAATCTTGGGGCACTTGGGTAACTTGGTCCATTAAATATCCAGCTTTTGATCTCAGCTCAGGTCTTAATCTCAGGGTCTTGAGTTCAGGCTCCATGTTGGAGGGGCTACTTTTTTTCCCCCTAAAAAACCAGATAAGTCTTGGGGCACCTGGGTGGCTTAGTGGGTTAAGCCTCTGCCTTTGGCTCAGGTCATGGTCTCAGTGTCCTGGGATCGACCCCTGCATCGGGCTCTCTGCTTGGCAGGGAGCCTGCTTCCCTCCTCTCTCTGCCTGCCTCTTTGCCTCCTTGTGATCTCTCTCTGTCAAATAAATAAATAAAATCTTTAAAAATTAAAAAAAAAAAAATCTTGATAACCAAGATTCATCCTGGTGTTTGTTGTGTCTTGCAGGATAACAGTAAATGGATTAATGGCATGGATGAACAAATTATGTCTTGGGCAACTTCCAGACCTGAGGTCAGTGAAGATAACTACCTATAGTTCTCATTAAATCTTCTGATACTAAATGCTCGTTTGTTTGTAACCTGGTGTCTCTTAGAGGCTAGCTCATGTTTGTTTGAATGAATGGTTAAATCTAATTTTGAGATGATTATGGTTTTTTTAGGACTGGCATCTGGGAGGTAAATGTGATGTCTACCTGTGGGGTGCTGGCAGGCATGGACAGTTGGCAGAAGCGGGAAGAAATGTAATGGTCCCCGCAGCAGCTCCCTCATTCTCACAGGCCCAACAGGTAACTGACAGGGTAAAGAAGGGAGGAAGAAACTTGAGAACTCTAACAATTCTGATTTCCTTGTTGTCAGGTTATGTGTATCCATTGTGGGGAATAACTAAACAAAGTCATGATGTATACCTTCTAAATGAAAGCTTCTAGGGTTTTTAATCAGCCTTACATTTTGTTAATAAGTTTTTAAATTTTTTCTTGCTTCCAAGTGTAATGAATTAACATCATGATTAAGCTTGCCTGGTACATATTTATAGAAGTTAACACACTCCTAATTATTGATTCTGTTTTGTGGTTATTAACTTACAAGAGTCTTTATCTAGATTTCATCGACTCCCTTCTCCTCTTCTAATAATCGTGGTAGCATATTTCCAAACCCTTTCTCAGGCCACTGCTTTCTCTTCCATTCTTCTCTGCCTTAGTAAGTTCCAGGATGCACTACTCTTTCTTGTGTATATCCCCTCAGCTTTCTGCCTCTTGATGGATTTCTAGCCAGTCTTAAATGTTTCTCCTCACCCTTTCCTCTTTTTTTGTTTTGTTGTTAATGTTATTATTTAAACTCTGTGGGACGCCTGGGTAGTTCAGTCAGTTAAGCGTCTGCCTCTGGCTCAGGCCATGATCACAGAGTCCTGGGTTTGAGTTCTGCATCGGGCTCCCTGCTTCTTCTTCTGTCTGCCACTCCCCCTGTTCTCTCTCTCTTGACAAATAATCTTTTAAAAAAATAAATAAGTAAATAAACTCTACACAATTGCAGCACCTGGGTGGGGCACTTAAGTGTCCAGCTCTTGATTTCAGCTCTGGTCATGGTCTCAGGGTTGTGACATTGAGCCCTATGTTGGACTCCACACTCAGTGAAGAGTTTGCTCCATATTCTCTCCTCCTCTTTCTCTGAACATCTTCAAAATAAATAGATAAACTGGACAATAGGCTGAAATCCCTGAAGATAAGATAGTTCTAAATGATTTTAAATAGTTCAGTGCACCTCATACATCTTTGTTAAGTAGTTTTATAATAATCAAGAGCTTGTAGGAACCCCATACTTAATATCAACCCATCCTCTTTAGTGAGAGGATAGAAGAATTAAAGGTATCCTAGGTATGCATAGAATCGTTTTAAGTGAGATTTTAAATTTTAAATCATTTAAGTAAAGCTATATGATAAAAGATAATTTGTTTGTGTGTTTTTATACTAGGTGATATGTGGTCAGAATTGTACCTTTGTCATCCAGGCCAATGGCACAGTGTTGGCTTGTGGGGAAGGAAGTTATGGCAGATTGGGACAAGGAAATTCAGATGACCTTCATGTGCTGACAGTTATTTCAGCCCTACAAGGTAAAATTATCCTGTTAAAAGCTGATCAGAAACTATGGCCTAACTATAGGAATGTTAACTTATGTTGGAACTCATCTCAAACCTTTGCTAGGTAAAGTCAGGGTTTTCACTTCTTTATATTCTCATTTAGGATATACAGCCTGATTTCCACATTTTAAGCTGTGTTATTTTTGCAAGCTATTTATCATGGCAGTGCTAGAATTCAGTGTTATAAATAACTATTTTAAGACCTACTGAAAATTTTAAACAAATTCTTAAAATTGTAGAACAGTAAGTTAGGCAACCACTAATAGCAGTAATAATCATGCATGTGTTTCCTAAAAAGTAAAAACCAATTTATATGGAAATCTGCAGATGTACCAAAGACTTTACAGGGCATCTCAGCCAGCGTTCTCTGACTGGGAAGAAGACTACATCTGGAGAATCCACTGCAGGAGCTCCTGGCTTGTTTCTTAACGTCAACTTTAGTGACTCCAAAGCTCTCAAAGAGAGCAAAGAGGGGTTTTTTAAGTAAAAACGTACAAGTAATGATGTGTTTAGAACCAATTCTGAAACAGTTCTGAGTTCTCTTGAGATCTCTTCCTCCCAGAGCACAGCACTGGGGATGGGATTGCAGGGCTCCTATCTAGAACTACTGCATCCAGCCTCTAGGACCTTGCACAAGCCAGACTAAACTTCTTTGTGACTCAGTTAACCCATTTGTAAATTGGTGATGATAATATCTGCCTCATATGTTCCCTGTGAAAGTAAAAAAGGAGACATTCCAGGTAAAGCATTTCTAGGAGTGGTTAGAACATAAGCCTTGGTGACTAAAACTGTTCCCATCAACCCTCCTTTTCTTCCTCGTTATCATTTTATGTGACAGCTCCCAGTTTACTAGGTTATGGCTTCAAATTTGCTTTAAAATTAAAGACACTGTTTTTCTTTTTGTAGTAAAGAGTTTTTTCCATGTTAAGAGTATTCTGTAGCAGCTCCAGGTGAAGAGTTTTACCATCCAGTGACGCTTGTTGGTTTTCTGCTCTGTTCCAGGATTTGTGGTGACCCAGCTGGTGACTTCTTGTGGTTCTGATGGGCATTCAATGGCCCTGACTGAAAGTGGAGAGGTCTTTAGCTGGGGAGATGGTGATTATGGTAAACTCGGCCATGGGAACAGTGACAGACAGCGGCGCCCCAGGCAGATCGAGGCCTTACAAGGAGAAGAAGTGGTGCAGGTCAGACAGGATGTGGATCAGTTTGCCTTTGAAGATAAACATACTAGTTGTTGAATAGTGTTCTCAAATTTAGTTAATGGGAAATAATAGTAAAAATGTATTTTGAGTTATTACAAGAGATCCACTGTTTTTGGCTGTTCATCCTTGAATTTATTAGAAGTGTGAATGGATTTTGGTAATAAGACAGACTCCCTTTTCCTGAGCTAACTGGTTGGCCCAAGCTGGGCCCAAGCATACTTCAGGTGCTTGGAAGAAACACAATAGGCTTTAGCTCCTGCTCTGTAGTCCTTGATACAGTGATAGGTTGAATGCAGAGCTTAACATTTATCATTATTGTTACAAGTGTTGAGTTCATGTCCATATTCTGGAAAATTGACTAGTGATCTCGGATGATAATTATAAAATTGCATAGCACCAGAGAGATCACAGAGGATTTCCCCATTTACTCTCGCATGTGGTTTAGGTCATCTGTACACAGCTAAAGCATAGCAGCAGTTCTTCTAAGGTAGGCTGGTTAGCTTGGTCTTCCTGAGGATGATGAGAACGTCAGGCTTAGGGAAGCAGGAAGCCCACTTGGGCAGGTAGAACATATTGGTCTTGAAGGTGCTGAGTTGTCAGTGAAGTTTATTACCATATTAATGACCAAAAATGACTGATTTTGTTCTTTCTTGGTGTACCCTCTTCTTAAATTTTTTTCTTCTCCTTGGTTCTGTCTGTAGATGTCTTGTGGCTTCAAGCACTCAGCAGTGGTAACTTCAGACGGCAAACTGTTCACTTTTGGCAATGGTGACTACGGTCGATTGGGTCTTGGAAACACCTCTAACAAAAAACTTCCAGAGAGAGTGACTGCACTGGAGGGATATCAGATTGGACAGGCATGGAATAAATCAATAATATATTTCATCTGCCCATAGTTTCTTTTTCCTCTATTATACTAAGACACTGTCCTTTAAATAAGACTAAAATCATCAGTTGTGCTTAAGCTCATGTACATTTTGTTTGGCCTACTTGATCATTTTTTGTGATTTTTTTTTTCCAATATGAAAATTCCTATTTCAAGTTACATTTGACAAATGAAAGCATTAATTCAGGATGCAAATATTTTACAACCCCTTCCATAATACAGCTTGATATAAAACCTTTGAACTATACAAATTTTTGTGACTGCTGTCTGGTAGTCTGGAAGTAGATGTCTGAATTGCGGCATCATTGGTACTGCTGCTCTGAAGTAGTACTTATCCTGTATACGTTGAGATCACCTCTTAATAAGGAGATGTTTTTATCATATCCTGTGTCACTCCTTAGGCTGTCTCTGATGTATTTTTTGACTCATTGCATACCTTTCCTTTTTTATGCCCTCCAATTCTAAGTTAGCCACAGATAGTTGAAGGATTTCACGTCAAAGAAAAAAGTTATTTTCTTGTTTGTGGACATTAGCAATTTTTTCTTATTGGCGCATTTTTTTAACATATGCAGAAGGCCCTTGAAATTAAAATGAAAATATATGTAGCCAAGTTTTTCACTGAAATGGGAAAAAAGAATCCCAGAAACAGGTATATGGTTTAGGTGCTCTGACTGAATACGCTGTTCTTTCTTTAGGTAGCATGTGGCTTAAACCACACTTTGGCAGTATCAGCGGATGGCTCCATGGTGTGGGCTTTTGGAGATGGGGACTATGGAAAACTTGGCTTAGGAAATTCCACTGCAAAATCTTCCCCTCAGGTCAGTATCATCTTTATTCTAGGGTTTTAGACAGTGTGGTATCCATCTATGTCAGTGCCTCTTTTTAGTTGGAAAAATTTATAATTTTAGTAATTGATAATGAAGTTCTGTTGCTTACTTTTAAATGCCCAGCATTCTAGATCTTGATTTTAAATAAGCCATTAATTGCTAAACTGGATGTAAAAACTGTGCAAGGATAAGCCTTTGTCCCCATATACAGACTGAACAGTGTAGGACTATCTCCTGTGTAGAGAAGAAATAGTTATAGACATATCTCCAGGGTGCCTGAGGGAGGGAACCTTGAACAATCTTTTATATCCTTGTGCTTGCATCTGCCATTTTAGCTGATTATTACGCCTAATTTGTACAGATATGTGCCTCTGTTTAAAAAAATAATAAAAAGGGGCGCCTGGGTGGCTCAGTGGGTTAAGCCGCTGCCTTCAGCTCAGGTCATGATCTCAGGGTCCTGGGATCGAGTCCCGCATCGGGCTCTCTGCTCAGCGGGGAGCCTGCTTCCTCCTCTCTCTCTGCCTACTTGTGATCTCTCTCTGTCGAATAAATAAATAAAATCTTTAAAAAATAATAATAATAATAATAAAAAGGAAATATAGGAAATAATAAATAAGTTAGAAACTAATATTCACATTACAGAAGGTTTCTTGGCTCTGCAGAAGACTGTCTTTGCAGTTCTTTCCGTGTATTTTCCTAACACACTTAACAAGCAGCTTGATTTACAAATATTTAATGTATATTCAACTCCAGATACCCTATTATAAATAATCTGTACTATTTTGATAACTAGACTGGTGAATATTTAGCTATGGATGTGGAAAGCCAGGAGACCATCTCTGGGGCACATACAAAGCAGTTATTATCACCTCTGAAAGTAAAAAAGTCTAACTGGGAGCAGCCCATGGCTTTACATGGTCTCCTAGTATTGTTTAAAAGGCTCCAGGATTCTCTCTGGTCTCTGTTGCACAGAGCAGTGATTCCACTCACATGAGGTCCTGGGGGTTTTAGTCAAATGCCCCTCCCCAACACCCCCACCACAATAAATTCAGGTAATTTATAGAGCAATATGAGAAAATAACATTTAGGAGTGTGGATTTGAGTAGAAACACTTAGGTGACAAGTATTATTTGTATTAGAAGTTAGTCCTTGAGTTTATACATGCTATAACAATTCAATTCAATTCAATCAAGGCAATTTCAAAAGTGTTTTTATTTTCCTTTTTAAAGTATGTGCCTTACACTTTTATTTTGCAGAAAGTTGATGTCCTTTGTGGAATTGGAATAAAAAAGGTTGCTTGTGGAACTCAGTTTTCTGTTGCATTGACCAAAGATGGTCATGTGTATACCTTTGGTCAAGGTAAGGCATTTTCTAGGCATTACATTGTTTATTTTGTATATACATGTATTATATAAACATTTGCCTTCCAGTTTTAGAGAAAAGTGCTGTAAATAGTTTTTTGTTGTTGTTCTGGGTGATGAATGGCCACTATGACCTTCATTCACTAGCTACTTTCCTCTTTTTTCATGAACTCTGTCATAAGGACAAACTCTCCTCCCCACTGATGGCCTTTCTTGCCCAAGCCCTTGTTCTTGCTAGAAGAGTCCCTGCCAAAGCCCTTCCCCTCCTCCTTTCTGCTGCCTACAACTGTGCTGCCATAAGTACTCCTCTGGACCCTATCTAATTCCCCAGCCCTTCCAGGGAATGGAGGTTTGGATCTTGGGAATTCATAGGCATTCAGGTTCAGATCTTGAGTGCATTCCTAACCCAAGCATCCACAGTGTGATTCCCTGGTAGTATATTCACCTTTTTAAGTAGAACTTCTTAGCAAGTTGTAGTGACTGAGAAGTGTGTAGGGCAGGTATGAGGAAGGGGAAGAAATAAGTCATGAGTAAAGTTTCTAGTCTTGGAAGAATAATGATGTCACTAACTGAGAACAGGGAGCTGGTTTTGGGGAACTTGTTAAGGGACTTCGTTTTGGTCCTATTGAATTGGAGCTATATACCCTAGATGTATGTGTGGAGATGTCTAGCAAGTTATTGGGGATTTGGATCTGGAATTCCAAAGAGATTGGTTATAGAGATTTAGATTTGCATAATGTTAGTATTTAAAACCATGTTAATAGGCCCTAAGAAACTCAGGGAGAGAGTGTAGAATAAAAAAGAAGTGCATAGAACTCTGAGGGTGTGAGTAGAAGGCCGGTAAGCACAGAAAGAGGACTCAGGGGAATTGGCTTTGAAAGGAGTGGTGAGAGAGGTCACCAGTGAGCCAGGGTAGTACAGAGTCTCTGCAGGATAGGAGGCACTGAGGCCAGGTCAGTAAAAGGTTATGTGGGGTTTTCGGGGTCAGAGCCTTAGAAGAGGCTCCTGCCATAGGCAGTTAGGAGCTACTCATGGCTTTTGAGAGTATAGCGTCAGTGCAGTAGTGAGAGTAGGTAGGAGAAGGTAGGTGAGAGAAGGTAGACTGCAGAAGGTGGCCATGCCAAACAGTTCTAGAGGCCATGGGGCAAGAGCCCCTGTGGGGCTGGCCTGTAATTTCTAGAAGTTTGGCAACAAAGGTGAAGGGAGAAGTTGGCTAGAAGTTTGAGGACAAGAGAAGTTGAGTGATGTCTTTTCTTAGAATGTAAGAACCATAGAGTCTTTCTTAACTATGTGCCATCCTCTCAAATAGGAGGATACTGGTTTGAAATAAGCTGTCTCAAGACACTCAAACCAAGTGTCTCTTGATTTGAAATAAGCTGCTAATTTTAGATTTATTTATTTTATGAATAAGGAGCCCGTGACACTTTGCAAAGGTACTGTTTCAGATTTCATTCACTTAGGATCTAGTACACCTTACCAGAATGGCAGCTTTTACCATCATGAATTAAATGTGTCATTGCCATTCCACTAGAAGAGTTAAATGACTCATTAGAAAACAAAAGGACTGTTGTGTCCCATCCATAAGTTTCTTCTTACTGTTTTCTTAGATCGCTTGATAGGCTTGCCAGAGGGGCGTGCTCGCAATCACAATCGACCACAGCAGATCCCTGTCCTGGCTGGAGTGATTATCGAAGATGTGGCGGTTGGAGCTGAGCACACACTTGCTTTGGCATCAACTGGAGATGTATATGCCTGGGGGAGCAATTCAGAAGGGCAGGTAAATATTTATCTTGCTTGTCCTCTCATATTCTAGAATTCTGACAGCGTCCCTCATTTGTGGAAGGGATAAGCTAGGAAACCCTAGGATTTAACCACAATGCCTCATACATATCACTTTGCCATGGGACAGATTGATTTGTGAGCGCAGTTTTTCGTGTCTCTCTCAATTGTGGCAAAAGTAAGAATTATACCATGGTTTTTGTTTTTGTTTTTGTTTTTTTATTTTATTTATTTATTTTTTAAGATTTTATTTATTTATCAAAGGGGGGGGAGAGCGAGCACAGGCAGACAGAATGGCAGGCAGAGGCAGAGGGAGAAGCAGGCTCCCTGCTCAGCAAGGAGCCCGATGCGGGACTCGATCCCAGGACGCTGGGATCATGACCTGAGCCAAAGGCAGCTGCTTAACCAACTGAGCCACCCAGGCGTCCCTATACCATGGTTTTTTAAAAAATCTGATGGTATAGCAAAGTGATTAAGGGAATTACCTGAGTATATGTGTGTGTCTGCACTCATTAAAAACCGGCACATAGTAAGCAGCACTTTAGAGGTATTTGCTACTATCATCATCGTTTTTAATGTAATCTGTGAGATTAATTAACTGTAGTCTGTGAGATTAGGCCCTGGAGCATCAGTTGATCTGCAACATGGAAAGAATGAAACGACAATACTTTTATATTTAATAATAGAACATAGTACCGTACATAGTATGTTGTAGATAGGATATTTGTGTTTGTGCAGGAAATCTTTCTACAGAAGAATAAACTGAGCCTCTGAGAGGTTGAGAAAGATTTAAGAATTTGATGTGTTCAGCCTACCCTATATCTGAAGGAGGGAGGGATTTGGGTGGGAAATGTCTGGGATGCCTGTGGCTATAGTGGGTTTCAGCCCTCCAGATGCAGAGCCACATCCCCTTCCTCCATAAATCCTCTCTGGGTCTGTCTGCCCATTGAGCCAGAGACCCTCAAGTTCAAGGTCTCTAGTGTTACTCCTGGTAGCCTCAGTTTGACTCTGTGGTCACCTCATCATTGTTTTAACAGATGGGGAAGCTGCTCATCCTTGTAGTTGCACATGGTCTTGATGAGAAGATAGTAGCTGCTGAAGACGCCTTAGGGAGGTCATTGGCAGGGACTTGACATGATCCTCCCTAATGACGTTGAGGTGCTTAGCCGCTCAAACACTGGGTATTCCACTCGTACCCTAAGAACAGAGATCTGGAGATGAAAATCTCCTTCTCTGTATGCTTTTATAATTGTTTATTGTTACCCTGGCCGACCATGTTAGAAGAAAATCTGTGTTTTAAAATAAAAATTCTATAGATGATTCTGTTACTTTTTTAACTTTCTAAGAATTATTTCCTCTTTAGAATTGGAAGCCAAGGATGTGTTCCATCATTAAGACTTAACTCTAGCTTTGGAATGGCCTTGTTGCAGCCAAGTTTTTAGGAGATAGTCTGAGCTATGAGGACTATTCCGATTGAGAAAATCAGAATTAATTTCATTTTGATGCTGTTGCTTGGTATAGATATTTATTTCTATCTGCCTACCACCTAAGGCAGATTGCATCATCTTGACTTCCTTGCTTCCTCTTTTTAATTGACTCTTTGTTTTTGTAATGTATTCCCAGCTTGGCTTAGGCCACACCAACCACGTTCGAGAACCAACCCTGGTAACAGTTTTGCAAGGGAAAAACGTTCGGCAGATCTCAGCTGGCCGCTGCCACAGTGCTGCCTGGACAGCGCCGCCTGTCCCTCCAAGAGCACCTGGTGAGAGATGCGATATTCATAGTCCTGCAGCTTCTCTTTCAGAGCTTCTCTTTCAGTGGTCCCCAGCCGTGCTGTCTGCTTGCTGCTTTCCCACTGCATCCAGGCATCATGCTGAGACCACCAGGCCCCCCAACAACCAAGCCTTCTTGGTGCTCCGAGCACTGTAAATCCTTTCATAGCAGGTGATTCTCCTGCAGACTTCATCACAAAGCACTTCCTCTCTGCACCCCCAAAAGAAGAAAACATATCACTTTGGCAAGCAAAAATACATAATTTTAGAGCAGCAACTAAGTATTTTTTCATGCACAGAAGAAGTGGTGAATCATAGTTTTCTAAGGCCTGGTATTAGGAGTAAAGATTCAAAGGTCTGAGACCAGTTGTCAGATTCTTCACTGCAGTTAACCATTTGAAACATGATGTTGTCTGTGCGTTGGCACAGCAAAAAAAAAAAGAAGAAGAAGAAGACGACGAAGAAAATGTTGCCATTTTACTCCAGCATGTAATAGGACTGATAGGCAGTTTCTACCTTTTTGTTCATTATGTAGTCCCAGAACTACAGAAAGATATAAAGGGGTGCCTGGGTGGCTCAGTCAGTTAAAGTGTCTGCCTTTGGGTCAGATAGTGATCCCAGGGTTCCTGAATTGAGCCCCACATCTGGCTTCCTGTTCAGCAGGGAGTCTGCTTCTCCCTCTGCCTCTCTCCTTCGCTTGTGCTCTCTTCTCTCTCTCTCTCACTCTCTCTCTGAAATAAATAAAATCTCTTAAAAAAAAAGGATATAAAGAAAATAAAATGTGTATTTATGTGTTTCACCTTCTGCTGAGTACTCTCCAGATTGGATCCATCTTCCATTCCCCGCAAGTGTGGGGCATTTATCATTCCTTACCCATCTCTTTTCATTTGGGCTGTTTCTCTGCCAGGCCCTTAAGCCCTTTCTTTATACTACTCTCTGGTATGTCAGGAACTAGAGTTTCCTTGAAGTAACCTTGTGCCTAGGAATTCAGCATTCTCTTCCCTTTTTGCTGACTTCTGCTTTTAAGTCCTTGGAGAAGACTCACTGTAGAGATTTTTTTTTCTTTTAAATACTCTTAGGGAGCAAATGAGGACTACCAAGTAGATTCCAAACAAGCAAGAGATGTTTTCTGATTAGTAGAGTCCAGAATGAGCAGTGCTGCTCACCCATGGTAAATTTTGATACTCAGAGTCCTCTTCATCTCACAGAGATCTCACTCCCACTTCAGGAGAGAGGCTCTGCAGTGTGGTGGTTAAAGGTCCAGACTCTGGAGCCAAGTTGCCTAGGTTGAATCCTCGATGCTTTACTTAACAAGCTGTGTGATCTTAAGACTCCATTTCCTTATCTGTAAAATGGGGTGATAATAGCCCCTGTTGTAAAGAGCTATAGAAGTAAATGAAAAATTGGTGTGATGCACTTAAAATAGTGCTCAGCACATAGAAATACTTAATAAATGTTAGCTTTTGTTGACAGTATTAATGAAATCAATTGGAAGTAAAATAAATGGAATTGAGCTGTGCAAATCTTTATTTACATGAAACTCAAATAAGGCAAGTGTTGGTTTACTCTAGATGTTTTTAATAAGAGGGGAACCATGAATACAGTCTATGCTTCTACAGAGATCTTACTCTCACAGTACGAAGCTTTCATGAATCATGCACCCATAGCTTTCATTCCATCATGGTCACTTTCTGTCAGATCCCTAAGGAAGTGTGGGAGGTGACTGCTGAGTTGCCCATTCCCATTTTCCAGAATTGCCTACCTGGTCCTGGCTCACATCTTACGTTTTATGAAGATGGCAGCTATCAAATACAAAAGGAAGAATTTGGGATTTGTTTTTGTTTTTGTTTTTTTTTAGATTTTATTTATTCATTTGAAAAAGAGAACATGAGAGAGACAACATGAGTGGCGGGGAGGGACAGAGAGAGAAGCAGGCTTCCCACTGAGCAGGGAGCCTATTATGGGGGTTGATCCCAGAACCCTAGGATCATGACCTGAACTGAAGGCAGACGCTTAATGGGTTCAGCCATCTAGGTGCCCCTGTTTTTGTTCTTTTGTGAAGGAACTGTTTAAGTCCCATAGTTAAATGGGAAACTAAAGGGGAAAAAAAGTTTCCATAATGATAAATAAAACAAGATATCTTTAAAAATAACACATGTGCATTAAAGCATAAAGATGAGTTGATGGAGAGAGGAATTGATAAACACGTGATGAAGCAAATACAGGCAAATATTAAGTCTAGAATTTAGGTGGTGGAATGAATGTTCATTGTATACTTATCTCAACCTCTCTGTTTGAAAATTTTCAAAATACTGAAAATGAAAGCAGTACATTCTCCTTTATAAGCATCTGCTTGCTTTCATGGCAGGTGTGTCTGTACCTCTGCAGCTGGGCCTGCCCGACACAGTGCCCCCCCAGTATGGGGCGCTCCGGGAGGTGAGCATCCACACCGCGAGGGCCCGGCTCCGGCTGCTCTACCACTTCTCTGACCTCATGTACTCTTCTTGGAGGCTCCTGAACCTCAGCCCTAACAACCAGGTAACATGTTGGGTTGGGAGCACTGCCCGTGCTTACCAGGTCCCTGGGGTATTCTCCCATGGCTAATGCTTTTTGCTCTCAGCTCCCAAGAGAGGTAGAAAAGGCACCAGTTCCGTTTCCATTTTACTGCTGGTTTAGGGATAGACCAGATACTGCTAATTGTGCTGCTGGACACAGGAGTCTTCCTTTTATGTATTGGTCTTTCTGGAGCTCAAGGAAATACGAATGGCAAAGCACATATTTTCTGTAAAGTCCAATATGTGATTTCTATATCTAGGCACACACAGGTGTGTCACCCTACTGTCACAGTGACTCTGTAAATGAGTCTGACACATTGCAGAGACTTCCTGATCGCCTCACAGATGAGCTTTCTGGGTCCCACTGGGGGAGAAAGTAAATGCAGCTGATTGACTGTCTTTATAGAACAGTCTAGTAATTTAGGAAGAAAGCAAGCTGGCTGTGTTTGCTTGTGTAATGTGTCAGCATGCCTGCCAAAATGTGTTTTGGTTGTAAAACTGTTAGAAATCCTTGGGTAACCCATCACAGGACATGTGAGAGATTTGACAGATCATTGTTAGAAACAGGTAATCAGCCAGGCAGCAGAATACTGTGCAGCACTGAACAGAAGGTTAAAAAAAACCGTTTGTAAATTAGCAGGAGAAATGTTGGTGATAAAGAGTTAAGTGAGAAAAGCAGCAGAGTATCACATAAACAGTGTGTTGTCAATAATGGGAGGAGTGTCTCTCCGCACACGTAGAAGAGAGCTGGAGGGAGACCGATGAGAGTGACTGTGGAGGTTGCGGGGATTCAGTGTGTACACGTGTGTGTGTCCTTTTCTGTATTTTCCAAGTTTTAGAAAATAATCATTGTATATTTTATCAGAAAAACATATTTTTTAAAAACTATCAATAGTTACTGCTATCCAGGTTTATGCTTTTAAACCAAAAAATTATGTTCTGAAAGTGAAAAGTGTTCTTTCTAGGAAGCCTTGAATTGTACCATCTGTGATAAGCTCTCTCTCTCTGTTACAGAGCAGTACATCTCATTATAATGCTGGCACATGGGGCATCGTACAGGGACAGCTTCGGCCTCTGTTAGCCCCAAGAGTCTATACCCTCCCGATGGTGCGCTCCATAGGAAAAACCATGGTTCAAGGCAAAAACTATGGACCTCAAATTACTGTAAAGAGGATATCAACCAGGTTAGCATATGTGTGTATGTTTCACTAGCTAGCCAGCACTTTTTTAGATGAATGTGATTCCTGACTAATCTGTGAGCTCCCGCTTCCTGGGTTGTAAACTAAGAGAGTAACGGTGCTTACCTAGTTCCCAGTGTGGCCACAGTGGGCCTAGCCCGCTGCTCAGCTATTATTAAACTAGTGTGTTCATCCCCGATGGGAAGTTTGGGGGGAAGTGGTAGTTTGGGGGGAAGTTAGAGTTGTGTTTCATTCTGCTTTCCCTTTCTTTTTGAAGAGGGCGGAAGTGTAAGCCCATCTTTGTCCAAATAGCAAGACAAGTTGTTAAACTGAATGCATCAGACCTCCGTCTGCCCTCACGAGCGTGGAAGGTGAAGCTGGTTGGAGAAGGGGCTGATGACGCTGGGGGAGTGTTTGATGACACGATCACAGAGATGTGCCAGGTATATTCACGCGGTATCCCCTTGCTGAGTCATTTGTTCAGATGGTGGCTGTCCTACCATTTCCAGTGCCTACTGTCTCATACGTTCTTATGAATGTCGCAAGGGTGCATTTGTGAGCCTTATGTAAAAATCATGCTGTTAATGATAAATAAGTGAATTACAGCAAGGGTTTGAGGCATCTGTGTGAAGATACCTTACTGAGTAAATGTCAGTGCCTGACTCTACTAGTGACTCACAGTCCTGCTCTAATGCAGGCAGAAGAAATAGTAATGACACATATTTACATTTATGTAATGGACAAATCCAGGACCACCCATGTGCCCTGATTAATTCTGGTGCTTTTAGAATGAAGTAGAACTGTCAGGCTCTAGTGGAATTAGAAAAACAAATACTAAGAGTTTGGACGAGCTCTTATTTTGATATCTGAAGTGGCAAGTTTGCTTCCAGGTCAACTGTGACCCTTCCCTCTTTGCCTAGTAGCAGAATTTTTCTGATAAATTCTGTGACTAAAACAACTTTTAGCTAATATTCGCTGGGTCTGTTTGCTATTGAATATCACTGTACCCTGCTCAGAGATACCCCAGCTCCTGCCCTGGATTGACTTTCTTATCTCAGTTCTGCAAACTACAGGATATTTTCTCCATGGGGGGAATGTTTGTAATTTCATTTTAAGTTAAAACCACAAAAATTATAGAGACAGCTGGTTGGCTGGTTGTCACATAACATTATAAATTCCTCAAAATAATCTCTTTTCAGTATGATCTTTAATGTAATTAGTTGTTCTCTTGATGCATTTGATTGTCATTTCTCAAAAAACTGTTCTTTCTTTTACAGGAACTTGAAACTGGTATTGTTGACCTTCTTATACCCTCTCCCAATGCCACTGCAGAAGTGGGCTACAATCGGGATAGGTGAGGCAGTCATCGAGTGCCTTTTGACTATCTACAATAATAATGATAGCTCACTTATTGAGTGCTTACTGGGGGCCAGGCCCTGCTCGAAGTGCTCTTACATATTATCCCATTGAATCCTCATTAGAACCCAAAGGAGTGGGAACTATTATTACTCCCTTTTCACAGATAAGGAAACTGAAGCGCTTCTATCATGACTCTATTATGGAACCAACTCAATGATAATATTGAGGGGTAGGGGAAATCCAGACTTGATAAGGAAAACTGACTTATTTTCTGTTTCTGAAGGCCCACGTGGCCTCCCCACAAAGAATTTTCTGCATCAGAACTCATCAGGAAGATTTGATACGCTGTCAAATCACAGCACTTAGTATTAGCAGTTCTGTGTTATGCCTAAATTTCCCAAGCCTTAAATTTTGGATCCTGCTTCATGGACTTGTAAATGATAAAATGAAATGATTTTAGGAAATAGGGCGTCCTGAAGCAGGTAGCTCAGGGACAAAAGGACCATTCAGTTGCTCTTTCACAGCTCTTCTGAAAATAATTAAAAATATGGTTCCTGTGCTGTCCAAAAGAGTAGCTACCAGGTACATGTGGCTGTTGGGCACTCAGAATGTGGTTAGAGTTGCTGGAGAACTCCATTAAATTTTATTTAATTAATTTGAGTAGCCACATATGGCAAATGACTATCGCATTGAACAGCACAGGTCTGGATTAATGCTGTAGCTGTCTGATAACTTATTTCCAATAGAAATGAGGTCAGTTTTATTTGAAGAATTTCCTTTAATTTTGCAGGTTTCTTTTTAACCCCTCCGCCTGCCTTGATGAACATTTAATGCAGTTTAAGTTCTTGGGCATTTTAATGGGGGTTGCCATTCGCACAAAGAAGCCTCTGGACCTCCACTTGGCCCCTCTGGTGTGGAAGCAGCTGTGCTGTGTCCCACTCACCCTGGAAGACCTGGAGGAGGTGGATCTGCTCTACGTGCAGACCCTCAACAGCATTCTTCACATTGAAGACAGTGGGATTACCGAGGACAGTTTCCATGAGGTGAATCTTGGCCAGTCCGTGTTCTGCTGGTATTGACCAGAATTTTGCTGTGGGAAACTCAGATCTGGTCTTCACCTTGCTGTTTGACTCACCTTGCTGTGAGCCCTAGTAGCTCACCCACAAAGGTTCAAAAGCCGCTCATGGGCAGAGTTGGCACCAGCACCCAGCTTCCGCTTCTTCCTCTTTGGTCTACTCTCTGCCTGCTAGAATGGACAAGCAAGGGAACCCAGTTGGAGAGGGAGGCCTGGGGCGACCAGAGTTCATCGAACCTGGTTTGAGGACAAAGAAATGGTTAACTATAGCCAGATGGGTCAGCACATTCCCTTCTGACCAAGTGGCATGATCAGCTACCTCGATTCCTCATTTTTAATCCTTAAAATTCTTTTTTTTTTTTTTTAAGATTTATTTATTTATATGAGAGCTAGACGGGGAGATGGAGAGCAAACACCAGCAGCAGGGCTAGGAGAGGGAGAAAGAGAATCCCATGCAGACTTGGCACTCAGGGTGGAGCCTGATGCTGGGCTTGATCCTGTGGCCCTGAGCTCAAGACCAGAGCTAAAACCAAGAGTCAGATGCTTAACCAGCTGCTCCACCCTGTCCCTAGAAGTCTTAATGTTGTTACTGTTTTGCTATATTTGTGTGTAATGTACGGTATTTTTTTAGTAAAAATATTTTTTTTTCCTCTTCTTAGATGATTCCTCTTGATTCTTTTGTTGGCCAGAGTGCTGATGGCAAGATGGTTCCCATAATTCCTGGTGGAAATAGTATCCCACTGACATTTTCCAACAGGAAGGAGTATGTGGAGAGGGCCATTGAATATCGACTTCATGAGATGGACCGACAGGTGAGCTGAAACGTTGGGACATGCATATGAATGTTTACAGTTGTCTTCAAACAAGAGCTTACTGGTTACTGCTGAATTGGGGTATATGAACTACCATGTCAGTTAATTTGTATCTGCCTTTCAGCCCCTGTTCAGAGACTTTTCAGGCCTTACCTCCGGGTTTCCTGTCTCCTTACTCAAAGCCTTAGGACAGCTCTAAATTGGTCACTGGTTGGATTGAGGCCAGGCTGTCACCCAGGCCTTTACACCTGCCTTCTCACTCAGCCTTCATTTTGTTTGTCTTCATCTCTTATTGTCCCCAACCCAGGGTCTCCCACTCTACTTGGGTCAGTCAGGGCCCATGTGAATAAACCCCTCCCACTGGTCTTGCGATCCCATGTGAGTGCCTCTTTCCCAACTCCTGCTGCAGTCCCGTCAGGCCCCAGCTGGAAATGCCTCTCCTCCACAGACCAGCTTTCCTCCAGGTCCATAGCCGGTAGAAATCTTTTTTGTTACTTAGAAATTTCTCAAGATACCATAATACTTCTATGTTGTGGTCTAAGAACTAGACCACAGAGTTTGGATCTTGTTTCTTCAATTAGCTTGTAAGACTTTGAGTGAAGAATGCATTCTAGTATATATGTTACATACATGTGTGCTGCATATATTACATAAATATAGTGTTGTGTGTGTGTGTGTATCTCCTAAATATTCTTGTTATGTGCTGACATTGTAGTAAGCATTTAATAATAAATGATGAGAATGTGGTGAGTGACCAAAGAAATGAACATTTTGTCCAAAAATGGGGTTTTGGCTATACAGTCCTTAAAAGCCACTTTATAGTACTTTATATGCAGAATGTGCTAGGGTCTTCTTGAGAGCTAGACTGAGGCTCGAAGGCTGTTGAAGTGTGTATGTTCTGTGCCTTTCCCTTCTGGTTCCTTCTTTGACTCTGGCTTTGGACCAAGTCCAGTCAGAAAACTGTTATCCCTTAGTGAGGGCAGGTTTTGTGGGCATGCTGTTCACACAGCCGGGGCTTAGGTTTTTGGCTCCAGTTCTTCAGAATTTTAATCCCCAGTGAGTATTTGGCTAAAAATACATTGAATACCTTCTGCATGCCAGGTGTGGGTCCAGGCTGCCTCGTGTGCAGTGTTTCCTGTAGTTACTCTGTGAGAAAAGGATTACTGTCACATTTCACAGATGAAAGTACTGAGGCAGAGAAGTGAAGTGATGTGCCCAAGGCGAAGTCAGGGTCCCAAACCAGGTTTAACTGTGGGGTCTAGGCTCTTCTGGGTCAGATTGTCCCTCCACTCTCTGCCAGTCATGCTCTGCTCAGCCCGTTGCTTTGTTCCTTTCTCAGCAAGGAGGCCTTTTTCCTCTTTCACGTCTTCCTCTTCTCTTACAACCCAGTGTTCTTCCCATAGCTGTCCCAATTTGTTCCCCGCCAAGCAGCCAGCCCCATACCTCAGCCTCATTTTTTTCTAGACAGCTTTTGGTTTGTATTCTACCAGGCACGACAGCTTGTTTTTGGGCAAACTTTGGCTGGGGTCTTCCTTTTAATACCCATACAGACGGTCCTCGCTGCCAGTCTTGTTCCCGAGCCCTGGGTGGGACGTCTTTGTACCAGTCCCAGCCCCAGGGCCTTCCCCAAGGTGTGGCTCCTGCTTGGGTCCTCCGGGTTTTTCCTTTTGCTAATTATCACTGGTGGTTCTGAGTTGGCCAAGAGTGAGGAAGTGTTTATGAACAAATCTTGACAGCAGTGAATGAGTCTGTGTGTAGGGTGTGCGTTGCTGTGCGACCTTGGGGTGTTTTTGAAACAGACTGTTGTGGGTAGCCCCTCCAGCCCCCCTCAGCACTCCGCAGCTGACCTGCTCTCCGCACCGTGCTGGGAGTGAACAGCAGCAGTAGGGCACACAGACATGCATCGAGAATTCTCATCGTAGTCGTGTGAGCAGCAGTTGTTTTCCTCATTTCTCAGATGAGAAAATTAAAGTAAAAGAGACGGAGCTGGGATTCAGACCCCGAAGTCTCCTAATGAAATGTTCTGTCCTTCCTACTGCCTGCTTCCAGAAGGCCTTGCTAGTTTAATTTTCTTCTTTGTACTTTTCTAACTACTTCTTTTTTTTTTTTTTTACAATGAGCACAAATAAGTTTTACCAGAAGGATATCACTCTTCCAAAGAAAAATATGAGTGCAAGAAACAGTAGAAGGTAGACACATCCTCTAGGAGCGTCTTACCCTAACGAGAGACAGAGTAGCCCTCAGGGCCCAATGTAACTGCACAGCCATGCGTGCTGAGGGGTAGGAGTGAGTGCAGTTGGCACCAGGGTTGGGGGCGCTTAGGGCGGCGGGCTGAGTTTTGTGGGGGGCAGAAGGCAAGCTCCTCAATTGACTTGACCTGGGACCGGAAGGAGTGTAGAAGTCCCACAGGCAGGGAGGAGCTCGGACAGAGGGTTGGCGGCCGGGGGAGTGGGCCATGTGCGCCTTGGGTCCGGGGGACAGGTCGAGGGTTTGGGGGGCGGAGGAGCAGGTGGGAGGTGCCCCGTCTGCAGACGCGTGTCTGATGCACAGCTCTCCTGGGAGCAGGTGGCGGCCGTCCGAGAAGGGATGTCCTGGATCGTTCCGGTGCCACTGCTGTCACTCCTCACGGCCAAGCAGCTGGAGCAGATGGTGTGTGGGATGCCCGAGATCTCCGTGGAGGTCCTGAAGAAGGTGGTGCGCTACCGGGAGGTGGACGAGCAGCATCAGCTGGTGCAGTGGTTCTGGCGCACACTGGAGGACTTCTCCAACGAGGAGCGCGTGCTCTTCATGAGATTCGTGTCTGGAAGGTCTCGCCTCCCGGCCAACACTGCGGACATCTCTCAGAGGTTTCAGATCATGAAGGTCGATCGGGTAAGTAAGCTGTGCTGCCATCCCTCCCCGTCCTGTCTCCCACTGCTTCCGCGCTGCTTGCCAGCTAGAAAAGCCGCACAGTGACCCTCGGGTAGGCCTGCCAGTTCAGGCTTAGTGTTTGAGGTTTCCTAATTGAAAGAAAATCAAGCAGAAAAGCTTGTTCAGAAACGTAATGTAACTTGAGTGAAAAAAAGCCCTACCACCAGCAACCTTTGAGGAAATCCTCCAGCAGCTTCCTGCATGAAAGCTCAGCTTACCAGAGGGCTTGTCCTGCTGCCTCTGCCTCTTACTTCCTATGCCTTTTCGTGTGACTTGTGCACTCAGATGTGGTCTGGTGTGCTTCCACGAAGACCCTAAGCTTGAACATGGTGCGTGTGCCCCGTGGCTGCTTGTGCAGGCAGGGCGGCTTCTTTGCAGCCTGATGAAAAGCTCCAGCTGCAGAGCCCCAGCCCAGCTGCCATGTTGACAGATGGCTGAGGAATAAAAGAGCTTAGAACCTGAAATGCACACTGCTGCCAGAGTCCTCTTTCTCATGCACCCATCTGACCATGTCACTCTCCTTTCAGACCAGGAGAGGGCCCCCTGCATTGATTTCAGAATAAATGCCAACTGCTTCAGTGGCCTTAAATGTCTCCATGGTCTGGCCTCTGCCGCAGCTTTGCTATAGCACCTCTTAACACATACCGTATCCTGGCCAGAACAGACTGCTTACCTTTTTTTCCCAACACACCACGCTGTTTCTAAACTTCTGTGCCTTTGTGTAGGCTCTTCCCTCTGCTTTAGTAAGTTCTCCTTCACACTCCTTCCCATCTGTGTCTGGCAAGTGCATACTCATCCTTGAGGCCCAACAGCAATGTCATCTCCTCCAGGAAGCCCTCATGGATGCTTTCCTGCTGCCCCTGACCATTTCAGAGGGCAGGCTTAGATCTCCTTCCGTCCACTTCCAGGACACGTGGTACATCCCTTGAACTCAGCATTAAGTTAGAAGTGTTTGTGTTCTATCTCTTTCCTTCCCCAACCGCCCAAGAGCTGGACAGTCCTCTGAGCAGGGCCCATCATGTTTATTCTGGAAACAGTAAGAAAAGTAGTTCCTCTTCGCACAAGGACCCTTCCTGCCAGTTTCAGTGTCTGCCTTTCTGGTGTTTTTCCAGTAGCTATTCCTGGAGGTTGCTGCAGCCAGAGCCATCCCTCCCCCGCTGCCTCCTGAAGCTGCCCGCCTGGGCTCCACTCCTGGGCTAGACTTGCTGGAGAGGCCACGCACAGGAAGGGCTATGAAAAGAGCCTTTCCATAAATTTTCTACATGACTTGCCAGAAACTATCAGTTGTAAATCTGTTTTGTTGCTTCAGAGAGAGGTGGGTGGAGGCAATGGTTTGCTTCTATTCAGCTCTGGAAAAAATCCTTGCCTTCTGTCTGTCCCAGGCTACCCCTGCCATCCCAGGAGTTAATCCACCCCTAATCCCCTGCCTGAGGTTTTTCAGCCGCAGAAAACTGACCACAGTGGGTCTCTCCCTTGTGACTTTTAGACCATTGCTCCTCCTTCCAAATCAGAGGCACCTGTTCACATTGCCCTTCAGTGTCTTTGCTGGTTATGGTTTTCCTACATTTGAGCTTTTTGTGTCCTCACTGGCTCCGACCCAGAGAGGCTTCTAGGCCCTCCAGGCCCTCCATCTCCCACCTCTCTGGAATGCGCTAACCAGGTGTAGGGCTCCAAGGAGGAAGGGGGGAGGGCTGGTTCAAGGAGTTGAGAGGAAAAAAAAGGGCAAGTCCCTTTTTAAAACCTATCTTCAGATATAAAAATGTACTATCCTTTCTGTCGGTACAGAGTGTGGGAGTTCATGGAGTTTTCAGGGAAGACCAGAGAGCATATGCCCTCTGCTGCGGCAGCTGCCCTTCCACCTGCCACCTCTGTGGATACCTGAGTTTGTGTGCTGTGTTTAGCTCAGTCTGTCCCGAGCACTTTTCTGTTCCTTTCTTTTTTTTTTTTTTTTTTAAGATTTAGTTTATTTATTTGACAGACAGAGGTCACAAGTAGGCAGAGAAGCAGGCAGGGGTGGGGAGGGAAGCAGGCTTCCTGCTGAGCAGAGAGCCCGATGGGGGCTCGATCCCAGGACCCTGAGATCATGACCTGAGTCGAAGGCAGAAGCTTAATGCCCTGAGCCACCCAGGCACCCACGCTTTTCTGTTCTGCTGCGAGTCATCATGATTATCATTTTAAATGACTGCATGACTGTGCATTTAATGGACAGACTAGGATTGAATTCACTGCTCCTTCCTTGTGTGAGCTGTGTGTGGCAGCCAGGGTAGGCGAAGGATGCAGAAGGCCCGCTAGGAGGGACAGGGGAAGGGTGGAGGCATGCAGGGGTGCCCTTCCAGGTGTCCTTTCCGTTTTGCTGGCAGTTGGGGGCTCCATGCAGCAGCTCCGGGTCCGCACCCTCCTGGTGAAAGGGAGTGAGATCCATTGGCGGTCCCGTGGCAGGCCCTGTGCAAAGCCTGTTCTCCCACCAGAGCTTGCTCGCACTTTGCAGATGGGGCCATGGGGGTGGTGAGGAGAGGAAGGAAGCATGGTCACCAGAAGCCTCCATGGCTGGGGACACCAGAGCCCACGTTCCTTCCACCAGTGTCTCCTTCCCCTCAAGGCGGCCCTGCACTCGGGTCCGTGGAGCCCATCTGGAAGGCTGGGAGAAGTGCTCCTCCTGATTTGGGGACAGTAGTAACTTACGGGTCCCCCCCAACCCTGGGACCCCCGATGCTGCTGTCACAGCTCTGGCTCTCTCTCCACAGCCTTACGACAGTCTGCCTACCTCACAGACCTGCTTCTTCCAGCTGCGGCTGCCCCCCTACTCGAGCCAGCTGGTCATGGCCGAGCGCCTGCGCTACGCCATCAACAACTGCCGCTCCATCGACATGGACAACTACATGCTCTCGCGGAACGTGGACAATGCCGAGGGCTCAGACACCGACTATTGACCGCGGGGGCCGCCGCCCCCCACTGCTCAGCAATGCTCACTTCCAGTTTCATGTGGACACACTTTTATGGTAACTACATAGATGTTTAGGAACATAAACCGACATTATAAACAGTGGCCACATTTAGTTTCTCTAAATGTAACAAAGAAATTAGATGTTTTTATTTTTCTGTGATTGTACAAAAAAAAAAGACGAAGTGCTCTCAGTCAGGTTTTTCCCTCCATATTTTTGGTCACTTTTGATAAGTTTGCATGGAACCATTTTGGTGCATTTTTAGTTGGGAATGGTACATTTTGTAAACCCACCCAGTGAACATGAAATTGTACATTGTGTATAATTGTTCATTAGAAAGGACAGTTTTACATGAATATTCATATATTTATTTTGTTTTAATTTGAATTGCCTGTGCAGGGTTCCTTATGCAGAGAAATAAAGCCAATTCAGGAACCAGAGCGTGGGCTGCTTTTCTTAACTCCAGTGGAGTTTCTGACTAAGAAGGAATGAGCTTTCGAGCTAGTCTCACTGATGGCGTTTGGCCCATCAGAAGCACTCCTTCACACTGAGAGTGAGCTGTGCTTGTCTCGAGATGACAGAGCAGCTCGAGTGGGAGCTGGGAGCGGGAGGCCCCTCCTTTCATTTATTCTGTCATCCTGGGTGTCCTACTTCGTTCCCTCACCCCAGGGCCCTTGCATCAGCCCCGTGCCCCACCCCTCAGTGACCCCTTCCTCCTCCTCTGCAGCTGGGTTTAGAGTGTAACTGGATAGTGAGAGCCTGTCCTGAGTGGCCCCAGGATACCTAGTATGGGGTGCAGCCCCACTGGGCC
The DNA here is from genome assembly GCF_011764305.1 of Mustela putorius furo. Lineage (NCBI taxonomy): Eukaryota > Metazoa > Chordata > Mammalia > Carnivora > Mustelidae > Mustela > Mustela putorius. The sequence goes on along the minus strand of NW_025422045.1, from coordinate 7,394,038 downwards.
ACGAGGAGGCTAACCAGAGGAGCGGGATTCCAGCGCTGCGCGTGACGAGCCAGTGGTGGGCTTCAGGAGGAGGGCGGTTGACAGTAGCATGTCTCTGCAGGAGGGCACAGGGGTGCAGCAGGGACCACCGTTGCAGGTAGGCATTCAGCATGTACAAATGGGCAACCACGAGAACAAGTGAGTGAATGTGCGAATTAATAGAACCAGTGTGTGGCTTTCGTAGCCTTGAATGGTGGTTGGTGCAGAGTTGTTCGGGGGTTGGGGAGGGGTCACACTCTTGGTGCTTGAACCTGGGACTTGAGGGCCCTGGCCAATGCGCCTGTTGTCAGGCGTGTCAGAGTGAGTGTGTGGTTCTGGAAGAAAGGGCCATCGTGAAAGTAGCTGTGAAGATGGTGGCTGCTGGGAGCGGGAACAGGAAGAGAGCAAGGCGTTTGAGCCATGCGTCTTGGTCTACAGCCAGTTCCCACCACAGGCTGCTGCTTCCCGTGTGCTTCAGGGCCGGGGTCAGCCTGGCAGCCCACTCAAACGACGGGCCTGGCACAGGTGTTTATTTTCCCTGGTTCATTTTCAGCCCCTCTGTGGAGGTTTGGGCAGTTTTTTTGTTTGCTGGATCATTCAGTTAAATACTTGCAATGTTTATGACCCTCAAAGAACTCCAAGAAAACTTGGACCCCCCCCCCCACCTTAAAAAAAAAAGGGAACAGCTTTGTTCTGGGCCTCCCTGTTTTGTGGCCTTTGCCCAGCACTGCCAGTCAGATGAAACGCGTATCTGGTGCATTTAGTTTTAGCAAAAAGCATGTTAGGCATGGAATCCTAGAGCTAGAGGAACCCTAGAGCCAAGGTGTCAGGTGACCTCTCCTCTTTCAGACCATGAATCTGAGGTCAGGAGAGGGCAAGTGCTGGATCAGGGGCGTGTACAGGCTAGAGCTAGGAGCCCTGGCTTCCTGTCCACCCGCCTGCTGACAACAGTAGTCCCAAGGGAACTTAGTGCCCCTCCAAATATTCAGCCTGAAAAGAAACGGGCCAGTGTGTCCCTGTAAGACAAGCCTTATGGCACCGTGTCCCCCCAGCAGGCTCTGCCTCCCAAGGAGTGACCCAGAGCCCCTGACCTGGGAGCTTGTGGTACAGAGCTTCTTGCGCAGGCTCCCCAGCGCAGTGTGGTGCCTGCTGTCCGCCTTCCACCTGGGAGCACTGTCCCGCCCTGGTGCTGAGGTTCCGCACCTGCTCCCAGCCCTTCCTCTCTGTGGCCACTGGCTGCCTTGGCCAGACAGAGAGTGAAAGGAGCATTCGGGAGCTGGGAAAGTTCATAGACTGAATAGAGGCTGCGAGGACAGAGTAACGTCCAAGCCATTCGCCAGTGGCTTTGGAACACAGACTCCCATCTGCCCTGGCTTCCCCAGGCCTCAGACTTTCTGACTCTGCCTTTACTGCACTGTGCCTGCGGAAAGGAACACCCCACCCACAGTTAGACCCTGTGGGAGCTGGGATCAGTCCTCCATTGAGTGTACCTGGATCACCCCCATACGGACCCAGCTTGCTTCTTCCCAGTACTTAGGCCTGTGGGTTCTGCCAGGCACTTGGCTTTTCTAGGCCCCCATGGATGTGTGGACCCCTTTTCCTTACCCCAGCCTTTCAGTCACTGCATATTTATACATCATCTTACCAGAGTGTTACAGAGAGGTCCTGTTTTAGTGATAAACTAAGGATGTGAGAGGTCATAACCCGTCAGAAGTGATGGATGGCAGAGCTGCAGAGCACTCAACACTCCCTTCAACCCCAGATGAATGAGTCAATGGATTCATGAAGCACGGGACACCCCTTGATCTCCTCGGATCTGAGAGAAGACTTCGAGCATGGGCTCTGTGTTCTGTCCAGGGCTCTGCTCGGTGCCCAGTGATGTGAACAGCACCTGTCAGAAGGTGGAGTGGAGAGCCCTGGGTCTCATCAGGGCCCGCCTTCTGGGTGTACCTTGGATGGCCCTTGGCTCAGGGACCCAAAGCACCCCGGAGGGAGCGGGGCTGGATTCAAGCTCTAGAAACAGTGCTGGGTGGGCTATCAGCGCCGCTTTAGGTCTGTGATAGCTAGAGCCTCCGTATGTGGGGGGTTACTGGAAGCCAGAGGCTTCACCAGGGAAGTTAGCCCTCATTTATAAAAAAGAGCTTCCATGAGGAAAGGGAAAGGGGTCTCAGGTTACCCTATTTGAGCAGAACTTGCAATGACTAAGGCTTTAGAAACACGACATTGTTAATCCTTAAAAGAACCCTGTAAGCAAGATTCTCCAGCAATCCCAATACACGGATTTAAAAGCTGAGGTTTGGAGAGGACTGACTGGCTCTCAATCAGAGGAGAGTCAGAAACTAGGGTTCTGTTGTCCCCCAGACTATACCATCAACTCAGGGCAAACAGGATCTGCTGGGAATTCAGACTTATCAGAAATAATGAAAGCAAAGCCCTGGGGTTTAAGTGATGCTGTTTTAAATAAATATTTATCCCCCTGGAAGCCTAAGCTTTCTTCCAACATTGTTTGCAGTACTAGTAGGGGCAAAAATAAAATTCCTGCAAGGCCTCTTTCCTGAGTCCAGAACTATGGTGGGTAAACTGGAAAATCACCCAGAGAAAGTGGGTGTCCTCCCATTCCACTGCAGCTGGTGGCCTGAGGGGGCTGGCTCTCCCCACACAGGGATGAGAAGGGATTATGCCAGGCCAGGCCTCAGTGCCAACACCCACCTGCTTCTGGGCCGAGCACTGGCCCAACAAAAGGGTCCAGGGCCACAAGTGAAGCCTCCAACAGGCCCTGGAGGGGTTGGGGTGGGTTGGGCTGCTGCTTGCCCCCCCCCCCCGCCCCCGCCCCCACAGATTCTGCCTGGAGAAATTTCAGCTCCTCTGGCCTTCCCCTGGCAGCCACCCACATGCCTAGTTCTCTGATATTTCCTGCTCCCCTTTCCTCCTCACTAACCCTGCTCCAGCCATACTGATCTCCTGGCCTCCCCCTAACTCACCATGCTCCTGCTTGGAGCCTTTGCATGAGCTATTATTCCCTGCACCTGGACTGTTTTCCTGCCAGATGCCGCTCAGCTCCCTCCCTCACTTCATGTGGTGAGGCACACTGATTAACCCCTTTTAGGTTCCTTTCCCCTCCCCAAACCTTCACCGGCAATTGCCAGTTAGCCCCTTACCTGGTGCTTCCTGCACCAACCCCCAACCCCCGCCATCCCCATATACCAATAATTTGCTGTCTCTTCTCCTACCACGAAATTGGAGAATTTTTTTTTTTTTCCTTGCTGGCTTCCCAGTATTGGGCAACCGGTGAGTAGGATCCAGATCCCTTTTCCCAGACAAGAAACACCTGTCTCAGGTGACTTAAGGGTCCCAGCTGGCGATGGGCGGAGCTGGGGCTGGGGCTGGAGCTGGAGCACGGCCCACGGCCCACCATCCCACCATCCCGCTACGCTCCCTGCTTTCCCTTCTTAAGTTTTCACTGAGTACCTGGGACCGGAAGTTCTGCTGGGTGGCCGGGAGCCTATACTTTGGTGACTATCGGTGGGACATCAGTGACTAAAGCTCCGAAATTGAAGTCCTGGAATGTGCCCACGTTGAGCAAATCCAGCAGGTAAAAATCTAACTTTGCGCTTCTCGCGGTTTCATTATCAAAGGACTTAACCAGGCTGCTGCTTTTGTTTTCTAATCTTTACTTCGGGTTTTTCAATTGTTTTCTTCTGCCTTTGTGATACGAGAACGGTAGAAAATTAGAACTATGAGGTTTATGTTAAGAATCACATCCAACAGCGAATTTCCTAGAATCGTGTACGGGCTGGCTCGGGCGCCAAGCCAAGGCGCGGATGGCAAGGCTGCGGTGGCGGGCTCGGCGGCTGTCTCCGGCCGTGAACCCCGGCTTTCCCCCTCCTCCCGCCCACCGGTACAGCGGGGGAACACCCGCGGCCGCAGGCTGAGCGTGCGGCACGCAACCAGCAGCCGGAGTCGCCTCCCCCGCCCCCCTTCTGCCCCCACGGCGCCTGCGCCCGCGCCCTACCGGGTGGCCACGCCTACGCATGGCGGTTACTTGGGCCACAGACAGCGGTCACAGTCGCGGGGGACGCTGTGAGCCCCTCGCCTGCTGTGGACTTCGAGTGGCGATAGGCCCGGGGCGGAAGGGCGTCGGGACAGATGCTGGTGTTTAGTGAGGGCTACCCGAGTGTTTTCCCAGCATCCGGTTACTCTCGCACTCCTGTGCGTAAAACCGTAATGTGAGGTAGGCATCAACGTCCCCATTTTGCAGACAGGGAAACTGAGGTTCAGCGATGTGGCGACAGTCTGAGAAGTGCTGGGGCTAGGGGTTGGAAACCAGGTCGCTCTTTCTGCTCGGGGCCCTTGCCCGGGTGTCCTGTCCCGACATGGTCAGCCTAGCGCGGCAGCAGCTTGCGAAGAGCCATGCCCGACGCGCTGGGGCGCTGGTCGGGGATCATGGCTGCGCTGTGCTCGGCACGCAGCGCCAGGCGCGGGCACGCGGCGCGCAAGCGGTGCAGGCCGGCCGCGCTCACGTTGCGGCAGAAGTCCACGTGCAGCGTCTGCAGCGCGCGCCCGTGCGTCGCCACGGCCGCCAGCGTTAGGTTGGTGACGCGCGCGCAGTTCTCCAGGCGCAGCGCGCGCAGGCGCGGGCAGCAGCGCAGGAGGCGCGCCAGGCAGTCGTCGGTGACGTGGCCGCAGCCTGAAAGCGTGACGGACGCCAGGTTGGGGCACCTGCGGAGAGATCGCGGTGGCCCGCGGTGGGGGCCGATGGCGGGTACGGTTGGCATCCGCCCCGCCCTGGAGCTCCGGGGTCCGGGAGCTCCCTAACTGCCCTGGGACTCGTGGCACGACTCCGTTTACAGTGGGCAACGAAGTGAAACGGACTTAACCAGCTGAAGAAACTTGCCTGCGATGACGCGGCCTGGATCTGAACCGGGGTTTCTGTCCCCTTTCCCCTACTCTTTCTGCCTCTCCACCAGACCTCAATCTGCGTGGGCTTTTAGCTTCCCGAGCCGCCACTGGTCCTACTGTGGGCAGATGGGGTGCAGGGTCCGGGAGGACAACTCTAAGTGTTCTTGGTTCTCTCCGGGCCTGTTGCTTTGCGGGGTGGGGGTGCGGGAAAAGATGCGTGGTGACCACTCCAGGCTGGCTTCAAGCTGAGGCCCTGAAGCTCCTGGCAGGATGGTCAGTCAGATGGGAGCAAGGGTTTCTTATGGGGTGGCTTAGGGACAGTCCCTCGAGGCTGGGGTCAGGGCACAGCTCTGAGTATGCCTGGCTCTGGGTTCTAGAGCTCTGTGTTTCTCTGCTCAGTTAACTGGGACAGTTCTTGCCGTCTGGGATGCCAGCCTAGAAGAGGTCAAGTAGACAGTAGCTAGAACCGGGTCTGAGATGGGTACAGTCAGGCTACTTGTAAAAAGATCTTGCGCAAAGTTGAATTTGGCTTATTTTGGTGTGACCTCGGCTAAGTCACTCCCTGAGCTTTAGTTTCCTGATGTGAGTGTATGGGTGCACAGCAGGGAGGGAATGATGCCTACCAGTGGGGTTGTAGTGAAGGTCAAAATTTGGGGTGTAAAGAGCCTGGACAGGACCTTCTGTAGGCAACTGTAACTCACTTTTCCTGGGAGCACACCGGATGAGATTGCTTGCGGTCAAGAGGGGCCTGTCTTGTGGGCAGGGCCCTTGGTTCTCTGTAGCCAGAGGGAGCCGTCAGCTTCCTCCTTAACCCCTTGACTGCACCTGCCTGGGCTAGCCCAGCTCTTTCGTGCTGGGGGAAGGGGTACCTTTCACACAGCCCATCCCATCTTCCCAGTTCTTAAGTTCATATGGTGTCTTCAGTCTTCATATCAAATCCTTTGCACTTTGTTTTATGAATGAAGAAACTGGCTCGGAGGGCTCAGGTGACCGGCCTGTGCCTTATTTGCTCTGTGACCCAGGACAAATGTCTGGACTGTGCTAGTCCTCATTTATCAAGTGGGAGAAATTGTTAGCTCTAGGGTGGTTATGACGATTAGGCCTTTGATGTTGAGTGGTCCCTTTTTGTTCTAAGAACCTTTAGAATAATCCCTGATGTAGAACAAGCCAGAGAAAGAGCCGACTCCTTCCCTGCCATCCTTTGCTGTCTCCTGTCCTGCCGTCAAGAGCTGATGGCTAAAAGAACCAGATTTCATGGATGTTATCAGTACCTACTGTGGGCCAGTGCTACTGTGTCATTTAATCCTCTTAGTCTGTGAGATAGGTGATTCATCCTATTTTACAGATGAAGAAATTAGGTCAGATTTAAATATTTGGTCTGGGTCCCATGGTTGGACAGTAGTAGAACTGGGAGACTTGGCACAGAACCCTTACCACCAAGCGCTTTGTTCTTTTTGTGACACTCGGGCCCTTGCTGCACCCAGATGGTGACATGAGAGGACCACTCCACACTTGCTGATGTGGGAAATTAAATTCTCTTGCAGCAGGAATAATAGAACAACTTCAGAGCAGGCTGCCCCTCCCACCTAGATCACTCCAGTCTGATTCAGGGGCCTTGTTAAACCCATCAGAATGGCCTCATCCAGGCAGGGCCCAACCAAGTCCATCTTGTTTTCTTCTGACTGCCTTTAAAAAAAAAAAAAAAGGCAGGCCACCACTCTGTTTCCTTCCATGCCTGTCTCACTGCCGGCAAACAGCAGCTATTAAACCAAGGTGGCAGCAAGCTGACTGGACCTGGTTTGTTAGTAATCAAGAGGTGCTTTTCTTCAAAGGCAGGACAGGAGTGGTCAGTTGAGGCTCTCTGAGAGGCTGGCAGCAGAAGTCTGCCTTCATGGGCTGTCCTAGGCAGGAGGCCGGGACCATGGGGGTCCCTGTGGCTCAGCCTCTCTACCCGTGGTAGAGCTGACCGATCAAACACAGGATGTATTTGGGACACACTTAGGCCAAAAAATTGTCTGTTCAAAATTCAAATTTAACTGGATGTCTTGAGTTTCTATTTTCTAAAATCTGGCAGTCCTAGACTGGGTAAATCACATGATCTCTCAAAACTTGGATTTGCTCATTTGAAAAAAATAGGCTAAAACACCCTCCCTTACGGGTATGTTGAGATTAGTAATATTCTAATGACGAAACCATTCTTAAATATCACCACCACTTCTCCTGGAGTCTGGCTTGGTGCAGCTAACCCAGCGCACCCTAGTTGTCCTTCCTTAGCTGTGTTCCACAAGTCCTGGAGTTTGTTTGCTAGGGGAAGAGAGGAGGGGTAAGCTGATTGCTGAATCTAGGAACCTTTCCCAGGGCCTGACCTTGAAAATCTATGCTCAGCTGGACCCTCTGAGCTCTTAATGGCTGCTAGGGAGGACAGCTGCCCGAAGGACAGTGACAGCTGAAGCCCAGTCTTCCATTGGCAGCAGAAGCAGCTCCAGGATCTGGGAGGCTAAGAGGAGAAAGACTCCCCGCCTGTGACTGTATGCCTTCTCTCGGGACTGTGCTGGGGACAGGCCGGGACTGTCTGCCTTGGGCCTAGTTTGAGGCTTCCCAGTATGGAGGGATCTTGGTCTTGTAATTTGCTCCCCCCACCACCACCCCGCCCCCGCCAAGCTTCCTAGAGCTGTAGGAGCCAGACTCTGCAAAGCCAGCGCTGCTCAGGAGGTGGCCTACCTGTCGCACACCTGGAAGAGGAAATCATTGACCAGGCTCTCGTGGCGGCTGCAGATGCTCCTCTGGAAGGCGCTCTTGAGCCAATCTTCAATGCTGCACACTTGTACGCGGCTCGAGTACCAGCAGATGGACAGGCTCCTGAGGGCCGGGCTCAGGAGGAAGTTGTCCTTCTTGAGTTCCATGAGGGAACGAAAGTGCAGCAGAGGCCAGAGTGCAGGGTCCTCAAACACGTCCTGGAGCTGGGGGCAGGTCCTGGCCAGGCTCTTCCTGCTGTCCTTGTCCAGGAAGGAGAAGAGGTGCAGCAGGCACTCCCGGTTGAGCTGGGTGATGTGCATGGTGGGCAGGGAACACGCTGAGTGTGGCGGGAGCCCGGGGACCTGACCTACCTCCTCCTCCTCCCGGGCTCTGGGCTGGTGGACATATATGGTTGAGGAATGGTGTTTATTTTTGGCTAACAACTGGTGCTGAAGCTCTGAGAGCCCGGCGGGAGGTGGGGGCAGGATCCAGACATACGTGCAGCAGTCTGTGCTTCGGCTTAGGTTCAGAGGAAGTGAAAATCCTGGCAGAAAAGCAGCCTCTTGAAGCTAAATAGCTTCCTTAAAAGGGAGTTCTTTTCTTTGAGTTGACAGTGGTGCTTAGCAGAGCACTCTTTTGGCTTTTCCCAAGGCATTTTCGTTGAAGGTGGCTGGCCAGACCACCTGTCTGGGCCTGCAGTCTGCTCACTGGGAGGGACCTTGGTTATAAATTGGACCTGTTCCCATTCTCTAGTGGATCGTGTGAGTCTTCTGCTCCACTCCTAGTCGGAGTTGTCTATAGGAGCGAAGAGTGCCAGTTTTGTGTTCGAAGCTGTAAGTTGAAGCCCTGGGTAAGCCCCATTCCCTGTGACTTTGCTCAGTGGTGATGGTTTGCAGGCTGGGCCCAACCACCTTCAGGCCCCGCCGCCCTCCACCAAGCACAGGGATTCCCTGGGCGTCCCAGCTGGCTCTGTTTTTACCCTGAGTCGTTGCACAAGGATTGATCTTAAGTAGCTTAGCTCTCTGAGGTTCTTCTGTGTGTATGTGCGTGACATTTTAAGCTTAAGTTTACTTGGCTTTACATCTTAACATTTTCCCAGTTACTTGCCCTGCTGTAGCTCATTTATATTTCCAGAAATGGCAGCATGAATGAGAGCACTCTTAGTACAAAACTACTCGAAACAGTTTTAGGTTAAAGTGTTTTAGTCTCAGCTTTCTCTTAAGCCAGCCAGACACTGCCCTCTTGGTAGAAGCCTTCAGTCTGCTCACTGGGAGGGACCGTAGCCTGGGCAGGCCGGCTGGATGTCTTGTCTCTGTTAAGTTCTCCTTTCCTGAAGTAACATTTCTCACTGCGTGGATGGTGGATCGGTTTTCTAATACTGCTTCCCTCCCATCCCACTATAGACCCTCCTATAATTGTGCTGCTGTGAACTACCAGCTGTGTGTGCTGGTTTGTTGGTTCGTTCAGGGGATGCTGACCGGAAAGGCTGCGCTGTCTCTGTTGCAGTGAAGTAGGGAACACCACCTAAGTGGTGACCTTTGTTCATTCTCCTGTTTGGTTGGAATTGGAAGGGAATACTTTGTGTCCAGTTGTGTGGAGTAAGGCCTCAAAGCAGCTGTTTTGGACCCTCTTCTGGCACTAAGGCTTGGTCGTCCCAGTGCGGCTATGCCTTTCAAAGCACAAGGCAGCTAAGGCAAGAGCGGCCATTCTGGCCAACTCCCTCTGAGACACCAGACTTCGGGGTCCTGGGTGCTTGGTTACCCCAGCAATGCCAAGGGGAAGGAGTGACTTTTCTTAAAAACAACATATGCCAAGAAACAGCTAAAGGAAGCAGTTCTTAGGGAAGGGGTAACTAGCTACTGCTCATACCGCAGATGACCATTTTAATGGCTCAAGAGACAACGGACGCTTCTCCCTGGCTTACTCAGTCAGAAGGGACACCGCAGCAGCTCAGATGGATTTTAATAGAAAGCCTTATTATCTCCACTTTTCCTCCCCAATCCTGTCCAAACCAGTACTCTTCAGTGTGCTGACCTCTGGAAATGGGCAGTTCTCTCAACCTCTTAAAAGGTTGGCCACCGGGCCGTCCCTGCGGCGTCGCACAGCGCGGCTGGACCAGCACCAGGGGGCAGGGCCTGAGTGCAGCTGCCCAGGGGGTGGGGGAGCGCAGGGTTGGGTCGCCAGGGTGGCGCTGACAACACTTAGCCCTTTTGCCCCGAGCCACAGCAGCCCCAGGGCCTCTGACTGGCCTCAGCGAGGTGTGGGACGTGGAGGCAAAACCGTCTGCCTGTTTGCAAAGACAGAGGAGCAGGCAAATACGTACCACAGGAAAATGACCGGTGTTGGCAGAGGTGCTTGTTTTTTCCTCTTTGTAGGGGACAATGGGGACAGGTCGTATATAGCAACTTACTGAAAAGCAGAATCTTTATTTTTTACCGGTGGCACTTACTGCATGTCTGATTTTAAAAGGTGACCTATTGGGGCACCTGGGTGGCTCAGAGGGTTAAGCCTCTGCCTTCAGCTCAGGTCATGATCTCAGGGTCCTGGGATCGGGCCCCACATCGGGCTCTCTGCTCAGCGGGGGCCTGCTTCCCCCTCCATCTCTGCCTGCCTTTCTGCTTACTTGTGACTTCTGTCAAATAAAAAAGATCTTTAAAAAAAAAGGGGGGCCGATAGCCTTTGCACAGAGCCCCAAAGCTGATCCCTCAGGTGCAGTCTAGCTCTGCAGGAGTTAAGCCGGCCTCATGTTGGAGGAGAGTGACAGGATGATCTCCCTGGCCTCTGGAGTGCCCCAGTCACCTGACCAGGACCTCGGCATAGGCGCTAGGGCACCCTTCTGGCCACCACCTGCCCCTCCGGGTCGCCTCATCCCAGCCTGTACACCCGAGGCCCTGGTAGAGGGAGGACTTAGTGCGGCTGACTGCCCAGGCTCGTCCCCTGAGCAAGGACCCCATCACTTACTTGGCTCCCCTGAAAGGAGTTGAGAAATAACAGTCAAGAGGAAAGAGACCAGAACTTTAATGATACTTTCATCCATAAAAGAGTTCAGGTTGGTGAAGCAGAAAAGGGCTGTGATTACAAGGTAAATGCGGTCAGTCGCTTGCACCGATAATCTTCTCGCGTCGTACAAACTGGGCTTCCACGGCGGATGCTCACCGGAGACCCAGGCAGCACTGGCCGGCGAGGGTCCGGAGCCCGTCGCTGGGACCAAGGGCGGGGTTACCCCAGTGGGCAAGGCTGGGACCTAGCACCACGGCACCCCCCCACCCGAGGGTGCCAGCCTCTTCCTGCACCGTGGGCACATTCCTGTGGCTGCGCCCGGGTCTCCCGGGACCCTTGCCCCAGTTGTAGCACAGCTGCTCCTGAGCCCTTCCAGGGCCCAAGTGGAGAGGCCACGGCAACAACAGGGTGTGGGAGGGAACGGAGGGGATGCTGGGGCTGCGGTGGGAGAAGTGTATCTAAATAAAGTTATGTACACTCAACCAATGAGAGGTTTGGCTTTTAGAAACAAATCTGTCCCCAACCCCAGAAACCACGCCGCTGAGTAAGTTCCCCGGGTGAGATACACATTTAACACTTAACCAGGGCCTGTACACTTTACTGGTTTAATTCTATTACATATGTCATCACTAGACACTGAGTAGAATACAGTGGATAAGCAAAGGTTTCTCCACCATGGAGAGAGATTTGTGTTGCCACAGACTGTTTCCATCACCCACCTGTGTGGGAGGACTTCTGAGGAAGTTTTCTTGTTCCAGGGAGCCAGTTGCCAGAGCGAGGCACTGCCCCGGCTGTGGTCTCTGCGCCAGAAGCCCCCCACGCAGAGCCAGCATGGCCCCAGGGACAAGCCCTGAAGAGCACTCGAAGATCAGCTTTTTAAATTAGGTGTGATAAGGCTACACAGTTGAATTTTTTAAATACAAATAGGCACATTTACATCACTGGTGTTCAAATGCACAATTCCAATGGATCCAATCACTTTTCCAAAGGAGCCTTCATAATGTCATTCAAACATTTCTGCTTAAGTGAAATCAAGCAATAAAAACTCCAGAAATTCAAAGAGGAGATGTGTCCAACTCTTAAGCCAGCAGTGCTGCCGGTCTGAGGACCACTTTCCCCATCAAAGTAGTCTGGCTGTCGGGAAGTTCCCTTTGGTATAAAAAGACCATTTTTCTCCACCAATATCAACACTGCCCAAGGCTACATTGCTGAAGTCCTCTGAGCTGCCCACTCAGAGAAACAAGGGAAGTACAAATGTTCGGAGTCCCAACTGTACGCCTTCTACACAAAAGAGGCTGTATTCACAGGAGATACTGAACAGATCAAGGAAGAGGCACATTCTAAGTTCAACAGTATGTGGTGTTAATGTGTTGCTGTATTAGGTCCAATTATGTAGAACTTTCACTTTTAGATCAAAAGGTTAAATATCACAATCTCTAATGGTTCAAACTCATATAATTTAGCATTGTAAACTAATTTAAACACATGTTTCCCTCTTAATTATCTTCTGGACTTCGTGTTTAAGTTGTAAGACCTAAACATGACAGCAAAGCTTGCTTCTCTGGAGTGGAAATGCAGACCAGTGCGGTCCAGGAGCCCTACACGCTGATGGGACCACCTGAGCCTAGACATCCTCTGCCACATGTGGCTGCTGAGCCCTTGAAATGTAGCTAGTATGACTGAAGAACTGGGTTTTAAACTTCATTTTAATTAAAACTTAACCACAGGTGACTAGTGACCGCCGTACCAGATAGTACAAATTGAGCCGTAACTGTGGTTAGTAAAGTGTTCGACTGCTGATTTCTGCCCTGAGAAAAAGACAGGATTTATCTAGCAAATATTAAAATGGAAAAGGAGCCACACCTGCTCCTGCAACTTCAAGTATCTGACCCAGGAGGACAGCTATCAGATTATTTATGCACTTAAAAAAAAAAAAAAAAACACCAAAAAACTTGGGTTTATTTTTCTTCTAATAGAAGAAACAAGATTACCAAAAATTTCAGCTAGCTGGCTTAATATGAAAGACATTCTGCCCCTCATAGCAACTTGGAGAGAACAGAGAAGAAACTAGTGACTGGAACAAGAGATGTGCTGACAGCAGTGCACGGTCCCATGCTAGAGCCCTTCAGGGAGTGCGCACTTGCTCTCCACAACCTGCCAAGTACTGCCCCCCACCCCTACCCCCCAAGAGATTGGCTTAGACCCCTTGCAGAATCAGTTATCTTCCTTAGATGTAATTCTGGTTCCAAATTTCAACTTGGGTTCAATCTTAATAGTGCTTGTACCTATTTTTCTCAAAAACAATTTTAAAACAAAGACTACTAAACTCAAGAATAGAAACTATTCAAAGTGAGAATATTTTCAGTTTGCTCTGCTATCAGGTTAGGCCAGTGAGGGTTGTTAAAGACCAAAGGAGCAAAGACTCAAATCTCCTTCTGTAGGAGCAGACCCCATAGTGGTACCTAAAATGTAGGTGAAGGTCAGAATCTACTCTGGAGGTCAGCATCTTGACCTCCGATGGCCAAGCAAGAAATAAGACAAAAGTGGACAAGCAGTTATTCCCAGCACAATAGCCAGTGGGGGAACTAGATGCTGGTTCAAAAGGCAAACAGAAGCTACGGTTTCCTCTCACTGGATAATATCTACACTGTGTAGCGGAGTCTGAGATTTTTAAACACTGAATGTGTTTGGTCTTCTTTGGACTTTTCTGTACTCCTATCTCCATGAACACAAATACACACGCAAAAGATATTCCAGAACAAAACAAACTCAAAAGGAGTAATTCTTGAATTTGCAGTACAGGTACAACTGAACCAACAAATTTATTTAGTTAGTGCTGATAAACAGCAACCTTGAGAGCTACCAAGAGCAGCAATTACCTGACCTGCTTAATGATGCCCTCCCAGTTCTCTTGTACAATCAAAAGGAACGATTACGGAGCAGTCACTGAAATCCCGTGGGCCACAAGTTCTGTGTACACATGATCCCGGTTCTCCCATCAACCTGATTTCCATCACAGCTGTGAAAGGCAGCAGGTGTTCTGTTGCTCTTCCCAATCAGGAACACATCTTGCTTTCAGCATGTGAATGTAACAAAGCATTGATGTAAATGTGCCTCAAAGTGAGAACCGAAAACATTAATATAAAAAAGTCAAATAGAACTAAGTTCTTGAAACTACATAAAAAACTGAATTATTACAACTAAAGCAGCAAATCAAAATATCTGCTGAGGTTTTCTGGTAGAACTAAAAAAAAAAAAAAAACAAATTAGTTGGTGCCCATGTTCAATACGTCACTACCATTGACAAAATAAAACTAACCCCAAAATAGGAAATTGAAAAGTGCATAATGAAATCAAATCTTGGATCAAGTATTTATGGAAAATTGGAAATGTTTGTCCGGTATATTTGACAAAAACAATGATTTAAAGGAGGTATTAAAGTTTATCTGATCCAGCTTTGGCCTGGCGTTCCACATAGAAAAGGATGTAGGCCTTTGCTTTCACAACGGTGTCTTCATCAGTCAGTGTTACAGTACTGTCATTGAAATGAAACCAGCGACCTTCATGAGTTGCATAGGCTGTGTAATGTCCAGAACCGACCCTGGAAGGGAAAGTAAAAAAATGAAAGAAAAGGGCTACAGAAATAACAAAAGGATCTGAGCAATCCTATAATTTGTTAGATACATAATAAATGAGAAGTACTGTAACAGAATATACCCTAGAGACTGGTGGTTTAAGATGGCTGACTGAAATCAGCTCAGGTGTTTATGTTCCTCAAAATACACTGAAATGACCAGGAATATACCGACACTAGAAATTTAGGAAAGAGTGCCATCGAATGACCAGAAACTGAAGATTTTCTATAACACATAGAGCAGTGTTCCTCTGGCACTGGGTTAACAGAGGAACCAAAGAGCTAAGCACTCTTGCCCTAACAAGCATAGGTCAAGGCGCAGGGAAACGGGGACCAATGAAGAACAGACTTCCATCAGAGCCTTGGAAAAAACCTGAGCTTGAGAAAGTAATCTGCTCCACGGAAGCGCCCTCCCTGTACTGTGGCCCACAAGCACTTTTCTTTCTTTCTTTCTTTTTCTTTTTTAATTATCTACTCAAGAGAAAGAGAGCATGAGAAGGGGGGAGGGTCAGAGGGAGAAGCAGACCCCCCACTGAGCAGGGAGCTGGATGTGGGACTTGATCCTGGGACTCCAGGATCATGACCTGATCTGAAGGCAGTCGCTCAACCAAGCCACCCAGTGCCCCTGCAAGTGCTTTTGCACTCACCCAGGGAGCCCTAGAGTCAGTCCTCCCAGCAGGAGAGGAGCCTTAAGTAAACAGACACCCCACAAGTGCTAAAAAAAACCCCTTACCATTTACCAATAATGATCACTCTCATCATTTATTATGACTCAATGAACAGCCAAAAATCATCAAAAGCCTGGGGGAGGGGAATGTGGATAGTATGAAAGAGAAGCTATGGGAAGAACAAGTAAAGCAATTAATGACTAAAAAATTTAATGTAGAAAACCAAAGAGCTTTAAAAATTCTAATATCAATGGTTTCAAAAAGATACTGCAACCATAAAACAAGATTGTTCCTCTTATGAAAGGAAGTTATCAGAAAAATGGGATTGCCACACTATTAAACATTTCACAGAGGAGCTTATCTTCAATTTGGATATAGATTAAATCCAAATTGGTGGTTTGGAAAAACAGGCCATAGCAGTCTTCAGAAACACAGAGATGGAAATCATTAAACGGTGGTTAAAATGTGTGAAAGAACCAGAAAGTTTACTATATAGGAGGTCCCCCACATTCTTGGCTTTGCTTTCCAGTTTAGTTACCCACAGTCAGCCATGGTCCGGAAGCTGATCGTCCTTATAACATCTCATCAAAAGGTCAACAGAAGCTAACACTATCACAATTAAAATTAATATTAAATTATAATTTTTTATAAATTAAAGTATCACAGATACATATGCATAAGAAAAAATAGACTCTGTACAGGGTTTGGTACTGTCTGCTGTTTCAGGCATCCACCGGGAGTCTTAAAATGTTTTCGTACAGATGGGAGCTGCTGTACATGCTGTACTTTTTCTTCCAGAAGAAAAAGTAGAGAAGGGAGTAGGACAAATACTAATTCCATGTGCTGCAGACACTGATGAAGAGTATTCCTATCAACTACCATGCCAGGAATACATTTAGTTCAATTTCCTAAATCCAAAGACAGGAATCCTATAACCTTCCAATGAGGAAAAAATGCTGCCTACAAAGGGATGAGAATTGACTGGTAACCATGAATGATGAAGTCAAGGGAGCAACATCTACAAAGTTCTGAGGGAAAACGGATTTCAACATGGATAGGGGTTTGTCCACATTTGAAGGTAAAATAATGAATCTCAAGAAATGAGAAGGTATAAACTAATAAAATTTTTAGGGAAAATTTCAGTAAAATAAAAAATGAATCTTTAAAATAAATGACATGAAGTAAGTTCCAAATAATTTCCCATTTTTCCCCAATTTAAATGTCACCTGGCAAAGGAAATAAAAAACCCTGGAGTAAAGACTACTCAGGATTTTGTGGACAAATAGCTTGGGTTCTGCATGCAGAGATCAAATGAATCCTTCTCCATTTTGTTTTCATGTGCCTTCTTCCTTCACAACATCCTTTCAAGAATATTCTTTCACACCATAATTGAAAGAAAATTCAACTTCACCTACTTTAATGTATTTGAATTCATTTTTTAGGGAGTTGAGGGAGAATTATCAAGTGTGGTGCAAGACTGCTGGTCTTCACCATGCTTTTTTCCAAGCATGAGAAGCCACTGACACACTTACCCGGAACCATGGTGAACCACCACAGCGGCAAGGTCGTACAGGCAGTGCTCTGGGCCACTGTTCTCAGGCTACAGAACAAGGGAGGAGACAACCCAGGACTGAGTTAGGAGCAGTGGTTAATGACATCCTATGTCCTACCTCAATGTGAAGACTTGATTTTCCTGAAAAGTCATCTTTTCACCATCTAACAAAGATAACTGATCTTACCTCTAGCAAGTAGCATTTCATGTCCAGGCCTCTCAGGGGAAATTCTACATAGGTATCAACTTTGTTTCTTAAATATGCAGTCCAATGAAATCGTTTCAAATGTAAGCATAGCACCTGGATGAGAGATACATCAGACAAAGATTATAAACAATTAACATTTCAATAAAATTAAATACTTGGTACTAATGTCTCTTGATGAAATTTTAGGTGGCCTATCGGTTTATCTTTTGAACCCTCATAGTATTTTCTTCTACATACCTTATTGTGATGTTGTGACTTATAATATAACACCTGATAACTAATATTACACTGCATATTAGTGAACTGAAATTAAAGTAAAAACTTTATATATATATATATATATATATATATATATATATATACATATAAAAATAGGTCCTGACCTCCCTTTCCTAACAGAGAGCTCGGAAACCCTTAGAATTTCCTAAGTGCTAGCCATAAAGGTGTCTTTGTTATGTTAATGAGATGACTTTTCTGACTGCACCTAAGGATGGGGGCTGGTTGCTGGGGACCCAAGGCTGTGATTACAGAGTTGGAACTTTCAGTCTCTCCTCCTACCCCCCAAACTCTAGAGAGGGAGAGGCGCTGGAACTGCCAACAGCCAGTGAGTTAATCAGTCATGCCTGTGTAATAAAAACTGTCATAAAAATCCAAAAGGAGGATCTAGAGAGATTCCAGACGGGGAACCAGAACAGTTGGAGGCCAATGCCGGGCCTCAAACTCCACAAGGACGGAAGCTTCTCTGTTCAGGACTCCACCTGACGCATCTCCTCATACATACCTGGAGCCTGTGGGTCAGAAGCATTAAGTAGTAAGCTGGGCTTGTGACTGGCTTCTGAAGCAGAGGCAGTCTTGGGGGACTGAGACCTGACCCTGTGGGATCTGATCGCTGTCTTCAGGTAGACAGTGTGAGAGTTGTGGGAAATTGTAGGACCCCCACTGTGGCACAGTCATGGTGTGGGAAACCACCCCTCCACTCACTCGTTGGAAACTGTGATCAGGACACATTAATTATGCATTCTCAAAGGACTGACTTACCTTTCACTAGCAACTCGAGAGACCAATAAGAACAGATGACATGGGCTAAAGTTATAAAAATGATTTATCTTCTCATCAATCATAAACATTTTCCCCTTCAAAACTGCCTTATAATTTGAAACTCAGTACTTACCTTGGGTAGTTTTTGAATCCAAAACTTTTTAGTGGATTTTTGTTTCTTTTTGCATTTGTGACACATATATAACTCTGTCTCATCAAGTTCTTCTAAGTCAGTAAAACTGCGAAGACAATCTAAAACCAAATTGATTTGGGCAGCATTAAAACAGGATGCCTTCTACAGATGCAATACTATGCTGTAGAAAACAGACTGTGGACTTTGAAGCTGGACAACTCTGGCTTGAATCTCAGAGTTATTAACTCTGTGACCTAGGAAAAGTTAGCCTTTCTCAGTTGCAAAATGGAGACCAAAAAAACAGAACAAAAAAACCCCAAAAAACAAAAAGAACGTATTTTGAAGCACTGCTGTGAGGAAAACAGATGTGTGTCAAATGCCTGGCATCATGTCTGACATCTGGTAACGATCAGTTAATGACAGGTGGTATTGCTAGGTTTGGTGCTATTAATGAAGAAACAGTTTGGATACTTTTGTTGAAAATGGTTTCCTTAATGAAATCAACGTTTGAGCAGCAGTCTGCTCTCAATATCTTATAGAGGACAAAGCCCCCAAGTTCATAAAAAAGTCAGGCTTAGATCGAACATTTTCACAGTTATAACTTATTAAAAAAAAAAAACACAGACTACAGGAGGCTCCATTACCAACCTTCCTATGATACCTTCAGGGAATCCTTTGTTCCAGGCTCCACCCTCAGTCCCCTGGACAAACCATAGATCACATTTTTAAAGGTTTAATTGTGTAATCTGGGGTTTGTTAAACTGTGGCCCCAAACCTAATCCAGCCACCTAGTTTTGTAAATAAAGTTTTCCTGGAACACAGACACGCCCCACACCCACTGATTTATATATCATCTGTGGCTGCTTTTACACTACAACAGCAGAGCTCAATAGTTGGACCTTATGTGTAATAATGCCTCAAGTATTTACTACCTGGCCCTTTGTAGAAAAAAAGTTTGCCAAATCCTGTTGCAAGCAATAAGGTATGTATTGTTCTGTAGAGAAATAATATATAATTTTGAACAAATATGAATGCCTATGTACCCAGCACTCATGTAAAGAAATGGATTCTCACCAGTACTTGAGGAAATAGACTTTATGTGAATGGCATCCCCTAGAGTTATGCAGTGAGCAACCTGAGCAGCCAGGTGTGGGAGCCCTGTTAGGAGTTTCCTGTATTTTCCCAGTAACAGACCCCATCTTTCCCTCTAGGAATAGACATTATCTTGAATTTTGTGGTAAGTGTCCTTTTGCATGCATGTATACATATCTGAACAGTATGTTTAGTTTGAAAAGTTGGGTAGCAAGCACTAAACCTAGCTCTACCAGGAAAAGCAACACTGTCTCTGTACTCAAGAATTTTCAGGTCATACTCTGCTCTGGCTTCCATGAGAGAGGATAAGAAAGAGACTGGTGGCACAGGCCAATGTGGGGCAATGTATATTCCCCATGCATTCTTTGTGGAGTTGGGTTTGTGTTTTGGTTTTGTTTTGTTTTTTTGGTATAATTGGCACATATTAATTTCAGCTGTACAACATAATGATTCAGTATTTGTATCTGTTGTGATGTGATCACCACAGTAAGTCTAAACATCCATTAAACATTTTTCCCTGTGATGAGGACTTTTGATTTATTCTCTCAGCAACTTTTAAATATACAGTACAGTATTAACTACAGTCACCAACTATAGTCACATCCGCATGACTTGTTTATAACCTCAAGTTTCTACTTTTTAACCTCTTTCACATATTTCTCCCACTTGCGATCCCACACTTCTTTTCTGTATCTATGAATTTGGATTGGCTTGGGGTTTGTTTTTGATTTTGTTTTTGTTTTTTTTAGATTCCACATACAAATGAGATCATATGGTATTTATCTTTCTCTGACTCAGCATAATGCCCTCAAATTCTATTTTGTTCTAAATGGCAAGATTTCATTCTTTATGGCTGAATAATATTCCATTCTATAAACCTATTGTCTCTATCCATTGATCCATTATCTTGATTATTGTAAATAATGTTCCATGAACACAGGGATCATGTTTCTTTTCAAGTTAATTTTCATTTTCTTCAGAAAAATACCCAGAAGTGGAACAGTTGGATCATATGGTAGTTCTACTTTAATTTTTTTAATTTTTAAACATTTTTTACTGAAATTCAATTAGTTATAACATGTATTACTGGTTTCATAGGTACAGACCTGTGAGTCCTTAGTTTATCTAATATCCAGTGCTCATTACATCACTTAATGTCCATCACCCAGTTATTCCATCCCTCCACCCCCTTCCCTTCCACCAACCCTCAGTTTGTTTCCTATGATTAAGAGTCTCTCATGGTTTGTCTCCCTCTTTGGTTTCATCTTATTTTTTCACCTCTCTTCCCCTGAGATCCTGTTTTCTTAAATTCCACGTCAGTGAGATCATATGATAATGGTCTTTCTCTGATTGACTTATTTCACTTAGCATAATACCCTCCAGTTCCATCCCTGTCATTGCAAATGGCAAGATTTCATTTGATGGCTGCATAATATTCCATGGTATATATGTATCACATCTTCTTTATCCATTCATCTGTTGATGGACATCTGGGCTCTTTACATAGTCTAGCTATTGTGGACATTGCTGCTATAAACATTGGGGGGGCACCTGCATTGGATCACTACATTTATTTGTATCTTTCATGTAAATACCCAGTAGTGCAATTGCTGGGTCATAGGGTAGCTCTGTTTTCCACAGTGGTTGCACCAATTTACATTCTAACCAACAGTGCACGAGGTTTCCATTTTCTCCACATTCTCCCTAACACTTATAATTTCTTATACTTTTGGTAACAGCCATTGTAACAGTTGTGAAGTGATAGCTCACTGTGGTTTGATTTGCATTTCCCTTATGAGTGATATAGAGCATCTTTTCATGTACCTGTCAGCTCTATCTCATCTTTGAAAAAAGGTTTATTAGGATCTTCTCCCTTTTTTTTTTTTAAATGGAACTGATTGTTGTTTTTTGTTTTTGCTATTGAGTTGTATGATTTCTTTATGTATTCTGGACATTAAACCCTTAACAAGTATTATTTGCAAATATGTTTTCCCATTCAGTAGGTTGCCTTCTCATTGTATTCCTTCTGCTGTACAGAAGTTTTTTGGTTAGAAGTAATCCCTTGTATTTAATTTTGCTTTTGTTGCCTTGGAGACAGAGTCAAAAAGCCACTGACAAGACCTATGTCAAGGAGTTTACTACCTACGTTTTCTTCTAGGACCTTCATGGTTTCAGGCCCTAGGTTCCAGTCTTCAGTCCATTTTGAGTTAATTTTTGTGTATGGTTTAAGAAAGTAGTCCACTTTCATTCCATTGCATTTGCTGTCCAGTTTTCCCAGCATCATTTATTATCCTTTCCCCTTGTATATTCTTGGCTCCTTTGTTGTAAACTGACCATATATATATGGGTTTATTTCTGGGCTTTCTCATCTGTTCCAGTGATTTTTGTTTCTACACCAAAACCATACTGTTGTGAATACTGTGGCTTTGTAATTTAGTTCCAAATCAAGGCATGTGAAGCCTCTGATTTTGTTCTTCTTTTCCAAGATTTCTTTGCCTATTCGGGGTCTTTTGTGATTCCATACAAATCTTAGGATTTTGAAAGGGATTTTTAATTTGACAGGAAATTTTGATAGGGACTGAACTGAATCTGTAGAATGCTCAGGGTAGTGTGAATAGCAACATTAATTCTTCCAATCTATGGGCATGGTATATATCTTTCCATTTATTTGTGTCATCTTTAATTTCTTTCTTCACTGTCTTACAGTTTTCAGTGTAAATTTATTCAGTTAAATTTATTCCGGGGTATTCTTTTGATGCAATTCTAAAAGGGATTACTTTAATTTCTCTGACAGTTCACTATTAGTGTATAAAAATGCAGTGGATTTTTGTATTTTGATTTTGATCCGGCAACTTTACTGAATACACTTTTTTTGGTGTACTCTTAAGGGTTTCTATATATAACATGTCATCTGTAAATACTGAGTTTTATTTCTTCCTTTCCAATCTGGATGACTTTTTTTTTTTTTTTTTTTATCTTGCCTAGTTGCTCTGGTGAGGAATTTCAATACCTTATAGAATAAAAGTAGTAACAAACAAAAAGTAGTAGCAAACAGGGTGGACAACCCTGTTTTATTCCTTATCTCTGAGGAAAAGCTTTCAGCTTTTCACCATTGAGTATGATGTTAACTACGGGCTTGTCATATATGGGCTTTGCTATGTTGAGGAACGCACCCTCTATACCCACTTTGAGTTTTTAACACAAATGGGTGTTGGGGCACCTGGATTGCTCAGTCAGTTAAGCATCCAACTCTTGATTTCAGCTCAGGTCATGATATCAGGGTCATGACTCTGGGCCTCATGCGCTGCTAGGTGTGGAACCTGCTTGAGATTCTCTCTCTTTCTCTCTGCCTCTCCCCCCCACCCTTCCTCGTGCTCTCTGTAAAAATAATATTAAATGGGTGTTGAATTTTGTCAAATGCTTTTTATGCATCTACTGAGATAATTATGTAATTTTTATCCCTGATTTTGTTAATGTGGTGATTAACACTGATTTATAAATGCTGAACGATCCCTGCATCCCTGGAATAAATCCTGCTTGATTATGGTATATGATCCCTTAAGGTACACTTGACCCTTGAATAACGTGGGGGGGGTTCAGGGCAGCAACCCCCTGTGCAGTTGAAAATTCATGTATATTTTTTGAATACCTCAAAATTTAACTAATGACAGCCTACTGTTGACCAGAATCTTACTGGTAAGTCAATTAACACACATTTTGTATTTTATATGTATTATATACTGTACTCCTGTATTAAAGTAAGATCGAGAAAAATGTTATTTTAAAAAGTCACAAGGAAGGGGTGCGTGGGTGGCTCAGTCAGTTAAGTATCCAACTCTTGGTTTCAGCTCACGTCATGATCTCAGTGTCATGGGTTCGAGCCCTACTCTGGGTTCTGTGCTCAGTGTGGAGTGTGCTTGAGATTCTCTCTCCCTCTCTTTCCCCTTACTTGCACACTTGTTCTCCCTAAAACAAATAAAATCCTGGGAAAAAACGCAAGAGAAAATACATATAATACTGTACTGTATTAATCGAAACAATTCACATATAAGTGGTCATATATAGTTCAAACCCATGTTGTTGAAGGGTCAACAATACTGTTGAATTTGCTTTGCTAATATTTTATTGAGGATTTCTGCATCCATGTTAATCTGGAATATCAGCCTGTAATTTGCTTTTGTTATGGTCCCCTTGTCTAGTTTGGTATCAGGGCAACTGTAAAATGGCCTTGTAAAATGACTTTAAAAGTGGGGCTCTCTGCTCAGCAGGGAGCCTGCTTCCCTTCCTCTCTCTCTGCCTGCCTCTCTGCCTACTTGTGATCTCTGTCAAATAAATAAAAATCTTAAAAAAAAAAAAAAAGTGGGGCACCTGGGTGGCTCAGTGGATTAAAGCCTCTGCCTTCAGCTCAGGTCATGACCCCAGGGTCCTGGGATCGAGCCCCACATCGGGCTCTCTGCTCAGCGGGGAGCCTGCTTGCTCCTCTCTCTGCCCACTTCTCTGCCTACTTGTGATCTGTCAAATAAATAAATAAAATCTTTAAAAAATAAATAAATAAAACAAAAGTCTTCTTTCCTCCTCTTTTTTGGAAGAGTCTGAGAAGGACAGGTATGAATTCTTTGCATGTTTGATAGAATTCATCACTGAAGTCGTATAGTCCCAGACATCTGTTTGTTGGAAGATTCTCAATTACAGATTCAATCTCCTTACTAGTAATCCATCTGTTCATATTTTCTGTTTCTTCATAATTCAGTCTTGGTAGGTTGTATGTTTCTAGGAATTTATCCATTTCTGCTAGGTCCAGTTTCTTGGTATGTAACCGTTCACAGCAATCTCTCAAGATCCTTTGTATTTCTATGGTTATCAGTTGTAATGTCTCCACTTTCCTTTCTGATTTTGAGTCCTGTCTTTGTTTCAATGAGAATGGTTCAAGGTTTATTGATTTTTATCTTTTAAAAGGACAAGCTATTTTGTTGATCTTTACTATCGTCTTTTTAGTCTCATTTATTTCCACTCCAATCTTTATTTTCTTCCTTCTCCTAACTTTTGGCTTTGTTCTTTTTCTCATTCTTAAAGGTGTAAAGTTAAGTTTATTCAAGATTTTCCTTGTTTCTCAAAACAGGTATTTATTGCTATGAACTTTCCTCCTAGAAGTGTTTTGCTGTATCCCTTAAGTTTTGGTACATTGTGTTTCCAGTTTCATTTTCACAAGGCATTTTTTAAAATCTCTTTTGATTTCTCCTTTACCCACTGGTTGTTCAGTAGCATGTCATTTAATCTCCACCTGTTTGTGGATTTTCCAGTTTTCTTCTCATAGTTGATGTCTAGTTTCATACCACTGTGGTCAGAAAAACTGCCTGATATATTTTCAGTCTTCTTAAAAGGACTAAGACGTCTTTTGTGGCCTAACAAATGATCTACCCTGAAGAATGATCCATGTGCACTTGAGAAGAATGTACATTCTTTCACTTTCAGATGAAATGTTCTGTACATATCTGTTAAGTCCATCTGATCTAATGTATCATTTAAGGCCACATTTCCTTATTGATTTTCTGCCTGGATGATCTAACCAGTGATGTAAGTGGGGCACTAAAATCCCCCTGTAACTGTAATACAATAGTATTACAATGTTATTGACTATATTCCCTATGCCATATTTTTCATCTCCATGACTTACCTTGTAACAGGAAATTTATGCCTCTTAATCCCTTTTATCTATTTCACCCATCTCCCTATGCACCTCCCCTATGGTAACCACCAGTTTAATCAGAATCCTGTTTTGTTTGTTTTTTTAGATTCTACTTCTATGTAAAATTATATGGTATTTGTCTTTCTCTGACTTATTTCACTTAGCGTAACGCTAAATCCATCCATGCTTGCCCATCTCGTAAGATCTCATACTTCTTTGTAACTAGGTAATACACATTGTATATATCTATCCCATCTTCTTAATTCTTTCTTATATCGACGGATACTTGGGTTGCTTCCGTATCTTGGCTATTATAAATAATGCTGCAATAAACACAGGGGTGCATATATCTTTCAAATCAATGTTTTCATTTTTTTTGAGTAAATACCCAGTCAGGGAATTAGTGGATCATATGGTATTTCTACTTCTATTCGAGTCCTCTGACTATTTTTAAATCAGATTATTTGGTATCAAGTTCTATACATTTTTTATATAGTTTGGATATTAACCCCTTATGGGATATATCATTTGCAAATACCTCCTCTCGTTCAGTTGCCTTCTTGATGGTTTCCTTTGCTGTACAGCAGCTTTTTTCTTATTGGTGTAGTCCTAATAGTGTATTTTTGCTTTTGCTTCCTGCTTGAGGAGACCTATTCATAAATATGTTTCAAAGGGTGATGTCCAAGAGATTATTGTCTGCATTTTCTTTCAGGAGTTTTATGGTTTCAGGTCTTACATTTTAGGTCTTTAATCCATTTTGAGTTTGTTTTTGTGTATAGTATAATAAAGTGGTCCAGGGATGCCTGGGTGGCTCAGTCAGTTAAACGTCTGCATTCAAGGCTCAGGTCATGATCCCAGAGTCCTGGGATCGAGTCCCACATCAGGCTCCGTGCTTAGCAGGGAGCCGGCTTTTCCCTCTGCCTGCTTTGTCTGCTGCTCCCTTGCTTGTGCTCTCTGACAAATAAATAAATAGTATCGATTCTCTATCCTGTTCCACGACCTGTATGTCTGTTTTTGTTTTGATTAGTATAGCTTTGTACTGTACCTCAAAATCTGGGATTGTGATACCTCTGCTTTGTTCTTTTCTCATGATTGCTTTGGCAATCTTTTATGCTTTCAAATTTTAGGATTGTTCTACTTCTGTGAAAAACATCATTGGTATTCTGAGAGAGACTGAATCTGTAGAGTGCTTTGGCTAGTATGACATTTTAACAATTATCTTCAACCCATCAGCACGCTGTATCTTTCTACTTCTTTGTGTCCTGTTCTACTTATTTTGAGAGTATCTTAAAATGTTCAGAGTACAGATCTTTCACCATCCTGGATTAAATTTATTCCTACTTATTTTATTCTTTTTGCTGCAACAGTAAATAGGATTGTTTTCTTTCTGCCACTTTGTTACTAGTTTTTTTGGTGGCATCTTTAGGGCATTCTATATATGCTATCATATCATCTACAAATAGTGACAATTTTACTTATTCCTTACCAATCTGGATGCCTTTTTTTTTTTTTTTCTGATTGCTGCCATTAGGACTTCCAGTACTATGTTGAATTAAAATGGTGATCATCCTTGTCTTCTTCCGGATAGTAGAGGAAAGGTGCTCAATTTTTCACTATTACGTATGATGTTAGCTGTGGGTTTTTATCTTGAGTGGATGTTGTATTTTGTTAAAGCTTTTCCTGTACCCATTGAGATGATCATATGTTTTTTAATCCTTTCTCTTGTTAATGTGATATATCACATTGATTTTGTGAACAGCAAAACACTTTTTGCATCCCTGGAATAAATCCCACTTAATTGTGGTGGTGGTGGTGGTGTGTGTGTGTGTGTGTGTGTGTGTGTGTGAACAACTTTTTTAAAATGAATTTTTTTATTTAAAGATTTTGTCAGCGAGCAAGCACAGGCAGGGGAAGCAGCAGGCTTCCCGCTAAGCAAGGGGCCTGATGCAGCACTCAATCCCAGTACCCTGGGATCATGATCTGAGCCAAAGGCAGACACTTAACTGACTGAGCTACCCAGGCGTGCTAAAATGTATTCTTGAATTCAGTTTGCTACTACTTCGTTGAATATTTTTGTAGATCTGTTCATCAGAGATACTGGCCTGTCATTTGGTTTTTGTTTTTTTGTTTTTTGTAGTGTCTTTGTCTGGTTTTGTTATCAGGGTAATGCTGGCCTTATACAATGAATTTCCTTCCTATTTTATTTTTTGGGATAGTTTGAGAAAAACAGGTATTAACTCTTCTTTAAATGTTTGATAGAATTCACCTGTGAAGTCATCTGGTCATGGACCTTTGTTGTTGTTTTTTTTTTTTTTTTAATTACTAATTCAATTTCATTACTAGTAATTGGTCTGTTCAAATCTTCTATTTCTTCCTGGTTCAGTTTTGGAAGATTATGTTTCCAGGAATTTACCCCTTTCTTCTACATTCCTCAATTTGTTACATATAATTTTTCACAATATTTTCTTAAACTCCTTTGTATTTCTGTAGTATCAGTTGTTATTTTAGTCCTTCATTCCTGATTTTTACCCGAGTCCTTTCTTTTTCTTGATGAGTCTGGCTAAAGGTTTATCAATTTTATCTTTTCAAAGAACAAGCTCTTAGTTTCATTGATCTTTTACAATTTTAAAAATTTCCTTCCTTCTACTAGTTCTGGGCTTTGTTCTTTTTCAAGTTCTTTTAGATTAAAAAGTTAGGTTGATACTTCTCGTTTCTTGGGGTGTGCCTGTATCCCTCTTAACTTCCCTCTTAGAGCTGCTTTTGCTGAGTCCCAAAGATTTTGGCTTTGTGTTTTAATTTTCACATGGCTCCACGTTATTTTTTTATTTCTTCATTGATCAAAGCGTTATTTAGTGGCATGTCATTTAGTCTTCATCTGTTTTCTCCAGAGTTTTTCTTGTAATGAATTTGTAGTTTCATATCATTGTGTGCAGAAAAGATACTAATTTTTTAAAATGGTTTTATTTATTTGAGACAGAGCACAAGCAGGGGAGAGCAGTGGGAGAAGCAGGGACCCTGACCGGTGCGGGGGGGGGGGGGCTCGATCCCAGGACCCCAAATTGTGACCTGAGCTGAAGGCAGATGCTTAACCAACTGAGCCACCCAGGCGCCCCACTTGATACAATTTTAATGGACTTGTTTTGTGGGCTTACCTGATCTATCCTGGAGAATGTTCTATGTGCACTTGAAAAGGATGAGCATTCTGCTGTTTTTTAGGGGGAGAGGTTCTGTATGTATGTTAGGTCTGTCTGGTCCAATGTGTCATTTAAAGCCACTGTTTCTTTATTGATTTTCTGTCTGACTTAGCTATTGACGTAAGGTGGGGTGTCAAATCCCCACTATTACTGTGTTACTGTCAATTTCTCATTTTATGTCTTTTAATATTTGCTTTACATATTTAGATGCTATTTGGGGTACACAAATATTTACAACTGTTTTATCCTCTTGTGGCACTGGTTCCCTTTATGTAGTGCCCTTCTTTGTCTCTTGCTACAGTCTGTCTTTAAAAGTCTATTTTGTCTGATAGAAGTACTGCTACCTCAGTTGTTTTTGTTCTTTGAGGGTTCTTTTGCTTGGGATTTTATGGTATATGTTTTTGCATCCCGTCACTTTCAGTCTGTGTCTTTAGGTTTAAAGTGACTCTCTTGCAGGTTCCACATAGTTGGATCTTTTTTTTTTCTATCCATTCCATCACCTTATATTTTTTGATCAGAGCATTTAGTCCATTTACATTTAAAATAAGCATGTACTTACTGCCATTTTGTGAATGATTTTCTGGTTGTTTTTATAGTACTCTGTTCCTTTCTTGTTCTCTTACTCTTTTCCCTTGTAGCTTGGTGGCTTTCTTTAGTGTGAGGCTTGGATTCCTTCCTCTTTAGTTTTTAATTTGTGGCTACGATTGGACTCATGTACAACATCTTATGTGTTTAGCAGTATGTATTAAGTTGATGGTCCCTTAAATTCAAACAACATTCTAAAACTACATTTTTACCCCCTCTATATTTTATGTATATATATTTTGCATCTTTTTTATCCCTGGGGGGATAAAAAATTTTTATTGATTTATTTTTATATTATTTATTATTTTTAATAAAATTTTATTTATTTATTTTATTAATTATTTTTTATATTTATATTATTTTATATTATTTATTTTTTAAATTTTTGTGGATAAGAGCTATTTTGCTACTTTTGCATTTTAACCTCCATTAGTGATTAATCTACTACCTTTATTCTATATTTGTACTGTAAAATTTTTTTCATTCATAATTTTCTTCTAGTTATGGCCTTCTCTTTCTACTTAATTCCCTTTAACATATCCTATAAGGCTGGTTTTATGGTGATGAACTCCTTTAACTTTGGTTTGGGAAACTTTCTATTCAGAATGATTACCTTGCTGGAGAGTATTCTTAGTTTGTAGGGGGTTTTTTTCCCCTTTGTTTTTATTTTAAGATTTTGTTTATTTATTTAACAGAGACAGTGAGAGAACACAGCAGAGGGAGTGGAGTGGGAGAGGGAGAAGAAGGCTCCCCACTGAGCAGGGAGCCCCATGCAGGGCTCAATCCCAGGACCCCAGGACCAAAACCTGGGAGTGAAGGCAGCTGCCTAATGACTGAGCCACCCAAACGCTCTTCCTTTAAGCACTTTGAATGTATCTTGCCATTTTCTTCTGCCCTACAGTTTCTGCTGAAAGATCAGCTGATAGCCTTACGGGGTTTCCCTCATATAACTGTATATTCTTTGCCATTTCTACTTTTTTTTTTTAAAGGTTTTTTGTTTTTTTTTTTTGTTTTTTTTTTTTTTGACAGACAGAAATCACAAGTAGGCAGAGAGGCAGGCAGAGAGAGGAGGGGGAGGCAGGCTCCCCGCTGAGCAGAGAGCCCGATGCGGGGCTCGATCCCAGGACCCTGAGATCATGACCTGAGCTGAAGGCAGAGGCTTTAACCCACTGAGCCACCCAGGCGCCCCTGCCATTTCTACTTTTAAAATTCTCTATTGTTACAGCTTGCTATTTTAATTATTATGTGTCTTGGTGTGGACCAACTTGGGTTTATCTTGTTAGGAGCTTTCTACTTCCTGGACCTGGATATCTGTTTCTCTTCCCAGATCAGGAAGTTTTTAGCTATTTCTTCAAGTAAGTTTTCTGCTTCATTCTCTATCTTCTCTATAATGTGATGTTAGTATGCTTGATGTCACTGAGGTCCCTTTTTCTTTCCTATTTAGACTGGTTGCTTTCCACTACCCTCTCTTCCAGATCACTGATCTGTTCTTCTGGCTCCTCTAATCTGCTGTTGATTCCCTCTAGTGCATTTTTTTTAATTTTTTTTTTTTTTTTTTTTTTTTTTTTTTTGAGAGAGAGAGAGGAGAGCAAGCATGGGGGTGGGGGAGAGGGTTAGAGGGGAGGGAGAAGCCGACTCCTTGCTGAGCAGGG
Organism: Mustela putorius furo; assembly: GCF_011764305.1. Taxonomy (NCBI): domain Eukaryota; kingdom Metazoa; phylum Chordata; class Mammalia; order Carnivora; family Mustelidae; genus Mustela; species Mustela putorius. Next base: position 7,363,943 of record NW_025422045.1, on the reverse strand, counting down.
TCTCCATCCCAGGACTTTGAGATCATGATCTGAGCCAAAGGCAGCTAACTGTCTGAGCCACACAGGCGCCCTCTAGTGTATTTTTATGTCAGTTATTGAATTCTTCAGCTCTCTCTGGTTTTTCTGTTTTCTATCTTTAACCTGAGTCCATCCACTCTTTTCTTAAGTCCAGTGAGTATCTTTATGACCATTACTTTCAATTTGTTATTAGGTATACTGCTTATTACCATTTTATTTAGCTCCTCTACCATAATTTTGTCTTGTTCATTCATTTAGGACATACCCCTCTCTATTTATGTTTTGTAACTCTTTCTATCTACTAGGTAGGTCAGCTACATCTCCTGGTCTTGAAATTGGTGGTCTTGGGTAGAAAAGGTCTGTGGTGCTCTGCAGCACAGCATCTCTCCCAGGTCACCAGAACCGGGCACTCCAGGGAAGCCCTCTATGTGGGCTACATGTGACCTACTATCGTGGGTAAGCTGCAACTATGTTCAGCCAACGTAGCTGCAATGACCCACTTTTGCTGACTCTTGATGCACTGCTCAGAGTTTGGTCTCCATACCATTGAGATGCTTGTCTTAGGCAACACTGGACTCACTGTAGAGCAGGACCCACATTCAGCCTAGCTGCTTGCAATCAGCCTCTTCCACAGCTTTGGGGGCACAGAACGGCAGCTTTTGCTCCATGATTCTTTGAGAGGCTTATAGGGTGACCACCAAGTGATCCCAAACTGATTTATGCATAAGATAATGCAATTCTCTCCTTTTCCTGTAAGGTCATGTGATAATCCAACATACAACAGAAGATATGAAAGGCTCATTAGACAATTCATAACCAAGCCATACAAGCTGACCCTAGTTTTTCAAACATTCAATTTTCAAAATGGTGGCCCCAACTGCCTCTAAGAGCAATCTTGTATTCTTCCATCTCTCTCTCTCTGTTGTTGCAATGGGCTCTCAGGGGCCCACATCTGCTGCTGCACCCTCAGTGAGGCAGCCTCATTGTCACAGCTGTATCAGAAGCTCAAAAGACTGTGTCCATGGGCAGCCCCTAAGAGTTTTAATAAAGAAGCAACATTATCAACCCTAGTTGGATTAGTAGAGAACTACCCACATAGTTAACTCCATATGGATTTTAAAAGCTGCTTTTTAGCTCTCTATAAAACTAATGCCTATTTGTAATGAAACTTCGATGGGTTAAAACAGTCCCACAACCCAGAATAATTCTAAATTTCCAACGGCTGCCTTTAAAAAAAAAAAAGCTTTTAAATCAGTTTTCAAAGAAAAATATCCTTGGGGCACCTGGATTGCTCAGTCAGTTAAGCAGCCGATTCTTGATCTCAGCTCAGGTCTTTATCTCAGGGTCCTGGTTCAAACCCTGAGTTGGGGCTCCATGCTGGGGGAGGAGCCTACTTAAAAAAAGAAAAAAAAAAAAAAAAAGCCCTTAACTATGGTATTGCAAGATGGTAGACTTAGAAGGCACGTTTATTTTCCTCTTGGTACTATTTGAATTTTCCCTAAATGTTACAATGAATACACAGACTTTATGTCCTTCAATTTTTATTATTGAAACATACATGTACACAGTTATTTCCTAAAGAGGAAGACTGCCTAGGTACAGCCTTTCCTTGACAGATTTGACTCTTGCCATGAATGACCCTGAAACGTATTACAGGTTAACCTTTTGCAGCAGCATTAAACAAACTGCGTTTCCAAAGCTCCTATGCGGAAGTGAATCACACAGCTAGTGAAACGGTCTACTAGCTACCCAGCATTCCCATCTCGCAAAGCTTTGTTGTTCTCCACTTACCTTTACACCTCCCATCTGAGGAAGCTGCTTAAACTTTTTCATTTGTACTTTACTGCCTTTCATAAGGAAAAAAAAAATTGCCATGATGGATTTTGAAACTCCTAAGATTCTCAAGGGTTTCGGGGCATATATTTCACAAGTGTCAGTCTTCCACATTATATAAACTGTTAAATACATCCTTAAGGAGAGCAGGGAATAAAACTGGTTTGTTGGTGTTATTAGATCCCTTTTATGCACTATATAAGTTTAATTTGGCAAAGCAGTAATTGGGAAGTATATATAAGTTAACCCACATTTTGTTTTACTCCCCCAAAGCAAATATGTAATTATAAAGGTGACACAATAGGTTAAAAAATTCAAACAACATAAAAGAGCAGGAAAAAGGAAATCACAGTTGACTTTCTTCTTGAATCCCTACCCCTAAGAAATCACTGAGAACAGAGAGAGTATGCTGCTCAAGACTTTAATGCACATATGAATGTTTATTTTACACAGATGGAATCATTCTATAGACATAGTTCCATGGATAGTGTTTTGCTCCACAGTATTTTGTAAGCTATCTTTCTGTGGCCTGGCTATTGATCAACTTTATCTTTCTTAATTACTACACAGTATTATTTATTAAACCAGTGCCCTACTAGCAGGCATATAAATTATTTCTGATCTCTGCAATAACAAAGAATGCTTTAATGAACATCTTTTAAAGGTGTTATTGTCCACATTCACAAGTAAAATTACTATGTCTAAGGAAATGCTCATTAAAAGTGATCACTGTCCTCCCAAACTACAAATTTATACTAACACCAATATGTGAGAGTGCCCACTCTCAAAAACCTACACGAACCATGGATATTACCTATCTTTGTCATTTTGACCAATTCTGCTTTACCTATACTTTCCTGAATATAAGTGTTTAATTGTTTCCATTTCTTCCTATTTATATACTTTACCAAGTATTCTTTTTCATATGTCCTCTACTTACCTACTGTAACCTTAATTATGCAGTTAAATTTATGAATTTTTTCCTTTCTGAGTTCTGGTCTTGGTGAAAGATCGCCCATATAAGATCAAAAAAACGTTGGCCTATAGGGTCCTATGGTTTTATTTTTCATATTAAATCTTGAAACCAAATTTCAGAAAAGATGGGAGTTAGGGATGAAATTAATGTTTTCCCAAATTTTCATTTTCAGTATTAATTGACTAATAGTTCTATCCACTGATTTGAAATTTTTTCTTTGGAATGTAATAAATTCCCATAGACACCTTTCTGCACCAGTACATGCTAAATTAGTACATATGGGACATTTCTTACCTTATCTCTATCCTGCTTCCTCATTTTTATTTAAAAAACTTTTTAAGCTTCTCTTAAGAATTTCTTTCTGCAGGGGCTCCTGGGTGGCTCAGTGGGTTCTGCCTTCAGCTCAGGTCATGATCCTAGAGTCTGGGATCAAGGCCCCCCAACCAATGGACACTCTGCTCTCAGTGGGAAGTCTGCTTCTCCCTCTCTATCCACCCCTCTCCATTCATGTGCACATGCACGGGCGCTCTCCCCACCCCCCTCAAATAATCTTTTATTTGATATTATTTAATTAATTCAATCATTTAATTTTAATTATTATTTATATTTAATTATAATAAATAATATATAATAACTACAATTAATAAACATTTAATTTAATTTTAATAATTAATCTGATTGATTTAATAATTATAATTAATAAACATTTAATTTAATTTTAATGATTAATCTGATTGATTTAATAATCTCTCAAATAGTCTTTTAAAAAAATTCTTACAGAGGAACTTTTGAGCAAATTAGAATAAATTTAGGGGGTAATCTGGGGGAAAACTGACATCTCTACTGCATTGGTCTCCCTATCCAAATATATGACATGGCTCTATTCAAACTTTTATCTGTTCTAGCATAAAGTTTTATAATTTTCTTCATCTAGGTCTTATATATTTCTCAATTATTTTATTCATAAGTATTTGTAAGATTTTACTGCTACTGTGAATAGGATCTTTTACTATGTGCAGCAAAGCTTTTTTTTTTTTTTTTTTTTTGCCTATTTGGCTGCCTTACTAAACTTTTTAGCTCCAAGTTTAGAACTTATCAAAATAATACTTGTATTTGTTTTAAATCAAGAGCTTTTAGAAAAGCAGATCTCCTGCCCAGTGCCGCTCTCTTTGTCTAATGAATGCCTTGTATCTCAGCAACAGGACTCCTGACTGCTTCCACACTGTAATGGAAAATCATTAGTGCTTCACCGTTAACTATGATGATCACTGATAGCTTCTGATAGATAATCTTCATCAAGTTAACTTTCTATTCCTAGCTTAGTAAGTTAATAAAAGGGTTTTTTTCCTCCTCCTTTTAATCAGAAATGGATTTGAAATTTTATCAAAACGACTTTTATCTTCCTCCATTAAATTATATTTTCTAGTACTACATCTGCAGGGCCCCAAGATGGGCCACTTTGACATGAATATTATTTTGAGTTAAAGCAAACAAAACCCAGCAGGTTCAGGAGAAGCTCTTATGTCCTCCCCCTCCTTGACTGCCTGCTTATACCAGGAAAAGATTCCTCTTTACCTAAGAAACTTCTCTGCCTAAATAACAGGACAATGTTTGTTTTCCAAACACCACCTCTCACCTTTCTGCTTTCTCCCCTTTGTGTCCTCAGACCCCTATTCCTCTCCTTGGCTCACAGAAGCCTCATGTTGCCTGTCTTTGGAATTTCATGTCCATGTGGAGTCCCTGTACATACAAAATTAAATCTGATTTTCTATCTTGAATCAATGTGGTTCTTTGTCCAGCAAGAAGGACCATGAAGGGCAGAGGAAATTCTTCCTCTTCAACAGTCGACATAGTCAGCAGGATACTTTAACATGCTAGACATAACTGCAACTGAGGTCCTTGGGACATCTGACATACAGCCAACAGAAGGTAAGATTTCTTACCCTGTCAATCTCCCAGAATCTCTATCTGTAGAGTCTGACAGAGTAGGAGTGGTGATAGTCCTTTTTCCTTCTTGCTACATTTAAAATTAGCAGGGCAAAATATTTGTGGAACCTAGTTCCTTGGGGTTAGTTATTAAATTATTTAAATTGTCTCTGGTTAAATTTGGTAGAGCACTCTTTTGGAAGATTCATTTCTTCCCAGAGATAGTTTTTGAGTTTGGTTGGTTTTTTTTTAGCTTGTGTTTTAAGACTGTTGCTAAGGGACATCTTAGAAGCTAAAACCCATAACTTGGTAGAAAAGCTATTAGAATCCTCACCAGCCCAAGAAGACTCTCATGAAAGCTAAGTTGGTCACAGAACAGGTTAGATTGACACTAGTTCACCTACTAAACTCAAGCAAACTTCCTTGCAACAAGGTACACTGCTAAACAACACAGAGTCCCCAGTCCTGTAGCACATCCCTTGTGTTTTCATGGGAGACTAGAGACCCCATTTTCACCATCCTTCCTGCTTACACAATGAAGCCCTTTGCGTTCTGAAACTAACTTTTAGATCATGTGGGCTATCATCTATACCCTCTTTAGATGCCTTCTGCATCTTTGGTTTAGCCATTAAAAGGCTTATTGGTTGGAGTTGTTATTAACAGATTATTCATCAATGGTCTTTAAATTGCTTATATTGAAAAGAAAAATATACTGTATAGAGAACTCTCAACTGTCTTAGTATAACAGCATGCCTTAGGGACTCCGTTGACAAGATGGACAAAAGACTAAAAAATAAATGTCCATCTCCAAAGTAAAATCCCCTTAAAATCTGGCCTCTCATCTGTTCTGCCTTCAGCTCAGGTCATGATCCCAGGGTCCAGGGATTGAGCCCCATGTCTGACTTCCTGCTTAGCAGAGAGTCTGCTTCTCCTTCTGCCCTTCCCCCAGGTCATGCATGCTCACACTTTCCCTCTTTCTCAAATAAATAAGTAAAAATCTTTTTTTAAAAAAAGATTTTTACTTATTTATTTGAGAGAGATCACAAGTAGGCCGAGAGGGGGGAAGCAGGCTCCTTGCTGAATGGAGAGCCCGATGCACAGCTCAATCCCAGGACCCTGAGATCATGACCTGAGCCAAAGGCAGAGGCTTAACCCATTGAGCCACCCAGGTGCCCAAATAAGTAAAATCTTAAAAAAAAAAAAAACTTAAAAAAGAAATCATCCATTTAACTCCCCCTTCCCTACGAGATTTATAGGGATTTTATGTTCAAAGTATATGGGTTGCTCACATAAAAGCTGAAAGCCAGGAAATGAATTTAACAAAAGCACCTGAGACTGGCAATAAGGCTCACTTTGCTCCTACCTTCTAGGGCTCTGTAAGCAGGCTCTGCCAGCTTCAGGCATTCCTATGCAATGTACATTGCAGACATACCTTAGCCACCCCCTTCTCCACTGAAAAAGAAGATCTTTTAAATTATAAAACCCTTTTGCCCCTATTTTGAAAAGATGAGAAAGACTGATGATTATTCAACTACCTTCCCTTCATAGAGAAATTGGGACCAAAATGTCTCCTAGGTCCTCCCACAAATGATATGTGAAAGGTCAACCTGCAGGGGCTAACAGAAGCCAAGGCTGAATTCCGTATGCTACTAGAAGGCTTTGTTGGGGCACCTGGGTGGCTCAGTGGGTTAAGCCTCTGCCTTCGGCTCGGGTCATGATCTCAGGGTCCTGGGATCGAGCCCCTGCATCGGGCTCTCTGCCTACTTGTGATCTCTCTCTCTGTCAAATAATTAAAAAAAAAAAAAAGAAAAAAAAGGCGGCTTTGTTAAAATGCTTTATTTTGCTTACTATTTTAGTTTTAAAAAATCTCCCTGGGCGCCTGGGTGGCTCAGTGGGTTAAGCCGCTGCCTTCGGCTCAGGTCATGATCTCAGGGTCCTGGGATCGAGTCCCGCATCGGGCTCTCTGCTCAGCAGGGAGCCTGCTTCCTCCTCTCTCTGCCTGCCTCTCTGCTTACTTGTAATTTCTCTCTGTCAAAAAAAAAAAAAAAAAAAAAAAAAAATCTCCCTAGTACAAAAAAAACAGAGTTTAGTTTTTATCCAGTTCTTGGGGAATTAGAAACAACTGCTTTACCAATCTGTACAAAACTAGAAATGCAACTCTAGAAACAAGCCCACCCCTCTTTAGCCCACCCCTCTTTACCAATCCCTAACTCTCGCCTATTCCCCTTAAAATGTTTGTAGCTATTATAAAAGATGAGGATATTAAGACAAAATTGTCCTGCACTCAAAAAAAAAATAAAGAAACTTTAAAGAGCAGTTGCCCTGAAACTGAAAAAGAACTTTTTGGCATTCTTCCTCAGTTTCTTGAAATGATAAATTTTACCATTTTTTTAAAATATAAACACAGCCCACAACTGCCTGAGATTGAAGAAAAAATGGGGGAAAGAGGCCTTTCTAAAATGCCTCTTGTGCCCAGACTCCACACCTCTGGTAACAGGCAAATTTGCTCCAGATTTCCAAATTGGAGAAAACCTGGGATTCTTTCTCTGTTCCTTTGTGATGTGAGTTTTCTATTTCCATCTCCCCAAGAGCCAGTATTTGAAATACAAACTTTAGAGAAGTTTTTCATCAAAAAATAAGAGGTATTTAGAAATTGGGCCTTTAATGTCCTCCCAAAAAAAGCTGCAATATTTTGTTTGCATCTTGTCTGTGTATGCCCACATGTTATAAATGCGACATATTTTCTTTACCTCCAGATGGTATCACCAAAATTAATTTGTAAGAGTTCTTTTTAGTTGGTTTCAAGTCAAGCACTTATAAGTAATGGGAATTCCAAAACTCAGAAAGATAGAAACTAACCCAAATGTTTTCCAAAATCATGTAATCTGGGAAAATATTCAGTATTAAAGCTAATTTTAGGTTGTTGGTTTAATTAGGAAAAAAATCTCTTGAGAGTTACCAGCATTAAATATATGACTGTTATTCTACCTGTGTTTATGGAAAGCCAAGTAAGTTCACCTCTGCAAATTTATCAGAAAAAAAAACTTAATGATTGATTTTTGTCTAATGCTTAATGAAATTTCTGTGGGTAATCTAAACCTAAGAACAAGCTAATTAAATAGATGTAAATAAGACAAAAGGGTTTGTAGGCAGGGGTGCCTGGGGGCTCAGTTGGTTAGGCATCCAACTCTAGATTTCTACTCAGGTCATGATCTCAGGTTGCACTCTGTGCTGGGCTGTGTTACAGCCTGTTCAAGATTCTCCTCCCACCCCTGCAAAAAAGGTTTGTAGGTCAACTTTTAAATAGCTTCCAAAGTCCTTGGTAACCTGACAGTTTAAAATTTTTTACTAAGTTAAGTGAGTTAAATTTATTGAGATATCTAAGTCATTTCCAGATAAAGTAAAATAATAAGACATTAGGTACTGAATATAGGTTCAGAAAATAGATGTCAATAGGTTAATTTACTTGTGTCTTATTACAGAGAAACTAAATAAATATGGACCTTTGTAGTAAACCTGGTTTGTGCTTTATTGAAAAACTGTACTATGAAAAAGCACATTCTTAAAATTATGAAATGTTTTCACAAATTTGCTATTCTAAATACTGGTATAGCAGTTCAAAATTGCTTACTACTTAGTTTTCACTAGAAATTAAGGTTTCTAAGAGTTAAGAATTCTAATAAATATAATTAAGAATACCAGAAATAATAAGGAAAACAATTCCATATGCAAGGAAATGTGTTTTTGGTAGAAAAAGATATGAGAAACAGAAATACACTTTTTGTTAAGGGAAAGACAGTAATTCTGTCCTAAAGTGAAACTTTTTAAAGAATGTAAAAAAGTTCGTTCCATAAAGTTTATGTAAAAGGAGTATTTGGAAAGGGGTTTTATGTGTGATCAGTACTGGCTAAGATTAGGATAAATTTAGTAAGTTTTAATATCAAAAATATACTGCAAAGTTGAAATTTTTTTTTGTTAAAAGGACAAGTTACAAATCTGCTTTTAATAAAAAACTGTGAACAAATATTTTTTTCCTTTAAAGTTATCTGCTTAGAAATCAAGGATTCTATATTTTGCCAAAATAATTTATCAAGTTTTGCTCACAACTATGTAAGGTTCTATATTTTTGCCTTTTATTCTTTTGAAATCTTTTATTATCCTTTTGGTTAGATAATTAAATATCATTTCATAGTACCCTATGATCCTATTAAGCAAATGTTCAAACTAAAATCAAATCCTAAAATGAAGTCTTTTGACCACAGTCTGAGGTGTTCCAGATAGGCCTTAGAATATTTCATTGTCAAATAAGTGATACGAAACCCTCTTAGATTATATTTATGTAGATAGGGTAAGTGTTCTAAAATTGTATAAAACTCCTAGAAACCTGATGTCCTAGTATGTTGTTATGTGTCGAGAGTCACAGAAATAACCAAATTTCTTTGTTCACTGAATCACAGTGAACTCTAATACAGTTACTATTTTGCTCTGATGGTATTGCAAATGTGCCTTATCTTCAGTGAGACTCATAAAAAGAACTTTGAATACAGGTTTCTGGTAACCTGAATTCTTACCATAAAACTGGTAAGAATTTCTGAACTAGTGGAAGAACTGGATTCAAGCAAAACAATAATATGGAACTGAAAAATTTATCCTTTTTAGCTCTTTATGACAATTTAATAGAATATACCTTTGTGAACAAATTGAAACATTTATCTTTTTCCCTACCTGAACTCTCCAGAACTCAGAAACTCTAAGTATTCTTATATTTATTTGCATAAGTTCAATAGAATTCTGTTCTCCCTGTAACAGGACACAATTGGAAACATTTGTTATATAACCAAGGCTTTGACTGGAATGTCCTATTTGAGAGAGAGATGTAAACTGAGATATGACCAGATAGCTTTAAATGACCAGACAGCTTTAAGGAACTAGGGTTGACTTTAAGAAGCCAGTAAAGCCCCCAGAAGTACCAGTCTGGTACCCTGCTTACAAAGTTCCCAGCAGCCTTACCAGGTAAGTAAAGGTTGGCACTCCCTGGCAAGTACAGGAACCCAGCGATAGTTTGAGGACCTCGAGCAGAGAGGAATTCACCCAAATCTGTAGGAATTGAAGACGTTCTGATGGCAAGTATCGGGCTTGGCTTCTGGCCTCAAGAGGATGTTAAAACTTCAATCTTTAAAACCTGCTGGAAACTTTTTCAAGAATCTACCTAATCAACTGCTATTCTTTGTCACATTCATATAAATGATCAGGCCAAGTTCTTTTGAAACTAGAATTATTTTGCAAACAAATTAGTATTAATTTGGCTATCTATAAAAGGGTGATTATAGAGAAAACAGGTTTCAATAACATATCTGAGTAAATATTAGATTGCAATACTGTTCATTAGAACCTGGACTAGATATTCATTTCTTCTCATTTCCTCCAGTGCTTGACTATAATTCTCCTAAGTAACATTTTTAATTTTTCTTCCAACCTTCTACATTGGATTCATCTGAGAACTAAAACTGCCCTTTTCCCTGAAGCCCTACAAACTAAATTTATATAAACTTCAGAGAGATCATCCCAACAGCTCACATATAGGCAATCTTCATGCCTGCTGCTGTGGGCCACTCAAAAAGATCATCAGACATTCAAACTACAAACCACTGCACTCAAGCTTAACATCTAAAAATCTTCTTGACTGACTACCCTCAAAATTCAGAAACTGGTTTATAATTTGATCCAATCAGTTAACCACTGTTTTTGTTTCCACAGAAATGCCTCTTATGTAATACCTGACTGCTTGAACCTTAGGCCTAACCTGCATCACTGCCTCCCAAAACAAGTTTGAACTGACCTATTGACAGGACTGGTTCATTAAGACTGAACAATCAATCGACCAGCTCAATTTTAATGTGTGAAATTTTAGGGAAGTTTCAGAGGAGAAAACTGCAGGGGCCCATGGCAGGACACCCCAAGATGGGCCACTTTGGCATGAACATTATTTTGAGTTAAAAGCAAACAAACCCAGCAAATTCAGGAAAAGCTTTACCTTCCCCTCAACTGCCTAAATTAACATTGCAAGGGAGAGCCTGTACCAAGAAGTGACTATTAACAAGAGATTCTTCTTTTCCAAAGAAACTTACCTAAGAGGAGAAACTTTATTCTCCAAACATTTCCTCTCACCTTCCTGCTAATGGTCTTTCTCCCCTTTGTGTCCCCAGACTCCTAATCTCTCAGCTCACAGAAGCCTCATGTTGTTGGTCTTCAAAATATTATGTCTGTGTGGATTCCCCATACATATAAAATTAAATCTGATACTCTCCTCCTCATCTGTCTCATGTCAACTTGGTTCTTAGTCCAGCTAGAAGAACTTTGTCAGCCAGAGAAAATTGTTCTTTCTGGATATAGCAGTCCTGCATGGCTGGAAGAAATCCTACTTGATCTCTGTATGTTATTTTATTACAGTATTAGATTCTATTAGTTAATATTTCATCTATAATAATCTTTCCTTTTTTGTCAGATTTTAGAACGGATTATTTTAGCCTCTCATAATTTGCACGTTTTTAGTTAAATAATTTCAAATTCCAAGGATCTTTCTCACCATCACCTTTCCTTTCTAAATGAAAACTAAGCCTGTCAATTAACATTCCAAAAAGGACACAAGTAATCCTCGCGTTAAAGCATATAAAAGCATGTAAAATGTAATCCTGACTCCAACTGTTTAGTAAAGAAATCCACATCAACTGGACGCTCCATGTCCAAAAAAAAGTAGTACCCTTAATTAGTAACAGTGTTAAACAGAAAGAATGACTCTACCATCTAGTTCTTTAAGCCAACAGTCAGCTCTTTAACAAAATAAAAATCGAGTCTGAAAACTGAAAGGAAAGCCAGCTGAGAATACAGGAAATCTGTTTTCAGCCAAACCCGAAACCCTTCAGGATGGTCTGGGCCCCCTGAAGCTAAATCCCAATCCCATCAAATTTCAGTGAGTCTATGCCAAGAAAAATACTACTTGGGAAGCAAGGCAAATGCCATTTGCCACTCGTTTGTAGTACTAATCAACCACTTAAGCTATGTCATACAATCTCCTCCTGGACAATCTCAAGAAAGTAAGGTTTCTCAGTATTAAAACATTCTGGCATAGGTAATAAGTAAAACACTACAGGGTACAATAAGAACCATACTACGTGACCAATGCAGGATGAAGGGGAACACCGTACAGAAGGAAGAAAGAACCCTGAAGCAACCAGTGTCTCTGGGTCTTCCAAAGATCATCTGGACTTAGTTTTATTTAGGAAATATTGTTCAAATACATATCCACATAGTTATGTTAAGCAATGTTTGAAGAAATTATAAAATGAAGCTCTATCTAGTTTAGATTATAGAGTTTGAGGCTAATTCCTTTCCTCACTGCTTTCCTCTCTAAATGATCAAATGTCTGCTTTATGATTGTTAGTTTGTAATCTCAAGTCATCAATATAAAGAGAAAATAATCAGATTTGATACCAAGTATATTGTGATATTTTCAAAACCTGTATTTCAAAACCATCTATTTTAGAGGGAAGATGAGTGGATGGAGCTTCCTTAAGTTTCTTCTGTGCTCCTGTTCAAAAGAGACCATCAACACTGTTGCAAAGGTAGGGAACAACTGAAAGCATCTACAAAATGTTTCATATACGGAGTTACTCTCCTGTCTTATAGTAGTCCAGTGTATTTGACAGCTACCCCCTGAGGGAGTTCAAGAAACTACCTGAGCAACAAGGCTACAAGCAAGACCTCTGCTGCTCCTCTTGTAACAAGCCCAATGCTGCCAAATGCACCTGTGACACAGAATTCTGCCCGTCCCTCCCCCAACAGTTGTATTTTTACTAGCACATTTTTTGAGAATGAGCAATAGGCAGTAGAATAATTTGATTCTACAGCAGTACTGCCCAATAGAACTTTCTGCAATAATGGAAATGTTCTCCATCTGTGGTGTCCAATACAACACCACTGGCCACACACAGTTACTGATCACCTAAAATATGGTTAGTGCAACTAAGTAACTGCATTTTTTTTAAAGATTTTTATTTATTTATTTGATAGACAGAGAGAGATCACAAGTAGGCAGAGAGGCAGGCAGAGAGAGAGAGGGGGAAGCAGGCTCCCCGCTGAGCAGAGAGCCCGATGTGGGGCTCAATCCCAGGACCCTGAGACCATGACCCGAGCTGAAGGCAGAGGCCTAAACCACTGAGCTACCCAGGTGCCCCAAGTAACTGCATTTTTAATTTTAATTTACATTTTACCAACCATCTGTGACTTCACCATAATGGACAGTGCAGTTTTCAACCAATGAGAATCTTTTGTAGGAAAAGACTGGGGGTGTGTGTGTGTGTGTTCTCTCTCATATATATAGATTTTTTTTAAATCCTTATGACAATATTCTCTAAAGCAGTTGAGGAAAAAATTACTTTTAGTCAACAGACAATTCAGCGTAGGGATTATGTTATTTGCCTTCAGTGTAGAGTTACTCAATGACAGAACACAGACTAGGCCCTCTTTCTTTATTCTATCCTAGTTTCTTTTTTTTTTTTTAAAGATTTTATTTATTTGACAGATAGAGATCACAAGTAGGCAGAGAGGCAGGCAGAGAGAGAGAGAGAAGCAGGCTCCCTGCTGAGCAGAGAGGCCGATGTGGGACTCAATCCCAGGACCCTGAGATCATGACCCGAGCCGAAGGCAGCAGCTTAACCCACTGAGCCACCCAGGCGCCCCTATCCTAGTTTCTTTTTATGGCCAAGAACAGTAAGTCACTTTAAGGATTAGTCAAAGATCGATCTTCTGGCCTTGATGAAAACAGTTAACACTAATCAGAGAAAAAAATTGTTCCAAATCTCACAGTCTTCAATTAAAAGCAGAGCCTCAGGCTTATCAGCAGATTTCTAAAACTATTAATCATAGAAAAGAGTAACATTAGCTAAGTGTTCTTTCCTTCTATGGATATTAGTGGGACATCCACAGAATACATTCTATTTCATTAATTCAGAAGCAGCTTGTTACAGACTCTCAATTTTAAAATCAGTATTAAAGAAAAAGGAGAGAAATATCTTATGCTTGCCTTAATATCTCTGGCACCCATTTTTTTTTTCTTTCTTTCTGATAGGAGGAGACATTCAGGTTTGACTTCTGTTAAATTATAACACAAACTCATTCAAGCAATTAATAACATAACACAGATGGATGGAGTTTGAGTCTTTTCACAGCTATTTCAGAGGAAAAAAGAATTCTACAACATTAAAGTATCTTTACCTCGTAATGAACAAACTGGTCCATTTTCTTGATTCTTTGAGCGCTTATTTCTGAACTGACTTGGAATATCTAATGAAAGGTCTTAAAAAGAAATAGGAAAACAGCTATTAAAGGGATATACCACACTTAGAAAAGAATTTCAAAAATTGATGTATTTTTACATTTATCTTGTACTGTCTTAAGTTTTCAAAGGAAACATTAAAGTTTTAATACAATATGTCTTACCTAGGAATGGATCAAACTTTCTAGATTCTGTCCCACATATGAGGCAGTTAACCTCATTTTGGAGAATACCTCCGAATATAGCTGTGACAACTGTAGATGCTCCATTTCTAAAGAAAAACACCACACAGGAAAACATCTCAGTAAAACTAAAATATGTATAACAGCTGGTATACTTCTTTGGGGGGGGGATATGTATATCACTTATTTATTTAAATTATGAAATAATACAAAAACTTTAAAGCTATATAGAGGTATATACCAAATAAAAGGTTTAAGCCACTTAGCCTCCCACAGCCCCACTTTCCATCCCACTAATTCAAACCCCTCAGAGGCCTGGCGTGAAGATGAAATATGTATAGTACTTTCAGACAGGTGTTTACCAAAAACAAAGCCCTTAAATTATTTCAAGGCTTTTTTATTAGGATAATAATTAGAACCACACCTGCTTTTTTTTTTTCCCCCGAAGTACATCTCTTGAACACATACCTCACTCTTTTTGACAGCAGATTGGTATGCCACAATACAAACACAGACCGGATGCAAGAACCACCAAGAAAGTGTACCATGAAAGCATGATTAGCAAATGCTTATTACAGCACTTACTCTATGCCGAACTCCATTCAAAGTACTTTCCATGTATTAAATCAGTTAATCCTCAAAACAAAGCTAAGAAGCAGATATCATTATCCCCATAAAACAGACCAGGAAGCTGAGGTCCAATTTGGGCGAGGGTCACTCAGCTCTTAACACTATGTTCCTTTTCTTAATTTAACCAATATAATATTAATGGTTCTCCAGGTTGTTTCAGTTGTTTGCTATCATTAATAGTCCTACAGCAAACATGTATTGACCTTTGTGCACTTATGCATGCAGTTACTTGTCAGAAAATGCTCTTCTTTGCATATAGCAATCTGAGGTCGTTTCCCTCACTTGCAAACAATAACACTCCTAATACACTGAACTTTACTTTCTGAGGTGCTCCAAATTAAACCTACTGCCACAATGAGACAGACAAAAGCTACTCGAGCAATTATATTATTTTAAAAGTTTGCTTCCTTTTCCATGAAAGGTCTTCTACTCTTTACTGGCCAAAGAAATATACTGCAGCTTCATCTTTTTTTAAATCTGTTCATAAAATATACAGCTATAGTAAATTAAAAAGGGAAGATACACTGGAACTATCTAATATAACAGCCATTTTATGTTTAAGATCTAGGTCATAAACAAACGGCACACCAAAAAAACTACTGGAATCAAGGGACCATGATCCTTTCATACTGATGTTCACTTATAATACTGACCTTAATTACAATGGAAAAAGCAGTACATTTAGACTCAATGTAGTTATTCCTTTATAATTTCTTCCTCTGAGAAAGGGATACTCATCGAGTCTTGGCTATCTGATGTGTATGGCATTAAGTTAGGTATACAATGATTGAAAACAAAATTCATAATTGATTTCAAAACTGCTTTCTCATTATAACTGTATGCCGAGAATGTTTAAACATTAGTTACTCAGACAGATTTTTATGCTTGCTAGGGTCTTTTGTATTAACTGCAATGATTTTCTATGTATTATGAAGAACAGATCTGTCATTTATTACTACCATCCCCACCTTTGGGAGCATTGGCTGTGTTTACACAGGTAAACACGGGTATTGCATAGGAGACCTTTTTTGTAGTTTTAGCAAATATGATCCTTGGATCCTGTAGTGAAAATTGTTTTCTTTCTGTTCCTATCTCATTAGTGGAACCTAAAATTACTACTCTTTAAAATATAACCAGACATGGGTTAATACTGAAAACTCATTAGCTACTAGAAGATCATCCTAGGACTATTACACAATGTGACTCCATGAGGGTGCCTTGGGCATCAAATAAAATAATACAGACATATACCCTCTTACCTCACACAGACTATCCCTGATAGAGCCCGGTTCAATATTCTCAGTATACAAAAGGTCATCATAAAGTACAAAGCAGAATTTTTCACTTAATACTACTTTTAACTTGGTGCTAGCAACAAGAACAATTCTACCAGGTCACAGATCCCTCCCCTTCTATACTGGATTCTGATTGGAACCATAGTTATCAGGACCTAGAAAGCCAAACATTTTGAAAGGTATAGCAATTCAAACAGTTGCCCTTCTCTGATACAACCAGATGAGCTATGAGGCTGCTCTGTCATTAAAAGGACCCTAACTGAACACTAAATCAGATTTATGAACTGCAAGGCAATACAATACGGTGATCCCTATATATTACTTACTCTTTTCTTTCTGTCTTTGGGGAGTTTGTCTTGTAAATCCCTTTCCTGCACAGGTCAAAACAAAGCTTTTCAAAAAATTTGAACAAAAGGAGACTACAATTAAACAAAATTAGACTGAAATAACAGTAAATCATCCTAACCTCAAGCAAAATAAGCTTTCTCATCTCAATGTATATTTTGGGGGTATTAGTACCTAGGAAAGCAATCTAAAATGTTTGTTTTGGTGCTCGCTTCAGCAGCACATATACTAAAATGTTTGTTTCCTAGTGAGAGGCAAGAAAAATTCTGAGAACTTACAAATGCCTCAATTTCATTAAAGTACAGATATATTTTAGAAAAATACACATTTAAAATATTTTTAAGCCTTTGTTTCTAGTGAAGAAATATAATTATTTTAGTACTGAAAATTAAGTCTTCCAAGTATCATTTGATATATTTAGCAGGGAATTTTCAAGTGCTAAACTGACAAAATGTTTTCTGTTGGCTTTTTTTTTTTTTTTTTTCAACCTTTAAAAAGATCTGTACCAAAAACTATCAGGACTATACCAAGAGGCAAGTACAAGAGGTCTCTGGTTGGAAGTAGGAGTTATGTGCTAGTCCACTTGGTTATAAAATTCAAGTGCACAAAAGTTTCAGCCAAAGTCCAGGGAAACTCTCCACCTTCCATGATAAATCTAATAAACAATAACACAAACAGAAACGTCTGAGGTCCTCCTAAAAAAAAAAAAAAAAAAAGAAGGAAACTACATCTTACATGCAACATTTGTTACTTGCAGATAGAGCAGAATTCTCCTGTAGAATTGCTGAGCGGGAAACACCGTTGAAACCGCCCTGGAGTTCCAAGTGCAGGTGGTCCAAAAGGTAGCGCATGAATTCATGGGCATCCTGTTGCTGATAGCCCCTTAAAGCAAAAAGAAGCAGGCTGTCACTGGGGAAGCTCCACATGCCCAGCCAAACATGCAGAAAGGCAAAGTGCTACAAAGGGCTACAGCCCTACACTCAGAGCACAGTGGACTCCCTCGTCATTCATCCCCACTTGTGTCAGGGTTTACTTCTCCTCAAGGAAAATTTCTCAAATTTCTCTACAAGGAAAAAGTCTACTAAAAGAAGTCTGAAAACACAGAATATGAGAGCTAATCTCAACTGAACTAACTTTACAGATGAAGAGAACTGAGGAGCAAGAGAAAGGGTGTGTGACGTGCCTAAGTCCTACAACAAGAGAGTAATAGAGATGGGATGGACTCTGGTTTTCCCGCTATCTCACATGGCCTCTCCAGAAGATGCTCAAATGTTAAAATGTCACATCTTTCCTTCACCAGAAACCTTGGTCTTATAAACCACCAATATAAGAGATAAGGAATTTAAAACTATTTTTTAAACTGAAAAATATTGATTTTTTAACACTGGCTGAAAGGAAGAAAAACTTTCTAAACAGTTTCTACTTGGATCCTAATCCCTGATTTAAGACATTTTTCATATAAATACTTTAAAAAATGCATTGACTCATATACACTTCTGCTCTAGCCTAAAACTTGAGTAAAGCAGCAATATATTCTTAGGTTATTTCTTATACTGAATTCAGAAAGAAAATGATACGGATTTTTTTTTTTTTTTTTTTTTTTTGAGAGAGCACCAAGGGAGGAGGGGAGAAGGAGAAGAGGGAGAGAGACTCTTAAGCGGGCTCCATGCCCAGTGCAGAGCCCAACTTGGGGCTCATTCTCAAGATTCTGAGACCATGACCTGAACTGCAATCAAGACACTTAACTGACTAAACCACCCATATAGACCATGACAAGTGAACAGTAATGAAGGCTGACAGAAGATGAAGTTGGTACACTTAAAAGTTACAGAGGTTTATGTAGATAAAATAAATCAAGCAATGATATACATAAAGTACTTTATAAAACTACAAATAGAAAAGATTTCTGCCTATATTCTGCCAACATGTAAAGTTCCCTTTATCTCTCAAATCACAAGTTTTTCTGCCTTGGTCTTGAGTCAAAACTTCCACCACTCTTCCAGGCAATGGTTCCATAGGTGTCTTTCAACCAGAGTTCCCTCCATATACATTTCTCTCCTTTCCCTAAAATTTCTTGTGGAAATCATAAATTATGAAAAGCATCTACCTAACCAATGGAACTTAAGTCAGAAGTCACTTCAGCATTTCACTATAACTTTTTCTGAACTATTTAACAACTGAGTCTCAATATATGTTTAAGTAGTTCTTCTAAGACTCCTTTTTTAAAAAATGTTAAAATTCAGTCAAAAGTTTTCAAAGTTGTTAGCTCCTTTACATATCCACAAGAGGTACTTAAAAATAAAACAACTACAGAGGTGCTTTAAACTTTTTCCTTATAACATCCATTTTTTTATGACTCAAAGGTAAAAGGCATCTTAGGTATCTTAGGTCATATTTGAAATTCTATCACATATAAAAATGGTTTCATTCTCTCACCAAAATAAATTAGTATCGAATCATTTTTCTAAAATGGATCATGAAACCAGTACTTTGTAGTTATGCTGATTTGAACTTTCAGTAAACACATGACCAGCCCTTTTTATGACCATCCCTTTTTTAAAAACAATCTGCCTACAAATCAATTAAATAGAAACCAAAAGAACAGAAGAACAGATCAACAAAACTAGAAGCTGGTTCTTTGAAAGAATTAGTAAGACTGATAAACCCCTGGCCAGACTTATTAAAAAGAAAAGAGAAAGGACCCAACTAAATAAAATCATGAATGATAGAGGAAAGATCACAACTAACACCAAAGAAATATAAACAATTTTAAGAACATGTTATGAACAACTCTATGTCAACAATCTAGACAATCTTGAAGAAATGGATGCATTCCTAGATACATATAAACTACCAAAACTGAAAAAGGAAGAAAAAGAAAACCTTAACAGACCCATGACCTGCAATTAAAACAGTAATCGAAAATCTCCCGGCAAACTACAGCCCAGGGCCAGATGGCTTCCCAGGGGAATTCTACCAAACATTTAAAGAAGAATTAATACTAATTCTTCTGCAACTGTTCCAAAAAAGAGAAATGGAAGAAAAACTTCCAAACTCATTTTATAAGGCCAATATTATCTTGATCCCAAAACCAAAGACCCGATCAAAAAGGAGAATTACAGACCAATATCACTGATGAACATGGATGCAAAAATTCTCACCAAAATACTAGCTAATAGGATCCAACAGTACATTGAAAGGATTATTCACCATAACCAAGAGGGATTTATTCCTGGGCTGCAAGGCTGGTTCAATATCCGCAAAAAATCAAACTGCCTAATTGCATTCATGAATGTTTCCAACCACACCATAATTCTTTTGATTCTCTTTTCTTGTATCAAAACACATTACTTTCTAATGTTTCCTTTACCATTAGAAATATGTATTTTTTTTAACATAAATGAAATCATGAAACACTCAGCTGTTTTATAAGGGTATAAGAAGTTTCTGTTTCAATTTGTGATCTTTACCAAAAAAAAAAAAAAAACCCCACACAAAGTCAGCTTCTTCTAAGACTATAAATTTTTCCAACTCTATCTAGACAGACATTTACATCTCTATTTTTAAACAAACAATAGCTTCACTGATTTCTCTGAAAATCTTTTAAAAAATACTATTAAGTAAGTTAAATTCAACAAGTTTCAATGATCTTTTCAATTACCTCCCAATTATACAATCCGGAGCTTCAAAATTTCGTTGGTAGTTAACTTAGGTCTCTCTTAGTAATCATATAGAAGGAAACACTCCTCATATTTAGGTTCAATGTTTATGTTTTATATACAAATTATCTCAGTGATATCACCCAAACAAGTGCTGGTGAAACAGTAAGGAAATGGATTTATAAAGAACCAACTGGTATTTCTGCAACAGACTGGAAATAAGATAGAAAAGAAGACAGAGAAATAACAGTGGCTCCAATGTTAATACTGTTCCTTATCTTAACTTGTTTACAACCTTAGGTAAAGATTACCTCCTTCTTAATGCTTAGAGAAACTCTGGGTCCTAAAGATGCTGTGATGAATAATGGTTGGAAAGCACAATGCAAATATAAAAGCCCAAAAGATCACGAAGCACCCCTTCTGAATGAAGGGGCCAAGAAAGAGGGACACTGCTGAAACACAATGTGCAGAAGAAATACAGGGTGTTTATTCACAGTTTTTGGCATAAGGCAACAAGCTATATTTACCCAAATCTTATTAACAAAGAACTGCCCCAATGAAGAATGATGAAAGAAAACATTACTTCGTTCCTCTACTTAAGTGTGAAAAGCAGACATTCCAAATAATGAAACAGATACCACAGAATTCAGGCACACACAAGTACTTGTATGATGCCAACACACCTAACTGTGACATATACACCTGTTCATTACTGACTATTCTCTGCATTCTGGCAGTACCGGTACATAATGTGTAAGTTGGAAGGACCAATCAGAAACAGGATATGCCTATACAGAATAAAATTTTATCATTCTAGAATAAACTTCTAAAATACCTAGGGTACACTGTAATTTTAGGCTCTGTTCTTATTTTTAAATATCTTTAAGAAGAAAAAAAATATGGGACTCCTGAATGGCTCAGTCATTGGGCGCCTGCCTTCGGCTTGGGTCATGATCCCAGGGTCCTGGGATCGAGCCCCACATTGGGCTCCCTGCTTGGCAGGAAGTCTGCTTCTCCCCTTTACCACTCCCCCTGCATGTGTTCCCTCTCTCACTGTGTCTCTCTCTGTCAAATAAATAAAATCTTAAAAAAAAAAATCTTTAATATTCATAGAAGAATTCTGAGTTGTTGTTTTGTCCAAATTGTATATAACCCAAATCAATCAAATTTAGTTGCTATTCTACATTTTGTGACATCAATCATGGCTGAGTTTCTCCAAGACAAGAACACCAGAAAAAGAAAATGATTAAAATAGCTCTTTTTGCTTACAAACACACAAAAAATGTACAAAAGCTAAATTCCTAGACAGAATACTGCTTAATTATAAAATATCAACAGTATACCTGGAAAGATTATTTTTAATATCTCACATGCAGAGACCCATTTGTTGTCCCCAAAGATCTACCAGAATAGCTAATAGAAAAAAGTTTTTAGTAATTTATTCATCCATTGTTTTTAAACATTAATTACAACAAGAACTGATAAGTACAAAACTAAAGAAAACTCCCTTGGAAGTTAAGGCAAATATATTAAAGCAAGTTTATGTGAAAGTAGAAATAGCATATAAATGATATGAGAAGTAAGGGAATAAATACCATGACGCAATTTGAATTATCAAGAGATTTTCCTAGACAGTTAGCATTAAGCTGGACCTTAAAGAAGGAGACAGAGGTCAGGGCAAATACTATAGGACAAACATGACAAAGATACAGAGATAAAAAGATAAAATCATGTTAAGGAAGGCACAGAATAAAAAAAGTCTAGCAGAAAAGACTATTAAAACTAAAAGCAAATTTTTTTTAAAGTAATCTCTATGCCCACCATGGGGCTCAAACTTACTACCCTAAAATCAAGAGTCTCATGCTCTACCAACTGATCCAACCAGGCACCCCAAAGCAAGTATGTTTTGATCCAGCAACTGCTGAGACCCTTGCATCCACATGTATGATACTATCTACTGCAGCACTGTCTGGAACAGCAAAAGGTAAGAAACAACCTAGATAACCACTGATAGGGGACTATACATAAATTACGATACAACTATAAAGTATAACATTGTGCAGCCATAAAATGAAAGGAGAAGTTATTTAGATACCAGCATGAATTACCTCTAAGTAAGAAAAAAAGTATGAATATGCTACCATTTATGTTAAAGATTATACACACACACACAAACACACATAGAATATCGACAAAAGGATACACAAAAATCTAGTACATATAGCTGCTCCTAGAAAGCAAAATGAATGGCTGGGTAATAAAGTAAAAGAAAAAACTTTCATTATATATCCTTTCTTTACCTTTTGAAATTCTCAACCACCTGTATTTTACCTATTTAAAAAACATAAACTTAGTGGGATCTAGGTGGCTTGGTCAGTTAATGTCCAAGTGTTGGTTTCAGCTCAGGCCATGATCTCATGGTCCTGGTATCAGGCCCCACAAAGGGCTCCAAGTGAGTGTAGCATATAGTCTGCTTGAGATTCTCTCCCTCTCATTCTGCCCCTCCCCCTCTGCCCCTCTGCTTGCTAGTGCATGCTCTCTCTCTCAAATAAATAACATCTTTTAAAAAAAAAAAACCACCATAAACTTTAAGTTACTTTTCTGAAAAGGAAAGAGACAGAAAAAGCAGGGCATACTAGGATGCCATAAGAAGTGTGGTAAGTAGATATGTATGTTGGAAAGGTCAAACTTTGGTAAAAGTTTGCCACTGGGCAACTGGCTTTTGGTTTGAGTAGGAAGAAAGAAAAAATAGTTTTGGTTGTTTCTATATCCAAAGCTGTTGTTTACACTTACAGTATATATATATTTTTTTTTTCATTATTTAATGGATAAAAGTTGTTCCTACTTTCACATGCATGTATGTATTTCAGAGTCCTTCTAGATCATTCCAAGGGATCAAACTCCCTAGAACTTATCATAGGTTAATCAAGGAAAATGAGCTTCCTAACCTCTCTTAAAATTTTATTTTGTGGTCATAAATATAACAGAAACGTAGTTCAAGATTCCTGGCACTTCCACACAGGCCATGTTACAGGAACTTTACCCTGCATACTTAATAAGAAAAACAGTTTTGGAAGAAAGCCCCACATCTCCTGGCCTTGCCCCTGGGGATTGTGCAGTGACCTTACACTTTAGATCTTGAAATTATATCAAGGATAAAGCCTGATCTAACCAAGAGCAAATTATTCATCAATTACAAGAAAATGGGGAATGACTTCAATTACTGTGAAACTGAAAAGGCCCTGCTAAGAATACATAGGCATTCTACTCCCATCAGTCACTAAGGAATCTAAGAGTTCATGTGAATTAGGAATCACTGCACAAACTCAACTTGGTCACCTTCTCCAAGAGTCTTTTCCTTTCATTGCTAAGGATACAGAATGTGCAAAATTAAGCAGCGAACAATTAAATCATGCTCACAGCTGGGCTATAGATACTTTATATAAAAGGCAGAGATGTGGGCAGATTTTGAGGAAAAGCAGAATTTTACTGAATAAAAGTTTCATACAATTTCTAAACTCTCACTTAAGAATAAAGGACCTGAGTCACCATGAGAACCAAGCAGAACAGTGTGAAGTTAGTTGGTAGGCTTCACTCAGGCGTGTAGACAAATGACTGCTGACACATCTAACCTTTACCAATTCCACAAAGACTTGAGTTCTAACTCTAACCCTAACACCTACTAGATGTGTAAAATTGAACAAGTTCTTCCTCCTCTGTCTCAGTTTTGTCTTTTTTTTTTTTTAATTTATTTATTTGACAGACATAGATCAGAGAGCGAGGAGGAAGCAGGCTCCCTGCTGAGCACAGAGCCTGATGCGGGACTCAATCCCAGGACCCTGGGATCATGACCTGAGCCAAAGGCAGAGGCTTAACCCACTGAGCCACCCAGGCGCCCCAGTTTTGTCTTTTTTAAAATGGAGCTAATACCTTACGACCCAGCAATTGCACTACTGGGTACTTACCCTAAAGATACAAATGTAGTGATCCGAAGGGGAACATGCACCCGAATGTTTATAGCAGCCATGTCCACAATAGCCAAATTATGGAAAGAACCTAGATGTCATCAACAGATGAATGGATAAAGAAGATGTGGTACATATACAATGGAATACTATGCAGCCATCAAAAGAAATGAAATCTTGCCATTTGCAACAATGTGGATGGAACTAGAGGGTATTATTATGCTGAGTGAAATAAGTCAATCAGAGATAAAGACAACTATCATATGATCTCCCTGATATGAGGAAGTGGAGATGCAACAGTCAGGGGTTTGGGGGGTAGGAAAAAAAATAAATAAAACAAGATGGGCTCGGGAGGGAGACCATCATAAGAGACTTTCAATGTCACAAAATAAACTGAGGGTGGCTGGGGGGAGGGGGCTAAGGAGAGCGGGGTGGGGTTATGGACATTGGGGAAGGCATGGTTATGGTGAATGCTGTGAAGTATGTAAACCTGGCGATTCACAAACCTGTACCCCTGGGGCTAATAATACATTATATGTTTATAAAAAAATTAATTTAAAAAAATGGAGCTAAAACTTCCTTTCTTGACCAGAATTTTGTGGGGGTTTTTTTGTTTGTTTGTTTTTCCTGAAGATCAGATATAAAAGGCCTAAAGTGCTTAGGCATTCACTAAATAGAAACCAATTTTATATAATAACAAAACACAAAGACTATGTCCCTATCAAGAGTCTAACTGGGAGACTATATTAGAAATGTTATATTAAGTCCCAAACCTGGTTAGTGGTAACTTAGCAGTCATTTCCTCCTTTCCTATTTTGGAGTCGAGAAACTTCAAAATTCTTACAAAATTAGTCTCTTCTGAGAGGAGATTTAAATGTCACAATATATAAAAGAAGTTTTCTTCAAAACAAAGACCAGGGGTAACAACAGGCAATCATATCAGATCCTCAAGGCTAGAATTCTGGAGTAAGGCAACAAATGCCAGCTCTTTGAGGTTATTATCTTTTAAACACTCTTCTATACTACTAATATATCTAAACCACTATTAGGCAATAGAGGAAGATAAACTACTAAGTCTTACTACATAACAGCATGCTGGGTGTTTTTATTTTTATTTTTTTCAGAAGGAAAGCGATGTACACTAGGTGCCAAACTCCTGACTAGCAAGAGTACAGACCTGCTTCAGAAGGACAAAATCAGCAGACGGTGGCAAAGGCTATTGTCAAACACCTGCAGTGCCTCAAATCTGCTGTTACCAGCATCCCTACCGAGAGGACTAACCTAGGATAAGAGGCAGATTCCTCTGACAGCAAGGCTGTTTCCCTCCTCAAGTGATGCTAGAGACAGACCAAGGAAAATACATGACTCTTACAGCCACATTGGGATGTGGCCCAGCTACCTTTTGCAAACTGAATCCCAATGGACTTGACTTCAAAACCCAACCCAGAACAGTGAATTTAAGACCACAGATTTCTGCAGATTACAAATGGATTTTTTTTTTTAGTTGAAATAAGATGGTGTATGATGGTAATGAATCTTCCTAAGATTTTGAAAGAGTTAATGGAATTTTATCCAGCATGTTTTCCTAAATTATTTACAAGGGCACGTAAGTTATTTACGAACTCTTCGTTTTTAGAACAAAATATCCCACCGTTTGTTAGACATTTTTAATGTCTATATATTATTTAAACACACACATTTGTATAGTCAAATGATCCAACTGCTGTTATTCTTTTAAAAACAAAACAAAAGGGGCATCTGGGTGACTGAGTTGGTTAAGCGTCCGACTTTTGATTTCAGCTAAAGTCATGATCTTAGGGTCATGGGATCAGGCTCTGCGCTGGGCATGGAACCTGCTAAAGATTCTCTCTCTGCCCCTCTCCCAAATCCTCCTCCCCCACCCCACCCAGGGCTCTAAAAATATAAAAATGAAAAAATAAAATAAAACCAGTCTTTATTAGTTAGAATACCACCAACTTCATAGGAAATTGTTCCAGGAACCAAGAAAAGACTAATATTAATTTTTTTTAAAGATTTTATTTATTTATTCGACAGAGAAAGATCACAGGTAGACAGAGAGGCAGGCAGAGAGAGGGAAGCAGGCTCCCTGCTGAGCAGAGAGCCCGATGCAGGACTCAATCCCAGGACCCCGAGATCATGACCTGAGCCGAAGGCAGTGGCTTAACCCACTGAGCCACCCAGGTGCCCCTAATATTAATGTTTTAAGTATCTTTCATTAAGTAATACTTACCTAAAATTTGGCATAATCTTCCAAACAACATAAAATAAGGACTCTGGGCTAAATGCAGTCTGGCTACCTTGCCATAAAGCACAAAGTGTCTTTCTAAACTCTTCCACCAAAGACCTGGAAAAGAGGAAGGGATGAAACCCCCATTAGTCAGAGGCTACTGTTTCAATGCATAATGTCCAATTGTCTACAATTCATAATAAAAAATGAAAACATAAATAGTTTGGTTTCTCCTAAACTAATTCTGACAGTTTAGTAAGAGCTTCTCAAAACCCCACAGAAACTGCAGTAATTACAGACAAAACTAGTTTTTAACCATATGGTGAATTTTGTCCTAAAGTAATGCCATACTTAAACAATATAGCAATAGAGAAGTTACAAACCAAATTACTTTAAAACGTACATTTTTTAAAAAGTTAAAACAGAATCTCTTTCTCCTTTTCCTGCAGTTTTCCATCTTGCCCCTCATAAGGAACACTTCCCAGACCTCAGTGTGTGACCATCTGTTCATCTCTGCCTGAGACCGTTCATCTGGCCACAAAGCTTCAACACTCAACTCCACACCAGGACTCCAAATCCAAATCTGAAAGCTAGGTTTTCTCATGCCCACTTTTCATCAGGTTTCTCCAGTTTCCAAGAGGAATTTTCTCCTGGATGTCCTCTTGTCACTTCAAACTCAATGTGCACTGAAGTTGCTCTCTATACTCTTCTCTACTATCCTACAATACCCATTCTCTCCTCTTCTCTTATAGGAACAGAACTTCCAATTTTTGCTTGGCACAAGAACTCCTGGAATAAAAAACTCTGAGTGTGTTCAACTTCTGAGAAATTCCTTAAAGAGAAAGAGTAGTCCTTCTAGCTCGAAGGACGAAATGGTGGTACTCCAGCACCACCCTGAACTATGTGCATAGGTGCCCTACACTAGGGTTGGTGGAATAGAAAGCTAGAAGGAGGCTGATGATTGTGGCAAACAGCCCTAGATAGATAATCTCTAGCTTTTACATGAGAAAATAAACAATGGATGTTTAAGTCACTATTAATTTTGTTTTTCTATGCATGTAGCTAGAATGAAACACTCCCAATAACTAGTTAAACTGAAACATGTCCAAACAACTTTAATATCTGTATCTGTCAATACAACTACCATACTCATGGATATCTGATTGATATCTCAGAGAATCTCAGTAACTTCTTGCTCGACCTCTGTCACTCAATATGTCCCTGAGATACAAATCGTATTTTTTACTTCCTGGACGCTCTGTATTTGAGGAATTCCTCACCTTAAAAGTCTTGGTAAGAGACTGCCTCCCATTATGAAAGTTTACAACTCCCTTCAGCCAAGACTCAGATGTACAGCCTGAATTCTGTCTATTTGAAGCTGAAGTTAGTGATACAAAGCTGGGGTAGTGCAAAATCCTTACTGGTGACAAAGATCATATGGAGTGCAGGGGCAGCAGTAACAGCAGCATTCACCCAGCATCCAACTCCAACAGTGCTGGTAATAGGAACTTTGGTGTCACACACTGCCCAGTGTGTGTTACAGAAGCAGTGATATCCTTATGGGATAGAGTTCCACGGGATGATTGCGGTGATGGTCCTGGATGTCTGGATTCCAGACCTGATTTTCTACCTATCCAGTAATAGCTTACCAACAGACCTTCATTAAGCTCTTTTTCTGCCTACAATGGCCAGAGCCAATTTCTACAGTTTGTAACTAAACCCTAAATAACACTAATGCATCAAGTACTACTAATTCTCCTCTTAACTTTTGTGAAAATGCATTTTTTTCTTCCTTATTTCACTGCCATCTCCTCCAACCCAACTACTATGAAGTGTGAAGTCTTCTTGAAAGCAGGCATTTTCCAGTTCATCCTATATGCTGCTACTAAAGCAAGCTCTTAAGATATCAACTGTCGTGGTAGGATTCCATCCCGTGTCTGGCTTTAAAGTTCCCTGATGCTTTGGCTCTATCCATAATGCACACTATTCTGACATGTTCTATCCTAATCTCCCTCAGTCATTTAGGCAGAACAATGTCAGATTGTAAAATGGCTTTTTAGAATGTGTGGGGATGGGATGAATGGGAGCAGGAATGGGCAGGCAGAAAGAACATTACATTAAAATATATACAAATTAGGGGCACTTGGGTGGCTAGTCAGTTAAGCATCTGACTCTTGGTTTCAGCTCAGGTCATGATCTCAGGGTCATGAAATTGAGCCCCATGTTGGGCTCTGTGCTGGGCCTAAAGCCTACTTAGGATCCTCTCTTTCCCTCCGCCCCTCCCGTCTGCGTTGGTGGTATAGTGGTGAGCATAGCTGCCTTCCCTCTGCCCCTCCCCACCCCAGCATGTGTATATGTGTGCTCTCTCTCGCTTTTTTTTAAAGATTTTATTTATTTATTTGACAGAGAGAGAGATCACATGTAGGCAGAGAGGCAGGCAGAGGGAGAGGGGGAAGCAGGCTCCCTGCTGAGCAGAAAGCCCGATGCAGGGCTTGATCCCAGGACACTGAGGCCATGCATGACCTGAGCCGAAGGCAGAGGCTTAACCCACTGAGCCACCCAGGTGCCCTATGTATGCACTCTTTAAAAAAAAAAAAAGACACACAAATTATAAATCAGAGCCTTACTTCAATAATGTTAAAATATGAAAAATATCTGCCCATTACAATCATAATATAGATCTTCTGAACATCAAATGGAGCACAGCTGCAATGAATTTGCATACATATTCGTTCTCAATAATCATCTGTCAATTTTTCCCTCTCCATATCAACTAAATTGGCTGCATTGCCCCACAATTTGATGACTACAAATTAATTTTATTATCCAAAACAGATTTATCTAACAGTATAAGACAAGTGTCAATTCACAAAGACTAATGATATTCATGCTGATCTACATCTAAAACTGTGTTTCATATCCAGATGTCAATGTTAGAGCTCAAATCCACAAAGACTTAATATGTAGAGAGCTAAATTTATCCTCCTCTTAGGTAAATAGAAATAAAAGAATTGCAACAACTATTAAGATTGTCAGCTAGACAGTTAAACCCAGGTTTTAGAAGAAGAGTGTTTTAAAATGCTATGCCTATTAACTCACAGAATGCAATGGAAATCACCAGTAAGAGTCACTTGTTTTGTAGCTCAAAGCCAGAAAGGATATATTCTTAGAACTCACACATTGTTATCCCCTTGGCTCCTGGTGTGGTATGTTCGCCTTCCTGCTGTTTTCCCATTCCTTAACTCCACAGCGGGCAGTTCTTTGAAATAACAGCAAAACTGCTCAATGTTACTATTTTAAAAGGAAGGGAAGAAAATTATTAAGAAAAAAAAAGAGAAGAAGAAAAAAAAAAGACTTTACTAGGACTGTAAAGAAACTTCTATAAAACCGACATGTGAATTTTTTGAGATATTCCAATTTCTCAAGAAATTGCTTTGAGTTTCCTCATTTACTCTAAGAAAATAGTATTAACAGATGACTTTGTAGAAATAATCAAAGAGCTTAAAGCAAAATTTTTTCAAAAAATCCTGAATTCTTTGGACACCCAACTGGCTCCATTGGAAAAGCATATGACTCTTAATCTGAAGGTTGTGAGTTCAAGCCCCACACTGGGTGTAGAGATAACTTAAATAAATAAATAATGCCTGTTTCCAGGTATTCAATAATTTCCTCAAATAAAAATAAACCATGAAACCAACCATATTGTTTAGATACAAAGTACAGAGTGATAAGGGAATTCAGTAGTGACTTGAATTTCTTATTTGAACAAGACTAGATAAATCAAGAGATAGTACCTTCAAGGAGGGATCAAGTATGACTTCTGCTCCTTATTTGCAAGGTGGCCTTGGGAAGAGAATTTATTCTGGCCTTTGATGCCACATTAAAATCTACAAGTACATGACTTTCAAAATAATTTCTTCTATATAACTGAGGTCAGCCTTGTTGGGGTATTTTAGTTTTACTACTTCTATTACATTTTAAAGATCTTCTAAACATCTGATCTTATGATCATATTTAAGACTTAACTAATGATCAGATTAAATTCTTTGAACCCCTGCAGTCCAGGGGTCTATATACTATAGCCCACAGGCCATATCTGGTCCTGGGCCACTGAGCTCTTACATTTTTAGAGTTCTTTAAAAAGGTAGGGGAGGAGGAAAAGATAGGAGACAGACTGTGAGTGGCCAAATACCTACCTTTAGTGGTAAGTATTTTTAGTGGAGACTAAAATACTTACTGTCTTGGCCCGTTTAATGAAAAAGTTTGCTGATCTCTGCTCTTTTATTCAAGAAGCAACAGGAGGATAAACAGTAACAACTAACAATTATTTACTGCTGGGCACAGTTCTAAACCCTTTATAAATTATTTAATCTTCCTGAGGCAGAACTACTATCCCCAATTTTACCAATAAGGAAACTAAGGCACAGGGAACTGACTGGAGTTAGTGGCAGAGACAGAATGTGAACCCAGAGCCTTTTCTCCTAACCATTTCACTAGAAGCTAACACCAGCATCTTAAGCTCTGGTGTTAACAGTACCTGAGTGACTGAAGGATGGCGTTCATGAAACATGTGTTCCCCAGATTCCGGAGTCCTGTGGCACAGATGGCAGCAGTGCTTCCCTGCAAAATGGGACAAGAAAAGGCCATCAGTAATACCAAGAGAAGGGTGTTTCAGACATCAAAGCTTAGACCTATATTTGAAACTCTAGCATCAAGCCAATTTGGAATTGGTCCTTTTTTGTCCAATTAATATTTCAAACCCTCATTCTACTTTCTATATAAGTGTCCAGATATTTTTAGAAGCCTGTTTCTGATCCTGGGATTGTCCTACATGGAGTACCTCATGGAAGCTTATGAGGAAATCAGCATTAATGAAATCCTTGGAGTACACAATTCGAAAACCAGGAAGAACCTTTAAAGAGATGAAGTTTAAGACAATGTTTTCATGAGATTTTATTAAAAATACTACAAATTAAAAAAAATACTACAGATTGATTATGGACATTGGGGATGGTATGTGCTATGGTGAGTGCTGTCAAGTGTGTAAGCCTGATGATTCACAGGCCTATACCCCTGGGGCAAATAATACATTATATGTTAATTTTTTAAAAAGAGAGAGAAAAATACTACAAATTGAAAAAATATAAATATATATACCTGAAATATTCATCCCCAAACCTTTAACTCTATGCCATGCATAGATGACCAATACATGCATTCTTAGCAATGGGATATCAACTTTTTAAAACTACCTGAATTTCCTTTAAAGACCAAGACTTGATTTTTTTTAATTAGCTCTACAAATGCACCTTAACATCTGAATACTACCCCTGTGAAGCAGATCTACCAATCTAACCCGAAGCATCTCTGCCCATAATTCAGATGGCCAGGGTACTTTAGTTCTTTCTTTCACAAAATCCTAACACTTTAATTAAGTGCATGTCTAAACCTAACTAGCATGACAGCAGAAAGGCAGATGCAGGGCAAAATTACTGATGTATTTAAAAGTATTTAGTGATCTCTAAATTTTATTAATTTATTAACGGGTCATACATTGGTAACAGATAGTTACCCGAATGAGGAAGCATATTCTTCCATGGTGAAATTGTATTAATGAAGTCCTAAGAAATAAAATTTATAAAACCTCAGACCCATAGAGTTTGCACTTAGAACCTTTAACAGAAGAAAGCAAAGATCTTTGGGGTCCTTAGAAACAGAGTAATAAGATACATGACTAGGCTTTAAGAACGAACACTTGCTAAGGCTGAGGGGCACAGGAGTAATCCTAATGGAAGGAAGGCACTGACAGGTGGACTCACTGGGATATTCAGTCACATCAAGAATCATTAATACAGTGGCAAACATTTTGTAAAATATCCCAAATCCAAGGCATACATTTATGAAAGTGTATAAGGAGCAACATTAATGTTAGAGTTGGATCGCAACCAATATTTACATTTGTATATATTTAATTACTTACATTTACTTTTAATAACTTGCTGTTTAGTGATGAGTTTTCCAAAAGTTTTCTTTTCCTATGCCTGTCAGCTGTAAAAGCTGAGCTATTAAAACACAAACAGACAGTCAAAAAGACATTAACACAAACATATTAGAAAGCAGGTTAAAAATTAAACATCACTGTTCTAAGTGTCTGCGGTATAGAGCCCTGCCTGGCGCCTAGGAAGGCCAGGAAGTGACCTGTTAGGCCCACTGTGGCCCACAAGTATTTGAAGTAAGAAGTTCTACTTTCCTTGGCAATCCCTACTACTCCTCTAGCAAGGTGGGCTGCAAGCATCTACCACTAGGCACTTCCCTAAAAGCTGGCCAGGTAGGTGTAGTCTGTGAGACAATCCCTCTCTACTAGCACTACCTGCCTAATCGACTGTGAGGCTTCAAAAATGAGAAGCCCCATTCCTCACATCAAAAGGAAAACCCTTGTCTGATACGTATTCTGAGATTTAACATTAAGTCTCAAGTACCAAGCTTCTTTTTTCTTAATTTTGATACAGATATCCTGTTTTGCTCATTTGTCATAACAGATTATGATATAATCTGAATTTCTGGAAAATCATTATAGGCACACAGATACATATAAATTAATTTGATTCAGCTATGCTACAAGGGATATTCTGAAAAAATTCTGATTACATGGATATTCTGAATTAAAATTTTTCTCAAAATTTTTCTTGATGAAAGAGTTATATAGCTTAAATTTTATCAGAAAATAATTCTTTCAGAGGGTCATTTTAAAATAATTATGTCAGGAGACCTAATCTAAAAGAAGTAAAAATCATTTTTTACTGTTAATACTGTTAAAACTATAGTTTCCACTATAGACTAAAGCCCACACTTGAACAACACAGACTTTTAAAGTCTGCCTATTCTTTTCCATCTTCTAAAATGTATCAGGGTAGTCCAAACTAAATGCAGGATTATTTAATTTCCACATGAACTCTAGTATCTTTGGAGCATCAGATCTAGTGACAGTTCAAAACTAAAAATCTTCTTAGGCAACACCTCCGAACTGTAGGTATATCCCTCTAAGAGTATCAGTGACTGTAAGGTAAGAAGATATCAATTCCATATATCACAGTGTCAAATTACTCCTTCACAATTCTGTAAGTAAAGAGGTTCAATCACAAGCACTACACACACACACACACACACACCAATTATTGCTAATTAGCAATAAGCCTAACAGTTAACTTTTAGTTTTAACCTACATAAACAAAGCATTCAGCTTTGTAAAATACAAGTTATTAAATTTTACCCTCAGCAATTCTCAAAATGGCAGAATTCACCAGATCCACAGTGTCTAATATGGTAGCTACTTACTTATATAAACTTAAATTACCCCAACTTACATAAAATTAAAAATTCAGTTTCTCGGTTATGCTAGCCACTTTTCAAGTGCTCCGCATAAGACTAGGGGCTACCATATAGGACAGTGCAGAGTATACAACACTTTCTTCACTTCAAAAAGTTCTTTTGTACAGTGCACTTCTACAGGATATGCAGAATAGTCTAAAGATATATAAAACACAAACACATTCACAGTTTTGAAACTGTGGTTTCCACTACAGACTAAAGGCCACATGTGAAGAAAAATGAACCCAACAAATGCTTTTCAACCTAGGAGGACTGCAAGGAAGACTTTTCAGTGGGACCCAACAGAAGTGTAGACAAGGAACTCTGACATCTTTTACGTGATAAAGTGGTCAGTGGAAATAAAAGATTTGATAACTGCATACTCATTCTTGAATGTCCTCTTTTCCCTTTGATTTAGTTCTGATACATTTATTTGGGACTGACATGGTAGTGTCTCTAATCCTAGGTAGGGCTTCTGCTGCTCTATTTCAGATTACAAGGAAAGAAGCACTTTGAAAAAGAGAGGAGCCAAAATATAACAAGCCAAAAAGTACTTTAATTCGAAGTGTTTTAACAAGTTTAGATTTTAAAGAAATCCATCCTTCTTTCCTTATCAGGTTTATAATCTATTTAGTCAACAAGACATGCATAAAGACTTTGGTTAATGAAAACGATATACTGTTTTATTCAAAGCACTTAGGCTGTTTCCTCTCAATATAGGATTTAAAAACATTCTGTTGCTTTAAAGTTTGCTAAGGGACTCCTACTTTTGGTATGTTCTCACAATAGTTTTTAACGTCAACTGTCAAAATAAATTAGATGGCACCTGACAATCAGGCATGATTTACACAAATTTCACTGGAGTCAGCAGTCATTCCAGGGTCATGCCTCTATCCACTGCAGCTTCAAAGGCATCACTATTTGGATTTCTGTTTTACTGCTTCAGCTCTGGGTTTAGTGAGTTTTATCTGAATAACCTATCTGGCTATAGCAAAAAAGTTCTATTCATTTAAGTACATTAATTTCTTCATGATACAAGGCATTTTACAATCTATTGTAATTTCAAGTCACACATAGAACCCCTAACAAAAGAGGAAAAGAAGAAACTAGAATGCTGTGATATTCTATAGATGCAAAGTGGACAAAAAAATAAAACCTAATTTCCCTTAAAAATAATGCATAAATTTTAGTGCTTCTGAGAAAATGTCATAAAACAGGCCTGACGAGGATTTTCTAGTATCAGAAGTAATCCATAATAATTTTCTTTCATTTCATTCCCTTTCCTTACACCTCCAAAATTTCCCTGGCAAATCAACTGACCAGAGCTTATAAACTGGTAGGCAGTAACAAAAAAAAAAAAATTAAAAAAAAAAAAAGGCTCTTGGATTCTTGGCTATGATTTATGATAAATATTAAATGAAATAAATGTTAAGCTATGACCATTAACTATGGGCAAAGTTTCAGGTATCCAAAGTTTACTTTATTAATATTTCAATCACACTAAAAACATGACGAAGTTATGGAACTCATTAACAAAACTCCCACCCAAGAATGTGCAAAGATCCCTCAACCCTATTCTATACCCTTCCTTTCCCAAGGCCTATTACTTACTTTTCCAAGTTCTGTAAGTGTTCTCTGACTTTCTGTACCAGTCCCAGCTTGGTGTCATTAACCACAAAATCATCACAGCGATAACTGCAAGAAAAATATTAATCAATGTGTGCAAAGAGCTTGAGGAAACCACAGTAATGAAATCACTAAAAGGCCAGGCTACTGCCAAGATGATCACATGGCTTTGCGGCAGTTACTGTCGGTGGTAAATTTAAAGAGGACTTGGAATCCACAATGGAATGTTTCTTAAGAGCCTTTTTAAAAAGCCACGTAGGCAATGAGCACTAGCTTCTTTTCACGTTTTTACTCAAAAGCTCTTCAATTCCTCCTTCAAAAACAAAATAAGCTGCTACATGTGTTACATTCTTTATAGTGGTGCATAATACATGGAAAATAAAAAGCACCAAGTCGATTCACATAGCCTTAAGCCTAAAGCTTTCAGGTCATAGTCCCAGCTCAAAATAATAGGGAATTTGGGGGGAGAAGAGATTTAAATGAAGAGCAGGGAAAAGGTAATCAACCAATAGGGACAGTTAAATTTAAGGGAGAAAAAAAACCCTAAAAATAAAGCAATACATTTAAAGCAATTTAATTAAAATAAATTGAATTCAGACAGTTGAGAATAATCTTCATTCTGAGGTGTTAGAAAATGAAAGTATAAAATAGTGGCTACATCTTTTAGGAATCTGATAACTGCTCTGAAGAAAGATATTTAAGGTGTTCTTTAAAACTGATATTGTGTGTGGTTTTTTTAGCAAGTCAATAAGCAAATATAGGGACTCACGGGTAATAAACTTCACCTACATTAGCATTCAATTTTTTTCCTGGAATGAGGCCAATTTTAACAAAAACATCTTACAAACTAGTACCAATATATTATTTTGAATAGCAGCTTTGTATAAAACTACTTATTATAACTACCTAAGAATAATGACAGTAATGCTGCCATTCTGAGTAAATAAAACTTTGAATGCATAGCAATTAGTAAAAATTAGGTCATCTCTAGCAGAATCCAAAAACATTTCTTACATATCTGAAATCAGTCTATTAAAACATGAGAAGAAAATGGAGGAAAGTAACAGGGAGGAAAAAAAGTTACATGGAAAAGCATGCCTCCTAAAATCTTTTGTTTACAGAAGTTAAAATTTCGAGTGAATACTTTTGAAACTTTACCTAAAACCGTAATATATATGTAATTACTTAACACCCCTCGCCCATTAACTGAGTACCTACATTGTCAATCAAGTGTCTCTAAGGTATTCTCCAAGTTTCCTGACATTTTCACAAATAGTAGAAGCTATCTTTTACATCCTGGACTATTTCCCTATGATCAAAGTACCTGCAATGGCAGGAGAGTAATTATCAGTTTTATAAAATGTAAAATATTAAATTAGTGAAAAGATTTAATTCCTTGTTTCTTTTCAGCATAATGTTAAGAGAGTAAGGTCTACGCTGTAAATTTAAATTTAAGGCACTGGGTTCCTCCAAGAAGCTTAAAGCATTCACTGAGAGTAAAATTATGCTGCTATTCTTCCTCCTTTTCATTTTATGTTTGCATAAATTTATGCACGTATTACAGATAAAACAAGACTCAGTATTCAAAACAAGAACCAGGCTAAATGCTACTGTTCATCTGGGAAATTTAGATAACCTTTCATATATTTACAATTGAAAAGTGAACTCCTGAACCTCCACAAAAAAAGCTGTTACTTTGTTTAAACAAACTGTTTCCAATTAAATTAAGTAACTTTTTTTTTCTTAATAAAGTAATTCTTTTTGGAGCACCTGGGTGGCTCAGTTGGTTAAGCGTCTGACTCCTGATTTTGGCTTAAGTCACAATCTGAGCGTTGTGGGATTAAGCCCCTCCTCCGGCTACTCACTGGGCGTGGAGCCTGCTTGAGATTCTCTCCCTCTCCCTCTGCCCTGCCCTGTTGCTCTTTCTTAAAAAAAAAAAAAAAAAAAAAAAAAAAAAATTAAAAATAAATAAGTAATTCTTTTTGGTGTGATATGGATTTAGACAAGGATATAAAACATTTGTTAAAGTAACATTTTTCATATATTGAATATAGATTTATTTATGGTTTTGCTCCATTCTAAACTAATCTGGATTAACTGGATCTAGCTGCTTCATCTCTCTGAACTTACATCATTAAAGTAAATAAGCTGCTCTAGACTCTAGAGCTGTGCTAATGTAGCTGATGCCACTTAAGAAAATTGAATTTTAACTTTAAAAAAAAAATTCTGTTTGATACAAAATGTCACTTAACAACTAAAACAATAAAAAATATTTTTCCACTAAACACAATTTTATGGTTTTGACGAAGCTATATTTCGCTTTCATTATTATATCACCTAAGATGTACTGCGGTGTACATGATGGATCCACGTGTTACTTCTAGTATTACATAAGCATAAGCGTATCACCAATCTAGTCTGTGTCAACAGATGGGTTATTTTCCTATGCAACAATGCAGAACTACAATGTGTTTACTTGAATATTTTTTTTTCAAAGATTTTATTTATTTATTTGACAGACAGAGATCACAAGCAGGCGAGAGGCAGGCAGAGAGAGAAGAAGGGAAGCAAGCTCCCTGCTGAGCAGAGAGCCCAATGCGGGACTCAACCCCAGGACCCTAAGATCATGAGTCAGCTGCTCAAAATTAAGAGTCAGCTGCTCAACCAACTGAGCCACCGAAGGCAGCGGCTTAACCCACTGAGCCACCCAGGCACCCCTGTTTACTTGAATATTTTATGCAGACAGCAGAGTTACAGTGATAACTATGTAAATAGTAACTGGTAGTTAAGCTGAAATGCTTATTTTAATTGTAACACAAATTATTTTTCTAACTCAAAAATTATGAAAAAATTTTAACTTTCAAATGAAGGCACACTAATGAGGCAGTACCAAGTGGAGAAGGTTTATCACAAATTTTACAAAGGATGGCAATATGATTTTCTGTAGCAGAGAAAAATGAGTAAGTTGTATAAAAGAAGTTCTAAGATAATATTGAGTCATCTTCAGCAAATGCATATTCATTTAATAAGAAGTTGCTTTTCAAGAGTAAAAAAAATAAAGCAGCTAATGATATTTGAATAAACATTAAACAAAAAAAAATTGTTTCCATGATTATTAAAGGATCTGAGCTTATAATTCTGGCAAACTATAAAATGCCTGAGATTCTTGCTCAAGAAAAAGAACCATTTTTAGATGGAAAGATAAAAAATGTAATTATCATTTCAGTTAAGGGAATTAGGTTTTAAAATTTGAGGAAAAGATTAAAAAAGATATTTCACAAAACATGAACGATCTTAAATTGACCCACCAAGTGAGTGTCAGTGAATAAAAGACTTTTCTAATAATATTAAAGATCAATTCAACATCTGAAAAATTGCAAGTACTTTTATTTTTAGCTATAAATGAGCTTCACAAGAGATACTGACCAATTAACATTCTAGATATGTTGTGTCTCAAATTCTAAATTTACAAAGAAATGTCTACATCTAATCAATCTCAAGTTGTAGATACTATAGGTTTTAATCTTTTACATGTCACTTTCAGCTAGATAGGAAAAAGTTTCTATCAAGACAGACAACAGGGGAGCCTGGGTGGATCAGTTGGTTGAGGATCTGTCCTCAGTTAAGCGTCTGCCTTTGGCTCAGGTCATGATCCCAGGGTCTTGGGATTGAGCCTATCAAGCTCCCTGCTCAGTGGGGACCTGCTTCTCCCTCTCCCCTGCTTGTGCAGGTACATGCACTCACTCTCTCCATCTCTCTCTCTCTAAAATAAAGCTTAAAAAAAAAAAAAAGACAATGGGCCAGCTATGTGAGATCTAAAATCCAGATTTACTAGGCTTCCCTTATTATTATATTATATTATATTATATTATAACACATATTGAAAATATTTGTGTTCTGAAATAGACTGTATCATGGATGCAGTTATTAAAATTGTTCAGTATATATGTGTATATATATATGTATATATGTATAATTGCTATGAATCATTACCAGCTTATGAAAATTAAAAAATAGAAGATAAAAAAAAATTTTTAAAGAAGATAATGAATTTGATGACCATAATAATTCATGATAATGAATTAAACCATCTTTAATATTGTTAGAAAAGTTCTTTGCCAACGTTCACTGCTTGAGTTTGAGTCATGAAAGAGTTTTACAAAGATTTACTGTACTATTAACTCTAATGCAAGATTTTTTTAAAAAGATTTATTTGAGAGAAAGAGAGAGAATGCACGTGCCAGAGTGCAAGAGGAGAGGAAGAAAGATCCTTGAGCAGAATCCCCCGAGCGTTGAGCCTGACATGGGGCTGGATCCCAGGATCCTGAGATCATGACCTGAGCCAAAATCATGAGCCAAAATTAAGAGTCAGCTGCTCAACCAACTGAGCCACCAAGGCACCCCTCTTTTTTTCTTTCCTTTTTTTTCCCCCAATATTTTATTTTTAAGTAATCTCTACATCCAACGTGGGCCTCAAACTCACGACCCCAAGATCAAGAGTTGCACACTCCACCGAATGAGCCAGCTAGGCACCTCTGTCCCTCTAATTCAAGATTTTCTTGAAATGAAAGAACACCTGCCAATATTCAACAAATAGAAAACATCCGAGTATGAATTACATTTTTTTCTCCTATATCACAAGGCACATGAATGAGCTCAATTTAAAGCTCCAAGGAAAGGAAACATTTATTTGTAACCTGGCTAGACAGGTACAAGAACGTATGTTAAAATTAAAACTTTTAATAATATAAATCAATACTGATTTTACACATTTTTCAACATGAATAAATATGCAGACAATTTTAATTGTAATAGCATTATGTAAATAGCCTGTAAGGTCTGTGAGGAAACTGAAGACCATGTTGTTGATACAGATACAGAGTAGATTTTCAGTGTACATAGTGCCCCTCTGAATTAAATGTTAATAATATTGAGTTGTTACAAGAGTTAGTAGACTTACTTAAACGTAATTTTGAAACTGATACCGCTTTTGCTTCAGAGTCAAATCAGTTGTTCTAAAAAAGATTAGTCAGTTTTGTCAATACAGATGCAAATATTAAAGAAAAATGTATTTTTGGTACTTCATTCATTCACTGGAAAACTTCTAATCGTTTTTAGAATCTACTTTTTTAACTGTAATGTTTATGAATCTACACAGAAGTCAAGCGTTTCTAATGAAAGTTTAGTATCTGAATGGAGATGTGCTATAAGTGTAATAATATACACTGGATATGGAAAGTTTTATGTAAAAAGAGAATACAAACAACCTCTAATAGTTTTATATTGATTACATGTTGACATGATAGTATTTGCATAGATGGGTTAAAATATACAATTACCAGTTTCTTTTTGTTTTAATGTGACTATTAGAAAATTTAAAATTACTTAAACGATGTATTATTTTTGTTAGATAGCAGTGGCAATCTAAAGGGTATCTAAGTGGGGCGCCTGTGTGGCTCAGTGGGTTAAAGCCTCTGCCTTGGGCTCAGGCCATGATCTCAGGGTCCTGGGATCGAGCCCCACATCGGGCTCCCTGCTTGGCTGGGAGCCTGCTTCCCCCGCCCCACTGGCCTGCCTCTCTGCCTACTTGTGATCTCTGTCTGTAAAATAAATAAATAAAATCTTTAAAAAATAAAAATAAAAAAAATAAAGGGTATCTAGGACATTACCTGTTCTAATATTCTATAATATTACCCAATATCACAAAGGAATAACAAATTTAACTTTACCGAGCTGTAAGGAATCAATTTTGTTTTGCCTGGGTTATTTTTCACTGGTTTAAAAAAATTCATTAATGTTTTCACAACTGTCCCTATTTCTCAAGAGCCAATTTTAAGTTCTCTTACAGTCATTAAGAAGAATACCTATTTCTAAGACTTTAATTTCTATACTCTGAATTTACCATGCTATGCAAATATTATTTGACGACGATGATGATGATGACAATGACGTTAAAAGGAAAGCACCTACTTCTATGGGCCAAAACTTCTAAGACTGCCTGGCATGTGGTAGAGATCAATAAATCTTAGTTTCCTTCCTTTGTGTAACCAAGAGCTGCCTCACAGCATGGGCTTCTCTAGCTCTCTACAATCCCTTTTGATTTCTTCTTCCTCCCTGGCCAAGAGGTCAGAAGAAAATAAGTAGGAAAAGTCAAATATAAATGAGAGTTTAAATGTTGTCTGGTTGCCTTAGTCTTAGCTGAGACACTGTTTTCAAACTGGAAATTATCCCTCTAATACTGGTATTAAAAAGTCCCAAGGTAAACAGAAGGATTTAAAGTAAACAATTTCTAAAAATCTCTCTCTGGTTTACAACTGTGTTGAAGCCAATCAGTCAGAATTATACTTACCTATAATACCTGGGGAAAAAGGTACAGTTATTCTTTCCCTTCAAGAAGATTATGTCAGAATAAGATTAGTACAAAAAAGTATTTAACTTACAGGCTTGGTTTCAAAAGCTTATAGTATAGATTAGTCCTCTGAAACTGAGAATGGATTTCCCATTTTGAAATAAATGTTATTATAAAATATGGTTAAACATTGTAAGGTGAAAATACACCTGTTTCCCAAAATGTAGTTGAAATAATATTATAAAGAGTTGTACTCCTCTTTGACTTCTTTCTATAGTGCTGTCACTGAGAAACTGTGATAGGAGGAAGCTAGTCAGAGTTCAGATAATCTGATTAGTACTTTGCTAGGAGAGGAGGTCCAGGGTTTAGCATCTCATTCACATAGGACTTCACGTGTCTAACAAACAAGTCAAGAACTACCTATATTATACAACAAAATTTTAGGTTGTTAAATTTATACTTAAAGTTTTTGTTTAGGGACGCTTTGGCAGCTCAGTAGGTTAAACATCTGCCTTTGGCTCAGGTCATGATCCTAGTCATGATCCTAGCATCCTGAATCAAGTCCCATGTCAGGCTCCTTGTTCTGTGGGGAGCCTGCTTCTCCCTTCTCCTTTGCCTGCCCTTCCCCCTGCCTGTGCACACTCTCTGTCAAATAAATAAACAAAATCTTTTAAAAAAAATGTTTTTGTTTAGTGATTTTAGATGATTCTTCAAGTAAAGATGACCTCTACTTCTATAGACTACTTATCGGATAAGGAAAAGGTTCACTTTTCTTTTGAGAAAGAAAACAAAGAACTGTTTAAGAAAAGGTAAGTAATTTGAACATTAAAGACAAAAGAAAACACTCAAAATCATATCAGACAACATATTAGTGATGTCAAAGAAATAGGATATAAAAAAAGCAAGGTGTAGGAGGAGGATTGGTATCTTTCTTTACTTGAAACAAACCACACTATCATCTTGGCTATATGAAGATTAGTCTTAAATCCAAATTACTTGAGCCAAAACGATCTTAGCTTTAAATTAAGCTAATAGTTAATAAAGAAATTAAGCATACAGTATGGAATATACATGTACACTGGTGTTAAAAGAAAAATTAATTTATCACCTTGTGCTGAAAGAACATACCTCAAGTAGCAGATAAATTTTCATAAGAAACACAAGTTACTTACACTGCTATATAATCAGGGAGGTAAAAAGTGGATAAAATCACAGCTTTATTTCACATTGCGCTTACTCAAAAAAAGAACAAAATAAAATTATCCAATTCCTTGATTACATTGATTCTTTATGTATATACTTTTAGATTTTCACTATTTCTAATTTCTAACATCTAATTATGTCTAATCCTTTCTATTTTTCTGTCTATAATTTCCCCCAAACCCATCTTTTTTCTTCTCCAATTCAACTAACATTCTATTCTACATATTTTTTTTAAAAGATTTATTTATTTGACAGAGATCACAAGTAGGCGAGGGGCAGGTGGGACAGGGGGGTGGGGCGAAGCAGGCTCTCCGCTGAGCAAACAACCTGATGCGGGACTCAATCTCAGAACCCTGAGATCATTACCTGAGCTGAAGAAAAAGAGGCTTAACCCACTGAGCCACCCAGGTGCCCCTATTCTATAGTTATTTCCTTCAGTGTGTGATCTCCCTCACTCTACCCCCTTATATGGTGACATTCAGATCCATAGGTATCTATAGCTAAATTAAGGTATAGTATTTGATGGTTCCACAATATAGCTTTACTTATATTATCTTCTCTGTCTTCTGTATTACCTGCTTTATATTCAGATTTAAGCTGTCATCCTATTTACACCAACTCCTTTATCCATCCTCAATATTTTCCATGTGGCACCATTCACCTGTTTAATGGCAAAAACACTTCTCACTTGGATGCCTGGGTGGCTCAGTCAGTTAAGTGACCTACTCTTGGTTTCTGCTGGGGTGGTGATCCCAGGGTGGTGAGATCAAGCCTGACAGAGGGCTTTACCCTCTGGATGGAGTAGGCTTGGGATTCTCTCCCTTTCCCTCTGCTCTTTCCGCTGCTCAAGCTTGTGTGCCTGCGTTCATGCACGCTCTTTTTCTCAAATAAAATCGTTGAAAAATTCCTCACTTGGTCATCCCCATCTGTGCTTTCTTTCCCATTTTCCAAAAATGAAAACATACAGCATGACTTAATCATTCTCTTATCCTAAAATTTAATATGGGTTTACTCTTTTTAAATTCGAATTTTAGAAACACTTGTTTCCTAGTTTTTCCCCTGCACTGCATAACCCTCCCAATTCTAAAATATAAAACACTACTCTATTAAGAAGAAATCTTCAAATTAGATTCATGAGGCACCTAATCAGATTAAAAAGCAAACCAAAGAACTGAGCATCCACTACCCCCAACATATTTATACATGCTTCTATGTAAGACTTCATACATAAGTAAATCTAAATTAATGTGTACAATATTAAAAAAAAAAGAAACATCTTAAAAGAATAAGCTAGAGATGACATAAACTATTTGAAAATGTCCTATTCAGGACATCTTCACACTATGATTTAATAAATATCTCAAAGTATAATATACACATAGGGTGAGATACGACATTAATCATAATAGATATAAATTCATTTCTTATAGCTTCAGCTTTTTATCCAGGTTATCAAATCTGACTAGTCTGTGTTTTAAGATTTTATTTATTTATTTGACAAAGAGAGATCACAAGTAGGCAGAGAGGCAGGCAGAGAGAGAGAGGGAAACAGGCTCTCTGCAGAGCAGTCCCAGGACCCTGATATCATGACCTGAGCTGAAGGCAGAGGCTTAACTC
Organism: Mustela putorius furo; assembly: GCF_011764305.1. Lineage (NCBI taxonomy): Eukaryota > Metazoa > Chordata > Mammalia > Carnivora > Mustelidae > Mustela > Mustela putorius. The sequence continues at coordinate 7,319,369 of NW_025422045.1, read as the reverse complement.
ACTGAGCCACCCAGGTGCCCCTAGTCTGTGTTTTCATTAAATAGCCAATATTTTTATCTTGTCATGTGTTTAATGAGATCAGAGTAGGAAAGCCTGTCACCGGTATTTGTGTTCTTTTATTATCTTATAGGGCTTGTTTGGTAAAAATCTTTTGTATTAAAAAAAACAACTTTTTTAAAAGATTTTATTTATTTGACAGAGAGAGCGAACGAGAGGGAGAGTACGAGCAAGGGGAGGAGTAGAGGGAGAAGGAGAAGTAGGCACTTAACCAACTGAGCCACCCACGCACCTCCAAAAAACCTTTTTTTTTAAAAGTAGGATCCATGCCTAGCGTGGAGCCTAACACAGGGCTTGAACTCATGGTCAAGACCTCAGTTGAGATCGAGAGTCAGATGCTTAACCAACTGAGCCACCCAGGTATCCCTACAAAGTGATCTTTAAACAGTAAACTGTATATAACACTAATAAACAAAATCCTCTCAAAACAAAATGAAAACTTTTACACAAAAAGTACCCTTCAAGAAGGGCAATGGCAGAGCCATCATTACGTTTTAAATTCCTTTTCATTCCCCTGTAATACTGTGACATTCGGAGGCAAATTTGACCTCTAGTTTTATTACAAAACCTACGATCACAGGGGAAAAAAAAAAAAAGCTTGTATTCTAGTGACTTCATCTTTTCAAACCAAGGAAAGTTAAAACCCAAAAGAACTTACACAGCAAGCTTATTTTAAATTCTCTTTTATTAAATTCTGATGTATTGCCATCAAATAAGCCAATTTTGGGAAATTTGAAGAACACCTGCAGAGAAAACCTATATCCTTTGTTAAAAACAGACAAGTACTAGCTTATTAAGGAAGAGCCTTTCATGTTTTCAAACCACCTCTATTGAAAAAGTTCTTTTTAAACTTCAAAAATACTGTATTTAAATAAACAAAACCCTTCCTGTTCTCTAATCTTTAAAACACTGAAAACTCATACCAAATTGTTTATAAAGATAGTCTAAAGATTTTCCCCTTTCTACTTTATTTTTTCTTTTTTTGAGACAGTGGACAAGCATGTGTGCACACATGTGAACAAGGGCGGGGGGGAGAAAGAACCCATTGCAGAGCCCAACATAGGCTCAAACTCACGACCCTAACCTGAGCTGAAATCAAAAGCTCCATGTTTAATCCAGTGAGCCACCCAAGCACGTCACTTGTTTTTTACCTTTTTCCCCTCCTTTTCAATATTTAATCATAATTTCCCTTGAAAATGATTTGGAATCAATTTAAGTCCACAAATAAGAACTTTATTTTTATTAGTTTTAGTCAAAACTGGTTATTTGTTAGAGGTGTTTAAAATCTGAAATGCTGGGGCACCTTATGGCAGTCAGTTAAGCATGTGACTCTTGGTTTCAACTCAGGTTGTGATCTCAGGGTCTCAGGACTGAACACCGTATGGGGCTCATCTACTTGAGCTTCTCCCTCTTCTTCTGCTTTTCTATCTCCCAAACCCCCAACCCACCACACTCTAAAATAAATATGTTTTTTAAAAATGTGAAATATAAGTCTTTTTTCTAAACAAATTGATCCACATCTCATGTTTCCTTGTTTGATTAAAACATTACCCTGCCTAGTAGTTTAGTTTTATATTTTTCATTTTAGCGGCACCTGGGTGGCTCAGTGGGTTGAGCCTCTGCCTTTGGCTCAGTTTATGATCTCAGGGTCCTCGGATCAAGCCCCACATTGAGTTCTTTGCTGGGCAGGGAGCCTGCATCCCCCTCTCTGCCTGCCTCTCTGCCTACCTGTGATCTCTCTCTGTGTGTCAAATAAATAAATATAATCTTTAAGAATATATAAAATTTTTTTTCATTTTGTTTTATTTTCTTTTAATATTCCTTTAATATTTTTGCATTATCAGAAATTCGGTTACTACTGATAAGGATCAGAGTTGACAAGACTATGTCAGATATCAAAAGTTATCTGTTCAGCATTTTAAAACTGTTAATTCCAAATGCCTATTTACATAAGAAATCAAATAAAAGTTCCTAAATTTAATCATAGTTTATTTTTGATACAGTAATGTATACCGTATACAATTCCATTTTTACTGACTGGAGAGAGAAGCTGGGGTGGGAGGAAAGGAAATATCACTTAACACATAATAAAAGTGAACACTAGCCCTTGTGTGAACATCTTGGGGAGATTTTCATTTTTATAGAAATCTTCACTTACCTCTAAGCTCAAGCTGACTTAGCTCCTAAAGAAGTAGGTTTGTGTCAAATCAGAATTACTCCTTTTGGTGTTGTTTTCCTTCTTTTGAAACAGTGACCCAGTTTATGTTGTTCTGTTTGGTTAATATGTGCTTCTTCCAGATGTCCTGTTCATGTGAGAAGTGAAGGGAACTGCTTTACAGCAGAGTGTCCCTCTTGGGAGGTAAGTGAAATAGCTCACACAAGCTACAATTTACATCTTCTTCAAGAAAGATGGTCTGTGGTTCCTCAGTCCTCCAAGATGATCAGAGGAAAAGTATTATAGATTTGGTGTAACCTTCCCCATTTTTGGAAGATACATAAAATACAATCTTTCCAACAATAAAATATATTGCCTACTCTGCACCAGACATTGAGTACTATGGAAGATATCATCTGACATACGGTTCCTGCAGTCCACAAGGACATTTACGAATAACCTAATGTTCAGCAGGAAATTACAAGTATCCTAAGAACTATGAGTTTAGGAGAGATTACATCCAGCTACAAGTGAAGCTCAGAGTGGGGACAAGTTCAGTGGTAACTTCACAAAGGATATGCTAAGATAGGACAGGGCAGGGACTCTTGGAAAGGGGAAAAAAGGATAAACTATAAGCCTCAGAGCATGTTTCAACCTCTTTAGGGCAGAGAGCATGTGGAAAAGGAGCTTTAACAATACCTGAAGTCAAAAGATTTTGACTACAAGCATAACAATAATCAAATAGGTCAAAACTAATGCACCAATATTTTACCTCTGAAGCAAATCACTGAGTCTAACCATAAGAAACTTATGTGCAAGGAAACTTGATAAACTGAATTAAGTGAAATTACTGAAGCATACTAGAAAACAACACACACAAATTCATACAGAAGAAGAAATCTTTTTTCATTTTGGTTTTTTTTTTATCATGCTGAGGTGTGAGGAAAATGTTAATTTAGACTACACCTTTATTAATTTGTAATTATCATAGATTTCTTTTAAGGCATCAGTGTAATGCTACATGGTGATTCCCTGGGCATTTTGTTCTTAAACCTACATATGACACAGTAATGTGACCAGCTGCAGTTCCCTTCCTGCATTTCAGAAGCTCTGAGTGCCCAAACATTTGCCCCTCTATATAACTTCACACAAAAGATGCAGTTGCCCAAGAAGCCTCCACCATGGTATGTACTCCCCAAAGTCCAAGATCTGCCATTTAATTACAATTCAGCCATGAAACCTCAAGTACTTTAGCATATTATACCAACATAAAACAAATCAAATTCCAATCCTAGTTAATAAAGGTACTCCTACAAAATGCAAAAAGTATATTCTTATAAATGAAGAACTGAAGTATGTAACCTATAGTTTTAAAGAGACATATTCTACTCCATTAAGATAAGTTTTAAAATTTCCTAAAAGAGTTACTATTTCCTCATAATCTTACCAATTGGAAGAAAACCCAAATGAAAACTTGTTATAGCACACAGAGATTTAACTGTATTTCCAAACTTACCCATTTAGCAATTGCTAACTGCTAATGCTAACTGCTAACTGCTAACTGAAAATCAAGAATGAATGTTTTCAACGTCTGGTACATACAGGCTGACATGACTTACAACAATGATTGTGAATTATACCTAAAGAATGATCTTAAATTCTGATCTCTAAAAGTTAAGTCTTAAAGAAACATATGGTTCTGTCAGTTAGGTAGCTCTGTCATTCTAGTATGTAAGTTTCCTAAGGGAAAGAGGGAAAAACTAATGAGAACACTTTAATGCTTACCTTTCATAGGAAGTAGCATTTTACAAGAGGAAATAACAGCAAACTGAGCACTAGCCTGTGTGTGAAAATCTTGGGAAGATTTTCATTTTTATTGAAAAAAAAAAATCTACCTCTAGCTTCTCTCTCTTCCAGGTCTGCACATCTCTCACTGAAAGAGTAGTGGTTTGAATGACTAAACCTTAAGGTATTTCATTCAAAAGCCACAAAGTAATAATGTTAAATTTGCAAAAATTTTAAAATAGGAAGGCACTCTTTCTTCCTTTTGATGGACATTTTTCTATAATACAACAATCAACTAAGAATGATGTAGAAAAGATTAGCATAAAACTCCAGTAGAGTGTAAATCAAAAGTGATCTTTAGATTTTAAATCCCCATTCCTGTCCCGTACTGCTTTCATATGACATTTAAGGGTTGGATGGTCAAAAAGGATCTCCAAAGGGATCTTTTAAATGACTTTTTTTCCCTTCAATGCCAAAAACCTTTTTAATTGAGAGTAAACGCTTTAAAGCAAGTAAAGAATTATCTGTCACAATTTACTAGTCAAGGAAAAAAATTTGCTTCACACTGAAGTTAAAACTGCAAGAAACACTGACCATCTAAGCATAGCAAATGAATATGAATTATTTAACATTACTATAACCTAAATAATCTAGTTCTAAGTAGTCACAAAAATCAATGCTTATTTCATTGTCATTTATACAAAACAGACATATATTATATTACAAAGAGAGAATAGGGCCTCCAATCTCCTTTTAAAGGATGTGATACTTTAAATTAAAAAAAAAAAAAAAAGCCTGAAAAGCTACACATGAAATTCTTAATCTACAGAGGAGAACAGAGGATCTGTGCTGGGAGAAGGGAGATTGTCAAAACAGTTTTTTAAACCAAGAAGTTACATTTTCAAGATTATATAACAAATTGTTAACTGGACAGTAAAAACATGGGCTTAGGCTTTTGTTTTGTTTTGAATACAAGTGTTTATCTTATTATTCTTCAATTAAAAACAAAATAAGAAAAGAAAAATAATTATAAAGAACCACAAAGAAATACTTTTCATTGCCCTGAAGCTTATCAGGATGAACAGGGAACAGAGGGGTGGGAAAGAGGAGGCCCAGAAGTTGAAGGGAACAATGCCCAGTAAAATCTGAATGAATAAGGACAGGCTTTCCTGATGGCTCCAATGCCCTATGCATCCTAACGAAACTAAAAGGAGGTAATGGCAGTAGCAAAAGGTTTAGAGATTGATAGGGGAGGACAAAGAGTGAGGAAAATGCAAAAACACTTGCACACACTGAGTAAGAAATATCATCTCCAGAAAATATTAATACTTACCAGTATGTACTGTAGCTACTGCAATCCATACATACTGTATGCTGAGGTTTATCTTGCTTTTCTGATTTCTTATGATTAGTTAAGGGTACTTGTGCATCTTCATAATGTTTTTTTGCATGGCCATTCACATACCTTACAAAAACCAAATAAAATTTTATTTTAATCTACATATTGCTTTGGAAGTTAACACATGATAATAAAATGAGAATGAGAAAGAATTCCTCCTTATAAGAGCATTCAGTCCTATAAAGAGCATTCAATTAGTTAGTGATTAAGTGGAGTGCTTAAAATATGCTTTTTTGCAATCAAACATGACAGTCGACTTTTAATTATACAGAAGATTAGGGCCAGGCAAGGAAAGGCTCATCTATGCAAATCAGTTTCAATATCACAGATATTATCACTTATCAATCCCTTTGCTGATAGCTTTTTTCCTTTTTTTAAGATTTTCTCAGACTGCTAACCAACTCAGGCTATTCTCAAAGGCAAGATTTGAAAACTAAATCACTCTTAGACTGCACTTGGGCTGCTGTGCTTAATATAAAAGGAGAAAGTCAGATAAGGAAACAGGCATAATCTTCTCTTTCTCATCAATATAGCTTTAGATATTTTATTCAACTGCCTAAATAATTATCTCCACTCATATGGAAACACATTTGTTTAGAAACATACAAAGTACAAATCATCTTAAGCTTATATAAACTATTTCTTTACATGGACAAAGATAATCAAAGGTTGACTCTATTCATAACAATTTTCTAACACTTTCCAACTAGACTTAATAAATCAGTACATTACAGAAAGCAGAAGGAAACTGAAATAATGCACAGGGCATACACCCAAGTTCCTCTAAACCTCCACTTAATTACTGTATGATGTTGTAACTGGCCAGTACTGTGAAGACCCTTATAAAACAGAACTTCCCAGTTCCTAGAAAGTAGTAAATTTACAGACGGCAAAACCTTATTGAAAAGTCAGTCAAAACAAATGTTGGTCAAATGGTACCAAAATAAACATAGAGAGTTAAAGTTTTGTCATGAGGCACCTTCATTAGACCAGGAGCAACACTCACCTTGGGGAAAGCAGAACATCTGGGGTAAATAGGGAAGACAAACTTCAGGCTCAGCCTCGGCCCTAGGAAAGCTGGAAGCATCAGAGGCAATACTAACCTCAACTTAGATTTTGATCATATTTTTCCCCATTTTATTCACTATAGTAAACATAACGAAAAACCATGTGTATATGGATCCTCTGTCCACAAAAGTAAACTAAAATCAATTTTAAAATAAAATAATGGTTAAGAGTATAAACCCAAAAATTACACTGCCTGGGTTCAAAAGTAGCTTTGCACTTACATTTTCTCATCTGTAAGATGGAGATAATAGTACTTAGACTTCATGAGTTCTTAGCTGATTAAATTAAGAAATTCATGGATCTGAATGCATAAATGAATGAATGGATGTTGGTAATTATTTTACTCACGTATTCCTTTATATGCTTAATTACTATTTATTCAGAATTTGTACAATATAATTGTTTAGGAAGTGGTCATATTAAGCACATGTAGGTCAAGAAACACCCAAAACATAATTTAAAAGGTAAACTCCAAGGCATTGTGTAGGTTCCATATCTAATCAGCTCAATTTCCTATGCTTATATAATTCATACTGTGCCATGAGAAACAAAAGTAGTAATTATAATGAGCACCTTCAAAATCAAAGAAAAAGCAATACTAAATGATATAATCATAAGGCATCACTACTCTCAGGTCTTCAAAAACTGATCATCTGTACATAGTACATAGAGGTCATTTAATCACCACACTATAGTCTCAATGTACTAGATGTTTATTGTAAGCATTGTAAGCAAGAAGTATATTACTGTTGATATTAATATTATATTATTGCTGATAATTAATATTATATTACTGCAATGTTTTGGCCAATATTCAAATATACCACTCAGAAGTTACCAATTATGTATAAACTGGATAAATATTTCCCTCATCTAATTTTAGATTTTAACTGAACAATTTGGTCTAAAAAGGAAAACCATCAATATATATGCCACAGATTTCTAACCACAATCATAAGAATTTGAAAAATAAATGGGATGATGTTGTGAAGGCTGATGGAATATACAACCCAAATATGCTACTGATAAATTGAAGGAATATTCAGCTTAAGACTTTCTGCAGGAAACTGGTCTACAATTACTGAAAAATCAGAATCCCTGGCAATCAACATCCAGGATCACATGAAAAAAGAAAATTAATCAATCAGCTATGTAAAAAGAAGATCCAAATACAAGCTACTCTCACTGTTTAATCTACTTAATCATATTTCTCTGAAACTATGCTGAATTTCTAAACTTAAGACTGCTTACAATTGGTAACAGACTACCTGCAGAGTCTAGAAATTTTTCAATTTATTTTTCCAAAACCTACTTAGAGAACTATTTGCCCCTTGCTATTAAGAACATTAACCTCTCCAATTTTTGAGAGTCTGTAAGGTCTTTTTGTTAACATAGGACCTTCAAGATTTAGGTCGTAGAGCACTATGAGACAACTAGAGAACAGAACTATATAAATTTTATTGCATTATAATTCTCACCTCTCAAAATCTAGGAGAGGAATCTGTCTCTTCAAATGCAGAATTTAAGTGCTTCTACTTGTCTTCTTTTAAAAAAAAAAAAATGTTATCTGTACAAAGTATTTTCAGGTTCCCCAAATCCTAGAGATTTCAAAGCCACAACAGCCACAATTAGGATATACAGTTAACATTTTACAAAGGTACTTTTAAGTGTACATGGAAAAAAATACTCAATTCCATGACTCAAAATGTGAAAAATCAAAAGTTAACTGAACACAGATGCTTTATTCATGCAATGAGGGTTTAAAAATAATGGGGAAATAGTCCTAACAAATACAATGTAGATTTCAGCGTGTGTGACAGTTTGATTTCCTATTCTCTTGCTGCTAAGCTATTAACTTCTAAGTAAATTCAAAGTGGATTTTCTAAGTTAAAAGAGCAATAGAAATAAACGTGCTGTCAAGCTGAAAGAATGCAAAGGTTGAGGGGCTCCTGGGTGGCTCAGTCGTTAAGCGGCTGCCTTCAGCTCAGGTCAGGATCCCAGGGTCCTGGGATGGAGCCCTGCCTTGGGCTCCCTGCTCAGTGAGAAGCCTGCTTCTCCCTCTCCCACTCCCCCTCCCTTGTGTTCCCTCTCTCCCTGTCTCTCTGTCAAATAAACAAAATCTTTTAAAAAAGAAAAAAGAATGCAAAGGTTGATTTTTGGGTTTGAGTTTGAAGAAAAAAGTTACTAAAGTATTTATGTAACATCATTTTGAAGCCAAGAAAGGGGAGGAAATGCTCAGGCTTGAACAAGATTTGGGGGGTAGGAGATGTTAAGGCCCTGAAAACAAAAATGTCTTAATGAACAATGAAACATTTGGTACATTTTAGGCAGCAATAGATAATGAACTCTATTAACAAGATCATTTTCCAGGGAATTCCTGTATCTATAAACATTCTGTTGTTTTGTTTTAAGAATGATGTGATATCTGGAATTTGATTCAGAAATCAGTACAGTATAGGTAATAGGTGAAACAAGTTTGGCAAGGTATTAATCACTGTTGAAGCTGGGTGATGAAAATCATGGGGTTCAATTATATTATCTCTATACTTTTGTATATGCTTAAATTTACCCTATTAAAAAGTTTAACAAACAACCATAATGTAAACTTTTATTTAAAGAATTCAAAGTTTCCTCATTTCATCTTTTCAATCAAATATTACTAGATTATCTGATCATCAAAATTAATTCTTCTGAGTACCAATATAAAGGTTTTTCCCCCTAGATTTTTCTCTGTTGTAACACTGAGCAAACAAACTATTGGGAAAGGGAAGACTTTCAGAGAATTACATACAATAATTAAGCAATGGTGCTAGTAAATCCAAGTCACTAAAACTTTGACATAAAGCTTAAAGGCAAATTGAAAAAAGCAAGTAGGGTAGTGAAGTAATGTCACCTACCTTCCACAATGGACACTTGAACAAGTCAAACAGACCCAGGGGCTTTTGTTGGAGCGGCACACTAATAAAAAGAAAAATACACAATATACCAATTGTATCATGTTACTTCCCAGTTTCTCCCCTAATCTGTAATATCATATCCTGTGATTAAGTTATAAATTCCATGGCTGCTTAGGTGTACTGAAATCACAAATCTCTGCTTTGTGAGTGCATTTACACAGAAAGGCTGCCTAATTAAAGTTATATTAAAAGAACTGAAATGCATGTCCACAACGGCTGCTCATTTTAATTGTTGGCTCAACTCAAATACTTCAACCACAAGTTAAACACATACACACTTTTTTCTTTTATTACTTATTTCTTTTTGCCATGGTCTCCAACAAGCTAATGACAGTCTATTTTCTCTTAAAAACATTTTTTTAAGTCGAATTTTTTAATCACACGTCTTTGCCAGGCAGATTATATACTATTATAAATGACAACTTTTTCAGTTTACTTAATGAGAGGCATAACCTAAAGATACAATTAGGAAAACTAAATCCAGTTCTTCCCAAATTTACGTCTTGCTTGCATGAAATACAATTCTAAATTTGACAACTGCATTTAATTCTTGCTGAGGATATAACCAAGACATTAATTATTTTAGTTTTAGTATTACAGGGATGAGGCAGATAAGAAAGGAATGAAAACTTAAAAAATATTGATTATAATTCTGCTTGCAGTTTACTCATTCAACCTAAAAAAAAAAAGCCCAATAAATATAGGAATGATTTTCAAAAGGGAAGGGACATAAAAATCACCTGAAAAGCTATTTCAAAACATGTATGTTCTACTCAGGCAAGATATCTACATTGGGATCGGGACAGAGGACAAAGAACATGTGTATTTTGGGAAAAGTAGCTTCCCCAGTGACTACCTAATACAACGCCCTAAGAACCACAAGTCCACATATGAGGGGTATGGGAGAGGCACCACAACACAACCATAAATTCAGGAGTATAATAAATTCACTACCTGGCATGTAGTATGTGCTCAATAAACACTTGTTGAAATTTCAAATTTCCTAGTTTCCTAGTTTAAGACACCAAGCTCTTCCAAGTTCTGGTCCCTACTATACTGCTCTTGCCTTACAGGCCTTTCTCCCTGTAAGAAAAATTAACCAAAATTGGAAATAAGGTTCATCAAGAACTGTAAGCCCTTTTAATGTATAATGAAACATTGTTTAATAGGTCCTCCCAAATATATTTAATTATAGTTTTATCTGTTTACCTTTGATTAGGACCCAAATTCTATGAAGTTAATAGGTTTTTGGGGTTTTTTTACAGATTTTTATTTGGTAGAGATAATATCTCTCCAGCACCCTCCAAAGGTAATGGTTTTACCACCCAGTAGGTCATTAACCAATTTTATATTGAGTTTATTCATTTCAATGTTCTTTCTTCAATACCTGCATTCACTCAATTCCTCATATGCTTTTAGAATCAGCTTTAACATCCTGCTGGTTTCCTCATTAATGAGTTAAATAAATCTCTGACATACATTCATTCTGTATTTGTCTGGGAGGGAAGAGGTGGGCAAGGAAAACTAGGAAAGCACAATGATACACAGCCCAAGAGATGCTGCCTGTCTGGCCAGCGAAGGGCCCTATTTTTTTTTATTTTTTTTTTATTTTTTTTGACAGAGAGGTCACAAGTAGGCAGAGAGGCAGGCAGAGAGAGAGAGAGAGAGGGAAGCAGGCTCCCTGCCGAGCAGAGAGCCCAATATGGGGCTCCATCCCAGAACCCTGGGATCATGACCTGAGCCGAAGGCAGAGGCTTTAACCCACTGAGCCACCCAGGCGCCCCTCTAACTATTTTTGAATATGAAAATTGCATGGTAAAATTCCCTTCTGGCAAGCCAGGGTCCTACCTGTCCTTAGTATATTCACACATTTACATTAACTGCCGGAGTCATCCTGAAGGCATTTGAGTTTTTTACTCAATTGGGTCCAGTTTTATTATATTTGCATGTAAGCTACATGACTGAAAGGCTAAGAACACCTTCCAAACTGCTAAAAACAATTATTATAAGCAGGTACAAGAAAAGACCATATGTGAGAGGAGACTGTTGGCTTTTTATTTGTACACCCCTGTGGTATTTGACTTATACTAACAAGAATGTGATTTTTTTTACAGAGGAGCACAGAGGAAGGGAAGGAAAAATAAAACAAGACAAAATCACAGAGGGAGACAAAACATAGGAGACTCTTAATCATAGGAAACAAACTAAAGGTTGCAGGTGGTGGACATTAAGGAGGGCATGTGATGTAATGAGAACTGGGTATTATAAAAGATTATGAATCACTGACCTCTACCTCTGAGACCAGTAATACATTATATGTTAATTAACTAAATTAATGAATTGAATTAAAAGTTTTAAAGAAATATAATGTTTTATAGTTTAAAAAGAAAGTTCTATAAAGTATATTTAAAAAAATAAATTAGAGGGCGCCTGGGTGGCTCAGTGGGTTGGGCCGCTGCCTTCGGCTCAGGTCATGATCTCCGGGTCCTGGGCTCAAGTCCCGCATCGGGCTCTCTGCTCAGCAGGGAGCCCGCTTCCTCCTCTCTCTCTCTCTCTCTTCCTGCCTCTCTGCCTACTGTGATCTCTGTCAAATAAATAAATAAAATCTTTTTAAAAATAAATAAATAAGTAAATAAATAAGAACACATTTTATTTGAAATAGGTATTCACAGTTTGAGATAATTTGGAGGACTGAAAAGAATATTATTGTTTTGTTTCTCCAACAAATCTTTTTTTCTCTAAGGAACGCCATAATTCAATCTGGAAAAAAAAGCTGTTGAAGTTTAATATTAACCTGAAATAAAGAATTACATTACAATAGTAAGTTTAGGTTCAAGTTTTTAACTATCTAGAGTTTGTTTTCATTTTAATTAAGGAAGATTTTTTTTCCTCCTTTAAATGAGAAAAAGAAAATCTAGAGCAAAATCACTACTACTTTGGTGTGTTTTCTACCAAGTGTTCTTTTGTTCCCCCTTATAGTTAGAAAAATACAACACATACCACATACAATTTCATTATCTAATTTCTCTACTACCAATATATTATTTTTTAAAAGATTTTATTTACTTACTTATTTGAAATAGAGGAAAAAGAGAGAGCAAGCACTAGTGGGGGGCAGAGAAAGAGGGAAGAGAATCTCTACTGAGCAGAGAGCCCAATGCAGCTAGATGCTAAGCTCAGTCCCACGACCCCAAGATCATGACCTGAGCTGAAGGCAGATGTTCAATCAACTGAGCCACCTAGGAGTCCCTCCACTGTCAGTATATTAAATGCATTTCTGCATGTTATTGAATTTAGAACAGTGTACTCTATATTTAGTCTTATAATATCTCAGTTGCCTCAAAAAGTTTGATTAATTTTTAATTTCTCAATTTCAAATTTTAAAATGGCACCGTGAGGTTGAGGGGAGAAAAAATTGGGGAATAATGGCTTGATAGGTATAGGGTTTATTTGGGGATGATGAAAGTGTCTTACAACTAGACAGAGGTGGTTGTAGATGTACTAAATGCCACTGAACTGTCCACTTGAAAATGGTTAATTTTATGTTTTATGAATTTTACTTCAATAAAATAAGTAGTTAAATGAACAGGTACTTTAGACAGGCATGAAAAAAGAGAGTAAAAGGGAAAAAGTATTGACTTTTAAAAACATGCAAACAAGTGACTGCGCCTTTTAGTAAATCTCAAAAGTTCCCTTTCTGAGTTAAGAAACCGGACTTCTTCTATCATGAATATTTATAATAAGAAAGTTAAAAATATGTGATAGGACAGTTGGTCTTGGCTATTTAAATGACAGTACTTTCTGAGAGCTTAATACTTTTAATACCAGAAAGACATGTGAAAGCTAAAAAGCTACATAGAATAGGATATGATACATAGAATAGGGTATAATGAGGCATTCTGAAGCCACTTAATTGTACTGCATTGGGGAATATTCACCTTATTCAAATTAAGAACCTTTGATGTACTCAAAACAATATAAAATAGGATGAAAAATATTGGCTTTATTCAGTTATTGTTAATATTCAATTATTGTTAAGAACAGAACAGGGCAGGGTGCCTGGGTGGCTCAGTGGGTTAAGCCTCTGCCTTTGGCTCAGGTCATGATCTCAGGGTCCTGGGATCGAGCCCCACCTCGGCTCTCTGCTCAGTGGGGAGCCGGTTTCCTTCTCTCTGCCTGCCTCTCTCCCTACTTGTGATCTCTCTCTGTCAAATAAATAAATAAAATCTTAAAGAAAAAAAAAAAGAACAGAACAGGACATAACATGAATAAAAGACTATCATAAATAATCTTAAAATTATTCATTTTATCACCTAAGGGGCACTCTCTTATAAAAGGTAGTCTCAATTTATACGAAGATGAGTTTCAAAGGTTTATCTGTAGGATGAACATATTTCCCATGGAAACAGCATTAGAGGTTTCCAGGCTCTTCTATAAAACTCTATGTGAACTGTAACGTAACTAACTAAAATGTATAGCTGACCCTGGAACAATGGAGGGTTTAGGAGTCCCAACCCCCGCAGAGTTAAAAATCCACATATAACTTCTGACTCCCCCAAAACTCAACTACTAATAGCCTGTTGTTGACCAGAAGATTTACTGATAACATAAATAGTCCACTGATACATATTTTGTATGTTATATGTATTAGATATCATATTCTTAGAATATAGTAAGCTAGAGAAAAGAAGGTATTAGGAAAATCCTAAGGAAAAGAAAATACATTTACAGTATTGCACTATATTAATTGAAAAAAATCCACATATAAGTAGACCCATATAGTTCAAACCTGTATTAAGGGTCAACTGTGTATATGTATTTTTTTTAAAACCACACATGGTCAATAAAAATGTTTTTAAGCTTTCCGGTAAAATATAAAAATATTAAGCTGAAGGTTTTTTTGTGTTTTTTTTTTTAATGTTAAATGTTAGAACTTGACAGAAAGAATTATAAGGATGGGAACTTAGAGAAGTTCAAAAAGATAAGTCTAGGGGCACCCGGGTGGCTCAGTCATTAACCGTCTGCCTTCAGCTCAGGTCATAATCCCAGGGTCCTAGATCGAGCCCTGCATTGGGCTTTCTGCTCAGTGGGAAGCCTGCTTCTCCTTCTCCCACTCCCCCTGGTTGTGTTCCTTCTCTCTCTCTGTCAAATAAATAAATAAAATCTTTAAAGAAAAAAAAGGTAAGTCTAAGAACTTATTAGGGCTCTTTTTATTAGACTTAATCACACTTCAAGGTGATGGTCACAGCAAGAAAGCTGGGCAGTGTATTTCTCATACTGTTACACTTGGCCACAACAGGATCACTGGATCTCATAAACAGAGTTTTGCCTTTTACTTAGAATATGTTGCCAAAGTTACTCTTTTTTCCAGCAATCTCTCCCATTTGCTTTGATTCTTCCAACCACAAACTCAGTGTCCCTTTTCTAAGCTCAGGCATCTCAGCCCAGAAGTTGGTACTAACTAGGCTCCTTCTACTCTCCTCCTTCTGCTATGGCCTTAGAACCATCCTCTGGCCCTGTTCTCACCTCAGCCACCAGGTCTGCAATTTGGCAACAGGGCCTTTTTGGAGGAAGAGGAGAGTCTTGATCCTCTCCTGAACTAGAGCCCACCTTTGAGAAGGTAGAGACAGTAACACATATGGTGGGCAGGGGAGAGAGATGGAAGAGCACCAGCCTCTAAATCATGCTAATGCCATGAATTCCTCCTAAAGTCCCTAAAGCTTTAACTCGCCTAGAAACCAGGAAGTGAGAATTGACAGGGCACAGAGGTAGAGGGAAGGTATCCAAATGATCTACAGACCAAAGTGGTTTTATTCCTTACTATTTTTCTAAAAGGAATGGCAGTATACTCCTTTTATCAAGAGATAAGAAAGACTGCAAACTAGGGAATCTGTGTGTACCAGGGCCTATTTACACACAGATGTTTTCACATTGCGTTCAAAAGACAAAGAGTTCATAGGAGAAAACAGCATCTACACTTTCCACCTAACCACTAGTCTTCAATCCCCTTATTATTCATTAAGAATCTAACAATATAGAGTACATATGATATGTAAAGCCTATCAACATCTCTCCTGGAATTCTTTTTTTAATAAATTAATTTATTTTTGAGAGGAAGAGAGGGAGAAAACATGCACAAGCAGGAAGAGGAGCAGAGGGAGAGAGAGAATCTCAAGCAGACTCCAGAGTCCCATGAGAGGCTTGATCTCATGACCCTGAGATCATGATCTCAAAAACCAAGAGTTGGACTCTCAACTGACTGAGCCACCCAGGCACCTCTCTCTTGAAATTATAAAGTTTTGTTTCTTACCAAACATCAAGCACCAATGCTTATGACACAACTTAGTCAGTGCCTCTACACACAAAATAGTTCAAGCATACAGCACTGACACACAAGCCACTTACAGTGCATCCATTATGCAATTGTTGCTTCAACTGGTAGTGAGAGGCTCTTTATCTTCTTAAGAATTCAGAAAGGTGAGGATCTGATGACCAAGATTCTAGTCCTGGCTCTACCACTACTAGCTATAGAACTGAGAACATCACTTCTCTTCTGGGTCTATTTCTTCATTGTAATATGAAGACTAGGCAATAAGCATATCCCCTCTAATCATATAATTCGTCAAAGAACATAAGGGATAAAATAAATGAAACAATAATGTCATCCTCCCCTACAGACAAACGTCTTCCAACTCCACTCTCCACTCTCCACTTAACAGAAGGATTAATTGCTAATGTAGTGTAATTTTCTAAACCAGTGATTTTCAGCTTTTTTTTTCCTGCCTTGAACCACTTGAGACAAACACATTCCCACCACATTGCCCATCAGTAGCAGCAACTCATCACAGCTGTGGGGATGGAAAGTGTGTGGAATCACTGAACAAACATGCTGCTATGACAGTAAAACTCAGAACACCACTCCCTCAACACATACAAAATTTTTAAAGCTCAACACTCTAAAACTATTACCAAGCCATAAGAAAACATTAATAATATAGTTTTGTTTTGTTTTTTTAAAGCAAGTTCATGGGGCATCTGGGTGGTTCAGTTGGTTAAGCATCTGCCTTCAGCTTAGGTCCTGTGATGGAGCCCCACATCGGGCTGCCTGCTCAGTGGGAAGCCTGCTTCTCCCTATCCCACTCCCTCTGCTTGTGCTCCCCATCTTGCTGTGTTCCTCTCTGTCAAATAAATAAGTAAAATCTTTAAAAAAAAAAAAAGGCAAGTTCACTTTTATCTAGTTAATATTCATCCAAGACATATTATGGGCCAGGCACTATGGCAACCACTTCAAGAATATTACTTCATTTAATCCTCTAAAATCCAGTAAGGAATACACTATACTTTGGCCTGTTTTACAGATAAAGAAACTGAAGCAGAGACAAGTTATGTAACTTGCTAAGTTAGTAAGTGACAGAACTAGAAACCAAACTCTGTTTGAAGGCATGGACTGCTGTAAAGCAGTAAGTCCAGAAGGTTGTCATTTTTGTTTTAAAAAGATTTTATACTATGTGTTTCTGTGTGTATATTATATGCCTCTATATAAAATTTTTTAAAAGTCTGGAAGGATATATGGTAACTGTTAATGGTTATGTAAAAGGAATGGGTTGAGGGATTGGAGCCACATGGACCTACTTTCCACTACAGTGATTTTTTTCAGAAAACATTCCTTCTTTTATAATAAAAATTTAAATGGCTTATATTTAAAGATACTGGTATTATAAAGTTGTCTTAATGAAATAGACTTATTCTAAACTACTAACCACGAGTGGTAAGTTAAACCAAAGTCCAAGATTTTTATAACTCTATGGGTTTGTAAAAATATAATCAGTGAAAAGAAAATTTTTGCAGCTCTTTTTCAAAACACACACACACGCACACGTATACACACACTACACAAAAGCATCAATAGCAAAAGTGTTATTCCTCTTAAAACTAGAGAATAGGGCAGTATTATCATAAAAATTCTATGAATATTTCAGTAAACATAAGTAGAATTATATTCTAGAACTAACCCAACTAACCCTCCAACTGAGATATTTTTAGAAATTTAAGAGCAAGGCACATAATCTTCTTTATACCATAAATATTATCTGAACCATATGCTCACAAGCCTATTCCATGCTAAAAGTCCTGAAGTCTCTCCTATCTTCAACTTGAATCTTCTGAAATTACTGGGGAAAGAAGTAGGTAAAGTCAGATAAAGAGAGAGCAGGAACTGGGCCATAATATAGTCCAGAAAAGAAGAAATCCAGTTATCTTAAGCAACTGCCAAAGGTGCCAGAGCAGTCTGAATGGAACCAAACTCATTATCTGTCGCCCCCCCCCCATCCTCCAGTGCTGATCATTCTGGGAATGGGCATTGGGTTCCCAAGGAACAGAGAAATAGGACAGTTCTCTTAAAAAGCAACAGGAGGTGCTCAGGGCCAAAGGAGTGAGCCAATGCAGACTTTGGGAGACTAAGCAGAGGTCCAAATACTGGAGGAGGAGGAGACCAAGCATGAGCACCAAATGCAAAGAGGACAGAAATGGCAGGTTGGGACTCAAGGCCAGGATCACAGAACCAAGAGTTTAGGGACAAGGCAGGAAAGGCAATGATGAAGCAAAGCTTATCTTGGTCATCTTTCCACTTTGCCCATTAAAACCTTTTCCACCTTCTGGCAGCTCTTTCCTGCCTCACTTCCATTCTTACTCAAGATTTAGGGGCACCTGAGTTGCTCAGTGGGTTAAGCCTCTGCCTTCGGCTCAGGTCATGGTCTCAAGGTTCTGGGATTGAGCCCCCCCCTCCACTGGGCTCTCTGCTCAGCAGGAAGCCTGCTTTCCCCTCTCCCTTTGCTTGTCTCTCTGCCTACTTGTGATCTCTTTCAAATAAATAAAATCTTAAAAAAAAAAAAAGACTTAGCAATCCATAAATGTCTTTCTGAATCATTAAATAAGTAAATTGTTTTCTGGTAAAGTCACAATTCAATATTTCTCAAATCATTCTCTCCTTTCTGTTTAGCAGCCCTGTAACAGATTAAAGATAGCCACAAAGTTTTTGACACTACTCCCATCAAGAAGTAGATCTGTGTCCTCATTCTTTGAATTTGGCAGGCTCTGTAGTTGCCCTGACCAACTGAGTAAGACAGAAGTGACTCCGTATTCATTTGCAGGACTAGGCCTTAAGAATTTGGCAGCTTCCTTTCGCTATTACTTGGAATGCTTACTCTTGGAAAAGCTAGCCACCATCTAAGGAGTCTGATCACCCAACATACTGTGAGAAACCCAAACCACATGGGTAGACCTTGGAGAATATGACACCATGGCATGGGAGGACTGGGAAAGGGAGAGCACAGAAGCAGCAGACATGCAGGTTACTAAGCCATCTTGGTAGAAGACGCTCCAGCCCCAGGTACTCCAGCAGATGCAACACCAGCCAAGTTCTTCCTGAGGTATGATCCACAAAATCAGAAGCAAAGTAAAATGGTTGTTATAAGCTACTAAGATGTGGGATAGTTTGTTATACAGCAGTAGATAATCAGAAGACCACTTATAGAAAGAAGGGTATCAGTGATAGAGCAACCATCATTCACACCTGCCAAACTCACTGAAATGATTAACACTCTTGTTTAACAGAAGTGAGGATGGGAGCCTCCAAGAGGTTCCACCCATAAGAATCAAAACTATGCAAGGGCTAGACTATCCCTCTGCAACAGAAGTAGTAAGAAAGTAAAAGAAAGTAAGAAAGTAAAAGTAAAAGTAAAAAGTGGCCTATCATAACTAAGTTGCCATCATCTTTGGGACTGGATCTTTCTGTATCCTTCCAATATTTTTTTTCCTTCTAATATTTTAATAACTCAAATCCAGATGTACTGTCACTACTATAAGGCAACCTAATTATTTCTTTAGCACTCCTAATGTTGCCCTGTATTATAAAAACAACCTTCAAAATCTCAAAAAAACCACTATTTCCATAGCAACCCCAAATTCTGAATAAAGATCCTTAAGAAAGTGTCATTGGCACCCGCAAGAATTCCTTTTCTCTCCTTTAAAGCTACCAAGCCTAGCCTTCATACCTTTTCCCTCTCTGGATTATGTTCTCTAATAAGCATTCTGGGAAACCTCAGATTTTACTAAAGGTTCGATTTGAAAAACTGAACAGTTATGAATTGAGAACATCCTACTTCATTTCTGTTTCCAATTCTGTCTTTGCTCTGAGTTCTGACATACTCCTGAGCCAGCCTGACTTGATCCCTGTCTCACACAGCAATGTCTGATCCCAGGCCTCTGTAGTTGGAATCAAGAGCCCACATGCTAATAACCAGAATCCCAAGATTTCCAAGGAAGTGCTCACATTTTTCTCTTAAAGTTCTCATAAAACTGTTGCACAGACAGCCCAGAAAGAGGAAGAGAGGGAAGGACACAATGACCAGAATTCTACTCCAGATCATCTGGTGAACTAGGCAGAGGCCTTCATCACCTGCCCTTGACTCTTGCCGAAAGAAATCTTCCTTCTCTCTCTCTCTCTCTCTTTTTTTTTTTTTTTAAGATTTTACTTACTTATTTGACAGACTGTGAGAAAGAGGGAACACAAGCAGGGGAAGTGGGAGAAGGAAAACCAGACCTCCTGCTGAGCAGAGAGCCCAATGCAGGGCTCTATCATAGGACCCCAGGATCATGACCTGAGCCAAAGGCAGATGCTTAATGACTGAGTGACCCAGGCACCCCAAGAAATCTTCCTTCTTTAACATAAAAATGTACCAAATGACTAGGTTACCCTCATAAGGATGTAACTGTTACTATACAGACTCAAAATAAACATGTTAGAGGTCATGTGATATAATGAAGCAAGCATGGGCTTCAGGACCAGCGATTTTAAATTTACCTTCTCGCTCTACCAGTTTTATTCTATGACCTACAGGAGCTGGTTCCAGAGCCAGCTTCCTCATCTGTAATACAGGGCAAATACCACCTCTACCTCACATGGCTGTGTTAATGATTTCATGAGACAAAAGATATAGAGTGCACAGCAAAGGGCCTAACAAACAGAAAGCACCAGTGATGGTCAGTTCCTTTCCATTAAAAACACATTAGAAAGAATAAAATGGTTGGCAGGGGTCAATTCTGGTTGCTGCAATTATATCTAACAGTTAACGTATGGCCACATATACCATGACTACTAATTCTCAAAAAATTTTTTCTCTTAGTTTACACCCACTAAAAGGAACTTCAGCTAACAATTCCTTTGCCTAGAAGAATTTCATATACATAAGTCACATTAAAGTTAAAACTCAGAAACTCCTCCTATATCTGACCTAAAATTAAATTACATTCAAAACATCAAATGACTCAGATAAAATACTCAATCCTGATATGCTTATTTCAAAATTTGACTGAACTACTAAACCACCTTCATGTCAGAATCATTAAACTTTATACACCTAATGTAAAATAAATATATTTAGAAAGCAAATACAGTTCGGGTGTACATTCTGAGAGATGTGCAAAAAGGTTTAGACAACTTAGGAAGATGTTACTCAGATAAAATATTTAAGTACAGAGACAACTTAAGTATCAAAATCATACTGAAAAATACTGAACTCAGAGGTATTCATAACAGAGATTAAACCCTGATTTACCAGGGCACCTGGGTGGCTCAGTGGGTTAAAGCCTCTGCCTTCGCTCGGGTCATGGTCCCAGGGTCCTGGGATCAAGCCCCGCATCGGGCTTGATTTAATAAAAATAAAAATAAATCCTGATTTACCAATCTAACCACGCAAAACATACCTTGAGTAAACCAACACCCAATACAATGTGCTAGACCAAAGTCATTTAAAATATTTTTTAACTTTGAAGTACAGTTGACACACAATTAGTTTCGTGTCTTGTTACATTAGTTTTAAGGTATACAACAGTGATTGGACAACTCTATACCTTATGCTATGCTCACAAGTGTAGCTACCATCTGCCATCGTACAACACTGTTACAACACCACTGTGTATTCCCTATGCTGTACCTTTCACTCCCATGACTTAAACATTCCATAACTAGAACCTGTACCTCCCACTCCTGCTCACCCAATTTGCCAGTCTCTCCACCCCTCCCTTCTGGCAACCACCTGTCTGTTCTCTGTTTATAGGTCTGTTTCTGCTTTGTTTTTTAGATTCCATATGAGTGAAATCATATGGTATTTGTCTTTCTCTGATTTATTTCACTTAGCATTATACCCTCTAGGTCCATTATGTTGTTGCAAATGCTAAGATCTCATTCTTTTTTATGGTTGAGTGATATTCCAGTGTGTATATGTGTGTGTGTGTGTGTGTGTGTGTGTGTGTCTCCCAGTTCTTTTTTTTTTGAGAGAGAGAGAGAGAGAAGCAGACTCCCTGCTGAGCAGGAAGCCTGGTGTGGGGCTCAATCTCTGGACCCTGAGATTATGACCTGAGCCGAAGGCAGGTGCTTAACTGATTGCGCCAACCTGGCACCCCTCTCCCACATCTTCTTTATCCATTCATCTGTCGATCAACACTTGAGTTCCTTCCTTATCTTGGCTATTATAAATAACACTACAATAAACATAAGGATGCATATATCTTTTCTGAATTGGAGTTTTCAATTTCTTTAGGTAAACAAACATTTAAAAATTTCTAATTCTTGTTTTAGCAAAGAAGAAAAAAGGAATGATTTCAACTCATATCAGATTAAATATAAGGTAATCAGCTTATTTCTATTAACCAGTAGCTCAAAATTCAATTCCTCTTTATCCACCTTACTACCAGATTCTCTTTAAGAAGCAATGTCCTTGGCTCTTAGCCTACTTTTCCAACCTTTTCCATGTCAAGACATGCACAGAAAATGATAACATCTGTATGGCACACGCACACAAATTCAAAAGGCTTCCCAGGACCATAAGTAGGATCCCCTTGGAGGCTACAGCCACCCTTGGGCTGAGGGAATCCTTATCTTAATACATGTATAATTCATTCCTGGTCCCTCTGACGAGAAGTTGTGCTAGCCGATCTTTTACATGGTTATCTACCAATGTAGGAGGAGGTCTCCCTTCTGCCGTGATGCCCACTTATTAGAACAAACTGGAAGTTCTCAACCACCTGAGAGAGCCAGCAGCATTTCCTGGGAATCCAATTTACCATTCCTCTGAAGATCTTAAGCTTATAATATTGACTAATGCTCTAAGATCTGTCAGAGAAAACAGATGGCCCATATCCCCATTTCTACCCTGTGTATAACTGTCTTGTCCTACTGCAGTTCTGTGACTGCAGGGAGCAGCCAGTCAGCAGCACAACATGAAGGAACCTAACATGAATTAAATTAAGAAAGATGTCCCAGAAAATAGTTCAGTCTGAGTACTCAGATGGTAAAACAGCACTGATTAGTATATATAAGGAGCAATCAGTTGTTAAAATGAAAATAGACCCAGAACATATCTTATTAGCTACTATGTACTGACTAAAAATGCTTTCAAGGCCACTTCTAGCTCTCTGATTTCAAGGTTTCCCAGACAGAAAAATAATTACATTAAAATATTTCCCTTCAACAGTCTTAAGTACATTTGTAAGACCACAGCAGATGGGAAGACAGGAGCAGGCAGGCAAATAGGTTGAAGTATTATTATAAAAACACTTAAACATTATTGCTCATACAACTAAGAAGTTAAAACTTTCAATCTTTCCTGTAGATACTCCTAATACAAAAATACATTTGTACAAGGCTATTAGTTGCAGCATTATTTGTAAATGTAAAATACTGGAAACAACCTAAAATAAAGGATCCAAAACATAGGAGAATGGTTGAATTCACTGTGACACATTCACAAATAGAGTGCTATGAAGCTATTAAAAAATAAGGAAAATTTATACAAACATAGAGTGATATACAGGATACACTGATAAATGAAAGAGGCAAAGTCCAAAAATATATAATTGGTCTGCTACCTTTTTAGAGAGAAAGATAAGAACATAGGAAGAATAAATCAGAATAATTGTCTACAAGAGTGGGTGGCAGTGAGTGAAAGGAATGGGTAGTAAACTTCTCAGTATAGTTTTAGCTTCTGGAACTACGCTAATGTTTTAAGCACTCAAAAAGGAAAACAAGAATCATTAAGGAAGAGGTGGAAAAAAATCCAAAATGGAAATCAAACACAAATGAACCCAACTATATGCCAAATAAATAAGTGTATTAAAAGATGGAGGGAAAGTAATTCAAATGACTTTTGAACATAATACTTTACATATTGTCAGTACATAGACAAAAAGAACCCTAAACAAATACTGAACTCTAGTTCAAGGAGGTTTCCTTTACAATGGTATGGGTTAGCATTTCTGGAATTACTTTCTCTGATTATGGCACAGAGCAAATGAGTACATATGCTGAGGATAATGGGACCCAGATTTTCAATGTAGGAGAAGAGCATTACAAATAATAAAAGGGGCAAGACCAGACCTGTGATGCTGAATTGGAATTATAAGTATTAATATAATCTCTCTCTCTCTCTCTCTCACACACACACACACACACAGACATGTGTATTTATTTATATTTCTTAGCTCTTGTCTGCTAAGAGATCTTAATTTGCAAACATTATTCCCCACTAAACAGAATAAGGGATACTTGGAAAAATGGCTGATTCCAAGGCTGGGGTATGCTGAGTACAAGATGAGCCTGGAGTATCTTGTGTCCAAAAGAAAGAGCTCAAAGGACAATAGGGGCATGTCCAAATTCCAGCTTAGGTCACTCCGGAGCACCAGCCAAAGCTATGATAATTCGGGCCTCAAAATAATAATGATATCAAAGAATAAAATAAATATCTGTGAGTCCATACTAATACCATAAATGAATAAACAAATAAGTGGGAGGGAAAGGAAAGCTCTTCTTTACAGAATACTAATATATTTAGAAAAAATGCAAGTTAAAAATTCAACATCTTAAAAAAAATTTCAACTTCTTGCAACTATCCTAGTAATAAGTGATTCAGTCAAGAATCATCAATGGTGGGCGCCTGGGTGGCTCAGTGGGTTAAAACCTCTGCCTTCGGGCGCCTGGGTGGCTCAGTGGGTTAAGCCGCTGCCTTCGGCTCAGGTCATGATCTCGGGGTCCTGGGATCGAGGCCCACGTCGGGCTCTCTGCTCAGCAGGGAGCCTGCTTCCCTCTCTCTCTCTCTGCCTGCCTCTCTGCCTACTTGTGATCTCTCTCTGTCAAATAAATAAATAAAATCTTTAAAAAAAAAAAAAAAAAAAAAAAAAAAAAACCTCTGCCTTCGGCTCGGGTCATGATCCCAGGGTTCTGGGATCGAGTCCCACATCGGGCTCTCTGCTCCGCGGGGAGCCTGCTTCCTCCTCTCTCTGCCTGCCTCTCTGCTTACTTGTGATTTCTCTCTGTCAAAAAAAAAAAAGAATCATCAATGGTTGTTAAGTTTTTGGGTGAAAGCCTGGTGAGGAACAGGATGTATACACAAAATCTCAAAGTACCTCTCACAAGATACTTACTAATAGCAAAGGGAAAAATAGTAACTTTACAGTGGAATAACCTTGCAAATATTACCTTAATATTTGAAGTTAACATCGCCAAAAACGAGACAAACCAACCTCATAAACCTCTTAATATGATGCCCTGAGAAGACACAACATTACTTTTGTAGTATTCCTACCAAAAAAAAAAAAAAAAAAAAAATGCATGACCTGAATCAAATCATGAGGAAACATCAGAAGAACTCAAAATGAAGTATGCTTTATAAAAATAACTGGCCTGTGTTCTTTAAAAAATACCACAATCTCGGGGGCATCTGGGTGGCTCAGTTGGTTTAAAGTGGGACTCCTGATTTCAGCTGAGGTCACGATCTCAGGGTCCTAGGATGGAGCCCGAGGAAGGGCTCAGCAGGGAGTCTGCTTCCCTCCCCCTCCCTCTGCCCCTCCTCCAGATCATGTGTGTGCCTGGTCTCTCTCTCAAATAAATTCTAAAAAAAATTTTAAAAATGAATTTAAGAATACCATGATGTGAAAGAGAAAAACCAAGGAACTCTTCCAAATTAAAGAAGTCTAAACCATTATGACAACAAAATGAAATGCATGATCCTGGATTAGATCTGGTGGAGGTCGGCAGCTGTAACACAAAGGGGAAACTGCTATAAAGGAAATACATAAAGGACACTATTGGGACAACTGGAAAAATCTGAATATGGAACATGCATTAACTAATACTACTCTATCAGTATTAAATGTCTGACGTTGATCAATATCCTATGTTTACTGAAAAGAAACCCCTTGTTCTTGGGGGAAAAAAACAAGTATTTATGGAAAAGGAGTACTTTACCTGCAAATTACTCAGGAAGAAAATACATAAAGTGAGGATGTGTACATAAATGATAACAAAAATGGGGCAAAATATTAACAACTGGTCAATCTAGGTAAAGACTCTTAGCTATAGAGAATAAACTGATGGTGACAAGAGGGGAGGTTGGTGGGGGGATGGGTTAAATAAGTGATGGGGATTAAGGAATGCACTTGTGATGAACACCGGTTGTAGTACAAAAATGATGAATCACTAAATTCTACACCTGAAGCGAGTATTACACTGAATGTTAACTAACTGGAATTTAAATAAAAACTTGCGGAAAAGAAGAGTAGATGGGAGTTCTTTGTACTGTTCTTAGCAATGGTTCTTTAAGTACGGAATTGTATCAAAATAAAAAGTTGAGATTAAAAAAGTTTTATTCTTTATTTCTAATTAAAAACTTTTTTTAAAAAAACAAAACACAAAGGAAAAGTTTAAATTATCAATGTGTAGAGGCAAACAGTTTTATGAACCCAGCATTAACTCCACTAAATTGATGGATAATGAACTAATACAGTAAAAATATTACAACATATTAATTACAGTAGTCCAAATGGCCTTACAACTGCATTTCTTTTACATATCCAAAGTCTGGCGTGTGATTTGGCTTCCTAAACAGATTCAAACCCTCTGGTTTACCTACTCTTTCTGCTGACTCTGATAAAAGCAACACTATTTTGCTCTGTCCATAAGAGAAGGTAAATCTGAGTTTGCTCTTTTACTCAAATAGAGTAATGCAAAATTTCAGTTTTAAGGATTTGACTATCTGAATGTAACTAATTAGAACCATTTTTTATAGGACAACATGTCTTGCCCTAAAACTGATTTAAAATATTTCATTTAAAAATAGACACTAAGGGGGTGCCTGGGTGGCTCAGTGGGTTAAAGCCTCTGCCTTCAGCTCAGGTCATAATCCCAGGGTCCTGGGATTGAGCCCCACATCAGGCTCTCTGCTCAGCGGGGAACCTGCTTCCTCCTCTCTCTCTCTGCCTGCCTCTCTGTCTACTTGTAATCTCTGTCAAATAAATAAATAAATAAATAGATCTTTAAAAAAAAAAAAAAAGACTAAGGGGTGCCTGGGTGGCTCAGTCAGTTCAGCACTGACTCTTGATTAATGGCTTAGGTAGTGATCTCAAAGCAGTGGAATTGAGCCCCAGGTCAGGCTTGGGGCTGGGTGTGGAGCCTGCTTGAGATTGATTCTGTCTCCCCATTTCCTTCTGCCCCTCACCCGACTCAATCCCCCCTCCCATATTCTCTCTCTCAAAAAAAAAAAAAAAAAAAAAAAAAGAGAGACTTCAAATAAAACATGGCAAACCAACTTCTCTCTTATCTCCTCTCCTTTCTAACATCCATGAAAATGACAATAAAGGAATTAAACAGATACAAGGATAAAGAGAACATGTGAGGCAATCAAAGCACACGAGATTTCAACATGTTTTTGGAAGCCAGGAAGAAGTTAAAGGAGCAGTAATAATCTTGGTAGTGCAAAGGAGGTTACAACCTAACTGCCAGCAGAGAAGAATGCAGGTGGGAGGTGACTCTGGGCTTAGGGACACTGGGCAGAGCAGACAGCAAGGGGAAGGACAGGACTGAAAACAATGGATTTAAGGGCTGTAAGGAACAACTGAATCATGGAATTTCCTATACCCTGATGTCAGAACATCAGTGGGCAGGAGTACAGCTCCTAGAGGGAAGACTGAATAACTCAACAGAGCTAAAGAAGTTCTCATACAGGGCGCCTGGGTGGCTCAGTTGGTTGGACAACTGCTTTCAGCTCAGGTCATGATCCTGGAGTCCCGGGATCGAGTCCCGCATCAGGCTCCCAGCTCCATGGGGAGTCTGCTTCTCCCTCTGACCTTCTCCTTGCTCATGCTCTCTCTCACTGTCTCTCTCTCTCTCAAATAAATAAAATCTTAAAAAAAAAAAAAAAGAAGTTCTCATACATCATACAGACATCTTCAGTGTTACCTCCAGTGAAGAAGACAGCCTTTTCTCCCATCTCACAGTGAAGCCCATGGACAGAGCTTTTTGGTGCCTCACTCATATGAAGACAGAAAAAGATAAAACAAATCCTTGAAAAAAACTCTAGTATGAGAGAATAATTTTAAGATTTCATTTATTTATATGAAAGAGAGAGAGAGTGGGCACAAGCAGGATGAGGGCAGAGGGAGAAGGCTGTTCCCCACTGAGCAGAGAATTGATGACACAGGACTACTCAATCCCAGAACTCCAGAATCATGACCTGAGGCAAAGGCAGACACTTAACCAAGTAAGCCACCCAGGAGCCTGGAGAGAATCATTTTAAAAAGAAGAGGAAGGGGCACCTGGCTGGCTCAGTTGGCAGAATATGGGACTCTTGATCTCGGGGTCATTGAGTTTGAGCCCCACATCGGGTGTAGACACTGAAAACAAAATGAAACAAAAGAAAAAGAGGAATCCAGAGGAAGTAGAAACAATGCAGGAAGCACAGAAAAACTTTAAAACAAACAAACTGTAAAACCCTGGAGTGATAGGAAAAAATACTACAAAAACAATAGCAATGGGATATAGGAAGAAGAATGATCAGAAAAATAAGCAAAAGTTCTTGAAAATTAAAAATATGATTAAATATCCAAATTCAATGGAAGGCGTGAGGAGGAAAAAAAATCAAGGAAATATCTCAGAACTAGAACCAAAAGGCAAAGAAATAAAAAGATAAGAAAATTGCAAGTTCTATCTAGGACACCTAACATTCAATTAATAGGAGTTCCAAAAAGAAAAAAGAACAAATTAAGAGATATAGTATGGAAAGATAAGTGTGGTATCAAACATAGAGACTGAAAGCCCCTTGAGTACCCATCACAATAGAAGAAAAACTACACATGCCAACACACATCACTTTGAGATTTCAGAAAGCTAAGGATAAGAAGAATATCCTAAAAGCTTCCAAGAGAAATAATAAAATGATATATATGAAGGCACAGTAATTAGAATGGCATCAGGTTTCTCAACAGCAATACTGGAAGCCTAAAAACAAAGGAACAACACTTTCATGTCTCTAAGAGAAAAATCTTGTCTAATATTCTATAGTTGTCAAGCAATCAAGTGCAAAATTAGAATAGAAGTGTCAGACTTGCATGGGGTCAAAAATGTGCCTCCTATTAGAAGGGAGTGGGATGATGTACTACAGCAAAACAGGCTAATAAATCAACAAAGAAAAAGACATGAGATACAAGAAATGAGAGATCGAATACAAGAGAACAGCAAGGGAATCAGAGGATAAAAACTGTCCAATAGGCCTAGAGAACGATTAGTTCAAACTGGAGGAAGAGGAGTCTGCAAAGGAGGTGTTGGGGGGAAAACAGCACTAAGAGATTGTCTATACACTTAAGTGCTTGGAAAATAATATTCATAGACATACAACAGATTTATAAGTATATTTAGGAGCAAATATGTAGAAGGTAAACTTTTTTAAAAAGGCAATTATTGGGGCACCTGACTGGCTCAGTTAGTAAAGCATGCGATTCTGGATATCTAGGGTTGTGAGTTTGAGCTCCACACTGAATGCAGAGATTACTCAAAAATAAGATCTTAAAAAAAATTAAAAATAAAAAGGTAATTATTAACTCAAGAAAAAATAAAATTCAAGAAAACGTAATCTCTATGTTAACCAAAACCTGTATTAGAGTTATAGTAAGAAATGGAAAAGGGAGAAGGGAGGATGGTACAAACACATTAATGTCCTCATTTACCACAGCAAGATGTGAAGGGATAAAGCCTAAAAGTGATAAATTTTAAAGAAATAAGAGTGTATTACTTAGAAGTTTACAGACATTGAGGCACTTGGGTGGCTCAGTCAGTTAAGCATCTACCTTTGGCTCAGGTCATGATCTCAGGATCCTAGGAGGGAACCCTGAACTGGGCTCCCTGCTCTGCAGGCAGTCTGCTTCTCCCTCTCCCTCTGCCCCTACCCTCCCACTAACGCTCTCTCTCTTGGGACGGCTGGGTGGCTCAGTTGGTTAAGCGGCTACCTTCGGCTCAGGTCATGATCCCAGTCGCCTGGGATGGAGTCCCACATCGGGCTCCTTGCTGGGAAGGGAGCCTACTTCTCCCTCTGCCTCTGCCTGCCACTCTGTCTGCCTATGCTCGCTTGCTCTCTCTCTCCCTCTCTCTGTTTCTCTCTGACAAATAAATAAAATCTTAAAAAAAAAAATCCTCTCTCTCTTGCTTGCTCTCACTCACTCTCAAATAAATACATTAAATTAAGCCTTAAAAAAAGTATACAGGTATTTACCTGCATAAGAGAGAAAAACTAAATAGACTTTAGCGTGGGTGGTTGTGGACAGTACGACTGAAGGTGAAGGGGTGGGAAATCGCTGCTGTGTTTTAAACGTTTTGATACTGGCGCACCAGGGTGGCTTAGTCAGTTAAGTATTTGCCTTCAGCTTAGGTCATGATCTTTAAAAAAAAGAAAATAAACTTTCTGATATGATCACTTAACTGTGTCTATGTATTACTTTTTGAAAACATCAATTAATCTTTTTTTTTTAAGATTTTTATTTATTTGAGAGAGAGAGAGCGAGCACAAGCAGGGGTGAGGAGGTAGGAAGAGGGAGAAGAAGCAGGCTTCTGGCTGAGCAGGGAGCCTGATGCAGGGCTCACTCCAGGATCCGGATTTTGACTTGAACTGAAGTCAGACACTTAACCCCACTGAGTCACCCAGGAACCCCATGAATTAATCTTTAAAATGATAAAATCCTATCAATTCATGCAATTGCTCACACCATTTTTTTCATCTTAAAAAAAAAATATGCCTAAAATCTATTACATGGCACTGGGTGATAGACGGAAGTGCTGAATCACTGTATTGTTTATCTGACGCTAGTATAAAACTGTATGTTAACCATATTGGAATTAAAATTTTTCAGGGACACCTGGGTGGCTCAGTAGATTAAGCATCCACCTTGGCTTAGGTCATGATTCCAGGGCCCTGAAACTGATTCCCGCATCAGGGTCCTCACTCAGCAGAGAGCCTGCTTCTCCCTCTGCCTGCCACCCCCAGCACCCCTCTGACAAATAAATAAAATCTTTAAAAAGGTGTTTTTTAAATCTCTCACTTGGCATAAAAATTACAATAGCACTTTATCATTTTGAGGTATGCTAGGCATCAAGTGAATTCCCTGTGTACTACAAGCAGAATTCGCAGGGCTAATGGTATGTGTCCTTTACTACAGTAATTTCAAAACTGGCCAAAATGTGTCATCTATATATTAACAGATCCAGTTACCTACAGAGCTAGAAAAGAGAGAGCATCTGGTCCTGCTGACTTCCCACATAGAGGCAAATTCTGATCCATAAGGCTGGTCTCCTCATTGGCTCAAGCATTTTATTCCATTTTAAAATTTCTGAAATCACTTTTCAACATGAAATGAAAACAACATATGGAAGCAATGTATGTGAAACTACATAATCCCCAAAACAGTAATCACGAATCTGACTTCTTCAGACCTACTTTGGTGAAAAACCTAATGAAGTTACTATGCTATATCTACTCTACCAGCCTTCAATTAAATACTGGAACTGTGCCTCTAACTCCAAATGAGGGGAAAGGGTAGTGAGGAGGAGGCTTAAAACTACTAAAGCCAAGGCAGATTACCAAATCAGAGTCAAATGGGCCACTCTGCTCCTGGAAGACCAAACACAAATAACTAGAAAAATCACCAAGACTTTATATTGCTTTGAAAATAACTTCCCCTATAAAGCAGATTATGCAAAATGAAAACAAAAGCCATGGATCACTTAAGAATAATTCTAACATCCAGTATTTCCATTTATTTAATATAGCAAGATCTGACACTATTCTGTACTTTTGCCAACAGCCTGAATAAACAAATATATGGTTAAACAGTAGCAGCACCTTCAAAAGAAATAATAGGTCATAAATGTAAATACCACACAACTATTATTGCAAAACAATAGTAAGTATATGCAATGTAAGATTCATATATATATACATATATGTATATATATATGTATATATATGTATATATATATGAATGAAGCATTCCCACCCATAAATAAATAAATAAAAGGTTTAGGAACATCTCATTATCGAAGACTTTACTCAGAGAACAATCGGTTTAATGTCTGCATTGTATGACTCTCCTCCCTTTTTTGTGTGATAATATAATAAAGGAAAGCACAAAGCCATGGGGGTCGAGAATACCACACTTGTATTTACTGGTGTGCTAGGAAACTCTTTATTGACCTGAAGTCAATGTGACTATTTATGAAGAAATGGAAAGAAAAAATATAAATTGGGCACATACTTATCTCTGCTTAACAGGCTAGATAACGAATATTACAGAAAAGAGGAGGGGCACCTGGGTGGCTCAGTGGGTTAAGCCGCTGCCTTCGGCTCAGGTCATGATCTCAGGGTCCTGGGATCGAGTCCCGCATCGGGCTCTCTGCTCAGCAGGGAGCCTGCTTCCTTCTCTCTCTCTCTGCCTGCCTCTCAGTGTACCTGTAATTTCTCTCTGTCAAATAAATAAATAAAATCTTTAAAAAAAAAAAAAAAAAGAAAAGAGGAACCTGAAAACTCTTATGGCTGTTGTGATTTTTTTTTTTAAGATTTTCTTATTTATTTATTTGTCAGAGAGAGAGAGAGAGACAGCGAGCGTGCACACACAAGCAGGCAGAGTGGCAGGCAGAGGCAGAGAGAGAAGCAGGCTCCCTGAGGGACTCAATCCTAGGACCCTGGGATCATGGCCCGAGCCAAAGACAGTGGCTTAACTGATTGAGCCACCCAGGCATCCAGGTTGTTGTAATTTTTAATTTTTTTTTACAATCAGTAGACACAAATTTAAAATCTGACCCACATTTCCCCCCAAATATCTATTAATTGTTCAAAGAAGAAAAAAACCACAAAAGCCTAAAAGTGTTTGTTTTTTTTTTTCAAAGATTTTATTTATTTATTTGTCAGAGATCACAAGTAGGCAGAGAGGCAGGTGGGGGCGGGGGGAGAAGCAGGCTCCCCTGTGAGCAGAGAGCCCCATTAGGGGGCTGGATCCCAGGACCCTGGGATTATGACCTGAGCCCAAGGCAGAGGCTTTACCCCACTGAGCCTCCCAGGCGCCCCCTAAAAATGTTTTTAAATGAGCTTCAGAAAAGACTACAAAGCATTTAAAATAACTGAAATGAAACTGATATAGTACATAAAGCTCTCAGAATTAAATTCTCATGTCATGAATGTTGAGATCTGGGAGCTACTGCACACATACAAGGTGAAGCTTGAGTCCTTAGCTGGTACAGAGCAATGTGGCCAATGTTAATGCATCTCACAATTAACATTCAAAATAATTCAGGTGTAATCTAAAGTTAATCTTGATTAAATCAAAGGACATTTTACTGTGTGGAACTAAAATTAAAAATCTTCAATCAATAACCTAAGTACTAGTGTCCCAGAGACTCTAAGTTTTAAATAGTTTTTTTCAAAAAAAAGTATTATATGAGAGCATTTCTCTAACATGTTATCTATCAATATTCCCAGGGAAACTTCTACGGCAAAAATTGCTTCCTTGAAATAGCAGTATGATCTTCAAAAACTTTGCTTAAAATATTACCATCTTAATATTGTGCAACAAATGCTCAAAACAAAGGAATGGATAATAATCTACTATTTTAAAATGGTCAGTAAGGACAAAAATTTAAAGAAGCTAAAACAGTAAGTGCAGCATCTTACAGTCAGTTAAATTAAACCTGCAGGAATATGATAGTTAATCACCAGCCGGCTCTTCCTGGTGATGAGAGTATAAGAACAGTCGATTACAACATTAAGAGTCTTCAAGGTGGGTCAAGGATAAGCAGGCAAGCAGATTTCTATAGAGCAGGCAAGCAGATTTCTATAGTTAACCTTAAAGTTAACTACAACAAAGAAAAAATATGAGCACTGAATGTCTACTCAAAACAGAAAACAGACCACTGATAGAGCTATTTAATCCTAAAGCAGAATACAAAGTCTTCAGGTAAAATCCAGTAGATTATATTTTTTCAAACACATGAGCTATTCACCATAAAAATAAACTCTCAAGAGCTCCTGGGTGGCTCAGTCAGTTCAGTGCCCACTCTTGGTTTCCACTCAGGTCCTGATCTCAGGGTCATATGATGGATCCCTGAGTGGGGCTCCCCGCTCAGTGCAACATAAAGTCTGATTAAGACCCTCTTCCTCTGTCCCTCCCCCTCCAAGCTTGATTGCTTGCACTCTTCCAAAATAAATAAATAAATCTTTAAAAATAACCCCTCAATTCTCACCTAGCATTTATTAATCATGAAGCACTCAGCTCACACAAACATTAGGATAACTACAAACTTCATTTTTTAATGTCCAAGTTTAATTTCAAGAATAGTTTTCAAAATGTGAAATTGCCTCTCTAAGCTCATCTGCACACATACATACTTGTCAGTATTTAAGAAAGGGAAATCTGTTTTAAACTTTGTACTCTAAAGACTATAATTAACTTTTACAAGAAATACAACTGGAAAATCTTAGAATATAACTAAATGGAATCAGCAAAGCACATTGGCCTAAAAGGAAAGATTCAAATAACCTCTGAGCTACCAGAAGCAAAAGAAAAATTCCCTATCTCAAGAATTCCCTCCCTTCCCCATCCCACAAGAAAATACCTCCAAGAAGAATCTCCTCTCCTAGAAACAAAATAAAAAAATGAGAAGGGGCAAGAACAGCAGCACATTTAAAAAATAACCAAAAGCTAACCACATTTTATACACAGCTACATTGAGAAAGCTCGTTTATTGTATCTGAACTAAAGTAATATGAATTTCAGCCAACAAAAAAAATTAGATCTGTGAACTGTAATGAAGTTAAGAAATTCAAAAACAGCAGTTTTCTTCCAACCGTATTACCAATCTTGTTCCAACTTGCCTTTACTTTAATCAATAAACAGGGAGAGGAACTACTAATCAAATACAGAATTTTTAAATTATTTTCAAATTGTGGAATTTAAAACGTATTTCATGTCAAAATCTTCAAAGGAATTATTTTAAACATGTTTCCAAACACTTTAAATCCTTTAGATTATTAAGCACTAAGTTACCGGATGACAAAATAAAGACCCTGCTTTTTAAAAGGCAGGCTAAAAGTATGGTTTGAATGGTATTTGAGTCTAAGCTTTGGGCTATCTCTAATACCCCCAAGCATCTTAAGCAACTCTCTTAATCTTTGTCTCAGTTTCACAATCCATAAAACAGGAAAAACTACAAGGATGGGCAGTTAATTAAATTAGTCAGGATTAAACGCTAGCAAACTTCTTTGAAGTTACTTTATGTTGTTCTCCATTCTCCTCCTACTCAGTAAAACTAATAGATGAGGAAACATCTGGAATTACTATAGATACTAAAATCTGCAGACTCACAGCAGTTAAAAGATGATCTCTACATACAAGTTTTCAAGTCAAAGATCATTTGAAACCCCAAAAGATTTCAGGATACAATGGCAATGAACAAGTTTTAGGTAAATTTCCTTTCAATCTAAAAGATATCTACCCTTATCTACATTCTCAAATCAGACTTATGAATCACAGAGCACCTTGAGAGGTCCTGGCACAAATAAAATTCTAGGTAAGATGAAGAAGCTGTTATTGATATTAATGCTATTCTCACCATTCTAAACTGTCAATCAAGGTAAGCTTCATGACAAATATACCCTCCAAAAAGTACTAGCCCCTGCTGAGAATCTAAGTACGGCCTTCTAAGCCATCTGTCCAGGAAAGCTCTATTAAAACACCCAGTATGCAGTTGCTCTAATGTCTAAAGGAGCTATGAATAAACATGAAACACTAAAATATATTAAGCTGTATACATTTTCCACTTCAAGCACTGATAAACTACCTACCCAACTCTATTCCAAGGCCTAGGTTGAACACAAAATCCATCGTAGGTTGGTGGGAAACTGTAGCCTAATCAAAGGGAAATAACACTTTTTTTCAAAGAAGGAAAAATATATAAAATAGCTCAAGAAACACAGAAAAGCTCCAAAAGAAAGAAAAAACAAAGTTAGGGGAAAATGTACATGTAAATTACTCCCTGATGGAAGAGGTACTCAAGTAAATTTTAAAACAGGAATTTAAATTACTCACTGAGCTACAAGCTAAATTACTCACTATTCTGCTTACTGAGCTACAAATACTATAAAACATATTTCTAAATCTAGTTTCAACAATCCAAAAATGAATCTATTAAATTCCAGTAAAGAAGGAAACTGCATAAATTGGGGGAAAAGTAGGATGTTATAAAAGCCTAAGGCTAATCCTATAAAAGCAAATAATGATGAGAAGGAATTATTTTGAAAATAAATGAATAATGGGAAACTTAAACAAAGAGTTCACATACTCCCCTCAATTCCATCCTTACTTCTGCTTTGGACATGAAGGATATTCTTTGTATGCCATTTTTTAAGAATGCCATTTAGAAAATGACTTCTGATCAGTGTGTCAAAACTTCACAACAGCAAAATGTTAGGCTCAATGCCTAGACTACAGCCTCTTCAAACAAACACATGGAGCACATTCTAGACTCTAGATCTTTCACATCTACCACCAATTATTTAGAGACTTTGCTGAGGCTGGTTTAAGGTTCTGGGGGGAAGGGGCAGCACTGCCAGTAAAACTAGAAAAACAATTACATTTGACTTAAGCTTACAATTCTTACCAATGAAGTTTAAGTTCTTCAGAAAAGCATATATAAAATTCAAATGTTAACCTCCAGAATTAATATGATAAAGTATCACCTGTCCATTGATTTTTAACTGTCCCACCCACATGTACACTAAAATGTTCACCAGCCCATCTATAAACAAAGAATGTCAAAAGAATTCAATTTCATTATGGTAACATTGCAGAAGGCCACTTGCTCATAATCCAGTCAAAGTTTATGTTACCGAGGAAAACACTGGGAGAAAGGACTGGTGAAAGCATTCTACGGGAAAGTTCACTTTGTGTTTATTTTCAGCATGGAAGTTTAAGGCCATTCCAGCCATGATCTAAATGGAAGAAAAGTTCCTTCATTCAGTAAGCAAATATTTACTGAGTGTCTTGTTACATGCTAAGCACCTAATAAATATCTCAAACAGTGCTACCAAAAAGCAGTAAATGCATGTGACCTAAGGATGAACAAATGAGTGATCCTATTTAGAAAATGTAATCTACTGGTCAAGAGTCTTTTTTAGATGGAGCGTTGTGAGAGAAGTATGATACAAAATAACCTACTACTGGATCAAGGTAATTTCTCACCTTTATCACAAGCTTTACTACAAATTACATATTTATTACCACTGGCAAGGATCAATAGCCCCTCAGCTTACCAAATGGAGCGTCCAAAATTTTAAAAAAAGGCAGGATTATCTCTAATATCCACCCCAACTTACTTCTTTTATATTTACTTTTCCTGGGTAGAACAATGTGAGGGCAACTGTTTACTGGAAAATTAAAGAGGCATTCTCAGCTCTTCGAAGAATTAATCAGGGAAAATTCTCATGCCTATGCTATTAAAATATCTCAAATTTAATCGGCTATTTTATTTCACACAAACCCCCGAGGTCCAAATGCTTATTCTTTGGCTTTCTTTAGTTCTTAAAACAGTTGTGTTTAGGGCATCATTTTAAACAATTTGTGTTCTTTCCCCTGTATTTTACCACTGGTTCAGTCCTTCTACCCACAAAAATAAGAAATGCCCAAATCTCCAGCTTCTGAAAATAACATCTGGTATGTGCACATAACAAAACTCTTGAAAGAATATCCCAGTTTTTAGTTAAAAATTTTCACTTAAAATGAGAATACCTTTAGCAAAGATTAGACATAAATCAGTTTTTACCTTATTAGGAAATTGCTATTTTCAACATTTACCTTAAACCACAACATGGATTTATCTACTAACCTGTTAGCTTCCTGTCTCTCATCAACGAGATTAGACTGTAACTTTTTTTTAAATCTTTTTTTAAGATTTTATTTATTTATTTGACAGACAGAGATCACAAGTAGGCAGAGAGGCAGGCAGAGAGAGAGGGAGGAAGCAGGCTCCCTGCTAAGCAGATAGCCCAGGACCCTGGGATCATGACCTGAGCCAAAGGCAGAGGCTTTAACCCACTGAGCCACCCAGGTGCCCCTAGACTGTAACTTTTTTGAGAGGATGGGATGATGACCCCAACAGAGCTAGATCTGTTCCCAGCTAATGTATTTTTAAAACTCTGTCTCTGCAAAGACATACATGTTGCTAGCCTTTAGGATTTCTCTAATTTTTTTAAGCTATTTTAATTACTGCAGTTATCCTTCACTGCTATTACAGATGTATATTAGTAGATTCTCAAAGTGTGGGCCAGGACCCCTAAGAGTTTCCAAAACCCTGTGGGGGGCGGTATGTGTAGTCAAACATTTTCATGAATAATATTAAGATGTTACTTATACTGTTTACCTTCATTCTCTCACAAGGGTGCAGTGGAGTTTTCCAGAGTCTACATGATGTATGATACCTCAAGAGACTGAATGCAGAAGAAGATATGAAAATGCAGCTGTTTCCTATAAAGCTAAACAACAGTTACAGAAATGTAAAATAATGCCACTCTCCTCATTAAATTTTTATTTTGAAAAGTATAGTGATTTTCTATAAACCACTATCTCCATTAACAGGTAACAGATTAATTACTGTTATTTGTAAATGATTTAATAAAATACATTTAAAAATTTTGTTTTAATTCTAGTACAGCAAATATCAGTAGATATAAGCCATACAAAGGTTGAGTTCTCAATAAGTTTTAGGTATAAAGGGGTCCTGAGAACAAAAATCTTGAGAAGCATTGCAATACACAATTACATAACCTAACACACAGTGCCTTCCATAGATAAGAAGCTCAAGTCAATCCTGAAGTATAATTACTTCTTACACCCCCTAATCTTGTTGAGTAATATATCTCCTTGCAAGCATAATTCGGCATAAAGCCAGTCTGTCGTAGGCCCTATTTAAGGGCCTTTAGATATTTAAGTATGAGGAGTCCTATTTATAAAAATGTTCTGGCCTATAATGCCACCTATTACTTCCATAGTGTTACAAGAGTTTCCCAACATCTTCACAAAAAAATTACTTTGTTCATCTTAGCAGCAACCTGTGAAGTAAATGTGAAGTATTACTCTTTTTTTTTTTTACAGATGACATAAGAAACTGATGCCCAAAAGAAAAAGAACTACTTGTCCGAGGAGGTATTGCTAGCTAGGAGAGCCCAGGATGTTGGCCTTTTGCAATTTGCTTGTTTGCCTTAAGGCTGTTTCACCGTGGTATAATTGCAGGCTCCCAAAGAAAACAAGGCAAGGGCATTACTTTTATTGTCCTATTGCCAAAACAGGGATTTTTTTTCTTCCCTTCTTAAT
Source organism: Mustela putorius furo (assembly GCF_011764305.1). Taxonomy (NCBI): domain Eukaryota; kingdom Metazoa; phylum Chordata; class Mammalia; order Carnivora; family Mustelidae; genus Mustela; species Mustela putorius. Next base: position 7,280,215 of record NW_025422045.1, on the reverse strand, counting down.
AAGAACGTAATCAGACTCAATACCCGGTCACAGCATTATTCAACACACTGGCTACCCTTTTGGTCCACTACTCAAAAAAAAGAAAAAAAAAAGAAAAAAAAAAAGAAAGAAAGAAAGAAAGAAAAGAAAGGAAAGGAAAAAAGAAAAGAAATTCAAGAGTGTTAGGGAATAAATGCCAGAATACATATTACTCCAAGATGATGAATTAGTTAAGAGCTCACGAATTTACTAATCATTTAATCACTGAAACAGGCAGGCAAGAACAAGATCAAGCTCAATACAATATGAGATTATATCAAGAATGGATGCCAAGAGGTTAAAATGGGAGCCCACATGAAATGGTTTCAATTCACAAAATATGGACAGAAGAAAAAAAGCCACATAAAGTTGTTAAACGAGCTTTATTGGTTCTACAAATCCAACCACATGACTAACCCCCCTTGTATACCAATGTCAGAAAAAAACTTTGTTGTAAGATGGAAAGACGCCATCCTTCTCCTGGGAGAGAAACGACCCAATCCTTACCGCTAGAAATACTAGTTTGCTGTTGCTATCAGCAAAAGTCTCTTAGTTATGTTCCATTTTACTTTAAGTTCCTCAAGAGATACTCAGTTTTCTGCACTCTTTTCCACAAGTCAAGTGGACTCCCTGACTGACAAAGGCAAGATTGACTCACAACAGGATATCTGCCACTTGCATAAACTCTCTTCCTTTTTTAGATGCTTATGCCCAGTGAGGCCATCTTTAAATCTGATGTGAGTTTACCTAAAGCCAATAGTGCGCTGTCCCATTAGTATCCCTGAAGTATACAGATGATCAAGAGCATCATTCTTCACAAGATATGCTCTTCCTAGTGTTTACTTCCGTCATTTGTTTTTTTTTAATCTCTTGGGGCAAAAAAAATTAAAAGTTACAGTTTTAGCACCATAGCGATAGCTACAATTATAGCTAAGACACCCCCAATCAATTTGAAAAGCAATTTGATACACCTTATTTGTTTTTCCATACTCAGCATTCACTGTGGAAGATAAATTCTTAGGTGAGAGCTAATTTATACTGGTTTCTGCACCCTCATAAAAAAAAATTGCAATACTGCACTGTAAAACCAATTAACCAGTTAATCTTTAAAGGCTTCACGCAGAAAAAGATAATCTGACTTTACAAAGCCAAGCAAAGCATCAAACCTTTGAGAGCTCCAAAAAACTGCAGTTATTTCTATTCCTAACCGTAGAATACGAATACTTGTTTCTCTGTGGCGCTGCAGATGTTTCTCTCCAAGGACATAATCACCATTTAAGAAGTAACCTGTCAAAAGTGTTAAGGCATTCTCCAAAATACCTCCCCAGCTCCAAACCGCAACGAAAAATGTCACACACCTAAATCGTACCATTGCTCTTTTCCTTTATTTCTTCAAATGAACTTAAGGTTTTTGAAATGCACAATTCAAATTTTACACTACACCTCAAGCTACCATTGATCATCTCAAAGCTAATAAACAAAGACTCCAGCGGCGGCACCAGGGCCCTACCAGGAAGTAATCAAAGCAGTGTGGCTGGTGCGATCCTAAGTCGCTAGAGCAGACAATAAGAGGGCACTGGGGCTTCCAAAGAGCCCAGCCAAAGGAGTTAAGATGCCGAAGTAATGCAAAAGCTTTACATAAACCTAAGAGCTGTTGTTCAGCACATGAACCTGGGAATCCTAACCCAATTTCAGACAACCCAAAACATCTGAACGGGAACTCGAGCCGTCCCTCCAAATCAGCTGCTGGCTCAGCCTCCAGAGCTTCTTAGCCTGCAGCCTGTTTTCAAACTTCACCCTCCCAGGCTGATGAAAGATTCCGACCTCCGTCGCCCGAGTTCCGAATTCCGAGCGCCTCTCGGGGCTGAGGGCTCCCACCTGGCGTGGATCGAGTTGCCCGAGCCTGCCGGGAAGCGAAGGGAAACGAAAGGAAGCGGGGCCGAGGAAGCGGCGAAGGGGCCCAGCGCGCCCCGCAGCCCAGACAAAGCTGCGCCGGGTGAGCGGCGCTTTTCTCCTCAGTCCGAGGAGGGACGCAAGCCGGGCCCCGCCACACGTGCGGCCGCACCGTGGGGGCCGGACACCCGCCCCCATAGCCCCGCACCCAGGCCGAGCACAGCCCCCCCAGCAGGGCGGGGCGGGGGGGCCAGCTGCCTGCCAGGATCCCCGCCCGCCGCTGTCCCCACGCGCTCGTGGCCCCCGCTGGCTCCCGCCCCTCTCGGGCCTCTCCTCAGCCGGCCGGGCCGTCGGGCCGCGGGAAACAAAGGAGCCGCCGCCGCTCCACCCGCCGCGCCCGCCGGAGCCCTCCTCACCGCGTACCCTCCCCAGCCTCCGGGCCCGGCTCGCCCTCACCCCTTCCCGGGTCCGCGCGCCGCCCGCCCGCGGCCCCTAGACGGCAGGCCCGGCGAGGCCGGGGCCTCGGGTGCGCGGCAGGGCCGCCGCGGGGCCGCACTCACCGCTGCAACACCAGGACGACGGGGAGCCGTTGGGGAACTTGGCTGAGTCCGGAGCGATGCAGACGCTGGAGCTGAGGTGCGGACACTCCATGGTCACGAGTAGGGCGGCGAGGAAGACCGAGGCTCGGGGACCTGGAGACGTGTGGGCGGAGGGGCTCGGAAGGCTCCGTCTGGGGTCGCTCCTCGCCGGGCGCTCGGCCGACGGCGGCTGCGTCCCGAGCCCTTGCGTCAAAGAAAGCAAAGGCTTCCGGGCGCCGGGTTTTCCCACCCGCCGTCTCCAGAAGCCCCGCTCCGAAGAACGTGGAATTCTGGGATCCGGGTTCTACCGCCACCCCCAGGCGGAGGGCTTCCGTCTTCCCAGGCCGGCCCCGCCCCGCCCACAGACAGGCCCCGCCCACAGACCGACCCCGCCCCTGCCCACTCCCGCCGGGTGGGGTCCCGGAGCGTGCGGGCGGGTGGCCGAGAGATTCAGGATGCTTTCCTGAATGACACCCCAACTCCGCCGCACTGGGCGACCGCGGCTTCTCCCTCCACCCCCCCACCCCACCGGTAAAGGTGGGGCGCCAAGCCCCGGCACGCGGGGCAGGTCCGCTGCATTTACCGTGGCGGAAGGAGTGCTCTCAGAGAAGACTGATCCTGCGTGTGTTGTGATGGTCTGACGACACTGTGGTAGAAAATCTAGCCACTCATGAAAGTGTGAAAAAGAAAATAAAATCACTCAGGCAAACAGGCACTAAAGGTCCCATTTTACACACGAAACATAAGCTCAGAGAGGTTAAGTTACCGACTCCCGGTGGCCCAGCGGGTTGCCTCGGTTCGAGAGCAGTCCCGATTTAGTGTTAGGCTCCCTGCGCCAGGTGCGATACTCACCCACTTATAGGTCCTAAACAGGTGGCCTTCAGCCAGCCACCTGGGTACTACGCCCTCGGGGGCGCCCACGAATCTGGGATCAAATCTTTTCACTGTGACTCACCATCTGCGTTACGTGGAGCACGTGGTTGGACTTTTCAGACCTCACTCACCAGTGGAGGTTCAACTGAGATATTTATGAGCCGAGGTTTGCTGAACGCGAAGTCCGAATTACCAGGTGATAAAAAGGGAAGGGATTCAACCTGTGTTAAACACCCACTATTATCTTCTAACCAAGCACTTTACACACAATATCTCATTTAAACCTTGCACCACACTGCCAGCTGCTGTTGCCGTACTCTTTTTGGCCTGAGGGAAACTGAGTTTGTAATTGGTTAATCCGTGCGGGGACTGGATCCCCGGCTCTTTGGCCTCTTTATGGAAAAGGGGACAGTGCAACCCTTAAGGGGCCGCTTGGGGAGGCATAACCGCCCCCCACCCCGCCCCAGCTAGCCTTGATCTCTGGGGAACCGCCTTGAGGACGTCAGGGGCTATTACCAATATTGCCTCGAAGTTGGGGCTTCTTGTAAAACCTGGCGAGGGAGCTGCAGGGCCAGGAGGCGAGCAGAGGGAAGGGGGAGGCTGATGTGGCAATCCTGCGGGCAGGGCGAAAGGGGGAAGGAAGGTCAGGAAATGATTAACCGGGCCGGGTAGTGGTTAGAGCAGGGCAACTCCCCGCAGCGCAGTCACGGAGGAGCCCAGGGACGCACTTCTCAAGCCTTCCGACTCCCCCTCTCCTCCCCACTCTCCCTCTGCCACCCCTCGCTTTCTTCCACACTCTCCCCTGCGGCTTGATGTTCAGTCACCTGAGGCATCTCTGCCCACCCTTTCCCCCGGTAATATTTTGAAATTAAAGCTCTCTGTCGCTTTTATTTGATTGCTTTTAGAGCAACCCCCCGTCTGGAAATTTTAGGACAGTGAGGAGTTGTGGAAAGTGCAGCCGCTCAAATCTTAGCTCTGTTGCCTACTTGATGGCCAACTTCATCAAGTGTCTGTAGCCTTCCCAGGCTTTTTTTTTTTTTTTTTTTTTTTAAATCTGTAAAACCGGAAAAATTATACTTAGCTTACAAGGAACATGGGAGAAGTCAGGAGAATTGCCACTTCTTAGTAGATAGCCAATAATTTATAAAGTCTTTTTTTTTTTTTTACTAGCCCCTGAGGGCATACTACACTAGGAAGGGAGTGGATAAACAATAAATCAGACCTTTGCTCAATCTGATCTTCCAGCCCTCTCTGGTTCTTCTTCCAAGGCCTGGCTAAACCAACCTCTGGTTCTCTCCAGACAACTATCCCCCCATTTAGTATCCATACCCTCTCATTTAGCCATGGAGCATGCGGTGACCCATGTCGCCTTCCATAAACAGCATGTAATGCTTCTTTTTCCACCCTTGGAGAGACTCAGTTTCCTTACCCTCTAGACCTCAGCTTATACATCACTTCCTCAGGGAGGCCTTTCCTGACCCCACTGCACCCCCAGGTTACCTCCAGATATGTGATGCCCTTGTCTGCCCTCACACTCTGCCTTTTTAAAACACTTTCCATGCATGTAATTATTTGTTTAATGTCTCTCCCCACCTTGGAGGTCCATAAGGCTAGCAAGTCTATATGGTTTCTTGCTGTATTCCTGACATAACGTGTGGAACTTGGAGGATGGCCAATAAATAAGTGATAATAATGAATGAGTGATCGATTACCAATGTCTACCATGGGCAGGAACATAGAAAGTGGCGGGTATATGTCAGGTCTTTGCCTCTCCCCTTCAACCCTCAGGTAACCTCTAAATTTCCTTTGGGCTTTGAGTTTATCATTTTAACGGGCGTTAAGAATGTAAAAGCACCTGAGGTGTAAACTGCTAAAAGAAGATGGAGGAGGAGGAGAAGGAGGAGGAGGAGGATAAGAAGAAGAACAAGAAGGAGAAGATGATTTACCTTAGCGTCTTCTTCTCCCAACCAGAATTTAAAACTCCTCAGAGCAGGGGCCCTAATTTAGTCATCACTGACTGCTAAAGTCCCCAGAGGGTGAACTATGACTATCAAACAGTCCAGAGAAGCTGGGCAAAAATCAGAAAGGCCCTCCTGGGGCTTTCTCTAGATTTCCCTAAAACTAGAGAGAGAACCTTCCTGTGTCTCTGAAACTCTTCGTAATTCAAACAAAACAAAACAAAAACAAAAAACAAACAAACAAAAAAAAAAACTTTGGGGGGGGGGAACCTTCCTGGTGAGTAAATGTGTCAAACTTGGGAAAGACCATGGGGGCACACTGGGAAATCCTCTTTCTCTGTCCCTAATCTCTTCGCTACATATTACAACGTTTGGTTTTTTGCTCTTGGCTCGCATCCCTTTCGCGCTGAGGAGCTCTGATACGCTTAGAGCCCTAGTGGTCCAGCTCCCGCCCTAGGGACCTCCGCCCAGAGGATTCCCCACCAGCTCCCTCCCACCCCCGCCCCAAGGCTTGGGCGGGGAATGCGGGGCGCTCCTGGCAGAAGCGGCGGTTGTGTTTTCAAAGTTTGCACCTTTCAGAGGAGAGGAGTAGATGATTTCGACCACGCTATCAAATGTTTCCTTCTAAAAGATATATATGTGGGGGGGGGGGTGTTGCCGGGAGGGGACGTCATACGTTACCATGGGAACAAGGATCAGGAAAGGTCTCAAGGTTGGTGTGACCTTCCCCTAGCCTTGTACATGATACTTGTAGCAGAATCGGGGGTCCGGAAGCAAGGATTACAAACTGACCAGGCCCTGGAGAAGACAGGTCTGACTATCCCCACGCAGGCCAGGCTAACTGGAAGCACCCAGAGAGCTGAGTTAATTATTTACCCTAGAGATTCCCCCCACCCCCACCCCAGGAGCAAAGCCTCTTTGGGAAACCAAAGTTAGATCTAGAGAAGGCTCCGTGAATATTCGAGGCGGGAGGAGGAACAGTGCCTCAGGGACTCTTTTATCACCTGGTTTAATTTTCCAAGAAGCACTAATCTGATACTTCCTTGCTTGCTCACTTGTGTATCTACTATCAGTTTCTGCAGTTAGAACAGAGACCTTTCCAGTCCTGCTCACTGAGTGACTTCCAGCTCCTGGAATTCTGCCTGGTACCGTGCAGGTCCTCAGTAACTATTTGAATGACTGAATGATGGGAGTGGGATGGGGGGATCCCAGCAGCCTCATTCCCCTATTTCTTTCCATTTACCCCTTTTGCTCTATCGTCCTGCCCAAAATTCTTCAGTGGCTCCCCATCTCTAGCAAGATAAATCAATCTCGAAAACCCACCTGCTGTCACAGTCACCTGTCCCTCCTCCTTTGCTAAAGCTTATTTATGTATACATACATAAATACTTACTGTTCCGGCAGTATCGAAAATGGCTCCTTCATTATAGAAAACGTGCTTCCTTACACTTCTGTGTCCTTCCCTACCTGTTTGCCTTCTACCTGACCAACTCCTACTCCTTCCCCATGAAGCACATAACCTCAAGGAAGTCCTCCATCACTCACCTAAGCAGACTTTTAAGCCCCCGCCTCCAATTCCACCACCCATTCTGTCCCGTTAGCTTCATGCTTTCCGCTCAGTCTCCCTTGGGAACAGATGCTTTTTTTTTTCTCTGTGGATACTAGGCACCTCGTTCAGCAATTGCAACTATTAAGAAAAGATTGTATTTGTTGATTAAATGTTGAAAATGTTCCTTTTGAGAGTGATTATATCATTACATGAAAGAATTGCAATTATGTGACAACAGAAACTTAACATCTATTGTGTCCCAACTAGGTGCCAAATACCATAGCAAGTGGTTTACATTTCTTCTTTAATCCCCATAACAAACCTGAGAGGTAGGTATTGTCATTTTCAGTTTGATGATGAAAGAACTAAAGTTCAAAGAAGGTGAATTAAGTGCACAATTTTATACAATTAGTACTCAGTCTTTTGTCAAAGGTGATAGAATTTCACCCCTCATACACTTGTTCTGTTAAAGGATTTTGCAGTATTATGTGGGGAGTAGCTGAAGTTCCTAATAAAGAAGTCTCTTAGGCACCACAGGACACAGAATAACCTTCTGAGTAACTGAAGAAAGAATCATTTTGCACCATTGTAATAATCATTACATCACCAACATCCTTATTTGTATTGCTTTTAATGCTTTCTTTTTTGTCACGGAAATATGAACTTCACAGCACTTTCAGGAAGGTGATGAGAAGGTTCTCTTTAAACATTTAAAGACCCACTTTGTGGCTAAAGCACTGAACGATTAAGCAAAAACAGTGTGGTCCTAACACCAAACAACTGTGACAGTGAAGGGATTCCTTCTGTTTCTAGGCCTTAGTCTCCCATCTGTAAAATCAGGGAGCTGAATTAGATGCTCCCTAAGGGCCTTTCCCAAATGAGCCTCCAGTGATCCTGTGATAGCTCATGGCCACACAGGGACACTGGCAGAGGCAGGATGATCCTTGTATCTTGAGGCAGAGACTGCTGGCTGTTCACCCCAGACTTTTGTTTTGTTTTGTTTTTTTCCTCCTGGGTTCACAACTAGAAATTTCTCAGCTTCCCTTGTGACTAGGTGTAGCCATTTTTAGTCAATGGCTTCTGAGCAGAAATTGTGAGGATCAGTCTTGACCGGCAGTGTGGACAGCTGCCCAAGACAAAAATACTTCAGTGTCCAGTTTTGCTTATCAACACTGAAGGAAGTGGGGGAAATGTATTAGATCAGATCGGGAAAAAAATGTGGGTCTCTTCAGCGTCCAGTCCATTTCTTTCTATGTTCTCTCTTTAACTATTCATTCATTTGCTCAACAAATCTTGTCTGTTCCCCTGCTCCATGCCAGGCTCTGAAGATACAGGGACTCAGAGCCTGGTGCTACATGGGGTCCTCCTCTACTAACATCTTCTTGCCACTATCAAGATGGAAAGAGTTGTGGTATCACTCCTTTCCTCTTGCTTGTTCACTGCCTGACTGGGCATCAGAGGCTTTGAGTTTCAAAGTGCTGTCTAGACAAGGAGCTTTAAGCCTTCTAATTGTGAAAATGGTTTTACATGTAAAGGGCCTGGTGCTTGGCATACAGTATATCTTCAATAAGTGTTCATTTTCTTGATGGCTTGTTAAATAGGTGGAAGTGGAAGATGAAAGGTGATGGCTTGAAATCATTGACTCTAGTATAGTTGGCACAGAAGGTTAGATTTTTGTTCTTTTAAAGGGATCCATGCCAGGCCATTCAACAGATATCACTCTAAATACTGATGCTCAGGGCACATGGGATACACAAAGTGTATGAGGAAGGGCAAGAGATGAGGCAGGGCAAGAGAAACAGACCAGCAAGTAAGCAATTGCAACACAATATGAAAAGCACTAGGAGGGGAAGTACAGGATGTTGCTTAGCCACAAAGAAGGGGCTAGAACCCAAACTTGTTGGTGGAGGGAGGGAGGAAGCATCATCAGGCAGGGCTTCCTGGAGGAAGGGACATATGACCTGAGCCTTGACTGATAGCAGGTAAGGTGTGGTGGGGGGAGCAAATGCTCAGATACTTGGAGAGGATCTGACCCTGCCAGTCTGTCTGGAGAGTCATGTGGAAAGAGAAAGAAAGATGAAACATGAGGCTGGGAAGTAGGCAGAAGACAGTGTAGGGCTGCTGACTCCCCCAAACAGAGAACTGCCAACAGAGAGATGTCTGGGACCCCAGGACTCTGGCAGCTTTCGGGATTGCACTTTGCTAGGTCCTAGGAAAGAGGATAAGAGTGCAAAGATGCAGAAAGATAAGAGAGTAAAGAAAGGCACTAACAGTTATTAAACACCCGTAAGATGTTGAACTGCATTAGTCACATGGAAAATGCAAACTTAAAACCACAGCACATACCTAGAAAAAAGAAGCAAGGATTAGAATAAACATGTGACTCCCCTTACCCTAGTCATGAAGGGAGACTGTGTCCAGGAGGAGCTTACAACCCACTGAAAAGGAGAGGCTCATGTACTTTAAGAAGTAGAACTTTGATGCGGAAAAGAATCCTAGGTTTGGAGAACCTCCCTCTCTGCTTTCCCCTTTTCTTTCCTAACCTTAACTGGACCTGACAATCCAGTTATCTAGAATATTCAGCTAACCAGAAAATGAGATTCTCGAAATCCAGAACATAGTCCCCAGCCTTTCTGTAGGGTACCTGACACACTGGAAAGAACCTGGCTTTGGGGCCAGACTGGGGTCCTACTTCTGCCACTGGCCTGCTGTGTCACTTTAGGCCAGTGGCTCAACCTCTCTGGATCCTCTATAAAATGGGAATAATAAGAGTTGCTTCAAAAATGGTGACTTCCCTATTTAATTCTCCATCTCCCTTGGCCAGATACTTCATGTTTGGAAAGGGAGAAAGGGTTTCATGTATTATGATCAGAACCATTTTTCTGAAGTTGCCAACACCCATAACTTCTGCATTTATGTAATTACATATCAAAGGTCATGAACATATTTTATAATTACATTGTCTAGAAAGCTCTGCTGTGGCCGACCTGGTTATAAATTGGCAGAAGCAGGGGTTGGGGGGAAAGGCTATTTAAAATCATTATCTGAAGAACAATGATGGGAAAGTAGGGAAAAGGCCTTAGAGCCCTCTTGGCCATTCTTAGTCACCTGTGGAGTGGCTCCTACTTTGAGGCTGGAAACAGAGACCAGCAGCAGTGAGGCTTCACAGAAAATGACCCTTCTTAAGAGCCCTTTGGGGAAAAATGATTAGAGAGCTAGAAAGGTCAGGAGTTCCGCAGAGGAGGAAACTGCTCCCAGAGAGGTGTCATGTTTGCCCAGCACCCTGGAGCGTCCTCTGGTTGGCTCCTAACACCGCAGGCCTCCTCGCTCGCTCGCTGAAATCTGTGTAAACCAAGTTGGAGAAAAGTGTTCCCTTCATGTGTCCTTTCCTGTGCTCAAGATGTTGGTTCTACTGGGAAAGGAGATGGGGAAAACGCTAGAGACAGCGGTCAGTAAGCAGTCAGTATAGCAGGCTCCTCCACAAATAACTTCTAGACTCAAGCCAGTGAGCCCTCTGAAGGCAGCAGTAGCCCAGCATCCAGTCCCTGGTGTCTGCGAGGCGCTCAGGGAATTAGGTGACTCTGGTAAATCAGTGTGTGTTAAGCAGTGAGCTCAGTCTAATGCTTACTCTGGGAGGACAGAGAAGAAATTGGTAACAGCTGTTGGCTCTGGGGAGGGGAGCCGGGTGGGAGCAGTGGAGGGAAGGAGAGCGATTCATTTTTCACTGTACACCGTTTTATTTCTTTGGAGTTTTGTACTACTGGTTATCAAAAAGTTGTATTTATTCCTTTTGTATTTTATTTATTTATTTGACAGAGAGAGACACAGAGAGAGAGAGAGAGAGAGAGAGAGAGAGAGAGAGAGAGACAGCGCGCGCAAGCGTGAGAGCACAAGTAGAGGGAGTGGGGGAGGGAGAAGCAAGCTTCCCACTGAGCAGGGAGCCTGTTGTGGGGCTCAATCCCAGGACCCAGGGTCCACCAGACCGTTGTGAAGTTGAATGTGATAATATATCGACACTTTCAGAGCCTCACCAGTCCCCTTCTGAATGCTATCCGTCTGTGTATTGATTCATTTCACCCTCAAGGCAACCCTAAAGGGTACTACTCTTCTCTTCCTCCACATCTTACAGGTGAGGAAACAGGCCCAGAGAGACTTAAGAAAATTGCTCCGAGTCTCACAACCACGCAGGTGGCCTCCTCAGCGTGACTCTTCCCACTTTCACTCTGCTGCCTTCAAATGTTACATCCTCTCCATGTCAATAGGGAACTCTTCAAAATATAAACATTTTCAAGACCCCGGCGCCCCACCAAATGTCTTTACAATGGTAGGCTGCTGGATAAGGACTCCTTAAAGTAGGTAAAAAAAAAAAAAAAAAAGGCACATGCACACACGCAATCAGTTCTAATGAAGTTAAGAATTTCGCAATCAGAGGATGTAGTTAAATTGTAACATATGTGTGATTTTCCCTTTTCTACTTTATGGAGGAGGACACCAGAAGTTCTTCAGAACTGAAGGCCTCTGAAAACATGAATAGGGTGGAGCAAACTTCTAGGTGGGGTTGCTTCCCCCACACCCTTCAAATGGGTCCCAGGCTGAGTCATCTGCTCGCATTGCTGATTCTGCTTGTGGTATCCATAGTAGGTGTTTTCGTGACTGACATCCTGATAGTAACTTGTCTGTGGTCATTTACCTTGTTTTCTTATAATTCAATCAAAGAATCCAGTGGATTCAACACCCGGGCAATTGGGTTCTTAATTTCATGGAGTTTTTATTGCACTTAGGAGAAAAATTCATCTGCACTTCCTTAAAAAAAGATTTTTGAAGTCAGAAATGAGCTTGAATTTGTAAAGGATGTAGGCCGTTATTTTGCTTTGGCTGAGTTGAAAAGACTTCTTCACCATGTTCCAGAATGTTTCTTTTCCCATTCCCTCTGCCCATCCACCATCTCCTCCTACCTCAGAACTCTCTGAGTTTCCTGTGGTCACCCCCCAAACCCAAATCAGGCCACTCCCTCCTCTCAGTCTCTCCCACAGGACCGTAGGGTCTTATGCTCAGCTTCCGCTAAGATAGGGAGCTCCCACTGCTGGAAGCAATTGACCCCTTTATGTCTCCCGCTGAGTGCCCAGTCTAGCAGCAGGCGGTGGCCAAAGGGAGGAGCCACAAAGACCTCATCTCTGCCTCCCCACAACTAGTTCTCACTGCAAACTTCGGTCATCTCTTCTTGCCTATGCTCTATCAGAAGCTTTCAGCAGCTCCCCACTGCTCCCAGAAGCAAGCCAGACCCTTCCCTGGCATCAGGGCTCCCCTAAGCTTGGTGCTGACCCACCTGTCAGCCTTGCTTCTCTCCACACTTCTGCATGGGCGGCCCTGATTGCTAATGCAATCCCGAGTGCAAGTGGAAAGTGCCCGTTTCTCCCCAGCCTGTACAAGGTCCACTAGAGCACAACAGAAGGCCTGTCTTCTAGAAACATTCTTCCCAGTACCCACCTTATATTTTTTTCTCTCTCTTTCCCTTTCCTTCCCTTTTCTTCTCCTTCCCTCTTCCCTTCCCCCCTCCCCTCTTCCCATTTCCCCTCTCCCATCCCCCCCTTCTCTCACATACACAGTGTGAATGGATCTCTCCGTTTCATCCAGTTCCCATGGACACTGCTTGTACCTTAGAGATAGCACTTATGTCAGTCTGCTTTGGAATAGAATTTTTCATGATCACACCACTTCACAGTTAGAAATTGCATCCCTAGGGGCTCCTGGGTTAAAGACTCTGCCTTCAGCTCAGGTCATGATCCCAGGGTTCTGGGATCTAGCCCCGCATGGGCTCTCTGCTCAGTGGGGATCCTGCTTCCCACCACACCTGCCTGCTTCTACCGCCTACTTGTGATCTCTGTCAAATAAATAAAGAAAACAAAAAAAAAAAAGAAAAAGAAATTGCATCCCTGGAAGGCAAGAGCTACCCCTTCCTCATTAATCTGCATATTCATCATGCCCCCAGGGTTTTGCGTATAGTAGGATCTCAATAAACGTTTGACCCACGAGTACAGCAACTTGACCATAGAGTTTTAGCTTTGGGAACAGACAGAACTGAGTTTGAATGTCCCTCTACCTCTTCACAACCACGTGACTTTGGACCTACTCTTTTTGCACCTTGTAGGACCAAAGTTATAAAACAGGGGTTATAATAGTGATGACACCACAGGCGAGGAATGATTAATGTATGAGGAACATGTAATTCTTGCCATTCGTAAAGTAGGTTCCTCATAAACACAAATCACTAACTTCATCCTCTGCATACATCTGAAGCCCTACTTCTGCCATGGAGTGGATATCTGGAGAGAAGGCTACTAGCATATTTGCACTGGGAGACAAAGATCACTTCCTTGCAATGCAACCTGGGTTTTTACACAGGGGATGGCAAGGACTGAAGGATTCAGAGGAAAGGGGGGTGGCCCCAAACTGGGAGCCCAGGCCCCATAGGAGATGGGCTACACCCTTGCTAACTAAAGAGGTCAGACAGTGCCCAGGAAATCAGCCCCTCCAGTCTCATTTATGGTACATGAGCCCCTCTAAGAGACCCTTCCCAAAGCCATCTCCACACCCTCGTGTGAGCCTGGGTAACTGGAGAATAGGAGTGACAGCTTGGAGCCTGGAGAAAGAACATTTTCAAAGGAATTTGACCAGTGTGTCTCTGGCACTGGGGTGTGGGGAACAGAGGCCCTGGAGGACAAGACTCTGAGGAACCAGGGAGACCCTCCTGTCATGGAGACACACACACTTACCCAACAACCTTCCGATCTGACCTTGGTTTCCAGGAGAAGCACCCTGGAAGGGGTGATGGGGGGCAGGGTATAGTGTAGGCTGGAAAGGGTGGGGTGGGAAGAGAGTAGTAGCCTCTGTTTGGCAGCATTCTCAGGACACATGAAGTGGGCGTTCGGAAGCATGTCAGTCTCCTGAGAATTTGGGCAGGGCCATCAGCTCTTCTCAGTGCCGAGCTCCCTCAAATAAGCTGATCTATTTCCTTCCGTGCACTATCTCTCCCAGCCTGTCTGAAATCTAGGTCCCTGTAATGGGGCAGTGTTGCAGGACCCGGCATGGTAGTGACACTAGTTTACAGAATACTCAGTGTAGGAGGGTTTGAATACCACGTGGTAGCCTTTCCTTTGGAGTTAGGATCTTGGACTGGGATTTTTGGCACACTAATGACTTTTGGAGATCATCTAGTCCAACCCACCCTTTTATAGATAAGAAACCGATACCTTCAGAGTCTAAGCTTGCTGACCATGTTGTGTACGATAGCAAAGCACCAGAGGGAGAACCCAGGTCTCCTCACCCCTAGTCCCGGGATCCTTATCCTGTTTCTCTATAATAGTCCCATAAAGGCTTTTTGGTGTGGTATGAAAATCTGGATTTGACTAGAAAGTGTGAATCTTGTTCTAATCTCAAATTGGAACCCTGATTTACTTCTTGCTTGACTTGTAGCTTCTCATTCCTATAGGGTGATGTGGTGATGGAATCTAGAGTCATACTCAGATGGAATCTTGGGGTGAAGTTGAAGAAGGTCCAAGGCATGAGAGTGTCAGTTTGCTCAGCCTGCTCTTTTGAGTGCTGGGTAGGAGGCAGGCAAGCAGGCATTCTCTCCCTCCTTGCTTAAAAGATCTCCAGCCTAGGGTGGCTCAGTCATTAACCATCTGCCTTTGGCTCAGGTCATGATCCCAGGGTCCTGGAATCAAGCCCCTGGTTCCCCGTTCGGTGGGAAATCTGCTTCTCCCTCTCCCACTCCCTCTGTATTCCCCCTCTTGGTGTGTCTCTCTCTGTCAAATAAATACATAACATCTTTAATAAAAAAAAAAATACAACTTCTGTTACAAAAAAAAAAATCTCCAGCCTCTTAAAGTCCAAAGAAGGCTGGTGAGTAATGAGACACCCCTGGGAGGTAGTACCTGGCACTTCTCCCAGGGAAAGGAACAGAGTGAATGAAAAACTGACAGCAACTCATGTGGGTTCAGAAAAAAAAAAAAAAAAAAAACCACACCACAAATAAATGAAACTGGCATGGGTATGATGACAAGTGAAAATTCATTCACTCATTCAAGAGATTTATAACTGAACACTTAAGAAACCAGACTGGAGAAACCAGACTAAGAAGGGATCCATGTAAGTGGCCTACACTTACCTACACTTTTCCTTGGGAGGAAAACCCCCAAGTCATGGACAAGTTCTCAGTTAAGTGAAAGGTGAGGATAGAGGACAGTGGGAGGAAGGAGATCTTTAAAAACTGGTTTCGATTTGAAGAGGATAACATCTGCACAGATAACATGTTTTTTTTTTTTTTTTTTTAACCTGGAATAAAGGAGCCAGAAGGAGATGCAATTTCAGAGCCCCTTTGAATGACAAGGACTAAAGGAAAGTGTGTGGACTGCATGCGGGGTGACATTCACTTACCAAGTACTGCCTGGAGCGCCTCTGTCTCTGGCCATACCAGGCTCTTTGCTGTACCTTGCTGTGACCACATACATTCTCCCATTCTGCCTTTAATCCATCACTGTCCTTTCCCCACCTGCCTGAATAGAACCTCTTAGCAGATACATAAACAAGCTGAAAATATTCGGACAGGAGAAGGAACAATATCTTAGCAAGGACCTTAATTCATTTTCTTTCTTTCTTTCTTTCTTTTTTTTTTAAGATTTATTTATTTATTTATTTATTTATTTATTTATTTATTTGACAGATGGCGATCACAGAGAAGCAGGGAGAGAGAAAAGGAAGCAGGTTCCCTGCTGAGCAGAGAGCCCGATGCGGGGCTCTATCCCAGGACCCTGGGATCATGACCTCAGCCGAAGGCAGAGGCTTTAACCCACTGAGCCACCCAGGGGGCCCCCTTAATTCATTTTCATACCCCAATAGGCATTTGGGGAATGCTTGATGAATGAATGAATGAATGAATGAATGTCATTGCTAAGCATGGAGGAGGCCAAGTTTTAAAATTCAGAAATGCTACAATGATTATAACTTTGTAAAAAGGACATTTAAAAATGTTTTAAAAACCCAATGAAAAGTATTAAGAGCAATGGAATGTTATAAATATGGGAGATTTTCTTTCCTCTATTTTCTGTATTTTGTATACTGAAGGAATATTTTTAATGGGGAAAAAAGCATATTTTAATCCCTTCCCTGTCCTGCTTCCTCTCTCCTCCAAAAAACCATTGTGAGAATTATAACTTCCTACCTAACATGTAAAAAAATTTCTGCTATAAAAATTATGAAGACTGAGAAAACATGACCTCAATTCCATAATGCAATCAAAATAAAATTTATCACATTACTCTGGTGTGTTTGATGATCACTGGATAGCTGGGCATTAAACAGCACTTCTCATAAAATGCTTTGATTAGTAGTACTTGAAACAGCCAGACCAGTTCTTTTGTCAGAGCGCTGGGGGAAGGGAGGCAGGCACTGGGCCCAGAGGGATGTGACTCTGTCTGCCTCACTAGGATCCCCACTTTTCTGGCAGAGAATGTGGACCTGGGAGCTCTAAGGACCTCTGACTGACAGAAATGCAGGCCCCCGAGGTTTTGGCCTAAGAGGCTCCATAAAGTAGCCTTTCCCCCAACTGGAGTAGTGTTACCCACCCAAACTCTCTTTTCATTCCCTGCCCAGGGTCTGCTTTCTATATATAAGAAACCCATCAGAGAGCACCTAGGTGGCTTAGTTGGTTGAGCGACTACTTTGGGATCAGGTCATGATCCTGGAATTCCAGGATGAATCCCACATCGGGATCCCCGCTCAGCAGAGAGCCTGCTTCTCCCTTTGACCCTCCCCACCCCATCCATGCTCTCTCTCTCTCAAATAAATGAATAAAATCTTAAAAGAAAAAAAAGGGGGGAGAGAAATCCCATAAGATCTTGCCTAAAATATCAGCAGTAAAGATTTATTCCAGCAGTGCAACCATTGCTTTTTAGAGGGCTAGAGGAGGGACATACTCATTCACAGGACAGTTGCTGAGAACCGACAATGCACCAACATAAGGAAGATCCTAAAGGTACATGATACCATTTCTTCCTTTCATCATTACCTAAGTGTTATTATTCCCATTACACAGATAATGGGGGGAAAAAAGTCTCAGAAAGGTTAAGTAACTGGCCACAACTGGGCAGAGGAGGACTAGAGGGGGACTAAAGGGGTTTGGCAGGAGGGATCTGAACTCAGTTCTATGGGACCTGAAAAGCCACTCTCCCCACGCTTGACACTGAGCACAGCAGAGCTTTCCAGGCTTGGTGTTTAAAGTCTCTGTGACCATCAGCAACCGCTCTGGGTCTCAGTCTCCCTGTTTATAAAGATACAAGGCTTGAGAATTATGTTTTCCGAGTGTCCTCCCCACACTGGATTCTTTGTTACAGTGTTACCTCTTTGTGCCTTCGTAGAAGCTCTGCGGGAGGAATTCTCGCTGAGCCTCGTTCTGAGCCACGCAGGGGACTCGGGCTTCTCCCATGATCGCCCCCTAGAGGACGTCGGTGGTGCGGAGAGAGCCAGGACTCCCGCGGAGAGGACACGCTGCTAACAGACCAACCAACGTAATCACACGGTCCGAGTCAAACTTAATTACCGCTTCAACCATTTTTTTTTTTTTAAATGGATTTAGAAAACATGCTCACATCCCTTCCCACGCTCACCAGGGCAGTGCTACTGGAATAGTTAATGATGGGGAGCATTTGTAGCCTGAAGATCTACTGGTTCTATGAGTCATGGTTTAAAATTGGATTCTATTTTACTTCCTTCCCTTCAGTTTCTTTCAGGCTATGTGAGGCCATTTATTGATCCAGTACTGATTTTGCAGGGTTGCTGAGCTCTGACTAGCAAACCAAATATTTGTCTCCACTTATTTTTATTACAATGGTCCGTATTTGTTTGGGTAATATATGCACATGGGATAACTTTGGAAAGTTACTATAGAGTTATCAGTGATTACCATATGACCCAGCAATTCCACTCCTCAGTATGTATTCCCCTAAAGTGAAAACAGGTGTTCAAAGAAAAACTTTTATGCAAATGTTTAAAGCAGCACTATTTACCATAGCCAGGCCCTATAAACAACCCAAATGTCATCAACTGATGAAAGATAAACAAAATGTGGTTTATCCATACAATGGAATATTACTCAGCCATAAAAGGAAATGAAGTACAGATCCATGCTACTACTTGGATGACCTTAAAAACATTATGGTAACTGAAAGAAGCCAGATACATGGGCCACATATTATACCATTCCATTTATATGAACTATTGGGAATAGACAAATCCATAGAGATTTCTTATCTGTAAGTTAGTGGTTGCCAGGGTCTGGGGAAGGTGGAATGCAAGTGACTGCTAATGAGTATGGGATCTCTTTTTGGGCAATGAAAATGTTCTGGAACTAGATAATTTTTAAAAAATTTATTAATATAGGGGCGCCTGGGTGGCTCAGTGGGTTAAGCTGCTGCCTTTGGCTCAGGTCATGATCTCAGGGTCCTGAGATCGAGTCCCACATCGGGCTCTCTGCTCAGCAGGGAGCCCGCTTCCTCCTCTCTCTCTCTGCCTGCCTCTCTGCCTACTTGTGATCTCTCTCTGTCGAATAAATAAATAAAATCTTTAAAAAAATTATTAATATATAATGTCTTATTAGCCCCAGGGGTACAGGACTGTGAATCACCAGGTTTACACACTTCACGGAACTCAGCATAGCACATACCCTCCCCAATGTCCATAACCCAACCACCCTATCCTTACCCCTCCAATCCCCAGCAACCCTCAGTTTGTTTGTGAGATTAAGAGTTTCTTATGGTTTGTCTCCCTCCCGATCCCATCTTGTTTCATTTATTCCTTTCCTACCCCACAACCCTCCCCCCATTGTCGCCTCTCAACTTCCTCATATCAGGGAGATCATATGATAATTCTTTCTCTGATTGACTTGGAAATAGATAATGTTGATAGTTGCACAACACTGTGAATTTTTAAAATGAATACATTCCCAGTGTTGTGCAACAGAATTGTGTGCCACAAAATTGTACTTTAAAGTAGGTAAAAACTAAGTTTTATGTGTATTTTGCCACAATACAAATATATAAGGTTTATTTAGTTTCCCTTCCTGAAGACAAAAGCAACTATTAGCACTCTTCTCTATCTTTCCAGAGATTATTATTGTACATATGTGTGTGTATTTAAATATCTTTAGAGAGAGGGGGTGAGCAGGGGGAGGGACAGATGGAGAGGGAGAGAATCTCAAGCAGACTCGCATGGAGCCCAAGGTGGGGCTCCATCCCACAACCCTGAGATCATGACCTGAGGTAAAACCAAGAGACAGATACTTAACCGACTAAGCCACCCAGGCAGTTTTCTTTCTTTCTTTTTTTTTAAGTGGGCTCCATACCCAGCATGGAGCACAATGTGAGGCTTGAACTCACAACCCATAAGATCAAGACTGGAGATCTTGGGACGCCTGGGTGGCTCAGCGGGTTAAGTGTCTGCTTTTGGCTCAGGTCATGATCCCAGGGTCCTGGGATCAAACTCCACATCCTGCTCCCTGCTCAGCAGGGAGCCTGCTTCTTCCTCTCCTTCTATCTCTCCCCCTACCTCCTGCATTCTCTTTCTTTCTCTCAAATATTAAAAAAAAATTAAAACCTGAGCTGAGATCAAGAGTCAGATACTTAACCTACTGAGCCACCCAAGCAATCCTATCTGCATAAATATTTATATAATGTTTAATTATATGTGCTTATATATATATATATATAGTATAAATATATATTCTTTTTCTCTTTTTTTAGACAGCAAATGGTCATACCATTCTGTAACATGTTTTCTGCTGAAATTATTTTGGATGGGTTTAAGTCAGGCCTTATTTTTTTTTTTTTTGATGGCTTTTGATCTTTCCAAAATGATAAATGAAATATATTATCTCATTTATAATTTTTATTTTTCTTTTGAATGAGATTGAGTGCCTTTTCAAGTATTTAAGACCCATTTGTATTTTCTTATCTGAGAGTTTTGTTTTCATATACTTTGCGTGATGTGGAGTGGTTGGTCTTTCTTTTTGGATTCAGGCACTCTTTAACACTATTAGCTCTCTGGGTATGACATGAATTCCAAGTGTCAATTGTCTTTTAACCCTCCAGTATCTGTGTAACCAGATGCATTAGTTTTCCCTGTTTGAATTACCTAGCATGGTTTCTGTTTTCCTGACCGGATCTTGACTGATACATTTTGGTGATTTTTTCCTTATTCATTTGTAAGAACTCTTCGGTATAAGGAAACTAGCCAATTACCTATCATATATATTGTAATGATTTTATTAGTTTGTTTTTGCCTTTGTTTACGTGTTTATTCTTGTTCAGAAATTTAAAAATTTTATATACTCAAATTTCTCAATATTTGCCTTTACAGTTTCTGTATTTCATGGCATGTTTTCTTAATTCCAAGATTACAAGCACATTCACTTATGTTTTCTTCTTATACTTTTATGGCTTCATGGTTTACAATGAGTTTTTTATTCATCTGGAATTTATTTTGGATTAAAGAGTAAAGTAGTAATATAATTTAAATAGTTTTCCCAAATGGAAAATGGAGTTTAATCGATTGTCTGAATACGTACACACTTGAATAGCCCTTCCTTTCTCCTTTAAAATGCCAGTTTTATTAAGTGTTACATTCATATGTATACTTGGGTCTATTTCTGTTTTTTCTTCTGGCTTATTGGTCTATTTCTCAGTCAGTAACACTTTATTTGTTAACCAGAAATCAGCATTTGATTTTATGGAATCATCCATACAAATGTTCCTGCATTTGAAGTAATTCTTGGAAGTCTAAACATAAGATAAGGAGGGTGGGGTCCCTTCACGCCTAAGATGCTAGATGTGGATTCAACAGGAAATATTGAAAACTTGATTTCCTAAACCAAGGCTTCCTGAATAAATTTTTGGCTGATAAAGCAAATGCATCTTAAATGTCTGATTTCAACTAAGAGTTATAAGGCTTTTATTATTTGTTTGTTCACTTTCTGGGAGATTTTTAAAATTCTATCTTTCCACTCTTTTACTGAGCTGTCATTTCTGCTATCATATTTTTAAGTCCAAGGGCGCTTTATTGCTTTCCAAATGCTCTTTTTTGTTTCATGGATACATTATTTTCTCTTCTTTGAAGAGAAAATAGGAAGATGAACTATAGAATGAATATTTTTTTCCTCCTCTTTTCTGTCTCTGTTTTTCCCCCCTGAATTCATTGTTCTGTTTTAGCTGCTTTTAGAGACTTTTAATTATATGACTTTTGCTTATTTATATTTATTTAGGAGTGGCACAGCAAAAAGCTGATTGGAAAATGTGTGTGTGTGTGTGTGTGAGAGAGAGAGAGAGAGAGAGAGAGAGAGAATAGGGTTGTTGATGAAAAAGCTTCAGGCAGGATAACTAGGCAGAGATCCCACTGTTTATTTAGGTGACCTTCAACTGTCAATCTCTGAAGCCTTTTTTTCCCTTGGGGCCTCCAATCTCCTGCCTAGTGGGTACGTATCTGGCTGCCTGCTCTTTGGAAGCAAAGCTAGGGAAGTATGTGTGAAGAGGCGGTGGCACTGGCAACAGAGGGACAATACAAAATGGGAAAATTTGGGGGGAAAAATTGATATTTGAGATCTCCAAAAATATTAAAGTACTACAATGTGGAAGATCTATGTTGGAGACCAGTGAGTTTGCTGGTAAGAGCCTTTGGACACATGAGGTATCATGGTCCCTTGTAACTATTAATATAAGTATGTTTGAAGGAGAGATAAAACATGTATCCTTTACTCCTTCAGTCTCTGGCCACTGGTCTGCCCCTATAATCTGAAGCGTACCTTGTACAGAACCCATGTGTGTGTGAGGGGTAGGGGTGCGATGTGGCTAGAGGTGCAGGGAGCCCTTTGGGAAACAATTCTATTCATAGGAATCGTGGGTCTACTTCCCTACAACCTTTAGGATTTTGTGCTGATGAGGATTATTTCAGTGGCCCTTTTGGCCTCTATAAAGCTCTCAATCATTCCTTCTTCCCTTTTAACTGGGGATCAGCTGTGTGGGAAGATTTTGCTTTGAAATGTTCTTACTCGAGCAACAAGACTCAGTTTTAAGTACAAAATGTACTTGTTTTGGCTCTGGGCTCTCAAAACTTCCAGAGGCAAGATCTTTCATAAATGCGCTGAATTCTCTGTAAGCCTGTGTTTATTAAGTCCCGCTGTTGGCAGAGTATTTTGCAGTGACATAAATATCATTTTAAAACAGGAAGTTAGCTTTTAATCATCAGTCTGAAATCAAGTGCTTCAGAAACTGAAGAGGCTTCAGCCTGAGAATTTAACTTGAGAAAAGTCACAACAGGAAGTTAGGTGACTCCAGCTTTGCCTCTCCATTCACAGCCTTTGGTCTGTCATTCATTTGTCCTTCTCCTAAATACCTACTTTGTGCAAGGTCTCCTTTGACAATCTAGTCTGTGCCAATCAAATGAGCTACTCAGTCAAAATGCAAGAACTCTGTTAATACACAGACTTCCCACGTACAGAGATGGGGGAAAGAGGCTTTATTTTTACTGCTGGAAAATATTCTATTGTGTGAATGAACCACAATTCACTTATTCACTCTCCTGCTGATGGGTGATATTTGGGTTGTTTCCCATTTTTTTTCTATTACAAACAATACTGCAAGGAACAATCTGTCACATTCCTCCTGGTATATATGTTTAAGTTTCACTGAAACCACAGTTCTCAAAGTGTGATCCAAGGATCCATTGGGGTCCCTCTGCCCTTTGTGGGGTATCATGAAATCAACATTATTTTCATATAATTCTCCCTCTCATTCTGTCAGGCATATGCTGGGCAGGTTTCCGAAGGTTGCACGATATATCTACAATTTTCCGAAAAGGCTATTTAAAATACTCCTCCCTTTTTAAACTATGTATCTGTGTGAGGTTGTCTTTTATTAAGCAAGATAATTTTGAGATTTGCAAAACGTAAAACAATGCCACTCATCTCCCTAAATTTTGAAGTATATATAATTCTTTTTCAGAAAATGTTAATGTGTTATGAGTTTATTTTAAAATTAATAAGATTATGGGCCACCTGGGTGGCTCAGGTCATGATCCCAGGGTCCTGGGATCAAGCCCCACTTTGGGCTCCCTGCTCAGCAGGAAGCCTGCTTCTCTGTCACCCATTTCCCCTGCTTGTGTTCCCTCTCTCGCTGTCTCTCTATCTATCAAATAAATATATAAAATCTTATAAAAATTAATAAGATTAATTTTAAAAATTTGGTTTTCATTTCTAATTAGCAAATATCAATAGATACAACCCTTATCACATGTAAACAATGAATCACTAAATAAAACTTTTAAAAAAGGTATAACCCCACATAAACAAAAGTTCTTTGGGATGAGATCTTTCAATCATTGTTTAAGAGCATAGAAAAGGCCTGAAACCAAGTTCGAGAAGTTCTGCCCTGGGATACATACGCAGGAGTGAAATCGCTGAGTTGTAGGGCACGTGCAGATCCATCCTTAAGGGTTAAATCTCATGACCACTGGAGATTAAATTCAGTTTGATATTATTTATATAAAACTTCCCCCTCAAGTCCGGCACAGCTAAAATCTATATAGCTCAGAAATGCATACATATTTGCTAAAACTGATAATGAAAACCAGGGGGCAGTTTTAATCTCGAAATATAGGATCGTGGTTACCTTTAGAGAGGAGACAGAGGACAGATAGGAGAAGACAGTTTGGGCTAACTTTTTTTTTTTTAAGATTTTATTTCATTATTTGACAGAGAGAGAGGGAACACAAGCAGGGGGAGTGGGAGAGGGAAAAAGCAGGCTTCCTGCCAAGCAGGGAGATTGATGCCGGTCTCTATCTCAGGACCCTGGGATCATGACCTGAGCTGAAGGCAGATGCTTAATGCCTGAGCCACCTAGTCACCCCTGGACTGACTTTTTAAGTAGTGCTTATTATTGTGCATTATAACTTACAGATATGCTGCATTTTTCTTTTCGCTATATTATGTAATTTTTTAATTTACTGAAAATAAGAAAGTTTCTTATTCTTATTCTCAGGGCTCCCAGCCTGCTGCTGATGTCTGAGTAGAAATTCGCTCCTCTTCCCTTTGGATTTCAACCAACTGAGAAACTGACCCAGGGCTAAATGTCTTAATTGTTGGCAAAGCTGGATTAGAGCAAGTGGATACCAAATGGTTTCCTCCTCCTTTCTCACCTCATCCAGCCGGTCAGATGCAAACTGGAAGGTCCCCTGCTGACCTCTCCCCAAGTGGCAGAGCCAACCTGGGGGAGAAGGCAGGACAGAAAGGGAGCCTGTTTTCCTGGGGAGTGGAGTTCAAGTCCTCCGGATGAATCTCAGGCTAACTCCTTGGTTGCAGAGCAGGAGGCAGCAAATGCTATAGGAGGGTCAAGAGTAAGTGAGCAGGGGGTGCCTGGGTGGCTCAGTGGGTTAAAGCCTCTGCCTTCAGCTCAGGTCATGATCTCAGGGTCCTGGGATGGAGCCCTGAGTTGGGCTCTTTGCTCAGCAGGGAGTCTGCTTCCCTCTCTTTCTCTGCCAGCCTCTCTGCCTACTTGTGATCTCTGTCAAATAAATAAATAAAATCTTAAAAAAAAAAAAAAAAAGAGTAAGTGAACAGGACTAGGCAGAGTTATTTGCAGCTGACAGTTTGATGGAAGGATTCCCAGAGGAGACCACAAACATTGTGTCTCCTGGGAAAGATGGTGGGTTCTGAGGGGGGAAAGTGGGGCTGAAGGGGAAAAAACGGAATTAACACAGAGGTTGAAGCAGCCAGGCTGGTCAGGAGGTTGAGGTCTGAGTTGGGGCTACAGTGAGCTCATAGGATAGAACTGGTTCTTCTTCAGACACTAAGGGTATGTCTCCTGAAAGCAGTGAAGATGGGTGGGGGAGAGACATGCGTGGGTGGGCGGGGAGCTGCCTGGGAGCACGGAGAACCCCCTCCCTCTCTCCACCACAGGTGTGGGGGCATCCTTCCCACTGCCGGTTCCTGGGTGTGCACAGGGAGACCCAAGGAGGCATGGGGATCCTCCCCAAAAGTGAGGCCCACACCATACCCCCACGGGGATGGGTGACCTGAATTTGTGACCCAGTGGCCTGCTTGACTTTGGGCAAGGAGCAAAAGAAGCCACATTCAGTGTAAACCTTCCTACGTGTCAGGGTTTGGTTTTCTGTACAACCTTGTCTGTATTTGGATTTAAGGTTCACGACAGCTGTGAGGTGGGCATGAATACCTCCCATTCACAGATGAGGAGTTGGAGGGCCAGGGAGGGTAAGTAGGCACCCAAAGCCTGAGATATCAGAACCCAGGCGCCCCCTCTAAAGGTGATATCCTGTCCATTACACCGTTTAAAGCTTCTGGGCCAGACTCCCCTTCTGTAAAATGACAATAATGTCTCCGTCCCAGATTTGTCACAGAAACTAATTGTATCCTCCAGCACAGTGGTTGACTTTCTTCCCTTCCATCCCTGGCAGCTGGGTCAGGCTGTGCCCTGAAGTTGCCCGGATTAGACCTCTCTGGGCTTGGCTGTTCTTGGCCACCTTCGTGTTTGGGACTTATCCAGAGAGGGAGGAACCATTTCATATCACTAATCCTCTCCCCTTTGTTCACTCCCCGAGAGGGTAGGTGGAGCTTCCCTTCCTCCTCCCTCTCCCTCCCCTGTTTTCACTCTTTCACACCCTCGCTGAGCTCCTACCCAGATTCTCTCCGAGGCTCACACTCTTGACTTGATTCAAAGCCCATCGTTGACCACAGGCAGGGACTGAGAAACCAGAGCGGAACCACAGAGCAATGAGCTAAGTAAGAAGAGAAACTTCCCAAATTACCAGAATGGGCCCTCTTGCTGGGCCTGAAGCCTCTTAGACACTGTGGCTTCAGCCTACAGCCTCTTAGACACTGTGGCTTCAGCCGGGCTGCATTTAAGGGGCCAGCAGCCCTTATTCGGAAGGCTGGGTTTTTGTCTCCCTGTTCAATATGGCTTGATTTTATTTAATTAGGGTTGGTTTCTTTCAACAATTAAGTGTCAGGTGGCAGGCGAGGTTAGTGTGTTGAAGCTCAGCTCTCCAGAAAACAACTTCGTTGGGGACATAATTCCAGAAATAGAGTCTACTGCACAGATATTTTAGCTGGACAAGAGATGGCATGAGAGGGAACTGCAGGCCACGTGAGTTTCATTATGACCGAGGAGTCTAGTTCTCTGCCCGTCATGCTGAGACCTCTGATGTTACCTGAGAGAGGGAGAAGTCATGGTTCCCCTAAAATGGCCGTACCAGAGAGAACTGCTCCTCCAGTGCAGGTTAGAAACTTGTGTGTTTGCACTACTGTGGAGCAGAGAAGGAGAACCATGGGGATAAAATGCAAAATCAAACCATTAAAACTCTTCTCTCCAGCTTTCCCTCCACTGGAAATTTCCAAATTTCCCATTCTCACATTCTGGTTAGTTTTTAATATACTGAAAGTATGTGTTCATCTATTTTGAGTGAGCAATACTGATCCCAAGATGGTAGGGGAGGAGTGAAAGCATCCCGGTTAGCTGGTGAAAAGAAGTTAAGCTGGTTAGTTGCCGGAGAAACTCTACATGTCAGCCAGACCTTCTAAAGAGAGACAAAAAGAGAGGAAGAAACCCCCCCTGGCAGAACCAAGGAATGTTGACATTCTTCCAACCACAGATGAGAAGTGAGCTCGGAACCCAGTGGGAGTTTAAGAAAATAGAGTTCAGGTAGAGGT
Source organism: Mustela putorius furo (assembly GCF_011764305.1). Lineage (NCBI taxonomy): Eukaryota > Metazoa > Chordata > Mammalia > Carnivora > Mustelidae > Mustela > Mustela putorius. The sequence continues at coordinate 7,253,581 of NW_025422045.1, read as the reverse complement.
GGAGGCTGCTGTGTCCATCTTCCCCTGCTGGTCGCCCTGACAATGAGACCTCAGTCTTGCAGCACCGAAAGCACGCTGAGAAGAAACCTATAAGCACAAGAGAGCTGCTGGGTCTGCATGATGTGGACATGTGGGGGTTCAGTGCCAATGGTCAAGAAAGAATTCTTGAGATGTCTTGGGTGCAAAAAGGCGGTTTAATTAAAGCACGGGACAGGACCCGTGGACAGAAAGATTTGCACTGGGGCGGGTGACTGATTATACACTTTCAAGTTGCAGGGGGAGGTTTGGGACAGCACAAGCCTCCAAGGTTATTCTGGAAAGAAGGTTTCTAGGACACTGAGGGGGCTAGCTATTATTAAGAAAAGGTCATTTATTACTGTCTCTAGTAAAATCTCAGTCATTAGACCATTCAGATGAGTATCAGTGGGCCATATACTTGGGGGACGAGTGCTAACATATATCTTGCGGGGGCGGGGAGTGGTAAAGACAAAGGACATTTCCAAAGGAATTTCTATATGTTTAAAGTAGACTCGCAGTTTCCTGAGGGGTCGGGATAATGTTAAGCTAAGATTGCCTTTTGCTCTTAGCAAAGTGTCGACATCCAGGCAGCTGAGCTCCTGGAGGAAGATCATTCTGCCTGTTCCAAGGACTTGTCAGTGGGTTGTAAGTAGAAAGGAAATTTATTATTTTTCTTCTGCCTTTGTTTCCCACGTCATACAGACTTGCTGTTTCTCCCTCCGACGTTGGTCTGGTGAGCACAGGACACAGATCAGGTGGTTGTGTATGTCTGTGGTTGCCCCTCCCCCCTTTTGCTCGTTGGCACCACTGCCGGCAGGAAACTTCAGGTACCCAGGACTGGAAAGTGTCAGCAGCTTTACCTCCTGGAGGCCCGCCCCAGGAGCTTTGATCAGAGACTTAACACCAGCCCTGTCACTCAGGCGGGGTTAGAGAGAGGGGAGCCCCAGTCCAGTCGTTAGCTAGCTAATTAATTCTTGAGCATGTCATGGAGTTGTCATGGAGAAGACAAAATGAATGAGATGAGATCCATGTCCCCCAGGTGAGGGGAAAGCAGATGCATTTATGAATTAATTGTGATATAAGCCCACATTGGGGTGGGTAGCCAGCGTATTACAGGACTGCTTTTCCCCTTCAGTAATCTTTTTCTTATGCAGGTCGTGTTTTTATACCAAAAAAACTAGTAAATTTGAAAATAAGCAAAAAGAAAAAATTAAAATCACTCCATATTACACCAGCCAGAGAGAAGCATTCATTAACATTTTGGAGTATATCTTTTCAGGCTTTTTTCTTATGCAAATATATGCATGAGTTTGAGACATATATGTGCTCTCTCTCTCTTTCCATAGATACATATTTTTGGAAACAATTATATTATATATAGGATTTTACATTTTGGCATCTCACCATACACCATGAACATCTTTTCAACTAACACATTGCCATCAACGTATGTGATGTCTACCTGGCATCTATTATTTGACTTAAAATAATGTAGCCAACCAAAGTGGAGGGATAGGAGGTTCCTGTTCTTCCTCTCGAGTCAAGGGAAGGGGTCTCTGATGTCAAAACTCAGAGAACTTGATGTGTGTTTCTTATTGTTTTCAGAGCCAGCACTGGTGTCCGAAACTCAAAAATCTAAATGGCAAATGCAGGCTGGCTGGCAGCTGATGGAGAGGATTAAGGAAGGGGCTGTGCTGGGACCAGCCTCCTGTCCCAGCGTTGCTGCCAAGAATGCGTGAGCATTTATGAGTTGCTAGGTGATTCCATCAACATAAATTTTAAAGTGGTAAAGGGGCTCAAACATTATTTTGATGCCAAGGGAACTCTTTGGGAGGCCAAGGAGGGGAAATATGTTGTCAGAACCTTGTTGTAAGGAATGAATCTACTAATTGTGTAAGACAACTGGAGGGAGGGGAGGCAAGAGGGTGGAAAGTTAGTTCAGAGGCTGTTTCCAAAGTCTGAAGATAAATGTCCCTTCCTTCCAAGGGAGCAAGAGGATCTGGGTGCAAGTGTGGCACTGATGAACTTCAATCAGTCACTTTTCTTTCCCAAGCCTTTATATCTTATCCATACAAAGGGCATAAAAACAACCCCAAGGGGTGATGAAAATGCTTAGGAAATTTCCTAAAGGTGGGGGTTGCACAACTTTGCCACCATACGAATGCGGCAGAATCATACACATTATGGTAGTTAATTCTATGTTATGTGAATTTGACCTCAATTAAAACAAAACAAAACAAAACAAAATACCCCCCCAGTGTTGTGGGGGGAGCGGCGATTAAGGGAGTCTGGTGAATTTGTTTTTATAGTCACCCTTATGTGGGCAAACATGAAACTAACTTTAGTGCCATCATTGCATTAACCTTTCCTGGCCTGGATCCTTCCATAGGCTCTCAGCAAGCAACGTACTTAGGTCCCTGTAAGGTTTTTATAGGCTTGTCGTTCTTATCAAAAATCTTATTCACCAGGCAGCAGATCATTTCAATCCTCCCTCCTCCTGGTGCTGAGGAAGGGGGTGGTGGTGAGAAGAGACAAGTGAGTGCTTGTTAATGGCTCTCACGCCCACATAACTGGTTCCCAGTGACTCTCCTGGGGCTTCCCTCACTTGAGTCATGCCATCTGGCTCTGGGCCGCAGCCTCATCCAGGTGCTGCTTGGAAGCGGGAGGCCCAGCTTCTTCACCTGCTCCGTCCAGGGCCCACTGGAGAGACAGTCTCCGTGTGGGTGCTGCACAGAAGGTTTCCTTGGGCAGCACTGAGCCTGGCCACAGCCACATCTGTTTGAGGTGGAGGAATGGTTTTTCCTCTTGGAGCTCGCTGGGCTGGGAGACCACTCAGGCCGCCTGGCCTGACGTTTATCTTGCCTCCTCCCCCAACCCAACTAATGTGTCTGTTTCCTTTCGAGAGTCCTTTCTCCTATGCTCCCAGCCTGTGGCTCCCCAGCCACTAAGGGGAAGCCATTCTGCTAAATTCCAATCCAGGACTTGCTTTCCCACTCGCCACTGGTTCAGAGACACATTTAAATCTCCTTTCGTTCTGGCTTCCTGCTCCATTTCTCATTGATTCCAGGCTAACATTTTCTTTCACTGACTCAACAAGGACAGATGACACCCGCGGTGTACGGCTCCTCCCCATTTGTCCCTGGTCTGTCATGACCACCTCATGATGGACTCTGAGGAAAAATGGATGGCAGAGAGAGAAAATAATAGATCTTCTTAACTTCTATGCCCAAGCTGGCCCTTGTCAGCTGAAAGCACACCCACCGGCCCCTGAGATGCCTGTTTGCCTACACATTAGACACCCTGGCTCTTCTGGAGGGAGCTATCAGAACTATCAGTAGACAGATGTTAAAAAAAAAAAAAAATAGAGCTTTTCAAATGGGAACAGAAGAGACCAAGGGACTGTCTGCGGCCTCTCTCCCTTCAGCTACGGCTTCAGGCCCTACAATACTGAAATCACAACATAAGAAATGGCAGTGTTCCCTCCACCTGCAGGAACCTCCTTTTCCTCTTTTCTGCATAGAGAACTACCTCTCCTTCCAAGCCTAATTCTACAGCTATGCTAGCAGAAGTCTCACCCACCCCCTCCTCTGTGTGCCCTGAGGGGTTTGCCAAGGGTCCATGAGGTATCAGGTGTGGAAGGCTTCTGTCGAAGGCTTAGCACAGAACCCTTCCTCTCTCCCCCATGGTCGTATCCCTATGAGGGTCGCTGGACATTGTGTGTGTGTATGTGAACAGGATCTCTAAACTACATGGTACTATACTGAAATTAGTATTTCTCTCTCTGGGTTTAGTTGGTTGCTTGTACCTGCTCCTTAACTATGAGTTCATTGATGATCTATTTAAAAGAGAAAAAAAAAAAAAAAAAAAGGAGCAGCCTCATCACCTTGCACAATGCCAGGCACAGGCAGGCTCTCGACAGATGCATTCACACAGGTCCACAGCCTGGCTGGGGAGGCTGGCACCTGACTCTTCTTGTGATCCAGTTTGCCTTTGCCTGTCCCCAGGTAGCTCTGCAACCAACTCTTCTGAATTCCTGGCACTTCCCCCTTGCTCACCCGGCACTTGACCGTGACTCCTTTCCTACCAACAGGGCAGCTTTTCAGACTGGACCCGTTACTGCTTCCCCAGCACGGACCATTATGTGACTGACCCAGGTTTTTGTCTTAGAAAAGCAGTTATTGGACCTCATGTATGGCCCAAAGCTCAATCACTTTATACAGAAATTGGAGAGAACGTCAGTGTTATGGATTGATGGACCAGCAGGGGTTGAAAGAACAGGAGCAGACCTGGGGCAGAACCTGGCTGAGCTACTTAGTAGCCACTGGCTGGTCCCTGAACTTCTTGGAATCTGCGTTTTCTCATCTGTCCATGGGGATCAAAAAACACACTCCACCCCTAACTCCTAGGGTCACGGTGAAAAGTAAATACTATGACGCATATGAAGCCTCTGGCCTTGTGCCCGACACATGGCATATTCTAAGTATGAGTTTCCTTCCTTTCCCCTTCCGCTAAGATCTCTTCCAAGTTTAAAAGTTCATGAGCCTTTGAAACACACGTTCCCACGTTAACCTATAACTTGGGAAGGTCACGCAGCTGCCAGAAAGTTTATCTTCCCTGAGGAACAAGGATCTCAGGTAACAGATAACCTGTATCCCACATTATCCTGAAACAGATTTCTTATTCCCAGTCCAAAGTACCCTCCCACTGCCTCCCCAGCTCAGAAGAGGGTGTTGAAGGCCCTCAGGGTTTGCAACCATGCTCAGCAAAGTAGGTGAAAGCAGATTCGGCCCACAGAGAAGCAGCAAGTGAGTGAGAGCCCGAGGTGGGGTGGGGGTGGGAGGCAGGGTTTGACGCTGGGGGCTCAGGGGGAGGGCAGCTCCCTGACAGTAGATAAGCCTGTATGGGGAGCAAACTGCTGAGCAGGGAACCCTCTGAGCTCCATGGGCATGGAGGCTGTGGTCTTGAATCACAAGCTTCCATGAAAACAGAGGGGAAGAACTGAGCTAGCACTTGCCTTCACCCTGCTCTTCGGCGGGTAGAACACGTAGACGTTGGAGATGCCCAACTGAAAACCAGAAGCAAGGAAGCCAAAGGAGTCAACTTGTGGCTGTCCTTTAGACCAGTGGTTCTAATGGGTCCCAAGGGCAGCAGCGCCAGGAGCACCTGGGTTGGTCAGAAATGCAGATTAGCGGGCCCACTTCCAGACCTACTGAATCAGAAGCCAGAGGGGTGGGACCCACCATCTGTGTTCTACTAAACCCTCCCGGTGACTCTGGTGTATGTTCAAGTTCCAGGACCACCGACTTAGCAGATACTTCTGTTGATTGACTTGAACTTTCCTTCCCACTTTGAAGCGGTGGGATATGGCATCACAGTGGAATGGTCATGAACTTTAGACACAGGAAGACCTGAACTCAGATCCTGGCTCTGCCCCTACGTGGCAGCGTGGCCTTGGACAAGTCCATCAATCTCAATGAACCCTGACTTCCTCAAGAGTAGAATGGCGGGGGGCGCCTGGGTGGCTCAGTGGGTTAAAGCCTCTGCCTTCAGCTTGGGTCATGATCCTAGGATCCTGGGATCGAGCCCCGCATCGGGCTCTCTGCTCAGTGGGGAGCCTGCTTCCTCCTCTCTCTCTCTCTCTGCCTGCCTCTCTGCCTACTTGTGATCTCTGTCTGTCAAATGAATAAAATCTTTAAAAAAAAAAAAAAGAGTAGAATGGCAGACTTGTGGAATTAGCTGGTTAGGTGTAGAGAGAACGCACAGAAAGCATCTGGCAGAGGGCCTGGCACACAGTCGGTTCTTGCCATCATCATTATCATTGTAACAGCCTTGACAAGGAAGAAGCCCCTGGGTGGGCAAGAATTCTAGAGGCATTTAAGGAAAGTCTTCATACAGATCACCTTGCCCCAGAGGCATTCACTATGCTGCTCTCAGAGTGCCACTTCATATGTCCTTGTTAAGCAAGGAATGACTTAAAGATAACAATTCCTTTCAAGTTGGAGGCAAAACAAATCCCTATCTAATTTGCATACACCAAGTGAAAGCTGGACAGGAAAAACCACTCTTATCCTAATACAACCTAGCTGTTTTCTCACCCTATCCACTTTCCTTTTTCCTTTTCGTGAAGTCCCTTAAGTACACAGTAGCACCAGACAAATATTTGCTGAGTGTTACCTGAATGGACTGACTCACTCCATCTGAAAATGCCCAGCTATTGTGCAATAAAAGGAATCTAATCTGTGACCAGGTCTTTAGCCCCTCGGGTGGAACCGTGGCAGGAGTGGCCACAGTACCCACCTGGGGAAAACCTCGAAATCTTAGGATATCAGGCATGATAGGGTTCGTAAGGGACTAAGCTGGCTGGGACAGGGAATGGAGGCGGCTTTCTGAATTTAACAAAGGCCTTTTAGGATGAGGTGGCTAGTGGCTCTCCATCCCCAACTGTCCACGTGTCCATGTCTGCTTCACCCTCTAAGCCTGGAGGGGAACCTGCTCGTGTTCTGGGTCCTCCGCAATGCAGAGCAAACTGGATTCAGAGCACCTAAATGGGATTCTAGTTTGCCCCCTGGAGACCTGAACGGAATAGGACCCCTCTAGTGCCGGCCAGAAGTCATTACAAGTATCCCCTGGTTTTTGAAAGTCTGTGTTACACCGCCTTGCTTTTAAGGAAGACCTACATTAGTATCTATTTTCACAAATCAAAAGAGATCCAAAGAAGATTTTCACTTTTATGAAAAAAAAATGCACAAAGGGAGAATAGCATTTAGTGTTTGTTTTGTAGCCGGCCATTAAAGAGGGAGCGCGCACCCGAGCCGTGAGAGTGGCGCCACCTAGCCCCTTCCCTGGGAACTGCACGCAGCAGCCCTGCCTTGTCCCACCATAGCTTTGAACTGTGTCTGTGACCATCCGGTGTTTATCTTGATTTATGCAGTGCTTCTGTTAGCAAGATGTGTCTTAAGAAAGGCCCAAGAGAGCTTATTTTTGGGGTCTGGGACTGCGCCAAAATTTTTTCCCGTATAAATGGTAACCGCTGCTTCACTTTACACCATTTTGGCTTACAAAAGGTTTCATCGTTAACACTCTACTTTTGGGTAGTTGGGGAAACCTGCAATTCAAGCCCTTGACATTTTTTACCTCCAAATGCTGCAGTAGTTCTGGGCCTCCCTGGCTCCTGTCTTGCTTTTCCCCATTTATCCTCCCCACTGCGTTCGACATCTATCTCATCATTCACTGCCCCCTTCTGCTTGTAGGATAAAGTCCCAAGGTCTGTGCAGGGCATTCATTACTTTGCAATTCAGCCCCAACCTACACATCCAGCTTTCTTGCCAGGGCCTCAGCCACACCCAACTTCTGCTTGCCAGGGCCCCGTTCTTTTATTCGTCCTGGCCACTGGCTGAAAGGCCTTCCTTTTACTACTTGCCTGGAGTGCCCTGACACCTCTTTCCAGAACATGCTCAAATGCAACTTTCTGTGAAATGACTCCACCAGTGTCCGGTGGCTTCCTGAATGCTTTCCTAAGTCTTCACTTGGCCTGGAGTTCCTTTTTCCTCCTTTCCACCCCCAGAATTCCTAGTTGCCTTCTAGACTTGGTTCTACTATTGGTTAAAAATTTTTGTAATGTGGACATAATTTCAGGCTTAAAGAAATAGTGCAAAGAATTCTCATACATTGTTCACCTAGGTCACCTAAATATTAATTTTTTGCCATATTTGCCTTTATCTCTCTGTATCTATCTATCCATCTATCCAGATATTTAATTTTGTTTCTTCCAAACTGTTTGGGTTACTTGCAGACCTTATACACCTCCACTTCTTCAATGTGTATGCTTTCTAAAGTCAAGGACATTCTCTTATCTAATCACAGATTACCAAAATTAGGAAATTAACTTCACTGTCAATTATAACCTGACATACAGATCTTACTCAGATTTCACAAATTACCTCAGTGAAGTCCTTTCTAGTAAAGGAAAGCCCCCGGTCATGCTCTGCATTTAGTTATGTCTCTTAGTATTTAATCTAGAAGATTTCCTTTGGGGGTCTTTCATGGCACTTGACTTTTGAAGTGTTTGGGTCAGTTATTTTATAGAAGTACCTCATTTTAGCTGTGTCGGTCGTTTCCTCATGATGGGTTCATGTTGTATAGCTTTGGCTGGAGAATCCCAGAGGTGATGCTGTGTTCATCTCAGAGTGTCACAGCGGGATGTATGTGATGTCACTGTCTCATTTCTGGTGATGTTAACATTGGTCACTGGTTGATTTGTCTGACTCTTTCCCTGGCCAGTGAGGCCCTTCTCAGGCCCAAGAAGAGGGAGTTGGGCGGATTCATCCTGGCATCCCACTACCTCAGGATGTGGAGATACAGGGAAGTGAGGAACAGACACCAGCTGAGCCCCTCCCACACACCTGGCTCTGTGGCTGCTTTTCATCTATGCCTCAGAGCACCCCTGTAATTTATTTTTTTAAAAGAGTTTATTTATTATTTATTTAACAGACAGAGATCACAAGTAGGCAGAGAGGCAGGCAGAGAGAAAGAGGGAAGCAGGCTCCCCGCTGAGCAGAGAGCCGGATGCGGGGCTTAATCCCGGGACCCTGGGACCATGACCTGAGCCAAAGGCAGAGGCTTTAATCCACTGAGCCACCCAGGCGCCCCGCACCCTTGTAATTTAGACCTGTATTCTTGTTTTCCATGTGTGCTTAGTGAAGGTGAGCAATTTGCCTAAGGGTACTTGAGTGGTAAGTAGCAGAACGAGATTCAAATCTGGCTGTGTCTGCCACTTTCTAGAACACTGGGAACCAAAGGCAGTCAACAATATTCATTAAATGGAAAAATCTAACAAACACCGAGATCATCCAAAAACGTTAACACCTTCCTCTATCAGTGAGGATGCTTTTTACTCATTAATCCTTTCAACAAACATTTATGGTGGGTCTACTAGGTGCCAGGCAGCGTTATAGATAATAGGAATATAGTGGCAAACGAATAGTTTGCATTCTAGCGGGATTCTGCAAATAGCAGCAGATCCCACTAAAGTGGCTGGAATAATAACAAGAAGGCTGTAGAGCTGCTCTGGGGTGATTAATTTAGCAGCTCAAAGATGTCAAGGCTAAGACTTGTGTGCTATAGAATTCTCTTAGCTTCCCCTTTGGGGAGTCAAGATGTTTGCCTTGGTTTTAAGCAAGACATCCTCAGAGGAAACAGAGGGGGCATTCCTGCCATGGACCATTTACAAGGGCAAAGAAAGTGCTGCTAGAGTCCTCGGAGCTCACTTCCCTTCCACCTCGCTGGCCAGAACTGCATGACCGGCCTGTACAAAAATCTACCTCTTGGCAAGAAAATTGGTTGGCCATGCTGGACTTGGGCAATTTAGATTTGTCCCACCCCCCCCTTCCCTCTGGACCCAACCTTCGCCAAAGTACTTGGTTGTCAGAAGTACTTGGTTGACAAAGATTGAACAAAACTGCAATTTTCTTTTAAGAAGGAATGAGGGGGCTGGGGCGCCTGGGTGGCTCAGTGGGTTAAAGCCTCTGCCTTCAGCTCAGGTCATGATCCCAGGGTCCTGGGATCAAGCCCCATGTCGGATACTCTACTCTGTGGGGAGCCTGCTTCCTCCTCTCTCTGCCCTCCTCTCTGCCTACTTGTGATCTCGGTCTGTTAAATAAATAAATAAAATCTTAAAAAAAAGAGGAATGAGTGGGGGGAAGCTGTTGAGTAGACAACTGTTAATTTTTGCCAAATCTCCCATTCACACATTTACTGAATATTTACAAACTCTGTGGCTTCTTAGAAACTCCTTTTTATACAAATATAATTTTGCCTCACGAGGAGGATCCTAGTGGAGAGGCCCAGAGGCTGGGGAGTGGGAGGGCACACAGGCCCTACTATTTGCCAACGGTTACGGAAATATTTATTTCAGTATTGTAATAACAGCATGAAAGTACCCGTGGGACAAGGCAGACATCAGCTCCCATCTCCCCAGTGTCCGTATAATGCTTACAGTATAATATCCCCACCTTCAGCCAGGCTCAGGCACTTGGGCTGCAGTTATTAACAGTAATATAAGCTCAATTCTAAGCATCTCTGTATGTACTTCTGTTTTGTTTTTTATATTTTATAATGTACAAAATTTATATATTTATTTCATGTCTTATATATTCATAAATATACATCTTCCAAAGTGGTATTCCAAGGTCAAGGGATATGATCAATTTTGTAATTTGACATAAAAAGCATTTAACTAATGGTTTAGAAATATCCTTGCCCACTTTTTCAGACTAGTGCTGCCGGGGAGCTGGGAGGCATTGGGTATGGTGGAAAGGGGGTAGGTAGGAGAGTAAGGAAAGCTGGGCTCTGGTCCTGGCAATGCTCCTCTACTAGGGGTGGGGGACTTGGGAATTCCCTGGTCTCTCTGAAGTTTGGGTCTCCCAACTATAAAATGAAAGAGATGCCATCTCTCAGAGTATCGGGCACAGTAAGCACTGATTGCCTCCATCGGCTTCTGACCTTAGCCTGAGGTCTCAGGCCACTCTGGGCACACCCTCACCGTGGCTCACCACTGAAATGATGAACTGGGGAAGGTCCCCGTTCTGCACCATAAGGAAGTGTGTAGACTGCCACCTTCTGGTGGTAAGAGTTAGTATACAGCTAAATAACTTTGGGCATCTAGCGGCTCCCCCTTGTGTCCCTCTGAAGATCTGCCCTGAGGGTCAAGCTGCTTGAGGAAGAGGAGGGTCTCCCAGCCTAGACTGGCCCTGCTGTCAGTGGTGGCTTTAAGGTGATGTCCTCCTTCTGCCAGTGAAACTCTGGGAAAGAGAATATGCTGAATTTTATTTTTTTTTAATTTTATTATTTTTTAAAGGATTTATTGGTCAGAGAGAGAGAGCGCGCGAGAGCGAGCAAGCACACAAGCCGGGGGGCATGGCTGGCTGGCTGGCAGAGGGTGAAGCATGCTCCCACTGAGAAGGGAGCCCCATGCGGGACTCAATCCCAGGACATGACCTGAGCTGAAGGCAGCTTAACGACTTAACAACTGAGCCACCCAGGCAGCCCTAGATGCTGGGTTTGAAAAAGCTGCCTGTAAGTGATGGTGTTTTTGGTTTTAGAGACTGTGAAGGTGCTGGCAAGGGCATCTTTGCAAAAATAGGAGGTCTCCATCAGTGGTTTATTAGACCCTGTTTAGAGAAAGCGGTGGTCATTCAGTCCACAAATATTTACAGAGCACCTCATATGTACCAGACAAGCGCTTTGATAAACAAATTTGAACAAAACTGGCAGGGTTCCTGGTCTCATTGTCTAGTGGGGGAAGTTTGGGGATAAGACAATTTTTAAAAAATAATATACTTTCTTTTACTGAAGACAAAACATCATCTGAACAGAAAAATTTAAAACACATTTCACATCCCAAACACTACAGCTGCTTGTATTTCAAACCTTCTAGCCCTTATATACTCAAATGCACATTTTATTTTTAGAGGTGGGGGGGGCAGAGGGAGAGAGATGCCCCGGGAGCCTGATGCCCGGCTTGACGTGAGGCTCCAGGTTGTGACCCTGAGATCATGACCTGAGCTGAAATCAAGAGTCAGATGCTTAACCAAATGAGCCACCAAGGCGCCCTAGATGCACATTTTAAAAAGCTATAATCATAATGCCGAAGTTTGTTTCCGCTCACTCATAATGAACACTTCTCTGTGTTGCTTGTTAATCTTGATAATTATCCTCATGGCTACACAGGAGGCAAATGCGTGGCTCCATCAAAATCTATGTAGCAATTCCCTTAAGCTCAGACACAATTTCTTTTTCCTTTTCTTTTTCGATAATAGAAATTGCTGATGTTAACTTCTTCGTAGAGATTGCATCACTTCTCAATAATCTGGGTAAGGTTCATCCTTTGTCTTGCCATCTTACTTCTCCCAAGAGCTATTACTAATTTATGATGCCACCGATATTATATAAGTGAGTCAATTTTGCTGCAACACCAGGTACATTGAATATTTTACTTTAACACATTTTTAAGAATAAGTATTTTAAAATAGGGTCCCAAATTTGCTTTAATCTGCATTTCTTTGATACTAGTGGTCAGGTTCTTTTTTGCATGTGTATTATTTATAATTGTTCCCTTGTGAAATGTCCGTTCACATTGCTGTTAAACATTTGGTTCTTTCCTTAGAAGACAGAAAAGCACCAGAAGACTGCAGTATTGTAGCCTCGGGAGTCAGAATGGTACTTACTGCATTATTCATTGGGTTAATAAGTCCTTCTAGAATCTTCCTAAGAAAGCTCAGCTGTTCCAGAATCTAGAGTACAAGTCTCTTTTACTGCCCAGAACTACTAAGTGGGGGAAGAGATTCTGTGACACCCTTGGCTGTGCTGGATTCAATAGTGGAAATGACATAATTGCCCACTGTTTATAAAAGAATTGGACATCAGCCCAGGTTACAACAATGCAAATGAAAATTATGTGATTGGGGAGTTAATTTCGTTTCCTGCTGACTCTGAAGGATACAAAGCATTGTTGAGTGTCTCTGTTGGAAAGGTCTTTCTGCTATGGCCCCAGCCCTGGCCCAGAGAAGTGAAGGGACTTGTTCAAGCTTACACGGGAAGCTAGAACCTCTAGCTCTTGAATCCCATCATGGCTGTCAGCTATCCTGAATTTGAATATACATGAACCTGTGGTTCTCTCCCCCCAAAGGTCCACCTCTTCACAGCCTGGATGATTTCCAGAACACAGCTCTGGGAATGCTTTCTGCATTGGGAGTTGGTTTCCTTTTCCTACATAGCCTCCAACAAGAACTCTGGGCCTTTCCTCTCTGGCAACTCAAAGAACCGCATCGCACAGGGACCTGAGAGGTAGCTTAAACACTTGGCCAGAGCACAAGTCCTTCTCCTGAGAGAAGACTGGAAATGTTAGACAGGGGGCCCATGTGAAGATGAGCAATTTGACTCTGTCAGAAAGGCTTTTGGTTTAATACCTCACTACTAGTTTCTGGGATGATTAGATGAAGAAGGAACTAACATTTGATGAACTCATACTATGCCGTAGGCAATGCTTCATTTCATTTCTTAAACCACCTGTGAAGGAACAGATTTGGAAATGGAGGCTCAGAGAGGCCAGGTAATTCCATCAGACCCCACAGCTAAGATGTTCCTCGCTGATCCTCAAATGGGGTTGGATGTGGGGGGCGGGGGCTGGAATGGTCAATCAGAATTACCTAGAAGCTTCTTCAAACCATTCATGCTATGTGTTCCATTGACAACAACTTCACCCTCCGGAGCCTTCTGTAGACTCTGTGTGGCCGGGTGCCACCCCATGGATGTTCCAGCCTGGATAGGTATCAACAAACTTGTGACGTATAATGAGAGGTCGATCAAGATCCATGGAGAGGAACTAACAAAGATAAGGAAAAGATGCATCTGGAGAAATTCCTTAGGGAAAAAGGAATAGAAGAATCCTAAGGATTGGGACATAGGGGAGTATTAAGTCAAGGCCAGAGAAGAGAGTAGTCCTTGTGGGTGGGAAAGTACAAGGGGACAGGCTGACTCATGGCAGGGAAGGGTGTGGCTGGAGGAGGAGGGGCATGGAACAGGTTTGGGGGTGGGGTGGGAGAGTAGGGCATTTGTGGTAGAATCTCTGTTTACCAGCCTCAGAACAGAGAAGCAGCAGCTATGGCAGGTGAAGCACTTGAGTGAGGTTCTAAGATTTAGTGCTGGCTGTGTGGCCTCGGGCAAGTCACCTCCCCTCTCTGAGACTTGGTTTCTTCCCCTTTACAAGAGGCATAAATATAACCTTCTCCAACTAGCCCTCAGGGGGATTATGGTAACTGACTGAGGTAACTCACATGAAAGGGTTTTGTAAATTGTGAAACACTACACAAATTCGCACACGGACTATTTGGTACATTAAGTTCTAATTCATGATCATGCAGAATTTCAGTCCCTCCATTTGTTCTTGGCAAGTTTTATTGACAAGGCAGCATTTGATGCCCATTGAGAATGTGCATATTAGACCCTGGCATGGGGTAAGCCCCTGTTCATGTTCCCGTCCCCCATCCCAGCTCTGATGTTGTATCCTCAGCCCATCCAGATGGATCACCCACATAGAAGATACCCTCTGAGACTCCTCTGACTGCCCAGCTCTTGTTCTTAAGAAAGGGGTTTTGGTGAAAAGATCATTCATACAATAAAACACATACTGATCTATAACAAAAATATCCCCAGTATCCCCTGAGAAGCCCTTAATCGTCCTTCCCAGATGCTTCCCCTTCCCACTGCTATCCTCACTTTGTGTCAAGCTATATCACATGCATCTTATCTCTAAGAAATAGATTAGTTTTTCCTGTCTCTGAATTTTTATAAAGGAGATTGATTGTATTATAAGGATTTTTCTAGAACTTGCTTTTTGCATCCATGATGTCCCTGTGTTGATAGAGACAGCTGCCCTTCATTCATTTTCACTGCTGTATAGTATTCCATGGTGGGAATATACTAGTGTTTACTTACCCTACCTTACAGCAAATGGACATTTGGGTTGTTTCCAGTTTGGGAATCTGATAAACAACACTTGTAGAGGTCTCCTGTTGCATATGTGTAAAAGCTTGTGAATATCTAGAAGGGCAAGTGCTGGTTCATAGAGCACGTATGTCTTTAATTTTACAAGATAAGGCCACACTGTTCCAATTGGTTACACCACTTAACACTCCCACCAACAGTGTATGAGAATTCTTATTCTACATCTCTGCCCCTGCTTGATTGTCTTTTCAATTTCTACCAACCTGGCAACTATGGACAGGACAAATTTTGATTAGCAAGAGATAAGAAGTAGGAATGTGTCAGCAGGTAAGGTGTCGTCTCTCCACAGAAATCCCATATGACCCGCTAACCAGCTACAGCCAGCTCAGGGGCACCATCCAGTATTTGCTCCTTCTGGTATGAGTTGCATTTCGTTCTTACTAAAGAGGTTGAGCATCTCTTCATATGCGTGTGGTCCTTTTGTCTTTATCTCTGAAATGCCTGTTCATGTCTTTTGCCCATTTAGGAAATAAAGTTGTCTATTCCTGTTGATCTGTAACAGTCGTTTAGAGATTCTGGACACCAATTCTTTGCCAGTTGTATGTGTTGTAGTGATCTCCCAGTCTCTCACTTGCATCCTCACTGTGTGTGTGATTTTTTTTGATGAATAGAAGCTCTTATTTTCGTGCCATAAACCTCCATCTTTTCCTTTTCCTTTCAGTGTCTTAAGAAGTTATTTTTGGGGCTGCCTGGGTGTCTCAGCGGGTTAAAGCCTCTGCCTTCGGCTCAGGTCATGATCCTAGGATCCCAGGGTCCTGGGATCGAGCCCCAATTTGGGATCTCTACTCAGCAGGGAGCCTGCTTCCTCATCTCTCTCTACCTGCCTCTCTGCCTACTTGTGATCTCTGTCCGTCAAATAAATAAAATCTTAAAAAAAAAAAAAAAGAAGTTATTTTGGCAGGGGGCACCTGGATGACTCAGTTGAGCATCTGACTCTCAGTTTCAGGTCAGGTCATGATCTCACGGGTTATAAGTTCGAGCCCCGTATGGGGCTCCATGCTCAGCGGGGAGTCTGCTTGAAATTCTTTCCCTCTGCCCTTCTCCCCATTCTCTCGCTCTCAAATAAATAAGAAATTATTTTTCACCTGAGGTCAAAAAGATAATCTCCCACATTTCCTTCTGTGAGTTAAAAAAAAAATACTCCAAATATCTTTCTTAGCACTGTTCTGTCTCCCGAGCTCCTGAATCTTTCCATAAGCCTGAGGTGACTTCTGTTCTAGCGGGTCTCCTTTCAACGCAGAGGGCTTTGAGTTCTAACAGATGCCAAGAGAAAGACTGTGCACAGAGAGGGCCGGTGGGTACGGCAGACCCGGCTCTCAAAGGCCTGTGCGCCCTGCATTCTCCAGTGGCCTCAGGCCCCTAGGAGGCGCCTCCACACCAGCTCTGGAGATCCCGGCAGCTGCCCAGCTCAGGGGCGGTGCAGTCTAGCCCTGCTGGGCTGTGCCTGGGCTACTCTTCTCTCCCAGCTCCAGGGCCAGCACTCTCCATCGTTGATGCCCTCCTGCCCTCGCCCAGCCTCCCCCTGGGCCTGAGCCACTGGGGCTGAGGCGTCTCGTCTCAGTTTTGGAGGAACCACACGAATGCTTCCCCACAAGTCTTTCCAACCAGTTCTCCCACGTCTTGCTCTGTCTCCTTTGCTGGAGTCCCTCCTGATTCCGTATTGTCTTTTGGAGGAGCCCTCACAACAGCCCATCCTTGGGTCAGACGCTGCCCCAAACCTCTGCAGCATGGGACTGATGAGGGAACTATGGGCTCCTCAAAGGACCACAACAATTAGGGGGTCCCCAAAAGAGCACATGTAAGGTTGAGGCATGGTGCCCTTTGCCTGTTCCAATGTTCCATTTCATCGTTCCCTTTCATCTCCGCCAGTGAATAGCTGCCTTGTTTCTTCTTACCTCAGGTTTTTCCTCTGTAAGACCCAGTTGACCATCGCTGTGTCAGCTTGTGTAGGGATGGAATGAGGTAATGCAGGTAAGGGTCATTGTGCTTGGCACATAAGAGGAATCCACAATACTTGTTTCCCTTTGTCTTAGCTTGAGTTCCCCAGCAAACAGAGCCTGCAGCCAAGCTTTTGCACTGGTGCTTTATTGGGTGGCTTCACCCAGGGCCACCAGAGTGAGGGGGAGGAGGGAAGAGAGGCAGGGAGGACCGAAAGGCAGATACTGGACGGAGCTCCTGAGCTGTGGGGTAGCTGCGGTGGGGTCAAGCGAGATTTCTCTGGAGACCCAGAGGAGACAAGAGCTCCTTCCCTGCCAGCGCCTTCCTACTTTTTGTCTCTCGCTAACTGAAGTTTGCCCTGAAGGCTGTTCAACTCCTGTATTTCTGGTGCCACCCCCTGGTGGCTTCTGCGTAGCCTCTGGGTAGCCTCCGTGAGTCAGGTCAGCTCAGGTCTGGGCGTCTGAGCTGCTGTGATTCTTGCTGCGGTAGGCAGGATGGAAGCGTCCAGCACTCTGGCCCTTGTCCTTGGGGGAGGCTGAGGCAACCTGTGGCATTGAGAGTGGAAGGGAGGGGTTGCTGGGATCTTATGAGCTCACCTACAGCATGAACTCTGCCAGGACCATTTGGGCCAAGAAGCAGGGAAAGGGGTCAAGTTCTGAAAGCGGGAAGGCTGGAGAGCCAAGCAGTTGTAGGGGGCATAGAGAGTGGATCTGGTCCACCTTTTACTCTTAGGTTTATGCGACCTCTGCTTTCCAGGACAGCTAGCTCTGAGCGCACCCACAGGGCTGTAGGTATGTCTGTATTCCCTAACTCATTCAACATTTATTTGCATAATACTGTTAAGGGTGCAGAGAGGAACGAAGCACGAACAAAGTACCTGACCTCATGCACTATGCAAATAGTGTATTTGGGAAGGATGCAGTGTGCGTGGGTTTTGTATGGCACCAAATGCCGTGGGGGGTTATGTTAGAGGCATAGGTTATTCCAGAGCTCAGCAAAAATCTTCTGTAGAAGGCTAGAGAGCAAATATGTTAGGCTTGGCAGGCCAGATCCATCTCTTGCAGTTTTGTTTGTTTATGCTCCTTTAAAAATATAAACACCTTTCTTAGCTTGTATGGTGGGTCCAAATAGGCTGGGGGCACTAACAAACCTCCAACCTAAATGGCTTAACACATTAAAGGTTTAATCTTGCTCACCTTACTGTCCAATGCAGCTCAGTGGCATTCTGAGCCACTGTCCTCTGTGCGGGGTTTCGGGGACCCAGGCCACCTCCATCTTGGCTGCCATCTCTGCCACCCCGGCTCCTGTGCAATGAGAAGAGAGGGTTGAAGGCTGGCGGGAGATCTTGAAGAAGCACACCACTCTTCTGCGGACATTTTCTTCATTAGTACTCAAATGGTCCCAACATCACAGCGAGGGAGATGAGGAAGTTGTTTTCCGGTGTGTCTAGGAAGAGGCGACAGCATCATCAAACAGCATAGTCTGCGCCAGAATGAGGAGGAGTTTAAGACATGTGCCTGTCTCAGAGGGCCCCAGGACCTGGCTGGGGAGAAAAGTGAGCATGCGTGAAAATTTGGAGAACAAAGCGTCATTGCCCACGACACGACAGTGTGTATTCTGACCACACAAGTAACGACAACAGAACACTTAGAAGACTCAAGGGGTTCGTAGCACCAAGAAATGGAACGAAGCATGGGTAGCTGGATAAAGGTTCATGGGGAACCTTTATCAAAAACCTGAATCAGGTTTTTGAAGGATTGGTAAAATGTAGCCAGAGGCAGAGGAACAAGAACTGCTTTCCAGGTAGGGAGGAAGCAGCATAGGCAGAGGGGTCACCCTGGGGAAGGTAGCTCCAGAGTTCACACTGGTCAAGGGCGGCACTGACCAGGTCTGACAATTACTGGCCAGGTGAGTCTTGGGTGTTGGGTCTGGGGGAGGTTCCTGGGGAGGGTCTGGGAAAGGGGCCTGAGTTGGGAGGGTTGCTGCTCGGGACAAAAGCTCAGATGGCTTCTGATCAGTTTAACCCTGCTTTGGGCACCCAGGATGGCTCTGACAGGGCAAATAGACTAAACATCTGGCCTGCATTGGAGACTTATAGCAGCTGAGGATGTAAAGACAGGTGGGAGTTAAATCATGAAAGGCTTTGCTTGCCAGAGCACTTGGGATTCTCAAAGATGAATGCCATTTATTTTCAGAGACAAAGCTTTAGTGACCCACCCCCAATAAATTAAATATAAATGAATGGTTAAATAAACAATAGTGTATCTGTATAATGGAATAGTCTGTAATCATGGAGATCAAGTTCCTAATGACTTGTTAATGACATTTGTTAATGATATGGAATAAGTGTAAATAAATAGAAAACTATAGAATATAATACCAAGTCAGTAATTAAAAATATAAAGATCTTCAGAATGGAAGAACAAACATCAAATTGTAAATTGTGGTTATTTTGGGGGTGGTAGTATTATGCTTGATTCTTCCTTCCTTTTTTCCCTTCCTTTCCTTCCTTCCTCTCCTTAGAGAGAAAGTGAGGTGGGAAGGGACAGAAAGAATCCCAAGCCAACTCCACACTGAGCACGGAGCCTGATGCAGGACTCCAGCTCAGGACCCTGAGATCACGACCTGAGCCAAAATCAAGAGTTGGATGCCTAACAGACTGAGCCACCCAGGTGCACCTGCTTTTTCTTTTCATCATTGTCTTCTGTATTTTAACTTTCTATAATGAGTACAGAGCACTTTTATAATGGATAACATGTAATAAATATTTTTTACAAACAAAGCTTAAACATGCAGAGTTTGGCGAGGTGGTGGCTATGGTTTTACTCTTTCAGTACAGGGGGGATTTCATCCTCATTTCCACAGTCAGCAGGCACTGGGTGCCCACACTGTTCAGTCCACAGTGCTGAGTGCCGTCTCTCCCTGAGGTAGCAGACTTTGCTGGCCACTGAGCGCATGAGTGGAAAACCCTCCTGACTTGTCATTATTCCTGAAAAGTCCTCCAGGGCACCTGGAATTCCAGTAATCTGCTGAGGCTTCTGGAGATCAGGGGTGGAGGTCTATATCAGAAAAACTCCCGATTACCTGGAGTGTGAGCCTCAGAGGCGTGGGAAGGCCACAGATGGACACAGGACTATAGGGAGTGAGAAAACATTCAGAGAGAACTTCTCAGTGCGTGGATGAGAAAATGGAGGCCAGAAAGAGAAAGGCTCTTAGCCAAGGTCACACAGCGGGTTAGTGGCAAGTAGGGACTGGGCCCAGGTCTCCAGAGTCCCATGATTTGTCATCAACAGTCCTAGGCCCTTAGAGGACTGGGTTTCCTGGGTCCTGGTCAAATTCAGTTTTTTGCTCACTTTGCAGATGTCGTTTGGGTTAAGTTTCACTGAATCATTTCTATTTCTTGTCTGTTCAGTTTTGTGGCTCCCTGAGCTGCTTCACCTAAACTCTGATCTTGTTCAAATACAATATAGTATCAAAATAGTGAAAAGATTCTGTGGAAACAGTTGGGCAGTTTCTGAAAAAGTTAAACATAGAGTTACCCTAAGACCTAGAACATGCCACTCCTAGTTACATCCCCAAGAGAATGGAGAGCTTCGATCCACTAAATCACACACCAGTGTTCACAGCAGTATTATCCAGAATAGCTGGGAAATGGAAACCTCCATGTCCATCAACTAGTGGATGGATTGACAAAATGTTCTATAATCCATACAAGGGCGTGTTATGTGGTAATAAAAAGGAAGTACTTCATGCTAACATAGGGATGAACCTTGAGAACATCTGCTACGTGAAAGAAGCCAGTCCCTAAAGTCTACAGGTTGTAGGATTCCATTTATATGAAATTTCCAGAATAGGTATATCCACAGAGGGTAGATGAGCAGGGAGCCTGATGGGGGTCTCAATCCCAGGACCCTGGGATCATGACCTGAGCTGAAGGCAGACGCTTAACAACTGAGCCACCCAGGCGCCTGGAGTTGCTCACTTTTTATCAACTTCAGCTCCTTCAGCTGGGAAATGGGGTAAGGAAGTCTGTGTTGCAGAATATTGCATGTACAGAGCCTGGTTCTCATCCTGATTGCCTTCTGCTTTCTTTTTCTCACCTCTCCTCCTGTCTCTGGAGATGTTGTGTCACCCTGGGGTGCTTACCCTCCCTGTAGGTATAAGACGGTCTCCCAACACAAGGTTCTGGAAGTTTTCTGAGTGAGTGCTTCTCCAGCATCCCAGGCAGAGGAATCCCCTCTTCCCATAGATTTTCTCAAATTCTTTAGTTAGTGACTAGAACAAGACTTCTCATACTAGAAGCTACATTGAGTCATGTGGGGATCTTGCCACAATGTAGATTCTGAGTCACAGGTCTAGGGCAGAGCCTGACAGTCTGCATTTCTAAAAATCTCCCAGGTGATGCTATTGTTTCTGGTCCTTGAAAACACCTGCATAGCATGGTGCTAAGTCCCTGAGGATGATAAGTCAGAATAATTTATGGAGCCTTCCTCAAGTAGCAAAATTTGAATATCTCTGTAAAGGACATAGAGAGAAAAATAAATTAATAGGTGTTCTAGAACTAAAAGGCTTACAGAGATAGAGTCTGAAATACCATTGAAGATTTTTTTTAAGTCCTTTCAGCTATTCAGAGATATTTATAGCCTTCCATGAGGGCCCAGAGTTGACGTATGAAATTATAATTTGAACCATAAAAATTAGTAGTTGCAAGAAGTGTCCGCATTTCCCAAGCGCAGCTTGCCCCTTCAAATCTGCTTAGATCAAATCTAAGAAGTAGGCAGAGGAGGAGTTATTGTCCTCATTTTGTAGATGAAAAAAACTGAGGCTTCGCAGGCTAAGAGACCTGTGAAGGCCCCCAGACTGTTCCTGGCTGAGCCAGGGCCCGTAGCAAACCTCTCCTCCCTGTACCTGGGTCCTGTACTCTCTCACTTCTCACGACAAGACACAGGATTCTATGCAACTCCAGATCTTCCTTCTAGTTATGGCTAGAGGCAGCATCATGGATAAGGAAGCAAGAGAGAGAATGTCTACTAAAAGAGTATCATCAGAGGTTCAAGATCACAAAGCTAGTAATAGTTCTACCCTTCTCTCTGGTCCCACGCCCAGATTCAAGAACCCAAAAATGGCACAGTCTTGCCTACACTAAAACCAGCCTGGTTGAGGTCTAAACAGCCATCTTGTTTATATGCTCTCGTTGTTTATAGGACACAGGAAAGCCAAAGGTCCCCAGCCTTCAGCATGTCTCCAGCCTCCCTTTCACGCAGGATACTGTGGCCTACCCCCACATGGCCCCTGAAAAGTTCTCAGGCCTTTAGTGAAACAGAAACAATCTGTCTTCAGAGTTGGAGTTTATGTCTGTTAATTCATCATCTAGGTGTTCAGGAGTCCAAGGGTCTGTGTGATTTTTAACCTTGAAGGTTTCAACCTGGGAGAGGGCCTTACAAATATCCATGGTGGGCGACCTCTGTTGGGGGGGCTAGCATTTCTTAACGTTTTCTAGGTATGCTAATAGACAGCCAGAGTTGCAAGGATTTGTAGATCTTCCTCCCCCATCCCAAGGGCAGGTTCCTTCTCTGCATTCTGGCCAATGTAGAGGGGCTTTGCTCATCCTGGATGAAAAATGTCATGTGAATTCCATTCCACACTCATGGAATCATGTGTATGAAGCATGGGCTGGAGAGGAGACTGGTTCACCTTTCCACCCAGAGAGGCAGCACATCGACAGGGTTATGGGCACAGACTTTTTGGGTTTGCCTCCTGACTCTGCTGCTGACGAGTTTAGTGAATCTGGACACACCAGTATGCCTTCCTAAGCCTCAGCTTTCTTACCTGTGAAATGGGGCTGTGGTTTGTTGAAGGGACCCAAGGCTGGGCAGAGGACACATTTGCATAGCCCTCAGCATGAGTGTCCCTGTAGTTTGGTAGCCTAGGCAACTCCCTTGCTTCACCTTGGTCCTTGCTGAGTGGATGCAAGGTGATTACGCATGCCCAGTGCTGAGCATAGAGGCTGGCGTAGGCCAAGTATGTAATGTCAGTTAGGAGCAGGAGCTGGGTCTGCTGCCTGCCTCTTAACTCAGCTGACTTCGCTGTATTTTATTCCACCCTAACAAATGAAATTCCATTCCTTCCCATGTAATTCAAGTCAACAACCCAATTCCACCCCTCCACCACCCCCACCCCCCAACCCAGTAGCCTTCTCAACTGGCCACAGCAACTTTCAGTTCAGTTCTTTGAACACCCCCGTACTCATACCATTGCCAGATTTTCTAACAACAAAAATGCAGGGTGTCCAGTTAAATGCGAATTTGAGATAATCACAGAACAATTATTTTAGCCTAAATAGGTTCCATGCTACATTCAAATTTTAATTCAAAATAAATTGGAAATATTTTAAAATGCAAAATCAGATTCGGTGTACGGTTATTTTACTTGGCAGCGCCACTACCTACTCATTATGGCTCAGGCAGAGTTGGGCTCTGCTCTCTCTTGCTTTTCCTTTCCCTCCGTTTGGCACTTAGGTTGGAAGCCTAGTTTTAAGTGCGCTCTGGCCTACAGAGCAGCTAGAAGGAGACATTGTCTCATTAATAGCTCTATCTGCACTACTTAGCCTAGTTCTGGTACTGTTTGAGGAAGATAGAAAGGAGGGAGACAGGGAGGGAAGGAGAGAGGAAGAAAAGGAAAGAAGGAAGGAAAGAAAGTTCTGGTTTTCAGCTAATCTGATTTAGTATATGAACACGGAGAAGCTCAAATGACTCCCTTCTTTGTGCTGAACACTCTGTATTTTTAATAATTAACATGCCCCCAGTGTTCGAACATTCACAAATAGCTTATACACATCTTGTTGAATCTTCGCATCAAGACTTGGGGTCTGGGCGCCTGGGTGGCTCAGTGGGTTAAGCCGCTGCCTTCGGCTCAGGTCATGATCTCAGGGTCCTGGGATCGAGTCCCGCATCGGGCTCTCTGCTCAGCAGGGAGCCTGCTTCCTTCTCTCTCTCTCTCTGCCTGCCTCTCAGTGTACTTGTAATTTCTCTCTGTCAAATAAATAAATAAAATCTTAAAAAAAAAAAAAAAAAGAAAAAGACTTGGGGTCTTGTTTTTAACCCCAGGCAGTAGACGTAAGTGGTTGCATACTCACCAGTTGTTCCAGGGGTCCCTGTCCGCCTTCTCGGTGTGACTCCTGGACCTTGGCTTTGTTTCTACTCTCCTCCTTCCTGGGCCTCAGAGAAGGCGGACTCCGCTCCCACTCCCCGGTCTGGGAGCAGCACAGGTCATGGGGGGAGGGGCACTCCCTTTGCTAAGTTAGGCACCGGGCGTGGTTCTCACAGATGGAAGCAAAGCTGTTGAGGGGCTTGGAAGAACGGGGTTCCCCTTGCTCTTCGTAGAGCTGCTGTTCTGCTCCTTGGCTGCTGGACGGTGTTGTGCCTCAGTTTGAGGAACAGTTATTCTGAGCAGAGGCTGGCAGGGTGGAAAGATGGAAGGAAACTGGGTGTTTGACCAAAGCCCGGAGACGATAAAGCCCACCCGGACCCTCCTCCCTCCCACTTCTCATTATATGGCTCGTTATTGCCTCAGCTGTTTTGAGTTGGGTTTTCTGTTCTTTGCAGCTGAAAACATTCTGCTTGACATACTCCCTCTTTTGGGTAAAAACAAATTGAGACATAACAAGGGAAATGACTTGCCCTGGGTCTTACAGCTGGTTAACTCCATAGAAGGGTCCCCCCCAGTACGTGAGCTCAGGTTCAAGGCTGTCTTCACTATGCCTCATGCCCCCTTGCTACTCCTGGTCACTCTTTGGGGTCTGCCACCATGACTCACATTCCCACTGTTCAGCTCTCTCTTTGGGTAAGATATTGAGGACTTTTGTAAAAATGTGACTTCATTTGTGTTTTACTTCTGAAGGTGTCTGCAATGTGGCTGATTGTTTGCTCCCACCCTGCGCCAGAAGTAAAAACCAATCCATCTTATATCAGCAGATTACCATGTGGACACACTCACTCACATAGATGACTTTGCTTATAGCCCAAAGAGGGATTTTTCCCTTTTAGAAAATACTATTCCCTAAAAGGATGAAACATTTCAAAAGTGTGTATTTTCTTAGTAAGTAGGAATTACCAATAATTTTTTTTTTTTAAGTTCAATGCATAGGGCTGGTCACCAGGAGATCTGAGGGCTTTAAATTTGCTTTCAGGTCTCCCTTCCAATTGTATTTTTAAAGATTTTATTTATTTATTTATTTATTTGAGAGAGAGAGAGAGAGAGAGAGCACAAGCAAGGGGAGGGGGAGAGGGAGAAGCAGACTCTCCCTCTCAGGGAGACTCTCCCTCCCCAGGGAGCAGGGAGCCTGATATGGAGCTTGATCCCAGGACCCTGGGATCATGACCTGAGCAGAAGGCAGATGCTTAACTCACTGAGCCACCCAGGTATCCCCCCTTCTAATTTCTTCTTAGTATTTCACAAACTGTATATGTGCCAAAACACAAAGATTTCATCCTCTTCTGCAGAGAATTAGAAACACTTTATTTAAAAAATCAACTTTTTTTCTAGTAAGAAAAATAGTGTGATGTCAGGGATTGTGAATATAATTAATGTCACTGAATTATACACTGAAAAATGGTTGCAATGGCACATGTTACATTATATATATTTTACCATAATTAAAAATTTAATAATATATCAAAAGCCTTAAACTCCATACTTTATATGGGTGAATTATATGGTATGTGCATTATATCTTAATAAAGCTGTTAAAAAAGTGAAACAGACTATTATTTCCATTAAGAAAACATCTCTTTCCTTTGACATTTACGCTTCTGAAAGGGTGCCCAATTGCTAAATAATTTCAAGGGAACCATGCGTGAGGACCCATTTACAAACGTCAGTGATCATTATCACAGCCTTTCTAATGACTTTTTTGGGGTAATGTTTGTTTGTTTTTTTTTAAGATTTTATTTATTTATTTGACAGGCAGAGATCACAAGCAGGCAGAGAGGCAGGCAGAGAGAGAGGAGGAAGCAGGCTCCCCGCTGAGCAGAGAGCCCAACTCGGGCTCGATCCCAGGATCCGGGGATCATGACCCAAGTGGAAGGCAGAGGCTTTAACCCACTGAGCCACCCACGTGCCCCATAATGTTTGATTTTTATATAATTTCAAACCTACAGAAAAGTTGTTAGAATTTTACTTGTTTTCAAAGTAATATATCACATATAGGGGCACCCAAAGAGGGGAAATTCAGACAATCTAAAGTAAGTAGTATAGCGTCAGGAGACAATCCATCATACAAAATAACCACAGCTTTTACGTTTTAGTGCATGATACATATTATGTATATAATATATTATATATATATAGACCCTTTGGAAATTTATGGGCACTGGTTTTGTGGCATGTTCCTTAATTTGAATTTGGCTGTTCTGTCAGGGTGAGGTCCAGCTTATGAGGTTTTATTTATTTTTTTTAAAGATTTTATTTACTTATTTGAGAGAGACAGAGAGACAGTGAGAGAGCCTGAGAGGGGAGGTCAGAGGGAGAAGCAGACTCCCCATGGAGATGGGAGCCTGATGTGGAACTCGATCCCAGGACTCCAGGATCATGACCTGAGCCGAAGGCAGTAGCTTAACCAACTGAGCCAGTTTATCAGTATTTGGTGGAAATAGTGCAGCCTTCTCAGAAGGCACATGAAGTCAGTTCTCATTGCTGATGTTCGCTTTGATCAGTTGGTTCTAGATTTCTCAACAGTAAAGGGACTCTTTTTGCTTTGTAATTAAAAATACACAAGTCATTGGGGTACCTGCCTGGCTCAGTCGATAGAGCATGTGACTTTTTTTTTCCTTTTATCCCTCTTGAGCATGCGACTCTTGATTTTCAGGTTGTGAGTTCGAGCCCCGGGTGTAGAGATTACTTAAAAATAAAATCTTAATTTTTTTTAAATACACAAATCATTTATTAGTATAATAGTTATAAAGTGGTGATTTTCTTACCTACCATTTTCTCTACATTTATTATTTGACACAAAGAACTTTTCTTCTCCTGTTTCCTCTCCCTCAACTATCTATTTGTATATATGTTTGCATTTATTTATTTATTTTTATAAGAGTTTATTTATTTATTTGACAGACAGAGATCACAAGTAGGCAGAGAGGCAGGCAGAGAGAGAGGAAAGGAAGCAGGCTTCCTGCTGAGCAGAGAGCCTGATGCAGGGCTCAATCTCAGGACCCTGGGACCATGACCTGAGTCAAAGGCAGAAGCTTTAACCTACGGAGCCACTCAGGTGCCCCATATGTTTGCATTTATAAATATCAATATGGGCTAGATTCATTGGCTAGGTAATACGTTCTACTCTTTTACAGTTATTATTTATTTCAATGCCCAAATTGTCTCTGGTTTGTCCAGTAGTAACCTTTTTACTCTGGTGGTTGTGTTTTTTTTTATGCCCCTATCAGCTTTTTAAAATTAATTGTATTATTTTCCACGAACTAAAAAATTTAAAAACTCCCTCATTTTCTGACCCTACAAGATGTTCCCTGTCCTAGTCCTGGAGTCAACTATGTCTCCAAGGAGTCCTGGTTCCTTTTAGTGGAGAATGGTTTTTAGAAACCAAGATTTGGGTGCTGGGCATGGTAGAGAATGTATTTTAGAAAAATAAAACAAGACTCTGCAGCTCATGTCGGGGAAGTTGAACAGGGAGCCAGACAAAAGGCCTTCTCCCTCCCTTCTTGTCTTTCCCAGCGATAGTGGCGTTATGCTCATGGACACTTGTTCCTAGCGCTGGGCTAACTGCAGAAATGACAGAACCTTCTTTGTGGCCTCTTGGCCTCTTTCGCTGCCTCCTGGCTATTAACGTCCCATGGGGTCCTGCCTTTGGTGAACCTGAAAGTTTGTCCTGCTTGGAAACTTTCCAACCTTCCCTAGAGCCAAAAAAAGTCACCTCCCCCTGCCCTTTTTCCAAGGACTCCATGCTTTGGAAATAGGAATAAGAAGATGTGGACACAAACTGTGGTTCCTCTACCTGTGTAAATATGAGCAACTCAAGGTCTCTGGGCCTCAGTTTTTGCATCTTTAAAATGGAAGAATAATGTTTACAATCATGCAATACATTGATGTGGAAGTGCTCTGTGAACCATAACACGTCCATAAAAAAATGTAAGGGGCTATTATTACTATAAATTAATCCTTCTGATGTATTAGTAGCTTAATGAGTGAGTGCTCACAGTTATCGAGTCAGCCTGTTGAACTGGGGATCCCTTTGAAGCCAGAGACCTCAGGTCTGCCATTAATTGCTTCTGTGCCCTTGGGGAAAATCACTTACCCTCTCTGGGTCTCCATTTTATCATCTATAAAATGAGAACACAATTCCTACCTGTAGTTTGTTACTGGGTGTCTGCTGAGCCATAGGCCCGCTAGAGTGGGTTGGACTGGAGTGGGAAGGGCTGGCTGACCAGGGCGGGAGTGGGAAGGTGAGGGAGGAGACGGTTGAGGGTTGGGGCGACATCACTGCTTTAAACTCTCTGGTGATTCCAGTGTGAAGTGAATTAATAAACCTAACTGCTGCCGTCCCTTCTCCTCTCTCCCTTTGGGGTCATGACCCCTCATGGTGACAACCCTTGGCCAGGGGGCAAGGTGGTGAGGAGGACACCCCCGTACAGGCAAGCCTTTCAGGTTCCCTCAAACATAAACAGCCGCGCATCGGGACTGCCTGATTCCTGAGAGTACTTAGGTCGAAGTGACATAATGTCCAGGCCTCCATCCCCCTCCCTCCGCCCCCCTCCAAGTACAAAGGATCTTATTTTTAAAAGCTCTCCTTAATGATAGGTATATACTGAAATGTTGAAGCTGCCTTCAACATCAACAACATACTTAAATGTATAATAAGCACATTATGCATTTACCCTGGGGTTAGACAGAGACTTGTCATCGTGACCATCTGTGGTGCTGTCAGGGAGAGGTTTCCAGGAGAGCACGTGGGTGCCCTCCAGCCAGACCCTTTCATGTGGGGCTGGTCCCTGGCCCACGTTTGAATCATTTTGGCTGGAGAATTACAATGAAGCTTTGGGTTTATATGACGTTTTTGCTAGCACGTTTTTGGGGCTGCTATCATTTAGGACCTCTACTCCGCAAGATAGAGGGTGGTGTCCCCTTGCTTTGTCAAAGGAGTGGCAGGAAGAGCAAGAACAAGACCGGGAGTCTTGGCTGCTAAGGTCCATCCTTCCTCCCTCGAGCAGATGTCTTTGCTTCTTTCAGATCTTTCCCTTCCCCGGGGAAACGCCTGCGTCCACCTGCAACTAGTCCTATCGGGTAGGTCTGGTGATAATAAGCCTTGTAGCTGGTTCTCAAACTGGTGAGACAGCAAAAGGCCTGGAGGTCATGCTGCTGTTTTGGCTACTGTGTATTGACCATCTACATGTCAGGAGCTCCACATGCATTATTGTGTCTTGTGGGCCGTACCCCCAGCAGGGTGGTTATAGCCCTACTTATTTTCCCATGATAACACCAAGGCTCAGAGAGGTGAGATATAAATTGTCCAAAGGCACACAGCAAGTAAGTGGCAAGACCAAGATGGGAAACCAGGGCTCACCGGTGGACTCCACTCTCAATGCTGAGCTCCACTTGTCCATGAGGCCCCAGTTACCAAGCTCTACCAGCTCCTCTGGTATAGAGAAATATGAGGATTCATTAACAAGACTTGCCTTTCCACAATACAAACATGCCAACAGGCAGAGCTTGAAGAAGTCCTGCTGTCCTTCCAGAATGTTTTCCTCTTACCTCTATGACCATCACCACACAGATGTAACAGTAGTTGTGAAGAGGCAGCAATGAAGGGAATTTCTCTCACTCTGGCAACAGGGGACTATTCCCAGCCTTGTCTAGAATGCTTATTGTGTAGACACCTCTAGAACACACCACGGGCCCTCAGGACTTGTCTCTGGCTTTCACACTCAAGGTTATCTACTCTGCTTTTGTGCCCATCCTTTTCTAGTCCCCCTGGGCAGCAGAGGCCAGAGTTGTAATGAATTTATCTTAAAATCTAGTCTTGATTTTTAAAATTCAGGTCTGTAGGATCTTCCACTCACAAGTATTTTGAAGCTGGAAAGGATCTTATAGATTCCTGACTTAAATCGCCTTTGTTCACAGCTGGGGAAACAGACATCTGGGGCAGTGTGGACACTGCAGAGGGTACACTATGAAATTAGTGGTCAGAACGCAGTGTTCCCAAGAAAGGCTAAGTCATGGGCTCCCTCTGCCCTTGTCAGTGTGTCCCAGAGTTCTGTTCCTCTCTGACACTTCGATTCCTTTTCTAGAAACTTCTTCTGGGAACACTCCATCAAGAGATGAGGCAAGGCAGGCAGGGCCACCTAGAGGTGGGCACAGAGGAGGGGACAGGAGGTCACTCACCCTCAACCTGAGGCAACAGCTTGGGATCCAGTGCAGCCTGGTGAGATGCTAGTCACGGAGCCTCTTTGCTTCAGAAGCCAGGAATATTCTGAGGCCACAACTGCCATGTGGCAGGAGAGGGAGAGGGCAAGAGGCAAAGTCTCTCACATGGAGGGAGGTCAGGAATGAGCAAGCCCCAGTGACAAGGGAATTCAAGGCCTGGGTCCTGGTTCCTGCTTGCCCAGAGGACCAGCTATGGTCTGGACAGCTCTGGCCCTGGCACAGCCGCTGGCTTGTGGCAGGTGCTCAGTGCACGACTTTGAAACCACCTGTGGAGTCCAGGTGCATTTCTGAGGTTTCTTTTCTTGTTTGGGACAAAGAACAGTATCTCACTCTTACCCCACAGGTTCAGTTCTGAATGACATTAGCTCTTTTCAAAAGTCCAGACTATCTTTAAAGGAAGAAGACTGGTTACTCTCGACAAGATTCAAAGGAAAGCGCCATGGACTTTGAAGACATTTCTACAGGAAGAGCTCCCAAAAGGCTCAGCTCGAAGCAGTGATTCTCAACATTCTGCAGGCTTGAACCGCCTGGGGAGATGTGCGAAGTCCCGATCCCCAGGCCCTGCCTGCCTAATTCAATCAGTCTCAGTCTTGAGAGGTCGGACCCAGCATCAGTATATTAACGCTCCCTGGTGGTCCCAAGGTGTGAGGCTGAGACACAGTAAGTGGCAGGTCTTCCAGGCTGCTGACTTTGAAAAGGTTTGGAAAGCTCAGTGCCCACATGATTGCTCCAAAGCCTCCTTAACGACCCTGTCATTCCAGTTTACCCCCAACAGTGGGGCATGCCTCTGTTCCTTTCACTGATCTCATTTGGTTCAGGAGCAGCCAGATGTGCCCTGTCCCCGATGGAGGCTTATAGACAGCTCCTGCCTGTTGCACACCAGGAGGTCTGCAACAAAAGAGAGGGGTCTTGCTGTCATTGCGCTGGTTGGTCCCGTGCTTTTCTCTCTTTGCCTCTTCATCTTTGTTGCTGGAGAAATCCAGTGTCTGCTGGTGATCTTGGGGAAGTTACTTAATGTCTCCGGGTTTTGATTTCTTTCCTTCCTTCCTCCCTCCCTCTCACCCTCCCTTCCTTCTCTCTTTCTTTCCTTCTTTCTTTCTTTTAGAAAGAGCAAGAGAGAGAACACAAGTGTGTGAGCATGAGTGAGGGGGGAGGGGCAGGGGGAGAGGGAGGCTCCACGCTGAGCACAGAGCCTGATGCCCGCTCCATCTTACGACCGACCCCGAGATCATGACCTGAGCCGAAACCAAGACTCGGAGGCTTAACCGACTGAGTCACCTAGGCGCTCCAGGGCTTTGATTTCTTTATTTATAAGATGGGAAAAATACTGACCTTATAGCATTGAAGAAAGAAGTAAAGAAGACTGTGTTTGTTAAATGCCTGGCCAATGCCTGTCCCCGGGAATGGCACTCACTGAACAGTAGCTGTTTGTATTTACCAACTTACCGGCCCTTCATTCTAATACAAAAGACCCAGAGAGTTTATTTTTAAAGAGGATATTATGGGGGACCTGGATGCCTCAGTCAGGAGAGTGTGCAGCTCTTGATCTTGGGGTTGTGAGTCTGAGCCCCAAGCTGGGTGTAGAGATCACTTAAAAATAACAAATGTATATATTTTAAAGACTTTATTTATTTACTTGACAGACAGAGATCACAAGTAGGCAGAGAGGCAGGCAGAGAGAGAGGAGGAAGCAGGCTCCCTACTGAGCAGAGAGCCCGATGCGGGGCTCCATCCCAGGATGCTGAGATCATGACCTGAGCCGAAGGCAGAGGCTTTAACCCATTGAGCCACCTGGGTGCCCCCAAAATAACAAATCTTAAAAAAAAAAAAAAGAGGATACTGTTATCAGTCAGTTCTATTTTAATGTGTGTAAGAAAGGTGAAGAATTTCCACTTCTTCAGTCTTCACCACTCAGATGTGGATACTGAGTTCACAGTTAGCCACTATAATGGTAGTTAGTGTCTCTCTGGCAGACATTGGTTCAATGCTATCATCACAGGGGTGGCCACACTTCAGGGCTACAATGGAACGCAGAAGGTGTGAGAGTCCTTCAAGATACCATCCTTCAGGAGCACCTGAGTGGCTCAGTCAGTTAAGTGTCTGTCTTTAGCTCAGGTTATGATCCCTGTGTCCTGGGATTGAGCCCTGCAATGGGCTCCCTGCTCAGTGGGGAGTCTGCTTCTTCCTCTGCCCCCCCCCCCAGTTGTGTTCTCTCTCTGTCAAACAAATAAATAAATAAATAAATAGTCTTTAATTAAAAAAAAAAGATACCATCTTTTACAATTGAAAGAGCAATTCGAAACTTTGACATACTTTCAGGTTCTGACTGTTTTCAAAGTCAACCCAACAGCTCTGAGGAAACCAGATCTCCAGCGGCAATGGTTATAATCCCTTATGTTTATAAGGTGCTTTCAGATTTCAAGTATTTCCCACATTCATTGCAGCAACCTTGGGACAAAGGCAGGAGAGCCTTGTACCCATTTTACAGATAAGGAAACTAAAGGGCTAAAGTCTCAGCAGAACTGGGGCTGAAATGTCTAATATTTCCAAGAAAGCATGCTGACTCCAGTAGCTACAAGAGGAGAGACGGAGTCCACTCAGTAACTAGTAGTCACTACCCTGGGCGGGGCACAGGTTGAGTGTCAGGAAGGACAGTGAATGGCACAGACATGGTGCTGGCCCCATGGAGCTTGATCAGGAGAGCCACTCTCTGTTTCCGATTTGTTCTTCTGCTCAGGATGGTTTCTCTACCCAACCTGACCTTAGCGATGAGTCTCTAACATACATCTCTACTGGGCGTGTGCTCCAGAAAAGGCTGCTTTTGCTCATCGGCCAGACGTAGACCTCTTCCAAGCCCATGGTTCATGACACACCATTCGGTTGGCCAGCCGGTGCCCTCCCAGGCTGGTGCTGAGAGCCCCAACACGTGTCCTCCTTCACGCCGCAGACATTTGAGGTCTGCGGGCCAAGCCAGAGCCCTGCTGCCAGAGGCCCATTCTCACTTGTCCATCCAAAACTAACAAAGGAGCGTCCTTGGTGGTTATTCTCCTCACCACAGTGGGGATTACAGATCTCTGGCCACAGGCCTGGTGACTTCTGTGTTAGGTGCTGGAGGTGGACCAGCAGGCTCCAGGGAGGCGGGGGAGCTATTTCCATCTTGTCCCGCCAGCTTGAAACACCAGCTTCTCTTTGTGCCTTATTTAGATGAATCGTCTTGACCTAAAACAAGTCAAGGCTGTGACTCAGTTGAGTCTCTAAGTTGCTCAAAATGCTCTGGGCTCTTGTCTGGGGCTATTCTGAACACCGTCTTTGATGGTCCAAGGTGACCACCATGTTTAGGCAACTGAAGGAGCTTTTGGAGATCATTCTCCTTGGGTTTGGGGGGCAGAATGAAATCCACTGGGGTTTGGGATCCCAGCTTGCTGTTTTTGGCTCACTCTGATTTTCAATAGCATGAGTGGGAGGTGGACCCATGCATTCAAAGCTAAGTGTATTTCTACTCTTCTTAAGCACAGTGTGTGGGACTTGCAGACACACCAAGGTAAGGCCCAGAGACCAGATTCCACTGAGGAACCACACTGCTCTGTGCACCAGGGACACACACACTGCCTTATGGGAAGTGTCACCAGGTGAGGTAAACACATTCATTTCAGACCTCCTCAACCCTAGGCTGGCCTGAGGGAAGATTGTGGAATAGGGCGAGGTCACCTCTGGTGTCCTGTGCTGCCCTCTGATCATTGCACGACTCCCCAGCCCCAGCCCCATGGTGGAGTCCGGTCTGTGGCTTCCCTCCAGGGAGAGTAACCTGGGCTCCAGAATGGTCTGTTTGTCTTGCCACATCCATATCATTCAACTATTGCTTCTTCTTCATGTAGAACCTCCAGCGGTGAGAGAAAAATATGTTTTTAGATCTCGCCATATGTCCAGATCTGAGCAGGATGCACAGATAAGTAGAGATGGCCAGGTGTGAGGGCAATTTGTGAGTCCTGGGAACTTGGTTCCAATGCTGTCCATGCTGCCTCCTGGCTGCGTGACCATGGTCTAAGACTCTTCATTTCCCCGCCTCTGTTTCCTTTTCTGTGACAGTGTCATGAACCATCATCCGAAGAAATTATTTCTATCGACAGCTTCAGACAAACATGAGCAATAATGATGTACCTTGTACAAGTTTTGAAATCAGCCTCTGGTCCATGGTCAAAACTCATGGCTCCTCGCCATGTGCTCCAGTGCTGATGGGCTCGACTAAGTTGCAGTCTGCAGCATGGTGGCCATACTCAGAAGTGTGTGTGCGTACTTAGGCTCTGCAGTCGGACTATTTGGCTTGTATCCGAAGGCTTCCACTTCCTGGCTGAGTGGCCTTGGGCTGGAGTCTTGGTTCCCTCATCTAGAAGCGAGGGTAATAACAGTACCTACCTCCAAGTGTTATGAAGCTTAAATGAGTTGATTCATATAACATTCTTAGAACAGAGCCTCGCATCCAGAAGGCACTCAATAAATAGTGTAACTGGCAGTTTACATTTGTAGAGAACGTGCAGATGCATCATCTAATTTGTGTTCTATTCCTACCACATCCAGTGAGAGGCAGAGACTCATATCCATTTTACAAATAAAGAAACTCCAATTCCAACGGATGAAATGTCTCAGGTTTTCTAACTCCAAGACCAGCGCTCTACTGTCCTCTGCCACATGAACAAAAACACTCTTAACACTAAACCACAAAAGCCCACTACAGTCAAGTCACAGGTCAATGTTTTTGGAAATTCTTGTCACGGGCTAGACAAAATCAAGCAAATGTTTAGACGGGAGTGGTGGGCTTGGAGTGGTGGGCTCCCTACCCCAGTGTCTGCATCTTCTCCGTGTTGCCCAGTCAGGTCTGACCTGCCAGATGACAAGATTCTCTAAAGATGACTTCAGAGGGATGGTGACGTTTCCCCAGAGATGACTCTTGGGGACAGTCTGGGCTCCTTCCAGGCTGCTGGTGGGGAAGAGGATGAGGAGGTGAGAGGTTGGACGACTTCCTCCAGCCAACAGGACTGAGAAGAGTTTCTTCACTGGAGTTCCGCTGCCCTTCTTAAGTCCCCACTTCAACTTAAAAATGAAAATTATGGGGCACCTGGGTGGCTCAGTGGGTTAAGGCTCTGCCTTCAGCTCGGGTCATGATCTCAGGGTTCTGGGATCGAGTCCTGCATCGGGCTCTCTGCTCAGCGGGGAGCCTGCTTCCTCCTCTCTCTCTCTCTCTCTGCCTGCCTCTCTGCCTACTTGTGATCTCTCTCTGTCAAATAAACAAAATCTTTAAAAAAAAAGAAAATTATAAAATTTGGTTAGAGGCAGGATCCAACATTCCAACCCGAAACACAGTTCCAGAAATACGGAGGAGCAAACGTAACCAGAACCCTGTGCCTGTGGAAACATTGAGAGCCAAGCACCAATTCCTTCATTCTATTCCTCCATCCATCCATCAGTCCAGCCAGCCAGTCACTTTTCTCTGCCACATGTATTTGTTAAGCTCTGACTCTGAAGGCCACCTCTTGAGTTACGCATGCCTCACGCTGTGGTGGTCACAGCTGCCACTGAGAACAGTAGCCCTGGTGTCTCTCCTTAGTGGGCAAACCCGGCTCAAAGCAGCAGCTCAGCCTCCTTGGTTTGCCCCTTCCCTCCCTCCTACCCTTTTCATCTGGGCCAGTGTCCTCAGACGTGGTGAAGATGGTGATTTCCCCGAGCACGGCTATTATTTTGTTTCCATACTTGGACCACCTGGATGTCATGTGTTTAATTTCAAGGCACCATTAGACCCTATTTTTTCTTGGCTTCTTGGAAACAAGTCCTCCTAGAGCTGCTTCTTGGGTCCTCCCCTACCACATACAGCTGGTTACATCTACAACCTCTCATCAGAAGAGCCCAGAATGATGCCTCCCTGTTGTCATGGTCAGGCACCGTGCCTGAGTCACCTGGCTGTCGGGAACATGGATGCCCCAAGCTCTTCTGTCCTGAGTGGATGAGGGTGGTCGGGGAGGGGAGGGCGAGTGTGAGCAAAATGGTGAACACGAAGCTTCGGAGGCGGGACACTTGCCTGCTTCCTCATTCTTGTCCCAAATCCTCCAGTAACTTACTTGCTCTCAGAGACCGGCAAGCAGTTTCCCCTTTCTCCAGTTTATCTGTATCTCAAGGAGGGGTACCTGCCCCAGCTCTAGGGAGGACCACTAGGGGCAATATCCTGTCCTGTGCTAAAAGGCAACAGTCCTATCTAAAAATTAGGTATTATGGGAGACTGATTGCTATAGGGACAAAAGAGATTCAGATGCCTGATTCCTGCTGGTTGCTTGATGCTTTTAAGATGAACCACCTCTGTGACTGGGCTGGGGTGGGGGGGGGGGGGTTCATGCCCAGACAGTTCTAGAAAGGGTTGACAAACCTGAAGTCTGTCACACAAGTTCATACAACTCACATGGCGAGTACTTAGAGATGATATCACTGCTGATGCCTGTGGTTGTAAAGATGCCACATAGTTTCAGAATATTGAGTGTCGTAAAAGGCACAACTGGAAGAACAATCTTCTGTGTAGGTCGGTCTTTTATGCTGCTTTTTCTCATCATCTGTGTCCACATCTCTGTTCCTCCCTAGAGTCAGCTCAATCATTTATTTTAAAAAAATGACTCTGCCGGAGTGCCTGGTGGCTCAGTGGGTTGAGCCTCTGTCTTCGGCTCAAGTCATGATCAGGGTCCTGGAATCGAGCCCCGCATCGGGCTCTCTGCTCAGCAGGGAGCCTGCTTCCTCCTCTCTCTCTGCCTACTTGTGATCTCTCTCTGCCAAATAAATAAATAAAATATTTTTTAAAAAATGACTCTGCCTTTTTATTCCCATTTCCCCTGGTAGTTCTCCCTTCAACTGGTCATAATAAAAAAACAATGCTAAAAACAATTCAGGGTTCACTGTTCTTACCAGTACTTACTGAAAGTTTTAATATTCTGTTCCAACTTTTGAATTGGATGGATAGAATATTTTATGAATGGTGAAGCACACCAGCAACAAAGCTCGTTTTTTTGCCAACATACTAGAAATTTTACAACAGATTGTTCTGGAACTATTTGCAGAGGATTTTTTAAAGATCCTCAATGGGAACAAAGTCTTCCTTTAAGGGAAGATTTTTAGAAACAGCCAAAGAGGAGTACGGATTTGCCTCTGATGCTTTAAGATCTCTTCCATTAGTGCCCACTAAACAGATTTTTCACACCCCTTTCCCACCTCGGGCAAGTACTCTAGGCTGTGCTCTCCAGGACCCTTCCATGTCTGCCAGCTCCACTGTGCGGTCTGGGGAGGTAGCACCCCAAGACCTGGGGAAGGCGGGCGCTTGCACTGGGCCTCACACTTTATGGAGCCTGCGCTGGTCCTTCTCTGGCATCACCCTTCATAGGGTGAGGGGTTCACGGTGCCAAGTGACTGTGCCCCCACTATTAGGCCTGCCTCAGGGTACCGGGAACTACCACAGCCCCAGCCCCCGTGCCTCAAGGTCCCCTTTCAGGGCCTGCATGATTCTCTCTCAGATGATACTGCTTATCCTTGGCTGATGGGAGGTCAGGCAGCTGTTTGTATGAAGTTCATGCGGGGGGCGCTGGGGTGTCGAGGTACATTCACTGAAGTCCCCTTGTGGTGTGAGACGGAGCTGGCAATGGAAAGAAAACTTGCCAGGGGGACCTCCAAGTTGGGGGCCTTCCTCTACTGCCCTCTTTGGACTTAGAACTTTGGGGAACATGAACCTTCTAAATCCAAACCTGGCATCCCACCTTGTTATGAAAAGATACTTGTCAGAGTAGGAGGAGAACATATTCATTACGTGCTGTGTTAGTGTGATTTTTATTTTTAAAATACTGAGGCATAGTGGCGCCTGGGTGGCTCAGTGGGTTAAAGCCTCTGCCTTCAGCTCTGGTCACGGTC
Source organism: Mustela putorius furo (assembly GCF_011764305.1). Classification (NCBI taxonomy): domain Eukaryota; kingdom Metazoa; phylum Chordata; class Mammalia; order Carnivora; family Mustelidae; genus Mustela; species Mustela putorius. Next base: position 7,215,700 of record NW_025422045.1, on the reverse strand, counting down.
CCAGGGTCCTGGGATTGAGGCCCGCATCAGGCTCCCTGCTTGGCAAGGAGCCTGCTTCCTCCTCCTCCTCCTCCTCTCTCTCTCTCTCTCTCTCTCTCTGCCTGCCTCTCTGCCTACTTGTGATCTCTGTCAAATAAATAAATAAAATCTTAAAAAAAATAGAATAAAATAAAATAAAATACTGAGGCATAGGCTCTGTGACCTCTGTTTGTGCTCTTAGCCTGGAGAGATTAAGGAGATCCAAGCTGGCAGGCCTGTTGCTCTGGCCTAGTGTCAGCCTCTCCAGCTGGCCCCAGTGGAAGAGCCCGACTTCACCCCAGATCCTGACGTACAGCTTCCCCGCAGCATCACACCACAGGGCCCAGGGCAGCCCCAAACCAACCCTTCCACCCAGCCCTGGTTCCTTGGAGGCCTGGGAAGGAAATTTCAATAATTGGGAGCCAAACCGGGTAAATTGGGCTGGGACATAAGCCATATTATTGCTTTAGATTGTTTCAAGAGGTGGCGGGCCATCAGAGGGGAGGGCGGCCCCTTTCTTCCGTGGCTGGTGGGCTGGCTCTTCAGGCCACTCCACAGGCCTGAGGCCCAGGCAGCATGATGGCTGGAGGGAGTTGAAGGTCACTGGGGGTTTTCCAAAACCTGAAATTGAGAGATCGGGTTGTCCAGGCCAGGAGAGGGAGAAGCCGGGATCCAGGACAGAACCGGAGGCAAGCCTGCAAAGCCCGTGGCAGTCACCTACAGGGGCATCGGCTGAGCACTGGGCATTAAAGGACAGCAGTACCTGCTAGAGTCTGAATGTGTGTGTCCCCTCGAAACTCATATGCTGAAACCCTAACACCCAAGGTGAGGGGGTGAAAAGGTAGGCCTTTGGGATTGTGATGAGGTCACAGTGAGTGGAGCCCTGTTTGTCTCCCAGAATTCCCCACGGAGAGCACAGTGTGGTGTGGGCAGGAGACCTCAGTGTTGGGGGGCTAGCTAAGGGCCCTGGGATTACGCTGCCAACAGCAGAGTCCCCACGGTGTCCTGGGAGGCAGTGGGCTTAGCTACGGGGGGGACTTCCTTCCGCCTAGTGCCCCGCTCTCCTCTGCGGGGTCTGAGATGGGGCGTCCTACGGCAGCATTGAGTGTGACTTGGGAGCCAGAGCATGTGAAGTGAGGCTGTGAAGCAGAGGGCAGCTCCAACTGGTGGAGTCCTGTTCACACTCCAGTTTCTCCAGAAACGACTCTGACTGACTCTCCCTGGCCAGAACACCCATGGCGGATCAGTCTGGACCTAACATCTCTCCATGCATTCGGTCTCGAGTCCTCTTTATGGGGTCAGCTTTGTTTTCCCCCAAGAGTGGGAATAAGGCCATACACTCTGATGGGGAAGGCAGACAAGAAAGAAACAGATACACACAGAGCAGATTTCAGGTAGGCATATTAGCTACCGAGGTAGGATGTGAGGGTACAGGGTGACAGAGAGGAGGGGTTGTTTTCTTTGAGGCAGAGCCTCCAGGAAGGGGGCCAGGAAAGACCTCTTCAAGGAGTGGGCCATGTGAACAGAGAACCCAAGGAAGTGAGGGAGCCATGTGGCTCCTGGAGAGAGGGTCATCCCTGGGTGAAGGGCCTGTGGGCCCACCAGGGTGGAAGAAGTGGGAATAAGGGAGGGGACGGAGCCAGAACCTGGATCACCTAGGGCCCTGTTGGCCGCGGTAAGGATTTGGGATTTTATGTTCCATGATGGGACACCCTTGGAGGGTTTGAAGCAGGGCAGTGATAGAATATCACATACATAGGAAAGGGTTCACTGGACTGCCGTGTGGAAAATGGACTGAGGGAGGCTGGGCTGGAAGATCCTGTGAAACTCCAGGTGTCCTCATCCAGAATTCAGGGAGTTCGTGTGCTTAGATGGGGGGAGGGGGTGGTTTGGCAGCTTATATATATGTACGTGTGTGTGTGTGTGTGTGTGTGTGTGTGTGTGTGTATATGGCTTTATTTTTATGAACCTCGAACTAAATATTACCATTCCCTTCAACAACAAATGTAGGCAACAGATCACAGTAAGAGCAGCATCTGTGACTTTGTCACTAGCAGAAATCACACATGGTTTTACCACACATGATATACAGCTCCTGCAAATATCTAGAAATATCGTACTCACCACCGCTCTGTAATTATAATCATTCTTAGACCTGCCCTTAGATCTTTTCACTTAATGTGGCACCAGTGAAGCACATATATTAATAGACTATAAGACTGTTCTTTATTTATTTAAAAGATAGATTGATTGATTTGAGACCGAGAATGAATGGGGGAGGAGTAGAGGGAAAGAGAATCTCAAGCAGATTCCCCGCTGACATGGGGACCCTGACTCAGGGCTCAATCTCTTGAGCCAGAGACCATGACCGGAGCTGAAACCAACTGACTGAGCCACCCAGGTGCCCTCGTAAGTCTGCTTATGTAAAGTATTTTGATAACTGTATTTCAATATGATTGGTCTTCTTTATAATCCCCAGCATTTTATATATGTATGTCTTTATTTATTTTCTAAAGATTTTTATTTAATACGCAGAGAGAGATCACAAGTAGGCAGAGAGGCAGGCAGAGAGAGGAGGGAAGCAGGATTCCTGCCGAGCAGAGAGCCTGATGTGGGGGTTCGATCCCAGGACCCGGAGATCATGATGTGAGCTGAAGGCAGAGGCTTAACCCTCTGAGCCACCGAGGTGCCCCAATTTTATCTATTTAAAAACATTCTTCTGACACAGGGATCCATTAGTTCCTGGCCAGAAAATGCTAGGACTAGGTGGAAATAGTTTATGTGGGGAGAAATAGTGAGGTTCTGGATGTATTGTGGGTGGAAGCCAGCAGAGCTGGCTGATGGATGAAGCATGGAGAGGGGAAAGAGGAGTTAGGGCCTCTGGGTCTCTGGCCTGAGCAGGAGAATGAAAACTGATGCTGTTACAGGGAAGAGGCAGATGAGGGGAGGGGTGGGTTTGGAGGGGCAGGAAATGGGGGGCATGTTGATGGTTGGATGTCAAGAGCAGAGGTCCAGGGGACAGTCGCATGCATGAATCTAGAGCTCTGGAGACAGACTGAGGATGGAGATTCCAATATGGGAATCATCAGTCCACAGATGGTATTGCCAGCCACAGGACTAGATGTGGAAAAGATTACGGTACTCATCTTCCAGATAGGTAAACCGAGGCTAAGAACAGTAAAGTGCGGTACCCACTGTGGGCAGGGTCAGTTCTTAATGCTGTTTTTTCTCTGAAGCAGCCCCTGCTGGCTCCTGGAGTCTGAAAATAACCTAGGGTGGCATATTCGTCCCCCACGTGAGGATCGCGGCAAGAGGGACTGGACTGTTTGACAGCAGTAGGCCCAGTATCAAGTCTGGAACCAGCAAGACACAATACGTGAGGTTTCCTTCCATCTTGACATGGGGAGCATCTCTCTCATGATGCAGACCTCTGCATGCCCACGGAGCCATGGTCATTTCATGCGCAATGGATCGCTCCAGCCGCGGCGTATTTTGGGCAGAGATTACTTCAGAAAGGTGGTAATTTAACTGCACAGCCAGAGACTCTCTCATATATGATCGCTCGTATTGATGCGAAACCTCAACCACTGTTTACCAGAAACATAGGGTAGTTAGTAATTTTGTTTCAGACACAGAAGTGTGGAGCAATCATGACCAGTGTGACTGAATGGGCCTCAGTTTCCTTATCTGTTAACCAAACAGGTTCAGCGAGGTGTGGGGACTATCCCCAAGGCTTTAGAATGCAGCTTGGCTTTTCTCTGAGCTTCCTTCCCCTTGTGTGAATGTCTAGTTATTCCAGGGAAAGCTGTCATTGAAGGGGCTGGGGGGAAGACAGCTCTACATGAGGGTATCAGGGTTTCTGTTCCTGGTGGCTGCTCCTCTTCTTCTTCTTTTAAGATATATTATTTATCTTAGAAAGAGAGAGAAAGAGAGCGCACACGCACAGGGAGGGGCAGAGGGAAAGGGAGACTCTCACGCTGACTCTGTGCTGAGCTCAGAGCTGGATGCGGGGCTCAGTCCGAGGACCCTGAGGTTACGACCTGAGCCAAAGCCAAGAGTCGGTCATTTATCCGACTGAGCCACCCAGGTCCCCCTCCCCAGGGGCTGTTCTGATCTGGGGTAAATCTTTCCGTATTTTGGGGTCTCCATCCTTTTTGAGCTCTCGAATAAGAAGGAAAACGTTCAGAAGTGCATAGAGAGATGAATCTCACGATTATAGAATGCTTTGAACAAAACGCCCAGAAAAGTCCTTCACTTGAATCAACAGAAAAAGTTTTTCTCCGGGGCTCTGTATCGCACAGACGGTGGTATTTGCGTAGAGAGAAAGAAGGGTGGTGGAGAGAATGTGGCCTTTGGAGACAAGAGGCTGGTCCCAGTCTCAGCGCTGGGGCCAGTTTCAGTAACAGTTGCCACTGGGTGCCCGCTCTGCCAGGCATTCTACAGAAACAGTTTCTTCCCACCATGATAACCAGCACATTTTACCCATGAGGAAACATTACGGACACTCTTGTGCAGTTCCCCAGCTCGTGGAGGTCAGAGCGAGGGTGCAAACACGTGCCTAGATGACTCCCAAGTTTTCCTCACACAACAGGGAGGCCTGGGGGGAGGAAGTGCCTCTGAAACACCTGGGACATAATAGTTGTTCAGTGAACATGTTTCCTATCATGTCTGGGGTACGATGGATAATACAGGCTCCCGAGTTCCCAGAAGTTCTGTTCCTTGCCTTTCCTTCAATCCTTTCATTTTTACCAGTGCCAGAGCCACTGAGAAATACTGGCCTTTCATCTAGGCAGCTACTTTGTCATGGGGCAGATTTGTGGGTCCAGCTTCTGCAAGCTTTCCCTCAGTGGGGCTGGGCTCTGGGGCTGTGGGGGAGCTTCTCTGCTGACCTTCGTTTCAGCCTGTGTCTGTGGAGCCCTTACTATGGGCCAAGTTCTGCATCCAGGGTTTCAGTGCATTTTCTCACTTCATCCTCAGAACAGACTCATGAGATAGACACAGTTAGACCTCTATTTCAGAGGTGAAGAAACTGAGTGTTGGAGTAAAGGGCTGCTTTCCTAAGTCCACACAACCCAGCTGTAGCAGTTAGGGCAAAAAAATCAGGTCTGCCTTACTCCTAAATTCTTCATGGCCCTCAGAAAAGAGACATTTCTTTGGGCAAACTGGGGTTTGTCCATCTCCTCCCAGCTGTCTCCTTTAGCCTCCCCACCACCAAGTAAAACAAAAACAAACCCAAAATAGATGATTTCTAAAATGAAGATTCCTAGGCATTTGGGAGGGTCCAGGGCTTTAAGTAAATAGCCATTGTCAAAGGGAAAGCTTTATGTGTTTCGTGGCAAAATTCCACACAGACAGTCACACCCCCTGACTTAGTAATTGCACCTCTGGGATCCTGCTAAGGTTATATTTAACATAAACAAAAACCTCCATGAGTATATTTATCATAAAGTTATTTCAATATCTAAAATTTAGAAGGAGCATAAACCTCCAAACTAAAGAACTGGTTCAAGGCACCAAGACGACTAAATGATACGACCAAACGTCATGCAGCCATTAAAATGGATGATTCTTTAGACCATATAGAAACAGGGAAACATTTATGGACATGTCACATGTGATTAAGTGAGAAAAGTAGAGTATAAAGCACATATGCAATACGATCACAGCTCAGCTCTGTGCATGTGTGTGGGCACGTCTGGGAAGGGATTAATGGAAATGAAGCGAGTGGTGGTAGATCCTCCTCGTGAGACGGAAACGATCAATGAAATGAAAAAGGCAATCTATGGCATGGGAAAAGATATGTGCAGGGAATATAGTCAGTAAAGGTTTACTAGCCAAAATGTATAAGGAATTTATACAACCTGACACTGAATAAACACAAATAATCTGATTAGAAATGGCCAGGACACCTGAATAGACATTTCTCCAAAGACGACATCCAGGTGGCCAACAGATAGATAAAAAGATACTCCACTCATCACTCATCCTCAGGGAAATGCAAATCAAAGCCACAATGAGATACCACCTCACACCTGTGAGAAGGACCAGGATCAAAAAAGACAAGAAGTAACGAGTGCTGGCAAGGATGTGGAGAAAAAGGAACCCTCGTGCACTGTTGGCGGGAAGGGAAACTGGTGCAGCCACTGTGGAAAACAGTATGGAGTTTCCTCAAATAATTAAAAATAGAGCTACCCTATGATTCAGTAATTTGTTACTGCATAGTTACCCAAAGAAGATGAAAACACTAATTTGAAAAGGTATATGCACCTATGTTTATTGCAGCATTATTTATAATAGCCAAGATGTGGAAGCAGCCCAAGTGTCCAATAATTGATGGATAAGGAAGATGTGGCGCATGCACGTGCACGCGCACACACACATACACACACACACATGCACAATGAAACATTACTGAACCATTAAAAAAAGAATGAGTTCTTGCCATTTGGGACAATGTGGATGGACTTAGACGGTATTACACTAAGCGAAGTGAGTCAGAGAAAGACAAATACCATATGACACGTGGAATCTAAAAAAAAAAAAAAGAACAAATGAAAAAAGTGGAAACAGACCTATAAATACAGAGAACAAACTGTGGTTGCCAGAGAGAAGGGGGTGAGGGGAAGGGCACAATGGGTGAAGGGGGTGGGAGATACAGGCTTCCAGTCACGAAATGAGCAAGTCCCAATGGTAGTGAAAGGTGCAACGCAGGGAATCTAGTCAATGGTATTGTGATAGTGTTATATGGTGACACGTGGTAGCTCTCTTGTGATGAATACAGAGTTGCTGAATTACAATACTGTATACCTGGAACTCATATAACATTGTGTGTCAACTATATTTCAACTAGAAAAAAAAATAAAGGAACAAAAAGGAAAAAGGGGGGTGGTGCAGTCAGTTGAGTGTCCGACTCTTGGTTTCAGTTCAGGTCTTGATCTCAGGGTTAGGGGATTGAGCCCTGCAACAGGCTTTACACTAGGCATGGAGCCTGCTTAAGAGTCTCTCTCACTGTCCATTTGCCCCTCCCCTGCACTCACACTCACTAAAAAAAGAAAAAAAAAAGAAAAAGAAAAGAGGAGAAAAAAAAGAAAATAGTAGTGTTAGATTGGTGGAAGCACAGGTGCTTTTTTTTTTTTTTTTAAAGCAGTTTCTGCTCATATTTTAAAAAGTTCAACAGAGAAGGTATGAAGTTGGAAATACTTCTACTTTCCAATGACAGTCACTATTACATTTTCTTGTGCCTGTCTCATAGACACAGTTTTAAAGTTAAAAAAGATCCTTAATCCTCAAGATCAAGGATTTGGATTCTTCCAGTAACATTTTACTTCAGTTACTACTTTTTAATTTAAAAAATTCCAGACATACAAAAAATTTAGACTATAATATCATGGTCGTATGGGTACCTACTACCTGGGATAGAAAGGAAAACACTTGCTGGGGCGCCTGGGTGGCTCAGTGGGTTAAGCCGCTGCCTTCGGCTCAGGTCATGATCTCAGGGTCCTGGGATCAAGTCCCGCGTCGGGCTCTCTGCTCAGCAGGGAGCCTGCTTCCCTCTCTCTCTCTCTCTCTCTCTGCCTGCCTCTCAGTGTACTTGTAATTTCTCTCTGTCAAATAAATAAATAAAATCTTTAAAAAAAAAAAAAAAAAGGAAAACACTTGGGGCGCTTGGGTGGCTCAATGGATTAAACCTCTGCCTTGGGCTCAGGTCATGATCTCAGCCCTATATAGGGTTCTCTGCTCAGCAGGGAGCCTGCTTCCCCCGGTCTCTCTCTGCCTCCCTGTCTACTTGTGATCTCTGTCAAATAAATAAAAAAATCTTAAAAAAAAAAACAACACTTAAAAATACAGTTTTATTTTAAGGCCTCCTCTGTGGACCCTCTAATCCCACTCCTCCCTCCCTGTCAGTGGTCATGACTCGCCTGAATTTGCTGTTCATCGTATTTTCTACTTTTACTATGACTACCTAACTCCCCAAAATAGTTGTTCTTGTCTGGCATGTTTTGAACTTTTCCATAAATTACACTAGATTTTATTTCTTCTCCTGCAGCCTGCTTGTTTCACTCAATATTGTTTTGTGAGATTTATTCATGTTGATACCAGTATTTTGTTCATTTTTGCTGCTGTTTACTCTTCCTTTGTTTGAATGTTAGCAGTCCCTGTACCGACTAGGAATCTTGCCTTCCCAGATCCAGCACGTGGGCCTGGCTCCACTGGCCCACACCCCACATTGCTGCTGGGGGGCTTTCTCTGGCTGCTGGAGCCGGCTCTAATGCGGGGGGCGGGGGTGGGCAAGGAGAGGGCCGGGATTTAACAGCTCCCAGAGCAGGCCTTGTCCTTGCCCCAGGGGAGCTAGTGGCTATGCTCTCCAGCTCCCCTTCTCCTCAGGCCGAGTAGCTCTGAGGCACACGCCCTTCTCCATCCCCCAGAGGTCTCCAGGCAAGAAGCTCCATTTACTTGCCCACAGTAGTTACCGGCTTGATAGTCATCTCAGTTTGGCTTCTCCAGAAGCAGATACTGAATCAGACCTTGGGTACAAGGCATTTATGAGGAATGAATATCCGCAAAAGGGAGGCAGAGAAGCCAGGATTGGGCAGAGGGATAAGCAGAAGTGCTATGCAGACCCGACAAAGCCTCAGTCAACCCACAAGGAGCTGAGGAACGAATAGGGAGCCTTCAGAATGTCCCATGGTGATCCAAAATGTCTGCCTCTCTCAGTTCCCGGTTATGAGCTGCCCTAAGAGGTCATGATCTCTGGTGAGGCTGCTCTGGGAAGCTGAGGCAGACCCCCTGCTCACCCCAACCCTTGCAGCTGGGCAGTGAGGCCTTCCCTAGAAGGGGCTTTGGGCACCATGTCCTTATATGCCATAAGAACACACCATGTTGGCTTCTTCATATCCACACGCCTGATCAGCTCCCATATAAACTACCTGTACTTGTATCCTTGTCTCGAGCTCTGTCTTGGGGAGACCTCAAACTCGGACAATGAATGTATGGTGATATATTTATCCATTCTCCTGTTATGGGACACCCAAGTGTTTCCAATTCTTTGTTACTGCAAACTACATTGCAATGGACTTTCTTGTACAGGTCTCCTTGTGTACATGTTGTGGGAGTTGTTTGTTTGTTTTGGGATAGGAGAGGGCCCAAAGAAGAGGGAGAGAGAACTTTAAGCAGGCTCCACACCCAGTGCAGAGCCCAGTGTAGGGCTCGATCTCACAACCCTGAGATCACAACTTGAGCCAGAATCAAGAGTCAGATGCTCAACCTACTGAGCCATCTAGGTGCCCCATTATGGTAAATACCTAGAAGCAGAGTTCTTGGTAGTCTTTGACTACACTAGGGGTTGGACTAAGGACCTGCAGTGAGGTCAAGATTGAAGGTATGGATACACTGGAGACAGAGCCTCACACTGAAGAGGTTTTGTGTCAGATGGACTTTATTACAGATACACTCTCAGAATCCTTCCTCTAGAGCAGAGTTTCTCAAAAGTTAATATGCATATAAACCTCCTGGGGATCTTGTTAACTTGCAGATTCTGATTTAGCAGGTCTGGGTAGAGACCTGAAATTCTGCATTTCTCAGCTTTCAGATGTACTTCTGCTGCTCCCTGAATCCCCTACAGTAGCACACTCCAGAAAAAGAGTCTGATTAGGAGGCTATTCAGAAAATCGAAGCAAAGTAGCCATGATTCTTTGTGATGATTGCTCACAAAATAGGGTGAAAGAGATGGCTTGAGGGGAATGGCCCATGGGCTAAACTACTAGGTTACTAGATGGGACATTATGCTACTGGGGGCCTAGTGATTCACCATTGGTGGAGTTTAGGAGTAGTGTCAACACCAGGTTACTTCTCACTTTTGTCACGGGGAAAGATACAGACTGAGTGGTCAGTAGGACTACAGGTCTGTCTTGTTAACTGATTTTTCACCTCTTTCTTTGTCATTCCAGACACAATGTTTGGCTGTCAGTTTAAGGGTGGTGTAACATTTGCCTCTGAAGAGTGCCCAGGTTAGGTGGATTTGAACTTGAGTCCTCAAGGGGGTAGGCCAGCTGGACTGCTTTAAGAATTCACAGTCATGGTGGCTCAGTGGGTTAAGCCATTGCCTTCGGCTCAGGTCATGGTCTCAGGGTCCTGGGATCGAGTCCCGCATTGGGCTCTCTGCTCAGCAGGGAGCCTGCTTCCTCCTCCTCCTCTCTCTCTGCCAACTTGTGATCTCTCTCTGTCAAATAAATAAATAAAATCTTAAAAAAAAAAAAGAATTCACAGTCATGGACCAGCCTCGTGGGAAAGTCCTTTCTTTGTCCCCATAAGCACAAAAGGACATTTAATGTTAGTTAAAAACTTCCATTTCTTCTCAAGATGGAGTAACAAGGATGGAATTTATCATTCCATGCAACATTACTCAAAAACGAGACAAAATATTTTGAACAAGGGTAGCAGATGAGATGAAGAACAAATGAAGTGAACATGCCAATCACCTAGCTCACTGCCTGGAGAAGGTTTTCAGGGTGTGGTGTGTGGAGGGAATCTAGGCAGAGACCAGGGGACTCTCTGAGTTGAGTCAATAGAGATGGGGTTCAGGGAAGCCAAAGCAGCTAGAGCTCACAGGGCTGAGTAGCAGAGGGGAGAGAGATACACAGAGAGAGAATGCTGAAGATTTGCAAAGGGTGCCCCTTGAGGACACATTTGAGTACTGGTTAACCCACACTTGTGAAGAATCTTGCTGAGATAAGAGAAAGAGTCACCGTATTTTTAAGCCACCCTAATTTAAGGGAGCAGCACTCAGAGGTCACATAGTGTCGAAAGTAATTCCTGTTCCCACCAGCAAGAGTGGAAAACATTACAAATCAAGAGGCATTAACTAGAATACCAAGGAGGGTCTTGCCTTGGGGGATAAATTTAACTCTAAATTAAATGCAGCTCTGATCTGGCCTAACAAAATTAAAAATAAGACCTGAAATGATCAAACTACTGCCAAGTAACTTAGCTGCATTCCAGAACAAAACTTAAGAATATTTATATAAATATAAAAATATTCACATCCATCAAAGTGAAATTCACCATGTTTGACATCCAAGCAAAAGAACTAGGCATGCATAAAAGCAGGAAAATACGATTCAGAATGAAAAGAAAAATCAGTGAGTTAAAACTGACCCACAAAGAATACAGATAATAGGATTCAGGTACACTACATTTTTTTTAAGTTCTTAGGACTATATTCTCTGTTTTGAGAAGCTAAAGGAAAGAATGATCATGAAAAGCAGAGGCATGGAAGATATAAAATAGGCCTAACCTGAACTTTTAGAGATGAAAACTATGATGTCCCAGATGAAAAATGCAGTGGCTACGATTAATAGGTTCTACACTGCAGAAAAAAAAGAAGAGTGATGTTGGAGACCTAGCATTAGAAACTATCCAAAATGAAACTTAGAAAAAAAAACACTAGAGAAAAGTTAGAGTACCAATAAAAAGTGGAATAATTTTAAGTGACCTAACATATGTGTAATTTAGAAACTGGACTCCCTGGAATGGGGCCCCAGGGGATAAAAAATAATATTTGAGGAAATAATGGCTAAAAATATTTTAAATTTGGTAAAAGCTATAAATGCACAGTCCAAAAAGCATTACAGACCCTAAGCACAAAAACATGAAGAAAACAACACCAAGGCACATCATAATCAAATTGCTTAAAGCCAGTGATAAAGAGAGAATAAAAAATGGCCGAGGAAAAAGACATACTACAGAGAAACAAAAAAAGATGACAGATTTTTTTGGTCAGAAACAAAGCAAGCTAGAAGACACAAAAGTATGACATCTTTAAAGTATTAAAAAGGAAAGAAACCTGTTAAACTAGAATTTTATACTCAATGAAAATATCTTAAAAAATGAAGACAAGGGTACCTAGGTGGCTCAGTGGGTTAAACCTCTGTCTTCAGCTCAGGTTATGATCTCAGGGTCCTGGGATCAAGCCCCGTGTCAAGCTCTCTGCTTGGCAGGGAGCTTGTTTCACCCTCTTTCTCTGCCTGCCTCTCTGCCTACTTGTGATCTCTGTCAAATAAATAAATAAAATCTTTTTTTAAAAAATGAAGATGATCAAGATAATGAGAAGACAAGCCACAAACTGGGAGGAAATATTTGCAAAAGACACAACTGATAAGGGATTGTTTAAAATTCAACAATAAGAAAAAAAAGAGATGTAATAAAAAAAAACCACAAAATTTTAATAGACACCTCACCAAAGAAGATATACAGATGGTAAATAATTATATGAAAAGATACTCCATATGATATGTCATCAGGGAAGTACAAATTAAAACAATGAGATATCACTATATACCTATTAGAATGGCCGAAATCTGGTACATTGTCAACACTGACAACTGCTGGTGAGGATATGGAACAGCAGGAACTCTTATTCACTTCTATTGATGAGAAATGGTACAACCACTTTGGAAGACAGTTTTGAGGTTTCTTATAAAAGTAAACATATTCTTAACATATGATCTAGAATCGCACTCCTTGGTTTACAGCAGCTTTATTCGTAACTTCCAGAGCTTGGAAGCAACCAACATGTCCTTTAATAGATGGATGAATAAATAAACGGTGGTACATCCAGACAATGGAATATTATTCTGTGCCAAAAAGAAATGATCAAGCCATGAAAAAACATATATTTTACTAATTGCAAGAAGTCAACCTGAAAAGGCCATATACAGTATGGCCATATGACACTCTGGAAAAGGCAAAACTATGGAGACAGCAAAAAGACTGCCTGGAGTTGGAGTGGGAGGAATGAATAGGCAGAGCATAGAGGATTTTTAGGGCAGTAAAAATATTCCATATGATACAACATGAATACATGTCATTACACAGTTGTCTAAAACCATAGAAAGCAGGGGCGCCTGAGTGGCTCCGTGGGTTAAAGCCTCTGCCTTTGGCTCAGGTCATGATCCCATGGTCCTGGGATCAAGCCCTGCATCGGGCTCTCTGCTCAGCAGGGACCCTGCTTCCCCCACCCCCTCTGCCTGCTTCTCTGCCTACTTGTGATCTGTCTGTCAAATAAATAGAATCTTTAAAAACAAATAAAGCCATAGAAAGTACAACACAAAGAGTGTACCCTAAGGGAAACTGTGGGCCTTGGGACTTGTGATGTGTCAGTGTAGACACAATTATGACAAATGTACCACTTAGGTTATGCCTGTGTGGAGGCAGGAGGTATATGGGAAATCTCTATCCTTCCTTCTCAATTTTTCTGTGGACCCAAAAGTTTGCTAAAAAAATAAAGTTAAAAAAAAAAAAAAACTATGGGGCGCCTGGGTGGCTCAGTGGGTTAAGCCGCTGCCTTCGGCTCAGGTCATGGTCTCAGGGTCCTGGGATCGAGTCACGCATCGGGCTCTCTGCTCGGCAGGGAGCCTGCTTCCTCCTCTCTCTCTGCCTGCCTCTCTGCCTACTTGTAATTTCTGTCTGTCAAATAAATAAATAAAATCTTAAAAAAAATTATAAGAGGAAAAAGAAAGATAGGGAAGATACTTTTTCAGACACATAAAAGCTGAAAAAAAACATCACCAACAAACTTATGCTACAAGAAATGTTATTGGAAGTCTTATAAGTAGAAGGGAAATGATACCAGAGGGAAACATAGATCCTCACAAAAGAAGAAAGAGCGTAAGAAATAACAACTACAGTAGCAATTTAAAGACTTTTTTCTTTTTAGCTAACTCTCCTTAGAAGATAATTGACTGTTCAAAGCAAATATAATAATGTTGGGGCAGCTCAGTGGCCCAGCTTGCGTCCCCTCTCTCACTGTGTCTCTGTCAAATAAATTTTTAAAATATTTTTAAAAAATCTCAAACAGTAACTGTGGCTTTGTCTACAACTCCTTGCCATTCTCAGGTTTGTTACATCTATTTTGAAGGTCTATTTTAAGGCATGCAAGTGGTTAAGATTATTGAATTGAATTGATCGCTTTATTATTTTGTTACTCTCTTTATCTGTGGTAATATTCTTTGTCTGAAATCTACTTTGTCTGATATTCATATAACCACTCCAGTTTTCTTTTGACTAGTGTTAGCTTGGTATATTTTTTCTATCCTTTGACTTTTAACCTATTTGTGTTTTTATATTTATTTATTTATTAAGGTTATTTATTTATTTGACCGAGAGAGATCACAAGTAGGCAGAGAGGCAGGCAGAAGGAGAGGGGGAAGCAGTCTCCCCACTCAGCAAGGAGTCTGACTTGGGGCTGGATTGCAGGACCCTGGGATCATGACCTGAGCTGATGGCAGATGCTTAACCGACTGAGCCACCCAGATGTCCCCACCGTTTGAGATTTTAAAACTCCTTTCCAAATAACTGTTAGAATAAGCAGATCAACAGAAGATGGATTAAGTAACTCTGGGGCCCAAGGGAAAGAAAGTATTTGGTAAACATGAAACTCTCCTATTACTAACCACAGCTAGGTCAGATTTCTAGTTTCTATAGTTTGAGGCATCCTTTTTTATTTTTATATAAATAATCTATAAGGTTTGCCACAGGAAAAACTGTTGCTCCTGAATCACACAGAACCAGCTGGAAGCAGAATCCTTTGAATTTTATAAAGTCAGACTGAGAGAACAGTCTACGACTGTTTACCATCAAGATGCACCCAGATTATCATTGTCCCTTGGGGGACATTCTGGCAATAACAGACATCCATAGCCTAGTCTGTCAACTCAAGCCCTCTCAAAATTGGCCCCCCAAACCCTGGGTCACCAGGAATTCGGGCTAAGTGGGAGACACACCTAGATCAAATGGTGTTGAAGGGAGAAGGAACCAGTCAGACAAGAGAAAGAGAAACAGAGATGGGTGGGGGTCTTTCCCTCCATTTTTCCTATTCCTCTCCTGTTTTGGTCTCTTCTATCCCCAACCCAAAAGCATCATCTAGTTAAAAGCCAACTGGCCTTTGAATTGGCAGATGTATGAACCTGTCTTGGAAAAATGACAAAATAAACTCCATTTAAAATGGACTGTGGAGTCCTGAAGAGAACATCCGCCTGGGGGTCTAGAAGCACTTATGTCTGACGCTAACTCTCAGCTCTAACCCTTGGATATTGTTTGACCATGGTTAAGTCACTTAACTTCTCTAAGTCTTGGTTTTCCCATCTGTAAAATGGGGGAGACACCAACCTTGCAGGGCTGGTTGAGAGGACTAAACCAGCTAACACATGTGTGGGTGTTACATTTCCTAGGCTATAACTGTGGATATCCAAAACAGAAAACCCAATTTTATTTTTCTGTGATATAACTTTCAACACTACCATGAGGTCCCATCTTGCCTTCTAGTGAAATAACAACAGGAACAACAAGACAACAGTCGATTCCAAGCAAATTCAGACACTTGAGGATTTTCTGGTTCATTTTAGTTTGAAGCTCAGTGAAGTCAGTATTTTCTCCTCTTCTTTTCCCTAGGGTGTCCATCTTCCTTCATCCTGGGGGCTTCTGTGTCATCACCAGAGTGGAGGGAGACACCAGCTCTTGTTTACTCCCTGAAATGTGATCTGTTTTGACTAGGCTTTGGTACAACATGCACTGGCTTCTGGGACATCACGTCTCTCATCTGTTATCTGGTCATCAAGGCCATTCTGCATGAGTTACTCTGCACTCCCTGGGACCTCTGACATTCCTAGGCTCACTGCCTTTGAAACATTTTAAATGTTCCTTAAAAACCCCCAACAAATCCACAGTTTGACATGCAAAGGGTACAAAAAGAAAAACAGAAAATTCTCTCTCTCATCCTTGTCCTCAGCCACCCCTCCTCTGTAGAAGCAATGATTTTTTTTTTGCCAGTTTCTTATGTGTTCTTTCTTTTCTTTTTTAAAAGACTTAAAAAATGTATTCATTTGAGAGACAGAAAGAGAGCCCACGAGAGCGTGAGCAGAGGGGAGGGGCAGAGGGAGAGGGAGAGGGAGAAACAGACTTTCTGCTAAGCAGGGAGCCCAACATGGGGCTTGATCCCTGGGCCCTAAGATCATAATCTGAACAGAAGGCAGATGCTTAACCAAATGAGCCACAGGTGCCCCTTATGTATTCTTTCAAAAATAATTTACACATTGATAAACACAACCTTTCTAAAATCATCTCCTATAATTATATGTAATCATCTCCTATCTTTCATGGATCAAAGTTTGCCTCATGTATACATACACACACTCACAAATATTATTCATATACACAAATGTTTATATATATTACATATTACCATTGTTTATATAGATACATAGTAAATACATATGAAATATATATATATATATATATATATATATATATATAAAGTATTTTTAACTGTCTTGGACAACAGAGCCTGAGGCAAAACTTCCGTCCTAACACTTTATGGAGCGACATAATCCCAGGGCACTGCAAGAGCCAAGGAAAAATGGTAGCGAGGCAAGGAGGTATATTAATTTCTCGGGGTCACTGTAACGAAGTACCGCACACTGGAAAGGGGCAGGGAAAAGCAGGAGCCTGCCTCTGATGGTCTCTGCACCCCAAATCATCTTTCTTCAAAAAGCCTGGACTCTATTTTCCCTTAATTTCTGTCAGAAACTGCAGGGAATCATCAGGCTTCCATCTGGTACTTAGAGACAGTCTTTGAAAAATTTAATTACTTTCAAGTGTCTGGGATTATTAAGCCCAAGTATTGAGTTGTTCCATCAGATTCGTTATCTTTATTTTATTTATTTGAGAGAGTGAGTGAGCAAGCATGTGAGCGAGTGGGGGGAGGGGCAGAGGGAGAGGGAGAATCTCCAGTAGACGCCCGCTGAGCCAGCTGGGCACCCTCAGATTTGTTATCTTGCACAATCTTCAGCAGATTCTTACTGAGCACCTACTGCTTTCCAGCCGCTGTGCACGGCAGTAGGAAAATAGCTGGCAAAGGCAGCTCGCCCTCCAGAAGCTGGTGCTCTAGCAAGAGGGAGAGAGACCATAATCAAGTGACTCAGTGCAATTATAACAAGGCTCCGAGCAGGGAAGGACAGGGACTTAGAGAATGCAATTTTGCCTTTGTTGTTATTTATGTTTTCCCTCTTTCTAATTTTAAACTATTAGACAAGAAAATTTAGGAAGTACAGAAAGCACAGGGGTGGTCCTGGATGCTCTTTTATTATCTAGCAGACGAGAGCTACATGAGGGAAGGGGGTTTTGTTCATTGGAGGGGAGGCAGATAATTGTTACTTGGTGGCTAGCCTAGGCCTGGATGGCTTAGGGCTTCCTAAATTCAGGGACACCCAGTCCCACACAGAAAATGCAGACTTTCTTATGCTTGTAAAATATGATAGATTCCTGGGGTTTACCCCCAGAGATTCTGTTTCCGAATATGGGACAGAGGCCAAGAATAGATGCTTGGCTCAGAGCCCTTTTCAAAATGCTTCTGTTTAGGGGCATCTGTGTGGCTCAGTCATTAAAGCATCTGCCTTTGGTTCAGGTCATGATCCGAGAGTCCTGGGATCGAGCCCCACATCGGCTTGCTGCTCGGCAGGAAGCCTGCTTCTCCCTCTCCCACTCCCCCTGCTTGTGTTCCCTCTCTTGCTGTGTCTCTCTCTGTCAAATAAATAAAATCTTTTTTTAAAAACAAAACAAACAAACAAAAAAAACACCCTGCTGTTGAGTAAGTGAATTCTAATGCAGGTAATCCACGAATCCCACTCTGATCTAGACAGAGGGGCAGGAGGGAGTTTTGTCCATCGCAAAGATGTTACTATTACTAGTAGCATCCTGTACAGGGGAAAGCAGGAGGAAACTCCTTCCTATCTCCCTTCTGTATCCCGTGGCTCCTCCTTCCAGGACCCAAAATTCAGGCTGGAAGAAGTATTTACACTCTAGTTCGGCTCTGTCTGGGGTTAAAGAGGCATTGGGAGTTGGCCTGGGAACTTAATCATGACTTAAAACGTTATTTCTTTTGGGAAGCATAAATGAGGTTCAAACGGCAATTCAACACATAAACTTTTAGAATTAAATCATCTGGTGAGTTGGGAATTGCAGAGTAGAAAAGGAAAAGGCAATATGTAAAATGTTGCAAAAAGTAACATGAATATAAAAGACTACATTCTATGACTCTGTTTATAGGAAATGTCCAGAAAAGGATAAATCTAAAGCAAGAGAAACCAGATCCATGATTGTCTCAGGCTGGGGAGAGGGGTTGTGAATGGGGCTGCCCAGTAAATGGGCATCAGAGGTCCTTTTAGAGTGATGGAAATGTTCTAGAACTGGATTGTGGCGAGGTTGCACAACTCTGTTATTTTACAACAACAAAAAAAAAATCACCGAGTTGTACACTTCAAACGGGTGAATGTTATGGTATATGAAGTACACCTCGTTAAAACTATTTATTAAAACTGACTTGATAAGATCTCTAAATTACCCAGTAATACCCCCTTATACCTGTGAAGCACTTTATAGTGTTTTCATTTACATTATCTCTATGGGCAGGTCACATATCCCTGCGAGGAGATCTATTTTTGTTTCATAGTCAAGAATCTGAGACTCAGAGTTGTTATGTGACTTAAGCAGCAGGTTTTGAGACTTGTTTCTGCACAATGGGCGCACAAGTGGGGTCCTTCACCCACTAAATCCCAGGTCTGTAAACACCTTTGCCCAGGTACTATGCTCAGGAATGGAAGCAGGGGCCAAGCACCTATCTTTCTCATCTGTTCTTCTCTCTGGTTACTTAGCCTTGTCAGTTCTGCATGCTTGGTGGGGTCTCCTGGGTTAAGTCTCTTGCCATAGCTGCTTCGGGCCTAGATGCTGTCACCCCGGAGAGGTTACTCTATAATTGGAAACATGCTGGGAGTAAGTTGGGTACAGTGAGTCGAGGCCAGCTTAAGGAGACTTTTTAGGAGAGGGCATCCAGTCCGTCTGAGTTCCACTCTGGGAACTTCCAATGTGTCCGGGGATATGCTTATTGGTCCTCTGGGGCCAGGACAGCCAATGCTTCTCCCCTTGTCTCCCAGCTGGGCCGGCATTGGCATGCAGTACTAAATATCACCGTTGGATCAGGCCGTCAGGGTTCCTGTCCTATAGATCTGCTTTACAGGACGATCTGCTCAGGTCTTTCTATGCCTGGGCTCTTCCCCACAGAGTGAGGAGGAGCCAGGGGGGCCGGGGACAAGAAGCGCCTTCCAGATCAGGTTCTGGAATTCTCTGTTGAAATGACCCCAAGCCCTCTTCCAGGGCCTTTGATGAACTCTTCTCCAGATCCGTCCTCCCAAAGTGGGGCGGTGTCTGATGTGTGCCAAGGGGCCCTCTGGTAGGAGCATGAGAATGAAGTTTATTTTTTTTTAAATTTATTTATTTATTTAATTTGACAGAGAGAGATTACAAGTAGGCAGAGAGGCAGGCAGAGAGAGAGAGAGAAGGAAGCAGGCTCCCTGCTGAGCAGATAGCCCGATGCGGGACTCGATCCCAGGACCCTGAGATCATGACCTGAGCTGAAGGCAGCGGCTTAACCCACTGAGCCACCCAGGCGCCCCGAGAATGAAGTTTAGAAGGGATTATCTGCGTACAGGACACAAGGCCCTCTACAGTGAGGAACAGAACAGAGGGTGTGCAGAGCAGCAGCACCAGCTGTGGGCCAGGGAGCCCCCACTGACATTCTTGCTTTAGCTCCTGCAAATACAAGCAGCGGGCCTGCCCAAAGAACAGACGGAAATGTCCAAAGAACATACAAGAATCACACAACCGGGGTGCCTGGGTGGCTCAGTGGGTTAAAGCCTCTGCCTTCAGCTCTGGTCATGATCCCAAGGTCCTGGGATCGAGCCCCGAATCGGGCTCTCTGCTCAGCAGGGAGCCTGCTTCCTCCTCTCTCTCTCTGCCTGCTCTCTGCCTACTTGTGATCTCTGTCTGTCAAATAATTTTTTTTTTTAAATCTTAAAAAAAAAAAAAAAAAAAAAAAGAATCACACGACCAACACAATTACCAGAACTTGTGTTTTGGAAGAGGGAGAAAGGTTTCCCCATGGCTTTCCTAAACGTGGACAGAAAGCTTCATTTACTTTTCATTGTCAAAAACAGATAAAATATTGGTTATTCCAAGAACAGAGATTCATTCATTTCAAAATGGCAATAATAGGTCCCACCATTATCGTCAGGATAAAGGGAGAATACAGACAGTATCTAGTCGAGGGGAACACTGAACACATGCTAATGGGATTGTTCTTTTTTAATTTTCCTCCAGCTGGTCCCTAAGATAATGTTCAAAGCTTTACTTTTTCCTTCATTTGTCTTATGCTGTCTGGTGGGATATAGTTAATAGAAAACAGATACTGAGATGTTTTTGACATCAAGTTAAGACACGTTACTAATTACTCTCCCACAATAGGAGAGCAAACTGTAGGCCAGGATCAAAAGCAACTGTTTTTCTACTTTTCAGAGCTGCCAGAATTCCCTTAGGTGTGTGCGCCAGGTAAGTAGGGGGACAAGCTTGGAATCTGAATGATCTCATCAATGCGGCTTCCGCCAGACCCCAGCTAGGGGCATCTATCCAGGGTGATGAGGATAGGATTTAATCTGTCCCATTGGAAAAGAAAGGGAGTGCTGAAAAACCGTGCAAGCTGCTTAAATATCACAGCCTGCGGCCTGCAGGGAGTCTCCCGAGGTCGGTGAAGCCTTAGGGGCGTAGTTCACACCAGAACAGACAGCTGGGATCCCTACTCTTGTGTGGCTCCTTGTTGTTTGCTTGCATGGCCTTGCCACAGACATGATTTCACACCCTCCTCCAAGACAGACCAGTGCTTGTCCACACAGAGCACCCAGGGGGCAGAGCCGGGCATTGCCCATCTTGTTTGGAGAGCACTAGGAGAGAATGACATTGGCTTTGTGGGTTGAGCAAAGCACGCTGTGCTGTGCAGCCCATCAGTGACCCCTGAGATTTGGCTGTACCACGTGCTGCAAGACCGGTGTGGAATCCGTGATGCCTTCGGGGAAACCCCCACCTCAGGCCCTTGGGGTCAGCCTCTCCCATCAAGGCCCAGCTAATGGGAGGGTTGTTGCACTTGTGCCCATGGACTTGGTTTTGTCTCTCCTCTGCCTGCCCTGAAGGAACGGTTGCTACTAACATGGGCGGGCATCTGGAGACCCACATTTGACCCACCACGGGTGTCTGAAAGGAAGCTCTGGTCTACATATCTGATTGGAGGGAATGGCCCCGAGCGAGGGGTATATCCGAGGACTTGAGGCCAGAGGCTCGACAACCTCATCAAGGGTGTTGAAGCTGGTGCACTCAGAAGAGGCACAGAGGCAGGCAGCTGACCAAATCAACCTGAATTACCGTGACTACCATTTAGGGAGTGGCTCTAGGCTTTAAGGCCTCTATACACATTAGTACCTATAATCCTCACAAGATCTGGCATTGGTTTTATTAGTCCCATTTCACAGATGTGGAGACTGAAGCTTAGTGGGGTGAAGAAGTTCCCCAAAGGCATGCAGCTGGAAGTGGCAGAACCAAGGGTTTTCTATCAAAAAGACTGCTTACAGAAAGTCAGAAGTGTAAACCTTGGGTCAGAAGGTGCTCTCTGGCCATGGTCTAGGGAGCCTTATTTCACATCTGGGATTTTGCAAACACTATCACATAAGGTTCCACGGGGCACGTGGGTGGCTTAATTGGTTAAGATCTGCCTTTCCCTCAGGTCATGGTCTTGGGTCCTGGGATGGAGCTCCACACTGGGCTCCCTGCTCAGCAGGGAGTCTGCTTCTCCCTGTCCCACTGCTTCTCCCCTTGCTTGCATGCATGCTCTTTTTCTGTCTCAAATAAGTAAATAAAATCTTAAAAAAATATTCCACAAAAGTCAGGAACAAAGGCTTAGGTGTTTTGTTTTTTTTTTTTCAAAGGATGATACTCTCTTTTCCATAGTTCTATTTCAGGCTGCCCAGTTTTCCTGGTGAAAGACACTGAAGATGCCTTTTTCCCAGTCTGGTGGTTTTTAACCCATTTGCAGGACAGAGAGACCATGTACCCGAAGGGACCAGGATGGTCGCAGCAGGACTGCAGAACTGGGGACCCAATGCCCAGGACCGCTGCTGGCTGCTGCGCTGGGTCAGGTGGATAGAGCCCACATCCGAAGGAATATGAGCCACACCCTGCACTAGAGGGAGTGTGGAACTGCCCCGGAGGAGGCCAGGGTTCCCGGAGTGTGAAGCTGGAGGAGGTGAAGCAGGAGGGCCTGAGCAAGCGAACCAGCAGGCCCCAGGTGCAAAAGAAGGGAGAGGACAAGACTTCGTTTGACTAGAGGTGACAGGGGCCCATGGAACTGGCTGTTCTGATGCCAGGCCCATGGAGAGACATCCCAACTGTTTGCTCCTATGAAGTATTTTGTACAAATGAGACTAAAAACCCCACAGGATTCAAAGCAAACTTTTGCACACACTGGTCTTCACTTTACTTTCTAGCCTCACCTCCACCAGTTCTTGTTTTAGTCTACCTTACACCCCCCCACAGAACGGTCTGTGCCTTCCTTCTACCTCTGCACCCGCCGGAGCTGTGTGCTCTCCCTAGGGGGGCCCGTTCACCGGCTCTCTGCCTGCAGAACCCCTCTCACCAGACCTGAGCAGGAAGTCACTAAGAGGTACAACCAGCAAGGATATGAAAGAGTTATCACAGAAATGTGAATTATAATAACAAAGAGGCATCATGGCATAGCTATGAAATCAGCAGATT
This sequence comes from Mustela putorius furo, assembly GCF_011764305.1. Classification (NCBI taxonomy): domain Eukaryota; kingdom Metazoa; phylum Chordata; class Mammalia; order Carnivora; family Mustelidae; genus Mustela; species Mustela putorius. Next base: position 7,192,999 of record NW_025422045.1, on the reverse strand, counting down.
AAAAAATAAACAAAGAAAATCACACAAAGGTTAACACGTCGGGGAAACAGGTTGCTGGTGACATTGTAAATGGGTCCGACTTTTATGGGGGGAAGGTGGGGGACAACAGAGCAGTAATTTCCGAGAGAGAGAGAGAAACGTTCATGCTCCTTGACCTTCATCAATCCTACTTTGCAGACCTAAGCTTAAGAAAAATGATACCAAAGAAGAAAAAAGCTACATGCATAAAGATACCCTTTACATCATAAATTTTAACTCTGAATAAAACTGGAAACAGCCCAACTATCCTACAGTGGGGGACGTTAAAGGAAATTACATTCACCAACAGATGGGAATTATGATGGAAACTATTTAGCAAAAGGAAATGCATATAACTTGATGCTTAGGAGAGCACAAAACCGTGTTGTGATTATAAAAATCACAAAAATGTTTGAATTAAGGATGTGCAAGGGAACACAGAGGAATTCTGGAAAATCACTACTTAATAGGGCATTTTGTAAAAAGATTTTATTTATTTATTTGACAGACAGATCACAAGTAGGCAGAGAGGCAGGCAGAGAGAGAGAGAGAGGAGGAAGCAGGCTCCCCACTGAGCAGAGAGCCCGATGCAGGGCTCGATCCCAGGACCCTAGGATCATGACCTGAGCTGAAGGCAGAGGCTTTAACCCACTGAGCCACCCAGGCACCCCAATAGGGCATTATTTTTTATGACAATGTTGTTCATCTGATAAAAATCTAGAGAAGACACTACCCTTCTTTCAGAACCCTGGGCTTACCTTGTTCCTACTTGGTTGATGGTCCTTGAGTGTGACTGTGTCCTAGATATAGCTCTCTCGCGACAGAAGCTCTCCAATGGCAAGAACTGTGTTCTACTCCTCTTTGTCTCACCTGAGCACTTGCATTTGCCTGGCACATAGTAAATGTTCAGTAAGTATTTTTTTTTTAGGTTAATTCAAGGATGATATTATGCTTAAAAGTAAAACTCAACATATTGTTTATTTTCCGGTCTTCTGGCAAAAGGTGCTCAGAGAAATAGATAGTCTGTATTATTTTTAAAGGCTCCGTGGGAAGGAAAACCCACATTAAAAATGTTAGCATTTTACATCTGTGTGACGCAGATGCGGAAACGCGGGCATCAGGTGGAAATCGACTTAGGCTCTCAGGATGTACTTACCTTTGCCTGCCTGCCTTCCTGCCTTCCTTCCTTTCTTTCTTAAAAGAGAGGGAGAGGGTGGGCGATGGGCAGAGGGAGAGCAAGAATTTCAAGCAGGCTCCATAGCCAGCCTGGACCCTGAGAAGGTGACCCAACAAGAGTTGGACCCTTAACTGAGGGAGCTGCCCAGGAGCCCCAACCTTTGCCTCTTAAAAGGCAATCAGATGTTTAAAAACTGAGGTTTTTAAAGGCGGAGGTTTGTGCCTCTGCAGCCATTGGATCCTGGTCAGAAAAGAGTTATTCACCACTCCTGCAGGTTCCCCCAAAGCTGCTGTGCCTGAGCCAAGGCCTGTCTAGAAGGAGCTTAAATGGCGAGGAGGCAGGAGGTGTGACAAAATGGCAGAGCACCCCCCAACCCCCAAGAGAATAATGGGAATTTACGGTAGAACAAGTTTTAAGCACCCAGGCTTTAATGGGTGCCTGACACACTAGGCACATCACCTTAGTCTCCCGTTTTTACAGACTAAACCCCTGAAGTTCAAAGACATTACTCACCCAAGGTCAAAGGGCTGCGGGGGTGGGGGGCTCAGAACCCCACAGCTACCAACAGGCTCTAACCAACTTCTCTATTCCCCAGGCCTCGCGGCCCACTCTGAACAGCCCCATGGTGGCTGTTGGTCCTGGCTGCTGACGTCTCGGGGTCTTCTTTGGCTTCTCTTTCTCCTTTTTCTCATTTTTAGAAGGCCAGTTCACATGGTGTAGGATCACAGCAGGGAGGAAGTGAGCAGATTCTTGCACCGACAGTGATCTGGCTTTCTGGGAGCCTGTAACTCTGACGGTTCTCACCTGCCTTAGGTTTTCTCTCCTGCTTTTTCAGCCTGGCTCCCCGGCCCTTGGTTTTCCTCCATACTCTATGAATCGCCGTGGCCACTGGTCATTTCTCCCCAGGAAAATCGCCCACTCCCTTCTGCCAGTGACTTTCCCTGATGCCTGAGCGTGTAAATCATTTCCAGGACACATTTTAACTAAATTTAACTGAATACAGTCTCCTATATTGAGGAAACGGTTTGGAAAAAAAACTGTTTTGTTTTCCAAAACAGTTTCTTCCAAAGTTAAATTTTCTTTTCTCTTGGAAATAAAGCTTTTTCACAAACTGAACATTTCAACATTTAAGATTCTCCTCTGGCTAGGTCCCCTTCCCTCTTTTCCTTCCATACATTTTGCCGGTGGGGCAAACCTGATAGTCTCTCTTAAAGTAACAACCCATCTCATGAATACCCACCCCTCCACACTCCGGCAGAAGTCAAGCCCCTCCCACCTGCAGCCTCCTCTTTGCTCATTTATATTCCTCTTGGCTTTATTTTGGGCCCTTCAAATTGTCTTCCTAGGCCGCCTGAGTGGTTCGATTAAGATTAAGAGCCTTTGGGTTCTGGGATCCCGTGGCACTTCGGCCTCACTGCTCGGCGGGGAGCCTGCTTCCCCCTCTGCAGCTGCTGCTCCCTCACTGTCAAATAAGTAAACAAAATCTTTCAAGCTGTCTTCCTAAAATACAGAATTCCACATTAACTAAAAACGAGTGTAGCAAATCGACAGTGCTTCTTCGTAAGATCCATACTATGAGATCCCACCCATCTTCATTGTCTGGCCTTACATAGTTAAACATTAAGTGGTAGCAGATGTTCCTACTGGGGACTCAACTTGCAAGCCTGAATTTCATCATCCTCTCTAAAAGACACTCCCTAGTCCCTCCCCCCTTTTATTTTTCCATTAAAAAAAGAATATCATTTCTTTAAAAAGTATATTATCTAGGTTTAGGTTTAAAGCTTGTATAGTTTCGTGGCAGATGGTTTTTCCTTTAACCAATTAAGGGAAATGGTGGAAATTCAGCCTATGCCGTCTAGGTGAGCTGCGTATCATGTATATTTCAAAATAATCAATGAATATTTTAATACAGGTGTGTGGCGATGGAATCCAGACATAGATCCTTTGCAGCTCCTCCCACCAACAGGTGGAATCTGTTTTCCTGTCTTTTAACTGGGGCAGTGACTTGATTCGACCAATATTAGCTGGTGTGCTGTGAGTTCAGGGCCTAGACCTCAAAGGGACTTACAGCGTCTGCCTTGTCACTCGGAATGCCCTGAGGATGCTATAAAAGGAAGCCCGTCTGCCCTCCTGGAGGATGAGAGGCTGCCTGGGGGACAGCCCAGCAGCACTGCCAGACGTGAGTGAAGCCATTTTGGACCTTCCAAGTTCAGTGGAGCTCCAATAGAAAGCAGCTGCTTGCATAAGCCCAGGTGAGACCAGTAGAACCCACCAGCTCAGCATATTAGGAGAAATAAATAATTTTGTTTGAAGCCATCAAGTTCTGGGTTGGTTGGTTCTGTAGCAATTGATAAGTGAAACACAGCGGCATCCCCAAGTCACTGTGGGTGTATACATAAACCGCATACATGTCCTTTACAGGACAAGTAGTTTAAAGACAATTGCTTTCTTTGGAAGTTCCCCATATAAGAAATGGGCTTCTTAGGGAATATATAGTGGATAGCCTAGGAATTTGCACTAACAACATTAAGCAAATAAAACATATACACCAAAAATATGTGTTGCCTCTACCAGTATCTCGCTAGTCTGTGAAAAGTATGCACTTTAAGCATTTTTGTTCTGAAATATTTCTGGTCTACACAAAGGATAGAAAATAAATATCCAACAATGCATACCACCCCCTCGCTAAAGAAAGACTACTGTAGGTACAATGAAAGCCCCTCCCCAGTCACATTCTCCTTCCTCCCTCCCTGGAGGGAATCACACTGTCCCTAATGGGTACTTATCATTCCCATGCAAATCTATATGTAATATATTGCTTTGCAGTTTTATAATTTTATGTAAAAGGAATTATCTGTAGGCATCTGCAACAGTGTCAGATTTTTTTTTTTTTTTTTTTTTTTTTACAGATCAGAAGCAGGCAGAGAGAGAGAGGAGTAAGCAGGCTGCCCACTGAGCAGAGAGCCCAATGCGGGGCTCAATCCCAGGACCCTGGGATCATGACCTGAGCCAAAGGCAGAGGCTTTAACCCACTGAGCCACCCAAGTGCCCTGACAGTGTCAGATTCTTGAGCTTTATCCCTGTTGGTGCAGGTGGAAAAACACTGGGCTCTATTCTTGGAAAAGTGTAAGGTGCTCACCCAATGGGAGTCAAGCATGGGAACTGGGACCCCAGTGTGACACAAAGTCACCTCCTTTTTTCCCTTTGCCTCTCTTCCACTAGTGTTCGTATGTTAAATGTGTGAGTACACCAAGTGATTCTGCCCAAATATCAAATGAATGCAAAGCAGAAGGCAGGGTCTCTGTTGTTGTCTGACAGAAATGTAATGTGAACCACATATGTCATTTTAAATCTTCTACCAGCCACATTTTAAAGAGTAAAAAGAAACACGTCCATAAATTATAATAGCACATTAAATAACACCCGATGTATCCAAAATATTATTTCAATATGTAATCAGTATGAAAATTACTAAACAGTTTTTTTCATATCAGCTATTGAAACCCTGATGTGCATTTTAGAGTCAGAGCCCATGTTAACTTAAAAGAGCTCCATTTCAAGAGCCTAGTAGCCACATGGGGCCAGTTGCTACGTTATTAGATAGCACAGATTTACGTTTAAAATCTGACCTGGGGGTGCTTGAGTGGCTCAGTTGGTAGGCTATCTGACTCTTGATTTTGGTTCAGGTCATGATCTCAGGGTGGTGGGAACAAGCTCCCACGTCGGGCTCCGTGCTCAGCAGGGAGTCTGCTGGAGCTTCTCTCTCCCCCTCTGCCCCCCCCCACATGTGCGTGCTCTCTCTCTCTTTTGCTCAAATCTTTTAAAAAATAATAATAAATAAAGTAAAATCTGACCTGCAAATACATGCCAAGTAATCCTCAGCGTGTCAATCTTCATATTAAGGAGCAGACACCGTGAGGGGGGTTAATATCTTTCCATGAGGCTAGAGGACGTCTTTGCACGGAAGGCTTCAGGGATGCTGGGATGGTGCGGGCAATGCAGACTAAGTGGTTGGGGAGGCCTGGTGGGAGGCTGCAGCGTGCTCCCCTTATATAATCTTAGGAAGGTCACTCGACCTTCCCATCTTTTGGGGCCTCAGTTTCCCGCTCCATAAAATGAAGGACGGACTGGGAGTGTTTTAAAGGGTTTTGTAGCACTGATGATCTAGAGTTTTCTACTTCCCATGACGAGACTGCCTTGGGATAAGGACTGTGCTGGTCCTGCGCTGAAGGGTTGGGAGACTGTCTTTCCTGCACAGAGCACCATTAGAGAGGGACTCCTGCATGTCCCACCGAGCCAACACGTAAACCTCTGTTCTTTCAAGATGACCACGATTCCGCCCCAGGCCAGGCTGGCTCCACAGAAGTCCCGTCAGAAAGAACCACAAACCAGCTCCCCTGAGTGGCACAGGCCAGGCGGCACTTTATTTAGAGGAATCCACACAGGGATGCTACAGTTTGGTCTGGGAATATGATTATACGGTTTTGATGTGAATTGGCTTACGGGAAGTCAAAAGTACTGGCTGCAAATCCCAGCTCACATCACATTTACTGTGCTCTGCCTCAGTTTCCCTTTTTCTCACATTGCCAGCAGAGCTGTTATCTTCCATATGCCGGTTCTGTCCTGCTCCCCAAATCCTTTTTTAAAGAAATACAAGTATTGAGGCGCCTAGGGGGCTCAGTTGGTTGAGTGCCTGACTCTTGGCTTCGGCTCAGGTCACTATCTCGGGGACATGGACTCCAGCCCCACGTGGGGCTCTGTGCTCACCATGGAGTCTGCTGGAGAATCTCTCTCTTTCTCTCCCTCTGCCCTTCTCCCTGTTCACGTGTGCTCTCTCTCTCTAAATGAATAAATAAAATCTTTTAAAAAAAAAGAGAGAGAGAGAGTTACAAGTCTTTACCTAAATCCTGCATAAATCCAGGTTTTGAAGTAGTTTCTAGTGGAAGCCAGATGTGAAGTCAGGGAAGATCTCAAGCTTCATCTCCTTTTCTTCCTCAAAATCTAGTGGTTGTAAGGAGGACAGGTGGCCATACCTCGCCAGGGGAGCAGAGGAAAACACAGAGAGATGGTAGCTTTTACTTTGTTCATCAAGCCCTCGGTGGGAGAGGGGTAGAGATCTGAGCTGTTCGCATTTTCCAAGGTCCCTTTTGAGGTGGGTGCCAAAGGGACGGGCTCTCAGTCACTCCTCTCTAATTAGGGGTTGGAAGGAAAAGGAAGGCTCTCTTCCTAATGTAAATTTCTATCAACAGTCAAGAGGTCCACTGGTCCGGGCCTTCTGATTCTAGGCGATCTGCCATTAGACAGAAATCTAAAGATAATGCAGTGTTACAGCCCTCCCCACCTTCCTTATTTGGGGCATCACCACCCAGACATTGCAGGCTCATTCAGAAATCACCTTCTCTCCAAGAGCTCATTTCTCCTGGAAAGTCTCTGGTTTGATCCTCTCAGGGTAGTGACATTTATTTTCAGATATGATTTTTAAATTTCAAAAGTAGGGGCACCTGGGTGGCTCAGTGGGTTAAAGCCTCTGCCTTTGGCTTAGGTCATGATCTCAGGGTCCTGGGATCAAGCCTCACATGGCATCGGGCTTTCTGCTCCGAAGGGACCCTGCTTCCTCCTCTCTCCCTGCCTGCCTCTCTGACTACTTGTGGTCTCTGTCTATCAAATAAATAAATAAAATCTTAAAAAAATTTTTCAAAAGTAATCTAGAATTCAATTTAATTTAAAAAGTTATACATGGAGATAAATACATACACAGATATATATATATATATATATATATATATATACACACTCACATAAAAATCTGGTAAAAATTAAAATATTATAAAAGAGTATTCAACAAAAAGTTTCCTGTGTATTATTTCAAAGCTGTTCTATGCATAAAAAAGTACTTTTTCAGGGTACTTAGCTGGCTCAGTTGGTAGAGTGTGGGACTCTTGATCTCAGGATTGTGAGTTCGAGCCCCACAATGGGTATAGAGATTACTTAAACATAAATTCTTTTTTTTTTTTTAAGATTTTATTTATTTATTTGACAGGGAGAGAGAGATCACAAGTAGGCAGAGAGGCAGACAGAGAGGAGGAAGCAGGCTCCCCGCTGAGCAGAGAGCCCGAAGCGGGACTCGATCCCAGGACCCTGAGATCATAACCTGAGCTGAAGGCAGAGGCTTTAACCCACTGAGCCACCCAGATGTCCCTAAAAATAAATTCCAAAAAAATATTTTTTCAGGCTTAAAAATAAAGATGTCCTGTTTAATTTTAAAGCTTCTTTAGCTCAAGACAAAGTAGAAAGGCAGAAACTGTGGATTTAGAAAACAGAAAAGAAAAGAAAAAAAAAAAAAGCCTGGGCTATAATTGTTTTAAATGATGTGTTGATGTGTTGAGTTTAAAAATATTTTGATGTGTTCCAATGCATGGAAAACAAGATGCTGTGAATCACTGACTGTCCCGAATAAACTATCCAATATGATTATATATTTTTGTGTTCACTTGGCAAGGTCACCTTGACGAGTTTACACAATATTATACAGAAAACAGAAAGCTGCCACATAAACTGGAGTGAGCAGGGAGGGAGGGGAAGGAGCAGAATCCTCGCTTGAAGAAGCCTCAAGAATGGAAAGAGATGGCAGATGAGAGAGGTAGGTGAGCCGAGCTCCAGGCCCGGGCTTTCCTGTAGGGTTTTCTGCAACAATGGAGAAGCCCACAGTTTGTCTGAATACAATGACTGCTAGAGCTATGGAGCACCTGAAATGTGAGGGACCAAATTTTTCATTTCATTTAGTTTTAATTCGTTGGAATTTAAATAGCCACATGGGTTGGTTATTTTGGCAACGGACGAATAGAAGAAGCAAGGGAAGGAGATGGGAAAAGAGTAAGACACAAGTGGAAAAGTTGAGAACAGTTGCCTTAAGAGACAGTGAGGGAGCCTGGACCCCCCGGGAGGGATCTTCCTACCACTCTGGGGTTTATTGTGAGGTCTCGGTGACAGCAGCGCTGGAACGGCCTCCCCAGGGCTAGATTCTGGAACAGTGAGCATCTCACCTGTGCTGACCATGGGAGGCCTGTGGGCCTCAACTGCCTAATCTGTTAATGGAGCAGGAGTCTACCATCCCAATTATTCCTCTACCCTAATGTGTAAAATAAAACTTTACTCCAAGGAAAACCCACAGTTTTGATACACCACTAGGTGTCACCATTAACCAGAATGAATTTTTATTTTTATTATTTTTTTTGACCTGCAACATTTGGTTCAAGTTTTTTCTCTGAATCTGTATCTGATCTACACAATTTATTTGGCTATTTTTTCACTTTTTCATACAAAAAGCAAAGTAGTTTGTACTCTGGGACCCCACTAAATAGGGATAGTCATTACAATTTGATTTTTCTTTCCAGTTAAAACTCTGCTAGATGCCACAAACATGATATGTATGCATGCCACACATGCTCACTCGCTTGCTCATTCATTCACTAAACATGTACTGTGTGCCGGGCAGGGGCCTCCTGTACAGCTGTAGCTGTGTATGCTGTGTACTGCACAATCTGGGGGCACCTTTCACATAGAGCTCAATGTGAATGGTGCTCCCCAAAGCTGTTCAGCTCGGTGGCTCTTTTAGTGTCTGTTTTGTGCCATGTGGACAAAACCATGACCCTTGATCTTTCCTTCCTTTCTGTTTTCTTAGGATAGTTAGTCTAAAACCTTCTCTGTACCTGGAAATAAATATCTGTGCTGTATTTAAGTTTTGAGAGTCATACATACCGCATATAGCTTTCACCTTCTATCCTCAAAAGAATTTCCTTTCAGAAAAGTAATTCTCTGTGCTGAGCATATTTTATGAATAAAGCAATGCACTTAGCCAACTGGAAAAATAAAGTCATTGCCTTTGCCCTTGAGGAATTCAAGAAGAGGCTTGATCATACCTAAGATACAGAGGTTTTGCATATCTCAATCTAAGCTTTCACTACAAAAGCAGTAACAACAATTAAGCATGAGCCTGGGGACCAAGACTTCTAGATCCTAACCTGAATAGGCTTTCTTGGGGAATGTACTCATTAGGCCTCCCTGGGTCATGAGCCACCTTGAAACTTAGTGGCTTAAAACAACACCATTGATTACTCTTCACGATTCTGTGAGCCATTTGCACAGTTCCGATCCAGCTGATGTGATGGATCTCTGAGATTGGTAGGCGGCTCCTCTGGGGCTGGGTGACCTTGCTCACCTACCCTGAGATTGAGAGGCTTGTTTGTTGAGGAGGGTTCTACTGGGATGGCTTGTCTCAGTTCCGCATGCCCTCTCACCATCAAGCCCAGGTCTCAAGTGGCGATCTCATCATGGTGTTCTCAGGGCACCCAAGAGCCACAAGAGAGGGGAAACTTCAATATGCAAGCACTTTAGACTTTCTGCTTGGGTCATATTTGCCCTTTTCTCTGGCCAAAGCAAGTTACATACATGGTCACACCTGGACTCAGCCTGACAGGTACCACCCGAGGATGTGGCTCTAGGGAGGTGGGAACAAATTGGGGGCCATGACTGCAACAATCCATGGACGAGAATGACTATAATTCCTTCTTACTTCAGCTTTTATGTAATAACAACATTTTTAATGTAATAACGGTATGTGTTTTTCTCAGCTTTTATATGTAGATAGATAATAATACCTTCTTTGCCTATTGCCCAGACTTGCGAAAAGAATAAAGACACAGACAAAAGCGCTATGTATCACTCAAAAGCAACAATACAAACATTATTAATTTTACTCCAGTTTCTTCATTTACCTTTGCCATGTCTCCTCTACAACACGACAAATGTCTCCCACTTACTGGAAATTTCTATCGAAAGCAAAGGCCATGTTTCAAAAGAAATTCCATTTATCTTACAATCTTCACCTATAAATAGGTACACTTAGGGCCTGTGTGTAGCGTATGGTATAAGTAGGAGTATTATTCAGGAGCAGAGACCCAGGAATGTCTGACCACATGCCACATTCCACAATTGCCCCGAATGTTGGACTTTACAGGTACAACTTGTTTTTTGTGTGTTTTTGTTGTTGTTGTTGTTTTTGAAAGAGCATGCACAAGTAGGGGAAGGGGCAGAGGGAGAGGGAGAATCTTCAGCAAGTTCTACCCTCAGCACGGAGCCTGGCTCAGGGCTGGATCCCTCGACTCTGAGATCATGACTTGAGCTGAAATCAAGAGTTGGATGCTTAACCAACTGAGCCACCCAGGTGCCCCAGTGCAATTTATTCTAAACAGTTGCTTTGCACTGCATAGGCTGAGCACCTGTTACTACAGCACCCAAAGGGTTTATCCCATAATAATGAGAATGACGAGGTGTTTTCCGTGTCTGTTCTTGTTCCTATCCGCATATTGCTGAGTATTACTGCAGATTAACAACACCTCTGCAAATCCACATTCGATCTTGCTGGAACAAAGATTAGGCAAGAGCATTACTTCATCTTTACTAGTGACTTCTTTTTCCTACAATTCGTAATCTCCATCCTTTAATTTGATGAATAAGCATTAACTGAGCATTTACTAGGTGCAAAGAATTGCTGCGGAGATAGGAATAAGACACAGTCCTTGCCCTCCTCAAGGTCTCTATCTAATGGGACCGTGAGATGACTAAGAACAAATTGTAAGGCAAATCTGACCGATGAGTGCTCTGGGAAGCGTGAGGGAAGGAATGATTTATGCCAATGAGATGAACTTGGGAGGACATCATAAGACTGACGACTTTTGTTCTGCGACTTGATGAATGATTAGGCTTTCTCATTGTGTAAGATGGGTGGGAGAATTCCATGCCGAGGGAATTGTAAACAGATAAGGTGTCATGAACACGCATTCCAAAAAAGATCACCCAGGATGGTCTCAGTGTGAGTGAGGTATGTTGTGGTAAATGGAAAAGGAGGTGACTTGTCAAGTCCTTGAATGCTCTCGTTAAAGAGTTTACAAGAGGGCCTTCAATGGCCTATGATTAAAACATTCTCATGATGGTAATTATTTTAGAAATGTTACTCTGGCTTCTGGAAGGCAGCTGTGCTCACCACTATGCTACCAACACCACTCTGGCTTCTGGATCCCGATAAAATGGCAACCCATTTTAGGCTATTGGCTATCTTATGCAACCCAGTGCTGGGAGAGCCTCAGAAATGGGACAGCTGGTGAATCTGAGTCTCTAATGTAGTAACTGTGAGAAGCTTCTAGAGGAACAGCAAATAATTGGGTCCTAGGGTATGTGTGTGTGTGTGTGACTATAGTCTATGGGAGAAGGAGAAAGGTGCTACGGGGCGCAGGGAGGTTTTATCTTGGGCCCTTTCTTTCCCCTCTTTTTCCATGGACAGATTATGGTTTATCCCAACTCCAGTACAAAACGAAACGGAATCACTAGTTCTGCACCAGTAGGAAATAGGGCTTGTGGCTACACGAGGGCAGGCTTAACCCCTGGAGATAGGAAGAACCTAACAGGTGCAGGTAGACCCAGATTCCCTCTAAGAACAGCAACTGTTACTACTCCTCAGAGAGCTGGAGGTCTTGGCCAAGGTGTTAAGAAGCAATAGGTAAAAGGATCTGAAAGCAAGTGACAGGTGCCTGTTGGGCTCAGTTGGTAGAGCACGTGGCCCTTGATCTTAGAGTCATGAGGGCAAGCCCCGCGTTGTGTGTAAAGCCTACTTAAAAAAGGGAAGGAAAGAAAAAACAAGAAAAGTAGTGACAAAGCTGTCATTCTTTAAGGTGATCTGATCATCTATATAGCAAACCTGACAGAATTAATAGAATCCTGGCAAGGATGTCAGGAACAAGATCTGCTTACAAAAATCAGAAGTGTTCTCCTATATCAGCAATATTTAACCAGAAAATGTAATAGAAAATAACATACCTTTCGTGAGAGCAACGAAATTACAAAGTACCTAGTAATTAGCTTCATGAAAAGCTAAAAATGATTTTTAGAGAAAAAAATGAAAAACTATTAAAGGACATAGAATAAGACCTGACTAAGCAGGGAGAGAGAGATAGGCTGTAGTGATGGACAAGACTCCCTAACATGTAAAGATGCCCATGCTCCCAAAGTTAATCTAAAAATGTAAGGCAATTCCAATACATTCCCATAACTTCTTTGGCAGCATGAAAAGGCATATCCAGACATTTATACGGAAGAAGAAAATTGAGGTCCACAATTAGTTACTTTTGAGAAAAGAGCAAAGAGAAGGGACTCACCCTACTACATTTTGATGCTATGTGATAAATACCACAGTAGAAAACATGCACATAGACCTAGGACCACAAAGTGTACAGAAATAGGTACATGTGCCTTTGTGACAGATGGGAAAAAAGGCACCACAGAGCAAAGAGGACAGGGTAAGTTGCTTAGTAGATAGCACAGGGAAACTGACCACTACATGGAGAAAAATGAAGTTGAATCTTCGATACCCATCAACAAAGGTGAACTTCAGATGCATTAAAAATATGAACGTAAAAGGCAACTGTACAAAAAAAAAACATAGAAATATATATAGGAGAATATATTTATGATTTTAAAGTGGGGAAGAGTACTTTTAGAAAACAAGACCCTGGTTGGCTCAGTTGGTTAAATATCTGCCTTTGGCTCAGCTCAAGATCCCGGGGTCCTGGGATGGAGCCCTGCGTCAGGCTCCCTGCTTATCAGGGAGCCTGCTTCTCCCTCTCTCTTAGCCTTTCTCCATGCTTGTGCTCTCTCTCTCTCAAATAAATAAATAAAATCTCAAAAAAAAAAAAAACCCACCCCAAAACACAAAAAACCCAAGACCTAAAAAGTACAACCAGAGGCCAAAAAAATGGTGGGATTTCACTATTTCAGAATTAATGGTAATGGTGGATATTGTTACCAGAATTAGCGGACACGTAATAGACCGAGAAAAAAAATATTTGAGACTTCTAAAACCAACTGGGATTATTACCTAAAATGTAAAAAAAAATCCTACCAGTCAGTCGGAAAAAGACAAGAGAACCCAAGAGAAAAACAGACAAAGGATACGAATATATGACTCACACAAGAAAGTCTACTAATTCCGCTCAATTCCACCCGTTATAGATAAATGAAAATGAAAACAAGAGCAAGAGATCTTTTTATCCGCAAACTTGGTAAAAATCAGGAAACCGGGTAACACCAGCTTGTGGCAAAGTCTGAAACTTCTGCTCACTGGCTGGCAGAGGACACGGCTAGCACTCATGGAGGGCAGGTCAAGGATACACAATGCAGGGCACTAGTTCAAGCCAGGCGACAGGTTCGACTCAGTAACTATGTTGCAAGATGGAAAAAGAATTCAGGGAGAACAGGACTCCACTTCCTCAAAACAAAAGGCTGGCAACATTCGAAGGCGGGGAGATACTTAAAGGAAGTGCGAAAGGGAAAGGTATTCTAGCAGGTGTTAAAAAGGCTCAGTCTATGTGATGAGGCCACCCTAGATTTGTTCATTGGTGCGTATCTAGAGGAGAAGCAAGTTCTCCTGTGTCTGGGACAGGAGCCGGGGCTCCAGGTGGCAATGAGGTGACGCTCAAGGTGGGCCCAGCAAGCAGAGGAGAGGAAAAGGTTTGGGGTGGTAGACTGACATTTCAAAGAGCAGAGAAAGTATTTATCACTGCAAGCTTTCTCAAGTCCTTGCTCTAAGAGGAAGTTCGGGAGCCTACCTGCTAGAACAAAGAGCCATTTCTCCTGGCCACTTTGAGCTGTCACTGCTCGGAAAGTGAACACTTCCCGGGGGCTGGGGTCCTCCTAGGGACGACCTTATAGCACCGAAGTGGTGTTAGTGTGCCGTCCAGTCTCTCCGTGGAGCGGTTTGGATGGAGTCTCTAGGGGCCAAGAGCTCTGCAGTTCTCAGGGATAACTTGGCAGTACATTGTCAGGGTCAACTGTCGTAGACGTTGTAACCCAGCGATTCCCTTCCTGGGCCTCTGCTTCAGAGAAACACTTGCTCGGATCCTAAAGGGCCATCAGCAGAGACGCTCATCTCACTGGAGGGCCGGCAGCAGGGAATGGAGGGGGTCTGCCAGGGGCACAGTGGGTTCACACACAGAAACCACATAGAGCAATAGCGTGTATTTTATAAGTTCACATACGTATCCCAGAACATGTTATCCAAAACATGAAAGTGAAGGCCTGTGGGGAGGAGGGAAATGGAAGTATCAGGGATGGAGGAAGAAAATGAGAAAAAGAAAAGAGCAGCGCCTTACACAGCCGGATGATGAGGGGGGCGTAAACCGCACAGGCTACACTTAGAGAGAGACGGCGGTGGGGGGAGGTTGGTGCAGAGAAAGGCTGTCATTCGCAGCGTGGATGGAGAGCCAGAGGCTGGGGGCAGAGGCTGGCGGAGTCGCTGGGTGGTGCGGAGTGGTGGGGTGGGGGTGTGTGTGAGCACGGTTAGGAGAGCAGAGGCAATGGCAATGAAGCCAAACCCTCAGCGCTGATGAAAGACCTGGTGTGCACCAGGCCCTGTCGGGTTCTTCCATCCTGCTTGGGATCCTGGAAGCTCCCCGAAGGAGGGAAACTTTAGAACATCTGCTGCACTGAGGTGACCCCCGGGGTTTCTAACTTGGGCATCTGGGGGGGGGGGGGTGCAGTGTCCTTAACCAAACTGAGAAATAAGTGATGTGGGAAACACACAAATTCATGGCCTGGGGTGGCCCAATCTATCACTGTGGCACTGAGATATAAGAAGGCACTCCTGCTCAGGCAGAAGAGAAGTGACAGTCACCATAATAATTGGCATTTTCGTAACAACAGGAAATTTGAGTGTTATTGCACATCAGATACCATGCTTGAGCTGACTGCACCTGTTAGTTCGTTCACAACCCTCTAAATACTATTTTTTTAAAAAGCGTCTATTTGTCTATTTGAGAAAGAGAGATGGAGCAAGCGTGAGTTGGGGGAGGTGTGGAGAGACAGCATCTTCGAGAAGTCTCCCTGCTGAGTACCGAGCCCTCTGCAGGACTCAATCTCATGACCCCGAAACAATGACCTGAGCCAAAACCAAGAGTCGAACGCTCAACCGACTGAGCTACCCAGGTGCTCCTAAAATACTATGATTATCTCCATTTTATTTGTTAGGAAACTGGAGCTCAGAAAAGTATGAGCCTCTGGTCCCAAGGTCATGGAGCTTCCGCAAACCCACATCTTCTGATTCCATGTATCAGATGCTATACCACAGGCTTCCTTTTCATGTAATTCTCAGCAGTCTCCCCTGAGATAGGCTTATTCTCTTCATTTTACAAATGAGGCACGTGAGCCGCAGAGCCCTATAATGACGGATCCTGCCTCTAATTCAGACCCAAGGGCCATGGTCTTTTCATAGCCACAGCTGCACATCTGGCTGTGCAACTCTTCATGCTACCGAGCTATCGTGCAAAGCCCTTCATGCTACCGATTCAAGCCCTGCCCAAAGGTCAGAGTTGCTGAAGGAGACGCAGGGACCAAGTGCAATGCATGGGCCTTTAGGGAGCACAAATCAAAGAAGTGGTTAGCAGAACCACGGAGAGGACCGCTGGGGAAACATGATGGTGAGGAATTACTCTAGATTCTTGCGAGTGGTAGTAACACTGTGATTATGTTTTCAATAAGGGCGTCCTTTCCAAGAGAGATGTATGTCTAGATGACATCATATAGTGGTTGCCAAAGTGTGGGGCCTGGATCAGCAGCACCAGTATCATCCTGGAACTTGTCAGAAAGGCAGATTCTCAGTCTCACCCCAGACCTGCTGAATCAGAAACCCCGGCCGGGGTCTAGCAATCTGTGCTTGAACCAGCACTCTAGGGGGTTTTGATGCTCAGGAAAGATTAAGAACGCCGCTGAGTCTTGAATTTGTTTTAGACCAGCACCAGGGGAGGGGTGCCGAGTTGGTGAAGGTGTAGAAGGAGCAGGGCTGGACATGAGTTGCCAATTGTTGAAGCTGGGTGATGGGTACATGGGGCTTCATTCTAACTATACTCTCTGGGTTTTTTGTTTGTTTGTTTTAAAGATTTACTTATTTATTTGAGAGAGAGAAAATGAGATAGAGAGAGCGTGACCAAGGGGAAGGGTAGAGAGAGAAGCAGACTCCCCACTAAGCAAGGAGCCCGATGCAGGGCTCGATCCAAGGACCCTGGGATCTTGACCTGAGCCAAAGGCAAATGCTTAACTGACTGAGCCACCCAGGCGCCTGTGCCCTCTGTTTGTATACCTATTTGGAAGCTTGCCCTAGGACAAAGTTTTAAAAAATCTGAATTGTTTTTCTGCAGTGACCCCTTCCACCCCACCCCACCTCCAGCTGCTCTCTCCTTGCTCCTCTAGGTCCTTTTTCTCCAGCTTTCTACTGTCTGGAGTGTTCCCTCTTGGCTTCAGAAATGGTAGCTCCTCTTACTCTCCCTATTTGCCTTCAGTTTTCCAAATCTTAGAGGCTCCCTCTGCTCTGGTGCTGTCTCCTTTCCTCCCTGCTGATGTTTTTAAATGGCCCGTCTCTTCTCAGTCATTTCTCTCTTACGTGGCTCACTCTGTGTGTTTGCAGAACTGGATTTCTCCGAGGCATGGACCAGGACCACCTATCGTCCAAGACCTTTTCTCTGCACTTGCCACTTGGGATCTTTCTGCTGCTTTTGTTGGCACTATTGACTCTTTCTTGGGTAGTGTGACAAAGAACCACAGGTTCAACATGGCGTCACTGAGGCCAAGTCTTGAAACAGGGACTTAACACCTAACCTAACTGTAGTTTCAACCTCTCCTAGAAAGATAGTCTTCAGTGGTCTGTCAGGGAGATGCAATCTGCCCTGTGGGTCCTCTTCATCCACCCCCAAGGGAAGATAAAGTACTCTGCAGGAGGAAACCCCTGCCCCGGCCCCTGAGGGAAGGTGTTCTTGCCTGGACCAATCCTTTCTTTTGTTAATAACCTCTTTGTCCCACTCTTTTCCCCATAAAAACCTTCCATTTGGTACAACTGCTCTGGGGAGCTCCCTTCTATTTGCAAGAAGGGATGCTGCCTGATTCTCTAATTGCTTAATGAAGCCACTTAGATCTTCAAATTTGCTCCAGGGAATTTTTGTTCTTCCACTCTGGTCTATTGCTTCTTTCATTTAAAAAAAAAAAAAAAGAAAGAAAGAAAAAGAAAACATTTGCCTCTTGCAATGTTTTTAAAATTTAATTTGTGTAACACTCAATTTGTAACAGATTTGCTTAAAAAAAAAGAATTAACCTCAAACAACACAGAAGTGTAACAAGTAAAATTGTCACCTTGTTTCTTGGGACACTGTTTTCAAAATTTTTACTTCCTGCCACCCTAGCTAATGCCTCCTCCAGGTCTGAGTTCCTCCCTCCCCTCTCTCTGCCTTAGGTTCCCCAGGACAGCTCGTCATCTATGGAACTGGAAGACTACAGCCCATTGCTTTTTCAGACTGAAAGATGGAGAAAGTTCAAGGGGGAGGAAGAAGTGAAATAGAGAAGAGAAGAGCAAAAGCAAAACCAGTGAGTGGGAGGAGGGTGGTGGGCAGCCTGGAAGTGGGACAAGGAATGAAGTGTCTGTCCTGGATGTCTGACTCTGATGACTCCCCGAACTTTTCCCTTCACTGAGTGTCCTTGGTTCTGAGTCTTGGCTCTTGGGTTCTTCTAGGAGCTCTGAGGCCCAGAAGCTTCTTTAGAGGGCCAGTTGATGAAACACTGAGCACCACGTGAACCTAGAATGAAGATTCATGGTCATGCACTATGGCAGCTCCTGGCTGTGAACTTGGACCCCACCTTACGGGCTCACTTCCTGGCCAGTGCTATGTATACAATCACTTCCCCTTGTCCCCAAAGCCATCAAGCCACTGACTTACAATCTACCCACTGTCATATTTTTCTGAATCCCTCAAATTGTAACTTTGTTGCTCTTCCAGGAATTTCTTGACCCTCTTGAGGAAGTCCGTCAAGAAACTTGACTCCCTGTTTTAAATTGCTCATCTTCCCAGGTTTCATGACTTCCTGAAACTTGTCTTAAGATGTCAGTGTATGGGGGGGGGGGTGCCTGGGTGGCTCAGTGGGTTAAGCCGCTGCTCAGTGGGTTAAGTCCTGCATCAGGCTCTCTGCTCAGCAGGGGAGGGAGACTGCTTCCCTCTCTCTCTCTGCCAGCCTTTCTACCTACCTGTGATCTCTCTCTGTCAAATAAATAAATAAAATCTTAAAAAAAAAAAAAGGATGTCAGTGTAGGGACATCTGGGTGGCTTGGTCAGTTGAGCGTCCGTCTGACTCTTGGTTTCAGCTCAGGTCCTGACCTCAGGGTCATGAGACTGAGTCCCACGTTGGGCTCCATGATCAGTACAGAGTCTGCTTAAGGCTCTCTCCCTCTCTCTACCCCTCCCTCCTGCTTGCTCTCTTTCTATCTGTCTTTTAAAAAAACAAATAAATCTTTAAAAAAAGATGTTGTTGATGTAAAAATTATTAAGATCATGTAGAAATGTAGAAAGGTGCTGTGATCCAATGCTAGTTTTTTAATTAAAAAGTTGTATATACAACTTAGCATATTTAATTGATGGTAACTGGATAAATATTTTTGTTGTCATGGACAAGAACAAGAATGGAGTGTGCAGCTAGGATGGATTAGTGGACAATTCTTTTTCCTTTTATGAATTCCCTCTAAGCAATTGTTTTAAAGATTTTATTTATTTGAGAGAAAGTGAGAGCTAGAGAGAGAGAGAGCGCACACAGAAGGAGAGGGAGAGAGATAAGCAGCCTCCCTACTGAGTGGGGAGCCCAATGCGGGACTTGATCCTAGGGCCTGGGATCATGACCTGATCATGATGGGATCATGACAACTGAGCCACCCAGATGTCCCCGTCTAAATAATTTTGTTCATAAAAATCATTTGGCCAATATGTTTCCCTGTTCTAGCTCGATGTTGAGAGTTCTGTTTCCTGTCCTGGCGGGGACTGCTTTGTCCAGCACCAGACTCTTGACTCTTCAGAGAATCACCATGTTGCCCATCCCCCAGGTGGAAGACCACAGGTATGTGTGTGTGTGTGTGTGTGTGTGTGTGTGTGTGTGTGTATGCATTTATTTTACTCATGATCTCTTAATTTATTTCTTTCCCTTGAACTGTGTTAACATGGCTTTTCTCTCAGAGGTATAAAGACCTCTGAGATCTTTCTTATCACAGATCAGATGCCTTTGCTAAAGACAAACACCTTTACAGATGCAAGCATCAATATACTTTGTAATTATGGCGTATGGAATCCTCCCTAAATGTCTCAAAAGAATTTCACAAATTCTCACTGGAATTAATTGGCATAGTCTCTGTTATAAAATGGACTGACTGAGGTATCTGAAGTATTTCTCTTTCCTGAGCCCCACCTCCAAGGGAAACAGAATTTGAAGGGAGAGAACCCCCAAGTTTCTGGGTTCTAGTTTTCTAATTCTCTGAACATCCTTTAAGGACTCTGTCTCTTGCCATCATTTCTACCCACCACGAAACCCTGTTGAGTCGAGAAAACACAGCTGTGTCTATCAAAAATAACTTTTGCAAGGGTGCCTTATGGGCACAGTCAGTTAAGTGTCTGACGCTTGGTTTCGGCTCAGGTCATGATCTCGGGGGTCAGGAGATCGAGCCCTGAGTCGGGCTTCATGCTCAGTGGGGAGTCTGCGTGTCCCTCTCTCTCCCCCTCTGCCCCTCCCTCTGCTCTCTGTCTCTCTTTCTCAAATAAATAAAATATTTGGAAAAAAACGAACATTTGCATGTCATTGTTAAAAAACTGAAATGCAGATGTACAGAATTTAGTTATAATTTATTCCACTGCAAAGTGAGCCTCAAACTCTTGTTTCTGTTTTCCCTAGCTCACCCTTTTATTACAAGAGGGTATAACTCAGGAACGGATGGAAGAACGGCACAGGGTGAGGTCTGTGGAAGGGGTGCCGTGCCTCTCCAGGGCCCGCTGTTCCCCACATCTCCACGTGCTCACCGACCCAGAAGCTCTCCAAACCCCGTCTTTTTGGTTTTTTTTAATGGAGGCTTCGTTACATGGGCCTGACTGATGAAATCATTGGCAACTGGTGACTGATTCAACCTCCAGCCCCTCTCCTCTCCCCTGAGCCCCACACTCTTAATTTCAAGGATGGGGGATGGGGAAGGCATAAAGGAGTGAGCTCCTTAGGTAAGACTTCTTTACTCTGTGAGCTCACCATGCAGCCTCTCCTCAGGGGAGTCTCTCTAGTTCACTGGCCGTGCTGTTCTGGGTGAGAGAACTCTGATGCCTTGGCTGCCTGTCCACTCTCCTGGTCACTGGGTACACCTGAGCCCTTTCTTGGGGCTTGAGAGGCAGCTGGATCCTTGCCACGGCTGGGCTCTGGCCAGATAAGCAACTCAACTTGAAAGGCTTGGAAGGAAGCTCCCTGGCCTCCGCCCGTCCATGCCTTGAAACCAGCAATGTTAACCGCACCAGGGTCCCAGCCCACTCAGCTCTCTGTCAGGCACTGGGGCCGAAGGAAGGTGGGGGTGGCTTGCCAGTTTTCTTTGAAAGGAAAGGAAATGAGGGATCAGGTTGTTGATTCCTGCGATTGTACCCAACAAGAGTATCTAAGCAAGGGGAAATTACCAGCTTATTATAATAGCATGCACTATCTCTGAGCTCAGGAATACCTCCCAGCTCCAAGATCCTAGTGCTCAGGCATTTCTTGTGATAAAGTAATTCAGAGTCTACTTGATTAAAAAGCATTATTGCCTCATTAGGAAGACTGGTTTGTTAGGGTAAAAGTGATACTCTTTGAGAGGCCAATGTGTAGAATTCGGAGAAAAGGGATGTCTGGAAATCATCATTCATTCTTCTCTTAGGGTTCATGGAAGTTGGTGTGGTTGCCCAAATGAGGGAAGTTGATGGGGTTGCCTAACCTAGGAACTATGGGTAAGACAGTCTCCCTTCAGCCATTCAAGGCCTTTCTTTCTTTCTTTTTTTTAAGATTTTATTTATTTATTTATTTGACAGAGAGAGATCACAAGTAGGCAGAGAGGCAGGCAGAGAGAGAGAAGGGGGAAGCAGGCTCCCTGCCGAGCAGAGAGCCCAATGTGGGACTCGATCCCAGGACCCTGAGATTGTGTCCTGAGCCGAAGGCAGAAGCTTTAACCCACTGAGCCACCCAGGCGCCCCATCGAGGCCTTTCTATACCAGAGAACTACCATTAATATCACACTCCTTATGTGCCACTGGGCTAAGGTCTTTACAGGCCTAGCTTTTCATATTTATTTCTCCCTATTGCTCTTTGGGCAGTATACTTAGCCTAAGGCCCTCACCTCTTTAAAAAGGAAAATAGGAAATTGAAGCTCAGAGAGGTGAAGTGACTTGCCCAATTTCCCAGGAGTAGTGAGTGGTGGGGCTGATTTTCAAAACCCAGGTTCATGTGACGCCAAACGCTTTCCCCCTTGTCCCTGGTCCTTCCTAACTTCAGGCGGAAGTTGTCAGAATTGCTATCAGGGGGACTCACTGGAGGTTGGCACCGTGTGCTCTCTGGGATGTGCTCTGTGTCTGCTGGTTTGAAAGACAGCAGTGAGGGAGGACAGGGCTTCCCACTGAGAACAAGACCAGGATCTGGACCAAACCCCCGAGGTTAGAGAAGAGTGGGTCCAACCAGCAGCAGTGAAAAGAGATGTGAGAAAACTTACGCTATCGTAGTCTCATTATACCGCTTAAAGGGTCTCTTGTCAGCCGACAATGGTCTTCAGTTGACCTGGAAAAAGAAAACATATTGCACTGCTGTTTATTTTCACTCAAAATGCTAAGTTAACTGAGTCTCTGGGCAGAGAATTTTTTTTTTTTGGCAGAAAATTTTAAATTATAGTCACTTTTTTTTTTTTTTTTATTAATCACGAAGAGGGCTTTATAAAGATCCTGATGGTGAGCCACAATTCCCCACTCAGTGGAAGCAATCGTGACAGGAGTCAGTGGACAAGTGGTTGGAACAGAGTCACAAGCTGCCATGGTAACTGGGGGCAGGGGCAGAATGAGAACTTACAGTCTCTTGTTGGAATCTGGTTTTTTGTTTCCTTCGATTGGTAAACCAAGGCTGAGATCAAAACCACCTTTGTTTCGAGCCCCCTCTCTCTCAGCAATATCTTGTATGTGTCAGGTCCTTTTATTTGGTTTTCCAAAGCACTTCCACATCTCCGGTCTCGCCGCACACTCACAACCCAGTGTGGGGTCGGACATTCTTATTTCAACTTAGAGATCCGAAAGCCGAGGCCGACGCTAGCCAGGAGGTTTGCTATGGGCCTAGAGATCGCTCCTGGCAGCGTCACAAGTTCAGCATTCTCTCCTGCAGGTCACTCTGCCCGGCAGCTGATCCTGCCTGAAACCGAGCAGGGCACCCAGGGTTCACACAGAGGTGATGACTCCAGGCCACGGCTGCACAAGTGCAGGAGTAGATATGAATAAAGCTATAAAAGTGACTGCATTTTCAGACCTAGACATTTGCACTAGGATCAACGGAGCCATGCGAGACCTGTCACTACCTAGTCAAAGGAAATCGCTTGGCTTTTTCCATCTTTCTTCTTTTCCCTTCCCCTCTACTTCCCTTTCCTCCCTCCCCGCTCCCCCTGCTTTCCTCCATCCCCCTTTCCTTGGTCAAAGCAGAGTTCACTGACAAAACCAGGAACAATGCAGTCAGGCTCATGTTCTCACTGACTGGAGAACTGTGCAGAATCAGAGCTCTGTGGTCTCGGGCTCCTTGTCCCACACTTTGGCAGGTGTGCTCTGCATTGATCAGGGGGCAGAGGCTTTCAGTCACCCCATGGGGACTGGGGAGGAGGACACAGCCATGTCCCATGCTGAGCATGATTTCATAGAACTGGTGCACTGTGTCCCTCATCATCAAATAAATGATCTGAGCAACCTCATCTCAGCAGGTTCCAGAAGCAGAACAGCCCCATCTAAGGTATCTGCTAGGAGAGCTGTGAGAAGAGCTTTCCTGGGCAGCGGAGAGAGAATCATCTGGTTGAGGACTCAGTCAGTCTCTGCCACTCGAAAGCCTCACTCAAGGAAGGGACTGAACTTCTCCAAGCCTCAGATACCTGATCTGTAAAACGGCAAACCTAACAGCCTCCCCACAGGTTGTTGGAAGAATGAAGTCCCAAGCACAGTGTCAAGCAAACAGCAGGTACTCAATGAATGTTAGTTCTCTTCATACCAGTTCTTTCTTTAGGATTCCCAAATGAGTGACCCCATTTGAAGGGTTAATTCTTACCCTGAGAAATCACAGTCTCTCTACGGACTTTGTTATATCTGAAGGCCAAGGCTAGCTTGAGTGTGGGCAAGTGGGGCCAGCTTTGAGAAAGAGGAGCCCGGTATTAACTGTGCATTTCAAAGGTTTTATGAAGTCACAGAATCGAATTCTTACATTGGTGATGTCTCCCCTCACTGAACCGGGGCAGAGGGGATCCCTTCTGGCTATAAATCAACCTTGTATCACACTTATTCTGATCATAATTATATAATTGTTCATGAGACCGTTTTACATCTACACACTCTCCAAGAGCAAGGATGAAGCCTAGCACAGTGCCTGGCACACCCTGGGTGAATAATGAACAGAAAAGTTCCCACTTGCCTTATCTCCTTCCAGCCAGATCTCAGTTCTGTTAGTGACCCAAGAGCTGGGATGACAATCTGCACTTTAGAGATGAGGACACTGAAGTTTCGAGAGGTGGTACCACTGTCAAGGCCATTCAGTAAGTAGTGGTGGGACAGGCCCTTCGGCCCAGACCTCGAGACAACACATCTTGGGCTCCTTTCCTCTGCACTCCTCAGCCCTTTGAGTCGTCAGCCTTGCCCTCTTGTTGATTCCAGTGGTGACACTGTATAGGAGTTCCTCTCCTTGGAGCCTTCTGTCTGGGCATGTCATTTGGTGGCCAGCTGCCACAGTTTGAGTGCTGAAGATCTCCTTTCCACCTTAGCCCATTGAACAATGGCTTAGTTATTGGTTGACGAGCGCCCCATCTGATGATGGCAAAGCGAGCCCAGACGTGTCTGGCTGGCTACACGGGCCTCAGGGAGCAGAGCTCCTGGCAGGAAAGATTCCCAGAGCTGGGAACTTAAGTCGGTTAGGTTTGTGCTGTTTGTTAGGGGCAGGGGTGAGGGGGGTGCTTGACATTCAGCTTCAGTACTTTAGAAGATTGGCCATTCCATCCATTCCTGTTTGCTCTTCTACCCTTCTGATCCCCTGCAAAAACAAAAACAAAAACAAACAAACAAACAAACAAAAAACCAAAGCACTTAGGGCAATTGAGTCTCAGTTTATATCCTCAATTCTTTTTTTTCCCTCAATTCTCTTTTAATTGCTATTCATTCTTTACTAATTAACCACATCTCTGATTCAGACAAGTAGTAAACATCCAACCCTCTCCTTTTTCCCCAACAAACCCAGTTCACAATCTTGCCTTACTGTTCTATTACATCCATCTCCCCCCTTTTATCTAATCTCCCCCATCTCTGGGGATTCTTTTTTTTTTTTTAAGATTTTATTTATTTATTTGACAGACAGCAATCACAAGTAGGCAGAGAGGCAGGCAGAGAGAGAGGAGGAAGCAGGCTCCCTGCTGAGCAGAGCGCCCGATGCGGGACTCGATCCCAGGACCCTGAGATCATGACCTGAGCCGAAGGCAGAGGCTTTAACCCACTGAGCCACCCAGGCGCCCCTCTCTGTGGATTCTTGAAGAACACTTGGGGATGCATGTTCCAGGACAAACTGAACTTATGTTTACCAGACATAATGGGAAAACACGTGAACTGAGAGTAACCAAATGTGTGTACGTGGCCCAGTTTCCCTGTGTCTTGTCGTGAGCTGGGGATGAATGATTTCATCTGCTTGGGTTTAGTCAGTGCATCTCCAAAGCCGCAGGGGCTCTTCTCTATCTCTTGTGTCCTTCAAGTAAATTTCCTTAAGCCCTTGATGACAAATCAGAGGCAGGAATGTCTTAAGAGCCACAAGTGAACAGCTCTCTCACTGCTCTGGAGCTCATTCAAGGTTCTTTATCAAGAGTTGCAGGCAGAAAAGGTCATCCTTAAGCCTGCTGTGGTCTGGAAGTGCTGGTAACAAGATTGTCTTTGTAACTACTTCCTTAAAAAGACTTCGGAGCTCTTTATGAACACAAACAATCGCTGAGCTGATAGGGACAGAACAGTAGCACTCCTTCTAATGCGGATGGCATGTGCTTCCCGGTGACTCTCTCACGGAAGCTGCTCTATCCCTCCAAAACCTGCTTGGACAAGTGGTTTCCCTGGGCGCTGAGGCCGGCTTGAGAGTCCACGTAGGCTGAGAGTCAGCACAGACGGGAGAGAGCTGAGGCTGGTCAGGCTGCGGTGGCCAAGAGAATAGGGCAGGATGGGCCAAGTGGCAAAATCAGGGGTGATGTACCAGGGCTGGGTGAGTACCCTTCCTCAGACCATGTGGTTGAGCAAGTCTATAGGCATGTCTATAGGTCAAGCAAGTCAAGCATGTCTATAGGCAGCAAGGAGCCAAGAGAAGAGGCAAGGTCGCAGAGCAGGAAGGAAACCGGAGCCCAGCATGGGGAGCAGAGCAGACACTGGGAGGCCCAGGGAAGCCAGAAGCACAAGTGACAAGGATAATGGGAACAGTAAGTGGCAGTAACAGGTTTATCACTAGGTTAATAAAACCTCTGACTTAACAAGTGAACATGGACTGACTACAAAGGGGGATCAGAGCCACATGTATCTGACTCCATGTATGCTCCGTATACTTAATACACAAATGTGTGAAAACCGGGCAGAAATGAGCAACAGGTGATGATAATATGCACTGGAAGCCGAACCCAGACCCCAATGCAAAACGCCTAGCACAGTGCCTGACATATCCTAGGTACTCAATAAACAGGTCTTTTTCTTCCACTGCTAACCCGCAGAAGGGCTCCCCCTCCCCCAGCTTCCTAGAGAACGGACCGATATTGTGAAGCCACTTATGTGTTACTAGGGTCAGTCTAATTGCTTCGGAAAGCTGTTCACCGCGCACCCGCGCTGTGCTATTTACCTATTCTAAATGAATTTCTTTGTGTCCAAAGGAAAATGCAAGACCTTATCAGGCTGCACTGTACCATCTGCAGAGTTTGAGCTGGAACGCACCCTCTCTGCTCTCCTATCCAGTCCCTAACGTGGGCCTGGCACACGACTGGGGTGGGGAATCTGAAGGAGGTTCTTTTCCACGTGGCATTTTACTTAGGGGGCTTGTCAGTAAGGGCTGCGACAGACCAAGGCAGCGACCCCGGGAGCCAGGACGCACCCTTCCTGGGGTGGGGCGGGCAGGATAGGCGGCTCCCCCAGCCCTGCCCGCCGCTCCCACGGAGAGACCCGGGTTCCCAGGTGAGCGCGGTCCCGCGGAGGGCGGCTGAAGTCAGGCTGCAACTCACCTCGCAACCGGGGCTCGGGACCTGCTGCGGGCAGGGCGTTCTCCACCCACCCCTCCCGCCCCCCGCACACGGTGACATCATGTGTTTAGGGCTGAGTAGCTCTATAAAAGCGGCCCGCGCGGCGCCTGGCGCCCACAGAGCAGACGCGCTCGCACTGCGGGGCTGCGCATAAGGTCCCCAGCGCGGGAACAGACGCAGCGGGAACCCCGGCTGCGCGCTGGCCCTGACCCCGGCCCGGCCCCTGCCCTGCCCCGCCACGCGCGATGTCCCGCAGCCTGCACGCCGCCGCCGCCGTCCTCCTGCTCCTCTGCTTACTGGAACAGCCGGCAGCCCCGGCCCCGCTCCACGGTAAAGTGTCCGCCTCCTCCTCCCTCGGTCCCGAGCGCGCAGCCATACCTGGCTGGAGGACTGCCTGCGGGGCTCACTAAAGCAAACGCAGAATCATTTCGGGGAAGCGTACTCTCCAGGGGCGTATTTTTGGACAAATTGGAAAAGGCGTTTTTGGAAAATTTGTTTTCCTTAGGCGGGCACGACCTGTTGCAGTGGGCGGAAGCACGTTGTCTTGGGATGAAAGCATGCTCGTGCATTCTTGGAGCTCTCCCCAGGTCTGGAGGGGTGGTGGGGAGCTTGCTAAAGAGGAAGAGAAAGGGAACCAAGATTTAAAATGTGCCCCATCCACGATCCATGTGCAGGTGGTCGAGGAGTGAATGTGGCGTCGGAGCCGCCTGATTAGCCCCAAGGCTTTGCCGGGCCCCAGCTGCAGCACCTTCCCACAGTGGTGGATGCTTTTCTTTACCATTTTTACCTCCAAGTCAAGGGGATGATGCATCCCATTCTTAATCATTGTTTTTCTCCAGAAGGGTTCTACTATCTTGACCGTGAGTGTGTGTGCACTCAGAAGAGCATACACACCTCACTTCTGAGTGTAATTAGGGCTCTTAACCCTGACAGGCTGGAGGCTGAGGGTGCCCAACGGGATGGCAGGAGGAGGTGTGGGGACCTGAACCGGAGGCTCCGGTCATGGCAGTGAGTTTGGGTGCATGGCCAAGGTCAAGGTTAGTTAATTCCTGTGAGTTTGGGTGCGTGGCCAAGGTCAGGGTTAGTTAATCCTTAGGAGCAATAAGAGGATGCCAAGCTTTTGCCTGCCTCTCCAACTGCTGGGGGAGCACTTTTCTGGGAGTAGGTAGTGACTTTTGTGGAAACTTCCTGACTTTTGTGGAAACTTCCCGGGTAACTAATGGTAGCTCCTGCCCTTGATGGAGTTTGTTTCAAGTTGTGAGGACATTTGTAGGTTCTACCATTCCTGAGTGGAGGTCCTGGGCTGAGGTTAGGCTGAAACATTTGTAGGACGGCTGAAAGTGACTGTGATGGCTGGAAATGGATCTGCCCTTGCCGGACACGTGGTGTGGGAAATTGATCCTGCTCTGTAGCATGAAAACTCAGAGCCTCTTTCTCTGCTGGAGGTCACTGTGTCAAGGAGGCTGGGTGGGAGGGAGGCGGGGGAGCTGGCCTGTCGCAGTGTTGGCATTACTCTTAATTCAACTTAAATCCACTGGCTGGCAAGATTTGGTTGATATTATTTCCCTTGTCTGGTCTGGGAGAAAGAGAGGGTTGGGGGACACCTGAGTGGCTCAGTTTGTTAAGCACCAGACTCTTGATCTTAGCTCAGGTCTTGATTTCAGGATCATGAGTTCAAACCTTATGCTCGGCTCCATGCTGGGCTCCATGCTGGGCATGGAGCCTATTTAAAAAAAAAAAAAAAAAAAAAATTTTTTTTGGTGGGAGAAAGTGGTTATATGAAAGTGGAAATTAATTTTTAAAACTGTAGACTTTGACATATATTCCTCTTTTGAGAAAGCTGCACAGGGAGCTGAAGTTCTGCTGGAAATCTCTCTTGGAGTTCCAAGGTGCTCAGAGACAGGCGAGAAACAGCCGTTCATTGGCTCTTTCCAGAAGGCCTGTTACTGCCTTCACTCTGGGGCAGCTCCTCCCCCCTTCCCTCTCTTCCCCTGCCTTGTCATTCCCTCCCTCTCCTCCCTCTCTCCCTAGCCCCTGCCCTTGCTCCTGCCCTTTCTCATTCCCGCCCCTCCTTTGCCTTCCCACTCTCCCCATTCTCCAAGTTGGGATGGGGGACCTTGCAGGCAAAAAGCCACTTTCACCCCACACTGAGTAGCCAGCCTGCCTACCCCCAGGTTCTAAGAACACCGTTTTTATTCTGTTATTCCTCCTGGAGTTTTCTTGGCTGCTTAACTGCCTCAGGGGACAAGGTCAAAGCAAAGGTCACCGAGATGTAGCGTGTCAGTATTAACCCAAGGTGGGGAGTGGAGGGGGTTAAGCTAGGTAATGAGGCCAAAGTGTAGTCTGCCCTCCCCGAGCATTTAAACTCCCAACATTTGGCACCGGGGAATGTGTGAAAAAAATGACTGGAGTGGGGAGGAGGGAGCAAAAGAAGGTGAGGTCACATGTCTTCTGGAGAAAACCCTGGAATGCTTAGTTGCTGTGGGAAACATTTCAGTGATTTCTGTGGAGCCTGCTCTGCCTCAACCTGGTTGGAGAGCTGGGCAGTTTCTGGCTGCCCCCGTGACGGTTCCTCAGAGAAGGTTCTAGCATCCAGAGCAGGAAGCAGGCAGGGCCCTGAACCCCTGGCCTGGATCCTTGTCTGTCCCACTTCCTAGGTGAGCACTCAGACCTTCTCCCTGCCCGGTACAGAGTAGGCCTGCAGGTTCTAACAGGCATCATGCTTGGCCTCCCAGGTCTCCCACACAGAAGAGACAAAATGTCCCTCCTGGCAAAGCCTGTTCCCTCAGGAAGCCTCCAAGGTGTAGCTGCAGGGGCCTTGGCCTGGCCTGCCTCCTGCATGTGGTCAGGACTCCTGCCCTAAACAGGAGGCGGGAACCGTGAGGTGCTATTTCCAAATAAAACAAACACGTGTGCATATGCATATCCCTTAGGGAGTCTTCCTCCGGTCAGTTCTGAGCTGAAGAGAGACCAGGCTGGGTCCTGACCTTCATCTGATGGACCCCCCCCTCCCCCCGCCTTCCTTGGACAGAGCTGCTTCTCTCCAGCCTCCCGCTCCCGAGTCCTTCCAGACACTGTCATTTATACCCAAAGCACCAAGGCCTGAGGACCAGGTGGGCTTGCTCAGAGAGAGGAAGGCAGGAAAGTTTACACCGGATGCTGCAACTTTTAAAGAATGCGTCCCCGGTCCTGTGTCACCACTGGAGGTCTCAGTCCCCGATGTCCACTCTGTGGCCTGGTCCCCGAGCTTCCTGCAGTATCACCTGGATGCCACACCTGAGGATGAGCCAAGACTGACAGGGGAGACGGCGTAGCAAGCTTTGGTAGGGAGAGCTCGGAAGAGGTGGAATAGTAAAGGCGATGATTTGATTCGGGGGCAGGTGCCGTTAAACTCCTGGCCCAGGCCGGACGGCTGGGAGGCAGCAGTCATGTTTTTGGTGGCCGTGAGGACGGACTCCCGGATTACTTGTGAATGTTTGTGTGCTGAGCTTCCAAGTGCTCTGCCCAGCTAAGTGGCAATGGCCTGGATTCTTCTAGCTCTGAATTCCAGAACTAGTTCTGAAATCCAGAACATTTTCAGACAAAAATGCCTGGAGAGATTCAGAAAAGAGGTTGGAGCTTGGTTCCAAGGCAATGCCTTCCTTGTTCCTTTTCAGGGTCGTTTCAGCCAACGGGCTGGCAGTTCATTCCCTGGGGGGTTTGGTTCTGCCTGTCTTCATCTAATTGCTAATTCCGGTTAATCTTGGGACTCTTAACTCTCCTGGGGTGCATAGCAGGTTTTAGGGGGTTCTATGGACCTCTTGAAATTAATCATACATGAAATTTTGTGTGTCCAAGCCTGTGGGCATTTTTGTGAGGAAGAGGTCTGGAAGTACTCACCAGATATTCAAAGGTGTTTGAACACCAGCCTCCTCACTCCTTGCACTACCCGAAAGATGGAGAAGGAGACTCAGAGAGTTCCCGAGTTTACTGGAGGGCCTGGCAAATGTGCAGAGACACTTCTTAGCAGACACTGGTCTTCCACTGCATGGCAGGGGACTTTCATTTGCTTATGGATAAAGCAAGGTGATGGCTGTAGGTGGCCCCTTGGGGACCTCGCTGCTTCTCTTCTGGGGAGGAGGTCAGTAATACCTCAACCTACACAAATCAGGGAAGAACCATACAGGCCTGTTTTATTGGGATCTGGAGATACTGTCCAAATTGAAAAAAGCTTCAAGGTGCCCTAGGGACCAGGAAACTAGCGAGGGGTTCCAGGGGACTGCTTTATTAAAAAGCCTTGTAGAACCATCTGATGCTTTAAACCATGTCCAAGTGTAACTGGCTATTACCATTTTCAAAATTACCATTTTGAAAATTAAAAACAAAATTAATTAAAAGCACGGAGGCAAAGAAAGGAACCAGAACTACAGAAAACCATGAGATTAAACTAGCTTTGCGAAAGCAGCAAAATCCTCTTTTCGCTTTTAAAAATCACCATTGACTCGAATAGGAAATGCTCAGTTGTGGTTAAGGTTGAAGGTTGCTGGTCAGTTAGGTTTTTCCTGCAAATCAGTTCCCAGGAGAGAAAGGGGAGGTGAGAACCTTCCACTTCTGACTGTACCCTGTGGTCCAGGCATCGTGGTGCCATGAGAAGCCAGGAGAGGCATTCGGAATTTGAAGAGTCCCTCTCGCTGGGTGTGTCCTCTGAGACACCCTGAGTCTCAGGGTCTCTGTGAGGTGAAGAGGGAGGTTTCAGGCAGGGTACCAAGCATGCAACCTGCAACATTTTTTTTTTCCTAAGTATGTTTGGATGTAGGAACGGGGGACTTGTGTGCGTGAAGGGTGTGCAGTGGGAGGTGGTAGGTGACTTCCGTGATATTCCTGGCAGAGCCTCTCCTACGCATTCTCTCCACCCCTGGAATTCTAACTCGGGGGAGGGTGGCAGCTTCCTCAAAGAAAAACTTTTCCTTTGGAGGAAAGTTTTCTCCTCTTTACGGACTGATGTGAATGGCTCTCCAGGGTGTGTTTGTTTGGTGGGAGAAAGCAAGAGGCTTAACAGTGTTTCCAGTATGCTGACATCTGTGTGCAGAAATGGGCAGAAAAAATGTGATTACGTACGTGTGAGTAGTCACACTGTGAAAATGCTCCCAGCAGCTCATAAAACTGGCTCTCTCTTCTGGAAGCAGGGAGATTGAGTGGGAGGAAGAGCTTTTACTGTGTACCCTTTGGGAGTTTTTGGGTTTTGCAACTTGTGAGTTTTTTTTTTTAAACACATATTCAGAAGATAAAATTTGGCTTCTCTAGGATCTGAAAGGCTTCTAATCAAGAAGCCCCCTCCTTCACTCGCGAGTCCCGGCTCCCAGTCACTGCCCCGTGCCCCCCTCTGGTGTGCAGCGGCTCTGGGAAGCAGCTGATCTGATGCAGACTCTGACAAAGTCTGCCATCTGGGCATCCGCCTCCTTTCCAGCCGCACACATTTCAAAATCCAATCTATAGCGTTTTCTCTCGCTGGCTCAAGCTCTGTGGTACTTACTTTATTTTGTTTTGTTCTTTGCAGGATCCAAGTGGAGCTATTTTGGTAAGTAGAGATCTTAAATACTTTTTTTTTTTTTTTTTTAAAGATTGATTTAGAGAGCCCGAGCGGGGCGGGGGAGGGGCAGAGAGAAAGAGAATCTCAAGCAGACTCTGCATAGAGCACGTGCCTGACATGGGGTTCGATCTCATGACCCTGAGATCATGACCTGAGTCGAAATCGAGAGTCGCACCCTTCACCAACTGCGCCAGCCAGGCGTCCCCTTAGATACTTTTTGGAGGAGACCGTTGTATTTAATGAAAAAGCCCAAAATGCTGTGATCTGCGGAGGTTATCGCGGAGGTCGAGAATAGTGACTCTGATATCATGAACAGAATAAGAAGGCTTCTCTAAAGAACTGTTTGCACAGGCTGTGTGTGGTTCTTTCTCCAAGCACAGGAGCCTGCCCTGTGCATTCAAACTGTGAATCCTAGCGTTCGGCTTTCCAGAGTCCTGCAAGGATTTCTACCAAACCTCCCAGGTGACTGTGCCTAGGTTACTCCAGATTGCAGGGGCGTTGGGTGGGACAGAGACCTTCTCCTCCATAGGACATTTATTCTACAATAAACAAAGAATAAAGGGCTCCTTTCTGGAAGTTTGGCTCAGAATTTCAGCTGTCCGCGTGTCTAGAATTAACGTCTTGCTGCCATGTTCGTCAGTACGTGGAGTTCCGAGGTGGTGCGGGCCCATCCTTACTGGGACATCACGTATGCAGTGGGGTTTGGGGGGATTGGGTCAAGAACGACATTTGACATCTCGGGCAGACCAGCAAAATAAGCAGATTGCAATCAGTTCAGCTGGTGTGTGAAATGAACTGGGAACCTGGTCATCAACTGGTGTGGGAATGGGAGGTGGTGCCCCAGGTGCACGGACAAGTGCAAGGACATTCATGTCTTGTGAGGGGCAGTCAGGAGCACTGGGCAAGATAGACTGTTCCAGAAAGAGGAGGCTGGAACTGGCCTCCTTGACACAGGAGGAGGGATGACCAGCAGAGGAGTTGATCCCAGCAGAAGCAGAATCCACAGAAAGGTCTGACTTAGATTTTCAAAAGCTAAGCTTTGGCTGTTTATTAGCCCGGGAGGCACAGAAAATTCACTGCGCTAATTCACCAACCACCTACAGGCCAAGGTCTCCTCGGCTCCGGTGTTGCATGGCTCCATCATTACTAATATCCCTTACGTACTTACTTGTGCAAGAAATGCCGCTACGTGGGTGGGTGATGAGAGGGGCTGTGCTCTGTAGTGGAAGAACTTGCAGCTCCCGGTTCAAAGCTGAAAATGGCAGGTAGGGTATAAAGGTTCAGTGCTCTGCTGGTTCCGAGGAAAGAGAGTGCTCGGGCTGGATGGCCAAGGAGGGCTTCCTGGAGGGGGAGGGCTTTCCTCTGGACCTTGGAGGATGGAGAGGGTTCAGTGGGGGTAGGAAGGAAGTGCTGATGGCCAAGATGATGATGGATCCCATGAGCTGAGGCAAGAAACAAGATGGTATTTGGGGGATGTGGGGCAACATCCACAGAAAATGTTCTAGGGAAGCGATTAACTCTAAGGTCAGAAAGAGACGTTGGGTCGAACAGGAGAAGACATGGGCAGGGGCAGGCTGGACCCTTCCCATTTTGTCCCAGAGATGAAGGGGCAGCGCAGGGAGTCATCTGTGTTTTAGGGAGAGTCACGTGGCAGAGAGGAATGGAGTGGGAAGGATGGGGGACAGGAAGAGCTCTGGCCTTTGCACAGTTCCTATTTGATGTCTTCCCATCCAGCTTGGGGATGGCAGGCAGACGGAAGGAGAGGCAGGACCAATACTTGCCTCAGGAAGACTCAGCAGAGTCTGGACCATGCTGGGGGGTGACAGGAGCAGCGCAGAAGCATTGCTTTCTGACCGCTCACTCTGGCCGGCCCTCCCTCCCACATCCCCTGCACCACCGGAGCCGTGCTGAGGAAGCAGAGGGCAGAGTCTAATGGTGTGGGACATGCATAGGCGGAGTGCAGAGAAAATCTGGCTTTTGTGGAGTGCACTGAATGCACGTGATGTGGGGTCAGCCCTCGGGGGGGCTGGGTGAAGGAGGTCAGACGCAGGGAGGCCAGGGAGGTGGAGGCAGACAGGTCCAGGCTGGCAGCCGGCACCGGTGCTCAGAGTCATACAGGGAAACAGACGGCCTGGCATAGGTGTTGGGGGGGAAACGGGTTCCAAGCCCTGAGGGCGGCACTGGCGAGTCGAGCCAGATGTCACGTGCTGGCTTTCCCAGGGTGCAGACCTCAGCTACTTTGCACGTAGATGCTGCTGAGTCATCCTGATCCAGAGGCCTCCCATGGCTTGGAACACAGGGTAGGACTTCCAGAAGCACATGGAAAGAGAACCCTACTCCCGTTTCCCCTCCACAAAGTCACCAGGCTGACTTCCTGGATGGCCTGCCTGGAGACGGGAGGACCTTCTGGTGGTCAAGCTGGGGCCCACCCTGCCCCTGTGCACCTCTCTGGGGTGGCTGAAGCAGCAGGTAACTGTGTCCTGGGTTTAGAATTGCTGAGCAGGCCATCCCCACTGGGAACCAGTCCCAAATCAGTCCTGCTGGGCCCCAGCAGCTCCTCCACCCTGAACCGGGGGGCAGTGGCAAGTCAGGTTGCCCTGTGAGCAAATGATCAACTCCAGCTTGCCGAAGTGAAATCTCTGCTGTTAGAAGTCAAGGTCGCAGGTGCCCTCCTGCGGTGGGGGTGACGGGAAGGAGGTACAAGGTGGGTGCGGGCTATGTTTTGTTCCTTGGTGTGGGGGCTGTGTTCAGGTGGTGAGAAGTCATCAAGCTGTTCACTGTTCACTGATGACACACTGTTGGGTATGTCTGTTGTAGTCAATAAAAGAGTTAACAAATTCCAGCTGGCAGGGAGAGTCATCCTTACCCTGGAAGGTTTTTTGGCCCTTCCCCACAAAAACCAAAAAAAAAAAAAAAACCCTAAAAAAAACCCAAAAAAAACCCTAGTGTGTTCAAAACAACAGAGCAACCAAAAAGAATGACTGTGTTGGCATTAAGGACCTAAGGGCATGTCATGTGAGCAGAGAGTGGGCCCCGTGCTCCAATCCTGAGCACACCAGACGTTGCGTTGGGGCTCCCCAGATGTGAGCTCACTCAGAAGCAGATGTCACTGTCTCTAGAGATCTGGGAGGAATAAGATAAGCCTTCGAAGAAGAGGGGATGGATGGGGAACAGGGAAGCCAGGCCCTCCTTCTGGAGACGTCCACCTCTCCTGGAGTCCAGGGCCCTACCTGCATGATAGGTACCCCTTGGGGCCAGCCCTTCCATCCCCCCGCAGGGAACTCAGGAATGATGGTGGCTTGGCCTGGGGATGCCAGACAGTGGGCTGCAGCCCCTCACAGGCCCTCCTGCCCAGCTTCTCTGCTGTGGTGGCAAGGTCCTGGGCTCCGGCAGGACTCCGCAGGACCCAGGCACTGCCACTGCGTTCCTTGTGCTGCTCTCTCTCCTTCATCCCAGACCAGAGATTCCCGGTCTTAAAGGATTTCCTTTGAGAATCAGGAAGGGATCCTTCATGGAGCCAAACCCCTCTGGTTCTCCAGGCTCCCGCCTCCACCCACGTTCTGTCCCAAATCTGCTGGAATATTAGGTTGCCACAAACTTTCCCTGGCACGTGACATCCTTCCCAAACCCTAAGAACTAGATGCGAAACGTGGAGGGAGGCTGGTGGTGGTGGGGGGGGGGGAAATCTCTCAACTTTCTATTCTGTAGTCGGGATAAAGGTGCCGCGTGGCCTCACACCCAAATGCAGTTCAGAAGGCAGACTTGGAGCTCAAGGGTGAACTTGAGACAGCAGTGAGAGGGCACGTGCAACTAAAAGGCTGATTTCATTAAGAATAGTTCTTGGGGTTGCCTGGGTGGCTCAGTGGGTTAAAGCCTCTGCCTTCGGCTCAGGTCATGATCCCAGGGTCCTGGGATCAAGCCCCACATCAGGCTCTCTGCTGAGTGGGAAGCCTGCTTCCTCCTCTCTCTCTCTCTGCCTGCTTCTCTGCCTACCTGTGATCTCTGTCAAATTAAAAAAAAAAAAAAAAAAAAAGAACAGGTCTCGGCTTTACCCAAGGTAGAGATGGTCAGCCAACGGCAAACACCCCTGTGAGCTCTCCCCCAGTCCAGCTGCTGTCCTGAGGATGAATGTGAAGAGGCACAGAGAGCTCTGAGGACAGAGGCAAGAAAGGCCAGAACGTGTTTTTCATATGAGGGAGCTGAATCCCTATCCTTGTGTGTTGGGGGATTTCCCCTAAGGCTAGCAATCCAACCCACTATCATTTTTGTGATCTGTGCTGTAGTTCCAGTCACTGCTAATTGAAGTTGGGACATCCAGGCTCTATTAGGATGTGGTGTGGTGTGGTGTGGTGTGGTATGGTTGGTCCACCAACTCAGAATTATTTCTCATCTCTTCCGAGCTGCAGAATTGAAGTTTGTGTGTTCTGGGGGCATCTTGGCCTGCATTTCAGTGTTCGCATCTGGCCTTCCCAGCAGGCTCAAACAACAGGGAAGCTAGGATTGGTTCCTAGAGGTAGGTATAGAGGCAGGGGAGTAAGGGGAGGCAGAACTGGAGAGTGCACAGAGCCCAGAACCAGGCAGACCTCCATGAATATCTGCGAGGCTGCTTTCTGGCTGAATGGCCTTAGGAAAGTGACTTAACCTGTTGGAACGTAACTAAACTCCCCTCTGAACTTCAGGGTTTTCACCTACCAAATGGAAGTTTGGCTCAGCAGCCTCAGTGTCCCCGGGGCCTGGGATGCCCTTCCCGAACGAACTCGAAGAACTAGAAGTGAAACAGGTGGGGGGGATGCTGGGGAGAAAAGCCCAACCCCTTCACTCCTGCCCTTTAGCAGTCGCAAAGGCACCTTGTTTGATTTTGTTAGAAACGCGCATTCTTGGGCCCATCCCAGATCTACCACAAACAAAAAAAACGCTGGGGCTGGGCGACCCTGCAGTCTCTTTGCACAAGCCCACCAGGGGCTTCTGATGCCCCAGTCCAAGCCTGAGAAGCACCCGCCGCTGTAGGGAGGATTAAGTAAGACAATGTGGGGAAAGAAGCTGGTGGTGCTTGGCACAGAGCAAGCACGTAATACAGCTAATCACCGTTTTCCACCCCTCTGCCCCCCGCCACATGGGGGTGGGGGGATTATAGTAGCTAATATGTGAGAAAATGCCTCGTAAGCTCTGTAGCCCCAGACAAATGTGAGCTGTGTTCGAAAGGGCTGGCTTCTTCATGCTTTGCTGAATTGCCTGAGTTTTTAATAGCAAGGGGGTTACTGAACAAATAGGACATTTCCTTTGTAAGAAAGGGATTAAGCAAAAAATACAGACTCCTTACAGGCCAGGATGTTCTTTCTAGCCATGTCCTTCAGGCCACGGTGAAGTCAGACCTCATCTCCCTGGTGCTTTCTGGCCTCTAGGGACCAGTCCCTGAGACATCCTCAGCCTCTCAGTCCAGCCCCCGGGGAGCCTCACGGCTTATCCTTAATGGAGCCAGGGTGGAGGCCCTGAACCTGGGAAGAAATCAGAGGTTGGACTGTTAGGATTTGGAGCTAAGTAAGCCCAGCCCCAGGCAGGAGCCCTCACCCACCAGAGGCAGAGTAAAGCCTTAGGACTGCAGGGTGAGAGTGGGCTGACCAGAGCAAGGAGCGGGTCCTGTCAGCCTCTGGCTTTGCTTAGACTTGCCCCTTCTGCTTCGTGCCCCCCGGGCATCCAGGTGAGGGCAGAGCACAGCCCTCCAGGAGCTGGTGAAAGCCCTTGGCAACCCATCCTCAGCACGTAGAGAGATGAGCTCTGGGGTAAACTAGCTCCAAAGGAAGATTTAAGCCAAAAAGGCTTGACTTCAAAGCAGATGTGTGAAGGAGGCTCCAGGCAGGGACTGGAAAGTCTGGTTTTCCACAAAGAAGAGAATGGATCAGAGATTGTTCCAGCAATTTCCTGGGGAGGGAGGGAGGGCCCTCTTTTCTGCTCTGCTGCTGTCCTCCTGTGCAGTGGCCACCATAGGGGTGAAGGGTGCAGGCATCACTATGGAGCCCAGAAGCACAGCCAGACTTCCGGGGGCCACACCGGGTGGCCATGGACAAAGACGATAATTCATTGATTCTCAGATACACATTTTTTCCCTATATTTTAGCATCTCAAATAGGGGTAGATCATCAGTGGTGTCTGGAAGCAATGAAATAGGGTAGTTGATCCACGAATGCTCGCTGAGAAGCCCTCTGTCACAGGCCAAGAACACAAGGAAAGGAGCTGAAATGATTAATTTCCACAATTAAATAGTGAAAACAGTAAGAGCAAAGAGGTCGAAGACTAACGGCCAGTATGTACAGTGTCCAACACAGCACATAGCAATGATGGGGAAACAAATTTGATTTTCAACTGTAACTTTTTCCAATTTTCAATTCATGTACACTTTTTGGTAGTGTTCAATAATATTACAAGTATATAAACAAAGTGATTTGGGTGCTCTGTATATGTGTATGTGTGTGTTTCAATAAAAGTTCTTCTTTAAGGACCAGGCAAGCTCCCTAAATCCCTGACAAGCACCGGATTTTATGCCAACCAGGAAGGAACAAATACAAGGACAGCACTTCCTTCTGTCTGTAAAGGTTGACTCAGAGCTGGTCTAGCCCTGCACAGTTTGTTAAGCTCCTCTTAACGTTTTAAACGGTGTTGCAATCATTAACTTGTGACCAGATCAGCGTGTGACTTCTGGGCAAACTGGATGAGACCCGTCTGGATCTTGGAAGGACACCTGGGCAGTCAGGGCAAAGGGTTCATGCAGTCCCCCCACCTTCTGGGACAGCTGGCTCCGGAAGGCCTCCTTGGTTATGATGAAAGTGAGATTTACCTAAAGCAGGCAGCGCTGACATTGGCCAGTGATACAGCAGCCGCTCCCTGGTGGTAAAAGGATAAAAAGTATCACTCCTCTAAGGTCCCTTAGAAGAAGGGAAACCTGCAAGTGGAGTGGGGAAGGGAGGAAAGGTGACTGAAGGTTGTAGAACAAAGATACTCTGTAGCAAGTCTGAGGCAGTCATGCAAATGACTGTGTTTGCCTTTTAGTTTTGGCCACCAGGAACCCTAGGGCAAATTGATTAACTGTCTATTGTCCTATGACTCAGAGATCTAAAGAACCTTTCTCCTATTACCCTTCCAGGTTCTAGATTATTGTTCCTGCTCCTGAGCCAAATTGTTATAACAGATAGATTTGGGGAATTTTTAGCTAGAAGGGACCTTAGAAGAGTAATACTCTTCTTTTTCTACCACTCTTTTTTTCCACAGCCCTCTGTGGATACTGTTGTTTCAAAGATTTTCTATAACAAATTGATATGTTAGTGAAATAGTTAATTGTCCCCATTTGTTATTATTCAAAGACAGACACAGAAGCCCATCCAAGTTTTCAGTTAGCCCAAGGTAATGGGCTCACACTCATGCTACCATACTGATGAATCCTGAGGGCCGGGGACTGGACTAGATGCTGAAGAAAGGGTGCCTGAGGCTGGCATCTGTCATGCTGGGACTGGGAATCTGGGAGGACACCATGAATTGGATAGGGCCTTCCAGTACAGAAAGAAGCGGTACGGAAGAGACCCCACCTTGTGTTTGGGGAAACACTAGAGAAAGCTTCCTAGAGGAGGGGATATCTAAGCTGAGACCTGGAGGACAGATGAAAGCTCGCCAGGAGACGGGCAGGACGTGGAAGGGTACTGGGGGCTGAGGGACAAATTGTTCCGTGACCACCTAGGCTGGTATGTTCTGGGAACGAGCAAGGAACTCGACATGAGGGGCTGGGGCCAGAGCGAGAGGAGCTCCTGAGCCGGCTGAGGAGGTGGGGGCCTCATTCTGGAGGCAGCTGGGGACTGCTGGAATGTTCTAAGTCGAAACCTGAGGGGATCAAATAAGCGTTTTAGAAGGAGGACGTTGGCTGCAGGGTGGAGAGTGAAAGGAGTGTGAAACGCTAGACAGAGGGAGTTCAGAGGGATGTGGGAGAGGGGCTTGGGGGTGCTGAACCAAGGGAGGGGCAATGGGGGTCTTGACCTGTTGGTAATTCAGCTGGAAATGTTGACACCTCATAGAAATGTAGACGCAATGCAGCCTGCTTGTGGATGAGTGTCTGTCTGTTCCAACTGGCATCCAGACTGCCGTAATTGCCTAGGTGTGACCCTGGGATGGGGGGTGGGGTTGGAGGGGGCCGAAACTGACACAGCCAAATCCCAGCCCTATTTATGAATGAGGCAAGGGAAACTCAGGGTTCCGCAGTGGCCCAAACAGAGGATGAGGGGCCGAGCCAGGACCAGAACCTGGGTCTCTGGAGTCCCATTGCACGTGCTTTCCTGGTCATTCGGCAGATGCTTATTTCATAGCAGGTGTTGTGCGCCCTACACTACACATCATGACACTGTGTAAATGCCATTGAGGAAAGGCGAGGGTTTTTTTTTTTTCTTTTTTTAAAGTAAATAATCGAATTTGCCAAGAACAAATTAGGCCAAATTAACTTGTTTTTCTTTCCCTCATTGGGACAAAAGGCTTAGTGGTTAAGAAAACACAATAGACTTAATACCTTTTGACACAGATAATAAACATTGGATACGGTTCCTTGTGCCACTCTCATGGGAAATGTAGATCAAAGACCAGTGTGGTTGCTAGGGAGAAAAAAATTAATAGATTCCAGCCATTGTTACTGTTGGCAACACATGGATGTTACTCTGGTTGGGGTTCCTCTAGAGGTAACCCTGGATCTATTTCCTTCTCAGATTCTTTGGAAGAGGATGGGCAGCTACAGAAACGTGGTGGTGGGAGTCGGGATGGGAGTTGGCAGGAACCACAGTGGAGCTGGTCAGACAAGGGGGTCAGAGCGAGTGGGCTGGGCGGCGGGGGCAGAAGGAGCATCCCTGGGCGAGTGTGGCCGCTGCAGGACGAGGGCAGCCTGCAAAGACTGAAGGGATGTTGAATGCCAGGCTGCTGTGCTCTGCCGCTCTGGGTGCTGGGGGAAGGAGGGCATGTGTGTCACTCACACACAGACACACACTCGCACACATGCATGCCTGCATCCGTAGTCATGTGCATGGCTGCATCCTGGGATACGTCTACATTCGCACACACGCCGACGGCCATCCCCTAGCCTGTGAACTGGGCTTCGCCTCTCAGCTGGCTTCTGACTTATGGCATGGGCGTTTCTATCGCCCTGCTCGGAGAGGTACTCCTCGGGTGAAACCTCCAAGGGACTCCTCAGTCCTTCCTCCTGGCAGCTCCCCGAGAGTCGCCCCGGCTGTTGGCAAACCTTTTGGTGATGCTGCCGCCAGTAAGGATGATGTTGGGAAATTTCCATCCCTGAGTGAGACTGAGCGTACAAATCACACTGAGTGTGCAAAGCTGCCTGGTCAGCAAACTTGTTACACCTTGGAGAAAACTCCGCTGTAGGAGCCTAACATTCTTCTTGCACATAACCGCTGTACGAAACACAGATACTTCTTCCATTAATAGCCAGGGGCTTGCTTCCCAGTGAGGATCAACTTGTCCAGTTACCACTGGAGAAGTTTTTCTCTCAATGGCGGTTTTCCTTTTTGTTTTGTTTTGTTGTGAGCATAAGCCCGCTGCAAGCAGGGCAGTGTTCCAGGGCCTCTGCTGGGTACAGGGGGGTGAGCAAGGAGCCCTTCCCAGCTTCAGGGAGAGTCATCCAGAAAAAGGATGTAGCTGCCCAGGGGCTGCTCAGGCAGATGCACAGACCCCAGCCCAGGGAAGGTGCTCAGGAAACATTTGTTGAGTGAATGTGGAAGAACGGTTTATCTCTCTGTTTATTTTTGACTCTGGGAGTCAGGGAAGGCACCAGGGAGAGGGTAACACTTGATCTGGAGTGATAGGGTTTCCGAGATGAAAGCAGGTAGAAAGCAATGCTGCATCACCATGCATATCTCATTCCAAGTACAGGGAGACCACAGGGAACCCTGGATCTGTTTTCCGGTGAGGTGAAGGGGAGGACTTGCTCTAAATGGTTGGCAAACAGCCCTCAAGAGAGAAATGAAGCATTGAGACAATTTAGCTCAGAAGGACGTGGGGCCCAACATGTCTTGGGAGCCTATCACTTCTGGACAGCGTGCATTCCTCACCATGGGAATGGGGGAGGTGGGGGCCGCCGCTTTCCTTCTGTGAGCAAAGCTCAGGGCAACTGGGAGATGTGCCTGAGGTCGCACGGCTTGTAGGTGGCTGAGCTGTGATGGGCACCTTGGCTGGACGGCTCCTGAGCCCATGACCTTCCTGTTGTACTTTGTGCCTCTTGGGAGAGGAGATGGGAAGTAGCCTGCAGAAGGATTTCAGGTGAGAGAGACCCATGCAAAAGCCAGTTTTCTCACTAAAAAAGGAAAACTGGGGGAGTAGCTTTGCAAAACAGCAAGAGGGCAATAGGTCAGCTATCGGAAAGCACTTCCTCCTTGTGAAAGCTGGGAAGTGAACTGAGTCAACATCGGGTCCAGGTTTAGAGGCCAGTCACCCTTCGCTTTAGTTCAGGTTCCCCTGTGGGTGACGGTACAAAGTTCGAGTCTTTTATCAGATCCCTTTTCTTCATTATTTCCAGAGTCCCCAGGGAATACTGACAAGGTCACAGATGCCTCCATCACTGTTCTTCCCCTCTGGCTCTGGACAGACACCCAGGGCGTACCTGTGGGTCACCACTCACCAGCCTGTAACTGCTGTCACTGCCCGGGCTCCGTGCCCGCTAAGGCACTTTGGGAGCCGCCACAGTGGCCAGTGTGAAGGGCTGGGGTCGGAGGCCATCCTTGCTGCTTACTGGCACTGTGACTTTGGGCATGTATCATCCGACCTCGGTGCCTCTGTCATCTCCTCTATTTATTTATTTGACAGAGAAAGAGAGAGAGCGCACTAGCAGGGGAGAGGGAGAAGTAGGCTCCCCACTGAGCAGATGTGCGACCTGATCCCAGGACCCTGGGATCATGACCTGAGCCGAAGGCAGACACTTAGCCATCCACTGAGCCAAGCGGGCACCCCCTACCGCCTGTTTCTGTAGATAAAATTTTCTGGGCACGCAGCCATACTCACCATTCACACAGTTCCTCCGAGGCTGTGGCAAAATGAGGCAAGGCTGGCAAGTAGTGACAGAAACCGTACAGCTCAGAAATCATAAAATACTGGCCATCTTGCCTTTTGCCAGAACATGGCAGCCGACCTCTGATACAGAATGATGCCTGGCACCTAGTGAGTGCTCCTTACATGGTAGCTTTAAAAAAAACAAAAAAAACTCATTAAGCCTTGGAATTGAGCAAAAAATTCAGTTCGGACCCTGGGATGACAATCAGTCTAAAAGAAAAATCTTCAACAGATGTGTCTGTGCACAGTACTCCCTGAGGGCAACGATCATTCCTTTGCCCATGGGTCCCCCACCATCACGTAGGCACCAGTCTTGCTCTCCTGGCCCAGAGTCCTCGTGTGCTCCCTCTTCCCTGTCTCCAGGCCTCTATTCCTCTTTCTGGCCCAGGATGATTCACAGTGAGAGCACCCAGTCCCTTCAAGAAAAACCTCCACGCTGTATGGTCTGGCCCTTCTTGCTTATGCCCAAATGAGGCAGTCCCAATAGTCCGTCCAGTCCAGGCTGCCTCAGCCTTCGCGCTACGAACATTCTGGGCAGGATAATTCTGTGTTGTGGGGGGCTGTCCTGCACATGGCAGGATATACAGCCTCATCTCTGGCCTCTACCCCGTAGGTGCCAGTAGCACCTGCCAGCCAGGGCTCCAGAATGTCTCTAGACATGGCCAGATGACAATGTTGAGAATACGGACTTGAAGTCTGAAATACCATCACAAGTGGAACAACGACATTCCTGTCTAAGACACCTAAATACATATTTAGAAAAACAGTGTCCTTGGCATAGACGCAGACCTGTGAAAGATGCATCCAGTTTGTATCACTGGATCACTAAATAGAACACTCAGCATCCCAGCCTGAAGCACCCTGTTTGGATGGTCTTGGCTGGGGCTACGGTTTCAGGGAGACCCTGGGTGGGGCCCTGCCTCACATCTGTGTAGTGGAGAAGGCGGGTCAAAGTGCTCCACGCGGCAACATGGGGAGGGCCTCCCCATGAACCCATTTCTGCTTCCTCCCCCAGAATCTGGAAGTTGCTTATGAACCCCATACCTGCCCA
Organism: Mustela putorius furo; assembly: GCF_011764305.1. Classification (NCBI taxonomy): domain Eukaryota; kingdom Metazoa; phylum Chordata; class Mammalia; order Carnivora; family Mustelidae; genus Mustela; species Mustela putorius. Next base: position 7,148,718 of record NW_025422045.1, on the reverse strand, counting down.
CCCCTCATCCAGGCCAGTTTTTCAGCTTCATCGGTTTGTACATCTGCCTCGACCTCAAGTGACAGGAAGAAAGCGCTGGTGGCTTGAAAAGAAGGGTTTATTCACCAATTCACTTATTCTTTCCACCTGCCCTGAACTTATTATTCTTGGTGGGCTGGTCCTGGGATTAGAGATAAGCATGACACAGCCCTGGCCTTCAACGGGTTGACAGCCAAGGGCCCAGCAGCCGTGTGAGCCAGCAATTACAGTGGAGCAAATTAAGTGCTGGTACACCAAGGCACTGGTGCTGTGGACACCAAGGGAGCACGAAAGGCCTCCGTTTGGGGGAGAGAGTGGCTGTCAGGCCTGCCTGAGGAGCTGATTCTTGAAAGACAAAGGAGCTAGGCTAGGAGTCTGTGGGAACGTTACTGTGGATGGGCAGATGCAATTAGGGCAGAGCAGGGCTTTCCATGGTGGACCACAGAGGTCTGAAGAGGGAGTGAGAGCACATGGCACAGAGACACAATCAGGTGTCGGCTGCCTAGTGTTGGAGGAGTGGTGATGGGAGACTCTTACTGCTGGGTCTCTGGTGTTTCAGCAAGTCTGTGGGAAGAGGTGCATCTGATGGCTTTGGTTCCAGACTATCATTTCAAGGATGTTTACATAGCAGATCATTTTATAGGCTAGAGGGGGTATCTCCCTGCAGGGCAGAGGGCAGATTTGTTTGCTGCCCAGTAAGATAAAGACAAGGTCTCCCTTGGGAGTAAAGTTGGGTGGGCTTGCCGATTGCCGCTCTAGAAGATTGGGATTTCCTAAACGGGGAGTTGCATGGCCATGATGCTGAGCAGTTGGCACGTGCAGGTGTCACCCAGCCCTCGTCGTGATGCCCTGTGGAACCGGGCTTGGCAAACAGGCGCAAATGTTGCTCCGCTACTGCTGTGAGTAATAAACTGTCCTTTCTCTCCAACTCAGGAGTCTTGTGTCTTTGCAATGAAGCTGTGGCAGCATAACTTGTTAGCTTGGGTGAAATTTTAGCTCTCCGCCCCCCTCCACTCCCTGCCCACGGACCTCAGATTTTTGACAGGTGGCAGTGGGGAAAGCCACGGTTGGAGGACGTGAGATCACAGCGGGCTTGAGGGCTGCACTGCAGATCTTGGGATAACTCTTAAAGCCTTGAGGAGCGACTGAAGACCTTTCAGCAAAGTAAAGTGCGAATGTGGTGTGCATTAGCGTGGAGAGGGGAGGGCTGTGGGGTAAGCCCAAAGAAACAGGGCCCGTGAGGGGCACAGATATGAGCTGTGGGTCTGAATAAAGGCTGTGCCAGTGGGGACACAGCAACACCAAGTCTGAAAGAATCTTGATATGACCCTTGACAGTACTTTTTCTGATGCAGAAGTCAATCCAGATAACTCATTCCATGCTTTTTGGTATCTCTTTAGACCTCTCATGCTGTGACGTTCCTGAAGCTCCTTGTAGGTCCCTCAGTTTGGGTTTGTCCAGGGGTTTCTCATGAGATTCAGGTTGTACATTTTGGCATGAACATCACAGAAGTAATGTGTCCCTGCTTGTGCATTTCATCAGGAGGCACTTGATGGCATTGTTGGTGATCATTTTGATCATGTAGTTAAGATAATGCCTGGTAGCTTTCTCCATTTCATTGTTATCATGTTTCCCTTTTATAAATCATACATAATCTGTGGGAAGATCCTTTGAGCCTGGATGTACAAAATTTGAATACTGATTGAATTTGATTGGTTTGATTTGATTGATTGAATACTATATACCAGTATCGTATTAATCACTAAATTTCCTGACTTGGAGAATTGTACTGTGATTATGTAAGAAAGTGTTCTTGTTCTCAGGAGACAGCCATCTAAGTATTTAAGTACCAGAGAGCATGATGTCTAACACTTTTTCTCAAAAGAGAGCCCTGACTTAATGATGGTTCAACCTAAAATTTTTCGGTTTTAGGATGGTGTGAAAGTGACACACATTCAGTAGACACTAGACATGGAATTGTGAGTTTGGGTCTTTTCCTTAGCTAGTGATACCTGGTGTAGAGGCAGTAACCCCAGCTCCCATGAGCCACCCCAACATGAGATAAACAACTGACATACTTATAACCATTCTTTATCCAGACAACCACTCTGTTTTTCAATTTCAGCACAGTACTCAACAGTTTACATGCGTTATTCAACAGGCTTTGTGTTAGATAATTTTGCCCAGTTGTAGGCTAGTATAAAGCATGCTTAAGGTAGGCAAGGCTAACCTGTGATGTTCAGAAAGTTAGATGCATTTTCAAATTACATGGTATTTGCAACTTACAATAGGTTTATTGGGACATTATCCCATCACAGGCTGAGGAAGAACTGTAATGACAATAATAATGTACGTATAGATGTATACATTGAGAGAGTAATAAAGCAGGTGTGACAAAATGTTAACAGCTAGTGTTTTAGGTGAAGAGTATATGGGAATTGATTGTGCTTTTCTTCTAACTTTTTCTGTACGTTAAAAAATTTTCAGAATAAGCTTTTCAAAAAGACACATAAAACTAAAATCATTATTTCCCTGTGCCCAGCAATGGGATCAAAGGAGAAGATTCGATTCTAGGTTTTGGTGTGGTACATCCATTGAGACAGAGAAACTCGAAGAAAGCGAGAGAAGTTTTGGAAGAAGGATGGTCAGAGAGGAAAAGATGGCAAGTTTGGTTGTTCTTTTTTAATCGTTTGTCTATCTGCCTCCCTCTGCAGCCATGTCTGGTTTCAGGAAGCCAAGGGCATCCAGTAGGGGCATCTAGAAGGCAGCAGTTCTGGAGCTCAGGAGGAAACTGGGTAGGGCAGAGGTAGACGGAACCACGGGAAGGCTGACATTAGGGGGCAGGGAGCTACCGGTAGTGGGAGAGGAAAGGTTTCAGAAACGGGGTGGTGGTGGACACGGGGGCCAAGGGCTGCAAGAAAAACAAGAACTGAAGAATCTGTTTGAATTCAGTGAGGCGTGGGCCTCAAGTCAGAGTCACAGAGCAGCGAGTCTGAATGGGAAGTAAAGAGGCACAAGCCAGCAGCTTAGGCAATTCTTGGAAGATGCTTGGTTGCAAAACAGAGGCGAGAGATCACAGTAAAAGCGAAAGGGGAGGTACTGATTCTATTAACAGACATCAGAAGTCCACAGCTAAATTCCTTGTGGGGATCACATTCAGCTTAGATATCCAGCATTGTCCCTGACCTACTGTCTAGCCCCGAATGCAGTCATGGTGGGTTACCCCCAGCCTCACACTTTTTTTTTTTTTAAATTTATTTAACAGACAGAGATCACAAGTAGGCGGAGAGGCAGGCAGAGAGAGGGGGAGAAGCAAGCTCCCTGCTGAGCAGAGGGCCCGATGCGGGGCTCGATCCCAGGACCCTGGGACCATGACCTGAGCTGAAGGCAAAGGCCTAACCCACTGAGCCACCCAGGCGCCCCCCAGCCTCACACTTTTTTTTTTTTAAGAGATTTTATTTATTTTTTTTATTTGTCAGAGAGAGAGAGAGACGGAGAGAGAGCGAGCATAGGCAGACAGAGTGGTAGGCAGAGACAGAAAGAGAAGCAGGCTCCCTGCCGAGCAAGGAGCCCCATGTGGGACTCGATCCCAGGATGCTGGGATCATGACCTGAGCCGAAGGCAGCTGCTTAACCAACTGAGCCACCCAGGTGCCTCCCAGCCTCACACTTTTAACAAAGACGAGCAACCCTCCTCTCTCAGCTAGAGGAGAAGGCTATATCAATGATTCAAAGCACTTGAGACATTTCCAGACCTCTTCTTGCCAGGGAAAGAGCCAGGCACAGAGGCAGCTTCTGCCCACATCATTTGCTCTCCCACCAACTTCCTTCTACTGCCAGAAAACATTGCCACACCACTTTGTATGGAATACGCCTCTAAATTAGCATTATGACGTGAGGGTTCCCCTTCTCATTTGGGAGCCTGTTACAAATAATAGCCTCGTTGACCCCTAGACCCATGTTTCCAGGAAACCAGGCTGAGACTTCTTCATCTTGCCTTCACGCTGGCTCTAGTCATGGACCTTTTTTTTTTTTTTAAGATTTTATTTATTTGAGAGAGAGAGAGCGAGCGAGCGAGAGAGCGTGTGTGCACTCACACACATGTGATGGAGGGGCAGAGGGAGAAGCAGGCAGGGAGCCCGATGTGAGTCCTGATCCAGGATCCAGGATCCAGGATCCTGGGATCATGGCCTGAGCTGATGGCAGACGCCTAACCACCTGAGCCTACCAGGTGCCCCGTAGTCACAGGCTCTTCTAAAACGCACACAGGTGAAACACTGCTGCTTGATTCTAGTCAACAACTATTTTACAGACTAACAGGGCAATTTAACCAGAGTCAAATATTTAATGATACAAATGGATAAACGAATGGTGCTATGTCCATACAAGGGGATAAGATTCAGCTATAAAAAGGAAGGAAGTACGGATGAACCATGAAAACACTGTACTATGTGAAAGATGCCAGACACAAAAGCTGCATATTGATTCCGCTGACATGAAATGTACAGAGCAGGCGAATCCATGGAGACAGAAAGTAGATGAGTGGTTACCAGAGGTTGAGGGGAGGAGGGGCATGGGGACTGAGGTTGGGTTTTCCCTGTGGGGTGGTGAAAACGTTTTGGAGCTAAAGAGTGGTGACGGTTACCCACCTCTGTGAACACACCAAATGTCACTGGTGGTAGATTTATATTATATATATTTTACCACAAGAAAACATCGATTAATTAAAAATGTAAAAAGCAATCTTACCTTGGCGAGGGAGGGTAAAAGCTCTGGCTCTGACGTCAAGGCCTTTGATCTGAGGAGGGCTTTTCATCAGCTCTTCTCTTCTGTGGCTTCAGGTTAGAATCACCTGGACAGCTTTTTAAGGCTTCCTGTGTGTTGACCCCACCCAAGACCAATTAAACCAGATCTCAGGGGCTGGGCCGGAGGCAAACTTTAAAGCCCTCAGAGATGCTAGAGTAGGTCCAGAGTTAAGAAATACCACTCTAGGGGCGCCTGGGTGGCTCAGTGGGTTAAAGTCTCTGCCTTCGGCTCAGGTCATGATCCCAGGGTCCTGGGATTGAGCCCCGCATCGGGCCCTCTGCTCAGCAGGGAGCCTGCTTCCTCCTCTCTCTGACTGCCTCTCTGCCTACTTGTAATCTCTGTCTGTCAAATAAATAAATAAAATTAAAAAAAAAATACCACTCTACACCAGCAGTTTTCAAAGTGTGGTCCCCAGACCAGCAGCATCACCTGGGAACTTGGTAGAAATGCAGAGTCTGGGGCTCCACCCCAAACCTGCCCAATCAGAAGCTGTGGGAGCAGGGCTCGGCAGTCTGTTTAACAAGCCCTCCAAGAGATTCTGATGCTCACTCACGTTTGACAACTGCTCTGAGATTGGACTCAAGAAGAAATTAAGGAGAGCTTTCCTCAACTAGTGAGGGTTTACTGAGCATCTACTGTAATTTTGGTTCTGTGATAGGTGTGCAAATATGGAGACCTACCTCAGCTCTCCTTAAACATCTACTAGGTGGGGTTCTAGGAAAAGAAATTGTACATTAAAATGAGAGAAGTCTTTTTAGGGAAAAATTGTATCCCATTATATGTCTGTACATTTTGTTTATCTGTTCATGTGGACTTGGGGTATTTCCACCCTTTGGCAACTGGGAATAATGCTGCTGTGAATACTGATGTCCACGTATGTGCTTGAGTTCCTGATTTCAGTTCTTTTTGAGTATCTACCTAGGAATAGAATTGCTGATCGTATGGTAATTCTAACTTTTTAAGGAGCTACCACGCTATTTTCCACATTGGCCGCATCATTTCACATTCCCACTGGTGACGTACACTTGGGGTGATGGAAACAGATCTGGAAATGGATAGTGGTGATGGTTGCAGAGCAGTGTGAATGTACTTAATGGCACGAATTCACTAAGAAATTGTTACAATGTAAACTTTGTGTATATTTTACCATACTAAAAAAAATTTTTAAATGAACTGAGCCATAAAAACAGTTTGAGAAAAGGAAGTTATGTTCCTAATAACATTGAATAATTACCTCAAACACATGTTTCCAGAATTACACATCTAATAGTACATTAAAAAGATGATGTCTGCAGGCTTTTCTATTCAGAGATGCTTGAACATGGAGAAGAATATTTTTAATATTCTTTTTAAAGAGGGTGGAACAGGACATCTGGCTTGAATGTGGACTTCACAGTTTTACACCACGATTCATTTGTGAATGAGTCAAGGAAGACCGAAGGGAAGATCGTGGGTTGAGCATTGACCAGTAACTGGAGCCTGCCCAGATTTCATCACTGGGCTGAGGCTATTCCCAATGTAGCAACTTGTTTAACTTACTGGTTAGTCGCAGCTGTTGCTCAAGAACCATTTGTGGGACACTAGAGTTTGCCAGGCTCTGGGGTAGGAGTCAGGGACCCAAGAGTGAGAGAGGCAAGCTGAAAGCCAAGTGCAGTATTCTCAGGCTCCAGGAGGAGCAGCATCACCTGGGGGCTTGATGACAGCCACTGGGTGCCCGAGGAGTGCCTGATTCAGGTGTGGGTTGGGGCCAAAAATCTGCATTGCTAATGAGCTCTTAGGTGACCAGGATGGTGGTGGTGATGATGATGATGATGATGCTTGCCCAGGGACTACGCTTTGGGAACCACTGGTCTCCTGGGGTAGGAAGATACAGAGTATTAACAACACAGTGTAGGTGTTGTTAGGAAAAGAGAAATACACAGAGGAGAGGGACAGTTTGTCCTGCTTTAGGGGGTGAGATGGGCAGGGAGAGGTATCTGCCCTTGGACCTCTCCTCTCCCTCACAACCCTAGCATTACTGGGGAGGGGAGTGCCTCCAGATTACTGGGGAGGGGAAAGGGCTTCTGAGGGCTAACAGAGAACTGAGCTGGTGGCCAGTCTTACAGCTCACCTCTTCCTCACAATCCCACCCCTCCCCCGAAATGGCTAAACCAGAAATGATCCCCAAACCCTGCTTCACCCCAATGTCAGCCCCTCCTCTCAAGCTGGCCCAAACACGAACTGAAATAACAAAGTGGAGAGTCTCACATAGAGTAAATATGAAAGCATCTTTAGAAAACTTCCCCTTGGGCGCCTGGGTGGCTCAGTGGGTTAAGCCGCTGCCTTCGGCTCAGGTCATGATCTCAGGGTCCTGGTATCGAGTCCCGCATCGGGCTCTCTGCTCAGCAGGGAGCCTGCTTCCCTCTCTCTCTCTCTGCCTCTCCATCTACTTGTGATTTCTCTCTGTCAAATAAATAAATAAAATCTTAAGAAAAAAAAGAAAACTTCCCCTTATGGGGCGCCTGGGTGGCTTAGTTTGTTAGGTGACTGCCTTCAGCTCAGGTCATGATCCCAGGGTCCTGGGATCAAGCCCCACATTGGGCTCCCAGCTCAGCGGGGAGCCTGCTTCTCCCTCTACCACTCTCCTGCTTGTATTCCCTCTCTCTCTGTCAAATAAAATCTTAAAAAAGAAGAAGAAGAAGAAGAAGAAAACTTTCCCTTTTGTATTAACCTGTAGCATAAAATCCAAGAAAGCAGAATGGCCTTTAGCAATCTCCCTTTAAGCTTTGTAAATAACAAGTAACCCTGACTCTCTAGCCCCTGACTCACTGCATTGTCTCTGACTCATTTGCAACATTAACAAAGGAAAATGTCAGTTTGATTCCTTGGCCTCCACTTGTTTATAATAAAATCAAAAGACCTCTTCCATCAATCATTAACCCACACCCCGCTAGCCTCCTTTCCTCCTGGACAGGATCCTGGTCTTTATGGCCATGCCTCTCCACTTGACCGGCAGGAAAACAGGCAGAATTGGCAGAATGTGGCCTTGTGCAGTGGGGACAGAACCCAGCCAGGTGGACTCTGCGGGAACTCGATTCTACTGATAGGCTGAATCCCCTGGACTTCTATGAGAAGCTGTGTCTTTTAATCAACTTCGGAAGTAAACTGCAGGAGCTATAAAGTATATATTAAACTTTTTATTAAGACTTTATTTATTTATTTGACACAGAGAGAGAGATGATCACAAGTAGGCAGAGAGGCAGGCAGAGAGAGAGGAAGGGAAGCAGGCTCCCCGCCAAGCAGAGAGCCCAATGCAGGGCTCGATCTCAGGGTCCTGAGATCATGACCTGAGCTGAAGGCAGAGGCTTAACCCTCTGAGCCACCCAGATGCCCCGATATTAAACATATTTTTAAACTTGGCTTCCACATCCCAAAAATAGCCTGAGGACGTGTGGTTTCAATATGGATTTAGAGGGGTCCTAAGGCTGCCTTCCCCTCTGAATGGGGTCCTGGGGCTTAGCTGTGTTCTGGGTGGCTCTAGGCACAGGACCGTGACTGGTGGCCCTCAGGGAAATAAATGTATCAGCCCCCTGAAAGGAGGACCTTTCTAACAGAGGAGTGTATGTGAGCAGATGATGCCGGGTGATTCTCTCTGCCTTGTCATAGGGCGATGCCCAGCTGGGGAAAGGGGAAGCCAGATGAATCCTCGGTTCTTTCTGAGTTGAAACATCACATGCATATAAAATACATAAGCTCTTTGCTGCAGCAAGGCCTCTAAACTTGCTATGCCCCGTCTCTGGAATGCCATTCCTCTGGTTTTGCTTATGGTTGGCTCAGTCCCATTCCTTAAGTCTTAGTTTTAATGGCACCTCCTCCAAGAAGCCTTCCTGTAGCATCTGGTCCATAATGATCCTTCTGTTTTCTCCATCCTCATCCTCGCTTATTTCCTTCACAGCACTGATTGCAGACTGGAATAATTTTAGTTACGTATTGGTTTGTTTCTTTGCAATTTATTGCCTGTCTCTTCCACTGGGATGTAAGCTGCATGAGGACAGAGACCAGATCTGTTTTGTTCCCCTAGCACATCTTCAGTGCCTAATACAGTGCCTGGCATTTGTTGAAGAAATGAATGAATGAACTTCCAAATTAAGCAGCATTCCAAGGAAGAGTATTTAGTCAACATCTGAGTATGCATTTTTAATGACAAATGTAATCCATTTCCCTAAATGTGTTTTCAAGTTTTACACACAATCTGTCATCGCTTCCATTTAAATATACTCGCTGGGACAAGGTCCATTTTTATTATACAGTCAGATCCCCTTAGAAAACAAACTTTGGGAGGCTAACCAAAAGCTCTTATTGGACTGAAACTTTGACTGTTGATCGAGAAAAAAGTGTGTCAACATTCAGAATATGTAAACCTTGCCATGAGAGTATTTTCCGGTGGGGCAGGTTTTGGTCTAACGGTGTGTTCTGAGGCAGCTGTCTGCACACATTCATATGGACACAGGCAAGAGGGTACCTCAGAGAATGTGACCACAGGGAGAGGTCAGGGGCAACAGCAGATCTGAGGGACCGACTCAGAAAGGCCCAAAAAGACAAACCTCAAAATAGGATAACCACAAATGCGCTTTTGTGTGTGTCCAGACTCATCAGATAGGGTCCAAATTACAAACAATATTTTTATTGAAGTGTTAATTATTCTTGAGCACAGAGGATGTACAGTCGGTGAGAAAGCATGGCCAGTGGGAAACTAGCAGTTATTAGGTAGTTCTTGTATTCTAAGGAGCTCTCTGTGCTTTTATGATTACAATGCATGTACCAGGTGTATAAGAAATCACTCAACTCATAAAAGTTTTTTACTTATCCCTATACCATGTCTGCAAACAGGTTAAAAGATAATAAAACGATCCTGCATTTTCTTGCATCAATGATTATTTGCCTGGGGCAGTAGTAAGTTTGTACCTATATTTGTACAGAGTAAACACACCAGTACCGGGGAGTGATGAAAGCCGGGCCTGTAGACAGAGAGAAGCCAGGAGCCATACTAGCCAGTCCCAATACATGGACCTTCTCTGGACCCTGATTCTAATAAACCGTTCAACGAGTTTATGAGACAACTGGGGAAACCAGAACACTCACTGGATATTTGAGGACATTAAGAAATTACTGCCAACAGTTTTTAAGAAGTGAAAATCGTATTGTAGTTATTTTTCAAGACCTCTTATCCTTAGATAAGCATCCACAGATTTGCATTAACATAATCCAGTGGAGGAGGAGAGATAACACTAAACTCATTGTGGGTAGATAGATGGGTACATGGGGCCACTATATGATACTCGTTACTTTTTAAATTTTTAATTTAATTATTTTTTTAGAGAGAGGGGACGAGGGGCAGAGGGAGAGGGATAAAGAGAATCTTAAGTAGGCTCCAAGCTGGGAGCCCAGTGTGGGCCTTGATCTGACCACCCTGAGATCATGACCTGAGTCCAAATCAAGATTCAGACACTTAACCAACTGAGCCACCCAGATGCCCCCATACTCTTTACTTTTGTACCTACTTTGAAATTTTCTGTAACTAAAATTTAAAAACAAGACACATAATATATTGGGGCACCTGGGTAGCTCAGCTGGTTGTGTCTGCCTTCAGCTCAGGATCATCTCAGGGTCTTGGGATTGAGCCCCACACTGGGCTCCCTGCTCAGTGGGGAGTCTCCTTCTCACTTTCCCTTGGACTCCCTACTGCTTGAGCTCTCTCTTGCTCTCTCTCTCAAATAAATAAACAAAATCTTAAAGAAAAAAAAAACACAAGATGTTTTAAGAAAGTAGTGAAATATAAGTTTATTTTAAAAAAATCACATTGACGTTTTTAAGCTTATTGGTACACTTTAGTGCATTGTGGAATATGGAAAACCAGATGGCTTTGTCTTCCCATAGCCAATCCTCTCTGATCAGGTTCATAGGCCTATTGAATTCCGGATTTCTTTTTTTTTCCCCCTAAAGATTTTATTTATTTATTTGACAAAGTTCACAAGTAGGTAGAGAGGTAGGCAGAGAGAGAGAGGGGGAAGCAGGCTCCCTGCCAATGCGGGGCTTGATCCCAGGACCCTGGGATCGTGACCTGAGCTGAGGGCAGAGGCTTAACCCACCAAGCCACCCAGGTGTCCTAGTTCCTGGATTTCTGACTGGGATTTTACTTCCTGGGCCTCATTTCCAGGCAGGCTTCAGTGTTCTGCTTGATCCATATGATGAACATTCATTGAGTGCCTCACTCAATAGCCCAGAGTTAATTTCTGCCTCTGCTGGCTGAACCTTCCCCAGCCCGCTGTTTTCTCAGGGCCACACTCCGTCCATAGGCTTTTCTTTCTCCGGGATCCAACCCTTCCTCTCTCTTTCCCTTTCCCTTCTGTATGGAAGTATGCTGAATTCTATCCGTTAAGAACAAATCCCTCCTTGTTATCCTCACCTTCCTATAACCACATGCACACATCCACACACTTCTCTCATCCCTTTATGTCTTGATTTCTGAAACTAGCTTAAGAAACCCTCCAAATCAATTTCTTAAGTGTTGCATAAGGGCCACAATGTCAGACATGTGGGAGGGATCTGACAAAAAGCTCTAGTCCCCCAAAGGACTTTGAAAGCTGCAGACAGAGTTCTAGTCTGGAGCAGGTTGAGGGGCTGGTCTGGAGACAGCGGTCATGCACTTGGCTTAAGGAAGCATTCCCATCACTGTACTGCCGTACAGCAGGCTGGCTAAGGAGTCCGTGGCAAGGAGAAAGCGCTGGAGTAGCTTTGGCAGGACTTGAGATGGACTTCAAGTGTGGACAAGATTTGGAAAGGAGAAGGGGAAAGAGGGCAGCATTTGAAGCCTTAAGAACATTTGTGAAGGTTGAGTTCACAGCGTGTTCTGAGGGTAGGGAAGCCGGGCTGACCATGGTGGCTGACTGGGAAGAGTCTGAAGGCCATCGAAGGCCTTCACCGGCTGAGGTGCTTCAGGGCATGAAAGATGGCTACTACCCCGCTCGGCTTCGTTGGGTGGGGAGGGCATGCTTTGGAGAAAGGGAGGGGCAGGGTGGGGCTGTGCCTGGAAGCAGGGTGACATCTGGTTAAACTTGGTCTCAACAAGAAAGAAGCCTGGCGGTGAATTTAGGAAAGGCGATGAGGCAGGGACTCTGCAGGAAGCCTGCGTGGTATGACAAGACAAGGGCAGGTCCTGGGGTAGTAGAGGTGGTGATGATAACAGAAACGTGGGACTCCATGACCGAGTGAGGACAACTGGAGCCAACCTGGCTCTGAGATTATGAGCCTTGGAAGAAGGAGGGGCCGGGGGGCAGTGGTTCTCTGATGAGGCATCACGCCACCAAATTGAGATCTAGGCTGTAACACGTCAACTAACTGCAATATACGGACCTCACTAGAATCCTGAAGGTTACAAATAAACCATTACAAAGTGATGAGATAATTGGAGAACTGAATTCCAACGAGATTTGATAACCTTAAGAAATTGTTAACTTTTTAAGTGTGATAATGGTAAGGTGGGTTCAAGAGTCCTTATGTTTTAGAGGCACGTACTGAAGTATGTACAGATGGAAATGATTTGGGTTTGTTTCAGGATTATCCAGGGATAGGGGAGAGTGGGTACGATACAAATGAGGCTGATTTGTTTCTGCCGGTGGTTAGTTGTTGAAACTGGGGGATGTGGAGGTTCATTTTGCTGTTCTCTCTGCTGTTGTATGTATTTGAAATTTTCCAGGACAAAAAATTCTTGTCCTTGGATAATGTGGATCCTGTACCCTCAGAATTCCCAATCGGAGATCACAAGAGGCATTTTAAGCTAGGCCATGTTAATCTCCTGTCACATTTCAAAACAGAAGTTTGGCCCAACTCTGTTTTGCCTAAAGCTGGAAAGAAACAAGGCTTTGACTTTGCTTGGAAAAACAAAACCGGGAGATACACATGATCTCCTTTATCGGGATCATGTGAGGAATCCAATTAACTGAAAAGGCAAAGTCAAAACTGAGAAAAGTGGAGTGTTTATGGTAGCTGGAAATGAATGCCTCTTATGGAAGAATCAGTCCCAAGTGAGGTTTCCTGGCACCAGGGCACTTGGCATAAGTGTGAAAGTTGAGACCAAGTTGAAAAGCCACAGTCTGGGCTGTGGTTGCCTGCAAAAGGCCAGCGTTACTTTGGCAACAAGTCACACATCCCCCAGGCAGAGGCTAGGGGTGGGGGGGTCGAAAGATGTCTCCTGACAACACCCCGATACTGCTTCCCTGGTGCCCACCCTCATGGCACCACATACCCCTCCCTCTCACTCACAAGCCACGAGGATGGGAGGCTGCTCTGACAAGGTCCCCAACCATGCAAGAAGGGGACACTGGCTATCATGCTGGTGGTGGAGGGGGTTCCTATGAACTGCTATGAAGCCCCATACTTGGCAGGTCATCTCCCAGGCCACAGGGGAGTAAACCAGATTTCTTTCTCACTGACTGCTCCCAAACAGAACACATCCTCATGCAGGCAAATTAGGAAGCTAGGAAGGTAAATTTTGAACCTGAGCAAGTGACCTAAGTTTTCTTTTTTGATGAGAAAAAAAGTGATATGGGGTGGTTGGGAAACTAGGGGGATTAATAAAGTGGCATGTGTCCCTGGAGAGGAACAAGCAGACAATTAGCATCAGAATACGGCCCTGTAAACAGGTAAGGGCCTGCTCCGTGCCAGGCATCATGGGAGAGGCAGGGGTGAAGGTAACATTGCCTTCAGGGAGAGCACGGGGGACGGAGGACACAGGCCATGCCCCAGATCTCCTGGATAAATACTAACACAGGAGGCCGTGGAGGCTCTGTGACCCAGGGAGGTTAACTCTGTAACTAAGCCAAGGCCTAATTAGGGCAAATCATTTAATCTCAGTGCTTCATCTATAATGGTGGGGAAGCCAGGCTGACCATGGTGGCTGACCCGGAAGGGTCTGAAGGCCACTGAAGGCCTTCACAGGCTGAGGTGCTTCAGGCCATGAAAGCCTGAATGCACCATCTATAATGGTGCAATTTTTACCTTGCTGATACTATAGAGTTGTAAGGGCCCAAACTACTACAAATAATGATAATAAAGCAGGAGTAGTAGAAAAGGCTTTTTAGATCCTGTTGCCGGTAAAGGGCTGTGGCTAGTGATCAAAGACAAGCGCCCCCTGGTGACGGCAGCTAACACTGCGGCAGCTTCCTGAGGTGGGTGGCTTGCGCGCCCTGGGAGAAGCAGTGCCCTGTGCTCTCAGTCCCACAGCCCCTTCCCAACAGGCACTTTGTCACATGCCCGGGAGCTAGCTGCCTTGGCATGAGCAGCTCTCTCCAAGTTGTTCAAACTTGCCTGATACAGAGGGTGGAGGCGCTTAGTCCTAGTAATCTCCATCCATCTCGGAGCTCAGAGCCAGAACGGAACTTCCCGAACACAGTGTTCAATTCTCTCATTTGAATGAAGGGTAAAGGAGACTCAGGCAGGGAATGTGACTTGCTCAAGGTCACTCACTGAGGTGGTGGGATGGCTGGTGCTGAAATCTTGTTTTCTGGACTCTTCTGGTCCAACATAACTGCTTCTCTTTCTGAAGGAGGTTTTGCCAACACTGGCTCAGTTGCCTTTTATATCCCTAGCCTTTCCTGCTCCCAAATACCCAATTTAGTGTCAGTTCCAATAAAGAGTATTTAGGGCACAATGAAAAAGAAAAATTCCTCCTGATAACCTTTTCCTAAGCTCTCTGTTCTGTAGGATCTTTTATTCTTTGGCAAAGTGTTTACCAAATGTCTGTTATTCATGTGGCCCTAATCACAATGTGAGCTCACAGGGATCAAAATGAGATGTTCCTATCCCCAAAGAGCTCTTGGTTTAGTTAGCACCAGAATGCTCTCTTCATGAAACCTTTTGGAACCTCTGTTCTGGGAAGAGAAAGTCCTTCTAACCCAGTTCCCTTTAGTCATGCATCCGAGGAGAAATCATTTTATTGCTGTACCTCGCGAGTTTTTCCATTCCTGCATGGCTGGCAGCTTCTGCCACCTTGTGGGTCCCTGTGGGTCCAAATGCCACTGTGAGCAGAAAAAAGGCTGGCAGCCTCACTAGAAGGCTTGTTCCTGGTATCTGTGCTCTTGCTGACCTGAGGGTTTGTGTGATGCCTCAGGATTGCTCCCTCTCGGCTTCCTGCTGTCCCTAAGGAATTTGTTTTTGTTTTTGTTTTTTAAAGATTTTATTTATTTATTTGACAGACAGAGATCACAAGTAGGCAGAGAGGCAGGCAGAGAGAGAGGAATGGAAGCAGGCTCCCTGCCGAGCAGAGAGCCCCATGCGGGGCTCGATCCCAGGACCCTGAGACCATGACCTGAGCTGAAGGCAGAGGCTTAACCCACTGAGCCACCCAGGCGCCCCAGGAATTTGGTTTTGTCCTTAGCTGAGTAATGGTCTTACTTTGATGTCCTCCAGGCTCCCTCTCCCTCTGCCATCTTGGTGTAGTTGAACTGCTTTGAATCCAGGGCTCTGAGGTCTTAAAAATTAAAATACAGCTCAGCGAAGACCCTGACCGACATGGGCAAGTGAGAAAACTGGTGTCCAGTGAAAGGTTGGACAGGACATTTTGAAATCCTTTCAAGTTCTAACATTTCCAAGAAGGTATATCCAAAGGTTGAAAGCCTGAAAAATTAGTAGGGTTCTACTGTGCATGTCCAGACCTCGGATCAACTTCTCATAGCATTTTATATGAACCTGGACACCAAGTTTTTCTTCTGACTCTCCTTACTCTCAGATGAAGCCCCCTAGTTAGAGAACAAGGGGTAAGGAGCCAGGATTCTGTGAGGCCAGTGTATTGTGAAATAGTGCTGCTGTCTATGGATGGGGTCCCAGAAGAAGTGGTGTTCATTTCCTCTCTGCTTCAGTTACTGTCATTCCTGGTGCTGAAATACTGATGGACCCCAGATGGTAAAACTTGGGTCCCAACTCGGAGAGAGCCCACAGGGCACCATGGCTCTACCCTAACGAGCCATGACATGCTAATTATTTGCTTTTCTGGAGAAACCTCCGACTGAAAATCCATTTAATTACCACAGGAGATAATCTTTTAAACACAGATTTACATTCTTTAAAGATTCTTTTCCCTGTGGGAGTGAGAAAGTTTATCTGAACATGGGGTTGGATTGTTTATTGCCATTTCCAGAGGAAGAACAATTACCCGGTAGTTAGCAAGAAGCCTGAGCCCTGGAGGATTTATTTTTTTAAGTCTCTTCCTGCTCTCTGGTAGTTTGGCATTAGTTCCTAGTATTGTCACACTCTCTCAGTATAAACTTTGCACTTAGCTCTGTGATTCCAGCCATATAATTACTTGATATATTTTAAAAATATTTTATTTATTTATTTGACAGAGAGAGATCACAAGTAGGCAGAGAGGCAGGCAGAGAGAGGAAGGGAAGCAGGCTCCCTGCTGAGCAGAGAGCCCGATGCGGGACTCGATCCCAGGACCCTGAGATCATGACCTGAGCCGGAGGCAGAAGCTTAACCCACTGAGCCACCCAGGCACCTCAGTTACTTGATATTTTTCAAGCATCCCTAACAGGTGGGGTTTTATACTTTCTCTAGATGTGGGTATGTCAATGTCCTCCAGGGTTTCCTACTAGGAAGATCATACCTATAACTCCACTGACCCCAGAGACCTCCCTGGAGCTGTGGCCAATTTTTCCAGCCTGAAGCATCCCAGAGGATTCAAGTTTGGGCAAGCAGGGGCCCTGTTGCTGTGTTCAACTTGGTGGCCCCAAGACTGAGTAGTTCCTGCTCATAATAGGTGCTCCATAAACAGATGCAAAATTGTTGAAAATCAGTAGGTCTTCATGTGGAGAAGATATGTACTGTGTCAAAATATGAACAATGTAAAATTCAAATGGAGCTTGGTGGGCCCTAGTCCTTGGCATGGGGTCTTCTCTAGTCTTTTCCCCTTATCACTTTAAGAGCAAGTGAGCAGTAAGCTGAGCTCTCTGGGCCTTGAAGAATATCCCTCTGGGGATGAAGAGGAGAAAAGCAGTGGATCCTATTGAACACAGAATTAGAAAGGGAGGAAAGAACATTTGTGGAAAACCGACTAAACTTTGTGCTTGAATCTCCCCTTCCAGGTCCCGATGGGGAAAAGAGCTGGTCCAAGAAGTACCCGGCATGTGGGGGTATGCTACAGTCCCCAATAGACCTGCACAGTGACATTCTCCAGTATGACGCCAGCCTTGTGCCCCTGGGGTTCCAAGGCTACAATGTTTCTGACAACGAGCAGTTTATCCTGACCAACGACGGCCATTCAGGTGAGAAAGAGATCTCTGCGATCTGCAAGGGGATGTCCGAGCATCCTCAGCTCCTTGGCCTGCTCTCTTCCATCGGCAGGGATGCGGCTCCGTGGATGTATCCAGGAGAAGGGGAGGGGGCAGCGGGTCCAGGGGAGCCCAGGGATGCCTGGACCATTCAGGAGATGCCGGGGGCTACTCTGCCAGGCCAGCACCTCTCAGAAGAAGCACATCTCTTGGGAGGGGGGAGGGGACAGGCCTGAGCCCATTGGTCCCTTGGCTCAAATACTCCAGGAGCCATGCAATTCATTGTGGGGTCCCCCAGGCTCTGGAGTCAGACAAACATGGATTTGAATCCTGGCTTGACTCCTAACTTAGAAGTCATGAGACTCTGGGTAAGAATATTAACCTCCTTGAGTTTTTGTCTGGAAAATGGGCATATTGATGTGTATTGTGAAGACTAGAGATTACGTATGTTGGGATCTGGAATATGGTAGATGCCTCATAAATAGTCATTTTTATTGTTATTGTTATATTCTATGGCTTGGCAGATACTTCATTAACTTCTTTCTTCATAGATGGGTGTGTAATACAGGGAGGGAAAGAAAACACCCACCCGTTGGTCTAGTGTTCACGCTCCTGCTATCCTTTTCCCAGGGGAGCCAAGAAGGTGTTGGCGCTGCTAGAATTGGTTTAGGGAAATGGGGCCGTTCTCAGAAGAGCCCAAGTTTCTGATCCTCAGGCTGTGTCTCTCTGCTCGCTGAGTCCACCTGCCTCCTGTCTGGGCCCAGGCGGGTATTGCCTCCCTCACTGCTCTCAGGCAGTGCTCAGCGGGCCAGGGCTCTGAAGGCTCCACTCCCCACAGTGAGGCTGAACCTGACCCCGGACATGCACCTCCAGGGCCTCCGGTCCCGCTACACTGCCACACAGCTGCACCTGCATTGGGGGAACCAGAATGACCCGCACGGCTCCGAGCACACTGTCGGTGGGAAGCACTTTGCCGCAGAGGTGAGTGCGGCCACGTGGCTGGCAGAGGCTGCCTGGCGGTGGGTGGTCTGGCACCCTTCCACCTGGATGGTGGACAGGTAAGATCGGAGCACAAGCAGGGGCTGCCTTTAGGCTCGCCACGCCCACGCCTGGCGCTGTCAACAGCACAGGAAGGTAGAGCCACTCTGGCCACCTGCAGCTCATTTGCGGTGTCCTGGTCCCCTTCCTCTCCTCAACACACAGAGTTTGTCTCTCTGCCGCTTACTGAACGATACTGCTCAGAAGGCAGTGCTCCCAGGAGGGCAGAGGGATGCACATACCCCTTTTCTAGACATTGCCTTTCTGCTTGCACAGATCAAGATCCCACCAGCTTGTCTGGCTGATGTAGGTCATCCCAGACACATAATAGCATCTTGACTATGGTATCTGTGTGCTCCAGTACCACGGAGCCACCTATGGCCAAGGGCCAAACCTGTTAGAAGTGTGAGGTACACCAGTCAATGGAAAAACAGTGGATAACCCCGGTTATAAGGGTCTGATCAGTGTAATACCCCTTAGAGATCACAAGGTATCATCAACTGGGGCAGCCTCTTACCCTAGACTTGAGTTAGGATCTGAGAATATGCATCAGGAAGCCCATTCTATATACTATTTTGTATGTATCCCACTGCTGGATCATACTGGGCTAATTGCTCCTGCAGACTTCTCAGTCTTTCTTCACATGCCATGATGTTTGCATAGGCCTTTCCCTTCCCAGCTTTCCTTTCCCCTGGGCATGGGTGATGCTTGGAACCTTGGGACCCAGGGTTACTCTTCTACTTGGCCACAAGCCGAGGGATGGCTGGACATCAGTGCAGTGACAGACTCGACCAGGATAGTTTGGGAGGTGAGCACAGCACTGTGTTATGTCATGTCATCCTGCGGCACTGACCCAAAAGGCCACACGAAAACAGGAGGAGTGGAGCGTTGTGCCTGCCCCACAGGTGTGCAGGGGGGGACGCAGGGTGCTTGATTTGCTCCATTTCAGAGCTCCCAAGGGATAGAACTTGGGCCTATGGTTTTGAACATTTACAGGACAATAAATATAAGTTGGTAAAAGCTACTGATCAGCCAGGTAAATAATGACATGACCATTCTCTCTTCTTTACTGCTAAATTGCTTAATGTCTCAGGCTAATTATAGGTCGAGTTACAAGTGTGGAGGGGCTATAATTCCGGCCCAATAGGATGGCACTCTTGGAGGTGCACGTACTTCAACCAGACCCATCTCTGACCCTCCAGGACTGCAATTTCTTTCAGGCTAATTGCAATGTGGAGGCTTCTACTTACCTATAGGGAATAAAGAAGGAGTTAGGGTGTAGGCTGGGAGAGTTTGGGCATTTAAAAATATTTCTAGTTAGTGTATTTTCTGCTCATAAGCCACATCCATCACCATGGGCTTGGTGAAGGTGGACCATACATGTCTATAATAGGGAAAATACATCAAGGTGACCCCAAAGTGGCAGATTCTCTGTGGAGTGTCCCTGAAAGTGTAGCAGTTCTTCTGGATTGAGTCCTATAAAGAAGACTCTCTTAATCTTGGCAGGGAATTCTGTTCTGTCTGTGCTAGTCTTCACCTCCTCTTCATTTAATCTGAACACAGTAAGAAAAGTGGTGAAACAGACCATGAGCACAAAGGGCAGCTATAGAGATAAGGGTATAGGACCTTCAGAGGTTTAGCCATAAAAAGGTCTCCATTTCTCAAAGCTGGGCCAAGCTTACATGGTATGGGCAACATGACAGTCTGTATCCTTCACGGGGAAAGATGGTAAAGTAAGAGTTCCTAAGAAATCTTAATAGAAGACTACTTAAAAGAAAAAACAATTTTGTATAGTTTTTAAAAATTAGAAAGGGTCATTTAAATTTGAAGAACATTGAGCTGTATTCAGTAAAATATGCTTGAATTCTATTTACAAACACAGAAGACAGAAAAAGATGAAGAAAAGGAAAAGAGAGAAAATCTCAATGTGTTATAGTCCCAAGAGGCAAAGAATCAACAAAAATGTGTATCATATATATATAGACCTACCTACTAATACAATTTTTTGGAGGATAGGTGACACTACCTTTTGGATTAAAAATTAGGTTAAACATCATCAGAATATGTTATAACAATGTCTTAATACTTAGACTTTTAAATTTAAGATTTCTTGGGAAGTTCTCTTTTCCTCACTTTAATAATGACAAGTAATTCCTGCTTTGAAAAAAATGAGCTTAGAATTTCATTTTCCCAAGAAATTTAAGATTTCTTAGGAAGTTCTCTTTTCCTCACTTTAATAATGACAAGTAATTCCTGCTTTGAAAAAAATGAGCTTAGAATTTCATTTTTTAAAATTTCATATTCAGGGAGTAACATTCTTGTTTTCTGCTATCTTAAAATACGGCTGATTAAATCTGTGTAAAACCCATGCTGTGATTTTTTTTTTTCCACCTGTGGGATAAACAGGAGTCCTACTCTGGATACAGTTATAATAAGTTACCACTGGAGGTTTCCTGCCTCAGCCACTACTACTTCCAGATCAAATGCAGAGAGGCCAGGCTGAGGCTGGAACAGGCTACATGAGACTCTTTTCCCATAGGCTCCAGAATAAGTTGAAAAAAAAAAAAAAAATCAGAGGGGGCGCCTGAGTGGCTCGGTTGGTTAAACGTCTCTTGATTTCAGCCTAAGGTCATGAACTCAGGGTCTTGAGATTGAGCCCTATATCTGGCTCTGTGCTGGATGTAGAGCCTGCTTAAGATTCTCTCTTTCCCTCTCTCTTTGCCTCTCCTCCCCATCTCTCTCCCACACTAAAAAAAAAAAAAGAGAGAGAGAGAGAGAGAGAAAAGGAAGGGAGGGAAGAAGAGAGGAAGGGAGGAAAGGAAGGAAGGAAGGAAGACTGAAAAGAGAAGTCCTCCAAAGAACCCAAGCTTTTTTGTGGCTAGTAGAAAAACCCATTCATTCAATATCTGTTGTATACCTGGTACTTTCCAAGCACATATCAGACACGAACACAATGAGTGAATAAGATGGACAGTGTGCCTTGGTAGAGTTTTTGGTCTCGAGGACTAAGAGAAAAAGGAAAACTGGGGAGGCCATGAAGGAAAGGTCTGAGAGGCCTGATCTACCTGGGGCAGGGGTAGAGGGGTTCTGTCCTCCCCACTGGATTGGAGTCTCCTGCGAAGTCAAGGGTTCTCAGGAGTCGTCCATCCCCTGTGAGCGGCTTTTCTTCCACTGCAGCTGCATATCGTCCACTATAACTCAGACCTGTACCCCAACGCCAGCAGCGCCAGTAACAAGTCAGAGGGCCTCGCCGTCCTAGCTGTTCTCATAGAGGTAAGGTGTTTAAAGGGATTTTATGTGAAATTTGAAGCCAGGAGGATATCAGACTCAGCATTTGGTCCATGAATTCCTGTCTGTTGGATGTGTATGGCCCACTCTCGTTGGCCGTGTCTTGCCTCTAGAGATGGAGGTATTCCCCCATGGGGTACATTCTCTTTTGGCCTAGAGGCGGCACTTCCTGTAGCTGGGCAGCAGAAATGGGCATGTCCTTTGCAACACTGGAAAAAATGAGCCCTCGTTCCTAGCCCTGTTGCATAAAGCTCAAAATAGCCCATTGGATAGGACCTGAGTGTAGGGGTTGGGATTGGGGATCATGCAATGCTGCCTCATCAGGTATCTGAATCCCTTACACAACTCCTGATATCCAAGTTCCATTCTTTACATGGACCCTAGAGTGAACTACTTCCTTAGTTCAGAAAATGGGAATGTTTCCTGATTTGCTTGCATGTTTCACCCTAATAAGACAACATGTACCTCATTTCTCAACATGCTTGCTTGCCTGACTTGGCTTGTGTGAACTCAAGCTCCCTTAAGTTCTGGTTAGAGAACATGCTAGTTGTGGCTTTCCGGCTCACAGCCTGATGATCAGGAGCGCGAGCCACATTCCTTGCCTTGGGACACACAAGCCCCAGTGCCTTGAGTGCTCAGCACCTTGGATCCTGAGAAGCAAGAGGGCAGGACCATCACCTCAAATCCCTAACAGCCTAGGGATCCTTCATAATTGTCCTGGTAAAGTGCATCCTCCAGAGAGGATCTTGGCAATGGGAACTATATGCCCCTAGCTAAGCCCTTCCCTGAGCAGCAGTCGAACCAGGCTCAGCCAACAGAATTGTACTAGTTCAGCCTGCCCTATCTCTGTTGCAGATAGGCTCCTTCAATCCGTCTTATGACAAGATCTTCAAGCACCTTCAAGATGTAAGATACAAAGGTAAGGAGTCTTTGGATGCATATTTGCCCTCTGTTGGAGAAGGAGGGAGTCACTCCCATGTGACTTGAAAAAAAATGAATGCAGTGAGCAGGTTCATATTCTAGGTTTGGTCATGGGCGCAGCAGCACCTTGGCCGTGGGGAGAAAGGCTGACACCATTTCTCCACCATGTCTCTCCAGGCCAAGAGGTGCTCATTCCAGGTTTCAGCATTGAAGAGCTGCTCCCCGAGAGGCCCGATGAGTACTACCGCTACAAAGGGTCCCTGACCACACCCCCTTGCCACCCCACAGTGCTCTGGACAGTTTTCCGGAACGCTGTGCAAATTTCCCAGGAGCAGGTAACTGTCGTGCCCTTCTGAGTTACAGACCACGTGGTACTTTGGTCCCTGCCGTCACCCAGATCATCATCAATAACTTGGTTTCCTCACTTAGAGCTTCATTGACAGCTATGCCAAACCTCTGCAAATATCACAGGCACCTGGCAGCATAGCAGAAAGGACAGGCTGCGTTGCAGAGTGGAGTTATTGAGTCAAGCTAGGAAAATGAACCTGGGTACACAGTTCCTTACAAAAGAGTTATTAAGCTGCATTTCCTAACATTTCCCTCAGTGGCTGGATGGTGTTTCCTCTGTGGCGGGAGAGAGCACAGTTCCTTTATAGGGTGGAATAAAGATGGAGCCAGTTAGATGGTTTAACAAACCAGAAGGCTGGGGTTGCAGGAGTAAGTAAGCGACAGTCTCTGCCCTCAGGAAGCTCAAAGTCTAGTGCAAAACTGGGGGCACAGAGTCCTCAGCAATCATCTCTGACCCTCTCATTTTACAGGTGATGAAAGTGAGGGGTAAACAGATGAGGGAGCTTGTGGGATCGCCCACTGATTGGCCACAAAGCTAAGCCCCAAAGGCAGACCGGAGTTTCTGGTCACTGTCCATCCCTCTGCTCCCCAGAAATTCATCAAGAAGAAAACTGGCTGTCCCGGAGACACGGCCCAGACAGTGCCACACATGGGCTCCTGGTGCCCCCCGCTCCCCTGGCCCTCTCCCTGAGTCCAGGAAGGCACTCTCTGTTGCTCCTTCTTTTTTACTATGAGCTACTGATCTGAGTAATGTAGATAAATGGCAACAGGTAGGCGGACAGGAATAAAGATGTGATGAATCAAGAGATGAAATGTTCAGGGAAACGGTAATACCCTAACCTAGAAACTGCCTTGGAAACTGATTATATAATCTATGTGGGTGTATGAAAATTCTGTGGAACCAGTCATCAGAGGGCCTGTGAAACTCTTGCCTCCTTCTTTTTGTTCCTTTAGATGAGACCATCAGAATAAGCGTTAGGTCCCTCCAATTTAGAGCTGGGTTCCAAATCGGGCCCATGAGAGGAACACTATTTCTGTGGGAGGTTGAGGAGTCCCTCCGCCACCCAGCAGCTAATAGCGCTAACCTTCCTCCAAGCATTGGGAGGAGAGGAAAGACCAGCTCACCCAGTGCCCAGTCAACCAGATACCTGCTGGCGAGGGGCACGGTTCTCTGGCTTTCCCATGGCTTTCTAATGTGCCTCCTGCCAAGCCCCAGAGCTCTCTTCACCATTGAGGTCAGGCAAGAGAGCATCACTCTGCCCACGGGGTATGTTTCTGCTGCTCCCCTTGCAGCTGCTGGCTTTGGAGACTGCTCTGTACTACACATACGTGGATGACCCATCCCCCAGAGAAATGGTCAACAACTTCCGGCGGGTCCAGGAGTTTGAGGAGAGGCAGGTGTACATCTCTTTCCGACAAGGTGAGAAGATGCAGTGTGTGTGTGGGGATTGTGGTGCCGAGACACCCATCTTATATGATGTTGGGCGGCTACCCTCCGGCTTTGTCACCGATGCCCTTAGGAATTGGGTTAAGAGCACTCTGGCTACCAAGGGAACAAGAGTGTGTAAGAACCTACTGTGTGTGGGTTTACTGAGGCTGCCCTTCTGTTCTTGACTTCCCTGAGCCTTTGTGGGAAACACTAGCCAGAGATTCTAGGTGTCTGGACCAGAGCCCTCATTAAATCTGGAGTCTCCCACAGATGGGGACGAGAGGATGCTCTGCCTCCAGAGAACTTCCCTGGAGAACTACCCTTCTTTTAAGACACATGATAGGACTGTTTTCATGAGACCAAACTCCTGACTTCTTACCCTAGGCTTTCTTGGCATTAAGGCCCATCTCTAGCCTGGCTGGGTGACTCATAGCACCGCCAGCATCACCAATGTCCGGGAAGGTCCTTTGTAAGGATTCACAGAGGGGCATAATCCACGTTTGCAGCCACAGCAGCTCACAGCCTAATATAGCAGGACCCGTCAGGCAAGAAAGCGTGTGCGTTCACTGCCCTTTGGTCTCATCTCCTTAAGCACAGGCACACAGGAGCTATACTGAATGAAGCGTGAAGTTTGGTTTAGTCCTAATACTATGAAAGCTCAGTTCTTCTTTTACATCTGTAACCCTAACTCCCCCGAAGGACATTGAACATCTTTATCTGTTCAGTATCTGTATTGATACTTTTGGAAGCCGGGGGGGTCCAGGGAAACAGGTAAGAGAACACTGTTGGGACCCACACTCTTCTTTGAAGCTCTGAGTTCACTTTCTCACTGTAGATTCTTGAGCCACTCTCGAGAAGGGAACCGCAAGTGGTCAGAAGCGGGGTAGGTCTGTGGAAGTTCCACTTTATCCTTGTACATCACTTGTCACTGAACTGGGCCAGGTGGCCACATCTAAGCATGACCCCATTGACTCACCTGTCAGCTCTCACCAGGTCTCCTCTGGTGTACCTCTTTTGTTGTTGTTCCTTTCTTATTGTGTGAGATTATAATTACCATTGACTAAGCTTAGTTAAACATAGGAAGATTGTATTTCGAAGCCCTTGCCAAAAAGCTTTAGAAATGTGCCCTTCTGAACGGACCCATACCTATGGTTGGAATTAGATTCTTCTGTCAGTTACAGAATCGAGAACTGCCCAAGAATTTATCTTTTGTGCTCTCCTCTCCAGATGCCACTGGTTAAGGTAATTTCTCTCTTTTCCTCAGTTTCCTGGTCTGAAAACTGAATCCGTGAACAATGACCATTCCTAAAAATCAAGAATCTATATGATGATAACTGTCAACTTCTTTTCTAGGAAATGCTTCAAATGTACAGAATTATCCCTTCACGATCTCTTTTAGATATAAATTTCTCTTTTCCCGTTCTTCAAAATGGAATATGTAGTAGTCAAGGGTTAAATGGAAAACACTTCAACTCTTAGATAAAATAAAAACATAAAAACTCTACCTGGAGATAAAGGACTGGCCGACATATATAAGGTAGAATTTTGTTTGTGATTCAAAGATTGTAATCAGATCTCCTCTCTGGGCTGGTCTGTACAAGCCACTGGGGATACACTGGGTATTCCCCCTCCTGTTGTCAAAAGACCTACGTTCAAGGCCTCTGTTTATTTCCTCCTGGCTATATGATATAAGCCAATCATGTCCCTTCTTGGGGGCTTGGTTTCTTCAGCCATAAAATGATAGGCTGGGCTAGGTGAGTTAACATTCTTTCAGTACTAACATGTTATATGATTCTAAGTGGACACTAACAACTGCTCATCCTCACTTTACATTGCAGGGACAGTGTTTGAGGACAGTTACAGAGGATCAGAAGAAACCATGCAGGAACTTGAGAATGACATCCCAAAGTAACCTCCTCTTATAATAATGGATTGTGGCACTGGGAATAATTAGCCATCTTCTTAGACCGTCTCAGGTCTAAGCTGGCGCTCATGGAGGGGGCAGTGTGGTCAGGCCTGTAGCAGAGCTATTTCAGTAGACTCTCCTAGTCTAGCTGCGGAGCTTGAGGGGCCTCTCAGCAGAAGCGTGGGGACTGACTCCAAGCTAAGGACATCAGGATCAAAGCTCAAATGCAGCTTTGCCACTGCCTTTCTCGAACGGTTCACCCAGAAATGTTGTTTCATGGAGCCCAGGCTGGGCCCAGCTCTCCCCTTGGAGTGAGGCACCACGGCAGTCAAAGGCAAACCTGTTCATTTGGAGGCTGATTATAGAAACTTGGCCAGAAATGTCCCCTCCTGCTCATTTCTCAAAGACACAGGCAGCTAACAGGGCTGTTTCCCAAGGAACAATTGCGGGGTGGGCAGCCCCAAAGGAGTGAAGACCCAAATATCACCCCTCAGGGGGCACCTGCATTCATGAGGGGCCTCTCACACCAACTTGGAGGGGCCTCAGACTGTAACATGCCATTTCAGGTTTATGGGATGAGCCTGTTTGTCAGTGTGGACCTTGAGCAATTCAGACTCAAGTATTTATACACTCTTCCACTGAGGTATGCTTGTAATTAGGGTCTGATTTATTCAGGGTTTTCTCTGGAAGTTAGTAGGAACTACAGAGTTGGATTTTTTTTTTTTTAAGATTTTATTTATTTATTTGACAGAGAGAGAGATCACAAGTAGGCAGAGAGGCAGGCAGAGAGAGAGGAGGAAGCAGTCTCCCTGCTGAGCAGAGAGCCCGATGTGGGGCTCAAACCCAGGACCCTGGGATCATGACCTGAGCTGAAGACAGAGGCTTAAACCACTGAGCCACCCAGGCACCCCCAGAGTTGGACTGTTTTGCTAGGAGAAAAGTAATGTCAAGGAAATCCTCTGGGAGAAAAAGTGCAAGGACTTTGAGATTAGGCTCTGAGGGTTAGCCAAATTGTAACAATTAGGAATGAATCATTTAGCTTGACCATGCTTTTTCCTCAACTGTGCTTAGAAAAGGCATAAAGAACTTGTCCTTAATTCTGTCCTTAAGAGGTAGTAGCCTGTCCTTCGGCCATCAAAAGGAATGAAATCTTGCCATTTCATTGCCATTTGCAACAACATGGATGGAAGTAAAGAGTATTTTGCTAAGAGAAATAATTCAGAGAAAGACAAACACGATATGATTTCACTCATATGTGGAGTTTAAGAAACAAACTAGTTGAACATAGGGGAAGGGAAGGAAAAATAAAATAAGATAAAAATAGAGAAGGATGCAAACTGTAAGAGACCCTTAACTATAGGAAACAAACGGAGGGTTGATGGAGAGGAGGTGGGTGGGTGACGGGGTAGTTGGAGGATGAGCCCTAAGGAGGGCACATAATGGAATGAGCACTGGGTGTTCTATGCAACTGATGAGTCACTAGATTCTATCCCTGAAAGTAATACTATACTATATGTTAACTAAACTGAATTTAAATAAAACATTTCTAAATATAATAACTAAAATGCTGAAAAAAAGAAAAAGAAAGAAGTAGTCTGTCCTTAAGGACAGACTTTAGTCTGTACTATGATTTGGCCCTAGTGCAGGGATTCTCAACCTTGGGGCTACTGACCTTTTGGACTGGATTATTCTCAGTGGGGGGCTGTACATTGTACGATGTACATTGTGTACATAATATACATTACTGTGGCATCAGCAGAATCCCTAGCCTCTCCCCTCCAGATGCCCATAATATACCCCCAATTCTGACTGCCAAAAATGCCTCCAGACATTGCCAATGTCTCCAGGGCAGGAGAGGCATAATTGAGAACCACTGCTCAGGGATTCCACAGAGCCTTTGCTAGGCTCCGACTGATTCTTTTTCCCCCATTCATATCACAGGATTCTGGAGTTTTCTATCAAATGCCCTGGTCTTTATTACAGCATGACATTTTCTTTTTTTAAATTGCCTTTTAAAAGATTATTTATTTACTTGTTTGAGAGAGAGGAGAGAGCACAAGCCAGGGAGGAGCAAAGGGACAGGGACAAGCAGACTCTGTGCTACGTACGGAGCCCCACACGGGGCTCAGTCCCATGACCCAGAGATCATGACCAGAGCTAAAATCATATTTGGACACTCAACCAACTGAGCTACCCAGGTACCCCTACAGCATGACCTTTTCAGTCTGGTGATGGTTACCCCTGAAACCAAAAGGTTGTTGGGTTATTAAGGAGAACAACCAAACTCCAGAAAAACCCTGTTCCCCATCTTCCTTTAGAATTTGAATATACCTTCTTTTTATACAATTGGGTACACCCAAGGCTAAGAGAAGTGGATGGCAGAGAACTATCCACCCTAAGGAGAACCATACAAACCACTTTATCAGGGATCCAGAGGCCTCTGAGGAAGCGACTTGCTTTATAATTTCCTTATCATTTTTCTCCTTTGCTTTTTTACCATTTTTCCCCCTCATATGTGTTGTTTCTTGTTTCTTTTGGTTAAAATGCCCACTCTTTGTGGAGAGGTGAAACTCACATGAGGCACTTTTTTTTTTTTTTTTTTCTTAGCTCTTAGAGAGTGCCTCTTCCAAGGGGCACAAATAGAAGGCTTGAGCTAACGAGAGGACACAAGACTCATTGTCCTCAAGGAGGGATCCCAGAGAGGGGAACACATCTGTGAGTAGACCGGACCTCACAGAAGTCCGATCCCTCTGGGAGATGGCAGAGGAAGATTTACAGACCAGGGGCCCGATTCTTGGTTCCTTAAGTTGACCTCTTCCTAGCTAAACATACCCGTCCTGAGTCCTAATGGTGATGGGTCATAAAGGAAGAGCCTAGCAAATCAAAATGTTCATGTTACCTAGCCCTATTTTTAATATGCCAGGGCAAGGGAAACTTGAGAGACAAGGGGAAGCCAGAGAGTTTCTATAATCATGTCTGTAGTGGGCTTGCTCTGAGCAACAGCATGTCACCGCTGCAGAGCCCAGAGCCAGAAGAGGCACACTTAGGAGCACTGGGCAGCAGACGGCGGGGTGGGGGTTGGCTTTCACCCATGGTACTTATGCGGAGTAACACAATGAGAAGCTGCTTGATGCTGCAGGACCTGGGTAGTTTTATAAAACCTTTACAAAAGAGGAAAGAAATCTTAGAAAGCTAAGATGGCTAATTATTTACATTCTGAGACTAGAATGTATGCTTTGTGGTTACTAACATTATGTTTCTGAAAGTTCCTATTTCTAAATAAAATCTATTAGATGGAAGGTATCGTCAACTCTACCAAGGTATCCAAATGAAAGACCGGAGGAGTTTCCACCTTCAACTTCCCCTGGATATGGGGGGTGAATAGTCGGGAGCAACCATCAAATGTGCCAACAAGTCCCTAGTCCTTTCATCTAGTGCAGTGTAATAGGTCATGTGCTTCCAGAACACGCCCCAAGTCAGGCCCTCTGGGGAACAGAAAACCCCAGCATGGATGTTCTCTGGCGCCTAATCAAGCCTCTGGCACAGAGCAGACCAGGCAGGAAGTCAGCAAGCCGGACCCTCTTGGCGAGGTGGCCCCGGCTGTCTTCCCAGCACTTCCCGCCCAGCCCCCGTCCATGCCTTGTAGGGCCTCCCTTAGCATAGCACTGCTTTCACCTGTGCACACTTGATTCCCTGTGCCTGGGATGCCCCTCACCTCTTCCACCTGAAAAATCCTTTCAAGACCCAACTCTATTAATAACATTCCAGAAATCTTCCCTGTTTCCCTGAAGGTGCCTTAGAGTTTCCTTCAGTGCAAATGGAATAACTCGTTCATCTCTGTGACTGTTCTCAGCCTATCACAGGGTCATGACTTAGTGCCATGCAGAAAACTAGAATAAGTATGTCTAAATTATCCACACACACTACTAGCCCCCTAAGGACAGGGATGGTTGGCATCTTATTCTTGTGGCAGACATTGTGCCTGGTGCTCATGATGAGTTTGAAAGAATGTAAACCCTACCACTCCCCACCCCGGCTGCCTGCCTCTCTCCTCCCCAGGGTCTTCTCTGGAGAATGATTTGAATGTAAGCCTGGCCAGCTGCCTCATTTTAGTTGTAGGTCTCATTTTGCTAATGTTTTCAGTTTGCCAGCAGCATTCAAATCAATCCATTTAGGGGCGCCTGGGTGGCTCAGTGGGTTAAGCCGCTGCCTTCGGCTCAGGTCATGATCTCAGGATCCTGGGATCGAGTCCCGCATTGGGCTCTCTGCTCAGCGGGGAGCCTGCTTCCTCCTCTCTCTCTGCCTGCCTCTCTGCCTACTTGTGATCTCTCTCTGTCAAATAAATAAATAAAAAAAAAAAATCTTAAAAAAAAAATCAATCCATTTGCCTAAGAAACATTAAAGATCAGAGCTTAGCTATCAAGTTTTAAAGTCCTGGGAGAGAGTTGCCGAGGGAAGTTGTGAAGCCTTTTTTCTGTTGCTCTGGCCTGAAAGGAATAAAAGGTGCCAGTCCTGGCAACTACCATTCCTTCGGCACAGATAGCCTGAGCCTGGCCACAAAAGGGACCTGAGAGTACTAAGCATTAGTACCTAAGCTCAGTAATCCACGCCTGCTGCTCCAGGATTTAGGCTCCTCAGAGCAATGTGGCTTTCTGTCCTGGGCCTGCAATCCTGCATTCTGGAAGGCAAAGCCCGAACCAGCTCCCTCATGTAATGGGGCGGTATCTCTTTGGCATATTTATTTGTAGAAATTATTTCTTTTTGGGTTCCCTAGTGTCAATAAGAAAAGCTCCCCAGTGAGGTATGTTCTCCAAAGACAGTTCTGTACTGTCTGGTCACGGGGGGCAGCTTCCCTGCTTTTCCTACCAAAGCCTCATCCAAAGATGGGACTAGCATCTCAGTTACTTAAGTCCCCAACTTGTATTAAACAGAATAATGAGAGTTTTTATCATCCAAAAGGGGGTTTTATGTATTTAAATTATCAAATCACTGCTAAACCAAAACTCCACTTGTCTCTTTTATAAGACTGGAGACAGCTAAAGGCATACACATATACATAAGATATAAATATACATATATGTGACTATATAAGACATCACAACAAAACAATCCATACTTGAAAATCATATTTAGAAAGGAAAAGGATTATTTTCTGTTTGAATAAACAGAACTGCAAATAGACCTAAAAAATGCCAGGATTGTTCTAGGAGGGGCAAGCTGTATAAGTGCGGTGCTTGTTCCTTCCGCTCGGCTGTTCTGTGGGTGCACATGAGGCTTCAGAAGACCGCAGAAGCAGCTAACTGGCATCCCTGAGTCCAGCCAGACAGCAGTGGAAGCAGTAGCTTCTGAGCCAGCCAGAACAGGTAGCAAGGCTCCTGTGGCAAGCAGCTTTTCTGTCTTCTCCGGGGGTGTGCCTTCCTGGAAGAGGCCTGTGATAATCAAGGTCTTCTGTATCTGCGCAGCTTCCTTCTTTGTCAGACTGCCCTGTCTTTGTTCGCCCTGGCTCGTACTGGAGCGCCTGATGGACTGCAGGGAGCTCTCCCACATCTGTGGGCCATGCAGCCCTTACCACCCAGCTCAGAAGCCCCTTCACTGTGTTCTCATGCAGTAGCTCTTGTGGGCCATTGCAGTCAATCAGCCTGTCTCGGTCTCTCCTGTCTCAGTTTCTTCAGTGGAAACTACTTGTCTTATGCTGATTAGAAACAAACCACTGCTTGTTTAATCTGCAGATGAATGTCCCTGGCTGTGTGTCCCTCCCTCCATCCTCCTTGTGGCCTATGCTCTTTCTACAACATCCCCAAGGCTTGGCTGTGATGCAGGCTTAGGCTTCTCTCTCGGGGCCCTACTTCTTCAGTTGCCCCACCATCTATCCCTGTGCTCCCCGAGGTCTCCCTGACTTTCCCTCTCCTGTTAGTTAGTAGAATGGGACCCAAGCCTTGTGCACTGCATCGCTGTCTGCAGGACAGTCCTGCTTCCTTGATGGTTGGTGCTGTCTCAGTTGACACGGGGCAGCATCCCGACATCCTCCTGCCCTGGGCTTCTTTAGGGGGAGAATTCTGATGAGGTGATACCCTCATTGCCACTCCTCTTCCCTGTTCTTCGTTTGCTCAGTCAAGCTGCTTTGTTTTTGCAGCATCAAAGTCTTAGCTGACAAGCATCTGTCCCAGGCTCTGGGGCTTTCCTTGTCTTTGTGGCTGCCTGCTCATTTCATTATTTCCATAGAGAGGCAACTTAGACCCTCACAAGTAGTCATCCATGAGCCAGGAACTCTGTTTAGAGCCCTGGATTAAATTAGGCTGCTGTTTATAGCGCCTAATACAGCCAAGGGCAGCCAGATTTCCCTCCAGATGAGCCACCAACCTGGGCCATGGGCTCTTGGGAAAAGTCCCATTCCTGCGGCCTTGCTTCTGTAGACTTGGCTCTGGCCCCAAGCTCCCTGCGGGTAGCGCCTCTAGCCTGAAGTGCGGCTTCTTAGCTGTATGGGGGGTCTGTGTGGCTCTCTAGATGTTTGAGGTGACTGTGAAACTACAACTTTAGAAACTGTCCAGGTTGAATGGCTTAGCCAAGTGGTTAGGCTTACTAGTGGTCTTATGTGGCGAGAACTAGTTTGGTACCACCAGCATCTGGAGCTTTAGGAACAAAGAACAAAAGAGTATTTCATCAAAAGGCTTGGAAAAGAAACCACAACGAGTTGCGGGGTTTTGGTGGTTGTTTTTAAAATCTTAGAAGCCTTGGTTGTCTCTAGGTACCTTAAAAAAACCCAAAATACCAAATTACAGTGTGCAGAGGCCACAGGCTATGCAGAGAACCCAGCATATGCTATGCAAACACCCGACACTCTCCCCAGGGGAGACTCCTATCCTGAGTGTCTCCCTAAGCCACACACTGGTCCTTGTGTTCAGGTTACAAGAAGAGGCCTGGGGCAGGGAATCAGGCCACGGGAGCCACTCTCTCTACCACTTGGGAGGCCATGGGCTGCTGATGGTGGCCAGCAAGAGCCAAGAGAACAGGCCACCCTGTACTCTGTGGATAGCTCCTCTCCACAGCTGCTCCGCTTATCCTTACAATAGCCTGGGGCCCCCTGGGGAAGCCAGACCAGAGACTCCTCATGCCAGCCTTGAGTGAGGGAGTCTGCACACTCCATATGAGATTGTGGAAGTGGACAGTAGGGAAAGGACACAGGACTGATGGCTCCAGAGGACCCAACTAGACTCTGGTCATGCAGCAGGAAAGGAGGGTAAGCATAAATCTCATTCCCAAATCTTGGGTCTGGTTCCCCAAGGGATCAAGTACCCCCAGGTGTGAGTCCCTAGCCCTCTGCTGGTGTCTCACAACTGGTCAGGGCTCTCCCAGGGTCTGAGTCATCACAGTGGGCTCTGTGGGCACAGGCTCACTGGAGGGTCAGGCTGGGTGGCCACTATCTGCACAACCCTGGCTTCCAGCAGAACTGTACCCACACTACACAGGCACATACGTGCTAGAAGTTTCTACTGACGTCAGAAAACCACCAGACAAGAGGGAATGTGTAAGAGAGACTTTCTTTAGTTGGAGGACCTGCCTGGAAGAATAGGGAGTAGTTCTAAGAATCTGGAAGAAGTATGCTGGGGTTACCCAGGGGGAGCCTCATGACTGGGCTCCTCTGTCTTACTCAAGAAGATAGGCTTACCCGTGACCTTCCCCCAATGAGGTCCCTAGGAGGCTGACTATGGGATTTTACCTCAGATATCTGGGCACTAGCTCAGCCCCACTGAGGACTCCTTACTCATCCCAATAATAACTCTCTGAGAAAAACACAATCGTCTGGTTCCACAAAGCAGAGAAGGGAGGCAGATATTGGGGAAGGGTTTCTCCAGCTTTCCCCATGGTTCCAAAGCAAAACCAGAACCAAATATGACCACAAGACTGGATAGGGAGGGGGCAAAAGTCTAGTGACAGGCTCCAACTAAGCCCTGCCAGGCCCAGCCAGCCAGAACCTGGCCGGTTCCTTACCGATGAAGAGGGGTAGGGATCCGAGAGGCACTTAATAGCCTGCCCAAGTGGACTCTGATCCTTACCCTTCCTCAGCTTCTACTTTAGTCATGCTGTACTAAAAACTGAAGTCTTGCCCTAGCAAAGAGACTGCTGTGATAAAGAAGAACTGGAGATGGAGATCACAGTGTGAATTCCAAGGTGTGCAATTCCTTCTGTACCTGAGTTGAGAGTGAAATACTCCTAGAAAGTCTACATAAGCCCTGTACTTCCAACCAAACGAAAGGGGGGGCTTCGCTCAACACACTGGGCAAATTCACCATGGTTTGACTTTGTTAATTTTCACCCTTTTCCTCTCCCTTTGAAGTGCAAGACCTTACGTATGCAGGACTGAGTCTGGGTATGTGGCCTGCCGGCCTTGCATGCTGCGGCTGGGTGATTGCTATGATTCTTGGTGTGATTTGGGCCTGTGATATTTCCAAGCCCATCCTCCCTGCTTCTCTCTGCTCTCACTCTGGCTACTGGCCCTTTTCCTTGCTGTGGGTCCTACCTTCAAATCACTCAATGATTCAAAGATGAAATACCAATCAAATGCTTCCATAATGAAAGACTTAATCACTCTACAGCATGTGTACATTCAATGACCCGAAACAACACCTCTATTGGCCATACTGGGAAGCCATTGCCTAAGAACAGGACTATGCCCAGTGTGGAGGTTGGGTGACTACTTAGGCGATCTTGGCAGTGGGCTCCTGGTTGTTTTGGACTACTTAGGACTGTGCAATGGAGCTTGGGAGCAAAGTCAATAGAGACTTCCCAGTGGGCCTTAACTCCAGCAGGCCAAGACAGAGTAAGTTCTCATTCTGTAACCTAGGATTTCTCCAAGTATGGTCCAAGTACGTAGTTTATGAACCATGTACATCAGCATCAGCTACAGCTGTTTCATAAAAATGCAGATTCCTGGGCTCTGTTCTAGACTGTATCAGTCTTTGATGCTCAAGCTCAAAAAATCATCTTCAGATGATCCTGGTGCAAGTTTGCAAACCCTTACTGAGGTATCACTACAGTCTGAAAATGGCCCTAAGTACTTCAGCCAGTTCTACGAAGCCAAAGACCAGAACCTGAGAACAGAGATGGGGAAATTACATCCTTCTGTGGCAGGTTCCACAGCTGTCACTTGACTTCACATCCAAGTGCCATGGGATGAGATGAACACGGCGGGGGGGGGGGGGGCGGTAATGTAATGCCTGTTCACTGCCTCTTCCCCAGGCATCATCCTTTCAGTGGTCCTGGCTGGCGTTCTGGGCATCTGTGTTGTCCTGGCAGTGTCCATTTGGCTTTTCAGAAGAAAGAAGAGGTGAGCTGGTTTGGGTTCAAAATGGGAGCTGGGTAGCTTATTTGTCCACAAGGACTGATCTGTCTGGGAAGGCAGTCTGCAGAATGAATAGCCCCCATCACCTGTACCAAGGCTGATCCTAGGAGTGCTTTCTCCCAAACACCATCGCCTCCAGCCTCCTTTGCATGAGATCCTGGGCCATTAGGCTTAGAGGTAGAGATGTGCCTGTGGCCGTGGCTAACACCTGAAGACAAGTCTCTTGATTTGGGGGTGGGGAGGTCCCATTTGACTGAACACAAGCAGCAAGGCTGTCCTCTTTCTAACATCTTTATATCTGTTTTTTGTTTTTGTTTTTGTTTTTTTGCCTCTGAATCCAAAAAGGAAAATGAAGGGAAACTTGATGTATAACTCCCATTAGCTATTAATGCCCATTGCTCATGTTTTTATTGATGTTTTGTTTTTCTAAAACCATTTTATTTTTCTGGAGTGTATAAAAAATAGTTTCCAGGAATCCTGTTATAGAATCAAAGGTTTAAAGTTGGGGTGGTAATGAGACCTTCTTCAAAATGCAGGTCTATTATCATCAGGTGTTATAAGAGAACAGTTGGAAAATGACCAGATTCCTTTTCGGTTAATGCTTTATTTTGGGGTCATTCCTCCCAAGACCGACAGAACAGGGGAAGGGTCCTCATGAGAGGAATCTGACCCCATACCTAAGTCAGGCTGCTCTCTGCTTATCTCTTCTCTTTAACTGAGACTCGTGTGTTCTTCTTGTTCCAGTAGCAAAAAAAGTGACAACAAAGGAGTCATTTACAAACCAGCCATCAAGAAGGAGACTGAAGCCCATGCCTGAGGCCCCAGAACTTTCAGGCACATCCAAGGAAGGACTTTGCTTTGGACACTACATACTGTGGCTCCCTAAACATTTGAAATACCTAAGGGTTCTCTGAAGCCCAACCCACAAATGCCCCAGACCCATGGGGGGCCTGTAGGTGGGTGCCCTGCCATCCTGATGCCACAGCCACTGCCAGGACGATCTGTGGATGGAAAAAACTCGCTAAAGAGGCAGGAGCTCTGAGCTGTCTGCTTCATCTGTGTGAGACCATTAAGTTGTTTAGATTCTGGGGGGTATAAACCAAGTCACCCACTGGGCCTGTGATTGGTCAGAAAACATTTTCATCCAGGGATTCCCTTTAGTGTGGTTTCCTTTTAATGTGGAGATTCTGCTTCTTGTCCAAGTTTTCAGACCAGAAGTATACTCTTTGCTTAGATTTTGCTTCTGAGACTCAGTTTCTTTCCTCAGGGAAGGGGGGGGTTGTTGTCTTCCTCTGATTCCTTCTGCTGTGACAAAACTTATGGTCTCACCTTACAACTGGGAGGAAGAATGATACAGGAAGGTTCAAGGTATCAGAGACAAAAAGAAAACAAAAGATATTCTTTGAAACACAGTAGAGGCATATCCAAAGTCCTGTCCTTTGGATCAAAAGCACTGAATGGACTCGAGATAGAGAGACTGAGAAGACACATAAGGTCTGGAGGAACTCACTTTGGAGTCAAAACTGGAGTCAGAAGTTGTCTGTCAAGTCGCAAGCATGAGGACAACAGAATATTAAGCCCAAGCCCAACCTCCTGTTAGCAGTGCAATTATGCTTTGTACTTTACAGACTTGATAAATGATCAGGCTATTCCTTGAAAAGCATTGTTGCTTTCTCTATCCTAGAGTAGACATGAGTTCTGAGATGACCCAAACCGCTTTTGAATCTAGAGGAAATAGGCAGAAGCATAATGGCTGAAGAGCTTTGTCTGTGGCCCAGATTTCATTTCGGCCACTTCTGTGGTGTCCCTACTGCCAATGTGGAATCGAGACATCCCTACTTCCCTGACTTGGAGGATGTTGAGTCACAGCTTGCTTGAAATCTGTTTCAAGATATGAAAGCAGGAATTTATCTGTGCATGGTGGGGACATCATGGTATTTAGGGACCAATAATAACGGAATGTTACAAAGATACTTCATGGTCTTCTACCTGAGTCACAGTTTCTGTGAAGGCTTAACTCTTTCATCGATGCAAGGGCCCCATGAAGACCAGTTAGTTCCATGACTGAGGAGGAGCCTCCACTACCAACTTCCAACCTCTCTCATGGCCAGCACTTTGCAGTTCATGGAGAACTTTCTGATTCCTGGTCTCATTTTGACAGCATGGAATGTCCTATCAAAGCACAAGTTTCTTTATAACATCTTTTTCCTTCTACTCATCCCTCTCACTCTGAGAACAGTCTTCTCCCTTCTCTACCATCATGACTTTTTATAGCGGTGGCAAGCCCCCCAAGGCTTTGCAGTGAGTTTGCTAAACTGAGTTACAGAAGGCCTAATGAACACTCAGACGTGTGTGTGCACGAGGTCTTTGACAGACTGGGAGTCTGGGTGGCATCCTCACCTTGCCTTTAGCATGCCTGATGCTGACCAAATGACAGCAGGGAGAAGCCTCATGACAGAGTGACGTGAATTAGATGATGCTTCCCTGGACTTGGCCCAAAGTTGCCCATCAGAAACCAACATAAATTACTCCAGAGCCCTGGGACTATCTACCTTTTATGGGCAATTCTTGCAAGAGAACAAAGAGATTATTGTACCTGACTCGATGGCTATTCATAAGAAGGGAGACTAACTAGGCCATGAAAGCAGTGGCATTTTCTCCTGCCCTGTGGCCAAGATAAAGCAAAGCCAGGGAGGCAGACAGAAGACTCCAAGAATCAACACTGTCAGCTTCCTTGCTAATCATTATGGGGCTCCTAGGGACCAAGCTTAGGACGTGGGAAGCCTTTGCTCAGCTTCTCACTCATTCCACTGACATCAGTCGCCACTGAAGGAAACCAGCACTGTGGTGTGTGAATTTCCTGTCTCACTCAAATCCCCTGGAGGGCCCAGGTGCTGTGCTGGGTGCACTACAGGTAGAGATCACAAAGACAAGGACCGTGTGGGAAAAGGACAGGGAAGGCCCTGGTTTCTTTGTTTCTTACTAATGGGACAGCTTGAGTCTTTTTGTTCTGTTTCTTTAGGATCATTT
Source organism: Mustela putorius furo (assembly GCF_011764305.1). Classification (NCBI taxonomy): domain Eukaryota; kingdom Metazoa; phylum Chordata; class Mammalia; order Carnivora; family Mustelidae; genus Mustela; species Mustela putorius. The sequence continues at coordinate 7,110,290 of NW_025422045.1, read as the reverse complement.
GATAAAAATAGTAAAAACTTACACCTATTTCCTTAATAGATATCCTAGGATTTTGCTGCATTGACTATTCATCCCATTTCAAGTTCAGACCTTAAGTTCTTCTCCCCTTCACTAAACTCTCTGAAGGCCTCCTGAGCACCACTGGGAAGCACTGGGGTCTGCAGCATTCCTCTGTCCCTGTGCCTTGGATGGACCATAGGCCACTGTGATGATGGTCTCTTTAGCACTTCTATATTTATTGTAAGAATGATTGTAATGAAGACATAAACTGTAAATATGAGAAATTATAAATAAAATGTTTTTCACAACAGACTTTTTTTGGGAGGTGAGGTTAAAGCATTGTTGTTGGCAAAGCACTTTGTAGTTCCTGGTCTATGGTGACAGGTAACTGATTAGAGCAAGTAATGTCATTTGTCTATAATGTCTTAGAACCTGGCTCCAAAGGAAAACACACTCATGGACTTAATCATTTTATTGAGGATGGAGGCCTATGGGGTATTCAGCTCTGGGGTCACATAATTGCTTAGTAAGCAGAGCTGGGAAGTCTAGAATAATCAGGGAAAGGCTCAGAGAGAAGGGGGTTTCTAAGCTGGGCCTCAAAGAAGAAGTCAGATTTGAACAGGATAGAAAGAGGGGGGCATTCCTAACAAGGGGGCATGAATATAAAGAATGGTCTCTCTACTTCACTAGGTATTGCATTTAGTAGGTTGAAGCCTCTCCTGGTTGCCTGTAACCTATTTTGGATTTTTTTTTTTTCTCCAAAACATGCTACCATCTTCCGTAGAATTTTGTAAATCCAAATCCAGATTTCACCTTCTGGTTTGGTAAAAAGGCAATCCTGTGGTGGTTACAAATAGGTACCATCATTGTTTGTTTACTTAGGAAAGCTTCCAATTTTCAGTTCAGTTGCCCAAGGATGGAAACAGATGCACTGTCCAAAGGTAATTTTGCTCCAACAGATGATAAAGCAGTGGGCCCAGCTTCAGAACAGAAACATTATAAACCCTCCAGGTTCTGACAGTCTCTTCAGTGAGGACGCAGGTATTTTTCAGCTCACCCCCTTTAGCATCCTTCAGAGGTGAAGACAGGTGGAGTGAGGCACCCCCAGAGTGCCTCTGTGACTCTCATTCCTTTACACCTGCTCCCATACCCCTGGGGCTGGGGTGGCGGCGGGTGAGTCTGGACTGAGCAACAGAAGTCTTCTCCCTCTCCTCTCTCCATAGCCTTGCTCCCCATTCCTTGAACTCGAGATTCTTTGGGGTTGATGACCAGGGACATGTGGTGGCAAGAGCCATGGACTGGCGGGGGAGACTCAAGTCTTTCTTCAGGTTGGCCATTACCCTCCTCATGTGAATCAAGCTATATGGACAATCTAGAGCATACAGTTCAATAGGATATATAATGATACAACGCGAGACACGTGAAAATTTAAAGGTATGGTAGCCACACACCCCAAAAAGGAAAGAATAATAGTGACATCAATTTTAGTAATATTTTATAAAGCCCAGTAGATCCAAAATTCTATCATTTCAACATGTAATCAATATTTTGAGATGAGATCGTTTCATTCCTTTTTCTGTAGTAAGTCTCTGAAACCTAGTGTGTATTTTACATTAATAGCACTGCATGATTCAGATGCTAAATTTTCTTTAAAAATATTTGATCTGTATTTAGATTTCACAAAATTACAGTGGAAAATGCAGATTCACATGCCCGAGTGGCTCCAAACACACTTAAAAGTTTTCCAAAGCCTGAAGCAATTATCAGCTGCTTTTTTTTTTTTTTAAGATTTTATTTATTCACTTGTCCGAGAGAGTGACCACAGGCAGACAGAAGGCAGGCAGAAGGCAGGCAGAGGCAGAGGGAGAAGCAGGCTCCCTGCTGAGCAAGGAGCCCAACGTGGGATGCAGGACTGGGATCCTGGGATCATGACCCGAGCCGAAGGCAAGGCAGCCGCTTAACCTACTGAGCCACCCAGGCGTCCCAACAATTATCAGCTTTTAAATTTAAATTGATTAAAGTAAAATAAATCAAATTTTTTCTCACTTTCATTAGACACAAGTGCTCAGTAGCCACATGTAGCCAGAGGCCAACACAGCCACTGTGCAGATATGGACTGCTGACCTTCTCCTTCGACATACCCTTCAGTAGGGTTAAACCTAGAGAACCTTCATGCAAAATCCACCTGAGAAGAAATCTTTGGGGACTGAGAGATGGGGGTGAGAGAGAGAGGATGGGGGAATCCAGGTAGGTGGATATGGAGGCTGGAAGAAAAGAATGCAGACAGAAAATCAGGCCAAGGTGAACAGACCAGAAGACCTTAGGCAGAGCTCCCCTTCTCTTTATGCCTTTTCTTGTAGCTCTATGGGGGTTCCCCAGCCCTCCGTGCCCTGGCTATGTCTCTTGGCCATGTCCTGGGGTCCCGGTGCTCAGTAGTGACTCGATCGAGAGCATTCTGGTGCCTTTGCAGGAGCATGAGCTAAAGGCATGAGGGTGCCTGGTTAACTTATTGGGGGACCTTGCTGCAGGATCCTGGCCCAGTGGCCAGGTTCTGACTGTCTCCCTAACACCTCTTCCCTGATATCCTCAGAGTCCAAACATTCCTGCTTTGTCTCCACTCTTCTGGAGCTAGGTGGCTGGAAGGGAGCAAATGCCTGAAACCTGAGTGTCTCTTGAACTGTCAACTGGGCTTAGTCCCTCGGTTTGGAAGGAGTTGCAAGTTGCCTCCCATCAGGGTGAGGGGAAAAGTTTTGAGACAAGAGGAAAGGAGATCTCTGTGGCTGCCAGCTGAGCTGCAGCGGGCACCTGGCGTCCATTCCACACCACATACAGCCTGGCAGACGTGCATGAACTACTCTGGTCCTCTGGCTCAGACTCAACTATCACAGGGTAGGGGAGAAGGTGTGAAGCCCAGACAGTGCTGGAAAGGAGGGGCCCTATGCTCTACCTGTGCCCTGTCATTTCAGAATGATTGGGCAGGGATAAGGACCTAAGTGCTTTGTGATACAGATTTATTCATCATAAAAACAAATTATTATGACCAGGTCAGCATAATGTTATGACTGCAGGTCAATCAGAGATTCAGTAAGCCTCCCACTTGTATGTTCTAGACTGCACCTTCACTCCATTATCCCACAACCCAGGGAAAGAGGAAAAATTGCCTTTTTAAGTGGGAAACCAAACAAGGGCTCTTGCCCAGGGCTAAGTGAAGGTCACACGGCTCCTGTAGCTCACTGATCCTCAGTGACAGGATGGGGTCTGCCCTTTGCAGCTCCAGTGACATGGAAACATCGTAATAGAATTTACCGTGCTTATCTCAATCATGCCACCACCTCATGAAGCCCCAAAGGCTAAAGAGACACTCAAGGCATTGTGCCACTGATTTCTAGAAAGTCAACAACAACCTCCTGTCTCCAATCTGCCTGGTAATGTTAAACCCTGGCCTCTGTTCAGGAGAAGTCTGACTGAAGATTGTCAACTGCAAGTAGACAAAGGAGTCAGCTCTGCTCCTGGGATGTTATCCTCACCTCTTACTTCAGCAAACCAAATATGTCCCAAGGATACATTCATTGAACTTCTCTGTATTCCTAAGGCTGAACTGGAGAGAAGGAATAAATATATACATGCACATACTCTATAAATCCATTTATATAAAATTTTAAAAAGTGCAAAATAAGCGGCAGTGATAGAAAGCATACTGGTGGTTGCCTAGGGATGAGGAGGTGGTAGAAGGTACCACAAATTCGCAGGTCAGGTATATGTTCATTAACCTGTTTGTGGTGATGGTTTCCCCACATAGGTCAACGCAGTTCAAATTTTACACCTTAAATACATGTCATTTATCTTATAACAATTATCCCTCAATAAAACTGTAAAAAAAAAAAAAAAGAAGAAGAAGAAGAAGAAAAAGAAAACCTCCTATACACAACCAAATGACACCTTGCCCTGTCCTGGCATTTCCTTTGAGAGCTTATCCTCCTGGTCCATCTAGAAGAAGTCTGCCAGAACTGGCACCTTCCCTGGGACCCACCCTGGAAGCCCAGGAAGGAGTGTGATGTCTATTCACATGGCCAGCTATGACCTCTTGATACTCTAAGTCAAAGTCATTATTTCTGCTTGAGTTCACTAGTTTCAAATATTAACTTTTAATTACCTGCAATGAAGACAACAAACACAGGGCTATGCGTTCAAGGACAGACTTAGACCTCTATAGGAGCTCTGTGTCAGTAATGAGAGTCTACTGGCTTCTCTTCAAGAGGCAAAGACTCTTCTGGTGAGGCAGGTAACATGACCAGTTAGTTCATCTGCTGAAACTAGTTTCCCAAGCTACCTAGACATCCAACAACAGACCTCGTGCATCTTAGTTTCTTTCCCTCCCAAACACCCAACAAATAACCACTTGAAAAGTTTTCCTTAATAAAGTACAATCTTCCTATGGAGAATAAGCATGGTCAGGAGCTTATTACTTCCTCTAGTCACTGGGTGAAATCAGAATTAATCTACTGTGATACTCTGACGTAGTAAGAAATATGTGTTTGGTATTTGCATCCAGCTCCTGGCACAGAGCTCCCAAATGTTGTTTATAATAAGCTCCTTTAAGCCATACCTAAGTTTATGCTAAATGTGATACTTGGAGGATAGGGGGCTGGATGCCACAGGGAACAGCCATGTGATTAGAGGGCTGGAACTTTCAGCCCTACCTCCTGACCTCCAGGAGAAGACTGGGAACTGAGTTCAATAGCCAATAACTTAATCAATCATGCCTATATAACAGGGCCCCCACGGAAACCCTAAACAATGGGGTTTGGAGAGCTTCCAATAAATGGAGGGACTGAGAGGTTGATGCACCCAGAGAGGGCATGGAATCTCTGTGCCCCTTTCTCATACCTTGAACTATGTACCTCTTTACCTGGCTGTTCATCTGTATTCTTTACAATATCCTGTATAATAAACCAGTAAATATAAGTAAATGTTTCCCTGGGTTTTGTGAGCTGTTCTAGCATATCATCAGTCATGGGAACCCACAATTTATAGCTGGTTGGTCAGAAGTAGAGGTGACGACCTGGAACTTGCAATTGGTATCTGAAGTGGGGGCAGTCTTGTGGGATTGAGCTCTTAACTTGCGGAGTCTGTACTAACTTGGGGCAGTGAATGCCAGAAATGAGTTAAATCTACTATATGTAGAACATATAGTCAGTATCCACAGAGAACTGAATTGCGTGGTGTGGAAAAGCTCACACAACTGGTGTCAGAACAACATTTTCCTTTATCTCTCTTCTCTCATTCAAGGTAACTTCCAGTTGACCTCCTTTCTCATAACTCCTTAGTCAAAGGCAAAAATTTAATGAATAACTACTGTCTGCTGAGCACAGATTAAGTGATGGGGAGTCAAGCCTGATGCAGAGAGTTCCTATATTCAATGATAATTGGTATCACAATCTCACTTGGGGAAGGAAGCAGAAACCACTAACCACAGTATACAGAAGAGCAGCCGGCAAAGAATACTACATGTCTATCAACAGAAGAACGGCTAAACAAACTGTACATCCAAAAGATGGAATGCTTTTCATTAAGAAGTAGCAAATTACTGATATACAAAAATATGGATGAATCTCAGAAAAGTATGTTGGATGAAAGAAGTCAGACACAAAAGAGTACATTTAGTGTTATTCCATTTATATAAAGTTCAAAACAAGGAAATTAATCTACGGTGACAGAAGCAGTTGTCTCTGCGGAAGGTGGGGTCGATTGACTAGAACGGAGCACAAGGGACCCAGCTGGAGAAAGGTGGTGTTCTGTATCTTGATAGGGTTGGTGGTTACATATGTGTATCCATTTGTCAAAACTCATCCCATGGGGGCTTAAGTGGGTAGTAGAAGAATCAATGAAACAAGATGGGATTGGGAGGGAGACAAACCATAAGTGACTCTTAATCTCACAAAACAAACTGAAGGTTGCTGGGGGGGTGGTTGGGAGAAGGGGGGTGGGGCTATGGACATTAGGGAGGGTATGTGCTTTGGTGAGTGCTGTGAAGTGTGTAAACCTCGTGATTCACAGACCTGTACCCCTGGGGATAAAAATATATGTTTATAAAAAATAAAAAATATTAAAAAAAACCTCATCCCATGGTATACTTTAAATCTGTCCATTTTATTGTATGCAAATTATTCCTTGATTTATAAAAAAATATGCTGAAGGGTAATAGTGGACAAAGTGACTTGCTTTGAGTCTGATCAGGAACGATTTCACAAAGGGTAACATTTGAGCAGGACCTTGGAGGAGGAATAGGATGCTTTCTTTATGGTTGGAACTAACCAAAGCAAGTATGTGGAAGTATGAAAGTCCACTGTGTGTCATAATAGAGATCTTAGGGATGTGCTTGAGAATGTCTGGAGAGGGAAGACAGGGAATTGTAGGAGGCAGGAAAAAGTGGCTGCGATCAGATTGTGAAAGGCCTTGAACGATGTGCACTTTCTAATAAGGACAACAGAAATCATGGTGCCTAGGGTATAGTTTTATCTGATTATATAAACAACGTATGCTCATTTAAAAAAAATTAATATATAGAGAGAGCCAAAAGTCCCCCATAATCCCGACTCCCAAAATAAGCATTGTTAACAATTCAGTTTCATCTTTCCAGCCTTTATGTACCTGCGTGTATATTTTAATACTCATTTTTCATCAAATGGGCCAATAGGATACATATTCTAAGCTCTACAAGGGCTAGGAACATGCCTACCTACTTTCACTCTCACATTCTCAATATCTAGCATGGTGTCTGGCCTAAGAAATATTTGGTGAATGAAAGAATGATCTTGCTTTTGTTTTCTAACATGTTCCAAATATCCTAATTCTTTTTTTTTTTTTAAGATTTTATTTATTTGTCAGAAAAAGAAAGAGTACACACAAGCAGGGGGAGGGGCAGGCAGAGGGAAAAGCAAGCTCTCTGCTAAGCAAGGAACCTGGTGTGGGACTCAATTCCAGGACCCAGGATCATGACGTGAGCTGAAGGCAGACGCTTAACCAACTGAGCCACCCAGGCATCCCCATCCTCATTCTTTTTAATGGCTGTAAAGTATTCTGCTCCTCAAGGTCTATTATGTCCTGACAGACATTGTTGAAAATTTCTTACCCTTACAATACTACTGCAAGATGCTTTTGCACTTGAATATATTTCAATAGGATAAATTCCTGGAAAAAAAATTCCTGGTTCAAAATATGCATATCTCAAAATTTTGTAGATATGATGAATTATGCTAAATCTCTACCCAAAGGGCTGTACTAATTTGCTTTCTCACAACATGTTGCTTCTACCATATGTTCAACAATTCTTGATAATATCAATCTTTTTCATATTTGACAATCTGATAATTTAAAAATTATTTGCTTATTTTGTATTTCTTTTATTAATAATTTAGCATTTTATCTTATATTTATTGGCTATTACATTTTATCTGTGAATTATCTGTTTATCTCCATGTACCACTTCACTAATCATCTTTTTTTATTTATAGAAGTTTCTTATATATTATAGGTGGCAACTCTTTGTAATATAAGCCAAAGATATTTCTCCCGGTCCTCTTTGTTTAGGATATCTTTTGAATTTTATGAAGTCAAATCTGTCTATTTTTTTCCCTTTGTGATTTATAATGAAGTGCTCAGAATACTCTATCCACCTTAAGATTATGAAACTACAGTTGACCCCTGACCAACACAAGTTTGAACTGGGCTGGTCCACTGATAGGCAGACTTTTTTCAATAAGCATATTGAAAAATTTTTGAGGACTTGCAACAGTTTGAAAACACTTGTAGACAAACTGCATAGATGGGAATTATCAAAAAAATTAAAATGCTGGGTGAGTCATGTATAAAATAGATATAAATACTAGTCTACTTTATCATTTACTTCCATAAAATATATACACATCTATTGTAAAAAGTTAAAATTTATCACAATTTATGCAGAGACTGTACTTGGCACCATTCAGTCAAGAGAAAGGTAAACAAATAAAGAGGCAGTATTAAACCTTCACTGCATGAAATTTACTGCAGTACATATTGTACTACCACAGTAATTTCACAGCCACCTCCTGCTGCTATTTAGATGAACTGAAGTGTGGCAAGTTTATCAGCTTAAAATGCTGTGTGATGTTAATCATCACCGCATGACCAATTCACTTCTCCAGTAAAATTGCCTCTCACAGTAAAAGGTGGGCTCTCCTGTTCTCACATATTTTCCATTATGCTCAGTGCAATACTATAAACTTTGAATAACACTAGGGGACCCTTATGGAGTGCCATTAGTGATGCTGGAAGTGCTCCCGAAACACAGGAAAAACTGCATTGCTTGATATGTACCATAGTTTGAGATTGCGGCTATGGTTGCCTGCCATTCCAAGGTAAATTAATCCAGTGTAAGGACAATGGTGGTGGTGGTGGGGAATTCATAAAGCTGTCACTGTGGCTATGCTAGCAGGTGCAAAATCCTTGCACTTTTTTGCAAAATACCTTTATTTTGTATTGAAAATGCGGCTTTTATGTGAGCGCAGCATTGCTATAAAAAAGACATTCCTACAGATTCTAAAATTATTTGAGAAAAAGCAGGCATTATATGATAACTTAGAGCAAAAGGAAGGTGAAGGATCTACAGCTGGAGAACTTAATGCCAGCAAAGAGGGGCTTGATAATTTTAGAAAGAGATTTGGCTGAAAAAGTGCCATGATAACAAGGGAAGCAACAGATGAGCTCCCACTCACCATTAAGAAAATCACTATTGAGAAAGAATACTTGCCTGAATGGGTTTGTAATGCAGACAAAAGTGCCCAATCCTAGAAGAAAAAGTCCCAAAGGACATTTCTTTCTTTTTTTAAGATTTTATTTATTTATTTGAGAGAGAGAGAGAGAGAGAGCAAGCACAAGAGGGGCTGGGCAGAGGGAAAGGGGGAAGCAGACTCCCCATGGGCAGGGAGCCCAACATGGGACTGGATTGCAGGACCCAGAGATCATGACCTGAGCCAAAGGGAGCTGCTTGACTGACTGAGCCACTCAGGTATGCCCCAAAAGACATTCCTTAATAAAGAACTGAGCACCAGGATTTAAGGCAAAAAGTAATAGGTTAACTACTGTTTTGTCCAAATGCAATCAGGTTTATGGATCAGGACAGTCCTTATCTATAACGCTACTAAGCCCCAAGCTTTAAAAGGAAAAGATAAATACCAGCTGCCAGTCTCTTGGTTGTATAAGAAGGCTTGGACAATGAGAAATCTTTTTCTGGATTGGTTCCATCAACGCCCCTGAAGTCAGAAAGTATCTTGCCAGTAAGTGATTACCTTTTTTCTTTTCTTTTTTTTTTTAAAAGCTTGTTTGTTTACTTACTTATTTTTGGTAATCTCTAGACCCAACATGGAGCTTGAATTTATGACCCCAAGATAGTGATTTGCATGTTCTTCTGACTGAGCCAGTCAGGTGTCCCAGTAAATGACTGCCTTTTAAAGTACTTTTTTTGGGGTGGGGGGGAAGGGAGGGGGAGAGGGAGAGAGAGAATTTTAAGCAGGCTCCATGCCCAGCACAGAGCCAGATAAGGGGCTCAATCTCAAGACCCTGAGATCATGACCTGAGCCAAAATCAAGAGTAAGACACTTAACTGACCAAGCCATCCAGGAGCCCCTAAAGTTCTTTTTTTTTTTTAAAGTTAATTAATTAATTAATTAATTTTCAGTGTAACAGAATTCATTGTTTATGCACCCCACCCAGTGCTCTATGCAATACGTGCTCTCCTTAATACCCACCACCTGGCTCCCCCAACCTCCCACCCCCCCACCCCTTCCAAACCCTCAGATTGTTTTTCAGAGTCCATAGTCTCTCATGGTTCATCTCCCCTTCCAGTTTCCCTCAGCTCCCTTCTCCTCTCCATCTCCCCATGTCCTCCATGCTATTTGTTATGCTCCACAAATAAGTGAAACCATATGATAATTGACTCTCTCTGCTTGACTTATTTCACTCAGCATAATCTCTTCCAGTCCCATCCATGTTGATACAAAAATTGGGTATTCATCCTTTCTGATGGAGGCATAATACTCCATAGTGTATATGGACCACATTTTCCTTATCCATTCGTCCGCTGAGGGCATCTTGGTTCTTTCCACAGTTTGGCGACTGTGGCCATTGCTGCTATAAACATTGGGGTACAGATGGCCCTTCTTTTCACTACATCTGTATCTTTGGGGTAAATACCCAGGAGTGCAATTGCAGGGTCATAGGGAAGCTCTATTTTTAATTTCTTAAGGAATCTCCACACTGTTTTCCAAAGCGGCTGCACCAACTTGCATTCCCACCAACAGTGGAAGAGGATTCCCCTTTCTCCACATCCTCCCCAACACACGTTGTTTCCTGTCTTGCTAATTTTGGCCATTCTAACTGGTGTAAGTGGTATCTCTATGTGGTTTTAATTTGAATTTCCCTGATGGCTAGTGATGATGAACATTTTTTCATGTGTCTGATAGCCATTTATATGTCTTCATTGGAGAAGTGTCTGTTCATATCTTCTGCCCATTTTTTGACATGATTATCTGTTTTGTGTGTGTTGAGTTTAAGAAGTTCTTTGTAGATCCTGAATATCAACCTTTTGTCTGTACTGTCATTTGTGAATATCTTCTCCCATTCTGTGGGTTGCCTCTTTGTTTTGTTGACTGTTTCCTTTGCTGTGCAAAAGCTTTTGATCTTGATGAAGTCCCAAAAGTTCATTTTTGCTTTTGTTTCCTTTGCCTTTGGAGACATATCTTGAAAGAAGTTGCTGTGGTTGATATTGAAGAGGTTACTACCTATGTTCTCCTCTAGAATTCTGATAGATTCCTGTCTCATGTTGAGGTCTTTTTATCCATTTCAAGTTTATTTTTGTGTACAATGTAAGAGAATGGTCGAGCTTCATTCTTTTACATATAGCTGTCCAATTTTCCAAGCACGATTTATTGAAGAGCCGGTCTTTTTTCCACTGTATATTTTTTCCTGCTTTGTCGAAGATTATTTGACCATAGAGTTGAGGGTCCATATCTGGGCTCTCTACTCTGTTCCACTGGTCTAGGTGTCTGTTTTTATGCCAGTAAAACTGGCTGTCTTGGTGATCACAGCTTTGTAGTAAAGCTTGAAATCAGGTAACGTGATGCCCCCAGTTTTGTTTTTCTTTTTCAATATTTCCTTAGCCCCCTAAAGTTCTTTTGATAGTGAACAATTTTTCTGTCACCCAGAACCCCATGAGTTCAACACAGAAGGTGTCAAAGTGGATTACTTACCCCCAAACACAAACAACATCTCTAATTTAGTCTAGAAATTTGAGGTCAGGAGGTCATAAGACGTTTAAGGCTCATGACACATAGTATCTTATGGAAAGTACCGATAACACTGTGGAAAAAAGCCCTGACAGGGAAAACATCATGAAAGTCTGAAAGGATCATACCATCAAAGATGCCACCATTGTTCGGGGGAAAAACCATGCAAGTATCAAGCCAGAAACAATAAATTCCTCCTAGAGAAAACTGCCCAGATGTTGCACATGACTTCACAGGATTTATGACAGAACCAACCAAAGAAATCATGAAGGAGGTTGTGGATATGGCAATAAAGGTGAGAGTTTCAAGATATAGATCTTGGAGAAACTCAAGAGCTCATACACATCACATCAGAGGAATGATCGGAAGATGACTTGATGGAGATGAGCGCTTCTGAACCAGTGCCAGACAACGAGGAAGGAGACATGGAAGAAGTAGTGCCAGAAAACAAGTTGATATTAGACAATCTGGCAGAAGGGTTCTGATTATTCAACGCTCTTTTGATTTCTAGAACATGGACCCTTCTGTGATTCAGGCACTGAAACTAAAGCAAATGCTGAAAGAAGATTTTTACATAAATATACATGAGAGGGATGCCTGGGTGGCTCAGTGGGTTAAGCCGCTGCCTTCGGCTCAGGTCATGATCTCAGGGTCCTGGGATCGAGTCCCGCATCGGGCTCTCTGCTCAGCAGGGAGCCTGCTTCCCTCTCTCTCTCTCTCTGCCTGCCTCTCCATCTACTTGTGATTTCTCTCTGTCAAATAAATAAATAAAATCTTAAAAATATATATATACATGAGAGATACTGGTCTGTAGTTTTGTTTTTATTTTTGTTTTCATTTATAATAAAATACCTTTGCCTGTTTTTTGTTTTTGTTTTTTTAACCAAGTAATGTTTGGTAACACTCATAGAATGAATTGGAAGTGTACCATCTCTTCTATTTTCTAGAATAGTTTGTGTAGAATTGGTATTGTTTCTTCCTCTTTGGTAGAATTCTCTGATGAAGGCTTCTAGGAATTTCCCTCATGAAACTACAAATTCAATTTAATAGATATAGGGGATTTCTAGTTTAGCCCCCACATGTAAAGAGCTTGGAAGTTGTCACTCCCATCCTTACAAGAGAACACTAAACAAAATAAAAATCAATAATGTCTTGTACCTGTTAGAGAACTAAGTCCTCAGGACAAGCCATAACCCTGAAATCTGGAGACATAGGTGAATCTAGAGTCACAACTGAAATTTGGTTGCCTAGAGCAGAAGCCACTAGAGCCATAAATTGGTAGGGACACTTAAATGTTAATTTTGACAAGCTGCTGGAGTCTGATTGTGGAATAGCGTAACAGTCAGAAATTCCCAAGACTAGCACACAATCTTAGGAGGCTCATATTTTTGTAGGTTTTACCTCCAACACTACCAGAATCTCATAGTCAATCTTCCATGGTTCTGGCAGGGTAAGGTTAAGAGCAATCATTGTAAACTATGTCCAGTGTTCTCCATAACAAAGACCTCCTGTCCAGAGAAAAAGACCTTCTAAGAGCCTTAGCGTATCTAGGGGAAAGGGCATTTCTCCTACTCTAGCCCTCTTTGTCTTTCCTGTCTAAAAAGCTACGAGACATTTAGACTAAGGATGCAAGCTCACTAAAAAAACTGATAATTTTTTTTTTTAAGAGATAGAGAAAGCATCTGAATGCAGGGACAAGGGCGGGGGAGGGGTGCCCAGGGTCGGGGGAAGGGTGGGGAGACAGAGAGAAAACCCCAAGCAGGCCCCATGCTCAGTGAGGAGCCCATTGTGGGGCTTAATCTCAAAACACCAAGACCATGACCTGAGCTGAAATCAAAGAATCGGACATCCAAAGGACTAAGCTACTCAGGTGCTCCTAAGAAACTAAAATTAATCTTAAGATTATAGGACACATACTTATCTCTTACATCTCACTGCCACACCAATAGATTTCCAATATAATAATCAGGGATTATAGCTGAAAGAGCTGTAAGACACAGACCTTCTTTGATGAAGAGCATATAGGGAAGCCCAAAGTCCTGGTGGCAGACAAAACAAGGCCACTAGAGGAATCTGAAGCCTCTGGTACTGAGAGCTGCAACAAACATTAAATACAGTCCAACTCTTGCCTAGATTAACATAAAACTTATACTAAAAACCTATTTCAGTTCCTGTTACTCAGTATATGATGCTCAGCTTCTAATAAATAATTACAAGGCATGTTAACAAGAAAAAACATGCCTTACTGAATATCTGAAGGGATAGTTAGGTTTTCAATTTCTTCTTCTTCTCTTTTTAAAAGATTTTATTTATTTATTTGACACACAGAGAGAGAGATCACAAGTAGGCAGAGAGCAAGGGGGAAGCAGGCTCCCTGCCGAGCAGAGAGCCCGATGTGGGCTGCATCCCAGGACCTTGAGATCATGACCTGAGCCGAAGGCAGAGGCTTAATTCACTGAGCTACCCAGGCACCCCTTCAATTTCTTCTTGAGTGAGCTTTTTTTTTTTTAAGTGGTATGTCCATTGCATCTAAGTTTTAAATTTATTGGCATTAAGTTGTTTATAATATTCCATTTTTATTTAATAAATGTAGAATCTGTAATGCTAGTCATAATTTATGTGTACTTTTTTCCCTTACCAATCTGGCCAGAGATTTATAAATTTTATTAATTTTCTCAAAGAACCAGATTTTTGTTTTATTGAAATTCTCCATTGTTTTTCTGCTTTTTGATTTTTGCTCTTCTCTTCGTTGCTTCCTTTCTTTTACTTATTTCTAGCTTTAGTTTGTTTTCCCTAATTTCTTTTTTTTTTTAAAGATTTATTTATTTGACAGACAGAGATCACAAGTAGGCAGAGAGGCAGACAGCGAGAGAGGAGGAAGCAGGCTCCTTGCTGAGCAGAGAGCCCGATGTGGGGCTCGATCCCAGGACCCTGGGATCATGACCTGAGCCGAAAGCAGAGGCTTTAACCCACTGAGCCACCCAGGCGCCCCTGTTTTCTCTAGTTTCTTAATGAGAAAGCTTACGTTATTGATTTTAAATATTTTGACGTATCTAATATAAACATTTAATGCTAAAAATTTCACTCTATTCCTTCTTCAGGTACTTTGCTTTGGCAACTATCCCCCCATCTCCTGCATCATCAATTTTCCCCTTTCCACTGAGTGATTGTCATCTTTATACAAACATGCTGTTATAATGATGTATTACTTGGGAGCTGGGGAGAAAAACACTTCTCTGTTTCCCCCTCATCCTCCTCAGGCTATCATCCCATTACCCTACTATATTTATAATGGTTCTCTGTACTTGATATGCTATGTCTATGTCCTTATAATCTACTCCACTTAGGTGTTTACCCCTACACTGAAATTCTACCTCTCCGTATGTAATGATCAATTCTTACTCCTCATTGTTCTCATTATTCAACAGCATTTGACATTCTTTCCCCTCTCAGGCCACCACACTCTCTTGATATTCCTTCCTTATTCAGTGGACAACTCCACCTCCCCATTCCAACCTCTCAGTTGGAGAGCCCCAGTGTTCAGTCCTCAATCACCTTTTCCTCTGGATCTACATCCATTACCCAGGGGCCTTTCATCTACTGCTAAAATTTCAATTATCACGCACTCCAGCTAGTCTATATTATTTCATAATTGGTAACATACTAGATAATATTTATATCTTTTAATCCAGGCAGTCAGATTATATGTTCCCAGAGGATAAAAACCTCTACTATCTCATTCTTTTCCATCCTTTTTTTAACACTGATTAAACACTACAAACACTACAAACCCCATCTCTGATTTTGCTCAAACACTGAAAAATAAATGCTTTCACCACTAGGTAGAGAAGGATTTACAGTGATTACACTGACACAACAAGTACCCCCTCTTCCTGAGTCTTAAAGCCAGGACCTGCTCAGGGCTCATCAACTATTATGGTCACCTTAGAAGGTGTCAAATCCTTAAAAATTCTTTTGCTGAGACTGAATCCATAAGCCAGTTGAGTGTATGAGTGGTTCATCTATTCAGCATTTTCAGTGAGGTGAGGATAAAATATATACTTCTTTCCACTGGAGGTTTCTCATGTGTTGAGGCTGGACACGGGGGAAGTCCTTGCTCCAACTAAATACCAAACAAACCAATTAAACTAGAGCCACAGTTTCACTGGGGAAGAGCCAAAGAAGTTGTACACAAATCTGGCCTGTTACCTAAGAAATGCACACCTCTTCCACTGGCTTACAAGTGAGGACTAAAAAGCTCTTGGTCCCTGAGGATATTTCATCTAATAACACAGTCAAGATAAATCTAGAGCAGCCTCATTTCAAACCAGAGTGAACAGGCATCACATGGTTTGAGTTTCAGGCCATAATAATTGTCTATACAACCTGTCTGATGGTGAAAGAGAAGCTCAACCCCTTCACTGCACTGTCTCCACACCAAGGGGAGAAAAAACAAAAGGATTCTATAGGTTGCTCAGGATCAGTGGGTAAAAACTAAACTATTCTCCTTGTCAACCAACTGCCATCTCTAGTGACTATTATATGATATTTTATAAATTCCCTGTTTTACAATTACTTAGAACAGATTTTTCAAGGTGAGTTTCCAGGATCTTTGAGAATAATCTTCTACTTGGTTTGAGCCTCAAAGAACTTCTCTGCACTGTTTCTGAATACACAGAAATGAAACAGGCCTTATGAATTTTGAGGTAACAAAGATTTCTCTTTAAAAAGTCTCAGAGCTGACCAGTCATAAACAACAGAACATGCAGTCAAGTTTTGTAGGAGACAAAAAGTGTAACAACAGATACTGAAGAGTACACTGCTCCAAAGAAGAGGACACATGGGAGACGAGTAGTGCCAGACAACACTTTTATTGTTCACTGAAAAACACAGGTCTGAAAACAGTCTATTGCATTGTGCACTGAATGCAAGGCCTGATATTACAAGTATATAGACACAACAGCATAACTTATATAAAATGATACATATTGTATACTTATATAAAATGATACATATAGTAGCCATTTCTCTAAACACTAGAATTTAATAGAAGTAATGCCTTTTATTATAGAAGAACTGTAAACACTGCAATCTTAAACAAAATGCTCTAAGCAAAGCATTTTAAAATTGTTTTGTTGTGATACCTACTTTTTCCACCTGGAGTTAGGACCCTGTAGGACCCAAGAAAAAGTTATCTAATGAGAGCTAGCACTTTCAAAGAGCTCTTCCCAGGGAGCTGGGTGGGGGGCTGCTGCCTAAGACAGGCCACCACCACCCGGGCCCCCTGGAGCCCTCAGGCCCACAGTGACTGCTAACCCTTACCTCCGGGCTAGTCTGAGGTGATGCAAAGTGGGAGGAGTACACATAGGAGGAAGCTCCTGTCACAACTACTTATCCTGTACCCAACTTTACGGACAAGAACACCTAATATTTTTTATGTGAATTTGCCAATCTCAGCAAACACTGAAATGTGCTTTAAGAAAAAAAAAAAAAAATTTAACAACGAGAACAAAAGCCATTCTCTATGCAATCTGTGGTTACCATCATTTCTTCCTTTCGGCCACGTTTTCATTAGATGCTCTAAAACAGGCTGCTACTATTATATTATGAGCCATGCAGGCCAGGATTGAGGTAACTAAACTTCTCCAGTTACAACAACTAACTTAAATGATTAAAAAAATAAATACAAATTTATTAGAGAGCAACAAAATCAATCTCTATTAATCACATGGCAAAATAGTCAAGAACTGCAGCAACATTCACATTCCAAGGTCAACTCTAACTTGACCCACATTTCCTTCCAAACTGAGAAAGCACTGTGTGGAGGAGAGCATAAACTATCAACACCACCTGCTGTCAAATACTATCAGGGCTCAGAAGGATCCTCATAGATAAAAAATGCAGAGGGGGAAAAAAAAAAAAGGCATCTCAGTTTATACACAGCAACAGAAGAAAACTATATTCTCCCTCTGGGCACCATTGGCATCAGGCAAAGCAGGGCTATTTGTAAAAATAGTGCCTAAACTGACTATGGCAATGCTCACATTTTAACAGAAATCAGCAGTACAAAGTTCCTTTATGTATAGGGAGTCAAAGATTATTAAATAATTTCCTCAGACAAGAGTCTCACCAAAAGAAAAACTTCCTCTTGCCTGATAAGTTTTTATAAATGGGATTTTACAGTATCCCAGCTTCTTTACTTAATATTAAGTACAGAGGACATCCTCAGATCACAGTAATGAGTAATATTAATATTCTCATATTTTCAGTACTTTTCAGATCAAATATTTTATTAGACTACCCATTTAAGAGATTTGTACGTCAATAGTGATAACCAACTATATATTTTTCTTGTTCTGTCCACCAAAGAACACCACGTTCCGAAAGGGATACAGCCAAGTTCCACAGGTATCTCGTTCCCCTGCACAGTAAATTTCACTCGTCAGTCTCTGTCCTTGACTCTTTCTATGACTCTTCTAGTCTAAGGAAAATTTTGTATAATGGTAGAAAACCACAAACTCTGGTGGAAGCATTGGTATTGGTGTTGTGAAGCATTGGTATTGGTGTTGTGAAGTAAACTTCAGGAGAGTAACTGTAACTGCTAGGGACTATTTACAGCCTTGCTGGAAATCCTATTTCTCTTGAATCACTAGATTAAGAAATTCTAGTTATTTAACCATGGGAAGGGATTTCACAGATAAAGGTCTAGTCCACGTGAGAGGTTCTGGCCCCTGAAATGATGTGCGGCCAGCTGAAAATACTGGCCACCTTTCCATTTTAAACATGTTCATTATTCTTCTGCACCACTGAAGTGTGAAGTTCTTCCCATCTGTCATGGCACTGGTGAGCCCTCTCATTGCTGCTCCTATTTCTTTTGGCTGTTCTACTGTACATGTGGGATCCATTGAGCTTATCACCTAAACGTGTAGGGAATTTTCATTTCGCACCATCCGTTCTCTAAGAGCCATCAGTGGGGAACAATTTCTAGTTAGTAAAGGCACAATTCATTGGCATTTCCTCTTTATAAAGGAAATCAAAAGGGTTGCCTAGAAGCTGAACAAACGCGTTGGGTATTCCTATAAAGGGAAGGTTATATCTGCTACTAAAGCCCAGAGACATTTGCTAAATCTAAAGATTATATGGATTTTGTAAAAGCACGAATTTGGCAGTTTCAGACATTTCCAATTTTACACTATATCACTTGTTGGCAGGGGATAGGGAGTGCTGGCTAGTATCACAGGAGCAAAATAAAAGTGTCAACATCACTCTACTTGCTTGTTTTCCTCATGCGTCTGATTCTTTCACCGCTCTAGTGAAGTCTGTCCCAGGGCACATCACTCAGCAATCAGCAGAACTGCTCAGAGATAGAACAGGCTTCACCTCAACCTGCCCTCCTATCCACACTTGGCTGGTAAACACGGCATTGGGACAGAGCTTGTGAAAAGCCTTAAACCCAGGAAAGACTTACAGAAGTTGCACAAAAATTCCTGGTTTATAATACCTACCCAGGAATCAGAAAATAATTGTTTTTTGATTAAGCAAACTGAATCTATGCTCAAAAACCATGTAATATCTCAAAAAGCAAAATCCAGAGTAAAAACTACAGAAAAAATGCAGCTTGTTAATAGCTTACTCTAGCTAAATCATCATAGAAAGTCAGTGCGATTTACTATTGCATGTAGAAGCACAACCTGCCATGTTCTCATAAAATTGGGTGCTAGTAAAGAACACGAAAACAGTTAATAGGGATGAAAGCCCTTTAGCCTTTTGTGACTTCATGACTTAAAAAGACAAATACCAAGCAGGATTTGACATTCAAAGATTTACCTGCTCAGCACAAGCTGAGTTGAGAGACAGCTGAACACCTGACTTTTACTCATTTACGGTGTTCTCAGGAAGTTCCTATTTGGACACCGATGGTTCTTAAATTGGCTGCATTTCAGAGTCATCTGGGAAGCTTTTAAAAATTACCAAATGCCCAGAGGCACCTGGGTGGCTCAGTCGGTTTGGCGTCAGACTTTTAGTTTCAGCTCAGGTCAGGATCTCAGGGTCCTGAGACTGAGCCCCACATCAGGCTCCACGCTCAGCACAGAGTCTGCCTGTCCCTCTCCCTCTGCTCCTCCCTCTCCTCAAATAAATAAAATCTTAAAAATTACCGAATGTCCAGACCAATTAAATGTGGAAGGTGGAGCCCAGGTACCAGTATTCACTACGCCTCCCCAGGTGACAGTCTAATGTGTTGCCGGGACATGCACACTCACTAATGTATCCCTTTCAGAGGGCTGTGGCATGAATGTCATATTTTATCTAGATGGTTTTGTTTTTTCTAAATTCCACCAGGAAAAGGAATTTTTAGAAAAAGGCACAGTTGTGCTTCCTCTAAAGATGCAGCTTACTGTTTGACAGGTGCTGGTTCTCAGAGGTTATCTGGAGCGCTGGTTGAAAAGGAGGAAGTCCTTGTCTTGGCAGAGTAGGCAGAGCTTCAGGCTTCGGCAGCTGCCTCCAGCAACAAAGAATGCCCAGATGCCCATGAGTACCATGATTAAATATGTGGATACCAGATTTATTCCGTAATGAGGACTTATGAAGGTCTGAAAAAAAAAAATCAGCTTGTATAATAACAGTATGCTCATTAAGCATGTAGAGTAACTGAAGATTAAGGAAAATATAGGATACTTTCAATAGCTGGGCTGTGTTTCACCAAACATATGATGTGTGTCACACACTGAGTACCACAAAGACACACAGAACTAACCTTGTCAACAGACACTAGCCCATAGATGTGTGCTTCACTATATTCAAATGTCAAGGCTAGAGGGTAACTAGAAGTCAGAATTAAATGGAAGACCCAATAGAAGTTATATGTTATACAACCTGGGCCCAGTTTATAACAATTTCTGTGTTACCCAGCTCTTAATTTTCAAGAAAGTAAGACAAGTCCAAGTAACTTCAGGATGAATCCTTAGTATTCAAGGGAACAGCATCTCTTTTTCACCTGCACAGCTGAAGAGGGTTCCAAAAGTTCACTTAAAAAACTTTGAAGGAGTGCCAAGAGGTATTATGCTATGTAACACTGAAGATCCTAATGGAGCTTATATGCTA
This sequence comes from Mustela putorius furo, assembly GCF_011764305.1. NCBI lineage: Eukaryota > Metazoa > Chordata > Mammalia > Carnivora > Mustelidae > Mustela > Mustela putorius. Next base: position 7,089,864 of record NW_025422045.1, on the reverse strand, counting down.
GTAAAAGAAACAAGTAAGGAATGCAGCAGCAAATAAATGAATCAAATAATTACACATTATAATGAATGCTAGACAGAATAATTATAATCATGATGGTGCTAGATAAGTAAGAACAAGGTGGTCTACTCAGGTTGCTCAGGGGTAGTCCTGAGTAAGTGGCATTTATACTGACATATAGTTGGAGAGAACCAGCCTTGTGTAGAGTGAAGGTGGGAACCACAGGAGGGCAAAGAGCTTGGTGCAGCTGAGAACCTGGAAAGAGTGATATTAGTCATGTGTAGAGATGGAGGGGCAGCACATAAGATGAGGTCAAGAGAGGAAGGCAGGAACTAGTTATGCAGCATGTTGGTAAGGGGTGTGGACTTCATCCCCAGTGCAATGTGGGGGGTGCGGTCACAGAAAGGGTCAAGGTAGGGGAGCTGAGTGACTTGATTTAGATGTTTAAAACTGCACAAAATGGATTAAAGGAGGCAATTGTGAAAGCAGGGAGACTCATTAAGAAGGCTGTGCACTGACAAACTGTAAGAGACTCTTAATCTCAGGAAACTAACTGAGGGCTGATGGAGTGGAAGGTGGTCCAAGGGATAGAGCAGCTGAGTGATAGACAGTGGGGAGAGTTGGGTATTGTGTAAGACTGATGAATCACAGACCTATACCCCTGAAACAAATAATATGTTATATATTAATAATAAATAAGAAGAAGATTTTACACTGGTTGAGGAGAGTATAGGATGGTGACTTAGATCAGGGGCGGTGGTAGTAGAGATGGAGAGAGTGGGTGATATGAACGGACAGGACTTGCTGATGGAAGGAATGTGAGGGAAAGAAAGAGGCCAAAGTGGCTTCCATGTTTGTGGCTTTTGGTAAACGGTAGTGCTACTTAATGGGATGACAAAGACTTGGGGAAAGATGACACTCAGAGTGATGGGTGAGAATCAAGTCCAATGAGGTTAAGCTAAGAGTAACATGCCTATGAGATTTCAAAGGACAGACGTCAGGAAAGCATTAGGCATGCGAATACGGGGCTGTGAGGAGAGACTTGTGCTGGGAAAGAAAGAGACTTGTGCTAAAAGCACAGACCACAGACGGTATTTAAAGCTATGACTCTGAATGCAGTTACCCAGGGAGCTATTACAGAGAGAGGGGAAAGGAGAAGTCAGGACAAAGCCATGAGAACATTTATAAATTTTTTGTGCTGTTTAGTATTGCAGAAGCAAATTAAAAGTATCGACAACATTCTATTCTCTTGACTCTTACTGAAAAAGAGTCAGCAAAGGGGTCTGAGAAGAGCAAAGAGTGAGGTAAGAGGAAAAGCAGGACATGTGTTATCGAAGTCAAAAGAGGAACATGTTTCACAGAGAGTGGTCAACTCTTTTAAAGGTTGCTGAGATGAAAACAAAAACCCCAATGTGTTTTCAAGAAATGGAGATTTCCTTTGATCTTCACAAGTGCAATTTTAGAAGGGTGGTTGAGCAGAACCAGGACTGGACTAGAAGTATGAGAGGTGAAAAAGTGGAGACAAATTAGTGGAGGTAACTCTGAGAAATTTAGCTGTGATGGGGAACAGAAAAAAAAGAGAATGATGGCTAGATGGGGGAAAGGCAATAGTGGAGAGTTTTAAGATACATCTATATGATAATGACGAGAAGGAAAACTGGTGATGTGGGATCAAGGACAAAATCAGAGTGAGGTCCTTGTGGGAAATAACTGGATGTAGAGCCCAGGTAGAGGGACTGGTCTTAGAGAGAAGGAGAAATACTTCCTTTCCTGGGCCAGAGTAAGGTGGGGAGATGGGTTCCCAACTAGCCCAGAACTTACACTTAACAAAGGAGAGGAACTAACTGGGTCAACGTGTCACCATAGACCTCTGCCTATAAAAGCCTTCAAGGGGAGTGCTTCCATGGCTCATCACTGTTCTTACCCTCACCCTACCTGCACATGCTCCTGGTTAAGATACCGACCTTGCCTATCAGCTCTGACTAGGAAAATGGGCTGATTTTGCAGAGATGGCACCTTATGCAGAAAAAGTGCTTTTCTCAAGAGGCAACTGTGGACATTGAGCACATTGAGGCAGGCATTGAGCACTTTCTGGATTCTTTGGAAATCCACTGAATTTTAACTTACTTTATAGGGTGCTAAGTTCTTTTGTATTTCTCTTTAGTTTCTTTAAAACTTTTTCTTCTTTAAACAATTACAGAAGCAATATGTGATTGTTGTAGAAAATTAAAATATACAAATGAGTAAAATAAATTTTAAAATTGAAATTCAGATAGGTTAATATTCAGAAAACAAAAACTATAAATGATAAAGCAAAATTGACTAAACTACATCAGAATAAAGAACTTTTGCTCATAAAAAAGACAACATAAAGAGGATATAAAGTTAAACCACACTATAGGAGAAGCTATTTATAATAGGTACATCTGACAAAGACCTTTTGTAGAGAATACAGAAAGAACTAGAAATCAAAAAGACAATCCAATAGGATTATAGGCAAAAGATTTAAAGAGGCACTTCATAAAAGAATTATCCAAATGGCCAATAAATATATGAAGACATGCATAATCTCATTAATCATTAGGGAAATGCAAAGTAAAACCACAATGTGCAGGCACATGGGTGGCTCAGTTGGTTAAGCGACTGCCTTTGGCTCAGATCATGATCCCAGAGACTGGGAATCAAGTCCAATATTGGGCTCCCTGCTCAGCAGGGAGTCTGCTTCTCCCTCTGCCCCTGCCCATCCATCATGTGTGCTCTCTCTCTCTGTCTCAAATAAATAAAATCTTAAAATAAATAAATAAATAAAATAAAACCACAATGTGATACTACAATACACCCAGCAGGATGTGTAACAATAGAGAGAGTGACACACTAACTGTCAGTGATGAGGGTGAGGAACTGCCACTCACAAATTGATGGTGAGGATGGAAACTGATACAATTACTCTGAAAAACTGGGTGGTATGAACAGTTGACATATATACACCGCATGACCAGCAATTCCACTCCTAGGCAAATATCACATATATCCAAAAGAAATGTGTACATACATTCGTAAGAGACATATAGTAGAATGCTCAAAGCATTACTATTCACAACAGTTAGAAGCTGGAGACATCATTTCTGCTGTAGAATGGATAAAGCAAGGTACAGTTACAAAGTAGAATACTATACTGCAGAAAATGAACAATTAATGGGCGCCTGGGTGGCTCAGTGGGTTGGGCCGCTGCCTTCGGCTCGGGTCATGATATCAGGGTCCTGGGATCAAGTCCCGCATCGGGTTCTCTGCTCAGCAGAGAGCCTGCTTCCCTCTCTCTCTCTGCCTGCCTCTCTGCCTCCTTGTGATCTCTGCCTGTCAAATAAATAAATAAATAAATCTTTAAAAACAAAAAAATGAAGAATTAATAGCTACCTATACATACAGATGAATCTCTCACAAACACGATGTTGATAAAAGGAGTCAGACACAAGAGCACAGACTAAATGGTTCTGTTTATATAAAATACCAAAAGCAAGACAAGCTGCACGTTACAAGTCAGGACCATGGCGGGAGGTTCGTGAGAGCTGATAATGTTTTTGTTTTCATTTGGGTTCAAGTTACATAGGTTACATTCATCAAGATGGATGCTTCTGATCTGTATACTTTTCTGTAGGTGTATTTAAATAAAACAATTACTTAGACATTCTCTGAAACCACTGTTAACATTTTGATATATCATCTTTCAAATTTCCTAGGTTCTTCTTATTTTGGCTTATTTTCCTGGGTTCTTTTAATCATTAGAGAGAGTATCAACTATTCAACATTCAACATTTATTGGATTGAAGAAACAAAGATTGATAAGATAAGGTCCCATCCTTGATGATGGAACTCTAGTTGGAGAGACATAAGAACTATATTAAAGATAAGAACACTCTCTGAGGATAAGTGTTATAACATAGCTATGTATTAAGGTCTAGTGACTGTGCTGAGTCTGGAATATGCACCTTTGCCAGGGAGGCTTCACACTGAACTAGCACTTTTCCAAACTGACTTAGGTTAAGGGGAGATAAGTCACTGCAGATAAAAGAGCATGCACAAGACATGCTGTTGGGTAGCCACAACAGATCAGTTTCGATGGAGTACATGATGTGATCTGTGGGCAGCAGCAAAAGGTAAGTTTTGCACCGGTGCGGATGAAAAGAGGCTTGGGTCAAACAAAGAAGTCTGGGTTTTATTCCACAGGCATCTGCTACAGCTGATCATTTTTACCTCAATACATTTGGCTCCCGGGACACCTGGCTCCTGGTTTTCCTCCAGCCTCACTTGTGGCTCTTTCTCAGTCTCCTTTGCTGGCTCCTCCTTCCCCAGTCTCAAGATGGGAGTGTCCCAGGACTCAGTCCTTGGGCCTCTTTTCTTGTCTGCTTGAATCTACTCCTTGTAATCACTTTTTCTGCCCTGGGTTATCCTCCCAAACTCCAGACATTTTCATCCAACTGCCTAACAAACATTTCCATTTGGATGTCCAATAGGCATCTCTATTACATTTATAATGTGCCCAGATAAACTCCCCTCACAAGCTTCCTCATCTCAACTGATGGTAACTCCATCCTTCTTACTGCCCAGGCCAAAACCCTGGAGGCTGTGCCTTGCCTTATCCAGTCTGTCAGGAAATACTGTTGGCTCTACTTTCAAACATATGTCCTCAATCGGATCATTTCTCATTATATCCATCGCTATTTCACCCAAATTATCACCCTCCTCCTCTTGATGACTGTAATCTTTTCCCCTGCTACAGTTTACTCTTAACACAGCAAAGTGATCCTTTTAAAATCATGTCCCTCTCCTTAAACACCCTACGCTGACTTCCATTTCACTGAGAGTAAATGTCAAAGTCCACATTACCTAGATGTGGTTCTCACTTCCAACCTCTACTTCTCTCTCACCTTCAACTCTGTGACAGTATCTCCTACTAACTTTCCCCTGGCTCACTCTGCTCTGGCCACCCTCACTTCCAAAAAATATGCCAAGCAAGTTCTTTGATCTTTAGGACTTTGCTACTGGCTGTGCAGTCTAAGATGTTCTTTCTCCAGAGAGCTACATGACCATCTTCTTCCCTTATTTCTTAAATGTCACCTTCATAATGAAGCCTACTCTGACCATCTAATTCAAAAATTTGTTATCTCCTGCCTCCCTACATGCTAGATTCCTTTTGGCCTATGCTACTGGCCACAGCACCTATCACTATAAAATTTATTATGCCTACTGCTTAAAGCCTCTCTCTCCCCACTAAACTGTAAAAACAGATCTTTGCTTTGTTCACTAAACTGCTTTGTTTACCTTGACCAGTGCCTGGAACACAGAAAGCACTCAGTAAATATTTGTTAAATGAATCAATAGCCAATTGGATCTATAAAAAGGACATCTGCTTTTTCATGTAATTTCCTTTCTGATTATAAAAGTATACATCATAGAAAATTTGGAACACGCCAAAAACCGTAAAGAAAAAAGAATCCGGGGCGCCTGGGTGGCTCAGTGAGTTAAGCCACTGCCTTCAGCTCAGGTCATGATCTCAGGGTCCTGGGATGGAGCCCCGCATCGGGCTCTCTGCTCAGCGGGGAGCCTGCTTCCTCCTCTCTCTCTCTCTCTGCCTGCCTCTCTGCCTGCTTGTGGTCTCTCTCTGTCAAATAAATAAATAAAATCTTAAAAAAAAAAAAGAAAGAAAGAAAAAAGAATCCACTTGGGGAGAAACATTATTAATATTTTAATGCGGTCTCTTTCTAATCTTTTTTCCAATGAAGACTTGGCTTCTCATAGTTGCCATCATATCAAAGGTAACTTTAACATCCTGTACCACTGAAAAGTTTTAGGTAGGGGAAGCAGTGAGATTGCATTTCTTCCTTTCTTTCTATCTATCTATTTATCTATCTAATCTTTTAAGTAATCTCTGTGCCCAGCATGAGACTCCAACTCATGATCCTGAGATCAAGAGTCAGATGCTCTGCTGACTGAGCCAGCCAGGCACCCCTGTAAGATGGCACTTTAGATGGATCAGAGGTCAAGGAGCCCAGTATGAGAAAACCTGATATGAATTCTAAATGGATGGAGAAGAGAGAAACATGAGGCAGGACACCACCGGAAAGAACCTTTTCAATACTTTGAAGTGAGAAATCATAAGGGTCTGGACAAGGTCTGGGGATAATTCTGATATAAATATATGACAAATTACAATAAAAGTCAGACCCAAAGCATTAAATATTTCTTAAAAAGCATATCAAGTCAAGTTTTCTTTTTAAATTTTATTTAGAAAACTGGCATAATTTCACTGTGGAGGGGGTAACTGGGCACTCCTGTTATTGATCAGAATGAGCAAAAATGATACAAACTTTGTGGAGAGTATTTTAGCAATGGACATCAAGGACTTCAAAAATACTCATACCATTTAATATTTTCATTCCTTGGAAGCTAAATATCATATTGAAAAACTTCCATGTACAAAGATGTTCAAGATAGCATTATAAAAAGCAAAGGTAGAAAAATAAATGATCAATCAATTAAACAAACTGTAATATAATTTTTATATAATAATATAAGGCTATTAAAATTTACATATTAAAAGGGTTTATAATATCATGGAAATTGTTTAAGATGTGTTACCTAACATAAGCATAATACAAGACTACTTCAGGTTTGACTATACCCATAAAAGAAAGGTACAAAGAAAGAAATCTTTAATGAAATCAACCAACAAATTAACAGGTTTCTTTCTGTAGGAAGAGAGATGATTTATTTATCTACCTTTCACTCATTCACTCAGTCATCAACTTTTTGGAGTTTCTTCATTTGACACTGAGTTTGTATTTCATTTAGTGTAGAACCTACCATTTTAGATATGGGGACTTGAGTTCCAAAAAACAATGTGAGGACAGTGGCAATACTCACCAGGGCAGACACCAGCAGATGTGTCAGCAGAACTACAAGAAGGGAAGACCACTTTTTCTTCTCACAGCCATCAAAAAATATGATACCCCAGAACACGTGCAGCAATATGATAACCAGCGTCATGAAAGCTGAAAGATAGTCATCCATTAATGTCCAGTCATACAGACAACAGATACCAAAGCCCACTGACCACCTGCTCATGATACACAAGCTCTTGGGGTACACCACACCACACCACTGTGAGAGTTCAAACACCACCTGCCAGAACCAGGATACTGGCACATATTTGCTCAACTACTAACTTGGAAAGCAAAACTTCTGAACACAGGGTCAGCTCTGCAGCAGCCTGTAATCGAGAATGTGAACCTATTAAACCAAAGGCAGCTTGGACTGACTTCCAAGAAGTTTCGCTAAGGAAGGGAATAAAACTAGCATAGTATCTAGTCAAATCTTTCCAAATTAGCCTTCTGCACTTTCCTGAATTAAATGGATTATCTTCAATTTAAACAAATCTTCTCACCAAGCTGAAATTTCTCCTGTGTTCTTTCCTTTAAAAATAAAATGCTAATGGAAGTATAAAAATATTAAAAATTGCAATAATTATCTTAGATTCTTCTTAGGCAACTCAAACTGAATCTGATCAGCACAACCAGGTTTTTCTGTGGAAGAGAGAGAGAGAGAGAGTGAGTGTGTGTGTGTGTGTGTGTGTGCGCGCATGTGCACATTTCTTTTCTACCTTGGAAACATTATTTAAAATGGGCAATTTCCGCATATTCTGAAAGCTTTAATATGAAAAAAAGGGCATATCAATTTTTGTTTTCAGTCACATATTAAGATACAATTAACACCCACCAATCTGGCAAAAATTCAAGTCTGACAATTCTCTTTCACACTGCAGATAGGAAAACAATCTGGCATTACCCAGTAAAGTTGAGAATATGTATTCTCTATTTCATTCCAGCAATTCCACAGCTACATCTATACTCTGAAGAAATTGGTTCTTAGATCAAAAGATCACTAGTACCTGAGAACTTGTTAGGAATGCAAATTCTTGGGATCCACCCCAGACCTTCTGAATCAAACAATGAGCTTAACAACTAGTGTTTAAACAGCCCTCAGAGTGATTCCAAAGTAGTCAAATTTGAGAACTATTGCTCTGGAAAAACTAACACATTTGCACAATTAGATTTATATCAGCACTGTTTGTAATAACAAAAAATTTTCATCATTACCAAGAATGGATGACTTGTGTTGTATTCACACAATGGTATATGATCTATAATACAAATGATCTCAAGAATGTAATGCTGAGGGGGGGAAAACCATATTGAGGGAAGATGCCCATTATTTATACAAAGTCAAAAACACCCAAAAACAATATTAAAAGGATATAACTACTCTGATTGGAGGAAAGTGATGTGTTCTATCTAGTGACAGAGTGCCATCATTTCAGTCAGTGGTGGTAAATACTTTAAGTAGAGGAGGGATTTTAAAAATATATAACTTTGGGATGAGGGTAGACTAAAATTCAAATGACCTAAGGCACTTTCCTGCTAAAAAACATTTTGGATGACTTGATACTGTATCCAAAGTAAAGTCCAAATGTCTCAGATTATCATCCAAGGCCCTCTATAACCTAGAACCAAATTATTATTCTTTTTTTTTTAATTTTATTTATTTATTTGACAGAGAGAGATCACAAGTAGATGGAGAGGCAGGCAGAGAGAGAGAGAGGGAAGCAGGCTCCCTGCTGAGCAGAGAGCCGGATGCGGGACTCGACCCCAGAACCCTGAGATCATGACCTGAGCCGAAGGCAGCGGCTTAACCCACTGAGCCATCCAGGCGCCCCCCAAATTATTATTCTTAACTAATCTTCAAATACAGCCTACATGGCAGAAAGCCAGAAATTTTATACTGTCTCTGTGCTTTTACTTATTTTTTTAACTGACTGTCCTTCTGCCTGAATACTCATCATCCCCCTGCCATCTCACAACATCCAAATCTTACTTTAAGATCTAGCTTAATGCCATCTCCTTAGTGAGTTCTTTCTGACACCCACTCTTCACTTTTTTAAGAACCCTCGGCACACATTTGCTGAGCACCTGGATAGTCTGGCCTGAAGATTTTGTACTAGGGCTTGGGAGTTACACAATCTCGAGATGGAATGCAGGCTCCACAGTGTGGCTTTGGGCAAACTATGTAACTTCTTTCACCTTCTGTTTCCTTTATTTCTAAAACAGGGACAATAATACCTCAAAGGGCGGTTGCAGGGAAGAACAGTGTTTTGTAAACATCGGCTTTTCAATAAATACTACTACTATGTGCCACAGTCTCTGGATTCAAAGATGAGTATGGCAGGGCCTTTAGTGAGCTGTACCATCAGGCGGGAAAATGAGGCAGAGTAGCAGTAGTAGTGAGGGTAGTGTGCATTGTTTGAAAATGTACTCTTCTTCACTCTTACAGATTATTTCTTTCTCCGACCCTGTGTTACTTTTATGTTTATTTTCTTCCTCCTCGCATACAACAAGTACTTATTTGGTATCCACTATGATAAACACTCTTTGGGGCACGGGGGCTATCACCGTGCACAATCACCGTGCACAATCACCGTGCACAAAACACAATCTCATGGAACTCTGCCTCATCCTTTCAGTTTACTGTTTTATTAACACAGTATCCAAAGGGGATCTCCCAGACATTTGTTGAAACACTGTAAGTTCTTACTTGACTGCTTATTTATTCTGCTGGCATTAATTTCTGGCTGGCTGCCATATCGTCCTAAGACTTTACTACTACAACATGCCATTTAGAATGTTAGGATTCATTCTTTATTCCCTATGCAACTGGTCAGAGGTCCAACAGAAACAGAGGCCTGAAGATCTATTCCTCCACACACAGGAGCTAGAGGTACATACAATTTTGTTACTTTTCTCCAGTAAATGGAATTAATTCCAATTAGAAATGAAGATTTGCTAATAGTATCTCTAGGAAACTATCTTTTAATTACTAAAACTTTCTCATTTCATGTTCCTAACTATAAAATTCTAAAAGTCCTTCAGTAAATCTAACTCTGTAAAATTTGCTTTGTTCTAATATTTGTAAAAGTAGAAAAAAAACCCTCCAAATTCATTATAAAAAATCACAATTCATTTATATTCCAGAATAATAAAAGGAGCTTCCCTAATTTCTAATGTTTTGGAACATTAATCAGAAATCTGAACAAATCTGGGTTGCCTAGGTGGCTCAGTCAGTTAAACATTTGACTTGATTTCAGCTCAGGTCATGATCTTAGGGTTGGGGGATCGAGCTCTGTGAGAGGCTCTGGGCATGTGGGGCCTGCTTAAGATTCTCTCTCCCTCACCCCATGTGCTCTCTCTAAAAGAGAAGAAAGAATGAAAGAGAGAAAGGGAGAAAGAAAGACAAGAAAGAAAGGAGGGGAGGAAGGAAGGGAGGAAGGGAAGGGAGCAAGGAAGGGAAGAGAAGGAAGGAGGGTGGAAGGGAGTTAAGAAAGAAATCTGAACAGAAAAAAAAAAAGAAATAAATCTGAACGAGTCTAACAAGTATTGTACATCTGTTTGTGAAATTGTAGCTGTCAATTTGATAATGAACTTCTAACAATCTTTTAAGTCAAATCCTCTTGGTAAAGAATGTTTTATTTTAACCTATTTCTAAGCAAAATGTTTCAGAGTTATCTTTAAGAAGCTATAGTTAGTTGGGAACACCTGTGCGGCTCAGTCAGTTGAGTATCTGACTCTTGATTTCGAATTCAGATTCCTGGAATCAGAGTCCTGGGATACAGCCCTATATTGGCCTCTGCACTCAGCATGGAGTCTGCAGTTAGAATTCTATCTCCTTCCCCTTCTGCTCCTCTCACTCCTGCTCTCTCTCTCTCAAAGCAATAAATAAGTCTTTAAAATTAAAAAAAAAAAAAAAAAGAGCCTACATTTACGATTTGGTTCTTTCTCCTTGAATATACTCCAAATGTTTTAACACAGAGACCGACAAACATCGTCATTTTCATGCTCGTCTCTCTCTTCCTTATTCCTAATACTTTTCTGTCCTTGCAAAGATAACGGCCTAAGACAGCTACTGATTCTAACACCAGATCCTACCAGTACAGAAACTATCACCTGTCTTCCTCTGACAACTTAATAGAATCTCTAACTATGCCAGAGAGAGCCAAGGGCGGCTGCTAGGTGGTAGCAGCAACAGGTAGAGGAAGACTTTGCAAAGCCAATGGTTAGCCTCAACTGCCTAGAGACAGGATATGATTACTAATGAGCTTCTGGCTTCTTTTTCTGAGAAGAGTCTGGGGTGTCAAGGTTCTGTGCAGTGAAGGACGCTCCTCCATACCTCTTGGTTATAGAAACTCTGGATTCTTAAAGGATCTCCAATGGCCTAGCTACAGAACTAAATATTTTTGACAATGCCCTTCCCATAATAGGGATTTAACTTAAAATTTTTGCTTTAAAAAGCATGACAATTTTGTGACCTTGTTATTATAATATAGAAGTATATATATTACTAATCAAATAACATTCTCCAAGATTTAAAAAAGATACCTTGAAAACCATCTCATACTACATAGCAATAAGAAAGGTGTAATACTGTCTTCTAACACCGGTCAGATCATAAAGGAGGTATTCTGAAAGCAATCTGAATAATTATTGGTGTGTAAATAGCATTTATCATCTCATATTTGTGAAAGTGCTTCTAAAGTATGTTCATGAGCTGAACAGATGGCCAAAAATATGATTTTAAGTCTCCCTAGCATATGTTAAGGAATGATGAAATTCTCTCTTCAGATTAGTTCATCAGTGTGGAGAGTCAGCACTGGGAGGCCTATTAGATGGTTTCTGATCTAATCCGTAAGCAATGAAAAAATAAATCCCACAGGATCCACTTCAAATCCAGTTAGAAGTTTACTTGATTACAACAGTTGCTGTGGGAAAGTTCCTTCTCAAACTGAACCCAAATCTGCCTTCTAACTCAATGATTCATAAGTGAGGCAATTTTGCCCCCAGAGAGCATTTGTCAATATTTTTAGACATTTTTTGTTGCCACAACTGGCGGTGGGGTACTTCTGGCATCTAAAAGATAGAGGCCAGTGATGCTGTCAAATACCCTACACTACACAAAACACCCCTCCATCTCCTACCTGACCCCAAATGTCAATAATGCCAAAGACAAGCCCTGCTCCAACTGCTGCTTGTTGATCCTAGGAAGGCTTTTTGAAGAAACACAAGTCAACTCTTTTTTTCCCAGATGTGGCACATTAAAAAAAAAAAAAAAAAAAATTGAGAGCTACCCTACGACACAGCAATTGCACTATTAGGTATTTACCCTAAAAATAGAAATGTAGTGATCCAAAGGAGCACGTGCGCCCGAATGTTTATAGCAGCAATGTCCACAATAGCCAAACTATGGAAAGAACCTAGATGTCCATCAATAGATGAATGGATGAAGAAGATGTAGGATACTATGCAGCCATCAAAAGAAATGAAATCTTGCCATTTGCAATGATGTGGATAGAACTAGAGGGTATTATGCTGAGTGAAATAAGTCAATCAGAGAAAGACAACTATCATATGATCTCCCTGATATGAGGAAGGGGAGATGTAACGTGGGGGGTTTGGAGTAGGAAAAGAATAAATGAAACAAGATGGGACCAGGAGGGAGACAAACCATAAGAGACTCTTAATCTCACAAAACAAACTGAGGGTTGCTGGGGGGAGGTGGGGAGGGAAAGGGTGGTGGGGTTATGGACATTGGGGAGGGTATGTGCTATGGTGAGTGCTGTGAAGTGTGTAAACCTGGCGATTCACAGATCTGTACCCCTGGGGCTAATAATATATTATATGTTAATAAAAAATTAAAAAATGAAACTCTCTGTATTACTCAGCTATTATCACCAAAATGGTGTGTAACAAACCATGCCAACAGTTACATTCACTATAGCATGGGGTACCTGTCTGGCTCACTCAGTGGAGCATCTGACTCTTGATCTTGGGGTTGTGAGTTTGAGCCCCACATTGGGTGTAGAGTTTACTTAAAAAATCAAATCTTTAAAAAGAAAAATAGTTATTGGCTATTGCTGCCATTGGGAGCATTGGATTTATACCTAGGGTATAAATCTCTAATGGGGAACCCATCTTCTAGCAGTGTGAGGGAGTGTGGGCTCTCAGGCTCCTACTGCTTTGTATTAATGCTGTGTTGGCTTTATGAAATTAACTAGGATGTTTCCATGTTTGTTTCTGGCCTAGAATAGTTTCATCTCCATCAGATTTATCTTTCCTTTAAGTGTTTGCTCCAAACAAGACCTCAAACCATGATGCCAATATAAAACAAAACCAAGCACAAAAGAACCTGGATGGAGATTAAATGAAAATTGGAGATAAGATCTGCACTTGGATTGGATGTGAGTTATAAGAAAAAGGGGAGAATCAGGAACCGCTTCAAAGATTTTGGCCTATGCAACAGGAAGGGCATCAACTGAAAGGAGGAAGATTTCAGAGGTACATCATTTAAAGATGTTGTTCCACTGTCTTCTGTCTGCCAGAATTTCTGAAGAGAAGTCAACAGTCTTTCAAATCATTATTTCACTGAATATAAGGAGAAAAAAATTCCCCTAGATATGGAAAAACAGCCTACCATCTGAAACCAGGACTTTAATCTCAAGATTGAAATATTCACTATTCAAAGTTAATATCTAAGTAATTCTTTGTGAATCAAAATATTCAACTTACTTTGTGGTGAAGAACTTTCGCATAATGAAAAAGCTGATAAAACCAAGTAAATCTATTCTTTAAAATAAACTTTAAGGTTGGATTGATTCCTTAAAAAAGAACCATAAAGATTTCTGAACATTTATGTATACAATACAAAAAGTCTGGTCTCAGGAACTTGGCTAAAACATCCTCCAGGAATAGCAATGGAAAACCTCAGAGTACCTCAATGAAACACATTACAATGTGAATGATTTCCCCAGGAATTGTGCAATGCAGCAGCCCTGATGTGAACATTCTAGTTCTCTTTGGAAGAAATGAGGGGAGGTAGAGGAGTCAACTGGTACAAGTGGTATCAGCAGTGAAGAGCATCCTTGCTGATGAGAAGTAGGCACTGAACAGATGCAAATGCTCCCAAAAGAGCCACGGAGCTTCATAGCATCAAGCTGGGGTGGTTGAGGAATGCCAGACTAATCAATAAAGTTGAAAACAAGGTAGTTTTTCTCTCCCTTTCAAACTGTAAATATTAGATATAATGGATAAAATATATATTCCTATGGGACTGAATGAAAGAAGAAACTATGCTAGATGATATTCCAAAAATGTTGCTTCTTTCTAGTGCAAATCATCCATACACAGTATCCTGCCCCTCACTACTAAGAAAAATATACCTGGGAGTTTCTCTAAGAAGAAAAAAAAAAAAAAAAAACTAAACCCAAAAAACAAAAAAATTAAAGGTAGCAGTAGATGAAGAAAATGACAGACTCACACATGAAGAAGAAATGAGAAGCAGAAGCCATCAGACTGCCTGAGCTGCACAGGCTCTGGCCACTCAGCCGTGTGATGAGAGAGACAGCAGTGTTTCGGAGAGTGGACAGGAACATATCTCAAGGAGCCACAGCCTGCGTCATTCCTTTAGCCAAACCCTGTGAAGCCATCCACTGAGCTGCCTGTTTGCACACTGCATGAAGGCAGCTACCTGCGCTCTGCACACATGGGAACATATCCCAGGCTGCTGGTCTCTAATAAGCCAAGATTTAGAGAAAGGACAAACCCAAAGCATAATTTTCCATTCTCAGTTACTGATAGAATGAAAACACATAATGAAAAAATATATTTTATGACAACACTGATGACATAGTACAGCATATGGAATATCCCTGTGTCATAAGCAGTGGCAGTTAGTTATGATAATTTATTATAAGAAATTAAGATTTTAATACATTCCAACAAGAGTAAGAATTGCAGATTAAGCTCTATTGTTAAAAATTTTCTTTGTGTCATTAACAGATGTTATATTTTTTCCTACTACTTTAGAATTGTTGATGTAGTTATCAAAGAAACTTACAAAGAGCCTTCATTTAAAAGTCTAAACATGTAACCAACTTGACATACTATAAAGATTATACTTAAAATATTGCAGCAAAAAAATGAATGAATGAAAAAAGTAACTCACTGGGTTACAACACCAAGAATTTATTCTCATGCTCATTGGTCAGAGGGTTAACTGCGCTTTGGCTGAATATGGCTGGGCTCAACCGGGCTGCACTGCTGTAGACTGCTGGTACAGCTGGGTTTTACTCCTCACTGCTGCTGCACACAGGTCTGCTCTATATATATTCACTCTGGGGTCAAGGTCAAGTGGGCATTAACGATGTAGGACATGTTCTCATAAGTCCAAAAACGCAGGCACAACCATCCAAGTAGTAATTGAGCTTCTGATTTCCTTATGTTCCCTAATTAACTGAGTTCAAGCCACATAACTGAGTTCAATCTCAGGGGCAGGGAAGTACATCCTGGCCACCATGAGGCCATACAAGGGTGTGGATGTATAATTCTATAAAAGGGAATGACAAATTGGGAAAAATGGAATCTCCTATATTCCTCTTACTTTTATTTTCCCTCAAGTTCAACATTCCTCTTACTCTGGTCAGTCACCATAAGATACTGCTTCTAGGTGTTTCACCATACTCACACTGTTCTTCTGTACCAATTTTAGTCCTTCAGTACTCCTGTTAAATCACAATGCTCAGAACTGAATATGATACTCCACATGGGGTCTGACCTGTATTGATTTATCCTAGTGAATGGCTAAAGAATTTAAAACCTTACCTAGAGAGGAGCACTGCCAAGAAAATATAAATGAAATGAGTTGGGAAAGTTTTGGTTTTTCTTAAAGATTTGAGAGAAAGAGATGTACACCCGTGTTCAAGCACATCACAGACATGAGCAAGGTGAGGGGCAGAAGGAGCGGGAGACTCCCTGCTGAGCACGAAGCCCAACAACGTGGGGCTTGATCTGCTGACCCTGAGATCATGACCTGGGCTGAAATCAAGAGTCAGACAGTCAACTGACTGAGCCATCCCAGTGCCCTGATTTGGGAAAGTTTTAAAAATAAAATACTAGCTTCCCTTCCCTACTGAGTAGTAGTTAAAGACATTTTTCTTCTAAAGCATAAGACAAGGAGGGGATGCCTGGGTGGCTCAGTTGGTAAGGTATTTGCCTTTGGCTCAGGTCAGGATCCCAGGGGCCTGGGATTGAGGCTCCTTACTCAGTGAGGAGCCTGTATCTCCCTCTGCCTCTGCTGCCCCCCCTACCTGTACTCTCTCTCTCTCTCTGACAAATAAATAAAAAATCTTAAAAAAAAAAAAAAAAAAAGCATGAGAGGCAATTCAGAGTGATAAACCCAGATTCCACATAAAGAAATTATCCTCTAAATTCTGTTTTTTAATTTCAAGAACCAAATTCTCTACCCTGATAAGAACCACATTCTTTATCTTTAGGCCATTTTAAAGTTTATTAAATCACTTAAATATAAACTCTCTAAATTAATTTCAGTTAATTCATTACAATTCTGAGCTAGGTATTATTTTTGTTCTTCCTGAAAGATGAGGAAATTGAGGGTTAGACAGAAGTGCAGTGAACAATGTCTTTCTTAACTCTAGGCCAGTAGGAAAGACACCTCTTCCCTCCACCAGGAACATTCCTCCCTGACAACCTCCTTCTTTTGCTGGCCTAGCTATTATTCATCCTTTCAGTTTCTAGTCAAATAGCACTTCCTCCATAAGCTGTGCCTAGCTTTCATTTTATGAATCAATATTTGAGTCCATCTAGCAGTAAAGGACTCTAAAAGGTGCTGGGGTGAACAAAACACACACAGTCCTTGCACTTAAAAGGCTTAGCATCTGGCTGGAAAAACTTAAGTAACTACACAGTTAACCAATTAATTGCAAGCGCAGGAAGCACTACAGAACAGAAGCACATTACCACCTGAGTGTGAGTTAGAGCTTGACTTCTGTGTGCTCACAGCTCTTCCTCCTCACAGCATTTAGCACACTTAATTATAATTAGTTGTTTGTCTTTAACCCACACTTTATTCCCCACTGTGAGTGGAAAGTACAGGCATTAACTAAACTGTACTGTCATAGCTTGGTATAACTTCTGTTTAATACAAATACTTAATATTAATGTGTGGAATGAGTGATTAAACAATCAAACGAACTTGACCAAAATACTAAATTAATGAACCAGAATAAGACTTGAACTTAGGACTCCAATTTCCATACTTTTGCCTTTATATAGCATTACTAAGAAATGGTAATGATTCCAGGAAAAGTTAATATTACCCTGCTACACAACTACAAATAAAAAATAATTAACTTATACATACATATTATTGATAATCTATACCTACTTGTAACATGAAAATCTATGTACACACAAGTATCATACAGTGTCTCTCTGATACTAACATAAATATACTATAAGTAACCCCATAGACCTTATTTATTCTGATAACTAATTAGGCATTTGTAATGAAATATGATAAACATATAAACTTGCAGATTTAACTGACAAGTTACAAATGAGCTCATGCCTAAATAAGTTGTAACAACATTAGCTATAATATATATAATAAACACAAATATATACAAATTTGGGATTATTATTTTAAAATGCAATGAAAAGTAACTTCTTAAATGTATAATTCAAAGTTCATGCTCCAAAGAATAATGCTATATAAACTCTTGCATATAATAAAACAAATGTTCTTTCACTCTATAAGTATATATTCATAGCATGATCAGCCAGCTATCCTAAAAGCTAAAGACATTAAAACATTTTATTTTCTTCTGAATATTGCATTTTCCCTTGAATTTATAGAAATTGTAAATATAACCCCCAAACTGCTAGCACATCTTTCTTTTACTTTCCTCCAAAAGAATCACTTTAAGCTAGTCTTATGAAGGGGATTAGCACCATCTAGTGAAAAAAGCTAGCAGAAAAATAAATTCCATTAGGAGAATGCTACTGGAGCCAAAAGAAAATTGTACATGTAGCAGTATAATAGACCAATTTCAGAAATTATAGAAAACTGTAGCAGTAATACCCCTCCTGATTATGTTCTATTTATTTATATTGGACTCTAACAGATGTTAGCTATTAACATTACATTTGTTCTAAAAACCTAACACTCATTATTATAATTCATCAAAAAACTGTCAGAAATGTTCTAATTATGGAATGCTTAAAATGAAGAAAATTTGCTTTATTGGAAGCACCACTAAGTAAGTCCAACCCATGAACTTGTAGCCAGATGTAATGGGCTGTGACTCAGTCCTTACAAAGAATAGTCCTTGGAAAGTCATTATACATTTTTGTACAAGGAAGATCATTTTGGTGGCTGAGTACATGCCAGATTCACATGAAAGTATGTTGAGGAAAGACTAACCGGCTGGGGGTTGACGGAAGTAATGCAGACAGGAGATACCAAGGCCTAGACTAAAATGAGGAACACGAGTCCAACGGGGTTAGGGATCACCATAGCAGCAGGATGACTATAAACTAATGCAGCAGTTTTTAAAATCTGGGCACAATTTCTTTACCTGATTCTCTTATTATCTTAAACTATACTAAAATAGTTACTCACTTGTGTTTAGTCTTATTTTCTCTATTAGAGGGTAAGCTCCTTGAGGACAGAAATTCCTTTAGTATAGATGTTAAATAAATAATAATTAATAGGATATGTGCGTGGGGGGGTCACTTAATTTAATAATATAAATTGTGGAGATAACAAAAAACACAGCAGAATTTTCTTAAAACTATTTTTAAAAGAATCCTCTCAGAAATTTAAGAGAAATTTTATGTCAATTATGTACATTACAACTGTCAAAAGCATGATCACTGCCTCATGATGATAATTTTTGCTTGGTGGATGAAAAGCAGTTTGAAATGAGTTGATCCTTTTCCTACATTTTTGGATAAAAGGTCATTTCATGTATTATCATTTTTTCCTCTCAACTTATTTTTTCAAAGAATACAGCATGATTTATTCTTAAATGTTCAAAAGCAGGAAAACTATTAATTTTTTCAGATATATATATGAAGGTAAAAGTTTCATGTTTTACCTTCAAAACAAAGCATGTATATATGTTAAAATCCTAGCTTTCAAACCTGGTTAACCTAAGGAATTGATAACACAAAATCAGGGCAATAGTTACCTGTGGGGGAAAAACTATGAGAAACAAGGGACTCTAAGTTCTCTCTTAATGTTCTAGTTTTTAAGAAAAAGGGAAGATCAGTTGTTAAATGACACAGATATGTTTAAATGTACATTTTAGATGCATAACATTACTTTACATTAAATAAGAAACATTTTTCCCCTTCTCAATTTCAAAATTCAGTTATACTGCCTATCCCAAAAGTGGGCCAAGATGACAAATTAAAGACTAAGGCTTTTACTGAAGATAAAGGCAAACCAATAAAAACAAAAAGGCATAAAACCTATAAAAATTCACTTATAATACATCAACTACACATCCAACATTATTAGTATAGCAAAATAAAAATAAATTTTATATATGCTAAATTCTACCCTAAAATTCTAAAATACTCTAACCAAAATTTTTATTTTCCTACATCCTTTACTTCTGCTATTTAATAGTATTTTCCCTTTACAAGTTATCCTATAAATTTAAATTGTGAATTCCTAAGGCAGAGAACTCAAATAAGGATGATTATTTAGACCAGAAGATTGAATATTTACATCTAATTGGCACATACCTGAATTTAGGAAGAACTGGGGAGAGTCTCCATGAATGCCCACTGTGCCTGGTCCCAAGGAGTCAGAAAGGGTATTTACAAAGGCAAATACTCCACTCATGATTCCAAAGCCTAAGCCAGAAACTAAAGAGGAAGAAACACGTTAGACCCTTTTCACGCCAAGATTTCTCTTCAAATCAAGTTTCCAAGGACTAGAGAACACTATTTTGACAGGCAAACGGTATATGTGCTGCTGGAGAAACAGTGGAAGGCTGGCGCAGGGAAAACTGTGCTTGGCGAAATGATAAACAGAAAAGGATGTAAATAGGGAAGTGAAGGGAAATGAACAGTGGAATATAGCAGAGAAATGAAAAAAGAAAAAGATCTAAAAAGGCACAGAAACAATAGGTGAGAGAGGACACAGTGCTGCAGTTCTGGCTTTGGTTTATAATTACAGTCCGTAGAATTAAGTATGAGGGCTTGAAACTGGAACCAAGCTTGAGGGATGACTGTCTATAGTAGAAAGTAATTTCTGGGTCAAACTAGGTTGACTCAATTTAGGGATCTAGAACCAATCTTAAAACATAATTCTAAAAGAAAATCCTGCAGAGATATTAACTATATTAATATAGAAAGTCCTCCTATCAGAGCCAAAGTTAGGGTAACAACCCAACGGAGAAAATAGTAACAATACTTAAAAGCTTAACTAGAGTATATGCATATTAAAAGCCCAACTTTCAAACCTGGTCAACTATTTAATGAACATACAGGTCACCTGTAATTATTTCCCTTTACATAACGGTCCTGGAAAGCTAGAAAAACAAATAATGTGCACCAAAAGGTCAAGGCAATAATAAAATACTATTTAAAATCTACAAAGATGGTGTGCCTAGGGGGCTCAGTCTGTTAAGTCTCTGACTCTTGATTTTGGCTCAGGTCATGATCTCAGAGTCATGGGATTGGATCAAGCCCCACATTGCCCTCCATGTTCCGTGGGGAGTCTGCTAGAGATTTTCTCTTTCCCTCTTCCTCTCCCTCTGTTCCTTTCCCATGGCTACCTTGTGCAAGCACTCTCTCTCTCTCAAATGGGTAAATCTTTCTCCTAAAAAAAACAAACCAGGGGTGCGTGGGTGGCTCAGTGGGTTAAAGCCTCTGCCTTCAGTTCAGGTCATGATCTCAGGGTCCTGGGATCGAGCCCCACATCGATCTGTTCTGCTCAGCAGTGAGCCTGCTTCCCCCTCCCTCTCTCTCTCTGTCTGCTTGTAATCTGTCAAAAAAACAAAACAAAAACAAACAAAAAAAAACAGAAAACACAAAACTACAAAGATATAAAAAATAAAAATGGCTTTTATGTCAAATCTGGCCTTTTCTCTTAATGACACCATACAGTTCCAACTTACCATAGGCCAGTAATCGCATAGAAGGTGCTGTCTCATCTGGGTTTATAGTCTTCAAACCCTCGCTGGCTTTTCTAAAATAAAACCACACAATTTTTTAAAAGGAAAAGCAGTATATCAGGAAAATACACAAGGTATTTCAAAATCTACTTATTGAGGCTTCTGCTCAGGTTATACCTTAAATCTAAAATTCATTTAAAGAGTCTTAACTATAGAGAACAGATGGTTACCCCAGGGGAAGTGGCTGGGGGATGGGCTAAATAGGTGATAGGGATTAAGGAGTACACTTGTTGAGATGAGAACTGGTGATGTATGAAGTGTTGAATCACTGCGTTGCAGAAATGAAACTAATATTACCCTGTATGGTAACTGGAATAAAAGTAAAACCTAAAAATAGTAAACAAAATAAAACAAAATGCATTTAAACTAAACCCAGCAAATTTTCAATTAACTAATATCAACCAAAATTTCCAACCAATTTGCCTTTTATCTGACTTTTCACAAAGAAGGGGAAAAAATAAGAAAAATATAACTAAACAAGCCATCAGGGATTGAACTTATAAGAAAAAAAAGCAATGGTTCTGACTATTTTCTGAGCTCAGTAAATATTTAATTCAATGTCCTATCTATCACTCTGAATTTGTCCCCTCTTACGAAGTACTTAAACCTTCAATCCCACCAGGGTTATAGCTATTTTGCTACCCTTCCTTTTACCTTCCATTTTGTAGAACCTAAATTATACTCATCTTCCAAAGTCTCTTTTAGTAAGCACTTTCTCAAAGTCATCTCTACCAGTGACTGATAATCGCTAATCTCTCCTTACTCTTCAATCCTAGAATGCCCATGATCTGAGCTCTCATAGGGTTACTTAATCATATGATCTTCGGATGATAAAATATTCTACATATTTGTTTCATATCCCAATCAGGCTTCAGGGGGGAATTAATCAGAGAAGATGCTAGAAAGACAATAAATGAATACCTAAATGAAACATTAGAATACTGGTCACTAAGAAATAATCTTCAGTGATATCTGTGCTTCTGTTGGGAACAATTCTCAAACTTATCTTGAGTCCCTACTCCCATGCAGATGTATTACGTAGGAATGCAAGGTATAGCTGTCAGTTCTATTGTTGTCACGATTACTAACATTTGTTGGCTAGAAACTCCGCAACAATGATCCTGACTCAAAGGATATTTACATTGTATTTACAAGAAGGTATATTTGTTAAAGCAATAAAGAAACCAAACATTTTAGATTGATTTTTCACCAAGGGCTGAAACAAAATGAGTTAGGTTAACTCTAAGAGTAGAAAATTTAATTAACCAGAAGATACGTATACTCTGGGCATTGTGTTAATTTAAATTTCAAGGTATTCGTATTCAATATAGCAGGCCTATTCATTACATAAATATAAATACCATTGGTTACTTTAAATTAAGGCAATGTAGAATTCAACCATAGTAGTAACAAGAATAATGAAAAGGACCTTTTTCTAGACTCTAAAGAAACAATTTGCCATTTCAGGGCACTCCATTTATAAGCATTATTTGGTAGCAAGGACATTAATCAAAACTTAAGTGGCTGTATCATCTTTCTCTGGAGCAGTAACCAACCAAAATGTTCAATTTTCCTAAATAAAATAACCTGTGACAGGAATGTTGTTATAGGCTAATTAAAGGGCACCAAGCCTCTGCCTTGGCTCAGGTCCGTGATCCCCGAGTACTGGAATCCAGCCCTGTCTCAGCAACGGGCTATCTGCTCAGCAGGGAGCCTGCTTCCCCCTCTCTCTCTGCCTGCCTCTCTGCCAACTTGTGATCTCTGTCAAATAAATAAAGAAAATCTTAAAAAGAAAAAAAAAAGGCTAAAGCTGAGAGACATATATGATAGCAATCTCTATCAACAAGTAGACATAATGGCACAACAGAATCAAATTTTAGAGGATTTGTTTTATATAAATTGCTCAATAATGAATAAAACATTTTTGCTATCTGGTATAGCAAGGTATCACAAATGTATTAAATATATAAATTCAAAAATCTAATAAACTTCCTCATTCTATGTTGCAAGTTTATGAGAGGAAAGGTCTATGGAAACAGTTCTCAACACTAACATTAGGAAATGGAAAAGTAGAAAACACCATTAGTTTCCATGGTCATGATGGATAGAACACATGATGTAAGGGACAGTGTTTTTCTTCTTATTTAAAAAAAAAACACAGAGTGTATTATTTGTTTCAGGGGTACACGTCTGTGATTCATCAGTCTTACTCAAT
This sequence comes from Mustela putorius furo, assembly GCF_011764305.1. Taxonomy (NCBI): domain Eukaryota; kingdom Metazoa; phylum Chordata; class Mammalia; order Carnivora; family Mustelidae; genus Mustela; species Mustela putorius. The sequence goes on along the minus strand of NW_025422045.1, from coordinate 7,066,507 downwards.
TCACTGCATTCACCATAGCACATACCCTCCCCAATGTCCATCACCCAGCCACCTCATCTCTCCCACCCACTTCCACTCCAGCAACTGTTTGTTTCCTGAGATTGAGTCTCTTAAGGGGTGTCTGGGTGGCTCAGTGGGTTAAAGCTTCTGCCTTCGGCTCAGGTCATCATCCTGGGTCCTAGGATCAAGCCCCACATCGGGCTCTCCGCTCAGCGGGGAGCCTGCTTCTCTCTCCCTCTGCCTGCCTCTTGCCTACTTGTGATCTCTGTCAAACAAATTTAAAAAAATCTTAAAAAAAAAAAAAAAGTGGGGAGGCTGGGTGGCTCAGTGGGTTGAGCCACTGCCTTCGGCTCGGGTCGTGATCTCAGGGTCCTGGGATCGAACCCCGCATCGGGCTCTCTGCTCAGCAGGGAGCCTGCTTCCTCCTCTCTCTCTCTGCCTGCCTCTCTGCCTACTTGTGATCTCTCTCTGTCAAATAAATAAATAAAATCTTTAAAAAAAAAAAAAAAGAGTCTCTTAAGATTTGTCTCCCTCTCTGGTTTTGTCTTGATTTTTCCCTCCCTTCCCTGATGATCCTCTGTCTTGTTTCTCAAATTCCTCATATCAGTGAGATCATATGATAATTGCCTTTTTCTGATTGACTTATTTCACTTAGCATAATACCCTCCAGTTCTATCCATATGATTGCAAATGGCAAGATTTCTCTTTTTGATGGCTGCATAATATTCCATTACACACACACACACACACACACACACACCACATCTTCTTTATTCATTCATACATTGATGGACATCCTTTCCATAGTTGGGCTATTGGGACAGTGTTTTTAATTTGACCATTTTACTGAAGGGGAAAATTCTGTTTACATTTATTACTATTTCCAAGAACAAAAAAGACAAAGTTCAATTTTTGAAATATAAACTTTGCGTGGGCACCTGGGTGGTTCAGTTGGTTAACCGTCTGCCTTTGCTTAGGTTGTGCTTTCAGGGTCCTGGGATAGAGCCCCACCCTAAGCTCCCTGCTCAGCAGGGATTATCTTCTGCTTCTCTCTCCCCCTTGGCTCTTCCCTACCTCTGACTCATGCTCTAATAAATAAATAAAATCTTAAAAAAAAAAAAAGAAATTGTAGTAATGATTATCTTAACATTTTTTCTATAAATGGAAGATGTTCTAAAATTAGGAAATATTTATGGTATCAGCATTATAAGATAAAACTGGATTAAATTACAAAAGCTTCAAGTCAAAAAATGTTTAATGTATGTTTTAGGCAACATATGCAACCATAATTTGGATTTTTTATAGAAACTACTATAGGAAGGACTATCACTTGTGGCCACATGCCAGTTTCTCACAGTACCGCTCTTAGCTATGCTGAAAGGTACAATTCATTTATTCATTCTTCAAGATGAAGTACTTGTTCCCAAGGCCTGACCCATGAAATAAATCTATGAGACTGCAGTGATAAATATTTTGATTCAATTTCATATATATAAAAAACTTTCATATTGTAATCTTGGCACCAAATTCAGATAGCAAAACTGTGATTGAAGTACTTTTTTTTTAAATAAACATATAATGTATTATTAGCCCCAGGGGTACAGGCCTGTGAATCGCCAGGTTTACACACTTTACAGCACTCACCATAGCACATACCCTTCTCAATGTCCATAACCCCACCACCCTCTCCCTCCTCACCTCTCCACCTCCCTCAGTTTGTTTTGTGACATTAAGAGTCTCTTACGGTTTGTCTTGGAGCAGTACTTTAAAGTTGAAAACCTACTTTGGAAGTGGAGATAGATAATATATTAATTAAACCAAAGTTCCTATGTTTGAATGTAGTACAGCACGAGAGCAAGTTAAACATATTTATATGTTGGTCATGAATAAAGTATCATAATAATTCTCAAACTTGTTTTAACATATAACTACATGACAGCCACCATTTCTTAAAATTTGCTAGAAAAATATTGTACAATAATGCAAAGGCTTGGTGAAGATGCATTTTGCAATGGGAAGTCAAGTCACCTATTAGTACAGGTTTGTCCTATTTTCTGTTTGTTAATTTCCAAAGGCCCTTTCAGAGGAATAATCATGGTTTCCAAAGAAGGCCAAAGAGGCTTCTCTGAACTTGGTGGCATGGGAGCCTTGACAGACAGCCTTTCCAGTATGTCCCCACTCCCTCACTGTCCTCATTAAAAATAGCAAGCTATGTTCAGCTTGTAGTCCTTTAGAACCATAGGACAGTGGCAATAAAAGGTTGCATGCCAGGTATAATCCATGAAGAAACAAGGTGGTAAAGACCAGCAGATTTAGTCATTCCAGGTAAGTCGGATTTTAGAACCTAATATCCTAGGGAATTGTTAAACCCATGTCCCTAAACTGTGAAAATCTATTCAAAATTAGGTCTGCTCCAAAAGTTGGATGAACATATGTGAAAATGCAAAACCAACATGAGCCAGTGATACTGCTGACAGGAAAAAAACAGTGCAACCTGAGACTGAGTTTAGAGTACAGTACCCAAGCAAGGGTGGGAAAGACCACTGCTCTCTGTATGACTTCGACCACAGAAGGGTACTGTGTTGGGTCCTAAGCACAGGTAAACTCCAGGCACTAACAAAAACAGGTGTCTATTGACAAAAAAGAGATGGAAAGGTTTAGAAGCCATATCTACGTTTTCTGAGGGCCAGGTAAAGGAATGAGGTATGTGTAGCCTTGAAAGAGACAAGATGACAACCATGGAACAGAGATTTCATTTGGCTCTGTGGGGCAGAGATCAGAAAGAGGGAGATTTTGATTACCTGAATATATTGTACAGTTAAAAATAATTTTGGAACTAAAGTAATTGCTGTATATCACAAAACATTCAACCACAGCTGAATAGATGTTCCATCTATTAAGGATTATATTCTTGTGGAAGCTTAAATTGTTCCTACTTGGTTGTTGCTCTTTGATAGTTTCAGAAACTAATGGAAATTTCATTTTTAAACCTTTTCTAAGATTTTTACTTCTAAGCAATGTCTTCCTGGCTTGCTATTTGTAATTAAAAGTGCTTCATTATTAAATTTCACTATTATTAAAAGCAACCAGTCAGGGGGCGCCTGAGTGGGTCAACTGGTTGAGAATCCAACTCTTGATTTTAGCTCAGGTCATGATCTCACAGTCATGAGATCGAATCTCATGAGATCTCTGCTCAGTGTGGATTCCTTTTGAGATTCCCCCTCTCCCTCCACCACCCTCTTCTCTAAAATAAAGAAATGAATCTTTAAAAAAAGAAAAAGGCAACAAGTAGGGGCAGCTGGTAGCTCAGTTGTTTAAGCCTCTGACTCTTGATTTCAGCTCAGGTCATGAGCTCAGGGCTATGAGATGGAGCCCCACACGAAGCTCCACATTGAGCATGGAGCCTGCTTAAGATTCTCTCTCTCCCTCTGCCCCTCCCCACCCCCATACTTTAAATAAATAAATAAATAAATAAATGAATAAATAAAATATTTCAAAGCAACAAGTAAAAAAATACAGAAGGTCTGGCATGTTGGCAAGAACAAATTATCAGAAGCCTATTACAAGAGATGTTTTTGAGACTCTGTCTTGATTGCATACATGAAATTTGTGGAATGCCTTAATTATCTCATTTGCAGAAATAAAAAGAGCACACTCATCACTTTATTAAGGCTTACTATGTAATCAAAGCCAACCTCATGACTGCCTGAAAGAAAATATGGTTCTAAGTTCAAGCTGTTTTCAAATCCACGGTTTCATGTGAGGTCCTCATGGATCCTACAGATGACCTACTTCCTGGCCTTAAAAAAAGAACTCATAACCATGGTTTTTAAAATATATTTTTCTATTATAGACATGAAATCACATGAAACATCACAAAATAAACCCCTGTCCTCCCCTAATACAGCCAAAATAATAGTAGGCATAATCTCCATAAGAATTATTTATTTTCAGTGGTGGCAAAGAGAAGCACACATTAATTTTAAGCTGGAACAGTTTTTCTTATTTCAGTGACTATTTCTCTAGCTTATTTTCCTGCAGGGCACTTATTATCTTCTAGCATACAGTGTATTTTCTTGTTCATTCAGTATTGGCTCTTTCCACCATAACCTCCATGAAGACAGAGGATGGTCTTTTAATCATCCTGTATCCCCAGTGCCTAGGACAGTGCCTGGCACTGAGTAAATTCTCAAGAAATGTTTTTTTGAATGAGTGAAGGAAGAAATGTCCACAGGTTAAAATACTCAGTATTTGCAGGGCACCTGGGTGGTTCAGTCGGTTGGGCATCCAACCCTTGATTTCAGCTCTAGTCACAGTTGTGGGAACAAGCCCCAAGATGAGTGGGCTCCACTTATCTTGGGAGTCTGCTTGAGATTCTCCCTCTCTCCCCCACTCCTTCTGCCCCTCCCCACCACACAAATGCACTCTTTAAAATAAATAAATCTTTAAAAAAAATACTCCATATTTTCAGACTGGAAATGTACAAATCCTTGACTTACAACTCTATAGGAAGGCACAGACCCTCAATACCACACTATATTAAGGTTTCAAACTATTAAATCATAATTCAAGTATAAATAGGCAAAAAAGTAAAGCAAATATTTAACTTACTTTAAGAGTTTATAATACACAAACCGAAACATTTCTTGGATAAGGACTGAGACCAACACTCCCAAGATCAGCAGATATTTCTGTATTGGTCCATCTTTGTTGTCAGTGATGGTTCTTGCCATGAACCAAAAAAGGGAGGAAAACAGCAGAGACACCAACCAGAAAAAAGCTCTGAAAAATAGAGAAAGGTGTAAGTGAATAAGATTCATAATGATTTAAAAGTGAGAAAACCCTACTTAAGAAGGAACAGATTTCCTGACTCTTTTATAAGAGGGGGAAAAAGGTCTTTATAAGTTGATGCCCTGGATCATTTTTTTTTAAAAACATTTATTTATTTAGGGTTTTTTTGGTTGTTTTTTTTGTTTTTTTTGACAGATCACAAGTAGGCAGAGAGGCAGGCAGAGAGAGGAGGAAGCAGGCTCCCTGCTGAGCAGAAAGCCCGATGTGGGGCTTGATCCCAGGACCCTGAGATCATGACCTGAGCCAAGGGCAGAGGCTTTAACCCACTGAGCCACCCAGGCGCCCCCTAGATCCCTTTTTCTTAATCAATGGTTCATTTTCCCTGGTGAGATAAACATCCAGTCCAAGAGGAATGTGAGATATTTTTCCTAGCAATCATTTTTTTCCAGTGGCTCTGCTCCTTCTAAAGTACATCTGCAAACTATCTGTCAAGGACTATCTAGCTAAAAACCTGGTTATTTGCTACTCTTCCTAATTAGTGCTTTGCCCATTCATATGCAAATACGTATCTTTCTCTCCCCCACCACCCTGCCCCCCCCCCAAAGTCTACATCTCTATTAACGGAGTGATTGGTATAAAATTCAGAGGTTGAAAACCTGTTGAAATCTAAGTCAGCTTTCCAGGCTTGGCTTCAACGACACACCAGAGGATTTTAATGATTATAACAAGCTTTACAAATTTTTTGCTCAAATCTCCATTGTTTTTTAAAATGACCTATCTGATGCGGCACTTTCAATACTGTTGTGAGAGGTGAAGCAGCTCAGAAAAGGTGGTTATCACTGGCCTACCACGGTTGTTTCTCCAAGTACTAAGTGAATCTCAAAGGGGGAGGGGGAGGAGGAGGGGCCCCGGAAGAGCGGCCAGACAGGTGAAAACCGGGATTATGACCACATTCGCCGCAAGAGTTCAGTATTTACCAAGCTCCTGCAAAGAGATGCACTGACAGGTGCTTCGGTGTTTTCACGGGTTGCCACGGGTTGCCACCCTTTGGCTCTACACCTGAATCACCTGGGGAGCTTAAAAAAAAAAAAAAATCCGTAGCCCGAATCCCACCCCCTAGACATCACGATTTGGCTGATCTGGGGTAGGGGTCCGGCACGGGTATGCTTTAAAGCACCTAAGCTCCGGGGGCTAATGTGCTCTTAACCCATTTGGGATTGATTACAGATGACTGTGAGAATCTGAGGGCAACTAGGGACCCCCTCCAGTAAAATAAAAGATGAAAAATTTGAACTTACCCACAATTTTTTCATACAATTTTAATGGCTGCACAACTCACCAGAACCCACCCACAGACCTACTCGGCAAAAACTCCGGAGCCATACATCAGGGTTTTCTGAGCTCCTTCCCCAAAGCCCGGCCTGTGGGGTCCTGGGGCTCTTTTTCTTTTCCCGCCGACCCTCGGAGGACGAAGAGTACCAGAGGAGCGGGATCTCGGCTCTCCCGGTCCCAACCCTTCTCCCCTCCAAAGCCCACAAGGTCGAGCCCCTTGACGGGGACGCCCGGGGTCGCCGCTACCTCCGGCAGGGGAGGAGAGCCCCAAGTCCGGGTTTCCCGGAGCAACCGCCTCACCCGATGATGAGGAAGATGACGCGCAACGGCTCGGTGGCGATGGTGAAGATGTAGAGGGCCAGCGCAGGCCCGAAGGCAATGAAGGCGCAGCCAAAGAACACGGCCGCCGTCATGGCGACCGCGGAAGCCGGCCGGGAGGCCTAACAGGGACGCAAGGTGCGCCGGGCGCTGACAGAGCTGAGCGCGGCGCGGGGGTGCGAGCAGGGAGCAGCGGAGGGGCCGGAGGAGACGCGGAGGAGGCGGGGCAAGGCGGAGGGGGCGGAGCAAGGCGGAGGAGGCGGGACAAGGCGGAGGAGGCAGGACAAGGCGGAGGAGTTTGGAGGCGGGGCAGAGGAGGCTGGAGCGGGCGGGGCGGAGCACAGCTCCGCAGAGGGGGGTTGGGGCGGGGCAGAGGGGGTTGGAGGCGGGGCGAAGGGTGCAAGGCAAAGGAGGTTGGAAGCCGGGTGTGAAGAGCTGGAAGCCGTGGGGCGGAGCGGAGCTCAGAGCCTGAGAGGGAGTGGGAGGAGGAGCGGAGGGAAGTGGAGAAAGGAGGGAACTGTGGGAGGGGCGGGGCGCGGTGGAGGAGGTAGGAGTGGGGGCGGGAGCCGCGGGGCGGGTTAGGGCGGAGCGGAGGTAGGGGTTGGGACGCAGCGGAAGGGGTTGGAAGCTGGGCGGAGCGGGGCGGAGGGCGCCGGGGGCTGGGGCCGGGCGGAGAGGGGGTGTAACGACTGAGGCTGGAAGGCGGGGGCGGGGGCGGCCTCAGCGCCAAGCTTTCCGCTCCACTTGGCATCTATGGCCGCCCTGATGCAGAGGCTCTGTTCACTGGCGACTTTAGCTGAGGGCCACGATCCCCGCCATTACCAGCACTACTGGCTGGTGCACATTGATCAGGCCATCGGTGCCGGCTGGGAGGTCACTAGGAAGAGAGGAGATTCCTCAGCCCGCTTTGGAGCCAGAACGGGAAGATTCCAGATCCAATGAAGAAAAGCAGCTGCAGACAGAAGCGGGATTCCTGTTCTAAATAGAGTTGTCTTTTCTACTTTTTAAGTTTTTTTCTAAATAAACTTGTCCTTTTTAAGGCACATTTTGCTACTGGCACAGTTAGGGGGACTTCCTGCTCTGTTATATATAATACCCATATAGCGGTAACCCAGGCGATAACTCATAATAGTATAAGAATGAAATAGCAATAAGGGAAGCTGTCCTCAGGATTGTTTTTGTGTGTGTGTTTTGTCCGCACACCCCCAAGTCTTTGGAAAAGTTGTGCTTTTTTTTTAGAGAGGGGGGAGCAGGGGAGAGGAAGAGAATTGTAAGCAGTCTCCAGGCTCACTAAGGAGCCCCATCTTGCAACCTGACCTCATTCACTCCACAAAATCCTTCTTCATTTTGAAATGGGTTATACAGCACCTACTGAGACTCAGGCTGAGACAACAGTGCAAAATGATAGACTCACCATTATGTAGATTCTTTTGGTTCTATGCTGAATCAAAGTTTTGAAATGCAGTTCCATCTCTTCAACTCCATGCAGAAATACCTTCACAGAAGCATAATATACTCAGGTCCTTAGCATAAATTAAGATTTTTATCCGACAAACAACCATCTATATTTTTCCTGTACATTTGATAAAACTTTAATTATCAGGTGCCTGGGTGGGTCGGTAGGTTAAGCATCTGCTTTCAGCTCAGGTTATGATCCCAGGGTCCTAGAATCAAGTTCCACATGGGGCTCCCCACTCAGCAGGGAATCTGCTTCTTTCTCTCCCTCCGCCCTTCTCTGCTGATGCACATGTACTTATGCTCACTCTCTAATAAGTAAAATCTTTTTTAAGAAAACATTTAATTATCATTGAATATTTTTAATAGACCCATGCTTTATTTGAGTTTGAAGCTAGAAAAAAAAAAATTGTTTTCTCCTGACAAATGCATACACTCAGCTCTGAGTGCTAACTCATCATATTCAGGCCTTGACTCCAAGAAACCAGAAGCTAAATCTATCTTCTGGGTTTCTGTTATACTTACTGCAATGACTTCAGAAAATGAGTTACTCTTTTAGCCTTATTTTAATGACTTGATTACCCCAACTGTAACTAGATTCATGTGTCTTGGTTAAAGCTGCTTCAAATATTTTGGAAGTAGGCAACTCAACACGCAGAACTATAAGTTGAGGGAATTTGTATTCATAGTATCTTGACCATATATCAATTCAATCTTAGTCCTCAAACCTAATTTTAAAAAATGGGAAGGTAGGGGCACCTGGGTGGCTCAGTGGGTTAAAGCCTCTGCCTTCGGCTCAGGTAATGATCCCAGGGTCCTGGGATAGAGCCCTGCATTGGGCTCTCTGCTCAGTGGGAGGCCTGCTTCCTCCTCTCTCTTTGCCTGCCTCTCTGCCTATGTGTGATCTCTGTCAAATAAATAAATAAGATCTGTAAAAAAAAGGGGGGGGGAGGTAATGCAAAATGTAATGAGTTTGGCCCCCCAATCAGTAAAGACATCTTTAATGAAGTCCTCTGGAATACAAAAGAAGAAAGCAGCTAGACCAAACTGACAAAGTCACCAGTAAAATAGTCCTCTTCAGCATTCATGGTTATTTACTAGAAAAACTAATTTTAAGTTTTCTCCAAATAATAGTACCTTACACTTATATAGGGCATTGCTGTTTAAAAAGCCCTTTTACATGGACTTCAACAATGCTGTTTATAAGAGAGGAGTTTGAGGCTAAGTAACAGTGCCATTGACTCCTCAAGTTCCTTTTGTTTGCTTGGTTGGTTTTTTAAAAGATTTTATTTTTTTCAGAGAGAGAGCACAAGCAAAGGGAGCGGCAGGCAGAGGGAGAAGCAGGCTCCCTGCTGAGCAGGGAGCCCAACTTGGGGCTCGATCCCAGGACCCTGGGATCATGACCTGAGCCAAAGGCAGACACTTAACCAACTGAGCCACCAAGGCATCCCTACTCCTCAAGTTTTCAATTAAGAAGTAAATGGAAAACAAAATTTCCAAAATGACATAGCTTTCTTCAACATGTTAATTTTGATGATCGCTAAAGCTCACTGATTCTCTTCTAACACTTATTAAACACCTACTATGTGCCAGACTCCTTCCTGGATACTATGGATACAAAGCTAAAGTGTGGTCCCTATGCTTACAGGAACTTAGAGTCTAGTGGGAAGAGAATAAGCAGACAGTTAGAATCCAGTGCATTGAAACTCTGGGCACACATGGGAGGGGGCTCCTAACCTGGATGGGTTGTGCCCAAAGTATTCCCAGAGAAACCCTTACTGAGTCCTGAAAGACATGGAAGAGTTAGCTAGAAAAAGAGTAGGAAGTCAGTAAAAGGTGCAGCATAAGCGAAGGAATGAGAAAGCATGGTGGTATGTTCGGGAAACTGCAGTTACTGGTGATGTGCAAAATGGGTATGAGTTAGGGTATGACAAGATCCCAGGCCACAGAGAAAAGATGTGGGGGTGGTAAAGCTCGTTGTTTGCCAGGCTAAAGAGTTTAGCTTTTACCCCAAGGTTGTGAGGTACCACAGAAGGATTAAATTTGGCAGTGACAGAAGATTCCTGTTGGTGCTGTGAAAACTGGCTTGGAGGAAACTAAGAGTAGAGACTGGGCAACTGGTTAGGAGAGGCTGCAGAGATCCAGGCAAAAGATGGAGCACAGACAGGAGCAGAAACAATGGACAAGTGGATAGATGAGGAAGAGATAACGGTGTTTGATCTATAAGACTTGGAGGCTACTTGTTGACCTAAGTAGATGATTGTGCTAACATCTACCATGAGGGAGAAAAGAGGAAAGAGAACAGCGTTCTCCTCCTGGGTTTAAGGATTGTTGGTGGGAACTGCTGGGGAGCAAGAAAGATGGAGAGCAGAGTTAAGACACAGACATGTTGTTTGATGTACCTGTAGCAGATCCCAGGGGAGATGACCAATAGGCAGATCAATTTGGAAATCTTCCTGTCTGCAAAGAGGGCGGGGCTAGAGATATAAACTTGAAAGCCGTATTAGTTTCCTATTGCTGCTGTAACAAATAATCACAAATGTAGCGCTTAAAAAAACACAAAGTTATTCTCTTAAGAGTTCTGGAGGCCAGAATTATGAAATGACTTTTCCAGTCTAAAGCCAGTGTCAGGGCCAGGCTGGTTCCTTCTGGAGGCTTTAGGAGAGAATCTCTTCCCCTTCCCTTTTCCAAATCCCAGAGGCTACTTACCTCCCTTAGCTCACAGGCCTGCATGCTCATACCTTCACTCCCTGTCATCTCATAGTTTCCTTCTGATTCCAACTCCTCCTGTGTCCCTCCCATAAAGACCCTTGGGATTACATATTACTCCACCCCAATAATCCAGGACAATCCCCCCCTTTCAAAAGCCTTACCTTGACCACATCTGTTAAGTCCTTTTTGCTATGTAGAGTGACATTCACAGGTTCCAGGGATCTGGACATGAACATCCTTGGGGGCCATTATTCCCCCGATCACAGAAGTTATGAGCATTTAGAGCCATGAAAAAGGATGAAATTATTTTTGGAAAAGTGGACAATCAGGAGAATACTGTCGCAGAAGCTATGAGTACATTTCTGGGAGGAAGAGATATACTGGTCAAATGCCGCCAAGAGGTTAGCCAAGATAAGGATGAAAAATTGTCTGCGACTTCAGCAACTAGGCTACTGTCAGTGAAGTGGCTGGGGAGGAAGCCAGACTGGAGCAGGCTGAGAAATGAAGGAAAAACAAAAAAGTGAAGATGGTAACTGTAGGCAACTCTTTGAAGAAGCTTAGCTACAACAGGAAGAAGAGAAAAAAGGGCAATAGGGGAGAGAGACACGAGGCCAACATCTGTGGCATTAGGGTGCTCAGATGAGGGGCCAGGTGTAACATGGGATAAGAGTGTGAAGGTGGAAGAGAAAGAGCTTCAAGTTCTCTGAAGGGCAGAGGTGGGAGGATGAGTGCAGAAAAGAGGCAGTGGTGAGAAAGGCACAGAAGAGAAGGGATGCTTCTGCCCCAAGAGGAAGGAGGGAGGATGAGTGGCGTTGGGTACTGGACCTTGGTAGGCCATAGGATAGAGAGGAAGAGATGGCTAACTGATGCTTTTCTCCGGGAAACAAGAACTGAAAGACTAATCAAGAGTAAAGGCAGAGAAGTGGGAAACTTGAGAACAGTGAAGTTTCAAAATGGTGCTGGGGATGAATGCGAAAGGCTACGACCAGGAATGTGCACAACCATTGTGGGAGAATAGTGACAGGGCTGGAGTCTCAATCTGTGGCATTTGGAAGTGAAAACCAAACAACAGAAACTAAACTTGACAGGACTAAGAAGGGAAGGATGATCAATTTAAGACTGCCATTCTGTAACAATTCTGTAACAGAATCACCTCAATGTATTCTGATCTAGGTAAGAGCAGGAGATCTGCCATTTTTCTGAGTCTCTCTCTCTTTTTTAAGATTTTATTTATTTGACAGAGAGACAGCAAGAGAGAGAGAGCACAAGCACGGGGACTGGGAGAGGGTGAAGCAGGCTCCTGCCGAGCAGGGAGCCAGATGCGGGCTCGATCCTAGGACCCTGGGATCATGACCTGAGCCAAAGGCAGACGCTTAATGACTGAGCCAGCCAGGCACTTCAATTTTTCTGAGTCTTTAAGCAATTCCAAGTCAGATAAGTTTGCTAAAATATCTCAAACCTACCATGGTTTGAATCAAACACGTAGATTCTGAAGAATCTGAAGAAACGTTTTTTTTTAATGTGCAATTCATTTCAGAGTCATGAGTTATTTTCATTATGTAGTTTTTATTTTAGACGAACATTACTGTAAAAAAAAGTTCACCTGGAATAAAATCCATTTAAAAACAAAACAAAACAAAACCACAGCATCAGTATCAGTATACAGTTAATGAATTGGCTTAAACAAGATTAACCACATGACAGGTTCACTTTATCTGCAGGAGCTTTTCACATTAAGCTGTTGAAGCAAAAATAAAATATGCTGAAACATATACAGAAGGATAAATCTATGGAAAAACTAGTATTTCCCATTGGGGGCATGATTTTAGTAAAATAGTTTATGGCATTTTGCACTAAAGGAACTGCAGTGTCAGCTGCAAAAAACAAAATATAACCCATCTGTAAGGCCATAGGAATGAATTATAATAATTAAGTTCACATTTTTAAAAAGGTAAGAAAATGAAACCAGAAGTTCTATTAGTTCTTGGCAATAAGAAATGCAATCGCATATGGCACAAGCATTTCAAAAAATGAAGTAAAATTTGAAAATATCCCTAAAATAATTATTTGCTGATATTCACTTCTGTAAATTTCAGTCATTTAGAATTTTTTCAGACTGAACAGGACTCGTATTAATTTTATTAGTCTTAAAAAAAAAAAAAAGACTGATTCTCTGTAAAATTGTGCTGGGATTTAAAATTTTATTAGCATATTCCCTCTAGGTCCCTCTAGGACAAGAAATTTCTCTTCTCTCTCTCTCTCTTTTTTTTTTTTTTTGGACATTCCATTTCCCTCCCCTTCTTTGCATATAACAAGAAGGGAAAAGGAATGTCTTTTCTGTTAGAAGAAAAATTCTAAAAAACCTGATGGCAGAAATGAGTGTTTAAAATCTGAGATAAGTAAACCAACATAATGAAATGCTGTATTAAAATTTGAAGCTTAAAAGCTCATCTTTAAAGATTAAGTACTAAATTTATAAAGAAAGCTAAGTCATGAACTAGAAAAAAAAATCTGCTTAAATGCATCACTTACTGTTCACAGGAAAAACTTTATAAGTCTTAATACAGATTCTCAGCATTCAGAATCTGTAAAATGGAATTATAATCTCTTACTTAGAAATTTCTGCAAACGTTCATCTATATTGCACAGCTAAATTTCTTAAGGGAGACAGGGAGATCATACCTTGTTCGCACTAGTGGCTATGACATGTATGTTCTATTCTAGAGTAAGCTATCTCCTACCTTTTCCAATGATGTCTTTAGTCCAAAACAAAACATATAATCTAAATGGTGTTGGAGGCTTCAAGGCTGGCTCACTGGTTTTCTACCAGGTATTAGAATACTAGTTAGCTAAATGAGGTATAATGAAAAAATAGTCCTTCAAAGTAAAGAGTATAGTCTTCTGAACATTTATAACAAAGACTGCACAAAATGTTCATGTAAATAGTAAGAAACCCTGCAGCACCTCCTAACCGATGCACAGGTGGATTATTTTCTCATAATCTGTACGAAGTAAAACATAGCTAAAATAAATTCCCAGTGAAACGTTTTACAATCAACTGGTTTACATGCTACTGAGTTACAGCACATTTTCAGTGTCTGAAATCCTCAGACTCTACTTGAAAAGGTCTAGTCCAATCATTGTCAAGAATCAGCACACTGATAGTCACGTGCAGCCCCCGAACCACAAATACTGCTGCCAACGCCTTTCTGTACCTTGCCCATAAGACCACAAACATGTTCACACAAACTAGCTTTCTTCAGTTTCAGCAGGGAACAGACAATTATCTGTCACTAAATTCATCTACACATAGAAAAAATAATGCACTATATGTACATTATTAAGCAAAGTGGAATATTTATTGGGTCATTTTACCATGCAGAAAGTGAACTTCCTATGGTCTTAGCTCAAATTATATACAATTTAGCAAAGCTAAACATAAGAAAATAGCAAGGATGATTTATTTCTATATAACAGAGGATCTACCTCCAAATTGCTGCTACTTCAAAGAGCACTTTTAGACTCATCTAACTTTTACAGGCTCTTTCAAAGGGAAGATCGTGGAGACTAACTATTAACCCACATCAGACAAAAGAAGAGAGAAGGAATGAAACAAAAGCAAAGCATTGTATTTAAAAACAAAAAAACAAAAGCTAACCACAGAATATGTCAGTTTTGGTTTGCAGACAACCCCTGAGATATAAACCAAAGTGTTAAGACACCAAATAGTCAGAGGTAAATTACTAGGAGAATTACATTCATACATGGTGTCCTAGCACTTGCCTTTTAGAAAGTATTTCGTTACCATTCAGAAAGCTTAACTGCTTGGATCTTTTTCAGAAAATTAGTCAATAAGAGATGGTTCTAAGAAATTATATTTTCTTTCCAAAAATTGAGCTAATTTTAATATGGTAGATGTACAATCAACTTTCAATCAAGCAACTACTGATTAGACTGGGACATAACCAGGTGCCTGTAGGCCTATAGGTAAATGCAAACAAACAAAATCAAGAAGGCTGAGATCTGCCAACATGAAGTTTAGTGTATCCATCAAAAATAGCTCTGGTATATTTGCAGCTGCTAAACTGTACACAAGTTTTCAAACAACAGTAAAGGTCTGATGGGTCCAAGCATTCCAATTAGTTATGTCTTGATCTGAAGCAATCCATTTGCTTGAATCCATTGCTTGAACAAGCAATCCATTTCCATTTTCATCTCCACTCTCAACTCTCAAGCATGATGGTAACCTTCATGAAACAAAAAAAGCCTAACAGGAAGGATAATTATTGGCAGAATTCATTTCCCTAATCACCTATTCATTACTCCCTGCTGTATTATGACATCGAAGGCTAGAATAACAACAACATGATCTGAATTTGGCACATAAGTTAACGCTAAATAGCTTTTTATTTTTTTCTTATGTGAAGGTTTCATCTACAAAAGGTATCCCAGTACCACTGTCTGGTTAGAAAGGCAGCTGAGCTTTTGGCTGGTTTTGGCCCAAATGACTGGACCGAGTTCTATAACAATAAACCCAAACAGATGGAACCAGGTTCTACACATTCAATAACAGATGTTTTAAAATGGAAAGCCTTGCTCCTATTTTCTCTAACAAAAAGGAAAGACTTTTCCTAGAGGCTGTACTAGGCCTAATTACCTTTGTTTAAAGAAGAAGGAGGAGGAGGAGGAGGAGAGGGAGAAGAAGAAGAAGGGAGCTCAAGTAAAAACAGAACAAAAAAATCATTCTGTTTACCATTACCAAGAGCTACCTCTGTTACACTTGATATCAACAAGTTAATCTATCTCCCTATAGGTAAGCTTTCTACAAACAAAAATCTAAATCCAATACTTGTTAACTTTTGCAGACAGGGATCACAGTAGAGACTGGGTATTACAAACGAAACCAGCAAGTTAAAGAGTGAACTTAAGAAAAAATACATTGCATGTATTATGATGCTGATATGACAGAACGACAATAAGATGCTAAAATAAGATCTAAATGGTACATCTCTCTGCCTATGTAAAATTTCAGCTCAAGAAGTTCACAATTAGAAACAGACAACAATGTTCAAATACGTTATGTTTTTGATTACTGAGTGGTTACAAGAGGTCAAACATAGGAGAGAACAGTAAATATAACCCCCAGGAAACGCAATATTAAGGTGATTTCCAAATGTAGCTTCTAGTGATCAGAGAGGTAATCAATTGAAAAAGTGACTTATTCAGCTACCCAAACTTTCCAACAAAAAGGTCAGGAATGAAGCAAAATTCTAAATAACCTGAAGAAATAAAGGAATTATGGCCTCTGATGAATAGAAGGACATTTTAAATGAATTTTTAAGATCACTTTTATCAGAATTTAATGATTCTTATTTAAGGAAATCACAAATTAGAGCCCTTAAAAAAATTCTATCTGGCCACGTGACCCAGACTAAACTTCTTTTAATTTTAGTATGTTAACCTGCTTTAAATGTTTTACTTTTCCAAGCATCCCCAGGTGCACAAATTTGTCTAGAACTTATAATGAGGAAAAGTGTGCAAATATGAGTCTGAAACTGTGCTGTAGCAAGGATAGGCTAACACTGATGTGCAAAGTGAAAAAGAAAAGATAGCAGCTTCTGGGACAAACCAAAGGAAAAACAAGTTAAGTCCTGCATATGTCTCCACTTCATTGCTTCCATGTTTGAAAAAAGGAGCCTGTTAACTTGATAGGCCATGAGGCTGGAATCCACATGGCATTCTGTGTCGAGAAGTCTAGGTTCAGTGGTGCTCTCAGCAGCAGCCAGGCGGTGTGATTCTGAGGCTGGCTGACCTGTGCTTTCAGAGAAGCAGGAAAAGGTCCTTTAGGTGTGCTGCAGTCTCTCAGAAACTGAGTTCATCAAAGTAGTGAACAACGGAAGAAACTGGTCTTCTTTGATCGGTTCTCTGTTATTTTCACTGGTCCACCTGACCCTGATGAATTGCTGTCATTCTAAAAAAGGGAAGAAAGGGAAGATGAAGTTACCAAGGAAATAAAAGTTTCATGGTTTGATCCTGATTATCTAAAATGTACAAATGTCAAACTATGCCACAAATGTGTCTTTGGTAGAGTATTTTATTAGAAAGGGGACTTGTCAGGCTCTGATGTTGTCCATATCTTTGGAAGTTGTGGATTAAAATGAGAAACATAACATATTTTAGGCTAGCACCTTTAAATTAATAATGTATTAGATGGGAAGCTCCCATTTCCAGTTCAGAAAAACAGCCACTGGAGTGTAAAGTTTCAAGGGTAATGATGGAAACAATGTTAGGATATTGGTATAGGCAATCCTCCAGAGGTAAGAACAGTTGCTAATTAAAAGTATGCAGTTATATTAAGGATTCTGGCGAAAACAAACTTTCAAGGTACTCTTAACAATTCATCACTGACATCATTTCTAATTAAAGTGAACTTTAGCGGGGCGCCTGGGTGGCTCAGTGGGTTAAGCCGCTGCCTTCGGCTCAGGTCATGATCTCATGGTCCTGGGATTGAGCCCTGCATCGGGCTCTCTGCTCCGCAGGGAGCCTGCTTCCCTCTCTCTCTCTCTCTCTCTCTCTGCCTGCCTCTCTGCCTACTTGTGATCTCTGCCTGTCAAATAAATAAATAAAATCTTTAAAAAAAAAAAGTTTAAAAAAAAGTGAACTTTAGTAACTTTAAGATCATCATTACATGTACATATAAATACCTGTCATGTTAAAACTAAACTAGAAAATGTCTTGGCAAAAATGTAATTTGTGTCATTATTATTTTAATTATGCTGGTCAAAATTCCATTAAGGACCGCCTACAGAATTAGATGAAAGAATGGAAGCAGCCACCGTTCATAAGAAACAGAAATAAGAATCAAAATTCAATCAGGTGAATATGTGAGTCAGGAAAAAAATGAGTCACTGTGACTATGTTACAAACAGCCCTATCCTTTTAATCAAATAAATAAACAGCAAAAATAAGAAAAACAAATTTAACAAATAGCATAATGAAAGTAAAAAAAGTGATACGAACCATTTTTCGGTTGAGTTTTGTCATTATATCTCGTGCAAGTGTAAAAAATGCCTAAAGGTAAAACCAAAAATTTTATTAATGTATGTTTATATTTTATAAAATAGAAATGTAGAATGTTATCATTATTTCATTATAAAATATCATTTGACACTTTTTAATTGAGAAAAGAACATAACTGTAATTGTAGTATATACCTGAATATTGTATCTTATTTTTCAATGATATCATGAACACTTTCCAGTATTATAAAACTGTCAATCATGGGCCACCTGGGTGGCTCAGTAGGTTGAGCATCTGACTCTTGGTTTCAGATCAGGTTGTGATCTTGGGGTCGTGGGACTGAGCTCTGTGCTCAGCATGGAGTCTGCTGGAGATTACCTCCCTCTCCTTTTCCCTCTTGCTCTGCTCCTCCCCCTGCTCGTGTATGTATGCTCTTTCTCTTGCTAAAATAAATAAATTAAATTAAATTAAAACCCTGTCATTCATTCACTCATCAAATATTTTCTGCACATAATACCTAGCACAAGTTCCTCATGCGACCCTTGCTGAGTAATAGGAACCTTCCTCAGTGCAACAAAAGCACCTGTGGGGGCAGAGGCTCTAGGTCACTGCAGGTCCTCAGAGCAGGGTGCAGTGTCTTGTCTTGGAGATGCTGAATATGTCTAATAATTGAATAAATTATGCTAGAGCTCTAGAATCTGTTTCCACAAAAATCTCTACCTTTTATCCCCAATATCCTCTCTTTCAAATTGCTTTCACTCTTGTACCTGAGAATTGTATCATCTTCTATGTCTTAGCTCAGCTCAATTCCCTACCGTGGAATTAAGTTCAAACAGAAAGAGGAAAAATCTGAGTAATCTCAGTGACATTTTGTGCCTAGTGTGCTGTAAGCCAAATGAAGTATTTTTTTAAACCTATCATTTCTACTTTGTTTCTACAGAGCCAAGACTTTTTTTTTTTTAAGATTTTATTTTTAAGTAATCTCTACACCCAATATGGGGCTTGAACTCACAACTCCAAGATCAAAAGACACATGCTCCACTGACTGAGCCAGCCAGGTGCCTCTCTACAGAGCCAAGACTCTTAAAGAATCTTTGGTTGTCTCCATGCTAAACCCACAACTGTCGGTCTCTTTATTCCCAACCACCCTATTGCCCCCAAAGATGTTCAGGAGAAGGTTTATGTCCAACCAAGTCAAAGAGAAACAGCATGATAACCACTCTCCTCACTTATTACCAATGTTGCACTGTCACACTGGTTACCTGTGATTCTAAGTTTTGAAGGAAGCTCATCCCAGTTTCTAGGAAAAGCTAGCGACACTAAATTAAAACTCTGGGAAAGCTACTAATTTCTGCCAAATACCTGGTCAGAATAAACAGCTCGGGCAACTCCCAGCTCTGTACTGGCATAGCTCACAGCTCTCTGTAAGCCTCAGAGTGCAGCCACAAACAGAGACCTAAGCCTGCTCCATTAAGCCAGGGTACAGAGTTCACTTTGTGGAAGAAACCCTACCTGGGCCATCTCAGGGCACAAGTTTTCTCCTGTTTCTACTTAAGAGGTTCCCCTCTTTCTGATGTAAGGAAATCCTTTAGTGGCAGCAGAAGGAAGCATTTTTCTGCTCCTCTATGCTTGTGTAAATAAATCAACAGAAGCTTCCTGTTTCCTAACACCCATTAGCCAACCAGAAACAATTAGTGGTAGATATTAAAAACACGAAGAAAAAGTTCTGACCGTGTCCCTTAGCTAATAAAGTCACTTAAATCTGAATTTTAAGCCATAATGGTTATGGTGGATGGTGGTAGTCTAAGAAATGAAATGAAATGAAACCATCAGTATTACTATTCATTCAGATGCACGTATTAACACACACTTATCATTTTTACAAGTCTTAAGAATGTTATTAATGGGGCGCCTGGGTGACTCAGTTGGTTAACCAACTGCCTTTGGCTCAGGTCATAATTCTGGAGTCCTGGGATCGAGTCCCGCATCGGGCTCCCTGCTCAGTGGGGAGTCTGCTTCTTCTTCCAACCCTCTCCCCTCTCATGCGCTCTCTCTCTCACTCTCAATCTCAAATAAATTCTAAAAAATGATTAATTAATTTATTTGTCAGAAAGAGAGAGAGCACAAGCAGGGGAAGCAGCAGGCAGAGGGAAAAGCAGGTTCCCCGATGAGCAAGGAGCCCAGTGCAGGACTCGATCCCAGGACTCCAGGATCACCACCTGAGCTGAAGGCAGATATTTAACCATTAGAGCCACCCAGGCTTCCCTAAAAAATGTTTTTAAAAAAGAAAATATTATCAACCACTGCCCTTGGTAAAGAAAATTTAGTCTTAGAAGACTCTAGATGATTTGTCTTTAACAACTTACTGAAAATTTATTAAAACTACTCTCTGATAAACACATTTATTTCTACCAAATGCTGTTGTGTTACAATGTATCATGCTCAATCTAAGGAAATCTGTTCAATAATCAGTTTAATTCTCTCTTGAGAGAGTACAGACATGAAAGTAATTAAGATTCTCCTGCTACAGGCTACTATAGGATGACACGAACCATGATAAATGAGCAGAAAACACTGTGCTTGTTCGGCGAGTGCAGGATTTCTAGCTTCCTAAACAAAGGGCAAAGCTGAGCTTGAACGGAACTTCTACCTTCTGCTCAGTGAATCTTAATCAAGCAATCTCATATAGACTATGTGGGGGCTGGTTGCTAGAAATTCAACAACCTGGGTCCCCATAAAAATCAGAAGCACAAAAATTCACAAAATGGAGGGGGAGCTCACAGAAGGCATTCACTAAGAAAATGACAACTTTGGAGAGTTGCTTGAACATAAGCATCTAAGCTCTAACGTTACCCCATAACAGGTCACCGAACATTTCGTTCTTACCTCTTCTACGTTTGTACTGGATTTTGCACTTGTCTCCAAGAATTTAATCCCGTAGTCAATAGCTAACTGAAAGACAAACAGAAACATTTAAATTTTGTTCATGTTGCTTCAACATATAAAGCATTTCCTTTTTCTAGGTTGTTCAAAGTCCCAACGGTAGAGGATCTAGTTGAAAACTCTTGTGGTTCTCAAATTTCTTTGCTTTCTTCTATGTGTTTGAAATGTAGATAGCTAGCTTAATCATCATAAGTAAAATGGCAGTGCTTCCACTCAAGACATGACTTAAATTATTCTTTTGTTCTATTATGCTTTAGTTCTCTAATATGCTTACAAGAAAAAGCGTGAGACAGATACTTGCTCCTACCATTAATTTGGGATTCATTGACCCCTTTCACCTGCTCCCAAAGTACAACTCTCTAACAGTTACTATTCTGACTTTTAATTATTTTTTAATAAATGGTACATAAAGAATGAAAGCTTAAAAAACTAAGTACTCACTGCTTTCGTTTTTATTTGGTTTCTATTTCCATCTACTCCCCAAAAGTTCCCAGTTTATTTAAAATAGCAAGATTAAATGAATGTTCTTACAGAAAAATAGTTTGCAGTCAGATTTAAAAACAAAATACATTTTGCATGCATCACTAAAAAAAGGCCAAAGCAAAATTCTAAGACTTAAAAACTGAAGACTCTAAGTTAATTTAGAAAATGTTATAGAAATAAATATGTACATGTAATAAATTCTTGCTTTTTTTGCAGGGTACAAAATAGAAAACACCATAAATGACATCCATAGCTTGATGAATTAAAAGTAGTTTAATCATAATGACCTAAATCTAATATGGTGTAAAACAGTTTTAGGCAAAAAATAATGAATTGGAATGTGATTACTGGTTAAGCTTCACCTATCTGATCGCTTTTAATTGAAGAGAATGATTTATTTGCCCTTTAAAACTGGGCATTTTCACACGGATATGGAAGAAATAGCCTGAACTCTCAGCTGCAGGAATCTGAAAAAGGACCAATTTGTATCTCCCAGAAAACAGCAAATTCTTCAGGAATGAGTCATGACTACACAATATATGGAGCTGGATCTCGAATACTAATTCATACTATTCAAGTATGGATTACATCTCTTTGTTGTTTTTTTTTAAAGGATTAAAATACAGATATTCTTCAAACTGAAATCAATAATTAAGTAATACTAAGAAAATAACTGCTTTGTGTGAATAGATTCTAATCTTTACGCATTCTGTTCAAATTTACCTTCTCTCCTCTTTCTTTTGACACTTGTCTTTTGTCATTCATATCACATTTGTTACCCAGGATCATTCTTTCAACATCTGAGGAGGCATGCTATGGGGAGAAAATAGTACGTTGTAAAAACAGCCAGAGCAAAACACAGCTATTCAACAGACAAATCCTAACCTGTCAGAAACATATCCATAAATTTAATAATAAGAAAAATAATCTTTCGCTCCACACAAAGCCTGATGCAGGGAAAAATTTAAAAGATGGGAGGAGGGAAAAGGTACAGCATAAGAGCCTATGTGAACTTTTTCCCCAAAGGCTTACAGTCATTCTTGTGCCTTCTTTGGTACATGAACAAACAGAAGTAGAACTTCTGGTTATCCAACAACAAAACTTCCAAATACTAGTTTGGGTCAAAAAAGGAAAAAAGTAAGTACTGAGTAAGCCAATGAGGATAGTATTCTGGATTCTGAACTACTTAAAATATGAAATCTTGTCAGTTATTATTAATGTGTACAAAATGATTTTAAAGTCAGATTTCTTTCTGAAATGTTAAAGACATTAAAAAAAAAGTCTTAATACCAGTCAATCTGGAATTAAACCAAATTTAAAATATCTAATGATAAAGAAAAGGTTAGAAGGGAAAAATGCTAAGTTGATGGAACAGGGAGATGTCTTTGCCAGTCAGACAGCAAGAGGCAGGGAGTCAGACTTTAAAGCTAGAGGAGCACAAGCAAGTCTCTTCTTTCTGGCCTCAGTTTTCAACATGGGTAAAATGGGGACTTGGATTAAATTATTTTCAAGATCCGACCCAAGTTTAAAATTTAGTGAGACTGCTCTGCTGTGTGTAGCTCCCTATTGGATACAGCAGTTCGACCTATGGCACCAGAGATCACTCTGGCTGTGCTCCTCAGAGCAAGGGGGCCTCAGCTGCCCCTGGTGTACTTCTCAGCAGCTTAGCTGCCTCTTCCAGAGAAAGGAGTCCTCCGCAAGCACCCAGAAGGACTCCTCTCTTGTATCATCATTCTCCTTCATACATACCTCTTCAATGTTTCTTATCCAATTTTTAATATTGTCAAAGGACTTTTCATTTGTGATGTCATAGACCAGCATAATTCCCTGTAAGAAAAACCTTTATTGAGTACGTCATACATTTAAAGTTATAGAATACAGTGTCAGTGTACTCCTACCCTCCAGAAATCTTTGCTTTGTCCTTTGTCTTTTTAATTAAGAGATTTATAATAAAAATTTTAAAGTACAAAGAAGGAAAAACAAATTCTTCCACTGTCTCACTGTGTGAATAGTATGTAAACATTTTTTTTACAGTTTACTTTTAATGAATTAGTGATTATGGTGAGGGTGATACACCCTTTCTACCTGACTGCACATTGTAAGAATCAGTACCAAATGGAGCTAAAGGAGTGTTTCAGTTAAAACAGAGATAGTGACTAGAGAAAAAGGTAATCACTTCTATTGTGTACTTTATTATTGCAAGTAGAAATGTCTTGCTTCTTACTCCTATACTAAGATCATAACTATACTGCTTTAAAAATTATTTCTTTTGGGGGCACCTGGGTGGCTCAGTGGGTTAAACCTCTGCCTTTGGCTCAGGTCATAATCTCAGGGTCCTGGGATCGAACCCCACATTGGGCTCTCTGCTCAGCGGGGAGCCTGCTTCCCCCTCTCTCTCTGCCTGCCTCTCTGCCTACTTGTGTGATCTCTCTCTGTCAAATGAATAAATAAAATCTTTTAAAAAATAAAGTAAAAAAAAAGTTATTTCTTTTTATACTTAAAAAATAAAATCATTTCTTCAAATATGGGCTGATCAAAATATCACTATCCGTCTACATAAATTGCAGACACTTAAAACATAATACATTTGTTTTACAGGTTTAATGAAAGGCATTGTCATTGTATTTTTAAAGATCCTCATGTCTGGTTTTTTTTTTAAGACTTTATTTATTTGACAGAGAGAGCGATCACAAGTAGGCAGAGCAGCAGGCAGAGGTCGGGGGTAAGCAAGCTCCCTGGTGAGCAGAAAGCCCGATGCGGGGCTCGATCCCAGGACCTGAGACCATGACCTGAGCCAAAGGCAGAGGTTTAACCCCCTGAGCAACCCAGGCACCCCATGTCTGGTATTTCTAAAT
This sequence comes from Mustela putorius furo, assembly GCF_011764305.1. Classification (NCBI taxonomy): domain Eukaryota; kingdom Metazoa; phylum Chordata; class Mammalia; order Carnivora; family Mustelidae; genus Mustela; species Mustela putorius. The sequence continues at coordinate 7,042,598 of NW_025422045.1, read as the reverse complement.
AGTTTATCTCCTAAATTTATCAACTGACACTTACATGGTAGTGATTCCAAAATCTGTATCACCAGACCACCCTCCTGTATTAAGTGCTAGATCTACCCATCTGTCTGTCCATTCAACAAATATTTAGTGAGCCCCCACTATGTGCCTGATCTTATACTTTGTGTTACCAGTAGTGGACAAGATAGACAAGGCCCCTTCCTCTTATGGCCAGCTAGCAAAGACAACAATAAACCAATAATTACACAATTAGTTACAACTTTGACAGTTGCTATGAAGTAGTATGGGGAATTTTGAGTACAGATGTGGCTAATCTGGCTAAGGGATGAGGTGGTCAGGGAAGGCTTCCCTGAGAAAATGACAGTAAAGCCAAGACCTGAGGTCTGAGTAGACTTGAACTGGGCCATAGGGCTGAGGCTGTGGTGAAGAGGGAAAGCCCACAGTGCCTGGCACACAGCAGAAATGTTAAGTACCCTGCTGACGAGAATGGCCCAGAACCCACTGGACTGAGTGAAAGAGGCAGCCTGGTAAGAGTTCATAGATCCAATGGCAAAACGGCACAAGACGAAGCCGAAGAAAACACGGTCAGATGTGTTTTGGAGACCAATGACCAGATAGCAGCTCCCAAATGTCCCGTGTGGTCACCAAAAACTCAACTAAGTAAAACACAAGGCTGTCTTTGTCCCCTCCAAATCCTGTCTTCCTCCTTATACCCTTGTTTTGATAAAGGGTGATACAACCCTGCCAGCCAGCCCAAGCAGACCCTGAGACTTACCTCCTCACAGCCAGGGTCACTAAAACCTGTTATAGGCCCAAAAACCACACGATCTCCTGATTCTGACCCCTCAACTCCTAAGCCCGGTCTTATTCCTATTCTCGTCTATTAGCCTGAATTACCGTCATTGCCTTTAACTGGTCTCCCAGCTTCCACTAAGATATATAACTGCTCAGAATGTGTGGAGGAGTTCCAAAATATCTATAAACTAATAACCTGATGAGTATTACGAAGACCAGTGTCAAAGCATGCAGTTACTGAACAGAGAGCATAGAAAAACCCTTTAAATGTCTTGTTTTCACATCCCAAAACCTATCTCCTGCATTATGCTAGACTGTAGCTTGGATCCTAAAACCCTGAGAAATGAATATGCATGTTTTACTCTCACCTGAAGAGTTATAAAAACTCTCAAACACACTCACCATGGCTCCTCTATAGTATGCCGTTGTGATGGTTCGAAATCTTTCCTGACCTGCTGTGTCCCTAAAATTTGAAACAAAGGAGAAAGTGGTTTTAGAATTGTCACCAGCATTGCTGAGGAGAGACCTTAAGCTGTAGAGAGAATTCTGGGCGGCTCACAAAGGCAATGGTTTCAAGGGCAAGGCGAACGAGCCGCATAGGGAACATGCTGTGTGTCTGTGAGCTGGAGGCGGAGGTGGCCACAGAGGCCTGTCAGGAGCTCACAATGACTTTGGTGGGAAACTTGGACCTTGATGATAAAAGCAGCAACGAGAAAATACATGGCCCTGCTAGGAACTGGCATGTTCTATTAGTCAAATACATGTGGGAGAGAACAGAGAATAGTTCTAAATTCTTGGACCCCTGCAAGTTGTTATAATCCTTTTTGTAAATGCCCAATGATTAAGGCATTTTGCTCTCTGATTTCTGTACAAAGCAAGCAATGGGGTTGCACTTACTACTGTGTGAATTCTGCTCAGCAGAGCACACTAAAATGGATCTCCTCAAGAACTTTGTCAGCTGTAGAGCCTGGGATTAAATAGGAGCCTGGAGTTTCACACAGAATGGATGAAAATGTTTCTGAACACTTTAAGATATGAACAACACCTCAAGACTATATACACGTTCATGTATTCTTGCTTTCTGGTTGGTGGCATTCTCTTAAAATTCATTCTGAAAAATTCAAAATTTCTCATACTTTGCTTGAAGTGATCCCTATAAAGGGAGTCAAATTTCCTTGATATCTGGGAAAATCAGTATTTCTAAATTTGCTATGCACCACCAGAACTAATTCTCTCCCTGTGCTACTAAGGCAAACGAAACTGTACAACTTAATTCCACAAAAGAGAGGCATTTGTAGAAATACACGTTGGTATACCAACCCAAATAAGAGATGGAGGCCCAAGGGAAATACAGCAAATTAAAAACATTAATACCTTAATGTTTATTTATACCTTAGAAAATACATTTGTCTGTGCTCATGTGAGACCCACTATAGCCCAGTGTAGCAGTAAGACACTTATCCTCATTCTGTAGAAGAGGCAACAGGCTCTGCTGGGCTATGGTCTACCACTGAACCGTTAAATGGCTCAGCCCCTTGAATGAACCTCAAGCATCCTTGGTCTCAGAGGTTTAGGGCAAGGCCAGGCTTCCCACCACAGTCATCTTCTGCCATTCTCTCACTGATCAGGATTAGATACCCAGAGCACCTGCTTGGTATATGGCAAACACACCATGCGGAAAACAGAAGCCAAGCATCTTGGAGCCAGTTAACCATATTTTGGTCTCACACACTACTGGATTTAGAATCAGCTCTGCAGTGAGGACAGAGGAGAAACCCCTGCCATACTAAATACAGGTTGTGAAGACTTAGCATGCTGCTAAGAATGCTCTGATATTATATTTGGTTCTAATTAGCTGACTACCCACAGGCTCCTAGTAACAACTCTTATTCAATTCTTATTCATGGTCAGGACCGTTCAGCATTGAGTCAGAAATTCTCTTTGCTTCTCCCTTAGACTTTTTCTTTAGATCTTCAAAATATTTGGTCTCTTACTAAATATCAATAGATGAAAAGGGCAACCTGCGGTAACCTTCACTATGTTTCCCAATGAATATACCAGGAACTATTATCCTGGGCTGATATGTAAAGCTGTCAAGATGCTCCAGATCTGGGGAGTTGTCTCAGCTTTATCAGTAACCCAGACAGAATTCCTCAGATGGACTTAACCACTCTTAAGTCCTAGGTTCTTCCTCTTTAAAGAAGGACCAGTGGATTTCAACATGATGCTCTAGTTATACCCTGGTTCTGAGATTCAAAGAATGGCCTAAGGAAAAAGCTGATATATATTATTTTACTATTTTGCCCTGCCTGCTTCTTAATCTAGCCTGCTCTGAATTTCTAAGCTTTGACTACTGCTGTCATCATCACACATTAGATGGGTTCAGTGATCCTCATTTTTTTTTTTTTAATTTAAAGAGAAGCCACATGAAAGCAAATAATAAAATGTTAGATCTGCAGGGGCTCTTGGATATCTTCAGGCTCACCAACCAATTAACCAATGAGGAAAAACAGGACCTAAAAAGAGAAGCAATCGGCCCAAGCCCTCAGCTGAGAGGCAGAACCTAGAATCTAGATCTGTACTTAAAAAGAACCTGCTTAGGGTTCCTACCATGTGACAACTTTTGCCTTATCTGATTTCAAAGCTGCAACAAGTACAGTGAAAAAGTGTGTACACTCTTTAGATTTTCTTTCCTTCCTACAAAATTAGTGTCTGGGAAAAATGAGTTCTCAGATCTCTTCCAGGTTTAAGACCATTCCTTACCTTCCCATTCTTGGTGGAGATACCTTTCAATACTCACCCACTCCCCCTTGGTTGTGGTAAAGAAAAGATGTTTTAGCTCTCACAGTTTACCACTAACTTACCACAATTCACATTTTAATTCCCACTTTCCATTCCAATTAAGGTAGAAACTCTGTGTATAATTTTTTTTTAACTTACCATATCTGAAGCTTAATTTTCTTTCCATCCAGTTCTATTGTTCTGATTTTAAAATCAATTCCTGCCAGAAAAAGAAAAAGAAATGCTAAATTTCTCCAACTATAATCCAAGTCTTATTAGGAAAAGGACAAAGATTTCTATTGAAAAAAAAAAGCTCTCCAACGCACTGGAAAATGTGAACACAGAGAGGGTGTGAATGGTATGTTTCCTCTGAATACAGGCTGAAGAAAGGAATGCTAATTACTCTGCGAAGAATTCCCACACATGTTAAATGCAATGTATTATATGCCTCATTATTTTGATACAAATGGATCACATCCCTCGAAGTGACATAATTTAGATAGACTGAGAACATGCCATATTCTCGGCTTCCTGAAATATACACAAACAATGATTCCTACCCTTCCTGCCCCAGTCTTCCCTAAAAAATGCCATGAGACCTCTTTAGAATGTCTTCCTCCATTTCCTGCCATGTATTCTTTAAAACCTACAAGTGGCTAAGGAGAAAAACAAAACCCTAAGGCCCCAAACTTGCCTATTTTGCTCAGGGACGGGAAAACCTACATATTTATTTTATACAGCTACCAAGTATCCTATGTACAATTTAATAAACATTTCCTGCTGCTTACAGGCTGGAGTTGAAATAGCTGAACTGTAGGATTACCTGGAGAACTTTAAAAACTATTTATGACTAGGTCTGTTCCTTTCCCCAAATTCTGAGATTCTGACTTCGTTGGTCAAGGGTAGGATCTGGGGCACCAGGGTGGCTCAGCATGTTAAACATCTGCCTTTGGCTCAGGTCATGATCTCAGGGTCCTGGGATTGAGACCCACATCGGGCTTCCTGCTCAACAGAGAGCCTGCTTCTTTTCCCCTCTATCCCCTGCTTATGTGCTCACTCTATCTCAAATAAAGGATGAAAATCTTTAAAAAGGAAAAAAAAAAAAAAAAGGTGGGGTAGGATCTATGCATTGGTAATTTTTAAAAGCTCTCCAGGTAATTCTAACCTGTAAGTAGCACTCAGGTGGGCCAGACAGGTTCCATGTAAAAGACGTTTGGGGGCCCTGGCAGTTAAAAGTCCAACCCTCTCTTACCCATCCACCCCCCGCAACCCTGCACTATGGTAGTTCGAAACTTATTAGAAATTTCAATTACAAAGAACCACAAAGTCCTTGACAAATATCAGAATGCTCCACACTTATCAGGAATAAGCTGCTACTCTTTGAAGGGACAAGTTAATGAATACAACCTGGATGCAGTTTGCTAAATCTTTATCATCTGGCCACTCAGCTTTCAGATTTTTCTATTCTTTTGCATTCTGTTCAGAACCCCTTAAAAGCAGTTTCCATGACATTTCAAGAAAACGTGTCAATTACGTATCTTCTAAATTGACTTAAACATTAAATGCAGTTATGCTGGGAGGAGAAAAGCCTTCAACAGCTATGTTACTACAATGTTTCTACATATAAATATTGAGAGTACCCAAAAAAACTTGGAGGCTCACTAAAATCTCAGTCACTCTCCATTCCTTTAAAACATTTAGGAAACTTTCTCCCGATCCAGCCTTTTGTTTTCTGTACTTGTTAGAAGAATCACCTTTCTGTAATCTGAGGAGGTTCTACCATTATCTGTAATACTTCACCATCTTTTCACTATTCAGAGGTGTTCAGTGTTGAGAAGAGTTGGGACGAGTGGTATTTAGCTTCTGTTTACACTGCTGTCAGGAGCCAGCTGATAGACAAATGCACAGAGCAGAGCCAAATTAGCACAACTAGAATTTCACTAATAATAGAAAATGTCGTTTATATTATTATTGAAAAGCAATAGACCTGAAAGTCCAAAGACCTAGACTATAGGTTGGGTTCTGTCACTGACACCTTTTGGGAGGTTCTTAACTGCTCTGAACCCCTGTATCTTCATCCAGAAAAAAAGGGCGAGGGGACTTAATTAAATAACATGTTTGAATGTGCTCTGGGAACTCTGAAATTCCGTATCAATGTAAGATATTACATATTCAGATGCTATTATCCTATAGCTCTTGTCACCTGACACATGAATTATGGTAACAGCTTCCCAGGACTCGGTGCCAGCCTCTCTCCCTGGTCTAACTCCTCTCCAGGGTAACTGTCAACCATCTCTGAGGTAATGGTACCTCACTATTAAGGTGTGGGGTCAATTTCCTCTGCCTGGCAATACAGCCTTTGTGAGGCACTGCTCTCCTGACCCTGCCACCCTCAGAGCCTCTCTCCAACTGCCCCCCCCCCACCTCCTCCCCTCTGCCTGGCTACCTCATGCAACAGCCTTCCCTGAAGATGACACTCCACCCATGGGTCCTCCCCCATTTCCTCCCTCAGCTCTTTCCTTGGTCACGTCCATCCCTGACATGACAAGTCCTGGCTTAATCCTGTGTTATTTGGTTTTGTTACCATATTGCTCTGAATTACTCTCAAATCAAGCAAAGGGTCCATCCTCTCTTTGATAGTTTGACTGCATTCAGAAACACATATACAGTAGATAATAAAAGGTTAAATACTCTCATCTAAGTAATCAGTAAGTAAAGGTCACATTCTACTAAGTATGGGGAGAACTAAGAACAACTTGAAAGTTCAAAGTTTTCTTAGCATACTGTAGTAACAATAGTAAGGATGCTAAGAAATCTATTACAATATGAAAATCAAGATCTTATAATTAGTTTGACAATAACAGCAGTAGACTACAGGTGGATTAATATTCACTTTAAAGATAACTTCCTGAGACTACTCCAGAATTAGAATAACCAGCCATAATACAGTAATGTAATTATATCAATTAGGATGCTCTCTGCTGCAAATAATAGAAACCTCAAATCAAACTAGCTTACGGTAATTTGTTGACTCATATAATAAGCCCAGTGATGAGTTGAGGTTCAGGGATGGCTCAGTCCAGTAGTTCCAGCTCATTTCTCTGTACCTCCTTTGGCTCTGCCCTCTTGGGAGTGTCAGTTTCATCCCCTGACTGGTAATGGTTCCTGACCACAAGAGCAATGCCGAGAAGAAAAGAGATCATCTTCCTGTGCCTCTCACTTCAAAGTGAGGAAATGTTTCCCCAAAGCCTCCAGCGACCTTTCCTTCATGTTTCACTTCTAGAACTATAGCCATGAGAATGTCATGTTCTAGAGGCTAATGCTGAGTTCCGGAACCAACCTCTGCCACCGGCAGTCACCAAGATTGGATTAAGCTAAACTCCTCCCTAAATTTAGATTGATCAAGACCCATCCCTGCAGCTGGGTCACTTCCCTGACCCCAGGATGGCTAAAAATAGGAGAGAATGGAAAAGCTGTTGAATTGATCACGATATCTGTTAGAATGATACTCCAATCTATTAATTAGTAAAATTTTGTGTTCACAGCTATAGGAAATGGACAAATCATAACAGCCTGATGTGTAGGTTACCAGGTTTGATAATAACTCTAGTACTTCATCTAGCGTTCAGCCACTAACAGACAATATGAAGGAAAAAATGACAATGAGCAACCCAGGTAGTTGCCACGACATCTCTGCACTAATCCACGATCTTCACAGCCTGCAAGTCCCTGAGACTATAGTTCCAAAGCACTGGCCTGTATCCTAGCCTCAGGTGATGAGAGACTGCAAAGAAGGAGGGGGCTGTCAGATCAACAGCAGCAAGAACCGCAGCTCATTCTGGCAGGAAGGGAGCAACATTTTTTCTTTTTTTTTTAATTTAAAGAGACCATACGATCTCAAAAATACAGCTTCTGAAGGGCATTACGCTTAGAGTAAAAAAAAGCCCTTCATATTTCAACAGTCTTTTAGAAAGCATCATTTCTTGGCAGCACATAATACAATAATTCATGTTCAAAATGACGACCCTGAGTCATCCCAACTCATGAGCAATCCCTCGGCCTGCCCAGCTGGCAACACAGCCCAACATCTACTCTCAGGAGACAAGACTCCAACACTGCTTCCATGTTTACTAGAATAAGCCCGACCATTAACTTCTTGATGGCTTTAAAGCAGTGCCAGTTTTGTCATTAATATTTATCTAGTCAATAGAATAGGAAATCTACATGGTAAGAAAACATTCCCAAGGGACTCAATGTCATTTTCATTTTGAATTTAAATACATGCACACAGACACACAAGAGTCTTTTTTTTTTTCCCCTTCCCCTGAACTGATTCTCATGCTAAGCAGTTACTCATCACTGATACATACTATACTCTGTAAGGAGGGAGAGAAGCCAGAAAGAATTCTAGGCTTGGAAAGAAACTTAGAGGTTCTTTAGTTTAGTCCACCCTGTGTGCCCAAGCAAATTGAGGCCCAGGGAGCCACAGCAACTTACCCAGATTCACAAAGACTAACTCAAAAGAGTCTAAAATCAAACTTGTCATTTAAAGATCCTTCCAAAGGCCTTCCAAAGAGATGTGTGCAAGAATGTCCGTATCTCCCTGGGGAGGCCTGCTCTTTAAGGGTCAATAGCAAAAGGTTAGCAACAACGGAAATGGCCCCCAGTGAGAGAACACCTTGGTATACAGGGGATATCCAGGAACAGTGACCAAGAGTCACATGTATCAACATGATTGAATCTAAAAACATAATATGAAGTGAAAAAAGCCAACTGCAAAATTTCCCAGAGTCAAACCATTCCTATATAATTTCAAAAGTACCCAAAACTATAGAACGTATCATTTATACATACATCCATGTGTAATTAAAGTATAAAAACATATGAGAATGACCCAACAAAATCCATATAGCTGTTACCTTTGAAGAGAAATGGTAGAAGAGGTGATTAAGGAGAGGTTCAGAGGGACTTCAATTCAATCATTTATTATTTCTAAAACTGCATGGTGGTATCTGAATGTGGGAGTGTTTTATAGTAGGTATACTCTGTATGCCTGAAATTCTTACTAATTTTTAAGAAGCAATAAGTAGTTATTTGAAAAAAAGTGGTATCTGAAGATATTCATTAATGATAGCAGAAAAATCTAACCAAATTTAGACATGAAAGGCAACTTTAAAAACATAGTGGGAGCTAGCAGTGGTGGAGGGAGTGGGTGGCAGGCACTACTCCATACCGTGCTACTCAGTATACAGAGGGCCTGTGAGCCTTGGTGACCAGGTGTGGGCGATAGCGAGACTGGATCAAGTTCAGAAAGTGAGGGGGCAGATTAGGGGCTTGGGGTAGCAAGGAGTGTTGGCTGCTCCGATTTTATGCAGGGAGTTCAGAGGCATTTCCTTCCCAGCCTGGAGGAAAAAGAAGGTTCTGTTTGGGCTAAGAATAATGAAAGAATACACATTTGGTCACTGTTGGGAGTGGCACTCTAGGAGAAGAACAAAGGAAATCTGATTTTCCATTCCAGTGGGAGAAGGAAGAGGATATTCTCCCTCCACCCTCAGAACTCGGGTAGGGAGCTGTGCCCCGTACCTCTGAGGAGTAGGTAAAGTTGTACTTGAGGCCTCTGCATTGTCCAGGGTGACCCACATTAACAAGAGCCGGTAGAGACCTGGCAGCGAGGCTCTAGGGAGATGTGGCCTGAGCTCGCCTAAAGCATTGCTTATCAGATATTTCTCAGAAACCAGCAGTGTGGTTGGAAGCAGCCAAGAAGGGAGGGCCTGGCCTGCAGAACAGAGGGAAGGAACCTTTGAACTTGATCCACGTTCATAATTAACAGACCTAGTAGGGCAAAGAAGGTTGGAATGAGCAGTACTGGGCCCCCTTTCATTCCACAAATTAGATATAATTTAACACAGGGAGGGAACAGAATGACAAAATTATTTTACACTGATGTCAATTAGTCAGCCAACAGATGTTTATTTACTAACAACCTTTTCTGTTTTCAGAGCCTAGGGAAGTTGTTCTGGGTTTGTGCGGGAGTGTGGAAAGAGTATGAAGGACATCGGCTCCAGGCCTCAACAACTCTGGAGCCAGCTTAGTCGTCCTGACCATCAGGCTTGCAGTGATCTGGATGCATTTTTGCCCTGTGGGTCCTGTAGCTTAGAACACACAGAGCTCTCTCTTCTACCTTACAACGGTCTTGGGTTACTTGGTGAAGTAGGCTGACCCAGGACAATCGGAGAGGGGAGGGCAGGGAGAGAAACAGCAGAGACCTTTTACTGACATGTTTCACACCTGGTTCCCACTCAAGTGCATTTATAATCAGTCCACTTGGGCTGCAGCCAAATTATCCATGGGGGAAAAAAGTCAAAATTCTGGGACACTTAGCATTTCAGTGAATGATAGCAATGCAAAATTCTAATGCTCATGGAGCCATGTATCAACAGCAAAAAACACAGGGTATCTATCCCCTCTGACCCACTTTAAGAAGCAGAAGTCCAACACTGCACTTTCACAATTAAAAGGGGAAAAATATACTTTGCTTCAAAAGTACATTTAGAAACATCTGTGATCCCAAACTATGAGAATATGGGTTATGTGGTTGGTCTATTTACATGTCAGAGGTATTCCAGAAATAGAAAAAACTGTCCTAAATATTGAAATCTACTTCAGAGAAATGCTACCTTCACTTCCTTGAGATTTTTATTATTAATGATGAAGATGCAGTATAGATGGATACTGCTATTTTGCAACTTTGACAACTTCATTTTGCTTAGGCTTTTTTTTGGGGGGGGGGGCTTTTAAACACCGAGGTTTAATTTTAAATGTGGACTTTTAGGGGCACCTGGGTGGCTCAGTGGGTTAAGCCCCTGCCTTCGGCTCAGGTCATGATCCCAGGGTCCTAGGATCAAGCCCCACATCGGGTTCTCTGCTCAGTGGGGAGCCTGCTTCCCTTCATCTCTCTCTGCCTGCTTCTCTGCCTACTTGTAATCGCTGTCAAATAAATAAATAAAATCTTAAAAAAAAAATGTGGACTTTTAAATGTGGACTTTTAAACATGGGTTTTGGAGTACCTGACTTTAGGACAATTAGCTAAAACCTCTAATTAGAAAAACAGAGTACTGAAATGGGAAAAAATAAGAGTCACAGATTGAAGCTTCAAAAATTTTTTTTCCCCAAAATAAAGGACTTGGAGAAAATGTGTTGAAGTAGAAACAAAGTTAAGAAAATGTAACTTAGGGGGCGCCTGGGTAGCTCAGTGGGGTTAAGCCGCTGCCTTCCGCTCAGGTCATGATCTCAGGGTCCTGGGATCTAGCCCTGCATTGGACTCTCTGCTCAGCAGGGAGCCTGCTTCCTCCTCTCTCTCTGCATGCCTCTCTGCCTGCTTGTGATCTCTCTCTGTCAAATAAATAAATAAAATCTTTTTAAAAAAAAATGTAACTTAGATCGGGGCCCCAGGGTAGCTCAGTCGGTTAAGTGTCTGACTCTTGATTTCAGCTCAGGTCATGATCTCTGGGTCCTGAGATCGCCTGCTTCAGGCTTTGTGATGGGGTGGAGCCTGCTTAAGATTCTCTCTTCCACATCCCACTGCAGGCCCTACCCCCTCAACGCCCCCACTCCCACCCCCACCCCCGCCTCCAAAAAAAATTAAAAAGAAAAGAAATAAAAAAAGAATGACAATGAAAGAGAGGAGTTCAAGGCATTGTTCTTTTGAAAATACACATTCTGTAAGTTCATAAAAGCATGTTCACCAAGTACCAATTTTGCCGCCTATATTCAGAATCATTTAATTTTTTTGTTTTGTTTATATTCAAATTTATAATGTGGTTTCCTTTCTGAAAATCAGAAAGTTTAAAGTTTAGCAGAAAAAAAACATTAAAAGTAAGCTCTGAAGGCATTTAACAACAGTTTAAATGAACATAGTGGTCTGTGAATATAATCTGCCCTTTTAAAAAGACACCTACTATACCAAAAAGAAGAAAGAAGTTTTCAGATTTCTTTAGTTCCTCTATTCTGTGAATAGGAAGCAATAACTTAAACCTCATTTATGGTATAAATCAATAGCGACACACAGTACTCCTTCCTACAGAAAAAGCTACACATCTTTACATTGTTTTAAAATGTCAGGACACCTGGGTGGCTCAGTCTGTTAAGCATGGGTTAATGCCTTTGGCTCAGGTCATGATCCCAGGGCCCTGGGACCCAGCCTTCATAGGCCTCCTTGCTCAGTGGACAGCCTGCTGCTCCCTCTGCTTATGCTTTCTCTCTGACAAATAAATAAAATCTAAAACAAAAAAAAGCTTCTGCTTGTTGCCGAATTAAAGTCACCTCTTGGCATTCTTGGCGTTAAGACAGCTGTACCTATACAATCTAATCATACCAACAAAAGATAAACTCATAAACTAATTTTAGAAATAAGGAAGAATTTACCTTTTTGAGCCATAAATGTACGTGCGGCAGATACAAAAACAGTGCAGATAAGAACAGTTTTAAGTAAGGTCTCAAAGGGCTTTATAGATTAAATTATAAAGATCTAATTAACCCTTAAAATGTCTTTGGGAAATAAAAGGTAAAAAACCAACTCATTATGTACCAAATGATAACTGCTAAAAATAAGCTATGTGTTGAATGACAAAAAGTTTTCAATGCTAGAACTACAAAAATATCAAGAGAAAAAAAAACAACAACCCGGAAATAGCAAATGAGGTGCAAAAAGACAGCTATCACTCAGATGAAGTATGCAGGAACACCTAGGAAGGACAAGAATTTTAAATCTGATTAAGGGGCCAGCAGAGATTATCCAGCATTCAGTTCACCACTTGAGAATGGCCAAATGAATGCATGACAAGTCCCTTTTGCAAATCTTGCATTTTCAAAAGGAAATGTGTTTTAAGTGTTACTCAATCTGGAAGTAGCAATGTGCTTGAAGTTGTTAAAATGTGGGTTTTAGAGGTCTTCAATGAACAGATATTTTACATTCAAAAAAACCTCTTTTCATAAAGAGCCTAATATATGAATTAAGCTTTCTTGAAAAATAAAAGTTCAGAATGCCTCAGAGATTTCCATTCCTTTCCCCATTATTAATTCATGACCATCTCAAGAACCAAACTGCTCCCAAATAAATGAAAGCAGCCACATCTCCTCTGCTCCAGCCACTGTTTCTGAGAAAGTGTACCTCTGTAGCAGGCAACCCCCCACCAGTCTGAGTCACTATCACTTTCCTAAACCTGGAATTTCCTTGTTTGTCTCTGACAACTCAGGGTCAGGTCTGTTTCATTTAGGGTGAGGGAATACTGTGGTTATTCAGAAAATGAAAACAGAAAAGCAAATCCCTGATTTGACACACTGTTGCTGTGGGAAAACTCTACCGCCAAATCACTGGAATTATCACTAGAAAAAATTACAACTACATTCCAATGATGTTGCACCAAAAATGCAGTAAAACTGATCCTTTGGCTCTTTCCAAGTATTGACTGTATAATATTTTCCATTCACTTGGAGGCAAACGAAAGTTAAAAAGAAAATAATACATTAAAATAATATAACTAAGTAACAACATTATGTGTTGCAACTAACTAAAAACAAATGACGTATTTTTTTTTCCTTTGAGAATGAGTTCTTAAGAAAAACAAAAAAGATTTTATCGATGTAATATATCAGTTAACAACTAGGGCTGAAATAAACTTTAGCTATAATTTTGTTATTTTTCAGGAAAATTTCCAAATCACTTATTTACAAAAGATTTCAGCTTATATTGGTCCAAAACGCAAAATGAGTAATTTTGCTCACCAAGTTAATACAAACCAACTTTTCTTTTTTAATGGGGGAGCAAGTGGGTAAGCGTCTATACCAAATTACAGCAGGCTGAAGAATCATCAAAAGTCATAATCTCTTTCCTGCAACACCTACCTCACCCCTTCCCACCTTCTTCTCCCACTGATTGTTCTCAAGATAAAAGAAAGGTGATCAGAGATTATAAAGTAAAAAAACATAACTGCAAACTCATAATGCTGAGTCTAGTTAGCAAAAAGCCTTTTCTTGATCAAAACCAGCATCAATGCCACAAAAGTATAGTAAAATTAAGCAGCATTTACAGCTCACTGTAGCCAGGGTGACAGATGGGTAATTATAATAAGCTACTGCTAATGAGTAAGGTTAAAACAAACAGATGGGAGTATATGCAAGTAAAAGGATGACACAAAGATCAATAAAAATGGAAGGAACAGAATATAGTTTTTCCCAGTCAAAGATGAAAAACTTCTACAAATGATTATATCACCCGGATTTGTAAACACACTCCCTCACAATACCAAAGTTTAAAGTTCACAGCACTGTAACCTTACATGCAAAGGAAGACTTCCATGGGCCCACTATGCTATCTCATATATATATATATATATATATATATATATATATAATTATTATATATTATTATATTATTTAATTATATTAATATATTTTTATATATTTATATATATATAAATGGCTATCCACCTCTACATACTTAAGACATTTTACTTACTTTAGAGAGTGATAAACATTCTGCCACCTATTATATAATAATTATATATCAAAATATGCTACCCTCAGACTTCTCATTTGATCATTATGCTCCCTATTTCCAAATCCCAGTATTTGGGGTTAGGAGGAAAGAAAATCTAAACAATTATATATTATATAATTATTATATAATAATAATTATTATATAATAGGTGGCAGAATGTTTATCACTCTCTAAAGTAAGTAAAATGCCTTAATTATTATATAATAATAATTATTATATTTATTATTTATATCATATTTATTATATAATATATAATTATATATAATTAATATAATTATATATAATTAATTAATATATAATTTATTATTATTATATAATTTAATTATACACACACACACACACACATATATATATATATATATATATATATATATATATAATAGTCACCTATTACTTTTTTGGGTTGGCTTTTAACAGAATACAATGATACCAACACCCAGTACCAACTGGGTTGGTAAATCCAGATCCTCTCTTACTCACGTTTCAGATCTACAGGATGCAGTCTGGACTGATGAAGGACAGAATACTTCATATTTTCTTTTGTTTCCCTCTTCCCCCACCTATTGCCACTTTAACTTTCAAATACAAAAGAATGAGGGGCGTCTGGGTAGCTCAGTCAGTTAACCCTCTGACTCTTGGTTTCAGCTCAGGTCATGATCTCACAGCTGTGGAATCAAAACCTGCAGGAGGCTCTGGGCTCAGCACACAGTCCGCTTCAGATTCTTTTCTCCCACCTCCTCTACCTCCTGCTCATACTCTTTCTCTCGTTCTCAAATAAATAAATAAATAAATAATAATTTTGGGGGGCGCCTGGCTCAGTGGGTTAAGGCCTCTGCCTTCGGCTCAGGTCATGATCCCAGGGTCCTGGGATTGAGCCCCACATCGGGCTCTCTGCTCAGCAGGGAGCCTGCTTCCCTTCCTCTCTCTCTCTCTCTCTCTCTCTCTGCCTGCCTCTCTGCCTACTTGTAATCTCTGTCAAATAAATAAAATCTTTTTAAAAAAATCGTTTTTAAAAAGACAAAGAATGATAACTCTATCAAAGCATAAAATGAGTTGGCTATCAAAATATGCTACCCTCAGACTTCTCATTTGATCATTATGCTCCCTATTTCCAAATCCCAGTATTTGGGGTTAGGAGGAACAAAAATCTAAACAATATGGACAAGAGATCATTTCTAAAAAGCTATCCTGATACCTGAATGGCTCAGAGAATCACCCAGTACCACATGAAATAATTTTCCTAAAATTGACAAAAAAATTTCAAATTATACTTTATCAGCTTATTTTTATTAAACCGATTTCAAAGCGGAACACCCCATTCAAGGCTCTCCACCCCCACCCCCAATAACTAAAAAAAGGACCCAGGCATCAGAGCAAGAAAACTAACTGCACAGTTTCCACTCTGTAGCCCTCAATCTTGAATAAAAGAATTATTCACTTATGTTTGTCTTTACCCACTTCTTCCAAAATAGACTACTCTTTCCCAATCCTGGAGGAACACATTAAGGATCACTGAATGTTAGCACCTGTCTTTCTCAGGCAAGTTTTCAAAGTTACCAATACAAAATGTGTTTTTTAACAGGTCATAAGCAGGAGGTTGCCCCAAATGACAGGCATGCAAGTAAGATATAGAAGACGGTTGGCAGTCTTCAGCCTGATCTTGGGTCCTGGAGGGCAATGACCCTTACTTCCCACTACAGAATACGGAAGAGTGAGTGATTTCTTCTTTGTATTCTTCTTCTTCTTTTTTTAAGTAGGCTCCCCACCCAGCATGGAGCCCACTGTGGACTCAAACTCACGACTGTGAAATCAAAAACTGAACTGAGATCAAGAGTCAGATGGAGGCTCAATCCACTGAACCACCAGGCACCCCTGAGTGTACACTTTCTTGAAAATAACACACACACCTCCCACATCCTCACCCTCTACTTCCCAAGACTAGACTAGCCACTAAAGGCTGAGTCTTTTTCACCATGAAGGAATATTTTTAAAGTATATATAGATATATTATATATTAAGAGTACTATATTTTAATATATTAAAAGTAACCCTTGGTCATTGTGAATATATAAAGAAACTTGGAAAGCAGTTACATTATAACATTACAAAAGGAACAAGATATAAATGAACTAGGTTGGGGCACCTGGGCGGCTCAGTGAGTTAAGCCGCTGCCTTCGGCTCAGGTCATGATCTCAGGGTCCTGGGATCGAGCCCCGCGTCAGACTCTCTGCTCAGCAGGGAGCCTGCTTCCTCCTCTCTCTCTCGCTGCCTGCCTCTGCCTGCTTGTGGTCTCTCTGTCAAATAAATAAATAAAATCTTTAAAAAAAAAAAATGAACTAGGTCTATAACATTCAGTAATTTGAAAAAAAAAAAATTCCACATGCTGTAGCTGAAGTAGTACTCACTAGGACTATACTTCAAATTCTAGATTAAATAAGTAAAATGAGTATATGCCATTTCTCTGGGGGGAAAAGGTATTTTAAAAAACACACCAAATAACTAATTCACATACTCCATCTGAAAGATGGAGACTAAAGACTGTAACCATTATCTACCAAGGAGACTGGACAAATCTGTCCCTCTTTCCCTAATTTCTTCAGTTTCAGTTTATTTGCTGTCACTTGCAAAAGAACGTATGGGAAGACAAAGAAAGGGATAAGGAAATGTGAGCTTGCTTTCACGTGATGTGTCTTTGTGGCATCTGCAGAAACAAAGCCAAGAAGAAAGACATCTGAAGATTTCATTTTTCCATGCTATCCTTGTCCTTAATTAACGCAGATAATTTTGAGTCTGCCGTACTATAATTTATTAATCATATTCAATTAATCTAATCAGCTGTAAAACAGGAAAGGGCAACAGAGCTAGCATTAATAAAAGTGAGCTCATTGGACTTTAAAAGCTGCTCAGTTGAGGCTCAAGGCAAATTCCCATACACATACACATACACACACACACACACACACACACACAAGGGCAAAAGTGGCCTTGGTGAATAATCTGCTTTGTATATATTTTTTAAAAGATTTTACTTATTTATTTGACAGACAGAGATCACAAGTAGGCAGAGAGACAGGCAGAGAGACAGAGAGGGGGAAGCAGGCTCCCCGCTGAGCAGAGAGCCAGATGTGGGGCTTGATCCCAGGACCCTAGGATCATGACCTGAGCTGAAGGCAGAGGCTTTAACCCACTGAGCCACCCAGGCGCCCCTGCTTTGTATATTTTTAACTCATCTTTCTACTCATGAGGCCCCACATTACACTGTGGTTTAGAAAAAAAAAAAAAAGGCAGGTGTATACAGATTATTTTAAAGTAAATAAAGGGATATAGTGGATAGAGAATTCCAGCCTTTAGGTGTATGGCATATAGACTGAGCCAGACTGTTGTCATATATAAAAAGTTGAGAAAAAGCTAAACATAATCCACTTGACCACTGAGGTGGAAATTTTACCTCTGCAAATGAAAAGGTGGTATTTGCCAACATCTAACCAGTGTTTGGCAGAGCCAAAAGTACCCCGGCATCACCCTAACTGTAACCCTCAGTTATCACTATAAAAAGCAAAAACAGAACTCCCCACTCACATGATCACTTTACAGACACACTGTCATTTCAAGGATGTCCTCAGGCAAGCCTGGGGCAGGATTTCCACATCTGGTGGTTACAATGTGAGTACGCCCAGTTTGGGCAGCGTTGCCATTAGATCAGGAAATGTGTACGACAAAGGACTTAAGAAATAAGAAACATGATACACAATGACTATGTATTTCTAACCCCAAACAGTCTGTCAGCAGATTGAGGAGCATGAGGGAAAATGTCACTGGCCATTTTGAGAAAAGAAGAGATCATAACCACTGGAGTGCAATTCTTTGCATGAATTTCTGAAAGTAACAGAAGAAAGAAAAAAAAAAAAAAACCTGTACATTCAGAAAACCTGATATTTAATCTACTTCAGATAAGCCTTTATGGGCCTCAAGGCTAGAGTCCACATTTGGATATTACGATACAAAGGGCAGAGAAATGTCAGATTTGGCCCTTTTTCAACTGTGCAACCAATTCCAATTCTATGTATGAGTACAGTCTATTACTCAAATTACAAAACAGAAAACTGATTAGCTACACAAAGATCCACGAAGGAGTGTTCAACCACATATGACACACAGTGAAGTTTAGCTTAGTCAAATGGAAATCAAGTTAATTAATGAAAGGACAAATTTCAATATGTAATTTTTTTAAGACTATTTATTTATTTATTTGACAGGCAGAGATCACAAGTAGGCAGAGAGGCAGGCAGAGAGAGGAGAAAGCAGGCTCCCTGCTGAGCAGGAAGCCCGATGTGGGGCTCGATCCCAGGACGCTGGGATCATGACCTGAGCCGAAGGCAGCGGCCTTAACCCACTGAGCCACCCAGGTGCCCCTCAATATGTAATTTGATAAGAAGTCTTGAGCCTGACATGAGCTTGACTCTTTGCAGGCCCTGAGCAATACAGAGATGAAGTTACAGGCCTGAAAGAGTTCCTAGGCCATGACTGGTCATTACACTCTCTTACCGGAAAATCCTATGCTTCACTTCTGTCTTTTGTAAAAGGTAACATTCTAAGGCCTGCTCCTCAGGAGGAACCAACGACAGATGATGAACCCACAGAATACACAATTTCCTAAGATAGGGAACTGCCTGCTTCAATTCTGTCACTTCCATAAGCAAGCGTGTAATTATCTCCCCAAAGGCTGAAAGTAAACAAGTGGCATTTGTCTATCACAAATGGCAAACACGGTAAGGCAAGTTTTCACTGTTTAGAAACCAATTTGACTTAAGGTTTCAAGACAATTTAAAAGAAAAAGGAGGGGGCACCTGGTTGGCTTGGTCAGCAGAGTGGGCGACTCTTGACCTAGGGGTGGTGAGTCTGAACCCCATCCTGGGCAGGGAGATGACTTAAATAAATAAAAAAGTAAACTTTAAAAGGAAAAAAAGGTACTCACTATACCATCACCTTCACATTCCCTGCCAATACTCCAGTATAGATACTATCGTCTTGGTCAAGTTTGAAATTTTCTCTGAACTCTAAGAACTTTAAACACGAGCTGAAAATCATAATGAGCAAACATAATATTCACAAGGAATGGTAATATTAAAAACTCTGCCAGTATTAATTTATATTGGCAAAGGCTAGGGAGCTCAGCAAACCTCTGCAGATCTGCTGTAATCTTGAGTTCCTGACTCCAAAGTCCTTTGTCTGATATGCACCATGAGATCACATTAAACAGCCACCATTTACTATGAACTTACTATGTGCCAAGTATAACTCCAGGAAATAGCTACCATTCCCTCCATTTCACCCAGAAGGAAGCTGAGGCTCAAAGAGGTCATGTAACTTGTCTAAGATGACAAGCTGGTGAGTGGCAGAGCTAGGTCTGGCCAGCTCCTTTCATTGGGCCATCCACTATGCTAAGGACGAGAATTCTGTGGCTCAAGTGGTGAGAACAGGGGGTTCACCTTCCAGAGGCCCTCCCCACCACGTGCTACTAACTCAGATTACAAAGGACTGGGGAGGAGCCAGTTTCCAACAGAGAACTGAAAGCTGAACCCATTTCCAGGTCTTCTCTGTATCAGGAAAGAAAAAACAGGTCCACTCTGAGGAGACCTGAACATCAGATATTCAATCTTTGAGTCCTTGGAGTATGCACAGTGCAGTCACTGCATTAAAAATTCTTATTCTGGATTAATCTGAAATAGATCTGATCATCCTGGCATCTTCCAAACTGGAAAAGACACCATCACTGCAAGTCTATTTTGAATTAAATTAAATCTTTCCCCCAAGGCAAGGTACCAAATAAGGGGAGTTCAGAAGAAAAGAGAAGAGGCAATTGTCTGCTCTTATGACTGAAATCCATCTCATGTTAGTCTCTAAGACTGGGTCTGTGACACGTATGCTGCCCTAGGGAACGTGCTCGTGGTTCTGCAGGAAAGCTAGGAAGAACCAAAAAAGTTTGGGATGCCTGGGGTATTATCAGTGGTCAAATGTACTTCCTGGCCACTTGGAGGATAACTTTTAAATGCACATTAATGTCTTCCAACATGAGAGGAATGCTTTACATAACTCGTCTCTATCTAATTGTGGTTGGACTTCCAACTCTGAGTTTATAATGAGAAAGAAACTATGATGGAAATAACTACAAGTGTTCATAAAAATTTTAACGGCCATAGACAGTTCTGTGACATCACTGAAGCGCCAAGCTCAGTGCTCTTTTCACTACATCACACTGCTTCATCAGGAGACAGTTGGATAATGAAATGGGTTATTTTAAGATTTTATTTATTTATTTATTTATTTGAGAGAGAGACAGTGAGCGAGAGCATGAGCGAGAAGAAGGTCAGAGAGCGAAGCAGACTCCCCATGGAGCTGGGAGCCTGATGTGGGACTCGATCCCGGGACTCCAGGATCATGACCTGAGCCGAAGGCAGTCGTCCAACCAACTGAGCCACCCAGGCGTCCCTGAAATGGGTTATTTTAAACCTATTTCTGAGGCTGCACCACAGGAGAAAAAAAGAAAAAAAAAAACACTGTAAAAGATAGAAGAAAAACTTATTTTTTGGAGCAGTGTATACGTTATAGTCCAATCAGGAAAAAGAAACCACTTCCAAGTATTTACTACATAAAGAATTTAATGCAGGGAATTGATGACAACAAGCCATGAAGTTGCTGAGAACCAGAGGAAATGGTCAAGGGTTTAGCAACAGCAGGAAGCCAGTACCAGGGCTAAGCTGGAAAGGCAAAAGGAGAAGGTGTTGCCGAATAAGAGGGTGGTCCTGTCCAGTGAAAATGGGAGTCCCAGAGAAACAGTAGCTTCCTCTCCTAAAGAAGCTACCCGAGGCACAAAGGCAAAAGGAGAAATACCCTAGTGTCTCCTTGTTTCCTCCCCTCACATCTCCTGACAGTGTCTCTGTCTAAACCCAGTCTGAAGCCACCTAACCCAGGAGCCTGGGCAGGCAAAGAGGGAGGAATAGAGCTGAAGGAAAGATAACCAAGGATACGGTTAACCCTTAGCTGCATGAATGAAATGTGTTACTATTACATGCCAGAGACCTGGGAGCCAAGTAACAGCAAGTTGAATGATAATCAAACATGATTTCCTGTTACCATGAGATAATGTTATTAATTATTTTCAATAAGTGCTTTGAGGAAAAAATTGCCACCATTAATCTGTGGGCCTGGGGCAGAGGGCAAGCACCTGCATCGATCTGCAACCATGCCCTGGTTTTCAAGGAGAAGCCCTCAGGGAACCCATCTAGGAATGCGGCAGGACCCCCAGCTGGAGGGGGAGGCAGCCCTGGCTATTGCGATCTTGCAGACAGTCAACTGGGCAGTTGGGGATAGGATGACCTGGGGAACTCTGAGTGTCATACGCTGGCAAGCCAGGAGTCAGGCCTGTTCCAAAAAGGAAGTCTGTCACTGAGTCAGCAATGTTGCCAAGCCCCAAGCCCAAGCAGTCCCAATAGAGCTCAAGGGTGCCTTTGGACAGGGTGACTCCAAGCTTCCTACTTATAATAATTCCATCTCAGGACTGGCTTCCAGCACTGCACTTACAGGGAAGCCTCATCTCTATTTATAATCCCTCCCTTCTCCCAAAGTAGACTGTAAGCACCCTCAGGATGTGGGGTACCTTTTCAGCTTATGAAATGCTAAAATTATCCATCCACCTTAAAATACAGATCTCCACCCAACATACCCAGCCTTACTTCTCACAATTCCTCTGAACACACGCTCAGAAGTGCCTCCTTCATGCTCCACTCTGATATTCCCCACCTCTAAGCATTTGTCTGGATTCCCCCACTGTCTGGAATATTCTCCATCCTTCCCATTGGAATGCTGACAATGGCTCAAGACTCAGTAACTCTACTTTCTCTGTCTTCCAGCTATCGTAACTGACTCTGCTCACTCTCTGCCCCAAATTCCTAGAGAATTTAGAATAAGTACCATTGGAGATGGCATTTAATTATTCTTTTTATTTCACAGGACACGTTTTGCCTTCCCAACTAGATTTAGGCAGACAAACGAGCCCAGTGATACAGCAGAGTAAGATGTTTACAGGGTGAATGAGAGGTAAGTCCTTATGAGGCAGGAGCCTCAACCTCTACTTAATAGCAATTCTTTCAGAACCTCCCTCTTTTTTGCTGAGTACACTACAGGTACTCAAAAAATACTCCTTGACATTGATTAATAACTTCTGAATACAATCAGGTTCACACATCTCCAAACTAATCCTCTTGGAATGCCATCTTAATGACTGACAAATTAAGTTACATATTTGGATAATTTTAGGTGCTAAAGAAAAGACAAACACACACACATACACTAAAATATTTTCATTATTGTTAAAAGAACAAATCACAACATAATATAGATGTCTTTTCATTTTAGAATGGGAAAAAAGACAACAAGGCAGTCTCTTCTAGAGATACAGGACTGAATTAAAAGTTCTGTTACCAGAATGCCTGTGTGGCTCAGTAGGTTAAGTGGCTGACTTTGGCTCAGGTCATGATCCCAGCATCCTGGAATCAAATCCCACTTCCGGCTCCTGACTCGGCAGGGAACGTGCTTCTTCTTCCCCTGCCTCTGCCTGCCACTCTGCCTGCCTGGGCTCACTCACACACACACAAACTCTCTCTCTCTCTCTCTCTCTCACACACACACACACACAGAAATAAATAAATAAATAAATCTATCTTTAAAAAAAATTTTAAAAGTTCTGTTAACATTATCTTAATTCTAATTCTTAAAGTAACATGTTAATTTAGATAGGTTTAGGGGCATAGGTGATTTTTAAAAATCCACAGGCAAGTAAATAAAAACCAATTCTGTAATTAAATCAGAAGGAACAATAATACAAGTGCTACCACCAGGGGGAAAAAAGAATTGGATATTTTATCTTGGTTAGAGAGTTTTACTTTCTCCCCCAACCACAATTTTCTTCAAACTCTGGCAACAATCACAAAACCGTATGTCACAGAAGTCTCTGCTGTATAAGAACTTCTGCCATTGCTCCACCAGCCAGAATGGCTTCCAGGGGCCACTTAGAGAAGAGAAAGCAGGACACCAAAAGAGGAGAGAGACAACAGGCTCATTACCCGAAAGACCCTAACAAAAACAGAGCAAGTCAAACCATCAGCCAAAGCCCTCCATCAATAAAAGCCTTGACAGTTAAAAGGCCCAGTTTTCTTTCATGGGAAAAAGGGGTTTTATCCAATTAAACAGCCTCCAGATAATTGCTGTTCCAAAAAAAAAAAAAAAATCCTGTTTTTTAACTCTTCAGTGACAAATGCAACCAGAGCAGTGGCTTCCTAGCTTTTTTTTTTTTTTCCCCAGAGAGAGTGTGGGCAGAAGGGGGGCCAGAGGAGGGGGCCAAAGGGAGAGGAGAAGGAGAGAATCTCAAGCCCACTACATGCTGAGCCCAGAGCCTATGTGGTATTAGATCTCACAGCACTGAGCTCACCACTGAAGCCAGAATCCTGAGCTGGCTGCCTTAACTAAATGTGCCAGCCAGGCGCCTCAGATTTCTAGCCTTTTTGACCCACAATTGAGAAATACCTTTTTTTGAGAAATACTTTTTACATCACAGCACGTTACACATATATGCATACGTGTGCATGTTACACATGTTATATAACTGAAACAAAAGTTTCAAAAGCGGCAACTGACTTTCATCCCTTGTTATTTTTATACATACAAGGGACTCTTATATTTTCTGTTCTCTTGTGTTCTGGTCTATTCTCTTCCCCTCCATTAAAAAATTTTAAAAAGTTGGTCTGGACACACTAAACTGACTTCATGACCCAATAATGGTTACAACCCATACTGAAAAATGCTGGCCTAAAGATCATTCTGGAAGTCAACCAAAGGTCACAGGCTCTTTCTTTCTTTCTTTTTTTTTTTTTTTTTTAAGATTTTATTTATTTATTTGACAGAGAGAGAGAGAGATCACAAGTAGGCAAAGAGGCAGGGCTGAGCAGAAAGCCCGATGCAGGGCTCTATCCCTGGACCCTGAGATCATGACCTGAGCCACCCAGGTGCCCTCTTTCTTACTTTTTAAAAAAATCCATTGCTGATAAGGAGAGGCCACTCTAGCTTCACTTTTTAATGACAGAAAGAGAAAAAAACAAAGACAACTTCAGGGCCCACTAAGGACTGAAAAATGTGTTAAATGTAAGAAGCCATTAAAAAGAGAGTGTATGCGTGTTGTTCTTTCTGTTTTGTGGTTAAAGAAACATACAAAGGAGCAGGGAGCCAAGCAATCCTTAAAGGAGAAAAAGGAGAATTCTAATAATGGAAATACTGCCTGGGCCATATGCCCAATTTTTTGAGCATAACTTTGCCAGAGGTTTTGCTTCCTCCATCACCTGAGATGCTTCAAATCCATCGGCCTCAGGCCAAGAAGCAAAAGAGAGAAAGGCCCATCACAAAAAAGAAGAGTTCAATCCTGATTGGTAATTGACCTCATTCCAATTGAATGGAATGGGACTGAACCTTTTAAATGGGGAAATGATTGACTACAAAATCATGGACTTCAGTTTAAATCAGTCCAGAATGGCTACAGCACAAATTGTACCAAAGAACAAAATGTCAAGCAAAATGAGCATCAGATTAGATAACTCTGTATAATGGAATCAACTAATACCCCTCAAGAATCTCTCCTGAGACCTCTCGCCCCCTCAATAGATAATGATGTTGACAACTATAATGAGATAGGTCATCACTAATAAAAACAGCTATCACTTCTCAAGAGTCCACTTAGTGCCAGGCACTGTGCTAGGCAAACTTACTGTATTTTATCACTACTCTCATAACAAGCCTGCCCAGGGGGCTAATGTGTCCATATTACACAAGAGGAAAATGAGTTCTGGATGGAGGAAGGCAATGTCCAAATCAAGGCATGGAGGAGAGATGTGTATGCAAGAGAAAGGGCCCTGGAACTGAATTATGCAGACACCAGTCTTCAACTTCCAGATTCCCTGAGACCCAGCTGCTGGTTTGGGGCAAACGTGGTATTTGGTTGTATTTGGTCATAAACAGCAACGGCAGGTATCCGCCCTGTTTGGGATAAGGAAACTATAGAAAAGGCAGTTGTGATGACTGACTCTGTGACAATGAGACATAAGTTACAAGGACAGAAGAGCTTTAGATACCCTGTTCAATTTGAAAGAACTTAATTATTAAACAAGAAAAATACATATAAATACTATGTATTTCATTAAAAATATTTTTCCGCGACGCCTGGGTGGCTCAGTTCGTTGAGCAGCTGCCTTCGGCTCAGGTCATGATCCTAGCGTCCTGGGATGGAGTCCCACATCGGGCTCCTTATTCCGTAGGGAGCCCGCTTCTCCCTCTACCACTCTGTCTGCCTGTGTGCTTGCGCTCTCGCTCTCTCTCTCTGACAAAAAAATAACTAAAATCTTTAAAAAAAAAAATAAATAAAAATAAAAATATTTTTCCTTTAGGAAAAAAATAAAAAACAATAAACAACCCACCCCTACACACAGTTGTTAAATTAGGAGGGAAAAACCAGGAAGGTGAACTCTCAAAAGCAGAAACTCGCATCACAAGGGTTACACAAGAAAAGAGAAATGAACCGCTGAACTGAAATTGGAGGCAGGAGATCCCGCCTGGGGCCACATCCATTGTCAGATGCACAAGCTTTGGAAAGAGTCAGAAACTGAGCACACCCATTTCTAAGGAATTCAACACCACTGCAGAATTCCTATTTCAAACTGAAATTAAGCTCTTGGGGAGTTACATCAGACAGACCCTTTACCTCCCAGGCTGTAACACCGTGGAAAGAATGACCAGTCTGAATTTTTAAGCACTGGAAATTTCTACATTTGACAAAGTTGGTGCAGAAAAGGAAGCCACTTTTTATTTTGTTCTTAAGAGCAGATGAGACATAGAGATAATAAGTGGAAAATGTAGAAAGTTACTTGGACGACAAAATTTACTCATTCAAGTTTTCATACTCACAAAAGCAGTTGAGAAGAACTCATGTAAGAATTGCCCTTAACCAGTGAAAATTGTTTTATTTTTTCATGGGTTTCTTTTTTCTTTTTTTTTTCTTTTCTTTTCTTTATTTTTTTTTAGTGTCCATATTACAATTTAAATTTACACCTTAAGCTTTTACCATTATTTTTAAAGTGAAAGCTGCATCATCTAAAGTCATAAATGCACAGCCTACTGAATTTAAAAGAGACACACGTCACAGTTTTAGGCATAAATTGAGGGACTAAATGAACCAGAAATTCTTTAGGCAGTACAGTGGCTTTTCTGGGCATTTGGCATTATTTGGAGGACCATGATTTATTAAATCCAGCAACCTAATTAATATCATGATTGCTCCCATAACTTCACCTCTGCCTCCCTTCCCACATGCCACTTGTTTTGGGTAGTGAAATAGTGCCTACAAGACATTTATCCTCATCGGATTTTACTTGAAGAAAGAAGTCAGAAAGCAATTATCTAGTACAACTTAGTTACAATGGCAGGTACCGCTAGAAGCAGAAGATGAATAATTTTTAAATCTGTGCCTTAAAGGTTAAATGATCTCTAGTTTTGAAGAGATGTAAGTTAGAACCTAGAGAGTTTCCTTTTGATTTCAAAGGGGAGAAAGGGAAGAAAAAGGAAGGGAGGCAAGAAGAGTGGGGAGGGAGGGACAGAGGACAGAGGGAAGACTTAGATGCTAAAACATGCTTTATGTTTCTGCCAGAATCTTACAAAAACCTAACATAAACCTCATAGTTAACTACTCACAGTGGCATGTGCTTTTAATTATATTCTGAAAATGTGCAAGCAAGCAAGGCAAAATTATATCATGGTTCTCATTTACATTTATCATTCCTTCTCTATGGGAATATATAATCACATACAGACATCTGTGGGTGATTATATGTGAAGACAGGCCTTTCAAGATCAAGTTTAAGAGTTCTGGTGTCTTTCTTCCTATTCATACACCAATTGGGAGGCAATTCACTAGAGCTGTTTTAGTGAATAGGGACATGTGAGGAAGTCCACGGGGAAGGCTATCTCCCCACCATGTAGAAAAATTTTGAAATAATTTAATAATAACAAAAAAATTGTAATAATTTCCCTGATCCCCACCCCCCTCCTTCTCCCAGTAAAGCTCAGAGATGACTTTTCTTTACCCTATTTGTAAGAATCACTTTGTACTTTACAACATTTTTCTTTGTAAGGATTCCCTAATTTTTTTCTTGAGTCAAAAGTAGTGCTAAATCACTTCTGAGGCTCAATCAGAATTTCCCCTCCCCTAGTTGAAAGTGACATTTTCTAATATAAAAAATTTCCAAGCAAAATGGGGTTTGACTAGAATAAGTATGAGTCAACGATGAACATGAACTGAAACAGAAAAGGGGCTGGTGAAATCCCTCCCTTAACTTATCTCACAACCTGGGGGTTTAAAAATGACAAACACGGTAACCTATCCAACAGCAACCTGGGTACCAAGCTTTTGTTGCTGTCTGGGTTTTTTTTTTTTGCTGTGAACTACTTCTGCATGCACTGCTTGTTACACACCAAGGATGTTTTTATACCAACTCAGGCAGGGCCACAATGTATTGCGCTGGGAAGACAGGGCTCCTAGGGATGCCGTTAATAGGGGAATTTCACCTCCGGACAGGATATATATGAGGGATATGGTCAGTCAATATGAAGCAATATGAAGGAAAATGTGGTGCTTGGCAAAAAAATCACCAAAACCGTAACTGGATTTAAGTGGAGGTTAATTTTGAACTCTACCACTCTCACTTTTACTTTTAAGAAGATATTTAGGGGTGCCTGGGGGCACAGTTGATTGAGCGTCTGACTCTTGGCTTCGGATCAGGTCATGATCTCAGGGTCATAGCGCTGAGCCCCTCATCAGGTTCTGCACTCAGGGGGATGTCTGCCTGAGTTTTTCTCTCCCTCGCCCCTCCCTGCATGCTCTCTCGCTTTATCTCTCTCTCAAATAAATCTTAGAAAGAAAAAAAAAAAAAAGACAGGGCACCTAGTTGGCTCAGTCACTGGGGGTCTGCCTTGGGCTTGGGTCATGATCCTGGGATCCTGGGATCAAGACCCACATCGGGCTCCCTACTCTGCAGAAAGTCTGCTTTTCCCTCTCCCACTCTCCCTGCTTGTGTTCCCTTTCTTGCTGTGTCTCCGTCAAATAAATAAATAATTTTTTTAGAAGTCATATTTTAAGGAAGTATTTGCCAAACACAGTATCAAGAAGTTTTATAAAGAAAATTTCAAATTAAGCCTCTCCCTAAGGTCTTACACATTCTTCCCTGTTCAAATAGCCAACAGAGTTAAGATACTACAGGGTAAAATCAGCATGTCAGTGAGAGATACAGTGAGTGTATACAGCCTGGAACAGAGCACAGTTATAATATTCCAGTAGGTGAGACAATAATCTCCCAACTTCTCAACACATAAAGAGGCAAGAGCTTCACTGTAGTGTCATCATTTCCCCACAATCTCAGCAATTTCTATACTTCTGATGTACAAAGGATATTGAATTACTGGTCCCCAGTCAAAAAAGAAAAGGTAGGCTGGAGAAGCCAAAAGAGATTTTAAAGTAAAACACTTAAGCCAATGAAAGTAGAGTTGATCATTGTCTTTTACTTGGGCTTTTGCAGATAAGACACCCATCTCCAACAAACCAGAGTCCTCCCCCAACCTCTGTTTCTGCTTTTATCCTCTAATACTGCAAGGGCTCCAGTGGGTCACCACGCAGCAGTATCTTTTGGCAAAAGAACTTTCCTTAGGTTGAGTTAAGGCCTGGCCCTTCAGAGTTAATTAGAACCATACCACATAGTACTGTTAGTACGCTGCGAGAAAATGCCTGTGGCATGATGTTAAGCTTTCATTCTCCCCAAGAGACAACTCAATTTCTCATCTTTTATTTACATACCAGTTACTCATGATAGAAAACCAGCAGAGCTTAAAAAAAGGCAGCCACGATCTGGCCCAGTGGTCACTGACTGCAGCTGTGGCTGCCACCACTGCCAGTGCCCCTGGCTACCCTCCTCCAGCCTTTCTTTAATAAAAAAGGGGTGCCCAAAGAGGTAGTGGCAAGCTCTTCCTTCTCCTGCCAAGGTCCTCTATGTCAGAAATCCTGCCATCTTCTCCAAGTAGAAAATGATCTCAGTGCCTCTGTGGGAAATGGTGAGACACCATTCCAACCTCACCAGGTCAAGGACCCAAAGGTGGAAGGTGTTTTGCACTGAAGGTTGCCTCAAACATATACTAAGGAGGCCTGGCCACTGTCCTATTTCTCATCTAGGTATGCTTTTGCATAATTCAAACTCAGTAACCAAAGATCTGAGAGGGGGACAGTGGGTAGAAGCAGACAAAGTGGGAAGAAAAAGCTAATTCACTTTTTAAAAATTGTCTTAAAGAAAACTGAAAGTGACAGGCTCATATATGGCTCATAGATGGCTTACTCACAGACACAGAGAAAGCCTCGTTATCTAGATCAGGCCCAAGTTCACAGAGCGCTGATAAACTCTAGAGAAGGCTAGAGGCCAAGAAACTGGCCTATCACCTAGGGGAAAGAAAATATTCAGGACCTCTTCTGTTGAAATGAAATCTAAATCAACGTTACAACAAAGATTTCACAGGTTTCACAGAAGATGTCAAATGTGTAATTTCTCACTTTAACCACCACAACCACAGCAGACCTTGATCCAATGCTTGAGATAACTAGAGCAACAGTCTAAGATGGTTTTGTCTTTAAAAGATAAATGGGCAGGGGCGTCTGGGTGTCTCAGTCAGTTGAGTATCCAACTCTTGATCTCAGCTCAGGTCTTGATCTCAGGGTCGTGGGGTCAACCCCAGGTTGGTAAAGATAAATGGGCAATAATTCTCAACATGTTTTAGTAAGCAACTATGATTTTAATTTCAGAGTCATCAAAAAAAAAAAAAAAAGTCTGAACTAAAACTTTTTTAAAAGATCCTTTCCCCCCGAAGATGTGAGCTTTACCTAATCCCTTCATCACTATCATCCTAGGACTCCAGTTCCGTGATAATTCTTTTGCTCAAAAGAATTATCACGGAACTGGAGTCCTAGGATGATTTGTCCAATTATGAGCCAACTACAACATCTAGCAATGCAAACAACACAGAGAAAAAATAAGCTTCTGTCCTAAAGAAAGTTATCGTGGGAGTGGGGAGGTGGGGATGCAGAGGAGGCCAGTTCTACTTGAACACAGGAAGAACATGGAAGATGTCATGCAAAAGTCCAAAGTGCTACAGGGTACAAAGTACCTCTGAGGAAAGAGAAAGCATCTTCCAGTGGGGGGAGGGCAGGGACAAGGCTATGACATGGTGTCCCATGAAAGGAACATCCTGAGGAGCATCAGGAAGGAAAGGTGGACCCTGATATGAGGAAGTGGAGATGCAACATGGGGGGTTAAGTGGGTAGGAGAAGAATAAATGAAACAAGATGGGATTGGGAGGGAGACAAACCATAAATGACTCTTAATCTCACAAAACAAACTGAGGATTGCTGGGGGAGGGAGGTTGGGAGAAGGGGGGTGGGGTTATGGACATGGGGGAGGGTATGTGCTATGGTGAGTGCTGTGAAGTGTGTAAACCTGGCGATTCACAGATCTGTACCCCTGGGGATAAAAAGATATTATATGTTTATAAAAAATAAAAAAATAAAAATAAATAAAGTCAGAAAACCTGCTTATGCATTACAAAAAAAAAACCACCCAAAAACAAAAACAAAAACAAAGAAGGAAAGGTAGGACGTCAACAGGCAGATAAGAAGTGTGTTCATGAAACAACCCATTCAGGGTAGAGCAGTGATTCCTAGACTTTTGAACTTTGTGAACTGGTAAAATTTGTGAACTGGAAAGAAAAAAAGATGGTGGTGGTAGGGGGAATGGAAAAGTTGAAAGAAGGGCTCTACTAAACTAGGAACTGTTATCCCATAAAATTTGCTTGGAGAGAAAACTGAGCTAGAAATAGCATTTTCTCCCTCAGAGAAACAAAATTGCAAGAATTTCATTGCAATTTATCTTTTTAATTTGCAAAAGATAATGAGATAAATAATGACCATCTATTATCACCAGAATTTTACAAGTAAAACAACATTTGAATTCCAAAAACGTAGGATGTACGTCTTTTCGGGGACTGAAAAATGGCGTTCTTTCTCACAAAAGGACAGCTAGGAAACCTATACTGGTCAAGTGAAAGCTTGGCCACAGCCTGCTGGTACACCAGTTTAGGAGGCCCTGGGTTTGAGTGTAGGACTCCCATAAGAAAGAGAAGGAAATACAAGCTGACACCTCACTACAGGGAATGTTGAAGGACAGACTGAGAAAGATGCATTCAATTAGGCAAAGTGAAAAATAAGACTTTTAAGAGGAGAGGTAAGGGATTATTAGTATGATTAATATCTAGAGCTATGCTCTACAGTGAAATTGATCTAAATGCACAGGTAGAATGGGAGGCAGAGGTATTGTCCAAACGAGTCTGGAAGTGTCCAAGCCACCTGGGGGGCACTGCAAAGTCCAGGCATGGAGGGCCTTATATGAGGGTGGTAGAAGAAATAATGGAAAGGGGTTGGAAACAACTTATATGCAAGATTTTTGAGCCTAGATAAATGAAAACAAGACAAAACAAAGCTGATGGTAGTGTTAACTGACACATGAAAATTCATGAAAGGGTACGAGATAGGAAGAGGAAATGACTTCATTTTGGGGTGGGTTGGGAGAGGCTGGGGATGTAATGAGATATGAAGCTGGGGAGTCCTACCTGGAAGACTTAGAAGGGGGCAAGCCTACCACCTTCATCACTTGGGGATTTTTTAACTCTACAAGCCAAGCACTGTACTAGGCGGTAGGGACAGGTGAAAAACAACAGAGCCGCTACCTGCACTCACAGAGAGACCATGTGGTAGGAAGACAGAACTTCGTGCAGTAATCACACAGATGAGCATGATTACAAATTAAAGTGCCTAAATTCTAAGAAAAAAAAGGAAAAAAATCGAGAACAGACACTTGGACAATGACTTCAACTAAAAGGCAAAATGAGGCTACCAATGGAAACAGAAGGCACAGTTAGAAGAGTAGGAAGCAAACTGGAGCAGACAATTCCTGGAAGCTGGTAGAAGAATGAGCTTCAAGGAGCAAGTAATAAACAGTGTCAGATGCTGCTGAGAAGTCAAGGGGGTCAAGTTTGGAGAAAGGCCCACTGGCCTGTTCAATTAGGATGACAGGATGACCTAGACACAGTGTTGAAGCTGGTGGAGCAGATTTCAAGGTGTTAATGCATGAGGATACAGAAAAAAGTACAGGGGACAAGACCTCTCTCTCTCTCTCTTTTTTAAATTAACATATAATGTACTATTTGTTTCAGGGGTACAGGTGTATGAATCATCAGTCTTACACAATTCAGAGCACTCACCATAGCACATACCGTCCCCAATGTCCACCCCCCCAACCCCCACGCACAAGACGTCTCTTTAAAGGAGTCAAACAACAATGGAAAGGAGAGAGAGAGATGGGTGACTTGAGAAAGTCATGCATTTATGAGGTCTCCTTACTAGAATGGGGACAATTTCAACAGAGGAAGAGAAAGAAAAAAACAGGATGTAAGAGAGAAAGTGATAATGTGGGGGGGGCAGTCCCAAGAGAGAGGGAAGGTATTATAAGAAATCAACCAGCAGGTCAACACTGCCTCTTTGGAGAGAAGGGGAAAGGAAGCGAGGGAAGATTACCCAGAAATTAGAGATGGCAAGAAAAAAGGTTGAGGACACTCCTGTTTGGGGGTGGTGGGATCTTTCCTGGAAACTACAAAAGAGATGTGAGGTAGCCATGGGCAGCTGGGACTTGGGGAGAGGGCATCGGCCATCAATTGGACATTCACTCAGCAAACATTCCCTGAGGGCCTTCCATGTGCAAGAGAGTGTGCACATATGCCTGATCATAAATGAAGTTAGCAGGCATTTGCTCTCTGGGTAAAAGAGAAATAGGTTGATTTTCTCGCTCTTGCATCTAGAAAAAGACCATAAGCAGTAACAGGTGATAATTACACATCCTTTGAAGCGGATGGATGTGCTAATGGATGAGACATCACTATTGCCAGAGCCCAAGATCCATTCCTCAGAAGGAAATGGATGGTGTTAGTTGACTTACTTCACAAACAAATCCTATGTGCCTGAGCATCAGAAAAATGAGCTCTGAAGGGGCATATCACGGTTGCTGTCCTCCAGAAGGTCACAGTCAGAAGTGATGATCTGAATGCTTCTGCTCTTTCCACCATCTGGCACATTTCATTGCCTGGAGCATTAGCCGAACCCACCATCACAACCTTTACGCTTTATTATAGGGTAAGCCTCTGGCCATCTAGAGGTTGTTAACAAGATACTCTTCTGGACGCAACATTACGTTATGGAATGGACTAGAATAGCATGGTTTTTCAGTGCCATTAAGCCTCAAAATGAACTTTCTAAATTATTTATTTATTTATTTATTTAAAGATTTTCTTCATTTATTTGACAGACAGAGATCACAAGTAGGCAGAGAGGCAGGCAGAGAGAGGAGGGGAAGCAGGCTCCCCACGGAGCAGCAAGCCCGAAGCGGGGGGCTCAATCCCAGGACCTGGAGATCATGACCTGAGCCGAAGGCAGCGGCCCAACCCACTGAGTCACCCAGGCGCCCCCAACTTTTTTTTTTTTTAAAGGATTTTCTTTTTAAGTAATCTCTATACCTAAGGAGGAGCTCAAACTTGCAACCCCAAGATCAAGAGTCACATGAGCTCCACTGACTGAGCCAGCCAGGTGCCCCCAAAATGAACTTTCTTAAAACCATGGCAGCTTTTAAAATTACAAACCATATGCACATCACTCTGCCTATGTTCTTTCAACTAGAGTCAGAATAAAATCTATGCTCCTGGGGCACCTGAGTGACTCAGTGGGTTAAAGCCTCTGCCTTCGGCTCAGGTCATGATCCCAGGGTCCTGGGATGGAGCCCTGCATCGGGCTCTCTGCTCAGCGGGGAGCCTGCTTCCTCCTCTCTCTCGCCTCTCTGCCTACTTGTGATCTCTGTCTGTCAAATAAATAAATAAATAAAATCTTAAAAAAATAAATCTATGCTCCTTACTTTAGCCCTCGAGGCCCTTCATCATGTGGACCCTGCCACCTCCTGTACCAGCCTTATATGTATATTTTTAATGTTTGAAAACACTTTTAAGGGGCGCCTGGGTGGCTCATGGGTTAAGCCTCTGCCTTCGGCTCAGTCATGATCTCAGGGTCCTGGGATCCAGTGCTGCATCAGGCTCTCTGCTCAGCAGGGAGCCTGATTCCCTCTCTCTCTCTGCCTCTTTGCCTACTTGTTATCTCTCTCTCTCTGTCAAATAAGTAAATAAAATCTTTAAAAACAAACAAACAAAAAAACACCTTTAAGTTAGCCAAGAGCATCTCACCTCACCTTCCTGATCCAAAGCAAGTACTGTACAAAACCAAACCCAATTTCAAATTTATGCTTACCATGTCCATGTAATCATTTGTTAAGTACTAACTATCACAAGGGGGAAAAATCATGCTTTACACTCATACTGACACATTTATTCCCCTAATTCTCTTGATGAGATAGTTCAATGATTAAAAAAAATTAATGGCATGTATCGCTATTGTAAAAATGTGATTAATGACTTTTTTGAGATTAAAGCATCATCATCTTGATTATTTGGTAAAGAAAAGCCTATCAACTAACTTTCAAGTTGGGTAATTTACTCCATTAAAATCAGCTACGGTGTTTCAAGATTTAATGTATTGTTCAAATTCATGTATGCAAACAAACTCATTAAAATTCAGGAGACTTCACTCAGAAACTCGCTGTACTTAAAATTCAGGGCCCTAACAGAGGACATTGAGCTGGAATATTTAAATTGAAACATTTGTCCCTCCTAGACAGGGTACTGAGCACTGTGTCTTGTTTTTGTTTTTGTTCTCGCCCCAAGGAAGAATTCAAGATGCCCTGGGAGTCTGCAGTAGCCAGAAGGCTGCACAAGATTTATTCCTTACATTACACTGACATGTTGCCCCTGAGGTCAAGGGCTGCTCCTGGACACCTTCTTAAAGCCAGCCAGTGAAGGGACAATTCCCTTCACTTTGAGAAGGAGGTTCAAGACAAATATTTCTAATTCTGGCTTTGTAAAATCCATGTGGGCCACAACTTTCAGAATGAATTTTCTAGAAAACCGAAGCACACCCCATAAAGTAACCAAAATGTTCCCATTCATAATTTTTATGGAACTCACTCTAACAAAGTGCCTCTTAAATTACCTGGAAAAAACAAAACCCCTCACCAACTACTGAGCCGCACTGCAGACTAGCCCCTGTGCTAAGCACTGTACTATAGCACTGTCACTACAGCACCTCACAGCCATCCTCTTGGCAAAAGGAAAACTGATACCAAGGAGGTCAAAAGACTTGGTGATACCGCCCAGCTGGTCAGGACACCTGGCACCACACTGTATCCTTGAAGATAACTAATTTTTTTTTTTTTTTCAATATTTCTGAGTCACTGGTGGTGTAGAAAAGCACAGTGGTTAAAAACAGTTTCTGGAATAAGACTGCCTGGATTCAGATCTGGGTTGGTTTCACTACTCACCAGCTACGTGCCCTTGAGAAGTTGTTCAACCATTTTGTGACTCCATACCTCTTCTGGAAAATGGGAATAACAGAATGTACCTAAGAGGTAGTCTCATGAACGAATTGGATCGATCCATGAAAAATGGTAAGTCATGTAAAATGCCCAGAACTGTACCTAGTATGTATAGTAAGCACTCAATAAACGTTAGCTCTTTTAAAAGCAAGTGCTCTAACAATGAAGTCCCAGGGATTGCCAAGATCCTCCCTCACAGCTGTCTGGGCCTACCTCAGTGAACTGGGAATGAGTTCACTCCCGCACATGCCTTTTCATGTGTGTGTCCCATGTGCCGAAGATAATATACACATGATGGTGCATTTGATTCTCAAAATAAAATGAAACCAAAATCCTGAAATGGAGTTACTATCCTTCCTTTATCAATAAAGAAAATGCTTAAATCATTTGCCCAAGGCTCTCAAACAGGACTTGAACTTGAACTTGTCTCAGAAGCCCAAGTTCTTTTATCCATACCATGTTATTTTGTGTTAAGTCTATTTTTCCTTTTGTCAGTGAATCCTTTGGTTATTGCTCAGGAACTATTTTTTCTAGAAGGGTCTTTAGAGTGTATTGCTCACAACACTCTGATTTTGCTTTGAAGAAATGGAAGCCCAGGAAGTTTACTACTGAGCTGCCCACACTCCTATAATGAGTATCCCTGCTGCAAGTGGCATACTGCCACTTTTTCCTCTTAGATGTTGGTGGCCTGCCTCTCAGAGGACCTCAGCTCTGCTCCTAATCTCTCAGAGAAACAAATGACCACTGTAAAAATCCAGAATGCAAAGCTAAAATGAGAGACCAAGGGCTTCCCCTAGCAGGCAACTTCATGAGCTTTAGCAGATGGGACTTTGTTTTATCAGGTTTAGCTGCTCCGGCCTTTCTGCTTTTTGGCTCACAGCAACATTCTGGAAACTCAGGGCTAGCAAACCAATCAGGTGTTAGTCCAGTCTACAATGCCCTGAGATTCTGAGGAAAACTGCCAAATAGGGCTTTACAAACAAAACCCAGAGCAGAGATGATTTCACCCTGCAGAAAAGAACAGGACAGGCTAGCACAAAGTTTAAACTTAATTTGCCAAAGGAAAGAAGCTTACAATTAAAGCAGCTATTCCTAGCACATTACAGTCTAAGGCCAACAACATACAAGTGTAACAACCAATGGCCCCATGTGGAGAGGCAATGCTGCGTTGCCATTACAATTAGTTCCCTTTTCATGAGAGAGTTGGATTCATAATTAAACTCTGTCCCTTCCTGCCTCCACTCTGCTGTGCACATATTTGACTGCTTCCTAAGGGAGGGGGTTAGAGGCCAGGAGACAACCCCAAGCCACAGGTCCACTGACCTCCCAGGGTCAACAGGCAAGGTGAAGCATGTTGGCGTGAGCTGTATAAGAGCTTCTCTGGGGAGAAGGTGATTTCATCTTTCCATGCAACACACTTCTCAAGTCACTTTACATGGTTGTTACTCCAGCCTCAGTGCCAGTACAGTCCCTCCCATGGAAAACTCCAGAACCTGTTCTGGGAAGAGCAGGTGGATGTAGACAAAAGTATGGTCAGGGCTCCTCTAAGATTTACTTGTTGGATCAAGTCAATTACTCTCTCAGGACCTGAGCTTCCAGAACAGGGAGATAGCAATGTCTAGCCATAGATTTCATTACTGAGGAGTTTAAACAGAAATATAAGTGAAAGCACTTGGTGAACATAAGGGTCCAAGTGACGTAGAAGGCAACAGATACTGTCTGCTAATCTAATTCTCAGTGACTCCTGCCCTTCTCAGGACAGAGTCCAGACTCTTGAGCAGGTCTGAAAGCCCATTACAACCTGCCCTTTAATTACCTTCAACTTCACCTCCCATTTCACTTGAGGCTTCAGCTAAACAGGATGTCTTGAGTTCCTCCAGAGGGCTGTGCTGTCTGGTGCACCTGCGGGAGGAGCCCTCCGTCCCCCCACACTCTCTCATTCTACCCAACTAAGTCCTCCTCCAGGTTCTGATTTTAGCTTAAATGCCATTTCCTCCTAGAAACTTTCCTCTACCTCACCTCCAAGCTTTCACAACCTTTTTTTTTTTTTTTTTTACCCCTTTGGAGCCCTCTTCATCATTGTGTTAAATTGCCTGGATACTTGTTACTCTTTCCCCTCTCAAAATTTTGTGGATGAAACAATATTGCTGAATGAGTGAATTTAGAGAAAATGAAAAAGACTTAGTGTCTTACATTGGGAAATGACTATCAAAATCTCTGCAATTCCCACTCTGCACTTCACAAGCAACCTCGCCCCACCACTAGCCTCTCTTTTTAACTGGTAAGAAAGTAAAGATCATGAGAAGGAGCTAAAAGGTTTGACCAAAAGCATTCCATTAATCAAGGACTCTAGAGATGTGCTTGGACCCTATATCTCTGGTTCAATCCCTGAATTTTCTACAGATGTTGGCTATGTCCAGATTTTATACTATATGTATTTTCATAGCAAGAGAAGTAAAAGCAGATGAAATGTAAGAGAAAGGAGACTTGAATCCAAAACCTGCTGCTTAAGGTCTGGCTGTGTGTGACCTAGAGCCATTTCCATGTCTCCACGCCTCTGTCCCTTATCTGTCAAATGGAAGTTCAGTACCAGCAAACCTAAGCAGCAAAAAGCTTCTTATCTTTTTGGATTATTTTTCACCTACCTCACCATGTTTTATGTAAAGAAAATGAGATAAGTTGAAAATACTTTATGCATCTCTTCTCAAAGAAGTATTTTTCCAACTTCTCATGTGATTATATTTTTGGTGACATTCAGCTTTATTATTCAAACCAAAGCATTTTTTAGAAGAGGGAGGGGCAGAGGGAGAGGGCGAGAGAGAATCTTAAGCAGGGTCCTGGCTCAGTGTAGAATCTGAGATGGGGCTCAATCTCATGACCCTGAGGTCACAACCTGAGCAGAAACCAGGAGCCAGACACTTAATCAACTGAGTCACCCTGGCGCCCTGAACCCAAGCATTTTTTTGAGCACAGGATTCAAATTCATTAAGCAATCTCTTTAGGACTACAAAACGTTTGATTTACAAGATCAACACAGGCTTGGCTGGAATTAACTAGGGCTACTATTTCTTTCTTCTGACTTCATGACATCAAGACACTAGTGTTCACCTGCAGAAAGAACCCTTGCCCATAGTGGTTAACTGAAGAAATAAAGGACAAACCCTCTTTCTTTACACACACTACTTGATTTCATAGATTCATAGAATGCTGCAGCCAGAAGAGAGTATGAAAACCATCGAAGCCTGTATTTGCTTTTCACAATGAGAAAACAGGCCCAGTCTCACTCCTTGGGAAGTGCTTAAACAGGGCTGATTGCAAACACACACCAATTGTTTTTCACAGTATTACATATTTGGCAATAATAGATGATTTGAATAAAAAATTGTGGTAAATCATATTCTAGATCACAATACAAATTTCAGATGTAATGGTATTTGTCAAAGCTGAAGGTTGAAGGGCAAAGATAGAGACACAACTGATATTATGTACGCATGTTTTAAAATTTGATTATGATGGAATTTTCTGGAAGTAAGAGATTTTGCCAGTCCCACCAATTTTTTCATGCTTCTGTAAGACTGGAAATTTTCAAAACAATAGTAAGTAGACAAAATGGGAAATGCACTCAAATTATTTTTTTTGTGGACAACAACCTCATCTGTCACTGTTTGTTACTGTTTGTGACTGAAACAAGCACCAAATTTTTACTAACTAGTTCTAAACAATGTAGACAGCAATGAAGTCAAAAGTCACTACTAATCCTCACACCCTTTTATTTATTTCTTTTCTTAAAGATTTTTAAGTAATCTCTCCCCAGTGTGGGGCTCAAACTTACAACCCCGAGATCAAGAGTTACACACTCCATCGGCTGAGCCAACCAGGTGCCCCAGTCCTCACACTCTCACAGGCAGAGGTTTCTAACTCCTTTCCCAATAGTTTCTCCAACTACTAAGAAAAGCAAAAGAGACTGAAGGA
This sequence comes from Mustela putorius furo, assembly GCF_011764305.1. Taxonomy (NCBI): domain Eukaryota; kingdom Metazoa; phylum Chordata; class Mammalia; order Carnivora; family Mustelidae; genus Mustela; species Mustela putorius. The sequence continues at coordinate 7,002,785 of NW_025422045.1, read as the reverse complement.
GTAGCCAAAGAAATGGACATGGGTGGAGGGTAGAATACTATTTTCATTCTTGGGTAACTTTTTTTTTTTTTAAGATTTTATTTATTTATTTGACAGAGAGAGATCACAAGTAGGCAGAGAGGCAGGCAGAGAGAGATGGGGAAGCAGGCCCCCCACTAAGCAGAGAGCCCGACTCGAGGCTCAATCCCAGGACCCCAAGATCACGACCCAAGCTGAAGGCAGAGGCTCAACCCAATGAGCCACCCAGGCGCCCCTGTTATTTTCATTCTTTTCCCCTTCCCAATCCAACCCTTCTCCCCCAAAAAACTGATAAGGGTGAAGTATTAGTGGAGTCTGAACTGAGACAGTAGTCTGAATCATTCCAAAACTGAAAGAGTTAACTCTCAATAAAAAATTGTTTCCCATTCCATCTCAAGATTTTATTCAGAGACCTTTAGAAAAGAAAAAGTAAAAAATTCCTTGTTGAAAACCATAAAGTTACCCCATCCAAATTCACAGGCAACATACAAATTACAGTAGGGTTAGTCACTGACTGCTCACAATACAAACCCTTTTATTTATTTTTTTGTGATGGAGCTTGTGTATTTTTGTGTATGAGATTGGAATATTTGGTAATACCTATTCCAGAAAAATTTTGCATAGGGCCATAAGAAACAGACTCTTACAATTCAACTTTTAAATAGATCACCCGATATTTCATGTCAAAACATGACTGGGTATTTTAGAGAGTGTCCCTCTACTTCGTATATCAGGAAAACATTGATAAGTTATTAAAATAATCAATGCCAAGTTCTTTGCCAAAATATGCAAAATCACAACATGATGTGGGGAAGTCGTGCCAGTCCTAGCTCTGCCAGAAGAAAGCTATGCAACACGACATATTGCTTAATTGCTTTGCAGTTGGTTTTCCTCAATCGTGATGAGGTGGGATTCCATCCCTAACCGGACTTTTGCAAACAAGCGCTTTAAAGTCCTGCAATGCTGTCACTGGGTGCAACTAGAGCTGTCCTAGCCTCTCTCTTAGGGACAGCAAGCCTAAATTTGATGAACGTGAGGACATAGAGAGCTTTAGCATTTTCTCCCGGGAATTGAGAATTAACATTCAGGGCTGAGGAAGAAAGCCTAAATTTGATGAACGTGAGGACATAGAGAGCTTTAGCACTTTCTCCCAGGAATTGAGAATTAACATTCAGGGCTGAGGAAGATGAGAGCTACTTGGAAAATGTCCAATGGTTCAGCAAAAGGTAAATACCAAAGCACCCAATCACACTGATGCAGAATGCTATAGGTACGACAACGAGAAAAGAGATATTTCATCACTGCCAAGTAACGGGTCTGCTGCAGAGAACAGTTTCCAATTGCCCCACCACTTTATGTGGCTTCTCAAAGGAAGTCCCAAGTAACTTAGTAACTTTAAAGGGAAAAAAAGAAAAAAAAAAAGCGGACATTTTTTCCTCTAAAGACAATCAGGTACCTACTTTCTTTAAGGTTCCTATTAATTCAACACAAAATAAGAAAAATCCCCAAACACAAAATGAACAGAGGATAAGGACACATCTCCAGATACAACACATCTAATTATCATCCACGGACAGTATTTTTAATACTGAAATTTAGCCCTCACATGATGGACAGCAAAATCTATTCCCTTGCAAGAAGAGATGGCCGATGTGTAGGGCAAAGCCACCCGCCCTCTCCCGCCCTTTCCCTCCCTCAGCAACGCAGAGGTCAGGGACCCGTCAGCCCCTGGTCTCCCCCGGGGTCTCCCAAGCTCGGTGGTCTACACCACACAGAGCAGAGGGTGGCCGCCACCACTCCTGCCCATGCTCACATTCATGCTGAAGTCTGTTTCATCCCAGCTTTGCATATTTCTCAACATACTCTGCCCAATATTGAAATACTGAAATGGGTCTTCAAAGAAAGCCACTTCATGACAGTAAAGCCCTTCATCTAAGCCATAAAGTGGTCATTTTTTTCTACCTTATGTAATTTTAGAATGGTAATAAGAGCAGAAAACATAACTGGAAACATTCATTTTACTCTAGACCCTGTGCCATTCTAGTGAGATACACAAGAAGTTCTATACAATAAATGTTTATATTCATCTCTTTAAAAACAGAATTTGGCTTTATTCAACCCAAATGCCCAGCCCAGTTCCAATCCACTCACTACCCTGTCATTCAAACAAGCACTGGGCAGAATACAGACACAAACAGAGCTCCATCTGCTAATTAAAACTGGGCATGAAACTGTTAACAGGCATCTGTTGCATTGTTTGAAGCTAATGGGCAGAGACAAAGCTGAAATGGCTCTTCTAAAGCAAACCCAGTGATTTCACTCATTTTCTATTTGGTATTTATGTCAGTGGGGGATTGGAAGCCGGGTGTCAAACAGCTTATTATGAAGACTGAAAGATAAGTGATATCTTACCTATTCTAAAACATCCCTTTAAAACAGATAATAGAAAGATATATAACACTTTATACTGGGGAAAATACCATTCTTGTGGTAAGAATTCCAATTAAGCATTCTGATTGTATCTCAGACATAATCTAATTATAATACTATGAAAGAGAATAATAACCAAAATTCAAGCAATGCTTTATAGCTCATATAGGGCTTTCACAATTTATCCACCAAGGCATTCATTCATCCAGCTGATGAAAAAAAAAAAAAAAGTCATTTAACATGGGCCTTGGAGACTTAAAAGGTAAATAAGGCTTGATTTCTGCCCTAGGGAATTCACAGCAACCCTGAAAAGTTGGTATAATATTAGACTCTATTAGAGATGAAGGAACTAAGGCTCTAGAAGGACAAGTGACTCACCAAGGCCAGAAAACTAGGAATGGCAGATGCCAGGACGTAAACTGACTGCAGACCCACTACTCCCCTTAATTCACCATGCTCTCTCCCTAACACCAGACGTGAAACAGTCCACTTCAATGGCTACTTACATTTCAGAAGCTCCCTATTATGTTAGGCTCCGCAGTATTAACCGCCACCTGAAATCTACTTCCCCATCCCCACTCCAAGCCTCTCCTCATTCTGCATGAAATCTCTTTCCTGCAGAATCCTCCCACTTCTAATACACACAAGAGAGCTGGTCCCCAGAATGGCTCCACGTGCGGGCAGGCAGGCAGGCCTCAACAAGACCCAGCCTCAGGCCGTGCCAGCAGCTCCCCGGAGGTCTTCTGCTTCTGGTTCCATGGTTCTTTTCAAATGCAGTTATCGGATTTAACTCAAAAATCAACTGCTAATTTTTTTCTGGTCTTCAAAGGCTAGGCTTATTTCCCTTGAAGACAATATCCAAACCTATTTCCCCACAGCTTTCTCAGTGGGTCCAAAACAAAGCTTCCCCCTGATTTGCTGCCAGGCAGAACAGCTGGCAAAACTCTTTTTTGTAAAGTACGCTTAGTCTTAAAACATATCCATATTGTGTCCAAGACTCAGTTTCCCCACACCCACTCTTTATTTGCTGAATGGCTTTTCTCCCTCACTAGAACAGGAATTGAGGAGGTTAGGTTTAACCCTTTATTATCAAACATTAAGCTCTACTTTTTCTGAAACAGTATTGTCAGGAAAGCTACGGCTTGGATGGAAAATCTCCTGACAGCTTCGAGAGAACACAATGACATTAAAATTAGGCTTTATGTACAAAATGTTCAATTTGAAGTTGCATGTTCCTTGCATATTTCTGTGTGAAAGGCTGAAACCAAGGAAAACAAGTATGAAAATTAAAATCCACTTACTCTACATATTTGGCTGATGCTTAGTCAAATGTTGATGACATTTTGGATAAAAATGTAAATATGACAAAGTTTGTTTTTCAGTCAGTAATTCTTGATAACAGCCTTGAATTGTTACCCACCCAAAAAAGTTTTTTAATTTTAGGTTAGGGTCGACAAACTTTTTCTGTAAAGGAACAGTGAGTACATATTTTTAAGCTCTGTAGGACACATATGGTCTCTGTTGCATAGTCCTTGTTTTACATTTTAATAACCACTTAGAAATGTTAGCAAGCATTCTTCGCTTGTCAATGGGCACAAAAACTACAGGCCACATTTGGCCCCAGGGCCATTCTTTGCCAACCCCTGATTTTAGGAAAAGTGAATCCAAGAAAAAAATGCAACGTTACAGAATAAAATATCTAAAAGTGCTCTGATGAGACCAGGCGGCAACAATTAACCAGCATACTGCTATTAACATGATTTCATTAGCTATTTTGCACGTGGAAGGAATTTTAATGACAGGATGCACTTTGATCTCCCAACCTGTAACTAGGGACACAAAAGAAACAGGCAAAAGAGGGCTATCATATGCAGAGTTATCCTAGGAGAAATCCTCACAGAAAAGTGTAAGTGCAAAACCTAATTCCTCCCCGAGGAAAGGTGGCAACTTGGATTTATGGAGACGATCAGACTGACAGACTGATCAGAAATAGCAGCAGTGAGAAGTCACGCAGACTTGAATTAGGGGCTTCATGGGAAGTTCTGCTACAACCAGCTGTGTGATCTTGACACTGTTAATTCAACCTTAGCTTTCCTACTTACAAAAGTGGGGCAGGGCTAGAAAGTTGATAATCTCCAACTCTTCTACTGTCAAACTACGACCATACTAAATAATGAAACCACTCAGGAAATACCCTGACAGGAAGAGGGGGGAGGGGTGGGGAAAGACAGCAAAGGAATGACGCTCACACTGTCCAGTTAAAGGACAGGGCTGGGTTTTCTCTTCTGTTCTAGCAGCACCTTGCACAGTACAGGCCATTCCAAGGTGTCTGTATGGCCTCCTATCAACAGTAAACTGTTCCCACGTCCCACAGGAAATATAACGCACAGGTGACTGTATTACTGTTTCCTAGTTGTCTTAACATCACATCTGACAGACATTTAAAACATTAATTATGATTATGCAGGAGGCTTGGGGGAGCTCATCAATAAACTTTTTCAGGGGCGCCTTGGTGGTTCAGTCGATTGAGCTTCTGCCTTAGGCTCAGATCATAATCCCAGGACCCTGGGGTCCAGTCCTCCATCAGTCTCCCTGCTCAGTGGGGAGTCAGCTTCTCCCTCTCCCTCTATCCTCTATCTATCTTCTCCCTCTCCCTCTATCCCTCCCACCACTATCCCCCCACACCCACCCCACTGGTGTTCTCTCTCACTCTGCTGTCTCTCTCTCTCTCAAATAGATAAATAAATCTTAACAGAAAGAAAGAAACAGAAAAACTTCTTTCAGTTCTCAAACCTCTGAACTGGAAGGCTGGTTGGTCATAGGCACTGGGCCTGTAATTTCTTTCTTTTTTTTCTTTTTTTTTTTTTTAATTATTTTTGTTTTGGAAACATGTATTTTTCATGTTAAGAGGTTATGTATTTTTTTTTAAGATTTTATTTATTTATTTGACAGACAGAGATTACAAATAGGCAGAGAGGCAGGCAGAGAGGGAGAAGAGGAAGCAGGCTCCCCGCTGAGCAGAGAGCCAGATGTGGGGCTAAATCCCAGGACTCTTAGATCATGACCTGAGCCAAAGGCAGAGGCTTTAACCCACTGAGCCACCCAGGCACCCCTGGGCCTATAATTTCAAATGGATATACCCTCCCTACTCAGTAGTTAACGAGTATTATCCTACTGATAAACTGAAAGATTCGCAAAGGGTCAGGTGGAAGACAATGCACCTTCCACCGACCCCAAAAGCAGAAAAGAAATGAGGAGAGCTGGGATCTCAGAGAAGGTAGCAGAACCTTAAAGAAGTGAGAAGAAAGTACTTGTGAGAGAGCCATTATCTGTAATCAAAATGACTGTCTCCTTCCTTTCATGATGGCCTAACCACTATCAAAGACCATCTAAAGACGGCAAATGCCTTTTAAACAATGACTTGAACTTTGACAAAGCAGTATCAAAACTAAACACGTATCTGCATGGGAAGACACAAGCACACATGCATATCTACCAAATCACACACACACAAACCTCAGGTATTAAGAAATGAGTTTTTCCTGTGATGTTGACCTTATCAAGTTTAGTCAGCAAGGCTGTGGCAGACCCTGTCAAAAATCCAGTCAGAGAAGCCCAGAACTTATACACCTAGGTATCTCAAAAAATAATTATGACTGGGACTCTTAAGTCCCAACTCTTACCTCAACAATTTCAGATGACCAGTGGATGGGGGAGAGGGGGGCAGGGAGTGGATATTGCTGCTAAAGATGTGGACACTCCATGCCTACGTGTGCGGTTAGTGAAGAATGTGTAGAACTTTGTTCATGAGCATGTTGTTAATATTCATCTTCTTTTCCCAGCTTAATTTCAAATGCAAAGCATTAGGTTTCAGGTAAAAAAAATTTTCTGCTGTTTGAAGGCAGTGTGATACCACTTCCTGTCAGGCTCTGTGGCTCCTTTCCCCTCTGAGGGCTCTTTCCCCTCCTCCATGTCAACTGAAAATGCAGCTCATAGCCTCTTTTAACCACATCCACCTCACAGAAAATATGAAGACCAAGATCACATTTGAGACTCATTCCGACTAATGTCTGCCTTCTGTTCAACACAGTTTCAGGACACTGGTTTTCCTGCCTTCATAGCTGCAACCCTTTACAGAACCAATTTCAATTAAAAAAAAATCCACACAAAAAAGATTCTAAGCCAACTGCAAGAAAAGTATTTTTTTTTAAAGATTTTATTTATTTATTTGACAGAGAGAGATCACAAGTAGGCAGAGAGGCAGGCAGGGGGTGGCGGGGGGGGGGGAGCAGGCCCCCACTGAGCAGCGAGCCTGATGTGGGACTCGATCCCATAACTCTGGGACCATGACCTGAGCCAAAGGTAGAGGCCCGACCCACTGAGCCACCCAGGCGCCCCAAGAAAAGTAATTGTTAAAAGCTACTATCACAAAAGGAAGCAGATACCCTTACAGGAAATATGGGACAAAAATTAAGGCAAAAGGGGTGGGGGCTAATAAAGCTATGTTAAATGACTGAAAGTCAACCAAGGAGCTTAAGAGAAACCGCATCATTGAGACTCACTCACTTTTGACACAGGAGAATGCTTCTGGGAGGGTCACACACAGAGAGAAACGACAAAAGGCTACCCACTCAACTTGTTAGAAATTGTCCTTTGCCATCTGGACTGCACTATGCATTCAACAATGTAAAAGGTTTATTCGGGGTTTTGAAATTAGTACCAGCATCCAAAACTAACGTCCTTTAGTTGCTGTGACAGCTCCCACCAAATCTCTTAGGAATATACTTGAGACATGACATTTAAAATCTGCTTCCTCAGAAAAGAAAAAGTCCCACTCAAGAATGACTGCCAAGAACTTGCAACTCAAACTTCCCTAAGCCCAGACAGCATAACACCGGGGAGGTTTCAGAGCACTCAGTCTGTAAGAAAGAAGCCAGAACAAACAAACCAACCATAGACTTCCCTAGTTCTCAATTTTAAGAGCGCTTCATACCTAAATATTCTTTTTTTTAAATGGTAAATTATCCTTAAGACACACAGTCTTCAAATACAATTGTTACCAAGGCACCATAATAATCCCAAAAATTCACAGTGAAATATGCTATAAGAACCATGTGAAAGGTGCTTAAGTGAGCTACTATTAGAAACTACAAACAACACCCAGACAACTGAAAGATAAGATTCTTAAGGTATTTAATTAACTGCAGCTATTTAACAAAGAAAATGATGTTAAGGTCACTTGCATAGGCAGTTTAAAACCAGCCTTGATTTGCTCTTCAGTTTATGGTTACTTATCTCCTTACCTGAACACAAAGTCAGCCAGGACAAAAGTAGAAAAGCCAGCTCCCCGCCAAGATCAGGTAAAACGATTAATCAATTCAAAGTAATTGGGGGTACACTGTTGTGTTGTGATTCATTCAGCAAGTAATAATTAAAACCAAGGCAAAACGCATAGGGAGTCAGGCAGAATGTAAGATCAATTCCTCCGCTGAGAAGTTATTAAACATTCAAGCCCAAGAATTTACAAAGTTGAGAAGTGTTGCTTCTCAGGAGATGGTAGTAAAGGAGTGAACCGTATTTTCCTGATCACACCATTCCCAAGAGTCGCCAATTCTCCTAACACCGGTTAATGCTCACAGAACACTTCACACTCTGTAGGCATTATTCCACCATTAGTCACGTTTTGATCTTTTTCCTGCACTTGAGCCAAAGGAAAGGGAGAGAGAAAATGGTAACCAGGGTTCCCAGGTACTGGAGAAAGTCCCGTGCCCCACGTTTTCCACGTCCTCTCCCTTTCCCATTTTCTCTGTCTTCTCTGCTTAACCTCTGGACTGTATATTATTCTGCTTCTCCTTTTCCTTTCTATCTCACACCCAGCTTTCCTTTAGTTTCTCCACCACCTGTCCTCGCTCTGACCTCTGATCCTCTGAACTCTTCTCCGCATCCTGCAATATTTGTTCTGCACCCCCTCCATGACAAGAGATCCAGACCTCTTGTGGCCAGTGCCCCTCATCCCTCACCTCCAGATAGCTCATTCCTCTGAATTCCCTTCCGATTGTTGGGTCCTCGCCTCTTGTCCCTTGTGTCCTCTGTTCTTTTACTTCACGTCCCTCCCATTCCTCCCGAAGCTTCATTTCCCCCTTCGCATTTCCTTCCTCTTTCCTGTCTTTTAATCCATTTCACACCCACTATCCCCTTCTCTTTCTCTATGTGATTTCGTGTCTCCCGCCCCCCACTTTGTCCCGCTAAGACCCTTCCCTGTCACTCCCCTAACCCTCTCACTTCCCCCAATACCCCTAGTCCTTGTTGCTCTGGTTCCCCTTCCCCTTTCTTTGCCCCCAAGTTCCCTCTTAACCGCCCCCCCCAACCTCACGTCCCCGCCCGCCCCTCTCCCTCACTCCTTCACTCTCTCCTACTGCCCTAGCCACCCTGCCGTCCCCGGGGTCCCCTCCCTGGGGCTCCCAAGCTCTCCTCCAGCCCTCTCCCCGGCCCGCTTGCACCCGCCCCCCATGTCTCTCACTCCCCGTCCCCAGCCGCGGCCCCTCCCTCACCGATGGTGGAGATGAAGGTGGTGTTGAAGGCGTCCTCGGAGAAGCGGAATAGGAGGCAAGTCTTGCCTACCCCCGAGTCGCCGATCAGCAGCAGCTTGAACAGATAATCGTACGTCTTCGCCATCTTCTCGCTCCGGCCCTCTGACCCGGGAGCTAGAGAAGCGGCGGAGAGAGGCGGGGAGGGGGCCGCGGACGAGGGGGCGTGTCCGCCTCGCCACCGCCGCTCGCCCCGCCCTGCGACCCGCCCCTTCCCTTGAAGAAGGCCTGCGCGCCCCGCCCCGCGCGGCCAATCGGCTGGGGCTACGTCATCATCGCCCGCGTCCCCGGGTTAGATGGGACTTGTAGTTCCTTGGAGGAGCCTCGGGCGTGCCCGGCACCGGCTGTCCGAGCAACCCCAGGGGATAAAAGAAGATCCGCTGGGTGCTGGGGGAGTGGGTGATTAGACGTTTCCACCCCGGCCGGGAAGGAAGGCTCGATTTCGAACTCTGCGTGTCTTGCCGCCGGAACTCAACTTCACGGTTTCTTTGTGTGTGGGCGCCTTTCAATTCCAGACCTCTGAATCTGAGTCCCAGGACTACCGCATCTCTTCCGCCCGGACCCGGAGCAGAGATGCTTTCTTTGCTTCACGCGGCTGTGGCGCAGCCTGTGGATTATCTGCAGGGTGCGTTATCTGGCTTCGCCTGCAGTTCCTGCCCGGCACCACCTCTGTGTCCCCTTCCTCAGCCCCTCAGTTACAGATCTTGAAAAGAATGAGTGCCGTTCTAACTTGAACCCCAGTCATGTTCTCTTCACGCCATACAGACCAGAGGCAAATAGGATTGGTATTTTAGAGGATCTGTTATGTAAACCACTCCCCTCCCCCCAATAAGACGGTGGATAAAAATCTGGGATTTTTAAATATTAAAACTTGCGCTACAAGACTGTGTCCTATAAAGTGGCATGCATTATGTGAGGCAGGAACTATGACTGTGGGAATCTAAAGAACAAGATCTGGATTTTGGTTCGGCGGCTTAACTGCTCCCTCTCATAAAACTGCGACCCAGTTTTCTCATCTGTAAAATGGGTATAAAGCAAGCTACTTCCTAAGGTTGTAGAGAAAATGAAATGAGATGCTTAAAATGAAAGCACTTTGAAATCCATAGGCATTGTAGAAATGTTAGTGTTGAAGGTTACCTTCTTAAACCCTCTGGAGCCTCTCAATGGATGACAAGGCGGGGGAGGGTGCATTCTGTTATACTCACTTTACAACTTTATTTACTGGTTTAGACTATTCTTTGTTTTGTGGATATAGTGGTCAGCCCTTTTTCATTTGCTAGTGACAGAAACCCATCCAGATCAAGTTCTCTTAGAAGGGAGGAGGTTTCCTGGTTCAAATAAAGCCAAAGGGCAAGGAATGGCCACACACGTCTAGAACCAGAAGCTCTATCCAGTCACGGCTCTGTCTCTCATCTCTTCTCCCTTCTCAGTTTTAATTTTTAATATGCCAAATATCTATTGATAAGACCCACATGAACAAAAGCTCTTCAGGGTCCTCAATAATTTTTAAGAGGACAAAGGGGTCCTGAAGTCAAAATATTTGAGAACCACCATCCTAGGCATTTACCTTAGATCTAAGTAAAAACTTTCTGAAAGGTTGGAGGAGGGTATTAAGGGAGGCAATGGGCTCAACCATTAGTGGAACAAGGAAAAAACTTGGGACAATTAGTTAAACAAGACAAGCTTTCTGAAACACATCTTGAGTGCCTTGTGACTTCATGTATGGTGCCAGTGATATTCCATTCTTGGTCTTGTTGTGTCAGAATATTCATTTGGTCTTAGTACTGGCTTTCACCTTTTATGTGGAAAGAAGAGGAAATGTGTGATTTACTCACACTTATTGATAACACAGTACCCAGAGAGTTGCTGCTAATCTAATAACTAATTCCTAAAGCCCACAGATGGGAACAAAGCTCCTAAGGATGTCAATGTCATTTTCTGTCCCCTCAAGAGAAGGGCCCTTTCCTCTGCCTCTTTGCCCCAGCCAATTCTTGGACAAGTCTGTGAATTTGGCCTCAACTGGGGCTGAACAACCATGAACAGTTCAGTTCTATACCTTCACCTTCATTCTGGAAAAGAAGGGAGAAAAAATTTTCCAAGACCAGTGAAATCTTTCTTTTATAAAATGTGTATTGGGGCACCTGGGTGGCTCAGTGTTAGGTTAACGCCTCTGCCTTCCGCTCAGGTCATGATCCCAGCATCCTGGGATCAAGCCCTGCATCAGGCTCTCTGCTCGGAAGGGAGCCTGCTTCCCCCCGCCCCCCCCCCCACCTACTTGTGATCTCTGTCTGTCAAAAAAAAAAAAAAATTAAAATGTGTATTGATTAAAATAAATTTCAGTCCCACTATCTGCATGCAACTGTTGGCATTCGTTTTCAGAATGAGTAAGAACACACTGATGTGGTACAGAACTTCAGAAAGAAGTTAGTTAGGAATTTTAAAGTCCCTAAATTTCCTTAGGGGAATTTTGTTAATTGATGGGAATTTAAAGGAAAAAACCCAACTCTGTCTTATTTTCACTTCCCTGGTTTTTCTTTGCTACCAAGTGTATATAACTTTGGGACTTTCTAGGCGGTAAGTCTGTGCATCATAGTTTAAGAATTTTGATATATGGATACTATTTCAAGAAGAATCCAAATTTTTCCCTTTATAGATTATTTTTATATTTAAATATTGTATGAATATTGTATAAAAATATTGTATAAATATTTTTATAGTTATACAGCAATGTTCTTAGAATACAGATTTGGTGGTAGTAACAATACTACTAAGTCAAGGTACTTTGCTCAAAGGATTGGACAATAAATATATCTGTAGAGCTGAGGGTATCACATGGAACAGGTTCCTGGTTGCCACCTTCTTTTCTTTCTCCAAATGGCATTGGAGGACCCTCTTTCTAAAAATCCGTGCTACTGTGCTCTGAGGAAACCACATCAATGTTTTTTGCCAGTTGCCCAAACCCATCTTTGAAATGCTACATCACTACAGAGCACTAGGATGACTAACACATTCAATCTGATTGCGTAAATGATTATTGAAGCCTTTGATAAGGTTAACGTGGGTATAGCAGCTTGACTTACAGAAATCTGGATGTCCAAGGAGCTCACCCTCTGTGATTTTTGTCAGGTCAGCACGCTTTCTTCCTGCTTTTGGAAAGCTCCTCCTTTCCCTCTGATGGCTGTGAATCATGGTACTTCACTCCTCCAGCCAAAGAGATGGACATAAGACCAGGCTGGCTCAATCTGAATTCTTCCCTGTGAATCTTCTAATGAGGTGGGGTAAAGATGCTGAAAGGAAGTCTGAATGGTAGGAGGTCTGTGTGAGTTTCAGACTGGTTTTGATCCGAGATTTAGTTCATTTTCCTGTTTTTTCTTTCCCTGTCCTCCTCGGCACGTTTACTCTGTCCTTGAGCTGCCTTGCCTTTGCCCATGTCTCACAATGCCAAGGGATTATTCACTTCTTACAGTTTATTCATTTGGGGATCAAAGACACCCCCCCCCAAGAATCTATACATATTCTTGAGGGTTGGTGTGTTCGCTAGGAAATTTTTCAAATTAATTCAAGCATTCTTCAACTGTTTTAAATTGGTCTGTAAAACTTGAGTGTAAGGAAAGTTACCTTTCTTAACTGCTTACATGAAATTAAATTTGGCTGAGACCCCTACGTGTCAAGGGCTGGCAAAACTGGTATCTATCATTACTGGGGCTTTTCTCTTAACTGCACCGTATAAGAATCAGGAGCTTACATGGTCCTGAAAAATTAGGGGCAAAGCAGCTTCTGGTCATCAGCCTGCACCCGTCAGTGTTGACACTTCTGTCTAAATACTCTTGCATTCTGGTCCTCTGCCATCTGTTGAGCACAGCTGCCCCGGTGGGCTACAAAGATGTCCTTTATGGTGATTATTTTCACTGACTGATGACTCAGACATCGAATAAAGTTCTCTGTTATCCAATACTTTGTGTACTTCTTTGTCTTCTCCCTTAAAACTTGAGCTCTTTGAGGGAAAGGACATTGCTAATTTCTCACTGTGTCCCCCGCATGCCTAGCATGATGCAGTAATTGAGCAGGTACTCAATTAAGTTGTCAAATAAATGAATAAACTATCTGGATCTGACTATCATGCCAGTTTTCTAATTTTTTAACTAGCTGGGATACCTTTAGTTTATTATTCGCTGTAAGACCTAGGTATTTTTGACCTCTCAAATACCTTTCTGGTTGTATGCTATCTTGTATTAATGTTATTCATTCTGTAAGTATACTATACATTGTTGTGTTTAAGAAGTCAGTGTGATTATATCTTACTTCTCTAGCTTGTCAAGATCATATTGAATGATAATCCCTCAAAAATACCAATTTCTCTTATCACCTGTGTGTTATCCAAAAACATGCTATTTGTTTAGTGATATTCCAGTAGGATAACTCTATAATCACCTTCATCAGAGAGAGACAAACTGTACTCTTCCCACCCACTGATCTTTTCTGAGTAATCACAGGATGAATAATGTCCACTCAAACAAATATCCATTAAGCTCACTATGAAACCAGCTCAGCAAGGCCACTTGGAAAATACTAAGTGATCTATCATGTGGTTCCTGCCCTCAGTTTGCTTCCCAGTTAATTGAGAGGAGAATCCACAAGTGAAAAGTTCAGTGATAAATGGAAGACAAGCATTTGGTTGTATACACTTCATTTATCCGGATGGGTCAAGTATTCATTCTGATTGGTTGGCTTTTAATTCAGACTGGTCGGCATCCATTTTGATTGGTTGGGTGTCCATTTTTATTATTTGGGCATACATTCTGATTGGTCAGGCTTCCAACCTGATTGATCAAATGCTCATGCCAAATAGATTATTAAATATTTTGACTAGACGCAAAAGTTAGATTAAAATGATATAATACCAAAAATTGCTGCCTGAAAGTACGGTATCTGCTTGATTAACACATTTCAACAAACATAGCTTCTTAGAACAGAGTCAGTAGGTGTATAACAGAGGTGAGGGGGGATGCATTAATGAACATGACTGAATGGGAGGCCATATTCTAAGGGCATAGGCCTTAGAATATGGGCGAGGACCATGGTTATGCCCAGATGAAAGTAAAACTCTTTCTTGAGTGTCAGGAGTGAATACCTAATCATCTAGAATGCAGAGGAAGCCACCCGCGTTGCTACAATTCTGAGTGGCTCCATTTCTGGGTAGGGTCCAGCTGACAGAAAGGGGAAGTCAGGCTTAGCCTGCATAGAGAATTGGGATAATATTGTACTCAACTAGAGGGTGGGCTTTAAAGAATCCATTCAAAAACCTCTTACAGGGGTGCCTGGGTGGCTCAGTGGGTTAAAGCCTCTGCCTTCGGCTCGGGTCATGATCTCAGGGTCCTGGGATCGAGTCCCGCATCGGGCTCTCTGCTTGGCGGGGAGCCTGCTTCCTCCTCTCTCTGCCTGCCTCTCTGCCTACTTCTGATCTGTCTCTGTCAAAGAAATGGATAAAATCTTTAAAAAAAAAAAAAAAACACCTCTTACATTATTTCTTTCTCTGATATAAAGTTTCTGACAATAAAATATTTTACAAAATTGATAAAATATTTTAGTAAAATCCATTCCTTTCACTAATCTAGACATTGCTATGCAAGATTTTGTGTCAAATAAGACATATGCAACAAATCTTGTGCATTTGGGTAGAGTTCCTTGTAAGCTTGAGTAATTTAAAAAAGCATTTTAGGACCAACTTTAAAATGGACTCTGATTTGATGGCAAAATGAAGATACACTGAAACTCACAATCAGTATCATGACAGATCCGAGATGCTTATGGCAATAAATAATAGAACACTGCATGGTTTAAATAATGGAAATAGTTACTGAATCACATACTGAAATAATTAGATATAAAACTAATGACAGGTGAGTCATCCAGCAGCTCAAATAACGTGCCTGGGACCTGGGTTTTCTCTCTCTCATCTTCTTAGCAATGCTTCCTCAAAGTAACACATATTTCAACAGGCCAGCCCAATGTGGTTGCAAGATGTCATCTTGAAACTCCCCAAACTCCTTGCTTCCACGAATCCTCATCCTCAAAAGTTCTTTAAAAATCCCCTAAAATCAAGTTCCCTGGGACCTGACTGCCCTGCCAGGGAACAATCCTAGCGTCCAAGAGACTGGCCTGGACAAACCGGGGTGGGGCTGAGCAGAGGGTCAAGCTCAACGAAAGTCATGGTCTCTGTGAGAAACAGAGGAAACAGGAGACAAGACTACAGAAGCAACAAATGAATACTACCAACTGTTTCAGTGTCAAATGCACATTGATATGTTCACTGAGTACTGTTAAGTGATTGGTTATGATGGAATTTCTAGAGAAGTAATGGAGCTGAAATCCAGGAAAATTCTGACTTGTTCTCTTAAACAGGTGGATTGATTTTGAGCCAGAAAAAAAGAGGCAAGAAGCAAATAAATGTTTGCCTAAAGAGGGGATAGGTGATCCAAATCTAGATTAACATAGGCACTTAGCCACCTGGCCCCTCTCTACTCTTTCTCAACTCAAAGCAAGCAGCAAAGGTTAACCATTTTGCCAGCCTTGACCTTTCTTTTTTCTTTTTTAAAAGATTATTGTATTTATTTGAGAGAGAGAGAGACTGGGGGGGGGGGGTGGACAGAGGGAGAGAGAGAATCTCAACCAAACTGCCTGTTGAGCAAGGAGCCTGACAGTGGCTCACTCTCACAACCCTGAGGTCATGACCTGAGCTGAAATTAGGAGTCGGACACTCAATCTACTGAGCCACCCAGGCATCTCAGGCTCGAACTTTCTAAGTTCTGGGTTTTGTAATAGAAAGAGGATTGAACTAAGCCCCAGGTGACCTGAGTTCTGTTCCCAGCTCTGCCACTAACTAGCTCTGCTCTGTGACCTTAAACAAGGACAACAACCTTTCTATGCCTCAATTTCCTCATCTGTAAGGTGAGGGGGGGGGCTGGGTTAGATAATCCCTTTCTATCTGTGGAATACTTTGGCTCTTGAATCCAAACCCCATAACAGGTGACCCTCCCAGGCCGACCAAACACCCTGGTGAATCAAGGGGATTTATCAACAGCCTCAAGGCCTAGCAGGTCTCTTGGAGGCCAGGCAGGGCGTGGTGCTGGGAAAGGAGCCCAAGATACCTAGTTCCTTGTTCCAAAGAGAATTTAGTTCGCCCTATGACTCAGTTACCGGTACTTCTCTCTTTCCAAGGAGTACAACGTTTCAGTCCTCTCTGTGATGGCAACAACAATTTATGACAGTGCCAATCTAAAAGTTTAGGAGAAAAATGAGGCTCTGCTTTGTATTTTCAGCCATATCCAGTCATATTCCTGCCTCCAATTCCTACCAATATGGATAATCATTTCCTGAACAACCTTACACATAGACTTCCTTTTTTCCCCTAATTTAACAGCAGCAAGTCTTCTTAAACGAAGTTAATTAGGGAACATGTCGATCGCTCCAGAACCTATGACAGAACACCAGATCTCTCCTGGAATTCCTTGCTATCACTGTTCAGACAGAACTGAAGCAGTTAATATGAAATCAAGCAGAAGTCTTTGATCACTCATTTTTAAGATTTACAATTATCAGTGATGGTTGCAATACAACAGAATGTTTTAGAAATAAGGATGAATAGGTGATTCTTTGGGGCCAGGATGAATATTCAGATTAAGAAAAACTGCTAATGAAATCCTAATCACATAGTAATTTCCCACGTATTACTCTCTGAAACTCAAGTAGCTATATGGCCTAATTAGGCCTGTTTGGGAGATTATCACAACATCTTATTTCTGCAATGAATGGCATCATTCAGCGTTTAATATTCATTGAGGCTTTTATGAAACAGAGAGGTTTCCATATGTCTCTAGAGCAAAACATTTGTGTTTGCCATCTGCTACTCAAGAGTAGTTTTGTAGAAAAAGAATGCAAATTGCTTGCTTCTTTAATTGCTTTGGGGTTAGGCTACACTATAGTTGGTACTGTGGGACACCCAATTCACCGCTAGGAGCCTACAGTTGTTTACTTAGTTACCAACTTACAGAATTCTTTACGACCAAACAGCAGGAAAAGAAAGCAAAGCCTAAAACTATCTTTGTCCTTTAAACTCAAGGCAAAGTCCATTACGAAGTGATTGTAAGACTATTTTTAAGTAAGCATTAAGGAGACACTATCTAGAACACTGGACTTTGAGGCTGGTATAGCAAATATCAGTTCTCTTTTCTTAATCCTGAAACCAAAGGAATAAATGACTCAATACTTGTTAAAAAAAAAAAAAAATCAAAGGATTGCCTTGAACTCAGTGTCAGAATAGAAAAAAAAAAAGGAATTTACTCTTAGTTACCCAGGAGATAATTACTTGGGCTTTGGACTCTGATGTTTGTTTCACTTTTCCCCCTTCTCATTAGTTTCTTGAATTGTGGATAATTCTCTGCTCAGTAACATCTCCCTAGCCTATGGATATGCACCATTAGTTTTGTTTAATCAAGAATAACCTCAACCAAGAATTTAACCCAAAGTGGAAACCCTGGAGCTTAGCGAAAATCTGTAGATCTCAATTACTGATGCTCTTTGGAGTCCTCCTCGCAATAGAATTTCATTCACTGGAGTTATTGGCATATGGACTGTAAGAAATTGACAAATGAAAGGGACCTAATTTGGCCACTGACTGACTATTTCTAAAACTATTTTCTGTTTTAAGATGCTATAAAACCAATGAATATATGAGATCACTTATTGTTTCCAAAGTTTGTACCTCGGAGTACCCAGTGTTCATCAGCTGGTGAAGTCAGAAGGATGGGTTTCATGGCCAAATGCTTTCAAGAGATGCTGCTCTCACAGTGTTTTGATGATATGGTTTCTCTGAGTCCTTAATATGCTGATGTGCTCTGTGACTGACTCTTCAAACTGGCTGCAAAGCGCGGCCTTCCTCACACTTGTGCTCTGAGGCACTTTTTGATGGAACACCTTCTGGGACCTGTGTTTAGCAAAATATATGTTGGTTTAGATTGCATCTAAACCCTTAGTACCAGATATGAAGAGTGAATAATGTAAATTCCTACTGTCATGATGAAAATAAGCATGTTTACAGGAAGCTGACAAACTGAACTGGTTTCTCCTGAATCCCAGGGCAGGGCTCCCTCCTGTCATTTCTCAGGACTGCACCCACCCACTGAGAGACTGGCCAGGGGGCAGGGCTGATGGGATGGCTCCTTTCTCCCACCCTGGGACAGCTGCCTTGCCCCCAAGTTCTGGGGGACAGACATGGTTCTGAATGGAAATGAAAATCGCCTTATTTCCAGAAGGAAATTTACCCAGTATTCAAAAAATGCAAAAAACTAGATTCTTAAATGAACATTCTGGAGGCTGAGTTTTTCAGGAAAAAAAAAAGGCTACTGTCAAGTAATTCAGCTAACATTTGCTTTTTTTCTTTTGTATTATTCTGTATTTTGAGTGAGTTATGGGACATGTTAGAGGGTCACATAACAGCCAGGCTAATTTTCTACAGTGACATCTAAAGTTCTGTAAAATAATCTGTATAATAAAATGCTCTTAAAGATAAATTATTTAAATTTCTTGAGGGTATAAATTATATTCATATTGTGTCCCTAATGACTAACACAGGGTTTGGCATATACTAGGTACATAGCGATAAATATGTTTGCATTCATTAGTAAATTATAATCTGATGATTAGACTTTAATAAAATAACAGCTACAATACATTAATGGTACTAATGACATCCTACCTTTACAAAAATCTCAAAGATAAATTCCTTGACCTGGTGAAGGTTTAAAAGCAGAAGCTAGTTAACACTCTTTATTTGTAATCTTCTATGTAATGTGGCTTTTCTTTCAGGGAATAATAAGTGGGATCACTTCTGTTTTACTTTTAAATACATGCACATAGACTTAGAAATGGAATAAATCAGTAGACACCAAGTCCTGTCTTCCAGCTATTGTCGAATTCCCCTGTCAGCCACTTGGCCTGTATTAAATATTGCCAGAGATAACACATGTAATAATAAGCCTGAACCCTGGAAGGCCTGAGTCATCAGAGAAGGATTAAGTCGGTGTTGGCAAATTATAATTTGTGTTCTATATTTTCATTCACTTAATAAAAATCTTTTTTTAGCACCTACAATACATAAAGCGATCCATAGGTACTATAAGGGGAACAAAGATGAAATTGGTACAGACCATCCCTCAAGAAGCCTGCATGAGAGATGGGGCACATGTGAACATAATTACAATGCTGGGTAAAATTATGATAAGCCAGTAATGCACTGTTGTGTTAATTTGCAGTTGTTTCCTAATTAGTTTATTTTTCTTTCAAAACTGGTAGTCTATAGTTCAGCAGATTCCCCAGTGTATTAGAATGCTCCATTCCCAGATTATTCTAGATAAAGAGCATCCTGGACATCAAGCTTTATGGTCATCAGCATCATCTGAGAGCTATGCTTCTTATTTGAGAGACGGACAGGACCATCCCAGCAAGATCTTTTGACCGGCCTTAAGTCACTTACTTGGACATATAATTCACTTGAACGGTTGGTTAAGGAGGATCAATCACAATGCCATGGGAGTCAGAACTGGTGGGGAGGCTGAGGGCATGCCTGCAATGCCTGTAGGAAGGTGGGTACTTTCGGTGGTAATGCCATAACAGTTGGATCATCTAGTAATAGATGGGTCAAGTTGTCAAGTGACAACCAGAAATGAGGTCAACATAAGCACCATGAATTGTCCCTGGCTCACAGAGTGGCTCTGTCTGAACAAAGTGTATCTGTGAGGGAGAAGGCTGGGAGAGCCAGAGGACAATCTGTCTGTCCACACCCCAGAAGTGACCACCACCCGATGGTTTGAATTAACTCCTTATTTCTGACTGGGGCTGTGTTTTTACCTCCGTTAAAAAAATTTTAAGGAATTTATTTATGTAACCAACATCCAAACATCATTACGGAAATAGGTCTTTCACACGTTAGGAACGATGATGTCAGAGAAGGCTGAACTAAAGCCTTTATCTGAGCCAAGAATCCAGAATCCAAGGCTCTTACCATTGAAATACACAACAACAACAACAAACTATCATCAAAGTATACATCGTATACATTCTACTCTTTACCTCTTTTGCCTTGAGAATTGAAGACTAAAAATATTTTTTTATGAGCAGACAGTTTTCTTTTAATTAAATGTTGTAGATCGTTAAATGAAATCAAAATGAGTTAACAAAGAAACTCATAATTTTAACTTTTCTGTATGTCAAGCCAAGACTGAGATCATGACTCTGATTCTGAGGGAAATCAGGCAGATGGAGGGATTGGTTTGGTCCCATAGCTCTTTGCAACCTTGGCTGACCCAAGAGCAGGGCAGCACACACCCAGGGCCCGGGAAGTCACTGCTCTTCTTCTTTCTACTTGGTCATTTTGGGGAGGCAACAAAAAGGTCACCCAAGCCAGGATTACCACCTAGAGCTTTGGTATCTGGGTTCTCAAGGGAGCACAACCTCTCCAGTAAAATATTTGATTATGGAGTTTATTCATTTGATTTCTGGCCCTATACCTACTGGAGACTATGCCTACTGCCCAGAATAAATTATTTGTGGGAGGAGAGCAAGCAAAACACTTGAAGCAGTTCATGCCCGTGTGTTTTATAGTTGAGGTAGCAATTTCTTATGGTATCCAGATTTGTGCAGACTCCAATATTAACTCACACTTTTGGTTTCTTTATTATTTAGCCAGATATTACTTGCTCTTATGTCTAAGCAAGACGGGCCCCTCCCCTGGGGCCAGTTCTTTAAAGAGCTCTACTCTTGCCCTCTTCTGGTCACTACTCCCCACTGGGTGAAGAATCCACAGGCTAGGTGGGTGTATTCATTCAGAGCCATGTTCACTTTCTAGAACCTACTCTAGGTACCTAGACCTCAGAATTCCCTGCCAAAAACCCTGCTTCCAGGAATGGTAGGGGCCTCTTTTCCTCACTGTGCCATTGGTGTGGCCCCACAGGCATAAGCAATGGCCAAAAGGGGGTGCTAACATGGCCAGAGCTTGAACATATGGTCTGGCATCCTCACTGTTTGTGTATGAGGCCCTTTGTGATCATGTCCTGCCTGGAGGTGGGAAAGCAGGGCATCAGGGCAGACTGGGACTGCTCTCCCTGAATCACCACATTCTGGTAGGGAGTTCTGCAGAACCAAAATATTCTAAATTTCTTATCATTCTTTAGGCCATTATAAACATGTATCTGTCAAGGGAGGAAATTTGTTATCTTCACTTACAATTTTTAAATATTTAGACACAAGATATGTGGGCCTGTTTTCAGTTTGTTGGTTTGTTTGTTTTTTTAGGATTTTATTTATTTATTTGACAGAGAGATAGAGAGAAAACACAAGCAGAGGGAGCAGCAGAGACAGAGGGAAAAGCAGACTCCCCACTGAGCAGAGAGCCAGATGCAGGACTCGATCCCAGGACCCTGAGATCATGACCAGAATTGAAGGCAGACCTTAGCTGACTGAGCCACCCAGGCACCCCATTTTCACTCTTTTCTTTGTGTTTGTTATTTCTTGTTATTGTTTGTTTTCACTTTTTTTTTCACCTCAACCCCCACAAATTATGGGACTAGGCCTGCTCTCGGAATAGGTTTGATTCTGAGTTTGTTTAAAATCATAATACAAAGGATCGGTAACAGAGGGTTCAAACATGGGTGGTGTGTGGGCTGCTTTGTCAGCAGGTCAGATGTAGCATTACTCAAAAGCAATGTTCCAACTATGTCCCCGTGTCCTGGCCCGGCTCCCTGGGCTGAGGGAGAAATTGTGCGTGTGCGTGTGTGTGCATGTACTCACATATCTAACATCCAGTGGGACCAGAAGAATATGACTTGGCTGTCTTCAAATAATTCAAGCCCCACACTGCTGCTCTGCTCTAGATTGCTGCCATTTCCCTGCCAAGAAGCTCTTCCCAGTTGACTTCCTTAAGCTGCTTGGAATTAAGAGCTGGGCACCGTGAAGGCCTCTTTCCAGGCAAAAAGGAATGAACTAGAAAAAAGAATTGGGCCAAGCTTCCTTGATTGAACCACTTCACTTCAGCAAATCCCTAAGCCTTTCTGTCTCTTTTGTCAGGAGTAAAAAAAAGCAGACTAACTCAGTCCTACCTCAGAGGGCCATGAGTGGCAGGTTTAATTAATGATGATTGTGACGGGCTTTGTAATGTAAAGTCGTACATAAATGAAAAGGAGCACTATAGCTATTTTTTCCAAAGTCTGGAGTGCATCCTGCTTTACACTGCCATGGTGAAGCTACACACTTCAGGGGGGACAGAGAGGAGCAGCTGGGCTTGCATTACCTGAAAAGAAAGCAGGGTTGGCAATGGGAGTGGAGCACAGGGCAAAGAATCAGTGCACATCTCAGATTCCTGGATAGCAGGCAGCACCAAGACCCACTGGGCCCAGCTGGTGGCAGATGATAGACCAGTTTCTGCAATCAAAGTACCGAAATAGGTGTATCCATTTATTTCTGGGACCATTCTAGAAAGATTCTTGAGATCTAAAGGGTCACATTGAATAAAGAGCTCTTTCCAAAGATCAACCCTCCCCCTCTTCCTCTTCTCCCTGCCTTGGTTTGCTGGCTGACAGCTCACATTAGAGGTGTTTACTGAAAATATGCAACAAGGATCAAGCCATCGAGGACGCATTTCTTCCTTTAAAGTTATGGTCTTATTTATAAGGGTGACATTCCATGGTTTCCTTAAGACATAACTGCATGATTTACCAGAAGTCACCCTAGTCTTGCTAAGCAGCACACTTCAGAATTGTTACTTTGATTAAATGGTTAATTGTTACTTTGGTTAAATTTGGTTACTTTGGTTAACATTGGGATTCTGTCTTTCTTCTACAATTCATCTAACAATATTCATGTGCAACAAATCATAACTTTTAAAAAGATTTTATTTATTTGAGAGAGAGAGAGAGTGAGAGTGAGCATGAGAGGGAGTGGGTCAGAGGGAGAAGCAGACTTCCTGCTGAGCAGGGAGCCCGGTGCAGGACTCAATCCTGGGACTCTGGGATCATGACCAGAGTTGAAGGCAGTCGCTTAACAAATTGAGCCACTGAGGTACCCTAAATCACTACTTTTATACAGTAAATAAACATGATTGCCCCTTCCCTTAATCTCCTCTAGACTTCATGTTTCTAGGATGGTGTATCATACATTGAAATTATGTTTATACAGCCCTTTCCTTATTATTAGATGACCTTAAACTCCTTGAAAATCCCAAGAGGGTCTTAGTCATCTTTACATCCCTTCTGACATCAGTGCCTTCTTTATAGGATACACAAAAATTCACTTAATCAAATACAGTGAAAAATGAAAAGACCTAAGGAGTAATGAAAATGATGGAAAACTAGGGGGCTCCTTCCTTCCTTCCTTCCTCTTTCTTCATTTTCAAATAATTTTTTTTAAAGTAGGCACCATGCCAAAATGGAGCCCAGTGCGAGGCTTGAACTCATGACCCTGAGATCAAGACCTGAGCTGAGATTAAGAGTCAGATGCTTAATGGGCTGAGCCAGCCAAGCACCCCTCAAATAACTTTTTTTAGAAAGAAAGATGGGGGGAGAGGGGTAAAGGGAGAGGGAGATGGAGACTCGGGGCTCAATCCCATGACTCCTTAGACTATGACCCAAGCCAAAACCAAGAGCTGGATGCTTAAGTGACTGAGCCACTCAGGTGCCCTACCCTCAAATAATTTTTTTAAAAAAGATTTCTTATCTGAATTTCTAAGTATATTATATTGGTTAAGATCAAAATTCTTGAGCTTCAGCCAAACCTAGGTTTACATCTTAGTTCTGCAAGTTAGCATTCATGAGGTCTTGGGAATGGTACTTAACAAGCTCTGTGCCTTAGTTTCCTTATCTATGAAATGGGAATACCACTACTATTTATTTCCTACAGATGTTGTAAAGATTATCTGAGGTAAATCCAGGTAAAGTGCTTAGCACAGTACCTGACAAGAAATAAGTGTTCAGATAATATCACTGTCATCACCACTGGAGATTATAGGGTCAGAAGTCTTGGTTGCTCGCAGAGCCTTCAAGGATAGCCGTCAGATTTAACTGCTTACCCAAGAGTTCCTCTCAATGCCGGCTTAGAAATATGAAGCAGGAACCTGCTTAGGTTAGAAACTCCAAATCTTCTGCTCCTAGCCCCTGCTTGCAGATTTTATTCTTTAGAAACTTGAAGTATGGGTAAGATAGTTCTCATTCAGACATAACATGAGGACTGTTTTAAAAGGCACTTGGCTGGGGGTGCCTGGGTGGCTCAGTGGGTTAAAGCCTCTGCCTTCGGCTTGGGTCATGATCTAAGGGTCCTGGGATCGAGCCCCACATCGGGCTCTCCACTCCGTGGGGAGCCTGCTTCCTCCTTTCTCTCTGCCTGCCTCTCTGCCTACTTGTGATCTCTGTCAAATAAATAAGTAAAATCTAAAAAAAAAAAAAAAAAAGGCACTTGGCTGGTTGTAAAAATACATTGCCAGGCAGTGTGGATCCTTATAAGTGGGCTCATTTCCAATGTACTTGGGATGTCTTTAAAATGGTATCCCATTGGGGGTGTCTGAGTGGCTCATTTGGTTAACCTGAGGGTGGAACCTGCTTAAGGTTCTCTCTTCCCCTCTCCCTCTGCCCCTTCGCTGCCGTCTCTCTCTCTAAAAAAAGGTGTGTGTGTGTGTGTGTGTGTGTGTGCCTGGGTAGCTCAGTTGGTTGGGCATGGGACTCTTGATTTTGGCTCAGGTCATGCATGATCTCGGGTCGTGGGATCAAGCCCTGCATCAGGTTCCATGCTCAGCCTGGAATCTACTGGTCTCTTTCCTTTGTTCTGCCCACATTTTTGTTCTCTATCTCTAAAATAATTATCTTTTTAAAAATAGTGTCTCTTGGGGCACCTGGGTGGCTCAGTCGGTTGAGCATCTGACTTTGGCTCGGGTCGTGATCTCAGGGTCCTGGGATCAAGCCCCACATCAGGTTCTCTGCTTGGTGGGGAGACTGCATCTCCCTCTTATTCTCCCTCTGTGTTCTCCCTTTCTCTCTCTCTCTCAAATAAAGAAATAAAATCTTTAAAAAAAAATGGTATCTCTCCTCGAACGTGGTCTCTAGATTTGATTATTCTACATGAAAAAAATGTTACTGCATATGTATTCATTGCTGAATACAAACTTCAATACTGAAGTTTGTGGAGAAAGTGTTTTTAGTCAACAGATCTCATCTAGCCAATAACCTGTTGCTTCAGGGAGAAGACAGAGCAATAGCAAGGCAGCCTGAGGAGAGGACTTAGACCACCAGCTGCCTTGCTAAAGGCAGTAGTGACAATGGTTTGGAGAGAGTAGACAACCTTATGGAGTCTCTGTCCAACCTATGCCTCCTTTCCTAAGAGCTCCCCCCACTCTCTTCCACTGGGGTAGGCCCTAGGAGTCACTATAATTCCAAGTGCCCAGAGACTACTGGAACCCACACTCCTGACCCAAGCTGAGACAACCAGCTTCCCTCGCCAGCACATCTGGAACTGGGACCCAGGTCTTCTGGTTGGTCACTACTGGCCCTGGGATGAGGAAAGCATATAATGAGGGACTAGCATGGCCACTGTCACTATGTGTCCTGAGAAGCAGAAAAACTGGGGTTTGGGAGAGTGGGTTAAAAGAGTGGCAGGGAGACAGAGAGATGAAAAACCAGGTCGCCCCTAAGAGGAAAAAGGAGGTGGCAAGATAAGAATTGTCTTCCCTCCCAGGGCCTCTGAGGGTTTTGTTCTGGCCCCCCACCCCCACCCCAAGGCCCTGCTGCCCTTCCTGCCCTGGCCTACCTCCAGCACTCTTTCCATTTGAGTGCAGGCAAGCTGAAGATATATCTGTTACGTGAAACCCAAGGAGGCTTGGCTGCAGAGTGGGTGGCAGAGAGAGAGAGAGAGGCTAAGTCAGAGACTCTGGCTGTACAGGCAGGGTCTGCCTGCTGCTGCCCACCCAGGAGAGCCCATCACACTGGCTGCCCAAACCGGACACGCACACCAGCCATGTTTGCTGATGACAGAAATGGATGGGACAGATTCACGGCTACTCCTGAAATACATTTTTGTCACTTCCTGATACCCTTTCTTGTGTAGTAGGGAAGAAAGTGGCATCTGAAAAGCCCACCCAGAATGTTTTAACCCTGAATACGTCTGCAGGGGTTTGTGTAACTGCAGCTGTCGTTGGTCATGCATGTTTTAGGGAAAAAACAAAACAAAACAAAACAAACACCGGATAGGCACTGATCGCTTTAACGTTCTGTCAGTCCCCATTCTGGGCCACTGGACATTTGCCCGTAGCTTTGGCTCTGCCCCAGATTCAGTGGCAAATCCTTCCTCTAGCTGAAGGTTTCAAGGAGCCTTGGTACAGAAGTTCAGGGGACAATGTCAGGTCACTCTGGGACTTATCCTGCTTCATCAAATGCTCTGGTTCTGGATTCTGGGCTTCAGCCTCATCCCGGGATTGAGTCAGTTTGATTCTGTGTCGTAGGACCTGACTCCTGGATGCCATAGGTTTCAGTCTCTGCCGCCATAACCCTGCCAGGACCCTGGCCCCTTCAAAATCAGTACTCCCGTGTGCATACAGCTATTCTTCATTGGTAACCCACTGGAAACACAGATCAAGCTGAGACCCTATTACCCGCAATCTGTCCTGTGTGACCCACACTGCCACTCTGGGTTAATCA
Source organism: Mustela putorius furo (assembly GCF_011764305.1). Classification (NCBI taxonomy): domain Eukaryota; kingdom Metazoa; phylum Chordata; class Mammalia; order Carnivora; family Mustelidae; genus Mustela; species Mustela putorius. Next base: position 6,976,021 of record NW_025422045.1, on the reverse strand, counting down.
CACAGTTATTGCCAATACCTCCCCCAGCTCTACCACCCCCACTTTCAGCAATCATATTTGCTTCACTTATGGGACACCTTCCTTTTCGTGCCTGAATCTCTCTAAATCACCCTGTCAACTGCTAGCACTCTGCGGGTCCCTACGGTCCTGCGGTCCTGCTTGCCTGGAAGACCTCCTTCCTCTAACTTCAACTGGGCACCGATCACGGTGCCTAGCACGTAGCAGGGTGACTGGGAAGCAGTGTGGTGGAAGGAGCATGGGTATCTTGAGGAGATCTAGGTTCAAATCCCTGCTCCCCCACTTACACAAGGATCTTAGTTCCTCCAGAACGCCAAAGGATTGTTGTAATGATTATGTGAAATACTGTGTTTGGCAAGATTTAGTGGTTATTTCATAAAACACATCGGCTTTTCTTTCCTGCACTTATACTTTTTAACAGCTTTATTGATATTCACATATCATACAACCCACTGACAAAGAGTGCAATTCACTGGTTTTTAGAATATTCACTGGATGTAGATCTCTTAAAATGCAATTAGAGCATGAGAAATATGAGGTTTAGTAACACTTGAAAAGACTTAGGGTGTTAGTCAGCTACAAGGTTATGTAAATCAACAGTGGGATGCCATCACATTGCCAAAAAAGCATATGGGATATGGGGCTGAACTGATACACATGTGATGATCAGAACAAGGCAAGTACCAAGTTCCCTGTGATTCAGAGCTGGCAATGTGTTTGGTCACTGGGCCTATTTTAAGAGGGATGTGGGCAAATTGGAGCATGTCCAAAGAAATATAAAAAGGGTGATGAGAAACTGTGAATACTATGATATGCATCCTAGAGAAGTAAATTCTAAGAAGGGGTTAAACCCTGTCCTCAATTAGCTCAAGGCTGTTGGTTGGAAAATGAATGACATGGGTTTTTTATGTCCCCTTCCTAGGCCAGAAATTCAATAGGTGAATTTAAAAGCAAGCCGACTTCGACATGATAGAAGGAACAATTAAAGCTGTTGAAAAGAGAAATGCATTGTCCCTTCCTAAGCTGAAATTCCATATTTAATATATTACTATATTATTAGCAAGCCTGAGAGCAATGGCTTGTAGAGCTCTTGTTCTGAGTAATGGGCTGTGTTCAGGTGGATAAAACGATCAAGTCGGTCAACTCTTCTTTATTCAAGGCCAAACATCCAGTTTGTGGGTTTGTCTAATAGCCCATTCTTTCTCCTGTTTTTAAAAAAGATTTATTTAGGGGCACCTGGGTGGCTCAGTGGGTTAAAGCCTCTGCCTTCAGCACGGGTCGGGATCCCAGGGTCCTGGGATTGAGCACCACGTCAGGCTCTCTGCTCAGCGGGGAGCCTGCTTGCCTTCCTCTCTCTCTCTGCCTGACTCTCTGCCTAATCGTGATCTCTGTCAAATAAATAAATAAAATCTTAAAAAAGATTTATTTACTTATTTCACAGAGAAAGAGAGCATGCAGGGGGGAGGAGCAGAGAGCGAGGGAGAGAGAAACTGAAGCATGACTTGGGGCTCAATCCCACAACCCCGAGATCATGATCTAAGCTGAAGCCAAGAGTTGGTCACTTAACCCACTATGCCACCCAGGTGCCCCTCCCATTTTTCATTCCTGCTTTTGATGTAAGAGAAAAGGATATGCCAAAGCATCAATATGGATATTTTATTAGCAGTTTGATTACTGGAAATATTCCTAAAATAAGACTCTGGCATTATCTGATCAAGAGGATTGTGTCCCTCTCTTCTCCACTCTGTATGAAGTCCTTTCACTTTAGTACTTGAAATTGACCATGGTGCAAACATTTATGAAGTCAGCAAACACTACAGATCAGCAATCCATCTCTCCCCTAGCTCCTTGTGTCCCACTGCTTTAGAGTCTATGCTACATAAAGACCACAAAGCTGGCACAATTCTACTAGATTTTTGGACTAAGTATCTCTATGAAAAATATATGTAGAGCCAATGGTATTTAACTTTCACCTAGTGGCAATCTGGAACTTAAATAGTTTAATACAGTTAACTAGTTTCAGAAGAATGGATTTTTTTAGGGGAAAATATTTGGAGATTAGACTCAGTCTTATATGTATTTTTCCTTTAAAAAAAACTCACAATAACCCCTGTCTGTATACTTGGAGTCTATTATGCACAGCTGCTTAGGGAGTGACTGAATAACAGACTAGAGGGACAGAGCCAGGACTAAGGCCTTTGGAAAAGGGAAGATAAAACTCTCTACTGGCCAGTGCTTGTCCTGCATGACAAGTGGCTCCTTGTGCCACCTATTGGACTTTGAAAGAACAATCTCTTCGTTTTTTATTCAAAGGTAAGACTCCAGGGGCGCCTGGGTGGCTTGGCTGATAAGCATCTGATGATCCCAGGGTCCTGGGATAGAGCCTCTCATGGGGCTCCCTCCTCAGTGGGAAGCCTGCTTCTCCCTCTCCCACTTCCCCTGCTTGTACTCCCTCTCTTGCTGTGTCTCTTTCTGTCAAATAAATAAAAAAATCTTTAAAAAAAAAAAAAAAGAGGTAAGACTCCAGCAAGTCTTTTCTGCAGATGGAACAAATTCATGATCTTCCCTAAGTCAGAACTATTCTATAAACCTTGCATTTTACAAGTCACCACGAAGGAAATCACCAGCAGCCCAAGATTCCCAGAGCCAACTGTTTTCTTTATCATCAACAAGCTCTAGGAATTACAGCTGGCACTTACTGAACATCTGTAGAATACTATGCCCTTTATAAGCAGTATCTCATTATGCATTCATATAACCTTATGAAATAGACATGCATATTATTTTCATTTAACAGATGGGGAAAGAGCTTACAAAGGTTAAGTGGTTATTAGACTTAAAAGATTTCTGTGCTCCCAGGTAACAGGGCTTACATTTCTTCCACTTTGTATATAGCAGACATTCTACAAATCATAAATATGTTGTAAAATGTGAATAAATAGAGCACCGTTCTTCTAAATACTCTGAGCCTGCTGACCCACTAGCCTTTTAATCAGCTTTTATCTAATGGGAAAACAGAATGATTTTCATTTATTTTGCTAGAACATGTTTTCCAAGGGAAGAGCTCACTATAATATCCCATTAACCCTATAATGACTTAGACTTGTTTTTCCAGTTTTAGAAACAAGTAAACTGGGGCTTAGCCAGGACTCTGTGGTCCTTCAGTCTTTCCATCACATTAACTGGAGGCAGAGGGAAAACAAAAGGCATGCCTCAAGAAGGACCTAGAAAGTTCTCACAGGAAAAGCAAAGTTCTGGATAAATCAGAGGCAGACTAGTTAGTTCTCAAAGAAAGATCATAACACCAGTTACACTGAGTATGGAGCTCAGGGGACAGATTTCTGCACCTGCTCTCCTACTTAGGCAAGTTGGGGAATGAACACATCCTGATTTTAAGAAGCCAACGGACTTTTAGGGAAGAGAACCCAAGGAAACATGGACATAAGGATCATGAATTTGTAGTACAAGAACATGCAAAGAAAAACCACCGGATACAGCAGTGGTTATTGAGAAAGGATTAATGTAGGTGGTAAGTGCTGCAGTAAAGGGAGCAATTGCATTTGCATACATTTTTGCTGACCTCAGCATCTTTGTAAAATGTCTTCACTGGATGCTGTGGAGAGACAAGAAAGTTTGAAAGAGCACCTGGCCTCTGGCCTCTGAATAGCTCACTGTCTTCCCTAGAGACTCAGGCAGGCTCTGAGAGCGTTTATAGGAAGCAGCAGCTGGAGAGACCAGGAGACCTGCCACCTGATCCTCAAGGCAGGCAGTGCAGTGCTGGGACACCCCATCTGGCTACCTGCTCTGGACAAGCTGAACAGCAATGGTTTTACCGCCCCTCCCCCCCACCTTTCAGGAGGAGTTGCCTATAGTTCTTGTGGGCTTTGCTTTTTTTTTTTTTTTTTAAGATTTTATTTATTTATTTGACAGACAGAGATCACAGGCAGGCAGAGAGGCAGGCAGAGAGAGAGAGGGAAGCACGCTCCCCGCTGAGCAGAGAGCCTGACTCAGGGCTTGATCCCAGGACCCTGGGATCATGACCCGAGCCGAAGGCAGAGGCTTAAACCACTGAGCCACCCAGGCGCCCCTGGGCTTTGCTTTTGAAACAGTTGAGCGCTCTGAGGAACTGAGAATAGTAGCTCTCAATCTTGCCTCCCGTAGAATCACCTGGGGAGTTTTAGAAACTACTGCAGCCTGGGGCGCCTGGATGGCTCAGTAGGTTGAGCATCCAACTCTTGATTGGGGTCAGGTCATGATCTCAGGGTTGTGAGACTGAGCCCCACGTCAGGCTCCGTGGTAAGTTTGGAGCCTGCTTAAGATTCTCTCTCTCTCCTTTTGCCCCTCCTTGCCCCATTCCCCCTATAAACAAACAAACCCTACCACCTGGGTACCACCCCTAAATGCTTTAAAACTAACCTAGAATGCTCCTCTAGGGATTCTAATGTGTAACCAAGTTTGAGTATCATTGACTTAAAGGTTTCCTCAACATAGTAAGAGAGAATAAGATTTGCTGAAATGGACAAAACATCCTGGAGAAGGGAGGGGGGTTCCCTGTTCCAATTTAGAGAATCATCTTTGATTTGTTACCTGGAGTCGTGGAATCTAGGTTCTGGCTTCCTTATAGTCACACAGAAACGTAAGAAGACTCCAGAGAGAATGCTGCGAATGCTGGGGTGGTAAATCTAGGGCAGTGTTTCTTTCTTTCTATTTTTTCTTTTCTTTTCTTTTTTTTTTTTTAAAGATTTTATTTATTTATTTGACAGAGAGAAATCACAAGTAGATGGAGAGGCAGGCAGAGAGAGAGAGAGGGAAGCAGGCTCCCTGCTGAGCAGAGAGCCCGATGCGGGACTCAATCCCAGGACCCTGAGATCATGACCTGAGCCCAAGGCAGTGGCTTAACCCACTGAGCCACCCAGGCGCCCCCTTTCTATTTTTTCTTAAGACCTTCTTTGTTTTTTAAGATTTATTTATTTGAGAGAATGAGAGAGAGAGAGCAGAAGAGAGCACAGCACAGGGAGGGGAAGGAGAGGGAGAAGCAGGCTCCCTGGCTGAGCAAAGAGCCGGGTGTGGAATTTGGTCCCAGGACTCTGGGATCATGACCTGAGCCGAAGATGCTTAACAGACTGAGCCACCCAGGCGCCCCTAGGACAGTGTTTCTCACACTGAGATGTGAATGATATTGCCAGAGGCTCTTGTTAAAATGTAGATTGTGACTCAGGAGGTCTGGGGTTGGGGCCCGAGTCTGCATTTCCAACAAGTTCCTAGGTGGTCCCAATGCTGTCTGTAATGTGGCAAAAGATCTTCATGGCTAGGACTCTAGGCTGTCTCAAGATTCCCATTTTCATCTCAAGCCACAACCTGTTACACATGAAGGATTCTGTAGTCAGGGATAATGGACATCCCTGCAGTGACCTGGTTGGGTTGATGGCTGAAGGGCAGACAGAGCCCATCTACAAATCTACAAAGCCTTGCAGGCTAAAGAGGAGCACATCCTGGCAGGGGATCCTCATGTCAGGATACTGGCAGATCGCAAACGGCCCACTCAAAAGAGATGACGGAAGATAGCTTCACGTAGGTATATTTACAAGGTTGAGCACAGTTAACAGAAATCAACAAAAAACCATGTAATACCACCCCTTAAGCAAAAGAACCAAAAGGGGAGGAAGTACTGACTGGAATCCCTTACGAGCTGTAGGAAAGGGACACCAGAAGCAACTGTTTCCTTCAGAGTAACATGACCATAGGGAAGAAAACGGCCCACCAAGGATAGAACCAGGGGAGTAAATACCCCAATATTTCTCCTCACCCACTTTGTGATTTCCTATTGATGCACCTCATTGGGCCAACTCAATTAGAAACCAGAGGACAAGAGAACTCAGCAGATGCAGCCCGTCGAGATCAGCCTCGTGGGCACAGAGAAGGATGAAGGACAGATGGAGAGCAGATCAGGTGAGGGACACATGGAGAAAACCCAGCACAGTCTCCAAGAATGAGGTGACATTTTCCACCAGGCCAGCCTGCTTCGTGTGTCCAGGCTATTTTAACAAAACACTATAGACCGAGTGACTTAAATATAGACATTTATTTCTCACAGTTCTGGAGGGTGGCAAGTCCAAGATCAATAGTGTGGGCCCATTTGGAGCCCACTTCCTAACTCACAGATAGAAGTCTTATCACTGTATCCTTAAAGGGTAGAAGGAGTGAGGGAGCACTCTGGGGCCTTTTCCATAATGGCACTAATTTCACTCATGAGGGCTCTACCCTGAGGATCTAACCACCTCTCAAAAGCCTCACTGCTCAATACCATCACCCTGGGGGGTTAAGAGTCAACATACGGATTTCAGGGGGGCACAAACATCCAGCCTAAAGTACCACCCCAGTTGGCTCAGCTTCAGTCAGAAATTAAGTTGGCATGGAAAAGAAAAAAACAGGACAACAGCGTTTACACCTGAGACTCTTACCCCTTATAGATGGGAGTTTACCTGAGCGTGTCAGACATCTTCATGAGTGGCAGATGGATTTCAACCTGACAACGCAGCTTTTGGGACAAAGGTTGTGACCTTGCAGAGAACTAGGGAGCAGAGAAGAGGCAGGCTTTCAGCAGTTGCCGTTGATTTCAGGAACGTGAGAATAAGCCACACATGCTTTGATTCTTGACAACAAACAAATGAACCACAGAGGAAGAGAAAAAGAATGCAGCCTTGTTATAGAGTTTGCTGATGACACAGATTTCTCTGAGTCTCTCAGAACAATACTTAGGCAGGAGTGCGAAAAGTTATCTTTGGGGCTCCACCCCACACCCTGAATTTCTTTTTCTTTTTTTTTTTTAAAGATTTATTTATTTATTTGACAGAGAGAGATTACAAGTAGGCAGAGAGGCAGGCAGAGAGAGAGAGGAGCAAGCAAGGCTCCCTGCTGAGCAGAGAGCCCGATGCGGGACTCGATCCCAGGACCCTGAGATCATGACCTGAGCCGAAGGCAGCGGCTTAACCCTCTGAGCCACCCAGGCGCCCCCACACCCTGAATTTCTTACAACTAAATTTCCGACCACCTTTCTGGGAGAAGAAAGGCACAAGCCTGAGGTAGGCATGCCAGCCCAGAGGCAAATAGGTCTCTGAGCTATTTAGAACAGGTTTGGGTTAGCCTGAAATTTAGCACCAGTTAAGCTCCTGGCTTAGCTGGAACACCTGTGAGCTTTCCCAATGTCTGAAGTTGATGAAGGCGGAAGGGAGCAGAGATGGCTGCACACTTCGCAGGTGAAGGCGGCTGGTGCACAACTGGAGATAACAATGTACCTTCTCACACGTGGCCAGATAGAACAGCGGGGAAGTTCTCAGCAGCACACAGAACTCCCGCGGGCACTTCATGGTTCGTGGGGGCGCCAGTGGAAGATCCTTCTGCGAGATCCTTCCAGGAGATCCTTGAAAGCGGGCTGCCAAAGGCAAAGTGACTCCAGGTCCGTTTTTCCGCCAGCATTGCAAGGACCTGAGGACACTGTAGGTGACACTGAGCTTTGGAGGAGGAGGCAGAGTTATAGAGCCCAGGTCTCCCTGACCTTCAGTTTTATTCCTTCTGCTGGTATAGCGTCCTAGAAGTTGAGCGTTTCGACACCGCCCCAGGCATCAGTAAGGAACTGAAGCAGTAATTAAATGTGATCATTGGAAAGTGTTCTGAGACTACGCATCAAGTACCAAAAAGTTAAAGGATAAATATCATAACAAAAGAATGCGCAGAAAGTTTAACGGATGCTAAGGTGGCAAAGGCTTGTTAAAACACAAATGCAAAAAAGGAAACACCAATAGGTCTGAAATATATGTATGTGAAATTTAAAAATTCTGTATAGTTTTAAAATCACCCCATAAATTAATAGGATACAGTTAATAGGAAATAACAAGTTGGGAAAAAATATTTGCAGCATATGTGATTACGGGTTAATGGCCTTAATATGAAAGAATACATAACTGGGGGCTGGTGCCTGACTGGCTAATTCGGTAGAGTATGTGACTCTTAATCTTAGGGTCTTGATTTCAAGCCCCACATTGGGCGTGGAGCCTACCTAATTAAAAAAAAAACCAACGAGGATACATAAGGAAGTAATGGATGATCCTCTCAATAGAAATATGCTGGGCACTAATAAGTTCATGAAAAATATTAATTAAAATAACAGTAAAATATGATAAAATACCATACAGTTCTTCAGGATTGACTGACGTCAGGAACAACATAATATCACTATTGTCAAAGGTACAAAGAAAGAGGGCATTCTCAAACTTTTACAACTGAAAGATAAGAGTGCCTCGGTGGCTCAGTGGATTGGGTGTGTGCCTTCTGCCCCAGTCGTTATTCTGGACTCCTTGCATGGAGTCCCTCATCAGACTTCTTGCTCAGAGGGGAGCTTTTTCCCTCCCTTTGCCTGCTGCTAGCCCTGCTTGTGCTTGCTCTCTCCAACCCCCCCATCTCTGACAAATAAATACAATTTAAAACAACAACAACAACAACAATTAGAATGTAAATTGGTTTGATTTTTCTGGAGTGTAATTTGTCAGTTTATATTATAAAACCTAAAATATACATAACTTTTGACTTGGGAATTTATCTTTTTTTAAAGATTTTTTTTTTTTAGAGGGAGAATTTATCTCTTTTTAAAGAGTGAGAGCGAGAGAGAGAGCTAGCACAAGCAGAGGAGAGGGCAGTGGAAGAGGAAGAAGCATTCTTTCCACTGAGCAGGGTGCCTGATGCAGGACTCAATCCCAGAACCCTGGGATCATGACCTGAGTGGAAGGCAGACCTTTTACCGACTGAGCCCCCTCTAGGAATTTATCTTAAGGAAATAATCAAGGGTGTGCCTAGAGACTTACTGACAAGAGTATTTACTACAGTATTATTTTTAAAATGACAAATCCTTGAGAGAGGCAGTATTGAATGGTCAGACTTGACAGAGTTGGGGACTGGCTACATGGGTTTTCATTATTGCATTTGTTTCCAACTGTAACAAATTACCACAAATTTAGCAGCTTAAAACAACATAAATTTCTCATCTCACAGTTCTACAGTTCAAAGTCTGACCTGGGTTCTTCTGGGTTCCAACTGAGGGGCTGGAAGGACGGTGTTTCTTCAGGAAACTCCAGGTCAGAGTCCATTTCTAGCTTCTACAGGCTGCCCACGTTCTATGGCTCTGGCCCCACTTCTTCCATCTTCACATCCAGCAACACAGCATCTCTCAGACCTTTCTTTCATCCCTGAATCTTTTTCTCTAAGTCTTCATTTTCTGTCTTTCTCTTCCACGTTTAAGGACCCTTCTGATTACTTTGAGATCACCCTTGTGATCTGGGCCTACCCAGATAATACTTCTAATTAGCTAATTAACAACCCTAATTCCAGTTGCCATGAATAGGTCCTGGGGATTAGGCCATTGAAGTCTTTGGAGGGGGGTCATTATTCTGACACATTATTGTATTATTCCATATACTTATCTTCAAAATATTTAATATTTTGTCATATTTAAAATACAAAATATTAAAAAACCCAAACCCAATGTCCACTTTAGTGTACAGATGAAAGGAGGATATATATTCATAGAATGAATTCTATGTGCTCATTAAAAGTCATAATCTAGGAAAATACATAATAACATGGTTCATTAGAAGTAGTGGGGGGGGGATCAAGTCTACAAAAGAATATGTACAAGATGATATATAAAACCCAAACTCCCAACAAACCTATATGCAAGTAAATAAAAAATGTTTGGAAGGTTATAGGTTAAATTGTCAAAAGTGTTTAATTTTCTTCATTTTTTTCTGCATTTCCCAAAATGTGTGAAATAAAAGGTGATGGAGAATGTTATCTAGGACATTCTTCTGGTCAAGCATTTCCCTGGTTTCCTAGCTTTTATTATTTTTTAAAAATTAAGATCTAATGTATTATTTGTTTCAGGGGTGCAGGTCTGTGATTCATCAGTCTTACACAATTCACAGGGCTCACCATAGCACATACCCTCCCCAGGGTCCATCATCACCCAGCCTCTCCATCTCTCCCATTCCCCTCCATTCCAGCAAATCTCAGTTTGTTTTCTGAGATTAAGAGTCTCTTACGCTTTGTCTAAAGGTGTTATTTATTTATTTGTCAGAGAGAGCCTGGTTTCCTAGCCTTTGATCATATTCCCTCACACCCATCCCTCAAGCTCGTCCTCATCAAAAATATTTTCAAGTGTGGCTCTCCGTGCCTTTTTTTTCAGGTCAGAGTTGTCCGCTCTGTAAAGTATAATTCTCAGAGGCATGAAGGAGTCGAGCGGTGAACTAAGCTCGGTAGCGAATCCGGTGCTTAAAAACTTTCTCAGGGCGATGCAAACCCAAGGCAGAGCCGCCTTCCCCGAACTTAACCGGTCCCTTGAAAGCTGGATGTACAAGTATACAAAACTTTCATAATTTCGCGGACACGGATTAATAGTTTTGATTAATGCTACAATTTCAACAAACGAGCGGACACCTGCGGCTCCGCAGAACCGTCGCAGAGCTGGGGGTCCGCCGGCCGGGACCGTGGAGGGACCGCCCGACTGGGCCCCCCGGGTTCCGCTACGCCGCCGGGTTGGGGTGGCCAAGGGCAATCCGTTCTCCGCAACCTAAGCCCCAGGCGGCTTCCCAGGCCGGCCACACCGCCTAAGCCTCGCCCCGGGCACCACTTGTCCGAGGCAGAGCCCAGGGGCCAGCGGCCCTCTCCCGGGAGCCCCGGAGCCGCGCGCGGTCCAAGCTTTCGTAACTACGCGACCCCCATGTACCCCCGTGGCCGGGAATCTCCGGCCCCGGCCGAGGCTGACCCCACCACCGAGAGGAGCGCCTAGAGCGGACGGGCCCGCCCGCCCCGCCTCCTCCATCCCGGAAGTTGATGCCGCTCTCCAGATCGCGTGCTGCTCGCTAGAGGTGTCGCCTTAGAGATCTGGACTGGCCGGGATTGCGAAAGGTTCAACATGCCTGTGAGTTGTTTACTTTCTGGCTTTCCGTTTGTGTCGGGCTTCTGTGTCGGGAGGGTCCCGGGGGTGGGTTAGCCCGGCGCCTCGGCGGGCCGGGGGAGAGGTCTCTGTCGAACACGGCTCGGTAGCTACGAGCCGCGCAGCTCCTCCGCGCCTGGCGGACTTGTTGGGACTTGCCCGGGCAGCGCGGCGTGTCGGGCCCTATTCTGGGCGTGGAGCGGAGAGGACCCGGGGCCGCCCTGGGCTCAAGTCTGGACTCAGTGACTAGGAGGGGGCAGCTCCTCGGGTGACACCCAGAATATCAATTTGGGGTTTTGGTGGGCGCCCGTGAGACTGCAGTCTTTGGAGTCTTTTTGCTTTTCTTGCGCTGGTTGGTTCTCGCCCCCTCTCGGAAGCGGTTTTCGGCTGGTTTCCTTTTTAAAAAACTGTTTTCGCAGTTGCCTGGCATGTTAACTCCGTCAGGGCAGTCACGCTTCAGCCACGCAGAGTTCCTGTCAGATCAGATGTTGAACCCCGGGGGCAGGGGGCAGAAATCACCCCAGCGCTGGCACTCTCGGGTCTGCCTCAGCGATTTCTGCCCTCGGCTGGCGCAGGGCTGGGGTCAAGTTCTTAGCACCACAGTGTGTTTATCGGAGACTAGTACTCCGCTGAATAAAGAAGAGCGGGATTAACCGTACCATATGCTGCTTGATCGTCATAGAGTTCCTTTACCGGGACTTGGAGAACACGAGCATTGTAAAAAGTCCTGATTAAAGTTGCTGAACAGGCTGAATAAATAACATCTGGCGTGTTGCATCTGCCGAGTGTGACTGGTATTCCTTGTTTTGCATGTATCTTTCACATACGGTTAAATCGGCCAGAACTGTGGATTCCTTCTAGCGATAATAATATGCTTTTTTATTCAGTTGGCTAGGGATTTACTACACCCGTCCTTGGAAGAGGAGAAGAAAAAACATAAAAAGAAACGGCTAGTGCAAAGCCCAAATTCCTATTTTATGGATGTAAAATGCCCAGGTAAAATTTCAGATCTTAATTCCTTTCCCAAGGAAAATTTCTAAAGGGATTGGTAGTGTGGTGTGTTATGTTTAGATAGCTACAAGTGTTAGGACTTTGTGTTGAGTAGAAGTGGGATCACAGAATTGGAAATGTCAAAAGGGACATTTTCCTAAGGAACTACCCAAACCATTGTAGAAACTTCGTGGGTGGGAGGGGGTGGTGGTTGAGACTCCAAAGGGGAGGTGACATTCGACTTACTAAGTCATTAAACTGTTCTGATCATCAGTTTTTTCATGATGCGGTGAAAAGTATGTTGATGCTTTACTGTTAAGCTGTGCTGCCCAGTGTGTGGCCATTAGCTGTATGTAGCTACTGAGCACTTGAAATGTGGCTTGTCCCAGTGGGAAATACTTTTTAAGTATAAAATATACACTGGATTTTTAATACCAATTTTTAATATCACACACATAAAAACCATATTGCTTACATGCTGAAATGGTAATAATACTTTGGAAATACTGAGTTCAATAAAATACATTATTAACTTTACCTGTTGGCTCTTTTAAAACTTTTTTCTTAATGTGATGACTGGAAAAGTTTAAGTTAAATATGTGGCTTGCTATTGCACAGCACTCAAGTTCTTCATCTTTTACAAGGTCTTTGCTAGAACTCTGGTGAACAATAGGATTTATTTTCTTCTGCTTCTCACTTTTAACATTGCCCTTTTTCTAGGTTGCTACAAGATTACCACGGTTTTCAGCCATGCTCAGACGGTGGTTCTTTGTGTAGGCTGTTCAACAGTGCTGTGCCAGCCAACGGGAGGAAAGGCCAGACTCACAGAGGGTATTCATTTGGCATTTTCTAACCCAGTGCTGATGTTTTATTATTATAAATATCTGCCTTTTTTTTTTTTTTAATTTATTTGTCAGAGAGAGAGCGAGCGAGAGTGAGCACAGGCAGATAGAGTGGAAGGCAGAGTCAGAGGGAGAAGCAGGCTCCCCGCGGAGCAAGGAGCCCGATGCGGGACTCGATCCCAGGACGCTGGGATCATGACCTGAGCCGAAGGCAGCTGCTTAACCAACTGAGCCACCCAGGCGTCCCTAAATATCTGCCTTTATTAAAAGCCAGTTTAAAAGAAATCTTAAATTCATTAGTACCATTAGTTGTATGCTTTCAGTAAAGAGTGCTCTGCTCAGATGGGTAAGTTTATGCCTTTAATTTCGCAAAGCATTGAACTTGTTTTTCTTAGTTTGGAACACCTAATTCTCTATAGTTATTTAGTTTGCTTAATTTGGAATATTAAATGTAAGCCCAAATGGAGCAAAAGAATAAGTACATACAATAGGACATAATGGATTTTCAAACCCATAAATTTTTAAATTTTTAGTTTTTGTTTTTTTAAGATTTTATTTATTTATTTGACAGAGAGAGATCACAATTAGGCAGAGAGGCAGAGAGAGACGGGGGAAGCAGGCTCCCTGCTGAGCAGAGAGCCCAATGTGGGACCCTGGGATCATGACCTGAGCTGAAAGCAGAGGCTTTAACCCACTGAGCCACCCAGGCGCCCCCAAACCCATAAATTTTTAAAATTCTCTTGTAAATATTTTGCTTTATATGTATTTCACACATTTGGCTAAAGAGTTTTTATCATTGCTAGCTAGGCAACAGATAACTAAGGTATCAATCAAAATGCCAGCAGTTTGATTTGTCAGAGCATCTACTTAATTGTTAAATAAAATTCCCATTTTATTTATTTTTTAAAAAGATTTTATTTTTAAGTAATCTCTACACTCAATGCGAGGCTCAAACTTAATACCCCAAGATCAGGAGTCACATGCTCTACGGACTGAGCCAGCTAGGTGCCTCTAAAAATCCCATTTTAATTCCTCTTTCACTTTTGTGCATTAAGAAAAAAATAGTAATTATGTATATTGTTTTCCATAGTAGTACTTATAGATTTATAATGATTCATAATGATACTTGAAGTTTGCTTGTGAATTTTAGGGGTGTTGTAAATTCCATGTTCTCACCAGAAGAGTTATAAGTAGATTTGGCAGTGAATCCAAGATCTGTTTTGTGTGTCCTGGTGAGATGTAAGTACAGAGTTGGCATATGATATTTAAGTGCAGCATTGCTCTCAAAAGCATACTTGCAAGATGTTTTCAGCCTTTGTGTCTTGGAGTTTTGTGCCCATGGATGACTAATAGGGTATTATTGTTTTCCTAATAGATTTGAAGAGAATTCTAATCAAAATCAGTTTCTTAGGAAAGTAATTCAGAATAATTCCTAAAAATTAAGATTACATTTCCTGACAGCTTGCATTAAAGTTTTAACTGTTGAATTTAGGCTCATGGTTTATAGACTCTAATACAGCGTTTGAGAAGCAGGAATAACAGTTATAGTCACATCAGAATAAATTCAAATATACAAGACTTATTATAGTAAATTTCTGGCATAAAAGGATAAATAACCTGTATGTGAATATTGTTCTAATATTCCTAAAACTTCGTTTTGTTTTTTTACCGAAAACATACTTTTTGTCATTAAAACTATAGCAGAGATGGTGTACACTTGTGTTTAACATGTTCTCATGATTCCTTTGCAGGGTGTTCATTTAGAAGAAAGCAACACTAATGATCCACACAACCTCTTGAATTTGTGTTCTATCGCAGAAAGCCTTATCAGTTCAGTAATTCCAGTTAATCTACCAAGATATGTAATTACGTTTAATTTTGTAAGGTTTACAACAGTGATCTCCTATTTTGGTGTCAGTTTTTCAATAAAGTTTTGATTATGGGCAAATTCCCCTTTTTATCTTTAGTGTGTGTGAATATGCTATATGTTTATATATACTGTGTCTGTGGATTCGTTATAAGCATTTAAAAAAGTGTATTCTGATCTGTCTCAGGAGTAGAAACTATAAATATTTGATTATCAGACCTTTTCCAAATTGCTGTGAATGGGTTAAATAATTAAAAAATGGAAAGAAGTCCATTATTTGGTAATTCTAAATACAGTTTTGCCATTGTAACTATGGAAACACATGTCCAGAAGTACATATTTAATGCAGTTAACAATCAGTATAATTACACAGTAATTACAGTGTAATGCCTTGGATTTATGTGGCCTTAACATATTGCATAATTTAGTAGATAACTGCAGCTGGGGTCTGAATGGTAGGAAGCACCTTTTGGGGTAGGCAACTTGAGAGGAGGCATTGGGAGTAGCCAGGATATACTGGCTCAGAATGGCAGATGACATGGAATTCTCTGGTCCAGACACATGAGCACTCCTGACTACAGATGTGTGTTGAGTGGCTCTGGTGTACTTGTTTTTTATCACAGCAATGTCCCCAAACCCAGCTTCACAAAGATATGACATCATCAAAAGGAACGTGGTACCATGTAATGTAACAGAACTACCTGGGACTGGAATTAGGCATCCTATACAAAAGGTATCAAGTATCAGTGTTTTTGCTATGGTGCCCCAACTCACTTTAGCTTGCATAGTTTAGGAACCTTGGCCCCAAGAAGAACCAGTGGGGATGGCAGGCTATGGATATGGAAAGGAGCAAAACCTATGATAACTAACTTAGAGGGCAAATAACCTGAAAATTTCCCCGTTGGCCTAGAGCCCAATGCGGGGCTCAATCCCAGGACCCTGAGATCATGACCTGAGCCAAAGGCAGAGGCCCTAACCCACTGAGCCACCCAGGCGCCCCTGTAAACATCTTTTTAAAGGAAAACTTCTATGTCTATAAGTAGAAAATCCGGTTACATAAAGATAACTGAAAATGAAAATGGAATTCTTGGCTTCTGGCCTGATCAGATGACAAATGGTTTTCTTACCTGGTGTTCCTGGAAATCATCAGTAAAGATTCTTCTTGTTCTTGATCTTGTTCTTATTCCTGCTCTTGCTCTTATTCATATAATGTAGGTGTCATAAAATTCAACCTTTTACAATGTAAAATGCAGTGATTTTTAGTATATTCACAGGTTGTGTAAACCATCACTACTGTTATCCCAGACAGTTTTCATTACTTCATAAGGAAACTCCATATTCATTAGCATTCTCTCCCCTTTCCTCTTCCCAGCTCCTAGCAACCAATAATAGGCTTTCTGTCTCCATCAGTTTGCCTATTCTGGACATTTTATGTAAATGGGGTCATGTAATATGTGTCCTTTTGTGTCTGGCTTCTTTGACTTAGCATAATATTTAAGATGGCCATCACACTTCATTCCTTTTTATGACTGAATAATATCTGTCATAAGAATATACATTTTATTTACCCATCAGTTGATGGACAGTGAGTTTTCACTTTCTGGCTACTTCAAACATGTATGTACACTTTTTTCTTAACTTTTTAAAAATTTATTTGACACACAGATCACAAGTAGGCAGAGAGAGAGAGAGAGAGAAGGGGAAACAGACACCCTGCTGAGCAGAGAGCCTGATGTGGGGCTCAATCCCAGGGCCCTGAGATCATGACCTGAGCTGAAGGCAGAGTCTTAATCCACTGAGCCAGCCAGGCACCCCCCAAACACTTTTTTATGTAGACATTTTAAATTCTCTTGGGTAATACACCTAGAAGTAGAATTGCGAGGTTATAATAATCCTGTGTTTAACTTTTTGAGGAATTGCCTATTTTCCAAAGAGGCTGCACCATCTTACATTCTGACTAGTAATACACAAGGGTTACAATTTTTCCACTTCGTCACCAACAGTTTATTTTATTTTATTTTATTTATTTGACAGACAGAGGTCACAAGTAGGCAGAGAGAGAGGGAGAAGTAGGCTTCCTGCTGAGCAGAGAGCCCGATGTGGGGTTCGATCCCAGGACCCTGAAATCACGACCCGAGCGGAAGATAGAGGTTTAACCCACTGAGCCACCCAGGTGCCCCTCTACCAACATTTGGTCTTGTCAGTCTTTTGGATCATAGCCATTTTGGTATGGGTGAAGAGCTATTTCACTTTGATTTTGATTTTCCTTTCCCTGATGATTAATTATGTTGATTATCTTTTTATGTGTTTACTGGCTATTCATATTTCTTCTCTGGAGAAATGTCTACTCAGATCCTTTGCCCATTTTTAATAGGGTTGGGTTTTATTGAATCATAAGAATTCTTACATATTCAAAAAAAGAATTATTATATATTCTAGATACAACACATATATATGATTTTTCTCTTTTTTTAAGTCCAAAATGGCTAAAAATCAAGGTGTTGGTGTGGCTATGCTCCTTCTGGGGGCTCTAGGAGAAGATCTATTTCCTTTCTTTCTCAGTTTATAGAAGCTGCCTGCATCCCTTGGTCTGTGGACTACATCGTCCTACCTGTAGTGTCTTGTGTCTTCACATCTCTTCTGACTCTATCTTCCTCCTATTATTTTTTTTAAAAGATTTACTTATTTTTGAGAGAGAGATTGCACGTGTGAGCAGGGGGAGGGGCAGGAGAAGAGGGCGAGAAATCCTTCAGACTCCCCACTCAGCACAGAGCCTGACCTGGGGGTCAACCCCAGGACCTTGAGATCACGACCTGAGCCAAAATACAGTCAGATGCCCAACCAACTAAGCCACCCAGGTACCCCTACTTTCCTCTTACAAGGATGCTTGTGATTACATTGGGCTTACCCAGAAAATCCAGGACAATCTCCCTATCCAGGATCTTCACTTTAATGACATCTGCAGTGTTCCTTTTGCTAAGTAAGGTAACCTATTCACAGGTTCTGGGAATTAGGACATCTGTAGGGGGCCACTGTTCTGCCTATCACAGAAAACCAAATTTTAAAATGCTATCCCAGATTTGAAAACAGAGATTCTGAAAATATGAGGTTATTCATTCTTTAATCCATTCCAATGGTAATGGTTGTATGACCTCCAGCAAGATAAGAATAATTTCTACTTGGGCGCCTGGGTAGCTCAGTTGGTTAAGTGACTGCCTTCGGCTCAGGTCATGACTCTAGAGTCCCAGGATTGAATCTGCTTCGGGCTCCCGCTGGGCAGGGAGTCTACTTCTCCCTCTGACCTTCCGCTTCTTGTTCTCTCTCTCCCTCTCAAATAAATAAATAAAATCATAAAGAATAACTTCTACTTAATATGGTTGTTTTGAAGATAAAATTAGATAATATACAAAGTGCTTAGCACAATGTGTAACACATAATAAGCACTTTGTTAATAACATTTTTTTAAATAAAAAAGGATACCATTAAAAATCAAGTACTTCAAAGTTCTCTTTTTCTCTCCCAAATTATTTACCCATCTCGCTACCACACAATTATTTTATAAAAGAGATTTTACTTTTAAGTAGTTTCTACACTCAACATGGGGTTCAAGCTCACATCACTGAGACCAAGAGTCACACACTCTACCAAGTGAGCCAACCAGATACTTGTGAGCACCGTTACGTTAACTACTGCTACAAAGCAAGCCACCCCCAGATTTAATGACTTAAACTAATGGTGATTTATTTTTTCTCATGATTCTGTGGGTTGGTTTCACTTGGGCTCACTCAAGCAGCCGCATTGAGCAAGAGGCTTACTGGACTGTAAGGTCTACACGGCTTTAGTCACAGGTCTGGCAGTGGGTGCTGGCTGTCAGCTAGGGCATCTCGGTTCTCCTTTGTGTGGCCTCCCATGCCCCAGTAAACTAATCTGGCTTTTTTTTTTTTTTTTTTTAAACAAGGTTTTGGGGCAGTATTCTCAGGGGAGAAGCTGGAAGGGCTCTTAAAGACTACGTCTAGAACTTACACAACATTATTTCCACCACATTCTATAGGTCAAAGCAAGTCACAAGGCCAGCCTAGATTGAAGAGAGTAGAGAAATAGATTCCATCTTTGGCTTGGAAGAAAGGTAAAAGCACATTACAAAGGAGTACACACAATGGAACAAGGGGAATTTATGGCCATTGGAAAACTACCACACTTTGGGAGTACTTCGAGGTTACTCATTTCCTGGTCCATTAACATGTCCACAATAAATACTTAAAGAAATGCTGTATTCATTTCCCCTATTCCAGATGAGCACAGAATATAGGTGGGAAATCTACATTAGAAGAAATCAAAATGGCTAATGAGCATATGAAAACAGTCTAACTTTACCAATAGGTAAATGCAAGTAGAAACAATCAGGTACCATTTCCCATTCACCGTATAGTCCAAAATTATAAGTTACTGTTGGCATACAACAACAGAATTATGTTCAACCACAAAAAATTGTCCCTACTCAAATATTTTTGACCTAAAAAAACAATTTCATATGGTTCAACCAAAAAAAGGATGTTCCTTACAGCAATGCCTATTAAAAAAAATTGTCAATAAGAAAACGGTATGAAATAGTCATAAACGTAGTATTTTATAGCAGCTAAAATACACTGACCAGACCACAAAATAATGTTAAACTTAAAAAGGGAATGTAGAAAGCATGTATACTATGATGCTATTTGTATGGCTGTAAATAATACAAATTAATACTATTATTAGATATGGATACATACATGGCTATGAGAGAATTAAACAGGGAATTGGAAGGGTATATGCCAACTCCTGATAGCCGCTGCCTAAAAGGCAAAAGGGACTGGAACTTTGGGTGGCAGTGAAAGGGGTCTTAAGCTTTATCTTTTATGTTATATTTATTATTTTTTAATGAAGAAATGTAACTAAATGTTAACATTTTAGGGTATTGAGACTATATTGAGCATCTGCCATGTGAATCTTTTGTGCTTTCTGGCATTTTCTTTTTAATTTCACAAAATAAAAGAACAGTCTGATACAGGGAGGTAAAGCAAATCATTTGTAGCTAATGACAGCCTTGGCAACTTGTAAATTACAGGGGTAAAAAAACAAAACAAAACAACCCCCCCCCCAAAAATCCAAACACAAGAAACTTGTGCCACGTTCTTTCCCCTAATATTAAGGATCAGCCACATCGAGATACTACTTTGAGAGATATGTGAATTTATCAGTACAATTTCTCACAATATTAAGTGAGAAAAGAAGTTATCACGGCAGAAATACCTGAAACGGGAATTCCTAATCTAGGGTCTGTAAATCCCTGACATTTGCATATCATCTTATTTTCTGAAAAAGTTCCCATCTCTTCTCAGAGCTTCAAGAATCCTAAAAAAGATGAAAAACAATGAAGGCAAGTGCCTTGTTCATAATACACATTCACTAAATTCATGGGGATCTTCACACTCTGTGGACTCTCCCACACCTATAATTTAGTCACAGTGCACTTCTCCCCAACACCTAGATCATGCTCTTGCCTCATCCTTTTCTCCCAATTTAAAGATCCCCTCTCTGGAGCTTCCAAGTAGTTCACTCTGTGGTCTACATAAAAGTTCAAAGCTTATACTGATATCACATGATCAAATTAGAACCATGGTTCTTTCACTATCAGAAACATTTTTATTTTTAGTCAAAACATATTTTAAAATTTAAATATTAAATTTAATCTAATAAATTAAAGGGAGGAATGACCTTTTTATGTTTATAAAAAATGGCACAGATGAGGGGTGCCTGGGTGGTTCAGTGGGTTGAGGCCTCTGCCTTTGGCTAAGGTCATGATCTCAGGGTTCTGGGATCAAGCCCTGCATCAGGCTCTCTGCTCAGTGGGGAGCCTGCTTCCTCCTCTCTCTCTTTCTCTCTCTCTGCCTGCCTCTCCACTACTTGAGATCTCTGTCAAATAAATAAATAAAATCTTTAATAAAAAAAATGGCACAGATAGAAAACTTTGACAAATACAAATAGAAGACATAGAGATCAGAAGCCAGAAAGAAATCAGAGGAGATGAAGCAGATCTGTTTTAGGGAGCTGCTTTCTCTACACTTCAACCAACTCAGAATTGCCCATCCATCTACCTTTATAGATCAAAGCAGAAAGTGAAGAACAGGTTTAGGGTTCATAAATATAGAAAACCCCTCCTTTAGTAGAGTGTAGGAAAACTTTGGTTTCTTCTTGAATTTTCCTGAATTCAGTGTAATCTCCACTACACTCATCCAAGGCTGTTACAACAAAATTTCCTCAGATGTCAACACTCTAGCAAGCCATCTGTGGAGCCAGTCTCATACACTGAATCAGCGCAGGTCTGTGTGATCACGAGAATTTCGTGTAAGTGATGGTGTATGACTTTCAAGGCTAACTTACAGAAGACATTGTGATATTTGCCTTGTTCTCTCTTCAATTACTCAATTTGGAGGAAGTTATAGGACAGTCATTAAGTCAGCAATGGAGGCCTCTTACCTATAGCCCTTGGGTGAACCATATTAAAATAAGATCTTCCAGCCTTTAGATGACTGACACTCTGTCTGCAAATCTTGGAGAGACCTTGAGTTAGAGCAATTCAGCTAAGCTGCTTCCAAACTTATGAAACACAGAAATTGTGAGATGGGATAATTTGTTACACAATAGATTACTGATGCACACTATACCAAATGAAAGAAGCCAGACACAAAGGGCCACATATTGTAGGATTCTGTTGATACAAAATGTCCATAATAGGCAAATCCAAAGATACAGAAAGTAGGCTGGTGGTTTCCAGAGTCTTGAAGGAGAAAGGCACAGGAAGCAAGACTAATGGGTAGAATATTGGTTTTTTTGGAATGGATATACACCTTGTGGCTATACTAAAAACTACTGAGTTGTACACTTTAAGGTATATGAGTTTGGAATTATATCTGAAATATGCATTTTTTACATTACAGATTTGTTACCTGGAAGTAGAGTGAGGTTCTAACCAAAACCTAAAATATGGGAGTGATTTTGGAACAGAGCAGTGGTTAGAAGTTGGAGTGAAGTCTTTTGAAGTCTTACTGAAAGCCCCAGGAGCCTTGAAGAAACTGTTCAGAAGTATGATGGCCTTTCCAGAGGCTGCAGGTGTGGACTTAAATGAGAGTAAGGAAGATCTTACTGGAAATTGGAGGAAAAGGAATTTTGTAGTGTTAGAAAGTTTAGCAACACTGTTGCCTGCAGGGACAGGAAAAGTAAAACTTGTGCCCAATGAACTGGGTGATCCAGCTGAGATGTCCAGTGTTGAATGTGTCTCCTAGCTTCTTCCTACTGCTTATATCAAAATACATGAGAGATATAAGCTAAAGGAAGGACTACTAGACAAAAAGAATACTGGATGGTTTAGAAAATTCCCAGAATCTCTGGATGGTGAATGAAACCAAAATGGCTTCAGGGCAAAGATAAAATTGAGGGCACTTCCAGGAAAACATTTTCTAAAATGAAGCTGAAGGGGTGCTTGGGTGGCACAGTTGGTTAAACATCTGACTCAGGTCATGATCTCAGGGTGGTGAGATCAGCCCCACGTTGGGCTCCAAGCTCAGTGAGGAGGCTGCTTAAGTTTCTCTCTCCCAATGCCCTTCCCTGCACTCACACATGCTTGCTTTCTATAAAATAAATAAATATTAAAAAAATTTAAATGAAACCAAGGGTCTGACTAAAATCATTTGACTGCTGAAAAGAACCAAGATGATATCTCAGAGAGCTATATAAACAACAGGGTTTATTAGAAACAACATTTTTTCTCCAATTGTCCCAGCAGAATCCTAAGTTACAGAAGGGCCTTCTTTGAAGACATTTGGTGGTATGCCTTTTGTTTACTAACATGGCCCCCAATATCTGTAGAATACTTACCAAGTTTAAACAAATTGTATGGGCAGGAACACTACTCAAACTGAAAGGAGAGACAGAATACAAAAGAGGCCTTTGAACCTCCAAATTTATATAAGCAGAAAGCAGGCTGGGAAAACCACTCAGCTACAAACACCTGCTACCTTTCATGAAAAAATAATAAGTCAGAGGGTAGAACTGTGAGCCGGAGAATATAGCCCAAGAGCCAAGAATTATCCCCAGGCCCTGAGTACCAACCAAGGAGCTGCCAACCTGTGTTTGGTTGGATTTCAGAATTGCAAGAATGTGTCTTCCATTTCCCCCCATAGGGTCCATAGCAGTAACTGCATTATGTTGTGCCATTGTATGCTGCCTGCTGTATATTGCCCATGTGGGAGCAGGTAACTTGTCTTTAGTTCACAGGTCTTCAGATAAAGAGGAACTATACTTATGGAACTACCCCCAGGAACTTCATCTACACCTAGACTTCCGTGATAGTTTTGAGCTGATACTATAATGGAATGAAATTTCTGGAAAACTTGGGAGGAGGTAGGAAGGACATTAATCACTAGGGACCAGAGGTCAGACCATGGTAGATGACCCCCAATGATCCCCACCTCCTGATATTCATACCCAGTGTAATCCCTCCAAGATTGTTATCAGGGTTGGTCTGTGAAAGCTAGAGAATACAGCAAATGTGATGGTATGTAATCTCTGAGGCTAGGTTATCAAAAACATTGGCTTCTGCCTGGCTCATGGCTCTCCTTCCTGGCCTCCCTCCCTTTCTCAATGTCTCTTGAATCACTTGCTCTGGGAAAAGCCAATTAACGTGACACTGAGGTACTGAAGCAGTCCTACAGATAGGCCCACATGGAGGGAAACTGAGACCTCTTGCTACTCACAAGCCAGAGGACTGATACTTGCCACCAGTCAAGTGAGTAAGCCACTTTAGAAGCATGTCCTCCAGCCTCAGAGAAGCCTTTAGATGATCACAACATCTTGTCTGCAACTTCATTAGAGAATGGTATCAGATTCACCTAGTCAAGCTACTGAGCCTTGGAAACCACGAGGTAATTTTTTGTTCTTTGAAGCTGCAATACATAACTAATATACATTTCTCATTAACTTGTTTCTGCTGTCATATTAAAATAGTAATATTTAAAGTTCCCTGTTGAATGAGATTTTCTTAATATTACACATTCAAAAAATCTCTTTTTATCAGAATATTTTATTTCAAGAATTAACACTTTTTTTGAAAAGTAAAAATAATATAGTTACTTCCCTGAGTATAAAGAACTAATCCTACAATAAAAGACAATTACAAAATTAAGCAATTAGAAGTACATAATTCTCTGCATTCAATTATACTCTATTACAAATCTATTTTTAAAAATCTCATGTATTTTGGGATTTGAATGTTTCGAACAACAGCAAGAACAAGAACAAAACAGCTCCTTTTGCACCTGTTAAGATACGTCAGCTCTGTCTTTATCAAATTCCAGAGCAATCTTTAAAGCAGTGCTATTGAGGCCAACAGACTGCATGTTACATATGATAGAAACGACTATTCCTCTTGGGGGAACCTTATTATTTATAGGTTCCGCATCCAGTTCTTCGGGAAGGACCAGCAGGACACTGCTGGCGCCTACCGCACCTCCGGTGTGTGAGGCGTAATGCCGCTGCTTTCTACAGGAACCGTATGTTTGCTTCTTTTCCACAACGCCCCATGCCATTGCGTATTTACCCTCTTTATCCCAGGACATCTCTGTGTTAGGGACTGGCGTCCAAATCATAACCATTGTTTCTGGCTTGAGATATCCAGGTAAAAGATTTTCATGGGAGTTCTTAAAGAGCCCGACTTGGTAACCATACAGCATTGCATTCCCAAATTTCAGAAGGTCACCCACTGTAGACAGAAATCCACCACCAGCCCATTTATAGGAGTTATCCACGTATGGTGTGTTGACAAGACGTCTCTTTTTATTGTAAACATAAAATCTAAAATGAGATAAGAATGGTCATTAAAAACTTAATAGTCTATTATGAACTTTACATATGAGGACGAATAGGAAGATATGTACATGAGACAGGTTGTTTCAATGTACTGATCATACATTCTGAGAAAATATTCATTTCAGTCTGATTCAGATTCTAATAAAACATCGATAATTGAGTAATTAAAGTATAGAAAGCGGTTGTTGTTTTTTTATCTACTGGCATGGCTTGCCCATTTTGAGTGTATCAAACTTTCAATCCCTATAAAAATGAATTAATATTACATATGATACATTTGCCTGGTGCATATGCGGAAACACTACTGTCTGGTAGATATTTATAGTCCTTGGGCTCAGTGAGTCATATGTTGCATGTGAGTTTTATAACGAAAAGAGTACACACTGAGACACTTAAGATTAATATTTGTAAGGACACTATACCTCCTGGTTAAAAATGCCATAGGAATACGATGTGTCATGATGTGACGTGGGACTTTCTTGGTGTACTGAGAGAAGCTGGAGCTTGCAAACCTGTTTGAACCGCAGCATACCCTTTCTAGCTAGTAAAATATGCTGGTTTTATCTGATTAACACTTGAAAATTCTTACTCCGACTCCGTGCCAGACATTGTTCTAAGAACTGTATCAGTATGAACTAATGTATTCTTGTAACAAGGTTCACAGGTAGGTACCACTATAATTCCTATTTCACAGATAGAAAACTGAGGCACAGACAGTAGAAATAACTTGTCCCAGACTACACAGCTTGTAAGTGGCAGACCTGGATTTGAACCCAGGTGGTCTGCTGCCTCTCTGCTTCCACATCCTAATTTGGGAAGCGGTGACAAAAATATTTTCTTTGCAGAGATGGGAAAACATGTATCAATCACGTTACATATTTCTGGTAGCTACCTAATAAAGGACAGCTGTTACTTACTCATGCATTCGACAATTACTGGTAGAGCACTTCCTGTGTGGGAGGCACTGCTTGAAATGCTGGAATAAAGTGTTAAACAAGAGAGACAAACTGCCTGACTTCATAAGGTTTCTATTCTAGTATTATGTAAATGAAATGAAATTACAAAATAATTAAACCAAAAATGAAATGTAGCTTAAGAGAATCCTTTCTTTCAAGATTCTTAATAAAATGTGTCCTGAGGTTTTCAGAGTGCTGTCTCATCCGTAAGGATCTTCATCTTCATCCCACCATGGCTGTTCGTAAGCACTGTCAGACTGAATCTCACCATCACTTTCACCCACTGTATGGGTAAGGTCTCAAACTCAGACATTTCTTCCTAGAACTAAGGTTATCCAATCCAGCCAACTCTCCAACTGAGCCTGCTCTGTGCCCTCATTGTGACCCCCATCTATTCCCCTTAACTCTTCCCAATTTCCTAGGTCTTCTAGTTCCTAATTTCACTGAACTTTCTGTTCTAGCCTGAACAGTTTCAGCTGTGGTCTCACTAGCATCTTTGGGTTCCCCACTCTTCCAACCCAACCTGACAGAACACCAATCTGCCAATCCTGAATAAATCTACGTACCCCTTTCTTTGGTTCTTTATCTGGGGAGAAAAGCTGCAGATATTCACATCACAAAGCTGACTGGTATCGATTCACACTTGGTAAGGGTCTTCACTGCTGCTACCAAATCTCATTCTTTTCCTGGTTATTCCTCACAACAGCTAGTCCCAATCTCTTCCAGTCCTCAGCCCCACCTCTGGCCAGCCGGCAGACGACTATATCCTTTGTTTTACTGTGAAGATTCCAGAGTACTTTAGACAACTTAGATGGCCTCAAACTCCCATCTTTACCTTAAAATGCATTTATGGGGGTGCCTAGGTGGCTCAGTGGGTTGGGCCTCTGCCTTTGGCTCAGTTCATGATCTCAGGGTCCTGGGATCTAGCCCTGCATCAGGCTCTCTGCACAGTGGGGAGCCTGCTTCCTACTCTCTCTCTCTGCCTGCCTCTCTGCCTACTTGTGATCTCAGTCTGTCGAATAAATAAAGAAAAATCTTTAAAGAAAAAAATAAAATGCATTTACATTATCATGCATTCTTTTTTCCTTCTCTCCAGTCACTTAAGAAAATTTCCCATTGTTTTTATGACTAATTCTACTACCTGAATCCCTGACTGCCTTTTTGCCTGAACAACCTTGTTTCGCCAGTTATACTTCATAGATTATTTTATCTCCTTCCAGTCCATTCTCCATGTGGAAGCCTGATATTTTGTCTTACCCTTCTTCCATCTGTTTGAAACCTTCCAATGATTACCAGTGTAATTACAAAACCTGAACTTCTTATGATGGCCTACAATACAATCAACAGTCCTCAACAGAAGCAGTGCCAACTCTTTAAGGGAAATTTTTGGAGGCCTTTTTTTTAGATGTCACAATTACTAGAAAGCTCTTACTAACATTTAGTGGGCAGGGGGCTCAAGGGTCCTAATGTCTTACGACGTGTGGAAAAGTCCCACACAGTAGTGTATATTCTCCCTTATGGTGGAAGACCTTCAATTATCCTACCGGTAATCATTTAAGTAAAGATTCTGTTTATAATGAGCTGAGATTAGAATCCTCTCCATTTTATTTATAAACACAAAGTAGTCTTTGGACATTTTTATTCTACATTAACTTTCTTGAAAGTAACCATGGTGAAAACCGAAGAAAGACTGCACTGGATTTCGCTCACAGCTTTAGCCAGAGGTAGCCACCAAAGGCACCAATATGACACACCTATATTGGTCTGCATTTACAGTTGTTACATTTATGATCCTTTTATGTGTTAGGTTGTATCTGACTTTATCATGTCTTCTAATGTTGTGAGTAAACCTTATATATCAAAATATCTATAATTATAAATTATAATTTTTATTTATTTTACATATTTAAAAAAATGGCTTTATTTATTTATTTTACAGAGAAAGTAAGATACAGAGACAGAACATGAGCAGGAGGCAAAGGTAGGAGGAGAAGCAGACTCCCTGCTAAGCAGGGAATAGGGCTCGATTCCAGGACCTGCGATCATGACCTGAGCTGAAGGTAGACGCTTAACTGACTGAGCTACCCTGATGCCCCTTATTTTTTATTTTAGTTAAAATAAAATGGGTTAAGTGGGTTAAGCCGCTGCCTTCGGCTCAGGTCATGATCTCAGGGTCCTGGGATCGAGTCCCAAATCAGGCTCTCTGCTCAGCAGGGAGCCTGCTTCCTCCTCTCTCTCTCTCTCTGCCTGCCTCTCTGCCTACTTGTGATCTCTCTCTGTCAAATAAATAAATAAAATCTTAAAAAAAAAAAAAGAGTAGTGAGTATATGGGGGCGCCTGGGTGGCTTAGTCGTTGAGCATTGGCCTTTGGCTCAGGTCATTATCCCAGGGTCCTGGGATCGAGCCCCACATCAGGCTTCCTGCTCAGTGGGAAGCCTACTGTTCCCTCTCCTACACCCCCTGCTTGTGTTCCCTGTCAAATAAAATCTCTAAAAAAGAAAAAAAAAGGAGTAGTGAGTATAGGTTATAGATCATATAACCAAATAGATCATTTCAGGAAACTAAAGGAGGTATAAAATACTTGTTCAAATAAGGGGGGGGGGATGTCTAATGGCATTGAAAGTTACTGTCCAATGCAATTTAGCCCCTACTTACTTCCATGTTCTCATCACTTACAACATCTTGCCTTGCTTCTTTTTATGTCAGACTTATTTCTGTATTTGCAACAAGGCAATTTAGATTTCCTTATCAGTCATGTCTAAAATGTATTTTAAATAGATCCCCTACATTCTCTTCCTATTACTCTATATAACATTGCTTTGTTTTATTTTCTTCATATCAGTATCTGAAATTCTTAGTCTACATGTTTGTCTCTTCCCATAGAATGTAAGAGTCATAAGGGCTGGAGCCTTACCAGTATTGCTCCTTGATGATTCCCCTACCTAGAACAGTACCTGCCACCCACTAAGTGCTCATTAAACATGTTTAGGGGTGCATCTGACTTCAGTTCAGGTCATGATCTTAGGGTCCTGGGATCAAGCCCAGTGGTGGCAGGTTCTGCACTCAGTGGGGAGTCCCTTTGCCCTCTCCCTTTGCCTCTCCCCCAGCTTGTGCTCTCTCTCTTAAGTAAATAAACTTTTAAAAAAAATTTAAAAAAACAAAAAAAAATTCAATACATGAAAGCATCATTTGTTGGCCAAATAGTTAATGGAGACAACTTGCAAGGCACTGGAGAGACTAAAGGAGGTAAAAAATACTCTGTAGCTGCTTTCAAGGCACTATGAGACTTGTCAGACAGTTCTAAACTCAAAGCACTACATGAATCACCTGGGGATCCTGTTAAAATGAAGATTCTGATTTAGTTGGTCTGGGAAGGGGTCACAAAATCCTGCAATTTTAACAAGCTCCCAGGTAATGTCAATACTGTTGGAGCCTGGACCACATTTCAAGGAACAGGTTGTAAGGTGACTACCAAGATGGATGGGAGGAGTCCTGAGCGCTAGTGAGAGTGAGCCTTGTTCAAATGGCTGATTACAAAGGCCAAGCTGGGGAGCAAAGCAGTTCCATTTGGCTATAGCAGAGAGCTTGTGGGGTAAGTGGTAGAAGGTGATGCTGGAAGAGCGGAGAGGGGACAGGTCACAAAGGAAAAGTCCTTTGTCCTCTCTCTGTGCCATGCTAGAAGCTTTGACTTTGACTCCTTCACTTCAGTTTAAAAAATGCTCTGTTTTCTGTATCCTAAGGGAAAAACAACTTTTTAAAAAATTTATTTATTTATTTGTCAGGGAGAGAGAGAGAACACAAGCAGGCAGGGTGGCAGGTAGAGGTAGAGAGAGAAGCAGGCTCCCCACTGATCAAGAAGCCCGATGTGGGACTCGATCCTAGGATCCTGGGATCAGGACCTGAGCTGAAGACAGCAGCTTAACCAACTGAGCCACCCAGGTGTCCCAGGAAAAACAACTTTTATCTTTTTATCCTTGTTATATCTTCCAGCTGCCAGTCCTTTCTCCCTCATCATTTACTGCCAAACTACACAGAATAGCTCAGACCTTCTGTTTTCCAGGCACTCACCCTCTCTAGTCCTACTCAACTCCTTAAAATCTGGCTTCTGGTCCACCATCACTAAACAGCTTTCTTCTGGATTTTCAAGGTTCTTCTAATTCTCTTGTATAGTCGATATCCTATTTGCCTCCTGCAGCACTGTTAACCAGCACTTCCTTGATACCCAATCTTGGCTAGTCTGCAGCTCTGAGCTCTCTCTTCTAGATCTCAAACCTATGATTTCCTACATCCCCCTAATCACTGCAGCCCCATGTGCCCAGGTCTTCCCTTCTACAGAGAAAATTTAGGTCTGCATTAGTACCACAACCCTTCTTCCCGATCAGATTCTCTACTAGCATTAGTAATTCTCAAATCTGGTATGGAGAAGGGTAGGACAGTTGTTTTTCAGAATCACCTGTGGGCCTCCTCTCTCAACATGTACCCTTCCCTCAAAATTCATAACTTTGGAGGTCTGTGGGCATATATAATTTGAAAACTTACTCCTTTCTTCCTTCAAGAATCTTCCATGTCCCCTAAAAGTCCAAGTCATAATACTGGGTGAACCAAGGGTGGCCAAAGGCATGTGCTTTGAAGATTAAAAAGAAAAAAAGAAGCCCACAGAGAATCTAAATATGCTCTCATGAAAACCAATGACTAAGGGGCCCCTGTGTGGTCCTGAGATCAAGCCCCCATCAGGCTCCCTATTCAGTGGGAGCCTGCTTCTCCCACTCCCCCTGCTTTTGCACTCTCTCTCTGTCAAATAAAATCTTTTAAAAAATGCTTAATTTTAGAAAACACTTTCACAAATAAAAATAATAATAATAATCACAAAGGTAATAATAGGAAGTAAAGACCATATCTATAGTGCCAAAATACAGCAAACACTTCAGAAAATATGCATTGTATTTGCTTTTGGTCCCATCCAATTATAAAAGATATTTTTGTTGCAAGTATTGTGCTAAAATCAGGGAATATGAACAGAGTCTAAAAATAAGCTAATGCATTGATTAGGGATTCCCCTATCAACAGAATGTCTTTCAGTGTCAAGAACAATCAGTCCACTCCCCATGGGCATTTGCTTCAAGGGTTATTTTAGTTTACTTGCCTATACAGAACATACTTGTTATATAGAATCAATATATCTATTTGTGTATACTAAGTCAATATTCCTAGTCTTCCATTTAAGAAAGTTCCAGTTTTATTCAGGACAATGTACCCTGCTAAAAACTAATTTCTCTGTATTTCTTACAGCTAAGTGTGGCCTGTTGCTAAAATTCTGGCCAAAGAAATATAAGTAGTATTTTGGGGTAGGATTCTAGGGAAATATCTTAAAAAGGTGACAGACACTAGGACTGATTGTTTTGAACACACACACACACATACACACACACACACACGAGCAAAAAGATGCTAAGTATTTACTCTTGGGTTACAATAACTCTAAAAAGCCTAGGTTAGGATAATATATTTATATTTAATTTATAATTATTATGAAGGAGTGAGTAAACACTAACAAAGCTGCAAACTTTTGCTGGAAATTTTATTTCCTGCAAAATGACAAACATAAACGAATAGAAACATATGGATTTACTAAGCTTTACTTTAAGCTTTTTTTTTTTTTAAATACTTGTCTTTGAAGTTTCCTTTTACTCCCTGAACTCCCTTAAAAAGCTGGTGCCTTTAAGTTCTTTTAAAATAATTATTAACAAAAAAAGAATCAAAGTAGAGTTTTAGAGTCCCAAGTAGATACTGCATCAAGTAAAATAAAGGTGAAGTGAGTGGACAGACCATTTTCACAGGTAACATTCTTTCTTTTTTTAGTGCCCTTTTCAGCAGCCCATTTAATATAACTAATATGAATCAACTACCCCTTTAGCACCATTCGATACTTCCAAATCTAACAAACTCAGAGCTGATAGGAACCTTTAACAGAAGAAAAGAAAACCCACTGTCTTTTTTTTTCTTCAAAGAATGGGCAATAGAATGAAATTAACTCACCATCATATGCCATATTTTGATGTTTTTGCAAGTCATAAATTACTCATTAGGAAAAAAAGAACTGCTTTGCAGTTCTGTACATTCAAAGAGTCTTAATTTTCAGTTTAGAAAACAGCTCAGTGATGATACCTAATGTTCTTCTCTCCCTTACATATAAGTGTAAGCATTCATTATCAAACACCTAGATTTAAATCAAAATAAAATCATGCATCCTGGGGAGCCTGGGGGCCTCAGTGGGTTAAAGCCTCTGACTTAGGCTCAGGTCATGATCTCAGGGTCCTGGGATAGAGCCCCATGTCGGGCTCTCTGCTCAGCAGGGAGTCTGCTTCCCCCTCTCTCTCTGCCTGCTTCTCTGCCTACTTGTGATCTGTCTGTCAAATAAATAAATAAGGTCTTAAAAAAAAATAATGTGTTGTATGACAATGGAATATAAAAATCTAAAAAAAAATGATTTAAAAAAATCATGCATCCACACCACCTTTACTAAATATACTCAATTGACAATGTATGCATTTTTTTATACTCAATTGACAATCTCCAGTATTTGTCAGTTTTTCTTATGCTTTCCAGTACAATGTAATATTGGATCCCAAAATAATAAACACTAATTGAAGTGGTTGAGAACTACAGGCCATTTTAAAATTAAAATTCATTGCTTGCTGCTAACCTAATTTCTTTTAAGTCCAAAAAAACCTCCTTCAGGCTGATTTGCAATGCATATTTAATCCTTTTAAATATACTCGTAATTTAAAAATGGTAATTTAACTAAATATAACAGAAGACTGAACAAACCTAATATAGGGATAAGATAAAGCTAAAATAATCCCACAATTTCATCTATTTCAAGTACCATTAAGCCATCTGCAAAGCATGTACTAAGAAAAATATGCAAAGTAAAAGTAACAGTTGATTTGTTAAAAACCTTACCTTTCTAGTGAACCAAATAATAATGAGTAAAATGGAAAACATAGCCATAAAACTCATAGTAGTCATTAGTCTCAAAATTCTCTCCCAATGCCCCTTTTACAAATCATAATTTAGAAAAAATTATGATCAAATTTAATTTGATATATTTCAAAGAAACGACTTAAACTTTTACAGGGAGAAAACCCAGCAGGTACCACT
Organism: Mustela putorius furo; assembly: GCF_011764305.1. Lineage (NCBI taxonomy): Eukaryota > Metazoa > Chordata > Mammalia > Carnivora > Mustelidae > Mustela > Mustela putorius. Next base: position 6,943,300 of record NW_025422045.1, on the reverse strand, counting down.
TCAACAAAGCAATTAAATCACCACCACCAATAATGGGACAAAACGACTTCATGTGACTTCTGAGAGACATGACAACAAAATGTAATGTATGATCCTGGACTACATCCTGAAGCAGAAATTTTTTTTCTCTCCCTTTTCTTTTGCTATAAAGGACATTAGTGGAAGAACTGGCAAAATTTGAATAGGGTCTACAGAATTGATATAATTACTATGCTGATATTAGTTTCCTGAATGTCCTTTTTTTAAAAAAAACACATATTTAATTATTTATGGGTGAAAGGTCTGTCTGCAACTTATTTCCAAATGGTTGAGAAAAAAATAACAGATAAAGCAAATGTGGTAAAAGGATAACATTTGGGGATTCTGGGTGAAGGGTATATGGGAATTCTTTGTATTTAGTTTTATAATTTATCTTTAAGTGTTAAATCATTTCAAAATTTTAAAAAGTTAAAAACAGTAACAGATAAACAAAATATTAGTTACAACATAAAAAAAGGGATGATGGGAGAGCAAATTATAGATAAATACACATGATAGGAGCAATTTTGGTTTAATTATGCATGAGTTTAAATTATTATTGCTCTCTCTCATCCAAGGATCCTGGAATACTCTGCAGCAAATACATTCAATTTCCCTTACTTTATAGATGGAAAAACAGACATGTAGAAAAGCTCTCAAAATGTGGTGAGTATGATTTTTGGAATGGAGACAATGAAAGTCTGACTTTTAATGAACAGCACAGTGTTAAAATGTGATATAGTGAGACACACCAAAGGTATCATTTACCTTGCTCTATTGTAAATCACTGGCTCATTTTCTTCCTGCAAAGTTGTCAGCATATCCAAGTCATGGAATATTTTCTGCATATAGTCCAAATATTTATATCCTGAAGCTCTTTCTACTATGGCTGCCAGTAGGGTATAGCCAAAAGTTGAATACAAAAACTGACTACCTTGAGACATCATTGCAAAGGGGGGAAGAAAAGAAAATGGTTCATTATTATTTAAAAACATGTAAAATATTTCCCACTGAAAATTGACATACCTTTATCTTTTTACTTCAGCATTCAGAAATAGATCACGGATGATATAGTAACAAATTTAGTCAACTTTGCAATGACCCTGCTTATTCCATGATTTAATGTTGATCAGAATATGACTCTACTCCTTTCCATGATAATGAAATAAGCAAATCAATCCTATCTCAAAACTAAATTAAAATCCTTCAAAAAGGTACTAAAACAGGAAGGGAAAGAAAAGCAAATTTGATTTCTTGAGTTGATGATTTTGTTCTTAATATATCTTAAACTCATTGTTCAAGGCATAAATTAGTTGTGCACATTCCTATTTTAACAAAGTATATGTAAGTATAAAAACAATTTCAAATAAATATTAAAATACAAATACATACTCAAATACAGCTACTGTTTCAAATAAATACCTTTGTATCATTTGGGATTCTAGAAACATAGAGTGTATGATCTGTACTAATAACTGGAACCTTATATTTTTAAGACAAAATCCATAAATATATTTCTTTGCCCTTTTTAATTATATCTATATCTATTCATGGTAAAAAAAAAAAACAACTTTTAAAATGAAAATGGAGGGGCCTGTGGGTGGCTCAGTCATTAAGTATCTGCCTTCGGCTCAGGTCATGGTCCCAGGGTGATGGGATGGAGCCCCACATAGGGCTCTCTGCCCTGCGGGGAAGCCTGTTCTCCCTCTCCCACTCCCCCTGCTTGTGTTCCCTCTCTCGTTGTGTCTCTGTCAAACAAAACAAAACAAAACAAAACAAAACATAAAATCTTAAAAAAAAAAAAAGAATACAAGTACATAGACCTATGGTAAATTGAAAGACATTAAGTGGTTTTGATAGGCATTGTATCAAAAAATACATTTAAAATATTATTTTTATAGATCAGTTTTTTTGGAAATAAAATTAGTTGACGAAAACCAATTTGTTTAAGGAACAAAGGCACAAAATAAGTTGAGAAATTTAAATACTAAATTGATCACTAACTAAATGCTGACATATTAGCAATATTTTATCATGCCCTCTTTGGTCCAGATTTTATTTGAAGAACAATTATTACATTTCTCCATAATTTTCCACAAATAGCTTGATCCGGGAAAATCCACTAAATGAATTTGAGGCTCTAAATCTAAACAACTAGTTACCTGCATGCTAGGCTTCGTCAAGAATTAGACACGGAGGCACACACTGGGCTGACAACAAAACCCATGCTACAACCATCAACCACATCCAATGCCCTCAGGATGGGATCATTTCAGATTTTCTGAAAATTAATACTTCAATAATGGTGACTTTGTTAAGAGAAGGAATTAACACTCACCAGGTTTAAAGAACAAAGGGTCATTTTTAAATAATCTTAGTGATTCAATTGAATTCTCAAACTTTTCTTTCAAATACAATTCGCCTTGTTCAAAATCATTCTTTTTCTTGCCAGGTTTTAAGTTCCGGCCTTTGGCATCAGTATCTTGCTCTATCTTAGCTTTAACAAAGTCATTCTTTTCACTGCATTTGCCTCCTTTTTCTTTGAACTCTTTTTCTTGGTCAGATTCTACTGTCCCTTTTATCATCTTCAAGGCTTTGTAAGCTTTCTCTTCTTTCACCTTTTTCATGTCCTTTTCATAATGACGAATTCCACTTAAATGGGAAATCAGTAATCTTGTTGTGACAGAAACCTAATCATAAAAACATGGAAATTCAATTACAATATTAAACTGTAAAATAAAAAGTTAGCAGGGGCGCCTGCGTGGCTCAGTGGGTTAAGTGTCTGCCTTTGGCTTCGGTCACGATCCTCAAGTCCCTGGATGGAGCCCCACGTCAGGCTCTCTGCTCAGCTGGGAGACTGCTTCTCCCTCTCCCCATCTCTCCCTGTTTTTGTTCTCTTTCTCTCTCTCTTTCAAATAAGTTAATAAAATCTTTAAAAAAATAAGAAATTAGTGGCCTTGGAATAATGCCTCAGTAATATTTTCCATTTTAAACTGTTACTGAAAAACATGTCATATGCACATCTTCAGCTTTAAGTTTCAGAAAAATACCCAATAGATTATCACTTGAATTAAGAAACCCCTTTAATCCATTAACAATAGTTAAAAACAAACCAAAGAATCTTATGAAACCTTTTAAACAATTTAACATGTGGTTAGTAAAATGAACTGTGAGTTTCATTACCTTTTCACCTTCATATTCTTTTTCTGGGAATTCAGGAACATAATGTTGTACTGGCATATCAAGATCCAGTTTCCCAGCTTCCCACAGTTTGGCAAGAGCAACCATGGTGAGGCTTTTGCTGATACTGGCAATTCTCATAACGGTCTCTGGCTTGCATGGTACACGGTTCTCAACATCAGCATAACCTAAGCCTTTAGAAAAAGAAAAGCAAAAATTCACTAATAACAGGCTTCATGGTCAAAGAAGTCCTCAAAAACTGAAACAATTCTATCTTAGAACAACCCATGTATTTATCTAAAGAAAAAGATACTTCACTTTTATAAGCTAATTAAGAGTGGGTGAAAGTCTTAGTAATGCTGGCAACAGTAAGCCTAACAACTTAATCTTATAACTAAATTGAAATTGCACTCTGTGCACAATAGTAATTTTCCATCTGGTTCAGATATTAATTTTTCTTAGTTTATCTAGACAATTTAGTCATCCCACATTTAACATAAGTTATTCTATGTTCTTTAAAAAAAACATCATTGTTCTTCAGGTTATATTTACTTTGATTCTTGAGTTTCCACTAGATTCCTTAGAATAACCACCCAATAAAAGGTAATGTGAAAAGGTGTCCTGCAAACCCAATCTTGGTAACCATCAGTTTACCTCAGCTGCAAGCCAGAAAAAAAAAGTACTAGTAATTCAAACCTCCTAGAGACTTTTTTTTTAAAGTCTGGTTTCATCTTCTGGAGGCTGAAAGTGTGAAAATCTAAGCGATAAGACCTGAGATCTAAAAAGAATGAAAAGATACGTAATAATTGTTTTTAAACTATAAATATAGATTATGCTGAAAAATATTTGCAGGGAAAAAAGCCCTCACCCATAAAGCTGACATTTATGTAATTTTTGATTATAGCATTTCCCATAAATTGGGTATGCTGACTAGGCTATACTTGGGGGAAGAATCATTTTTCTTTAAATTCAAAACATTATTGCTCTTAAACCTTCTAAAAGTACTAATTCCTTTACATGATGTCTGAAACACTTCCTAAAAGTAGGGTTCCTAAAAACCTGGGATGACCAGTTGGACCAATTTATGTGCAATGGGTAAGTAAATCAAATTATAAAATACACTTTGATAAAATTATCATAAAATGATTAGAAATCTCTTTCCCAAAGCTTCTAGCTTTTGTTCGAAAAAAATAGCTAACACCTCTGCCCGGCTTAAAAAAAAAAGAAAAAAAAGTAATAAAGGAGATCGTAAACTCCTTTAGACAAGGAATCATGAATGGCCCTAGTTCTTGGGACAGTGGATTTTACAGAATAGGGGACTCAATAACCTGTTAATGAAACTGTTAATTAAAAAAGAAAACAAACTTCTGACGTTTTATCCAGAAGAAAGAGTTACCTACAAATATGCAGGTAACAGATTGCTCTATATACAAGTTTCAGAACAACAAATCCAGCCTTAGAAACAAGCCATCTTTAAGACTTCAAGAGTCACATTTAAGACTGTGAGAAAGCCCGATTCTTGACTGTTAGACATGTTTTGTCTACAATAAGTACGGCTTTATGAAAACTGAACATTTCATGGGATCTACTCCTAGCAGTAAATTTCACTTCATTTCATGAAATCAAAATTTCATTCATCAGCTGGCATAAAACAAGCCAGTAAGTAACGGTTTTCTGAGCCCACCTTCTGACCAGACTTCTTTTCCATCTACAGAGACTCCAACCACTATGCCGGGGGCGCCCACCTCATCCTAAAAGCGAAGGGGAAAGGACACAGTTCAAACACAAGCCGAAACGCCTCGCACAGCGCACCCCGCGCAGCTCCGGGGCCTTCCCGAGGCCCCGCCCCTCCGTCAGGGCCCTGCCCCTCGGCCCGGGCCCCGCCCACCTCGGCTCCGCCAGCCCCGGCTCTAACGGTGAGGGGCGTGCCTGGTCTGCACTGAGGGCGTAGGGGAGGTTCCCCGGGCGGGCGGTGTGACCTCCGCCCCGACTTGGGCAACCCGCAGGAGCTTCCGACCACGGCCGGGGAGCCAGGGAACGGGAAGTCCTTCTCGGAAGCCGGCCGCGGGCATCCCACCGCTTGGGATGGGGTCCGCTCGGGCCCGGGAGATGATCACCAAGGGGCTTCATTCCGAGGGGTCGCGGGCGGTGGAGCGCCGGTTTCCCGGCCGCTACGCCCGCGTCTCCGCACCTTGATCCGGTGCAGCAGGTCGCGGCTGCTGTCGATGGCTCTGGCGAAGCGCCGGGATGGGGGCGGCATCGGGGTCTGTGCTGACCAAGGAGCGAGGGGCTGCTCCTGTGTCGGCAGCGGTTCGGCCTGGGGCGATCCCTCGGGGTCGGGGGCCGCCGGGGACTGCGCGGGGGCCGCGCCCCTCAGCCCGCCCGCCAGCTTCACCCCGAGTGCCAGCCCCAGCCCCAGCCCGAGGCCACCGACCCAGCCGGGGCCGAGCGGCGGCAGCCCGGCGCGCTGGTGGGCTCCGCGCCTTCCGCAGCCCCAGGCCCAACCCCCGGGGGTCGCGGCCCGGGCCGTCAAGGCTGACAGGAGCCGGTACATGGCGTCCACCGAGAGCCGGCAGCTTCAGAGCTCTCGCAGGCCGGCGGGCGGGGGAGGCGCGGCGAGGGGAGGGGACTAGATAGACGGGAGGGGGCGGTACCGCGCGCAGACCTTAGCAGTCGACGCCGGATGCCGGAGCGTCGATCGCATCGAGCCTTTCCTCCTCTTTTCCCTTTCTCTCTTTGCGTTGTCTCAGTGTTTCTTCATCTTACCCCACACAGCTTTTCTTCCCTCTGCCTCTGCTCGGGTCAAGTGTCAACTCCTCAGAGAAGCCCTCCCAGTTGGCATCTAAATGGGAGTACTCGCCACACCTTTTTGACCCGTCAGCGCGCACACCTCCTTAATAACACTTAACACTTCGTTTCATTGAACTTACCAGACTGCCCTCCTTAGAGAGTCGTGATTTTTACTTCTGGATCATCAGCTCTTGGAACAGCGCTGGCAAACAGCAGCCGCTGAGTAGGCATCTTCTTGGCCCCTAGGACTCACTCCTTCTTGCCATTTCCTTTCTTTGTGCCTCATTTCAGCTCCTTCCATTTCCCTAAGGCCCTTTTAAAATCTCTTACTTCTGAAAAAAAAAAAAAATCTCTTACTTCTGGAGGTCCAGAGCCACGCCACATCAAACATTAAGTTACATGTGGACTTATTAAAAACAATTTTTCTTTTTGCTGAAAACATTAAAAAATTGTTTTGCACTTGAAAATTTTTAAGACAAAATTAATATAATTTATAATTAGCTATGATTTCTGACATCTGTAGACGATCAGAAAGTCTTGTGAAATAAGATATCTAACGTCAAATTGCTGCAATATGTAAAATGTGTACAATCCTAACTGAACAATTAATGGCAATGTTAATTTTGAAGATAATTAAACATTTATCCATTCCTTGTACCCCCCCCCCCCACAGACACATTTTTTGAAAGCTTCTAGTCCTTAAGTACAGGAGCAATATACTCAATGTTTATAATGACCCTGTGTTCCCTTGCAGGTGGAATGCATACATAGAGAGTTCACAGATTTGAATTGAAAAGATATTGTCAGGAGAAGAAGCTGTAAACATCTTAAGTTAATTGTTTAATTATTTAAAAGGTAATAATGGTAACCACACCTAGTCAGGAGATACTGGGGCTAAATATAAGTGTTGGGGCTGCTAACAAAGCTGCCAACCGGAAGAAATCGGGGTATCCTAAGATTCGGGAGTTTGGCACTGAAACTCACAGAGGTTTCTGGAGCACCACCTGCAGTTAGAGTGGACAGGTGCATTCTGTCAAGATGGTATTGTTAGTTCCCATCCTGGGAACCCCACTACTCCAAGCACATGACAGCAAGAGGAAAGTGTAAAAGACATAGCTAGTCATGGTTACAATGGGTGCTCACTTTATCATGCTTTTAAAAATTGTACATATATATTTTATGTACTCTTTTGTACCTCTCGTTGGATGAAAAATAGAACAGAAGCACAGAGCCATGCAGAGAGCAAGAACTAAGTTTCTGGTAGCCTTCCAACAGTTTAGAACCAGGAAGAGGCCACCCGAAGTATGGCTTCTGTGAAGGTACTGAAGAATAAATGCTCTCCGTGCAAGCCAAATACCTAGGAGGCAACCAAACCAAGCAGTTGGCAGATGTATGGCTGTGGGTCAGGAGGCCAGAACTCCACTGTTTTAGCTTGCTTTGGACAGGGAGGCATAGAAACCAGATAGAAGAAAAGTAAACAACTACACAGGGAGGGGAGGGGGGAAGAAAGGAATAGAGGAGAAGGACAAGAAAGAAAAGGACAAAGGAAATAAATTTCCACTAAAATAAACCCTCAAACCAACTTTCTAAAACATCTGAAGGAAAATACTTCTAAGAAATACTGGCAACAAAATCAAGAATCAAAAAGTGAAATCATGGGCAACCCTCTTGGGTCTCCTCCCTCTTTGGCAACTTTATACTGTCAATAAACTTTGTTTTGCTGCCCATCAAAAAAAACAAAAAAGAATGAAATCACCTCAAACAAATGAAAGCAGTAGAACAATCTATAGGAAAAGAGAAAAAAAAAAAGAGGCCATTCTCTGGTTTTAAAAAAGCCCCAAGAACCCCCCCCCCCCAAAACACAGTGGGTTGACAGAAAACAAGTATGTTCTTTCAAAGAATCCTTTGTTTTGTATTCACAAAACAAACCAGGGATTATGAAAAAACTAGGAATAAATGAAACAACATAAGGACGTAAAAAGGAAATTATCAGAAATTGTGGAAATAAAAAATCATGGGAGATTTAAAAAGAGCATCTTTTCTGAAATTGGACGTATGAATTTGGTGGGCTGTCTCTATGTGAGGTCAGCTTTCGTTTTCCCTTAACATTTACTTTTGCAGGCTAACCTTCTCCAGCTGCTCTAATCGTTCTTTATATCTGAAGGTTTCCAGGCTCCAGACTGGCTCTAAGAACTAGTTAGACAGAGTGCTTGAAGGTCCACCATTAAAGTAAGCCCATCACCTCCCCTCCTCTGGACAGTTAGTATTTTTACCAGTTGAATCACAACATTGGTTCAGAATGAATATGTGGTCAGTAACCAAGTCTTTTTTTTTTTTTCTTTTTACATAAACAATATAGTCAAACCCATCTTCCCTTCTATATCATGTATTTGCAAGATTGATTAGCCTTCCTCTTATCTGTTTTGGCTAAGTATTTCCATTGGTATTTTATTGTTGTTGTTTGAGAGAGAGAAAGAGAAAGTGATATTTTAGAGAGTGAGCGCAGGTGCACAGGGGAGGGGTAGAGAGAGAAGAGAGAATCCTTAAGCCTGCTCCCTGTGCCCAGCAAGGAGCCCGACGAGGGGCTCAATCTCACGCCCCTGAGATCATGACCTGAGCTGAAATCAAGAGTTGGACATTTAACTGACTGGGCCATCCCAGCGCCTCTCCATTGGTATTATTTTTAGCCTAAATTCTGAGATAGTCTATATTATAAACCTTTTAACTTTCTTATCATCTGCAAAGAACATGTTTTGTTTGCATATGTCTTGTTTAAATATTGAATATGTCTTATCTTGTTCAAATACTCAATATGACTGGACCTCCTACAGAACATATAGTATACCAATAGAAACTTTTCTCTAGGGGATTGGAGATCCAGTAGCCAGTTCTCTTTATATGGTTGTTCAAACCAGAGCCCATTATTGCCATCTGAGACATGCTAGTGTGTGATGTCCCTGAATATACTTCTGTTTCTTCTGTTTTCCTCTTCAAAATGTTTCCCATTGCACTTTTTTTAAAAAAAGATTTTTATTCATTTGACAGAGATCACAAGTAGGCAGAGAGGCAGGCAGAGAGAGAGGGGAAGCAGGCTCCCCGCTGAGCAGAGAGCCCAATGCAGGTCTCTATCCCAGGACCCTGAGATCATGACCTGAGCCAAAAGCAGAGCCTTTAACTCACTGAGCCACCCAGGTGCCTCTCCCATTGCACTTTTAATCTCAGGTTCTTTAAAGGCTGTCGCAGAACCCTACCCTTAAATCATCCAACACATATATATGGATATCTGCTCCTTTTCAGATAAAGTCGGTGCTGAGGTTACTAGGCTTACTCAAAAAAGGCACAAGCCCAGCCCTCCTACAGATTATGAGGTTGGAGGATAATATACTCATGAGTCCTATGAACACACAAGTACATGTAGAATTCTGGCTGTAATAAGTGCTGTGAAGGAGAGATGCATCCTGTGTTGAGAGGTTATGATGGTGAGATTTTATATCGTCTGGAAGATTTTTCTGTTGATGTAAAATTAGATCTAAGACCTTAAGGATAAATGGGAATTAACTTGGTCAGAGTACAGACTGATAGAGAAAGTATTCCATGCAGAGGAATCAGCAAGAACAAAGACCCTGAGGTAGGAGGGGGGAGGTTTCATTTGAGGAATTAAAATTCATGGTGGCCATGAAGAACAAAGGGGACTGGAGTGGGAGATGAGGCTGAGAACTGGCATTCAAGACCCTATCTCCCTCTCATATTTCTTTGGAAAAAAGACTCCTCTCCTAGAGCTGCTTCTTGCCACAAGCCCTGTTCTACGATATCTCAGTATAGTTTATAAACTTTACATATCTAGTATTGCTATTTGTTTTCTTGGGATAATCTCAAAATTTCTTCGTCACTCATACTCTGTGCTTTGGTGTGGAGATACCAGAGGTCATAAATATTACTGTTAGTCAGCTTCCTGCCCCCCCTTCCAACCACAAGAATTCAGAGCACTTCCTCTTTCATGTTGCTACTTTCTGTGTTACATTTGTCACTCCATACTTCTAACGTTTTGTTTGGGTGGTTTATTCTTTGATCCCTTAAAACGTAGTTGAGGGTACACTGACTTTGGATGGAAGCCTGAGAGTACTTATTAATTGTTAAAGAAATGCTTATAACGTATGGCCCAGCAAGATCATTTTGAGGTTATATAGAACAGAGCTGTGATTTTCAAAGCATGGCATTTGGACCACTATCATTTGCATGACCCGAGTACTTGCTAGAAATGCAAATGTTCAGGTTTTGCCCACATCTACTAAATCGGACACTCTAAGAGGGGTGCCCAGCAATCTGTGATTTTTTTTTTTTTGAGAGAGAGAGAGAGAGAGAGAGAGTAGGAGCTCAGTGGGGAGTCTACTCAGGATTGTCTCTCTCCCTCTCCCTCTGCCCCTACCCAGTTGCTCACTCACTTGTGCACACATTCAGTCTCTCTCAAATAAATGAATAAATCTTAAAAAAAAAAAACAAAACAAAACGGCTATATGAGAAATCCTTGCGGTGATGGATCTTTTCTCTATCTTGACTGAATTGATTCTCTGCATCCAGGTTGTGATATTATACTATAGTTTTGCAAGATGTTACCATGGGTAAACTGGGAAGAGGGTACACAAGATCCATCTTATTTCTTGGAACTGGGTGTGAATCTACAATCATCTCAAAGTTTGAAAGAGTTTATTTAAAAATAAAAGATGTAGTATGAACCGGGATGAATATTCTGAAACTGAAATACAGTCATGTGTATCCCCTACTTAAATGCTTTAAAGCTCCCTCAACCACCAGCAGAAAGTCCAGACCCCTGTGGTTCATCATGTGGCAGAATAACCTATTAGAAAAAAAATTTTTTTTTTAACCTTTTCAGAACTGGATTTACCATAAAGGAATGAACCACATCTCCTTTCTTGTCAAGAGGGCAGTGAGGCCTCTTGAGTTCTGAAGGTCTGGGCTTTCCTTACCCCCTGGAGGTAGTTAACAGCTGAGGCTGGTTGCCGAGAGGTCTCTACCCACCCAAGTGTGTGCAAGTAGGTGTGGTCTTTCCCGGCTATCTACTCTGCTGGGCCGAATCCCTTCCCAACTGGGTAGAAAGGAACTTTAGTGACATCTCTGTCTGATCCAAAACATTTTCAGCCACAATTTGCTATGAAAGTAGTGTCATGGGGTGCCTGAGTGGCTCAGTTGTCAAGCGTCTGCCTTCGATTCAGGTCATGATCCCAGCATCCTGGGATCGAGCCCCACATTGGGCCTGCTTCTCCCTCTCCCATTCCCCTGGTTGTATTCCTTCTCTACTATCTCTGTCAAATAAATAAATAAAATCTTAAAAAAAAAAAAAAAGGAGTGTAATATCAAGGGAATATTCAGTTGCTCTAGGTACTATTTCTTTTGCCAAGTGCAGTTCAACGCCTTCTCTCCAGGAGCTGGGCAGGCTGCCTCTTGCATGGAGGCCATGGCAGAGGTTGAAAGGGGCCTTCTGCTTGCTTGCTTTCATCTCCCTTTCCCTTCCTTCCAGTCCCTTGCCCTCACAATCACCTCCAGGAGCAGTTGTGGGGCAGCGAGCCCACAGGAGAATAGTGGTCAGTGCAAGCTCCGAGTGTGGCCCTGAGTCTGGGCCAGGCAGCTGGCAGAGCCTTAGAGAGCCTGCCCCTAAAAGGCATGGTTGCCTGTGTACGTGGAGTGGGAGCCTCCCGAACCTTTGCAAAGCTCAGGGAAGACCTCCCAGGACCATGCTAGATGCTGATGGGGTTAAGTGTCCAGAGAGGATTCCCACCTGCAAGCAGCCTCCATGGACCTGGGGACCCCCATAGAACACCGCAGCAGCAACAGCCATAGATGAGGGCCAGCAACACGACCCCACAACTTTCTGGGGTTCTTGTTTAATACTAAGGAGGTATAAGGGGTTTCCCCCCCACAAAGAAGGTCAATATAGTGCTTTTTACCAACCTTGATGGGTGGAGCTTCGCTAAATTTGATTTGATTTATGCAGATGAAAAGATAAGGTGTTATTTGTACCCTCAGCCCCAGGGACACTGCCCTTTTTTTTTTTAAAGATTTTGTTTATTTATTTGAGAGAAAGAGAGCACAAGCCAGGGCCAGAGTGGGGGAGGGGCATGGGGGAGGGAAAAGCAGACTCCTAGCTGAGCTGGGAGCCCAAAGTGGGTCTTGATCCCAGGACCCCGAGAACATGACCTGAGCCAAAGGCAGACACTTAACCGACTGAGCCACCCGGGTGCTCCAGACGCTGCCATTTAAATGAGCGGAATAATTCATTGTGTTCTTCAGCCCTGAATCTAGGTGGAGGGGATATTTGTCATTCCTTTGGGTTCCTTCAAAACCCTTCCTTTCTTTGAGAGAATTTCTTATGAATGCCAGCTCCCTAAGCAATAACAATGATAATAGCAAAATCTTACACAGTGCTATCCGGTGCCAGGCACAGGTCTAAGCTCTTTACACATCATTTCATCTAAACATCATGCCAACTCCCCCAGGCAGCTGGTGTTCTCATCCTTGTCATCTTAGGCGGAAATGGGGTACAGGGAAGTGAAGTAATTTGCCCGCAGCCTCACACCTGGCAGGTGGTAGTGTCAGGAATTTATTTTCCCAGTTTCCCTTCACTTGGGGGCAGGTGTGTGAAGTAGGCTCGGCCAATCAGAGGTGCCCACTTTGGGAAGCTAGTAATGCCATCAAGGGCGTTTCCTTGGACCAGATTCTCGTCCAGTGTCCAGTGTCCAGTGTCTCACTGGGCATCAGGGCCTGGGCTATGCGCCAGGCTGCGCAGCTGCTCTCATGTTCCCAGCCTTGGGGAGTGCCCCCCTGTTAACTCCCTGAGTGTCTCCTGCACATTTGCTTTCAGGCATAATTAAAAATAGCGCCCTTTCCCTCTTAAATGGGGCGAGAAAATATACAGTCATCCCACCCACTATGTCTCAGGAAAATTCCTCTCCTACTCTGGGCTATAGGGTTCTCTGTAATTGGCAGCTTACAATATGCTCCCTCCTTTCCTACCTCCCTCATCTCCCACTTCTCACCAGGGCTCTTGACTCAGTTCTCTGAAAACAGGCTGCTAGATGGCTCCAGGCCTTTGCACAGACTTTTCTCCCTGGCATGTTCTCACCACCAGTGTTCCCAGAGCGAACCCCACCCTGGAAGATGTCAGCTGCTCCTTCCTGCCTCCATCTTGTCCTATATTCCCCTCTGTGGCACTTGACCTAACTTTTTGGATTTGCCAATGATCCGTGAGTTCCTTCAGAGTCCAGACTGTTTCATCTGGGTTTAGCCCTAGTGCCTGGCACATGGTAAGCTTTCAACAGGTATGCATTGAAAATCTATATGAATGAGTGTAAAGTCATACTTTTTATAGAAACATAGGTGCAGTCTGCTGCTAGAGTTTCTGAAGGTTTTCATTTGTTTGTCTTGATTTTGAGCTTGAGAGAATCCTATCGGAGCACTGGAAAATGGATTTCATATTGGGACAAGACCTTAACAGCACTGGGCTATCTCAACCCCTTAGGGAGGAGATCTCACCATTATTAGACTTTATTATGTGCTGGCTACTTTACACACATTTGTTCATTTCATAGTGGGCATTATCTCCCAGATAAGTAAGAAAACTGAGGCTAAGAGAGGCTAAGTTGCTTACAGAAATAAAATCAAATGGAACAACTGGAACTAGGGTTTGCTCTGAGGTCCACCCATTTCCCTGTTTTGCTCCCTGGGGATTTGTACAAAGTGATTCAGACAAGGGAGTACGCATTTGATGTGGAGACTTATAGGGAAAGAAGGCTACACCCTCCATTTCCTGTTCAACATTTCTGCACACTGTCTTTTCAGCCTGTTTCTTTGGGTCTATCTTCAAATGGAGACAAAATAGTCTGTGGTATTACTGTAGGACTGTAAAGCTGAAAGCCATATTAGAGGTTTTCTAGTATGGTGGTTTGCATGGGATGGGGCTTTTGGAAAGGCACTGAGGCCCCCCCCCCTTTTTTTTGCTTATCCTAACTGGAGGAGGGGGAAAAGAGTCCCTGACATTCAGTAGAAGGGGGCTCAGGATGATTCTGAAAGCCCTTCAGACTGTGGGAGAGTTGTGCTGGCAAAGATTTCCTCCCTGACCAAACTCTGGCCCGCCTCCTCTGAGCCCTCTTCTTGATCCAGCTTCAGCCTTCGCTGTAAAAAAAACATGAACGGACACTAACAGTTTCTAGTGAGCCTGTCTGACCAAACTCAAGGCTGCCCAAAGCATTTACAGTATGTTTCAGTCAACACCTGAAGACAGGCCTCTGTCTCCCAGGTCCTGTGGGTGGGTAGAAACCTAACTTGGGCAAGTAGCAGCTAACTAACCCAGATGGCTTTCACATGGACAAGCATCTCACCCAGGTTTTAGTAAATGCCTTTCCCTGACCCTGTTCATTCTGGCCCATTGCTGCTCCCTCATTCTTCCTTTGAAATACTCCCATCACCTATGCAGGAATCAGAATGGCCCTCAGCTCTTTCCCCCACTGCCGGTAGTTCCTGAGGAGAATCTGTTTTCATCCACATTAACTGATGCCCTGCTGTGTCTACATTTAACAGTGCACAGTGGATTGTTCATCCCCAAATCCTACACTTCAGAAACAGAGATCCTTGTTTTTAAAACAAGGTCTTACGGGTGTGTTCCCTTTATGATAATTCATGGAGATGTATACTCCTAATTTGTGCATGTTTCTCTTTTTATTTTACATTTTAATGGAAAAGTTCATGTATAAAAAAATAAGAAAAAATGATAATGAAAGATAAGTTAAGAAATAATCATTGAAATAGTGTTAAGTGGAGAAAGTAAAACAGTCTGATTTTCAATGGCAAAAACACAAACTTTGTATAAAGACAGGAGAACATGGAGGAAAGGGAATTTGTGGGATTGTAGGGATTTTTAGAAGTATGTTCTTTAATGGTGTACTTACAGGACACTTTGTTGAGATGTAATTGAAATATAATAAATTATATTTATATTTTATAAATATATGTATAATATATATAATATAAATTACAAATATATATAATATAAATTATATTTATATTTAAATATAATAAATTACATGTATATAAAATATCAACTTTGATAGGTTTTGACATATGTATTATGTGAAACCATGACCAAAATCAAGATAATGAACATATCCATCACTCTCTTAATAATCCTTTCCTCCCTTTCTACTTATTCCCCATCCACTCCCCAAACAATTACTATCTATTTTCTGTCACTCTAGATTAGTTTGCATTTCTTAGAATTTAATATATATGAAATAATACTATATATATGTGTGTGCATATATATACACACACACACATATATATATATGCATATGTATATATATATGTTCTTTTGGCGGCTTTTCTTCTTTTATACAGCACAATTATTTTGAAATTAATATGTCCTAATTCATGTGTTAATATTTCCTTCCCTTTAACTTATAGGTGGCATTGCATTGTATGGATATACCACAATTTGTTTACGTACTTATTGGCTGGTAGAGCTTTTGAATTGTTTCCACTTTTTGATTACTACCAATAAAGGTGCTATGGCCCTTCAAGTTTTGTGTGAACATACATTTTCATTTCTCTTGGACATATACCTAGGAGTGGAATTGCTACGTCAAATGATAACCATATATTTAATCTTTTGAGAAACTGCCAGGTTGTTTCTCAAAGTAGCTGCATCATTTCACTGTCCCACCAGCACTTATGAGAATCGTCATTTCTCCAAATCCCCCCAACACTGTCTTTTTGAGAGTAGTCATCCTTGCAGGTGGAAGTAGGATCTGATATGACTCTGCTTTGCATTTCTCTGATAGCTGGTGATGTTGAGGTTCTTGGTCATTTGTATACCTTCTTTGGAGAAATGTTTATTCAGATCCTTTGCCCATTTATTTATTTTTTTTTTAAGATTTTATTTATTTATTCGACAGAGAGAGATCACAAGTAGGCAGAGAGGCAGGCAGAGAGAGAGGAGGAAGCAGGCTCCCCGCTGAGCAGAGAGCCCGATGCGGGACTCGATCCCAGGACCCTGGGATCATGACCTGAGCCGAAGGCAGCGGCTTAACCCACTGAGCCACCCAGGCGCCCCTCCTTTGCCCATTTAAATAACATTCTCGAAATGAGAAAATTAGGGAAATGGAGAACAGATTAGTGATTACAAGTAGTTATGGCCTAGGCCAGGTGAAGTAGAGAAGGGAGGTGGATATGCTTATAAAAAGGCAACATGAAGGATACTGGCAATGATGGAATTGTTCTGTATCTTGACTGTGGTAAATGCATGAACATACAGTATGTGGGATTAAACTACACTAAATAGAACTAAACATAACTAAATAGACACACACACACACACACAAATGAGTGTAAGTAAAGCTGGGGAGGCTGATTTGGATTGGTAGATTGCAATTATATCAATATCCTGGTTGTCATATTATACTATAGTTTTTCAAGATGGTGACACAGGGGGAAACCGGGTAAAGGGTACATAGGATTTCTCTATATTAATTATCATTGTATGTGGGTCTACAATTATCTCAGAAAAGAAAAAGTTTAGTTTAAAATATGCAATTAAAAAGAATGCTTACGGTCAATTCTTCAACGAAACAGAGTAATTCTTAATGTGTACGCACCTGACAACAGAGGGTCAAATAAAGTGAGGCAAAAACTGATAGAACTGCAAGGAGAAATAGATGAATCCACTGTTGTAGTTAGACTCTTCAACTCCCCTCCATCAGAAATGGACAGGCCCTGCAGGCAGAACATCGTTAAAGACACAGTGGAACTCATTAACACCATCAACAAACTGGACATAATGGACATCTATTGTCCATTTCATTCAATAAGAGCAGAAAACATGTTCTTCCCAAGCTTACATGGAACATTCACCAAGGCAGACCACCTTCTGGGACATAAAACACAAAACACTCCTTAACAAATTTAAAAGAAGAGAAATCATACATCTGTGCTCAGACTCCAATGGAATTAAAGTAGAAATTAGTAACAGGACAAAAATTTTAAAAATTTAAAACATTTAAAAAAAAAGTAGTAACAGAGAATAGCTAGAAAAATTCCCAAATACTTGGAAACTAAACAACACATTTTTTTGGGAAAGATTTTATTTATTTGAGAGAGAGACAGCAAGCACTAGTGGGAGTTCAGCAGAGGGAGAGGGGGAAGCAGACTCCCCACTGAGCATGGAGCCTGATATGGGGCTCTATCCCAGGAGTTCGGGGATCATGACCTGAGCTGAAGGCAGAAGCTTAATGGACTGAGCCACCCAGAAGCTCCCACATTTCTTTTTTTTCTTCGTAAATAATAACTGAATTATCTTACAGAATTTATATATCATTTAAAATCCTTCCAAAAGTAGGAATATTCTTTATATGGTCTGGAATGAACTTATATTCAGATTCCGAATTCACTTATTCAGCAAATATATATTAGTCCTATTATAGAGAGGTCCTATGACAGAAGCAGGGAATACAAAGATAAGTAAGACATTGGCTTACCTTCAAAGTATTTATATTTTATGGAGTACAAAAATAAATGGAAATAAAAGGGAAAAATCCAAAATGTAAGAGACACTGGAGAGACAGACACATTGAAGATTCATCCCACTTACAGCCACTTCTGTAACTACATGTTACACCATCTCTCTAGCCTAAACAACACACTTCTAAATAACACATAGAACAAATAAGAAACCTCAAGGTGACTAAGTTAAAAATTATTGAACTAAGGTGCCTGGGTGACTCAGTTAAGTGTCCAACTCTTGATTTCGGCTCAGGTCACGATCTCAGGGTCTTGAGATTGAGCCCCACATCTGGCTCTGTGCTGGACACAGAGTCTGCTTGAGATTCTCTCTCTCTGCCCCTTGCCTTCCTCTCTCTCTCTCAAAAAAAATTGAACTAAATGAAAATGAAAACACAGCTTATCAAAATTTGTGGGATGCAACAAAGTCAATGCGTAAATGGAAATGTATACCACTGGATGTACATATTAAATAAGAAAAAAAGACCTAAAATCAATCATTTAAATGTCTGTCTTAGAAAACTAGAAAAAGAAAAGCAAATTAAATGCAAAGCAAGCAGAAGAAATAAAAATTAGAGCAGAAATAAATAAAATTGAAAATAGAAAATCAATAGGGAAAAGCAATGAAATTGCTGAACTTCAGTCTAGGATAACTAAAGAAAAGAAGAGTAGAAGAGAAGAGGAAAGGGAAGGGATGAGAAGGGAAAGGAAGGGGAGGGGAGGGGAGGAGAGAAGGGAGGGGAAGGGGAATTAAAGGGAAGGGGAGGGGAGCGGAGAGGAGATGAGAGAAGAGGAGAGATAAATTATTAATATCAGAAGTGAAAGGGGAACATCACCATAAATCCCACAGATATTAAAAGCATAATGAGGGAATAGTATGAACAACGCCATGCCTACAAATCTGACAACCCAGATGAAATGGACCCATTGCCTGAAAGATACAATCTGCCAAAATGCACACAAGAAAAAACAGACAATCTGAGTAGGCTTATACATATTAAAGAAATGGGATCAATAATTAATAACCTTCCAAAACAGAAAACACCAGGCTCAGATAGGTTCACTGTTGAATGTGAATAAACATTTAAAGAAGAAATTAAACCACTTCTCTACAATCTCTTTCAGAGATTAGAAGCAGAGGGAATACTACCTAACTTATTCTATAAGGCCAGAATGACTCTAATACCAAAACCAGACAAAGATATTACAAGAAAAGAAACTACTGGGGCACCTGGGTGGCTCAGTCATTAAGTGACTGCCTTCAGCTCAGGTTGTGATCCCAGAGCCCTGGGATCGAGCCCTGGGATGGAGCCCCTTATTGGCTCCCTTCTCTGCGGGGAGTCTGCTTCTCCCTCTTCCACTCCTGCTGCTTGTGTTCCCTCTCTTCCTGCCTCTCTTTGTCAAATAAATAAAATAAAATCTTTTAAAAAAGAAAAGAAACTATAGACCAATACCTCTCATGAACAAAGATGCAAAACTCTTCAACAAAATATTAGCAAATTGAATCCAACAATGTATAAAAAGAATTATAGGCCATATGCCATGGCCAAGTAGGATTTATCCCAAGTATGCAAAGATGGTTCAACATTCAAATATCAATGAATATAATCCATCACATCAGCAGGCTAAAGAAGAAAAATCACACAATCATTTTAGATGCAGAAAAGCATTTGACAAAATCAATACCCATTCATGATTTTTAAAATGTCTTAGTTAACTAGGAATAGAGAATTTCCTCAGCTTGATAAAGAATATCTACAAACCCCCCTACATCTAACATCATACTTGATGGTGAGAAACTTTCCCACTACAATCAGGAACAAGGCAAAGATATCCCCTCTCAGCACTGATTTTCCACATTGTACTGGAAGTCCTAACTAATGGAATAAGACAAGAAAGCATATATAATATAATATAATATAATATAATATAATATAATATGGATTGGGAAGGAAGAAATAAAACTTTTGTCTTTTGATGAAATGATCATCTATGTAAAAAATCCGTAAGAACTGACAAAAAGCTCCTGGAACTAATAAGTCATTACAGCAAGGTTTTAGGATACAAGGCGAATATAGAAAAGCTAATTGCTTCCCTGGTATACTAACAATGCTCAGGTGGAATTTGAAATGAAAAACAACACCATTTGCAGTAGCACCCCCCAAATGAAATACTTAGGTATAATCTAACAAAATATGAACAAGATCTATATGAGGAAAACTACAAAATTCTGATGAATGAAATCAAAGAACTAACTAAATAAGTGGAGAGATATTCCATATTCATGGATGAAAGGACTCAATATTATCAAGATATTAGTTCTTTACAACTTGATCTATAGATTCATTACAATCCCAATTAAAACCCCAGCAAGTTATTTTGTGGATACCAATACACTGATTCTAAAATTTATATGGATAGGCAAGAGCCCAAAACGGCCAACACAATATTGAAGGAGAAGGACAAAATTGGAGTATTGACATTACTCAACTTCAAGACTCCATTTAAAGCTACAGTAATTGAGTATTGGCAAAATAACAGATAAATAGATCAGTGGAACAGAATAGAGAGTCCAAAAATAGACCCACATAATTATAGTCAACTGGCAATTTTTTAAAAGATTTACTTATTTATTTTAGAGAGAGTGCATGCATGAGTAGGGGGGAGGGGCAAAGGGAGAAGGAGACCCGGGCTCAGTGGGGATCTCAAAACAGGGCTCCATCCCAGGACCCTGAGATCTTGGTGTGAGCTGAAATCAAGAGTCAGATGCTTAACCGACTGAGCCACCCAGGTGCCCCTATAGTCAACTGGTCTTTGACAAAGGAGCAAAGGCAACACAATGGAGAAAAGTTAGCCTTTCAACAAATGGTGCTGGAACAACCTGACATTCTCATGCCAAAAAACAAAACAAAACAAAAGATACTAGGTACAGATCTTAGGCTCTTCACAAAAATTAACTTAAAATGGTCCCACACCTAAGTTAAAAATGCTAAACTATATAACTCCTGAATGATAATATAGGGGAAAATCTAGATGACTTTGGGTTTGGTCGTGACTTTATAAATATCACACCAAAGACTGCATGATTCATGAAAAAAGTTGATAAGCTTGACATCATTGAAATAAAAAAATTTCTGCTCTGCAAAAGATACTATCAAGTAATGAGAAGATAAGCCACAAACTAGGAGAAATACTTGCAAAGAATATTACCAGATAAAAAACTGTTGGGGAGGGGTGCTTGGGTGGCTTAATCAGTTAAGCATCTCTCTTTGGCTCAGGTCACGATACCAGGGTCCTGGGATCCAGCCCCATGTCAGGCTCCCTGCTTCTCCCTCTGCTGCTCACCCTATTTGTGCTCGGTCTCTGTCAAGTAAATAAATTAAAAATTTTTTAAATTAAAAAAAAAAAAAAAACTGTTGGGGTGCCTTGTGGCTCAGATGGTTAAGTGTGTTCCACTCTTGATTTTGGCCCAAGTTATGATCTCAGGGTTGTGAGATCAAGCCCTTTGTCAGGCTCTGCTGGGCATGTAGTTTACTTAAGTTTCTCTCTCTCCCTCTCCTCTGCCCCCTCCCTACACACTCCCTTCCCTGCCATGCTTGTGCGCATGCTCTCCTCTCAAAACAAAATGAAAAACTGTTTACCAAAAATATACAAAAAACCTCTTGAAACTCAACAATAAGAAAGCAAACAACTGAATTAAAAATGTGCCAAAGACTTTAGCGACACCTCACCAAAGGAAATACTAAGATGGCAAACAAGCGTATGAAAGAGTGCTCCACATCATATGTCATCAGGAAAATTCAAGTTAAAATAACAATGAGATACCACACACCTATGTGAATGGTCAAAATCCACAATACTCCAACACCGAATGTTGGCAGGGGTATGGAGCAACAGGAACTCTCATTCATTGCTAACTAAGTGGAGAAGTATGCAGAATGGTATAGCCACTTTGGAAAGACAGGTTAGCAATTTCTTACAAAGCTAAACATATTTTACTGTACAATCCAGCATCTCTCTCCTTGGCATCTAGCCAAAGTTGAAAACATGTCTACACAAAAACCTGCACATGGATATTTATAGAGCTTTATTCATAATTGTCAAAACTAAGAAGCAATTAAGATGTTCTTTGGTAGGTGAATGGATAAACTGTGGCCCATCAAGACAAAGGAATACTGTTCAGCAGTGAAAGAAATAAGTTATTAAGCCAGAAAAGACATTAATGCATATGGAAACTTAATTCATATGACTGAGTAAAAGAAGCCACTTAGAAAAGGCTACATATTATATGATTCCAACTATACCATATTCTGTGAAAGGCAAAACTAGAGAAAGTAAATAGATCAGTGCTTGCCAGGGATTAGTGGAGAGGGAGGGATACATAGGTGAAAAAGAGAGGATTTTTAGGGCAGTGAAACTACTCTGTATCATACTATAATGCTCATTAAAATTTGGCCAAACGCATAGAATGTACAACACTGAGCATCAACACTAACATAAAGAGTGGAATTCAGGTGATAATTATGTGTCAGTTTGGGTTCATCATTTGTAACACATGTACTGCTCTGGTGGGGTATGTTTATGATGGAGGAGGCCATGCATGGGTGGGAGCATGGGATACATGGGAAATCTCTGTACCTTCTGCTCAATATTGTGGCTGTCCTAAAATTGCTCTAACAATAGTC
This sequence comes from Mustela putorius furo, assembly GCF_011764305.1. NCBI lineage: Eukaryota > Metazoa > Chordata > Mammalia > Carnivora > Mustelidae > Mustela > Mustela putorius. The sequence goes on along the minus strand of NW_025422045.1, from coordinate 6,921,062 downwards.
TATTTTAGAAAACCTAGGGTACAAATGAAATTGTGATGAGTTCTGAAGTGGGTTAAAATCCCTTCTCTGGCACTAACTGTATATTAGAAAATTCAATCTCACCACCTGCAGAATGTTTTCATGTCTTTTCCCAAATGTGATTATTGCACAACTTCCAAGTTTCATCTCCTGCATGTAGAGTTCTTTGATTAAATGAGCCCTAAATGTTCTCTCCTTTACCTCAATCTTTTGTTTTGCAATTACTTCTCATGTTGTTTATTCTGATTTAGTTTGCAAACCACTGAAGGCATAACTTTGTCTTAGACAGGTTTGTGTCCCTCCTATACAAATCTCAGGACCTGTGTTGTGGTCTCTTGGGTCTGATTTTACGTGTTGAGTCCTGAAGACCTCCCACCTCAGTTTCTTCATCTGTAAGTCAAGCCTAATCATAATGACATTGAAAGCTTGTTGCGATGAGAAAATGTACTTCAACTTGTCAAAAAGATGAAATACAGGAGCCCCTGGGTAGCACAGTTGGTTAAGCATCCGACCTTTCATTTTGGCTCAGGTCCTGATCTCAAGGTCGTGAAACTGAGTCCCATGTTGGCTCGGTGGTCAGGGCAGAGTTGGCTTGACTCTTTCTCCCTCAACCTTGGCCCCACCTCCCCACTCTCCCTCCCTTTCTCTCTCTCTCAAACATATAAATGAATCTTTTAAAAAAGATGAAATATAAACTTTAATGAGGTGACTGGCTGATTAGGAGTCAAAATTAGAACAGTTTATTCCCCTCTATTATTATTTTTAGTGAAAATACAAAAACGAGAGGTCAACTACTAAAGCCACCGGCTCTTTTCCTGCTGCATGGGAACTACTCTTCCAGTTTATACTTGGATGGTTTGTCTTTCTCCCACCTCTCTTTCCCTCCACTTGTCAACCTAATTGTTTGGTCACTGCCTCAGTGATTAAAGACAAAATAGGAATTCAATTCTATGCCTCTCCTGGATTGGGACTGATGGGAAGTTAACAAACAGCCCCATCTTGAAATGTCATAATGACCTTTTTAAGGAAGGGAATTGAGTCACACATGCATGCGTTCTCACTGGAGTAATAAGAATTTTAAACTCTTGGGAACTGGAAGCAAACCCTGCACCCCCCCCAGTCTGCGGCCTATCTCTACAGATCAGCCGGGAGTTGGAAACTCTGCTCCATTTGTTCCTGAGGCTCTGTGTCTCCTGATATAGCCACAGGGAACCTGATGGGAATCCCCACTTTGCTGCTGGTCAGCTTGTGCTCAGAAGGGATCCAGTGGAGGGTCTTTCAGGCAGGTGATTTCTCCTGTAGCCTTAATAACAACTAGCCTCAGACAGAGATTAGCTCTGGGGAAAGTAGATTTTTCCCCCCCAGATCCAAAAAGCAAAGAATGAGGTAACAGACTGCCGCAGGCATCTATTTTAGCCTCAGAGCTCTGAACAATTTGCAGTTGCAGATGTTAAAATAACCAGAATCCACGGAGAATAGAACAGATGACATTATTCCGCCCGCCTCTGCAGCTCGGGGGGCCTCCTGCAATTCACAGCATTTGATGACTCATGTGGGGAGCAACCCTGCATATGCTCCCAGCCCACAGACAATTCACTTCAGCTTATAAAATCTTTTACAGAGAATCACTGCAGGGCCAGACTTCTGCTCTGGGGATATACAAAGATGAATAAGCTCCAGGGACCCTCGGGAGCTCACAGCAGAGAAGACAGGTGGGGAAGTGCTGCACATGGTCCAGCAGGCTCTGTCCTGCACACGGGTGCCCGGGGAGGACGAGTGGGCTGAAACCCAGCCTGGGCTCCCATTGCCAAGCCACGTGCCTGGGCCTGGAGGAAGGGGTGCCTTTTTCTAACACACACAAAGGAGCAATGTATGTTCCTGGCAGCCCTGGACTGAGTTACAGACCTAGAACTTAATCACACAGGAACATAAGTCCTCTGATAGAGACAGGGATCAGTAACTGTGACAAGGGAGGAGAGAGAAAGGAATTAAGGAGAGAGACAGAGAGGGAGGAACGTTTCCAGAAGGTCTTGGAGGAGAACAGGAAGAGTAGGAATTCACCCCATAGAATCGGTGAAAGAAAGGCCAACAGGCAGGGGAAACAGAGTGAGTGAAGATGCAGAAGCTTGACAATATAAGACCTGTTTCTGGAACAGAGAGTGGTTCAACCTGGCACATGGAGGTGAGGCCAGAGGGTGGGCAGTGTTCCAAATCACACTGAGGACGCTGAGCCTCAGCCGGTAGGCTGGCTGGTGGTTCTCCATTCCACGGGTTCATTAATCTCCATTCTATAGGTTAGGAAATGATGATTGAAGGAAGTAATTTGTTTATAATCATGTGACCATCAAGGGGCATAGAGAAGGGATTTCAACTCAGGCCCTTCTAGTGCCAAAGTCTATGCTCTATTTCCCAGAGCTCACTTAACAGCCCACACAGAACGAATAACTATCAGTGCCCGGTGTTTTCCTTACAGAGAAGAGCCAGTGGTTCCGAGGCCAGGCCAGGCTTCCTAGTGGAAGGACCTTAGAGGGAAGCTGAAGTCAGTTGTCTGTGTTTCCCACTAAGTTTCGGAAATTCATTCAGAATGTGCCATGAGAATAAAATCTTAAAAAAATGGGGGGTGGTGGTGCCTGAGTGGCTCAGTCGTTAAGTGTTTACCTTCAGCTCAGGTCGTGATCCCAGGGTCCTGGGATCGAGCCCCGAATCCGGCTGCCTGCTCAGCGGGAAGCCTGCTTCTACCTCTCCCACTCCCCCCTCCTTGTGTTCCCTGTCTCTCTCTGTCAAATAAATAAATACAATCTTAAAAAAAAGAAAAGAAAAAGAAACGTTCCATGAGAACTTGTGTGTGTGCCAGGCTTACAGGAAGGACCTAAGCATACAATAGTGAGCAGACTGACCCCGGCTCTCATGGAACCTAGAGACTAGTAGGGAAGATGGATTTTTGTCAAATAATCACACTCATAGATGTGTAATTAATAATGAAGGTAATTGCTCTTAAGGAAAGAAACATGGTTAATGAAAACTTAAAATAAGGAGACTTGTCCTAGATTGGGGGTCCTCAAGGGACCCTTCCTCAGGAAGTGCCGTCTGAACTGTGATCATCAGGTGGATGGAGGGGAGCAGAGGAGGAAGCCGTGAGGTTCATATGACCACAGGCAGAGAGGGTTGAACAGGAGGAGGGATCAGGATGAGGCAGCAGAGGCAGGCAGGGGCCAAGAGAAGCGTTTTGAATTTCAGCCTAAGAGTGAAGGGTCAGACTTGGGTGCTGAAACCATCATTCAAGTTTGAGCACGGATAACAGATTTTAGGTGAGGAGAGGGCGGAACTGGTGCAGAGAGAGCACTTAGGAGAAGGCTCTCCAGGTAACAAAGGCCAGACACGAATGTGACTTGGCCACTGTGGTGGCCACGGAGAAGAAAAGTGATTGGCTGGTTCTTTGTGGAAATTTGGAGGTAAAATCCATGAGGGCATGGTGAGAGTTTGAATATGAAGGCAAAGAGCGGAAGATTTCAAAGAGGAAATGATGCTTAATGGTTTACATAAACTCCATCTAGCTGCCCTACTGTTTACATTCAATTGCAGTGAAAGACTGTTGAAAGGACAAAATGCCGGCTCTTGTGTATTTTATGAGAGGCCTGATGAGAACAGCTGTCTTGCATGTGAGAGGGCTGCACATCCTCGTGAACCTCAGACATGACCATGGTGGTGGCCTCCCGAAGAAGTTTACATACCCCGGTTCAAGCCCTTGGGTGGCCAACATGGTTACCACTTTTCCCGTCAGAACCCCCTAGGAGTCTCCATCGTAGGGGGAGGGGCTGTCTCTAAACAGAACCATCAGCCAGAGCCTGCTGACCTCAGAGTGAGAGGCTTACAATAAATCGGAGCATTCTGGGAATCCAACCCCAAGAATGCTGGCCCCCTTCCCCACTTGTGACTGTCTTTCGAACTTTAGGATTTGGCAGTTGTTCAAACCAAATAACTCCGGGGTGCAAAAGGCAGTGGAGTCCAAAACAATCTCTGCCACATTGTTTCACATTAAATGTCTCAGAATCCTTGCCCTTTTCCCTTTTCAGTTAGAGTTATCCTCTGGTATAATGAGAATTTCCATAAACATTTTTTTTCTCAATATGCTTTCCGCTAACGAGGCATTTGGTTGCTTCACTGGGAGAGAATTTCTGAGATTTCAAACTCGAGTGTCTGGTCCTAAGTATTCTGGTGGCACCACCTGGACGTCCCGATTAAAGTGTAAAGTGAAGGTCACTTGTTAAAGACAGTGGGTACCTTTGGAGCAAACATGTTGCCATGTTCTACTATCCAAGAATCAGAGACCAGCCTCCCAGCTCAGCAGAGAGGCAGTGGGGGACAGGACTGTGTCCCCTGGGATGAACCTGAAGGCTCCCAAACAGGGACCACGGCCAGTGGGCTTGGATCGGGGCCATTACTTGTGTTCAATTACACGTCAGGAGAAGGGGAAGAAATAAGAAAAGCAAATTAATACTTAATAACCAGTGCACCCAACACATAACTAAGGCTCTAAAATGTTATAGCTGGGATCTATGCACACCTGAGCCCTGATTCCCACCAAACCCCCTATTTCATCATCAGCATCTGTGATTCTCAACCTGCCCTTTGAATCATGCGGACTAGGGTTAGGGGTGGAGATGAGAGTGTTAAAAAACAAACTAAGGCCTTTGGTAATGATTTCATGCATTACTGCACAATATGTAAGTCACCCAACTCACTCTATTTGGGGCCTCCATCTTACCTGATGGCCTAAAAGGCAAGCTGTGGCCACTTCTGTTCTGTCATTTCTTCTGCCTGTCCAGCACACTCCTTCCCCCAAAAGGCACACACCTCTGTTTCCTATTTGAGCTCGGTCCCTGTATCATATGTTAGCATTGAAACCTTGTACTGTTAAGAACATGAACATTCACTTATCCCTCTGGCTCTCTCCTTTCTGGCCTCCTCTAATTCTGGCATCTCTGAACCAGATCTTGGTTCTGACCTGCTTGGTCAGTGCCTACCCCCCGGCCTTGGGGAATGTGGGGCAGATACTTAGATTCACATAAGCAATTTGTGAACTGGAAACTAATACATTCCTCATTTTACAGCTGGGGAAATAAACCTCAACCAGGAAGGTTAAATGATCCATGTGATACCAACCGGCTCTGGACTTCACTGCTTTTGAGTCTGTAATCCAAATAATCTATTATTCTAGTTTTAGCTGTAAAACAGGAAAAAAAAATTATGACCCACTTACTTGGATGGTGAGGATTAAAGAGATAGAGATGTAAAATTAGTGAGACTGGCATACATAAGACTCAGGTCATTGGGAGCCAACTGAATAAACTGTGGGCGTACTCACCAAATACCCAATATTTTGTATTAGTCAGCTCTGGCTTCCATAACAGAATGTCATAGACTGGATGGCTTAAACAATAGAAATTTGTTTTTTCATAGTTCTGGAATCTGAAGTCTGAGATCAATGTAGCAGCAAGGTCAGGATCTTGTGACGACCCTCTCCCTGCCTTGATCACATGGTGAGCACGAGGATACCAACCCCGTAGTATCAGATCCTCACCCCTGTGACCTCGGTTAATCGTAATTATGGCCTTACGAGCCCTATCTCCAAGGACAGTCACATTGGGGATTTAAACCTCAACTTACAAATTTTGGGGGACAGAATTTAGTCCATAGCAGGTTCCTCTAGGACTCACTAAAACTTGGAAATCACACAAAGTCTTTCTTTTCTTGCACATTCCTTCCTAGTAACTCATGGATTTGCTCAACCTTCTTTCCTGTAGTAGGGTGGAGGGAGGGGTACCTTTTGTTTAGATTCTACCCTTAGGCTCCAGGAAAGGTTATCCAAACAGATTTTAATTGTTTCTTTCAAAGGTTTTTCCTGGCCTCGGGTTACTTAGTCACACAAATATATCAGGGATTCCCAGAGAAAGTCACCTGAATTCTCAGAGGCTGGCTTCTACCCTGGATTCAATGATTTGTTCCCTTGCTCATTCAGCCAATCTTTCCATGTTAAGGAAAGAGAAAAATTAAACTGCACGTCAACTTTTCATATCCCCAGAGTCATTTTACGCTTTAGGTAAAGAGGATGTTGGAAATCAGTCCCAAGTGCAGGCCGGAAGGACTCATCCCAATGATAGTATTGGCCTCCAAAAGCATCCTCTGTAGGGCAAGGGCAAGCTTCATTCTGTAATGTCGTACCTTCCCATTTGTGTCCTAAGAGGCTTTTTCTTATTAAGTTGTTAGAAGCTGTTAGAACCTGGGCTCACTGAGAAAATCTGAAGAGGCTCTTACTATGATACTCACAAGAAGCTTAAGTGAAGCTCTATCAGCAGGCACTCCTGTGAGAGGGAAGCTAGAACACATTACTATGTCAGGGACTTCAATCACACTTAGGAAAATCACAGTTGGGAAATTTCCAGAATGGGTGGGGACCTCTCTCAGAGATCTGTACTTTCAGAATGCAGTTAAGGGGTAAGGACCCAGGAAAGAAGCCCCAAGGTCCTTCCACTTCAGAGGATCCGCTCAGGCTTCAACTGACCGACCAGAGGGTAAACCCTGTCTCTGTGGTCTACCATTTTGTTGCCAAGTCCCCCTAGTCAGTCTCCTTTTTCCTGAGCATAAGCCTAGGACGGAGTGCCTCCTTAAATTTGCGTTAAATGAAAAAAAAAAAAAAAAAGAAAGAAAGAAAGAAAAAGAAAAAAAATGGTGTTAAATGTGACTCCTTAATTTTGAACCCCAAGTGCCTTGCTTCTCTCACCCTAGCCCCGCTGTGGATAATCACATCTGCCTTGCAGGGCTTTGTGAAGATGAAATTATGGAATGTATGGAAGTGCCTGGCAGGAGGTGTACATCGACTAAATGCTAACTTTCTTTCTTGTTCTTCTTCTAAAAATATCATTGTAGGAGGGACTCTACCCTTAGTCATCACCTAAAATCTGACTAATAATAACTGCCATTCATTGAGCTCCTACATGCCAAGCATTATGCTAAGAATGATCACTTATTGAGTTCTTTCTAGGTGTCAAGAGCTTTATAAGCATGATTCTAAACAGTCCATTCAATGAGGTAGAGATTGTAATCACCTCCAATCTACAGATGAGGAGTCTGAAGCGAGAGGCTGGATAATTTAAGTTCCTCTCTCTAGGGTGGAACTAGCACTCAGGAACTGGGCTCCAGCGCCAGTCCTGAGAACAAAGTTAGGAAATAAGGCAGTTCTTGAAAGGGGAGAGAGAAGAATCAAAGAGTGAAATGCTTTTTAACATTTTCTTTTAGAAACCAAAAATGGCTGCAAACTTTCATCTCTAAGTGAATCCCTATAATAATACTGTGAGATAGGTAGATACACTCCTATTTTATGGAGGAACTTGAAGAAGTAAAATTTCTTGTCTAGGGGCACCTAAAATTTCTCAGCAGGTGGACACACGTCTGTGTGGGTTTTCCACTGATAACGAAGACATTGTCAGCATCTCTGGGCTCATGAATATTGTACCACTCTCAGCCACTAGTCAAGGGCTAATTTTCTGCTCACACTTGTCTTTTTTGAGTCAGGAATGCTTCACAGTCCTGCAGAGACAGGGATGTATTACCTGGGTTTTGTGACTCTGTACATATTCAATAGAAACCTATTGTATCTGTGGCCGTGTAACTGTTAAAAGCACAAGGAGTGTATATGTAATTCTATACTATCATATATTTAAATAGCATTCAAATAAAATTAATTTTGGCAAGCCTAGAGGTCTATAAGATACTGCCCTTTAAAGGTATATAACCGTGAACCCCAAATAACTCAAATCAACAACATCAGTTTAAAGATGTTTTGCTAGGGATGCCTGGATGGCACAATCAGTTAAGCGTCTGACTCTTGGTTTTGGCTGAGGTTGTGATTTCAGTGTCATGAGACTGAGCCCTGCGTCAAGCCCCATGTCGAGCCCCATATTGGGCTCAGGCTTAGCACCTAGTCTGAGATTCTCTCTCCCTTTTCCTCTGCTCCCCCCACCTCCTTCTCTCTCCCTACCTCTATTTAAAAAAAAGAAAGAAAAAAAAAAAGAAAGAAACTACCATTTGTCGAATTTTGGTGTAATACCAAAGAAGAATGTCCATAACTACCTGAAAGGCTATTAAAATACTCTTTCCTTTCCAATAACATATATGTGTGAGGTCATATTTTGCTCATAAATTCAACCAAAACAATGTATCAAAATGGGTTGAATACATAAGCAAATATGAGAATGCAGCTGTCTTCTGGCTAGCCAGACACTAAATGGATTTGCAAAAATGTAAAATAATGCTACTCTTCTCACTAAAATTTTATTTTGCAAAATATATCTTCATTAAAAATGTTATGTTAACATATGAGTTATTATTGTCATTAAAAATAAATTAGTAAACAAATCCCAATTTTAATACATAATACATAAATACTGATTGATACAACTCATAAGCAAGAGGTCTTTAGGGGAGGGGGTAGGGAGAAGGTGATGGAGTTGTGGACATTGGGGAGGGTATGTGCTATGGTGAGTGCTGTGAAGTGTGCAAACCTGGCGATTCACAGACCTGTAACCCTGGGGCTAATAATGCATTATATGTTAATAAAAAATTTTTAAAAAAATTTTAAAAAGCTCTTTGGGATTCTCAATAATTTTTAAGAGCGTAAATGGATTCTGAAACCCAAATCCCTGTGTGGGCCTTTGTCCCTATATGCCCTGGAAGGGAAACGCTGCTCACCTTTTTTGGGTATCTTCTCTTGACAGGGCTCTCATGTACTTGTTATGTCTGTACCCCATGAGCTGTTTGGTAACTTTGCATAACCACCAGTTTTCTGGTTGAATGACTGGGAAAGTTTTCCTCATTCTATCACAATGTTATGTGATGTCTTTGGCCTCTACTTCTTGACACTACATATATCTCTATTCTTTTTTCCTCTAGTTGTGATAATTCACACAGCATTTTTGGCCCCAATACGATCTAACGCAGTGTCTGTGGAGACACTGAAATCGTGTGGCCCAGAACCTGCAGACATTAATATTATTTTAAATAGGCATCAAATGACAGGATAAAATCTGAAAGTCCTCACAGAGCATTCACAGACACCTGAAGGGGGAGTCTGTAGCTCCCAGCTGGTGAACCCCCTGCTAGCTGGCCCAAGCACAGGGGCCAGAGCCCTGTGTTGAATGAACCTCAGAGATACTGGAAATGCTGCTGTTCTTAGCACCAATTACATAGTTACTTAGTAGTTTCTTAAAAGCTGTGCCTAAATACCATCTTAAGAACTGTTCTTATTTCTATGCCCTGGGACTCAGTTTGAAATGCTTTCCTCTCAGCCTCCTGGGTCACCAATGCACCAAGTTCTACGTCCAAGTCTGCACTTAGTTCTTCCTCCCGCAGTTTCCATCAGACACATCATATGCCTTGTCTCTCTCACAGATGCCTCCTTGTGTGCGTACAGATGTCCTGAGTCATCTTCCTTCAACCATTCCATACCCTGGCTTCCCCACCTTGCTGTTAAGCTCTCCAACAGTGTTTCCCAGGTACACTAAACCAAAACCTTCCTTTCCTCCCCAAAAGTCAATCAATATTTCCTCCATAATCCCTATACTCCACAGTTGCATGCAGCTCTTATGTCAAACGGTTCTCAAGTGTTCGGTTCCAGCTCTTCCACTTACTAGCTGGGTGAACTGGGCAAGTCACTTAGCTCTCTGAGTCTCAGTGTCCCCATCTGTAAAGTGGTCACAATACCACAGGCACTGCCTCTTGTATGGAGTTGTTATGGAACTAAATGTGATCATCTGAAGGGTGTGAAAGTAGTTTGAAAACTGTAAAGTGCTAGTCAAAGGCAGGTTGGTATAAAGACAGACACTGACAAAGTTAATAGCCACTTTATGATTCCTCTCATTGAGGCTGGACAAGAATGTCATCTCAGCACAATTGAGGTACTGAAGATTTAAGAACAAGAGATTCTTTTTTTTTTAAAGATTTTATTTATTTATTTGACAGACAGAGATCACAAGTAGCCAGAGAGGCAGGAAGAGAGAGATGGGGAAGCAGGCTCCCTGCTGAGCAGAGAGCCCAATGTGGGACTCGATCCCAGGACCCTGGGATTGTGACCTGAGCTGAAGGCAGAGGCTTTAACCCATTGAGCCACCCAGGTGGTTAAAGCCCCAGAACATTAGATTCTTAAAGAGAAGATTTCTTCCCCCCACATAGTATCTGCTTCTTATAATTGCAGTATATCGTGTTTGAATGTTGTAGTGCTTGATGACATTTTTTGGCAACCTGTTACTGATGGAAATGAGAAATCATTTGCCTCTCCAAACAGATTGTAACCGCCTCCTTGTTCCAAAAAGAGGTGCTCTGTAGAGTAACTAGGTTCAATTTAGAAATAGAATATCTGCACCCTGAAAGGCCAGGTTTCTTTTTATAATGTAACCATATTTAAGACTAGTTGGAAATAAAGAAATAAAAATAACCCAGAATCCTACTCTCTGAGTACATCTTTTTGTATACTTGCCCATTACTGCCCAGTTATCACCCATAAGCACAGACAGCTTAAGATAGCTGTAATTATAATGTACACACCATTTAGTATTCTACGTTTTTTTCCTCCTTCAACATTGTAGCAAACATTTCTCCCCATTTGTACATAGTCTCCATGTTTATTACTATAATGGCAAAATAGTATTCCATGAACTTGATCGCCTTTGGGTTAATCATAATCCCCTTCTGGTCAGGATTTAGGTTGTTTCAGGTCTTTCTTTTACTACTATTAATGATGCACAATGGATAGCTTCCTAAACATAGCTTTTTGCCTTACTGAAAGATAAACTCTCAAGGGTAGAATTATTCTATTCAAAGGGTATGAAAAATCTTTAGTTTTTATATTTGCACTGCTTTCCAAAAGGATTTACCAAATTACAGTGCTATTAGGTGTATTTAACTTTTAAAAATTTCATTGCAAACATTCCACAATTGATCAATTTGTTGTAAAATTTTATGGAGTAGGTGTAAAATGCTCTCTTAGAGTTGATTTGTTTTTATCTCTATAAAGGAAAGACAGCTTCCAAGGGCTACTTTTTAGAGGAGAAAGTTTGGGCACCAAGAAGAGAAATCCAGACAGCAGACAGTATCTTCATTTAACAGTTTTTCTACTGCAAGAAGGCAGAGCGTGAGCTGGTCCCCAGTCTCTGTTTCAGAGGATGAGAACAACCAGACCTGCCCTGGAACCCACATGGCACCCAGGCCTAGACTATGCAGCTGAGGAAGAGCCCTGCAGTAGTCTAGACATATTTGCTGGAACTCACCAATAGAGATTTTCAGTTTTGCTGAACTTCAAAACCAGCAATGCAAGTTGTAACTATTCCAGGAAGGGATATTACATTGGCAACATGAAAGTTGATCATCACCCAACTACTGGCATCTAGACCCAGTCAGAAGGAATTTTCAGGCAAACAGAATCTGGTGTGATGTTTATTGCTACTTGGAGGGAGCCAGGCCTCTTTGCTTTGCTAGTTGGACAAATTCTGAGGGGAACTTGGGTGGCAAAAGCCCACTCTAGTTTTCTCAGTTTCATGTTCCCCATTTGCTAGATGCTTTGCCTGAAAGAAGTGCTATGAGATGTGTGAACTGGAATCTTGGAAATAACTCTGAGAGTTTCAGAAGCTACAATTTTAATTATGAAAGCTGGTTCCATTAAAGAAAAATCAGCCAACACCAAAGAAATACAAACAATTATAAGAACACATTATGAGAAACTATATACCAACAAATTAGGCAATCTGGAAGAAATGGATGCATTCCTAGAGACGTATAAACTACCAAAACTGAAACAGGAAGAAAGAGAAAACTTGAACAGATCCATAACCAGCAAGTATATTGAAGCAGACATCAAAAATCTCCCAAAAACAAGAGCCCAGGGCCAGATGGCTTCCCAGAGTAATTCTACCAAACATTTAAGGAAGAACTAATATCTATTCTTCTGAAGCTGTTTCAAAAAATCAGAATGGAAGGAAAACACCCAAACTCTTTCTATGAGGTCAGAATTACCTTGATTCCAAAACAAGACAAAGACCCCACCAAAAAGGAGAATTACAGACCAATATCCCTGATGAACAGGGATGCAAAAATTCTCACCAAAAAACTAGCCAATAGGATCCAACAATACAGTAAAAGGATTATTCACTGCAACCAAGTGGGATTTATTCTTGGCTGCAAGGTTGGTTCAACATCCGCAAATCAATCAATGTGATACATGACATCAATAAAAGAAAGGACAAGAACCATATAATCCTCTCAACAGATACTGAAAAAGTATTTGAAAAGGTACAGCATCCTTCCTTTATTAAAACTCTGCACAGTGTAGTGATAGTGGGAATGTACCTCAGTATCATAAAAGCCACATACAAGAAGCCCACAGTGAGTATCATTCGCCACTGGGAAAAACTAAGAGCTTTCCCTCTAAGGTCAGGAACATGACAGGAACATCTACTATCATCCCTGTTGTTCAACATAGTACTAGAAGTCCTCAGCAATCAGACAGCAAAAAGAAATAAAAGGCATCTGAATTGGCAAAGAAGAAATCAAACTTTTACTCTTTGCAGATGACAAAATACTTTATGTGGAAAACCTGAAAGACTCCACCCAAAATTGCTAGAACTCATATAGGAATTCAGAAAAGTGGCAGGATATAAAGTCAATGCACACAAACTAGTTACATTTCTATACACCAACAATGAGGAAAAAAAAAAGGAGAAATTAAGGAGTTGATCCCATTTATATTTGTACCAAAAACCATAAGATACTTAGAAATAAACCTAACCAAAGAGGCAAAGGATCTGTATTCAGAAAACTACAGAACACTCATGAAAGAAATTGAGGAAGACACAAAGAAATGGAAAAACATTCCATGCTCATGGATTGAAAGACCAAATATTGTTAAAACATCTATGCTACCTAGAGCAATGTAGACATTCAGTGTAACCCCTATAAAATACCATCAACTTTTTAAACAAAATTGGAACAAATAATCCTAAAATTTGTATGGATCCAGAAAAGACCCGAATAGCCAAAGGAATGTTGAAAAAGAAAACCAAAGTTGGCATCACAATTCCAGGCTTCAAGCTCTATTACAAAGCTGTCATCATCAAGACAGTATGGTACTGGCACACAAACAAAACAAAACAAAACAAAACAAAACACACATAGATCAATGGAACGGAATAGAGAGCCCGGAAATAGACCCTCAACTCTATGGTCACCTAATCTTCGACAAAGCAGGAAAGAACATCCAATGGAAAACAGTCAGTCTCTTGAACAAATGGTGTTGGGAAAAGTGGACAGCCACATGCAGAAGAATGAAACTGGACCATTTTCTTACACCACACAGAAAAATAGACTCAAAATGGATGAAAGACCTAAATGCGACACAGGAATCCATCAAAATCATTGAGGAGAATACAGGCAGCAACCTCTTTGACCTCAGCCACAGCAACTTCTTGCGAGACACGTCTCCAAAGGCAAGGGAAGCAAGGGCAAAAATGAACTACTGGGACTTCATCAAGATAAAAAAGGAAAGAGCTGACAAAACCAAAAGACAACCGAAAGAATGGGAAAAGCTATTTTAAATGTCTTATCAGATAAAGGGCTAGTATCCAAAATCTATAAAGAACTTAACAAACTCAACACCCAAAGAACAAATAATTGAATTAAGAAATGGGCAGAAAACATGAACAGACATTTCTGCAAAGAAGACATCCAAATGGCCAACAGACGCATGAAAAAGTGCTCAGCAACATTTGGCATCAGGGAAATACAAATCAAAACCACAATGAGATACCACTTCACAGCAGTCAGAATGGCTAAAATTAACAAGTCAGGAAACACCAGATGTAGGCAAGGATGCAGAGAAAGGGGAACCCTCCTACACTGTTGGTGGGAATGCAAGCTGGTGCAGCCACTTTGAAAACAGTATGGAAGTTCCTCAAAAAGTTGAAAATAGAGCTACCCTACAACCCAGCAATTGCACACTAGGTATTTACCCCAGAGATACAAGTGTAGTGATCCAAAGGGGCACCTGCTCCCCAGTGTTTATAGCAGCAATGTCCATAATAGTCAACATCCATCAACAGATGATTGGATAAAGAAGATGTGGAATTTATACACATACACATAACAGAATATTACTCAGCCATCCAGAAAATGAAATCTTCCCATTTGCAATGACGTGGATGGAACTAGAGAGTATTACCCTAAGCGAAATGAGTCAATCAGAGAAAGATAATTATATGATTTCACTCATATGTGGAATTTAAGAAACAAGACAAAGGAGCATAGGGGAAAGGAGGGGAAAAATAAAACAAGACAAAATCAGAGAGGGAGACGAACCATAAGAGACTTTTTTTCATAAGAGACTCTTAATCATAGGAAACAAATGGAGGGTTGCTGGAGGGGTGGGGGTGGGGTATGGAGTAACTGGGTGATGGACATTAAGGAGGGCATGAGATGTAAGAAGCACTGGGTACTATATAGGACTGATGAATCACTGACCTCTACCTCTGAAACAAATTATACACGATATGTTAATTGATTGAAATTTAAAGAAAATTTTAAAGAAAAATCAGACACCCCTTTTCACTATTTCATATTCTGGTTCAGATATTCTTTTTAATTTTTAAATTTTTTTTTTTAAAGAGAGGGAGAGAAAGAGGTCGGGGAGGGAGCAGCAGACAGAGAGGGAGAGAGACAATCTTAAGCCCATGCTGGGCATGGAGCCCAAGGTGGGGCTCAATCTCAGGACCCTGACATCATGACCTGAGTTAATATCAAGGGTTAGACACTCAACCGACTGAGCCACGCAGGAGCCCTGGTTCAGATATTCTTTTTAATTTTTTATTTTTTAGATTTTTAAAAAACTATTGTTTTTCTGATTTAAATTCAGGTTAGTTAACAAAGAGTGTATTTTTGGTTATAGGGAGAGAATTTAGTGATTCATCAGTTGCATAGAACACCCAGTGCTCATTACATCAAGTGCCCTCCTTAATGCCCATCACCCAGTTACCCTATTCCCCAGTCACTTACCTGGTTTTCAGATATTTTTTTTTTAAGATTTTATTTATTTATTTGAGAGAGAGGGACAGAGCATGAGCAGGGGCAGGGGAGAAGGAGAAGCAGGCTCCCCACTGAGCAGGGATCCTGACATGGGGCTCCACCCCAGGACCCTGAGATCATAACCCAAGCAGAAGACAGATGCTTAACCAACTGAGCCCCCCAGGTGCCCTGTTTTTATACATTCTTTTTTTTTTTTTAAAGATTTTATTTATTTATTTGACAGAGAGAGACATACAGAGAGACATAGAGGCAACACAAGTAGTGAGAATGGGAGAGGGAGAAGGAGGCTTCCTGCTGAGCAGGGAGACAGAACCCAGGACTCTGGGTTCCTGACCTGAGCTGAAGGCAGATGCTTAACCTAGGTGCCACCCAGGTGCCCCCATTTTCACATATTCTTAATAAAACACAGAAAATGACTTGAGCCTTAATTTTGAAAAATTCAAAAGTAGTAGCAAAATATAAAAGGGAACGCTCTATTAGAAAGAATTTTCTTTTTTGTCTTATTTTATTATTCTTAAATATTTTTATTTATTTGAGAGAGAGAAAGCGAGAGCGAGCACAAGCAGGAGGAGGGGCTGAGGCAGAGGGAGAAGCAAACTCCCCACTGAGCAGAGAGCCCAACACGGGGCTTTATCCCAGGACCCTGGAATCATGACCTGAACTATCGGCAGACGCTTCACTGACTGAGGCATGATGGTGCCCCAGAAAATGCATTTTTTCATTGTTAAAAATGTTAATGTAAGCAGAGGTGACTTCAGGCTTGTACACATGTTTACTTGTTCCCTATCCTGGCTGGTCTTTTACAGATCTAACTTTTTGTTTCTGGTAAGTAGGTAGAATGTAGAGTGGAAAAAAATCTTATCTCATCTTAAAAACAATTGTATGAAGCAGATATTACTGTTGTTTTCATTTTCAGATGAAGACACAGACTCAAAGAAGCCAAGAGCCTGATCTCCAAGGTCACACGGCTCAGAGCGCATCTCTGCTCTCCTCTTCCAGCCCTTCTACTTGGGCTAAGAGTTCACTCTTCCTGTATCTGAAATTGAGCAAAGTTTGATCTTCTACCCAGGTGCTAGAAGGGGTCTAGGAAAAGACAGTGATGAGGATCCTGAGAAGCCCTTGGACAGAGAACGTGCGAACAGCAGGTGGCAGCAGTGTCCTTGGAGTCGTGGTTATCCCCCAGTGCCTGGAAAGCAAGGATAAGCGCGCACAGAGCGGTGGCAGGTGGGAGGGCGTGGATCTGATGCCTGACTTCTGTTCTCTGACTGTCTCCCACCCTCCATCCACCTCCTCCGGAGCCAACTGGACTATCTGACACCTAGGATGTCTGACAGAGAAAGAGTTTCCCTTTCTCTGCAGTAGGTATCCCTGAGGAACCTGTGCAGAAGATTGGGGAAAATGACCCAGAAGTCATTTACACTGGAAAGTCTCCATCTAGATAATTAATGTCATGTACAGTTATGTGATCATGGCATGTTGCCCTCTCTGTTCCTTGATATCCTGTTCTGTAAAATGGGGATCATAATGGCCACCTGCTTCTCAGGGCCATTGAGATGATTGAAGAAACATGATCTATGCAAAGCCTTTAGAATAGCTACTCGTCAGTACTATCTTTTGTAGAGGGCTTTATCATTTGCAGTGGGCTTTCATACCTATCATCTCAGCCCATCCTCCCTCCATATTTTGAGATGCAGATATTATGTCCATTTAACAGAGAAGGACTCTTTGGTTGAGTCAGAAGAAATAAAACTTAACGTGAACTTTGAGGTCAGACGGAGGAAGTCAGATTCCCCTGAGGCATGGGCACACATGCAAGTTAATCCGTGGATCAGAGCCTCAGTTTCTTTGCAAAATGGTGAGAATCCTACCTATCTTGTGTGCTTGTTGTGAGGATTAAATAAAACAATGTACATGAAGCTGTGTGGTGTAGTTCCTCTTACATAAGGAACACTTAACATTATTAAAACTACATCTTAAAAATCAAACATACAGAAAAGTCATATGGAAGGCAAATTACTCATGGTCCCACCACTCAGAAATAACTCTGTTATTACTGTGGTGTGTTTTTTCCCTCGGCGTTAACGTGTAATGTGGCTGAGATTGCATCACGTGTGTAGAAATAACCCGACCAAAGTGCGGCCCCCAAGAAGGGGCAGCGCTGGGCTGGTGCACCAGACAGGCTGGCTCCAGGCTGGCACTGTCCTATGTAACCTCTTCTCTACCCTGTCTCTACAGAGTTAAAGGCTTACATGACTTTTGAGAAACTGAGGGAAAAATGTTGAACTGCTTCAAGTCTGAAAATACATACTCACATTCAAAAGCATGTAAAGGAACCAGAAGCAGCCAAAACAATCCTATTGTATAGTTAAAGGCTGGAATTTTGCCTGGAAAAAGGGTTTCGTGTGGGAAAATTTTTAAAATTTCTGCCCATTTCTATTTAGTCAACATTTTAGTAGTTAAAATATTACTGTTCAGGCTGTTGTAATTGCAATGAGTAAATTTGGCAAAACCGGTAAACTAGTCATCTGACAGATTGATTAAATTGACAAACTGCATTATTGATCATTCAGCAGACTAGGTTCTGGGGTGCACTGATCTTTGGCTAATTGGCTTGCATCTATTGGACATGGAGTTCAATATATAAACTTGTTGAGTAAACGAATACATGTAGGAATGAATGCACTGAATCTTGCTATAAACAAGATGATGTTTCTTTCTAAAATTCAACAACTTTTCAATCTACAGATTCAAAACAATCCCTCTCAAACCACCAAGAGCATTTTTTACAAAACTAGAGCAAATAATACTAAAATTTGTATGGAACCACAGAAGAGCCTGAATAGCCAAAGAAACCTTAGAAAGAACAAAGCTGGAGGTATCATAATTCCAGACTTCAAGCTATACTACCGGCTATAGTAATCAAAACGGTATGGTATTGGCAAAGAAAGAGACACAGATCAATACAGCAGAGAGACCCCAAATATAAACCCACAATTACATGGTCAATTAATTTATGACAAAGGAGATGAGAATATAAATGGGGAAAAGACATTCTTTTTTTTAAGATTTTATTTATCAGAGCAAGAGCAAGAACAAGCAGGCAGAGGGAGAAGCAGGCTCCCTGCGGAGCACGGAGCCAGATGCGGGGCTTGATCCCAGGACCTTGGGATCATGACCTGAGTGGAAGGCAGTGGCTTAACCAGCTGAGCCACTCAGGTGCCCCAAGACAGTCTTTTCAATAAACAATGCTGGGAAAACTGGACAGCTACAAGCAAAAGAATGAAACAGGACCACTTTCTTATACCATACACAAAAATATACTCAAGATGGATTAAAGATCTAAATGTGAGACCTGACACTGTAAAAATCCTGGAAGAGAACACAGGCAGTAATTTCTCTAACATTGGCTGTAGCAAATTTCCTAAATACATCTCCTGAGGTAAGGGAAACAAAACAATGAACTATTGGGACTACATCAAAATAAAAAGCTTTGGGGCGCCTGGGTGGCTCAGTGGGTTGGGCCTCTACCTTTGGCTCAGGTCATGATCCCAGGGGCCTGGGATAGAGTCCCGCATGGGGCTCTCTGCTCAGAGGGGAGCCTGCTTCTCCTCATCTCTCTCTCTGTCTGTCTCTCTGCCTATTTGTGATCTCTCTCTCTGTCAAATAAATAAATAAAATCTTTAAAAAAAATAAATAAAAAGCTTTTGCATAGCCAAGGAAACCATCAACAAAACAAAGACAACCTACTGAATGGGAGAAGATATTTGCTAATGATTTTTCTGAGAAGGAATCAAATACCCAAAATATATAAAGAACTTACACAACTCAACACCAAAAAGCAATCCTATTAAAAGATGGGCACAGGGGACTCCTGGGTGGCTCAGTTGGATGAGCAGCTGCCTTCGGCTCAGGTCATGATCCCAGCGTCCTGGGATCGAGTCCCACATCAGGCTCCTTGCTCCGCAGGGGGTCTGCTTCTCCCTCTGACTCTGCCTGCCATTCTGTCTGCCTGTGCTCGCTCTTGCTCTCTCTCTCTGACAAATAAATAAATAAAATCTTAAAAAAAAAAAAAGATGGGCACAGGATCTGAATAGACATTTTTCTAAAGAAGACATACACATGGCCAACAGACACACGAAAAGATGCTCAACATCATTAATCATCAGGGAAATAAAAATCAAAACCACAGCGAGATCTCACCTTACACCAGTTAAAATGGTTAAAATAAAAAAGATAAGAAATAACAAGTGTTGGTGTGGATGTGGAAAGGAACTCATGTGTACTGTTTTGGGGAATGTAAATTGGTGCAGCTATTGTGGAAAACAGAATGGAAATTCCTCAAAAAATTACAAATAGAACTATCATATGATCTGATAATTCCACTACTGGGTATTTATTCAGGGAAACCAGAAACACGGACTCAAAGAGATGTGTGCACCCCTATGATATAGCACTATTTACAATAGCCAAGACATGGAAGCAGCCCAAGTGTCCATCAAGAGATGAATGGATAAGGAAAATGTAGTGTGTATGTATATATATATATATAGAGAGAGAGAGAGAGATAGATAGATATAGATATAGATATACAATGGAATATTACACAGCCATAAAAGGATAAGATCATGCCATTTGAGACAACATGGATGGACCTAAAGGGTATCATGCTAAGTGAAATATGTAAGACTGAGAAAGACAAATACCAACGATTCTACTCATAAGTAAAATCTAAGTTTAAAAAAAGCCAAATGAATAAACAAATAAAAAGCAGAATCAGAGAACAAACTGATGGTTCCCAGAGGGGAGGGTGCCGAGGGTTGGGCAAAATGGGTGAAGGGGAGTGGGAGGCACAGTTTTCCAGTTATGGAATGAGTAAGGAATCCATAGGACCGGCATCAGGAACACAGTCAATGATCCCGTAACAGTGATGTGATGGGACGGATGGTACTGCACCTGTGGTGAGCAGAGCATACCGTGTTATGGAATCACCGTGTGGTACACCTGAAACTAATGTAACACTGTGTGTCCACTAGACTCATATCAAAGAGGGAGCGAGAGAGAGGGATCAGATTTGTGGTTATCAGAGGCAGAAGAAGGAGAGAGAGAAGTAGGACGGGGGTCAGAAGGTACAAACTCCCAGTGATCAGTAAGGTAGTACTGGAGATATCCTGTCCAACACGAGGACGAGAACTAACACTGCCCATATGAGGGACAGGGAAGTTGTTAAGAGAATCAATCCTTAGAGTTCTCATCATAAGGAGGACATTCTTTTTTCCCTTTTCCTTCTCTTCTTATTATATCTATATGAGATGGTGGAGGCTAGCCGAACCTACTGTGGTCCTCATGTCACAATATATGAGAATCACACCATCACGCTGTATGCCTTAAATATATTCAGTGATGTATGTCGATTATTTCTCTATAAAACCAGAAAACAAAAATAAGATAAAATAAAATAATACACACATGCATACACACACACTCAATAATTTTACATGATGTCAGCATTTTAAGAGACTTGCAAGTTTCGTGAGACAGAAATTCGGGTTCTAGAATCACGTTCAGTATACTCCTACTCCAAATTCATGCTTGGGGCCTGGATGGCTGCTTAGCGATGGCCAGTGCATCCCGGTGGTTCAGGGTCAAAGCCCACACACTTTGGAGTCAGAAGAACCAGGTTCCAACTTCACTCAGCTCTCCCACTTACCAACTCCAGAACGCTGGCCAGCTGGTTCACCCTTGAACTGTTTCCTCATCGATCAAATGGGCATAGTTCTGATGTCTGCCCCCTCCCTTGTTTCTGGCATCACTGTCAAAATCAAACAAAATATGTAAATGTTTGCTGGGAGCGGGGGAGTGCTAGATGAATGTGAGTTCATTATTGTGACGCCATTAGACCTCAGCACATGACGCCAAAGGGCACATGTTGGTGACGAAGGGGTAGGGGTTGCTCTGGGGAAGGATAGCCTGGTCTATTCCTGAGGACGGCCACTCCCCCGCTTTGCTCTTCGGCCTCTGCCCTTCTGGTCACTGACACCAGAGGCAGAGAGACCCACGGACCTCTTAAACTGCCCCATGTAGGTCACCTGCCAGGAAAGAGTAGACAAACAGCAGCGGCCTCAGAACCAGCGCCTCCTGCCTGAACACGTTGGCCTGAGGTTGTCGGTGCAGAGCCACTGAAGGCAGGGTGAGGAGAGCAGCCTGGCCTCTCCCACAGTCACTCCCAGGCCCATGAGGCCCAGCTGCAGATATCCCCCTGGTCTGGCCTCTCCCTCTCAGCCATGCACAGCTCTGAAGCTAGCCTCCCAGTGTTTGGATGTTTGGAGCCAGTGTCTGCAGGCCACCTTTGCTGACTCGCAGGAAGAAAGCTATCGTCAATTAAAGCTAGCTGCAGAGGGCTGAGGACAGGACAGAACACAGCTGCATGGGACAAGACAGCCTGGGAATACCAAAGACAGAAAATTGGTGGGAGACTGGGGAGAAGGCTGGAGAGCACTGTTTCTTTTCTCCTCCTTTTTCTCAAGTGTAAGGGTGAATAACGGGAGGGGAAGGGCATTTTTCAAGGGAGAACCAGCAACCAGTGTCAGCGTCCAGAGCTTATATGGGTGTCTGTCCTGCACTGTCAGGAGTCCTACCACCACTCAGTGATGCTGCAGGCCAGCTGGTCCAGGGCCAGACACCTCCCTACAGCTCCTGGCCTCACACCCAGGCCATGGGACCTGTGCAGGTCTCCTGCCACTAGCCAAGCAGTAACGTGTCACCTCCTCACTCTGGCTGACTTTCTCTTTCATGACTTAGATTAGCCCTGCTAGAGACTAAGCCTAGCAGTTCACTATACCTGTCAGGTACTTCTTTCCAGAAAGCTTCACTTCCGCCATCTAAAACTCACACACTGGAACAGCCCTACAGGGTTTTAAGCTTTTAAGCAGTTGTGTACAGATGGACTTGCATGGAAAGGTTCTGAGCGTCTCAACGCATTTATTATCTCATATCAGCTGGGGCCTCCATCTTACCCCTCAGAGATCCGGTTTAAGTCAGCCCGAACCCCAATTCCAGGACCTGTGACGAGGGCTGGTTTTAGACGGTAACAGGCCCCAGGGCCTTTCAATTAATTATGGCATTCACATTCCACACCATATCAAACACATTGGAATATACCCATCTTTCACATTAAATATAACATTTTTGGATAGCAAAAGAAATAAAAATGAGTTTTGCTTTTGAAATTATGTAGCTACTAGTCATCCATTTACTATATGATCGTGAGTTCTGAGCCGTCATCACACATGCACAGGAAATTTTACGAAGTGAGGAAAGTCAAACCATAGCATTATTTCCAAATATGAAGGATTACAAATACAAAATTTTAAATTGCAGTTGACAGAATCGTAAGTTTTATAGATGTTTAATTAAAATGCTCTACTTTCAATTTTATACTTTTCTCCTTGTTTCAGATCCAGTCATTGTTTTTCTCATCTCACGAGTTTTCACAGGCCTTTGAAAACGGCTCCTCTGCCAGAGGCCCTGTGCCAGTGGGGCCTGCGCACCAGACAGCCCTGTCTGAGGTTGCTAAAAGCCCTTCCTAAGATTCTGGCCTGTCCCTCACCTCCTTTCTAGTCTCTTTCTGCTCCCTTACTCCTGCACATCTGCTCATTCTTCAGCTTTAGCTTGTACCCAAACTGGTCACAAGGCTCCGTTCCTTCCCTGTTTCCTATAAAAGACCACCAAAAGGTACTTTTGGTGGAGTCTGGATCAGGGCTGGTCACCAGGAAGACCGAGGACAATCGGGAGCTTAGAACTTTCAGCCTCAACCCCCTTTCTCTGGAGAGGATAGGGGGCTAGAAATGGGTGTTAATAAACAACCATGCCCACATGATGAAGCCTCCATAACAATCCCAACAATACTGGGTTGGGGGCTTCTGTGTGGCTGAGCACACCTGCATGCTGGGATGGTGGCTGACTTCACCTGCACAGGCTTGGGAGGTCCTGGGCTCCGGACGCTTCCGGATCTTGTCCTACGTAGCTCTTCATCTGCCTGTTCAATTCATCACCTTTACTCTGTCCTTTGTAATAAACTGGTAAGACCTAACTGTTTCCCTGATTTCTGTGAGCCATTCTAGGGAATTATTGACGCCAAGGAGGGGATCATGGGAACTCTGACTACAAGCGGTTGGTGAGAAGTACCCGTGACAGCCTTGACTTGTGATTGGCTCCTGAAGTGGGGGCAGTCTCTCTTGTGGGATTGAGCCCTGAACCTGTGAGATCTGATGCCAACTCAGGTACACAGTGTCAGGACTGAACTGAACCACAGGACGCTTGGGCCGGGGAGGTGTGAGCGTTGGGGAAATGCCTGAAGTGTGGAAAAGCCACACATCTGGTGTCAGAAGTGTTACGAGTATGGTAGTACTTTGATTTCATGATTCTGGGCAAATTCAAAGTTTCTTCACATCAGGAAAAGATTGAGGATTCTTTGTTTAAAGGTATTTCATAACATCTAACACATTACACTATGAAAACAGGGAGATGGAAAAATTCACCGGTGCAGGCGGAATGGAAGCCTGCTGTTTTCCATTAACTCCCTTCAGTTCATGTCCTGAAGGTGGAGCTGACTTTTAAATTGCTCCCCGGCAATCCAGAGTGTGGCTCCAACACTCCCATGCTGCTACTGCTCTGTGAATTCTCACAGTACTCGGCTGAGACCTTCTAAGGTAAGAAGGGAAAATGGAGCTTCAAGGCTCATACTGGTGAGAACAACAGAATCCCTCCAGCAAATCCAGGAAAATGTAGAATTCCAGAAAGCCACGGGAAATCACAACTTTCAGACTGGAATCAAACTTCATCAACTCTCCTAACTGGGAGGTGACGTCTAGCTTAAAAATCCTTGTGCTGCCAGCTCAACCCAAGTCCACTTTCCTTGAAGCTGAGCAGCTGCAAAACTGGAAGTTGGGGAGAGAGCACTTGTGGGGATGTGGGGGACAAAGTACAATCCCTTCTTGACGGAGAAGCTTGAGGGTGGAGTGGGGAGACAATGGAAGAAATACTAATTCTGGAATTCCTGTCCTTGTTTTGTTCCTGTCCTGTCCTCCCCACATTTCGCTCCCTGCCCCCCATCCCAGCCTCCTAACACATACACACACACACTCTCTCTCCTTACAGAATGGAAACCATTTAGCCACAGACATGATTTCCCAGGCGTATTGCTGGGAGTACCTGGAGTAAATCACTTCCTTTTCTACCCCTGGGAAAGGTCTCCCTCTTGCTTGAATCACAATTCAGACAGTCTGCCTCCAGTGAGCTGAGACTCAGATGAAGTATGGGGTGCATCAGCACCAATGGCCCGAGCTCCAAGAATTAGGAGCAGAGAAAAGATAAGATAAAGAGAGAGTGCCTCTGGGAAAACACAGTGCCTGCTTCAGACAAACCTGACTGACAAAACTCAGAACATTTTCATTTCTCTAAACCAAAATAATTATTTTGAGTAGAAATATAAGAAATATTCTCAAATATGATTCTAGGGGCACCTGGGTGGCTCAGTCATTAAGTGTCTGCCTTCGGCTCAAGTCATGATTCCCAGGTCCTGGGATGGAGCCTCCATCTGGCTCCCTGCTCAGTGGAGAGCCTGCTTTTCCCTCTCCCTCTGCCCCTCCCCCTGCTTATTCTCTCTCTCTCTCTCTCTAAAATAAATAAATGAAATCTTTAAAAAAATAGTTTTATTCATAAGATTTCTATTTGTACACTACTTTCCAGGAATCTAAAATGAGTGTCACTTCCTCACTAGATTATATCTTGTGATTTTGTAAAAACTATTGGAACAAGCTGATGGGGTAAGTAGACGAGCCTCCCTTTAGAGTAGACAATCAGCAAAAAGCCAGTAAAAAGCCGTAAAAAGCCAGACAGTAAATATTTGAGACATTTGGACCATATGTCTCTGTTATGACTACTCAGCTCCGTAGCTGTAGCACAAAAGCAGCCCTAGACATCACATAAACGAATGGATGTGAGTGTTCCAATAAAACTTTATAAACAATGAAGTGTGAGCCTCATATACTTTTTACATATCATCAACTATAATTCTTCTTTTGAATTTTTTCCAGCCATTAAAAAAAACTGAAAACCAAGCTTAGCTCTCAGGTTGTACAAAAACAGGTGGTGGGTTGAATTTGACTCATAGATAATAGTCTGTCTAGTATATAAAATTTCCAGGACAAAGACACGTAAAGGTAAAGTTTTGGTTTTGGTTAATGTAATCCTTCCCTTGCGGTTCTGGTATTTCATTTTACTTTATTATTTATTTATAAATGAGATTTATTTATTTATTAGAGAGAGAGAGAGCACACATGCGCACGCAAGCACACAGTTGGGGGGAAGGGCAGAGGTAGAAAGAGAATCTCAAACCGACTCCCTGCTGAGCGTGGAGCCCAGTGGTGCCCCATCTCACGACCTGGAGATCACAACCTGAGCCTAAACTAAGAGTTGGACCCTTAACCAACTGAGCCACCCAGGCACCCCTGGTTCTAGTATTTTATTTTATTTTAAAGATTTTATTTATTTATTTATTTTAGAGAAAGAGGATTGTGGGGGAGGCGCAGAGGGAGAAAGCATCTCAAGCAGACTCCTTGCTGAGTGCAGAGCCTGCCGCGTCGTGATCTCCTGACCCCAAGATTACGACCTGAAGTGAAACCAAGAGATCAGTCATCTAACTGACTGCAACACCCAGGCACCCTGGTTCTGGTATTTTAAAATAAGACAAGTGGGTAAGGAAAATGAAAGTCAAAGGAATACGTTATTAATACAGGAATTCAAGAATAGAGAAATATTTTGGAGGTCTCTCATTTCACACTTTGCAAAACAAGTACTGACTGTACCTTCAGACAGAATGGGTTTCGCCTCTATCAAAGTCACACTCTTACTGACCTCTGTTATTTTCTAGGAACACACTAAGTGCAAAGACCATGTGAAAACAGCCCCTGCCTTTTGACAGGGGCAACTGCTCATCAGAGGTCCTTTCCATTTAGTAACAGTATCCAATCATTCACAGAACACCAACTTCATGCTAGGTCCTGGGTTAGGTGTCACACCTTCCAAGATAAGTAAATTCTGAAGAAGTTTATGGTAAGTGACTTTCTTCCCTGCTTTCATTTAGTTTTTATCTTATTTTTTTGAGGGAAAACCAAAGGCACAGAGGATCTAGCTGGCTGTCTCACATGGACTGTCAAAGTGGGAAACCAGAGCACGACTAGTCCTGGCCTTAGCAGGGCTGGCACTAGGGTGAGGTGAGTGAAGCCTCAAGGGCACAGAGGTCAAGGAGGCCTCACACACAAGTACTACATGACCTCGAGAGTGAGCACCTCCTTAAATTTTTCACCTGGTGCCTCACTTGCCTCATGCTAGTCCTGGCTGGTGCCTTAGCTCGCCAAAGGCCAGCTGTGGTCCTGGAAGGGCTGGAATGGGCTTGGATGAACCTCATGTTCATATCCCCATTCTGAGATGCCCTAACTTCCTGGTGAGGAATTCCTTCTTTCTCATGGTGTAGTCTTGTGGAACTCCTTGTTGGCCTCACGCCCAGAGTGTAGGCTAATGTGAGGCCCTGAGCACAGTGTGGGCATCGTGTCTAGACTGTGACTTCTGAGCTGAATGAGTTGTTTTCTGTTTCTTCTCACGACCCGCAGGACATCTACAGTCTCTCTGAGTAATGCCCATGTTACGTTCCAGGGCCCACCTGAGAGCCCTGCTCTTCCAACCGTGGTCCACAGACCAGCGGCACTGGCATTGTCTGGAGCCGGTGAGAAATACAGATTCTCCAGCCTGCCTCAGACCACAGCCAGAATCTGCATTTGGACTAGGTTCCAGGTGATTCCTGTGCTCATTTAGATGTGGGAAGTGCTAATGTACACTTTCCCCACACCGTCCCACCAGAGTCCCCTCGGGCTTCACAGCCACAGGGGCCTGGGGAAGGGCCTTCATGGGAAATGTATAATTTGCTGAAAGTCTAGAAGGTGCAGGGCTGGCCCTCCCTTTCCCAGATGGGCTTGCTACCTGAAGAATCCTCGGCCCAGGGCTCCTTAGACAGACTCCTATGGTCTCCAGTTGATGGCTGACGCCAAAAGAAAAAAATAGGCACTGACCTCAGAAAATGGTGACAGCATCACCCTTTGAATAAGCCCCTCTCAAGGGAAGCTCCTCCCCTTTAAAAGTTTGGGGGGTGGAAGCAGGAGATTCAGGAAACTATTTCAAAGGGTGACATTTCCCTATAAAGTCCCTTGGGCTAACACGGGGTGGTGGGGGAGGGTGGTGGCCCTCTCAGAGAAGAGACCTGTTCTATCTACCTTTCAGGATGAGTGAAGAAAGGGCATCAGTGGTCCTACGATGATTGACAGCCTGTCATGCGGCCAGGACACATTTTACCTTTTATTTTTTAACATAACCATCAAGGACAGGCTTTCACAGAGGAGAAACTGAAATTCAGAGAGGTCAAGTAACTTGCCTCAAGTTCCCCAGTTGTTTGCTGGGAAGAACCAGGGACAGAACCAGGTTTTGTCAGTGGTGCAGATTCACAAAACACATGAAACATAACACCTAAGATGTAACCATGGTTGGCGTTTGTCCCACGTGGGTAGTGGTGGCGGCAGTGATGACGGCTCAGGTGTGGGTGTGTGTGAGCATACGTTGGATGATGGCGGGATGGAGTCCTTGGGAGAGTCAAGGGCACAAGTGAGAAGTGAGAAGTTGGCAGAGCTTCTCTGTGGTGGACGGCGATGAGATATGTGATCCGCCACTTATGACACCATTTACACATTTGTAATTCGAAATAAAGCATCATTATAGAATAAGTGGAAGTAGATCGAAGATATACAGATGTTTCCGATGATGACTTTTATCAGTGCTCTTTTTTTGGGGGGGTATAAAATATTAAATTCGGTCTCCTTTTCTTTTGGGTGCTCTTCTTTTGCTGATACACTCAGGACCCATCCCTGTAGGCCCCATCTTAACTGCAGCACTGAGGCCGAGAGATGCTCACCCAGCATCTCACCCGGCTTTTCTGGAGGTGGTGCTGACATCCTCCTCTTGGAAGACCGGAGGCGTGCCTCATTGTTAGAGAGGTGGGGACACAGCAAACCTGAGTGAGTCACTGCTCTGAGGATTTCTGGAGTGCCTGCTCTCCCCATTCCTGGGCTCTGAGTCAAGAATGTAACTGAAGCCCCAGACAATAGGGTGTGAAAGAAAAGATGTTCCCAAGTGTCAGATACCCGGGCCAACCAGACCCAAAAGCACAGAGCAGGTGCTTGGCGTTAGTTTCTGGTGCTGGCTGGGTCCCTGTGCCCTGCCCCACACCCTACACCTCTCTAGACAAAAGCCACAGCTAAGAAGCTTGTACCCCTGCCTCCTCCCACATATCTAGGAACCGCTCCAATGAGAACAGCCTGCTTCCTCTGGCCAACCCCTTTTTCAAGGCTAAAGATATAGAAGGCAGGAACTGCGTCCCAAGAGGGGAAGGCATGAAGCAGGGCCTTAGACGTGAAGGACTTCACCAGAGGAGGATGAGGGTATTTTACCGTCTGAAGAAAACTTTCAAGTGCCCTTCTAGTGTCTGAGAATAAGATCAACAACAGGTGGGCTGGGTTTTCTGAGTGTTACTGAGAAGTCCCCAGGAAACCAAACCCTGGAGGCAGACCCCCATCATTTCTGGTGGAGACACAGGACCTAGGCACGCTTTTCTGGAAGAGGGGACTCCCTGAGCGCTGGTCACCGAGGGTCTACTCAGGCCCCTCTCCTCCCCACTACAGAAGGGCTGTTCTGCAGAACGACCATGAAACCTTGCCACCTTGTGACTTCAGCGGGGAGAACCCACTGAACTTTCTGGTCCTGTACCGGCCCGATGGGCATTCGAGGCAGCCTTACAGGTGAGTATGGAAGGGACAAGGGCAGCCTTTCCTTTGTAGCCTGGGGAGAATGGCTATAAGAGTGGGTTGCAAGGAGACGAGACTCAGGGGTGTTTCAGGGATGATAACACAACAGAAGTTGTCTGTCATGGAGTTTTGTATCAGGTACTGTACTAACAACTTCCCAGGCACTATCTTCTTTAGTCATGACCTTAGTGCAGGTATTATTAGTTACCTCCCCGTTTTATAGAGAGAAAAGTTAAGTAGCTTCCTCAAAGTCACCCAACCACAGGAGGCCTTCCAATTCTGCTCTAACTTCCGCACCTGGGATTGTAACCACCGTTCTAGGCTGTCTCTTCTGAATTCACTTTCATTGCTGCTGCTCCCCTCCATCACTGTTCATTATCCTTAAGGAAGGGGCTTCCTAAAGCTAAAGCAAGAATGGCCAAAGATGCACCTCTGAGCCCACACACCGTTATTCACTTTTATCAGTTCTGGGTCTAGACATGGGGTAAGAGCAGGGAACTGCTGTGAGAGTATTGCTCAAAGTTCAAGTTTCTGTGTTTTTGTTGGCAGGAGGAGATTGGGGAGAAACCGAGATCACATTTCTCAAAGTCTCTATTTCAACCAGTTTGGGAAGTGTTTGTTTTGTTTCTTTTTTAAGAACCCAAAGCCTGGAACCCAAATGGGCTGTTTAGTTCTGGCTTGGGCGTTATATTTAGGGTAGGCCTGTACCTAAGAAGAAAAAGATTTTTTTAAATTTTTTTTATTTTTTTACTGTATGTTTTTATGTCCCATCAGTCAGGAAATATCCAAATTATAATGAATCCCTTATCAGTTCTAGTTACGAAAGCAAAAAAAAAAAAAAAAATCAGAAACATTCCAAATGATCAAAACTAGAGTAACGAATTATGAATTATGGCACATTAACCAGATGGAAGAGCATATAGTAATACCAGGAAGGCTAGTGTAGCACCACAGAAGGTAGATACCTATGCAAAATTTTTTGGATAAAAAATAATGAAGTTTTGAATAAAAAGACTTAAATATACACACAGGCAAAACATCAAAAATAATTATTTTTAAAAGTGGTGGTGAGGTTATGAATGACTTTTTCTTTACTGATTTTCTCTATGGTGTTAATAACATGTGACAAATGAAACACTCAAAGTGTATAATTATATGATGGCATGCACCTTATGTATACATCCTGGCTTATTTACTGTAGAACCTTGTATCCAAATATGGCAGAGCTTTTCAGTTGAACTTGCAAATCACTGCTTGAAATTTACATGTTCCTTTAAATACATAATACACGTTCACCGCTATTAAACAAATTGGGATTAATTCTTTGGGCTAGAGTCTTTGTCACCCAAATTTAATTACGCCATATTGATCCCTAGCACTTGCCTTTTTGAGTAGGATCCAAAACTAGAAACGCACAAAAAGCGCCCCCAAACCCCAGCAGTTCCTACTAATGCAGTAGCGAAACTCCGTTTTCTCTCACACACCACCTTGTTTTTCATCTTTCCATGAAAGCTGGAAAATGAATTATCTGGAGTCACCCAGGGCCCCTAATCTATTAGGAAGGTTAAAGTCTGAAGGTTGAAGACCAGCAGATCAGGTCATTGTCTTCTCTAAGGGCTACAAAAGGAGTGCTGCGGAATCTTTCCACAGAAGGGAGTGTTCATGGCATCTCCCATCCATTTGGTTTTCCAGAAATCCCTGCAAATCTCCCTACTGGCATAGAATGCTGAGTTTATTGTCTCTAAAAAGTCTATGTAATAATTTATTTATACTCTACTGTTTGCTCTAAAGATTGAGAGATGCTCTCAGATAAAAGCAAAGGTATGGTAAGACCAAAACAAAGATTAATTTAAAACAAGTTAAATAGCATAAAACGAAGACCAGGAAGGTGGGAAAGAAGGTAGAATTTTTCAGTTAGAGTCTGGTAGAAGAAAACTATAGTGAAGAACAAAACACCTGGTGGCCTGAGTAAAGAGTAAAACCAAGGTATTTGTAAATGAGCAGAGGTCTTGTTTCTAAGGTTTGAGAGGTCATGGTGAGTCGTGAACTGCCTGTGATGGGAGAACTTCTAGGAAAATGATCCAGCAGGCCCAGGAGGGCCTCTTCCACTGGTTTTAGGTGGTTAACAATCTTCCAGGAGGAAAGAGGTATGATGCCTGATTTCAACACACTCCTATATCATTTACGCTCAATTTGCTATGTAATCACATCCTATTGTTTGTAAACATGTGTGCACTGCTTCTATACACTGTGAGCGCAAGAAGTCTATTTTATGCTTTTTCTATATTGTCCTATAACCCCTAACCTATAGTTCCTAAAATGATGTGTATGCTTCTTAAGTGAAAGTGGAATTTCTTAGTCCCATAGGCCAAGTCATGTATAATCTTAATTTACTAGAAGACAATATAGGAGTCCCTTCTGTGTTTAAGAGAAAGTGAGCACTACTGCATATTTACCCTAATGATACAAATGTAGCGACCCAAAGGGGCACATGCACCCAATGTTTATAGTAACAATGTCCACAATAGCCAAACTATGGAAAGAGTCTAAATGTCCATCAACAGATGAATAGATAAAGAAGATGTGGTATATATATACAATGGAATATTACGCAGCCATCATAAAACTGAAATCTTGCCATTTGCAACAACATGGATGGAACCAGACGGTATTATACTAAGCGAAATAAGTCAATCGGAGAAAGACAATTATCATATGATCTCCCTGATATGAAGAATTTGAGAAATAAGACAGAGGATCATAGGGGAAGGGAGGGAAAAATGAAACAAGACAAAACCAGAGAGGGAGACAAACCATAAGAGACTCTTACTGTCAGGAAACAGACTGAGGGTTGCTGGGGGGGTGGGGAGGGTGGGAAGGATGGGGTGGCTGGGGGATGCATGGGGGAGGGTAGTGTTGTGCTGAGTGCTGTGAGTTGTGTAAGAGTGATGAACCAAGTATCTGAAACAAGTAATACATTATATGTTTAATTAAATAATTAAATTTATTAGATTTATTAAAATAAACATGGGGGGAAAAGTTAGCAGAACAAGAGATGATAGAGTAGTAAAAAAAATGGTAACTGGAGAGGGGAGATCACATGCCAGAAACAGACATGAGCTTTCAAGGATGGGATTAGTAACTGAAGAGATGTGATGGGGTTTGCCAGGATTTGAGTCTGGAAACACTTCACGGAGGCACATTTTCTTTACATTGATTATATTCTTATGTTATAAGAATCATGTAATTTCTTACATGATTTGTTCCTTTTTAATTTCTTGGCAAGGTACTAAGGCAGGTAATCCTGGAGTATTCTGGAAAGGAGTACTTTGTGAGAACACAGGAGGAAGACAAATCATGGGAATGGCCGTCTTCAAGCTGAATAAATCAGCAATTCATCACTTTCAGCCTGGGTTCTGAGATGTAATATGTAGCAGTCCCTTAAGAGCAAAAATGAAAAACCCTATTGCCCAGGGGGCTGGCTCATACTTCTAATATACTGTCTGAGCTTTTAGCACCAGTACTAAACCCTTTTGGGATAGTGACAGGGCTTGCTTCAGAGAACGGTGTCCTTGACCACAGCATGATGCAAGTAGTTATTTGGCAAACTGTTTTAGTGTGAAAAATGGTTTTCATAGAAGAAGTTGGCTTGGGACAGAATGGAGGGTTGGGGATGCTGAGGGAGATTGTGGTCAGCCCATCAAAACCTAGCTTACTGGAAGGCCAAAAGGCTACACTATCCTACTGCGTGTACCTGGAAGTTTAATACCCCATCTGTGAGTCAAAGGAACAAGAATTCCAGTTCCTGAGGATCCAAAGTTGAAAACAGATCAGGACTCACCATCAGGACGTGTGCTTCCCTCTTACACCCTCCTCCCCCACCGTCCTTCGGCATCCTCCCAGGAGGCCCCCTGGGAGACAGAGCAATCCTGGGCCACACACAAAGGGCTTGTTTGGCCGTCACTATCTTTCCTCTGGAGATGTGGGTGGGTTCTGCAGTGGTCCTGCCCAGTGGCTGCTCAAGAATGCACCAGGGCTGCCTGCTTCAGGGCCCCTGGGCTGTATTCATGCATTCCTACTGTCCTCTTCACTCCCTAGCATGTCCAAATGCAGTTTGAGAACCCAGCAACAGAAAACTTATTTCCAAAGGCCAGTGTTTTGCCTTAAAAAAGAAAATCTGAATCTATTGCTTCGAAACATTCTTTACCTTCTGTGCGCTGTTGGTACCACTCCGGAAATGTTATTTGAGTGCGCTGTTGGTACCACTCCGGAATTGTTACTTGAGTGTTTGTGTCTGGGCCATTTGTCCCATCGACGACCGTACTATGTGTGGTACGGAGGCCATGAGACGGATGGCCTCCACAGGAACAGCTCTGAAGATCTGTCACTCCAAAAGGAACAGAGTGACTATCAGTCTCCCTAAGGATTCCTAAGGAAGCGGGGTAGAAGGCTCAGGTTGAGGAGCAGCAAAAGGCCTGGAGGTGGTGGGGGCATCAACACACAGCACTTTGTTGAGATCCTGGGCTTGTGAGAATCGCAGGACATGCGAAGAGGCAAACCCTGTCCCTCAAGGCTGAAGAAACTGCTGCTCAAAATGGTACCATGAACCGAGGTCACACAGTGAATGGTGGACAGGTTTCCAGCTTGCTGCTCTGCTTTCCAGGGGAGCTGAGCTTCACCAGCAGAGTGACCTTGAGCAAGCCACTGAACCTCTCTAGGCCTGGATTAGAAGCCTCCTTCCAGCAGGGCTCTGAATCAGCATTTCGGTGAAGGCATCAGCCTTGGCAGGCTCTGATAAGGCCTTGACTTGACTCTTTGTTCTCCATGGCCTTGGAAACAGATGGAAATAAAGCTCTCACAGGCAGCAGGAACCAGTCTTATCCTCTAGGTCGATGCCCATTTGTCAAAAACTTGGCAAAAATTGCATTCATATTACTGAACCCTCAACACAGCTTCATTCATTGTTTGACACACAAAATTTATGACATCTGTTGGAGGAATGTGGCTCTGAACACTCTCAATGTCAAAAAGTATATATAATGGAACACTCCTTGCACTGCCTAACATTTCTGATTTTTTCCCAAACCCCTGTCTCCAATTCTGGAAATGATGGCTCCCTGAGCACCCCAGAGCTTTTTTGTTTTGATTAGAGAATTCAGATTTTTTTTTTCT
The DNA here is from genome assembly GCF_011764305.1 of Mustela putorius furo. Lineage (NCBI taxonomy): Eukaryota > Metazoa > Chordata > Mammalia > Carnivora > Mustelidae > Mustela > Mustela putorius. The sequence continues at coordinate 6,886,842 of NW_025422045.1, read as the reverse complement.
TTCTGTTGTGTACATTTGACTGCAGATTTGAAAACAAAATCACATCCACAAATAGTGTTGACAAGTTGAAAAAATGGTTAACATACACTCAAATATTTGTTCAAGCAAAAAGACATTCCCCACCCCCACCCCCGGAGGGGGAAAAAAATCAGGCCAAAAGTATTATGCCCTGGAGTATACATACCAGCATACACAAAAATTAGATTTTCTTTCTGCTAATGACCTCTCCAGGAACAATAAGGAGGGGAACTGCTCTACTCAATGCCAGTCTTAAAAAGTTAAGAATGTATCCAGAAAGTGCTTTTCTTTTTTTCCCTCAGCAACAGATCATCATAAATTTAAACATTTTGGGGAGATGCTGATTTCTTACTTGTACCCTTTCTCCGCAGAGAGCCACAGTGTTTTACTCTGAACATGACAATTCTCCAGTTGCTCATCCTGAAATCCAGGCCTGCTAATGGAATTTAGGGTATGAATCTTGAACTATTTCTCTGTACTTCATGGTTTTCTAAATGGTGACCGTTATCAGCTTCCAGCCTTGGTGCTCCCACTTGAAGAGCCCTTATCTTCCTCCTGACCTCACAGGGGCAGCCTGTTCAGAGATTATCACATTGGAACAGAACCAAGGTGTGTGCGGAGACTGGCTGTTCCCTCCTATCTATCAGAAAGATCAGGGAAGAATTCTTGGAATTGCCCTGGTGCTTCATAAATTGGTGATTTCACCAGACCCCTGGAAGTTAGGCGGTAAAGCACTCACTAGTGGTCATGGCAGCCCCGAAGCTGACTCCACATCTTCCCTGTCTCCTCCCCCAACTGTGTTTCTGGCTTCATCTGTTTCTAGCTATGTCCAGCAGTGGCTTTTCTTCTGCTACACAACACCTGAAACAAGTGAGAGGATCCGCACAGGTCTCTGGATTCACATGGACCTAAAACCTGAAGCCCAACCCCATTTCCCGGGAGCCGTGAGACTGTGAGTAGTTTCAGGGACTGTCTGAGCCTTGGAGTCTGTGTTAATGAAACAGGGACTGATGGGAAGCGGAAAGAACCCTCGTGAGGTACTTCTGACAGGTTCTGGCAATGATATCTGAGCACAGTATTGATAACCATCGTCACGTGGGGTGAGGTCAGTGTTGTCCCAGTTTGACCAAGTCAGGTAGTCAATCCCCTCCAGGGTGGTCGCTGGAGCACATGTGGCATGAGGAGGAAAAGGCAGGTGCTGGTTATCAAGCATATCCCAGGTGCTGTGCTGTGTACTTTATGACAAGGGTGCTCCATTCCAGTCCCCATAGAAATACCCCGGGAGCTACGTGCTACTCTTGTCCCATTTCACAGATGAAGAATCTCTGATTCAGGGACTTGACCGGCTAGGCAGCTAGTAAAGAGGAGGCCAGAACTGGCTCCTAAAGTGAACGGGTACTGGGTTCAGGAAAGGCCTCTGTGACTACAGTGAGCAGTGTTCTTGGTCTAGCTGAGGACGGGCAGCGGGGAGCCTAGGGGTGGTGAAGACGAGCCAAGACCCAGAGCATTTCCTTGCTTCGAGCAAGGGGACAGTTTTGAAGAAGGAGGAACCCGCAGCCCAGCCTCCAGGCTTCTTGCTGGGTTCTTTGTCTTATGTGCCCTTCCTTTCTGTGGAGAGAAAATACCTGATCAAAGGGCTTAGAGGAATAGCTACAGATATATTTTCTTTCTTTCTTTCTTTTTTTATTATGTTAGTCACCATCTAGTACATCATTCATTATTTAATACTTTTCAGAGAAAACATGATCTGTCATCCAAATGAGTTTTCGTTCATTTTCATGCTACCGAGTTCGCTTTTCAAGAGAACATCCTTTTCTGCCCCGCAGCCCAAATTTGGCCAAATTAGATTGTTTGTAATCTCCTTTCGTTTGCCTGAAGTTTCAAGAGGGACCTATGATATTTTCAGTTTCCGTGTCGGAGAAAATGAAGATGTACTGGAATTTAGAACTCAGCATGAGTGAGAAAGCAGAAAATCACAAAGACCCCTTAGTGTGATACTTTTAAGTAGAGTCCCATGGTTGGGGGATGAGAGCTCCGTTGGTGCATTCATTCACGACCTGATGTGTGTGTGTGCTGCTGCTAAAGACTTAACTGAGACTTGAGAAAAAAATCCCCCAAACCGTACGACCATGGCAAAAGCCTTTATGTATGTGCAGACATGCACCCGTAACACGGAGAAAGGCTCTTGGAGGGGGTCTTTCCTGCTGGGTTATAACTGTATCGGACCAAAGAGATGCTACCTTGAGTGCTTGGGGGAGGATGATGCACAAAATGTAGCTTCCCCCGATCTCGGAATTACTGTTCTAAGAAACCATTCATGAGTGAAGGTAGGTCAACCACACCATCTGAAGTTCACCAAGGAAAAATGTACAAATGACAGGACCACCAAGTTTAGAAAATGTCCTACAGTGTGCATTTTATTCCATACCATCATACAATGTTTACATATAGTTAAAACTCTTAAATGTTTTTCCTTTACCAATTGTACGTAGTGCCTAAATCTTTCATTTTAACATGGAGAAATGGAGAGTGGAAAACCACATTGAATGCTATCCTACAAGTTGTAATGAGCCGCAAGTGTGCCAATGAGGAGGAGACAGAAGTCTTACAAGAGCAGCGTGCCTTACACATCCCTGGCTTTAGTGAATTCAGGCATACAGGACCCACAGCCTCACCTCGTAGTAAAACTCAAGACAAAATAAATTAGTGTTGGACAGAATTCTAAATTGTACAATATTGAACGAAAGACCACAGTGGGGCTTTTTGTTTAAAGTAGCACCAATCCACACCTGATTGTGTTTTCAACATTAATCTGCCTGTTGAATACATCGTTGGCACTTTTGAGTGGAAATCTTTCTGCTTTCGTGAGGATTCCTGGGCTGGCTGAGTACCCTGTGTTGCAAAACTCTCTATGAAGTGTGGCAATGGCAACCTGGGAAATGGCACTTTTAAGTCACTATGGCCCTGCCACGGGCTCGCCTGTGTATGTGTGTGTGTGTGTGTGTTTTCCCCATCCCCTGATCTAGCTGGTATTTCGTGGATGTTTACTGTGACAGTGTAAAAGTAAATAAAAATGCATTTAAGGGGTTTCATGGTAAGCATGGTGTTTCAAAACAAAACAAAACAAAACAAAACAACAGAGCAACATTTAAGAATGTGGTCGCAGCTAAGGAGGTTTTCACATGTTGTTTAACTCCAGTAAAGTCTGATCCAGCATCTGATGCATACTAAGGTTTTCTTCTTTGGCATGAGCCACTTTCTCTGCGGTGGGATTAGAAAATTAAGTCATGAATAGCTGCACTTCAGACACAGCGGCGGTTTGCTCGTTTACGCAGGCAAACATCAGTCACAAACAAAGATGAGAGGATTAGGACAAGGCATGCTGGTAAGATATTACTCAATTCCAGACAAGGACCTACAAAGGGGGAAGACGGCTTTGACCCAAAGGAACCACAGGCACAGCAGGCTCTCAGAGAGCGGAGCGGACAGGGGAACCTTCGCCAAGGGTCCACTCAGAATACAGTGCAGGTGGGGCTTGGCGGAGGTCCACCGGCCGTGCACCGTGGGGCCGGGCAGGGGTGCTTGCCACGCTGAAGTTAATACAGCAGACATTTCTGAGTTACAGGCAGTTAAAGGTCTGGGAGCTGTGTTGTAACACAATCTCACAGAAGACAAGGATGACGTAAGTGGGTTTTCTGACAACTTTTAGAATGATTTATTTCTCTTGCTCATTAAAAAAAAAATATCAACATATTTCATGCACACTTCAGTAGAACATTCTCTTACTATTCTTATAGTGTTCTATTTATTAATAGCATGACATTCTCACCAGATTCCAACAACACCATTAGAATAAAAGCATACCTTTCAGACAATCAGGGACTTCTGACATGAGCTCCTGTTTTCAAAAGCTATTTTGCCCAAGCATAGGTACATTTAATCAAACACTATACCAGATATTACGAAATTAGGAATATGAGTATGTAATAGCTATATATATATTATATATATTGTACCCTAATTTATATATAATATATATATATGTATATGTATGTATAGTTACTCCTCTGCTTTGGCTTTCTAATTAAAAGCAGGACTCAGTTCTCTGTAGGAAACAGAAAACAATTTTTGGTCCTCTTTATATATCAGTTCAAACAAGAGGACTGGCAATTCCTGAATTGTTATAAATATTTAATCCATATACATAATTTTACGACAAGAGTGGTTTCGGGGTTTAGAGAGAACTTAGTTATTCCAGATAGAAGAGGAAAATGCAGGTGAAGCCAGCTTTTTAGCTAATTCCTTCCATGTACAATTCTGCAGAAAGCAAGTGTTGTCATCCCTATCAGTTGAAGGTACGGCAGTCTTAGATTTCCTGCCCATGGGCTCCATTCCTAGAAATCAGCCCAAGCTCCTTCCCACTTAGAGTCTAATCCTCATTCAGAGCCAGCTTTAGTTGGTTAGTTAGGCGGCGGTTTTGCTCAAGTTGCTGGTAGAGTTGATCTGTACAGGTCAGCAAGCAGGTTAGCAGAAGAGAGGAAGGAGGTAGAAGGAAGAGAGAGGTTAGCCAGACTTGGTGAAGAAGTTAACAGACAGCACACAGAGATACCTCGGTCACCAGCCAGGCAGCTCACCCTTCCTCGGTGGTCATCTGTCCCATGCCCAGGAAGGGGAGGCGGTAAAGGCCTGGCAGATTGAGGAGGAGCCAGGATTTCTCACTTGGTGGCCAGGGAGGAAAAGGGAGCGACAGGGGTGAGGGGGTGAGGGAGGGAGAGAGGGAGAGAGAGGGGAGATATTCCTTTTGCACCTTATTAAAACCACTGTGTGAACGAGCCACCTGCAGCTCTTGGCAACAGCCCGAGGAACCACAGCAGAGCGACAGATTGGAGATTTTACAGTGAAACCTCAACCGGACCATTTTGCCCACCTCTTCCCAGAACCCCTTTCACCTGCACTCCTGGGGCTGGCTCTCCTTTCAGGAAGTACCAAGATGGGCCCCAGGGGCTGCTGTATTATTCACAGTTTCTGAAATGCAGAGCGAAGTTCCCTATCCCTCCCCCAGTCAGCACCATACAGGGTGCTACCCTATTCAAATAACAAAACCAACCAGCACTCATCTCCATGCCAGACTTAAAATTCATTTGCTTACTTCTTGAAGAGAACGGCATTCATGTGTGGTGCGGGATGGAGGCACAGAGACAAACACCCATAGGGAGAGGAGTGCAACGTCAATTTTACACAAGGGCCTATAATCTGCTCACACGGCAGAGAGGCCAACCACAGCTGTCAGGCTGCATGATGACCCAGGGGATGCTGCCAAAATGACAAGAACCTGGCACTCACCACGAAATGCTGGAGGATACACAACTGGTTCAAATGACTGTGACAACCTGGACCCAGAAATTCTACTTACTGATCTTGAAAAGCTGACAATCCTACTCCTGGGAGAATGCAACCATCCAGCCTCTGGCTCCCAGCTGTGCTGGGAAATTAACCAGTCTTATTTCAGCTTCCTCTCCTAAGTGGTAGGAGATGGGGAAAGAGGTCCTGTGCACTAGGCTTTCTAGCTTAAAGTATCTGCTACCCTGTCCTCTTTCAAAACCCTAGTCAAACATCACCTTCTCCATGTAGCTCCAAATGTACACCATCTAGGAGTTCAGACACGCTTCACTCCTCTGCCTTTCAGCAAAATGGCCAGCTCATCAGGCCAAAGAACATTTCAGGCTCATCTCTTCACACCTCCACTGCCTTCCACAATGTCTTGGGTAAGGGACGTGGCTCTGAGGTTGCAAATCTAAACCCCATCTGCACATTCACATGAACACATGCCGGTAGGCAGATATGATATCTCAGTTTGCTGAGCCCATGTCTGGCCAAACAGGAATGAAAGAACTTTAGAGAAACCCTAGAGAGTCCCAAGAGTCAATGAGAACTCAGCTTAAATGACAGCCGTCCCTACCACATCCCCTTGTGGACCTGTTCCACTGCAACTGTCATGGAGCTGTCTGGCCGGGTGGGCTGAGGGCAGGGACCAGCAACAGTTACACATTTGGAAGGGTTTCCCCCTCCTGTCCTACCTCCCAGATGTCTGGAGCCTCTAGTGCTCAGAGTCAGCAATGCTTTCTGTTTGGTCCTACCAGGCTCTTGCAGCAGCAGCAGCTATGGTCTGGCCCTGTGAACTGGAAACCTGGGCTCTGACAATTTCTGGACAGAATCGAGTTGCTACTTAGCCTCCTGTGAACCTGTACGTTCGTGGGCTATTGTAGAGCTGCCTTCCTGAACCATCAGTTTCCCATTTCCCCTTGCAGAATGTACTCACAGATAGTGTGAGACTCTCTGGAAGGGTTTCCAAAGAAAAAAAGAAAAAAGAAAAAAAAGATGTGCCTCCAGAATTAACAGTACATCTGCTCAGCAGAACTTTAAGACTCTTCATTTGGTCTATAAGCAGGAAGCAGGGTTCACTCAGAGAAGGACCCACTTCTATCACAAGGAGTTAAAAAGAAAAGAAAAAAAGGCAGGAGTCATAGTCAAAAGCAGACCCAAGGAGGCCTGGGAAAAAATCCATGAAATTATAGAAGTCTGCTCTCCCAAGGGACAGACAAAGACTCTAGATTCTAAATTTTAGACGTCTACTATACCGCTATTAAAATGCCTTAATATGTGGTCCTCTTAAAGAGTATTTTTCTTCTGCTCTAAATTCTTTGGTGAGTGATTGACATTATCTTCAGTTTGTCTATATTTATTTGAGTATAGTGGTATATAGCAACCCTCTTAGGCTAACAAAAACACATGAAAATCACCCACATTTAAAACACAGGAGAAGTAGAGCCAGACTGTTGAGGATGCAGAAATGTTGGGAATTAAGAAACAAAAGTCCACACCATTTGAAAGTTCTAATTTTGCAATGTGTTCCTCTTTGAAAATCACTTCACTGCTGTTTTTGAAGTGAACTAGTAAAGCTTAAATATAACTGTATTCTGAATAATTTCTAACGCTTTTAGAAAAAAAAAATCAACTCTAATGGCTATACTTCAAAAATGTCTACAAATGAAAGAAAAAAACCCAGCCATTATCACAAATATCATATACATACAAACCCTCCTAAAAAAAAAAAAATACATGATGTCCTTGAGGGCACAAAAAGGAACCTTGACTTAAATCTTACCATACTTAGAAAACTTAAGGGGCACCTGGGTGGATCAGTCAGTTAAGTGTCTGCCTTTGGCTCAGGCCATGATCCTGGGGTCCTGAGATCAAGTCCTACGTCAGGCTCCCTGCTCAGTGGGGAGTCTGCTTCTCCCTCTGCCCCTCCCCACAGCTCGTGCTCTTGCTCTCTCTCAAATAAATAAAATCTTAAAAAACAAAAACGCCAAAAAAAACCCTTATGGAGCCATGTCATGATCAAAATGAAGGTGGCCGAGTAATCAATCAGAGCTTTAACCGTTCTTTGGGCTGTGAAAGGAACATCAACAATAACCTCAACTACGACTGCCTGGATCTAAGTTCTTGTCCGAGATGCTGGTACATGAATTCCTGGCAGCATGGGCTGCTAGTTAGTCAGCCACGTCCCTGCAAGCAGGGCCACCTCAGCATCCACGCAAGGGGCTCACCACATCCCACACCAAACCTCTGGCAGAACGAGACACTGCTCAAGGCACGTCTTCTCACTCCTGCAAGCAACGTCCCCTATGTGGACGTTCTCAATGAGGACTACATACCAGAACCATCACCTTCTCAAAAACACAGGACAAACACTCCCCCACCACCACCCCGCGGATGCCCAGGCCTCACTCTAACCCCTGCAAACTACAACTCTCAGGGGGACCCACGCAGGAGTATTTTTTAAAAGTTCCGTAAGGAACTACCACTTTAGAAACTTAATATTAATGTTCAGCATGGGAAAAAAAAAAAAAAAAAGAGAGCAGCCACTTCACATACTCATATATGTGAAGTAGACTTGTAGTTTCATTCAGTGTTGAAATGAAAAAATGTCAATAAATAAGGAGTAAAAAGAAGAGCAAACAGAAACAGCTTGCACAGTGTTTATTTGACACTGAAACGAGGAGCTTCTGTACAATGGAAAGCAGTGTGCCTGGCCCTTAGGCCGGAGGCTAAAGGAACGAGCCAGGTCAGCTGGAGAAGAGACAGACTGCAGAGCTCAGAGAGGTGGGACAGCCAGCTTGATGAAGGGGTCTCGGGAGAAGTGAAGCAAAGAAACTTATCTGCATGAGGAGAAAAGGTGGGAGAAAAAGAAAACAAGTGGCACAATGGTAAAAGGAAAACCAAACTAATAGAGGCAAGCAGCACTTGACACACACGCCAGAAGCAGACATGCAAACCCGCTGCCAGCCGCACCTGCAGGAGGATGTCCATCCTCACCCACCAGCGTCGGGACCCAAGGCCAGCACGCGCCCCTCCACTTCAGGGGCCATTGCCGAGAAGGCCCAAGAACAGAGTTTAAGGCTTTAAGCTAACCCACCTTTCAGAATAGTTAATCATATGCCGTGATTCCCCTCTAGAATCACATTTTAGCATTGGAAGAGACCTTACAGACAGAGGTTCTGACTCACTCCCACATTTATAAATGAGGGAAGGGAGGATGGAATTCTCTCTGCTTTCCACAGAGACAGTTAATCTCCCTCATGGTGATGTGGAGGTTCTAAAACCTGTAAGGTGGCAGGCATGGGCCATACCCTTCAGGCGACCATTTTCCTGCATGGGTGGGTCTGGAAATTTCCAGGTTAGATGGAATTCAGTGCCATATTATTAGAATGAAGGGAACCTTCTACGGAAAGCTCCAGGTTAGAGTTTAAAGAGGCAGAAGTATGATGCTTGGGTCTGGTTAGCAATATGCGGATTAGTTGTGTGTGCTCAGAGTTCTCATGAGAACACGGGATCTACTTCAACTCTCACTGCCTCACACAGTTAAGTTGGGTCACGAACTCCCAACTCATACCAGGCAATCAGGGTTTTATTTCCCAATTCTTTGACACCAGCTGTGGTGCTCATTGTGAATATTTCAATTTCTTTTATCTAAACATGGAAAATTAAAGGCTCTGGTATTCAGCAGATGAACCATTTCTCTCCAGAATCCTTAAAATCGAGGAAGACATGATCTCTCACAGCACCATTCCTTAGGCTGTACCAGATCAATTTCCTCTCAGTTCATCAGTAACCGGACACTTTGGGGTTCCTTTTTGATATCTCTGGGAAGTTCCTCACAATTATACGTATGGCCTTCTAATTTTACTTGAGCCTAGTTTAATTTCCTAAAATGGCAGCCCTCGAGTCCCTCCTATTTTAGTTCACTGCTTGGTGGGAACCATCTAGCTCAGAGATTGTAAAAGAAACAGATTCTAAAAGGAAAATGATTTGTACAGACAGACTGAATCTGCTTGGCTTTTCTATTAGTAGAATGTAAGCAAAAACCAACTATCCTAGGTGATGCAGAGAGTAAACAGAAAGGCATGAAGACAGAGCTTCTGGAAGTAGAGAAGGGAGCAGTGGTGAGTTTATCATATTAGCATGAGGGCACGGATGTGAGCAGGCAGGGTGGATGAACATTTACATGGAAGTCATATCGTTGAGAGCGTGGTCCAGCTCCTCGCTGATGGCTTTGTACTTCAGTTTCTGAGCGTACAGCTCGTCTATGACCACGAAGTGGAAGGCAGAGGTGCAAGGGCATGGAGAGTGATCAAGAGATGGAGGGTGAGCGGGGGTGGCGTGGAGGCCATCCCGACACAGCAGCAAGAAAGGGGCAGTGCATGAAGGAAGCGGTATCGCAGCAGGTGGCCAATGCAGGAGGCGTGCGTTTTGGTTTTAAATGAATTGAAACAAAAACAAAAAGAACAAAAGCCATTAGAAAATAAAACAAGAGAGACCCAATATGAAAATCATCACAAATATGGTTTGGTCTAGCAGTAAACCAGGTTAAACCCTAAATGAAACCACAGAAGGCTATCTGCTGGGTGGGTGACCGGACACCTCTCCCATCTATAGCCCTGTTTTCATGGTGCTGGAGCAGGGAGCCACCTGTGACTATAAACAGTGGGGAAAATATCCAAGGGCAGTGTTTTGGAAGAACAATTTGTGACTCTGGTCTGTCATCCGGATCTGGCTCCACCCTCCAACAACTGATTTCCTGACCAAACTAGACTCCTGCGAATATCGGTTTCTGAGGACCCTGGGATATGCTCCTGGGGGTCTTGCTAAGCTACCCAGCTCCCGGTCCAGGGGAGCGAGGGGAGCCACACATTGGAGGGTGGTGCTGGGTCAAGTCTGCAGTGCAGTCTCTGTAATGATGAGGGTTTCATTCTTTGCTGCACTCTGGCAGGCTGTTTTGCAACCATCTGTCACCCTCTCTTCCCCACCAGCTTGGTTCTCATCGGCACCAACATCTGGTGCCTTTGCCAGCCCCTTCTGCCTTTCTTGTCCATTTTAAATATTTCCCTTTCTATTCTTTTTCACAGTTGACCCTCCACAAGCCTCAGAGTTCAACATTCAGGATTTCTGTGAGATAAAGGTGGATGTTAAACAAAACCTACATACCTTAGGGTAAAAGGGCTTAAATATAATCTCAAAAAACAATGTCCTATTATCCCCACACCCTTTCCAGAATGTGAAGCATCTGCCAAGATATGAAGGACTTAAACCCCACCCTTACATTGGATTCTTACTTGGAAGACGAGTTGTGTCTAAAAACAAATCCATGCCGCTCTGACAAATAGGAGGGATCACTAAGCAGAAAATACGCTAGTTGCTCTCACCTACAATCACCTTACCCACAGTGACAAATAAACCTGCCACACTTCTCAGAGTGTGAAGTCAAAGCTGGATGGCAGCTGCCGTTACAGAGGGACGGACCTCATCTGCTGGCTAGCAGTCATCTGGTGAGCAGAGGACTCAGGTCCAAGAGTTTAAGAGCCACAGAATGAAAACCCCAGAGGGCAGACAGGAAGAATGTGCAAAAGCAAGGAAGTGTATCAATGAGGGTGCACTTGGATTGGAAAACTGCTTTGGGAGTTCAGTAATCAATTGTAAGAACGGAATTAAAACTCAAGATCTTACCTTCTAAGTCATCAATGCTTTTCTCCAATTTAGTTACTGACCTCTCTGCAAACTCAGCCCGAGTCTCGGCCTGTAATGATTTCATTTATTTCAGTCAAACTTGGGAAGTTTTACATTGCTAGTAGCTACACATACAGGGAGAACTAGAGAATGAAAATCAAGGACAGCACCCATGAAACGGGTCTGGAACCGCCTGTCAGTCAGTCACGAGCACGGCACATTAACCCTGGGACCACCTCTAAATATCCCTGACTGGGCTCCACCATACTTTTGAGATGGAGGACCCCTGACCAGACCCATTAAAAACGGGACTCAGTTAAAATCCAGTTGGCGTCATCTGAAACACTCATAGTATTACCTCCTTCAGCTTGTCAGAAAGGACCTTGATCTCTTCCTCATATTTGTCTTCCTTCTGCGAGTACTGTAATTAGAAAGAGCATTCCAGATGTCAGGCCCCCGTTCACTCTAGACTCTGGTCTTCTAATACAAAGAAAGTGCCAGCCCAGCCAACAGATGTTGAGGATCTCTTAGGAGGTAATGGAGCCTCAGGTATCAAATGGCACGCTACAATACATACTCTGTTTTCCTGCCTATTGTTTTACATGGGGTAAGAATGAGATAACTCGGCCATGTGGCGCTTGGTTTAAATTAAATTGTTACAGACGACTCACATGCTCAACATAAAATACGTTCTCTACTAAAGAAAAAAAAAAGACTGTTATCCAATACCCATCAGGAAATCACCTCAAAATGATGCCATTTGCTAAGGAAAATGCCTAAGGGACAGTTGCTTTCATCGGCGAGGCCTCAGATGAGGGAGAGCGAGCCTGTGCTGAGCAGCTCTGAGGAGACGCCTTTCCCCCACACCGTGCTCCTGGCCTACCTTCTCAGCCTGAGCCTCCAGTGACTTCAGGTTGTTCGTCACAGTTTTCAATTCTTCTTCAAGCTCGGCACATTTGCTAACGTTTTCGATCAGAGGCAGAAAGGGTGGGAGACAAGCCCAAGGAGGGAGGAGAGAAAAAGGAGAGGAATGGGAAAAAGTGAGAACTGAGTCCTAGAGAACAAAGGGCTGCCTTAAAGTAGCCAAATCGTCAGGTATTAAAACACTCCATTTTGCCAAGGACACTGTCCCCAACCTCGCAACAGTACAAAGGCAGGGTGACAAAATCCAACAACTCTGAAGGGTGATAATTTGGCTTCTTTTTTGGCTGCACCGAAGAGCATTTATGAAGGAAAAACAAAGAAGTATAAAGGGCCCAAAGAAAGCACTTAAAGCAGGACAGAAGACAGCAGCGGGTGTCGTTATACCAAACGAACCAGGAGACACTGGAAGCTGAAAGACGTCTGGGTTGCAGTTAAACCTAAAACCACACATGAGCCATCAGTACCTTATCCTCTGCAGCCATTAATGCTTTCAAGGTCTGATCCATTATTCTTAATTGTTCTTCCAGCTGTCGGACTTGGCTGTTAGTGGACACAGGAAATGCACAAGGCCATTCTCAACATCAGTGTGCAGGTAAGGCATGCAGTGACACACGCATTCACACAGACGCCCCACGCGAGTCCTCCGTGTTCCGTACTGGCATCCCCGGCAGATGAGTGCCAGAGGAGCCGGGAGCCGGAACAGGGCAATGTGCAGCTGCCAGCAGGTCATGCCGTTTAGTCACCGCTCCGGAGTACGCCACGTACAGCAGGCTGGCACCGGGCCCGCTTACCTTTCTGAGAGTTCGGCCCGCTCCTCCGCGCGTTCCAGGTCACTCTCAATGATGACCAGCTTACGGGCCACCTGCAGCACGAGACACAACATGCACACATACACACCATGGGGCTGACAAGCTCTGAGGAAGAGGGCAGGCCACGGAAGCGGGTCCTGGATCTCCCAGACCCTAGATGTTCCTACAGACCAATAAGATGACCCTCTTTCCCCTGGACTGGAGAGAAGCCACCCTCTACCAGAAGAACCAATGGAGGGTAGACCAGAGGCTTCTGCCCACAAAGATCCAGAATGGTTGGTTTTGAGTAGGCAGTGTCATTTTAAGTCTGACCCAGGTGAAGTCCATATAATTACACAGCAGCCAGCCAAAGTGTGGAAGGAGGGAGAGAGAAAAGCCACCATCTCAAAAATAGCTGCATGATGAGACAGGATGCGTTTGATGCCGTCAAGGTAGGGACTGACAAAAAACACTGAAAATAATTCTGAAAACCCTATCAATTTAGAGCTCTGTACCTCAACCTCCTCTTTGTGGAGGAGGTTAAAAATGACAACAGAAGAGCAACAGAAGCTAACAAGAGATGAGCTGGTAAGATGACTAATGAAGTCAACTTGGTGTTCAGTGGAGGAAAGAAACTGAGAGAACGGATCCTCTGAAGCATTTCTGGAAGTAGCAGTAATAATAATAATAATAATAATGGTGGTTGTAATAATACAGTGGTCTTAATAATACAGTGATAATAATATTACTGGAAGTAGTAGGAATAATAATAATAATGGTGATCGTAATAATAATAATTATAATGGAAAAAAAGGAATGTAGTACCATTTCAAGATAGCTATGATACATTAAGGGAAAACAAATACAAGTCATATTAGTTTTGTTACCACAGGAGGTTGTTCTCATGGAGACATGACCAGAAGCTGATCCACCTGTGAACCTCTCTTGACAGTGGAATTCTACCATCTTGAAAAGGGAGGAAAGATTGAAAAGGGCCTCTTGAATCTACATGGCCTTCAGTGCATGGACTTGTCTTTATGCTGCCTGAATGGGATGGTGCTAGGCAAATCACACCAGGAAGAGCGGCCTACATGGTGACAGCATGAGAGGCTTTTTCCACAAGGACAAGAGGCCCAACTCTCCCTTCTCCTGGCCAAAGTTCTCTTGTCCTGGTCTGGGGGTTGCAAAGGTAGGGGATCATGAGGAAAGCCTCAGTCCTTCTCAGTGCTATGGACTGGCTTCATGATAAAGCCTGGGATCCCCTAGGAGGATCAAATCACAACTGTTTTCTGGAGACAAAGGAACTCTGCTTCTCAAAACCATCCATTTCCACCAACAAAGCAGACTGTTTCCCTAAAGAGCACAAGGCTGTAAGCACTGCTCCCGGCCCCCACCGAGGCCACTGCTAGGGAGTCCACGAGGCTTTGGTCCCCAAGATCTGACCTCTTCATACTTGCGGTCGGCATCTTCAGCGATGTGCTTGGCCTCTTTCAGTTGGATCTCCTGAATTTCCATTTTCTCCTCATCTTTTTGGGCTCGACTTTCAATGACTTTCATGCCCCTGAAAACGAAGACAAGCAGGAAGACCCAAGGTTTAGAGACGACCAACATAAACCCACACTGCACTGCATGGGTTTGTGTGGCCTGGTGTAACTGGCAGACCAAAACAGAGCACAGAGCCACTTTTACTTTCCAAATCATGAGGCAAAAGTTTCCAGAGCTGAAGGCAGAAAAAGCCATACACTTCTCTATTTATTGTGAATGAAACCTCACTTTCAATACTGGTGAAACTGTCCAGGGATCTAATGCTAAATGAAAGGTACCACGTCAGGATCCTGTTAGAAATTAGGAGGCATGGAAACAGGAAAAGCCAACATACTTGACTTGCTATATAAATAATGGGATTTCTTCCTTTTACTGGTGGGAAGCTTCAGCCTGAAAGTGGACCAAAGTTATAACAAAAACATACTTGTCTTCATGTACTTCTTCCTACAAAGAAGGTAGCTGTTCTCATCCCATTAGCTACAAATGTAAATATCAGATTGAACCATATGAGACTGGTGATACTTTAGGATGTTAGACCTGTAAAAATGGCAATTTCATATGGGTCAACCTATATTTTAGGTAAGAAACTATGAATTTTGCCTTTAATAGAATTCTTTCATAATAGGCATGTTGAGAAACAAACTGATACCAATGTCTACGCTGATATGTAAGTTTGAATCCCACAGTGTTAAGTTTTGGAAAATGTTAATTGTTCTGTGATATACTACAGTTTTATGGAATAAGTCATGTTAAAATGGGATTCATTTAGCAAAATCTAAGCAGGGAGTTCAGATAAATAAATCACTATTTCTTTGATGAAGCACTACGGTATATATTAGAAAACTGAGATTCAAGCCTTGGCTTGGCCATAAATTCACTGTCAGATTTGGGAAGGCTGTATCAACTGCTAAGCCCTTGTTTCTCATTTATAAAATGAGGGGGCTGGGGTAAACAACTCCTAAATTCCTTTTTACTAAAAAGTCTAACATTGCCAGATTGCCTTTTAGGTTCACTAAGAAGTATATTTCAGGAAGAATAGGCCACAGAACCACTGGGATGTGTGTACTGTAAGAGATGATGAGTCATCCTAAGGAATTCCAAAACTCTTGGTCTGGGAAGAAACAATAAGCAGCAGTGAATAATGAGCTGGGAACTTCAACTCAAAAGCTTCTTGAATCTTGAAGTCTGAAATCACTCCTTATCTCTGGCAGCAGGGAGGAGAAACTCACTTTTATCGAAGAGAGAAGAGAAATGCAAAGAATGGCTGAGTGCATTCACCTGCCCAGATCCTAGCACAGAGCCACTCACCCAGGGTTCTGAGCTACCGGAGAACTCTCTCTCATCTTGTGGAGCTGTGCTGGGATGCTTCTGGGCAACATGAATACATGAGCCTGAGCAGCTGAGCGGAGGAGAAAAATGCTTTTTAGCATGCACGGAGCTGTGCTGGTCTCTATGGCTCTATGGTCTCTATGATTCTCCTTTCCTACCCCCAAGCTGAATCTTGGAGCAGTCAGGCAGAACCAGGTTACAGGGAGCAGGCTCAGAATCCACAGGTAGCTGACTGTCTACGTGTGCACGAGTGCCTTACCAGCATTACTAAGTCCAAAATAATTTACTGTCGCTGATCATATTTCTGTTTTATTGGTGCTTCCTCTTCTACTTATCTGTTGGGTTAGTTGACCACTAAGAGTCCCCGGTTCATTTATCCAGGCACAGTCTCTTTTGAGTATTTTAAAATAAAGTGTATTGGGGCGCCTGGGTGGCTCAGTGGGTTAGAGCCTCTGCCTTCGGCTCAGGTCATGATCCCAGGGTCCTGGGATCGAGCCCCACATTGGGCTCTCTGCTCTTCGGGGAGCCTGCTTTCTCCTCTCTCTCTCTGCCTGCCTCTCTGCCTACTTGTGATCTCTGTCTGTCAAATAAAAATAAAATAAAATAAAATAAAAATAAAGTGTATCTTTTCAAAAATGCCTAACTTCTCTGCGGTCAGCAGGAATGAAAGAACCAGCAGGCATCCCTGGAATATCTCATTTAAATGTCCATGTCCCTCACTGGACAGTGAGCTCTAGGAGGGCAGGAATAGGGTCTTTTTCTTCCTTGTAACCTCAGGGTTTAAAACAGTACTTGGCACACAGGCGCCCCACTAACATTAAACAAACAAACCCAGTAAAATTATACCTGGCATTGACTGAGGAAACGATCCCACCAGGGGACTGTAAAAGTCTTAAGCCCTGTCGGGGAAGCCCTCCTGTCACAGCTGGGAAAGGTGGGCTGGGAGAGGCGCGCTCACCTCTCACTCTCGTCTGCTGCCTTCTCAGCCTCCTCCAGCTTCTGCAAAGCTGTTGCCAGTCGCTCTTGGGCACGATCCAACTCTTCCTCAACCAGCTGGATGCGTCTGTTCAGAGAAGCTACATCGGCTTCAGCCTAGGCAGAGAGAGGGAAAGGCCTCTCAGACCCGGAGAGAAGGCAAGCGCGGTGTCTTCAGGAAGTGGCAGAGCCCGAAACACCTGTCTCAGATGGGAAGCCTGGCCCTGTGGGGAGCTACCTTCAAGTGCAGCCGGTGCCCGGGGCCACTCTGGAGCTGGAGGAGGCGGGGCTGTGTTGATCCAATACCGTGAACACACACACTGGTGTGTTTACACACGCACCATCACAGGGACTGTAAGCAAGTGCGCTCTTGCTGGGTTCCCTCCACAGAACTCCACACTGGCCCTATCTGACCGCCACCTCACTCATGGGGGCCCGAGGGCAGGCTCGGCTACACACCATAAGAGGAGTCAGAAACCAGATTCAGGGGTCTGCATTCTCCTTTCTCCTGACCACTTGCTCCAAGGGTTCTCATAAAGGAACTAAAATGTTTGAGAATTCAGCCGTTCTAAAATATACACCATAAAGATGCCACAAAATCCAGTAACTGCCCCTCCCCCACCCTCTTCTCAGTAACCCCTGCAGTACTGGGTCAGATGGAACAGAGCCAAGACAAATTTCCCATGTGTTTCTGAGATAAGCTTACTGGCATTTCTTACGAGGCTGCTACAAGAAAAGTTTCAAACTCCTTAAAAGAAAAGCAGTATAGAGACAATTTTTATTGGTATCTGTATCTGAATTAAGAAGTTTCTTTTTTGGGGATGCAACGATTACCTACTATTGCAGGCGCTTGCTACTGGGAGCCTCAGAACACTTGGAAGGCTGTGACGGTCCCTCATACACACTGGCATTGGGGTCTGTTTAAATACCACACATGGAAGTCAAAGCCAGCACTTACCAATCAGATACCACTTTCTTGTTTGCATCCACTTTTATGTGCTTATCACGGGGTGACAAGGTTTTCAGGACACTTGAGAGTTTTCTAAAGATTACAATACATACTTAGGCACCCATGCGAGTTCTATCTACATTCCTATCTTCTTTACTCAACAGGAAGCTTCTTACATGTAGGGAGTCACAGCTTTCTGCACAGGATACAGGCTCAGTGAATGTCTACTGAATAAAACAAGTAAAATCAACCTAATTTAAACAAAACCAACTTTCTTAGCTCATGGACCCATGATGTACACGATCTAAAAGGCACATGTAGTTAGAGAGAGGCTGTGATTATGGCCTTAAATGAAATGAATGTGAGAACATCCAGCTCTTTGCTCATCAGGATTTATAAAATTTTAAATACCAAGTTTTGTCTGGGAAAGAGGTGATTAGGGCATCTCCAACTGTGGTGAAGGACTCGCTCCATAAAACATTGAGATACACTTTCATCTCGTTAAAAATTAGCTATGTAGTAAAAATCAGCTAACAGAGACAGGGAGTAGGGCAAAAGGGAAACAGAATCTGAGGACAGTTTACAACCACACTGGCTACAAGGTAAATCCTTACTGGGTTCTGCTAAGCCTGACCAGCTGGTGAGTATGGTTTTTTCTAAAGGACGGGTGAGGGCAATAGGGACAATTTCTTATGTACAAGAAACTGTCTTTTAGCTCTATTTTTTAAAAAACTGGAAGGAAGTATACATGAAGGGTATACTTTGGGTCAGGTCTGCTTTGTTCACTTTTCTGCATTTCCATTCCTAGTTAAATTCTAATCCCTTTATGAAGGTGGGGGAGGGGGGAGATAAGCAAGCAAGTTGCAAAGTTGAAAACAAAAATGAAGAACAAAAACAAAAATACTGTAGTACAATGTCTACGTCAGGTATTCAAAAGTATTTCTCTCCCCCACCTTCTTTCATTATTATTTCTTTTAATATGAAGGCAAGTATCTTTGTTACAGGTGCTGGGGCCAGAGAAATGTCAGCAACATTTTCCAAATGTTTTCTTGTAGCCACTACCTGCTAAGTTTCTGCTTTGTGTTTCATCTGGGCCCCAAACTTGAGAACTTTTGTAGTCACAGAAAAAGACGACTATTTCTGCTCTAGGGAAAGGACCTTCTGGGTGACAGGGCAATCTAGGTCCTCAGCTCCTCATGTGGCTGAGGCACAAGAGAATAAGGAAACCGTATCCCATGCTCGTTCCTGTCTCTGTACGCAAGATCTCCCTGAGAAGTCCCCCCAACAATCTTTATCTTCCCCCTTATTGCCTCCCACTCTAACATTCCCTCCTTTAGTTCTGGACCCAGTTTTATAAATGTCACTAACTCTTTCCATGGGAGCATGTTGTAAAAACTTAAGACTTCCTGACATTATGAGTTGTGTCCTATAGGAACACCAGCCCATATAGCTTCACATAGGGCACCCAAGCAACAATTGGGAATGGAAGTCTGTTCTTGGAGCTAGGACTGTACGCACACAGAGAACACACCTGTGGGTGGCTCACAAAATGGGGTCTCAACTGATTAGCTGAGAGAGTCCCTAGGCATCATTTAGCAGTTCCCACAGCTGGCTGAGTGTCAGAATCCACAGGAGGTGTGCATTAATAATGCAAAGTTCCAGGCCCCATTCCTAGAGATTCTGATTCAGCAGATCAAAGGGGAGGGCAGGCTCTGCAATATAAATAAGCAACCAGTTCCATTCCTGCACCTTCTCCATCCCACCACCCACAGACGCTGGCTAATCCTGTGCAAACCACTCTCTGAGGTCTCTGTTCAATAGAGAGGAGAGGGATCTTTGATTCAGAGGGATGACTATGCTAGGGCCATCACGGCGAGACAAGACTAAAACCCCAGTGGCCTGGGTCCTCATGTGTGGGCTCTGTCACTTCTCATGGTCTCCAAGGATGTCACAGCAGCCCTGGAACTAGACGTTCTCACTCCTGGCACTTTCTCTCTTCCTATATCAGAGTGGGAGGTCCTCCAAAGCTTCCCCTACCACAACTCCCCTTTAGAAGAAAGGCTTCTGTGACAGAGGCCAGCCAGGACTAGAGAGTTCTGTATTGAATACCATCCACTAAACAAGTCTTCTCAGTCCTTTCTGAAATAAGGTATATGGTATTACATTAAAAAACTTCAACACACAGCACCCATGTGTGACACCTCCCTTATGGACACAGAGCATTTGCTCTCAAGCCAGGAAGCCAATGCCTGCTGCCCCTGAGGTGTCCAGGATAGGCACAGGTGCTTGTAGGCTACCACTGGGACCTGAGAGCAGTGTCTGGGGTAAGTCTATCCCCACGAAAGCTTTCCCTGGGAAAAACCTGGATTCTCACTGGCTTCTCAGGTCCTACCATACTGGTATGATTACAGTGCTGTCTGGGTCCCCAGAATTCAAATTAAGTTTAATTCCACAAATGAATTAAGAACACTTCCTTCTCTTATTTTTACTTGCACGTGCATTGTCTGTGTGCGTGCATGCACACGTGTATGTGTGTATTTGGGCTTATGCCTTGTGTTAAAAGGCCCCTATTTCTCACCTTCACTAGCTTTTATTTCTGGTGTTTTCTAAATTCTGAGGTTTATTGAGGTATTCTCTAAGGCTCCGTTCATCACAGAACCTGGGCAGTCTACTTAAGATCTAACCTGAGATTACATTTGCCAGTCCAAGCCCATAGCCACATGAGTATCTGCTACTTTAAAAGCACATACAAATAACAAGGCGTTTGCGAAGGGGCAAGACCCCCGAAGCAGATTATTTCCAGACATGGAAGTCACCCTGATTGTGCTGGGTTAGCTTCTTCTAACAACGGGCCCATGTTTTTCCCACTGCTGGTGGAGTCTTTCAGTTTGGGATGCTGGTTTCTTTTATTTCAAAAGTGCTATTGTGTCTCAATATGTAATGAGCTCCTCAGAAAAGAGACTGCTATATTAGCAAAGGCTACCAATTATCTTCCTGCAAGATCTGTTGTTAACCACCAGACACTTTGCAGTTATGCCTGCCCTGTCCCCTCACCCAACCCAAAAGTACAAGCTACCTACACAGAAACCAAGGGCAGGCACACCACTCCCCCGACCCAACACAGTACCACATGGAAATCAACGGTATGGCCCCCTCAATACAGCAAAATATTACTCCAAATCAGATTTGAAAGAAAACTTTTACAAGGCCTAGATTTTCGTGAAATCCAGATGTTTTAGCCAAAACAACAACAAAAAACAACCAAAAAAACCCCACAAAAAAACCCAAAAGTAATGATTTTTACATTTTAAAAAAAGTATTATAGTTAAGATTATTAAGAAAAAAAATATCTGTAGGAAAATAACACGATATCCTAAAAAGTGATCCTCCAGAATACATCTTCAAAGTCCTGCCTGAACCAGAGTGGAACATGAGATGATCAAAGGTCAGGCATTTTTATTTCACGCAAACTGTAGTTATACAGAGAAGGTTTCACTCAACTTGCTGTGTAAGACCAAGTGACTACGGCCAAGTTAAACTTCTGCCCTTATATGGTAAGCAGAGGGGAAAAAAAAACCACTGATGACATTAAGGGGCACTCCCATGGATAACAGATAAACACAACCTCCTCTATCTGTGCCAAAGCCTGTAATTTATGAGGCATATTTGTATAATGAGGGAGAACGGACATGAACAGGGCATTGTAGTGCCCTTGCCTTGCCTACATATGAAAACAGAAATCATGAGTGTATATTCCAGTTACTGCCAGTAACTGGGGGTGCCAATGTGAGCACGAAGCACACCCTCAAGCCTCCTGGTCTCAGAGATATTTACCAACTCAAAAGTGAGAGATGGCAGGAGATTTCTGTAAATTGGCTACTTCCCACGATTTAATAAAATGACCAGTTAAAAACCTACAGGCTACAACTTTAAGTCTCCTTGTTTGCTGGATACCAGAAAGGAGGAAAGACTGGCTCCTTCCTGCTACTTTTTCCTTTGATAATGACAAAAAAACCATGCAAAACCCTAGTGGGTCACAAGATCCAGAGTCAATCATTATATCAAGCAAAGTATCCTCATTCCAACACTTTGAAGGGCCCACACACCTTGGAAAAACAAACCAGTAGGAAATAAGCGATAGCCAATTTTTCCAAGGTAAGTGCTGGCATAATAGGGCCAATTAACTACAGCATGTCTGAACTCTCGAGAATCAGAATTTAGGGCCAACTCTGAAAACATTTTTTGCAGTGGCTCATGATTCTGTCACTAACCCTGTATCTTTGCTGCCAAGAGAAAATGACTAAGCTTAACTCACAGCTCTGACCACTACCAAGAGACTGCCGTCAATAAGCTACCTCTTAGGTTCCAGATGCAGAAGTCAGGAGCAACTCTCAATCTGAAATGGTCTCTTCAATGGTCGGATTCAGCCCTCAAATCGCTACCTTTAAAGGTTCTGTGTCCAGTCACCTGGATAGAGTGTTTTCCAAATTACTTACAAAAAACAGAACCAATTAAACCACTTAAGGGACACCTGGGTGGCTCAGTTGGTTAAGCGCCTGCCTTGGGCTCAGGTCATGATCCCAGGGTCCTGGGATACAGTCTCACATTGGGCTCCTTGCTCAGCAGGGTGCCTGCTTCTGCCTCTGCCTGCGGTTCTCCCTGCTTGTGCTCACTCTCTTGATCTCTCTCTCTATCACATAAATAAATAAAATCTTAAAAAAAAAACCACTTTAAATACAAAACTCTGAAAAGAACAAAAGCATCTTTAGCCAACGGGCAAAAGTAGGAAGACTACTGTTACGAAAACGATGCACAAAAGAGAAGATGCATGGAAGAGTAATAACGTGCCCCTCATGAAGTTAATCTGCTTCGAACATCAGTCGCTGGGGTAGGAGTCGATATAAGGAGCTGCTGGATAGGGCCACACATTCCCTTTCTTAGGAGGGTGAGGGGAGTTCTACCGACTTCCACCAATGATACCATTTCAACCAAACATCTTCCCCAGTCTGCCCATGTCCTCTCTCCAAGTTCCAAAAGAAAAAAAATTATTGATTAAAAGCATGTATATGGAGTGTTTTCAGATGTAGTGAAACGAGCAGGCCATTTTTAAAGACCCTCTGATAGGTGGTGAACCAAAGGCAAAGCGGCAACGAGCAAAGCCAAGTGCTGTGCGGTTTTAACACCAGCTGACACTTAGCACTTACTCTGCTGTGCCCAACAGCACTGTGACTTCTTTACGTAAACTAAATCCCTTCGCCACCTAAACAGGCAAGAACTACTAGGATTATGCACATTGTAAAGTTAGGGATCTGAGAGACTGAAAAGTTTATTTGCCCAGTGTCTCACAGATAGTAAGTAGCAGAAACCAGAATTCAAATTCTGCCAGTCTGGGTCGAGTTCTCATTCTTATCCATCATGTTCTATTAGTTTTAAAGGTTAAAGGACAGCAGTTAGCCAATAAGAGAGGAAACTGCAATCAGTTTATTGCCCTGTCAAATTCAGACACATCTATGCAATCCCTGCTGACTCGGTCTCAAGAAAATTATCTTTTCCTTATTCACTTCCTGACTCCTGTCTGCATTTTATCTGAAATTTCCTCTAGTTAGGGCTTCCTAAGTGAACCCATTTGCTTCTATGTATTTCATGCAAAACAGGTCTTGAAGTTCCCGCAGCCATATTGCCATTACCAACACCTAACCAATAGGATTTGCTCAACTCAGAATGGGTCCATATTAAGCACAGCTGGACACCATATTATGCTTGCCATAATATTCCCAAGGTGTTTGAGTATGCTGATTTGAAACACACACTCAAAAACCAACAAATAGCAAATGCCTGGACTACCTCTGTTCCTGTCTGTTGGATACATTTATTTGCCTTAGAAGAAAGGAAGGAAGCCACCAGGTATTACACTCAGCATGGGGGAGGGGGAAGCCGGCAAGAGAATACACCCAATAATTGTTGGCATTTGGCCAACTTTTTTTCAATACTCGGTAACAAAGGAATGGCTGTATAAGACCGCTAGGAAGGAGAGATGGTTAATACAAAGGGAAAGGTGAACAGGTCTTATACTGTGTAAGTCAGAATCTGGCGCTGTCAATGTCTCAACCACCACAAAGAAATAGGCTTCCAGAAAACCGATGATCAACGGGGATGGTGGAGTTTAGCATCCCCAGGCCCTAAAGTCTGGCAGTACCCCAGACTTGCCCTGTCAGCGTCCCTTTCCAAAGGAACGGATTTCCAAAAGGATTTCCCTCTTCCCTCCCCACCCTTCGAGTAAATACGGCTAACAGCGCAAAGTGCACATCCCGGGGGACCCAAGACACCCGGACCGAAAGCAAATAACCCCAAAATAGAGCCCTTTCTGGGAAACTGGTGCTTCCAGAACCTTCTCAACACCACTCCTGCTCCCCCTCCAGGCTTTTACTTTAAACCAGCGAAGATGGAAAAAAAGGGCTGAGAAGAACAGGCAAGGCCGCTCCCTAGAACCAGGCGCCAGCTGCCCCAGGTGCGCCAGGTGCATTCCCGGAGGCGTTGAGGGCAGGGGCTGGTAGACTATGGAGGGCCCTGCACCTCGCAGTGGGCCCGACTGCGGGGGAGGCCCTCTGGGTCGGGGTGGGTGGGCGATGGGTGGGTCCCTTACGGTCTCCCTCAGCTTCCTCTCGTAGTCCAGCTCGCGCTGCAGACTGCCCGCGCGCTCCTCCGCGGCGTCCGCCTGCTCCTGCAAGCTCCGGATTTTCCTCCGCACCGCCTCCAGCGAGCTGCTCCCGGCCATCACTCCGGGCGGCGGCGGCGGGCTGGCGGGCAGGCTGCGGTGCGAGAGGCCGGCTGCTGCGCTCCAGCCGCCGCTGCCGCACTCCTGAGCGCCCGGCCGCCCCGCCCAGGCCGCGCCGCGCAACGGCGGCGCCCCCAGCGGCCCAGGACCAGCCCGGAAGTCGCGGTCTCCCGGGCGGCGCAGGCGAACCGCAGGCGGGTGCGCGAGCGCCGGGGGCGGGCACAGCGGCCGGGGCGGGGCACGCGCCACGGACCCCGGGAATTTGCAAACCTCGGGAGATACTGCGCATGCTCGCGGCAGCCGGGCGGGCGGAGGCGGTGGGCACGCTGGGGGACACCTGGAGAGCAGAGCACCGCCCGGCGGCCAGCGTGCCAGGAATTTTACTTGGACTCCCAGCGGCCTGCCTTGGTTCCCCGGTGACCCGGGGTAACGGACCTGGCTGCTAAGGGCGACGGTGCCGCCTACTGGCGGCGGGAGTTACAGATTCCCAAGCCAAGAGGGAGAGAAGCTGAGAGAAGGGTTTGGGGCCTGAATGTGTCCCCAGAGGGACAATTCCTCGTTGCAGAAAACCCCAGCACGCAAGATCCTAACCACAACAACCTTCCTCCCTCACCAAACTTGCAAAGTGAAAGCCACTAACATACTGCATTGTGATTAAATCTTCTTCTAAATACATCCTTTCTAGGTTCGAATCCAGCTCCTAGACCTCTCCAGGCTGTTGACTTGGGCCAAATAACTTGACTTTTCTAGGCTTCATCTATAAAAGTGGGGTTAATAGTAGTACTTTCCTCACAGGGCTGTGGCGAGGATTATGAAATCATACAAAGCACTCAGCACCACACATTGTGCATAAATGATCGCTTTCGCGATAAAGATGCAGGCACTGTCTTAAGGTTCAGGCGGGGGCGCATAACCAGCTGTGTTCTCAGAGCCCCGAGCCTCTTGGGGACTCACTTTCCTTTCCATAAAGACAATCATCTGGAGGGTCTCTTACACTTCCGAACGTCTTTGGTTTGAGTTCAGCCTCAGATCTTTTGGAATCTGACCAATTCTGGGTTGGACTGGGATGCCTTTCAAAGGCACAGCCGTGAAGGCTACAGAACCCTATGAGAGCCTCTGACTACAGCTGGATGAAAACCCAATCTCTGGGAACGGTCCTCTGCCAATCCTCCCTCTGGGGTGCATTTTTAGATGCCTTCTAGATCTCATGGCTTTCTTCCTCACCTTTCTCACAGGAGGTCCTTCATGTCAGTTTCTGATTAAGTATGGGAATAATGAAGAAAAAAAAAAATACAATCCCCCCTCAAAGCCCTAACAACAACCCTCCTCTTTTGCTCCACTCCCCCCCCCCCCATTTTCTTCGGACTCTGTCACAGT
Organism: Mustela putorius furo; assembly: GCF_011764305.1. Taxonomy (NCBI): domain Eukaryota; kingdom Metazoa; phylum Chordata; class Mammalia; order Carnivora; family Mustelidae; genus Mustela; species Mustela putorius. The sequence continues at coordinate 6,861,095 of NW_025422045.1, read as the reverse complement.
CTCCCTGGAGACTCTCACAAACCTCAGCATGTGCCCTCACGTCCTGTAGGTGGAGCCTCTCGCTTTGTTTCTATACAGTTCATCTGGTCAGGCAGGAGTTACAACTCCTCCCCTAGAGGAGTACCAGACCGTGAGTGGGCCTCCAACTTTGAAGGTGGAGGAAGGGGGTGTCTCGGGGCCTCCAGGAGAAGCCAGGGAAACTGCTGGACATTTGCAAGTGCTCTCGGCAGCCAACTAATGACTTAATGTCCTGCTTTTCAAACACCTGGGAAAGACAGTTTCAGGTGAGTTCATTTTCATGCTGATGTCATTATACAAGAGTTTAGGACAGTTCTCAACCTTGGCTGCACATTTAAAAAAATACTAATGCGTGGGTTCCACTCCCAGAGATTCTGATTTAATTGACCTGGGATGCAACCTGGATTCGGGGTTTTAAAACCACCCTAGGAAAATTCTGTTTACATAAGGTTGAGAATTACTGATTTAGGAAGCAAAAACCTACAGGGAATAAAGACTCACATACTGCAAATATTATATACATCACAATTATTGGGGAAGGGTTGAGGGGCTGGTGAGAAAATGGAGTCCTGGATCCCCTTTAGGCTCATTTAGGCGGAACACCAAAAATTTCACACCAAAAGCTACCTTGTGAATTACAACTGTTTATGCCAGGAAGCCCCCTCCTTGTGGAATAAGATTTGAAAAGTATGTTGGTAAATAAGCAGAAAAATATTTTTAATAGCAGGAAAAAAATGAAAATGTTTTTACACTGGTGAGTAATGACAGTGAAGTATCCCAATTCCAAATGTAGTATGATTCTACCTCAGGAAGCTGACCTGCTACCTCCCTCTTTTTCCAGTGTTATCAGTCTCTTCCTCCTGAAGTCTTGCCTATTTTTACTAGTTAGGAATCACTTTAAATATAGCTTTTCTTGGGTGCCTGGGTGGCTCGGTGGGTTAAAGCCTTTGCCTTCGGCTCAGGTCATGATCCCAGGGTCCTGGGATCAAGCCCCACGTCGGGCTCTCTGCTCAGCTGGGAGCCTGCTCCCTCCTCTCTCTCTGCCTGCCTTTCTGCCTACTTGTAATCTCTGCCTGTCAAATAAATAAAATCTTTATGAAAAAAATATATAGCTTTTCTTCGCAAATGTCCTTCAACATCCCTACAGGTTCCAGACAACCTAAAATGTCTTAAAAGGGAAGACAACCAATATATTACCAAAAGAAAGAAAGAAAGAAAAGTACCATATTAGGGATAGTTTTCCGGTAGGGAAAAAAAAAAGGAACCAAAACTGTTTCAGAAATGTCCCTCCCCTGCTAACCACGCCTCCCCAGGTGGCTTTAAATACCCTCATTTTCACTGCAGCCCCACCTCATTCCAGCATTCCCTGAAACAAGACTTTTCCATAAAGACATGATAGCACCACATAGTTAAAATAATTATGATCTTTTTTCCCTTTAAGAGTTGTAGTAGCTTTTTTCTCTTTCTCTTGCCTTCAGTCTTACTGGGCTATTTTCAAATTCTCTGCATTCTTTTCCTTATAAGGAATATCTCTCCTTGATCTATCAGCGGCTCTTTTGAAAAAAGCTAAATAAACGTCCTGCTGGAGAATTTGGGGGAGACAGACATCCTCCATTTAACCTTATACGGAGCAGACATCTGATCTATATTATACAGAGCAGGCGCAGAGTTATGTGTATTTTTTGGCTCGGTTTCTGAAGCCAGGTAGTTTGTAACTTTAATGTTTTAGCTAAGTTGGTGCTTCTGTGAACCCCCTTTCCAGTAATCTTGACGGTCATTGATTTGTCGATTCTCAAGGTTTTATGTCTGGATTTCTCATTTACAAAGCATGCTTGGAGATCACACTTTAAGCCTTTCAAGCCACAAAAAGCTGTTACTGGTTTCAAGACCCAAGACCCTCCAGCAATTTGCATTTCACACTCATACAAGAAATTCTGCCATTGTGCTTGGTAGTTCAGCTTCTGGGCACAGCTTTCCCTGGTGCTCATACATTCTTGGAATTGTTACTAACTTCCCAAGGAATTCTTTCCTAATTGGGCCTCTAGCCTTAATGAGCTTCTACAATGGAATCCAACAGTGTGAAAAGAAGTCTTTCCTTTGGAAGTCTAATGCTTGGCTTGACTTATGGGGCAGAAGAGGGAGGCTCTTCAGCGAAAAAAGATTCCAAAGCGCAGTGGGCAAAGAGCTGGTAGTTTTTGCAGTGTGTGTATCACGGCTGAAACTATGTGGTGGTTGTCAGAAGGCTGACAGGTGGGGGTGGGGCAAGCAGGAGGGGCAGGGGGCAGTTAGCTCACTATACCATATAAAGCACTGAGCTATATATAACTCTCGGGGTACTTTCAGGATCGAGCGCTGTCAGACTGCAGACCCAAGCAAGTATCATCTTCCCAGGCAGATCTTAAGGGCTGGATTAAGGCTTCCCTAGTAAGAAAGGAGGACTCAAGGGCCGCTGCACCCCAACATCGAGCTCAGCCTTCTAAGTCAAAGTAGCACCATGCCATTCCTTCCCTTTAGAGCCAGGCTCTCTGTATCCTGACTAGACTCACCATGGAAAACCAGGCATTCCCACCCACCAGATACAGCAAAGGAAAGAAGGCAAAGAAAACCAGGCATTCTGTTTGCACCAACCTTGGTGATGACACCTCAGAGGTTTTCTGCCACGGGGGAGGCAAGGTTCACCTCCAGCATCCAATTTCAGCCACTCCACTGCCCAGCCTGTCACCCACCCACCTCCACCCCCAGGAGTGGGAAAGAAGGAGAAAAAGAGGAGTGGATGAAATATAAATGAATGTGTGCAACAGAAGTCTGAGGCAGCATCCAGTGCTCTGAGCCATGTCAGGGCTGTGTGCGGGTGTCCAGCAGGAGGAGGTGACCCTCTTCCATTGCTCTTTGGCTACTGTGGTGACCATAGGGTAGCCACTAGGCAGGAGGGGAGGGAGGTAGTGTGTGCATGCACTTACGTCCGTGGCCTTTTTTTCTGCCAGCTCCAACTTCTCCTGGGCATCTTTGAGAGCCTCGGAGTATTTGTCCAGTTCATCTTCAGTGGCCTTGAGTTTCTTTTGCAGCGACACCAGCTCATCTTCCAGCTGGGAGTTGGCCGTGGGGGACGGGGAGGGGTGGGGGTGGGGTGCAGCAGGCAGCGTGATCCCGCAGGGGAGGGGTGTGGGTGCACAGAACCAGAAGGACAGGGACAGCGGGAGAGAGAGGGAAGGACAGGGAGGGAGAGAGAAAGAGAGAGAGAGTTAGCCATTCGTGCGCCGCGCCACGCCGCGCGCCCTCGGTACCTTGGCGGCGGCCTCATCCGCGGCCAGGAGGCTGTCCTCCGCCTTGTGCAGCTCCTCCAGCACCCGGTCCCGCTCGTCCTCCGACGCCCGCAGCAGCTTCTCCTTCGCCGCGATGTCCTCCTCGAGCTGGGGGGCAGCGGCGGGCGGGCGCGGGTGGCAGGCACGGACCGGGTGTTAGACACACACAACACACGGGCGCCTGGTTGGCTGGGGCCCCTGGCTTGGGGCGCCGCCGACTTGGAGTTCAAGGGGCTCTAGGTAACCTCTTCTCTCCTGAAGCTGGAACCGCACGGCGGCCCACCCTGCAACCCCACCTCTCGCGGGACGAGTCTCCCGCCGACGTCTCAGCGGGCTCAAGTCGACAAGTGGGGTGCAGAAAAACGCCCCTACGTCCCTGGCCTTCGGGCCGTACTCTCTATTCTGTCCCATCTTTGTTCCTAAGAAAAAACTTCATGACTCCCCCCACCCCCGCCCCCCGCCCAGTCTCTATCCCTGTTGAAGCTTTCATTCTTTCCAGTCAAAAGTCCAGAAAAATGTCTAACACCTTCTGGACTCGATTTCCCTCAACCACCCCCCCAATCCAACATTGATCCCCAACCCTGAGAATCAAGTGCCTCTAGGACTTGAGATGACTTCGCGGGCTCTGGAAAGCAGAGGAGGGAAATAAATGTCCCCAGACGAGACCAAAAAGTTAGAATTAGCCCGAGTCTTGCTCTTCCCCTCCCCCTTCTCAGCTGCGCGCCCCTGGCCGCCCAGGAGTAGGGGGGTGGTTCCCCCCGTCCTCGAGGTGAGCGGCCCGGAAGGGGTGCCAGGCGCCCAGGGCTCGGGGGCACCCGGGCGGGCGCAGGACTGGGGACGCGCAGACCTGCTTGCTCCTGTCCTCCGCCGCCTTCTTATCGGCTTCGGCTTGCTCGGCTCGATCCAAGGCGTTCTCCTTGTCGAGCTTGAGCATCTGCATCTTTTTCTTGATGGCGTCCATGGTGGCGGTGGCGAGGGGCCCTGGGGCTGCGGCGGGAGCGGCGAGGCGAGTGCACGGTGGGGCGGCCGAGCCGGAGTGCGAGCGCGGAGCCGCCTGCTGCTCCCAGATATGTACTTTCCCAAGGGGGCGACCGCATTCCTCGAGACAGCCAATACTTTTTTGGAAAAGCTTTTTTCTCCTGCCCCCTTCCCCCCTCTCCTCCCTCCGCCCCCTGCCCCCTCCCCGCTCCTTCCCGCGGGGGCCGCGCGCCCATTCGCTGCCGCCTGCCGGCCTCCCAGTTGACGGTGGATATGACTATATATGGGGACCGGAGCCGCCGAGGCGGCCGCCGGGCGAGGCCGCCTTGTTTCCAAACCTGCGCGCCAGGGAGAGGTTGCCGAGGCCTCGCTGGGGCTGAGCCGGGCCGAGGCACTGACCTCTGCCATGTGCCCTCCGCGCCCCTTACTCCCGGGGCCCACGCCCCGCCATCGGGGTCCCCAGCCCGGCCTTCCCGAGCACCCCCCTCCGTCCCGGGAGGCCGGGGGAGTGGAGCAGGTAGTGGGTGCGCTTCGCCCTGGGGGGGTCGCCGGACCCCGGCGCTCTCAGCATCCCGCCCAGGGGGCCTCCCAGCGGCCGCCGCGCCCGGCCCCCGGCCTGCGCTTTCCCCGCCCCCGCCCCCAGCTTACCCCCTACGCGGCTCTCAGCTTGCCAGGTGTCATCTGGGAGATCCCTCTCTAGTGGAGGGAAGGGAGAGTTGAGAGGAAGACCTGGGGGAAGGCCTCCTGAGACTTTCCTGCTGGTGAGGGTAGGATGTCTGGGAATCTCTCTTCTGTGCGCTGTTCTCCCCAGAGGAAGGACAGTCAAAGACTTTAGGGACAGGGGACCCAGTTGGCTTAGGTGCATGTTCATGTGCCTGTGTGTGGTGGTAGAGCAAAGGGTAGGCTGTGTGTGTCTGTGTGTAGGTGGGTGGGTGGGAGTTTAAGGGGAAAGAACTTTGAGTTTAGACTTAGGCACCCTGGTCTTCAGTCTCTTATCACCAGCAGCTGTGTGACCTTGACAAGTAACTTAGGTTCAGTATCTTTTTAAATCCAGGGGGTGGATGATCCCTGAGGTGCTTCCAGATCTAACTTTGTCATTATTCCTGCACTGATTTTAGGGAGTCAGCCTTTTCCCATGTTCAGATGCTCAGATACTAGGTTGCCGCAATGCTGGCCAAGCGTTATCCCAGCTAAGTCATTGTATCCACAGCCATAGCCCCGAGGAGGGATCAGGTCCAGCTGTGTATAGTGAGCTCTGCTTGGAGGCAGGAGGAGTTCCCCTCCATCTCTCACTCTTTCCCAAGGGAGAAAAGCCCATTCTTTTTAGAGCTTTGGCGGGAGGGGAAGAAAGGGGGCTTCCCTAGGACCCTGTCTGACACTGGCTGACACAGAGTTGGTGAGGGTCTTGTTAACAGTCCCTGCAGAGTAATTCACAACCTGTACTACATGGATACTGAATATTCCCCAGACGGTGTCTGAGTGGATTAGGCAGGCCAAACAACTTGTAAGTCCTTCAGAGAATGATCAAGTTCCTCTCCAGGATTTTATCAGGTTTCTTCCACTAACCCAACTGCCCAGGCAGGAAAAAAATACCCTGACCTAACGGTCAGAACATTAGACCTGTGTGCATAGGAGCTGCCTGGCACAGAAATTCACCAGGACCCTTTAATCACCATATGTCCGCCCAGTGAATGGAGCACAGAAAAGGTTCAAGGCCTCTGGGCAGTAGACAGATGAATGGACCACAGGGAGCTGACTCCCTAGCTTGGAGCTCAGCAGAGAGGGCAAGAGTAGGGACTCAGGAGATAGACTACAGATTCCAAAGCTGGCCTGGCTACCTCCTTGCAATGCAAAGGGGCTCTTTAAGCCCCTGTTTTCTCTTCTGTAAAAGTAGGTCTTTAAAAGTCTTCCTCCTTAGGGTTGTCACAAGGATGAAAATGAGACCAAGAGTGAAAAGCATTTGTCTAGCACATAGCAAAGTGCTCCATTGATAGTGGCTCTTCGGGTGGCAAACAGCATTTCTCCTCTCTGGGACTCAATTTTCTCATCTATGAAACTAGACAGCTGAACTAGAGAAACTCCTGGAGAGATCATATATATTACTGACTTTCCCCCATTGTGCCTAATAGAGCAGAGAAACTCGTTAAAGTTTCCTTAAATGTCTGGTGCTACAGATAATTCATCGAACACACTGTTGGTGAGTGCCTTCTATGTACTAGGCAGGCACTAAGCTCTGGGAATCCAAAGTGAGTAAGACATGTTCATGCTCTCCAGGTGTTCAGCATGAACAGGGGTAGAAGAATTCAGAGGAAGAAGACCTAGAAATCACCAGGGGTCATAGCAGACAGAAAAAAAAACTTCTGAAACGTGGTGATTTTTAAACCCATTTTAGAGGGGCACATGGGGGGCTCAGCTTGTTAAGCATCTGCCTTTGGCTTCAGGTCATGATCTCAGGGTCCTGAGATCCAGGACCTGCTCAACAGGGAGCTTCTCCCTCTCCGTTTGCTGCTCCCCCTGCTTGTGCTTTCTTGCTCTCTCTCTCTCTCTCAAATAAATAAATTTTTTTTAACTGATTTTAGAGGAAGGGTAGCAGTTAGGGAGAAGAGTATTGTATGAGCCAAGAGAAAAACAAGGAATGTTTGATGGTGGCTGGACAGTAGGTTTATTTGGGGGGTGAACTGGGACATGAGACTGGAAAGATCATTGGGGGGGCATATGGGACTTGAATCTCAAAGTTCACATGTTCAGCTCTTCTTGTGTGGGTTGAAGCCATCCACTTCTGTTCCCCTTCCTTCACCTCTGTGTTCGGAAGAGGAAAACCGTGGTGTCCAAGTGTGGAAATAGAGCTGCATAGAGCCAATTTTTAAAAAATCCCATACTACCGTGTCATTGACCGATAGACTGATGGGTTAACTTAGCAGGTCCCTGGACTCCATAATTTCCATTTCACCCCTGTTGAGAGTTTCCTCCATAAATAGCCTGACAGCCAAACCCCACCCAGCTTGATGGACTGCACATCCGTGACTTGTCATGCAGAGCCAGGACAAGCAAACATCATGACTTAACTCAAACAATTTCTTCCATATGGGACAAGTCTTCTGGTGGTTGGAGAGGATCAAGAGGGCTGGGCTGGACAGCAGCATGCTACAGTGTCTATCCCTGTTCCCAGCAGACTGGCCATGACTCGGGGACAGACTATAGGCTAAGCAGGGACCTAGGTTGCAGCCTCTCAGACAGAAGGACTGGGCTACTCAGCTTCTCTCTCACTGCACTTTGAATGAAGGAACATGGAAAATATGAATCATTAGCTGTGGCTGCTGAAACAAAAGGGGTTTGCAGTCTTGGGCTGAGATGTCTTGAATGAGGGTAATTAAGGCCATTCATGCATATTTGGGCTTTCTCTCCAATCACGGTCTTGCTAGGATTGCTCATCCCCACCCAGCTAAGTTAGTTGTGGTCAATGACTTGTTTTGGCTCAGGAAATGTGAGCAGAAGTGACATATGGTGGACACGTTAAGAGCACATGCCTCCTCCTGTTTCTTTTACTAGACAGTCGCTGCTCTGTCATTTGGGGTTCCCAAGTAGCTATGATAAGAGGAATTAACCTTCTCCCCCAACTAAATCTTGGTGGACATGTAGCCAGAGTGAGATATAAACTTTGGCTATTTTAGGCCACTGAGATTAGGGGTTACTTCTCTTGACTAATACACTAGAATAGGCCTTGTATCCTCTAAGTTATGAGGAAGTAGAGAAATTCGGTTATGGAGAATGAATGGAACAGACTTACCAAGATAAACACAAAGACCATGGAGAGAAAGAGATTGGGAGAATCTGATCATATTTCAGTTCCAAAGGTCCTTATAATAACTCTCTTTCTTTCCTGGGGTAACATGAGAGAGTCTGTGTTCTTTGAAAGTAAAAAGCCAACCAAATCATGCTGGTGGAGAAGCCTGCACAACAAACTTGGCTCCAAGCTTTTGTGTGGACACTAAAAGCGTCTGTGGAATTTCCAGATTACTCCAGGTCTTGGTATCAGTCATTTCTCAATAAATGTTTGTTGAATGACGGTTTATTGGCTATTAGTCATACGAGTAAGTAGGAGAAACAATACCCGGAAGGAAAGATAACAAAGTGAGGTGCAAAAGTTTCATCTCCATTGAAAATAAGGACTCCATGGTTTATTTTCTGAAGAATAAATGTAAGTATTGTGCTAGGGTAGCACAAACGTCCCTCAAATATTTTGCACACCTTTGGTGTGCAAGGGGTTTAACTAGAGTTTGTGAGGCTAAAGCAGGTGGAAAAGAAACATGGATCTTTTCCTCCAGGAAAATATGTATGTTGCTGATAAAACCCTCTCTCTGGGGGTCATTTAATGTGCATTTCCCACAGTGTTATGACCATTGTCCCAAATGCTGTCTGGGCCCCCTCTAGCTATGAGGATCACATATCTCAGGTTTTCTTGGAAAGCTTTAATATTAAATATACTGTCCCTTTACCCCCATAAGAGCACCCATACGTGCCATACAACATTTCCCAATATTTGGTTAGAAAAGAGAGTTAACATGAGCAAAGCTTGTTACCAGGACACCATTAATAGGAACACTTACTTGAATATGTCCGTGAGGGGTTGTTTGTCTAAAAACATAAAACAAAAACAAAACCTCATTACCTGGTAGTTACACCTTCTTTCACAGCAATGGCTTTGTGTACGGGGACTGTCCCAGAGTCAACAGTGCTGACTCAAGCAATTGAGGGAAAGTGAAGAATCTATAATTAAATCGAGAGACAATTGCTTCTTCTACTGGGTTTTGGAATGCAGAGTGTTATTATGCTCATGGCTCATTGTCTCACGGAACAAGATATGGCATGTTCTCTTCATCCACAGGGAGTTTTCTTTCTCATGGGCTTAGGATGCCACCACCACAAAGGACCCAAGGATAATAGGCTCTGCTTCCAGGAAGAGTTCAGAGCTCTGAGAAAAGTCTTCAGGCCCCGTGGCTGGCCCCGACTCCGCGGAGAGGCCCCCGAGTGCGGGCACTACCTAGATGGTTCACATAGGCAATGTGGTTCTCCCAGTACAAAGAAGACCAAAAAAAAGGGCTTTTCCTGCCCTATATCTTCTCTTCTTACAGCAGCACCAACTGTGTAAAGGATTGATCAAGACTGACTTGCAGGATTTAGCAGTCTCAAGAACGGCAATATTCCATATATATGTGCAGTTTATTCTTATTTATTATCTCCTCCTTGCTGGTTATGACAGCATCAGGATGAGAACTATTATTCCCATTCTACAGATTGGAATATCAAGGGCAGTGGAGGTCACCAAGCTGGGAGGTCGCAGTGCAGGGACATGAACGTGGGTGTCCCAGCTTCCAGCAATGGTGCTCTTTCCACTAACCCTGCCCCAGACTGTGTTTATATTAATATTTGATCTCATATTTAAAAGCAACACATGACAAGGTGAAGAAGAGAGAACAGAGGACCACCAGAGGTCATTTCTACATACGAATGTGGTTGACAGTAGTGAGGCTGGGACTGAAAGTGTGTGTTATCTTGTATGGGCCCAGTTCTGTACTGCAACCCTGGGCTCCTAGATCCCGCCCTCAGCTGTTGGGAGAACCTGGGCCAAGGAGACCTTTCCCTCCTCTCTCATAGATGGCTCAAGATGGGACAGGAAGGACATCTTCATGAAGAAAGGCAGGTGCATGAATTTTGTTCCTAGTACTTTCAAGGGAGAGTTCAAAGTAATTGCTAAAAATCTACACCTGCTTCTCTCAAAACCTATGGGTTGGGAAAGGAAGAGCCACCAGTCAATCCAGGTAGTGCGTTTGCGGGGGAAACAAAGACATAATATGTGGTCAGCATAGCAGCTAATGGCTCTTCAAGACTCCAGCTGTGCCAAATGAAAGCGTCCACAGACTCTGCAGTCCAGAGACTCGAGCCAGCCTCAGGGGGCCATGTTCCAGCTTTGGAATGGTTTTAATCATCACTTCCCAGCAAAGCCCGCATTCTTTTCGTATTGGATGCCACCTGTTCATTTTTATATTTTTATACTTGGTTCTCAAATTTCCACTGATGTCCTTAACAGGAACATATGTGAGAGTGACCTTTTCTGGCGGGCAGAACTCCACTCTCGCTCTGTAGACTATGAAATTGGATGCAAAAGGGACCGTGGAGGTGGGGACGCCGGAGCCCCTAGCTCTAGCTGACATCTAGCTACTGCTCGCCCAGGCTCTCGGAGGGCTGCTGCGTTAGGTGGGCTCCAACTTGGGATTTCCAAAATTTTTGTTCTTGCGACTCTGCCATAGCCACGGCCAACAGCTTAATTTTCAGTTGAGATTATTTGGTTTAGAGGCCTATGGGTAAGCCCAGATGCCTGAAAAGAAGCAGTGGACTTTGGTGTTTTTGTAAAGACCCTTTCTTGGCTGACTAGCAAAACCCTTCTCCCCAAGCACTTTCTGCTGGGACTCTGGCTTCTCCTTAAGAGAGCCCATTTCCTTGACTAAACAGAAATCCCTATTCTTCAGTAGAAATGCTTCCTTGAGTGTGTGTTCTCCGGAGGACCATTTCCACCTCAATAACTTCAGTGGAGGAAAGAGCCAGACCTTTCTAACTTCTCTAGGTGGAGGAGACTCTGTTCTTTTTCTGAGGTGCTGCTGCTTGAGGATGGAGTTCCCAGCTGGAGGCAGGGTTCCAGAAGAGGCTGGTTATTTTTAACATGGCCTTCTTTCCTTCCCAGCACCTGCTGTGATCTGTAACCCAAGGGGCTACTTAAATGCTAGTTGAGATGACTGAGGACAAGACAGCCTGAGCTAATGTCCTAAAATACCACCCAAGGGAGGCTTTTCTTACAAGAGCCAGATCATTTCTAGCTCTCTTCCTCTTCTTGTCCCTCCCCCAAACTGTGGGGCTGTTGCAGATCCTGGCTGAGATGTGTGGCTTCTGCCTTGGGAAGGGGTTGGAGAAAACCACTGGATCTGTCAACCTTGATGGCAGCTAGTTTAGTTATAATGATTCTACTCTTGGCTCCCATCTTCAGTTTTTCTCTCTACCGTTTATGCCAGACAGACACACGAAGAGGCTCTCAACACGTATTTCCCTGAAGTAAAACGCTCATTTGATATCCATGAAAATATGTGAAGAGGAGAGACAAAGTCCAGTCAATGCTCTAGATCAACAATGATCATGGGGATGCAAACATCTTTCTCACTGCAGATAGAACTCGTTGAATTCGTTATCCCCTAAAAAGGGTGCAAGCCGGAAATAGAAATATGTTCTCAAGGAGTCTGATACATTTGTGGAGGACAGATGCTTCATGGGTCATGAGGGACAATGAGAGAGTCTTAGGAGGTCTCTAATCCTGGAGTCTGACGTCAGCCCATGTTATCTACCACATTCCTCAGGGCCTGTCACGTGTGCAGGGCTGTGCTGATAAATTCTAGGGTTAGCCCATGAGGAAATTCTTACGTGCATCTGCTGACGTCTTGGCCTCCTCTAAATTCTCCCAAATGCTGTGGAGGGCCTGGTTATGAAGTCAGGAGCTTATTTCCAAAGGAAGTGAACCAGAACTTAAATATTTAAATGGGTTTTGTCCCTTGTAAAGTGGTCAGTTTTAATTTACTTGGCTGAAAAATGTAAGCAGTGAATCATACAGAGAGTGCTACAATTTAGTAAAAAATGATAGGTATACTTAAGATCATATATAAACACACAAACACAGAATAATTGGAAAGTCGCCTATCAATCTCTTAGCTGAATTCATTTCCTCTGAGGAGCTGGGGGGTGGATAGGATTGAAAATGGTGGTAAAAAATATAGCCATGTATTTAATGTTCCATTTGTATAAGTGGAATATTTTTATGACTTATATAATTAATGTGTTAACAATCTCTTATTTTCCCTTTACCGTTCTTTCAAAATATATATATTTGTGACTATATTATGGAAACTTCTGGAGGGTTTATAATTGCCTGAGACTCTTAGAGGAAGGACTGGTAGCCAAAGCCACACAGCAATTAAAAATCAATTAAAAAATAAAGGGGCCCATCTCCATCAGGGCACCCAACTGTTTTAAGTGCCTGTTATTTGTCAGGGGTAACACTGGGCACCGGAAATTAAAAATGAACAACCCAGCATTGTGACCTTTCTTGAGATCTCTTATTTTTAAGTTGCTCCTTGTGGCCAGTTCAAATTTCAAGCTTTTCACTGAAACTCTTGTTAGTATTATTTTACAAGGCCCGTAATAAAATTAGTTTCATTACTCTATCATTTTGTGTTTGGACCCAAAGCAATGTGCCCTTGGCTTGATCACATCAAATTTGCCGCACCTGGTTTCTGATGACTTACGAATGTTCGAGAAATGCAGCCTCCCTACAAAGGATCAGGGTCTCACTAGGCAAAGTCGGAAGAATGTGCTACAGAGTCTAAGGGGACAGAGGCGTCGAACGTGGAGCTCAGGAATACTTCTGGAAATGATGCAAATAAAAGAACATATGCACACTATTGACTATAGTTTCTTGGATGATGGGATTATGAGTCATTTCTGAAATACTTCACGTACTTTCTAAAGTTTAAAAAATGCATATGGGGACGCCAGCCTGGCTCAGTCGGTAGAGCATGGGACTCAAAATCCGGGTTGTGAAGTCAAACCCCACATTGAGGTAGAGATTACTTTAAAAAAAAAAAAAAAAAGGAAAAAATATATTTTACTCTTATAATAATGATAAATCAATAAATGTTAAAAAGTTCCTTTAATCATCTGCAACAGTGTTTTATATGTAAATATATGGCCTCCCCAAGGAACAGTTTTCAAAGAGAGTGCTTATGATGCTAAGTAGCCTATTAGGTTACTCCTCATGGTCTGCATGTTTCCTATTTCACAATCGTGGGCTATTTGTGTACTTGTCTTAATGCCTCTCCTAGCAGGAACGCCTTCAGTACTATCCCTCTCCCCACCGGCCACCCAGCTTAGGACTTCCCCTGAGTAATAAGATGAGTAATTTTAGCAGCAGACTCCCCCTAGACCAGGTCTGAACAAGGCTAGGACTCGAACCCATTTCAGACAGGCCCCAGAATTCCCTTCCTCGACTGCTAGCCGGCGTCACGCCTCCTCATGTTTACCAGAAATAGGCCCACAACGCATATTTTTCTTATGTTTATCAAGTGAACGAATGTTCCACGTGTGCGTTAAAAAAGTGCAGTCCCAAGATCTTGGGGTTACACATCATGAAGAGCAACAGGAAAGCCCAGAGCCAGTATCCTGTCAGCTAAGAGAAGAGAGAAAGTGAAGCTCACCGTAGTTTGTTTTCACCTCTGCTCACTGTCTGCTTTGACATCTGAGTGAGGGTGTTGAGCTCATGGCTGGGAACGATATGCTTCTCCCAGGTGAGTGGTTAGGAGGGAAGCTGTTACCCGTGTCTTTCCCTTCTCAGTCATCTACCAAATTCTTCCAAGGCATGAGTGCTGGTGGTAGCTCTCTGGGTCCCTCCATTCTAGGGAAGCCATGGTGGGTTTGTTCCTTGGAGTGATCATTCCTTCTGGGTGCTTGCTGAGCCAGTGGGTCTAGGAACCCTGGTTTTGCTGGAGACAAATAGAAGCCGAGAAAAACCCAGTCACTGAGCGTACCTGATTTAGTGCAAGGCTAGGCCAGACACAAGGCGTCCTGTCCAACCCAACAGCCTGGACAGTCCAGTTAAGAGGTCAACACTCAAGGATGTAGACTGCTATGTTTGGGGAAAACAACACCTTCTTGGGCTTTGGAGTCACCCAGGTAAGAGTCTGAATAGGGATGAAGGTCCTTAATCTCTTCCAGCCTCAGTTTCTCCTGCAAACCAGAGGCAAAAATACCCATCTCATAAATTGTCAGGAGGAGTAAGTGTGAGAACAGAACTACTGTCTTTGTTGTTTGCCTTCCAACTTTCACGTATGGAAGAATGACCAGCCAATTAATGATGTCTTATTTACCCGTTGAAATTTACCATGTGAGAAAAGCCCACTGGTCTTGCTATCAGATGTGCCTTCAGTATAAACCATTGATGAAGGAAACGGAGTATATTATTTTATTTTATTTTATTTTATTTATGTGATAGAGAGAGAAAGGGGGAAAGCATGGGGAGCGGCAAAGGGGAGGGGCAGGCAGAGGGAGAGGGAGAAGCAGGCTCCCAGCATGATGCGGGGCTCCATCCCAGGACCCCAGGACCACAACCCAGGCCCAGGGCAGATGCTTAACCTACTGAGCCACCCAGGCACCCGCAAAACTGAGTATTTCTTATATTTACATGGCGGAGTCAAGCACACAAACCTCTGTTTATACTTTTTAGGAGCTGGGAATTATTCTCTTAAAAATACAGGTTTTGGAATTAAGACTAACCTGATTATGCCATTTATTAGCTTTTGACGTTAATTAAGTCACTAAAACCTCTCTGTGCCTCAGTCTCCTCATCTGAGAAATGAGAATAAATAATGATACTCACTTCATTGGAGTGTTGTGATAATCGAGCTAATTAACAAATGTAAACCACAGATGCCTGCCATGTAGAAAGATTCAATAAGTACTACTTTTATAATTATTTTGAATTTATCAACATGTCCCAAACTGTGAACATATATGCTCACACACCTATGTGTTTCTTGGTCTGTGTATAAAGCATTACCCCAAACACAGTTATTATACCATCTGGGGTGGACTTCTTAGCAACGAGCTCTTCTCCACCCCAAACTCTTCTCAGAGAAAGGCTGCCCTTCCATGACTTGGCCTTCTGATTCCTATGCTCTTCCAGACCACTTAAGTTAGTCACTTTAACCAGATACCACGTGTATGAAAGGCTAGGGAGGTGGATCCTTGAAGGCCTGCCAGAACTGTATCAGGTAGTCTCTGGGAGCAAGTCAAGACCTGACCCTTATTTGTTTTATTTTTAAATTTTTTAATGAAATGTAACATACATATTGAGATGTACATAGATCATAAACATACAGCTCCCTGAGTTCTCACAAACCCAACAGACCTGTGTAACCAGCACCCAGACTGGGAATCAGAATATTCCAGAAGCCCCTGTGCTCCTTCCCTATACCACTGTCTCTCTGAGGATAACTACTATCCTGATGAGTTGTACCCTGGCTTTGAACTTCATATAAATCTGGCTGCTGATTTTGAGCAGCTCAGTGCCTGTTTCTCCCCCCAGTCTATACTGTGAGTAGGTTTCCACCTGTTTTTGATGATTAGTTCAAGGGTCAACAAGCTTTTATACAGCAGCAACTACATGCAAGATGCCGTGTTAATTAACTAAAGCCATGAGGCAAAAGCAGCTTGGTGTCTTTGGCGAGTGATTTTTGCAATCCTCCTCCCAAAGGGCCACCTCTCTGAGCTGTTTCTCTCTAGAATGAGTTTCAAGTTCTCCCTACTCTGCTCTCTTGTCTGGTTTCCACTCTGTGTTCTATCGGTGGAAATGAGTCTTCCTTGGTAAAGGTCTCAACGGAAACCTATAGTGTGTCTGATTTTCAACTCCAGGATTCCAGGATGAGTATCTGACTGGCTTGACCTGGCCCACTCCTGGTCATGTCAACTGTGGCTAAAGGGTTAGGGATGGGGGGTGCTAAAGGGCTGTGGACTGCCCCTCCCCCACCCCCCAGAGGAGCGAGTGCTGCTGAGAAAGGGGGAGGTTCTTGACTTTGAGGTTCTCAGCAAGGACCCTGGTCCAAACTGGCTCCTTCCAGCTCTGCCAGTCTATGATCTCTTGTCCTTCTCATATACAGATCTCCAAACTCCCATTTGAGGGAGACTTTCTGGTTCTGACACAGCGGCCAGCCCCTCAGGATGGTGGCCCTTTCATCTTGCTCTGAGGATCAGCTGTGGTTTTACAGACACACATGCTCCCCAGTCTCTCCATGGTTTGGGGCAGGGTGGGGGTGGGTAAGGGGAGGCGTGTTCTATCACAGCCAGAACTGGCCCCTAAAAACTAATATCCTAGATGGAGAGACCACCAACTGTTTATGATGATGATGATGATTGCAGAGCATTGGAATTCCTGCCCAGATGCCAAAAGTCACCCATGTGGAGGAGAGCTAGCAAAGGCATCCTGAATCCTGCCTAACCTCGTGGTCAGAGTGAAGAGCATAAAGCTGGGTCTGGGGTTCCAGCTCCGCTCATATCATGTGTGGAACAGACGGGGAGGCAGGGAACTGTGCTCAGTGTGCTTTGCAGATGTGAGCCCATCTAATCCTTGCTGCAAATCCAAGAGGGAGACACAATTCCTACTCCTCATTTTTATGAATGTGCAAGCTGGGGCAGAGAGTGGTTAAGCATAACACCAGTAAAGCCTATTATTGTTTACAAAATGCTTTCTTCCTGATCGTTGCAGTTCCTCCTCAAGAAACCCAATTTTACAGATGAACTTCTTCTGGCTCAGTTTCCCAATTTTGCACAGGTCATATGTGGCATAGGTAGGATGCAGATTCAGAGCTCTGACTTTGATCCCCTACGGCAGATCCACAAATGAGTAGAGTATAAGAAGCAGCAGATGCTGAAGCACGCCTGCAAATGACCCCAGTGAAATTCTGGTGTTTTAGCAACTGGTGAGCTCATATACAGATGGAGGAAACTGAGGAAGGATTGAAGGAGATGGTAATATCTAGACTGAGTTCTTGCCAGTGGGCAGTCCTGGATAAGCATAATTTGAAGGAAGGGCACTCCGGTAGGGAAGGGCATGAGCTCGAGCCTGGGGAGGGAGAGAAATAGTGGAATATTCTCTTTGACAGGAGGGAGCAGGTGGGAGAGTGTGTCGTCAACCTACAGGGGGAGGTCTGGGATCTCACAAGCCCCTGACCATGTTTCTTCAGCTTCCCTGGTGTGTCTGCAGTTAGGGACGGGGTGGGAGCAGGGGTGCAGTGCTGTATTATTTACAGGGGCTGGGGAGATCCAGCCACTTTCTAAAAGAAGGAACAATAAAACTTTTATAGACTGCTGCAGAGTCAATTGCACCGTACAATAGAGGCAGGTTGTGTGTGTGTGTATGTGCCGGGAAATTTGCAAGTCAGGGCAGGCGGATGGGGAGCAAGGTGGCAAGTAGTGGGCTTGGTGGGGGCTGTAACAGCTTGTCTGGTCCCAAGTTAGTTTCCACCACCAGAAGCGTGGTTTATGAGAGGACAGGATTCCTTTTCTGAGTCTCCGTTTCCCATCTACAAAATGGGGGGTCATGACACTCAGGATTGCTGCAGGAAACCAATGGGATTGGTCCATTTGTCTTGTGACCTTACTTTCATTGTTACTTTATACAGTTACTAAGTTTCATCCTTCTCATGGGTGCCTACTTTCCCAGTTAGAAAATTGCAGTGTTTGGGGTCGGGACCATGTCATCTTCTTTTAATCTTCCACAATGCCTGACAAACACACAACAAGTTGTTTCAACAAACAAAATAGACAAATTCTTAGTGAGGTATATTTACATATAGCACAAGCCAGTCCCTAGGTTGGTTGGTTGGTTTGTTTTGGAGTCTTACCTTAGTTCCTGAAATCAGAACAAGCCTGGTCTCCGTGAGCTGAAAAAGGCAAGGTGGGTTTCACACAATCTTTCAGTCCTCATAGGTAAAGCTGCACTGAGCCCTCTGTTGTGTGCCTGGCCATGAGTGAGTCCTATTACACTGAATCTTCTGCTCTAAAGAAAGAGATTATTTTAGAATCACGAACATAAAATGTGTTTAGGTGATGATAAATTAACCATCAAGTTACTGAAAAATTAGAGTCTTGTCCTTTCTGCTGCTACAGGTGCATTGGCAGAAGAACAGAGTTAACTCCCCCCCCCCCCCGCAACACCACCGCCTGCCACCAAACCTTGAGTCTCACTGTGTAGGGCACCAGCCTTTCTGTTCTTAAGTCCTGTACAACTTGCCCTGAGGTATGGGGTGGAGGGCTGGTAATGGCCAGCCTTTTGTGGGTGTGATTGAAAGATCAAGAGGAAAAGTATCAAGCATCAGGGCTTTTTTGGAAGGTTTAGGCCCAGCTAGGATGAAGGCATGATCGTCCTAGAGGAGAAGGGATCAGGTTTGGGGCTTGGGTGGGGAAGAGGATGGGAGACCTCCATTCCGGAGCGTGGCAGGAATGGGCTGGTAGATGCTTAAGGACCATGGCCCAAACACCATGTCTATGGAGCTCTGGCTTCTGTCCCATGGTGGAGTTGGGTATGATGGTCATGGATATTTTTATGGAGCAGCAGCCCTCCTTTGAATGGATCCTACAGGCTTGGACCAGGGATCCTAACTGACCATGATAGGCCACAACTAGAGAACTTGCTTCTATTTTCTCATGGGTCAAGAAAACCCTGGGGAAGGGGCAAGGGAGCCACAAAATATGACCAACATGGGACTTTGCACCGAGGTGGGTTTATTCAGGAATTGGAGCCTGATTTGATTGAATTCAGAAACACTTCAATAGTAACAATTCTTACAGCTCAAGCAAGGAACAAAATTCATGTCAGTTAAGCTAAGTGGTGAACGTTGTGTAGAGAATTTGCTATTGAAAACTCTCCTGAGCCTGAACACTGTGAGTTGGGGATGGGAGAGGGCAGAGGTTGACATGGAAGAGCTCAGCATCAATCTGCATAATCTTTGGGTGACAATGCTTTTTTTTGAAAACCTTACTACTTGGGATGAATGCCTGGAAAATTTGTGTCTTTGACATATTTGAAAAACAAGGGTATGCTACAAAACCACAGGTAGTCTCGCGGTGTTAGGAGGGATTTTGGATTTGGGTTTGTCATTCCACATTATGTTACACTTCTGTGGTTAGTCTCCAGCTTTAGGAGAAAGCAAGGATATTTTGGGAAGTGACGGCCTTACTATGTCTACTCTGTATTTTGTTTCCATTTGTTATCTCCAGAGCTCCTGGACTAAGTCCTTCTTTTATCAGTGAAGTTTCCTGCCTTGGTTCCCCGCCAGAGTCTCACAATCTGGTGTCACCACTAGATTTTCATTGTTTTGGGGACATTGTCTATTGCTCCAGAAGTCCAGGGCCTTTGAAAGGGAAATCAGTGAAGGTATAGTTAAAGAGAGACAGCTTCCCCTTTGATTTTGATAGGGAAGGACTGTTTTATACCCCCCTATCCCAAATCAAGGTGAATTCAGACTTAGGTGCCAGTTTTGATGGGGGAATCAGAGGATGAAATAAGCAAAGTGAATATGGTGGGAGCTCTACTAGCGGGAGGGCTAGATGGTTTGGCTAAGAGGGTCCAAGTGGCAGGTGATGGGGGAAGGGTGTTGTTTAGAGGAAGCAGCTCAAGGATGTTTTGTCAGGTTGAGGATGAAGAATTACAGTGGGAGGAAGTCAACGCCAAAACCAAGAGTACCATAACAGGTGTTAAATACAAAATGAGACAGGTGAGGGGGATTTAGGGGAGGAAGCTGGGTTGAAGTCGGGATGAGATCTGTGAAGGGAGATGGTGTGCTAGCGCACCTATGACACTCAGTAGCTGGTTCGTTCCCCAGAGGAGAGTGCTGATCCTCAGGGGCCAGAAGCTGAACATTCCCTCTAGTTCCTTGAGAATCTGTGGAACTCAGCTTCATGCCTATGTGCTTTTCTGAGCCAGCTTGAGTGTTTGAATCCATCTGTCTACCTGACCCTCCATCCCAAAGTGACCAGAGAGAAGGAAGCACAGAGAAAGCACAAAGGCCACTTGGCCACTGACCAGTAACAACAACAACAACAAAAACCAGTTTTGACAGAGGACCAGAGGTTGAAACAAGCATTTCAACTCATGGCTTGCTTTATGTCTCCATGGCTGTCTCTACTCTGAGGAAAGAGATCTAGAAATACACACCAGCCAGAGCCCTCTCTCAAACAGCAGATGAATCTGATGTCTGCCCACTCTTCTCTCTTCACTTCACCTGACAGGAGCATCTGTAACGGTCTCCTCTGAACACTGTACTATGTTCCGGGCTCGGGGATCAAGACAGATCTTAGGGAGAATGGCAGAGATCTGGAGCTGCAGCTCTGTGGAGAGCTACTGCGTCAGCTTCGTAGCTGTTCCTCTCATAACCTTGCTGTACCCGTTAGCTCTACTTGGGCCTGAGCTCCAGGTTTGGGCTTCTGACTTTCTTACTCTTTCTATCTTGATTCCCTAAGTCTCTGAGACTGGGTTCCTCTATCTAGCCCCCCCCCCCATACTCCACCTCAAAATCTTGGTCCGAGGTCTTTTTGCTCTTCCTTCAAATTATATGTGTCCAATACTTTCCTCCCTCTCATTCAGACCCTCCAGCCTCGATCTGCCTGAATGTTTTGATCTGACGGGCTACTGGGATGTCCATTGGTTACCCTCAGACTACCCTGAGGCCAGCCCACCTCTCTGGACTTCCAGGATTACTTGTCACTGAGACCATCCTTGAACATCTTCCCTCCTTTGGTGGGTCTGCCTTGGCCAGTCATCTCTCTTGTGTGACCCATCCCTGCCCTACAAACCACAGCTTATAATTCAGCAGCCAACAAATAATTCTTTATGGGACACAGGCTCAGGCTACATGGTTAGTGCTATGGGAACAAGTTTCTCAAACGAGTGACAATTGAGAGGCAAAAGATATCAGTTTGTAGTGATACGAGGTCAAATGTGGAATCAGCTTCATTTAACCTTTTGGAAGAATTATTTGATGAATATTAGTTAGATATTGCTCATAACAAACTACCTCAAAATATAATGGCTTAAAACAAGAATAAATACTTATCTGTCACAGTTTCTAAGGCTCAGATATTAAGAAGTGGTCTAGCTGGGCAACTATGGCTTGGAGATTCTCATCAACTTATAGTTAAGATGTCAACGGGACTGCAGTTATCTGAACGTTTCTCTGGTACTAAAGGATTTACTTCCAAAGTAGGGCACACCTGGCAATTTGGTGCTAGATTCTGAGAGAACACCACATTTATTCCCACAAGCCTCTCCATGGCTTCACAAATGTCCCTATAACATGGTGGCTGGCTTCCTCCAGAGCAAGTCATCTAAGAGAGCAAGGAGGAAGCAGTAATGTATTTTATAACCTCACCTTGGAAGTCACAGACTGTCCCTTCTACCATATTCCATTGGTCGCATAGGTCAGATTCAATGTGGTAGGGACAACATCCCATAACAGAGGTGAGCATCTTTGGGGGCCATCTTGGAGAATGATCATCACATCAAAGAACCATTCAGCTTAAAGACCAGAACAAGAATCAATTTTATATTAAAAAGATAATAGTATGTAGTTTAATGCTTTATCTCTGGTACTGGAGTAGTGCCTAAGCATACAGGAAGTACTCAGGGCACCTGGGTGGCTCAGTGGGTTAAAGCCTCTGTCTTCAGCTCAGGTCATGATCCCAGGGTCTTGGGATCGAGCCCCACATCAGGCTTTCTGCTCAGGGGGGAGCCTGCTTCCCCCTCTCTCTCTCTGCCCTCCTCTCTGCCTACTTGTGATCTCTGTCTGTCAAATAAATAAATAATCTTAAAAAAAAAAAAGCATATAGGCGGTACTCAATAAACATTTAGTGAGCACATGATTGCATGAACAATGTACATTGCTTTCAGGAAGTGCTTTGTAGTTTATAAAGTACTTTTCCAGATCTTATACAATTTGATCCTTACCACTGAGAGGTAGGTAAGGCTAGTATTATTAATACTATTTTGTAGAAGTATTGATTAATACACTTTTATTTTAGATTTATAAAATATCATTCAATCAGATGGGATGTGGTCCCGAATCTGTTGCTCTTCCCCGGTCACATACACCATCAGGATGTGACATCCTTTACCAGACTCTGCACATACACATGGGCTGTGAGGTAGGTATTTTGAAGCAGAGGTGAAATGACCCTTTAGAGGCTGGGCCAACCCCCTTTTCTGGCTGACAGGGAGGATTTACTGTGAAGCAAGTAACACTTAGGCTGACTTGCACGGGCACTTCCAGGTCAATTCTAAACATTTTGGCAAGTGAAAACCATCTCTGTGACACAAATTCTAGAAGATGGTCACCCCCTCCTAACTATGTTCGCAGTCACCATGAGAGTGCAGCTACAAACAGGCTGTAAGAGCATTAAGGGCTCCCAGAAAAGGTGCCATGTCTAGCTGATTTCCTCTGTCTCACAGGAGAAATCTCTCTTCCATGAGACCTGAGGTTATTGATATTTTCAGTGTTTCCCAAGAGCTACATTTTTTTCTTTTCAGGTTTGTCTCATTGATGGGATATTTAAAATATAGATTCTAAGACTGGGATGTTTTTTCCTTAAAGAAACTAGTTTTTCTATAGCTAAATAACAGAAAAAATCAGACAAAAAATTAATAGTTCATGAAGTCAATGAGATGGAGATAAATTATTCTGATATTAAGAAATACCTTGTAGCAACTGAAATTTCAGCGTCAAAGGCAGTTTTTTAATAAAGAAGAAGTACATTTTGAAGATAAGTAACAAATGGAGTCTTAGACTGGTGACAATCCCATCTTCAGGGAGGGGCTCATCTGGGTGGAGGGAGGTTTCCCTTGGAAGATAGACTTCCTCTCAGCCACAATCTAGGTGGCACAGCTCCAAACAGTCTCGGCCAGCCAAAGGACCCCTGTGAGCCTGGGCTCCTGCAGGCTTATGACCGCCTAGCTCCTCCGGTGACCTACACGACCCAGCCTGTCTCTAATGAGCTAGTTAGGGGTTCTTGGGCATGAGCAAATAAAAAGAAACCCAGAGGAAACATTCTGTATATAGTTAAAGTAAATATTTGCTTCCCCTCACTCCCCTATCCTTCTCCAGTTTCAGAAGAATCTTTGTCTCTGGATTAGTTCAGCTGAAGTTATTTTTCTTGCCATCTGTAAGGAGGATTTTCCATTTTTTCCAACAAGAAAATAACCTGTGAGCCAAAGGAACTGTGAAAATGTTTAGTCTCCAGGCAGGCATGCCGACTCGCAGGGTGTCAGAATCCCTGCAACTCAACTCTAGAGACTGCCATTATGTCATTTACGAAATGACCTCCCTTGGTTTTCCTCTGTGCACTCACCATCAAATTCCTGGCTCCCACAATTCACAAGAATTGTCCTTTGGGATGTCATGTGGGAGATTTATTGGGGTAGGGTGGTGTGCTGTTGGAATGCCGCAGACTTGTCCAAAAAGGTGGTGTGGAACAAGAGAATGGGTGTCAGGATCAGAGACTGGAGAATGGC
Source organism: Mustela putorius furo (assembly GCF_011764305.1). Lineage (NCBI taxonomy): Eukaryota > Metazoa > Chordata > Mammalia > Carnivora > Mustelidae > Mustela > Mustela putorius. Next base: position 6,837,644 of record NW_025422045.1, on the reverse strand, counting down.
CTTTAGTTTCAGTTTCCTGCTGTGTGATCATGGGGCAAGTCATTTCTTTCCTTTGTGCCTCAGTTTCCCCAATTATAAAAAGAGTATGATGAACTGGCTGCTCTCCTTTTTAGGTTCAGTGATTTATATGACTCACCCTGAAAGAGGGGCAAGGTGAGACAAGAATCAGGATTGTTTGTAAAATGATTTACATGAAGTGAGTGATGAAGAAGCCCTAAATTCCTGGGGGCAGGAAGAGGCCTTATCTTTAAAGCGCTTATTTGTATTAGTGAACTGCATCAGGTCAGGCCAGTGTATGTCAGGGAGCTGGGACTGTGATGACCAAAGCAGATAGATGAGGACTTGGCTCAGGAGGACAGTGGCTGAAGCCATTGATAGAGGTAGACCAGGAAGCCAGGTAATTAGGTACCAGGAGACAGTTATAAGGTCAAGGTCAAAGCAAGACAGAGTGAGAGACTGAGTAGTATATACAGCAGCAACCAAACTAGCTTGCAAATGAAGCCTCTCCTGCCTTAGTCAGGGAACCTTTAACATGCTTCCTGCTGAACCAGGGCTGATGGTGAGACCACACTGGCCAACTCACTGTTTGCTGGTCCAGGAAGGGCCCCATGGGAGATAAGAGAGTGTGGCTGGAATGGGGAGTGAACCCATCTAATGTTTTCAAGTGACTAAATATTTATGCAAATAAATATGCAAAATAATCTATTGAAATTAAAAGACAGGGTATAGTTGATACTAAATTCATGTCAACTTAAAAACTCAACATTTAGATAAAAATTGTTATGTAACCTTTTGAAAATGTAGTTAAATCTTTAAAAATATTTTTATAAAAATAAAACTTTATAATTTTATCTTTCAGTGTCTGCCTGTGTTCAGCATAAGGAATTAGTATCATGCTTTCTGTATGTTATGGGTAGGCCTGCAAATACACAAATTTAAAGTACGATTTATTCACTATTGCAAAATACTCTCTAGCCATCATGTGTAACTCTTGTGAATACTGCATTAATTTTTGAGTGTCTTCAGAACCACACATTAGAACACAGAAGAAATAGACACTCAACACTATCAGGAGAAGATACTTTACCACTTGAATCTGATGTGTTCATATCAGAGAGGAGGAATATAGTAAATTCATTGGCCTTCACTCTTATCTAGGCATCCACTGCTCAAAGCTTGCTCACCCCCCATAATGAAAGTTCCATTTTTTGGAATGTCCTTTGGTGAAACTTTCCCTGATCTCTCCTCTTTCCATATAGACAGGATTAGTTACCAGCCTTTGAACTACTCCTGTATGTATTTTTGTATAATTACAAATATCACATTGTAATAAAGAATTTAAGAATATGCTAATATGCTAATATTTGTTTCCCTGGCTAGGCTGAAAACTTGGGGATCACATTGACATCTTAATTGTCCCTATGTCTCCTGCGTGTAGCACAGCCCCCGACTTATCACAGGCGTGGGGGTGGAAGTGCACTGTGAGTGTCAAGGGCTCATGCTTTGGTGCCAGACACTCTTGAATTTGAATCCTGGTTTCACCACTTCCCAGCTGGGTGACTTCAGAAGTTTCTTAATCCCCTAAACCTCAGTTTACTCATCCGAAAATAGGGATAAGTGGCATTCCCACTTCATATGGCTGTTCTGAGACTTACTTATGGTATTTGTCAAATGTTTAGCTGGTGTAGCTGTTCCCACTCTTAATCTTAAACCATCTCTGTGCCCTGTCTCCCAGTCCTGGCACGCAGACACACCCAGCAGTGCCTCCAAGGGCCTGTGCTTTGTAAGGATACTGCAAGGAGGCATTACTGTCAGGTCAGTTTCTCATCTCAAAAGGGACATGGAGAGTATGGAAAGTCTGCAGGTCTTTGAGCCGCGTGGGAAGGAGGGAGGATTAAGGAATCTATCTAAGCTAAGACAGTCCTGGAACAAATGAAATGTAGATCTTCAGTTGTCATTCTCCTCCTGGATGGTGACGTTCTCTGGCAAATATTTCCTGCACTAATGGGGTGGTGGTGATGGCCCCGTCCTTAGGCAGCTCCCATCCAAAGCTGAGGAGCTGGAGTGGGAGGTGTAACCTGAGACCTCACTCCAGCAGGCCTGAAATCCCAGGGGGGCTAGCACCAGCTTTCTGAGCAGCAGATTTGCTGGTGTCTCAGCTCTGTTTTGGGGATGGTCGTGGCCTGCGGGTCAGGCACAGGACATGTCCTCTCTCTGTCACCTGGAAAAACGCATAGGCTGCGTTGGACTGGCTAGTTGCTATCTATTGGCTGACTTGTCCCGAGAGAGGCCTTGGCCTCCCATAGCCCCACTCACCCAATATTTATTCTTTTGGGCCAAGGGAGGCAAGGTCTGCAGCCTGAACTCTATGCCCTCAGTGCAGCAGCCACTGATACATTTCTAAGCTCTGATTCATCCCCAGGCACCATGCCAGGTGTGCAGGGGACAGGAAGAAAGGAAGAAGGCTCTCTGTTCCCAGCAACTTGTACTCTAGTTGGGGAAAGATAATGGGGTCCTAGTCAGCTGTCAATGTAGTAAATGTATGTCCTAAGTGTCAAATTAATGCTTTGGAGGGCAGAGGAGGGGTCCCATAGAGTTGCCTGGGATGTTCTAGCCACGTTAGGATGATTCCCTGGCCCTATAATTGCCCATTTATCTTTGGCGCCCACATAGCCAGCCTAGGTGGTTCCAGCCAATTGCCAGGACTTGGGGCAGGGGGCAGAGGAGAGGAGTCAGACTCTTGCTCAGACTGCTGTGAGGCTGGAATTCTTAGAACGGCCTGGGATAAGACTCACACACCGCTTCTCATGAACACCCTAGGCTTGGGATAACCCTTGGGAGAGGTGACACACCGTGTCTTAGCTTGAAAAAGGGATGTGAAAGGAAAGCACTGCTGTTCGAGCACAGCAACTCCGAGTGTGGCTTTCCATCTACTATGTGTCTCTAGCTGCCACGAGGTTATACAGCAGGCGGGGGCCCAGGCCAAAGTTTTGGTCGACCTGGGAACACACTGCAAGGACCGCATGGGCGTGAAGTAGCTCATCCTGGATGCTGTAGGATCCCAGGACAGTCACAGAGAGTCCCATCTGCAAAGCACTGCAGATGGGGGTGGGGGAGTGGGAGGAAGTTGTCTCTTGATCATGCTCTGGATTAGTCTCCCGGTGGGTGGGTGGGTGGGGGAGGAGCTTTAGCAAGTTCCTGGGTAGACAGTCTATTCAACTTCACAAGTAGGGCCAGCTTCGAGTGTTCTAGAGAGCAATTATTACTGAGAAACCAGGCCATGAAAGTAGCTTAAAAGACCTGTCATCAGATGGGAGTAACTTTGGCTCTTCACAAAACCCTAAAATGGGCCACATAGGGAGGGGCCACTGCCCATGTCTACCGCTGTCGTCATCCTTAGCATTGTCATTTGTCATAGAAGAGCAGTCATTAAGTACCAGCGGGGTGTCAGGCACTGTGCTATGGGTCTAACCTCATGGCAGTCTTGCAAGCTAAAAGTTACTCTCGTCATCTTACAGAAGCAACTCCAGTTCAGAGATGTTAAATAGCTTGTTGGAAACTACCTTACCCCAGAAGGTGGCAGAACTGGGGCTGGAACCTAGGCCTGTATGACTCTGAAGCAGGTGTTCTACCCTGGCCACTGTTTCCACAACAACAACAGAGACCTACCGGCTTTGGTCCCAAGGGAGTATCCTCTGAGTGTAGCTGATTTAAACAGCGAAGGGATTTATTGGCGAGTCATAGGGTAAATCAGTACTGACAGAAAGGCTGAAGAACCAGGCAGGAGACTGTCCCAGTGAAAACTCCTACCTACAAAATTCCTCTGGGAAAGTAACTGGATGCCAAGAATCCAAAACAGAAAGATAAACATTTACTGCACACCCCTACAAATGGCACATCCAGGATGGTGGTATTGGAACCCCAAGGAAAATGTGCAGTCCAATGTAGCTAAAACCCACAACCATTGGTACCTGAGCCTTGGTGCCTCAAGACAGGGCCTAAAAATACAAGTCACTTATACATGCACGTATACATACACATACACATACACATACACATATTACACATATTTATACATACTTACACATATTCATGTCCCTTCTGTTTGCCCCCCACTCACACAACAACCAAATGTAAGTGGGTGGCTTTCGTCGTGACCACCCCCAGGGTGGTGGTAACCTCAGGACCCACTCCGTCTACCCGGCCTCCAAGATGGCCCCTAATGATCCTTGCTTCCTGGTATCCTTACTTGTTTATAGTCTCTCCCACATTGAATCAGGGCTGACCCGTGGGAACAAGAGAATACAGTAGATAGAACAACATGTGACTTCCAGAGCTCGGTCACAGAGGCACTGTGGCTTCTTCCTTGGTCTCTGAGATAGGGGACAGTGGGGTAAGACAGCTGCCATGTTGTGAGGACACTCAAGCAGCCTCATGCTCGCCACATGAGTGAGCCATTGAGTTTTGGAGTAATTTGCTACACAATAATAATTAGAGGTGAAAAAGAAAGGAGGTAATATGTATGAAAGCAATAACCAATGATAGCACATGGTGTTTACTGGGGCTGAGAGGGACCTTCCAGCAAGTATGGACACTTTCTCAGTAATAGCCATGACAGTCTCAGCAAACCTAGAGCTCCCTTACCTGTTTTTCATATGTAGCTGTGTTTGTAAGAGATGGCAAATATTTTGGCCTCCTGGGACAAGGGTGAGGCATTCGTGGGTCCCAGGGTAAGGCAGTTGAGGAATAGTCTTCCCTCTATGGGTAGTGTCCTTCTGGCCCCTTAAGTCTGTCTGACCAAAGACCTCCATGTATTGTGTTTTCCCTCTGTGGAAATCAGCGATTGGCACACTATGGCCCTTGGATCACTATTTTATAAATAAAGCTTTATTAGTAAATGCCTGATTCTTTGTGTATTGTCTAGTGCTGCTTCTGTGCTATAATGGCAGAGTTGAGGAGTTGTAGCAAACATCTTCTGTGGCCTGCAAGGTCTAAAATACTTTCTCTCTGGCCTTCCAAAGAATGCTTTGCTGAATTCTAGTAGAGATGGCCAAAGCATTGCTGGTTAGCAGAGCTGAGGGCCAGAGAAGCAGCTGTGGTTGTCTAGTCCCTGTTCCCACCTCTACAGAGGGGAGGGAGGCACCAGGGCTGCTGTCCACCTCCCTCAAAGCAAAGGACCTTCCAACACTGAGAGTAGAAATGTCAAGGAGAATCTCACCAAATCCTGACTCATGAGCCAATTCAGGTCTGCCCTCCCCTGTTAGCTACCTGTTGCTGTTTAACAATTACCCCAAAATGTGATGCCTCAAAGCAGTAAACAGTTATTATCTCTCACAGTTTCTGTAGGGCAGGAATGTAGGAATGGCTTCGTTTGGTTCTGCGGGCTGTTCTAGGCTGTTTCACTGTAAGCCACAGCATTTTCGCTTTAAAACTTCTTGGTGGTAAGGCAACTTTGCTGTAAAAGAAAAAAAAACAAAAACTGGTTGACAGTTTGTTTTGACAGTTGGTTGGTTTCATCACCAGTGGACAGTTTGGTTTCATTTCCCCAGTGACGATAGTACTTCTGTTTTATATTATGTAAATCTCAGACCTCATCATGGTTTATACAGTGACCCAGAATTTTGAATCTACATTTCCCATGGAACTTCAGGATGTCTTTCTGTGGACATGGGACAGGCCTGAACAGACAAGTTCACCAGAGTAGAAGGCTTTCACGAGCAGTTCAAAGTTCAGGGACAAATATACATCCTAGTATTTGCAAACCCATACCTCTCTTAATGAAGACAGAAATTTTAGCAAAAAAAAAAAAAAAAAAGAAAGAAAAAGAAAAAGTGTGTCCTGAACAAAGAGATGAAACAACAAGCAAACAAAATGTATTTTTGATATTATAAATGAAAAATAAAGAAGACAAATGCTTAGATAAAATCTACAATATAAAACCTTTTTTGGGTACAGAATTGCTGTGAATCTATACACATTTTATTTAATTAATTTATTTATTTTTAAAATTCCATTTATTTATTTTGACAGAGAGAGATCACAAGTAGGCAGAGAGGCAGGCAGAGAGAGGATGGGAAGCAGGCTCCCTGCTGAGCAGACAGCCCCATGCGGGGCTCGATCCCAGGACCCTGAGACCATGACCTGAGCTGAAGGCAGAGGCTTTAACCCACTGAGTCACTCAGGTGCCCCTATACACACTTTAAATGGCTTCAAATATTTTGCATTTCACACTGAAGTTTTAAAATCTTGTTACTCACTTTTCACGTTTCATTATGTCCTTTTTAATGAACGCCCCTCCTTTTTTTGTGTGTGTGCTTTTACCTTTGATGTTAAAATTGCCTTATGGCGAATTAGTTACGTGGCAAACACACTTGGCAGCGAAGATGCTTACAGTGAAAATATCACACATGGGTCGTGGCTTAGGGTCTTCCACGAGGTCAAGATGTTGGGGCTTGACTGGGGCTGGAGGATGTGGTTTCCAGGTGGCTTGTTCACATGGCTACCAAGTCAGAGCTGGTTGTTGACACGTGGCTTCACTTCTGCCCCATATGGAGCTTTCCATAGGTTGCTTGAGGGTCCCCCCCCCAACATGGCAGCTGGCTTCTCTTAGAGAAAGCACACTGTCATTTCTATAGCATCCTATTAGCTGCCCAGTAGGCAGGGAGAGACTACACACACAGGGTGAATACCTAAATGTGAGATTCTTTGTGAAGTCTCCTAGAGGCTGGATACCACTCATCTCCGCTCAAATAAGAGAACTCGTGCGTGGTGGAATGTCTTTTGGATAGGGAAAGAGATGGGTTCCCTAACAGGTTTCTGCATGGTGGGCTGTAGAGAACAGTGGAATGGCGGTCAGGAAGCCTGAGTGTCAGTCCTGCTCTGCCCCTGACCTCAGTGTCCTCGGCTGAGCCATGTCCCATGATGGAGATGAAATTTTCTCATTCCCGGATAAGAAAGTCTTTAGCAGTCAGGTCAATGTGGTGTGGGAGTTAAGCCACCACTTAGCTAGTTCCTCATCTCTGTGGATGTCAATTTTCTCATCCGTAAGAGCAAAGATAAGAATACCTCCTCCTTAGGCTGGTATGAAGAATAAATGAGCCGGGCCACATAAGAGGCCTAGCACACAGAAAGCACCCAATACATAGTAGTGGCCATTATTTGCCACAGAAATAGCAGTATTGCCTCTAGCTTAAAGATCTCTGATTCCATAGCCTGCTGTGAGCAGAACCTGGGACTTCTGTATATTCCCTTCTCTCCGTCAGTCCAGACCCCTCCTGATTCCCTCTGGGGTGGGCTTTGGGCAGCTGTGCTCAGACCTCTGGGGAAGGCCGGGGATACCCATTTCCTCTCTCAGTATTTTGTGGTCAAGGCACTTGCATGCCTGTTATAGCTAGCTGAAATTAGAAACTGAGCAATGACAACAGCTTCAAGTTCAGAGTTGGGGCCTCTCCCTGGGACAACTGTGAAGCATGAGTCACAGAGTGGCAGAGGCAGGCTGCACCTCAGAACTCATCTCGTCCCCGGTTGGGCCACCCCTCCAGCCTGTGGGGCCGTCGTCCCTTCTCATGAGCCCCGCTGGAGCCGTTGTCTGAAGAGCCACCACCCAGCATGCAAAGTCTGGGGAAGCGGCCCTTTGGATAACCACTAGCTCAAGACTGGTCTGTGCAGACCCATGCTATGGCCAAGCCACTGTGGGATGCCCTCAGCTTAAGTCCTCACCGCACTGTGACCATGGGGATGACATCCATCTTATCCAACCCCATTCTCTTTAGCCTCAGCCAGGAGCCCAGGGGTCTTCCTGTACCCACTGGCTCCCAGACTCCATCCCCATATTAATCCATTCATCTTCTCACTGGCTTGGGCCCCTGTCTTATTCCCCCTAATCTTTTCACTGTTCCATGACAGCAAATCCTCTGTACCCTTTGCTTTTCCTGGAAAATTCTCTTTTCTAAGCCTGTTGTCCTCTTAGGTGGGGGCTGCTATTACCCTATACCTCCCTCAGAGTCGGGGAGGGGCGTCAGTCTGAAATCTTCCTGGCTCGCCAAGCCACTCCTATACTCCCCTTCATCTTGTGAACGCCCCTGCTCCCTTAGATGCGCATAATTCAGCTCCTTCCCCTCCCCTGATGGTCTCCAGGTCTCCTGGTCAACCCACCCAGTCACCAACTACCTTGGCTCCTGGGTTCCTAGATGCCCTTTGCACCCCAACTCCCTCATCATTCCTGGGCCTTCGTCATCCCTGAGGATGATTTTGCTAGGATCCCAATCTGGATCTCGTTGCCAAGAACACTTTCATAGCTCAGCTGCCCACTCCCTTCCCAACACTGAAAGGGCATAACCTCCCAGATCCCAAACCCAGCTTCTCACTCTCTGGCCATCATTTCCTGTCCTTCTGGCTTCCTCAAGCTTTCCTACAACTCTTTGTCCTCATCATGAACCCAGACCTACCGGGCCCTTTCTCACCACCCATCCGGGTCCTCCTGGCCTCATTTCCCTTTCCCTCTGCCCCAAATTCCATGGTCCTTCACTGGAATCACGCCCTTGCACACACCCCCAGCTCCCTTGCTGCTCCAGCCCTGTTTGGCACTTTCCCCAACTTGCCATGATGCCTGCCTGGCCTTACTACAAGGCTTCTCACAGTCTGTAGAGCTCTGGAAGCTACATGATTTCATTTGGACATCTAGGTGGTCCTGTACGGTGTAGGGCAGGGATTCATATTTTTGTCATACAGATGAGGTACTAAGCCCAAAGAGGCAAAATGGCTTTTTCAGAGTTGCCCAAAGCAGAGCCTCAAACCTGTGCCTCCTGGCCCAAGTCTACCTCGCCTCTTGAAGACAGCTCTTGTACAACAGGTTGGGATTTGGATACCTGGTGATGGGAGTGTGAGTGGGGGCAGGGCACCCCAGCACAGGGGAGACTGCTCCTTCGTGATGCAGGGGGCAGGAAAGGGGGTGGTCCAGAGAGGGGCTGTGGTGTTCCTTACAGGCCCCTCACAAAATGCAAAACCAGGTGCCTTTGGTGAAGCATCCTGTGTGACAGAGCATTTCTCTGGCTCCCCAGCCTTCTGCAAATCCCATTTCTTTCCTTGTTGGGACTCAGGGGGCCGAGGTCTCTGCAGCACTCTACACATCAAAGACACTACCAAGTTTTCCAGCACAGCCCTCAGAGGCTTCTAACCAGCTTCTGACAGTAAAGTCACTTTTAAATAAAAACCAAGACTCGTATTTGGCAGAAGAGGGATTAACAGGATCAGTGGTGTGGGAGGGGGTGGGGGGGGAGATGACATCATGCTATTTTTGTTGGCACTTCCCCAGCTCAAGTGTGAGGAGTCTGGGCATGGAGGGAGGATATATGCTTTTTTATTTTCAACTCACTTGGCCACTTGGAGTCTAGATCTAGAAAATGCAGGGAGCTGGAGGGAGCTGGCATGGCAGGGGGTGACCTTCCAGCAGTGGCAGGGCATCCGCTGGCCTGAGTGGGTGAGCCCATTGGGTCTGGAGGGGCAGAGCAGGGGCCCGAGAGTCATTCTCCTGGGGCCTCAAGCAGCAGGAGAGGGGAGACCCTGTTTGGGGACTGGGTGCTGAACTTGGAGAAAGGTGCCAAAGTGGGAAAATGCCCTGGTCCAACCAGCAGGAGAGACAGATGGACCTAGAGAAGCATGGCCTGGCCCCTTCCCAAGCAGATCTCTGGATACCGATCGTTAGCGATGCCCACAGTGACAGGGCCATGAGGGTCTTAGGAGATACTGCTCCACTGGGGGGTCAAACTTACTCTATTTTTTTGTTTGTTTTTTTTTTTTAAATTTTATTTTTAGTCATCTTGCTTCAGAAGAGCTACTGAGGCCTAGAGAAAGAATTGCTGTAAGACTTGGTGCTTCCTGGTTGCGGCTGCCCAGCCCCTGAGGGGCTGGAAATTGAACACGAAATTGAACACGAAAAACAAATGGAAATTCCCATCATTTATTAGATGAACACTTACTAAGTGCCTGCTCCATACCTGGCACTCCTCTAGGCACAGCCCCCCTCTCCACCCCCACAGGGCTCACACTATGCTGCGAGAGACAGACGTTAATTAAATGACACAAATAAATGTTCATTTCCCCCTCCCCCCAACTGTATGAAGAAACTGGTTTAGGAGGTGCCAGATTATTAGTGGGGCACTCAAGGCTCTGGGCTACCCAGCCCCAAGCTGTCTCTAGCGTTGGCCACCTTGCCCCCCTACCCAACCCCCTGCACCACCCAGACCCTCAGTGCCTTGCCCCATGTATGACTTATCTTTTCCCACCCCCAGTTTCCCCTGAGCTGCTTCATTCCCCCTTTCCTCCTTTCTCCCCTCCAGCTACCTCTGCCACCCCTGGAGGGTCCCATGACAATCCCACATGTCTGAAAAGCCTCCTCAGTTGGAGAGGACCCTGCCAGCCCTCTTCAGCACTGGAGCCTGGCCCAGAGAGAAGGGGGCAGCTAGTACTGGTGAAAGAGCAAGAAACCTGGGCAGAGTCCTTGTCCTGCTCCAGAGACGTTAGGTGTCACCCAACCTCACAGAGATGCTCATGAACTCACCTTGGACTGGTGTGATCCCCTCAGGTGTACACGGGACTTCCTCAAGGAACTCTCTGAAGGCCAGGATTGACTCTCTCCTCTGTCTTCTCCCAATACCAAGTTCAGGACCTTGAGCTCCTTCGGGGCTTACTGTGACATTTGTTCATTGACCAGTTTGGTTCTGAGCTCCCAGGCCAGCGTCTCTCACTTGCTCACTGCTGCCTGCCTCACAGCTGGTTCCAGTCCAGCTGTTCTGGGTTTTCTTCTCATAAGGAGGCTGAAGGCACCTCCTTCTGGCATCACATTCATATCTTCAGACACGTATTGGGGACCTACTACATACCAAGCCTGTACTCAGAATGACATCCTCTCTTCGCTTCAAATACTGTAGGATCTAAGAGGGAAGCAGACCAGGAAAGCAACAGTGGTGGACGGTGCATTGGATAGAGTCAGGAAAGCTACGCCCCTCCCATCCTCCTTCTGAAGGCAGCGTCCACTCATCTACAGGAATGAGCAGAAGGTTGGGTTATCTGTCTGTCCTTTCAGGGCCTCCCCTGGTATCGTGGGTCTACCTCCATAAACCTCAAGTCACACACTGGACACTTTAGAAGCTAATGGTTGGTCCCTCTTCTCTGAGGCCAGTGACTAGATGAGGATTCTTTTGCTACGCCGTCTTACTGGGCTTCCTAAAAAAAAAAACCACATCGTGCTGAATAGGCATGAGCTGAATTCTCTACTGAAGGGTTCTAACAATTATGGGTTCTGAAGTGTTCTTCCCCTATTTCTTGTTAATTTAAACTTTCCTCTGAATTCTAAAAGGAAGATACTTAAAACGAAGTCTACTGCAAACAGGGGTCCCTGATGACATCCCTTCACACCTGACCTGCTTCACCAAACCCTGAGTTTCTCCCATATTTTGGCAAGTCCTGGTCTTCAGATCTCTACGCAACTCTTTTGGGAGTCCTCTTTCCCTCTCTATTTGAAGTTCCTAACTTCCATCCTTCTGATACTCCTGCCCTGGGACCTTCATTTTGGAGTATGTTCCATTCAGCCAGCCTCTTGTCACCAATCCCTCTTAGGGCCACTCAAATCCCAGGGACCTGCCAGGACCAAGGAAGGAGAAGTTCCAAGCCCTGCAGTCCACAGGCAACAGTGGATAAGGATCCTTCCCTTTGGATTTCTTTTCCACATCCCCGTCAGCGTAAGCCACAAACACATGGGTTCCATGACCTAGTAGAGTTATTAAATTATCAATATGCATTTCTCCTCCAGACAATCATTAATTTTGGAAGATAGCATTGCTTAACCCGTGCCACACAAATCCAACTGCTTAGTGGTGTGCTGGAGGTAGTCCACCCTGGCTCGCAAGCGCTGATTGATAACATTTTTAGGAATTTTGCAAGCCGGTTGTTTAACATTGCCATTCGGAAGTAGTAAATCATATAAACATGAACAAATATACCATACTAAAAAACAAATTTAATAAGTACTAAAAACACAGTACTTTCGAATGGTTTTACTCTATCACCAATGTTCTCGATGTTATTTCCATCTCTTAACTTCGGGCGGCAGGATACCGTATGTGGACTACTGTGTCCCATCACTATCCACCTCCACCTTCAGTGACATCACACTGGTAGCTCCAAGTCAGCCACAGTGGGAATACTGACACTGTGGAAATTGGCAAACGTCACCCACTGGGGCTCCCCTCCCCCCAATCGGAGCTGGTTGATAAACCTTCAGCAGCTCTTCACTGAGAAAGGGCACGTGTCTTCCATGGACATGGCGCTCCTCCGCCTTCCTGGGGATGCCACGTCAATTTGCAGGGTTGCACTTGGCCTCTTGCCTGCCCTGTCTGGCGCCTTTTAGAACTAACAGCTCCTAATGGCAGCTGCCTTAATGACTCAAGGAAGGACTGAATCACTATCTTAGAGGATGGGAGAATTGACAGTTGGTTCTGGAAACAAGAGGTGTGTGTTGAATGCTCAGTGAGCATGGGCCCCAGCTCAGTCTGGGGGAGGAGACTTAGGGCAGGTTTGCCTGGGGAAGCGGTGCTGAGGCTAAGGAGGACTTCTTATTCCTGGAGGGTGTGGGGCCTGCGTGGGGGGCTGGGTAAAGTCAGAGGATAAACCTGGTGCCTCTCTCTAGGGCATCAGCTTACTCAGGGATAAGTAACTAAAGACACTGTTCTAACAAAGAAACGCACATGTAAATACTCTGTAGAAGAGTAGAGCATTGGGAAGAATTTTTAAATGAAAACAGGAGACTGTAGAGACATTTTCTCTCCATGACAGGCTCCTCCAGGTGATGGCTCCAGACCCTGCGAGTACCTAGTCCTTCTCCTCTGACACGAAGTCTTGGGATGGAAAAATCTGAACACCCTTGAGCTAATAAGGTCTTTGAGGTATCCATAGGAATGAACTGAACAGAGGCTGGGAGGAAGTGGCTAGGGCATTCTAGAAAGTGGAATTTAATAGAAAACAGCAAGAGCTTGGATTCGATTCCTTGGGTTGGAATTCCTGTTCTGCTCCTTATAAATAAGCTGTGAAGTATCAGATAGGTTACTTAACTGCTTTGTGCCTCCATTTCCCACAGCCGTCAGCTGAGGCCAGTCAGAATACCTATTGAGGGGTGTGTTTCAGAGAGGAAATGAGAGATGGGTACAGCACTTGGAGTGGCCTTAGTGCTTGTTCTTTCCAGTCACTTCTTTTTCTTTTCTTTTCTTCTTTAGGTTTTTATTTATGTATTTGAGAGAAAGCAAAAGAGCAGAGTGAGTGAGAATATGAGGCAGGGGGAGTGGCAGGCAGAAGGAGAAGCAGACTCCCCACTGAGCAGGGAGCCTGATGTGAGGCTGGATCCCAGGGCCCTGGGATTATGACCTGAGCTAAAGGCAGATGCTTAACCTACTGAGCCACCCAGGTGCCCTTCCAGTCACTTCATGCAGAAGGAACAGCATGAGCAAAGCCCAAAGCCTGGACAGACTGCTTCACATGGTGAGGGCATGGTATGCATGTGGTGGACAGTGAGGTTGCAGTGCTGTCGTGGCTCATGGCTTTTATGGCTCTCAACTCACTTGCCCTCTTGGGTCTTCCCTATGTGGGGTTTGGGGGGAGTGTAGTAAGCTTGATACCACCAAGGTCCATTCTGGTGCCCATAGCCTATGTCTCATTTCATCTTTTCCCCATCTCTTTTCTTTCTGAACACCACCTAGAATGTTCAGGTCCCCCATTTAGTGATTTAAAATATTTTTATATTGCTCACCATTACTTTATGAATTAGTCTTCCCATCCCCAATCAAAAAGTATATATTTGATTTAAAAAGGTAAGGTGAACCTAGATGTCCACCAACAGATGAATGGATCAAGAAGATGTGGTATATATACACAATGGAATACTATGCAGCCATCAAAAGAAATGAAATCTTGCCATTTGCGACAACATGGATGGAACTAGAACATATCATGCTTAGTGAAATAAGTCAAGCAGAGAAAGACAACTATCATATGATCTCCCTGATATGAGGAAGTGGTGATGCAACATGGGGGCTTAAGAGGGTAGGAGAAGAATCAATGAAACAAGATGGGATTGGGAGGGAGACAAACCATAAGTGACTCTTAATCTCACAAAACAAACTGAGGGTTGCTGGGGGGAGGGGGGTTGGGAGAAGGGGGGTGGGGTTATGGACATTGGGGAGGGTATGTGCTTTGGTGAGTGCTGTGAAGTGTGTAAACCTGGCGATTCACAGACCTGCACCCCTGGGGATAAAAATATATGTTTATAAAAAATAAAAAATTAAAAAAAAAAAAGGTAAAGGTGAAATAATCCAATCAAGAAATGGGCAGAAGACATTTCTGCAAAGAAGACATCCAGATGGCCAACAGACACCTGGAAAGGTGCTCCACATCACTTGGTGTCAGGGAAATACAAATCAAAACCACAGTGAGATATCACCTCACACCAGTCAGAATGGCTAAAATTAACAAGTCAGGAAATGACAGATGCTGCTAGCGAGGATGTGGAGAAAGGTGAACCCTCCTACACTGTTGGTGGGAATGCAAGCTGGTGCAGCCACTCTGGAAAACAGCATGGAGGTTCCTCAAAAAGAAAATAGAGCTACCCTACGACCCAGCAATTGCACTACTTGGTATTTACCCTAAAGATACAAAAGTAGTGATCCGAAGGGGCACGTGCACCTGAATGTTTATAGCAGCAATGTTCACAATAGCCAAACTCTGGAAAGAACCTAGATGTCCATCAACAGATGAATGAATAAAGATGTGGTGTAGATCTACATAATGGAATACTATGCAGACATCAAAAGAAATGAAATCTTGCCATTTGCGATGACATGGATGGAACTAGGGGGTATTACGCTGTGCGAAATAAGTCTATCAGAGAAAGACAATTATATGATCTCCCTGATATGAGGAATTTGAGAGGCAGAGTGGAGGGCTTGGGGGGTAGGAAAGAAATAAATGAAACAAGATGGGATTGGGAAGGAGACAAACCATGAGACTCTTAATCTCCAAAACAAACTGAGGGTTTCCGGGGGGAGGGGAGTAGGGAGAGGGTGATTGGGTTATGGACATTGGGGAAGTTATGTGCTATGGTGAGTGCTGTGAAGTGTGTAAACCTGGCGATTCACAGACCTGTACCTCTGGGGCAAATCATACATTATATGTTAATAAATTTTTTTAAAATAAAATAATAAAATAAAAAGCTAAGGTGAAGAGATAATCCAGGTTTATAGTTACTCTTAAAAAAATTCATTAGGCTGGGGCACCTGGGTGGTTCAGTGGGTTAAAGCCTCTGCCTTTGGCTCGGGTCATGATCCCAGGGTCCTGGGATCTAGTCCTGCATCGGACTCTCTGCTCCGCAGGGAGCCTGCTTCCTCCCCTCTCCTCTCTGCCTGCCTCTCTGCCTACTTGTGATCTCTGTCTGTCAAATAAATAAATAAAATCTTTAAAAAAAATTCATTAGGCTAATTTAATGGTAAAGTGTAGCACAACACACGAGAAAACAGAAGAACCTTGTGACCCATGAAGTCAGAGAGATTTGGGGAAAAATCCTGGCCCACCGAAGTTCTTTTGCCTTTAGCGTTTTCCTGTCTGAAATGGGCGGCTGAAAAAAGTACCTACCTCCCAGGGCTGCAGTGGGAAGTTAAATGATCTAAGTCAGGTCTGATTCTGAGAGGGCAAGGCTAACTTCCACTGGCTCCTCTGGATCCCACAAGGAAGGAGGAGGCTGAGGCTGGCTCCCTCCCTGTGGGACATCATCATCATCAGTAGGCCGTGTCCCCTGACCCTGTGTTGAGGCCCAGGAAGCTCTGCGCCATCCACCCTGGGACAC
The DNA here is from genome assembly GCF_011764305.1 of Mustela putorius furo. Classification (NCBI taxonomy): domain Eukaryota; kingdom Metazoa; phylum Chordata; class Mammalia; order Carnivora; family Mustelidae; genus Mustela; species Mustela putorius. The sequence continues at coordinate 6,821,758 of NW_025422045.1, read as the reverse complement.
TGCGTTCTCCTACATGGGTCCCTCACGTTCACCAGTCTTGGGATGATGAACCACACAGAGCTCATACATGCAAGCGAGCAGGAAGTCATTCCCAGGAGGAGCGGGGTTCCCTCACTGAGTGCTTTCTGGGGAGGACAGGTGCGCAGTGGGGTAAGTGGCCCTGTCAGAACAGGCCTTTCTCTGGTCCTAACCTAGAGATGAAGTCACGTGTCCAAGTCTTGGGGGGTTCCCTAAAGCGAGGGAAGAGTCCTAGAGGGGGTCAGGGCATTTGTTGTGGGCTCCTGCCTCATGGCGACGCTTCTGGGGGTGGACAGTGATGACCCTCCTCAGGACCCAGTTTCCTCCTCTGTAAATCCAGATGGCTGGGGTATTGTTTGCCAAGGCGGCAACACACTGGCTGCAAACCAGGGGGCTACACACAACAGGGATGTATTCTCTCAGAGTGTGGAGGCTGGAAGTCTGAAATCAAGGTGACTGTAGGGTCATGTGCCCTCTGAAGTTTCTCGGGGAGAATCCTGCTTTGTCTTCCAGCTCCCCATGGTTCCTGGTATTCCTTGGTGTGGTAGCATAGCTCAAATGTCCACTTCCCATGGTCTTCTTCCCTGTGTGTGTCCCAGTGTGTCCTCCTCTCTTCCCATTAGGACGCCGTCGCTGGATTTAGGGCCCACCCCTCATCCAGATCCTTAACTAATTACATCTTCAAAGACCTCATTCCTAAATAAGGTCACATTCTGAGGTTCAGGTGGATATAAGTTTTTGGGGGTGTAGGGTGGGGTGGGAAATGTTATTCAACCCAGTACAGTTAGATTATAGGGCCTCAATAGTTCTTACCAGTCCCAGACCTTTGGAAGTCAGTGGGTACTTAGAATTCCCTGGTCAGGCACCTCTCTTTTGCTGGGACTCCTTCGGTAGAGATTGGGTGAGGCAGGAAATGCTCTGAGCTGTGTGAAAGAGAGTCGAGAAATACCTGGGTGGTAATTACCACCAGCGGGACTGCCACCACTCAGCACTGTATCATATCTCCCTCTTCTTCTCCCCCTACATGTCCCTGCAGACATGCCTCCACCCCTCCTGCACCGCTCTTTCCCCTGGCTCTTATTACTGGCCTCTGTTGGAGCCTGTCCATGCTCTCATCACCAACCTAGATACACCCATCATTTCCCTTCCTTCCATTGCCTCTATGAAATCAGTTGTATTGGGACACCTGCATGGCCCAGAAGGTTAAGTGTCTGCTTTTGGCTCAGGTCATGATCTCCAGGTCCCAGGATCGAGCCCCATGTCCGGTTTCCTGCTCATTGGGAAGTCTGCTCCTCCCTCTCCCTCTGCCTCTCCCCCTGTTTGTGCTCTCTCTCTCTCAAATGAATAAGTAAAATCTTAAAAAAAAAAAATCAGTAGTAATACCATTTCCACTGAAAGTTACAAAACTGGGCATGGAATGTCAGAACCAGAATCTGAACGCAGGTCTGGTAGATCCAAAACTCAAACTTTTGCCACACACCTGGAAGTTTCAGCCGCAGAAACAGGCCCCAGCTCTGGCTTTCATTTGAGGTTACTTGTTTTCAATGAAAGATTGTGAAACTGTCAATTAGTTTATAGGATTTCCCTATGAATTGCCTGATCTTATCTCTTCCTTCAGTTAAGTGTCTCCTTTTGGCTCAGGTCATGATTCCAGGATCCTGGGATGGAGACCTGAATTGGGCTCCCTGCTCAGTGGGGAGTCTGCTTCTCCCTCTCCCTCTGCCGGCTGCTCTGCCTACTTGTGCTCTCTCTCTGTCAAATAAATAAATAAAATCATTTAAAAAAAATGAAAGTGTACAGTCTGTACTATACAGTCTTGTAGTACATAGCAGTTTTTCTTCGACCCAACACTCTTTAAAAAAAACAAGCAAACCTTAAGCACACACTTTAGCCAGTTCCTAAATAATAATATTGACAGAAACATTTTTTTAAAAAAAGTATCACAGTGTTTCCAATGCATTAAAAAAAGTTAGTTTATTTATAGCCTAATGTCACCTCCTATAGTCAGCAGGATGGGAGTCACACTGGTGGAGAAGCCAGAATTATGCTATTTAATTGAGACATCTGCTAAGAATTTCTGGGGGGACCAGAAGGTTGGGGGCTTAGACGTTGATATAACCCTTTTGGCCATTGGTGTGGTAGCATGTGTCAGGAGCCTTACAACATTTAACTTCATACAAACACTTCTAAAAAATAATTCCTGAAATCACTCCCCAAGCAGAAAAAGCTTGATTTATTGCCTAGTGCCATTTATAAATATTTACAGATTTACACATGCTATAAGCAAATGTTTTGGCAGCTGGCTAGGGTTCCAGTGATGGGGATAAATAAATCATGATGTGTCCTTCTTTATGGAATATTATGTGACAGTTCAAACGAAATTTACTCTGTAAAATTGAATGGAAGAAGCAGCACTACACATGGCTATTAAATACTCAGGATGATCATTACCATATAAAATAAAATAGGCATAAAAGAAAGATGTAAGAGGTATTGCCAAATGCTAGCAAAAGTTTTTAGAGAGTAGAACTATAGTTTTTCCCCCTCTATTTTCTATCTCTGTATTATTTCCAAATTTTAAAAAGTAAGCTTAAAAATGGGGGAGGTTAAACTATCAACAAGATTATTTATGTATCTTTTTTTTTTAAAAAGATTTTATTCATTTATTTGACAGAGAGAGACACCGAGAGAGTGAGCACAAGCAGGGGGAGTGGGAGAGGGAGAAGCAGGCTTCCCGCTGAGCAGGGAGCCCAATGCGGGTCTCGATCCCAGGACCCTGGGATCATGACCTGAGCTGAAGGCAGACGCCCAGCTACTGAGCCACCCAGGCATCCCTATTTATGTATTTTTTATGTTCACTCTATGGACAGGGACATTGCCATTGCAGTGATGGTCCCACGTCTTTCAGTTCGAGCCACAGTCTCTAAAAAGGTGAGGCATAATGGGGCATAGAAGCCTGTCATGTGAGTGCCTACTGAGGACCCCTACAGACAGACAGGGAACCCCCAGGAGAGGGACTCTTGATGCTGTTTCCCAGCAGTGCCTGAAAACATGTCATTGTCCTCTAAGAGAAACGTCCAGCCTGACATCTCAAATTACTGCCCAGGGCCAGGGGGAGAGAGGAGAGAGTTTCCCCAGGGGTGGGGTGCCTCCTCCTGGATGTCTTTAAGACAGTCCCTTCCACTGTGTAGGTTCTGTAAGGCCCTGGCCAGCAAGCACCATGGGGGCCCTGGGGCAGGCACTGAGCCAGACACAGTGGGAGTTAGGAAACAAAATGACGTGCATTAAGGAGGACAGAATGACCATCACAACACAATAGCTACTCTTTACTGGGTGCCTAAATGCATGTGCATACAGGGACATGGGAACTTTATCCTGTTGAACACTCATAACTGCCCAACTAGGGGAGAGGGTTATAGCGCCCATTTTGTGGGTGAGCAAACAGAGAGGTTAAGCAACTTCTGCAAGGTCACACAGCTAGGATGCACACTCAGGTGTGCATCCTGATTCTAACACTCCCACTTTCAGTGATGCTCCCTGGCTCTCCATGGAAGGGATCTAATGCTATTCATGCCCTCCCTGCCTTACCAGGTATGGTAAAACACTGGGTAATTGGGGATGTGGTCATAAATCAAGCAATGGTTCCTGAGGGATAAAAACTACAAGTGCGGCTTCCATTTGCTTAAATCAAATTCATCTGGGTCTTCTTTGGGGTTGCCACAGTGCTCAGCCGTGGAGAATGCCAGAATGTACAGGGGGTGCTGAGATGCTGATGGATACACGTGTGGTCTACTGAGGCCTCACAGACCAGGTTATAAAATAAAGATTATATTTTATTAGGCAGTCATGTTGGTTACCTTCATATTAATAAGAAAAAGTATGGCTAGGAGCCCTTCCTTCTCCTGGCTCCCTCCCCCTCATCAGGTTTCAGCCTGAGGCACATATCTGTGCTTAAAGCATTAACCCCTAAAACTGGAGAGTAATCCCAAACACACACACACAAACACACACACACACACACGAGCATATGCACACACCGTGCACACGCACACGTGCACATACACACTCCTTCACGTCATAGCAATTTGCCGAAAATGCTGACTAAATCATATTAACCTAATTGCTAGGTTGAAATAATGGTAATGATGATGATAGTAATAATAAAAGAATTGCTCTCAAATTATTCTGAGTGATGTTGCAACACCAGCTGCCACACTCATTCCCCAAGAAGGAATTTGCATTTTCAGACTCAGTTCGGATCAGGCAGACGGCTCCCTGGGAAGATAGATGACAGTCCTCAAGGAGGTGTTCCCTTGCCCATAGTGAAACCTTACTTCTTTGTGCAAAAGTAGGAAGCCCCCATTTCAGGCCAAATGTCCAAATTTACAGACTTCCTGGGGACAAATCAGAATCTGAAATCTGCTAAACATCCTGGGCTCTGATTTCAAGTGTTCTCTTTCGGGGTGGTGTTGCATTTTAGCTGTGAGGGTTATTCACTGGTAGGATTGTGGCTCTCTGGCTCTCTCTCTCACGGAAAGTGTGGGATCTTTTGCAGAACACCTCTGGAAGCCAGGGTGGAGGTCTTCCCTCTGGCTGTGGCAGGCAGGCCACGGTCCAAAATGTCCCAGCTAGTTAAAGACATAGGGTAGAGATGAAGATCCTAAGGGGCTCGCCACAAAGGCTTACTGAGCCCCCGCGGAGCGTGGCTCTGCCCAGGGGAAGGTGACCAGGCTGCAGCCCTTGCTTGCTCTCTGGAGTTTACAGAGACTACAGGAAAAACATGCACACAGATAACTAGTGCTTTGAAAAAGAAGTGCTTTAGGAGCTGAGGATAAGCTAAGTCAGTGACACCTAACAACGATCACTGACCCGGGTCTATAAGTTCAAAAAAAAATTTCACGAAAAACACGAGGTTTGGGATGGGGAGGTGGATCAGAGGGTAAGTAGGAGGAGGGGAGGGCATTCCAGACAGAGACAACAACATAAGCCAAAGCAGGAAGAAATAAAAAGTATTGAGAAATAATCTTGTCCAGCACGACAGTACTGCTCCTTCTGTCCACCTGCCCTATTCCAGAGCACCTGTCTGCCACTTTAAGCCCACTCTCTTGAAATGCCCCTGAGCTAGGAAGATGTCCCTGGGGCAGGAACCATATTTGTGATGCTCCATGTGATATCGTGATTTATCATCATTCAGTTACAAAATCTTCTATAATTCCATGAGTATTCTTTCTTTGACCCATTAATTATTTCAAAGTATATTTAGAAATTTTGTGTGGAAATGGTTTGGTTTCTGACATAATTTTACTGCACTAAATATAAATAAATCAGGGGCACCTGGGTGGTTCAGTGGGTTAAGGCCTCCACCTTCGGCTCAGGTTGTAGTCCCAGGGCCCTGGGATGGAGTCCGGCATTGGGCTCTCTACTCAGCAGGCAGTCTGCTTCCCTGCTCTCTCTGCCTGCCTCTCTGCCTACTTGTGATCTCTGTCTGTCAAATGGATAAATACAATCTTTAAAAAAATAATAATAAATAAATATAAATAAATCAGAGAATGTGACCTGTATAATATCAGTTCTCTGGTGCCCTTTGATAGTTCCTTTGTGGCCTAGGGTATGTGACTGACTGCTGTAAGTATGTACTTGAAAAGCTATTTATGAGACACAAGGGTCCATAAATAACTGTTCAAATCTTCTGTATCCTTCACAATTATTTTTGTCTGTTTGAACACTTTCTGGGAGGAGTTATTAAAATCTACCACTATGATTGTGGCTTGTCCATATCTCTTTATAATGTTGTAGGGTTTTGCTTTATGTATTTTGAGGCTATGTTGTAATATGCATATAGGTTCTGGATTGCTCTACTTCTTGGTGAACTGTTACCTTTGTCAAGAATTTCTTTATTGCCAACTTTTGGTCTTAAGGCCTACTTTGTTTCAAATTAATATTGCTAAGTTGGCTTTTAGTGAATACTTATCTGGTATATTTTGTTTTAATCTTTTGCGTTCGACCTTTTTCTGTCTTGGGTTTTCTTTTTTTTTTTTTTTTAAAGATTTTATTTATTTATCAGAGAGAGAGGGGGAGAGAGCGAGCACAGGCAGACAGAATGGCAGGCAGAGGCAGAGGGAGAAGCAGGCTCCCTGCCGAGCAAGGAGCCCGACTCGGGACTCGATCCCAGGACGCTGGGATCATGACCTGAGCCGAAGGCAGCTGCTTAACCAACTGAGCCACCCAGGCGTCCCTGTCTTGGGTTTTCAGTGTGTCTTTTGTGAATAGCTTTTAGCTGGATTCCAAGCCCTAGATGAGTGCCTAGAACATAGTAAGTACTCAGTAATTATTTCTTGAATGAGTTAATGAATGGAAAAAATAAATCCAATTTGAAAATTTGTCCTATAGATGAGTTTTATATTTGCTTATAAAGATCTGTTTATATGTATGTATATATATGTATATATAAAGATCTATATATAGATCTGTATATATTTGTCGTGATTACTGTCATATTTAACTGACTTACACTACTTTGTTTTCTGATTATATGTAATCTTTCTATTTTTTTTTTCCTGCTTTACTGCTTTGTATTAGATTGGTCAAATATGCCTTATCTCCTTCTCTTCTAGCTTGAAAATGATTCCTTTTCTTTTCCTTGTTTCAATAATGGCATAATCACTTTCACTATGTCTTTAGATCAGCACAAAGTCTTGCCAATTCAATATGAGTATCCCCATTTTACAGATAGGAAAACTGAGACTCTGAGTTAAGCAACCTGTGTAAGGCCTGACAGCTGGTAACCAGCAGATTCGATATTAGAACCTGTCTTGTGTGATGTGGAGTTTATGCGCCGCTCCCCATCCCCCACTGCAGGCTACAGGCCGACAAAGGCCAGGGGCAGTTTGCTGAAGGAGGTTATCACGGGATTTCTTAGTCCCCACAGCAGTACTCTGATCAGCAGACTCTGTTATCTCTGTGTCCTAGTGATAATTTCAGAAATGGAAATGAATGAGCACAGGCCCCGGGACAAGTTCAGAGGGAGAGAAAGTCAAAGGCTGAGAAGTAAACAAAACTCTTAAAACTCTCCAAAATGAAATCCTCCCTGACGCTGGATGGCTGTCAACTTTTTTTTTTTTTCTTTTTTTAACGATATCTCAGATCTGACCCCTTAACCATTTTCCGGGAACCCTTCCCTTTTCCCCCACACACAGTCATCTGCCTTCACAGCCCTTTACTGCTTAGTAAAAGGCTTAGTAAAAAACTGTGTTTCTTGCTACTGTCTCTACACATCGCTCTCCAGATATTGTTCTTTCTTCAAACAGGTTGCTCCGCTTTGATGCCCCCCTTCTGGCGGGGAGGGGGGGGGGGGGGGGGGGGGGCAGGGATCTGAGAATGGGGATTAGGGAGAGGCGGAGACACAGGGCCTCAGAGTCGCCTTTGGAGGAAGGGAAGGATAGAAAACTTCTGAGGCAGTGTGAACACGCACAGGGCTCTGATGAGGTCACCCCCGGAGGAGGCCGTTGCTATGAGGAACATTACCCATAATCCCTCTAGCTTCCAAAGTTCCTATTGCAGTAAACAATGCCCAGTGGAATGATAATCCTGGTGTCAAATGTCCTGCTGATTTTGTAGGGGTACAGGTGCATCTTTGTCTGAAAGAGCGGCATTCCTTTTCAGGATGAGGGTAGGAAAGAATGTGACCGAATTCCTGAGATACCACTAAGGGACCGCAGCCATGGCCAGGGACAGCATCAGCATGGGTGTTTCCCCGAAAGAGCAGTCCCACTCTGGCCAGAGGGCTTCACCGGTCCTGCTCAGGATTTCATCTTTATGTGGAGGCACAGGATGGAGACTGGCTTCTTTTTCTTCTTCTTCTTCTTTTTTTTTTTTAATTTTTTTTTTTCTACTGAAATTTTTTAAAATTGTGTCATGTTCATCAACATAAAATACATTTTTAGCTTTTGATGCAGTGTTCCAAGATTCTTTGTTTATGTACAACACCCAGTTCTCCATGCAATATGTGCCCTCCTTAAAACCCATCAGTAGGCTCAACCATCCCCTTCCACTCTCCCCTCTAAAACCCTCAGTTTGTTTCTCAGAGTCCACAGTCTCTCGTGGTTCATCTCCCCCTCTGATTTCTCCCAATTCACTCTTCCTTTCCTTCTCCTACTGTCCTCCATGTTATTCCTTATGTTCCTCAAGTAAGTGAAACCATGTGATAATTGACTCTCTCTGCTTGACTTATTTCACTCAGCATAATCTCCTCCAGTCCCATTCATGTTGATGCAAAAGTTGGGTATTCATTGTTTCTGATGGGTGAGTAATATGGCATTGTATATATGGACCATATCTTCTTTATCCATTTGTCTGTTGAAGGGCATCTCAGCTCTATCCACAATTTGGTTATTGTGGACATTGCGGCTATGAACATGGGGGTACATATGGCCCTTCTTGTCACTACATCTGTATCTTTGGGGTAAATACCTAGTGCAATTGCAGGGTCATAGGGAAGCTCTATTTTTAATTTCTTGAGGAATCTCCACACTATTTTCCAAAGTGGCTACACCAACTTGCACTCCCACCAACAGTGTAAAAGGGTTCCCCTTTCTCCACAACCTCTCCAACATTTGTTGTTTCCTGCCTTGCCTATCTTTGCCATTCTAACTGGTGTAAGGTGGTATCTCAGTGTGGTTTTGATTTGAATCTCCCTGAAGGTTAATGATGATGAATGAGTCTGCTAGCCAGTTGTATGTCTTCATTGGATGTCTGTTCATGTCTTCTGCCCATTTTTTGACATAATTATCTGTTCTTTTGGGTATTCAGTTTGAGAAGTTCTTTATAGATCTTGGATATCATCCCTTTGTCTGTAGTGTCATTTGCGAATATCTTCTCCCAATCCGTGGGTTGCCTCTTTGTTTTGTTGACTATTTCCTTTACTGTGCAGAAGCTTTTTAACTAGATGAAGTCCCAAAAGTTCATTTTCACTTTTGTTTCCTTTGCCTTTGGAGATCTGTCTTGAAAGAAGTTGCTGTGGCTGATATCAAAGAGGTTACTGCCTATGTTTTCCTCTAGGATTTTGATGGATTCCTGGGGAGACTGACTCCTGAGAGGCAATTTTCAAAGCCTACCTGAATCAGAATCACTTGGTTGCGGGGAGGGGCAGAGGTAGGCTTGTTAAAGTGTTAATTTAGGACTCCACCCTAGACTTATTGAATCAGAATCCTATAGGGGTCCCCAGGAATCCCCATTTTTAATAAGTGGCCCAGATAATCTGGGTACTGAGTCTACTGATTTTGGTACTGTTCTTCAAGGGCTCTGTAGGTGCCTGAAACTTCCTGTGGGGCAACCAAGCTGGTGTAAGGAGGCACATGACAAGTGACCAGGAGTCCTGAGCCCCAGCTTTCTCTTTGGCTATGCCGTGTGACCTTGAGCAAGTTACGTCACCAGCCTGGGCTTCATTTCCTTATCTGCTAAATAAGCTTGCAGAGCTTCTTAATGGCGGGATCAGGCCAGCCCCACAGACTCGGGTCTTTGTTTTGGCACTTGAGCTTGAAATGAGAGCAGGACTTCTGAAAGTAGATGGGAATTATAGCAACTTTTATTATGCATAGTGCGCCCCAGGCATTGGTGTACAGACCAAGGCAGATGAGTTCATTTTCTCTCCACCATAACTCTCTGAATTTGGTGCTTTCCTATTCCCATTTTACAGATAAAGGAATGGAGGCAAAGTTCACAGAAAAGTTAAGGTCGCATAGGTAGTAAGAAGTAGAGCTGGATTCCGAACTCCGACCCAGAGCTCTTGTTCTTCACAACAAAGATACACTATCTCTCAGCCATAAATGTCCCACTGGCAATCGGAAATACCAGACACAGCTAAGAGGTTTGATCACCCAGCAAATGTGGCAGTTCCCTAAATAGAGGTGACAGATGGAAAGCCCGAGGAGCATGGAAGGAGTAGAGAGCTGGAGCACCAAGAAACACTGGCCGACTTAACTAACCCAAGGTAACTCAGTCTTACCCACTTCTGGAGGATTACACATGGGATATAGAGGGGGGTGCTTAAAGCTTCCAGACAGGTGGGTGAGGGAAATCTTGGGGCAGGGGAGCAAAAGTCCATCTCAGAGTACCCTGCCCAGCTCGCTCCGGGGATAATGGCTCTAACCCTACCCTTTCGTTTGTAGAGATCTGAGAGCAGAAATAGGTCCCTGCTTTTTCCTAAGCTTTGAAGATTGTTTCAGGAAGTTAAAAACTGACCACCATGAAACCATACTCCCTTCACCAGAGAAGACTTGTCCTGCAGATAACACCAGGACCTTAGCTGGCCTCAGGCAGAGACTGGGCCAGAATTTGGTGGTGGAAGAAGCAGGTTTGCTCAGAAGGTGCAGTTACAGTGAGCATGGCCTTCTGCTCCTGGATGAGCGAGGGGTTGGATTTCTCAGGGAAGGCAAGGATCTCTCTCTTCTCAGCATGCTGTCCCTGAGAAGGAGGGTGGTATTCCCTTTTCTGCCCCAGCATCAACTCTCACCTTTATGGTAATGACTCTCCAATGCGTACGTACATCTAGTCTGGGACTTTCTGTGGGGCCCCAGACTCTTCTATCCAATAGCCTCCTGGACATCTCCCTGTAGAGGTCCTACTGGTGACACAAACTCATGTCTCCATCCAAATTTAGGCTGTTTGTCCTGATCCCATGCCCTCTTTAGCTCTTCTTTTGGTTAATGAAACCAGTTCACCAAGTCCTATGATGCTTCCTATCATCTACAGGTGAAAAGTCAGGGAACTTTGGGAGGCAGACCCACCTGCCTGCCCAGCCCCCCAGGCCCAGTCCCGGGCCCAGTCTTTTCATTCCAACCACCCCTGTGCCCTCTAACACCTGGGTGTCTTTCTTCTGACTAGTTTTGTTTTTATTTTTGTTGGTTTTGTTTTTGTTAGAGGGCCTTATCTTGGTCTGACAGTCTGATTGCACTCTCTGCCTTCAAGACCTGGCTCAACTCCTTTGAGAAGTCTTCCAAGATTGCAACAACCCCTCTCCAGGAGAGTTCCTTTCCTCCTTGGAGTTCCCACCACCCTTCTTGCACACCAAGGACATGTTTGTCACTTTGCATTGTTAACATCTGTTCACATGTCCTGCCTCTGGACACCAAGCTTCTCCATGGAGAGGACTATCTGTCACACATGTGCATACGCAACTCTGTTCTCAGTGCTGGACAAGAACCCAGGAGTTGTGGTTGAATAAATGAATACATGATTCAATAATTGGGTCAGAATTTCTGGGAAAATGGACCTGTAGAACCACAAGATTTTATCCAAAGCATAAAATGGTGGTATAAGAAAGGGTAGATGCCTAGAGGGACCACCCAGGGGTCGTCCAGCCTGGGACTCTGAATGTGTGTGATTCTCCACGAAGTGCCAGGCTCAGTCCATGTGTGTGACCTTCAGGCACCCTGGCCCACCCTTCCATGGCTACCTCCTCTCCTGCTGTCCCCATCCTGCAACAGTTCACCCCCTTTCTTGTCTAAGAGCCCAGTACACTCCCTTTGTTCTGGTCCTTCTGGAAACCATCCCTTCCCACTTTGCCCCTGCTTCCTCTAGGGAGCCTCTCCTGAGGAAATGGGATAGGGAACACGATGTGAGCTTTCCCAAACCTCCAAATTCCAGCAACTTCCCCTCCCTGGCATTTCAGATCAGCTGGCAGAGTGAGGAGGGAGAAGAACAAGATAGGCCAGGTGCTCCTCTTAGTCCCAATAAGCAGCAGGTCCCTAAACTCATGAGGATTGTCTGGGCCACATGTTAGCCATACAGCTCCTGGGCTCTATCCAGGACATGCTGAATCAGAACCTCTAGGTCAGGGGCCCAGAGTCTCTATTTTTAACAAGTGCCTTGGCTTAAAAAAATCATCAGGCAAGTTAGGGAAAAGCTACGTTAGAGTTTAGATGCCAAACAAATTAAATAAGCTTCTGTTAGGCTCATTTTGTGAGAGTGCAACGTAATCATCATCTTCACAGTGAAAATTTATTGGGCACTAAGTATGCGCTTGGCACAACTTTAAGCCATTTATATACATTAACTCATTTGTTCTTTATTATAACCTTATGAGTTAGGTACTATTAGTCAGTATTAACGAATGAGGCACAGAGAAGGAAAGTTACTTACCCAAGGTCACCGTTAGCAATTAGAGCTAACAATTAGAGCGCTAGGATTAACATCCAATCAGTCTGGATCCTGAGTTAAGCTCTGCTTTTAACCTACAATACCCCCCCCCCAAAAAAAAAAGTGCATTACTAGAGCTAGGACAGCCTGCTGTAGACATTGAGTAAATATTCCCTGAAAGGAAAATCTGGAAACAGGCAGAATGAGGGTGTTAGATTTATTGGTCCCTTTCACTCGGAGATGACCAGTTCTTTGCCATCAGTCACCTGTTCACCTCTGCAGCATTCCGGGGGGGCAGCTCAGAGGTCAGCAGGGTCTTCCAGCTCTGCGTTTCAGAAATGAGGCCAAGAAGGGTCACAGTCAGGCTTCATTGGGGACACCCACCTCCCTCCGACGGATGGCTAGGAAAGTCTACATGCAAAGTTTCCTTTTCACGTTACACCATGGACTCGAGGCTCCAGGGCTCTAGTGTAGTTAATCATTTATGGGAATATGCACACTGGGTATCAGTGGTGATCATCAAGCTAGGATGATTCTCTGCAATGACAGCCTAAAGCCGGATTCTGCTGCCATAATATCTCACTCTCAATGGCTTCAGTGGATGGCATCAGATTAGCGGGACCGCACTGCTCCGGGACTCGGGTCAGTGCCCCTGACTACCTCATCTTATGTTCCCAGGTGAATCCAGATGGATTCCAGAGCACATTCTAGTTGCTGCTGGCTGGAGAGAATTGCCTACTCCCTGAGAAAGCATCAAGGATGTGGGGTAGGGGAAGCTGACCTCACAACGACCCCTAACACCATGGGGTAGAGTTTTGAGGGACTGCAGGCACTGGTGTTCCTTCTCTGGGTCACTGAGAGGTGAGGGGTGGGGAAGACGCTGAGGGGTAGACCAGATCTGCAGCTGTGTTGGCACCCACCGTGCTCCAGACCCCGGCCTCCCTTGGGCTGTGCACCTGGGCCACTCTGGCCATGGGCAGGAAGGAGGTTATAAGTCTCTCCTCATTCTCCTGAGAACTCTGAGGCAATGAGGGGGAAGTGGGGGATCTCACCAGTGAGAGCTGCTCTACCTCATACACCTCACAATTCAACCCCACAGGCGGCTGCTTCTGTGGTGTGACTGAAAAGAGTCTTTAGGGGCCCAGCATACCTGTCTCTCTGCTTCATTCACCCACCATTATAACCACGGAGTCACCTCCTAGAAGGTCCCTTCTAAATATAATCTTGGGACCTGAGAGTAACAAACCAAGCCCTTGGTGGCGATGGACCCAGGAGCATGTCTCAGTCTCCTGCTAGGTAGCTGGGAGGGAGTTCAGAGAAGGACACCAGGGGACGACAGTTTCAGGGACAAAGGAGGGGAGGCAGAGGAAAAAGAAGTAACGAGATAGAATCAGAACGGCACAACCATGTCCCCAACACCGCCCCAATCTTTCTGTCAGATTTACCACTTTGGCTGCCTATTGGAATCAAGTGGGACATTTCCCCATGGACCGATGACTGTCGCCCCTTCCACCACTCTGACTTCAGTGCCTTGGGGCAGGCCTGGCACCCGGATTTTTTTTTTTATGGCTTTCTGGGTGGTTCAGACATAAGCCAGGGTTGAGCCCCATGGTCTTGAGAGGGTTTGCAGGCCTCCCGCCCCGGGTTGCTACCTCCTTCACGCCTATGCTCCCAGCTTCAGTCTGTGGAAAAAGCCATTTCTTTAGCTCTTGCACTAATTACTGAGCTAAAGACAGTTGAAGAGGGAGAATTTACACCCCTAAAGTTCTATGAGTCTAGCCTGTAAGCTCATGAGGGCAGGACCTCGGCCGACTTGTTCTCCTGGGACCTCAGCACTTCGTAAAAATGACTGTTCGATATTAGCATTAAAACAGATATTTGTTTTCCTGAAGTCCTTTAAGCTGGGAAAGCTCATTGCTAGGAGTGATTCTTAGCTTCCTCAACAGTAAAATGGGCTTAACAACCCTGAAGTTGACCTCAAGGTATTGTAGAGATTAGGTGGACCTGGTGTGTGAGAGAGCTGGAGAGTCCGATTCAAACGCTCATGTTGCCTTGCCCGCTTGCTCTGACACCTGAGCGCCTATGCATCCTTCATTTATTTATTTGTTTAGTTAGTTAGTTAGTTCAGTTTACCAGCACATAATACATCTTAAGTTTTTGCTGTAGTGTTCAACGCTTCGTTAGCTGTGGATAACACCCCTCAAAACCACATATGTCCACCTTAATACCCATCACCTGGTTGCCCCATCCCCCTGCCCCCTCCCGTCTGTAACTCTCAGTTGTTTTCCCGGAGTCCCGAGTCAATCATGGTTTGTTTTGGGGCACCTGGGTGGCTCAGTTGTTAAGCGGCTGCCTTCAGCTCAGGTCATGATCACAGGGTCCTAGGATCGTGTCTGGCATCGGGCTCCTTGCTCAGCAGGAAGCCTGCTTCTCCCTCTCCCACTCCCTCTGCTTGTGTCCCCTTTCTTGCTGTGTCTCTCTGTCAAATAAATAAATAAAATCTTCAAAAAAAAACCAAAACCAAAACAAAACACAAAACATGGTTTGTCTCCCTCTCTGGTTTATTCCCGTTCAGTTTTCCCTACCTTCCCCTCTGGTCCTCCACACTATTCCTTATGTTCCACATATGCATGAAACCATATAGTTGTGTCTCTCTGCTTGACTTATTTCACTCAGCATAATCCCCTCCAGTTCCATCCATGTCAATGCAAATGTTGGGTATTCATCCTTTCTGATGGGTGAATAATATTCCATTGTATATATGGACCATATCATCTTTATCCATTCATCTGGGGAAGGTCATCTCAGCTCCTTCCATAGTTTGGCTATTGTGGACATTGCTGCTATGAACATTGGGGTGCAGGAGCCCCTTCTTTTTACTACATCTATGTCTTTGGGGTCAATACCTAGTAGTGCCATCGCTGGGTTGTAGGGTAGCTCTATTTTCCTTTAAAAACTCCTATGCATCCTGTAAAACCTAGTTCAAATGTCACCCCTCCGTGAATTCTTCAGAAGAGGAGTTCCATGCTGTAGGCCTGACTCTGTTTCGGTACATACCACTCTACGTTCAACATGTCAGTCAATGGCTATTAAGCCGTTCCTCTGGCAGACACTGTGCCAAAGCCTTACTGTAATGATTAGATCCTTATTCATCTCTAGCCAGAGAATCTGAGGTCCTTAAGGGTGGAGGCTTTAAGATAAATCAGTACATCCCCTATAATGCCTAGAAAGACTTTGCTTCTAGCAACTTGTCCCTGCAAGAGGATGTCCGTGCTTGTCCGAATCTTGAATAACTATTAGGGATTTATAGAAAAATAAGATTTTGGAGTTGGGAGAGTAAGAGCAAGCAGAAGGCATGGTGAGTGGGAGCAGATGGTTTTAGAATGACAAGGGTTGGAGGGAAAGTCACCTGGCCCACAAGGGGGCACTTGGAGTTGGAGAGTCAGGCTGCTTGAGATGAGGACATTGCCGGTGGATGGCCAGGGCCGCACAGCCCCGTGAACTGGGGAGAAGACAGAAGAGGAGCCACTCAAGCATGGAAGGATGGTTACGTAAAGACAATTGCCAGGCGCCTGGGTGGCTCAGTGGGTTAAGCTGCTACCTTCGGCTCAGGTCATGATCTCAGAGTCCTGGGATCGAGTCCCACATCGGGCTCTCTGCTCAGCGGAGAGCCTGCTTCCCTCCCTCTCTCTCTGCCTGCCTCTCTGTCTACTTGTGATCTCTCTCTGTCAAATAAATAAATAAAATTAAAAAAAAAAAAAGACAATTGCCAAATGAATCCATCTGAAGATTCAGACTTTTTCTGCATCCTTGAGATCCCGAAGGGACTCAATGGAATGAGACAGTATCTCAGAGCCATGAAGCTGAAGGGCATAAACCTAGATTGGAAGATGGCTACAGAAAACAAGGACTATCTTAGTGGGTAGGGCAGCAGCACTACGGGTTAGCCGATTGTAAACTTTTCATGAGAACTTCAGAGAAGGGAGAGGCTTTCCAGTGAAACCAGTGTGATTTTGATACCCAAACTGACAAAGACAGTATTTCCAAATGCATGCCTCATGCATGGACTCTGCAAGATGTTAATAGCAATTGTGTTATATAGGGACTCCATGGCCAATCATTTTGGGAATGTGAGATTATAGAAATTGAAGCACAAGTTTATTTTCTTTTTTAAACTCTAGCTCATCTCAGAATCTTTGGAAAGGGGATGTACCTTGTGAATCTCCAAGGGGAAATGTATTTTCCAAACCAATTTCAACACAGAACTTCCCTCCCTTCCCCTCTTCACCCCTCTTTTCTCCTTCTCTTCCTTTCCCTTTTCTGGCAGCGTAACTTACAGCAACGGTGTTCCGTAGAACACACTTTGGGACATGCTGCTATAAACTAACCTCGCATGTATATATAGCAGTTGTAAAAATCTGAAATAGAATATGAAAGGATCAACTTCAATACTACCTTTAAAAATTTCACTAAGAAAAGGTGGATTTGGTTTTAAAAATACAAGGATATCGGGGGAGGGGGACAGGAGAGGGTGGTGGGGATATGGACATTGGGGAGGGTATGTGCTATAATGAGTGCTGTGAAATGTGTAAACCTGGCGATTCACAGACCTGTACCCCTGGGGATAAAAATACAATATATGTTTATTTTAAAAAATAAATTAATAAAAAAAAGAAATGTAAGGATATCTTAATATTGGGAAATTATGAGGGTAATTCCTAACAGCAAGAGGTAAAATAAGAAAAAAATATGGTACTCTCAACAGATAACGAAAATATATCTGATAAGTTCAGATTCCATTCCTGACTTCAAAGTCTAAAAAACTAAGATTGGGGAAATATCTCCTTAATGGGATAAAAATAATCCAGAGTAAATCAAGACAAGATCACTTATTTTCTGCTATTGTTTAACATGGTTCTTGAAGCTGTACAGTCATTCACAAAACAAAATTATACATATAAAGGAGAAGATAAAATTATCATTATTTGCACATGGTCTAAGTATTTTCCTCAGAAAAAGAGGAAATCAACTGACAACCTATTCAAATGATTGAGGGAGTAAGATAAGAGCTAGTTGCAGGGTACATTTTCCAAATCAATAATTCAAATTGGGAGCATTTGGAGAAAAAGATCCAATTCCCAATTTAAAAAAATGAAATAAAAACCTCAACCAGAAAGTATAGGACCCATTTGAAGGAAATCTTTTTACCTGATCAGAAGAATTAAAGAAAGTCTGACTAAACTGGTAGCCATCCAATATTTCCGGATGGACACTGGAACATTGCAAAGATGCCAGTTTTATCCAGTTAAGTTATAAATTTAATGAATTTGCATCCTGCAAAGCATTGGCTTTAGTTTTTTATCACAATGAATCTAAAATTCATCAAGAAAAAGAAACAGTGGAGAATAATTTTTTAAATCCTGAGAAAAAGGAATGAGGGACAATTTGATCCATCAGGAATTAACAGCTACTATAAAACAATGACCGTCTCAGCACTGTGGTATGGGGGACTGGCAGGCACAGCAAGCAAACCACACAGCCTTCAAGCAGCCCCTGAAATAAATACATACATACATACATACATACATACATACATATATATGAATGATAGCCTTACATGCGTGAATACACATCCATACTGAGAGAACTGGAAAGAAATAGATTAAAGAGTTAATGGAGCTTTCTCAGAGTGGTGGGAGTGTGGGCTTTTCCTGCTTTTTATCTTCTGTACTTTTCAGATGTTCTATGCTGGGCACGTGTTAATTCCTAAATTATAGACACATTAAATGTTGTGTGCGCACAACTGAGTGTGTGTGCTTGCCCTTAAAGGATGCACTCGTTTTAATACGACGCTCTCCTGGGAAACAGAACCCGTTGGTGGAAGCTGCTGTGGGTGAAGAGGGGGGTGTAATGAGGCCCAGGGATGGGGGTGGAGGTGAGGATGATGGGACCTCAGAGGGAGGAAAGGGTGCAGAGCAGAGAGGCATGGGGGTGGTGGGGACGAGAGTTGCCAGCTTCACAGTTTTGCCCTGAGCGGAGAATTTTGAGGCCAGAACACAACAGAAAGTTGAGAGTTATTTTCCTAGGCCAAGGGCTTTGCTCTGAGGTTCTAATACTGCTCTGAGGTTAAGAGATGGTGAGTGGAGAAAGGGAGAGATTGCTAGATTGGGTTTGCAAAATGTGTACCCTGTGATTTCAGTAAAACCCCAGATGGACAAGAGTTAGGGGAATATTTGTAGAAGCTGGCCCTGAGCCCAAGGGTGGGATGGGGAGACGCTGGTGACACCCCCCAACCCCCCAGGAGCTGTGTAGCTCCTGGTCTGTGGAACTGCTGTGGAGGGGGAGGGGGGCGAAGGATGGGGAGGGAGAGAGCCTATTGCTTGTTACCATGCCAACCGCTCAGAGGCCACGCCCCCCATCTGCTGGGCAGGGGTCTGCTATGCTGAAGGACAAGGCGCTGTCCTGTGCTCAGTCCTGCCTTCTGTGCTTTGCACAGTGACCTTATGCAAGTCACTTAACCTTTGGTGCCTGCAGTGTCTGCCTTTGTGGGCCAGAAGTAGCAACCCCTATTTCCCCTTCGCAACTCCTGGGGGTAGGGGGGAAGCTTTCTGAAACAAGAGGAATTCAAGTTTGGATCAGAGGGAAAAAAGGAAAAGCCTAAGTAGTATTTAAGCAACAGATCCCCTGGTGAAACCCAAACAGCCTTTGTTTGGATTTTTCTTTTCTTTTTTCAAAGATTTTATTTATGTATTTGAAAGAGACAGAATGGGAAAGAGAGAGAGCAGGAGATGGAGATGGGTCAGAGGGAGAAGCAGCAGACTCCCCGCCCAGCAGGGAGCCCTATGCCAGACTCCATCCTGAGACTCCAGGATTATGCCCTGAGCCTAAGGCAGTCTCTTAACCAACTGAGCCACCCATGCATCCTTTGTTTGGGTTTCTTTGATAAGTTCTATAGTTTCTGGAATGGCAGCCTTGGCTGTGGTGACCAGCCAGTCATCTGAGAGTGGGGGAAGATGGAAAGGAAACCCTAGGGACCCTGCTGCAGGATCAGAGGACGCAAGGCTTCTCTGCCGTTTGGTTAATCCCACATTCTGAATCGAAGAGGCCTCAGTTTAGCAGAGAGAGATCAGAAGATCTGTGACTGGCAACCGAGATCTGGCAGCAGATCACGGTAGATTCTCAAATAAGGACCTCAAGTAGGGAGTGTTCCCTGGCCACCCTGTCTGAATTGTTCTGGAAAAGTCAGAGGTGCTAGGATTACAATGGGGCTTCCTATTTCTTCCTCTTGGTTGCTTGGCGCTATTATTTTAAGTGCCCCCCGCCCCAGATAAATCAATTCAGGAGAACTGTGAATCTTCCTTAGTTTTCATTTTCATTTAAAAACACAATTGCAGGGAAACACTTAAGTCAAGATGGCTTTGAGGGAGGAACCTTTCAGGGATCCTCTGATCTTTGCGTGTTGAGTAAAGACAGACTAGAAAGAGAAGAAAACCCCAAAGACACAGGAATACTTAGGTGCAAGACAAAAGCCCCAGGGCACAACAAAAAGCCTAAGACCCAAACCTGCAAGATGGAGTAGATGAGGCTGTGGGTCTCAGAGCAGGCAGGGGAAACCAACCATTTCAGCTCCTTGACATCCTGGGGAGTTAAAGCACCCCAAATCGGGGGAGACAAGAGCCCATGCCCTGTGTGGGACAGAGAGGGGCGGGGCTGCTCTGCTCCGGCAATGCTGGGCCTGACTCTGCTCAGATCTGTCACCTCACCAAGCCCCGACATTAGAGTTGGTTCTGAACTGGGGCCACTGGGGTCCTAGTGGGAGGCAACAGGACAACTAGAGAGGGACTGACAGATGAGCCCAGAGGGAGGGGAAAAAGGCACAATGACACACAGTAGGCTCCACCTCCAGAGGCCCTGTCACCCCAAATTCCCCGCCAGGAGGCAAAGAGATGCCAGGAAAGAGGGTCCACAAAATTGACAGCCAGGGGAAGGCTTTCCAAGAGATACAAGGAGAAAAAAACCTTGAAAACCCAAGGGATTTGTTAACAAAGAGCAGGCAGATAGGAGGCAAGACCAGATGCCTATGAAGAAAAGCCAGCTGCAGACCCTGCTAATGAACACACTGGCATGGACAAATCCAACATCAGGATCAAGTTGGGCTGTGGACTGTGGACCGTGGAGGGGAGGACTGGGAACCTCACACACACACACATTTACAGGTGAGAATCAGAGGCTTGGCCGAGAGACTCTACCGTGTATTTAATCGGAGAAGACTTCCAGAAGATGAGGATGGACCGAAGGGAGGAGAATCATTTGAAGAGACAATGGGTGAATATTTTCCAGATCTAAAAAAAACAGAAGCTGGGCACTGTGAGGCGGGGCTTCTCCAGGCCCACCTGCGGGGGAGCTCGCCCTTGCCCACAGGACCCGGTATTCTGCAGGGCATTATTACACACACTCTTCTCTTTGAACACTCACAGCTTCCTTCTGAAACAGATGAGGTCCTTCTTGTTTTCCGATGAGGAATGTGGCAGACCAGGCTGGGCAGTCTTGCCTGAGGTCTCACCGTCACGAGTGGTGGATCTGAGTCTCCATCTCTGGCTGGAATCGCCAAGGCAGGGCAGGGAGACCAGCCCTCCAGGGTGCCCAGGACTTGGCAGTTTCCAGCATAGGACATCCCAGGTGTTAGGGCAGCCTTTGGTCCCTGGCAAACCGGGACAGTCAGTCCCCCTGGGTCCAGTGCATGGACTTTGGAATTTCACCGATTTCAGTCTGAACTCCGATTCTACCTTCTCTCTGTGTCCCTGGACAAACTAACCATTCTAAACCTCTCTCTCTTTTTTTTAAATCTGCAAAATGGTAATAACAGAGCCAGTGTGCCCATTAAATGGGGATTCATTTAAAGCTCTTATTCTATATCTGACACCTGGCATGTATCCAATAAATGTCACCTCTTGTCATTTCTGTCCTTATTACCTCATGTATGTGTGTTTCCCACTATGAGCCCCACCTCTTAAGAGGAGGGCAGGCTCCCAGAGGCCTTGAGTGCCGGGATGAAGGGTATGGATGCCATCCTTTAGGGTCGTTCCAAAGCTCACTGCCCATCAGAATCTGCAGGGAGCTTTGTTTAAAACCTACCTTCCCAGCACACATCCCTCTAAGATTCTGATTCAGTTTTTCTGGAGAAGGGTCTACTAGTCTGCACTAAGAAGTGTCTGAAAGTTGTTTATATACTACGGAAACCTTAGAAAACATTGTAAGGAGTGTTTTGGGCAGTTTTGATGCATATGAATGTTTTGAGTTGGGCAGGCCTTAACTCAAGGGGAAGCCCTCTCTTAGCTGGGAGCCCACTGTTTTTCTTTTTGTTTTTGTCTTCTTTTCCTTGAGGCTTGAGCCTGGAGGAGGGGGTGAAACTGTGAAACCCCTCACGGAGACCCCCGAAGATGGCTCCTAGGCCAAGGGCAAGGGCAGGACTCATTTTCCCTGTCTGAGGGCCCATGCTTCCCAGACCACACTCTTGGCAGCTCTCCCAGGCTCCTACCTCTGCTGAAGAAGGCATTCCCTCCCCATGACCTCATCACAAACTGTCCCCTCCTCAGGCCAGAACTTTCCACCACAAATTCTCCCTCAGCTGTGGCCCCTTAGGCAGCCTGAGGGTGGGCATGTTAGGGCGGGTGTTCTCTGAGTCACAAAAGGGACCCTGCTTCGGGGCATGCTTTATCTTCAGAAGCAGTCTGCCTCAGCGCAGGTTTCTTAAATGTTTGCAGATTGCAAAACAGCAAACAATATATTTTTATCCGAAACACCTGTGAACATTTTCGAACATTAGCCGAGAAAAAGTGAAAGAAATTCCAGCCCCTCTCCTTCAAACGGACATAGCCAACAACAACAACAAAAAGGGAACCCATTAGTAGGACCTTGCTCTAGTGAAGAGATGGTGTCTTACCTTTTTTTCCTGAGGACAATGTGTAACTTTGCGTTCCTTCTTTTCTCGTTGCACGCTCATGCATCGTTCAGGGAATAGCTTCTGCTAAATGATAATTTAGGAATACTGCAAAAATGGGGGGGAAAATGGGATGTCAGTCTGGGTTTGTCACAGATGGGCCCAGTGACTTCTCTTTGGGT
Source organism: Mustela putorius furo (assembly GCF_011764305.1). Lineage (NCBI taxonomy): Eukaryota > Metazoa > Chordata > Mammalia > Carnivora > Mustelidae > Mustela > Mustela putorius. The sequence goes on along the minus strand of NW_025422045.1, from coordinate 6,799,483 downwards.
TCAGGTTCCTCCCCTAAGAGAGGTGGTGGGGTGGGTGTGGTTGGGAGATGGGATTAGTTTAGGGCTGTGTGGTCCAATGCGGTAGCCACTAGCCGCACGTGGCTATTTAAATGTTAATTAATTAACGAACTAAAATTTCAAATTTTCAGTTGCGCCAGGCACATTTCAAGGATTTGAAAGCCACGTGTGGTAGTGGTAGTGGCCACCATGTGAGACGGAATGGAAAAAACATTTCCAGAGCTGTATTTGCAGAAAGGGGGGTGTGGGCAGAGCAGACTGGAGAGTATAGGTATCCTCCCACTCCCCCTGCCTTTTTCCAAAATTCGAGATATGCCACTTTGCTTTTACAAAAGACCTGTGTTGTCTTACAGAAAAGAAATCCAAAGAAATTTTGCTTTTATGAAAAAAGACATCCAGCTTTGGTTTGCAGAGCTGCGAGAGTGGTGCTGTGGAGCCCCATCCGCAGGACGACACTCAGCATCTCCAAACCAAGCCACCATAGCTTTCAACTGTGCCTGCGAGCATCTGGGCTTTATCTTTATTTATATTGTGCTTCTCTTAACAAGATATGCCCTACGGGATCAGAAAAGCCTAGGAAGGTTATTTTGAGGTCTGGGAATGCTCAAAAATTTTTCCTTATAAATTAATGGCAATTGCTTCTTTGCAATTACTATCTCAGCTTGAAAAAGGTTTTCATAGGAATGTTCCACTTCCAGATAGTGGGTGGAACCTGTGGTTAATTACATCCTACCACTCTTCTCCATGATGGCCTGTGATAGCCAATCAATCGCAGTATTCTCTCCTGCTGCCCCCTGATGTGTCTGCATGCTCCTTCTCAGAGATCCTGAAATATGTGTGTGAGACAAACCATGTACCTCCAGGGAACAGACCTGAGTTCTTCACCTTTTTTGTGCCAGGGCCCCACTTTGGCAGTCTGGTGAAACCCAGAGATTCCCCTCCTAGAAGAATGTTTTTAAATGCATTAAACAAAACATTAAGGATTACAAAAGAAACCAGTTATGTTGATACAGCTTTCAGTATAATTGAAAAAGCACACATGCCTGATAGAATAGTAACATGCTTCACTACTAATGCATCAAATTACAAGATTGGCTGGCAGGTAAATTTTTAGTTATAATGTTGTAATTTTACCATAATTTTATAGTAGTGTTGAAAGTAAAAGATATTTTGAGATTTTTGTAATAGCTATAATGAGGTAAAAAAACGACCATGAATTCTTGGGTGAAAAAGTCACGGGTAGTGCTGAAGTAATTGTGATGTGTTGCTTTCACTCCTAATGGAAGGACGTGCTAAATTGTAATAGTTAGTGAAACTAAAGATGCAATCCTTACCATCCAGATTCATGGCCTCATTGATTTCTAAAGACAGATCCCATAGAGTGGCATGGTCTCTGGTAAGCAATCACCCTTTGTTGGGTGATCTCTGAAGTCCCAGACTTGCCATTTTGTAACCACATAAAATCAATTTCTCTCATCTTTTCATGCACTTATGGAGCATCAGTGTGCCAAGACTGATCCCTCTTCTTCTAGAATGTCCCATTAAGTGCGAGGAGTGGGGAGGGCAGACGGAGTGGAGAATGAAGAAGGGGAGCAGCAGAAGACAGGAAATCTCAGTCATGTCTGTGGTGACAAATGCAAAATGAATGTCACTTTCTGCAGTGAAGATGGGGAGAGAGGGGTTAATTGTCATTGCTGACCATAGCAGACCATAGAACCATTCCCTCCACAAAAAACTCAGAATTAATACCATGAACTCAAGGTATGAAGGTAGAAAACCAAATGGTCAGCATCTGGAGATGACACTCCCTCCTTTTAATGCCCCACCCCCCACCAATGACCTTTTATGTCATGACCTTTCAGTGCTTTTTGGACAGTTTTATGTCTTTCTCAAAACAAATGGAATGCCCATTAGTGAAAAGGAAATTTCTACAAACACCAGTGGCAGTGTGGGAATAAATATTTATAGCTGGGCTTTGAAACCAACATAGTCTCATTATTTATAGAGCCTTGAGCCAGGCCTATGCCATATGAAAACTAATTCACACAGGAATTTCTTTTCAGTTTATAAGAAACACTTGCCTAACACTTTCTTCTGGGAGTCCAGACAGATCACAAACTCAGACTCAGTCAAACTTAGAAAAAATGAGCTGACTACAGCAGAAATACCCAGATCAAACTTGATTTCCCATTAATCAACATTTCATGATCTTCGAGCCAAGCAGGAGCTCTTTCCTCCATAGTTCTCCCTCTGGCAGAATGTCTCTCATGCCAGCCAAGGAAAGGCCCTCTATTTCTCTGAAAAGGCCATTCTGGTGTGTTTAGAATGCATTATTTCTTTCTTGCAGTTCTTTGTCATTCATTTACTCATTCATTCCTTCTGCAAATAACTGCTTTGAAGTCACTATATTTTCAGCTCAGGATCAGACGTTGAGGAGCTGGGAACTAACATTGACTGGGTACTTTCTATGTACTGGGCACAGTGCGACGTCTTTCTCATCTGGTATCACATTTGCGTTCCCACAACCACTCTGTAATGTTGGAATTACAGTCCTAGACATGATGTTGGAATCTCCAGCCCTACACATGAAGAGAGCTTAAGGTTCAGAGAAGTAAAGTGATTAACTAGTTCACTATGCAGCTACTAACAAATAATTAACTACTTAACTAGTTCTCCAGAGAGGGAAACATGTATAATAAGATTCTGGGGGGTTGCAGTCTAGATGGGGAGACAGTATTGATAGAGCTGAGGATAGCTATTGCTAGAACATAGAGAGAGAAAGAATTAAATTGCATGCCAGAAAGGGTGATTATTTGAAATGAGAGAAGAGGTAAGAAAAGTCTAGGGATCACCGTAGACTGGGGTGGCCAGTAAAAAGGGCTGCCTTCAAAGGATGGAGGAGGGGATAAAAGTGGAGATTATGGGTGGTGGGATGGTGGGGCACAAAGGCCCAGAACCAGAAATCGAATGCATTTGGGAGATGGGATGGAGCGTGTCGTGAGGGTACAAACTGGTACAAAATACTCCCACAAAATGGGGGTATTCCTTAGCACAGTGCCTGGTCTGGCCCCAGTACTAAATAAATACCCAATAAAGGAACAACCAGATGCCTAAGAAAGTGAATGAGGGAGAAGACAAATAGTGGTGTGTGGGTGGGAATGGAGCTGGCTGGATGTGGCAGGACTAGGCTGGGGAGGACTCTGTCAGGCTGAGAAGTGGTAGGCCCACTCTCGGAAACACACTGGAACCCCCACCCCCCTTGAATTTATACCGCATAGGACTTTGGAGATAGATTTGTTCTGTATAGAAGGGAATCAGATGATTATTCCTGATGTTTTATTTGTAAAACATACCTTAGATTCAAATATATTAACATCATGAAATAACAATCTGGCCTAAGAAAGAACTCAAGTAGCTACATCTTAAAAAAAAAAAAGTATGACATGTGCAACCCCCCAAGACATCCCCTGATAGAAGAGTGAAGGACATCATGGGGCAAGACGGGACACGGGGAGATGAGCTAAGAGCTGGAGGTGGTGACAGGGAGTGGTATTGGAGAGTTGGCAGTGGAGATCAAGAAAAGCGAATGGATTCTAGGGCTGTAGTAGAGATCGAATCCACAGGACATGGTGACTGATGGATGGAGACACGAAGGACAGGGGCGGGGGTCAAGCATAATTCATGCCTGGGCTCCTGGAGTGGATAAAGGTGTCATTTGCTGAGATGGGGGAACACAGGAGGAGCCGATGTGTTTGGGGGAAATGATAAATCTCGCTTTCAACAGGTGAGTGTGAGATCTTCATAAAGCTACTCATTGCACAGTCGGTTATGTGGGCCTGAAGCTCAGGAGAGACATTTGAGCTAGAGGCATAGATTTTAAAAAGCACCAGCTTGTAGTTGGTGAATGAAGGCATGGGAATGGGCAATGCTCCTTTGGCTATGTGTGTAGAGTGAGAGGGGGTCCAGGACGGAGGTTCGTGGAACCCCAACAGCTAAGGGGAAAGAGAACAGGAGCCCAGAATAGAGACTGATAAAGGGGTGGTCAGAGAAGCAAGAGAAAAACCAGGGAAAGGAGGCTGTGGCATTAGATGGAGCTAAGAGGTCAAATAAGAAAAGGACTTAACGGTATCCATCAGATTTAGCAACCAAAAGGTCACTGTTGACTTTGGCAGGGACAATGTGGAGTAGTTGAGCCTGGAGCTAGATTAAGTGGTTTTGAGGAGCAGCTGGGAGATGAGGCGTTAAGCCAAGTGTTTAAGATGTTAGGCTGTGAAGGGGCTATGAGAGATAAGGGAAAAGCTGAAGGGAACAGAGGAGAAGGAAAAGTTTTGTTACGACAGGACAGATATACACCTCTTTAAATGTTGTTAGGAGTGGAGCCAGCGGGCAGGACATAGAAAAGACCTAAAAGGACATATGTCAAAATGTTAACGGTGGTTATCTGTGGGCAGTGAAGTCAAGAGACCTCTGAATATTCAAAAACAGCCCCAGCGAAGTTCGACAGGGTTTTGGCATTGTCTACTTTTATTGCTACAAAATTCTCTAAAGTGTGTCCATTTACACATAGTTTTGGTGATATATTCAGGGATTTGGTGAATGGGAATGTCCTACTGCTTATGTTGCTCAGCAGAGGACCGAGTCTGAAGCATTTGTAATGATGCATCCTGGTGGTGGCCCTTTGCACACCGAGTCAGCGCTGCCTTTGTGGCCAGTAGTCTCGTAAAAATAACAGTTTAGACCAAAGAGAGGTCCTAAAAGGCACTGCCCTTTGGTCTCTGGTATTGCTGACTCTGGACGAAGCCAGCTGCTATACCTTAAGGACACTCAATTTGCCCCTTGGAGAGGCCCACATGGAGAGGAGTGGGCCCCTGGCCGATGTTCCCCATCAACACGCCAGTCATGGGATGAGCCCCTTTGGATACAGACCCTCCAGCCCTAGTCAAACCTTCAGGCACAGTCCCAGCTGACACTGGATGGAAACGTCATGGGAGACCATGAGCCAGGACTTAGAGCTGACCTATTCCCAAATGCTTGATCCACAGAAATCACGAGAAATATTAAGTGATTATTGTTTTAAGCTGCTATGTTTTGGGGTGACTCTTCATGTAAGACATGAACATAGACATAGACAACGAATGCGGGCACCTTGCACGCTTCGCTCTGGTGGCTCCGTCCACAACCATGTCCACAACTCCAGATGTGTGGCACTTAGAGATGGACATACCCATTGTGCGTGACATTCAAACAATGGACCACACATTCATACATTTCTCTCTCTCTCTCTCTCACACACACACACAAATTGATCATTGATTTATAGATGGTATTTAGTGTGTAAGTACAAATGACTCAAATACAAGTCAAGGATGTGTAGAGGCTTTCTGACGCCATAGTTTCAAGAAGTAATTTTGATGGAAGTGGACTTGAACAGTTTCAAAGTGCATAATTAATCACATTCCATTTTCATGACAACTACTAGTTAATTATGCCTGCTGGTGTGAACTTTTAGCCTGTGAGAGTACAGGTCCTCCTCGCTCCCATGGGGGAGCAAATTAGGTTAGGCTTTCATTTTTTAATAAAATGGCTGGTAATAGAAGGAAGGGGTGGGGCGAGAGGGCGGTGCCGGGAAACCCACGGACCACCTGGGAATTCACCTCCTGAGCGTATCCAGCCCCCTACCATCAGCACTCCGCGCTTCCACACCTGTTTTCCCATTGCTGGCACGGTGCCTGGCACATCATCCTGGCTCTTTGAACAGCTGTTGAACAAATAGCAGTGGAATGCATGATTCCATCTCTCCTCTCCCTGCCTCACTGTCCTTTTAGAGTTTAATTGAAACCCTGGAGAAGGGTTCAACCTGCTTCACCTCTGCAGAGGGGAACTGAGGATAGCGTGTTTCCCACAGGAATTGAAGCATTTCCCTGAGGCCAGTGTGACAGAAATCACCTCCTTGTCCCCTTCCCACCTCCTCATGCATCAGGGAAGGGAAACTGAGATATGCAATTGGGCTCCTCCTATAATTCCCTCCCCTGTCTGTGAACACAGTACCTGGCACATGGGCCAGGTATGCGGCCAATGCCTGAATGAATGAATGAATGAATGATGGAGCACCCCTGGGAAAGTAGATCAACCACAACTGTGGTGGCAGAGCCTTGGGGATGTCTGAACATCCAAGGGAAGTTCTAGTGATGAGATTCAAGGCAGATCCATTCTCATCCAGCTAGGTCCTCCTGGTTTCAGTCTGTAGATCACAGGTAGAACGGTTCCTGGGAGATTGGTTTCCGGAACAAGCGTGGCCAAGTCTCCCTCTATCCTCTGGAGGGAGGCGCATCTCCCTTAGGGCGCTTAAAGGATTTGTGCCTGGTCCTGGCCATGGTGGCCATTTCCAGAGGAAACAAAAATAATTTCCCACCCCCACACCCTTGCCACTGCAGGGCAGGAAAGCCACTTGCCAAGTCAGACAAAGACATTCCTGGCTCTCTCTGGTGCATTCTTTGAGCTCATCACCTGGACCCGATGACAAGAGTCAGGAACTGCCATCACAGGGCTCACGCCGGGGAGCTCTGAGGGCTCAGAGCAAGGATGGAGAACACGCCGCACACCAACACAGGCGGCTGTGGCCACCCGCCGTTCTTCACCCTCCATGATCATTTGTCGATCTGCCCGGAGAGGTGGATAGCTGGAGATTGGCAGGGACACTTGTCCTGGATTTAGGTAAACTGGGGACACCAGGCTGCCTGTTGCTAGAATATTTGTAGCAAGAACACTTGTTTTTGAAATTAGATACCTCATAATAACCAGCTCCTGCCTCTCCATTTATAAACGATGGAGGCAGCTGGTCCTGAAGCAGGACAAACACAACACAGGAATTAGAACAGCTGTGTGTCCGGACCAGCCCAAAGGTGACAGATGAGTTAAGCCATGCTTCTGCAGCTCTCAGGTGCCCCTTGTGGGGCACATTTTGAGCCTACAGATTTCCCTACATTCACTCCCTGCTCTATTCTATCAAAATTTTCTTTCAGCCAAGGATCTGCTGTCAGCCACGTATGCTATAGTGAGAATTCAAGCCATTAAGTCGTTTCTCTGAATGTGGGTCTAATGAGTTAAAGTCTCTTACAGAGGTGGTCCACTTTGATGAATCAAAGGCCATGTGCCCATCATGCTTAATTTAAAGGAACTCTGGTCTTGGTATGTTAGAAAAAAAAAAACACCAAAAAACACGCCAAATTGTTTTCACTCTTTTGAAGAACTTCTAAAATACACGAAGTAACTTTTTAGGCTTTCTTGTAAACTTGGGAAGTAAGGTGGATGATTATTTTTATCCTCATGTTGCAGAGAAGAAACTGAGGCAAAAAGTTTACAGGATGTGCACAAATTTCAGGATGAATGAACGAGCTGGCGCTGGTATAGTGGGAGGCCTGACTCACGACACAGGTCTTTCCGGGCACCGTACATTCCTGCATAGGCCAGACAGTGGAACACATCAACCCTCTCTAGCAGGTGTCAGTGCTTCACTCTGACTGTCACTTCACCCACACATCAGGCCCAGGGGGTAGGGGTATTGTCCTCATTTCACAGATGTAGGCATGTGGGCTCAGAGAATTGAAGTGACGCGCCGAATTTCTCACAGCCAGAAAGTGGCAGCACTGAGATTTCAATCCCAGCCTGTCTGGCTCCTGCTTTCTGCTCTTAGTGGGTCACTTAGACTCCCCAGGCCCCTCAGCATCTGAGCAGAGGGGGATGGTAATTAAACTATGGCTCCCAGGCCTCCAGCTCTGGAGGGTGGGGGGGAACGGTTGATGGGGGACTCATGGGCACCTTTCCAAGTCTCCCTGTAATTGCGGGGTTCCCATGGATATGAAGGTCTCCTGAGTTGGCTGGGGAAAAATGTACCTCTGGCTTTTTGAAGCCACATTTATCATCCTGTGAAGGCAGAAGAGGGCAAAAACAAAATATGGGAACAAGTGGTTTCCTGTGGAGAGAAGGGACTAGCCCCGCTGTGTTGTTTGTTTATACAGAATGGCAGATGGAATTCCTCGCCTGAATGCTTTGGGTGAGGGTCTCCAATACTCTGAATTCCTCCTCTGTGCCCGCACGAGACAGGGAGCCTTGTAAAATCAAGAAAGGACTTCAGTGTCTATGGCCCCACAACCTTCTCCCTGCCTCCATGCGCCTGTTAGTTAGAAAGGAAAGGTCATGGCCTCTCTAGCAAACCTCACCAGCAATTCCCTGAAACAGAATTTCTCCCAGACCATCTACTTTCATTCATTCATTCAGTTATTCATAAAATGCGTAGTATCCATTTGTACGAGGTGCCATGGTATTTACATGTATATTTATATGTACACATACATAAGATACACACACATATGTCTGTATTATCCACAAATAATAACTACCTAATATTTGATGCTACTTACGAGGTCCACAGGCACTGGTCCAAGAAATGCACATGTAACAACACATCTCATCCTCATACTATCCCTATGAGGTATTTTATTACCCCCTACTTACGGATTAGGAAAATGAGGCACAGTAAGGTCAAATATCTTGGCCAAGGCTACATCTAGGCTTGAACCTGGTCTGCCTGAAGGCAACGGAGCTCTCTTACCCATCATAGAACACCATCCCCACAGAGAGAAGAGAGCCTGACTAACAGGTGTGGATGGACAAACAGCTAGGAGTGCGGAGTATGGCAGGACCATGAGCCGGGGAGAGAAGCTGCCCCGAAGAGAGGCCAGTGGGGAGGTGGTCTATGAGCTCGGAGCTTTCCTGCGTGGAGGATCAGTGGTTGCTTCTGGGTCTCTTCATGAGAATGGAGAAACCGCACATGCAGTGGTGGTGAAGGTAGAAATGATAGTTGAATAGTTATGCTGTGGTGGGTAATTTGTCCAGCATCGTGCCATCAGATCTGCTACTGAAACCCAATCTTTTCAGGGCAACATGGGCGCTGGCTGCCGTCTGTGTTATGTCATTTAAGCCACTCAACAATTCTGTGAGGCAGCTCTCACCATTCCTGCTGTGGTCATAAGGAGACTGGGGCTCGGAGGTGTTACCTGTACCCTTTGGTGCCCCGGTTAGGATGGAGCCGGATTAGAATCCAGGTCTGCACCATCTCCCCATGTCACCCTGCTACCATTTTAAAGTTTTTCTAAAATACGCCTCAGATGTACCTTCCTTAGTAAACACTGCACAGTGCAATTTTCCCTTTTCTTGTTGACTCAAAGCCATGCCTGTGAACACAAGCCCTTGTCTGTGGCCTGGGCTCATGCACTAAGGAAGGACCGAGTAATTGGCTCGAGCCATCACCGACTTGGCCCGAACAGCTCAGCTGTTCCCTACCTCCCCAGAGATACTTTTAGAGATTATTAAGTTTTATGGGGGTGACGGAGCTTTATAGCCCTATAAATAGCTCAGTATCTTTTGTCCTTAGAGTTTTTCAGATTCCCACCCTGTGACCTTATTTGTTCTCTGTCTTCTCTTCTTGAAGCCAGGTGCTTGTGCATCCATTTCCATAACCTCCACACATCCAACCTGCATTTTCCCATTCTCTTTGGGATTGGGGTGGAACCCAATAAAGATTGCCCAAGGAGAACAAGGACTGTGCTTAGAAGTAAAATGTGGTCTGTGCCCAAGGAAGAATCGAGTGGCTAAGCTCTGAGACATTTCCTTGATTGGGTTTCCCAGGGAATTTTCTGGTTTACACCTTCCAACAACACTGTCCTAGTGGAGACAGTGGCATTTCCACAGCCTGACAGGTTTGAAAAAAGAAACTCAAGATGTACGTGACTTGCTTAAACTCATGAATTAGGGTTCAAAGTCAGGTCGTTTTAATGACCAGCTCCTTGCCATTCTCACTAGGTCAGTTTTCAGCATGTGACAATGATCAGGCACTTCGAGCTGCACACTTATGGCTTCACTGGGACAGTGACCTAAGATAGGGTTGAATTAGGGTTGGAATCAGGGCCAATAAATTTAGTGAGCTCCAAAATAACTGCCTTGGCTCAAAAGCATCTCTCTCATGGACCCTGAGGCCACTGTGTGAGACACCAATGCTCTTTAAAAGTTTTGTTTTTTTTTTTTAAGGACTCTAAGACACTAAGCTACTATAGTACATTAACATATTAGCCATAATTAATTTATCATTTGTTTGTTCATTCATTCATTCATATACCAGGTATCAAGTATCCTGGCCTTTAAGATGAAATAAATAGCTTCAACCTCATTCCATGTGTGGTGGGAACCTCTGCCCATTCTTCTCCCTTCTTTTCCCATGGAATCTGACGGGAAAGGGAGCTTGGGTTTTTCCTCCTCATCCTGAGCTCTGAGTACCAGCTTCCACTGAATTTGTTCTGAAGATGCATACCATTCTCTCTGGCTTCACTCCAGTTGTGTGACTCAGCTCCATTTCTGTGGCTTCCCACAGAAAAAATGACCCATCCATACAAGGTGTCTAGGAGGGCAGCATATTTCACTAAAGATTGAGCCTACAGTGAACAATGTTCCATCACACCCTAGAGACCACAGCTTCCAACACCAGACAGACTCTCTTGCTCTTAAAGAGTCCCCTGGCTATTTCTATTCCCTCAGATTCCTGCCATGTTTATTGGTTCTCTGCCTTCCTCTTTTTCTCCTCTGTTCCCCCCACCCCCCATTCTAGTTTATTTCTTATGTTGAGCAATTGATTCTATTTCCTCTAATCCTTATCTCCCCAGATCACATCTTCCCCTTATGTTGCACATTAATTCACTTATTTATTCAATAAGGATCAAGTAATACCCACTATGTGGCAGCATGTCAGGCACAGCTGAGGATACAAAGATGAATTTGACATGGATCCTGAGCCCACGGAGCTGATAATCTAGTAGAGGAGATAAGATAAGTACTGGATAAGCAGAACCTAAGGTCGAATGTGCAAAGAAATTGACGCACGTGGGAAGAGAGGCATGTGAGAGGTGACCAAAGGAACTGGCAAAGGAAGGCTTAGATCCTTCCAGGAGGAGGGAAAGGTCTGAAGCCTGAGGCAGGCAACCTGGATTAGGTACAACAGTCAGGAACCTAGGGAAGCTGAGGGAGTGGTAGGAAGGACCTGAGGACGTGTGGTGCAGCACTCAAAAGGGGTTGGGGCACAGGAAATCCTTGGACTGATATTTCTCCCTCCCATCCCCCACCTCCAAATCCTGACTCTCATATCAGGCTGGCTGGAGCAGGGTGAGAAACCTAGTGGGCCCCTGCCCCTGGGCAGCATGTCTTGGAGCACTTGGACTCTGATAATACCATTGTCAGGGCCAGCACCCATTCCTTTTGGGTGTGCAACTGTTAGCAGATGCTCATATCTATTTGAGTAAATGAATGAATGGATGAACAGGGCTGACAGTGACTGGTTTTGATCTGAGGTCCCATTTTTTCCCCCGTGAAAGGATGGAAATATGTGGACTGGGCTGGGGGTTACGAGATCTAGTTCAGGGCTAGCTCCCTTTTACCTTCTAGCTTGGTTAGGAGATCACTCATTCATTTATTCGCTCACTCATTCATTCGGCGGTTCAATGAATACTGAAAATATCCACTCTGTGTCTAACTCGAGGCCATGAAAGCTGAATAAGAAGTTCAAGGCTTGTGGGACAGACAGAAACAGAGCCAAATGATGAAAAAATTGCACACATTTTAGATAGTATAATTTTATAAATATCATAATGGGGTGACACTGTGAGGTTCCTCACAGAATGCTATGAGAACAGACAAGACAGAACAACAGTCTCAACTTCCCTTTGTCCAGCCTGTCTGGGTAGTCTAACTTCAAACAATATCCTTGGAAGGCACATAAAGTAGGTATGCCCTATGACACTGGGAAGATTGAACTCTACTTCATTTTAACAAATATCACTGCACCAAAGTAGAAGATGCAGGATGTATGGGTCACATTTAATGAAAAAAACCTACTCTAGGTTTTCTTTGATCCTATCCACTTAATATCCCCCTGGTGAGTTTAGGAGGAGCTCCCACCCTGATGTGGGAGGTAGGCTCCTGTCTGAACATCAGGGAGAAGATGTGATGCCTTGTGTGGGATGGAGGGGGCAGAAAGCAAGCTGAGCTCTGTTCCTGCGCACTGGCTTGAGATAATAGCACTCACTCCTTATTCTAGAACTGTACTGGGACTCAGCGTGCATTTTTACTGTGTGCATGTGCCTGTATGATGTGTATTTGCACAGACACAAAGACAGAAAAGACGTGTGCTGCAATGTATTAATCAGAACTGCCCATGGAGTTCCTGTGATGTATCAAGTGCTCTATAAATATTTCAGTCAATCCTCATCTCTTTCTTCTTCCCATTTCTTCAGGACTAGTCTAGGGGACTGGCTCCTTTCCTCTTGCATCCTTCCTCCCAGTGTTCCTGGGGTGCCGGCACTGTCCGGCCCTCTGCCCAGAACTGGGCACCAGAGTCCTCATCTGGAAGGAGCTCACAGTCTCATGGGGTCTCTTTGGTCACACTGGTGGCATCACTTCTGATCAAAGACTCAGGACCCCTAAGGAATCGTGTCAGTCATCGGGGGTCAAGATGGCAGAGTGGCCACATTGCTTCAGCTATTAAAAATGTGTACATAAGATTTAAAGTAGCCAGATCTTGGTGATAAACATCATTCTTGTTTGAAAAACCCAATGAGGGGTACCTGGGTGGCTCAGTAGTTAGGTGTCTGCCTTCAGCTCAGGTCTTGATCCCAGGGTCCTGGGATGGAGCCTTACATTGGGCTCTCTGCCCAGCGGGAAGCCTGCTTCTCCCTCTCCCACTCTCCCTGCTTGTGTTCTCTCTCTCGCTGTGTCTCTGTCAAATAAATAAGTAAAATCTTTAAAAAAAAAAAAAAGAAAAAGAAAAAGAAAGCTTTTGAAAAGCTCAGTGAAAGTTAAAAAAAAAAAAAAAAGTGACCAAGAGGCAAAAAATGGAGACCCAAATTCAGAAGACCAACCCTGAGGTATAAGCATGGATGTGAAAGGAATCAGAGTAATTATAGGCGAATGCATGTGTACCTTTTTTTTTTTTTTCTGAAAAGCTAGAAGAAATGTTGAAGCAAAAATAAGCACAATGAGAGGAAAAAACTTGAATGGGTCAATACCATAAATTCATATATAAAATCTGAAAAATTTAGTATGAAATAAAAAATTAAATAATCTAACCTGTGAATAGAGAACTGACATATTCTTACATATATGGGGTAAACGCTTTGAGTCAAAGTGTATTACTCCTGTAATACAAGGCAAATATTTAATATATGTTTCTACTTCTATATTCATCATTAACATGATCAGATCAGTAGAGGCTGACAAGGCATTCAGTAGAATTCAGAGGCCTTCCCTAATAAAAGTCCTAAGAAGAGAAGGAAATAGCTAAATATGATAACTACTATTTATCCCAATCCCAAAGCAAACATTACAAATGGTGATACCTTAAGAACATTTCCACTTAAATCAGAAATGAGGCAGAAGTGTGCATTATCCCTACTACCATTCAACAGTGTTTTGGGGGTTCTAATGGGTGCAGGAAGATAAGAAAGGGGCATTGTGGGGAGCACTGTGTAATGTAGAAAACTGCCAAATCAATAGCTGAAACTAATAGAACACTATGTTAACCATATTTTTAAAAAGACAAGAAAGTGAAATAATTTATATACAGTTTTGGGAAAAAGATTAAATTGCCCATTTTGATGATGCTATAATTACATCTAGAAAACCCAAGTACTCTACGGTTAAGGAAAAAGAAGACAGAATTAATAAGGAAATTTGGCACTTGGTACTGAGATAACTATTTTCTTTTGAGGTATAGCTTTTTTCCTACATGAATAGACTAACCATACACAGAAATGGAAAGTAACTCATTCATAACAGCATCCAAGCTATAATAAACTTAGGAAACAATTTAATAAGACAGGTAGCAAGAATTATATGAAAAAAAAAAAAAACCATAACATCTTATTAAAAGTCCTAAATAAGAGCTGAACAAATGGAACAACATCCTGTATTCTTGGATGGAAAACTTAATATAATAAGCATGTAATACAATTCTAATTAGAATTTCAGTGGCTCCTCTGTCTTCTGGAAAACAATCCTAGAGGGCCTTACAAGATATTAAAACACAACACAAAGACTCTGCAATCAAAGCCAACATAGTATTGGCATAGGAATAAGTGTCTATAACATGAAACAACACCAACAAAAAAGTACCAGGAGGGTCACAGTTTAGTGACTGTAATACATGACAAAGGTGATATTTTATTTCAGTTGAAAATGAATGTTTCTTTTTATTTATTTATTTATTTTTAAACGATTTTTATTTATTTATTTGATAGAGATCACAAGTAGGCAGAGAGGCAGGCAGAGAGAGAGGAAGAAGCAGGCTCCTCGCTGAGCAGAGAGCCCGATGTGGGGCTCAATCCCAGGACCCTGAGATCATGACCTGAGCTGAAGGCAGAGGCTTAAACCACTGAGCCATCCAGGCACCCGAAAATGAAAGTTTCTTTAACAAAAGATGATGGCATCACTAGCCATCCATGTGAAAGAAAATCAAATTGAATCCTTACCTTATGCTGTTCTTAAAAAGAAATTCAAGATCAATTAAAGGTCTAAATATAAAAAATAAAGCAAAAAAAACTTGAAATCTAGGAAAGCATGTATATCATTTAGGAAATAACAATACCTTTTAAAGTAAGATAGTAAGTCTGAAAGCTATACATCAAAAGATATGAAATGCTACACTAAACTTGAAATTAATGTATGATATCATAAACAAGATCAGAAAGCAAATGTTCAAGTTGAGGGGGGTTGATGACAAAGGATTAAAATCTCTAATAGAAAATTCTTATCAGTTCAACAAAGAAACATCTCAATGGCAACAGAAAAGCAACTCCAAATAGGCAAATAGAAGAACAAGTCAAGTTGATGGACATATGAAAACATAGTATCAATACTAGTCTAGAAAATGCAACATAAAGTAACAGTGAAACATCACTGAGGAGTAGAATTGAGAGATGGTGGGCATTTTTACTCATCCCCTGCCAAGGGAAATGTAGATTGATCGGGCAACACCGATTCTAAGTAAAAACACACCTATCTTCTGACTCAGCAATCTCAGAGCTGGGTGTGCATCTCACAGGAGTAAAAGTATTGGAATGTCAGACTAGCTGTGGGATGATATTAATTTGCCGCCTGGGCCACAAGGTAGCACACTTATGTGAATGCTGTCCTTGGAGGAGTGCATGACACACCGTCATTGGCTGAGACACGTGTGTAGTGGCCTAATACCAAAAATTGGGCCACAGTTTCTTGAAGGACAGAGGGCTGGGTTAATAGGATATTTACATACCACGGAATGTTGGGCTGTCATTAAGTAGAATGGCTTGGATTTGTACTAACAGAGTCAGGGGGGTTGCCAGGGTGTATCATGGAAAAGGCAAGGTACAGAGATAATGTCTATACAGCAAAGTCCCAGGGTTTATGAAATGAGCCATGTTCCAAATGCCCTCATGTTTGAATGAACGTGAAACAAGGTAACATAGAGGGCACAGCAAGGACGGAGAATGGGGAGGTGAGCTCAACCAAACCAGATCACACCAGACTCAACCAGAGAAGACCAAATCAAACCAGACCAGACAAGATCAGAACAGGTCGGATCAGACTAAACCAAACCAAACCAAACCAATCAGACCAGACCAGACCGAATAAGCCCAGTCGAATCATACCAAAACAGATCAGGCTAAACCTATCCAGTCCATACCAGACCAAACCAGACTAAACCCAACCAAACCAGTCAACTGCAGACCAGACCAGACTAAAACAGATGAGACCAGACCAAACTGAACCAAACCTGACCAGAAACAGCCTGGCAAAGTGATTAAACAGCATGAGGGATGCCCCATTTATGTTAGCTGTGTGTTCACGTGCAGACGCATATAACAAATAAAATGATAGTCGCCATTTGGTGGTGACAGCTGAGTGTGTGGGGCCTCAGGCAATATTTACTTCCCTTGTAATGTTCCTTGTTTTGTGTTGTCTGATTTAAAAAAAATGATAGAGTATATATTATTTACGGAATTAGAAAAAAATAAAGAAAACTTGTCCAAGCTTTTTGAAGAAAGGAAATAGCAGGGGAACAGAAACCTGTCTATTCTGCAGTTCAGCAATATGCTCTCCTCAGTGGCCCTTCCTACTTGGGAAGTTGCATCCACCCCAGGACCCCCTCCAGGACACAGCAGTAGGCGCCCTGACAGCTAAGACCCTGAGAAGCCAAATTGATGCAGATGATGCCACATCACAGGGCATCATCTGCATCAATTTGGCTTCTGCTCTGGGCCCCCTCCCAAGAATTTTGGAAGCAGGGGAGAGAGCGGAGCCTGCAGGAAGTGGAGAGAGCGCCCAGGTCCCTTTCCAGGGCAGGAAAGCAAGCCCTGCCACGGGCCGCCCAGAAACAACAAGGAAAGTTTATCATGGCACAGGGCTGAGTCATACCAATGGGCAAGAAGGATCTCTCCTTATGCTGGTGTGAATCCCCAGGCTTTCCTCTCCGCAGCTCCCAATCTGATCTGAAGCATGTGGCTTTCCAAGGATTGAGAAGAGAGGAGGCTCATCAATTTTCATTGCTTAATGTGGAAAACACCAGCCAGACTCTCATCTGAATCTCCAGGGCCAGGCCTCTGGTGGGGTTTTCTATAATACCCTACCCATTCTAACCAGGGGCCAACCGCATCCTTAGCCCTCTTTCTCCCCACTAGGGCTGATGCAGGAAGGGAAAGGGTCCCAAGGCCACAGCTCAACACCTCATCTCTTTTTTCATATAAAGTTTGGGTTTCTGTGAGCTTTCTTTGTTTTTGCCTTTGCCACCTTTTTCTGTTCCTGATGCCAGGAGTTAGGACTAATGGCTGAAATGTAAAAACAGGGAAAAATTGCAAAGGCAGACAGACACAAGAACTAGGCCTGGGGAATGTCTTTTTAAATCTTTTCCTTAAGCACCGTTCTCAGCTTTGGGACGCACCGACAAAGTCGCCGGCAGGACCTTGCACTACATGGTTGCTCAGTGAAATACTAAAGGAAGGCCTTGTGTCTTCCCCCCTGCTATGTGCGTGAGATGCCAAGCAGGAACCCACCTGTCCCGGTCAGCCGGTCAAGGTCACCCGTCAGCATGCGCCTGTTTAGCAGATTAACTCACAGAATTGGCCATCTGGGGATGCCTTTGGCTCTGATGCAATGAGACAAGGGCCGGTTTGCTTTGAGGCCTGGGGCAGTAGGCAGGGGGGAAGCCAAGAGGGCTGGTAAGTCCGAAGTTGCCCTGCTACAGAGGAAGGAGGAAGGGAAAGGGTGGAGAAAGGGGAAGAAAACCATTTGAGAAAGCCTCAGGGACGTCAAAGAAAGCCAGTGATAAGAAAGCCAGCAACAATACCATAATCACCACTGGGTAAATGCTTACTAAGAACTTTGGAGGAAAACAATTTCCTGTTGCTCTGCAGAGGATGTTTGTGGGGTTGCTTTTTATTTGACTTTTTAGTCCCCAGGCCCAGGAAGGGATCACCAGTGCTGCACGCCCTGAGCTCTGGTTCTGGGCTGCCATGCCTAGGCGGGCTGTGTCTTTCAGTAGGAGATCAGGGTCCTGGCTGAAGCAGGAGGGTCCCTTCACACCTAACAAGGCAGCTGGGCAGGGGTAAGACTTTAGGGAAGACTTTAGGGAGGGCTGGAGCAGCAGAGGGATGAGCTATTACAAAACCAGAAAAGGGGGCTGAGCCTGAGCCCCAAGCCCTGGGCCAGGCCCTTTCCACACAGCTCTGAGCCGGCCTGGGGAAATGAGTTCATTGCTGGCTCCTGCCCAGGTCTGATCAGTCTAGGATCAGGGTGGGTTCAGGATACCGTCTGATTTCCTGCTCTGGGCATTCCTGCCCACCCCTGCCCTCAAACGGCCCCCTAGCAGGGCTGCCTGGCCCATAACCCTGCAGGTGGTCTGGTCCACGGGCTCCAAGTATTCTGGGATCCCAAGGGAGAGGGCACTTCCCCCAGACCCCAACCTTCAGATCTTGTCTTCGTGACCCAGGGTAAGCTGTTTCTGGCTAGGGCCTGACATCCATCCCCTTCCTGTCTCTGCAGCACTTGGCAGGGTGTCTCCTACACAGGTGGGTTCTCAGGGAAGTTTCGAGAACAGCTTTGCTGTCAGACCGGGAGACAAATCCTGCCTCTGCCTCTAACCAGCCATATGACTGTGGGCCAAAGCATTCTCTGAGTCTCGGTATCCTCATCTGTAAACTGGTGGTAAGTATTTGGCAGCGGGGGTGTGGGGGCAGTTGTGTGGATTAAATTAAAGAACATGTGGGGTGCTTATAACTCCACTTCAGGAAGCTACAGCCTGCCCACCACGTCTGGAAATGGGCTCTATTAGTTTGTCAAGGTTGGTAGTGCTGTATTCATAGAACATTCACCGCTGGTTGCCCACGCTGTCGGAAGCCCTCATTCCTCTGTCTATCCATCTGTAGCAGTAGCCAGGTAGGTACACGAACGCTTGCTGCCTCCTGGCACCCAGCTTTCCTTGGTTGTCTTTCCTCAAGCTACCACAGCCAGCCCATGTGTCCACTTCTAGCAAGGGCTGCCTCCCAGATCTGGCTTTGGTGACCACGGAATGTGCTCAGAGATAAGCCAAGCTAGGGGGGACACTGCCAGGAAAAGCCAGTTCAGACCATCAGTTGTTTAGTGGGGGCTGGGCACTGTGTTTACCAGGGACCAATGAAGCATCTATTATGGACATGCTGCCTTGAGACCCCAGGAATCGACATGGGTACCCAGCTGTTGTCTGTCTGCTACATACAGAGGTTTTGAATGTATCAGGCAAGTGGGATCACAGGAGCATCAGGCAAGTGGGCAGACTGTTAGTGTCTGCTAGATCATCAATTTGATCACCCTACAAATGTTTACTGAGCACCTACTATGATTAGGATAATAGGCTCTAAGGGGTCGCACAGACACAGAATCTAACAGATGGTCCCTATCCTCTGGATGCGTAATGCCTGTTTGCAGGGACAGGAGAAGGTGTCCAGAGAGTGTAAGGTGGAGAAACTGGCCAGAGGAAGGGGTCACCCAGACCTGGGGAATTTAGGTCTCCTAAAGCTCCACAGGGGAGGTGCCTAGGTCCGATTTAATTCTTCATTCTCAGATGGAAACATTTGAGAGGACAGTGGTGGCAGGAGTTGGTGCTGATTATCTGAAAATAATCTCCTTATTTTGGGCTTCTAGAGCAGGGGTTGGCTAACTTCTTCTATAAAGGGTGATACAGTAAATACAGTCTTTCTTCTAACTCCGCCTCCTCAGCCTCCTCCTTCTTTTTACAACTCTTTGAACGTGTAAAAACCATTCTTAGCTCCCCAGTCATGCAAACACGGGCCAAGGGCTGGATGCGTAGTAGTTTGCCAACCCCTGTTCCAGAGAATTGCCAGAAGCTTGATATCACTACAAGCAACAACAATAACCCAGCCCCTGGTTTAGTGTGCAAGCACTGTGCTATGCCCTTGACCTAAATTGTCCTAAGTCATTCTCTCAACATCCCAGCAAGTGAGGTACTATTATTATGCCTTTTGTAGGTGAGGAACTGAGGCTCAGAGAGGGGAAGTAATTTCTCGAGGGCACCCAGCTAGGAAGTGCAGAGGCAGGATTTGAATCCAGGTCTATCTGATTCAAGCAGCCCCCCTCAGCCACCGTACACACCTGGCTAGGCTGGAAGGTAGGGCTGGGGTAGGACTTTTCCCTCTGATGACTTCAGGGGACAACCATGTGACTAAGGACTGAAAAAAATGCAGGTAGGGCAGTCTACCACTGAGAAGAGAGGTGTATAAGAACCACCATTCCTGGACACCCACGTCCTTTCACATCTGGAAACCTTCATTTGACCATCCTTGAAATGGATGTACAGGCGTGACACCTCTTTCCCCACCCCCACCCCTTTCTTCAGCCATGAAGCTACCTCTTCTCAGGCGCTTTTAGTCAGTAACTCCTGGGACATTGTAATTTTTTTTCTGGGACGTTATTTTAACGAGTCTGGACTCCTGCTTTCATTCAGTATACACACAAGCCTATTCCAACAAAAGTCTGATAGGTGTGAAAGGTAGCATGTGATCGCTCTTTCCTCAGAAAGAGTGGGAATATAGCTACCAGCTCTGAGAACACACTGTACAAAATTTCGACTTCATTATTTTCGTTGCCATTGAGCAAATTCAGAGAGGAAATTAAAACACAGATAAGAAAATAAATACATTTGTTACTTCCTAGAATGAATTACTTTGTAATTAAAAAAAAGAAAAACCCTATAAATGAAAACACATACACTCACACATGTCTCAGGCACAGCATGAAAGGAAGGGGTAATTTCTGGATTGTTTTTCCCAGGGCAGGCCCTGTCTCAGTAGAGACCTGCAGGCTCAGCCTCCAGCCCGTCAAGAGTAAACAGACCGCGAGGGATAATGTTGACCACTTCTTAGCACAGAACAAGGAACCTACCAATGTTGGCTATTGTTATTATGTCCACAGATACACTCAGTTGGAATGAACCAAAATCATGAGCAGTTGCTGGGGTCTTCCTCCTCAGGGATGGTGCAAGCAGCTGCCTTGGGACCCCGAGTCCTGGCTCCAGAGGTGGAAACCAAGTGCAGGGACAAGAGAAATGCCACCAAGCTCACACAATGGGGAAAACTCATTTTGAAAAACAAGAAACAGACCAAGAAAGCTGTTACCCATGCATGGCGAGGCTGTTCCTCTCTCAGGTCCGACAAACCAGTAGTTTGGAGGTTCCTTGGGGTAAGCCCAACTAGCCGTTCTCACAGAATGTTCCACAGACCCTGGGGCAGTCCCTGAGATTCTTTCCTTCGAGGATCAGAGAGGCCCAAGGTATTTTCGTAACAGCACGGTGGCTGGTTATTCTGTTATTTGCACCGCCCCGCCTCCCCCGTGCAAAGGCAAAGGTGGGTATGAAGTGGCTGCCCCCTAGCCTGACCCAAGCCTGTGCCCCAAGTGGACACACCAGTCATTCTGTGCTGCTGTGCACTCACTCACTGGAAAAAAAAAAAAAGAAAGGAAAAGCCAGTTGCAGTTATGAATGTCCCAGTGAAGTAGTAAAATTATGAATTATATTATGTCTCACCCCCTAAGCAGATGTCTTTGTACCGTCTGTGTGGTGAAATGGGGAAGGGGCACCCAGGAAGCTCACCTGCCGCTCCCCGAGGTACAATGGGCCTCTCGGGGAGAAGCACTCCCAGGTTAAACTAGCTGTTTTGAGGGACGCCACTTTTACTGTGCAGAATGACGGGTCTACAAACTCTGGTCTTTACACTTGTATTTGGCAGACAACTTCCTGAAAATGGGTGGAATGGATTTTCATTATTGACCAAAACAGAGCCACGGGAACTGAATTTATCCCCTTACCTAATACAACTTGGGGAAAAAAAAAAAAGCCAGACAAAACATAGGAAACGATGGTCTTCATATACTGGACAATAACAGGCAATTCAGGATAGTGACCCTTGGAGAAGGTCACAAAATGAGGTGTTCCAGTTTGCTGTCTGGAGCGGGTCCAGGCCGCCATGTGGGGAGGGCTCCCAAACAGAGCCAGCAGTCTCCTGGAGTTGAGAAAACAGAGCTGAAGATTCAGAGCACAGAGCAGAGGAGAGGAGAGGGCCGCCCATAGAGAGAGTTCCAGAAGGTTGCAGGGGTTTCTTCTTCAGCTAAGCACTACACTAGCCAGGAAACCCTATGCAGATCTCCACCCCCAGTAAAGGGATTAAAGGCAGGATGGGGGACTATAGGTAGATGAAGTTTCTAGGGGCGCTTGGAGCCCCCTGAAGGGACTCTGTGTGTTTTCATCCTTCACCCCCACACTTCTAACCTCTCAGGACACAAATTAACTGACAGGGCTGAGGCTCAGGAATGAGGGGAGAGGGTTTGCTGGGGATGCAGGCCTCCGTCTGCTTCTTACACCGCAAAGATCTGCGTCAACGGGAGTGTTCTGGAAGTCACCCTGGGTCGTTCTCACTTGGAGCCAGAGGGGTACGGATTGACCAGGAGGCCAACAGGGCTTCAGCTGTAGGGTCCCTCACCCACAAGTCCCCAGAGTGGCCTGGCCCATATGCTCCCCTGTCATGCTATTGTCAAGTGTATAGCACAATTATTTTATATTATTTTTCTTCAAAGGGACCCCCCAAATGATATAAGCTTCAGGGTTCCCAAAGTCTAGATCTTCCTCTGGTAAGGAGGTCTCCCACCTAGCTCTCCACCTAGGGACGCTGGGTAACCACACTCTTTCTATAACACAATCCGTCCTGTTGAAAAAGCAGCTCCTTTTCATTCATTCGTGGATTTAACAAATGTGCTCTGAATCCGGCCCCGTGCCTGTCCTGTGCC
The DNA here is from genome assembly GCF_011764305.1 of Mustela putorius furo. Classification (NCBI taxonomy): domain Eukaryota; kingdom Metazoa; phylum Chordata; class Mammalia; order Carnivora; family Mustelidae; genus Mustela; species Mustela putorius. The sequence continues at coordinate 6,777,058 of NW_025422045.1, read as the reverse complement.
AGCTCCCAATGCAGGGCTGAGCAGGAGAGTCATGGCCCCTGTCTTTGTGGAGAAGGCAGAGTAACAGGGGAGAAGGGAGTGAAGTAATCACCCAAATAGGAATAGAAGTGAACAGGGGGTACATGCAAAGAAGGAGGGGCATGGGCGCCATGAACAGGGACATTGGGACTTCGAGACTCTTCTGGAGGGTGATGTCAGGTGCACTTCCCTGGAGAAGTGATGTTTAAATGGAACTAGAGACAAGAGCATGAGCTGGTCAGGCGATAGGTGATGCTGGGAGGGGGACTTCCAGGTAGAATAAGCCCCGTGTGGCAAAGGCTGGGAGAGCCTGGTCAGTCTGAGGAGCAGAGGAAGGCTCACGTGGGTGCCAGAACATGGTGAGGGTGGAGGATGAGGCTGAGACGCCAAGCAGGGGCCCATCCTGCAGTCTGCTACCAACCGGTATTAAGGATTTTGACTTCTCAAGAATTTCTTTTTAGAAATAAATCCAGGGCCGGGATCAGACTTCGTTGGCAGGGTTTCAGCCCAAATCATAGGCCCCCTTTTACGACTCTTTGTAATTCTGCTCACATCAAAGTCAAAATTGTTTGCATCTGGATGGCCACTCTCTCCAGGCCAAATTACAGTCACTGCTCTCAGAAGGACTGATGGCAGCTCACCGCTTCCCCGCAAAGCACCCAACTTGGGGCGGAGGCCCAGCCTGCAAGGAGAGTCAGAGGGAGCCAGGGACGGGGATGGCTGCGGGCTCACCAGTGTTGGCTGCAGACATCATCTGAGCGCCCACTCCTAGGGGAAGCTGCCGGGGGTCTGTCCTTGTCAGGGAAATGCTGTCACTCAGAGTGAATTGCCCAGAAGCCTCACGCTACAATGTTGGCTGTGGGTGACTCTACTCACTCCCGCCCACCCAGGTCACGCCTGCCCTTAAGCCATTTCCTGGGACCCCACAAAACCTCCATCAGCTTCCAGGGCCTGGATGGCTCACTCTCAGAGTCACCCCTTAGAGAAGTATATCCTGTGTTGTGCAACTAGGCTAAGACGTGGTCCTGGGGGATCTGCTTTGGCAAGGATGGTGTAGTGAGATCCAGGACTTAGCTAGTGCCTGCCTTTCAGTGCTAGGCACCGTGTTGCTGGGCATTTATAACTAGGACATTAGTTCAGTCCTTGCCTGGCCCTGGGAGCTATCTGTCCCCCATCAACTGGGGATTCTCAGTCTGAGCTTTGGCTTTCCTTCACAAAGTGTTGCATTCAGAAATAACACCGGTCCGACATACAAATTTAACCAAAGAGCTGTTTAAATTATTCCCACCATCTCTTGAGAAACATCTAAGAGGATCATACATCCGTGAAGCATCATAAAATACTGACAGCTGTGTGCTTATATCTGTGTGCCCCTGCCCTCTCATCAGAGCAGGACGGCTGGGCCAAGATCTCTCCGCACCCCTGGAAGTCCCCCCAAACTCTGGGGAACTTTCCTCTCATCCTCCCCTCTCTCTCCCCTTTTAGAATAGTTCTGGCTCCTCCTACAAAGAGTCCAAGAGTCGGTGTAGCTTTCCCTGTCCATTGAATTCCGCAGGCACAGCTCCCACCTCCTTCCAAAGGTCTCTGACCCCAAAGCCACACAATTAAGATTTGTGAAGCCTCTGCTGTTTGGGAGGAGGGAGGAGGGGGAAACGGCCTGGGTCTGGTAACCCTAGAATCCTTACCCGGCCCATGGCATACTTATTCCATGTACCTCTTGGAGTCCAGCTCTGGTGTCCATGTCACCCCTGCAGGGCAGGAGGGGATGGAGCCTTGCCACCTGGGGAGAGGGCTGGGTGGCAGCCGGTGCAACCTTCCTTTCATCAAAGTGTGCAGCCTGCCTGCAGTTTACCATAGACAAATGGCCCCCTCTGTGAGGCCTTTGCAGAGAGTCAAGAGGGTCAGTCAAGATAAAAAAGGACAGAAGAGTCCAGATCACCAGTTCTTTCTCCACTGGGAATGAGAAGAGTCAGCCAAAGTCCTTCCGCAGTCGACACACAGGAGGGCAGCCACCGTTCCGTGTATCTCCAATCCTGCTCTCATTGCCCATCTTCCTCTCAGTCTGATAACCCCTCTGTGTCAGGGGTTTCTTGGGACTGTGGTTCAATTTCTTTCTTTCCTACACCCTGCCCTGCTTAAAAATATCCCTCGATCTCATAATCAATGTCTGCACGTTAGACTCATCTGGGAAACTTGCACATAAAGGGTCCCCCAGGGACCAGACCAACTAAATAAAAAATCTCTGGGGTACGGCTGGGGCATCAGCAATTGTTAACAGCTCTTCTCAGAGAGATCCGGTGTGAGACCCAGAAGCAGTTAGGGTTGGAGTCTCCTTATCATGCATCAGGGGTCCAGGCCCTTGGGCACACCTAGGAGCTGGGGACCCAGCCTCTGGTCATGGGGTGGGGCTGTGCTCCTTGCTCAAAGAAGTCACTGGCTGTGGCACGGATGGGAGCTGTAGGGCTTCACCACCTGGAAAGCAGTGTTGAAAGCCGGGAGAACCCAGGAGTTTTCTCTCCCCCAGGCCTTTTTGCCCTCAGCATCCCACTGCCTCCAGAAGGCCGGAGAACAGAGAATGAAACAAAGAGACTTGACATCCGAATTGGCAAGGGAGAAGTACAATTTACACTATTTGCAGATGACTCGATGCTGTATATAGAAAACCCAAAGGGCTCCACGAAAAAGCTCTTGGAACTGATCAGTGAATTCAACAAAGTTTCAGGATACAATATCAATATACAGAAATCCTTTGCCTTTCTATACACCGTACACATATGAGTGTGTACATCATACACAGTGAGATAACAGAAAGAGAAGATAAGAAAACAATCCCATTTACAAGTGCACCAAAAATAATAAAATGCCTAGGAATAAACTTAAGCAAGGTGGAAGACTATAAATTGAAACCTATAAAGCACTGATGATAGAAATTGAAGATGACCCAAACACACGGGAAGACAGTCCATGCTCATGGATTGGGAGAACCAATATTGTTAAAATGTCCACATTACCCAAGGCAATCTACACATTTAATACAATCACAATCAAAATACCAACAGCATTTTTCACAGCACTAGAACAAATAATCCTAAAATTTATATGGACCCACAAAAGAGCCTGCATAGCCAAAGCAATCTTGAAAAAGAACTGGAGGCATCACAGTCCCAAATTTCAAGATATTCACAAATCCACAGTAATCAAAACAGTATGATACTTTCTCAAAAATAGACTCATAGATCAAGGGAAGAGAATATAAAGCCCGGTAATAAACCCACAATTATATGGTTAATTAATCTCTGACAAGGTTGCCAAGGGTATGCCCTGGGAAAAAGTCTCTTCAAAAAATGGTGCTGGGAAAACTGGACAGCTACATGCAAAAGAATGAAACTGGACCACTTTCTTACACCATACACAAAAACCAGCTCAAAATGGATTAACGACCTAAATGTGAGACAGGAAACCATAAAAAAAAAAATCCTACAAGAGAGCATGTGCAGTAATTTCTCTGACTTTAGCCATAGCAACATTTTTTCAGATATTCCCCAAGGCAAGGGAAACAAAAGCCAGATAAACTAGGGATTACACCAGAGTTAAAAGCTTATGCAAAAGAAACAATAAAAGCTTATGCAAAAGAAAGCAAAGTTAAAAGCTTATGCAAAAGAAACAATCAATAAAACTAAAAGGCAGCCTACTGAATGGGAGAAGATATTTGCAAATGATGTATCTGATAAGGGGTTAGTATCCAAAACATATAAAGGATTTATACAACTCAACACCAAAAAACCCCAAATAACCCAACTTAAAAATGGGCAGAAGACATAACAGACGTTTCTCTAAAGAAGACATCCAGATGGCCACCAGACCCATGAAAAGATGCTCCACATCACTCATCATCAGGGAAATGCAAATCAAAGCCACAAGGAGACATCACCTCACAAGGGTCAGATGGCTAAGATGAAAAAGACAAGAAATAACAAGTGTTGCTTGTTAGCAACCCAAGGAGGAACTCTTCACATCCTCCCAAGTGGGAACCCTCCCTCCCACTGCGGTGGGAATGCAAACTGGTGCGGCCGCGGTGGAAAACGGAGGATGGAAAATGGAAGATCTTCAAAAAAATTAAAAACAGAAGCACCATAATTCCAATACTGGGTATTTATGCAAAGAATATAAAAACACTAATTAGAAAGATATATCTACCCCTATGTCTCTGGCACCATTGTTTACTATAGTCAAATTATGGAAGAAACCATAGATGAATGGATAAAGATATGTGTTGCGCACGCGCACACACACACACACACACACACACACACACAGAAATATTATTCAGCCAGAAAAAAGAATGAAATCTTGCCGTTTGCAACAACACAGATAGATCTAGAGAGTATTATGCTAAGTGAAATAAGTCCATCAGAGAAAGACAAATAACACATCATTTCACTCATATGTGGAATTCGAGAAACAAAACCGACCAGCAAAGAAAAAAGAGATAAACAAAACAGACTCTGAAATCCAGAGAAGGAACTGGTGGGGAGGTGGGTGGAGGGATGGGTGAAATTCGGAAGGGGATTAAGAGTACACTTCTCAGCATGAGCACTGATTAAACTGTTGAATTTATTGTCTTAAACAATAATTGTTGAATCACTGTACTAAACACCTGAAACTAATACACCACTGTGTGTTAATTGTACCAGAATTTTAAAAAAGAAAAAAAAAGAAAGAAAGAAAAGAAACAACCCACAGAAAAATCAGAGAGGCCCGAGGGTGGAGGCTTAACTCCACCCTATCTCTAACTTTCCCAGGGAGCATTTCTGCAGCTCTGAGCTGGGTTCCCAATCCCAAGGAAGTTTTGGCAACTTATTAACCCCTATTAAATAGCCAGTCATTAATCTCAATTAACCTGATTGCTTAATTAAGCAGTGGCAAAAAAAAAGAAAAAGAGGAAGCCCTCAAAATGAAAATTGCTCCTGGCACACAGACAGGCTGTGTGGTCTTAGGGACCAGGCATCAGTTGGGAGGTCCGAGTTCTATCTGTCCATTTGCCGAGACCCAGAGACCCATGTCAGGCACAGGCGTTCTCATTGTTAAACCACGGGTTGATGAATGGGCTGTTCCTGTTACCAGAGCATTTGCTATGTAGGTGGGCAATTTTCAGAGAACTGGACAAAAATAAAAAACAAGTAAATAAATTCCAACTTAAAATCATACCAAACAGCCCATCATTTCCCTTTGCCATGAATTGCATTTCAGACTGTCCTGTCATTAGTATTGCATTATGGATATTGATCAAAACCATACAGCTCTATGATCATAACAGACAATCAATAGTTATTAAATAAACAAAAATGTTTCTAAGATCCTGAGCTGGGTGGGGTATCAGTGGTTTCCTTTGATTGTTGCTTGGTATTAATGCATGTTCCCTAGAGCAAGTTTGAAATAGAAAAACTCAAGGAAGTCAACTTGAGGTCATCATTATGAACAGTTTAGTACACACATTTCTAGGTTTCCTTTTGTCTGTACATATACACACTTTCAAAGATAAAATCTGACATGGGGCAGTTGGCCTGGATGACTTTGAGCCTTCGCAGGAGACTGTTGGTGGCCTGCCCAGATCCCCTAGACCGTGGAAGGACACAACCCCAGCTGCTATCAGTGTTGGATGCTGATGGCTCACAGTTGTATACTTCTGTGGACACTTGCCCTTGACCAAATGGGAGCCACCAACCCTGGAAATGCTTGGCCATAGTGGGAGGTTCTATCTTTTTCACTGTAGCCGCCATGGTCAACGACTGACAGTTGCTGGTGCAAAACCCCAGCTCCCCAGGCTCAGGAATACCTCTTTGGTGTCACTTGTGTTCCAGAGCTTCCCTGAGGACCAGGATGAGGTTAGAGTTCATCTGAACCACCTCTGTGCTTAGCTTCTTCCCCAGTCTCATCCTACACTGTCTCACAAGTTTCTCTAGAGAGCACTTTTAGAGGAATCACTGGCTCAGGCTCTGTTTCTAGAGAACATGGCCTCTGACAGTCCCTTTCAGCTCCAGCTGTCTGGGACTAAAGCATGAGTCTAGAGCCTCGCCACTCAAAGTGTTGTCCGTGGACCGGTGCCTTAGCATTATCTGAGATCTCGTTAGCACTGCTGAGTCTTGGGCCTCATGCCAGACCTGGTTGAATCTGCATGTGTAATTTAACAAGCTCCCAAGGAGATGTGTACATTCATTGCAGTCTGAGAGGGCTGTCCTGGATTAGTAGCACTAAGCAAGAAGAAGAGAGCTCTGAATGGGGCACAGTGGGGAGTGGGGTTCCTCGGTGCTCCAACCCCCACTGGAGCCTGCAAACTTGGATGGAGAGGGAAGACTGTGCTGGGAGTTGAAGTCTTTGAGCTGTATCCCTGCACACAGGCTAAAGGGTACCCTTTGGAGGAGACCAGGATAGCGGGAACACTAAAACCCTACCAGGAAGGGTGAGTGGCTTCTGCCTGGGGAAGGCCTGGGTGTGTCCTGGGCAGTTTGTAATCTCTCCCCACCAATTTGCAGGAAGGCCAAGGGTGAGTCTTGCTCTCTGAGCTTCCTTCATGACATATAGAACGTAAGGGATCTGGACACATTGATTTCTAAGATGGCCTACAGACTGCACCCAACATGGGCCTGAGAAGAAAACCAACCTGGCCACGGTAACTGCAGTTGCAGGCCTCAGGCAAAGATGTTGGAGACGTTCATTGAGAGAGGCCATTGTCAGGATAATGGGACCTACAGAGCAAAATTAGGGCCTTCTAATAAATCCCATTTTACAGCATCAAGTTTTTTACAAAAGGAAGGGAGGAAGTAGGGGAGAAGGGGAGGGGGAAGGAGGGGAGGGGGGAAGGGGGGAGGAGGAAAGGGGAAGGGAGGGATGAAGGGGAAAAGGGGACAAGGGCGGGAGATGGGAAGGAAGGAGAAACCACAGAGTCGGTACACTCTAGAAGGTACATACATAACGAAATCCAGGAAATAGTAGAGTGGGCAGCAACTCTCTCAGCTTGTGGGATCAAATGGCAGGGACAGAATGGGCCTGCTATCAAAGAAGATTCCATGCCAAGTCACATTGCCTCCTGCACAGCTGTGTGCCTCCCAGAACCTGCATCAAGTTTGGAGGTCAGTCGCATACCCGGGAGCCACATCCATCTGGTCCACTTCCAGATGCTGAACGAATAGGGCTCTTTCTGGAAGAACAAGCTAGTGAGGCTGGCTTCGTACACCCCTCAGTCACATGCCTTTCTCTGGAATTTCCTTCCTTGCCTTGGATGCCCAGGGCTGCTTATTTTGCAATGCGGAGCCTGATCAAGTCTAACCCCCTTTAGACATAGCCTATGTTCTATACTTTTCCCAACTTTTAGGTTAGTTTCCTCTTATGACATCCAATCTGGGAGCCACTACTCACATGTGGCTGTTTAAATTTTAAATTTTGATTAATTCAAATTCAATAAAAGTATGATTCCTCAGTTGCACTAACCACATTCTCAGTGCTCAACAGCCATGTATGGCTAATGGCCACCATACTGGACCGCACAGATTAAGAACCTTCCCATCATCACCAAAAGGTTCTCTTGGATAACGCCGCTCTAAACTGCTCCTGAGCTTTATTTACTTGGCAGTAGATCTGGCCAGGACGTGAGCAGGTAGGAATGGGAAGTATTCAGAATGCCTTCCCTCTTCTCTCTCCAGATCTCTGCTCCTTTGGTAAGTCTACATCTCACTCTGCCTTCCGATACCATTTGCTGTTCTCTGAACATTCAGGCTCTGGGAATCTCTGTACCCCTCTCCTCCCAGCCCTTCACCACCACACATAACTGAGTTGTCTACCATCTACCACTGCTGAAATCCCCAGCATGGTCTCAGATGGCTTTCAGAGCAGCCGAAAAAGAATGCTTGTCGTGGTCTGTTTGGGTTGCTACAACAAAGTACACAGACTAGGTGGCTTATGAAATTCAATGTCAAAGTGCCTGCTTGTTCTTGTGAAACCCCTCTTCCAGGCTGCTCATGTCCAGTTGTGTCCTCACATGGTGGAAGGCAGGCAAGTGAGCTCTGTGTGGCCTCTTTTATAAGAGCACCCATCCTACTCAGGAGGGCTCCATCTTCATCACCTAATTACCTCCCAAAGCCCCCACCTCCAAATGCCATCACACTGGGGGTCAGGATTTCAACATATGAACTGTGGGGGGACACAGACATTCAGTCCATTGCCACGGTTATTGCTAGTATAAACCATAATAGTGTGATTCTTCAAAACAGCGGTACAAGGTGGTACCACTTCACACCTGTCAAAATGTCTAAAATCAAAAACACAAGAAATAACAAGTGTTGGTGAGGATGTGGAGAAAAAGGAGCCCTCGTGCATTGTTGGGCGGAAGGCAAATTGGTGCAGCCACTGTGGGAAGCAGTGTTTTTAGTTCAAAAAATTAAAAACAGAATTACCATATGATCCAGTAATTCCTATACTGTGTAGCCAGTATCAAAGAAGACCAAAATGCTAATTCAAAAAGATATATGTAGGGGTACCTGGGTGACTCAGTAGGTAAGGTGTCCGACTCTTGATTTTGGCTCAGGTCGTGATCTCAGAGTTGTGAGACAGAACTCCATGTGGGACTCTGCGCTGGATGTGGAGCCTGCTTGAGTCTCTCTCTCCCACTCCCTCTGCTCCTCTGTCCTCCTGTCTTGAATGAAAAAGAAAAAGACAAGACAAAACAAGATATATACACTCCTATGTTTATTGCAGTACTGTTTACAATAGCCAAGATATGGAAGCAACGCACGTGACCAACCATAGATGAACGGATAAATAAAATGTGGAGTAAATATAGAATAGAATACTACTCAGCCACTCAAAAGAATAAGATCTTATGACTAGCAACAGCACAGATGGACCTAGAAGGTTTAAGGTTAAGTGAAATAAGTCAGTCAGAGAAAGATGAATACCACATGATTTCAGTCATCTATGGAGTTTAAGAAACAAAATGAACAAAACAGAAAAAAAGAGATAAACAGAAAACTAGACTCTTAACTAAAGAGAACAAATGGCTAGTTACCAGAGGGGAGGTGGTTGGAGGCCGGGGGAATAGGGAGGACAAGGAATGCCCTTAACATCATGAGCACCGAGTAATGAGAGAATTGTTGAATCACTATGTTGTACAACTGAGGCTAATATAACACTGTACTAAACTAATACTTAAATTAAAAAGTAAGAGTAAAGTTTAAAATAGCTCCGGGCGCAAGGTCCCATACACTTTTTCCTTCTTCGGGCAACCAAACCTTGGTAAGGGGGCCTCAGAGTCTCGGAGTTGGGTGCTAGGACCACAAGGCAAGGTTTCCGATCCCTGTGATTCACCTCTCGATGGTGTGTCTCTTTTAGGCCCTGTCCACCACCCCCCCACCCCCCCAGGGATGGTGGTTGTGGTGGGAGTGTCCAATGACAACAGCTCATCCTTGAGGGAATAGGTTTATTCAACATAATGTGTTTTTAGGCTCAGTTACTGCTCCCTCCTGCATGGACGCCTCACGAGACCCTCCATAAAATACAGATTATTCGAACTATTTTTTAGTCAGAGGTACTTGCTCTCAAGCTTTTTATTCCAATTTTGTTTTATTGCGTTAAGATGCCTTCATGGTTCCCACTTGCCGGGGAGGCACTGGGGAGAACCTGGAGAACCAGGAGAGGGGGTGGACTTCGGAACCGGACAGCCTCGGGTGAATCACTGCTCTGCCAACGCCACCCGTGAGCTGTGGACGCGCTCTGGCACCTTTCTGAACTTGCTACCTCGCCTGACAAATGAGGGTTGAGACACCTGCCCCGACACCGCAGTCCAGACGCAGTGAGGTAACGCCCGCGATACTGCCCGCACAGCCTCTGATCCCTGGCAGGAACTCAGCAGACTTGAGCTTCCCTCCACTCACTCCCTTCTGGCCCAGCTCCCGGCAACAGACCTCCGCACTTCGACCAAAATTCACAATTTTGAGTTATTTTCCTCTGCCAAAGGCTTTGAAGGCAGGGGCTTGCCAATTTCTTTGTTACCCACTGATACTTGGAAAGAGGAGGCGCTTTTGATCTGCGGTTCTCTCTCCCAGCTGTGCCAATCCCTCTGCAAACTTGCAAGCCTTTATTTTGTGGCTGAGTTTGGTAATTCACAAGTAGAGGTGGGTAGCTCCCACCCCGGGAACTGGCCCAGGATGATCTTCTCTGGGGGTTTATCAAAACTGCTGAATTGTGATTCTTCTTGCCAAAGCCCCTTCTATAGGACATGAAGAAGATGGCAGACGCTGTCCTAGCTGGAGACATGTGCCCATAAAACAGGGGTCCTGATGAGTATGACAGTATGTTGTGCCCAAATCTCAAAAGACCTCCATATAGACCAACAAACTGGTTCCAAGCACCCCCACCCCAGGGGCGCTTGTGGCAGCTTCACATAATGGAACCCTTGTTAATCAATCAAGATGTCAATCCAGATGGCTGGTGACGAAGGGCTGGGGCCACAGGTGGAGGGGAGGGTAATGGAGCTCCAGCAGCCCTCTCCTGCGCATGGTTAATGCATGAGGAGATATTCCATCACCTTCCAGGGCAGCAGTCAGAAGCAGGAGAGCAGCTAATGATGCATCCAATAACAATCCTAAAGACCCCCAGAGTCAGACTGCGGCGGAACTGTGACCCCGGACTGGATCCCCCACCACCCAGCTGCACCCAGAGAGGATTTCCTAGGGACGGGATTAAGGAAGCCCACAGTCTTCTCTCAAGCAGAAAGAGATGGCTGCAGGCTTTTGTCCTGTGCCCCTGAGTGAGGGTGTGGAGGTATCACTTTCCTTCCCACCCACCTTTGGAAAAGATAGGCATATGGGAGGGAAGTCAGCATGAGGGGCCAGGCCAGGACAAGAAGGGGACTGACAGGGACACTGTTGAGGGCCAAAGAGCTGGGGACCGGAATCTAGAGAGGGAGCAGCCCTGTCAGAGAGAGCTACGTTCCCCCACAACCCCCCCATCCCCACTGAAATAACTATGTTACCCAGAGCAGGCTGAAGTGGCCGCCTTTGAACAGGGTGGTTGCCTTGGCCCTCCCAGGCGGATGTCCATCTATCTACACCTCTGGTCTGCATGGGGCCCTGCTGGCAAGTCCCCTCCAGCCCTGGAGACCTCTACACCCACCTGAGGGTGCTGGGAGCAGTTCTGTGTCCACAGGCCAGGTGGGAGCTTAAAGAGAGACACAGAAGGAAAGGCCCATATGCTTAGAGCTCTCCGATTTGTTCTCTAAGGTCAGAGCTAGGGGTCGTGGCAGGGGTGGAGGGAACCCTATTCATGGGCAGGAAACGGTGTGTGCAAAATTTTAGTGCAAGGAGAAGCATCAGGGATGCGGGGAGCTGCATGGAGCTCAACAAGGCGACATGTTGAATAGGCATGTCGGAGGTCACAGGTTTCACCACCACCTTCCCCAGACCTGACCCAGCACTCAGTCCTTTGCTTGTGGATGCGTAAAGGGACTCCATCTTTCTAGTAACTCAAGCCAAATCCTTTAAAGTCATCTCCACACCTCTCAAATCCACATTCAAGCTCTCAGCACATCTTGCTTCTCCTCCTTTAAGCACTTCACCCTCGTCGTGTAAACCACCACGCATCGTCCTCCAGTTCGCTGGTCTACCTGCTTCCCATGCGGCGCATTCCCATCCCTCCCCCAAACTGCATCCCCAGTGATCTTGTAGAACATCACTCCCCTTTTGAAAGTCCCGCGGCCATTCTCTATATCCTACCGGACAAAGTAAAACCTCCTTTATAGAGCTTGTACTGCCTTTTGTGGTTTTACCCCCTCTTACTTTCCAGGCTCCTCCTTCGAAACGCTGCCCTCACCTCTGGCCCCCATAGACACATACCATCCGGCCCATTCATTTATTCATTCATCAGTAACTCGTTTATCAACTATGTATTGAGTGCTTACTGTGGACCAGACCCTGTTCCAGGTACTGGCAATACGGCCTTGAACAAAATAGATTATCTGCCCTCCGAGAGCCCACTTGCTATAGTGGGTGGCGTGGGCTGGAAGCAGGAGAAAAATAATGTAAACAGGCAAATACACAGTATGTTGATGATGACAAGGGCTCTGGAGAAAGGTGGAAGAAGGTTGGTAGAAGTTTCCAGCGCTAACCTATATCCAACCACCCCCTCCTCCCAGGCTGCAGGTGACATAGCACAGTCCCCCAGCGCCCTCTCCTCCCATCGGGTTAGATGGGACCATATGACTCATTCTGACCAATGGCATGTGAGCCTTCCTATCCTGTCCCTTTGGGGCTTAAACAGGGGTTGGTGCCCAGGCTGCCTGCGCTCACTTCCCCTGCGGCTATGAGAAGGAAGCTTTGTGTTCCAGTAGCTCTAAGATGGCAGAGCTGCCACTTGGAAAGTAGTTGTGTTGGTGAGGTGACCAGACGTACGGCAGAACTGGGGACAGAGATGATCAGGTGTGACCCGAGGCAGTGGCAGTGAGGATGGAAGGTGGGCAGGGTCAGACATGGTCTAGGAGGTCAACTCCCAGCATGCAGAAAGCATTTAGGAGTCAAGTGTGAGAGAGGAGTCTGGGAGGAGTCCCTGGATGGATGCCTGAGGACCCTAGGGAGCACAGGCGGTGGGCTGCAGGGGAGGGACAGATGAATTCATGATTTGAATTATTTCTGCAGCCACCTCACAGGGATGCAGATCTAACGGCGGGGAGCACCCGGAAGTGTGGTCTGTTCTGCTTGTGAAGACCGGGGGTCTGGGAAGGGGGTATTTGAGGCTATGGGATTAGATTGCCTAGGGAGATGGGGAGGCAGAAAGGAGGTGGGGGGCAGAGGATCTCCAGCATTAAAAGGGGCGGGTGAGCGCAAACATGAAGAGACCAAGCCAGGGTGGTCAGGGAGGGCAAGAGCAGGAGTGGGGAGGAATGGTGTAGGTCTGGCTTTTCCGACTTCAAAGCCCGCACAGATCCCCCGAGGGTTGTGTAAAAATGCAGACCCAGCTCAGTAAGTCTGGGCCGGAGCCCAAGATCCTGCAGGTCCATAAGGCTCCCAGGGGACCCTGATGCTATTGGTCTGCAGAACAAACTGTGAGAAGCAAGTGTGTAGGAGAAATCAAGAAAGAGGGCTTTCAGAAGGGGAAAGTGGTGGGGAGTGAGATTTTGCCCTGCAGTGCTCAGCCATCTCAGCAGGAACAGAGAATGGAGAGGATGGAGACATCCTGGATGCCTTAGGGTATGCAGGTTTACCTGGACCGGGTGTGTTCCAGGGACTTTAGGTTCCATCCTATGGATTCTGAAAGGCAAGCTTTCTCCAGATGGCCTTCTGGTGGAATGTACGACATCCTTCAGGCCCTCAAGTAGGGCAGGAGGGTCCCCTCTACGACAGCAGCGAGACCAGGGCTGTCTGGGATGACCTCTGATGCCGCTGGTGGGCATTCTCCAGACTCTGCCTGTCCCGCCGATGATCTCCATGAACGTCTCACGCCACTCTCTGCCTGAGGCACTCGTACTGATAGCCTGACTCAAGGCCTCCCCCAGCTGTGGTGAAGGGCATCTAGGCCCCCCTTTGGAAGGCCACAGTGTGAATTCCTCTGGCAAGACAACCCTGTTTCTGAGAAAGACCCACAAGGGAGGGATGGAGAACTCCCATTCCCCAAATTTCTCCAGCTCCATCCAAGCACACATTCCTCAGTAAGTCACTCAAAGCCCTCTGCACTTTGATCCTTATTTTCACCTCCTAGCAATCTTCCTCGTTGTCTTTGCCATTCCCCTAGCTCTCATTTCGAATCCCCTTTTCCAGAAGACACCATGAAATCTTTTGCCTCCTTTCTCCACTCCCCTATGTGGCAACATTTCAAGGCCTGCCTCAAATTCCATCTCCTCTGGAAGCCTTCTCAGATTTCCCTGACGGAGTGAATCTCTCCTTCTGTCAGAACCCCCACCACCCTTTTGCACTTCTGTTTCAGCATTTCCCAGAGGCTGCTTTTGTTAGTTGGCTGGTTGTGTGTGTGTGTTTGCCAACCAGTTTATGAGCTTCTGGGGGTGGAAGAAGATTCTGCCAGCTTCATCGCTGTATCTGGGGGCTGCTGTGTCTGCTTGTGCAAGTTGGGCACTGCACAAGAGCACCCAGCTTGGAGGTGGGAGGTAATAGGATCTGATGAGCCTGCCTGTTGCTCATCAAGCTGTGCTTCCTGGCAAGGATCTACACTGGCCCAGAGGAAAAGGTGTTTTTTTTTTTTTGTTGTTTTTTTTTTTTCCTGAAAGGGCCTAGTCTGTACCCCTTTCAACATCTGAGCATTTTGTTTTGTGGGTGACAGAAGCCTCATGAATGTTTGTGGGATTGATGCAGTCCTGTTCTTGGCTCTAAATGCTACATAGTGATTCAAGGCTATTGCACACACACTGGCCTTGCTCTCATGCCCTGTTTTCCAGCTACATCTCTGTGAGGTCCTAGAATGATTTACTTTGTTATTCTGAAGAGGTTCCTACTTCTCTGAAAGCATTTAAGAAATTTGACATCGTGACCCCTTTCTAGAAAGATCTCAGCCCCTTCCTCCTGGGAGGCTGCCTTTCTCCAGCCTCAGATGAGGTCTTCGAGCAGGACCATGCCTCTGGGTGCCTGGGAGAAGACTCCATGATCAGAATCACGTGAGGACTGGATCTAGCTGAAGAGATGATCATTCGTTTCTTTCCCTCAGAAGACTGTCCCTTTTCCTCTTTCCACCGGATCTGGCCTCTGGTGGTATTACAACTGCCTACTCTTCACCCAGCCCAAAGGGAGGAAATTTGTTAACAGGAAGTTCCCTTCAGGGGTGTCCTTCAGAGGCCACTTGGACCTCCATGGAGGAAGGCCACTAAAGGGAGCAAGGGACAGCCTGGCTATGTGTGGGGGTAGGAGGAAATGAAGGGTGAGCTGGCCTGTCATGGCCCAAGATCTGGCTGGCTCTGAGGCAGGGCCTCTCTCAGAGGAGCTGTTCCTGAAAATATCTGAGACTGGCCAGGCGGGCCTTAACCTTCCAGCCGCCTGCTCTCTGCCTCTGTCTTTGCTGCCTCCTCACCTTCCAGGACCCCTATCTCTGGATACCTTGACTGGTCACCTGCCTTGTAGAAGGCTCTGAATTTCTGGCCTCCACAACATGGCACATTCCGGGGCTCTCTGTATAACTTTCCTCTGGCTTCTTTGTACTTCCCTCTCCCACTATGCACCCTCTCAAATGCTGGTGGATCTCTAGTCCCTGGTTGGCCAACAGTGGTACATAGACCTGTATCTGCTCCACACATGAACACAGTACGTGTGCACACACAGAACTTATTTATTTATTTATTTATTTATTTATTAAATATTTTATTTATTTATTTGAGAGACAGAGATCACAGAGAAGCAGGCAGAGAGAGAGGAGGAAGAAGGCTCCCTGATGAGCAGAAAGCCTGATGCAGGGCTTGATCCCAGGACCCTGGGATCATGACCTGAGCCGAAGGCAGAGGCTTTAATCTACTAAGCCACCCAGGCACCCCAGAACTTATTTATTTTTAATAAAACTGGTATCCTACTTGGTGTATGGACTGTGTTCCTGATTTCAAATGATAGAGCCATCACCCCCTAGTACCTGAGGCAGAAGTCTATGATCATCCTTGTCTCTTCTTATTTCTCATGCTTGCCAGTTTAACCTTCCAGATAGTTCTAGAATTGTCCTCTATTTTGACTGTTTCTGTCTACTCATCACTTCTTACCTGGATTACTATAATCATTTTCTAATTGGTCTTCCCAGCGCCATATTGGCCTCTTTCAAATTAATCCTCCATATTATCAAAACATTTTTTGAGATAAAGTTCATATAACACAAAACCCATCATCTCAACCATGTTAAAGTGTACAGTTCAGTCATTTTTAGCATATTTACAATGTTACACGCCCACCCTCATTGTCTAATTCCAGCAATGGTTTAGGAACTATAGGCCTTCATCTATCTACTGGTGGGTTGTGAAATAATAGTTTAGTAGTTTGCAACCATTATGTATTTTTTTTTTTTAATGAAGTAACAACAGTATAGGTAAAATAGAATAGATCATAGAGTGTTGTAAAAGGTGGAAAGGGTAACTGTTACTGCATGGAGCTTTTGCTTCTGTTAGACTGTTTTGGTATATTTGTGTACTGATGGTATGTGTTCTTACTGTGGGCCATGTTGAAGGAAGAGGGAGTGGGAAAAGCGCTGTGAGTCTACACTGTGTACCTAGTCTATGTCACTCCCCTTACCTAATGCCTGTCCGTGGCACTCTGGCTCAGTCACTCGCTAATTAAGAAATACTCTTCGCAGGGCGCCTGGGTGGCTCAGTGGGTTAAGCCTCTGCCTTTGGTTCAGGTCATGATCTCAGGGTCCTGGGATTGAGCCCCACATTAGGCTCTCTGCTCAGCGGGGAGCCTGCTTCCTCCTCTCTCTCTGCCTGCCTCTCTGCCTCCTTGTGATCGTTCTCTCTGTGTGTCGAATAAATAAATAAAATCTTTAAAAAAAAATAAATAAATACTCTTTGGGAGCCCACTATGTGCTTGTCACTGTTCTCGGTGCTAGGGATATGGCAATAAAGAAGGTCGACAAAAACACCTGCCTGGTCCAGTTTATAATCTAGCTGGGGAGACATAACAATAAGGGAATGAGGGCTCCTGGCTGGCTCAGTCAACAGAAAATACAACTGTTGATCTTGGGGTCATGAGTTCAAGCCCCACACTGGGTGTAGAGATTACTTAAAAAAATAAACTTAAAAAAATTATAAAATTATACAGTAAGTTAAAAGATGATAAGCGCTCTGAAAGAACAAAATCAAATGGGCCCAGGGCCTTAGGAGTGTGGAATGAGAGAAGGAGGGTTTTGCAGTTTTGAAAAGAAGGATCAGGGCAGGCTTCCCCAAGAAGCAACATGTCAAGAAGACTTAAAGGAGGTGAGAGAGTAAGCCAGGCAGGTATCTGGGAGAATAGACAGTACGAAGGTCCTGGGGCAGGAGATGCCTGGCTTTTTCAAGGACTAGGGAAGAAGTTGTCGCAGTTTGCCGTGGGGAGCAATAGAAAAACATGAGGTCAGGGGGCGCCTGGGTGGCTCAGTGGGTTAAAGCCTCTGCCTTCGGCTCGGGTCATGATCCCGGGGTCCTGGGACCGAGCCCCATATCGGGCTCTCTGCTTGGTGGGGAGCCTGCTTCCCCCTCTCTCTCTGCTTGCCTCTCTGCCTACTTGTGGTCTATGTCTGTCAAATAAATAAACAAAATCTTTAAAAAAATAAAATAAAATAAAAAATAAAATAAAAAGATGAGGTCAGAAAGGCAGCTGGAAGCCAATCATGCTGGGCCCAAGAGCCATTGTAAGGACTTTGGCTTTTGTTGCGGGGAACATGAAAGCTTTGCAGAACTTCAAGTAGAGGAATGACAGATTCTGGGTCACATTTTAAGAATATCATCTCTAAGATTCGTGCTCCTTAGGTGGAGGTCCGAGGTCCTTTCTAGTGTGTTCCTGACTACTAATCTATAACCATTTCTTGCCACTTCCATCAGCAACACCAAAAATGCTCTCATTTTCTTTATGTACCATGATGTCCCCCTACTCTGGGAGTGTCTCCTCTGTCCCTCTACATGGAAGGCCACTCATCTTGGGTCTGGCTTACCTCTACTCACCCTTTAGCACTCAGTCCACATGCAACATCCTGTCACATCCCTCTCCCCATAGGCTGGATGATCTGTTTCCCCATTCAACTCTCTAGAACATTCCATGTATCTCTGTCAGTAGTTTATTGCACTGTAACTCATGTGTCAGCTTTTCACTACATCTCTGATCCCTGGGGTGCTTGGGATCTTCCCTTTTGCATCTCTTGACCCCATGACCCATACCTAGAACAGTGGTGCATGTGGGTCAAGGATACAATACACAAATTGTGGTTAAATCACCTGTTGCAGATGAGGATTTGGTGAGATCTAAATCAATAGCTCAAGACCATGAAGTTCATTATTCCCTGTTCCTTGCTCAGAGCACCTACTAAACAAGATATTCTTTTCCCGGGGTTCTTGGAGGCTTTCCTGTGGTGGGAAGGGGGAGGGATGTGATTCCTCATGGTCCGTGGAGGAATTTAATAGATGAGACCAACTGTGTCATTGGAGGGGTACAGGTGGGAAGATGCTCAGACAGGAGCCCGCATACCTGAGGTTATGCTGTGCTCAGTGAACCCTTGCAGCGTCTGGCTCTGCCCCGAGATAAGTACACATGGATACGCTACCAGGTCAGCCGCAGCTCTTCTCGTGGCAGATTCCCTTTCACCCAAGGCGATTCCTCAATATTAGAGCCAGAGAAGGGGGGCCAGCCCACGGCTCAGATGGGGCTTTGGTGTAATTTGAGAGCAAACTTGGGGACCCCCCCTTAGACATCTGAGGGAATGCTGCCCCAGGTTACCCGACCAAAGTTTGGAGGTTAGGAAGGGAGAGAATCAGACCCCCCGCTACTAAGGTCCACGTGCCCATCTGCGAAATACTCTCAGACATGCACAAGGACAGGGCCTGTGGAAAATGAAAGAAAATTTCCCACACCACTGTCCTCCTGATGGACTTGGCAGCTTTCCTTTCTCTCCCTCCTAGCTTCCTACAGGCAACTAAGAATCAACACTTCTAGTCGTGCTATAAAGCCCTTCTTCCAGCAATTCTCACAACCTAGACTTACTGTTCTTCCTTTCCAGGGCTGTTTCCTTATAAATATTCCAAGGGGAGCCGGTGATTTATTTACAAGGGGGTATCGTTTCCTGCCACTGTGTGTGGTGTCCAAGCGAACGGCTGACTACAACACTAAGCTCAGCCTCCTTATCTATTTTAGATGAAGCCAAGGCAATTCACTCCATCTCTAGCTGCGATGCCAGGCAGACTAATGAGATTTCTGTTTTAAAAATGTTCAGAACATGAAAGAAAGGGAAAACTAGAGAAATGACAAGCCCACAAGTGGCTGATAGCTGCTGGTATTCTGAGAGCTACCATCACTCATCACAACCGAACGCCGTCATAGGAAGGGCGCTTACACAGGGACAGGCCACGATGCTAGAGTTTCCCCCACCCAAAAAGCGAACATTGCAAAAGGGGCAAGGAGAACCCACGTGCATACTGCCAGGCCCATCTGGCTAATGGGCGGCTTTGTTCAACCTTCCCAGACCTCATCCCCTCCCCCAGAGTCCTAAGCCTTTTGGCGATGAAGGACACCTTCGAGATTTCCCAAAAGAGTATCCCTATGCCCACGTGCAGACCATTTTCACTTGTGATCTCAGGAGGTGCAGCAGAGGGGGCAGCGGATAAAAGGTGGCCAGTATGGGAAGAGGTCAGAGGGGTGGCAATCCTAGAGGACTAGGAGAGTCGGGCCAGGTGGACTGGGGTCTGGCCCAGGGGTTGGACCTAGCTACACTGAGGAAATGAGAAGTCCTTCTAGAAAGGAAAGATTCTTTTTTTTTTTTTTAAAGATTTTATTTATTTATTTGACAGATAGAGATCACAAGTAGTCAGAGAGGCAGGCAGAGAGAGAGAGGAGGAAGCAGGCTCCCTGCTGAGCAGACAACCCGATGTGGGGCTCAATCCCAGGACCTTGGGATCATGACCGGAGCTGAAGGCAGAGGCTTTAACCCACTGAGCCACCCCGGTGCCCCAAAAGGAGAGATTCTTGAAGGTAAAAAGGGGGATATTCAGATGGCCTGCTTGTAGAGGAACAAGAAGGGGAAGAAAGCTAATGTTTGATGAACATCTGCTTTGTTCTGGTCACTGTGATATGGGCTAGAGGGACATCAACAAACACAGGGTTTAGTAGGTCTAGTGGGGCCGGCAGGCAAGTCCCAGAGTCCCATTCACAACCACACAAATCAGGAGCAGCAGGGAGCGGAGGTCCCAACATGAAAAGCCTGGGGCTGTAGATGGGCTGTGTTGGATGAGCACCGCAGGCCCCCTGAGAGTCCTTATCCCCGGGGCAGGGGATTGGCTGCCCCCTTCCAGTTAGGGGTGGGGTCACAAGGGGGGGGACTGGACACCTGATTCTAATGGGTGATGCCTCAGTTAGGGTTTTCAGAGATCCTGTGGTTCCAGTGGGTTCCAGCCACTCTGACCAGACACAGGTGGGGTTTAATCTTAATTTCTGGTGTGGTGACTCAGTTGATCAAAATAACTCACGCTGGCGGAGGCTTTTTCTGCTGCTTGTGGGTTGGGAAATGGTATACTGGGAAGAGCCAGAACTGCCAGATGGTAAAATGTGAGGACTCCTCCGTCTGATGCAGCCAGTAAGCAAGAGACAGAGACAGAGGCACAGAGAGAGAGAAAGAGAGAGAGGTTCTAGTTTGAGAAGGGGTTCATCGAGCTCCAAAGCTGGGGAGTTCCTCAGTTCTTGGCCCTGCAGCTGGGAAAGTCACAGGGCATTGACTACCAGAGAAAACAGCTTCCAAGTCCCAGGACCCACAGTGCCCTCCAAGGTACTGCAGAGCACACACACCTACAAGGTGTCATGATCCCCTGCTAATGGACTCCTCCAATGCCAGGAGGGTGGCCGCACCCCTCTTGCAGGCTCCTGAAGCTACTCCTTCAGTTGGCTCCAGTAAAGTCCTGCGTGTTCTGTTGCCAGGATCCTCTTGCCTTGCCCCTTGGGTACAGCGTCTGAACATGTACCTAACAGAGCCACTTATCAGGTGCCCCCTCTCCAAAGACTGCCTCATTCTCTGAATTGGAATTTGCCAATGAGGAGGGATGCCACCCATCTTTCCTGTTTATTCACATATAGTCTACCCACTGAGGCTCACTTCATTTCCATTTCTTTCAGCATTAGCGAAGGTGGGGGCTTATCACCATCATTTCCTCATCTAGACAATAACCCCAAGACACACAGATTGTTTAGCAGATGAGAAAGTTGAACTCCTTCTCACAGACAGAGAGCATAGATGATTTTCCCAAGGCCACATTGTTGCTTAGGTTGGAGCTAGAATTTGGACCCAACAGCTTCGGCGGCCTTATGTCCAGTGTCACATTTACATGCCCCCCGTAGAGGCTGACCATGGTACCGGGAGCCTGGACAGCTCATCTGAACATGAGGATTATTATTTTATATCAACAGCAAATGGAAGCCTTCTATCTTGTGTGACTGAGACAAGTAATTAATTGATTAATCAAAAAATTTGTGCTGGGAAATCATAAAACAGAATACATATAAGTCTTATTTTGATGTGGATCCAAGGATTTTCCTTTAAAAAAGAGTCCTCTGATGATAATTCTCCCTGTTTTATATAAGCTTATGATTTCCAGTTTCTGTTTTTATAAAGGGAAGGGAGAACTTAAGTTACTTGCAAAAAATGTGGGTGCAGAATCCTTCTAGATTTATGTAGAACTCCTCCCATTTTTTTCCAGTTATTTTGTCCACTTCATTTCACAAGAATTTTTAGTGATTCGCCTTCATCAAGTTTTTCCAAAATGATGTGTTTATCATAAAACAGCAATGAGTTTCTTTTGTTCTACACTCCTCTCTTTTAGTTAAATTGCATAATTAAAATGTCAAGTATAAGTGGCATAAACAGTTTGGGAACAAAAATAACTGATTCTTGGTAAACATTTGGTAGGAGCAGATGTGTATCACAGATAAGCTCCTAGCTGGGAGCATCAGTTCATTTATTTATGACAGAGAGAGGGTGTTGGTTATCCTGACTGATTGGTTAAGGGGAGTTTGGTTAAGAGGTTCTGCACTAGGACTTGACAGAGAGTTTAGGTGAGGATCAAGTGTAGACCCCAGGTGTGAAAGACTTTAGTGAAGTGGCATTCAGATATAAGCCTCTTCATGATTACTAAGCCTGCCCTGAAACTGCACCCCATGTGGAACCTCTCACTCCACATCATTAACCCTTCTTTTTAGGGAACATTAGAGAGCCACTGACCAGTGGTCAAGAATCCCAGATCTAGTCCCAGCTTTACCACTAACTGCCTCTGTGGGTTTGAGCAAAGGCTTAAAACCTCTTCACCTAGATTTTCCTCTTTATAAACTCAAGGGATTGGGTGACATTGTCTTGAGAGGCTCTTCTGAGCATCTCAGGGCCAGGCTGCTTGCTCACTCTTTTCCTAGGATGTCTCAGTTATCCCCAGGGTTATAGCATGCCCCCCAGAACTTATCAACAGCCTTCCCTGGGTCCTGCATTGAGCACCAGACCCACATTTCCTGCTAATTATTTGGGTGCCCTACAAGCAGGATGAACAGGTGAGATTTCTTAGACCTACAAAATACAAAAGCATATTTAAAAAAAAATTACTAAGATCATATGGTTCTGAAGCAAAATTGACCCTCTTATAAGACTATATAATGTGATAAAGGCTCCTTTATCATATATTATGATACATATCATAATATATACAGTGGAGAAAATAGCATACTATATGCGGTGGGGAAAAGAAGTAATATTCAGCATTGAAAAAAAAAAACAGTGGGGCAAAGAAGTAATGTTCAGCAGTGGAAAATTTGGGTGACACTTCGGGAAAAGGTCTTTTAAACTCACATCTCAAACTATACAGTAAAATATATGGTGTACACCTCAACAAAATAAAGGTCATATATGACAACCCCACAGCTAACATCATATGCAATGGTGAAAAACTCAAAGCTCTTCCTTTAACATCAGGAACCATACAAAGATGTCCTCTCTCACCACCTCTACATTGCAAGGACTGGACATTCTAGCCATAGCAATTAGGTAAAAAAAGACATAAAAGGGAATCAAATTGGGAAGGAAGAATATAAACTATCACTCTTCGCAGATGACATGATACTATACATAGAAAACCCTAAAGACTCCATTAAAAATCTGTTAGAATAAATAAATTCAGTAAACTTGCAAGATATAAAATCAATATACAGAAATCAATATACAGTTATTTCTATACATTGGTAAAAAACTATCAGAAAGACAAATTAGGAAAACAATCCCATTTACAACTACATCAAAAAAGAATAAAATGCATAGGAAAAAATTTAACCAAGGAGGTGAAAGACCTGTACACTGAAAATCATGAGACACTGATGAAAGAAATTGAAGATGACACAAATATATGGATATTGCATGCTCATGGATTAGAATAATTAATATTGTTAAACTGTCCATACGACCCAAAGCAGTCTACAGATTCAGTGCAATCCTTTTCAAAGCTCCAAAGTTTTTCACAGAAATAGAACAAATAATCCTAAAATTTGTACAGAATCAGAAAAGACCCTGAATAGCCAAGGCAATCTTGAGGAAGAACAGCAGAGCTAGAGGCATTATGCTTCTTGATTTCAAACTTTATTACAAAGCTATAGTAATCAGAAGAGTATGGCACTGACATAAAGACAGACACATAGATGAATGAATAGAAAGCCCCCCCAACAAATCCATGCATATATGGTTAATTAATTTATGGCAAAGGCACCAAGATTATACAATAGGTAAAGCACAGTGTCTTCACTACATGATGCTGGGAGTACTGAATATCTATACACAAAAGAATGAAACTAGACCACGGTCTTACAGCATACACAAGAATTAACTCAAAATGGGTTAAAGACTTGAATGTAAGACCTGAAACCATTAAAAATCTTAGAATCTTAGAAGAAAACATAGATGATATGTTCCCAGACATTAGTCTTAGTGATGATTTTTTTTTAATTTGACACCAAAAGTAAAAGCAACAAAAACAAAAATCAATAAGGGGGACTACATCCAACTGAAAAGCTTCTGCACTGCAAAGGAAGCCATCAACAAAATGAAAAGGCAGCCTACTGAATGGGAGAAAATATTTACAAACATATATATAATAAAGGATTAATACTGAAAACATCCAAGGCTACAACTCATACAACTCAATAGAAAAAAATTATTCAAAATGAGCAAAGGCCAAACTCATTTTATGAGGACAACATTACCTTGATCCCCAAACCAAAGACTCCATCAAAAAAGAGAATTACAGACCAATATCCTTGACGAACACAGATGCGAAAATTCTCACCAAAATACTAGCCAACAGGATCCAACAGTATATTAAAAGGATTATTCACCACGACCAAGTGGGATTTACTCTTGGGCTGCAAGGTTGGTTCAACAGCCGCAAATCAACCAATGTGATATAATACATTAATAAAAGAAAGAATAAGAATCATATGATACTCTCATTAGATGCTGAGAAAGCATTTGACAAAGTACAGCATACTTTCTTGATCAAGGCTCTTCAAAAAGTAGGGAGAGTATGAAAAACCCACAGTAAATATCATTCTCAATGGAGCAAAACTGAGAACTTTTCTGCTAAGGTCAGGAATATAGCAGGGAAGCCCACTATCACCACTGCTATTCAAGATAATACTAGAAGTCCTAGTCTCAGCAGTCAGACTACAGAAAAAAATTAAAGACATCCAAATTGGCAAAGAAGAAGTCAAACTATCAGTCTTTGCAGATAATATACTTTATGTGGAAAACCCAAAAGACTCCACTCCAAATCTGCTAGAACTTATACAGGAATTCAGTAAAGTATAAGGATATAAAATCAATGCACAAAAATCAGTTGCATTTCTATATACCAACAAGACAGAAGAAAGAGAAATTAAGGACTCAATCCCATTTACAACTGCACCCAAAACCATAAGATACATAGGAATTAACCTAACCAAAGAAGCAAAGAATTTGTACTCAGAAAACTATAAAGTACTCATGAAAGAAATTGAGGAAGACACAAAGTAATGGAAAAATGTTACATGCTCATGGATTAGAAGAACAAATATTGTGAATATGTCTATGCTACCTAAAGCAGTCTACACATTCAATGTAATCCCTATCAAAATGCCATCAATTTTTTTTCAAAGAAATGGAACAAATAATCCTAAAATTTATATGGAACCAGAAAAGACCTCGAATAGCCAGAGGAATGTTGAAAAAAGAAAGCCAAAGTTGGTGGCATCACAATTCCAGACTTCAAGCTCTATTACAAAGCTTTCATCATCAAGACAGCACAGTACTGGCACAAAAACAGACACATAGATCAATGGAACAGAATAGAGAGCCCAGAAATAGACCCTCAACTCTATGGTCAACCAATCTTCAACAAAGCAGGGAAGAATGTCCAGTGGAAAAAAGACAGTCTCTTTAACGTTGGGAAAATGGACAGCCACATGCAGAAAAATGAAACTGGACCATTTCCTTACAGCACACAAAGAAATAGACTCAAAATGGATGAAGAACCTCAGTGTGAGAAAGGAATCCATCAAAATCCTTGAGGAGAACACAGGCAGCAACCTCTTCGACCTCAGCTGCAGCAACTTCTTCCTAGAAACATTACCAAAGGCAAGGGAAGCAAGGGCAAAAATGAACATTGGGACTATTGGGACTTCATCAAGATCAAAAGCTTTTGGACAGCAAAGGAAACAGTCAACAAAACCAAAAGACAACTGACAGAATGGGAGAAGATATTTGCAAAACACATATCAGATAAAGGGCTAGTATCCAAAATCTATAAAGAACTTATCAAACTCAACTCCTAAAGAACAAATAATCCAATCAAGAAATGGGCAGAGGGGGGTACCTGGGTGGCTCAGTGGGTTAAGCCTCTGCCTTCGGCTCAGGTCATGATCTCTGGGTCCTGGGATTGAGCCCCGCATCAGGCTCTCTGCGCAGTGAGGAACCTGCTTCCCCTCTCTCTCTGCCTGCCTCTGCCTACTTGTGATCTCTCTCTGTCAAATAAATAAATAAAATCTTAAAAAAAAAAAAGAAAGAAATGGGCAGAGGACATGAACAGACATTTCTGCAAAGACGACATCCAGATGGCCAACAGACACATGAAAAAGTGCTCCACATCACTCAGCATCAGGGAAATACAAATCAAAACCACAATGAGATACCACCTCACACCAGTCGGAATGGCTAAAATTAACGAGTCAAGAAATGACAGATGTTGGAGAGGATGCAGAGAAAGGGGGATATTGGTGGGAATGTAAGCTGGTGCAGCCACTCTGAAAAACAGCATGGAGGGTCCTCAAAAAGTTGAAAATAGAGCTACCTTAAGACCCAGCAATTGCACTACTGGGTATTGACCCCAAAGATACAAATGTAGTGATTCAAAGGGGCACATGTATGCAAATGTTTATAGCAGCAATGTCCACAATACCAAACTATGGAAAGAACCTAGATGTCCATCAACAGATGAATGGTCAAAGAAGATGTGGTATATGTATACAATGGAATACTATGCAGCCATCAAAAGAAATGAAATCTTGCCATTTGCAATGACATGAATGGAACTAGAGGGTATTATGTTAAGTAAAATAAGTCAATCAGAGAAAGACAATTATCATATGATCTTCCTGATATGAAGAATTTGAGAGGCAATGTGAAGGGTTTGGGGGTAGGAAAGGAAAAAAATGAAACAAGATGGGATTGGGAGGGAGACAAACCATAAGAGACTCTTAATCTCACAAAACAAACTGAGAGTTACTGGGGGGAGGGGAGTTAGGGAGAGGGTGGTTGGGTTATGGACATTGGGGAAGGTATGTGTTATGGTGAGTGCTGTAAAGTGTGTAAACCTGGTGATTCACAGACCTGTACCTCTGGGGCTAATAATATATTATATGTTAAAAAAATTTTTTTTAAATGAGCAGAGGATCTGAATAGACATTTTTGCAAAGAAGATGTACAGATGACCAATGGGTACATGAGATAATGCTCAATATCACCATCAGGAAAATGCAAATCAAAACCACAATGAGGTATCATCACCTTATACCAATCAGAATGACTAGTATCAAAAAGATAAGAAATAACAAGTGTCGATGAGGATGTGGAGAGAAAGGAACCCTCACGCACTGTTGGCAGGAATGTAAACTGGTGCAGCCACCATGGAAAACTGTATGGAGGTTCCTCAAAAAATTGCAAATAGGACTACACTATGATCCAGCAATTCCACTTCTAGGTATTTATCCAAAGTAAATGAAAATACTAACTCAAAAAGATCTATCACCCAATTTCTACGATAGTCAGGCTATGGAAACAATCTAAGTTTCTGACGGGCGAATGGACAAATAAAATGTGATATATATATATTATAATATTATAAAATTACATAAAATATAATATATAACGGAATATTATTCAGTCAGAAAAAATAATGAAATCTTGCCATTTACAACACCAGAGATGGACCTTGTGGGCATTATGCTAAGTGAAATAAGTCAGACAACGAAAAAGACAAATATTGTGTGATCTCATGGGTATGTGTGATCTAAACAACAACAACCACAAGCTCACAGATACAGAGGACAGACTGGTGGTTGCCAAAGGTTGCCTCCTCCCCGGAGGAGGATGGGTGAAACAGGTGAAGGAAATCAAAAGGCACAAACTTTTGGTATAAAATAAATAAGTCATGGGGATGTAATGTACAACACGGTGACTACAGTTAATCTTCCTATATTACATATCTGAAAGTTGCTAAGAGAATGGATTTTAAGAGTTCTCATTATAAGGAAAAAATATTTATAAGTATGTATGGTGATGAATGTTAATTAGACATATTGGGGTGCTCGTTTCACAAAATAGTAGTCCCCTTATCTGTAGGGATATGTTCCAAGACTCCCAGTGGATGCCTGAAACCACAGAGAGTACCAAATCTTATATATATATTTATATTTTAAAAATACATACATATATGTCTTTTCTATGCATATGTACCTATGACAAAAGTTTAATTTACAAATTAGGCACAGGAAGAGATTAACAGCAAAAAACAGTAATAAAATAGAACAGTTGTGACAATACACTGCCACAAAAGTTAGATGAATGTAGTTTCTCTCTCTTTTTCAAAATACCTTATTGTACTGTACTCACCCCTCTTCTTTTGATGATGTGAGATAATAAAATGCCTACAAAATGAGATGTAGTGAGGCGAACAACATAGGTACTGTGGCGTAGCATTAAGGCTATCACTGACCTTCTACTGATATGTCAAAAGGCAGGTCATCTGTTCTGACCCATGGTTGACCATGGGTAATGGAAACCATGAAAAGCAAAACCATGGATAATGGGGGACTACTGTATAGACACATACTGAATTACTATGTTGTACACCTGAAATGAATATAATGTTGTATGTCAATAATACCTCAATTTAAAAAATGGTGGATTATTCATAAATTTAAAACAAATTTCACTACAGAAAAATCAGGAGAAAATATGACAATGCTATCATAGCCTTGGGGAGAGGTGTCTCTAAAAGTCTAGAAGCTACAGATAAATTCACGAAGGAAAGAACATCATTTCCACCATGTTAAAATAGGTAATATCAGTTTATAAAATAAAGAAATCAGCAAACAGGGGACCATTGTCAGCTAAGATTAAACATGAAGGGTTAATATTTTTATAGAGAACTCATACCCATTGGTAAGACAATCAGTAAGCTTCCAAGTCCTTAAGTCATATCCATAAGTTATAGATAGGTTGTAAAAGAAAATTCAGCTGATAGGGTCAAAAGTCCAATCTTTCTAGTAGTGAAGTGAATGCAAATTAGATTAAGGACAAGATCCACTAAATTAAGCAGAATGTTAAAAACCTGGCATATTTAGTAGGGGTGAGGAGAGAACGAAATTGACAGGTAGGCATATTAATCCCAGCCCTTTGGAAATTGATTTCACTTGAAATTTTTAAATTATTTTGTTCCTTTGGCCCAATTTCTTGAAAAGAATCCTGAGAAGGTTCAATATAGATAAAGTTTTTTTTTTTTTATAATGAAGACGTTCATCACATTTTTAATGGGACACTCTACATGTTGTAGAAGGGGAAAGAGTTAGGATTATGCGGCATACAGACCCAATAAACTGTTTTTGCAGACATTAAAAGAATCAAGACTGCAAAGTATAACATGGAGAATATAGTTAATAACACTGTAATAGCTCTGTTTGGTGACAGATGGTAACTAGATTTATTGTGGTGATCACTCTGTTAGGTATAAAAATGTTGAATAAACACTGGACACCTGAAACTAATAAAATACTGTATGCCAACTCTGTGTCAATAAAATAAAATAATAAGGAACTCTGAAACACTATGAATAAAAAGCATTCAGACTGTTGCAAGGTAAAAAATTATATAGCAAGTCAGGGAATCTCTTTGAGCTTCAAGTGTCATTTTATTTTAATTATTTTATTTTAATTAAAGTATAGTAGACATACAATTTATATTAGCTTTAGGTATGCAACATAGTGATCGACAATTCTATACATTACACAATTGAGCTTCTGGTCCCTTATTAACAAAATATGATAATCATAATAATTTTCTCATGAGGCATTGTGAGGACTGAATGAGGCGATGTATATTGTGTTTAACCTGGCACCTCGACTGGATAGCACATAGTAACTGTGAGCTCTCGTTTTCATAACTGTCAAATGTGGTTAATAAACAACTAGAATGGAATATGAAGAAATGATAACAGTTGTGTTAGGGCGGAAGGATTATGGGTGATTTTTTCCCCCTTATTCTCCAAACTTTGTATATTGTTGATTCATTTTGTTTAATAATCTTACCCGCTTTATCGAGGTGTAATTTATCTCTAAAACTTGCCCGTTTTAAGTATACAATTCAGTGATCTTTGAGACATGTCCAGAATTGTGCCACCATCACCACAATCCAGCACCCTTGAAAGAACCCTCAAGCACATGGGTAGTTGCTTGCCCTCTACACCCTAGCCTCAGGCAGCAACTAGTCTGCTTTTCTGCCTCTACAGACTTATTTTTCCAGACATCTCATATGCATGGAATGGTACAGTATATGGTCTTTTAAATATGGCTTATTTAAATTGATAATTCTCAGGGGTTCAAAAAATAGTTTGCTACTGCCATTGTAAAACAAAAACAAAGCATGTACTGTCACTACAAAAAGAGAAATGACAATTATGTGACATGCAAGAGGTGTCTGCTAAAGCTGCTGTGCAAAGCCGACTGAAGTACAAAAACCCATATCACATCAATACCTTGTGCCCTTAAGCGTATACAATGTTACATGTAAATTCCACCCATTAAGGTCGACTGAAGAGTTTAATGAAGGGACTGTTTGCAGAAAGGGTGGTAAAATGAAGGGAACCACTAGGGCCACCTCTAAGGCTTCATCAGAGAGAAGATGCTCCCACCTCTGGGCCTAAAAGAAAGAGCAGTGTTACTGGGACTTGGGCAGAGCTGGAGTCACAGCGGAGGGACGGCCTGGTAGAGAATGGGGCTGCCGCCAGCACCAGCACCAGGCCTTGCAGGGAGGGAGCAGGTGGGCGACAGGAATCAATACGCCAACCCCGTTCTCCATGTTCCGTCTGCTCTTCTGCTGGGGCCTCTTACTGGTCCAACCCAGCTGGCAGGCAGTGGTGTGAACCCCCAGGTGACACAGTCCCTACAGGTCAGCCTCTGGGGCAAGAGCCGAGCCTAGCAGGGCAGAGAATGTGTGTACAGAGGCCAGAGACAAGCCAGCACACCGCTTCCCCAAATGTGTCTCCCTGCCTCTCTACCCTCCTCCAGCACAATACTTAATCCCTGGAAGGGCTCTGAATCCTTTCCCCAGGCCACGGATGCTCTTTCCACATTCCAGCCCTTAACCTAACCTTAGAGATCTCGGCAGGGGTAGTTTCCCCAACTGGCATTTCATTCTTCTGGGAGAGCACTAGTGTATTTTGCTCTGATTATTTATTTATTGGCCTGGCTAACTCTGAGAGGCAACCACGTTTCCCTGGAGGGGAATGGCTGTTTTATTCATGATGCCTGGAATGGCACCTGCTACATGGGAGGGCCACATAAATATTTGCTGAACTGAGGAGTGTCCTCCAATTCTTTTATGCTTCCCCCACCCCAACAGCACCTACCCCATGCCGTCTACTGGCTCAGAGGATGGATTCTAGTATGCTGGTAAGAGATGAATAATCTCAAATGTTAGAGTTTCTTACTGGGTAAGTCAAGTTCATTATGGCCTCAGGTTTTAGGACTATGGTAATAACCTAATGAAGGTGGGAAGAAAAAGGCATGAATGTCTGTCTTGTACCAATACAAAATGATTTCCTTGGTTTTAAGCGGTTCCCATTGTTTCATTTAGTCGACAGCATCCATGCCATGTGAAATCAGCCTCTCTAAATTTTTTCTTGGCACTGAATGGAACTTGTCATCTCTGGTTAGAGAGACATCAACCGCCCCTGAAACAGACGAGACAGGGTATATATACCTAAGACAAGAGCAAAGCGGAGGGAACTCAAAGCAGACAAACACAAACAGTAGGAACTCTGTCAATGTGAGGAACCTGCTTTTGAAATTATCAGACATTTCTCCCCTTAGCTGGTTCTCAAACATCTGCAAAAATCTTCAAAGGAAAAGAAAAGAAACAATGATTTTCAAATTTAGTCACCCTCTCAGCCAAAATAGATGATTCTATGTGCAGCCTGCCAGCCAGTGGATTTTCTGACTAACCATCACCATGAACATTCCAACAGGGGCATCGTCTTCCAATAGTGTCTGTAGCAGGGAGCCTCTGGGCTGACTCTCAGCCTTCTGGTCCTATGGCTCAGAGGATGCTCAGGGGGCCACAAAATTGGGATGAGCCCCACAAAGCCGGGTGGAAAAATTGCCAATGCTGGGCCACAGGACAAAGTTAGTTCTCTGGAAAGAGGAGAAGGGATGAAGTTTGGGAGGATAATTACTAGCTCTCTAGAAAATACTCAGTGAATTCAGTGCACCCAGATTACCCTGCAAATCTCCTTCCAGGAATAGTCAGAGAGCAGAGTGATGTAGTGGGAACATGATCCTTTGCAAAGACCCATGTCCATACTCTGGCTCTGGTTCTGGCTCTGCCCCTACTGACAAGGGGACCTGAAGGTTCTTAGGAGCCTATTAAAAAGAATTTCCTGTTGGCTCCTTCCTAGGAAGGCAGCATAACAAACATAGTGGGAAGGGCTTGGCTTTGGAATCATACAGAACTGAGTTCGAATGTGAGTCTGTTTTTGACTGGATTGTGTGATACCACTTTTGCATAGGATTTTTAGCTGGGCGCATAGCCACCAAGGGAACGCTACATTCCCAATTCCTTATGGCCAACTAAGTTCTGGGGTTGTGAGTGGGAGTGAGTGTGTAGCTTCCTCATTTGTTCTGAAAGTGTTAAGAAGTGTGTCCTGCCCTTCTCCCTTTTCCTATTGTCTAGAAAGTAAACTTGGTGGGGGAGTCATCTTGGATCAAGCAAATGCCCTGGGTGACTGAAAGAAGCAAACACAATTCATTTCTGGAACAATGCAATGTCTATCCAGGCTTCACTGAATGCCACAGATAAAGTTCCAAGACACATACTCACAGTAAAAGGCAAGACACAGACTGAGAAAAAGATACTTGCAAATCACATATCTGACAAAGGACTTTGTCTTCGTTTGGGCACCTATAACAAAG
Organism: Mustela putorius furo; assembly: GCF_011764305.1. Taxonomy (NCBI): domain Eukaryota; kingdom Metazoa; phylum Chordata; class Mammalia; order Carnivora; family Mustelidae; genus Mustela; species Mustela putorius. The sequence continues at coordinate 6,744,602 of NW_025422045.1, read as the reverse complement.
TACCATCAATTGGGTAGCTTACAAACAACTAAAATTTATTCTCAAAGTTTTGGAAACTGGAAGTCTGAGATAGGAGATACAGCATGAGTAGGTTCTGGTGACAGCTGGTTTCTTGTATCCTCATATGGTGGAGAGTGGGCTAGAAAGCAATCTGGGGTCTCTTTATATAGGGACCCTAATCCCATTTATGAGGACTCAACCCTCATGGGTAGATGACTTCCTCATGTCCTTATGGCTTCCCAAGCATCCCATTTCCTAATATCATCACACTGGGGATTAGGATTTCAACATGGGAATTTTCAATCCATAACAGACTTGTATCTGGAATACACAAAGAACTCTTTCAAGTCTATGATAAGATAAACAACCCAATTAAAAAGTGGGCAAATGATTTGAATAGACACTTTACCAAAGAAGATAACCAAATAGCAAATGAGCACATGAAAAGATGCTCAAAATCATTAGGGAAATGCAAATCAAAACCACAATGAGCTACTATTTCACACCTACCACAATGGCTACCATCAAAGACAGACAATAACAAATGCTAGCAACCGTGTGGGGAAGTCAAAATCCTCAAATATTACTACTGGTGGGAAGCTACTTTGGAAAACAATCTGGCAGTTTCTTCAAAACTTAAATTTACCATATGACCCAGCATTTCCACTCACAAAGAAATGCAAACATATGTTGACACAAAGACTTGAATAATGTTCATGGCATCATCAATCATAATAGCCCAAAGTGGAAACAACCAATTAGTGAATGGATAAATCAAATGAACTATATTCATACAATGGAACACAACCACATATTATATAACTCCATTTACGTGAAATGTCCATAAAAGGCAAATTGTTAGAGACAAATAAACTAGTGGCCTGAGAGTGGGGTAAATGAGCATTAAAGGTCTTATGGGGATAATGTAAAAATCCTAATACTCAATTATGGTAATGCATGATAATGTATGCATACACAATTGGTATATTGTATATACAGTTGTGTATATTGTATATACCAGTTGTGTATACCACAACTCGGTAAACTCACTGAATTGCATGCCTGACATGGGTGAATTTTATGTATATGAACTGTATCTCAATAAAGTTACAAGACATAGGCTCACAGCCACGGCCACTCCACCCTCACTCATTAATGCCAGTGCCGTCTCTAGCTCACAGAGCTCCAGCCAAAGGAGAAGGTGGCGGGGGTAGGGGCGGGTAAGTAAGGAGGTCTCTGTACCATGACTGGTGCAAGGCAGACTGCCCACAAATCCACCCGTGGTAATGCACCCAGGAAGGAAGCCACTGGCTACAAAAACTGCTCTCGAGAATGCGCCCTCTACTGGACAGGTGAAGAAGCCCCATCATTACAGGCCTGGTACGGGAGCACTCCGTGAAATGAGACATTATCAGAAGTCCACTGAACTTCTGATCTGCAAACTTCCCTTCCAGCGGCCGGTGTGAGAAACCACTCAGGACTTCAAAACAGATATGCACTTCTAGAATATAGCTATGGGTGCTTTGCGGAAGGCAAGTGAGGCCTATCTGGTGAACCTTTCTGAAGACACCAACTGGCATGTTATCCATGCCAAACGTGTCACAATTATGCCAAAAGACATCCAGCTAGCACGCTGCATACGTGGAGAATGTGCTTAAGAATCCACTATGATGGAAAATATTTCATTCTGTATATAAAAAAGAAAAAAATCGCTTATTTCCTGTTATTTGTAGTTCTGAATATTAGATATTTTTTTTCCATGGGGTCAAAAGGTACTGAAGTATATGATTGCAAGTGGAAAACCAGGGGAGCAGACATTAGGTATTGGCAGCTTTCCCATTTTCATTTCTGTGTGAATTTTTAATATAAATATGGCAGCATAAAGCATTCATGCAAGTCAAAATGTTTTAGTGAACATGTTTCAGCAGTCTGGCTTTATAATAATTATAAATAAACCTGCTACATTTTTCTGGACAATGCCAGCACTTGGATTTTTTTTTTTTTAAACAAGTAAATTTACTGACGGCAACTACATGGGTGTTTGTAGCATTTTTATCATACAGCAGATTCCATCGCACTACACTTTTCTGACATGCAAACACATGTTTCTAATGTTGTCTGTCTTCTGTGTAGTTCCTGTCAGTTTGCTATTAAAATACATTACACTACAAAAATAAAAATGAAAAGACATAGACTTTTATGCATTGTCCTTTCTTTTAAGAACTAGAGCAAAAGTAAACTAAAAATGTTTTCAGATACATAAAAGTCAAGGCAGGTTATCAGCAAGAGTTTTTTTTAATAAAAGGAGATTTTAGAGCATATACATAAGCAAGAAGAAAAAATATGTGAGAAGGAAGGTTGGGGATGCTAAAAAAAAATGATGAACAAATAAACAAACTAGAAGAGAAAGAAATTTATTAACCTGATCCAAGGCAACTGTTAAAGCTTATGGTAAACAGTGTATTTATGTCATGTTTTCTCTTTACAAACAAATTCAAGCAAGGAGGTGTGCCATCACTATTTCTCTTAATGGTGTTTGGGCCATTTGTGAAACAAGAAGAAATTAAAGGAATAAGAATTGGAAATAAAACCATTCTTTTTTTTTAAGATTTTATTTATTTATTAGACAGAGATCAAAAGTAGGCAGAGAGGCAGGCAGAGAGAGAGGAGGAAGCAGGCTCCCTGCTGAGCAGAGAGCCTGATTGGGCTCCATCCCAGGACCCTGAGATCATAACCTGAGCCGAAGGCAGAGGCTTTAACCCACTGAGCCACCCAGGCGCCCTGGAAATAAAACCATTCTTATTTGCAGACTGCATGGTTATCTTCTCAGAAAATCCAAAAATTTTTAAGAATTATCTTAAGATATTTATCTTAAGATAAGAATTTATCTTAAGAATTTATAAATAAAAAAATTTATAAATAAATTATTAAGATAGGAGATTTTAGCAATATTGATAAAAAATCAACACACAAAATTCAATTATATGTCCACCATGCCACCAACAATCAGTTTGAAAATATAATTGAAATGATAGGCTTTATAAGAGAAACAAAATATGCAAAGTACTTTTACTTAGGAATAAATCTAACCAAATACATTCAGGCTTTTTATGGAGAAAATTGCAATAATTTCCTAAAAGACATTAAACAAAACTTAGATAAATTAAGAGATAAATCATGTTATTGGATAGGGAGATTCACTATTGTAAACATGTCAATTCTCCACAATGCAGTTCAAGTCTGTTCCAAAAAAAATCCTAACAAGATCATCCATAAAACTTGAAAAACCAATTCCAAATTTATACTGAAGAGGAAAATGTCAAAGTGTAGCTACAACACTCCTGAGAAGAACAGAGTATTGGGAATTATACTGCCACATAGCAAGATATTAATATAAAGTGATTAAGACAGTGTGCAGGAGCAGGGATAAATAGACCAATGGAGAAGGAGAGATAAGAAACAGACCTAAACATATGTGGAAACTTGATTTAGTACAAAGCAGACATTGCTTAACCATGAGGGAAAGGATGGACTATTTAATAAATGCTGCTAGAACAACTGGTTGTCCATGAGGAGGAGGGGCAGACAGAATCCCTATCTCACACTATGTCCAAAAGCAATTCCATTTTGGACTCCATGTGGATTAAGCACTGAACAATGAAAGACAAATCTATACTTGGGATCAAATTGAATAAACATACACACACACACACACACAGTGTGTGTATATAAAATTTGGGGAAGACTAAAATAAGGTCTGTAGTGTGGTGCACAGTATTTCCTAGTGTCAGTTTCTAGGTTTTTATGTCATGCTATAGTTAGATAAGATACCACCATTGGGGAAGGCTGAGGGAAGTGTCCACGGAAGAACTCCATGCGTTATGTTTGCAACTTCCTGCATCTACAATTATTTTAAAATTAAAAGTAAGGTGAAAGGAAAGTTATAAAATGTTTAGAAGACAATATGAAATGTTTATGACCTTGATGTGGGAGATTTTCTTTAGCCAAGATTGAAGAGGCAGAAACCATAAATATAGGTTAATAAACACAATGACATTGTAGAGTTAGGAATTTCTTCATGAAACTACACCAAAAATAAAAATTAAGGGAAGACATGTGCCCCATATGTAATCACCATTAAACAATTAGTATCCAGAATATAAAAATAACTATGAATCATTAAGAAAAAGAAAAACAACTCAATAGGAAAATAGGCAAATAGATAATAGACATTATTGGCGAAGAAATTCAAACAGTCCAAAAGCATATGAAAAACATCTCTTTGTTTCTGTAGTAGTCAGGGATAAGTTACATAAAATCCCAATGAAATAGCATTTCATAGTGAAAAAAATAGAGCAAAAACTTAAAAAATATATATATATCAAGCACCGGTAAGGATATACAGTTACAGAAAGTCACATATACTGAGGATGGAAGCACGTGGAACAGTGCTTGGCAACCGCCATTAAAGCTGAGTGCACACATAGCACAAGACCCCAGTGTGCAGGTAAGAGTAAGGAACAATACAGATACTCATCAGGGTTGAAGAGATAACACTGTCATATATTAATATGATGGAATATGAACGGCTATTAAAGTGAGCAAACAATAAGCCTGGAAAACCAGATGAATGGATTTCACAAAGAGTAGTTTGAATGAAAGGAGCCAGATGCTAAGGAATGCGTAGAGGAGAACTCCATCCCCCGGACACGCCAAATTAGCTACATTCTTCAGGGATGCAGACACAGGGGGTAAAACAAAAAGAGAAGTAAGAAAGTGATTACTTCAAAAGGCAGGAGAGTGGGTCCTGAGGGAGGGGAGTGGGCATGTGATTTGCTTTTGATCTGGGAGAAGCAGATAGAGGGCATCTGGGGTGTTAGCAAACATTCTCAATCTAGACCTGGTCATGGCTTTATCAGCGTCCACTTTGTAACTATTTGGTAGTTTGTGTGGTAGATGGACTTTTGTGTATGAATATTACCTGAAGAGGAAAAAAGGTAGAACATACACCGTTTTACATTTCTGCCATCACAGGGTTAATCACGAGGTCATGTGAAGATGCAAGTTATGCGAGAGCGGGAGCCAGGTCGAATGTGCCCTTCCAGCCTGGCGAGCACTTAGTAGGTGCTCAACAATTGCTCCATGAGTAACTAGCAACCTGCTACCATTTAAAACGAAGCCTGGACTTATGAAATTGCATCTGCTTTTACAGCCTAGCTTAACCTCTTCTGCAGGAGTGACAGAGCAAGACTCAACCAGCAGCCTTACTTCCTGTGGACTTCATGACTAGCAGAAAGCAGGAGGCCGAGCAGAGGCCATGGGCACATCCAGCTGACACCGCGAGGGCTCGTCTAACACCTACATTCTGCTAGACAACTCAGAGTCGAAAAGGACAACTCAGCTGGATGGCAGCCTACAACTGAGCAACTCCGCTGTTTATAGCCTTCGGCATCCATCAGTGGGATGGTCTTTGGCAGGAGGTGTCGGTGAAGTGTTCCCGCATGGAGCCAGCTCCTGTCTAGAGAGGTCCCTCTAGAAACTTCAAACAATGACAATGGTCCCAGACTTTTGGCACAGTTTATGGTTCCCTACCTATGACCCAACGTCACGCTGCTGAGCCCAGCCTGCCTGCTAAATGACAGCAGCTCACCTCTCCTACATAGGCTCCAGGGGACAGAGGGATAAAAAGAAGAGGTCAGGAGTTCACATGGTCATTTTTTACACAGGCAAATCATGGCCTTGCAGTTCAGGCAGAAAGTCTGCATTTCTGCCTTCCTGCCTCCATAGGCTTGGATCTGGTCATTGGTTAATCTGGAGTCATGTTAACCCAGCCATGGTTGAGTCATGAATGACCAAGGAGGCTGGGTTTCACATATGAAATGGTCTGTGCTGAGTCAGGTGTGTTCACATGTCCATTCACTGAATAAGCACACACTGAGTGCCAACTGTGGGCAGGCATGGTGCTAGGGGGCACAGTCCATGTCCAGCAGGGGAAATTCCGGTTACCATCTTAGACTAGGCTGATGTTGGTATTCTCAAGAAGAAACAGATAAGGTAGAATTGATACACTGTCTCAAAGTATCAGTCCTTGAGGGGTCTCCTTGAGTTTGGAAAGATGGAGTTTTAGGACCAAGGAGAGGAAGCACCTGACCCTATCACTGGATTTCTCATGGCAAGTACTAGAAAAGGTCGGAAAACGTAAATGTTTGCAACATAAAGTCTTGGATGACTGGACTAAAAAGAGAGACACCGATATTTGGGGAAAGACCCCAAACTTTTAACATCACGCAGGGAAGAGCAATTATTTTTTTTGAAGAGAGGTATCTTGGTTCTGTGTTAGAAACAGCGTGCCTGGCTGTAAAAATATCAGCACAGTCCCTCTTCATGGTCCCACAGCATTTACGGAGCATGCCTTAATGCCCAGACTGCATTTGGGTAACAGGAGACAGGTTGAGCCACTCATCCCTGAAAAACAAAGGGCGCCATGCTCTGATAGGACTGCAGGAGACAGTGGGCCTTTTTTTCTCAGAGTTCATCTGGGCACATTTTTTACCTTGATCACTCCTGCCAAAGAAAGCAAAACATCCAGTGATCATGCAAGAAGCATGTCTGTTAATTCGTAAGTGTTGACACTGGGAGGTGACAGGCAAGTACGGAGCTGTTTATAAGAAGAGTATGCGTTTCTGATCATTTAGGTAAACTTCTTGAATTTAAGCTAAGAATTTCCACTTCGTGTAATGTTTTTTGAACAGGACATGAAAGTGATTGTGTGAAATACAGTTATTTGTGATGATATATTTACTTAATTAAAGAATTTTATGCCTTTGGAACTCTTGTTTAATTATGGATTTGAATGTTTTAAGAAGTATAAAAAATAAACTATGGCAGGACCTTCGAGAAATTGTGGAAGAAATACTTATCAAACATTAAAGGAGAGAGCAGTTAGACAGATTTGAAACTCTGCAGTGAGGAACCTTCTTCATGTATTTTGAAGAAAGAGAATAACCATTAGAACCGAGAAAACAGAAATCCTCTGGGAGGGACCGAGAAAGGAAATACCAGATGCAGAATGTAGAACAAGCGGTAACCAGCGGAACACGGTAACACGGGATTTTCATACTATGACAGTGTGTCCTATGTGGGGCAGCGTGTGGGGAATGTCTGCTGAAGATCTTGGCTGTGAGCCACAGTGGATTCAGAAGCCAGGTGGGCCTTTTTTGAGTCATCATGGCGCCACTGTGATGTCTGGTTTGGAGAAGGGCAGTCCTGGAGAAGACTGCAATTATCTGGGAAGAGGGGATAAATCTGTGCCAAAGTAGGGGTGCCTGGATGAAGGGAAGAGCCAGTCTATGAAGCAAGGCAGGGACAGAGTTGACAGACCTTGGTGGCATTTGGGTGATGGAGAAGGAGAGCCGGATCCGATGACGATTCTGGTGAGGAGGAGCCCAGAGTGCAGAGGTCACAGCCTCAGGGGTAGGCCTCAGGTGAGTTTGGCACATGGGCATGTTGGGGTCTTTGTGGAACTGTCAGAGGGATCACCCAGTAAGAAAGTTTAGGAGTGGGAAGGAGAATTTGAGAAGGCAGAGGGAGAGGAAGACCTCATGACCTCTCTGCATTACTGACCTTTCAATGTCCCTTCCACATCATCCTGGTTCTGGTGGGGAGATTAGCTCCTGGAGCTCCTTCCCTTGCTGCATACACAGGCCAGGCCAGCAGTGATTCTTGGCTTACAGGGTGGATAGACTAGACTAGACTAGAATAGAATGAGCCCTCTGCTCTACCCAGCTTCTTTTAACAATTCAGCTAAAAAGGAATAGCCCCCATCATGGGAAGCTGTAGTTCCCAATGCCTCAAAGTAGTCAACTTGGATTTTTTTACCCCCAGTAAAAGACCTCCCCTGAAATGGGGTCTTGTGACTCTCTCTTGTTCAAACCAAAATGAATGTCAAAAGACATTATGGCACTGTGTCTGCTGTGTAGCCTCAGAACTCATGACCAAATTCCTCATGGGAACAGAGCCAGGGTAATGCTCAGGAACTAGTTCACAAAGAACAGTGTTTCTTGGAAGAGCACATTCTCGAATGCTCGGCCTATACCTGGATGCACGGGTTTGCTCTGAGAAGCTGGACAAACGTTTGCAAGTGCCTGACCTGTGTCAGGTGCCGTGCTATGCCCCAGGGGATGGGAAGTGGCCTGGCCGCCATTCCTTCTGTCTGCTCCAAGCAGAGGTGAGGCAGAGATTTCTTGGGACCTGTAGGGGCAAGGGAAGCCGGTCTCAGGTAAGTCTTGAGGAGGCAGTAAGGGAGGCAAATCCATGACAGAAAAGCAAAGCAGTAAAAAGAAGACCATAGGAAAGAAATTTGGTTGTTAGCCTTCCCTAAAACCCTCAATTTTCGTACCTTAAAATAGGAACGTCTCCAGGAAGATTATTTTTATATTAATAAAAGGTGAATCAGAGGTTTCATTTCTATTTGGGACGTTACATATTGCAGTTAAGGAGAAAAGTCAAAGGTTATCAGGAAACTTATCACACTGAACTAAAGGTTTTGTTTCTTTCAATTTGCTCTAAATTGGGGGTATAATCTCACCTAAAATTTGTATTTTTATATAATAAAGTCAAAATTTATTTTAATGGTTTATTCACTGCTAGTCTGACTTTTTAAAATGATCTTTCTACAAAAACATAACTGAGGACAATCTATGAATTATTTATCCAGGCCTAAGGGAAATCTATCTGTGAGATCTGAAGATTAGTTATAGGCATAAAATACTATTGACAGAGCTTATCTGAAAGGTAGGTATAAGAAAGTAATTTGGGTCTCCTGGGTGGCTCAGTTGGTTAAGTAACTAACTACCTTTAGTTCAGGTAATGATCCCAGGGTCCTGGGATTGAGCCCCATGTTGGGCTCGCTGCTCAGCAGGGAGCCTGCTTCTCCCTCTCCTTCTGCAACCTCTCCCTGGTCATGCTCTCTCTCTTCTCCCTCTCTCTCAAATAAATAAAATCTTTAAAAAAGAAGAAAATAGACAACTATGAATACATGTATGCATAAAAATGATACTATCACAAAACTGTTTATTTATTTATCTATCTATTTTAAAGATTTTATTCATGAGAGAGAGCAGCAGAGGGAGAAGCAGGTTCCCTGCTGAGCAGCGAGCCCAACACGGGACTCGATCCCAGGACCTGGGATCATCACCTAAACTAAGGGCATTTGCTTAACCGACTGAACCACCCAGGAGCCCCACAATATTGTTTATAATAGTGAGAAACATGCTAAATGTGCAATGATAGAGAATTACATAAATTATTATGAGTATGACTACACAAAGTAGTCCTGTATTGCCATTAAAAATGATGACGCAAAGTATATTTCTGGAGGTCTGGATGTGACATCAGATATACAAATCTTACCACTTGCCCCTCTTTTCTGAGGATACTGGCTAATGAAAAACCAGCAGGCAAAGAGGAATCAAAATCCTAGCTTTATTACTGACCAGGCAAGCCCCAGAGACCCCCAGTGCGGGGTCGTCTTCAGCTGGCGGGAAGAGCTAGACCTGGAGCTGAAGCCAAGGTAGAGCCTCCTTCTTTCCCTGGATAGAGACCTACAGACCTGACTGTGGGGAGAGCTGGACCCACAGAACCTACTCTGAGTCCAGTTCCCCAGAAAGAGGAGGAGGAGAGAGACTGGTCTGTCTCATTTGCCTGACTGTAGCGGAAGGAAGAGGATAAGAGAAGCAGGTACAGGGCCTTGCCTGAGGGAGTTCACCCCTGGAAACAGGAAGTGAAGGAGAGGTCAAGGGAGCTCACCTCCTAAGAGCTGAACTTTTAACAATTTAAACCCTGTGCACCAGCAAAAATGTGGCCCAATGTCGGGCCTCACCATAAGAGCTGTTTCTGGGGCACCTCCGACTCTTGGTTTGGCTCAGGTCATGACCTCAGGGTCATGAGATCGAGCCCCGGATGGAGGCCTGCATCAGGCTGCACTCAGCACAAAGTCTGTTTGTCCCTTTCCTTCCTGCTCTGTCCCTGCCTGGCTCGCCCCCCGCGCATGCACACACTCTCTCTTGCTCCCAAATAAATAAATCTTAGGGGGGCAAAAAAAAGCGCTGTTTCTGCCCAGCAAGTAGGTGACTGTAGAGAAAAAAAGACAGAAGGCTGAGGTCCCTCCAACATTCTCCGAGGGAGAGGAGATGCTCCATTTTTTAACTGTAGTGGTAGGAATGTGAAAAGAAGAACCATGTCCCCTCTTCTCCAGTATATATATTAACAGGAAAAGAAAATTCATAATGTTATTATTATACTATTTATATTCACAAGATAAACTATAACACTTAACACACATTTGTTCTTTATATTTTTTCTTTTTTTTTTCTTTTTGCCATCAGCATTCGTGACTTGTGCTCTTAAAAAAGTACAAATAAAAAATACTAACATGAGGGGCAGCTGGGGGAAGTGTGCACCAGAATTCTTTATAATTACAACTCTTCTGTACTTCTAAATCCTTTCACAATGAAAGTTTAAAATATACTAGCCTTGCAAACACTATCAGATTATGAGGAAAACATTGGAAGTCATAAACGTCTTCAGGTAAATTGGCTTTCCAGGTGCTTTCTGTCCTAGCCACATGGAGTAGTAGGGACTGAAAGTGCCCCCCAACTTGGAATAAATAAAAAACAGAATAAAAGGTTTAAATAATGGTTTTTAAGACATTGGGCAACAGGCAATGAAGGTCAGTGACCTCTGGGGGCTAGGAAACTATTGTAGAGTTGAGCTCTGTGGTTTCCCCCCAACTTGCTGCATGGAGTTTCTAGGGGTGCAGGGAGACGGGACCCAGGTGGAGCCCTGGTAGTCTCTCTGAATTGAAAAGAGGGATTGGGAGTTCAGGGAGGCCAAGGTGACTAGATTTTCCAGGGTAGAGTATAAGATAGGAGAAAGCTGTATGGAGAGACATTCCAGAGACCGAGAAAGCAGCCATCTAAGTACACTCATGTGCACAGCACATTCATATGAACACAGTACTCAAAGCTGAAAAACAGCCTATAGGATTAGGAGGAACAACCCTCAGAGGTCACACACAGCTGAATACAGTGCCTGCTCCCACAAGCTGGACCAAAAACCTCATAATTCACACAGCACTGGGCAGAATACACAGGAAAGTTCTGCCTCAGCAGTTGGGAATCATGAATTCTAGGTAGGATACTGTTCCAGGTTCACCCAACAAGTCATAAAGGCAATACCTAAGAGCAGCAAGCTGTTCCCAGGTAACTCAACTGTGTCCCAGAACAAAGCTCAAGAATATTTATAGGAATACAGAAATATCCAGTGCCCAGCCATGTCTGGCATCAAATAAAAAATTGTCAGGCATGCAAAGAAGTAGGAAAATAAGACCCACAGAGAGGAGATAAATCACCCAATCGAGACTGACCCAGAACTGACACTGATGTTCGAGTCAGCAGGGAAGGTCATTAACAGAGGTACGATAACTGTTTTCCATATGTTCAAGAAGCTAAAGGAGCACGTCAAGTGGTAGTGTGGAAGATATAAAAAAGACTCGAACTTCTAGAGAGGAAGACACCCATGTCTGAGGTTGGATGAGTGGGGGACCAGACATCGCAGAGGATGGGCTAGTGAACTTGAAAGCAGCAATAGGAACTCTCCAAAATGATCCGACAGAAGCTAGACAGAGAGAAAAAAGCCTGGGAGGAAATGGACAGAGCATCAGTGAGCCATGACACAATTTTAAAACAGCCTGATAAGTGTGTAAGAGAAGTCTCTGAAGGAGAATGGAATGAAAGGGGGAAACAGAAAAGATTGTTTGAAGAAATAATGGTCACGAATGTGCCAAATCTTATAAAAACTGTAAACCCACATATCCAAGAAGCTCAACAAAACATGACCTTTAGAAACATGAAGAAAGTTATGCCGAGGCATGCCCTAATCAGTTCACTCAAAACCAGTGACAGAGAGTAACTCTTATAAACAGCCAGAGAAAGAAGACCAGTTATGGACAAAGGAACAAAGATAAGTGTGATAGGAGTTATGTACCTCTGGAAAGAAGGTGAGAGAAGAGGGGAACATCATCTTTGAAGGGTTGAAATTAAAACAAAACAAAACAGAAACCTGCCAACCTAGAATTCTGTATCAAGCACAGATATTTTCCAAAACTGAAAGTGAATTAAAAAAACAAAACAAAACAAAACAAAAAACCTTTTCAGACATACCAACGCAAGAACTGCTGTATAAAATCAGGGAGTTCTTTGGGCAGAAGGAAAATGACCCAAAATGGCAATATGGATCCAAACGAAGGAACAAACAGTTCCCGAAATGTTAACTTCATGGTTAAATAGTAAGATTTTAGAGTTACTTAACTCTCTTTTGAAGACATTGGACTGAGCAAAAATAATCACAATGAAGTGTGGAGTTTGTAAAATATGTAGATACATGTGTGTGACCATAGGACAAAGGTGAGGGTGGAGAAATGGAGCCATTCTGGTGTCAATTTCTCACAGTGTGAGGTGCTAAAACCCCTCTTGGAGGCAGACATGGGAGGTGTGAAGGCACCATGCACTTTCTGTTGGGACTATTAGAGAAGAACACATGGGATGGGGGAGAAAGAGATCAGGTGCACCATGATTAGAGCCCCTGGGAAGAGACCTGGGCAGGAGGTAGGCACCTCTGCCTGGTCAAGCAGCACTCTGGGGCCAGGGGCCAGGGCCAGGGCCAGGGCCAGGGCAAGAGGCCAAAGCCAGCCTTGAACAAGCCATAGTCTCTAAGACTCAGAACTGAACTTAAGAGCAGCAAAAGGGGTCTTTGTAGACTTCCCTGTCACAGGTTCCAGCTTTAGGGTTCATGTGCATTATCTCAGAATATAATCAGCCAATTTTCCAACTTCCCAGCAGATGCCATATTGCATTTGATATTGTTGAGGCCAAATACCATAACATCATAAGGTAAGACATTCAAATGGAGAAACTGTTCTGTGAGACTGAGGAGCTGGAGGGAATAAGCACAGTGAAAGGAAGGGATCAATCAAAGACCAAGTCAGAGTCTACATCGACAATGCTAGATTGCACAAACTGAATTTAAATCAATTTAAATCAGGCTTCTAAATATACAGGGAAAGAATGCAAAGAAGCCCACACCTGCCTCTTAGTATGCTAGGTTTCTCCACATGCAATAAAGGATCTGGCTGGGAACGTTGGAAGAAAGCCTTCAATCCCTTTCACTCAGGAAATATCCTAGACATGGAGAGAATGATTTGCTCAAGGATATGATCAAATAATAATAATCAGAATCAGGTCTAAGACTCAGGCTGCTTGACCTGCAATTCTCAGTTCTAGCTAAATTTTTTTTTTTAAAAAGATTTACTTATTTGAGAGCAAGAGATGAAGAGAGGGGCAAAAGGAGAGGGAAAGAGAGAGAGAATCCACAAGCAGACTCTCCGCTGAGCACAGAGCCCAACTCAAGGCTTGATCCAGGACCCTGAGGTCATGACGTGAGATGAAACCAAGAGTTGGATGCTTCACTGACTGAGCCACTTGGGTGCCCCGAGTTCTAGCTACTTTTAAGTTGGTGCATCTTTAAGATTTTTTTTTAAAAGATTTTATTTATTTATTTGACAGAAAGAGATCACAAGTAGGCAGAGAGGCAGGCAGAGAGAGAAAGGGGAAAGCAGGCTGAGCTGAGAAGAGAGCCTAATGAGGGGCTCGATCCCAGAACCCTGAGATCATGACCTGAGCTGAAGGCAGAGGTTTAACCCACTGAGCCACCCAGGTGCCCCTAACATTTTTAAATGAAGTGTAATATATAGGCGGAAAAGTAACCAAAGGATTAGAAACTGAACACACCACCAGAACTAGTGCCAGATCAAGAAAGAGTATATTTCCAGCCCTTGAAGTCCATTTCTGGCCCCTTCCAGTCACTATCCCTTGAAAGTTACCACTGCCCCGACTTCCAAAAGCATAGACTACTTCTGCCTGTTTTTGTGATTTCTAGAAATGGGAATTTCTTTTTTTCTTTCTTTTTTTTTTTTTTTTGCTTCTTGTTGTACCTAAATGTTATTTTTGTGAGGTCCATCCATATTACCGCATATTCAGATAGATCGTTCATCCCCACTGCCATACACTATGCCATTATTTGATTATACAACCATTTACTTATTCCTTCTACCAGATGCCAATGGCACTCAGGTGGTTTCTGGTACAAAACTTTTATAAAGGATGCTCTCATGAACATTCTTTTAGGTGTCTTTTGATGAATATATGTTCCCAGCTTTGCTAAATATATATTTAAGACGGGATTGCTGAGTTTTACGCTATGTACGTGTGAAGCATTAGTAGATACTCTAATTGTCAAATTTCAATTCTGGCAATAGAAAATTTTAAAATCCCCTGACTACAGAATTTTGTATTTGTTTCTATCCGGGTATTTGCCTTACATTGCAGCAACATCACAGCTCATGACTTGGTCTGATCTCTGCCCTTGATCCCTGTGGTGCTGGGGGCTTGGAGCTGGGTGCAGAGTACCTGTTCTGTGAATACTTTCTTATTTAAATGCGCAAGGAACTGTACAGACATGGTTCTGCTTCCAGGAAAGAAGCACTTACTTCAGACACACGTGGGAAAGACAAAACAGCTCAGGAGAAAGAATAACTAAGCCAAGACTGGTTTTTAAAGTTGAGAACAGAGATCACGGCTCATAAATCTTTGCATTGCTCACATCACGTAACACAGCGCCTTCCCCAGAGGAGCTGCTCAAGAAGTATTTGCCAAATAAATGGGATCAAGATAGAAATGATCATGAATGGATTTTTATCACATACAGCTCAAAGGAGAGTATGTTTCGAGATGGGAAAACAAGATGAATATAGACTGGGTAAAAGTTGGAGGAAAAAGTGCATTAATCCAAGTCTCATGGAAAACATTTCACATATGGAAAGCCACGTAAGCGGTTGATTAATTTTGTGGTCCCTTCTCCCCAAGCAGAGAAATCCTGGATCTCTTACCCTGATCCTCAACAATGTAAAATTGAAGAATGGACAAGTTAGAGTGACTGGAGGCTAACCCATTCCTCAATAACCAGATGCATAGAATATTTGGAAACTTTCATTAATACCCAAGACAAGGGTATCTCTCTAAGAGACCATATCTTAAGAACTCCAGGTCAAATGTGAGTTGGTGGTGGGGATACCAGACAATGGGGGGCTTGACCTCTGGCCCAGGCTCTGGATTTTTGCAATTAAGGCTGATCTTCTCTGTCTGTGCAGCAGCAACATTCATAAAGGCAGGCTTAAGTCACAGGGAACAAAGATGAGATGTCAAGGCTTTTCCCAAAAGGGATTTTTGGAGAAAAGGAGGGCTTCAAAAGAAATCTGAACTTGACAGTGTCTTGAATCCCTCAGCCGACCCTGAGGCCTAAGCCGACCGAGAGCAAGTTACACAGACGTGTGCATTTCTGCTGAGAGCAACACAAAGGAAATGTCTCTCATCCATTTCAAAACCAGATAGAATGAAATATAAACTTCTGAAGAGTTATGCTCAGTGGCAAGTTTTGACATCTCACAGGAAATGAAGTTTCTGCCAAGGAAAAGCCAAGGTTTTGGTCAGGACCCAAAAGGACTTTTTCAAGCTTCTCATTAGCAAGCCAGAGAGTAATATGAGGTTTCTAACCCACTCCAGTATCTCCCCTTACTTAACATCAGGAAAACCCAAGAATATTTTAAATGGACAAAGAATTCAGAGTGTCACCGCTCTCCTGCAGGAAAGGGGGAAAGTGACCCCTTCCCAGGGCCTTTGTGGTCAGGTGTGCCAAGCCCAGTCCCACCGGGGCTTTACAAAGAAAGGAAAGGCAGTGGGGGCGGGGGACGGAGGAGGTAAGGATGGAGGAGATAGGAGGGGCAGTGGGAGAGAGAAAGGAAGCGGAAATTGAATATCTACTCTGTGCTACGTTTTTTAATTAAAAAAATTTAAATTCAATTAATTAACATAAAATATATTATTAGTTTCAGGGGTACAGGTCTGTGATTCATCAGTCTTAATAATACTCAGTGCTCATTGTAACACATACCCTCCCCAATGTCCATTACCCAGTCACTCCATCCCGCCACTCCCCTCCCCTCCAGCAACGCTCAGTTTGTTTCCTATGATTAAGAGTCTCTTGTGGTTTGTCTCCCTCTCTGGTTTCATCTTGTTTTATTTTTTCCCTTCTTCCCTTATGATCCTCTGCTTTATTCTGAAATTCCACATATCAGCAAGATCATATGATAATTGTCTTTCTCTGACTGACTTATTTCACTTAACATAATACCGTCTACTTGCATCCACATTGCTGCAAATGGCAAGATTTCATTTTTGATGGCTTATAGTATTTCATTGTGTGTGTGTGTATGAGTGTGTGTATCATATCTTTTTTATCCATTCATCTGTTGATGGACATCTGGGCTCTTTCCACAGTTTGGCTATTTGTGGACATTGCTGCTATAAATTTTGGGGTGCAGGTGCCCCTTTGGATCACTACATTTGCTTCTTTGGGGTAAATACTCAGTAGTGCAATTGCTGGAAGACCAGGTAGCTCTATTTTCAACTTTCTGAGGAACCTCCATACTGTTTGCCAGAGTGGCTGCACCAGCTTGCATTCCCACCAACAGTGTAGGAGGGTTCCCCTTTCTCTGCATCCTCTCCAACATCTGTCATTTCCTGACTTGTTAATTTTAGCCATTCCAACTGGTGTGAGCTCGTGTCTCGTTGTGGTTTCGATTTGTATTTTGCTGATGCCAAGTGATGTGGAGCACTTTTTCATGTGCCATTTGGGCACTTGCATGTCTTCTTTGGACAAATGTCTGTTCATGTCTTCTGTCCATTTCTTGATTGAATTATTTGTTCTTTGGGTGTTGAGTTTGATAAGATCTTTTTAAAAAAGATTTTATTTATTTATATTTCAGAGAGAGAGAGAGTGCACAAGCAGGCAGAGTGGCAGGCAGAGGTGGAGAGAGAAGCAGCTCCCTGCCAAGCAAGGAGCCCCATGCGGGACTCGATCCCAGCACCCTGGGATTATGACCTGAGCTGAAGACAGCGGCTTAACTGACTGAGCCACCCAGGCTTCCCGAGTTTGATAAGTTCTTTATAGATTTTAGATACTAGCCCTTTATCCGATATGCCATTTGCAAATATCTTTTCCCATTCTTTTGGTTGTCTTTTGGTTTTGTCGACTGCTTCCTTTGCTGTGCAAAAGCCTTTTATCTTGGTATAGTCCCAAAGTTCATTTTTGCCTTTCTATCCCTTGTCTTTGGAGATGTGTCTAGCAAGAAGTTGCTGTGGCCAAGGTCGGAGAGGTTGCTGCCTTTGTTCTCCTCGAGGATTTTGATGGATTCCTGTCTCACATTTAGGTCTTTCATCCATTTGAGTCTATTTTTGTGTATGGTATAAGAAAATAGTTCGGTTTCATTCTTCTGCATGTGGCTGTCCAATTTTCCCAACACCATTTGTTGAAGAGATTGCCTGTCTTCCACTGGACAATTCTTTCCTGCTTGGTCCAAGATTAGTTGACCATAGAATTGAGGATCTATTTCTGGGCTCTCTATTCTGTTCCATTGATCTATGTATCTGTTTTTGTGCCAGTACCATGCTGTCTTGATGATGACAGCTTTTTAATAGAGCTTGAAGTCTGGAATTGTGATGCTACCAACTTTGGCTTTCTTTTTCAACATTCCTCTGGCTATTCAGTGTCTTTTCTGGTTCCATATAAATTTTAGGATTATTTATTCCAGTTCTGTGAAAAAAGGTGATGGTATTGTGATAGGGATTGCACTGAATGTGTGGACTGCTTTAGGTAGCATAGACATTTGAACAATATTTTTTCTTTCAATCCATGAGCATGAAATGTTTTTCCATTTCTTTGTTGTCTTCCTCAATTTCTTTCATAAGTGTTCTGTAGTTTTCTTAGTACAGATCCTTTGCCTCTTGGTTAGGTTTATTCCCGGGTATCTTATGGTTTGGGGTACAATCATAAATAGAACTGACTCCTTAATTTCTCTTTTTTCTGTCTCATTGTTGGTGTATAGAAATGCAACTGCTTTCTGTGCATTGATTTTATCCTGTTACTTTACTGAATTCCTGTATGAGTTCTAGCAGTTTTGGGGTGGAGTCTTTTGAGTTCTCCACAGAGTATCATGTCATCTGCAAAGAGTGAGACTTTAACTTCTTTGCCAATTCAGATGCCTTTAATTTCTTTCTGTTGTCTGATTGCTGAGGCTAGGACCTCTAATACTATGTTAAACAGCAGTGATGATAGTGGACATCTCTGCTGTGTTTCTGACCTTAGGGGAAAAGCTCTCAATTTTTCCCCATTGAGAATGATATTTGCTGCGGGTTTCTCATAGATGGCTTTTATGATTTTGAGATAGGTATCCCTACACTGTGAAGAGTCTTAATTAAGAAAGGATGCTGTACTTTGTCAAATGCTTTTTCTGCATCTATTGAGAGGACTATATGGTTCTTGTCCTTTCTTTTATTCATGTATTGTATCACATTGATTGATTCGCTGATGAACCAACCTTACAGCCCATGAATAAATCTTACTTGGTCGTGGTGAATAATCCTTTTAAAGTACTGTTAGAGCCAATTGGCTACTATTTTGTGAAGAATTTTTGCAACCATGTTCATCAGGGATATTGGTCTGTAATTTTCCTTTTTGGTGGGGTCTTTGTCTGGTTTGGGGATCAAGATAATGCTAGCCTCATAGAAAGAGTTTGGAAGTTTTCCTTCCATTTCTATTTTTTGAAACAGCTTCATAAGTATAGGTATTATTTTTTTTTAAGATTTTATTTATTTATTTGACAGACAGAGATCACAAGTAGGCAGAGAGGCTGACAGAGAGAGAGGAGGAAGCAGGTTCCCTGCTGAGCAGAGAGCCCAATGCGGGGCTCGATCCCAGGACCCCAGGATCATGACCTGAGCCGAAGGCAGAGTCTTTAACCCACTGAGCCACCCAGGCACCCCTACGTATTAGTTCTTTAAATGTTTGGTAGAATTCCCCTGGGAAGCCATCTGGTCCTGGGCTATTATTTGTTAAGAGATTTTTTTATAATAGGGGTGCCGGGATGTTGATATGTATTCCTAGGCCTCAGGAAGACTAAGAGGGTGATATTGGCAAGGGTAGGTAGGCTAGCTTTCTAGCTAGCATATACACAGGCTTCTCATGATGCAGGACAGAGCTGGGTGGGGAGAGGATGGAAAGAGAAAGGAGGGATAGGTATGGACAGGGAAAGGAACTGCAGGCTGGATGTTGTCCTTTTATCACGTCAGAGCAGAACTCCCAAGTAGTCTGGGAATGCTCAATCAAAGCTGGCCTTCCAGGTCATTGTGAAGGTGTATTTATCAAGGTTGGAGGATAGAATTCATATATTTAACAGTTTGTTCTATGTATATGTATATTTTATAACTCTTCAGTGTTGAGGCTTATGGCTTGGGGACCTTCATTTGTGCCCTTGCCTGGGTCCCGCAAATGTTGACAACAAAGAGGTGAAGCCCAAACACATCTCTGTCCACTACCAAGGGTGAATGCTTTTGACTGCCCTATGATGCCTGACCCCACAGAGGAGTCAGTGGCAGGAGTAGTGTTAACTATTTTAAGAAAATAATTTTATGGGTGTTATTTCTGACAATTTCCCATCACAGGTCCTGAGCTGCTGTAAACACACTGTGGGGCCCTTGGAAAGCCATCCAGCCCTCTGCGCTCAGTTCCCTCCTCTGGAAAACGACTTCTAATGGGTCATTCAGCTTGTGAGAAATCTAAAGAATAAACCTGTTTCCTAGCTGTGCTTGGTCTTTTAAGGCAATAGGTCTTTTAAGATCATGATGTGGTTTAAAGAAAAATAGCAGTAAATAATAATAGAAAGACCATGATGGTAGGGGAACAAAATGAACAGATCACCTGAGACATTAGTGCCTAGAGGGGGACCTTGGTAATCAATGTCTTAAAAGGTCAGGGGGCCAGGGATGGCAGTAGGGAAAGAGGACAGGACATCGGATATCCCTGAGTATGGTAACAGAGGGACAGGTAAGATTTTGTTGTAGCCAGCAAGGCCCAGCCTGGGAGACATCCAGTCTGTCACAGCTCCCACCTGTTTCCTGTGTCTCTTGGAGGAAAAGGAAGAGTAGGCATAGCCAGGACAGGCTAAGGGAAGGTAGGGGCCAGATCCAGGGTAAGATGAGACCCTGACTGTCTTACTGAGGGACTCTAAGGTATTGGTCCTGCTGTAATGGGCTGGAGAACAGTGTTCCTGCCTTTTGACCTCCATTACTCTGTTCTCTTCTCTCCATGGAGAATCTTGCCTTCCTCACCCTGTCCAGTTGGCTCTTTTCTATCCATTAGCCTGAAGAGGCAACTTGGTCCTGTGAGTCTCACTAGGGAGTCACATGGTCTTTCATCCCCTCCTCTGCACCAAGGATAATCAAGCCACGTGAGACATGACCCACTTCACCAAAGACACAGTGCTGAAAGTGTCTGTGGTCCTCCACAAGACTGTGTCTTGCTCTGTGGGTGTGCAGGGGAAGGGTATAACTTGACATTCACAGAATGGAAGGGGCCTGGGCTCTAGAGCCCAAGGATCTGGAGAGATTTCTCCCTCCCTCACATACTGGCTGTTTGCCTGTAGGTAAGTTCCTGAATCATTCTGAACTCCCATTTTTCTCATCCATAAAATGGGAATAATAATTTTCTATTCTATAGGTTTGTGACAAGGACAAAATAAAAAAATAGATTCAGGGGCACCTGGCTGGAGCAGTTGTTTAAGCATCTTATTCCTGGTTTCAGCTCAGGTCATGATCTCAGGGTCCTGAGAGTGAGCCCTACATCAGGCTCCATGCTGAGCATGGAGTCTGCTTGGGATTCTCTTTCCCTCTCCCTCTGTCCTCCCACTCATGCTCTCCCTTTCCCCAAAAAAATAAATCTTAAAAAGGGGGGGGCACCTGGAGGGCTCAATTGGTTAAGTGTCTGTGTTCAGCTCAGGTCAAGGTCCTGGGACTGGGCCCTGCATCCAGCTCCCTGTTCAGTGGGGAGCCTGATTCTCCCTCTCCCTCTGCCTCACTCCCTGCCCTGTTCATGTTCTCTCTCAGATAAATAAATTTTTAAAAAGAAAATATATTGAAAGAGTTTAGTCTAGGGACTTGTCCAAAATGGGGACTGCTTAAATATTGCCTATTTCAAGCACAAACTGTAAAAAAATCCTTCCATCTCAAATCCATCAGAGCAAAATTCCATGGCCTCTAGATATATGTTCTTGATCTTCTAGAGGGTTCTTACATCTCACCATCCCTCCATCTCCACTGAGCTTAAGCATCTAAGCATTATTCATGGAGAAAGCCTAAATGGACAGTGTGGGAAGATGAAAATCAGGATCTGTGTGTTGAACAGAAACACTTCTGGCTCAGTTAGGCAGGACCCAGCCTTCTGCTGCAACTTTTGCTATGGAAGCAGAGTCAGACCTGGTGACAGAGCAGTCTGGATTATTAGAACAAAGGGCATGCAGGCAAAAACCTTGGTTAGAGTAGAGACAAAGACAGACTTGGGGAAGATCTATATAGAAGCGCTATTTGACATGCTGTCAAATGAAGAAGACATATTGTTATAGTACCTGTGTTCAGTGATACAGTCTTGGGTAAACAGGTGTTCAGAAGGTTGGGGTCAGAGTAGGACAAGAGTTGTTAATACACTGAAATAAGACTAAGGTCACTAAATGTGGCTGTATAGGCTGTCCACTCCATAGCTC
Organism: Mustela putorius furo; assembly: GCF_011764305.1. Lineage (NCBI taxonomy): Eukaryota > Metazoa > Chordata > Mammalia > Carnivora > Mustelidae > Mustela > Mustela putorius. Next base: position 6,722,836 of record NW_025422045.1, on the reverse strand, counting down.
CAAGTTCCAGTCACCCAGACACTGGACTGGTGAATGCTGCAAACAGGCACACCTTAGAGATATTGTGGGTTTTGTTCCAGACTACTACAATGAAGCAAATTTCACAAGAAAGCAAGTTAAAAGGGTTTTTTAGTTTTCCAGTGCATATAAAAGTTATCTTCACACTACTGTAGTATTAAGCATGCAATGGCATTATGTCTAAGAAAAAGTACATTCCTTAATTTTAAAATGCTTTATTGCTAAAAAATGTGAACTATCACGTGAGCTTTCAGCAAGTCATAATCACTTATCACAGATTAACATAACAAATATAACAATGATGAAAAGGTTTGAAATACTGTGAAAATTAACAAACTGACAGAGATATGAAGTGGGAAAATATGTTGGAAAATGATAAATACAGAGAACAAACTGGTGGCTGCCAGCAGAGAGGGGTGGGGGATGTACAAATTGGGTGAAGGTGATTAAGAGGCAGATATAAGTTGCAGGGATGAAAAGTACAGCCTAGAGAATATAGTCAATAATATTTTAGTAACATTGTATGGTGACAGATGTTATCTAAACTTATTGTGGTACACATTTTGTTTTTCTGTTCTGTTTGTTTGTTTGTTTGTTCTTTTTAAAAAGATTTTATTTATTTATTTGACAGAGAGGAAAAGAGGCAGAGAGGCAGGCAGAGAGAGAGGAAGAAGAAAGCTCCCTGCTGAGCAGAGAGCCTGACTCGAGATTCAGTCCCAGAACCTTGGGATCATGACCTGAGCAGAAGGCAGAGGCTTAACCCACTAAGCAACCCAGGTGCCCCCACATTTTGTAATGTACAGAATTGTTGAATCACTATGTTGTACACCTGAAACAAATATAACATTATATGTCAGCTACATTTCTATTAAAAGAAAAGAAAAATGGTGCCAAAAGAGTTGCTTGACACAAGATAGCCATAAAATTTTCAATCTGTAGAGATCCAGTTCAAGGTGAGAATAATGTAGGAAGACTTTAAACTCACCTCCTCCAAGGAACACACCAAATTACACATTTTAATAGAACAATTACTCCTGAAAAAGAACTGAGGGCCGACTGAACAGCTACTGAACAACTAAAGATAGAGAGAATTCTAAGAGAACAGCAAGAGAGACAGACACATGCCATGGTTTAATAGAGTAACTAGTATACACAGCCACAGCACCAGCCAGCTAGCAGAAGCCACCAAGTACATGCAGTCACACAAGGCACACCATACACAAGACCCCTCCTTTAACTTTAGAAGTAGCCATTTCACCTAATCCATAGACAAAAACACAGAAAGTCAAGCAAAATGAGGAGACACAGGAATATACTCCAAAATAAAGATCAAGGGGAAAACCTCGGAAAAAGAACTAAATGAAACAGAGATTAGCAATATGCCTGATAAAGAGTTTAAAGTAATTATTATAAAGGTACTCACTGGGCTGGAGCAAAGGGTGGAAGAACCCAGTGAGACCTTCAATAAAGCAATAGAAAATATTACAAAGAACCAGTCAGAGTTGAAGAATATAATAACTGAAATAAACACACTAGAGGGAATCAACAGTAGATTAGAGGATGCAGAAGAATTTATCAGTGATCAGGGTAACGGGAAGCCCACAAGCTGAACAACAGAAAGAGAAAAGAATTTTTTAAAATGAGGATAGACTAAGAGGCCACTTGGACAACATTTATAAAACAAACATTCGCACTATAGGGGTCCCAGAAGCAGAAGAAGAAGAGAGAGAAAGGTGTAGAAAACTTACTTGAATAATAACTGAAATTTTCCCTAACCTAGGGAAGGAAATAGACATCCAAGTCCAAGAAACACAGACAGATCCCAACAAGATGAACCCACGGAGGTCCACACCACAGCACATAATTAAAATATCAAAGGTTAAAGATAAAGAGAGATTTTTTTTAAGGTTTTGTTTTTATTTATTTGACAGACGGAGACCACAAGTAGGCAGAGAGGCAGGCAGAGAGAGAGGAGGAAGTAGGCTCCCTGCTGAGCAGAGAGCCCAAGGAGGAGCTCAATCCCAAGACCACAGGATCATGACCCGAGCCGAAGGCAGAGGCTGCTCAACCCACTGAGCTACCCAGGTGTCCCTAAAGAAAGATTCTTAAAAGCAGCAAGAGAGAAACAAAGTTACACACAAAGGAAACGCTATAAGGTTATCAGCTGACTTTTCAGGAGAAAATTTGCAAGCCAGAAGAGAGTGGCATGATATATTCATGCTGAAAGGAAAAATTATAACCAAGAATACTCTATCCAGCCTGGTTATCAATAGGATTTGAAGAAGTGATAAAGAGTTTCCCAGACAAACAAAAGAGAAAGGAGTTTATTACCATTAAACTAGCCTTACACAAAATCTTAAGGGACTTCTTTAAGTAGAAAAAAAAATGGCCATAATTAGACATATGAAAAATATGAATAAAATGAAAAATAGGACACCATATACATAAAAAGTGGAGAAGGGAGTAAAAAATGAAGAGTTTTAGAATGTATTTGAACTTAAATGACCATCACATTAATATGGAATGCTATTTACTTAGGATGCTATATGTGAACCTCATGGTAGCCGCAAATCCAAAAACCTATGCCAGATACACAGAAAATAGAAAGAAAGCCAAACAAAACACTATAGTTACTCACTGATCACAGAGAAAGAGAGCAAGAGAACAAGAAAGGAACAAAGAAGAACTACAAAACAACTAGAAAACAAGTTTTTTAAAATGGCAGTAAGTGCATAGTTATCAACAATTACTTCAAATATAAATGGTCTATATGCTCCAATCAAAAGACATAGTTGTAGAAAATAAAAACAAGACCCACCTATATGTACCAACAAGAGACTCACCTCAAACCTAAAGACACAAAAAGACTGAAAGTACAGGGATGAAAAAACATTCACCATGCAAATGGGAATGAAAAAAAAAGCTGGGGTAGAAATATTTATATCAGATAAAATACACTTTAAAATAAAGACTGTAACAAGAGACAAAGAAGGACATTACGTAATGATAAAGGGATCAGTCTAACAAGAGAATATAACATGGTAAATATCTACACACCCAACACCAGAGCACCTAATTACATACAGCACATACTAATGGTCATAAAGACAGAAATTGATGTTAATATAATAGTAGGTAGGAGACTTTACTATTCCACTTAATACCAGTAGATAGATTATCTAGACAGAAAATCAACAAAACAATTGCTTCCAATGACACACTGAACCAGATGGGCATAACAGATACATACAAAATATTCCATTCAAAAACAATAGAATACACATTCTTTCCAAGTGCACATGGAACATTCTCCAGAATAGATCATATATTAGGTCATAAAAGAAGCCTCAATAAACTTAAGATGATTGAAATCATACCACACATCTGTTCTGACCACAAGGTATGAAATTAGAAATAAATAACAAGAAAAAAACTGGAAAAATATAAACACATGGAGACTAAACAAGCTGATACTAAACAACCAATGGGTCAATGAAATGATCAAAGAAAAGTAAAAAACAAAACAAAACAAACAAACAAACAAAAAAAAAAAACATGGTGACAAATGAAAATGAAAACACAACTGTCCCAAATCTCTGAAACACAGTGAAAGCAGTTCGAAGAGGGAAGTATATAGCAATACAGGCTTACCTCAAGAAACAGGAAAAAAATAAACACTCTAACCTTACACCTAAAGGAACCAGAAAAAGAGGAAAGCGAGTAGAAGAAAAGAAATAATAAAAATAATAGCAGAAACAAATGACATAGAGACTAGAAAAACAATAGAAAAAATCAATGAACCCAAGAGCTGATTCTTTGAAAAGATAAAGAGAATTGACATATGCTTTGTCACACTAACCAAGAAAAAAAAAAAAAGAAAGGACCCAAATAAACAAAATCAGATGAGAGAGGAATGAGAGAGGAAAAGTAACATTTGACACCACATAAATACAAAGAATTTTAAGAGAATACTATGAAAAATTATATGCTGACAAACAGGACGGCCTAGAAGAAATGGATAAATTCCTATAATCATCCAAAACTGAACTAGGAATAAATAGAGAATTTGAACAGACTGATTAGAAGAAACCAAACTGAATGGGTAATTTAAAAACTACCAAAAAATAAAAGTCCAGGACCAGACAGATTCACAGGTAATTTCTACCAGAAATTTAAAGAAAAGTTAATATCTAGTCTCCACAAACTATCATAAAAAACAGAACAGGAAGGAAAGCTTCCAAATACATTCTACAAGGTCAGCACTACCCTGATACCAAAAACAGACAAAGATACCCCAAAAAAGAAAACTACAGACCAATATCTCTAATGAACACAGATGCAAAAATATTTAAGAAAATATTAGCCAACCACATACAACAATACAAAAAGATCATTCACCACAATCAGGTAGGATTTATTCTGCAGATGCAAGGACGGTTCAAAATTGACAAATCAATCAATGGCATACAGCTTATCAAAAAAATGAAGGATAAAATCATATGATCCTCTCCATAAATGCAAAAAAAGCATTCAGACCTCCATTCATGTTAAAAAATCTCAATAAAATGGGGCTAGAGAGAACATACCTCAACATAATAAAGGCCATACAGGACAAACCCACAGCTAACATCCTACCCAATGGTGAAAAACTGAGAGCTTTCCTTTTAAGGTCAGAAACAAGACAAAGATGTCTACTCTCACCACTTTTATTCAACATAGTACTAGAAGTCCTAGCCACAGCAATCAGACAAGAAAAAGAAATAAGCATCCATATTGGTAAAGAAGAAATTAAATTGTCACTATTTGCAGATAACATAATACTATTCATAGAAAATTCTAAAGACTCTGCCAAAAACTACTAGAATAAATGAATTCAGTAAAGTGACAGAATACAAAATTAATAATCAGAAATTGGAAGCATTTTTTTTTAAGATTTTATTTATTTATTTGACAGACAGAGATCTCAAGTAGGCAGAGAGGCAGGCAGAGAGAGAGAGGGGGAAGCAGGCTCCCTGCTGAGCAGAGAGCCCGATGCAGAGCTTGATCCCAGGACCCTTTCATGACCTGAGCTGAAGGCAGAGGCTTTAACATACTGAGCCACCCAGGTGCTCCAAGAAATTGGTAGCACTTCTATACACTAACAAAGAAGTTGCAGAAACAGAAATTTAAAAGAGATACCATTTACAACTGGACCAAAAGAATAAAATATCTAGGAATAAGCTTAACCAGAAGGGTGAAAGACCTGTTATCTGAAAACTGTAAAATACTGATGGAATAAATTGAAGATGACACAATGCTCATGGATTAGAAGAATTAATGTCAAAATGTCCATATTACCTAAGGTAGTATACAGATTCAATGCAATTCCTATCAAAATACCAATAGTATTTTTCACAAAACTACAACAAATAATACCAAAATTTTATGGAAACACAGAAGAGCCTGAATAGCCAAAGCAGTCCTGAGAAAGAACAAAGCTGGAGGTAACACAATTCTAGATTTCCAGATATATTACAAAACTATAGTAACTAAAACAGTATAGCAGTCACAAAAAATGGACATATAGATAAATAGAACAGAATAGAGATCCCAGAAATAAGCTCACATTTATATGGTTATTACTCTATGACAAAGGAGGCAAGAATATACAATGGGAAAAGGCAATCTCTTCAATAACTGGTGTTGGGAAAACTGAACATCTACATGAAAAAGAATGAAACTGGACTACCTTCTAACATCATAAATAAAAATAAACTCAAAATGGATTAAAGACCTAAATATGAGACCTAAAATCATAAAAATCCTAGAAGAGGGGCGTCTGGGTGGCTAAGTGGGTTAAGCCTCTGCCTTCAGCTCAGGTCACGATCCCAGGGTCCTCGGATTGGGCCTGGCATTGGGCTCTCTGCTCAGCAGGGAGTCTGCTTCCCCCATGCGCGCGCTCTCTGTGCTACTCTGCCTACTTGTGATCTCTCTCTGTGTCAAATAAATAAATAAAATCTTAAAAAAAAATCCTAGAAGAGAGCATAGGCATGTATTTCTCTAACATCTCTCATAGCAACATTTTTCTAGATATGTCTCTTTAGGCAAGGGAAACAAAAGCAAAATAAAAATCTTTCGCACAGCAAAGGAAACCATCAACCAAACAAAAAGACAACCTACTGAATTGGAGAAGATTTTTGCAAATGACATATCTGATAAAGGGTTGGTATCCAAAATATATAAAGAACTTATACAACTCCACACCAAAAAACAAATAATCCAATCAAAAAATGGACAGAGGACCTGGATAGATAATTTTCCAAAGAAGACATACAGCTGACCAACAGATACATGAAAAGATACTTAATATCAGTCATCATCAGGGAAACACAAACCAAGTCCACAAAGGGCTATTATGTCACACTTGTTGGACTGACTAAAATCAAAACCAAGCAATCAAAACCAAGACAAGTATCAAGTGTTGGTAAGGATGTGGAAAAGGAGGAACACTTGTACACTGTTGGTGGGAATGCAAACTGGTATAGTCACCGTGGAAGACACTATGGAGATCCCCTAAAAAATTAAATATAGAAAGACCATATGATCCAATAATTCTATTACTGGGCATTTAGTGAAATAGGGAAAACAAAATACTAACTCAAAAGACACTGCACCCCTATGTTTATTGCAGCATTATTTACAACAGCCAAGAAATGGAAGTAGCTAAGTGTCCATCAATAGAAAATTGGATAAGGGAAAGTTGGTATGTGTGTGTGTGTGTGTGTGTGTGTGCATAAATAAAGTAGAATATTACACAGCCATAAAAAAGATGAGATCATGCCATTTGAGACAACATCGTTAGACCTAGAGAGTATTATGCTAAGTGTAATAAGTCACACTGAGAAAGACAAAGATCATATGATTCCACTCATGAGCGGAATCTAAGAAAAAAATAAACCAAACAAGCAAACAAACAAATAGCAGTTTGTATCAGAACAAACTGATGGTTGCCAGAGGGGAAGGGGGGCAAACTGGGGGAAGGAGTGTTACAGATACAGACCTCCAGTTATAGAATGTGTCAGGGACATGGCTGTGATGGGACAAACGGTAGCTATATTGCGGTGAACATTGTAGAAAGTAATTATTTGTCAAATAAATTTTGTTGTACACCTGAAGCTAATGTAACATTAGGCGTTAACCAGGCTAAAAAAAACCCAAAAACCCTTCAAATGTAAAAAACTCAGTATCTGCAAAGCACCCCCCCACCAAGCCACATGCCATAAGACAAGGTATGTCTGGACGGAAGCTGGGCCGTGCAGTAGTTCGGGATCAGTGTTATGCTGGGAAGGTGCGCAAAGGGATCTAGAAACCAAAGGAAGAGGACAGTAGCTTCTGGCTCTGGGTATGCGTGTGGCACGGTAGAGACAAATGCCAGTACTTAGTCCATCAATACCTCCTCTAAATCTTTATTTTGCGTGCCACCCCCCCCCTTTGACAGAACATCATGATTGCTGGAATTATTCTTGGCCCCACAATTCTTGGACATGCATTAGACTTGGCGGACTCACAGGAAAATGAGGTCATTTTTACAGACTCCTTGTAACCATTGAAACGTGTGCTTTCGACAGTGGGCAGCGGGCAGGAGCAGGGGAGGGGAGTCACCCAGGACGTAAGCACAGAAGACTAGAGCATCCAGGCTAGGAACCTCTCCTCCCGCCTTGGGGAGGTGTGATGGACACTTTTATGGCTGTGAATGGGTTTCAGACCACTAATAAGAAGTCTTTGCCCCTCTGTGCTGGGAGAGACTGGGCCAGCCTCCTCTTCCCAGCTGCTTTGCCCATAACATCCGAGCCAGTTTATTTTAGAAAGGCATTTCATGCTGAAGGACCGCTCTGCTGGGGCTCACACATACCTGGGAGAGAACCAGGCCAGGCCACCCCTGGGGCGTAGAGCAATCAAAGTTGTCCCCAGTAATATTGGGCATCTGGGGAATAAACCAGAAAGAGCTTTTTGGCATCCTTGCCTTCTGGATTTGCCAATTCACATTCTCCAAGGATAGCAGATTAACAGCTGTAGCTTCTCTCCCTACCTACCCCCCACCCCCAGACCTGTGGGCCTCTTCTTGCCAGCAACGCCTTTGAGAAGAAGGTCCTTGAGCACTGCCGGATAGTCTATGCTTATACGACAAATTGCTTCTGGATGAAAAAGAAAGAGAAGTTTCTCCCGTGTTCTAATTCTCTATGCGAAGCTTTTCTTTCTGCTGCTCTTTTTAGAAGGAGCCCCTGTGGGTCTCTAGAGAGGTGTGCTGGGGGTGCAGGGGTGGTGTTTGCTGCGAGAAAGCAAAAAGGTTTGTTCAAAGCTTATCTACAGCAGGGATACAGAGCTCCGTCTGACCAAGTGCAAACAGAAAGAGCAAGGGCATGGGGCAAAGTGGGGGTGGGGGGTGGGGAGGACAGATGACCAGGGTTTGATTTCAGTTCTGGCTCTCAGGTGTCACAGCTCTGGGGCCCCCAGCCAGATCATGTCATTTCTCTACTTTAGCTTATCTGGTAACATGGGGTTGATGTCTGCTAGCCCTTGGGGTTACGATGAGTTAAAGTTCCCTGTGTACTTTGAAAGCTCAAAGTGCAGCAGGACTATTGTTATTTTGCTGGAAAGTCAATGTTGGATTCTTCTTGCGAACCCTTATGCTGGGCAACATATTACATAGGAAAAGCCCAATAAACGTCTCCTACTAATGTGTATGAAGAACTAGGCTGGGCCAGGAAGTGTGTTAGGCACTACAATGGCTCATATAAAAATGAACATAAAGATGAAGATTGCATGGTATCTATTTTCAAATTTACTGCATTTTAGGGGCTTTGTGTGCCCGAGGGCTGTATATATAGGAGTAGACAACCTGACGGACATCTCACTCCCATCTACCTTGGGAGTCCAGAGTTGACATGTAAAACCACGCATGAGTGCACACACACGTCCTCGCTCCTTTCCCAATTGTGACTCGTGGTCATTGCTCTTCTGCCTGCAGCTAAGACACCCTGGGCTAGGGCACAAGGGCCCCCTCAGGTTGCCGTTAGCATGACATGTCTCTGGCTGCCTTGCAGATAGAAGAGGGTTTGGGGCTGTCAATATGGGGGCCTGGGAGGGCCGTGGATGGAGTCTTCCTGGCATGGCTCGGGGGCAGCAGGAAGGCTGGAATCAGTTGGACTTGCGTTACTGATGACCAGCCCTTCCAGTTACTGATTTGGTGCTACCGTCAGCAAGACAGAGCTTTAGATTCTCCTCCTGTGAGGTCTCCCCCACCTCAGAGTTCTATCCTGAGAATTAAGGAGACTCTGATGGCATAGTGGCCCCTGCCCGAGGATCCTATTAATCTTGCTCAGAAATGATGGAAGTTCATCATTCATTCATTCCGCAAGCATTCACAGAGCACTTCCTGGAGGCCAGGTGCTAGTCTAGATGTGGAATGGGACGCTGGCCAAACCAGCAAGGTTCCTGCTCTCCTGAAACTCGTCTTCCAGCCTTGGGGCCTCTTTACCACGGGACTCTTTCCACGGTCACACACAGCATACTGACTTGGACCTCTTCTTCTGACATGGCATGGGTGGCTTTATATTATAATGTTTGCCTCATTTAATTGCTGGCTGACATCTGGGAAAGAATTAAGTCATCATGTACAACTTAATCTACTTCCAGTGTTTGCTCGCCACAGGAAATGGTTGCTCTCGAGCTGCCCCCAACCGAATCCTGTAGGGGCCCCACAGACAGAAGGGGCATGGGATCTGCAAAGTGTTTCACCAGTAGCTGCTGGCACAGGGGACTTAAGCACAGTGCCCTCAGGTTCTTAAGGATCATGCAGGGAGGTGCCTGGCCACACGCCTTACCCAGAGCCTAATGGCAGCGCTGCACCCCAGAGTGGGGGAAGAGCCGGGTCTACATTTGATCAAGCAGCAACTTTGCCTGGTGACCTTGGATAGTCTTGGCTCTCTGCACTTCAGTGGCCTCATCTCCCAGTGAGACAGTCGTGGGCTTTACTGACCAAAAGCAGGATTTTTAGGAGGACCAAAGAAAGTAACAAGAGGCTTCCTTGAACAAACATACACACACACATAAATGCAACATCTAACAGTAACAAAAATGGTACCATTTCAAGACTCTCATTGTCTATCTGTTAACATCATATTACTCTCTGCTTATTTTCCCCTGAACCATTATTTCCCTTGTTGAGAAAATGGAACCAACCGTGAGCTGCAAAGCTGTGTCTGGACCAGAATTTATCCAGTTGTGTTTATAACCATAAAAACAAGGAGAGCAGATGGCAACACAGGATATACGGTGGGAGGGCGGGGGCTTGCCAGTTTGCTCTGTGTAATAGACAAACCAGCAGATGTCCTCTCGTAGGAAACGTGAGGCCAGCTAGGCCAGAAGTCAGTTGTCCCTGGCCAGGATGAGTCCCCATATTTGCATCCAGCTGGGAAGGCATGGAGAACGGGGACTGTGCCTTTTGTCATTCAAGGCAGTCACAGGACGTGTTCTCCTTAGCCACACAGGGCCCGACCTCCCACTGGAGCCTAAGAGGCCACAAAGCCAGCCTTGGGTGGGCTAGGGTTGGGGCTCTGACTTCCTCTGGGGCTCCTGGTATCCCCAAAGAGAGGGTTGAGCCTATAACATTTAACTTGAAAACGGTTCAGGCAAGGCCTGTTCTGCCAGAGGCTGGGTCAGCTTCCCACACTGGGTGTATGCCTGGAGCCACCTGCCCTATTCCCTTCTGACCTCTTCTGTAAGTGACCCACAGAGCGAGCATCTGTGATCTGAGGGCACTAGAGGTAGAGTCTGTGAGAGGCAACGAGCCTGGAACGGCAGCCAGTGTGTCCCAGATGGGGAGAATGGGACAGTACGTTGCCCTGGGCACCTCATATTAGGGACAGGAGAAGCTAAGAGTCATGTATCCTGACAATCCTGGGTTCAAATCCTGGCTCTGCGACTCACTGGCGGTGGGGCAGAGAGCAAATTACTTTACCTCTCTGGGCTTGGTTTTCTCATCTGGAAACTGAGGAGGAAAAAGCTTTTGGGGGTCCTGGGTTGTTGGCATCAGACTCTGGTTCACTTAAACAAAGGCAGACTTGGGGAGCTGGACATAGGTATCTCATAGAATGAGGAAAACAGATGCCGAAATTGGGGCTCAGAGACTTCAGGCCCCTGAGTTACTCAGAGATCCCAGAAGCTAGAACCGACCAAGATCACATCCAGGTCAGGGGTGGATTAGACCCTCTTCAACAGCCTCAGATCTTGAAAGATGGAGCTGACTGAGCTTTCAGGATCACACAGCCGCCCTGTGGCTAAGAAAGGATATGAGACCATCCCACCAAACTCTACAAGTAAGACCAAGACTGTCCCCAGAACAGAGCTGGGTGCGGTACCAGAAGGGAGCACAACTGAGTACTGGGGGTCCCAACACCACAGAAGTCCAGCATACACGATGATATACCTACTGGCGGGGTATATCATCACTGTTCTGAGGAAGAAGTGAGATCCAGCCAGGAAGCGCTTAGCCCAGCACCCTGTCTGGTCCAAGGGGTCAACAAGGTGTGGCTGTCCTATCACTTGCCGTAAACCTCCACAACTCTGAAAGTACTTCCCCCACTTTCCAGATAGAAAACTAGAATTCAAACAAGTGAAAAGATGCCCATGGTTTCCTAAGCAACCCAGCAAGATCCTGACCGTGGCTTTGGCCCCAGAGCCAGCTACAAAAACTGCAATGCCTCATGCAGAATGAAGACAAGGACCCCTTGCTCAAAAAGCAGGAAATAGTACCATTAAGGGAACTAAAATATGAAGATTTTCCTTTCTTCCAGTCTCTACCTCTTGACGGCCTTGAGGTATCTTTGTTTTTTGGGTATTTTTGCTATTTAATGTCATTCTAAGTAAAAAAAAATAAATAAATAAAATGTAAATTATTCGTGTTAATTTCACTGGTCTTTATGTAACGCAATGCTAGTTTTACACTCAAATAAGAGTATTTAATTTATATGTGGAATTGCCAAATCACCAAGTCATTCTCAGCCTAAGTGTTTGGCTCATACAGAGAATTACATGAGTGAGGAAGGAGAAAAAGGACTTCCTTAAATGTTCCTGCTTCTTAGAACAGCACTGCCTTCTTTCTTCATTTGAAGCCGAGTTCTGATTCGACTGGAAAACATGGCCTTTCAGGGCTTTCAGTGTCATAGACAGAACATGCTTCCCTTGCACTCCCACCGAGTCTCATTGGCTTCCCATGCGTTGTCCCCTAGAATTTTGTGTCCACAGGGCAGCTGGAATGTCCTGTGTACGTGGAATGGCAAGCAACAGCCACATGCGTACTGCTAGGCTCTCCTGTGCTCACACATCTCCTCTGCTCATGGGTGTTCCCCATGGTCCTTCAGATTTGCAAAAACACAAACTGAAAGATAAAAGTATTAAGAATGCCAGGAGAGGGACCCCTGGGTGGCTTAGTCTGTTAAGCGTCCAACTCTTAGTTTTGGCTCAGGTCATAATCTCAGGGTGGGGAGATGGAGCCCCATATCGGGCCGAGTCTGTGTGTCTCTCTCCCTTTGCCTCCGCCCTCCCAGCCCCTGCCCCTGCTCACAAGCTCTCTCTCTTGCTTTCTCCCAAATAAATAATCTTAAAGGAAAAAAGAAAAAAGTCTATCAGGGCAGTGGCAGCAGAGCATTTAACCAAAGGGACCCTGCTTGCCTCTGACCTTGGCTTTCTAGAACACACGTACTTCCTGACCCCAAGGGTCAACAAGCCTCTCCCTCAGTTGTGTTGGCTTTTTGTGCTGGGAGAGAGTTCTGTGACTAAGGCTTTAAGAGTGGAGGGAAACCTGGGGTGAGGAGGAACAAAGCGGTGAACAAATGAGCACCCAGGAACCTCTTTGTGCAGAGAGTGGGGTCACAGGGACTGGGGACCCCAAGGTATGTGTTCCTCATGGACCCCAGTGTCCATACCGAGGAGAGCCTGGTGAAGGACAGAGGACTGGCACTGAATGCTGGTTCTGTGAATGGGAAACTCAGGGCTATTTGCCCAACTTCAGATTGAATTAGGGTGGAAAGGACAGGAATCCCACAGGCGCTCACGTCACAGTCCTGGGGGCTGCAAAGGGCCCCCCACCACAGCTCTCCAAGCATGGCATGGTCTTGGGCCCAGAGCAGAGTTGGGTGCCTTGCCCGTTGGTCCCCCTCCCCAGGAACACCCCCATCTCTATGGGCTGGGCTGCTGGGTCTCAGAGCAGGAGGCCCATGGCTTTGTCAGCTCCGAGTGGCTCAGCCAAGATCTCTTCTGGTAGCTGAAGGCTCCTTCTAGGCACCCCCCCCTCCCCTGGCCCCAGTCTCCCCACCTCCCTGGGATTTCCAGAGGTGAGAAGACATTTCCCCCCTCCTCCTCACATTTCTCCAGCTTACTGGGGTGCATCCAGGGAATTTTACTAGCAACCCAGCCCCGGTGAGCCACTAACCAGCTGGTTCCTGACAGGCGTGGGAAGGGGCAACATGCAGGGCTTGGTCATTTTTCCTGTAACCGTAAAGAAAAGAGAAAGAGGGGGACTTGGTTGTTTTTCTGTTCCAAAGAAGCCAATAAGGACACTGACTTTGTGACTCAGTTTCTTATCTGCAAAACTGAGGAAATGACAGTTTACTATTCCAGAGGTGAGAAAGTGAGCAGTAAATACAGGGACTAACCTGGGATGGCCATAAGGCCCTTCCCCAGCCCCGGGCCTCTCCTGTTGTCTGCGAGGGGCACCAGGCCCTGGAGAGGGGGCGGGGAACGACAGGAAGGGCCACAGCAGGCCCCCAGAAAGGGACAGGACTGCATCTTTGCTAGTGTCATAAAAAGTATTCAGATCTCCCAAAAGGCAGATGTGCCTTTTAAGCAAACACAATCAACAGACAATAACCTTTGTCTTTGCCAGCTTCACTATTTTTACTTGAGAGAAAGAGCCATTGTATCATAGAACAGAAAATAAGTTTTGACCCACAAATATTTCATTTTACCAACCCTGCCTCAGGGAAATTTCTTGCCCAACACCCTTCGCCTTTAAAATCTTGTGGGATTTTTCTTGCCCAACACCCTTCGCCTTTAAAATCTTGTGGGATTTTAAAGCTCCCTTGGATGGCTCCCTTGGTTGGGCCTCCAGCCTCAGGTCAGGATCTCAGGCTCCTGGGATTGAGCCCCGCCCAGAGCAGGGAGTGCATGTCTAAATAAATAATCAATTTTATGGGGGCACTAAGATCTTCCCCATCAATCCCTGGAGAACCTTTGTGTGCCCAGCAGAAACAGGCCCCCTCCAGACCTGCGTAAGCAGCTGGTGGTCAGGGAGCCACGTGAGGTGGGTTCCCACCATGCAGGTTGGAGTTGCTGAGAAGATATTGTATTTTTAGGGTGGGGGGGCCCTCCCTCACCTCTGTGCGCACAGAGATACCACATACCTTGCCATTAAAGCCATGCTTCTATGCTCCTTTCCTTTTGTTCTAGAATGCATGCTTGGGGTTCAGACTAGCGTGCGCTCTCCATGGGTCAGACCTGTCTGACTCCAGGGGCAGGTCTGTGCTGTCCAGTAGCTACAGTAGCAGAATCAGTATTTTGAGAGCTCCAGTTTGGAACCGACTGCAGTGAAATCACCTCTTTGGCTTGGGTCAGAAAGAGAAGAATAACTCACGCTCGCTTGTGAGCACACGTCTGCGTGTCACCCCTCTGCTTAGGCCCTGGAAGCAGGTGTGGCGCTGGTGGGCTGCTGGGCTGGGCCAAATGCAGGGTATTGTCTGGCTAATAAAGTATTTAAATGCGGCTTGCCCCATGCTGGTCCTTGGGGCCTGGCAACACACAGGGCCATCTCACTGTGCAGCTGCAGAGGAATGTGGACTGGGGGCATGTGTTGAACACAGGTGCCGTGAGGATTGCTGGCCATTCCTTTCAGTGAGGTTTTTTGGTTTTTTTTTTTTTTTTTTTTTTTTTAGTATTTTTATTTTTATTTATTTGACAGAGATCACAAGTAGGCAGATGGGCAGGCCGAGAGAGGGGAGGCAAAGAGAGGGGAGGCAGAGAAGCAGGCTCCCTGCTGAGCAGAGAGACTGATGCCAGGGCTCCATCCCCAGGACCCTGGGATCATGACCTGAGCCGAAGGCAGAGGCTTTAACCCACTGAGCCCCCCTTTCGGTGAGTTTTGAAGGAGGCCTAGGCAGTGCCTGCATTCTGGCTCCTCCAGAGCCCACTCACAACATACTCACTATTTTGGTAGGCCCTAGTCTTTAGGGGAAGGGGGCTAGCTTCAGAGAGCTGGAGTCAGGAATGAATCACGTGTAGTAACTGCAGCAGAGGGCACATTGAGGGCACATTGTGATAGTTTCTGGCTCACATTCCAGCTCCTCCAGGAAGACCTCCTGGACTTCTCTAGGCAAGGATATGGCTCCTTAGAGAATCACACAGTATATGGATAACCTGGACTATAAGTGTGCCCATGGTTAGGAGCACAGGCTGTCTGCTCTCAAATCTCAACTCTACCACTAACTAGGTATGTGACTTTGGGCAAGTTATTACCCCTAGTAACCTCTATTCTTCTGTTTCCAAGCACAACGATTATATCTGATTTTCTTTACTCAACAAATATTTATGGAACCCTTACTTGGCACCTGGCCCTGAAGTAGAATGTGGGGACACCGTGGTCATCCAGGTTGACAGACTTCATGCCTTCCTATAGCTTTTATGATAGCAGGTTGAGACTGGTGATAATAATATACATCAGCTAGAGATGCATGCGAGTGCTGAGAAAAAATTATCCAGAAATTAGAAATAGGCACAAAAGAGTTTATTATGTCCTTTCAAAGTCATACATGGGCTTTGTTGAACAGCACCGCACAGTAATTCTTTAATGCTCCAGAAAACTCCCCAGTGTTTGACTTACCTATTTGCTATTTGATCAGAACTCAGACACCCAAGGTACTCATTAACTTACAGATTTCTAGCCTGTAGAAAAGATCATCCCAAAGGTTATGGCTCTACTATACTGGTTCATCTTGCCCGGTCACCCCAACGTTCTCCAAACCTAAAGTCAGGTGTTTCCTTGTCTCAGCCTTGGCTGAGAGACTTTGGAGACCGGGAAAGAGGTGCCCTCAGGGCAGGCATGGAGAAGGAGGAGCCATCGCTGGGCTGGCTGGTCAGGAACCAAGTGGAGAGGCCCAGGAAGTTCCCCCAGGGTCCCACAAGTTCGCTGTGGCCATGTGTGCTGGGCTCAGGAGACTTGCCTCTGCCTGAGGATCTCTGTGATAAAATGCAAGTGATTCCTCCGTCTCTAGAACCTCTAGGATTCCCTAACCAACCCCAACACCACCCTTCAAATCTCCCTTGCAGCATGGGAGTCTTCAAGGCATGGCTACTGAACAGCGCCTTCTAGTGGAACTTTGTGTTCCTGCCATAACCCCCTGGGCCAAGGGATCTCAGGGGCCGCCAAGAGTGGGGGGCTTTTATGCAGAGGCTGAGCCCACTCTAGTCTGCAGAACTTCACTGTGTGCCAGGCACTGTCTGGCTTTAAAGCACGAGCAGCAATGCGAGATCAGGGGCTATGCTAGTCTCGTTCACTACTGGGCCTCAGGACGCCAGGTACACGCTGGATATTCCATTAAGTGCTCTTTCAATGAACGAAGGAAGAAACAAAAATAAATCAGACGCAGTGCCTGAATTTGAGTGAAGTCAGTATGGGGACTGTTTTGTGTAACTTCAGGGCACTCCCAGGAGCAGGAGTTAATTTAGGTTCTTATAATTAAATTTAACCCAATAGCCAGCTGTGTATAGTGTAAAACAAGAATTCTGCAGTCAGACTGCCTGGGTTCAATTCCTGGCTCTGTCACTCACCAACTCTGTGACCTCAGGCAAATTACTTAGTCTCTCTGGGCCTTAGTTCCCTTACCTGTAAAGGGGGGCTAGCTCATAGTGTTGTCATGAGGGTTAAAGTAGTTAAAATTTGTAAAGCACTTATGGAGTACTTTGAACATTGTACAATGTCATATCTGTTAAAGAAGGGAAAACTCGCCCCAAATCAGATGTGATGTTTGACAGTGAAGTACCACTAATGCAGTGAGCTCCCAAAACCAGCAGCATGCATTAGCTCCTTAAGATAATTAATAATGAGGGGCGCCTGGGTGGCTCAGTGGGTTAAGCCTCTGCCTTCAGCTCAGGTTATGATCCAGGGTCTTGGGATCAAGCCATGCATCGGGCTCTCTGCTCAGTGGGGAGCCTGCCTCCCCACCATTCTCTCGCTGCCTGCCTCTCTGCCTACTTGTCATCTCTGTCTATCAAATAAATAAATAAATATCTTTTTAAAAAGATAATAATCATCATTATCTATTGCACTTAAGGGTGTCGAGCACAATGCTAAACATTTAACATTTGTTATTCTGTCTCTACTCTGTGAGGCAGTTGTGATTATCAACACCCAGGAAACAGATTTTGTGACAAGCTGAGGCCGCTCGGTGCAGAGTGACAGAGCTGTCCATTATGAGTCATCCTCAAAATTCCAGGAACACCTGGGTGCCTGAGGTCATGAGAGGCCTGGGAACCATGGGGAAAAGGCAGGTGAGGCGTCTGTGGGCTGGAGGGAAGAGGCTCCGGGCTGGCCAGAGCCCAGGGCTTGGTGATAAGGAATGCTTTGTGCTGGGACTGCAAGGCAGAGTCAGGGCCGGAGGGGTGGGAAGGTGGAGGTGGCTTTTGTAGCCATCAGTCAATCAACCAAGCAAGCAGGCAGGCAAGCAAGCAGCCGACCAACCCATCAAGCCAGAGACAAGCTGTATTTGGCAATGAAGGGAAGGGAGGTGTTGGTAGGTGGCTCCAAAGGGCCCCAGGTACAAGGCTACAGCCTGTCAGGGGAGCTCTCTGAAGCAGGGTGCTGTCTTGAGAGAGAGAGAGAGCTTGGAAATCCTGGAGGAAAGAACAGCAGGTTGATAGGATGGAAAAGATGCAGGTGGGTGGGGGGTTCTCCTTGGAACAGAGGGGACAAACTTCCACCGCAGTAGCGGGACAGAGAAGGTGAAGGTAGAGACAGGAGAAAAGAGGAAAGCTGAGGGGGTCCTGGCTTGGTCTTTACAATAAGTAAGGAGCTGAGGGCATCAGGTTAAAGGCATGAGAGTATGAGTCTGGGGGCTTGAGAAAGGAAAGCAAGAGACCCACAGAAGTATTCTAAAGTTGCAGGCGGCCCTCCTGGGAAAGGAGGGCAGGAAGCCCAGGGATGCCCAGAAAACAGCTGTTAGTGTGCAGGCCCGGAGACTGCTGGGCCACACATGCTGCTACTCAGCCCCCCACTTTCCTCACGAGAACCTCAATTTCTGGGGTGATGTGAGTTGTCCCAGCCACCTAAGAGTTCCTCTTCCTCCCCATCCAGCCTTCCAGAACGTCTCAGGGGCCAGGAGAGCTACCTCCCGAGAGCATTGTGGAGCCTTCCCAATCATCCCAAGGGGCTCCTTTGGCTTCATCATTTGGGGCACTCTCTCGCCATCCTGTATATCCCATTCCTTCTCCTCACTGATTCTCCAGTGACTAAAGATGGACATGGCTGCGAAGTCCCAACCGATTGCTTGACCCATGGCATGCCTCACTTCTAACGCCTTGCCCTCAGTGCTCTCCTTGGGCTCTCTGTGGGCACTGGACGAGCACGGGGACTTCACTTCTCTGGTGGGAAAGGTGACTCTCTCAGGTTCCTCACCAACCACTCAACACCTCAGGCTGTCTGAGCAGTTGTCTTGACACTTGCTATCAAGGCAGGAACTGTCTGGTTGTGGTCTGGGCCTCCGCCACTCCCTTTCCCGGCAGGGCCACTGCCATCATTACCCTTGCTGTGCAGTTCCAGGTGGGGACAAGGCAGGGATGCCTGATGCTTGCAATGCATGTCTCCTCATGCCCAAATCTGGTGCCAACGGCCACCATCAACAGCCCATCACGCCTTGTTTCTCAGCATGGCACTTCCGGCAGCATCACAAAACAATTGTACCCTTTTCATCACCCCAAACGTGGGATGGCTTGCTCCGGCACCATGTCCCCCCCATTGCCTGCAAGGCCGGATGGTCCCCAGGTGAAACTGTGTGTCCTTGGCCTCTAAGTCCTTATCCCTACAGCCACCTCCTTCAGATCTCTGGAGGTGGGCTCTCTCCCAGCACAGCTCCTGCCCCCACCCCTCCTCCAGGTCCTGAGAGCTGGGGAGCTCTCAACCTACACTGCGGCATTCCCCTTTCAGGGGGCTCTCCCAGCTGCAAGGAGGGGAACTCTGCTCACCTGTGGATCCTCAGCCATGGGAATAAGGATCCGAATGGAGGGAGGCCCTGCATTCATAAGATCTTAAAATTACAGCAGTCTCACCCAAGCTCAGGTGGTCCTAACGTCAGTCCCCGGCACCCACCCTCACGACGTTTTCACTGGGGACTTTCGTGACACTACTTGCCCGTCAGAAAGGAGCAATTCTAAGGGTGGGATTTGAGACTGCTGCACACACATGGGGGCACCGCGGGCCTCTTCAACTCCTCCTTGTGATGCCACAGAACTTACGTGTGTGTGCCGCTTAGCGGTCCCCAAAGGGCCTATTTTCTCAGGAGAGAGCTCCACTGCGATTTCAGTAGCATCTGCGTTGCTTGCTTTCCTACCTGATCGACGCTGCCAATCCCTGTTTTCCTTTCCTTCTCAACAAGGGCTCATGACAGAGGGCGGCCAAGCTGGCAGGGGAATATGTAGGGTAATAACACCATCCTGCCAGACTGGGAGCACAGCCCATCTCTGCCCCCAGGGCACTGAGAATGCAGCCAGGCCCGAGGGCTTATTTTTAATCCCAAAGATGCAGCGTTTGAGAACAAACAGCCCTGGCTCTGGGAGGACCTGCCAACTGAGCATGGGCCTGGAGGTCTCCGAGGAAAAGGGCGGCTGCTTCCTGTGGTGCAGGCCCCTCCAGAAACCTTAGCTGGGCTGCACTGTGTATTTTTATACAAGCTGACTTGCTGTGCCCTCTGGGTGCCCCCCGGGTCCGATAAGGACGCATGCACCCATGCACCATGACCTTTAAAGCCAGTCTGGGCCTAACCTGAGCCTGGCGTCCCCTGGGGCTGCCCATCTCACGTTGTCCGATGCTCCTGATCTCGGCACTGCTTGCTGCCTTCATGCCCACTCCGGCCCCGGCCCTGGCTGAGGGTGGCCTTGGAACACCACTTTCTCTCCCTTTCTTTTTTCTCTCTTCCTCTTCTTTCCTTCCTTTATTCTCTGTAACACAAAAGAGTTCATTGTAGAGAGATGAGGAAATTGAGAGTCACAAAAAGAAAAGAAAAACCCCTAGAGCCATCTCCCCCCACCCCCACCCCCACTCCCCTGAAACTTCCACTGTGAGTGGGAGAGGATAAGCACCTGTTGATGTTTGGTGGGTATTTTTCCTGACTTATCTCTATGCAGATTTACACCTAAGGTATGTATGTATGTATGTATGTATTTTCAAAATACAGAATCCCACCCAAGGCCTGGCACTGAGGAAGCCAGGAGAGCTCCTCATTTGGGAAGAAGGCTAACGTCATCTCCTCGTGAGGGCTACAGGCTCTGTGACAGGAAGTTGTGAGGACATTAGAGGGGAACAGTTAGCCCAGTGCCTGGCCCCACAGCAGCGTTCAGTCCAAGCGACTTTCTCTCCTCCTCATCTTTCCCAGCAGGACTCATTTTGCCTATGTCCCGCTTTGTTTCAGGGGTCACCTGGTTTAGAAGACAGACTCTGGAGTCCACAGCCCTTGGGTCTGAGCCCTTGCTCTACTCTCACTGCATGGAGTTGGGCAAGTGGCTGAACTTCTTCGTGTCCAGTTTCCTCCTTGGAAAAACAGGGAAAAAGATGGGATCCACATTATGGGCCTGGTGTGAGAATTCAGTGAGCGAACCCATAGTCAGTGCTCACTAAACACGAGCTCTTGTTCTGTTGTTGTTGCTGTTATTACTTCAACGCTTATGGAACACCTAGGTTTCAGGTGCTGGTTGAACTGCTTGGATGATTCAGAGTAAATTAACTTATCTTTTTCTTACCTCATTCAGATCGATGTTCAAGCCCGTTGGGGAAGGAGGTGGGGAGTAACTCCCGGTGCTTGGATATCAGGAGATGTAACACATTTGTGTTATGGACTCGCTGGAGCTCATTAACACTTTGGAAAACTGTTAAAGCCATGTTGCTTTCATTGGGACTCTCATGTACACACTAGTGGTTGTCGAAGGCAGGTCCTGGGGACACGGGGGTTCACCATGCTGTTCCTACGACTTTTGTGTGTTTGAAAACTTCTGTAATAAAAAATTTACATGTGTGTAGATCTCTAGCTCCATATCACTGTTTTACTTTTTCACAATGTTCATGAATCTTTTTTGTTACTCAAGACAATAAAACCACTAAAAATGTATCCCCCTGGAGACCCAGTAGTGTTGACCGACACCACCGCTGGCCTATGGTAGGTGTCTTGGCTCTGGGCTGGTCTTCCCCCCATCACACTGATGACGTGCAGAATTCCCTTCTGACAGGTGTTGGAACAAAGAGCAGACACACTTTGGTACCTGGTGCCAGTCCCTTTCCCTCCAGTACTGGCTTCCAGCCCTTATTGTGGGTCATACTTGTCCTATCCATGCAAATGCCCAGCACTTGGCATGCCCCAATAACACTCTGAGAGCAAAAGAGGTGAAAGTTAGGACATGCATCCAGATCCATGCCAGAACTTTCTATCTCGAGGTTAGGGGTCCCTGATATCTGTGCCTTCCCTCTGCTAGGCCAGCCAGCAGGCTGCTCACCTCCCCTCTCTCTCTCTCTCTCTCTCTGGTTTTGTCGATGACACAGCTGTCACCTCCTTGTCCCTGCATAGAACTGAATTCACCTTGTTTTTTGTGATTCTCCAGAGGCTTGGGCTGGTTTTGTTGCTACCACCATGATTATTAGTTACAGCTTCCAGTTATTGAGTGATGACTGGCTGCCAAATACTTTGCATGTCTACATGTTGCCTCATTTAATCCACACAACAGCCAACGAGTTAAACACTATTATCCCATTTTTTGGATGGAGAAACTGGAGCATGGAGAAGCTGACTGACGCATCGAGGGTCACAGAGCTCCTAAATGGAGATTCAAGTTCCAGATTGATTCCAAAGTTCATGTTCTTAACCCTATGCTAACTAGAGGCTTCCCCAGACCCCCGCCTCCACAGCCCATTCCCAGAAAGAAGAGAGGGCAACCCAGAGGCAGAGGACTGTCAGATAACAGAGTGACTCTGGCCTTTAGCATACACCCATCAGCCTGTGACCTTAAGCAACCCACCTACCCCTCTGAGCCTCAGTTTCCTCATCTTTAAGATGGGGACCACCAAGCATAGGTCAGAATGAGCAAGCTCATGGAGATGGCAAGTGGAAAGCACCTCGCTGGTGCCTAACCAAAGCAGTGTCTGGAAAGTAAAGATGTTCTCCCTGTATTCCTGGTGGCAGGACAAGGAAGGAAGAGACAGTGTGACCATGCAGGGAAGGAGCCCTGTTTGTCTTCTGGAAACTGGTGCGTTTATTTTGAGAGCTGTTTGGCCTCTCTGTGGCTCCTGGGCTTCCCAAACCCCTTGTTGAGGGTGTGGTCCTCTCACTCCTCACCCTCCTCCCTGCTCCGTCTTCCTCCTCCCTCTCACCCAGGCAGAAGTTCCAAAGTCTATTCTTCCCTGCTTTCCTTGCCCACAGTCTCCCACCTGCTGCAGGTGGCCTGTACCTCCCACAGGTGGCTTCTCCATGGAGAAGCTGGGCCACCGGTCCTGTGAGCCACTGGTTTAGATGCTTCAGTGCATTCCTGACCACCACGGACACATGCATGCAGAGACACACACACTGTCATAGAGATACACATAGACACTCAAAGACATGTAGACCCAGACATATATACATAGAGATACAGAGATGCAGACACACAGACACACACACACAGACACACATACAGCCTGTCTGACACTCTCCAGCCACACAGATGCTCAACCCAGCTGCTCCCAACCCTTGGGCCCAGGATCTGGCCCAGTGGCCCCCACTCCCGAGTCATGCCTCTTTGGTCTAAAATAAGGGTAGGTGAGAAAGGGTCGTGGGATTCCAGAGATATTTCCCTGTGCCCCCTCCTAAGGCTCTTCCAGCTGACCCTTCAGCTCTGAGCAAGCCTCCAGGGCCGGCGGCCCCCAGCTGAGTCACGCAGACCAGGGTTCTTAGGGCCCCAAGTTGCATTTCTAGCCTGGTCCACATCCCAGTCTTTTGAACACTCACAGGCCGTCCTCGGAGTCGGCAAAGGTTCCCACAGAAACTCCATTTGGTGTGGATTTAATTCCAGGGTGTTTTTAAAGCCTCATCTGGAGGTAATTTGGAATTTAAATGATCAGGATAGAGGATATTTTTACCAGAAGAAAAGCTTGAAATAGTTATATCTTGTCAATTATTGACCAACCATTTCCAAAGCATTAAAAAAAGTAACACCTGTTTTCCCAAGTATGTTAGAAAAATGCCCCTCAGGATTTGGCCATTATCAGTGTAACTGATGTAAATTTTTCCACGACTCTCGGGAATCGTTCCATGACACATTTCGTGGATTTTCTAAATTAAGTTAAGTTATACTAAGACCCACATATGAGGACCTCAGAAAATGCAATCCCAGCCACTTTGGGGGGCCTTCACTCTCCTGCCATGCAGAACTCTGAGGCCTTCAGGATTCCAGAACCTGGGGGATTCCAAGAACTTTGGCAGAACCTGGATCGGGTCCATCCTGGTCCGTACTAAGTTGCTCATCATCCAAGCCCTAGTGGACACGTTACCTGCCTCTGCTCACAGCATCCTCCCCAGATCAAAGGCCATAGGGGGTGTCCATTCTCCTAGCCATCTCCCACCCCTAACTTAGCCATTCCCCAAAGCCCTGCCACACCCAGGGTGCCCGTGGTGGCCCAGCACCCATGCGTCTTGTCAGCCCTCGATAACTTCTGAACCCCTGTACTCTCCCCAGCACTCTCCATCTCTAAGCATTAGTGTTAAGTCCCCAGACCCTTAGAAAATCCAAGAAAGGCCTTTAACTTGCCCCTGGGGCAAGAGAAGCCTGGCCCCTACAAAACCCAAGGGCCTCTGGAGAGGAAGAGGGGAAAATACCTCACATTCTTTTCCAGTGAGCTTGCAGAAGAAAAACAGACATGGTTAATTTCTCAATTGCAGTAGTCCCTGCCTTAGTCAATAATTACCCGATTTACTTAGAAATCCATACTCATTAGGGAGTAGACAGAGCTGCGGGCCAAAAACAAACAAAAAACAAAAACAGAAGTCCTTTTTAAATAAAGGTTAAGAAATCTCTTGACTTCTATAATTCTCAGTCTCTCTAGAATACTCCTGTCTGGACAGAGACGGGTTCAAACCCACACACAGAGAACATTTCTTAGCTTGGTTGTGTTGTTCCTCTTTGTGGGAAGATTGCACCCATGAGAGTGAGATAAATGACACTGAAATGCAAGTAAATGAGGGTGAGCCTCAATGCACACCCCAGACCACGGAAGATGGCAGAGCTCATGGTCAAGGGAAATGGCTATGGAATCAACTAGACCAGAGTCTGCCTTCCGGCTCCATCACTGTCTAGCCCATGACTTCAGGCAAGTGATGTCACCTCCCTGAGCCTCAATCTGTTCCTTTCTGAAACAGAGACGATTGACTGCCTGGGAGGACTGTGTGAAAGTTAAACGACAGACAGCCCAGGTGGCGGCTCTCCTGTGAGGCACACCCTCTGCTCCAGACACTTGCCAGGCTGCCATGATCTAGAGGAAATGAAAATGACACAGCTGAGATCGAAAAACAGCATGAACATGTCTGTGGGCCAGCCTGCCACGGATTCTATACATTTCCTCCTGGGGCCCCAGGGGGATGGTGGTTAGCTTTCTCTTCACTCTGTTTCATTCTTCCCAGCCGCCTCCTCTGCTCCTATTCCTTGAATCATTTCGTAAAATAAACAAGCTGCACATAAGCCCTTATCTCAGACTCTGCTTTTGGGGGCAAAGTCTGGGTTAAGACAATTGGAAAGAGGCCAAAAAATTTTAAAAAAAGAAGAAGAAGAAGAAGCAAAAAGGGGGGGGGGTGGTAAACAGAAAACAAAATATGGCAGAAGTTTGTTAAAATATATCAGTTACTATAAGAAATATAAACAGAATAACTATCAAAAGACCATTCAATTCGGTTAAACAAATGAACAAGTTTCTAGGTGCACCTAAAGCAAAACCACAAAAAAAGACTGAAAATAGATGTCAGAAGAAGGTATACCCATTCAGTGCAAACCAAAACACTTATGGGCTGAATTGTGACCCCAGATACTATGTTTCCATTCTAACCGCCAGCACCCCAGAAAGTGACCTTATTTGAAAAACAGTCATTGCAGATGGAATTAGTTAAGATAAGTTAATAAGAGGTCAGACTGGAGTAGAGTGGACCCTTCATCCAATGTGCCCTTACAACAAGGGGAGACACAGACACAGAGGAAGACAGACAGCCACGTGGCAGTGGAGGCAGAGACTGGAGTTACAATGCCACCGCCGCGGAACGCTGGGGGTTACCAGGAGCTAAAGAGGAAGAGGCAAGGAAGGGTCCTCTCCTATAGCATTTGGAAGGAGTACTGCCCTCCCAACACCTTAATTTCTGACATTAAGTCTTCAGAGCTGTGAGAGAATAAATTTCTAAACCACCCAGTTTGTGGTCATTTGTTACCGTAGCTCCAGGAAATGAGTATACATGTCTCGCAATATTTAAATGAGACCAAATAAAATTTAAGACCAAAGCATTATTAGGAATAAGCAAAGATAATACTTACATATAAAAGCAACATCCCATGAAGAATATATAGCCATTATGAATTGGTATGCACTTAACATGAGTAAGTTGATAAGTCACTTTACAGGAGTTGATTAATTCATATTTACAGTAAAATTTTTAATATACTTTTGTCAGGAGTTGATGGATCAAGCAGCCAAAACAAGGAGGGAAGATATGTAAGATATGAAGAGTATTTAGTAAACCTGACACAGTATTAATGTATGCAAGCCTGTGTTTGAATGGAGGATATATATCCTTTTCAAGCAAGTTGACTATTTTAGCAAAAGAAGTTTCTACAAATTTTAAATAATTTATAGCATACAAATTATATACATATTACAAATTATATATGAATATATATATTTCAACTGAGCTGAAATCAAGAGTCAGACACTTAACCAACTGAATCACCCAGGTGCCCCACAAATTATATTTCCTCTCCATGATGCTATTAAATTAGAAACAAATACATTCCTAAATATATTGTGGATTAAAGAGAAAGTGTTTTAAAAAACTATAAAATATGTAGATGAATAACTATGAAAGGACTACATAAACAAAATTTGTAAGATGCAGATGAAGCGGTACCTAGAGGTAAATGTATAGCCTTAAACTACCTTACTGGAAAAGCAAGAATGAAAATTAATGAACTGACATTTTAATACAAGATGCTAGAAGAAGAAAATAAATAAGATACTGCATTCAAGATTCATTGCATAATGTTTGCCATACTGTAAGGACTCAACAGAAGAAGGTACTTAATAAATAGAAATTGTACTTGTTATTATTCTACCCATAATCTTTCAATTAAGAGATTTTATCTTTCCAGGATAATATAAAAATTTCCTAATAACTCGTACTATTGTGATTTATAATAAGAAATATCTATTTGGTCTTCATCCCTGTTTCTGGCACAGAGCTCCCAAAACCATTGGGATTTCCAACAATAAGAGCCAGAAAGGTGTCTCTTGCTATGTTAATGTGGCGACAGGTAGCCTAAGGATGGAGGCTGGTTGACTGGGCAGCCAAGCTTGTGATTAGGGGACTGACATCGGGAGGAAAGAGAGGCTGGAGATTCAGTTCAATCACCAGTCGCCAATGATTTAATCAACCACGCGCATGCAATGTAGCCTCCATAAAAACCCTAAAAGGATGGAGTTCCGAGAGCTTCAGGTTGGTGAACCTGTGAAGATTTAGGGACAGTGGCGTACTCCGAGAGCATGGAAGTTGCTTTTCCTTCCCCATACCTTGCCCTATGTACTTCTTTCATCTGGCTGTTTTTATGTAAAATTTCCTTATAATAAGCTGGCAAGCTAGTGAGTGAAACGTCCCTCTGAGTTCTGCGAGCTGCTCTAGCAAATTAACTGAACCTCTGATCTATAGCTGGTCAGTCAGATGCACAGAAGATCATCTGGATTTGCAACTGGTGTCTGAAGATAGGAAGAGGCCCGTCCTGTGGGACTGAACCTCTAACTTGGGGCATCTGATGCTACTCCCCAAGAGACAGAGTCAGAACTGAGGCGAAGTGTGGGACATCCAGCTGGTGTCTGAGAACTGGCTGGTGGGGGGATGAATACCCATATCAGAGTTGGTGTCAGAACCTTAGAATGACTGCACCAAGCAGAGAGATCTCTGTGCCTGGAACTTCAGAAATCAAATCTTATACATACAGTGTTGCACAGGCCAGTAATATTCCAGGAAGATACATTGTCAGCTCATGTTGGTTTCCTCTGCCTCTATTAAACATAAACACATTCCCGAGCCCCTGACTGGGCTAGACTGAGCTCAAGAGCTCAGAGGTGCCAGGCAATGGTTCAGTCAAGAAGTGAGGGGCCCTGATAAGTCTGCCCTCTGAAAGACCCTATTGGCATCTAGGGAGTTCTATCATCAATCTTCTTGAAAGGAAACAAGGACTTAAGGAATTAGATGGTATCCCTTTTTCCAAAGGTCCTGCTGATGTACCGCTTCCCTAAAATTATCCTTCAGAAAAGCGGGAGTGGCCTGAGATAAGCTCTGAGGTACAGGGTCTTCTCTCTCTCTCTCTCTCTCTCTCTCTCTCGATGATTGTATTTTTGAATAACAAAATACTATTTGGAGAATATACAAAGTCGTCAAAGGAACTCTGTCCATGTGATGTTTAGATTGGTAAGGAGATCACTTGACAGAATCTGTTAAAGAGGAAGCAAAGAAATGAGTAGAAATGTACTAATTTCTCCCAGGGCAAGGCCTTCACGGATTTGAGTATGGGGAACTTTTTATTTTATTTTTATTTTTTTAAAAATGTATTAATTTATTTGAGAGAGGGGTGAGGGAGAAAGGGAGAAGGAGACTCTCAAGCAGACTCCCTGCTGGGCACAGAGCCCAACGACCCTGAGATCACGACCTGAGCTGAAATCAAGAGTCAGATGCTTAACTGACTGAGCCACCCAGGTGACCCTCAGCGCAAGCTTTCTAAAGATCACTGATCCCAATGCAACTGTTTGTGGTTATGTTATAGAAGTCATAGAAGTCCTATATATACTCATATTGGAAACTTAAGAAAGTTTGCCTTATAGAGCGTTATTCAAGTAGTAACTTGTGGCACTGGAAACTTATTCTGAGAAACATGAATTCAAAAAGTGCTTGATTTCAGGCAACATAGTAATTAAAGGTGACGGGCTCTGAGAGACTGTGGCGAGAACTTGAATCAGCTCTCGTGACGAAGACAGTGATATTGAAGATGAGCCCGAGGAGTTCTGAAAACCAAACTGTTTCATGATATTCAAGAGAGGAAACAAGTACTCTTTCTCTGTTATTTTATAGGACATGTGGTTTTAAAATCTGTTGTACCTAATAGGCTAAATATCATGAGTAGTATTTGACTTTTCCATCTTTATTCCAAAAGTCTATATATTCAGGTTGGCCCCAAAGTTTTTCTTGTTCAGTCTTTCATTTGGAAAAAGAGAGAAAAAAAACAATGAAGCCCAGAATTCGGGGTTGACTTCTCTTTTACCCAGTCATATGTATTAATCTGTAAAAAGGGGGCGCCTGGGTGGCTCAGTCATTAAGCATCTGCCTTCAGTTTAGGTCCTAATCCCAGGGTCCTGAGATTGAGCCCTGTGTCAGGTTCTCTGCTCAGTGGGAAGCCTGCTTCTCCCTCTCCCACTCCCCTGCTTGTATTCCCTCTCTCACTGTGTGTCTCTGTCAAATAAATAAATAAAATCTTTTTTAAAAATCTGTAAAAGGTAAGAGGATAAGGAGGGTCCTTGACCTTATGGGCCAAGCAAGCCTGCCCACCTGTGCAGAATGTAACATCGGCCAAGCAAGCCAGCCCACCTGTGCAGAATGTTAACAGACTACACTTAAACTTGCTGTCCTTTGTGCCTCTTTGAGTGGGTCTGTTCTCAGTCCCCAGGAGCCTGAGCACATGAAGGGCATGAGGCAGCTCAGGCAACATAGTAATTCACTGACCAGTGAGAAGTTACTATCCTGGGTCTTTCCAAGGACTGAATGTGTCTCCCCTCCCACCCCCATTCATATGTTGAAGTCCTAAGCCCCAACGTGAGGGGTATTTGGAGGCGGGGTCTATGGGAGGTCCTTACTTTAGGGGAGGTCCCGAGCGTGAGATTAGTGCCCTTGATGAGATTAGTGCCCTTAGAAGAAGATGGAGAGACCTGAGCTTCTCTTTCCGATACAATGGGTAGGTGGCTCTCCCCAGCACGGGAGCCCTCACAGGGCAGCAAACTGCCAGCACCTTGATCCTGGATTTCTCTTGCCTTCAGAATGTGAGAAATAGATGTCTATTGTTGATGATGGCATTTTGTCACAGCAGCCTGACCTAAGTCCTCGAGGATGCTGGCAGCTCCTGGGCACTGGTTCTTGGGGGGAGTTGGTCTGTCATCAGAGTGAAGTGAATTTCTTTTAAAGATTTTATTTATTTATTTGACAGAGAGAGAGAGAAAGCACACAAGTAGGGGGAACAGCAGGCAAAAAGAGAAGCAGGCTCCCCATTGAGCAAGGAGCCTGATGCAGGATTCAATCCCAGGACTGCAGGATCATGACCTGAGCTAAAGGCAGCCTATTAACCGACTGAGCCACCCAGGCGCCCCCCCAAAGGAACCTTACAAACTCTCGTGCATGGCAAAGCCAGCTCCTCGGGTGAAACCCCCTTCCTTCGGCAGCTCCATCTCCAAGAGTACAACGCCACAGGGAGGTGCATGCGGAGGCTGGACAAGGTGGTAAAGGACCTGGGTTTGTTTGTTTTGGGGAGAGTGAGGCTGTTTTGGTTGAATTCACAAGTGATCATTAGGAAGTCAGTGAGGCCCATTGGAAAACTGCCCCGATGAGAAGTTAAAACTGGGCAGTTAAAACTGGTTTACCCAGCATACTGATACATTGGCAAATCAGTTGTATGACTGAGAAGAATGTAACACTGCATCAACTACACTGAAAAAGAAAAAGTTGTAAAGGAAAGACAAACAAACGAAAACCCCAAAACAAAAACCCAACCCCCACCTGTTTGTATGAATAAGGAAGTGGTCTGACAAAATCCCCTTCCTGCAATATGAAACTCAGGTACCCATAAGTGGAAATGCTCAGAGTTACCTCGAAGCCTGGTGTGTCTCTGGAAGCTGTGGGTGAGGAACAGCTCCACAGGAAGGTGGGAAAAGCCCAGGAGGAGGAAGTCTGGGGTATCCGAACAAGGCCTTCAGGGTCCGTGTCACGGTCCAACACTTTGGCTCACGCTGTTCCCATCTTATGCGCCACATTTGCCTTCTTCCCACTTGGCTAACACCCCGATATTCTCAAGGGCCACAAGTGTCCTAAAAATTAAGCATGGGATCAGTGTGGGAAAGGCTCCATGTTACCTCATTCTAGGATTTACCCCACTTCGAGAACTAAATTCTCGGTACAATTTTGAACCAGAGTTGGAACACCATT
This sequence comes from Mustela putorius furo, assembly GCF_011764305.1. NCBI lineage: Eukaryota > Metazoa > Chordata > Mammalia > Carnivora > Mustelidae > Mustela > Mustela putorius. The sequence goes on along the minus strand of NW_025422045.1, from coordinate 6,692,063 downwards.
GATAACTGGAGAGACTCAACATCTCGCTGAGATAACCCTTTCTCGCTCCTGCTATCAATAATTATACTGTTTGAGCGTCTACCAACTGTCACATAGTACAATTCTCACAACAGCCCTCTGAGGGGAGTATTCTTATCTTCTTATCCCATTTTATAGAAGAGGAGCTCAAGTCTGAGAAAGGCCGGAAGGCTGGCCTCAGGCCACGGAGCTCTGAAGCAGCAGAGCCTGGATGTCTACCTCCCAGCACTGCCATTCCCTGCACCACTTCCCTGCACCACACCCTGGAGGGCTTCCCGCGGTGCAGACCTGCCTCACCGTGCTGTAGTCTCAGGCAGGATAGAGGGCCATAGGGGCGCCTGGCTGCCTTGTCGGTGCAGCGAGACTCTTGGTCATGGGGCTGTGGGTTTGAGACCCACCCTGGGTGCAGAGATCACTTTAAAAAATAACAAATGTGTGGGGCGCCTGGGTGGCTCAGTGGGTTAAGCCGCTGCCTTCGGCTCAGGTCATGATCTCAGGGTCCTGGGATCGAGCCCCACATCAGGCTCTTTGCTCAGCAGGGAGCCTGCTTCCTCCTCTCTCTCTCTCTCTGCCTGCCTCTCTGTCTACTTGTGATCTCTCTCTGTCAAATAAATAAATAAAATCTTTAAAAAAAAAAAAATAACAAAGGTGTGGGGACCCTTGTGTGATTCAGTTGTTAAGCATTTGCCTTCCACTCAGGTCATCCTGGAATTGAGCCCCGCGTCGGGCTCCCTGCTGAGTGGGAAGGCTGCTTCTTCTCCCTCTCTCTCTCCGTCCCACTTGTGTTCCCTCTCTTGCTGTCTCTCTGTCAAATAAATAAATAAATAAATAAATAAAATCTTTATAAAACATATACCAAAAATAGAATGTTGTGGAGTTGGATACAGTTGTCTAGTTTCCTCTCTGAATTCTCAGGATTTACAGTCTCTTCTATACACAGCATAGCTTGTAATGGCCTAAACTTACAAGTTTTCATTTGTCACCATTTCAAGAAATTAGTTTTGCTGTGTAACAGAGCTGTAGGTTTCCGCAAGTTGGGACCATACCTGACACTTACTTTTGTATGTTTCTTCTTCATGTATTTCATTTTCAAGACTTTCCATTTCCCTTTAGGAGTCTAGCACAGGGAGCAGCCAAGGGCTGGGCACACCCTCAGATAGATTGAGTGGCAGTGGAGAATCTGTCAGACAAACAGTCAGGAGTCCCTGATGGTGGTTCCAGCTCCGCCTCTCACCAGACCTGTCCTTCTGCCCTCTCCTGTTTGCTCATGGGACCTGAAAGATGTGGTATGACCACCCTTTGACTCTAGCCAGCTAGGTGGGAGAGCTCTCCCAGGCCACAGGAGTGGAGGGCTAGCCCAGCAAAAGCCAGCCCATTACTCCAATCGACTCATGCCCTCAGACATCCACCTAGGAAGCAGCGATGGTCCCCTAGAACACAGGAGGATGGGAGCTAGAAATGACCCAGGAGACATGAACTAACTTCTGTAGGCATCCTGGCCTAATTTATCTCTGATGCTCCCGAGTCTGGCAAGAAGCACAAAGGCTACACAATCCAGTCTTCCAGCCTCTGACCTTTCAGGACCCCTCTCAATGTTTAGCAAAGGGTTTCACACAGGCTTGTTGAGAATCTCCAGCAATTTCCTGGGGAAATCCCTTCCTGGCTAGCTCGCCAAGGAAGTTAGGAAGCTGGTCTGGCTTCAGCCTTCGCCACTGGGTTGGGCCATTTTTTATTCACTGGCTCATTTATCTCAGAAACATTTTATGTGTAGTGTGGATGGGGGTTGGGAGAACATCGTATCGTAGGCACTGTGCTGAGCGCTGTCTTGTTCGTTTACAATGATGAATAAGATTGGACACAGTTTCTGTCCACAGAGGCTTATGGTCTTGCCGGAGGGGCAGACAATCAAAAAAATTAAAAAAGCAAACAATCAGACCAAACCATGATAAAAATTTGTGAAAAGTGCCCTAAAGAAAAAGTTCACAGAACGCTAACAGGGACAACTAACTTAATGTGAAGGTGAGGTTCAGTCAGGGAGGGCTTCCCAGCAGAAGTGGTACTTGAGACCTGAGATATTTGGGAAAGAGGCTGAGGTGGGGGCTCCCCAGCTGCTCCAAGCTGCTCCAAGCAGGGATAACGTGTAGTCTGATCTATAATATGCTGTGGCGGGTAGGGATCAGATTCTTAGTCCCAGCTCTGACACCCACTGGCTGTGAAAATTTGTAGGAGTCACCCACCCTCTCTGGGCCTCAGGGTCTTGTTTTTTGTTTGTTTTGTTTTTCCTCCATCTGCAACATGGAGATCTGCTACTTCATGCAAATGGTGTGATGCTCAGGGGAAAGCAATGGCTAAGATATCACCCTGAAAACTGTGATTCCACACAAATAAAAAGTAAGGGAACCTTATTATTGACTCTTCCCCTTGGAATTCACTGCATCTGTGGAAGTGGGATTCTCTGCGGGAGACCTTCAATTGACATTTAGAAAAATGAGAGTGAACTGGGTTTTCCTTATTTGGATTCTCCACTTTAGACACGATATACCCAGATTATGTACCTGCACATGAAGGAGGTTGCAGAGGGGCTGGACACTTGGTCCCATGTGACCTTGAGAGGTTGCAGCCAACAGACGTGCAATGGGGGAAGGAGGCTATTCAACAAACCTCACCCGCGGTCCTTCTCCCTTCTTTTCCAGATGCGCCTCAAAGTGCTTTGCCAAGAACTCTAATGAGAAACAGACTCTCCAGCTCCATCCTTCACCTGCAGATTTCGTAGCAGAAATATGGCGGCCATTTGGGCTGTGAATCCAAGCGTGCTTTGTTTTTAAATCTCCCCTGTAGGAATCGAGGTTTTTTTGAGAGTCAGAGAAAGCATTTCAGATTTTTCCTTCCTTTATTCACCAGCCAAAAAAGCACAGGGTCAAAATGCGAAAGGGAGAAAACCCAGGACATTTGGTGGAGGGCTGGGGCTTATTGCCCACTGGAAGCCCATTTGGCAGTTCATTAGCCAAACCCCTCTGTTGAAAGAAAACAGAGGGATCCTACTTTGCAGGGAGAGCTGTTTACTCTGTCCTGTAAGTGTCCCTGTTTGCCATCCCCACCCACAGACAGCAGTGTGGGCCAATGAACCTATTGTGAAATAAAGAAAAAAGCAAGATCTTGGCCAGAAACATGTAAAGGTGGGTTTTATCCTTTTCACCTGAAACATAGGTTCTAAAAGGGGGTTGCCGACTCCTACCATCTGGGAGTGGGAATTTTCATAACTGCTTAGGATTTTAAAACAAACGTCTTTGCTCCTGACTTTCTGGCCGGAAATCCAGGCCTGCCTCTCCTCCACGGCCTGCCCTCGTCTCCCTGGGGCCTGTTTCTGTGTGTCGTGTTTGTTTGCTCTGCTTCCCACAGCCTCGGCCTGCCCCAGCCCACAGAGCGAGCCTGGGGGCTCTCCCAGGCACGGCCTCCCAGCAGCCGGCTCGACCCCGGGCTCCCCATTTCCGGGTTTACGTATAACTGTGCAGTAATCATTCTTTTTTTATTTCTCATGTCATCCTGTTTTTTAAAAAAAAAAAATAACAAAATCCGTATTTTCCTAAAGCTTTCATTCCTGTGGGCAATCAGGAGAGCGGTGTGCTAAAAAGTGAGTCGAGCTGCAATCAGTCTGAGTGATGGGAAAACCCAGTTCTTTCCTTCCTGTTGGCTCTGCCTCGCCTGCACTCACTCCCACAGCCCCCCACTCCTGTCTGGGATGGCGATGTGCTCTCTGAACCCAGTTCCATCCACAGCCATGTTTGCCAAGACAAATCTTTACCTGGAAGGAACCTCCCTCAAAGCCGGTTCTAATAGCATGTCATCCACTGGATGAAAGCTCCAAGGCTAAAGACTATCTGGAAAACTGTTTCTCTTTTCTTTTAATGATTTTATTTATTTGAGAGAGAGAGAGAGAGAGAGAGAGAGAACGAGTCACGGAAGGGGCAGGATGGAAAAGCAGACTCCTGCTGTGGGACTTGAGCTGCTACGGGCTCCATCCCAGGACCCTGGGATCATGACCTGAGCCGAAGGCAGATGCATAACTGACTGAGCCATCCAGGTGCCCTGGAAAACTATTTCTATGATAAAGTTACATGGGGGAAAAAAGGCACAAGCAAAACTGAATTTTTCATGTCTTAAAAAGTAGGGACCCAAACATATCAAAATAAAAAATGCTTAAGAAAAGAAAGGCTGGGGGAAAAATATTCCAGAATGTGCTATGGCTTTGAGGGTAAAAAGGAGCATGCAGGCTAGACCACTTGCCTCCATGTGGGAGCCTAGAGCCAACCACTGAGTATGCATCTAAAGATGTTCTCAGAGTTCTCATCTAAAGACCGGAGTAAGGCTCGACCCCTCCAAGGGTTCCCATGAGGATTAGACAGGATGATGTTTCTAGTGCAGTATTAGTTTTGCAACAATTTTCCTCAGCCTTATGTTGGTGACTGTTGTGCATTTTCTAAATTTTCCATGATGTGCATTTTACCCTTAGCATGGGAAAAAAATAAGTTTAAAATAATAACAACAAAAATATGATCCATTTTATAGGAACATTTCAAACAAGGCCATGTTACCCAGATTAGATGCCATATCGGGGGCGGAAAAACTTCCAAAGGCATCCTAAAGCTTTAGTAACAGCTGGCCCCAAAATCATTTTAGGCTGCCAATAAGTCAGTCTCAGCCTCAATCTACCATGTCAGAGAGAAGCTTCCATTTCTTAATCGTGGCTACTCCAGGCAGCACATTTTAGGGATGCTCTTGCCTCCCACAGTGATGCAAGGAACTTGGCTTTTTGCTTTGAAAGATGCCCCAGCAGGCCACATCTTTCTGAGAAAAGAGGGTCCCCCTACCACGTCCTTTGAAACCTTTGAAACGGCAACATTCCTCTCATCAAACTGTTTCATTAGCATCCTTTTGTAACCCATTAAGTCCTTAACAGCGGCTTTGAGGAGTCCCACCTGTTTTCCATCAAGACTTGAAGTGTAAGCCAGCACAAACATGTGTGATAAGTTGATGCTAAAATACCATGACACACTCCTTGGATTTACTAGCATTTAAGAAATGAAGGCGAAAGCTTTGCCTTTTATAGCCCTGAGCCTCCCAGGCCCAAAGCAGACATAGCAGCGACCTCCTGCTAAGCTTTCATTACCCACTGCTTCCAGACCCAGAGACCAAGCACTTCAGGTCACTGCTATAGGACAGGAGGGCCTCTCTATTTAGGAGTGACAGACCCAGCATCCATTGGGAGTTTATAGAAAAGGTACCCAGGCCCAGCCCCCAGCCCGAGGGAGTCAGATTGAGTAGGTCTGGGACGGGCCGAGAGGGCCATAACGTTCAACAGCTCCCCAAAGGCCTGTCATGTGCAGACAAGACTGAGATCGGCTCAAAATGATTTGGACCATAAGTAGTATAGTGCAGTGCCAAGAACACAGACTTTGGAGATAAGGAGTAATAGATTTGAATTCGTCATTTGAAAAGGAGAAATTGTCATCTGAGGCCAGTTTCTGAAGCTCTTTGAGCATCTGTTTCATCACTTTCAAAGAGGGTTTAGCAATACCTATCTCATAAGGCTGCTGTCAGGGTCAAGGAAAATAATACATGCAAACTGGGTAGTACTAGGTCTTGGAGCAGGTAAGCAAGAGGTGTTAAGTTTTGTTATTAAGGACCTAGATGTCAACAGCAATTTCCTTAGAATCAAGATTCTTCAGAGGAATGTAGTAATTCCACCATCATCTTGTGGGGTTAACAAAGCCTTTTCTGCCAACAAAGTGAGCCCAGTTTAACATTGTATTATAATATAGCCAGTGTAATAGAGCAAGAAGAAGAAATAAAATGTACAGTGCAAAATAAAATATACAACAGTCTCAGTATGCAGATGGCAAGAATGTCTACATAGAGAGTCCCAAGCAATCTTACAGAATGCAGTTAGGACTACTAAGTTTAGCAAAGCTGGAGGACACAAGGTCAGTAGACAAAAATCAATTGTGTTTCTACAGGCTAGCAGTGAACAACTGAAAATTTAAATTTAAAAAACAGTACCACTTACAGCACCAAAGGAAAAAAAAAACCATGAAATACTTAGTATAAATTTTATAAAATATATGCAGGGCCTGTATGCTGAAAACTACAAACCACTAATAAAAGAAACCAAAGAAAACCTAAATGAGGGGCGCCTGGGTGGCTCAGTGGGCTAAGCCTCTGCCTTCAGCTCAAGTCATGATCTCAGGGTCCTGGGATCAAGCCCCACATCGGGCTCTCTGCTCAGTGTGGAGCCTGCTTTCTCCTCCACTCTCTCTCTCTCTGCCTGCCTCTCTGCCTACTTGTGATCTCTGTCAAATAAATAAAAATAAAATCTTAAAAAAAAAATAAAACCTAAATGAGGGAAGTAATGTGCAGATGGGAGGACTAAATATTGTAAAGATATTGATTTTCCCCAAACTGACTGATAGATTTAATGTGATCCTGATAAAAATCCAAGCAGACTTTTTGTAGAAATCAACAAGCTGATTCTAAAAGTTATATGGAAAGCCAAGGACCTAGAATAGTCAAAACAACCAAAAAAGAAAAAAATGAAGATGGAGGAGTCATACTATCTTATTTCAGTACTTACTATGGAACTAGACTAATCAAGATCAAGGGGTATTAGCAAATGGAACAAAGAAGGAAGTTGAGAAACAAACCGACATACATATGGTCAATTGATTTTTGATAAAGTTACAGAAACAATTCGTGGAGAAAGAATGTTTTTTTCAACACACTGTTCTGAAACAACTGCATATCCACTTGGAAAAAAAGAAAAGAAACTTGACCTTTGATCCATATTCCATAATTTATACAAAAATTAACTCAAGGGGCGCCTGGGTGGCTCAGTGGGTTAAAGCCTCTGCCTTCAGCTCAGGTCATGATCCCAGGGTCCTGGGATCAAGCCCCGCATCGGGCTCTCTGCTCAGCGGGGAGCCTGCTTCCTCCTCTCTCTCTGCCTGCCTCTCTGTCTACTTGTGATCTCTGTCTGTCAAATAAATAAATAAAATCTTAAAAAAAAAAAATAACTCAAAATGCATCATAGACTTCAAAGTAAAACTGCAAAGTATAAAATTTCTAGCAGGAAATATAGAAAAATACTTTGTACTATTGAGTTAGACAAACATTTCTTAGATACTGCACCAAAAGCACAATCCATAAAAGAAAATGGATAAATCAGACTTTGTCAAAATAAAAAAAACTTCTGCTCTGCAAACAAAACAAAACAAAACAAAACCCAACCAACAAAACAAAAAACAAAACACTGCTAAGAAAATAAAGAGACAAACCACAATCTAGGAGAACATCATTGCAAAATGCTTATCTGACAAAGGACTCGTTATATTCAGAATATATAAAGGACTCTCAAGACTCAATAAGAAAACAAACAACCCATTTAAAAATATGCAAAAGGTTTGACTAGGCAGCTTACCAAGGAACAGATATAGATGGCAAATAGTCATATGTAAATATGTTCAGCATCATTAATTATTAGGGAAACTCAACTTAAACCTCCACACCTGTTAGAATGACTAAAATCTTTTTGAAAATTGATGAGATTGGGTCCTAGTAAGGCTGAGGAGCAGTTATAATTCCCCGACATTACTGCTGCAACTACTTTGGAAAACAATTGGGTACCTTCTCATAAACTTAAAGAAGCACTTATCCCAGAACCCAGCAAACCCACTTCCTGGTGTTTATCCAAGAGAAATGGAAACTTACTTTCACATGAAAAACATGTAAAATTTCAAGTTCTTTTGCTTCTGGCTGCACCTCTCTTTTTCTGTTGATCATACCTAATTCACAGAGCATTCCAAAAGGCAACATGTAGTTTGGTGGACAAAATCCTTCAGCAGAAGAGGCCCGTGAGGGAGAAATTATAAAATGGGTACGTGGTCAAGAAAAGTGTGTGAACATCCAGACTAGGCCATATGTTTGAGCAAGATGAAGAACATGCTCCCTTGGGAAGATTTGAAAATCCACACAGTTTGACTTGCTCAAGATAGCTTAGGGTCATTCTGTCTAAGGCAGGAAATGGCCCCTTTCCACACCCACCCCAGAAGTCCTCAGACCTGGGGGAGCAACAAAACCAGCCTATGTGTAAGCCCCCTGCCTAGAGCACCTTCTCCCTCCGCAAAACACATGCCTAAGGAAAAGAAGGGCATTTCCAGGGCTGAATGGGAGCCTCTTTGCTGACACCCAATTCATCATAACAACAAAGGTGAGGGTTGTGCAGTAACCAACACTAGCAACAGTGACACAGAGTCCTGGCTGAGGTGAGAAAATATGGGAGACTGTAGCAGCAACACCTGTATTCAGGCCAACCAACATATTCTCCCCTGCTCAGCCAGCACACAGCTCAGAGGAGCTTAACAGGATTAGGGGTAAATACCTTGTTTTTATTTTTAACATAGCTCAACTCGCTAGTAAATCTCTCTATTGTCCCTGCCAGTAACCTTCATGAAGGGAGGCGTCCACCCTTAGACTGGCCAATGAGTTGTCTGAGATCTTAACCCAGTGGGCCATGGAGTTCAGTGCCTAAAAAAGGCTCAACATTTGTGCCTTTTTATGGTGTGGTAGAAAGTTTATGGGCTCTGAAGCTAGAGAGCTGGATTTGAATACTGTTTCTGCCTCGGATGAGTCTTGGTCAAGTTATTTTGTCTCTCTTAATCTCAATTTTCTTTAAAATGAGGATAATATAACCTACCTCACAGAATTGCTATGAAGATAAGAGATAATGGAGAGTCCCTGACATGGAATGTATCACTTAGATGCACACACACACACCTGTGTATATTTATAGTTTTGTGAATAAATAATTAAGAAAGATAAGATGCTTACTTTCACTTTTGAACGCTTCTGGGATTTGTTTGTGTCTTTTAATTGATGTCAGCCCAAACTGGCTAGCAATAATCTGGAGTGAGTTGTGACATGGTTGTCATAGAGGGGCTGTGCAAACTTAGCCAGTGTCTCTGAGCAGACCATGGAATGGAGAGCAGTGAGAGGAGGCTGTGGCTAATTTGTGCCTTGTGGATGATTGTCACTAGACGTTACATATCCATCTGTCAAAAGTGTCTGGCAGAATTTCAAATTTCCATTGATATGTAATTCAGTCACAGAGAAAATGAAACCATGAAACCAAATAGGAAATTCACATGAAACCTGACATATTGGGATGCCTGGGCCCCTCAGTCAGTTGAGTGTCCCACTCTTGGTTTCAGCTTGGGTCACGATCTTAGGGTCGTGGGATCAAGCCCTGTGTTAGGCTCTAAGCTCAGCGCAAGGGCTGCTTGAGATTCTCTGCCCTTTCCTCTCTGCCCCTCCCCCTACAAGCATGCACACATACTTGCTCTTTCAAAAAAATAAATAAAATCTTTAACAATACCAACCACAAAAACCTGGCATGTTAACTATATTATGTCTGCCTCAGGACATCTGTTCATGGGAACAGGCTACACTTCTTTATAGTGTTTGCCTCAAGGGGAGGAATCTTTAGATCCTGAATGTGAAGACTGATTAGAGATGGTGACATTAAAAAAGAAAATGATATATGATTGTACTGATAAATAATGTACACTATTAGTTTTTTTAAAAAGGTATAATTTGGTTTGACATTTATTTTTCTCTAGAAAAATAAATTGATGCTGCATCTTATAATAGATGGCATCTTATATTAAATGTGGTTATACTAAGCCGTCTCTCTATCCCTAGCAGGTGACACACATGCTCACATTTCTTGTGAGGCAGACAAGGCTGATTGAAAATATGCAGTGGCAGGCAAAATACATGGCCGATGAACACATCCTACCCCATTACAACTGGGAAAACACAAATTGAGATCACAATGAGATACCATTTTATTGCCATTCGTTTGGGTAAAAAAATGTAAACATCAGACCAGAACAAGTGTCGGAACGTGAATTCAAAGATCTCATACACATTCCTTATGCTTTGGAAACAGTTTGGTATTTTCCCATCAAGTTGAACATGCACATAGGCTATGAGCCAGCGATTCCATGCCTAGTGGAAGAGTCCTGCATACAATAACCAAGAATCACACACAAGGAAGTGGCTAGTTTAGCTTGCAACTCAATCACATGAATGCCATTCCCGACATCATTGTCCTTTGCAGAAGTGCTTTATGAGTGCTTCCTGTTTTGTCAGACAGATTATCAGAGGTATATAATCAGGGATTGAGGTTTCATAGAATTCATAATCTCTACTGTTTCATCAAGATAGAATCTTAAATAAAACTGCCCCATTTTTTTTCTGTGAATGTACAACAATGAAGAACATAGTGGCTAATTAACACAGCTGGGTGTCACTGCCTTGATGTGTGCTAAGTCACCTGCAATTTTACCCACCTTGCTTTTGCACCATCAGTGCAAATGTCAATAAAGCAGAAAAGGCAAATCACATCTTAGAATTATTATGGAAATAGTTATGATCTTGAAGACTTCCTGAAAGGGTCTCAGACACGTACAGGGGTGGCCTGCCCCTGAGAATGCTGCTGGATGGTGTTCCATTCTACAAATACACTGCAATTTACTTATTGTCATCTTCATGAACGTTGGAAGTTGGTAGTTTCCAGTTTGAGGCTATTACAAGTAGTGTGTGGCAAGCTTTTTAAATAAATTTTTCTTCCTGCTATATTAACAAATGAACTTAACCCAGAAGAGGACATACAGTAGGCATTTAATAAATCATGATCATTGTATTTTACGGAGATGTTCTCATTACCTTTTATTTCAGATTCCCCTACCCTGTTCCATGTCAGTCACAGCAGGCTCTCTAAGCCTACAAAAGATCACAAATTAGTTACATTAGAAAAGGCAGAAACCAGGAAATTAACCTCTCCCTTCCCTGCATCTCAGTCCCTCAGGATATTTCTGAACTTTTCCATAGCTTAGAAGCAGGGATAAAACACCAGAAGCGGCTCTCCAGCCAAGAAAATGATGCTTGGAGAGGAGTTGAGTTGTTATCTGTCCCTTAAGACCTCTGAGCCTCCCTTCCCCAGACTCCAGGAGCCAGAGGGTCCTGTTCTTTGTACTCTGACAGTCAGGATGCAGAGAAGGGATCTGAGTGTCTACCATTTGGGACTTAGACCTTTGAAGAAAAGATGCTGAGATGCAGGGACAGTTGGGAGTTCATTCCTGGCAGCATGGCCTTCGTCTGTGGGCTGCCGCTCTACCTCTCTCAGTTCCTGTCAGTTTTCCAAGCCCAGTGTCTTCAGATTTCCCATGGATTCTGTGAGTACCCCAGTGATCTCCCTATGGATTTCTTCATCACTCACGTCTGCCCACAAATTTCTGTTACTTGCACCCATGACCCCACCTCACTTCATCCCTTCAGGGGAAGCCTAGCCTATAAATCCTCTCTCAGGAGCAGGTAGCAGCCAGGCCTGCCACCCAAGGACCATCTTGGGGGCCACCAGCATGTTGGGGTCAGCTCTTTCTCTCCTCATGGTCAGCCCCCACCTTCCCACTCACTGCCCCAGGCCTTGCCGGGGCACACCGGCAGCCTCCTCACTGAAGACTAATATGGCATTATGTCCTCCAAGCTACTTTTGCTCCCACAGTCTTTAGTCATGACCACCTCCACTCTCTCAGCACTTGTCCTTGCCTCCAGCAGTAGGCAAATCACTATCTCATGCTCTGTTTACCTGCTCCTTGTCCCCCGTCCCTCTGTTCTCCTCAGGACTGTGGGCCACCAGTGACTGATTCATGCATGGGCAGTGACCCAGGAACTGGTTTACACTGTAGCTGATCCCAGCCCCAAAATGCCCAAGACTGAAGGACAAATGTGGTCTTCTCACACCCCCTCATGGGGCCAACAGCTGAAGAGCACAGTTCTAAAAGGGGAGACACTTTACAAGGAGAAGTTTGGCTTTCCTGGAATAAACACTAGGGTTGGTTTAGTAGAGCATCTTTCCTTAGATTTGCAGAGATTTTTCCCAGCTGAGAGGGTGGACTCATCCACCAGCTCAATGTCTGGTATAAGAGAGTGGCCCCAGGAGCCCCTTACTGGAAACTCTGGACCCAGCAAGCATCTGGGTGGAGTGAAACATTTTTTCTTAGAGGCAGAAAGCCCATGTGAGTGCATCTCCATGCCTCAGTCTAGCCCAGAATCCTGTATCTGCTGGAGAAAGCCAGCAAGCCCAGTTGGGTGAAAACAAGGGGATTCTGAGGTTTCTCTCTGCTGCTCTGTGACATTCACGTATCAGATCTTTTCTGGCAACTCCCATTCAACGTGGAGAGCCAGGCCCCTGGCTGTGTCCTGGGCCTCATCCACCTGTGACCAGCCAAAGGGCCCATTCAGGCAAAGGTTCAGGATAGTCGGGCTGGCTTCCCACAGCTGTACCATTAGAGGGGCCTGCAGAGGTCAGCCAGGCCTGCAGCTGGCAGGGCTCCCCAGAGTTCTCCCCTCCCTGGTCTGGGCAGACAGTGTGGCCCAGAGGTGGCTTTGCCAGGGCCAGTGTTCCCTGGCAGTGAGGTGAGCTCCCTTCTCTGTCATGAACTGCTCCTGGGAAGGCAGCTGTAGGGGTTCTCACACCATGCTGAAAGGTCAGAGGTCTCCTTCCCACAGGGCACGTTATTAAATAACATGCTGAGTGGCCGTGATCCCATCACAGGAAGGGTATCAAAGGCTCGCCTGGCCCACCAAAGCCCGTGCGAAGGCTCCTTCCTCCCAGAAAGCAGAGAGTAGAAGGCCTGAGAGAATCCCTTACTTGGGGATGGGGGGCAGGGGCTCTTTAGGAGAGAGAACTCAAGTCAGACAGACTGGTCTAACCTTTCTAACCTCAAAGAAGGATTCTTCCAGGCCTCAAGTAGATGGGCCAGTGGAGATCAAAGGGGAGGAGGGGGCTCCAAGGCCCTGTGCCTCCCCTGCTCTCTTTCTCCTCCCCACTGCCGAAAACTCCACACTGTGCAGCTGAAAGAACCCTGGGTAGAGAGGGAGATATGTGGGTCCTGGTGCACTCTCCCTGGGGTGACCTTAAATGCTCATTCACCTCACCAGGCCTCAGCTTCCTCTTCTCTGGAGGAGGGCCACTGGGTAACCTGAAACCCCAGAGCCAGGTGTGTGCTCAGGTGTGACAGGTAGAGCCTGCAGCACAAAGTGAGCTATTGTTAGTGTTCTTTTTGATTGCTCAGCGTGGCCATTCCTGCTGGGGGGGACGGGGAGCAGGCAGACAACGCCAGGCTGCAGGGAATGTGGGCCACAGGGGCCTGTGATCCCCAAAAGTGTGCCCAGGAGCTAAGTATCTGCGTAAGGGAACGTGGGCAAGCCTGAAGGTGTGGACACCCCCTCCATGAAGGGTCTGAATGGCCAGCCAAGGGCACCCCAATATCAAGACTGGATGTTCTCTGAGCTCACCTGGGAGCTGGGGAGCAGAATGGGGGTGTCCAGAGTCAGAAGTCCGGGCATGGCCTTGAGCACTGGCAGGGAGGGTGCTGGCCTTGGCAGGGCCCTGTCTGCCCGGCTGCCTTGCTGTGTAACACTGAGCTCCTGTTCCTTTAAAACTGTCTGACGTCTCTGAGATTGGAAACAGAGCTCCCCAGCGGAAGGCCAGCAGTAGCTCTGGAATGTTCTTCTAATATAAAACTCTCCCTCTCAGTGGATTTTAGTGATACTCCCAATGTCAGGCTTTGGAAAGAAATCACCTATTATGGTCCTGGAAAAGGCCCCTGATTCTCCAGGCCGATGCTTCACCCGTGTGGGTTGGCCAGAACAGAGCTGTTTTCCTCTCAGGCTGGGCAGACCATCTTCTGCCCTCCACTGACTGTGACCCTGAGATTCCCGCCTGGATCCAGGGCAAGCGCTCAGGGCCCGGGAGGGAGTCAGTCCTAGTGGTGACTGACCCTAAGGCCTCCTCCAGCCCAGCCCCTCTGGGATCCCCCTGACCAGGCTCTCCACCTGGCAGCCAGGTCCCCACTGACCCATTCCTCCCAAACCTCCAGGTCCCTCCCTCCCCAGACCAGCTGGTCAGAGCTTTCTGCCCATGTTGCATGCAAACAGAGTGGGCTTCAGCCCGGACACCCCAGCCACTCCTCATGGCCAGTCAGCTGCCGGGTGGGAAGGTCTCTGTTTCACACCCTGTGGTCCCTCATGAATGTGAAGACTGGCCAGCTGCTCCCCTTCTGGGCCTAGCGCTGCCACTGGTCAAGTCTGATTCAAATGTGGGCTCTGGTTGGGGCGTCTGGGTGGCTCAGTGGGTTAAGCCTCTGTCTTCAGCTCAGGTCATGATCTTGGGGTCCTGGGATTGAGTCCCTGCTTCCCCCTCTCTCTCTGCCTGCCTCCCTGCCTACTTGTGATCTCTGTCTGTTGAATAAATAAAGAAAAATAAAAACAACAACAAAAACAACCACCACCACCACCACCAAATGTGGGCTCTGGGGTCAGAACAGGACTGAAGCCTGGTCTGCTATTTGCTAGCCGTTGTCACCTAGGGCAAGTTCCTAGACCTTTCAAGTGCTTGGTGTTCTCATGTGGAAAATGGGAATAGTAATCCTATACATTTCAGGAGAAGAGATTTAAATGAGCTAATCTAACTAGAGCAGCCTAGCCCACTCAAAGTTCCTGGGGTTCCAGGGGCCTTAGAGAGATTCCCCAGACCCTTAGAGGGCTGCAAGGTCAAAACTATTTTCTTGAAAATTCCAAGATATCAGGGTGCCCAGCGGGATCAGTTGGGAAGGTGTGCAACTCTTGATCTTGCGGTGGTGAGTTTGAGCCCCACGTTAGGCATAGAATTTACTTAAATAAAAAAAAATTCTAAGATGCTACTTGCCTTTCTCACTCTCACAAATGTAGTCTTCCAAAGGCTCCTGGCTCTGACTGCTAGTAGAATGTGTGCTCGGTTTTCTTGTTTTTAAATTTTTCTCAGTTTTGATTTATAAACTGGTGAATATCAATAGATAGAACCCACCCATATAAAGATCTAGGGAGGTCATTGATAATTTTTAAGAGCATAAAGGGGTCCCCAAAACCAGAGTCTAAGAACCACTGGCCTAGTGTGACCCCAGGTGCATAAGGAAGTTTTCTCTTACTGACCTTGGGTTACCTTCCTTCCCTTGTGTCCCTGTTCCCTGACTCACTGGGTTCCATCTTTTGCACCATCAAGGGTGCATTTCATCATTTATTTCTTACCAGCCCCAACATGAGCCTTTGCCTGTTAGAAGATCCTAACTCCTCAGCCTGAGACCTTGGTCATGGTGATTTTTCTCTTGGTGCACAGAGTTGTGAATATAAAGGCCCACCAGGCCAGCCCATTTCCCGTTCGCTCCTGAGCAGATGGCCTGAATCTCACATGCTCACCATGGACAGAGGCATTAACGTGGCCATAGTCACAAAGTCCATTCGTGTGGCTTTCAATGTTTTTTTCTTTTTATGAACTTACCTTCATTGATTTCATTTTCTCTTTTGTTGTCTCTGCTGATGCTCTGAGCTGATCAGTTCCTGGAAAACATCAAGGACTTCAGACTCAGCTAACCGCATTCCAGTGACTGGCACCAGAGAGCCATCACTCGTGTCTCAAGTCCAGCTGAGTGACACAGGCCCTGCAGGGCTCAGGGATGCTGGACCTGCCATGGTTCCAGAGGGCAAGTGTTCACGTGGGCGACCAAGAGACTCGACAGAGGGAGCCCTCTTCCCCAGTGCTCCTAGGTAACGCTGCCCACTTCACTTACCTCTCAGCAGCTGAACAGGGAGATGTACTGAGAGACTGGAGTTAAGTGGTCCCTTTCTGAATCAGTTCAGGGATATTCTGGTGCCTTCTTAGGTTGGCAACCTGGACAGCTGTTCTGGCACTTAATTTGGTTCTGTTAAGAATAAAAGCTATGATGTCTGTCAGGCTTTTCTGAAATACTGACAGTGACTTGTGGACACCCTTTCTCTTCCACTACTCTGCAGCTGGTAGCATCTCCCTACCTGCTTCTCCATAATCCTGACTTTCTTTTAGGAAAGTCAAGGCCTGGGTAGGGGTCAGAGGTGGACCATGTGGAGATATTCCCTAGCAATTCCTGAGAGCTTTTCTGGTTGCATCACCCAGAGCAGGACATGGTAGAAATTAGAGACAACTGGGATCCATTAGAAAAATCCCAAGGGCCCTGCATCATGTTGGATCCAATGGAATGGAATCCAGGTGCAGGGGAAGGAAAGGGGGTTGGAGATAAGGTACAAGAATGTAAGCAGAGAACAAAAAAGTACCAAAGGGTGCTTGTGTTAGCTTTCTAGGGTTGCTGTGCCAAAACACGCAGATTGGGTGACTTAAAGAAATGGATTTTCTCACAGTTCTGGAGGCCTGAAGCCCGAGATCAAAGTGTCAGCAGGGTTGGTCGCTTTGGAGGGCTGTGAGGGAGGGATTTGTGCCAGGCCTCTCTCCTTGGCTTGGAGAAGATGCTTCCTCACAGTATAAGCATCCTCTATGCGTATCTCTGTGTCCACTTTTCCTCTTGGAATAATAATACTAGTCATACTGGATGAGGACCCACCCAAATGACCTTGCTTCAACTTGATTACTGCTCTAAGTACCCCATTTCCAGATAAGGCCATACTCTGTGGTGTTGGGGGTTAGAACTTAAACATATAAATGTCAGGGGAGGGACACAATTCAACCCGTAACAGTGCTTATGATAAAGGAAAAATATATCTACCTCATAATCTCTTTATGCAAGTACCAGGCACATGCATAAACTCAGACCCAGCACATACAGAAAAAAATAGTTGACCAAATGTTCTTCTCTGGGTGGTAGGATGTAAGTTGATTTTTATTAGTATGCTTTCCTGTAGTTTCAAATTTTTTACCTTGAATATATACTGGCTGCATAGTCTGGTAAATATTCTTATAAATAAATTCTTATCAGAAGAAAGGGTAAAGGTTGTAGACTCAAACTGCCTGGGCTCCAATCCTGACCCTGCCACGTTGTGGCTCTGGGCCTTTGGGAAACGTCCTGAACCTCTCTGTGCCTGAGTGTCCTCATGTGGAAAATAGGAATGGTAAGTTGTACCTCATAGGGTTGTACGAGGATTGTGGAAGTTAATAAAGCGCTAACCGTGGATATGACAAAAACATTAGCTCTTGTTCATTTGTTGCAGCGATATTTCTGAGCTCCTCAACATGCTGTTCTAGAAAGACAAGTGTACATTATACAATAGTATAATGGTGGTTATTTATCCCATAGCAAATCCTATCTATGGGTCAGGTACTACTCTAGCCCTTTTCAATGGACTTCTGCATTCAGATCTCACCAACACTCCCTGTCAACAGGTCCTAGTTTGATTCCTCTCTTGCAAGTGGGGAAACTGAGGCACAAAGACTCTTAAGGGGCAGAGAAGGATTTGAACAGGCAGCCTTGTTCTTAACCATTGTGCTACCACCCCCAAATACATGCAGAAGGGACCAGAACAGGGCTGGGATGCTGGGCGTTTGCCAGGGGCATGCCTCCATGGCAGCCCTCAAAGGAAGAAAAGATGGCATACTTAAAAAACTCTTCAGGTTGGGGATGTGGAGACTCGGAGAAGGTGTCGGAGCCAGGGTCAGGAAGACAGGCCCTCAGACTCTGAAAAGGCTCTGTGGTAAGCCCTTCATTCCTCAGGACTCACTTGGTGGCCAGGAAGAGACATTCAACTGAGACCAGCCGAAGTGCTCAGGTCAGAGCCTAGATCTGAAATTTCACTTTAAAAACGTCCTTCCAGGGGCGCCTGGGTGGCTCAGTGGGTTAAGCCGCTGCCTTCGGCTCAGGTCATGATCT
The DNA here is from genome assembly GCF_011764305.1 of Mustela putorius furo. Classification (NCBI taxonomy): domain Eukaryota; kingdom Metazoa; phylum Chordata; class Mammalia; order Carnivora; family Mustelidae; genus Mustela; species Mustela putorius. The sequence goes on along the minus strand of NW_025422045.1, from coordinate 6,674,259 downwards.
CGGGGTCCTGGGATGGAGTCCCGCATTGGGCTCTCTGCTCAGCGGGGAGCCTGCTTCCCTCTCTCTCTCTCTGCCTGCCTCTCCGACTACTTGTGATTTCTCTCTGTCAAATAAATAAATAAAATCTTTAAAAAAATAAAAAATAAAAAACGTGGGCACTGGGAAGTGAGGGTGGAGGGGGCCCGGTGGAGAGCATTCACCGGACAGGAAATCATGATCATGAGCCGTCCCTTACAGGCAAGGACAGCACTTGGTCACTGTGCAATGTGGGCAGCAGAGCACGAGACTCAGCTGGTGAGCCCAGTGCCAGGGCTCACAGGGACACTGGGACACATCTAAGCCATACACAATCCTTTTCGTAGCCTCCCTGGGCTTGGGTGAGGACCAGACGGGTGAGGGCTTCTGGTTGCTTGGGGGAGGCTGGCCCCATGGGTGTTCTCTGTGTGTTCAGCCCAGCTCCTTCTCTCAAAGTACAGAAGGAGCACAGGATTCATGTAAACTGTCCTCACGTCTACCCAGAATCTGGACTGACTGAAGGCAAAGGGGCCAAGGGGGTGCAGGGGTGGAGGGTGGCACTCTTCTGTCTTGGTTTTTCAATGATGAGAAAAATCTCGTGCTTTCCGACTTGGATAGAACACTTGCTCTGGAGTCAGACAAAGTTGGGCCCTGTCTACCCCTTTGCTTGCACCTCAGTTTCTCTATCTACAAAATGGGGGCAGTACCATCCATGTTGTAGAATTTTTGAGAGTAGCTAGTGAGACAGCGGATGTGATGTGGTTGAACAGTGGCTAGCATGGCAGTGCTGAAGAGAGACTTTCTGTTTTCATCTTATGAACCCAAGTCCGTTTTCACACAGTACAAACTCCAACTGTTGGAATTTGGGAACTGTCAGTAAAGAAACAGTAGCCGAAGTTACAGATATAATTAAGAAAACCAAATATGTCAAAATCCAAATTTGCAAACCACATTATGCTCTTTGCAGAAGAATTCTCCTCTTTACAAACAAAACAAAACAAAACAAAAAAGAAACTCAAATCAACCAAACAGAAAATCTTACCCCCTCCCCACCCACAGAGAAATTCTCTTTAAATTATGTTAAATCATGTAATGATTTTTTTTTTTAATCCAGTCTTTTCAGGAACAAACTGGGGATAAAGCGGGGAATTAGGGACAACCTGGGGGTCACCAGCTCAGAACTGCCTCAGGTCTGGATCCCCATAATGGGAGCAGGAATTTGTTTCTTAATAAGAGTTAATCATCAGCCTTTGAGATTAAAAACAAAAATCCCCTTGGAGATTTTAGCATACATGTTGCAGGGTTCTGATCTTCCAGGGGGCAGTAAAGGCCATAGTGGGCATCGAGGCAGAAGAATTGGTAAGAGCATATAGGAGGGTAATGGCATGAGAAAAGAGCCTCACCCAAGAACCCTCCACCTCTCTCTCTCTCTTTATCCAAACTGTTGGTTAAGCCTGTGGCCTGAACAGCTGGGGGACCTCCTGAGCCTCAGTCTCTTTGTCTGTCAATGGGTCTTGCGTGATGCACACAGGAGACAACAAGCCCACCTCAGGCCTCACCCCCAAGCTGCCAGCCGCCTTTCCCCCTGTTCCCAGGGTGACAGTTTTAAGACCATGAGGAGTGGGACACTGCTCTGGGAACAGCTAAGCTTTGGCTGCAGGGCAGATTCCCAGAGGAGGCCTTGAACAAACACAAGTCCTGGGGACTCATCATGGAGACACTGAATCCAGGTCCCTGGGGTGTTGTCACGTAGCCCTGCCCGAAGCCAGGCCATCCTCGTGGAACTTGTGTGTTCATGGAACGGGGACGGCTTTCGTGGCCCCTGCCCAAGGCAGCCCCAGCTACTTTAGGGTTCAAGCAACAGAGGACCTGCCTTATGCCACACTCTTCTCACACACCAGGGCCTTTTCATTTTATGAAAAGCCTCATAAACACCCTTTTGTGCTCAGCAAGGTAGTAGACGAGCGGCGGGTATTTCGTGAACGAGTATCATCACCAAGGACACTGAGGCTCAGAGGGGTGAGGACGCTTGCCTGAGCTCACACAGCTGGAAGGTGACGAGACCAGGATTCCAGGGCAGTTCTCTCCCCTCCAAAGCCCTGACCTCAGGGTCGGCAATCTCTGCCCCGCGGGCTGAACTCAGGCCAAGGCTTTATTTTTCTAGAGCCAGGAAGCCAAGAATAGCTTTTATGTCTTAAAAAGGTTGTTAGAAGGAAAAAAAAAAAAGTCTGTAAAACACAAAACTAAAAATCAAAGCGAAGAATATACAGCCACAGAGGTTATATGTAGCCTGCCCCGCCTCTAGTGTCTGCCATCTCGGGGAGAGGCGTGCCAACCCCTGGCTAAGACGGTGACATAGGTCTGCTTCTGGACCAATCCCGGGGCGGCCGGTGAAATGACTCAGGACATTGCGTCTCTCTCATAACGTTCATTGTCGAAAGAGCCCTCACTGCAGCTCTGACTCCTGAGCATGACTCAGGGCTCCGCACTCTTTTGCAATACTTGTTTTGTGGGCTGGGCCGGCAGGTGGCACAGGGTCACCGGAGGCCCCTGTGTTTGGCGGCGCATCACAGAGAGCTCGGCGCGGAGCACTGAAGTGCTCTGTCAAGGATCTCCCGTGATGGCCGGCGGCTGGTTCCCCGTAAATCAGAAGCCAGAACAATCACTGACCCAGTCCTGCTGTCTTCACTCTTACGGGATCCTCCCCCCCAAATCCAGGGAGGCTGGATCCTAATTTAAAAAAAAAAAAAAAAAAAATCTCTGCAGATGATGAAACTACGGTTCAGGGTGTAGAGATGTGCACAGACACGCAAAATGGCGGGGCCGCAACTTGAAGCCGGCGGTCTCCAAACACGGCGCTTTACGACATCACGTGACAACAGCTTCGGGTGGTCGACAGCTCACTGCCCCGTGTTCAGACTAAGGATCCAAAACTTGGAGTTAGGCTAAGAATGACTGTCTGGGGTATGATCCAACAGAGCCATTTGAGGTTCGTCTCGTTCTCTAGGGATATATTCCTTTATTTTGACCTTCTGTTTACTAGCAATTGGTACTTCGTATTATGTGGAATTGGAGGAGACCAAGAGTCAGGCACACGATGCTTACCTGACACAGACGCCATGCTTTTGTGCGGTAGAACAGATCACAACCCAAAGGCTACACTTTTGTTGCCTTGTAGGAGAATCAGTCTTGTAAGCGATGTGGCAATCTTATCCTGGCATTCTTTCTGCGATGCTTAATGGTTTTCTGTATTTTTTGAATGAACCTTGCCATTTTACCGGCTCCTTCATTAATGAGTAAAATAAATCTTTGACACATGTTCCCCGCATATTGGTAGGAGTCATGTTTTTGACTCTGTCCAAATCATATTTGGACACCTGCATCGTGGTTACAAATGAGGCTTCCAAGATCGAACCCACCCAGCTGTAGTGATTTCCCCCGGAGTCTGAAGAGGCCTCTCTCTGTGTATGTCTGCTGAGAGGTGGAGAATTCACGGGACCAGAAAAGCTGTGGATGACACATCTAGGTTGGGCTCTTGGTTCTACCATGTAAAGCCTGTGACAAATTGTATGACTTTTCTCACTCTCAGTTTCATTATCCATGAAAGGGAGATAATACTCACCCCCCCCCACTTTTTTAAATGAAAAGTGAGTAATGAATAACAACAGAGCATAGTGTTTGAAGATATATTTCTGAGCCAGATAGCCTGGGTTCATTCCTGATCTGCTCTTCTTTAGCTGTATGAACTTGGAGGAAGTATTGGACTTTACTCTGCCTCAATTTCCCCATCTCTAAAATGGGGTTAGTATCTATCCTGTTGGTTTGTAGTGAGGACTATATGAGACAACATAAATAAAGTTCTTAGAACTGTGACTGGCATACTGCAAGCATTTAATGAATGTTGGCTCTGACGAAGAAAATGACTATACTTATAGAGTACCTAGAAGAGCTCCTCGTATATAATTAATATGCAGAAATACTGGTAGCTGACAAGCATCAGGGATGTCTGTCATCTAGACCCAGGTGGAGTCATGGTGGAAGACGGACAGCCTATTCCCTCATGAAAATAAAGACATTCCCTGAAATCAAGAAATAGGCCCCATCAGAGCTCAAACTCAGGTCTCACAACTCCCAGCCCCGGTATAGACCCTGCACAAAGCTAAGGAGCTAGACCCTGAAGGTGAAGTGCACTGATCTGTGTCTTGCAATGGCTCAGCCTCCTCTTTGCCCTGGCCTCCAGTGTAGCTGCTGGTTACTCTCCTCCCCAGGGAAATGTCTTCCCCTGCTGCTATCCGTACTTGTGTTTCACTTTCTTTTCTCCTGGGGTGCCTGGGGAGTGGGGTGGGTGTGGGGGAAACCAGGGAAGGATGGTGCCATGCAGTCCTAGGAGCAGAAGAAGAGGGAGGACTGTCCCATTCCTTCCCCCTATCTCCCATTCCTTCAGTGGGTCCTCAGCTTCAAGGGAATGCCTCCAGACAAAATAGTGAAGTATTTCCTTGCCAAGTGATGAACAGAAAAAACAAACCTACACCATACTGCATACCCCGCATACCAGACATTCCTCAGATGGTTAGCTTTGTAGGTGATTGGGCAGACTCCTAAGCTTACCAAGCACAGATGTCTATCTGAGAGAGCAAGGATGGAGACTAGGGGGGTGGAGGAAATGGGGGAGGGAGGTATGGGGGCAGGGTAAGGGGGACACCTGTGTTCCAGTTGCTCCTCCAAGAGTCTAGAAACAGGACTCAGACCTCTGCAGCGAAAGTATCTGTTATCTTTTCCACCCCCATCCAGTAAACCATAAACGAAAATCCAGGCATTACCAAAATCATACTCTAGAGGTGTGCCATGGGTTACGAGTTACTCAAGCATTTAATGAAGATCTACTATGGGTCTGTCACCATGTTAGGCCCACAGGAAAGCACTAGAGTTAATGCTTGAAATGGGAAGAAATGGGGATTTATTTGGCCACATTTCAAGATCATTTTTATGTTGTTGTGAGGGAAAGGGGAAGCAGAATTTTGCTGAGTGCCTAATATGTGGCCAAACCCTTGTGGGCCTTTTCTGCCATGATTGTAATCTGGGGTTAGCTATGGGGCGTGGGTAGAAAGTCCAACTCAGCTGGTTTAGATATGGCAGGGAATTCTGGAAGAATTAGAATCTGACGTGCTGACAGACAGTGTCACCAAAGACACAGATTCTTTGTCTTCGGTCTTGTCCATCCTGGAGATAGGCTCCATCTTGAGGCTGGCTCTGCTGTGCTCAGAAGCAGCTTTTTTTGCCCGACAATGCATGCGGGAGAGAGAGGCTCATGCTTTCAGCAGACATTTCCTTCTAGTTTCTTGGCCAGATCAGGTTGTGCGCTCATCCAGGACCTGTCACCAACCTGGGGAATGGTGTCCTTGGACCAGTCAGGCCCAAACTTGACTAGGGTCAATGGCCCCAAACGTTGCTGCAGCTCTACAATGGGAAAGCCGATGCTGGGGATTGAAGTGCAATGTCCTGTGTACACCCCCATGGTCTTAGAAGCTCAGAATCAGGTCTCTCTGAAGTGCAGAGCCCCTGTGTACGTTCTTTTCACTTCCCTGTGAAACAAGGGAAGGAAGGAAGGATTGGGGAGTTGAATTTCAGGTGCCTTTTTGTGGCAATGGAGCTGCAGGAGGAAACTCTGGGTTTATTTAAGAACCACCCCCTTCTCTCTTCTTCCAGATGGCCTTCACATTCCACCAGGATTTGGGCCATGGGCACCATTTTATAGGGATCAGCTCACAGCATCTGAGGTCCTTTCAGTATTTCATTAACAACCCCTTCTGGCCAGAGCCCATCTTCGGATTTTGCCGAACAATGGTGCGTGTTACCAGGAGGTGTCAGGATATTTAGGATCAGGTTGTTTCTGTGTAGCTCTTGTTGGGAAGGGAATCTCAGGAAAGCAATTTGCAGAGACGCTGTGTGAGCAATCGCGTTGCCCTGTGGCACGGTGGGGCCACAGGAGGCAGTGGGGAAGGAAGGGGGCAGCTATAGGGTATAGGGACTATTTGGGAACAAACCTTCCTTCCTTCCTCCCTCCCTCCTTTCTCCTATTTGACTTCAAATCAGTCAGACTCCAAAACAGCTGATTCCCAGCTCATAAACACAGGTGTCAGCTACATGGTCTAAAGTGTATCACCCAGGCCATCAGTCTTTATGAAATATCTCCTCTGTCCACACCTCCGTTTTCAAAGCTGGAGCAGCTCCATGTGACAAGATATGATTTCTGCCCATGACCTAGATGGGCCTGCCGCAGAGATGAAATATTTCCTGGTAACGTTGTACATGGTGAGCTACGTGTACGAAGGGGGGAGGGGAGACGGCCATTCTAAAGGGACTTTAGAGCAGGGCTTTCCCAGCGATGTTGCCTGGAACATTTGTCCCTCACAGCACCCTGTGGGGGAAAAGGGCTTGGGCCAGAAAAACTGCGGGAACATCATATATCATGCTCCTTCAGAGATACCCGATGTACATGCGTATCTGACTTACCCTGAGACACCTCAAAGACAATTCTTAAGGTGCTCACTTGTTGAACACTAGGTTTCTTAAATGCATTTGCCTGAGAAATGCCCGTTTTCCCTCAGGGAAAACGAGAAAGCTCCGTTAGTGTCCCATGGAACCACACTGCCCCCTGTGGTCAAAACCAGCCAGGACTCATAACCAACCAAGGCCCATGAGGCAAAGGGCCTTCCTCCTTAGGAACAGCCCCTGAGGGTAAGGGGCAGAAGTGTGTCCCTGAGACCTCTGCCTCTACTTACCCTTCAGTGTCAGCCCTCTTCATGGTTCCCCCTCTCCACCCCCCTGCCTCTCCTGCATCCTTAGGCCCTTCATGTTCTGCTTTCTTATCCCTCGCTCCCCCCACCCCAAACGGCTTCCTATCCCCCCACCCCAGAGCCCTGCTGGCCTCTCAGCCTTCCTCCCAAGGGTATCGACTCCCTCCAAGGAGACCGCCTTCCCCAGGAAGGTCTGACCTCTGGAAGGACTGTGCCTTTTCTTGTCTTCCACCTTCCCTCATGCCCAGAGACCATCCGCTGCACCCTTCCTGCTCCCCCTGTAATATCAGGGTGCTGAGAACACAATCGGAACCCCTTCTCACTCTGGGTGCCTAAAGACTCGGGGTTGAGCAGGAAAAACCCGTTTTCAACATTTGGTTCTGGGCTCAACAGAATCAAACTTCTCTTTCTAAAAGTAAGACCGAGAGCAGAGAGAGACCCAAGCAGGCAGGAAGCAACTCATGGCCGCAAGTGTGGGGAGGCCATTCCTGCCCTTCTCAGTGCCAGCCCCACAGGGCACCTCCAGGCCAGCCAGCATGGTGGGGGGGTGGGTGGCTGGGGGGGCTCCTCCTCTAGGGGGTTCACTTAGCAAAACTGCTGCAATCACATCCTGTCCAGGGCAGAGAAGTTCAAATGAAAACCTCCAGTCACATTTCTCCGCAGCATGAATCACTCTTGAGCACTGGGGTTTTCCACTCAACAGAGAGCTGTCATTTGAGAGGAAAAGACCCCAGACCAGGATTCTGGACACACCAGGTGGAAATAAAGCCACAGCTGGTACTTAGTTACCTGCGTGTTACAGAACAAGCCGTTAGGCACTCACTCAGGAACCCCTGGGATTGCCCCCTCCAAATACCTCAGGACTTACCATCCTCTCCCACAGTACCCACCCTCCTCATCGTCCCTGTCCCCATGGCCCAGCAGCCCCTCTAGCATGTCCCAGGCTCTGCCATGTGCCCCTGCATTCTATCTGGTCACCCCTTCTCCTTCTCCCTACCTCTGCCTGCCTAATTTCTAGGCAATCTTCCAGGTTTATATAGGTTCTCCACATACTGTTGGTTAAATACACGAACTCTGGAAACAATCTGGAGTTTGAGCCTCCCCTTTGCCACTCACTAGCTGTGCGATCTTAACACAGTGGCTGGGAGATCCCAGTTGTGGCTAGCTGTGTGGCCTTGGCTAAGTTACCTAACCTCTCTGTGCCTCAGCCTTATCATCTCTAAAATAATATGAGTGCCTACGTGTCCTGCTTTACATGGATGGGGTGGGGATCCCATGGTGTAACAAAGGTCGGCTCCTGGCAAGTGGTGAGTGTACAGAAAGCACTGGCTATCTAGAGGGGACACATCCATTCTCTGATAAATTTAAGCTGCCCCGACTCCCGGCAGCAGTGCCTCTTACAGTGGCATCTCCTACTGGAGAGGTTCAGCTCACATCCTCTCCCTTTGCTCTGAGCTTTCCTGGCAGAGTTGCCTGGGCCCTGATCCGCTCCCCGGTTGCTGACTTCCCTTAGCGCATCTCCACACTTTGATCCTGAATTCTCAGGGGTCAGGATCTCTCTTCTGATCTTCCTGCAAAGTGATTTATCTGATAACAATTCTAAGTGCTCCAGCCTGACACAGAGCCCCTCATGCTCCTGGCCACCCTCCTCTCTGTGCCATTCACCCCAAGCCCTGACCGCACTGACTTCCTCCCTGTTCCCCTACGTTGCCCACCCTGCATACAGCAGGTCTCTGCACGGGGTGGCCCCTAGTGCCCCAAATGCCAGCTCTGGCCTCTTCTCTGCCAGGAAAACTCCTCTACTCCTATTCATTATAGGCCACATCCATTCCTCATGAAGCCTTGTCCCAACTCCAGGGCTCTGCCCTCTTTGCTCAGGGTCCTGGCTCAAGTGTTTGCAACCTTATCCAAGGTCCCCGGCTTGGGTCAATCTGATTGAGCTGCACGGAGCAAGGAGCTCACTGGCCACTCCCATGCCTTACTGTATCTGTGTGCTCAGCCCCAGCACTCCTGGGAGCTCCTGTGTGCTCCCTCCCTCCCTCCTGGACTGTACCATTGTCTGGCCATCATCTACCATCCCTCCCATCCCCATCTTTGTCAACTCAAAGATAGAAAAAAAAAATCACCGATTTGCTTACAGATCCTACACCCCCATTTTAAGAGGGCAAATAATCCTCTTAGTTGTGACACAGACCAGGGACACTCTCTGTTGCCATGGTGATTCTTTGGTATGGCCCTCTTGCAGATTCAAAATGCCTGGACTTTTCTGAGTCTGGCTTCCCACCAAACAAGGACCCTGACCAGACAGCCTAGATGGCCTCCCTCCAGAAAGGAAAAAGTGCATCTCTGCGCTGGCTGTTAAAGGGGAGGCTGATCTCCCGGGGTCAGGTCCCTGTCAGGGCAGGAGAGCAACATATATACTGACCCTGTATTTAGCTGCGCAACCTTCCAGTGAGGTAACACCCATGGTCAGCAAGCCCCAGGCTGATGGTCCAGGAGGCCTGCTTCTTTCAGAGGAAAATCACGCATCTTGCTACGCACGGCCTATTTCTCTGAATTTTCTCTGGAGTCAGCAAAGCTATATGGAGCCCAAGGTCCCTGTGGCTTTGCCTCTGTCACGTGTGCACACACGTTTCCTCTAACAAACGGCAGGTAAGCACGGTGTTGTGGAGTTTCTCTCCCAGGATAAGAACACATTCTGCTCCCCCTCCCCCACCTGTCCCCCATTCCCAGGAGACTCTCACACAGGTTCATTCCTTTAAAAGTTTATTTCTGGTGAATTAAAAAAAAATAATTTATGCGACCAGATCAATAAAGACATTAGGACACAGGGCAGAGCTTAACTTTCCTGTTTGCTTCGAGATTTTGCAGCCAGGTAAGAAGGTGGCTGAGGGAAACCCAGCCTCGTGCTCTGTGGAACCAGGAGGTGTCGACGCTGACAGGGTGACTGAGACGTGGTGGCTTATTGGAGGGCTGGGAGGAAGGCCAGATCCCAATCTCTTTTCCAGAAAAGAAATGGCTCTCCATCGTTTTGTTTTGTTTTTTTCTTTTTTTCAACAGAAGCTCTGTCACGTGCCTGTTCCTAATGACCATCAACAGCAAGCAGATGCTCAGGGAGATGGAACAGTAGTCTCAGGGACTTGGGGACCTTATGGGGGAAGATACCTTCCCCCTGAGGCCACCTTCTGAGGCCAACACCCAGAAGAGACCTTGGGGATTTGGTCCCGAATCCCTAGAACAGCTGATAAACTCTTCGAGTTTCTGAATGCTCGCTTCTTCACCTGAAGGGAACGTTTGCCCCCAACTTCTTGGTTCCCCTCGGAGTCTCAGAGGTGGCTACTCCCTTGACTGGCAGAGGGGACACCTTCTCCAGGGGTCCGAGAACTGAACATGCTCATAGTCTGTGCTGGGGCTTCAAGGCCAGAACCCCCAGAGGCCCTGCCACAGTCCAGAACCTCAGAGCTGGGGGAGATGTAGGGGTTCGCCACTGAGGAGGCGAATACCTGTCCCTTCAGCCTGGTTCCCTTTGACCCAGGGATGGCTTTGGTGGTGGGGTTCACTCTCCTGGGGCATGGTGAATTTTGGTATTTATACATGGATAAATGAGGAATGGGCTTTGGTTACAAGAAACTCACGGACTGATGAAACACCCAGAAAACACAAAGGGAACGCCTCTGAGAAGCCCGAAGAGTTTTCCGCAATAAAGCATTTGCTGTGGTTCAGGTGGCTCTTCTGGGTGGCCAGAGGGTCCAGGACACCTGACTGCACAGCTGCCCAGGCCTCGTGGTACTGCTCACCCTGCCACACCTGCTGGGACACCGGCAGAGTTTGAGCAAGGGTCCTTAACTGAATGCGGCTTCAAGCATCCTTACCCAGAGCCTTCTGAAACACAGCACCAAGCAAAATCCAAACTCCCACATCACTGAGCGGTTCTGAGGTCAGTTCTGGTTCCTTTTTTGACCTTCCGAGATAGAAATTTCTGAACACGAAGCTCAGCTGGAGGTTTTGAAGCCCAGTGTCAGTTCCCCTCCTGGGGCACTCACCTCCTGTCCCTTGACAGGAAGAGAAGCAATTCTATGCTCCAGGCTGGGACAATTTTTACCTTGAAACCATCCTCTTGTTAGATGCCCCTAAATGAAAGCTTGCACCCCATACGCAACTCCTATCTGCATTACCTCCTTCTGAAGAGCCAGATGCCTCCTTCATGCCATTTGGGGGTCACATGCCTATGAAATAACACAGTCTTTCAACCATTTGATGAAATGGGAAAAGAGCAAGGCAGCTGTGAGGCCATTCACATACACGTATGCAATGTGGACAAGGAAAAAACCCACACCGCGCCTGGCGATACCAGGAACCAGTTTCTCCAAGCTCCTAGCAGCAGAACCCTTGAGACAGGTGCTTATGCATACAGGTCCTATAAAAATAAATTTCGATCCACGCCTGTTCTCTCAAGTTGTCAAGGACAGGCCTGTCTCCACTGGCCTGTCTCCAGAGGACTTTATGTGTCAAAAGCATAGAGATTTTCAACAACTCCGGGGTAGAGAGAACTCACTGCCCATCCCCGCCTGGCTCCTGGGATGCCAGGAAGTGACATGGGACATGGACAGGGGAGAAGCACATACAGAGTCTGGAAGGAAATATGGTGAGGGTGGGCCATGGAGGGGCTTCCCAGGTCCTGCTACACAAGGCCATTAACACACCTTGACTCTGAACCTTCCGGTTTGAGAATGGCCTCCAAAAGCACCCTGTGTCTGCCCGTGGAATGTCTCTTGGGGAGACCCCCACCCCTTGTCCATGGGTCCCTCAGCTTTCATTCTGAGGGGTGCAGGGCTGCAGCCCAGGGGAGGGATGAAGGGTTGTACTAGCTATATTCAGGGAAATCCCAGAGTGTGCTAGATTCTCCGAGAGGCCAGGGCTCTGCTGCTCCCTCCTCTTCAGAGCTGGGGCCTCCATCTCCCCCAGTGCCCTATATCCTCTCTCCACTTGCTTGTTATTTGCACTGTATTTCCTCTAACTTCCTACTTGTCTGGAAAAGAAATTCTCTGTGTAGCACTCGGAAGTCTCTCATATATATGGGACATGGTCACAAGTTTCATTAAAATTTACAACTATGACATGGGCTAGAGTCTACTAAAGCAGGCCCATGTTAGAGCACCCACTTTTACCCTGGGTGGAATCCAGAAGCCATACTGTGGAGGAGATGGGGCACCATGTTACTATAGGGCAGTGGAGAATGGCTGTCTTCAAAAAGCAAGTGCCTCCATCCCACTGTCTTCCCCTCAGGCGCCTCCACCCCCACTGTCTTCCTCTCAAGAATTCTCTCAAAAACACTTGCTACCTGGCATTAGGATCTATTACACAAGCTATCTGTCCTTCATGTACTGTCTTGATTAAAGGCTCAGATGAAAGGTAAATTCAAGGTCTTACAATGCCCTTTTAAGGAAAGGGCTCTGAAAGGAGAACAAAAAAGAGAGAAGGGGGTGGGGAGCAAAATCCTCAAGGGTGGCATCCAGAAGACAGACTCTGGAAATACCACATGCTTTTACTTGTAAGATGCACTGGTCAGCACAACTGTCTTGTTAAAGGTTCACATGGATTGTAGGATGCATCCAGAGTTTAAGCACACTGAGACACAGAAAAAAGGTCCACTTTGGGTTGTAGGACAGGCGACGGATTTTGAAAGAGATGCCTTGCAATCCTGAAATCTAACCATTTTGGGAAAGCAGAGAAGCCAATGGAGGACCGGGAAGGGGGAGTCAGCACAGAATGGCTTTATTCTAGCTGAATCCCCACCTCGAATGCTTTGGAGGACTGTCACCTGGAGGCGGCGGGTTTGTGTGGGCAGACTTGTACGAACGGAAACAGCTCTGCAGAGGAAGGAGCCCACACGTTTTATTACAGCCCCCGCTCACCAAGCCCTGGCAGTCCCCTGTACTCCTGACCTTTGGATTACGGAGGAAAAAAAAAATCGTTCGATTTTCTGGGCCACAGAATACAAGACGGGTCTAGATTGTACAAGGAGCTTACACACTGAGGCAAGAAAGCGTGCAAATGGGAGCAGGAATTCTCCACCCTCTGGGGGAGCCAGTGCTTGAGACACAGAAGGACCTGAGTTGACCTCCTGGAGTCCACACTGGTTTACATTTCTGGCTTTTATTTACCGTGTCCAGCTCCAACTTCCATCTTCTCCTGATAGGGAGAATAACATCTAGGACATCAGTGATTTTCCCCCAAGCCATTCTTTTTTTTCCTCTTAAGATTTCACAGAAGGCCCAGGAGTGGGGCCTAGAGAAGGACTGACAAAAAGCAAAAGTGTCTGAGAACGACATAATACTGACTTCTCTTTTTTGGTAACAGTTCACGAAATGTGTGTCCCTCTCTCCTGAGATACGGTGAGACATGAGGGGAGGTGGCGAAGGAGCTGTGGGTGGGACACTGTACCGTGTGACATGACGATCATGCAGCCGGTGCCCTACAGGACAGAGACGTGAGAATGAGCACGTGGCTCTGGGTTGGCCCCAGGGGGAGGCAGGCAGTTTCCAGGTAAGTGCCCAGCCTCTCAGGAACACTGTCTGTCCAGTTCTTGCAGGGCTCTCCCCTGGGGCATGCCATCTTGGTTCTGGCCTTATCCTTCATCCTCCCTCAGCTCAGTGGGTAGGAATTTATACTGTTGTTGGCGGATCTGGGCCAGTTTTTTCCTTGCTTCTTCCAGTTCGCGTTCTTTTTTCAACATTTCCTCCTGAGCGGCAATGATCTAGAAGGAAAGCAACAAGCTGGATGGATCTAAAGCCTTCCAGGAAGTCACCCTCCCCAACTCCACTGCCTGTCCCATGAGCTCTCACAGCCTCCGCTTTAGGATGACACAGCAAGACAGCGGGAGTAAGTAAGTATCTTAGCTCTGGAGACCAGCTTCTGGGCCATATTCTGGGTTTTGAGACCAATGACCCACGAAAATAAGCTGACTCCTGGCCACTGATTTAATAGCACACATCTACTGCACCCCTACTATGTACCAGGTGCCGGTGTAAAGCACTTTATGTGGAATATTCTATCGTCTTCCCGGCAACACGGTGAAGTCGTCCCTATCAAGGGTCCCATTTTTCCAATGAGGAAACTGAAGCTGAGAGACGTGGGTCCACATCCCTGAACACCCAGTTGGTGGAGCAGGACCTGGCCAAGTGTTCCTGAAGCTAAAGCTGGAGTTCTTAACCATGTGACAGTGTTCATATATTTGTTTCATGCTTCTAAGATTTGATCTTAGGAATATTGGTTAATAGATATCAGGTGAAGAAAGCTAAGTTTGTGTTCAAGAAAGTGGATAGATTTCCTTCTTGTGGGCCCTTTGGGAGCCCTTCCTAGGCTCATGATCACTGTGATAGTCTAAGCTGGAGGTGAAGAGGGCAGGATTTCCCACACTTATTTGATCAGCGACCCTTCTTTGTGGAACTCCTCAAGGAACTAGTGTATCAAGGAAGAGATTCTGAAAGAAATGCATCCAGTATATTTCGAAACCTAGGGAATGGTTCAAGAGGGCTAAGGAAGGCATGGGGGTGAGTAACTTCCTGGTATGATAAGAAAACCAATCTTGGGCACCTGGGTGGCTCAGCTGGTTAACCATTCGCCTTCATCTTGGGTCATGATCTCAGGGTCCTGGAATCAAGTTCTGCATCAGGTTCCCTGCTCGGCGTGGAGACTGCTTCTCCCTCTGCCCTTCCCCCAAACTGGTGCTCACTCTCACTCTCTCACAAAAATAAATAAATAAAAATCTTAAAAAGGGGTGCCTGGATGGCTCAGTCAGTTAGGCATCTGCCTTTGGCTCAGGTCATGATCCCAGCATCCTGGAATCGAGTCCCGCATCGGGCTCCCTATTCAGCAGGAGCCTGCTTCCGCCTCTCTCTCTGCCTGCCACTCCCTCTACTTGTGCTCTCTCTCTGTTAAATAAATAAATAAATAAAATCTTAAAAAATAAATCTTAAAAAAAGGAAACCGTTCTTTTTTTAGCACATACCCTCCCCAATGTCCATCACTCAGCCACGCCATCTCTCCCGCCCCCCCTTCCCCTCCAGCAAACAAAGAAAACCATTCTTGTATAATGGATTTATATTAACACATACCCCAAACTACAGGCTTAATTTCCTTAATGTTCCTCACTACTATGCTCAAGAATGTAATCCTTATAGGCCAGAGGCCCGTTTATCCTTATATAAGTTCTGTTATGGGGTTACCATTCATTCTCTCTGTAGAGCCAACTACCTGGAGTGGGGTAGTAGCTCCAAATCCATCCTTTTATTTAAATGATAATACTATTGTCTTCCAACTTCTCTTCTTCCCCTTTTCTATAACAGAATCCCTGATCTGGGCTGGGCACAGGGCTCCTCAAGAAAGAATACTACATTTCCCAGTATCTTTTGCAGCTGGGTTGGTTGGGCATGTGACTAAGGCCTGACCAATGGCACGTGAGAGGAAGCAAGGGTGGTTACTGACCCATGTTGGGCCAACTGGCCAAGGCAACATCTCAGGGATGGTGGGGTAATAAGGCAGATGGAGCCTGGGCCTCAGATACAAAGGAATCAGCACACCATTGATAGACTGCTTACACCCAGACTGTTTCACAAAGGAGAAATATCTCCATCCTGTTTAAGCTATTGGTGTTTTGTATCTCTGTTAGAATACCATGCCCATCTCTGGAGTAAACACGTCTGGATTTAATCACAAACCTGAGCAATGCCCCCTACAAACTTTGTTTTCACTACAACATCATCATCATCAGCTTTGCCAAATGCTGCCTTCTGGGCTGCACGAACAAGATTATCTGAGGCTCTTTTCACAGCATTTCCTGCTGCCTGGAGAGGGAGGAAAAAAACATATATTATATCATTAGAAACAGCCAATTTGGATTCAGCAAGAACAGACATGAAAGTATAGTTCATGGAACTCTGAATCAATTTATCTTCCTATCATCCAATGATAATACAGAATTTCTCTGTTGTTAGGATCCATATGTCTGTCTAGCCGTCCACCGATTTCACCAACACTGGCACCTACCTAACCTTAGGTCATTCACAGAGAAATGAGATCCAGTTCCTGTCTCCCAAGGAACACAGATTTCTGAGGGGGGATTTTACTTATGAAAACAGATGACTGTACCAGTGTGAAATGTGTGTTAACAGAAGCATGCCCAGGGCTCATCTCCTTGGTCTAGAACACTACCTCCCTCTGCCCCAACCAATTAAGACAAACGCAAAGTCTTGCCTCACATAGATAGAACTTTCTCTGTCTGCTGTGGTCTTACCCACAGCTCCCCACAGCGCTCCCAGAGTGCTCTGTGCATGCTTCTGTGTGGCCTCTCCCACACCTGTACCCCTCTCCCTCTTGGACAGTGAGTAACTCAGGGACAGAGGCCATGTCTTTTGTCTTTGCCTCCCTAGCGGCTGGCACAATGGGTGCCCAGGGCTGGCACCCACTGAATGCTTCTTGAGGGAATGAAGGCTAGGAAAGCACAGCCTCACCCTGCACGGGGGTGCTGGGAGCTCCACAGTAACTAGGGCCCCCAAAGACAGGTATGTTTTTAGAGGCACAGCGGGGCTCCAGGCCATTGTTAGAGACGGGTAAAGAAAAGCTTTCCAATGTGAAGTCTAGATCTTTCATAAGAGCTACAGCCCACAATGGCTTATTCTTAATGAGCATGAAGCATGGCTCTGGGGACTTGTCCTCTGCCCCCTGAGGTTTGAAATTTTCTTTTAATGGTGGTCCAGGCTTCATTAAGCCTCCCATAATCCTTGCCCAGTCCCCCTCAGAGTCAAGGACTTGTGCACGGGGATGAGCCATCAGAAAGTTGAGTGGTGGGTGATTTAAAGTGACCCATGGAGACCATGAGGGCTTGCACTAGAAGGGAAGGGAATGCCAATTAATATATGACAAGTTCATTCTCAAAATAGCTTTATGAGGTCAGAGGTCACCGTTGTAGTTACCTGATACAGCAAATGGATTGAGTTATTTCTCCGAGACCCTGCAGCTAGTATGTTACAGAGCGGGGATTCGGACACAGATCAGGGTGGTCCCGGAGAATCTCTGGGTCACAGCAAGGGGCTCAGAGGTGACACTGCAGCACCCAGTTACAGCGGTAACGATGACAAGGAGAGCTACCGTGCTTTGCCCGTGTAAGTCCTCGAGACTCACATAAGTATGTTCACATCTCTTGACCTTCATAAGAGCCAGTGTGGGCATCTCTATCCTTATTCCACGGCTGAGGCGGATAAAGGCCCAGAGAGATGAGTGATCTGTGTTAAGATCATGAACTTAATACATGGCAGAGGCAGGACCTGAACCCAGGTCTCCCTTAACTCAGGATGTTTTCCCCAGAAGTGTTCCTCAAGTCCCCAAGCCACACATTCACCGACATGTAACTACCCATTTCCCCCCGGGGTTTATCCCAGGAGTTGAATTATGGTAAGGGAGGTGGGTGAGGGAGACTCAGGAGGACCGAGCATCAGAAACACACTTCGGGACTTTCAAAATGAAATGAGAGTCCCCAATGTCAGTGAAATTGTCCAAACATTTCTGCCATTTATGATTTTATTCATGACATATAAAATTTTTTTTCATCCATAGAGATAGTCTGCATTCTAACACTTCTAATATCTAGGAAATCTAGAAAATTGGAAACAAAATGTCCACAGTATAAGGAAATTGTGGCAAAGTCAGGTGATGTAGTATCATGCAATCATCAAAAATGAGACTCATGGAGCATGGACCAGTTAGCTTTACATATAGAAATTATGAAGCCTTTTCTTCAAATAAAAAGCTATGTATGATAAAACGTTACGTGAAAAAAAAGCAGAATGTCTCTTGCTGTGATGACAAGCAGACAGTTATTTTGTATAGACATAGAAACAGGAAGAAAAAAAATGGTAACATTTGACATGTGAAGAGGTTGAGCCTCTGTGATTTTTTTTTTTATCCAAACATTTCCTTCTCTGTGTTTAAAACACTTCTGTAATTAAAACAATCAGGAAAGGGGCGCCTGGGTGGCTCAGTGGGTTAAGCCTCTGCCTTCGGCTCAGGTCATGATCCCAGGGTCCTGGGATCAAGCCCCGCTTCGGGCTCTCTGCTCAGCGGGGAGCCTGCTTCTCCCTCTCTCTCTCTGCCGCCTCTCTGCCTACTTATGATCTCTGTCAAATAAATAAATGGAATCTTAAAGAAAAAAAAAATCAGGAAAACTCATATGCACTGGGAGGGATTCGATTATAACTTTCATCATGAGCACATTCTCTGGGCTCTGGGAAACCTCAGCCACAGTCTTCTAGAAATTTCTCAGTCCTTTTCCTCCTTTCTTTCATAAACAGGGCATGAGGGCCCCTACTGAAATAGGTGCCGCCTCAGGTGTGAGAGATGTGCAGATAAAGACGCAGTACCTGCACCTAAGAAATTCATGGCCTTGTCAAAGGCTTCTAAAAATAAACGTGGTGGTCCCCAGTGACAGGAGCCATAAAAGCGGTCTGGCCAAGTACTCTGGCAGGAGAGAGGAGGGAACAACTGCTCAACACACAGCAGTCAGGGAGGGCTTCCCAGAAGAGGTGACTCTGGAGATGAGTCACAAAGAACAAGCAGGAGATCACCAGGTGGGGCTGGTGGCGAGGGCCAGGACATTCTGGGTGAGCGAGGGCCCCAAGGCATGAGACCAGAGGCACACATGGAGAATGTCAGTTTGCTGGGGCAGGTGTAGGATGCATGGCTGTACTGGGTAGAAAATGAGAAACGTGGGACAGAGTTGCTGATGGAAGGCCTGGTGGGTCATGCCAAGGAAGTGAGACTGTCCCCTTTGGAGACACTTACCCGCTCCAACAGGAGTATTTTCCCACCAGCATCAGTGACCATTACCTGTAGCCGCCTCATGGCCTCTGAGTCCTGGTCGGCCTTCACCTTGCAGGCCACAAGCAGCTGAGCCGTAGAAGCAGCGACCTGCTTGGCAGATGAGATGAGCTTCTCCTCACTGGCATGCCCCTGAACGGAGGCATTGGCCGCCTCACAGAGACTGCTGGTTGCAGCTGCCACCATCCGGGCCTGGGGACAGTCAGTAGAGAAGTGACCCAAGGCCCAAACCTCCCTCCGGGGATCCAAAAAGCAAACGGGAAGGAAGGAAAAGGTGACTCACGGCAGAAATCAGCCCCTGGGACCACTGTCCATCATCGGCAGCATTGGCAGGGATGGAGCCCACCTAGAGAGTGGAGGGTAGAAATCTGTAATGAGCGCTGAGAGGTGCAGAGGGACCTGCAGCCTCTCAGACTCTACCTCACTCTGGAACTAGAGAGGAAAACATCTCATCAGACACACAGCACCAACAGCATGAGAATGGGACACCATTTCTGTCCCTCCAAGTCTGTTCCTGCACATCCTGGCAGGGGTCCCTCTGGGCCCCGGGGTCTTCTTCAGAAACACTCAGAATGGCCACCATTTTGTTGCTAGGTAGAGCGTTTCTGGGCCAGCTGCTCAGGAATGAGGGATCAGGGCTGTCCTCCTACGCTTCTTTCCTCTGCTGACCTTTCTCCATTTCAAACATAGGAGCCATGGAGGCCTCTTCTTTCAAGGGCCAAGAGAAACTTACATCTCTCCTGATCGCTGACCCTAAAGCCACGCTGTGACTTTCTGGCAGGTGATGGGGGCGGGGGGTGGGGTGGGGGAAGTAGCTGGTGCCTTTCCTTTAGTGCAGTTGATGGCAGACCCTTGCCTTAAGGAAATACAGACTATTTTGTCAGGGGTCAGGAGAGAAGTAGGAAGCTGGACGTTAAGATGATCTCCGTTTCTATTTAGAAATTACATCAACAAGTGGAACATTTTCTGTCCAGATGCAGAGGGAAGAGCTTTGGGAGGGAAAACCTTTACAGGGTGGGAGGTGCCTGGAGAGGTCAGAGGGAGTACCTCAATTTGAATATGGAATTAGGGATCTGTCAATTATTAGGCGCCATACCAAGGCTCCGTGAACATCAGGTAAAACCCCAAGGTCCTGTCTATAAGCCTATAGTTCACCCTAGTCCTGTGGAACCACCTTTACCAAATTCTAAATGCCTGAATATATTCAACAAATGTATAAGCAAGTTAGGTTCTCTTAGAACCTAGCAATTTGGCTCACAGTTGGCCCTTTATCAAGGTACTGGAATTTTTAGGTAGGATATTCTTCTCAATGATTCATTTTTAGTCTTTACATACTGATTGGTCAATAAGTACTTAGGTGAGGTCAGCCCTCTGCTGCATCTACAGGACATAAGGGAGAAGCATGAAGGGGCAGACTGCATGCCAGTGGAGAGACAAACATAGATATGTTATATATATAATAACAAACATACACACATTATATATATTATATATATAATAGCAAACAATACAGCACACAATGGCTTAGAAAGAGGAGCCGTGGTATGCGGGTTGGACTGGGACAAACTTTAGCCCACAGGAGACTTCGTGGAGGAAGATGGATGGCCACTGGTTGGACATAACTTCCTGTCCGTATTACAAGTTGTGAGGTCAAGGCACAATCGTATTTGTCTACTTGTACATGGACGGCAAAAGCCTTTTAATATCAAACAGAAGTATTTGACAATTACGGTGACCAGACTCCCCAAACCCACAGCCTGACAGGATTTCTGTAGTGCCTCCGGATCTGAGAGGCTCTCCACAAGATGCAGTTTGGATGGAGACAAATCCCACGGTGTATGGAAACAACACGCGGAATATTTTAAACTGGGAGACCCTCCCACACCCAGCATTAGTCTAATATACTATTAATCCTCGGGTCACCGAAAGAGAACTATGCTTTCATGCTAATGCAGATGGAATGGATGACTGGGGGTCAGGCCCATCAAAGAAACCTCAGGTTTTAAAACCAGATTGGCCTTTTGAACAGCGGGCTCAGGAAAATGCTAAGGGCAGAGCTGGACAGCATTTTGCCAGAGGCCCGAAGTACGGACTGAGTCGCTGGAGATGGAAAACTGTATTATGCCGCCCCCGACTCTGGTGCTCCCAGAGCCATCCTCTAGGAAAATATGATAGTTTACATCTTTAAATAGCTTCATATACAGTGGGACTATAAATGTCTTGTTCAGAGCCTGATCGCTGCCTGGAACAGGATGCTTTCTTTAACAAGAAGCAGATGATTGGCCCAGAAGCCAAACCCTTCATTCTGGATGTCAGGTTTAAGCAAACAGAGTTTTCAGTGGGGCAGACATGGGCAGCTCAGGGAGGGCAGGCTCAGCAATGGTTGCCCGGGGGGCCAGGCCACAGGCCTTCCCACCTTCTCTTTGGTCCTCAGAGACTCACACTGTCCGAATGTCCCAGCAGCTGGCTAGCGTGGTTCACCTACCTTTCCTTGGGCCACCAGCTCCCTCTGGGCTGCCGAGGCCGACTTGACCAGGGCACTTGTGGCGGCAGCAATGGACTTAGCAGCTTCCAAAATCTGTTCTTCAAAATCCAGGGTCTCGTCTGCTTGCTAGAACAGAAGAAAATGACATCACATGCCATTCGCATCCACGAAGGGTGCTTTTTGCCAAACTACTTACTGCTTGGTCACCTGGCTCTTCATCTGTTTATGACTTTTTTGTCTACACCCAGGTAGAAAGGCCAGAGCTGGCAAAACGCCTCTCCTTCTGCTGCCTCCCACTACCTCGATTCTAAAAGGTACAAGCTGCTAGCGGTGGCATTCCACACAAATTTCCAGTCAGGAAATTCCAAGACAGACTATTTTTTTAGAACGGAGTTTTTAAACAGACACAAATTCACCGTGAATAAAATATGCTCAAATGGTCCTGTTGGCATCAATAACGAAAATTTAAATAATCCCTCATCAAAGCCCAAGGAGTGGGTGGTGGTATACTCTTCCAGAGCCTAAAGCTCAAAAATTGGGTTGAAGAAAGGAAAGGTGGCTAGGAGTTGTGAAAAAGCCTTATTTTTCTTGTATTTATAAAAACAAACGTGACAAAGCATTTGCCATCTCTGTGGCTGAGCAGGGAGAGTTCTGTACCAACCACAGATCACCAGAGGCGGGAAGGACGCCGAGGCGACATGACGTGCAGGTAGAGTCCCCCGGAAGTCTAGAGCCTGGCTCCAGCTGGGGAAGGACACTGACCACCCCATGCAGGTGCTGTCAGGCTGTGAGGGCTCTGCTCCAAGTTCACCAGCACTGTGCCCCGTGCTGGCAGAACAAGCCAGGAGGCTGGAGAGCAGCACTGGTAAGCCTGGCAAGTGCAAGTACCTTGGTCCCAGGCTGGCTGGGAGGCAGCCTCACCATCTGGGGCGGTCAGACTAGACGCCCTCCAGGTCCCTTCAGCGCTCACGTTGTATGAACCTAAGCAGGGTTAAGTTCCCCTTTGGTTATAGAAGGTTGAAGATGGGGCTATTATCTTTCACGCATTGCGATGATGGTCAGCTAGAGCAATACTTTTCTTTATGTGCCAAAAAATAGATAAATTTTACCCTCTGAACCAATTTTAAGTGGACCATTCAGTGGCCACAATGTTGTACGATTCACAATGTACATTAACAATGTACATTCACATTAAGTATATTCACAATGTTGTACAACAGCAGTATGTTTTTAACAGCAGCTACTGTGTGCCAAGTTCTTTGTTAGGCATGTCCATGTACATTTCTTGTTTAATTCTCACCAAGCAAGAGGAAAACAAATATTCTACTGTAGAGTCGTTCTCGTATTCACAGTGAGAAAAGTGAGGTTCAGGGAGGTAGAGTGCTGTGACACGGTCATATGGCGGCATGAATTCAGACTCTAAACCAGATCTAAACCTCAGCCTCTCTGTTCTATGAGGGTATGTTTTTACTCGCCTGCTTGCCCGTGGGGCATCAGGGAGGACCAGCTTTGTAGCAGAGGCTCGGAGTTGGCCACTAATGGTCCCATGCGAAACATCAGGCAGGATGGATACATAGATACATTTTCCCCCCAGTTCCTATTCCTTACTGCCGCATCTTGAACTATGAGAGATGCCAAGCTCATTTTTGTTTTCACAACTCCAGTGTTATCAAAATAACATTTCAGGGCCCATCTAGGGACTCTGACAAATGATGCCAGCATTTTAGAAGTCTGTGGACAGAAGCCATATATTCTTTCTTATCTGACAAAGTCTTGCTCTAGGAGCATTCAGGACAGAAACGAATTCAGTTGCAGTGGATTCATTCTGGAGGAGGGAGCTTATAGGACTGGTGGAGTATAAAATGTGGTTATTGAAATAGAAAAACAACTCATTATAAGACACTCTGGCATAAAAGATGCTATTATACATAGGCTCCAAGGAAACTGCATTAGGTGAACTTGAATTAAGAGCCTTTTTGGAAAGTTATTCTACAAAAAAAAAAAAACTCAAGCGTGTAACAGATTAAGGTACCAGGGGAAACCAGGTAAGTTCTGAATCCAACGGGGGGCCCCTTCTACTGGGGCAGAGGAAATGGAAGCCCATGGTGGCTTCTTAATGTGTCCCAGATCCTTGTCTCTGGCGGGCTCCAAGGTGTGTGGAGTACCCCATCATATTTCTGATCTCCCAAATTTTAGGATCCACAAAACTGGGACTTTCTTAAAATTAAGTGCTAACTCTAAGCATGGGGCAGATCTAATAGAATCAACTTGTTCCTACCAATTTGACAGGCCTCACCCACATCTTCCGTTGCCCTGAAGGCTTTTTTTCCCCCCTAGAACACATACTTGAAATAGATTCTCAGTTTGGAAATATTTTTGACACCCACAGATTCTTCTTGCAATGGCAACTGGTATAAATGTCCGCTGATAAATTTTTGTTTTTTGTTCCATCACATCTCTATGCTTTAAAAAGGACATGGCAGAAAGCCTCATCTCTGGGGGATATTTGCTCTGACTAAAAAGCACCAAGAAGGGCTGAATAAAGCTGAATGGGATGGCTCTAGGGGCGGAGGGCTAATGTTTAGACACCGTAGGCCAGGTTTAAAACTAAGACAAAACACCCACCTCTCTCTCCTGCTGGAAATAAATGTCAACACCAGGTGTCTCCTTATGCCATACACAACTTCTAGCCTATAAGATGGGATTCTCCCTGAGCCAAGGAGACTCGGAAATGTCGAGGTGTCCCTGTCAGGGGTGCCCGGGTGCCCCCCTGCTCGGTTCCCACCAGCACACGCCATGGCCTCTGGGAGGAGGACCGTAACAGCTAAAAAGGTGCTCCACTGCATTGCAGAAGAGGAGAGAAATGGAATGGGTTGGCTTTCAAAGGACCTTCTTACAGAAAAGGATCATAATGAAACTGCAGGATTTGCCAACAGAAGAAGCCCCATTGTAGCTGGGAGATGGGGAACACTGAGGATGGTAATGTGGCGCTTCCACAAGGAGACCCAGAAGGATCCAGAGACCCAGGGCGCCACCAACTTAAGAAAACGCTCTTATTAAGTGGGCTAATGAACAGAGAGCCTTCCCTCACAATCACCCAAGGATCTGGTTCAAGACGCAGACTGTGTCTCAACAGGTCTGTGGCGGGGCCTGGGAATCTTCCTTTCTGATAAAGGTGGGTTGCTCCACGGGAAATGCTGGCCTGGGTGAAGGAAAACAGACCCCGGTTAACCCAAGCCTACCAGCCTGTCCTCTCTTCCAGGGCACGGGCTGTGTTTTACTCAACGGATGTGGTCTCTCCAGCACACAATCGGGCAGTGTAGACTACATGATAAATGTTTGCCGAATGAATGTATCCATTCAAAAGGAGTCTCCGGAGTTCTAGAGTTCAGCCAGGGGGCAATTTACATGCTTGCAGCAGGAGAAACGCAGCGAGTAAGCATCCACATCAGGAACTGTCCATTCTGAGTCCCTTGGGGAGGAAGGCACGCGCATCTAGGCGCTGGCTCCTGCGCTGTTTACGGCCAGGGGCTGTTGCTTGTATGCTCTGCCTGCACCCCACAACTGCATCCACAGCCGGCTGTGACACGTCCTCAGGCGTCCACAGAGGTAAACAGCATTCCCAGCATTGTACAAGGGGGCTCTCTTACTAAAGCAGCACCAGGAGAAAGAGTCCTAAGTGTACGAACTAAGACTCTGCTCTGCTTCACGAGCCTGTTAGCTACAGCCTCCAAGGGCTGAATCTGTCCTTTCCTCCCCTGTTCAGTGACCCTTCCTCTGCTCCCCTCCACTGGGAGAAGGCCACTGGCCCCTTTACCACCCGCTTTCGGAAGCTGTCGTTGATGGACTGCCCACTAAGCTCCAGCAGAAGATGGACTTAGCCTCACCTTGGCTTTCTGGTAGCTGCGAGAAAGGCCCAGGCACTCTTTTGCTGGTATTTTTCCTCTTTGGTGCTCTCCTGCAGAGCGCCTCTTTTTAAAAAAGTTAGAGGTCTGCTAAGGTTCCTCTGGGGAAAGGTCACATTTGGGGCTGGTTCCCTTGTTGGTGGCTTCCTGTGCTCTGGAGAGCCTCTGAGGACCCCCATCTTGCTCTGATCTGTCTAATGTCTCAGGAGCTTGAGTTCCACTGGGGTAGGAGTGGCAGGGGGACAGATGGAAGGGAGAGGGAAGGTCGTTCCTCATTTATATTTTGCCTTTTGGCCTTTTAGGGATTCTGAGGGCATAATCTTTGCAGTAATTCATTCACTTCCTGAACCTGCCTTCCTTTCTACCTCTCTGATGGGGGTGCTATAGGTAAATTATAAATATACAGAGAGCAATACTGACCCACAGTAAATGCTCAGTAACTCCTCGCAATTAATTTCATTATAACTTCCCTCACTACATATATTCCTTGTGGTTTTATTTTTTTATTTTTTTTTTTTTTACACGTTATGTTAGTCACCATACAGTATATCATTAGTTTTCGATGTAGTGTTCTGTGGTTCCTTACTGGCTTGTAACACCCAGTGCTCATTACAACTCTTGCGGTTTTAAAAACAGTTTTTTAGACTTCGGGCTAAGCCAGTTTTTCTCTCTCGGGATCATTTTTGACTCATAATTTGGAGAAAGGTTCTAACTGCCATTTCTGATGATAGCCTAAAATTATCATAAATAAAAGCCATAATCCAAATTTGAACGGAATATCAAGTAATACACGCTACAGACTGGAGCTGCTTCCAGCTTCTCCCCCAACACGGAGACAGGAGGTGGGCCCTCTGGGCTCTAAGTCAGTGACCTGCATGTTCTGACCACGTGACCTTGAGCCGTGGCTGCCTTTCTCCAGGGATCCATCAGGTTTCTGTTAATAGCTTAAGGAGGAACCTCAACTCACCCAGTCCTTTAGTTCAGATGTGTTACAATTCCAAATGAAACCTTTCTTCATTAAGAAGGTGCTGGCTAAAATAACCAGGCACTACTTTTTCTCTGCCTTCTTCTCCCGGTCTCTCATTGCCAACCTCCTCTCTAACAGATTCTGGGGCATATACCGCAGAGAAGAAGAATGCTTCTGTCTGTGGTCCTTTCACTTGGTCTTTTGTTTGTGAATTACATCCCTGTAGCTCCTCCCCACAATGATCTTGGAGGTGAGGGAGGTGATGGTACCCAGAGGACAAGGCTCAAAGGTCACTGCCCTGAGGTCGGCCTTCCTCCCTGAAAACCTCCTTTAAGGGACTGCCTTGCTAAGAGCCGATAAACACAACAGTCACTTTTCTCACAACAGGTGGGTGCATCACAACGCATGGTGCCATTTTTCCAGGTAGGAGCTGTGCTTTGCTCTGTGTTTCTTAAAGTCTGCAGAATGCTTGCTACTCAAAACCAGGTCGTATCCCATCTGAAACTTAAAAAAACCCTTTGGACATATTCTTTAAAAGTGTAGACATTTTGCATATAATTTAAATGTCCTTGAGGGAAACAAGAAGGCCAACACCAAGAACTCCCACCACACCAGGGAAGCATTTTCTGGCCAGTTGGAAGTGTGAGTGGAATAGGCAGCCACATTTCTCCTTTTTTATTTGTAGTGAGTCTGGCTGCTCCTGGTCTGCTTCTGGAATTGAGGGGAGAGGTACCTTGGTGGGGGAGACCTCAGTCTGCACCCAAAGACTCAACTGTAAGGGCCATACCAGCTTTTCTTGTAGAGGCCCCATGGGTGGGTTATCTTCAAGACCCTCACGTATACTATAAAAGAAAATTTACAAATGGGAAAATACTTCAAATAACTAGACCTGCCAAAAGTCCCAATCTGGCCTCACCCCTTCTGAAAGCTCCAGGGAAACAGTAAGTAGTCCCAGTGGATGACAGAGAGAAAGCAGTGCCAAGTGGTTTTGCCTGCCACTTGGGGAGAGACCAGCCTTTGTACCCAGATAAGAAATAATGTATGTTCGTGTAGCATCCATTAGAAAAGGTCCAAGCTTGCACAGTTAGGATCTTGGGAGTTGGTTTTCCCATAGTACCTATTGTTTCATTAGGGCATGGGTTTGTTTGTTTGTTTGGATGAAAAGTAGTATCAGTGAAATGATCTTTTCATTGCTACTTCTGTTAGGGAGAAAAATCCTTCAAGATCATTGGGATTTCAGAAAAGTCACGTACATGTTTACTTAGGACGCACGGACAAAAAGGATAATGGAATGCTTTCAAATATTTGATTAGATACACCCACCACATGGTAAGCTCCTTTGCTCTGACTCCTCTACATGTCTGCGAAGGGTGTGACAAGAGCAGCTCCACCACTGGCAGGGGTCACCAGGAACATGAGCTAGCTGAGCTCCGCAATATGGAGAAGGCTTCTAGACCTAACCAGGGGAAGCCTTCCTGACTCATCTGTTCAAACCACTGGCTCGCCAACCGTGTGGGGCACTGCTTACATGCATGCACACAGACGTGCTGTTAAAGGAGCACTGCTTCTCTGCTCCAAAGAACTAAGCTACGGGCACCATAGTGCTCTTTCCAGAAAGCAGAGCTCACAATCTTTTGTTGAGAGAGATTAGAATGAACACGCACATTCTTTGCAGGCTCCTCTAGGGGGAGGAGGTCAAAGCCAACCAAAGAAGGCTGCTGTGTGCCGAAAAAATGTTTCATAATCCCAAACTTCCTCTTGCACCCAATTAGGCTATTGTCAGCTTATTCTAAATGTGACCAACCTCTACTGACCAGTTAACCTCTTACAGGAAATTCAACAGACAGAGTACGGTCTGCACTGCATTATCTGTATTAGATACATGCAGTCCTAAGCAAGTGTATATAAAGCCCAGTGACTCACCCTTCCTACCGCTGGTATGGCCGATTCGGTTTATACTATGTGAAGCTATGGGTGGAAGGGAAAGTTACAGAGAGCTGATCTGTGCTTGCATTTTTGCAGAAAACTTGTTTAAGAAAAGGACTAATTTCAAAGCAGAGGATCAGGACAAAAGTGAACTACGAGGCAATGTCTGAGTGTTTAGGGCTGATAATCCCGATGTTTATCCCATGGCACAAACATGGGCTAGAACCTTCCATTTTTTTCCACTGAGCATATCCCTTAAGGATTCATTACTGCACAAAACTAAGCTATACAGAGTATCTCACATCCATAATTATGATTTGTTTCTACAACAAACAAAAGAATCTAGCAGTACTGACATGCTACAAGAAAAAAAAAATGGAATATGACATCATGAAAGGGAATGAGCACCCCATCTTCTAAATCTGCTTGTGATTTTAACGTGTTCTTTCCTGTTGCCTTATAAGCTATATAAGGAACCCCCGGAGACAGGGCAAGACACTGTAGGAATATGTTTGATATATAGTTGGATTAAATAACAACCTAATATATCAAACATATCACACAGAGGCCTGCAGAAAAGGCATCCAGGTTGCACTGGGCTCGAGAACAGGCACCGTACGTACGGCAGGAAGTCCATTACCTGTCTGTGGAGCACAGGCTGCTTGTACGTGTGGAAAACGGCGCCATTGGCAATATCGCAGGCTCATGCACCAGAGCTCACCGACCTTCCCCTTTTGCCTTCCTGCCATCTTCCCAAGCAAACAGTGGAGCTAATGGTGTGAATTTGTTATTCACATCTGGGAGATTCCAGGCAAAAAGAGGTGCTTAAATTTTAAGGTCCTGAGCTGGGAATATACCAGGAATCATCTTCATAAACAATGAAGCATTCTACTTTTAAAACAGGCGACCTGAGAATGTGGTGAGCAGAATAATTTCAACAATAACAACAAAAAACCCCCCAAAACAAAAACCCATTGCCCTTCCCCAGTACTATTCTTCAAAGCAGTGTAAATGCCCCACGGTTACAAAGGAAAGCATTATCGGCTCTGTGCTGAGGGCTTGTGTGGTTGTGTGTAGTTACAGGGAGAGGAATGTGAGAGCAAATGCTTATTCCTAGTATCCTGAGGATTCCTTCCTTATTTCAGTTATGGAAGGGCCTGGAGAGAACTGGTTAACCACAAAAGACTGGTTGACGGTGGGGTCAGATTGGACTTTTTTTTTTTTTTCCCAATTAGGGAAATAAATTCCTATTTATGTAAAGGCAAGAAAGATATTTTATTTCATGCAGTTATTACCACAAAGCAGAGGGTACTCTGAGACAGGCACAAAAACCATAGTTTGGGTTGACGGTTTCTTTAGAATGGTTTTAGAGATACTGTAACCCACGTGGCCAGAGCCTCTGGCCATTGGGAGGAGTAAGGCTTCAGATCACTTTTGGGTACTCATGAAGTACAAAGCACCTTCCTCACATGAAGATGGGAGCGCCCTAAAGTAGAGATCCCCAAGGAAGGGGCTCGAATCAACAGTTATGTCCACTTTGACTTTTCCAGAAGGATTTCTTGGCTTTGTGTGAAGACCCAGACTGTCAACACAAAGGCAGGATGATCCCAGGGCAGGGCAGGGAGTGCCCCCCTGGCCCACTTCAGCATTTTTTAAGTGCTGTTGTTTTTAAAACACTGCTCTATAAAAGGTTAAAACACAGGCCCTCCCTTAATTCCACAGTCGCCCTTGTACATCTCCCTGTCTCCTTCATATGCAAGGTTTTGTTTATAGAGTTGTGACCGTAATAGCACATCATTCTGCATCCTGTGTGTTTTTCTTTTTTTACTTTACATTGATGCCATGAGCATCTTCATACGACACAGTCCTATCAACCATTCTTTTAGATGGCTGCGTACTTTTTCTTCAAAGAGACACTCGGGTCGTATCTAACTTCTTCCTACAAATGAGGCTATAAGGAATAGGCTTCCCTGACACACAGAACTTTCTTTCTCTCTGGATTTTGTCCTGCAGTTCGGCACAGCTTCTCAGAAGAGGCATTAATAGCTCAAAGGGTACAGGCAAACCCCAAACTTCCTCTGGGGGGCTACAACAGCCTCTGACTACTGGCTAGACCCAAAGGACTCGGGTGAATGGACTCCGCACCCAAAGTCCACATCCACTGCTTCCAGCTCCGCCAAGCCTGCGGACTCTGGCAAGGTTACTGTGCCCTTGACTTTGCACGCATGGAGCAGGAATGGAAATACGTGTTGCTCTGTGGACTTGCTGCAAGGGCCAGATGAGTTCATCCATGCAAAGCACCTAGAAGGCTGCCTGGCTCTGGCTGGGTACTCAGTCAATGTGAGCCTTTTGTTTTGTTTTCTTTTTGCTACGGCCATCAGCTCATGGATCTATGGAATAATTTTTATTGCAGGCATTCCTGAGGAGTTAGTAGATAAAAGTCTCTGAAGCATAGTTTCAGTGATGGTAGTACAGTTACTGCTTATTAAGTTAAGCACTGTGTTCTTAAATTATCTCATTTAATTGCTGTAACAACATTTATTCTATGGGGTAGGGCCTCTAATGACTTGTATTTTCAGCTCAAGAATTCTAAGGTGAATCAATGGCTAGACAGAGGGCAACTAGGATTCAGAGACAGAGCTCCGAGGGGTCCTGCAAAAGGACAGATGGAGAGGGACTGAAACAGGAGCTCTCAGGATCTGGCAAAGCGCTGTTACAGGAGCACCAGGCGAATTCTCCAGAACAGTGCCAAATGACATGACTTCAGCATTAGCAGACGGAAGCTTTCCAGGAGAGGCTTGTTGTATGAAATCAGATGAGGAAGAGGAAAACCCAATTACGCACAAAGCCTCTAAATCTTAGTCAATGGTTGTTTGCTTCTCAGCTGAAAGTAATTTTCCATTTGTGATTAACTTGATTTACAAAGCAGAAATAAAGACGTAGACAGAAAATGGGAGTCGCCCCTATATACACACTCCTTGCTTAAGCTTGTTGAGAACAACTTGGACCATTTCAGACCACTTAAGACCTTCAGCTTAGAGGCTAGTGGAGGGAACCCTGGTAAACCCCCAGGTCAGAAGCCATGACTCTCAAATTACCTCTTGATAAGAAATTTAAAGACTGCCTTCACCAAGTCTAGAGCAATTATTAGAAGACTGGCTTGAAGAATTTCATGGTTTTAAGAAGGTTCCCAAGGTTCATACATTCACTACCTGCTCATGTCTACTTTCCACACAACATGAACCCAGGCTCTGCTTTTGAGGGGTGTGGCATATTCTAGTGCTCAGACTCCATCCTTTGGTCTAATAAATAAAAGGTAGAATTTTCGGCATACGTCATCTGAGGGATCCAACTTTTCTGAGGGCAAAACCAGATTTTACTTCCTAAGGTCCTTGGGTTCTTGGAAGGGAAGTGAGGTTACAGGTGCCATAACTTGCCTGATAGTAAGAGAAAGAGGCCTCCTCTAGTTCTACCATCTTCTGAAAATAATCATGGGGGCTGGTGGTGGAGGGCGTGGAGGGACAGGTAAGAGCTTAAGAGGGTTGGGCTTTACTCCTGGAGCACAAGCTCATTGTTCTTTTGTGTAATCATTGTCCTCGCTGCCGCCCAATTAAAATAGTTCTTTAAATGGCCATTTCTCTTCATATCTACTCATGCTCTTAAGTTTTAAACATTTATCCCGATGACACACACAGACGAGGAAAGAGACCAGCCCACCACAGCCTCCAGCACATACTAACAAAGTCTGTCACCAGATCCACTTTTGAGGTCCACGTTGTCCTCTCTATCGATTTTAAGGAAAGGAGAGGCCCACAGCATTGCTCTTTGCATTGCATTATGGAAACCAGACAATGGGAGGGTGATGGCATCAAGTTCAAGGACAGCGATTTTCCATAATAAGCACCCAACACCTGCTTTAGATGGAATGGAACTGAACTTGGATTGCAAATGCCCGGGTTCTTCCTCTGGATAACCCACAGGTATTTTTCTGGGTGGTTAACCTGAAGGATCCACCTGTGGGTTTCTCTCCATTCCCTGTGCAAAGGTGCTGGGCCGGGAGAGCAGGTGGGCAGCTTAGGAGTCTAACCACAGGGAAGGAGACAAGCCTCCTGAGGCACACCAAGCTCCACCTCAGAGCAGTCTGCAGGAAGACCCAGTGACACCAGACAAGCAGCCACACACGGACACTCACTTTTGGTTTTGCTCTTGGCTTCAGTTGCTCTAACTTCTTAGCAGCAGCCTCAATGGATGCTGCAGCCCCCAGTAATTCTGTTTCTGCAATGACGGTTGGGTCTTCCGGATCCACCCACTCTGTTCCTAAAATCAGTCCAAAGAGGGTCATTCTTGGTAGCTGTGACCACAGGGCACTGGCTTCGCTACAAACAGTATCTGGATTGGCATGCAGGGAAGCTCCGTAAGCCTACCAGTGCCGTGGTGCTGAGCGATCATCTCTCCGGCTCTCACAGAGAGCGGCTGGGGTCAGGAGAGCTCCTGTGGGCTCCTGTTTCTCTAGGCAGTATGTGCACAGCCCCGGCACAGTCCTCAGTGAGAGTTTCAAAAATCGGGATCTCATGGTCCAAGGCCAGCTCGAGATTTACTCTAACTTCTCACTTAGAGCTCACGAATGCCAGTAACCATTTCTAAGAGACTGAAGACTTTGCCGACCTTCCAGATTTGCCCTTCTCTTCTCTGGGGACTCATGGAGAAGAGCCATTCACCTCAACTCAAACAAAGGGAAACTGAATTTCTCTGGTGAGGTGACTGCTTCTAATGCCACCGTGAAGGGGTGTGCAAACAATGTACCCAGACAGCATCATTTCCTAAACATGAAGTGTGTTATGCAAACGAGGAAAAAATATTCTGATGAAGGAAAACACAGATAAAAATAAATGGCGACACCCCTCAGAGAAGTGAGCAGTTCCAGAAGGACTATACCATTTTGGTAGAAGTACTTAATGCAAAGACTGGAAAAAAGCCTTGTTTCAGGAGGCTATAACCTCCTGAAACAAATAATTATAATTATTATTATAATTTTATTATTAAAATCTAACTCTACTCCCATTTGTTTAGGAAAAAAAAAAAAAAAAAAAAGTACCTCACTGTTTCCCTGGGGCCTGGGCTGGCTGTGCGGTTTCTCTGCTCAGTTCGCTGCACTGAGCCTGTACTCAGTTCGCTGTACTCGCTCGGCGCGAGAGTGCGGCCTACCTTTCATGGCTTCCGCGGCCTGGATGAGCTCAGTCACCGCACCGGCGACGCGCTTGGAGAAAGCAGCCAGCTGGTGCTTGAGTTCCGGGCTCGGTTTCTGAAGAATCTACGGATGAAGACAAACACGTAAGAAAGACAGTAGCCACTGCGAGAGAAAGTCCACTCTGACTGGCGGACAGAGTTGGAGAGCCTGGTTTTAAGTGGCAACTCTGTCACCAGGTGACTTCGGAATTTGAGGGAAAACACTTGAGGCTCACTGGCCTTCAGTTTCCTCACGTGAGAAATGAAAAGCTGGGAGCCAGGAGTTTCCTTAAGGTCCCTTCTGACATGTTTCCCTAAGATCACAAGTGAGATAAGGTCCTTATTGGTCCTTCATTTGCACTTTCACTCGTATACAAAAACGTATGTACACAAAAGTGACCCGCAGTGTAAGTATGGTCCAAGGGAACAGGAAAGCCTGAGGTTGCAAGTCAGTTGGTACCTGTGACAAAAAAATGCGGGACCAGTAAACATAGGAGACTCCGGTGGGGCCTTAGAGACAAAGTCCCCAAGACAGCAATAACCAACTGATCAAAGGGCTGTTCCTGAAGGAACATTCCATCTCCAGGGTTTTGACTGCAAGCTCTCCTGGGAGAGGTCCTGAGGATTTTCTTTCTTTCAGACTGGCTCAAAGGTTTTTAAAACTTCTTCTTTTTTGTTTTGTTTTTTTATGGTATTAAAAAAGATATTGGATATCCAACACCCACTCCAATTTATAGAATATCCTGTGAGGATTTCTTCTCAAATCACTCACAAATGGAACTAAGAAACTGGATGAGACCTCCACCACAAATTTATATTCAGACGTAGACCTTCCTGCTCCTTCCTAATTTTGAAATTCTTCTTCCAACGTTCTTTTTATGCATCTCTTTGCCATACTCCTCAGTGGTCATTTTCAGATTTAGAAATGCCAAAACACTCGGGAGGAAAGCACAACGGCTGTCTCTCTATGGACAATCCTGAAGTCTCTGAGTCAGGGACAAAGTCTGGACTTTGAGACAAACCTGTGATCACACTTGGCTTCACTTGCACCTGGTTTATGACATCAGGCAGATTACTGAGCCCCTCAGAACCCGTTCTCTCATCTGTAAAACTGGAATACTGCCCATCCTTCAGCACTGGCATAAAGATCAAATGGACTAACACACAAGAAGCATCCTGCGTGATGCCTGGAGCACAATAGGAATTCACTAAATATTATCCCCTTCTTGGTGTCCCATACCCTTTTTCACTAGGCTAGGGAGTACACTCTTTCTTAGGAGTCTGGAAAAGATGTCTTTTGGACCCAGAGCTAAAAGAACCAAGAAAAGCTTGGTTTAAAAAAAAAAAAAATCTGGGGTTGGGGTAGTTAATGGGATTATACTTGGACCAGCCCCAGGCATACCAGTGCATAGAAGACAGTATATTAAATGCTTGAACTGACTGGTCAAAGATTTTTGAACATCACTTTACTGTATCTATCCCTATCTTCCTTCCTCTTGCAATCTTTTCCATTTATATTTGCTACTGTTCTATGAATTCAGCTGCTCTGCTCTTACTTTCTCACCCTTGAACTTATATATAGCACTATGCAGATATTCAGAGCTCAGTATAGGGGCACCTGCCTGTCTTGGTTGGTGGAGCATGCGACTCTTGATCTCAGGGCTGTGGGTTCAAGCCCCACATTGGGTGTAGAAATTACTTAAAGATAAACTCTCTTGGAAATAAAAGCACTCAGTACAAACCTGTGAATGAGTGAACAAATGAACAGATGAGTAAAAACAGAACAACATGCTATCGGGAGAAGTCCTAATATGATGGCTTCATGGATCAGTTCCAGAACCACAAAAGAATCATGAAAGGTACAGGGAAGGGGTTAGGTGTCTTTTATTTTCTAATACAACCAGGGGAGACGCAGTTCAGTTAAGTGTAGGGTCAAACTATATTTGAAACCCTGGTCTAGTTACTTATCCTCTCTCTAAGCCTCAGTTTAAGGAAATTGCCTATTAAATAGGCATAGTAATAGTCCTTTTGTTACAGAGTGGTGGTAAGATTGTGTAAATTAATATGTAATTTAATATATAATCCCATCAGGGCTATTGAAGGAACTAGACTGATGTAGAGCCTGGGCATCAGGATTTTTAAAAGTCCCCCATGTGATTCTCATATACAGTTGTGAACCTATATTTGTCATGAACCACAGCTCCAGACTCAAATGGTGGCATTTGGCACCACTTAACTGTAAAAGGTTATACTATTTTTTTCTTTTTTTAGAAACAATGCATGCTGTAAGGCCACCAAGTGGATAATGGTTATGGCTCAGGATTTGAAATGCCAAATGGTCCATAGGCCTCGTTTTCTGGTTAGTTGGTTTATCCATTGGGGTCAGTAAGAATAAGCCAAGAATTAAAGGTATGATGGGAGACTCACAGTAAATGACGCACTGAATGTTCTCCCTTTAAGATAAAAAATATGGTAAGGATGTTTGGTCTCATACTTCTATCAATATTGTACTAAAATTTCTGGACAGTGAAACAGGGCAAGAAAAAAAAAAAAAACAGCAAGAAAATGGCACACAGAAAAGAAGAAGTAAAATAATTTTTGTTCCTAAGTAAAATCAATGTCTATGTGGAAAATCCTGAGCATCAGTAGAAAAAAGTTTCTAGAACTAATAAGTGAGTATAGCTAGGTTATAGGCTCTAAGGTCAATATACAAACATAAATTATTTTTTATATATAACAATAAAAATTGGGAGTTTTAAAGAAGCAGTGTCATTTATAACAGGATAAAAATTATGAAATTCCTAGTGTTAAACTGACAACAGATTTGAATGCTAAAAACTATAAACACTTTTGAAATTATTCAAAAAGACCTAAATAAATGGAGAGATATACCATATTCATGGATGAGAAGACTCTTCAGATGTCAATTATCCTCAAATCTCACCTACACTTCCAGTCAAAATTCCAACAAGCTTTTTAAAAAAAGATATTGACAAGATGATCCTAAAATATATATGAAGTGCAAAGCACTATAGAATGACTAAGACTATTTTAAAAAGAATGAAGTTGAAAGTCTTAAACTAATTGATTTTAAGACTCTCTATATAAAGTTGTAGTGGTAATCAAGATACTGTGATATTGGTACATAGATATATAGATCAATGAAGCAGAAAAGAGTCCAGAACTAGATTCACACATATGGTCAACTGATTTTTATTAAAAGAGCTAAGATGTGTTTACTTCAATGGGGACAGAATAATTTTTTTCAGCAAATGGTGATGGATTGGATAGCCATATGCAAGAATATGAACGTTGACCCTTCCCCCACACTATATGGATACATTAACTACAAATGGAGTATAAACCCAAATATAAGAATTAAAACTGTACAGAAGAAAACACAGGAAAATAATCTTAGTGATCTTGGATTGGGTAAGGATTCTCAGAGGCCAAAACATATAAATTATGGTTAAAAACTTCAAAAACCATGAATTTGGAAATTTATGCTTTAGAACTTTAGAAACACGATGTAAGTTAAAAAACCAGTCACAAAAGACCACACAAAGGCATTAGTGTTTGTGTAGGGCTTGGCCTGAAGGTAAGGGCAATGAATGACCGGTTAAAGCTAAAGATTTTTTTGGGGGGTGAGGAAATGTTCTAATATAATGTGATAGGTGCGTATCTCCATAAATACAGTAAAAGCCAGTTAATTTAACGAAGTGGGCAAATTCTGTCATATGCCAATTATAGCTCAAGAAGGCTGTTGAAAAGAGAATTAATCTGGCAAGCAAACAAAAGAACAACAGGAAGCTGGTGAAGGGTAGAAGAGTGTGCCACCCCAAAATATAACTTTTTGGTATAAGGATTATTTTGAGCTAATTTTTTGAGAAAGAGCAGATACAGGGGAAGCTCCAAAAAATGAGTATAAGTTACTTTTTTGAAAGGGAAATCTACATTAAAAAGCAAATGTTCATTTGTTAAGGGTGTCTCCCTCTTCCTGCTTGAAGAGAAGGTTGCTTCTCTATCACAAGAGAATTTATCAGTGGTGAGGGCACAGATTTAAATCTGAGTATCTGCCTTACCCTACTTTACTAAGCTTTTCCTGGTAACCAACCTCCCACCAGTGATCTCCCCTCAATCAATTACACACTTTTTTTTTTTTTTCTTGAGCTAAAGATGGTATTTAAGCTGGTGGTTCGGGCCACCTATACAGTTACTCATTTTTTTCTCCTGGATATCTGCCATGTATCCATGAGTTGTACAAGTTAATACATTTATTTTTCTCTTGTTAATCTGTCTTATTACACAAGGCAAGAACTCAGAAGGGTTAGGAGAAAATTATTTTTCCTCCCCTTACATTGGGATACGATCTTAAAACTAATTTGATAACCCGTGCAAACAGAAACATTCAATTCATGTTATATGTTTGGGATACAAGGTATATTTTGGTTTTCCTTTTATATTTTCTCAAGTCCTATCTGCTTTTTGTTTTCTCAACTCTCTGCAACACTGTTTTCTAATAACACACATTTGCCTCCCTCCCCAGACATTGTTATAAAAATGACATGGCAAAAAACACCCTAAGAGAAACTATTAAAAACAAAACACCAAAAGACTAGGGGCCCTTGGGTGGCTCAGTCAGTTAAGTGTTTGACTCTGATTTTGGCTCAGGTCATGATCTCAGGGTCATGGGATCAAGTCCCGTGTCAGGCACCACACTGCTTCATGCTAAGCTTGGAGCCTGCTTGAGAGTCTCTCCCTCTCCCCCTCCCCAACTCTGCTTGCATGTGTATGCTCTTTCTCTCAAAAAAAAAAAAAAAAAAAACCCATAAAAACAAAAACAAAAAAAACCCTAACAATTTATATCTAGAAAATGTAAAAAGTCCTAAAATTTCTGTAATAAGACAAAAATTAGGAAAAAGATCTGAACAGGCACTTCATCAAAAAAGACACAGAAAGCAAACAGGTGCATAAAAAAGATACTCAACCTTGTAAATTAAAGCCACAATGAGACACCACTATGTTCCCACTGGAATGGCTAAAATTAAAAGATGGATGATTTCGGGGCACCTGGGTGGCTCAGTGGGTTAAAGCCTCTGCCTTCGGCTCAGGTCATGATCCCAGGGTCCTGGGATCGAGCCCTACATCAGGCTCTCTGCTCAGCGGAGAGCCTGCTTCCTCCTCTCTCTCTGCCTGCCTCTCTGCCTACTTGTGATCTCTGTCAAATAAATAAGATTCTTAAAAAAAAAAAAAAGATGGATGATTTCAAGTGTTGACAAGGGTGTAGAGCAACTGGAACTCTAATATACTGCTGGAGGAAATGTAGAACAGTATAAGGACTTTAAAAAAGTTTCCTAAAAACCTAAAAAAAAAAAATGCATACCCTATTTTCAAATATTCCATATCCAGGTCTTCATCCAAGAGAAACAAACACATAGGGGCTCAAAGACTTGTATAGAGAATCATCTAGGCAGCTTTATTTGCAATAATCAAAATCTGGAAACGACCTAAATGTCCATCATTAGGTGAAGAGTTAAGTATGGCCTATCCATTTGATGGAATATTACTTAGCAATAAAATGGGACAAATTAGTGATACATAAAACACCATGGTTGGATCTGAAAATGTTGATGCTGAGTGACAGAAGCCAGAAAAAAGGCGTATGTGCTACATATTCCCTGTATCTAAACGTCTAGAAAATGCAAACATATCTATAGTAGCAAAAAGAAATTCTGGGGAGTAATGCACATGCCTGTTATTTTGATTGTGGTGATGCTTTCACAGATGTATTCAGAGATCAATATTCAGACTGCACACTTCAAATATATGTTAATTGTATGTTAGCTATGCTTCAATAAAGCTGGAAATGTTAGGGGTGTGGTGGGTAAATTCCCCTTACATCATCAAAGCAGAGTGATTAAAGACTTCTGTCTTTAAAAGAAGAGCTGGAGGGAGAGACAGAGAGAACCACTTGTGCACATACTCCAGCTCTGAGAAGGGGATAAGCCCTATGGTAAAATGTCTGATTCAGATAAAGCAAGAGGGAAGGAGTTCTCTTTTTATTCTGCCATGAATTCAACATGATTCCTAATAGCAGACAAGAGACAGAACCAAATTAAAGCTCTGCTGGTGGAGACGAGGTAATTTTAAGCCTGTCGAAGACCTCACATTGTGGTTTAACAGCGATATTGAACTGTGACTGCTGCAAAACCAACGTGCCTGCCTCTTGCCCTGAGAAATCCTCAGCCAATGGCAAACAAAGGGAGGCCAAAACTGCTCAGATGGGCACATCTAAAGCTTCAGAAAGCAGCTCCCTGGGCAGCAGGGGCAGGGCTCTGCCTAAATTGGATCCTGTTATTTGTGGACAGCTGACTGAATTCTCCGAAGGAAAGGGTTACCCAAGCAGGGGTTCTTGATTTGGTCTCTCAATTCCCAAAGGATACAGCCAGGCACTGGG
Organism: Mustela putorius furo; assembly: GCF_011764305.1. NCBI lineage: Eukaryota > Metazoa > Chordata > Mammalia > Carnivora > Mustelidae > Mustela > Mustela putorius. The sequence continues at coordinate 6,634,607 of NW_025422045.1, read as the reverse complement.
GTCTGGGGACCCTCGTAACAGTATAAAGAACATTTTGTGTGCATGTGCTGCTGTTTCTTTGATGACAGTAGTGGGAGGCAGGAAATGAACTTTCAGCTCCAGGGGTCTGAGGAGGCTAAAATTACAATAGTGATTTGTGCTTAGAGAAAAAAGGAGGATGGGATTGATAACTGACACTAAATTATTCACTGATCTATTTTTTTAAAAATAAAGATCTGAACCAAATAGGCCAAAACATTAACAAAGTTAATTAATTACAGATGGTGGGCATGTGGATGCTGATACAGTTTTTTGTATTTTTAAGCCTTTTCTACAGTAAAACTGAAATATACAAATCAGCCAAAAAAAACCCTTTGGCCCAAGATATTTAAGCTGAACAAAGCAAAAGCATCATAATTTCCCTCACATCTTTATGTGCCTAAATTTAATAAAAGCAGCTCACTAAAGAAGCTCCCTGAACCTTCCTGTACCGCCTAAAAATGACCTCAATTTATTTCTGTAAAATTGCTAGACACTGTCTCCAAGCCTTAGTTTCTACCTTTTCTCTTTCTCCTTTTCTTTCTTTCTTTCTTTTTTTTTTTTAAAGATTTTATTTATTTATTTGACAGACAGAGATCACAAGTAGGCAGAGAGGCAGGCAGAAGGGGGTGAGGAAGCAGGCTCCCTGCTGAGCAGAGAGCCCGATGCGGGGCTCGATCCCAGGACCCTGAGATTATGACCTGAGTTGAAGGCAGAAGCCCAACGCACTGAGCCACCTAGGCGCCCCCCCTCCTTCTTTCTTTTTCAAAAGATTCTATCCATTTGACAGAGAGAGAGATCACAAGTAGGCAGAGAGGCAGGCAGAGAGAGGGGGGGAAGCAGGCTCCCTGCTGAGCAGAGAGCCCGATACAGGGCTTGACCCCAGGACCCTGAGACCATGACCTGAGCTACAACAGAGGCTTAACCCACTCAGCCACCCTGGTGCCCCTCTCTTTCTCCTTTTGTAAGAACTGGACAACAATCTAGCCTTTCTTCAGCTTCCAGGAATCTTATTAGCTCTCTTCGATTAATTCAAACAAGAGGTCACCTTTACAAGACATCCAAGGGGACTATCCTAAGATATCCCATTACAGTTTTTTTTTTTTAAGATTTTATTTATTTATTTGACAGAGAGAAATCACAAGTAGATGGAGAGGCAGGCAGAGAGAGAGAGAGAGGGAAGCAGGTTCCCTGCTGAGCAGAGAGCCCGATGCGGGACTCGATCTCAGGATCCCGAGATCATGACCTGAGCCGAAGGCAGCGGCTTAACCCACTGAGCCACCCAGGCGCCCCCCCCCCATTACAGTTTTGATTTAGTTGACTTTCTTTGCAGGATGGAGATGCTGTATCATCCTATTACTCATGGTCCTCCCATGAAGATGAGAGAATGAAGAGGCGAACAGGACAGGGTGTGTGTGTGTGTATCTGTGAAAAATCACTAGTTTTTTAAAAAACTGCTTCTTTATTCATCCCCCTCAAACAGCTCATCTTAGTATCTAAAATGAACACGAATTTCCATTTATGCATCTCCGTTTTCCCTATTTCTCGCTGGGTTCTCCACCAGTGCTGTGGCTCCTGGGCATAAATCGTTCTTACTCTTGGCCTCATGTTAGCCCAGATTTCTTCCCAGTCTGCCTGGGAGGAAGAATTAGGGCTACAACATGAGACATGAACTTAATCTCAGCTACAGGCCCGAGAAAACCACAAATGTCCACAGTGTGGGTGAAAAGAATGCCATCCCAGGGCTCCTGCAATTTTCAGTTATGAACTTGTATTTTTCCTTTGGTTATGAAAGTCTTCTGGAAAGGCTTGCTTTCTTGCTATATTCTTCTTAGAAAATAACCTTCAAAGAGGATGACCAGCTTTTTAAAGAGACAAAAATAAGTATACAAACACATAAATGTATGATGCTAATTCATTCCTATTTCCCTGGAAGTCAGAACCATCAGCACATGTCATCAAGAGGCAAAAACATCCTTGCAAAAGATGAGACAAATTCTGAATATTTTATGAAAATTTCAAATGCCATCCGCCTTTTCTTTCTATTACTGATTTTGTTTTAGCACTGGCTACCTTCACACCATGTATAGCTAAGGAGAAACGGGACAGGTTTCTCTTTCTACCAGGATTATGGGTCACAATGATGATGACTATGTAGAAAGACAAAAAGAAACTCAGATGGCAAGCTTTTAACGGACATGTCCACCGTCTAAGTTTGTAACACAGGAGCTTAAGAGTCCTGTTTCTCTTACAAATATAAGGTTTTCCTAACAGAAAACCAATCAGCTCATTGGAGCAGCCACCAGGAAAGGTCATCTGCTCTAAAGTGTAGCTGCTCTTGCCAGGCCCAGAAAAAGAAGGGAGTGGCTGCTTCCCGTCCTGTCAGCCTCTGGTCCCTGCAGTTAAACCTCCCCAATACACGTGATGGGGAGCTTCCACGCAGTGAGTTTCCTTCTTTCAGTTCGAGAAAAAAACTGATGATGATCCTTAGGACTGATGGCCGACAGAGTCATTCAGTTGCCATAAAGCTGGAGTCTTTGCACGTGTGCACTGGGAATGGCTCCTACGTCTTCCCTAATGTTCAGGGACGTGCTGGATCCCTTGGCCTCTCCTTGAGCAAAGAGGCCAACCACTCAACCACCTCTCCTGGATTCCCTGTCTCCTTTTGCTCGCCCAAACAAGGTGGGCATGCAGAGGAGAGGTGGGAGAAGTACTTTGGCGAATGTGGCCCCTGGTTCCCAGGCAGCGGCAAATGGTCTTAGATTGACCTGAGGTCAGGGAGAGGATCCTATGAAGGTTCCACTTTGCTTCCCTGTTGGGGAAGCTTTCTGAGCACTGGCTCCTGGCCCTCCTCATGAGGGCAGAATGCCTCTCCCAGATAGATGTCATCTTGTTGCTGGAGAGCGAAATGGGAGTCTTTGACTCCATCGAACAACCTAAAGGCTGTTGCCTTCTTTTTATCCAGGCTTGTGGATCTGCCAGATATGCAGCTGCAGGGGGACCCCTCTGCAGGGACTGTCCTCTTAAATGGCCCATCAAGGGCCAAGAGGGAGAGCGCCAACCTGAGGGCTGCGTGGGCAGCGTCTGGACCCACGGGCACCAGGTAAGTTAGCCGCTCTGCACAGGTCCTGGCGTGGGGCTGGAAGAAACACGGTTCACCCGAGGAACGGAGCTAGGGAATGGGGCAAAATGAGGACCCCCTTCTCCGAATGAAGAAGAAAATCCCAGTATCCCTTCCCTTCCAACAAATGAGTAAGAAAAAAGTGTGCGAGACAGAAAGCAGGACAGGAAGTGGGCAGCGTGTGGGCAGAATAAAAAGAAGTGTGTGCAGCAAACATGAGTGCAGCCACAGAGCCCAGGGCTCCTTGACTGTTTAACACCTCAAAACTCAAGTCAAGGATCAGAGAGTGGTCACGTGGCTCTTTATGTGACAGAGCTGGGATCTGGATGCAAAGCTTTGATAAGTGGTAAGCCTACCACTGTTTCTTCTGTAACTTCTCATTTTCAGACAGAACAAGGTTCTATGTGATTAAGACTACTGTCCCATCAAGGAAAAAAAAAAAAAAAAAAAAAACTCTTTTGGAGGCCTTGCTGGCTTCATTTTCCTGCTAAGCATGCTCACAGACTGAATGCTTTAACTGTGTTCCAACACAGAAAGCGGGTTTGGCTGGAGAGGCTCGGGCATGTGAACAATGACCAGCCAAGATGTTCTCTTCCTGGCCCTCACGCAGTCAGGCTCCCAGCAAGAGTTCAGGCTCGGACACTCAATGTTAGTAACCCCAGACTGCCTCCTCACACAGAGGATATGCCTGCACATGGACCACGCTTAACCTGGGTGAAGAATTAAAGTCCTGACCCCTTAACTGATCTAAAATGCTTAATATCAGAAGGTAATTAAAATGTTTTAAAATTTAAATTCAATTTAATTAACATATAGCGTATTATGAGTCTCAGGGATTTAGACGCTAGTGACTCATCAGTTGCATAGAACACCCAGTGCTTATTCCATCCAAGTGCCCTCCTTAATGCCCATCACCCAGTCACAGCACTCCCCACCCACCTCCTCTCCAGCAACCCTCAGACTGTTCCCTATAGTTAAGAGCCTTTCATGGTTTGCCTCCCTCTCGGTCTTATTTTATTTTTCCTTCCCTTCAAAGGTAATTTAATTTTAAGGTTGGCAGCAAAATGCTAGAACGAACACGGGGCTGGAGATAGTAAGAACTGGGATTCGGTCCCAGGTCTGTCCTAGTAGCTAGGTGACCTCAACCAAGGGGCCAAACTTCTCCTTCCTTTGCCCTGCTAGCCTCATGTCCTAGTGCAAGGACAAAATGAAAAATCTCAGTGCCCTGCAAATGAAAGGCTTACAGTTCTCTGTGGCTTGTTGACTTTTTTTTTTTTTAAATCGGTTTGGGAAGGAGCAAACAGTGATGGAATGTGGGACATCATCAAGTCTCTTCAGGCGTTGTCTCTGACTCCTGGACAAATTCTCTTGGGGCTTTTCCCAGACCTCCCATGGATCTAGATGTAGTTCCTGGGACTTGACAGAGAGAGACATACAGCAACATGGGTGAGCACGATTGGGCCTTTAGGACTGCTGGGAGCCAAGGCACCCTTAGAACTGGGATTGTCAGTGCAAGCCCAAGGCTGCCCTGGGGACAGTCCCCCTAGCCATGACCACTGAACCCCCCCAACACATACTGGCGTCCTCCCTTTCAGCCTTCTTTCCCAGCTCCATGTGGTTATTTCCAGGCATCAGAGGGAGGCAAGCATTCTCAGTGTGGTCTAAGGTATTCATTCGAGGACTGGAGGAAGCTACAAGAGGGTGGTGGGTCACCTGCAGCACTGGTGATGCTTTTCCTTAACTTGTTGTGGAGCCTGGAGTGGCTCCTTCTGGAGCCTTCCCTGTCCTCGAAGGATGGGCTGAGCTCTTCCCAACATTGTTTCAGTAGTAGCTTTGCCTGTCCCATATTCTTGCATGCTGTTCTTGCCTCTTTGGTGCAAAGAGAGGGCTTCGCTCTCCTGGATGCTAACTACAACTTCTTCTAGACCCTTCTTTTATCTCAGGTTGCTAGAGCAGTGTGATGCTAGACACTTTCCAGCTCAGTCCAGCCCCAGACTCACAAGCAGAGCCTGCACAGTGCTCTATGAGATATTTTTCCTGAGGAAAGGATGGTCTGCAACTGACTTAGCTCTTCCCCAGCCCTGACCCGCCCGATGCCCCTCCTTACCACCAAGACGTGCTCGAGAAGGTCCAGGTAGCCGAGGGTGCACTCTGTCCCATACCGCAAGGCTCTGGTGCGCACCTCCTCGCTGACATCAGGGTGGAAGGATGCTTGCTGGAGAGAGAAAGGAATGTTGATACCTTAAGACGGGAAGAGCCAACTGGTGAACAGGCCAACAGGTGAGGGGCCCAGTAGCAGAGAGCAGCCCTGTATCCACAGGTAGGAGACTGGATTCTGGAATTCCCTCCCTCACCCTCAGTGACCTCCCTGAGAAACCTTCACTGACTCTCTGGACAGAGAGCTCAGAGGTGGAGCTCCTCCATACTCTCCTCCATGATAAGTTCTCAGACAACGTTTTGTGTCTTGCCTTTCTCAGTGCCCTGGAGCTGGATAAAAGCACAGGAATCAGGTCCCTCCTTCCGTCCTTTCTCCCCGCCCCCTTTTATTGAAATGTAAGGAATTCCGTGTGCACTAAGACATTCAGGAAAGATTCATGATTGAGGCTCCCAGCAGGAGATCTGCTGTGCCAGGGTCCACCTGCCCTTCTCCAGCAGCAGGAAGGGGGCCTTAAGCCCCTCTCTCTTCACAGGCTGAACGTACTCAGGTCCCTGCTCCATGGCCTCACCACGCTGCACTCACAGTATCTCCCACCCAGGAATCTCTGGCTCCTGGGAAACTTCAGACAGTAAGCTCCCACTGCCCTCAGAGGGGCCATAAAAAACTCATCTCACATTATACATGGTGAGATAAGCAGACAAGGACGAATGGCTAATACAGGATCCTGTGCTTTTTTTTGGCGCTTATGACCTGTCTGTTTCATTCATTCCTGATATATCAGATGGCACACCCACTCACAAGGTTACCGGATTCATTACAGTCAACCTGGTTACATCTGAATGTTGAATAAATAATACAAAATTTTCAACGTAAGTTTGAGAAACCCTAATTTTTATTTGCTAAATCGGGCAACCCTACCCAGCCTTTCTTCAGAAAGAACTTGGGCCTGACAAGAACAGCTAAAAGAGAAAACTGCAAATAAATGGCAAATCAGGACACATATGAATCACACATTAGGGTAAGAAGTCAAAGTGGAGGGGAATAGTGATTAGTCCTCCTGTTTGTTCCACTCAGGAGGATTGGGGAGTGCTAGGGGACCACCTGTGAGCTTTCCCCTCACCTGCTCCCCCAACGCACACCAGAAGGGGTGGGGATAATCTGAGTGGCCAGCATCTATCTTTTCTGAGCTCACTGTTGCCCATCTGAGGACTGATGGGCCAGAACCACAACCGAGTTTTACTCGTCCTTGCTCCATTGTGTCTACATGTGTGGGGACAGAGCCCATGTGTGGGGGAAGACACAGGCTGTGATGCTACCAAATGTCACCTCTAGGGGGCAGTGTGGAAGACCCCCATTTAGACTTCCCGGGGACTGAGCGTGGGGGCTCTCGTCCACTGCTGCTGGCTTTAACTTCGCAGAACTCTCTGGGAGAGCCAGCCATGTGGCAAGAATCAAAATGTCATACCATCTGACTAATTCTGCTCCTGGGAGTCCTGCCCAAGGAGATTATCTGAAGCCTAGAAAAAACAGGTATGCCCAAAGATATTCATGGCAGTAGAGTTTAAAGTACAGATTAAAAAATGCACATAACCTAAATATCTGATGATAGGGTAAGATTACATTCACTCACAGAGTACTTGTGGTCATTAAGGGCTCCATTATTAGAACGGGGATGCAACACAAAAACAGCCATGGGACATTAGCTGTGACAGCTGACTGGATTAGATCTGATGCAGACATACGTAGACACAAGAAAGTAAGGCAAGAAATAGACAGGAGAATTAACTTAGGGTATAGGGAAGCTCTGTCTCCACCTGAGGAAATAGTGTAATCCTCTCTTTCTGACAAAATGAGCCTGTAGGTAACTTACTGCACTTCCATTTTCGGCCAAGCCACCCTACTCAGTCAGCCTCAAAGACAGTGCTCCAACATGGCAACTTGGCCCTCTGCCTGGATAGAAGGGTTTCTTTTTGATCCACCATTCCGTATTCCTGGTTTTCTATATGCTCCTTATTGCACACCCTTTCTAGCAAGCTGCCTCCTTTCCTTTCTGCAAAAGGAAGGGGACCAAAGGGAATGCAAATGTTTATGTCTGCTGCCTAAGTCCTATCCTAACAGGAGTCTCAGGGCTCAGAACTGACTCTTGTCATCCAAGTCTGGCTTTGAGGAATGAAGCTCTGGCTGTTATTTTGTCCTGTGAAGATCCGGGGGGAGGACAAGAGAGAGGAGCAGAGGCCAGGCAAACGGCACCTGTACTGGGATCCTTGCCCCCCTCCCCTGAGAACAGGGGTACGTGTATTACAAACAGACCTGAAAATCTGAGCTGCCTTCCACTCCCACCTTAATCCCACCATTTAACTTCTCCTTTTCATTTCACATCTGCAACATGGAGACAAAGCACCAGTCACTTCTCAACCTCAGTGTCCTTAAGCATTTATGGCTGGGAGGCCACGGGCAGCAGAAAGATACAGGCCATGGAATCAGAGGACCCAGTTTCAGTTCTAGTTCTGAGAGTGAAGATCCACGGTCATGCCCCTTAATCTTGCCAAGCCTGTTTCACCATCCATCAGACTGGGATCCCTCCCCTTGCTCTTCCCATCCGGGATCAAAAGACAGAACCTGCAGAACAGCCTTCCACAATCGTGAGGCACCCTGCATGCACACTGTGGTGGCATTCAGGCCTAGCCTGCTAGGGAAGGATTCTCGGCCGGAGGCTGTAACCCTTCTGGGAGTTGTCAGTTCTGACAGGGCAGATTCCATGAGGGACATCCTAACTGCAAATACCTCTGGCCTCAGGAGGGTCTCAACACATGGCTCCCTCGTGAAAGTGTCCATCCCACTTTGCCACCCTCTTCCCTTCCCCTGACTCCCCCCCACTTCTGCCCTCACACACCCATCCCTTCAGGCCGGCTGCCTTACCCTCCCCACTGTCCAGTTACCTCTCCTTGCCCAGAGAAGCCCCCGAGAGGCCATCAGTAGGACCTGGCACCAGCTCTCCCACACTGACTTCACCACAAAGAACAGTCCTGTCTCCTCAGTCCCCACGCTGCCGCAGCTGCTTTTGTGACTTCTGTGACGTGTCTCCACCTGCTCACTATGGTTGGGGGTTATCAATCAATCACTGAGTCCCTGGGACACGGCTGTCCCTAGAAGGGTGAAGGTCTGGGATAGGGTGCTCAACTAGGGGTGGGGGATCCTTATGGCTCAACTTCTTTAGACATAAAGAAAGAAAGGTTGTTAAAACTCAGGTCCCACCAGCTCCCTCACCTAGGATGGGCTCAGGGCAGCCACCCTACTTGCTTAGCCAAGGATCAGAGGAATTTCTGCAAAATGTCTGGCACAGGTAGGAAAAAGGCAGTTTCCCAACATTCTGTTCTGTTCTTCTGACTCACTTCCTCACCCAGTTAGGGCAGCACCCCTCCTAGCACAGAATGCTGACCGATGGAGGCAGGAAAGGGGGTGGGCAGAAGCAGTATGCAATTTTCGTTCAGAGGGCCAGGAACAAAATGTCACAGGCCTTCTTCGCCTCTGCCAGAGTGGCCACCCCTACACCCTCCCTAAGAAAGCGTCCTTCCTACTCAGGAAGAGGAAATGTGGACGGTTAGTCCGCAGATCAGCACCAACCCCTCTCAAACATAAACCTAGCCTCACGAGTCACGTTCCCCAGGCTGATGGGTGCACACCTCCAGCACACGTTTCCTTACGGCGCCTAAGGTAGCAAGCTGTTCCCTTCTGCAGGTGACCGGCCCCTCCCTTTCTCCAGACTGCACCAAAAATTCAGTCATGACAGAGGCATCATCAAGCTGTCCAAAACAACGCCTAGGTCTTTACCTTGCAAGCTGTCAGCATGTCAGACACAGCCTTCCGGCTCAGGTTGGCGGTGGCGATCACGTCCTCCTGTCTGCACGAGTTTCCCGCGGCCACAGCTTTGGCGGTCGCCATGGTGATACCTTTCGTCATCCTTATCGATTCTTCAGGTGATGAGGTCTTCTCAGGTATCTCTTTGGACTGGAACACCTGGAAGTTAGAAATACAACAGGTGAAGAAAAAAAAAAACCCAAAAAAGAGAAGGACCAAAAATAATTTATTCTTCTCCGACTGGGCTGCCGCTCACTGTCTGAGAACAGAGCCAGCCACAGGAAGAAACCGTCAAATGGCAGGAAATTAGAAATTTCATTTGAGTAATATTATTCTCACTTTCAAGATTCTAGCACGGATAAGACGTGCACACCTGTACTCAAGCACTCACGGTCACGAGACCCTGGGGGTCAAGGGGACAGGTCTACAGCACCAACGGAGAGCGTCTGGGTATCTGCAAACTCTCCTGAGCCAGGTGGTCACGGGGTTTCCCGGTTCTCGCCCTCTCCCCACCGTGCCTCCAGCAGCTCCCAGAAACTCCGCGCTTCTGATGCCGGCTCCTACTCAGGACGGACCGTGGATCCCTCCCTGTGGACTCACCTCTCTCTCTCTGAGAGGGTGTGGGGCTAGGGGAAATGGAGCGTTCACTTTCTTCTATTCTTAGCCTGTCTTACAAATATAACTGCATAATTGTGCGGAGGCGTTCGTGTCGAGTGAGCCACAGTGACACTGTGAATTATTTAAAACCACACGCGCGCACGCACACACACACACTCACACACCCCTTTAGAGAAGCTGAAATAAATTAACCATGGTAAGGGAATATCCCACTTTCAAATTCCACTTGTCAGTCAAGGCAGCCATCTCTGCCTCGAGCCCATCTGTCCTATCTCTCTCACACGAGTGACTGGTGCCAGGGCTGCATTTTCAATGTGTAGCTGTCCTCGGCCAGGAGGACTACTGTACCAGTTGGGGCCGCTCTGTCTCCAGCCCCAGACCACCACCTTCCCGTCAGGCAGTTTTTCCTGGGGCAAAGGGGAGAAACCAGCCAGCAGCCCTGCCATGGGTTAGGCAGCCTCAAACGTCACGATCCCCCCCCAGAAATGGGCAGCTCCAATGAAGCTGAACTCTAACACGGCATGGAGGCCACGCATATGGAGCCCTTCAGACTAACGTGGCCCACAGGGCACATGCTCATTTGGAAACTTCCTATGTCCACAGAAACCCACAACTCGTGCCGGCCCACACTGGTACGTGGACATAGATCGTGCGTAACTTGCCACGAACTTCCAAATTTCCCATCTCCTTCACTGCCACCATGAGCCCCACCCACACCTCCCAGAATGTGGGGCCAGACTTCTGATAGGAAACATCTAGCTGACGTAGGCAGGTAAGCTTCAGGTAGCAAGCAGAGTTTGAAGACACCATCAACAATTTTTAGTTTCTTCTTTGTGTGAGAACCAAGTATAACACCAACCAAGACTGACTTCACCAAAAACAGGACAAGGGAACCCAAGGCTCCACCAGCAAACCCCAACTGAACTGCTGGTTTCTACTGCTGATCCACAGGGCCTTTCAGCCTTCCTAGGTGACCCTCTACACATGCAGAAAAAACCGGCAGCAAAGGCAGGACTCGCCCTCCCTGCCGCAAGAGAGAAACTGAATCTGATCAGATCTCCTGGGAGAAAGAAATCTCTGAAACCACTCATTTTCAGCATATTTCTATTTCCAGGGATTAGGATGAGTCAATTCATAATCATCACAGGATCAAAAAAACAGGGGCAGTGTCCAGATTGCAGGAACACCAGGACACCCTCACTCAAGGCAAGAAAGAATGCATGGTCAGTGTCCCTGGGACCACACAGATTGCCAACAGAAGGGTGCTGAATTTTAAAGGGAAGTGTCTCAGGTAAAGGCATCCAGGTTTCTCTACTAGGGAAGCTCAAACCCCAGAACCTGTACGTGTGCTGCAGCATGAGCTGTTGCTGACAAGAGTGGGAATGAGGAGGCCCTGTGTGTGGCTCTGTGTTGTACACACACCGTTTAAGCTCAAGGTGAGAGCAGACAGCCATCCTGAGTTTTCCCTTGGCCAGGACTCTTCTGTAAGGCTTTTGTTTCATGCTCCAATTTTAGTGGAATTAAACCTGAATAGTCCTAAGTTATGCATTTTAATTAATTTCTTTTTTTTTAATTATTTTTTTAAGATTTTATTTGTTTATTTGACAGACAGAGATCACAAGTAGGCAGAGAGGCAGGCAGAGAGAGAGGAGGAAGCAGGCTCCCCACAGAGCAAAGAGCCTGATGCGAGGCTCGATCCCAGGACCCTGAGATCATGACCTGAGCTGAAGACAGAGGCTTTAACCCACTGAGCCTCCCAGGTGCCCCATTTTAATTAGTTTCTTAATTACAAATTGACTGTAGCCAAACTCTGATGTGGTCAGCTATGCAAGGGGCCTCAAGGATGCAAAGCTAGCAGCAGGTAGGTGAGTGGGCCTCCTAGCTCAGGCACTCTACATAAAACCTCTTTCTGTTACAGATCTCAGAGAGGTCTGTTTTGGGGTCCGCTCTAGCACAGGGGTGCCCGAGGGAGGTGATGGCTGGCTCCTTACCGTGAGCTCCTGTTTCATGTACTCGATGGTGGCCTCAAGTGCCCGTGTGCCCCGGGTGGCTTCGTCCTCCACCGCCTTGACAGTCTTGAGGAGGGAGGTGACATTAGTCACCATCACCTGTATAGGAAGGAGAGGCCGAGAGAAAAGGAGGAGCACACTGAGGTCCATGCCCCAGTCCTTTTTGTTCTGGATCTGATGCCATGAGCAAAACCATTGTGAAGCGAGGAAGCAGCTCGGAGGTATATGCTCCCATTATTCTTGCTTCTCTCGCTATGCACTCCCCCTCCACGCCTGCCCCAGACTCTACCTTGGCAGCCCCCTTGAGTTGGTACATGGAGGGGTCATCAGCAGGCTTGCTGGCAGCTCCCTTGGTGGCACCGATCAGATCTGAAAGGGCCTTGGCCACGTCTTTGATGGCATTGATTAAGACCACCTGAAAGAAAGCAGAGAGTCCGGGTGAGTGGCCCCAGCAGTCACCTGCTGGTCTCACCAACAGCACACAGCCTGAGGGTCAGGTAGGGGGATTTGGGGGGCAGGGCTCTGTCTCGGCAGCTCTCCAGCCTGCAGCATGGCAGAACCTCCAGAAGCCAGCCCTGGAGTCTCCCCAGTGGAGGCTGAGGCTGAGCCAGAACACAGACCCCATGGACACTCAGGGGTATGTTCCAGCACCTCCTGGCTGGCAGCTCTGATGACGAGTCACCTAGGAAAGGAGGCAGGCAGCAAAGCAGTCACCTGGGAGCCAGCACCATTCCCAGGCACCCTGAGCTGGCAACCAAAACCACAGAGAACCAAATGCTAGCCTCGCAGCCTGGCCTGAGAGGCCTCTGCAGCATCCCGCCGGCTTCTCCAGCTCCCGATCATAGGTTTCTGTGACCTACTTAACATGCGACAGGCAGATGGGTCTGTCTTTCTTCCCCAGGGCAAATCCCACTCATGCCTACTTCAGGGCCTCTGCTCTTGCTCCTCTCGCTCTGCCTGGAAGCCGACTTTTCCCATCATTCGGGGCTCAGCTCAGCCATCAGGCCATCAAAGACCTTTCCCGACCACCCCCAACCTGAAACTCCATCAGTGTGCCCTGTCTCCTTTTCAGCACTGATTGGTATGTCTTCTCCCCTGAAACGGAGGTAAATTGTGAGAGGGCCAGCCTAGGCTTCTGTCTGTTGTGTTTTGCAGTCAGAACAGGGTCTGGCACGTCACAGGTGCACAGGAAATATTCATGGAATGACTGGCTGGACAGGTGCACGCCCTAATGACACTGGAAAGAATATAGTACCTACACTCCGGTCGCTGAGCAGGGACCACAGGCCAACCTCACAGCATGCTAGACCCGGGGTCTGAAGCCCCGGCTATACTCCGGAATGACATGACATGACCTGCCTTACATTTAAGTCGCCTTCTGTCACAGCAACAATTTCCCTTTGCTGAGGGCAGTGTTCCAGGTGCTGAGCCACGCACTTTCCAAGCAGGGACTGAGATGCTCCTGTCCACACTCCCAGGGCCTGCGATTCACACTCTAGTCAGTGTGATCCCAAGGGTCATGGTCCTAATGTTCACACTCGCTTACGCTCTAGGGCTCCGACTCCTCACACGCCAACAGCATCAGGAGCACCAGCCGTATCTCACTGCATAGCTGTGAGGGCGACCGCATAACGTAGCTGAAAACGCATCACAAACTCTCATGTCCCCAACAGCTGAGAGCACGGTGACTCCGTGCCTCTGCCCCTCACACCGTCTCCTGCTTGATCCTGCGCCTTCTCACCCCAGGGCTCACAGAACCTCTGGCAACCTCTGGAACCATAGGGGTGGTCAGAGCGTGGTGGGTCTCATGAGGAAGGGCTGACAGGTAAGGACCTCACACTGCTTGATTCCGGCCATCACAGCAGTGAGTAGAGAGCAAGGGAGAGCAAGCAAAGGTTGCCACCAACACCCAGAGCACACGGTCTCATCCCTGGTCACTAGGAACTGACAGCAGAGTAGGCACATTGTGGTGAGGGGATATTTTCCACTAGAGGCCTCATTAGAAGTTGGGGTCCAAGAAAAGTTTAGGGGTGCCTGCGTGGCTTAGTGGGTTAAGCCTCTGCCTTCAGCTCAGGTCATGATCCCAGGGTCCTGGCATTGAGCCCCGCATCGGGCTCTCTGCTTAGCAGACAGCCTGCTTCCCCCTCTCTCTCTGCCTGTCTCTCTGCCTACTTGTGAGCTCTGTCTGTCAAATAAATAAATAAAATCTTTGGGGGGGAAAAAAAAAGAAGAAGAAGTTGGGGATCCAGGACCTCTAGGCCATTTGGGCGTTGAGACGCTAAACAATTTGATACACGTCTCCATGCTCCAAGATTTAAGGTCTCCCCGGCCTGTTCACTTCTCCTCAAGTGGGGCCAGGCTCAGAGAGTGTGGATTCCAGCCCCACTGGGCGTTTTAAAGTGCTGCCTTTCTCTGTGGGGGTAAGAACACCATCACAGGCAAGAATTTGCATGAATGCTTCGAATTCCAGAGGGCAGCCAATCCCATCCGGGATGTTATCAGAGAGAAACCTGGCAGGAGGAGTAAAAAGACCACATGTGGAACGTTTGCTCACAGAACTCTGCTTCACTGGAGGATGTCAGGCAGGGGAGGGTCATGGCCACATGGGAGCAAAGCTGGTGGCCTTGTATGAACCGCCACAGGAGCTGCGGCCAGTCCGGGCCCTGCATGGTAGGTAGCTTCCTACCCACTTTTGTGCCCATGGGCCAAACATGGGAGTTAAGGGAGGGTGTGCCGTCTGATGGTGTTGGGACAGACAGAGCAGACAGAGCAGACGGGTCATAGGTTCTGCCCTTGGGAATGGGGACAGTCTGTTGTTGGGGGCCTGGCTGGCTCTACATTCAGTAACAGCAGAGGACGTATTTGTGGACTGTCTACTGTGCTGTGCTGGGTGCTTAGCTGTCAAAGATCAGTAAACTGTGGGTGCTGTGCCTGAGCTGCGGGTACAGGCTGAGGAGGAAGGAGCAGGCAGGTTATGGGAGCATAGAGCCCTATCTTAGCCCCAGCTCCTCTCTCCCCTCCCCTTCAGGGCCAGATTTCTCAAGTGCTATCTAGACACACTGGCTTCCTTTCTTTGCCCTCATCTGGCTACTTCCTACAAACAGCCGTTGCTGCGGAGACCAACGGCCCCAGGGCACTAGTGGCCAGCTCCCAGACCTTCATTTTCTCAACTCCGCTGTGTCTCTCTGGTGCACTGAAACACTCACCCCTCTTAACATCAGGAGCTGTGGCTTTCCTCCTACCAGCTGCTGCTGCTTCTCCGTTTCCCTGGGCATCTCTTTCTCCTTACTATGGTCTTAAGTGGCGGCTTCCTCAGCTCTGCCGGGAAACCCCCTTCTTCTCTTGCCCCATGCTCTTCCTCTCCTGTGGGTGCAGTCACTGTCTGTATGGCCACAGACCCTGAATCCACAGCCCCATACCCATGCGGGCTTACGTCCCTTCTCTGGTTCTACCTGCAGTCTCTCCTCACTGAACTCACCTTCACCTCCCCGCCCAAGCCTGTTCTCCCTCCAGGGACCCCTCCCCCGCCCCCCGCACCCCACCCCCTCGCTTGTGACTTCGAGTCCTCCTGGCCCCCTCCCTCCCCCTTACAACCAAATGCTCACTGTGCTCATTCACCAGTCATCTCTATCCCCATGGCCACCACCACCGTCTGTGGCGCCCTCCTATCAGACCCCAAACTGCGGACGTGCCCACACACCCACTGTTACTTCTGCTCTTCCTATTTTGCCTTTGGTCTCTTCTGAAGCCTGCTGCACAGTGTTTACAGATACGTGAGAGGGACCCATGGCCCTAGGTCCTCCAGTACCTGTGTCTCGGGGTCATCAGAGCCCAGGCTGGCGGCCCCCAGCTTGACCACCTCAGCAAGCTGGGTGATGGTGGCCGCTGACGACTGGGCTGCCTGGGCCAGCTTCTCTGGCGTCGATGCGGCCCCGGACACCAGCAGCTTCGTGTCTTCCACCAAGGCCTTGGCTGTCTTCAGAATGTTCTCCCTGAGAAAGGGGGGAGGCGGATAGAGGGCAGAGCTTGGCTACTGGTAGTTAGGAAGCAAAGAAACCCTTCCTATGGGATTGTTTTTGTTAAAGAGCTTTGAAGAACAAAAAGGATGGATTACCCCTTCCTTATCGGGGGGCTCACTGTCTGCGTAGGAAAACGGGAAGAAGCGAGTCAGCCCCGTATCTAGAGACAATTCATAGTAAACTTCAGGGAAAGTTTCAGGCCTACCAGTTTGGCCCTCTTCCCCCAACCCTGTAGCTCAGTGAGAGGTCAGCTGCTTTCCTGGGGTTCCCCCTAAATTCTTCACAGCTACAGGGAGCTGCAAGGACCCCATGGGTCATCAGAACCCAAAAGGCTGTTTCCTGGGACGAGTGACATCCTTGGTAACCTCCTTCCAGCCCAGCTCTGGGAGTGAAGAGAGAGGAAGAAAGGTACCCGGCATGTGGCCAGGCTACGGGGGTGGTGGGGGCCTCCCCAGTGGCAGATGGAAACCCCACACCAGCCTCCAGGAGCAGGGCCTGAGCAGTCAGCCTTGGACAGACAGCAGGCTCCGAGCCCCACTCTCCATTTATGTCACAGCTCAATGGGCCCGTTCTGGCCACTCCCACTCCCACTCTGTTTGGGAGAGCAAATCAGAGGCCCATCTCTCAAGTTTGGAAAGTAGAAGGTCAAAAAGCTGTCCCCTGCCGGAGCAGGCCTGATTCAGGCTGCCAAAGGCAGAAAGCTGGAACATGACTATGTGTTTACAGTTGGCAAAGGGGGCTTGTTTTGATTATGTGGTTCCCTTTCTCCTGTTGAGCATCTTACTGAAATCAAAATGGTTAACCACATTTCCAGCTCCTGGGTGGAGTCTCCAAGCGCATCGGGTCAGCCTGAACCTCTCCCCACCCACGAACTCCCAGGATGATCTCCACCCCCATACCTGTGGTCTGCAAAGGTCTCGTTGTTCTCCGCATTCAGGGTCCCCGCAGTCGCAAACATGATGGTGGTGTCCAGGTCCGCTATAATCCCGGACACAGCAGTGGCAGCTGTGATACATGCCTGGGTCCCCTTGTTCCCAGCCTGCAGAGCTGACAGCACCAAGGACACCTGTAGGCAGAGAGGAGATGTCAGGGAAAATGGGGAAATGCAGAAAATGTAACCCAAAGATTTTCAGACTCAAATATCACTGAAAAAAAAAAAAAAAAGCCACTCCAAAAATAGAAAAGGATGGAATTCTTCCAAAGTCATTTATAAAGCCGAAATTACCCCGATACCAAAACCAGACAAGGGTGCCCCAAGAAAGGAAAATTACAAGCCAACGTGCCTGATGAACATAGTACAAAAATCCTCAACAAAATATTAGGGCAGTGAATTCAACAATTCATTAAAAGGATCAGACAACATCATCAAGTGGGATTTACTTTGGGGATACAAGGATGACTCAACACCCACGGATCAGCCAATGTGATACACCAATAAACAATAAAAATCTTATGGTCATCTCAATAGATGTAGAAAAAGCATTTGACAAAATTCAACACCCACTGATAGCAAAAAACTTTCAACAAAGCGGGTACAAGGAGAACATATCAACATAATAAAGGCCATATATGATAAACCCACAGCTAACACCATACTCAATGGTGAAAAGCTCAAAGCTTTTCCTTTAAGATCAAGAATAAGACAAAGATCCCCACCCTTGCCACTTTTATTCAACAGAGTATTGGAAGCCCTAGTCAGAGTAATTGGACAGTTAAAAGAATCAAAAGGAAAGGAAGAAGTAAAACCATCACTATTTGCAGCTGACATACTGTGTACAGAAAACCCTAAAGACTCCATCAAAAACTGTCAGGAACGACTCAATGAATTCAGTAGAGTTGAGGGTTACAAAATCAATACACAAAAATCTGTTGTGTTTCTGTAAGCTAATACTGAACTATCAGAAAGAGAAGGTAAGAAAACACTACCATTTACACAACTGCATCGAAAAAAATAAAATACCTACGAATACATTTAACCAAGGGGGTGAGACTTATATATGGAAACCCCCAAGATGTTAAAGAAAAAAACTAAAGAAGGCACAAATAAATGGAAAGATACTCCATGCTCACAGACTGGTAGAATCGGTATTGTTAAAATGTCCACACTACTGAAAGCTATCTACAGATTCAATACAATCCTTATTGAAATTCCAAGTGGCATTTTTTCACAGAAATACAACAAACCACCTTAAAATTTCTATAGAACCACAAAAGACTCTAATTAACCAAAACAATTTTTTTAAAAGATTTTTATTTATTTATTTGACAGATCACAAGTAGGCAGAGAGGCAGAGAGAGACAGAGAGGAGAAAGCAGGCTCCCCACTGAGCAGAGAGCCCAATGCGGGGCTCGATCCCAGGACCCTGGGATCATGACCTGAGCTGAAGGCAGAGGCTTTAACCCACTGAGCCACCTAGGCGCCCCTAACCAAAGCAACCTTGAGAAAGAACACAGTTGGAGGTCTTATGCTCTCTGATTTAAAACTGTATTACAAAGCTGTAGGAATTTAAACAGTACGGTACTGGCATAAAAACAGACACATGGATCAATGGAACAGAGAGCCCAGAAATAAACCCAAGCATATATAGTCAATTCATTTATGACAAAGGAGCCACAGACATACAATGGAGAAAGACAATCTCTTGGACAAGTGGTGTTGGGAAAGTTGGACAGTTACATGCAAAAAAATTGAAACTGGATCACTGCCTTACAGCATACACAGAAATTAGCTTAAAATGGATTGAAGACTTGAACGTAAGACCTGACACCATAAAACTCCCAGAAGAAAATAGGCAGTAACCTCCTTGCAATAGGTCTTTGCGATGATTTTTAGAATCTGACACCAAAAACAAAAGCCAGCAAAAGCAAGAATGAACAAGTGGGGCTGTGTGAAACTAAACATTTCTGCACAACAAAGGAAACCATCAGCAAAATGAAAATAGCAACTTACTGATTAAAGAAAATATTTGCAAATCCTTTAACTGATAAGGGCCTAACATGGAAAATATAGAAAGCATACGTACCACTCCAGCGAAGTAACAACCCAATTAAAAATGGGAGGAAGATCTGAAAAGAGATTATTCCAAAGAAGACAAACAGATGGACAACAGGTACACGAAAAGATGCTCAGCATCATAAAATACGAAGAAAATGCAAATCCAAACTACAGTGAGATACCATCTCACAGCTGCTGGCATGGCTCTCATCAAGAAGACAAGTGATAACAAGTGTTGGCAAAGTCACAGTGGAAAGGGAATCTGGTGCCCAGTGGGTGGGAATGTACGTTGGTGCAGCCACTGTGGAAAATAATATGGGGGTTCTTCAAAAAACTACCAGGAGAACTACCATAGCATTCAACAATTGCAGTTCTGGATATTTATCTGATGCGAATGAATTTTAACTAAAAAAATGTACCTCTATGTTCACTGCCGCATTATTTACTACTGCTAATCTATGGAAGCAACCGAAATGTCCACAGATGGATGAATGGATAAAGAAAATATTGTATATGTCATCCAGTAGGATATTATTCAGCCACAGGAAGAATGAAATTTTGCCATCTGTGACAACATGGACAGACCCCAAGAGCATTATGCTAAGTGAAGTCAGCCAGAGAAAGAAATGCCATATGATCTCCCTTATATGTAAAACCTGAAATAAAACCAAGAAACCCAAGCTCACGGATACAGAGAACAGAATGGTAGTTGCTAGCAGTAGGGGTTGGGAGTTAGAAGAAATGTCTGGACTTTTTTTGTTTGTTTGAATGCATCAAATAAAAATTAAAAACAGAACAAAACAAAACCCAACCATCCAACCTTTTAGCAAAAGGGATCGGTTTTCTGGAAGGAGGGATGGTGTGGATTGAACAAAGGAATTTAGAAGGCACAAACTTCCAGTTACAGAATATAAGTACATACAGTGGGCAACATGGTGACTACAGTTGACTTTCGTGTATGTCATACAGCCGTGTTAAGAGTGCATTTTAAGAGTTCTCGTCACCGGGAGCAAATGTATACATTTTGTATTGACACGAGATGGTGGATGTTCCCAAATTTACTGTGGTAATCACTGTATATGTAATACACGAAAGACAAACCATCATGCTGTCTGTATCCCCTAGACTTGTACAGTACCGTGTATTAATTATACCTCAAAACAAGGGGAAAAAGTAAAGAACAAACAAGAACAGGGCGCCTGGGTGGCTCAGTGGGTTAAGCCACTGCCTTTGGCTCAGGTCATGATCCCAGAGTCCTGGGATTGAGTCCCACATCAGGCTTTGAGGGGAGCCTGGTTCTTCCTCTCCCTCTGCCTCTCCCCCTGCTTGTGCTCTCTCTCTGTGCCAAATAAATGAGTAAAATCTTTTAAAATAAATACATACACACACAAGAACAGTGGATTTTCTCTCTGGGGCTCAACGTAGCCGATGGGTTAACACATGTTTTGGTGTCAACATTTCAGGCTGAGTACCAGCATTGTCATTTGTTGGCTAAACAACTTTGGGCAACTGTTCGACCTTTCTTAGTGTCCTCATCTGTAGAATGGGGACATTATTTCTTGCCTATCATGGTTGTTGGGAGGAACAAGGAGGTGGGGGTGTATATCTATTCTCCAGCAGGGCACCTAGTAAGTGATCAGTAGAGAGTAGAAAAATTTTAACAGGATTGTTTCTGGGACCAGAGAGAACATCAGGCTCCTGTGAAAGGTGTGGCCACTTCTGTCCCCTCTGATCAGGTTTTCTGAAGAACAGCCGCCTGCTACCACTCCTCACTCTTGCCCTTGGTTGCCTCTGGATTGGAAAAGCTTCAGGGTGGACCCCATTATGGCTAGAGCCCAGAGCGTATCTGTGTATGTCCCCTCTGCACCCCAGCGCTATCTTGCACTGCCACTTGCCAGTAAATAACAATTCGAGTGATTCGAGAGTCCAGGAAGTTGGCTCTGTTCACTCTGGTGACTTCCATGCCAGAAACCCTTTGCTGCCACCTGCCACCCATCTCCCCCTCGAGAACACCCCCACTGTTCCTAGAGACACCTTCCCACAACACAAAGCTAACTTCACCACACCCTTGGGTACGATTCTCTCCTGCTGTCAAGGAAAGATGAGCTTCTTGCACAACGAGTTCAACTTCTCAGGCTTCCCACCACATTCTGGCCACATCAGCCAGCTCCTCACTTCCCCAAACATGCCCCACCCCTCCAGCAGTGGGTCTGCCCCTGCCTGCAATGCCCTCTCCCTGTTCTCCAGCTACCAGCCTGCTCACCCTGCAAAAGCCAGCTCCAAGTCCCCACTGTCCTCATCCAGAGACACCGCTTGTATTCTGAGGATTCCCGGCCATGCTCTCCCTTCCCCAGGACAGCCCATTTAGCACAGGTTAAAACAGCATGCATCTGGCTAGTGACCGGAGACTCTGAGTCTGGGGACGGTCTGGAGCTGTCCTACGAATCTCTGTGCACACACCCACCATCCTCAACTATGGCTGAGCCAAAGAAGAGTCTAAAAATATTCTGTGAAGGCACTGTTTAAAAAACAACAACAACAAAAAAACACACTGACCGGGACAGAGGACTTACACCATCAGTGAGAGCACAAAGTTTGTATGCTCTCTTCCTTCTGTGCTGCTCAGATCTTAGCAGAGGTGCTGGACACAGCCTAGCAGACAGGGCAGGGGGCCCACTTCCTGAGCACCCGCTGTGTCCCAAGACTAGCCCTCAAGGATTAGTTTCTCTTTCTCATTTGCCTGATCCTCCTATCCAGAGTTCAATGCCACCATGTCCCACCAGGAAAAGTCAGAATGGCACAGAACTGGCCTGAGAATGAAGTATCCAATTTCTGGAAAGAACTCCTGGAGGACAGGTGACAAAGGCCAAGACAGGGAGTTCTCCCAGACTTGGGATGTTCTCTGTCAGACTCAAAGACAGAGTCCAGAAACAGGGTCCCATCAGCTAAAAAAGGGGCCTGAGTCAGCAGTTTATGGCTAGGAGTTCCCGGGGGTGAGGACACAAAGGTGAGCAAGACAAGAGGCCCATGGCCGGTGGGGAGTTACGGACACAGCCAAGCCACGTAAGAAAGACACACCACGTAAAGACAGCAGGGCAGGAACACAGAGCAAGAAAGCACCGAAAAGGCTAGTTCAGTTTGAACAGCTGGTTCCCTGCCTTTGAGTCTCCTCTAGGTGTCCTAAGTCAGGGACCCTCTGCTCAGAGAAGCAGGAAGACAGAGAATGGCTCAGCAAGATCACGGTGCTGGTTCCCACCGGCCGACATCATGCAGCCAGGACCCCCGCCCTCCCCTCCTTCAGGGGCCAGCTCCAAGGTCTTCAATGGGGGAACTTGGCCAGAGTAACTTCAACAAGGAAGGGCTTTGAAAGGAAGGACAACGCCTTCCTCCAGCTGAGAGATTGATTTCCTCCTCCTGTGGCATCCCAGGCAGGCCTGTGGGCCGAGGGAGACAGTCAGACTCCGCTCAGCCTCGGCGAGGGGCCAGGTACACAGCGGTCTCTGCGGCGGCAGCTGCCAGGTGCAGGGTCCCCTGCCCGCCCCTCCAGTCCGGTTGCCAGCTTCTAGGCAGGGCACAGCTCTATGACCTGGGGATCTGAGTGAAGGGAGGGACAAGCCAGCAAAGCACCGATACTCCAGCCTGCATTTTGAGTGGCCTGGAGGACAGCTGTCCTGAAGGAGGACTCAGAGAAACAAGCCAAGCAGGAGACAAGTATCCTGTTGGGGGTCTGTAAGGGAGCTCTGGGAATGCAGGGATGCTGAGAATGGGCTTTGTTCAGCGGGGACCCCAGTGGGCGAAGAGAGTCAGAAGAGAATTTACAGAGAGCAGCAGCCAGGATGTCGGACCTGGTGAACTGTGGGTCTGGCTCTGTGCCAAGCACCTTGACACACACCACTGCATTTCATCTTCACAACCCTACGGGCCTGGCTTGTATCTGCAAATGAGGGCATTGGGCCTGGGAAGGGGACAGTCACTGCGCTGAGACCCTAGTGTCCCATGCACTATGCTGTGTATGGGATTCTCTCTGCCAACAGCCACTGTTAGAGATCGAATGCCTCCACTGGGCTCCTGTTGTCGCAACTACAGTACAGGGCCACTGTGGGCAGCGTGCTCAATGCTTCCCCGCACTTCAGTCTCTTCTGGGATGAAAGAGGGTGCTTGAAGTGAGCCTCAGGCCTTTCCCAGTGCCCTGCACGTGGAAGCCTCCCTGAGAAGGAAGCTCAGGGGACACGTGTCAAAAGTAGTTGCAGGGTGGGGATCCTGGTGTTCCAGTGACTTTGACACGGTCTGTCCCTTCTGTCTGTAGGAAAAGTGCATCAAGGTGCACTGCGGTGGTCCTGACTTTCGAAGGAACGGTCCCTCTCATGTTCTCAATTTCTTAGGACTATGAACCACCCCGGGCCCCTGATGGGCTCCATCCCTGGGGAAATCCCTGCATGAGAGAGACCACCAGACCTGACCAGATCATCTTTGGCTTAGCCTCCTGGTCACAGTGGGCCACCGAGGGCCAGTGCGCGTTATGGTGACCACGTTGGGCCTGAGGACTGTTCCTTACCTTCTCTGTGACTGCACGGGCACACTCGATGAGCTCCCTCTTGGTGTAGCTGTCTGTGGGGCACACCTGGAGGGCCCCCGCCTTCTGCACCAGGAAGATGCAGCCGTGGCCCAGGTCCTGCACGCGAGTGCGAATCTGGAAGCCGATCTGTGGAGGCAAGCCCAGGGTAGGGAAGGAGAGGCATGAAGGATTCTGCCATCGAGGGCTCCCCTACGTGGAAAATTTCTTCTATGTCCTATGGGAGCCTGGCTAGGAAAATTCCACTGCTGTTAGGAGTCTGTGCTTGGTGGAGTATGGAATTTGGTTGATTTTACTTCCCTTTTTAGAGCCTGTAAAATGCCCACAGTCCCCAGGAAGCAAGCCTATGTCCCTCATCCTAGCCTAATGCCCTTCTGATATTTGTTACCTTTTATGGCGTGTTGTTTACTTGTATCCCCAGCCACCTGCCAGAAATGTTACAAGAACACTAGGGCTAATTATTATTCATTTATGCATTTATTGAGCTCCTACTGTGTGTCAGGGCCTCCCCTGAGCAGCGATTGCATTTACTTTCATTTATTCTGCACGGCAGCCCCAGAGAACCATTAGAAGTTCAAAATATATAGCATTGGTAAGAAGCATAAAGCATTCAGGTTCTTGCAAAGTTGGTACATTTACAAGCAGAGCACCCCCTTCCCTCAACTGTGTCCCATGGTAAGAGCCAACATGCCGGGCCCAGGCTTCCTTTCTCTACGGCCAGGTTGTCGTTTCCTTAAAAAGGTACATTTTTAGAGCTAAAGCCTCAGCAGGCACACATTCTTTCAATGACCCCTGAGTTCTGTGATTATAAAAGGTACTTTGCCTAAAAGAACCCAAATGAGCTCCACGATAGATAGGCAGTCTCTTTCAGGAGTAATAAATTCCACCTCCTGAAGTTTGCATTCCTCTGGCTGTTTCGTGTCAATTTTCATTTTAGTCTGATCAATATAGCTGCCGTAAATAAGCTGCCCTCCAGCCCAGGTAAGCAACTAAAAGCAAAACACCTTAAGCTTTAGTTAGTAAGTGTTATTTCCAGGACTCCACGACTGCAAGAAGTGGTGGCTTCTCCTTCCAGCATCTACCAAGAAGAGCTAACAAGATCTCAGGTATCTTGAGTAAAAGCTGGGAGATCTGGACCACCAGGGTGCTATCTTCCAGCATTGTCCTACTGGAGTTCAAGGTGGTGGTGGGGGGGGATTGGGGTAGCAAAGGGGATTGCAAATGTTAACCCTATTATGGAAACACATCCTGCTTTTAGGGGAAAAAAGGTATTCCTCTTATCCTCTTAAGGCCCAAAGGATATTTAAAATCCATTTAATAGGGGCGCCCGGGTGGCTGAGTGGGTTAAGCATCTGCCTTTAGCTCAGGTCATGATCCCAGGTCCTGGGATGGAGTCCCAGCCTGCTTCTCCCTCTCCCTCTGCTTGCTGCTCCCCCTACTTGTGCTCTCCGCCTCTCTCTGTCAAATAAATAAAATCTTTTAAAAAATCCATTTAGTAGAAAAGTCTCCTGATCCAGAAGGGGGAGCTTTGGCTCTTTTGGGGTCTGCCAAAGCTTCACCATCAGGGAGGGCTGCCTGCGGACCATCTTCAGGTGGGAGACAACACGAGGAAAACATACAAGCTGGCAGCTCTGCAAACAGGTCCACCACTGAACAGGGGAGAGGTACTCCTGTTCAGTCCCAAGGAAACCCCCAAAATGCAGCGGTTCGCTGGGCACGTCTGCTGGTTTAAACACAACGCCTGGCTGAGGCAGGGGGCTGCCCCACGAGAGCTGAAAACTCCTCCTGGCCCTTGAGCCTTTTCTGATCCATGTATTGAACCCTTCACAATACAAGGTCAGAGCTAATCCGTACACAAGAGCTCCGTGACCACAGGTCTCCAAGTGACAGGCACTGCTAGGGGAGCCAGGCAGGGGGCAAATGGTGGAAGAAACAGAATTTCAAAATAAAGCTGACCTTACTAGTTCAAGCTCTTGTTGACAGACGAAGAGACTGCGCAAGCTCAGAGAGGTGATGTGAGTGGCCCAAGATCACACAGCCAGTGTCTGGCAAAGCCAGATGAGAATCCAGGTCGCTCTACCAGGCACGCCACTCTTTACTAAAGTCGTTGTTTTCCTCACTTAGCATGGGTACCATCCCTGCACAGCCCCCCACCCCCGATCTTTCCTAGAAACTCAACATGTAAAATTGACATAATGTGTTTTTAGTATACCCTTCCTTTTTGAGTTAAAATTTATGTCCTTGACTCAATAAAAATCAACAATGTGACTAGTGAATCAAAGTTTAAAAGTCGGATTCTGGGGGCGCCTGGGTGGCTCAGTGGGTTAAGCCTCTGCCTTTGGCTCAGGTCATGATCTCAGGGTCCTGGGACTGAGTCCCGCATCGGGCTCTCTGCTCAGTGGGGAGACTGCATCCTCCTCTCTCTCAGACTGCCTCTCTGCCTGCTTGTGATCTCTTGTCTGTAAAATAAATAAAATCTTTAAAAAATAAAAACAAAAATAAAAAATTAATTAAAAAGTCGGATTCTGAAGCCTGATACAGCCTCAGCCACCAACTCATTTCTGTATTTTGCTTGGGCTGCGGTGTTGAGAAAATCCTGTTGTGTGCGCACAGGTTTTCCCAGAGCCCCCAAACCTCAGCAGGGAAAAGCTACATCAGCCTGAGGTCTGCACAAAACCACACAGCGGGCCACGGTACGGCGCCGGCGGCCCCCCAAGGGTTACCTCATGGTCCAGCCCAGAGTTTATTCAAAAACACACACAGGGGGCGCCTGGGTGGCTCAGTGGGTTAAAGCCTCTGCCTTCAGCTCAGGTTATGATACCAAGGTCCGGGGATCGAGCCCCGCATCGGGTTCTCTGCTCAGCAGGGAGCCTGCTTCCCTTCCTCTCTCTCTGCCTGCCTCTCTGCCTACTTGTGATCTCTGTCTGTCAAATAAAAACAAAACCAAAAACAAAAAAACACATTTTTTTCCTAAGAGTTTTAAAAATCGTTCAGTTAGGTTTAAAAAGTGAACCTTGAGTCAAAGGTACAGAACGTGCACGGCGCCTCCCTGGGTGGGAAGCCCCAGTGTGAGGAAGGACCTGTCTCGGAAAGAACATTCTCTGGCCCACTTCTGTTCCCTGCTCGGAGCCACACCTGAGCATCCTATCCACCCAGTGGTGGGCACTTGGGTGAACACAGACCTCTTAAGTCACTTCCAAGTGGCCCTGGAGGGGGGAGGGTGAAGGGACCTTCTCCTCCACAGTCTCAGGCCTGGAACCTATGGGCAGACATGACACATCATCAATGACTCTCTCAGGTTCCCTCAGTGCTCTCGCGAGAGGCCTTGCCATGGAAAACACCTCAGTGTCCTGATGCTCAGCCCCTCCCTTGGAGGGGACACCAGGCATGTAGCACAGGATTCCGCAAGTACACTGCAGAGCTGGGACAGTGGTCTTTTGGAGGGAGAGTCCAGGTAGGAAGCACGGCCAAAGACTAGCACCAGAAGGCAGAAGGATAAGCCTAAGATAAGGCAACAGTTGTACAAAGCCATTGGCCAACCCAGGGCTTAGTCCTGGCGAGAGGTCTGTGCCAGGGCACATGATTACCTTCTGGGTGCCTGAAGGCCTCCTTGAGGTTTGGCCACGCAATCCTCCTGTATGCTTCGCTGCGCAGTCCTATTCAGACAGCACGCAGGAGGCTGAGTCTCGTGGGGGACAGGCTGAAACAGGCTTCACTTATTTTCTCAGACTAAGAGGGCTGAATGCAACAGGAAGGGAAGGGATCTCAGGACACCAGCCCCACATCTGCCCTCAGCCCTTCACCCAGGAGGGCAGCAGCACGGGCAGCAGAAAGGTCCAGGGGCTCCACTTCTGGCCCAGCCTTCCTGGCCTCTAACACCCTGGCCGAGCTGGGCTAACCTCCTGGGCCTTTGTTCCCTCACCTGTGAAATAGGACGGAACCTGCCCTACTACCCATGGCTGATGGACCAAATGAAAGGTGTGTGTGAACACATCTCAAAGTAGAAAATACCACACGAATGCTGTGACAGGAGGTAGCTTGGTGAGGCAGAAGCAGCAAAGGCTATGATGCCCTGGGTGTGAATCCTGACCTTGCCATGTTTACTTCTTACTTGAAACTTTACTTATTCCAAACTCAAGTGGTTTCCGTACTGACTCTCATAGCTGCGTGCTCTTGGACCATTTAACTAAGCTCCCTGAGCCTCAGTTTGCTAACCCGTGAAACGGGGGAAGAACGAAGGATTGTGTAGTTCAGAAGGTACAAGGGACAGCCCCCAGCAGGGATCTGATTCGTGGTGTGGACTTGATGAACATCTCTCCGATTATTCTTTTCCACGGGTACGTGGGACAGCTGGGACAGGCACTTAAAGGGGACAAAAGAAGCAACATACTCTACTGCAATCTCCCAGAACATTCTGTACTGCTTCAAGAACATCTGAGAGAGGGAATGCATTTTTAAGATTGTATTTAAAAAGATAAGGGTTTAAAAAATGCTAACTTCTCAAAGTAACACTAAATTTCTCAGCAAATCTGACCAGCCCCCAGGGCAATCTGACTTACCACCAACCAGTGTGTATTATAAAGGAATGTGGCTCAGACATTCGACTTGGGGTTTTAAACTGGCAACTGCAGTAAAGCGTGACTCGAACGTCAAGAAAAACCCTCAATTCCCTTCTTGCCCAAATGGGCATCTTCTCCTGGTTTTACATCCTGGGGGGAATTGGAAGTCTGGCCTTTGTGAAGTTTTGTATCAAGTTTCAGGTGGAGGGGGTCTCAGAAATACTGATCATCTTCTTTACTGCCTAAAACTAAACAAAATGTACACATTTGTCTCAGGCTTTCAAAACAATCACATCTGAAACCAGGTCAAATATCATTGGCCTGGGAGAGTTTGTGAACACTGAAAGGCAACTGCAGATGTTAGCTGGCGGACTTTAGAGTTTCTCCTTAAAAAGAAAAAAAAAAAAAATGGAAGGGCAAGAATCACAAGCATAGAACAGAAACAGGGCATCACTTTCCACCTACAAAAAGTGTGTCTCGGAGCGGAAAGTTTTTAAGAATTCTCATGTAGATTACCCATCTCATGTTTGGGAAAAGGCTGCGAATCTTGCCATAGGCTCTCGACAAACGTTCCTGCCAGCTTTGAAGACACATAGTATTACACGTGCTCACAGCAGAGTTCCCTCGGAGACAAAGCTGTAGTCACTATATCTTTTCCCCCAGCACTGGTGGCTCACAGGATCTCCCTTTTCAAGAGAACAGAGATCTTGGGGAAGTTGCCTGAGGGTTTTGACTTTCCTCAAGAAAGTCATTTTCACAGTGGTGTTAGTGGGAGTTTGAGTTTTCCCTGGAAAAAACAGCAGATAAAGCTCCTGCTTGGTGTTCAAAGGGGAGGCGTCGGGCTTCTCCTGTAATTGCCACATTCTGGAAAAGACCAAAATGCTGGCTCGGCACCACAGCCAGCAGGACCGTGAGGGAGCAACTTCTTCTTTCCTTGTCCTGGATAGAAATACTTTCCCATGCTGTGAGGTGGGGCCCCCTTGGGAGAGAAAACTAATTCCACAGTCTTGGAATAAAAAAACAACATTGCCTTAGGGATCCCCCCGACCTTCTCAGTTTTCCCCTAAATATCTGTCTGGCAAATGCACACAAAGAATTTTCCTTAGCAAGCCACTGGTAATTGTATATTCTCTCTGCCCCTTTTGGCTCCAGGTCACACTGCTCTTGGGTCTGGAATGTAAAATATAACTCAAGACGCATGGGTGTAAAGGGAGAACCTTAATGAAAACGTCAGCTGCTACAAATGTGGGGCCAGGGACTAAAGTAATTTCATGTGGGGCTTTCAGTGATACCTTTCCTTTTCTGGCTGCTCTGACGTTATTTTGTATTTTGCTTCATGGTCTGGGTTATAGGAAGAAAATCTGCCTGTTTCACATGTGGGCTGGGGAGCTCTGAAGAACTTAGACGTGGAAAGGTCTGCACAGATCATGGGCTCTTTACGCAGTAACTCAGGCCGCAGGTCAACATCGGAACCGACCAGACAGATCTAGATTCCATTTTTAAAAGATTTCTGGAAACAGAGATCCAAACCCTCCCCACAGCCTCTTTGTTTTTTGAGTCCTGCAAAGCCTAACACTTTTTCCTTTTGTCCAGATTGTTCCTTCCTATGATGTAAGTTCCCTTAGGCTTGTTTAGGAAATCCAATCTTCCACAGAATCCTGATTGGGGCCGGGGGAGGGGGGGTGGTTTCTGGTGACTTTTCTTTCTGGGTAGTGACTTCATAGACTCGTTACAAACAGAATTATTCATGCTGCAGCCTAAACACTCAACCATACTAAAATCTTAAAGTGCAGGCACTGTTAGAAACCTCCTTCATCCCATGCTAGATATGTATGTATGAATGTGCATACATACGAGACTCCTGTTCACATGCGTTGTTATGACGTGTTAGCAAGGAATTTCACTTTGGATCATTTCTGCATCATCTCTGGGAGTCTTTGTGAAGACATGCTTAGAATGGACTCCAGGCAAACCAGCACTAAGTGGCCTGGGGACATGGATTGTCACTGCAGGAAGGGAAGATCGGTCACAGCTGCCCGCCCTGAGAGCCCGCTTCCCTTAGGAATATCATCAACGGGGTTTGTGTTCAATACAATGTCACAGAATGTAGTTACCTTCATCTTCCCAGCATCCCTGCAATGTACGCCACTATTCTTTACCGCAGACTGAGCTCTGTGTCTCTGAGGAGCCATGTGATAGCTGGGCAAGGCACACCTCCTCTCTGCTATTGCTGGCAGGGGTGCGGTCGGGTGTGCGCCGCTCCAGCCGGCCTGTTTGCTTCCCAGGGGACCCCGTGGTTACTTGGGCATATTAGACAGGAAAGGGGGCTCTTAGAAAGTGGCCTCTGGGACCAAACTTTGGCCAGACTAAGGCTCCTATGGGTATAGGCATTCTAAGGCAAAGTCTGTGTTCAGCCTCTAGGGAAAGGGAAGTTTAGGGTTTAGGGAAGGCAGGTAGGTAATGAAGAGGGGTTCATATGAGATACGGGGGATGGTTCATAGAAAGTCACCAACAGCTGGGCAAGACTTTGTGTCACAAAAGTAGGCTAGCCAGCCCTTTCTCAGACCGGGACGGTTAACTCCCACACTCGGCTCTTCCAATACTGCTGTGAGCCTTTGGGAAACAGGAAAATCACTGAGGAGGATGTCCTAACCAAGAGGAAGATGGTAGCTTGTGTTCTGTTTTGGGAGTAGGTGACAGGCCAGGAGACAGGGGACCTGGCCAGACACTCCCAACAGAGGGCACCTGTCTGAAAACCCACTTCCCCAGGTGGACCCAGCTCTCCGCCTGCTGGCCTCTGAGCACAGCCTGGGCTAGTGGGTCTGAAGCTGGGGGACGGGTGGGAGAGTGGTGGGAACTGAGCCTAGTTTTGGCTACCAGGCTGGAATCTTCTAGAGTCGAGCTGAGCTAGCCAGAATCCCCCGGGAGTGGGTACCCATGTGCATGTGCTTCTTAAAACAGGGGCTTATGGTGGCAGACCTCCTCTGGCTCCGCCGTGGCTGCTGCCATCTGGCCCTGGAGAGCCAGGTGCCCATAGTCACTGGTCATTTGTGAAGCCAGTCCTCCCAACTCTTCCGGGTTAGTAACCGACTTAGTCATCTGGAAAAAGAAAACAAGCAAGACACAAACACACACATACACACACACACACACACACACACACACACACGGAAAAAAGCATGAGAACCATGTGTTAATTCCACTGGAAGCCAAAGGGTTTCATTCACTTTTAAGCTCTGGACTTGCATTTGGGGCTGGAGAGGGGAATTCAAGCAAAGCCCATGCTGCGACGTGCACAACAGGCTGGGGGCCCCTCTCAGGCCAGCAGGTCCTGGTGGGGCCAGCGGGAGACATGCTAGGCTCAGGCTGGGCAGGCCCTCACAGTCCACACTGGGAGGTGAGCACGGCAGCCCCCACCGGCCTGGCCCTGCGGGTCACCATGAGACTTCCCTTGGGGAATACAGGGGGTATGAGCCCCAGGCAGTGCCCATCCCTGGTCACATTCTGCAGCAGAGACCTGACCTGGTCTCTGGGAACCCAGAAACAGGTCCCACCCTGGCAAGAGGATGTGAGGATAGCAGGGCTGTCAGGGAAACCATGATTGAGAAGTGACAGATGAGTCTCTGGGAGGAAGATATTTCAAGAGAATACAGCTTTATAAGCAATTTGTGCCAAAGGAGGACAAGGGTTCAGCCACAGATTTGGTTAAGTGTCCACTGCAGCCTCAACGGCTGAGCTATGCCTCCTCCTCATTAGGATTTCATATTCTGCTTCATAGAAAAACTTACCTAAAAATTTATCCTACCTAACAAACTCGTTTCAAGACCTTCTTTTTCCTCTGACAAAATGCCTCTTAGTGCTCTGAACAGCAGTTTTAACTGCCGCCCAGAAAGGGGTCCTTTTCTTTCCTAAGAGGATTCCCTCCTGCTGCACCTCTTCTTTCTCTCTCGGTGGCCACAGAAGGGCTTAAGAGGGCACCTGGGTGGCTCAGTTGTTAAGCATCTGCCTTTGGCTCAGGTCATGATCCCAGGGTTCTGGGATCGAGCCCCTCATAGGACTCCCTGCTCCGCGGGAAGCCTGCTTCTCCGTCTCCCACTCCCCTGGCTTGTGTTCCTGCTCTTGCTATCTCTCTCTCTTTGTCAAATAGACAAAAAAAAATCTTTTAAAAAATTTAAACAAAATGAAGAGCTTAAAAATAAGTGTTTTGAATGGCCCATTGCTGCCCATTAACCCTGCTAAGGGGAAGGGTTAGCTATCTAAGGCATGTTTGCCAGGAAATGTCACTGGCTGGCAGGTGTAGGTGTGGGTTTCTTGGGAACCCCAAGAGAGGGAGGCTGTACCTTCAGCTGCTTCCTTTGAGTCCTGCCACGCAGACCACAGCAATTCTGGAGCAGCCCAACGTGGTAAAGCACGGCCCTTGCCCACTCAGGGTCCAGGCTGGCTAACCTAGCAGCGGCCACGCAGCCCTCAGCTGGGCTCCTGAAGGAAATGGACATCTGGGCCTGAGATGGGCCTGCTGAGAACCTAGCCCAGGAGACGTTCCAGAAACACGAGGAGGCCACTCCAAAGATTTTTGCCTCGGGCTGCGCTGTGCTCCCTCCTCAGAGGACCAGGCACCACTGGGCTGTCTCATCTGACCCGTGCCCCGCCCCAGAGCCCCCCTCTCACCTCCCCAGCAGCGCCAGCAGCGCCAGCTCTTTTGGTCCCGAGATGGGTACTGCTCCTATTCCCCTTCCTGGCCCATGTCCTGTTAAGCAACAGTGAACCTGGCACAATCACAGGGTTTCTAAGAAGGAGGAGCAGCGGCCATGGAAGGCTTTGTGGTCCAAGCTCAACCTCTAGTGGACACACGACTACATGACAAAATCATCCCGAGGGGCTGGCCTGGTGGGGGGAGGCGCCATGGCTCCGTCTGGTCCCTCCAGCCAGGAGGCTGCTTTGTGTCTCTACTCAGCCTCACACGGCAGCAGCAGAGAGACATGGTCCCAAATTTTATTCCGTGACATCTGAGCCTTCAAAGGGTGAAGAGGAACTTTCTTACTACGCACCCCTGTTTATTCTTCGAGGACACCACTGGTTGTCTTTTGTACAACTTTTTAACCTATCAAGATAGCATTCTCCGTTCTTTATGCTATTTTTATCTAAAGAGGCATATAATACAGTTCCGATGGCAATACATTTTTGCAAAAATCAAAAAAAAAAGAAAAAGAAAATTACCTCCAAAGGTCACATACCTTCTGTTGTCAGGGAAATTGTCTTTATATAACCATGTTGTTTCACTTTGCCTGAAAGACTGGCATATCTTTCTGTCCAAGGACTATACCTTGATTCCATTAGACAACCTCTATTCCATCCTACATGTCTTCTCTTGTATGTAACTTTATATACACAGCTTAAGACCTTTGCGAGGTGAATAGGATTTTTTTTCCTTCCCCTTATCTCTAACCTTCTTCTCATTTTCTCTTCCTCCTTTGTTCCCTTGTCCCTTGCCCAAGTATCTGTAATTCCCTCTTGCAGCTTTTCCAGGAAATGAGAGCTCCAGCAGATGGGGATGTCTAGACCACAGGCAGCCAGAGAGACCACAGATAAAGGACAGAGCAGGGGCCCAGAAGGAACTAGAAACAAGGGGTAGTCTCTGTCCAACAGAGACCCTGATTTGAAGACTCAGTGGTGGTAGTGGTGAACACCAGGGCAACCGACAGTGGGTGGGGCAGCTCTTTTCCTCTTACCATTTCCTGAGCTGTCACCGCAATGGCTTTGGAATATTTAACCACAGTCGTCTGATAGTCGACGAATGTTCCCTTTGGTTCTGGAGGAGTGCCTTCATCCAGCTACAGAGGAGAGGAAAAAAAACCCACATGTCAGGAGAGGACAGTTGAAGTATAGGCTGTATTTATTGGGGATTTTGAAAAATGGAGATGCCCACAGAATTTCTTTGGCTAAGAGTCAACAGCATCCCCCAGCTTTGGTGATAAGGACTTTAACAGAGGTACAAAGACAGCACTTGGGGTACACAGGCAAGGGGGCCCTAAGCCTTGTCTGAGAGGAGATTGAGAGCATTCCCAAGGAACATTTCTGCCAAATCTTACCAGGAGAAGAGTCTGCTACATATAAAAGGTAGGGAAGGGATCCTAAGAAGTAGATTAGAGTTCAAGCATATGGTGGTAGGCATAAGCCAGACACTTTTAGGGGAGCAGAGAAAGGCAGAAGATGAACTGGGAGAGGAGGCAGAATGTACACTGTGAAGGGCTTCCCTAGGAATGGTGTAGTCCATAGAGGTCTATGCCCTGGAACCCTCCTTCTGATTTAAGCTGGGGAAGACAAGGGATTGGAAGCACTAGTTCCTCATCTGACTTTGAGAACAATATGAATTGAGAGATGGGAGAGATCGCTGTAGTGGGAAGAGCCGGGACAAGTGGGACAATGACTCTGTCCCTCGAAAGGTTGGAGACATATTGGTTCAGAAGTCTTGTATTGGAGACCCAGTTCCAGGGCTTATGAATGGGCCCCAAGCTCGTTGCTTAAATTCTGAGGCTCAGGTCCTTCAGGAGAAACTTCCTAGCATCGGAAGTTTGTAGTACACATCAACTGAGAGCATACCCAGCCAAGAGCTACATGAAGGAAGAGGAGATGATGACCAGGTTGATGACAAAGATGATGATAATGTCAATGATGACCACGATGAAGAAAAAGGCAACATCTTTACCATCATCTTCATCACTACCGTCACCATTGACTGCTGAATGGTATTCCAGGTGAGGAGCCAAAATAAGGAGACATGAACACAGGAAGAGTGAGTGCGGTGGACAGAAGTGGGGGCCGTTGAGAGCATTGAGGATGAAGCTGAGCTGTCTGATGAAGAACCTCGAAATCATGAGGAAAATGGTGGGATCTGGGGTACACAATGACATCTTTGAGAAGACCTTCCTGGCAACTCTCTGCCATACAGTTCGCAGTCGGGGCAGAGACTAGGGGCCAAGAGGGCACTTAGGAAACATTAGATGGAGTCTTCAATAAGAACTCAAGGTCGCAAGCAGGCACTAACTAAGACATGAACTGAAAGAACGGCTTCCTTCTGCCCATGTGTGATGTGGCCGCATGGTTCTGGAAGCATTTCCACCAAAGCATCAACATGGACTCCAGGCTGGATTTTTCTGGGATTCTTTATAAGGAATAAGCTGCTGCCAATGATCTCGGTCACACTATGGGGGCCCTGCTGATCAAATGAGGACTGAGTTGTGGACTCAATCACTCAGTATAAACTGACTGGGCATCTTCTATGTGTCCAGCAATGTGCTGGGAGACTCTGTATGAGCCACAGCCTAAGAGCAGACACACCAGGAGCTGGAGCTGGAGGGAAGCTTAGAACACAACCTGCCAGTCCAAAGACAATGAGAAAGGGAAGAACAAAGTGATCATTTTTTTTAAAAATTTCACATTTATTTAGTTAAAATAACTCTCCTTTGTTCTGAGATTATAGCCTTCCTACTTTTTTTGAGGGTGATGTTAACATGACCTTTCCGTTATGAAACAGTAGTGATGCAGAGAGTGGGCTTTTTGTCTCTTTAACCCCCTCCTCTGGTCAGAAAGAAGAAAAAACTATCACCACCATCAACATGCAACAACCCAAACAAAGAAGCAAACAAAGAAAAGGTAGTGGGTCACAAAAATTCTAAGACTGAGAACCACTGACCTCACTCAGTAGGGAAACCAAGGTTCAGAGAGCTTGAGTCATTTGTCCAAGACCACCCAGAAATCCAATTACTACATGTTAACCTATCAATTCCCAAACCTTCTGATACTTAGACATAGAGAATTCCAGGATGAACCTCCATGGAAGAAGCACCAAAAGGGGCACAAATTACATCCAAGTTACACTCAACGTTGGGTACACTCATTTTTTCTGCCAGTCACTTGATGACAATGATGATGACAGTCTATCAGTGCTGTGACCAAATAACCAAAACTCAGAAAACGCCCTATTTCTAACACTTTACTGCCTATGGGCTCCAAGGCCCTGGAGTATCACTGAATACAAAGTGGGCAGCAATGGGCAGGCCGGGGTAGGCTCAACAGAGAATGCAGAAGAGGCACTGGGTAGAACCACGGCTATCAGGTCTGGGTAGAAGGAGTTGGGGGTACCAATAAACCCTGACTGTATACTCTGCAGAATGGCAGAAAGAACCCCTTTGTTCTGGCCTCTGTGGATCCTGTCACTAGAAGTTCCTAATTATGCTATCAGGTAATGCCAGACTTCTCCCAGCCCTTCCAAAAGAGTGGGGAGTGTCCTGGGCTGAGTGAGAGAGTAGCTATCCCACCACTGATATCAGACAGTACAAGTGCTGCTTCCTTTACTGAAAATCCATCTTGGTATGCAAGGCTCAATAGCTATCGAAAAAGACTTCAAGAATCTGACTTCCACATTCCAGAGATTTTGGAACTCTTACCTATCATTAGAGTCATTTGGAAAAGTACCTTCTCCTAGGGAGAAAAAAGTCACCTGAATTTCTAATTTGTATTGAGAAAACTTGAGCTCCATTATTTAATATCCTTCATGGAAACATGGCTTACTTTCTTTTTTTTTTCTTTTAAAGATTTTATTTACCTATTTGACAGAAAGAGAGAGCACAAGCAGGGGAGCGGGAGGCAGAGGGAAAAGCAGGATCCCTGCTGAGTGCTGAGCCCGATGCAGGACTCGATCCTAGGACCCCGGGATCATGACCTGAGCTGAAAGCAGATGCTTAACCAACTAAGCCACTCTGGGGCCCTGAAACATGGCTTACTTTCAAAGCTCGGGTGTTCTGATGTCCTAAAAACCAAACACAACCACTGAGATTTCCCCAAAAGCTTTAGAAAGAGGGGAATTTTGCTCATTTTCTGCCAAACTGCCCATATTTGAGGAACGAGAAGCCCACAGCAAAAATTACCAGAGTGATCTGATGAGGCCCGTCCGGGGTGTCTAAAGGAGTCCTGGCATCCCCGCCTGGCTCATGACTCTCTCGGTCTGCTAATGACTGCGTAATGAATGCTTAAGGGGAATTATCCTAATTATAGTTTCAGGCTATCACCTCTTTATGGAGAAACCAACCAACCAATCTTCTCTAAATTAGCAATTAAAGACCACTTATTATCCTGAAAAACCATAATAATGTATTCACAATCTGACAATGGACATTTCAAAACAGGGACAAAATCTAAAATTCTTGGCGGTGCTATCACAGAATGGAAATGAGATGTTGCTGAACAATTGTTAATTTTAATGACTATCAAACTAACAGGACTAGTGAAGGATTCCTTGAGGAAAGAGCAGGAGATACTCTCCCGTCACAGTCCCTACTCATCCAGCTCAACCAACAAGGGGTCACTAGAGGATTAATGACTCTCACGTTGTCTTCCGTGCCCACTGTCTGCAAGAGTTCACTATGGGCTTTCACACATACTACTTAAGTGGTGTCTGCATCTGGCTACCAAAACCATGGGGGGGGGATTTAAAAGATTCAGAGATTCCTGGGGTGCCTGGGTGGCTCAGTCCATTAAGGATCTGCCTTTGGCTCAGGTCATGATCCCAAGGTCCTGGGATCGGGTCCTGCACTGGGCTCCCTGCTCAGTGGGGAGCCTGCTTCTCCCTCTTCCTCTACCTGCCGCTCCCCCTGCCTGTGTTCTCTCTGTCAAATAAATAAATAAAATCTTAAAAAAAAAAAAAATCCAGAGATTCCTTGGCTCAAGTCCACAGAGATTTCAATTGAATAGGGCTGGGGTAGGGCCTACGAATGTGCTCCCCATGAGTTCAAAGGAGCCACTCTGAAGACCAGACCTTGGGAATCCCTTCATTATTTCACTTTGGACTTTGTTCCCAATGACTACTCTAGGAGGTAAACAGGGGAGGTAAATACCTATTTCCATTTTGTAAGTGAAGGAACCAATGATACCTTCTCCATCGCCATTATTTTTCCCTGTGTAAAACCAGAAGACAGGGTGAGACTGGCTTCCAAAGTAATGAATGAATAACCAAGAATGAATACCATGTTGGACAGAGGATAGGATGTGTGTACGCTGATTGAAACCCTCAGGAAAAGAGGACGGTCACTGGTATCCGCTTTAACTGGCTGCTCCTTAGAGAAAAGCACTTAGGGACCACGTCTGAGGGAAACTGAGGAGGAACTGGGGTCAAGGGATAAAGGTGAGCATCTGGGAGCCCAGGTCTACCTTGCTCATGGCCTCTGCAATGGCGTCCACCATGCCTCCCACCAGCCCCACTTCACTGGCGGCTTCATTCAGTGTCACCATGATGTCATCGACGGCCTCCTTCATGAGCTGAGCGGCCTCTGTGATGGCATCATGGGTGTGCTGGGCCTGAGAAGGGAAAGCAGAAAGAGGACTGTGAAAAGTTTCCATAAGCAGAGGAAAATGGTGCTCAGTCTCCTCAGAAATCACTTCACTTCTTTTAGGTATAACCTTAAAGAAAGCACAACACAAAACAAAACCCTTATGGAACACAACAGGGATTCTGGATTTTTCCTTTTCTTTCTGTGGGTACATTTGTTTGCAAAATCACTACAAATCAGAAAGAGAAGTAGAAAAGGATGTCTTTTTATAATCAAAAGGAAAAACAAAATTGCAATATCTAACAGCATCCTATGACAGGACCAGTTTTTTTTTTTTTTAAGATTTTATTTATTTATTTGTCAGAGAGAGAGAGAGAGCAAGAGCGAGCACAGGCAGAGTCAGAGGGAGAAGCAGGCTCCCTGCAGAGCAAGGAGCCCGATGTGGGACTCGATCCCAGGACGCTGGGATCATGACCTGAGCCGAAGGCAGCTGCTTAACCAACTGAGCCACCCAGGCATCCCTGACAGGACCAGTTTTATGTTAATCTGTCTAGGATGATAGAAAGAGAATGCCACTGATTCCCAATGATGCACGCTTCCCGGTTTAATTAAGAAAAAACCAAAACCTAATATAAGGGAAAGAACATGTTCACAACAAATGCACTTCTCTTTCAAGCTGCACAACACTCTAGAATTCCCTTCCTGCAAATAAGGTTGGATTGTGGCAATGTAGTGACATAGAGGAGAAATCCATCTGTGGAAAGACGAAGAGCCTTTGGAATTATGTCAGAAATTACACTGCCACGAGCCTAGAGGGACGAGAGAGCAAAGTTCTCCAGGGACTGACATTCTGCAGGCAAAGTCTTGAGTGCTCCCAAGTTCCCTCTGACTGTAACTCAGAGATGCTCCTACACCTGCCAGAGTTTCGCAAGCGCATCACGCACCGAGGAGACACCAGGTAAATGAGTGGATGAAAGATGAAACAACGGTGGTTCCAGGCTCCTGAAAAACACCTCCAATGGGAGGCAGAAGGAGCCTAGGTCCTGCCATCAGAAAAACTGGGTTCTAGCTCTGGATCCACCTCTTACTAGCTAAGCGGTCCTAGGCGTGGCTTCCTCAGCACAATGGGAATAATTGGAACAACACTATGCAGAATTCCAATGAGATGATATGGATACCTGCAGCATATATTTATAATAAGGGCAGTCTAGGGGTGCCTGGGTGGCTCCGTCGGTTAAGTGTCTGCTTTTGGCTGAGGTCATGATCTCAGGGTCTTGGGATTGAGCCCCACATCGGGCTCCCTCCTCAGTGGGGAGTCTGTTTCTCCCTCTGCCGCTGTTTCTCTCCATGCTCGTGCACATACTTTTTCTCTCTCTCAAATAAATAAATAAATAAATAAATAAAATCTTGCGGGGAGGAAAGGAACAGCCAAGTAGCAGGCGCCTGACTTCATGTCAGGTAGTCAGCATCAGAATCGGCCCCCACACAGTGGCCACGGCTGCCCTGACACACCTCAGGGGGAGACGCCCCTTCCAAAGGCCCAAGAAACTGCACCTTCCCTCTGGTGATGAGAAGCTAAGGAGGTCAGGGAGGGAAGGTAAATGTAACTCTTTTGACTGGCTAACTGAAAGAGAGGACTTCTTTTTTTTTAATATATATTTAAAAAAATTTTTTTATAAACATGTAATGTTTATAGCCCCAGGGGTACAGGTGTGTGAATCGTCAGGCTTACACACTTCACAGCACTCACCATAGCACATACTCTCCCCAATGTCCACAACCCAGCCACCCTCTCCCTACCCCCACTTCCCCCTGGCCACCCTCAGTTTGTTTTGTGAGATTAAGAGTTTCTTATGGCTTGTCTCCCTCCCCATCCCAGCTTGTTTCATTTATTGAAAGAGAGGACTTCTAAGAGAGGCTGTGTGAGCCACAGGAACTGGCTCAGTGTGTGGAACGGAAAAGCCAAGGGAATCCAGGTCTTCTAAAATGACACGTGACAAGATGTGAAGTATGTGGACCATGGATGGTGACCTCAAGACACCAACAAAGTGTCGGGATGCAAATGCTAATTATTGACCATTAGGGCTAAAATTAACTCAGAAGTTAACAGGAACAAAGAGCCTTGAGGAACAAAGATCCCTTGATTCTTCCCACCTCAGATGGGGAGTCGCTCTCAGGACTTCTTCCCTCCACCGGCTTCCAGCCTTCTCATGGCTCCATCCTCTCCCCCTCGGCCAGTAGCCTGTAGCAGCTGGTTCTATTGTGTTCGCCTCCTCCCTTTGCCCCATGCAAATCCTAGTCCTCTTTCAGCCTAAATACAGCCTCTTCCAGCAGCCCTCCTTGGATGGCTCTCTTCTCATGCTCTCACTGGCTTTCCTTTGGATTTCTGCAGCCCTGAGAAGCAACTCTGGAGCCAGAGAGGTGAAGGCTTTAGAAAAAAGGATATGGGGAATTGAGGCTCAATACTGCAACACGACACGGCTTCTGCTCAGCTCTCTCTCAGGATATGAGCCTGTAAAGGCCTCGGCCTCTGTGTAAGGAGGCTGTGTGCTGGGCAGACTGCACAGTGAGACCGCACAGAGGTACAAAGGGCAGCCCACGGAGCCCCAGCCCCTGAGTATCTCTGTGATTTCAGCTCAAGCACCAGACCTCCGAGCAACGAACTGGCCCTCAGGTCACTCAAGCCCCAGCCGCCACCTGGTGGCAGTGGGAGGAGGTACTCTGAGTGAGAACCGGCTTGCTGAGCTCCGTAGAGCTGCAGACCCACCAGAGATCACTCTCAGATGGTACTGTTTTAAGTAACTAAGTTTTAGAATGGCTTGTTTGCAGCAACAGCTAGCTGCGACAGCCCCTGAGAAGGCCCCAAAGCCAGCTTTGGGGTCAGAGAGGTGTCTGGGTTGAAGCGGAGACCAGTATCCAGCAGAGTTGATGGGGTGAGGAGGAAAGGGAGAACACGCTTGGCAGAGGACACAGGCTGTACAAAGGTCCGGGGGCAGGAAGTATGTGGACTGTTAAGAGGAGCCGACCAGTGCACTGTATGGGAAGTGTCTAGCATGGTGCGTGCCACACGGCTCCTGCCCCCCTTCTCTCACTTCTCCACCAACCCAGCCCCCACCCCAACTAGACTGCGTGCTCCTTGCCAACAGTTGGCTCTCCTTCCCTCCAGAAGCACAGTGTTCATAGGAAATGAAGGGTTTGATCAAGTCACTGCGGGGAGTTGGGGCAAAGGTAAAGCGTGAGACATTCATTTTTACTTTACAGGTATTTCCTTTTTTTTTTTTTCCTTCTTTTTTACAAAGATAACCTTCACAGGGTGTTGGTGCACATTTCTCCTATGGAGAGGCTTGTTTAGAAATAAATGGAACCATCTGTTTCTGTGCTGCCTACCAGGCATGGATGGCAGAGCTGAGGCAGAGACCGGGCTCCTGGGCAGTCAGAACAGGCCCTGGCCCTCACTCCCTGCCCTCGAGCCCAGCCTGAGGGCCCAATGTGACTTTCAAACCAGTGGCAAAATCTCTGTTCTTGTATCTCCAGTCAGGTGTTTTAGCATCTGACAGACAGATGATGCTTCGTCCTAGGTGACAGGCAGGGCACTGGGAACAACAGCAAATACCAAAGCCTGGAACTGCAGGAAGAGCGGCCTGCTGCCACCACTCCTCAGGGACTCCTTGGTGCCAGGGACTGTGCTCATCCCCACTGTGCATGTCCCATTCACCCTCACAGCCCACTGCAAGGTGAGAGTCAGACAACGTCCCTGCCGGGGACCCCTCCGACGGTCGCCATCGGAAAATGGGAGCTTCAGCAAGAAAGCTTATGGATCTGGTGGCCAACCAAGGCCACCGACAGGTTGGCCATCTGCTGAAAGGATGCCACTGGTCAAAAGGAAGCTGAGCAGATGGCCAGATCAGGTCAAATTTCTCAGCGCTACTGGAAAAACAAACCTTAATCTAGGGAATATGCCATCTAGTTTTAGCCTCTCCCTGCTTTTAAACAAGGGGACGGCCCCCAAGTATCATGTGGCAAAGACAAGGGGCCTCAGGATTTGCTACCTCTCCCAAAGTTGGCCGGGCCACCCTTACTCAGCACTTGCCACCCGATGAGCCCAACCCTGGGACCTCACCCAGTGGGAAATGGTAAAACATGTGGCTGATTTTTGTTCTAGGCTCTTAGGAGGGAGCCTTCAAGGGCTTAGCATTTCCCAAGTGGTCAAGGACTGCTTCTGTGCTTCACAGTGGGCCCCGAGGACCTCACATTAGTTTAGGCTAAGAAGGGGACTCAGGGTGGCCTGTAGGCAGTTTCAGGATGGGAGCTGGCCACGCTGGAGAGCCCAACCATGCGATTAGGGGGCTGTGGCTTTGAGCAAAAGAGTATCAGCCTGACCTTGGGGGACAGGAGAGGGCTGCAGACTGAATCACTGGTCATCTGACTAGATTCATTCGATCCACCCTACAGGAGGAAATCCCAATAGAACTCTGGGCAGCAGAGCTGGAGTGAGCTTCCCCGGTTGATGAGGGGAGCACTAAGCTGAGAGCATGACTCACCCTTGGGACATGTTTAGGACGCCCCCAGACCTCACCTTCTGCATGGTTTGTAGCCTTTATAATAAAATGGTAGTAGTAAGTAGAGCAATTTCCTGAGTCCTGTGAATCATTCCAACAAATTATTGAACCTGAAGGGGTAGAGAGAATCCCCTGAATTTGGAGCCACCTGGTCAGAGTGAGGATGGCCTGGGAACCTGGGATCTTATGGCTGGTACCTGAACTTGGGTTGTGCCCTTAACCTGGGAAATCTGAACTGACACCAGGTAGTCACTGTCAGAATCACATGGGTTCAGGTGCTGCCCCCCACCCCCTACCCCGCCACGCAGTGGTTTTGAAAGGGAGACGCCCCTTCCAAAGGCACAAGAAATTGCCCCTTCCCTCCGATGGATGAGAAGGTTAGGAGGCCAGGGAGGGAAGGTAAATGTAACTCTTTTGACTGGCTAACTGAAAGAGAGGATTTCTAAGAGGAGGCTGTGTGAGCCCCAGGAACTGGCTCGGTGTGTGGAACGGAAAAGCCGAAGGAATCCAGAAGACATCTTCCATAGGGCCTCTGACGAGCTCTGCCTCTGTCAGACTGCGGATGGTTGTCTTGAGTATGTCAGGCTGCACAGAACTCTCTCTTAGGGATGTGAGGGAGGGAAGCTGGTAATTTAGGTTGATGGCTGATTTCATGGAATAGAGAAGGTAAAACGCAAAATGTGCAGATTGTTCACTTTGGATGACAGAAGTCTGAAAGGTGACATTTTCTGCCCGTGACCCTCTCAAGAGAGCACCTCATACAAATACGGATGAAAACAGTAAAACTGAAAGGTATGTATTTCTCTAAATCTCACTTGAAATCAGATCATCACGGGTGGCACGAAAATGTCAGGAATGCTGTAACGTTCACGTTCAAGCAGAGGGCACGTTTCTGGGCAGAAGCCGAGTGCATGTTTCTGAGCGCTGCTGGCCACGTGTCTGCTATCCCCCATGGCCTGAGGAAGGGACAAGAGGCAGGTTGTGGGGGCGGTGACAGTGAGTCACAAGACTGCTCTCTGAACTCCCTGGAAAATGTGAAGGACGCGTTCTCCACACTGGGGCATCTAAACCTACGAAAACACATCCTTGCCCTTGGCTGTCCCAGAAACAATTACCTTCCCATCTGCTCCTGTGAGGAGTTCTCTAGGCCTGCTCCCCATCGCTCCTCATATTTAAGTCACAGCCCTTAATGGGTCAGCTGAGAGGCTGTGAAGCCTCCTCCAATTACCCCGAGCCTTTCCCAGGGCCGCTTCCTCCAACTCCAAGGGCAAACCTCACCTCTACCACACAGCCGCGTCCAAATCACACACGCCGGCCACCTGAGCACACGGGTTCAGACACCCAAAGACCCGGTAGGTGCTCAATTAAGGCATCCTTAAAAGCCCACCAGCAATCTGGGAAGTGGACTCAGAGGGCTCAACAATGAGGTCATTATTTTAGATTCTGGAGGGGCTCCTTGTTACTGCTCCTCATGGCACAACACGGGAGAAAAATCAGACTCGCTTCTTTTTTGGAAACATGTCTGAAGTCTACTTCCAAGGGAGCCTTATTTCTGTATTCTAGTGCTTCAACTACAAAGGGCAGTAAAGCAGGCAGAGACATCACAGAAATCTGGAAAATGGGAGAAGGCCACGGGGGGTTGGGGTATACAAGTCAACGTTAGCAGAGGGGAAAAAAAACCCAACTGATGATTAGA
Organism: Mustela putorius furo; assembly: GCF_011764305.1. Taxonomy (NCBI): domain Eukaryota; kingdom Metazoa; phylum Chordata; class Mammalia; order Carnivora; family Mustelidae; genus Mustela; species Mustela putorius. The sequence goes on along the minus strand of NW_025422045.1, from coordinate 6,590,099 downwards.
ACTGCCCAGCAGTGCACAGGGCTGGGTGTCTCCTGCAGAAGAAGCAGGAAGGGCCCTTCAAGGAGGATGTGGGGGGGGAGCTGGGTGGGGTAGAAGGGAGTGTGGAAGGGGGCTCCATGGGGCGAGGGTGAGGCTACCCAGCAAATGCCTCGTGATCACAGGATTCATTAACACCGGACTCTGGGGCTGCTTCTTTTCTTTTCTTTCCTTTTTTTTTTTTCTTTCCTTCTTCCCCCCTCCTCCTCCCCCCACTCTTTCTTTAATACCTACTGTGTCAGGCACATTATCTCAGTCAATCTCTATAACAGCCCCTGAGAGGTATTCATTATTAACCCCACTGTTTAGAGGGGGAAGCAAAGAAATGAAGTAATTTGCTAGCAAGAGGCAGAACTGGGATTTGAATCCAATTATGTTGGACTCCAAAGCTTATTCTCTTTTACACCACATCAGAACCACTGATGATCATTTAACTGCATTTCCTCTGCAAACAGTGACACACAACATCCTAACACACATATACACATCCCCTAAGACCTAGCAGGTAACACCTAGGAAATGTTTGTCCAAAGAATAGCACCCAAGGCGATTACGTCTCTGCATTCAGCCTCCTAAGAAAGGACCTCAAACCCAGCTTGTAGTGTTCTAGGGAGCCTGTCGGGGTCTGCAGACAGAGCACAGGCTGAATGCAGGATGCCAGGGAGGGGAAAAGACACATACACCTGTCCTGCCTTCACCACGATGTCTCAGCCTGTCCCCAGCGCTTCAGCTCAAACACTGAAAACTGTCCCACTCTCGCATCCAGCCACCATTCCCAAGCAGAGGATGTCCTGTAAAGCTTACAGTGCTGACTACACATGCTTCTGACTCTGAATTTCTTGGTATAAAACAGAATTCCACAGGGAGCTCTGAACTTGCAGTCTAAGCAGATATGCTAGTATCTTATACACCCAGTAATTCCTAATTGGAATTACTCTGCTGGGAATGAAATTCTCTCAGGTCGGGGTTGGAGCCACGTGGCAGTCAGCCCTGGAGAAAAGATAACCCAGAACTGGGTCTGGAAGGCGAGTCCTACCCCCCTCCACCTCCCACTGGGCAGGTACAAGGGGGGCGAGGCCAACTCAGGGGCACCTATCACTCAGCTATCAGGCAGACGGGCATCCTTGTTCTTCTTGTGAAATCTCACCATTTTGGCAACAAGCCTCCTTTCTTTCCCGAAGACTGAGAACAACTTGAGGGTGCTGGCTAGCAATCAGTATTTTTAGCAGCCCAAGATTTAGGCTCTTAATAGTTGCCAGATACATGACTGGAAAAACTGAACACAGAAAACCCAAGTCTAAGACATTATTTGCACTGCTACCAGAGCGGTGTTTCTCAACTCAGGATGGGTTCTAAGTCCTCACTACTTACAATAAAGCCCAAAGGTCTTACAGTGGGGCAGGGGAGAGTGGTCATGACATAGCCAAGTCTGTCTTCCCTGCTATATGTTCCACAGACATCAGACTGCACACTATTCTCCAAAGACACCACAATCCTTTTATAACCCTATACACACCTTTGTATGTGCTGTTCCTCCTTGATAGCATGTCTCAAGCCACCCTCATGTGCCAAATACTTTATTTTTGTGAGACCGACTAGCCACATGTGGCCTCTTGCCTACAGCTTTGCTTGACCTCTCTCCAGCCCTTGCTGTGGGCAGTCAGCTTCTGTTTCCAGAGGGTGTAGGCTCAGTCCTGACTCCACATCCACTTCTCTTGTGATGCGGGATGACTTCCCTAAGCAGTCTCAGTTCCCACATCTGTACCATGGGAACCTTCATACACCATGGGATTTTTTACGAAGATTAAATATCAAGAGGACATAAGGTAGAAGAGATGACATAGAACCAGCACTCAGTCAGTAGCCGTGAGCTCCAAGGATACTATTTTGTGATTCTGACTCTTACTCTAGAATCTTCTCTGCTGTACCATGTTACTGATATGAAGATCTTAGAGCTGCAACAAAGCACACTAAAAACAATACGCACATCATAGGGATTCCTACAGCTTGTAGGCAAGTATCCCACACAAATCATTCCAACCTGTGTTCCCATGGGCTGCTTAGGTGAGGACCCAGGAAGCTCAGATTGACCCCAGCACCTACTGGAAGGGACAAATAGCAGGAGGAGCCTCCAACCTCCTCTCAAGGTACCAGAACCCTGGGGGAACTTATGGCACAAGATGGTTTCACAAGTAAAACCATCACTCAGACACAGATATCATCCCTGAGAGCAGAAGGCAGGCTCTCACCATCTTCAGCCACTTCAAGGAGCTGGGTGATAAGGCATATCAGGCTGAGGAAATGTCCCAGGTGAAACTAGTAAGGGAGATTTTCAGAGGCAACTGCTGATCCAAGACAAGAGAAACACATGCCATGGGTGACCTCGTCCTACGTTTTGCATTGAACTTGAGTCTCAGGAATGGAAACAATATTTTCTGGAAGACAACTGAGCTTTGCTTTGCCCAAGTTGGGTGTCAACACTGAGCAGGTGCCTGGTAGGTATTAATTTTTATTCCTGAAATAACCACCCAATGTTTTTCTTTCCCAAGGATGCTTGCCTAGGTATTCTGTCATGGGAAAAAAAAAAATCACTTAACAAAAAGGCTTAATTAGGTATACTTCTTGACGTTCCTCTTCAAGGTTCTCCGGAAGGCCAATCAAAGATTATTTCCCACCTTTGAGTGGGAAGTCACATACTATCAACCAAGAACTGGAGGTATTGTCCTTGGAGGGACTCAATACCGAGGAATATCTGAGAGCTTCTCAGCAGCCCTAGGTGGGTCCCAGGATCCTGGACCATACCTTGGGGTTTCCTCCACCTTCCTTGGCTGCATACAACATCTGCAGGGCAGACTCTGCGAGCGTCTTGGTCTGGTCCAGCACTGTCATCTGCTGCTGATGGTCCAGAATCTTGGAGGCGACACCAACTGCAGCTAAGATCAGGGGCTCGAAGTAGCTGGCCAGCTGTGTCACCTTTCAAGACAAAAAGCCACAGATGTATCAGGTAAATCCACGTATCTCCTTTAGGGGGGTGGGGGTCCGAGACAGAATGGGAGGATGCACGGGGTGAGGTAGATATGCTGAAACTTACTTTGTTTTTTTTTTTTTTTTCTATGATTAAATGCACAATCAGGAATTAGAGCCCTCGTGTTATACATGAGCCCCTCAGACCTTACTCATTGCTCAGTTTTACTTTTAAAAGTACTTGCTCATTAACGACCTCTCACTTGCATTTTACTTCCTCTGGGGAGCTCTTTGTCTCGTCTCTCATCAGGCAGAAGTGTTAAGAAATCTGCTCTGTGATCCAGAGTTGGGTGTGAGAATTTTACAAATTTTGACTGCATCAACAGTAAAGCTTTCTAAAGAGCCAAAGATGAGCATCTTAGGGATGCAGAAGGAAGGGGAGCGGGGAGGGGAAGGGGAACAGGGCCGCGGAGAGAAGCAGCCTGAGAGCTAAGGCTTTCGAGAAGCCAATCCAACTGCCCTCTACCTTGAGCATGTTGACCTAATGTGGATTTGCAATAAAAGCAAACATGATTTCGCACCGGGGGTCTCAATGTTCTGTTCATGGTTAGTCCTGCCTGGGAGAAGAGAAAAGCCTCTCCAGCCGGTTAACCACTGTTCTCGCCTAGGCCTCCCGAGGAGGTGATGCCACGGTGCCTCTGTGCTCAGGAGAACCCACTGGCGGGGCAGGGTCACATGTCACAGACATGTCTTGGGCACATCCCATACTCCAGGCTTTCTGCTAGAGGCTGACCACGCTTCATCTGTTCCCCAGAGCAATTCTACGAGGTATATACAAATGAAGAAATTGAGGCTTAGGTGGGTGAAGTAAATTCTCCACCCCACGCAGCCACGGTGTGGAGCCGTGACAGGAAACAGGTGTCCTAGTCCCCAGCCCAGGCTCCCGCCTTCGGTTCCACGGCCCGCTACTTCTCCTTTTCAACCCAGCTCCGCTAGGGCTGTGATATTGGATTTTAGAAGCTCATTGTTTGGTATTTGTCTGTGGTTCCATGAAGTATTTAAAATAAAGTCCGAGCATACTACAGTGATACCCATCTACCCAGCATCTAGAACGTCAGCTTTTAACATTTGCTGGACCTGCTTGAGACACCACCATTAGTCTAGCTCAGATAAAACACCATGACCCTGATCACACTTTTCCATTGTGCTCCCCACAGTGTGTGCCAATTACTAATCGCTAAATTATTTCCATCAAGGGTATTTAAGTTCAAGCCTCTAGCCAGCCATTTCCCTTAATGCTTCTTCCCACGGTGCGGAGGAGGAACGGACGTGATGGGGCCGTGGGCAGGAAGGCCACATGGCATGAGCGGTGCGGTCGCTGAGTCAGAAGCAAAGCAGGGGACGGGGGGTTTGTGGGGCTGGTGGTGGCTGGGACAAGGTGGGAGTCCAAAATATGAAAGTTCATTAGTGCTAACAATGAGGCAGACCATCAGCCAGCAATCAACATACATTTACTCTTTTGTCCTCGGTTATAGTTCCTTACAGGTGGTTTCAAAGCACTTGAATAGGGCTATTGGTGGCCTTTACCGTGCTTGGTATAAATTTTAAAGGGCCTGCCTATCCTTGGGGTAGACATGATTGGTACCGAAGCACATGACTTGCTGGATGTTGGCCCCCGTCTCTGCTTCCGCCAAACACCTTTGTGTAAGACCCAGTCTGCACAACTCCAGGTGTCAGCCCGGCACATTTGCCTGGATTTCATCCTCTTCCCCTGGAAGGTCCCTAGTATCGCCATCAAAGGGAAGCACAGTGCACTGACTGACGGGTGATCAGGCTTCAGGGCTAAGGACGGGTCACGTGTTAAAGGAGTTAAGATGTCTAATGCCTTAGAATCTTACATATTTTCTAGATTCATTTTCTCCCCCAAAGATTTATTAATTAACTATAAAGAAAAAGAGTGCACACAAGTGGAGGAGAAGGAGGAGAGAGAGAACCTCAAAGAGACTGTGCGCCGAGCACAGAGCCTGACGTAGGGCTCGATCTCACGACCCTGGGACCATGGCCTGAACTGAAATTAAGAGCCACCCAGGAGTCCCCTAGGTTAACTTGTTTAGTTTTAGAAGTACATGTCATCAATGCAACTATACAACGTTGAGGGCTGCTGTGTGCTGAGATTGATTAAACACAACCCAGCTGTGGGTGGAGGCACAGTGGCCGGGTGCTGGTGAGAGAAAGCTCCAGGGTCAGGGCCACTGGATCTGAATCCTGTGGGTCAATTCCTTAATGAGAAAGCTTCGGCAATCTGCTTCCTGTTATCCGAGTTCCGTTTCCTTCTCCATACAATGGGGATTAATAATAGCACTAAGCTCCATCAGATTGTTAGAAGGGTTAAATGAGTATATATTAAAGTGCTTAGCACAATGCCTGCCATGTAGTAGGCACTCAGTAAGTGCTAGGTGTCACTATTCTTCATGGATTGTGGGTGGAAGTTTTTGAAAGGATGTTCTTTTTCCTGTACCTCGGGAGCTCAGAAAAAGTTGTAACAATTTCTGTTTTCGAGACATGACAGAATAGGAACTAGCTTTACCTGGGTTAGCACAGAAGCTGAAAGAACACAGAATTTTGAGTAGTTGGTACATGATGCTGTTTCACCAGGCCTAGGGTGGCAGAAAGGGTTGGGTGATGGCCTCCAAAACGTATGTCTGTGTCCAAATCCCTGGCACCTGTGAGTATGTTCTTACTGGGAAAGAAAGGTCTTTGCAGATGTATTTAACATCTCCAAATGATCACCGTGGATTACTGGGGTGAGTCCTACATCTGTTAAGAAGTATTCTAATAAGAGACAGAGCAAGGGAAGACAAACAGAAGAGCACAAGACGTGGCCACAGAGGCTGACGTTGGCATGAAACAGTGAAAGAACACTCAGAGGCACCAGAAGCTAGAAAAGCAAAGAACAGATTCTTCCATAGAGCCTCTGGAAACTGTCTGGCCTTGCCGACACCTTGATTTTAGACTTCTGTGAGAGATTAAGTTTCTGTTGGGTTAAGCCCACCCAGTTTGTAGTATTTGTTACAGCAGCTCTAGGCAACTAATACCTGTGGTCTGAGAATTTGCAAGTATCACCCAAGTGATCTGAAGCCGACCTGGGACCCCACCTGAGTGTCGTCATGAAGAACCGAAACCAGGCAGGGATCAATTCCCCATCTGGGACTCTCTTGGATAGAGGGCCAGAGGCCTCCTTCATCCAGAACTCTCTTTCAGAAAGTGAGACGAGTTTAGCCAAAGGGCCAAGAATAAGTTTGCAATTCAAGCGAAACAAATATATTATTTTTCTTTTGACGCCACCCATTGACATAGGAATTAATCTTCCATGCTAATACCATATGGACAGGGACAAGGATTGTTGCCCTAGAAATCTAGATATGGTTTCTTACAAAATTCCTACTGGAATCAAAAGTAACGGATGAAATGAAGTCTGGCTACTCTGTAAGGCTCAGTTCTCCACAGCAGGCACGTGGGCAGCACTCCAGCCCACCGGCTGGTGGAGCCCCGGCCCCCAGGCCAGCCCCTCGACCCTCCAAACCACCTCACACAGGCGGACAAGCCATCTTCTCACTAAAAAGCAACTCAGCCGAGAAATGAAATTTGCCACACTTTGCCACATTGTAAATCTCAAAAACCTCTCCTTAGGACCAGCAAGAAGCGTAGCAGGCCCTTCAGATGTTCCACAATGTGAAGAAGCAAGAAAGCTGATTTTCTAAAATCAATACCTGCTGCAAAGATTTTGGCTACTGGGTCTTCTGGATATGCCCATCAATACTGATGTCCGCACTGATAAATGTTAGGAAACCCTGGAGGCTGTTAGAAATCCAATTTTTGCCCTCTGTCTGCTGAGGCACAGGCTGCTGGACAAGGCAAGGACCCTTGAAGGATTTGCTAAATGAATCCCAAATAGACAAAACATTAGTCAGTACTTGGCCGATGTGGGTATGAGCTCTCAGTGGAGGGGCTCCTCTGGAGTGGACTGGAGCGAAGTTTCCAAGTTTGCTCTGCTCCCTTGCATGTGCAAACAGGCACTATTAGAAGCCATGGAAGAAAAATATACCCCTAAACACGCGAGAATGAGGCCAGCCAGCCAGGGACAAAAGACGGCAGACGGCAGACTAGCAATGTCAACGTTCGTCTCTGGCTCATCCAGTAAAGGTCAAGAGCCGCAGATGCCTGTAAATGTGCTGTTGGCTGGAAAGTCTGGCCATTGCCTGAAAGCTGTCACTCCAGTTTCTGTTTGGACTCTAGGTGAAAGGACATCCTGAGGGGGTCAGTGACCAAGCCCACGCCCCCTACCCCCTCATCACTCACGCACACCCTCAGCAGGGTGTCCCCTCCAGGGGACATTACCTTATGTCCCAGCTGAGCTGCTTCTCCCCGCGCCGCTGTGGCGATGGGATCTATGAGGTGCCCGATTTCTTGGACCACGGAAGTTAGCTGCTCCTGTAGGGCCTGATAAGGAGAGAGAGCTGTCAGATTCACCCTACCGCAATTCACCATGTAGACGTAATGATTTAAAAATAAAAAGGACCATGAGAAGGACAAAGGGGGGCCATGCAAAATGGGTACCAAGACATCCACTGTATCTATAATAGAGAAAATCTCTCTTGGGTGAACCATGTAGCCACCACTCCACCTCGCCCTTCCCAGGGACCCTCAGCTCCCCGGGGCTAGAGCCCCCACACTTCCAGTGAGTGACAGAAGAGTTTTCTCTTCCTACTGGCTCCTTCCTCACTCACACCAAACACAGTATTATGTGATGCTGCTGGTATCCTTACTTGGAGTTATTTCGAGTAACCACTGGAAATAAGGAACATTTCCCTTCCAAGAAGGGAAGACAACTTTGTTTGAATGGGGAGAGCGAACATCTGGGGAACATCCAGGTGGCTGTGTCCTCAGAACTAAGAACCCCTTCAGGGAGGAGAGGAGAGCAGGGAGGGGAGGGGAGAAAAGGGTCATAGGGTAATGAGATCAGCTCTCTGAAAGCAGGACCATTTCCCAGACAGCACACTGGCAAAGCCAGGTGAGCTACCCTGAGCTCAGCTCAGGTTCTAAGAGCACTGTATTTGGTGATGTGGGTGCAAACATCAAAAATTGCACCGCCAAGCTATTTCTGCTCAGGTTTGAGAGAACAGAACAGAACTCATCTGCCGTGCAGAGATGAGGCCAAGCATCGGATGATGCTGGAATATGAGGGAGATGGGGCATTCCCGGGTGCACATTAGCAGCTGGGAGCAGGACAGATGAGATCCTCTGTAGGACACTTCCTAGGAAATCTGCTTGATGGATTCAGGGTTAAGAGGTCACAACACTGGACATCTTAGTTCCTCCCATGCCAGCAAAGAACAGGGTAATTTCTGACAAAGCGACAATGCTCTGCTTGTCAGAAATCAGACTCTGGCCCGTGCTGTGCTGCTTTCCCTTTGAACAATGCTGCATACAGGCTGGCGGCTCCGGGCAGAGTTAGGTAATGAGAAGAGTAATCTAACCTGCCACATGGAAAACAAAGACCTAGGGATACAAAGGAAAAAGAGAGACAGAGATAGAAAGATGGAGGAAGGTGGAGAGAAACACCCAGACTTCTAAGGATCTTACTTAGTTCACTATCATCTTTCTGCTTGTCATGGGATTATATTCAAGAATGTAAGAATAGGGGCGCCTGGGGGGCTCAGTCAGTTAAGCCTCTGCCTTTGGCTTATGTCAAGATCCTGGCATCCCGGGATCAAGCCCCACATTGGGCTCCCTGCTCAGCGGGGACTCTGCTTCTCCCTCTCCCTCTGCTCCTCCTCCTGCTCTCTCAATAAAACAAAAACAAAAACAAAACAAAACAACAAAACTCCCCCAAACCCTAAAAACAAAGTATATCTCAGCACCACTATCTTATTACAGACGGCTTATTAAAATAAATGTGGTTGAGTAGGGAGCACGCACAGTTCAGGGAGGGCTTTTCTTCCTAGGGAGGAAGGGAAGAGAGAGGATATGCTTTGGATGGGTGGTGGAAGGGTGGGGGCCCGAGGGGGCGGTTCCGAGGTGCCGGTCACCTTTGTCTCTTAATCTGGGTGATAAGCAAAGGCTGTGCTCCCTCTGTAATAATTCATCAAGCTGGGCACTTCAGACAGGCCCACTGCTCTGCATGCAGGGTCCTCCTTTAATAAAAGGGTGACAAAAATCCTAACAGTCTGCCAAGGAGGAGGATTTTTCTTCTTTCTTTTCTCGACAGTGGGAGAGAGGGGCCAGGCTGGAGTAAAATTGACAGCTCTATTAATAAAAATGAGCAAGACCATCTCTGGGCCCACTGCTTAGAGACAGCGGGTGAAGTTCACTGCTGATGAATTCAGGGGCGGTAGGGGACATGTCAGTAAACAGACCATCCATATTTATTAAGCACCTCCTGAGTGTCAGGCACTTCTGACAGAGGGAAGAAGTATGAGTCAAGGGCCTTTGGACAGGTTAATAGAAAAAATCGGCAAGAAAGGGCCATGGCTCTGAATTAAAAATAGAATGCAAAGGTTTTGCAACACTGGACACTGGGTACCTTAGGACAGAACCCTTTATCTCTGAATGGACCAGACGTGTAGAGTTTAATGCTAAATACGCCCCACGGTCAAAAAATGCACTGATAAAACATGACACGGAAACAGTCAACATTTACACGCCTTGCCCTGCTCTACCAATATGTGAAACTTAGCACAGTAACCACACTTTACTGACACACTCTCATCTGATGTTGATCATTTCCCCCCCCAACTTTTAACCCTATTCGTCATTTCCATACCAGCAGCACGTGTGTTCCTTCACCAAACCCTCATTCTCTACTCAGCCTGTGCCTTAACTTCCACCAAGAACTTCCCAGGTGGGTTCCAGGAGAAGGTGCTTCAGTGACAAAATGCCAACATCAAATATTCACTGTGGTCCCACTCCCCACCCCGAGGCCCGGTGCTGACGTCATTGAGCACTTCCAGAGACCTCTGACCCGGCCACAGAGCCCTGGCCTACCTCCACAGAGATGTCGTCCCTTGTGGCCAAGCTCTGGCTGACAGCTGCCAGCGAGGCCTGCTCAATGTCCCGGATGCAGCGGTTGATACCGTCGATGGAGTAGTCACACTCTCTCTGTCCAGGCGCCTTGTCCCTGGAAGGAACAGGGCAGCTCAAAGAGATTCCTCAGGGTTCAAGTCCCACAGCTTGCCGCAGCAATGTGGGCTGGGGGCCCCTGTTTACTTTCTACCACTTTGATTGCTACATTTCAGGGGTGGATCTCGGACCCTTGCCTGGGAACACCCCTCTGCAGAGCCCATGCATTTCTTCATTTAATACTCCTGTTAACTGTATTTCTCGTGGGACGGCTATGATGCTATTCCTCATTTCCGGCTGACGATAGGCACCTGCTGATCAAGCTCTTTAGATGTCACTGGCTTAAGTATAGGACCCCTATTATTTTTATTTTTTAACAGGTCAGGGCTATTTCCAGGGCAGACATACTGTACTCTCCACATGGCATACTACTCACAAAGTCTATAGTAGGAGTTCAGATATTTAGTGGATTTCCCTTTATAAGGTATTAGGTAAGAGAATAGTGCTGCTGAGTCTGAAAAGCAATCAAAAAGCTAAGTACAGCTAAGGAAAAGAATGCATTCCATGCTGTGGGTTATTAACGCTGGTCAATTTCAGAGATGTTACACCAACTCCAACTCTGGGGATTTTTTAGGTTCATACCATCGTTAAGGAGTTCAGAGATGCTCAAGAGATACCACGGGACCTAGAATATTCTTTTTGCCTTGTTAGCAAAATAAGGTAACTTCAAATCCTGCTAATTAAACAGTGGTGTTCACTGCCTAAGCTCCTAGGTATAGACAGTGGAGTATAATGGTTAGGACTGGTATTAGGCCCGTCAGGTCAGGAGATGCCTATGGGAATACTCCCTAAGTCCTTTCTGCCTGAATTCTCTCATCAGTAAAATGGTAGCCATGTACTGTTCATGTCACAAGGTTGTTGTGATGAAGAAATAACGTAACACAGTTCCTGACACAGAGTGAGTGTTTAAGTTAGCTATCGTTGTGCCAAAGAGCCAAACGAGAAGAAGATAATAACGATCGGCTACCTCGCTGTTAAATCGAAGTCCTGTTGGGCTTATCCTCCTTCTACCCTGTTCTGATGCAGGTGCCTAGCATTTTCTGGAGGAGTAACTCACCTGATAGAAGTGATGAGACTTTTGATGGAGTCAGACACAGTGTGGGAGTGTCCAGCTAGCACAGACCAGGTGGGCGGGTCTTTGGGGTTGATGGCCAGGGAGCGCGCAGTGCGAATGAGGAACGACGAACTCTCCAGCATGGTCTTGGCTGAGACCAGGATCGGTTCCTGTGCCTGGGAGCCCTGGGAGCAGACAGCATAAGGGGCAAGGGCGAAATGCTCAGATTAAGTGAATCAGTTGGGCTCTGGAAGGTCCTGTTCTTTATCCAATCACTCCCTGTGTTCTTCAGAAAGAGATTCAGGGTGAGGAAACCATGGAGGCTGGTTCACACAGAGTCTGGATAGTGAGCACTTGAGTCCACGTTCTCTCTTAAATATCATTTGTGAATATGGCACATACCAAGAAAGAATCAGCTCCAAACCTGGACACAGAGCTTGTTCTTAACACATAAAGCTAACACATTACCACTTAAGTGATGGGCATACCCTGAGTTTCATGAACTCTGCGCACGTATTGTCATCGGCAACAATAACACCCTATAAGACAGAGCCTTTGGAGTTCTTAACTGTTCGTGCTCATTCGGTGCCACATAGACTAGCCAAAGACCCCCATATTACCTTGGTTGTGAAGATTCCCTACCTCGGAGCTGATCTGGGCAGGAATGCTGACAAACTCAGGGTTGGAGGCAAATGCTGTCAGGTTCTCCACAGCTTCGATCAAGGGTGCAGTGGCAATGCGACACTTATTGCGGTTGTCTTCGGAGAAATCCCCATCCAGGGCCTGGTGGGAGGAAACATGGAGACGTGATCCATGCAGGTGCACAAACCACTCCTGGCCACCATAGTCATCCCCTACTGGAAGAACGTGGTTTTATGGGAATACTGAAATTGTTTGGTGAATTCATTAAAAAATAAGAACTAATGGGAGAGATCAAACCATCTAGCAGAGTGACTCAGTTAGCAATCATAAGAAATCAAGTTTAATATGTGGCTCCCACAGCAGCTGACCTCAAAGTCCATAGACTTCCCATTCACATGACCTTGCAGCTGAACCATTTTCTTCCCCAATTTGGGCTCTTCCCCTCCATTTTCACTTTAAGTCTATTCCCTCCCAAATTATAAAAATACTTTACATTACATTGAACTTTCAACTTTTTCTAACTTTTACTAGATACCCCTGAACAAATAACAGAGGTGGGGCTTCTGAATCTGCCATTTTGAAATGAGCGAAGTGGAATCCAATGGGAAGGAATGGACTAGAACTACCCCCAACAATATGGACAAATCCCATAAACATAGTATTTACAGAAGCCAGACATAAAAATGTACCTAATGTAAGATACCATTTATACCAAGTCCAGAAAGAGGTGAAACTAATTTAAGATGTTAGCAGTCAAGTCACCCTTCAGAGCAGGTAAGACTAAGGGGCCCAAAGGAGGCTTCTGGGGGCTGGTCATGTTCTAGTTCTTGATCTGGCTATAGTTACCTAGGTGTATTCAACTTTAGTTTACTGAGATCTATACATACGATGTGTGTTTTTAAATAAATAGTAGCAAAGTAACACAATGGCTCTGAGTGATCAGTCAGATTGATGATTAATGACCTAGACAAGAAGAATCCAGGAACACAGGCTGTGGTTCATGAAAGGCTGCCTAGCAGGGGGCTAACACTTGGACCTGAGGTCCCCAACCCCAGACCCCACCTCCTGAAGAACAAGACAGTTAGAACCTAGAGGCCTGTGACATGAATATAGCATAACTTCCTCCCAGCAAAGGACTACGTTGGAGTAGGCAGTTATATCCGTAGAAGAATACAAACTTCCCCACTAAATGACCAATTAAACTTTTAATTCAACTGTTATGAGCAATATGTAAAAGCCAATTTAGACAATTAGTGAACAAAAAACCAGAGGCCCCAGCATTCTGAAACAAACCAGATCCGAGATGAAAGCATTTCTATTTTTCAGGAAGGCAAGAGTAGGCAGGCACGTATGCTTTAAAAGCTATTTCTGAATAACAACTACATTCCGATCAAGCTTTGGCAGCTTGGGACAATAATTACACATCCCGCCGCGCTAATATTTTTCAGAGGAATTCCCACGAGCCTGGCTCATTTCCCATCTTCACTAATACCATGCATGGCTGGCCTCTGCTCAACTGTAGACACTGACCTCTCCTCTAACCTCACCGATTCTGCCATTCTTTCAACCCAACGGCAACCCTACATGCTATTTCTTGCTCACACATATGGCCTCCATAACTGCCATTTACATGCTTAGTAAATGTGAAGTTAGCACCTTCACTGTGACCCACACTGTGTCTAGTCCTCAAATCGTGCTACATCATCAATGTCATTGACTCCGTGAGGTCAGGCCCCACCAGGCTTCAGAGCAATCTTCGAATACACTGGGAGACAGGGTAGGTGCTACCCAGCAGGAACCCAGAGGGGCGGCCCCAGCACAGCAGAAAGATGCCAGCAATGGACTTCAGTGTCAAAGGAACTCAAATCCTAGCTGCACCAGCGGCCAATCACACCCCATTCCGTTGGGATGAGGTGACTTCTAGCTCAATGGAAGATGACAATCCTCCCATTTGTGCTGTTCCTTCCTCCTGTTCTTCTCTCACCAGACTCCTCCCATCCTCTTTCCTACCGTCTACAACCCTCTCAGCCTCTTAGGAAGGCAGGCATCTGGTTGAGCCACCAACTTTACTTGAATTTCTTCAAAATGAAAAGAGGATTAGCTGAGGTAAATCCCAAGGAACGGTTTTCCAATTGTGCAGTTTCATGAACTGTGCCAATAGTTGAAGAAAGGATATATATTTTTGAGCCTGGGCACTAAAGCCATGTATCCCACAGCGCATGGCTATTCATGGCACAGCATCTTGAATAACATGGAACAGAACATGGAGCTACAGCAACCACTTCTGTTCATTTTCAAAAAAGGAAAAGCTGTTTCCGTTAGAGGTAGCACTTAGCATCAGAAAGGATGGCTTACGGAGATACTACATCATTTCTGAATGCTGCTTCCGCTCTGGGGATGGCTGAGCCACCCAGGTAAACTGAATATGCCAATCTACTCACTGGTGACATTTCAGGTCGACATGGAAGTTTTCATGTAGACATCCCCTGTCACAGAATGTCCAGCATAGCAGCTGCAACAATGGAGGGGTAAATTCAATTAGCCAAATGCTGGGAGCCCGTTAGGACAAGGATCTTCTGGACCCCTGGGCCAGCTCCTTTGAATGTTCCCTTAGCAAAATCTCACAGGAGTCTAGGAGAAACAATTTCTGCATGGGTATCACAATCAGATCCACAGACTTTGGGGAGTTGGAAGGGACCGTAAGACCTTAAAGATTTGGGACCGTAGTTCCAAATCCCCAACGTTCTAGATGATAAAACCAACATCTAGAAAGTGGCATGCTATCCAAGCTCACGCCTCAAGCCACAATCCAAGACCCCTGGCTTCCTTCTCTCCTGACCTTAGAAAAAGGCAGTACAAATCAGTGTAAGAGAAACCTAAAAAGTTTTCCGCTTTTTCTTCTGGAAAAAAACCTCCTTTACCAATCCAAACCTAAGGATGACCAAGAAGACATACTGAACAGTCAAGTCAAAATCAGTTACTGAGCTCTGATCTGGTATCTCTGGTAAACACTGGGTATACTCCATCCCCAAATTGGAGCTTCACTTCCGCGGAGAGCAGCAAGGCCATCCTTCCACTTCTGAGAGACACAAAAGCTGTTGTACAACTTCTACCTGGCACCCACCTAAAGCACACGGGAAATAGTACTGCACTCCACCGATGGGACTCAGGACTAGGTAATAAGCCGACTGAAGCAAGAAAAGCCGGTGACCCTGTGTGGGGTGACCCAGTATGGGGTGACCCACGGGCAACTGTGGGTAGGGGTCTGTGTGCTTCTGACGTGGCTGGAGTTTAGAACGTTCTGCCTGGGAGGAAGTTGTGGGTATTTATTATTGCTGAGCCAAGGTTTGGGATTTTAAAGAACGCCATCAGTAGAGGTTTAAGATTTTTAGGTACACACATTCTAATGGTGCTGATAACCCCCGTGAAGGTCTGTTTCCTGATATGATATGATTCTTAACCATTTTTTTTTAAGATTTTATTTATTTATTTGACAGAGGGAGATCACAGCAGGCAGAGAGGCAGGCAGAGAGAGGGGAAGGGAAGGAAGCAGGCCCCTGCTGAACAGAGAGCCCGATGCGGGACTCGATCCCAGGACTCTGAGATCATGACCTGAGCCGAAGGCAGCGGCTTAACCCACTGAGCCACCCAGGCACCCATTCTTAACCATTTCTTAAAACAGGAAATCTCTTCAGCATATAGGATGGTGAACTACAGGGAAAGGACCAGTACCATTTTCCTTTTAGTAGATTATAAACAAGGCTCGTTGTCCCCGGTGAACCCTGCCAGCCAGTGCAAATAGAAAAACCAAGCCCATTTCAGCCAGTCGAGGGGCAATGGGCTCATTTCTGTTCCTTGGGCATTGCTGCTGGGTCCCAGGGAGCTCACAGAGACGAGGCCTTCATCTTCCCCTCCTAACGGTCACCCTGCACCCCTCCTCTGATGTTCCCACACAGGCCTATCTTTCAGGCCATCACTAGAGCTCATTTGCCACTGGGAATTGCAAAGAGGGTTTGACACCGTGAGGAGAATCTGAAAAGAAGAGGAGCTCTTAGCAGAGAGAGACGGGTCAGGACTTAGAGCAGGAGGAGGCACAAAAGAAAGGTTTCCAGGAATTTCGGCAGAACAGTTTTCCTTCCTTTTCTTCCTCCCCTGGTCCATCTAAATATAGTCTGTTTCCTAACGATCAGAAAACGGCCAGGTCTGAAGTCAGCTAATGATACAGCAAGCGCCAACGATGTCACTCCCTTCCGCAGCCGCGGTCTTTCATCCCCGCCGGCCCCGACATGCAGGCACGTGAACAGACCCGGGGGTTTCTTCTGGGTTAGTCTGGATTCGAACCCCACGCCGGGGTGAGAGGAGGATCGAGACTGCAAAGGGGCTCTGGCCTCTGGGTTTGAATTCCCACCAGCCACTCACTCGCTGGCTGGGGTGCCACCGGCTAGCACCTAGTGTCCTGAGCGCACAGTGAGGGTGACAGGCACAGGGTGTTTGGGTGAACCGGAGGAGTAACACACACCGAAACCTGGGAACAGGTTTTGTACGTTTGTTCAGTTAAAAATGCGAGCTTCATTCATTTCGAATACTATGCACTATGGCGGTAATTAAGGTGAGCTGCCACCAGGATCCCAGGGGCACCTGCTCACTGGCTTTAATTTATTTCCAACCTGTCTTATTATTGTCTTCAAATAGGCAGGCTTCACTTTCTTCAGGCTCTTTGTTGAAGCGGTAAGGAAGTGCTGACGGGGCTAATGGGCCTGCACTCCCCCCCACCTGCTCCCAGCGGCTGCTGGGCTGTGAGTTCTCCCCTTTGCTTCCTCCCGAAAGGCCTGAGGACTGATTTCTCCACAAGGTTCAAGTGGTTCTGAGGAAAATGTCCTCTGGAGAGGACAGGAGAAGTCTCATTACTCCAGGGCTGGCCTGGCAACGAAGCAGGTTGTCCTACCCCAGTGAATGTGACCATCCTTAAATAAGCGTCTCCCCACCATTGGCTTTGCCTCCTCCTCTCTGGGTGGCCAGAGAGTTGGGAGCCTGCCTTCCATGACAGACTCCTTCAGAGGCTTGGAGGGGGGTTCTGGGCTCCTTGCCTGGGGCTGTTTCCCTGCAAGGTCAGCTACACAGCTGCTGCTTGGTACCCCCTTGTGGTCCTTGCTTGGGGCACACTGGATTTGTAGCTTTATCACCCACCCATAAGTACCCCAGGCCTGCCACTGCAGTCACTTCCTCAGAAGGGTACCCTGCCCCTGTTCCTCCCTCAACCAGCCCATGGTCTAGAACATGGTATAAACATGGAGTGCTCTATTTGAGAAAACAGATGCTCCCTTTCAAACATTCAAACAGCTTTAAGCAGAAACGGAAATCATAGGATAGATGAAATGGATTTTTTAAGGTGGTTTCTTCACAATTTCCCATTTCCTTTTCCCCCTCCACCTTCTCTCTAGGTCCAGCTCTGTCTACCGACAATGGCAGACCCCCTACCAGCAATTCCCTAGAGCACGGTCCACGGCAGCGGACCGTCTAGTAAACATAGAGCGTCAGTCTCCAAGCACCATGCCAAGAGACGCCTTCCACATTTCTGCCCCTCAGCTTCTCATGTACAGAATTTGGCAACCACCGTCCATCCCCAACCCCCCCAACCCCCCCCCCCCGCCCTGGCCAAGAGGGTTAGTGGAGACCAAGGCTGTTGGATTTTCATGATAATTATCTCCATCAGAAAAGGACTCCTCCTCAAGGACTTCAATCAGGAGTCAGGCTTCAGGAGACACAAGTCTTGGGAGAGCAGAGCTTAAATCCTGCACCCTTCTTTCCCCCGCGCCACAGGGGATGCAGGGATCACTAAGACCTCAATTCCGTGACCTACCTTGATAGTCTTCACTAGATTGGCAGTGCTGTTGGCGACCTCCTTGGCTGACTGGACAAAGTGCCTCTTGGCCACTGGGTTGGCTGTCTTGGACGATGCGATGCGGCAGGCGTTGCACAGAGCCGAGGTGTGTTTGGCGACGATCGTGGCCGCCGACAGAACCTACAAGGCACAGAGCTGGGTTGGGGCACGCATGCTCAGTGCAGCAGGGTCCAGGTCAGAAGACTCCACCCCCGTCCTAAGCCCCAGATCCCTCTTCAGCTCACCTATCCAGGGCCCATGTGATTAGGCCATGTGTATCTAGCTCTGCCACCCCAAAGCCACACCAGGGCAGGATGGCTCAGCAAGAGAGAATAAACAGAAGATAAGGAGGTGCTGCTGGAGTAGCGCGACGGGGCTGGGCTCCAGAGGGCCTGATGGGAGAGGCAGCGACCCTGCTTCAGGACCCCCGCCTGGAGGCATTCGCTCCAGGGTCTAGGCCAGCACTGCCTGACAGAAAGACGGTGTGAATGACATGTGAAATTTTAGATTTGCTAGTAGCCACACTAAAGTAAGTAGAGAAACAAGAGAAATAAATTTAAGTAACTTAAGATTATTTAACTCGATATATTGAAAATATTTCATTCTACCAGATAATCAACTTCAGAATACTGAGATTTTACTATCTTTTCTAATCACACCAAGTCTTCAAATTCCACGGTGTATTTTACACCTGGAGCCCATCACAGTTTGGACTGGCTACATTTTAAGTGCTCAGTGACCACAGGCAGTTCATGGCCACCACCCCGGAGTCCACGTCTGGAGGAGGAAAAGAGACATCAAGGTGGAAAAGAGACATCAAGGTGCAACAGCTCCTTGCTCATCCACAGGGGGATTGGGCGCCCGAGTCGGGGGCCTGGGTCAGGCATCTCCTGGGCCCCACCGCCACCCCACCACTCTCTTGAGTTCCCCCAATCCACTTTGCTGAGGCTGGTAACACTCCCTTGCCCTTAACTGGACAGGTAGGAACGTCAGGTGTCCTGATGTCTTCCATGCCCACTCTCAGGCTCCTGGGTAGGTCTGATAGTCCCTGTGTTGCCTCCTTAACATGGGTCCTCCTCCTGCTGGAAGAACATCGGGCTCGGAGTTCACGGTGGACGTGGCACTCACAGGCTGCCTCCGGTAGCCCTATGGGCCGATTCCCATTCCTTTTAGCACACACTGCTTGAGTAAGTCACTGGGACGTCATGCCACTCAGAAATGGAGTGTCACACATACTGTCTAGTCCTGAAATGCCTCTGTGGGTCTTTTTGGCACTTTGGATTCTGCTCAGACTCTGAGGCCTGACTCGGGGCCTCGATCTCTGTGCAGTGAACCTTGACAGCCCTGTACAGAGCTCATCACATGTTCCTCTGTGCATCTCGGCTGCTGTAATCATAGCCCGACCACCCCATCTTCCAAGCTTTAATCCAACGGAGGAAGAGCCAGGGCATAGAGGAGATCAGGTCTGACTTGTGTTGGCCCTTAGTGCTGAGCACAGAACAAGCCCTCCACCTACGTCCTCTGACCCGAATGAAATCATGAGACTCCTGGTGAACCTCCCAACGATGACTTCATCCTACTGCCCACCAGCACCTCATTTCAAAGCACTGGCACATTGCCATGTTTACCACATTTTGCAATATTGCCCCTCAAGCTGTTATCCACAGGGCTGCATTGAGCTGGCTTTGCAAGATTGGGAAGAACAGTATTCTTCCCTAATTCCTCATAGTCTCCCACAACCCCCCATGGGAGTTGAAGCACTCACAGACCTCACACCCTTGCCCCGTGTTTACCTGTGACGGGCTGCTGCCGGGGTCCACCAGGTTCTGGCAGGCCATCTGGATAGCCTGGTTAGCCCTGGCAAACTGGATGGGGTCCACGAGGCCCTGGTGGCCCGCCTGGCTATTTGGATCAGAGATGCCCACCAGGTATGCAGCCTGAAAGGGAGGAGGAAAGCGCAGTTCAGACTCTCCGTGCTCCCAGATGAGCCTGTTGGGAATGACAGCCCAGCAGTGTGCAGGCCGTATTCTCAGCAGCTCCCTGGTGTAGGTTGGTCAGGGTTGTCTCACCGGTAAGGATTTAAAGACAGACAGGCAGATAGTGGCAGAGTCTCCCGCAGGCTTCTGGGAACAAAATCTCCCTGTTCTGAAGAAAGCCTCAAGAAGCTTTCCCATGGGCCTGAACAAGGAGGGATGCAGCCCTGTGTGCTCTGACAGCCTTCTTACAACCAGGAGGGTACCCAGTCTCAGTGTGAGACTGACTCTTAGGCTGGCAGATGGGAGAGGCAGAAAAAAGGGGTTGGTGACCAAAGGCATGGAGCCGGTGGGTCGGTCAACCCTGGAGGCTGCTATGCATGGAAGTTTCTCATCTCATAGCCAACCACATCCTTATTGTTCAGGCCAGTATATCCAGGAATAAGGAGAAGGAGTAAGATGGCTCAGGAAAAAAAAAAAACAAAAAACAAAACAAAACAACTCCAGCACTATTTGGTCTCTAAGAGGACAAGAGGTTCTAAGAGCAGGTCTTCTCTTTTAACCATCTGGATAGTCAAATCACAAGGAGAAAATGAAATTGGGAAGGGGAATTTTAATCTTTCTTTTTTTTTTTTAAAGATTTTATTTATTTATTTGACAGAGAGAAATCACAAGTAGATGGAGAGGCAGGCAGAGAGAGAGAGAGGGAAGCAGGCTCTCCGCTGAGCAGAGAGCCCGATGTGGGACTCGATCCCAGGACTCTGAGATCATGACCTGAGCCGAAGGCAGCGGCTTAACCCACTGAGCCACCCAGGCGCCCAGGGGAATTTTAATCTTAAGTCATTTCCCATGAGATTTGAGGGACGAGATAAGGATAATTTCATCCCCCAAACTAGGGATGTTTCCCTTCAGCTCATTATAATTTTCCAGCCTCAAGGTAACTGTCAAATGATAAGTCCTTTAAGGTAAATGCTGATAATTTTTGAATTATCAGTTCCATGAGCCCAATAATTACTACAGATGCACAGGACAGTAGAAGCAAAGCAAGGAACATGCCCAGTCATGTCTCTGCAGGATGGTTTCCAGTTTTTTTCTCTCTCTGATCCTAAAAAGAGCATGACTAAGATTTTTGCAGTTTTAAAGCCTCAGGAAGAATGTCAATTATATAATACTCATTTTTTCCCCCTGAAAACAACTCCTCCCTAAAAGTGGTCTTAAAAAAAAACAAAAACAAAACAAAGCATTAAAAAACCCACCCCAATCTTGCCTCTGAACACTTAAAGCTGGGCCTTCAGCATTCAGTGTCTCACTACACTCACCAGGCTGCTCTGCTCCTGGAGGGTTACTGGCTGGTACTATGCTGATATGCCCCAGCCAACACAGAAACCTTTACCATGGTTTCTATGACAGTGGTTGGGGAAGGGGCTGCCGGTGGAGCTACCCCATGCATCCTGCAGGGACGGATCCTCTGGGTATCCTCACTGGAGCATAGGACAGAGGCACAGGACCCAGGCCTTAAGGCCGGAAGCCCTGCATTAGGGGGTGTGGGAACCAGTCCCTTACCTGCGCTGCAGCCTCTGTCAGCCCGCAGAGGGCCTTGGACGCAATCCCCACACACTCCCCAAAGGCAGGGAGGTCCCCGGTCTTGGCGTTCTGTGAGATCCCTGCCATCGACTCACCCAGGACCTGCAAAACCAAGAACCAGTGACATTCATGAACCAGCATTTCTTCAAAGGGCACTACACTTCCAACTTCAACATTCAAGGCCGCTTAACTTACACTATTTGCCATTATTTTTCTTTATTTGCATTAAGAGGAGATTGAAGGGAACTTCATCATTTCTATCCCATAGAGAGAAATGAATAATGAAACGATGAGCCTTTCATCTAAAAGTTATCTATAGCTTGAGATGCCTTGGTGGCTCAGTTGGTTAAGCATCTGACTCTTTAATTTCAGCTCAGGTCATGATATCAGGGTGGGGAGATCCAGCCCTGCATCTGGCACCCCCACCCCCAGCACGGAGTCTGCTTGGAATTTTCTCCCTCTTTCTCTCTCTGCCCCGCCCACTTGATCCCCCCTCCTCCCCTGCGCTGCCCTGCTTGATCTCTTTTTCTTAAAAAAAGAAAAAAGTTATCCAGATCTCAAAGAGGTACAGTTCATCTATACAGACCAGTAAAATAAAACCTATAACGGGCATCCCACAGGTGAACGGTTTCAAGTGAGACCTGTGAATTCCCAGAATATAAAAACCAGATATAGACACTGAACTGCAGACAGTCACACCCCAGAACACAGAAGACACAGCCTCGCTGATATTATTCATTTACTTATTGACAGTAAAATGTATATATGTCTTTGTTAAAAAGTTTGTGTATATATAGATAGATAGATAGATAGGTGATCTGAACACTATTTCCTGAATTTTGTAAGCATTTCCCCGTATTTTGAAAATCACCAATGCTTTCTCAGAAAACATCACCGAAATTTTTCTCCAGATGTCTTTAAAATAACAGCCAAAAGGGACTTTAATATTCAGAGCCCAACCCAAAGAGGTTGAGCACTCTACATAAGGTCACAGAGAAGGTCACATGGGCAGGGGCAGGACACCTGCCCCATAGCTGGTGTTCTGTCTTCTATGAGCCTCACCGTGCCCCAAAAAGGCAGGTCCTGGTCCTATTTCCCAGGGTCACTGAGGATGGAATGGAAGATGCTGAACACAGCCCTTTAGAAAGACTATGGCATTGCCAATACAGAATTCTTCATCAATACACCATTTTGGATGGGGAAAAAAATTCCCTAAAATTGCTTAGATATACAGCACAGTGCAGAGCATATGAAGACTTGCAAACGAGAGAAGTTAGAAGGTATCTGTAGGCACAGTACTGTCCTTTCTACCACTCTGCCTCCCTCTTTAGGAAGGAAGAGTTTCTGTAGATCTAAGTGTCTAAGACTCATGCACCCTTAGGGAGTCCAGAGTTCCATCAACAGTGCTGGACAGAGGAAATTCTAGTCTTATCCCAGTGCAAGACATGCCCCTCTCGACATCACCGACATAGCTGTTTCCCCAAAGCTGACATCAGAGTGATGTGGACAAACATGGACTTGTGCTCCAAGGACAGACTTGGTAACTGGCGACTGCTCTTTATCTGCATGTCTCCCTTATATTTTATTCTAATCCAGTTTGGAAGCAACCTCAACAACTTTGATATTGCCATCATAGGTTTGTGCTTCTCCACTTTAAAAAAAATCATTATTGCTCCATTAAGAAATCTTTTTAGCTTCCCCACCCCCAACTGCTACCCACATCAAAGTAAATAAGAAGAAATAAGACGTCACTGAGTTAGGTTAAGATGTGGAAGGGGGCGGAGACAGAAACTATTGCACTATTTAGATTTTCCTACTCCTCCAACCTCCCAAAGAACATCTCATTGCTCAATTCCCTTGAGAATGATGTCAAAAATGGGTGGTTGGAAGCACACACAAGGCGGGCAGGTCTCATGAAAGCCAAGGTCACTGACAGGCTTTCCCTTGCAATTCAGTACTAAGTAAAAGAAATCCAAGATTTAATTCACAGTGAGACCCATCTACAATGTAGAATAAGGAGTGTATCTCTAAGCGTTCCTTCTGGACTGCATCGGCAGGAACCTGGGGACCTGTCAGAAATGTACAACCTCAGCCCCACCTCTGATCTACCGAATCAGAAACTCAGGGGTAAGGTCCAGCCATCTGTGTTTCACAAGACTCCTAAGTGATTCTGAGGCATGGTCAAGTTTGAGGAGCACCTGTGCAAAGGGTGCCACCATCAAGCTTTGTAATATATGCAACCACACAGAGAGGCCACAGGCAGGTTGACAAAGAACATGCTTAGACCGTACCCTACAACGAGAAGGAGTGTTACCAGCACAGACAGGCTTACCTTGGAGTTTTCCATCACACTCTCAATGCAGTCAAAGTAAGAGAGGTCACTCACGGGTTCATTAGGATTGTCTAACATCCCCTTGACTGTCTACAGAAGGAAAACACATTTAAAAAGCAAGCAAGTGTTATAGAACAAGAGAAATTTCCATGTAAAATACCAACTGTTGACTTCCTCTCTGCATATAGGATTCTGGGCACGATTATTCATTTATTCACATTCTTGAGAGGAATTTAGGTGGTTTTACAAGTAACTTGAGATTTCTTGTTAACAACACAACATTGATGGTACGGAAGAGGATGCTTCAGGTGAGCTTGGGTGGAGAGGAGAGTTCTATTCACAGACTTGAAGGAGAAACATGGTATCCACAAAAAGGAGAGATTTTTTTTTTCTTAAGAAAAATCTAAAAATGAATTCAAGGCAATGGTCAATTAGCACGAGTTCTCAGGAACTCAAAGGAGCTGACATTTTAAGGACGCAATAACTCATTTCTACCTGATGAGAACCTTCAGTTTTCAATTCTGGAGACTTTTATCACATAGGCATGAAACAAGGTCACTCCCCCAAACTTCCTACCTAGATGGTTCATTTGTTTTTAATTCAAAAAGTATAGAAAATATTCACTCCCATGTAAGAATCCATCAAGGAGCAGGGCACGGGGCTTGCTCCCTTTGTCTTCAGTCCACTGAAAATCATCTCTGGTTCCCATGTTGTAATAATCTCCGATAGTCACATATGAGGGAATTTTCCAGGGGAGCCAAGTCTGGGATAGAGCCATTTAACCTCCTTCCCCGTGGTTGAGAATATACATTCGAACCCAACAGCCTTTGGGGGCACAGCCAACAAAAAAGACACATCCATTGGAGTTACCAAGGATTGGGGGGGTGGTCATGGTGGGAAGTGCTGAGTTATTGAGATCCCAGGAAAGAGGGCAGCATGAAGTTCATTTCATTGAAGAATATCCCCCCACTCTTCACACAATCAAAATTGTTTTGGTAACAGCAGTCCTGAAAGAGTCATAATTTTGGCAACCAAGCATACTGTCAAAGAACAGAGTGTTTGTATTTGGGCCGATCTGATTTAGACCAAAAGCCTACGTATCGTGTTTGTGAATGTGAGCAGAGCAGGATAGGATGGTAATTAACCCAACATAGGAAATAGGCTCCACTGTTTTCAGGATGCTTTAGTCCTCAGGTAACAAGCCTCTTCTCACCTCCAGCTGCACTCACTGGCCAACTGCCACCAGCAGACTGGGCCTTAATCAAACCCTTCAGAAGCTGCAATCAGACCCCCTCTGGCAGGGAGGGTATTCCTGTGCTCATCATCCAGAAAACTAAAGGTGCATTGGGTTCAAGCAACCCATATCCACTGAGAGATCTAGTTGGCCATTTAAACATAACCCGCACTGGTTAGGACTGTTCTACGTACAAGTGGGAGTATTGGTTGTCTGTTTACCTGCGTACATCTTAGGGGTATAGATGAATTTTCCATTATAAATAAACCCTAAGGGGGCGCCTGGGTGGCTCAGTGGGTTAAGCCTCTGCCTTTGGCTCAGGTCATGATCTCAGGGTCCTGGGATTGAGCCCCGCATTGGGCTCTCTGCTCAGCGGGGAGTCTGCTTCCCCCCCACCCTGCCTGCCTCTCTGCCTACTTGTGATCTCTCTCTCTCTGTCAAATAAATAAATAAAATCTGAAAAAACAAACAAACAAACAAACAAAAAAACCTGTTAAAAAAATAAATAAACCCTAAGTGTGAATACAAATTGTGAAGTACCTACACTGTGTTCTGGGTCACTAGGGGTCTCACAGTTGCCTTGACAATGTGGTAAGTGTTATTCCTGGGGTTTCCACTCATGTGCCCCCTACAGTGACTAAAATAAAATGTACCGGAAAATCATTTTTACTCAACAGTAACATCTACCCCGGCTTCTTCCAACCATGCCCACATAATGACTCCAAAACTTCAGGTAGAAATGGCTCATCTTCAGACTATGCCCAGGCTGCTTCCCTATTTGAAGTCGAGTCCTTTAAACAAAGTAACTGTCATCCTAGTGGAAAAAGGGGAAGCAGAGATGATAATGCAATGAAATCTAATTTTTCTTGAATTCCTCACCATTTGGGATTGAAACCTCGGCCTCTGTCATCTTTCAGGAAGGTCATGAGGCAAGAACAGAGGAGAAGAAATTGGCCTTTTCTGGAAAGGACAGCCAGTCGCCCCATGGTAAATCCCTAGCAACTTCTCTTGGGGCTTACCTCGAGCTCCCGCAGGGCGTTATCACATTCCTTCTGGCCTGGAGCTTGCTGGGTGCACAGAGTGATCAGCTGATTGATGCTCTCGGTCACAGCTCTGTAAGAGAAATGGACGAAGGGTTTTTGTTTTGTTTTAGTTTATAAAGATCAACAGTAATTTCCCCAACAATATTTTGTAGGTTCGCCGGAAATACATGGAATTCGGTATAAAGGCTGGGGTCCTGGTGAGAGCTCTTCACCAAGGCTCTGAATAACCCAAAATAAACCACAACCAGCGCAGACAGAATGTGTGTCCCCACACTGCCTGTGATTACTCATCTGATTTCCCTTTAAAGTGTCCGAATGGTTCTTTTAGGAAAGTAGAACTACCTTTTAATATATTCATAGGAGAGAATTCACAGCAAAGTTGCAAATAGCAAAGAGATCGTATTAACACTGTTTTTAAATAGTCTTCATTAGCAGCCCATAAGAGATAAGATGATCTGAGACTATTTTGGATAGCCTTTGTATAGCTGGGAATGTTTTCTATATTTTAAAACTTAGCAGGCGAAAAAACCCCAAAAACAAAAAACAGAACAAAAACAACAACAACAAATAGCAGGCATACAACCAGTAAACTGCGTTCATGATTTTAAAATCTTGGCTTTCCATGAAATCCTACATGATTCGCTAGTTCCTAGAAGTTATCTCCAAATTATTCTTTAAAACAGCTCTTTTCTTTAACATTAATAGGAATTAGAGACTCATGATTTTATACGTGTTTCTATTCTTCTTAGCACCTGAGAAGCAGCTCAGCATTTTTTTCCTCTACTGGCACGGATTCCACCTCTCACGAGCAGCCTCTGCTTAACTCCTGCTTCGGTCAGGCCATGGTTCATTTAGAAAGTCATGGCCCGTTCTGAGTTAGTTTTTTTTATACGGTGTGAAATATGGGTCCAGGTTCTTTTCACGTGGGGCGTTGGGGGGGGGTTTGTGGTAAGCCTGATCATTCCACCACCTTCCATTTAAAAGGTCATTGTTTCAACGCTGCACTGCTTTTGTAACTTTGTCGACAATCCCTGGGCCATATTTATGTGGGTCTACTTCTGGACTCCATTCCATTGACCTATGTGTCTAATCCTTTGCCAATACCATGCTCGTATTAAATCTTAAAATTGAATATCCTTGTGTTTTAGCAATGAAAGAAGCAGAGACAGGAGAAATTTTCCTAAAGGGATGCTCAAGTAAGTAGCAAAAACAACACTCAAAGCCGTGACTACCTGACTCCAAAGCCGGACCCACAGCCATTTTCTGAATGGTCATGACCCGTCTACACTCTGGCAGTGTCCTAAATTCTATTCATGGTTACTAACCACAGCAGCTAACCCTCAACTTAAAACAAACAAAAACAAACTAGAGCATACTTGCTGTTAATCATTAGCACTGCCTAATATAAGAGACATCTCATTTTATTAAACTGCTTTGCAGCTTCCCACAGAATATCAAATTAGATGGAAAATGATGTTGCCAATGTACAAAGGCAATCAGCTTAATTATTTGATGAGGAGATACTGCTTTGAATTTTAAATTTAGCTAGGGCGGATGGGAAAAAGAAAAAACATCCCTGAACTCAAAAAAGAATCCCAAAATAGCTTTTGTAAGATTGACTCTAGCGATTCATTTGTTTGGGGCGGGGGGGAAATGCTTAACGAAGGTTTCATACAGGAGCACTGGGTTCTCTGTGGTGGAAAGCAAAACAGTAAAAACCGAAAGAGCAGGACAATCTCTAACTCTGGGCATCTTGGAGGGTGTGCTCTATGACATGTTCTCCAGATGGGTCCCTCAGAGTCCAAAGCCATGTTCTGGGTGGTAGGCCTCCAGACACACCCCAAGTGGACAGGCTGGCAAGCGTGAGCAGAACGAAGTGTGTAGAATACCCTTAACAGTGACAACATGATCACGTGGAGGGTATTTCCATGTTTCACACAAGCGTTCCCTTTAGCTTATTTCTTTTACTGTTTCCTGTCTATCTGCACTTCAAAAAACAAAACAAAAAACCTTGTTTTTATATAAAGATTGGTCCATTAACAACTGTCCATTGGGGAATCCAGAGAATATAGAACGACTTATTATCCTTGTCTTTTATCTGTTTTTTTTCAATATGAAAATTTTTCAAATTAAAAAACTTGGGTTAAGAAACCCCAACAGACTAGTGGTTTGTGGTAGGATAATCATGAAAGTAAAAGCACAGGACTGAGGTCTGAATGAGTCACTGGGTAATTCTGATCCATGATTTAGGGAGCAGTATTTAGGTATAATTTATCCTCATAACTCATTTCAGAGTCTGGAGTGGATAGCCCAATAACAAAATAAGTGGCCCAGAGGCAAGGGGTTTACGTGGATTTGACAATGAAAAACAGTATTTTTATGTTTCAAACTATACTAGTTGTAAAATAAAGGATTAGAAGCAACTCAAATATGGAATGACAGAGGACTGACTGACTGAATGGATAGCCTACTGTGGGATTCTGGGTGCCTATTAAAAGTCATAATGCATAGCATTCCTAACAGAGAAGAATATTCATGATTCACTGTTAACAAAATCTACAAAACTGGATAAACTGTAGGAGACCATAGCTGTAAAATTCAACATATATATATTTTTTTTTTCAGAAAAAAATGACAGAATGACATGCCAAAAAGTTAGAGTTACAGCATTTTTAAAAGTGATTTTATTTTTAAATAAAAACATTTCAATAAATCCAATAAAAAATTATGATTTAGCCAACTTACATTGTCACAAAGAGAGGGCCAAAAGTAGCAGCATCCTCCCTCTGTTCTATATGAATCTAAATAGGACTGAACAGCAGTTTTAAAATATTTTTCCACTTTTTAAAAAATGACTAAAGCTGCGTAAGTTTTTTTTTTTAATATAAAAGTTAAACAGCCATAATTCCCCTGTCTAGAAGTAGTGTTTTCTTGTGTTTCATTCTTTATCTAGGCATATCCAGCCACTCTCAAATTTTTTTTTTTTTAGAAAACATTGGAACCTATAACCTTGGATCTTAAAAAATAAAAGGAGTTCTAATCTACACATTGTTTAGTGTTCAGGGATACTGACTGAATTGATTCAACTAGTTTGGGAGCTCTGGAGGGATAGTCTCAATAGAGAGGGAGATGGGCCGGGTTGTGAGAGGAAAATCAACCAATTTGTGTTTCTGATGACCTGTGAAGCACAGATCATCTGATAAGGAGCTTGGGGTGGGGGGAGACACCAACATCAGGTACCTCCCTTCCTTGAGGGAGAGCATCTTTAGGCAGGCAAAATATTCACGCTGAATTTCACCCGTGCGTATTCCCTGGGTCCTGCTCTGTACAAGGTATGGCAACATAGTTTGTCTCTTTAGGAAAGCAAAGTGATTGCAGCCTGGCTGGGGAAGCAGGATAATGAACAGGTAAGACACACAGAAGGTAAGCCAAAGGAAGCAGTGAAGACGGGAGCATGTCAGATGGGCTCCCGAACCTCTGAGAGGCCAGATGCTCTAGGCTCGCAGGGAGCACAGATGTATGGGTTCCGCATAGAAGGGAGAGCTCGATATGGACTGCAACAATCGGAGAAGTCAGTGAGATCCTGGTTTGGATAAAGGGAAGAGAACATTCTAGAAAGACTAACAGATGGACTAGTTTACATTTTTCTATGTCACAGTGTCAAAGTACTGCTTGCTGGGTCATCCCTTTTCACTGTCTCTGGAGACAGGAGGATGCCTAGCTGGCAGGAACCTCAAAACAAAGGACAGCCCAGGAAGAGGAATCGACTGCAAAGTTCTAAGAAAGCCTCAAGGGACAGGAAAGCAGCAGCAGAGAAACTGGCTGTGTCCCAACGATGGCAGTGGGAGCCAGGGAGTCCTGGTCAGCGTGACTGTGCTGTGAGCAGCGGCACAGGGGGGCTGCTCAGAGGTAGGACACTCCCTCCTTCTTCCAATGCAAGCTGGTTTTCCATTTCTTTGACGAAGTTCAGGGAGCACTGGACCAGCCCCTGGCCAGGGAAAAAGCTGAGGAATAGTTGACAAAGGGTCTCCAGCTCCGCTCAAGTCCTCAGAAGGGAGTCAGAGCTCAGTACTTACACAGGAACAAGCTGGGCACTGAACGGAAAATGACTTCGTCCCCACTCAGCATCAGAAACCAAAGGACTGGACTCCTCATGGACCTGGGCTCCGATGCAGAATGCTTCTCCGAAGCAGAAATGCTGCTTTTCCAGAGATCAGTCTTTTTTCTCAAAGCAGGAAGAATCATGTTGACCATCAAGAACAAAGGATTTAAGTCTGCAGACGTAAGAGCAGGGCAGGCCTGCACCGATCTGAGTCTAGGTCCCCACAGTGGCATCTGTGGGCCTTTGGGGACAGCCACATAAAACAGAGGCAGGGCTGGGCTGTCCCAGGAATAGGGAGGGCAGTGGGACTAAAGATCAGGACAACGGCAGTCAGATCCCAGCTGCTCAACGCCAAGGGCGCTCACATGCACAGCTGCTGCAGTTTCCAGATGGAACGAGGGGAGTATGCTGTGTGTGTGTGTGTGTGTGTGTGTGTGTGTGTGTGTGGGTGGGTGTGGGTGTGTTCCTTGCCCTCACTCCGAAGGCGCCAGCCCTGGCCTATCACAGTGTGCACCTGTCCAGCACCAAGTGCCAGACCCAGCCCATTTCAGGCATGTGGCAAAAATCTGGCGAATGAATGAATGCACCCCCGCTGTGCAGAGCTTTGCCTCCAAAGAACAGCTCACCTGACTCACTTGACCTGGCCTGAGCTTCTACTGGGAAACCACCTCAAGGAGCAAAGCTTCCTGACATGTGCCAAGAAGCCAAGGAGAATGTGCCGGCATCTTCTGGCAACAGTTCCATCCCAAGACAATCATTTCCTGGGATGATTTTTAAGCACAGGCAACTCCTGTCAGTTGAAAGCCAGGACAGAGGCAAAGAAAGCATCATCACCTCGTCTCCAGGCCCCTTCCTCCATGTCACCACCAGGGGGCCGTCAGACACCCACAGAGCCAAGACTCCAGCCATAACCCTTGAGGGCCCGTGTTTCCTTTCTTACCTATCTTGCAAAAGGCCAATTTGCACTCTCCCCTTTGTCCATGATTGAAGAGAGTGAACAGTGCGTTCTAAGTTGGAAACTGTAATTTTGAAATGATGCAAAAAATTGAAGATAATGAAAAACATCTGAGTTCAGATACCTGGAAACATCAGTTGCCCTATCCAAAGGCTCTTTGTAGGAAAAAGAAAATCAAGAGAGGATTTTACCATAAGTGACTCTTAATCTCACAAAACAAACTGAGGGTTGCTGGGGAGAGGGGGGTTGGGAGAAGGGGGTGGGATTATGGACATTGGGGAGGGTATGTGCTTTGGTGAGTGCTGTGAAGTGTGTAAACCTGGTGATTCACAGACCTGTACCCCTGGGGATAAAAATATATGTTTATAAAAAATAAAAAATTTTAAAAAAAAGAGGGTTTTATATGAGAAACAGCTGCTCAACAGAGAAGACATTATGCTTCCCTCCTCAGCCCCCACCCCTCACAGGGGCACCCACTCACTGGCACAGTCACAAAGCAGAAGATGGAGGCAGGGAGATTGGAAGGGATTTTCCCAATATCCAAGTGGCTCTCGTTACTGTTTGAAGCTGAAGTATATACACCTGGGAATAACTACAGAAACTCAAGGGTTTTCAAGGGACTTGCTCTGAAATGATCTAATTCCATCCCCCACCACCACAGGCAATAAACAAACAAACAAATAAAGCACAACTGGCCAAGAGGGGACCAGAGACCAGATTTAACCATAAGCATGACGATATCTTATATTACTGAGAACTAACAAGAACTTAGAACTCAAGGATGATGTAGGACAAGCCCCATTTTGCAGATGGGAAAGTTGAGACAAGTTGAGCAATCCAACCAACGGAACCAAGAGTGTCAAACATTAAAGCTTGGACTAGAATCCAGCTCTGCTCACTCTGAACTCAAAAAGACAACCATTGAGCACCCAGGAGAGAAAAAGACCTGAAAAAACAAATACACAAGCAACCAAGCAAAATTAAGTTAAAAAAATTGCAAAGTCAAACTCAAGCTATGCATTTTAAAAATTACTAATCTGCGCATTTTGAAAAGGTTTCCAATTATGCTACATATCCTAATTGACTGCACATCCTCTCTTCCTGCTGTTAACCTTCCTACATACAAAGTGATGTCAAAGAATGCTAAGAAAACAAGCCCACAGCACTAGAGAAACACCAAACACCCTACAGGCCCTCTTGGTTCAGGAAAGTGAATGTGGGTTTGCTAATACAATATCTTCCCAGGCTCTCACTGCAGTTTCTCTGCGGACCAGCATTCGGTCACTGGTTATTGAACTAAATTGCCGCAGCGGTCCTGAAGCAGACATTGTCTTGTATTCACTGCTTTCCTGGGTGAAAAGAGCGGGAAAGATACTGGCACCACCCCAAACTCAGATTCCCGTTCTAATATATTTCCCAAAACAGTTGACTCCCACCCCTACACCCATTCATCATAAACGGGGGCCCTTCTGTATGTAACAAATGGAATAAGTTTAAATTCATCTTGTTAGCCTTGATGCCAGGCACCAAGTCAGTGCCCAAGAAACGTTGAATGGCGCGTTGGATGTTGTGGGGCTGTTTTTGGTTTTGTTTTTTAATGCTTTTTAGTATTTTCTGATTTTTTCCAAGGAGCACATATTACTTTCATCATGGTTAAGACAGAACACTCCTTTAAAAGCATCTATGTAAGCCACCGTGTTTATAAATCAACAGGGGCTTTAAGTCTAAGCAAGCTGAAAGGCAGTGAGAGAAGACAGAAAACATCTTTCACGGGAAAGCACGTGAGGATAAGCCAGTTTAATGAAATGCCAGAGTCGCCCCTCTGCCTCTCAACAATATAAAGACAGCCCCACGTCTCTGCTCAGCCAGAGCGGCAGGATGTCAGGCCTGTCTCTCAAACACGGACGTTATTTAACCACACATGAAAGCACGTTTTGTTCCGCTCTTACCTTGCAGCAGCTGCCAGGAGATTTTTGGCATTGGGGGCTCCGGGATCTACCGAGAGAGACTTGGCAGCGAGCAATAGCTTGCTGGACGCCATAGAGATATTCTTGAGGTTGCCTATCACTTGGATCTGGTCTTCTTTCGTCTGCAAAGTTGAAAGGAGGCCAAGTAATTAGGGACTGTCCATTTCTCCCGGGCAGCATTCAGAGAGCCGGGAGAAGCATCTCAATACAGGAGCAAGTTACCTACAGAGACCGCATTAAGTCTGCAGATGCCCAGCAGGTCGACACACTGCCCCAGGTCTACCCTTCCCCAAACAAATACCCACACCAAGATGCCCGCAACAGGACAGACATCCATCCCCGAGCGGGTCAGCCAAGAGCTGTGCTATCTCACAAGTGCATGCAGTAAGAGTGGGGGAGGGAAGTAGAAGGAGGGGGAGAGAGCCCCCGCACATCAGTGCACAGACGGGGCCAGGATTCCAGCATCTCGCTCAACAATGCTGGAGTTGTCAGGGAGCTCCTACATCCCAGCCTGGCACAAACGCCCGGCACTGACTGGCTACTCAGAGCCAACTGCACCCCAGAAGTTCCGACTCAGGGAAAGACACATTTCTCACCTGGTTGACTTTCTGCCTGAGAAACAACCATGTGTAGATAATACAGCCAGAGACACCCTGCGTATCTCCTTTAGGGAGTTCACAGGGGCTCCAGAAAAAACAGCTCTGTAGGCTGCCACCAGACCAGTCATGTTCCCTTATTCTAAACAAGGGCTTTATCTGTTCATCTCAAGGAGGTAATTTTTTAAAAATGATTTTATTTATTTATCAGAGAGAGATCACAAACAGGGGAGCAGCAGAGGGAGAGGGAGAAGCAGGATCCGCATAAAGGAGGGAGCCTGATGCAGGGCTCAATCCCAGGACCCCCGGGATCATGACCCGAGCTAAAAGCAGACACGTAGGGGCGCCTGGGTGTCTCAGTGAGTTAAGCCGCTGCCTTCGGCTCAGATCATGATCTCAGGGTCCTGGGATCGAGTCCCGCATCGAGCTCTCTGCTCAGCAGGGAGCCTGCTTGCTTCTCCCTCCCTCTCTCTCTCTCTGCCTGCCTCTCTACCTACCTGTGATCTCTCTCTGTCAAATAAATAAATAAAATCTTTAAAAAAAAAAAAAGCAGACACGTAACTGACTGAGCCACTCAGGTGCCCCTCAAAGAGGTAATTTTTAAGCATTTGACACTTGGTATTAGACACAGCCCCCTCCCATGGACCCAGTGAAACTCAAACACATGTTTTTTTAAACAATATTATACCACATATGAAATATAGGACACAGAGCTGCCCTCCCTCTGAAAAGCTTAAGTAAACCATGAATCCTGCTGGATGATCGTGGGAGGTTATCCCTTATCTCTAAGAACCATTTCACACATAAGCTAATTGCGTCTTTAGGAATGCCAGGCCTGTGAGTTCACAGAGCTTTTTAAGCAGCAAACAGAATGCAATGGTGTGACCTGCTGACAGGTTCCCTGTGTCTGTTTGCCCAACGGGCCTCCAGGGAGGACAGTCCACCAGAAGAGACAGGAAAAGGTCCACTCCAGGCAGCCACTGCCGCACTCACCTGAGCCTGGCCTGCCATCTCAATGCCAGCATCCAGGAATTCATCGAAATCATCACTGAACTTGCCAGAGGCTGCGGCCAGCTCTCCACTCTGGCCCCGGGTGGCATGGACCACTTCCCCCGCAGACTGGTTCAGATCAGCCGCAGCTTGGTTCAGCTCACTCTGGGCTTCTTGGAAAGGCTTTGTGCTGGGAGGTAACTGCAGTGGGGAGAAAAGGCACCCCCATAAGAACTTTCACTTTGCATTGTAGGAATGAAGGAAGGCTCTGCGGAGGCAAAGCCTCTCCAGGGCTGCCTTTCTGAGTCATCTAAACTAAAAGACTCTGTGTGGTCTGAGCCCACCTATGTTAAGTCTGACCTTGATCATATAGACATTATTTCATTCACTGAAATTTACTAAGCTCTTCAATGCTAGACACAGGGGATCTAAAAGTGGTCTTCCTCAGGGTCTGTGGTCCCCTCAGTGGCATAGCCAGGGTTCACACCCGGGCAGTCTGGCTCCAGGATGCAGGTTCTGAACCACCTCTCCATTTTGGATGGAGCCTCTCAAAGGTTTAGCTTTCTAGAACTAATAGGCAGATGCTATTAAACCTCAAATCCTATTCTTTCACACAAATAGCCACCAATTTTATTAGTAGCTGTTGCTCACAGCTTTTGTGAGGATCAGAAGTGTCACTGGTGGAACTATGACTATTTGTTCCTGCTTGTTAGTCACAGCACATACACTGCTTGCAGACCTGGTATGTGCCAGTCACCCGGCAGAGAAGAAATGGATGAGCCCAAGCCACCCTCCCCCTGCCCCCGAAAGGGGTGCACAGAACAGGGAACAGGCTCCATGAGCGAGCAGCCTCCTGAGACTGCTCACTGTCTCAAACGTCTTGAACACACATACCCTCCACCACCTTACTATCACCCTTGGCGATGTCCTGATAAGAAGTCAGAGGATCACACACCCACCTTTCCTGTTTTCACTGGGCTGGCTGGAGAGCACACAGCAACAAGGACCCAGAGAAAAAGTAAACTTTTAAAGCCCCACCTGGGAACTTTGCTGATGGCAACGCCGAACAAGGAAAGGCAAACTGGGAAGCGAAACGAGACTCCTGAGACAGAGGTTAGCTGCTCAGAGATCCCACAGAGGGGAGAAGGCTCTCCCTCCACTCACACCGAAGGTGAGCCCAACCCCCCAGGCACCCCTTCTCACTGCTCAGCCTCTCACCGAGTCCACAAGCAGCTTCTTGCTGGACTCGCCAATGCTCTTCAAGGCCACGTCTACATCCTTCTGTCCTGGGAGACAATTCACGCAGTTATTCAAGGAGTGAGAGACGGCTTTGGCCACCTGCAGAGGGAGAAAAGCTGCATGAGAGAGCCCTTTCCGTGCAAACACTGCTGCAGACGTGTGGGGAGCCAGCAGGGACAGTGCACGGAGCTGAAAAGCATCGGGAAATTATCTGCCAGCATCCAGCTGACACTGTTTACCACTAAATCACCTCACCGAGGCCTCTCATGGCAGTTAACATCCTGCCTCAGCAAAGGGGCTGACACGGTGACACAGGACGTCTTATGTGCATCCGGCACCAGGCTAAGTCACCATTCTGTGACTCAAATACAGAAGTCTCCTATGTTATGCCAGGTTCTAAGACAAAGAGGGCCACCACCAAGAGAAACAGAAAGAGCTCCCTTCCTGAGAGCCCCGCAGGGCTGAGTTCTTTGGGTCTCAAGGGTCTCAGATGTGATCCTCTCTGTGACACTCTGGGGCCACCACCCCAGAACACAGCCCGCCCCAGAGCAGGAGGGACACTCTGAGTGCTTCCAGACCAACTTGGACTTGCCGACATGCTGCCTCTCTGGGATGGGTGAGGGCTCGCTGTTTGCACTCAGGGGAAGGGGAAGGTCTTCGGAAGTGGGCTGTGTCATTCCCTTTACCTAGACCATCTCCTTCCCAGCTTCCTGTTTAGAACTTCGCCTAGATGGTCTCTAGCCCACTCACTTCATCAGGTTGGCAAAGACCCATCCGAAGAGGCAGTAGAGCAAGTGTACAACTTTAAGTGGCCAGACTAAGTCTACTATCTACCTCACCTCCCAGACTAGAGAGAAGAATATACTGAAGCATACACGGGCCCCCAACAGATATGCTGCCTCCTGGCTCCCAAAATGCCAAGGACAGATTTCAACCGCAGTGCCCCCCACCCCGCCAGCCTCCATACTATCTGTTGACTCAGTCAAGCAGATCTTCTATTGTCGGCGGTACTGGGCAAGAATTACCAAAGTGGAGGTCGTGTACAGCCTCCAAAGGTACAGTACTTTGGGAGGTTTTGAAAACTCCCACTGACTGAACAATGTGCACACCACGGAAAGTGCCCAGGAGAGAGCCTGCCAACACTACCACTTAGCAATAACCACAAGTGCTGTTCTGGGCCTCACCTGGGCTAGTCTCTGCTGACTCTCAGCATCCCCAGGTGCAATCAGGGCCTGCTTGGCTTCTTGAATGAGCATGGCAGAGCCTTCCATGACGTCCCGTGCAGAATCTAGCATGGCATATGCAGCTGCAGGGTCACTCGTAGACGCGGCCACGCCGCGGGCAGCCTGGGCCAGCGTCTTCAGAGCCTGGGCTGTCTCTCTGGCAGCCACCCCTGGAAATGAAAGCCCACCACACCTTCCGTTAGATTCTACCTAGAAGTCATACTCTACTTGAAAATCAGCCTCTAGACCATAGCTTCCTAGAAAGGAGAGCACCCTCGGACAGTCGGTGGGGCTTCTTCTAAAATCTGAATTGCTAGGCTTTTCCAAGGAGTAGCCTATACCACTGGCTGTAGGCCAATCTAAGAGATGGGGGAAAGCAAGTGCCAGGCTGAAAGGGATTTTGCTCAGGCTCCCCTCGCCCTGCATGCCACAGGCCTAAAACACCAAAGCGCATGGGATCAAGGACCCAGATGAATCTTTCAGATGCACGTCCCTTCCCAATTGTTGTTATTGGGTCATGACTTCTAGACAAGAAAGCAAGCAGTCCACATGGGCAGCTCGGGGCATTTTTACACATCTGCGAGCACGTCACCACCAACCAGATGGCGTCAGAGCAGTTCCATTGCCTGCGTCCTTCCTCTGGCAAGAACCCCTCACGCCAGAAGCAAGCACTGTTGCAGCCTCAATTCCTGTAGACTAGTTTTACCAGTTCTTCAATTCCTTCTTGATGGAACCACAAGTATGTGTTCTTCTTTGTCTGGTTTCTTTTGCTACCAGAACTTTAGGAGTTTCATCCATATTGTTACATTCATTCCTCTTTCTTGCTACATCGTATTTCACGATACAAGTCACCATCTGTTTACCTGCTCTTCCGCTGATGCACATGTGGGCTGTTTTGTGTTTCAGGGTTATTACGAATAAAGCGACTAAGAGAGTTCTTTACATGCATGTAGGTGGCCAGATGGAATCATTTTTCTGGATAGAAACTTAGGAGCTGAACTGCTGTGTCACAGAGTAAGTTGATCTTCAGCTCTAGAGGACACGACAAAGCCTTTTTAGAATGGTTTTACCATTATACACGCCCCCAGCAATGTAGGAGCATTCCAGTGGCTCTACATCTCAGCCTAAACTAGCTGCTGTCAGATTTCTTACAGCAATTCTTACCGTAGCCATTCTGGCGGGTGTGCCATTGAGGTTTAGCTCTGCTATCTCTAAGGGATAATGAAGGGGATCACATTTTCAGACACTTCGTGGCCATTGGATAGCCTCCTCTGTGAAGTGGCTGTTCAGCCTTAACTTCAAGGCTAAGGATGATGGGATTTGGTGATACACTGTGAATAGAAACTAGTTCTTATAGAGCACCACCTCCCATAGAATGAACATGCACCTTCGTACACAGCACCTAGCGCTTGGCATACCCAAGAAGAGGGTGAAGACTAAAAACACCAGAGCCTGTAACAAGGGAATCTGAATACCCTGAAAAACGCCGAGGAGCCCACCTTCAAGTGCATCCCACTGACTGCTTCACAGATGGGTTTGTCCTGTCCATGACACACTTTCAGAGGCAATGTGAGAGCTAGATCTGGAGATTCTGAACTTCTGGATCAGTCTCTATGGGGGTAGAGAACTGTGAGGGACTCTGGTTAGAACATACACCATCTTAAGTGAAAATGACCCATTGATGTCTTGCTCACTCAGCTTTGAGGGGACTCCTGTCTCAAGACTTCAGCTGGATGGCATCTGGGTGCCCCTGGGGCCACCTCTGATCAGTTGTTGTTTCTGCCAAGTCAGCACAGATGCAGCAGGTGGTCCCCTCCTTTCCGAGGACAGGGCACCATAATACAATAATGCAAAAGGCCCCAGATCCACAAAACAAGACAACTTTGCAGTGTTGCAGACTTGCTAATCTGTCAATATTCAGGAAGTCACACAGCTGGCACAAAACTCTACAATCTAATCAAGGCAAATAACAAAGCTGCCAATCTACCATTCATCCCATGGCACTTCTGGATGGAGCACGCAGTATGGGAGAATTTTACACAAAGTGATTTTTATGGCAAAGGGCAAGCCCAGAAGAGAAAACACAGAAATAAATAAAGCGAAGGTGAAAGAGAAAAACAAGCTAGGTAGAGCAGTCAGTTCCTTTTTATGTTTAAGCTTCTGGCATAGGGTTGAAAGATGCCCTTGCTCAGAAAGACACCAGATGTGGTTAAGATCTCGTCTAGCTCTGGCTTTGCTGCTGATGAGCTGTGTGGCCCAGACTGCTGCCTTTTCCCTCCAGGGCATCTGGGTCCCACAGGTTTTAGGAGAGGCTGAGATCACTGCTCTGACTGTTGAAAATTCTAGGCTGTGATTTCAAGACATCTCCTCTTGCCTTTCCATTTATTAGACAGTCTCCTGAGTCCATTTCTGTTTGAGTTGTGTATGACTTTGAAGGAATAAAATGGTTATCAAACACAATTAGGTGAGTCATGTGTACGCAAAAATCATTTACTGAAAAACATTTCATAGACCCAGACAATTTTTTAAAAAGGCGGAAACCAGAGGAGCTGAGTGCCAAAACCTTAGGTTGATCTATCCCACGTGTTTTCTGCTGAGGATCTCAAGGCATCTCAAGGATCCTCTTTGGAGGCATCGGGTTTCCAAAAAAGAGGAAGCTGCACCATCAAAGGAGTGAAACAGACGATGAGAGGCTGGGGAGCCCAATGACCATCTACGGCTGCCCAAGGCTCAGTTCAGAGCGACTTCTCAATGGTAGTGATGACACTCACCAGGGGTCGGGTCTCCCAGCAAACACCACCCTCCGGGAGAAAATGTTCCTGCAGTTCAGGGTGTACTATAAAGCCAGAACTGCCTGTGGGGAACTCAAAAGCAGATCGCTGTGGCAATAACCACAATCCTTTGAAGACACAGATTGCTTTCACAGTATTCTTGCTATCTGGATTTTAAATCAGTTCAGGAACAGAGCCTTAGGAAGATCCACCAGTGATAAGTGACGTAGTGCAATGCTTTGTAGTGGTAGTTACTGCTGACTGGCATTCACGTAGGTTGTGTGTGGATGGCACTAGCCCATGTGGCAAAATCCCAAGGATAAAAACCTGGTATGATGTAGGTTTTTAATCTGTCGCACAGGATCTGAAAAGGGGTTTACGTACAACTGTCAGCTCCGCAGAAATGTACTTTGAATACTGTCCCGGCCAAACAAAAACACATCTGTGTTAGAATCCAGCCAGTGGGCAGCTCAGGTGTATTCCTGAATATCCCACATACCTCATTTGAGGATGAGGGAGCTGAGACCCGGGAGAGGCTGCCCACACATGCGCGCTCTCTTTGCTTCCCATCCATTTTCCAACATGCCTGCTGCCTTCAACAAGCAAAGAGTGATTCTGTTTTTCCCAAAGCCCATGGATGCTTCCTAAGTGTCTCTCTCTTTGGCAACTTTCTGGGCAGCAACCACCTCTCTGACTCTAGAGATACTCCTCTCTCTTGGTTTCCTTAATCTTCTCCAAGGCTGTATGTTCTCACTTCCTGCAAAGACCTCCTTCTTCTCATTGAATATTAGGGTTCTGCAGGGTTATATCTGATAAACTTCTTCTTACTTTATCATTCCCCCTAGGCAAACTCACCCATACTTCCACAGTTTCAATTATTAGTATCACATTAAACATTTAAAAATTGTTATCTCCCTCCCAGACTTCTCCCATGAGTTCCAGAGGCCAATTTCTAGCTACCTAATGGGCATCTGGACTTGGGACATCCTCCAGATGCTTCTAGCTGAATGCATTTACAGCTGAACTTAGCATCCCTAAACTCCAGCCCCTGCCACACCTGCCCATGGCCCCGTGTTTCCGCCATGGTGATTCACACACGTCTAGCGTTGTCCATGTTGCTT
Source organism: Mustela putorius furo (assembly GCF_011764305.1). Classification (NCBI taxonomy): domain Eukaryota; kingdom Metazoa; phylum Chordata; class Mammalia; order Carnivora; family Mustelidae; genus Mustela; species Mustela putorius. The sequence continues at coordinate 6,549,213 of NW_025422045.1, read as the reverse complement.
TCCTTACTCCCATTCTGGTCAGTTCCTGACCAGCGTAAGCTAAAGCCCAAGAGCTTTGAGGTCTCGCTTTAATTTATCTCTTCACTTCTGCCATAGGCCACACCCATCTCTCATATTGATGATGGCAACAGCCTTCACGCTGGTCTGCCTGCCTCCAACTTTGCCTCCCTCCAAGTTATTGCGTACGAGAGGAAAGGCAACCTAGCTAAAAGAAAAACTAAACCATGTCCATCGATGAAAACTCTTCACTATTTTCACATGATCTTAGGTGAGGTTTTTAATGATTTAAGCAGAAGTTAGGAGGTTCTTTAGGATCTGGCCCAGCCTCCCTTTCCGGCCTTCACTTCTTACTCCTCACCGGCTTGCCTCTAACCTGAAGCCTCCCCCAGTCACTTGGTCAGCCTTCTTTCCTCTTACCTTTGGGACTCCATATACACTGCTCCACTTTCCCAAACACCCATTCAGCACCCGCCAAGACAAAGCGGTGCTATTTCGAGGCCGTTTTTCACACACAGACTAGACAGTCTGTCATCCTGGGTGTTATCGGTGTCAGAGGATGCAGCCTGTGGTCTTCCTTCATGAGTCCATTTCAAGAGTCCATTTCATGAGCTGCACCAGAGCCGGCAAGATTCCAGAAATGTGTAGAGCGTTTTGAAACATACTTTTCATGTACCCTCTGCTTTATAAGAATTTATGAATACGTTTCCTTCTCCTTGAATGCTAAATAAGTGCTGAACAATCCTTACAACCCTGATCAGGGGGCCAGTTCACTCCTGATGGTTTCCCTTACTCTCCACTAGCATAAAAGTCTTACTACTGCAGGTACTCTATTATACTACAGAGTACTCTTTGTGTGTGCTCCTACTCTTTCTATTCTCCAGGTAATAAACAGACACAGTTAAAAAAAAAAAAACTCCAAGGGGACTTTGATTATAGTAACGGCAGAACAGCTTAATGCAGATCAATTCCCCTCAGAGACACAACTAAAACCACTGGAAAAATCATATAAAACATCTGTTTGACAGCAGTGGAGAGAAACCAAGGCACTAAGAGGAATTACGATTTTAAAAGAAAGAAAGGACATTGCGGGGGTGGTGGTACAGGGCTGCTTTTCCCCTCAAGGCACTCCTTCTTCATTCGTAAACTGTTGCCTAGAAGCTGAGCAAAATTTCCTGCAATTTCATGGGGCTGGGAGGATTAAAAAGCAACAGCTCTGAGCCTATGGAAGAGATTGGCCCTGGTAAATGTTACAGATGCTCTGAAGGGATACACAAAAATGCCCTAAAAAACCAACTGGAAATAGACGGCAAATTTCCAGGCAGCTCAATCCCTGCTCATCAGGCCAGTCCCTGCTCGTATTATGGGGATCTGCTAGATGTTCACTACATGCCAGAAACAAAGAATAATCCTCCATAGGGAAAGAAACACAATTCAGAGTCTCACACTATCTCTTCAGTTTAAAATACCAAAGTCTAGAATTAAATTAAAAAATATCAGAAACACCAGGAGGTAGGACCAACAGCTGAAAAACAAGAGTAGAAAAATGACAGTTCGGGGACATAGGCCCACAGGTGATCCAAATATCAGAATTACTGAACCAGGACTTTAATAACTTGTAATGACTAAGTTGAAAAATTAGACGGCAAGATAGAAAATTTCAGCAGAGAATGGAAAGTGCAAACAAACTATCGAACGGCTATTCTCAAACTGAAAAATGGGACATTTCAAATTAAAAACTCGGAAAAGGCTGAAAGCAGAAAAGACATGGCTAAAGAGAAGAGTGAGCTACAGACCAATCAAATGAGAATATTCAGAATAAAGCACAAAGAAAAAAAATCAGAGCCAGTAACAGGAAAGATTAGGAGACACATCTCACAGTGAAAACACCTGACATTTATGGTAACTGGAATCTACAGAGAAGAGAAAAAAAAAATGGGGCAGAGACAGTATTTGAAAATACGGTGCTTGAGAATTTTCTAAAACTGATCTAAGACAACAAGTCCCATTTTTCAAGCTGTACAAAAACCCACAGCAGGATAAACACCCAATAAAATTTCTCTAAGCCCTTTGCTTGAAAAAAGACTGAAAAATTCCAAAAGTTAGTAGAGGGGGAAAAAATAAAACCACAGTGAGACTCTTGACTCTGGCAAACAGGGTTGTGGAAAAGGGCGTGGGTGGAGAGATGAGGTGATATATGGTGACCCCAATACATCAGTAATTACATTATAGGTAAATGGAACAAATACACCAATTGAAACAAGAGATTAACGGGGATTATGGGCAGTAAAGATGGCACGTGATGTGATAGCACTGGGTGTTATACGCAACTAAGGGATCACTGAACACTATATCAAAAACTAATGATGTATTATATTATACGTTGGCTGATTGATTTTAAATAAAAAATTTAAAAATTTTTAAAAATTCAAAATATTAAAAAAAAATTACCTTCCCAAAAGGAGACTGATGGCTTTCTTCACAACAGAAATAAAGGAAGTCAGAAGACAATGGAATAACACCTTCAAAGTTCTGGCAGAAAAGAACTGCCAGCTTAAAATTTTATGAGTGAAATTATCTACCAAAGATAAAGGCTAAACGAAGGCAGTTTTAGACAAACAAAAATGAAGAGAATTTGTTACCAATAAAGTCACACTGGAGGAAATGAAGGGAGTTAAGGCACAAAGGAAATAATCCCCGGTGGAAGCACATGGAGAGGGAGCAGGCATACAGAACAATGGGAAGGTCAATGTGGCAGTGACTCTAAATGGATACTGACTGTAGGAAATGATATGGAGACTGTATGGAGGGGATTAAAATATCTGTCATCATTCATGGGTTCTGATTATGCAAAGAATGAGCAGAAAGAAAGGTAAAAGGAATTAAAGTGTCCCAAGATTCTTGCACCGTCCAGGAAGTGGTGAACACACTAACTTATATTAGACTTTTAAAAATCCTATAAATTTTGAAAATTCATAGACTAGTCAATGAATATATAACTAACAAGCTAATCAAGGAGAAAGAAGCAGACCTTAACAGATACATACAAATCTGAAGACAGGAGAGACAGAGAGGGAGAGAGAGAGAGAAAGGAACCCAGAACAGGTAAGTCATTCAGAAAACAAAGAGTAAAAGGACAGATTCAAACCCCAATATATCTGTAATTACATTATAGGTAAATGGAACAAATACTCCAATTGAAACAAGAAATTAATGGGGTGCCTGGGTGGCTCAGGCAGTTAAGTGTTTGCCTTCGGCTCAGGTCATGATTCTGAAACCCAGGACAGAACACCATATTGGGCTCTCTGCTCAGTGGGGAGCCTGCTTGGCCCTCTGCCCCTCCCCCTGACTTGTGCTCTCACTCTCTCTCAATAAAATCTTTAAAAAATTGAAAGAAAAAAGATGTTGCATCAACAACCCCTCTCTTTGCAAAACAATTACATGATGCTCACAAGATAAAAGTTAAATAAAAGCATACATTAAAACTGAAAATGGGATAAGATATATCATGCACATTCAATGAAAATAAAGGCACAGAACTATATGCACAAGACTATAAAACAGTAGTAAAGGGAAAATCTAAGTAAGTGGAGGGACATGTCCTATTTGCAGATTAGAGGCCTCAAGAATGTGAGAATGTCACTTATCCCCAAACTGATTCAGTGTAACTTCAATTAAGAAAAAAAAAAAAATGAACAGGGTTTTTTGGGGGTAGAAACTGCCAGGTTGATTGTAGAATTTATGTGGAAATATAAAGGGGTAAGAAGAGTCAGCACTACTTGAGAAATAATGAAGTCAGAGGACTCATATAACCAGTATTAATACTTAATATAAAACTCAGTTATCAGCAAAGTGTGCTACTATGGTAGGGACAGGCAATCAAATCACTGGAAAAGAAGTGGAAGATCAGAAGCTGATTTGCATGCAGCTTTCACTTAAGGACCAACCAGCACCGAAGACCACTAGGGAAATGATGATGGCTTCAGTGAGTGGTGCTGTGTCAGACAGATATCCAAGAGAAAAAAGAGTGAGGGCTCTCTTTGCTCATATGTAAAACTCAAATGCAGACGGACCATAGTTCTAAATATAGAAAGTAAAACAACAAAGCTTCTAGACTGTAACAGAAGAGAATATCTTGATTTTAGAGAGGAAAAATTTTTAAAAAGGACATAGAAAGTTAGCAACCGTAAAGGAAAAACAATGTAAATTGAAATATTTTAAAATTCTAAAAAAATCTATTCATCAAGAAACAGTTTTGAAAGTGAAAGGTAAGCCTCAAGATAAAAGAAATACATACATGTGAAAATTCCAACTAACACGAAGATAACTCAAGGTTGTTGTTTTGTTTTTGCTTTTTTTTAAAGAGCAAAAGGCATGAACAGGCACTTTGAGATGACCAAATGGCCAATTAATACATGAAAAAATGAGCAATTGCATTGCTCATCAGGGAATTACAAATTAGAACCATAATATGATACTATTACACACTCAGCAGAATGGCTAATGACATTGGCTGACAACAGAAAGTGGAGAGAAGAATGTGATCAAATGGAGCGTTCACACGCTGCTGGAAGGACAGAGCTGGGTTATTAGCACAGCCTGGGACCCAGCACGTCCATCTCTAGGTATTTATTTAGAAAATGCTTATTTACGTTCACTAAACAGCATGTACGATAACTATTCATAGCTTTACCCATCAATGGTACAAAGAGTCACCAACAGGTATATTCACATAATGAAATATTGTAGGAAGCAACAGAAAGCAAAGAACAGCTTCTGACATCCTGCGCATCTCACATCATAATGCCAGAAAAAGCCTCAAAAACATGGACACACCTTGCATGATTTCATACATAGTTAAAAACAGGCAAATCAACTTGTGCTGTTAAAAGTCACGGGTGTTTACCTCTGGGGGACAGGAGGAAATACAATGACTGGCAGGGAGCAGGCTGATAATGTTCCACCACTTGATCTTGGTGGTGGTGGCTGGGGTGCATTCAATTTATAGTAACTCAGGAAGGTACACATTTAGGACTTAACCTCTCTCTTCTGGATGTTTATTACACTTCAATAACAATGTATACCTTTTTTTTTTTTAAGAAGTCAGGCAGTACTACTGTGTAACAACAGCAACAATCAGCAACCACCTCTCCCATTTCATTCCCTTCCTAGAGCCACTCAGCTCTTTGAGCTTTCTTCTGACACATTTCCTGTTTCCAGGTAATGGGTTTATAATGAATCTTCTCACTGTTTCCATTTTAGGAAGCTATAGGCTTCCTATTCTGTCTACTTCCTATTAGAAAGACATTTCCTTATATAAACCTGGTGCTTTTCCTAGAGCTGATAATTACACAATCTGTTTCTATATAGCCTTCTGTTTAAAGGTGTCTCCTGCCCTTATGGGTACCTTGTATCTCCAATATTCAAACCTCCTCAGGTTCTGCAGCACAAGTCAGCTTGTTTCTTGCTGGCTGCCCTATCCCTGAAGACTTTTTAGTTTTTGTTCATTGGTTCTATTCGTTATCAGTTATCTGTCTCCTTCCATCTCTGAAAATTTAACTGGCATCTTATTTGTTGTCATCCTTTTTTTCTTAACATTTTTAAAAACAATTCCTTTAGTGAGATTTCAAGAGTCATACAGAGACAGTCCTCAAAGTTTGTAATTACTTTTTCTAATAGTCTAGATGGGGTGATCCACAAATAATTTGGGGCATTCATATTTTATTCATCTTTATATGCTTAGTTTCAAGCCCAGTAACAAGCACATGGAAAGAGCTTGAAAAATCTGTAACTGCTGTTGAAAAACAAAGTTAGGTTCATGGCCAAATCAAGGAACCCCCGTTGCTGTCCCCCACCGCCCACCCCAGCTGTCTGCACCTGGCCACAGGGCATCACGAAGGATGTGGGTCTCACCTGTGTAGTGCTCATTGCCTTGAGCAGCACAGGTCAGAAGCTGGGCCATGGACGAGCCCACTGCCTTGGATGTACTTCCTAGGTCTTGAGCGCATTTTTCCAGCTGTAAGAATATCCAAGGAGGAAGACAACTTAGAAGAAAAGCAACATACACCTAAATCTTAGCATACAAATGATGCACATCAAGTCATGGTCCTCAGCTTTTCCCCACCTGATGGCATTGGTGCTAAGAGTAAGTAGGGTGACAGGAGGGGAAAGAGCCCATGCTTGAGAATAAACAAACCTGGGTTCAGGCCCCTGCCCTCTGCTTCCTTCCCCCACATGCTAGCTGTCAGAGACTGGGCAGGTTACCGAACCTTTCCAGGCCTCGGTTTCCTGAAGAGATCCTAATACTTAAGCTTAGCATGTTCTCAGAATCAATGTAGGTACTCAACAAATGGTAGCTATTAGCATCATGCCTTTGGAAGCTAATTTAGAAAGTCTGCAACAAATCCTTAGCGAGAATTAATTATGCCTTGGCAGGAAGTGGGCAGGCATCCAGCGGTACCGCCTTCCTGGCATGTGGGACCACTAACATTGTTCATTTTGATCTTTATACTTCGAGGAGTTCTAACCAGAAGGAAATGCAATAGAGAAAGAGAGGTTTTCCCTGGTACATGAGATTATGAAAATGGGCAGAGTGCTTGCTTCCTATGAACAGCACGTCATCTTGCTTTGTAAACTGAATAAATAATTCAGAGAACAAACTTACTGAAGGCTCAGGGTACGGATAATTATTTGATTACTAGATGAGGGACAACCTTTTGGAACAGAACCTTCAGGCATACCACGAGAGTGCAGGAAGGCATCAGAGAATGCGTGCACTTTTTAGCTCCGTAACATCGCTTCCCAGGATAGGCAGTGCCTTCAAATATAAAAGAACCTGTAGCCAACAATATGTTCTGGCCAACAATATGTTCTAACACAGCACACATATTCTTTTGGGGGCAGTTTCCTTAAAAATTACACAGGGCTTCTTGCATTCTAACAGACCAGCAGGTTTCTGTAAAGGCAGAATCATGTGAGGGCAGCCTCTCTCAGGTTCCCTGGAGTGCAGGAGCTTACAAAGGGACACGTGAACTACATCATGATGCTGCCGGCCCTGTGGCCAGTCCTGACTTGATCATTAGCTGGGTGACCTTAGGTGACTTAACTCCTCTGAGCCTTTCTTCATCTTTGCAATTAGCAGGAGCATGGTTTAACAAATAGTTTCTGAGGGCTTCCTAAGTACCATTGGTCCATGGTACATTAGGGGATCCAAAGAGCAGCAGTAGCCCAGAGGGAGGGATCAAGAGCGTGGGCTTTGGAGTCCTGTGGGTCTGGATTCAAACCCTGATTCTACCATCAGTGGGAAGACACTGGACAGAACAGTGACAACCTACCCGGGCACCTGTGTTTTCTCAGAGCAAAATGGCATCCACAAAACTCACTCATCAAGGTTACCATCAGGATAAACTAGACTGATTTTGGGCACACACAGTGTGTACGATGTATTTAACAAATGACGGCACTTATTAGCACCATTCAATAATGTGGAAAAGGAGGTACACACAAATGAGAAGAGCTGGTAAAATTTTAGCCAAGAAAACCCTGACTCAGGCATCACGAAGCACCGTAACATGATCAAATTAGAGCTCTGTCCCCACCATTCCCCTAGATTGTGGACTGGATTCCAGTGCGCTTTGCTGTTGTCCCTTCCAGTTGTCTTGCATTAAGTCGATGTTTTTTCAAATCATGCCTGTTGAAAATATTTCCTGTGTCTACCTTTATAACCTCATTGCTATCTGTATTACAGATAAAATATCTGAGACACAGAGGAGACACAAGACTTGTCTACGGCTGGTTGAGGACACAAGCTGGAGCCAGAAACAAGAACTTCTACTTTGAAACCCAGTTCCTCCAGCTGTGCTGGACGTTCTTCTCAGAAAAAGGCTGTGGGATCAGAACACGAGGATGTGTCTTGTTTATGAAGAAGAGTGTCAGACACTTGTGCATCCCCAGCCAACCTCCAGTAAAGCAAGACACAGAACCATGACCAGGGGCCCCTTCCGGGCCATCTTTACCTCAACGCAGTTCTTAAAAACGGGGCTCTTCTAGGGCTTTGCCTATAAAATGTGTGTGATTCAGGGCCACCAACTCCAGCTTCTAAAAATGCCTCACCGTGATCTTGACATGAGGCAGAGTCCCAACCCACAGCAGGCTCTAACATCCCTTACCGTTTCCCCCGGAAGCGGTTTCAGCTGACTCTCCACAGCAGCCATCTTGGCGTCCTGCAGTTCACTCTTGAGTGTCTGCACGGTGCTCAGTGCTGAATCGATTTCCATAGGACCACAGGCTTCATGGGCCTGGCAACAGAGTTGGGAATATGTGTACAGTCTGCCCGGGAAAAGCGTCCCCAGTACTTTGCAATGCACCCAATGCCTTTCTGGATGTTCCCAGTGGTTCTCCAACCCTGGCAACAGGAAGCCAGTGGAGTATGTGTTTCCTGATAGAACAAAATCAACCTTGGTCTGTCCTGACCTCCCTAAATAATCAATTATGTATGTCTCATAAATGGATATACTTAAAGTCTCCTTGAAGCTATTTTTATCCACAATGCATCTGTCGCTCAGACTAAGAGAATCCTTCTTCAGTGTTTCTGGGTTCTAGAGAGAGAGAGCACCTAGCACAGAGGCTTGAAAAGCATGTGGTGAGTGGCTGAAGAAGGAATGAACGAATGAACCCAGGACTATGGGGGCAAGCTGTTATCAACCTTATTGAGTCTCTACAAAGTTCTAGACTACAAACCATTACCTTTCCATACTGAAAATCACAAAAAGGATTTTTCTTTTCCTTAGCAATTGTTTTAAGAAAACTACTTCATTCTCTTGATCATTTAAGATATTGGTCTCCAAATGCTTTGATCACATCCCCTTCCATATACATGTTAATAAATTATCGGTATAAAATTATAGACCAGTATGTCAAATACAGGTAAATCATAATTTCTTTCTTTATTTTTAGTTAACAGTGACAACAAGAGCAGTAAATACTAACTGACTGATTGCTATGTGCCAATAGTATATAGTGAAGAAACTGAGGCACGGAGGTTAATTAACTTGCTGAGGTCACAAAAAATTAGTCGATGGCAAGGCCAGAATTTGCATGCAGGCAGTCTAACAGCAGAGCTTCCACTCTTATATTTTAAAGCCTTAATATCTTTTTACATCCAGTGGACAGTCTTGCTTGAGTCCCACTTTGAGGCTCACAGCCTCAAAATAGTTGAGGTGTGACTCTTCCTAAGGCTTACTGATGAGACTCATAAAATGCAGATGTTCAGGTTCTATGACCACAGACACTGACTTAGCTGCTCAGGGGTGAGGCCTGGGCACCTGCATTCTGAATGCTCCCAGGGGATTCCAGTGCAGATGGTCCCTGGACCTCTTGTTGAGAAACACAACTTGAGATATTTTTTTCCAGCTGAACATTATCCTAAAACTCTGGATATTTCCTTTGGTGATGCAGTACACTGTTCATATTAAGGATTCAAATCAGCTTCTAACCTTCTCCCCTTGCTCATGTATGAGGCCTCCAGTTCTGATAAAGGGATCACTACAATGAGGAAAAATGAACTCATGCCAGAATGTCATGCTAATAACATATCAAACAGTACAGTAACGAGGCCCGTTGATAATTAATAAGTGCTAGAGACAGAAACTCATTAATCCTTAATTCTGTTCTATTGAGGACCTTGTTAAGGTGGATATTCCCATGTAAAATGGGAAAAGTTTTCAGGGCAAAAAAGATAATATAAATACCTGTCTCCCCCCCCCCCCCCAAAATAGCTTTGCTGCCTAAATAACTCACTAAATCCACAAAATAATACCTGGAAGATATGATCACTTATTCTGGCCTACAATTTACCTGGCACCAAGAAACTGATGACTACCTGTCTCCCCTAAGATTGTGAACAATGGACCATCGCTTGTTCCCAGGGTACTGGGGAGGGGGAAGGAGCATATAACCTAAAATAGTTTAACAAAAGTCCTGTGCAACTGGAAGGCGGGTCAACTAAGTCTAGGAGAGTGGCTAAAAATGGCCAAAGCTAAGCTACATGGGCATCTTTTAAAGATCAAGCAAACGGAACAGACAGCTCTGCCCAGAAATATGCCCAGCAGTGTTCCGGTCCTGGGTCATCCCCAGGTCACATCCCACAGTAAGGCATCTGCAGCTCCTTTCCCAGCGAGCTAACTGCTGTGACAAGGGTCCACTTGCCTTCTGCGAGGCAGTTCGCAGCTCCGCCAAGCTAGTAGCAAGGTTCTTGGCACACTGGCTCAGCTGCATGGCCGCAGCCTGGTCACTCACAGTGGGCACGGCAGCTTTGGCGGAGGACACCATCTTGCTTCCAGGCTGTAAGGAGATGAGCAGAGAGCGAGACGGTGCCTGAGCAGCAGAAGTCAGAGCAGAGACCCAAACAACCATGCTGCAAATCAGTCAGAACTTACTGAGCCCTAAACCAAGGAAGACCACAACCATCTAGACTACCCCTGAAAATGGCCACCCCAGATCAGATACGCTAGGGCAGTAAGCTCTAGAAATGTTAAGAAAAAGAAAACAAAGTATGCATCATGGAGAGGGGGCAAAATAATGAAATTCTCATTTAAAACCGATTTCAAAGAGAGTTTATTAAAAACATTTCTTTGTGTTTCTTAGAATAGCTCTCTAATCTGTGTCTCAGATACATCCAATAGACTGCTTTAAAAATGTGGGCAGATAAAATGAAAGAAAATGACCTGTCACATCACATCTCACTACCCAGGATAATCTCACCATGCACAGATGTCTGTATGCATGCATACATATTTCCAAAAATAAGATCATACTATTTATTCTATTTTCCAAAGTTAAGAGCTATCTAATATTCCACTGTATGTATCTTAATATTTCTCAGTCCTGTGGTGTTGGGTATGTTTCCAGTTTTCCAGTGTAATAAACCATAGTATGACAAAAGCTTTGTAGCTAAAATTTTTCACACATTCGTAATTTTCTTTGTATAAAACTTTAAAAGTACAATTTGGACCAAAGAAAAAATGTTTTAGGGGTTTTAATATAGATTATATAAAACTGCTTTTAGTAATGCTTAAACAATTTGTCAGAAAATAAACATTAATGACAGAAGTTAATATTTTTAGATTTAAATAACACAGGAGAATTCATTAAAAAAAAATCAGCCTGAAATGTAAGTTGATAAACTCACTTAATGAAAACAACTGAAACATGAAACCCATTTAACACGTGACAATCAAGGAAACGCAAAGTCAAACAATAAGAGCTTCAAAAATTATCAACAACCTAGTTTTTAAATGCTGGAGTCCCCAACTTGGAAAAGATGTATAAGAAAACGTGCTCCATCCATGCATGGCCACACGTAAACTTGGATTCATTCAGCCTTTCAGAAGGGCCATTTTACAACACATATGAATGAAGTTTAAAATATTCTCAACTCTTTGGTCTGTTAATTCCATTTCCACTTATTTCTAACTTTGCCTTATTCTTATTATCTTCTGATGTGTCTGTGATGGCAAAATTAAAAGAATGAAAGGAAAAGGAAAAATAAGAGCGGGGACAGAGTGGAGCCTGAAACATGTATACATGGCTCTATCATAATACCCTCAAAGCCTGCCCATGGAGGGGACAACCCAACTGGCTCCAGACCCTCACACCACCCCAATGAGAAGAGAAACACATGTCCAAGCCACAATGCTCAATAGCCCCGAGATAAAAATAAGCCACTTGCAATCCTATTTCTGGGAATTTATCCTAATAATTCAGGAGAAGAACAAATATTTGAGCACACATGACGACTTTTATCCCGTCACAGGTTGTTTATGATGGCAAATAACTGAAAACCACCTGTAGGTCAAGTGGCAAGGGAAGAGCCAAGCAGAGCGTGGCTGTGGCCATACGATGGATGACTTAAAACCAAAAACGCTCATAGTACAAATGTTAACATGAAGGGCAGAGTCTACACCCAATAATTCCAATTTAACAAGATGTATGCAGGGGCGCCTGGGTGGCCCAGTCAGTTAAGCATCTGCCTTCAGCTCGTGCTGGAGTTACAGTGCTTGGAAAATTGGCTCAACAGAGGTATCAGTGAGTCCTGTAGGCACAGGTTCAACTAGAAAAGGACAAGGAAGAGGATCTGTTCGGGAGATACAAGTAGACAGGAAGTGCCAAGGGATCTGAATACAAGGAGTACATAAAAAGGGAGTTTTCCCACCACTTCATAGTCTCATTTTATTTTTCTTAAAATGAATCCACCCCTTAGCCAGCAAAAACAGACAACACTTAGCAATTGTACAACTGCCACAAAAAAAGATCCCACCTTTGGAGAAGATGCACTTACCACTTCTTTTACCCCCAGTCTGTGAATAACAGCATTAGACTCTCTGGAAACTGGCAGACCGAGAGCTCTACCTAGGAGCAGGCTGTTCAACAAAACTTGCCACTTATCCCATGTTTTTTCTCATAGAGGAGAAATAAAGATGAGACTCCCAAGAGAAATGGATTATGGGCCATCTCCCAGGGCAATTTCCCTGCACAGCAGCATTCTGCTTTGCCAAGCTAAATCCACCTCTCCTGAAATTGGAAATACAGTGGGAAGGCCTTCAAAGGTCTGCTCACTGCAAAGACTTGGCCGTGACTGTGGAACTGAGTAATTCTTCTCCCTAAGGATAAAGGGCACCCCCTACCCCATGGGTTGGGGAGCTCTGGGCACACCCCAGGTGACTGCTTCTGTTACCTGGAGAAAGTTCTGGCTGGAGATGATGAGAGCCAGCTGGGCGCTAAGGTCTTCTGCTTGGGCTTGGCTCCCTCGCACCCCCTGGACCAGCTGAGGGATGTGGTCAGCCACCGCCTACAGGAAGCAAGGAGAATTAAAACAGAGCACAGCTTAGCAAGATAGGAAGGACCCCAGGGACAATGTTTTTGGGATGGGCTATTCCAGCAGGGCCATGCTTGTCCCAAACCTTGCATTTACCCAACACCTGGAAGCCAGCTGGGTCCTTAAAACACTGAATCTTTTAACACAGTACCTCTGGATAGCTCTCTCACACACACGCTCCACCCTGTGCTCCTGAAGGTCCCCAGTGCATTTAAGCACAGTACGAGTCTCCGTAAGGAGGTCTGAAAAGCGTTTGCCCACTTGCAACGAATACCAACCTGGCCAATTACGGTTTAGAGTTTCAAAGCAAACAAAGAATCTTTACAATTCACCAGTGGATAAACTCAAGTCACATAGTGTAATGAAGAGAAAAAAGTAAGAGAAGTCCTCATCTGCCAGCTGAAGTCTCTCCTTCGATCTCTCACTTGGCAGGTATGCGTTCTGGCCGTCACCTTTCCTGTCACTACGGTTCTTCACTCTTGGAGTAGCCCTCCTCATTTCTCAAACTGGAAATCCCAATGCCCAGGGTGGAAAAGGAAGGAGCCGCCTTTCGGTGCCGTAGGAGACCAACCTTCTACCTTTGCTGTGTTCTCCCCTCTGAGACCAGTGCTCACCTGACTGGCCAAGTCCTCAACGGTCACAGCACAGTAGCCCCCATTGCTGATGAAGGTCCTACGTGTATACCAGCCTGCTGACCTATTTTTTGGGGAGCCCATTCCAGCAAGGGTTAAAAAAAATACTTCCATGAGATTTTTCCTCAGATTATCTTCAGGACTGGCTCCAGTAATCTGGGCCACTTTCCTCTCTCCTCTGCAACCTGATATACAGTAAAGCTCTTACTTCCTGCCATGATGCCCACGCACTGAGTATCTTCAGTCTCTGCAAAAACGGGAGGGGGTTAATCCACCTTGTAGGACTGTCCTGGACACGAGAAGCAAATGCTCTCTGAGAAGGGTTTTCTTCTCAGCACCTGTGCTGCCAGGTGATCCAAGGCTCTAGGAGACAACACACACCCCCTACAGGGCCCTGGCTTGCAGGAAAAGCCCTTCATTCTCCATATAGTCCCAAGAACCAGGCCTTACTCATCACTGAGTCTTTTCTGCTCCTCAGGTTGTGGGGGGTGAGGGAGGCTCAGAGAACCCAGAATCAGGACTTGGAGGGCTCTGGCTGGTTCTCTTCAGAAGTAAAGCCATCTCTGAGGTAGAAGTGGTAACCCATCTCCCATGTGAACGGTGTCACAGAGGAGATGAGAAAAAGGGGGGATAGTGCAGTCAACTCTCAAACACTGGCACAGACTCAGCTTTCCACTCATCCTCCACTGCTCACTGCGAACACCTTTGAGATACTCCAGGCAGACATACCACCAACACGTGGGCAATAGTGACACAATTATACATTGTGTCTGACACCATTCAGGGGTGTCCTGGGAGAGTGAACTTTTTGGGCCTTCAGAAGCAACAAAGGGGTTCACTGCACCCTTTGGGGCACATTGGCTTCAACATGCCATCAAGGTCCGGGTCTCAGAAGAACAAATGTGTGACAGAGGAGAGCTCCAAAGCACATGAGCCCTGAGGCCTGAAGGGATGAAATTAATGCGGGAGTCCACACGAAGCAGGATTCAGCACACACTGAAGTCCGAGGCCCATCTCTCAGAAGGAGAAAGGCACTCTGGAAATCCAATGCTTTGTTGCCATTTCAGAGCCCTAAAATGGCCTTATTAATGATCCTCCTTGATTTGGTCTCTTGAAGAGAAGCCAAAAATCTAGACAAAGGGAAGGCAATGCTAGAAAAAGCACCATACTCTCCCTTCAGACACAGGCCATCCACTTATGAGACAAAAACCAGATGCGTGTGTGTTGGTGTGTGTGTGTGCACACCTGCAACATGGGAGCCTGAGCACACTCCATCGGGGCCTGGGTGATCAGTCGTAATCGAATGATCCCAGCACCTGGCCCCCTAAGGGCCGTCAGCGTCATCCACAGCAGACCCGGCTCTCGGGCAGCCGGAAGCTCACCTTGCAGCTCTGGACCAGCTGCTGCTGGGCGGCGGGGTTCTTGTTGGACACGGCCGCGTTCTGAGAGGCGGCGATGGTCTGTGTGGCGGCGGCTGCGGCCTGCTTGGCTGCCACCTGGACAGGAGAGCGACAGGAGGTGAGCCGGGCTTTGAGTGTCCCCTGACACAAACACACACAGATACGTGCCCCTCCCAACTGAGGGGCTGGCACGGGCGAGCTGCCTGTCTAATAAAGGGCACTGCAGGCCCAGGCCCTGCCTTCTGAATGTCACCGATGAACCTCGTCTAACAATACCCCATTATCTCCGTGTGCTTTACAATCCTCGGGACAAGCGATAAAGACAGGCACGCTTGAGAGCTCAGGTTCCGGTGTTCATTTGTCTCTCTCCAAAAGATAAGGGACAATTAATTCCAAGACCACGATGGCACTGATAAGTGGCATCAAGTCTAAATGGTTTAGGGGAGTTTTTTTTTTTTTCCCCACAAGCAGGACAAACGCTGGTGTGCTCATGGTTCTCCTCTGGCTGCCTGTGGGAAGCCTCGCTTCAGAAAGGCCCAGACTTCCCCCACCTGAGAACTTAATTGTGTCTGTCACATCCTTCCAAGAACAAGGAGGCCAGTTTTGTTCCAGAATCCAGCAGACTACATGGAGGGATTCACCAGACAGGCAGGTTCTCGGCCTCCAACCTCCCAAATTTTAGTGTAAGAGTCTCCCGTGAACCTTTGTGAGAGATTTATTTTCTTACAGACTTTGTGCCTACTGCTACTTCCTTTTTTCTGCACCCCAGAGTAAGTACATGCTCTGAAAAATGAGAAAAATATTTTCTTATGACTCTATCCCCATCTCTTCGCCAAAGCCTGATCCCCATTCTCCAGTCTTTCCAAGTCTGTATTTTCTACTGGGAGTCCTGACAGAGTCATTGCTTCTGACAAAATAAGTAAATTGTCAGCTAAAGGTCCTTTCTGAACATGCGTATCCCTTAATGCCAGGAGGACAAAAATTCCCATTTCCTCCTTAAAAAATTAAAAAAAAAAAAAAGGAATTCTATTCAAGAACGCTAAACTCAGAAGACTTTGCTTACTGAAACCATGAGGTGAAGCTATTTTTCAAAGTGTCAGTGTGCCATTGAACCTAAATGCACAACGTACCTAAAGCAACATTTCAATTGTTTATGAGTATCTTAACTATTCAACTCCATCGTTCATCTTGCGGTAGCTTCCTTTATACGGGCATGGCCTTATTCATTTGGGTACTCTTCCAAGTAACTCTTTGCAATCTAAAATAGACATCCTAGGAAACCAGCCTCTTTACCCACCTCCAATCGGTTGACAATTTTTTTCTTGATGGCGTTCTGGGCAGCGGCGTTGGTTGCCACCCGGAGACCCTCGGCAGCTTCTCTCAGTCTCTGCTGCTGGTCTTCATTCTCAGGATTGGCTGCAGCCCCCTGAAGAGGAGAAAAGAGAGATTCTGAGAGGTCCATGCGGCAGCGTGCCATAGATGCTGAACTCATGCCTTCTGTTTTACTTTCTCCTGGTAATATAAAATATGTGGCAGACAGAGCAAACACGTCAAGCAGTATCTTTACAATACAGATGTTTCGTCTCATAACAACATAAAAAAACTACCAGGGATGTTTCAAAACTGCAGCAGTAAAGAGGAGAAATGCAATGGTAATCTATAACACTTGAGATCTTAGCCTTGGTCATCCATGTAAACTAACTTGTGGTCCGATTGCCATGGTTTCAAAGATGTTAAGATAAACACACATCCTCCCCCCGCCCCTCCCGCCCAAATCTCTCCAGGAGAATTTCATTTTAATTGGCACGACAGACACACATCACTGCTGAAAGACTCCCATCTTGCAACACTAGTTAATGTGGATGGGCTAAGAACACAGACAAACAGGGGTAGGGAATGCCATCCAAAATATAAGGAAATGCTATTCAAGAAAGACTATGCCTAGAAACTGCATTCCTGGAAAACCTGAGTTGGAGAGGACAGCCAAGCAGAGCTGGTACTCGTCTGCACCGAATAATGGGAGATATCCCATGCTCCTTATCTTGGCAGGGAAAGAGAAAGGCGCCATGCATGGCCATGGCCACACTGTGTTGATGTAGCTTCAAGTGTCTCAGGAAAGCAAATGGATTTTATTTAGATGGGTGGAATTCTGAAGTAGGGAAAAGGCTAACGGCAATGTGGGAAGAAGATATAATTTTAGGGAGCTTGGGTGGCTCAGTTGGTTGAGCCTTTGGTTCAGGTCATGATCCTGGAGTCCCAGGGTCGAGTCCCACATCAGGCTGCTTGGTGGGGAGTCTGCTTCTCCCTCTGACCCTCCCCCTTCTCATGCTCTCTTCTCTCTCTCTCTCAAATAAATAAAATCTTTAAAAAAAGAATGCATAATTTTACTGCACAGTAATTAACAAAGACTTAAAGCACATCCAGCTTTCCACTCCCACCTGCAATAGAAGCAGAGATTGAGATTTTCCTCACGGAGTCTGGATGTTCTCAGACCAGTTCTTAATATATGCAGGTGAATGAGTTTTTTTTCATGAACACTTCAGGGTGATAACATTTGCTCACAAGGCAGAGACAAAAGCAGAAACACACACGCCAATTACCGAAAATCGATTTTCCCATGTCTCCATTTTCCAAATGGGGCCAACTTGCCAAATTGACCCTTTACAAGAACTGATTTCTTTGAACTATTTATAAAAGTTATAGGAATTCAGACAAAAAAAAAGTTATAGGAATTTATCCTGGCTGGAATAGTTTTAACATCTGTGACGGAAGTGTTCTGGCAATCCTTTTGAAGGGAATCTTCCATTCTTTCAAACTGCAACACTCTAAGTAGTCTTGACTTTGTTTTTCTAGCAACAAAAAATAATTCTGTTTTGGTGTTTCACGTGTGAAAGATTGTTTGGGCTACTTTTGTATTCTTTTACAAATTTAGAAAAATCATTTTATTTTATTTCCTTGGTCATCAGATATTTAAACCACTCTTACACTTGCCTTCCTCTGGTATTTTGGGCAGCAGGAAACCATCATTTCTGCACTTGAGTCTGAAGTGGGCAGGTGGATCCTTCCTTAGCAACATCTCTTTCACAATGAATGTCCATTAGATATGAGGTACTAGTCTTGGTCCAGAATCTTGGTTACTGATTATGAAATGTATTTTTTTCTGGACATAAATATATTTTTTGGAGCTTTAACCATCATAGATCCTTTAGCTTTCAACAAAATTCAGCCAATTAAAATACTGTCATCAAGACCCTGTGACAACTTTTAACTAAAAAAATGTATAGAAACACTATTGTCTCATCTGATAGAAATAATCAGAAATAAATATGTAAACAAGTTTCTGTTAATGTGGTACATTCAGTAAGGTGTGGTTGAGCACCAAAAATCTAGAAACAGAAAATACACAATGGTCCCAGCTCAATCCTGATTATGTGATAGTAGGCTTAATTGTTTCAAGTTTTTATTTTCCTATTTGTTAATAGGGACTGATTAGATTTTGCACTAAGCTTCTTTCCAGTCTTCCAGTTAATTTTTGTGCCAGCAGATGAAAGTTTGCTTAAAATAGCTATGCTTAGACTTAGAAGCAGGGGGCAGAATTCATAAAAACCATAAAGAAATAACCACTGCATAAATCCCTAATAAATAGATTTGGCTAAAAGGGGCAGTTAAGGGCAGAGCTTCTCGGCTGAAACAGGGCTAAGGGTACAGAGGAAGAAGCTCAGACCCTGCCCCTCCTTGGGTTTCTCTTCAGCCTGTTCACGAGGTACCTCCAAGAAATCACAGACCCTCAGTGACTACAATGGTGAGTCAGTTGAGGAAGCTCTACATGATTCACCGCATGTCATAACACATTTTAAGTCAAAGAAGTCACAGGCTAGGTAGGTTGAGATGCACTAGTATTCTGCTGGAGGACAGGGAGATTAGGATACAATGTGGGGGCTTTTAATGAATCTTAAATGCACAGAAATACATTAAACTTGTTATCTTAAGCTGATTTTTATTTTATTTATAGCCATCTGCTTTTTCCATTAATTTCTCCAAAAGCGCACACGAGTTGCATAATAACAAAAAGAGGAACATTAAAAAAGACAGCTTTATCCACGGCATGCAGTCCTCACCTCAAAGTGGGCATCAGAATATTCTGTGGAACTTACTTGCAGGCACACACACAGTCCCCCCCAGTGACCTTGTGAATCAGGGTCTTTGGGGGCAGAACTGAGACATGTGCATTTTAATGTTTTATGACGGAGGGGCTCTGAAACAGAGCCGGGAGATAAACATCACTGGCTTTTAGAAGCTGCATGCTGAAGCTTAGCTGTCAAAAGAGCAGAGAGCTGACTCTTCACTCTTCATTCAGGCTGTTATATAATATTTAAAACCGCTACTGGGATTTGAAGGAGAGTGAGGCAGGAAGCCCTCTACTATGTAAAATCTTGATGGGAGTTTACAGTGAAGTCAAATGGAGGGCAAAGTAATATTCAGGTTGCAGGCAAAAGAAGAGGCCTATTTGAATCTGCTGTTGATCATCTCCAGTTTAAATGAATCACCACTTGCAGTAAGCCGGTGGCGATAACCACCCCCCAGCCCCCGCCCGTCGCCCCCACCCACTCCTGCACAGAGCGCACAGAGCGTGCTCACTGAGCAAGGACTTTGTCCCCGACAGCTGAGTCAGCACCAGCCCCCTCAAAGACTGTTATTCTCATGTTCCATGCCCTTCTTTCCCAGTGCAACAAGGTCAAACGTGACACAACCGTATAGGTCTTAAACCACAAAAATGCACACTCTGCTGACCATTCTTTATCTTCAGGTCCTAACTCTTAATAACGTTCCCCAAATCCAATCCAATACCTTTGCAGCTTCCACCATGCGAGCCGTGGAGTCGGCCAGGAGTTTCGCGGCCGCCAGGAGCTTCTTTGAGTTCTCCATGTCGATTTCAGCTTCTGCATCAGACCTCATGGCGTTGACGAGGTCTGAGGTGGCCTGGGCCAGGACCCGGGCCTGGCGCACCATTTCACCTATGGGATGAGATTGAGAATGCCATCTGTCCGTCTGCTCTCTAAAGCTCAAAACCTGCACAGTCTAGTCTCCACACCTCTGGCAAGGGGGCAGAGAGAAGGGAGCCCCCAAACTCTAGTCCTTAGACCCAGGACCAAAAATACTCCCGGTGGCTGGTAGGACTATCCACCCCAAACACAACCAACTTTCACCTTGAACCCTGAGGGATCAACAGGACACAAGGAAGCAAAGAGGAATTCTTTGGAAAGAGAAGGCAGGAACAAAGTTATACAAAAAGTTATTATGCAATTGAGTAAAATATTTATTTAGAAAATGTTATTTATCTCCCTTCAAGAACTACTTACTCCAAAGTCCTTATAATAAACTCTGCATAATGGCATAAAAATTATTTTTAAAATTTGAAAGAATTTGTATGTTACTTAACTCCAGATGAATAACATCACAGGATCCACTGTATTTGTGTTGTTTGGCTCTCAGTAACAGGAAGCACAGACCCCAGTTTCATGCTCAACTCCAAAGATTTGGCTTGGCTCAGGTTTTCCTATCAGTTTTCTGTTTGCCCACCCTTTTCTTCCCAGTGCTGGTTTTGATCTTATGGTTAGTAATTGTTTGGTTTTATGGTTCCTGTGGTTTTTATTGATATCTATTTCAATTTTCTTCTGGAAGTAGGAGGGGTGTAAGAGTAAACATTTAAAATAAAACTACTCAGATGTAAGGGAATTTTTCCTCTCCCAAAGGTCATCTGAGAAGGATGCCAAAACACTGACATTAAGGAGGGGGGAAAAGCTTTCATAAAAATCGAGACGCGCTAAATTCGAGGTATTGTGGATTGGATCCTGGGATGGTAGAAGGACTTGAGGGGGAAAAGTGGTGAAATCTGAGTCCTGTCAGCAGTGAACAGTTATGCCCCACAGTAATCTCCTAGTTCTGACAAAAGGTGTTGTGGGTTAGGGAAGATGCAAAAAAATGAGGGAAAATGGGAAGGGTAATAAGTACTCCCTGTATAGCCTCTGTAACTTTTCTATTCCAAAATAAAAGGTTTATTGAAAAATAAAACAATAACCAAAAAATCCAAATGTGCATAGTATTCCAATCTTCTTAAACCATGGAAGGAAGATATAGAAAAGCACAAGCTTTTTATGTTTGTTTGTTTGTTTTAAATATTTACTACAAAGAATAGCTCTGTACCAACCAAGAAGTAAGAAAACAAATGTCTTTCAAACGACTGGTAGAGTTCTAAAGCATAGGGTTGCAAACTACTGGTAGGGTTGCAAAGAGTAAGAAAGTTCATACACACACATTGTACATACTTATTGGTCCAGAAATTCCACTTATTACATATAGCCCCCAAAGTAAACCAAGATAAAATAGTTACTGTAGTGTTATTTTTGTTAAAGCAAACAAACTAAGAAGCAGACCAAAAAACTTGGAAACGACCCTACATGTCTACCTAAAGATAATTGGTTAAGTAAATTAGGGTAGAATTCCATAGAGTAGAATATTATGCTGCCATTAAAAAGATTAGCCCTGTAGGTGAACATGAAAAATGTCTTTAAAGATATATTAAGAGAAATAAAAGGTTGCAGGAGAGTATAAATAATGCAATTCGTTTATACAGAAAGAAAGATGGTGTTATATACACATAAACACACACACACACACACACACACGGACATAAGAGACTTTGTAAGGTCAAAAATTTCCGGACATGTAAAAGAGAAACTGGGTTGCCAAATCTGGAGATTTAGATGGGATAGAGATGGCCTGGGTTTGGGAATATTTACTTTTCAACCGATAGACTAAAGGGTGCATTGTATCTATTTCTAATTTTCTGTATATGATCTTTGACATCTTAAACAAACAAACAAACAAACAAAAAACCTTCCTGGCTAGAGAGAGGCTGCCCTTTGGCAGGCTAGCCCAACTTCTAGAGATAGCAAAACTCCAGCCAGCCTTTGATAAACAAACTAACTAGCAAGGAGCCACGCCTCCTCCATGGGGCCAGTAGAGCCCTGGAGGCAGTATCCTTAGGCCTCAGTCATCCCAGAGCCTGATACCAGGCAACCAGGGAGAGCCCAGTGAAAACAGTCAAACTAAGCAGTCCCAAGCTGTTCACCTCGCCCTGCCTTGCCTTTTGAACCTTTCGAATAGAAATCCCAAGAAAGGCCACAACCGAAGCTCTACCCTCAGTCCTGTCTTGTGCAACCAGACCAAAACCAATGCTTCCCCTGGGACCGTGGATGGCACATGGTGCCCCTCTCTCGGGGACCTGTGACTGGAATAGAGTTTTCCTTCCAAGCTTCATTCCTGTCTCCTCCTGTGGCTGCCTCTTTACCATGCCACGTCCAGCGTGTTCCTTCAAATGAACGGCATTTGCCAAGAAGTTATTTAAAAAGGCTGGTTAACGAATTCTTGTTGCTATGGAAGGGCCCATTAGGAGTCTCCCGTCTTTCTCTGAGTTTCAGTGAGGAAGTCTCTGAGAGAGGCTGAGGACAACCCACCATGGCCAGGCAGCCATCACCTTTCTTGCCATTGTCCCCACATGGGAACCCCCAGGAGACCCATCCACCCTCGGCGTCGCCCCTCACCAGCGTCGCCCATGGAGCTGAAGATGCTCTCGGTGACACACATGATGGTGTCGGTGGCCTGGTCGTAGCGGCCGATGGGCTCGCCGCGGCTGGCGAACTGTCGCACGTGCTGCAGGAGATCGTGCAGGGCCTGGCTGACCACGCTGGCCGCGGCGCTGACCTGCTTCAGGAGCTCGCTGTCGTCGGTGGCTGCTTGGCAAGCACGGACACAGTTCTCCACCGAGCGGTCCACGAGCTTCCCGGCTTCAATCAGCTGCTCCTGGCACACGGGGGAGCTGATGGTGGGGCTCACCACCTGAAGGGACACAGGAGCAGGTCGTGGGCACTGGGAGTCAACTCCCAGTCCCCAACGTGCCCTTTCCACCAAGTCCCTTCCTGCTTTGTGCCTCCGTTCCTTAGAGGACCGAGGGTTACCCTAAACCGTCACTACAGTTTCTCATACTTCACGATTTCACTCTGTTTTGGTGACTTCTGACGCCCACAGATTTTTATCTTCATTAGTCATACATAACGATACTATTGACTACTTCCTCAGAGAGAAATTTCTGGTATTGATGTCATGCCTCCTGCTTTTAGGAACCTCTAACTTGAGTCCTCTGAACTAGGATAATAAGACTAAGGGAACGGTATTTCTTTTCTAGAGACATCTGGAACTCTGTACCTCTTGGCACTTTAAAGAATGGGGGGTGGGGGTGTGTGGCACCTGGGTCACTCAGTTGTTAAGTGTCTGCCTTTGGCTCAGGTCATGATCCCGGGTCCTGGGATTGAGCCCTGTATTGGGCTCCCTGCTCAGCAGGAAGCCTGCTTCTCCCTCTCCTACCTGCCCTGCTGGTGTTCCCTCTCTTGCTGTGTCTCTATCTGTCAAATAAATAAATAAAATCTTTTAAAAAATAAAGAAGGAAAGAACAGGGGGATTCTGTCAGTGATCTGTCAGTGGGTACTGGAGAGTGCCCAAGGAAAGCATGAGCGATGCCATGAGGACTGCTCCTTCTGACACTACAAATCCCACTGGAGGATAGGACATGCCAGGCTAAGCTGGTCATGGAGCTGCAGAAGATGTTACGTCATCAAGTTGAGAAAACGGATACCTCCCATCTTCGGATGCACGAACACGTGTTGGGGAGGAAAAGGTACATGAAATCCGACAGGCCTGAGATTACCCCGGTTCTGCCATGGATAGCTTTTGGGGCCTCAAGCTACTTGTGAACATCTAGGGGCCTCAGTTCCCTGTTCGGCAAACTGGGGAGGATGTGCTCCACAAGGCGGAGTTCGACACCCAGCGTGTGCACATCGTAATGGGCAACTCAAACATGAACTTAAACAGGAACTTAAACCTGATTACCCTCACTCTGACACTGTGCAGTGCAGGAGGGGCACTCCCAAATCGGCAGATTATCTATGGACCATGCATGAGGCTCTACTACATTTCCATGCAACACAACAACTCTTTGTGTGCAGGTGTAAAGAAGACACACTGAGAAGTCCGAAGGGGAGACACGGAGATCTGTGAGCAGAAACGGCCATTAGACACAGTCAGGGCCCCCTGTCTGAGGACTTGGGCAAAGAACAAATGATAAAAGCACAAGGGGGCAGTTAATGCCAAAATCCTACTGTGTTATCATGACGACACCTGAAACAAGCTCTAAATCTCAGACAATTGTAACAAATTCCACCTCTGTTTGCCCCCAGTGACTGGAGGCAGACCAGAGCATGTGACCCTTGGAGGAACGGGCCCATGGTGCCAGCTGGCTTACCTTGGCACACGCCACAAGCTGGGAGGTAGAGAGGGCACACTGGGTGGCAGCAGCAATCACCCTGTTCTGTAGGACCGTGTCTTCGGCTACTTGGGCAACATTCTTCGCCTTTAATACCAACATGGCGGCAGCATTGGCAACAGCTTTGGCCAAACTCATTAAAACATCCTAAGACAGGAATAAAAAAACAGTCATTTATTTTTTTTTTAAATCCCCCTTTATAGCCTAGAAATAAAATGTAACATTTTACTAGAATTCCATTTGAACTTTTTCTTACCAGTCCTTCCTAAGACACTTATTTTTCTGAAATGTCAACTCACCCTTAAACGTAATTAAAGAAAGAGACTTGTGTCCTAATGACATGTCTCTTACGCATTCAGTAGCATAAGGTTTAAATCTAAAACAGAGTCATTCCAGGGGAGGGTTTTTGTTTTAAGCGCGGATCCACATTCAGGTACCTCTCTAACACTGGGAGTCTTAATTAAGTCTCTTGAAGATGTGGTCGGTGCAGTAGCTCAAGAAAAGCTGAACTATAGCCAGATGCCATAAATACAACATACTGTGGGGAGGGTAGAATTCATGGCCTCCAAGTCATCGTGTTCTGCTGTCCCTTGAAAATTTATCACTTGGATTTCCATTTTGCATAAGGATCCAAGGTACCATCAGCAATTCAGGCACATCTCTGCCTCCAGAGGGCAATGTTGGACACACACAGACAATACCTAAGGCTCAAGAGTCAAGGAGTGCTCTGAACGGAAGTTCTTCTCAGTGTTCTGTAGTCTTCCGGATAGGGATTAAGTTATTACGAGAAGTGGAAAGGGAGTCTGCATAAATAAACGAGCTACGAGCTACAAGCTCACTGAAGATGCAAGGAGCTTTGAGGCTTTAGAGATCAGTTTATACTTTGACTCAACAAAAAGGCGTTCTGTCTGCACGATGGAGAATCCTTTGATTCAGCCCACCAGATTTGTCACCCGCCTGGGTGACCTGAAGAATAACCACTGTTAACATTTAATTTGCTTCTTTGCTTTTAATACCGAAGGTAGTTTATTTGGTTTGGAAATGCCTTCCCGAACACATCCCAAACATATGAGGCATTTTTATTTTGAACAAACATGTCAAGGCCTTCTCCCAGAGGAAATGTGGTCAGAAGTCTTTATTAATTCATCAGATAATGAAAAGCACTTTTGATTCTGAATGCAAAGGGCACGCACAGAGTCTTTACAAGGAGATACTTTATGAGGAGATATGTTGGAGAGAGAGGGTTTAGCTTGCACAATGTTACACAGAGCAGAAACTACATGCTATCTAGGCAGATCAGAAACCCATAAACCTACCGATTTACATAAACTGATTTTAAAATGGACAAAACCCAAGCACTCTTAAAGCAACAGTGTAGTCCAGTCTTTCTTTTAGGTCTCCAATGTTTATTAGATGTCCAAGAAAAAAGTAAATCCTGAGCTTCCAAAAGTTGAAGATGCTTTTAAGATCTGATTGGCACTTATCTGCCACGTAACTTTTAGAAACTGCTCCCAACAAGTCCTGTGAAGTTACGGTTCTTGAACACCTATCTTGATGCTCAGTGAACACTCAGTGTAAACGTCACAAATTATTTACAAAATTAAAAAAAAATTTAATAATAATTTAAAAATTATTTATAATTTTAAAAATTATTTGAATAATTTAAAAATAATAATTTAAAAAATATCTTTCCAAAGTGGGTCACAGTCCTCTTTCACTTGATATGAATTCGTCTTTTCACAGAGGGACCAAGATCTGGTCATGTAGACTCACGACTGTTCTAAAGGCTTTTGTTAGACTCATTAAAGAAATCCTGTTCCTCCTATTAATTTTGTCCAAAAAAAATACAGTTAGAAAAAGAATGTGATACGACAGCCACAGTTGCTGACAAGGCCTTTGTCAAACCTTTCAACAAGACCATGATTATGTAGCCCGTGTAAAATAAATCTTTGTTAACTCTGGGAACATGCAGTACATTGAGAACCCAAGAAAAGCTCTGAGATAAGATCTCAAGAATCAGAAAAATAGTGCATAAGAAATCCAATGTCAGTAAGCCAGGGGCTACTTATAACTGGCGAAGGGTACGGGATCACCTTACTGCAATGAGCTTTGCCCAGAGATCTTACAGAAACGGAAAGCATTCAAGTCAGGCCTTTTCCTGGCACGAAAGCCTCTTTGGGACCATACCGTGAACCTGAACCTGCTTTCCTAGCGTGTCTGAATACAAACCACAGGAAGCAGAGTTTGCATTCATATGTGATGATAACTGTCTGTCAAAGAGAGAAAGAAAAGAAAAAGTCTTCAGCAAGCCAAGATGCATGCAATGTCTGCAGGAAGAACCGTGACTTTCTTCTCAACTGTTCCAAACACTATGGGAAAGCAATCACATTTTGGAAGAAAGGAAGTTGACCATTTCATGTTAGTAAAGCCAAGTAAACCAACAGCTGAATGTCATATTTACCCAATTTCTAAGCAGGTGCCTGCCTACAAAGAATTTCCTACTCTAATACAAAAAGCAATAGCTAATACAAGGGCAGTTTGGGGATTCAGCTCATGGGAAGTCAGGATAGGGTCGCAGTTCATTGGAATTTTGTGGGATATATTTATGTGGTCTGTGTTAATTCTCTTTGAGTGAAATTACTACTGGCCATCCCGGCATAGAAATGGTTTCCAGGAATACTGCTACCCCCCACTTACAGGGCTCACCCTCCATCAAGACATGAATGTTCAATCAGGAACATGAAGAGGACATGAATGAGTCTTCTGGCCACAGCACACAGGTGTGCGGAAAGTAGAGAAGAAACAAACACATCTGTAGATGCAAGTTCCATGTATCACAACAGGTACGGCCATGTCTTAGCATAACTCATGCATCTTGTGCAGATGGAGTCTGGTAGTTCCAGAGAACACAGCATATAGAACTGCCACTCACGAAGCAAGAAACTTGAATTCTATAGTAAAGCTGAATGGTCTTTTTATTCTGAATGCTACTAGGAAACGTGACATAAGATTTGGAAAAAGCATCTTGCAGAGAATCTAGGTTCCAACAGTAAGCTGATTGAGAATGTACTTATATACTATTTAAAATTCAGTCTTAGGAAAAAGAGAGAGGCACGAAGGGCAGCTTCCCACACGGATGAGAGTGGACAAGTTCAGTGTAGCCTGGAGCTCCCCTTGTCTGTGGCATCTGGGAATGGAGGCAGAGAAGCTGACCTCCTCCCTGAGCAGACAGCCCATCATGCAGGCCGTAAGCAGGGGCTATGGCTGTGCAGGAGAGGACGAATGGCACATATCTTTGGTATGCAACAAGAAGGGTGAATAAAAGAAAAAAGTCCCCACTATGCTGCTTTTGGATATGATACAGACAACAGACCCACCTCTGACCACGAAGGAGAGCCCATGCTCTGTGTGAACACAGTGTACGGAAGCACACGTTTCCTCTCTTTTATGCAGACTCCAGAACAATGCAGCTAAAAACTGTGCCCAGAAGAGGAAACAAGACTGGCCATGAGTCGATAATTACAGAGATTGGATGGAAGACACAAGGAAGTTCATGGCCTTATTCTCTCCACTTTTGTGTTTAATGAACATCCGGCATATGTTATGACCAGTGAGAACAGCTAAATAAGTGCTTTACAACAATGATGCAAGATACGAAAGGAAGTGAGTTTTTTAATTGAAAATTTAAAAAAAACTAACAAGGCTTTCCCCCAAGAAAATCCACTTCAATCTTATTCTTGACAACCCAAAAAAGATTTGGTTTTTCACACATTCTCCCTGTTTGGATCTAGACCATCACTTAGACACCTGTCCAACATTACGGGCTGCAAATATCTTACTTGGAATCGCTCATCTGTCTCGTTCTCTCCAATCTGTCTCAGAAGATCCCCACTGGCTTGTCCAATGCTTCCAGCAGCAGTCAAAACTGTCTGTCGAGGCTAGAAAAACACACACTGGTTAGAAAGAAAATGCATTTCCTCCACAATGCCATCAGACAGCAGGGTAGCAAGAGGAATCCTGAGGGAGTAGCCTCCTCCTGCACCTAGATGAGAGTCTATTGGCCAGAGAGGAGACCTAAATATCCAGGTAAAATCTTTGCAAGCATGGGTGGCTCAGTGGGTTAAATTTCTGCCTTTGGCTCAAGTCATGATCTCAGGGTCCTGGGATTGAGCCCCACATCGGGCTCCGTGCTCAACAGGGAGCCTGCTTCTCCCTCTCCCTCTGCCTGTCTCTCTGCCTACTTGTGTTCTCTTTCTCTCTGTCAAATAAATAAATAAAATCTTTAAAAAAAAAATTTGTGCAAGGAAATGCCTGATGTCTCACGAACTAGGCATAGGCGGATCGATTTGAAATGGTCAATCAATGAGTCCTGCTCAGCTGGTAGGAAGGTGATATGCACTTTACAGAAATTAGGGCACCATCCTGTATCCCCTTCAAATGTGTATTGACTGTGTATGTTTCTGAGGTTAAATCTAACCAAGTACCCTGGGGAGAGGGGACAGGGAGGTTTCCTACTAGCAGCTCAACCAGTCCCAAAAGTTGAACCATAGATTCTGTACCCAGTTCACCAAGTCCAAACCCTACGGTCTAGTTACATGCCCCACCAGGATGGAAGGAACAGCTTTGGATCGGGAGCCCTGTAGCACTCAAGGCTGCACCTGCCTCATCAGAACCTGAGTGACCGCGTGCCCCAAGAGCTCACCTCTCCAGAAGTAGGCTGCACAGCCTTCAGCAGGTCTGACACTGCCCCCGCGAGGGTCCTCGCAGCTCTGAGCAGGTCCTCCCCACTGCCCACCTCGTCGTCCATCAGAGCCGCCAACAGCTTCACGCCCTTGGACATCTCCGTCAGGTTGGAAGAAATAGTGGTGATTGCACATCCCACTGCTGTGTAGTCGGTGTCTGCAGGGTCACCTGGGACAGAGAAGGGTCGCCACGATCACAGGAGGGCGGTGAAGGGTGAGGAGAGCCCAGATGGGGGCGGGCTTCAGCCATCCCTCTGAGGGAGCCGGACACAGAGCCGCACGCACACAGGGAGATGCCCGGCTCCCTGTCTCCGAGGCGCTGCTCCTCCCAAATCCTTTTGCCGGGAGGTCTCCTACAGTGCAATACTGAACACGAGCCCCTGGACAGTTCCAAAGGAAGTCTGGGCATCCCGTGGCTCTTTCCCTTGGGTGCCCGTCAGCAGCTGAGGCACTGAAATGCTGCACGGAGAAGCCGAGACACTTGTGGGCTCTCACCCAACCTTGAAAGGTGTCATGAGACTACGGTAGGACAAGACGGACGGGGGCCCATGTGTTGTATCTATCCCTCCCAAACCCATTTGAGACTCAGCTCCCAGAAGGGAGAAACCAGCTTCCGTACACTTCGCGGTCCGTCCCGCAGACGGGTGAACGGTGAGCAGAACTACGTAAGGGCTTGTTGAAGGATGCGGGATATCGCCGGAAAGGAATGAGATGCTCCCCGCCTTTCTCCTGGCTCAGTGCGAAGAAGTGCCTGCAGCACTCAGAGCGCCTAAAAATAGATGAGCCTCTCATCCTCTGAAAATCTGTTGTTTCAATCAAAGAACAGTGATTGTTTCTAAAGCACAACCGCAAGACAGCACCAAGCCCTCAGAGACTCACCAGCAGTGAGGTTAACCACCGAAGCTGTTCCAGCTGTGATCGCATCCACCTGAGAGTGGATTTCGTGTTTGGACTCGTCGACTTTGTTCTGAACCCACACCCGCGACGCCTGCAAAACCAGACAAGGGCACGACACAGTCACTGCGTGGGACTGCCTGGGACACCAGAGACTTCGTGCCATAAAATGAGACCAGCATTTTGTCTGTACTCTTGTTCCTGGGCAGGCACCAGCGAGGGTCTCCGGTCATCTTAAGCAAGGTCTTTAACAGGCCCCCGGCTCATTCACTGATGGCAAACAGCACAGACGTCCTCCATGCTGCCTCCACTGTTCTTTTCTTGAGCTATTAGGATCTTAGGAAATTTCCATATGGCTTTATTTAGGTAAATTTAATAAAAAATGAGAATTAATGTCTCATCATATTACTGCCCACCAGTAACCGCAACTGTTAATTTCTACCTTGTAAAAAACAAGAGAGCAGGGTTAGAATTAGAATTGCAGCTCACGAGTGTTCTCTGTCGGTATAAAGATTGTCTTTTGTTAACACGAATGTGGTGTGGACATGGCACCTTTCCTGGAAGGACTGGGCCGGGGTGGGGGTGGCAGGAAATGGGTCAAGACCTCAGTTCTAGATCTAGCTCTATCACTGACAAGTGACGTGACCTCGGGCATATTACATCTAGGTCCTGTGAATTACATTTCTTCTACTGTAGGAATTCAGAGGTTTTTACAAACCTTTCCAGATCTTATACTTTATGTTCATGGGAACCTATACATAGCAAACTCTCTATTTCCTGCCATTTCTGGACTTAGCCACTAAGTGATAATTTCCATTCATAATGATGACCCTGCGGCAACAGACGATGCCAATCTGCTTCCCCAAACATGCCAATAATATTATTTGAGATTTAGGATGTGTCTAGCACTAATCATATTTTTTGGTATACCAATGCTTTAAAAGTTGGTGAAGCTGGACTGTTAAGACCAAATATTTTAAAGCCATCTCAAAAGGGTGCTGGATATGGGGGGGGTGGTCTGCCTCATGTATTTTTACTCGGAAGATCCCCCACGAAGACTGTGTAATGATTTCAGGTACTTGGGATACAAAGCACCTGCAGGAAGGCAAGCCAGCAAGCGAAAGTCACAGCATTCCGGGAGGTCCTGCAGGACAGTTAACCTGGTGGGGCAAGATGGTGCTGGGCTGAGGTCTGCATCTCGGCCCCGGCCTGGGATGGCTCTGTCAGTCCTCATGGGGTGGTTTTCAGGCCTGATTGTCCACTAAAGCCACCTTGAGAGATGAAACAAGCAGGCTCCAACCTTCATGACAGGATATTTTTCTGGTTTGAGTTGGGCCTCAGGCTTGGTTCTTTAAGCTCCCCCAGGTAATTCTAACATGCAAAGCAGGTCTGGGAAGGACAGTGCCAGCCAGTGCTTCATCAACTTTAATGTGCACACCAAACAGCTGGAAGTCCATGAAAATGCAGATTCTGATTCCGATGGTTGGGGCAAGGCCTACAATTCCACACCTCTCAAGAGATCTTATGTATTGGCAATGCTGCTGGCCTGTGGGCCACAGTCAGAGTAGGAAGGGGCTAGGTAATTTCAGGTGGCAGCACCTACAGAAAGGCAGCTAATTACCCTGCCCTTCTGAGGAGCTGAACGGTAATGCAGTAGTTCTCAAAGTGTGGTCCTGAGACAGCAGCGGAGGACCTGAGGACTTGTTGCAAAGGCAGAAAATCTCAGGGCCTACCCCAGACCTACTGAGTCAGGAAAGAGGGGATGGAGCCCAGCAATCTGTTTAAACGAGTCTTCCATGCATGCTAACATTTGAGAAGCACTGATAACAGCTAATGCTCACTGAGCTCTCACTACGTGCTAAGGACTCTGCACACGACAGGATTACCACGTCTTCCTAAGGACCTTGTGCATGCACGACAAAATAGAAGCATATAGGGAGTAAGTTGCGCGGATTCACACAGACGCTAGCAGAACTGGGATTTGAACCCAGATCATGTGACTCCAGAATTGAAGTTCTTGGCCCTTAAGAGGTATTGCCAATACCCAGTAGCAGCCCACGATTCTCTTCCTGGGGGTACCACTTCACTATAAAGACTCCATATACTGGGGAAAACAAAACAAAACAAACCCATGTGTTTCCATTTCACCTGGCTGGATAAAGATTTTCCCAGCTGAACGCAGACACAATGCAAAGCCGTGCTTTGTGCCAGGCATAGATCCTAATGAAAAGCATGAACAGTATTTACCATATCCTGGCCGAGGGGTGGCAGTGAATCCAGCTCGCTGAGGTCGTCCTGGGCCTGCTGGACAGCGTGCATGCTTGTGTTGATGGTCCCCATGAGGGCCTGCTGGGCTGAGGTCTGCAAAGGCAGATGACCGCAGATGACCACAGGGCATTCATAACCTCTCTCCTGGGACTGACACCGCCCTCTATACAAAATACAGCCAAACTGAAGTCCAGCCTCAAGACAGAATGGTCCGTGCTGTGTGTCGACAACCCCAAGCACCTCCTATTTCAAGCAGGGGGCTGGGACAGAGATTGTATGACTAGAATGCTCAATGTGGGTGTATGCCATAGAGACGTTATGATCAGGAGAGCGTGGAGAGCCACTCAGCTGACCCGAAGACTGAGAGAGAGTCCTTGCAAGGGAGCTACTCCACTCCGAGTAGTGAGGACTAAAGAGCTCATGCATAGGAAACATGTTCCACCCTGCTTACTAAGTAAGAAAGGACTGCACCCCAACCTGGAGTCAACACGTTTCTTCAGAGTCAAATCACTTCTGAGCTTTCAGGCTTTTCAGCTTTTATAAAGTTCTTCCCCAGCAGCGCCTGATTCCTGAGCAGGCAGATCGGCAGTGACAAGAGGCAATGATCCACTCAGGGGAGAGTGTGGATCACTAGAGACCCAGTCTATTTCTAAGACCCGCCGAGGGCCACCCTGGGCTAAATAGCAGCTTGATGCTGTTAAGGCAGGGAAGCAGGGCTCTCCATACTCTGTACTGCCAGTCACGTGGAGAGGTCACAGTTGCCCTCCAGCCCCCGAGGACACCCATGATCCCACACAGGGAGTTACTAATACACCCCATTTAAAGAGAGCGCTGAATAGCCAGGTACTGGGACCATGCAGCAAAGAGCCACGGCTCGGAGGGGAACGGGTGAGAATGTGACAGTGCACGCCAGCTCTCCCAGGCCCGTGTCTCTCTCTACACATCACAGGCAGCCTACTGACGCCCAGCGCCAGCGTGGGGGATGGCTCACCAGCGGGGGCATGTGCCCTCGGTGCATCTGACCAACCACGACCTGCTGCTGCGGTGATGGCATGCTGCCCATGTTGAAGGTCTCAGGCCCGCTGGAGCCTGAACGCATCACGGCAGGCAGCGCCACGGAGCCGTGCTCCACCTTCCCGGCCCGATTGAACTGCTGCTGCAAGATGGTGGACCTGCAGGAAACAGGGGTTGGGTCACTGGGGGGTGGCCACTCACATACAGTGACATGATAAGACACCATGGGCATCACAGCTGTTTGCTGCGTTATGCGGTGGAGGCCAACTCAAAAGAGGTATATACAGACGGAACTGTGAGTGAGGTAGCACCGAAGTACTCAGAAGAATCCTGAGATGAATCTTTTTACAGTTATTAATACAAATAAGCATTCTCAGTTGGAGCATTCATTTAACAAATATCTCTGTGGGTCAGGTTCTAGTTTAGGCATTTGGGGCATCGGTCATTTAGCCTTAGACCGAAAGGAGAAGTACAGAAAGGAACTAAAAGAGAATCTCCCACAGCTTAGCTCTCATCCCCCAGGTCCAAGGCCACTGACCACAGAGGGCACTTAAACACCTTTGGAGCCTTGATAGCCTTGATGGTAGGATAGACTTTGGCACCTCCTCCAGATGAGTTTTTAAAAAGTCCAGGAAGATTCCTAGGACATTTAGTTTAAAATAGAAAAATCAATTTTTTACTTCCGATATGTTCTTAGAATGAGTAGTAAGGACTTTGAACATGTGAAGGTGGACTGTCTGTGCAGCAGCCCAGAGCACAGACCCCATCCAGGGAGAGTCTGGGGGGGGGGGGGAGGGAGAGAGAGAGAGAGTGTGTGTGTGTGTGTGTGTGTGTGTGTGTGTGTGTGTAGGGGCAGACTAGGTGAGCAGCTGCATTAAGGGACCAGGCCTCTGACCCAGGGTTCTCCAACCATCAGATCATTCCCTATTGCCCAGGGCAAAGCTCATGAGGCAGGCTAGGATACTAGAGAGCAGGAATCTGTGGAAGAACAGGGATGTCTGTGTGGCACGGTTGGCACTAGGAAGGGTAGATGTGGGGGCCCCAGGGGGAAGTCAGGGGCATCCTGTGATCTTAGCCAGTGTCTAATGCAGGGAGAAGTGGCAGGCCTTGTGATGGGCTTCCATGGTAAAAGACAGTAAAGAGTGTCAGTGCTCTGGCTCAGACACTTACTCAGCTGCTCTTGGAAGGACAAGTGCAGCAGAGTCCTCTGAGGGGAACAACTCAATCTGCCAGAAAGCACTAGCTTACTGATTTCCAGCTAATGGTCATTAATAATTCCAAGGACTTAAGGTGCTCTCCAAGAGGGTACCACGTACATGAAATGCATCGCATCATCAGGTTTGGTTCCAAATTGTGTACTAAAATAGGGGACAAAGGGAAAAGCACCTTCAAGGTGATTATGAAGCCAATCAAGACAAAGTGATGGAGAATGGAAATGTGCGAGAAGCAATTAGTATGACTTAGCAAGTTCAATATGAATTTTCTAGAACTTTCTGTCAGTTTGCGGTAAGAAACATCACAAGATCTGAACTGACTCATGGCCCTGCCTCATGGGTGCATCTGAAGTAACTTTCAGAGCTTTGATTTCCTCAGTCATGGACAGGCAGAAACATCTGGTCTACCTCTTGCATCGGGGGTTGTTATTGGGGTGAAAAGAGACAGCATGCTAGACATATGGAGTAAAGTGTATGCAAGAAACATATTATCACAATGCTCTAAGTAACATAAGGGGGAGCAGCTGCTCAGATTCCCGCAAAGTAACACCTATTAGAGGTTACTTAATTTTAATACATCTCAGTTTCCTTACATATAAAATGGGGTTGAGACTGTTCTGAATTGAAAGTGATGATGAAGATGTTAAGAACAGTAAATATTTATGATGTGCCAGGCACTGTTTCATGCACTTTATTAATAATTCAATCATCAAAATAAAGTATATAAGGTGATACTATCATTATACTCATTTTATAGCTCAGATGAAGGGGCAGAGGAAAGGTGTAATGTCCCCAAGGCCACACATTGAAAGAGACCCAAGGGGCACCTGAGTGGCTCAGTCGGTTAAACATCTGACTCTTGATTTCAGCTCAGGTCATGATCCCAGGGTTGTGAGATCAAGCTCTGCCATCATGTGGATCTTGCTTGAGATTCTCTCCCTCTTCCTCTGCAACCCACCCCCCAATCTGTCCCCTACTCTCAAGAAAAAAAAAAAAAAGAAAAGAAAAAGAAAAAAAAGAGGGTGACTGGAGATTAGAACCCAGGAAGTCTGGCTCAGGAGTCCATGTTTTAACCATTTCCCTCGACTGCCTCACGGCACCTGTGGCATGTAGGGGGCATTCTATAAACAATAACTCCTTCACTGTCACAGAAGCCCACTCTCCAGCCTTTGATGAAAATGACACAAGTTAGGAGATTTAAATGAGCAACTGCAGAACAGGACTCATGAAATAAAAAAATAAATAAATAAAAATACTTACTTTTTTGGAGAAACAGACTCTTCCAGCATAGTCGACTCCTCATCCCCCTCTAATCCAAATCTATCCTTACTTTGTTTCTGAGGTAAAACGAAACAAAAAGGAAACTCAGTAGGTCTTGATGCAAAAACCTTTTAAGACACCTTCTAAAAGGAGCTACACAAGCAAATATGTTGAGATTTACCCCCCAATTCTTTATATTGGAGTAGGTGATGGCTGAAGAAAAACAAACGTAACAATAAAAAATAAATACATTGTTTAATGCAATATAGAGATACATGCCTTCTGTGTTTATTACTGCATTGACTAAATTTCACACAGTTAAAATCAAGATGTAGATACCGATGTTCTAGTTGAACTTGGTTATTTCAGTGGGCTTTTTCTTGAAGTCTTTGGCAGTCTGTCTGAATACCACTATAGTATATAACTATATATACCATAGTAGTATATTTGAGAATTTGATAAAAATTTGATAAAAATTCATGAAATTCAGTAATTTGGTAAAAATTCATGAGGAACACCTGGGTGGCTCAGTCAGTTGTGCACCTGACTCTTGATCTCAGCTCAGCTCTTGGCCTTGGGGTCATGGGTTCAGGCCCCAGAACAGGCGTCAGTCTGGGCACTGAGCCTACTTTAAAAAAAATTCATGAAAAATATGAAGAATATTTTCAGATCCTCAACCTAGGTTTCTAAAGAAGCTGGAAAGCATAATAGAACTACCTAGAGAGGAAGATGCTGAGGGGTTAGCTGGTCTCATTCATTAGCTAAGTGAAGCCCTACTGCTTGTTACTCGACAGTAAGAATATACATATAAACTTCAGCTAAAATGGAAATTCTTATGGGATCTTGAGGTTAAAAGACTGCACACTCAAGCAATGTTAATGTTAAGATTAAATTAGTGGGTTAAGTACTTCAAATTAGGGTTGTTTTGTGTTGTTTTATTTTTTCCAGGTAGCAGCATCATCTAAGTGAGAGTTTTTAAAAAAGCAACTTTCCCAATTGGCATCAGTCTGAAATACCTTTTTGAGGATAATGTCAATGTAGCCCGCAATCAGCTGGGATATCTGCTCTCCTTCAGTGGTTTGTACAGAATAGTAGCTTTCCTGGTACTCCCCAAAATCCTGAAAAAATGGCATTAGAAGAAATATAACTACATCATGTCATCATGTAGCTATAGTTTTAAGGGTAAAGAGGTCTAGTCCTGGAACAAAATGGCATCGACTCACTTTTCCCTTCTCTTCTCCTCTAAACACTACTGAATACCCTACAATCTAGTAAAAGGGCTCTGAAAGCTGTAAAGGTAGATTGACTGGGGAGCACAGGACTTGAGAAAACACATTCTGGTGAATTTTTAGGTTTTCTTTTATACCCGATTACTCCCAGGTGACTGCCTGAAACCCAGAATCTCCAAAAGGCAGGATTTCAAAGGCCTGTCCTTTTTTGACAAAGGACCAGGAGAGGAGAAGCCCAATGGAGATCTATCTGGGAGCCCCAGACCAGCTCCACAAGCTGGGCAGAGCAGCAGCTGCAGAGCAGTGAAAGCCCAGGCCGTCCCGGCCCCTGCTCCACCACCCAAAGAGGCATGTAGTCTTACCCTTGTGCAACAGTGGTCACACGAAGCCTGCACCCTCCTAACCTGCACCCAATGGCATAATAGAGACAGGCCCGGTAGCTTCTGCCTATCCCCAAAATGGTCACCCAGCAATAGCAGGTGGGCCTAGGAAGCGTCTTTACAAACAGTGCCATCAAGTTTTGAGTAAGAACTGGGCAGTGTCAAAACAATCCAGAACACTACAGCAAAGGCCACAAAAAGAGACCAGAACACCACACTAAATCTGAACAAGATGACTAATAAAACAGAATATTTAAGTAGGAGCCAGAGTCTCCTCACTTAATAACCATAATGCCTAGATGCAATTTAAAAAAATCACTACTCATATCAAGAGCCAAACAACTATGATATGAGTAAGAAAAGATAATCAATTGATGCCAATAATGAGAAGAATCAGATATTGGAATTATCTCATAAAGCAGCCACTATAAAGTATGTTTCATAAATTACAAATTCTCCCAAAACAAATAGTAGGCTTCAACAGAGAAATAAGTCAGAAGAAGGAACCACATAAAAATTATAATACGAAAAAATGCGATAACTAAAATTTAAAAAACTTACATGATAAAGTAGTGTGGAGATGACAGAACATAGAATCAGTAGACTTGAAAACAGATGAACAGAATTTAGTCAATCCCAACAGTTGAAAGAACATAGACTCAACAAAAGACAAAAAATAAATAAAGGACCTATAAACCAGACCTTCAGGGTTCTATGGGATAATAAAAGATGTAACATTCGTATCATCAAAATCCCACCTTGGGAGAATGAGGGACCAAAAAAAAGTATTCAAGGAGCGCCTGGGTGGTCTGTCAATTAAGTGTCCAACTCTTGATTTCAGTTCAGGCCATGATCTTGAGGTTGTGAGATCTAGCCCCACGCTGGGCTCTGCACTCAGTGCAGAGTCTGTTTGAGATTCTCTCCTTCCTCGTCTCCATTGCCCCTCCCCCCATCAGCTCACATGCTCACACATCTCTCTCTCTTTCTCAAATAAATGCGTCTTTCAAAAACAAAAAAAGTATTCAAAGAAATAATGGCTGAAAGTATCCCCAAATTAAAGACACATACCTACAAACTCAAGAAGCTGAGCATATTCCAAATACAATGAACCCTGAGAAATCCACACCAGGAACTTTAGAGAGTGACATACTGTCTACAAGTGAATACCAATTTGAATGACAATTTCTAATCTGAAACCATGGAGGCCAGAAAGAAGGGCTCAAGTGCTAAAAGAAAGAACTGTCGATGTCTAATCCTATACCTGATGAAATGATCCTTTATGAATGAAGGGGAAATAAGGACATTCTGAAAAAATATCGAAAGCTGAGAGAATCATTTTTAGCAGATCTAACTTCCTTTAAAGAATGGCTAAAGGAAGCTCTTCAAACACGAAGAAAATGATAACAAGAGGCTGAGAACATTAAAAAGAAAACAGCAGGATAGATAAGGAAAAAAATAAGGAAATGTAGAAACTTATCCTTTACCTCTTGAGTTTTACTTAATCATATTCTATGGTTGCAGCAAAAGTTTTAATACCATCTCATGCGGTGTTCAATGTACATGGAAGTATTTCTTTGAATAATTATTTTCAAAAAGTGGGGAGTGTAAAGAGATCTAAATAGAAGTGAAGTTTCTATGCCTCTCTTGAAATGGTAAACACCCACACCTGTGGGTTATAATTATTCTTACATATATGGTACTATCTAGATCACTAAGAATGCTAAGCAAAGACATATGCTCAAAAGCATTATAAATAAACCAAAACAGACCTCTCCCAAAAGAAGGCAACAAAAATAGGGAAAAAGAAATGGAGGGGGTGAACAGAAAAATATTATAAAATGATAGCTTTAAGCTTTAATATATCAATAATTAGATTGAAATATAAATGGTCTAAATAGGCCAATTAAAAGAGACTGAACAAGTAGATTTTTTAGAAAGCACAATCCAACTTATCTACTTTGTAAGAACCTTGTCTCAAATATAATATAGGTAGGTTGAAAGTGAAAGGATGGAAAACTATGTCATGCAAACATTAATTTGAAAAATCTTGAGTGGTTATACTAAAATTAAGCAGATTTCAGAGGAAACAAATTTATAAGGAACAAAAGAATTAAACAGTAAAATAATTTCTCCATGAAGATGACAAAGGGATCTTAAATGTGCATGTAAGCACCAAACAGAGCTTCGAAATACATGCAGTAAAAGTTGAAAGGAAAAATACAAAAACCTGCAACCGTTGTCAGGATAGGGAAGACTGGAACACCACCACCAGTTAACAGGGTCTAATGGATATTTTAATACTCTTGTCAAGTACTCATTGAACATTCTCCCAGAATGACCATATCCTGTGATCTAAACCAAATCTTAAAATTCGAAGACTTGAAATTAGGCACTGTATATCCTTCAACCATAAGAGAACTCAACTAAAAATCAGTAACAGGAAGACAACAGCAGAAATCTCCAAACACCTGAAATTAAATTAAAGCTCGGAGTAGAAAGAAATAAGATGTTACAAACTTTAATCCAACTTTAATAAACATCATTGATATTCATTCTCTCTTGTGCTTGAGCTAGTTACTGTGACTCATACTATTTCTAATTTGTCTTTAAAATAACTTTTTGTTGGGGCGCCTGGGTGGCTCAGTGGGTTAAAGCCTCTGCCTTCAGCTCAGGTTATGATCCCAAGGTCCTGGGATCGAGCCCCGCATCGGGTTCTCTGCTCAGCGGGGAGCCTGTTTCCCCTTCTCTCTCTCTCTGCCTACTTGTGATCTCTGTCTGTTGAATAAATAAATAAAATCTTTAAAAAAAAATAAAATAAAATAACTTTTTGTTTTCAACAAAATGGGACCTGGATGTAGTTTTCAAAGACCAACAGCACTCACAGGCACATAACAAAACACAGCAGGTCCCTGCCCTAGCCATTCCTAGCTTTCCTTTCCACCCCTTCCACCCCCCAAAGGCAACTACTTTGAACCCTTTCACTGTTTCTTCTAGTATTTCTAAATAACATGTTTTTAATTTATTTGATTTGTCTCTTTTCCAAGTTATCCACAACTTCCTACCATGGAAGGTGAGGACGCAGTTCTCTAAGTATCAGCATCTCTTCTTAAGGGCTATGCAGGTAGTTACTGACTATAGGAGGGAAGAAGGTATATTTCCTGATGATTCCTTCCGAGTGGCAAGAGTCTATCCACCAATAATCAAACTAGATAACTAAAGACTCCCTCCAAAAACTGTTCCTTACACCTTTTATTTTCTGATGCCGTATTATGAGACCTTATCTAGACACAAGCTGATACTTCAAATATTCCCTAGACCTGGAGAACAGTACACTTCAGGAGTGCCAGAAGATGGATAACTTTCAACACTGATTTCTCCTATTGCTCAACTTGCCCAACAAAAATAACAATCCTATCAATTCTCATGTGTCAATGTGGCTATCATTAAGAAAATAACACAATTATAATCTGCTAAGAGCAACTATTAAGGTTGGGAGGAGGAATACAGAGGTCTGAAGGCCTGGGAGGGCTACATTCTCCCCACTTTCCATATACTTCACACTGAGAATTTTATCATCATCTTGTTTGATCTTAGCACCTCTGCGAAATAGGTATTGTGATTCCCATGTTAAAGCTAATGACATTAAGGCTCACAGGGGAGAGAGAACTCTCTCAGAAATAGGAGATGATGAGCTGGTTTTGAACAGTATCCCAAAGTCTATGCCATTTCCTCTGTACAGTATGCTGTTTCTAGGCAGGCCAGGAAAACACACTTCAGCAAGATTTCACAAAGCTTAGGAACTTCTAAAACAACTAGAGACGAAGAGGGATCCTTTGATCAGCCTCTGAGCATTAGCAAGTTTCCCTTGAGGGCATGCTAGGGACAGCATCAGGAACACAGAAGACTGCACCAGTCCCCACCCTCTGTGGACTATCTGTCCACTATCTGTCCCTCTGCACACTGCTCTCTAAGGCCAGGGAAATCCATAGCGCTTGTATGCTCTCTCCCACCCCACAGTATGGCCCAAAGGCTGTGTTGGTCCTCCCCATTGCCAGTCCGTACCAGGGTGAAGCTTTTGGGTGAGGCTGCCCAGCGCTTAACTGTGGTGAGTGGCCACTCCTGCAGTACTTCCTTGGTCTTCTCATCCACACGCATCACGGAGTCCTTGGTGATGCCCAGCAGGCGAGGCACCAGCTTGTTCTTGCCTTTCATCTTTTCCTGAAACAGGAAATACCAAGGGTTAGTGCTCTTCCTCTGAATACATTTGACTTTGCCAAGTCAAGAGAGATCTCATGATGTCTTACCTGAGGTCATCTACATTTACTATGTTTCAAAACAGGACTACTGGAAAACCAGGGTTTGGGTACTCGGCGAATGACTCACTAAACTAAAGACACGGAAACGAAAACAGGGGCATCAGAAGGTTGGAAGGATCCACAAAGGCACCCTTCCTGAAAAGAGATGCTGTTTAGGAGGGCAGGTTGCTCCAAAAATGGACTGTGATGGATCGAAGGGACAACACTGAGAAGATATCCAGAGAAACAGAAGTATTAAGATGAATTCCAAATATTATCACTTGTAGTAGCCAACTCAGTGAATTACAAAAAAGGTTTAATGTGCAATTTAAATATGGCATATAAGCTATTTAAGCATTAACTAAAGCTCTGCCAAAATAGAATCTTCTCATTAAAAGAGACACAGACCTTTTTTTTATATCTCCCAAATATATTTTCATTTGAATTCTTTGTTTTGGTATCTGTATGTGTATCTACTGACTCTGAAAAAGCCTTTTATGATTTGCTTTAATAATTTAATAGTAATCATGCTTATTAAAATAAATTAAAATAAAAAAATTAAAATAATGCCTATTAAAATAAAATAAAATCATGCCTATTAAAATAAAATAGTAATCATGCCTATTAAAATAAAGTAATCATGCCAAAACAAATTTAAGAGAGATTAGTAATTTAGAAAGAATATATAGGTGTGTATTTTTGTGATTCCTGGGAGGGAAATGACTTCTAAGCACAAACAATAAAATAAAATTCATATAGAGAAAGATCAACATCTTTAACTACAAATACACAGACTTTGATACATCTAAAAAGCAGAGAGAAAATAGGAGATGAAGAAAGAAATCTCGCTGTAAACAAAATTGAAAAGCAAACGACTAACATAATACAATAAAAAAAGCAAATGACTAGGGATAGATAGTTACAACAATTACAATAGTGAAAGACTTTATATACTGCATATGTGAAAGTTTATCATAGACCGACAAAAATGACTGGCAAAGAATATAAATAGAAAATGTGTTTGGGGCGCCTGGGTGGCTCAGTGGGTTCAAGCCTCTGCCTTTGGCTCGGGTCATGGTCTCAGCGTCCTGGGATCGGGCCCCACGTCGGGCTCTCTGCTCAGCGGGGAGCCTGCTTCCTCCTCTCTCTGCCTGCCTCTCTGCCTACTTGTGATCTTTCTCTGTCAAAATAAATAAATAAAATCTAAAAAAAAAAGAAGAAGAAGAAAATCTGTTTAAAATAATGAAGTACACTTTCATTGGACGGGGGGCAAGAGAAGATGGCAGCGGAGTAGAAGGACCCTAGGCTTGCCTCATCCCACAAAAACAAGTAGGTAACTATCAGATCATCATAAATACACCCAAAATTGACCTGAAGACTGGCGGAACAAACTCCACATGCAAAAGTAGAGAAGAGGCCACAAAAGAAGGTAGGAAGTGTGGAGATGCAGCTTGGAAGAGAAAGAGATCACGTTCGTTGTGCTGGAAAGGAGGGGTGATGGCAGAGAAGAGTGAGACAGACTAGCACAGAGGAGACCACATAGGAATAAGAATCCCCATAGCAACTGACTTGGAAAGAGCAAGGGACCAAATTTCCCGAGTTTTGCAACTAGTGCAGTTTAAAGCCTAGAGCGTTAAAGATCGATGGGAGTGGATGGAAGAGTCTCAAGGGCACTGGGCTGATCTTGGGAGAGAAGGCATGGCGAAAAGCCCAGGGACATAAGCATGGGAATAGCTGCGGTACACAGTGGGGAAGTTATTTGCTCATTTCAGAGCACACCCCAGAGACACCCCTAGGGGAACAAAAGAATTGCCTGCTACCATTTCCCATGCCACTCAGCATAAGCACAGTGTCACCTGTGGGAACCCAATGCAGCATCAACACTTGCTACCTAACTTGCTTACAGCAAGCCCAGCTCCCTCCCTCCACACACCCCACATATTGATGG
Organism: Mustela putorius furo; assembly: GCF_011764305.1. Classification (NCBI taxonomy): domain Eukaryota; kingdom Metazoa; phylum Chordata; class Mammalia; order Carnivora; family Mustelidae; genus Mustela; species Mustela putorius. The sequence continues at coordinate 6,505,687 of NW_025422045.1, read as the reverse complement.
AACTACCCTTCCCAGAGTACTTCCTTGCTTCTTGCTTCAGACCCAGCACAGTAGGTCCCTTGCCCCAGAAAGACAGATGCAAACGTTTGTCCACACCATGTCTCCTGGCCTGGGAGTTCTGCGGGGCCCTGGTTTTTGTGGTGGTGATGACAGGTATCATTTAACAAGCAGATCAGAGGGTGCCCGGGTGGCTCAGTTGGTTAAGCCACTGCCTTCAGCTCAGGTCATGTTCCCGGATTCCTGGGATCAAGTCCTGCATTGGGCTCCCAGCTCTGGTAAGTCTGCTTCTCCCTCTGACCTTCTCCTCCCTCATGCTCTCTCTCGCTCTCCCTCAAATGGATAAATATAATCTTAAAAAACAAGCAAACAAAAAAAACCAAGCAGATCAGAGCACACCTAGTTAAAATAAGCCACAATCATTCGAAGGACCAAACACTGCTCACAACAGGCAAAGAGAGCCTCGGCAGACAACTGGCCTGTAGTACAAAGTGGCCAGAACACAAGGGCAGAGTGCACACATTTGGAGATACTCTTGGAAGCACCAGGCCCTGGGAAACAGAGGACACTATAATGCAGAGCATTACAGGACCTCTTCTTGATAAAGCCATTACCCTCAAGAACAGGAGATATAATTGACATTCCTAACAAGCAGAAATAGGCACAGAGACAGATAAAATGAGAAGATAGAATAATTCATCCCAAATGCAAGAATAGGAAAAGGCCATAGCCAGAGATCTAAAGAAAACAGATAAAAATAATATGCCTGATAGAGAATTTAAAGCAATGAGCATAAGGATACTCAGTGGACATGAGAGAAGAGTGGACAGTATCAGTGAGACCATCAACACAGAGATGAGGAGTAATATAGTAGAGATGAAAGGCTCAATAAACAAAATGAGAAATAAGCTTGACAGAATGAACAGAAGGCTGGACCTAGAAAACAGAGTAATGGAAAGTGATCAAACTGAACAACAGAGAAAAAAAAGAATTATGCAAAATGAGAACAGACTGAGAGAACTCAGTGACTCCATCAAACATAATAACATTCACATTATAGGGATCCCAGAAAAAGAGAAAAAAGGGCAGAGAATTTATCTGAAGGAATAATAGCTGAAAACTTCCCTACTCTGGGGGAAGGAAACAGATTCACAGATCCAGGAGGAACAGAGGATCCTCAACAAAATCAACAAAAGCAGATCTACACCAAGACATATTATAATTAAAATGGCAAAATACAGTGAATAAGAAAGACTATTAAAGCAGCAATACCAAAGAAGACAGTTACATACAAAGGAAACCCGCACATTTTTCAGCAGAAACTTTCTAAGACAGAAAGGAGTGACATGATATCTTCAATGTGCTGAATGGGGAAAACCTATACCCCGGAATGCTCTATCCAATAAGACTACCATTCAGAATAGAAGAAAAATACTTTCCCAGGCCAACAAAGAATAAAGGAGTTCATGATGACTAAACTAGCCCTGCAACAAATATTAAAAAGGATTCTCTGAGTGGAAATGAAAGACCAAAAATGACAGTATAAATGTAGGAAACACAAAAAAATCAGTCAAGGAGCTTAAAAAATAAAAGTATGTAAAATAGGACACCATATTTTACATGGGAAGGAGAAGAATTAAGAATGGGTTCAAACTTAAATGACCATGAACTTAATATAGACTGCTATATACAGAAGTGGTTATATATAAACCTAATGGCAACACAAATCAAAACCACTAATAAATATGCTAAGAATAAAGAGAAAGAAATCCAAATGTATCACCAGAGAAAAGAAAACCAGCAAAGCATTAAAGAAAGACAAGAAAGGATCAGAAAAAATCTTCAAAAATAACAAACAAACAAACAAACAAACAAAACGACAAAATGGCAATAAATACATATCTGGTTAAGAATTACCTTGATTGTAAAGGAACTAAATGCTCCAATCAAAAGACACAGTGTGAAAGAATGGATTAAAAAAACCCATTTATATGCTGCCTACAAGGGACTCATTTTAGACCTAAAGACACTTGCAAAATGAAAAAGAGGAGATTAAGAAACATTTACCATGCACATGGATGTCAAAACAAAGCAAGAATACCAATACTTATATCAGACAAAACAGAATTTAAAACAAAGGCTGAAATAAGAGACAAAGAAGGAGACTACATAGTAATACAGGGGACAATCCAACAAGAAGATCTAATAATTATAAATATTTATGCACCCAACACAGGAATACCCAAATACATAAGGCATTAATAACAAACATAAAGGAACTAACTGATAATAATACAATAATAGGAGGGGACTTTAACACCCCACTTACATCAATGGACAGATCACCTAAATAGAAAATCAACAAGGAAACAATGGCTTTGAATGACATACTGGACCAGATGGATTTAACAGATATTCATAATATCCCACCCTAAAACAGCGTAATACACATTCTTTTCAAAGGCACATGGAACATTCTCCAGAATAGGTCACATATTTGGCCACAAAACAAGCCTCAACAAGTTCAAGATGAACAAAGTCACACCATGCATCTTTTCTGACCACAATGCTGTGAAACTTAAAGTCCACCACAAGGAAAACTCTGGGAAGACCACAAATACATGGAGGTTAAAGAACATACTAGTAAATAATGAATACATTAGCCAGGACATTAAAGAAGAAATAAAAATGTACATGGAAGCCAATGAAAATGAAAATGCAATGGTTCAAAATCCTTGGTATGCAGGAAAAGTGGCTCTAAGAGGGAAGTGTAGAACAACATAGGTGTACCTTAAAAAGCAAAAAAAAGTCTCAAATAACCTAACCCTTACACCTTAAGGAGCTAAAAAAGGAAAACAAACAAAACGTAAAACCAGCAGAAGGAAGGAAATAATAAAGATTAAGCCAGAAATAAAGGATATAGAAGCAAAAACAGAACAAATCAATAAAACCAGCAGCTGGTTCTTTGAAAAAAAAAAAATCAATAAAATTGATAACTGCTAGCGAGATTCATCAAGAAAAATAGAGAAAGGACTCAAATAAATAAAATCACAAATGAGAAAGGAGAAGTAACAACAAATGTCACAGAAATATGAACAATTGTAGAAGAATATTATGAGGGATGCCTGGGTGGCTCAGTCAGTTAAGCATCCAATTTGGTCTCAAGTCCATGACCTCAGGGTCTGGCATGGAACCCCAAGTCAGGCTCTGCACTCATTGTCCCTCTGTCCCATCTCTCTCTCAAATAATAAAATCTTTAAAAAACAAGAAAGAATATTATGAAAAACTATGTCAATAAATTGGACAATCTAGAAGGAATGGATAAATTCCTAGAAACCAAAACTACAAAAACCGAAACAGGAAGAAACAGAAAATTTACACAGACCCATATTTAGCAAAGAAATTGAATCAGTAATCAAAAAACTACCAACAAATGCAAGTCTAGGACCAGATGGCTTCACAAGTGAATCCTACCAAACATTTAAAGAAAGTAACACCTATACTTCTCAAATTACTCAAACAAAACAAAACAAACAAACAAAAAACAGAAAAGGAAGGAAAGCTTCAAAATCCATTCTATGAGGCCAGCATTACCTTGATACCAAAACCAGATAAAGACACCACAAAAAAGGACAACTACAGGTCAGTATATCTGATGAACACTGATGCAAAAATCCTCAACAAAATATTAGCAAACCAGGGACGCCTGGGTGGCTCAGTTGGTTAAGCAGCTGCCTTCGGCTCAGGTCATGATCCCAGCGTCCTGGGATCGAGTCCCACATCGGGCTCCTTGCTCCGCAGGGAGCCTGCTTCTGCCTCTGACTCTTCCTTCTACTCTGTCTGCCTGTGCTCGCTCTCACTCTCTCTCTGACAAATAAATAAATAAAATCTTAAAAAAATAATATTAGCAAACCAAAACCAACAATACATTACAAAAATTCCCTGTAATCAAGTGGGATTTATTCCTGGGCTGCAAGGGTGGTTCAGTAATTGCAAATCAATCAACATGATACATCATATCAATAAAGAAAGGGTAAGAAGCACATGATCCTTTCAATAGATGCAGAAAAAGCATGTGATAAAATACAAAATCCATTCATGACAGAAAAAAAACCCCAAAAAAACAAGTTTAGCGGAAACATACCTCAACAAAATGAACGCCATATATGAAAAACCCACAGCTAATAACATCTTCAATGGGGAAAAAATAAAAGACTTTCCCCTAGGGTCAGGAATAAGACAAGGATGTCCACCCTCATCAATTTTGTTCAAAATGTAGTGGAAGTCTGAGCCACAATCAGACAACAAAAAAGAAATAAAAGGCTCCTAAACTGGTAAGGAAGAAGAACTTTCACTATTTGCAGATGGCATGATACTCTACATAAAAAACCTGAAAGACTACCAAAAAACTACTAGACTGATAAATTCATTAAAGTTGTAGGATACAAAATCAATGTAGAGAAATCCACTGCATTTTTCTATGCCAATAATAAAGCAGTGCAAAGAGAAATTAAGAAAACAATCTCAGGGCGCCTGGGTGGCTCAGTGGATTAAGCCGCTGCCTTCGGCTCAGGTCATGATCTCGGGGTCCTGGGATCGAGTCCCGCATCGGGCTCTCTGCTCAGCAGGGGGCCTGCTTCCCTTCCCCTCTCTCTGCCTGCCTCTCTGCCTACTTGTCATCTCTCTCTGTCAAATAAATAAATAAAATCTTTAAAAAAAAAAAAAGAAAGAAAACAATCTCATTTACAGTTGCACCAAAAATAATAAAATACCAAATAATAAACCTAACCAAAGAAGTTAAAGACTTAAATTGAAGATACAAAGAAATGGAAAGAGATTCCATGCTCATGGGTTGGAAGAAAAGATATTGTTAAAATGTTTCTACTCCCCAAAGCTATCTATACATTTAATGCAATCCCTATAAAAATACCAACAGCATTTTTTTAAGAGCTAGGACAAACAATCCCAAAATTTGTATGGAACCACAAAAGACCCCCAAATACCCAAAGCAAAGCAAAGCAAAGCTGGAAGAATCACAATTCTGAACTTCACGTTTTATTACAAGGCTGTAGTAACTAAAACAGTATGGTACCGGCATTAAAAACAAACACACAGATCAGTGGAATAGAATAGAAAATCCAGAAATAAACCCACAATTATATGGTCAGTTAATCTTTGACAAAGCAGGAAAGAATAGCCAATGGGAAAAAGTCTATTCAATAAATGGTGTTGGGAAAACAGGGCAACAACATGCCAAAGAATGAAACTAGACCACTTTCTTACACCATACACAAAAATTAATTCACAGTGGATTAAAGACCTAAATGTGAGACCTGAAACCACAAATATTCTAGAAGACAGCACAGGCAATAATTTCTCTGACATTGGCCATAGTAACTTTTTTCTAGATATGTCCCCTGAGGCAAGGGAAACAAAAACAACTATAAACTACTGGGACTATAGCAAAATAAAAAGCTTCTGCACAGCAAAGGAAACAATCAACAAAACGAAAAGATAATCCACAGAATGGGAGAAAATATTTGCCAATGACATATCTGATAAAGGGTTAGTATCCAAAATATAGAAATAATTTATAAAACTCAAAAATCCCCCCAAATAATCCAGTTATATATGGGCAGAAGACATGAATAGTTCTCCAAAGAAGACATACAGATGGCCAACAGACACTTGAAAAGATGCTCATCATCCCTGATTATCAGGAAAAAGCAAATGAAAAACTATAATGAAATATCACCTCCCACCAGTCAGAATGGTTAAAATCAAAAACACAAGACACAACAAGTGCTGGCAAGGATGTAGAGAAAAATATAACAGTGTTGGTGGGAATGCAAATTGGTACAGCCACTGTGGAAAACAGTATGGAGATTCCTCAAAAATTTAAAAAGAGAACTACCCTAAGATCCAGCAATTGTACCACTGGGCATTTGTCCAAAGAATACAAAAACACTAATTCAAAGGGATACATATACACTTATGTTTATACCGGTATTATTTCCAAAGCCTAGGTAAGGCAACAGCCCAAGTGTCCATCTGCTGATGAATGGATAAAGATGTCATGTATGTGTGTATACACACACACACTGACACATACTGGAATATTATTCAGCTATAAAAAGCAACAAAATCTTACTATTTGCAATGACAAGGATGGAACTAGAGAGTATTACGCTAAATGATTTCACTCCTATGTGGAATTTTAAGAAACAAATGAGCAAGGGGGAAAAAAGAGACGAACCAAGCAAAAGACTCAAGTATAGGGAACAAATTGATGGTTACCAGAGGGAAGCTCGGTGGGAGGACAGGTGCAGTTGGTGATGAGGATGAAGGAATGCACTTACTGCGAATAACACCAGGTGATTAAATAAAAACTTAAGAAAAAAAACAAGAAGGAGAAAAAATCAAGTAAGAAACAAGCAATTAGATAAAGTTTTCACTTACTAAAATGGAGGGTTGTTTTTTTTTTAATTAATACTCAGAAGTGAAGAAGGTATGAAAGAGAATCACTATAGATGGGAATTTAATGTGGCAAAACCTTTATGGAAGAAAATGCATCAATATTGGTCCAAAGCTATAAAAATGTTCCCCCTTTTGGGTGCCTGGGTGGCTCAGTCAGTTAGGTATCTGCCTTTGGCTCAGGTAGTGATCTCAGGGTCCTAGGATGGAGTTCCACGTCAGGCTCTCCACTCAGCAGGGAGTCTGCTTCTCCCTCTCACTCTCCCTCTGTGCTCTTCCTCTCTCTCAAGTAAGTAAATAAAATCTTTTAAAAAAAAAAAAGTTCCCCCTTTTGACACAGATTGTTTTTAGAGAGTTATTCAAATGGGCATTAAGGAGGGCACATGAAGTGATGAGCATTGGGTGTTTATATGCAACTGATGAATTATTAAACACTATACCTGAAACTAATGATGTGCTATGTGTTGGCTAACTGAATTTTAATAAAAACAACTTACTCAAAAAGAAGTTCTCAATGTGAGAAGATTATGTGTAACTACAGTTATCATAGCGAAAAACTGGAAACAACCAAAATTTTCAACCACAGGGGAGCTCTTATTTAGGGTATACCCATATAACAGATGATTCTAGAACCATTAAAAACCATATGATTGGAAAACAATTGAATTCAAGGCAACAGATTTGCAATATAACATAAAATAAAAGTAAAAACCATTTGTATAGCTTAACCCTACATGAAATAAAATTTTAAAAATGAAATTTTTAAATAAAATTCAAAACAAGATCTTCAGAAATAAAAATTTCATTACATGATAAAATGGTGACAATGATCACCTCAAGTGGTTTGTATTATTTTCTTGTGGTGTTCCTTATTCACCAGACTTTACTTAAAAAATCTATTTCTGGGGGTGCCTGGGTGGCTCAATGGGTTAAGGCCTCTGCCTTCGGTTCAGGTCATGATCCTGGGCTCTGTGCTCAGCGGGGAGCCTGCTTCCCTCTCTCTCTGTCTCTGCCTGCCTCTCTTCCTACTTGTGATCTCCGTCTGTCAAATAAATAAATAAATAAACAAAACAAAACAAAACAAAAAATCTATTTCAGGGGCGCCTGGGTGGCTCAGTTAAAGCATTCAACTCCTCATTTCAACTCCGTTCATGATCTCCGGTCATGATCTCCGCATTGTGAGATTGAGTCCTATGTCAGGCTCCATGCTGGGTATGGAACCTGCTTAAGGTTCTCTCTTTCCCTCTCACTCTGCTCCTCTCCCCTTTTCTCTTTCTCTCCCTTTCCTTTAAAAAAAAAAAAAAAAAAAAAAAAAACCAAAAAACAAAATACTATTTCTAATGTTATCAGGGAAAAAAAAGAACTTCCCAAATATTTGCTGAAACCCTGCAATGCCTAAATTACCATTCTCAGAGGACAATACATACAAATTAGCAAACACAAATCATGTATGTATACATAGGGATAGGCAATTTTAAAATAATGCAAATGTGCTAGGTATTTAATAAATATTATCTAGTAAGTTTCAGAACATCCCTCAAATGTTGGTATCATCATCCCCATTTTGCAAATGAAGAGACCAGCAACTCATCCAAGGCAAACAGTAGTGAGTGGTAAAGCCATGACTGGAACACAAATTCGAGCAGCTCAAAAACGCCTCTGACTTCAAAAGCAGACTGTCTACCACCGTGTATTCTTCTCTGGTGAAAGCAATCAGAGAAGACAAAAATCTCTGGGAGCTCCCATGGGCAGTTCATAAGTCATTCAACGGTCAAGGTCAGGGCACATCTCCAGCTTCCTCCCAGGAGGAGGAGAGAACAGGATCGGAAATCTGTGTGGGTGTCTGACAAGGGGAATAGGCAGTGGAAGAAACTCCCAGTCCTTAAAAAAACCACTGCGAAGCGTCAGATTCTTTGTAAAAAAAGGCCGGTTCTGCAAGAGGTGAAAGCAATGAGATCAAGGTGGACAATGACGGCTAGTCTACCTTGCCTTCAGAAGCCACACAGAGACTGAGGCGAAGAGGTTCTAGGCAGTTAGCCACACAGCTCTGGCACGAGCCCAGCTGCTGGGACCCCGAAGGGGATCTGAAATAAAATAAGGTTTGCAGCTGTTGCCTTCAGCCTTTTCCATCTGCACCTCCCGATGGGCGGCGGGCTTTGGGGTGTGGAAACACAGAACTGTGATGGATTGCCCTGGCTCGTGTCGAGCTCATTCTCGACTCTGGAGAGGGAGTCACGGGGAACATGCTAACAACATACTGTGAGCATTCCATCAGAAGAGTAAGATTAGGCAGAGGAGGGCAGAAGAAATGCAGAATATGCTGCAACCCAGCAAGGGAGACCTCGGTCAAGGGATCAAATGATTTCAGGGCCTATCCACAAAATGCAGAGCAGCTGGGGAAAGTCAGAAGAGTGAAAGGCTCAGCTCGGGGTGAGCCACACTGGTTCTTCCCCCAAGACCTGCCTTAGGCCCACAGTGGGAGAGCCTGCATGCGTGGAGAAGTTTCCTTTTTCTCCCCATATCCCACGCAGCTCAGTCCACCCTACACCCAGCCTTGCCAACTTCAGCTACAGAGACCAGCGTTCTTTTCTCTCCAGCTAAGCAAGCAGCCTAGGCAGGCCCCGCAAAGTCCTGTCTCTCAAGCACAGACACACACAGAGGCTGTAGCTGCTGCCATGCTGCAGAAATTTCTTTCCAGGTGGTCCTCATTAGGTTGGTTTTGTTTGGAAGATGTCTTGAGCTTGCATAACTTAGAGGCCTGAGAAGGAATGCATTCTACCGAGAGAAGGCCTGCTTCATTAACAAGCCCCGCCCCTTCTCTTTCAAGCACATCTCAGCCATCACTGTGGCTTCAAGCCAAGACCCACTCTTGACTCCAAGAAGCAAACTGAGGGCTTGCAAAAGGGGAGTGGGGGGGGGTGGTCAGGGGATGGGGTAGCCACGTGATGGGCACTGAGGAGGGAACGCGACATGATGAGCACTGGGTATTGTACGCAACTAATGAATCACTGAATACCACATGATGTACTATATGCTGGCTAACTGAATTTAAATAAATAAATGTAAAAATGAAAAAAATTTAAATAAATGTAAAAATATAGGGTGTACTATATGTTGGCTAATTGAATTTAAAGAAATAAATATAAAAAACAAACAAACAAACAAAAAACCCCAAAATGGCGGCTGGCTGGGGTCAAGCCTTCTTTCTTTCCAGCTCTTCTCCCATGCGGGGAGACTGGCAGATTCTTAGGTCACCTGTGTCTTACATGGGAGATTGAGAATTGAGTGAAGGGACGCAGGTGGGTTGCACTCTTGCATGCTTTGGCTCGAGGCCCCTAACTTTGACGTGGCCTAAGCCTGTGATCCAGCTGTGCTCACTGGAATTCTACCTTGGCTTGGTGTCAAAGTGTGGGCTTGCTTACTCTGCTGTGTGATCAGTACACTTATTTCTCTTAGGGGCACGGCAGAAAGGGATGGCTGGTTAAGAGCAAAATGGTGTTAGGGACACCTGGCTGGCTCAGTCAGAGGAGCACGTGTCTCTTGATCTCAGGGTAGTGGATTCAAGCTCCACACCGGGTGGAGAGGTCCTTTAAATAAATAAAACTTAAAAAAAAAAAAAAAAAAGAGCAAAACAGTGTTAAAGATCCTGTTCATTAGCCATTTTTCTCTAAAACTGGTCATCTATTCAACTTAGAGTTCTGAGAGGTTCCAAATGCCCTCTGTGATGCTTCTGTAGTTAAGGGGAGAAAAGGCTCAGCTCACCAGGTATCTTACATCTCAGAGCTCTGGCTGTGGCTACAGGGAAAGTTAAGAAAACAAATTTATAAATGAGGAAGAAGGTTTACAAAAGAATTTCCTGGTGTGAACAAGATCCTTTCCAGGCCATGGGAAATGGCTTACCATTGCTTATGGGGTTTTGGTTAGGGTATCAAGGCAAAATGCAAAAGAAGTCACTCTAAGAGGAAGACTGTAGACATTTACAGCTTCCATTCATTAGGCTCTTACATGCCACAGTACACCTTTATCTATGATCTTATTTAAACCTCAAAAAAAGGCACAATTTTATAGGTGAGCAAACATGCATAGACAAAAGGTAAAGTAACTTATCTAAGGTAAAATGAAGTGGCAAAGCCAAAATCCAAATCTAGGTGTTTCTTTTTAAAGCTTATGTTCTTAGGCATTGGGAATACTGCTACATAAAGCCATTCCCTGTGGATTCATTAAATGGCTTATAGACATTCTCTATATTAGAATCAGCAAACTAAAGCCAGTGCTAACCCCAGCTTTTTGCCTGCTTTTCTGTGGCCTGACAGCTAAGAGTGAATTTTTCATTTTTAAGTGGTTGGGGGAAAAAAAAACCCAAAACCCACAAGAGGATTAATACTATGTGACATGTGAAAATTATATGGAATTGAAATTTCAGAGCCTATCAATAAAGCTTTATAGGAACCTAACCATGCTCGTTCATTTACATATTGCCTATGGATGCTTTTAGGCCACATGGGCAGAGATGAACAGTATGGCCTGTAAAGCCCAAGATACCATTTGATCTTTTACTAGAGTTTACTAGAGTACTAGAGTTTGCCAACTCTTGCACTACGCCTTGGGTGCTAAAAGGCAATTACAGGTTGAAAGACTCAGGAGCCGGGGATTAAGGAGATGTGAGAAGGGTTAAGAGATAATCCAAAAGTTGTCAAATAGCCTTATTTTTCAAGTACTACATTTTTTCTTTAAGATTTTATTTGTTTATTTGAGAGAGAGAGGGAGAGAGAGCACAAGCAGGGAAGAGAGCAAAAAGCAGTTTTCCTATGAGAGGGAGGCTCAATCCCAGGACCCTAAGGCAGACCCTTAACTGACTGAGCCACCCAGTCACCCCTCACCAGGGTCCACATTTTTTTACATATATTATCTCATTTAATCTTCACTAGAGCTCTGTAAGGCATTATCACTCCCACTTTCCAGATGAAGAAACTGAGGCTGAGGGGGGTTATGGATATCTCTCAAAGTTATAGGAGTTTCTGCTATTTCCCACATAGGGATGTCACCATCCTGGATGACAGGCCAATCTTCGTGACTCCAATCCCCAAGCACTTTCTTTTATAACAACAAAGTATAATACTCTGAATATTAGGTCAGTATTTTCATGGATATGGAAAAAAATATGATAGAAGTGCCTGTAAATATATCTAACTACTCTGAGACTGTATATGATTAATCCTAAGGCCATGTGGTATGATTAAGTGTATTCAATATCAATATCTAAATGTTTCAGAAATTATAATTTCAATGACTTACTTAAATTTCTAATAGCTTCTATAGAAAATTTCTAACACTTCTATAGAAGTAGTGAATGAGAAGCTAGAATCACTCACTTCTAACTTCCTAAATGATGCCAATGAAACTCCTCCACAATTCAATGGTATGGTATGTTTAGGTTAGGGTTCTAGAGAAATCTGTTACTTATGCCTTTAAAAAACTTATTATCCCTTAAGCCATACAATTTTTGTGCGTGTCTGCTGTTCTGCATAGGATCTCTTTTCATCATCTATTCTAAACGACTGCACTTATCAATACACACAAACTGTTTTTTCATGTTGTTGACATATACCTTTTACTTGAACAATTTACTCAATTGAAAAATAAACCTAAGAGTTAAAATGACTATATATTGTTATAGCATGTACAGAGATCTGGAGGCTGAAAATTATGCTAAGCGAACGGTCCATTTAATAATATTAGCTTTTCTAATCCATGAACATGGGATATCTTTCCATTTATTTGTATTGTCTTTAATTTCTTTCACCTGTGTCTAAAAGTTTTTAGTATATAGATCTTTCATGTGCTTGGTTAAATTTATTCTTAAGTAATTTATTGTTTTTGATACTATTATAGATGGAATTGTTTTCTGTCTTTCTTTTCCAGATAGTTCACTGTGTATGAAGCCATCTTATTTGACCTATTGATCTGATTTACAAGGTTCATTAGTCCATAGTATTAAATTACTCCTGAATTCTCAACTGTCCTACTTGGAAAATAATACAACTGCAGTTATACAAACTATTTATCAAAATCAATTTTCTTTTTTGACAGAGCAAACATGTGAATGCATGAGTGGGGGGCAGCAGGAGAAGGAGACAGAGAATCCTAAGCAGGCTCTAGCCAAGCATGGAGCTCAATCTCATAACCTGAGTGGTGATCAAGATTCAGATGCTCAACCACATGAGCCAGCCATGTGCCCCTATCAAAATAAATTCTAAAATAAAATGTACATGAATAAGACCACTGAGCAAAAAATTAACATGGGCAGCGTGCTCACTTCCATAAAGTGACAAAAAATAAAACTAAAGAAAATAAAAATCTGAATACCTAACATGTATACTAAAGTTGATCCTGGCCTTTCTTCAAAGGCATGTAAGTTAAAAAAAATAAAAAATAGGGATGCCCAGGTGGCTCAGTTGGTTAAGTCACTGCCTTTGGCTCAGGCCATGATCCCAGGGTCCTGGAATTGAGTCCCGAATCAGGCTCCTTGCTCCCCAGGGAGCCTGCTTCTCTCTCTGCCTCTGCCTGCCACTCTTCCTGCTTGTGTATGCTCTCTCTCTCTCTCTCTCTCTGACAAATAAATAAATAAATAAATAAAATCTTAAAAAAAAAAAATAATAAAGACTTGAAAAGAAGAAAAGGAGAAAGGAAGGGAGAGAGGAATGAAGGAAGAAAATTTCCACTACTTTCTTATTTTGTCTTAAATACTTTGTGAAAGAAGTTTTCATTTAACCAAATCTACAAGACCTTGCAATAACCAGAAGATCTGTGTTCTACCTCTAATTACTCTAGCCATAGCCAGATTTTTCTTAGGCCCTAAATTAGCCTTGGGGAACATTTTATTTTTTTCTGGACCTAGCTGTTCAAGTGTTTTTCATAACTACATTTAGTTTGCTGTGTGCTATGTATTTTCCTAAATTTATTGACTTACATGCATATCACTGAAACTGACTGTATCAAGTGTGATGGGGTTGATGGAAAACAACATGAAAACAAGAATGAATTTCATACATAAAAGACTATAGAAAACCTCAAGAAAGCATGGAAACTGAGACCGAAGCACTAGACATGCTCGAAATTTGTTTTACCTTTGTCCCTATGAGGTATTGGAACTCATCTGCCATCTACTGTTCTTCAGAATAATAAATGAAAAGCCACTTTTTCTTCTAAAACAAGCAGAACTCGCCATCTGCTCATGGTGAGGATAGGGTAGTTAGCAGGATGAAGTAGGATGTAGGTGACTACAGGTCAGATGGGCTCACCTCAGCTAAGACAGCAGAGTCCCTTCAGGGAAATGGAGCCATTCGTACCTACAATGCATCAGCCCCAGGCAAAAATTCACTGACAGTTTAAAACTCACACTAAGTATGAAAAATTCAACTTCTATATGATTTTCTGAAAAACAAAGTGATTCACCTATGCTTTCATCATTTGCAAGGGCCTCAGCATTTTGGGGTATAAGACCAAGGGCTGTCTGGTTTAAGTAAGTCGTCGGTAAGAAGTGTTTCCCCTTCTTCAGTGTAACATCTTTGTTGCTCCTCACTCCCAATGAAGCAGCTTTCTCCAGTTAGTATAGTCAAAAAAAGCATCTCTACCCCCAAACATTCTAGAGGACAGTGAAACTTTATTCTTCTTTGGTTCTCTTTAGCAGTGAGGAACAGCGTTTCTTAAAGGACCCTGACTTGGGCCTTGGGACGTCTGTCCCTGGGGGCAGCTGCCCCACAGCTGGTAACAGTCTCCTTTGCCTCAAGCAAGATGAGAAACTTCACATGGTGTAGTTTTCTTCCAGGGCCAAGAGCAAGAGGCAGGAAGCCAAGAGTCAAAGCAAAACAAATGGCAATCAATGAAACCTATTAGTGAGATGACTAATAGAATATGTGAGGTCAGTTCCCTTCAGAAGGGAGCTGAGGGAAATTGGAAGGGGAGGTGAACCATGAGAGACTATGGACTCTGAAAAACAACCTGAGGGTTTTGAAGGGGCAGGGGGTGGGAGGTTGGGGGAGCCAGGTAGTGGGTATTGGGGAGGGCACGGATTGCATGGAGCACTGGGTGTGGTGTCAAAACAATGAATACTGTTACACTGATAAGAAATTTTAAAAAAAAAAAAGAATATGTGAGGTCAGACTCCACAAAAAGTTTATCAGTCCACCTAAGAACACATCCGTAGAGGGCCTCGGTCTTGAATTTCAAAGACCCGCCTCTTTCCTTCTGGTAGGATGGCAAACAATTCCCATGAAATCAGATCTGAAGGCCACAGAAAATCCCAAAGCCCACCTGAAAGTATACAAAGTACCCTGTTTACTCCATTAATTCAGTTCGGTATGTAGAGATCGACAGCCTTCACTTAGTCCAGGGCACTCTTGGTAATCTTAAGTGAGACATTTTCAAAGTAAAGTGATAACAAGTAGACATAAACGTACTCCTTAGTGACTTTATAGCACTGCAGTGTACCAGGCCAAGACACAAGTGCCTGGAGGCCCACAGGCAGCCAGGCTCACTCACTAGCCTTACAGCTTACAAACTTCAGGTCTGCCCCATGGGCTAAACTCAGGTGACCCCTGGCCAGATGTTACCTCTGCAAATGCCAGGGGTCTTGGGACCACAAAGCAAGCTTGCCCGCCAACAACCCTCTGCCCCCTGCCCCCTGCCCAACTTACCTTCACCAGGAAAAAGGACACACCGTACGTCCGGAGGGATCGGGCGAGTTTGACATACTTGACCTTGGCTTCTATTTCGCTCATCTCTCCACAGTTCTTATGCTCCTACAAATGACAGCAGCAAGGACCCGTTATTGCAGCTCTGCCAGCACGTGGACTTGGTAGAGGTGCTTACAATATATGGCACACACAGTCACTACGAATGATGGGTCACTGACGTTTGTGTCCGAGACCCCTTTGTGACACATGTACCAGCTCAGCAAGGACCAGAGTACACAGACAGCTCAGATGCAGGGCTTCCTAATGAAAACTGGAACCCAAACTCCTTAGATATTTTATACCTACGGGCAACAATTCATGCCGTGAATCTTTGGACTCAGACCAGAATCCAAAGTGTAATCCACTTTTGGAAGAACTCCGCATTCCCAAAGGTTCAGAACCAACGCTTTCAATGAGAGCTAAAATAATGTTCTCCAGGAGAGGTATCATTCTAACATACACCCAAAAGACATGGTTTTCCAAAGAGCAGGGTATAGAAATGCCTACACATCAGAGTGCCTGGAATCAAGACCGTGTGCATTTTATACACATGAACACATGACATTTCTACTTCAACTTGCATTTACATTTCAATACCAAAGAAGACTTTAATATTTTGGATTCACTGGAGTGATTGTTTTATGGTAGAATTGATGATAGGGCTTTTCTTAGTGTTTGCCAGGAAGAGAGAACTCTCTGACATTTAGGGGAAAAAGCCCTGAATTTTAAAAAGACACCATTTTCCACATTCTAAGCTTCAAAAAACAAATATCAGGACAAAGAAGCTACTTGTAGCTACTTCTTCAGTGCATTTTAGGAGCAAATCACCTTTTTCCGACACTATCAAGATAATGCCTTTGAAATTAAATGCATGCACATTTTTTCTCAGAAGGACTAAGTAACCTTTAGCAAGAACGTATGGATTAAGATAATAAATCTGCCCAAAGTAGATTTGTCAGCTTCTTCACTCTGGAGTCACTAATCATTTATTATAGAAGCAGAGTACATGTATGGGGTACTAACCTAGCACGTGCAGAGGCCCCTCTCATACTAATAGATGATGTTAGGGAGTGAGAAGAATAATAAAGTTCTGTACATTTCCAATACCTGAAATATTCTCTTTTCCGCTCCTCTCTGCTTGATGTATTCTTTGGGCAGGAATTCCTTTAGACTGAGAGAGAGAACAAAAATAAAAATAAATAAATAAAAATAAGCCATTTATTCTATGATGAGAAGGAAAGAAATGAGACTTTCGGTACAACTCAGTAAGGTCACTAACTTTCCCAGTATTTGATGGCACAATTAGGAACAGAGTGCCACATCCCATAACATACTTAAAGAGGACACAAATATAAAACCAGTCTGATACAAAGGATCAAATCAACAAAGTTAAAAAAGAAAGAATTTCCATGATACACTGTAAAGTAGGAAAGCAAAGGGTGCAAAAGTATAGAGTATACTGTCCTTTGTGATACAGGGAGGAAAACATTTTTCATTTTATACGGTTAATACGTATTTTTAGGGGTGCCAGGTGGCTCAGTTGGTTAAGCTTCTGATTCTTGGTTTCAGCTCAGGTCATGATCTCATAGTCGTGAGATCGAACCCCACGTCGGGCTCCATGCTCAGTGGGGAGTCAGCTTAAAGACCCTCTCTCTCTTTCCTTCCCCCTACTCTTTCACATGCGCTGGCTCTCTCTAGAATACAGAAGTAAATCTTTAAAAAATAAATGCATTTTTTAAAACAATATAAGCATACACCTAGTACTAATTAAAATGATTCTCTATGGGAAGAAGGGAAACACAGGGTGAAGGAGCAAGGACGCAAACGAAACTTCTGGATATCCGTTGTGTTACAGTACTACCTTAGAGTCACTTGAAATGACAAAGAGGGGAGAAATTCAACATCTAAAAACCTAAAGCAAACTGAAACAAATGGATTTAACAGGGTATCAAGTTGATAGCATAACCACAGGAAGAAAAGTGATTTCAAATAACTATGAAAAACAGTCTTTTGACTATACATCTCTAGTGAGACATGTTTTAAAGATAAAATGAACCATAGAGGACCTATTAAATATTGATAACATTATTTTAAACTGTACCTTCTCCCCTCTCAACACATAAATACACACACACTATAAAATTAGGTTATTACATTATATAGAAGTAGGATGTCATAAATAATTAGGATAAAGTAAAAGTAGCTGTTAGAAACCAAACTTTTTAGCATGAAATAGATCAAAATAAAGCAAAAAAAAAAAAAAAAGTTAAATGAAAACCCGTAGTCTTTCATTTGAATTGGAAATACTGATCTGAATGCCTGATTCATTCTTTTTCTGGAAAACATTTTTTAGTGTGTCCCCTGAGGAAGCTAAGGACAAGGCCTATCTGGTGGCATTGCCAGGGTCTTGATCAGGTAGCCTCCAAATACTGTTTCCCACTAAAAAGAATCAGGGATCCCTGGAGAAGTGACTGATTCTAACTCTGAAGCAGGAAATGTATTGAATGTTCTTGGGGTTTCTTATGCCTGAGATCAAAGAAGCTATCAAAATGACACTAGACTGAAATCAAGGGGTAACCACTAGCCAATAACAGATGATTTTTAAAAACCTTATACAAAGGAGAAAGATCAAACAATATCATGAGCCCACCATCCAGCTCCAACAATTTTAATTCACAGACATTCCTGACTCATCTACTCCTTCATACCATCCCCTGCACTGGATTATTTCCAAGTAAATCCTACAGATCATATAGTTAATTTCATGTGATGGGGCAATTAGAGTGTCAGAAAGAATGATGACCACAATGGGTAAAAGCACAGACATATAAAAATTTCATAAAGATCCTTTAAAATAATCATTGGTCACGTTAACAGGTGGCCAGGGCACCAACTCCTACTCAAAAACTGATAAACAGAAAGCAACAAAGCTAACAAATACAGAAGGAATAAAAGGAGTCCAAAAATCATCATTTTATACCTCCTCTGAACACACCAGAGTGGCTGCTAAAACCAATAACTGACAAGTTGATGGGGAACTTTATAGGAGATAGTTTGGTCTCATTCAAATCCACTTAATCAATTTTATTATTAATAAAAGTGGGATGACCAGGTCATGGTCTCAGGGTCCTGGGACTGAGCCCCGCATCAGGCTCTCTGCTCAGCAGGGGGCCTGCTTCCTCCTCTCTCTCTCTCTCTCTGCCTGCTTCTCTGCCTACTTGTGATCTCTGTCTGTCAAGTAAATAAATAAAATCTTTAAAAAAAAAAGATTTTATTTATTTACTTGACAGACAGAGATCACAAGTAGGCAGAGAGGCAGAGGGAGAGGAGGAAGCAGGCTCCCTGCTGAGCAGAGAGCCCGATGTGG
This sequence comes from Mustela putorius furo, assembly GCF_011764305.1. Taxonomy (NCBI): domain Eukaryota; kingdom Metazoa; phylum Chordata; class Mammalia; order Carnivora; family Mustelidae; genus Mustela; species Mustela putorius. The sequence goes on along the minus strand of NW_025422045.1, from coordinate 6,487,114 downwards.
GGCTCGATCCCAGGACCCTGGGATCATGACTTGAGCCGAAAGCAGAGGCTTTAACCCACTGAGCCACCCAGCCGCCCCAATAAATAAAATCTTTAAAAAAAAAAAAAAAAGGTGGGATAACCAGACAGCACATGCCTCCTAACTGATGTAACAGGAAGTATTCTTAGCAAGAAAGAATAATATATAATTTAACCTGAATTTAATTAAGATGTGAGATCTAAATATTATTTACAAAACGAGAGATAGAAGAACCCAGTAAGGGACACCACCAGACACGATCAGCCCAATGCCAACTAGGGTAATTCTATAAAAATCACACGGGTCCCTCAAAATAAATGGCTTGGTGGTAGAGGTGAAAAAGAGGACACAGTAAGAGATTAATAGAGTTTCATAAAAACATATTTACTACAAAGCTACAGTAATAAAGACAGTGGAGAAAAGATATAAGAGTAGACAGGTCAATGGAATAGAATTGAGAGTCTCGAAATTAACCTTTAGAGCCAGGCGATTTTCAGCAAAGGGAATGGGTTTTCAATGGGAAAAGAATAGTCTTTTCAACAAATGATGCTGATATCCAGCACCAGACAACTAGATATCCATGAGCAAAGCAATGAAGTTGGACCCTCTACTTCATACTGAATGCAAAAATTCACTCCAAAGGGATCAGAGACCTACATTTAAGCTAAAATTGTTAAACTTTTAGAATATAGAAACAAACTTTTATGACCTTGAGTCAGGGTGACACTTAAGATATGATACCGAAAGCACACGCAGCAAAAGAAAAGAAAAGTAGGACTATATCAAAATAAAAACTTTGGAACTCCAAGTGACATGACCAAGAAAGTGAAGAAGCAGCCCACAGAATGAGAGAAAATAATGCAAATTAAATATCTGGTAAGGGACTTGTATCCTGAATACACAAGCAATTTCACAACTTAAAATTGAAAAGAACCCAATTAAAAAATGGGGGAGGGAATCTATAAAAACATTTTTTCTGAAGAAGATACACAATTGGCCAAAAGCACATGAAAATATGCTTAACTTCAGAAGCCATCAGGGAAATTAAAAAAAAAAATTACAGTACAATACCACACACCCACTTAGGTGGCTACAATAAAAAAGATGAACAAGTGTTGGTGAGGATCTGGAGAAATTGGAATAATCGTCATGCATTGCTGAGGGGAATATAAAATGGGACGACTGTTTTTGGAAACAACCTGGTACTTCCTCAAAATGTTAAACAGCAGTTCTACTCCTAGGCAGGTAACGAGGAAAAATGAAGACATGTCCAAACATGTGAACATGAATGTCATAGTAGTATTCCCTTTTTTTTTAATGCTTTTTTTCTTTTTCTTTTTTTTAGGATTTATTTATTTGATAGAGAGAGACATAGCAAGAAAGGGAACACAAGCATGGGGAGTGGGAGAGGGAGAAGCAGGCTCCCCATTTGAGCAAGGAGACGGATGCGGGGCTCAATTCCAGGACACTGGGTCTGGGATCACGACCCCAGCCAAAGGCAGACATTCAACTACTGAGCCACCCAGGCACCCTCATAGTAGTATTCCTAACAGCTAAAAGGTAGAGACAACTCAAATGTCCCATCAACTGATGAACGGAGAAGTCAAATGTAGTTGATCCATACAACAGAACATTACTCAGCAATAAAAATGAATGACGTAGGATATAAACGCCAACATAGAAATCCTGTGCTAAGTGAAAGAAGCCCATTGAAAGAGACCACAAATTGTATGATTCCATTCCATAGGAAATGTTCAGAAGAAGCGAATCTATATAGTTAGGATCAGCACTTGCAGAGGCCAGGGATGGGTGTGGGGTTACTGAGGAGTAGCTGCTAAGAGACACAAGGCTTTTATTAGGAGGGATAAAAGCGCTCTGAAATTAGATTGTGTGAGGGGTGCTCAGTCTTGCGAATACATGGAAAAACACTGAACTGTATACTGTAAATGGGTAAACTATATGGTGTGTACACTGCATCTCAATAAAAATATTCCTTAAAACTCTATGAAGCAAATAAAATTTGTAGGCCTTGCTTAAATTCTAGTATTAAGTAAAAACAGTATTTTTGAGACACTGGGAGGAAATTTAACAAAGACTGGGTATTAAATGGTATTACAGAATTATTGTTAATTCTGTTAGGTGTTAGGATAGATTTGCAGTTGTACAGATTCAGAAATCCTTTTTTTTTTTTTAAGATTTTTATTTATTTGACAGACTGAGATCACAAGTAGGCAAGGAGGCAGGCAGAGAAAGAGGGGGAAGCAGGCTCCCTGCCAAGCAGAGAGCCCGAAGTGGGGTGATCCCAGGACCCTGAGACCATGATCTGAGCTAAAGGCAGAGGTTTAACCCACTGAACTACCCAGGTGCCCCCAGCTTCAGAAATTTAAAAAAAAAAACTTTCTTTTTGTCAGAAAAACATACTGAAATACTTACAGATGAGGTAATAGGCTCCCTGGAATTTGCTTTAAAATACTCCAGCAAAAAAGTAGAGGGGAGGGCCGGTGAGGCCAGATTCTGGCTACATTAACACTTGAATAACCAAGTCTGGTTATTCCATCAACAAAAGTTGTAAGCCCATTTTCTGGAATTTCAGGGATCTAGTAGCTGAACAATCTGGATTTCTTAAGAGTCAGCAGGCCTAGGGTCTAAGAAATATCTAAGCAGTAGCCCACGGTGTGTTATGACTATCAACAAGCAACTTCATGGACAAAAATATGATTGGTCACTGGAAGGCATCAATGTCTCTCTCTCTCTCTCTCACACACACACACACACACACACACACACCCAGACCAAACCCCTCACAACAATGACTGTTAGCAGAAGAATGCCAGAGGGCAGGGTCCAGAGGCCAGGCAGAGGCAGAAGATGTTGGGCATTAATGGCAAGAAAGTTCTGTGTAGCAACAAGCCTCCCTCTATCCCAGCTCTGCCCACTAACCCTCCCCTTCTTCAGTAGGTACGGAAAACAACTTCCAGAAGCTTGCACTACAGGCATCACCCTTGATGGTCACAGGAGTGCATTCAGGAGTTTGTTATCAGGTATTTCAAAATATGAAATGTGTGTGTGTGCCCATGTGTGGCCTGTATGTCTCCCCAGTAAATCAGTGAAGTGCACAGTGTCAGCATGAAGCTGGAAGGAGCAGGCAGCCTGTCATCACTGTCGGCCAGCCAGCAAGCCAGCGGTTCCAGCCCAGTTGTTGTTTTGATTACCAACCCTGAGCCTGGAAGGCTCCGAAGCATCTGGGACATGTATACAAGTGAAATCTTTCAGCCTCCTTTGAGAAAATGGGTCAGATTGTCAAACCTGATTGGAAATTTTTCTCTTAATTAAGCAAGCTCTGGCCAAGCCACGTCCTTCCCACTGTCTCCTTCGGTATTCCCACTTTAAAAGGGCAGGAGGCTCCTCCTCCCAATCCTACCACTGGCCTTTTAAATAACACCTTTTCTGAGTGCAGTAATAACAGACCCCCCACTTCACTGAGAGGTGGGCTAGTCCAAGGTCTTCTTATACCCGAAGATCTGTGGGAGGCTGGAAGGTTGCAACCAGCAGATTCTTCTCTCATGAGCCCCACTTCTGCTCTGGTCAAGTCAGCTCTATTTGTTCTGCACTCTTGCTGCTGGCCGAGCATCACATGATAATGTAATAAACCAACAGAGCCCATCACCTGCTTAAAAAAAAAAAAAAAGAAAGAAAGAAAGCTACTGTATGCTTAAGAAATGTATTTCTGAAAGTTAGTAGATGTGAGACCACCGTAAAATAATGAAAAGACAAAATCATGAAAATCTAAAAATAGTTCACCCTCAGATTGCTCCAGGATCGTCTTTATGTGGTATACATACAATGGAATACTATGCAGCCATCAAAAGAAATGAAATCTTGCCATTTGCAAGGATGTGGATAGAACTGGAGAGTATTATGCTGAGCAGCGTAAGTCAATCAGAGAAAGACAATTATATGAGCTCTCTGATAGGAGGAGTTTGAGAGGCAAGGCAGGGGGTTTGGGATAGGGAGGAAAAATGGAAACAAGATGGGATGGGGAGGGAGACAAATCATAAGAGATTCTTAATCTTGCAAAACAAACTGGGGATTGCTGGGGGCTGGGGGTTAGGGAGAGGGTGTTTAGGTTTGGACAAAGGGGAGGGTATGTGCTATGGTGAGTATTGTGAAATGTATAAGTCCAATGATTCACAGATGTGTACCCCTGGGGCAAATAATACATTATATAATAATATAAACAATTTTAAAAATTCGCTCCTAGATGATGTAGTTTGTACAAGGAAAACAAAATAGAACCCCCAAGCAGGGGATCCGCACCAAGAAAAAAACTGGTCTTTCATCAAAAGATTAGCAAGTAAATGTATAAATTTGAAGTTTAAATGTAGGGTTTCACAGAGTTAGGTATCACAGATTCTTTTTTTTTTTTTTTTTAAGCTTTGAGGGAGAGAGTGCATGCGCATGTGTGCGCAAGCTGGGGGGAGGGGCAGAGGGAGCGAGAGAAACCTGAAGCAAACTCCCCACTGAGCAGGGAGCCCAATGCAGGGCTTGATCCAGGGGCCCTAAGATCTTGACCTGAGCCTAAATCAAGAGTGAGCTGCTCAAATGATTGAGCCACACCCAAGTGCTCCTTCAATTCTGTACTTTAAATGTCTTTTTTGGATTATCCATAGTGTAAACCATGATGACAGAGGATTTCTACTATTAACAGCTGCTCTTTATTGAAAGTCAAACAGTTTCAGATGCTTTGAATGTTTAAGCAGGTTAATTAAATTTTGACAAAAGCCCATGGAAGAGAATATCCCATTTTATACATGGAACGTGAGGTTCAGTAACACTTATATTGCCCACAATCACAATCAATAACTTGAGTCTCGTCTGTGGTCTCCAGCGACCATGCTCTTAGCTACTCAACACTCTGGTCCCTCCAAGCTACCCTTTACTCAAAAGACATAATTTGTGATCAGAATTTCAGAATCTTGAGAAGAAGAATAAGATAATAAAAATACCCATGTAATGGTAAAAATTACCATGAGAGGCAATTTTTTAGAAATGCCCAGAAGCCATTGAATGAAAGAAGGGGAACTTAACACATTTGGGGGAGCAGGGTCTAGATTCAAACCTAGGTGTTCACAAAACCTCATTTCTGATATAAAAATTAAAGCCTTGTTCAAGTAATTTCAAAAGAGGAGTCCTAGAGATGGTCTGTAGTCTGGCAATAAGCATACAAGTAGGGGCGCCTGGGTGGCTCAGCGCGTTAAAGCCTCTGCCTTTGGCTCAGGTCATGATCCCAGGGTCCTGGGATCCAACCCCACGTCAGGCTCTCTGCTCAGCAGGGAGCCTACTTTCTCCTCTCTCTCTGCCCGCCTCTCCACCTACTTGAGATCTCTGTCTGTCAAATAAATAAATAACACCTTTTTAAAAAAAATAAGCATACAAGTATACAAGAGTCAGCCATGATTTTGGGAAAAGTGAACGGTTTCTCATCTGTCCCAGGGTTGCCACAGGGACAGGTCCACAGGCAGCCCCCACTTCTCTGAGCTGGTGTGATCATCTGAAAATGAGAGGACTCCTTCCTAGGAGAGTCACCACTCATAAATGAGGCACAAAGCAGTCAGGTGTTTACCCAGCAAGGAGTGAGGCTTGGAGGGGAGGGAGTGTGGAGAAGTAGAGCAGGGGCTGTACCACCCATAGGACACCGGAACACCCAGATTTCCTGAGTCCAGCCTTCACGGTCAATCACCAAGTGACCAACAGAAACGTCTCAAATTTGCTATTACGTAAGTGGTCCCAGGACCGTTAGCATCAGCACCACCTGGGAACGTGTCAGAAGTGCCAAGCTTCAGGCTTCATCCCAGACCAGTGGAATGAGAGGCTCTGGAGGGAAGGCCCCGCCATGTAAACAAGCTCTCTAGAGGGTTCTGATGTATGAAGAGAACCATGAGCACAGTGGGCTGGAAACCCAATCCGGCGGGTTCAGACACACCTGAATTAGAAGCCAGACTCCAAGACGAACCTGTCTGGGACGGAGGTGAAGTCTGGGCTAACTGCAGTGACTATGTGGGAGGAAGGAAGCTTCTGTCGAGCTGGGAAACATGTAGGGTGGAAAGAAATGGAGAGTGAAGACGGCATGAAAGAAGCTCAGGAGTGAGTTTGAGGACCGGACCTCAGCCACACAGCAGTTCTGGGCTCCCGAACCAATCCCAGTGCCCTCTGGTCTAAGGACAAGAACCCACGCAGAGGCTCAGGGCCAGCTCGGGGCTAGATCAATTCCATCATGCCCGGAGTCTGAAAGCAGTCAGGGACGTAGGCACCAGCTTGAGGAGGCCACTGTTAGCGGGGATAGTGAAGGTGCCATCGGACAGTCAAAGTCTCCTCTGATGGGAGAGCCCTCAACTGTCAGGTGCACGGGACAGAAGCAAACAGTGAGGAAACTGGTGGGCAGCAGTGGTAAATAACAGGAGGAAAGGCAGAGCTGATGAAAACACATGCTGAAATACTACCTCCATTCGTCTGAAAATACGACCTACGGCCACATTATTCTGAAGACGAACTCCAAGGGAGGAATGGGAGTTTGACTAAATGCCAAGAGAAAAACTGACTCAAGGCCTCCTGCTGTGGCAAAAGCTTTGCTTGTTGACAAGAGTATTATGTTGAGTTTGTGGTGAAAAAATTCCAAGTCCACTCTGAATTCTTCAACTGAGATTCCAAGATCAGGTTGCTCTCAGTAGAATACATCCAAGGCCCATGCCGACAGGACAAGGGACCACAGTCAGCAAGGCTGAGAGCCGGTCCTCTGCCAACTCCCCACCTGGTTACACCCAACCACTGGGTCATCTCCCCCTGCAGCAAAAAGAGCCATAAGCGCTGGTCTGAGCCCCAAGGCCTGTTAATTTTGCCTTTGCCAGAAGTTAGAGATCCAGCCCCCCTGAACACAAGCTGCTATCACCTCACACCAACTCCGTGCCATTGTTCTTTTTTCTTTTTCTTGGTAAAGATTTTATTTTTTTATTTTTGAGAGAGAGCACAAGAAGAGGAGAGGGTCAGAGAGAGAAGCAGACTCCCCATGGAACTGGGAACCTGAGCAGGACTCAATCCCAGGACTCTGGGACCATGATCTGAGCCGAAGGCAGTCGCCCAACCAACTGAGCCACCCAAGTGCCCCCATGCAACTGTTTTAAAAAATTTAATTGTGGAAGCATTGGAAATATATTATCCAATCTGCTGTATGATTGTTACCTGTTTTTAAAGAAACAGATTACAGATTGAGTTGACATCCCATACCATCTTTCTTCCTCTTCCTAACTGTACTCTCTTGTAGTTTCCATGCATATTTGATTACGTTCCTACTTCTTGTACCTATAAATGTATTGTTTCTCTCTGTATTTTTAAATTCAACAGATTCATTTTCTGAAATGTCTTGTTTCCTCTGTAAAGTACTTTGATGTTTTCAGACATTTAAGTCTGTACCCAACTAATAGACGTGAAATGCTGTACCCTTATTGATTTTGCATTTGGTTTACTTCTGAGGCTGAATATTTTTCCTTATCTTTGTAAGTCCGTTGAATTTCCTCTTCTCTAAAGTGCCTGTTGCTATCCTGGGTGATAATTTTCTTCTTTTTTTTTTTTGAGGGCAGCATGCTAGCACTGCCACACATGCACATGGCCTGGGGAGGTTTGTGGAGAGGGGGAGAGGGAGAATCTTAAGCAGGCTCCAGGCCCAGTGCAGAACTGGAACTCACAACCCTAAGATCATGACCTGAGTTGAAATCAAGAGTCAGTCACTTAACTCAGGCACCCAGATCCCCTACCCCCTTTTCTTTCTTTTTAATAACTTCTGGATATTAGTTTGTTCTTTGTAGTATATGTTGCAAACATGCAAATTTCTTCTTCCACACTCTGGAGTTTCACTCTTAATTTGGTAATCTATTTTGTCTATTATTTTCATTTTAGTAGAGGTTTAGCAACCTTTAGAACTCTTATCACCCAGCATTAGTAATAGAGTATTTTATTTACTATAGCTTTATAAGAAACTGGGTATTTGTGTGAGTCCTTCAATTAGCCTTGGTCATTCTTGAGTCTTGACTAGTACATACTAATTTTATAACAGTTTTATAGAAATACACATATTAAGTTTTTATTTACTGAAGTATAACTAGCATGTAATATCCATTTACCTACAGATATACATCATGGTGATTTGGTATTTTTATACATTATAAAATGACCCCCACGATAAGACCATCAAAGTTATTATAGTATTATGGACTATGTTCACTATGCTGTACATTACATTCCCATGACCTATTTACTTAGCAACTGAAATTTTGTGTATCTTTAATCCCCTTCACTTATTCCAATTCAATAATTCCTCTTCTGGGTATTTAATGAAACAAAACAGGAATATCAATTCAAAGAGATATATGCACCTCTAAGTTCACTGCAGTATTTATCATAGCCAAGATACAAAAGCAACCAAAGTGCCCATCGACGGATGAACGGTTCAAGCAGATGGGATGTATAGGTATACAATGGAATATTATTCGGCCATAAAAACAGAATGAACTCTTGCTATTTGCAACAACATGGATGGATCTAAGGTATTATAACTAAGTTAGAGAGAGACAAATACCATATGATTTCACTTATATGTGGAATCAAAAAAACAAATACACACAAAAAACAACCAGATGCATAGATGCAGGAAACGAACTGCTGGTTACCAGAGAGGGGATGGGTTTGGGGGTAAGCAAAATCAGTTAAGGGGGTCAAGAGGTACATACACTTTTTAAGATTAGCTTTTCTCATTACTTGATATGTGGGATTTTGATTAGAATTGAACTGAATTTATAGACAAATCTGAATCGCTTTTGTGACCTTCAGCCTTTGTATATATTAACGTAACAAACCACTCCATTTATCCAGACCTTCACTTATACTCTTCTATAAACTTTCATCATTTTATTGGTTAGATCCTAGAGTTTTTTTAGATACCTCTATTCATTGGTAATTAATACTTTCTGTTGCAAAAGGTCTCTCCTTTTTAAACTTACATTTCTTTTTGTTGATTATGTATGGGAATACTATTTGCCATATATATTTTATATTTTATAATATAAAGTATTTTTATATTTTAACATATATTTATATTATACTATGTTTATAATATATAAAATACAATTTTATAATAGAAAATATTGCCATATATTTCTATTTTATATTTTTAAAAATATATATTTTTTATTTTCCAGTCCTGTAGGTGAGTCTGAATACTATTGTTCAGACCTAGGTGGCAATAAGCAGTTCTATATTTATCTTTTTTCCAGGGACCTTACTCTTACTAGCTTTGAGAAGATTCTCTGTACATTGAGTGGATTCTATATGCCTATAATCCTATCACCTGCAAAGAGTGATAATTTCAGTTTTCTAATCTTGCCATTATTCATCTTTTTTCTTTCCTTATGTTGTATTTTACTTATGATCTGCCTCTCTGCACTAGAATGGAGGTTCCACGAGGGCAGAAATGTTTCCGTTTTTATACTGCTCCATCCCCACAAGGGATCTGCTCACAAGGCATCCCATAAATTGTTCCATAAATGTCACATCCCTAGAAGAAACCAGCTGTAACCCGCAGTTACATCTAAACACCCATCATTTTGGACTGTTAATGTTTTATTAACTTTGGGGAGGGCATCTCTATTCAGTTAAATGTTTTCCATGGTCTATATTCAGTTTTGGTATTTGATTCTGCTAGTTCCAAATTAAGGTGAGGAGGTTTTTCTAATTTTCTTTCTTTCTATTCTCTAAAATAAGTGGGGCCTATTTTCATTTGTTGTTTTGTGGGGTTTATTTTAAATTGATAAGGCAATTTCTTTCAAGATTAGAGATCTCAGATTTTCTCATCACCCATTTCGTGACTATTTTCAAATTTTTTGGCTTCAAGCTTTCATTTCAATCTCTTTATCTGAAGTTGTGCCCCGTTTTCATTATCTCTGTTTATTTTTTGCCTTTTTCTACTTCTGCTTTTTTCTCGATCAAACTTACCAGAGATTTACATATTAATTTTTCCAAAGCATCAGCTTTGGTTTGTGTTGAGTGTATGATTTCTATTTCATTACTTTCTATTGACTAAAATATTTTATTTTCATCTTGTACTACTTATCACTGAGGAAAGTATGTTAAAACTATTCCACTAAAACTGCCTATTTGAAATTCTCCTTACACTGTATCTTTCCTTTAAATATTTTGAAGTAATATCAGATGCACAGAGGTTCATAATTTGTCATCCAGCAGATTAGTCATTCTATCTTTATGATGATCTTCTCTGTTTCTACTTAGGTTTTCTTTGTCTTACAGCCTATTTTGTGTGACATTAAATACAGCTTCTCCAGTTTTTTTTTTAATTTATTTATTTTCAGAAAAACAGTATTCATTATTTTTTCACCACACCCAGTGCTCCATGCAATCCGTGCCCTCTATAATACCCACCACCTGGTCCCCAACCTCCCACTCCCCCCGCCACTTCAAACCCCTCAGATTGTTTTTCAGAGTCCATAGTCTCTCATGATTCACCTCCCCTTCCAATTTACCCAACTCCCTTCTCCTCTCTAACACCCCTTGTCCTCCATGATATTAGTTATGCTCCACAAATAAGTGAAACCATATGATAATTGACTTTCTCTGCTTGACTTATTTCACTCAGCATAATCTCTTCCAGTCCCGTCCATGTTGCTACAAAAGTTGGGTATTCATCCTTTCTGATGGAGGCATAATACTCCATAGTGTATATGGACCACATCTTCCTTATCCATTCGTCCGTTGAAGGGCATCTTGGTTCTTTCCATAGTTTGGCGACCGTGGCCATTGCTGCTATAAACATTAGGGTACAGATGGCCCTTCTTTTCACGACATCTGTATCCTTGGGGTAAACACCCAGGAGTGCAATTGCAGAGTCATAGGGAAGCTCTATTTTTAATTTTTGAGGAATCTCCTCACTGTTCTCCAAAGAGGCTGCACCAACTTGCATTCCCACAAACAGTGTAAGAGGGTTCCCCTTTCTCCACATCCTCTCCAACACATGTTGTTTCCTGTTTTGTTAATTTTGGCCATTCTAACTGGTGTAAGGTGATATCTCAATGTGGTTTTAATTTGAATCTCCCTGAGGGCTAATGATGATGAACTAGTTTCCTGCAACATCATTTTCTACATGCCTTTAAAATTTTCTCTGTCCTTAAAATGTAAGGATGTCTTTTAGAAATAGTATAGAGCTGGACAATATGAGAACCTTTATTAATAGCTGGATTTAGGGGCTCTTGGGTGGCTCAGTTGGTTAAGCCTCTGCCTTCAGCTCAGGTCATGGTCCCAGGGTCCTGGGGCCAAGTCCCTTATCAGGCTCCCTGCTCGGTGGGGAGCCTGCTTCTCCCTCTCCCTCTGCTCCACTCATGGTCCATGCACACTCTTTCCCTCTCTCTTAAATAAAATGTTAAAAAGAAAAGTTGGATTTACTTTTATTTGCTATAATGCCTAATATTCAGAAGTCCTTCTCTTATTTGTACTTTCTATGCACCATATCTCTTCTGGCTTTGTTTCCACAATCCCCCCTGCTCAACTCCTATTGTATATATCACATTGTTTTAATATCCTCTCCACTCCTTCTCCCCAGCACCGGTTTGGAAGTTACACAATCTACTTCTGTTTTTTTAAGGTGCCAATCTTTCCCCCATATGTGACTCTGAAAAATCTCAAACACACAAAGGACTGAAAGAATTGTACAGTGAACACTTTATACCCATTGCCTGAAGCGGTCCTCAGTTTTATCGTGTATACTTGATTTAAGGTCTAAAGTTGATCAGTGCATCTAATCTTCTTTGATAATGGTAAGAGCCATAGAAGACTTTGATCACTTTTTTAAGTTTCCCACCATGTTTTTAAGGGACCTGCAGTTAGTCCCTATTTCAAGCGTTTCATTGTTGCTACTGTTTTGAGGTTCTTTACATGTACCTTCTATTTTGCTGAATTCTTTGATCAATGTTGCTTCTTGCATCAAACCTTTGCCACCTTCCTTAAAATAATTCAGAGCAGTCTCCAGAGCCTGCACTGCAACTTTGGGAACCCTAATTAGACTACCCTGCATTCAAACCATAGTTAAAGGTTAGACCTTATTAAAATCAGAGTCAAGTTTCACCTCTGCCTAATAACAATTTCATGTGGATTTGCCAAATAGACTATAGTCTCAAAACCAGCAAGGAATCAGTGTATACTCTTGTATCTTCCCTGTACCTGACAAGAAAACATACATATGACATCTCCACAGAGTTCAAGAACACCAGGTGGCATTTTTTCTGCAAGCATTTTCTTAACATAGAAGAGCATCAAGTATATCTTTGATTATTGGACTGTGCTGTGTGTATTTCGTGCTCCGATGAAATATCCCCTTTCTGGGACTCTTTTGCAGAGGACCTGAAGGAAAGCGTCATGTAGATAAAGCACATCGGACTAGATTTGGGAGAACTGGCTATTTTCTGGCTTCCAACTCTCCCTGGTTCTGTCTCTCTCACACCTGTTTTCTCCATACACAGAGCTGACAGTGGAGAGTTAAGAATACTCAAATCTCTGGGGTGCCTGGGTGGCTCAGCGGGTTAAGCCGCTGCCTTCGGCTCAGACCATGAACTCGGAGTCCTGGGATCGAGCCCCACATCGGGCTCTCTGCTCAGCAGGGAGCCTGCTTCCTCCTCTCTCTCTGCCTGCCTCTCTGCCTGCTTGTGATCTCTCTCAAATAAATAAATAAATAAAATCTTAAAAAAAAAAAAAAAGAATACTCAAATCTCTGAAAACTCTGGAAATCTTCCCTGGTCTCTACTCTGAAAACTCTGAAAATCTTCCCTGGTCTCTAATTTTCACTGTTCTAGATAAATCCTTTCACCCAGGTGGCACTGACTCCAGAAACCATTAAAGGGTCTGTAGAAGGGTGTGGAAGACCTCACAGAAATGTACACAGTAGGCTGACTTACAGCATAAGGGCTGTACAAATTTTCAAAAAACGTCAAAGAAAATACTCGCATATGCACCTCCAGAAGCTATGTGTAGGATGTTCTGGCCTGGTTCTGTGATGAGACTAACCTCCCTACTTCTTTTTTTCTTTCAACTCTGAACTCGTTCCGGCGGAGAGTACATATGAAAGCGAGGCGGGGGGCGGGTACAACGAGGACAAACACAGCCCAGCCAGTCACCAGGGACAGCTCTGACATACTATCCCTGAACACACTCTGAATTTCCAACATGCAGTCAGGGAAATGTGACCCTGTCCTTTTGTTTTAATTAAGAGGATATGAATATCCTCAGGAAGTTTTACCTGTACAATAGACACAATAAGGTATACAATTAAACATCTACAGAAAATGAAAATGCCTCATTACCTAGACTAGATTTAGTCTAATTAAAAAGCAAATCAAGTTCATAAGGAAAAATAATTGCCACAAGGCATAATAAGCTTCTTTTAATTTGCAATCTGAGTAAGGATACATATACCACTAGAGCCATGAGCTTCCTACTATAATCTCAGAAAAAAGGAAACTGACTGAGTACGATTGCATAACCTTGGCTGGCTACAATGGATTAAGACAAGAGGCATCTGTAGTGCGGCATAGGTATGCAGCATGACCTAGGCCCCCAAACTGCAGCAGATTCTGTAAGAGCAATACCAATGCTCTGATACCGTCTGGAATCCCCACGCAAGTCAGCCATCTGGGATGTCACAGGACAGAGAAAGATAAAGTTCCCACAGTTCCTGCAGGAAGGAAGCCAGACTAATTGGGAAGAGATGGGCCCGAGGATATGACTTACGTGGAGAATGCAGAACAAAGTCAGTGACAGAACATGTGTTCTCAGACACAAGGTCACTGCACAGTATCCTGTAGGCCAAAGCATCAGTTTTGGAAAGCCTCCTTCAGATTCATTAAACCCAAGGCTAGAGGGTTTTTGGGTAACCACTCAGTTTAGAACCATCACCATGTTGGCCAAGCACCTCTGCTACCAGGAAGAGGTCAGGCTTTTTCCTTACTCTAGGGCCTATGCTGGTCCCGATTACTTTCTACCCAAAGCGAAAGTGGGGTCAAGGGCCCTGTAAAGCACTTATGATATCCTCTCCCCTCAATACACTTGGACACAAGGCAGTCAGTGCCTTACTCAACACATCTCATGTTGGCATATCCTACAGAAAAGTGATGTCAGCTTCCAGCTGGCATTCAGCTCAGTCCCACTACCAAAGCTTCTTCTACAAGTTACACTCTAGGTCATAGCAGGATACCGAGCATGGCAAGACACTGCGTGTCTGCTGGGGGTCAGGTGGGGGGCGGAGGAGGGGGATCAGGCAAATGTTTCATCTGCCCTAAGAGGAAGCAGAAGAGAGAAAAGTCGGGGGAAACAGGTAAAGCAATGTTATCAGGGGAAGAAAGACACAAAACTCTTGGAAGAGCTGATCAAAACAGGGGACAAGATCACCCCAAACAAAAGCAGCCTGTGTGTGGCTGGGCCTGTCCTGGTGCATATTTCTAGAAAATCCAGCCCTAATGCCCATGTTCTGTGAGGCCATGATGTATCTGTAGGGTTGCTTTCTCTTAAATCTCCAAGAACTGAACCCTCCCCCAAAACACCCCATCATTCTCTGCAAGAGAACCAGAGACCAGATGTAAGAAAGAGCGAAGGACTTAATGCATACCCCACCCTTTCAGAGCAATGAAGAATTCCTAAGATTGTAATAAGGAACGTGAAGCTCTTTTATGTTCTTTTGTTCTAATATAGGAGAGTCTTGAAAAGAAATTAAAAATTATAAAATCTGGCCTAATATGAAGAAGGAATATTCTAATGGGAAGAGATTTCAGAAGATGGAGATCCTGAGTTCTTCAACTCCAGAGATATCCCAAGACAGATCAGACAAGGTCTTGGCAGAGTGCTATAAATTCTGTGGTCTCCATGGAATCACCTTCTGTCAGAACTTGGAGCAGTAACTGTTGCAGCCATTCTAACATTGAATTTCCAGGCCCCTTTGCTTTCTTCAAAGTCCATAAATCTGATCATATTCTCAACTGAGGCAAAGCTAACAACCTCACAAGTGATTGCAACTAGGATATGTATTTTACATAGCTGGCTCAAAAATCATGAAAAGAACAGGAGAGTGGAAAAGAAGAAACAACCCAAAAGGTTACTTACTCTAAGAATCCAGGTTTGTGTTTATGTTCCACATGAGGTCCAAATTGTATCTGGGCTTGAAATCCTCCAAACTCACAAGCTTTCTCAAAGGAGACAGGGTGGGAGCCATTCAGGATATCATCCCGAGCCTGAAACACAAGAGGAAGCAAAAAGCATCAGGAGCTTGGGGGAACCACACAGGGATACATCCTGTATCTGAGCACACACTCTCTCTTCGGGGCAAGGGGAGAGTGCCAGCCAAAGGGGACACACTCAGGACACTGCAGTTGACTATTGCACAGTAAGATGAAGGCAGAAGGAAAACAAGTCCTTTCCCCAAACTGCCTATAGACAGAAAAAGTCAGCAGTACCCAGAGTATTAAACTAAAGCTTCAATGTCTAGGAAGGTAGAAGTGATCCTGAAAAACTAAGAGGCAAAGGGAAATCCTTAGGACTCCCCAAAACTTTTTATGTCCCTAAATCATTAAAGCTAACAGAAAAATTTCCTAGAGGTAAAATCAACCCAATCCCTATTCCAAGATAAAGGCCAATGGAAGGGGAAGAGAGATGAACAGACAGTAACTCAATACTACAGCCATTTAAGGGAAATGGGCAAAACGTACAGTGTTAGAATCAGGAACTCACTGTGTCTGAAGTCCTTCTCCCAGTTCCCGATCCACCAATGCTGTTGCTATCTATCCTTCTTTTCTTTATCTAGTTCAAATAACCCCAGACTACTCTCCAGCAGATACTCTAAGCCTTCATCCAACAAGCATTTTCTTAGTGCCTGGCTACCTCCCTTCCTTCCACACCATTCTTATAACCACCAGCTCAGGGGGTAGCAAACTTCTACCATCAAAGACCAGAGAGTAAACATATTAGACTTTGTGGGTTATGTGGTCTCTGCCACAACTGAACTCTGCCACCAAAACATGAGAAAAGTCACAGACAGTAAGTAAACAGTTACAGGATATGGAAAGGGCTTACCTAACAAACCTTTTCATTCATGCATACGAATGAGTTGTGTTCCAATAAAACTTTATTTACAAACACAGGCGATGCCGGAGCGGCATTTGGCTGACCCCTACATTATTTCTAAGAGTCCATAAGTAGGTAAATAGGAGAGGAAAGGAAGGGAGGGAAGGAAAGGATCAAAGACAATAGATCAGGATTTTCTTGAGCTGAAAAAAGAAAAAGACTGGGGCCCATCTGGTGTGATGCCTACTTCTTACATATTGGGAAACTATAAACTCTGGAAAGTTAAATGACTTGTCTGAGTTTCAACAACAGGTTAATGGTGAAGACATAAAGGATTATGAAGAGACTCTTTCAGGAAATGAGAAATATGGATTTTCTGACCAATACTCACTTGCATCCTAGGACATCAGCTAAGAGAGGTTTAGTGCAGTGGTGAGCCCATTAATTGGCTCTGTGTCAGGCAAAGAGATAGTACAGGCCACCAGGTCCCAATCTGGGAAGCCAAAGAAAGACACTCCTTTCTTCGCCGACCGTTGAGCTGTACCACAACCAAACTCGTGAGGAGCCCCTCAACAGCGCCCCCTGGAAACTGTGCATCGAAAACACCATGCAGCTCACTGCAAGCCACTGCCCAGAGCTTCCTGACTTCTCACCACCCTCCGTGAGCATTAAATGCTGTACCTGAACATAAAGCAAGTTCAGCTGCACAGGGTCTCTTGAGTCCACATTCTGATCTGAGTAGAAGAACTTCCGTCTAAGTAGCAATGTTTCATGTTCATCTACTCCTTGTTCTCTGAATGTTCGGCTGTGATCCAGCCAATTTACTGCAACACAACAAGACAGATGAAAGAATTGTATTCATTCTTCCTCTTGTTTGAAGGGATTTATCAAAAGAGAAGCGGATTTCTGGAACGCTGATATTCAGTTAGTTACTTATATCAGAACTGTGCTTTTTGACTTTGCAAAATTATTTCATACATACCATCGTGTACCATGGGACCCACCAAAAAACAACTGAGAGAAAATTCCCAGGCATTCCTGAAGTTTGTTAGAGCCCCACAGTCAATTTATAACATGGTGGGATGGGTAATAAAAATCAATGCTTTAGGTCAAGGCAACCAAGTTAGCATTTTCCTTTAAGTTTCCTTTAAGTTCAGTTGCATTAAGTGAAATAATTTATAAACTCAGCACAATGAGTTACCTTCACCTGTAAGCTGAAAAGAGAAGGAACATAAAAGTAATTGGTTGGGGGGGGCAGTGGGGGTTGGGGGGAGTAGGACAGGACACTAAGGGATCAGGGATGGTAGAGCCCTGCCTGTGGCCCAGCGTGGATCTCACTCAGAAAACGCTCACCTGTTACCTGGTGCATGGGAATGCAGTGCTCCTCTATCCTTTCCATAGCTCTACATTCCCACACTCCTCCCTGGGCTTAGCACACACATTGTGTGTAAGTAAGTATTACAAGCCTCACTGGGCTCTAAGCAACTTCAGCACAGGGAGTTTGTGGGAGTGATCTCATCTCCCATGGTACCTGGGAGAGTATCATGCACATTATAAAAATCCTTGCGATTTGTCTACCATTGTCTCACTTGGAAAGAAGTATGTAACTGGAAATCAAATGAGGCAGAGAGGGAAAAAAAATGAAGAAAGGGTCAGAGGAAATGAAAGCCTCACCAAAGATCAATAAACATAATGACAATGATGACATCTTTCCAATGCAGCAGCAAAAACAATGAAAGAAAGAAGTCTGGGAAGGTCTTTATAACCAGGGATGAAGTAAGATCCTTGAAGGGATGGGGGGACGCTGGGCAACCGAATGCACATGGCGTACTTTGGGGACACACGGGGTGTAGATAAGGGCTCTTTCGAATATTAACTGTGTGGTCACAGAAGGGGACTTTCCTATAATTGGCATTTTATAACCTCTAGGGAAACAACGGATCTAGGCAATGAACACTGATGGCTGTTCACATCACAAAAAAAGAGACAACCAAACACAGCTTTCTGACAGAAGTACACAAGACCTCATAAGGAAGAGTCTTTACTTAAAAAATAGACACATACACATGAATCTGAGCAAGTTTCCAGATCTCAGGAATTAAAAGAGACAGAGCTAGAGGACACCACAATCAACAAAATCCAGACTATAGAAAACTCCATACAAATAACAATCTGTTTCTTCTTCCCAGACATTCCGAGGGGGGCGGTAGGAGGAGAGATGGAGGGAAAGTCTAAGACAAAAACAGTTAAGCATCATATCATCCAACCTTATTTGGACCCTAGTTTAAATGATTACTAGCTTTTTAGAAGACAATGCGAACATTATTTGTCTATTGACATTAAGAGATTACTTTTTTTCAGTATGAAATAGGACTATGGTTTGTTTTTTGTCTTAAAAGTCTTTTAGTGCCATAGACCAACAGCCAACCGAAAACTCCTGTCCGGGGTTCATGTAGGTGAAGGGAGGGGAGTGTGGTCCAGCCACATCTGCACCCCGCCCGCCCGCCCTCCCTTCTGACACTCACGGTCATCATCCGTGTGGAGCTTGGCCTTCAGCTTCTCCATCTTCCTCTCGTCTCGCAATAGCGTCCTGTCCTTTTTTAGCGTCCCTGTCCCTTCCTCTTTCTTTTCTTCAATCGTTTCTTGGATTAAAGAATACTCCTCATAATTTGTTATTCCTAAAAATATAAATTACGTTAGGATGACCAGTGCTGCTGCTGCTGTCTCTCCTTCCAGTGGGCGGGGGAGGGCAGAGATACTCCATGGGTCCCTGGTAGCACAGGATGGAAAGAGGCTTTACAAAGGTGAAGGTCAGGGGGCCACCCAGGGAGCACACATCCAACAACTCTGGGCCAAAAACAGGGCTTCTCAGCTAAACTAAGCTATGTTTAAAATGTCACATTCAATTCTCCTAATTTTCGAGAAACAAGCACAGAGTAGAGATCATGCAGAACAAGGCAAGACAGGGTCAAAGCAGAAGTGGTTGGAGCAACTGGTCTTCCCTCTCATGGACAGAAGACTAAGAGAGGCCAGGATATTCTCTCCAAATATCTGAAGGGCGTCATGCAGAAAGGAGACAGGCTTGTCCTCAGAGGATATGAACAGAAGATACAAGAAGAAAAGCTGTGTAGTAATCTACTGCCCAGCTTGTCCCTATCAGTCTTCAAGGAAATAGTGGATGTCACTGGTACTTAGACAGCCACACACAGGAAACTGAATTACAGGATTCCAAACGTATTTTCAATTAAAAAATTGCTTTGTGGGGGTGCCTGGGTGGTGATTCGTCATTTTGGCTCAGGTCATGCTCTCAGGGTCCTGAGCTCCAGCTCTGCCTCAGGCTCCACACTCAGTGGGAGGTCTGCTTGAGCCCCTCTCTGTTCTTCTGCTCCTCCCCTGCTTGTGCTTGCTCTCACATGCCTGTGCATGCATGCTCTCTCTCTAAAGCAAAGTAAATAAAATCTTTAAAAAAAAATTCCTTTGGCTTTTGAAAGGGAAATAAAATCTCTCAACTTCGACTCAGTGAGAGTTTCGTGTGTTTACAATGCCTGTTAGTGGGTTTGTACTATCCAGGGAATAGCAACCCTGTCTTAGGTTTGGACAGAAATCAGTGGCTAGGACACATTTGGAATTGGCAGGTCACCAAATGGGGGTAAAAAAAAGAACAGGTGCGTAATGAACAAAATGAAAACTGGAACCTTGGCACGGGAATGCTCACCTATCCTGCTGCAAATAGTAACCAGGAGTTCCCCAACGGTCTTGGAGTCGTCCACCATGACGGTTTTCACGGATCCATCCAGCATCCGGATTTTCTGAGGTCTCTGTTTCTTTTTATATTCCAAAATATCCTAGAGCAAAACCCCACAAACTTTTCACTGACTTGTTTAATCAGGTAACCAATCTGGACACTTTTCTTTAAAAAAATGCATTTGCCCTAGCACGCTGATTTCTTCCTTCAGTTTTCATGAGATTTTGGCTACTACAACAGAAACCCCAGTGCAAAATAATTGCTTCCAACAAGCTTTCTTAAAATCTGATGGTGAAACTGACCCCCAGCAAGTACTGTTTATAGCTTACAATTCCTGAAAACTAACCTCTGTAAACGTAAAAGTACCTTATGCCTTCCTGAAGGTCTATGGATGATTTGCTTTGAGGAGAATTAGTGGAAGGAAAATCCTACTTACCTCTGAAAAAGACAGTAGTGTGCTTCTCCAATTATCTTATGGTTGCAAGCAATTTTTAATATAGATGTCATGAAGAAATAAATAATACCCCCCTTAATTCTTTCGAGTGGTGGGATGCCACAAAAGTGGTTTTTGCAGCAATGGCAAGATCAAACAGGGGTAGTAGGTTTGGAGGTTACTTGTAAATAGATTTTTTTAACTACATTTAACAATAGATTTACAAATGGAAAATTAATTGGTACTGCATAATTCACTCTCACCTGAAGGATTATTGATCAATTGGATATGTGCACTCCACACACTAAAGCCCAGTACCTTTGAGGTTCAGCTGAACAGAATACATAACACTTTTTTACTCAACACCTGTAATTCCAAACAAAGCCATTTTTTTGTTGTCGCTGATTATCATGCTTTGATCTCATATAGAATTTCTTCTACAAACACAAAACTGAATAATATTCGATCTCTGACTACCTCCAGGATCTTTTTGTTTTCCCTCCAATCTACCCTTACTTTTTATCATTAGTCACCAGGATACTTTCTATATCCTTACAGAAGGACGCTACGCCTTATTCCCTAGCTACCAAGCACAACCATGGCATGTGTAAAAAGTCAAGCACGCTAACCCCAAGCCCCTTTAATTACTCTGTGGAGTTTCAAGAATTTGGAGCGCCGGTATTTCCTATTACTACCTGGGCAGCCCTTACAAAGTCAACTACGACAAAACTAGGAATAAGTTCCCCTTGGAGCAAAACAGACAGTTGGGTCTCCCTTTTTCTCTGAGGCGAAAGAGTATGTTGGCTTCTAGAGAAGGCCCACAGACAAAGCGACAAAACAAAAACAGGAACAAAACAACAAAAACGACATCTACAACATACCCCATTTCGCAACATGTAGTAATCCAGTGTTCGGCCTGCTTCCAGCCAAATTCCTTTCCTGGGGTCTTCATCCGAGAGAAACAGCCCATAATCAGAAGCTGGGAGATAAAGAGAAGAGAGGGTAAAAGACAGAGAGCCGCTGAAGCCATCACTGACTTCCAAACCTGAGTCTGCCGACTTGGCAGGATGGGAGCGTTCGCCTGCACCAGACAGGTTTCGTTTTGACAACACCAACAAGCCACGGGGCTAAAGCAGAAGAGGAGGAACGAGGCCAGAGCTGTAACATCAACACCCACAGGAAAGGTTCTCGATTCTTAAAACCAGTGGGCAGTAACTGTGTCTACACTTTAGAGAAACACTGAGAACAGAACAGTCCAAATTTCTAATTTCTGAAATGGGCTTTTTTCCCTATCACTTACTATATAAAAATCTGGCAGAGAAGCCGTGAAGAAGGACAAAAGGGACCACAGAGAAACTAAGGAAGTGACCACGTAAGCCCAAGGCCACTTAGGCCAAGAGGGGTCAATGGAGTCTTTACACTTAGAATAACCCCTCCATCATCCCAAAACAGCATTACAAAAGGTAAGCAGGGGGGCCCAGAGAGATGAAGCCTCTGTCCCCCACCCCATAAATTATGAATATAGTTGGAAAATAAAACTCTGTGTTCTCCACAGAAATCCCTTAATCTGATTAGGAAGGACAAGGCATGGTGGCAGGAAGAAAGCAGTATCATTTCCTGTTCCTGTCTAAAGATTTCTATCTTGGGCACCCAGCTGGCTCAGTCAGTGGAGATGCAACTCTTGATCTCGGGGTCATGAGTTCGAGCCCCATGTTGGATGCAGAGATTACTTAAATACATCTTTAAAGATTATAAATAGATAACTACAATAAAGACTTCTGTCATGCTGAACAAGACAAGGTAACTCCAGAGACCCAGGTGAGGGTCTGAGCTCCTGTTGTTTTTTAGAAAAAGAACTTCAAAATCTAGAAAGGTTTTAATCTTCACCAGAGTTAAATAGCAGTCCAACCCAGAATTTTTTTTTTTTTTTTTTTTTAATCTGAGAGAAAAACAGTAGAAGAAAATGCCAGAAATGATTGGACAACCCGAATTTGGAGTAAGGTTGGGGATGTAGGATAACTTTACTTTTGTTTTTGGGTAATGAAGAAATAACAGTGTTTTAAATAATATCAATAATACTTTTAGACCAAAAGCTTTGCAGTTTTGGGACATCTTTTTGAGAAGTTCAATGTCTATCTCTAATTATCTTTGAATATTTGATCCTCATGCTTCCCATTGTTAAGTTAAGTTGCAGCCCATTTTCACAGCAAAGCCTTCTTCATTTGGGAGAAACCCCAATTTCCCAAGTGCCGATCAAACACTAAAGAAAGGAAGGAAATGTAGAGAGAAGAGAAAGGGCAATGGAAAATAAAAGTTCTATGAACAGGTAGATCAATAGTGGTCAATGGCTTAAACCAACAGGAAACACAACATAGATTTATGGATGCTCCCCACCCCTTTTAGGGCTCGAGATCAAGTTTACGAAGCCCCTTCCAAGTAACTGAAATATAAGGCTTGCCCTGCATCCTGATGCCAGTTCCAACCTTCTTCGGGCTGCGTATATGGAAAAGAGGGCTCAGGTTATTCAAATGCAGGAACTGTCAGAGTGGCTTCATTTGCATTTTATAGGGCAAATGAGATGACATATCAAAAAGTGACTTGTAAACTGCAGAGGGTAATTCTGATGTATGGAAAGGTCATGACGATGGGTATGACAATGATGACTCAGTGGCAGCCGAGGCCATTGTCGGCACAAGGCTCACTTGGGATGTAAATACCTACATCCAGGCTAGGAAGACTTTTCATTTGAAACATACACACTAGTGGGCTTGGGTACCACTCAGAGCGTCTGTTTCTTTAGGGGCTAAGCAAAGAACATACAATCATATTTCAAGAAGCCAGTGATGGAGCAATGGCCTACCTTGCCCAGTTTGTGCCTCGGGTACCCGTTCCCGAATGACTCGACATGCATCGTACACGGCTGTGGATGGTTCAAACTGCATGGTCTTCACCACATTGCAGTGGCGGACACAAATCTTTAATGACAGGGCCACCATTTTCCTAGAGGATTTGTAGGTTCTCACTTAGAATGTCTGGAAAACACAAAGAGACAAACGGTGATATTCAAAACGGTCTAGCAAAAAAACTGCTAGACTGTACATCAGCTTTTAACAATTGAAACAATCAAATAGCAATTAAAGAGAATGCTTTGGATAAGAACACAAATTAAAAGATTTTGAAAAGTTTAAAATAGTCTCCATATTACCACAGAGTGGTAAGTAGAACTTCTGAGGAGGAATGATCCCTGAAAGTTCACCAAGACTCCTTCTCAATGGTGCTCCCTATGTTGGGTTTCCAGCAGGGGATTGTCAGCATGAGAGTTAGAGAGCCTTGGGCACCACAGCTACCTCCTGAAGATCCTTCTGTTGGCAGCCTCAGTGCCCCAGCTCTCTCCCCACAGCTCATAGGGACAGCAAGAAGCATGAATGCCCTCCAAATGCTCCTCAGGGCAAGAACTCCTCAGGGAGAATTCCATCTCCCCACATACAGAAGACTTGGCATCTGGGCCGAACTCCAACACCAGGATCCTATGTAAGTCCCTTTGGCCACTCTACTTCAATTTCCCCATAAGTTAAGAAGCCACAGTGGTAACAGCCCTATATAACTTAAAAAAGAACCAACCCCCCCAAAAAATAAAGAAGAAGAAGAAAAAAAAAGAACCAAACCCCAAAAGGTTATCAGTGGGAACCCAATGCCCAGCTTTAGAAAGTATACAGATTTAGGCTAGGTTTTATTTCATAAATGACTTCTTTTTAAAACCTAAATCCAAAAACTTGGTCCATTTCCTTTGAGTTGGCAGCTTATGGCTTATTTTGATGACCTGCTCTCTTCCATAGCCAGAACCTTAACCCTCAACCCCAAGCCAGCCTCCATCAAATGCTCCTTGCTCAGGCACACGAGAGAGGATTCTTCCCTGCACCTGACACAGGCCCAGCTGGCTTCCTGGCAAACACAACAACAGGTTTCAGATTAGGAGCCATTAGAATCCCAGCATTGCGTCGATAACATCAATCCACAGGAATTTCAAGTTTTTATCCCTTGTTCTCTTAGAGAGCCTACAGGTAGTGAAGCTGAACCCCAGCTGCCTTGATGCCCCCTTCCCACTTAAGAATGCAAATGCTAAGAAGCAATGAGGCAGCCAAGAAGCAGAGAGGGCCACAGGCTGACCAGGCCCAGGCTGTGGGTGCCCCTGGGGTGTCACTTCTTCACATGCTTGATTGGTTGCCGGCTTCCTAACAACAGCTGACTGGGTCAACTGGAGACAGAGGACATTTTTAAACAGATGTTCTGGAATCCGTGGGCAGCGTTTCCATATAGCCACACCAAGCAACCACTATAAAGTCATTTCGACCTCTACTTACATTTTGAATGAACTGCCTGTGAAAAGATTTCTTGAAAAACGTCAAGATACAGATACAGTTCTCAATAAACAGCAGCTGTGTTCACTGGGATTCTTCTGCAAACTGAATCAATTACTACAGCCTGGGCAGTGGCCGCACTGCTGCCAAGGCAGAAGGTTCAAAATATCCAGGGATTTTCCACCTTCAATATCAAGGACTTTTAAAGCCACAGATGAAGGGGTCTACCCAACTCTGGGGGGAAAACTTAAACTCTAGACATCAATTGACAAATTTACTGTAATGTAGAGATCTTACTCAGATCTGGAATAGTCTATTGTAGAACAGTCTACCCCTCTGGGGCTGGTGAAAATTGTGAGGTTTCAGGAGCGTGACTGATGGTCAGTGGTAAAGACCTTGGAACTCTATTGTGGGTGCCATTTATGGAATGCACCAGAGAGAATGGGATGGTTAATCTCTTCCATTCCCTGAGAAAATGAAGTATTTTAAGTGTCCCTTCATGAAGGCTGTCCTTCCCAGGCTAATAATTGGGCCTTCTGCAGAGCAAATTCATGGTCCCTCTAGCCAAGCCAAGAGAGAGTCCATCAAAGGAAAATGCAGAGCCATGACATGGGGCTGAACGCAGAACCTAACAACAAGACCATAAACACTGGAGCTCAAAAGGGAACAGAAGACACACAGGGGAGGAGAAAGGGGCAGATGGAACAGCAGGGAGCAGACAGAAAGACCCGACAGAACCTAGCCCTGTGGGTCAACAAGAAACACAGAGAGAAGCCCAGAGATTTAGGAAGCAGAGGGAGAGAAGCAGAACATACACAGCAGTGAAGGAAAATCTCTATCCAAAACAACTGGAAAAATGAAGAGGCCACTAGCTGATGTGGGGGAAGCTGCGAGAGGCACAGGTTTGGGGTGAAAACTCTCTAATGAGTTTCTTTGGGGGTATATTCAGTGGAGAAGTAAAACAGGGTCAAATACAAAACAGGACACATAATGGGGGGGAGAAGCTCATATTTCAATCCTTAGGACTAGAAAGATGATCTAGGGAAGTGAGGAAGAGAGAGACCAGAGGACGGAGTCCTGGAACAGGGTTCTAAAATCAGGACAGGAAGGGACTGGCCGGGAGGCCTAGTGGTAGGTGAAGAAGGAGAACCGAGAGGGCGGGCCCAGAAGAAGGTGCATTGAGCAGGAGGGAGAGAGCACCTGTGCTAAGTGCTGATCACAGACCAAGGAAGATGTGGATGGAGAAACCACCGAATCTGGCAGGGAGGTCTCTGGGAGCTGAGGTAAGAAGCAGCTGGGGTGGGGGGCCAGGGGAGGTGGTAGCCAGAGTAGCAGGTTCAGGAGAAGGAAGAGAGGAGGGGCTGGCGGAGCAAGTGCAGGCTTGTCTCCCTGTCTCTTGGCAGGAGTGGAGCAACAGGCAATGACTCCCATTCATGCCCTTCAGGCTTTTTATCCAGAAATATGTACCATGTAGTTGCTACGAACTCCATATCTGCACAGCATCTGTACAGACAAGGTGTCCACCTGACAATGGCCCAAGAGATAGTCCCAAGACAGCTAAATGCCCTTCCAGGAGGCAGGCACCTCAGCGTGCATGATCTCCATTCTGGGCCTGTAGGAGAAGAGCAGTAGGCAAGGCCATTCCAGGAAAGGGCGCTGGACTGGGAAGAAGCCTGGGGTGCAGGTCCCTTCCCAGGCCTGCCATTTTTCCTCCTTCTGCTCTTCAGAGAGCAGGGGTGCGACTGGCTCCCATGAAAGGAGTTGCCCAGCAGACACTGGATGCTTGGCCAACTCGTCCCACGGGATTCCCCTGTCCTCTCCTCGTAACATCTCACAGGACAAACCACAGAACGGAGACAACTATTCTTAGCTCCAAGTAGACATTCAGCATAAGGAGGGACACTGGAGATTCACTTTGAGACTCATGTTCTCAACTCTTCTACCACTTCAAATGTTACAACATGGCCGACGTAACACACAGAAACACCAAACCACCGACATCAGTCCCTCTCGGAGGATTGCTCAGTGGCCAAAAGACTAAAAGGCTCCAGTGTTACCATCTTACTCCAGGCTCTCAGTGTTCCCGACATGAAGCATGGAAAAAGACCGATGATTTCCTTTGCGGGAGTGTTTTAGACATGCATAATCAGGTATGTAATGATGCTTATCAACTACAAGGTTATACATTTGCATGTATGTGAAAGACACTGTATTTTTATCACGCAAGAAGATGATCCACGCAGGCAAACATCAATGAGATCTGAAACCAAGACATGGTAACTTAACTGTAGTTACACAGGGAACACGGCAGTGAGCTGTTTCTAGCCCCATGCACAGCACAGTGAGCTACTTGCAAAGCCGACACGTGCTGAAGTTAATAGTCTTGGCTTATGGCAAAAAGATCACAAGACCAAAGCATACAGGAACATATGTTAAATAAGAATGAGTATGTGTTTTCAGCTCTTATGAGAAGTCTCACTATACATCCACTAAAGCCCTGAGAAAATCACACCGTGATCAAGACTAACGTTCTGTTCCCTCTCCAGGGAGATGTTCTCAGGGCACCGGTGCAGCCTACAAACGGAGCCTCACCTCCACTTCCCTGTACTCCAACCCTCTGGCTAATTCCTGCCTCTCCAGGCAGGAAGCCTAGAACAGAGGAACAGGTTTCCTTCTTTTTTGGTGTGGCTACCACAAGGCTCAAAGCCAAGTGCTTTGTAGTCTAACTCCTGTCTTTATTTTATGATCCTGTCCTTCGTTTCCATTCACCCCAATCTGAATGTACGCTAGCTGGCTAGGTCTTAAGTCCTTTTTTGTTGTGGTTTGGGTTTCTTGCTAAAAGGCAGGGTATAAAGTTCATAAAAGATACATTCTTTTCCTTTTCATAATTTCTTCTCACTCGGACCATTTCTGTCCTGATTTTATGTGTGAAGGTCACCTGGGGCCAACGTGGAACCTTTCTATGCCATCCATTGTGGTAGCTGAGCCAATGGAACCAGGGGTGAAACCCAGACATTCTCCTTTTAAAGTCAACACTTCTCGGTCCCAAGGAGCTGTAAACAGCTCAGGATAGTGGCAGCAGTGCAGGCTGCCCAGGCTTTGGCCAGTCCACCCTGGAACAAACAAGCCCAGCTCAGCCAAGGGCTCCTCCTTGCCGAAGAAATGCCCGTCATTGGCCAGGATGAGCAGCCTCCCCTCGGATCTCTGCCCTTACCAGTGAGGGCTTTGAGGTGCTCCAACTCCATTCCTGCCTTACCAGTTCATGGCTCTGAGCTGGTTGTTTAACTGCAGCCTGCCTCAGTTTCTTCCTCTTCCTAGTAACCTCCTAAGGTTACTGCAGAAATCTATGAACACAAGTCAAAGGCACAAAGTACCAGGTAAGGGTTTGTTATTACTCTTCTTAGCTGCAGGGGTTGGAGAAACACTGGAAGCAGCATACTCTATTCAGCCACTGTCTGAGCTGCAAAATTCCATCTGCTATTTATTTTAGGTCTATTGTGTCGTAGACATGTTCACAGACATTACGGAGCAAAGATGACCGAGATCCCTGCGTAGACAGCACTCCCCTTCTAGTGACCCTGTTCACTGTTCAGCTCCTGTTTTCATCCTTGTTCAAGTCAATCAAATGGCTTTTTGGAGATGCAGAATTATCCAAGGATGAGCCATGAAGCTGAGTGTGTTTGTGGAACAAGGAACTCCTGCACTCAGGCTATCCTGGACATCGGTCAGGTTCCCTTAGTCCAAGAGCCTCAGGGAGCAGAAGAGTACCCCGTGGTGTGGGTCAGGGCTGGCATCAGAGTAGACTCCTGCCCTGGGGCCTGTCAATTAACTCTGCCCAGACGCGACCTGGGAGAGGGGTCATGGGGCCCTGCATACTCCCTTGTAAGCAGAGGTGTCGTACTCAGCCGGCAGGACAACAGGGCCAGGCTCCCATGCCTCAGAAGGACCCCGGATCTTGAAGAAAGTAAGGATGGCCACCACCCCTCTCCTCTGTCTTCCTCCAGCCACTGGCTCCATTCTGACTCACTGGAAGACCACTGTACCCAGTAATGATGGCTGTACCTGCTCTCCCCTCAGCGGGCAGAATACAGCCCTGAGAACAGCAACATTTTATAACCAAAAGTCTGTATAAAACATAGGCCTATCATTCACCTCAGTCTCCAGTGAACAATTCTGCTCTCCGCTAGAAATGCCAGGAAAGAGCTTCCTTTCTTTCCACCCCTTAACTGCTCTTCCGCAAGGGAGGGAGGGGGAACAGCTCCGTCAATGAGTAAATAGCCATCCTATGAGAAGATCATAGTTCGCCAGAGGTGCCTCAAAAGCAAAAACCAGGGTCTTGCCCTCTATCTTGCTTTCCTGGGCTGTCTGTACTCAGGTGCCCTTGGGGCTCAGCTCAAACACAGAACTTTCAGTATCTGATACTTAGCCCACCAGATACTTCCAGGGGTCCATGTGTCACCATCTACCAGGGTGGGTCAACGCGACTGTTCACTGGGTGCCAACTGCCTTTCATTCGGGGAGGAATGATGTCCCATTTTCATCCCACCTGCAGCCAGCTTCATCAGGGAGCCACATCTTCAGCCTTCCTGAAGGACCTGCCCCTCCCCCACTGGGCCCCTCACACCTCCCTCTTGCCAGCTAGTGAGAGCCCAGGAGGAGAGTCTGAGTAGCGAGGCTCCCCAGACAGTCCCTCACATTCACAACCCTGGAGCGAGAACTGCAGCTGATCCTAAACTCAGGGCAAACGGTACATAAACACGGCTGATGGGATTTCCTCCCCACAAAGAAAAAGACCAGGATGGTCATGCTCCCCTTGGGCATCCAGAGTGGGGAGACCAGAAGAGCAAGGAGAACATTCACAAAAGAATTTCTCTTTAGTTCTTCGCGGAGGAAAGCCAGGACACTGCTCGACTCTGCATACCTCAACTAGAAATGACCGTTAAAAGGTCAGGCAATAAAGGAACAGAGAGGAAATGATTAACCACCCACACAGGTGTGAACTCAGCAGCAGTTGGGGCACGTCAATAAAAATTCCAGCCAAGGGGTTGGCACCCAGAGCTGCCTTGCAAATGCCCCATATGCCCCTTTACCCACTGGGCTACCGCTGAGGGTGCTCGCCCGCCCCCCGGGACACCTACACTGAGACACACACACACACACAAGGCGGCATCAGGGATACGTTTGCTGGGCCGGGTCTCCCTCCCTCACCGTCCTCCCACAGGAAGGACTGTACCATCTCAGTCCTAGTACAATGTCCGCCGCACAGGGGATGCTTAGGCAACGTTTGTGGAATTAAGATGTACTGCAGGGAAAGACATGAACAGATTTTTTTTTCTAAGTTAGTCATTAGGAATTATCCACCCTACTAGCATGACGAATGGATGGAGGACAGACACCTAGCACCCAGCAGACCCTACTACTTCTACTCATCTACAACCTGTTCTGTGGACTATGGAAGCTTAACCTCTTGGCTTAGGAGATGAAGTTCTCCAGCCGCAAATGAGAACCTGGAAAAAGAACCCAGGCCATAATCAGTCGGGAACACGTGGAGGTCCCCTGAGGGCGGGGACCATGTGCCATGCTCACTGTAAAGCACCCGCCACAGAGAAGGGCTCAGGCTGTATTTAATGCATGGAGGGAGGGCCCAGCCAGCAGTCCCACCTCCAAGAACGAAGCCCAAGAGCGTGCCCACAATACGGAGTACACAATGATGGGAAAAGATTTGACAGTGTTTTCCATTTTCCGATGAAGAAACTGTCATCTTGAGATTAATGCTAGGAAATCACAACCAGACCTTCCTGTGCTGCCACAATCATCGGCTACGTACGCAGTCCAACTAGAAGTTGGATGCCTCCAACTTGCTCTCCCATTCCCACTCAGCTCTTGGCACGGGCGTATGAAATTCCATCAGAAAGGAGATCATTGGTCCTAAAGATGTCCTCCCAGTGAAATCTTGCTGCACTTAGTACTTCACGCTTAGTACCATCTAAAAATGTTGCATTTCAGAACTTACAGACAAATCGAGAGCTCCCCTTTATTAAAGATGATGCCTGATTACCAGGAAGTTCTAAGGAGTTGGGGGTTCCTACAGACAGATGCAGACCTCTGGCAGAGCTGATAAGAAGCAGAAGAATTGGGGAAAAGACCTGCTCAAGGAAGCGGAGCAGACATCTACGTGCTCGCAGTGTTCTAATGGTGCTGGGAGAGAATTTTAACACACACACAATTGTGAAAGGTGCGACTAATCAGGTCCGAACCCCACAGCCCCAGGGTCAGGGCCTCCCATCCCCTCATTTGCCTTCTCCCATTCACGCTGTAAGAACTTAAAATGTTAACAAAACTATGTATCTCAATTCCTACAAAACCACCTCCATTATTTTAGGCCTTGTGGCGTACCTCTGTCCGAAATGCACCAGCCACCCAGTTCTTCCCCCGTTACTCAACCTACAAGCCTAACATCGAGCTTGGCTTTCCTAAACTAGTCCTTCCAACCACCCCCCGTGCAGGATCCCACTCCTCTCCTAAGCCTGTGGAGTCCTCAGCCATAATCCGTGCTCCAGTGCCAGCCCTCCCCAGCTCAGGTCCCCATTGCAACAACCGGAGGTGTTCTGTCTAGTGTTTATCTGGCACCGGAGAGTCCCAGGGCCCTTCCACAGACTCACCTGGTATGCACAACAGCTTACAAAGTATAACAGATTTTTTTTTTTTTAATTTTTGCATCCCCATTTCACAGATCGTCTGGGAGGATAGTGTATTTCTGTGGAATATGCCTTCGTTTCCCTCAGATCACTAAGAAGGCTGCACCAGCTTTCCGGCAATGTCACTGTTCCCCTGTAGCTGCTGAGACAAAATAAATCATCCCCACGTCTTAGTCCCCCTGGAACCCACCTTGCAGTCCTGCTATTTGCTCCCTCTCCCAAGTTAGAGGACGAAGAAGGCTCCAAAGAGAATTCTGACTTCGAACTCTCAGACCCTAACTCATTCAAATGACTGGAGGCTATTTACAAAAATACATGGGACAGAAAAATAAAAGGTCAAGTCCAAGGAATAACAGAAGAAAAATGAAAGTGAAGGTCAAGACCAGGAGAACTCTGCATTATTTACTCTCTGTTGGGATAACTGGGAATACACTCATCCCCGTATTTTTTTTTTTTTCCTGACCCCTGGTGACAAGTCTGTAAAATCCCAGGAAAGCAGATTCTCCAGGCTACGGACACTGATAAACAGAAGCTCAGTCACTAAGGCAAACACCACGGGGATGGGTACAGATGGACTGGGTTTGACTTGGGAAAAATAGAGGGCTTTGTTCTGCAAGGATCTGGAAAAAAATATTCAGCATGTTGTACACTGAACCTGGAAGAATGAATGAAAAGAACTCCGAGTTCCTTCTCAGGTCCCCTTTCTCATGCTTGGGTTTTTTAATGCTAAAAAAGCATCCACTAGATCGAAAACTGTCTGCCAAAGCAGCCTGCACTTGGGCTGTGCAGCAACAAGGCACACCACCAGGCTTGCTTTCGGTTAAGGCACGGAGAAATCTCCTACTCCTTCCCTCCAAATCCTTTTCGCTATGGAGGTTTTCAGCACTGACCTCTGACCCGTGAGTTCAAGACTACAAACCCACAGCACCATCCATCACTGAAAGAGGCAACAGAATGTGGTTTTGGCAAGGGCGGACGCTGAGGAGAAAAGGGAATATTAAAAACATATTCTCGAGGCTTATCTATGTTAATCCATGAACCATAAATCAGAAGGGCATTTCTGTTAGAGCTCAGACCTAGAAATCTGGCACTTGTGTGGAGAACTGAACCAAAGCAAGGAACTTGATTGAAATACACGTTTCTGGAGACTCAGAGTCGAACCACAGTCCCAATCCAGCATTCACACACTAGATGGGATTTTTCCAGAATGTCCCCATTTTCTATGGGCACACATTTCAAGATCACCCTCCATTTTAGATCTGAAAATTGCCACGTCTCAGTTAAACTCAATTTAGCCTCTGGTATATCTCCATCTCAGACAGAGAAGTCGTCAAGTCCAGCTGTCTGCAGGGTACATAAATCTTTACTGTGGATTTCCCTTCTCAACGCAGGAACGAAAACATCTCTTTTTCCATTTTTTAATCATCAGCAGCAAACATGTAAAACCAATTATGTGCCTGCGTGGATTCTAAACCCTTTCTGTACATCAGGTCACCAGCTCTTCAACATCATGCCATGCTAAGGAAGACAGATATCCCCCAAGTAAGGTGACCAGGACACTGTGGTTATGGGATTTGATAGAGGGGGCTCTGCCTCCTACTGTGTGTTAAAACGGGAAGACGTCATGGAAAAATGAACATAGTGCTTGTGTTAGAAAAGCAGTAAAATGGGTGAAATGTATATATTGTTCAGGCTTTTGTTAGTAACTGAATTGTCATGCGTTGCGTTCTGACAAGTCACTCAACAGTTCAGTTAGAGAAGTCCTATCTGCCCTGGATCATCAGGCTTAGGAGGTAACGTCTCTCAAGTAACAGGCGTCCACAGGAGAAGGGGAGGCTTAAACCCTAATCTGTCATTATCCATGCTTCGGTGAATGGTCCCACCCCACCCAAACATAAGCCATGTTAACATCTTGACAATCTTCCTCTGTTTATGCTTAATTTCATGTGGCTGAGACGACACGCTCTATGTAATTCTGTATTCTGATGTTTCCCCCATTGCAATTACACAATAATCTTTTCCCACAGGATTGTACAGTTTCTAGAAACTTTTTAAAAATAGATACATGATATTACAGTGTAAGCCATCATAATTTACTCAGCTCTAGCTCTGTTTTTGTATGTATCAGCCACTTGTGAGTTTTCACTATTATAAACTAAGACAGCAATATGATTTTTCTATTTAAAAATTTTTATTCTTTCATATTTGCTTAAGCTAGACTTTTTTTTTTTTTAAAGGAATCATCAGTATTTTTTTTTTTTAAAAGATTTTATTTATTTATTTGACAGAGAGAAATCACAAGCAGGCAGAGAGGCAGGCAGAGAGAGAGGAGGAAGCAGGCTCCCCGCTGAGCAGAGAGCCCGATGCGGGCCTCGATCCCAGGACCCTGAGATCATGACCTGAGCCGAAGGCAGCGGCCTAACCCACTGAGCCACCCAGGCGCCCAGGAATCATCAGTATTTTTAAGGAGCAACCCAGAAGATATTAAGACAATAAAAAAATCTGTGTCTACAGATTATCAGTTTGATTTATGGGTTAGCTAAATGAACATGCATTAACAACCAAGAAAGCCAATAATCAATCTAGATTTTATAGTTCAATCTAGTCCACAGAATGATCCTGCTAGCAAGGGCTCAGGCTGCAAGGGACCATATCAAAAGACAGAATTGACAACAGGCATGACCAGGGGGAAAACATCTGGCATGGGTAATAAGCCAGATTCACAGAAAAGATGCAGAGGAAAGATAGATGTTTAACATAAATTCTAAAATATGTTGCTAAGAATAGAAGTGACAGAAGAAAGGACTGGACTAGACTCTACTAAAGAAAATAGTGGACATACACAGTAATTATCAATGCTTTGCTTTCTGTCAGCTCAAGTTTTTAGAACTGCCTTGTGGATCAGACCAGAATTACAAAAAAAAAAAACACACTATCTAAATTGAAGTACTCTGACAGAGTACCAGTTTCCTATACTTACTAAAGCCAAACCCAAAGTCTTGCCAATATTATCAGTGAGTTATGGACAAGATTTACATTTCCAAATACTGGAACCAAGTCAAATTTAGATCGATACACCTAAATATTACTTCATCAAGAGCACAGGGAAGAAACAAACATGTCCTGTGGGCAAGGACATTACATGGTAAACTCTTCACAGCACAGTTGAGTATGGCCCAGTATTTTAAACTACTGTTTTTAAGATAGTGTTGCATGTATAATCCGTGTCTACAACCTGGAATAATTCTTGGAAAACAATTTCAAAACCATGTAAAACTTAGGATAAAGCTGGAAAAATAAAAGAAATGCAGAAACCAATCAAGAGTGGGAAACAAAGGGTAAGGATCCTTAAAGAAATGGCAGGACTGAAGAATTTCCTGACTTTGTAAGTGTGAGTGCCTCTTCTACAGCAATTGTGCAACAGTATTCCATCATAACAGTGATGGCTGGTAAAATGGATACCCATCCTCAGATACAACACCCAACGTAGTGTTATTGGTTGCACTGTTTCCTCCCCCGCTAATATTCATATGGTGAAGTCCTAACCCCCAGAACCACAGAATGGGACCTTGCTTGGACAGGATATTTATAATCAGGGTAAAACAAGGTCATTAGGGTGAGCCCTAATCCAAAATGACTGATGTCCTTATAAAAGGGGGAAATGTGGACACAGAGACACACACAGAGGGAAGGCAATGTGAGGAGACACTGGTAGAACATGGCGGCTAAGCCAAAGAGAGGGGCCTGGAATAGACGCTCCCCGCTCTCAGCCCTCAGAAGCTCACCCTGATCTGGGACTTCCAGCATCCACAACTCAGAAACAATAGATTTCCATTGGTTAACCCACCAGTTTGCAGTTCTTCATTATGGCTGCCCTCAGTAAACTAATACACCAAGCTAATTACAGTTCAACTCAGATTTCAATTAGTATAATTCTCTTAAATACAGGAAATTAGTAACCATTTTGGCACAAACTAACAATATAGTCAAATATATGTAATTATCTACAGGGAAATTATATATATGCTGTGCTTATTAAAATGCACACGTAGGC
This sequence comes from Mustela putorius furo, assembly GCF_011764305.1. Taxonomy (NCBI): domain Eukaryota; kingdom Metazoa; phylum Chordata; class Mammalia; order Carnivora; family Mustelidae; genus Mustela; species Mustela putorius. The sequence goes on along the minus strand of NW_025422045.1, from coordinate 6,451,647 downwards.
ATAGATGCAGATATTGGTGTAGGCACAACGCACGGGCATATTGGTATGATAATTTCTATCCACAGTCACAACAGTACTAGGTCGGGTAGGGTTGAGGAGGGCTCTTAAGCTAGGGACATCTACCGGGGTCTTACTTCATTACCACCAAACAAAACTAACTGAGGCACAGACAATGCTTATCACTGTAGGATGGTGGGACAAAAGATGTGTAGTACTTAGGATTCCTGTAGCAAGCATGGAAGAGATTGTAAGCATTTTATTGGTGCGGTAAAACTTATTTTTTGAATTTGACTGACTGGCTTTGGTCATAGCACACACTTTTCTTTAGGAATTAAATAAATTCTATTACCACACAAGTTCAGTTTCAGTTATTCTAATTCTGATAAAACAGAATGATTATCTTCCTTGTGACATCATCCCTTCCCTTGTATAAAGAAACAGGAAGCTCCCCAGGCCTTTTGATGCCAAGCAATTCAATATTTCATTCCTCAAATGACTCATTTTCATGACCTTCTATAGAATCTTCTCTCATATTCAACCAAATACACTGAGATGTAGACCTACTTATCTAGGGCACAAATATCTCCTGGACACAGCAAGAATCCAGACCCATGGCTATAATGAAAGCAAGAGAGGGGGGCGATAAGTAGTTAATCAGTAATTATTTACCCATCATTGATAATGTACAGGACACTGTCTTGAGAGCTTCAGGGAATACATGAGCTGGAACAAGGCTGGTGCTGAATTCGGTGGGCTTCTGCCATCACAGCACACGTATGACCCACATCCAGAGAGAAGACCCTTTTAAGAGGTAACCAAGAAGCTGAGGCAACAACAATGACAACAACAACAAAGTAGAGGGCTGGCTCAGTCAGGAGAGCCTGGGACTCTGGATCTCAGGGTCATGAGTTTGAGCCCCATATTGGGTGCAGAGATGAATAGGGAAAGAAAAGTAGACACAATGGCAAGAGGACCAGAAGGATCCATGGGATGAAGACAAACTTTGGGTCAAATCAGTTAAGAATAACATCGGGCTGAGGGTGAGATAAAAGTTCAGCTTTACACAATGGACAGGACTGGGTAGATGAGGGAGAAGGGTAGTGTTCCAGATGGCATCAGAAAAAGTTACCCTTCCACCCTGGGGAAGCCTATCCTTTGTTCATGACTCGTATGTTTGTCACACCCTCTATTTCCCTCGCAGACGGTACTCAACACCCAGGACTTGGTGACTCCAGGGCCTAGTACAGGGCCTGGCGAATGAATGGGTATTCCATAAAATCTGAACATTGAGTAATTGTTTCTGAGCCAACTTTCCATATCATGGTAAGCTCCCTGAGGGCCCACAATTATTTATTCTTCTCAACATTGGTGAGATTTTCAGCAACTATTTGATAAACAGGCAGATGTAATTCCTCCATTTGATTTCTTTCCTTTTTATTACAGAGAAACAAATATCTAAAAGAAATTATGGGCTCTACTAAAAAAAAAGTAAAATAAAATTAGGCCAATTCCTTCTAATTTAAGCAGCTTTCTACTTTCCTTAATACTACCACTACCTTTCAGCAAATTTAAAGCATACCCCTTCCACTGCCTTGACTAATACCTGGGTAAACCATGTTATGGAAAAAACACTTTGAATTGGGAGTCAGAACACAAATTTGGATTGGGAGGCCACTGTCTCAATGGCCTATGTCAGTACCATGACATAGAGCCAGTGTGACCTCACGAATCCAGTGTTACACACAGACACACCATGTCTCAGTTCATGGAAAACTCACCTACCATAGAGCAAGGATCTTATCAGAAAAGCCAAACCACAGTATTTGCTGCTACCATTATTATTAATGCCCAATACCCTGGTGGATAAAAGCAAAATATAGAATTCTAAAAGGTTTTTCTTTACTCCAAGAAGGTACAGAATGAGATAATTAACAGTCGTCAAACCAGCAGAGAGAGAAGGAAGGGTAATGGCTCTTCCCTGAAAACCAGCCTCCCATGTTCTGCTTGTGTAATTTTCTTCTTCCTTGCCTACAGGGAGGTCAGTGGGGTAATTTATTACTCAGGTTTTAGTTGTAGAAAAACTTTAAACCAGAGAGAGACAGTGGGTCCTCTAGTTCTAAAATCTCTACTGAACTGATTAAAAAAAAAGAGGGTTTCAGTCCTGACTGCTTCTCAGGATGGCAGGAAGCCAATTACTTAAACATTTCATGGCACAGTGCAGAAAATGCTTACTTCTTAAAGAATGCAGTCACCCATTTATTCACCCATAGAGACTCACTGAGTATCATCCACTGGACCAGATGCTACTCCTTGTACAGAAAGGACCCCAGCAGCCATATAGGGGAATGAGTCTAGAGTAAGGGTCAACTTCACTCTCATCATAAAGTCTTTCTAGAACCTTAGTGATTCCAGAATGAAGTCAGGGCTCTAAAAATTTAGATAGCTGGGAATCCCTGAGGCTCCAGAATTAGTCTGGATCCTTCTGGACATTCCCCGGCAACATCCAAATGCATGAGGTTCAGTCATAACAAGAACAGACCACAGCACAAGCAAGGGCCATCCAACCTTAGTGCCACCCCACATGGTGGTTCAAGTTGTCCACATGACACTGCCGTGCCCTCCGTTCATTATTTGCCTGTAACAACTGAAGTCCCCAAAATAGCTGGGGTTGTCCTGAAAGCTGCGAGAATACATTTAAATTTGTATGCAAGAAGAAGAAAGCTTAAGTAACTTCTAACCCGGACTTGGCGAGGACTCTTGTGGCCCCTGTCTTACAGGTGGTGAATGGTAGCACTCACTGTCATCCTGTTCTTGCATCACCAAAGCTCCCACTGATGCTAGAGTGGACAGGTTTTACCATCACCATCATGTATGCTATGCGTGTGTGCGCACGCGCGCACACACACATATCTGAATATTAAGAAAAACACTCACTATAAAACTCTCAACTTGAAAAGATGATAGGTGATTATTTATGCTATAGAAGGCTTAAATAAGACTTACTAAGAATTCATTGAGTGAGCCCTCTTAAAAATCCACATGGGGAGTCCCACGATTTGCCATAAAGTCCTCAGAGGACTACTACCTTTTAACTCTAGGTCCCCTACACCAAAGATGGTCATGAGAGCCCCAAACAGAAGAGTGCTTGCTCTTCTCCATTATTTCAGTGGGTGTCAACTTTCTCAGAGTCGGTCTTGATTTTAAAGTATTGTGGCCCCACATTTCACAAAGATTTTATTTATTCCCCATACTTCATATGTTTGTAATAGTCAACCTTCTGGTTTCTAATCAGTGAAGACCTACCCCTGATCAGAAGGTCGAAGTACTTTCTCTATGGCAGGCTGCAGGAACTCAAGCCAAGTGAAAGAGCACAGCTTTCCCTTTGCCTGCCTGCCAGATTTCTGAAATGCAGAAAGCATGCTCAAGGAGCTTCCAAGCAAAAAAGTACAGCTTTGCTTCCAAGCACCCTCCCCAGGAAACGCAGGTGAGTACTTCCTGGGGCTGGGGTTCGGGCTGCCCAAAGGGTCTCTATCCATTACTGCAGCCGACACACCAGGAATGTGAGAGTCTGTGACTCAGGCAGGCAGGACTGAAGCCAAGATTAGGAGAAAGGAGGCATAAGGGAAGTAGGAGAGACCAGGTGCAGAGAGAGAGAGAGGGGGAAGCTGGATGGAAGGGAAGCTGTGGGACACACAGGAAGCTGTAAGCCAAACTCATCTATTTGGATTTGGGGAAGCATTCAATTACACATTCATGTTTCCCTGGTTACTATCCTGGATGAGGAAGGGCTGGCTAAATATTTCAATGCTCCAGAAAAAAACCTATTACAATGAAAAATCCTTTGGAGCTTTCTTCTCTTCTGTTTACCTTTGAAAGACATGTATAAATTTACTGAGAAAAAGAAGTTTCTTTATTCTCTTTCCTCCCCAGTGGTGAATCTCTCCATGAGTCAGTCTAAATGTCAGAAGAAAAAGGCATCTTCTCAGGAATATATAAATATTTATAGACAACATTACTCTATCACCCCTGAAACGTTAAACAGAGCTATTTTTCCATTCTCTTCTTTATTTAGTTATGGTACATAAAAATCAGAAAGCAAAAAAAGGTTAATGGTAGAACTCAAATCGCCGGGTCAGGCATCAACTAAATACAGATCCCCCAAAATACTGTCTCTTTGTGATACATTCACAGAGAGTGGTAACAGAAACAAGCAATTCCTATCAAAACAAACCCAGCCTGAGATTATCATATTATTAAATTATTAACTACCTTCATCTGTAATGAGAACCTCCAAGTCTATGGAATATTTCCTCTGGCACAGACGCTCTTAAGGCTAAGTTCTACCAGACTGACAGTGTTGGTGGGAAAGAGTGACTATCTGGTGAGATGATTATAAAAATAAAATCCAGGGAGGGCACCGTCAAGTCCTCATTCAGCTCTCAGAATGTTTGGTTGGCCCTCCTCAAATTTCTTGCCTTCTATTAGACTGGTTGACTTCAACAGACCACAAAAGAAAAATCACCTGATTGTGTTAATAGATGCAGAAAAGCATTTGACAAACTCCAATACCCATTCATGATAGAAACTGTCAGTAAGCTGTAATAGAACTTTCTCAACTTGATAAAGATTATCTACAAAAACCCTACGGTTAACATCATACTTAATGATGTTCAATCATCAGAGTTTTTTCTATATTCCTGAAACTAGAGCCTTAACAGATACATAATTTCCTTGCAAACATTTTCTCACATTCTATACATTGTCTCTCTACTTACTTGACAGTGTCTTATCAAGCCCCAATGCTCTTTTAGTTTTGATGAAGTCCAATTGATTTTTTCCTTTCATTGCTTATACTTTTGGTATCATATTTAAGAAACCATTGCCCACTTCAAGGTCATGAAGATTTCCATCTATATTTCCTTCTAAGAGTTCTACAGTCTAATAGCTCCTACATTTAGAACTTTGATCCATTTTCAATTATTTTTTTTATATAGAGGTAAGGGTCTAAATATAGTCTTTTATCAGCCTTGTATTTTATTTTATTTTTTTTTACTGTAGTATAGGCTCTGTGCTCAAGGTGGGGCTCGAACTCATAGCCCCTAGATCAAGAGTCACATGCTGTACTGACTGAGATAGTCAGGCACCCCCCTCTTTATCAGCTTTTAAACCTAAGAAGAACTTTCTCTCCACTTTCACTGAATGGTGGAGATGGGAAGAAAGGACAGAGAATTCCAATCTGTAGATTAATTTATAAACAAGAAGAGATGATAGCAACTGAACTTCCCCTGATGAGTCTGAAATCCCCTACAGTAATTACAGCAATTCAGTGTTTTGAGCACTGGAATGGAGTTCAGTGCTCTGAGATTTTCAAATGACTACTAAGTGGAAGGAAAACTCAGTTATTAAAGGGCCACCTTAACACTATCAAAATCAATTAAATAAGCAGTTGCTGAATACTGGTAATATAGTCTGCACTCTGCTAACCCCTAAATATAATATAAATATATCTAAGACACAGTCCCTCACCCTAAGAGCTAATCTACTAGCTTGGAAATAAAGATGGTTTCCCAGAAAGTGGTTCAATTGCTAAGAGTGAAGTAATTCAATTACATAAGCCTTAAAAAAGAAAGAAAGAAAGAAAGAAAGAAGTCAAATATGCTGGAGCCAAGAGACCTAATAAAATATTCCAACAGGGGCAGAAACTTTGGTGACACTAGACTTAATTTTGACCATTCTATCTTTATGCATGTTACACAATAGAATACTGCCCCACCACCAAATCAACAGAGAAGAAAATTTCCTCAAAGACACAAAAAGAGATTCTATAAGAATAAGAAGATGTTAAAATGGCCTATGCATCCTCAATTCCTTTTGGAATGTTATGTGTTTTCTAAGGGATTTTTTTCAAGGCTTAAGTGGATTAGAATTCTGTTTTATTGGCTGCCTGGGTCTTTATTTTTTAATAGCCTAATATTTACCTTTTACATTACACTACAAAAGTGAAGAAAAGCATTATGTACTCAAAAATGCATCTAGAAAGATGTAGGAACTGAGTGGAAAATACACAAAATCAATATATGTCCCTTATTCTCAAGGGAACCAACACTTCGAGAAGACCTGCTCTGAGCCACCATCTTGTAATCCAAATAAAATCATGGCCCTCGGTTCATGCCTTAGCGTCACGCAGACCTCTCTTAGAATTTTAGGAAAACTTCAGAAAATGCCTCATTTGGGGAAAACAGAAACCCCACAGAACAAGTAGGCATCAATATAGGAAAACAGGCCAAAAATACAAAGCTTTAACAACCGAAGTCACAATTGGTAACATCAGTCCTGAAGCTCAGTTCAGGGTTCTTCTCTTAGAAGGATTCCCCTTGAAATCAGTATCACCATAGCAAGTGTCAAATGTGGCCGACGTGGAAGCTCCTTCTCAGAAAGAGATGGGAACACCATGTATGGGTCGTCCATTAGTGCCAGGCATGTCATGTTTATCTCATTTATGCCATCCAGGGATCACATAAAGTGGGTAACACCAAGGGAGTGGTAGAGTCTGATGAAGTCCACCTACACTTTGTTCCACCACCAAAAGTTTGGATATGGAAAAATGTAAAACTGAAAGTTACATACCACCAGCTAGTTAAGTCACTAGGACTACCACGTAGGTCATGAGGACAGGGAATTCCAGAAAGAAGGGTGCTGTGGAATACAATTATTTCAAAACCAGTTCTCCTAAGGCTACCCAGGACTCTGCTCTGGTTCTGTAAGCAATAAGCCACCTCAGCTCTAGTGTTTGTTCTTACCAGTCGACTGGCCCTCCAAGAGGCTTTCCAGGTAAAAACTTCTCTGAAGGGCTCTCTCTTAAATACCATAGCCTCCTCTAACCTACTCACTTAACATCTACTGAGCCTCACTGAAGAAGGGTTTATGAGTGGGAGATCAGCTTCCCATTTATGTTGACTGCCAAATTTTCTTTCCTCATACTTGGTACACAGAAACATCCAATCCTTCCTCTAATCCTGGATCTTTTTTTTTTTTTTTAAGATTTTATTTATTTGACACAGAGAGAGAGAGATCACAAATAGGCAGAGAGTCAGGCAGAGAGAGAGAGAGAGGAGGAAGCAGGCTCCCCGCAGAGCAGAGAGCCCGATGTGGGGCTCCATCCCAGGACCCTGGGATCATGACCTGAGCTGAAAGCAGAGGCTTAACCCACTGAGCCACCCAGGCACCCTAATCCTAGATCTTAATGACCATCATCAGTCAGCAAGACTTTACTTAATACCCAGACCTTCCTTTGAAAAATCTTTTGGTAAAGACTTGGAGAAAGGATATGGGCTCCATAATAATTCATATATACTTATAATAATTCCATTTAATTCAACAAATCCTTATTGAAAGTCTATTGTATACAGTGTTCTAATTACTAATGTCATTCCAACTTTTATTTCTGTTTCAATAGCGTTGTCTACTTGGTATTTTGTCTATACAAGCCACTCCAGGATGATAACACGGTAAAAGTCGAATGTGCTGCTCTCAAAGGCCAAGGATGCCTCAGTGGGTATGTGAACAGTGTGAAAACTACGGCTGTTTTTGTCTTAGCTCAGAAGCATACAGTGAATTATCAGTAAAAGAAAGAAAATTTCAGTCCTCACCTTGTTACTGAGACAAAGTAACTACAACTTGAGATTCAAATAGAGCAATGACTATCAATTAGCATCATTTTTATTTCTCAGTAGAAAGACACTTAGTATGTGGAAATAATTGTGGAAATAATTGTGGAATGCTGATTTCTACATCAGGACTCTACAAAAGAAGAATGCTCACTTTCCACGTTGATAGTTCATATATGATTTCACCCTTTTTATAATTTGCTCTATTGAAAACTAAAGTCCTAGCACAATCAGAATCTTAATGGATTAAATCCAACATGAAATACTTCAAAGCTTCACTTGACACAAGGTCCAGGAAACCATGTCATCTCTACCTGGAAAGAATTGAGAGGGGTAAATGAGCAAGCTGAAACTGCTTAATAAAAATCATTCATTCTGGAAGTTTTAACAAGATGCTTTCTTAACAAACAAACAAAGTTGGAGAAATTGGGAAAGGCAAAGCAAATTAACATACTTGGTGATACTCTAACGGCAAAATAACAGATTTTTAAAATTCAAATAAACAGAGGTAATTCTGGCATAGCTAAGAGACAAAACCCTTTGCGTAAGTTCAGTATGGTTCTATTTTTAAAATAATGTCTCTGATGCACAGCATTTCAATTTTTGTGTTAGCCTCTAACAAGCAAAAATCAGTGTTTTATAGTATCTGTATACGGCAATCCTCTTCACTTCTCTCATGGACACCTGAAGCTATTAAACATTACTGTTCTATGAATATAAGGCAAAAATGGAAATAAAGACTTGGCTTACTTAATTCCCTGCTTGGCTGGCTCCCCAAATTCACCAACTCCCTCTATTGGGAAGGACAAGAGAAATCAAGACAGAAATGCCATATCTATCAATTCTCCTCATGATGAAAGCAAATCAAATATCTGGGGTACAATTCCATCCCACCCAAGGGCGGAATGATGTAGAAAGTTTAACATCTAACCTTCCTTCCTGCACATCCAGACGACGGATCATCCCCTTAAGAATTCTCTTTTGCCAAGAAACAAAACGATCTAACTACTACAACTGCCTTAGCCTTTGGTGATGATGAAATTTTAAACGGCATGTGTACTAAAGGTGTGGCTGGCATAAACATCTCATAAAGTGAGACATTTCTTGCTTCTTTTATCACCAGCACTCGCCTTAGTCCTTCCTTCCAACCTTCAAGAACAAGCCCACAATCTTATTTTAGTAGGGCAGAGTTTAAAATACTTTTAATAAAATTGAGTATCTGCCAAGAGGAAACACACTGGTGATTGTCCTTGTGCTGAAATGACATCCCGCACTCCTGAAGCCTTTCCCCTCCGCGTCCGCCATCCAGTACCCAATGCGACTCATGATATCTTCAGTTTCCTCTATGTGCCAACTTCACGCCAGCAGCCACAGATACCTGATCCAACTAAAAACTCTCATTTGACTTCCCAAGTAGCAGTACATGGGCTTCTAAGAGCTATCTGTCCTTGGACAAGACATTTATCCTCTGAGTCTCCCTCTCCTGTACAAAGACAAGGTGATCTTAGAATGTCCAGCCAGTATCCAATGCTTTACACGCGGGAGCACAGCCTTGCTGTCAAATTTGCCAGCAGCAGGGAGAAAGCAGACTTTGGCCTCGCGTACTTGTGTTAGTTGTCTCAATTAGGGAAGAAAATAATAAAAGGCGGTAGTGAGTATGTCCATGTATTTCCCACACTCTGGTCAACAATGCTTTGGCCTGCCGGGGCTCCTGACCGCTAACCACCAGGGATTGAGGTACTCAATCTTCGTGTACGCCAAACTATGTTTATTATCATTCCAGCAAACTGGGCTTTAAGCATCTTTTCTTCTTATTATTATTTGTTCAAATGGATGAAAAGTAACACAAATTATATTTTCCTAACCCACAGAAAACACAATCCTATCAGATATTAGACTGAATTTTTGCTCTGAAATATTACATGTATTGAATAATTGATATAAATGCTTGACCAGCTCCTATTAAAATGTCTTTCATGGGGCACCGGGGTGGCTCAGTGGGTTAAAGCCTCTGCCTTCGGCTCCGGTCATGACCCCAAGGTCCTGGGATCGAGCCCCACATCGGGCTCTCTGCTCAGCGGGGAACCTGCTTCCTCCTCTCTCTCTCTGCCTGCCTCTCAGCCTACTTGTGATCTTTGTCCGTCAAATAAATAAATAAAATCTTTAAAAAAAAATAAAATAAAATGTCTTTCATGTGCCAATGGCTCCTATGTACATATATATACATAAATATATATATGTATACATACATATATATATATATATATATATATATATATACACATACATATATATATAAACTCTGACCCCAAATGCTTGAAAACCATGAGAATAAATGACCTGCATGCAAGGGCTCTAAAAAGACAGGTGCTGTCAAACATCCTCTGGCATGTGGGAGAATGTGGTATCTGCCCATTGTTCAGCACGGAATGCAAATGTGTTCCAAGGGCAGGTCTACCATCCCCAGAGCCTCCATGTCCCTGGCCTCCCTCCACTGCACACTCACACATGAGCGGCCTGCCATCTTTCCTCCAGCCTCCATTCCCATCTGCCCACACTTGGATCTCTGCAGTCTCCAGCGAAATGACATCAGCAGAGCACAGTCTGAAAGCCAGACTGTGACACGGAAACCCAGATTGGCTGGATTTTCAAGAGTCCTAAGCTTTGAGAAGACAGGTGGCTGTATTTAAAACTCCTCCCTGCCCATCAGCTTTAGCCCATGTTCTCCCCACTGCCACCCCCACAACATATGCTATGGGAGTTCCTGTCCTCTCCCTGCCCTTGCCAGGGCACAGGAGCCTAGCTGCTCCCAGCAGCTGCTGGCTTCCTCCTGACTCTCCAGCACACTGCATTCTAATGGAATGGATGCTGAAACCTCTAAGCTCAGCTCATGGCAAAAGGCATTTCCTCCCAGTCCTTGTCCTAACCACGGCCTATGCCCTCTTCACCTTCAATTCAATTACGCACATGAATAATGTATAATTAGGTCTCGGGTAGTGAACAGCCCTCAGCTTACGCTGCAGCCACCAAAGCCTGGCCATACCCCAGTGTAAGGGGCGCCACTACAAGCCAGCACTTTGAAGAGTTCCAGTTGTGATCAGAATGGCTCCAACTTGGAAAAGCTCTCCTAACACGTTCACTTGGGCCTGTGTAACTAGAAAAGTAGGTCAGGGGCCTGAGTCAGTCTGAAGGCCAATTTGCACGTCTGCTGGTCAAGAGCGAAGTCTCATGGGTTTTCCGTGGTTTGCAAGATACAAGCAATGACATTCACAGATGGGTCCCCTTCATACTGCCCCCACAGGTGCCCCCGCAACAGACTTGATGACTCGTATAGGGACGATGCCCACGCCTGCATTTTCTAATTATCCCCCAAATCCTGATAATAGTCCCTCTTAGATAGCCAGGGTGGGAGCCGGGGAGGGGGAAGACATCTAGGGTGTTACTGGTACAAGCAGCTTTCCCATCCCTGTGTTCCAGCAGCTTAAGGCAAGAGCCTCTGAAAAAGATGGGCTTCATCTTCCTTAGCTGCCTTGTGGATTTTATTTTTCTCCTGTTTGGTCATTAGATGTCATATTAATGTGGTGTTTCCAGTCCTTAACTATTTTTAAGTCAGTCCTCTTCTTGCCTTTTCCTCCTATCGCGTGCTTATGTACGTAACTGCCCAAGCATACACTTGGGACATGACCCGTGAGACTGTTGAGGAACTGTCAGCACTCGGGTGCTTGAAGACAGTGTGACAAAACAGCAGGAGGAAACTGTCAAAGCTTACCCATTTCTTCCATTTCTGTTCTTCCCCCATAACTGTGATATGTTATCTCTCTTCCCATACCCCTCCTGCAAGAGAGTATCTTGTGCTTTTCATCAGACCTGTTTCCGAGACCAAGCAGCAGAACAGCAATGTGCACAGAGCCTACCTCATTCAAGACCTTCCTCCTTCCAGCCCTTCCCAGGCCAAAAATCTTCCAGTCTTCTGTGCAGTCACAAAAAGGAGGAGTCATCCATGATAGAGACGGCTTATTTTATGAGGAGAGAAGCAACCAACTCCCTATAATGTCACAGTAACTTTTAAACCCATCAGAGAAGTAATATGGCAAGTCATTGAAGACAACTTCCCCCTCCCCCAACCCCCAATCTGGGAACAAAGAGGAAATATAGGACCATTTGAAAAGAGTATACAAAGTTGCAGGTCAATCTTCCTGGGTCTAATGAAGATTAAACTGGCCATCTAAAACTAGCACCAATATATTATTTCTGAGTGAGATACAAAATTCTCACCTAGCTCTATTGTAAAAACCATTTGGAGTGGGGCCCTTAAGCTATGTCCTAGGCTCCCACTGAGGTGTCAGACCCCTTACTTCCCTCTGTGGTTATGACCACAGTGGAAATGCAGAATCTCTGCTTTCATACAGTTGGCAGGAAAATTGCAAAAATATCCCCAAAGCACGATAGATCTAACATTAGCAATGAACTTGACAGATCAACAGTACTGCCAAAAATCAGAGTCCTTACGCCCTTTCCTCTTTTTTTTTTTTTTTTTTTAACTCTCTTAGCAGGTATCATCTCACCCTCTATATGAAACAAACGAACTCAAAAGAAGAAGTAAAAACTAAAGGCTTTACATTTCATGAAAAGCTACCTAATAATGGCAGCCAATTTGCTACAAAACAAGGACTAGAAGAAAATGTATTCTGAGTTTTTGTCCATATCAGTACTAGCAGAAACCTCAGAGCTACACCAAATGGTGTCCATGTGGATTGGCAGTGACTTACACTTAAGATCCATCTACATTCCACATCTAGTATTTCAGGTATGAACACGGAGTGAACTTAAACCACCATGATCTTAACATCACAGCCAGCAAATCTCATTTACAAATGTACACTTGGTTTTGGTAAATGGGACAATTAGTCAACCACTCGGTGAACTGTGTACCGGACGCTTTCTTTGGATTTATAAGGTATGAGATTTTCAATGAAAACAAAAATTTTTCCCCATGTGTTCAAACCAACAGCCCCCTTCATCCATAGTAATGTAAACTCCCCTGGAAACATTCTCAAGTGCTATACTATTTACCTACACTCACCTGATTTGGGATCCTCTGTCTTCAAGGGCTGTGCTTTCCACTGGCTTGGTAATGTTGAATTCTTTTCCACTCTGGCAATGGGTTTATCAGGAGAAGGCTCAGTTAAAATCTCCACTGCCCATTCAAACAGTTGCTCCATATGGATACTAAGCAAAGCAAATCCACTTAGTGATTGTGCCATGAAGAGGAAAGGCCATATTGATCATCCTAATTAGGGCTGTCAGCTGGAGAAAGGCTTACTGGCACTCAGGGCCAGCTGTGTAGGGTACACAGAGGCAATGGGCAACATCGAAGGCCTCCCAGCAATTGGTCTGGGCAGTGATGGATGCTACGTGAACAGCTTATAGGGTTATTAAGGATACAGAACTGGCCCAAGAGAAACCTGAACTACATCTCGTTTTATTAAGATAAAGTTAGATTGCTCATGATACAGAGCAGGACTAAGGAAGCTTTTGTCTCTTTTATCACTGACATAGGCCCCAAAAAATCAATTTATGTATTAAATAAGACAACCAAATGAGTGTACGTGTTAGATGTGGATTACAAAACACTACTTGTCTGCACTTTAAGAACAGGATATATAAAACTCTTGAGTAAACATATTACCTAATTTTACACTATTTAATCTGTGTTATTAATTATATTATTGAAAAGAAGAAAGGAGCCATGGCTTTGCCTGCATTCCCTTCATGCATATGAAAGGGCACCTGTTCAGCAGATAAGGAAAAACATACCACTCTTCAGCCCTCATCCTAACAGGGCACACTGAATGGAGACTCGATACTGAGCACCCCTTTGCCCTAATCCCTCTGGACTTGAAAGAGTTCTCTCAAAGTTGCAAATGGTGGAGATCAGAAACCATCAGAAAAAAATTCCCCTAGCTTTACAGACACACGCACATAATCATTCACTCACAGACTCTTCCATTTCTTTCCTTCCGTGCCCCTTAAGAAGTCCCTACTAACTTTAATTATATAACCTGGAGTAAATTATTTTAACTTTCTGATTCTCAGTTTCCAAATTAAGACTAATCATCACTTCCGCATTAAGAATACCAATGCCTCCAGATCACGAGAACACGCAGAACACTAGATTACATCAAGTCAGTAATGCCTGGTAGAGTTTATATCTAAAAGATGGGGTTCAGGAAAGGAAGGACAGTCATAATCCAGTACTTCCCCCAAACAGACCAAGAAAAGCCTGGCTTGTGTGTGGTGCCCCCTCAGAAGGATGAAAGGAGAGGTTTTCTTCTGGACAACAGCATGGTCTTCTGGAACATTCATACATAATATCTGAAACTAGCAGACAGCAAGTTTCCATTCCAAAATGGCTTTACTTCCTGACTCTCATCTGGTAAGAGTCTCCCTTCTAGAATTAGCTAGAAATTCTGTGTGGTGAAATCTCCAGATGTGGTCATTCCTTTCGAACACCTAATAACGGAAACATGAGGTTCTGTTCTACTGAGCCGGTTCTGCTGTGGTCAGGGTGATCGTCACAGGAAGCAGGAAGGCTCTTGTCCCAAGAAATACAATGAAAGTGCATCACGTTGAAATGCTCATCGGCATCATCTTGGCAACATCTTCCCCTCATTTAAGTCCCTCCACAACCACTTTAGATGAACATGCAACAGTGGCATAGCTGACTTTCACAGCAGGAGAACTGAACTACATCAGGTCAGGTTTCCAATAGACGTTGGGGAATATGTGGCTGGGGCTCACAGGGCGGTTGAATCAAGAATGTAGTGTCTTGTCAGCAAGAAACTACCTTTTTGGGGGCACCTGGGTGGCTCAATGGGTTAAAGCCTCTGCCTTCAGCTCAGGTCATGATCCCAGGGTCCTGGGATTGAGCCCCGCATCGGGCTCTCTGCTCAGCAGGGGGCCTGCTTCCTCCTCTCTCTCTCTTCCTGCCTCTCTGCCTACTTGTGATCTGTGTCTGTCAAATAAATAAATAAAAATCTTAAAAAAAAAAAAGAAAAAGAAAAGAAACTACATTTTTAAAAAATCCCCGACCAGAAGAGTCCTTTCTCCTTCTAAAGACACTGTTTCCCTTGCTCTCAGTAACTGCGCACTGACTTCCTTCCTCCTCGTCTACAAACATGAGGCAGCTTACTGTGCCTCGAATGTTGTCCTTCCCGCCGAAGACTCAAAAGGTCATGGTGGCACGGCATCGTCCCAGACTGCAGGCAGGGTTTTCAATCTGTATGTTGACCCTCTAGCCTGAGGCTCTGAGCACTGATCATGTGGACAAGCAAGTTCTTAGGAGACCCAATCAATCCCTTAAGTTCCAAGGTGCTACACGAAGCAGGTTTAAGGAATTTGCAAGTTAACTTTGAAGGAACAACGTCAACAGGCATCTATCCCCCACAGACAACTTCCAAAGGTCATGATGAATAAGACCACAGAAGCTCCTTCAACTGGGAGTCCAGTAAACTACCTTTTACATGTTGACCGAATTAAAATGGAAGGTGCACCAGACAAATGAGCTTCTTACACGTGGAAAATTTTACTGTCTTGATTATAAACACTGTAGTCTAAAACCTTGTTCAAATCAGAGCTCCTTAAGCTAAAGGTTGACCTCCAATTTCTGCCAACCTGTACTGGTTGCTCTATCCGTTCCCTTAAGCTGCCATTAAAACAAACAAACAAACAAAAAACTAGCATTTAATGTGTATCTTAAGAGGAATTAATTTTTCCATAGCTATAGAAGCTAGAGATCTGGACTCAAGTGTTGCTGGGGGGTTATCCTTCCCCCTGGAGACTCTAAGGAGAACCATTCCTTGTCTCTTTAAGCTGAGTTCACATGGCATTTTCTGTGCCCTCTCCTCTTCTTATAAGGACACCAGTCACTGGATTAATCTAGCATGACCTCATCTCCATCTTTAAGTAACTGCATCTACGAAGACGATTTCCCAATAAGGCCACATTCTGTGCCTTCAGGTAGACGTGAATGTGGAGGGGATACTATTCAACCCACTATAGTTATTAATGAAAAGTCAAGTTGAAGTCTTATGACAAGAACTACCTTGGTATAAAAATACTTTCTGGAGAAATATAAAACGGCAAAATGTTACATACAACCCATCATAAATGAATAATGGGGCATACGAGTGACCTCATTCAAGGAGATAAACCAAAGATGAGCTAAGAAAAGCCACAACTATGAGTAAGCCAACACCAACAGTTTTCATTTCTCTCTCACCCTTGTCTAACGGAACAGAGGTGAGTTGCCAGAGCCGAACATGGAAATTAAATGGAATTTTTCAGGAAAAACACACAGCATCACCTCCGTCCTCACACAACTAACCCAAGGAAAATTCACAGACAACACTTACTACATGTTTACCTAGACTCATTGCTATGCTCAGTTAAAAAAATCCAACATTTCGGCATGCAGGTAACATAATACTCCAAATTGAGAAGAGAAAACAGGCCACAGTGTAAGCCACAGCTAGAAATGCTCATTTGCTATTCCAAGTTATTCTGAAAAAATTAAAAGCTCAACTGTTTAATACTGTCAACTAGTTTATATGCTGAGTGTGTAACTCGTAGATTTAATAGCAACTGCAGGAAAGCCATTTTAATGCTCATTTCCTAACTCAATCTTTCTTCCCTACACTTAAAAAGCTGAGAAAGGCTTTCAAAGTCTTCAGCATCATGTTTCACTCTGAAAACTAAATGCATCAGAAGAAAACCAACCAGAAAGCTTCCAAAAAAGCCCTTCCACCTCTGCAAGTTCTCTAAGCTTAAGAAACGACCACTTTCATCATTACGTATAGTATTTGCAAGAAGGGAACTGCTGAATGTCTCCCTCACCCAGCTTACTACGCTCTTCCATTCCTCTAATGGCAAGTGGAGACTCAAGTCCCCTCAACCCATCAGTCAGGACAAGCAGCACCAGGGTCAGCACCCTGGGCTTTAGGGGAAGTCTATGTTTCTGTGAGAACCCTGCCCCCCAGGATGCATACAGAGCACTGTAACATACAAGCAATTCACAACGGTCACATCCAAGCCCTCTAAACAGGCGTCTCCTACTGAGTCTTCTGTCAATGTGAGGCATCAACAGTCTCATTCATCAACTCATGGGAAAAGGTGCCCATATCCACAGACCAGTCTTTCTGCCATGGGGGCAGTGGGGAAGGCTGGGGAGTGGGAAGAGAAATGAAATTTTAAAATTTTTCAAATCTTAAGCCAGAAAATAGTCCGTGAAGTTGGCATGTAAACCCATCACAGTAGCTCCACAAAATGTGGATGAAGGAGTAGGAGGCAACTTTCAAATTAAGTCTCCAGTTAAATCTAAGACTGCAAAAATGTTTCTCAAGGTCTGGGACAAATATGATCCATTTCTTTATGGAAGAGGGAAAGGTATATGTGAATAATCACTGGAGACAGTCAGCCTCGAGGAGTTGACCTCCTTCAAGATTCTCCCGCCTTTCCAGAAAGACTTTTCATCTGGAAGATGACCAACTCTGTTCCCAGTGTCATCATCATACGCTTCCCCTAAATAGAAAGTATCAATTCCTTCCTGTCCCTCTGCAGCACTCCAATCTACTCATCTCCCCCCATGCATTTGATTTCCAAGTTCCAGCCAATTCTAGTGAAAGGAAAGCCCGCTGGCGAGCCACGCCGTGTGACAGACACATCACATGGACAGGCAAGCGGGTCAACTGTCAGAGGTGCCATGTGGCAGCTGGGGCTGTGTCAGGCGGCCTCTCTGCTCCAGGTGTGACAGCCACACAGGGCTGCTCACGGAGGCATGACGAAGGGGAGAGGAGCCAGCATATCCTGTGGTGCAGTTGCCTTGCTTCTTTCTTCAAGCCTTCCCTTAGATCTCTATGAACATGCAGTCTCTGGTAAGTGGGTACCCCTGTATCACGGATCAGGGAGGTGAAATGTCAGTGTTTTTTAGCCAGGGAGAGGGCCGACTGCAAAGCCAAAATCTGGAAGCCATCACCAAAAGGAATTCAAGGGATGGTTCCAGAGGGAGAACATGCCAAGGAAGGCTGCAAGTCCCCTTCAGGTGGCTCCTCTGGCCTCATCCGTAACACAGAGGTGGGAAGTGCACTTGGTCTGGCTCTATTCTGCCTTCTGCTCAGGCACGTTTCAGCTCCTCAAATACAAGAAGCGGACCAGCTGGACAGAAAGCAGCTGCCCCCACTCCTGATAATGCCTATGCAGTATCATTTATAAATCAACAGTCTCAATAACCAGAGCCTCATGAAACCTCACTTTCAATTCCACACCCCAACAGAGGCATTCTACAGGCACGTAAGCCTTCACAGCCCTGTCTCCTTTCCTGAGCAGTTAGATACCCCGTGTGAAGACAACCACTCAAGTGACACTTGGCCTCTGCCATAGCCCATCCAGATGGCAGTGACCACAAAGGTCATGGGAACATGCAGTCTCGATACCACTCTTCTGACAAAGTAATTACTATTCATCAGGAGCTTTCTACAAAAGTACGATTAATGAGGCAACATGGACTAGACCAAAAAGCAGCAGCAAAAAACATCTTTTTTAGTAAAGGTCGAGTATAAGGATGTTAAGAACATAAGCAACAGATGTTCAGGTGAGAGGTGGGAAGATTCCCAGTGAAACTAGGCAGTGGATGAAAATGTGGGAGAAACCTACAAACCACCAGAAGCCTGGGCTACTACCCACCTAGAAATAGTTACTTGCAAAGAAACTACCCAAAATAGTAATGAAAATGTTGCAAAAATAAATGTTAACTTGCCCACACAGCAGTAAAACCAGCAATAAAGCTAAAATGATTACATCCTCAAAAAAATAAAATAAAATAAATATATAATTTGATTACATCCTTGTGCTGGTATGAGACAAACCGATAAATGAAACAGATACAATGTCGAGTGCATACACAATGTTCCCATGTGAAAGAAGCTTCATCAAAACTCTACCAGGACATGAAAGAGTTTTCAACAAGTGGTGCTGGGCAAATTGATCTGAAAATAAATAAATAAATAAATAAATCTCAAACTTCTACTATACACTGTAATAAAATTTATATTAATTGAGAGCTGTTTTTTCAAATTAAAAGCACCAAACAGTAAGATTTGCACTATTTATCTGAGTCAGACTGTGGAAGTTCTTCTTAACTGAAAAGAGTGCAGGTGAGAAATCACAAGGATATTTTACAACATAAAAAGTAAAAATATTGTGAAGTCCGAAGATCGGCAATGAACTTTGAAAATGTATCTGTAGCTTAGCAAGAAGTTACCATTTACCAGAAAAATAGTGGCTAGAGCTCTTTAAAAACCAGAAAATGAAATATCCTAATACAAAATGGTCAGAGAAAGAATGACAGATTTTTCACAGAACACCACAAATGGCAAGGAAATAAAAAGGAGGGGGGGATTCACCTTCAATAACAACTTTAAAATACACATCCAAACAAAATATTGTCTATCATGTTAGCAGGGATATAAGCACTCATCATTTTGGTGAGAAACATGGTAAAATACACATTCCCTTCCATAGGAGGTACAGATTTTTTGGGCAGTCAAGGCAATATTCTTTAAGGGTCTTAAATATGGTCACACTTCTTAAGATACCTTCATTTCTAGGAGTCTGTTGAAAGGAAATAATTAGAAGTAACAAGTATTTTTGAGGACATTCATCACTGATTTCAGGAGTAAAATACAAAATAATATAAGCTGCATACAAACGCGCCGACACAAACAAGACTGAAAGAAAATCCACCCACACGTTAGGGAATTGTACTGTCTTTAAATTCTCCTTTTGAACTGATCTACAGTTTGCTACAATGTGTATATGCAGTGGACAGTCTCTCAGTCATCTGACTACCTACATGCCAAATTAAAGCAGCTCTGTAGGCGGTATACTACACCTATCATTGAGGGGTAGGCCTGTTCAGAATGTTCTCCAATCTGTTCAAGCCATTTTTATTACATATTTATCATCTAAACAGGATATGGACCAATGAAAAAGGAGCACAAAGGCAAAGAACTGCTGTTTGAATAAAAATTCAATAAAATGTTTGTTGAACTCCTAAAAAAGACCATTGCTGCCAAAGGAGGTGAGGGCCAGATAATTGTCAGTGAATTGAGAGAATGTTCTTAAAAAACACGAAAGGGATCCTACTCTTCTCCTCAAACATCTCAAGTCACACTCTATCTTTAAAAAAAAAAACTTAACTATACCTCTACAAACACACACACACACACACGGAATATTACTCAAAAAAAAGAGAGATCTTGCCATATGCAACATGGATGGACCTAGAGAATATTATGCTAAGTGAAGTAAGTTATAGAAAGACAAATACTCTATGATCGATTTCACATGTGGAATCTTAAAAAACAAGCAAGCAAGAAGATCCAACAGACTTAAATACAGAGAACTAACTGATGGTGGCCGGAGAGGAAGTGGGTGGGGGATGGGCAAAACAGATCAAGGGGTTTAGGAGGTAGAAATAATAGGCTTACCTTGAAACTAACATTGTAGGTTATATTATACTTCAGTAATAAAACAAAAATAAAAATAAAGAACCCCAAACTGCAAATCATGAACTCCACGGTGTGGGAGAGGCTCATGATGGAAAGATGTCTACAGAACTCCAGTTATACACATATTAGAGAAGCTTCTTAAAGGCATGTAGTTAAGTCCAAATTTAAATGTGCATGTTTTAGGTTAAAACATTTTGTGATCCTCACTTTTAACCGACTTCTCCCACACTACTTATAAGTATAATTAAACCAATTCTGAGAAACTAAATTTTAAGTCTGGTCACGTCAAATAAGGGGGTTTCCTTCTCATCCCTTCGCACAATGGAGGAGAAAGCGTTCTTCTGAGCAGCAAGATGGTAAGGTGGTGGGGTGGAGGGAAGGAAAGGGAAGAAAGAGAAAACCAGAAAGAGAGGCTATTTTAGCATTCTAAGCAGCAAAATCAAAAGTCTGTGCAGAAAATTTTACAACATTTAGATGCTGCAATAGCTAATTATAAGGTCAATGTGGTAATGCAAATGCTTTTGCCTGGCACAGGGGATTTGATCAAAAGACAGAAATGAAGGGGGAGAAGTCGAAGTGGGAAACAAACCATGAGAGACTATGGACTCGGAGAAACAAATGGAGGGTTATAGAAGGGAGGGGTGGGGGATGAGTGAGCCCGCTGATGGGTATTAAGGAGGGCATCAATTGCATGGAGCACTGGGTGTTATACACAAACTATGAATCCTGGAACACTACACCAAAAACTAATGATGGACTGTATGGTGACTAACGTAACACAATAAAATAAATAAAAACAGGAAAATATCTTCTTTAAACAAAAGGTTATTGGTTCAAATGTTCTTAGGCATACTGTTTCAAAAAACTCTCGTAAGGTACTATAAATTCCAAAAGAAAACAAAACAGCCTATGAATGACTCAACAAATGTTCTTTCTTAAGAAAACCACATTTATATTTTTTTATTCATTCATTCACTCATTCATTCATTTATTTTTGAAAAAGAGAGAGAGAGAGAGAGAGAAGAAGGGGAGCAGGAGAGGGAGATTCTCAAGGAGGGCCAGGATGTGAACTGAGAAGTTTGAGCCCTGAGCTTTGGCTCTTTACTATTACCTACATCCCCCTACCATCTACACCGTCCTAAATACTGGTTATTTCTCTTCCAAAGCTACACAGGTCTCTCCAGCTCTACTTCACACAATGGATTTCAAATTTTCAAGAAAGAAATAGGGTAATAAGCCCGAGAACATCATTTTGAACTCAACAGTCCAAGCGAAGGCTGGCTCCTGGCTCTACCGACAATTCTACATAATATAAAATCATCCCAGCATAACAGAACAGATATTGATAAAATCCACCCAGCAGATACCACCTATTAAGTGCTTCAGTCAGTCCTAAAGAGTGAGAAGACTTTTCAAAGAGCATACTTATTTTTAACCAAGCGTTTTCCTGGCGGAAAGGAGGGGGAACTGTCTCAGGAGCAGGCAGACTGATTACCCGTTCCATCTCCGGCTGCCGCAGTTGTACAAAACCCAATCCAGTTGCTCCAACTCCTTGCCATAAAGACCCTGGGTTGGAAGATAATACACAACACACTGCTGACCTGGTTAAGAACTTCTTGGCATTTGGTGCCATTGTTCCCAAGGGTAAAAATAGGTGGTAACTGCGTGCCACGTCTTCATTTAGAGAGCCTCAGAGTCCAACAGGGACCAAGTACAGTGCTCGTGTTAAGGAGAAAGCCCAGAAAACAACACTTCTTAGCAGCAGCAGACCATGACATCGACCACATCATACAGAGTATTGATTCTTAATGAAAAAAAGAAAAAAGGTTGGAAAAAATAATCAGCATCTCCCAGCACGCTGAGAAAAGGGAAGCAAATTGCTCTACTAGCAAGACTGGGTCAGGCAGAGAGGTGGGGCATGAGGGAGGACCGTCCAATGACCAAGCAAAAGATAGCTACTGCCTACCAGGTGCGCAGCACCATGTTAGATTGGGGGGTGGGGGGTAGGTGGACATGCTGGGGGGGTGGGAAGTTGGATATACACACTAAATATGAGAGCAGATCTCTACCCCAATTAGGAGTTCATCACCAAGATGGGGAAAGGAGCTACAATCCAAAAAAGATTATGACATACCCAGTGCCAGATGACGAGTGAGCCACCACCATCATCTTTGCTAACATTGACTAAAGACAGCCACCATGCCAAGGCCTTTCAAAACACCACTTCATTTAATCCTCCCAAAATTGTGGGAGGCAGAAGTTATTGCTCATTTCCACTTCACAGGTTATTAAATTGATTGGGAGAAGGTCCACGACTTGCTCCTGACCTTCAGCCAGTAAGTGATACAGCTAGAAATCCAAAGCAACTTTGTTCAACTCCAAAGCTGATGCTTAGGAACTCAGTTACAGATACTCTCCCAGGCCTCTGCACACTCTTTTGAGAATGATCCCTCTGGTTAGCAAGAATCTGGAAGGCTCCCACAGGGAGGAGGGAGACGAGCTTCCAGAGAAACTTAAGGGAAAGAACCGAAAACATTACAAGACAAGGAAAGACTTCAATGATTGGGCAACAGCTGGATAGCCTGTAGTCCAAAAATGTCACCAATGTACACCTGTCACTTCATAGGCCAGGCTTTAGGCACAGGAATGACTAGCCCACATGTGGTCCCTACCTTCCAGGGACTCAGTCTCTTGCAGGAGGCAGAGCCCTCCCAGGGTCTTGAAAGAATGTGTCTCTCAGACAGAACTTAGTCCTGAGGCTCTGGCCCTCCTGTCAACCCCATCATTCACACCTGAGCCTAGAACAGCAGGTATTTCTCTTCACCAGAGGGCATGGCACTGCCCTAAGTCCATTTATAAAGTCAGTTGTTGGTTCTTGCACTATTCATCAGCTCTAAAATGGTTTTTCCCCAAATCAATGTTACTTGCAAAGTAGAATTATGAGATGAAAAGGAGGCTTCATAAATATTTTAATATCAGCCTATCTTAAATTGGCATATAGAATATAAATGGGATAATAAGATATAATTACATCCATTCCCCTTCTTGCCCCCAGCTCGCCCCTTCCAGAAGAAATCAGCTTTAAAATCATTATGTGAGGGGAAAGAGTAAGGTAGGTGCCAGCAAAGAGGTGGAGCAGGTTGTGGGGGCGTTTGGTGCCACAGTGGCCCAGAACAGAAAAACACTACAAAGGAGCCTATGGTGTGACACTGGACTTGCAAGTATTGGTGTGAATTCATGGTTTTCAGGACAGATGGATGAACAGACACATGCAGACGTGCAGACACAGAACATAGCTGTGCATGCAAAGACAGGTGCACAGTTAATCCCCATTATTTGCAAATTCACCTACCTGCTAAAACTCATTTGTAACCCCAACAGCACTCTCCTGGTTATTTGTGGACACAAGCAAAGTGGCCAAAATAGGGTCATCTGGTGGACACATTCCAGTTGAGGTCCAACAAGAGGACGTTTTGCCTTTTCCTTTCAGCTGTCAGCCTACCAAGTGTCCCTTTTGCAGATTATTTAGCATCACTATTTTTGCAGTTTTGTGGATGATGTATCTGTTTAAAATGGCCCAAACCTCCTGGAACGCTGTCTAGGGTTCCTAAGCCCAGGGAGGCAGCGATGTGCCTCAGAGAGAATATGAATATGTTAGATAAGCTTCATTCAGGCCTAAGTGCTCGTGGCCATTGAGTTCAATGTGAGTGAATCAACAATATATTTTACATTTGGTGTCTTTAAATAGAGACACACATAAGACAAGGTTCTGCTGTGACCAGAGGCAGGCAAGCACCTGGCCGTCTATTTTCGCTAAAAGCCATGGCTCTGTGTTCATTAATTCAGTGCTCCCTGAGACATTATAGAATATAATTACTGTGAATAACAAGAATCTAATATATTCCCTAGCTCTGACCACTGAGAAGGCCTGGGATATCCTAATATCAAGAAGCACACTTCTGGCCTAAATCTTGGCTTTAAATTACCTTTTTCTAAGAAAAACGACTAGGGCTCCACTGAGATAGGATGATATTAAAACTTGAGATAAACATGACATATCTTAGTAAGCCAAGAATTGCCCAAAGAATGATGGAGAGGTGTCAAAAGGACACAGAAACCAGTTTGAAAGGGCTCCCACTGGCCAAATCAAGAATAATTTAAACACCAAAATGATAGGAATGGACATAGTTTAATGAATGCAGTGTGAAAACAGGAGTCCACACCAATAAAAATCAATGGATAAATAAAATGAAAGTCTGAGGAGGAATGAGAAGGTTACTTAGTTAGTTCCAAAGTATCCCCTTAGAATGGGGCGGGGGATGGAGGACCTCTTAGGAGGCAAAACCTGGCCAACAGCACCTAAATCATGGGAACATGGGACCATGATCAATCATGAGACACATCTCTATGGGACGCATCTGACAGGAGGCAGAAACCACACAGTATAATGGCTGTGATATTCTTGCCAAGGAGGCAAAACATGAATTTAATCATGAGTCAAGACACAACCCAAATGGAGGGATATACTACAAAATAACTGGCCATCCATCTACAAAAGGATCTAGGTCTGAAAGTCAAAGCCAGACTCGTGGACTGTCCTGACTAATGAAGACAAAAGACACGAGACAAGTAATGGCAACAAATGATTCTGAACATGACTGTCCTGCTATTAAGGATGTGCAAGGGACATCTGGCAAAAGGGAAAGGCGCCTGAGGATTACACTGTAACAATTTTGATGATTGCACTGTGACTGGGTTTGAGGATGTACTTTTACAGGATAAGTAATTGGAGGTGAGGTGATTGTGCATTAGGTCAGCAACTTATAATTGGATGCTTCGAGGAACCATTCTTTGTGCCGTACTTCCAGCATTTCTATAATGTCAGGATTAAGAGAGTTTTCCAAATATTTTTTAAAAAAGGAAAAAAAAAAAGATGTGTAACAGAGCAAAGTAAGCATGGCAACAATGAAGCACACAGGGGCATTCTTCTTTAACTCTTCATCTACCCCTAAAAGCCACATGCCCTCAGCACATGCCCACAAGCCCTGCAGGCTAACTGCACTACCATATCCTCTCCCGCTCAGCCACCCTTCCTGCAAGACTTCTCTGAACTGACAGACCTCTAATTACCCACTGTATTCCCCACATGGCTTCCGCTGAGCACTGCCAAGGGTGTTCAGACATTCCCGCTCTTGTCCTTACCTGTGTGCCCTGCCCTGGGCACCAGGGACCACTCTAACAGATTCTCCCCAACCATCTCACCCATTCCTGCCCAGGCTCTTTTCCTTGCTGAAACCTCGTGGCGTATGAGTTCTCTCCCAGGCCCTCTTCCATACACCCTTGCCTGGTGGATGTCGTCTGCTCTCAGAACTTGCATCCACCAGATCAGCAGATCTGGCCCTGGTGCTTCTTCTCCAAGGCTACATCATATCTTCAAGCCCTTTTGTGAGTGTATCAATTTCATCTTACTCAAATATAAACCCATCGATTCTCCCGTGCTACCACCTTTCCCAAATTTGCTCCCTTTCCTGTGTGTCTGATCTCAAAAGAACCGACCTCCATCCCACTTCTGAAGCCAGACCAGAGAGAGAGTCACCCTTGACATGAGCCTCTCCTGTGCTTCCACCAAGTCCTGACCACCACCTCCTAAGAATCTCTCAACTCTGTCCTTTTCTCCAGCCACAGAATACCATCATTCCTGCCCAAATTACTCCAACAAGCTTCCCACTGGGTTCCCCACTTCTACTCTTACTGCCTGCCCTTGGATACACACTTCACCTCTTACTGCATGGCCTTCCAAAAGTTATCAGACTAGATCCCACTTGGCTTTAACCATTTAAAGGATTCTAACTCTTCTTAGGAAAAACACTACACCCGTTACTAGAGATTACAAGATCTGCTTTCAATTCTCTTAAACCCTCTGCCCCTACTATTTTCAGTATTTTCCATCTCCACCTTGCTGGCAACAATGCCCCCAACATCCAGAAGAATGCCTGGCACTTTGTAGATGTTCAATAAATGCTTATTGGACGAGTTAGTTAGGTGGGAGAGAATAGCACAACCTAATTTTTAATACAAACAGCCGTCTTCAAATATGCAGAAGTGTTAAACAGGTCACTCAAGTCTTGGGCAAGGGCTTAACAAAAATGTCAGACAGGGTTTGCACAAAATTATTAGCAGCTCAAGGTCAAGATCCTTGAGGTTAAAGAGGAGGAAGAAAGACATACTTGCTCACAGCCATTCAGACAGTGCTGTCATATGTCACAACAGGACACAATTCCACTTTACATGCTACGTGAGGTCCACTGTCAATGGAGTGCTGATAGTTAGGAAAAGCGGGACAGTGGGTCAGGGAGACACACATGTACATGTGTGTGCAGGGCCCAGAGGGAGTCAGGTCAGCTCCACAAAGGGATCAAATAAACCCAAAGGGATGAAAGCCAAAGTATAGGTAAGAATCAAATGAGAAACACTTAACAGAAACTCACTTGGCACACAATGGTGTGCAGGGATATTTTTGCACTTTTCATTATTTCCTGTTTTCCTAAAACCCCACTATAGGTGGCCATTCTGGAGGCTTGCTGAAGAACAGAGGCCCAAATGCTCCCGACTACTGCCACCCACTTACATTAGGTCCTCTGGGGAAGCAAAGGAGAGACAGAGCCAAGGAAAAACATGCAAAGGCAATGGAATTAAGACCACTTTAGTGGAAAACCATCAATGAAATGGCATTGGTAATCTCATTAAGGAGGAGGAGTCCCGCAGATGGGCCACCCTGTCGTCAGCCTTTAGAGTCTCAGGAAGAGCTCTAGATGTCTGAATGACAAATAAAAAGCTACCGTGACTTCTGTGACCCCATGATGGCTCCGATGTCTATTAAGCACTAAGAAAGATCTTTCTCCTGGAGGAGAGAGAGTCTTGCGAGAAATCCAAGGGTGCTTGAAGGGTAGGAGAAAGCCCTTGGACACAATAAAGAGAAGCAACATCCAAGGGACCCATGGCGAAGGATAAGAAAATTATAGTTGTGCAGACACAGAAGTGGATGTGAGGACGTGGAAAATGCATCAGTAGATGACAAGGCGGCAGAGGGAAATCCAGTCACTGATGGTGGTGTCTCCACACAGAGCTGGAGCCCACCACGGATCACTGGCCATGTGCCAGGCCTGTGCTCAACACTACCATCAACTCCACTCCAAACAGAAGACATAGGGACAAAAAAGCAAATGTTGCTAATATTTAGAAATCTCGGTGGTGGTGGAATTCAGACTTGAACCCGGGTCCGCCCAATTTCAGAATCAATGACCATATCTCGTTCCTCACTTGAGCATGACTGATCCTAACCAGATGGAAAAGGGAGTACCCACTTAAACCCACAGAAGAATCCAACAGCAAGGAAGTCAGGCAGTAATACTGCAGTCAACAAAAGCCTAATCACTGAGCTTCACTTGGCCTAGTGCAACAAGCGCTCAAGTCAGGGATGATCAGGACAATATTTTGACCTATTATCCTTCGTGGAGACACATGTTCTCTAGGCCTGGATCCCACCATCATTGAACTTTTTAACTATTCATCCACAGGTGTTCCTTTCCTAGTATGACGTCAATTCCAACCCCCCAAAAGAGCTTTCCAAAATGGCAAATCCTTCCTTATCAAATTCTTTATGTCATCAGTAACACTGTTAATGAATACAAGTTAACCAGTAACACTGGTGTGATACCTCTTACACCTGTTACTATTATCACTATGCAAGTCTATCAAAATGTATCCTGTGTATCCAAGGAAGAGAGATTCTGATATTCTGTCCTTCAGATACCTACCCCCTGTAGCATGGGTATCTGAAGCAGCAGTTTCTGAAAATGAAAACGGAGGCAAACCCAGGAGATTGGCTCACTTGCAGCAGGGAGAGGCTGGACAGCTAAACATGGCATATTGCCCAGACTCCTTTGCTGCTATGGAGTCCAATGAGACAGACTCTTTACCACCAATGGGAATGGGCTCACAGGCAACTTTGATTTGGAATGGAGTCATGGAGCAAAAAGGCAGAGTGTAAGGGTATCCCCAAAAAGCAAGGTCTCTTGGCAGAGGAAGCGCAGTGCAGAAGCTAGTAGCTCATAGAGTTGGTTTCTAATTCAACAGCTTCCCACAGCAAGAGCCATGGCAGCCTTCCCGATTCTGGTGGGAGAAAATGGTTCTGCGGGTGAGGGGTATCCTAGAGGCTTAACCTAGAGCCAGTTCCTCCTCCACACCTTCCAAGGATTCTGGAAGCATCCATCCCCTGGATTAAATCTACTTCAGCTTTAACTCCCCAGAGTAGATTCTGTGTCTAGTACAGGAAATGTGAGCAATAACAAGAAGCTCATCACTTTTACTAGTTTATTAAATTCATAAAATATTAGGTATAAAATACTTAGCCACAAAGGATAAAGAAACAAACTCAATATATTTTAATTATATTTTGCTATAATATCATTTGGGCTAGGGTAATTCATATAAACCACAGTATCACACAATTTTATAAACCTAAACCTGCACTCTAATTCGCCTCATTCATAAACATGAGCTAACTTGACCTACTTTCTAATATATTCAGCTCCTTCTTGTCTGCATTAATCTGCAGTGACATTTTAAAAGTTGCTCTAATAATTTCCATTATATGAAAATGCATTTTTTCATTTATATCATCTTTGATTTTCCTCCCACAAACAAAATACCGTTCTCTCAACAGTTAGCTGCAATGTCGCAGGAAAGGAGAGATACAAGACAGTTGACAAAAAAGGCTCGTTGGTGAACGGGCTCAATCTTGGGTTTCTTTGATGGGATGAGGGTGGGAAGTAGAGGCAAGAATGAGAGATTCTGCCCTGAAACCCCACAATGAGGAAGGGTGAGTTTGGTGTCTCTTTGTATATACCCAATGAGAAATGAGAGGCTAAAAATTGTACAAAGAAATGCAAATTCTCTATCAAACAATATAATGAGGCCATTGCTTCTCAGTAATTCTCTAATATCAGGTGAAGAAGGAGAAGGAGAAGGAGGGGGAGGAGGAGAGGGGGGAGGAGGAGGGGGAGGGGAGGAGGGGGAGGGGGAGGGAGAGGAGGAGGAGGAGGAGGAAGAAGAAGAAGAAGAAGAAGAAGAAGGAGAAGAAGAAGAAGAAGAAATCCACTCCCACAGACACCTTCCAATTATATCCATGTTGAGAGCATCAACAGCCTCCTGAGCAGCCTGAGCTCTTTGCCTCTGACTGAGCCCTCTTTAATCCACTCCTGATAATCCTTTTGAGCAGGTCCTCCTTGTGCTCAAGAACTTTCTATGGCTCCCAAATGCCCAGAGCAGAGATTGGCAAACTATGGCCAACAAGTTAAGAATGATTTTTATCATTTTCAATTGTTGGGGAGAAAATTAAGAATTCTATTTCATAATACATGATTACTGCATGAAATCCAAACTTCAGGGCCCATAAATCTAGTTTACTTGGAACACAGCCACACTCATTTATGAATTGTCTGTGGCAGCTTTTTGTATTCCAACAACAGTCTTCAGTAGTCCCAACAGTGACGGCGGCTTTAAATATTTACAGTCTGGGTCCCTTGCAGGGAAAAGGTTGCCAACTCCTGCCCTGAAGTGGAAGACTGAAAGCCCTTGGCCTGGCAATGCAGTTCACAGAAACCTACACTCCACCAACATTCCTAAGCCTGATTTTCTTTTACTTGAAGGTAGAACATCTACTCTGCCCAAAAGCTCTTCTCTGTTTCTCCAAAGCCTAATTTCCCTTTCCCGTCCTGAAGCTCAGTTCATCCCAGCAGCTTTCAGACATCTTTCTCTTTCTTCATGTAAAGCGTCATATTATATATATATATATATATATATATATATACACTTTAAACTTTCATAAAGTCAGAAAAGACAAATGATTTTAAGAGTGCCTAAGGCTATTCCATACAGCAGTATTCCTAGTAAGTCAAAGACAAAAAACATCATGTCCACCAAGAGGGCAGGATGAGTAAGTCAGAGCAAACCCACACGATGCTGGGCTATGCAGCGGTGCAAAGGAGTGTGGATGATCTCTGTGCACCACCAAGGACAGAAGCCGGGATAGATTAAGTGAAAAAAATCCAGGTAGATCGAAGTGTATACAGTATACTACACTGGAAAAGAAAGGGATGCGTAGATATGAAAGCGCACACATATTTGCTGGTATCAAAAACTGTTTTGTTTTGTTTTGTTTTTTTTTTTTCAAATGCTACATATGAGGAAGGAGGAAACAGGATGGCGAGGCAACAGGTGTAAAACCAAACACCTCTGAATATGCCTCATGTTCTAGATGGAAATCAGGACACAAATTTCAGGAAATCAGGTTGCACAAAATTTCAATTGAAAAAGGACTCTCTAAAAACCAAAAATAAAATCCAACAATGGGGGCGCCTGGGTGGCTCAGTGGGTTAAGCCGCTGCCTTCGGCTCAGGTCATGATCCCAGGGTCCTGGGATCGAGCCCCACATCAGGCTCTCTGCTCAGCAGGGAGCCTGCTTCCTCCTCTCTCTCTGCCTTTCTCTCTGCCTGCTTGTGATCTCTGTCAAATAAATAAATAAAATCTTTAAAAAAAATAAAATAAAATAAAATAAAATCCAACAATGAACCTAATTATATATACAGTTAGTGGCAGCATCATATAGATAAGAACTATTCCAAACATCTCGAAGACTAGGTCTATGCTGTATGCAGCAGGAAATAAAGCAAATGAAAAACTATGGTATCACTGAGAACCAGGGTGGACAAAAGAACATAGATATAAAATTGATGAATACACCTGCATTTTACTTACAAGTATCTGTATGCACTAATAATTGGTTTTGTCCTTATGTAACATACACATACACACAAACACACACAGTCATATTCCCTAGCTTGATCCACTGAAAAGATCCAGAAGCAATGATGAATCCAAATGACGATAAACGTTCCCAGTTTTCACACCATACCTTTGAAATACTCAAAGGAACCAGGGTTCCTTGAAGAAGTAGTAAGTCTAAGTTTGGAGTAAGAAATGGGTAAGACAACCCTGTGACATGGTATGACACCAGGAAGGATACAAAAAAAGTTTTTGTCAAGAGGACTTGGGAGCCAACTTGAATTAGTTGCTACTGGCCAAACATGGGACACTGTGACTATCAGTAAGAAGATTAATTTGAAATGCCTCCATCATATTTACACTGAAAAGAGAAAAAAAGCAAAACAAACAAGAAATAAAACTTCAGTGGTCACCATTAGAGAATGCCACCAGGGAACTCACTGTTTTGAAAAGACAGGGAAAATATCAAGTGTTTATCCTTTCCTGCCTAAACCTCAAGGTAAACAAGTTATTGACATTAAACTTGTCTTTATGTGAGACTTCTTGTAAACAAATAAGGAAGGGATGACAGAACTGGGAATCACTATTTCACAATCACTAATAAATGGAAAGATATAGGCAATGATCAAAGACCAATTATTCCACAAAAAGAGAGACCACCAGTGACTATATATTCAATGAAAATACGTAGCCTTGACTAAGAAGAAAAAAAATCCAGATCTGAATGTGACCAGAACTCAAGCTTTAACAAATCACAGAAAACACAAGGAACAGAAAAATAAGTTAAATGGCACCAGGGGGAAGAAATGATTAAAATTCTCACTATGGGAAATGCTACAGTAGAGTTTCTCAATCTAGGACTATCAACCTTTTAGGCCAGATACTTCTTTGCTGTGAGGGGGCTGCCTTGAGTACCGGAGGATTTAGCAACATCCTCAGCCTCTACCCACTAGATGCCAGGAAGCAGTCCCCTCCCCCCGCCCCCAACACTGTGACAACTAAAAATATCTCCCAACACTGTCAAATATTTCGAGATGGGGGAGGGAGATCATTCCATTTGAGATTCTCTGCTCTAAAGGATAAATAACCCAGTTTCTTCAACAAACAAATCACGGTAGTGGGGGAGTGGATGGGAGGGTCAGGATAGATTAAAAGGGGATTAAAGAAGTACCTGTCAATTACCATGTATAAGCCTTATTTGGATTCTGATTCTAAGAAACAAAAAAGTATGTAGGACAACAGAAAATTCAAACATGAATTTGATATTTCATGGTATTAAGGTAATACCAGTAATTGTTATGGTTCTATTGTGATACGGTATAAGTCCTATATTTTAAGGACAAATCCTGAAACAATAATAGAAGAAAAAAATAAAATAGCAAGGATGTGCTTCAAAATCATGAGTGGAAAGAAAGAAGTCTGCAGACAAAACAACTCTAAGGTTAATCCATGCTGAACCTGGGCAGTAGACCCAAAGTTGACTATAAAATTCTCTTCACTTTTGAACGTGTTTGAAAGCTTTGATGAGAAAAGGTATGAATAAGCAATCTGACAGACAGTTCCACTTCTACTCTTCTCAGTGAGCAAGCAAGCCCCAGAAAGACCATGGGAGGGGCACAAGGATTTTCAGTAACTGAGGAAGCCCGAGGGAAGGAAATTTCTCTTGGGGTCCTATCTGGATGCTGGAAGTCTTCCTTAGTTTACAGCATGGCCCTTAAACACAGAGGCCAACTACTTAGCAGCAAGCTCTTGCAGAGGGAGCAAAGTCCACTCTGCTAGCCTGACTAGGAGAGAGAATATCAGCCCCTCCAGTGACATCTTCCCAAGGGACGTTTAGGAGCCATTTTGCCTATAAGGGATTTTTGCTTTCAGCACTGATTTTAAAAATTGACCCTCACTTTTCATACCCTGAAAAAGAGAAAAAATAAGTTTACCCTGAAGAGAGGTGTGAAATTTTACTCACCCTGCCAGGAGCCCAAGTCTCTGGCAACCCCACCTCAGGACTTCATTCTAGGTGAAAAAACATCAACTTCTAGCTTGTTTAACCCACTGTCGTTCATCGTCTGTTCTGCGAGAAGTAGCAAAACTTAAATCCATTAACCCAGAAATAAATGCTACCTTCTCTTGGAAACCTCCTCTATCCCCTGAGAAATCTCTCCTTCCTTTGAACTTACTCTCCTTCTGCTCATCTGCCAGATGCCTCTACATCCGTGTAATGTGCAGACATATTGCACACACAAATAAATAAATACAATAGAATACAATAAATATAAATAAATAAATATAAATAAAATCTTAAAAAAAATAAGATTTAAAATGTCCGAATAGATTCGGTCCCC
The DNA here is from genome assembly GCF_011764305.1 of Mustela putorius furo. Taxonomy (NCBI): domain Eukaryota; kingdom Metazoa; phylum Chordata; class Mammalia; order Carnivora; family Mustelidae; genus Mustela; species Mustela putorius. The sequence continues at coordinate 6,418,230 of NW_025422045.1, read as the reverse complement.
TGAATCACTTTTTTAAAAAAAAATTTTTTATTTATTCATTTGAGGTGGGGAGCAAGTGAGAGCACGGGGGAAAGGCCAGAGTGGGAGGGAGAAGCAGGCTTCTCACTGAGCAAGAAGCCCAGTGCGGGGTTCGATCCCAGCATCATGACCTGAACCGAAGGCAGATGCTTAACAGACTGAGCCATCCAGGTGCCCCCCTGCCCAACCCAAATCACTTTTACCCAAGTGTCAAGGGACCTATATGACTGAGGATCAGTGATCTTTGTTTACCAGAACCAAAAATGTCTCATACAGATTACAACTCTACTCAATTAGCACCCTATCCTATCCTTACAATCAATAAATACAAAAATTACAAATAGCCAACACAGATTTAGATTGCTCCAAGTTCTTAGTAAGGTAACCTTGCACTGCCTGTTACTACTGTAATGCAGGAAATTTAATGCAGGAAATTACTCCTGGTAACCACTGCAACAAGGGAAATGTTGACCCCGGTCTATGCATTAAGACTCCACCTCACTAAGGCCAGCTGTCTCTTCCATAAGTAAACTAGGCGCTGCTCTAAAGATCTCCCTTTCTTATTTTATTTTTTTATTTTAAGATTTTATTTATTTATTTGACAGAGAGAGAGATCACAAGTAGGCAGAGAGAGAGGAGGAAGCAGGCTCCCCACTGAGCAGAGAGCCCCATGCGTGACTTGATCCCAGGACCCTGAGATCATGACCTGAGCCAAAGGCAGAGGCTTTAACCCACTGAGCCAGGCGCCCCAAAGATCTCCCCTTCATTCACTACTTACTTCAGAGCATAAAGTCAAGAGGTCAAGATGTTTAGTAAGAAAGTACTATTTGCACTTAGGCAGCCGCTGCTAAGGCCGTTGCCGTGACTTAACAGAGGGAGAAGAGTAACTCCACCCACTCATCCATGGGCTCTTTGCCTAGAAAGCAGATGACCATGTCAAGGGGTCAAAGTACCTTTTCCCCCCACTTCCCAGCAGGTTGAGTATGGATGAAGCCCCATTCCTCACTTCAAATTCACAAAGGGAACCCTGAGTAGGTAAGGACAGTCCCATATCCAGTCCCAGAAATCTATAAAACGGGTTCTTGGCCCCAGAATACACCCATAGCAAGGATGGAGATGGAACTGAGCAGAACTGAGCTTCCAAGGAGCAGCAACAGTTGTCTCAGGAGGGGCTGGTGTGCTGAGAAAAGGGTGTAAGATGTTGCTCCATTTTTCACTTATGAAGCCACACCTATGCCCTCAGCCCACCCCAGGCTCTGAGAAGTACTTCCCAGCAGAGGCCTAGGAGGAGTCTCTGATCCAGATCTCCGCTTCTTCAAGGAAGAGTGTCAATGCTTCTGCTCCACAGGGCCAGTGTGAGGATTTCAACGGACACCAGGCTTCCAATACCTAGGGGCCTAACCTATCAGGTCCTCAATAAATGATGGCTAACTTTAAACAGCAGGTTACTGGCCCTTCAAAGACACCAGAGCCTGAAGCGTCAGGCTTTTTTGGACTGCGTTAGCAGGGGTAAGCTTTTCCTGGCCATGAGCACTGGCTGGAAGGCCGGCAGCACACCCTGATATCAAAAGGTTCTGGTGGAAGGTGGAAGGCAGGCGGGCTGTGGGAGGAAGACCTCCAAACGTAAAGCAGGCTTGCAGGAAGGACGGAGAGACTGAGAGGCTAGGCAAACCTGAGGCTGAGCCCAATACGCCTGGTGCTCATATAAAAGGGAGAATCATTCAAACGTGCTCCACAGAGCTGTGGGGACATCGGGCTCAGAAAGGAAGGACTATAAACTCACCACACACTAGGCTGTGACAGTAATAGCTGTTACCCGGTTCACAACAGAGTGAATGTTACTTCTTGGAGTTCACGTGCAGAATCAAGTCATAGGTAAGCCACGGAAGCCCTCATTAAACAACAGTTTAAATTATTACCAACTCTGAGCACTAGACAATCAAGGGTACAGGGGCACCTGGGTGACTAGGCCTCCGACTCTAGGTTGTTAACTCAGGTCTGATGTCAGGGTGGTGGGACTGAGCCTGCCCCCCCCACCTAAGCCCCATTGGGCACCCCACTCAGTGGGGGTCTGCTTTTCTGCCTGCCTCTCTCCTTTGCATCCTCTCTTTGAAGAAAATCAAAGGTAGAGCTGCCCCAAATAGAAATGTAGATGTGGGGGGTGGGGGAGTAAACAAGAAATAGCCTATACAGGAGACAGACCAAGAATGGAGGAGGCCGGGGAGGTACAGGGAGGAAGTAGCTGTAGGACTGAATATGTGAATCAGCCACAGGGAGGAAGGGAGACCGGGCTGGTCAGGGTGAGCTCATCAGCAATCACATCAAGACACCATAAACAGCTCTTAAAACTGATAATGTGAGAAATGGTGCTACTAGCATAATATTTATACATGTGGAAGTCACAAAAAGGAAAATGATCTACAGAAAAAAAAAAGGTGGCTGCTTCTGAGAAGGAAGACTAAGTGAAGGAAGCAGTGGGGTAAAAAAACCTTTGCTGCTTTTCATTCTAAGCGGTTCTGCAGGATTTTCTATTTTTAACCATTTGCATGCATTACTTTGACTTACATACTTTAAATGAAAGATACTCTCTAAGGCTAGTATTTAGATCATAGCAATAGGATTTCTCTCAACCTGTACCACTACAGCTGGCCTCACAGTGTGCTCACTTCTATTTTAAAGTCTGGTTTAAACTCCACAAGTAAACTAACCATTTAATGGTTCTGGAAAGCTGTCCAGTTCTGATTTGCAGCAAAAAGAACAACTTTGATGATCACGAGAGGTCTTCAGGATATGGGACTTCACAGCTAAAATACGGCATTTTTAAAGATTTGTGTTCTACAGGAGACTACGGAAATGCAGACACAAATACTCCAGAGTCTGTAAATCCATGAAATCCAATCTATACTGAGAAAAGGCTCAAATCCTGAGCTCTCCACAAGGCTGTCTAACATTAAAGAATTTTTTTTTAATTGTATTTATTTATTTGACAGAGATCACAAGTAGATGGAGAGGCAGGCAAAGAGAGAGAGGAGGAAGCAGGTTCGCTTTTGAGCAGAGAGGCCGATGTGGGGCGCGATCCCAGGAACCTGGGAACATGACCTGAGCTGAAAGCAGAGGCTTTAACCCACTGAGCCACCCAAGTGCCCCTAACATTAAAAGAAATTAACTGGTGAGCGTAATTGGCCAAAAAGTATAAGGAAACAGCACATTCTATTATATCCATGTATTCTTCGGTTTAATTATAAAAAACAATCTGGAAATCGTTGTTGTTGTGAAACATTTAGGAAGCACAGACAGCAGAGTGAGGAGCCTAGCACATGTCCACGTCCGGGAACCCTGATCAAGAATGTGATGCTAATTAGGAGGATGCTAATTAGGGCTCCCAGCCACTCAGGGAGCCCACAGGGGGTGAGCAAGTGGCAGCGCCTACAGCCAACAAGCAGAGGAATCCAAAGAATCCGGCTAATGGAGGATGGCAGGGAGACAAAAGTGCATAAGAGATTACATTTTTAATGAAGAAAAATAAGCACAAGAACGCACCTCCCCAGCCATCATAGCTTTGAAGGGACTGATCCAGAATGACAAATGACAATGTAGATCCTGCTGTGAATTTTATAGATTCAAGACCCTGCCCCAAAACAGCCCTGGGAATTCAAAATTCCCAGAGAGACAGAAACAGTGTTTTTCATTTAAAAATAGTTTTAAAGTATTTTTTTATGAGCCTGTAGGGAAAAATGGAGATAAGTTCAAAATATTACATTTTTTTTCTTAAATCCGGAATACATCACGAGTCATTAAGTACGAAGCTAAACAAGTCATTTATCATGTGCCCCTCACCCTCTACACTTTATTATAAATCTCTCTCTCCTCTCTCATGCACACAACCTTTTATAAGCAGGGCCTGGCCTTCCGATATACTCAGAACATGACTGATTGATCATATTTTTCATTCATTAAGTTGTGTTCAGACCCACCCAGGCCCAGGTCCCTTAAAGCAATTCTCTGCTCTCTAGTTCATGTCAAAATAAAAGCTCCTACAAGCAAGTACTCACGACTTTAGACACTCACAGAAGTGTCAAGATTTCAGATAATTCCTCATATTCTTATACATTTCAGACAAATGTTTCTGCTGTTGTTTGATCTAGTTTTTTCCTAAAAAGAGCAGTGAAATAAATATCCTCAGGAAGCAACCCAACCGAACCACACAAATCAGGCAGTAAACCAAGAGCTAGGTTGACAGAAGGGAATATAAGGTAAGTCTGTCAGATTTCATTTAAGTTTCTGGAAAATAGGCATGTTAAAGAAAAGCCAGAAATCACTGGGGCAGGAATTGCAAAGGACTGAACCACTGTGTTCCAATCTATGTAGGCCACGGCATAATATCACAGAACTTTCCAAAGCAGACAGGATTATGTTGGCAATCTGAAATCGGTGTTCTTGTTGCCCCTTCCCCACATTATTTTCCTGTCCCAGTCTCTCCGTCCTCCACCCATGCCGAGCCCCATATACATCCCTCCACCCCAGGGAGAAGTCAATGCAAACCACAGTCTTCCATTCTGTGCAGACCCATGGAATAAGAATGCACTTAGCACACTGCTTTCGGATCTGAAGTCCTGGGAAAGGCTTAGGTCTGCCATACTTCTTGCCCACTGTGCTCAGGCCCTTCAGTCCAACAGGACCACCTGGTGCCCCCCGCAGGTCCTCATAGAATAACATGCACACCAGGACAACCAAATGGGTCCTGGACAGGACAGCTCCCTTCCCCTTCTCCACCCTGTGTACAAGTGATCCCACTGCTCTCAGCTCAGCTCTCAGCTGTTCCCCATCCTTCCCCGCCCTACCCTCCTCACACAAGATCTCTGCAATCGCCTCTCTGGAGCCGGGCATCCAGGCCACCCCATCCCTAGCTCTGAGTGGCCCCACATCACAGATACACACTTATCTGTCAGACACCACAGGCCAAGAAGCTGCCCACGATTCTGTGAAGGAAGAATTCTGTACCTTTTTATCCAACAACTTAAAACCCTGTCGAGTTGGGGTTTTTTGGGTTTTGTGTGTGTGTGTGTGTGTGTGTGTGCATGTGTGTTTTTTTAAGATTGTATCTATTTGTCAGAGAGAGAGAGAGAGAGAGAGAGCATGAACAGTGGGGAGGAACAGAGGGAAAGGGAGAAGCAGGCTGGGCTCGGCCAGCCTTCATTTTACAGATGAGGGTATGAAAATCAGCAAAGATCTACTTGTCCCCAGTTGTGGAGCTGGTCAGGAACAGAACTGGTAAGCCTCATGTGCCACGATACAGTTTTTGAGTGCAGGGGTGTAAACCAGCCCTTCTCAACCTGTCAAAGGTCGATCCAGGCATAGCGAGGACCTGCAGAAGATCACCTTTGTCCCTCCTGAGGGTATTTTGTCCCTGACAAGGGTAACTCCCACACACCACTTGGGATCATGCAATCCCACCCAGGACTATCAAAGGGGGAAACTCACGACCTATACCCAAAGTTTATCTCGTGTTAGAGCAACCGTGTGCCGTCCCTGGAGGGCTCCAAGAATCCCCAACCAGTCTGATGGTGCAAAGACTTACTGGAATTTTCTACATTAATTCCTTATCCAACACTTCAAAAATGCAAATTTATAAAGCCAACGGGTGTGAATAAATGAGAATTTATTCATGCAGGAAGACTAAACACAGCTCCTCCTCCTGCCTTGCCGGCCCCTACCTTCACCCCACCCAACTGCTGGGGGAAAAATAAACAATTTAAGTGGCAAGACCAGCAGTGACATGCCTGCCTCAGAAAACGTCAAATGAGACAATTTAAGTGACAAGGTTTCGACACTTACATTTTATCAACGCAGGGGAGCGGCTAATGAGAAGAAGATATATTTTTTTCAAGGACTCACCTGAATTCTCCGTTTATGTAAAGAGTTGATTTCCCTGAAGATATCCTAAAGCATCTGAGAAGCCTTCCAGCAGCAGTACCTACAACAGTAATAAACATCATCGGGATCAAGTTATGTTAGAGATGTCAGTTTCTGGAGAAAAAAAAAAACTATCTATACATTTGGTCATTTCCCCCCACACTAAGCATGAAAGGAAGTAACTCAGGAAACAATGGATTTCCGCTACAATACATGGGCTGGGAATTCGCTGTACCAACAGGGAATTGAGGTCCCAAGACAGTTATTTCAAAGACCAAAATTATGTTACTGTTGGCAAAGACGCAGAAATGCATTTTTTTTCCCCTTCCCTGTGGCAGAAGTGCTTAATGGCTTCAAATTTAAACAAAGACCAAATATATACATTTCCTCACCCACCTGCTCCCACCCCCAGTGTTTAAAACAAAAATCAGGCATGCTTAGTCTTTTTAAAATTAGCTTATATGAGCTCTTCTGGTCTCGTTCACCCTTTTCTTACTCAGTTTCTGAAACACGTCTTTGAAGTGGCCCCTTCTCGCTTCAACTGATCCCATGTCATTCCCAGTTCCCTGAGCCATTCACAACTGACCACTTATCACCTCAGTTCCCGGAAACCCAATCTGAAGCAGAGAAGCACCACCATCAACTGCAAAAATCAAAACGTCTCAGCCACAGTTAAACAGATATCTGAACGACAGCATACATGGGAATCGATGAAACAGAACATCCAGGTAGAGAACTAAGTATTCATATGAAACAGACCAAGTACATGGAATCCTATCTGGGGAAGCGTAGGAGACTGGTTCATGAACAGCGTGGTTAGCTACGGAGGAGGGAAAAGTCTAGATCCCTACCTGTGGAAAAATAAACTCAAAAACAAACAAACAAACAAACAAAACAGAATCAGATGAGTACTAGAAGAATATACCATAATTCTGTAATATGAAGACAGAGGAGGCCCTTCTTTTATTTTTTTATTTTTATGTTTTTTTTTTAAAGATTTTATTTATTCATTTGACAGACAGAGATCACAAGTAGGCAGAGAGGCAAGCAGAGAGAGAGGGGGAAGCAGGCTCCTTGCTGAGCAGAGAGCCTGATGCTGGGCTCGATCCCAGGACCCTGGGATCATGACCTGAGCCAAAGGCAGAGGCTTAACCCACTGAGCCACACAGGTGCTCCCAGAGGAGGCCCTTCTAAACATGACATCAGGGGTGCCTGGCTGGCTCCAGGTAGAGCACACAATTCTTGATCTCTGCAGCCCACGATGGGTGTAGAGATTGCTTACAAATAAAATCTTTAAAAAATTAGTAAATACAGGGGTGCCTGGGTGGCTCAGTGGGTTGGGTCTCTGCCTTCAGCTTAAGTCATGATCTCAAAGTCCTGGGATCGAGCCCTGCATTGGGCTCTCTGCTCAGCAGGGGGCCTGCTTCCCCATCTCTCTCTCTCTGCCTGCCTCTCCATCTACTTGTGATCTCTCTCTCTGTCAAATAATAAATAAAATCTTAAAAAAAAAAGAAAAAGAAAAAGTAAATACAAAAGAAACTGGACATCAAAAACTGAAACTACAAAGGACTGAAATATTTGGCTGGCCACCTTTTTAAAATATCCAATTTATGAAAAAAAAATCTCAAATTTATGAATGACAAAATTAAGTTTAAAAAAAAGGGCAAAGAAAAAAAGGTGAGATTTCCATCAAAGGGTGAAATAAGAAACTATGTAGTTTTACCTATTTCAGTATTTTATCTAAAATATTTGGACAGCAGACGTACAAAGGTTGCTATCCTTATTAAGCAAAAAAAAAAAAAAAAAAAAAAAAAGCAGTAATACTTCCCTTGAAATGGACATAGCCAATAAACTTTCCATGAAAAGAATTATAATAGCAATAAACATCTGTAAATATAATCAAGTACACTAACAATGAAAAAATAAAATTTAGACAACTGAGGGTTTTTTTTAACCTGTCAGACTGATAAAAATGTCCAAGACTGACAATAGCAAACATTACAGACACAGCTCATCATGTGGCCCACCACGTATATTATTTTGGCCATGTGTAAACTGACACATTCTTTGATCTAGCAATGCTACCTCTAAGAATTTGCTCAAAGCAAGTAATTGTATAAGCAGAATTGTATAAGATGGACATACATAGCATTATTAGTAATTATGAAGGGAAAGAAGTCAACGCCCTCTAGGTTCACAAGAGAGACACGTGAAATAAACCGTACAGACTCTGGAAACAATGATGGAGATCTGTATTTACTGACGGGAAAAGATATCCCTCCATATGACCAAAACAGATAAACGACCACGCGCACTAGGATTCCATTTGTATGTGCCTGTTCCCAGATGTCCGAAGACTTATCTAGAAGGATGTTTATCCAAATAGTTACAATTACCTCTGATTACTGGAATTTTAGAGGATTTTCACTTCTAAATACTGTTTGACTTTCTTCAAATGAGCACGATTTTTTCCAAAGAATACAATGGAGCTATATTTAAATACCACGCTCAACTGTCGGGTGTTTCGCTACATAGATTTCTACCTGCTTTCTGTCAGCTTTCCTCTCCACTTACTGACGTTTCTATCATAAATGTGCTTGTAATGAACACGGATTACAGTTCCCATCCTCATCTCCAGCTCCTGTTCGTTCCCCAGGGCCACTTGATCCTTGCATATGCGTTCCTAAGACACACCTGTATCCATATTACCAAGGCTCCCCGCCCCCACCCTTTTAAGGTGAGCAGCTCCATTCGGGTGGTTACTCGTAACCCAACCAGTACCACAAAAATACAGCGCTGCTTCTTATTTTCCACCTTCTCAATCTTCCCATCCCATTTGCAAACAGAACAGTAAACCCTATAGTCCCAAGAATGAAGATTTATCACACAAAATGTCATGGGATGTTTATGACCTCCAGCTGAAGAAACTGAAGCAAGAGCCTCAAAGCCAATACAACAAAGGCAAAACTGCTTCAAGAGACAGGTAGATTCATTCCCTGACTAAGAAGAGAACTGATGAAAAGACTATTTGAATAAGAATCAAAACAAATGGGACATACTTGTCCACATGGGCCGTTTCTATGGTTCAAATATTCTCCACTATAACGTTTTAACCACTTCACTGATTTATTTTTATTGGATTATGTTTATCTATGAAAAGCCTTTTCTTTTTTTTCTATTTAGACTACAAAAATACAGTAATGTTTTCCCATAAAGGGACCATTATGTTCCATTTCTCTCCAGCAAACAAATTTATTCTTCTCGGTGCCCTAGTTTTAAAGGTTGAAAAGTTCCATATAATGCATGAATCCTCTTAATACCATAATTATAAACCTGGTTAAAAAGCTATAATCCCTTGTAGACATACAAATCCCTTTACAGGTGTGTTGGATGTAAAGTACAAATCTAATTAATCCTTCTCCATCTCCTGGAGGCTCCCTCTCTCCCAAAAACAATGTCCCTAGAAAGTAGACAAAAGGACAAGAGCCACTATCCAATTTCAGAAATGAGTAATCACGAGACTAAACCAAGTATCTGTGTCTCCAGGGCATAACTCAGACAACTGCACAGGCCACCCAGTGCCGTCCACTGCCTCCTTCTTCTCACCCCTCCTCAGTCCAAAAGCCACTTTCTAAATAGGGGAGTGGGAAGCCAGACAAGCCTACCTCTGAGGCTGAGACACCTCTGAGTTTGAGACAACATACTGCATTTAGGGGAACACAGTGGTTAAATGTAGAGACTGATCCTGCCTGGATCTGTCATTTACTCGTCATTTGGCTTTGATGTGCCTTAACCTCTCTGTGCCTCAGTTTCCTTCTCTGTAATAATGCCCAGCATAAGAACTCTCATGAGGATTCAAGAAGACAGACTCTTGGGGCACCTGTGTCTCCTGGGTGGCCCAGTGGGTTAAGCTTCTGCCTTCGGCTCAGGTCAGGGTCTCAGGGTCCTGGGATCGAGCCCCGCATCGGGCTCTCTGCTCGGCAGGGAGCCTGTTTCCCCCTCTCTCTCTGCCTGCCTCTATGACTACTTGTAATCTCTGTCTGTCAAATAAATAAATAAAATATTTTAAAGAAGAAGAAGGAGGAGGAGGAGGAGGAGGACTCTCTAAAGCAATCAGCAATACTCAAGAAACAGACCTGATGGGAGCACTGATGGGAACAGCGCAGGTCAGAAACTCACTATTTATTGCCTGACCAGAGTAAGGTCGCTGAAAGAATTCTGGAACAGAATACGAATCTACTTAGGACACTTACTCATTAAAAGTGCTTATTTTTAAGATGCATAAGACCCTTTCAATTAAAAAGAAACTTAAGGGGACCAGCAGCGGAAAATTTAAGGACCTCTGCCTTACAATAGACTGCTCTGAACCATCATCTGGTAGATCATTTGGCAGCCCCACACATTGGACCTTTCCTGAATCTTCTGAGAGAGGCACAGGTAGATGTGACCAAGAGGCAGCAAAAGCTACTGACTCGTCACCAAGAGCAGGACATCATGACTGGACTTAAGTGATTCTGTATCCTGGACCACGTGCTACTTGCTCCAACAAGCTTCAACACACCTCTCAGAGTCCTTGGCTACTCATCACCAGACCAGAGATAGTAATACTTAGAGATTTCAGATGTAGAAGTGAAATAAGAATGTACAGGGGCGCCTGGGTGGCTCAGTCAATTAAGCATCTGTGTCTGGCTCAGGCCAAAATCCCAGGGCCCGGGGATCAAGCCCCACGTCAGGATTCCCAGCTCAGTGGGGAGTCTGCTTCTTCCTCGACCTTTCCCCCCTACCACTTGTGCTCTCTCTGTCAAATAAAATCTTTTTAAAAACCCGAGAATATATAAAGTTCCTAACTCAGTGCCTAGAGCAAACTGCCCCCCAAATGGTATATCCACTATTGATTATCATCTTACCAGCACTGAAGCAACAGAACGCATATTAAGTAATCTGAGAACGTACGGATAATTTTTCACCGTGAGGGTTTTTTGGACCCTTGTTTTCCACATTCCACTCGGCAGAATCCACACAGGACTGTGGAGGCAAGGTGAAGGGGGATCTCAGGAGGCAGGAAAGTCTAGCCGTCAAAGGCCTGCGCAAGGCTTGCAGCAGAAATCTCACCATGTGGTACAGACCCGAAGCAGCGAAGAACATCTCCTTCCTAACATTTCATTCAAAGACAGGGTACAGTGGGGCACCTGGATGGCTCAGTTGGTTGAGTGTCTGGCTCTTGGTCTTGGTTCGGGTGGAGGGCTCAGGTCAAGATCTCAGGGTCCCAAGATTGAGCCCCATGTCAGGCTCCACGCTCAATGTATTGTCTGCTTGGGATTCTCTCTCCCTCTCCCTTCACCCTAACACCATCTACATGAGCCTAAAAATCCAGAGATGGGCCCATATGAACACATCTCAGATACATTTACTGTCCAGAGTTAACAAGGTGCTTTTATAACATTAACAGCAAGCAAAGCAGAAAAAAATCTAAATTTAATTGAAGATGACAAGGGTACACAGTTGACCCTTGAACAACATGGGTTTGAACCCTATGGGTCCACTTATATGTGCCTTTTTGGGGGGGATACAGTTCAGTATGGTACGTGTATTTGCTCTTGTGATTTTCTTTTCTCTAGCCTACTTTACTATAAGAGGGCACAGCATATAATACATATAACATCAAGCTATGTGTGGACTGTTTATGTCAACAGTAGGCTGTATCAGTGGTTAAATTTGGGAGAAGTCAAAAGTCCCATGCATGTTTTTGACTGGGGACAGGGGCGGCAACTTCAACCCCAGCGTCGTTTTTAAGTCAACTGTGTTACTTTGAGCTTGAAGTCAGCACTTAACATTGTACACATGTTATTACTAATTCTTCAAACCAACATTCTAGAAGCAAATAAACCAAGGAGCTCTTCAGGATCCCTAAAATATAGACAGGAAGAGGCAAAGAGTCAAGAGAAATTCTGAAAATAAAATTCTCCCCATGTCCTGCAACACCTACCACTTGCCAAGGATTTCTCCTGCTTTTTACCTGCGAAGACACCTCAATGTTTATAGAGTCCAGCTCTGCTGTCAGAAGGCATCAGACTCTGAAGGGAAATGTCCAGTTCTGTTTTCATGGCCTCCTCCCTGCGGACTTTCCAGCTCAAGGCTGGGTGCTGGGGTCAAAAGAAACTCAACTTCTCTTTCTCTGTCAAGTAAACAAATAAAATCTTAAAACAAAACAAAACAAAACCTCAACATAACACAAGCTCAAAGCATCAATATCCAACAAGGCCATCAGAGACGAGAAATGATAAGCTACCTTGCTCTATGCTGGGCAAAGAGAAAAGCTCCAGAAATCTCTTTGTATTCCTCTCAAAGCAGCATTCTAGCAAACTAGGAAGTCACGACTGTTACACAGAAAAAAAGATTCTCAGTATCAATGGGGGAAAGGCTGGTTTAAACAACACTAAAGAGTTTCTCCAACGTAGAACATTTTGGACCCTTTGAAGTGCTAATATTGATTGTGAATGAGTAGCTCCAACCTTATTTGTACCCAGACTCCCTTACTCCTGGAGTCTATGTCCTGGGACAAACGCCTCACATGACAGGAAAAAGTTATAATTAGATTTTTATGCAAATGATGATTGAAGGCTTACTCTGCCCTACTACATTTACAATTGTACCAAGCACAATGTCCCCTAAAGGATCAGTTAATCATGCAAACAGCGTTACGGCAGAGCACGGGGAAACACGTGTTTACCACGAAGACTGGAGAGGTGCTAGGATTACACAAGTTGCCTCACTCCCTCTCTACACTCAACCCACATAGAAAAACTTGAGAAATGCCTTGAATTCCTTCTTGTTCTGTAATTCCCTGCTCCTCTCCTCTCACAAATGCACAGATACTTAGAATCACTCCAAATTAATAATAGGAGTAACTAGGATGTGAAGTTCATGGGAACAACAACTGCCTTTGGTGCAGCCCCTCAGCAGCATGGGCCCAAAGGTGCCCCACCAATAGTGGACTATGCGATGGGAGCAGTAAGAGAGCTCATGTATCATTAACTCACCATTTTATCAACTAGCCGAAATATGTACTGTACAGGTTTCTCTATTTTAGACTGACTCTAAAATGCTCAAATTTCAGGGCACCTGGGTGGCTCAGTGGGTTAAACCTCTGCCTTCAGCTCAGGTCATGATTCCAGGGTCCTGGGATCGGATGGAGCCCTACATCAAGCTCTCTGCTCAGCAGGGAGCCTGCATCCACCCTCTCTCGCTACCTGCCTCTCTGCCTACTTGTGATCTCTGTCTGTCAAGTAAATAAATAAAATCTTAAAAAAATAAAAATAAAATGCTCAAATTTCCTATTTCTTTTTCTCAAAATGTTTTATTTTCCCTCATTTCATTTCTACCATCATCTCCTGCACCCCCCTCAAAAACTATGTTTTTCCTTATGGCTTTTGGGTCAGAAGGAAAATTTTGGTCTCTAGACTACTGTATTCAGTATATGGTTACAGCCAATTGTTCTCAATAAAAGCCCAATTAACTACCATTCAAATGACTAGGAATTCCAATTAATCAGAGCTATGAAGAGAGTCTCCTTTGGGGAAAGGAAGAACAAACACATTTATCTTTCAGAAGTCTGCAATCATACACCAAAAAGCTTTTATCACCAATTTGCTGAAAAAAAAAAAAAAAAAAAAAAAAAAAAAAGCAACTGAGCAGGGAGTACAGATATCAAGAAATATCCTATGTTATTAATTTCAAGGCTCTGAACATAATATTTACAAGACGCTACAACACCTTCAAATGAACAAATAAGTTCAACATTTTTCCAAACTCAATTCACTACGACAAAATCAGTCAAAGGCATTTTAGAAAAATTTCTAACAACTGTGTTTTTTCCTTTAAGGATGAGGGAAGGAAAGAACAGGGCAATTCTGCTCTAGTTCCTCCTTGGTCACCCCAAAACTCAAGTTCATGAGACTATTCCCAGCTCACATGTCTGCTAGAGAGCTGGTCGTGGCCAGGGTGTTCCTATGGGTAGCCCCCAATCTTAGCTGGGCTGTGTTCCCACCTATTAATGGCAGTCCTGCATACTCCCTGCATGCCAGCTCTCCCCCAGCCCCAGACTACACCAGCTGGGACAAGCATTCGAGTTGTGTCCTCAGCTCCCAGGTTGCAGGAACCTTGAGGACTCACTTCTTCACTTCCCACCTTACTTGTACTGAAACTCAGAACCTGAAATTCGAACCCTTCACCCTCTAAACTGCTTCCCCTGAGGTGGCCTTTGGCCTCTAGTCTCCCATGCCTAAAATGTGCTCCCCACACCACTCTTCATCTGCCTTCCCATCAAGTTCCACCTAGTCTGGGGGGAATTCATCAACCACAGCTCTCCTCTGTGCTTAACCATGTCACATTGAAATCATCTAGTTAGATGTGATCACTAGATTGTGAGTTCTTGGAAGCAGGGGCTGTGGCTTCCCCCATAGTCCTAGCCTCGGCTAGAGCACAGTTCCTAACACATCAAGGACTCATATATCAAAATATCTTGTATGAGGGGCACCTGGGTGATTCAGTGGATTAAGCCTCTGCCTTTGGCTCAGGTCATGATCTCAGGGTCCTGGGACTGAGCCCCACAACAGGCTCTCTGCTCAGCGGGGAGATATATATATATATATATATATATATCTAGATATATATATATATATATCTAGATATATATATATATATATATATCTTGTATGATTAGTAACTCCAATATATATATGTATGATTGTATGATTATGTATGATTATATGATTGTATGATGTATGATGTATGATTGTATGATTAGTAACTCTATTTCACCCAGTAACTCCAAGACACTGGATTGGGGGGGAGCTTTAAAAGGCTGGGGTACAGGGCGCCTGGGTGGCTCAGTGGGTTAAGCCACTGCCTTCGGCTCAGGTCATGGTCTCAGGGTCCTGGGATCGAGTCCCGCATCAGGCTCTCCGCTCAGCGGGGAGCCTGCTTCCTCCTCTCTCTCTCTGCCTGCCTCTCTGCCTACTTGTGATCTCTCTCTGTCAAATAAATAAATAAAATCTTTAAAAAAAAAAAGGCTGGGGTACAGCTACACAGTCAGGCCGGCGTCAGGTGTCAGAGTGTGTGTGTGTCTGGGTATGTGTGAGTGTGCATACATGTACAGAAGAGAAGGGGCTGCCTTATTCTGTGATCACGCTCCACCCCTGTACCTCTAAGTCAAGGTCCCAGTTAAAGCCCCTTTCCCTTTTTTAATCCAGGGATTGGCTGAAGACTCACTCTTCCGCCACAAACCTTTAGGAAGTTTCTCTCCTGTTTGGCTTAGTGTCAATTAGGGAACTACACTATTTAGTATTTATTCCCTCTTTCCTATCCCACAAGCAAACAAAAGTTTTAGGAGCTTCAGCGATTAGAGAACAGGACCAAAAAATAACCCTCTACAAGCTATGATCCTATCCCTCCACCCCTAAAGCAAACCTGTCTTCTCAGTCACTCCAGCTTGACTCTGTGGGCGAGCACGAAGCCATGCCGAGTACTAACAGTGGAACTGGACGTACGGGAAGAGGTAAATGTCACCATCGACTCTACGAGCATGTCTTAGAAAGGTGGGGCAAAAAGCTGTGGTGAAGATACCACGAAGGGACAACCATACAGTGTCACATTATTGGCACTCAAAGGAAATGAACGGTCAAGCCTGGACTTGTCAAGAGGACTTGGAGGAATCTTAAATGTCTGTTACTAGATGGAAAGCTGACGTGAAAAGGCTACATACTATAGGACTGCAACCATAGGACAATCCAGAAAAGGTACAACTATGGAGACAATCAAAGACCAATGGTGGCCAGCGACTGGGGAGAGGTAGGCATGAAGAGATGGAGCAGAGTTTTTAGGGCCGTGAACCCGCTCTGTATGATACTGTAATAGTGGATACACGTCATTGTACATTCGTCAGCGCTCACGGAATGTACACCACGGGTGATGGGCAACAGTGAACCCGACCGTGAAGTATGGGCTTTGGGTGATTCTGATGTGTCCACACGGGTTCATTGATTCTAGCAAACGGACCCTTTGGTAAGGGCTGCTGGTAGCTGGGGAGGCTGTGTGTGTGTGTGGAGAGCAGGCATATGCAAACTCTGCATACTTTCTGCTCCATTTGCTGCAAACCTAAAAGTGCTCTAAAAAAAAAAAATCCATGAAAAAAATTAAAATTAAAAAACTTTTTTTTTTTTAAAGCAAGAAAGGAAGGTGAGGTGTTGGCTCTCCATATGCCTCCAGTAGCACCAAAGCCAGGGAAATCCCTCCAGGGGCCTCACCCCTGTAGGGAGGAGCCCAGGGACAGATCAAGGGTGAGACAAGGGGGGCTGGGTATCAGAAACAGTGATGAAAAATCAGGAGCCACCACTATGTGACCTGTCGGTATCTGAGTAGTGAGGTTGAGCAGCGGCTACCCAGGAGCATTCTAACCTGCTAGAACGGACCCGAAGCAGTTGTAACCTCCCTAGTTTTAGTCCCACTGCCACCTCGGCCTATAATTTGAGGGCTATTCCCCCATGCCAGCACCTTAAGAACAGCTTCTAGAGTGTAACAACTCAGCTAAAGGACACGAAGAGAAAATGTAACTTCCTCAAATGGGAAGCCATCTGGCTTTCCTCAGCAGTGGAAAACTCATCAACTGGAATTGAATATCACAAGGCTGCAGCCAGCAGAAGGAACGGTCAACCTCTTTAGGAGACGTGCTGAGCACCCATGAACCCGCAGAAGGGCTCATTCCTCCAGCCCCCCAAGCATGGCATTTTGAGTGCCGTGAGCCAACATAGGACAACATAAAAGCAATGCAGGAATCAAGGTGCACTGTGAAATTTCATCAGTCTCTGGGCAATGTAAAATAAGGACCGCAAACAAGAGCATCAGATCATTTGGGAGGGATGGTCTGGCTCATCAAGTACAAAGTAGCTACTCAGGTTCACACAAAGTGAAAGTCAGGGACACTTACTTTTTCTAAGTAAGAACCTATCATCACTTGGCTCTGATTAGGAGCTATTGTATCCCTCAAACTTCATCTTTCAAAAGCATTTTTGCTGCCAAAACAGCTCTTAGTATGTGCACTTGGGTGTTCATAAATTGCCACGTGATATATTTTTCAATAAATTAAGTCCCTCTTATCTTTCCTCAACTGGCCAATGACTCCTCACCTATTAGTAGGTTCCCCCTACCCTTGCTGTTCTCTCAATCTTGCAGATTTCTCTGTGTAATCTGATACAATTCATTGTATCATGTTGCATTCATTCTAATACAGGTTCTACAGGGTTCTAGGACTATGACAGGTAAGATACACTCCCATGCTCAGTGCAGAGCCCCGCGCTGGGTTGCCCAGGGCCAGGGGGACCCTGGTTCCCTTATACTCCTGAGGACTCAACATGGGCAGTGTGGGTCCTCTGAGCCTCACCTCACCCCCGTGCAAAAGGCAGAGAAGAGAACATCCCTCACAAGCCAACTCAAGGGCTGCAGAAGCATAAAGCCGGGGCAAACATGCCAGTAACAAATACCAACTTTCTTCTTAACATGTGTGATCTTCTGGCTCTGTAATTTAGCTTAAAATCTGTAATAGCAAGAAAGAAGACTCACAGGGAGCTTGGCTGTCTCAGTCGGTGGGGCATGCAACTGTTGACCTCAGGGTTGTAAGTTCAAGCCCCACCACGTGTGTAGAGATTACTTAAAAATAAAATCATTAAAACAAAAGAAAACAAGGACCCACAGCTTTCCTTTCAGGGCATTTTTGCCATTGGGAATTATAATATGTTTTAAAATAATGGTTTCAAATTAAGTACAGTTATTTCTGAGCAATGGAGTTTCAGATCTTTTCTTTACAACATCAAACACCATATAAATACTAAAGAGTTCCTGCTAGAAAGCTCAAACACCCATGAAATAAAGGGAGTATTTTAATGAACCCCTAAGTCGACATCCCTCTGATTCCATGGTTCCCAACTCACGGGCAGTCATTTCACCCAGAGCCTCTGCCCTCTCTGTGCTAATCATCCTCCCTGGCCATTCATTTGAGGCAAATTCCAAATACCATAGCATTCCATCCTCACAGTTTTATAAAACTGGTATTTTTCATGAGAAAATGAATAAAGTTGTCACTTCAAAAAAAATTATCAAGTTAAGCTTATCCAAGTTGCAGTCATCCCGTTCCCTGCTGCACACAGCAAGACAGATGACCTAACAGGGACTCAGCAGGCCTAAGGTAGGATTCCTGGCAGCGGAGGAGCTGGCTGGCTGAGTGTGGGCCCAACAGCCCACATCACACACATCCCCGCCCCGCCCCGCCCCCGGCTCTCCTCCGGAGGAGGAAACTCAGGATGTGAGGTCTCTGAGGCTCCAGGTCATCTGCTGGGGCATCACTAGGACTTTTGACTTTTGTAATGACTCTGTCATTTCCAGCAATGGCTTCACTAACCAGAGTAACTTAGCCTCTATTTGCTCTTTGTGAAAAAGAACAAATACATATTCTAGTATCGAAGTCTTCTCTAGAAGCAAGTTTCTTCAATAGGATGCTTATATTTAAAGAACAAAAAAAGAATGGGGCACCTGGGCAGCTCAGTGGGTTAAATAAAGCCTCTGCCTTTGGCTTGGGTCTGATCTCAGGGTCCTGGGATCAAGCCCCACATCGGGCTCTCTGCTCAGCAGGGAGCCTGCTTCCTCCTCCTCTCTCTCTGTCTCTGCCTGCCTCTCTGCCTACTTGTGATCTGTCAAAAAAAATCTTTAAAAAATAAATAAATAAAATAATAAAAAACAAAAACAAACAAAAAACCAAAGACCTTTCCAATCTATTTCTTCCTCAATCTCCTGAAATTTAAAAAAAGTATGTACATATATGCAGAGTAGAATCCTGCTGGAGTCTCTTGTCTCTATCCTTATGGAATCAGTAAAAGCAATTTTCCTGCTTCCTCCCTGCCCTGCGATGAGATGACCAGTCTCCCCACAGAACTGAGATGTTAAAAAACACTAATGCAGGTGGCCAGAGGCCTTTGGGGAAGGAGGACTCCCTAGAGGGTACACTGTGGTACCCTCTAAGGTAACTGAAATCATTAAAAAAATTATTTTGGATCAACTCATAATTCAAATACAAACTACTCAGGGCATTGTGTAAGCCGCGTAGCTTACAGTGGACTTTGATTCTCCGGATCTGTATTACCCCACATGAGGCTAGCCACAGAGCTGGGGAGCACTGAACGTGCACATTCTCTGTACCAACGTGTGCAGGGACAGGAAGTCCAGAGAGCTGGAAGACTTACAAAGTCTTATGAAGACTTTACTCCTTACAAAGAATAAAACACTTCATTAATAATTTTTATGTCATTTGAAATATGAACATTTTGATGTACTGGGTTAATCAAAATAATCAAATTAATAATTAAATAAATAAAATTTATTTAATTTCACCTTTTTAAAATGTGGCTATTAGAAAATCTAAAATTTGGGAGTCCCTGGGAGGCTCAGTGGGTTAAACGTCTGCCTTCGGTTCAGGTCATGATTTCAGGGTCCTGGAATCGAGCCCCGCATCGGGCTCCCTGCTCAGCGGGAGGCCTGCTTCTCCCTCTCCCTCTGCTGCTCCCCCTACTTGTGCTCATTCTCTCTCTCTCTCTCTTCTAATTCCTTTTCATAACGGCATAAATATGTTTCAGGTTAACCCAGCCTCACTAGTGTTATTTGAACATCATCCCAAAGCTAAAGTTAATTCACTTGGACTTGTTTTTAATTATCTTGTATACTCCCCCTAATGATTCCTGACAATTCCCATTAAGACTTGAATATTTAAGTGTTCCAGTAAGACCATTACAGCTACCCTGAGCATAAAATACCACGTAATCATCAGATAGACCCCTTCAGAATGAGAATCAAAACATTTAAATGCCATGCTATTTAAAAAGCAATTCCCAGTCCATATTTTTAATCTCACAATCAGAATATGATAACATTTCTTCTAACTATCATGACCTTGGGTATTAGAATTACACTCTATGCAGCTGAGAAAATATACAGACCCATATTTCTACTCTAAGACAAGGGAAGGCTGGGCATTCAACATAAACCAGGAGGAGAGCCACTCACCGGTTTCCAGTGAATGAAAGCATGAACATCTGATTTAACCAAATACTGAACACTGATTTTTAAGTTTTATTTATTTTAAAGAGAGAGAGTGTGCACAAGTGAGCAGGAGGGGCAGAGGGAGAGGAAGAGAGAATCCAAAACAGACTCCACACTAAATGTTCAACCCAACGTGGGGCTCAATCCCAGGACCCCGAGATCACAACCTGAGCGGAAACCAAGAACTGACCACTTAACTAACTGAGCTACCTAGGTGCTCCTGAGTTTTGTTTTGTTTTAAAGGGAAGTCAGACACCATGCCTGACCTCTTGAAGGTCAGTCGACTTTAGGGTGCTTCCCCGTTATGTTTTCCTAATCATCAGCAGGGATCAGAGTAAGTTGGGTCTTTTCTGTTTTTCCCATGACTCCAAGGAAATAGAGGAACTAAGTAAAACCTCCATTATCTAGCCCAACGGCACTCAAATGGTGGTCTGCCTACCACCCGTGTGTGACTGGTGTGCAGGAAGTACAGAAACGGAGAGTAAACATGTGGAAGCTATTATAGCAATTCAACAATTTACACTGGCTAAATGTGATTTTAAAATGCTTATATTTTGCATTTTTTTCAAATATTTTATTTTTATTGCATTTTACGGAAGTAAGTCAGCCCAAAACAAATTATAAATTGAATAACTGACCCTTCATTTCAGAAACACTAAACCCAACTCACCAGAATCTCCAATTTTCTGGTCACCTCAGTCTACACGGTTAAGATCTGGGGGCAGAAGGAAGCACAGGCAGAAAGGGAGCTGGGACTCTGTTTTTAGAGAAGAGAAACTACCACTCAGGAGAGGGTGAGTCCAACAGAACAACTTGTGAGACCTAGCTCAGATGAGGGTCTGTATCACAGTCCTATTTGCACATCTACAATGACAACGCCCTCCTTCTTCAGTTACAGAATGCCACGGATGAGAAGCCACATGGTGCTGCTATAATCCCATGGTGATGGGTCCCAGTTTCAGAAATACCCAATTATATACAAACTCAAGCTCATACGGGGAATGATTACACCTCAATGAAGCACAAATGTCAAGTGTTTTTTCCCCACGGGTGGAAATTCAAGTGTTTTTTAAAAGCCAAGTGGAGATTAAAAGCTAAGAACTCGTAGGCAAGGAGCTGATCCCTAAGCACCAAGCGAGTACAGAGTGTTCTGATCAACGGGAGAATGGACAGCAGCCCTGAAGAAGGCACAATGGAGCCAGGAAGACAGATGGTTCCCGAAGCTATCAGGACATCCAGCAGCCGAAGTGTGGAATGACTCTCAGACTAGCAGACACTTCAGTTACATTTGGTCTCTGCACTCGCTCCTTAGCCCTGGCTCAGCCAATGGAGGGGCTCCTAGCAAGGCTGCGTCCCTCTGGCAGCTGGGACCCAAGGCTGAGGACCCGAGCAGAGAGCCAGGCAACTCTGCTCCCTCCCCAGGGCCAGCAGCCATCTAGGAGCCTGTGCAGCCACTTCCCCTCCAAGCCTCAGTGTCCTCATCTGTACAGAGAGTTAATAAGCAATACCCCTAGGGGTGAAGGGAGAGTTGGTTTTGTTGTTCAAAGATTCAGGAATTCCAGAAAGCTGTAGACTGAAGAAAAGAAGCCACAGCCCAGAAGAGGAGGGGGATTCCTGGGGCAAGGGAACCTTATGAGAGATGGGAAGGGGGAAGACACTTCCAACCCGGAGCACTTTCCCAAGCCTGGACATTGGCCGTGACAGAGGAGGGAAGCCTGACATGTGGCACCTCGGGGACCTGTGTTTTCCATGAGAGATGGGAGGAGCATGTGCTCTGTAAAGGGGGTACTGAGGAGGGGGTAGTGTAAAGGGACTTAAACCAAGGTGCATACTGCCCAGAAGGACCCAGGCATGCACGGACCAGAGGCCCCTAAAAGGACACCCCATGGGAAGAGGGGGTGGTCATAATATGTACGTCCCTGATGGGTCCCCAGAGGTGGGCATGAGGCCTTTGTTCACCAGGGCTCAGGGCAAGGGCGTCAGGGAGCTCGAGTCCCGCAGAAAAGACCTACTGGAAGGTGGAAGTGAAAGCGGGGAGCCTTAACCGCGTGGGAGTTCCAATACGGAGGTTTCAGTGAGGTCAAAGAGCAAGCAAAGGACATGCGCGTATGGTGCCATCAGGGCGAGCAGACAATGTCAAGGGGCACAATTTCTGGGCAAACCACACCTCACTCAGGGTGGGGCTGTGACAACTGGAAGGTAAGGTGGTAACAGAGGGCCAGTCAGGAGTCCGTTCCGGAGCTGGGATGTTCACGGGTTCATGGGCAGGGGCGCTGCAGCCTGGACGTGGGGAGACATATGGGCTCAGCTGGAGGATTCTATCCCATGGGCATGATCTTGCCCTTGAGTACTTGCACAAAACTCTGCTGTCCCAGAGAGCACAGCGGTTCAGCACCGAGGCTTGGAGCTCTGTGCATCCACACAGCGGCGCCCAGCGTTGCCCCTCAGAGCATGAAGCTTTCCAGCACTCTAGAAGGAGGCATCAAAGACGGACACCCCACCCCACCCCTGGCTTAACTGGCCTGACACCCTTCCCCAGGGAAGCCTTGTGAACCTGAGCCAAAGGGCTGGTGTGCACTTGTGGGCCGTGTAAGCAAGAGTAGAAAAATGGCTGATGTGCGGTGGAATCTTGTACAGAATAAATAACGGCTTTGAGGGAAAAAAGAGAGAGTGAGAGAGACTGGGGAGGGCCCAGAGCAGCTTCCTGAAGAAGCCAGAGCTGGCCAGAGAGACGCCCACAGCTGAGGAGCAGCCACCAGGCCAGGACAGAAAGGCACAGAAGGAGTGGACAGACAGAAGGAGTGGTCGGGAGGGCAGCTGTGTGGTGGCAGCAGGGAGTCAGGTGGCCCACAGGGCAGGAAAGGATCGGGCCAGGAAAGGCGGCTGGAACAAAAGTACTGGGAAGCAGCTTTTGGGCACAGTTTGGTCACTGACAGAACACACAGTGAGCAGACACTACTTCTCATGTATTTGGAGACCTCTGGCTTGTACCACATATTCTGGCGTGAAAAGTCTGGCAGAGAGGTGGGTAAAAAGGTTTCATTTAGGAGGGGGTGCTGTCAGCAGCCCACCTAAGGGCACATATGTGGGGAGAAGCCTCCAGACAACAGAAAGCCCCTGCCAACTGAGTATTTCTTTTTTTTAAGATTTTATTTATTTGACAGAGAGAGATCACAAGCAGGCAGAGAGAGAGGGAGAAGCAGGCTCCCCACTGAGCAGAGAGCCCGATATGGGACTTGATCCCAGGACCCCGAGATCATGACCCAAGCTGAAGGCAGAGGCTTAACCCACTGAGCCACCCAGGTGCCCCCTGAGTATTTCTTTTGAGACAAAGGCTGTACATCGTGTCAAGCCCAAGAACCCAGAAGGAGGAACCTAACTTACAGAACTAGAAGGAAAAGAAGTACCTGTTATGTTCCTACCAAGTGCCAGGCAAGAGCTACAGCATCCCCACACCTCAAAGCATGGGACACAAAGAGAATGAAGGGCAGCCCAGTCCCTGTCCTGCCCTGGGATGTTGTGATTCAAAAAAGAGGGGAAAAAGTAAGAGACCCGAGCAACTTTTCCACCAAACAGAAGAGACATTTACTATTAATGAATTTTTGGTTTAAAACTGGTTCGTGTATTTTTCTTAAAGATTTTATTTATTTTTTTTGACAGAGAGACACAGCGACAGAGGGAACACAAGCAGGGGGAGTGGGAGAGGGAGAAGCAGGCTTCCTGCTGAGTAGGAAGCCCGATGCGGGGCTTGATCCCAGGACCCCAGGATCATGACCTGAGCCAAAGACAGACACTTAATGACTGAGCCACCCAGGCGCCCCTGGTTCATGCATTTTTAGGGGTAATAATTATTCTTCCAAAAAGAACCTCCACTTTTAGAGTTGCATACAGAAACACATACACATGTACACACACAGTCGAAATGCTAGGTGGAGGGTTTACTTCAAAACAACTGAGAGGAGCAGGACGGATTACAGACAAAGCCAAATCGATCATGTGTTAACCACGGGAGCTGGGTGACAGGTACCTGGAGGCTCACACTGCTCTTCTTACTTCTGCGGGTGTCCGCCCTTTCCAATTAAAAAAACAAATTGAAGGCGACACAGGAAGGTATAGTACATTGTGTTTCACCTAATTGTGTTAGAACAATGACATTTCTGCAACAAACTCTGGAAGTGTGAAGGAAGGTGCTTTGGGCTTTAAAGGCAGTTTCTGCAACAGTTCCATTGGGAAGGAGCAGTTCGAGTTTTCTAAAGAAGCAAGACTTGGTGGTGTGCATACATGCAATCACGCCTGAGAAGGTCCAGGGGACTACACCTGCTCCAATAGTGTGTCACCCTGACATCAAAATTTGGCACTTTCCCCTCTGATGACATGAAGTAAGGCTGACTGACTCACAGGCATGAGGGGCAAGAGACTCTTGTCACGCTTTGTTGCCCAGTTGAGGAATCAAGCAATGCCAAGGTGAAGTGTCAGGCCCATCTCTGGAGCACTATCACTGTGACTGGCATCCCCATTTTAAAACCACAAGAAAGATGGCAAAAATCCAGGGGGAAGAAAAATAGGTAATACCTGCTCTAAAAGTTAATAGCCCATAATGGTGATTTGATAATCACCAACAGCCCTCAATTAGTAACAGTCAACCGACCCAGCCACCACCCCTCCCTACAGACACACACCCTTCCATCACCAAACTCAAAACATCTTACGCTACCATTTCCAGAAGAATGGTCTTAAGCCAGTGGTTCTCAGCCATGGGCAACCGGCCCTCGGGAAATGCTGGCATTGTTTGGGAAAAGTGTTTGGTTGTCACAATGGCTGGCATCTGATGGTTAGAGACCAAGGCCATTGTTCAATATGCTGCAACATGCAGAAGAGTCCGACAGGACAAAAAATGATCTCAACCAAAAAAAGGTCAGTAAGCTCAAGTTGAGAAGTCCTGGCTTAAGCAAGTAGAATTAAGTGTTAAAGGAATTTCCAAACTGGTTCAGAGAGGCAGGGAGGGGGAGAAAGAGACAGGGAGACAAAGAGAGATAAGGAAAGAAAAAGATAATCTTTTACAAATCTTTTATATATTTCTATCAGTATTCTTTAACCAGACGTGATATTTGATGCCACATTCTCTAGTGTAACTCTCTTTTGTCCACTAACACGAGGAGCCAAACACTTGAGAGGCTACAATTGCCAAGACCAATATTTGCTTTTTTCCAACGGCCATGTTTACCCAAGATTATTCTGCTCTTGGTGAACCAGAAACCAACTGGCTGTTGACACACTTGGAAGAGGGCCAAGGAATAGTCTGGCACCCTTCCCCATGGGAGGCGAAGGAGAAGTGTGGTCCAAGAAGATCTGTAAAAACCACCTAAGGTTTTGGATGGAAACCACTTTGAAATCACTTTGCAAATAAGCTCCTATCAACAGGGGAGTCCTGTTAACATTTTCAATAGCACTGAAGTCTTGAGAAGAGTAAAGAAAAGGGGGAAACCACAGGAAGAAGGAAGTTCGGGAAGAAGGAAGAAAGAGAACAATTAATCCCCAGAGAATTTAACAGAGCTTGGACTTGAAGAAAGCAGAAAGGAAAAGCCACTCACACGTGATTCCTGTTCCATCAAGTGTAGCTCTAAAGCCAGGAGGGATGCTCTTTTGTTAGCTCTGAAATATAACTCACAGCTGACCCTCACAATGATCAATAATAGCTTCTTATTTGAACTCTACTGTTTGCATTCACCTGTGTGGTGTGTTTACATAAGGAATTCGGGCAACAGAAATTCAGCTGCACCTAACCTCACACTCACCAGATTTCTCATGTGCCACAGGGTTCTGTAGTTGACAGCCACTGCCCTTGACCACAAAAAATGAACTACAGCTGCAGAACTATCGTGAATTTCACCTGCTTATATAAGCAGCAAGGATTTCTGGCTTAAGACTGTGCCAACCTTGCCTAGGAATTCTAGATGCTACCCCATCGGTTAAGTGTGGGCACTACAGTGTGCCCGAGATGGCAATCTTAATGTCCTAGCAATCCTGGGTGCCAAATGCTTGGGCTTATGTTCCTGCCTCTAGAGGAAACTTTCTCAATCTTTTGGCCTCTCCTAGAAAGGAGTTGAGGCTTTAGACCCAGAAAGGTCAGGCCAGAGATGCCCAGCCCCAAGTGTCCATGACTTTGGGGTACAGAGGACAATGATACAGCAGACTCTTTGGCCCTCCCGTAAGGACAGAGACCCAAGCTGTAGCCTGTAATGGTTCAATAGTGGCCTCTGAAAAAGATATGGCCATGCCATGATCCCTGAAGCCTGTGACTGTGACCACATTTGGGGAAAGTTCTAGATTTACATATTGGTATTGAGAAGTGATCATCCTAGATTACACGAGTAGGTCCTAAATCCGATGGGAAGTGCCCTCGTGAAGGCCAGAAGAGAACACAAGGAGAAGGGGAGCCCATGTGAATCTCCTCCCCAGGAGTTTTATCAAAGCAGGAATATTGACACATTCAAGAAAGGAGACTAGAAGTCAACACCACCCCCAGACTCTGACTCAAAAAACTCAGCGATCCTTCAAAGAGTCCGTTCATCTTTCCTAAAAATCCCGTATTCTTCCCCAAGAGGCCTACATCCTCCTCCCTTTGCCTATTTACCACGTTTAGGCCTGAATTCTCAACCACCTCTCCCAATTACTCATTTTTACCCTATGTGTATCTCTCCCAAGTCCATGAGGTATACAGGTCAACAAACTGGTTTTCCTCTTTTTAGTCTTTTATTATAAGGGGTCTCAGCTAACAACTCACAAAGGCAAAGGAAAGAGTCCCCCCCCCCACCCCCCGACTCACCTAAGTCACCCAGCTTGGGGTAATGTGTTATGGCAGCTGTAGGAAACTACCGCCTGGTCTAATTCCAGGCTTGTCCAACCCCAGCATCTCAGAACGGCCCAGTCTAGGACACCTAGGACAAGGACATCCTCCTTCCCACGGTCCCTAAAGAGCCGAGTGAAATGGACTTGAGGACAGGTGTTCAGCCTGGAGGGTCAAGGGTCTTTTCCAGAGAACTAGCTCTGGAGCATGGTACAGAGAGAGTGTTTGTGTCTGGCATGGAGCAGAACCCCACCCGAAGAAACAACGCTTCCACAGGGGTCTGTGAGAACCATCCCAACACCTCGGGGGCCCTCTGATAAGAGACTGTCATCATGAACCACCTCTGCTGCCGATTACTAAGGATCTCCCAAGGGCTGCACACTAGATGCTTTCAACAACATTAAAAGAGAACTACTTAGAGTTTTGATTTCGTTCTTCTCTGCATTTTCTTTAAATTGTCCCCTCTTTACATATATAGGCCTGAAAACACTTGCTTAATGTAGCACCTAAGAAGAAAAAGGCTTGGTTGGCTTGACTCCTGAGGAAACTGAGGCACAGAGTGGCTTGGGTAGTCTCCCCCAAGTCACCTGGCCAGTCAGTGGAAGAACCAATACCGCAACTGCAAGCCAACTCTGCGGCCTCCCTACACCCTGTGAAGTCTGTCCCTTCCCCTTCCAACACCCAGCCCTACCAGGCCTGCCCCAGCTCTGTCCTCCTACAGCAAGAGCTCCATTCCTTGCCTCAGCCTTCGGCACCACCAGACCTCTTTCTCTGGGCCCCAATCCCTTACAAAGTTTAATTCGACAGTAATTAGGTATATAAAAATGTTCATGTCCCCCATCAAGGGCTCAGAGAACTCAATTCAACAGACAACAGTGACACTGAACAGTTTACATCGTAAGAACTACAGAGGACAAGAGGAAATTCCAGAGCTCTTAAACCAAACCGTCCTCTTCAGCTACAAACCAGCTCAGAGGCTTGTCAGAGTTTATGATCCCCTATAAAGGCTCACAGTATTCAAGCAAGATCCTGCCACTCTTTGTCAGAAATATCACCACCCCAGGGGAGGCATTCTCTGTTAACCACTCCAACCTCTTTCAGCCCAAATCCACCCACCCCCGCTCCCAAACAGTTTCCACTGAATCTCTAAGACTCAAAGGTTTACAGCTTTCCCCCTAGGTGCTACCTCTAAGGGAAATACTTTGACAATGTGTTTCAGACATCGTTACAATGCCAAGTCCCTGAAATCAGCAGTAACAGCAAGGTAGGGAGATCCATTCTCACAGACTAATCTTAGATGCAGAAGTGCTTCCAAATATAAAGATGCTCAACATTCATTCTTTATGCTAGGAAGAACTTGACCACAACTTTATGATCCAAAGAAGATGCGAAGTTAAAGCTGTTGTATTTTCTCAACTGGGTATGACACGGCCAGAAACATACTGTTTATGAGAACCTGAGAAACTGCTTGCTCCATAAGAAGTGGAGAAAACAAAAGCAAAATTGTCCTTATAGCATGACCCCAACTGTGTCAACCCAAGAAATAAACAAACCGACCAATCCCATCAGGGAAAACAAGACAGGAAGTCAGTCAAAACACAGTTTTCTCTGGAGTGGAGTGGAGCCAAGGGTTTTTCCTTCTCTTTTACCTTTTAATATTTTTCGTGCGTTTTCTAAAATGAACATGCATCGCATTTAGAGTTGAGAAAAAATGAGCTTCACGTAAAACCAACCAACTCCTATAGTGGCTGAGTCCTCCGGAGTGACTAGCACAGGGCTCCTGGCTAATGGGCACTGTCCTCCCTCCTCAGCCTCCAGGGCCGCTTCCCTTTTCCCCGTGCACTCCCCTTCTGGCACCTTTCCTTCCTTCATGTTCCCAGGATCTGCCTCACACCTTCCCCCTCAGTGCTTCTACACATGCAGGTGTGTGTGCTTCCCGCCTCCTCTCCCACACTGGGAAGGAGGTTCCAACAGGGCATGGGATTTCATCTTTCCATGAGTCACTCCAGTAAACCCGGTGCCTAACAAAGTCTCTGGCAGATCCTAGGGTTCCATCAGTGTTTGCCGAAGGGATGAACAGAGAAGCCTTGTACATCTCATTACCTGTAGCCTCCTTGCTAACCTGGCAGCCTGCCCCTCCTGCTCTCTTACACCTTA
Source organism: Mustela putorius furo (assembly GCF_011764305.1). Classification (NCBI taxonomy): domain Eukaryota; kingdom Metazoa; phylum Chordata; class Mammalia; order Carnivora; family Mustelidae; genus Mustela; species Mustela putorius. The sequence continues at coordinate 6,389,153 of NW_025422045.1, read as the reverse complement.
CCAGGGGTCATCCGTTCCCACCTGTTTTCAAGGAACGCACGCCTGGCCTCATAAAACATTTGGCATCTCTACTTGTTTCCTTGCCATCTTAACAGCAACAGCCACACCAGGTCAGCAATGATCACTGACACCTGAGAGCGTGTACATGTCCTCTCCCCTCCCCTCACCATATCCTGGAGAAGGGGCTCTGGTCATCACTCTCCTTTCACAAAGGGAACTGGGGCTTAAGCAGGTCAAGGAGCGCCCTCACTTACAGGCAGGAAAGAATAAGGGCTGGCTGACTCCAAAGCCCGGGACTGGACGAGACTCTGCTGGGGCCAAGAGCCAGTTTGTCTGGTCTCTGCCGCGGATGTTAAGCTTCTTGTGGGCAGAAGAACACACGCTGCTCTTCTGTGAAGGTGGCCATGACTGCCCCACACAGCGCACATTCCGATTCTTGCAGATTTGAGCTGCAGAGCGGTTTTAGTGTGCACTGATCCTTTATGTGGGCTAACCCTCCCATATTCAACGTTTAAATGGTCTGCCTAGCAAAACGAGGGTCATCCAAACAAGTTTCAATTCATTCAGATTAACATGGCTATGCAAGGAATTTAAGGGTCCAACTGTTGCCAGACAGTGCCCCCCACCAAGCAAGTGATCAGAGGCACTTCATTAAGTTGTATGTTAATTGTTGCTCTTAAATATCCATTAGCACAGATCCCCTAAAAACCGGCTATTGGGCAATGATGTCACAGATCGTGTTTCAAAAAGCTCTTTTAGGGACATCATCAGTCATCCAGCACAATTTATTATGTAAATGCTTTCCTATTTTCAAATTTTCCCTAGAATTCTCTAAATGAGGTAACTTTCCACTATTCGAAACTCATGAAATCTTTTCTATACCCAATGAGTATTGTTAACGCTCCTCAAATTAGTTAGGAACTTGGCTCACCCTGCCAAGTCAGTGGAAAGTTTGGAAAGCCCTGAGTGTTAGCAAGGCAGACCCACAGGGTCTCAGCACTCCCTAACAGCTAGTGTGGGGCTGTGGCTCCTCAATCCCTAACAAGTGGACACACAGGCATTAGCACACACCCCCCACCACCTCTCTCCCCTCCTAGGGCTATTTGCAGAGGCAACAAAGGGAGCAGGTATTAGCCAGTGGGAGGCAAGCTGCATTTTACATAGCACAATAAAACTAATGTGCTCCGGAGAAACAACCCAGAAGCAGGATCTGTGATAAAATCTGCAAGGGATAAAAGTGCAGGAGGGTCTAACCTACAGTGCCAACAGAAATTCCTTTTCCAGGTCGAAAATGTTGGTCATTTCTAGATGGAAACGAGCATCACCACCACCACAGGAACAGGCCCACTTGGACCTGCCCAGGGAGGATTCTGAGGGCCCCTCCTGTTCCCTGTGAGACCAGCCTCCCAAACCCATGTGGAAACTAGAAACCTGGGCTGGCTGACCCACCAAATGTTTCTCATCAAGTTTACAGGGGTGCATCCTATACGGGGAAGAGCCCAGACAAGGCCTCTAAAGGACCAAGTCTGTCCCCAACTTGCCTCATACAAGACGCGTGGCTACAGTGTTTGAGCCTCTTAGTCTCCCTCCCTCACGGGTAAACTAGGACTCGCACTGCTTAAAGCTCCAACCCTAGACGATGTCAGGACATGTGCAATAATTTCAGAAGTTGAAACACTGCCACTGAGGAGATGCACCCTGTTGTTGGGGTTTTTTTTTCTGTTTTTATTGTTTTTTGTTGTTTTTAATTAAAAGTTGCCTAGGGATTCATTTAATGGCCCACCAAGTAGAAATGACGTGTGTGGCCCAAGCTAGGCACTGGGAAATATGGAAAGAAATAAGGCCAGGGCTTCGCTGTGGAATGAGTGCCCCAGTGATGGGAGAGGGGAGACCTACCAACAAATGAGGTCAATAAAATGGGATGCACACTGGGGTGTTCATCCAAAGTGTTCCACCAGGGGGGTTCTAGTTGTGATATCTCTGGGGTACACACATCCTCACGGAACCACAGAAGGGTTCCCAAGGGAGCAGGTAGGCTGGACAGACTCTGAAAGGCTGACAGAAACCACGGCTAAGGCACAGCAAGGGGGGACAAGGGCCAATGGGCCTAATGTGGGAGGGGTGGTGAGAAGGAGCAGTCAGAGGGACACACGGGCCAGGCACCACACCTCTGTTAAATGCATTCCATCTTCACTGACCTGCTGTGGCTCTAAGAAATCCCAAATTAAAGAGGAGGGTCACAACCTAGACACAGAGTCAGGCCAATCTCAGCCTCGCCCTGCCGTCTCATGACTCTGCCGCCAGCATCCAGCTAATCAGATAAGACAGCAAGACATAGGGGTAAGACGAACCAAAATGGTTTAGAGAAAAACAATCTTAGATCCCAAGCCGACAAGCCTGTAATATTACAGCAACATATTTACCTGATATGGGCCATAAATTGGCTCCAGATTTAAAAACAAAAAACAAAAAACCTCAAACATACGTGCTAAGAGAAAATAGCTTCAAACCATTCTGATACCTGGCACCTACTATATGCCAGGTATCAACAACTTGAATGAAGATGAACCCAAGACAGCCCTTGGTCTCCAGGAAGTGGTGATTTAAGAAGAAGTACTAAAACCTTCATCTGACAGTGGGTGGTAATGATGAGGGAGCATGAGGCTGGCTAAAGACAAAGCAAAAGCTGGCGCCTTGTACCCCCTCTCCATCCGCTTCCCCTCAGTCCTATGTGTAGCATCCCTCAGGCAGCCCTGACTGCCATGAACAATAAGCAAATAGTTAACTTGCAGAGCTCACAATCCTGCTAGACAGGAGTCTCCCTTGGCTTACAAATGTCCTAAATCTCATTAACAAAGACGATTGATAGCAGGATTGTGACATCCCACCAAAAAGTCTCCCAACTATCTTAATGTTTATGGCTGGTCTAAAGACAACATTGATCAAGTTGCAAGGGCAAGGGCAAGGCCTGGGTAGGCCTCTGACATCCTGGCACCTTGTAGGCCCTCTTTAGCATATGAAAACTCCGTTGAAACCTCCCTTCCCCTCACCTTCCCCCAACTGCAGGGTATATAACCTGCCACCCTTCACAACCCCGGGGCAGCAGCTCTACCTGGCCACGGGTCCTGTCCCCGTGCTTTAATAAACCACCATTTTTTACCAAAGATGTCTCAAGAATTCTTTCTTGGTCATCGGCTCCGGACCTCAGCCCACCGAACCTCACCTAGGTTCTAGAACTTCATCAGTAAGAACTAAAAAACTGGGGCGCCTGGGTGGCTCAGTGGGTTAGGCCGCTGCCTTTGGCTCAGGTCATGATCTCAGGGTCCTGGGATCAAGTCCCGAATCGGGCTCTCTGCTCAGCGGGGAGCCTGCTTCCTCCTCTCTCTCTGCCTGCCTCTCTGTCTACTTGTGATCTCTCTCTGTCGAATAAATAAATAAAATCTTAAAAAAAAAAAAAGAACTAAAAAACTAAAAAAGAAGAAGAAAAAATAGGTAAGCCAGGCTGCTCTGGGGCATGTAACAGACTGGGGGGCTCAGGACAGGAGGGATAAGCCAGGGGAGCTTTCTCAAGGGACAGAATGTTTGCTTCTGAAGATTGAGAAGCAAGAGTATAGGGGGGAAGGGCCACCAGTGAGATTAACAAAGACAGCATTCCTGAAGGAACTGGCACACGAGGGAACTCTCAAGCAGCTCACCAAGGCTGAGCCTGAGGGTCAGGAATATTCTAGAACATGAACAAGGAGTGGTGATCTGAAGACAGAGGAGCGCAGCAGGCCTCCAGACACAGTCACAGAAATCGATGTCCCCTTTTGCAAGCAAAGAGACTTTTTATTCCAACATTTTCCTCTATTCTGTCCGGATCAAGTGCCTGGCTCGTTAGTGCTTGGAAATGTTGGCCATTGTTATTAGATAATCAGAGTCTTGTATGCACTCTTTGTTCAGTAACGCAGGGAAAAAGAGGAGAATTTAGCCACCGGACTCCCTAAAGGGATTTAACATAAGGCAAACTCACCTGTAAAATGGTCCCATAGCAGAGACCCTAATGAAGGCATCCTAATTATTCCTCAGGAGGCTCTGGGCTCCTCTGGCAAAAGCATTAACTGCTGAGGAGGGCGCTGGAGGAAATGCAGACACACCCACCGAGGAGGGGCCTCTGTGGGGTGTGTTACATTCCTTGGAGAACTGGGCCCCCTGCTATAATTTGTATAATCAGACCAGAGATTGGACTGCAGAACTGTTTCCCATTTATTACAATATCACACTCCTGCCCAGGAAACCCCACCCAAGCTTTTGTTTGGAATTCTTTTCCTTGATTAGGTGTAAGTCCTATTATTCCCGCCATTCAAAAACAACACATGGGTCTGATGAACCACAGTGCGGGGCACAGGGACAAACAGTCCTGTGCGAGAATCGGGCTAGCTAGTTCTTTTCTTCTCTCGTTTTAGAGTGAGGACTTCTTTTTCATTTCCTGCTCTGGAGAAGAGTGGGAAGCAGGGACATTTTGTACAAATGGAAGAGCAAATTGTATTTCCTCTCTGGAACAAGCCATGCTAGTCCAGGGAAGCACTCCCAGGTTATGTCCACAGCCACGCACTGGGTCCTGGCCCTGGGGTCCGGGCTGCTGTCCCCACACTCAGCCACCAGGAAGGGGATAAGGAGGCCTCCAAGCTCCATCACTCCATCTTTGGAAATGCTGCTCTTGGTGGGGCTGCCCTGCACTTGGCCTCCCCACAGGAAGACAAAGCTGTGACTCTATCCGGCCTCTGTTACGCAATTCACCCGGCCTCCAAGTCCAAGGGCTGAGCAAGGGGGCCAGGGTCCCCCACCAGACCCCTGGGAAACACAATCCAGAAAGGTTCATTCATACAATGAAAGACAGGTTATAGGAAAATTTCATTTCAAAGCACTGAGATAAAAGTTGGGAAAAAGGATAAATCACTTCATTGTTTAGTAAGTGCTTGAGCCATGGAAGAGACCTGTTTTGGGTCTGTATAACCTGAAGGGGGCAGCTTGGGACTACCATGGGTCTCCTCTTGCCTCTACCAAAGCTGCGGGGGAGGGGGGGTGCGGAGGGGGGGTGGAGCTGGAGCTCTGACTCTAAGGAAGCATTTCAGTGGTCAGGCCAGGGACCTCGTGCTCTTGTGACTTCAGTTCAAAGGGGCCAGTTTTGGCCAATGGGATTTTCCCCAGTAACTCTAAGCCCAGTTGAACTCTAGCTGGGAGGCTGGAAGATGAGGAAGTCAGAAAACCTGGGTCTGGGTAGCCATAGAGGACAAACAGGCAATCACGACCTCACAAGTTCATCTGGCCATCAAGGGGATAAAGGACACCCCAAGACAGGAACTAGGAGCCCAAGAGAGCACTTTGATGGGCTCAGTCCAATTCCCATGAACCCCAGTGCTCTTCATTTCCCATCCTGGGAGATCTTCAAAACACACAGAAACCTTTCCTGTTTATCAAATTGGTGAATGGGTTTCTATCACCACCAAACATCCTTGCCTAAAACAAGCACTTGATCTAGGTCTGGTGCTGTGACAACAGTACTATCTCAGAGCTGGTACAGCAGATAAAAATCCTTAGTGTGTGACTGCAAACGATGGCAGCATGGCTGTTCACGATAGAATAGTGTCTCGCTGAACAATGGACAGCAAAGCTCACTTTGGACCAGATTTGCCAGGGGGAGCGCCTCAGAAGGCAAAGGACTACAATTTGAGGAGTAGGAAGGGTGTAGGTGAACAGTGAGGACATTACTAATCCCTCTGTGAAGCCAGGCTTCATCACCACAATTCCTCTGGGCTCAGTCCACATCCGCTGGCCTCAGTTCCTTAGACTGTAGCCCACGCAGAACTGGGAGAGGCTCTGCTGGCAAGCCGGACTGCTTTGATTTTTGGTGATCCTACTAAAATCCAGCAATCCCCAAAGGCGGCTACTTAGAGCTCTCTTATATAAGTCCCTGCACCCGGAAACACGAGAGCCAAGTCAGGCTGTTGTCAAAGCTGTGCCTCTGAGCTTCTCCTGGCCCACCTTGCGGCTCACATCGTTGGCAGAAGGGGGAGGGGACTGTCCATCCACAGCAGTCTGCATAGAATCAGGAGCTGATCTATGGGCTGAGCAAGGGGGCCAGGGTACATCCTGAACCCGTGTGGTGGATGTTCAGGGATGGGGGAGGGGGATGGGGGTGCGATGAAAAAGATACAACACAAGCAGGTCCTTAAGCAGCCTACCATTATCAGACACGGACACAAAGGACCCAATCACGTGCCTACACACCCTAACCACTACCAAGTCTATGTAAAAAAGAAATCCTTCCTACATCACATCGGCAAGGAAATCTTCCTTGAGAAATGCAACTCCAAACATAAAATGCCAGTAGTTAACATAGGCAAGATTGGTATTACTACACAAACATGGTTTTAATTACTCAAATGAATTATTCAATGATGGCTTTCAGATTTTCTTTTTCTTTTAAGCAGCGAAGTTTTGTCTTCTAATGTTACTTTACTCAGAAACCTGATAAGCAATGTAGATTCATGAAAGCAGAGCTGCTCTGGTTGAAATGGGGGAATGGGGGTCTCGGGGTCCTGTGGGCTCCCGAGGGGCCGCCACGGCACACACAGAGCTCCAGGAATCACAGTTGGAAAACCACTCTTTTAAATGTTAAGGACTTACAGCTTTCAGGCACACACGGCAATTTAAAATTTACCTAATAGAAGTATTTACAGTACAGTCTCCTAACAAGAAAAGGCTTGAGCTTACATTATGAGCCTGTGACTTTAATTCTGCCAGCCAACTTCTGGCAACACAGATAAGGACACCCCCACCCCCACCCAACCAGGAAAGTGCCAGAGCCCTGAGGCATCACATCTCACATCTTGTATGTTACTCTCTTCCCCCTTTTAACATTTGGTTCTTTACATCTGTAAGTTCTCTGCTCCCAATGTCCCTTTCCTTCTACCTACTAGGTAAGGGTTTTCTGAATTTCAACCCTATTCATGTGTTCACAGGGCACACCTAGAATGTGCCTCCATCTGCCTAAGGAAAACCGGACTGCCAGAGCCCATGACTCTACCCCAGTCTGGGTTACCACCACTGGCTCGATCACTGTACTCCACCCAGAGTCTCCTTCAGAAAAAATCAGGCCAACCGGTTCATTTACATCACTCTTGCTCAGAGTGTGCTCCTAGGATTCCTGCAGAGGTCCTGTGTTCTAGGGAGTCCTCAGATGCCCCAACATGCTCCTACACATCGTGAATTTCTTTGAGGAAAAACCAAGTAGAACCGTAAGAAATCATGAACACTTTTTCTGTGTGTGGCATATCCCCCATCATTGCCATGTTCTTTGGGAAACAACCAGTAACTTAAACATCTACCCTGGTTATTTTTGACACTTTCTTATAAATAGCAAATAGTTTCCTATACAGAAAAGCAAATCAGAAATGTATGGAAATGAACCAATAAATGGTGAATTTCAAGTCCCATTAAAATCAGGACAGTGACAAGGATGCCTGCTATTAACTATTTAAAACTTTACTTCAACCTCTAACCCAGAGAAATCAAAGAAAATGTTAAGAAAAGGCAGTAATTTTTATTTTTTATATATTTTATTTTTGTAAATGAAATGTCTATTTGCCTAGAATCTAAGTGGACTGGAGATAGTCAGAAAGAATAACTAGATGAAGAATGTCATTTAGAAAACAAAAAATTCCAAGGCTACCTGGCTGGCTCAGACCATAGAGCGTGTGGTTCTTGATCTCAGGGTTGTGAGTTAGAGGCCCATGTTGGCAGTAGAGATTACTTAAAAAATAAAATCTTAAAAACAAACAAAAAAAAATTCCAGTCATATCAACAAAGTATAAAAGGAAGGAGGGGTGGGGAAAGAGAAAATACCTAGAAATTAACTTACCCATATATATGTCGAATCAGTCTTACTTTCAGTTTTACTGAATAATACAGAAGATACAAGTAATGGCACTACCAGTGCCCACACAAGAAGACCCAATTTCGTATAATGGCAATTCTCCTTTCGTCACAGTTTTTAAAGTCAACACAATGCAACCCGCATTGCAACAGGATATTCTGTAGAGTTTATAAATCTGATTCTAAAGTTGAGCTGGAAGAGAGAAAGATTCAGCATGACTGAAAAATGTTTTGAAGAAAGAACAATGAAGGGAGACCTATCCTAACAAAGCTAAATAAATATACTGTAAAGTTACAGTAACTAAAAACTGTTACCACAGAAATAGATCATTTACTAGGGTAGACAGTATAGTAAGCAAACATATGAATATTTAGGATACAATCAATGTATCATTTAGAGTAAGTACTGAAGAGCAAACTATTATATATTTTTCCAGTATGGAAAGAGACAACTATTTGATACATTCTGGAAAAGTATATATGCACAAAAGTAAATATCCCCAAAAATGAAAACGAAGTTATCACTTTCCCTCTATGAGGCACAAAAACAAATGTTAGGTAGATAAGGGATATAAACGTAAGAACAAAACAAAACAACAAAAAGACAAAAAAAAAAAAAAAACTATTAAACCAGAAAATACGGAGAATACAATTTTATTTACAAAGCCCATAAGATAAAAGTTCACTGATGTAGGAACACCACAGTTAAAGCTTCTGTTCTATAAACACTAAGATAGGTGACAAAGACACTATTTACAAAGGACTTTTTGAGGAGGGAATTAAATTAGCTTCATTGCTTTTTACCCTAAAGCATCATATAATGTTTAAATTTGTCCTAACTAGTTAACCCAAATATGGTTAATGACCTTTTTAAGAGAACTTTACCCAAAAAAGGTTAATTTAATGGCACACTTCAACTCAGCCTTCCATAAATATTCAAATTAAAAATGAGTAAAGCCATAGAGTTTGCTTGCCATTTTTCAGGAATAAAAGTCTGAGGAATGTGGACAATTATCTGAAATATTTTACTTTAAACATTCTCCTTAGTGCCTCTCCCATAGATGTTCTGAAAGAGAAACTATGTACTTCAAAGGGCGTGCCTCTAGGTTTTTGATGATTATCTGAATGCCTGCAACAGTCAACAAAAAGTATCATCCCAAGGGTAAACTAAGAATCTCACAGGGAAGAGACCTTGTAATTTCCAAATGGGAAGGGTTTTTTGGTTTGGGGTTTTTTGTTTTGTTTTGTTTTTTAATAGGACGACATTTAAATTGTGATTTTTTTTCATAGCTAATGCTTTATAAAATAGTTTTTTTTTTTTTTTTTTTAATCCACCTTCTGCCCAACCCTTGAGTTTTTATCCACACTTACTCTAGTCTTGCTGGAGTGTGGAATCTGGGATTGAGGTGCAAAATTATCATGTAAGTGACACTCCCTTACTGGAAAACAATCCTATGGACTTTAATCTTCTAGGTTTAGCTCACTGTTAGGTTAAGAAACTGACACTCAGGCATAATACACACATTTTCCTTTCTTTCCAGAAAACAGTCCTTCCTGTCCATAATAAATTCATACTTCTTATTTTACCTTTTTCTAAGTAATTAACACATAATCCTAGCGATGCACAATTTCTCACCATCCTAGAAACAGAATATGTCTCTGATTTCAAAGGTCTGCAATTTTCCCAAGCTCTTCCATCCATCAAAGCTACTCAGGTTTTAGTTTTTCTTTTCCAGGAGCATTTTTACCGCATGTCTCTAAATCGTCCTAAGTGAAAACTATGGTTTTCTAATATAAGTAGGGTTTCAAACCACAATCAAAATTCCCTCTACTCTCTATTTTCAACAGCTGGCCCAAGAAGGTCTCTCTTCCCTACCCTGAGTCAAGGCAACCTCATCTGCAGAATCTCTTGTCCCTCCAACAAGTCCCTTTGTGCCTGACACACGGAGGATCAACAGCCATTCCGCCCATGTCCTCTTTTCTCCAGCCACGGTGAGGGCAAGGGTTCCAGACTCACTATCACGAATATGTTCTTCACACTGTAATCGTTCCAGGAACATCTGTTGTAGTATTTTATACTAAGCATCTTGACTGATCCTGGAAAATGTTTACTCATTTGCATCCATTTATTAACTACTTTTCTAGGAGGAAACACAATTCTTTGAAATCCTCTGCCAAGCCTCATGAGAGAAAATAAAATTTCAAGACAGATTCTGGGTTGTGTTCTGTCACTTAGGTTACGGGCAAAAACAAAAATTAGATTAGAAGAGATTTATCGCAAGCTAATAATCACTTAGCTCAAAAATCAAACAACAGCTATTGGGAAACAACATTTATGTTGTTTTTCCAGACAACTTAAGTATATTATAAATTATGAGAAAGCATTTTTGTGCCTGAATTACATAAAGTATCCAAAGCATAATGCAACCAGCATATAGAAAGCAAATAGTCCCTTCCATATTAAATTGTGGGTATATAAAGCATTTCTTTTCATGTGCGTTTTTTAAAAGACTTGAAATGACATACCAAATTTTTAACATTCTTGAGAAAAAAGGGGGAAGATAACAATGAAACTTTTACATTCTATTCTTGAACTATCTGTATGATTTGAGTTTTCACAAAATTTTGTCATTTTTTAAATACGACAAATGTAAAAATAATTCTGGCAAAGATGCACTGAAAAGGACATTCAATGGAAAAGTAAATTGCTTGTGGCACTATAAATTGATAGAACCCTTTCCCACAAGGTATGCCACAGCTGTAAAAATACTGATAACCACTGACTGAGCAGTTATTTATTCTCTAAGTTTTTGATAATGTGGCTGCATCATTCTTTACCAAAAAAGCAATCCAGCTTAATACATTCACCACATTGCATCTCTAAAATGTAGGCTTTGGCAATGTCAGTTAGCTACATACTAGTACATTCGATTCCTACCTGCAGTAGTTACATTCTTACAAAGTCACCACTAACCCTGAACTGGCAAAGACTGGACCTTTTCTCCATGGTCAAATACAGGGCTAGGTTCCTGGGAGCCATTTTCATCCAATGATCAATGCAATGCATAGCCTTGTTTTATGCATATTTCTGTTTGAAGACACCTAGAAAGATTTATCATTAACGCTGAACTCATGGCCAAGAGCACTCTAACTCATGCCTGAAAGGAAGCTTATCTAACACATGTATTTTCTCTGTAAAGCACATAACAACCTCCTCATCCTTATGAACACTAGACAGCACTACACTGTATTTGGGGGTCATTTTTAAAAGCAAAATCACCAATGAAAAGGCACAAAAATCTAAAAAATGTGGCATTCAATAGGCCATGGGAAGGACGTTTGTTTACAAGAGAGAGCTACAACAAGAAGTATCACCTTGTCTGACCTCAGCTGGGAACAGGTGCAGGACGCGACTGGAATGTTTTACCTCTTGGCACACGTGTGTGTCCAAGGCCGACTGTAAAAGCGCCTGGATTCATGATTTCAGGTTTACCCATCAATTTTAGCACGTAGACAAAATCTGCAAATATGCAATCTGTGTATATTGATCACTAACTATTTGGCTTTTTAATAGTTACAGAGGAATTCTCAAAAAAATCAATGAACAGCTTGAGTAAAGAGATACCCAGAAAGAGCTTCCTTGTCTGTTAACTTGGTGGGTCCCGACCAGCAGCGATTTTTGCCTTCGAGGGCACATTTAGCAGTATCTGCCAACAAATGTGGACCCTCACAACTGGCTCTAGTGGGTAGGGCCAGGGATGCCTCAGATCATCTAACAATGCACAAGACAGGCTCTAACCACAATCGTCTAGCCCAGAGTGTCAACAGCGCCAGTAGGGAGAAGTCCCGTGAGGACCTGCTGACAATATACATGTTTTTACATGTAACTTCCTTCACCTTCTCTCAAGGTACACTTTCATGCCTAAAACAAATCATTCAGGGTCAAGGATGGAGCTCAGACCCTGTTTCTTGGTGGCCTTTTAAGGTCAAATTTAACTAATGAATTTTTTTTTTAAGATTTTATTTATTTATTTGACAGAGATCACAAATAGGCAGAGAGACAGCAGAGAGGGTGGGCGGGGTGTGGGGGGGAAGCAGGCTCCCTGCTGAGCAGAGAGCTCTATGCAGGGCTCCAACCCAGGACCCTGGGATCATGACCCGAGCAGAAGGCAGAGGCTTTAACCCACTGAGCCACCCAGGCGCCCCTAACTAATGAATTCTTACTACATACAACGGAAGACACAAAGCACTTCTAAGTTGTACTGAAAAGTGGGACTTTCCAGTCATTCCCAAGGAGCTTAGAATGGTAACTGGGTTAATTCCAACAATAACGAAAAACATAGAGCCCATCTGAAATCTTGTTTCTGTTTTAACACCGAGTAAAAATCATCACTGCACGGGAAGTAAGCCATCTAGAAGTCCAGTGCCCAAGAGATGGAGAACCCAGCTCACTCCCAGCAGCTTTCACGGAAAGTCAGGAACCTGTGAGAAGGTAAATAAAGCTACCCTATGTGAGGAAGACTATTAGTAGATCTTACTAAGAGGCACCTGGGTGGCTCAGCTGGCTGAGCGTCCAACTCTTGCTTTCAGCTCAGGGTTGTGGCATCATTGAGCCCCTTGTCAGGCTCCCTGCTAAGTGGTTGAGATTCTCTCTCTTCTTCTCTCTTCCCCCTCCCCCAGCATGCTCATCTCTTTCTTCTCTTTCAAATAGGTCTTAAAAAAAAAAAAATACCATGTCTTACTAAGTCTTAATGATTCTGAGAAGAGACCCACCCTGACTATGTGGCCTGCAAACACCCTGACCTATAAAAATGCTGCATACCTCCCTCCACTGCCCCCCCAAATGTGGATTCGGTATTACACATTTATTCAGTCTTGAATCAGTCCTATTTTTAAATAATAAATCAAGCCATTTGTAGAGTGGCTTCCAAGGTTACTCAAGAGCATTACAAAATCATTGTGCTAACACAACAAGGATAAGTAATTCCCAATAGACAGACTAGCAGACTAAGAACTGCACTTAAAATTTGGAACCCGAATGCTCAGCGGCTTGAGGTTAGAGCCAAGTGATTATTTCACTAGTCTTTTATTCTGGAAAGATGTTTTAGCTCAATGGTGCAAAAACAAGCCCAAGATATTACTTCCTGCTCTAAAGTGGGTTTGCTGTCCGATGCCTACAACTTCCTCTAGGATCCTACTGAACACTCTCAGACCTTGAAATTCTCCCTCATCCTTCCGCAACTTCTCTGGCCACTCAGGCTTCTGCTCTTCCCCTTCAGCCTACATTTGCAGCCCTGCACCCCCCCACAATGCACTCTAGACCAGTGCACTCTTAAGACCACCAGGATCAGAACCACCCAAGAAGCTGGAAATGAAAATGGGATTCCCAGACCACTTTCCTGTCTGGCAGATTAGAATCTTGGATGGAGGAGTCAGGAGTCTGCATTCCCATTCTATCTCCTGGTTTGTCTGTTTTTGTTTTGTTATTCTTTAAAAAGAAAAAAAAAAAAAAAAAGATAGCCCTAACCACCAAATAACACCTATGACTCTCTGACAATAGGTCAGTGTATCTTTATCTATCCACGATCTCCTCTCTCTGTTCTGAACACTGCCTAACCCTAACTTCTAAACCCATTTTAAACATCCTACTTAAGCTAGGAAATGTCATCTGCTATACCTCCAGTGGAGAGAAATACCATTTCTCTAAACGTCCGTAGCATGCTATCTACCTAGGACATGCACCACATAAAATGAACATTGTAGATTTCCTGGCTTACCTAATCCGATGGGGAGCTCAAGGGTAGGGACTGTGTGCTACAGCTGGGTTCATCCCCAGTGACCAGCACAGCTCCTGGCACAGAGCAGGTACACTCACTTACTGAACACATGGATGGACGGATGGGCTGCCTCTGAATGGCACTCATGAACTTCATCAATTCCACCTAATTTTTGCTTAATGATTAATGTGAACGGGTAGACTCAAGTGAGTAACTTCCAGCACAGCAATCTGAAATGAGTGGAGTAGCTCTCACAGGGGGCCCTATAGGAGAGAGAGGTCCTTCTCCAGAGACATTTGAGCTTGGCACTCTGGAGAGTCTCAAATGAACGAGCCAGCTACTGAGCATACACAGTCCTAGTGAGGAGCAAACACAGATGATGGGGACAAGAAGGAAAACTGGCCACCAGATAAGTTCTCTGGGCATGAGCAGATTACAATAAAACATTCTTTTCCATCAAGAACCACGACAAATACTGGCATCAGCCCAAGAGGATCTACCTATAGAATCATGTCTAGATTCAACTGGACATCAGTGAGCCTAGAATTCAGAGCTGCCTATAATTTAAAGCTGTAATTGATTTTTTTTTTCATTGTCAACCTATCCTCCAGCCTCCTATTCCTCTCTACCTTTCTAGATTTTCCTTTGGAGAATCACTATACAGCAGCCACAGGACTTAGGTGTTGTTGGCCCAAAACTGAGCTCTAGAGGTTGATCCTTCTTGGCATAAACCGATCAGCACAACCTCATCTCTACGCTAATTGTGGGATGAGCAGAAACCCAAGCCTAAGCACAAAGCATTCCCCTGGCTGCCATGATGGTTAAGACTGGACCAGCCAGAGCAAAGCTCAAGTCCTTTATTGGTGCATGTGCTGCTGAAGTGAGGACTCAGGTCTTTTTTGGATTGTTATACATGTGAACAGAGAAGCATGTGGCCTTGGTTGCTGCTGGCAGCCATCTTATGAGCACACAGACACCTTCGGAGAGGGGAGCAGACCTTAAAGAACCAAGCCAGCAACCTGGAAAGAAGAGCCTTTTCTGTTATTGAGCCAATGCGTTCTCTCTTACGGTTTAAGCTAAGCTGGGTTTTCTGTTGTCAAAAGCAGCAGGATACATGCCCACTCCTACCTTTCAAACTCCTCTTTCCCTTTTCTCTCAGCACAAAAACCCACTGTTCCAAGAGTCTTGTACATTCCACAAACTTTCCCACCTTCACACGTATGTGTGTCATTACCCTGCCTAAAATGTTCCTCCCTTACACGGTGTTGTTCATATCCTGTGTGGACATGTAGACTCAGGCTGGAATCCTAATCTGTGAGGGCAGACACCCAGGCCCATAGCTTTCTTGTCTCCTCTGAGCTGCCACCTAGAGTACTTTCTCGATACTGGTTGTATCCACATTCTACCTTCTACTTTTAGTACCCTTTCACCAAGTTTTGCCCTGGAATGTAAGCTCTCCATACTACTGCAATCCCTTGTAAATGGCCCCTTGCCCAATATCTTGTGACTAGCAGAAAACCCAACAAATCCTCTTTAGGCAAATTCAAAATGTGATTTCAGCCTCTGATCACTGCCAGTCATACCCTCTTAATTCACACAGCAGTGTAGAGGATAGAAAGGAATTTCAGATGGAACATATTTCAACATTACACAGTTGGCCATGGTCCTGTCACATTTCACAACCAGACTGGCAGTAACAGCTGGATGAAGATCAGAAATTTATCAGGCTGCCTTCCCATCTACAGATAACTGAAGTCCTTCCAAAGAAGCCGCAGATTAACTCTGAGTTCTAAAGAGTGTAGTCTCATACCTTTCAAACATGTGTGTGAAATCATCTTAAGGGCAACACCAGAATAAGAGAAATGAAGGCACAGCCCAAGGCACAGACAAAACAATAGGCTCTGATCGCTGCCAAGTCTTTAATGTCCCCTTCCCTACTTGTAGTCCCAGGGCTCCTGAAGGAGGGTGTCAGGATAGGTTAGTAAGATTTAAATGAGGGACATGAAATGAACAGATTGAGACTGCCCCATCCCAAAAGTGGTTAGGAGATGATGAGTCAGTTGAGATAGGTCAGGATCAAGTACGATTCTAACTGAGGATGACAACAGGAACAAGGCAAATGGTCAAATAAGTGGGGTGTTGGGGTGTGTGTGTGTATGTGCATGTACACACACAAGCAAAAAAGATGTCAATACAGCCACAGAAGGGATATTACCCTGGCCACTCAAGCTCCACGCCCACTGTGTGGGCCATGACAGATCTGTCTGCACACAGATTTTGATGTCTCAGTTAGGAGCTATATTAGCAGCACCTGAACATGTTTTTCATCATGTTATAGAAATGGAGGGGCTACCTGACAAAATTTAAGCCACTATCTTTCAGGTAAAGCCATCCCTTACCAGATGCATATCTATAATGACTGAGACTTCATTAATAGTCAGTGGTCCTCTTAGAGACCTGTGGTTTCTGTGACAAAGGGCCAGAGTCATCCTTTGAATAATGTTTTTTCATTCTCTCTCTTCCCTGAGTAACACTGTCCTCTTCCTAGGCCCTAAATAGATTCTGCAGGGGTTCAAAGACAGTCTGCAGAGGCTGCTGAAGGAACTGTGACAGAACAGAGCAAAAGCTTACCCGCTGAAACACAAGTCTTCTCATGATCTCTGCGTATCACATGACCATAAGGAATTTTGTTCACGATGCTTAGTTCTGTAAATGCTCTACAACTTGCACTTTGCCGTTAGCCCTGTGGCTAAGAGAGATGGTTACCCAAGCACCCCCTGTTCTCAGAGACTCTGCCTCGGCTCTGTGCCAGGGACCAGCCCGGCTTCGCTCTCCCATCCACAGTGGCCATCACTGGTTCAGACTCTCACTGGCTCTGGGTGCTGAGGGACCCTCCATTCTGTCCTTGTACCTGGACAGAAAAAGCAAACCTTAGGACAAAGTGATGTCACAAAGACAGTTTCCTGATGAAAGAGTCCAACCACCACCTCCCTCTCTGCTTCTCGTTTCAAAAACATTTCTCCCTAACTCCCGTCTGTGGGCAAGAAATGAAAGAACCAGAATTCATACAACAAAAGCAGAGGGTTGAACTCAAACAGCTGCTATTTCATCAAGGGAAAAACCAATCAACCTCCCCAAAAGTTGTCCACACTCTGAAATCCATTCCATGAATCCAACACAGAGGTAGACCAGCCAGGCCTCAGCTCAGCTTCGCCTTCAAGGAGCAGCCTCCAGCGAGAAGTCAATAAAGCCAACGTGGTTTGCAGCAACTGCTTCTCTTGGCCACCAACAGGTCAGAAAAGAATTCCCTTCAGAGTTGCTGAGGACTGAAGTCACTGCCTACCTGCCTCCTCACACTGCCTGCCAGTCGGACCAGCCACACTCCTATCATGGGACTTGCTCTTCCCCCAGCAACAGAAACAGCTGTCGTGCCCCCCGCCAACTTCATCAAATTTCCAGTCTTCCAGAATGTTCCAGCCCCACCCAATGTCCTGCATGTCTGGCTCTTCTACTTCACAGAATCAGCAGAATACAGAAAGGAAACAAAATCCACAGACCTGAGGTTCACAGAGATAGCCATGTTCCCTGGGGTGTTCTTTCCAAAGCATGTTGAAAGAACCACAGGATCAATCTAGGGCACAAACATCCTCAGCTTCAAGTTGATATTCTGGGTTTCTCTTCAACAAATATTTGAGTGCCCAGTCAGAACAAAGTACTGTCAGTATACCCCAGGTTAGGCTTCCACGAGGGCTCTCGGGTAATTCCCTTTCCCCAGCGCACAGAGCAATACGGATTTCGTGAAGGCTGACGTCCAGGAACAGGGCACCACTGTTCCTTACTGAGTTACTGGAGCAAAGAAAAAGATACGCCCATTTGCCAAGTACTTGCAGCCTCTGCTGTGTCTGGAACTCTGCCAGGAACATCAAGAAAAAACACATCTATGCACAAACTACAAAGAGGATGCCCCACTAGAAATGTTTCCAGTTCTTTTCATCTGCCTTTCCCCCCACCTTCTCCCTCTCCCCTCTGTCCACAGGAGAATGCAGACTTCTTCCAGTACCTTAATCATTATGTCAGCACGCCATTTATAGAAGGAAGAGCAAAGAAAGGTACTATACTGTTCTTCACCCCACAATTTTCCCATATGCATCAGCCAATAAAAGAAAAGTCATGGGGCTCCTGGGGGACTTAGTTGGTTAAGTTGGTTAAGTGGCTGCCATCAGCTCAGGTCATGATCCCAGGGTTCTAGGATCAAGTCCCACATCGGAATCCCTGCTCAGTGGGAAGCCTGCTTCTCCCTCTGCCTATCACTTTCCCTGCTTGTGGGTGATTGCCCTCTGACAAAATAAATACATAAAATAAATAAATAAAATCTTGGGGCACCTGGGTGGCTCAGTGGGTTAAGCCTCTGCCTTCGGCTCAGGTCATGATCCCAGGGTCCTGGGATCGAGCCCCACATCGGGCTCTCTGCTCTGCAGGGAGCCTTCTTCCTCCTCTCTCTCTGCCTGCCCCTCTGCCTACTTGTGATCTCTGTCAGATAAATAAAGAAAAAATCTTTAAAAAAATAAAAAATAAAATCTTAAAAAATAAAAAGGAGAAGAAAAGTCATAATACACACATTGACTTGCTCCCTGTGGTTACCTCTAAATCTCCACTCAGATTTATTTATTTATTTTTGGGGAGGGTGACTCTACTGAAACTTGCTTTATAAAGGTTTTTCTCCCCCCGCCCCAGATATCTATGATCAGAGGCTAGAAGGTTAACTTCGGAATGGGTGCTTCAAGAAATGAAGACTGTCCCAAAGCACATCAGAAACTAGAATAGTGGCCAGACTATGGAACTTATGTCTGTCCTTTTCAGGAAAATTGGACCCTCTGTGTCCACTGTACAGGTTTTTCTTCCACGTGTCTGTGGTGAGAAGCTGTTCCAGAAATACATGGCAAACCAGATGTTTTGTTTTGTTTTTAAAGATTTTATTTGTTTATTTGACAGAGAGAGTGAGCAAGAGAGAGAGAGCACGAGCAGTGGGGAGAGTCAGAAGGAGAGGGAGAAGCAGGCTCCCCACACTGTGAGGAGGGAGCCCGACGCAGGGCTCAATCCCAGGATCCTGGGATTATGACCTGAGCTGAAGGCAGACACTAAATCAATTGAGCCACTCAGGTGCCCCATTATTGCAGAGTTAAGCATACTGAGTTCTTTTCTTTTTTTTTTTTAAAGATTTTATTTATTTATTTGACAGACAGAGATCACAAGTAGGCAGGGAAGCAGGCAGAGAGAGAGAAGGAAGCAGGCTCCCCACTGAGCAGAGAGCCCGATGCGGGGCTCGATCCCAGGACCCTGGGATCATGACCTGAGCCGAAGGCAGCGGCTTAACCCACTGAGCCACCCAGGTGCCCCGCATACTGAGTTCTTGAACAACTAGATGATGTGGACCAAGTCATGCTCCTAGACAGTAACGTGCAAAAGACCAAGATCCAATGTTTCTTGAGGAATACAGATAGTGAGGGTTATCAAATACTGCTTTGGGGAAAGCAACTTTAAATGAGGTATTAAATGGATTACAAGGCTCTAAGATTGGACAGAGAGCACTACCTACAAACCCCAGAGCTGTGTCCCTGCAATGAACACCTGTGAACAGCCTCTATGGTATTCATTTTCCCCTTCTCAGTCTCTGCTTGTATGTGTGCTTCTGAAGAAGCTGACTTTACTCCTTGGATCCCTGATGCACACCCTAGGGTCAGGCTTAACAGTGGCATCCACTCCCCTGGACACAACGTTTACTAGAGGATAGACATATAGTCTCAACATGTGACTTCAGTGAATTTCAAGACTTCTGCTGTTTCAAAGTTGGTGGGCTCTTCCAGGGCTCCTGTAACATTCATTTTAAGACCTAGAACTCCTGAGGGTATTTTTGTTTCCATTGAGTTGTAGACAGCTTGCTTGTAGGTGAGGCCAAAATACAGAGAACAAGAAAGTGGAGCCAAGAAAACCCTAGAGACATGGAACTAGATCCCTAATACTAACATGCTTCTCTGGATCAAACCATACCTGAAGTCTATGGCTAGACTGCTCAGTCACAAAAAACACTAAATTCCCTTTATTGTTTAAACTAGTTTGGAGTAGGTTTTCTTTTGCTGGCAACCAAAAGCATCCTAAACTATATTTAATATGTGACACAGGGAAAGTAAAAATGGAGAAAACATTTACTTCAAAAGGACATCTTTCAGGGTTACCTTGGTGGCTCGGTAAGTGAAACATCCAACTCTCAGTTTTGGCCCAGAGTCATGATCTCAGGGTCATGAGACTGAACCCCACATCAAGCTCCACACAGAGCATGGAGCTGCTTAAGATTCTCCCTCTTCCTCTGCCCCTCCCCAGCTTGCTCTCACTCTGTCTCTAAAAAATATTTAAAAAACAACTAAAAGAGGGATGACTGGGTGGCTCAGTTGGTTAAGCAGCTGCCTTTGGCTCAGGTCGTGATAAAATCTTTAAAAAAAAAACTAAAAGAAAACCCAGAAGGACATCTTACTGATGAGTATGTGAAAAGAACCTACCACAATGTCTGACACTTAACAAGGCTTGAGTATTCTGTGTTTCTTACGGATTCAACACCAAATTCCTCTAAATAATCTTTTCACCTAGTAAATTAAATAAATTGTTTACAAATAATCTGCCATGTAGTGAAACACCTACAGCAGCCAGAAGTAAAGGGTTAGAAGGGTTGAAAGTTTCTGATAAAGGCTCAGTACAAAATGGAAACCAGAATCCCTGAAGTTGCAGTAAATATCTATAAAATCATGTCTACAGGCACAGAATTTAGCACATACCATATATAACATATAATATTATATTATATATTTATATATATTTATATATTTATATTATTATTATATATATATTTATATATTATATATATTATATATTTATATTTATTATATAAAGTTATACAGAAATATATTTTTATATTTATATTTTATATTGTATATTATATATTTATATTATTATAAATTTATATTATATATAAATTTTATTTATTATATAGTTATATAAATAAATTATATATTTATTACATTATATTTTTATTATATATTTTATTATATATTTATATATAATATTATATATTATTATTATATATTTATATATATAATATATAAACAAAAAGAGGATACTACTGGGGCACCTGGGTGGCTCCATGGGTTAAGCCTCTGCCTTTGGCTCAGGTCATGATCTCAGGATCTTGGAATCAAGCCCCACATCAGGCTTTCTGCTCAGCAGAGAGCCTCCTTCCCTTCCTCTCTCTGCCTGCCTCTCTGCCTACTTTTGATCTCTCTCTATCAAATAAATAAATAAAATCTTAAAAAAAAAGAGTACACTACCAAAGTCTCATTTTTTTTTTAAAGATTTTATTTATTTATCTGTCAGAGAGAGTGAGCACAGGCAGAGGCAGAGGGAGAAGCAGGCTCCCTGCTGAGCGAGGAGCCCAATGTGGGACTCGATCCCAGGACACTGAGCTAAAGGCAGCTGCTTAACCAACTGAGCCACCCAGGCATCCCCCAAAGTCTCATTTTTAACCCAACATTTCAAGAGGTAACCCACTGTATAAAAGGGGATATTATTAGCCGTGCTGTGTCTGGTTCATTCTCTTCTCATCATGGCCCCTCCCCACCTTTCCACCCCTCAAGCACATTATACACAAGGAGGTATCTGGGCAAGTAAGGTACCAGTCAAGCAGTCCCCGGGGTGGCCCCCAGGACTGGGGTGGTAGTAGAGATGTCTCCCTGGGCAAGATGAGGCAGAGAAAAAGAAGAGATGCAGGCATGCCCTAGCGAGAACCATCCAGGGACAAAACCAGAAAAGCCGGACTGTCTAAAATCCATGGGGCAAATTCCAGGCCAGAAACAAGAAAAGAGCCAAGAAAGTCAAGAGCAAGAAATAACAGAGTGGGGAAGGAAAAGTGGAATTTGGCCAAGATAGTGGCCAGTAGTAGCAATCACTTACCTTTAGCAAGTACAGCACTAGGCGAGACCTTCACTTGCGTTAGCTCGTTGATTCCTCACAAAAACAAGCGAAGCTATTATTTTTCCCATTTTTTCAATTATGGAAATTTTAAACATCCATGGAAGTATGAACACAGCTACGGGGGCGCCTGGGTGGCTCAGCCAGTTACGGGTCTGCCTTGAGTTCAATTCATGATCCCAGGGTCCTGGGATCGTCCCATATTGGGCTCCCAGACTGCAGGAGCTTCTCCTCTCCCTGCAGCTCTACCTACTTGAGCTCTCTCTGTCAAAACAAAAAATTTAAAAAGCTTTAAAAGAGAGAGAGAGAAAGAAAGAACACAGCTACAAAAGTCCTCTGTGTGGGTAGATTCTTAGTGTATCTTTAACTCACTCTACCTACTTCTCACCGGTGTCGCTGCCCACAGTACCAAAAAAGCATTAGCAATTTATGTCTACAAGCTTGGGCAAAAATGTGAGTCAACCTCGTAATTTTGACTTTATGAGCTTATGGCCTGGTTCCTGAAACCTGCCAATCTCCCCTCACCTGAATAAGAACAGCATCTGTCTCTGTTCTGTCGTAAACCATGACCACAGCATACAACCACGGGACAGCAGAATTGAGTTTCCACATCGCAGAGATCAGGGAATGATCTCTGAATCCTTTCCCTCCTCCATACATCCCCTCAGGGACCTACCAATCTGTCTTGGTACTGAACTCTTTGGTGATGTTCCCTGCGAGTACGTTAATTTTTTCTTTCCAACTAGATCATGAACTGTGCCCTGTGAATCCACTTTCTACACCCCTTTAAGATCAAATCCCAGCTACCACTCCCAGGCAGAAAGGCCTGCCACACTCCAGCCTTCACTTAGCTCTCCAGTTTGTCACCATTCTAACACCCCCAGGAACATGGAACACCTTGGGGTTTCACAGTGAGCTCCGAGCAAATATTTTCCCACTTATGGTCCTTTGACTAAGAGGTCTTCCCCAAGCAGTCTGGCTCTCACTAACATTCCTTTTCTTACCTCACTCTGAAAGCCCTTTTTGATAACATATCTCACCCTAAGACAGGGTTGGGTCCCATGTCTTTGTAGTCCCACAGTGCCTTCTACACATCTCTCTCTGCACACCCACATCACACACCCACATCATTGTATAGTGATGGTTTTTAGGCACCCCACTCCCACCGCTATACAGTGCCCCTTAAGAAATACCTACTCATTATTTTAATTTTTCTTGCTATTGTTGTTTTTTTTTCTTTTTTTTTTTAAAGATTTTATTTATTTATTTGACAGAGAGAAATCACAAGTAGACAGAGAGGCAGGCAGAGAGAGAGAGAGAGAGAGGGAAGCAGGCTCCCTGCTGAGCAGAGAGCCTGATGCGGGACTCGATCCCAGGACCCTGAGATCATGACCTGAGCCGAAGGCAGTGGCTTAACCCACTGAGCCACCCAGGCGCCCCCTTGCTGTTGTTTGTTTTTAATGGCAACCCAGGACAGAATGAGTTCATTTGGACTGAGTTTGAGTATGACCATTTATACATTATCTGCACAGTAAGCAGTTGGAGGTCTAGCAGTTAAGTTCAAATATTCACTTTTGCTCATTTTTTAGTGTCCTGTGCCTAACAATGGGCCTGACACATGGGTCTTCAGATAAGGTTTATTGAATAAAACAAGCCAGTGAAGGGGTAAGATGATGGTCTGATAGACAGCAGAGAACATACCATCAACTTCCAGAAGTCTCTCCAGACAGCTTCATGGTGCTTAGATGTCTGACTGACCCACTGAGGGAATGAATCCCTGGGTTAATCACTCATCATGCACTGGAACTCCCTCCTTCCAGTTCCACAGGTGGCCACTAATCCCAGGTTTCAGGTTTTTGATAGACAGGCTTGCACTCCCCCTGCTCCCGCCTCCTATGGTGAAATGCTGACTTTTATGACATCCTCTGTCAGGCTCTTGTCTGAAAGTGACCGCAGACTTCAAGCCCCTCCGGCTATCCCTCTCCACTAAGGCTGCACTGTCACCCCACTCCCGTGCACAGGCCTTTCCCAGACTTGGGTCTACTCAGTGGTGCCTATGTCGGAAATGCCACAGTCACCACCACAAAGACCATTCAAAGCACAGTGCGCTGGTCCAGGTACAAATCCTGCCCATTCTTGGCACATACACAACAGGCCCACCCTCTCCCCATCCAAAATCTACACATGTATAATTATGAAAATATAACTGAGGAAGTTTATCTACCAGCACTGCCTTGGAAGTGGTCTACTTACAATCTGACTCAGGGTGTGGCGGAGGGGGACAGAGCACCGGGCAGAGGAAATCAAATCCTTCCCTGCAAGTAAGCTATGGTTTCTACTCTGAGGCGAGCCTTAAAATGTAGAGTCCACTGGTGTTCTCTTCGCAAATCACGACTGAACCATCCTTAATTTCCCACGAGAGGCAAGCGATGAGAAACTGTGCTTTAAGGTCTATTGTCATTTTTCTATTCCCGTAAAAAATAATGATGTTTTATTATGGTAATCAGCAGGTTACAAAGCACTCAGGGTCTCTCCAGAGTAAATCACATCAGACAGATCTTCCCCCAGATTTTTCAAGCATTCCATTTGTTCTCAGGAGTTCTAACAATTTCTCAGACTGACAGTCCTAGGTTTATTGATTCACAAATGGCCTAAGGGTCAAGTAGAAGTATTTTACTTCACATAGAAAGGGGTCAGAGGGTAGGATTTCATCTTTTAATTTACAGGCACAACTTGGCTCTTTCTGCCTCTTAGAGAGTGTGCATGGAACCGTGTGGATGTAGAAACCAAACTAAGACTCCAAATCTAAAACTAAGGGGAAGGACCTTCTAAAGGCCCCTCCAGCCACACAATACAGAATCTGCTTCTATTGCAAAACTTGCCCCCAGTTTATTCATCAGACACAGGCAAGCGCCAATCTCACATTCCTGAAGCCTTGGATGAATTGTTACATGTAATGCAGAATACTGGTAACAACACTTTAAGAGAGCAAAGAATTCAGGCTAGTGGAGAAGGAATGCTCCTGGGCGCTCAATACGATCATTACTGCTGTGCTTAAACTCTTGGTAGAAGCATGGAGGTGGTCTTCAAAGGGTAACCACCAAGACAAGGCTGGTGTTGAAGGTCTGGGAGAAGCTGAGTTGCCATAGAGAAAGTGTAGGCATTTAGGAGACCTCCGAACACTGTACTAAGGAAAGGGTACCCTGACTGAATTTCTGAACTGGGCTCTTAAGATCAAAAAACATCCCCAAAGTATAGAAGCCGGGCTGTCCAACAGGCTTTAAGTTGATAGAACTCCCTCTTCCAAACGATCCTTTGTGCCCTTCTCATCTATCATCCAGCTTCTTGGAGGGATGAGCCTACCACCAGGTAAAACATCCAGGACTATGGGCTAGGAGGAAGGCCCAGCTAAGGGACTGAGCAAGTAAATGACTTCTTCCCTTGAGGTTCAGTTGCCTTCTCCAGGAAATGGGTGAGTTCTAAGCCTCCAGTGAGACGGTAATCTTTCAGACATTCTATAAGGCATGGCATTACTCCATGTTCCAGGAGCTAGGCCCTCTGGGTAAACTGGGTCGGCTCATGGATTAGATAAGTACCGCACAAAGATCAGCTCCAACCCCTGAAAATTAGAAGCTGTCAGTCCTAGAGAGGAAGGGGTTCCTTGAATACTGCTTCTTGAGACAAGCGGTATTTAAAAGCAACATCACAGCTTCTATTATTGGAAAAAGGGCTGGTCAGGAAAGGATTCCAGGGACTTGATAAAGCCCCAGCAAGAGAGCATCCATCCATCACTTCCTCCTCTCCCACAGTGAAAGCACAACTGGGCCTGGGGCAGCACTGAGCGACCTCCCTACCACGGCTGCCTAGACACCCACACAAGTACAATGCCGCTCAGATGGCCCCCAGAGGGAAGACCACACATATGCTGCACAAGTCAACAAGGAGGTGAAAATACAGAATTTAATATTTAGTCATCCTCAATGATCAATAGGTCATTTCAAAGACGCACCCACAGGGGTGCCACAGAAGAACAAACATGACTTCTCGAAAGCACCCCTCACTGAGAAATAGGATACAGACCTTGACAAGAACCCATGATCTTTGACACACAGGTATTTTAAGGGAGAATCATAGAGAGGTGGTTCCAGGCCTGGCTGTCCATTAGTAATGCCTGGGCAGCTTGACAAAGGCCAATGTGGGGCCCCACCCCACATATTCTAGTTTAACTGGTCTGGACTGTGGCCTGGGCACTGCAGGGATAAATGCTTTCCAACGTGGCAAAGCTCTAATTAAGAGTGTCTTCAAACTGCAAAGCAAAGGAGTCTTGGGAAAGAGTTTTGAAAATTGCACTAATTTTAAGACACGGGATTTCCAACAAAAATAGCAATCCACAACAATGAAACAACAACCTAATACTAGAAACCAAGTGAAGGCCATATGTTTCACTTTGTCATTTTAAGGAGAAAAACTCCGTAAGCACATTTATGAAAACCAAATGCTAGGAATCGAGCGTGGTGGTGATTTCATGACTTTATGCATTTGTCAAAACCCGTACATACAACATAGAACCGAGTTATTGCATGGAAATTAAAAATAAATTTAAAACATGCAGAGAAAAAAAATCAATTGATGCGTTCATTTATTTGAGTAATTCACCTTTGCTAAACACTAGAATCACCAGGGAGCTTTTAAAAATCCTACTGCCCAGGCTGCGTCCCAGATCAGTGACATCAGAATCTCTGGTGGGACCAGAACATCCTTTTTAAAGCCTTGCAGGTGATTCCAATGGGCAGCCCTGTGTCTTAATTCCCAAACAGAAGGAAAAACCAAGCCAAAGTCATGCTAACGTGTATCCATACAAATGTGGCTTCCAGGAGCCATCCCATCTTCGACTACCTTCCACTCACCCAGGGAAGTTCACAACTTAAATCTTTTATTTTTCTATCAACTTTTATTGGGTTTCAAGATGTTGGCATGACCCACGAGCCAAACAAGAGAGGTGCCTTGATACCGAATAGTAGCAAACAACATGTCCTCGACATCTGCTGACAGGAAAGTAGTTCTCAAACATGGAAATCCCCTAGAAAGGTGGTTCCAAGACACAGGTTGCTGACTGAACTCTGGAGTTTTGTGATTCAGGAGGTCTGGGGGCAGGGGAGGTCTCAGAATCTGCATTTCTAACAAGTCCCAGGTGCTGCTGCTGGGAGGACCACGTTCTAGGAAAATCTGAACTAAAAGAATGGTCAGAGATATGAAAGCCAGGGCTCAAGTTGAACCAGACAGATCTCCAGCCAAGACAGCCAGAGCCCGCAAGCTACTGGTCAGTTTCAGTGAACAAGTTGTATTTAGAAACCGATCTTCAGGAAGCCATTGTGAAACTTGCATGTATAACAGAACAAATGATCTCATCTAGAGACAACTCGCTACTCAAAGGGTAATGCACAAACCAACATCGGCATCACCTAGAACTGGTTACAAACGCAGCATGTCAGTCCTTATCCCAAACCTTGCTGAGTCAGAGAATGTCTGAACAGCATCCCTGGGGGATTAACAGCACAACAAATCCGCCTTGACCAATTCCCTCACTCACACCACAGACAGTTGCTGAGCACCACCTCTGTGCAGTACCTAGCAACAGGTAGCTAGCACCTGCACAATACCTGGGCTGAAAAGCCTCTTCCTTCCTGGAGCATCTATGGAGCAAAGGACCCAACTAAAGCCCAGAGCTTTTCTGTGGCCAAGGCCACAGAGCCAGCATGGTAGAGATGGATTTAGAACCCATGTCTCCTAAACCCTGTAGAATAGTAGAAGCAATACTGGCAACTGCCTCTATCAAAACCACAAACACAATTCCAAGAAAAGAGGATACCAAAAAATGACAAGTCAATTTCTACATATCAAATTAGGAAATCTAATTCTCTTAATTCTCAGTGAGGTCTACTCTGACCAATCAGCACTGCTAGATTATACTGGCTGACGCAGGTTGTAATGCAGGTAAGTTTCTCTCAGATCTCAGAACAGGATGAATAAAGAGATATTAGATAGAAAAACATCTTGACCACAGGCATCACCTAATACTCAAGATCTTTCTTTGGGTACTTCAATCTATTCAAACAGTAAACCCTGTGATCTGGTCAAAATTGATTGCTCTGATATTCTGGTAATGATCCAGTTACTGGTGTTTCTTATTTCTTCCTAATCATCTTCCTCAAATGTACTGCTCTGATACATTTCAGTAATGATCCAGTTGTTAGTGTTTCTTCTTCCTAAATTAGTGTCCAACTGGAAGAGCACTAACATTTGTCTACCTGTGTGTTTTACATAGGTCATCTCACTCAATGTCACGGTCTCCATCATACAAAGGGGGGGGGGGGAGAAAAAAAAGCATCCAAGTAACACAACTAAGTAGGCAGAGCCAGGCTTTAACTCTGTCTGTCTGATTCCTAATTTCTTTTACTCAAAGTGAGGTCCTTGACCTCCCACCTGGGAGCAGGTTAGAAATCCAGACCCCTTGAGCCCCAGCCTGGACCTGCTCAGTCAGAATCTGCATTTTAATCCCTGGTGATTGATGTCCATCCTGACATCTGGGAAGCTGTGCATGAACTATCCCAGAGCCAAGTGACCCAGCTCCCATTAATCAAAACCAACAGCAAACATCTTTGGTTCACACCAGGAGCAGACAGCAGTCAATCACCCAAGCCTCAAAGCCACCAGAATGGGATGTTTGTCATATCAGTAACTCATAGTAACTCACAGGGCTTACTGCATGGGGTCCTGCTCAAAAGCTGCCCATAGACTGCAGGACATAAAGACCAATTTCCCCCCCTGGGCAGAGTGTCAGGATAGTCTATAGTCCTGGTGCTCGTATCAAACACCCATCAAGGCATAAATATTGTCATGATTCAGATCCTCCACGGGTTGCCCACAGGAGGCAAACTTGTAAAATGATTAATGAGGTGAGAAAGAAGAACCTTCTCAAAACAAAAGTCAGCGAATTATCTGTCTTTCTCTAAACATACATAAATATGTTTATACACACACACACATACATACATACACACGTATATAATGATCCTTAGAGTCCAGAAATTTGAATTAGGTTCCTGTAACTATATGAAAGCTGAATCCAAATAGATCACTGTCAGAAAGAAGGGAAGGGGTAGCAAATGGAGACAAAAACAATACAGCAACCCCACCAGATTTCCCGGACTTGCCTACCTCAAAGTGTGAGTTAATTTGGAGTTTCTCAAAGCGCGGATCACAGACCATCTGCTTCAGAATCACATCAGTATTAAAAATGCATGTTCCTGGGCTCACGAAATCACTTGTTTAACAATCCCTTCCCGATGGATCCCTGCACATATAAATATTGGAGGCCAACTGCCCACCTGGCCCAGGTATAGTTTGAGAAGAACTGCCAGACTCCCTAGTTAATCTTACCTTCACAACTGTGAACCATCAAAATTTCCCATTTTCTGGGGAAGAACCCATCAGGGAAGTTGAGTGTTTTGTCCAAGGTCATACAGCAGGTAAGCAATGATGACTTACCCAGGCAGGCCTTTTCAACTGGATCAAGGCATCAAACTCACATAAACCAAAGCACAGGAAAGTGTGATCCTATTGCCAAATCAGTATTTGCTATATGAAACAAAAGCAGTGTTTGAAAGAAAGAAAGAAAGAAGGGAAGGAAAGGAAGAAAAGGAGGGAAGAAAGAAAAGAAAAGATTTGGTCTCTTTTGTAGCAGTGTTTCAGGGGCTGTTCTGGGCTCTACTTCCTAGGATGGGACCACAAATGCCAACAGGGACCATCACACATCATATTTTAAGGGGCTGTGCTGAGCAGCTGGCTGGAGGCTGTATAGGAAGACCACCTATCATCCCAATGGCCTGATCAAAGTTCATTTAACTTCAAATTCAAATTATTCCCAGTGAATACTATTCTAAGTCACTTAGATTCTTCTTTCCATGTTTTAAAGCTGGGTAACTCATCACCTGGGGAAGACCCACAATTATTCTCAGACAACAATTCCCAAATGGACTGGTTTCAAGAGATTCACCCAAAGCTCCACCTAAAATACAGACTCCTAAACCCCTTTGAGCTTGGAGATGATGATTCAGAGATGAAAAGCAAATCCATAACAGCACCAGGGAAGGACACTGGAGGGGACTCTCATGTTTTTAAGTTGAGTGGGGAAGGCCAAGTATAACACAAAAAGGAGAAGCCATAGAAGATGGATAAAGTCACCTGAATCTCTTTTTTAAAAATATACATGGTTGGGCCACCTGGGTGGCTCAGTCAGTTAAGTGTCTGCCTTAGGCTCGGGTCATGATCCCAGCGTCCTGGGATTGAGACCCCCATTGGGCTCCCTGCTCAGCAGATAATCTGCTTCTCCCCTTACCCCTCACCCCCGGCTCATGCTCTTTCCCTCTCTGTGTCAAATAAGTAAAATCTATAAAAAAAAAAATTTAAAAATATGCATGGCAATATACAATATATATTAACTCAAAGACCACTGATAAACTAGAAAAAATTACTCGCAGCTCTAAAAAAGGGGTTTCTTATTAAGAGCTCTAATGAATAGATAAGAAATAAACCAACAACCTAACAAGAAAAGGCACAAAAATATGAACAAGAAACAAGAAAAGTGAGAAAAGGAGTAGTTCAGGAAGTAAAAGAGAGTTAGCCCCATGTATAGGAGAAATGCAAATTAAAACTACAGCAAGACAGTTTTTCATCTGTTAGAAAGACAAAGATCATAATGCCTAACAGTATGGACACGGAATTGGGGATATCAGCTTTCTTTTCCATCTTTCCTCCCAAGAGAGAAATTTGGCAGTTCTATCGAGCTGTAAAATTTACAATCCTACTTTTAGGATTTTATTTTATAGACAAAATCACATCTATGCCAAATCCTATTTGTTCATGGATTTTAAGAATCACAAAATATTAGAGACCAAAAAATGTGTTTCAATTGGGAACTCACCAGGGAAGTTATGATGCGTCCAATGACAAGAGATGAAACACCCATAAAAAAACAAAAACAACAACAACAAACCAGGCAATTCTATAAGTACTCATATGGTAAGAGCCACAAAAGAGAGCAAAACACTCAAAAGTAAACAGACTATACTATCACTTACGCTTGAAAATACATAGAGTTGTTTATGTACATACACACACAGCCACGCTTGTCTACACATAGATGATCTCTGGAGGGACACATAAAACATCGGAGAAGTTGCCTGAGACTAGGTGCCTGACCAAGGTAGGAAGAATAATTACTGTCCCCACATATCTACCCTCCATGCATGTGCTGATTATTCAGATAGAAAATTTAAGAACAACCAAGAGAGGGGCACATGGGTGGTTCAGTTGGTTAAACTTCCCACTCTTGATTTCGGCTCAGGTCACTATCTTAGAGTTGTGAGATCCAGTCCAGCCTCTGGCTCTGTACTGGGCATGGAGCCTGCTCAAGATTCTCTCTCTCCCTCTGCCTTTGCACTTTTGGAACCCCACCCTCCCACCCCACTGGCACTCCCTCTAGAAAATATAAGTAAGAGAGGCAGAGATTGGAGATGGGATGCATAAACCAACTAGGTGTTAAATTGTAGTCCATTCTCCCCTATGTCCCTTCCCAGGAATAATCTGACAGTAGGTGTTAAAAGCCCTAAAAATACTCCTTCAGCCCATGTAATTCCACTTCTAGTCATTTGTCCCAGAATACTGAAAAAGCTTAATGGGCAACAATGTCTATCAAAGTGTTACCTATAATCACGAAAAAATGGAAACAAGTACAAATTGTGTTGGCCATGCTATTTAATAATATTCAGTTCTGCTAAGAGAAAGAGAATGAATGAGTGAAACTTACAAGACATGTAACTTACACAGAGTTAACAAGCACATGGTTTGTGAGACATGGAAGTAGAACACAGGCGGACTGAACAGGAAGGAACAGAATAACCAAGTAGTCACCCAATATTCATTAGCACCCAAATCAGCCACCCATTATTGATATCCATTCTGACCCAAATTGTCTATTACTAAGGGAAAAAAGCTCCTGATATTCCAGAGGAGATCTGATAAGAGACACTCGTGGCCAGGAACACTTTCTCCTGAATTTCTGCAACAGATCAAGTGTATGGGCTCCCAGTATCTTCTGTCTCCTGGGATCCATTGCTCATTCTCAGATCTGGTTCTTGTAAACACATCATCAGCAAGATAGGATATATGAACACTGTCCAAGCCATGATACAAGTAATGTGGTCTACCTATTCTGTTGGACGTACGTGCATTGACCTAATCCTTCCCCTTGCTTCTTACTGTATATTTAAATGGACTCATAAACTGAATAATTTAAACACCTTAATTTGGTCTGTGGGCCTGTTTTTGACTTCTAGGATAACTATCTTTGGAAGCTACCACAGCATCAAGGTAATTTCCCACCACTACAAATATAGAAAATGATTAGGTAAATTCTGATATATCCACCTAAATGATATATCAAATTAAACCACATTCACATGATTTGAATATAAGCATTACCATTACTTGGAAAATAGAATATAAAAATATAAGCTTTAAAATTCACTAATTTTTTCTAAGTATACATAAATCCTTTTTTTTTTAAAAGATTTTATTTATTTATTTGACAGAGATCACAAGTAGGCAGAGAGGCAGGCAGAGAGAGAAAGGGGGGAAGCAGGCTCCCCACTGAGCAGAGAGCCCGCTGTGGGGCTCGATCCCAGGGCTCTGAGATCACGACCTGAGCGAAAGGCAGAGGCTCAACCCACTGAGCCACCTAGGCCCCCCCATAAATCTTTAAAAAGAAAATAAAAAATAAAAAAACTAAGGACAGGCGACTGAGTGGCTCAGTCAGTTAAGTGTCTGCCTTCGGAGTTCCAGGTTTGAGCTCCACATTGGACTTCTAGCTCCGTAGGGAGTCTACTTCTCCCTCTTCCCCTCACCCCACTTATGCTGTCTCTCTCTCTCAAATAAATACATAAAAACTTTTTTTAATACATAAAATCTTTTTTAAAAAATAAAGGACACCTGGCTGGTTCAGCCAGAAGAACATGAGACTCTCGTTCTCAGGGTTCCAAGTTTGACCCCCACACTGGGTACACAGATTACTTTAATGAACTTAAAAAATAAAAATTAAAAACCTTTAAGGAAAAGCACTAGAAGCATGTATTATTCCAAGTAAATACATCCATGTCATGTTTAAAATAGGTTATATCTTATACATGCATTATTCTTAAAATCTGGAAGAATTATGAATTTTTAAAATTGCATGGAGAAAAGGACTAGAAGGAATCTATCAAAACGGCATGCTGCTGTGGTTTTGGAGTAACCATTTTATTCTTCCACTAACATATTATTTCAGTAATGATCATCTCATATTTTTACAAAAACAAAACAAAAACCACATTTTTCTCTTTGAGAAAAAGAAGCTGGCAGAGACCCACCAGCTAAAAGCCAGCCCAGAAACTGAGGGTTAAAGCCTTACTTCATTCAGCTATAAATCTCCATCAACTCCAGGTTAAAATAAAACCTGTTAGGATCTTCCTGTCTCAACTGTGGGAATACGATGGAAGTTTTCGGCATAGTTCCCAAGCCATGTGTTCATCTCTGAGACTGACTCACCACTATTTCCCAAAGATGTGAAGTCATTTTTGTCAGTGATAGAAATGTTGTTTTTACTAATGGAAGAGTCCAGTGGCCCTCCTGCTGTGCACAAACACCTGTATTCAGTAACAGGTGGTAAGCCAGGTGGGCTTTTCATTCAGTAAGGTTTGCTTTAGCATCCACAATACCGACCAATGGTTTCTTCAGGCAGAAGCATTGGGAATTTTATCCCCAACCCCAGGAGTACAATGACAAAGTTCTCAACCAGCAATGACCCTATAATAAGTTCCACAGGGAAACTTTTCATGTAATCATCACCTAAAAGGATCTCTGGAGAATTCAAAGATCACACAAAAAACCTGATAGCTTCCCTAGCTCCACTAGCTCCATGGGTCCAAAAAGCCAACACACACTCCCAACGCCTCTGTCCCTAGAATTTGCCCTTGAAGCCTTCCCAAGCATCAAAGGGAAGTTCATGGCTCAGTGTCTCTTTGGTACCCAGTGTGCATGTGGGCTTGTACCTGTGTGTGTATGCAAGTGTGTATACCACAGATGCACATATGGACTTTAATGGACTCTCTACAGGCCTCTGTTGCCACACACACACACACACACACACATACACACACACTGCAGTACCCACGCGTATACTTAAGTCTTGTGAACTCTATGGCGTAACTTTTCAGTTACTCATGGCTTCATCTGCACACAGGCAGGATAAGCTCCAAGAGAACAATTATTATTAGCCCAGCTAATTATAAATTATATATTATTAGCCCAGCTAATAATAAATGCATGATTTATATGACCAAGCCCATCACTGCCACTCTTGTCTACCCTTTGTGCCCACTTCCAGCATTAATGAAGGACTACAGCCTTCCATTTGCCCCTCTTTC
This sequence comes from Mustela putorius furo, assembly GCF_011764305.1. Taxonomy (NCBI): domain Eukaryota; kingdom Metazoa; phylum Chordata; class Mammalia; order Carnivora; family Mustelidae; genus Mustela; species Mustela putorius. Next base: position 6,354,922 of record NW_025422045.1, on the reverse strand, counting down.
AGCTGGTCTTCTAGCAGTCCCGCACCAGCATGGATCCAACACCACCCCACAAGGAGTCCCGACAGCAGAGAGGATCAGGATGCTTCAGCAGGATAGCATGGGATGGATGTTGACCAAGGCGGCCTGAACTAAAGGCAGGGGTGTGGGGAGCTGAGGAAGGAGGGTGGCATCCAGCCCCTCCGAGCTCTGCTGAAAACCAGCAGCGCCTGTGGAGACACTGCCTCTCTGAGGGTTAGTCTGTACCTCCCTCCCATCACCTCAGGGGTCCTTCTGGACAAAACAGCCCCTCAGTCTAAGAGCATATCCCATAGTTCCACAAGGCACAAGTGACACACTGTTACTAAAGGTACAATACAAGAAAACAAAGTACAGTAAGTTAAAACTGGCAAGACAAAGCTGACTACAGTCAATTTTCACCAATTTCTGATACCCGAGGAAAAGATCAGACCGAATTCTAACATTACAGAAGGAAAAAGATGGTACTAACCTCGAGCCCAGTTCTGCCGATAGCTTGAGAGCATGTCCTTCTGCCTCAACACCATTGAGCTCCGATGAGGAAGCCAAAACCTCGTCCTACACTCATCCCTATTAGGATGGGAACTGTTGCATTAATAAAAAATTTGGAGTGTAAAATCCTCCATTAACAAAGCTCCTTTTCAGTTTTTTAAAAGGCAATGATTTTAATTTATGTACCAACAAGACACTTTAATTCCCCCACATTGAAAAGACTATGTTTTCAGGGCATAGGAATGCTAGAATAGCCCAGAATTCCCATAAACAAGGAGTCCCACATGGTTTTAAGGACTTTCCCTCCTGAGGGGCTGTCAAGGAAGGGATATGTATTTACAAAATGCCTCACTGGGAAGCAGAGTGAGGCCTCTGTGTCAAAGAACCCTATACCCTGGATTCCTCCAAAGGAAATTGGAACAGCTCCTAATCCTCAGTAACCATGGGTGGCAGGGATAGGGGACGCAGGGTAGACTCACTTCTCTACTGCTCTGCCGTGATGTCACCCGCCTCCCCCCCAAGACCGAGCTCTTCCCAGCTGAGGTCTGTATGCTCCATATGGCAAAAGAACTGAAGGTTATCTCATAATCCTAGAGCACTGGGCAACCCACTTGCTTTTTGTCTTTCATTTATAACTTAACTGGTTTTAATTTTTTAAAGTAGTCTATATGGTACTGACTCTTTAACATTTTAAGGTACACATGGTCACTTCTCATACACGTTCCACGTGTGCTTTCAGAAGTATGCTCTAGGTATAGGAGCTGTATTCTACGCTTGTCCACTAGATTAAATTTCTACAACTTTACTCTTTTGTCTGTCTGACATTTCACTTACTAAGAACAGTGTGTTCAATTCTCCTACTAGGTCATGGACCTGTCAACCTCTCCCTTTGACATTCAGTCAGTTACTTTCTCTATATTTGAGAAACTATTAAGTATGAAGAGCAAACAAGTTTACAAGTATTACATGTCCCACATTAACAATGTTGCAGATTTACATTTTACCAACAGCTTTGGAATCTCTATAGACTTGGGTGTGAGGTCCCAACTCCATAAGCTGCTTCAAGCCCCAGTTTGCTCCTCCCTAAAAACCAGGTATATCTTGAGCCTCAGAATTCTTGAGAGGATGAACTGAGATAGCTCATGGAGGTTACTCAGCATAGCACCCCTCTCAAAATGCTGGCTGCTCATAAAGTGGTCTATGTCTTAAGACCACACAGTTATCTATGTACCTGTACGGAAGCGGAACCCTCTAACCTCTCCATCAGATGGCAGGATGAGGCATGGGAGGAGGCACAGGTATCCAAAATGTTTATTTCAGGGTTTCACAGATGGGGAAGTCTAGGATAACACTATCCCCCTGTCTATACCTCACTGAGAATGTTAAGTCATATGTCAGTGGAACACTCAGTCTCCCACAACTGCATTGCAACACCCCCTCTAGCTTGCTCTCTCTGGGATACATTTCCCCCTTGTTGCTGGCTTGAGGGCTCTGTTGAAACAGCTGCACAATGATACACTTCATAAACTTCTGATTCTGAGAAACAGGTGGCATACTTAAAGAAGGTATGCATATTTAAATTGTAGGTAACTTGTGAAGCCTTATCCCAGTCCTGAGATCCATCGAATTGGGTGTCTGTGTGTCTCAGAGACGGGGCGGGGAATATGTGTGTGTGAAAGCAATTTCAGGGCAGACCATTCATTTTGTTAACAGTTTCCAAATCCTTTATAACATTCTCCCCCATCCCAGCAGGGCGAGGGAATCTTTGTCAAAGTCAAAGTTAATTGCACATCAGAGGGAGAAGATGCAATTTTCTTCTCTGGCTTTTGAACTCTGAAATTGACGCTGGGGAGTCATTCTGTCCTGAAAATGTCAGCTGCAGGAAAATACAACAAAAAAGGCAGAATAAACTAGCAAGGAAAGCTGCCAAACAGAAGAACATTCTTAGAAAGCCTCAAGGGTTAGCAAGTCACTGATTTGCTTTAAAATAAAAAAGTAGTAATTTTGAGAAAGAAAAAAAAAATTCCCACCCCTGCTAAAAAACAAAACAAAAACAAAACTCCTGCAAAGAGGTCTTCACCTCCAAGTGTATCCAGAAACAGGTACCTACAGGAAGCCCAGGGGGTGTGCGGGTGGGTGCTGGGTCTGGCTGTTAGACTGGTAGACTTGCCCACACAATCGGCCAGGCAGCGCCAAGAAAAGCTGACCCAGTTCTCATTCATGAGAACTTGGTAAGCGACCACCACCAGTCTCAAACCTTATTCGGAAACCAGTTCCTTGATGCAATATAGAAACCCACTAAATCGTCTGTCTCTCCTCAAAAATTTTTCCCCAGGATTTACTGACATAGGTTATTTCTTGCTATCTTTCTTCTCCTAAAAGGGAGAAGTCAGCCACTCAGACACCCCTCTTTGTTTAATCCTTAGAAGTCTCCCCATTTGTCTCAGAGCCCAATGTCAACCACATGAGTGATGTGTCCCTAAGGGACCACACTGACCTCACTCCAGAGCCCCCAATCTTTTCTCTCCTCAAAACCATTGCACAGACATCAAGAAGTCAGCCACAGGGAAGGCAGATAAAGGTGGGATGTCAGCTACAGGCACAGAGAAACCACTTATGGTCACCTCTCCCTTTGAATATCAGGTGTACTGTTTCTCCATCTTTGGCCCAGAATTCAAAAAACTAGACACACTTCACAGTCAACCTGTGTGAGGGACAAAAGGACAGCCAAAAGAAGGGGAGGGCTTCAAGCGCAATGCTCTCTCCTTCCTCCCAACCAAGCGACCCAGGCAAGCCATCTCGTTGACCCCTTCACCCTGGTGAGGACAAAGTATGAAAGAATTAAATACATACACTCCTCTCAAGAATTAAACAACTCCATATAAAGGTAAAATGTCCTATTCTAGCAAAACTGAAATCACCTAAAAGCAACAAGCTGAACAACAAGAAAAAAAATCACAATGCTGCACTAATTCTTTAGCAAAGCTCAATTTTAAAGTTACCTTTTTCCTCTGTTTCTTCTGTATACCTTTCTGCCTCCCTTCTTAGACTTTTTTTTTTTTTAAAGGAATCTAATACCACCTTGCAAACATGACAAACAAGGCTGGCAGCACATACACAATTCCTGCCAAAACCAGCCAGACCCTCTATTTCCCTATAACTATCCCCCCCCAACTCCCATCAGCTCCAGCCCCAGCCCCAGCCCCTTCCTCTGGACCAGCTTGCAGTTTTGAAGGTCGTAGCCTGCTGCAGCCTTCTTTGCCCTGCAAAACAGTCAAGTTATTGCTCCTCTTTATCTCCAAATCTATCTTCATTTAACATATTTCAGCTTCAGAGCACAACGGTCAATGTTTGACAACAAATTCACCTAATTAGAAGGAAAAGAAAGCCAACCGAAAAATTACTTTATGAATCATTCTATCTCCCTCATTTTTTTTTCCATCTTTCTGATTTTCCAACGAATTAAGGTCTAACATACTGGTGGAACAAATTCAAGCTAAACTCCGTCCCTGTTCCCCACCTCTATTCAAGTAAATCCAGTCAACGATGTGACCAATGTGACTTCCACCATTTTCTATACAAATGGCAACTACCACCAACTGAACACTTGTGGTATGCGGGGTCCGATTCTAACTCTTTACCTGTATCGATCCAGCAGTGTCTTGACGCCTTTTCCACAAGGTGGGTATTTCTAACCCATCTTAGGAACAAAGAGGGGCTCAGAATGGCAGGTTGTCCATCTAAACACATGCTCCGCACCCCCCTAGTAAGTCCAACTGCTATAATTGATGTGCTTTTAAATCAACTACTAAGTGAACGATCTTGAACGTCTTAAATGCACAATTTGATGCTGCTTCTCCCACTGAACACATATGGTCACCTTTCCAGCCATAGCACTGTGGCTATGATTCACGTTTCGAAGAAAGATTGGATTTACTGTCCCATGCCGACAGAAGGGTGGAAATAAGAGACATGCAGAATTCTATGTCCCTGTTCATTCTAGATGGATGAGGGTCCTTTTTTTTTTTTTTTAAGCCATCTGTGTGAGTGTTGTATATACACCGACGTCTGTGCTTACGTAACCTTCTCAGCTCTTCCTCCTTCAACAAACTTCAGAGGGAAATTTCAGGTTCTTCCAAAAAGCCAGGAGATAGACATGTGCCATTCCTCTTCAGAAGGGACAAGGAATGGAACATCATTTGAGGAGACATACAACTCAACTGTGGTATAGATTTCAGATCCCCCCAAAAAGATGGCACATATTCCTCAGTTCTTGGCTCAAACTTTCTTCTTTCCTTTTTTAGATAGTAACTGGAAGACTTTAGGATCTTTAGGAATATTTTCTTGGAAATACTATTTTAACTTCGTATATGCATAGTACACTCCCTTCCAGAAGCTACACTTTATTAAAAATTATACAGCCAATTTTATAGTTCTCAACCATCAAAAAAATCAGCTGTAACAAATTATAGTTTACGCCCCTGACCCACTTTCCTTCCCCCCCACCTCATCACTTTTGCTTTCTGGGCCGGGCCTAGCAGCTGGTGTACCCTCCACCAGTCAGCCTACGAAGAGAAAAGAATACTAGAGTCCTCAATTTCCAATTCTCCATCTTGCAGAGAGGCAGAACTTCCAAGGTTAAGCTTATTTAATATGCTATCATCATCTCTTGCTAATGATTTAAGTTTAAAAGGCACAGGAAACAAATTCCCTCAGTGTCTCACTTAATGAGCCTCTAGGGAAGCTGCTTAAAATAAGGGTGTGAGCAGTAACAGAAAAACCAACTGGGCCCAGGTCAAGACCTCCTTCACTTGGTACTTGGTTCCTGTTTGTATTTAGGAGATATACACATGTATGCGAGAAATACTTATCCCCCCACCCCGCCACCCCAGGGTGCTAGGCCAGTCAACTCAAGGATTGCTGCTATGTCTTCTGTTTATAGAAAAAGCAAAGTCAGGAGAAAGGGGTTTGACAGGGTTCTACAGGCCCAGGGGTGGTCAAGGCTGAGGGGCCTGAAGGCTGAGCTGCCACAGGCTGAGCTGCCACAGGCTGAGCTCTCTGACCTTGGCCAAGTTGCTTCACCACTTAATGCCTCAGTTTATCTGTAAGATGGGAATAGGAGGAGAAACTACCTCTGAAAATCTTCATGAGGCTTAAGTAACACTTCTAACCCTACTTAGAACTTTGTGTGGCCCAAGTGCCCAATAAATCTCAACCAGCATGTATTCTTTCATCATTATATTTCTATCCCACACTAACAAGGCAACACTCCCCGTGGCTCTCTACTGTGTACCATACTTTTGCAATTCATTATGCCAGTCGTCCCCAGTGAGGCAGACAGGAATGTAAGAATGTTGTTTAGAACCTGAGGCTCAGGCAAGTTTCAGCTCTTACCCAGTATCGTTATGCTAGTCAGTGACCAGAAATCTGAGTCCAATTCTACTCATCTTCAAAAAGCCATGCTCCTTCTACCTCCCCAAGCCCTACATGCCTTCCTTCCTTAGACACAAGCAACTCAAAACAAGGCCATTTAATGAGCATTCACTAAGTGCTAGGCCAATATAAGTCCCCTGTGTACCGCTCTCACTCACAAAGCAACCTGATGGAGGGGGAAAACCATCACCCCCATTATCCCAATGAGGCTGGAAACAGAGGCTTCAAGCTCAAGGTCAAGGACCATGTGTGGGAAAATGAAGAACTACCTACAAGACCCAGGAGAGGACTTTGGAGTCTCTCATAATGGTTCCAGCAACAAGAAGAAAAAAGGAAGATATATTTGCTCTACTTGTCCAGTCAACCTTTTTACCATCAAATCAGTAGGTCGCAAAGAAGAGTTAAATGTTTTTCACAGGAGGAAATTTGCTAAGACAGGAAGCTCCTACATTTCTCATAATAATGCTAGCAATAGGTTTGACTTTTTAACCAAATTAGAAGAGAAGCAGAATCTCCCAACAACCTCCAGAGAAAAGTTATTTTTGCTAAAAAGTAAACAGGCACAAAATTAAAATGTCGGAGTGGGAAATAACTAGTCAGATTCATTACAAAACACCAATCACCACCTCATTTTTCCCCAGGGCCCTCCAGAAGGGGGAGGGGCAAACAACCACAACCCCTAACAAATTGACAAAAGAAAACAAGAACATTTTTGCTTGTGGTATCTTTGTTTCTATACAGATTCAACAGTCTTTTTTTTTTTTTTTTTTTTTTTCAAATAAAAACATGAAGCCTCCCATTTTGTGCCAAATAGAATTCTTCGGACTTTACAGTGATTCCCCACTCAGGGCAGTTTAGGTTGTTCAGAAAAACAAAAACAAAACAAAAGTGGACAGACAGAGAGGGCTGAGCCTTCAGAGCAGTAAAGCTAGACAGACAAATGAGAAGAGGTAAGGCGCAGACCTAGCAATGGGGGTGGGGGACAGTGAATGAGGGGGAGAGTATTACTGAACATACAGAATAGGAGGAGGAGGGCGTTCACTATACTCCAAGTTAGTAACAAGCTCTAGATGCCCTTGGCTGCAGAAACGTCCACCTCCACCATCCACCCTCCACCATGATCTGACTACCTCACTCGCTGGCCTTCACTGATCCCTAGTGAAAACAGCACCAGTGAGAGGCTGCCCACGTGGTGAATGGGAGGGGTGGTCCCACACCATCTTCCAAGCTCCAGCATCCCAGAGCAATACCACATCACACGAAACTCTATTCCACCCCTCGGCGATAAAACTCAGAACAAAGTTTCTGAAGACACAACTCTTCCTCCTTGTCACATAATTGCTTATCTCACCTCTTATCTACAATTCCACAGAAAAAGTTCAAAAGCTTTCTGCTATCAAAAGGATGCGAGGCCCAGCTAGTCCGAAGGACTGGATCATGTAAGGCAAATGCGTAGTAACGGGCTCGATCACTTGCCTGCCAGAGCTTCTGTCCAATTAGCCAGGTAGGCAGGGACCGATGGCCGGGAAGGCAGAAGGACACCCGGCCTTCCATCAGGAGAAGAAATATGAGGCAGAAGGAGAAAGCCAGACTGCAGTTGCTGTCTACTGGCAAGCATGCACCCAAAGCCACAGGTCACCAACAACTCTGTGCAGTGAACGTCTTTCCTCATTTCACAGCCCAATTTTATCTTTTTGGTAGTCAAAGCCCATCTCAAGGGAAGTTTAGAATTCTTCAGTTAGAGCAGCACAGCTCCTAACTAGATGTTCAAGTAACGTGCGTAGGAGTAAAATAAAGGTACAGCTCACAGGAAAACACTGAGGACATAAACCCAAGAGGGCAGACTGCTGTGTGTCATTTGCCCAAAGGAGAGAATGGAAAAATCACACATTATTCTGAACCCAATTTAAAAGCTCTCCTTTCATTACAGATGGCAAACAGACACAAGAAAAGATGCTCCACATCACTCAACGTCAGGGAAATACAAATCAAAACTACAATGAGCTATCACCTCACACCTGTCAGAATGGCTAAAATCAGAAACACAAGAAACAACAGGTGTTGGCCAGGATGTGGAGAAAAAGAAACCCTGGTGCGTTGTTGGTGGGAATGTAAACTGGTACAGCCACTGTGTTAAACAGTATGGAGGTTCCTCAAAAAATTAAAAATGATCCAATAATTGCACTACTGGGTATTTACCCAAAGAATACAAGAACACTCATTCAAAGGGATACATGCATCCCTATGTTTCTTGCAGCATTACTTACAATAGCCAAGATATGGAAACAACCCAAGGGCCCATCGATAGATGAATGGATAAAGTAGATGGCAGTGTATACACACACGTGCGCGCGCACACACACACACACACACACACACACACACTGGAATATTACTCAGCCATAGAAAAGCAATCTTGCCATTTGCAAAGACATGGATGGAACTAGAGAGTATTATGCTAAGTGAATAAGTTAGCCAAAGGAAGACAAATACCGTATTATTTCATTCATATGTGGAATTTAAGAAACCAATGAGCAAAGGAAAACAAAGGAGAGAGAGAGAGAGAGAGAGAAGTCTAGAAACAAACTAACTCCAGAGAACTGATGGTTACCAGAGGGGAGGATATGAGTAAAACAGGTGAAGGGAATTAAGAGTACACTTATCATGATGAACACCGAGTATTTTTTTTAAGATGTTATTATTTATTTGACAGAGAGCACAAGTAGGCAACGTGGCAGACAGAGGAAGAGGGAGAAGCAGGCTCTCTGCTGAGCAGGGAGCCCAGTGCAGGGCTCAATCCCAGGACCCTGGGACCATGACCTGAGCCAAAGGCAGACGCTTCACCGAATGAGCCACCCAGTTGTCCCTGAACACTGAGTAATGTACAGAATTGTTGAGTCACTGTTGTTGAATTGTTGAATCAGTCACATATTGGACACCTGAAACTATCACATTGTATGTCAACTATACAGTTTAAGTAAAAAAGATTTTTCAGCAAGACAATATACAAAAAAAGCTCTCATTTGGTAACACCAATAATCAATTATGAGCACATCAAGCCGCCTTTTTTTTTTTTTTAAGCCCTCTTTCAATACTGCCTTACCGATAAGGTGCAACTGGAAAAGAACAAAACGTAGGTTCTACTTGGACAAGTCACTTCACCTGTCTACACCGGTGTCTCCATCCACAAAAAGAGCTGGTTGGACTAGATTACCCACAAGGCACAGTCAAATTTTCATGTCTTCAGTTTGGGGATTCTCCTATACAGTTGTTGGTGACCTCTGGGCCCCAGTCCTGTCGTGACAAATCTCCCTTCCCCAACTCAGGACCTCGCTGGAAAGGGAGGAGACCAGCATGGGTTTCAGTCAGGCACTGCGTGGGAGGGACACAGTGCACGTGTGGCCAAGTATGAGGCAAAACCAACACACATGAAAGAAAGGCAAGGAGGGTCTGTGGTAGGAATGCAGCTGAGTTCTGCTGGATTTGCTTCCACCTTACCATCTCTCCACAGCTGAAGAGCTCATAGGAGTCTGACAGGAGAACACAAACATGTTACAGGGCATGTTAAAATTAAGGTAAAATTAAAAAGCAGAAACTGTACAGCTGTTTTCTCTGTAATATGGGTCATTTTGTCATTGGTAGCATGTCTACACAGATAAACCTAAGGGTAACATCTGCACAATGAACAATCTTGCAAACCTCTAGCATCCTTTTTTTCAGTGAGAATACTCATGAGAAAGTTACTGGACAAATCGAGCAAAAAGTTCCCTCTCAAAGAAAAGGGGAACACCAGCAAACAAGACCACAGATCACTGGCTTTTTAGCATAGCCAAAATCTGGAACCTACAACAATTTCCGCTGGCAGTAAAACAGATCTATCCCAGTCTATGCACACAATGGGTTATTCTCCTGCAGCAAAGATGACCAAACTTTTGATACTAACAAAGACACGGACGCATCTCACAGACACTGCTGAACCAAAGTTTGTAACAGCTAACTAATGCAATCCATTTCCATTTGGCAGGAATTAAAATTATATTGTGGAAGGGAGGAGGAAATGCCTGGGGCTGGCTATCTACCATTCCAACTTAAGTAGAAGATCAAAAACTCAGAGAAGAACCAATAATAAAATATTAGCATTAGGATGGGCCTCAGCCCTCCAGTTCAACAGCTTCATTTGAAGGATGAGGCAACAGGTGCGGTGGGGGGGTGGGAGGGTGGTTCGAAGTCACTCATGCAAACCAGCTCCTCCAACCTTACAGCATTCCAACCTTACCTCTCTGCTCCCCCTGCTGTGAGGTATTTAAGAAAAAGGCATGCTGCTGATCCACTTCCTTTAGACAGTTTGTGCCTCCCTAGTTTTTAACTCTGTACACCAGCAGGATAAAGACAGCCATTGACGTAACTCTTCTAACAATGACAGTAACTTAGTGACTACTAGTGAAATACTCACTCTCAGGGCTGCTGAGAGATTAAATCCAACTGACCCCTCTCCAAGTTTTCAACACTTCAATTATAATCACAACCCGACGCGAAGTTTCCCTGATTTGAAATAGTAAACCGAACTGACTGGTACAATGTCAGTCTTCTTCCGTCTGTTAAATGCAGAAGCCCAGGAACAGTGACAATCCCGTCAAGGGTACCTGAAGGTCAGATTGCATTTACAGGCTAAAGAGTACTCCGAATTCATTACAACTCCTAAAGAACTCCACCTAACACAAGTTATCAAAGACCTTTGAGGAAAAGAAATACACCACATTAAAACTTTGTTCCCAGGGCGCCTGGGTGGCTCAGTGGGTTAAGCCACTGCCTTCGGCTCAGGTCATGATCTTGGGGTCCTGGAATCAAATCCCGCATTGGGCTATCTGCTCGGCAGGGAGCCTGCTTCCTCCTCTCTCTCTGCCTACTTGTGATCTCTCTCTGTCAAATAAATAAATAAAATCTTTAAAAAAAAAAAAAAAAAAACTTTGTTCCCAGCATATCATACATACTTCCCAAGGGAGACCACTGGGGAGCTTTCTCGAAGGCATCACACACTTGACCTTTTTAACAGAACTATGTTTCATTGACACAATGGATGAAGATCCCCCCCCCCCCATAACACTACTGACATAATGGAATGGGTCAAAAGTTCATTCACAGTCTATACAAAAGTTTTGCTCTCAAAAAGAGCCTCTGGGAAATGCTTTACTGAAAAGAACACAGAAAAAGTTGGAGCTTTGTGCACATTAGGCTAACAACCTTCAAGAGCTTTGCAAAAGGAGGAAGAAGGGCAAGTCATTGTGTGTACTATGCATATAGGATGAATAAGAAAGTGGAAAGGTGGGTTCTCCAAATCAAAGGTAAATTGAAACTGGAATTTCTGCCCTTTCTCTAAAAAGGGATTGTCCTTCTCTCTTTTGCTTCAGTTGTTAGGGGAGCTAACCCGCAAGAGATCTAGAACATTCTCTGCTCCAAGTAAGACAAACAACATAGCCCTAACAGGCTGAGTACAGGCTTCTATGCCACTTTAATCTATAGCTGCAAAATACCATCCAGACTCTGGGAGGGTTTGCTCTTCGGTTTTACTGAGCACTAATTTCACACAGAGCTTCTTCCAGGCCCTATTTGGATTGGACATGAAGCAAAGAACTGCCATTTACCACATGCTTCCCCTGTTACCAGCCCTCCATTAGACCCCTTATGTGTCTGTTACTCCTTGTTTTCATTCGTAAGATGACCCCACAAGAAAAGAGCAATGGACCACTTCACTGATGGGGCCGGTAGAGTGCTCATGGATTTGCCAAGGGCACCAAGCTCAAGATCAAGAAAAGTATACCCAGGTCTACATGGCTCCCAGGTGCACCCCCTCCAATGGTCAATCAATGAAACTGGGGTTAATCCTTAATGTTCAGGGGTAAAATCCAGGAAGTGTGGCTATATCCTCCCACAAAATCTCCTGCCAGTGTCAGACAAGACTCTGCTTCTCAGGTTAGGGGGTATCCCCTCAGGGGTACACAGGCGTGCACCACAAGGAGGGATCAATGTGCAGGATCAATGTGACATTTTTTCCATCAAGTCAATCCTCTTCAAGTATTTGGGAAGAAAAATACTATTTTTACACTAAAACAGAGTACACTATGGGACAGAATGTGAAATCCAAATATTAGTAAGAAAAAAAAAACAATTCCAAGAAATTTTCACAAGCCTCCAATACATAGTTTGGAGCCAAGCCCAACTCTTGGGACTGGATGGGGTGACAAAATACAGGGTAATTCCTATACTCTCATCAGCCCTTAACTCAGAACCATTCCTCAACATAAACAACAGACCAAAAGATTCCTCAAGTGCCCATATTTGTACCACGTTCATGTATTATTGATACCAAGTGCTGCTAGTAGCTTCTTCATCATGTGATCCAGACACACCACATGCCCAGGGAGAGGGTGAGTGGCTGGAGGTCACTCCTAAATGCAGAAAGAAGGAAAAGCCCAGCACTAAGCAGGAAAGACAGAGCAAATTAAGTCATCCACTAACATCACAGGAAGGAAGCGCCCAAGTGCTTTAAAATTGTAAATACAATATATCTAGTGCCAAGAAGCCCAGACAGGGTCTGTGCCCTTGAACTTTTACCCCTTACCTTTCCTGGACTTAGGCAGAGCACATGGTATCACTTTATATCAAGCACTTGGATTCTCTAGATATGGTCTTCTTTTGTGTCCAGAATATACATTTTTTAAATTCTAAGAGCCTATAGGCATCCAGTGAGGGAGAGATAGGGCATTTCTTGGTGACCAGACACATGGTCTACCTTAGAACAACAAACTGCAAGCTACCTTCCCACAGCATCCGCCTGGGACAAGCAAAACATCACCAGGCACAGACTGAGGAGAAAACGGAACAGAGGTTCCATATGGAACCCCAAATTACAACAAGGACAATTTACAACTTAAGTGAAATGTGAAATCCTGGGCCCAGTCCAAAGAAGTAGTGTCTTACTATGTGTTAGGCAAGATCCGTGTATTACCCATATGTTACCATCATCTACCCCTTTCTAGATCACTTCATTAACTTAATTATCTCAACTCCTGCCTCAGGAAAGCATTTAACATCCATTTTACAGCTTAAGCAACTGAACCTTGAAGAGTTTAACTGATCTGCCCAAAGACAAAGCCACAAAGCAGCACCCAAGTCTGACTAACCCCGGAGCTGTATGCCCCACCCTCTGGGGCACTACCCCCCAGGGCTGGTACTTCTGAACCCACTCCCCCGAGCCCTTGAGTGGAGAAGGTGCTCTGGCTGGATCCCCAGTGCTGGCTGCACCTGCCAAGAACAGGACACTCCACAGGCCGTCCCTATGGGGCTCCAGGACCGCACCGCACCAGCTTATTTTGCAAACTGCTTAACTAAAGCTGCAAAAAGAATGACAAAATACAGACTGATGGGAGGATTCCAACCTTAAAATTTTTCCTATATATTAAGAACAGTTCGTTTCACATGGCTTACAAAAGTAAGATTTTTAAATACATAATTAATTTGAAACTAACATCCCTAACCAAACCCCAACCTTAAAGTTTCCCTTTCTCATTGGCAACAACAGAATGTGGACAATGAACCCAAAGCCACAGTTGCTCTCTCTCTCTCTTTCTCTCTTAAGGCACCCCAAGCAGTAAAAGGCAGAGCAGAGGAAGGGCATCCCAGGCATAAAGGTGGGAGGGAGACCAGTAAACTAGTACCCCATCACCCCCACACACATCAGTGGTCCTGCTGGTCAATGACACATGGGAAGTTTCATATAAAATTATGAATCTGGTTTTTAAGTATAATAGATATGGGGTTAGGTTCATTACTTTAAATGAACACCTTATTTATCTTCCTTAGAAAATAAAAGGGCAGAACTGCCACACACAAGAAGAAGAAGAAGAAGAAGAAGAAGAAGAAGAAGAAGAAGAAGAAGAAGAAGAAGAAGAAGAAAGAAAGAAAGAAAGAAAGAAAACCAACTTGTTAAAGACATCCATGCTTCTCCTGCCTAGTGCAGGCTACATCCTTGGGAAGACAACTCAATTGCTTACTAAGCATGCCACATTTTATTATGCTTCAATTACACAGTTCCTCTGATCAACCATGTTAGCATTTAATTACCATGTAATTAAGTGGTGGCACTAACTCAAGCTCATGGGCATTTCTGCTCTGGCCACGGGAATCAAACAGTTGACCCAAAGCCCACCCTGCATTTCTTCCCCTGCCTGGGCTCTGGCCACCAGGAATTTGCCCGAGTTAAGGTTATGAAAGTTCCAGGCAACACTAGTTCTCCAACCTTACCTATAGCTGGGGAAAGGGGGACCAGCCTTGGGGTGGAGGCTCCCAGGGCCAATACCCCAACTCAGTGGGGCCTTGGTAATAAGAGGACAACTCAAAGGTCAAATGGGGTTTTCAGCTAGGTGAGCGATTAGTGGGCTCTGGTGCTCCATAGCAGAAAATCCCTACTCCTTCCCAAACTGGCCTGATGGATGCCTTTGTCTTTGAGGTCCTCACCTGAGAAAACCATCTTATGCTATCATTTTATCAAAAAGAGCCATTTCAAAACCTGAAGAGTCGCAAGGATAATGTCTTTCAGTAAAAGGCAATTATTTGAAAAAATTTATCTTCACAGAAAACATATTTTTCCCAGGTTGACTTTTAGACCAATTCATGCATCAGTTCTTTGGAATACACTGAATTAAAACAGTTTTATGTTCCCTCCTAACCCTTAAGTCACTTACACACAGCTCAGGGACTGTTTTTAAGCTAAAAACAAGTGACAACATTTAATAACTTGTCATCAATAAATAAATACAAAAGACAGTTTATAGTTCATTCATTTCAATGACAAATGCATACACAAGCCAAAAGCCAGGACAGTGGGGGGATGGGGCAAGGGGCGGCCAATAGAACACTTAAGAGGAAGCATTCTACTTTCCTGGTGTAATTTCTAGGAAGATTAATATCCTGTCTGAACATCATTCTACTCATACAGGATTTCAAAATGGTGTTTTTCTGCTCTACAATGGGAGTGAAATCAGCTATTTTAACTTGGGACTCTAGTGTGTCACTTTCGAGCTGTGTAGGTGGGTATTTCCAACTACAGAGGAAGGCCTGCTTCTGCCTGTCAAAGCATCCAAGACCCCAGAGAGAGCTCAGGAGACAATGTCACCTGTTTCAAACACACTGCCAATTTAAGACATACACACACACACACACACACACACACACACACACCAGGGGCATGGGTGGCTCAGTTGGTTGAGTATCTGCCTTCAGCTCAGGTCACGGTCCCAGGGTCCTGGGATTGAGCCCCACATCAGGCTCCCTGCTCAGTCAGGAGTCTGCTTCTCCCTCTGTCCCTGCTGCTGCTTATACTCTGTCTCTCAGATAAATGAATAAAATCTTTAAAAGAAGGAAAAAAAAAAGATTCCCCCAACCTTTGGGAGAGCTTTCCTCCTAAGAACACTTCAGAAATAAATGAAAGGGTCTGCTGGCAGGAGGGCTCTCCTCTTATTTAGGCTCAGCACAGTTCTTGGGAATTCAAACTGTTACTCTGAAGAGCTGGGTATCAGGGGGATGCTTGCAGTAGGATCCATGTGGTTATACCATGCAAACTTGCATTTGCTCAATCAGTACTTTCAGGGTCTTTCCTCACTCACATGGCACTCCCTGGGGAGGCCTGTCTTCCTCCTACCACACTTTAAAAAAAAAAAAAAAAAAAAAAAAGGTGCGACACTTCCCATCTCCTAAAGGGTAGCCTAAGCCCTTCTGCAAACGGCCACTAGATGAGCTGTTTTAACAACTGTCATACTCTGAGTGCTTGCAATGCACACAAATTATTTCAGAGGACAGGGTGGTCCCTTCCTCCTGGAGATGCCATGGTTGATTGGACTTGACCTGAGTGCTTCAAGAAAGAGACAAGTGAGGAAAGCACCAGAAGACTTTACACTCCTAGAACATGGACTCCATTAGGACCCAGATAGTTTTCCAGATAGTTTTCCCCCATGTCTAAAACAGTGCCTGCCAAAAAAGAAATGCTCTCTAGATAGGTGTTCAATTAGAAGAAAAAAATAATGATCCTTGATCTGTCACCTGGCTATCATGTAACTGGCTTCATGACTTTCAGTGACCTTTAGTGAACCTCAGAACCAAGCTCAGACTACCTAAAGCACCTCAGACCCCTGCCCGGCTCCACAGAGGCAGACGATGCCCCCCACGGCACATCACAGATAGGATTTGGGGAGAACTTTTACCTTCCTCGGTGATCGATCGGTCATGAACTCCTAACTTTGGTGCCCACTGACATCACAAAGCAATCTTTAACCCAGGATGTGGAAGAAAGACACAGATGTCAAGTTTCGGCTATAAATTACACAGTCTATGCATCAAGACAGAGCCAACACCACAGTCATGACAAGTCCAGGAAGCACTGTGGCTTGAGGCCACCAGAGAAACTCACCGAGGAAACTCCGAGCTAAGTCAAGACTTGCCCCCCATACCCCTCCATAACACCCCCCGCATACCCTAATTAGAGAGTGGGAGAGCTCCAGTGGGCGCAACCTTAGGACAGAGCTGCCGGAAGAACACCAGCTAAACAGAAGGATTTCTTGCTTACTAACATGACGCGACGGGATTGTTTCAATGACAGGATTTCCTAGTACACAGGTTTGTGTAAGATAAATTTTCCTGAAGGGCGCCTGGGTGGCTCAGCGGGTTAGGCATCTGACTCTTGATCTCAGCTCTCAATCTCACGGTCATGAGTTCAAACCCATGTTGGGCTCTGTGCTAGGCAGGAAACCTACTTTAAAAAAGGAGGAAAAAAAAAAAAACCAAACTTCTGAGCATTGTGCATAAGCTATAATAAGATTCACTAGCAAAATAAGAGGAAGGGAAGAAGCAGGAAGAAGAAAATCTATCCTCTGAAAGTACCACCAAGAAGCATGGCTTTCTGGTTTTGTTATTACCCAACTAAAAGAGGGCCCTGTTAACAATGGCCCAGAGTACAGGAGGGGAAGGAAGGAAAGAAAGAAAGGGAGGAAGGAAGAGATAGACCATTTCTTCCTACAAACAGCATGCCAATTCCTCTCAGCACCTGGCATGCTGTTTCTCCCTAATGCTAATTACAAATAGCGTGAAAGAATATCACTGTTTTTGAGGCACCTGGGTGGCTCAGCGGGTTAAAGCCTCTGCCTTTGGCTCCGGTCATGATCCCAGGGTCCTGGGATCAAGCCCCGCATTGGGCTCTCTGCTTGGCGGGGAGCCTGCTCCTCCCCTGCCCCCACCCCCACTCTCTGCCTACTTGTCATCTCTGTCAAATAAATAAAATCTTAAAAAAAAAAAACAACAAAGAATATCGGAGTTTTTATGTCTACGATCTATCTGGAGTTAATTTTTTTTTTATATCCTATAACCTAAGGATCAAGGTGCCTTTCTTCCATATGGATACCCAATTGTTCCAGCATCTCTTGCTGAAAAGCCCATCCCATTCGCTACTTAATTACTGCAGCCCCTGTGATGAAAATCTGTTCACCTTGTGTGTGGGGGTCCATTTCTGGACCTCTCCATCCTATTCCATGGATTTAGTGTGTCTGCCTGAACATCAATGTCACATTGTCTTGATATCTGTGGCTTTATAGTAAACTTTGATATCAGGTAGAATAAGCCCTCCAGAGTTCCTGGGTGGCTCAGTTGGTTAAGCTACTGCTTTCAGCTCAGGTCATGATCCCAGAGTCTGGGATCAAGTCCCATATCAGGCTCCCAGCTCCATCAAAAGTCTGCTTCTCCCTCTAACCTCCCCTCTCATGCACTCTCACTCTGTCCCTCCACACCCTCTCTCTCTCTCTCAAATAAATAAACAAAATCTTAAAAAAAAAAAAAAAAAAGAATAAGCCCCCCCAGCTAAGTTTTTCTTTACAAAATTATTTTTGCTACATTAAGTCCTTTGCATTTCCCTGTAAATTTTAGGTCCAGCTTGTTTAGGTCTCAATAAATATTTTAAAATCCCCTTTTGCGATTTTGAGTTAGCTGCACTGGACTTTTAGGTAACTTTGGGCGAAGCTATCTGAACAAAGTTAAGTCTTCCAATCCATAAATATGGCATCTAAATCCATTTACTTGAAGGACCTATCAGAGTTAAACATAATAAAGTCTAGAATTACTACCTTGTATGCCAACAAAGCAAGAAAAGTTGTAAACACTAAATCTCTGCAAATTAATTTACAACTTTACAGTCATTTCATGAGCTTTACATGCAGTGGATTCTACTGATGAATAAAAGGTTCAAAAATGAACAGATCAAGGGGGGTCTGGGTGGCTCGGTCGTGTAAGCATCTGACTCTGGGTTTCAGCTCAGGTCATGATCTCAGGGTTGTAAGACTGAGTTCACGGTCAGGCTCCATGTTCAGCACAGGGTCTGCTTGAGATTCTCCCTCTACCTCCGTCCCTCCCCAGTCTCCCTCTCTCAAAAGAAAAAAGGGGATCTGAGTGGCTCAGTTGGTTAAGTGTCTACCCTCCGCTCAGGTCATGATCTTGGAGTCCTGGGATCAAGTCCTGAATCGGCGGGGCGGTGGGGGGGGGAGGGGGGAGGGGGAGGAGTGTCCCTGCTCAGCAGGGAGTCTGCTCCTCCCTCTGACCTTCCCCCTCTCATGCTTACTCTCTCTCATTCTCTCTCTCTCAAATAAATAAAATCTTTTTTAATCTTTTTTTTTAAAGATTTTATTTATTTATTTGACAGACAGATATCACAAGTAGGCAGAGAGGCAGGCAGAGAGAGAGAGGGAGAAACAGGCTCCCCTCTGAGCAGAGAGCCGATGTGGGGCTCAATCCCAGGACCCTGGGATCATGACCTGAGCTGAAGGCAGAGGCTTTAACCCACTGAGCCACCCAGGCGCCCCTAAAATCTTTTTTTAAAATTCCCATTAAAAATAAATAAAATATATATTTTTATAAATGAATACATCAAAAAACAGGCAAATGTGGAACCCAAACCAGGTATTCTTTTCCCCAATTTGGATCCTGCGGTCTCTGATACTGCACAGCTTGCTAAAAACCGTAAACCAAAGGCAGGCTGTCAAGAGAGAAGAAATGGGAAAGCAGTGTGAGCCCCACTACAGGGTGACCACCTGGCTCTTAGAAGCAAAGGCTTCCTTACTCTTTGCTCTTGGAGAAGCTCGCAGGACAGAGAAGAAGCGACCAACAAAAGGAGATGAAAATAAATTCAAAGCAAGGAAAAAACCTTTCTAGAAAGGCCCTAGCTGGAGAAGAGCCAGGAGAGGAAATAGGGCAGGGCGTACTATGGGAGCAACACAGACTACAGCCAAGGGTAACCACATGGCCACCAGGATGCCTGGGAATTTCCAAGAAGGGAAAGGCTAAACAGGAGGCTGGCTATTGTAATTTCCTTTTCACCCCACAGAAAGAAAATTACTTTCCTAAGGAGCTTTAGAAGGTGGTGACGTTGAGTGAATCCACTAATCACTTAAGAAGTCTCTCAGTGTATAGCAGCACATTTGGATTAAGTAGGCAAGTCAGTGCTCCAAGTTTCAGTAAGTGGACGATTCAAGCTCAGGGTCGAGCAAATATAAACCATACCGAGATACGTGTAAGTCCTTGCTGATCCCAGGTTGTCTGGGTAGTTAGCTTCGTGCTATTGGTGGAGAATTCAGGGTCCATTTCAAGGAGGGTGAGACTGTTGGCTTCACTCTCAGTGGGCGATTTTTATGCTCTTCCATTTTTCTCCACCTCAAATATCATCTTCGGTGAACACCTACTACTTCTGAAATTTAAAAAGTAAGTAACAATTTTTTAAATTGCTAAGGAGGATGTCTTAACTATTGCAGCAGAGTTCAAAAACCGGCCACAGAAATCTGAGAGCATGGGTCAGAGTGGCCAGCTCATTAAGTGGTCTTTACTAACACAGCCAACAGAGCTGTGAAGTCAAAACCTTCTGGACTTGCCAGAATTGTTTTCCTCCAGCCCATCTCTGGACTCCAGGACAATGAAAATGAAAGAGGCGGCCACAAAATTGCTAGCGAATATTCAAGAGTAAGAAGGGAGACAGAGAGGACATGAAAACAGAAGTCCAAGACCATTTATCACCCAGCCTCTCTATTTCCCACTGCCTTGTATTTTTCCAAGTGGCAGTTCTCACAGCATGCCTATGTGCCTGTGTGTTCATGTCTCCAAATTCCATCTCCAAAGCTGGATCCAGAGCCACAGATGACAGCCCTCTCTCCTCCTCCAGATGGGCCAGAAGCCAAGCAACAAAGGATACAACTTGAGTCTTTACGGATCGATCGAGTTGTGATAAACAATTTTAGAATCCTAAGTATAGTTGAGTCCTTCCTGAAATTCGTGGTTTAAGGTAAACCTATTTCTCACCAGGCGCGGTGCCTCTGGCAATGAACCCAATGCCCGGAACCCAAAGCAACTTGTTCAAGGTCAGACACTAGTTGCTGGCACAGGCTTTGCTTGCCATCCTGGATGACTCCAAAACCATGCCTTTTCCCTTCATGTCAAAGACAGGCTTCCTCCTTAGGAACTTCAAAGCCTAAAAACTAAATTCCTATCCTCTTAAGAGGAAGCATTTGTTTTGGCAACTCCGTGTTTTGAAGGAATTTTTAAAAAGCTGTCAAAATTTGGTAAATGCAAGCCACAATGCCTTTCCCTAGAAAAACAATGCTTATTTTGTTTTAAAAAGCAAGTAAGAAGGAAGTAGCCACCTTGTCATCAGGAGTAAGGCCCCCAGATTCTGTAAAAAGCTTCATTCAGCTGCAGACAGTTGTGCCAAGGCCCTCCAATTCATGTATTAGACCAGCATGTGCTTTAAGACACAGCCACCTGTCCCTGGGCCCTCTCACCAGGCCCACTGTAGGTACAGGACAAAACACAGCAACAGAGATCATCATCAAGTCCCGTGTCACACTGGGTCTCCAGGAGCCCTACTATGCCCAAATTATGCTTAGTTCATTTTCTGCTACCATCTTAGTACTTGACCCTCTATGGAAATGATTCCCACTCATTAGTCCTCTCTACCTGAGAAATAATCATCTCAAAAAAATCAGTTGTAAGCCTTTTTGAGACTCCTTCAAAACAGATCTTCAAAATTAATAATCTAAAGATCAGTGAGCCTTCATGAGGTATAGCATAAAATCATCTACTTCTGTAAAATCCTGCTGGTATAACGAACCCAGTCAGAGAAGCAACCACCTTCCAGAGGTCCACTCTCATCAGTGTTAATGTATCCCTCTAAGTCTGTCTTTTTCTCCCCGAGGATCAAGTCAAGTCACTTCTGCCATTCCTGAACCACAGCAGGAGGCCTTACGAGTCTGAGTCATGAAAAGCTCCAACCAACAATTAAGGTTTTTCTGGGGCAATGTGAGTACAAGCTTCATTTCTTGAAACAGGCAACCAAACCACAAAGGGTGGTATCCAACAACCCTGTAGGAGCGTAGCCTGTTCAGTATAGGCCCAGAAGGGAAGAATTGATGGAAAACTCTCAATGGCTGGTCAGGGATATCCATCCACCCCAGCCTTCCCCGGAGGCTTGACAAACTTAGGCCAAGAAAGACACACGTGACCTGCTGAGGACAAAGGAGAATGGAAGGGATATACATAGCCCTGAGTGTGCCCAGATGGCCCAAACCAAGTCCTTTGGCTAAATGAAAGCAATGGCAGAGACAAAAGCTTCTCCTTTATTTAAACAGTGCTCACAGGGAAGCTTACCTGCCCCAACCTCCGTTCAGCCTTTTAAAAAAGATCATTTGTCTCGTGCTCATTGGAATGCTCTGTAACGTGTCCCACAGTGCACTGCACCTTTCAGCAGACTATTTCTAAACTCTAAACTTGCATGACATGCCTTTTCCAGGGGCACCAATAGGAATAGAAGGGCTCTGGCCAGATTGCAAGCCCCCCTCAGGTTACCAGAATCTCATCATCGACATCGTGTTGTCATACAGACTGTAGCAGGGCCTGCGTGTTCAGGAAAGATGGCCAAGAACAGCCTATAAGAACTGTTTTTAAACCATGCTATCTCTAGGCACCTGCGTGGCTCAGTGGGTTAAAGCCTCTGCCTTCGGCTCAGGTCATGATCCCAGGTCCTGGAGCCCCACATCGGGCTCTCTGCTGAGCAAGGAGCCTACTTTCCTTCCTCTCTTTCTGCCTGCTTCTCTGTTTACTTGTGATCTCTCTCTGTCAAATAACTAAATAAAATCTTAAAAAAAAAAAAAAAAAACACAACGCTATCTCTCTTCTGCATCTTTCACTGTTCAAGAAGAGCATGTGTATTCAACAGCAGTGACAGGTACTCCGTGGAGGCATGGATTCCTTTCCCAAAAGCGCTCCCTCAGCAAGGCATCTCCCATTGTGCCTCGAATCCCAAGTCAGTGGTGATGGGGCCCTAGATTGCCACAGCAGATACCCCTGGTCTTTCTTGGCTACTGTAAGGCATTCTAGCCAACGAAACTCTTTTTTTCTTGCCTTGCTTTAGGTTTACCTACTGTGAGCCTACCTGTTTAGCCACCACTAGTCCAAAGGTACGTCACACCACCCTCACCCAGCTGGACCCCTGCTTCATCCAGGGTCGTGGGGTTTCCTCCTTTTGTGGAATGGAGGCCAGCCATAGCGCCTTATCTACTGAACGCATCAGAGACCATGAATATTTGCTCCCCCGTGTGGTCTGCGGGGTGCGTTTTGGCCAGGAAAATCCTGTTAAATTCTTGTTAGACATTAGAAAACAAAAACAAAAACAACCCACCACGGGCCACCATCCATTCTGGACATTCATTCATTCTTATTATCATTGGAATTGTCATGTCCAAAAAAATTTGAGAAAGAATGTGTAAGGAATGGCAACTTTTGGCCAGCTACACTGAATAAGTTGGCACTTCTGTACCACCTTTTTCTCAATTTCAAAATATGTTTGCTCGAAGGAGGCCTGGTTTCAAGTCCCATCCAGCCTATTTCTCTCTCCCTTTTTTCGTTTTTTTTTTTTTAAGATTTTATTTATTTATTTGATAGAGAGAGATCACAAGTAGGCAGAGAGGCAGACAGAGAGAGGAGGAAGCAGGCTCCCCACTGAGCAGAGAGCCTGATGCGGGACTCGATCCCAGGACCCTGAGATCATGACCTGAGCTGAAGACAACGGCTTAACCCACTGAGCCACCCAGGCGCCCCTCTCCCTTTTTTCGTAATAAATAAAATAATGTCCCAGGAAGCATAAAGACAGATTGCAAATATGAACATAGGCCCGGGGGGGCGGGGAACTGGTCAAGTTATTCTTTTTCATAAAGTCAGCATGGCATGTCTGTAATTCTGTCTGAATAGCCACTAATGGCAAAAAATCAAATCCTCTGTCTTCTGCTGGTCACCTAATCAAAAATGGTCTCAGATTCCACTACCTCCCATCAACAGATCTCTGCTCTGCTTAACAATAACCCTTGCACAGCTCTCCTGAGTATATTCATCCATTCCTTTACAAGTTTTGCCAAATTTCTTTTAACAGTTTTCATGCCCTCCATCTACCGCACCCCCAACCTTCCTAAAATGTAATGGATTGGTGAGTAATATTTATCCATAAAAATAATTCGTCTTTAAGGAAAAAATCCAGCTAGTAAGCAAGTTTCGTGGAAAACCTGTCACCAGGTTTTGGGGGTCATTTGACATCTGAAATACCTCACACTCCAGTGATGGATACTCAGATATAGGTGAATCTCGTGGCTATCCCGACTCCCTGGGACAGTCATCAACCCAGAACCCATTTATTTATTTATTTATTTATTTATTTATTTATTGAGAGAGAATGTACTCATGAGCACGGGGAGGGGCAGAGGGAGAAGCAGACTCCCCATTGAGCTGGGAGCCCAATGCAGGGCACGAGTCTGAGGACCCTGGGATCATGACCTGAGCTAAAGGCAGACGCTCAACCAACTGAGCCACCAGGTGCTCCCCAGATCCTGTTTTTAAAAATTTCTTCTGGCACATGAAGAGACTGTCCAACAGCCTCCAGACTTTCTTGTGTAAACCACTCCCTCCTGCCTGAACTCCTAACTTCTGATCATTACCTATGCCTAATTCCCACAAGCCTGTCAAGTGACCCAACTGCCAGGGAAGTAGCCACTAAGCAGACAAGAAAGGATAGACAAGCTGACAATGGGTAAACGGACCACTGACCACCAGGCAGCTTGAAAGAGCTCCACGAGTCACCCACTCAGACTACACAAGAGACTCCGGGCCATGCTTTGTCAGACCAAAGAGTTCAACTCAAATCACTTACTCAGTACACCACAATACCATCAAGTGCTGAGGATTCTGAGTCATCAGGAAAAACACTGTTCTAGCACAATTTTTCAAAGCAGCTCAAGAATCATTTAGATGGATTCCTCAGGCTTTTAAATAAAATCAGTTTAATTAGCTTTCAAGGTTATCTAGAAAGCTCAGTCAATGTGAAACACCTCAGTCTACAAGGACACAGGCGCTAAGGCAGCTCTGTGGTTTCATCTTCTAGTTTTCCACAGTAGTTTGATTTGCTATCACTGCTTCCCATTATCCCAACTCCTTGGAAAGCCAAACATGCCTTTCTGTCACTTCCACCACACAGAGATGGTTTCTCCACAAGCTTCTAAGCTATTTCAAATAACTACTCCAAGTATAAAAATAAATAGCCTAGGAGCCTTGT
Organism: Mustela putorius furo; assembly: GCF_011764305.1. Taxonomy (NCBI): domain Eukaryota; kingdom Metazoa; phylum Chordata; class Mammalia; order Carnivora; family Mustelidae; genus Mustela; species Mustela putorius. Next base: position 6,330,306 of record NW_025422045.1, on the reverse strand, counting down.
CATGACCTCCCAGGCACGGAGTCTTAACATCACCTCACAGGCTGGGTCAGTGGGTGATGCTAGGGGCTGCCCTACTATTTCTTCTTTGCAGAAGAAATGCAAACACATCCTAAACCTATCAACACATTTAGAAAAGCACATTCCAGTTAGGCTGAAGTATCAATACATTTACTTTAAAAACAGAAATTTCAGTCTTATTTGTAACTGGCATATAATTCTAGATGGGCTTCTCATGACAGGAAGCTTGGGCCTTTCCTTAGTTCTCAAACAGCACGTAAAAGACCATCAGGGCCTAGACATCAGCACTGAGGAGCCAGAATGTTGTAGAACGCAGGAAATGACCCACAACCCCATCACCAAGCAAAGAACTTTTGGGCACTGGAATACTTTTTTTTTTTTTACTATTTTCAATAAGTCTATTTTTCCAATTATAAATTACTTAAAGTTACATTAAACAGAGTGGAATCTTTCAGCATAAAATCATCCTCGGGGGGGAAAAAAATCATTATCATGGGACTCTTGTTATCTCAGAGTGACCCATGGCTAGTTGAGTTCTGGGTGATAGCAACAGAACTCTGAGGAACCCTTCTCTAAGGTTATTAACCAGAGAAACTGCTGGACCTGGAAATAGCTTCCCATTTAAGGGAAGCAGGAACTTTGCATCCACAAGACGGCAATGTTCCAGAAGTAGTGGAGATAAACACCAAAAGGCATTCAAGTCACCCAGAGATGTCCTAAAGAGCCAATCTAGCCACCTAACTGAATATCCTATCCATCCATTTAGCCTAATTTTGTTTCACCTCCATAGATTTAAACTTCTTAAATCAAGTACTATTGTTTCCAATAGGAAATTAAGTAACCCTCTCTGTCTTTCAACCCCCTGTTAGCTTGGGGAGAGGGCAATGGAAAAAGCCCAAGTGTACAGATATTACCCACACTCAGAAGTACACTGTGAACCCTTAGGGGCACCTGGGTGGCTAAGTGCATTAAGCATCCAACTCTTGGTTTCAGTTCAGGTCATGATCTCAGGGTCATGGGATTGAGCCCCATATCAGGCTCCTTGCTCAGCCAGCTGTCTGCTTGAGATATTCTTTTCTTCCTTCCCTCTGCCCCTTCCTGCCTCCCCTTCTCTTAAAAAAAAAAAAAAAAAATATATATATTAAGAACCCTTAATCATCAATGCCATTCATTTTCCCAGTAAACATTTATTGAATCCCTACTATGCTTCAAGTATGCCCTTGACACAGGGGATGCAGCTATGAATAAATAAGGACCTTATCCCCATGGAGATCAGAAATGTAAACAAGAATTTCAACATCCTGCAACAAATGCAGTGACCCTCACGCATGTGGAGGGACTCATAACCCAAAAAAGGAGCAAATCATCATCTGGGGGGAGGGAGACACAGCCAAAGGCTACTTCAAAGTCCATGGAATAGAGGCAGAGATCATGAAGATAGAGCACAAACAATCCTATTTAGCCACAGAACACATTTGTTTTACAGCTTCAGTATGTTTAACTGAAACGCAGTATGTCCATGTACCAAACAGAAGGCCAAGCAACTAAGAGTAAAAGTCAGAATCCAGAAGAGAGGATACACCTATCCTAATTTTGTGAAACTGACCTATGTACATTGCAGACCAATCCTTAGGAGTGGAAGCAATGGTAGAAGATCAAAGCGCATGAAGTCAGTATCACACTTCCCAGAACATCAAGAACTACTCCTACCACAATACCATACAAGAGCAGAGGTTCTCAAACCTTAATGCAGACCAAATGAACAGCAGGTTCTGCTAGAGGAATCCCAGGGTGGGAGGGGGGCAGCTGGAAAGCCTGCATGTTGAAGGAACTCCCAGGTGACACAGATGCTGCTGGACCTACAGACCGCACTCTGAGCAGTGAGGGTCAAGAGAGCCGATGATGCTCAGCCTTGGATGAGACACCCTAGCCACACACAGATGGATCACATGTTGGACGACACAAATTCCAACCCTCATCTGAAGCTTCCATCCCTGTCTAACCCCATCCCTGTCATCTCGTTTCAGCTGTATAGGTGGTTATGAGGTGTGACCGGGCTTGATGAGCCAGTCAAGGAGGCATTCTGAGGATCAGGCCACCAGGTGCACCCCCCACCTGTGGAAGGTATCTGGGGGAGATGAGTGAGGAAGAAGAACCCCAGGTAAGCCGGCCACACTGCTCAACCATGGTGATGCCTGTACGCAGCCTCTACAGGCTGACATCTATAGGAGAATCCAGCCTGACCCTTTCTCCACCTTAATTGCTTCGCAAACCCAGTGCTTAGATTATTATCACTGTCTGTTTAGCATCATAAAACTCGTAGAGGAAGAGCAGATTTTTTTTTTTTTTTTTTTGCCTAAAAATTATAGATAAGGGGTCTTCCATGATGAAAGACTGGAAAGAAGCCAAAAGCCAAACATACAATTAACCAGCCCCGAAGCCTGCAGGCTCCAATCTTGAAAGGACTCCCCAGCCACACCCCACCTGACTGCAAAGTACAATTTGGTTAATAAAAGGGATCAAGTGGAATGTGGTCCTTCAGGGCTTTCCCACACTAAGTTGCTTCTGGAAAATCAAGAGTAATAACAGTTTACCCTCTCCAGGTGGAATGAGGTGATGAAGCCGAGCCCGTTTGAAATCCATCATTCTGAAATTGTCTATATCCACTTTTCCATTTAACAAGGTACTTTAGGTTCTAGTCCATATAATCAGCCTCTTGCTCTCAATTTTCTACCCATCTCACTAAAAGTTATATGTCCTAACCCGCTTTCTAGCCCTTGTTTACCCTGGTCTTAGCTGGCAGGGGGCAGGAAAATTTTCAAAAAGGGAGTTTTCACTTTATCCCTAAACTTGGAAATACTTTTTCCCTGCAAGCAGCTTTCCTAAGACTGGTTTCAGAAGTGTTACACTTAAGTTCAGTGGGCAGGGCCATGGGCTGCTCCTTGTTCGTGAATGCTCCGGGGAGAAAGATCAAAGCTTTCTTAACTACTTATCTGTATCATAGGACATAAAGGAGAAAAGAAAAGAAAAAAAAAAGAGCAGTTTGTAATTCCTACCACGTGCCACAATGTATCATGTTCATCTCTATTCTTAGGTCCTAGGAGGGTAATTGTATAAAGAAATGAATGACTAGATAAATGACTGGAAATAACAGGATGAACAACATCCTGTCTTCCAGGAGTTCAGTTGTCTAGCATCACATAGTATAATCCCAAGTGCAATGAAAGAAATTCAGCCTCAGAAGCCCAGTCATACAGCTGGGAAGTGGTGAAGCCTGCCTTTGGACACACGTCTTCTGAGTCCACACCGGCACGCTCTTCCTTGCTTCTCGGTATTAGATGTGAACAGCTTACGGGAACAGAGAGGGAGGACGGCTGAGCTGGGGGTGGGGCACCCTGGGACAGCATCAGGAGAGGGCAGCATCTGAGACAAGCTTGAAGGAGGAGCTCAACTGACAGCTGTCTGAGATCATCTGCTTAGAAGCTACTCCCCACTTACTGGTATTGAATGAGCATGGGCAGGGCAGTATAGGGTAAGGTCTTTTCAAATGATTGTCTTTTTCCCTCTTCCTTGTACAAGAATATCGTTAAGTGCTAGGGCGGGAGGGAAGGAATCAAAGCCCAGGCTATGCAAAAAATATGAATAGTTTTCTTTTTTCCAAGTGAAAAGAGCATGCAGTGGGGACAAGCAGAAGTTACTGATAATTTTATCATGTCTATGGAAATAAGACTCTTGGAGAATCATCCACAAAATCCCCCATGAGGCCTGAACCTCTGCCATGTAATGATTTTTTTCCTTCTTAAGGGAATAAAGGTTAACGAAGTGTAGCCTTTTTTCTAAATAAGGTCACACAGTCCTTCCCCGGTCAGATATCTCCTCTGAGAATTAACATGTACAAATCCCCTGCTTGAATGGACATCTACCTAATCTACTTCTGGAGAGGCTGGTGCCCCAAGACCCTAACAGCTGAGGTCCAGCCCTTAAGCGGCCATTGTGATAAAATTTCACCAAGGGCCCACGCCCTGGGCAAATTCAACCCCAACCAAAAGACAGTAGGACCACGGGGCCCCCTTGGCAGTGGTCCCCAACTCCAAGGGGACATACCAGCTCAGGGTCTTGGACCCTTGCAATAATTCAGGATGCTAAAAGCACCAAAGACGAAACTGCGCATGAAGTCTCTTGGCAATTCTCCAGTCCTTTGGCCTCAATTTTAATTCTTAGAAATAAAGGAATCCCAGTATCACCCAGAGAGAGGAGAGGCTGCATCCCTGAGTTAGACAGTAAAACAACCTTCAACAGGATTCTCCCTTCTTCTAGACATGGAGGTTGTGTTTACTTAGGTCAGACCTTTTGCCTGTCCTGTGTTGGACCGAGCTTATATGGACAATAAAAGGGGCAGTGGTTGTATAGATCTGGGTTACCTTTTTTGAGGCATGCCTAGAACAGATTCACTCCTGACAATAACCTGCTCAAACATTATAGTGAGGGAGGGTGAAGGTGGGGGAAGACAGGACCTTACTGTGTGAGTATTAGGAGCCAGGTATGGTACTGGCTGTTTCCCCTGCAGATCTTGTTTAATGCCCTTCTCACAACAGTTCTCTAAGGTTGGTAGGTTCCCACCATCTCACAGGTGAGCAAACAAGTTCCGGAGTTTTGTAACTGGCTGGCACTCACAAAGCCATTAGATGGTATAGGCAAGATCTGAACCCAGAGCTGTAGGACAACTGTTGGGCAGCATGGCTTCTGATACAATTTAAGGTTCTGAGATGAAAGTTTACTCTTTGCTGTTACCAGCGCAGCAGCTGGCCAGCAGCTGCTCCGGGGAACATACTTTCCCAGATCATGATTTACGCCCATTATCTGGCTTTCCAGCTATGAACTACAAACAGCCTATTCCAGGTCCCAAAGAAGGCAGAAGGGAGCACAAATCATATGCTAGTAAGTTTTTTCCAGATTTCCAAACCTTCAACCTCTTACAAGAAGACTACACCAACACCCCGAGTTCTCCAACATAATATAGTGGGAAGGTGGCCAGAACATGATCCTGGGCTCTTAGACTCGTTCAGAAGCATGACCTCAAACACCTTCCCAAGGTCATTAAAGCCATCAGAATTTATGAAGTTCCCTGATTACAAGAATTCCACCATAACAGAAGGCAGTTATTTGAATTAGGTTAATACAAAATAAAACCTTATTTGTACATTTCCATTTATGAATTTTAGTGTTCGGAAAGTTTCAAGCTATGGGGGTAGAGGATGGAGGGGAATGTTCTTTAAAAAAAAAAAAATCACAAAAGGAGACTTACATATTGAGGAATTATTTTTAAAACAGAAGATCTATCCAGATGGCAGGATTATGGGGTAGTTTTTGTTTTCTTTTACCAATGTGAATTTTCTATTTTATCTGTAATACAGTGTATTACTCACTCACATAGTAAACAAAAGTTGTAAGATACATCTGAGTAACAGCCTGCTCATAAAAGGACTGTGTTAGGCATTTGGTACGTTACTAAAATATATACATACCCACCAGAGATTGAGAGGAAAACAAACTCCCCACCAGCACAGCCTTCCCTTTTCCCTAGTGCTCAAAGGCCAGTTACTTGCTTGTTTTTCCTTAATGAAATAAGGCTGCGTCCAGCTTCAAGTACATTCCTGAATAAGGCAAAGAACAGAGGAAATGCCCGTCACTGATGAAGACACCTCTTTCTAGTAGAAAGAAGTGTGAGGGGTGGTTCCCATAGTCCTTAAGCCTCCAATCACCACAGAGTTAGAGCAGAAGACGGTAAGGACCCAGAAGGATCTGACACTCTGCCACCTGAGACAGCCAGCAACCTCAGCCTGTTACAAGGCCACTGCATCACAGAGACAACTATATAAACTCTCTTTTCTATATTCTTGATACTCTGGCATTTGGGAGCCTTCCAGACCCAGGGAGACACTGCCCCTCCAAGGGACAACCAATTCTTAGAGACAGCAAAGGGCTCAGCCAGGACAACGCCCTTGCTACACAAGCAGCCAATCCAGAGTCTATACGTCAATCCCTGGCATCCCCTTTGTCCAACTCAGACACCAAGCCCCGCTTCCCTTCCCCTAAATAATCCCAGGGCCGGGCACCAGGGGCCAAGCCACTACTCCTAGAACCCAAACCCCACTGAGATTACTCAAACTAGCCAATCCCTTTTTCTATTTCTTTTTTCCAGCATTTTTCTTTTTCTTTACTCTTAATATTTTATTTACTTGTCAGAGAGACAGAGAGAGGTAGGCAGAGGGAAGCCGATGCAGGACTCGATCCCAGGATTCCGGGATCATGACCCGAGCCGAAGGCAGATGCCCAACTGACTGAGCTACACAGGCACCCAAACTAGCCAATTCTTAACTCTTTCCCCTGCCCTTTCTTATGGAAACCCCAGTAAAGGCACTGCCCAAGGCTTTCTCCTCACTCCTGTCTCCTGACCACCCTGATGGTTCCTACGTGGCATGCTCACCCTGTCTTGGGAAGTCTAAGTGATCATCGTCCTTCAATGACATTGGCCTCTCCATTTTGTCTTCTTTCTATAGTTTATGATCTGGGCACAAAACAGCTACTAACCCTGAGCAATCAGAAAACACTTTCAAGCACTAAGTCAATACCCAATACTAAGCCCACATGTGTGAAGTCACAAGAGAGCAATCTCTGAGTCCAGAACCCACTTGGTCATTGGATTTACCCTGGCAACTTTGTATCCTGCCTGAAACCATGGGCCTATCTGCACAGTGCAAATACCGACTCAGAGGCCGACTCAGAGATGGTCAAATGAGACAGGACATGGCAGAGGGCAACCACCCATGTCCCCCAAGGGAGAGTCACTATTTTGGCCCAGGACAGAAGTCTGAGTCACAAGGAAAAGGGAAATGATACTGATCTCCTATTTCTTTAAGAGGGAGAGTATAAAATAGACTTCAGTCATCTACAAGAGAAACAGTTTTGCCTGTTATCAGGGGGAACTTCAATTATTTGCAACATTCACCCCTTCTGCATTCCTCCTTGCTAGAGGACACCCAAGTAAAAGAGGTACCGCTCCATTTTCATGGGATTACTTTTCGTTCACCTTGCTCTTCCCCATACCTGTGTATGTGTGTGTATTTCCTGAACATTTTACTCCTATTCCGTCAACCTCAGCTTCCCTCCCCACCCAGGACCAGCACCAGATCATAACTACTTAGTTATTTCTGTATTAGGCACAGACTGGCTGTTAGAAGAAGGAAGAAGAACAAAAAGTGACACGCATGTAACTTAGGTCCCCTCCTGATGAGAAAAACTCCAAAGGTAGAAGAGCAAATGACATACTTAACAGTAAAGAATATCCACAGTCCTGGGGCACCTGGGTGGCTCAGTCATTAAGCATCTGCCTTCGGCTCAGGTCAGGATCCCAGGATCCTGGGATTGAGTCCCCACATCAGGCTCCTTGCTCAGCGGGAAGCGTCACCCTCTCCTGTTCTCCCTGCTTGTGTTCCCTCTCTCACTGTGTGTCTCTCTCTCTCTGTCAAATAAATAAATAAATAAAATCTTTAAAAAAAAAAAAAAAAAAAGGGAGCATCTACAGCCCTGAGAAACATTTGCTGATACCAAGGCACAAGAGAAGGAATTACATTATTAATGTCATTTTGGAGAAGATGGAATGTCTCCACATCTAGTTTTCCTAAGGCTGCCTGTAATTTTTACTCCAATTCAGACACAAGCAAACCTCTGGGAATATATGCCCAGGCCTATTGAATTCTCCAAGCAGCTGTCTTTGGTATGTGTTGAGGGCCCGCTGTCACTGCTGATTCTTCTGAGGACATTGACAAACATGTCCCAAGTCACACAGGGATAACCCCCCACAAATAAGCACAGGCATTACAACTGCTCAGATCTTAAAAAAAAAAAAAAAAATTGAGAAACAAATGAACCCATAAATCAATTAAATCTTAGCAATTGTCCTTTTAATTTAAAAGCCCTGAACTCAAGGATACTACCTGAGTCCTATTCCTCTGTGTTCTCCCACTTTTTTTTTTTTAACAGTATATGAGGACCATAAGGGTAGAGAAGTATTCCTAATACTTTATTTACAAAGAGTACCGTTTTCCCTCTTAATCCTACAGTGAATTGCATGCAGTCATTTTGTTTGTTTCTATAGCAACAAGTGGGAACAACAGTTCCAGGGGTCAACAGGGTCAAATGTCCAACAGATGTTGGTCCAACAACTGTCCAACACAAAACAATGAAACTGGAAGAAGTTTGAGAAGCACTAATACAGGATAAAGCCTGTCCAAAAATCCAACTGGAAGTATCCAGAGCTCTCAGAAGTGTATCCTTCCCACACAGCAGCCTCCACAGTCCTGAGAGTCACATTTATAAAGGGAACCCATCATCAGTGTAAGAGCAACCATCATGGGACTTACCAACCTGAAATGGTAACAACTTGCAAGCTGATGAAACCACATTAGGCCAACCTGCCATCGACACCTCAAGAGAAGAGCTCCGTGGGCAAGGAATGCAGTCGCGGCACCTGGACCTTCCTCTTTAGCACTGACAGCCCTGTCAAGTGTGCAAGAGGAAGGGAGTTCTGGGTCCTAATGGCTCCTCTGCTCCTAGGTACTTCAGAGGCAGCCTGGACAGTCAGATGGCATCAAAGGGAACCCACTGTTCCCACCACAACCATGCCTCTACCTCTGCATGGACCTCACTCTTGCCGCAAGAGCACAGACAAGGTTGTTCTAACCTCAGGCAATTTCTTCCTCGCAAGCAGCTGTGGGCTCTGAGGACATCAACCCTTCTAACTCTATTCAAGCACACACGTTACAGAGGAAAAGGATGCCCACTTCAGGAAACTCCTATGTGTGAAAAGCACTGGCAAACCTGACCGAATTTAAAAAAAATTTTTTTTAAGATTTTATTTATTTATCAGAGGGGGGGGTGGAGAGAGCAGGCAGACAGAATGGCAGGCAGAGGCAGAGGGAGAAGCATGCTCCCTGCTGAGCAAGGAGCCCGATGTGGGACTTGATCCCAGGACGCTGGGATCATGACCTGAGCCGAAGGCAGAGCTGCTTAACCAACTGAGCCACCCAGGCATCCCCCTGACCGAATTTTAAAGAAGAAGGTTCCCTTTCAATGCCCAGCTTCAAGGGCTCACATCCTCTAGAACACAGATTAAATCACACCAGTTCAACACCACATTAACCACAGGAGCCAAGCTACCGTGACCAGGATCAGGACAAAAGGACATCACGCGCCTCCCGATGTGATGTACTAAGAGGCAAAGCATCATTCACGCAGGCTTCCTGACAAAAATACATGTCATCATGAGAGTGAAGAGTTACACAAACCTAAATTGCTACAAAATAATCTGCCCATATTCTTGAAAAATGTCACTATCATGAAAGGGGGGGGGCAGAGAAGATACTCCCAACCAAGAGACTACAGAGATATTACAACAGCACACAGTCCGCAGAACCCTGGGTTGAATGCTAGGTTGAAGGAAAGAATTGCTGTGAAGGACATTATTGCGGTAAGTGGTGACATTTAGATACGAACTGTATATTAGGTAACAAAAGATCAAGGTTATATAGGTCCTCCTTTTACAAACTGAACTGGTTATGAAAAGAAAGGTTCGTGTTGATAGGGAAAACATGAAGTATTCAGAGGTGAAGTGGTACAACGTCACTTTCAAATGGGCCAGAAAATAAAAGGGATGAAGATGATAAAGCAAATGCGGCAAATGATTTGTAATTGATCATTTACCTTTAAGCCACATGTGTATTCTTGCAGCTTTACTCTCAGTTTGAAGTTATTTCAAAAAACAAGTCTTTTGAAACGATATAAATGCACTTTGCAAAGGGTTTCCACGGAAACATCTGTCAATTAAGGCAAGGCTTCCTCCCCATACTGTCTATATCTGTCACCATCAACTTGCCCATAGAACCAAGTGACTGTGCCCCTCTTCCACCTCCAGGCCAACTGGACACCTGGCTCCAGCTCAGCCATTTAGAGGCATCTCCTAGGCATCAGACATGGAGGTATAAGGACTGAACCAGGAAGCTGTGAGGTGGTGAGCAAGACAGAGAGATCTTCAAGTGTGAGGTCTCCACAGGAAGTATAGGCAGAGAGTTGATCTCCTTTTGATAAGTATACAGGGGCTAGGACAATGCAGAAATATCCCTGCGCTGCTTCTCAAAGAGCAAGCACAAGCAAGCATGTATCAGATGGTCCCCAGTGCTCTCCCAGGTACACAGTAAATGCTCAATAAAGGTCAGCTGCAGTTAAGGAGCTACACTGAATGCCACAAGGCCCACCCACTTCACTGAAGCTAGCTCACTTGTGTCTGTGCCTTGGCACACCAAGCCTTGACAACAGACCTCCATCAATGCAAAGGGATCACAGTCACCTTACAGTCTTCCACAAACAAGGCAGAACTCTACTGCAGTCACTTACCCCCCAATCTCGTGCCTCTGTCCCTTTCTTCCCCATTAGAAGGGATGGCTCTTTTTCTCCTCAGCCCACAGCCTCTTACCCAGGGATGAAACGGCTATAATGCAGGGTACAGCCTGTGACGGGAACCACCCCACCTCTGCAGGACATCCCATAGTGCAGCCAACAGCAGCAAGGACAAGGCAGGGGTCCTGAGCAGTCAGAACACCTGCATCCTTGAGCTTACTCCAGCCACTAAACTCCCTGTCAAGCCTAGGAATTCATCATATTGGTTAGACCCTGTGGCAGATCCTTGGGGTAGATGGAATGGCCCCCCTAAGAGGTCTACATTGTCATCTAGAGGACCTGTCACAATGTTACATCCCAAGGCACAGCTGACTTCACAAATAGGCTGAAGGACCTTGAGCTAGTGAGATTTTTCCTAGATGATCCAGGTGGTCTCAGTGGAATCAGTGAGGTCCTCAAAAGCAGAGAAGGCTTCTTGGCTGCGGTCAGAGGCAGATAACGGGAAGCTGCATTTGAAGATGGGGCAACGGGGTCACTAGCCAAGGAAAGCACGTGGCCTCCAGAAGCTAGAAGAGGCAAAGGAATGGATTCTCCCCTACGCCTCCCAGAGGAATACAGCCTGCCCACATCTTAGACCAGTGAGACATACACTTCTATAGATTTGAAGTCTGGGAACACATGAGTGGTGTTTTAAGTCACTTATACTGCTGCTGCCACAGAGGACCACAAATTTAAACTGACACAGACCATATTCCCTCATCTGGACAGGAGTGAGTTTTCCTCCTTTCTGAGAAATGGGATTAGTGGAGGCTAGAGACCCCCCTCTTGACTTCCCAGAAGCCCCTGGGGGTGCCCCAAGGATCTACACCCGGGGCCAAAACCTGGCCCTTTAACAGGATTTCTAAAGGGAATTAATTCACAAAACCAATGACCTCCGTAACAGACTGAACTTCCTTGATATCATCTGCTATTGTTTTGTACAGTGTTTTGCCACCAGAGTTCTTTTTTCAGTAGTAAAAATAGAGTACGTCCCAAGTCAGTAATTGGCAGATCCCAGAGCACTAGCATCCAGATTACTCTAATTCATCAGAAAGCAACAACCCCCAGCACGCCCCCACCCCCACCCCCAGCAACCACTCCCACCCCAGAGGGCTTTAGTGTGGCCTCTGATCCCGTAGTGAAATCACCATGGCCTCCTTCCAGGTTTCTGAGTCATCCTCACCACTGCAGGTCCAAGCAGCAGCAGCTGTACTGTGCACTCCACACAGCAAAGCCCCAGCCCGGCCCTGGAAATTCAGCAGCTGCACAGAGGTCAGCCGCCCTCCCGCCTCCCACCTCATTACTTTCCCTCACATCTTCTCCATTCCACTGCCCCTTCGTCTCATGGGAGCCATGCAGCTGGCCCACCATCACACTGCCAAACGCAATTCATGGGTGCAGCCACGTGCTCCGGCTGCAGAGCCGAGCTCCGGAGCTGAGCGCCTCCACTCTCAGCAGGGCATCTGAGGGCATTTTTTATCGCGGAAATATTTTTATTGAACCAAACATCTGGAGAGACAGCTACTGTTCTGAAACCGACGCAGTCTCGTGAGTCGGGCTGGTGCCAAGCCTTGTGGCCGTAGTCAAGATGGATGTTTGAGCTTCCACTCCTTCGTTCTACTGTGAGCTGCCCAGTGTGTACCCCCCAAGGAGAGCAGTTCCCAGGGAAGGAGGTCCAGGCAGATCCAGGAGCAAAGAATGTAATGGCTTTTGACAGTCTTCAGTGCATCTACTCAAAACCGAAGCCCACCATCAAGCCACCCAGGAGATCCATCTGGAGACTGAGAACATCACTTTTTCAAGGCAAGAGTATGTCTACACCAAGGACTTGTGCTGGAAGTGGTTCTGGCCCCAAGAGGTCTGCTCTAAGTGCAGGAATCGGCCAGACAGGGCACCGGCTGCCATACAGAGGAGAAAAGCCTATTATAGGGTGGGCAGATCAGCAAAACTCACCCCACAGGGAACTTTCTCAGCCTTTTCTCATCCTGTCAGCATCCACTCCCGTTCAAGAGCAGATCTGCCACAGAGGCCTGCTGACCAACTCTGCCCCAGAGAAATCGGTTTCTGACAAGTGTCAGTTCTTCTGGGTGCCTGGGAAACCCTCGACACAGCTCAGCGTGGTCGTGGCAGGCAGTTGAGGAGTTCCCCTCTGAGCCAGAAAAGAGGGGGAGAAACTAGACACAGGAGAGAGGTCAGGGCCACCATGGGAAGCAAGGAGCAACCTCCAGGCTGACCCGTATCTTCCCTCTCAAACACGCTTCAACAGAAGGGGTCACTCCCAAGCATTTATCAACGCTGCGCACCAATGAGTATAAACAAGGACAGGTGGGAGGCAGAGCGAAGGAGCCATCGGAGGGGACCAGGCAAGCTCAGAGGGCCCCCATAAGAAGTCCTTGAAGGTTGAACTGCAGAACCAGCAGAGACATCTTGGTAAACTCCAGCAGGTTAGAGACCTTGTTTGAAGACCTATGAACTCCCAGAGCTGGCATGGCCCTATTTTGGAAGGCTTTTTGTATTTATCTGACTTTCAAAATGACAAAAAATTTAAGATCAACATTCTGTGTTACTGAGGGCCTTCACACCCTTGTTACAAATACAAATTAAATCACCTCTTACAAAGGTCAATTTTTTAAAGATTTTTTTAATTTATTTAAAAAATACTCATTGCAACATTATCAAGTAGGTAAATGGGGAGACAGAGGGCACAAAGCATGGCCAGCAAGCAGAAAGTGAAAGGTCACATATAATTTTTTTTTTTTTAACAAGGAAAGATGTTAATAATTAAGAAATATGCAGTTGTTAAATTCAGGATACATTTTTATCAGCATGGAATTAATGTCCAGGATACATTTATTTTGTGACGTATTATGCGGAACATTATACTGTATTTTATTCAAATAACACTTTCCTCACAAAGGGCACAATGAGGACTTCAGGGAGTCCTGATACCACCTTGAAAAATTTTTTCTTCCCTCAAAAAACCAAGAGGTTTAACAATATCATTTGGTATGTTTGAGCCAGTAAGGGCTCTGTCTGCAAGGAGAGAGAAGTAAAAGCTGGCAGATTCCATTCTTCATTCCTTTAAGCAGCAACACTGCCTTTCCTTTTTAGTAAAAAGAAACATGCCTCGGAGGGTCCCAAATGAGAACAAGAATTGGGATCTGATGTCACCGTGAATCCCCAATTTCAGACAAGGTAAGAAACTGGTACTAAAATAAAATCTGTTTGCTGTGGGCAAAACCACTCCACGCCCAATCCCAACCCCAACCCCAACAGCTCTGTAACCAACGCTGGCTTTGCAGATGGGACATTCTGAATGGCAGATATGGACAGAATTTTGTCCAGCAGGTACCAGAGTAGTGATTTGAAGGGAGGAAAAGTCCGTTTGTCACATTGTGATTTTTAAAAAAAAGTACAGTCTGGTACAAAGAGGAATACCAGTCCCAAATCTGACATTCAACACAGGCCCAGAAAGCTATAGTCCTTGGCCAGGGTCGTCAATATGAGGCCTATCAATACGAAGGATCAGCAGGTCCCTTTTTAGTCATCTTTCCCTTCCTTTTCTTAAAATAACAGATTGTAAATTGCTATTTTAACTTTACCAAGTAAAAAGACCTTAAAAAAAAAAAAACCAACCTGTTGAAGCAAAGAATGTTCTTTAAGACACTTATCCAACATCTTCCGCTCCATTGGCTCTCTCCCATTATCACAAACAATTGCAGACCCCAGAGAGGAGATCTTCTGAAGTCCACAAAAGCCAAGGACACGCCTACCGTCGTGTTTACTTGCGAAGGCTTATAATTACCAGAGACTAGTGTGACCACAGTTACCACTAAGTGTTTGCTCAGGGATCCATCAGCAGTGCCCGTTAATTCTTTGCTCTTCAGATAGGTTAGTTTAGATAAGCAAATGGAAGAAGGAAATGACTTCGTGGAGTTCGTTTAACACATATTTATGGGGCTCAAGGCTGAGTGCTGGGTCCCGGGATACAAGGATGGAGGAAGCATAATCCCGGTCCTCAAGGGACTCATTTCTGCAAAGAAACTGGCCTCAAAGAAAAGGAAAGAGCTTGGCTGGAGGGAATGGAGCCAGAACCAGGTGGAAAAGGACACTTCGGCCAGGCAACAAAGAGCAGCTGGGCTGTGTACATCGTACGGTAAGAGCATCATATATACAACAAATCTCTGTGCCAGGCAAAGTCCCTGCCCTCCTTTTGCTGTTGAGGAAACAAACCCAGAAAATAGAAGGCCAAACAGAGGAGCCTCATCAAAACCTTGAAAACCTAACGCACTACAGTTGCAAATCTGACCCAGAACAGAGAAAACAAGCCTGAGCAGAGAAAGGTTACTTCATGATTGTCTTTGGTTTTTTTTTTTTCTTTTTTAAAATTTTATCCATTTATTTGACAGACAGAGATCACACGTAGGTAGAGAGGCAGGCAGAGAGAGAGGAGGAAGCAGGCTGCCTGCTGAGCAGAGAGCCCGACGCAGGGCCCTATCCCAGGACCCCAGGATCATGACCCAAGCCGAAGGCAGAGGCCTCAACCCACTGAGTCACCCAGGCACCCCATGATGTCTTTGATACAGCAATCCTGCACAGGGGCCAGGAAATGGTCAGCCTGACCCCTCGCCTTCTGCCTCCAGCCATGAGCTCTGGATGACTAGGTTGTGGCACCGGCTCTGGGGATCACCAGGAGCCATCAGTCCCCTGGGAGAACTGGCCCACGGAGGCTAGCTGAGGCTAGCAGAGGTAGTACGAAAAGTGGGCCTCCTACATGAATATACAGCTCTTTCTGTCCATTCCCACCCCACACTGACGGAGTTCCTCCCCTAACTCAAGAGGCTGGACTGCCTATAGAGGCAACACTTTAAAACCGACACACAGGGAAAGGCCATATCCTCGAGGAGCACGAGAGTGGGAAAGATGGGAGAAAACATTAATAATCAGTAACTCCATCTTGCTACCAGCAGTAAAAATCCCATTTTTAGTGGGGATTCAGGTGGTAAAGGCCAGAGGATGGAGAGCTCAGCCTGAAAGCCGGACACCAAAGGCACCTGCTGTGTGACGCGGCGAGTTCCTTCATCCCAGCCTCGGTGAAATGGTGAGTGCCCGCCTCACAGGCTGGAGGGAGGGCTAAGACACAAGGCTGTGTGCCAGGCTCTTAGCCTAGTGCCTAGTACACTGTGAGTACTCCCTCAATGGCTGTTGGAACTGCTAACTACTCAAGTGGTCTGTCCAGGTGGCTCCTCGGGAGATCAGCAGGACTTCTGAGACCTCCCCCCACCCCCCCCACACACACCCCTGGAGCAGATCCCCAAAGGTCACACTCAAAGGCAAATGTCCTATATTCCAAG
Organism: Mustela putorius furo; assembly: GCF_011764305.1. Taxonomy (NCBI): domain Eukaryota; kingdom Metazoa; phylum Chordata; class Mammalia; order Carnivora; family Mustelidae; genus Mustela; species Mustela putorius. The sequence goes on along the minus strand of NW_025422045.1, from coordinate 6,314,440 downwards.
AACCTTAGACCTTACTTCTCCGAACACGATCCACACAACGGTAGCACGGATACCACTGGGAACTTGTTAGAAAGGCACATTCCCAGGCCCCACCCAGACCGACCCAGTCAGGACCCGCTTTTTAATCAGATCCCCCAGTTGACCCTGCTTTAGAGCACTCAGAACAAAATCATCCACCCAGTTAGGGCTGCGACCGTGACAGTGTAGTTTTTACTTGGTCTTTCTCTTCCTTCCTGGAAGTTCCATGACCGCCCACACTGTGCCTACCTTAGCCACTGGCATATAGCACATCCATTCATTCACATGAAGAATATTTGAGTATGAACGGGTCGTCTACCCGATAACAAGAGACCAAGCCTGTTTTAAGTGCACAGCAAAATGCAGGCAAGGATGTAAGAGAAAAGTGAAGAGACAGAATATGGGGAGGAGTCGGGGGAGGGGGGAAGAGGGTCTTTAAGGGAGTCAGAGAAGGCGTCTCTGAAAGGGAGGGTAACATGAGGACAAGACAGGATAGATGAGGAGGAACACGCAGGCTAACAGGAGGGCAGGCAGAAGCACAGCACCTGCATTTGCCCCATGAAGAGGCTGTTCCTGGGGGCTAGTAAAGATGGACAGTCAGTATTTGGCCCTGGTGGTAGAACAGAGAAGCCCTAAGCAGGCAGATTTGGAAGGCCCCGTGCCCTTTATGGCTGCTAGGGGCAGAAAGGTCACGTCTGTGGGCACAGCTGCCATGTCCAAGGCTCCTGGAGCTGGGTGTGAGAAAGGCAGTCCCTCTGGGAGAGCTGGCGGGACGGTGGCACTACTGGCCACAACCCTCCAGCCCTCAAATTCCACAGGTCTATAGTTGCATGCCAAGTAGAAACGTGCAGGTTACTCACTGTTTTCAACAAGCTGATCCAGGAGTTTGTGGGCAGCAAGACAGCCAAGGGTCCAGGAACCCAGCCCAGATGTTACCCTACAGCAGCGCGCTGGCGAAGAGGAGACAAAAGACATGTGTCAGGGCAGGTGGCCACCTTAGTGGGTATGCGATGTGTTCCCAACACTGAAGGACACCGGTGGGGTTCTCATGAGAAAGTGGGCAGAAAACCACTCCTGAGGCTAGTGGTCTCTCTCTAGGCACTGTGCAGTACCCCCAGAGGGACAACCCGTCTGTCTTCAGTCTCAGGAGGGGCACCACCCCACCCCCGGCAGCCCCAGAGCAGCCCCTCGACAGATCCATCCAACATGGGGCCCCCGCTGCCTAGTGTCCTTGAGGTCATTGTACCCATCCTATCTTTACAGAGGAGAGAAATCATGACCAAGAGGAGCCGTTTTGCCCAAAATTAGTAGCAAGTAATGGTAACACCAGGAATGGAATCACAGAATCAAGTCTATAAAGCTTAAATTTACCTGTAAATTACTTTCCTTAATAAAACTCAGTTTCTAAATGTTACTCTTATTCCATCTGGCTCTTAACCGATGAAACAAGACAGAGCAGCCTGCATTTCCAAATCTTAATCCTTCCCCTAAATTCTCCCCCACCCCCCCAATCCCCAAAGACTTCAACTGCCTAAGTGAAACTCCTGGTTTTCTTCAAAAACAACATGTAAAAGAAAAAGGAAATTGTTCACATTTGAGTATGAGAAATTGAAAAACCTTATAAACAAACAAACAAAAAACTTAACACCTAAAAAAAAATCTCAGTTTATGAACTATAAGGAACACAGAACCAGAACAAAAGCTCCTTTTCCAGACATCGGGTTTACAGATCCAAGAGGCCAGAAACCATCCAGGAAATGCTCTAAGACTAAGCAGGGCATTTCAAAATGGGTGAGCTAAGACTGTTGTCAACGGTCATTTCGTTCAAATGATATAGATGCTCAGAATGCTAATTCTCTAGGAAAGGAGTCTCATTATGTTTTTAAGCTAATCTTCATCCAATTATATATTTAAGCCATAATCATGGAAATAGCTCCTTCCCTGGGGTTTTAGTTCCAGCTGAGCCCGACAAGTCAAGGCATCCCTGGGCACATCACGCCGAACTCTGCTTTCCTGCCGTCACCTCCTCCATAAAAAGAACATGAAGCTCAGGGGTCCCGCAGCTAAGGAACTCAACAATTGCCGCACATTGCTGGAATAAAGCGGGAAGTAACCTCATGTTAAGTTAGGTCACACTTAGGTCACAGTTAGGATCATTACTCCCTACTCTGAAGACGCGAATGTCCCTCATTATAGATTTAAACGACCACATCTCTCAAGGAAGTGACTAGGAAGTTTGTCCTAACAATAGCTGTATTTTGTTTCTAGGCAGTGAACGTCACAGCGACACATGTGCCCCTACCCTCACTAAATGGGTATTTGGATGTGTTTCCACAAAGGTCCATCATTTATAAGGCCAAGGTTAGGGTTTCTCTTGCATCAAATAGAACTTTGGCAGTGAGGTCATTTGTTTTTGAAACTACAGCAACCATCCCAATCCGGCCCCTACCCACCCCCACCCTCCCCACTCTGGCATTCTCGTTAGTTAACTCTGGGTCAAGAAAAGGAGATGCAGGCTTCAGAGAACATGTAAAGCCTGCTGGGCCACCCGTGGGACGGTCAAGAATTCCACCCTGGACAATCCACAGTATAACTTACTGCTCATTTCCCTTTCAACACTCAGGCACGCTCAGGCGTACAAAGTCAACGCAGACACAGCAGCACATTGAATGTATTTCAACAAGTCTTCCACAGTTCCAGCATTCATTAAAAAAAAAACAAAAAAAAAAAACAAAAACCACAACCTACCATGACGGCTGCGTAGTTCTTAACCTTATGGAGAAGGAGGGTCCACCAAGTCCTCTGGAAGGATCACGGACACTTTCACCCAAAAGCATAGAATGCATGCGGTTTCAAAGAGTCCAAAAGCAACCTGAAGTTTCTCTCTGTACGTCTGGCTAAGGACCCCTGCTGGATTGAAACGTTATAAGGAGTCCCCTATTCTAGTTCTCTCTGAACTTCCTGTGACCCCTTTGTAAATGGGGGTGTGAATGACAACCCCATTTACAAAGTGATACACCAGAGCACGGACAACTGAGAAAATTGGCTTCTGGTAGCATTTCTGGTGGAAAAAGTCAGACCCGCAGCTATCAACGCTCACAACAGCATGAGAGTTCTCTGCGCCTCTGGGATCCTTTGCCAAACACTTTCAGCAGGAAGCTTCCCAAAGCTCTGTTTGTACTTGGTCACTGATTTTTCGAAACCCAGAATGAAATGAACATCAGGGAACAAAAATACACGTTATTTAGGAATGCCTACATAGGTACTAACAATAAGAAAGGCAGGATTGGTCCCAACAGAAAGTTAAGACACTTGTCACCTCTGAGATCAAGGGGGAATTCTGTTCTGTATTTGTAACACTGATGGCTTAACCTGGTTCTAGGCTTGATGGACGTACCTTTTCCTGTTCACACTGATACCTAGACACTTTATACACTCTTCTATGGATAGGTCACAAAGCAATGTTTTTTTTCTTTTACAGAGGAGTTAGGAGTCAGGTCAATGACAAGGACTCTCAGCCCCCATTTAAGACACACCAGCAAGCCTGTGGAATGAGGTCTGTGTTTGTCAAAGGGTGGGGCCCACAGAGGAACAGTGAACATTCTGGCCCCAGGGGCACCGTCTATAAATACATTTTCATTTTTAAACGTCCACGCCCTGGGGCAGTCCTGTGCTCTGAGGCTGAGGCCACGCTGACCTCTGGTGCTGCCTGTCACTCTGGGAAAAGCCAGTGTTGGGTTTCTGCAAACCCAGTGGTCTTTCCTCTTAAAGGCTCTGCCGGCCTATTCCTGCAGCACATTCTGTTACCAGGAACCAGCTCAGTCTTCCTGATCAGCTAAGAAGGCAGTGAAGGCCCGGAGGCTGCAGCAAGTTTGGAGGAACACTTGACACCTCCCCCTCTTCAGCTGGCTACAAAGGCCAAGGTTGCTTCGGTATTCTCCTTCGGGGGCCTCATCAATACTTGACCTTCCTCGGGAGAATTCTGCTCATTCAGGGGGTGGTCAAGTGACCTGCTTACCAAAAAATTGGTGAGGTATCTAGAGACACGAGCAGTCGAGTCTTAATTCCTATCCCCTTGCACACACTTACCCATATCATCTTGGCCAAATAAGAAGCGCATGCAATTCAGAAACGAGCCCTCTTTTTTTTTTTTTTTTAAGACAAAGGTGTCACGTTTATCTTTTGGTTATAATAGCCAATCATTGCCACCGTGACATTCACAACATTGTCACCATTTTCAGACCTCTTGGATGGATACCCTGGGTAGACACAGCATAGCATGTGCCTAATAAAGGAAGTGCTGCTATCCCCTACCTCCTCTGAAAAGTCTATTCTCCTTGCTCAAATCTGGTTTAAAAAAGCAAAAGCCCAAGTAAGAATACAGAACCAACTCTTTAATAGGTCACTTTCTTTAGAAGTAAACATTCCACGGGATCCTGCCATCTCTGGAATCCAAGACAGGCCTGGCTTTCCTGTGTGTGTGTGTGTGTGTGTGTACATGCCTGCCAGTTTGAGTGTGTGTGTGTGTGTGTGTGCGCGTGCGCACATGCGAGTGAGTGCACACACATGCAAGTGCACGCACATGCATCACAAGCCCAACATTCTTCTGATGAATTCAAAACAATAGCTTCCAGGGAAACCATTGCTAAGAGTTCAGGAAAAGTAAAGGCCTGCCAATTTCAGGAGGACAAAGGGTTTCAGCAACCAACAAGGGAACCAAATGATCTCATGCCCCTTTCCCACTGAGACTCTAAATGGGACCCTTCTCAAATTCAGAGTGCTCACTTACAGGCACAGTCACTGTTTCCACCCAATGGGACCCACGGGGGAGGAGAGCTCAACCGGGGAACAGATTCCAGAGGTAGCTTTATGATGTCTACCCCAGACAATCTGCAGACAAGGCCCCTCAGCCAAGGAGGGGGGCTGACCCTCGTGGTGAGAAGTAAGATCCTGGTGTTAGTCACTGCATCTAACAGCTAGTTCCTTTCCACCAAGGTCTCGGCCAGGACTCAAAATAAACCCTCCAATGACAGCCCTGCATTTCTGGGGCATGGGCCTGTGCTCAAGTGTCATTCCTAGTGATTTCCACATGCCTTGGAGGACTTGGGCAGGAAAAGGCCACACCTCCAGGCCTCAGGTGCCTCTCCCTGCACGCCCTGGGTGACGGGATGGCCCCCAGCCCCAAAGCAGTGGTGGGAGGCATGAATGTGGCTCTGCTCCTGCAGCCCTCACGTCTGCCCCTTTTATTACACACCCAGATGACAGGCACTGCGCTGAGTGCTAAGAGAAGTCAATGGTTCCTTTTAAGGGCAAAAGGTTTTAAAGAGTCTCCCCTGCAAATGCCCCACACCTGCCACACACACACACACACACACACACACACACACACAGAGTAGTAGCCGTACTTCTGGTATCTTCGGAGAAAAAAGATTAAGACAAAAATGCTCTAAAATAAATTTTCAATCAACCTCACTATTTCCTACATACTTTTTTAAATGGTGGAGTAATTCCAGTACAGTTTTATTCCACAGGCAATACTTGACGCAGAAGGATTAAGGATCCCTTGACTAACTCCCACACACGACAGCCTGTGTTCTGCCCCGAACTAGGGCTGGGGTTGCAGTTGGGGGATAAAAATGACCCCAAAAAAGCCCCAAAATACTGGCCGTACTTCAAGGCTATTGGAAGGTAACTTTAGGTCCCAAGTGAAGGTAGGAAATAATTTTTATGTAAGCCACAACTTGCATCATCTCCCACAGCTGGGCGTCTTCTCCTCTGCCCCATCCCAACCAGTGCCCCCCCAATACATTCTCCTGTAATTCCCTGTGCATATTTTGGGAAACCCCCACCAGTGAGCTGTTCATACTGTTCTAGAATCCTAATCCTCTCTCCTCTCCAGTCTCAGCCTGGAGCTCCTATAGAGCAAAGACTTCTCCTGGAGGCATCCCTCGCACCCTACCCAGGGTACGCAGCAGACTCAGAGCAAGCAAACACTGAGAAGGGGCAGGAAGGATTCTTGACTGAGAACTTCACAGACAATTAACATAAGTTAAGAATTTGGGGAGGAAGAAGAGGGTGACTGGATCTCCTCCAAGTGCAGCATACCTCAGTGATTCCATGTTCACGCTTGAAAACTTGCAACTGTAATAAAGATACAAAAAGAAAAAAAAAAAAAATCAAGTCTTCCCAAAGGCCCAGGCTATATGAGCAGCCTGGCTTCCCCATCTGTCAGTCTAACAACAGCAGAAAGACCCGAATTTTGACTCAAAGGTGTTCATTTTCTTCTTCCCTGTGCCTTTCTGTCCTGCCTGCAACGCTGCCTTCTCTACCTCCTTCCCCCCTTCTCCCCTGGGTGTGTTCTCCACACATTAGAGGTATATTTCAAATTTCTTACCTTGGGATAGGAGGCCCTGCACAGTTAGATCCCTACCTGATTTCCAGACTCAGCGCCTTCCTACAGATAGAGACACGCACGCGCGCGCACACACACACACACCCCTTCGGATAGGAGGCCCTGCACAGTTAGATCCCTACCTGATTTCCAGACTCAGCGCCTTCCTACAGATATAGACACACACACACACACACACACACACACACACACCCCGCCTCCACGAACCACAAACCAGACTCCAGAGTGTTCTGGGATTCTCTCCGCCCCACCACTTCCTGCCTTCACTCACCCACTTTGGGGTCTGTGCCCAAGTCCCACTCCTTTTAGGAAAGCCCAACCAGCATCACCGGATATAAATTTACCTTCCCCCAAAATCCAGCTCACATTCCGCCACCAGCCCTAAGACAACCCCTTTAATGCTCCCCATCAAAATGAGTCTTTCTTTCCCTTACATGCCTTACCCTTTTGTCTCATTGTGGCAGACCTCAGACCAGAGAGTTAGCTTCTGGGTGCCTTTCACCTCCCTGAGAGATCCTGGCAGGCCAGGAAGCCACCACCTTTACCTTTGTGCCCAACACAGCATCCAACATCAACCTTGGCCAACGGTGAGGACTCTGTTACTTGTGAAGTGACCATGCCTTCATGTTTCGAGGGTTCTTGTGGGTGGCCCTCAGGGTGCCCATTTTAGAATCTAACCAAGCACACTGACAGCCTGAATACAAGGATAGGTTTTGGGGTTTTTTGGTTCTTGCTTTTGTTTAAGAGTTTTACACACACACACACACACACACACACACACATTCACACACACACCCCGCACTAGCGTTAAGTATTCAATCTCATCAGTCTACCCTGTTCAGGCTCTATTTCCCCAAGGGCCAAACACCTCACTTTCTCTCCAAAGCCTGTGTTCCTCTGGGACCTACTCAGAAAGTATGCGACTTTGGAATGCACAGCCACTTTCCTTTATGAAGGACACAACTTCTGGGGAAGGAGCCTGTTAAAGCAACGACATTTATACATTCATTCTGTAGCCACAGATTTCTTGAAACAGGTCAACCTCCACACTTTTTCATCTGATTCATTGGGTGTGCCCTGTGGGTCTAGAATTTACACCATTCCCTTGGCCCTAAAATCCATTTGCTTATGAACAGATAGAAATGGCCATGTTGTTAATGCTCATCCCAGATGAGAAGTCTGCTTACATGCTCCAAGGAAAATAAGGAAGCAATATAGGACCCCAGTCAAGAAGCCTCTGGAATCTTTTTCCAAACACAAATGTTTCTCATTTGGTCCAGGCTCTGTTTCAATTACACGCTGACAAAAGACAAAAACCTCACTACCACCCACTCCTGCCCTCATGAAGACATTATAAATTATCTTTGTTATGTCATACAGTAAAGTTACCTCACATAAGGTATGTTGACAAATGGTTACAGGAGCAGTTTTGCTCAACAGCTGCCTTTATTCGTAGGTGTTCTTCATTCCTAGGTGTCCGCCAGGCATCCGCCTTACTGCTGTCCAGAAACCGGACAGCATGGGGATGTAGGTACAGTCTAAAGTCTTTGACGTTAGTTTCCAAAGTACGGTCATGAAGAGTCTTGAACGTCATCACCCAAAAACAACTCCTTTGTACCATTAAATAACTTCAGAAACAAAAATTGACTGGATGGAGTGTCTTACTCTTCTAACTTTCCCCAGCTAGGTAATTTCCCCAGTCGGTAGTTTTAACTTTCAACATTGACTCCAAGGCCAACCCCACTGTTGCCATTTCATATAAATTTACATCAGCATGCTATCTCCTCTGGCACATTTTGTAGATTAGGTCAACTCTCAGGTAACATGTTTAAATCTCCAGCGTCCCACAACAGCACAAGCATACCCTTTTCAGTGTTGGTTACAAGCTAATACAAGCCAAAAGCTCTCGCACTGAAGCCAAAAGGAAGGAAGGTAAACTTTTAAGTACATGAACTCTTAAAGGCTAGACAACCTTTATTATTGTGATCCCTTTTCCCCTAATGTCCTCTCTGTTGTTGAGCATGTGAACTTACCCTAGAATCTACCCTAGATCACTTACACCAAGGATTCTTTTTCCCCCCACCAGAAATTTTACATGTAGAAATAATTTTGGTGAACCCTGGGCCCATGACTTAGCAAACTCTGCCAGAATTCCAACAAAATGCGGGGGCAGGGGGAGGGAAGCACCTGGCATCGAGAAGAAATTCTTAGCAAGCATGAGATTGCCTTCATTTATTGAGTTCAATGTTCTAGCTTAAATTCAGATCATGCAAATATTGCACTTATTCAATACGTGCATGCTGGCTTTCATTCAAAAGTAACCTTGTGTCTTCCAAATCTCCTCAGCAAAATTAGGGCTCCATGAGAGTCTCAGGTTTATCCTATGGTCTCATATACCCTGCTTCACCACCCAGCACTTCACCCCCACCTAGCAAGCAGGAATCTTGACCTTGCCCTTTCTTCTAAGACTAAGGAAACTACTGCCCAAATATTTGGTGACCTGACCAAAAGAGTGGAAGGTGGGCCCACATACGGCACCCAGGGCTCCAGGCTCTTAATGGATGCTCTACTCTTCACATAGACTGATTCACAGCAACTCCCGAATTCATCAAGTCATGGTCTCCTTCAATTTCTGCACCCACATCTGCTCTGTATTTACAGAAGTTGAAGTTGTTAAGCGTTCTCTCCCAAGCTTACCCTAAGGTTTGAAAAATGGGAGCCAATCCATCACCATTTTCAGGTTGCCCAAATCTCCTTTGCCTTCAGAGCATTTTTGATTTCTCCTCTAGTCACTACGCACGTCGTCTCCACGCACAACCATTAGCTAAAAACAAAAGTACAAGCTGCTTAGTGGAGGTAAGCCCTCTGTGTCCAAACTCTAAGGAGAAAACCACAGTCAAATCTACTCAAGGGAAAACAGTTCAGACTCAACAGTTCAGTTCAGGCCTGTGTTTATCACTTTCTTCTAAATGGCCTTTGAGCCAGTTTTATGTACTGTAAGAGCTTTAGTAAACACTATTTTAGCTGTGTAGTTGACATTTCAAAGCAAAAACAAAAAAAAGTGCGGGGGGGGAGGGATAGGGTTCAAGCTATCTAAGAGTTCTGTTTATGAATTCCCAGGGTCATCATCTATAACTGAAACACTGGTGGTCAACCGGGAAGAATTCTCCCCAACAGGGGATATTTGGCAATGTCTGGAGACATTTTCAGCTGTCACAACCGAAGGTCCGGGATGTAGGTTAATGGCAACTAGAGGGTCGAGGCCACGGATGGTGTTAAACATCGTATGACACACAAGGCAGCCTCCACAACAGAATCATCCAACACAAATGCCAATGGCATGGGGGCTCAGAACCCTTACTAAAATACACGAGGCAGGAATAACACTCAGGCAATGTCCTAAGTCCTAACTCTTCCTCTGGGGTTGGGACTTCCTCTGTCTGGTCTGGACATAGCACCTGAATTTCTAGGTCTCTGGTTCATTGTCATTTAATGACAATGTTGGCCCACTTCAGAGATTTTGCAACCTCTGACACAGACTCAACCATTACTTCTCAAAGCCTTCTAGGACAGCGGTTCAAACCTGGAGCTACTAGTTGTCTAATACCTTCAATCAGGGCCATTTCCTCACCAGTGTTCTCTCAGCCCTATCTCACTCCCATTGGGAGGAGCATTAAGGCTGAGAACAACGTGTTTCTCTCTATCACCACCCACCAAAGAAGTCCCTGACAACCTCCTCAGGTCACAGAAATGAAAAGCAGAGAGTTCCTGGACCTGAGGAGCTCTTTCCAACTCTAAAATGATTCTTTGCAGTCAACAAACTAAGGACCAATGTGGCAACTTTATTTTGAATTCTATATTCTTTTTTAAAATATTTATTAATTGGGGGCGCCTGGGTAGCTCAATGGGTTAAAGCCTCTGCCTTCGGCTCAGGTCATGATCCCAGAGTCCTGGGATTGCGTCCTGCATTGGGCTCTTTGCTCAGCAGGGAGCCTGCTTCCCCTCCTCTTTCTCTGCCTGCCTCTCTGCCTACTTGTGATCTCTGCCTGTCAAATAAATAAATAAATAAATAAAATCTTAAAAAATTTGTATTAATTGACAGAGAGAAAGAGATCACAAGTAGACAGAGCAGCAGGCAGAGAGAGAGGGGGAAGCAGGCTCCCTGCTGAGCAGAGAGCCCTACGTGGGGTTTAATCCCAGAACCCTGAGATCATGACCTAAGCCGAAGGCAGAGGTTTAACCTACTGAGCCACCCAGGTGCCCCTTGAATTCTATATTCTGCTTTGCAAAAATGCGTATGCAACAAAGTGAGACAGCTTTGCAATAGAATTAGAAGGAATAACACGGGGACAACTGCACTCAATGATGTATATGGTTTTTGCATTTTCATAATGCTTGGCAACGGTAAATCCACCTGCCACCCCAGCTTAGGGGATAGACTCAGAATCAAGTCATTGTTTTATGGATGGAAAAACTAGGCCACCATCTTGCCATTCCCAAAACCTTGTCTCCTGGCTCTAGCTGAATGCACGCCTCCCACGAAAGAAACCAGATTAATGGAGAGGCTCCTGAATGGCCTCTAGAACCAAAGAACACAGAACTTTTTTCCAAATAAAATTCTCACTTTCAGAAAGAGGGATTTAACATGTCTGACATGGGGAGAGGATTAACATCTTTAACCACCTCTGTGAGTTCACCATTGTGCATGTGTTTCTAGGACAGTCCAGGACAGGGAACCACCCACCCCATCACACTGCAAAGGAATCTTACTGTCCCCATCACACACAAGTCCAAGAGCTCTCTAGATCCCAAGCTGGGACAGAGCAGTGGGCTAAAGGAAAAAAATGGGAGGAAACATCCAAAAGAGGAACCAAGAGGGAAGCTGAACTTCTAAGGCTAAAAGGCACACAGCCTAGGACCTAAAGTGTCTGATAACACATTTCATTCACTTCAAACAAAAACAACAACCAGCCACCACGAATTTCCTAGTACATCCATCATCCATAAACCCAATCAGAGAGGTAATCCAAAGACTGTGGAGGGGGAGGGTGATACCAGTGCAAACACCACCGATGGCAACAGAGGGTTAATGTCCCAGAGCAAGGCTTCCTCACAGCAAGCACAAATCTGAATTCGTAATAAAAATGCTGAAGGACTTAGTCACAAGCCCTCCCCTCAGCCATCAGAAGGAATGGCAAAAATGCTGAGTGAATGCTGGGAGCCAGAACGATTCCATTTTCCTTCTAACTGCGCAAAGAATTTGCATTTAAAATGAGCATTTCATCAGACCTTCCAAGAATGCTTGATATTTGGCTGCTACCAAGAATAAAAGTGATCCACTGCAACTCCAAGTTTCTAATTACTTACTCGCAGCCCAAGTAGATTCTTCCAAATCAGAACTGAAAATACAGTTCAATCACATAAAGAAAAATACGGATGAAAGGGTAACTTCCTGTTGACTAAACTCTCCACGAAACTCACTGTACTTTCTATATGATTTCCCATTTACAAGCAAAGTAGTATCAGGAAATGAAGATTTGTTCTAAGAACTCAAAAGACAAGTGTTGGGAAAGTCCAACACTTTTTGTTCAGCAACTAAGGGTTGCGTGTCAGCCGGGAGAAGCACGGGGTGCTGGAGCAGAGCGAAGCATGGAGCCCAATGGCAGGAAAAGCCTGATGGGCCCCGGCCAGGAAGGCCACCGCCTGTATTCACAGGATCGGTCCTTCACCAGCACTGCTTCTCAGCATCCACATCTGGAAAACAGAGCTGTCCCTGGTTTTGAAGGAGGGTGGAAGCAAAGAGAGGATTCAGGGGGGCAACACCAGGGAGCGCCTCATCACCCCTCAGCCACCAGAGGCGGGGTCAGAGAGAGGGGAAGTCAGTGGGTGGCTTCAGCCTTGCTCCCTAAGAGGGAGAGTTTTCAGTGGTTTATTGAATACAGCAGAGCCTTTCATCTTTTTCACTCGCTATGAACACTGGCGGGTGGAAATGGGATACAAAAACATCAATGGAAGTTCAGAAAAGGGTTACCAGAGTCATGGGGCTGGGGGAGAGGCAGGAGGCACCCCTGTTCTGAAGGGGAATAAATCCTCCCAACCAGCCACAGGGCCCGTGGCCACCACCAGCAGCCCAACTATACAACAAAAAGGCAATTCTTGGGAGGCTCAAGTTGTTTTAGTGTCTCCTTCCACATCCTCCTCCTGACGACGGGGCTGGCTGCTCTGCGGCCAGGATAGATTTTCACCAGAGCTCCGTTTCCCAACAAGGGCATTTCAATTAAAGATGAGACCCAAAGCAATGCAATAGGGAAAGAGAAATCCGAGGATGCAGTCTGGCCAGCAGCCTCCACGTGGTTCCCATCCCCACCGAAGCCTTGCACCAAGCTGGCTTTGGGTTTTCCAGTCCGAGAAGGGAGGCCTGGACCAGCGGGCACAGCCACACCCCCGGCTCAGGGCCTTTGCCTCCTGCTCCTCTCCCCGTCACCTACAGCACCACCCCACCCTCCTCCTAAACACAGCAGACTACCTGCCTCCCTGAGGTGGGATTCCTCTCCAACATCCCTGCCTGCAAACCCCCAGGCTAGAAATCTCCTCCCCCAGGGTCCAGGAAGGGGAGCTAAGGGCTCAACATCAGGAAGTGAACAGCAGTGGTGAATTCTAAAGCAGACTCCCCTGACCCACAGAGCGCTAGCCAACTCCATGGCTTACCTTCACTGGCCTCCCACAGGCCTCTCAGGAGACGGAAGGCAAGGCAGGCTCCACTGTAGACAGCATAGAGCCTCAGCGCAGGGCCTGCCACCTGGTCCTCTCCTTCTGCGAACCTACACTCCACAGTGCTCCCTCTGTGATCTGTTTCTGAAACACATCAGCCCTCCTTCCTGACTCCTACAAAGCAAAGCAGCCTGGACCATGAATTAATTCACGTGCTCAGAAAGGATCTAGCCAACTCCTGTATTTCCCTCTCCTACGCTGACCCAGCCACTCCCGGGCCTGTCGCAATCCCCATCAGAGCTTCTAACTACCTCTAATTAACGTCCCTCTGTTGTAAATCAATTTCAAAGGACATGCAAGCCTCAAATGAATACTGGAAAGGTAGAGTTACCATTTAAAAAAATACTTTATCTTTTTTGAATAACATACATTCATATTTTGGTATCCTCTTATTTTTCTGCCCTATAAGGTAGAAAGAGCAATTAAATGGTCTTTTTTTTTTTTTTTTTTTTTTTTTTTCTTAAAACAGACCCACTACTTGCCAGGTGTGGCTGTGCCGGCTGACCACGTGAGTTAGCAGACTCTTGGAATGGTGGTTTAACAACCAAGGCTTCCCATTACATCCCCTGTCACCAGGGAGAGAGGGCAGGAGTGGAGAAGAAAGAAAGAAAGAAGAAATGCCCCAGGCTAAGCGGATCTGGATGCCAGAGAGGACCACTCAACACTGCATCAATCCCACATTTTTTTTTTTTTGAAGGATTTATTTGAGAGAGAGACAGACAGACAGACAGAATGAACACATGCATGGGTGGAGGGCAGAAAGGGAGAGGGAGAATCTCAAGCAGACTCCCCATTGAGCACGGAATGCAACATGGGGCTTGCTCCCAGGACCCCAAGATGATGATGTGAGCCAAAACCAAGATCTGGATGCTTAACCAACTAAGCCACCCAGCCACCTCCCAACCCCACATATACAACCCTACCCCACATCGGGGTTTCAGAGACATTCCACAAATGGTACAGAAAAACCAGAACCAACTGGACACCTCCCTTTTGACAATCAGCATGTCCCTTCTCACGACACCAACTCAGGAGGACAAATGCCAGGCATAGAAGGACTTCCAATGGGAAAGACTGCAAACTTACCATTTCTAATACCCATCTCCAGGAATCAGGGAGAGGCAGGCAGATGACCCTGCCTGATCCTCAGCACACAGAGAAACTGGAGAAAGGCCTGGGCACAAAAGCAAGCTTTGTCCCCACTCGCCATCCCTATGCAAGCCCTTGTTCCAAGGACGATGCCAGCAACAACCAGAGCAGGCTGCTCAGGGAGCCGGCCGCCAATAAAGGCTCCATTGTTGCCTCCTCTGAATCTCTCCAAATCCCAAGATGCGGAAGCCAAGGCCCAACGACTGGTGGTGAGGCAGAGTGAATCAGACCTGACTGTCCCATCACCATCACTTAAGGGAAGGTTCTTTCGTTTTCCCAAGCTTTCTGGCAGACCTGCTTCCAAGCTATGACTATTTATACCACACAGGTAGCTCAAGTCATTCCAAGCCACAAAAAGAAAACCACCCCAGACAATTTGTCCTGGGTGCTCAAAGCAGGAGATGACAAATGAGAGGCTCACCTATAGCAGGCAGCGAACCAGGCAAAACGGGACTTGGCCACCCATCCCTAGGCTCTTCTACCTGGTAGCTGGTCCCCACAGACGTGCAAGCAACCCCTTGCTTGCCCAGTCACACTGCCACACACCTCCCCTTTGTCAAGGACCTCAGCTTGTTAGGGCTTTGTAACAGGGGGAGGGATGGTAGAAAGCACCAACACACCCCAGGCAGCCTCCAGTCCCTCCATATTCTGGTACATCCTGTTCGCAGCAGAACTCTCCCCACGCAGAGGCACCCTCCCAGGAAGGCAGCTCATTTCAAAAGGTTCTTCAGCTAGCAAGGCCTAACCCCCGAGGAAGACGGGGCCCAGTGCCCCTGCAGTCACCTGTCTCTGCCTTAACAGGCACCTCAAACATCTCCAGAAAACTCCAAGGAGATCCCCTTTCACTCCAGGGCACAGGCAAGCTCAACAGCAGGAACAGGTTGCTCAACACCTTGTAAGGCATGACGTCCTACCAGCGAACCCTCTCCCACTCGGAATCCCCACCCCACAGCCTTGTGGCCTAATGCTAGCTCGTCAAGAAGGCCTGTCTGCATGCTTCCCTACAACAGAGCAGCAAGAAAAAGCAGAGCTAGGGAGAACCTGGGCTGGGAGGCACAAACACAGAGGGTAGCAAGCCCTAGGCACAGAAATGGACACAGATATCCATATTTCCAGTCTCCCAGAGTGATGGGAGCCTCTGAAAGCATACTATGTGATAAGCCCTCACTCCCATCCCCATCCACAGGGAATCCAAAATTAGCCTGAAAAAGCATGTCTTCAGCCCTGTGTCTCCTACGCTACACCTGATAAGTGTCACTGCCCCCTCTGGCAGTAACTTGTCTTGGGGAGTGCTATAAATACCACCAAAGCCTACCCAATGTGAATTATGAATACCAGGAATAGTTTCAGGGTTTCCAGGCACTGGCTGTGTGACAGGGGTGTCAAATTCAAAGTCGCCTATGCAAGATGCCGACCCAGAGAACACTCAAATCCCCTGGGCCCAGCCCCGCCTTCTAAGCCCTGGGGAGGCTCCACTGGAGAGCACATCTGCCTCCCGCATGGCCAAGGCTGCTCCCGAGGCGGTTCTAGAAATCCCACAGATACTCCTGCCCTCGTGTTTCCCAGCTCGGAAGTCTGACGGCCTAGAATGTAGTCAATTTCAAGTTACCTCAAAGGACAGTAGAGTGTCAGCCTTCCTGTATATTTAGAGCTCATTCAGAGCTTTCAAGGGAGAAGGCGCTCGGAAACAAAAGGCTGAAGAGGAAGCAGATAGCGACTGGATGATCTTTGGTCTCCCCTGGAGCTTGCATCCAGAGGGCATTTCGTTAGATGTTTGCGGAATCATCTTCAAGTCTTTGCATTGCAGAGGTTCACAACTGCAGAATCCTAACCCCCACCCAGAGCTGGGTTAGGAACCCGGGTACTGCTGAGGCAGCTTGCCGAAGAACAGGCAGCCAGCAAGGACCCTGTGGGCCTGGGTGTGGGATAAAGCCCTCAGCGCACGGGGTAGGGGGAGGGAGGGAAGTGGGCCTGGAGAACAGAAGCCTGGAGAACATGGACACATGCAGGAGACAGGAGGGATGGCCAAGAAAGAAAGGTCCCAGGGGAAGGCAGGTCACGGGAGTAAGGTGTTCTAGAGGCAAAATGAAGAGGGTGCTAAGGGAAAAGGAGGATGAACAGCAAAATGGGAAGGACAGCTGGAGATCAAGCTGTGAGATTTGGCCATCGAAGGGATGCTGGAGGCCTTCCAGGCAGCGGTTCTGGTGCAGTGCTAAAGTAGAGGCTGAAGAGTAGGGACAAGACGTAGACATTCATCTTATTTGAAGGGACCGACCAAAATCCAACTTGGCACCAGTCAAGTTATAAAAGTAAAATTAAAAAATGAAGCCTACTTCATCAGTTCACAGCCCCTTTCTTTTTTTTCTTTTTCTTTTTCTTTCTTTCTTTTTTTTTTAAGATTCTATGTATTCAACAGAGACAGAGAGATAGCGAGAGAGGGAACACAAGCAGGGGGAATGGGAGAGGGAGAAGCAGGCTTCCAGATGCGGGGCTCAATCCCAGGACCCTGGGATCATGACCTGAGCTGAAAGCCGTCAGTCAATGACTGAGCCACCCAGGCACCCCCACAGCTCCTGTCTCTTAACAGCCTGTGCCCTCCCATCTTCTGGTCCTTGTTCCTTCAGTCTCAGCCACCCAGAAAGCCCTCCCTTGCTTCCTGACATCAGACACCCCTCCAGGCTCAGCGGAGCTGCCCTTCCCTGAACCCCTCTGAGCTCTGCAGGCCCCCCTCACGCCCAGGCTGGGTAGTCTTCCCTGACCGGCCAATTGCGGGGATTTGGTCTCCCCATCCCACCCCCTCTCATCCCAGGCTTCTGCAGGCAGACTCAGGCTTCTCAATGCTCCCCTATTGCCTCAGCAGGTGCCACATCCCTTTGCTCATAGCAGACCCTCCAGGAAGAGCAGCAAAAATGCCTGTTTTCAAACCCATTATTTGCTCTCTTCTTTGCTCAAATTCTTTGTGCTTAGTAACAGACATAACTGCCCACACATTACCCCAATGTCAACGATTTCCCTAGCACGTCTGATAATGTCAGCCCCTCAGGAAGAGCAGAAGCAGAAAATCAATCTGGCTGGAGGGAATGGTGGGTGGGGAGAGGGGAAAAACAAGATGCTAGCTTCTATCTCTTCTCCCCACACGCCCCTCCCCCAACTCCATCCCACATGGTCAGAGGAAAGCAGGGCCTTGGGAAGAATGCTCTATAAGCCATCCCCTCAGATCTATATCCCAAGGAGTTCAGTCCTTACTAAACTATGCTGGGCCACTCTTCCTCTGAAGTGCTGAATAAAGGAAAACAGCCTTCCAGGATCTGAGCCAAACTAAGGAGCTGAACCTCTGTGCTCAGAACACCACATCTGCTGCCCCAGCCCTGGCCTTCCAGGGTCAAGCTCAAGTCCTACAGAGTTAAGGCAGAAGGGGACCAGTAGAGGTGGTGGTATAGAGCCAGCATCCAATTTTTGAAGTATTCCCTCTGAGACCCCGGCCCGATGCCCCATCCCTAACAACCAGACTTAAGGATGATCCCATAGCCCACGAAGGTGTCCCCCAGCTAGGTCCCAAAGTCCTTGCTGGGGCACCTGGCCAGAGAAGGAGCAACCCATCAGCACAGCCAACCAGCTTCCTCCAGTAAGCCTCGAAGCTGGCAGTACTGCCCATTACAATGTCAAGGTTTCCCAGTACCTGGGGACAGCAGTTGAAGCCCACATTTGGGGTCACAGAGGCTTCCCTTCTTTTTGCTTCTTCCTCCCCCTTGCACAAATGTTTGTTTAAGGACAGCTCTAGAAACTGACCTCAGTGGAAAGGAAATGTCTGCAGTACAATCAGGGCTGAGTCATTAAATATCATGTAGTCCCTTGGGGAAGAAAGAGGCAAAAATGACCCACAAACTGCTAGGACTTCAAAACCCTAAAATAAATCGTCTAGGTCTTTGCTGTGGACAGAGTAACGGAATCACCCGTGTCCTTGGAGCCTCGGGAGACCTCTTCAGCAGGCGGCCCCCTCTGCTCTCTCACAGGCCACCAAGGACCAGAGACCCCATCTGCAGCTGGGCCTGGCCTCTGGAGAACAGAACCAAACCCTGACTTTCTTCACTTACCCACCAGCAGCTACAGGAAGGGCTCACACTGTTTGCAAACCCTGCAAACTATTATTTTCCCTCCTCCAAAACACTGAGGGGAAAAAAGCCAGCCAGCCCCAGGAACCCAAATCCAAGGGGGAGGGCAAGGAAAAACAGCCACACAGAGAACTGAGGAGGAATGATTCAGCGTCAGCCTGACTTACTCAAGGCAAACACTCATCATTAGTCGCATTTTTGTTGAATTCACACTTGGAAGACTGGATCAAAGTACCACCAGAAAGAATAAATCTGAGGACCCTTGGCTGTTGAACAGGAAGGGACAAGAGGGAAACTAAACATCAAGTTTCGGTTTTTCACACTACATGAAACCACCCCTCCACAGCTGGCTCCATCAGTCAACAAGAGACACCACGGCTGGGGCAGACACACAGCTTGGCTCTGGGGGACCCCTCAAACACTCCCCCTGGATCCGTGCTAGCAGGTGTCCTTGACACCTGCACAGGAGTAAGTGCCCTGAGATTAAGGCCCTGACTTGCGGTACCTGCCATGTACATATTATTATTTTGACCTATCTGTAAACCTAACTGATGGAAGTCTATGCAATTACTTTAAAATACAACCTGTGGGTCCAAGTGTTGTTTACATTCTACCACAAGCCAAATCACCTTTCTCTCTCAACCTGCCATCCAATCCACGCATCTTCTGAGATCTTTGTAACTAACTATATGGCCTTTCACTGATGAACCACTTTATTTTGGGTTTATTGGGTTTATTGCCCAGATTTTGGCCAATAAAAATACAAGATACCTAGTTAATTTTCAGTTGCAGAGAAGCCACAAGTAATTCCTTAGTATGCCCCCACACACACACAATATAGGGGAGATGTATGTGTATATGTGTGTGTGTGTGTGTGTGTGTGTGTGTGTGTTCTCTTTATGTGAGATTTAAATTCAACTGGGAAGCCTGTATTTTATCCAGCACCCTCAGTTCAACATTCTAGAGAAAATACTGACTGAGAACAGCTGGAAGCAAATTTTGGGAGTCCCCAGCTGTCAGCTCATTCCACATAGCAGATTAGCTGAGGCAGAACACTGGCCTTGCCCCTCTGGACAAGGACAGGCAGAGGGAGGGGGAGGACTGCCTTCACTGGAGAGAAAAGCCCCTTATCCTCTACTTTACTTAGAGGGCTTACTTAAATACCAAGAAAAATGTCAACTTTAAGACAAAAGCCAGACACAAAAGGACAAATATTTTCTAATTCCTCTTAATGAGGTACAGAATACACATATTCATAGCAACAGAAAGTAGAATGGTGGCTGCCAGGGGCGGAGGGGCAGGGGAATCAGGAGTTAGCATGTCCTCAGTGCGGAGTTTCAGTTTGGGATAATGAAAACGTTTGGCGGATAGAGAGCAGTGATGGGTGCCCAACCGTGAGAATGTACTTCATGGCTCAAGTGCCAAATTTTATGTTGTGTCTATTTTACCACCTTTTTTTCTTCAACTAGCCAATTTTCTTCCCATTTGCAGTTCAGCTAGATTTTTCCCTCTCATTGATCTAATTCATCTCCAACTTCCTAGAACAGTATCTGCTGCTAAGAATCTTACTGTTTCCAAGGAAAACAGATCAGCAAGGCACAGATGAAAAGACCAAGAAGAAGCTCACTTGCTGCTGGAAGGTCAATTCTTGTGGCCACCTGGTCCCACCCACCCAGGCCTCCAAGGGTCCTGCAGAAGCACCCCTCAGTCCACACGTTTCCTTCTTTCTGTGTGTTCTTAGGACCTGTCACCATCCTAGGCCCAGGCTTCAACATTCCCTAGAAACCTTCCAGGAACAAAGCCCAAAATGGTCAAGAGCACTCCTCTCCACAGCATCAGGGAGGCCTCTGGGGCTGGTCGGAGCTAAGGCTCACAGCCCCACACCACCTTTGACACTGGAACAAAGAAGCGACAAAGCCTCGGGACCCAGAACTGACCTTCAAATAAAGAAGCACAACCACGGAGGATGGACAAGGCAAAGAAAAGAAAGTTCAATGTCTCAGACACCAAGACTGAGCTCTTCCCCACTTGTTCCCCAGTAACTCCAGGTGCACACATGTGCAAAAACACACACATGCGCACACACACACACACACACACACGCCCGCTCTCTCTCTCTCTCTCTCTGACTCTGGAAGACCCAGACCAAGGATCCCGTCAAATAGATACCTGACCTCAAGTTGCTGGTCACCTCCCTTGGCACGGGGTGGGGAGGGGAGGGACACACTGCCCCACAACATTTGAGAACTTCATATATCGTTCTGGAATGTACAAGTAGAAACAAAAGCACTGGCAAAGTCCAGGGCCAATAAGTGTTGTGGAAGCCCACAAACCTTTGAATGGCCCCAGGACTAACCGGAGGCAGCAGCCAAGGCTCCCTAGCTCAGCACTGATCAATCCCTGAACCGTCTATCAGCACTGTGTAGACAACTCCTCTTAAGAACCCAGATTCCGGGGAGCCTGGGTGGCTCAGATGGTTAAAAGTCTGCCTTTGGCTCAGGTCAGGATCTCCAGGTCCTGAGATTCGGTGCTGCCTAGGGCTCCCTGCTATGTCGGGAGCCTGCTTCTCCCTCTTCCTCTCCCTCTGTCACTCCCCCCAGCTCGTGTGTATGCACCGTCTCTCAAATGAGTAAGTTAAGTCTTTAGGAAAGGGGTGCCTGGTGGCTTAGATAGTTAAGCGTCTGCCTTCAGCTCAGGTCATGGTCCTGGAGGAGTCCTGGGATTGAGCCCCACATCAGGCTCCCTGCTCAGTGGGGAGCCTGCTTCTTCCTCTTCCTCTGCTGCCACCCCTGCTCATGCTTGTGCTTGCTTTCTCTGCATCAAATAAATACATCTTTAAAAAAAAAATCTTTAGACAAAAAAGAACCCAGATTCTCCTTGGCCCTTACTTGCCCATCCTGTCTCTGGCCTGACCAGATAGTTAAAGGGGCAAAATTACCCCCTCACATTCATCTGGCAGAGGCAGGCTGGGGTGCCAAAGGCTCGGGGTATCGTTAGGATACTCTGAACAGAGATTTTCTGATCTCGAGAGCCTCAGAATTGTACCAGTGATTCCCATTCCCATCCTGATTCCACTGCTGGCCTGTAATGGGGCTCAGCAGTCATCAGGTTTGGCAAGAACCCCTGGCCATGCTAAAGGAAGGGATCCTCATACCATATCTAACATACTAAGAAGCAAAATTTGAGCCTAAAAAGATAAAATGGTCATGAAGACTTCGTAATGATATAGGGGAACATTCACAAAATAATGTTAGGTGGAAAAAAGGCTGAATTCCCAACTACATATTCTGTGGGGATCTATGTTACTTCTATACCAATTGGACTGGCTCCCAAGTTCACCATGAAACCTGTCTCATATACACAGTGATTGGGATGCTATCAGCTTCTGAACTGGCCTGTTCCATCCGCTGCAGTGCATCTGAGTGATAGGGTCACCTGCCTCCACTCCAGCTAAGAGTGGGATCTTGTGTTCAGGTGAAGAGCATGGTTGGTGAGGAGAGGAACCTTCCAGTCAGGGGGACTTTTCTGAGTAAAAGCTGAAGGCTGAGGACTCCCAGGACACACTGGGAGGTCAGCTGGGAAGCTGGTGGGCCAGAGCAGGGATTCTACCCGACAGAGTGGAAGACAACAGTTCAAAAGGGGACTAAGGGTTCCAGCCACAGAAGCACCTGGGGTCACTAAACGGTTATGAGCAGCAGCACACAATTTAACTGTGTGGCAGAACTTGACAGAGAACCCTAAGCTTTCTACTACCGGGACAGAGGAAACCACAAGTAGCAAGCAAAGGTGGGAAAAGTATTCAAAGAAAATTAAGACAGAAGATCATGGAACGACACACACTTAATTGTGAATGCTGAGCGGAGAAAACACAGCCACTTTCTGACCTTCTCTTGTCCTTTCTATATGCATGGTTTTGGCCAAGGTTCTGTTGTTTTTGTTTTTAAAGAAAATTTGGCACTCCGGGGCCCATGGCTCTCGGCACTGGCCCAGTCTTGACAGAGCAGGTCCCTTGCCTTCTGCCGGCTCACCTTCCTTCTGGCTGATGAAGCACCTCCTTCAGGCCCTAGGCTTCCGGCAGGGGAGGGAGCAAGGGGAAAGGATGTCAGCATCAGGACTGAGCTGGTGCAGACCAATCTTTCAAAAGCAAAGAATTCAGTTACAGGGAAGACTTCCCTAGACCCCTTAAGAGGAACCACAGTACCAGGCACCCCCGCACTCATCACCCACCATCCATCTGGGCCCCTCCTTTAAGAGGTGGTCGATCTCTAAGGCTTCTCTTGATAAGTTAAGCCACTTCATTTCAAGCCTTGAAAACTAATGCTCTGTGACACTCCATTTTTCTTACTGCCATACCATTTAATACCCAGCATTCAGTATTTTATATTAAAATCGGTTATCGTTTTTGCTACACATCAAAAGCCAATTTCCCCTCAAACTGTGAAGCTGGGATATCACCAAGGAATATAAAAAAGAATAAGAAGCCAGGTCCCCTGCACAACTGTACAAATAACGCCCTCTCCCCATAGTGGGGGAAGGAAAAGCAGTCCCCTCGACAACTAAAAGCAATTACAAGATGAGGCACTCTCTTTCTCATCTGCTAATAGGATACACTGCGTTTTGACATTTTAAATTAGGTCAGGACTTGGGTTCTAGTGTTGGGCTTTTAAAGTACTTCCTTGCTTCAGATTTAGGGTAACAGAGTGTTAAGTCTAGTGACCCCTTCCTGAATTATTGTTTCTTACATCCAAAGCTTATTTCTATTATTTTCTCGCAGTTAAATACCTATCTGCCCTTTAAAAAGTAATAAGCATCTCTGATTAAAAATAAGCTGCACCATGTGATTGAAACATAAATGTCTTTTCCTGCCATGCATTGCAAATGTTCTAGCCCTTCATCACAAGTAATCAACCTGTCAGCTCTCTATAATGCATTTTTTCTGCATGGGTTTTATAAGAACTAGGTGACTGAGGGCTCTGAAGGGAGAGAAACCCCCACGGAATAAACCGAATGAAGAGACCAGGCCCCTTCCAACCTGCCCAGTGCAAGCCCGATTCTTCCCTCCCCGATGGCTCTATTAAGACCATGCATTTCAAGAACCCCATTTGCAACAGAGGGTTCAGTTCAATAACTCCTAGCTAATTCTACAAAGGCTGGAATGTAGTTGAAGAAAGCTACAGGGAATTTGGGCCTTACAAATGGGAACGCTTAATTTGCACTGCTGTGGGCCTCAAGTCCACAGCACACAAACCTCCCAAGCCTTCCCCAGGGTAACTCTAGGTTCAAGGGGTCCGATGGAATCTAATGTATGGTGAGAGAGAGTCTATGCAGGCTCACTGGGCCTAAGCAGAGCCAGGCTGGTTTAGCTCCAAGTTCATGTCCTAAATCCATGGCTTGGGGCTTGTTAAAAATACAGATTCCTTGGGCCCCTCTCCAAGAAATTCTGCTATAGTGGCTCTGGGGAGGGGCACCCACAGGCGACTGAGTGCAGCTTGTCCCTGGGCCAGCCTGAGCAGCTCAGCCCTGGCCCACTGTGGGTTAAGGAGTAGCCAAGTTCTATTTTGGGGCCATGAGCCCCTCACAGTAGCACGTTAGGAAATTGGGAGGCTAGAAATCGGCTTGTTTCTATTGGATACAGCAGGAGCAAAAATAGAACAGCACTCTAGTGAGAGATGGTGGGAAGTGAGAGTTTCCCCTAATACCCTCAGGGGATCTGGCACTTGAGATGGGTTAACTCTGTCAAAGGAACACTCCTGAGAAGAGAGACTGGTCCTCGGAAGAAAGTGTCAGGGGTCCATGTACTTACTTGTCTGACCAAAGCTGCCAAAGGCAGTCATCATAGATGCCTGCATTCTCAGCAGCAAGGCAAATCCAGCCCGGCCCTCAGGACTCTGCCCAAAGCCCACCACCTCCTTAAAACCTTGTCTGGCTCTCCAGCTTGAAGCCACCTCTCCCCACTTTAAGCTCCTAAAGTACTTATCATGAATACCACCTTCCCAAAAGGCATTCTACTGTGCATAGTCTAGGATATTAAGAGAAAAACACATTATGGGTCCTTATACAAAAAAACCTGTGGGCAACCAAAGACGATGCAGATGTGCATTCATTACAGAGATCAAAGATGCCGAGAAGGTGTTCAATAAATAAACTGCTTAATTTTATTTGACCCGGGATTTTCTCAACTCAACTGACCCAGGAACCTATCTGGAAAGGAAAAACCTATCACCATCTTGCAGAACTGATAATGCACAGAAGAGTCTGGGAAATACTAATCTACCCCATTCCTTTAAAAATTACTTCTTTAGTTTGTTCTTTAACTGACTTTAAGAACGAATCTTGTGTTATTCAACTTCACTTGCATATTATCTTCTGTAGAATATTCTTGATACTAGGAGGTCTTACAGGTCTCTGAAGGCCCAGCAACCCTTAGTGCAGCCTCTCTATAGGAGAGACAACTGGTGTTAGATCTAAGGGTATAAATTACATATGGATCTGAAAATATAGCTTTTTTTTTTTTAAGATTTTATTTACTTATTTATTTAACAGACAGGGATCACAAGTAGGCAGAGAGGCAGGCAGAGAGAGAGGGGAAGCAGGCTCCCTGCTGAGCAGAGAGCCTGATGCTGGGCTCGATCTCAGAACCCTGGGTTCATGACCCAAGCTAAAGGCAGAAGCTTTAACACACTTAGCCACCCAGGTGCCCCTGAAAATATAGCTTTAAAAACCTTAGGTAGCATCAAAAAAATGAAGCTCTGGGATACCCGGGTGGCTCAGTCAGTTAAGCGTCTGTCTTTGGCTCAGATCACGAACCTAGGGTCCTGGGATATAGCCCCACATTGGGCTCCCTGCTCAGCAGGGAGCCTGCTTTTACATCTGCCTGCTGCTCCCCTGCTTGTGCTCACGCTCTCTGACAAACAAAATCTTAAAAAAAAAAACTAAAGAAAGGAAAAATGAAACCTAGAAATGTAAAATGGATTATCTCAAGTCACAAATACAGAACCATGGCTAGAACCCAGCTCTTCCTACCCCTTAGCTAGAATTTCTTCTATAGTTTAAGTGAGGCTTTTCCTTCCAAACTCCAGCTAGTTTTCCAGCAGGTCCAAGAATATGAGGTATTCACCAGACCAAGTACAAAGAAGTGAAACACAAGAAGATCCTAGAAGTACCTGAGTTTGCTGGAGACAAGTCAAGCACTCTTTAAAGACTCCCCAGTGCCTATTAAGAGTTTCAGGCTTCACAGCTTGGTATCCTGGACAGGAAAGGTCTAGGACACTTGTTTGCAGAACAGAGTAAGACACTTGACTATTAGACTAATACATTAAATATCTGAGCATTTACTTCTTAGAGAGCTACATTTCTATGCATATATTCAAACACATGCCATGTAAGGCTGTATTTGTGTACCCAGACACGTGCGCCTAGGTGTCCATGGACATACAAGAAACTCTGCTTGTTCCTAATGAAGTCCAGTGATAAAATGGACATAATTTTGGATTCCCCCACTAGCCTCAAAGTAAAACAGAATCAACCCTAGCCTAAACACCAAAATCACCCAGGAAGGGAGAGAAGTTGTTTGCCAATGCACAATCAAGACCTCCAAAGGGGAGAGCTGTAGGTCTCTGGCCTTCTGCAAAGCCCACAGGTGGTGCCAGCTCACAGTGCGGGAGTAAGAACTGCTCTCTTGGAGGCCTGGGGCCAGCTACATCTCACAGACAAGTACTGCCTCCTGTGCATTTCAACACATCTAATTCTACTGCTAAAGGTCAGCTTCTCCAATAAGGCCTCCCTGACCCTGGCTTTCCGAAGCCTGGCATTCATTCTGCTATCCCAAAACCCCTATCAGCTGTTGACCTGTACGGCCAACACTAAGCATTCTCCTGGTAGCTCTGACCATTGCCTTGACGGTGCTAACTAGAATTTTGTTCAAGCCTAAACTATAGTTCCCTGTACTTTGCAGTTCCTCACTTAGGCCTAGTGTGTCCTCGGCTACCACCAACACACACACGCAAACACACACATACACATTTCATATGCCAGGCAATGCTGCACAGCCCCTTGTCCCTGTCCCCATGCCCAGATCTGGCATCAAGGGCACTCCCAGCGGCAGCTGGCTCTGAGTCTACCCCTTCTGCCCCACTCAGAGCATATCCAAAGCCATATGAGAGAAAGATGATCTCATATAGGCAACCACCTTGTTTCGCATTTTCCGGTAGGTCATCCATCCATCAAGCTGAGTCCTTTAACCACTAAGTAGTAGCCTATCACAGCACAATTCATTGTGCCACATTAGTTAGGACACTGAGGTTAACAATTGCTGGCTTAACTAATTACCAATAGCTTTCTGCCGATGTTGGAAATGGATACAAAGTAAAGAAGGCTAAGAAATGATGGTCCTTTGTCAAGTAGAACTATCAATGGAATAAAATTTTCCAAAGCCTGTATTATTGCATTTTATGGAGTAAAATATGATGGGAGTATTCAGAAATCTGAGAATTCACAAAAGCTCCTAGACAAAGGCCTTACAAACCCAAAGACTACTATTACTATGCTTTTATGAAACTCACCTCTCACATCATAGTCAAGAACCATACCATCTGTGGGCCAAGGCCATCTGAAGACTTGGTTCACATGGGATTTTTTTTTTTTTAAACGTTCAGGGACACAGCAAGAGAACCAATGACCTCCTGTCATTCAAGGCAAAGGCCACTTCTCGAACCACCTCATCTTGTCCTCTCAGCAGCACCTAGATCTCCTAAACTCCCCCACCTTCTCCATACACACCCCCCACCCCATCTCATTCCTCTCTGGCCATGCCAGCTCAGTGTCTTGTTCACCTCACTCCACCAAACCATTCACTATCAAGGTCCCTCCAAGATTCACATTAGTAGACTCTAAAAGGTTTCTTGAGTGGATGGTGAACTTTCTTGACACTTAAGGATCAACTGCTAGAAATTGGATTCCCACTTTATAGGCATCCTAGAAACTGATCCCCAGACTCTCCAAACAGCAAGTGAATCCAGGAAAAATAAGGTCAGTGCAATCGAACAGCAAATGTCTTCTCTTCCTGATGGTCCTTAATTTGGGGGGTTGGGAGTTAAGAATTTTAGTGGATTCTAATTAGATCTCTTTTGAGATAGTAGAGAATAAAAACTGAACCAAAAAATAAATGTTAATTTATTATTAACATTTTGTTAATAATATGTTAATGCTTTAATAAAGAGCTTGTTCACAGCCCAATATTATCTTCCTTTTGCCCAAGTTTTAATATTTTGACAAAGGATGTGAAACTTCTACCAATAAGGTCCCTGTCCAGCAGAAATTTTAGTGATAAAATAAACTGCAATTTTATAGTAGAAGCAGTTAGGGAAGCAGGTTTTTGTTTGGGCAAAACCCAAATGCTGCAAGCAGAAGAAATACTAGAAGGCATTTATTAAACTAGCTTTTTAGAGAAAATAAAAAATTTGTTATTAAAGTAATTAACTGTGGCAGGCTGAATATCAGCCCCCCAAAGAGGTCCACCATCCAGTGGAACCTGTGAATATTTTACTTTACAAGGCAAAAGGGACGCTACATAATTAAAGGCCTGGAAAGAAAGGCAAAAATCGGAAGGAAGGGGCTGTGACAATGCAAGCAGAGGTCAGAGAGCACACTTAGAAAATGCTGTGCTGCTAGCTCAGAAGATGGGGCCACAAGCCAAACAGTGCTGGTGACCTCCACAATCTAGTAAAGACAAGGAAACAGAGTCTCCCCTTGAGTTTCCAGAAGGAACACAGCCATGTGGACACCTTGATTTTTAAGACCTCAGACCTCCAGAACCACAAGAAAAATCCATGTGTTACTTTAAGCTCCTTAAGTTCATGTTAATTTTTTAGCAGCAAAAGGTTTTCTGTTGCTATCAAAGCCTAAGTACATGACTTTGAAATATTTACGCTCATTTTCAATGAGAAACACTTTGCTTCTGTTAAGTAGGAAATATATCCATTTTTCAGAAGAACAGAAGTACTTTAGTCGATCAATTCTATCAACTAAGCCTCTCATGCCAATAGTTGTTTAAAGATTTCTAAAGGCATGCATGCTCCTCATATGAAAAGGCATCACCTCTTGATAACTAGCCCAAGGAGCAGATAAAATTAAACTCAAAGTGAGACCCCTCACTATGGACAAGTTTATAAATTTCTGTGGCATAAAAGCGCTCACTGGAACCAATTCAGGGTACCAAAAATTATATTACTAAATATCAAGTTTAGAATAGATGCAGTCAGCTCACATGAGCTGGTGCAAGCCAGCTGGGAAGTTAATTCCCTAATTTTCTGATTCACAGAGTGCTTAATATACACCTCATTCCGAGAAGTGAGGGAGCACTAGGAGATTCTTTTGCAAAAAAGTGTTCTATAAATAAAAGTTCAGGACACAGTACTACAGCCCTCACACATTCATATGCTCAAGGCTCCAACAAGCCCTCAGTTCTTCTCTTCAAAAGCCTAATTATAATTTAGCTCCATGGGTTTCATACTTGTATTCAGGAGTCTGTCTACTCGAAACTCAACCAAGATAGAAAAGCCCCCATTATGCAAAACAAAATTAGGTGCAGATCACTGGAAGCAGACTCCTTAAGAGAGAGGTCCACGACCTTCAACTTCATAGCTCAGGACACATCCATCTCTGCTTGGACTGGAACCCTTTTGTATTTAACATCTGACACATGACTGGTTTAGCAGAGCACACATCAGGAAACATCGTCACAGAGCAGGACTATGAAATGGGCAGGACACAGAGAAAGTACTTCAACAAGTTATCTATTATACACCAACGTGACTACATCCAGAACCTGGCTTTGTTGCCATGGGCCATCTTCCAGAAGATAGAAATAGCCTTGTTTCATAGACTGTTTTCTCCAGCAAAGTATTTGCTTTAATAGTCATTCATCTGTACTTTCAGCAATTTGCTGAGCACCACATGGGGAGAATCCAGAATGGATTTCAACAGCCTCAAGAAGCTGAACTGGTGAAGGGCTAGGTCATGTACCCTGTTCAAATACATTTGCTTTGCAGGACAGTTCCCTTTTACAAGGGAAGAATTAATCCTAAGTGGAAGCAAGGTGGTCAATAATTCCTGCTGGGGTAAGCCAGGAGGCCATGGCCAAGGACAAGACAGGGATGAAGGGGTGGTTTGCAGGACAGACTAGAAGTTGCCATGGAAACACTCCCCCGAGAAGGAGAACCAGGACTGTCCTCCCCATCCTTGGGCAAAAGAGCCCATCTACTAAACCCTAGGCTAGGGGTCTACTTACAGAAAAAAATGCTTTGCCTGTCAGTTGTATTTATAGGTTCATGGACAGAGCCCTGCTCTTCCCAAGCTCAAGATGCACTTCACCCCAAGAATACAACCCACCCATATGCTTAGGCCCCTGAGAAGCCAGAAGGGAAGATACTGAAGAATCAGGGACAATTTGGTCTCTATCTCCAGTTTAACTGCAAAATGTACCATCAATTTAATGTTTTGTTTCAGCCTTAGAGGCTAAAATCTATAGCACAAGAGACCTCTCACAGGCAGGGAAAATCAAGCTCACGACAGGTCCAAGAGGAAACTTGCATGATGGGAAGCACCCCCCACCCCGAGATGGAGAAAGGTGAGCAAAAGTTTAATATCGAGACTGAACCTGAGACAGACATCACAATGTCGAGCACATGGGTTCTTTAGGATTTTCTTTTTTTTTTTTTTTTTTTTTTTTAAAGATTTTTTTTTATTTATTTATTTGACAGAGAGAAATCACAAGTAGATGGAGAGGCAGGCAGAGAGAGAGAGAGAGGGAAGCAGGCTCCCTGCTGAGCAGAGAGCCCGATGCGGGACTCGATCCCAGGACCCTGAGATCATGACCCGAGCTGAAGGCAGCAGCTTAACCCACTGAGCCACCCAGGCGCCCTCTTTAGGATTTTCTACTGGGCGAGTCAATATGAACTTGTCGGAACTAAGTGAATGAAGGGACCTTCAGGGTTATCCTTCCCAGATTTCGAATCCAGAAGTCTTGCACCCAGAGTCCTGCTTGCATGGTATCAGAGCTCCTGTTACAGCACAAGGACTTCTTGTCCCTAGAAGAGTCTTGATTATTTACCTTGAGAGCCCTGGAAGAAAAAGACACCAAACACCTCACTGCCCCCTAACTAATGGCTTCTGACTTCATCCCAAAGCAACTCTTCAGATTCCAAGTTCACTGGAATGAAGGCCCAAACTCTCTGGTCCCACAGCACAATGCATTCCCAAAGGGTAAAAGACGAACACGAGCAGGAGACGTTTTACACTGAGAGTTCACGGACTTGGACTATTCACCAAAAACACACATTTGTGTTCCCACTGAAGCTTCCAAAGATTGGTAGCCTGCTTATCCAACCAGCAAAAACTGGATAACACAGGTCAAGTATCCTGGGTCTCAGGACCATCCTGGGCCCAAGCCGAAACATGTTTTTGTCATATGTAACTCACATTGACAGTCAGTGGCTGCCTCTCACCAGATCAGCAGCAAAGGGTCCTCATCTTCTAGCATCGTGGGGTGCAGAGCAAGACAAAGTGATGGGCCCAAAGGCTAGGTATTTACCATCCCCAATCCTAACTTTATTAGGTCATGTATGTTATGGAGAAATATATGGATATACCTATGTAAGACATACCACATATAATTTCTCTGATTAGCTTTTAGAAATAAAAGCCCTTCTTATAAACAACTTCATCCACATTGTAACTATGCTATTGTCAGTCCTCTTAAATGCAAACAAAAAATTTAGAGTAAGAAGTAGGACTTCAAACCACATCCAGCCATCTGCTGGTACAGCTACTGGAAGAACTGGACTGCTCAGGCCTGGCCAGCCAGGGGTCCTCCCTCTCCACAGGGACAGGGAAGTCCCATTATGAAGACGAGATTTTCCAGGGAAGTACTATCTTTCTGAAGCTCTTAGGATCACCTGTCTCAGGTCCTAGGTTTCACACGGGAACTCAGAAAGAACACGACTGACCCTGTGGGGTTTCCCTTTCCTGCTCAAGGCATTGTCCTTGTGGCTTCATAAAATGCCTCACTAGCCTCATCATCCTCACCCCCATTCTTGGGCTCCAAACTGAAGAAGGTGAAAGCAGGCTCTACCTAACCACCAACTTCCCACCTGCTCCCACTATATGGTAAGCCAGGACTGATTAATTAGGTCCCAAAC
This sequence comes from Mustela putorius furo, assembly GCF_011764305.1. Taxonomy (NCBI): domain Eukaryota; kingdom Metazoa; phylum Chordata; class Mammalia; order Carnivora; family Mustelidae; genus Mustela; species Mustela putorius. The sequence goes on along the minus strand of NW_025422045.1, from coordinate 6,282,782 downwards.
CGTGTGGAGCAAATAATCAACACAGGGGCCCAAAAGTGAGAAGATCGTCAACTCAATGTTTAGAAGTATGGTAGGAGTTTAGAGCAAAATGTTAGCCTATGAAGCTATGCTTCTATCTACAGACAAGAATAAGGCCAAAAGAAATTTATATTGGAAACCAACACCTTGTAGATAGACGTGACTTTACAGACAAGGTCATTTTTCACCACCAAGAATATGCACTTTTATCTTCACTTAAACATTCTGCTCAATATCCAGAAAGCAAGGAGGTCTGGTTGCTCCCCATGCCCCCTTTCTTCCCCATAAAATAACCACTACTGGATTAAGCCCTGTAGTTGACAACAATGGCTCACCACCAACATCCCGGAACCTGAGTTTGACTTTCTGATGTAGGCTGGCTTGCAGTGGTTCCCGGAATACTTTCTGGCCCTGAGCTCATCCTACTACATACTCTCGAAGGCCTGCCCTCCCCATGAGCTATTGGCTCCCAAGCAGCTCCCGCCAGAGATGGGGATGGAAAGGGGATAGACTACAGAGGTCTGGGGCTCCTCTGACACCTGCACACCTCTAAGTCAACGTGTACACTGCTGGTGGTTTCATCGGTGACTCAGCTGTGTTCATCCAACATTGGCAGATGCTATCAACTCTGACCATTTCCAGGTGAAATTATAGTTTAGGATGTGGGGGTCACTGTGCCAAGCTGGTGGACCCAAGTACACACAAATCCTGGTGCTTTTTCAAGACACATAGTTATATAGGGGAAAAAAGTGAACCTGACCTAAAACAGAGGCATTAGTATCCTTAGGCAGAGACTGAGATTAAAAGTGCATGTCAGTGAGCAAATGGCTCCTATGCTCCCAAGCCAACAGTGCTCATCTGGGACCCTCCCCCCAGGGTACCTATACCAACACAGGACAGAAGAGCTCCTTTCTTTAGGCTGTTCTTAATCAAACAGCAGCAGCAAAGCCCTCCTGGTGCTGTGGCAGACATGACTAATCACCACTATACCCTGTCCATTTAACAAATGTGTTGGGGATTCTATTAAGATGTTAGAAAATATACATGAAAAGATGCCAAAGAATGTCATCAAATCAAAGAATTATGGAGCAAATGACCAAATCCATGCACAACCTACAATATCATCCCCAAATAACCTGGTTCCTTCAAGTCCCCCAGGCCACTTCCCAGGGGCACGCTCCAGCAACACTGACCTTTGTGGGTTTCTCAAACACTGTAAGCTCCTTTCCCATCCCATCATCTACCCCAGGGCCTGACCTCATAGCTTCCTCAACACGGAATGCTCTCTGGTTCCTATTCATTGACACCCTGTTACCTACACCCTAAATTCTGGACAACCCCCACTCAGGCTAGAGGTTTACCACTTAGATGCCTTCTCTCGAGAAAGCTTTCCCTGGTTGTTCTCATGACCTTCTCATCCCAGACCAGAGTAGGACTCCCAGTCCTCTATCACAGCCATCCCTCATTCCAGTTTTCCAAGGACTTGGAGTAAATCCCACATCTTCACTATGCTTTCAGATACCTACTGTGTTCACCATAGTACTACACACAGCACAGTGCCTGGAACCCATAGAGAACACTGAATCCATGAATTCCAAGATCATTTATTCATTCATTCATTGGTAAGGCAAATAATGTTATTACAATTGAAGGTCAAAGAAGAGTTTGGCAGATTTATGATGCAAAATTTGCTGGGAAGTCACAAGAGATGTGGGCCTATGACATAAATTGAAGCAATGAGGCACAGAAAACATCCTAATCGAGTGGAGAAGACAGCCAAAAACAATACCATGGAGTAGGATACAAGACCCCAAAGCTATAAAATAAATCTGGCTACATAAAGAAATTGAGTTTTCTGCAGGGAAAAGGCTAACAGTCTAATGGGGGAAGTATTTGCAACATGTAACAGAACACTGATTTCCATACTATATAAAAAGCCAATAGAAACCAATAAGACAAACCCGACAACACTGACAAATGGGCAAACAATTAAGAGATTAGGAAAGAATACAAGATGACTTTAATCGTGTGAAAATGTCCAACCTCAAGCACAGGAAGTCACATGAGGTATCATTTTTATCAAGCGGACTGGCCAATATTAAAAAGCATGCTACTGTGCTGTGCCAGTAAGAGGTCAGGAAACCAGTCCTCATACACACTGTCGATGAGACCATTACTTCTTCTTTGGAGGACAGTTTGGCAGTATCCAATGAAGAATGAACATATCCTCTGACCCAACCATCCCACAGATGTATGCACACTTAGGTATGAGTAAATGTTTTTCTACCTACAGCACTGGCTGAAACAGTAAGACGAAAAGGTAAACATCAGTGGACGGGAAGCTAGTTGAGAAATCCAGGGGAATCTAACACTGCAGTTCATGAATGAGGTCGATCTATACAAACTGATAAAAAAAAAAAATGCTTACAAAGTTAATAGAAGCCTATTAGAGCACTTCGTGTCCAGGATGGAAAAAGGCAGCCAAGGTAAATCAAGGTAATGACTGCTATTATTTCGGAAGTAGTCAGTGCATGCAAGAGGAGAAGACACGCTAACACAGACGGGTCTTCAGGAAGAGACCTTAATTACTAGGAGACAGAGGTTGGGCAGAGAACTTTCCACTCCATACCTCTCTCTACTGTTGGACGTTTTCACCCCATGTATAATTTACCTTGGTGAAAATTAAACAGCAAAGGAGGAAAGATGAACCTGAAGTACAAGTTTCTGAGGAGGGAAGAGAAACTAAACAGGAGACCAGAGTCACTCAGGCTTCAAGTAACCAGGGCCCAAACTACCAGTAGGAGAAAATATCCCTCACAACAGAACCAGGGCCCGTAGGTACAGAAGCCATCCTTGAGCAAAGACCCTGGTGGCAACCTTGACTTAACAGCAGAACACCCAACCCACCCCATGTGTGGAACCCCCGCAAGCAGGTAACACTGAGTCTGGAAGCAAGAGGACTGGGCAGAAAATGTAAATAGCTCAGCTTGGTAATACCAAGACTGGAAATGGAGGGTGTGCCCTCAGAGAACTGCCTTGGTGACAGTCACCGGTACAGGACAGGTGCCCTATGGATCTCAGGCCCTTTTAAGTTCTAGAATTTGGAGGCATCAGTCCTCCTGGAGTACAAATAAAGGTCAGCCTGGAGAGTTACCAAAACCTTGGAGATGATTTAATCAAGATAGAATGAGAAGTTACAAATCAGAAAGCCTTAGGCTTCTGCATCAAAATTATCCCCTGGGCCCACCATGGCCAACAGCCACAGGTGACAGTCTCTGAATGACTTGCCCAGGCCACAGCCTTGGGACGGCTGCAGTCTTTTCCTTCAAAAAACAAAAACAAAAACCACCACTCTTAATCCCTGAAGTTAAGCCCGCAGTACCAGGTGGGGACATGGAGTTCCTCAGCCTGGGAGTACACAGCGAGCCACTTCTGTCCCTCTATCTGGGGCCTGTTTCCCACCGCCTCTTTTGACAGAACGATCTGAAAATAGAAACCAAGTGACATAAGCTGTGGTCTATTTCAGCAATTATGTCACACACATCTGGACGAGAACTCCCAAATGCCTGCCCGGCAAAGGTTTCTCCTTGGTGCAGAGTGAAACAGACCCCAGACGCTTCCCTCCCCCGGTCAGCTGTGGGAGCGATTCCCAGAGTCAGCAAGTCTCCTTGGGAGTCCAAGAGTTGGATACACACATTCTAGTGAACAAGCCAAAGGAACTTACTCATTTCAGTCAGCTAGCCAAGTACTAGTTTTAAATACAAGCATTTAAAGGCCCTAAACCACGTCTAGTGAGTTGCCAGTAACACGGTGAGAGCTCAGTTGAGCACCTCCTGCACTTTCCCAGCCTCTAAGAACCTCAACCCAAGACATTTCAAAGTAAAATGAAGACCGGTAACACACATCAGCACAACTGTTTTCAAAGTGCTCTTGCACGTGGACATGTGGTATACAAACGCGGGATCCACAGGCTTCCAGCCCAACAGGAATGTGGCTGAAGCATGGTATACAGCAGGCACTCAGTAAATGGTGGGAAAAGGGGTCAAACTAGTTGATCACTGTAGAAAATGTGAGTTTTCCAGAAACATGAGGAGGCAGAAGACAAGCAGGTCATTCCCATTTTCACGCAGCATGGTTCGATTATAAAAGGCACTAAGAGCTTCACAGTGGGTCCTCACCCTCCACAGCTCCCGAAGGTCCTTTAGAGATTAGTTTTCCCCCTCCCGTCACACAAAGTCATTTTCTCTTCAAAGGGAGCATTATTTTCCCTATCAGGTTGATTGTCCTTTACCAAATACTGTCTTACGGTAAGTCTAATGAGGACACTATTTAAAAACCACTTTCACACACAAACAGGGAACGCATATGGCCCAGCTGGTACAACACCAGAAGGAAGCCTTACCACTATGCAGAATCAACAAGTGATTTCGTTATCGGGTCCCTTCCTGAGGGTACTCCCTGAGTGTGGCGCCCGTCCCCCAGCGACGGATGGGTTAGGGGCCACACCCAAGGCCCAGGAGAATTCACCTACTGGCCACTCCTATCTCTGACATTTTGTTCAGGAGAGATGAAATCCAACCAACAGTCACACTAAAACCAGCAAGGGGCGTAGAACTGCCTATGCTTAAGCTTCAGGTCTTCCAGTTCAAATACTTTACTTATTTCAGGACCAACTGATGCAATTTTCCCGTTCTCCCCTTGGAACAGTTTTCCCTCAACAGGGAAAACTTTTAAAAAGCTGCATAAATCTGTATTTGCCAAGTTCTATACACTCCTTCAATGTCCAACCTCAAACCCAACTCAAGCCACTTGTCGATGTTTGGTTTCAAAATTCCAGACTCTGAGACCACATGGGGTCCTTCTGGGCACAAACCCTGGGAAACCAAACACAAGTGGTACAGTCAGACCTGTGGTAACTCAACCCCAGAGGGGCTGTTCTGGTATCCTGGGGATAAGTCACATGTTTCAATTGTCTAATTATGTCATTATCTAGCTTTGGAGTTTAACATGTCATCAGGGTGTAGTCAAATTACATCCACAAATATGTAGAGGGGACTGTTGGGCTTAATTAGGTGTTCACCTCTGGGGCTATGCTGTTCTGATCTCAGACGCAAAGCCTAATGCTATTGAACAAGGTCTTTCATGTAGATCCACATATACAGAAGCCTATTTCCCTCCTCCCAAGGGGGAAAAAACTGCACACACATTGCCATATGTCCCCTCAAGCTGGTGACCAGGACTCTAGGAGACTCTGGGTTGGACACGGTTCTCTGCTTAAACCCAAGGAACCCCACAGAGGGAAAGGAGTTGTTTTCCCTCAGGCCTTACCGCCTGGGCCTTGAGGGTCAAGAGGCAGCTTAAGGCCATTACTTCTCAACCAGATCCCAGAAAAAAGTGCCCAATCTCTTAGCTCCTGCCTTGTGCTTGATAAATCCAAATCACCATGATTTTGGTTAAAAAATTTTTTTCTTTCTTTTTTTTTTTGGTTCCCCCGGTTTTTTAACTTTTCTCATCTCCTCCAGGAAGACTTTGAGACTTCTAGACCCAAATGAGTTCTCCAATGACTAAAATGGATTATTACTCAGTAACTGTCTCAAGCAGCTTACCCTGAATTATTCATGCTCCTACATTATCTCAAGATTGTTTCCTCTAGCAGTCTCACTGATTGACTCTAAGTATTGAGCCATGTTTTATACCTTGTTCAGGATCCCCAGGGGATTACATAGAATGCAGGGCACCAGGAGATGCTCAACAAGATACTTCCAGTATAGCTGACTAAGTCTCAAACATTGGAGATGGGTTCTCTTCTGGGCACACAGGAACTCCTGCAGAAGTAAAGCCATCATGTCCAAAAATGTGGGTGTAAATCATTAACTCAAACAAGCACTAAACTTCCCAAAACAAATTGCTATCCCCCCAAAATCCACATTAGGTGCCTTTTTTAGGACAGACACATTAGGAAAGATATAACAGCCAAGGTACTGTATTGAGACTGATATCCTCTAAGCAGGGTGAGTTTGAAGATTTTATTTATTTATTTGACAGAGAGAGAGAGAGAGATCACGAGTAGGCAGAGAGGCAGGCAGAGAGAGAGAGGAGGAAGCAGGCTCCCCGTTGAGCAGAGAGCCCAATATGGGGCTTGATCCTAGGACCCTGTGATCATGACCTGAGCCGAAGGCAGAGGCTTAACCCACTGAGCCACCCAGGCGCCCAAGCAGGGTGAGTTTGGACAGGCAACAGCAGTTGTGGAGTTGGTCTTGCTAGTTACTTTCTAGACTTTGAATTGAACCACGAATAACTCAGGAAGACAGACACACTATTTTCAGACTCTTATAAATTTGCTTTCTACTGGAGACAAAATAGTTGTTTAACCCTCCAGACAATGTTACATTCCGAAGTCCAACCTAAATCCGTGCTTATACTACAAGTCTAATCAAAGTGTTCAGAATATATAAACATAGTCACCAAGACCTGTTTTTTAACTTGCAGCCTTCTACGGAGCTCAAAGACGACTAGAGCAAGTTAGCCTTTTAAAATCATTAAATTTGAGCAATCATAAAATCAAAACCTAGTGGTTTTTTTTTTTAACAGGTTTCAGGAAATTTCTGCATTTATATTAATTTTGTAAAAATCCTAACCAGTAATCTTAAATGAGTCACTTATTAAATAAATGAAGATACTTCTCAGGAAAGTTTCAGAATCATGCACCTGAATCATCCTTGTCAAGGAATTTGAACAGAGGGGCAAACACTTCACCATTTAATTATATTTGCTCCTGGAGTGTTTTTGATGTTTCTGATATTGCTGTGCACAGAGTTTAGGAATTCACAGTTAAAATACAAATGAAACAGCTTTCTTTTTCTATCTTCTCTGAAAAAATCCCTGTAAAGACACTAACCACAGAGCAGTTCCCTCAATGAACTAGGAATCTGGCATAGCCAAACAATTAAAAGAAGTAACTCAACCCTAGACAGTCTAGATAGTATGAGTATGATGGGGGGGAGGGGGAGACTTCTTAATTAAGTCACACTTGCCAGAAACTACAACACAGGATCAGCTGTAAGCTATCATAACACATGTGGTTCTTATAAACTTTAAGATTTTAGATCTTTCAAGCTAAAGGGAAGGGTTCAGGCATTTTCACAAACCACTGGATTAGTCTGTCTTCCTAGCTTCCTAGTACAACCAGTTTAGATAGGTCACGTGAAACCATCATGCCCACACAGTCCTCCCCTACTTGGGTCTCCCAGGCAACTTCTCTACCCTCTAGTCCCATCACAGATCACCATGTGCCAGAATGGATGCTTAGGACTCCTGCTGATCCTCAGGCCAGAATATCATGGACAGCCTGGCACCCTGTCAAAATTAAGAAGCTATCCCAGGGCCAAAAGTCAGACACGAGTCTCCCCCTTAGAAGCTTTAAAGATTAAAAAAAAAAAATTTTTTTTAATTAAAAAAATAAAGAAAAGGAGGTTGGGGGAGGGCACCTAGGTGGTTCAGTGGGTTAAGCATCCAACTCTTGATTTTGGCTCAGGTCGTGATCTCAGGGTTGGAAGACAGGGCCTTGGGCTGAGCTCAGCACCAAGTGTAGAACCTGCCTAAGATTCCTTCTCTCCTCCCTCTGCTCCCCCTGACTTCCCCACCCCACTCGCATACATGCTAAAAAAAAAAAAAAAAATGGGGGGGGGCAGTCCTGTGAAAAAAGGGATAGAGAAAACATGATTATGCACACAAAAATATTATTCAGCTATCAAAAAGGAAATCTTGCTATTTTTCACAGCAAGGACAGAACTTTGAGGGCATTATGCCAAGTGAACTAAGAGAAAGGCAAATACTGTATGATCTCACTTCTATGTGGAATCTCAAACATACACAACACCCTCATCAATACAGAAAACAGATTTTGATTGCCACAGGCAGAGGTGTGAGGGTGTGGGTGAAATGGTTGAAGGTCAAAGGGTACAAACCTCTAGCTATAAAATAATTAAGTCATGAGGATGTTAACATCCAGCATGGTGACTACAGTTAATAATCCTGTATTGTATATTTGACAGCTGCTAAGAGTAGATCTTAAAAATTCTCATTATAAGAGAAAAACTGTAGTGATAAGTGGTAATTAGTTACCGTGATCATTTCACAATACAAATATCAAATCATTGTTACACATCTGAAACTAACAATGTTGTCAATTATACTTTAAGTTTAAAAAAAACAAAAACAGGGACGCCTGGGTGGCTCAGTTGGTTAAGCAGCTGCCTTCGGCTCAGGTCATGATCCCAGCGTCCTGGGATCGAGTCCCACATCGGGCTCCTTGCTCCGCAGGGAGCCTGCTTCTCCCTCTGACTCTGCCTTCCACTCTGTCTGCCTGTGCTCGCTCTCACTCTCTCTCTCTTACAAATAAATAAATAAAAAATCTTTTAAAAATAAATAAATAAATAAATAAATAAAATTAAAAAACAAAAACAAACCAAAAAAAACCCCACTGGCATTCAACTTCAAATCATTTAGGAATCATGCTGGGGAGTCTCAAGTATCCCAGTAAGTAATTAAGGGTCTAAAAAAATACCCCACAAACATTAGAAGGTAAAAGTAAAAACAGGGTTCTAGATCACACTCCAGAAGGCTTTGGTTCAGTGAACCCAGGTGGGTTTCAGAAGTCTGCATTTTCAGAGCTCCCTGAGTTGATTCTTAAAGATTAGCCAGGATCAGGAATCCATGCATACCAAATTCCTATCACTAATAAAAAGGACACATTATAACCTTACCTCCAAGACACAGGTGCACTCAGCATTCCTATACTTGCAACTTAACACAGGACATAGGACACCTAGCACATTCATCAACAGACCACCACCTTTCCCGGAGGTCCTTGCCAGGTTTCAAATGCCATCCTTTGAGAGAAATTAGCACAGATGACTTTTAAAAAGAACTTTAACTTTTCTCAAAAGTATTCCCCACATTCAGAAGTGGGAAAGAACCTCAAGAGATTCTCCTGTGAATATGAAAAGCCAAACTTAACCTACCCTGGATAGAGAGGGCAAGGGATACAATTGCCCCTAAAATGGCCAATGACCAAGGGAGGTTGGCCTCCTGTACTTTCTTCCTTGATCCATGTTTACAATCCTGCCCCTCCTGTTGTTCAACTCTAAAGCACAAACCTTAGGACTACACTAAACACAGACCACAGAAACCAAGTAAAGAAGGAAATGTCTTTGTATCCATGAAGACAGACAAAATGCATGTTTTGTCTATAACCTTCACTGTTCACAATAACCACAATGGAGTTGCGAACCATCTTGAGTTAAAGCCACCACAGCCCAATGGGATTCCATCTGTGCCCATCCACCTAGTTCCTGAAATCTGTAAAAATGCCCCTCCACCTAGGAAGGGTAATGTGTATGAACTGAACTTTGTCTTCTAAGAAATCAATGCTCAATGCATGTCCCATGTTTTCTTTGCAACAGGCAGTAAAAATAATCTGAAGAAACCAGAGACCATCAGAATGGGCCTGGAGGCAAGGGGAAGAAGGGTGGGGATGAACATTCCAGAAAAGGAGGCTGAGGGTCCTGACAGCTCTCCCACTTGTGGGTCCCAGGGATCTGCTCTTCCAAAAGGCAAGCTCATGATGCAATGAGGGACAACACCCACGTCAGTCATCCTACAGAGGCTGATTATTACCTTCTGAGGATCCACCACAGGGCAAGGCCCTAGGAACGACTGTCAGAGAGAGCTTTGAGGCAAGCAACTGACAATATTTACGTTTAAAGGGCAATGGTGAGGGTGGGCTCCATTATATGGAGCGAGGGAGAATTCCCAAGGAAAGAGCCCCAAAGCCAAAATCAGTTGCCCACGATAGCTGGCCAGTTCCAGGGAGTGGGAGAGGAAGTTGCCAGTATGTGGGCAGAGAGGCAGGGCTCACTAGGGTTCCGGATCCCAAGGGTGTTGTCCAGAAATTGTGGAAAGGCCAGAAATCTTGAAGGGCTGGTTGGACTCGATCTGCAGGTCATAGCACATCCTCCTGACCTTTCCTGGGGAATAAAGCGGGACAGCTGAGGGAAGCGGCAGGGTCTTTGGGTACATGAATGTTGTGCTAAGGGGGCACCACTGGAGGGTTTCTATTGTAAAAGAGCCCCAAATGCTTGGTATGGACTTGTAATTCAGCTACATTACAAAAAAAAAAAAAAAAAAAAAAAAAAAAAATGTAGGACATAAACATGAATAAAGGAATCAAGACTTGTTTTCTAGATGCAGCAGGATGTTTTTCTCCATAAAGACTGCATAAGCAGGGGCGCCTGGGTGGCTCAGTGGGTTAAAGCCTCTGCCTTCGGCTCAGGTCATGATCCCAGGGTCCTGGGATCGAGCCCCACATCGGGCTCTCTGCTCAGCGGGGAGCCTGCTTCCTCCTCTCTCTCTCTCTCTCTGCCTACTTGTGATCTCTCTCAAATAAATAAATAAAATCTTTAAAAAAAAAAAAAAAAAAGACTGCATAAGCAATAATAAAGAAAGTCCATGTTCAACAGCAACACTGAGTCCAGGACAGGGAATACAGTGAACTCCCACAAACAGACCCACACCTGTTACACTAAGACTCCCCAGACCATTACCTCTCTCCTGGAAGTCTACCACTGATCTTGCTGACAAGACTTATAGCTTCCACTAGAACGTGTTCACTGTGCTCGGAACAAAAGGAAAGTCACTGTTTAATTCAAAGTTCTCCACTAAGGCGATTCTGGAAGCCTGGAGACCTGTGATCGCCTCGTACAGGGGAGAAGACTGCTACTACCTACTAGTGGCGGAGGGCACAGACACTGCTCAACATCTACAGCGTGCGGGACAGACTCTCGCCCAGATGGAATTCATCAGCCCCAAATGCCAACTCTACCAAGGTTGAGAAACCGCAGGTGAAATCAGATTGATTTAATAAGACTGGCAGCAAGTGGCTCAGAGTGAGCAATGTGACAGTCACCTGTGGACAACCGAGGCACTCAGCCTTGGCACTCACAGGGCTGGGCCTACTGTGGATGGGACGGAGGCAAGAATGCCAGGCTGATCACACCTACCGGTACCCAGTTTCATGGCCACGTTCTGCCCAACTCTGACCCTGACTTTCCCTTCTGCTATCTCTTCCTGCCACCTTCAACTCCCACCTGAGGGGGTCACCCCAAGTCACTCAAGAAGTGCTCTCTCAGAATGGGAACTACAGCAAGGCCAAGGTATTAGAAGCCTGACCAAGAAGAATGAAAGTAAGGTAATCTCATACAGACAGAACTTGTTGATGACCCTGGTCATAAATCTGAGCAGGGCCTACAAATTGTCCTCACCCCCACAGTTCCAGGGAGACACATTATCGCAGCCTTCCTCTTCAGACCTCAAATTCCTAACACTCGCCAGCTACAGCAGGCTCTCAAACACAGACCTCAAGATCAACACACACAGACCTCTCCCCTCTCCACCCAGACTCTGCCCAGGGAAGCATCCAAGCCCACAGCTGTGGGCCCTTAACACTTCCAATCACTCACAAGTGCCCTGTGCCCTGCCTTATAAAAAGCCCTCAGAACCAGCCCCCCCACTCCCCCTTCCAGCCCTTTTGCCACCATTACTCTGAGTCCCCATCATTTCTCACCTCTGTGGTGCCAACACCTCCAGAGCAAAGCTTTTCAAACATTCTCGGAAAGCTACAAAGAGGCGGTATCTCAGAGGCTTGTTGCAAATGCAGATTTAGTAGCTCAAGGTGGGGCAAAAGAATCTGCCATTTACCAAATACATAAAGTGGTTCTGACCCAGATACTCAGAGACCACACTGGGCCCAGCCAACTTCAGATTCTCAACCCCTAGAGAGCTGGCCCTGTGGTCAGTTCTGGGTCTCCCACCCTCATCAGAAGGCAGACCTTTCCAGAAAGCATTGACTGAATGGGGGGTGGGGGTAGAGAGCCAACAACACCCAGACGCCAACATGAAGCTACAGACCAACTGGAAATCACAGAAGAAAGAACTGAGCGGCCAGCTTGCCTCCAGCCTCCGCTGCCCAGTGATGCCAGCAATCTCACTAGGAGTGACTGGAGGCAAGTTTCTCCATTTGAGGCTTAGTCCCCATGACCACAGAATTCTCCAGCCAGTCTAGGCTGAGGTGTATCTAGATCTGAAAGGCTCTTGTCCCACATTTTCCTCCCGTCCCAATCCTGGCCCACAGCTGGTGTCCTGCTCTCTCCTGAGCCAACCCACTTCCCCTTCCGGTCCAAGCCAAGGTGGTAGCGTGCATGCCCAGCTCCCAGACTAGCTCAGAGGCCCCAGGAAGGCAGCAGCAGCTTTGTTCCTCTGTACCACCCAAGGGATCTACCTAAGAAGCACAATTAAAGGGAGACAGGGAAGGAAAGGTAAAAACATTTCAGGGTGTGCCTTTGGCCCACTTTAAACCATCACACAGCACTTGGCAGGCCCACAGAAAGGCCTGGAAAGAGCATGCGAGTGACACCAAGAGTCACCTGTAACACCTCACAGTGCAGCGTCCTCAGGGCCCAGGGTCCTACAACAGATGCTCCCATATACATGGACCTGGCTGGACTGTGTTTTCCTGAAAGCTTTGCAAGCACTGGAGAAAGGCAGTTCCCAGAACAAATTCTCCTCCTCTCACCCAGGGAGGAGGTAGTTAACTGGTCAAGAGACAGGAGGGGAACCTGAAGACACAAACAAAAGGCTGGGGGCTGCTGAGGTCTCCCCACAAGTCGGGGCTAAAGGCTCTCCATGAACAGTACTTCACCAGATGTGGGGTGAGACGTTCTCCTCAAAACCATGAGGCCAAAGTAACTGCAGCAGCTGTGACTATGAGCAATGGAGCCGAAGCTACACAGCGGGTGAGAACCACTGAGGGCAGGCAGGCCAGCCACCCAGCCCTGGTGTGGCACTCTCGTGAGGCTGGATTAAATCCATGAGGGACAACCCAATGCAAAAATTCCCACCACTTATGCAACAAAGCACAAATTGTTGTCTTATCCCTGGAGAAAGCCAAAGCTCTTCTCCCTCAACTACCGTATTAATGGTTGTAAGACCTGTATGTTGGTCTCCACCAATTCTCTTGGGGAACAGCCCTTGTGAAATCCAACCCTTCCCTAGAAACACACACCCACTCCCAGGGATGCAAAGAAGGGTCTGTCTCCTAACCATATCCTACTGAAGTCATGGCCACTTACCACTGGCTGTGGGGTGGGCCCCAGGGGATTTACTAGCTGCCCCGGAGACACACATCCCCACCAGAGGCTCAGAGAATTCAAGCCTCAGCATTCCCCTCTGCCCCACCTGCCACATCCGCAACTACACTGTAGAATCGCCTGGGGCTCTTTTAAGATAAACAGGAATGCCAGGGCTGCAGGAGTTACTGATTAAACTGGCCTCAGGCAGGGCACAGGTACTGCGGTGGTTTAGAAGCTCCCAGGTGAGCCTAATAGGCAATCAAAACTAAGACTCACTGGCTGATCCCCAGGAGGAAGCCAGCTGGAGCAGCACAGGAGCAGACCACCACTGGTGCGGCTGGTCCAAGGGCAGCTCCCCCGCCATCGGGCGCCAGCATGAGTCCCGCAGACCTTTTCAAGAAGGGCAGGACCAGGGCACCTGGGTGGCTCAGTCGGTTAAGCGTCTACCTTCAACTAAGCCCATGATCCCAGAGTCCTGGGATCGAGCCCCATCTGGAGCTCCCTGCTCAGCAGGGGGCCTGCTTCTCCCTCTCCCCTTGCTTGTGTTCCCTCTCTCGCTGTCTCTCTCTCAAATAAATAAAACTAAAAAAAAAGGGGGGCGCCTGGGTGGCTCAGTGGGTTAAGCCACTGCCTTTGGCTCAGGTCATGATCTCAGGGTCCTGGGATCGAGTCCCGCATCGGGCTCTCTGCTCAGCAGGGAGCCTGCTTCCTCCTCTCTCTCTCTCTGCCTGCCTCTCTGCCTACTTGTGATCTCTCTGTCAAATAAATAAATAAAATCTTAAAAAAAAAAAAAAAAGAAAGAAAGAAAGACGGCAGGACGAAGCCCGCTGATGCCTTCACCCCACCCTACAGCTTCCTATCCACCTCCCCTTCTTAGAGCCACACATATAAATCTAGTCACCTCCTTGAGGGGAAGCCTAATCCAAGCTACAAGTGGGGAAATACAGAGCACAGCAAATCAGGACAGAAACTCAAAAGCAGGCTCCCAAAACTCCCAGTCTCCAGCATCTTTAGGTTTAAGGGAGACAGTCCTTAAGCATGTACTCCATGCCAGGCTAAGTGACTTCCATGCTCATGCAGGGAATGCGTTCTCCTTTAATCCCAGCATAACCCACTAAGCCTGTTACAGGTATTATCCCCATTTTACAGATGAGCAAAGCCAGGCATAGCCTCTTAAGAATTTATCCAATGTCTCACAGAAAATAGTGTCTGTAGAACCAGGACTGGAATCCAGCTGGTAGCGCTCCAAGCCTTTGCTTCTAACCGCTCTGCTGCTAAGATAATCTCATCTTGTTATAATTAACATCGAGTTCAGCTCTGACAGAGAGGGAACATTACCAAGTGGAAGCAGAGTTCATTAAAGCCCCGAATTTGAGATCTTAAAAAAAATCAATTTCATCAGTGTAGATAGAGAAAACCTGATTCTTACTGACAATTCGTGTGGGAAAGATTTGCAGTTTCAGGGACCATCCATTTATTCATTCACGTTTGCAGGGTACCTCTTGCAGGTCAGGAACAGGGCTGGGTGCTGGTGACAAGGAGACACAGGCTATACCCTCTGGGTGACCTTCTAAGACCTACTGTCACCCTGGGCTGCCTTAGGACAACCTTCTCCGCTTTCTTGAGAGAGAGGCCACATATCCATGAGACTCTTCACCAGGCAGACGACCAGGGAGGCCTCTGAGGATAGCTGATTGTGGGCTTGTCTGACTGGCTGCATGGTGATTTGACATTGGTTTTGTTTTATTTATTTATTTATTTATTTATTTTTAAAGATTTTATTTATCCATTTGACAGACAGAGATCACAAGTAGGCAGAGAGACAGGCAGAGAGAGAGGAAGGGAAGCAGGCTCCCCGCTGAGCAGAGAGCCCAATGTGGGGTTCGATCCCAGGACCCTGAGATCATGACCTGAGCCGAAGGCAGAGGCTTAACCCACTGAACCACCCGGGTGCCACTTTGATATTGGTTTTAAAGAGCGGCACCCACACTCAACTCCGGACCCTCTAAATTAGTCTCTAGGAGTAGGTCCAGGCTCTGCCAGCGTGTAAGTTTCTATGGCTGAGTTGAGAACTAATTTCTCAGCCAGGCTTGAAAAACCAATGGCCACAGATGAAAAAGGAGAAAAATCCAGAAACCACATATGAGTCACTGAAGATGGCTGAATAAAAGCAATTATCTGTAGCCTGGATGACAGCATGAAGGATAGGAGTGGGACATGGGGCTTCTCTGTGGAAGGCATTTCTCTAACGCTGGGTGGTGCCAGGGGACGGGACTGCCAAGGGCAGGCAACAGTAAGAGGGCAACAACAACCCACAAAAGAAGGAAGTCCTGGTACTTTGAATTTGGAGACCTCCAGGACGTCTCAACTCTGGGTGTCAATCTCTGAAAAGCTGCAGGGTCAATGACCTACTGCTCGGATCATTTCAGCGAAGACAATTACCATAATACAGGAAAAATTGCCATTTTTAAAAAGACTTTATTTATTTAGAGTGGGGACAGGCAGAGGGAGATAGAGGATCTCAAACAGACTCCCTGCTAACCACAGAGCCCAACTATGCAGGTCCTTGATCTCACAAACCTGAGATCATGACCTGAGCTGAAATCAAGAGTCAGACCCTGTTTAACCAACTGAGCCACCCAGGCACCCCATGAACTACTATTTTAAAGTAACAGCAACTACCTGCTTTCAATCTTTTGGACTAGAAATGATCTGGGCCATGCATCCATGAACTGGGTACATTTGGGGGATGAGGAGTTAGAATTCATATCCATGGGCCTCACCTCCATCTCAAACATCTACACTTCAGATAATCATCTCTGATCCAGGTGATGCACGAACTCTACTTTTAGAAACCCCCGGATCACTGAGTCCGATGTAAAGAATGAGCCCCTATGCCCCTCCCTTCCCTGATCGTGGAAGGCAATCACTCCTCCTTCTAAACCTTTAAAATGATCTGTAAATTTCATATGCAAGCTTATGCTATTTTCCTCCCATCTGCAGATACAGGTACAGGTGTAACTGTAACCTGCCCCCACCGGCAAAGGGCACTTTCCACCCTTCCCCATCCCCCACACAGGGTGCTCTCTGAATGACAGCCAATTTTTAAAAAACAAGACTGGTTAACCAATTTCATCCAAAGTGACATGAAATTCAATTGAAAATATTTAATCAACTCAAATTTCATGACCCTCTAAAATAAGCATTTAAAAATCTTTTAAATACAATTCAGCTAGTAGCCAGGGTACGTCTCTTGGCCCATGACATCACAGTGAATGGGCTGAACTCTGGACCACGTGGCTTTGAGTACATCTGACTTAAAGTGAGTCAGTCTTTGAAGTTTCCACTTTTACCAGGCTCATTGGTTTTCCTGTTCTTCAAATGGGGGCCTAACAAAAAAAATCAAAATGAATCTAAGTTGGATCAATAAGGGACCTCATAGGGCCTGATGGAGGCCCATCTTTCAGGAAACACAGCTGAGGGACATGAAGTGTCCCTGGAATGGTGGGGAAATAAAGAATGTAAGCTTCCTCCTGGAACAGTACAACCTTTCCAGGAAAGAATGTTCTCTTGGACTTACCCTCAGGAGAACACCGGGATTAAGAGGGGAGGATGCTCCAATGGGACCGTATTTGTAAGTGGCCAGCTCTGCACCTTATGGAAGCAGGCCATGGAGGAAGGCTCCGGAAAGCATCACTCTCTCCAAGAACTTAAGGCACAGCAGCTTCCTTGGGGCCTTCAAGCCAGTTTCAGATACGCTAAAACCTAAGGCAGCAACATCCAATACAAACATAACACGAGCCACATATGTGATTTAAAATTGTCTAGTAGTCACATTTTTTTTTGACTGTTTATAGTAAAAAAAAAAAAACAACTTTTTTTTTTTTAAAGATTTTATTTATTTATTTATTTATTTGTCACAGAGAAAAAGAGAGAGAGAGAAAGCGCATAAGCAGGCAGAGCCGAAGAGAGAAGCAGGCTCCCTGCTGAGCAAGGAGCCTGATGCGGGACTCGATCCCAGGATCCTGGGAGAATGACCCGAGCTGCAGGCAGCAGCTTAACCGACCAAGCCACCCAGGTGTCCCTGTCCCTGAACTTGCTTTTAGAAATGTGTATCATTTAATCCAATATATCCAAAATATTATCATTTCAACCAAAATTTAATCATTATAAAAATCATTAAGGAGGGGTGCCTGGATGGCTCAGTAGGTTAAGCGTCTGACTCGTGGTTTCAGCTCAGGTCATGGTCTCTAGATGGGAAGATCCAGCTTGCGTGGGGCTCTGTCCTCAGTGAGGAGGCTGCTTCCCCTCTCTCTCTGCCCTGCCCTCTGCCCCTTCCTTCCATCCCCCACCCTACTCACACACAGACACACACACGCACACTCTTTCTCTCTCTGAGGTAAATAAATCTGTAAAAATATATTTAAAAAATTTTTTAAATCATTAATGGTATATTTCACATTTTTCTTATGCCAAGGCTTTGAAATCTGGTGTGCATTTTACATTTACAGCACACTTCTCAATCTGGATGTTAAATTATCTCTGGAAATACTTGAGCTAAATTTCGATTTCATAACATTTATCGCTGAAAAAGCTGTACCGAAGTTATTCCAAACATGCTTAAAAGTTTCCCAATAACCAAACTGAGAACATGGTTTTAAATTTAAATGAATTAAATAAAATCAGATGCAGTTCCTCAGCCATCCCAGCCACACTTCAGGGGATCAACAGCCCTTTGTGGCCAGTGGCTGCAACAATCAGGTTGAATATGTCTTCTTTCCAAATGGCTCCACACCAAAAGCTTTATTTTCTTAATCATCAGGGGGTAGAACGGCTCTCGATGGACAAAAGCATGAGGGATTTGTTGCTATTACCGTGAATGCTGAAGGGCTTTCTGATTCTCGCAAGCCTATCACTGTAATGTGCTTTTTCAAGGATGAGTGAGAGTCTGCTGGATACAACCAGGGGAGGGGTGGGTTCTCCAAGAAAAAAGTCCTGGAAGCAGAGTCCCCAAGCACCTACTATGGGCCAAGCACCACACTAAAGATAGAATAGCCACTGTCCCATTTGGTTCCCCATCATCTTGTGGGTGACACATCATTAAGTGGATTTAAAACATAAAGAATCCAAGATTGCCCACAATGGGGAACTTGCCCAAGCCCCCACAATTTCCCAGGGAGACCTCTCCTTTTTCAACAGGCCACATCAAGATCCATGGATAGTGGGATGAGGGGAAGTCATGCTATGTCCACTCTACCTTGAATACCAGGTAGAATCCAAGACAGGCCAGAATGTAGGTAACCAAAGATAACAAAGCCAAGTCACTAGAACCACACAGTAGTCTGAAAAATTAAAGTAGATGTAAAAGTGGACCAAAAGGTAAAAGGCAGCACAAGGCCTGATAACCTTAGTTTTTATATTTTTGTCCCGCTAAACTGTGGTGCCACCTCACTCCCACTGGCCCACTGGCATTGTTGCGGCCAAGAGTCAAGTGTTCAGTTTCTTCTGCCAAGGCAGAAGCTTTCCTTAGCTCTAAGTTCACAAACGTCCATCTAGACTGGATTCAGTTCTTCCAAAACCCCAGACACCAGATCTGAGTTTCCCACAGTAGGGCCGAACAGCAGGGAAAACAATTTTCTGATCCCGAAATTGAAGACTAATCAGGTAACTGAAACAACACCCAAGAGGAAATTTCTATACATGAATATCGTCACTTAACTCCATTTTCTAAGGTTTTTCAGGCATTAGAGGAAGTGTAACATGAGGGGTCTGCAAGGCATTGAAAGCTTTGCCACCTACCTACAGGACCAGGCATTCAACTGATTCTGA
The DNA here is from genome assembly GCF_011764305.1 of Mustela putorius furo. Classification (NCBI taxonomy): domain Eukaryota; kingdom Metazoa; phylum Chordata; class Mammalia; order Carnivora; family Mustelidae; genus Mustela; species Mustela putorius. The sequence goes on along the minus strand of NW_025422045.1, from coordinate 6,263,748 downwards.
TTGGAGACGGAAAGAACGGACAAAGTTGTGGAAGGAAGCAAGTCAGTGGGAGGGAGGGAGACAAAATGAGTGAGTTTAACTAATTCATAGAAGCAGGGTGAGCCCATATGAAGAGTGAGAATCAGCCAGAACCCCTACCAGCTAAGGGCAAGCTCTGATTCCAGGATACTTAAACCACTCTCACCAGGGTAAAGGAGCAGGTATGTTGAGAAGGTCAAATGCAAATCAAATAAGCCTCTTACCCAGCTACCTAAGAAGCACCTCTTTGAAATACAGTCATCAAGGAAGACAAGGCTCTATCTCCCAATTTCCTGGGAGGGCCAAGGCCTAGCTTTAACCATCACCTTACTAACCATCACCTTACTCCAAATTGCAAGCCAGGATAAATTTAGCAATTTGATCTTGAAGACATGAATATAATGCATTGTATCCACTGAGCTATATAAAAGAATGAGATTTCTTTCCGTCTTTATAATCTCCAGCTTTGTGATGCTTGCAGCAGACTGCCTGTGATGTTCATCACATTCTAGTTCAATGCATAGTCAAAAATAAATTGTTTTCTTTTTCTTTTGCCTTTGTGAAGAAGTGTTCTGGGTTGGGAAAAGATTTTGCTGCTAATTATATTTCCCCAATACGCCTCGAAGAATGACCCTTACCTCGACCCAGACCTGACCTCCCTCAAGTTATTTTTAAGCTGTTTTCAACTAAAAGGGGTATAATTATAGCTTTATGATGAGATTTACCCTATGGACAGGAGAAGGGTCTCCCACAACTCACTAAGATACTACAAGAAAAGATGGAACTTGGTCCTCTGAATGTAGAAGCTTGGGGACAGTCTCTTAGATCAGCCTCCACACACCCCAAATACCACAAATTCCAGGGAAACACTCCCAGCAGGTCACAGAGCCCCTCAGCTGGCTGGTTCCAGCCCTGAGTACCTACCAGGCCCTCAGACAGGAAACCTGGCAGCGACCCTTTCCTCTCCCTTTGGGTGACCCCCATCAGAGAAGGAATCCTGTCTTACTCTGCTCGGTACATTCCCCAGCACACAGCAAGGCATGAATGAATGGAAACCTTTACCTCCCCTCTTCTTCCTCAAAGTCAAAGTCAACACTATCTCAACATTCAGTTTGTTTCAGCTGGAAACATTTGCTCCATATGAGGAAATGTTTCTCAGAGAGCTGTGTTTCAACTCTTAGAATGAAAAAGTCCTTTTAAGAGAAGAATGCTTATCAAACATTTTTGCCATCACACAGCCAGCATAAACACAGGTGAAAAACATCCGGGCTGTCTTAGCCGTGCCACTTTGCTATGATATCCCTCAGCAGGAAACCTGTCTCTCTGCAAGGCCCTCAGCCAGCTTTGGCATTTCATCCACCTTTTTCTCCCTGAGATCTGTCCATCTCAGTCTATCCCTGACAGGAAAATAACTGTCAAAAGGATACTTAAGAGAAAAAAAAATTTTTTTTTAATTTAATTTAATTTTTTTTTTTTTTTGAGAAAAAGTGTTCTTAAATTGACTCCTCAAGTCACAGCCAGAGAGTGTTTTTTGCAGAGCCCAGGCTGAGGTGAGCTGGACTGTCCTATCCATCCAGACAGCAGGGCTGCCTGTCGTTAATTATTACTGAGCCCTAATGGAAATCTAACCTTATTTACCCCAACCACTTGGCCTGGGTTACCAGAACAAGAAGCCAACCCAACGCAGAATACTCTGGGAAATGACTCACCAGCATGTCATCCAAACAGCTTTTGCTGCTTATAAACTGTATAGCAGTGCTTCTCAAATCTTGGTGTGCATTAGAACATCCTAAAGAACTTATTCCAATCTGTATTCCTAGGGCCCAGCTCCAGAGTTATGATTCAGTATGTGGGGGTGGGGGTACAGCTGCCTTTCTCTCAAGTTCCCGGGTGATACTGAGGCCTTGGGTCCCAAGAGCACACTTTGAGAAACTTGATGAATGGAGCACCTCAGCCACTCGTTAAAGGAAAGCACCAGGTCCTGGCTTCTCGGACTGAAAGCGGCAAGGCCAAGCCCAATGGTTCTCAAACCTAATTCCCACAGAGCACTGCTATTCTATCACTGAAATCAAAGCACGGGATTTCTCTCCAGTTTTCAAAGCAAATTAAACCTCTGACACCACTGAGTGCTTGTTTCTATTATAATCTAAAAGCATTTAATTTCTCAACAAATTATGTCTTTTGTTGAGACCTTATTGAGTTCAACCAATGTGACATATTAGTAAGAAGCAGCTGTATGGCCTAGTTGACACAGCCAACACAACATGGAAGAACAAGGAAATACAGAACACTTGGCCTCTGGCTCAAATCCGACCTTCCTAAGGCGCCCCCTTTGACCACCACAGCCGGATGCCCTGATCACCATAACATGCCCCTGGGCTGCCAGACCAAAGAAGGGCTTCATTGTGTTCAAAACTCAACCTCCCGGACAACCGAAGATGGGTACACACATTAAATTATTTTAAACCAAGGCAATGTGTAATCCACTGCTATACCATGTGGCAGAAACAATTACAGGCTTCTGATTTTCCACACAAGCAATTAGGCATCACAGGATGGGCTACATCCTCTCTCCCCGTGCCTCTGTGCTGGAGCCCATTAGGGTCCCCGACTTGAGCTAAAAAGTCTTTGTCAAGTTTCAGCCTGCCCACAGTTTAATTTTAAAAATTTAATATGCATCTGTCCCGTGGGGCCTTGGCAAGAGCATATAAATCCATGCCCTGACTTTGAACACAAACCTTCTGCCCGTGTCCAGTGCAGAGATCTCCCTTGTCCTGGGTGCTATAGATCATCTGAGTGGCACTTTGTGCCACGAGAAACTGCCTGGTATAGCATCCACAAAGACAGGGATATTTACCAGCTTGTGATTCTTCTTTCCTGACCTTTATGTGTAAGGTGGGGTAGCAAATGAAACCAGCAGATTAAAATGGCCTATTCCATTAAAACAAAACAAAACAAAAAAGCAAAAAACAAAACATTATGCTAGTTTTAAAGACGGGGGGGGGGGGTGCGGCGGAAGGGCCAGCACATCTGGATCCAATTATTGTAAAGTTTCATAGTCTTAGGATCTTCTCTCCCAAAAGCAGCAGGACACAAGGACAATGCAGAGGACAAACCAAGATCCCTGGATCCTGCCCCAGGCTTTGCCACCAGCCCAATGTGTGACCTTGGGCAGAGTTCCTGACTGCTTCAGGGCTCAGTTTCCTAGACAGTCTTCCAGGCCACAACACCAGTACTAACTGGTAATAGGATTCAAGTGTTGATGAATTCATAAGGACCCTCACTTTTCCACTTGATTGTATATGCAAGGATTGCAATTCTCCTGGGAGGAGACACAGCCATTGTTCCTTTCTCTGCAGGGCCTGCCATTCCCCTATTTGTCTCCTCCCTGTCCTCCCCTCTCCCAAGCCTGGAGGCCAGTCTACTCCCCAAAGTCAGCTTCTCCTCCAGAGGAGTTTCCCCGAACTGGCACTGAGCTCTCCCTGACTATAATGCCTAGCACAGCAGGACTTTAGTTCCTCAAATAAGCTTCTAATTGTCTTTTCGGAAATGTGTGTGGACGCTTATTTCAAGCCATTTGGCAAGTGCCTTGGAGGGTATTTGCTCTAACGTTGTGCTTGGAGAGGGAGGATTTAAGCGTCTGGAGCAGCATTAGAAAAACTGCACTCCGGCTGATCTTTCCTTGGATGGAGATAAAACAACTTTTTCAGGCACCCACCATGGGTCTGATGCAAAACCCCACAGGTCTCCAAAACTTACAATCACAGACTTTTACACTTGGACCTCAGTCTTCTCCCTGGGGCAGTAAGAAGGTGTTCTGACAGGGTTAATGGAGGCCAAGAATTATGACACATTGGGCAGTCCCCGCAGCACTCTCCTGTCCCCAGGCATCATTCTTCCCAGATGCAATATTAACAGGACAGCAAAGGCTCCTGACAGCTGGCTGGAGACAGGCCCTGAGTCAGTAAGAACTGGGGTTGGAGGATGTGGGATCAGCATTCAATCTGGAGTCAGAAAAAGAGTTCAAATCCCTGGCCTACTACCACCTCCCTGGTTTAAAATGTTAACAGGTGTCCCTGCCCTCTACACAAGCCCTAATTTTCCCCAAATTTATTGTGTGTGCACATTCCCCCTCGGGTCTTATTAATATGCTGATTCTGAGTCAGCAGATCTGGGCAGAGCCTGAGAGTCTCAACAAGTTCCCAGGTGGAACGGATGCTGCTGGTCCATGAACCAACTTTAAACAGCAGGGACAAGATTTACGATCCAAGCCAGTGTTTCCCAAACACCCCTGCTAAGAATCACAAAAGTAATTAATGCACAAATCCCAGAGCCCCAACCCAGATGGGTGCAGGCCTGGTGGACGAGAAATTTAACAAGTGCTTGGGTCAGTCTTATTGTCAGAGAAGTTTGGGGAAGCCCGGTCTAACTCATCTGCATCTCTCACAGCCTCTGGAAGCCCTCGCTTCCTATCTGTTGTTCTCTCCAGCTAAGGTTCCATAAAGTATACTAACCTAGCTCCTGCTTCTAGGGGTCCCTGTAGACACACTGAGAGAACTGACAGTTCTCCCAAATTTTCCCGAGTCCTGGTACTTGTAGAAAAGGACCATCCTTTTTTGTGTTTTTAAAGATTTTATTTATTTATTTGACAGAGAGAGAGAGACAGAGTGAGAGAAGGAATACCAGCAGGGAGAGTGGGAGAGGGAGAGAGAGAAGCAGGCTCCCAGGAGCCGAATGCGGGGCTGGTTCCCAGGACCCTGGAATCATGACCTGAGCAGAAGGCAGATGCTTAGTGACTGAGCCACCCGGGTGCCACGAAAAGGACCATCTTTGTAGGGCCTGAGTTCTGGCAGCCCCCGAGGGGCTGAGGGAAGACTGAGGGTACCACTACGTCCACATATCTCTAAACCATAATTCTGTTCCCCGACTAGAAAGCTCTGCTCCCACCTCAACATCAGTCAATGCGCAAAACCAACCAGCCCGGCCCTCTAACACATCTCCCCATTGTTGTGAAATGATCCAAAACAGAAAAAGAAAAATAAACACATCCAACTCCTGTCTTGAGGTTGTCTCTAAGGGCCATCGCAGAGGGGGAAGAGCATATACACCCATTTACTCACCCTCTTTAACAAATTACAGATAATATCCATTAGACCAGAAGCCCAGTTTGCCTGACGTTTGTTATCTCACTGAATCCTTGCACCAAATCCTTGATCTGTCTGTTTTACTGAGGACACAAAGGCTTGCAGAGGTGAGGGGGCCTGCCTCAGGTCACACAATCAGCGGTGGCCACTGTGTAACAGGCTCTTACATGTGACCTTTGCCATACTCATCCCTGTTCTGGTTTGTTTGAATGCCTCCTGCTGACATGCACCCTGCCGGGTCCTGCTTTCCATCAGGACAGCACCCAGGTGTCTATTGTTCCAGGCTGTACCAACCATGGACCTCAGAGACACTCAGAAAAATAGCTGCCAACCTGATGAAGGTGATACAAGCTGCCTCCAAAACCATAACAAGCTTACGGGTGTTCCCTAGTTTAAAAGACTCCCAACTGATAAAATATCAACTTATATGACATAAGATAGAGATAGAGAAAAGATGGAGATAAGATGGAAAAAAGATGGTGGAAAGGGAGTCAGAAAGCCTGATGGACTCTTCCCCTGTTTCTGCCACTTTGCTCTCACACGGGGACATGCCACTTGACCTCTCTCTATACCTCAGTTTCTCCATCAACATGATGGTATAATTCATGCCCCAGACCTCTCTGAACTCCCACCAGGCCCTGGATGTGGAGCTAAGAAGAAAACGATCTCGGGACACCTGGGTGGCTCAGTGGGTTAAGCCTCTGCCTTTGGCTCAGGTCATGATCCCAGGGTCCTGGGATCCAGCCCCACCCCCACCCCCCCATCCCGACGTGGGGCTCTCTGCTCAGCAGGGAGCCTGCCTCCCTCTCTCTCTCTGCCTGCCTCTGCCTACTTGTGATCTCTGTCTGTCAAATAAATAAATCAAATATTAAAAAAAGAAAGAAAGAAAGAAAAGTAAATGATCTGGAGGAATGAATGAGAGGCCAAATCCATTCCTTGGCATCCCATGCCAATCCGCTCCTCCCACCCCACTGAACAGCAACAGAGATAAAGCACACAGAATGGTTTTCAAACAAGTATGAAACAAAAGAGGTCCTAGGGGGATCATCTGCATCACAAAAGGATGCTTTACTTAGCAAACTAATTCACAAAAAGGAGGGCTAGTGTGACAAGTTCCCCTGATACATTTTTTTGAGTCAGGTTACTGAAGCACTAATACGACAGTAAATGTCCTCCTTTTTAGGTGAGCAGTTTTATTGATTTTAACAAACACACGCAGTTCCTGCTGTGGTTTTAAAAATAGTTTATTTCTAACTTTTCAAGAATGTATTATGTAAAGTGACGTCGCATGGATAGTCCAATGAAACAAAATTAATTTTCGCTCCTTTTTCTAAAAGTGAAAGTCCCCACTGTGCCAGAAGGAATAACAGAATTGAAAATCTTGTCTGGAGGGGTGCAGGGGTTGGGGGATCAATTTGCAGAAACATCTGTTAGGCATGGAGCATCGACTACCAAGATATATTAGTCCAAGCAATTGGATCTCCTTCACTGATAAAAATAATTCCCTCCTCCCAACCCTCCCCCTCACATTTACCAATTTTTTTTAATATGCACACAGAGCCCAAGAACATAAACATACTTCTACCAAAGGTCATCCTTAACTGAGCAGTTTAAAACCACAAAGCCTCCTTGAATTAACTCCAAAAATCTGTAAGTTTCACATACAATCAATCTTCCAAAGGAATTTACCTGGACAAAGAACATAACTTTTGTTTTAAGACTTATCTTAAAATGAACGGTGTGAGCTTGTGTAAAAAAGGGAGGTGATTATTTAAATAGAATTCTAAAAATCTATTCAAAATACAACTCCACTGCAGAATTAGGTCCTTGTAACTTGAGACTAAACGACAGCATTCCTAGCCAGAAAATGGGAACAATGAAATCAATCTAACAGTGTTTATAACTTTACTATGAGGCTGGTAAAAAGCAGAACTGATTTCCAATCCTTAGCTCAGTGGCACTCAAAACTTCAGCGTACCTAAGAATCTTCTGATTACAAAAACTCCACATTCTTGGACCCCACACGGACCTACCCAGTGAGGATCTCTGAGGACTAGGCAACAATAGTGTTTAATCTAGATAACTCTGAGCATGGCGGCTAAGGACCACATCCTAAGGGATGTAGCCCTCCCTAAGGAGCGCGTGTTTTGTTATGTAAACACTACAATGAAGTTAAGATGGTAACAGAACTTGGACATTGATCCTGAGTATGGGTTGTAATCTGTAGGCTAATGGCCACGACTTAGAAATGTTCACGCTGGGCAGAGAGGCTGGTCATTGTAATATCAGCAGATAAAACCACACAGGGACAATTTTTCATTAATGAGCGGCTGCCTGCTCCAAGTGAGCTCCCCAGATCAGGAGCGCGGAATTACAAAGAAATCTCTGGGGCTGGGGCCCAGGAATCATGTTTTAAATTTCTCCAGGTGATTCTTCCATATGGTGCATGCTCCAGCATGTTTTAGTTAATGCAAATACATTTTATAACGAGAAATACTTAATAATCACAATTTCTTCTTGCCTTGTCCTCCTGCGGGTTTTTATCTTTGCTTTGTTACTAAAGGATGCAATGTTTGTAACCACACCCTCTCAACTTAACCCCACCCCTTCCCCTCTGTGGTGCAAAATGTATATATGTAGCACAGAAGGTTTGAGCTAGCTTTATTTCCCCGCTAGCTAGCTAGCTAACGGACAATTAGCACCGCCCAGACAGCCAAAGAGCTCCCACCAGACCCATCAGTATGGTGGCAGGGGTAATTATGAAGGGACATCCCCTTGGGCTTTCAGAGCCCCCGGGTTCCAAGGTCTGCCTTTCCTTGTCCTCCCAAGTCCTCCCATGAAAGCCAGCCGACAAGTCAAATGGGCACTTGGTGGTGTGGCTGTGTTACTCCCCCCTAAAATATTGGGTCTATGGTAGAGTGCACTTGTTCTCACATTTTGGAACACATCAAAATCTCCAGGGGAAATTAATAAAAATACAGATTCCTTGGTTGCAACCTCAGCTTCTGATTCAGTAGTATTCCGAAGGTCTCCTAAACCTGTATTTTAACAAGCTTCCCAGAAGATTCTTACACATAGCAAGGTTTGAGAATCCCAGATGTTACGGGAGACACCTACGCTATAGAGTAGAAAATCTGAGCTTACGTCAAACTCACCCAGTATTTGGTGTGTAAACCTTGGAAGACCTCAGCTTCCTCAAAGTAGAAACAACACCCACCTCACAAGGCTGTTACAGTGGCAACACACATACAAGGCCTTCCTGAAATGCCAAGCGCCAAAAACAGGAGAGGAAAACTGGCGGGTGCAGAATCCCACAATAATCACCAATGAGGGTCCCCCTTGCCTAAAAAGGTAGCTTCAATAAGAAGCATTCCACATCAGATTCAACTTCTGAGACACAGGTCAGTCTCACAATCTGTGATGTGCACAGACTCCTGTCCCCTCAAAAATGGTAATGCTGGAGTCCTAACTGCCCAGGACCACCAAATGTGGCCTTATTTAGAAATAGGACCTGTACAGAGGTGATCAAGTTAAAATGAAGTCATTAGGGTAGGCCCTCGACCTTTATGACTGGCGTCCTTATAAGAAGGAGAAACGTGGACACAGAAACAGACACACATGAGGAGAAGACAGGCATCTATGAGCCAAAGAGCAAGGCCTCACACCGATGAGCTTCCTTCATAGCCCTGGGAAGAAACCAACCCTGCCAAAACCCAGATCTCGGACTTCTGGTTTCCAGAACCGCCACCATAAATTTCTGTTGTATAAGTGGCGGATCTGTGGTACTATGTTACAGCAGCCCTAACAAACTCAAACAATCTGTCAGCTTCCAGTTCAAGAACAAAGTGCCCTTCTGCTGTTACTTTTGTAGAGGAAACTCGGGCCCTGACGCATCTCAGATTCCACAGGGCTTGCTCTAATATCTTCACCAAGTACATACCTAAAGCTCCATGTGAACTACTTATCAGGTTAGTGAGAGAGCCAGCTCCGGGGGGAGGGGGGCGATGGTGAGGGGGGCATCAGTGCAGGCTCAGCGGTGGAGTCCTAAGCCTGTAGCAACCCTCACAAAAATCAGAGCTCCAAAACATCTGCCAGTTTACCAGCAAGAACCAGCAAGTGATTTAACATCCTCATAAAACTGTCCCGACCCGTCCCTTCACAGCCGACTCACGCCCCCTCTTCCTTCTGTCAGAGTGGCGCCCACAGTCCGCGCCCAGCACCAGCTGCTCTGAGAGCTGGAGAACCACCCTCGGCATTCAGACGCCTGGGGATCCCAGTCAAGAGGACCGCAAAAGGGGCACCTGGGTGGCTCAGTGGGTTGAAGCCCCTGCCTTCAGCTCAGGTCATGATCCCAGGGTCCTGGAATCGAGCCCCTTGTTGGACTCTCTGCTCAGCAGGGAGCCTGCTCCCTCCTCTCTCTCTGCCTGCCTCTCTGCCTACTTGTGATCTCTCTGACTGTCAAATAAATAAATAAAATCTTAGAAAAGAATATATTCTAAAATACTTTTTTAAAAAAAGAGGATCCCAAAGGCCCTCAAGCAGATGATTTTCTCAAACTGAATGCACCTTTCTTTCTCCCCGTTAGTAGGACAAAACACATGGGGGAAATGCCCCCAACGAAAATAAAAGGCCATTTTTATGTGCATTAAGACCCTAGGTCTTACCCAGTAACCACAGAGGGTGCAGGAGAGCAAGCAGTAGATGGAGCCCATTGGGTGGCTGTCCTGCCCCAGAAAGGAGCGGTATCTGTGCAGTGTGCAAGGCCCACGGGATGATTTTACCTCTGACACACCCTTCTTGGGCAACCTCTCCTAGGAGCCTCCCTAGGGTAATTTTTAAAAGCCACAGGTGCCCAGGTCTCACTTTCAGGGGTTCCAGTTCCATGAGTCAGGTGGGATTTAGGAATAGCGGTTTTTATTTAATTCCAGGATAACTGACATACAGCATTATAACAGTTTCAGGTGTATGACAGAGTGATTCAACAAATCTATACATGACTCCTTACTCTTTTTTTTTTTTTTTAAGATTTTATTTATTTAGGGGGCGCCTGGGTGGCTCAGTGGGTTAAAGCCTCTGCCTTCAGCTCAGGTCATGATCTCAGGGTCCTGGGATCGAGCCCCCCATCGGGCTCTCTGCTCTGCAGGGAGCCTGCTTCCTCCTCTCTCTCTCTCTGCCTGCCTCTCTGCCTACTTGTGATCTCTGTCTGTCAAACAAATAAATAAAATCTTAAAAAAAAAAAAAGATTTTATTTATTTATTTGACAGAGAGAGAGATCGCAAGTAGGCAGAGAGGCAGGTAGGGGGGTGGGGAAGGAGGCTCCCTGCTGTGCAGAAAGCCTGTTGTGGGGCTGGATTCCAGGACCCTGAGGGGATCATGACCTGAGCCAAAGGCAGAGGCTTAACCCACTGAGCCACCCAGGCGCCCCATGACTCCTTACTCATAACCCCCACCCCCTAGTTCACCCATCCCCCCACCCACCTCTTTTCTTTAGAGGTAAGAGTGGGGTTTTTTTGTTTGCCTCTTTCTTTGGTCTCTGTTTTGTTTCTTAAATTCCGCATCTGAGTGAAATCATATGGTATTTGCTTTTCTCTGACTGACTTACTTCACTTGGCATTACACCCTCTAAGGAACAGCATTTTTAAGAGCTTCTCCGGTGATCTGGACGCACACTCAGGGCCAAGAACCAGAGCCTCAATTAAAGTCAGGGTCCCGCCAGACATTCCAAGAAAAGGAAAAAGCACCTGGTGGTGGTCAGGAAAGTTGGATTCCAGTACCAGCTTTGCCAAGGGGCACCACTAAATCTCATCCTTCTGGACTCTGTTTCCTTCCCTATCAAAGGGAGAGGCTGACCTAGAACCATTCAGACCTCTGGTTTTCAAACAATTAACTTTGCTGGAATCACTCTAAGATCTCCTATGAAGACATCTGCCCTTCCTTCTTGGGTGCCCTAAACCCAACTGCTTTGAGCTTGCACTTCAGGCTGCCCTTGGCTGAAACCTTACCCTTTAATCCTGCTGGGAAGGGCCCGGGAGTGACAGGTGCCGAGGCCAATAGAAAGCCCTTCAAGGAGAAAATTAAGCCTCTTAAAGCGCCCTGATGTAATCTCTCAAACCCAGGAATAATCCACACACCTCTGGGAAGATCTGCCATGCATAACCTCGGGCCACACTCAGGAGATACCTTCACTTACATCAAACTGGGTCCTACACCCCCCAGTCAAGTAATTATGGGTGGTCTTACAGCAATGCAAACAGAGAAGACAGGGGTTGTCATTTAAACACACGAAGCCCTGGGATTCCCTAAGCTGGGTGTTTGAGAGAGCAGCACTGAGGGAATCAGGGAACATGGCCATCCATCCACAGGCTCCTTCTGCATGGGCTCAAATGCAGCAGGACACAGAGGAGACATCTCTCCATGCAGTCAAGTGCACTGTGGGGATGAGTGATGAACCAAACAACCCACCAGAACATCGAGGTCAATGATAAACACTTCAGACAAGTGAATTTGCTGTCTTCCACCCAGTGACACCAGCTACCCAGAGGATGGCTTAAGTGCCCCTCCTTCCGAGATAAAAATGAGAGGGGCAACCATGTTTCTGCAGCTCACTATCCTTCGCAGGCGCCTTCTATCACTCAACAAGGAGTTAGCAAGGAAGGGCTTCCTTCATTCACTTGAACCTCTAATGCTTACCACTTGATCTAAAATGCACTGACCCCATGAGACCCTGCTTTTCCACATCTATACTCTCTTCTTTAGCTCAAATCTGGGGAAGACTTCCATTTCCTCATCTAAGGCTAATCTCTGTAATCAGAAAGTTTTCTTCATCAATGACTCATTAAAAATTTCTGTGAACTCCTATGTGCCAGCCATTGCTCTAGACACTTGGGGATACGGTACCAGATAGGTTCCCTCATGAGCTTCTATCCCAGTGCCATGGGGTAGACAATAAATGAATCACGTATCAGGGAATGATAAAAGATATGAACTCAAAAAAGGAAGACGTTTGAGAGCAGGGGCTAGAGGGTGCCAGGGAGACCTCTGCAGAGGAGACAATGGAGGCAACTGGCAAACGGAATGAAGGGTGAGAGAGCACCCCCAACCTTAGGAGCAGGGAGGATGAGGAGATCCAGCAGGAGAGCTGGAAGGAGGCGGAGCACCCAGGGTGTAGGAGAACTGGAGGAGAATGGTGGAATGGAAGCCAGGTGAAGAAAGTGTCCCAGAGGGCAATCAGCTGGCTAACCGCGGCTGAGAGGCTGCAGAAGGTGACAGGGAAGAGCTGGCCACTGGATAGCACTGGAACCTGAAGACATGTGGGTTCAGTGAAGGGGTGGGCAAAAGCCAAACTGAAGGGGGTTCAAGACAGAAGGAGCAGGGAGGAAATGGGGCAGGGCGTATGGCAATTCTTTCAGAAAGGTTTACTATTAGGGAGGGGAGAAGAATGGAAGAAGAGTTGACTCAGGGATGGGGTCAAGACTGTGCTGTGGTTGCTGCTTTTTTTCCCTTAATATGAGGGATACTACAGTATCTCTCTCTTGGAGGATTATCCATCAGAGAAGGAAAAGTGATCACGCAGAAAGGAAAGGGCATACATGCATGAGTGAAAGTTTTGCACGCCAAAAGAGAACAGGCTCCAATGCACATGTGGTTACAAGGCTCTGTGGATACAATGTTGCTCAGCTAGAGCTGGAGATAGGCTAGCAGATCTTAATAGGAAGAAAGATGATGCAACTCATTCCTAATTGCCTTTTTTTTCTCCCTGAAATAAGCCAGGTTATCAGCGGAAAGTGGGGTGAAGATAGAAACATAGTGTACCCCACTGTGCCAAAAGTTCCCCTTGAGATCTGTGGTCATAAATCAAAAGAGATAATATAGATGCCTATTTGTTTTCTCTAGCCGGGTTCCTCTGCCTCAGGCAGGAGCAAGGTAGGTAGGCAGAGGGTGGGGTTTTCCCAAGAAAGTTAGATGAAGGGAGAAAGGGTCAAGGTGTATGCGAACACCTGAGCTTGGGGGCAGGGGAGGTCAGAGGAGACGAGTGGGATGATGGTCAATGAAACGTAGAAGGGTCACCAGGTCAGAGGCCCTTGCAGGGTGTCGCCTAGGTGGAACTGAGTACGAGAGGGAAAAAGATGAAAGAGAAAAGCTGAGGGTCACACTGGAATGCTTGTCAAGATTTTGCTGGAGGTGCAGGTACTGATAATGTCAAGGTCCACAACTGTGTTTTTCAAAAGAAGGGCTACTGGACAGGAAAATCAGTATAGGGAGTCATAAGGAGCATTCTTTTTTAATTGAACAAATTTAAAAAGTCTAAGAATACATTATACCTAGTAAGAGTAAATAATGTTTGGGGAAACTGGTTTCAGTTGTGTGTGTGTGTGTGTGTGTGTGTGTTCATACTGGGTCATCACATCAAATTGCTATCGTCTGTGGACTGGTGTTTAAAGAACAAGGACACCATGGCAGGGCTTCTCGATGCTGCCATGGCTGACATTCTAGGCCAGATAATTCCTTGTTGTGGGAGCTGTCCTATGCATTGAAAGATGTTTAGCACCATCCCCCATAAAATTCCAGTAGCACCCCTTCCTCCCTCCAAGTGAGACCCACAGAAATGTCTCTAGACAGTGCCAAATACCCTGTCTAGAAATAACCATGGGAGGGATGGCAGAAGCAGGGTAGAGGAAAAGATAACAAAGAGAGGTGGCCAAGGGACTTTTGAATGGTCAATCTATATAGATTTCAAGTCACCAAAAATGTTGATGGCACCATACGACTCACTGTTTAAAAATTCTGATTATCAGGGGGCACCTGGTGGCTCAGTAAGTTAAGCATCTGCCTTCCACTCAGCTCATGAGGTGCTGGGTTCAAGCCCCACATTGGGCTCCTTGCTTATGGCAGAGTCTGCTTTTCCCTCTCTTTCGGCCTTTCCCTGCTGTGCTCATGTGCACGCTCACTCTCTGTCACAAAAATAAATAAAAATCTTTAAAAATTATGATTATCAGGGGGCTCCTGGGTGGCTCGGTGGGTTAAGCCACTGCCTTCGGCTCAGGTCATGATTCCAGGGTCCTGGGATCGAGTCCTGCATCGGGCTCTCTGCTCAGCAGGGAGCCTGCTTCCCTCTCTCTCTCTCTCCCTGCCTCTCTGTCTACTTGTGGTCTCTGTCTGTCAAATAAACAAATAAAATCTTTAAAAAAAAATTATGATTATCAGGAAAATCAATAAAGCATAATTAAGCAGGAAAAATGTTCTTAAACATGCTTACAAAATTCAGTTCTAAGGCTTTCCTGTAAATCAAGGTATATAATATAAAATGGTGAAATAAACAAAATCTATAATCCCAAAATATCTGAGCAAACAGAAGCAAGCTAAGGATTACAGAAAACGAAGCACACTGCATTCATCGCTATATATAGGGAGATGTTACTGTTTTGATATTTGATCATTACAGAGAAATATAAATTCTTATACATAGCTGATAAACCCAAAGCCAGCCACTAGCAAGATTTTTATGAAAGCATTTTCTGATTATAAAAGAAACATACACTAAATATGAAGAAAATTTGGAAAATACCCAAAAGTATTTTTAAGAAATTTTAAATATTTATAACACCACCAGCCAGAAAAATTCATTTGGTTTGTTCCATTCGTGCAAAATATATATTAAAAAAAAGAAGAAGAAGAAGTAGTTATTGAAGGGAGGAGGGACTATGGTCCAGATCAATAGAATCTTCAAATATGAGGCAACATGAGGCAGAGGACTGTAAATCGAAGCTCTATACCTTGGCTACTTATCAGAATTACATGGAAAACTTACCCACCAGTGCCAAGGCCACACCCAAACCAATGCATCAGAATCCATAGGTGATCCCAATGAGTTGTCATCGGGGAGAACCCTACAAAAGAGATTCATCCTACAAACTGAAACAAGATCTCCTTCATGAACATTCCATTTTTTTATACACCCCACGACCAATTTTGCTTTGCTTATAACTTATATGTGAAATCATTAGAAAATAAAAAGCACTAAAATTATGTGGCTAAAAATAGAACAAACGTTTATCTGCTAAAGAATTTTAGAATCAGGGTATCAGTGGGGAGGGGAGCCTTTCAGGGAAACTTCTCTTAAGCTTGGGGTCATCTGAGCCTCTAAGGACATACACACAAATGAGGGTCCCTGGGGACAGCCAAGCACACACATGCCACTGATAAGCACTGTTAGAAATTTGTCCCCTCTGGAGGCAGTGAAATAGACACTTGTTGAAATTAATGGCTACGGCACTTAATTTCCTCCAAAAAAAAAATGCACTAATGACCAGATTACAATACAATTTAAGCAACATCATCTGGTCACCATTTTCTTCACAATGCCCTTCACATGTAGCAACTTTTTATTAAAAGAAATCAATGACTTCAAATCTTGCTATGCATGCATGTTGAAAGACCAAAACCAAAACCAAACAATCCCTAACAGTCCTCTCCACTCTCTCATGAGAATCCATTACCAAATATTTAAAACAATACTCATGAACTCTGACTTTTACTGTGGAGTAAACATCCATCCATTTATCCATCACTAAACCCCAAACACATACAACAGAGGCAGACAACAATTAAATAAAATAACACAAATACTGATTTCTCCCTGCTTGGTAAAATTGGTATAACTGAGTTAGCTTGCCTCGATTGGCATTCTAACTTTCATCCAGGACAGGGTAGAACACTGGCTAGACAGGAGCACAAGATCTGCAAATCGGGAAGCTGGTGTTCTCTAAACCAGCAGTTCTCAAAGTATGGTCCATGACCAGCAAGATCAGCATCACTGGGGAGCTTATTATAAATGCAAATCACTAAACCCCACCCAAGACTCACCGAGTCTGAAAACCTGGACAATCTGGCTTTTAACAAGCCCTGCAGGTGATTCTGATGCATTTTAGCTGGGGAACCACTGGTGTACCTAAACCAAGATTTTTAAATTGTGCAGCAGAGCCCTGGCTTGCAGTGGGTTGAGATTCTGAGCCTCCCACCTGAACTCATAGGGTCACAAAATGTCACCTCTTTCTTTCTTTCTTTAAGATTTTATTTATTCATTTATTTGAGAGAGGGACAGAGACCGAGATAACAATAGAGAGCAGGAGCGCGGGGGGGGGAGGGGGGGGAGCATGCTCCGTGCCAGGACCGTGGGACCATGACCTGAGCTAAAGGCAGACACTTAACCAACTGAGCCACCCAAATGCTCCCCAGAAGATGGACTTCTTAAAACGTAGATGGAGTTGCCACTACTTTACAAAGTTTGATTTTAGCGGTAACTGCTAAGAATTCATAAATCCCCTCAAGTTTCAAAATCACACTAAGAGGCAAGATTATAAATGATTCAGGTGGAGCAGTCAGGAAGCTAAGAGTCATGAAGGAGACCTGAGTTCAAATGCCAGCACAGCCATTAAACAGGCTTTCTGAGCCTCAGATAGGAAAACCAAGCTTTAGGATACACTGCTGCTACCTGAGGACACTGCCATTGGCCAGACCTTCACTCAGCTGGGATCAGAGAAAGTCAAGGAAAAGGAGAGTGCTTGCCAAGAGCTTTTTCTTTTTTTAAGATTTTATTTATTTATTTGTTTTGTTTGAGAGAGAGATAGATAGAAAGACACCGCATTCATGAATGGTGGGGAGGGACAGAAGGAGAGGGAGAAGCAAGTCTCTGCTGAACAGGGAGCCCAACAATGCAGCGCTCAATCCCAGGACCATAGGGTCATGACCAGAGCCCAGGCAGATACTTAACTGACTGAGCCACCCAGGCACCCCACTAAGAGCTCCCCCCCCATTTTATTTATTTACTTACTTATTATTTTTATTAACATATAATGTATTATTAGCCCCAGGGGTACAGGTCTGTGAATTGTCAGGCTTACACACTTTATGGCACTCACCATAGCACATATCCTCAGAGCTTTCTTGTCTCTTAATCTCACTACTCTCCCCGGTGGGGGATAGAGGTAAACAGCTTTTCCTGAAGCCCTCCTTGACAATGAAGGCACTGACTCAAAAGTGGGAAATCTCAGGATGTCAGGAGATAATTGAATGAAAGTTTCCAAAGAGATAAAAGATTGTTGCAGAAGGCATCAGAAAAAGCAGCTGAGATACTGCTCATCTTTTGTTTCCAAAATGGTCCCAAACAAGTTTCATATTCATGAACCAAATACCATTTTCAAGTGCTTCCATAGAAAAGCTTTTGTGTTTGAGCAAGTAAACCCATCAAGGTGTATATGGACCAAGTTAATCACCCCCTGTTCCCGCTGACAATTTTAAACAGTCTCAAGTTTTGTGTGTCCTTACACATCATTCTCCCAGGTTATACGAATAGGACTTCTTTTTTAAATAAGAAATAGGATCATACTACATATGATACTCTGTAACTTGATTTTACTTCCATTTAAAACATCATGGATATCCCTTACAAAATCCAAAATAAACACTATATTATTCATCCTACTGAGGGACATTTCAAGTTGCTTGTTCATTTACTTTAATAACCCTACAATGAACATCTTCATGCACAGGTCCTTGCATCCTGATGATTTTCCTCCTATAAGACAGGACTCTAAATATGGGATTGCTAGTGCATATGGAAGCAGGTTCCAAACTTACAGAGAAATTGTCTGCTTTCCCTAAATCTTACAACAATTCATACTCCCGTGAGAGTCTGTGAGTTGCCCCCCAATACATCTAACAGAAGATGCCACCAATTTTTTAAAAAGTGGGTCAACTGGATGGATAGAAAAGGTAATATCTGTTTTAAATGTGTGTTTCCCTGACCACTGTGGAGGTTAAAAATCTTTTCACATGTTTACAGACCATTTACATCTCTGCTTCTGGGAACACTGTTCATATCCTCTGTTCATTTTTCTTTCTTTCTTTTTTTTTAAGATTTTATTTATTTATTTGACAGAGAGATCACAAGTAGGCAGAAAGGCAGGTGGAGAGAGAGGGGGAAGCAGGCTCCCTGCTGAGCAGAGAGCCTGATGCAGGGCTCAATCCCAGAACCCTAAGATCATGACCTGAGCTGAAGACAGAGGCTTTAACCCACTGAGGCACCAAGACGCCCCTCTGTTCATCTTTCTACGATGTTGTCCTTTAAATCTATTTAATCACACACTCATTTTCCCCCACCCCAAAGTAGATGGTTTTCTGCATCTATTAGCTATGTAAAGTACAAATGAGTATCATCCCCTAGGAAGTCAGCATGTGAGGTTAGGGCAGGGGCTGTCCTAGCATGAAGTGCCTCATAAGCCCTCAAAACAAATGCTGAGTAAGTGGATAGGGAGACTTCGAGAATTTTGTTTGCTAAGATTGGAATTAACAGAGTAAAAAGGAAATACAAATATTCATTTCTTTTCCTACAAATTCAGAACAGCATCACTTTGGCTAAAATTAAATCATTGGTTAAGAGAAACACTGACCACTGTTCTTGGCATTGACTCTGAAAATCCACTGTGAAATGGGTGGCAAATGAGCCCAGTCTTAATTCACAGTTCTGGGTAAAGAAAGGCTCTCACAACCAAAGCACTTTGTACCCAGACTTGTCTACCAGCTGTCATTCAAATGGCACCTGCTGCTGAGCCAACGGTTGTTAGGATGGTAATGGACGGGAGAAGCCTACCTTAAGCATTTTGTTTCTTTTTTGTTTTTTTGCCTCCACTCCCTCCAAGACTTTTTGCCTTTTAAAATCCCCCACTTATTGAGGAGGGGGCCTGTGAAGGAGGCCTACAGGGGGAGTTCAACAGAGTTCAGATTCCTTAACTCATTTAACTTTAGGCAAAACATCTGGGTAAGCCCACCATTTATCCCCATTATTTGTAATAGTTCTGTTTGGCTTATGTTTTAACTAGTCTCCTTATTAAATATAAAAGTAATAGGATTAAGAAGTTCTGGGGGAAAGGACTGTAATTAAAAAGGCACCAGTTGGGTAAGTTAAGCTGAAATTTTGGCCCTGCTTATTACGTTTTCCTTCTTGTCTTTAAAATGTTTTTTGTACCCAATAAAAATAACTTTGAATTATTTAACTCTTTTTTAAATACTTCCTGTATTGGCCAAACACCACCCAAAACTCCAAGAAAACATTATGACTCAAAAGTTCTGAATCAATAATGTTACAGATCACAAGTTTCTGACACTGTCCCAAGTGTTTGGACATGTGCATATACAGCACAACACACACACCACAACACACACATCACACAGCCCAGTAAATGGACAGGCAAAGCTCCAAAACCCACAGGCGTTTTCTAACCTTTTGTAGTTATAAAATCCTCTTAACAACAACGAAAATCCAGGAACTTTGATCAAGTTACAAAGCTATAATATGAATCAGGCAAGAGACAACAAAGCACAATTTATAACATTTTGTTAGGAGAGGCCCAAGAATCTGATAAATATGAAGGTAAATTTGGGAATGAGGATTGAAGGATTTGCAACTTTTCTTCAATTTTTTATTTCAGCTTTATTAAGAAAATTTTTAAAAATTTAATTTGTATTGTATTAACATTTAGCACATGAATACAGTATGTGACATATATGTAGTTACAAAACATAATGCTAAAATGAATAAATGCATTTCTAGATGTGCAGATTTTTTTTCCTGACCATAGTTGGTAAAAACTTGGATTGTTCACCATCTGTAACCACCTTTAACTGTTCTTGGGAACTAATAATCTGCTAGGATTGACGAATGGGGGTGAAGGGAATAGGTATAATTTTGAGGTACAAAACACAGAAACTGGACTAGAGATCTCCATCTCCCCCCCATCATTTACACACGCGTGCGCGCACACACACAAACACACCTCTTTGTAAAACTTGACTTTCAGTGAAAATACTCTAGGAAAGAAACAGTGTTCGGTTTGAAAAACCCTAAACTAGGAGGTTTAGCAGTAAGCTAATTCAAGACATACCTATAAGCCTAAGCCTGTAAAGCGTATCCCCAGTAACTCATTTAACAGTTTTAAATATGCTTTCCATTTGGAGGAAGAACCACAACATCAGTGTCAAAAAGGACACTTTAATTAAAACTGTTTTGTATCTCCTTGATAACCTGAGTGGGTACAAAGGCAGAGAAAAATCAGTGACTTCCCCAATCTGAAGAGCCTGGTCTCTTTGTGATTCAAGGTACCGGGACTAAGACTAGGAATTTTACAAAGTAGATGGTTTTCTGCAACCGATTTGATTCTCTCCTAAATCAGCTATGCTGATTTTAGATAAATGTATCTTGGGCTCTGGGTGTTTTCCACAATTCCAGGGCTGAAAGAAAGAGAAAAGGAAGGAAGGGAAGAGCGAGCATTCATGTAGGTAACCCTCAAGGCCACTGGTCACATCCACCACCCCTACACAGTGTTTTCATAGATCTCCCAAATCAGTAACCAGAAGATAAATCTTGGAAACGCAATGGCTGACAACCACACTGGAGGCACTTAATGAAGCGGACTAGCAAAGGACCAACCTAACCCCCGACATCACAGGGCGCATCCCAGATGAAAGCATCACACTCCTCTGCCTTTTTCTGTGATCTCTTGAAGACTCTCCAATGATGAAGCCCCAAAGTGCTGACATGACCTCAATACTATGGCATCGTTTCAATAAGACGCCAAGGAGAAATGCTGGCATGTTTCTGCATTCAGCTGATTGTAGGTCAGCAAACACGCCCTTCCTCTGCCCCTTCACAAAGGAGCGATCACAATCTACTGTATTTCAAAAGAAAAGAATGCCCATGGCCCCACTCCTGAGAAGTCGCCAACTCCAGGCTCTGGAGGAGGGAGGAGGATAGCGCGCAACCTGACGAATGCCACAGCTCAGCACACCCAGGTACTATCAAAGCCAAAGTATGCAGTGGAGCACCAGCGTGCTTGTAATTTATGTGCATCTGGGGCCCCATTTCTCGGGACATCATCCCTACCCTCCTCTTTGTGTCTTGGACAACACCAAACACCTCAGCTCCCGCTTCTCTCATCTTCTGTTAATAACCGGAGGTTCGTTTTCACCACGAGACGCAGGGATTCTGAAACAACTCTCTTTCCCCCAATCATCTCGACTCTTCACGGACGGCACAAATTCGAGTTTCCCCCACGCGTCACCTGAAGCCCCAACTTCTGGAAACGCCCCCCCACCCCCCATCTCGCCTCCAAGAGCTGGCATCGCTGCGAAAGCCGAGCACGCAGCCGCGGGCGCTGCTGCTGTCGCCACCGCAGTCAAGGAGGCTCGGGGAGGCTCCGGCCGTTCTTCGGCCCCGGGGCGACCGCAGGCCAGGCCCTCGCACCGGACCGCCAGTCGGCTCCCCTCCTCTCCCGCAGCGACAGAGCTCCCGCGCCGTGCGGAGCGCCCAGGCGAAGCCCTGCGCCGGGAGCACGCTCCGCACCAGGCGCCCAGCCGGGGGACGCCGCCAAGCGCACGGCTCGGGCGGAGCGCCCGGGCGGCCGCGGCGGCTGGGGAGAGGGGCGTGTTCCCTGCGCCTCGGAGCCCGCACGCCGCGTCTCAGCGGGACAGGGAGCTGGGGGAGGCGGGCGCGCAGCCCCTGACGGAGGCTCTGGGCCCTCCACCCGGGCCGGGCCGGCCTGGCGACGCGCTGCAGCCCGCGCGTCCCTGCGGGAACAGCCTCCGTGCGCGCTCTGTGCCGCCGCCTCCGCGCCTGCCTCGGCGCGCAAACTTTCCCGGCGAAAACCCCTCCGGCCTCTCCTGCGGGGGCGCCGCAATGTCCCCGGGACCGCAGAAACTGTACGCCCCTTCCCTCCGCAGCCAAGACCCACTGAAAATATGGCGCCCTCGAACGTCGTTCCTCGGTCCCCTCAGGGAATCCCGAAATGCCCAGTCCCCAGGACCCCCCGGCTCCCAATGAGCGCGAAACTGTAGCTTGCGGGGCCAAAGGAAAGGGCGCCGCTCGTCCAGTGCGAGGCCAGCGGCACTAAATCCAAATCCTGCTCTCGCACTCGGGCGGGCGCTGCCCAGGTCCCTTAGCAGCCAGCAGTTTAGCTGGTGGCGAGACTGCCAAGGGGAGTCGTAGAATCGGCAGGTCTGGGAGTCCGGTACTGGACGAGCTCCGCGTCGGCGGGCTGTCTTTGCCTCGAGCCTCGGCCGGAGACTTGTTTGCAAAGTGGCTCTGGAGTCGGGGCGGCCAGTGCTGGAATGAAGCCGGTCCGCCCGCGCCAACTCTCCTGGCGCGGGGGCTCGGCCCGGGCCGAGGGGACACTCCATGCAGGCGGGGCCGCTTTTCAAAGCCCAGTTACCGGAAACCCAGCGGGAGCCCCGGAGGGGACTGGCTGCCCGCGGCCAGGAATCCGTTCTCAGGCGCCGGCTGCCAGCCTGTTTGCAAACCGCTGCGCCCAGGTCGAGTGCAGTGAAACATACATGTGCAATAGACAGGTGCATTAAATTTATTTTATTTTTATTTATTTATTTATTTATTTTTTGCAAAAAGCCCTCCTAGGACATCAAATCTGGGAGCTTTGCAGGTTTTTTCTGCATTGGCATCACTCACGAGATGCAAAAGGGAGGAAAAAACCACCCACATTTTCCTTCTGTAAAGGGGAGGGAAAAGACACGAGAAATTCATGCAACGTGCATGCAGCTGGAGGAAGAGGAAAACCCGAGTGAGCCGTGCGTCTTACCGGGGGATGCATTTACTGTCTCATTGCAGAGCGCCTGCCCCGGAGTGCAGCTGGCGTCCCCCCGCGCGCCCGGCGACCGCTCCGCTCCCGCAGCCGCCTCAGCCGCTGCCGCCGCCGCTGGCTCCGGGCGCGGAACAAGAGCCGAGGGCGAGCGCGAGCGCACAGCCCGCGAGCGCCGGGAGGGCAGGAAGCGCGTCATCACTCGGGGACGGCGCGGCCCCGCGCGGCTCTAGTCCAGCAGCGGCGCCGTGCGGCACCCGGCTTGGGCCAGCAAGGGCCCCTTCGGGGTCTCTATCCCGCGGCCTGCTGCTGGGAGGGTCCGCGACGCGAGGCGCTACGACGGCCACGCTGTCGTGGGGATAAGGGGGCGCACAGTGACCCCGGCTTCCCCGAACTCGGGCTCAGCTGTGAGTGAGATTAGAGAGGGAGAAGAGGGGACACGGCGTCTATGGAACGGGGCCCCTGGGACCGCAGAGCTCTCCCCGCGGACCACTGGCCACCCTGGAGCGAGCTGCGTGGTTCCGACGAGAGGAGAGTGGCCGGCTGTGGGGTCCTGCCCTGACGCCGTCGGCGGGAGCCGGTAGCCGGCTGACCTTCTCCGCACGTGTTGCTCATGCGACACTGAGATTGGTGGTCAGAGGTCACTTACGGTTTTTGAGAATGGCTGTAGAGAAGGGGCAGCGGGGGCACGCTATTAATAAGGAAATTCTTTATTCTATTGCCTACTATGCCCTTGAATAAAGTCAGATATATGCCTGTTACATATACACAGTCATTAGGAAATGTAGGATGACATGAAACAACATGATGGTTATTAAGGGGGCGGGGAGACAAATCACAAAATACTGTATACCATATGATCTCATTTTCTTAAACTATGATGAATGGAGAGAGGTCGAAAGACAGAACAGGAAAACAGTGGACAGATGATAACTTGATCTCTCAGCGATTGGTGGAAATGTGGGTGATTTTTCCTGCGTAGTTCTCATTTCTGATTTTTCTGTCAGGAACATCACTTTTGTAGTTTAAAAAAAAATTTTTTTTTTAAGACAAGACCTCTCATTTTTTTTTTTCCCAGCCCAATACAGAATAACTGGGATAGACCCCTCTTCCCAAGAAATAGGTAGGTAGCGTGTCTCTTCAATTAGGCATAAATGCAATTACAGCAACTTCAAAGCGTTTCAGAGCATGAAACTGCTGCTACTATGAACTGGAGAGTAGGTTGATTTTGTAAAGTGAAACTATCATTTAGAAGTCTATTGGGACATCGGATAAGACTGGACATCCTGTAAGAACAATGGCATGTTTTTGTCTGGGCTGATAACTTGATTTTATTATAACCACAGAGAATGAGTGTTTTGTGTATCATCAGGGTACAGCTTTGTAACTTATTGCGGGGAACAAACTTTAAAATCAAAAAGCACAATCTGAGCCAATGAATTGGCAACTTGAGATCAAGTCCTAAAAGTTGCAGAGCCCAGACTTTCTAATTATGCAGGTAAAATGTGTCTGTTCACACCTTTTTAAACAGTCACCGGTCTAACAGGATAACTGATGGTAATAGCAAGTCACTTAGGGGATGGTTACAAAGTAAATCTTCATTGATTCCTGTAAGAGATTAAGCTCATTGAATTAATGCCATCTAAATTGTCGCTTGGTTCACTGACAAAAAGCAACAGCTTTTTATAGTTCAAATGCCGGGTTTATATAAGAAGCTCATCAAAACAGAGAAAAATTGGTTGCAACTAATGTAATTTTTCCAGTCCACTCAGTCCTCGGTTCATAGGGCCCAATGGCTTCCCATCAAGCATCTCAAAATCAGTTTTCTTCCCCCAACCTAGATTTAAATTTTTTCCAAGACTTAATTCCTCCTTCTCAAAGCATCCTGTGCTCTTGCACTGCCTGCCCATGAGATGCCGTTTAATACTAGGAGATAAGCTCTGTCAAGAAAAGATTTTACCTGAATCTCTGTGCCTCAAAGAGGGCCTGGCTCATAGTGGGTACTCAATGAATACTCATTTCATGAAAATAGCATGTTTGCTCACTGCCTACATGGCTAGTTCCTAAGATGTTTGAAAAGTTATCTCTGCTATTAGACTGTCAGCATAATCCTGGGATGCTAAGACTTTGTAGAGTCATAACCCTGGTTTAACTCAGTAATCTTACTCTTCAAAATAACAGCCAAATCCTAAGACATTTCAAGCAGTGAGGTTCAGGTCTGAATATCCATCATTACTAATCCAGTTAGTACTATTCTGTGGCTCTCTCAGAGCCCTGAAACCCCTTTCCCCAGTGAGAAAGAACAACTATCCCAGAATTCTTTGCTTTTGCCCAGGCTTCTAACCAACTGACTTTGTACGCTTCACTTATTTTTGTAGTTTGTCATTTTCTCTAGCCTATCTTATGGCCTCAAAGCCATGTACTATTTCTTTAGAAAAACCAACCCTAACCGTTCTGTTGCCTAGCATTGTGTTTTTCAACAAGTTCCCAGTAGAAGTAAAATTGATTTTACCAGTAACCTAGAGTAAGTGCTTTGAAATTGAGACTCTGCCCCTAGAAATGAAAAGACCATTCTTCCCTTTTTTTTTTTTTAAGACTTTTCTTTATTTATTTGACACAGAGAGAGAGACAGTGAGAGAAGAAACACAAGCAGGGGAGTAGAAGAGGGAGAAGCAGGCTTCCTGCTGAGCAGGGAGCCTGATGCGGAGCTCAATCCCAGGACCCTGGGATCATGAGCTGAGCCGAAGGCAGACGCTTAATGACTAAACCACCTAGGTGACCCAGGACTATTATGTCTAAATTTAGAGTCAGCTACTAGTAATCTCTCTCTATACCAGTCACAGTAATCATAGTTCACTAGACAAAAACTACTTTTAACAAGTTCACATTCTTGGACTTTGTCTCCACCCAGCAGGGGAAAACATGGTGGCAGTTATCATAGAGTATTGAGGACCTGAGGTAAAATTCATTCCATCTATACAACTTAACCAAGTTTTCATATTGTCTCACTTCCTTCCAAGCAGGTAATTAGGAACTGAAAAAATATTCATTTTCTGTGAATAAAGAGTGCAGCATTTGGGGAAGTAAATCAAAGAGATAGCTTCCAAGTGACTTACAAATATATCTGGAACTAAAATCCATTTTTTTTCCCACAAGCTAGAGCTGCAAATACCAAACCAGACATTGCCTGGTGCTACAGAGCCAAATGCTAAGAAATCCTCCCCTCCTCTCATTGTGCTATTTACCTTAACCTCTTGACCACCTATCTGCATGCGTGTTTACCTGAGCACACCCAACTGTGTCCATATTGAAGAGGTAAAAGGTATTCCACTAAATATTATGTTCCATTTTTGTTTATAAGATCAAAATTTGTGCTAGGTTAAGATATCTTCTAGGGCATTCTTGATACATGTATCAATCGTTCATGACTTTTTTTTTTTTTTTTTCAAAATTTTTGTATCCATTCTCAGGAGCAAAGTGAATGTGGGAATCACATTTTCTAAAAATTGCCTATGACTCAGAACCAGAGATGAAAACAAGATACTCAGGCTTCTATTCTCATTTGACATCTTTAGGTTTAAAGAAATCTCTCCATCTCTTTTTTTATTATGAGTTCTAGGATAGAATATTACCCAATAATAATAACAGGGAATATTATCTCAGTTTCAATATAGCATTTAGTCAATGAAGTTACTTTCATTTTATTTGAGAGGCAGATGTTTGACACTTTGCAAGAATTAATATATTTTAGTTTTTTAGCTATCTGTAAGCATGGGGCCTCACCTCATTCCTCACTATTCAGGATGGTGTGATAGATGCAGATTCAAATGTCCTTTCTCTCTCTCTCTCTTTTCTTCTTTTTAAAATTTTCTTTTTCTTCCTTTTTTCCTTTTTCCCCTTTTTTCTTTTTTCCAAATTTTTTTGAAGATTTTGTTTATTTATTTGAGAGAGAAATGGCATAAACAGAGGTGGGGCGGGGAGAGGAGGGAGAGAGAGAAGCAAACTACACGCTGAGCAGGGAGCCCATTGCAGGGCTCCATCCCAGGACCACGGGATCATGACCGGAGCCAAAGACAGATGCTTAACCGAATGAGCCACCCAGGCTCCTCCCAAATGTCTTTTTTAAAAGATAAAATTGTGTATATAGACTCAGGAAACTATTGTTATTATTGTACCCATCACAGGACACGCTTGATAATAATTTTTCTTTTCCTATGATGTATAGAACACATGAACACATGATGGATGATTCTTTAAATGTCGATGGAGGGTCGCCTGGGTGGCACAGTTGGTTGAGCATCTGACTCTTGGTTTCAGCAGGGGTTGTGGTCTTGGGGGTGTGGGATGGGTTCTGCATTCAGCAGGGAGTCTGCTTAGTGATTCTCTCTCTCTCTCTCTCTCTCCATACCGCCCCCCCCCCCAGCTCTCACTCTTTCTCTTTCTGGAATGGAGAGATAGATCTTTTTTTAAAAAAACGTCTCTTAAAGGGGCACCTGAGTGGCTCAGTGAGTTAAGCCTCTGCCTTCGGCTCAAGTCATGATCTCAAGGTCCTGGGATGGAGCCCTGCATTGGGCTTTCTGGTCAGCAGGGAAGCTGCTTCCCTCCCCACCTCCGCCTACTTGTGATCTCTCTCTGTCAAATAAATAATAATAATAATAATAAATCTTTTTAAATGTCCCTTAAGAAACATGGTATCTAGAAAAATATCAATAATTATTATTATGCTAAACTGGATTTATCTTTAAATAAAATATAAACAATATGTGAGACAGGATGTTTCTCTTTTGCTTGATTGCTCATAGATTGGAGAAAACATGTTTGGGTTTATACTATGGTTAACAATATTTTTATTGTGGATCATCAAAGCTTTTTCATTAAATATGTATCTTTTAGGTCTCTTTGTTCATTTGGGATTTTAAAAAATACAAACATGTTTTCATGAAATGTGCAATATCAAGGTATTATAAAAAGACTTCTCTTTTTTTAAGATTCTGTTTATTTATTTGAGAGAGAGAGAGGCGTAGAGGGAGAGTAAGAGGGAGAGGCAGATTCCCCGCTGAGCAGAGAGCCCAATGTGAGGCTCAATCCCTGAGATCATGACCTGAGCTGAAGGCTGACACTTAACTGACAGAGCCAACCAGGCACCCCTAGAAAGACTTTTAGATTTAAAAAAAATTTTTTTTTAAGATTTTATTTATTTATTTGACAGACAGAGATCACAAGTAGGCAGAGAGGCAGGCAGAGAGAGAGAGAGAGGAGGAAGCAGGCTCCCCGCAATGCAGCAAGCCCAATGTAGTGCTCGATCCCAGGACCCTGGGATCATGACCTGAGCCAAAGGCAGAGGCTTCAACCCACTGAGCCACCCAGGTGCCCCAGATTAAAAAAATTTTTAATCTGTGATGATAAAAAATTGCCCCTCTATCACTGAAACAGGTTGGATAAAATTGGTTTCCTTGTCTCTGGACACTTTAAAAATATTTGGTTTAAGTATCAGACCAACTTTAATTTATTTATTTTTAAGATTTTATTTACTTATTTGACAGAGATCACAAGTAGGCAGACAGGCAGGCAGAGAGAGAAGAAGGGAAGCAGGCTCCCCACTGAGCAGAGAGCCCAACTCGGGGCTCGATCCCAGGACCTGAGACCATGACCCAAGCCGAAGGCAGAGGCTTTAACCCACTGAGCCACCCAGGCGCCCCCAGACCAACTTTAATTTAAAAATAATGTACTGGGACACCTGGCTGGCTCAGTCAGTAGAGCATGGGACTCTTGATCTTGAGGTGGTGAGTTCAACCCCCACTTTGGTGTAGTTTACTTAGAATTTTTTTTTGGATAAAAATAACGTATTTAGGGGCACCTGGGTGGCTCAGTTGTTAAGCGTCTGCCTTCAGCTCTGGTCATGATCCCAGGGTCTGGGATCAAGCCCCACATCAGGCTCCCTGCTCAGCGGGAGGCGTGATTCTCCCTCTCCCACTCCCCCTTCTTGTGTTCCCTCTGTCTCTCTCTCTCTCTCTCTCAAATAAAATCTTTAAAAAATATATTTTAAAAATATAATGTATTTATTATCATGTAGGAAACATCATTCTAAATCTATCACAGATGAAATAGATCTGTTTTAAACAAATAAGATGATTGAAATGTGTCTAAATCATTAACCTTTTATTACAGAATTGAAAGTGATAAATTGAAATATCGTAAGTGTATGTAGAAATTATTTAGATTATTTTAATGTAACTTCAGAGAGCTAAGCCATGACTTTTGTCTACGTCAAAGATAAATATATCCAGCACAATTGTTACTTGCTTATTTCTTTAAATCAATTTACAAGATATTCATTGAATTAGTGCCAGGACTCATTATGACCAAAACACTCTTCTTCCCAGCTGTGCACAATCCAACTTAATAAAATACAACCCTTGCCTTTCAGAAGGGTTGGAAAGATGAGAGAGGGCACACCAGATATTCAAACTGATTCTCTTGATTAGATGTCTTTAAAGGTCTTTCCTCAGGTCATGATCCTCAGAGATAAAGCTCCAGAAGTTTAGAAAACAAACACACACACACACACACACACACACACACACACACACAATGTTTTTTCCTGACACACACACACACACAATGTTTTTTCCTGACGTGACCACACTAGGCACAGAGGAATAGCTGTGTGGTCCTATAGTCTTACATTCTGTTGCCCAGAGCAGCCTAAAGCAGTTGTCTTAGGACATCAGAGTGGTATTACCTAGTACCCAGCGAAAATCTTATGGTGAACTGTGAAGCAGAAGTCTGCAAAGCAGAAGTTCTCGTGAACTGGCTTATACATTACTTGTGTCACTGTTTTGAATATACTTTTACTTCCTTCCAGGTCCATCTCCTGGATCTCTTTCCTTCAGGTTAGGAAGATTTATTGTCCTCACTTTACCTCTAAAGGTGAAGTGATTCCATTGAGATTTGTCAGACTTTTGGCATTATCACATTATTCTATTTTTATATTGATAAACCCAAATTTTTCAGCATAGTCAGAACCACACTTACAAAGAGGGTAAAGTTGGCACAGTGCAGGGCCATACAAAAGGTAAATAAGTTGGAAGGGAATTGGAAGAGATAGAAAAAGAAGGAAATATCCATTCAGATGATTTTTAATGCATCAGCACTTAAGACTATTCTTTAAATATTTGCCCAAATGCAGTTTGAATAAAACTAAAACAAAACGAAAACCTCCAGCACCAACTCAGCTTAATTTTTCCACCCAAAGTTAAAATAGAAACAAGGGAATAACATCTTCCCTAATATCAGAAAGATTATTTGCAAAAAGATCATTTTGGTCTCCTATGAAATTAAAGGGTTTTTATCTTTTTTAATGTATTCGTGTGTGGCTCGGAACTACAGGCTACTCTGGAAGAATACGACTCTTTATGTAATCAGTGGAATAAAGTGGGCTTTTTTTATTTTTTTAAAGTGGTATTTTAATATCACTTAACTTTCTAATTCCACTCCATGACATCCTAATTTTTGTTTAATGACCCTTAATACTATACTACCTAAATACGGAGTGCCCAACACATCAACTTTCTGCCTTCACTGGGTTTCAGTCACACTACTGACTGACGAAAATCTTTCTTCATTACCCATGGAACTTGGCACAGCTAAATAGATTTCTTAATGAGTCAGAAAGACTGTCAAAATAAAAGAATTGGCCATCCTGCGGCTCCTTCTTTTTATGCCTAAAATAAAAAAGCATTAGTAAATTGGTGTTAAACCCTACCATTTTGATGATGACAAGTGTCTGACTCATCTTTTTGTCCCCTAAGACCCAGCACCCACGGCAGTAGGCACTGAACACATGTTTGTTAAAGAAATTTCTTTGTCACTTTCAGAAACTAACTTTTTCAGCTGAATACATAGTCCACAAAGGATAAGTGCCCAGTTTACAACCAATAGATGACCAAAACATTAGAAAGAACAAAAACCAAACTTACGAGGGCCAAGTTCATAAAACCAATCTCTCTCCTTATGTAATGTCTCCATCCCTTTTTCAAAAAATTATTTGAATGGTCTCCCTTCCATCCCTGTCCTCAGTCATCTGGTTACTCTCTCTAGAGGCAATCACTTTGGCCAGTTTCTCACGTATCCTTCCAGGATATTCTATGTCTATACAAGCACAGACGCATGTCCATTTTTGTCTGCAAATGGTGGCATACTATTCTGCTGTTTACTTTTTTTGCTATTCTTTGTAGGTAGAGTTTTTTATTCTAATAGGCTATTATGAAAATATTAAAACATATAGCAAAGGTAGAATTGTATAATGAACCCCATGTACCCCAGCACCCAATTTCAACAACCTCAAAATATTACCAATTGCTTCATCTATCCTTTATTTGTGTATGCATATTTTAAAACAAATCTCGGACATCATGTCATTTCACCCCTAACTGCTAAAACCATTCTACTCTTTAAATCATACAGACATTTTCTTATATAAGTACATTGCCATTATCACACCTAAAAGAATTATAATAATAATTCCATGGTATCATCTAGTGACCACCCCATACTCAGATTGTCCTAATTGTCTTAAAAATGCCAAACATCAGATTTTTCCCCATGTATTTCTTTTCATGTAGAATTCTTGAGTTGTCCATCCTTATGTTTTCTATGCCACTGACTTGAAGAAAGCTGCTCAACTGTCCTATGGAATGTTCCACACTCTGGATCTCTCTGTTGCTCCCTTTAACTTGGTCCTCTGTCCCCTATTTCTTGCAAACTTGGAAGATGTTTTTTCAAAGTTGTTTCTATCAACTAAATTAAGCTACAGCTTAACTTTTGGGGAAGTATGCTTTTCATAGCTGGTGCTGTGTGTCTCCTACTGCATTACATCAGGGGGCAATTATGTCAGCTTGTCCACATTTCAGTGAAGCTGAAATTGACTATTGGGGGTCAAGGGGTGCCAACCTGATTCTGACATTGTAAAGTTCCCATCAGCCTTTGTCA
Organism: Mustela putorius furo; assembly: GCF_011764305.1. NCBI lineage: Eukaryota > Metazoa > Chordata > Mammalia > Carnivora > Mustelidae > Mustela > Mustela putorius. The sequence continues at coordinate 6,231,953 of NW_025422045.1, read as the reverse complement.
ACTGGTTTCCTTTACCCATGATTGTTGCTGGATCAATGACTCATTAAGGATTACAAAATGGGGATATTCTAGTTCTAGCATTAGTATGTGAAAGAATATACTGGATAAGAAATACCTTCTTTCCCTGAAAAAGTTCATGAGATCTTAGAATTCATTGAACTGGAATATTCCCAGTGAAGCTCATGGAAATAACATCAGCACAAGAATTAGCTATAAGAAGGCTCCAAATCACTTGAAATTCCATTCATATGAAAATTGAAAGCCTGTCCTTTCAAAAGCTTTGTTTGTTTTTTTAAGATTTAGAAAGCCTAGGAGTGCCTGGATGGCTCAGTTGGTTAGGTCTGGTTAAGCATCTGCCTTCGGCTCTGATCCCAGAATCCTGGGATGGAGCCATGTTGGACTCTTTGCCCAGTAGGGAGCCTTCTTCTCTCTCTCCCTCTGCCCCTCCCCCTGCTGTACCTCTCTCTCTCAAATAAGTAAATAAAATGTTTTTTAAAAGATTTTATTTATTTATTTGACAGACAGAGATCACAAGAAGGCAGGGAGGCAGACAGAGAGCAAGGAAGAGAAGCAGGCTCCCTGATGCGGGGTTCAATCCCAGAACCCTGGGATCATGCCCTGAGCCGAAGGCGGAGGCTTTAATCCACTGAGCCACCCAGGCGCCCCTAAATAATATATATATTTTATTTTATTTATTTATTTTTAAAGATTTTATTTATTTATTTGACAGAGAGAAATCACAAGTAGATGGAGAGGCAGGCAGAGAGAGAGAGAGGGAAGCAGGCTCTCTGCTGAGCAGAGAGCCCGATTAATATATATATTTTAAAAGATTTAAAAAGTCTAGGTCCCTTTAGAAACAGCTATTGCCACTTAGAGAAAGGGGTTTCTACACTTATGTAATGTCCTAAATATAATGTATTGGGAATTTTTCCCATTTGCATGATAGGCCCATTCATATCTTCAGGAAGAAATATTCTCACCCAATCTGAAATTAAATATAGAATTATTCCATTTATAGAATGTTAGAAAGATAGAAACAATCCCCTCTGGAGAGGAAATCTCCAGGGAGATGAATATCCTCAGAATTGCAGATGAGCTCAAGCCGAGAACCAAGATCCCCTGAGTGGCTTTCTAAACCTTGAGCATTTCCCTAAAAGGAGGTATGCCTCTCCTTGGGCAGAGGCTCTCAAACTTGGACTCACTAGCCTGCTCATTCAAATGCCGAGGCCTTGCTCCAAGAGATTCAGATATATTAAGTCTTTTTCTTTAAAAGCATTCCAGGTAATAATGACACAGTTGGTCCAGAGACTGCACTGGGGAAAACCCTATCCTGAACGAAATGCTCAGGGTTCAGAGTGTCACACGTGTGGCCCCTGAACGTGGCCTAGGAGAGCAGCATCATTATAGAAACGATTTGTCTCTGAAGTGCTTCCTTAAGAACTGCAGACCATTACACTGCTCTGTGAGGATGCGTGCACTTCTCCATCCTTGGCTTGCAAGTCAAAGGGCGAGCCTTCTTGACAGTGAGCATCAGCGCATCTTGCAGTAGGGGCTGGCTCACGCCAAGCAGGGCTCTACTTGCCGTTCCATTGACTGTGTCCAGCAGCAACTATCTTTTACTCTACCCTGCCCTGCTTTCTGCCGTTCTTTCCGTGTCCGGGCCAAGTTGTGACCCATGACGGCTGACCCCATGTGCCAGGGCTAGTGAGATCCATCCCACAGGAGCAAAGGCAGAGCCAGCGTGGGAGTGAGAACACACGCTGTACAGGGCTCCGGGCCCCCCGGGAAGTGGCTGAGGAAAAGAAGGATAAGGGGCAGTGAGCAGTAACAGATGGGTGGAGAAGGACTTCCCAGAGGGTGAGGGTTCTTGAAGGATGTAGCCGGGGGAGAGGGGTGGATGGCCTAACAAGAAATAGGAAGGGAGGCCCGAGACTTCAGAGGACACTGGAAGTGAAGTGAGGAGGGCCCACCCGTGCACGCGGTTGGCAACACCGACCTCACAGGCACTCTTTGGTAACAACTGCCATCAGCACTGAGTCCAGGAGGCAACTTCACCCAGTTCACCCCCATTTCCTCACAGAATAGTTTACTCCTGAATTGGTTTTTAGGCTGGACCATGAGCCATTTATGAAGGAAAAAGCTCCACAATGTCAAAGGTGAGTTTGTTCCTGTGCCCAAGCATGCTACTTCCCGTGCTCTCTGTGGGGACCAGGAAACAGGCGCAGACGACTGAGGGGGCTGGGACCAGTTTCCCCCTAAGGTGGGCTAGGGGAAACAGACTTGTGACTAAGCCATGGAGGAGGGTTCAAGGGAAAAACTGCCCAGGATGAAGTATTTTTGTTTTTTTTCCAAGCTGTATTGAGGAACCCAGATTCTAGAGAAGTAGGATAAGACCAGAATAACCAGTAGAATGACTCAGTAGCAAAGACCTGGGAGTATATCCCAAGTCAGAAGAGTCAGGGGCTGGTAAGACATTGGCGCAAGAGAGGCAGGGACCTGGGATTAAGGAGAAGCTGAGCTCTCATCAACCCCGGTGATCCGGAATGGGACATGGTATAGAGCAGATGGATGTTTGGAGTCCCTTGACATGTGTATGCTTCAGAAAATAAAGCCAGATTGATGTCTTAATTGACTAAATCTCTTCAATATTAGGAACTTCCTAGCAAACAGTGCTGGGTCATTCCTCCTAGGTGCATTTCTAGTGTCTGACACAGTGCTAGGCACATGGAAATCTCCCAATACATTTACAGCATGAGTAAACAAATAATGGATAGATTTCAAGCCAAATGATGTGTTATGCTGAGCATAACAGACATCTCTAGTGCCATCCCACTGGTGCTGTTTCCTCTGTGTTTTAAATCACGGCACTTATACTTAGTTTATACTCATATATCTGTCTCGTCCACCAGCTCAAGCTTCCTGATGGCTTGGTTCCTGAGCGATGATGTCTTACTCCACTTCAAGTCCTTCCTCAGTTCTTAAAGTCATACTCAGTACAAAGTAGGTGCTGAGCAAATAGCTGCTGGAGGAACGACCAAAGAAATGAACAAAGAGTAACTTACAAAAGAACCCAGATCTTTAAAATTAACCCATTCAGTGTCATCTAAACTGCCATTTCTGTCCCCATTCACCCCACAATGCACCCTCCATGTCTGATGATTATATGAAGAGACAAAGGTGAGTTGGAAGGTTCTAGAATAAAAGGAGACCCTTACCAGGCCATGCTGTCTTTGGAAAACAGTGAGCACTATAATGGACTGCAGTTATGGTTTACCCCGTAACCCTAACAGATGCTGAATACCACCAGTGTGGTCTGGTGTTGACTCTGGTGGTTTCTTACCCATATGCTCTTTGGTGTTTTTTGGGAAAAGACTCAGAAACCATTTCTCATTTCCACAAAATGAGCATAGCCCGGGCTGGCCGTTCCTTCAGGCACGATAGTGGCCTCCCACATTGCCACAAATGGACAGAAAAGTGACAAAATGTGAAATTACTTATAAGCTGAGGGGAATCCTTCTAGGCTCATGTCTTGATTGACAGTTTTTAAGTTTAAGATCAAAGACATTTGTTTGAATTTAATTCTTATGCAACTGAGGACCTATTTCAGGGGTTCTGTTTTCTACCTTACCTGATTCTATTCAAGATCGCACAGATCAGCCCTGTTAAAAGTAATACCTTCCAAAGGGAACTTTTTACTGAGGGGGACAATGAGGATTTTTTTTTTTTTTTAAGATTTTATTTATTTATTTGACAGACAGAGATCACAAGTAGGCAGAGAGGCAGGCAGAGAGAGAGAGAGAGGGAAGCAGGCTCCCTGCTGAGCAGAGAGCCCGATGTGGGGCTCGATCCCAGGACCCTGAGATCATGACCTGAGCCGAATGCAGCGGCTTAACCCACCGAGCCACCCAGGCGCCCGACAATGAGGATTGAAAGGGGAATCAGGAAACCCAGGTGGCTTCACTGTAGCTACGTGACCTTGGACACGTCCCTTCACTTTTAAGATCACAGTACTATCATTTGCAAATTGAGCAAACTGAGTCAAATAATTCCACTTCCGGCTCTCTAGCATTTCTCTGTGCACCTGTAAAATAGATAATCAGTGCCATACATCGGACACTTAGGATCCATTGCCTCGGACCGTAGTTAATGCACGTATCTTGTTCTCTCAACTAGAGTATATGCTCTTTAATGGCTGAAATGCATCTTACACTTTGTAGTGCTTGTTGTGGTGCCTTCACCAAGGCACTTTCCCCAGCTGCTGGAAGCTTTGGGGGCTGACGCGTCTCGATGAGTCTCTCTCCACCCCTCCTGGTCTGAGGGAGGTGTGTGGCTCAAGAGACTGGACACAACTAGTATCTGATGACGAGACAGTTGATGGAGCAGGGTGTGATAAAGATCAAGGGGGGACAACTCTGAAGAGCCGTCCCAGCAGCAGAGCTTCCCTTGGGATCCCCAAGGTTCTTTTGTGACTACATTGCAATCCAACCTCTTCCTCTGTTTATCCTGCTTTCCCCACTCTTTCACAGGTGTGGTGCCTGACATTATCACATTATCCTTCAGGACCTCCTGCATGTGAATCTCAGAGTCTTGGAGTCTTTCTGGGGGTCATAACTCTGTCCCCCACTACTTTCCTGTCTTGCCTCACATACCCATCATACCCCCGTGCAAGGTGGGCCTAAATAAACTGAAGTCCACAGGGGCCACAGCAACCAAGATGGGCAAGAAGCCCATGCTGGGAGAAGCCCTGTTCTTTGTCTCCACAAACACTGAAACGGACAGCATTTCTCCTGGGCTCCAAATCTCCACTGGCAACGCCAAGAGCAGAGAAAACGTTCTGTGTGGGTCAGGCACCGGGAGTGTTTTGCTCCTGCTCATCTCTTTTCATGTGAATGCCTAATTCCTGGCAGCAGCTGGAGCAGAGGGACTGGGTCCTACATAACCTGACTAAGGGCAGCAGAATATTTAAAAGTTGGCTGGTCTCCGGGTGTTTCTAAAGCCAGAGAAAAACCCTGGTTTTCAAACTGCTTCCTCTTTCAAATGGAAACCAGGAGGAGAGCCATCACCCAGCAACGGTCTGGGATCCATCAGCGTAGATGGTGTCAAGGTGTTCAGCAAAGCTTGCTGTTCCCTTCTGTAATAAAGGGGGAAATTGCTTTAGGCAACCCCTGGCTACCCACATGTTCTAATGCATTTACTTTGTTCTTGCTCTTATGAGCGTGTTGTATCATTTTAACTAGATTAATTTAGAATCTGCACACATAGCCACACACGCATCTTTACCTTTGGAGCCAACTGACTGCATTAGGTCGTCTTGTATTCACATAAACCTTTCAAACGAATACTTGCTTTTGTTATGCAATATCATTTCCTCCCTGCTGTACACTCGCCTTGGATAGCTAGGAATATCTATGCCCAATTTTTTTCCTCTTTTTTTTTTTTTTGGTTAGAATCTCAGACATTCAGTATGATTTATAGAAACATAGCCCTTTGAAATGATAAGACAATGAACTGCAGACTTGGAGCATATTTAAATAATTCAAACATTGTCTGATACTGTGTGGCTCCAAGAGGAAAGGAGAACAGTCGACACCAGAAAATTTCCTGCTGGAATTCTGCCAAGGCATAGTTGGCCGTCTTGGGGAGGTCCATCATTACGGGACTTTGCTGTTTGTAAATTTAATAAACGGCTCACATCTGCTTATAATATTATGGAAGTCTGTGCTAGAAGTATTATGTAAAGCACATGGTTTATTTCACAAATCAATCATTGCTTTCTGTTTGTAGGGTTTGTCAGGATGTACGGGAAAACGCTACACCTGCATTTACAAGTTCATTTGCAAGTTCAGGCCACAGCATCAGTGTCCTGCTTGCTTTGAACCACAGTGTGATACGGCCGAAACCTTGGTAGGCATCTACTCCTTCTACCCCATGGCACACCAGAGGCCCAGAAGAGGAGGGAGAATTGAGCACAGTTCACCCTGAGTTACTGACAAAGTCAGGGCTCAGAGAATATCACAGCCTGCCCTTCCTCCATTTCCTTCCATCTTTCTTTCTTTTTGTATGTGTGTTTCTCAAGTTTTTATTTAAATTGTAGTTAGTTCATATATAGTGCCGTATTAGTTTCAGGTGTAGAATTTAGTGATTCATCATCCTTCCTTACTTGCTTCTCTCTGCATGAACTCAGTTTGTGGCACATCAGCAGCATCATGGGTCTGGCCATGGTCCCTCTCACGTTTGATCCCATGGGCTACTTCCTTCCTTCCACTTAGGCAGCCATTTTGATGTGTTTAATGAGCATTGTTTCCATTTTTATGAATCTCAAAAAAATATGTCTTTCCCCCTTCACATCTTGTTATTATGCTTCAAGATCGTCTCATGTTGACACATGTATGTGCCTCCGACCACTGTGGGGTTCTCCCAGGCCACAGCCCCCCCCCACCATATCCTCCTGTCTCTGCATCGCTTCATCCCATAGTGGTCCACGACAGCCAATGTTGGCTTGCTTGCTCTCTCTCAGGTCAAAACTACATTTTCCCCCCTATTAAACTTACAAGGCAGAACAAGTCCAAGGAATATAAGCAATTTAGCAATGGCTTCAGTAAACTTTCACCTCTAGATAAATTACTGGTCTGATTTAATACATTACAGACAGAAAGTGTTCAAAAGCTCTTTTTATTCCATCGCAATGAGCACAGTGCTATAAAAATGTTTTACCATCACTAACTTTGATTCTCAAGTAAAAAAAAAAAAATCTTTGTAGTTAGAGTTAATACTTATTTTGCTCAAACTACTCCAAAAAATAGAAAAGGAAGGAGCACTTCCAAATTCATTCCATGAGGCCAGCATTTCCCTGATACCAAAACCAGATAAAGACACTACAAAAACAAACAAACAAACAAAAAACCTACAGGCCAATATCTCTGATGAGCATAGATGCAAAAATCTTCAACAAAATATTAGCAAACTGCATCCAACAGTACATTTAAAAAAATCATTCACCACAATCAAATGGGATTTATTCCTGGGAGGCGAGGGTGGTTCAATATTCGTAAGTCAATCAACATGATATATCACATCAATAAGAGAAAAGATAAAAACCATACGATCATTTGACAAAGTATAACATCCATTCATGATTAAAAAAAAACAAAAACAAACTCAACAAAGTAAGTTTAGAGGGAACATACCTAAACATAATAAAGGCCATATATGAAAAACCCATAGCTAACATCATACTCAATGCAGGAAAAACTGAGCATTTTTCCCTAAGGTCAGGAACAAGACATGATATGCACTCTTGCCACTTGTATTCAACATAGTACTGGGCAATCAGACAACAAAAAGAAAAGGCATCCAAATCGGTAAGAAGGAAATAAAACTTTCACCATTTGCAGATGATATGATGCTATATATAGAAAACCCTAAAGGTTCCACTAAAAAAACTACTAGAACTAATAAATCAATTCAATAAGCTTACAGGATACAAAAATCAATGTATAGAAATCTGTTCCAATTCTATATATTAATGAAGCAGCAAAAAGATAAATTAATAAATAATCCCAATTAAAACTGCACCAAAAGTAATAAAATACCTAGGAATAAACTTAACCAAGGCGATGAAAGACCTGTACTCTAAAAACTGAAACAGTAATAAAAGAAATGGAAAATGACACAAAGAAATGGAAAGCCATTCTATACTCAGGGATTTAGGAGAACAAATATTGTCAAAATATCCATACTCAGCAATTTACACCCAATCTACATCCAAAGCAATTTACAGATTTAAAGCAACCCATATCAAAATACCAACAGCATTTTTCACAGAACTCGAACAAACAATCTTAAAATTTGTCTTGAAGCACAAAAGACCCCCCAAATACCCAAAGCAACCTTTAAAAAGGAAAAAAAAAAAAGCTGGAGGTATCACAATTCCAGATTTCAAGTTATATTACAAACCTGTAGTAATCAAAAGAGTATGGTGGTGGCACAAAGTAGATACATAGATCAATGAAACCAAATAGCCCAGAAACAAACCCGCAGTTATGTGGTTAATTAATCTTGGACAAGGGAGGCAAGAACATACAGTGGCAAAAAGACCGTCTCTTCAACCAATGGTGGTGGGAAAACTGGACGGCTACATGCAAAAGAATGAAACTGGACCCCTTTCTTACACCATACACAAAAATAAACTCAAAATGGAGTAAGGACTAAATGTGGGGCCTGAAACCATAAAAATTCTAGAAGAGAGCATAGGCAGCAATTTCTCTGACATCAGCCATAGCAACATTTTCCTAGATATGTCTCCTGAGGCAAGGCAAAAGCAAAAATAATCTATTGAGACTATCAAGATAAAAAGTTTCTGCACAGCAAGGGAAGCAATCAACAAAACTAAAAGGCAACCCACTGAATAGAAGAAGAAATTTGTAAGTAACACAAAGTATCAAGGCTTAGTAGCCAAAGTATATAAAGAACTTATACAAATCAACACCAAAAAAACACCAAGAATCCAATTTAAAAATGGGCAGAAGACATGAGCAGACATTTCTCCAAAGAAGACATACAGATGGCCAACAGACCCATGAAAAGATGCTCCACATCACTCACATCAGGGAAATGTAAATCAAAACCACAATGAGATATCAATATCTCACACCTGTCAGAATGACTAAAACCAAAAATACAAGAAACAACAAGAATTGGAGAGAATGTGGAAAAAAAGGAAACTCATGCACCCTTGGTGAGAATGCAAATGGATGCAGCCACTAAAGAAGATAGTATGAAAGTTCCTTAAAAAATTAAAAAATAGGGGCGCCTGGGTGGCTCAGTTGGTTGGACAACTGCCTTCAGCTCAGGTCATGATCCTGGAGTCCCGGGATTGAGTCCCGCATCCGGCTCCCAGCTTCATGGGGAGTCTGCTTCTCCCTCTGACCTTCTTGCTCATGTTCTCTCTCACTGTCTCTCTCTCAAATAAATAAATTAAATCTTTAAAAAAAATTTTTTTAAAAATTAAAAAATAGGGTGGCTGGGTGGCTCAATCACTTAAGCATTTGACTTGTTATTTCAGCTTAGGTCATGATCTCATAGGTCGTGAGATTGAGCCCCACATTGGACTCTGTGCTCAGCAGGGAGTCTGCTTGAGATTCTCTCTCTCCTTTTGCCCTGCCCCCCCTTAAATAAATAAATATATCTTAAAAAAAAAAAAAAAAGAACTACCCGATGATCCAGAAATCACACTACTCGATATTTATCCAAAGAATATAGAAAAACTAACTTGAAGGGATATATGCACCCCTATGTTTATAGCAACATTCTTTAAAAGAGTCAAATTCTGGAAGCAACCTAAGTATTCATCACTAGATGAATGGATAAAGATGATGTGAGATATATTTCTATATAGAGAGAGATATAGATATCTATGTATCTATAATCTCAATATTATTCAGACATAAAAAAGAATGAAATCTTGCCACTCTCAACAACATGGATACATCTAGAGTATTATGTTCAGCAAAATAAGCCAATCAGAGAAAGACAAATACCTTGTAATTTCACTCATATGTGGAACTTAAGAAACAAAACGAAAGTGAAAAAAAGGAGAGGAAGACAAACCAAGAAACAGGCTCTGAACTATAGAAAGCAAAGAGATGGTTCTCAGAGGGGAGGTAGGTGGAGGTTGGGTGAAATAGGTGAAGGGGATTAAGAGTACATTCAGCTCAACAAGCACTGAGTAATGCATAGAATTGTTGAATCACTATATTGTACCCTTGAAACTAATATAACACCGTACGTTAACTATCCTGGAGTTAAAATTTTAAAAAATGTATAAAAGAGAGGGAAATTTCCATTGTTCAAAAAAGAAAAGAAAGTTGGCAGCAGGATGGAGGAATGACCCATTTTTCTGAAGGGCAATTTGGTAATAGGTATCTAAAGCCTTTGATCTAGCAGTCCCACCTCTAAGAATTTATCATAAGGCAATAATAAGGAGTAGATGCAAAGATTCATCAAAGAACATTCACTGCAGCATTATTTATAATTGCGAAAAAACTGGACTCCATCTCAACGTGCCACCCTGAAGGATAAGTGGAACTATGATATATTTTACTAATTAATTTATTCAACACATATTTATGGAATTCCTGCTATGCACTAGGCACAGTGCTAAAGGTGAGGGCATAAAGAGGATTGAAATAGATAAGGTCCCATCCTGGAAAATAGTGAACCATTAGACCTGGGGCATTGAGAACACTCAGGATACAGTAAGTGCTAAAAGGATACAATAAAAAGTAGTATAATTACAAAGTACAATGCTTTATTTGTGGACTTATAATCATAGAAAGTCATTCAAAAAAATAGCTAAAGTGTTCTTATAAGTTAAGCACAAAATAACAGATATGATTTTTTAAAATAATTACTCCAGGCAGAACCCTGTCAGCAGAATGGCAGGTGCACCCTGGGAGGCAATAATGACGCCCAGAGGCTGCCTACTTGGGCAGGTGAGAGCCAGCTCCATCATTATAAACCAAGTAATCCTTGGACCACAGAGCTGGAAGCTGGGAGGTCTGAGTTCCCACTAGGACATCATGAGGTCAAAGACAAGCTTCCATCCATTCATGACCATGAAATGAAGGTGCAGGACTTGGGGCTCCCAAGCTGATTACAGGGTCCCCTGTGGTCCCCTTCAGTCCTAAAGTTATTCCTTTTCTCAGGATTGTATCCCTCAAACTGTCATTTTTCTATTTTTTGCCTGTGTTGTGACATGTTTGTGTTTTTTAAACTCTCTGAATGACTGAATTGGGTCACTGCTCCAGAAATCCAATTGTCAGTATGTCACCTGTGGAAATGACTGGAAATACTTGATTGCCCATGCTGAGAACAGGGAAGCTCTGCTATACCCGTATGTCCTTAGGGTTTTCTCCTCCAAGCTGCATGTGTTACTAATAACCAGTAAAGCTAATTCTGCCAATCACATACAAACCAGTCAAGACTTTTACAATTATATCCCACATCCTCTTCCTATTAAAAATGTTTACTTATAAAGTTAATTTTCCTTTTTTTAATTTTTTTATATAATTTTTTATTTTTTATAAACATGTATTTTTATCCTTTTTTTTTTAATTTTTAAAAAAGATTTTGTTTATTTATTTGACAGAGAGATAGCACAAGTAGGCAGAGCAGCCGGCAGAGGGAGAGGGAGAAGCAGGCTCTCTGCTGAGCAGGGAGCCCAAAGCAGGGCTCAGTCCCAGGACCCTGAGATCATAACCTGAGCCAAAGGTGGTCACTGAACCGACTGGGCCACCCAGGCACCCCTAAAGTTAATTTTCTACTTAAAGTGGATTTTAAAATTTCTCCTTTTTTGTTTTAGAATTAGCAAGTCAAATGCTATTTCAAAATAAAAGCATATTGTTCCGTTTTCACCCACAGAAACACTTACTATTAACTTCCTTTAGGGTAAACTTATTTTAAACACCCTTTCTGATTGCCACTGTGCACTGATTCAACTTTGATTTACTAAAAATCAAACATGGCTCCTTTTTAGGAGATGGACAGCAGCACCTAGGAGTTTAGAGCAATTGAAATATCTGCTAGAAATACCTAATGGGCACTTGTGTGTGTAACATTTCACTTGGTTATTTGCTCTCCAGCCCTTTTGTACAGTATTTCTAGACTTGCTGACCTTTCATGATTTTAATTAATACAATATGTGATTAATGTATATTAACTAAATTTTTCTAAAATTAATTCTAATTTTTCTAACTAAATTTAACTAAATTTTTCTACTGCAGTAGTCTGCAGACTTCTGACAGTAGAAACAACTCCTTATGCCTATTAAAATCACAGATTCCTAGGGGTGCCTGGGTGGCTCAGTTGATTAAGCCTTTAACTCTTGATCTCAGCTCAGGCCTTGATCTCTTGATCCCAGCATAGAGCCTATTTAAAAAAAAAAAAAAAAAAAAAAAAGTCACAGATTCCTAGACTCAATCCTAGGCCTCCTAAATCAGAATCTAGGGTTGAGGACCTGTGATCTGAATTTTGCACAACCCTCTCTGGACCCCCACGCCTCCAACACTGGCCAAGTGATTCTTTGTGCACTAAAATTTGAGAATCGCTGAACTTTATTATTTTATAATTAAAATTAGCTACTCTCAAATATTTTATCTGCTTGCTTGCAATCCCATTTTCCTTTTGTCCAATATATCATAATTCCCAGGACTGATCCTTGAAATAGTCTCCACAATTAACCTTGCCTCCTGGAAAATTGGCTATTAAATTCCTGAGTGTGTTTGTGTGTGTCTAGTTTCATCCAGGAAGATCCCATGACAGGATCTCATTTCTCACCACTGTGACTATTTGGAATTTTTTTTTTTTTTTAACATGCTAAGGTCCTTATGAAGGCAAAGCTAATTTTATTTTATGGTGGGTTCTGGAATTAGAAAGTCTTTTTTCTTTTTTCTTTCCTATCATTTTCTTTCTTTCTTTCTTTTTTCTTTCTCTCTCTCTTTCTTTCTTTTAGCAGAAGAAGGAAAACAACCCTGACCTTCATTCACACTCAAATACTTCTCTAACCATACTTGAGCAGCTCTACATCAGGTGAGGTGTGTCCCCCAGCTAATATCAGTCTGCTTAGATCCTGCTCATGAAAAGAAAGTACAAGAGAGAAAAGACTAAGCACCTAAAATCAAAGAACAGATTTACACTCTTAAAAATCTGATCATTGACATAAAATGTACTGGTCTTGCCTTTCTCAGTGCAATCTCTGAATCTCCCCACTCTGAGAGTGAGTTCAGCCACTAACCCTAGTGGTTAATTTTCTGACCAAATCTATCTTACTGTTAGCCACATATTCAGGTGACTTTCGGCTTCAACAGTGAAGAGCTATTACCTCACAGTTTCTGTGGTTCAGGAATCCAGAACAGCTGAGCTGGGTGCTCGGGCTCCACGGGTTTCATGAGGTGGCAGTCAAGATATACACCAGAGCTGCCATCTTCTGAGGGCTTGGCACCATTGAAGGATCTGCTTCCAAAGCTGTTCCTTCATGTTCACCACAGGTTAGTGTTGCTTGTTGGCAGGAGGTCTTAGTTCCTTCCCATGTGGACCTCTCCACACGACTGCTTGAGCATCGTCAGGCTGTGGCAGCTGGCTTCCTCCCAAAGGAGGGATACACGGGAGCAAGACAGAAACCACAGTGACTTTTAACAACCTTGCCTCTGGGGCACCTGGGTGGCTCAGTGGGTTAAACCTCTGTTAAGGTCATGATATCAGGGTTCTGATATCAAGCTCTCTGCTTAGCAGGGAGCCTGCTTTCCTTCCTCTCTCTCTGCCTGCCTCTCTGCCTACTTGTGATCTCTGTCTGTCAAATAACTAAATAAAATCTTAAAAAAAAAAAAAAAGAACCTTGCCTCTGAAGGCAGATGTCATCATTCCTGCAACTTCCTATTCAGTGTGGGAAGGGTATGAAGGCCAGAAATAAAAGAGTCAGAAGGGAAAGTCTTCTTTGTTGTGTGGGGTTAGCTCTGAGACAGGCTAGAAGGTAGAAGGCCCATTCACAGAGGCACCAAGAGGGCCTCAGGGAAATGGAGTAGCTTTGGGAGGTTTTCTTGGACTCTTACTGTCCCTTTCTGGGTCTGAAATCATTTATAGTGGTTTTTAAAACCTTTCACCAATAATCACACTAGAAAAATGGTTAGGGATATTAAAAAAAAATTTTTTTTGTCCTTTATGGCAAAAGACTGATGATAAAGGAGGAAAATAAAATTTTTGAATTCTCCAAAGAAACGTGGATTACATGTAAAAATGCAATATGCTATATCTGAGTTTGGATTAATAATCTCCTAGGCTTGCCTAAATGTTTTGAGGTCCAAGATGGACTGGTTGTGAGACTAATTTTTCCAAAGACTTTAGGAATTAGAGGCACAAGAAATAGGGATTATCTTATTGGAAATATATTTTGAAATGGATCAGAACTGTATTCTAAGTCTTCCTCAACCTGAGCATCTAGGCTTTTTCTTCGTTTATAAGATTTTATTTGTTTATTTGAGAGAGAGAGAAAGGACAAGTGGTGGAGAGGGGCAGAAGGAGAGGCAGACTCCTGGCTGAGCAGGGATCCTGACACAGGGCTTGATCCCAGGACTCTGGGATCACAACCTGAGCTGAAGGCAGACGCTTAACCAAATGAGCCACCCAGGCGTCCTGGCATCTAGGCCTTTAATTTAATTTATTTACTTTTGCTAAGAAAGGACATAGGAGGAAAGGAAAGCTGGGACAAGCACTTTGGAGACTAGAGACCAACTCTGACATGGCCTCTGACACTATATATGACACCCTGGGCCTCACTCTTCCTCGGGAATACATGGGTTGATTATGATTTTCTTCTTTTATATCAAATAAGAGTAATAATATTACAAGGTCCCAGTATTCCTGAACAGCTTATCTAAATACTTAAGAATGGACCTGTTTAAGGCTCTGGAGGCAATCAGCAGGTAAAGAGAAGGAGGTAGTGGGGAGGAAAATAAGAGAAGATTCTAGAAACATTTCAGCCACCAGCTGTAAGTTAGCAGCTAATGCTGGGAGGTGAGAATATGGAAAGAGTCAAGGAAGGAATCTTTCCTTTCTGCAGCATGGTGATAACCACACACCAAGAGGGGACAATCAGAAGAATGGGGTCCAAAGCTATTACAACTTCCTTTGGAAGCATGAATTGCTTCATCCATGTCTGTGGTCCCTGTAAGGTTTGTCACATGCTTTTACTAAAAGTGGGTCAGTCAAGTATCCAGTGTAGTTAATTTTCTTCCCATTGGAGAAGTTAATAACAGTTTAGGGGTATTAAGCAAGCTCAGGCTTTTGTATGCAATCATTTTTAGTTCACTCCATTCCTAGGACAGATTTCTGACATATAAAAACTATCTTTCATTAATAGCTACTTATTTAATACCTTTGTGGTACAGTCAATCCTGTTAGCCATTTCTCTGCATGAGTCCACGCCCCCAAGCGAGGCTGAGGTGGGAGATATGAGACCCCCCCCCAGCCAACCTCAGGTCTGAGTGCCCCTTGTTGAGCCTAAATTCAGAGAGTGTTTTGTTATGCCCAGCTCTCTAAAGGTAAGCTAATTTTTTTTACCTAGACACCAAACCACGTGTTCTGTATTTTGTGATCAGGAATGTCAAGTAGATGTGTGCGATTTGACCTTTCCTGGAGACTACAGAATTCTAAGCTTCTTAGAAGATGAAACTCTGCTGAGAATCACAGGACAGTATGAGTGAAAGCATATTATGAACTGCAAAGTTTCAAATAAATACAGGACATTACTATTCCTTATACTCCAAGGCCAAGTCTTCCAGGAACAATACGATTTAGTGTCATCTTTTTATGGAACTTATGGAGTAACTTGGGAGACTTTTCTAGGATTCTCCATGGCTTTATACAAATGCTCAATGGGGGAGACAAGGAGAGCTCGTTTAAGCTCAGTTCAGTTTTGTTCTTTTACTAGAAGGACAAAAACCAAAAAGTAACATTCTTTTCTATAAAATTCATTGGAATTTACAGAATCATAAAAAGGCCACATCGCTCTGTGTCTTGGACACGAAATTGGTTTGGGGAAAAGTATGAAATGTTTGGCTTTACTTGCTAAGTGCATAATGCCAAGTTAATGTTTCTTAGTATTTCCCCACATCTTCCTTCTCAAATTAACCCTAGGCCTAAATTTAAAAAGGAAAAGAAGTTTAAATTCCATTTTTCTCTTTTCCAAGGCAGGAAAGTGATTTTTTTTTTTAAACAACCCTAGGATTTTCACATTGCTGCACTAAACCACAAATTATATTAATGTGAGCTAAGCCCCTTTCAAAATGTGGATCTTCCTTTCAAAATGTGGATCTTGTGGACACCTATTTTGAACAAGTAAATGTCTTAAGCTTTTGTTCAAATCCTTAATCAAATAGCTTTACTGGACTGTCTTTAAGGACCAAGGACTCAACATTCTTTTTGATTCGAAGAGGCAAAGAAGCTAATGAAACTAATGGCACATTAACACAAGCTGGCCTGTTCAGTTACTAATTTTCATTTTATAAAATAATGATGATGGTGATGTGGATGACAAGAAGCCTATAAGGTTGCTGTCTCGGCTTTCTCAAACTAGAATTAAGAAAGCGTTGCTAGCCAGACTTCACAAAATGTGTTCTCTGGTTGCTGTGTTTGATGAATTCGTCTGTGACATGTAGACGGCCAACCCCACACAGTGCTGAAAGACCCCTCTTCTTGCCTGACCTTTGTACTGATTGCTAACTCAGCAATAGATGTGGATTTCTGTGTAGGTGTTCAGGTTTTAGATCTTCCCAGTGTCTCAAAAAACATAATAAAGAAAGTCAAATCAATTTTTTGAATAGTTTGAAATGCAGTCTTTTCTCCTGAGATAAGCATTGACGGATACGGCTGGATGCCTGCCACCTGTAGAGAAGGGGTAGGAGTGGAGGGGGAGGGGAGGGACAACCAGGGTCTGTTCTCTTTCACACGGGGCCAAAATCTTATAATACATGCCATGTAATCAGGCTAAGGACAAATAATCCCCATGAATAAATTTACAGTGAATTGACCTACATTTCACATTAGATAAAGCACACTTAAGTCATTAAATGAATTTCTCCCTCTGGTTCATTAGTTCTCAGCGTGCTCTGATCCTTTACCCATTTGTCATATAGCTCATGAAAGCGGAATATGGGAAAAAGAAAGTAAATCATTGCATGCATCCCTTTACCAGGTCAGGACATGTTCCCCATAGAGGAATTATTACGATGCTAGAAATTGACTGGTTCTCCTCTTGTTCTTGGCTAAAAGACAGAGACGCTATATTCGATGTATTGGCCTTATGGCATTCTGCCAAGCAATGTGCACATTAGCAACGATGTGCCCATGCTCACATTTACCCAGGAGCCTCTAGCACTAAGAGCTTAGATTCAGCATTATCAGAGCCCCGGAGAATGGATCTAGTGACAGTTACGGATTAAGGCGTTTGGCCTTTTTAAAAATTCTCACTTGCAACTCAAACACACTTCTTTCCCCCTCTGAAAATACTCACTGGGTAAAGATAACATAGAGGGGAACATTGTGAGGCAAACTTGGGTAGTACTTGCCGCACCCGTGGAAGTTTGGTGGTTTTTGTTTTGGTTTTGTTTTGTTTTGTTTTTTAAGTAGTATCCACAACCAGGGCAAAGCCCAATGTAGAGCTTGAACTCCGGACCTTGAGATGGAGACTTGAGCTGAGATCAAGATTTGGGAGCTTAACAGACTGAGGCAACCAGGTTCCCCAAGTAGATGTAGTTTTAAGTGTGTTGTCCTTCTTGGTGTGGAACTCACAGAGATTTACCAAGCTGCTGGTCTGACTTTGGAAAGTCCGAGAAACCTACCAACATTTTAACATTAGCAGTTGAGTGCAGTCTTGCCTTAGTAGAGGAATGAACAATGAAAGAAAGGAGGTACACTAGGAAGACCAAAGCTGCAATATTTGCTCAGAATTTTGGTCAGTACTATAAGAGGAACGTAGGCAAATTGAAACACGTTCAGAAGTGAGTAATGTAAGCAGCATCACATTAAAAAATTCACCTGTTAAAATAACATAGCTAAGGGGTGCCTGGGTGGCTCAGTCGGTTAAACCTCTGCCTTCGGCTCAGGTCATGATCTCAGGGTCCTGGGATCGAGCCCCACGTCGGGCTCTTTGCTCAGTAGGGAGCCTGCTTCCCTCTCTCTCTCTGCCTGTCTCTCTGCCTACTTTCAATCTCTGTCAAGTAAATAAACTCTTAAAAAAGTAAAATAAAATAACATAGCTGAGCTGAGGGCTAGAGGTACAGAGATGAATATGAAACCCTCCCTTCCTTCAAAGAGGTCATAGCCAGGAACAGCTAAAAAACCCTAAAAATTTGTAGTTAGGTAAAAAGAAGAGTGTATGTACTCAACTATTTGGAAAATCAGCATATAGAGGAATTAGTTCCATTCTGTGTTGCTAAGGGTAGAATTAAATCCTGTGGGTAGAAGCCACAGAGATTCCTTTCAGCTCAATATGAACACTTGGGGTTGAAATTTCCAACAGTGACCAGTATGTAAAGGTTTAATGAACAGCTTGAAGAAATTATGAAAGCCCAGTTCTTCGGTACTTAACAAGGCTTATAACATCTGTATCTTTGGGGTAAATACCCAGTAGTACCATTGCTAGGTTGTAAGGTAGTTCTATTTTTAACTTCTTGAGGCATCTCTGTACTGTTTTCCAGAGTGGCTGCACCAGCTTGCATTCCCACCAATGTAAGAGGGTTCCCCTTTCTCCACATCCTTGCCAACATCTGTTATTTCCCGTCTTGTTAATTTTAGCCATTCTAACTGGTGTAAGGTGGTATCTCTTTGAGGTTTTGATTTGTTTTTCCCTGAATGACAAGTGATGTGGAGCATTTTTTCATGCGTCTGCTAGCCATTTGTATGCCTTTTTTGGAGAAATGTCTGTTTGTATGTTCTGCCTATTTCTTGACTGGATTATTTATTTTTGGGGTGTTGAGTTTGAGAAGTTCTTTATAGATCTTGGATACCAGCCTTTTATCTGATAAGTCATTTGCAAATATCTTCTCCCATTCTGTAGGTTGCCTTTTAGTTTTGTTGACCGTTTTCTTTGCTGCGAAGAAGCTTTTTATCTTGGTGAAATCATAGTAGCTCTTCCACTTTTGTTTCGCTTGCCTTTGGAGGAGTGTCTTGCAAGAGGTTGCTGTGGCTGAGGTCAGAGGTTGCTGCCTGTATTCTCCTCTAGGATTCTGATGAACTCCTGTCTCACACAGGTCTTTCATCCATTTTGAGTTTATCTCTGTGTCTGGTGTAAGAGAAGGTCCAGTTGCATTCTTCTGCATGTGGCTGTCCAGTTTTCCCAGCACCATTTATTGAAGACACTGTCTTTATTCCATTGGATCTTCTTTCCTGCTTTGTTGAAGATTAGTTGACCATAGAGTTGAGGGTCCATTTCTGGGCTCTCTATTCTGTTCCATTGATCTATGTGACTGTTTTTGTGCCAGTACCATACTGTCTTGATGATTACAGCTTTGTAACAGAGCTTGAAGTCCGGAATTGTGATGCCCCTGGCTTTGGTTTTCTTTTTCAACATTCTCCTGGATATTCAGGGTCTTTTGTGGTTCCATACAAATTTTAGGATTATTTGTTCCAGCTCTGTGAAAAATGCTGATGGTATTTTGAAAGGGATTGCATTGAATGTGTAGATTGCTCTGGGTAGCATAGACATTTTACCAGTGTTTATTCTTTCCCATCTCTCTGTGCCTCCCTCAATTTCTTTCATAAGTGTTCTATAGTTTTTAGAGCACAGACCCTTTGCCCCTTCGGTTAGGCTTATTCCTAGGTATCTTATGGTTTTTGGTGCAGTTATAAATGAGATCAATTCCCTCATATCTGTTTCTTCAGTCACACTGTTAGTGGATAGAAATGCAACTGATTTCTGTGCATTGATTTTGTATCCTTCCATGGTGTTGAACTACTTATGAGCTCTAGAAATTTTGGGATGGAGTCTGTTGGGTTTTCCACACAAAGTATCATGTCATCTGCAAGAGTGAGAGTTTGACTTCTTCTTTGTCAATCTGAATGCCTTCTGTTTCTTTTTGTTGTATGATAACTGAGGCTAGGACTTCTAGCACTATGCTGAACAGTAGTGTATCACTTGGGTTTCTGATCCTTCTGGAGATATTAGATGCATTATCCAATATTCCTGTTTCTTGCATCTATGAAATTGTAGTGCACTGTACACCACTCTACATCTACATGGTAGATCTTGAGGCCCGTACAGTACATTTAGAGCTAACTTGCAGGGGTTTTTTTGGAAGCCACATAGCTATACATTGAAGGAAGCCCTATAGTTTATTTAGTGTCTCCTTTGGGAGGACTGTAGGCAGTCCAGTGATTAATATCCTTGTGTGTACATCATTCTGCACATTTTTATTATGACTGTAATAAAAAATTTTGATTTTTTTCTTTAAAATTATCCCATACAATTTCTGATTATACAAGTGATACATGTTTCTAGGGAAATATTTAAACATTGCAGAAATACATCATGCAGAATGTGAAAGTACCCAAGAATTCCACCCTCCATAAATAATCATTTGATTATCACTTTGCCTAGATGATTTCTAATCTAGAGTTATTGAAATAGAAGGGACATGTGGCACCAAAAGCAGAGAGTAGATTCCAGAACATCTGTCTCTATGGTTTGGGGCTGCCATGGGAAAGAAGTTGCCAAAGAAAGTGCTGATGCATTCCTCTACAATATTAAGGGTTTTGTTCTGTTTTTAAGATTTATTTATTTGAAAGAGAGATAGAGCACACACGAGTGGGGGAAGGGGCGGTGAGAGAGGAAGGAAGAGAATCTCAAGCAGATTCCCTGTTGAACACAGAGCCCCAGGTAGGGCTCAGTCTCACTGCTCTGAGATCATGACGTGAGCTGAAATCAGGAGCTAGACGCTTAACCAACTGAGCCACCCAGGTGCCTCTCTGTTAAGGGTTTTTAACCTGGATTCCATGGATGGTTTTGAGATGCAGATTAATTCATCAACACATGTTTATTTTCCGAAGAAGGAGTCCATAGCTGTCATCAGATTCCGAAAGGGATCTATGACCCCTAAAAGTGAAGAGCACCCACCAACAGAGCCATTGGGTACATTTTATTTTGCTTCAGAGTGGTGGATCTTGGCAAAGGACTTGTCCAAGAGTTCCTAAAGTGTTACAGAGTTTGGACAAATTATTTAGACTCATCTATAAAATAGGGATAATACTAATAAATCATAGGGTGGTTGTGAAGATTAAATAAGTTAATATTCACAAGCACTTAAAAAGTTTTTGCCAAATAACAAGACTTGCATATATATTTATAAAATAACTCTAGTGTACATGCTCCCTGTCGGCCCTGACCCCAATAAGCAGGGGCTGGGGAGAGGGAGAAGCAGGCTCCCTAATGCGGGCTCCACCTCAGGACCCTGAGATCGTGACTTGAGCAGAAGGCAGACACCTAGCCGACTGAGCCACCCAGGTGCCCCTATCCTCCTAAATAATCTCTAATACAGAATCTTCCCCAAGGCAGCCTACTATCCCTATCCAGCGATCAAAATGTATCTGGGTCATTGGAGGATGCAGCTAGACAAACGGATGTTGAGATACTGCAATAAAACTCATGTCAATTTTGCAACTAGTGAGGCCAGTCTTTAACCATAAAAAATGCAAATTCTATGGGATAGATATATACATGCACACACACATAATACATGTATATGTCATATTTCGGTAAGAAATTATTTAACTTTCAAGTGAGGGATTTTTTTTTTTCAAGAACAAGAGAAAGAAATACTGTGCCTCTAAACCAAAATAGCTGAAAAGTCACAGTTAGTATGCATAACCAGCAAGAATTAGGACTGTTTTAGTCTTTCCTTACTGCTAACGCATTGCCCAAATATGTACACACACACACACACACACACACACACGCACAGACATACTTCTAACACACACACACACCTATACATGTATTATTTCACATAGAATAATGCAATTGAACTATGTTATCTAAAAGGCACCTTAAATATTTCAGACACCTGAGGACTGCTGGAAAGCTCCTCACACTTTAATCCCAGGTTCTTGGTTTTTCTCCTTCCATCTCACAATGAAGCGAAGTAAGGTCCCTGCCTTGCACCGTATTCTAGGCAGGGGAATGAATTCAGCTCCGTCTCACAGGTACTTACAGATTACCTCGTCTGTGCCAAGAGCCTTGCACAAAGCAAAGAGAAATCAGATGGTGTCTCTGCATCTTAAAATAAGGCACTTGAATGAGCTGGTTAATCCATCCTTTTCCAGCTCAGAGTTCTGTGATTCTTGGGATGTTGAAGTAAAACCAAGCAATAATTTGCAACCAGAAATTCTTCAGAGATGCTTATCCGCAGTCTTTCTGATGATGGAATGGCTAGGCAAACTCCATCCCCTCGGAGATGCTCCCTCCCACATCTGAATCATTAACAATGTATTCCTAATACTAACAGGGGTATCATTAACTATGATGTGCTACTTATACAATGCTCCATAAGACATGAACTCCGCTCCGGACAGCAGGTCAGAGAGCACGGCTAATCTCATCTCCATGTTCACAGGTACAGCAGCCGAGACTGAGAAAAGCGAAGGGGAGTAGAACAGGAACTGGAACCCCGTGGGACATCAGCGGAGGGTTCTATTTGCTCTCACCACCACGGTGCTTCTGAAATGCTGTTGGGCATCGTCCCTGCCTGGTGTCTGAGGCTTTCCTCCCTCCTTCATGGGCAGGTTCAGTCCTTCGTATTTCCTTTATTGTACCCACCATAGCCCGTCCATATCCAGCGGACACCTGCTCCACTCTGCGTGTGTCCCTCGTGTGACTGGCTGGCCTGCGAGCCTGCTCTTGGACGGATCAGGGCTAAGAGAAAGCAGTTAAAAACCTCTCCCACTCGTCTGTTCCCTGGGGCCCCAGCCCCTTGCACGGGTAGCTCTGTTCCCCAGGCCGGAAGCGGGAGCCCTGACTTCTTTGTCCATCTTATCCCAGCATCGGCAGGCCCTGAATTGTTCATTTGAAACTCCCTGAAGGAAACTTGTTATCAACTGAACGTGCTCTCTTTAAGGTTTTGGTCTCAACAAAGATGAATGGGGCATTTTAAGTGCTTCTGTGTGTGGCTCTGAGAGGCACGCTGCGGGGGCTCCCAGGGCTGTGGGGCTGGCCTGTCACCTTGGATGTCTAGGACGAGCTCCCTCCTGACTGAGCTGAAGCCAGTCCCCTCGGGACATTTCCAACAGCAATAATACTACAGTGTGCTGTCTGATGTATTCTATTATGGCAGTGGGCATATTCTCCAAAGCACAGCCACCCTCACACCAACAGGCTGGGGCAGGCATGGCTGAGACCCTTCTTTATGGCTCTGAGAAGCAAGGGTCAGGGACCAGAGCTCAGCTAGTAGAGCTATTAAGTTGCAAAGTTGAGACAGGAATCCAGATCCCCAACACCAGGCCCCGTGATCTCTGCGTTCTGTCAGCCTTAGACCACCCTGTAGAGGAGGCCGGGTTGACCCCCGAGACTCTCTCTTCTCTTTTGGTGG
This sequence comes from Mustela putorius furo, assembly GCF_011764305.1. Taxonomy (NCBI): domain Eukaryota; kingdom Metazoa; phylum Chordata; class Mammalia; order Carnivora; family Mustelidae; genus Mustela; species Mustela putorius. The sequence goes on along the minus strand of NW_025422045.1, from coordinate 6,208,821 downwards.
CCCCGTATACTTCAACGATCAGTCAGGAAACCCCTACCTCATCCTCAAGCTAAAACCTGTCTTCCGTCGCAGACAGGCCCAAGTTCTAAAATTTCCCTCTTCTCCATCCACCCCGTCGAGTCCCTCCCTGTCTTTCAAAACAGCTCAAAGGAGAAAATAATGGGATTAAATGCATTTGCAGACAGATGTGAATTAATAAATAATTATTTAATGTACTTGTCAAGGATACTTTGGAATCCCCACACATAACATCTCAAAGGGTGGGATTTCAAGAGCTTTTTCTGGGCACACAAAGTACATTGGAAGGTGTCTGCTTATGGCTTAAACTCCATTCTAGATGCCCCACCGCATGGATGCCTGGTTGGGCCTGGAAAGAAGAGGTTCTTCAGCCCAGGACATCCTTTAAGTTCTGAGCTCATGACCAATGACAGCACTGAAAGCAGGCAGATAGGATGCAAAAGATCTGTACCTAATGCAAGGGCAGACAGTGAATTAACCGGCGAGTCACACCTGCTGACAGCAGCGGCAGGTGCATGGCACTGGGTCCCACTGCGGGGCTGAGGTTCTGCCCATGGCTGAGTCATCCCAGAACTTCTCAACCACATTCCCAGCACCCCGTGCCAAGCAAGATGGGAGGGTTCCACTCCTGTCCTCTGCTGCCCTCACTCCCTGGCCCTGCCTGTTCTGGAAACCCCGTAACAATTCTGCAGCAAGGGGGCACCAGAGAATCTGCTCTGAGACACAGTGGCTGGGGCCAGGCTTCTAAATTTTCAGCAGGAATCTTGGATCTCATTGGTTTACCTATTCCCCCAAGCGTGGAACGAAGAGACCCCAGACCCCTTTTCCTCCCCACCAACCACACTGCTACGTGTCTTTCCAGACCATCTCTGAGCCTCCTGCTTCTTTTCCTTATGTGACGGAAAGTGTACATTTCAGGAATAGACTCATCTTCTTTCCTATCTGCTCTAGACTTTCAGCTTCACCTAGCAGGGTTCTCCCGATGCCCAGATCCTCCATTCTATGCCAGGAGACCTTCCACCCACATGCCCTCAGAAGCCTCACTGTCAGTAGGAATGCACTTGGTACCCTTAGCTGGGCAGTACTGACCACAACTCCTGCTTGGCCTTGGGTTAGCTCATTTAATCCTCTTATCAAACTAATAACCCAGGTGCTAGTATTACCACTTTCACAAGCGAGGAAATGTGCACAGGCACCATAAGTAATTTGCCCCAAATCACAGAGTTGGAAAATGGAGCAAATGGGGTGTCCTTGTGAGTACAGACAATGCTCTCCTGCATAGCCTGATGTTTTTATTTTTGTAAGATGTTGAATAAATTCTTTGACATGGTTTAGATGATGGGTGGGACAGAAAGCACATTAAACATTTTAATAATTCTTTCCAAATTGCCCGCAAAAATGATTGTACAAATTATACCCCCATCAGTGATGGATGAGAGCACCTGTTGACCGATGTCCTTGCCAACTGTGGGTATTTTCAATCCAGTATCTCTGTCAGTTTGATAAGCAAATGATCTTGTTTTAACTTCTAGCCTTCCGTTAATAGTGAATTTGAGCACAATTTCATGTTTATCGCCCATAGTTTTCCAGGCAGATATAAACATCGGTAGTACAAAACAGAACCGATTTCTCAGGCAAAATCCGCATTTCCTTTATTGCTTGTTAGTTGATGGCATAATCATCCACCAGTCGCTCAGAATAGCAACCCGGAACAGACTTGGGCTCTTCCCCTTCCCTCTGCGGCTGGTCAAGCAAGTTGCAAGGACTGCACCTTATAAATGACTCTGGGATGGACTCCGCCTTGTAGTCCCTAGATTCCCCCTTGCCTTACCCCCCACCCACTAGAGTTGCTCAGCACCATTCCCCGGAACAGCCCCTGGGCACCGCTGCAGAGGGAATTGCCGCAGGGGCTTTGTCCCATGTCTTCTGGGTACCCTTAAAGGTGGGTGCTGTCATCCCAATTGTACCTGAGTCCCCCAACCCCCACCCCACCGTGAGAGAGGATGGATTTCCCCAGCCCCTTCTCCATTGTCCCCAAGGCTCCTTCTCCTGGCCTTCTCTTTCTTAAACTCCTAAGGTCTTCCCTCATCCCCCCACCTTCTGTGGAAGACTGCCTCACTGCAGGCTCACCTCACACCGCTGGGATGGGAGGAAGCCCCCGGAGAGGTCAGAGAGCCCAGGGCCAGGCCACACTGACTGCGAGGTCCTGGTCTCTCTGGACCTCTGACCTTGACTAGCCGCCTCTCTTTTTTCTTTCTCTGTACCTATTTGCCTCTCCCTTTCTTTGAACTCCCCTCCCCTCTTCTGCTCATACAGCTTTTCTTCCTCCATGTTTTCCCATTTGTGTCTCTGTCCCTCTTCCCTGGTGCGCATCTGAGGGCCTTCTTGCTTCGTCCCAAAGAAAAGAGGATCCTGGGCTCCCAGGGAGGAGGCAGGAGAGGAGGGCAGCACCTGGTCCTCCGCTGCAAGCAGACAACAACCACTGCCCTCCCTGGTCTGTCTTTTGGGAGAAGCAAGCAAAGCTCCTTCAGAGCTGGGCCCGCCAGTCCTAAGTCTAGCCATCATTTCTCACCCTCAGGAGTCCTCCTCCTCACCCCGGAATGCCATCACCTGTGTCTCTGTTCTCAGCGTTTCCCATTTCCCCAAGGCAGCTCTGGCCCCTCTCCTGAAACCAGCCGAAAGGACCTTTACCCCCAGAGCATCCCTCCTTTGGTAACCCTCAGCCACCACCCCATTTCTCCACCCACACCCATCCATTCTCACATTCTCAAGAATATTAGGACTGCCCCAGCCCTCTGCACCATTCCCACCTAGATGCCACACAGAGTGGCAGTGTTTTCAGGAAATCAGTGACACCCTGAAATGAAGACACCCTGAAAGCTGGCTTCACTAGGCAAGAAATGCCAGCCATTTGTCACAGACATCTTTATAAAGCCAAGTACCTCGAATCTTCCTCAGAGGGAAGCTGATGTTCTTTGTGGTGCTACCTTTTAAAATTTTTTTTTCTAAAAACATCTCTAAGCATATCTGAGGTAAATAGGGGTCAAGGCGCTTGCTAAGAAGTGAGGCAGGTAGGTTGGAACAAAAGAGAATTCTCTCAGCCTGGACCTGGGGCATAGTCCGCAGGGGCAAAGGGCTATTTCTGAGGAAGCCAAGGAATCAAATGGAATCCAGTGACCCACAATCTGTGGCTCAGAATCCTCGGTGACCCTCAGAGTTCCAGTCCTGCATTAACTAGTAAGCACGTCTGTGGCCATATGGGCGGGAGTAGGGAAACCCCAAGTCCTCACAGCAGTGGTGGGGAGAGGGGAGAGCGTGCCTGTGCTCAAGTTTACTCCCCACCTTCCCTGGCCCCTCTGAGCCCCTCACCCCCCCACACCCCCTCTCCCCTGCAGAGAGGACAGTTGACTGGTCAGAGCGTCAGGGCACCCACAGCAGGGAAGGAACAGCACCTCTTCCTGCCCAACAGCTGTCCTGTTGGCCTCCTTGTTCCCTCCTCTGGTGCATCAGTCTGTTTCCATCAGGTTTCCTTTCTGTTAGAAACACTGGTACTCTCCATTTTGTGGAATTTAATTGAGGTTTAGATCTTTAAAAACAAAGTCAACATCTGTTTTTTCTTCTCCTGAAGGCTGCTCACGGAGTAAGCCTCTCATCTGCGGTACAATTTTAAGGTCTCCCCCCCCAGACCCTCCCATTGTTTTCTTTGGCACACACCAGAATCACCCGGGGTATCTGGTGAACACGCATGTATCTGGGCTGCTCCCCACACCTACTGAATCAAAATCTTGGAGAGGGGAGTGGGTATCTATATTTTTTAACAAGGTACCCAGGGGGTTCTCTTATATGACAAGCTCAAACAGTGACCTATAAGAGGGGAGAATGTGGGCTCTGGGTGGGAGGCCAGGGCCATGAGCCTGACTTCGCTGAGTGACTTTGGGAGAGTTCCTTAACCATTCTGGGCTCTAGCTTTCTCCTCTTATATTGGGGCTGATAAAACCTCCGTGGGGGGTTGTTGTAAGGAATGAACAAAGAAATGTGTGCAAATCTTTCCTAAAATACTGCCTTCATGCAACAAATCCCTTATCAAGTAATTCTCCAGCCCCCAGCTGGTGGAGTGGGAGCTCCTAGGGTCCTGCCAGCTATGGTCAGGGGCTTTCATTTCCTGGGTCTTTGGGATTGAGGCTGAGCTGGGCTAGAAACAGGAGGTGGAGAAATCCTGCTTTATCCATATCTCTGTCTTCAAAACTATGTATTTTTTCCTCCCCCACACAGGCAGTCCCCCGGGAGGGTCTTTCTCTGCTCCTCTCCAGCATTCTGACCTACCTCAGAGGGCACAAGATGGGGACCGAACACAAGAAAGCTCGCTCAGTCGTCCTGGCCTTCTCCTCCTGGCCAGCTCAGGCCAAAGCATGTCTCCCCTGGAATTTGAATACTTCCTGAAATTGCAACGCCATCTCTAAAGCTCCTGGGCTCCTGCTTCCTCCTGGTGGAGAAATTGCTTATGCTTCGTCCCACAGTAAAATTCCTGCACCTGTGGTTGACCATATGGTGACCTTGTGCCTGTGGCAGGCCGAGGAGGTCACATGCAGCCTTCCCAGAACTCCACGGAACAGGTAATGAAATGCCACTCCGTCTGTTTTTCAGCCAAGAGAACTAAGGTTCAGGGAAGTCCTGTCCCTTGCTTACGTCCACACAGCTGAAAGGTGGTAGGGAAGGATTTGAACCCAGATGTCTGATTGTGGAGTCTGCTTTTACCTACGAGAGTCTGCCTAGCAGGCACCTGCCTGTGTCCCCTTGCGGCATGTGGCCAACGAGCAACCCTGCAGGATGATCCCTGCCTTTATTCTCCATCCTTTCCCATCAACCCTTGCAGGCACTTTGGCCTTGTCAGTTACACACAGTGCCATGGTCTGACCAGCCTCTGAGTGCGCCTACAGCTCTGGCTAGCTGTGTGAGCTTGGGCAGGCTAGTTAGCCTCTCTGGGCCTCAGTTTTCTCCTATAAAATCAGATTCAGAATGCGGGCTGCCCGTGGGGCTACTGTGAGGATTAAGTACAGGGCTTAGCTCAGTGCCAGCTCTAGTCGTAAGTAATACCACTTACCTAGGACGCCTGTAGTCATTTGTGACTAGCCCACATCTTCATCTTTTAAGGCAGAGGTTGATAAGCCATAGTCAGTGGTGCAATTTGGACCCCTCACGTTTTTGTATGGCCTGTGAGATATGAGCAGTTTTCACATTTTTAAAAAAAGATTTTATTTATTTATTTGACAGAGGGAGATCACAAGTAGGCAGAGAGGTAGGCAGAGATAGAGGGGGGAAGCAGGCTCCCTGCTGAGCAGAGAGCCCGATGTGGGGCTCCATCCCAGGACCCTGGAATCATGACCTGAGCCGAAGGCAGAGGCCTAACCCACTGAGCCACCCAGGTGCCCCAGTTTTCACATTTTTAAATGGCTGAAAACCAATCAAAAGAATAATAATGTTTCATGACGTGTGACAAAGTTATGTAATTTAAATTTTGGTGTTGGGTGCCGGGGTGGCTCAGTCAGCTAAGCAGCTAACTCTTGGTTTTCTCTCAGGTCATGATCTCAGGGTCCCAGGACTGAGCCCCATATCAGGCTCCATGCTCAGTGGGGGGTCTGCTTGAGATTCTCCCTCTCCCTCGTCTTCTGCCCCTCCCCCTGCTCTCTCTCTCTCTCTCTCCCTCAAATAAAAATATAAATCTTTCTAAAAAAACAAAAAACAAAAAACCAACAACACAAATTTCAGTGTCCAAAAATAAAGTCTTATCGAAATACTCCGTGCTCATTCATTTACACATTGCCAGTGGTTTCTTTCACTCTACAGTGCTGCGAGGTATAGTTGTAATAGAGACTATATGGCCAACAAAGCCAAAAATATTTACTATCTGATTTTTTACAGAAAATGTTTGCCAATCCCGGCTCAAGGGCATAAAGGGCTTATCCTAAAAGCTTCTGCATAGGCCTGGCCTGGGCTGTCAGTAAGGAGGGACCCTCTGAACTTGAGCCCCTGGCAGTAAATGAAGACCAGCAAGGCTTCCCTGGAGCTGCAGACAACAACGGAAGGACTGGGTTGTGGAGTATTGCTACAGTGTAGGTTTTGGACACAGTAAGGCAGTGGACAAAGGGAATAGGGACACAAAATTATTTTTAAAAGGCATATAGTCACAATTTCACTAACATTGGATTGTAGATCATTTCAGTCTTTGCTTGTCAATCTTACATATTATCAATTTATTTGATCAAGAGTGAGTTTTAACACCTTCTGAAATGTTCTGTGGTTATTTGTACTTGATTGATTTCTTTTCTTTTTTCTTTTTAACTTTTGCTGTATAAATCTATTCTGCTATGTCATTATATAAGCAGTGAATAATCTTTCCAGTGGGATGTTTATCCTTTGGTTATTTTTGTTTTATCTACTTTGTAGTTCAAAAGTTTTAATTTTTATGTATTAAACTTTGTCAATCATGCAAAAAAAAAAAAAAGGTAAAGTTGTTAACTGGGACTCAGAGAGACCCACCATCCTCTCCCAGCAAACACACTTCATCATCTGGTTCCGGAACTTCCCAACCTGCCTTGCATCTAATGGGACAATGTTATTAAATCCTGAGCAATGACTTATAAGCAAAAGAGCAGGACCTGCTTCCAGGAAGTTTTTTTTTTTCCTTGAAAATACCTAGCAGGTGTTCTTCACCCCACCTCGGTGCTCTACTTTCCCTGTGCCTGGGAGACAGCTGGAGTTCTAGCATCCTTTATGGACCATGAAGATAGGACCACTTCCCAAGGATGGTAGAACAGTGATCTGGAAGTAGGCTGGAACTCCAGCACTTTGAGGAATGGAGTCACCACTGCAGGCCTGAACTGCTTACCTTCAGACATGAGCATAAGGAAGAAAAAACAAACAAACAAAAACCCCTATGTCTGTTGATGTCATTGTTATTTTGGAATTTTATTCGAAGTCAAACTTAATCCAAACCAATGAACTTCTCATGTTCTCTTTCAGTGATCTCTTCTTATGTTCTTCCCTTTCCAGTTGTTCTTGACCATCACCTTAATAGATTTTCCCTGTATCCAAGTATGAAGGAAGCTGTGTGCTGAGGGGACAGCCATTGCACAGGCTTGCAATTTCTGTACTCGTGTCCCTCCATCTGGCAAAGAATGGGGGCAGTACCTTGCTCCAGTTCAGCCCTGAGCTGGGCATATAGAATGAGGTTTTAACTTATGGTGATTTTTTAAAAAATTTCCTAAACTGGCTGTTTTTGCATTATTATCATCATATATCCTGTGATAGTTACCCAAATACTAAAAGGCAAGCATTGCCTTTATAAAACTGAGAACTGGTCAATTTCCCCACTACTTGAAAACTTTTGTTAACCAACATCTTACATTGCCTGGAAAGCAAATATCAATGTCCTTAGTCCAGCCACAAACTCCTTTGCAATGTGGCTGAAGCCAACCTCTTCATTTCATCTCTCACCTCTATCAGAAAAAAAAAAAAAAAAGTGTAGCCATGGCAACATGCCTCCCAAGGTCAGCCTTCCAGGGGCATCTTGTCTGCATGGGATATTGGAGAGGCTGGCCACTAGGGTAGCCATTCTCAAAGTTAAACACCAGAATGAGGGTGGGAGGAGGGCTTCAAGGTTTCATTACCAGCTTCCTTACGCAAGGGCGGGTGGTAGGAGATGCTGACCTGGATTGGGGCCTTGGGTGTTTACTCAGGCAGCTTGGATCAGGCCCATGGGGCCAGGAGGAGAGTAGGGGTGGAGATGGGAGAGGGAGCACTGGAAAATCTGGTCCAGATCTCCCTTGATCTCCTAACACTGCAATTCAGGGACTGAATAGGATTATCTTTTGTGTTGGGCTCAAATTCTTTGCTTTTCTAACCCAGGAACACAGGAATTAAAACAATTTAGGTATCATAGCCTGCCTCTCCATCTAAACTCACTTCCAAACTCAGGGGTCAAATGAATCAGATTTATACTTTATATTTTAGGAGGAAAAAAACACATAGAGAAAGGAGTGTGTGGGCGGCTCAGTCATGAAGCCTCTGCTTTCCGCTCAGGTCATGATCCCAGGGTCCTGCTCAGAGGGAGGCCTGCTTCTCCTTCTCCCCCTCCCCCTGCTTGTGTTCTCTCTCTCACTGTCTCTCTCTCTCTCTGTCAAATAAATAAAGTCGTTAAAAAAAATTGAGATGTAAGATAATAAAGTATTTTTTTAATCTAATACCTCATGAGTCAGTGTTTTATAAAGATAAAATTACTAGGCTTATCAAACTAGATTTACTACTTCAGAGTCACACTTATTGCAATATTACATCTTTTAGGCTGCTTATATGTTCTGTTCTATAAAGTCAGAATGACGACGACATGATTTATAATCATTATGGTTTTCATGGCCACATTTTGGCTACTCTAGAATCACGTTCAATTTCCTCAAACTGATGTTCAAGATCCTCGATCCTATGACTCGTATTTTCTGCTGCACCTAAGCAGTCTCACCGCCCACCCACCACACGTGGCTGTGCCTTCTTCCCTTTGCTTTCATGGCTCTCTGCGCTCTCTCCTGTTCCTCTGCCTTGCCTCCCAAATACCATCCTTTCTTTAGAAGAGAAACTTCCCTGAACTGGAACCCTCGGAGTGTGGACCACAGACTTTCACACTATAGAATCTATCCCCTCTATTTGTTTTCTTTTCTTTCTTTTCCCCCCATCAATTTGTTTTCTGCCATTACAGGCACATAAGCCACATTTTTAAACAAAACTGTAAGGGATCTCAAAATGAGGTCGGTTTTTTTCCCTCTTTCTTTTCTTTTCTTTTCTAATTCTTTTTTCCTTAATTCTTTATTCCACGTCAGGCCAGGAGCAGGCTTTCAATAAATATCTCTGGATCACTGCTAAATTTGCCACTTGTTCAAAGGCAGACATTTGACTTAGAAGCACACCAGGAGCAAATGGGAACCAGAGATAATAAAATGCTGTGAAATGCAATTTCCTGTTTTATGTAACTCCAGACTCAACTATTTCTACCATATCTCCTAGGAAATATAGAATGACTCAAAATTGAAAAAATGTAAGGAAGCCACAGTGAATGTCTGCTAAAGAAACAAAACCAAAGCATCAGTTTTCCTGGCTGTAGGCCCCCACAGATGACAAGTCTCCAAGTAAGGCCGGCCTTTTCAACATGCAGGGCGCCCATGGGCCCAGAGTCTTCCCGTACCTGTGTAGGTGTGGTTTCTCATCCTGTCTGTTCCTCTGGTTTCTGTTAATGTTTAAACCCTCTGCAGGTGACTGGCTGCCTGACTGCTGTCCTAGTCGCCCCGGCAAAAGGCCAGGGACCAGATGGCAGGTCCTACATCAGAAGGGGTGCAGCGCGGCTTGTGGGAGGGCCTCCAGCTCCAGTCCTGCCCTTCCTTGAGCCCCTGGCCTGGCAGAGCTGCGGCAGTGGTGATGTGGGGGAGGACAGGATCCAGACTCCTCTGCCAGTTACCTCTGGTGAGAGTTCGCCTCTAAGAGACTCCAGCAGAACCAAAGGGCCCTGAAAGCAAAGGTCTCCTGCCAGTTGGCAGGGCGGAGGGGGAAGGCTCTGGTGGCAGCAGCAGCTGCAGGAATGTGGGCTCCCTGGCCAGCAGCCCCATCAGTGGTCCAACTGTCTGGCAGCCAGGCACGTGGGGTCCAGCATCCTGATGTCCCGGGCCGTCCCCTTTTTCCCATGCTCCCCCCCACCACCCATAACTTCGCCATCAGATCACTGCACGAAATTCCTCTCTCCACAAAATATTGTGTGCTGATTCCTCGCCTGGATCCTCCTGAAATGGGGGGGCGGGGGGGGGGGGGTTTAAGGTAAACTGTCCAAAACCTCTGGAAGCTGTGGGCAGGACAAAGAGCCCAGGTATGGAATCAGACGGGGCCGCAGAGGGAGGAAATGCAGGGTGGAAGAAGTGTCAAACCAGGAGGACAGCCACCAGCAGGAAGCTTCCTCTCTTGTTTACAGACCAGCAGGTGAGGGCCTGAGGGCCAATGAGGGGCCTGACTTGGTTTCAGGTCAGGCCCAGTGCCCCCTCAGGGCCTCCCTCAGAGAAGAGTTTCAGAAGGAGAAGGGAAGGAAGGAGGGGACCCAGAGGCAGCGAGCGGAAGAGAGAGGCCTGCTAAGCGCAGAAAGTGGTGGCCAGATTACCAAAGACACACTTACCATTTCACCGCATGTCTTACGGCTGGCCTTATAGCAGGGAGTCATAGGAAAATCAAATTTCATGGTGAAGCTTAAGAACACATACGGGATTTGAGGGGGATTTGATACTGCTCTCTAACTAGATAATATCTTCAGGTTAAGATGAACGAGATAAGTTTAAAAAATTCCAAGTTTGTTTGTAGGTTTGGTGTTAACTGAATAAAAGTTCCTCTCTTTCTAAGCATTTCTCAGTCACGAGGCTGGGCTTGCTTCTCACCACTAGCATGCTGGGAAGGTGGGATGCCTCTTCCAAGGATAAGTTACAAAAGGCTGTGCCTTCCATCTTGCTCATGCCCACTCTGTATGGTTTGTCTCATGTGCTGGCTTTGATGATATTAGCCACCACGTGCGAGCTGCCCTATGGAGAGGTCTGCATCGCAGGACGTCCACTAACGGTGGTCACTGGCCATCAGCCCATGGGAAACTGAATCTTGCCAACAGCCTTATTATGGGTGAGCTTGAGGGCAGCCCTTCCCAGCTGAGTCTTGAGATGGCTGCAGATCTGGCTGACACCTTGATTATAGAGGACACCCAGCTAAGGCACACTCAGATTCCTGATGTATACAAACTGAAATAATTGATGTTGTAAGCCTCCGAGTTCGGGGGTAATTTGTTACACAGCATTGATTGCTAACAGAGACGTGCCACTTTGAGTCCAGCCAAAGGTGAGGGCTTCTTTCCCCTTCTGCTCTGCCTGTAGACCCAGAGCATGGGCTCCATTCAGCAAAGATAAATAGAGATAAAAGACCAGTCACCCACCCAGAGACTCCCCGCAAGGAGAAGCATGATCCTTTGAAAAGAGAGGAGCAGAGGAGATCAATAAACTAAGAGGGAGTAGTAGGGGAGGGAGGAGGAAGTAGGGGAGTGGTTCTAAGAGAAAAGATTCTTGAGAGCAGAGAGCTACACTCACACCTGTTAAAGTGAGTGTTCATCAGGCCTGAATCTCAGCCACAAACTCAAGTGTAAGAGAAATACTATAATCCTTTGCTTTTCTTAAATAAACTTATTTCTACCTCAAAGCCTACTTCCTTCTGGGCAGTCATTCCTAGGGCTGTGCCACTTATCCAGGGTAGGACAAAGGTTCTGGGTCATTCTTGGGGTGAGGTTCCTCCCCCACCTCCCCTCTGCCACGAATCAGCTAGCAGGCATCTGTTGTCCTGGTCTATATTATGCCTTCATGTCTGCCTGCTCTGCCAGTCCCTTCCCTGCTTAGAGCCGGAGAGTCTTTGGCAAGCCTGGGGCCCAGGCCCAGGAGTCAGCCTCCCTGGGCACCATGCCATGCTTCCCTCTGAGCTCCTGCCATGCTCTTGGCTCTTCCAAAGTGCAGGACACTGGTCTTCTCTCTTACTGGGAATCCCAGGCCCCTCTTTCCCCAGTTTCCTGTGGGTCGAAGGCAGGTCATTCTCTCTTTCTCACTCCTTCCTTCAAATCCCCCTATTTCTTCTCAATAAACACATGATTTTGGAAATAAAAGCCAGGAAGAGGTGCCTAGAGAGTACTACCACTTCCTGCCCTGCCCCACATCTCTACTGAAGTAAGGAGCAGAGTCCTCTACCTGCTCATGGCGGAAGGGGAACTATAGGACAAAAAATATAGTTTTCCCCAAAAGTTCTCCTGTCAGGGTTGAAAATATGGAGAAGCTAGATCACTTCTGGAGACTTCCTGCCAATTTGCCCATAGGTGAATCCAACTGTGAAGAATCAGGTAAACAAAAATTGAGGAACAGTCTACAAAATGATTGCCTGTGCCTTTCATAAAATGTCACTGTTAGGAGAGAAAAAGACCAAGAACTACTCCAGAATACAGCAGACTCAGAAAGACTCGACACCTAAGTGGGACAGAGATCTTGAACTTGAACCGACCAGGATCAGGAAAAAAATGCTACGGAGGACATTGTTGAGACACTTGTTAACATTTGAGTATCTTCTATATGTTAAATAACACTATTATATTGATACTACATTTCCTTTATTTGTTCATCATATGATGCTTCTGCAAGAAAATATCCTTGTTAAAATACTCCCTGAAGTATTCTAAAGGAAAGATGCAAGATATCTTCAACTGACTCTCGAGGAGTTCAGCAAAAAGGTTCTGTATGTGTAGAAAGCAAAACGAGATCAAATGTTAGCAATTGGTGACTTCTGGCTGAAGGTATATGGGGAAGTGAGATCACTCATAGAGGGGGAGGCAGATCCACGAGCAAGGTGTCAGAACTAGTAGGAGGACCAAACTGGACAAAAGCTACAGTGGCAGCCACTTTGTGGTGCTGAGATGAGAGTCAGAGGAGGTGACAGGGTGCACCTTGGATGCTTCCAGGAAAGAAAAGAATACAGAAGTGGTGTGGAGAGAGGGGTGAGGAGGTGGCAGGAGTTAGATTGAATTAAGGAAAAGTTACAGAGGTAGAATACATCTCAGGACTCTGGAAAAATCACAGGATTCTGCTGAGGGGTGTGTGAGTTCATTGACTTAGTATGTGTCTGGAGTTGGCTTTGGATGGTATGTTTGGGAGGATAAAGAGCAAAATAGTGTCCCAAGTTCTTGACCAATTGACAAGTAGTGGGTGAAGCAATTTCTGTGTATTGAATAAGATTTGAACAAGCAGAGCAAAGGACAAGGGCGGCTTAGAGTGGAAACTGGTTGTGGTCTGGACAGTGTTGGCAGGAGGCCTGTCGAGGTAGCTCAGCTGCATCCCCTCCAGAGGCATCCTCGCCATCAAGATGGAAGATGATAAAAGACATTCTAGCTGCTCTTGGACTTGGGATCACATATTGAAAGCCAATCAGAGGAGGCTGTAATCAGACAAAGCATGGGACATGTACCAAGGCAGGAGGGACCAGGAAGATCCAGGCCAAAGTCACAGGCTTCTCTCACCTTGGATGTGGGCAGGATAAGCAGGTGACAGTCCATGGCTGCCTTCTGACAAAAACCTCTGTGGTGCTGGGGGAGTCACAGGTGTGTAGGGCACTGGTGGGGACAGAGTCTGGGGTCCATGGGCACCACTAGATTCAAACCCTGAAAGAGAGCTGCAGGCTCTCACCCCAGCCCAGCATGCCTGGTCCCCAAGTCTGGTCACTGCGTTAGGCAGACGGAGAGCACTACTGCACGATCTTCATAACGTGAGTCAGGCATGCTGGTGCACTTGACTCCAGAAGGCGAAGACAGGCAGCTTCAGCTCTCCACTAACCATCTCCCCAGTAGGGAGGAGTCAGAGAATCTGGTGGTCTAAACAGCTTAAAATTCAGAGCTTCTCCAGAACCCAAAGAGTGGAGGAAATGTTGAAAACAGTAGCAATAGGGTAGCTCTAAGGTGCCATTAGGTGAGTAATTGACTCAACAAATTTAAATTCCTGTGCCAAAGGCTACAGTAGATGGTTGAGGGACAGAGGAGTAAAGGGGAGAATGAGAGCAAGAATCAGTATGAAAGCACCCCGCGCAACCCTCCCCCCAGCACCTATCGCCCTAGTCCCCATGTCCTGGCCATACCTTCGAAGACACCTCTCTTGCTAAGCACTATTGATTTACCTGTGGCACATGCCTTTTCTTCCTCACCAGGACACTGACCCTGACAGTGGTAAGGCTTACTGGGAGCACACATGACACCAGCCCCCGATGTAGTTAGAGGAAAATATTACCCCAAAACCTCCTACCTGGGACGCTGCAGGCAAATGAACGTATACACTCAGTCTCAGTGAGCACTGGCTTTTCTCAGTAGAACAGGAAAGCCAAAACCTGGCCCCACACCTGTGACGGATGACTTTACTCTCAGTGTCCAGGCACGGCCCACTTGCCACACGCATGGTGTGTGTGTGTGTGTGTGTGTGTGTGTGTGTGTGTGTAGAATGGAATAAATTACATCAAGTGAAGTCTCTGTGTTAGCCACTGTCTGTTCATAAGCCTCACTTGTAATACTATGAAGTAGGTGTTTACAGATGAGGAAACAGGCTTCATACTTGCTGGGAGAATGGAATTGGGCTCCCGGCCCAGACCCAGATGATATGAAACTTGAGCTGTCCCAGTTACTCCATATTCTGAAGTATATAAACTGGGTGTGGACTAGATAAGCTGCATAATAGAATTAGCGGTTTCATGAAGAGATCTCCCCTGTAGGCACTGAAATATAACCTGGAATATACCTCTAGTATGTATGTTCATAGGAAGTTATGAATTGTCCCTTAAAATCCTAAACTTTAACCTCATTCTAATGACAGTACTAACCTGGATGAAGGACTCTTATTTCAAGGATCCAGGACTTTAATTAGCCTTAAAAGTAATCACCCTCAGGCACTTTCAGAATGTACCATAAATTTTTCCATTTCACACACCAGTAGTCATTTTGTCTTTAAAGTTATTTGTTTTTAATGGGTACGAAGACATTTTTCATTTTTTGAAATAGGAGTCCTTAAAGAAAATTTGGGCCAGATGCGTTTTTTTTCTCTCAGAGGTTCTCAGCCAGCTATCAAACAGCTCTTATGAGATACGGGAGAGTGGACACTCTAGAGCCTGATGGAATTAGGTTTGAATCCCAATCTGCCACTTCCTGCTGTGTGTCCTTGAGTAATTATGTAATTTCTTTGTCAGGAAAATAGAAACCCACTGGCTATTTTACCAGAGAAAATTTAAGACCAGGAGTTGGAGGACTGCAAAAGCCAGAAGGCAACGCAGAGTGATCACAGAGTAGAGCTGCGGGGAAACAGATATCCCCCTCGGGCTGGGGGGACCAAGACAGGAAGCTGCAAATCTCAGAATCTAGAAGCTGGGAGGGGGTGGGTCTTGAGGAGCAGGAACCCAGATTTCTGAAGTGAAGGGCCATTGCTGGGAGGATGCTGACCGGGAGAGAGGGCAAAGGAAGGCGTGAGTAACTTCTCCCTCCTCCTGGCACCCCAGGTGGCAAAGCCTGCCAGGGCAAAGGCAGAAATTAACTTTGCAGGGTCCTGGCCCCAGAGTCACGAAGCAGTGGAGAGGGTGGACATGTGAGCTGCACCCCTCTCTAACCTTCAGCTTCTTCCCCTGTGGATTGGAAATGATAAGAGTACTTACCTTGAAAGCTTGTTAGGAGGACAAAGTGAGACGATGACTCTAAGCCACTTGCTCCATTTTGGGTGTCGTCCTGTTAATAAATCACATTACGGTCAAGACATGTGCCAGTGAAATCAGTGTCAAAGAATAACTGGGAGACATTTCTCTTGCATGCAGACTCTTGACTCACATGCGGTAGAGAACTGGTAGTCAGCTGGTAGGGAGGGGAGTGATGGTAGGGGAGAGAAGATGGAGAAAATCTGTCCAAGTCTGGAAGCAGTGATTCTTTCCTGTGTGCCTACTTAGGGTGCACTGATTACCTGGCAGCAAGCAGAGGCCATGCGGGGCTTTCTTCTTTGAGTAGGTTGACCAGGGGTATCAGTGTTTGCATTCTCTAGCATGCCCTGAGAGCTTGGTGGTGAGACACCTGGCAGACTAGTGTGCCAGCATCCTTCAGACCCATCTCACCCCACGATTCCCAGCCTGGGCTGACCTTGGGATTATCCTGGAGCTTTGAGAAACTAACTCTCAGCCCAGTTCCAACCCGAGAGATTCTGATAGAATTGGGGTGGGGGGCAGGGCTGGGTATCCAGACTTCTAGAAACTCCCCAAGTGATTCTGAGGGGCAACCAGGTCTGAGATGCTGCTCTAAACAAACAGATCAATCTGAACGTGTGCTGTCAGAATTAATACATCCATCTTTTTAAAAAAAAATGGTCAGTTTAATAAATAATTGATAATGAGTCCATTTTTCTCAAGAAAAAGGAAGAAAAATTAAAGGAAAAGCTCGCAACACCTCACTAAAGCAGTTCAAAGTAAGAAACAAGTAAATGCTAAATGCCTTTCCCAGATCCATCGCCCTAAAATCCTGGCACTAGGGAGGGACATCAGGAGTTTTAAAAAGCACCCCAGATGATTCTGATGGTCAGCCAGAGTGGGAAATGCTGCAAGTGAAGCACAATTCACTAACTTTTCAAACGTCCCTCTTGATATTAGTATCAGTCTGGGCTTAATTGGCCCTGTTGTTGCCTCCGGGCTTTGTAGGATTCCGTCTTCCCCTGCGTCTGCGCAGCACACCCTTCCTGGGCTGCCCCCCCCCACCCCTCGAATGGACAGCAGAATCCCTGCAACTGTTTGCAGTTACAGGCTCTGCACACTTCACTAAAAAAAAATTTCCCCATAGCTTGAGGTTGAAAGAGTTAGAGCAGATTTCAGCCCCTCGGGGACCCAATGTCTCCCCGACTCTAAGAGCTGAGAGTTAGCAGCGTCTGATAACTACAACAATCAACAGTGCAGTCCTGGAAAATGACCCTGTCTGGGGGAGCCAAGGTGGTAGGGCTGAGGAAGGGAAGGATGAGGTAGGCCTAGCGCTTAGACTCTGAGTCCAATAGGCCAACATCCTGTGTGTGTTTATTCTTCACTGGAGGATGGTCCAAAAAGCAGTGTTTCGTGAACTGAGCAGGTAAACTAAGCCAGGGCTAATCCCAAGGCCAGAAACTGGTGCAGATCCATTAGATGGCCCCAGGGGCCCAGGTGGAGGCCCGTCTATAGTGACCAGATCACCTCTAGGTACATGTCTACATTGGGTGTAGAGCAGAGCAACCCCATACAGGTCTTCCCCACCAGTGGTCACAGAGTGGGCTATGCTGGCCATTTGGAAAGCCAACATCTATGAACACACTTAGCTAAGTGTAGAGCAATTTGGGGATGAAATGTGATTGCTGTGCATTGTCAGAACCCTTCCAACACCCACCTGAGTCACAACAGAGTTGTGTTCTTCTCATCTTATAGAGCAGTGTTGTGGAAAAGCAAAGAGAGAGAAGAAATAAATTAGGAAATATTGTGAACTGTAAGATTCAATTGCATAGGAAAGTAGGTTTATGACTAGGAAAAGGCTGGAGGGATAGATTAAATAATGACATGCTAATAACAGTTATCTTTAAGTGTGAGACTTATGAATAGTTTAAAATTTCCTCTTTGTTAATTTACATTTTCTAAATTTCTACCAAATATATTTAGTTATCAAATTATTTTTTAAAGTATTTTATTTATTTATTTATTTATTTATTTATTTGATAGAGAGAGACACACCAAGAAAGGGAACACAAGCAGAGGGAGAGGGAGAAGCAGGCTTCCCACTGAGCAGGGAGCCTGATGTGGGGCTCAATCCTAGGACCCTGGGATCATGACCTGAGCCAAAGGCAGCTGCTTAACAATTGAGCCACCCATTCACCCCTAGTTATCAAATTAAAGTTCAAAGGTATAAGAACTGTCTCAGTCCTCTTGGGGTGCTGTAACAGAATGCCACAGCCCGGGGGGCTTATAAACAGACATTTATTTCTCACAGTTCTGAAGGTTGGGAAGTCCAAAATCAAAGTGCTAGCAACTTCTGGGTCTGTTGAGAGGCAGCTTCCTGGTTCATAGATGGCTGTCTTCTCATTGTGTCTGCACGTGGTAAAAGGGACAACGGAACTCTCTGGAGTCTGTTTTAGGAGGACGCTTCTTTTATGAGGGCTCGGCCTTCATGATCTCATCAACTCCCACCTCCTAATACCATCATTTTGGGGGACTAAGTTTTGACATATGAATTCAGGGGGGCGAGGTGGTGCAGACATTCAGCCTAGAGCAATGACCTTTCTAAAAAGAAGGGAAAAGCTGTGGAAAACCAAGAGTCTCATGTTGGGTGGGGGCAAAGACTTTGGCAAGTCAAAGTGTCTTTGCACAGACGTAACGTAAACTTGCACAGTTTATCAACGTCAATTTGTTGGTTGACTTGTTTAAATCTACAAGAAAAAAAAATCAAATGAGGAAATATCTGAGTGAACATAAGGAAACCATCCTTGAGTCTTTTCCTTCATTTTCCATGCAGAGTACCTCACTAGTCTCTGTTCATAGTCTTAGGTAAACACCTCTTTGATGTGTTTACCCAATGAAGGAAAGAGAAAAATTTTAAGTGGTAGCCCTACAAAGAAAAGGCTAATAAAACGCAGCATAAGTTAAATATTTGCATCCTGGCAGGAGCTTTCATTTTCTGAAAGAAAAGAAAGTTGAACAGAGCAAAGCTTGTTTGCTGTGACACTCCCCAAATGAATTTTGATCTTCATTCCTCCAAAGAGAAAATTTCCACAGTTTAGTTCTCTCTCCATTACATTTTGAGGGCCTTTGATCTCCTCAAATCCATCCTTTAGGAATAGCCAACTAATTAATCTTCTCCCAGAAGCAGATGCTTTGGAAAAATGATAATTAGGAGGTGAGCAAAAAAAGCTTTCATCTCAAATATTTACTAATGAGTAAGATGTTCATCTTAGCTCAAAGACCTGAGACAGGTCCCAGAAGACCACAGAGCTCAGCCCATCCAACGTCTGATTTCACAAAGCTCATCTTTATTTTTTTTTTTTTCATCTCAATTTGTCATATGGCACCATGTTTTGGTAGGCACTGGATTTTTGAAATGGTCTTTGTTTGGATTCATCATTTACAACCCTTATTGTAACCATCAAGTCAGGCAAAGATCACATCTTCTGCCATACCTAATTAGGTAGCATCTGCTAACCAGTTGGATAGCCATAGGAGGAGCCCCCATACCTCACCCCCTCCAAGGCCCAGAGATGGGATGGGGGGTGGGATGGGGTTGCACTGAGGTAGGGAGCATAGAAATGATGTAAGCCTTATGTATAGGAAGTCCTGTTCCAGCCCGCTGAACGGTTTTCGAAATTATTCTTTAATAGATAACACATGCTCAAAGAATAAAATTAAAAATATACAAAATGGTATACAGTGGTGTTTAGTGTATTTAATGCAGACACATTGCATAGGGCTATGCAGGTAATACACCGTACAACTCTAGGAACCCCATTCTCATGGTTTAAAATTCTTACGTATTTTTATTTTTGAGATAAACTTTTTTCTTATTATATAAATAATTATCTTCTTAGGGGAAATGTGGAAAATACTGAAAAGTCCAAAGCATATAAAAATAAACCATAATCCCAGCCAACTAGTGATAACATTTGCCTACATTTGTTCCACTCATTGTAGTTCCTTTCAGTTCTTTTAAAAACACATATATTTGCTAAGTGCATTAAATAACACAATTGCATTAACTAATTGCATTTATCCTCCCATCTGCTAACCCCTTCAGCCTCCTCTAAAAGCTCAGCGGTAGTCAGGGCCCAAAGAAGTCTTTGTTTCACATACATAAAACAACGTTTGCACTGGGGACGTCTGTGTAGTGAATCCAACCTTTCCACTGTCATATCCTATTACGGCATCTCAGCTAACATTCCTATCAGCCAGGGGAGGCCCACGGATGGAGGTGGGGCTTTGGGTCTGATCAGCAAACCTCAGGACTTTCTGGAAACTTTAAGCAATGTCTAGACAAAACTTATTCCCTTAGCCTTATAGGGTTTTAAAAGAGAGTGGTTACCAAATAACACAGGTCTAAAAAGAGTTTTTATCTATTCATATTGAGGGGAAAAAAAAAAAAGACAATGCCATATTTTCAAAGAGTTAAAATTTATTCACTATAAAAGGATTATCTTTCATAATGTCCTACTTTATGGTGTTAAAATAGATTTTTCTTTTAGGAAACTGAAAAGACCGTTTTCTTAAAAATAGCAAAAAAAAAAAAAAAAGTTGGCAACCCTTTATCAATGCCCTAAATTATTTTTGAAATTTTAATGACCTGTGAAATCCAGAAGTCTCAGAATTATTGAACTCAATAGGAACCTCTTATAGGATGGAGCCATCCCAGAGAAGGCTCTATCACACATTCGTTGGCCTGGCTCACCCAAGGTGCTCAAAATATATTTGTTAAGCCTCTGGCCACCAAGCTGGGGGGTGGGGAGGGTGTGGGGTAGGATTGCAGGGGCCCTGGAAGCCCTGATTGGGCTGAGACTCCCTGGAACACTAGGTCTCAGAAGAGTATTTGCATTGGCTATGCTGCCATGATGGCTTACCCCAGAGGAGAGATTTTGAGTTTTGTTATCTCTGGATACTCATGAGGATATTATAAATATCAGTGTTCTCATTTTATGAAAGAGGAGATGAGAACTTTCTGAGATTAAATTGCCTAAAACCACATACCTGGGTGAACTGCAGGATCTAGAATAGAACACAGGCTGGTCGGATGCTGGAGACCAGACATCTCCTAACAGACCACATCCAGATCACAGACCACCAGCTGAGGACCTCTGACCTGGGCAGTTTGGAAACTTCTTTATCTACCTCTCTCTTCCCAGAAAAATAAGGGAAATGTCATAGGAGAGGGGAAAAAGTTGCCTTCTTAGTTCTCAGTACACTTTGGTTGATGACTCTGAGCCCTTAGACCAGAGTCATAATGGTTCCATTTACAAATCAAATTGAAGAAAAATCATAAAGAGTAATCCAATTCTGCATAGAAGTAACAGATGAATTATCTCTACTCACCCTAAGGTTCTCTTTCTGCATTTCCCCCCTCTCTAAATGTACTGGCTTGCACCCTAACCCGCCTCAGTTTGATTTAACAGAATCCCTTAAGGCTGAGTAATGAATATTTATTCACAATTGTACACGCAAAGCACACAGTTAGATCCAGGCTTTTTGAACTTTAAGGTGCAAACAAATCTCCTGTGAATCTGGTGAAAGTGGAGTCTGAGACAGGAGGTCTGGGGTAGGGCCTGACAGTCTGCATTTTCTAACAAGTTCGCTGATGCTGCTGGTTCTTGGTTGACCTACTGAGTTGTGAGTTCAGGTAAATACTGTGTTAATTTTTCTGAGCGAGGTCCCACAACAAAATCTTCCTTCAGGGAAGACTGCTTTTCTGGCACTTCACCACACCATGAGCCCCATCCTGGGCTCTGTGAAATGAGAGGCACTGTGCTCTCAGAAAGGAGGTTGGAGCCTCAGTAAACAATTGTGCAATATCTCTTTTTATTTTATGAAAGGAGAACTTCCTGGTTTTTGAAGTTACAGGAAAGTCTTGGGAAGGAAAACTGCCTTAGGATAGAAGCAATGCTCCCATCCGCTGCCCCCCCCCCCAAGTTTTAGTCCTCAGGATATTTCTATCAGTTACATAATTAAGTGCCTACTGTATGCAAAATAAACACCATGCCTTCTTTCCTTTCTTCCTTCTTTCCCAACTACCCATCCACCCATCTATCTCTAGGAAATTTGGAATTGTCTAGAAATATAGCCACGCTGGGAAGTGAACATTAACCTATGTAACTTGCATGGAGCTATAATTTTTAGAGAATTAGAATTTTTTAAAAAGATTTATTAATTTACTTGAGAGAGGAGAGCAGGAGCAGGAGGGGCAGAGGGAGAGGGAGAGAGAATTTCAAGCGAATCTCCACTGAGCAGGAGCTTGAAGCTGGGCTGCATCTCACAACCGCGAGATCATGATCTGGGCTGAAATCAAGAGTCCAATGTTTAACCAACTGAGCCACCCAGGTGCCCTGAGAATTAGAATTTAACAAAACACACTTAAGAGCTTTTCTCAAAGTATGTCCCATGGAACACAGCTTTCATAGGATGGGCTAGTTAAACCAACCAACCAGAGGAAGAAGTTCTGCACTCTTATTTAGTTGGGGTGAAAGGTCCTAAATGTTGTACTTGGAATCTCCCTCTTACAGATTTGAAATGCCCATTAGTACTTTAAAATGTCTGAGAAGTACTTCAGTAATGAGACATTTACATTTTGTTTAAACTTCCAATAGGGTCTCCAGAATTGGTCTGCTGAATGTTTTTTATTATTTTCTTACTGGTCAATTATGAGTACTGAAATGAACTGAGTAAGTATTTAGAAACTTTAGAAAAATTTGACAGAATAATGTAATGTTTGTTGACCCTAATAATAAAAGAACTGAGTATCTTTTTGTGTGCCTTTCTATTTCATTTATTTGGTAATTTGTTTTTCTTGTATTTTACCAAAAAAAAAAAAAAAAAGTCTGAGACAAATTGGAAATGAAAGAAAAATTGGTCCTTCATCACAGAGTTTGAGAAGCTTACATCAATTCCTCCAGCCCTATTTGGCCCAAGAAACCCTAGTATAGGCCATTTTGTTAATAACTTGAAGAATTATTTTTCACACTGTATTTTGAGAAATGTTGGGCAAACTTTAGCCAGACATAATTCATTTTTGTTTAATAATTTCAAAAGATCTTCAGGATTTCAAGAGTCTCAAATTCCTAATCCAGAGCAACAATTTTTACTGTGCCATATACAACTGAGTTGTAATCTCAAATCCTAGACATATATACCACACAGCCGACCAGGATGAGTGTTTGCCGGGTGAAGAGTCAGCCTCTGGGCAGACTAAGGTTGGAGAGTCTCTGACAGCCTGAGCAAAGGGGGAAATAGAAAAAAAAAAAAAGAAAAGAAAGAAAGAAAGGAGAAGTAAGTACTCTGTGCCAATTAAAATTTCATGTTTAGTCAAATCAAGTGCTCATATTTTAAAGAAATTTAAGACTGTAATATAAGTTATGAAAAATTTATTTCATTTGATCCTTTCTTCAAATCTGGGTTCAAAGGATTTTCTTTTTAAAAACTGCCCTTACTTCCCTCCCATTACTTAACTTCAGTGCTAATTTCATGTCTTCATTATTAATTCAAATTTGCAAAGTTAAAAGAAACTGGTTTCTCTGTTGATCCCGAGAAGGAAGAGGAATGGCTTTGTTTTAAAACAGACCCCAATGACTGCTTTTTAAACGCCTCTGTCAGTGTGCTGGTCCTAGGTGGGTCTTCAGCTCCAGCAGGTCCCCTGCTGCTTCCAGCTCTGTGTTCCAAGAACTTCATTTTCCAAACAGGCCCATCGGGGGTGGTGGGCTTTCCGAAGGTCTCTGCCGGAGGGGAGGCAGGGAGGCCAGAGAGCGAGAGGAGCCCCTCAATCCCCGCTCCACGTTTCTGGGACCTGGCTTCCGCGCCAGCGCCGGGATCCAAGCAGGGACCCTGAGACTCCTGCTCAGGCCGCCTCACGCCTCCTGCAGGCTTTTAGTCCTTGCGCAGAGCTTTTTCGGACTTGGCAGTTCCGTTGTTCCCGGGCTGGGAATAGGCTGGCAGGCCCCATGCTCGCGCCAGGGCAGCTGCCCCGCTTGCAGGCAGCAGAGTGGGGGAGGGGGCGCTGGTAATCCTTCCTCCCGCTTGGATTCCCCTGCGCTCTGAGAGATCGCATTCCCTCAAGTTCCTAACACTTGCCTTATGCCATCTTCCCCTTTCCTTCCTTGTTCAGCACTTTCCATCCTTTAGCAACCAGCTGCCCTTATTAAACCCTTTCTGAAATATCTAGAAGGTACTCATCCGAAAACCATTACTAAGGACAACTGATATTGACACCCTATTTAAATATGGATATATATGCATATGTATAACCATTACACAATACAATGCATTATATACACACGGATTGTATGTTTTATTATGCAATAGACTGTCCTTGAAAATGTATTTTAAAATCCCTCTACCAAAACTGCAGTTGAGTATAAACTAATGAAATAACAGACAAAATAAAAATAGCTAATGATGAATGGGAGTGAAAATCCGAATTTTGTAAAATGTATTATAAGAGATAGTGATTTTTTAAATGTATTACTTAATGTCTTTTCCTGTCGTTTCACTTCTGAGTGGGTTGGATAAGTGTTTCCCGGTCTTTATGTAGGAAAAAAAAAAGGCACTCTGTGTTTGTGTAAGTCTGGCATTGAGAGCATATGAAATTACTCCTTTCCAAGATTCACAATGTGTATTAGTGCCTTAATCTGTTTGGGCTGCTATAATAAAATATCGCAGACTGGGTAGCTTATAACCAGCAGAAATTCACTTCTCACAGCTCTGGAGGCTGGAAGTCCAATAGGAAGGTGCCAGCAGGGCTGCATTCTGGCTGAGGCTCCCTGCTGGGTCACAGACTGCCAATTTCTCAATGTGTCCCTACTTGGCAGAAGGAGCTGGGGAGCTCTGTGGGGCCTCTTTTGTAAGAATGCTAATCCCATTCATGACAGCTGCACTCTCGTGATCCAATCACTGCCTAAAGACCCCACCTCCTAACATTATCACTTTGGGCATTAAGATTCCAGCATGGCAATTTGGGGAAGATACAGACATTCAGACCATAGCAATTCCTGCATAAATGGCTCTGAGACATTCTGCATTAAGAACCTCCGCTTAATTTTGCTTAAATAAAGTTTTCCAAAGTTTAATTGACTATGGAATTTTTTTTCTATTTATCAATAGCAAACTACTATTTTGCAAGTGTTATGTTCTTTAGGGGCGCCTGGGTGGCTCAGTCGTTTAAGTGTCCAACTCCTGATTTCAGCTGGAGTTATGATCTCGGAGTCGTGAGATCAAGCTCTGCATCTGGCTCTTAGCTCAGCATGGAGTCTGCTCCTCTCTCACTTGCTCTCTCTCTCTCTCAAATAAATAAGCACAGTCTTTAAAAAATGAATTATTTTCTTTAATAATTCTTCTACTGCTTCAAACATACAACATGCACACATCATGCAGTTTTTAAAAACTGAGATATAATTGACATATGACACTGTATGAGTTAAAGGTGTACAACATCAGGATTTGATAAATACATATATTACAAAATGATTAGCATACTAAGCTTAGTTAATACCTCCATCACCACATATAATTACCTTTTTTCTCTTTTTGTGGTAAGAACATTTAAGATTTACTCTCTTAACAACTTTCAAGTCTATAATATGGTATTGTTAAATATAATCACCATACTGTACAATAAGTTCCCCAGAACTTACTCACCTTTAAAAGTTTCTACCCTTTGACCAATACTTCCCCACATCCTCACCTGCCAGTCCTTGGCAACCATCATTCTATTCTCTATTTCTATGATTTTCATTTTTTTTAGACTTCATGTGCAAGTGAGATCATATTTGCCTTTCACTGTCGGACTTATTTCTCTTAGCATGTCTTTAAGGTTCGTTTGCGTTGTTGTGAATGGCAGGATTTCCTTCTTTCTCATGGTTGTTTCTGTGTATGTATATATACTGCATTTTCTTTATCCATTCATCCACTGATGGACACTTGGTTTCCATGTCTTGGCTATTGTGAATAGTGTTTCAGTGAACACGGGAGTACAGATATCCCTTTGAGATAGTGATTTCATTTCCTTTGGTAGATACCCAGAAGTGACACAGCTGGGTCATAGGGTAGCTCTATTTTTAGTTTTTTTGAGGAACCCTCTCTCTTGTTTTCCATAGTGGCCGCCCTCATTTACATTCCCATCAATCGTGCACAGTTTTCCCTTTGCTCCACATCCCCACCAACACAAGTTACTGTCTTGTCTTTTTGATAATGGTCCTTCTAAGAGGTGTGAGGTGGTTTCATTGTGGTTTTGAGATGCTTAGGGAATAAAATTATGACCATTACCACTATTTCTGCTTCTGTATCTTCGCTTGCTAACCCATGAGGAGATGGAAAAATACCAGCAGACTTTCTATAGGCACTCTGTAACCACACAACCCCCGCCCAGAATTGAACCTGGCAGAGTGGCCATTCCCGGACCCCCACCCGGCTCTGGGCCGAGAGATAACAGCCATCTGTTATCTGCTCCCGGACCCCGCACCCAGAGCTGGGTGCAAGAGATAATAACCATCTGGCACCCCGCAGCTTGACAGGGAGACCCCAGCCAATCGTGAGGTGACACATACCCTAGCAGTGCCAACCAAGAATTTTGAAGAATGACAGCCTTTTGACCTAACCAATAATCTGTTCCCAGCCTTTTCCCGCTCTGTAGCGCGCCAGTCATATTATAGAGTTGCTTTATGATTTTCCCACCATATGTGGCGATTTGTTACAAGATACTATGATGTATGCTAAGTCCCTGCCTCCCCAAAAATAGTGTATAAAAGGTGCTGTGGTCCTGAGCTCGGGACCTCTTAGTGTCACCAGCAACGAGTGCGTGGAGGTCCAGGTTCGAACTCATAATAAACGACCCTTGCTGTTTGGCTTTGACTCTGGACTCTGGTGGTCGTCTTTAGGGGGTCTCGGAATTTGGACATAACAGTTTTGATTTGTTTTTCTCTAATGATGAGTGATATCGAATATCTACCTACTGGCCATTTGGATGTCTTCTTTGGAAAATCATCTATTCAGGTCTTCTCACCATTTTTTGATCAGATTATTGTTTTGTTGTTGTTGTTGCTGAGTCAGATGAGCTTCTTGTATATCAGGTAGATGGTTTGCCAATATTTTTTTCCACTCTGTAGGAATGAGATGCCTTCTCATTTTGTTGATTGCTTCTTTTCCTATGCAGAAGCTTTTCAGTTTGATGGAGCCCCCTGTGCCAATTTTTGCTTCTGCTGCTTGTGCCCTGGTGTCCTATTTAAAAATAAAATCATGGTCAAGAAGATCCAAGTCAAGGAGACTCACCCCTACACTTTCCTCTTTTAAGATAGTTTCTTAAATTTAAGGCTTTAACCAATTTTGAGTTCATTTTTGTGAGTAGTGTAAGGTAGAGGTCCAGTTTCATTCTTTTCCAGGTGATCATCCAGTTTTCCCGACACCATTTATTGAAGAGACTATCCTTTCTCTAAGGAGTATTCTTGGCTCCCTGGTCAAATAGTAGTTGGCTGTATATGTGCACGCACGTGCACACATACACAAACACAAATACTTCATCACTATCTCTGAGAAGCCATTGTTGGTTCTTCGGGTCAAAGGAAATGTTAGGTAAAGAGATAAATATTTCATCACATGTTATGCTTATCTCCTTCTACATTTCGCTCCATAGCATATTTGACTTTTTTTGTATTTTAATTATAAACATTTTCTTGTTCAATATGAATTGCATAAATAGCAAATGTATGGTTTCCTTTAGCCAGTCGCTGCAACATAGTATGATGGATGGTATTTAGCCCGGAAACTGCTTTCTTCCCAAAATGTCCTGGGAGTTAGTCACACAGAAAGATGTAGGCGTAAAGAATTCTTTGGTGGTTTCCACATTTGTGTTTAAATGCAACACTCCTCTTAATACGATAAATAAAAATAACCAAAGTCCTCCAGGAAATAAGTGAAAAGCACAGCTTAATGTTTTTGTGCTTGAAGCTGCAGGGTAATAATTGAAGTAGTACAATATCCTGTTTGCCAAATGGCCTCCCGCTCCTGAGTAAGGAGTAAACCCGAGGCGGTTCCATTCAGATTGCAGGAACCCCGTCCTGTTTAGAGTTCAAGGTGCAGAACCTCACCCTCATCACAGGAGAGACTGCTTTCTTTTTCTTTTGATGTTAAAGTAAATCAGCTGTTAGAAAGAAGATTTTTAAATATTTGTTCATATACGAACAAGATTCACTACAGCCTGCAGCTCCAGAGAGGTAAACACTACTCGGAATTTAAGTCTGGATGATTCCTAATAGGAGCCACAATTTGAATTTGGCTGAAAATTCTCAATCTGATTTTCCAGGACAGGCTGATGACGGCTGCTGGCCAGCACTAAGGCCTGGCCTGGCAGAGCCTGCTTCTCTCCCCTCCTGTCTCCCTCCTTTTGCTGGAGCCTCTGAAATGCCCACCAGCTAACAGCTGCTAGAGGCAGGATGGAGAGGCCTGGCAGGGACAGGTGGCCCCACCTGTGTCTCAGCGGTGCCGGCTCCAACAACTGGTCAGCAGCCTGGGACCTGGGGCAGAAAGACAGAAACGGGGATAGGGGCAGGGAGGGGCCAGTGCTGGAGTGGGAGTTAGAGGCTGGGAGTGTGAGCAAAGCCTGCTGGGTGGCCTTAGTGTGAGGGGTTTGGCTCCTCTGAGGGGTTTGCTAGCATCAGTTAGCACTAGGGAATCAACAACCATTCTTTTTAAAAACTCTGGCCACTGAGGGAGTTTTCTTAAATCCCCAGCAGAGTTTGAAACCTGATGACCTTTACTGACTCCACTGAGGGGCAAAGACAGACCACACACACACACACACACACACACACACGACCCAGGCTGTGGGGGGGGGGGCGAGTTCCCTCAGAGTGCTCCCTTCAGAGTGCCCAACAACCCCAGCAGCTCTGGCTTCAGATGAGCCACTGCCAGAGAGCCAGGGGCTGCCCAGGGAAGGGACAGTCTGAGCAGACTCCGGCTCTTCAGGGTCCCAGCTAGTGAACCCCAACATTGGCACCTGCCCTTCATGGAGAATTCTCACATCTCTTCCTTTCAGGCGAGGCCCTGGAGGGCAGGGCGAACGTGTACGGCCTCCCTGTGATCACCTTTATGCAACCCGCCACTGCCCAGCCCAACTCTGGTGTGCTGGGACTTCAGGGACATGTGAGTCCTCTTTAAAGGTTGCCCTGGGCTCCTGCACACGTCTGGACACCTGCACAGAGAGCCCGCAAGGCCTGCGAGGTTTCACCCATGCCCTTAGTCAGACTCAGGGACGAGGTTCCCTTGCCACACCTAGGTACAGACTCTGAGGGACAACTTACCCTCCAGAGCTCCCCTGTAGTATCAGGTCAAAGCTACCTACTATAGGATTTTGTCTGAGGTCACTCCAGTAAGGGATGAAAAATAATTTCCCCTCTAGCCTTCTAGATTCTTGGCTAGGACCCCTGTAATAAAAGGCAGATTAATAAGAGAACAATTTTAATTACATAAACACATGTATGTTTATGGGAGTCCCACAAAGAGAGGAGATTCAAAGAACTGACCAGAGTAGAACACTTTTATACCTTGTAGGTGGTGAAACAATACATGTGTGAACAATTGACAAGACAAAGGGGTTTGGGCTCAGGGTAGTACCAGGGTGAAGAAGGAACATAGCCTTCTCGTTCCTAAATTCCCTGTCTCCCTTCCTCTTGGCACAGGGAGGGTGCCTTTCACATGGGAGATTTATCTCCTGCCTTCAGGGAGGAAGGGCAAGGGTAAAGCCACTTTCCTGCTCCCGCCAGTTTCTCAAACATCTGCTTAAGATGGGTAATATGCCGAGGTGTTTTGGGGGCACATGTTCTGAACTCCATCACGCTTTTCCCTCCCGGCTTTCTTCCCCATCTCCGACCCAGTTTCCCAGGGAAGCACTTGGTTAATAATTCATTTGCATCTCTCTCTCCCCTTGGTGTCTGCTTCTGGGGAAACCAACTTAAAAACAGGCAGTGTGTAAAATCCAGGTGTTCCTGAGAGGCACAGTGCCTTGAGGAGTAAGGGTTTAAGACCTAAAGGGGCTGGTTCTGATGATTCAGTAAGAGGAGACCCAATGAAGAGCTGCCCTTGGCAAAACTGAGCTTAAGACAGGTGAGTTTCAGCTTTCTTTCACTCTCCCCAGGGAAGTCTTGTTAGATGGGGCAGGAATCCAGAAATAGCCAAAGGTTCTCCCAGGTTGTGGACTGGAGGCCAAAAGGAGACCTTTGCCCAGGGCTGCCTCTGCCCAGACCTGTTAAACACCCCTGGGGGTTGAAGGGTCCTGGCTCAGTCAATGATCTGGGGATTGCTAGGCTGGCCAGCCAGGCTTCTAGGCTAGGATTTCAAAGCAAAATTTGCCACCTACCTTTCTGGCAACTTTTTATCACTCTAGGAGAATGCAGATTAGGAGAAGTTCGAGGCTGTGGTGTTGTACTGATTTTAGCGATGTTTTCCGCTCTCTGAAAAGCATAGCCCATATCGGTAAGGAAAAAAATCCTTTCAAATGGTCTTTTCCTCTAGGCACACAGGTATTTTGTTCTTAACTGTATATATTGCTCTATTACATATCTTAAAGAGTTATGTGTAGGGGCGCCTGGGTGGCTCAATGGGTTAAAGCCTCTGCCTTCGGCTCAGGTCATGATCTCAGGGTTCTGGGATCGAGTCCTACATGGGGCTCTCTGCTCAGCGGGGAGCCTGCTCCCCCCCCCCCCCGTCTCTGCCACTTCTGATCTGTCAAATGAGTAAATAAAATCTTTAAAAAAAAAAGTTACATGTAAACAGGTTTTATTTACTGAATATGAAGAGGAACTGTTTGACTGAGCTGGGCAGGAAATGTAAACAATGTGTACCTTCAGCCACGGGTGAGAAAGTATGGTAGAAATGGAAAAGTCTAAATAAATGGGATCAATTCACATTTATGTTAAATAGTCTGGGACCAATGCACCGAGAACTTGGCACTAATTTAACTTAAGTACTTAGGGCTGAAAATATAGGGTTTTGTTTTTAAAATGGGGGGAAATCTAGTCTCATTTTATCTTCAAGTCCCAGATGTATACGATTACTCATGCTTTTTTGCTTAATGTGAGGTTGGGAAAAGGTATGGGTATTAATGACACATGAAATCCTTTTAAAAACTATATTTTAGAATTGTTGTTGTGAAGTATATAACACATGCCAAGAATACGATGTATGTGTTCAGTGTGAAGAATCCAGGACCCCTATGCTGTGTACACTACTTACACTGCCTTCCACAGCAGCAATTAAAGGTAACACTAACTAACACTTGGGGAGACTGTGAATCCTCCGACCCCCACTGCATCCTTTAAGACATAGTAGGCATCCTAAAATTTGTATCAATCATTCCTATTTATGGCTTTCCATATAGGTATGGGGACTTCACTAATAGATTGTTAAACTTTGCATTTTGTAGACCTTTTTTATAAATGGAATCACAGGGCATGTGATTTTCTGTTACCAGCTTTTTTCTTTCTTGCCACGTTGCTTTTGAGATAGCTGTAGTTCATTTGTTTTCATTGTACTGCATCATTCTATTGTGATTATATCATCAGTTTTGTTTTTTTTTAAAAGATTTTATTTATTTATTTGACAGACAGAGATCACAAGTAGGCAGAGCGGCAGGCAGAGAGAGAGAGAGGGAAGCAGGCTCCCTGCTGAGCAGAGAGCCCGATTCGGGACTCGATCCCAGGACCCTGAGATCATGACCTGAGCCGAAGGCAGCGGCTTAAGCCACTGAGCCACCCAGGCGCCCTATATCATCAGTTTTAATTAATTCTACTCTTAAAACATTTTTTTTTTTTTTTAGAATTTATTTATTTATTTGACAGAGAGAGATCACAAGTAGGCAGAGAGGCAGGCAGAGAGAGAGAGGAGGAAGCAGGCTCCCCGCTGAGCAGAGAGCCCGATGCGGGACTCGATCCCAGGACCCTGGGATCATGACCTGAGCCGAAGGCAGTGGCTTAACCCACTGAGCCACCCAGGCGCCCTATATCATCAGTTTTAATTAATTCTACTCTTGACAGGATTTAGGTTGTTTACAATTCGGTGAAATCACAAAATTGGCTCTTACCAATTTTCCTGATACACATTTTTGGGCTCCTGTAGGGTATACCTACGAGTAGAAATACTGGGTCCTAGGTATGTGTGTCTTTCACTTTATAGACAATGTGTGGGTTCCAGTCAGCTAATCATGAGTCAAACGGACAGTGTGAGCCTCAGGCCTGTGGCACTATCTCTTACCTTCTGCCTCCAACTCTTGCTTCGGAAATGCAGGAGAGGTAGCACCTTCTGGGGCAAGCATCTGTCTGACTAATGGTGGTTGAAGCCTCCCCCTTTCTCTTCACAGGGCATAAATTGGGCATAATCAAGAGATACATTTCATACAGCTTCTCC
Source organism: Mustela putorius furo (assembly GCF_011764305.1). Classification (NCBI taxonomy): domain Eukaryota; kingdom Metazoa; phylum Chordata; class Mammalia; order Carnivora; family Mustelidae; genus Mustela; species Mustela putorius. Next base: position 6,177,054 of record NW_025422045.1, on the reverse strand, counting down.
AGTGAGGACCAGGAGCACCTCTAGTAGCAGCACAAAATGTATCATCTGGCTCTTACTCCTTTCCTGCTTCCATTTCCTCCTCCCCCTGTTCCCCTCCCCACCCCCTCACGCTCTCCAACTGAATGCTCTGTTTAAGCAGACTGTGCTTTCTGGGAAACACAGGCTAAGATACTTTTATTCTATTATAAACTTCTACAGCTATTAATTTTCTTCTGGGTACCCTCATTAGTTGTATCTGAAGATTTTTTTTTTTCTTTGAGAGAGAGAGAAAGAAAAGAGAGCATGTGGGCACGTAGGGGGAGGAGCAGAGAGGGACGGACAGAGAGTCTAAGCCGACTCTGCTGCTGAGCACAGGGCACCTTCTGACCCTGAGATTTGATCCTGAGATCTGACGTGAGGAGAAACCAAGAGTTGGGCATTTAACATGCTGAGCCACCCAGGAGCCTCCTAACACATTTTGATATACAGTCTTTTTTAGAAGAACAAGGGAATTTTAAGACTTTCCCAGTTTTCACTATCATTTTGTCATTGACCTATGAATTATTTATAAACATGTCCTTATATTTTCGATTGTAGAAATTTTAAGTCATCTTTTTTTTTATTAATCTCTATCTTAGGCACATTGAGTTTAGAGGATGTGTTCTGCTAGATACCGATTCTTTGAAACTTATCGAGAAGTGCTTTATGGCTTACTACAGGAATAATTTTGGTAAGTGTTTCATTTGTACTTAAAAAAAGAAGCGCCATTTCTTCAGTTTTGTTGTTACAGTTTTCTATATTATTTTTCCCTCCAAATCTTCTGTACACTTGCTGATTGCTTTTCTGTATGTCTAATCTGTCAATTACAGAAAGAAGGATGTTAATATCTCCTACTATGACTGCAAGTTTGTCATTTTCTCTTGGGGAGCCAATTTTTGCTATATGTATTTTTACTTTGTATAGTCAGGAAAGGTTAATCAGGCCTAAAGAATATAGTGGAGGTCAAGAAAATGATTGCTTCAGCATTTCAAATTCTCCTAGACTGTGTGAAAAAGACAGAAATGGGTAAGCCTTGGCTGAGCTAGTTCTTTTTAAAGGAAGTAGTGTGTGAACAGGTAAGGAAAACCTCATTTGTCTGTCATAAGTTGTTCCATATGAATATCTGGCTTTCCATGGAACTGAATTTCAGGCCAATTAAACATTTAAACCTTTGTAAAAATTAACTGTTTTCCCTCCCCATCCTTTTATCTTGAAAAATCTCCAATCTATGTAAACTTAAAAACAGCATAATGAAAGCACATAAAGCACACACATCCTTCTTCTAAATTCACCAGTTGTTAATGTTTTGTCATATCTCCTCACCCTATATTTGTTCTTTGACTTGAGCCATTAGAAATTAAATCATAGACCTCTTAACTCTTTACCTCTATCATGTATCTCCCAAGAACAAAGATATTCTCCTAAAGAACCACAATACCACTATGACATCTAAAATTTTAATATAATCAATAATATAATCAATAGAATCATCTAATATATAGTCATATTCACATTTCTCAAATTAAACCCCAAAATGACATCTGTACTTAGTTTTTATTTTGAAAGCCTGAGTAATCAGTTAAACTCGCCACTGCATTTTGTTGTCCTATTTCTTTGGTCTCTTCTGATTCAAACAACTCCCTTCTCCAACCCTGTTTTTGGTCTTTCAAGACATCAACATTTTAAGGGTCTTATAGAATGCCCCATTGATTGGATTTGTCAGAATGTTTCCCCATGCTAGATATAGGTATTTTTAGGAAGAATACAGAGTTGATATTTCCCATACTTGACATCAGGAAGCACATGATGTCTTTTTCTGCCATTACTGGAGATGCTAATTCTTTGACTCGGCTTATTAAGGTCAATTTACACGCAATGTAGACTTTTCAGTGTATATAGTTCCATGAGCTCTGGATAAACCTCTACAGTTACATACCACCATTTCAATCTAGATAGAATATTTCCATCATCCTCCAAAGTTGCCTTATGCCTTTTTGTTCTCCATCTCTTTCCCCATCCCCAAATCCTGGCAGCCACAGATCTTATTTCTGTCACTATAGTTTTGCCTTTTCATGAATGTAAAATGAATGGCATCAGACACTATAAAGACTTTTGTGTTTGGCCTCATCCATTTAGTGTAATGCTTTTGGGATTTATCCCTGTGTTTGCATGTATCAATAGTTCATTTCTTTTAATTGTTGATTAGCATTTCATTGTACGAATATAACAAAAGTTGTTGTTATTCCTTAACCATTTGATAGACATTGGGCTATTTCTAGATCTTAGCTATTATGAATAAAGCTGTTGCAAGCATTCACGTGGATTTGTTTATAATTCTCTCCAGTAAATACCCAGAAATGGGACTGCTGGATTATATGGTTAAGTCTATGATTAACTTTATGTGAATCACTCAAGCTGTTTTCCAAAGTGACTGTACCATTTTGAATCTGTGTCAGCAATGTTTAAAAATTCTGTTGCATGACATCCTGGGTAACACTTGATATTGTCAGTCTTTTTCATTTTGGCTATTCTGGTAGATGTGTAGTAGAATCTCATGATAGGGTGACACTAAGTGTAATTATGTGGTAAGACAGTGCCCGTCACATCTGCGCATTGTAAATATTCTTTTGTTTCTCTGTCATTAATGTGCAATTTTAGGTGATATGTTGAGATCTTGCATGTAGTTTCTTTCCTTTGATGGTTTTGGTGTCTGTTGATGAAGTTTTCCTGAATCAGTTTTTATGATGGTGATTGCAAAATAGTGACTTAAGAAAAATTTTATCATTTTTCTACATTAGTTGATTCTCTTTGGAAGAGTTTCTCCCCTTTTCCTCCTACCCCTTTGGTTTCGGTATCTATACACATCGATTTTTTGTTATAGAGTCCATTATAATCCATTACTGACACTATTTTGACATCCAAATTATCATGGATTTGACCATGGGAACCTCTCCAAGCTGACTCCTGTGTCCTTTTGCCATATCTCCATTGGTCTGTGAGCACGTCCTTCCTTTGAAGAACAGTAAGATTTCCAGACTCACCTTATACTTTCTTGAAACTAGCCATTTCTCTAAGGAGCCCTGGTTTCTTTTAGTGAGGAATGTTATTTTTAAAAACAAATTTTGGATATACTAGTCATTGTTTCTAAGCCTGTTCAGTGGGCAGACTTGGAATATATACTATATTTAAAAAAATAAGGGCACTTGGGTGGCTCAGTCAGTTAAGTGTTGGGCTCCAATTTCAGCTCAGGTAGTGATCTCAGGGTCCTGAGATGAAGCCCCATGTCGGGCTCTAGGCTCAGCTCAGAGTCTGCTTGGGATTTTTTTTCTCTTTCTCTCTCCCTCTGCCCTTCCCCCCTCTGCATTATTTTTCTCTCAAACAAATAAATAAAATCTTTAATAATAATAATAATATTGAGTGTATATTGGTAACTCCAATTCAAATCCAATACATTAGGGGTCTTTTTCACATTCTTACATTTCTAATTCTCCTACAGTGAGAATCTTGGTTCCCCCATATATCAATATATTTACTTATTTTTCTACACAAAATAGTTTTAAGATTCTCACACTGGTTGTTTTACTAACAACAAACCTACTAAGTAAATCAGAGATTTATTTTGTAATTATTTTTGTGCTCAGGATGTTTTCAACTCAGATTATGTTGTTTTAAAAAATTACTTGATTTTTTTCCTCTAGTGTTATGTTAGCAATTTGATATATAGTTAAATCGATTTGTATCTGCATTTAATTTTAGAGTTTGAGTCATTCATCATTTTAAATTTTGTTTTATAAAAATGTGGAAATGTGAAAAGACATTTTCTTGGTTTAACAATGGAGGCCTTATTTTCAACAAGACAGCTGATAAATTTCTCCTGATAACTTCAGAGAGAGATTTTATTTTAAAGATTTTATTCACTTATTTATTTGAAAGAAAGAGCATGAGGGGCTGGAGAGGGAGGGAGCAGAGAGAGAAGCAGACTCCCCTCTGAGCAGGGAGCCCTAGGGATGCAAAGCTTGATCCCAGTATCCTAAGATTGTGATCTGAGCCCAAGGCAGCTGCTTAATGGATGGAACCACCCAGGTGTCCCAGAGAGATTTTTATCTCTAGAATCATTGCAACCAAATAATGTTGGAGTGTAGGTTAATCTAATTTTAGAGGAATGTTTCTAGTGACAACCATAGGCCCTTGTGACATTATGAAAATAATTATCCCTATCCTTTCATTAGATGTGTTTCTTTGGAACACAGACAATGTCTCTGAGTCCCCAGAACCTAATTAAGAATCAAAATGATAACATGATAAAGGTTGTTCAATAAATCTTTATCGAATGAATGGAAGGATGAACAAACAGGTGAGTAGAAGGAAAGACTATCTCAACAAACTAAAATAATGTGTTTGCACCAACTAATTTAAATGTATTAGGACTGAGTGAAGTGTGATATTATGTTATCAAAGAAAAATAACACATGTACAAATGTATAGAATATGGGATTCCTGGCTTAGCAGCAATGTAAACAGACTTGAGAGCTTTCATTGATGGGCTATTCCTGCTCAAAAAGCTCAAAACCCTGATATAGCTTTAGACCTTATTATATTTGTACAATATCCAGATAGTCCAATTCCCATTGCCCTGGTTGGTTAGACAACCCCTGAGTGCTATATGCAATTCTAAGTTACACACTTTTTAAATAGAACATTGATACTCAAGAAGTGTTTTTAGGAGGGTGACCATGAGCCTGAGGGGTCTGAAAACCACACCAAATTAGCAGATGCTGAAAGGTCCTGGAGAATATTTTGAGATGAAATAACAACTCATTAAATTTGTGAAAGACATGGAGGAAAAACGGAAGTCACTCTGAAGAGCTTCAAATAGCAGAACTAAGACCCTTTCATGTCAGGTGTAGAGGTTCACATTAGCCCAGTGTAAGAAGTAACTTTCTTATATACTTGAACAGAAAGGGAATGAGGTCCCTCAAATGGGTGAGCAGCAAAGACGGTGAGGTCCATGATGTCATCTAACACTGGCTGTGATCATCTTTTAGGAATGCTAGGGGGGCACGCCTTGCTTTGAGTTATTGCAAAAATACTTGAAGGAACTGTCCGACTGAAAGATTCCACACCCTAATCCTTTGGGTCAGTATCTTTGGGTCATTGGCGTTCCCTAATCATTAGATTCCTCTAAGATTGGAGGAGTGTTTCCAATATCGATAGGTGTGATTTCTCTGTCACTATGTCACCATGTGGATCTCAACTGTTTATCAAATCTATATCACAAAATGCCAATCCTTCTAAGATTCTTCCTGTCAAAAGAGATCCCTGATCAAGTCAATTTCTAAAATACTATTTAATAGAGTATTCTGAGAAATTCACAATCATTCATTCAGAACATATTAGAAGATGTGAGAAGAAATTTGTTTTAATCTGAACTCAGAATTTCCTAAACCTACATTTTTCTTAACAAATATTTCTTCCAAAATTTCTTGATAATGCAGCCCGCCTTCTTGTTTTTCTGTCTCCTCCTGCTGGGGTCATCCTCGTTTAAGGCGGTTTCTGCAGGACTGCAGCCGCAAACACAATTTTCTAAATCAACCACAAGGTGGCTCTGCTGGACTTACAAAAGCAGGCTGCGAGCACTTTGCAGCCTCGGCGGGGCAGGGTGGTGGACGGGAAGGGTTTGAGTCTGTGCTGCAGAAGGTGGCCGGGACCCAGGAAACTGGGGTGTTAGCTGTACACAGGTTATGTTAGAAATATTGTTATCGGACTCAGATGCGTCGTTTGCAGAATGTGGCAAGACCTGCGGTTCCATGGTTGTCTGTTCCAAGTTTCTGTTTTCCGTGGAGTTCATGAATGGGAGGACTCTTTTCTTCCAGGCCAGTCAACAGAGAAGCACCTGCAAGCTGGGAAGGGACTTTTCTGAGAAAGTAACTGTTCCCAACCAAGCATATTTTCATTTTCCTTCGTAAATCTGAGAACAAAGAGATGTTGAAGCAGGAAGCCAGAGCTGTTGATACTGAGCTCTTTTGCATCGTAACCTCCGGCTTAACCCTCCATGCTGATGAATTCATTTTAATTAGCAGCAGCAGGAGCAATTCAATGGTGCTCCGATCCTGATTGCACCGGTTTTGAAGAATTGATTTTTGCAGGTGTATGCATTTCTAATGAATGGGAAAAATAATGGTCCTGAAGGCTAAGAAAGGGGTATTTCTGACTGAGTTGAAAGAGCCTCCGTGAGTTGTGCTGTGGGTGGGCAAGAAGGGTAAATGATTTTCGAGGGCTCTTAGCATCCTCGTGGTTGCCAGTTCTAAGGTTTTGTGTTCGTGAACACTAACTTTAGATATCTCCAGAAAAAAAATCTATCTTTTCATACCAGCTCCCCCTCCCCCGTTTTGTCCACTCTGTTCTTTCTTTCAAGGCCTCTCTCACTTTCAGGATTGCATTCATTCATTTATTCGAAATATTTAGCACTTACTCTTTGTAAAGCACATACACCAAGTGCTATAGGGTATTCAAAGATGAAGTCCCTTGACATGGAGGCTGGGAGGGGTGAGATAGACAAATACATAAAAAGCAGCAAGTGAGCCAAAGGTCCAACAGGACAGAAAATGGATGCTGAATATGGTACTTTCAGCCTGTAGATTCTAAACTAAAACCCTGCAGGCTGATGTAGAAGAGAGCTCTTTAAAATCCTCTCGCAGAGGATGATCTGTGCTCAGGCCCCATTATTCTTTTACATTGTCTATGAGTTCTCCAACATATTAGCAAGGGACAGGGGGGGTCAGAGCTTTTGTCACTCCCTGGGGTTCCAGGAAGGCTTTACTGACAAAGAGGTACTCTTCTCTCCAAGAAGAATTAGCATATATAAATGGCCAAAGTGTAAATTGTTATTTTGGTCGATCAAAGACATTTCCTTTTTTAAAAAAATTATGTTATGTCACCATAGAGTACATGATTAGTTTTTGATGTACTGTTCCATGACTCCTTGTTTGTGTATAACACCCAGTGCTCCATGCAATCTGTGCCCTCCTTAATACCCATCACCAGGCTCTCCCATCCCCTCCCCCCCAAAAAACCTTCAGGGTTTCCCAGAGTCCATAGTTTCTCATGGTTCATCTCCCGCTCTGATCTTCCCACCTTCATTTTTCCCTTCCTTCTAATGTTCTCCATGCTATTCCTTATGTTCCTCCAATAAGTGAAGCCATATGATAATCGTCTTTCTCTGCTTGACTTATTTCACTTAGCATAATCTCCTCCAGTTCCATCCACGTCAATGCAAATGAGCCAAAAAAAAAATATCAAGACATTCTCTTGATATTATTGCCCAGCAGGATATGATATTTGATAAAGAAATACATTGCCTTTTCAACTGGCATTTTCATCCCAGTTTTTTTGTTAGCAAAATTTTGTTAAACATGTAAGAATTGTACCAGGAATATGCATTTCTTCAACACCAAGACCCAACAGTTGCTAACATTTTACCATATTAGCTTTATCTTTGTGTATATTTCCAAAATATCTTTTAAAGATGCTTCCCCTCAAACTAGGATTCAATTAAATCTCATACATTGCATTTGCCTGTTGTGTCCCTTTAGTCTCTTAAGCAAAGAGTATCTCTCTTCTTTAAAAAAAAAAAAAAAAAAAGATGACTTTTTGAAGAGAACATACCAGTTGTTTTATAGATCTATGTTTTAGATTCATCTTAGGGTTTCCTGTTGATGTTTTTTTTTTTTTATATACATTTTTTTTTTATTTTTTATAAACATATATTTTTATCCCCAGGGGTACAGGTCTGTGAATCACCAGGTTTACACACTTCACAGCACACACCAAATCACATACCCTCCCCAATGTCCATAATCCCACCCCCTTCTCCCAAACCCCCTCCCCCCGGCAACCCTCAGTTTGTTTTGTGAGATTAAGAGTCACTTATGGTTTGTCTCCCTCCCAATCCCATCTTGTTTCATTTATTCTTTTTCTACCCACTTAAGCCTCCATGTTGCATCACCACTTCCTCATATCAGGGAGATCATATGATAGTTGTCTTTCTCTGCTTGACTTATTTCGCTAAGCATGATACGCTCTAGTTCCATCCATGTTGTTGCAAATGGCAAGATTTCATTTCTTTTGATGGCTGCATAGTATTCCATTGTGTATATATACCACGTCTTCTTGATCCATTCATCTGTTGATGGACATCTAGGTTCTTTCCATAGTTTGGCTATTGTGGACATTGCTGCTATAAACATTCGGGTGCATGTGTCCCTTTGGATCACTACATTTGTATCTTTAGGGTAAATACCCAATAGTGCAATTGCTGGGTCATAGGGCAGTTCTATTTTCAACATTTTGAGGAACCTCCATGCTGTTTTCCAGAGTGGCTGCACCAGCTTGCATTCCCACCAACAGTGTAGGAGGGTTCCCCTTTCTCCGCATCCTCGCCAGCATCTGTCATTTCCTGACTTGTTGATTTTAGCCATTCTGACTGGTGTGAGGTGATATCTCATTGTGGTTTTGATTTGTATTTCCCTGATGCCGAGTGATATGGAGCACTTTTTCATGTGTCTGTTGGCCATCTGGATGTCTTCTTTGCAGAAATGTCTGTTCATGTCTTCTGCCCATTTCTTGATTGGATTATTTGTTCTTTGGGTGTTGAGTTTGCTAAGTTCTTTATAGATTCTGGACACTAGTCCTTTATCTGATATGTCGTTTGCAAAGATCTTCTCCCATTCTGTCAGTTGTCTTTTGATTTTGTTAACTGTTTCCTTTGCTGTGCAAAAGCTTTTGATCTTGATGAAATCCCAGTAGTTCATTTTTTTCCCTGCTTCCCTTGCCTTTTGCGTTGTTCCTAGGAAGATGTTGCTGCGGCAGAGGTCGAAGAGGTTGCTGCCCGTGTTCTCCTCAAGGATTTTGATGGATTCCTTTCGTACATTGAGGTCCTTCATCCATTTTGAGTCTATTTTTGTGTGTGGTGTAAGGAAATGGTCCAATTTCATTTTTCTGCATGTGGCTGTCCAATTTTCCCAGCACCATTTATTGAAAAGGCTGTCTTTTTTCCATTGGACATTCTTTCCTGCTTTGTCAAAGATTAGATGACCATAGATTTGAGGGTCTATTTCTGGGCTCTCTATTCTGTTCCATTGATCTATGTGTCTGTTTTTGTGCCAGTACCATGCTGTCTTGATGATGACAGCTTTGTAATAGAGCTTGAAGTCCGGAATTGTGATGCCACCAACGTTGGCTTTCTTTTTCAATATCCCTTTGGCTATTCGAGGTCTTTTCTGGTTCCATATAAATTTTAGAATTATTTGTTCCATTTCTTTGAAAAAGATGGATGGTACTTTGATAGGAATTGCATTAAATGTGTAGATTGCTTTAGGTAGCATAGACATTTTCACAATATTTATTCTTCCAATCCAGGAGCATGGAACATTTTTCCATTTCTTTGTGTCTTCCTCAATTTCTTTCATGAGTACTTTATAGTTTTCTGAGTATAGATTCTGTGTCTCTTTGGTTAGGTTTATTCCTAGGTATCTTATGGTTTTGGATGCAATTGTAAATGGGATTGACTCCTTAATATCTCTTTCTTCTGTCTTGCTGTTGGTGTAGAGAAATGCAACTGATTTCTGTGCATTGATTTTATATCCTGACACTTTACTGAATTCCTGTATAAGTTCTAGCAGTTTTGGAGTGGAGTCTTTTGGGTTTTCCACATATAGTATCATATCATCTGCGAAGAGTGATAATTTGACTTCTTCTTTGCCGATTTGGATGCCTTTAATTTCCTTTTGTTGTCTGATTGCTGAGGCTAGGACCTCTAGTACGATGTTGAATAGCAGTGGTGATAATGGACATCCCTGCCGTGTTCCTGACCTTAGCGGAAAAGCTTTCAGTTTTTCTCCATTGAGAATGATATTTGCGGTGGGTTTTTCATAGATGGCTTTGATGATATTGAGGTATGTGCCCTCTATCCCTACACTTTGAAGAGTTTTTGATCAGGAAGGGATGTTGTACTTTGTCAAATGCTTTTTCAGCATCTATTGAGAGTATCATATGGTTCTTGTTCTTTCTTTTATTGATGTGTTGTATCACATTGACTGATTTGCGGATGTTGAACCAACCTTGCAGCCCTGGAATAAATCCCACTTGGTCGTGGTGAATAATCTTTTTAATGTACTGTTGAATCCTATTGGCTAGTATTTTGTTGAGTATTTTCGCATCTGTGTTCATCAAGGATATCAGTCTATAGCTCTCTTTTTTGGTGGGATCCTTGTCTGGTTTTGGGATCAAGGTGATGCTGGCCTCATAAAATGAGTTTGGAAGTTTTCCTTCCATTTCTATTTTTTGGAACAGTTTCAGGAGAATAGGAATTAGTTCTTCTTTAAATGTTTGGTAGAATTCCCCCGGGAAGCCGTCTGGCCCTGGGCTTTTGTTTGTTTGGAGATTTTTAATGACTGTTTCAATCTCCTTACTGGTTATGGGTCTGTTCAGGCTTTCTATTTCTTCCTGGTTCAGTTGTGGTAGTTTATATGTTTCTAGGAATGCAACCATTTCTTCCAGATTGTCAAATTTATTGCCATAGAGTTGCTCCTGTTGATGTTTTAAGACTTGTGGGTGCCTGCGTGGCTCAGTGGGTTAAGCTTCTGCCTTCAGCTCAGGTCATGATCTCAGGGTCTTGGGACTGAGTCCCGCATTGGGCTCCTTGGTCAGCGGGGAGCCTGCTTCTTCCACTCTCTCTCTCTCTCTCAGCCTGCCTCTCTGCCTACTTGTGATCTCTCGCTATCAAATAAGTAAATAAAATCTTAAAAAAAAAACCACAAAAAACAAAAAAAGACTTGCTCTAGTATCTTCCTATACTTCCTAGAAATCGCAAAGTTAGGTCTAAAGGTGGCTTACCTTTTCTAGGTAGTACCTCTTTGGTCCTTTAGTCTTCTGCCTGGTTAGCAGAGGGAGTCTGGGATTTTGTTACACCTTTCAGACTTTCAGTCAGTAGTGGAAAAGACAGACAACAGCAAGTGTTGGCAAGGGTATGGAGAAAGGGGAACCTTGATACATTGCTGGGGAGAATGTGAAATGGCGCCACTTTGGAAAACAGTTTGATTGTTTCTTAAAAATTTAAACATAAACACACATATGACCCAGAAATTCCAATCTTAAGTATCTATCCAAGAAAATAAAACGCAGGTCCACACAAAGACTTGCGCATGAATGTTCACTGTGGCATTACACATAAAGGCCAAAAAGTAGAAGTAACCCAAATGCCCGTCAACTGATGAACGGATAAACAAAATTTGGTATACCCAGACAATGGAATATTATTCAGCAATAAAAATATTAATGAACTATTCCAGTTCCTAAAAAAAATAAATAGAACTACTATGATCTAGCAATCCCACGTCTGGTTATATATCTGAAAGAATTGAAAGTGGAGTATTTTTTTTTTTAAGTAGGGTTTTTTTTTTTAATATTTTATTTATTTATTTGACAGAGAGAGATCACAAGTAGGCAGAGAGGCAGGCAGGCACAGAGAGAGGAGGAAGCAGACTCCCTGCTGAGCAGAGAGCCCGATGCGGGACTCGATCCCAGGACCCTGAGATCATGACCTGAGCCGAAGGCAGCGGCTTAACCCACTGAGCCACCCAGGCGCCCGAAAGTGGAGTCTTAAGGAGATATTTGTACGCTCATGTTCTTAGAAGCATCATTTCCCATGGCTGGAAGCAACCCAAATGTCCATTGGTGGATGAATGGTAATAAATAAAATGTGATACACACACACATACAATGAAATGTTGTTCAGCTTTATAAAGGAAGAAATCCTGTCACATGATGTAACATGGATGAATCTTGAGGGCATTATGCTAAGTGAAAGGAACCAGTCACAGAGAGAAAAATACTGTGTTATTCCACTTACATAAAGATGAGGTAGGTAAAGTAGTCACATTCATTGAAAAAAAGTAGAATGGTGGCTACATGCCTCCTCAAGCTCCAGATTCTAGCTCGTCCAGCCATTGGGAAGCACAAGGGGAGACTAGGCAGGAGGAGAGTAAAGTTGGGTATTGATTGCCCCAGGTACTTCCCAAACAGGTTGCTGGCGACTGGCTGTGTCCCTCTACCAAGGTCACAGTGCCTGTTGGGTGGCCCTCTCCATAAAGATACTCTCTCAGGATTCCAAGACCTGTTTCTTTGCCTTGCTCATTTCAGACCCAAGAGTAGTAATTTTCCAGGGCTACTGCATTGTACCTTGTACTGTTCTTTAAGCTCTGCAATCACACTTGCAAATAGTACCTTTATTAAATTCTACTCAAATCGCCCAGTGTGAGAGTGCAGTCTGTTTCCTGCAGGGGTCCTGAGAGTCCCATTGACTCACGCCTGCATCTGGTGGAACTCTACATCAGAAGCTCCCCGAGAAAAAGTAGTGTGGTTAAGTGGACTTTGTGGATATTGTGGCTGACTAGACAACATCCGTTCTACTCTAGATAATTAGTCCTAGCCAATAATGCTAATTTCAACCATGTGTCAGTGACTGGTTAAAAAATGAACATGGGAACCAACCCGAGTAAATGAGATGTAAGGAGAAGTCTTTCTGGGGGATTCTGGTGAAAGTTTTCCTGTTTCTAATGGAGAATCACAGGAAGAGACATGTACCAACATCCTGTGGACACTGATGGGCTTGGGGCACCTACGTTTATCTTGCTACAAGCTAGAAGCTAATCAATAACAAAGATATGAGAGGGAGAATGGTAAGAACCTGTGTCCTTGATGTCATTGTTGAGCCAGTGAATTCATGAATTTTGGAACCAACCTTACTCTTACAGTTCCTTTATGCAGAATAATCGTTTTGAAAAGTTATTGATCTAGTCTGAATCAGTGTTTCTGTAAATCATAGCCAAAGGATTCATTGCATGTCTAAACTTGTCTTTATCTTATCCTCAAACTTTAATGATAGTTAGCTCTATAATTCTAGGCTGAAAATTATTTTTCATCAGTATAGTGTTATAGTTTCAGACATTCTGAAGTGAGATTTTCAAATCCTGGCTCAGTCATTAACTGGCTATATCTCTAGACAAGTACCCCATATATCAAATATTCCCAGATTTAACAAATAAAAATGCAAGATGCCTATTTACCTGCAAATTACTTCTAATTGCCTATGCAGTGTACACTGAAACAAAAGAAAAATATTACATGGAGTGTATTGAAACTAAAAATTATTTTTTATCTATATGAAATATCCAAAGTGTCTAAATTACATGCCTCTTTAATTATATCTCCCTAATGATTGGCAGTTCTCTGATAGACCTTTGTAGAATTTGCTTATAAAAGTACGTACAGGGGCACCTGGGTGGCTCAGTCAGTTAAGCAATTGCTTTTGGCTCAGGTCATGATCCTGGGGGGTCCTGGGATCGAGCCCTGCCTTGGGTTCCCTGCTCCAGCTTAGCGGGTAGCCCTAAGCTTCTCTCTCTCCCTCTGTCCTTCCTCCCAACTTGTGCTAGCTCGTTCTCTCTCAAATAAATAAAATCTTTTAAAAAATTCCTTATAGGCACAGTCTAAGTCCACTGCATTTTAAGATAGCTTCTACAGTGGTCACAGCTAACTCCTGTCATTCTTTTGTCTACTGAACACTACTGAACATTAATGAGCAAACACACTCTATTTGCATTATGAGCCAGTTTACTGAGCACATACTAGCATATAGAGTTAATAGCTCGGAAAACTGCTCTCTGTATTTTGGTGAAACACGTAATACTCTTTCTAGCATAAATTGTTTTTCCATTCTTCAGGATTGCATCAGACCTTTTGACTGTGACTTCTTGTTTTTTAAAGATTTTGACACAGAGATCACAAGTAGGCAGAGAGGCAGGCAGAGAGAGAGGAGGAAGCAGGCTCCCCACTGAGCAGAGAGAGAGTCAGATGCGGGGCTCAATTCCAGGACCCTGAGATCATGAGCTGAAGGCTGAGCTGAAGGCAGAAGCTTTATCCACTGACCCACCCAGGTGCCCCGACACTAAAAATGTTCACTGACAAAAAAGAGTATTGTCATCAAATTTTATTCCATTCTTCAATACCATATGTGAAAATTTTACTTGCTCCCATACTGGAAGAGTATTTAGTAGCTCTGTGAAAAAAATAAAATTCTTTAAGGGAAGAAATCATTTTTTAAAAGAGTCATGGCAAGTAGCATAATAATTATCCATTTTGAGTAGGAATTTCTTTACCTATTCATATATACTTTCATTCCTTTTTTTTTTAAGAGTTTATTTGAGAGAGAGAAAATGAGAGGGAGCCTGGGTGGAGAGAGGTGAGTGGGAGAAGCAGACTCCCCACTGAGCAGGGAGCCCTATTTGGTACTGATCCGGGAACTCCGGGATCATGACCTGAGCAGAGGGCAGTCACTCAACCAACTGAGCCACCCAGGTGCCCCACTTCTGTTCCTTTTAAGACAGCATCAACATTTAAATGATTACTATTTTGTCAATATTTTCTTTAATGCATTCAACAATGAATGCATTTAGCAATGGAGTTCTATAACAAAGCTCTTTCCTCTTCTTTCAACATGAATAATCCTATTGCTAAAGAGATACTGAAAATTGTGAACAAGAAAAAAGTAGGCTCAGTGGATTTTTGGAGCCTTTTCTTTAGCTTTTAACTATTTCAGTCCTTTAAACTGGCATTCTTGCAACTACATTTGTTAAGAGAGCCAATGCGGTTTTAATTCCTGAAGATTGAACACTGAATGACAAGTGTGTCAAGGGTGTGCGAGACCACTCAGGCTCAGAAACTTGTGCGCAGAACTCATGGGATGCCACATGTGGTTGTACTCATTACTAAGACTTACAGGGACAAACAGAGGATATACACAGTCCAATCATAGGGGGAAAAGACACCAATGGAGGCTGGTGGAAACCACACAGGCTTCCATATCCTCTCTTACTCTTATGGGGCCACCCAGAATGCATTCTTCCCCTAGCAACTCATATGCGACATTTCTGCCCAAGGAAGGCCACTGGTGTCTCAGTACCTAGTGGGTTTGTTTTTTTTTTTAAGTTTATAGTTTGGGGTTTACAGAAAAATTATGATAGCAGAGACTCCCCCATTTATCTATTCTCTTTAACATCTTACCCTAGTATGGTATATTTATCACAATGAACCAAGATTGATACACTGTTATTAATTAAAACCCATGCTTCAAATTTACCTTAATTTTTAACTAATGTCCTTTTTCTGTTCAAGGGTCTCATCCAAGATGCATTTTACTTAGTGGTCATGTCTCCACAAGCCCTCCTTAACGAAGTTGTCTCAGACTTCGTGTATTGATCTGAATGAAGTTCTAATTAGTGTGGGGACTTTCTGGAATTGGGATCTTGGATGATAGTTTTCCTAATGAATAAGTTGCAATAATAAAAGACACCGCATAGAAAATGTGGTCAAGGATACTGTAATAGTGTTGTATGGTGACAGCTAGTAGCTGTGCTGTGGCTGGACACAGCATGATGTCTAGAGAAGTCAAATAACTATGTTGTACACACAAAGCTAATGTAGTAACATTGTGTGCCAACTATACTCACATTTTGAAAGAATAGTTTTTCCCTTTGGTGAATATGAAAAGTACCTTGTTTGTTATTCCCCTCTTTGGGTCTTCCTTTAGCCAAATGGGAGAAGGGAGTATATGATTTCGGCTAGTGTTACCATTTAAGTGTTTTATGCACCAGTAACTGGCAGTGGTGGGTGGGTGGGTGGATAAAGCTTGAATTGCTGAAATCTTGTAATTTATTGAAAAAAAAAAACCTGAATATAAGACATATAGGGTTTTCTGACAAGGTCAACATGGGATTTGGGATGAAAGCATTAAATATAGGGATATAGTCTAGATATATCAGAACATCTGGCAACCCTACCTTGGGTTCACCACCCTGGGACCTTCTTCTGGCCCAGGCAAGGCTTGCTGAAACCCTGATGATGGAGACAGCCTGGGATACAGGAGCTGGGTGGCCAGCCCCAAGGCCTCCACCAATAGACTTCCTCTTTTCTGGACTTTCTGGCCCTGGAATGAACCTTGTTGGAGCCAGTGGGCTTTTAATATTTTCCATTCCTGGCTGCTATACAACATTTCACCTCAAAAATGCATCCTTCCCCTCACAAAGGGCACGCCTTTCCAGTGAAAGGAACCCAGGGCTGGTGAGTCGAGGTGACCCACTGCATTCTGTGCTTGGAGGAGCCCCACCCAACTCAGTGCTTGGAGAAAGAGGTGGCAGAAATGTCTTCCCAGCCAAGCTGGGAGCCAAGCTCCCCGGCTAGCCAGAGGCCTCACGGTCCCACAGGAAGCCTGGATCCATGGCAAGCTGGGGGCACCTGCTCGGTTCGGTCTGGGACTTCAGGCCCCTTCCATTTGGCTTTAGCCCTCTGAGCGCTAGGTCTGCACGGTGGGGATAACGCCACCGCCCGTCTTTCAGGATGCTTGCGAGCCTCGAATGCTGCTCCTTCGGGTCACCCGGGAGCTTTAAAACACACCCCACCCGTGCTCATCCTCAGAGGCACGGATTTCACGGGTATGGGGTGCAGCCTGGACGCCTGTTTAAAAGCTCTCCGTGATTCGCTCTCTTGCTCTGTTGGGAACGCGCTGCCTGTGGGGACTCGTTTCAGTGACACCTGCGGCTTTGATGCGCCAGGGCGCTACGCCGCCCGTTTTCCCGGAAACTCAATCCCATGGGTGCCTGAAATCCACGGACGGGGTGGCGGGAAAGCACTTGGAGAAGGCGGGTGAAGGGTCCTGCGGGTTTGCTCCGGGCCTTGCCAAGCCTGCCCGGCCACAGACACATGCGTCTGGGCCACCAGCCCTCCCCGGGGAGGGCCTGCCCCGGAGACCCCTCTGCTGGGCGGGCCAGGCCCTCCCCGGACGGACCCAACCTCACCGCGGCTCCACAGCCTCGCCTCCCAGACCCAGGCCTCGAGCCGGAGCGTGGGAGTGTGAGGCGGAGGGCGCCCCGCTCGGTCACCCCCTCACTGCACGTCGGGGTCCCGGCGGTCACGCGGGGTTAAACCTGGAGCGAGCCTGTGCGCTGTGGGGGAGGAAAGGGGGTCTGGGGGTTCTGGCGGGGAGGGGGCGGAGACGGACATCTGCTTTCCTCAGCCAGAGGCGAGAGCATCCGAGGAAGGTTCCACAGCCCCGGGGAAGCCCCCAGCGGGAGAGTCAGGCTCCTGGGGGAAAGCGAGAGGAGAGCCGGCGTCTTCTCCCAGAGCTCGCCCCCGGGCCGCCCCCGGCGCCATATCCCGGCGTCCGCGTGGGCTCCACGGTTCTCCCCCGGCGGGGCGGGCGGCACGGCCCCCGCCTGAAGAGCTTCGTCCGAAGTCCAGACCCCCAGCAGCGGCCCGAGCCCTCAGAGGCCCTCCCCAGGCCCGCCGGTCTTCACCAGGTCAGTGAACAGGCCTGGGCGCTCGAGTCCCCGCGGGAGACTTCGCCGGCTGAGGTGGCTGGCTCTCCTCAGGCGCTCGCCTCGCTGGGGAAGCGGTTCTTCCGCGGCTTCCCCGCGGCCGTGTGTCCCGGCCCCTGGCCAGGGTAGGAGAGAGAGGGAGGGAGGGAGGTGAAGGGAACCTTGTGAAGGGGCTTCAAACCCTTATGAGGGATGACTTATTGGTTATGAATTCTCAAGAAATATATTTGCCTTGAAAATAGTCCATGTAAGGCAGGTGTTTTTCTTTACAGGCTGTTGGGAGGTAGTGGCGCTTCTATGTAGTTGCTCCATTTACTGAGGGTATAGTCCTTGGGTCTCAGTCTTACGGTGGGGGGTATTAGACCCTTCCCCTGAGCGTCCTGGTTTCTTTCCTATCACTTTACCTCCGTGAGGCTGTGAAAACTGAAGTTCAAGTTCACTTTCAAGACTGGGAGGTTTATCACTGATTGGCCGACTTTAAGAAGTCCTAAAGACAAAAGCTGGTTTCAAGGCTTAGTTTATTAGCTCTCCGGATTCTTGGGTTTTGGGCCCAAGATACAACTTATTTTCTCCCCAGCTCATCAGCATGTTTAAGAAAATTTAAATTTTGTTCAGAATTTGTTTTCAGAAGGAAGCTTATTCAGGGAAACTCCTCTACCTTACAACCAGAAAAGGATGTATTCTCGGTTTCCTAATCTAGAAGTTGGGATAGTTAGACTGGAAAAGAAGGTCCTAACATTTGGGGGACAGACTCCTTGAAAAACTGAAAGAAGTTAGGGTATGGGGACGGACTCTCTTTCCAGGAAAATGTATATATGCACACACTCACACACCGTGTGTTCATGTGTGTTCCCTTGAAGGTGTTCAAGGTCAGGAACTCACAAGCAAGCTGTTCTCTTGAGATCATTGCCAGGACCAGCTTTCCCTAGCCTTGTAGTGCTCTCTATGGGGTTGAGGGCAGGGAGTTTCCAGGTCTCCTCTTGATAGGTCTGAAGAGCACAGACTTTTGTTTCTGCATCAGAGCTTCTGGGATTTTTTAGGACCTGATGGGAAGGAAAACAGATCTGTGGCTAAAGACTCACACACAGCTGAAGCAAAATAGAGCTTGTCATTCACTCAAAAAATATTTACTAAGCTTTTTCTAATTATCTATTGCTGCATACATAACAAACTGCCCCCAATGATTTAAATGATTTTAATGATTTAAAACCAGAGCAAGCAATAGAAACCTGGGTAGAAGTTCTGTTGCCTCTTAAGACCTAGCTTTGGAAGATGCAGGACACTTATGGATGGCAGAAAAATTA
The DNA here is from genome assembly GCF_011764305.1 of Mustela putorius furo. Taxonomy (NCBI): domain Eukaryota; kingdom Metazoa; phylum Chordata; class Mammalia; order Carnivora; family Mustelidae; genus Mustela; species Mustela putorius. Next base: position 6,158,306 of record NW_025422045.1, on the reverse strand, counting down.
AAGGCGATGCAGACATGTTTTAAAACTATCATATAACCCTTCTGCATGCCAGGCACTGGACAAGGCACTTGGGACAGAGTGGTGAGTTCTACACACTCTGCCCTGATGCTACCTAGGGCCTAGTGGTAATTAAATACTAGTAGAATTTTAGTACAAATAAGTACACAATTGTGAACATTGATGATATAGGGAGCATGAGAAATTATATCACACATTTGTATGACCTGGACCAGAGACCCAAGGGAGAATTTCCTCAAGAAAGGATATCAAACTGCCAGCAATTATTGTTATTTAAGTCTTAAAATACATCTCACATCTTTCCACTCCCCTCCATTTCCACGGTCACCCCAGTCATCAGCCTCTTTCATACAGGTGACTGCCCTAGGCTCCTAAGAACTCCTTGCTTCTACTTCTCATGGCAGCCAGAGAGCATTAAAAAAACATCTGAAATTAGATCAGGTTGCAGTTTTATATGTCTTTTTTGAGCTACAGTTGATATATAATAAACTGCATATTTTTAAGTGTAAAATTTGGTGAGTATTAACATATGTACACCCTTACGAAGGCATCACTACAATAAAGGTACTGAGCATATCACTTCCCCGAATTGCCTCATGATCCACACCTCCCATCCCCAGGCAATCCCTAATCTGCTTTGTCACTGTAGACTTGTTTGCATTTTCTAGAATCTTATATAAGTGGAATCGTATAATAAGTACTATCTGGTATAGTTTAATGATTTCATTCAGCTATCAATAGTGGTTTGGTTCCTTTTTATTGATGACTAGTATTCCTTTATATGGATGTATCACACTGTGTGTATTCATTTACTTTTTGACAGACATTCGGGTCTTTTCCAGTTTTTAGCTATTACAAATAAAACTGCTATAGTATTCATGTAGAAGACGTGTGCAGACGTATGCTTTTATTTCGTTTGGGTAAATACCGGACAGTGGAATGGCAGGGTCATATGGTTGGTGTACGTTTAACTTTTTAAAGAATTACCAAAATATTTCCCAAAACAGATGTACTATTTTACCTTCCCACTGAAGTGTCTGAGTTTTTCAGGTGCTACATGAGCTCTCCAGCAGTGGGTATGGTCAGTCTTTTTCATTCTAGATTTCCTGATAAGTGGGTAATGGTATCTTACTATGGTTTAATTTATACTTCCCAGATAGCTACTGATGTTGAGCATCTTTTCATCTGCTTATTGTCAAGCTCACAGTCAGGTGACAAAGCCCAGGCCTGAATGATTCAGCTTATAAAGATATGAGCCACTTTTCAGTTTAGATTTTTACTTATATAGACAGTGAATAGAAGAAAAAGTCAAAGATGCCAGCTTCTCCTGGTTCTTGCCCCACACAGCCAGAAGAATGGCTGAGACAGAAGAGGCTGGATGATTACATGAGATGTGGGAAACCCCATTGTTGAGGAGCCAAATCTAGACTCCAGCTAAGAAGGCTTTATATTCTATAGCTTTATTTTGGGGTGGGGGCAGGGAAGTGGCAGAAAGGCAGATCAGATCACAGGTAAGAAGTGGTCTCATGACAGCCTCTAGGGGAGACTGCCTTGAGCCCCTCACAAGCCTCCAGTCCTATTCTGTTCTGGGAAGACCATGAAGCATCAGGTCAGGATTCAGGCCATGATTCAAACCTCTGTCTAGGGGGTTGGCAGGGTCCCCTACACTTATTTATCACTCATATATCTTCTTTAATGAAGTATCTGTTTACATCTTTTGTCCCCCTTTTTTTTAAGTTTTAATTTTAATTCCAGTTAATTAACATACAGTGTTATTTTAGTTTCAAGAGTACAATATGGTGATTCAGCACTTCCATACATCACTATCTTTTGTCCACTTTCAAAATTGGGTTGTTTATCTTATTATTGAGGTATAAAATTCCTTTATGAAATCTATATACAAGCCATTTGTTGGATATTATATTTTGCAAATGGTATTTCCTTCAGTTGGTGGCTTACCTTTGCTTTCTTAGTGGTATCTTTGGGAAAGTTCAAATTTGGAAATTATGGTGAAGTCTGGTTTATCAAAAATGCTCATTTATGGTTAGTACTCTTTGTGACATATATAAGGAATCTTTGCCTAGTCCAAGGTCACAGAGCTCTTCTGTTTTCTTGTAGGTTTTGAAAGTTTTATACTTTTGGCTCTTACATATAGTTTTGTGGTACATTTTGAATTAATTTTTGTGTATTATGTGCATTAAGAAGTTTAATTTTTTCTCCACATTGATGTCTGGTTGTTTTAGCACCATTTGTTGTAAAGATTTTCCTTTTCCTGTTAGATTACTTTGGGAAATTTGTTGAAAACCAATTAACCTATATTTGTGTGGAACTACTTCTATATTCCATCGATCTGTATGTTTATCTTTGTGCCAATACCACACTGTATTGAAATCAGGCAGGTTATGTCCTCCAATTTTATCCATTTGAAAAATAATTTTGGTTATCCTAGAATCTCTGTCATTAATATGATGATTCTTTCCAAAAAGATGATAACTTTTCTTTGTCTAAGTTGTGGGTCTATTAAACAGGTTTCTGCAGATTTTATAGAATCTCTCCATGAAACTTTCTAGGCCCAGTGCATTTTTAGAGGATAGTAGTTGCTCTCTGACCATTTGCTGGAAAATTATCCATTTTGCCCACATTTCTAGTTATGTTTGCCTAGAGGTGAGAAAAAGAATAACTTGTAATTCTAGGCCTTTTTTTCCATTGGTAGTTAATTTTCTTATTTTGCAGAGTGTTTATGCCCCTCCTTTTCCTTAACTAGGTTATAGAATTTATTTTTCAAAGAGTTCATCTACTTTTCAAATAACCAGATTTTATATTTATTATTTTCCTGTCTTATTAAAATATAATGGTTTTTTCTTTTATATTTATTTATTTATTTATTTATTTTTAATAGGCTCTATGCCCAGCATGGGGCTCAAACCCATAATTCTGAGATCAAGAGTCACATGTTCTACCAACTGAGCCAGCAAGGTACCCCAATGCTCTTCCATTTTAATCTTTATTAATGAATTACTTCTGCTTTCTGGATTTTTGTGCCAAATGCATTAGATAATTTATTTTTTATTTAATTGAAGAATTTAAGGCTAATAATTTTATTCCAAAAAAGGTTTTTGCTGAATTACATATAGGTTAGGATATTTGATGTTTTCAGATTATTTTTTTAAAAAGATTTTTATTTATCTATTTGACAGAGAGAGACACAGTGAGAGAGGGAACACAGGCAGTAGGAGAGGGAGAAGCAGGCTTCCCACCGAGCAGGCAGCCTGATATGGGGCTTGATCCCAGGACCCTGGGATCGTGACCTGAGCCGAAGGCAGATGCTTAACAACAGCTACCCAGGCACCTGTTTTCATGATTATTATTTTATGGATATTCTACAATTTTAGTATTCATTTCCTGTTGTGCTCAAGTGGTAAGAAAGTCTGAATTTATTCCTCATAGTATAGTCTTTCTTAATCTCTTGAGTTTTAGTTTTGTTAATTATATCCAGAGAATACAGTCTATAAAATTTTCAATGTAATATTTCTACTTTGGGGAATTTACTGAGTTTTTTTTTTTTGTGGTATGATAAATGTCAAACTTGTTAGTGAATGTTTCAAGGATCTTTGAAAGGGTGTATTCTCTCCTTTTCCCAATGAACAGAGTTAATGTAAGTCTATTAAAATTTACCTATCTGTAAATTTAAAAGCTTATTTTTTTGTTTAGTGGTAATATATTAAGACCTTTTCCTCATAGGTCTTTAGAAATCATGAAGGTCTTATGTATTTTTCCCTCAGTTGCCTGTTTTCTTCTCTGTTTCTCTACAATTGACCCTATGTGAAATAAGCAAACTAGTTCTATTTTTTAAATTAGTTATCTTAATGCCTGAAAATAAGGAGAGTTCTATGTTCTTCATTCAAAAGTCATGTATTGAGTGGAATAGTTTTTCAAAAGTCATGTATTGAGTGGAATTCTTCTAAGTAAAGAAAAAGCATATATTAAGTATTTGAAATTCACATAGCTTCCCACTCCTTTTAAGAGATAATGGACTTGTACATGTGCAAAAACAGAGACCATCTAGGAGAATGGTCACTGTGATGACTGTAATAGGGGGACAACCTAACAAACCATCAACATGTTTATGGAATAGCATGCAGCTGCCAAGAAAGGAGAAAGACTCATATATACAAACATGCAATCACCCTAAAAATATGAGTGAAAAATGGCATGTGTGTACATACATGCTTGTGTATAAAGACAGAGAAAGAAAAGTATGAACAAGAGGCTTTGGCAACTACTGCTTTTAAAGGACAGGTAGGTGATAAATGGGACATATTTTGCCTTTTACTCTAAATTCTTCCTAATTTTTTGGATGTCTATATAAGACCACAAGAATACTGTTTTTTGTTATTAAAAAACATCCAGGCCTTCAAAGTGGAGATCAAGGTGTCCCCCATATCTCTGGTCTAGGTGTAGTGTGTGTGGCAACGCAATGCAGTAGACTCTTTCCTTTCTTCGCTCTTCAAAAGCCCTTTCTTTTTCATACTCCCTCTTAGAAAAGTTGTGGCAAACACACTACTCCACTCAACTGTCTTTGGCATCCAAAAATCATTGACCTTGATGTCCTACCTTAGGGAGGGTAACGGGCAATGTTAAGATCTACTCCTACCTCTTCTTGTAATAGAGTTTATCTACCTTTATCCAACTCCCCTAAAATTTATGTCTTAAGTGAAGAGGAGTAGAAACAGATACCAAAACCTACCATATAGTTTTCAGAAATAGATTGTAATTACCAATGAATATTTTATAAAAAGGTAAATAATGAAATAAGCTAGGTAACTTATTACTCTCAGAAAATATAATGGACCCAACTCAGAATGAACACTTCTCAAGGATTTCTGCACCCCTTGTGCTCCAGCTGGGTGGGTGGGGTTAGCGTCAGTGTCAGATCCTGCTAAGACACAAGCTCAGCGTTCTCTCCCCAGTCTCCCATTCTGCTATGCTGAGTGTTTCTCTTTGACTTACATGAGGACTGAGGTGGTAGCAGGGAGGTGTTGATGCTCCACAGCTGTTCACTTGTTCAAGACACAAACAGGCACCTCTCATGGTTCTGGCACTGGAAGAATGGTGATGTAGGAGATGAGTCAGGGCCGGAAAGACCATGCCTGTAGAGAGGGCCAACTTGATTGTGGACCTCGGAATGGGGGACAGTCCAGTCTGGCATATCAAAGTTTCTTGAGGTAGTTCTTCTACATCCTTCACCTTGGAACTTTCTGAGCATCAGACTTACTCTCAGAACCTTATCAGGGTTGAAGTCTCTGGAATTAAGAACTCTTAGGCAGAAAGTGCCTTTTTCTCCCAATTCTTTTTCATTTACTGTAGGGATCTAGGTCTGTTTTCATCCTACTTCCTAAGAGAATCATAGTTGTTGAGGAGTTGTTGAGGGACTTTGAGAAACTCTAGTTCATCTTCTCATTTTACAGAGGAGGACACTGAAGGACAGTGGGGGCAAGGGACTTGCTTAACGTCAAACAGTTGACAATAATATAGGCAGAGTTGCTGTTTTGCTTTCCTTCAGCTTGCAGACAATCTGTTTATGCCAGTGAGCACGTCACTGATTTTCCCTAATACTAATAGTTGCATTTTCAAATATTCTGCCTTACCATCAAACAACACTGTTAAATTTGCTAGAACCTTAGACCCACTGTAGGAGGGTGATGATGAAATCAAAGGTTTAACTCTCAAATTCCACCTCTGAAACTCTGTAGAGGTTGGAATCTCATGGGGAATCTGAATAAATCTTATGAATCATCTCCCTAGAAAAATCCTACTCACATATACAAGTGAGCTTTTGCATATGATTTCAAGAGTTTTATAAGCCAGAGTCTACAAAGTACAGGCTCTGAAGGCCTGATCTCCAAGTAGACATTTCGCTATTCATTGGGAAGAAAGGAAGCACTAGGGTAGATGAGGTTGTGCACATGGGACCTGGCATCACTCTGGGCTGTAATTATTACAATGACAAGTAACATTCATTACCTGCTTCACACCCCATACAGAACTTTTACCCACCGCTCTGTGGTGGCTAGTAGTATACCAATTTTGTCCGAGAGAAAAGAGAGGATCAGAAAGTTCAGGGGACTATTCGCTTTTGCTGGAAAATGGCAGAACCAGAACTAAAACGGATCTTTGTCCCAATCTAGCACTTTCTCAGCTCTACTACTTACAGTTTTGTCTCAGGATCCTTCCTGAACAACTTCCTGAATACCAGCCTTTTTAAGATACAGATCTCTTTAAGGTCTTATTTAAAAAATCCTTGGAAGAGCACTGTCAAAAAGGGGCCGATATAACAACCTGAAAGACAATAAACCTATGGCTACACTCTGGGCTCGCTTTCTCTAAGACTTCCTAGAGCAGTTCCCAGAACAGACTGGTTAGGACTTAGGAGGAATTCTTATCATCACCAGGGTAACTTCTACCAAGGAAAGTGACTGAAGATTCTCCCTCACAATTGCAATTTTCTCAAGAGTTTTCCCAAGCAGTGGTGTCTGACACGCAGTCATTAGAACTTTATTACTGTGGTCCAAAGAACTGTCATTGCTTTGAAGGAAAAAAGTGGAACTTTGCTATTATATTCTGAGTTATCTCATTCTTTTCCCCAAAGGAAAAATGAGAAATGGGCTTAAAAGTGGAGAGGAGACAGACCACCTGCCACAATTTTAGAGAAGATGAGGTAGGAGGACAAGAAAATGAATTTTAATTATTTCATAAGGGGAAAGGAGTCTCAAACAGGATAGTGGGACAATATAGAAGTCTGTGTATAAGTCGGGGATTTCAAAAGTATTGAAGAGTGACCTCTTCTATAATAATGTTCACTTACCACAGGCAAGTGGGAAAAGTTCAAGTCCTTTATAAAAGTTCTAGTCTCACTACTTAGAATCACTGGACCCTTCACTTGTACAACAACTTGAATAGACAAAATGGGAGCTATATGCCTTTTTCACCTTAGTGTGAATTATTCTGGCCTTACGCCAAAGGAAAGCTGAGAGTTTTATTGGGAAGAAGCGAGCAGACTAAATTACTGTAAATCTCTTGTTAGGAGAATGGAAAGCAGTGCTTTATGGGGAGGTGGAAGACACAAATCTTCCTTATTTGAGAAAAAGGTCAAGGGTAGTCCCTGAATAAAGCTTCTGTGCAAACCTAGAGATTCCCTTTCCTGCACAGGGTGGCAGGTCCCAAAGCAGAGAGGGGGAGGACCCAGAAAGTTTACCCAGAATGAGCAATTTCAGAAGTGATACATTAGTTGTATCTGGCAAAGGGGGAAAGCACAGATTCCTGTATACTTCGGGCCGGATTCTCAGTGATTGCACTCTCCATTGGCAACAGCTTGGAAAGGGAGAAAGAACGGGGATGGGGGATTTGGACAGTCTTTTTCACTAGTTATCTGGTCCCTTCTCCAGAAATGTTTGAGAACTGTTTTTGATAGGGGAGTGAAGAGTGAAGGGAGGAAGTTTTGATAGGGGAGTGAAGCCTTCACAGAACGTAAAGGCTCTCAGCCCCGAAAGAGGGCTGTGAAGAGTAATGCAGCATCAAAACGGGAGGCGGAGAAGCTGGAAAGGCATTAAGTCAAACCTCCTCAATAGGTCAAGGGTAGGCTGCAGGAAGGCTCCATACAGATTCTAGAAATGCCCTCAACAGAGAACATGGCATAGCGTTAAGCTTGCAGGACAGGATCCTATAATCTGTTAATAAGTCTGATTATCTCAAGATGACCCGGTTCACCTCCTCCCCACCAAGAATGGGAGAAAAGTGCAGACCCCCAAGAGCCTCAGGCTATATTCTTGCCGGTCCATCCATCTCTCCCTTGGGAACCAGCTCAACAAATCACAAGTGGTCAGGGAAGGAGTTACGGTCTTCACCTTAGTGAATTCTCTAGCCTCTTAGAAAAATGACAACTTGGGAGTTGACTTTGCACAGGGAGAAGAGAGAGAATATCAAGGGAATGGATGAATATTCCTAGGAGGGGACTGCTAAGGCAGTAGTGGAGAGAGCAAACAGCCAAAGTCCTGTATTTCCTAGTAAAGTCTAGAGTAAATCTGGGGACAGAAAGATTCCAGTGCCCCAGAAATACCTCTCACAGGACAAAGGGTAGGTATGTTCCAAAGCAGGACATGAGGAGGATGCAGAACACCTGTTCTGTGAGTCAGAGGTTTTTGGAGGGGCACCACATACCTTGCTCTAGTAAGGGGAAACAGTAGATCTGTGTAAGCCTATCATGAATTTGAACCTCTGTTTCTCCCGAAGTGCTGGGCGAGAGGCACAGAGAGCTGTGTGATGCTGAGGTGGCTCCCAGGGAGCTGGAGCTGGATGAGTGGGGTGGATGCCAGTCCCAATGAAGAGACTGAACATGTCCAGGAAGATGTTTTCCCTCGGTACAAGCAAAAGGAGGAAAGAAGGTTTTTCCTGTATTCTGACAGTCCTTCCTATTTTGGGGTGTCAAATTATTTTTTTATAAAATGATAATGCAAAGTGGCTTTGCCTTCTGAATTTTTATTACCGTGTTCATACTGAGCTAGAGAAAAAGTTGTCAAGCCCACAATAGTTCTTGTTAACAGTTTTGTTAATGTTTCAGTTGTATTTGTCCATGAACTCTGAGACCAACTGAGCTAGTTCACAGTATCCTCAGCTGAATTTTAACCTGACACCAGAAAAATGGTTGTGGGGAACAGGGAACATTTGACAACTTCTCCCATATCAACATGCATCTGCCCTTCCCTTTGTTTCTCCCATCTTGTGGCAAATGGGTTTCTGGACCCAGGGTTGGTCTGGAAGCATCTGCTGGTCCTTCAGACCCCTAGGGTGCCACTCAGGTATAGACTCACTCCTTCCCCTCCCTTGCCATAACAAAACAGTACTGCATTTCCAAATGATTCCCCCAAACCTGCCCTATATGACTGTTCTCTCTCCAGTTAATAGGGAGACAGATGCTGCTTAACATTTTTTCTCTTTTCACAGGGACAATGGGATAATTTGGAGATCGAGATAAAAAGACACAGGAACCAAGGGAAAGAGGAACAGCCAACTACAGGCAAGAATGCTCCCTGATGCATTACAGAGCCCCTTCTGTCTCTCCCTTGACCTGCTCCCAAGGTATGAAGGGCTGATCCAGGGAGTGATCCATGTCCAGCTCTGCTGGGATGCAGGCCAGGCTCAGGGCATTGAGGTGCCTTCAAATACTATCAACAGGAGCAGATAACATCAAGAGATTGCTAAGGCAGGAGTTACTGATCTGACTGCCTGAATTTACAACTCTGTTTCTCAAAAGTGCCTCCTTAGGCAACCCCCGCCCCAGTCCGATTGTGGCCTGAATCTATGCTTCAAACCAAAATATAACACAAAATTTGAATCTCTCAGAAGACGGATTTGTCTGAACATCTTCTTCACACAGTCCCCACCCATCCATGAAAATGCATGGATGTCTACAAGCGAGAACCACAATAATACCCTTGTCCCCCAAAATCCTTCTATTGGAGGGATGAAATCAAGGATAACTGCCTACCCACCACACATTTCACCGTAATAGCGTATTCACAACCCTATGCAAGACCCTTTGAGGCAAAGATTCTGGACCAAGGTCCATATATTAGGTTAGGGGCCTGGAAATAGGGCTCCGAGTGTATATACATATTTTCTTCTTTGTCTCTTTAGAGTACTACTTTCTATGACTTTGGGTTCAACTGATTTTTATTTTCTTTTTTTTTTTAATTCACCGGATTTTCCAAAAATTCCCTCCCCTATTCTCCTTCATTCAGGAAAGATCAGACAGTAGAATGGCCAAAAGAGAAAGGGCCAGAGGAGAGGGTAGAGCTTTGTGGGCTCCCCAGCAAAGGGACACAGAATCAGAAAAGGAAAGGACACGGCTCCCTTCTCCTTCCCTCTCTGTCTTTAGATAGGGAAGTGAGAACGGAGACATCTATCACCCCATCCCCCACATAGGCCCCTACACAGCAGCCCTAAACTAAAAGTCACCCCACAGGGAACATCAGCATCTTCAGAGGTCTGACCTTGCAGCAAACACCTATATCACCTGGCATCCTGCCCAGACACTTCTATCACCTAAGTGGATAAACACAGGCTTCATTCTAGGGTGCGGTTAACCTGTAGTCCTTCCACCTCTGACACACACATACAAAAAGGGCCATCTTGGAAAAGGTACCTCCGTCTGCCATATTCTTATTCTCAATTTAACCTGAAGCCATCAAAAAGCCAAAGATTTCAGAAATAATATATGGCCCCTCCCCTGAGATGGAGGGGAGTGGGATTCCAGCTACAATCTTGGTCAAAAAACAAACAAAAAATAACAAAAGAAGAAGAAGAAAAAAAAGAAGCTGTATTTTTTACTTTAATTAGAGTTATATGACTGCATCCCAAAGGATAACTGAGGGCTGGTGTGAATAAGGGAAGAAACAGAACACGAAGGCTCTGGACACCTGACAGGAGAGCTCAGTGAGATCATCTGAGGTTCAGGGAGTGGAGAAGCCAGAAGACAAACACCCGAACTTCATGGAGTCTACAGGAGGCCCTAGAAGATGCTCCAGATACAGCTATGTGGGGCGCTACCTGTCACAGAGGACAGGGGTCAAAGCAGAAAGGATGAGAACCCATAATCCACCCATAAGTCAGTGGTTTGAGAAGTGATGCCAGTCACTTTTCTCTAAAAAAAGGGGGAAATATGTAGATCCCCATAAACCTCTGGTGACATTCCTAATCCCCAGGAACTCTTCTCCTGGGAAACAGGTTGTGAGCAAAAATGGAAACCCCTTGGTCCCTCGGACCCTAGTGCTAATTATCTAGTCTCTTATCAAAAGCGCTTAAATAGATTTTGACAGGTTGGAGCTCAGGAGGACACCGAGACACTGGGCATGAGGGAGGAGGCTGCTAAGAAGATGGACGAGAGAGGTCAGAGGGAAGGAGAAAGAGAGCAAGAAAACTGCCTTGCACATTCCTGAAAGAAATTTAGGGAAGGGCCTGGGAAGAGATCTAACCATACGCTATGGATACAGTAGGGCATATCACAAAGCAGGAATGATAAGAACAGTCCATCTGTGTTTTAGGGATTTCAGAAATGCATCTGTCCTCTGTCTCCCCAGAAAGGGGTTATGTGCAGACTCCTTTAAAACCTAGGCAACATTCCTGTTGGCCACTGAGCCCTCCCATGGGATTTAGGCTGAATGTCAGAGGAGAGACTGTGGGTCTTCTTCCCCTTGGTGTGATGGTGTGCCTGGCCCCTTGCAAAGGATACCTGAACTTCGGCTTTGCTAGGGGAGGAGGAGACAGACCATGAAGGCACTTGTTGACTAAAAGGAAGACTTGAAGAATGTTCCAGCCTTGAAAGGGGACCCAGGAAAATTAGGAAGTAAACAGCCACACTTTGCAGAAGCTCAAGACAAAAAGGACCCTACTGTATATAAGTGGCTCAAAGATGCCAATAGCAGGAGGCGGCAGCACATCTAAACACAGGTGGAATGAGAAAAAGCTCCATAAGCCAGTGGTTCAAAGTGACATCAGCTGCCCTTCTTCTGAGAAGGGAAAAGCCATGTCCTTGTGAGGCCTAGACCTCCATCTTTGTCCCTGTGTCCTCCTGGGGCAGCAGTTTGGAAAGGCAGCAACGGGGAAGGGTTTTTTTTAAAAATCTCACATACTATGAGTTACGTGGCCTCTTGCCAAGGACGAAGGAGAGCCTAGTGGGCAGGAGGCATTGGATCAAAATCAAAGAACTGGGCTCCCCAGAAGAGCCTGCCAGGAGAATGCTAACAGCATAGCAGAGGGAGAGCAGGGGTTGGAATGCAGTGCCCAAACCTCAGACTCCAGGGCCCATCTAGGGGGAAAGCTTCAGATGTAGGTCCTAGGGACGCCATTAAGAGCAGAGTGGGCAAGCTCCAAAGAACATGAGATGCAGACCCTAATTTGGTGTCAAAATATCCTTTATCAGATGACAAGGACAGTACACAGGGTGTGTGTGTGTGTGTGTGTGTGTGTGTGTGTGTGTGTGTATTGCTTAATCCCCTCAATAGATACTGATTCAGAAAAAGTGGAGGAAATCTCGTAATTTCTCCTATAACACATGTGTGTGAGGGTGCAGCAGCCTCCTGCCCTGTGGTCCTAAAGTACACAATTAATAGAACACTTTCAGGGGAGCTGGAAACTTTGAAGAGTCTGAATCTTTAGCTACCACCCACATCATTGGGTACCTAGTCCCTGGCATAGTCTCAAGAAGCAGGGCAGCTGGGGACCCAAGTTTGGGGTGATCAAACTCAATCTCTTCCTAATATGTAGAAGGAATGCCCTGCCCCCACTCAGCCCCCCCCAGCCCAACCCCCAGTACAGTACCATTAACCCATGCACTTTGTAGGGTACCATGTAATTTGCTAGCAGGGAATTTAAGAGCAAGGAGATGGTTTCATTCAGCTTTTCCTCCCTTGTTTCTAGCTTAGAGCATGGCATAGTCTGAGATTTATTAAGGAATAAAGCGAGAAGGATGAGGAGGGAGGGTTGTGGAGCAGACAGAGACTTGGGTCTAAAATAACAGAAGGGAAGGAGAGTTCTCTTAAGCACTCCCTTCCCCTTTTGAAGGGCTCTTTTTGATCCCATGCCTTTTTCTTTCCTTCTTGCCCTTATCCTTCTTCCAAATTTTCTTTTAACTTTGAATGTCACCTAATCTCTTCCTGTGTTTGCTTTATTTCTACTCCTGTTTGCTTTTTAGATACTTCTACTTTCCTCTTTTTTATTCTCTGCCTATCTGTCTTTTCTCTGATTATTTTTTCTCCTTGAGCTCTTTCTTGTTCTGTCATCGGATGACTCTTTTTTCCCCTCCTTTTAAATAGCAGTGACAGGGCCCCAGGAGAGTGAAGGGGATAAAAGAATGGCTAAGAGAAGGGGATCATCTGATAGTTTCCCAAGGGCAAAGGGCCAGGTCATCGTTCTCCCCTTGCCTCATTCCATTGAATCAGAAATGACCATTCAAGGTTTGTCCTACCTCACCCTCTGTCTCCCTCTGGGCTCTATTCATGTGCCCTTCAGATCTACCAGTTACGATCAACAGGGGAGCTAACCCTTCCAGTCATGACCTGGCCTTCTGTCTTCTACTGCACCACCTTGGTGAGGCAGCCCCATGCCTTGCCTCTGAGCAGTACGAAGACCCATATTCCACAAAAGCCAAGAGAGCTCCCTGTTTTTTCCAGTCTGCTTCCCCAGAAGCTTACATCTGAGAACTTCACATCCCTACATCTAGGCTCGGTTCAGAAGTTTCTAGGCAACTTTGTCAGACATGGCCAGAGGCTACCTCTCATGAAGGGGTGACTCCAAGTTCCAGCTTCCAAGTGCAGCTTTTCCCTGAGATAGCAACATCTGACTCCAAAGAACCCTGACAGAATAGTGGCTATGTCTTGTTCAGCTCTGAATCCCAGCCTCAGTGGGGAGTACCTCACCACACTAAGATCTCTCTGAAGAATCACATGATTTCCTAAAGGCATTAACACTTAAAGTTCATTTTTAAAGCATTATAATATAGAATGAGGTGGGAGATGGCAGAAACTGTGGCTACTAGTCCCAGATGGAGGTCAAGGCATGGTTTTATCTGGAGGTTCCAGTGGTGGGTTTTCCAACTGCGATCAATGACCGCTGGTGATGCCTACGCATCTGGGCTCCAGTGATGTGGAGGAAGGTGCACAAAAGGGGTCTTCCCCCTTTCAGAACCCTGGATCTGTAGCTGGTTAGAAGATCTTAGCAGGTATGAAAAATGCCACAGAGTCACCACCTGTCTGATGTCATTTCCCTTAGCCTGCTGCTCAGACACCAAACCCTTGAAAGGAATTAACAATCCAACATTCTCCCAGCTCTTAAGGAAACATCTGAATAGCTTTGTTTCCAGAATTTCTTGAAAGGATGTTTGTGGGTTTCCTTCTTGCACTGTTTAGATTGGTTCTACTGATTTGCAGGGGTGTCCCGCAGTGTCTTATAAACAGGGAGGAATGGCATAATCATTTCATTGGTTTCCACTCCCAGACCCTTATGACTTAGCTCTTGTTATTTGTTATTGAAATCTCAGTGACCTCTGCACTTTCATCCTCTTCATATTTGCTTCTATTCTGAAGAGACCCTGACAGTCTTCAGTCATTATGCTCTTTGGCCTTGAACCCCAAACATGGGGGAATGCTAAGGCTAACCACATAGGTTTGTTTTCTAATCAGTAAGTAGAAGCTCCTTTCAAGTCACTGAGTCTAAAAACATTTCCTGACTTTTTAGATCCTTGGGGTCTCTTCAGTTTTGGCACTGGATAGGGTGGGAATGTGCTTTGATGGCCAGCTCTTAGAAGGACAAATAATTTTCCCTCCTTCCCACAAATAAGGGTCCAAATGCAATGGCCTATGACTCACTGAAATGTCGTCATTACCTAATTTCCCAAGAGAAATTTATTGCCCTTTAGATTGAAGCAAATAAAAGGGTAAGAAAGGCAGCTAAGAGCCAGCTTACAGGCTAAAAGGGAAAGAAAGGAGTGAAGAATAGTAGGTACAGAGAGGAGTAGTGCCCAGGGGGTGAGGGCATAGATGATACTCCATGGCCCTTGTCCCTGCTCCAGTCCCTTGTGAAAGCTGTCACAATGCAGGCAGAGGCTGGCTCCCAGGAATAGCCCAATGAGGACAGAGGGCCTGGTCAGTTACTTCTGGACCTATTCCAGTCCTTCTGTCTTTATTCCCTTCATACCTCACACCTGATCTGGTCTCAGCCCTTTCCTTGCTCACTGAGGTGCCTCTCTTCATTGCTGACACTCCCTCCCTTCTCGGTTTCTTCACACCCCCTGAGGCTGTCTCATGCTCTCTCAAATTGTGCCCTGATCCCCACCTGTAAGAACAAAGGACAGCAAGAGGAAGGAAGTAATTTCTAATTTTTGAGCTGCCCCTTGGAACTTTTGGGCTCCATTTCCTTTGGGCTTACCCCAAGTTGATTTCTGTCCCGTTTAAATTCCATCATGGGAGCTCCACTAGCTTCAGAAACTGTCACCTTTTTCTCTACCCTTCAAAAAGTGTTCAAGTCTGTTCTAGGTGGTACCACAAGATCTGACTACTTAAAGACTGGTTTCTTCACACATACCTTTTTCCTTTCTCTAAGATTGGTGTCAATCTTTCCTAGTTCTTGCCCAATCCCAAACCCCAGTTAGCAGACTGGCCTTCTCTGTGGATTCTCACACACTACCCCACAGCAAAAAGATCACATGCTATGAAATACTTCAGGGCCAATTTGAAGGCCCTATCAGATATTAGCTCTAAAAATACACAGTCTTCAGAGCTTTATGCTGCTCCTGTAGCAGATGAACTTTAATGCCCAAATCCCTTAACCTATTAGAGAAGAAGGTTAGTTGCTCCACTGGACAGGGAATTCTGAGGCCAAAAACCATTGTTTCATCCCTCATGCCCTGCAATGATCCCAGTAAAATTTCTGTAATTGATTGATTTCTCTAAATGCGTAAGAAAAAATCAAATTTCATTTTCTACAGTATTTTAGCTGGGTTTGGTAAGAAATAAGAGGGCAGGCATATGCTGTGTCTACACGATCCATAGAATGAGCGGGATTTGGTTAGAGAGAGGAAAGAAGGGAAACAGGGAACCCCACACAGAAGATACTCATGGTTGCTGCAGAATGTGAGTGGGGCACAGATGTTCCTTTTTGATGACCTCTGAGCAACTGGGAATAAAGAAATCTGTGCTCTGGAGATCCCTTAAAAAATAAGCAGTAAGTTTTCTCCAGTCACTCTCTTATATTCCAGAGAGCTACATATTAAGGGAGAAAATGATCTTGATATGGAATTAAAGAAATCATTTGTCCTTTCTTGTGGCCTGTATTCAGCAGCTATTAAATTTCTATCATATGTACTTTTTCTATGATAAAGTTTGAGTTTGGAGGTTAAATTTGAGGCCACCACACACTGACTCCACTAATAGGCTTCACAGACTCAAGCAGCTTAGACCCACTCTCACCCCAAGGTCAGAATCTCCTGCAGACCACATCCTACACAGCAAAGTGTGGGCCCAGTTACAGTTCAAGGTTTCAGCTGCCAAGGTTTTTGGTTTCCAACTTGATATTTTCTAGGGGATATTCTTTACAATAGGGCTCCTTTAAAAAGGTAGTCATCTTTACCATCCCCTTTGAACCAAGAATAACGAAAGCAACATACACATTTCTGGAGGATACCACTCCTTCAGGACTAACAAGGTCAGGGTCCAGAGTTTACGTTATCTCTTGACAGGTTTCTTGGCAAGGGCCATCAGTTATCCTAGGGGTATTGCCAAATTTTCCTGCCAGGGTCTCAGGGCTTCTTGACTGGAGTTCTGGGCATGGTGGTTCTTTCAGCAAGGATAGGCCGGCCCCTGTA
Organism: Mustela putorius furo; assembly: GCF_011764305.1. NCBI lineage: Eukaryota > Metazoa > Chordata > Mammalia > Carnivora > Mustelidae > Mustela > Mustela putorius. The sequence continues at coordinate 6,141,874 of NW_025422045.1, read as the reverse complement.
ACAGTTCCTCTGTCATTTATAAAGCTTGTTGTGTATGGGAGTACCTACAACATGCCTCTCCCTGAGCTTGGCAGTGGACATACCAGAGGACAGAATGGAAGAGCTAATGGTAGTCACTAGCAACAGCACCCAGGGCTTTCTCCTGCCGGAAGTGGTTTCCAGAGACTCTTCTTTCTTCAGTTCACAGTGTCTACAGTGTTTCTTGCCTCTTCAAACAATCCTAAGTTCCTATCTTGCCTAACTTCTTCCTCCACTGTGTTCCTAGATCCTTTTTTAAAACTAGGGTAAAATGCACATAGTATAAAAGTTACCATCAGTGACACATAGCACATTCCCCATATAGCACAGTGATAGTGGCAACTATCACTATCAAAGAAACTTCTGTACTCATTAATAACTGTTGCTCCCTGTCATCTCCTGCTTTCATACTCTCTCTCCTCCTCCCTCCTCCTTTTGTCTGCTTCCTCCACCCCCCCCCCCCAACGAACACTATTCTGCTTTCTGGCTCTTTGAATTTGCTTGTTCTATATATTCTTAAAAATTGAATCATGCAATAGGACCTTTGGAGTCTGGTTTCTTTCACTTAGCATAATGTTTTCAAGGTTCATCCATGTTAAAGCATTTGTCACCATTTCCTCATTTCCTTTTAATTGCAGATAGTGTTCTATTGTATGGGTATACCATATTTTGTTTATCCATTCAATTGATGGACCTTGGACTCCAAGGTGTTTCTAACTTTTGATTATTATGGATAGTGCTGCTTTGAATATTGGTTTACAAGTTTTTGTTTGAACCCGTTTTCATTTCTTCTAAGTAGAAGTCTATGAGTGGGATTGCTGAATTATATGGTAATTCTCTTTATTGAGAGACTTCCAAACTTTTTAAAACATTTATTTGTTTTGAATGGGGGGAGAGGCAGAGGAAAAGGGAGAGGAGAATCTCAAGCAGGCTTCCTGCTGAGCACAAGCCATGTGCAGGTCTCTATCCCAGGGCCCTGAGATGAACCTGAACTGAAACCAAGAGTCAGATACTCAGCTCACTGAGCCATGCAGGCAACCCCCCCCCCAACCTTTTTTTCACACAGTCTATGCTATTTTACAATCCAACCAGCAATATGTGAGGGTTCCAATTTCTCCACATTCTTAACAATACTTGTTATTATCCATTTTTAAATTATAGCCACCCTAAAGGGTGTGAAGTTGTACCCCATTGTGGGTACATTTCCCTAACAACTGATGATGTTGAGCATTGTTTCATGCACATATGACCATTTGTATGTATCCTGTGGAGAAATATATATCCTCCCCCGCCCTGGTGTTTGCCCATTTAAAAATTGTTTTTAGTCTTTTTGTTATTGAGTTGGAAGAGTTTTTATATATTTTGGATAATAGATTCTTGTCAGATATATTTTTAAGAACATTTTCTCTTATTCTGTAGGTTGTCTTTTTACTTTCTTTTTAGTGTCCTTTGATGCACAGAAGTTTTAATTTTTTTGATGCAATTTATTTACCTATTTATTTCTTTTATTACTTGTGATTTTGGTGTCATATCTATGAAACCATTGCCAAATCTAGGATCATTGAGATTTACCTCTATATTTTCTTCTAAAGTTTTATGGTTTTACCTCATATATTTAGAGGATTGATCCCTTTTGAGTTAATTTTTGTATATAGTGTGAGGTAAGGGTCCTACATCCTTTTGCCTGTGGTTATCCAGTTGTCCCAGGACTGACTATTTGTTGAAAGACTGTTCTTTTACCATTGAATAGTCTTGGCATGCTTGTCAAAATCAACTGACTTTAGATTTATGGCCATATTTCTTGAACCTCAATTCTAGTTCATTGACCTATGTATCAGTGTTATTCCAGTACTACATTTTTTTTTAAGTAGACTCCACACCCAGTTTGGTACTCAATGCAGGACTTGAACTCATGACTCTGGAATCAAGGCCTGAGCTGAGATCAAGAGTCAGACACTTAGCTAAATAAGTCACCCAGGTGTCCCAGTACTGTATTGTTTTGAAGTAAGCTTTGCAGTAAATTTTGAAATCAGGAAGGAAGCATTAGTTCCCAGAAGTGTTCTTCTAGTTCAAGATTTTTTGGCTATTTGGAGCCCCTTACAATTCCATATGAATTTTAGAATGAATTTTTCCATTTTTGTAAAAAACTTTCTTGATTTTCTGGATAAAAATTATATTCAAACTGTGAACTGCTTTGGGTGTTATTGTCATCTTAACAATATTAAGTCTTCCAATCCATGCATATGGGATGTCTTTCCACTTATTGATGTCTTCTTTAATTTCTTTTAGCAATGTTTTGTTGTTTTCTGGTTGCAAGTCTTCTACCACGTTGGTTAATTTTATTTCCCAATATTTATTTTTCTTGATACCATGTAAATGAAAAAAAAAATTTTTTTTAAAGATTTTGTTTTTTTGACAGAGAGAGATCACAAGTAGACAGAGAGGTAGGCAGAGAGAGTGAGAGGCGGGGAAGCAGGCTCCCTGCTGAGCAGAGACACCCCCCCCACCCCAATGAGGACCCTGGGATCATGACCTGAGCTGAAAGTAGAGGCTTAACCCACTGAGGCACCCAGGTGCCCCTGAAATTGTGTTCTTAATTCCTGTTTGGATTGTTCATTGCTAGTGTATATAAATACAACTGATTTTTGGTTTTGTACCCTGAAACTTTGCTGAATTTATGATCTCTTCTAATTTGGGGGATTTGGGGGTGGTTTTTTTGTAAATTTATAAATTCTTTAGGATTTTCTGCATGTAGGATCATGTAATCTGTGAAAAGAGAGTTTTTGTTCCCCTTTTTCAATTTGGATGCATTTTTTTCTTTGAATAATTGCTCTGGCTAGAACTTCCAGTACAATGTTGGCTAGCAATTATAAAAGTGAGTATCCTTGTTTTATTTCTGATCTTTATGGAAAAGATTCCAGTCTTTTATAATTGAATATGATGTTAACTGTAGGTTTTTCCATAAATGTCTTTTATTATGTTGAGGAAATTCCCTTCTATTATTTCTAGTTTCTGATTTTTTAAAATCTCTTAAGGGTGTTAGATTTTGTCAAATACTTTTTCCGCATCAATTGCAATGATTATGTGTTTTTCCCCTTTATTCTATTAATGTGGTGTATTACATTGAGTTTTGTGTGTTGACAAATGTTTGCATTACTGGGATAAGTCTCTATATACTTTTAATATTCTGAACTGTTCATTTCTCATTTCGTTTTCTCTTATTTATTTCCAGCTGTATATTTGTATATTTCTGCATTCATCTTTCTCCACATTTGTCACTCTCTCAGTTATTATTGTTTCTCTTTTATTACTTGTATGTTTTACTATCATCATCTCAAATAATTGCCTTATATTCCACTGTCACAGACAATTAAGAACCAAATTAGGAATAGAGGGCAGAAGGACCTAAGGAAGATGACACTACTGACAAATTTCATGGTCAGATCCCACTACCCTAAGTCAGGATGAGGTTACAATGTCCATCTTTCCTATACCCAATTCTTATGGATCAAGAATATTGATCCAACTGGAATCTTTTAAGATTTTACCCTAGAAGAATGGGGGGAGGGAGGAGCTACCATATTTAGGGTATTGTTATGTACTACTGATAGTCTCCTTGACCAATGAGAGGATATCTACATAACAACATTTGGGGAAGTTTAGAAGCATCAGGAAAGCCTCACTCCCTGAAAGAACTAGACCAACTCCTGCGCTAATGCATTAAAGTATACCATTGGAGCTTCATTTCCTTAGTGAAGGGACTGGCCTTTCTTAGAAATTTAATGCTCTGGCAGACAACTCAGATATTTTTAAATGTACATGAACAAGTTCAAAGAAGGGGAGAGAGCAAGAATGTCAGATGTACTTGGGAAGAGATTCTAGGAAAATGGAGGAGAGTGCACAAAAGAATAGGTTGGGAAATCTGTAAACGTACTTCCCTATTGTACAAATGGGCCCAGGGTGAATTCTGAGAAAAGGATCCAAAAGACAGAAGTTATGTTCTGTAATCAGAATGCCCTTAAGGAAGGTAAATGCCCAGATTTGTCCAGGACAAGTCATGAGACACAGGTTTCAGAATGGACACGAAAAATTTCTCTTCTGAATGAGTAATAATTCAGTTTCCAGGTTCCAGCTAAGTTACTCTAAGGCTTTCTCAGTTTCTATTAACAAGGAAAGAAGTTTAAAGTCTTTTCAAAAGTCTAAATTCTTACCTATCATAATGCTACCAGCTTTCAGCCTTTCATTCCATTTCTGGTTCCCATCCTACGTGCCACTTTACTCCCTCCCCCCACAGATCTGACTACTATGGGAAATTCCTGTCTCATATTTCTTTACCCCTAAAACCTGATCTTGGTTCTCATCAAAACCTTTCAAATTCTTATAAAATTGTCCTGTGTGGAGAAATACTAATCTCTAAACTAAATACATCAGCTGTAAAAAAAAATATCAGAAAGATAATATTTCAGTTAAGTTTTCCCATTTGAAGTTGCCTTTAGCTTCTAACTTGCAGTCATTTCTTGTCTGATTTTAAGTTATTGAGCTGTTTTTCTGCTGACAACTGGATCTGTCCCAAGGATGACTTCAGTGATAAATGCCATGGTGTCTCCATCTTTGTCAAGCCGCAGTCAACCAAGGAAATGAACATTCATCCCCACGGGGAGAAATGGAAAAACCAAAGTGATCCTATCTCCATGTGTGATCTTTAGGTAGAAAACTAGAATGGCTGAATCCCTGTGTTTTGAAGGTAAGCCACCTCCGGAGCTCATTATTTGGGAATCTTTCTCTAAAGTACTTATGTATGAATTTAATTCAGTGTTTAAAAAACGTACTTTATTCACATAGCCCTCAAACTTGTCTACATCAGTGTGATTTTAGATCCTTTCAGATGATTGAGAATGGAGATCTAGAAGAAAGGGATGGCCATCATGGGTACCTAAGAAGTGGAAAGAGGGTGTTGAAGGAACCAGAAGGAGGGCACTGACAGAACAAGGCCCTCATTTCTCCCACACCATCTACTGATGACACCAAGAGGAGGCCTTCAGTCTTGTGGAGCAGGTACCACTAACAACCAGAGGAAGCCCTCTCTGAGGTAGCTAAGACCAAGACCTTTTCAACCCCACCATGCTGATAGGGAAGGATGTCAGGATACAGAAGTGACATCAGGACTTTTCTCCATTTTAATCCTAATTGAGAACATTCTTGACAAATACCAACCCTCATTTTCTCCACAGCAGAGCCACTTAGTAGCACCTGCATTGTTTCAGGTCATTTAAATGATGCCCAAATTGAGGGTTAGATTTCAACTCTTTAGCTTGACTAGAGGAGAAGCTTTGTGGCGAGCACACCAACTCATACTCACCCAAAGCAACTTGCACAGAAAAGAGTTAACAAAGCAGGCCTGAGATTGTTCTCTAGAAAGACCTATGTGCAAGGTTGGCCCTTGGCAGGCATCAAGGGATGTATGTTTTGGGAATTGGGATTTAGGGTTCTCACCACCCTAACTGATAAAAAAAAAAAAAAAATTTGGCCCACTATGCCTAAACTGTTTGCACAAATAATGTGATATGTGCTGAACACCTGCTTCTCTGAGTCTGAGATTTGGGTACACAGTAAGCAGAGAGTGTCTATACATGTAACTCTCAATAAAAACCCTGGGCCCTGTGTCTCTAATGAGCTTCTCTGGTGGACAGTATTTCACATGTGCTGTCATAACTCATGGCTGGGGGAATTAAGCATATCCTGTGTGATTCCAGTGGGAGAAGACTCCAGACTTTGTGCTCTATGAAACTTCTCCTTTTGCTGATTTTGCTTTGTAGCCCTTTGCTGTAATAAATCACAGCCATGAATACATCTATATGCTGACTCCTGGAAATCCTAGAGATTCATTGAAACTGAAGTTGGTCTTGGGGACCCTCAGTACACCATCCAGTTCTTTTTTTCCTTTATTCTGTTAGTTCTTATACCTAGAAACACTTGGAGGAGGGGGTGGGAAGAGGGGGTGGAAGGAGAATTCTGTCCTTCAATCCCAAGATATTCCTCCTTGTCCCTTTCCATTTCTACTCCATTCAGACATACTCCTTAAGCTACTTATGTTTTCTCACATTTTCTTCTCTCAGAATTACAGAAAAATTCTTTTATTTTTTTATTTTATTTTATTTTTTTTTAAAGATTTTATTTATTTATTTGACAGAGAGAGATTACAAGTAGGCAGAGAGGCAGGCAGAGAGAGAGGAGGAAGCAGGCTCCCTGCTGAGCAGAGAGCCCGATGCGGGACTCGATCCCAGGACCCCGAGATCATGACCTGAGCCGAAGGCAGCGGCTTAACCCACTGAGCCACCCAGGCGCCCCAGAAAAATTCTTTTAAAGAAGCTTGCCAACCATGGCAGAAATGCCTGAGGTATTGTTCGTTCTAGGATCTGTCTTCCAGTTGACAGCAGCGTACTTCCTGTATGTGAGTTTCTGATACCCCGAGCCTTGATTTCTCAGTCTTTACTGCCTCTTTTAAATCTCCCTCTTTTAATTTAATCTCCCTCTTTTACTTTAATCTCCCTCCTTTAAATTTGCTTTTCCCTCGCTATAGTATCCATCTACATTTTTGGCCTGTTCTGGAGCTGTCCCTCAATCTGTCTGTCTCTCTGACATAAGCTCAATACTGGAATGTTTGTGTGTCTTCCTCTCACACAGCTAAATATGTTTCAACAAATTTTTTCCTGGGAGGCCTAGAGAAAGACACCATCTGAGTTTCTGAGTACATGAGTACTACTACTTGAATCATCAATCTGTGAACAAAAAATGATATTTTTCTCTGCTGGGCCCCACTGAGTGAGAAATAATTGTGTGGATAGTACCTGTTCCTATTAAAATCTGTGCTCCAGCCTGGCTGCCTGCAGGCTCACCCACATTCAGCAATGAAGTGGATATTTATATAGGGGATCTACATCTTTACCTAATACACAGCTACATACAGGCCAGGATCTCCATCCTTTAACCCAAAACATCAGGAAGTGATTTCAAGTCCTACACTTGGTCAGCAGCAAGGGCCAATCTTCCCAAAGTCCCACCATCTTGATTAAAGACTTGGAGATCCATACCCAATCCTTTTTGGCTGGCCCTTCTGGGTCCAGGTGACTTAAGACACAGCCACTGTTTTATTTTAGAACAAAACAATAATAACCTTCCTTCCCCTCCCCTACTCCAGTAAAAATTATTGTTGCAAAGGCAGAGATAATAGAACAACATGCATTCTGCTGTCTCAACCCCAAAAGGTTTTCTGTCACTCCTGGCATGTTTCCTAGGCTTCCAGATAGGGCCTCAAGGCTTTCTGGCAGGTTTTCCAAAAATTTCAAATGGGGGCTTCCAGACTTCCTTTTGGAAGTTTTAGGGTTTTATGTTAAGATTTCAGGACATTCTTTGTAGAAACTATAAGACTTGTCAAAGTTTCCAAAGTTTCTCCAAAGGGGTTACAGGTCTCCTTGGAAAAGGCCATAAACTTCTTCTCTGGGTTATTCAAAAGTTGTAGGCAGAAGCTCATAGCATTGTTTTCAAAGAAGCAGGAGCAGCTGATTATTTTTAGACAGGGAGGCTTCTAGAGGGTCCTATCAGTGTATGCTTTCCTCAGCCACCTCCTTTCATTCATTCATTCAGCAAACATTTAGAGAGTAATCTACCATGTCCTAGGCACTGAGCTGGGTCAGATTTATGACACATAAAATCAATGTCAGGGAGCTCACAGAGCTGCTCTTAAGGCTCTCCTGCTGGTGGGGGCAGCCACCATCTCACCCTGCCTTCAGCTCCCACAGGATCCCTGGTGTTTAGAGCTTTGGTTTCTTTCCAAGCTGAACAGCTCAGGAGCATTAGTCTTTTACCCGGGGAGGAGATACGCTCTCCAGCAGCAGTTTTGTTCCAAGCTCTTTCAGATAGTTTCCTAAAACCTCCTATGGAATGATACAAGGAGAGCAAATCTAAATCAGCCCACCAACTACAATCCTAGGGCCCTCTGGCATTTCTTGGATGAGACAATGGTAGGGCTCTTTAAAGAGCAAGAATTTAAGTCATTTAGGACTAGCCCTACTCATTCGTACTTTGGTGGCCTGGTAGCAACTCTTTTTGCCACACTTTTGAATTTATTCTATAAGCCACACCTAAAGAATATGTTCTCTAAGGAAACATTTGGGGATTGGGGTTAAGCCCCTCTTATCTTTAAGAGTTTTGCTCAGCCAGGACCTTCCATACAGCTTGAGATTTCAGCCAGCTTCACCCCTCTATTGCAGGGACTGACTCCTATTAAAATGAAAATCCCCAGAAGATGTCCAGCTTCCATCAGACTTTTTTACACTCCTACTGTGAGTGATCAGATCCCTTCAGGAAAGATAAGCGAGAGCAGGTTTTGCTGTTTGAAAGGGAGAGAAATAAACAAGCTTCCCTGGATACCTGAGAGGAAGAAAGAGGCAGCTTGACGGGGTACGAAGAGACTCCAAATACATTTTTCTATTAATAGCTGGCCATCAGATCAACCCTGAAAACAAGATCCAAGTGAGTGCTAGAAGTGATGTGATGCCTACAGCCAGGGGACATACTCTCTGAGAGTATTGGGCTCTCCTGCAGGGCTCAACCTGCAGGGCAGCCTTCCAAGCAGGTAGTAGGTGGTCTCTTCCTCTCAAATACCCAGTACAAGGACCCCATAAACCCATAGTGATACCCTTCTCTGCTCGTTGTACATTTCCACACCTCTTCTATACAATAGATAAAAAAAGCCTGAGGGGGGTTGGTCTTTGAAAGTGGAGGACATCACATAGTGTACCTGCAGGTGCTATCACTGAAAGGGACTAGGTAGACTCAAGTAGAGGAAGAATAACAGCTAACCTCCACAGCAGTGTAACACCTCACTAAGCATTCCACGGATTGAACTCACTTTAACCACCCAGTATCCCTATGACGTAGGTACTATCTATGATTTCATTCTCATTTTACTGTTGAGGAAACTGAGGAACAGATTTTAAGTAACTTGTCCAGTGTCACACAGCTGGTCTAATAGCAAGACTCGATTCCTGGAGGTCCCTCCTCTGACTCAACTCTAAAACCCACACCTCGCCATGGTCACTGGGCATTTCTCTGACAAGACTTATTTCCCATGACTTTTTCTTCCTTTCATTTTTTTCTCCTATTGTATGAGTTCAGCTGCTGAAGACCACTCTTGCTTGGTCCCCTCCTCCTCCTGGGACAAAATTTTCTCTCACTTTTCCATCTCTGGCCAATTTTGTCAATCCTTTATAACTTGGCCTTTGCTCTACTACCCCTTTTCCAAACCAGAAGCCTTGGGGACCAGACCTCTCTCTCCCCTTCCTTGGAGCTGGGAGCTGAGACAGAGTGTGCAGTGGCAAGAAAGCCAACCCACAAGGTCAGAGCAGGGTGTGAATGTGCGCATGTTGCCAGCTTCTTGGGGCTCCCTGCTGTCCCCTACCTCTCCTCTCTCACTCTTTGTTCATGTTGTTGCTCCTCCCACCCCACCCACCGTCCTTCCCCACATTGTGTGCTGCTGTATCTATTTTTCTCGGCCTTGCTTTCCTTCTTCTACAGGTCAATCTCTGGAATATTCTTTTTCTCAGTTTACTTGTTCTATATCTTGTTGAAGTTATATCTGTGTCTGTTTTTATTTCCCTTTTTTTTCTTTCAGGCCAGCCATAAGAGGAGAACAGGAGTTCACTACCCCACGATAAAATCTGTTCTCTTTTAACATAGTTTAGAGGCCTTTGCATCTGTCTTCAGCATCAACTTTGGCCACTTGTGCTCCAACATGGTGCTACAGCCATAATGAACTTCCTTTTCCCCCTAAATATGCTCTGCCCTGCACAGGTTGCCCTTCCTGCTGCTGGAGAGACTTTACCACCCCGAACCCAGTGCTCAACTAACTCTCTTCCATCCTTGTTAAGACTCAGACACTGCTTCCTCCAGGAACCATTCCTGGCTGAGGCATCTTTCTTATGAGTGTTTTCACCCTGTGTTTCTACTGCTAGAGCAACAATCACATGAACTATTTGCTTATACCTTTCTCTCTTAGAATCAGATCTTTGAAGGCAGATTTACTTCTAGACACACAGTACAGTAAAAAGCCTTTCTTGTAGCCTTCCCTCCTGGTTCTTCTCTCCCCACACCATCCTCTAAAACACTGGCTCATTTTTGCCAGATTTGGAGATTCTACAGGCCCAAATACTATCTATGTTTTTCCACCAAGTCTAAGGAGACTTCAATCCCCTGGGGGTGTTTTTTTCTGGGGCTTCTGGTGTCAACTTCTCCTCTTATTAATCATAGAAGAAAGTGAGATTAGGTAGAGATTTTGTGGAGTCCTTCCAACAACTGTGTTTGGTTGCTCCACTTAGGGGTAGGAACCTAGAGGAAACCACTCACATGTCAGTTCCCAAATCCACTGTCTCTAACAACAGTGTGCTCTCCTCCAAGGCCAGCACCACAATTGCATTCTTTTCCACGCTTACCCAGTGCCCTGAGGAAACAATTGTTGAAAATCTTTATTCATATGTATATGTGTATGTGCGTGTATGTACACATATACACACTATCTACATGTATGTATAGGTAGTAGTTCATTTACACAGATTTCATTCACATACACACACATGGTTTAGGAGTACAGGATAGGGATGGGATATAGGTCCTAGATGACAGGTAGTACTCCCTCCGGTTTTTCTGGATGCATCTGAGAAATGTGTTTGGGCCATGCGTTGGGTTCTGAGAGGACACAGTCAGTTCCAAACCCCTTTAAATCTGAGCCGTGAACATTTACATAGTCTCCTAAAGGAAAATAGCTTCTGTAGCAGCTGTTGCCAGAGAAAAACTATATCATTGCTTAGCAGAAGTGACCCCCCCAATGCTTTGCCTGCAGGATTCTGTTTATTAAATGAGTATCTGAACATTGTCCAGTTAGTTTGCATCCTCTCCTTTCTCTGCATGCTCCCCAACACTTGAGAGAGAGTGTGAGCCATGTTGTGCTGAAATTTCTGTTGCTGGCTTCAGCACCAACCAGAGCCTCTGGCGGGGCCTGTTCTGCTCTGGACTCCCTCCCAGTAGAGGCAGAGATAACATTCTAGCCACTGACCCTATATCCCTTCTCCAGCAGCTGAGAGCTCAGAATTGTCTCTGTTCTGGCATAGTAGTCCCCTGGCTGAGCCGTCCCATGGACCCTCCTGTGCTCCAAGCCTTTAGTTTCAGTAGCTTTCTTGGGGAACTTATGTCACCTCTCATATGGTAAATTCCTCAGTCATCTTCCTTTATATGATTTTTCTTACCTATTTTATTTACTTTTTGTTTGTTTGTTTGTTTTTCAAAAAATAGGAAACGCTTCACAAACTTGCATGTCATCTGCACTCAGGGTCCACACTCATCTTCTTGGTATGGTTCCAATTTTAGTTTATGTGCTGTCAAAGTGGGCACTTTTCATAGCTATTTTAAACATTTCCTCTTCCACAAGAATTCTAGGATCATCACATCCAATTTTGGAAAAACAAAGATTCATAGGGACGTTATTTTTAAATCTCCCACTGTATTGTATTTTTTTAAAGATTTCATTCATTATTTCAGAGAGAGAGAGCACAAGTAGAGTATGGGGCAGAGGGAGAAGCAGACTCCCTACCAAGCATTGTGCCCAACTTGGGGTTCGATCCCAAGACCCCAGGATCATGACCTGAGCCAAAGGCAGACGCTTACCCGACTGAGCTACTTAGGTGCCCCTCTAATTGTATTTTAAAAATCAAGTTCTCCTTGCCTACCAAATAGTTTTTGCTCGATACACTTAGCTGCTGTATTGTTAAATGTATACATATTTTTGACAATTGATTCAACCTAGCTCATAATCATACTGCTATTTCTGTTCTCTTATATAAATATTTGCATTTGTTTCTTTCTTTTTTTTTTTTTTTTAAAGATTTATTTATTTGACAGAGAGAGATCACAAGTAGGCAGAGAGGCAGGCAGAGAGAGAGGAAGGGAAGCAGGTTCCCTGCTGAGCAGAGAGCCCAATGCGGGACTCAATCCCAGGACCCTGAGATCATGACCTGAGCCGAAGGCAGCGGCTTAACACACTGAGGCACCCCGCATTTGTCTGTTTCTTTATTGTCAAGGTTTTGGAAGCATCTTGTTTCAAGTGTATTTCTTGCTTAATGGCATATAACAGGGTTGGTTTTTTTTTAACCCCAATAACCTAGTCTCTTTTAATAGGAAAATTCAGCCCATTAATATCACACAATAATTGTCATACTGTTACACTCCCGCTTATTCTACTTTATGTTTATCATTTATTTAATTGTATCTCTTTTATGCATGTTTACTTTTTTCTTCATGTAGTCTTCCCTTTCCCTTGTTAATTCAGAAGTTCTCTATTTTTCCATTCTGCTATCATTACCTACCAGTACTTGACATGCAGGATCAAATGCATGTTTCTTTACTTCTGAATAATTAAAAAAAAAACAACACTAAATATTCTTCCACTCTCCCCCTTCCCCTCAATTCCATACATGTTATGGAGAAATGACTACACCCAGCTACTCAGGCCTACCTGTCTGGGGTTGGGGGGGACAAGCAAGCAGAGTAGGCTTGGACCTGAGAGTAGGACTCCAGGGGCCCCATCAAGTCCATGTCTCCACAGACAAACTAGATCTGACCATTCCCAGTGACTGATACTGAAAACCCTACTTTTAGAGCTGGAGGTCCCTCTTTAGGCCTCATGGGACCAGTCATTAGACCCCTTAAAATAGGCCAGATGAGGCTGATTGGGACACTGGAGAGTAAGATGAAGGAAGAGGGTAAGTGTGCTGAAGGGAAGTTGAGGGGATGTCACTTGAACTTGAGGCTGCTCTGCCTGGCAAGTTAATCTCTCTTGGCAAGTACAGAAGCTACCCAGAACTGAAGCCTGTGTGTGTGTTGGAAAGGATGGGCACTCTGGACCTAGGCTCTCACAGGGAGAAGGGTAAAGGCAGGAGGAGGAAGAGCATGGCTTGGGATCTGGCAGGGAAAGGGAAAGATGGTGGAAGATGCAGTGACCATGGAGTCTATGGTAGAGGAAGGGGCTCTGATGTGGAGGCAGGACTTTAAGTAGTTGGACAGACTGGGTCCACAGCAGGGAATTTCCTGCTATGGAAGAGGTTGAGTTTTGAATGGTGAGAAGAGGGCAGTATCCCAGGGTCTAGCAACTGAAGCATCTCCTCTTGGAGCATAGACTGGGGACAGTCAGGGTCAGCCTTGGGCGGGGATAGGCAGGGCCTTTTACCTTTGGCCCTCAGCTGAGGGCTGCACTGGGAGGTAGGATCAGAGCCTGAGACTCTCAATGGCCCCTGGGGGAAGGTGGAGCCCCCAGCTGTGGTCAGATTCCTCCAGAAACCCAGGCACACCTAGACTTTAGCACCCCTGAAGAGACTGTGGAGGTAAGAAGGCACCCTTTCTCAGGGTCTGCAAAAGGGTTCTTTCAGGAAAACATCTTTGCTCCACTCCCTCATACACAGTATACACAAAGAGATGGGGATACAGAAGAGAATAAGGCATATGCTAAAGGAAGCCTTGGGCTCCTGGGTTAGGTAATGGTGGGAAAGCAGAAAGAGGGCCACCAACTCTCATTTGCATAGTATTGACTATTTGACAGGCACCATGGTGTATGGAAATCCTTGCAAGTTATCATTCCTTTAGAGATGAAAAATCAGAGGTTGTGTTTAGATAGCTTGCCCAAAGTTACATACCTAGCAAGTGGGCAAGCTTAGATGAAAACCAGTCCTGTCTGATTTCAAAGCTTAACAACCTCTTAGGCTCTCCCAAATTATTCTGAATACTTTGGTAGCCTTAATTTGGGATCCAACCTTACACTTAACAATGAATGGGGAAGCAGCCCAAAGATTGAACAAATAAAATATGGTAACATATATATATGTTTTCAGTTCACTTCTGTATTTGTTTTTCTTGCACACACACACAAATGTGCAAGATGGGTTTGCTAGTCCCTCCTGTGGGAAGATAAAATCATTCATCTTCCTCTGCCCTCAAACCATGGTCAGAATACCCACTAATCTATTGCACACGATCTTCCTGCACCCTGCACTAAGTTAAGCTGCCCTTTCCTTTTCTTTCTCTTACAACCATAATGTAGGAAAAGCCTAGAAGTATTAGAGGAGGTTCCCCCAAAGAGTAGACAGTCCCTTGATGAGATTGTTAATGGGGTTGGTCTCTTCTTCCTGGTTCCCAGTTTCTTCATGTCTCTGATCCTCATGAAACTGAAAATGTCTATTAAAATATATGTGGATGGTAGAAAATAGTTAATTAAAAGGACAATGGAGAACATCTCCTCACTTGCAAATAACCACTGGTCTCATCTCTCTCTCTCCCTCCACCCCAGCAAAGAATAAGTGTAAGAAACAAAGCTTAATTGTTTGGGGAGCAGGGGTGGTTATGAAGTGATTACAGTTTTTGGAAATCAAAATTTGTGTCTGCTATTTAAACCATTGGAAAGTATTCAACAGACTCAACTATCTTAACTTTGTTATCATAGTTTAAAGCTGTCATCAGTGAGTAAATGTTCAAGTAATAGGTTTTAAAAATGGTATGTGTGAAACCTACTGGTTTTTTTCCTTCAAACTTAGAAGTTTAATAAACCAACTACAAAAGATTATAATAAGGTGGTGAGTACTGCTATCTGTGAGCATAAACCCTTTGGACATTAAGGAAGAGCAAAGAAAGGATATGTTGTAAACGAGAGAGGCCCAGGAAAGGGTGATAAAAAGAGAGCGCAGAAAGTACCAGAAAGACTTAGAGGGGCCAGAAACATGGGAGAACAGGTGCCTCCAATGCTTCTGGAAAAGGGGGCCATGGGGCAGGGGGTTTTTGGAAACAAGAGGCAGGGTAGAAGGGCCTTCAAACCAAGCGGAGAGTGGAGACAGGAATGGAGAGATCACTCCATTTCCAAGGAGAAATGAGCAGTAGGAAATGCATGCCTGCCCCACCCTCAAGATCCAGAAAGGTCTGTGTCTGACCAATTCAGATGGAGGCAAGAGAACTAGAAGGGCCAGTGAGGGAGGAGAGGGCTGTAGCAGTGGGCCTCGTTAGATCCAACGTGGAGCTAACATCCAGGCACCCACAGGGTGTAAGTGGGGTAGCCAGCCCGTGTGACAGCGCAGAGAGACGAGGAGCAAGCTGCCACTGAAGGCCACAGCAGCAGAGGGATCAGAGCCCCAGGCTGCAACCAGTGAGCTTCCACCGGACATGGCCAACGTTTGCCACAGAGCTAGCATGAGGCAGGTAAGTGGGCTCAACGTACAGAACACCTGACGCACTAACGCACGCGGGTGGGGCTGTCAAGGGGCGTGGCCACTCGCCACCAGCCCTGCCATTGGCCAGGCCCCTGCCAGGAAGCCCTGTAAACCCTGTCCTCACGGGTCTACCCCTGCCCCTACTGCCCCAAGGCCACGCCCCCAGGCCGCTGTTGGAAGGCGTTGGTCACTCCCCACTCTGGGCTTCCTGCCGTTGGGCTTCCCTACTAGGGGGGTTGTTGTCACTGATGCAGGCCCAAGGGGAGGCTTGGTGGCATGGTACACCCTGAAACCTTAAACTGTTGCCGAGGCTTTGAATATATTCTTGTGGTGACAGTGGCCTTAGGAAAAGTATTCTGTCTCTGGGTGACTAGGTCAGAGTTGCGCAAGTCTTCTTAAAAAATGCAACCAACCTATGTAGTGGCCTTTGGAGGGACGGTGGGGGAAATTTCAAATCCTGTCAGGGGAAGGTAGGGGGGTATAGAGTAGATATTAAATTCAGTGAAATTTGTAGTTACACCCACAAATACTAAGTTTGAACTGCCAAGTGAGCTGATAACTTCTCCAGCTGAGAGTGAGGATTTGTAGCCAGCTTCTCTATAAGATAGGAGCAGACATATTTCTTGTCCTTTGGTCTCTGTGAGACCCTAGCCATTGATTTAGTAGAGCCTGCAACTAATTCACCGGCTCACCCTGTGCACCCAGCTCAGACTGCTGTCACCACCAGACAAGCATAGGAGTTACTACAAACAGGACATACCTATTTTCCTTCTGTTCCTTTCTTTTTTCCATCAAACCCCTCTCATTCAACTCTATGATAAAACGTGTATCCCCTCCCCTCCACTTCTTACTAGATGTGGGGAAAATTCCCCAAATTACTTTTAAATCATTTTTATGTCATTAGAGAAGTCACTTAACAGGTGTGCTGTTAGGTTCACGGGATTAAACGAAAGATTATTGCCCTCAGTTCCCTCCCTAGTGCAGACATTCTGGTTTATAAGGTTAAGTAGGGTGCATGAGCCTCACATGGCTCCAAAGTTGTCTGTTAACGAGGCAAACCTTTGTGGTGGTCTAAGTTGGAATGCTAAAATATTAGGCTGAATCTGGATGTGGGCTCACCAGAGTTGCTGGGTATTTTGGGATTGGGTGGGTGTTTTTCCTGAATTCAGAATCTCAGGAATGAAATACATAACCAACTGGGGTGGTAAGAAAGGCTCCTTTTATGGTTCTGTGGTGGGGGCACTCTTAAACCCTATTTTAAAAGAGTTTAAACCTGTGTATGAATGTTCACATCCATGGTAGTAATTGGAGAAGACTTATCACAGTTGTTGGGGGCCCAGATGAAGAGGGTGGGACATCACCAGATAGTCACTCCTGACCTAAGGGACACACATGGAATTAAGAAGAAAATTACCTCTTCCTTTCTCATGAATTAGCACCCTATGTTTTTAAAGGGCCTGGAAAATAGAAACAATATTGCAGAAATCACTAAAAAGCAGTCCAAATTTAATTTTGAGGGCTGTTAAGAATTTGGGATCCAATCTTGAGGCTGAATACCCTTCAGTATTCAAGGTCTGGCAGTGGTATCAGAGTAGCAGAAGTCTTTGGTGGGGGATGATACACATCTTCATTGTTAGGCAGGTAGTCACTGTAAATGGCATCACCGTGGTCTGCTTTAGATGCTCTTCCTCATAGGAAGGATAGTAGGCGTTTAATGTCAGTTATGCATCCATGTTCTAAAAATGGAAAATTCTTTTTTGGTGATTTGCTTCTTTTACCTCTCAGCTCTCCCCTCCATGTTAGCATCGCCAAAGTGCCTAAAATTAGGATGAGCTCTTTGTTCCAAACTGAAAGCCTGCCCTCTGTGCTGCTAGACTAGGTGGTAAGCGGTGCTGGATTCTGATGGGAACCTGGGATTGAATCCTCGAGTATCCAAAGTTTTGTCCCTTCCTCCAATTGTGAGATTATCTGATGGGGCCCAAAGCCTCTGGAACCCACATTAGAGCTGGCAAGAGGGAACTTGCAGGGGTATCAGCCCTATGGGAGACTGGATTATGATCAGGAAATGGGGCAGGGACTTGAACTAGCAGTGGTGTGAAGCAAAAATTCTTGCCCAATCTCTGGGTGCTGGTAGGGGCTTTTGCTCTCTGAAAAGAGGTCCTAGGTCTGCTTTGGGACAGACTGCTTAAAGGCAAAAGGCCAGTTGTTCCTCTGCTGGGTGAGGATACACACCCTTGAAAGAGTCAGTTCCTAGGTTGATGGTAACTGGAAGAGCTTTTGGAGTGACTTTGAAGAAACTAGAGAATAGGTTAGAAATTATAGAATAGAAGTTGCTTGTCTTTTAGGATAAGTTAAGAGGGAAATGGAATTAATTACTTCTATTTACAGGATCTGTGGACCTTGCCTCCGTGGGTAGTCAGATGATAACACTTCTTATATTTCTGCTTGGGCAGAAACCGTATGAAACTTAAGTTAACACTGAGGAAAGGGTAAAAGCTTAGAAGGAAGAGAAGGCCATGGCAGAAACTTATAAGGAAACTAGAGACAAAACCAGAATGACTAAATCTCCTTCCCTCTCTGTATTCCTTCTTTCTTCCCTCTCTTCCTTCCTACAAACATTTGAGTGTCTACTACATGCCAAGTTCAAGCTAGGTGCTGAGAATAAAACATGAGCAAGACTTACTTCCTGCTCCAGAAGAGCTCATAAGTAGTGGGGAGCTAATATCATGGCTAACTGTAGGGCATGGGATGAGAAATGGGTTCCCAAGGACTGCTTTTTCTGTGTGTCAGTAAGGAGGAGGCTAAGAAAATAAAGCCCCTCAGAATGGGTTCTGAAGTTACCTTTGTAATTGTCACAGAGCTGAGGGTAGAGGACCAGCTGACACATGTAGGCTAAGGATTCATGCCATCTTTGTGGCTTCTCTTTGGGTGGTGATACAGGTACTAGACAGAGGTCTGAAGTGAATCAGGGCTAGAATACTTCCTATGTACCCTGTGCCACAGTCAGGCACAGTGGAAGGGGTAATGTTATCACTTCTCCTCTCCCTGAAGTATCTTTGTGTTGCTGTGGGTTGTCTGGCTACAACTACCGACAACAACTACCTTGAGTTCTCTCTTGGTCATTATGTGCAAAAGGGAGAATAAGGAAGTTGTGAGAGATTTGGAAAATAGGAAACAAAGAAGAAACTTCTTTATCCCCAAATACAACAACATCAGCAAAACTGAAGAAAAACATTTTTGTATCCAGTTTATGGGTCCCTGAAGTCCAGGAAGTTCAAGGACCAGCCCCAGGACCAGAGAAAAAATAATGCTCTTATCAGAGAATATTCTATTAGCATTTAAGGTTGGTTAAGCGTCTTTGCTGAGGCCTGGAAAACCAAAAGCTCCTAGGTTTTCACATCTTGATGAGAGAACTTCTTTGTGGGAGGTGTTTTTGTGCAAGTATTTAAAAACTTCTTAGAGGTGCAGGATACAGAGAATTCCCAGAAGATAGGCCTTGTGAGGAAGTCACATTTGTTATGACTCTAGGTTTGATCTGTAAAGCGGGCATTAAAAAGTAGTTTTAAGTTTCTAGAGTTTGGGGGTAACCAGATTGCTAGGTCCTAACTGGACCTGGGAGATTTTCCTAAATGGTTTATTTTGAAAGTATTTGCTGCTGCCGAAGCTAATCGGAGGAGGCACTTAAGGTTGCCTGGCCGCAGCGGGAAAGACCCTGGAATTAAGCCACTGGCTGGGTAGATACCCTAAGCCATAGATAACAAGGCCAGGTGAAAAACATTGACTCTTACTACTGTCATTTTGCCAAATGTTTTGAAGAGTGTTTGGTATACCGAGGTCTGTAATGGCAGTCAGGGCTTTCAGTTGGATAGATATCTTTACTAAACAACAGCACCATATTTTTCTTAATAGCCATAGGCCTTTGGATGCTTTCAAAAAATTGCCTTGGACAGTATTTAATTTCCAGTGATCTAGCTCAGCTCTACAGCCTCAGCAACAAGGGCATGAAGTCGATAGCTTCCTCATCTTTGCTTCTTTGAGTAGATGGCCAAGGAACTAGTTCTGCATCATCAAGAACATGGCCACTTTGTGGAGATTCTGAAATCTCTGGCTTAGGGATTGATTAGGGGTTCCCACTCCGCTTTCCCCTGGAGGAGGTGTTTCTCTATGGCTATTTAGCAGATTTTACAGCATCTTTTATAAGGTTTGGAAGTTTGTTTTCTGGTTCTCATATTTCCCTTTTGGTGTATGTACTGCCTTTTCTCAGAGGATGTTGGCTGTTCTTTCAACTGACTCTCAGCTGTTCTTTGGGAAAAGGCCAGAAAATGTAAAACCACAGTGAAAAAAACAAAACAGAGCAAACCCCCAAAAATCTGTGGGTCTTCCCATTTCTGACATCTGGTTTTGTTTTGTTTTACTTTGTTTTGTTTTCCTTTAATTGGTGGTCATTTCTGTACCCAAAGGTCTGCAATTCTAATGACCTATTTTCTGGTATCCTTGCCTGGGAATAATCCATGATGGGCTCCAATCTGTAGTCTCTCATGGTCCCTTCACACTTGTTTAATTTTTAGAAGAACTACTTGTTGAAAGGGCAAGCCGTTGAGTTTCCCCTGGGTAGCTAGCAAGGATCCCAATTTCAAAAAAACTGAAAATACGAGATGTGAAGATGTTTTGAAGAAAGAACAAGAAGCCTGTGTTCTAGTCCTGGCACTACCATTATTATCCATGTGAACTCTGGCAAGTCTCCAAATTTCTTTGGGTTGTGGTTTCCTCATGGGTAAAATTGGGATGTGAATGCCTACCTCACAGGGTTGTTGTGAGGATTAAATGTGCTCTGTAATCTGTTGTACTATATAAATATTCGTGAATTTTTGTTATGATTTAAGAGCCATTTAAAAGTATTCCCTGGCCATATAGCAGACATGCTAACATTTGTACTATCTGATCAAGGACTTTCATGGCCGTGTGTTACATATTTAAATCGCTGGAGCAAAATTATGTCATTACATAAATACTTTTTTTGTGTGTGAAGAAGGTCCATAGCTTTCATTGGTTTTCTAAAGGGGGGTGTCTATTATCCTAAAAATGTAAAGCCCAGTGCTTTAGATTGAAGAGTAGGTTTCAGTAATGGGAATAAATGTATTGCTTCCAAAAGATCCCTCTTAACATGTCTGCAATAGTAGTTGCAATGTTTTTTCCATAGTGAAATTCTTCATGTGTCCTAATGACTGGCTGTACAGGATGTTTGAAACTGGGACAGAAAATTCTTGGCTACATGGTCATGGTAATCATTAGGTTATCCAACTGCTTACAGTGTGAAGATGGAGATAGAACAAATAATTAGTCATGTGGCTCTAAGAAAATCACCTTACCTCATGGAGTCTGTTACCTCATTTGTAAAGTGAAGGATTTGACCTTGAAGATTTCCAAAGTTCTTAGTTTGAATTCTCTTGGGAAGTGAGGTCAAAGCTGGACTCGGATGAAGCCCTTTTGGGGCAGAAATGAATCAGGTTTTGTCTAAGAGGAGAAAGAGAGAGTGTCAGGGAGAGGAGGAGGGGCAGTGCATCCAGGAAACCCCAATTCTTGACAAACATGAGAAACGAGAGCCTGCTGAGCTGAAGAGTTGGGGTCATCAGGGCAGAAAGAGAATTTGTGGGCTACTCGTGAAGATCAAAGACTCTGGTAGATGAGAGACTCAACCTCCCAACTTTCACCCTGGGTCTGACTTGCCAGAACAAAGTTCTCGCTCAGTGAGTGAACACCCCATCTTCTCTGCACTCACAGATCTTCCAGTTCTTAGGGGCAAATGTCTGGAGTTTTCCCTCTTCCAACATCAGGTGATCTGGCTACTTCAGGAGAATGCTGCCCTACAAATGCCTCAAGTCACAAGTAAGTGACACAAATGGAGAGGCTGTTTGAAGGATTAACAGAACCGCTATCTGTACTGTAAGGGTTATTGGAGTCCCTACACCCCGCAAGAGGAATTTTAAGGGAAAGATTCTCATTTTTTTCTACTACATTGATAGATATATAATAATAACAATAATAAAGTCCATAGTTTATATTAGGTTCACTCTGTGTGTATGTGTGTGGGGGGGGTTAAAACTGGGTTAAGGCTATTTTTGTGGTAAGTGGTTGGCTGTTCACATGCTGGGCTTATATTTAACTGCCAGAGAAGCTGTCAGACTCTTCTCCAAAGTGGTGGTACTGTCTTACATTCCCACCACCAGTGTATGAGCATTTAACTTCACAAACCCATGACAAAGTCTTTTAAATTTTACGCATTGTAATAGGTTTAAAGATCCCTCATTGTGCTTTAAATTTGAAATTCCCTAAGATTAGTGGCATTGAGCTTCTTTTCTTATGCTTACGGGTCGAGTCGGTTCTCCTGCTCTTCATCTTTTATTACTGTATTTAAGAGTTTTTGTATTTTAGACAAAATTAGACACATCATATAGAAATTTGCTCTCCCAGTAAGA
This sequence comes from Mustela putorius furo, assembly GCF_011764305.1. NCBI lineage: Eukaryota > Metazoa > Chordata > Mammalia > Carnivora > Mustelidae > Mustela > Mustela putorius. The sequence goes on along the minus strand of NW_025422045.1, from coordinate 6,120,081 downwards.
GACTTGTTTTTTTTATTGAAGTGTCTCTTGAAAGAGCAGAAGTGTATAATTTTGTACATTTTATTGGTTCTTTTATGGATTGTGTTTTAGTGTAGTATCTAAAAAAGTTATCTAACTCAGGGTCACAAAGTTTTCTTCTGTTTTCATCTAGAATTTTTTATAGTTTAAGATTTTATATACAGGGTTGTGATCCACTTTGTGGTAGTGTTTGTATATGCCACAAGAATTTTTATATGGTACTTAAAAGTATGCCTCAGAGCTTGTTTTGCACATGATATCCAGTTGTCGCAACATCATTTGTTGAGAAGACTATTGTCAAAGATAATTTTTCTGTATATGTATGATTCTATTTATAGACTTTCTATTGTCTTCCACTGATTGTTGATTTTTTAAAAAATATTTATTATTTGACAGAGAGAGGGAGAGATTACAAGTAGGCAGAGAGGCAGGCAGAGAGAAAGGGGGAAGTACGATCCGCACTGAGCAGAGAGCCCAATGTGGGGCTCGATCCCAGGACCCTGGGATCATGACCCGAGTTGAAGGCAGAGGCTTAACCCACTAAGCCACCCAGGAGCCCTGATTTTTATTTTATTTATTTATTTATTTATTTGATAGAGATCACAAGTAGGCAAAGAGGCGGGCAGAGAGAGAGGAGGAAGCAGGCTCCCCGCTGAGCAGAGAGCCTGATGTGGGGCTCAGTCCCAGGGTCCTGGGATCATGACCTGAGGTGAAGGCAGAGCCTTTAACCCACTGAGCCACCCAGGAGCCCCTGATTGTTGATTTTTATGTCAATACCATACTGCTTTGGTTACTGTACCTTTATAATAAGTCTTGAAATCATATAGCATTTGTTTTCTGACTTCTTTTTCAAAGTTGTTTTGGCTATTCTAGGTCCTTTTTATTTCCATGTGAATATTAGAATAAACCTGTCAATTTTAGAATTAACTTGTCAAAAAATCCTTGCTGAGATTTTTATTAGGATTATGTTGAATCTATGCCTCAATTTTAGGAAAATTGCTGTTCTAATCCTGAGTCTTCTGAATTATAAAACATGGAATAGCTCTCAGTTAGATATTCTTTAATTTCTTTCAGCAACATTTTGCAGTTTTGGTTATAGGTTTTGCACAACTTTTGTCAGATTTATCCCAAGTATTTCATATTTTTTTAATGTTGATATAATGTTCTTTAAAATTTCCATTTCTGATTGTCTGTTACTGGTATTTACAAATACAGTTGTGTTTTGCATATTGATCTTGTATCTTGCAAATTTGCTAAACTCACTTATTAGTTTTTTTGAGAGACTGCACCTGGTTTTCTACATAGGCAACCTTGTCACCTGTAAATAGATAGCTTCATTCCCTTCCAATATGGATGCTTTTTCTTTTTCTTGCCTTACTGGACTTGTTAGAACTTCTAGTGTTGTACTGTATAGAAATTGTGAGAGGGACCATGTTTTTCTTCCTTTTGAACTTAGGAGAAATGCAGTCAGCCTTTAATAATTAAATATGGTGTGATGTATAGATTATTTAGATGTCTTTTATCATATTGAGGAAGTTCTCATAATTAGTTTGCTGGACGCTTTCAATCAGGAATGGATCTTGTCAAATGCCTTTTCTGCATCTTCTGAGATGATTATGTACTGTTGTGTTGTTTTGAAAAAACTAACCAGCTCTGTGAACTAGTAAAAATGGGAATGGAGGGTTACATTTTTTAGAATAATACTCTGACCTTGTTCTCTAGACTGGGGGTCAGCAAACTTTTTCTATGGTAATATTTCAGTTACTCTCTTAAGCTTTGTAGGCCAAAGCGACTGCCACATAGTCTTCCTTTTTGTTTTAAAAACATTTCTTTAAAAAATAAACTATTCTTAGTTTCCTTTAAAATATTTTGTCTGGTCACCTGAGCTAAAAAATATTTTATTCCATAATTACAGAGTTGGCTGTGTAGTTGAAAAAAGCAGCAGCAGCGGCGGCAGGGTCAGAAATACATGTAGCCAGCAAAACCCTAAAAATCTATGATTGGCTCTTTTCCAAAACATTTTGCCAACCCCCTATTCTAGAATATTGTCATAAAATATTTTGAAGGGAAAAGTACATTTTCATATATGGTATATGACTCAGATTAAATTAAGCCATGGGTAGCAGCTTCTTTCCATCTGCACTGCTAGTCCCTAAACTGGAAATTTTTTAAATAAGAGTGTGATTATTAAAATGCATCATATGAAGAAGTAACTGAGGATCTTAATCTGGAAATTAATTGAATGCAACTGTGCTTGATTTCTCAGAATTTGGAAGACTTGGCTCCTTGGTATAGAAGCAGCATTGGCTGAGACATGGTTCTTTGGAAACAGACAGGTATGGTCTTGTCTGGGTGTTGAGTAACCCCCTGCCCCCATCAGTGCATTTAACTGAAACTAATGTAGCAGTCATTCTGTTCCAGGCATTGTTCTAAGGGTTTTATCCTCTGGGCTTCTCTCCTTGCCTAATGATGCCAACAATTTCTTGCTCACAGCAGGTTGCTGAAAGGATTATATGGGGTTTAGTTAACTTATCTAAGACACTCTTACAGTGTTGGGGCCAGAATTGGGCTCTTAACACTCTCCCATGCTGTTTCTCTAGTACAAGGACTTGTCCATTCTCAGTCTCTACCATCTGATCTTCTTCCCCAGTTGCCATAAAGACTGATAGAAGTGAGAAAAGACTGAAAAGTCCAACTTAACACCCTTTCTGAGTGAACTAGGAGATTTATAGCACTTTTCAAGAAGTGAAGGAGTCCAGAATATTTTAGAGAGAGGGAGAGAGACAAGAAGCAATTAAAGAAACTAAGAACTAGGAAAGCCTCCATCCTTTTCTTTCTGTCTGACATGAAAACAGATTCAAATTTTGGAGATAGTCAAAGAACTTTTCCCAGTTTTGCTTCATTTAGATCAATTTTAACCAGTTTGTGGTGGTTCCTAATGAACTCCTCTGAGGTAACCAGTGACTGCATGTTAATAATGATAATGACTACTTTTTTCTTTTAATGTTTTATTTATTTGAGAGAGCAGGGGCACAGAGGCTGGGGTGGGAGGCAGAGGCAGAGGGAACAGCAAACTCCCCTTTGAGCAGGGAGCCCAACGTGGGGCTCCATCCCAGGACCCTGGAATCATGACCTGAGCTGAAAGCAGATGCTTAACCACCTGAGCCACCCAGATCCCCAAACACTGACTACTTTTAAAGGTCAAGAAGTGCAACCCACATGTCGTTCATTATAAATTAGCTCTCAAATTCATTCCTGCTAGTGTGCACATTCCCAGGGACACTGCTTTTCTTCCCTGGGAGTGGGCAGCGGTGCATCTGTCCAGTGCTCAGTCCCACACAGATTCATGCAGCTGGGGTCCTCTTGCAGCTAGTGCTCATTTGCAGCCTTGGGTTGGGCCTATTGTAGTCATGGTTTTTGGTTTTCCCCTTTCTACATAAATGCATTACTTTCTTATATATATTATCCCAGTTAAGTAGTGTAGGGCTCTTTCTGCCTGGCAAAGGGCCCAGCATTTGACATGTAAGGGAGCCAGGGAGAGCTACGCTGTGAACAGACTACAGCCTTTTTATTTTTTCTTAAGCTTTCAGGGAACTCCTATCCTCCCAGGTATTGAAAGCCTTTTTCTTTTACCTTTATTTATCCTTCCCCAAGTATCCAAGCTCTGAAGTGGCAATTTTAAATATACTAAATCCCTTTAAATTGCCATCTGATGTCTTTAACTATTGATTACTCAAGTTTGTTGTCTACTTAAAGTTGCTTTAGGTTTGTCTCCTGGCAAAATTATCTATTTCTTGAGGGGGGAGGGGTCCTCCTGTAGAGGTAATACATCTTCATTTTGGCAAATCCAGAAAATATGGATGAGCAAATAGAGAAAGATCAGAATCATCTGTAATCCAACCATCCAGAGTCAACTTGCTGGTGTGATTTTAGTGGATTTTTTTACAACGTTTACCCAGGTGCACAATTTTTTCCCCCTAGAAATAGGATTGTTTAGTACAATTCAGTGATACAGAATTTTTTTTTTTTTTGCATTTTTCAAAGCTGAGTTTTTTTTTTTTTAAACATATATTTTTATCCCTAGGGGTACAGGTCTGTGAATCACCAGGTTTACACACTTCACAGCACTCACCAAATCACATACCCTCCCCAATGTCCATAATCCCACCCCCTTCTCCCAAACCCCCTCCCCCCAGCAATCCTCAGTTTGTTTTGTGAGATTAAGAGTCACTTATGGTTTGTCTCCCTCCCAATCCCATCTTGTTTCATTGATGATTCTTCTACCCACTTAAGCCCCCATGTTGCAAGTGATACAGACTTTTTAAAATTTTCTGAGCTCACACTCTTCTACAACGTTAATTTTAAGGATCTATCCCATAATTTTGCTTCAATTCACTAGAAGTCTGCTCTTGTCCACAGGTCCTATTCTAGAAGGATTTTTTATGTAAAAAATGAATGGACATAACCTAAAGACACTAAGAACAAGGGCCTCATGATACAGCATTTGGCTATATTGGGGAGGACAAGATGGTTTTTGTGGCCAAATATGGGATAAATGGGTTTGGTCATATGGAGGTTTCTTTGAAATTGCTTATTGCCCCTCATGGAAGAAATGGTGTCACTATATGCCTAGCACCAAACATAAATGCACAAAAACCTTGAGGCATCTGCTGTATCACAGTGTTATATACTTACAAGTGATAGTAGGGCATTATAATAAAGTGTACCTTTTGATGACATACGATTTGACAAAGCATTTTTTTTTTTTTTTTTTTTTTGTATGTGTAAGGGCCTACTTGATCAATACTGGCCTCATCCCCATAGAATAGCCATCCCGATATTTAGGTAGTGAACTTAGATTGACCCTGCCCCTTCCCCCAAGAGGAATGTGCTTAGAAACAGAACCGGTGAAATACAGCTGGCTGGTGAAATCCGGCCAGCTGCTAAAATATGCTGAATAGCCCCTGATAACAGAGCACAGGTACCAGGACATGTTTGGCCAGGTGGAGACATCCAATCAGTAAAAGTGAAGGTATTACCTCCCTACCCACTAAGGAATGTGAGCCCCACCTTTCAGGCGCCAAACTAAGGCGCCAAGCTGATAGGCTGAGTCAAATGACTATCATGAGGTAGGGTGTAATCCGATTGGCCACCTGTGTGTAACATAGCATGATTGTATGACGTTCTCTGTGCGCTACATTTTCATTGGCAAGGTTCAACTATATGGCCTTTATAAAAACTGGCCTATGAGAATAGGAGGTTGTCACTTTCCCTTTGTGAAAGGTGACCCCGACCGATCAGTTTTGGTGCTCAGTGCTGGCGCCAAATAAAGCCCTGCTTAACTTTCGCTTTGTATCTGTCTCATCCTTTTGTCCACTACCCTTCAGTGGGGGCTCGTCCGGGATAAAATGGCGAGGACTGAGCCAGCATCAGAATTTTTGGGAAAAGCCTCTGGAGGTAAGATCTTGAGATTTTGTTCTTGAGATCCTTTCTGTCTGTCTGTCTGTCTGAGTGCGGAGCTCCAGGGTAAAGCCCGCCAGGGAGAAGCTTGACACAGCACTGCTCCCCAGGGCTGGAGTGGATGCGGGGACACCCCATCACTCTGGGGAGGGGGAGGATTGCCAGGGGGTATGAGCCCTCCCAGGCGATCAGGGGACCAAGAAAATCCCCACCAGTGAGGGTGTCTAGGGGACTGAGAAAATCCCCAGCAACCGCTGGGTTTATGTGTTGCCCTCGGCCCGCAAGGACGACAACGAGCCTGGTATGGTGTTCCGTTTATTTAATCAACTTCCTTAGCTTATATACAGCAGGGTGACCAATAAGGGGTCAAGCAATGGGGAGAGCCAATGAGAGTCCTGTTACTATGCTGATTAAATTTGATACAGCCAATAACTATGTCCTCCTTTAGGCGGGCTTCACCAGAAAGTTCATTGTATACTTGCAGCGTATTTTGCTAGCAGTGAGCCAAGCACCTTCTTGTAATGGCGGGGACTTTCCCGGCCGGAGGCAGTCCCCGACATTTATGGATGCTTGTGGGGAACCGAGAAAATTCCCTACAGCGACAGGTTGTGTTTTTGAGTTGGGGTTATATCTTGCATATCTTTGGGCTTAACATCTGGTCGAAGAAGGGCCACTGGGCCTGTGGTTGTCTTTGTCTTGTCTTCTTGTTGTTTGTTGTGTTTGAAGAAATGGGGCAAATGGAGAGTAAGGAACCTGTGATGCCCCTAAGCCTTGTTCTCCAACATTTCAAGGATTTTCAAGGTAAAGCCACCCAGGTGGGTGACAAGGTTTATCCAGGAAAACTAAAAACACTCTGCCAGTTAGAGAGGCTTACTCTCTCCACAGAGTGGCTGCCGGAGGGAATGTTTGCCTTGGTTCAAATTTATCTTACCCAGAATTAAGTCTTTGATCTCCATTGAGACCAGATACATCGTGGCCTGGCAATACTTGGTGGAAGAGCCGCCATCATGGCTCAAGTCTCATCTTCCCCTTGCTAACAAAACTATTTCTCTCCCTCTAAGGCAGGTCAGTCCACCAAAATCAGAACAGAAAGATGAGAAAGATCCAGGAAAAAGGACCGCTCTGCCCCCGTCGGACACAGAGGACATTGAACTTCCCCCTCCTTATCTGTCCCCCAGACCTGACTCTCGGTCCCAAGACTCCCTCCCAAGCCCATCTCATACGCAGTTTGTGTCCACCTATGGAACTATTAAGAAGAAGGACCACTCTGATCTTTCTCCCGACCCCCCTCCTTCCCTTTATCCCCTCCTTCCCTTTACCCCCCTCTACCCGCCTCTAGCCCTCCGGTCCCAGCGGCCCTGGTACTGCCTTTTCATGAGGTTCATCCACTGGATGGGAGAGGGCACCCCCCCCAACCTATATCCCTTTCTCTTCTGATATTTATAACTGGAAGGCCCAACCTAAGTCCTTCTCTGTCTACCCCCAGGATTTGATTAGTCTCCTAGAAACTGTGTTTCTTACCCATCAGCCTACCTGGGTGGATATTTAGCAACTTCTTATGACCCTTTTCAATGCAGAGGAGAGGGATCGCATTACGCGAGAAACCCGTAAGGTGATAAAAGAGAGGCTCGGCTGGGACCTCGATCCCCGGCGAATGGAGGACTACTGCCCAAAGGAACCCCCCAACTGGGACCCAAACTCTGATGAAGGTAGGGAGAGCCTACGTTTCTACCGCCAGACTCTACTTGGGGGGGCTCTGTGTGGCTGCAAGGAGGCCCATAAATTTGTCTAAAATTAGTGCAGTGGGACACCTGGGTGGCTCAGTTGGTTAAGCAGCTGCCTTCAGCTCAGGTCATGATCCCAGCGTCCTGGGATCGAGTCCCGCATCGGGCTCCTTGCTCCCCGGGGAGCCTGCTTCTCCCTCTGACTCTACCTTCCACTCTGTCTGCCTGTGCTCGCTCTCGCTTGCTCTCTCTCTGACAAATAAAAAAATAAATAAATAAAATAAAATTAGTGCAGTGACTCAAGGTAAGGATGAGTCCCTGGGGGCCTTCCTAGAAAGGCTTATTGAAGCCCATAAAATGTATAGCCCGATTGACCCTGAGATGCCCGAGAATCAAAGGGCAATAAATCTTGCTTTTGCCAGTCAGTCATCCCCGGATATAAGAAAGAAGCTTCAGAAAATTGAAGGATTTGAAGGGAAGAATTTGACTGAGTTGGTGAGAATACCAGAAAAAGGTGTTTAACAATAGGGATGCACACGAAGATAGAAACCAGACTAAGAAAATAGTTAAGGTGCAGGGTCGGGCCTGGTTAGTACTTGGATGGGAGAAAATAGTTAAGGTTTTGGCATTACATGAAAAAGGGAAGAGGCCAGTGGGGAATGACCAATGGAGAGAAAGGCCCAAGCACAGAGAAAATAGGCAGGAAGCCTTGGATTCAGACCAGTGTGCTTACTGTACGGAAAAAGGCCATTGGGCCAAGGAGTGCCCCAAAAAGAAGGCAGTGATGCTGGCCACCAGAGACTGAAGGTGCCATGGTTCAGAGCCCTTCCCCGAACCTCGGGTCAAGATTAAAGTGGAGGGGAAATCAATTGATTTTCTAGTGGACATGGGAGCCCAATTTTCATCACTACTTAAACCTATTGGAGAATTGTCTGAAGAGGAAGCCTAGGTACAGGGAGCAAATGGCAAAGAGAGGCATAAATGGACAATGGAAATGACTCTAAATTTGGCTTCTGGACTTGTCAAACATGGATTTTTGGTACTCCCTAATGCCCCATATAACTTGATGGGACGAGACCTCCTCCATAAATTACCAGCTGGCATTTAGTTCTTGGAAGGAGATGTGACTGTAACTTTAGGAGAGCCCACTGTGCAGATGTTTATGGCAGCAGTAGATGAATACCTCCTTTCTGAGCCAACCTCCAAGCCAGAGGAAAGAAAAGAGGGGAACCTACTCCAAACCCTGCAGGCCGAGTTTACTGAAGTCTGGGCAGAAGGGAAGCCCCCTGGCCTAGCCAAAGGACAGCCTCCAGTGGTGGTACAGTTAAAAGTGACAGCTACGACTGTTCGCATCCGACAGTACCCCCCTCCCCTGGGAAGCAAAGAAAGGGATCAGAAAACACATTAACTGTCTTCAAGGAGCTGGGATCCTGGTTGCTTGTAAGTCTCCATGGAACACACCTTTGCTCCCCATCAGAAAGGCCGAAACTGGGGAATACCGACCAGTTCAAGACATACAGGAAGTTAATAAATGGGTTGAAGATATCCACCCAAAGGTGCCCAACCCTTATACCCTACTTTCCCTCCTGGGCCCCAAAAGAACTGTATATACCGTCTTATATACAGGATGCGTTTTTCTGTATACGTTTAGCAAGAGTCTCAGTCTCTTTTTGCGTTTGAGTGGTCTGACCCACAGGAAGGATTCCAAGGCCAGCTTACCTGGATGAGACTTCCCCAAGGGTTCAAGAATTCACCTACCATTTTTGACGAGGCCCTGGATGAGGATCTATGTGAGTACAGAACCTCCAATCCAGACTGACAAGAGCTCTCTTATAGACTCTGCAGGGAAAAGGGTATTGGGTGTCGACTAAGAAAGCACAGCTTTGTCAGAGCCATGCCACTTATTTAGGCTTTGATCTCCACGAAGGAGTGTGTTCACTGTCTGAAGCCAGGAAACAGGTGATTACCTGATACCCCCGCCCCACCACACCCCGACAAGTGAGAGTTTCTCTGGACAGTGGGCTACTGTAGATTATGGATTCCGGGGTTCGCAGAAATTGCTTGGCCCCTCTATAAACTTACCAAGAGAGGACTCACTATGATAGAATGGACAGCTGAGGCAGAAGGAGCGTTTCAGAAATTACAAACAGCCTTACTAAGTAAGCATTGGCCATCCCAGATGTTACCAAGCCCTTCTACCATCATGTGGACGAAAAGGCAGGAGTGGCCAAATAAGACTCTGGGGCCTTGGCAAAGGCCAGTAGCCTACCTTACCAAGAAATTAGACCCAGTAGTGGCTGGGTTCCCCCCTTACCTCTGCATAATTGCTGCTACAGCCCTCCTGGTTAACGATGCCAGTAAATTAACCTTGGGCCAAGATCTCATCTTGACCACTACTCACGCTATTGAGGGCCTTCTCCGGGCTCTGCCAGACCGGTGGATGACAAATGCCTGAGTGACGGGGTACCAGGCCCTCCTCCTCAACAAGCCGAAGGTGATGTTCTGGCCCCCAGCGGTGCTAAATCCAGCCACGCTACTGCCAGAGGAGCTAGCTGACCACCCGCATGACTGTGGGGAAGTCCTGACCCAGGTCACAGGAATAAGACCGGATCTCAGAGACACTCCCCTCCGGGATGCGGAGATGACCCTACTCACAGATGGAAGTAGCTATATGGTCGATGGAAAGAGGTATGCGGGGGCTGCGGTAGTCTCTCCTGAACAGGAACTTTGGGCAGAGGCCCTGTCACACGGAACCTCGCCACAAAAAGCAGAGCTGATTGCACTCACCAAGGCACTGCAGATGGCCAAGGGTAGGACTGTTAACATCTACACAGACAGCAGGTGTGCTTTTGCTACTGTTCACATACATGGGGCTATTTATAAAGAGAGAGGCCTGTTAACAGCTGAAGGAAAAGGAATTAAAAACAAAGAGGAAATATTGGCTCTCCTCCAGGCTATTTGGAATCCGAAGAAGATGGTCGTTATGCATTGCCGGGGCACCAGAAAGGGACTGATCTAAACTCAAAAGGAAACCAGTTAGCAGATCAGGCCATGAAACAGCAGCCTGAGAGATAGTACTGGAGCTAGTTACACTTCCAGCTCCAGTTCTACCAGAGAAGCTGGACTATTCAGAGGAAGATTTAAAATATTTGCAAAAATGGACTCAGTTGGACAATGGAGGGGACTGGGCCAAGACTAAAACAGGAAAAATAATTCTTCCTCAAAGACTAGGGAAAAAATTAGTAAGCCAGATACACCAGGGTACTCATCTGGGAATACACAAACTTAAGGAGCTTATAGGCAAGCAGTTCCAGGTTTCTAAACTAGGGCGTAGGGTTCAAGATGTGGTTGATAGATGCGTTCAGTGTCAGGCAGTAAACACGGGGGGGGGGGGTTGGATAGAATGGGGAGAGGAAGGAGAGAAAGAGGTAAGGAACCAGGAATGTATTGGGAAGTGGATTTTACGGAGATGAAACCGGGAAAATACGGACACAGGTATGTTATGTGTTAGTCTTTGTGGATACCTTTTCAGGCTGGGTAGAGGCCTTCCCTGCCAAACACAAGACAGCAGGAGTGGTAGCAAAGAAACTATTAGAGGAAATAGTTCCTAGATTTGGGCTGCCTCTTGTGATTGGGTCAGACAGCGGGCCTGCATTTGTGAGTTCAGTCTCGCATACACTGGCTCAGGCCGTGGGCACTAATTGGAAACTGCACTGTACCTACCGGCCCCAGAGTTCTGGGCAGGTAGAATGAATGAACCAGACTCTTAAAGAAACCCTGACAAAGCTAATTCTGGAGACTGGCGGTAGATGAGTAGATCTCCTTCCCTTTGCCCTTCTCAGGGTATGGTGTACACCCATTTTAAGAAAGGTTACTCCATTTGAGATAATATTTGGGAGCCCCCCCCCCCCACTTTGTCCCCTGTTACAGGAGGTTACCATAGCAGAAATGTCTGATCAGTCTGTACTCCAGTCACTGCAGGCACTACAATCTGTCTTGAAAAGGGCCCACGCAGGGATCCGAACTGCCAACAGTGAAATGGAGCCAGAGATGGATCCACATCCTTACCAGCCTGGGGACTTGGTGTGGATACGTCGCCACCAAGTGGGAAACTTGGAACCTCATTGGAAGGGACCGTTTACTGTCATTTTGACCACCCCCACAGCAATAAAAGTAGAGGGCATCAGGGCCTGGATTCATGCGGGTCATGTCAAACAAGCCGAGGACAGGGACGCCCCCCAGAGATGGGTACCATTGCCGATGGACTCCGCTGACCGTGGACTAAAGCTAAAAAAACTCAAACAATGAGTTCATTAAGTTCATTGTTACTCCTATTGTTACTGGTTTATGTAAAAACTTCTGAGTCACCCCATCAGATGGAGAAGTATAAATAGGAAATTAGACAAGTGAAATTAACAAAAGTAGAAAAGGTTATACAAAGCAATGAGTGGCTGACCCATCAGCCAACTATGCAATTTAATGTGACTATATGTCAATTGGCATCTGTAACTCCCTGTGTCACGCATGCCCCCTATTGATGAAGTTCTTGAACCTAGGTGAGGTTCAATAGGGTGAGGTTTGGAGCCAATGGCTTTAGAAAGAATTCTTTAGACGTCTTTGGTGCAAAACAGTGGTTTATTAGAGCACGGGGACAGGACCCGTGGGCAGACGGAGATGCTGCATGTGAGGAGTGGCTGGTTATATACACAGGAGTTGGGTAGGTGAGGACAAAGGGTTGTTCAGAAGGGCTATTGGGATAAAGAAGACTGTCAGGATATTGAAGGCCAGGTTACTATCAAGCCAAGGCCACTTTCCCTCTAATGAGGCACTAACATAAAGACAATTGGGAGTCTCCTGGTGGAATGTTACATTCCTGCTATCAAACGTCCTTGTTAGTGAGATTTAGGTCTTAAAAGAAATTTAACTTTATTTACTTTTCCTTCTACCTCCGTCTCCTTCGGTTTTTTATGGAGGGGAGGGTGACGTTAGGGCTTGAGGAACTGAGTTATGTGTCTTTGGAAATTGGGCTATTGATAAGGTAACTTCTTTGTTGTAAATCTCAAGGACATTTGTAAACCAAGAGAGACTCCTGCCTTGCAGGACTGTGATCTCTGCAAGATAACCATTTGCTCTTCTTGTAGGGCAGTCAGGGGTGCCTGTGAAATGTCACACATATTACCAAGGGGAGTGGGTGGAGAGGGGGTGCAAGGCGCCAGCCCCTGCTCCATTCTCAGCCAGCCTCCTACTCCCTCATCATTCCCCCCTGAACAGTTTTGACCCTTAAATCTTTAAGGTGGTTGAAGGTGGAAGGTCTCATCTTCTGTAACTTCTTCCTGCTGAATAGGGGCGTAGAGTTGTCCCTACCTACTCAGGTCAACATTGATCAGTGGAGGAATGTATAGGGGAGTTAAGAAAGGCGGAGGCAGCTGAATCCAGTGCTGACAATGAAGAAGTGTCTTTGCGCGTGGTAAGGATCATCTGCTGTGGTGAAGTCATTGCAGCAATGGAGTCTCAGCACCAAGTAGAGAAACACTGAACAAAGCAACATATTAAGATTAATAAGGCGATAAGAATGAGAAGCCGGAAAAGGAGATTCCTAATTGTTGGCCATAGTCCTCCTTCAAACCAGGAACTTAACCATTCACTGAGAGAGAGAGAGAAGGATCTTGTAGGGCCTTAATCTGGGTATTCATATCTTAGTTCTGTGAGTTTTCTGGTAGTCTGGGATGTACACACATTCTGCTTTGATAATTGCGCATGTTCCACCCTGTGCTGCTATCAGGACATCTAAGGCCATCCTATTTTCTGGAGTGCCTTGGTATCTGTGAGACTTCGGTATTAAGTAGGGAGATTAGCTGGAGTGGTAATTTTTAGTAATGCGCCCATGAATCCAGGCAAATCCTAAAGGGAAATCCTTATCCACCCTGGAGGAAGCCAGGGCCACAGGTTAGTTCCACATATCCAGTGGGTTCCATTTGGAGCTGGCCATCTAATGCCAGGTCGCCTTGCCCAGTCAGTAGCAAACCTGTCAGTAGCCTGGAGTACTATTATTTGGGAACACATTTCTAATGACAGCCATCCTAGATGTCGTGTGTTATTTGCCCAAGTATCATACATATGATTTCTTTGTTCCCGGCATAAAACTGCCTTTTGACTGAGCTGTCCAGTCATGGGTGTGATTCACAAATACGTATCCCAGATTTGATCTATACCATCTGTCGCTCTCGCCAGCAAGAACGACCCGGAGACACGGAGTGACAAGCTTGCGAATCTTTATTGTTCTCTCCTTATCGGGATCTTTACCCCTATTTGTATCCCCTCTCCTCCCATCAGCAGACTGTACATGTGAAAGGAAGCCTGATAGCATGATAAAAAGCGCGCAGTGTCCTCGGGCTACCTGTTCTGGGCATAGCCAATCATCTTTCAGGTGGTGCACAGGTCCTCTGTTTAGCCGCAGGCGCAAGCGCCATGTGCCATGTTGTCTGCTATGTACATAGCTGCCCCCCCCCCACACACCATCCTTAGTATAGCAATAAGGAGGGTTTTGGAACTTAGGCTCATATTTGATTGGGGAGTTATGGCTTGACAGCAATCCCCTTTCCTTCCAAATAGCTCCATGGGCATGTAGTACCAGGAAAGCACATTTGGAGTCAGTGTTAATGTTTATTTTTAGGCTTTGGCAACTACCAAGTGCTAGTGTATACCTAGCTTTTTTTTTCTTTTCTTTTTTCTATGAAAACTACTGTCATCAGTAAACTGTCATTCACATTTTTAACAGAGGCATCTTAAATCTGGCCAAATAGAGTAAGCAAGATCAATAACCTCTGAACAGTTTTGCTCTATAAAGAAGTACAGTGGTCAGGTTCAGGCATACAGGTAACTAGGTTTAAAGTCTGACAAGTTTTTAAGTATTATTTCTGGCATTTCTGTAAGTATAGCCCAATATTTAATTAGTTGGCCTCCATTATCCACTGATGGCCTTTGAATTCTAAGACAAATCTGGACCTGATGTGAACTCATTAGTTAGGGGCTGTCCCATAGTGAGCTTTGAGGCTCCTTTTATGAGGAGGGCTGTTCTATGCTTAGCTAAAGCATCTGTTTGCAATTGCATCTCAACAGAGGTGGCTTCTAAGATAAATATGACTAAGGGATGGAACCATTAAGTAGCCCTTTGAGTGGTCCAGCCTTAAGAATATACTGATTACAGAGGATCACTGGCAAGTGGGAGAAAACTTGTCAAGAGATAAGGGGAGTTCCCCATGCATCATCCAATCCAATCATAAAGAAAGTGGGGTCCTCCATTATCTCCACAAGTCCATAGTTAATCCTATGGAGTGCGATAGGCTGGCTTTTAGGCAATTTCATTATCCCAGCCACAAACAAGGTTTTTGTTAAGTTATACAATTATAATGGAATCAATCCCATTTTTCCAGTTGTTTAATCATGTGCCACGGGGTTCTGCTAATATCCCCACAAAATAATATCGACTAAAGAAGCTATTGTGTAACTTCTCTGAAGTTTACCTCAAATTTTTTAGCTTAGGTAAACATTTAAAGACAATCAAATCTAGAATTTAATATCCGTAACGGTGTGTTACTGAACATAATTTTTCTCTCTATAATAACCCTAATTTCTAGAGATAGCCAAATCAGGACTAATTCATTTGAAAAACAAGTCCAGTTTTAACAAACTTGGCCTAATTATTTACATAAGCTCAGCAAGAACAGTGCATGATCATATAGATCTTTTAGAATCTGCTTTGCTGGAACTTTTTATAAGGAATCTCTAGGTTGAACGTTTAGTAGCCTCTCCGGGCCAGAAGCCAAGCCATGTACTTGCCATCAGGCATGCCTGCAATACCTGTCGATTTGGGCGAATGCCTCTTCATGAGACTCTGCACCTACCAAGGAGTGACATTTTTTACTCACCTGGTGAGGCTGCTGGGAACTCTGTAAGCAAGGTATCAGGCCAACAGTCCCAAGAGGCTTTATGGCTCCAGGTTACATAAAGTCAACTTTAGTTCCTTAAAGCTGTCTGGTCATATCTGAGTCTATGCATGTCTTTCTCAAATATGACATTCCAGTCAAAGCCTTGGTAAAATAACCCATGTTTCCAATGAAATCCTGTTACAAGGAGAACAGATTCTTATTGAACTTATGCAAATGACTGATTGCCATGGAAGAAAGAATACTTACAGAGACCTTTTGGTTTCAGAGGGTTCAGATAGAAAATTTGAATGCCTTGAGCACTTTTACATCTCTGTAAGTTACAGATAACTTAAGAAAAAGTATCCCTAGTCTGGAAGAGCAAACATTAGAGAACCAGCAATGTCTAAAACAAGACAAAACATTAAGAGACACAACACTATAATCTTGTAGTTCATTTAGTCCCATGTTACTAAATCTGGTGAATGCAGCTTTAGTTAGTTCTGGAAATTCTTACCCATTTCAGTTTTAGGATTTTCAAGTATATCAAATATCTATTTGTCCTGAAAGTCCTTTATATGAATCTCCTTTAAGATAAAACTCATTTTGCAAGGGAATTAAAACAATTACAAATGACAAAACTAGGAATGGATATGGTTAGAGCTGATGAGACAAGAGTTTACAATTTAGCTGGCATGGAAATCAGGTTATTTCTGTGACACATAACATTTCCATAATTATAATATCAAGTGATGATCTCTCAAAACATTAAAACTTTAGGAAATGCATAAATCTCTAGAATAATTATAGCATTTTCCCAAATGTAACCCAAGGTTTATCATTGGTTTAAATCTTGTCAACAATTGCTAAAACCTTAGAAAGTTTAAAAACACATGCCTAAATATAATTAGGGATGTTAAACACCGGATAAAACAAAACATAGGAACTGAATTTTCCAGGCAGGCAAAGAGAAAACCATTTACACTTTTTAACAGATCAATTAGCTAAGAAAACTTTGCCCCTTTTAAACAGAAAGAAAACCAGCTTTTTATACCAGTGTCTTTCTTTTTTTTATTTTATTTCTAAGTGTGCAGTCTTAAGATAGGACTTTTCTGGGTTTCCCTCCTATCATGAATGATATCGCAGACAAGGGAGGGGGATCTTTCCCTTGCTATCCTGTTCGCATCCCTCACGAGAATTTAGGAGTGTCTTAGCTAAGGCCTGTCCGTATAAACCCCGGACCAGGCTACTCCGTGGAGTAGATGACCGTTATGCCATATGACGCCCCGCGAGACTCAAGGTGCAGCCCATTCAGACTCCGTAGCCGTAGCCGAAGTGGTGGAGCCATACAGACACATTCACACAGTCAGGCACTCTTCAGATTCAAACAGGTTGGATACCCTCCCCTTCTGGGCATCTCTGGCTAATGGGAGGTGATCAGTCTCCCCTTTCACTCTTTACAGATTAGAGTGAGTTTCTATGGTTACAGGCAATGGATGATGGTAACAGGGTGTTTTCGCAGTCCCTCAAGGTTGGGCTGTTTCCTTAATCTCTCAAGGCCAAATGGCCCTTATACTAGGAAGTATAATCTGTGTGGAGGCAGGTCAGGAGAGTGCTAAATTACCTTGGAGGCTGTTTTTCTTTCTTTTTTAGTCTGTCCTGACCATATCTAAAATTTCTTTTGTGAAGATTTCCGTTCACAAATCTTCTACAACTTTCCTTTGCATTTAGGTTTTGTCCTGAGTCATTTCCTTCCAAACAACCATCTCATTTAGGACAAAATTACCTTTTATCTTTAATAAAATGCATTTCCCTTCTTTAAATCTTTCTTACATATCATCTACTTTCCTACAGAGTTTCCCTTATTTCCATCAGTTTTAGTTACACTAAGCAGAATTTGATACTCTTAGAAACCCCTTAATCTCTAGTGAAGACTAAGTATTAACCAATTGTGAACTGTTACAACAGAATTCTTCAGATGGCAAATTTATGAATCAGTTAAGCGCAGAACACGTTTACCAACAGATTTAAATACTCTTAGTTTCTTTGCAGTTAAGAAGTCAAAAGCGCAAACCTACATCCAGTAATTAACGACTTAGCTTTTTATCCTGTTTGGTTAAGATATAGATGTCCACAATTCAATTCCATTTGTCATCCAAGCAAAACTTTAAAACTTTCAGGTTACCAAAGACTTTGAAAGTTACTTCAGCAATTACCCATTAGAACTTTGAGACAGACAATTAACCATCAGTTTAGTCATTTCTTTGCTAATAAATTTTAACAAATAACATGAGTGACCTTCAGTAAATTTTGAAGTTTCACATTTACTGCTAATAACTTAAAAGACATGTCTATCTTAATTAAACCAACAAACTTAACTTAATTCCAATACTGATTTACTTTCCACCTGGGCCCACTCCACTTTGAATGTTTACCTGAGTCATGCGTGGGAAGATCTGGAGTGGGGGTTTTAGGTCCAGGGGGTGCTCTTCTTGCTCCTTGACAGTGAAGAGAGGAGCCGTGGTGCATGATCTAGAAGCTAGTCATGCAGGCTGCACGCACGTTGGTGCACAGAAACAGGAGAAGGGGGAAACAGAAGAAACAAAGTGCTGCCAGGAGGCAGAGAAAGGATTCCCAGTTTTGGAGCTCCTAAGCCCCAACAGAGGAGCAGACGCCATCCTTTCCCACCAGCAAGGGGGGGGAGGGGTTAAGCAGTCCAAGCCAGAGAACACAGGGAAACTTCCCCGAAACAAAGGGAGTTTCGGCAGCTGCTTGGGAATATTCCTTACGGTCTCTGTCTTGAGTTAGACTAACCCCAATTGGCTCCAGTTAGAGCCATTAACATGGGAAGTGAGTGTGAGAGAAGCCCCCACATCTATTAGGAGAAACAGGGAAATAAAGTTAGAGTCCCCTTTGCTAGGGATGGCCCAACAACCTGGGTTTACTAGAAGAAGGCTTATTTACGTAATTATCATCAAATATGTCAGGAGAAAGTTTACTAGCTGACTCATTTGGGCAAACACATTCCGCAAAAGCCCCTTAGTCTGGGGTCCTGGTGCAGAGCAATGAAGGCCTAGGTATGAGCCCTGAAGGTATCCTAGGTCCATTTGCCCTGTTTCCTGCAGAGGATCTAACTGATAGATCCCACTGAGGCCATGCAGTGTTACAGGAGCTCAGTCCTTTCCTAAGTTTTGCAATCCAAATTATTTCCAGTGGGTTAAAAGGCACCCCAAGGTAGAGTCCTTGGGAACTGAAGAAGCCTACTGAGGCCATGCTTCCAGAAAAGTAAAGAAGGTCCATTACCAAATCCCCCCTGACTCCTGGGTAGCGTCCCACGCAGGATATGTTAGAGGTTCCTGTGTGTCAAAAGCGACCAGAGGCGTCCCTCAAGATATCGCTATTGATCACCATCCTGCCTTCCCTGGGAAGGCATTTCTGCCCTAAAGGCCCTGGAGGGGTGCCGGCGTCCCTCCATTTCCCCATCGCATCCTAGGCTGCTGATGGGTGCCTGGTGAATGGACCAAAACACTGTGCCATACCATGCCATCGTCTGTCCTGAGGACTGCATACTGTTTTGCCATTTTAACCCATGGAAATACTAGAAAAGTTTGGCAAGGGGAAATTACCCAATTTCATAGCTTTAAGTAATCTGTATAAGACACTGACAAGAAACAGTAAAGACTGAAATCCATAATGGTCTATGCGACATTCCAACACATGTGGCCCTTACAGCCAACTTCCCTAGGAAACAGTCCCCGGTTGCGTTTTAATTCAATCGGGTACTGGTTTTGGCCGGCTCCCAGTGGAGGTCCCGTGGCCAGAAGTGGCTAGGCCAGGGATGTGGAGGGGATCACATTAGATCAATCAGGAGGAAACCTCACACGGGAGTCTTAAGATTGGCAGCTGTCCTGGTGACTTCGGTGGCTGTCCTGTGCCCAAGAGAGACAACTTTCTATAAGAACAGGGATAAAGAGAGGCCATCAAGTTTCTGGGTCTATTGCCATTCTGGCCAGGGTACTAACTTACAGCCAAGAGACAGACGCTCTCCTCCCCATAGAGTAGCCCCGGGCTAGAGGATTACAGCCTAAGCAATTGACATGCAAGTGTTCCAATAAGACCATACTCCTTGAAAAGCCCTGAAATGAGAGTAAAGGAAGAAAAGAGAAAGAACTCACCAATTTTGCACCGAAGCTCAGAGTCCAAATGTAAAGACTCACAGTCCCTTCGTGGTCGCCAAATGATGAAGTTCTTGAACCTAGGTGAGGTTCAATAGGGTGAGGTTCGGAGCAGACGGCTAAGAAAGAATTCTTTAGACGTCTTTGGTGCAAAACGGTGGTTTATTAGAGCACGGGGACAGGACCCGTGGGCAGACGGAGATGCTGCTGCGCCGGGCATGTGAGGAGTGGCTGGTTATATACACAGGAGTTGGGTAGGTGAGGACAAAGGGTTGTTCAGAAGGGCTATTGGGATAAAGAAGACTGTCAAGATATTGAAGGCCAGGTTACTATCAAGCCAAGGCCACTTTCCCTCTAATGAGGCACTAACATAAAGACAATTGGGAGTCTCCTGGTGGAATGTTACATTCCTGCTATCAAACGTCCTTGTTAGTGAGATTTAGGTCTTAAAAGAAATTTAACTTTATTTACTTTTCCTTCTACCTCCGTCTCCTTCGGTTTTTTATGGAGGGGAGGGTGACGTTAGGGCTTGAGGAACTGAGTTATGTGTCTTTGGAAATTGGGCTATTGATAAGGTAACTTCTTTGTTGTAAATCTCAAGGACATTTGTAAACCAAGAGAGACTCCTGCCTTGCAGGACTGTGATCTCTGCAAGATAACCATTTGCTCTTCTTGTAGGGCAGTCAGGGGTGCCTGTGAAATGTCACACATATTACCAAGGGGAGTGGGTGGAGAGGGGGTGCAAGGCGCCAGCCCCTGCTCCATTCTCAGCCAGCCTCCTGCTCCCTCATCACTATTACATGTATCCTAACACAGGGACTTATACAGGATGTTGGGGGGCTTCAGACTATTACTGTGCAGGGTGGGGCTGTGAGACAATAGCCTCTGATTGGGGAATTAACCGTGACCCCCACATAACGGTAGTACCCACCAGAACAGACAACTGTGTAACAAAAGGAATTTGTTAAAAATTTAGCCCCAGGGATCTTCCCTTCAACCGCATCCCACCGATATGGGAGATATTGTACAAATATATCTATTATGATCATCAACCCCAAAGATTGTCTTTGGGAATATGGCCGATCTTGGGGCCTTAGATATTATGAACCTGGTGCAGATAGAGGAGGGCAATTCTCCATCCAGAAGATAAAGATTCGAGAAGCGCCCTGGCCTACAGGGCCGAACCCAGTTTTAAATTCTCCCAAGCCATTAAAACCAACCAGGCTACCTGCCACGCCTACCCCGAAGGAGACTATTGTGAAGGATAAAAAAGAGGTTGACAATGGCAATAGTGCCGCAAAAGTTTTACTCCCACTGATAGATACAATGTTTAATTTTTTAAATACTTCAGTTCCTAATATCACCCGAGACTGCTGGCTATGCTTAAATCCTCAGACCCCATACTATAATGGTGTGGGGGCCAATCTTACCATAGGGAACCGAAAGGGGAAGATTAAAAATGAAAGCTCTCATGACTCTTGTGAATGGGGAAAAGTACCTAGACTAACCCTAGGGGATATAGAAGGTAAGGGACTTTGCTTTGCGACACGAAAAGGGAAGCAATCTTCCCAGTACAAAGACTTATGTGAAATTATAATGGTCCCTACCATCTTCACTAATTTCCTTAAGGCCCCTGCCGGGGCCTGGTTTGCTTGCAATTCAGGACTCATGCCATGCCTTAATCTTGCCTTGTTCCAAAACTCTTCCTGGAATGAACTCTGTATAACGGCCCACATCCTTCCCCAAGTAGGTTATTATGGGGCAGTCGAGGGATTCCAGCATCTCACTGCAGGGACAGGATGAACAAAACGTGTGGTCCCCATCCTAATTCCAGCGTTAGTGGCTGCAGGGATAGCAGGGTCCACCGCCAATAGGAACCGCAGCCTTAATAAAAGAGAAAGTAGATTTTGAGGCTCTTGGATCCCAAGTAGATGCTGACCTACACCACATGCATGAAAATATGGATAAACTGATTCCCTGAACTCTCTAGCTGAAATGGTACTGCAAAATAGAAGAGGGCTTGACATACTATTCTTAGAGAAAGGGGGACTTTGTGTAACCTTAGGGGAAGAATGCTGCTTTTGGATAAATCACACTGGAATCATTAAAGACAGCCTGGCGCTGTCAAAAGGAGGCTAGATGAGCGCGAACAACAATGCAGGGACTCCCGGGGTGGTATGAGAGTTTGTTCAACTGGTCTCCGTGGATGACTTCCCTAATATCAGCGATTACAGGCCCCCTGGTCTTACTATTACTGATGTTACTCTTTGGCCCCTGCGCTATAAACGCCCTGCTGTCATTTGTACAAAAAAGAATTGGGGCGATAAAGATGCTAATCTTACAAAGTCAATATAACCCCTTACAACAGGGGGACATAGAACCGTCAAAGATCTTTTCCAAAGAAAAGGGGGGGAATGTAAGGGCCTACTTGATCAGTACTGGTCTCATCCCCATAGAATAGCCATCCTGATATTTAGGTGTGAACTTAGATTGACTCTGCCCCTTCCCCCAAGAGGAACGCGCTTAGAAACAGAACCGGTGAAATATGGCCGGCTGCTAAAATATGGCCGAATAGCCCCCGATAACAGAGCACAAGTGCCAGGACATGTCAGCCTGGGCGAGATAACGAGATAACGGAGCCCAGATACCAGGACGTGTTTGGCCAGGTGGAGTCATCCAACCAGTAAAAGCGCATGTATTACCTCCCTACCCGCTAAGGAATGTGAGCCCCACCTTTCAGGTGCCAAACTAAGGCGCCAATTCTAGCCAAGGTGATAGGCTGAATCAAATGATTACCATGAGGTAGGGTGCAATCCAATTGGCCATCTGTGTATAACCTAGCATGATTGTATGATGTTCTCTGTGGGCTACATTCTCATTGGCCAGGCTCAACTATATGGCCTTTACTCTATAAAACCTGGCTGATGAGAATAGGAGGTCATCGCTTTCCCTTTGTGAAAGGTGACCCCGACCGGTCGGTTTTGGTTCTCGGTGCTGGTGCGAAATAAAGCCCTGCTTAACTTTAGCTTTGTATCGGTCTCGTCCTTTTGTCCACAGACCCTTCAGTATGAAACTCAGATACATCAAAATTGGAATAATATTTAGTTCTATATGTAATAGACAACATACTAGCTAGAGTGTGAAAGTGTCATTTGGAGCCCTCACTTGTAAAAGGCAGTAAGGAATGTTCTTACTGGAATTCTTTCATTGTTTAGGCTGTACCAGGACCCCAAGTCTGAACTCTGAGAAAAGGGTCATGGGAATGTGGGTAGTTTTGTTCTTTGGTCCATTGGTTTGCTCTAAAGATGCCTCTTTTTAGGCCCAACAGTGTCAAGTTCAGGCAACTGCCCCAGTGGCTTCACTTGGCCTAGGCAGACCTGGCTACAATGAACTTCACTGATGCCCTCAGTAATTATGTGCTCGATGCATAGCCTCCCCATGGAAACATGATGCTTTCTCCTTTCCAACATGCTTCTGTCTCAGGGATGCCAAATATGAATAGAAATGGAAATACCAGCTACCCCAATAGATCCAGAATCCATCTTTTCTTCAACTTGGACGGTTTATCCTTAAAACCTTGTTAGGTTTCTGTCATCTAATCAAACATAGTGGAAAAGGGGATTCTTCAAGCTGGCTGGTCTCCCATCTGGCTTGAAAGATACAAATGGCATCAGCTTTCAACTGTGATCAGGAAAAATTTGACTTAAGACAAGTAGCTGCACTTCTATAAAGAAAGAAAGGCTTCTACTTTTGCTAAAGCAGAAGTTACCAGTGAAAAGAAACAATTTACTCCATCACATACATACTACATTAATGTTTCTCTTTCACCTAACACTAGCTCCCACTTTGCCCTTTCCATGTCTCAGGCAATAATATTCTAAATAATGTATATGCTTTTAGCCTTCAAACAGCTGTGGAACTAGGTATTCTTACCCCAGTTATTACAAATGTTGAAAGTGAGGTACATTGGTTATATTCTTTGCCCAAGAACACATGGCTCTCAAACTTCTATTTTGTTTAATGAAAGGAATATAATTAAAATTAGAAGTGTTTGGGAAAATATAAAATATAGTACTTCTGTTATAATCTTCATGAATTAAAGTTTTGCTGTTTATCTGTTATCTTTTTAAGGTTGGGGTAGGCCAGAAAATTCAAGCTCAGGGTAATTTCAAAATGTTAGTTCTAGAACTTAGAAGTGACGTAGAAGTTTTGCAAAACATGGGAAAGATGGCTTCCCCCCTCTTCCTGCAAGGAACAGGTTTTATAATATTGGCTTTCCCTTCTTGGTGAACTAACTTTGGCCACTGCTCTCTGGGAAGCCTATTCCCTTGCCCATTGTTCTCTCAAAGAGCCCCTTTACAGCCCATGGAACTTTTAAGAATACAAGGTACAGGGACATGGCCAATTGTGTTTGCTAACAGTCTTTGAAGAAATTGTATTTAAGGGAAACACTAATTACAGAGACCATCTAGCACTTTAAGAAAGAATTTCTCTAAGCTGAACCAAGTTGTGTCATTCATAATATGTTATGCAGCAGAAAATTTTTTTTCAGAGCCTTTACAGTTTCCTTAAGCAGCAACTATTTTTCTTTGCAAATCAGGGATGAAGCAGGGTCTTGGCCCTATTGGTGAGCTTTCACATTGACCCAGGGAAAGAAACAGATTTGAAGAATCCTCTAGTTCAGAAGCAGAGGTGGAAAGATGACCCACTTGTTGTGATGGTGTGGACAGTTGATTTCGTTCCCATGGGGATTTCTGTCTGTGGCCCAGCACTGAAGTTCCATCTCCGTGAGTGCACTTTACTGATGGTAGTAAGAGCCATGAGAATCACGTCCCATCTCTGCCTACCACACAGCTTAACCTGGCTAATTCTTTGATTGCTAATTCTTTGATTTGATCCCAGATTGAATACCACTATGTTCTCTAGTGCTTCTTGTTTTCCCCAGAAAAAAGGAACATTTTTTGGACTTTCCAAAAACACTCGTCACATACCTTCATGCCTTGATTTATTAGCTCCTAAACTGAGCAGAAACTAAGACTCCCTTCTGGCATTACAGGACCTAGTGGCAGGTTATGAACTAAATTTTTGAAATCCGTCTAATACCAGGGAAGGTGATGAGATAAACAACATCTGTCTGTGGGAGGTTTTCACCCCAGTTCCCCCAGGACTGCCCTTTACCTTATGCTCTGTTCCCCCAAATGCTGGTGACCAATCTGCTCCTAGATTCTTTATTCGTGGTCAGGGCTGCTTGGACTTTCTGTGGAGACATCAGGAGTACCAAAGGTTTCCTAGCTCGTACCACTAAAGATCTGGAGATTTGGGGGAGCTTGAAATTTCTTGGAGCTTCATACTCCCTCTCAAAAAGCCATCTACATTTTATGTTTTATATGTCCTACTGCATGTGAAAAACTTTCTCGTAAAATGTCTGGAAAATGTACATAACTTCCCAGTTCCAGAGAAGGTAGTTTGAGAAGCATGGTGCTAATTACAGCTCACTGAGAGCACAGCAGATAGTGCCCCAGAGGAGGAATTTCTGAAGCCTGGAAATGAGAGGGTGTGGGGAGGTGGGGTCCAGGTAGCAATCTGCCTAACGAGAAGTTGTTACCAACAGGAACTTTAGACATAATTTAAACTCAAGTTGTTAATTGCTGATAGAAAACAAAACAAAACACCTCCCAGCTTGCTGAGAAGACAAAATGGTCACTGAGATGTATTTAGTGTTCTCTGAAGCTCTGTGTAAGTCACCTAATATTTTAAAAAGTGTGTGTGGGGGGGGTGTACTTAGATTTAGATTGATTTGTGTGAACTGTAAGCCAGTTTGTGCTTTTCCGTACAAACATTTCAGGGTGGAGCAAGCATTGACTACAGCTTAATTTTGGACACTGACCAGCATTAAAAACTAAGAAACAAATTAACCAAAGACAAAACTCTGTATGTCATTAAGAGTAAACCATTCTGTCTTATAGGAGCTTTCCCAAGTCACTGATTTTCTTCTTTGGGAATGAGTCAGAATCCTGACAAATGCTCAGTTGAGCCAGCATGTAGGTGCAATGGTGCAGCTCCTGGGCATTCCCATAACAGGCCTGAGGGCTTCTCCCAGAGGAAGATGTTAATGGCTTTCTACAGCAGCAGTGTTTAACTTGCCCTGAGCTGATAGATTTCAATGATATAGATTGATATGTGAATAAGTAGTGTGGGGTGCATTTTGCAGAGCCCACAGTTCACCTAGTGTGCTCATCTGTTAACCAATTGTACTTTTCAGTGGTTGTCCTATGAAAGCACCAAGCAAAACTCTTAAGTCTAGCAGGTATCCTGCATGGCAATTACTTTGTGATATGACTTTTACTTTGGCGAGGTATTTCAAACATCGTTTTACCTACCTAATCTTGTTCTTTCTTAAATCTCCCAGGCTCTGAAGTGGCCATTGTTAACATACAAACTTCATTTAAAGTCCCTTTTCTGATTTCTGCCTCTGGTGGTTAAGCAAATCACTATTTGGCTAATGTAGCCACAGGCCTACTTCTTACAAGGTTTATCATAATGGAAAAAAAAATAATTTCCTCTTATAATCTTTAGAGAAAAACTAATTTTTTCCCTATGACAAAGGTAACATATTGGGTTGATCCAGAAGAAATATTTAAGTAAAAGGAGAAAGATTAGAATAATCTATAATCTTACTACTTGAATTTTATGGCCATTCTTCTAAACTCTTCCCATATGTTTATCTTTTCCCAGAAATGGGATCATCCAGTGCCCGCTGTTTTATTCTCTTATAGTCTTCTACAACTTCCATTTTCATGATCTCCCTGTGGACGGCCCTTGGTTTATTTAATCAATGTGCTGTTGCTCACAGGTTACCAGACCCAAGAAGCTGCCCCTAGAGGGGCCTGGCTGTCACCTGGATGCACCCTAACAGCCCCAACAGTGTGATGTTCACTTGTCTTCTCCTGGGTGGGGCATGAGTGCCCTTGTGATTTATGAGGGATTGGTGGCGTATGTCAAACAGGGGACTCTTTGGGATTAGATGTTTCTGCTAATGGAGCAGAGGATGCCAGCTGGTGCTGAGTGGCCAGACCCTGCTTGGAGCATCACCCCATGTCACTCTGGAGTGAGAGCACTGTCACGCTGTGGAGTGCTGTCCTGACTACCGCCACCCCTCTTCAGTTCTTCGACACTCATTCCCCTCGCTGCCCACAAGTCACAGATAAATTCCTCTCCAGAAACTGCCGTAACTAAAGGGACCCACCATGATTAAGCCCACGGCCCTTTCCCTGGGGGAGTTTTCACCCAAAGACTGGTTGATGGGGAGGCTATAATTGCCTGTCCCCTGACCCCCAGTTTGGGACAACTCTTCAGGGCTCTTTTGGTTCCAGAGCTCTGCATGGTCCATGCTGAGACCTGTATTAGGACCACACAGCAGCTCTATTTCCCCTACCCAACTCTATTCACCCCCACAGATGTATCTCCCATGGAGACCTTCCAATAACTTTCCTCCATGTGTATTACTAGCTCAGTGTCTGCTTCCCTGGGAACCCAATCTGTGGCAGGCACTAAAAGTCTACATTTTTGGCCTGACATCAAGTTTATGTGCTTAGTATGTCTTACAGAGACAATACAAGTTAAATCATATGAGTTGTAATTGTAATACTTACAGGTTTCTCCACAATATTTATGTTGCTAAATAGCTAACATTTCCTTTCCAAGCTGAATCAGATCTGTCTCAGAGGTCTCTTGAGGAAGTCAACAAGCTGTGTTCTATGTTTGTCATTTCCTATGACTCTTACCCCACCATTTGGGCGTCCTAGGTCTGAGACACAGTTGATGGGGAGGTGGGTGGGTCCTTGGCCCAGGCCTTAGCAGGCCGCTCCCAGGCAGGCCAGTCTCCTCGTGGTGTCCTTCACCATGTGCTGGCTATGGGCCCTCTGGGCTCCTCTTGGTACTGATATGTACAGCCCCCTGTGTGGCCACACATGCCCTTCTCATTATGGAGGAGGAAAAATATTTTTACAATCTATTTCCTCTCTTGAAATTCAAGGCTTTACTCAGGAGTTTCCTTATTCAGGATGAGGGGATTTTATCCCTTCAGCAGCCACTGCTGGCCATCTGCCAATCTGGAGCAGCCTCAGGAAAGTGGCAGAGCCCTAGGCAGCCTGGCTAACTTTCATATTTCCCAGGAGAGGAAACAATTGTAAATCTCTCTGCTCAAGAAACAGAAGTGGAGGGGTGACCTCTGATTCCTGTGCAGGGAATGGGTGACTCAATTTTTATGAAGATTCCTACCTTTTTTCCTGGTTTAGGTTCTGAAATTGCCCCCCTCCTTCCCTATATGACATTGGGCTGGGGGGCCATTGCTGACAGATGGCTCAGACAAAGTACAAGTTAGCCACTATTACAGGTTCAGCTGTGCCGCACCCCCCCAAAAAAAAACCTATGTTGAAGACCTAACCTCAGGAACCTCAGAAGGTGAATACATTTGGAAATAAGATCTTTGCAGATGTAATGAGTTCAGATGAGGTCCTACCAGAGTAGGGTGGGCTCTTTATCCAAAAGGATGGTGTTATAAGAGGAGGAGAGACTGGGAGACACAGACATAGGAGAGAACACCACAAGATGACAAGGCAGACAATGGAATGCCACAAGACTGGGAACTCCCAAGTACCACAATGAGGATGAGTCAAGGAAGGGTTCTCCCTTACAGGGATCCATTGACATGATTTAGGAGCTGAGAGGTCCATTTCTAGCTTAGTGAGACCAAAAGAAAAGCTAACAGAGCAGCTGGGGAACTGTAAAGTTGTTCTCCGGATTTGGCTGGGGCCCGGGAGGCGCTTCCTTGTAGGACCTTATGTAGCTGCTTTGTAGAATTTTTGGATTCTGAGAATGAAGCCCTACAAAGGAATTTGAAGATTACCTGGTATCATTGAGTGTCATGTTTCACGTGGAGAAAATGAGATCTGGGGAGGTTAAGTGACCTACCCAGAGGCCAACTGGTAAACAGTAGAGACAGGTCTGGAGCCCACAAGCACTTTGAGATACAGGCCAGTTTGCTTGTCCCAGCTTTGGACTCCCTTCTAGGCCTGTCAAAACACTGTACAAAGTCCTGAAGAAACTCTAACACAGATCTGCCATGACTTCTCAAAGCTACTAAGGTCAGCAGCCTGGGCTTTGGGGGCAGGTCCATCAACTTTTTTGAGCCTCAAGTGATTTCTGAAGACAGTGTTAACATCACAGACCTTAGGCTTTTGTATCAGATAACAGCTTTTAGATTCTAGGTCTGTGGTTGGTGACCAAGTAACTTTAGGAGAAGTTATTTAAACGTTCTCAGTCAGGATTTATGTTTAAATGCTAGGACATTGGAAACTTGCAAGATTGGTGAAAGGTCAGATAAAAAATTCTTTGCAGAGAGCTTGGGCCAGAGTTGTTACCTACCAAAATGAGTTGTTTTTCCTCCTTTAGTTTCTTTCTAAGATCCCATTTGTGCCTGAAAAATTTAACCTGATATAGGAACAAAGAGTATAGTAACAAAATACCACTGTTGCCATTACCATTAATATCACTACCATAAAATAGATAAGATTTACTGAGTACATGCCAGACACTATATCCTAATGGCTTTACATGGATTACTAATCAGCATAACCCTAGGATATAATTAGAACTATTAACTTGCTTTTATAGGTGACAAAACTGAGGTTTACATAAATTAAGAAACTTGCCCAGGCTCACACAGCCAGATCATGATGGAGATGGACCCAGACAGTCTGTCACTAATACGAAAGGAAAATCAAAATGAGCCACATTCAGTCCTGGGTGTCCACCAGGAAAATAGAGCAGTCCTATTACAAGGGAGGAAACTGTAGGCTGTTTACATCTAATTCCTTACAGTTACCAAAGTGTGTCCATTCACAGCATTTGGGGAATTGTCCATAATCTTAAAGAACTTGGTAGATAAGTTGTGGCTTTAAAATAAAAGTCAGGAGGAGGTGAAGTGTAGCCAAGATAGGATAAATAAGTCCTTTGAGATGATATTTGAAATATTCAGACAAAAATGCCTGTCGTACTCAGATCTATGACCAGACATTCAATGGTTTATAAGTTGACATGATCCAGGAATCCTTATAAGATCTCTATCTCATGATTGTCCAGACTATTTGAATACCCCCAAAGATGGGGAGCATATCACCTCCTAAAAAAGCCCTACTCACATTTAGGGAGCACTGGCTGGAAATTCTGCCAATTGCTGGCTTAACAGTCTAAATATGAATAAGCAAAACTTTTAAAACATCAGAAGAAAATGGAAAAAAATATCTTTATGACCTAGGGGCAGGGAATTCTTTCTTAAGCAAAATCATGAAAGAAAAAATTGATATATCTGATTACATTAAACTTTTAAAACTCCTATTTCTCAAAGGACATCATAAAAGTATGAAGAGCAAGTCACAGGGTGAAAAGACATTTACAGCACTTAAATATGACCAAAAAAGAAGTGTCCAATGTGTGTATATATGTATAAGAGAAGGAAATAGCACTATAAAAACATACAAAGTGAAAGACTTCTTAAAAAGAATTTTATAGGGGTACCTGGGTGGCTCAGTCAGTTAAGCATCTGCCTTCAGCTCCGGTCATGATCTTGGGGTCCTGGGATCGAGCCCCACCTAGGGCTCCTTAATTAACGTGGAGTCTGCTTCTCCCTTTCCTTCTGTACTGCCCCCACTCGGCTTGTGCTCACTTTCTCTCCCAAATAAATAAAATATTTTAAAGAATTTTATAGAAGAAATCTGAATGGCTAATTAACATATGGAAAATTGCTCAACCTCAATTGTAAATGAGAGAAATACAAATTAAAACTATGATTTTTAACTTCATTGCCTTGGTTTGCTAGGGCTGCAATAACAAAACACCATGGACTAGCTGGCTCAAACAACAGAGAATTCTTATTTTTTAAGTTTTTATTTAAATTTCAGTTAACATACACTGTAATATTAGTTTCAGGTGTACAATGTAGTGATAGCTTTATCTCTCTGCATGGAGATAAAGAAGATTGGAGACTAGAGGTCTGGAGACTAGAGATTAGAAGTCCAAAATCCGGAGTGCCTGGATGGCTCAGTGGGTTAAGCCTCTGCCTTGGGCTCATGTCATGATCTTAGTGTTCTGGGATGAAGCCCCACATTGGGCTTTCTGCTCGACAGGGCGCCTGCTTCCCCCCCACCCCGCCCCTGCCCCTTGCCTGCCCCTCTGCCTACTTGTGATCTCTCTCTCTCTCTGTGTCAAATAAATAAATAAATCTTAAAAAAAAAAAAAATGTCCAAAATCCAGGTGTGGGTAGCATTGATTTTTTCTGAGGGCCTTTCTTCTGGGTTTTCAGATGATGGTTTTCTCCCCATGCCTTTGCACAGTCCTCCTCCGTGCATGCCTGAGTCCTAACTCCAAATGTGGTCCCACTTGGAGGCACTGAGGGTAAGGACTTCACATATGAACTTAGTTAGGAAGGACACAGTTTAGCCCACAACACAGTCTTTTAAACCATATTAACATATTAACAGTCTTTTAAAAGCTGATAATACAAATGTAGTTGAAGGAAGATATGGAACAGCAAGAAATGTTATCCACTGCTGATGAGAAAAGCGAGTTTGCATTAAAACTGAAGATGCAAATACCCTATTACCAGCTCTTCTATTTCCGGAAATGTACTCTAAAAAATCTGTGTACAGGTGGCTGAGAAGACATGTATACAAATGACCATACCGGCACTAGAAAACTGGAGACAATCGCAATGTTCATCGGCAAAAGAAATGAAGTACATTTTTACAGTGGAATTCTCTCTGACAGTGAAAACGAATGAACTAGACCTGTACACAGATATGTAAATGAGTCTTAAAAACAGAATGTTGAATAAAGAAAAACTGCAGAAGAATGTTTGTAGTCTTAACCATTTTTATAAAGTTCAAAACCAAAAAATAAACAGAATAATTTGTAGGGATATGTACTAGGGCATAAAACCAATATTTAGAGAAAGACAATAAGCCTCAAATTCAGGATAATATTTAACTCTGGGACAACAAAGAGACAAAAAGGTGATCGAGAAGAATTATAGGGGGTTTCAACTGTTTTGAAAACTTATTTCTTAAGCTGGTTGGTGGATAAACAAGTGTGTACTATATTATGTTTAGGGCCGTTTTTGCATTCATTAAAGGTTATATAATTTTTTAAAAAAATGCTTAAAAAGGAAAAATTGAGCGTGTGAACAGGGTCTAGATCTTGTGGACAGTAAAAGAAAAATAAGCGTTCAACAGGGATGTTGCTCTTAGTCAACCCTGTTAGTGACGAGAAGAGAATGGAATACTTAAAAATCTGGTTATTACTTGTAGAGAAAAGAAATCAGTGATCAACTAGAATGAAACGGTTGGGGATCAAGACAGGAAGTTCGTTTTCTGATAGCTCATGAGAAAAGTATAAGTGGTTACCTGTTAACTGCCATGTTCATCAATTTAGTAAGTCGTATCAACTACTTGATTTAACATGAGTACAATAATAAATCACTTTCATAATGTAAATGCACCTACATGGTTGAATTTTTAAAAGACTATTTATTTGACCTAAGGAGATTCAAATAACACTAACAACAGTGTAGATAACTTGAATTAAGCAATAAGAGTTCTTTTAAGACAAGCATCATAGGAATTAATGTACTAACTTCCTTAGAGTAGAAATGAAAAGTTAATGCTAGTTTCTTACCTGGTTCCTTTTTAGGCAAAAATACAAACAATTAAGGTAAATTCTCAAAAAGGGGAGGAAGATATATATAAAAAGGGATTCTTAACCTCAAATGAACTTCAGCCTCTGTTTGAAAAGATGAGATACAAACGCACTTGGAGGAACACCCAGTTAAGTAGCAGCGCGAGACTGTGCCTGATTTCAGCAGCCATCTGACACCCGTGTGACAGACCTGTGCTGGGCCTGCGGAATGGGGGTGAAAGTCTCGGTCAAAGAGACCTGCGGGAGAAACAGACAGGCAAGCAAACGTCTTGAATACCATAGGAGAAGTACTCTCATAGCGGACTGCATGGCCCAACCCTGGGAGGTCAGGGAAGGCTTTTAGGAGAAGACAAAGGAATGAAGAGGACTGTTAAAGGCAGATGGCCGCTGGGAACAGCATGAACAAAGAAAGACCTGAGGTGAGTGAATATGCGCTTTCAGGGAACAGCGAGTACAGGGACTGCAGTCCTAGGCGTGGTGGGAATAGCTGGAGATTGTGGCTGGGAGCGGCCAGATCATGAAGACTCATACTCCAAGCAGAGCACTTTGGGCTTTATCCTAGAGGCAGTGAGGCAACACAGAAGGCTCGAAGTCCGGGAGTGACCTGATCAGGTTTGCTTCTTAGCTCCAGGGAGGAGTGGGAGGGCAGGCTGCTTGCAGGTGGGGGACCGTGACAGCCCGGAGAAGCATGCACAAAGAGATTAAACTGAATCCCTGGGGATCAACCAGAGGGAGACTGCAGAAGAAACTCTGGGAACAGCAGCATTTCAACGTGGGCAAAAGCAGAGGAAAGTAGCCAGAAGGAGAAAACATGCAAATGTGCTTAAATGTCTGAGTTACTTCTCACTTCCTCATGACAATTTGTGTCCAAGCTGCTTTTGCTTTCCAGTGTATTTTTTAAATCCCCTGGGTCACAAGCAATGGTAAACATTGTTTTGGGAGAAGAACATAAGCTATGGAGTCAAGACCAGGTTTGTATCTTGAAGGAAACACTGAGTCTCAATGTCCTCCTCTATAAAATGAGCATTAGACTGACATGATTGTTATGAAGAATAAACAAGGGCGATATTTGTAAAACTGACTAGAAGTACTGCATACATTGAGTACCTAATGTGTACATAAAGGAGACTAATCTCTGACAGGAAAGGAGAAAGCCCAGTGAGCTGAAGATTCTTAAAAGATAACCATAAATTAGTCTAGACAGTTATCTGGAGGGAGAAGCAAACAAATGGAAGAATCTAGACACTCCTCCTCTGGAAAAAGAAAAAAAGGAAATTGATAACCTTGATTTTTATTTGTTAGCTTGATAAACATTCAGTCGGGATAATATTAAATATTCAGCAGTTGTTTCTTGGTGGACCAAGAATTAGTTTTAAGTTGTTCCATGTATTTTTCATTAACCAGCTTTAAAAGCATTCAAATGTAAACATGGACTTAATATGTTTTAGCAAACTAAGCAATTTTGAAAGTTTTACATGGGAAACTTAATCCAAGGACATTATTTCAGTAATAATAACCAAAATTCCCGGAGCCCTTTTATGTCCTTTGTGCTTTCTATGTCCTATCTCTAATCCTCACAAGATGGAGGTAAGATAATATTAATAAATAAGATTGGACTCAGAGGATTTTACTAACTTGGCTAAGGTCACTCGTATGGAAAATGTCAGAGTGGGATCGTGAACCCAGGTTTCAGAGACTCCAAAATTCACTGCTATGCCTTCCCTTCGCTCTGAAGGAAAATCAGAGAAAAGAGGCCCATGACCAAAACTTGTCAGTCCTAGAGGGCTTTCAGGAGGTCGTAATGTTTGAACAGAGTTCCAGAAAAGTGGATAGGAATCTTGAAGGGGGGGGGTGGTTTGATATAAAAGGAACAGGAAACAGGGAAGCTTGCAGGAAACAGCAAGTAGAGGATTGAGGCACTTTATGATTTACAAAGTATGTTCACAAGCAAGTTCCCACTCTGTCTTTAGAAAACAATGTTCATCTTTCCCATCTAATAGATAAAAACAAGTCATATTGGAGGTGCAATGACTTGTTTGAGGACAATGAAAAAGTGAATTGCAGCACTAGAGTTCAAAGTCAGCTCTGGTGATGCCAGATTTTTGGCTCATGTTCTAGTACTGTGGCAGCTACAAAGAATAGAAAAACTTCACTACATCGCTTCCATTATAACTTCATTTCCGATTTTATCATATCGTCCTTACCCTTCTTTCTTTCTGGGTCAGTTACTTCATCCTCTTCTTTTTCTTTTATTTTATCATCGTGTTGCACCTGTATTTGTAAGCTTGCTCTAACTTTCAATGAACCAGGGCATAAATTGATAAAAACTCCAATGCCCACAAAAAAAGAAATAGTGTCTATGTTGTATATTCCCATCTAGTTCTGGCCTTTAGGAGACCGCATCTTTATCCAATTGTGATGTTAAGGGATATATAGCCTTACATATTGTTAACTTCATGGACTGTTCCAACGGAAACCCGCTTCCGTGTTGCTACAGTCTTTTTGATGATGATTTTCCATGACTGTATTTTTTTTCTGTAAAGGAGACATGGCCATTCCCATGTTCTTCTGGTTTTCCAAGGTTCTTCTGGTTTTCCAAGGCTGGTGGACTGTGAGGGTCCTGTGGGATTTTCACAACCCTAAGTCTTCCCATTGCAGCCTCTTTCACTGCCTTCATATCTTGTCCATCCCATTTTAGGGTTATGGGTGTTGGTACATGTTAGTTTGGGACCTAATTTATGGTTCCTTACTCAATCCATTGCATTTCTTTTCCATTTTTATCGTCAGG
This sequence comes from Mustela putorius furo, assembly GCF_011764305.1. NCBI lineage: Eukaryota > Metazoa > Chordata > Mammalia > Carnivora > Mustelidae > Mustela > Mustela putorius. Next base: position 6,085,238 of record NW_025422045.1, on the reverse strand, counting down.
CTCTAATTCGTAAGTTCCCTGGGTCTTTGTTACATAAATCCCCTTAAACCCTGTTTTGGAAAAAGGTATGATATAAATAAAGAGAGTGATCACACTTCCGGGGAGGATAAGGATTCTGTTTACAAAACAGCACTATTGTGCAAAACCAGTGATTTCCTGCTTATGACAATTGCCTGTGGTAAGCTATTAGGTGCTGGTATAAACAATAGGTGTGTAGTTTCAACCCAAGGCTTTGGAACAAAGGTCTCTTTTTCTTTTATCTAACCACCCAGAGAGGACATGGGTTCAGAAAAAATAGCTCTGAAGGAGACACTCTAGGGAAATGGTTATAAGCATACAGCATAATGAGCCAGAAGGATCTGGATTTGACTCCCAACCTTGCTTTGCATGGCTATAAGCCTCTAGACAAGTTGTTTCTCTTCTTTGAGCCACAGTTTCTTCATCCTTACCTACTTTAGTGGGTTGTTTAGGGATTAAATAAAACCCAGTATATAGTGAGCGTTCAGTAAATGTTAATATTATTCTTGGGATAGATTATTTGAAATAACAATGTCAAAGCTTTAAATGCAAGACAGTGGTGGACCTTATGTGGTCATAAGGCACAAAACAATGAAACAATCGGAGTGATCAGAGTTTCCACTGAAACACAACAAAAAGGCATTGTTTTTCACTTTTTCCCAGTGTGATTTCAGAATCAGGAAGAAAATCAGGCCTCTAACTGTGGACACAGCCTGCAGCTATGGGCTTAAATGAATGAATGACTGGAGTGTATTCTGGGGTAAGTAATTTAATTTCCCTGTATCTCACTGTCTTTTCTGTAGAATATTGATTCATGGAAAACTAATGGTTTTAGAAAACCCTCTAGATAAGGACTGGGTTTCCAGCCCTGCTTATGTTGTCCTATGAACATGAAAGCGCTGTCAGCATAACGACTCAAATCCCACGTCCTGCTTTTGGTGGCATTTACCCACTGACAAAATGTTTGTGTGTTCCTGCCACAAAGGCCCTCGGGAGAGCCATTTTCATTGAGGTCTAATTTGAAGTGAGCCAGCACATTGGCAGGACCGAATGCTGGTGTTTTCTGCTTTTGAGAAGACCATTTGCCTGCAAATCTGCAGAGGGTCTGAAGAATCAGAGGGACTGATGCACTCAGAGACCCCCGGGACAGCTCTGCCTGCAAGTTTGGCTTTGGTAGGATGGTTACTGTTCCCTGGTTGCAAGATTCATGCTTGTCCCATCAAAAAAGCATATACCAAAGGAGAACAGTGATCAGTTAAGAAAATATTATTACTAACATGGGGAAACATTCACTCTCCTTACTTCTAAGGATTTGGAAATAATGGTTACTTATTTCAAAGCAAGGATAGTAGAAAATGCTTAACAGTAGACTGAGTAGCTAAGTATTAACGTTCTGGGTGTAAAGTGTAATACAAGCCACACACACACAAAGTCTGACACACAACAGACTTAGCCAATTATATTGAACTAAAAAAGGGAAGGAAGGAAGAAATTAGTAAAAAGTTGGGACTTGGGAAACAGCATATTATTCATAGTTTGAAGGACCCTAGACAAATCTCTTAACCTAAGCCTCAGTTTCTCATCTGGTAAACAGGAGCAATGTCCACCTCACCGGTTTACTATGAGAAATTGAATAATGTCCTTAGAGGGGTAGGTGGTTAAAAGCACCTGACAGTCATAAGACCTGGATTGTAGATCAGGCTCAATTCCACACAATGTAATTCACTCAAATATTTACTGAGCACTTATTATTTGCCTGGCATTGTATTCCAGGTGCTGGAATTGGATAGAAGATTAATAAGACAGGCAGATTTGTCCCTTGTATAGGGCAACTAGGAGGGAGGCAAACCCAGATTCTGAATCCTAGCACTCTTATTTTATTATACCTACATTCAAAAGAGGTCCCCAAACACCCTGAAAGAGTCGTTCCAGCCTTTGCCCTCAAGAAACTCCTAGTCTATTGGGGGAGACAACCTGTAAACCAAAATTCCAAAGCAGCATGCTAAATGCAGCAATGCTGGTACATAAAAGATAATGTGGAAGGAATAAGGAGGGACTGATGAACTGTAGAGAGGGAGTTGGGTAAAGGTTCCTGAAGGGGATGCTTGTCTGGCTGAATGATGGAAAATAAACGAGTTCCTACAGAGAGAAAAAGCAGAGGAAGGGCATTTCAGATAGCAGGAAGCATCACATGCAAAGCCAAGTAAACAGGAAGTAGCTAGTTCCAGGTTCTGCCATTAACTGGCTTTATTTAACCTTTATGGAATTTCCTCAAGTCCCTCTGGGCTTCCAGTTTTCTCATATTAGAAAATGAAGGTGTTGGGGGACGGGGTGGGGCGTGGAAAGAGGCAACGTAGATTTTCCGTAAAGGGCTTTCTAACTGGTCACTCCCTACTGAAGCAGAAAAGGGATGGCTTTGGGAATATCAAGTGTTATTTTTCTAGAGTGTGAGCCAGAGGCCCCATCTCTTGTGACAACAGATGACAGGCTGCCGACATTCAGATATGTTTGCAAAATCCACCCAGTTCATCAGTATTTACGGCATTGACTGAGCAGGCTATTAAGGAGGTCACCATCCAGCAGAGGGAACCCTGTAGTAAGTACACGGGTACGTGGAAACTCCATCTACACGTGGCGGGTGCGTGGAGGGAGTAAAATAGAAGAACCTCGGGCGTGTCCGTCACGCGCAGGCTGACAGGCTTTAGCTCCTAGCAAAAAACTTCCTGGTTCCTCATCCTGTTTCACTTTCTCCAAGAGGCCACCAGCATGTTCCGCCGCCAAGTTCTCCCTGGGCACGGCAAACGGGCATGCTCTTTTCACCTGCAATCTTTTTCCAGGCCTGTGTAAGGGGCTCTGTGCACGCCGAGAGGATGCAGGTCCCAGGACTGACCACACGGTCACGCCCAAGCATCCGCTGCCGGGCCCGGGCAGCGGCGAGCAGGGCGAGCGGGGCTGGCTTGGAAGGCGGGCTGTCCAGGGCCTCCAGGGGTTGGGCTCCCGGCCGGCTGGGCGGGACTCGGGCTGCCAGTATAAGGCAGGGGCGCCACTGTCCCAGCCAGAGTGCTGAAGCTGGCGCCCCAGCCAGGACCGGGAGGCAGCTAACCCTGAACTTGCAACTCTTGACCCTGAGTGACTGGAGAAGGAAGGAAAGGTCTGATATCGATTTGTTCGTTTATTTAGTACCGATGAGTGGAAGGCGGGCAGGCCTGTGGTGCGGGAGAGCTGGGCTTGGATTAGCCAGGGATCGTAGGCCGTTGGTACACTCGGAGGGCCCCGGGGAGCGGTCCAGCCACTTCCCGAGGGGCTCCAGGCGTCCACGCTCACCAACTTCTCTCCTCCGCAGGAGCACTTCTTGCCACCACTCCCAGCCTCAGCCTCTGAGGATGCGGCTCCTTGGGAAACTGCGCGCCTCCGCTCCGGAGCCTGCTTTCTCCAACGTGCTCACTCCGGCCCGCATCCCCGAGTTCTGCATCCCGCCCCGGCTGCCCGCGCCCTGCGCACCGGAGTCTCCGCCTCCGGCCGCGGCTCTGCCCCGGCGCTGCGCTGCTGAGCCAGACCTGTGGCCCGGAGGAGCCTACGGTGCCGCGGGACATACGGACTGGGACCCGCGCTCGCAGGCCGCGCTCTCGCTGCCGCACCTGCCGCGCGCACGCACTGCCTACGGCTTCTGCGCGCTGCTCGAGAGCCCGCACACCCGCCGCAAGGAGTCACTCTTCCTCGGGGGCGCCGGCGCCGCCCCGCTCCTGCTCCCGGGCGCAGCCCCGGTTCCCGACCCCGCGCTCCCCGCCGGCCCCCGGCAGACCCCGGACGTGCCCGCGCCGCCGCCCCGCGCCCACCGCCTCCTGCGCGCCCCCGAAGGACTGCTGAGCCGCGCGCTGCGGGCCCGGAGGGGCCGTGGCCTGGCGCGCGCCCGCTCCGTGTCCAGCGGGGACGACGACGACGACGAGCGCGGCGCCGGCTCCCGGCCCCCGGCCCGGGCCCCCTCCGCGTCCCCGCCGCCGCCTCCACCGCCTGGCCCGGACCCGCGGCCCGAGCGCCTGGAGGCCGAGGGCATTGTGGCCCTGGGCCACGACAGGGGCGCCCTGCGCCTGGCCGCCGAGTACAGCCGGGCCAGCGGGCGGCTCCGCGTGCGGCTGCTCGGCGCCGAGGGCCTGCCCGCAGGGACCGCCGAGCCCCGCGCCGTGGGCTGCCGCGTCACCTTCGTCCTGCGCTCTCCAGGCAAGACGCGCCCGCAGCGCAGCGCCGTGGTGCGGCCGAGCCGCAAGGCCGCCTTCGACCAGGACGTGTGCCTGGACGGGCTGTCGGAGGAGCAGGTGCGCCGCCTGGCCGTGCGCGTCCAGGCGGAGAAGCGGGGCCGCGGCCGCGAGCGGGGCCGCTGGCTGGGCCAGGGCGAGCTGCTGCTGGGCTCCCTGCTGCTCCCCTGAGGGCGCTCGGGCCTCGGGCCCTCCCCTTGGGGCGCTCTCCGCGCGCTGGGACCTCGGACCCGGACAGCCCCTTCGGACAAAATAAATGCTATTTATTCATTTTTCTATTTATGATCTTGTTTTATTGACAGTTTAGTTTTTAGATGTCTGTTTTTGCCATTGTTGGTAGTGATGGAAAAAATGAAGTTCTCTATTCACGACATCCAATCCTTTTTTCCAGACCATTTTTACGTTCAAAGGGAAAGAGGCTGGAAGGGAGAAAAAGTAACTACACCCAATCTGCCTTGATTATCCTCCCTGCTTTATGATAACGCTAAAGGTTTGTTATTTTTTAAGTTATTATTTCAGAACGCTGCCCAATGCTAAGATTCACATATACAGCTTTACATATTTTGGTGTGGCATAGGTTCATATCCTCACTGATGCCCAGATATCAGAGTCGGACATTCTGCAATAAGCATATCTTGGTGGAAAAAGAATTTCTTTCCCATTAAGCAAAAAGGATTCTTCTGAAAGTGAAGTTTTTAAAAAATGCTAAAGAAAAGTAAAAGGGCGAGGAGGATCTTTCCAAAGATGGTCATGTAGGGAATTGATAATCCTGGCATCCCCCTCTTCCTTCTCCAGAAGGAGCCCTGGGAAATCTTGCTGTTTCAGAAGACACATCTTTTTGCCTCTGTAAACATACTGATATTTTTGTGGCATTATTTCCACCTAGCTATGTATTTAAGTTACACAGTAATCAATGCCTCTGCAATAGGATTTTCTCTGCAATGAATTGAAAAGTAAACTGTCAACTTTTTGAACCCTGGATTTTAAGAGAGGGTTTCTTAATCCAATTTATTTTCATTTGTTGACTCAACAAATAGACCTGAGTCCACTGGAAACTGATTGTATCCAAGAGGGTTTCCCCTTGACCATAGGCATCTGTGGTATGGGGGAAAGCAGAATGAGGAGGTGGGGCGAGACCTAGCTTCTAATCTTTTTTCTGCGCCTTGTCTGAACTAGGGCAGATCAGTTCGTGTCCCTGAACCTCATTTCCTACATCAGTGAAATGGGGGTGTTAATACCTACTTCATAGGGTTTTGTAGAAATATGCTTTGATATCCAAATAACTCTTAAATACACATGAAATATGATACCTTCAAAGGTATCATACTTTACCTTCAAAGGCTTGAACTGTACTGGGGAATAGGTAGGTGTTCCATAATGTTCCAGAAAATAAACTCCTTCACTTCTTCTTTCTTTCCAATTGTTTCTCCCTGGTCCTGGAGTGGAGGCTAGCAGAACGGATGAATGAATAGCTGAGACAGGATTTAGGGGAGCTAGGAGTGTGAATACAGAAGCCTTCAGATTTCCCGTGGTAAATATCCCCATAAGCAAGAGTTTGAACAGTCTACATCAGAAAGCCCATAAGCACTGCCACTGAAATGAGGTTCGAGATACAAATTTGGTCAGAGTAAGTCAATAAAAATCATACATTTCAAAGTGGAAAAACTATCCCTTAGAAATCATCTAATCAAATTACTTCTGGTATTGAGAAAATACCACAGAGGTAACTTGCCTGAAGTCAAATAGCTAGAGATTGGCTAAGCTCAGATAAGAACCAACTTGTGCTGACTTTTCCAGAGGACAGACATCCCCTTTGTTCCCTCCTGTAAAAATGATTTGTTGAGCCCTTTCTCTCTGACAGGCACAATACCAAGCCCAGGGACACAGCTATGAAAAAGACAGACAAGATTCCTGTTCTCACAGGACATAGTTTTAGTGGGAGTAGCCAAACAATAGCCAAGTTTGGTTTTTACAGATTGTGGGGACTATCACGAAGACCGTTAACTAAGGAGGGCAAGAGAGAAGAGGCAGGTGGAATGCTTTCAGAGATAGAGTGGCCAGCGAAGGTTTCCTAAGATTTGAGGAAGGATTCATACATAAGAGAAATTTAATCTATTCAAATAACTACTTCCTGTGTCCAAATGACCCCTTAATACATCCAGACAGAATTCTTTTTTTTTTTTTTTAAAGATTTTATTTATTTGACAGGCAGAGATCACAAGAGAGGCAGGCAGAGAGAGGAAGGGAAGCAGGCACCCCGCTGAGCAGAGAGCCTGATGCAGGGCTCAATTCCAGGACCCTGGGATCCTGACCGGAGCCAAAGGCAGAGGATTAACCCACTGAGCCATTCACACGCCCCTCCAGACAGAATTCTTGATTTTCCCCTCTCAAATCTCTTCACCCCCAGTCTTCCTTATTTCAACGAATAGCAACATCATTCTTCATCAATGTTGCTATTGCTTTTTTATTCTTCATAGCACTTATCACTACCCGATATTATATTATACCCTTATTTTTTTTTTTTAAAGATTTTTATTTATTTATTTGACAGAGAGAGAGATCACAAGCAGGCAGAGAGGCAGGCAGAGAGAGAGGAAGGGAAGCAGGCTCCCTGCTGAGCAGAGATCCCGATGCGGGGCTCGATCCCAGGACCCCAGGATCATGACCTGAGCCGAAGGCAGAGGCTTAACCCACTGAGCCACCCAGGCGCCCCTATACCCTTATTTTTTGGTGTTTGTTTCTTTCTTTCTTTTCCACCAGAAGTATGATTTATAAAGCAGGAGCTTTAACTCATTGCTTTATTTCCAGCGCCTAGAGCAGAGTCTGGCATCTGGTAGACTCTCAATGAAATTGATTGAGTGTTGAACAAACATAGAAAGAGCTAGAATAGAGAAGCATAGAGGATCTAGGACCAAGCCTTGAAACAAAGCAACATTTAGAAATTTAGTACAAGAGGAGCATCAGTGTAGGAGAGAGAGAAGCAGTAGCCAGCGAGACAGGGGAAAGATCAGGGGAGTATGGAGTCATGGAAGCCAAAGAAGAAGGACATGCCCACCCCATTGAAATCCTACAGTTGTCATAACAGGTGCTTTTACCATAAAGAGTAGTCCTAACAGGAGCAGGACCAGAAGGGGTTAAAGTGTGACTGGGAGGTGAGCAAGTATACCCGAGGTTTTAGAAAAGGGGGAAGAGGAAAGGGGCCTATAGCTGGAAGAAAGGCGGAGATTTCCAGAATCAAAGATTTATTTTGTTTTAATATGAAAGAATCCAACACATGTTTGGAAAAGGGAGAGGTTGATAGTGAAGTGAAAGAAAACCAGGAATAACTATAGGAGGAGACTCTTTGGAAAAGTAAGAGAGGACCCAGAACGTATGTGGGTCGAAGAACTCATGTTCCTGAACCATATCTTATTCCAAATTTCATCCACAGCATCACTCCATCCCCAAGCAGGTCACAATTGCAGTCTTAGCTTGTTGGCTGGGACAGCAGGACTGTGCCATGATTTCTTGTTAGACCCCAGGCGGGAGAAAAGGCCTTGCTTCTATAGGCACCCCTATACGACTAAAGAAGAACTTCCCCAGAAAACTCCTCTCTATATTTTAGTAGCCTGAGTTGGTTGCAATCCCAGTTATGAATAATTCCCTGAAAGGGGAAGAATAGTTAGACTTAGGGAAGTTGGACCCCTCTTTATAGCGAGTGGAGTGTGAGGTCAGCGTCGTCTGAAGCAGGTGCTTCTTCCTGTTAAAAGTAAAAAAGTGGAATTGCCACCTGGGTGGCACAGTCAGTTAAGCATCTGACTCTTGGTTTCCGCTCAGGTCCTGATCTCGGTGTCATGGGACTGAGCCCTACTCGGCCCTATGCTCAAGGCAGAGTCTGCTTATGTTTCTTTCTCCCTTTCCCTCTGCCCCTTCCCTCACCTCAATTACATAAGTAAATCATTAAAAAAAAAAAAAAAGTAAGAAAGGGTACAGTACTAGAAAGAATAGAAAGTCTGAGGCCAGAAAGACCTGGCTTCAAATCTAGGCTCTGCTACTGGGTAGTTTTGTGAACTTGGGGCCAATGCTTAGCCTTCTTTATGTCTCAGTTTTGTCCTTTCTGAAATATTCGGTGTGAAGATGGCAAGGGTTAAAAGAGATAATTGCATTTAGTTACAGCAATAGGACTATACACTTTTTTTTTTTTAAGTACAGTTTGAATATCCCCTGTTTTGTTCAAGCAAATGAGTATGATTTTGCTGAATGGCTTTAGCGCACATCTGTGGTTCCAGTCTTAAGTCTGTACAAAGGGCAGTGTACTGGGAACATATCTGGGTGACTGCACTAAATGATACAAACACAAAGAATTACAGCCTTCCATTCCACTGGTTGTATATTTCAGACTCCATCTGCCTTGTTCCAGAAAGAGGAACAACAGCTCAGCTGATACGTGCTAAAATCCAAACATTACTACCAGGAGTTTTTCATCCTTCATGAATAACAAAGCCTTGATGAGATATCCTTATGTAACCAGACACTGGTATTTATCCTAACAGGGAATATCCATATTTTATTTTCTTTGGCAAAAAGAACAGGATTTATTTTCCAGGTTGGCCACAGTTCCTGATTTAAAAAAGAATCGATGTCTCCTGCCTTTGTCTGTTGCCAGGAGATGGTGCCTGATTTGTCTAAAATGTCCATGCAGTTCTCTGGAGTTTCATCTCTTTCTCCTTCTGGTCCCCTAAGCCAGAGCCATCATATCTTCCTCCTTTACTCAATCTGCTCTGTACTGCTCTCTTCACCATTATCAATTTTATTTATTTATTTATTTGTTTATTTTTAAGATTTTATTTATTTGAGAGAGAGAGAGAGAGAGCATAAGAAGGGGGAGGGTCAGAGGGAGAAACAGACTCCCCGCCAAGCAGGGAGCCTGATGCCGGATGGATCCCAAGACTCCAGGTCCATGACCTGAGCCATAGGCAGTCACTCAACCAACTGAGCCACCCAGGTGCCCAATTTTTTTTTTTTATTTTTAAATAATGTGTGAGTTATAGAACAGTTGCCAAAACAGTACAAAGAATTCCCATATACCTTTTAACCAGATTCCCTAACATTTATTTTGTTATCATTCTATCATCTATCTTTATATTTATCTATCATATATATATATATATATATATATATATAATCTATCTTTATATTTAATAAATCTCATCTAACTGTCTTTTCCTGAAATATTTGGGAATAAGTTGCAGACATGTGCTCTTTTATCCCCCAAATAGTCGTGTATTTCCTGAAGATAAAGCTATTTTCTTCCATTGTTCCCTTATAAAAATCAGGGAATTAATATTGATTCAGTACTACCAGATAATCTACAGAACCTATTCAGATGTTTCTAATTGGCCAATAATATTTGGGGGTATCTCTAAGAAGAAGAAAATCCTGGATCACAAGTTGCCTTCAATTGGCATGTCTCTTTAATCTTCTTTAATCTCAGGCTTTCATGATCTTGACATTTTCTATAAGGTCATAAGTTTTTCTATAAGGTCATAAGGTTCATAAGTTTTTGTTTGATACTCTGATTAGATGTAGACTATGTGACATTAACTTTAATTACTTGGTTAGAGTGGTGGTGTTCACCAGATTTCTTTACTGTAAAGATTATTATTTTCCTCTTTATATTTAATAAATCTCTTGTGAGAAATACTTTAAGACCATGTAAATATCCTATCTCTTACCATCCTTTTACTTCCCAGATTTAAGCATTCATTGATGATTCTTGCCTGAAACATTTATTACTATAGAGATTTATTTGCCTGTTTATATCTATATGGACTCATGGGTTTTAAATTTTATTCTATGAGTTATAACCCATTGCAATGATTCATTCTGGTCCCAGGTTTGACCTGTGGGAACCCCTTTAATGCTAACTCTTGTGTGCTTGTTATATCTTCAGTGAACGCCTCCTTATTTTCTGTATCTAAAATTTGTTTCAGGTTCATCTTGCACTTCTTATACCCCAGTCCCGGAATCAACCATTTCTCAAGGCGTCTTGATTTCTTGCATTGATTGATAGTACTTAGAAACCATGAACTCCTGGGTGTCGTTGCTTCTAAGCTCTAGAATGTGCGTGCGCACGCGCACACACACACACACACACACACACACACACCCATCTATATTTGCACATCTATCTTTTAGAAAATATACTTAAGCTGAACCATCATCAAATTTAATTTCCTAATACTCTGCTTTCACCATAAACAAAATCCTCCCATAGCTACCCCTTTCCCAATATGCTTAGCCTGAGATTTACGATGCACTGCCGTCTGTCCCAAACCCAAGTCCTCCAGCCTTACCCTCCTGAATGTCCCTTCCCTGGCATTCCTCTGGCACAAAGAGAACATCCACTTGCTGTGCCATGAGTATGTCTGTTTACAGTACCCTGAACAGATTTGTACTGTTAGAATTCTTCATTATGAATATACAATGAAACTGTCTAAAATATGAGTAACAAGACCTCAAACTTGTAGAATGGCTCAAAGAAATGATGAATCAATTAAAGTAAGTATTTGAGGTTAATAGCTTATATACAAGAGCAAACACCAGGGGAGTAGAGGTGATCGTAATAAGAAATTTTATTCTGACTGGGAAAGGCTGGTCTTGAAGAAAACACACTAAAAAACTTGGAGTTCGTGCAGCTGTGACACTTGCTAGAGCTGCAATTTCTCTGCTGTGCTCTTAGCATTTGAAAAGGCTGCAAGGGACACTCGATTCTTGGAGAAACATGACAGGGACACCCAGCATCCTACTCTGGGCTGCCAGTCATCCATCTGTCCACATCAAGTCCCCTCAGGTGGCGAGGGGAGCACTCTCTCCCCTAATCTTCCTCTTCACAGTCCCCAGGTGTATATTGTATTTCCTGCCGCCCCCCTCCATGAATGGATCTATGAAAGAAGAGCCAAGGACAGAAGGAAAGAAGGAAGAAAATATTAAAAGATAAGCTGAGGCATGTTACCAATTTTAAGAGTTTGAGCAAAAATTCATTCCACTGGGCAGCACCAAATTGGAGGTGATCAAGATCTAGGGGGATGACTTATTGGGAGAAGGAGCAGAAGAAAGGAGATGATTTGATAGGTTACAGTGTAAAGTCTAGTTGGTTATGATTGCTTGTTCTAAGGTTTCAATTTTATAGCCTTGAGGCATTTATAGGCTTAGATTTGGGTTTGCTTATATAGGCCTCCATGATATAAGAGTCATTGCAGTCTTATGGCTTCCTTGCTTAATTGAATAAAGAAAGAAAGAAAGAAAAGGAAAGTAGATATTATTTATTTTTATTTTGAAAATGTGATTTAACCTCGATACAGTAATTTAAAAATTCTGGTTCAAAGTTTATTTTTTTTAATCTTAATGGCAGTCATACATAAAGAAACTCTCACAATAATATTTAGATCCCATTTGGGACGCCTGGGTGGCTCAGTTGGTTAAGCAGCTGCCTTTGGCTCAGGTCATGATCCCAGCGTCCTGGGATCGAGTCCCATATCGGGCTCCTTGCTCCACAGGGAGCCTGCTTCTCCCTCTGCCTCTGCCTTCCACTCTGTCTGCCTGTGCTCGCTCTCGCTCTCTCTCTCTCTCTCTGACAAATAAATAAAATCTTTAAAAAAAAAAATTTAGATCCCATTCACTCAGCCCATAAGTTTCAGATGGTGTTGATTCCATATCAAGCTTCAGGGGTGGGTCTGATGCAGGTCTGATTTCATATCTTTGGTCACAGTGATTAATTAATACAGGATGTAAATGTGACCTAATTTAGTCCATTGAGATTCAGATCTAGGAGTTGCTTTTAAATTTTTGAGACGGAGATGAACGATTTTCTGCTGAATTTGCCCCTGACAGGACACAGGCTGGTAGCTCTCAGGAGCCATCTTGTCAATACATGGAAACCAAGGATAAAGCCCAAACGGACAAGAGCAGAGTGATAAATGAAGAGTTGGTGTCCCAGTGATGTCACCGGTGTTCTGAAACTAGCTGTAACTGCAGCCAGCCTACTCCTAAACTCCTTATAGAATTAAATTGGATTTGCTTTGGGTTTTCTGTCCAAAAAGAGCCGTGACTCGCCACACCGGAGTTTGAGCTTACCTCATTTCCCACCTCCCACCTTTTGTGGATCCCACTCATGTCCTTGATTTCTAACCCGGAAGTCAGTGATGGAGTGAGGTCAGGGACAGAGCAAGCCTCAAGGATGGGGTAAGCTTGTGCATGTCACACATTGATTGGTCACTAAAAAGAACACCCAGAATCTTAAAGATCTGGGGGGAGTCGTGTCAAAATGTGCTCACATTAAGATGGGTATGGTAAAATGTCAAATACTTTTCAAGTAAGACTGAGCCTGACATCACTTCTTAAAGGGAATATGTCTCTGAAGGAGGAATAATCTTGGAAAATTCGAACTTGCAAAGTGACAAAAACCTGAAAAGTGTTTTAATCTGTGTATACGTTTTACATAAATATTAATAATAATTTCCTGATTATCGCTTCCTAGTAAATGCTTTCCTAGTAAAATGCTTTCACAGAATTTACTCCTTGTGATCCTAAGAGCAACCCTTTAGGTTACACATAGGTACTATTATTATTAATACTATCTGTCTTAATTTACAGATAGAGAATTTTAACCAATTTTTCATCGTAATCCAATTAGTAAGGGAAGGAGCCAGGAATCAGTCCCAGGTCTTCTGATTATTAACATCAGGTCCCAATTCAACTGCCAGCTCTTGCACCTGAATCATGGTCCATTTCTTACACTTCCTTTTATATTCCTGCCAATACCCTCCAACCAAGCTGTATGTGCAGGAGGTAAGCCTGCAAGTGATGAGGGAGTAGGAGGCTGGCTGAGGATGGAGCAGGGGCTGGTGCCTTGCACCCCCTCTCCACCCACTCCCCTTGGTAATTAATATGTGTGACATTTCACAGGCACCCCTGACTGCCCTACAAGAAGAGCAAATGGTTATCTTGCAGAGATCACAGTCCTGCAAGGCAGGAGTCTCTCTTGGTTTACAAATGTCCTTGAGATTTACAACAAAGAAGTTACCTTATCAATAGCCCAATTTCCAAAGACACATAACTCAGTTCCTCAAGCCCTAATGTCACCCTCCCCTCCATAAAAAACCAAAGGAGATGGAGGTAGAAGGAAAAGTAAATAAAGTTAAATTTCTTTTAAAACCTAAATCTCACTAACAAGGATGTTTGATAGCAGGAATGTAACATTCCACCAGGAGACTCCCAATTGTCTTTATGTTAGTGCCTCATTAGAGGGAAAGTGGCCTTGGCTTGATAGTAACCTGGCCTTCAATATCCTGACAGTCTTCTTTATCCCAATAGCCCTTCTGAACACCCCTTTGTCCTCACCTACCCAACTCCTCTGTATATAACCAGCCACTCCTCACAGGCCCTGGGCAGCAGCATCTCCGTCTGCCCACGGGTCCTGTCCCCGTGCTTTAATAAACCACCGTTTTGCACCAAAGATGTCTTAAGAATTCTTTCTTTAGTCGTCAGCTCCGAACCTCACCCCACCGAACCTGACTTAGGTTCTGGGACTTCATCACAAGGAACATGGGTGAGGTGTGTCAGCATTGAGTATTTGGTGATCAAATAAAAAAGGGGAAAAATAGAGAACGGTCATATAGAGCTTCAGGTAGTTGGTGAGAAGTAGAAGGACATTCAAACCAAAGTAGAGGGTTTTGTTTTGATTTGTTTTGTTTTTTAGTAGGCTCCATGCTGTGGAGCCCAACATAGGGCTCACCCCAGAGGCCCTGAAACCTTGAGACAAGACCTGAGCTGAGATCAAGAATCACTCAACCCAGTGAGCCACCCAGTTGCCCCAAATCAAATCAGAGTTCTGTCACCTCTAGTCTCCCTTACCCCATTCTCTTTAACTTCCCATAATCTGTATTTCATAAAAGGGTGTTCTGGGTATCCATTCTTAGACTGACAGTAGACAGTCATAAATTTCTACCACTCTATGTAAAATTTATTATAGGAGGTCCTTGTTTCTGAGAATCTCTTAAAAGGAAAGAAAAAAAAAAGAATGTAAAGTAAAAACAAAACTTTCCTTAAAGTAAAAAAAAAAACCCAAAAAACAAAAAACCCAGACTTGATGTGATTAATGACATAGGAGGGAAAAAGAAAGGGACAGGACGAAGGTTCACATTTTAACTGCTTTTGCCTTACTGAATAAATTAATAAATACATGAATGGATCATATGTCTATATGATTTTAACATTTCCCAGAGAATTTGGATATAGGGTAGTTTAGATAAAAAATTCTTGGCTCAGAGATATTGGTGAAAAGGTACAAACTTTCAGTTAGAAGATAAATAAGTTCTGGAATTCTAATGTGCAGCATGGTGTACTAAATAATAATACATACTTGAAATTCGCTGGGAGTAGATCTCAAATGTTCTTAGCATATACACAAAAACAGTAACTATGGGAAGTGATGGGTATGTTAATTTGGATATGTTAGTTTGGTGGTGGTAAGCGTTTCACAATGTGTACTTGATATATGAATATGGTATACAAATACCAAAACATTGTGTTGTATATCTTAAATATACACAAGTTTTACTGTAAAAAATAAAATTTTAGGGGTGCCTGGGTGGCTCGGTGGGTTGAGCCTCTGCCTTTGGCTCAGGTCATTGTCTGGGGGTCCTGGGATCGAGCCCCGCATCGGGCCCTCTGCTCAGCAGTGAGCCTGCTTCCGCCTCTCTCTGCCTGCCTCTCTGCCTACTTGTGATCTCTCTCTCTCTCTCTGTCAAAGGAATGAATGAAATCTTTAAAATAAATAAATAAATAAAATTTAAAAAAATTTTAAAATTTAAAATTTTGAAATTAAAAAATAAAACTTTTTAAATGGTGTCTCAAAGGGACTCTGATTTGTTTCTCTAAAGACATGTTTTCTTGAGTCTTTATCTACTCTCACTTGATTGTATTTTTATTCTCTTGGGGTCCAATTAGAGTCATTCTGGATTTAGTCAGTGCTCACGCTAGAATCCCTCCATGGATACTTCGAGACATCCCAACGTTGGGGTTAGCAATGATCTCTGTTGCTCTATGGAAGTGGTGAATCAGGAGAAAACTCTGTCTCTACGGAGACGGACAAAGCCTGGTGAGTAATTCATCGTTTAAATGCGGCTACTGTGTTGGGATGGTGAGGTTGTGATCAATTTTTTACTTTTAAAATTTTTATATATATTTTTGAAGATTTTATATATTTGAGAGTGAGAGAATGAACAGGAGGAGGGGCAGAGGGAGAGTGAGAAGAAGACTCCCCGCTGGGCAGGGAGCCCACTCCAGCTTGATCCCAAGACCCTGAGATCATGATCTGAGCCGAAGGCAGACCCCTAACAGACTGAGCCACCTCCCTTTTTTCTTTATTCATCGTGTTTTTTAAAGTTGCATTTACAGTTTACAGAACTGAAAACACTCCATTTAATTTTATGGAGAGAGATCTTGGAACCTGAAAAAAATCTTTCCTTGGGCCAAGTACTTAATCTGGTTAAGCCTCAGCTCTACCTATATTGCAGGATTATTTTAAAGATCAAAAGAGATGCAGGTCTGTTTATAATAGCCTGGGAACTAAGGTTGGGCAGCTGGGAGGACTGGGAGCTGCCAGGGACCTGCCCCCCTGCAGGGAAACAGGCAAGGGAATGCGTGAGAGTTAGGCCCGCTTGGCTGCTTGGGTCTGCAGGGCTTTACTAATAGAAACACTGGTCGTGTTGGTAACCAGCATGGATTGTGTGTTTACTATCAAAGCACCAGGCCAAGGACTTTACCGGATCTATTTACTTCCTTCCCACAACATTCCTACATCCAGGTGAGCTCAATGAAAAACTAATGTCCAGAAACAACAGCCTAGATTTTTAAGGGAAGCAGTTGCAAAAGTGGGTTTTTAACCCAGACTGTGCAGGGGAGTCCTTAACAGCAGGGATTTTGGAACCTGGCTCTCTTCTAGCAGTGTGAGCTGTGACTCTGAGATCTGCTCTTTGTGCCTGAGTCTCCTCACCTTGAGAGAGAGACGCAGCATCATCTACATTGCAGAGTTCTGGTGAGGACTGAGTTCATGTGTAAAGCACGAGCCTATTCCTAGTCTTTATACAGACAGCAGGCACCTGGTCGAGTTGCTCCCATTCCATCAGGACTGAAATGAAAACATCTGAGGAACCCCAGACCACAGTGGGACCTCATTCCTAGCTGGAAGGCTAGATGCTCAGCCTTTTGGGCTGCCTTTTGCCCCAGGGGGACTTCTGTTCTGGGGCCTGCCCCTGTCCGATGTTGACCCCACCCCCACCCCACCCACGCCAGCCACGCCCTGCCTGACCCCAGCCCCCTGCGGAGATGCTGAGGCCCTGACCCTGGGGCCATCGCTTGTGCTGGGGACTGCAGGTTTCACTCATGCCTAAGGAATGGATGATCCTGTCTCCGGGAGAAAAAAAAAAAAAAAAACTGTGCGCCCCAAGCTGTCGGCTCCTGTACTGCCGGCGCTGGGAGAAGACAGGTTGTTGCTAGAGAAAACCTCTGAGCCCGATGAGGAGCAGATTTTCCCCTACAGGGGTTTAATTTAGAGACAAGAGACCACCTGCCGGGTTGCGGCGGCGTCCTGGGCTGTACCCGCTCCTCGAGTGGCGACGCCTGGAGGGGTGATTTTCTCCCTGGCATCGCAGCTGGGAAGGCTTGGACTCAGGCGTGTGCGGTAGAGGCCAAAGCTATTGGCTCTGGAAGTGAAGTCCTCTAGGACAAGAAGGGCAGAGCCACAGCACCTCTCAGACGTTGAGCAGAACCAAGCCTGGCTTCGGAGGATCGGGCGGGTAGTGTGATCTTCCTTCCCCTGCCAGGCAAGAAGCCTGTCTCAAGGTCCTGCAAATCCCCGGGGGGCTGAAGGCCTTGGGCGGCAGGCAGCTTTAAGAGGGGCTTCTCAGCGGGCCGCGCAGGGAAGGTCAGGCTGCAGCTGGTGTGGGTAGCTCACTCTGGGAGCTGCTGGGGAGCCAACGGAAGGAGGCGGCCAGGGAGCTGGGGACCCCGCAGAGCATTTCGTGGTGCACGTGGACAGGGAGTGGAAAGAGCAGGGCTGACCCTCTGAGGAAAGAAGCCCCTTCCCTGCTAGGTCTCCCTGCACCAGCCCAGCAGGTGTCACTGGCAGGAGGATGAGAACAGGAAGGAGAAGAAAGTGTGGTTCCTGTGGGAAGATGGGGGCTCTGCCAAGTTGGAGGTTGTTGGTACAGCTTTGGGAAGTTTGATCTGGCTGGGGGTCGGGAGGTTGCAGCAGTTTTTAGAGGTGTTATTTATCGACTCATTGTGAGTGCAAGGCATTGTTCTAAGTGCTTAAATTTAAGATATTTCATCCCTGTGGATTTGAATCCAGGCAGGCTAGCACAGAGGTCAAGCTCTTCACACTGGTTTCTCTCTGTAGAAGACTCCAGGCGTGAGGACTCGGGGACAGGCCAAGGGCAGGGAGGGATGGCCTGGGGAGGTGAGGGACACTGAGATGGTAAAGGAGAGAGGATTTGAAAACAAACTCCACCTGTCTTGCATTTTTTTCTGAAGGCACTAGCCTGAAAATAGAAATCCTGCAGAAATCAAGGCTAAGAAAGAATGTCCTGATGCAGCTTACCCTGAGCTGTTCGTGCTGTAAACACACTGAGAATCAAATATATGCTCGCCTTCCAGAAGCTTTTCCTGCAAAGGGTATCTTAATGATACTTTAGAAAAAAAGAAAAGAAAAGAAAAGAAAAAAAGAAGCGGATATGTTCTTTGAAAAAGGACAAAATAAAATAATTGGTCAAAACAACTAACAAGCAGAAGCCAAGGTTAAAAAACTTTAAGAGCTGTGAATGGAACAGCTGATGTGATTCTGGGTCCAGGTAGATCACGTGACAGGAAACGCCAAGCAGCTTAATCAGTTCTATTCTTTGTGTTTCCATTCACCACAGCGTGGTCCTGGACATGGTGATTTTGGTTCCAGTGAACAGAAAGCCGGAAAGGGAAAGGATTAGGTGAGAAAAAGAGGAGAGTGTGGAGAGGAGCGAGCAGAGAAGGTTATCTGATGCCCTGAGCTGACCACAGAGGGAGGCGCTTGGACTGGACTGTGTTTTCCTGTAAAAACAGGCCACTGCTGGGTTCCTCCTCTTCCAATGAGGAGAGAAGTTTTATGGAGCACTTTCTAGTGCCTTCAGGGAACTGAAATCTTGTGGAAGAAGAGACGTGTCTCCAAGGCAAGACAAAGTGGGGGCTGTCCACAAGAGGCAGATGCAAAGATGAAAGTCTGACTAGACCTTTCAAGGGTCCCCTTGAGGGCAGGGCTGCTGGGCTGCTCTTGGCCTCTGCTTCCCCTCTCCCAGATCCCCAGGTGGGAACCCAGCGCCTGGGACTCCCTGAATGGAGTGGAATGGGCTCGACAGGGTGCTTTCCTTCTGTACACCTCAAGGGCACTATGAAGAAAGATGATGTAGGTGGAGAATTTGATTTTCCTAGAGGTTAGCCAGAGATCTGGGCCTGCTCAGAGGCTGGAGAGGCCTTGACTGACGGAATGGCCTGGGGTAATCTGCCTGTGCCTGGGAGGCTGGTTCCAGGGCCAAGACCAGAAATGCAAGGAAAGAGGTTGCCATCCTGGTGGAAGACGGGCTTCCTGGCCGCTAGAGAGCGTGTGTTCAGTTTCAGGGTGTGAGGAACAAGGGGAGGCAGCCCGATGAGGAGGAGGGCGGGAGGGAAGGCCCTAATGTTGGGCCTATGTCCACACAATGGTTGTTCCCAGTCTGCTTCCGTGTCTCCCCTCAACCTCCTCGAGATCTGCTCCCAGGAGTTTTTATGGGAACCAAATGTTCCTAAAGTGGATTCCATTTTTATGCCTTCCAGTATTAGGCTTCCTGAGATGTTTTATCATTTCTGTTTGGTCCTCAGTTGTCAGTGTTTCCACAGACTTTAGCTTTAACAAACTCTATTTCCACCTGTCCTCCCCAAGCCAATCTTCTCCCTAATTCCTCCAGCTAACACGTGTATGCTCTTGAATGTATAGGCCAAGTTTGAGTTCAAAGGAGCACTCAGAGAATTCCTACTTAGGATTTTCCTTTTCCTGTTACAGATTTCCCAACTCTTTGTGAAGAGGTAGAGCAGAACGATGCCAGACCACCTGAGTCCCAGTAAGGCTTGTCCACCTCGTATCTGTGTGACCTCAGATAATTTACTTAAATTCTATCAGTCTCACTTTTTTTTCTTGTGCAGAGTGGGGCTACTAATGACACAACAAATGCACCTAATTTAGGCTTGTGCTCAGAATTAGCGATGATTCACCCCGAGACCCTGCCTGACATCGTGCCCAGCACATGGTAAGCATTCAATCAAGAATAACTATGCAGGGGGCGCCTTCGGCTCAGGTCATGATCTCAGGGTGCTGGGATCGAGTCCCACATCGGGCTCTCTGCTCAGTGGGGAGCCTGCTTCCCTCTGTCTCTCTCTGCCTGCCTCTCCGTCTACTTGTGATTTCTGTCAAATAAATAAATTAAAAAAAAAAAGAATAACTATGCAGTCTTCAAAGAGGTCATTTCTGTACTTTTTAATACCCTGGTAAAACCCACAGCAAAGTCCTGGGAATTTGCAGCTCTTACATCATGAGAACTGCTCAGCATTAATGGAGTTTTCAGGCATGTCCTTTTTTGGGGGAAGTTTAATATTTCATGGGGCATTCAGATGTAAGAATCAAACAAAGCTCAGTTTTCATTGTGAAATGAGATCCTGTTTATTGTCTGACTTGACACATTAGAATCAAATTTTCATGAGATCAGGATCCATGTGTCATGTTGCTTATTCCTGTATCCTCAGTACCTGGAATAGTACAGTTGACCCTTTAACAACATGTGGGTTTGGCGTGCCGACCCTCACGCAGTTGAAGAGCTGCATATAACTTCTGACTCTCTAAAAACCTGTTAGCCTACAGTTGACGGGAAGCCTTACCAATAACATAAACAGTCGGTGAACAGATTTTGTATATTGTATTATGTACTTTATTCTTTCAATAAAGCAAGCCAGAGAAAAGGAAATGTTATTAAGAGAATCATAAGAGGAAATACATTTATAGTACTATACTGTATTCATCAAAGAAAGTGTATCAGTGGATCTGTACAGTTCAAACCCTTGTTGTTCAAGGTCAACTGTGCTTGACATCTAGTAGACTCTCAAAAAAATAGTTCCTGGTGAATGTATGTATAGTCAGATTAGTCCCAGTAGATGGTTTAAAGGGGCAAACATGTGTCTGTCTGTATTTATGTATCTGTACACCTTTTATTTTTATTTTTTAGCCTTTTCCATCGTGGCAAGTGTGCTTTTAATCCCCATTCTCTATTTCACCCATCCCTCCATATACCTCCTTTCTGGTAACCGTCAGTTTCTTCTTATAGTTAAGAGTCTGTTTCTTGGTTTGTCTCTCTTTTCCTTTTTTTCCCACTTTTATTTGTTTGTTTTATTTCTTAAATTCCACATATGAGTGACATCATATTCTATTTGTCTTTCTCTGACTTATTTCACTTAGCATGATACTGTCTAGTTCTAGCCATGTTGTTGCAGATGGCGAGATTTCATTCTTTTTTATGGCTGAGTAATATTCCATTGTATACACACCACAACTTCTTTATCCATTCATCTATCCATGGACACTTGGGTTGCTTCCATAGTTTGGCTATTGTAAATAATCCTGCAGTAAACATAGGGGTCCTTGTATCTCTTTGAAGTAGGGTTTTTTTTTTTGGGTAAATACTCATCAGTGTGATTGATACCCTTTTTGTTGTTTGTTTTTAGATCTCTGACAACACTGGTCATCATAATAAACCTAAGTAGATGAACCCTTCTCTTGGGGCCTGCAGGGAAAGACAGCCGTGGCTGAGGGAGGGGTGCCTGTCTGTCAACTTGGGGAAAGCTCAGTGTGTGCCAGCTGCCCTGGGAGGCCCAAGAAGGCATCCCGGAATTCCTGCATGACACCTGAAGAGGGGATCAGAAGTGGTTGGGAGCCAGATGGTCCATCCAGAAAGGGCTGGTATCAGAGCCAGGAAGAGGCAGAGTGAAGGGGCCCAGTTCCAGAGGCCACAGTGACCTGTGACCATCACAGTGAGGCCAGTGCATAAAAATGAAGGCCAGCTAAGGACCACTAAGCCACTGCTCAGCAGATGCAGCCACCTTGACAATGGCTCTTGGTGCAGACACCTCCCATTAGAAAGAGGGATGACAGGTGGCGCAAAGTAGAAGGTCTTGCCTTGAGTTTAAACTTGGAATTCACCATGTTGAAATATGGAGCTACCGAATTACCTTAAGCCTAACACATGTGTATACATACTTTATGCAGGAATCTGGCCAGACAAAAAGCTTTTACAATGCCTAAAGTCAAGTTCTTAAAACTGGGTGATTTCGAAACTCGCATGAGTGACACAACAAAATTGTGAAAAATGTGTTCTGTAAAAACCAGTGAAGTGGTTTGGCCGGCAGGTCCCCAGGTCACAGTTAATTTGATAATTAATTATCTATCATAAATGTAGCTGCTTGCTGGAATTATAACTGGGTTGAACTTTGGCCTGAGTTGGCAGTTTCCAGAGAAGCAGGGGGCTGGGTGAAAATCCAGGGTTGAGTTACAAGAGCCAGTGTCTGCCTTTGTTTTCAGTGGGGTAGTACAACTTTGAGGGCAATGACATGCAGCTGCTACGGAGGGTTTCTGATGCTCACGGTAGGGGCGTGAGACCCTTGGCTCTCTGTGCCTGTGGCATCCTAAAATTTTGTTGCCCCAGTGCTAGTCAGCTATAGGGAATCTGGGTTGGGGGCGGGGGTGATGCTCAGGTGGTCAGGAGATCCAGCAGGTGGCATGAATAGGAGGCTGGGGGTGGGGGAAACTTCTAGACCTCTGAGTGGAATAAGAAATATACAAGAAAGAAGACCAGAGCAAGAATTACAGCATTCCAAAAGGGGACTGGCTGACACCAGCAGTACCCCAGTTATCAGACTTGGGGCTAATCTAGCTGCTAAGAAGGCTTGATGCCAAATGCCACACTAGGTGGCTGGTTTGATCAAATCTTTTTGCAATGGGTCAAGACAGAGCCCTGGAGCTGGGAGGAAGGGTGATGCTGAATTGATTCTCTGTAGCCTCTGTGTTATGACCCTAATGCTACATACAGACAGCCAGTGTGGCAGTGTGGAAGGGGTTCAAGCCAGGGTTCTGGAGCCTGGTCTCTTCTCTGGAAAGCTACTTCTCTCTCTGAGGCTCAGTCCACTTATCTGTAAAATCAGACGGTAATAATGTTCTCAGTGTATTGGGCGGGTGGGATGAAATAAAGCAATTAAAAGTATTTCTTAAGAAGTTCAAGGGCCTGGGGCACCTGGGTGGCTCAGTGGGTTAAGCCGCTGCCTTCGGCTCAGGTCATGATCTCAGGGTCATGGGATCGAGTCCTGCATCGGGCTCTCTGCTCAGCAGGGAGCCTGCTTCCCTTCCTCTCTCTCTGCCTGCCTCTCCATCTACTTGTGATTTCTCTCTGTCAAATAAATAAATAAAATCTTAAAAAAAAAAAAAAAGAAGTTCAAGGGCCAAAGCCATTGTATGATAAAGAGCTGAAATTACTGGTTTTCCCAGCTATGAAAAGATGTGGACTTGGAGGGGTTGTGGTGCATGGAGATCTGCACAGAACACTCATGTTTTTAATTCATTTCACATATTTCTTTTCTTTTTTGTGTCAGATAATAGTAGAGGCCTCTAAGGCCAAGTTTTTAAAAAGGTAAAGAAAGATATCAGTGAAATATTTGATAGACTGTGAGCAGAACCCAGTCTCTCCTGATAAGATATTTACATTTCCACTGGTTGTTAATAGACATGTGTTTTAACAGGGAAAAAAAAAAAAAAGGGCTTTCCAGGCCTTGATAACAGTCTCCCTGAACTACATGTCTTAACTAAGTATACTTCTTGCCCAGGGAAACAAGATCTCTGCTGCTATTGGGTGTTACTGAGTTTTTTGCTAATTATCTTGCCAATCCTGTCACAATCCCACCTCTTCTTAGCATTTCATAAATAGGATCTTTATGTGATATTTTGAACTACAAGATTTCAAAGAATTCTGATGATATCATTGTGCAGTCAGTATTAACAGCGTGGACCTATATCAAAGTAGGGGGTCTGTGACCCAAGAGGGGGTTCGGCGCTCAATCACAAATTGTCAAAATGTTAGAGAGGGAAAGAAGATGTCTACTAACACGATTAAAATAGCTATTAAAGTGCTGGGTTAACATGAATGAGAAAAAAAAAATTTAATGTGACACCAGGGGGGATCTGATAAAAAGACCAGAAATCCCAGTAAAAAACTTTAAGAATTGAGGTAACAGTAGGGGAAGAGATGCACAGTAGAAAAACTTAAGAAACAGGAAATTTTGGGGGCCCCAGTTGTAAATGTTTTATCTGTATTGTTTTGTTTTGTTTTGTTTTAAGATTTATTTATTTGACAGAGAGAGATCACAAGTAGGCAGAGAGGCAGGCAGAGAGAGAGGAGGAAGCAGGCTCCCTGCTGAGCAGAGAGCCCGATGCGGGACTCGATCCCAGGACCCTGAGATCATGACCTGAGCCGAAGGCAGCGGCTTAACCCACTGAGCCACCCAGGCACCCCAATATCTGTATTGTTTTATCAAAAATGACTTGCTGGCATTATTTTAATCTGAAAACTATGCTAATATTTCAGAAAGTTAGAAAAACCGAGAGGGGATATCAGCCGTACAGTTCTCCTCATTTACTACGACAATTAGAATCTTTTCATCTCCCCTCCCCATCTTAATCTTTTGCTTACTTTTCCAGATTACAGTTGTACACTTAGCACATCACACATTTCTGTGTTGTGCCAGTCTTCATAATTACAGTTTAAATGGACACCTTTTGTATTTTTGCCTTCTTCACCACTTTTTTCCCCTGGTTTCCCAAACCCAAACATATTTCTTCATTACTAAAAAAAAAAAAAAAACAAAACACCTCCCTTATCTCTTTGTTTAATAGAGTCAATATGTATTGTCAAGTGAAAAAAAAGCAAAGCTCAGGAGGAAATGTCTTTGGAATGTTACTCAGCTCTTAGAAGGAAGACATTCTCTTTGATTAGAGCGAGAATTGATTTTTGAGACTCCTCTTGTTAGGAAGGGTTATGACTCTACCAGCAGTAAAGCTGTTGTGCTCTTTTTAGTAATTCTTCAGCAGCTTTTTCTTTCCCTTAGGATTTCTTGTCTTCACCATATTGCTTCTTAATCTAAAGGAAAATTGTTTCCGTTTCTCCATGTTCAGCCTAGGAGCCAGATCTGTAAAATCAAAGCTTCAACTTTCCAATGCAACTTCGAAAAGGTAACCATTGTTCAAGGATATACTGAGGCATATCGAAAATTTTGAGTTTATTGGAGCAAAAAATCAGTCCCGACTGGGCAGCACCAAACCAGGAGTGGTTAGGAAGACTCCATCTACAAGAGCTCAGGGGGAGAATTTGACAGAGAAAAGGTAGAGTCAAAGTAAGGAAATTATTGTCTGGCTTTAACTGGAAGACAAGTTGGCTGTTTGTGGTTGTCCTTGGGGCTTGTTTCTGTAACCTTGAGACGTTTACAGGCTTAGATTTGGTTTGCCTTCATATGTCTGCCAATGTGTTAGAACCACATCAGTCAGTGGCCTCCTGTTTAATTAGTTTAACACGATTTAGGGGACCCAAGGAAGGTTTGACACAAGCCCCTGAGACCTAGGACCAGAACTTGAACTTCGTGCTGTACTTCTGAATACTGCGTTGCTTCCAGACTGCAGTCACTGGTCTGCCTGTGCTCATTTAGGCCTCTGAATTAATCTCTACAAATGTCTAGGATGTGCCAATATTGTGTATTTTCATTTCTGTATCCTATTAATATATTATACACTTAGGCCAGTATTTCTTGAACAAAAGAGCAGACATGAGCCAAGTATTTTAACAAGGTCTGTGCACCATTGAGGTGAATTAACACCAGTACTTGATGGCATCAATCAGGAGGGTGTTTCACTTTTCTGAACCGTTTTTCCCAAATCAGACACCCACCCCTTCCAGCATCCTCCTCTTTAGAGCAGCCAAAGCCCTTGCTCTCTCCTGCCCTCCCCACTTTTTAGAAATACACATCTCAGCACTGTGAACATCTCCGGGTTTGCAGTAGGTACTCAATAAATCTATCAGGTGAATAAATGAAAAGTATTGATTCTTGCAGAACTCTTACTAGATGCTATGCAAGTGTTTCACACCAGACCTCCTTTAAATCCTGTAATCTTGCAAGTTGTTATTATCCACACTCTGCAGAGAGAAAAAAAGGAAGATTCTGGGAATATAGTGACTTTTTTCAAACTCATCCAACCATCTGTGGTGGGCTAAATGATGCCCCTCCCCCAGAGAGATGTGTGCATCCTAATTCCCAGAACCTGCAAAGATGTTACCATATATGACAAAAGGGACTTTGCAGATATGTTATATTAAGGATACTGAGGTGGGAAGATTATCCTGGATTACTGGGGGTTGGTATAGGGGGGCAATATAATCACAAGGGTTTGTTTTGTTTTAAGAGAGAGAGAGCATTCAAGCATGGGAAGAGGGGCAGAGAGAGACTCCCTTTTTTTAAAAAAAAAGATTTATTTATTTGACAGACAGAGATCACAAGCAGGCAGAGAGGCAGGCAGAGAGAGAGGAGGAAGCAGGCTCTCTGCTGAACAGAGAGCCCGATGTGGGGCTCGATCCCAGGACCCTGGGACCATGACCTGAGCCGAAGACAGAGGCTTTAGCCCACTGAGCCACCCAGGCGCCCCCAGAGAGAGACTCTTAAACAGACTCCACACTCCGCGCAGAGCCTGAGCTGATGCAAGGCTCCATCTCACAACCCTGAGATCCCAGCCTGAGCTGAAATCAAGAGTCAAATGCTTAACCAGGTGCTCCTACAAGGGTCCTTTTAAGATGGAGGGAAGAGAGTTGGCTAGAGAGAGGGCAGTGTGACCAATGATGATGTGAACTGCTGACGTGATCTAAGACCACCAGGCAGGGAATGTG
Source organism: Mustela putorius furo (assembly GCF_011764305.1). NCBI lineage: Eukaryota > Metazoa > Chordata > Mammalia > Carnivora > Mustelidae > Mustela > Mustela putorius. Next base: position 6,058,900 of record NW_025422045.1, on the reverse strand, counting down.
GGCGCCTCCAGAAGCCAGATAAGGTATGGAAATGGATTCTCCCCAAGAGCCTCCAAGGGAACACAGCATTCATTTTAACCATTAAACCCATTTTGGACTTCTAACCTCCAGAGTAGTTGGATCAAAATGTGTGTTGTTTCATGCCACTAAGTTTGTGGTCATTTGCTGTAGCAGCAACGGGGAGCTAGTGCAGCACTGTAACTGGTCAGTGAGAGGGCGGGACTACTAACAATCTAATAGCAACTTAGTCCTTTCTCACTGCTGCCCTGTGCCCCTGCTGTGGGGCTAGGTCTTCCCTGGCCTCAAATAAAATTTCATACAAGTGCCATAACTTCTCCCATGTAATAAAAGTCCCCAGTCATCTTAGTTTCCCTGTGGTCTCAGATCCATAATCAAAATGACATTTTTTAAATGCAAGCCATAAATTTCCAACGTAAAGCTTCTCCCTTTCCCAGCCAGGACCTCCCTTCGGAGTGAAGCCTGCTGTGGCCCTGTAGGCTCTCCTGATAATACTGACTTCTTCCCTTTTCCAGACTTGCTATAAATCCCAAAGACTGCAGAGTTGCAGTGGAGAGAGGAAGGAAAGGGACAGGATAGGGAAGGTCTTATTTGAGCAGCACCTGTCTGGTTTAGTCTCCTCTGACCTAGCAAGGGTTTAGAAATCGTTTTTTTCTTTTGTGGGTTTCTTGGTGATGTGCTTCCAAGTTGAAGGATTTCCCCCCTGCCATTCCTTTGTCGGGAAAGGATATGTATCTTCTGGCTTGTTATTCAACAGCTCCTCTCTCTGCCCTTCTGTCTCTCAGTGCATTTGGCCCTCATTCTTCCAAGGCACCCCCCTGTTACAAAGCCTCAAGGTGGCCAGGCAGGCTTTTTTGCCGGGGACCCCATCGGGTCCTGGACAAACACCAGCACATTTTCCGGGACCTCTACGAGCGCAGTGATACCCCGACAGTGCAGTACACTCTGCTGCCCAGGCTGTTTCTGCCAGCCTGACCTCTCCAGCCATCTTGCCCACAGAGGAAGTCCTTTGAGCGAGCCCTTCACACCCATGACAACAGCATGAGGGGGAACCCCCTGACACACACAGTTCACTGGCATTTCTCTATGGACATGTTGCAATCTCTAAGTTACAGCTCCGGTTTTAACTCGGAGATTTGTGTGTAGTGACAGGGTTTTAGCTACCTCCTTTGAAAATAAAATTGACACTTTGCCCTGCTGCCATTTTAAGTCATGTGTAGGTCATTGTTTCACAACCAGACAGGGGGAGAAACCTAAACCAGATTGCACTGGGAGATAAGCCAAAAATAATAAGCCCAATGTGTCTGGTTCTGGTCCCCTCAGTATGTGAAGCCTTGACCTTCTACAGTCTAAATAGGTTTCCAGACTCTATAATCCCTACTTCTCCCAACGCGGGTGGGAGCTGTCATTTGATTCCTGCCTGACTCTATCAAAAACTTTACCCTGACTTTTGCAGTGTTGACATCTGACCGTATGTTATGACTTTGGAGGACATGATAATCATGTGAAAAATTTGCTGTTTTTCTACCAATGACAGGCTAACGTCGACTAGGTAACCTTGCCAATACTGAGGGTTTTTAATTTTTTTTCCTAAAATACTTCTCACAGATTTTATTTTATTTTTGCCTGCCAATTCTGCTGAAGTCTGACACCTTGAAAAAGTGAACTTCTTTTCTTTCCAAAATGCTTTTGTCTCTGAATCTTCTTTCCTTGAATCCTATACAGGCTGATAGTATTGTACTTTGGAATGTGAGAGTGAGCAGCACCTATTGTCTTGGAGTCTCAGACAAAGCTGAGACCAACATCATTCTCTGGTCACATCCTGGTCCATGAGTCAGGGGTGAGCCTGGGATTCAAAGCTGGGTAATCTGAAGCCAGTCCATTTTCTACTATACTTCACTGTCCCAGCTATTATGGAGTGAAAATGCCCTGGTTTCATTAAAATTTGAACAACCATCAACTTCATACAGACTGCAACTTGCAGAAGAAGTTATATATAAAACTAATGGCAACCATATATCAAAACCCACTAACAAACATGTAAGGCATAAAGAGAAAGAAATCCAAATGCAAGCAATAAATACATATCTATCAATAATTATTGTGCATGTAAATGGACTAAACATTCCAATCAAAAGACATGGAGTGTCAGAATGGATAAAAAATAAAAAGGAACGCCTGGGTGGCTCAGGTAGTTAAGCGGCTGCCTCAGGCTCAGGTCATGATCTCAGAGTCCTGGGATCGAGTCCCTCATCTGGCTCCTTGCTTAGCGGGGAGCTTGTTTCTCCCTCTGCCTTTGCCTGCCTGTTCTCTCTCTCTCTCTCTCTCTCTCTGACAAATAAATAAATAAAATCTTTTAAAAATATTAAAAAAATAAAAAGACCCATTTATGTGCTGCCTACAGAGGTCATTTTAGACCTAAAGACACCTGCAGATGAAGTGAGGGGACGGAGAAACATTTATCATGCAAATGAATACCATCAGAAAGCTGGAGTAGCAATACTTATATTGGACAAACTAGACTTTATTTTTTTTTAAGGTTTTATTTATTTGAGAGACAGCAAGCACAAGCAGGGTTAGGGGAGGGGCAGAGGCAGAGGGCCAAGCAGACTTCTCACTGAGTATGGAACCCGACAGGGGGCTCAATCCCAGGACCCTGAGATCACAAGCTGAGCTAAAGCAAACACTCAACTGACTGAGCCATGCAGGCACCCCCAAACCAGACTTTAAAACAAAGACTGGGGGCACCTGGGTGGCTCAGTGGGTTAAGCCTCTGCCTTTGGCTCAGGTCATGATCTCACGGTCCTGGGATGGAGCCCCATGTCAGGCTCTCTGCTCAGCAGGAAGCCTGCTTCTCTCTCTCTCTGCCTGCCTCTCTGCCTGCTTGTGATCTTTCTCTCTGTGTCAAATAAATAAATAAAATCTTTAAAAAAACACACACAAGACTGTAATAAGAGACAAAAAAGGGTACTATATGATAATAAAGGGGATGATCCAACAAGGAGAGCCAACAATTGTAAATATTTATAAACCCAAATATAGAAGATAATAAATAACACATAAGGGAACTAATCAATAATAATATAAAAATAACAGGGGATTTTAACACCCCACTCACAGCAATGGACAGATCATGTAAACAGAAAATCAATGAGGAAACAAAGGCTTTGAATGACACACTGGACCATATGAACTTAACTAACACATAGAACATTCCATTCTAAAACAGCAGAATATGCATTCTTTTCAAGTGTACATGGAATGTTCTCCAGAAAATAGATCACATATTAGGCCACAAAACAGACCTCAACAAATACAAGAAAATTGAAGTCATACCATACCATACACTTTTTTGACCACAATGCTATGAGACTAGAAGTCAGCTGGAATGAATCTGGAAAGATCACACAAACATGGAGGGTAAATAACATGCTACTAAACAATGAATGGGCCAACTAGGAAATCAAAGAAAAAATTAAAAAATGCGTGGGAACAAATGAAAACACAATAGTTCTAAACCTTCTGGATACAGCAGAAGTGGACCTAAGAAGGAAGTATAGGGCAATACAAGCCTCTCTCAAGAAGCAAAACAAACAAACAAACAAACAAAACCCCTAGCCTATACCTTAAGGAGCTAGAAAAAGAGAATAAATGAAGCCTCAAGCTAACATAAAGAAGGAAACAATAAAGTTTTGAGCAGAAATAAATGATACAGAAGGAAAAACAAAAGCAGAATAGATCAATGAAAACAGGCATTAATTCTTTGAAAAAATTATTAAAATTGGTTAACCTCTAGCCAGACTTATCAAAAAGAAAAAACAAAATAAATAAAACAAAAAATAGGAGAAATGACAATCAACACCACAGATATACAAACAATTATAAGAGAATGTTATGAAAAGCTATATCCCAACAGATTAGACAACCTAGAAGAAATGGATAAATTTCTAGAAACATATAAACTATCAAAACTGAAACTGGGAGAAATACAAAACTTGAACAGACTAATAACTAGCAAAGAAATTGGATCAATAATCATAAATCTCTCAACAAACAAAAGTCCAGGACCAGATAGCTTCACAGGTGAATCTACCAAACACTTAAAGAAGAGTTAATATCTCTTCTTCTCAAACTATTCCAAAAAACAGAAAAGGAAGAAAAACTTTCAAATTCTTTCTATGAGGCCAGGATCACCTTGATGCCAAAACCAGATAAAGACAGCATACACAGACACACACACACACACACACACACACCATAGGCCATTATCTCTGATGAACATAGATGCAAAAATCCTCAACAAAATACTAGCAAATTGAATCCAACAATCATTAAATCATTCACCACAATCAAGTGGGATTTATTCCTGGGTTGCAAGGGTGGTTCAGTACTCACAAATCAATTGATGTGATATACCACATTAATAAAAAAAAGGATAAGAACCATAGATGCAAAAAAAAGCATTGGATAAAGTACAACATCCATTCATGACAAAAATCCTTGACAAAGCACATTTAGAGGGAACATACTTCCCTCTAAAGTGGGAAGTATGGTCATAACGTAACAAAGGTCATATATGAAAAACTCAGAGCTAACATACTCAGTGGTGAAAAACTGAGAGATTTTCCTCTATGCTCAGAAACAAGAGAGGGATTTCCACTCTCACCACTTTCATTCAACATAGCACTGGATGTCCTAGCAGCGGCAATCAGACAACAAAAAGAAATAAAAGTCAACCAAATGGGCAAGGACGAAGTAAAATTTCGCTATTTCCAGATGACATGATACTCTATATAGAAAACCCAAAAGACTCCACCAAAACAAACAAACAAACAAAAAACCCCTGCTAGAACTGATAAATGCAACAAAGTCAAAGGACAAAAAAAAAATCAATGGACAGAAATCTGTCACAGTTCTATGCACCAATAATGAAACAGCAGAAAGAGAAATTAAGGAATCAATTCCATTTACAATTGTACCAAAAAGAATAAAATACCTAACCAAAGAGGTGAAAGATTTGTATTCTGAAAACTATAAAACACTTATGAAAGAAATTGAATAAGACACAGAAATGGAAAGACAGTCCATGCTCAAAGATTGGAAGAAGAAATATTATTAAAATGTCTGTACTACCCAAACCTATCTACACATTTAAAGCAATCCCTGTCAAAGTACCACCAGCATTTTTCACAGAGCTGAAACAAACAATCCTAAAATATGTATGGCACCACAAAAGACCTCAAATAACTAAAGCAATCTTGAAAAAGAGAAGCAAAGTTGGAGGAATCACAATTTTAAACTTCAAGTTATATTACAAAGCTGTAGTGATCAAAACAGTCTGGTATGGGCACAAAAATAGACACACGGATCAGTGGAACAGAATAGAAAACAGAAATGGACTCACAATTATGGGAAAGAATATTCAATAGGTATTCAATAGGAAATGACTCTCTTCAACCAATGGTGTTGGGAGAACTGGAGAGCAACATGCAGAAAATGAAACTGAACCATTTCCTTACACCATAAAAAAAAATAAATTTATAATAAATGAAGGACACAAATGTGAGACATGAAACCATAAAAATCCTAGAAGAGAACGGAGGCAGTAACTTCTCTGACATCAGCCATATTAAATTCTTTCTAGATACGTCTCCTGAGGCAAGGGAAACAAAAGCAAATATAAACTATTAGGACTACTTCAAAATAAACTTCTGCACGGTGAAGGAAATAATTAGCAAAAACTAAAAGGCAATCCATGGAATAGGAGAGAATATTTGCAAGTGACGTATACAATAAAGGGTTAGTATCCAAAATATATAAAAAACTTATAAAACTCGGGGTTCCTGGGTGGATCAGTTCATTGAGGATCCAATTTTTGATTTTGACTCAGACTGTGATCTCAGGGTCTTGGGATCAAGCCCCACTTCAGGCTCTGAGCTCTAAGAGGGTTCTGCTTATCCCTCTCCCTCCCCTTTTGCCCCTCTTTCCTCAAAATAAAATCTTAAAAAAAAAAAACACTTATAAACCTCAACACCCAAAAAACAACGCAATTAAAAAAATGGACAGAACACATGAATAGATATTTTTCCAAAGGAAACATACAAATGGCCAACAGATACATGAAAAGATGTTCAATATCACTCATTGTCAGGGAGATGCAAATCAAAACTACAATGAGATGTCATCTCTCACCAGTCAGAATGGCTAAAATCAACAACACAAGAAATAACTGTTGGTGAGGATGTAGAGAAAGGAGAATCCTCTTGCACTGCTGGTGGGATTGCAAACTGGTGCAGCCATTGTGGAAAACAGTATAAAGATTCCTCAAAAAGTTAAAAATAGAGCTACCGTATGATCCAGAAATCACAATACAAGGTATTTACCCAAGGAATACAAAAAGAGTAATTCAAATGATACCTGCTCTCTGATGTTTATTGCAGCATTACCTACAATAGCCAAATTATGGAAATAGCCCAAGTGTCATGACGAATGGATCAATGGACTGATGAATGGATACTTGGCCAAAAAAAGGATGAAATCTTGCTATTTGCAATGGCTTGGCCAGAGCTAGAGAGTATAACACTGAGTGAAATAAGTCAATCAGAGAAAGACAAATACTATACGATTTCACTCATATGTGGAACTTAAGAAACAAAACATATGAGCAAAGGGGGTAAAAAAAAAAAAAAAGAGAGAGAGAGAGAGAGAGAAACAACCAAGAAATAGACTCTTAACTTTAGAGAACAAACCGATGGTTACCAGTGGTGGGGGTTGGTGGAGAAACAGGTGTTGGGAATGAAGGACGGCATTTGTGATGAACCCTGGGTGTTGTACGGAAGCGGTGAATCACTGTATTGTACACTTGAAGCCAATATCACACTGATCAGTGTGGGATGTCAATAAAAACTTTAAAAAAAAATGAAGTACACTGGCTTCTTAGTCTGTGTTGAGACTTTCATCTTTCCTGGTGCGATGGAAGGTGTTGTCATCAATGCCTCCATTTCCTTAGCTAATCTCAGGCATGGAGGTTGAGGAGGCAGCTGTCCCAGTGTCCCTAAGAACCCCCTCACGTGGGATGCCATGTAGAAATTTAATTCTGGGAAGAAAAGTAAGTCAGTACTAGCCTCCTTTTACAAATGGGTTTTAGCTCAGTGGTGACCATGAGATCATCCAATAGTGTTCCTTCCTACCCAGGTTCCGGCCTCTGTCATTCCTTCTCCTGCCTTCTTAGCATTACCCATCAGCTCTGCCACGTTTCTATTTTGGACATTCCTCTGCTCACTCCAAGATGCCTCCTGCTAAACCCCCTGTCCAAATATTTTCTTCCCACCAGCATTGGTACCCAACGCACCCATGGGGATGAATACAGCTTATTCACCTCACTCTGTCTCTGCCCACTTGCTCTATGCACGCCCTCTTGCAGGGTCTGACTGACTTGAAAGACATGAGCATATTATTAACTGAGCAGAATTAATATTGGCATACGTGCTTGAGCAAGGTGACTGAAGTGAGAGTTTCTCTGTCCTGTTGTCTCTCATACACCATCTTTTTCTTTTAAAATGTGTTTTAAAGATCAACCGTATGCTAGACACTGTGGAGAACTGACTAGCTCACACCTTGATAAGAATGGCATACTTGCAAGCAAATAATTGTTATTCAGTGTGACAAATTGCTGTCAAGTTCATTCATGAAAATGGATGGTGATCTTAAGGCAGTCTCCTTCCTAGGGGATGCTCTGTATGGTGTCCGGTACTGTGCTAAGCCCTTTGGCCATTCAGTGAATTTCTTAAAGTGGATTAGGCCCCACAATTGGTGTGTGTGTTTGTGGTGGTGGTAGTGGGGGGTGTCTGTCCGTGCTTGTGTGCACGTGCACATGTGTGTGTGTGTGTGTGTGAGTACACACATGTTCTGGGCTTCTCAAAGCCATCTATCCTTTCTGTGATGCCCAGCACAGGGCCAGCCCTCCAGGATTTAGTGAGAAGTCATAAATTCAATTCCAGACTCTGCTGAATGATCTGGAGAAAACCCTTCAGATACTCTGAATTTTTGGTTCCCTTGTCTTTGAAACAAAAATATCATATCAGTATCACTCATCAGCCCCTCCTGGGCCTGTGGCCAGGATGAAGAGAAGTAATACATCGTATGAAAACAGCTTTACCAACTCTGATGTGTTGAGCACAGGTGACACGCGGTGACTCCAGCCAAGGTTTGAAAGAAATACCTCTGGCTCTCAGAGAACTCAGAGAGGCCCTGGTCTGCCCACAGTGCCTCTCTGCCCATGCTGTTATGTCCTGAGCTCCCCTGGGTAGAGCCCACCTGTCCTCCCACTCAGGGTGCCAAGCTGCTGGCTGCTGCTGGGAAACCTGGCGGAGGCGATGAAGAAGAAAGGGCAGCAGGCCAGCAAAAATAGGAAGTTGGTGCATTGGATGATGATGGGACTTTTTTTTGGTGGGGGGAGGTGGCTGGAAGATAAGAGTGTTTTTGTTAGCTTAAGGGGGGAAGGGAGCTCATAGCAGTTATCTGAAAGGACCTTGTTTGTGGATGGCTCCAGACTTTGAGACCTGGCCAGTGCTGGCACTAGGTGAAACTGAAGTGTTTTTAACTCAGAGGAAAATCCCCACTGTTTCCTGATTATCGGTGTAGTGCTGAAGTCTGCAGAGGGAACAGGAGCTCAGGCTGCATTGTACCCATTCAAGGAGGTTATAGGGACGCTGCAGAGGTCCTGTCACTTCTGTTGGGTTTCTACTGACACCAAAGCGGGGGGTGGGCAAGGGGAGCCCTGAGAGTGCAGGGTAGAGGGCCCGTTCCTCTCTCTGATCTTCAATGAACTAGCTGCAGTGGATCAGAGGGGACATCTCAGGCTTTCCCATGTTCCCAAGGCCTCCTGAGTGAATCCCGAGACACAGACTCTGGACCCAGGTTGGTGATGAACTCTCCAGCCAGGCTCCAAGCCCTTTGTGAGCCCATCCAGCTTTACCCTCTCTCCACCTCCCTCTGTCCTCTTGCCCACATGCCCTTCCCTCTCTGCCATTCCCTGATCTTACAGGGGTCTCTTACATCTCTGCATCTTTGCCTCTGCTTGCCAGACCTTCCCCTCTTCTAAGCCTTTCTTCTTGGTGATGCTGAAGTGCTATGAAGCCTTTCACCATGCTTTCAGGCAGGGCTGGCCCTCCCTTCTGGGTTCCCATGGGGCTTGGGACAAACCTGCATTGTATCTCTTGCTGCAGCTATACATATCAACATTTGACTGCCCCCTAGCTGAAGGCCGACCTGAATCACTTTACTTCTACATTAAAACTCTAATGCATGTTGGAAGTATCCTGATAAATAGAGAAATGGATGTAATTTAATCTTTTTTCCATATGGCTATCCAGTTATCTCCAATACTGGACTATTAGAAAATCCCGCTCATCCACACTGATTTCGTAGGTTCCTTTAGCTCATTTCAAAAGCATGTTTAATAGAAATCAGTAAGCTGATTCTAACATTTACATGGAAGAGAAAACATGTGGACTAGTTCCTCTCTCCAAAATATTTTTGCAAAAAAGAACAATAAAAAGGAACTTACTCTACCAAATATCAAGATGAAATAAATTATGGCAAGTAAAACAGAGTGGTATTGACATGGGACTAGATTAGAGATGAAAGAGCCTAAAATAACAAAAACAGAGCAATGAAGATTTGGAAATGAGGCTTATGGTAAAGGAAATATTTTTAATCTTTAGGAGGATGGAGAGTGTTTATTAAATTGTGTCAAGATGACTGGATTGCTATCCTTTTATAATCAGAATGTCTTCTTGGTTTGTTTGTGTATGTGTATAATGATACAGTCAAGAAGATGTTGGGCTTTTCCTTTTGGTCCAGGGATTTGCTGGCTTAATACCTCAGATTTTGAGACTTTTAGAGGATCACCCAAGTAAATTAGAAGGATCTTGGGCTCAAAGATAGAAACCCTTTTATTCAGAGGATACACAATGATGTTAGCATAAACACAGACATGTGACGGACTGGCTAGGGTGGAGCAGAGAAGCAAGCTTGCCGGGCACATCTGCTAGTGTCACACTCTTGACCAAGGAAGTGCCCTAGTGATGAGCAGCTCTCCAGCTGTGCTCAGAGTTCAGGAAGTGTGGCCAGTGCTGGCAACTTGGGATGAAAACATTCCATGTGTCCTAAGGAAGAAGCCACTCGTTACCTTCAGGAGACCCACAGCTGTTCTAGCTGAGAATACCAGTCCCCCTGGTACCACTGTTCCATGTGCCTTCTGGCCTCCATAATCCTGCTCCCAGCTCTCTGTGTCAAGGATCAGTGGCAACCAGCAATAAGATACGCTTGGGTTTTTACTTTAAGTCTTGATGTTTGTGTTCTTTGCCATTGGGTCTAATCCAAAGCCAACAATGGGAAGACATATGGCGGTGGAACCGCACAAGTTGGAAGACACAGGGAAAGCCTTAGAAGCCATGAATGGGAGGCTAAGAGGGAAAGACATGCCAGTTGAGGGAGGATTTATGGGAAAGGGAGTTGCTTTGGTTTTGTTGGTTGGCTTTGTTTCTGAAGGTGAGAGTGACTGAGTGCTATTTATGCCAAGGAGAAGATACTCTTTTTAAAGGGGTTTAAGGTCTAAGAGAAAATTCTCTCCAGAGTCTCACCAAAGGTGACAGCTTCAGTCACCAGGCAAGCTGCTATTCTGAGGCCCCTCCTTCAAGATCCATATTTTCAGCTACTTACCTGACTTTAGCCTTATCTGCAGCATCTTAATTTCTTACACAGAGAATCCAGTCATGTACTTAATGGATAATCGGAAATTAATCTGAAACCACAGGCCCCAACATAGAAGGAAAGAAGTTCTTTCAAAAGATGAGGTCCAGGGGCGCCTGGGTGGCACAGGGGGTTAAAGCCTCTGCCTTCGGCTCAGGTCATGATCTCAGGGTCCTGGGATCGAGCCCCACATCGGGCTCTCTGCTCCGCGGGGAGCCTGCTTCCTCCTCTCTCTCTGCCTGTCTCTCTGCCAACTTGTGCTCTCTGTCAAATAAATAAATAAAATCTTAAAAAAAAAAAAAAACAAAAGATGAGGTCCAGAGCATAGATGATACGAAAGTTAGTCTTGGATAAAGAAGAGGGAATGGAGCAAAGATACAAGAAAATTAATGTACAAATACAACTAAAGGTATTACCTTTTTCTGTGAAGTGGTTTGCACATCCTTTTTCCTACCGGGCATCAGGGGAAATGTCTTTTTCTAACCTTTGGTGGTTGGGGGAAGTTGCTTTTCAGCCTTCAGTGGAAGGAAGTGTGACCGGATCCCTTGTCCTGCCTACTGGTCAGTTGAATTTGGGGACAGTCCTTTACAGCCATCTCTGGTACACTCATCATGGTCAATTCTGTGAGGCCTCTTCTGATCTGAGCCTAGAAGAGCTGCTGGTGGGTTAGACTCGCCTTTAGGAACTCGCAGGGACATAAGGCACAGGTGAATCCACTTGGAATACAGGACTAGGAACAGAGTGGACCAATCAGAGAGGAGATCATCTGCGGAGTGTCAGGCAGTGGGGAATAGAAAGAGGGCAAGAACAATGTGTAAGAGAAGTTGCTGACCAGCTGACTCAGAGAACCAACTGCGTACATCAAGGCCCCAAATGAAGTTCTTAACCACTTTCTCCACATATAAAAGGGAGATCAGGAGTGATTTCCTGTTTCATTTTATCTAAAATACTCCAACTTCATTAATTCATTAATACTACTAAAAAATGATTATGTGTCTGAATTTTCCAGGGAACCACACATTACAAAAGCTTGCCTATAATATCCACGATTCAGGGACAGTCAAGATTTGTACTGTCCTGTGTTATGTACGGTTGCAAATCATTGCCAGGAAAATCCAAGCAGTTTCCTAACTGCTTAGTATGCTTTTTCTTTTTTTTCTTGCAGATTTTATTTTAGTCTTTTTGGCTAGAAAGAAGCCAAAGTGGAACAGCTACCTCCATGTAGTGGTGTAGAACTCTGAGACAGAATCTCAGAGTGTCAGTCCTGATTTCACTATTAGAGTCACGTGACCTTGCTAGCCATTCAGCTTCTTTGGTTTCAGTTTCCTCACCCTGTATAGTATGAACAATAATGGCATGCGCCTCACCTACTAGCACTGTTGTTGTTGTTTTAATTTAATTTTATTTTATTTCTTTTCAGTGTTCCAGCATTCATTGTTTCTGCACCACACCCAGTGCTCCATGCAATATGTGCCCTTCGTAATATCCTCCACCAGGCTCACTCAACCCCCCCCCATGTCCCCCGAAACTCTCAGTTTGTCTCTCAGAGTCCACAGTCTCTCACAGTTTGTCTCCCCCTCTGATTTCCCCCAACTCACTTCTCATCTCCATCTCCCAATGTCCTCCGTGTTATTCCTTATGCGCCACAAGTAACACTGTTTTGAGGATGAAATGAGGTGATTCATGTGAAGCACTTTATACAGCTCCAGGGTCTAGTAAACCCTAAGCACATCCCGACTACATACAACAAGCACACTCTAAATGTTGAATGATGCTGAGTAGTCTATGAACTACTGAAATATAAATCAGAAGCTTAAAGCTGGAAAGGGATGCTTGAGATCATTTATACCAGAATGGCAAATATCTAGCGTATTTTCCCTCATTCTATCCCCCAGCACCCATGGCAGACATCACTAGTCAATCCCAGTGTTCTTTCCCACTGAACTCAACATGGCATTTTATGTGATCACTACAAATTGATTGGAGTTGATCCTTGAAATGAAACCCATGTACCACCCCTAGTTGTGCTCAACAGGTGAGGAAGTGACCTTCCTAGTGTGACAGAATTCATTAGTTTCAGAGCTGGGACAAAAATACAGTTTCTTCTTGCACTGTTGATTTTACCCATTGCTGCCTAATTTCAGCTTTATAGAATGTAAACTCTCCAAGGGATCTAAAAAGAATTGATGTTCTTTGAAGGAAAATGGTATCTGGAAGAAGAGTTTGTGGGCTAAGTGAGAAATGGGGAGTTAATATTGTCTGTATTTTACCTCTCTTTCATCCTGATTATTGGTCATGGTTTGGTTAGTGGGAGAAATTAAGCTTAATGCCGAAAGCATAGAGGATGCAACATTCCACAAGACTTTATTCATGTACTTACTCAACAAACTAATATTTGGTGCCAGCTTTGTACCAGGCACTATCTTAAACACTGAGAAGAAAAGATGATCAAAATATGACCTTGACTCTCAGTCAGTACAAGAAACTGCAGGGGAGACAGAAACAGACAGAACTGGAGGCCTCAGCAATGTGCACTTCAAAAAGGCATGTACAGGTTACCACGTGAACAAAGTAGTCAGCTCTACCCAGGGGGTGGGAATCAGGAAGGCTGCTTGACCTGAATCATCAAGGAAAAAAGCAATCTCATAACAAGAGATCCTGGAAAATGTTAGTAATCTTTCCTGGAAAGCCAGAAGTTGCATTTTTGGGTGATGCAATATTTGTGGACTTGGACTTACTTCATTAAAAATTGCTCTTAACAGCCCATATGATTTTGTTAAGGGAGGGTTATAGTAACGCTGCTGCCTGCTAGAAGACGGATGGCACAAAGCCATGTTTGTTACAATCACATTTGCCTGAGTTGCAAAAATACGTCCTAGTCTAGTAGACTCTCCTCATGTGTCTGCTGGGCTGATGTTAGGGAGTTCAGTCTGACACTGGGTGAACCATGCACGGTTCAGACCTGCTTGAAACCACCAGCAAGACCAAGCTTATGCTGTACCCTGTTTGACGTCATGGCCTTAAAATCAAATTTGCTTTCTCTCATTCTTTTGTTGTTAAGCATACTCTGGTTATTGTTCCGCTGTTTAGGTAAGGAGGAAAGATAAAGAGCCTCTATGCCGAAAATGCTGGGTTATAAACAAGCACACGGTGGTGGCTGTAGACCAATCATCCAGATGCCCTTGGGCAGCTGGTGGCCAATGAAGCCTGGTGCTAAGTAGGTCGCCCAACCTGTAAGTCTGATGTTGGTAGACCAACTTCTGCAAGTGTTTTTCCACTCTCTTTGGCAGGGGTGAGGGGAAATGTGTTCATTTGGTGAGGTCAAGAAAATCAAATCTTGCCTAGGGCTCCATGTGTAATGAATGGCTCTACCCCAATGTCAACCATGGCAAAATGTCATTGACCTAGATTCAATGCTGAATCAACACCACTAAGAGACAGTGATCCAGCTTCCGCATGGCCTTTACTTTCTCTTTTTACACTTGGGGTGCCTAGTTTACTGCAGATGTTAAGAGACAAAGGTCTCATTGAATAAAAGACTTGGTGTGGGTTGCCCAACTGCTCCGTTAGGAACCCTTGAAATGACATTTGAGGCTGAGCTTGGGATAACCTTGCATAGTATCATACATAGATTGGATTCTTTCTCCGTTTGGGGGAGATTTGGGTAAAACAAATGTCATTCTTACCCAGTAGTAGCTTCTCATGCTGGAGACCACCATGGGGCTGGGGGCAAGTTTGGAAGTTAAGATGGATTCAGGGGAATAGCACATTTAGGGATGCAGTATAGGGGAGATGGGCAAGATTGAACTGAGGTGCATGGGCACCCTGGAAAGGATGACAGTATAGAGCCCCTTCAAAGAGTTTACAAGAGTGACTTGCCTGGGGAAGAGCAATGAGGCAGGTCTGTCACCACTAGGAGAATTTCTTCTCTGATTTGGGCAATTTGGCTCAGGATCCAAACTTGCAGACCTCACTTGGCAAAACAAAACTCTGAAGTGAGCTAAGGCATTTATTACCTTTTGTTGCCAGAGCACACCCACTGGGGTTTTCTATCCTACATCAAGCAGCTTATAACTACAGACAGCTCGGAGTTGCAGTCACTATGAGGCATTGCATTTCTGGTGGGGCTTCAGTGCCTTTATAGAGGTTTACCCCAAGGGAACGACTAACTGGCCCATGCTTGTCATGTTGAGATGGGAACCAATAATGCCAGGGGAGAAAAGCCGGAATTCCCCGCTATGAGTCTGCTCTGAGTCTTTGAGAGGTCCTTTCTTTCACCTGAGGATGGGTGGCCAGGGTCAAAAGCTGACTCCTGAGACCAGAAGGGTGGCCAGCATGTGGAAGCAGTCTCCCCAGTCAACCCCTGGGAGCTGGGCTTGCCAAACAATGGTCCTATTGTGCTAAGTGTCCATGAAATAAGAAATCTGAAAATGTGATAAAAATTTAATTTGTAGGGACGCCTGGGTGGCTCAGTTGGTTAAGCCGCTGCCTTCGACTCTGGTCATGATCCCGGGGTCCTAGGATTGAGTCCCACATCGGACTCCTTGTCCAGCAGGGAGCCTGCTTCTCTCTCTGCCTCTGCCTGTGACTCTGCCTGCTTGTGCTCTCTCTCTGACAATAAATAAATAAGAAATCTTTTTAAAAAATCTTTAAAAAAATATAATTAGTAAAGAAATGTAAGGCTTGACATTTAGAGCTTCTCAGTAAGTGACAAGCTCTTCCAGGTTAAATTTTGGCCTTTGACTTCATGCCACTTTTCTACTTTTCCATTATCCTAACCCTCTTTCCTTTGTTTATTCAACACATATTTATACAGCATTTGCTTTGTTTCCAGCAAAATTCTAGGCTTGGATCAGTGAGGCGGAGAAACCAACTCTTGGCTCTATTGGACACTATATTCTAGAGGAGGAACAGACAATAATAAATACAGATGGATGTATATCCTATAGACATATTATACATATCACAATTTATATTATTATATTATATTAATATTATATTATATTATATTTACACATCTTTTAAATGTGGTATTAAGTCCTTCCTCCCCTGGGAAGAAGGCAATGAGAGCCTAGAGAGATGTGTCCCCTGCGCGCTGTGCCCCTTTAGGCTTAAAGCATGACTCTCCTCCCCTCCGTGAAAACTTGAGCCAGGGAATAAGTGTTTCTTTTCTTTTCTTTATTTTTTAAAAAGATTATATTTATTTATTTGACAGAGAGACAGAGAGAGCGATCACAAGTAGGCAGATCAGCAGGCAGAGGGAGGGAGAAGCAGGTCCCCGCTGAGCAGAGAGCCCGATGCAGGGCTCGATCCCAGGACCCTGAGATCATGACCTGAGCTGAAGGCAGAGGCTTATCCCACTGAACCACCCAGGTGCCCCATAAATGTTCCTTTTAACAGGAGCAACGCCAGAAGCAGACAGTGTGTGCAAAATCAGAGAGTGACCCTTCCACTCTAGATGAGGTGCACAGCGCTATTCCTCATCCCTCTGGCTGACCTTACATACCTGAAGAACCTGTTTCCTGTGTGTGGTTGGGCTCCCGAGAAGTGAGCTGGCCGGGGAAGCTCCCACTCATGGCTCCCGGTCCCTCTCTTTCTGCCTCTATAGCTGCTCACCCTGGGTGTCAGTGGTAGTGAGGCCTGGGGGCTTTGCTGGCGGCCGGGGGGACATGGCAGGGAGTCATGCTCATGGTTAATGAAATGACAGTGATCCTGGCCATGCGCTCGGCCAAGGGACGTCATCTCTGATCAGTCCCCTGTCTGGCGATGACTGGGGGATTCAGGAGGGGCAGTGGGGGAGGAAACAAGTCTAGACAGGGGTGTTGGTGTTGGCACCCAGTGAAGGCGCATGGGGAGTGACTAATAATGGGTATGGAGTTACTTTTTGGAGTGAGAAAACGTTCTGGAATTTGAGAGTGGTGATGGTTGCACAACTCTGTGAATATATTGAGAACCACTGAATCGTACCCTTTAAAGGCAGGGATTTTATGGTATGTGAATTATATCTCATTAACAAGACAACTCTAAATTCAGTAGAGAGAGCGGAGTTTTCTTATTTCAGCTGTTACGTTCTTCTTGTCACACCACAGCCACCTCCTAATTCTAACATTATGTTACCTTATCTTCCATCAAAGGAAAACACCATGAACTGAAAACCATTTGACCAATTCTATCCCAGGGTTCCCAGGGACTTTTGGTTCTGTGTTTGCTAGAGGCTAAGTCATTTAATCCCAGTTCAGATAAAAATAAGAGCAGCACACTAACAGGAAGTCGGGGCCAAGGCCTGCACACAATAACACAGGCGGGAATTACCATAAGAACAACACGCTTCTGAGTTACCCAACTAACAGAAAGCAAGTGGGGTCACAGCATTGCCGAAAGTGAGTTTATTTATTTATTTATTTATTTATTTATTTTAATTATTTATTTATTTGACAGACAGAGATCACATGGGCAGGCAGAGAGAGAGAGAGAAGGAAAGCAGGCTCCCTGCCGAGCAGAGAACTTGACTTGGGGCTTGACAGGACCCTGGGATCATGACCTGAGCCGAAGGCAGAGGTTTAACCCAATGAGCCACCCAGGCGCCCCCCGAAAGTGAGTTTAATTATGTTTCCCAAACTGTGAAATTCTGGAAAGGCCTGAGAGGGGCTGTGATTACAATCAGTAACCCCATATTCTAAATACTACATGGCAACACCAGCTGGATCAGAGAGAGAAGGGAAGCACCCTGTGAAGAAGGTGAAACTTTTGTTGGGATGATGGAAGGGTCTTCCCAGGGCTCCCTACAAACCACAGCAATATCTAGAATCCAATGGGTATATGGAACCTCACCATGATCATCCCTGGAATGACTGGGGAAACTTAGCAAAGGGCACACCTGGTTATGCCACTTACTGAGACCTAAGGATGTCACAGCCCCTTCATGAACCTCAGTTTCTGCATCTGTCTAGTGGGGATATTAACAGTTCATTCCTGGAAAGGTTGTTGAGAGGATTGATTGAGACACTGCATGCCCACACTGTCCGCACACCGTAAGGTGTCTGAACTATGGTAGCTCTTCTGGGATCGGAAGTAGCTGGGGGAGGGATTATGGCCTGATTTAACAAAGAGAGAAACTGCAGCCAGAAAGAGTGATTTGTGGCTTCTCCGGGACAGAACTGAATAAATTCCCATTTTATGGCTAGCCTAATAAACCCTCGATGGTGTCTTAAAGACAATAGACAAAAGAGTTGTAGTGTATGGTGACTAACATAACATTTCAACAAAAAGAAAGAAAGAAGTTAAAAAACGGGGGAGGGATGCACAAAAGCAGAGGACGCCTCCCAGAGCGTCTCCCGGGAGAGCCCACGTTGCCAATTGTCTCCTTCCCTGTCTTTTGAAATCATAAACCCTCTCCTAATTGACTACCTTGTTTACCACATGCATTCGCTGCCCTCTCCTTTGGGAAGGAATTCCTTCCCGGCTCCCTGGGTAATGTTTGAGGCTGGCTCAGTTCCCCCGCCTGGCCTCCCCCAACCTCCTCCTCCGCCCTTGGTCGGCTCTTGGCCTTTCCTATCATGTGTCACAAGTACTGCCCTGCATGCTTTAGCACAAGCTTGGGCCTCCACCGAGAGTGCCCTTTCCCTAGCCTGTCATCTCCCACTCATCTGGGAAGCTCTATTTTAAATGCTATAGGCCCCCCCAGAAGTTTATTTCTTCACCTGATCCTCATTAGTTCCTCCATCAATAGTGCCCACATCAGGAAGGATTCCTCAAGCCCAAGGACAATGGGACTGGGAACCCCTGCGGTGGGAGGGGAGGATTTGGCACTTAAATAACTTACTTAGGGTCTATGAGAAACATAGAATTGGAGACACGGAGGTCACAGATCTAAAAACACCCTTATTTTCATTTTGACCTTTAGCTAAAAATGAAACAATAAAAACTGTACCATTACTAAATCATTGGTAATGTTTTTGCACCAATTAAGTAATAATTCCTTAGAAATGGTTTAGAATCTGCCTCCACTGCAGTTTCAATGATGAGCTTGTCTGTACATTTACTTTATATGCATCCCTGGAAGTGTTTTGTTTTCCTTGTCTAATTTTAATGACTTATTTTTCTTGTCTAATTTTATGACTTGAAGTTGGTGACTCTTGCCATCAACACAACCTTGCTCCAGAAACCCACTTAAGTGCATGCCTTCATTCTTTTCCTTCTTATGAATGGGGGAATCCAGTAATGCCATGATTTTCTTTTCCTTGCAATTCTCAGTTTCTCCCCAGAATGCGTTATAAGCACCTTTACTCCTCCTGTGACATATGGACCACCATTCTCTTTCCTTTGGGCATACTGGGTTTTTTTTGTTGTTGTTGTTGTTTTGTTTTTTTACTTTTCCCCTAATTATATCCAAAGAAATGCTTTGTTATTCTGTGGTTGCTGAAAAAGTGTGTAGCAGCAAATATCCAAATTTCGCAAAAAGAGAATACTTCACAAGGATGTAATTACCTAATTATCTTAACTAGGAAATGACGGAGAAATGTTGATTGAACTATGAACAAGATAAATACAAGAATCTGTCTTCCTGCTTATAAAGTGTTTGTTCTATGAGAACAGGGCTATAATTTATCCAGTGTAGGATGTCCAGGTCAGGGCTTGCCTCATTGCAGCTTTCCTAAGATAAGTTTGTCCAATCAATGAATGAATAAATAAATTTGTAAGGAAAGAGTTGGGATGACTAAAGTCCAGGATGAACTTAGGCTTGAAGAACCAAAAGGACTTTATTTGGTTCAAAATGGGAAGAACCACAAAGACAATAGTTTAGGCCAGATGACATAATAGTTATAGGAAACAAAGAGAAAACACAACTGTTTTCTATCAAGGTTAATGATCTGCAGAATGAAGAACATGGGGACCAGGAAATGAAAGCCCAAGATAAGGGAAAGGAATGGGAAGAAATACCTAATTATTTGGAATAAGTTTATCTTTTAGTTCCGGCAAATAACATGTAAATAGACCAGCATGCCTCTCAGACTCATGCAAAACAGGAAAGCAGTAAAAGGTGGGAGATAGGAGAACACCATCCCAATTGTTAATAAAGGAGAGAAGGTGGGGTGTAACTGTTAAATGGATTCTTTGACTCTCAGTGCACTGAGTAGAGATCCACCAAGAGCATCAGTGATTCATTGTAAATCATGCCTGGTGATCCTCATTTCCCTTTTTTTTAAAAAATTTTATTTATTTATTTGAGAGAGAGACAGAGTGAGAGAGCATGAGAGGGGAGGTCAGAGGGAGAAGCAGACTCCCCATGGAGCAGGGAGCCTGATGTGGGACTCGATCCCAGGACTCCAGGATCATGACCTGAGCTGAAGGCAGTTGCCTAACCAACTGAGCCACCCAGGCACCCCTTCATTTCCCTTTTAAACAGGACTGTTGGCAGGTCAGATCAGGGGTATGCAACAGGCATGGTGTATCTGGATTGTAAGGAGGCATTAAACAGACTCTTCAGTAATAATCAGGGGAAAAGATAAGGAAATTGAATTATGAGAGAGATGGAACCTATAATATTATTGATTAAAGAATATAGGGCTGAACTTGAAGAAGACTTCTAGATGTATTCTGACAAGTAATGATCTGAGTCATGTTCAATGTTCCCATCAATGACTTGGATGCACACTGTATGTCTTGTCAAATCTGAAGTCATAAAAAGATGAATGAGCTAGTGAGTTTGATGTAGAAGGAAGATACAAAATACGTTCAGCAAGGTGGAACAGTGGCCTGGTTTCAGCAAGGTGGCATGTCATGGATATAAATGTAAATAAACCTTTGCATTTAGATCTTCAGCATGAACTGTTCTAGTAGACGAGGCATGAGGGCAGTCCACGTGCTAGTGAGGTAAGGGTTTAACTGATAACTGGTTCTGCGTGAGTTAGCAGTATGTATGTTCTGGCTTTCAGAGAAGTGAATTTAAACCTCAGAATGTTGTTGGAAGTAATAGTATTCAATAGCCAAAAAATAATTAATGACATTGAAAAAAAAAATTGGAATGTGGGGTTTGGATGGAAAATATTCTTTTCTTTCTTTCTTTTTTTTTTTTTTAAAGATTTTATTTATTTGACAGACAGACAGACACACTGGAGAACATCCCAGAGACTGGATTCTAGGCATTTTGGGGTTCCTGGAGCTGAGAGAGTATGCACAGTCCAACCCTGGGGAGGGGGGCACCAACACATCAATAAATCTGAGCCTTAAGTGTCTCATGGTGAGCTTGGGCTGGACTGGGTCTGAAATACTGGCTGGTACATCTTGAACACTGAGTACCACGATCTGACCATCTTCTCTACATCAGGGTCTGACCATGGGTGTGTAAGTTGTTAGACACAGCGCCCTAACATCACACTTCTTCCTTTAACCTTCCAACAGAAGCTGATCGACCTTTCTACCAACAAATGCCCTTGAATGGTTGGAAACACACCTCTTTAGAGAAGAGTCCAAGGAGTGTGGCCAGTCCCCGTGCTCCCCCAGGTGTGCCCCATCTCCCCAGGAGCTCGACTTCCTGAGAGACATCCCAGTTTCCTGCCAAAATTGTCCCTGTTTGTGGTTGAGCTAGTGTGAGAGGGTTTCTGTTCTTTGTTCCCTGGCTAAGATGCTCACATTACACAGGGACAAAATGACAGTTATTTGCCTGAAGGGAGGGGAGTCAGAGCCCCAAGGAAGGTACAGTAAGAAGTTGCCTGCTGGTGAGAAGGGGGAATTAGCTCCACAGAGGTGACACTAGAAAGGCCTTTTAAGCTGCGGCATGTATGGGAGTGGAATTTACTTGTTCATTCAAAGCTTAATAATCATCCCTTTGTTCCACAATTAGGAAATATGGGCCCATCCTTTAAAAACAGGGCTTTACGTCACTGGAAATGCTTTGTAGTTTATTCTCATGTTCACCGTGTTCCAGCTCAGCAGAGGGAAAACACAGCCTATCTGTGACATTAGTATTAACACCAACAAGGGTATCATGAATAGTGTTTGTCCCTCACGGAGAAGAACATATGATAACACCAAGAGAAACGGGAGTGAATTATTGTGGCGAGGGCTCTAATTCCGCTGCCCCACATGAATCATTTGTAAAAGCCAAACAAGCATTGAGACAGAGGACATTGTCCCAAACAGAGGGACAAATCTGACATTCTGTAATAGCTCTGTCATTTATGGGCCAAAACAGATGAGCTTTAAGCTTTAGAACACGTAATTTTATGGCTGGAATCAATCAAGCCTGGCCTGGGGCCCAGGGCTTAAAATAGCTGTTGGAGCTGCCGGGCAGATGGAGAGATGGAGGCCGCGGGCCTCCAGAGCTCACCCTGTTTCTGTTGGTCTAGACGCAGACCTGGTGCCCACCCCACCACCTTCAGTCCCAGGCCACAGGCCACTGCGTGCCTCATCCTGTCACCATAGTGACTGAAGGGCTTCCTGGTGCACCCCCGGCACCCGGGTGTGATATATCTCGGCTTCTCTCTCAAAAACCAAACCAGAGCAGCCGTTACTTTTCCACGCTCTGCAGGCTGAGTAATAAAGGCCACTGGTCATTTCAGGACTTTCCTTTCCCACGTGAGAGAAGGATTTCATGCCTGGCTGTGTGCTGACGTCCAACACTGCCCTTACCTCAGGGCTGGCCCGGCAAGCCTCCTGGCCCTTCAGAGTGATGGGCAAGAGGGCTGACCCAGGAGCCTCAAGTTTAAGTTTCTCATGGTCTGTTCCCCTTGTCAGCCACTAATGCGCCGTGTGAGCTGGGCAAGACCCTGTGCTTCTCTGGGCCAGGTTTCCTGTGTTGGGGTGGGATCGAACTGGGGTCCAGAGTTTCCAGACTGTCCTGCAGAGATGTTCAGGGGATCCGCAAACTCTAAGGTGAAATTTCGTGAAAATATTAAAGTATCTTTAAAAGTAATAAAAGATAGCAAGAATAATCAAATCGATTGGATTCTCATTTTAACCATAGGCTATCTGAGCACATTGATTTGTATTTCCATGTAGACTTATTCTGTGGGCTTGGAAAAATCTTGTCTGGATGTTTGCCCCATATGTATAGTATTTAAATGCCTTGTAGATGCCTACTGGCCTGGAAGGCTGCAGCTCCCCCTGCTCATATCTTAAAATCAGGGCCGTATATGTGCATTGCCTAGCTCCTGTGTGCCCCGCAGGATTAAAGGCTGTGCCTTTCATGCATCTGCTTGGCACGCATTCTCATTACTGATTCATTCTCACTTGCGCAATAATTTTGAATGCCAAACATGTTGCAATGTGGAAACATTATGTTACAGATAATTTAACCATTTCGTGATTTCTGGGTGCTTACCGCCTGGTCTATATATTATCATATAACATGTATACAATATAGACTTTATATGTTATGTATCTAGAATCTTGCAGGCTTTGAGGATGGTTTTATTGAACCAAGTGTCTCCTGAGATTGACAGAAGTATTGTTAAAAGACTGGAACCGTGAGCAGTTACTTATCAGTGTGGCAGGGTTTTCTCAATACTGAGCAAAAACAATGAACAATAATGATGATGACAAAATAAGTTACTGAAGGGAACAGTGTAGTTGTCAACCAGTGTTCCAATTCCAAAATGGTCTCTTGCCCATATATTTGAGATTATAAAGTGCAAATTTTAAATTTGAAGTAAAATAAATGTCTATCAATAAAATATGGGATGCATTTGTTTTATGAACATTGGGATCCAGGGTAAGATTTTGTTTGAAAGAAGAGAGATGTTTCCTGCTTAAAGTGTCTTCAGTCCCTTGGGAGGATAATGTTACTTCTGCTGCCGATCCAGCAAAGGTCACCCCTGTGAGTGCGGAACATCTGCAGTGGGATTTGGAGCTACCAGAAGGGTCTTTGCTGTTGGTGTGATTTTCTTCACCAAGATGAAAAATCTTGCCCATGATGAGGCTGAATAGTTATCACGCCATGCTTCTGGAAGAAATGCCCAGAGAAGTTAATCACGTGAGGTGGGAAAGATTGACATTAGAACCTTCCCAGAACACAGGCTTTGGCTGTTCTGGAGGCTCTGGGTACATAAATAGGGTAGAAATGGAGAACCAGGGCAACAGAAACTAGAGTTTTCTTATTTCCTCAGTTTTCTTATTTCCACTGAGGAAAATTTTGACCACAAAATTTTTGCTCTAACACTAGGGAAAGTAATTTTCCAGTGATCGGAGAGAGGAGCCATAGGACAGCACCGTACTAGAAGACATTCTCACCTGTGTGATCTCCTGATCCTCATAACAACTTTGCAAGATTATTTCCAAGGGACAGATGAGGAAATTGAGATGTTGAGAGATTAAACAATTTGCCCTGAGCGATCTGCTGGAAAAAAGGCAAATTGGGACTGATAGGCTGGTCTTGCCTTCCCATTCCATGTTTAGGCAGAAGACCACGCCTTTAGCCCTAGGAATAGGGTTGTGCTCCATGACCCTCAAGGTCTGTGCACGTAGACAGGGCAGAGAGCCATCAGGTGAAACTGGGACAGCAAGTTCCTGAACTCCTTACTACTTAGGTTTGGCCTTTGCAGGGCCTCACACCACAGTCCGAGCTGAGTCACATCTGGTTTTAGCCTGAAGATGTGTAAATTAAGCTCCTGGCAAGGAAGACTGAGGGAGAAAGCAGGATGAGTCTGAGTCACTGAACTTATCCTCTAACTTATGTGTCTTACTGATTAACCGGGGTGTGGTACTGTTATGTGGCTGCTGTAACCTGCGAGGCCCTTGGAGACGTCACTTCCATCCACAGCCTGGAGCTCCCAGGGGGTGGGCAGAGGCTGTCCTGCTCAGCGCCCCACCAGCCCCCGCATCGAGGAGGTGGATTCTTAAGTATGGCGTCCCCCCCACAGAGATGGGGCCCAGAAAAGCGAACTGAAAACCAAACTCTCCACGGGTAATTTTGTTGTAATATAACCAGGTTGCAACTCACTTATGAAGTATCTAATAGGGGGTCAGTTTATTTTGCTTGAGCAATTTAGTAAATGAAGATTGAATGTTGTGGTGACCATGGAAATGTGCCACTCAGATCCCCTGCCTGCTGGATAATGAAGGGATAATGAACAGATCCTTTGGATCTATCATTGTATTCACTCAACAAATCTCTCACACGTCGGAGTCCATCTTGGTATCTGTTTCTTTCTCTCTTTTTTAAAAGATTTTATTTATTTATTTTTGAGAGAGAAAGAGAGCACAAGCAGGGAGGAGGGGCAGTGAGAGAAGCAGGCTCCCCACTGAGCAGGGAGCCCAATGCAAGGCTCGATTCCAGGCCCCTGGGATCATGACCTGAGCCAAAGGCAGACACTCAACTGACTGAACCACCCGGGTGCCCGATTGCTATCTTTTTCTCAAAGGATTCAAACTATAACAAATGTGATGAAAAAAATTACTTGGAAATGCAATATATTCCTGAGATTATCTAAAATTAGGTTATTATACTAGATGACATGATCGATGGGCACCTGGGTGGCTCAGTGGGTTAAGCCTCTGCCTTCAGCTCAGGTCATGATCTCAGGGTCCTGGGATCGAGTCCCGCATCAGGCTCTCTGCTCAGTGGGGAGCCTGCTTCCTCCTCTCTCTCTCTCCCTGCTTCTGGCTACTTGTGATCTGTCTCTCTCTGACAAATAAATAAATTAAATCTTAAAAAAATAAAAATAAGCCCACATGTATTTGGAAGTAAGTCTCACTTGCAAGGATAGACAGGTTTTCTGCTGTGACCATGTTTCCTGCCCTGACCCTCTGGGCACTCCAGCTCTCTTGGATCTGCCTACCTCTGCTGGGGAAGGGAAGGAAGGGAAATGATCCCCATGGGTAGAATTATGGCATGCCAGAGCTGGCAAGGACCTCAGAGAGGATCACTCAAGTCCCGCCCCTTACCTCACACCTGAGGAGACCAAACACCCAGACGTAAATGTGCAGTTGACTCACTCAGGGTCACAGAGCTGACAGATGGCTCTTCTTGGCAATTCCAGGAATGCCTTTCTTGGAAGGAAACAGAGATTGTTATTTAAAGGAACCTGTTAGGATTAACTGTGAGTTACGAGGCTCTTCTACAGGTTATCTCTGGTCCTGCTAATGAAATGCTGGGTTTTTGGGTCACACATGTGACCAGAAGGAGAGAAGCCTTTCTCCCTTTCATTAACACTTGGGGTCGTTTGTAGGCGCAGTGTGAGAGTGGGCTGACGTTTTATGAGCTGTCCCAGATGATAGAGCCTGGCTTGGTAAACGAAGCCACAACACACCCACGCAGAGTAACACAACCTGCCTCAGGCTGGCAGCAAACTGGATCGGGTCCACCTCTCTGCCACGTGTCTCCAGCAGACCTCATGTGCCCTCCCAGCCAGCTGGCTGAGCCTGCCCTCGGCAGCATGGGGTGCCAGAGAGGAGTGTGGGGCGAGGAATTCTAAGCAGAAGCTTGGCTTGAGTCTGAGCCCTCCACATCCTTCCCATTTCTTCAAAAGCATTTGTTACTGAATGGCTTGTGCGATTAATATGGGGATGATGGCCCATCACTTCCCCTCTTTGGGATGAAGTTATCTTATCCATAAAATGTAGGGGCAAACTGACGGTGGTGACAATCGTACATGTCTGTGACTATACTAGAAACCACTGCATTGTACACTTGAAATAGGTGAGATGTATGGTGTGTGAATTACATCTCAGTAAAGCTGTTTTAGAAAAGTAAAGCTGTTAGTGAAATGGGGCAACATCTGCCTTCCTGCACCTCTCACAATCAGAAGGTCAATTTAGAGCTGAGTCACAGGATAAGAAAATCCCACAATTCTTGGATTCAACGAGGCCACCAGGCCCAGACAGTTTCTTGTAAAACATCAATAATGGCTTTATAAAAAATAAAATCCCCTTTCCATGATTTTTGCAATTCCTGGGTAACGTATCATATATTTATGCTACGTATTTTGGGGTAGCTCAGCATCTATTTACTGTATTTCTAGAGACAGTAATTTGGCCTTTCCTACCCTCCCCCACTACAAATCTGTATAGTTATATGGGACCCACCTCCAGAATTCGGGTTGGAGCATATATCCAGTATCAAAGACCAGAAATACATTACATTCCTCCTGGTTGCCACATTTGGCTCTGAGATAGGTATGAGACTCAGAGTCCCTGGGTCTCAATTAGTCTTTTGTTGAAACTTTTGGGCGAAGAGATGCTTGCTCTCTCCTGAGAAGCTTCGAGGTCTGATAAAGGAGTAAACGTGTCTAAGGAATTTTAGGACCACACGAGCCAGTTTGGAGAGGGGGGCGGGAAATGGACTAATTTGTCTGTCTGATATTTGGGAAAAGGGAGTCCATGTTTTATTCTTAGGCTGACAGTTATCCAGGTTACTACCAAAGGAGAGAAGACACCAAAAAGGGAACTGAGGAGGATGAATAAAAAAGGGAATTTGATTTTCTTAGAAAAAAGAGACATTCAGCCCCTTGACTTTTAAGAGTAAATGATGGGTCCAGCCAAGAGCAAAACAACCCAGTCTCTCTACAGCCGGAAGGGTTTATAAACATTAACCAATGGCCCATATATTTCAAGTCACACATAATGCCTAGACTGTTGAGTTAAGAAGGGCTCTTCTTAAAAGACAAGGTTTGGAAATAGTAGGATTTCATTACTAAAAATAAATTTCATGTGCAAGGGAGTCTGATTTGTAATTTTTATTGATCTTCTTTCTCAAAACAAGACACTGAGAATTCCCATCTCTATAAAGGAATCATGAAAGTGCAAAGCACATTCTAATCATGATAGGCTTTTTCTCAGTCTATGTGGGTTTACTTATAGATCTATCTTCCCGACTAGATTTTATCTCCTTCCAAAGATCTTGATTATATTATGCCTTACCCAACAAAGCCTGGCATAGAATGGACACCCAAAACAAGCTAGTCAGACTTAGGTTTGGAATCTCAGTTTTTCACTAGATATATAACCTTGAACAAATTATTTTAACCAGCACACATGTGGTGCAGAATATATGCTCTTCCTTCTGAATAAATAAAACCAAGGGAAAAGTTGATTTCCCAGCAAACTATTAAAAACAGGTATGACAAGAATCCATGACTTTGAGACCCTTGGCCCAAGAGTCTAATGTGCCAACCTTTCTCTGGTCAAGAGGAACCCATTTCTGGAACTCATCTCCCAAATCCAACTTTTTTATATTTGACAGGAAAGCTGTAACCCATAGCAACTCCTAACCCTGCTAAACAGAATGCTCTACAGAGCAAGCCATGTGGCTGGGCTCATGCACAGCTGATTAAATATTTGAGCTACTCATTTTATAATGTGATTTCCCTAAGTGCCTACCTATTGCACCAAACCCATTGGCAATTAGAGGGCACAGAAATTGCCTCAGAATGCAAAGGCACATCTTTCACTGCTTAAAATAGAAAAATCACTAAAGCTCTTCTGGAGGACGCAAACAGAGTTGTTGGGACATATGCCGTTTTTAATGACTCAGGCAGAGATGAGTCCATGTCAATGAGACTCCTCCACTTCTGGCCAAATATTACATGACAAGCAGTTGTAAAGAATGATTTAGAAGTCGTGTTCTGGTGGCCAACCACAAGGGGTGTAGCTAAGGCTGGGATTTACCTTCATCTTCACCTCTAGAGAGCAATCGCTTCTTTTTGAGCTGTCCGTGGCTGCTTGACTTCCTCTGACGTCAATGAATTAGCCGGACTTCCTTCTAAACACATTTTAAAAAAGGAATCTAATGAGTTAGAATTTTCCACTCATGTAGAGCATAGAAAACATCAGCATCTATCACATGTAGTAAGAGTGAGGTATGTTTCCTGCAACATTTGTTTCTGTTTCATACATGAAATGCATTATGATAGAAATGTATTACCTCTTGTGGATCGTTTTAAGTAAAACAAACAAACAACAACAACAAGAAAACAGAAAAGCCACTGGGTTTGAGGACTCCTGTTGTTAAGGTAGTTTTACCAAATGTTTGTCTTCATCTATTGCTACAGATTTCAGTGAAATTCAAATACAGTCACAGCTTATTTTTGGTAATAATACCTGATATTTTTTGTATACCCACAACATCCCTGATAGAATGGAAGGTGACTCACGTAACTTCATTTCAAGGTAAGGTAAAATATCCCTATCTTAGCATTGAGGATCCCAAGGTTTAAAACTGCTTTTTGGTATGTCTAACATTATACCACTGGATTTAGATATTTACTGGATTTACATATTTACATATGCAAATATCTCCCTCTAGTCCTGCCTTCTTTTCCTTATGCACAGCATATTAATGAAAAAAAAAATTATTGCAGTATTTGATGAAAGGTTAGTTTTCACTTAAAATCAATGGATTTAGGTTTGGAAATGTTTTGAACTGTTTGGACTTGGCTGTTTGGGAATTTGCCCCCCACATAAAGGTCTGGATCTACTGGGAGAATGCCGGGAAAGACAGAGGTGAGGGATGGAGGCGCAGCTGCCCACACTTCCTAGAAACTGACTCAGATGATCGAAGGAAGATTAAAAATAGGAGGCATTCTGCATCAACTCTGAAAGCAGAGAGAAGTGTCCTCTTTATTGCAGGCTTGGAGGGATTTCTGTCCTGTATAATCACCCAGGGCCAATTCACAGCTCTATGTCATGGAAACTTCTAGCAGTCTCCTCCCTCCCTGGCTCATACATTCCTTAATTTAGAGCGTGGATACATGGCCCTCTTTAGCTCTAATCTCTTCTCTTTCTCTCCCTCCCAGTGCTTTTCAACACACACAGAGATACCGGGGCAGGGGGTGCTGCCTATCCTGGGCTTGCTTGCTCTTAGGAGACTTCCTTGCTCTCTCCCCTGCTGGGGAGGAGGGTGTCAGGAGCAGAGTAGGGGGGCTAGGAAAGAAAGGTAGCTGAGTCCTGCAGTTTGTGCATCTCAGGCTCTTGCATCAGCTGGCTGCTGCCAACAGGAGGTGCTGGTGGCAGAAGATTGGCAAGTGGGAGGGAGAAGCTGGAGTTTTTTTTTTTGTTGTTGTTGTTGTTGTTGTTTTTAACCTTCCTCTAACTCAGGTGGCATCTCCAGCAGCTCCACATTTCCTCTGTGGCTCCAGGTCCAGTTGGACGGGCCCACCGTAATTCCAGTTGCTCCTGTTTGTCCCTGGTCTAGAGGTCACAGCATACTAGTTGCCTGCCATTGCTAATCTTGGAGCTGCCTCATCATACTTTATTGGCTCCTTGCTTTTCTAACACTTGTGTAATTTGTTCTCTGCATTAAAATCCCATAGTTTTAAATACTTGGGGTTGTTTCTGTTTTCCAGATTGGACACCGAGTGATATAGTGGGGTGGGTGGGGCACTGGCCCAGAGCCATGCTCTGAAAGCAGTTAGGTTTAGCTAGAACTCATTGCTACTTGCTTACCTGAAGATAAATAACTATGGTTGTGTCGAGTGGGTAAAAATCAATAAAGTGTCTGAGAACCTATTGACGTGTAGATGATGTGGCAGATGCAGGCCCTGGATCGTGGGTAACCTATTTCTGCAAGCTGCACCATGACTGTTCCCCAGGTCTGACTCTGTGCAGTGGACTGGCATCACTGTTGGAGCTGGGGCTAGCTGCATCTTGCTAAGAATGGGGAAGGAAGGAAGGAAGGAAGGAAGGAAGGAAGGAAGGAAGGAAGGACAGGCTCCATCACCATTCCCACTGCCCCATACCTAATCCTGTCCAGTGACTGTGGGCCAAATAAAGATCTTGTCTGGTTGTGAGAAAGACAAGAACCTGGGATACCCTGGGGTTTCCAGCCAAGGTATATTCTTCCCCTGGTCTTGGCAGTTCATTTTTCTCTTTTGCCTTTATAACAAATGAAACATATCCTGAAACAAAATCCATAGATAAGAAAGCTTACCTACACTTAGTCATTTTAACAAAAAGCAATATAATGCAACTATGATATAATGGAGAAATAAATGTAATAAGGATAAAATTTATTTTATGTAAATGGTGAGGTCTGATTTCACAAAAAGCCTTGAATTGGTTGCACCCGTGCAACCAATTCAATTTTCGAGCTTTCAGAAAAGGAAGCAGAGAGATGCCACTCGGAATACAAGCTGGAAGGAAGAGCAAAAGAGCCGTGGTCCTGTGGAGAACACTGAAGTAGGAACCAGTGTTAGGATACGTAGTAGCAGACCAGAGTTATTTGGCTGTGATAAGAAAAAGCAGGAAGTAGCTTAATTGAAGTCAGGCTAACATGGCAAGATGAATGTCATACTGACATAGCAGAGAAAAACGAGGAAGTGTGACAGTCTCTTAATGAGCTGGGACTTATTTATAAGTATAGTTTCAATTATTGCTTTTATTATGAGATAGGACTGAGTGACAGTTTCATGGAAAACATACTTCCTATTTTGAAATCCTGCCATGTGTTGACTTTTTTTTTTTAATTCCGTCTCTAGCACATTGAAGACACTCCAGGGACCATATGCTTCTGTAGGTGATGGAGAATAAAGGGTAAACTGGAAAAAGAACAGTCATTCAGGAGTAGAATTCAGAGTCACTATTAGAATAAGAGGGGGAAACAGACTACACCTAAAATAAGTGTGTAATGTGATTAGTAGATTTCTTATCTAAATGCCCGTCCATCAGTTCCTCTACCTAGGCACTGCCCAGACCATTGCTAGTCCACACGGTTGTCGTGATGGTGCCTTCCTGTGGATTCCTACAAGGCACCCATCCTGGCCACTTCTGTAGAAAAGTGCCTTAATGCACTGATTTTGTTATAATAAATGTGTAGATCTGTATGGATCTGTCTGCAGGGGCAATGTTCCCCTTCCTCCACTCCCAGCACACAGTGTGCACCCCCCACCCCTTTTCTTCTGTACCATTCAGGCCACCCCTACCTCCCAGTTCTGCTCAGATTGCTGTTTGTACTCATTCTGATTCTCAATGAAATTAACAAGTACCTACCGATCACCTACTATGTGTAAGCTCTGTGCTCAGCCCTTGAGAGGAAAATAGAAAAGGCATTAAGACATGCCCCCCTGAGAAACTTATTACTTGAGTTTATGAAAAGATAGTGTGCTGTATGTTGCCCCTGCTGCTCCTTTGGGTCAGCAAGTTCATGTTAGATCATTGGACTCCCCTGACCCAGACAGTTTTACAACAGAGATTCTCCTACCAATGTCATGGTCATTGTTTGAGAAATGATGATTTGGAGAAAAATACCCACACAATGGGATACTACTCAGTAATGAACTTTTAACATGCAACAACTTGGATGAATCTCAAAAGCGTGATGAGAAGTCCAAGAAGCCAGTCTCAAAAGGTTACATGCTGTTTGGATTCAATTTATGTTATATTCTTAAACAACAAAACTACAATGATGGAGAACAGATCAGTGATTGCCAGGGTTAAGGCTTTGGTGATGGTTACATGAATCTACTACACACGTTTTAAAATTCAGAGTACTGTACTCCAAAAGAAAAAGTAGTCATTTTACTGTAAGATTATTTTAAATATTAAAAGAAAAGAAATGGAATAGGGGAAGCACCCTGGAGCCCTCCTGGTTTCCCCTCCCAGGGACTAGGACAAGAGGGAGACGGTCAGAGGGAGAAGTAGGGGGAGAGAGAGGGAGTCTCAGGGAGACTTCCCACTGAGTGGGGAGCCTGATGCAGGGCTTGATTCCAAGACCCAGAGATTATGACGTGAGCTGAAACTGAGAGTAGGACTCTCAACCGACTGAGCCACCCAGGTGCCCCAATGTTATATATATATATATATATATATATATATATATATATATATATATATATATATATATAATTTATTTATTTGAGAGAGAGCAAGAGTGAGAGAGAGAGCATGGAGAGGGGGCACAGGAGAGAGAGAGAAGCAGACTCCCCACTGAGCAGGGAGCCCAACTCAGGACTTGATCCCAGGACTCCCAGGGATCATGACCTGAGCTGAAGGTGGACGCTTAATCAACTGAGCCAACTAGGTACCCCCCAAGATTATATTTTAAATAATGTATATCAACTGCTTTGGCTCATCAATGCTTAAATCTGTTCTGATTGCTATCAGGTGTCCAGTAGTGCTTTAAGTCAAGGGGCTACTAAGCAAATCATAGGAGTTCAGGACTAAAAGTGTTGGCCTGTGGGTACTTCTTACAACAACATATTTCATTCAAACTGAAAATAGCATAATACAATCTTAAGAAATACTTACAGAATCAGTAAATAAAAACTTAACAAAAAATATGAAATTTGCAAATCTTTGCAAATCATTCTCAGTTCCATTGCGTTACTCAAATCATCAAAAAGAGAAATTGAAATTATCTGTAGACTTATACAATAACACCTCAACCATGAAATGTGGGCCAGTTTTTTATTTTTGAAGCATATTCTTTGCAAATCTTATTTTTGACAACTTGCTTTATATCTATAGCGGAACGTTTTCTCTCTTTCCAAATAAAAACTATTTAAGGAACTCTGCAGGACAGGAAAATTGAACAAGTTTCCATGACTTTGAATAAAAACCTAGGCAGCTGGAAAAAAAAAAAGTTATCAAATTAACCATGATCTGATTAATATTTAAAAAAATTTTTTTTTATTATTGAGGGGCGCCTGGGTGGCTCAGTGAGTTAAAGCCTCTGCCTTGAGCTCAAAAAAAAAAAAAAAAAAAAAAAGACTCCTGGGATGGAGCCCGGCATGGGGCTCTCTGCTCAGCGGGGAGCCTGCTTCCCCCTGTCTCTCTGCCTGCCTCTCTGCCTATTTGTGATCTCTGTCTGTAAAATGAATAAATAAAATCTTTAAAAATTAAAAAAAAAAAATTGAGAGAATATCCTCTTTGCTTTTTGTTGCTTTTAAGCTTCTAGTTGATATACATGGTAATTTTTCTTTCATCACCAAGAATGTTATTTGGTTATTAATAAAGCTATGTATGCATGTGTGACAAAGTAAACTTATTTTTATATATTAAGGGTGGGTGTTGGAGGACTAACATCTGTTGTTTTTGTTCTGCATCCCTGTGCTCTCTCTCCCGGGGCAGCACCTGCTTCCATGGAGGAACTGCCCCTTCTCCGAGCTATAATGTTTCTGGCACCCCTGACAATGCGGTGCCTTCACGTCACATGACTAACCCCAGCCCATCAGAAGCTTTCCCAGGAATTGTATCGTTCTTCTTTCTTCTGGGGTCACTAGGGTAGTTTGACGCATGCTGGAAATGTTGGGAGCCAGTGCCTCCACCCACTATTCTCTCTATTCCGTGGAAGAAGCCTGGTTACAGCAGGAGAAGGAGAGATGGAGAGGGAAACAGAACCATAGACTTTGGTTGCTATGGCCAGGCATTGTTGAAGACCCAAGTTCCTGCGCTGATTGACGATACCCTTCTGTACACTCTTTACCAGCATCAGGTGTCAGTTATCTATGCCCTGTACTCAATTGTAAATAATAAGACTAATAATAATAACAGTAAACCCTCAATGAGCTTGTATAATGGCGTTAAGCTGCACCAAGTTCATCCCCCCTCCCCCCAGCAACCCTCGACCTTTGAATAAAAACCTAGGCAGCTGGGAAAAAAAAGTTATCAAATTAACCATGATCTGATTAATATTTTAAAAAATTAAATATTTTTATATTGGGCCTTCTGCAACAGACCTAACGGCTATCAACATAGACAATATGTCGGAAAGAGAATTCAGGCTAACAATTATCCAGGCAATAGCTAGGTTGGAGAAAGCCATGGATGACCAAACGGAATTGATTAGGGCCTGAAAGCGAACTGAAAGCAACCAGAGATCATGTTTTCAATGTTAGGGAAGAGCTGAAAGCTACCAGAGATGAGCTTCACAATGCTCTCAATGAGTTCCAATTTAATCTAAATTCTCTCAAAGCTAGGGTAACTGAGACAGAAGATAGAATTAGTGATCTGGAGGACAAACAGATAGAGAGAAAGAATCAGGAGGAAGCCTGGAACAAGCATCTTAGAAGCCACAAAAACAGAATCAGGGAAATAAATGATGCCATGAAACGTTCCAACGTCAGAATTATTGGAATCGCTGAAGGGGAGGAGAAAGAAATAAGTCTAGAAGATATAGTGGAACAAGTTCTTCATGAAAATTTTCCCAATCTCACAAATGGAACCAGCGTTCATGTACTAGAAGATGAACGGTCTCCACCCAAGATTGTAGATTCCAGAAAAACATCAAGGCACCTGATAGTCAAATTGAGGAATCATAATTGTAGATATAATCTCTTGAAAGTCGCTAGGACAAAGAGACTCCTTACAGAGGAAAGCCCATCAGAATAACGTCAGGCCTGTCCACAGAGACCTGGCAAGCCAGAAAGGGCTGGCGAGATATATTCAGGGCACTGAATGAGAAGAACATGCAGCCAAGAATACTTTATCCAGCAAGATTGACATTCAAAATGGATGGAGAGATAAAGAGTTTCCAAGACCGAATCTTTATAGGTTCAAGCACTACCCCTACTTACCAGTTGAGGAAACAGGCACAGAGAGGTTAAGAAATGTGTCCAAGGTCACAAAGCCAGTAGGAAGCTGAGGAAGTCAGACCTCAGAGCCTGGGTCAGGTTTCTAGGTTTACAATGTGAGAGAGATGCAGGCACAGGAATTCATGCCTCCTCTTTCAAGCCCTTCTGCATTACACAGGCTACACTGAACTTCCTAGGTCCCAGCTTTATTTATGCTTATGGTCACTTCACCAAGTGCTTAACATAAGAGGTAGTACAAAGCTGTGGTTAAGAGTCTGTGTTCATGGGGAGCCTGGGTGGCTCAGTGGGTTAAAACCTCTGCCTTCGGCTCAGGTCGTGATCCCAGGGTCCTGGAATCGAGCCCTGAATTGGGCTCTCTGCTCAACAAGGAGCCTGCTTCCCTTCCTCTCTCTCCGCCTACCTATGATCTCTGTCTGTCAAATAAATAAATAAATTCTTAAAAAAAAAATAAAAAGAATCTGTGTTCATGTTCTAGCTTGGCATCCTCCTAGCAGTGTGACCTCAGCCTCACTTTATTCATTGTAAAATGGGAATAAAAACACTTATCGGGGCTCCAGGGTGGCTCAGTGGTTAAGTGCCTGCCTTCTGCTTGAGTCATGATCCCAGGTTCCTGGGATGGAGTCCCACATCGGGCTCCCTGCTCAGCAGGGAGTCTGCTTCTCCCTCTCCCTCTGCCCTTCTTGTGCTCGCTCTCTCTCTCTCAAATAAATAAATCTTAAAAACAAACAAACAGGGCGCCTGGGTGGGTTAAAGCCTCTGCCTTCGGCTCGGATCATGATCTTGGGGTCCTGGGATTGGATCCCGCATTGGGCTCTCTGCTTGGTGGGGAGCCTGCTTCCCCCTCTTTCTGCCGCCTCTCTGCCTACTTGTGATCTCTGTCTGTCAAATAAATAAATAAAATCTTAAAACAAACAAACAAACCAGTACTTAACCCCTGTTGTTGATTCAAATGTTAAACATGTTGATTTATATAAGGCATTAGAATAGGATCTGTCATGTGAAAAATTGCTATGTGTTAGCTGTTACCATCCAATGTTCTCCAGATGTTTTTGGTGTCCACATTGCCTCCCCAGATGGAGTCTAAACTCTATGAATGCTGGGTCCCTTGGTTCCTCTGGCATCCTCTAAGGGAAGGTAGGGATCACACAGTAGGCACTCATGGGTTGAATGCTGGTGGGTGAAGCCTGCCATGTTTTGATTCTCTGTCCCCTCCTTTCAGCATTATTAAAGATGCATAAGACATAAAAGCTCATTTGGAATTTTGTTTTTCATGCCCTAAATTCGTATTATCTGTGTCAGTTGGAGGCCTTCAATCAAATGTTGCTGTCCTATAAAAATCGGAATGCAGGGGCGCCTGGGTGGCTCAGTGGGTTAGGCCGCTGCCTTCGGCTCGGGTCATGATCTCAGAGTCCTGGGATCGAGTCCCGCATCGGGCTCTCTGCTCAGCAGGGAGCCTGCTTCCCTCTCTCTCTCTCTCTGGCTGCCTCTCTGTCTACTTGTGATTTCTCTCTGTCAAATTAATAAATAAAATCTTTAAAAAAAAAAAAAAAAATCGGAATGCAGACCTGAAAATCAGGCACACTTTCTGGGAAATTTCCCACTCATGGGTCAGCATTTGGAAACCTGACGTTTCCCAGCAACTGTCCCAACGGGAGGTGGCCTGGAGAGGAGGGAGCAAGGGAGGGGACTGGAAAGGAAATGTGAGCTCTGAGAAAACAGTCATCCCTTTCAAAATATCACCAGCAGAATGAGGCGCGTCACGTCCAGCTGACATTTCCATTTTATTGAAGAGATGCAAACAAATGATTTGGTAAGGGTTTCAGCCTTTATTGAATCAGTGTTAATTGCCCTTGGGGCTTTACTTAGGGAAATCACAAAGATCTCCATGTTTAAGCTACTGGAATCATCTTTGAGAAGAACAGCTTCATCATTTGTCAGCTGGAGACATCCATTAGTGGGTAATTTCCCTCCGCATGAGGCTGTGCATGAGCTCATAGGGCTGATTCCCAATCTTTAAAAGAGAGAAAGAGCGAAATGTTGCAGGTGGGCAGAACCAGGTTCAGAACATTTATTTGCCATCCATAGCTGTGTGACATTCCGGAGCCTTCTATATAGAATGGAAATAAATCACACCTGCTCTGCCGGATTGTGGTGAGGATTTGAGATAATAAATGGAAAGCCCCATCTTGCAAGTCCTAGGTGCTCAAAAAGTAACTTGCATGAAATATATGTTGCCGCAGGCAGTGAACAAAACACTGGGTTTTGAATGTTACTACATTTACATTGAACAGTTATTTCCTAACCAAGCAGATCTGAGGCCAGATATATTCCACTTAAGAAACATAGTTGAGAAGAGCAGTTTACCTTGAAACATAGGTAACTTTTGAATGAATGTTCAATAGACTTCCTTCCTAGTAACTTTTTCCATTCGTGTGTGTTTTTTAGCTGGTGTCTTGAGTACAGGGTCTTTTCATGTAAAAGAAAGGCTGAAAACAGGGATAAAGTATGGAGCAATACCTCCTTACCATGTGCCCATGAGAGACATTACTTGCCAATTACACTTCTTGTTGTTGAACCTGGCCGTGGCTTTCTTGTTCTTCTCAACATTGCTGCAGACAGATTTCACAACTGAGCACCTTTGGTATTTCAGATCACTCCTGGCTTCTTATTATTTGGCATCCTGGCTTACATTTGGATAGTTCCAGGAATAACAGAAACCCATAGGGTAGATAATTTTGGCAAAGTAGGCCCTCTGTACCCCTTAGATCATATCATAAGAAGCTGCCAATAAAATCTAATTAAAGTGAGCAGAAGTAAACATCCATTCACCTGCAACTCTTTGAAATTTTGCTGTTTATAATATTGTTTTTATGTGGAGCTGCCAGCATGAATTTAAATGGACACACCCTATTTCCTCTGGGAACTTGCTCTATGTAACCCCTGGAGTTATCACAAATATGACAGTGTGGAAAGCTCAGAGGCAGTCTGTGGAGGGGACTGAGATGTGAGGTGGGAAGTGGTGGCTTTCTGTCACACCGACGAGGAGCGACTGAACATGCCTACCATGGGACCACTCCCTCACAGGAGTTCTTCCCTCCGGTGGGGCGCATGAGGCTGTCCTTGGGGCCAGAATTGCTGGCATGGAGGTTGGCATGACTTGCAAACCTGATTATTTCTTATTATCCAAAATTTAAATGTTCAGGCTTGGAAAAAATTAGATTCAGCAGGTCACACCATCCCCTAGGCAGCTCCCTAAATCCTGTGCTCTAGATCCCTTGGAGATGGGAACCAGGAGGGACCAGGAGGAAGACTTGCAGGTCATTAAGCCCATGGATTTGCAAACTGTGCTCCCAGAAGACCAAGGCATCCCAGGAAGTGCTCTGGAAGCAGCTAGGAGGCTGAGGTCTTGAAACCATCTCCAGACCTGAAGACATTTCTTACCCCTCCTCTGCTACTGCACTGGTCTGAGTCGCCTCATTTCTGATGTGAATTAGGCAATAGCCCCCTTATCAGTTTCTTGGCTTCCATCCTCCTCACCATCTCGACTAATCTCAAGGCAGCAGGCAGAGTGAGCCTGTTGAAACAGAACTCACATCAGGCTACTCTTTGGCTCAAAACCCTGCAGTGGCTCCCCCTTTCCCTCAGAGTGCAAACCAAATTCCTGCGACCAGTCTCAGACTGTGGCTTACTGTCCAGCCCCATTACATCTGCAGTCTCCTCTCCCACTGCTCTCCTCCATGTTGGTGCACGCCTGCCGTACTACTCTCTTTGCTGTTCCTCCACATGCAATCGTGTCTCCGTGTAGGGCCTTTGCTTGGCCTGCCCTATGCCTGGAATGCTCTCCTCCTAGACATCTGTTTGGCCCTTTCCCTCTCTCCAAAATTTGCTGAAACCTCACTTTCTCCATAAGGCTCTTCCCGACTTCCCTCTTTCACTCGGTTTTTACCACAACAATAGGGCCCTCTGGACGTTCCTTCCTCTGCCTGACTTTACTTCTTCTTCTTCCCTTTTTTTTTTTTTTAAGATTTTATTTATTTATTTGACAGACAGAGATCACAGTGGGCAGAGAGGCAGGCAGAGAGAGGAGGAAGCAGGCTCCTGCTGAACAGAGAGCCCGATGCGGGGCTGGATCCCAGGACTCTGGGATCATGACCTGAGCTAAAAGCAGAGGCTTTAACCCACTGAGCTACCCAGGTGCCCCTACTTCTTTCTGTTATAGGCATCACCTTCTAACATATCTTATAGTTTGTTGATTTACTATGTTTATTTTTTATTGTGTGCCTCTCCTTGCTAGAAAATTAAATTTTATTAATTTTACTAATAAAGGCATAGATATTTGTCTGTTTTGTTCACTAATGTTTCCCAGGCAGTTAGGACATTGCGTGGCCCGTTATAGGATTTCAGAAATAGGATTTCAGGGTGCCTGGGTAGCTCAGTCAATTAGGAGTCCAATTCCCAATTTCAGCTTGGGTCGTGATCTCAGGGGTTATGAGATCGAGTCCTGCGTTGGGTTACACCCCGGGCATGGAGCCTGTCTCTCTCTCTCCCTCGCCCTCTGCCCCTCCACCCACCTCTCTCTCTGCACCCCCCCTTAAATAAATAAATAAACATTTCAAAAATAAGCTTTCAATTAGTGTATAAATTACTAAGTGAGTGAGGAAATGAACAAATACATGAATGTTTTTCTGGATCCATCACATCTCCATCAATCACACCAATTTTCTCTTTAAAATTTGCTTTGAAGTTAGGTTTCTGCATACGATTCCATTCAAAGAAAACATGCAGCAGCTGAAACGTCTATGTGGGCTGCAGCTCTGATCCAGTGCTCCCTTTATAGAGATGGAGGAATCTGGGCCCACAGGACTCACACGCCTGGTTAGAGCCCAACCAGAGGAAGACCCACCTCTCCTGACTTACAGTCTCCACCTCTCCGGTCTCGTTTGCTCATCATTCCCGCTTCAGTGCCCTCCCTACTCTTGCCTTAAAACTTTACATGTGCCTTTAAATGAAGCAGCAGCACCTAGGGCGCCTGGGTGGCACCATCAGTGGAGTAAGGGTTCTTTGTTTTGGCGCAGGTCATGATCTCAGGGTTGTGAGTTCGAGCACCGAGTCAGGCTCTGCCCTCAGCATGAGTCAGCTTGAGTTTGTCTCTGCCTCTTTCCTCTGCTTCTTCCCCCCACTTGCTCTCTCTCTCGAATAAATAAATGAATCTTTAAAAAAAAATTAGTCCAGTCAAGAGTTCGACTGCTAAGAAATAGTAGCAGGAGCCTTGGTCTGAACAGCCCCTCTCCCTTTCTCAAGCCCAAGTCCCAATTACTGTAAGCGGCAGGTTTGTAAGTATGTGATAAGCTGGGTTTTCTATTCCAGCTCAACCACCCCAGGTGTGATTAGGCTTATTGATGCTGTTATTGCTAGTAATTAGCTTTTAGGTGTATTTTTTCTTCTGGCAACGCCCAGTTCCTAGAAATTTCGTAAGCACTTCTCACATATGCAAAGGTGAATGAAGTAATCGCCATCTGTTCTCTATTTTCCTCCACAAAAGGTATTTTCCCTCTCTTCTTTTTTTCCTTTATGGTATCTTAGCACGGCAACAGTTGACCAGTCATCCAGCCAGAGTCATAGATACATTTTATGGACTTTGTCTTGTTTCCAGTTTTATTTATTTTTTATTTTTTTATCTTTATTTTTGAGAGCGAGAGGGAGAGAGAGAGCACGTGAGCTGGGGGAGGGGCAGAGGCTGAGGAAGAAGGAGAGAAAATCGTAAGCAGCGTGGAGCCCAATGTGGGGCTTGATCTCATGACCCTGAGATCACGACCTGAGCCAAAATCAAGAGTCAGAGGCTTCACTGACCGAACCACCCAAGTGCCCCTTGTTTCCAACTTTAAAGAAAAAAAAGAAAATTCCCCGAAGGTTTAGCTAGTAATTCTGGGGACACAGCATTGTAATGGTGGTCATTCTAGGATGAGTGGTCAAGGCTTCTAGCAGTGGCTGTTCCCTCTACCTACGGTGCTTTGCCTGCCAGGCCCACCTGGGTTGGCCTGGGCTGCATCCGCATCATCACCATCATCTAAAACAGACCTTCCCAGTCTATCACATCTCCATTCTATCATTTTTACATTACATCCCTTCCTGTACCTTGATTATCTATTGGTTTAAACTCATGGACTGTCTTCAGCCCTATCCAGAATGTTGACCCGGTGAAAGCTGGGATCTCATCTGTGTTGTTCCTTGAGGCATCTCAGGGCCTGGAAGACGGCTTGTCAGGAGTTAAGCACATCCTTTCACGTAACCAATAGTTCAGAAACTTTACCTCATCTAGAGTTACTAATCTCTAGCCTACTTTGCCATTCCTTTTCTGTTTTCACGGTCCTTCCCACCCTGGGCAAGCAATTCCCTGTATTATCTTACCTTTGTTTGAAATACCAGAGAGGTTTCTGTTTTCGTGACGGATCAGTGGGTGAGGTGACCACCCCCCCGCCTCCACTGAAATCTGAAATGAAAAAAACAAAGCTGAATTTCTTGCCTCCTACAGGAAGGGAGAACATGTAGGTCAGGCAGGCACATTCTCTTTAAGCAGAGAAATCTACGAATATTATATCAGGGCTTAGGGGAGCATGAAGTTCCGAAAGAGGAGGACTTTCAGAGGCAAAACTCTTGTTGCCACGATCTGCAGAAGTTTGGTCACTTGGCTGAGACTGCTGCTGATTGGTTAACTCAGAGTCATGGTGATGGAAGTCAGTCCATCTCTGTCTGACCAGCTGACCTTCAGAAGTGAGGGCTGACACTAATTGGTTGGCTTGCAGAAGCCTGATCAATGAGGCAAGCTGTTGATCAATTACATGGGTTTGAAACCAGTTTTGGTGCCTTCTTGTTACCAGGCCACAGGACAATCAATTCTTTCTCAAGTTTGTAGAAATAGTTTCTTTAATTCAAAATTTTTTATTACTGTTATTTTTTAATTCCAGTGTGGTTAACATATAGTGTTATATGAGCTTCAAGTGTATAAAATAGTGATTCAACAATTCTGTCTATTACTCAGTGCTCATCACAATGAGTGTACTCCTAATCCCCTTCACCTATTTTACCCATCCCCCCACCCACCTCCCCTCTAGCAACCACCCATTTGCTCTCTATATTTGAGTCTGTTGTGTTTTTCTTCTTTTGCCTGTTTTGTATTTTATTTTGTTTCTTAAATTCCACGTGAGTGAAATCATATGGTATTTGTCTTTCTCTGACTGACTTATTTCACTTACCATTATACCCTCTAGAGCCATCCATGTTGCATAATGGTATGATTTCACTCTTTTTTATAGCTGAGTAATATTATATATATATTATATATATAATAATAAACATAATACATATATATATATATATATATATATATACACCATATATACCACAGCTTCTTTATCCATTCATTTGTTGATGGACGCTTGGGTTGCTTCCACATCTTGGTTGATAATGCTGCAATAAATATTAGGGCACATATATCTTTTTGAATTAGTGTTTTTGTATTCTTTGGGTAAATACCCACTAGTGGAAATACTG
The DNA here is from genome assembly GCF_011764305.1 of Mustela putorius furo. Lineage (NCBI taxonomy): Eukaryota > Metazoa > Chordata > Mammalia > Carnivora > Mustelidae > Mustela > Mustela putorius. Next base: position 6,016,112 of record NW_025422045.1, on the reverse strand, counting down.
GATCATATGGTAATTCTATTTTTAAATTTTTGAGGAACCTCCATGCTATTTTCCACAGTCGGTGCACCAGTTTGCATTTCCACCAACAGTGCACAAGTGTTCTTTTTTTCCCACATCCTTATCAACACTTCTCATTTCTTGTGTTTTTTTTTATTTTAGCCATTCTGACAGGTGTAAGGTGATATCTATTTGTGGTTTTGATTTACATTTCCCTAATGATTCGTGATGTTGAGCATCTTTTCATGTGTCTATTGACCATCTGGATGTGTTCTTTGGGGAAATGTCTGTTCATGTCTTCTGCCCAATTTTTAATTGGATTATTTGATTTTTTGGTGTTGAGTTGTAGAAGTTCTTTCTATATTTTGGTTATTAACTCTTTGTTTTACATGTCGTTTGCAAACATCTTCTCCCATTCTGTAGGTTGCCTTTCTGTTTTGTCAATGGTTATTTTCACAGAACAAAAGCTTTTTATTTTGGCAGAATCCCAATAGATTATTTTGGCTTTTATTTCCCTTGCCTGGGGATAAACATCTAGAAAAATTTTTGCTATGACTAATGTCAGAGAAATTATTGCCTGTGCTCTTTTCTAGGATTTTATGGTTTCATGTCTCACATTTAGGTCTTTAATTATGGGAATATTTTTATCCTCGGTTTCTCCCTTTTGGTCCTCATTTAGCTGAAGCTACAAGAGAGATCATCAAAGTATGTCCAGATCTTTGCCACTCTCCCTGATTTTCCTAGAAGATGTGGTTTCATTTGTAGACTTCTGGTTTTCGGATTGCACATTGATCAGTGTGACTCCATCTATTTTCAACATAAAATGATCCGTTGAATGATCTGCCAAAATAATGGCTTCTCAGTAGCATGTAAGACTCTGGAAAACAAACACTGAACAACTATAAGACAAATAAGTATAACTAGAAGTAGGATATAAAATGAAATGAGAAGACAATACAGAATAACCAGGATTTTCTAGGCCCAAGTAAGAAAGCAAGTCCAAATGTCTCCCTATGTCTATCTCAGAGAGTCATGTGTACTTACTTCTAGTTTTGACATAGATTGCTTTATTCACCCATAGCATTCATCCAGGTACAGCACAAAGTGCTAGCGATGGTATGGGCTACCAACCAGTTGGGGAAAAAAGTCCAAATGCACAGAAGTTTTTTTCTGGATGTGAAGACTTCTGGAATTATAGAAACATAATCATGGAAAGCCTCTTTATTGACTATAGTATATGGTGTTGTGGGATTAAGAATGTTACACCAGGGGCACCTGGGTGGCTCAGTGGGTTAAGCTGCTGGCTTCGGCTCAGGTCGTGGTCTCGGGTCCTGGGATGGAGCCCCACATCTGGCTCTTTGCTCAGCAGGGAGCCTGCTTCCCTCTCACTCTCTCTGCCTGCCTCTTTGCCTACTTGTGATCTCTCTCTATCAAATAAATAAATAAAATCTTAAAAAAAAAAAAAAGAATGTTACACCAGTGGGTACTAGTATATAAAGGAGAAAATAAGGGGCTCCTGGGTGGCTCAGTGGGTTAAAGCCTCTGCCTTCAGCTCAGGTCAGCTTCCCCCTCTCTTTCCTTCTCTCTTTCTCTCTCTCTCTGCCTGCTTCTCTGCCTCCTTGTGATCTCTGTCAAACAAATAAATAAAATCTTAAAAAAAAATTTAAAGAGGGAGAAAATAATAATAACTCATAACTAGCTAAGTACTTAGTAGAAAAACAGTGGGTGATTGTTGCTGAGACCGATTCATCTGGCAAGAGATTTTGAAAGACAAATGGAGTTGGAGTACAGGGGGCCCAGTGAGTATAAATGTTGGTCCAACATTCCCTGGAATGCTGCCAAACCAGTCTTCAAATCAGTCCTGGTGGAACCTCCAAAAGTGCTAAAGGATCATGAGAGCTCCCACTCAATTTGTTTAAAAAAAAAAAAGGTTTCATTTATTGCTTATTACAGAAGAGAGAGCTATGTTGATCAGCACATTCTCTTTGAACAGAGAAATCTGCTAATATGATACAGGGCTTGGGGGAAGAATGGATTTCAGGGTTTGAAGGGTCTTCAGAGGGAAAAGGTGTTGGCCTTATCTGTAGATGCTTGGTTACTTATCTGAGAGTGTTGTTGGTTGCTGTCGTTCAGAGGCATGGTGTCCATCCCCAACTGGCCCACTTTCAGAAGTGAGGATTGATACTGATTGGCTTGCAAAAGCATTTTCCCTGGAGCAAGTTATTGATTGATTGAACCTGTTTAAAACCATTTTGGTGACTTCTTACCATCATTATGTAACAATCAGTCTTTTCCTAAATTAATGGGAACTTTCTTTTTATGTTCAACCCTAACTGATAAACCTCCCTTAGGTTTAGGTGTGGACTCTGGATCTATTTCCCAGAGTCCCAATAAACCCTTTATTGACTTTGTGATATTTCTTGAAAAAGTTAATGAACTTTAGACTGCTCATTTGTAAGACATGGCTAATGATACCTACCATTAAGATTATTGTAAAGGAGTGCCTGGGTGGCTCAGTGGGTTAAATTAAAGCCTCTGCCTTCGGCTTGGGTCATAATCCTAGGGACCTGGGATCAAGCCTCATATCGATCCCTGCTTCCTCCTCTCTCTCTCTACTGGCCTCTCTGCCTACTTGTGATCTCTATCTGTCAAATAAATAAATAAAATATTTTAAAAATTTATTGTAAAGATTAATGTTACAATGATTATGAAAATTGTAAATTATAAAATATCCTGAAAATATAAAATACTTGAAATCCTCTCAGATTGTAATAATATATGCCAAAAATGGTATTTAAATTCTAAAGCACTTCATAATCATAAATATTTTTAAGATTGTTTTAGTATTTAAATTATTACTATCAGGGGCGCCTGGGTGGCTCAGTTGGTTAAGCATCTGACTCTTGATTGCTGCTCAGGTCATGATCTCAGGGTTGTGAAATTGAGCCCTGCATTGAGCTCCTTGCTGAGCATTTTTCAGACTCTTTCTCTCTCCCTCTCCCTCTGCCCCTAGCCCCCTGCACATACCCGCATGTGCACACACATACTCTCTTGCTCTCTCTCTCAAAAAACTAAAATACAAAAAAAAAAAAAAGGACTATTATCATGCCTTGTCTTCAAGACCCAGCTCAAGTGTTCTTTTCTTTTTGTTTTTTAGAATATTGTTTTGACTACCCAAGTCTTTTTTTTTTTAAAGATTTTATTTATTTATTTGACAGAGAGAAATCACAAGTAGACAGAGAGGCAGGCGGAGAGAGAGAGAGGGAAGCAGGCTCCCTGCTGAGCAGAGAGCCCGATGCGGGACTCGATCCCAGCACCCTGAGATCATGACCTGAGCCGAAGGCAGCGGCTTAACCCACTGAGCCACCCAGGCACCCTTGACTACCCAAGTCTTTACTGATCTTCCTCTTCTCTGGATTTTCATATTTCTTATCTGTACCGTACAAATCATACCATCTTGATTTATTCACCGTAATTTCTGATTGTAGGTCTTATTACTCCAAACAGATTTAGAGTTACTGAAGGCAAGAAGCTTGTCTTCATTAACATTGAAGACTTAGAATTTTAGAACTTTAATTTTAGAACTTAGAACTTTCTTAGAATTCCTTAGAATTCTAGAATTCTATGCAGTCTTAGAATTCCTTTCGCCATAGCACTCAGGGCAGCCTCTATAAATTCCGTGGATCTTACATCTGAGATAATGATAACTTGCTAGCCTGGACCTACTCCAACCTTCTCATTTTACCAAAAGATGAGATTAAGGTCCAGAGAAGGAGTAACTTGCTCATAGAATACAGAGCCAGAACTAGAACCTGTGTCCTCTAGTCCTTGCCATCATTCTTCTTTCAGTATCACTACAATGCTGCATTGTTAATATCCCCAAGGGTGCCTGCCACAGTTGCAGAGCTCATGCTGGGCACTCAGCAAACACCTGTGACTACTTTTCTCACGGCTGAGTTGACTCAGGTATTTGGAAATCAGAGCATGTCCACGATTACTGTTGACACTGTAATTTAATGCTGCGGGGTCTTTCTGAGGTGGCAGCTTGATTCATGATTGTGAATCACTGGACATTTCAGGTCAGATTTGTGGTTTTCAGCCTCTTTTCCTTCTACACGAAGTTCCACAAAGGATCTCCCCAATCTCTTAGAGTACATACCCCCCCTCACCACTTGCCAAAGTAACACCAGTAATACAAAGGGAAAGTAATTGCAGGAAACCTTCCTAGTTAAACATGGCAATGGAAAAATACATCAATCACCTTCCTAATGAAAATTAGATTTAAAAAGCATAAGTTTAAAAATGTATCTGCATGAGATTACTTTGTTCTCATGCAAATTATTTAAGACTGAATTGGATGCTTCAGAGCTAAAATTCTTTTTTCTGGTTCTTTCTCCAAGCATTTAAATAGTCACTAACAAAACAGTAATTAAAGGTAGTAGGTTCTTTTTAACTTCAATACCCAAATGGCATTTTTGCTTTTCGGAGGCTATTATTGTAAAGTAGACTCTGACTTGGGAGAGAAGATTGGACAGGAAGGAGGCCCTTGCTCAGAAAATGCCCAGATCAGCAAACCCTTCCAGAAAGACTCCCAAATTTCCATTAATACATAACAATAATAGTTGCACTTACATAGCAAGCAAACCATCTTCACTGCTTTTCACTTGCAGTGTTATCTCTGGGAACACTGTGCCTTCTACAAACAGGTTCAGCTCTTTAATCAAAACCCTATTTAATTTAGGATTTTTCTCTTTCTCCCCCAAGAGTCCTTTCTTTCCCCATATTACTTTGTAAAAGAAGATATAACTAACCAGAGAGGGCAATATATCAATGTATATTAGGAGCCATAATAATGTTCATATCTTTGATCCTGAAATTTCTTCACTTGAAATTTATTCTAAGAAAAAAAAATCAAAAGAAGAAAAATAATAATAATTGGGAAGAATGAAAAATAATAATAGGGAAATAGTTATATCAATTATTACATATTTACTTCAAGGGCTACATGCTAAAGACTAAAAGTAACATAATATCTCTTAAATTATAATAATAAATTCAGAAGAGGAAAAAAATGGTATGTTTATATAAAGACTGTTCTTGGAACCACATAAATCTAGGTATACTTACAAAGACTGGAAAATAGTGGATAAAGACAAAAATAGATCAGAGAGGCAAGGCAATCGTTGTATTTTGATGGTGATAATTTTTCAAAATGTTTTTTAGTAACACAAAAATTCATAGTTCGTCAGTGTTGTTAGTCTCATGGCAGATGAAAACAGAAAGCACTCTAGTTTAGGAGTCAGGAAGTGTTGCTAACTGGCAATGTGACCATGGAAAATCATTTCACTCTTTTTTCTTTTTTTTTTTTTTTTGAAAGATTTTATTTATTTATTTGACAGAGATCACAAGTAGGTGGAGAGGCAGGCAGAGAGAGAGAGAGGGGGGGGAAGCAGGCGAAGCAGACTCCACGCTGAGAGCCAGATGTAGGGCTTGATCCCAGGACCCTAAGATCATGACCTGAGCTGAAGGCAGAGGCTTAACCCACTGAGCCACCCAGGTGCCCCAATCCTTTCACTCTTTGATCTTCCTTTTATTATCTATAAAATGAGGACATCGAGCAATCTTTTTCTAAGTTATCTTGTAGTTTATAATCTTATTATCTTTCATGGACTTATTTTCTTCTTTAGTTGGAAAGTGTTTTAAACCTTTAAGAATGGAGGGGTGCCTGGCTGGCTCAGTTGGTGGAGCAAGCAACTCTTGATCTCAAGGTTGTAAGTTCAAGCCCCATGACGGCTGTAGAGATTACTAAAAAATAAAATCTTAAAACGTAATAAATAAATACCCAAGGGTGGTAAACACTTGCCAAATTTCAGGGCCTTAGTCCAGTGAAGAAACTCAAGCTTTAATCTCAAGCTCAGAGAAATGGGCTGCATAAAATAAGAAGGAATCTGTCCTGACTCAAATATAGTCATTTTTCTTAAGCTTAAGGCTTGGATTTATCTACTTTTCCAAACAGCTCATACTTCCACCCTGCTGATGATTACACAGTTAATCATGCATTAAAATGTCTTTAAAAGATGGGAAAATAGGGTTATCCAAGGGCAGTGTGATATTACGAGTGAATAAATCCTGACTGCTGACATAGGAAGAACAGTTCTGTTCTTTTTGTTGTTGTTCTTTTCTATTTGTTGCAAGGCACAGTGATAGCTGCATTTTAGTTTCAGGTGGCAAAGTTCTCAGGAGGTGGCCAAATGATCACTGTAGCTTCCCCCCAGGCACCACGGGGGACCTAAGAAACAGGGTTTCCAGAACACATTTTACTTCTCTTGGATCTCAAACTTACTTCCTTTCCCAAGACTCCCCTTCTCTTTTTTTCTCTATATACCCCAAATCAGCTCACCTTTTGAGTACCCAAGCCTTGTAGAAGTTTCGTGGTCCTATGCACATGGCTACAATTCCCTGGCCTCCCCCTTTACCGGCTGTATGACCATGGATCTTCTCGGGGCATCAGGATCTGGTTATCACACCCTTCTTCACCCATCTGGGGCATAAGAGATCTACCACTGAATCTGTCTCCAGTACATTGCCTGGTATATGATGAGTGTTAAATCAATGTCAGAACATTTCTCATTTCCCAACTCCCTCTGTTAAGAATCCTTACCTGTAGTACTATTATTTGTAGCATTTAACTTGGCACTTTGTATTGTTTTCAAATTACTCCTAAGGATATAGCTTCTCTATGCAGTCTCTTAGATGGAGGGTCTCGTTTACAGGATAAGCATCTATTGAACATGCTAGAAGCTTGGGGAAAGTCCAGCAACATCATCTATTATGAAGAAACCAAAAATAGAACTAATTTTTATTAGGTGGTTCTACATGCCACACAGGCACCGTGTGTGGACATTAGCTACTTTAATTCTTTAAAAAAAATCCCATGTGGTAGGTAATTTTACTGCCTCTCTACTAATGAAAACATGACATTTTAAAAAAGCTAATGGATGTGACCAAGAAACACAGATGGTGAACAACAGCTGAGATCTGGAGCCCACATCTTTCTGATTTGGGGTATAAATTCTTCTTAAAAAATGAATTTACTATCAACAACTTGTAGACTTGCTACAGAGTGCCCACAGCCATCAGCCAAGCCCAGATCTATATAGGTGGTGTGGTGCTTTTGCCAAGGGACTCTTGGAAACTGGTTCCACAACAGTGTTCTTGCTCCAATGTCACTAGAAAGCTCGTATTTGTGCTCCTCTGGCTGCAGGGTGACACAGAAAGGAAGGAGAGATTGTTGATTCCTCAGTAAAGGTGATCTCTACTAACCTGCCTAGCAGAAAAGCAAGAGAGTCTCTAACACCCATCTCTCTTCAGACTCACCCTCCTTCCTTCCTTTCTCTCTTTCTTAAAGATTTATTTATTTATTTTAGCAAGACGGAGAGAACCAGGGGGTGGGGGGGTGCAGAGGGAGAGGGAAAGAGAATTCTGGCAGACTCCCCACTGAGCTTGAAGCCTGACAGGAACTCGATTTTCATGACCCTGAGCTGAAACCAAGAGTCTTAACTGACTGCACCACCTAGGGGCCCCTATTCAGAGTTTTCCTTAATGATACAATCTCTATTTCCTTTCTCTCACAGCATTTGACCTTGATCTATGATAGATCTCTTTATCTGTATTGGATTTACTTATTTGTTTGTTTGTTTTAATTTATTTTTAAAGATTTATTTGAGAAAACAAGTGCTTGCATGCACGAGCAGAGGGCAGTGGGGCTGAGGGAGAGGAAGAAGAAGAAGCAGGATCCCCTCTGAGCAGGGAGCTCACGGAGCTCCATCCCAGAATCCTGAGATCATGACCTGAGCAGAAGGCAGCCACCTAATGGACTAAACCACCCAGGTACTGCTATTTATATTAGTTTTAAATTTATAGCTTTATAGTTTATATTTACATATATATTTTTATAGTTCAAATTTATAGCTTTGGGAAACAAACTCAGTAACTCGGTGTTGGCAGGGATTTAGGGCAAAAAGAGTTCTCATACGTGGTCATTTGGAAAGTAAAATGATAACAACAACTTTGGAAAAGAAGTCATCAGTTTTTTAAAAAACTTAATCTATACCTATCACATGAAGATTTATTCATTCCGCTCTAGTTATCTAGTCAAGAGAAATGAAATCATATACCTACACAAAGTCTTATAAATCAATAGTCATCAGAGTCTTAATCTTACAAAACAAACTGAGGGTTGCTGGGGGGAGGGCGGTTGGGAGAAGGGGGGTGGGGTTATGGACATTGGGGAGGGTATGTGCTTTGGTGAGTGCTGATTCACAGACCTGTACCCCTGGGGATAAAAATACATGTTTATAAAAAATAAAAAATTTAAAAAAATAGTCATCAGAGCAAAAACCCAGAAATAATCGAAATATCCATCAATAGGCAAATGGATACAAATCCAGATTCCTGAATGGGCTTTGCTTCTTTTCTTTAGCTTAGAATGAGTTCCAATATGTAAAGAGCTTGGAAGGCATCTCTCTCATTCTTACATCAAGAAGAAAGGTGAACGTGGGGCACCTGGGTGGCTCAGTGGGTTAAAGCCTCTGCCTTCAGCTGGGATCATGATCCCGGGGTCCTGGGATGGAGCCCCACATCCAGCTCTCTGCTCTGTGGGGAGCCCGCTTCCTCCTCCTCTCTCTCTCTGCCTGCCCCTCTGCTTACTTGTGATCTCTGTCTGTCAAATAAATAAAAATAATCTTTAAAAAAAAGAAGAAGAAGAAGAAAGCTGAACAAACTGAAAATTATTGACTTAATGACCTTTCCTCAGAGAGTTGAGGTAGCAGAACAAACCACCACTCTGGAATCTGAGGAGAATATGGAGAATCCCATACAAGAGCACCTTCTCTGAAACAGAAGCCATAGAAGTCATACACTGAGTGGGACTTTCATGGTAATTTTGACAAACTTGCTGGACCCTGAGCGTGCACTAATATGAAGGCAAGATATTCCTGATATCCCAAGTCTTGGGGGTGGGTTTGTGGGTGGCGTACTTTCATAGGTTATTACCTCAGGGAATTCCAGCAGGTTCTTATGGTGAAGGGCAAGCAAAATCCTTGATAATCATTTTTAAATACTCCCAGCATGTTCTCCATAACAAAAGTCCACTCTACAGGAGAAGAGACTTGACTAGAGCCTTACTGACTTGGGGAGAAAGGCACTTACCCAACTCTAACTTTTTATCCTTCCTATGTCCCTAGGGGGGAAAAGAAAAGAAAAATGTGAAAGTCACAGTCCACAGACAAAAGCACATGAGAAGACTGAGATTTAATCATAGTATTATAGATTGCTTCCCTTCCCAATGTTTACCACCACATCAGCAGCTTTCCCATGTAATAACAGTGGATAACAGTGAAGAGAGGCATATAGGTACTTTATTTAAGAAAGTGTTCCTAGGGAAACCCAAAGAGTACAGATCAGACAAAAATAAGGACACACAAGGAAACTGAAGCCTTAGAGACCTATAGCTACAGCAATTAGTAAACACAGGATAACTCTGCCAGATAAACTGAAGCCTCACACTAAAGGTCTATTTCATCTAAGTTCCTGTTATTTAATGCATCATGTCTGACTTTCAATAAGAAATTACAGGCAAGGAATAAAAGTCAAAAAAAATAGTATGAAGAGACAAAACAAACATGTAGAACCAGACTCAGATATGACACAGATCTTGGAATGATCAGATAGGGATTTTAAAATAACTATGATTAATATGTTAAGAGCTTTAATGGAAAAAATAGACAGCATGCAAAAACAGATGGGCCTGGTAAGAAGAGAGATGGAAATTTGAAAAAAATCAAAAGGAAATGCTAGAAATTAAAACAATGTAACAGAAATCAAGGAAGCCTCTGATGGGTACACTGGGTACAGCCATGAAAGGAATCAATGAGTTTCATGATATGTCCATAGAAATTTCCCAAGCTGAAATGCAAAGAGAAAGAATGATGAAGAAAAAAAACCCAGAACAGACCACCCATGAATTGTGGGACTGTTTCAAAAAGTATAACATATGAATAATACCAGGAACAGAACGGAGAGAGAATGGGACAAGTGTAATACTTGAAGTAGAAATGAATGAGAATTTTCCAAATTAGATGACAGTTACCAAAGAACAGATCCAGGGAACTCAGATGAACATGGAGGAGAAATACACACACACACACACACACACACGAATGTACACACACAAAAATATCACATTCAGACTTCAGAAAACCAGAAACAAGAAGAAAATCTTATAAGAAGCCAAGGGGGAAAATACTTTACCTATTGAGGAATAAGAAAAAGAATTACACTGGACTTCTCAAGGTGAATGGCTGGCTCAGTCAGTAGGGCACATGACTCTTGATCTTGTAGTTGTGAGTTCATGCCCCACACTGGGTGTCAAGATTACTTGAGAAAAATAAATTTTTAAAAAGATTTATTTATTTATTAGAGAGAGAGAGAGCATGAGCAGGGAGAGAGGCAGAGAGAGAGAGGGAGAAAAGCAGATTTCCCACTGAGCATGCAGAACCCATCTTGGGCTCCATCCCATGAGCCTGAGATCATGACCCCGGACAAGTCAGATGCCTAACCACCTGAGCCACCTGGGTGCCCCAAGAAAAATAAAATCTTTAAAAAGGAAGAAAAAAAAGAATTATATTGGATTTCTTGTCAGGAATCACGCAAGGAGGAAGAGAGTGAAGTATTTAAAGTATTGAAAGGAAGAAACCATTACAATAGATATTCTATATCCAATTAAATCAACCTTCAGAAGTGAAGGAGAAATAAAGACTTCTTAGGCAAAGAAAAACTAAGAGAATTCACTGCTACCAAGTATGCTCCGCAAGAAATGTTAAAATAAGTTCTTTAGGGAGAAGCAAAATGACATAGGTCAGAAACTTAGCTTTACATAGAGAAAGGGAGCATGTCAGAGAAAGGATACATACAAGCTAAAGGAAACATTTTGTTTTCCTTGTTCTTATTTGATATGATGGATAACTGTTTGAAATAACACAGGTGCCTGGGTGGCTCAGTCTGTTAAGCATCTGCCTTTGGCTCAGGTCCTGATCCCAGGGTTTTGGGATCGAGCCCCGTGCTGGGCTTCCTGCTTAGAGGGGAGTCTGATTTTCCCTCTGTCTCTGCTTCTCCCCCTGCTTATGCTCTCTCTCTCTGCCAAATAAATAAATAAACTCTTTAAAAAAACTGTTCAAAATAACAATAGTAATATATTATTAGTAATATATTAGTATTACTAATATATTAGTAATATATTATAACAAAGTAATAATAATAGTAATAGTAATTATAGGATATAGGTAAGTAAAATGAAAACCTTATAAGAGATGCGAAGGGGGAATTGGAAATACTGTTTTATAATATACCTACACTACCATGAAATAATAGTGTTACTTGAAAGTGAATTTGGATTCGTGGTAAATGTATACTGCAAGTACTGGGACAACCACTAACTAAATTTTCTAAGGAATTATTACTGATATGCTAAGAGAAAAGAGAAAATGAAATTCTATAAAATGCTTAATCAAAACCGACAAGGCCAAAAAAGAAAAGAAAAGGAGCATGAAGAAACTATTATCTTTCCTAATAGTTTCTTCATGCTCCTTTGTAATTCCTCTCTCCTGAACTTCCCTCATCTCGCCCTCTCTCATCTGCTTTCTGTCACTATGGATTAGTTCATATTTTACAGAATTTCATATGAAGGGAAAATACATTTATGTTCTCTGAGGGGAGGACGGTCTGGCTTCTTTCACTCAGCATCATTATTCCAAAACGTACCCATGTTGTTGTCTCTATCAGTAGTTTGTTCCTTTATACTCGTGAATGAATGTTGAATTGATAAATTCAATATGTTTATTATCTTGTCTGAGTTGAGAGTTTCATGTGCACATAGGTATGTCAAAAGTGAAATTATATGCTTTAAGTAAGTTCAATTGATTGTATGTCAATTGTATCTCAAAAAAAGTTTAGAGCAATAGCTTACATGAGGAAGGACACAGCGAAATAAGAAAAGTAGTGAGCATGGAGGTCTGGGAGGTCTGCAATTAATCATTTACCTGATGCATGGTCTTAGGCAACTTAGTCAAGTCCTCTGAAACAAAGTGTCCTTCTCTGTAAAATGGATATTGTAGCAGGATCGTGTTCATATGTATCTGAAAACTGGACAATGGCTGAAACAAGTTAGAATTTCATTTGTCTTATAGACAAGAACTTTGGGATGAGGCTGTCCCAAGCTGGCATGGAGGGTCAGTGAGGTCACTGAGAAACCAGTATCCTTTAGCTTTCTTAGTGACGGCTCCTGCTTCTCAAAACTTGTATATTCCAGCAGGATGAGGAAGGGGGAAAGGCACCATTAGCTGACCTCTTCCTGTGTTTCACTGGCCACAACTGGGTCTCTTAGCTATCCATAGCTGAGAATGGGTCTGGGAAGGCAAGTGTTTGTTCTCTGGGAAAGCAGGAAGGGGCTGGGGTGAGCGTTGAAGGGGCAAACCTACAGCATCCACCCCAGGTGTAATAAGAGTACCTACTACAAATAGTTGTTGAGAAGTTTCATGAGCCTAAAGGATAAAAATCAGCTGTGAAAATCATAAAATACAAACAAGAAAAATCATGTTCTTATTTGCTTCCTAAATGCCGCCGAGGGCCTAATAAGACCAGAGTTTGTCATCCTCTCAGATCATTGCAAGTGCCATTATAATGTCTTAACAAAATTCTTAGCTAATGGTATGGTAATATGCAAATATAACATGCAAAATAGTAAAAATTGCGTTTGTAAACACCATGGGCTGCCTCAGGTTTATTCTGTTAAACTCATAAGCCTGGAGGCAGAAGAGCTTCTACACACTAGAGTTGAACCACATGGGAAGTACTTCCCACTGGTGATAAGGTATCAGCGGAATTTCTAGGAAAACACTTATCAGGCGGTCCTAGGAGGCCATGGGTCCCGATGTCAGCAAACTGGACTGAACTCTGATGGTAATATGTATGTGAACCTGGAGAAAAAGCTCAGGGTCAGGTCTTCACATGGGCCTTTCCTGACCATCCAATCTGAGGTGTCTTTTTGTCCATAATCGTGCTTTTGTTTATGATCTCATTTTATTTCCTGAAGCTCTACTGAAATTATTTGTGTATTTTCTGTCTCCCTCCCCAACTTTGAAAAATTAATTCTATAAAAGCAAGGACAGGGATGCCTGGGTGGCTCAGTTGGTTAAGCAGCTGCCTTCGGCTCAGGTCATGATCCCAGCGTCCTGGGATTGAGTCCCACGTCGGGCTCCTTGCTCAGCAGGGAGCCTGCTTCTCCCTCTGCCTCTGCCTGCCATTCTGTCTGCCTGTGCTCGCTCTCTCCCCCCCTCTCTCTCTGATAAATAAATAAAATCTTTAAAAAAAAGATTTTTAAAAACATAAAAAATAAAAGGTTTATCTGGAATATCTATCATGGGTTGAATCTTTTCAAAAATTTCAATTTATACCTGTGAATAAGATACAAAATGTCCTTGCTTTTTTTTTTTTTTTTTTTTTTTAAAGATTTTATTTTTATTTATTTGTCAGAGAGAGAGTGAGTGAGAGCGAGCACAGGTAGACAGAGTGGAAGGAAGAGTCAGAGGGAGAAGCAGGCTCCCTGTGGAGCAAGGAGCCCGATGTGGGACTCGATCCCAGGACGCTGGGATCATGACCTGAGCCGAAGGCAGCTGCTTAACCAACTGAGCCACCCAGGCGTCCCTTATTTTTTATGTTTTTAATTTTTAAAGATTTTACTCATTTATTTGAGAGAGAGAGCATGAGCAGGGAGGGGCAGAGGGGGAGGCAGAGGGAAGGAGCAGAGTCAAAGGGAGAAGTAGCTCCCTCCCCCCACCCCCCACCACTGAGCAGGGAGTGTGATGAGGGCTCCATCTCAGGACCTCAGGATTATGACCTGAGCAGAAGGTAGATGCTTAACCCACTGAGACACCCAGGTGCCCCTCTAAATAAACCTTTTGAATAGCCTTTTATCGAATTATATATATTTATTGCTCCCCCTATCTAGTTAAGTAATTCTCATCACTCACATATTTTTCTTCTTCTTTGTGAGAACATTTAAGTTCTATACTCTTCGGAAATATCATTATACAATACGGTGTTATCCACTATAATCAACATGTTATACTTTAGATCCTTAAACCTTATTCATCGTATAGCTGAAAGTTTGTACCTTTTAACCATATATTATTGCTTTACTATCATAGAGATCACATGGTACCCACTTTTTGCTCTTTCAAATATCTTTACCAAAAATAGTATTCTGACCTAGGTTCTGGAAATGGATATGGGGGAAGGTTTTTGGAATTGTAGTGTGTGTATAAAAGAAAATTAGATTGTAAAGAAATAATCTTCTAGGCATGTTCGAGCCATTTTAAAGCTAGTATTATAGGTATAGAATGTATTACCTTTGTAAAACCAAGTGCAAGCTATTGGCTTGATTTTTAAATTTGTACTTAACTAAAGCTTAAGTTGTGGTCTGTTGTGTGGGATTTTTCTTTGACTATACTCATATATTTAAACCACAAAAGAGGAAAGATTATGCAATATCATTTCTGCAAAGATGTGCATACCTAAACCCAACTGAGAAACATGAGAACTCTAAAAAATTTTTTTGCAGTCCACATACCATTGACACATACTCCTAGCTTTATAACTAATGGGAAGTTTTTCTTTTGTTTTCATTTTTAATCTGAAAAAAATTTTTTTAAGATTTATTTATTTATTTATTTGACAGAGAGAGAGAGAGATCACAAGTAGACAGGCAGGCAGAGAGAGAGAGAGAGAGAGAGAGAAGCAGGCTCCCTGCTGAGCAGAGAGCCCGATGCGGGACTCAACCCCAGGACCCAAGATCATGACCTGAGCCGAAGGCAGAGGCTTAACCCACTGAGCCACCCAGGCGCCCCTAATCTGAAAATTTTTTTTGACATCTTCTAAATTCAGATAGCTGTATTTAGTTAGTTTGGCAATGTGAATCTTTGCTGTAATCTGATATTAGCACACATCTTCAAGGTCATGGGTTCTGACATTACATTTGTCTTCAGTATTTAGTTGAGGTGGTCTAATACCAAAGGAGTAAAAACACTAACGAAACTAATAAGTGATCCACTAGAGGGCAGCAAAGTGCAAACCAAATTTAAATTTGCCCAAGGCAAGGCTGATTGATGGCTTTCCTGAAAAAAATTTGTACTGGGAAGATTTCTTAAATGCAAAACATTCAAATTAGTTCTGTGATTTAAAAGAATTTACATACAAATGTTTCTCTTTCTTAGAAGTAGTGTTCCAAAGACTCATTCTATTACAGAGCAAACAGAATAGAACGGGTCCTAGCCCTATCTCTTATACTAGGTGTGTGATTTACTGCAATCTGCAGTTTGTCTTTTTGGTCCTTTTCTATGTTACATGGGTCTGCACAAAATAATTCTTAAAGTTCTTTTCAGCTCTAAAATCCCAAAACTTTATGACTTATGATTGTATTTTCATCATTTAAGTCTTGCTGATTAGACTCTTACATTGTTTGATCAACCATAACTTGATATTGATGGAGATACTGTTTGTAAATACCCACCATTATTTCATGGAAAATTTAGGTCCCTGAGTATGTTGATGTTACCTTAATAAAGCGCTTCTTCCCCCAAACTATTATTTGTATATAATTTAGTGACAATAGTGATTGCGATGTTTTCTGGAATAGGTTTTGCTGTTTAAACCATCACTGCAATCTGTTTTTATTTAAAAAAAAAAAAGGCAGCAAAATAAATTCCCAACATGATATATTGTATGTAGCCAATTTGTTTTCACTTTCCATTTACTTTCCTTTTAGAATTTTTTTTTAAAGATTTTATGTATTTATTTGACAGAGAGAAATCACAAGTAGGCATAGAGGCAGGCAGAGAGAGAAGAGGAAGCAGGCTCCCTGCTGAGCAGAGAGCCCGATGCGGGACTCGATCCCAGGACCCTGAGATCATGACCCAAGCCGAAGGTAGCAGCTCAACCCACTGAACCACCCAGGTGCCCTACTTTCCTTTTAAACTACTACATATGTGAACTCAGTATCAGTCACTCTACTAAAATTGTGAAATCACAAAGAAAGTTATACATTTTTTTTTTAAGTTGTTGGTTTGAAGACCAGGGATATGGTGACTTAGAGTGGCACTAAAGAGCACATGAATGCTCTGAGCTACTGTTATGTCATAATTCACTTGATCAACCACATGAAGCTTCTGGATGTGGCTGGTTTTCACAGTGAATTCACAGTTATTCTTCTCATTTGTTCAATGATGGTCATGGTAAGCACCTACCACAATAACCCATTTTCAGCTAATACCTGAGTTGTGACTAAAACTGAAACCCTGGTCTAAACAGCATTTTTTCATGAGCACCAGTGGATAAAACTCTAACAGTTTAGTGAAAGCAGAAATGGTTTCTGAATCCAGGCTGCTAATGTAGTCATATTTAACACCACACCACACCACATATTCAAATATTTTGAACCCTCATTTAAGGACACATTTTCCTCCAATATGCATAAGAAAGCAAGAAATACGCTTGTTTGGCAGTGAGTGTGGCCAAGAAAGGAAAATCATCGATTAAAACAAAATACACTTATTATCATTGTCAGAAGCCAGAGGTAGAACAGTATTATAGTTATGTTCTAGACTCCCTGCCCTGGCAGATTAGCTCAGCTGGGGCCAGTTAGGCTACCACCCTTTTTTCTATGTCTCTGACTCTAGTTAGCATCTTCTTGAACAGAACCTTAGACATTAGCATGAGATAATAAATTACTCATTTGAACCAAATTGCTTTTCCACTAGGGTGGGAGAATATGAGGAGACCCTCAACTTAGAATCAAGTTTCAGATTTAAGTTACAGTCCCCCAAAGATAAACCCTTCAGATGCTTGGTATTATTTCTAGAAAGTAACGAGTAAAATACTGATTGCCTCCGTGCAAATCCTGACTCTGCTCTATATTCTGTACCTCAATATCCTCTTCCCTAAAATGAGGACAACTGTGCCTGTCTTTTAGGTTTGTTTAAAAATTAAACAAGTTAGTACTTGTAAAACATTATTTTAGCCAAGAATATTAAAGTGGTTTCCATTTTTCCAGTGCTTTCTCAGAAAGATGGAGCTAAAAGCATCAGATCTGAGTTCCTATTAATAATTCACTGTTGACCTTGAACAAGTTACTTCATCTTTCTTGGCCTCATTTTATCACCTGGGGTCTTAAATGATGTTTCAAAGATAACACACGCTCTAAGATGGATGTTGCGATCAATGGATGTTGTGGAATGAACAAACTTCAGTTGAGAGGTTGGGGCAAAGAGATCACCAGCACACCCTCTAGTTTTAACACTTCCTGTGATCCAGAGTCTCCCAACAGAGCAGTGGGGAGCATGAAGTCGCAATTGTCTATCTATATTGGGGAAGATGAAGTGCAATTGTATGTCTATATTGGGAACCACTCCTGCAGAACACCATACCATTTGCTGAAATGAATTTTGAAGGTATTACACAAAATACTACGTCCTTTATTGTGATAATCTAGCAATGTATGTGCTAATATTGGACTGAACAAAGGCCTGAATATAAAAATAAATAGCATTTATTTTGTCCGAAGCGGCTGTAAGGGTCCGAGGTCCCAGCGCGCGGAGAGCGCCCCAAGGGGAGGGCCTGAGGCCCGAGCGCCCTCAGGGGAGCAGCAGGGAGCCCAGCAGCAGCTCGCCCTGGCCCAGCCAGCGGCCCCGCTCGCGGCCACGGCCCCGCTTCTCCGCCTGGACGCGCACGGCCAGGCGGCGCACCTGCTCCTCCGACAGCCCGTCCAGGCACACGTCCTGGTCGAAGGCGGCCTTGCGGCTCGGCCGCACCACGGCGCTGCGCTGCGGGCGCGTCTTGCCTGGAGAGCGCAGGACGAAGCTGACGCGGCAGCCCACGGCGCGGGGCTCGGCGGTCCCTGCGGGCAGGCCCTCGGCGCCGAGCAGCCGCACGCGGAGCCGCCCGCTGGCCCGGCTGTACTCGGCGGCCAGGCGCAGGGCGCCCCCGTCGCGGCCCAGGGCCACGGTGCCCTCGGCCTCCAGGCGCTCGGGCCGCGGGTCGGGGCCAGGCGATGGAGGCGACGGCGGGGACGCGGAGGGGGCCCGGGCCGGGGGCCGGGAGCCGGCGCCGCGCTCGTCGTCATCGTAGTCCCCGCTGGACACGGAGCGGGCGCGCGCCAGGCCACGGCCCCTCCGGGCCCGCAGCGCGCGGCTCAGCAGTCCTTCGGGGGCGCGCAGGAGGCGGTGGGCGCGGGGCGGCGGCGCGGGCATGTCCGGGGTCTGCCGGGGGCCGGCGGGGAGCGCGGGGTCGTGGTCCGGGGCTGCGCCCGGGAGCAGGAGCGGGGCGGCGCCGGCGCCCCCGAGGAAGAGTGATTCCTTGCGGCGGGTGTGCGGGCTCTCGAGCAGCGCGCAGAAGCCGTAGGCGGTGCGCGCGCGCGGCAGGTGCGGCAGCGAGAGCGCGGCCTGCGAGCGCGGGTCCCAGTCCGTGTGCCCGGCGCCGTCGTCGATTTCTACCGCTTGGATCCAGGAAACCCGAAGCGCAGCCAGGGCGGTGCCCGGCGCAAGTCGCGGGGGGATACAGAACTCAGGGATGCGGTCCGGGGTGAGCACGTTTTCCCACGCGGCGGGCGTGAGGGCCGGGACTTGGTGGCCGCGGGTCCGAAGAATCCCGTTCCTGCCCTTCAGGAGGCGCTCGGGACCCAAGCGGAGCCTCTCCAGGCACCACATAAGGTGGCGGATGCGGGATGCAAGGACACTGCGGGTGCTGGTCAGCCCGCACTTCACAATGTTACACCAGTCGTCGCAGGGAGCTCTGCAAGGCGCCGCAATTCCCGTGTCTTTTCTCCTACTTTAGGGGTGCTTTCTTCTTCCTCCCCTGGGACTATTCCAGCTGCCCTTCTCGCTGCTATTGCGAGCTATGTCTCAGTGACTGATGAACAATCGTTTTTCTCTTGTCTCTAGCAGTTCTGTACACTTCGGGGCTTGTTGATTTAATCTCGATCCTCCGCTAGCCCAAGGGGGAGGCTCTCAAAATGTTGGCCTCTCACTTTGGTCGTGCCGTCCTCAGTGCCAAGAAGAGCTTTGCTTGTGCAATCGTTTCCCGAATCCTTGGATTATTGCACTCTAGTCCTTGGCGAGAATTAGAATAATAATTATTATCCCCTCTAGGACTCACGGCTTGCTCCCAGGAGAGTTAAACAAGGTGGGTTCCTCCTCCCGTACCTGGGGTCCGGTGTCAGATGGGTGTCTGCACGGTTCTGCCTGAGGCACCCAGCCAGGGAGGCGCGTCACCTCCGCAAAGTTCAAAGCGCGCGCGGCCGGATTCAGCACCGCTGTTCTAGGACAGCCGGCCTGAGCCTTTATACTTGCAGCCCTGACCGCCGGCCAATGCGCGGGCGCGAAAGACGCTGCTTGGTAACCCGATGCCAGGCCTTCCGCTCTGCCACGTGGCTACGTGGACTGCGCAAATTCAAAACATCCAGTTCCTTCTCTCCCTTATGCCTGGTGGGTCTGTTATTCTCAGAAACCCTAAACAAGTTTCTATTTTCTCACGTGCTAAAAAGGTTAAATCTCGACTATATCGAGAGTCATTGGGAGCATCGCCGCAGGTATGAATGTGAATCCACTGAAGCACTCTTCGCACACCACTAAAAGAAGATGCAAGTCGGGTTTGTCTTATTTTTTACCTAATACCGTCCCTGTCCTCCAAAAAGCCAGCCTTCGAAGTTTCTTACCTGCTTTCTGATGTTCAGACCTGATTTTAAATGTATTTTCTTTGTTGATTAGAATTCATTCGGTACCGGAACCTTATGGAGTGCTGCAAATATTCCCTATCTTGATCTGGGTGCGGTTACAGAGGTGTTTCCATATGTTAAGAAATCAGTTAGTATACACTTAAAATTACGTGTAAGATTGTGTGTATCTCATATGGTAATTAAAAATCACAACCCATTTCTTAAGCCTTTGCGTGCTGATTTTTGATTGGGAATATATACTCCTGCATACAACTGCTGTTGGAACCATGCTTTGAAGGCACCCTCGCCACCTCTGGCCTTTCTAGGCTGTCTCCACCTGGGAGACCCTTTTTATTCCTTTTGAAAACTGACCTGTGTTCATTCTGTAGAACTGCTACCGGCTAGCTCAGCTTAAAAGAGATCTGAGGCATTTTGTTCAGAATTTGGGTGTATGCTATTTCTGCTTAAAATCCTTCCTTGTAAGTTAATTGTTTCTCCAAATAATGTTTAGTAATTAAACAAAATAAGGTTCAGTAAATTAAATTCATCCAAAGGGTTTTAGGATGGGACATGTGCATTTTGTTTTCAGGGTATACATTGCTCCATGATTTACACAATAGTCTCTAGAACTGTCACATAAACTTGCGAATTGTGATTATTCCTAGTAACTTACCATGTTCGCAGTGTTGGGAAATGGAGGTAATAATACACATTAGTGAGCATAAATGAGTTGCTTTGGGAATTAAATGAATCTAATAATGTAAAATATTTAGCATTGTGCCTGGAACATGGTAAGAGCTAGATACACAGAGGTTGCAATTATTATTAATGATAATAAAAATAGAAGAGACACTATTGAGTGCTGTGGTTAAGAAAACTGGATCTGGGGGCGCCTGGGTGGCTCAGTGGGTTAAAGCCTCTGCCTTCAGCTCATGATCTCAGGGTCCTGGGATGGATGGCTACATGGGGCTCTCTGCTCCGCAGGGAGCCTGCTTCCTCCTCTCTTTCTGCCTGCCTCTCTGCCTACTCGTGATTTCTGTCTGTCAAACAGATAAATAAAATCTTAAAAAAAAAAAAAAAAAAACAAAAACCCGGGTCTGAAGTCAGATCTGGTTTTGATTGTAGAATAACTCCTTATTATGACATGAGAAAGTTACTAAAGCTTTCCAAGCCCCTGTATCAAATGTACAATTGTAGTTCGGACATTTAAGAGGTAATGAAATTAACGATGTTATAAAAGAGACCCAGGAGAGCTCCCTCATCCCTTCTGAGAATAATAGTATGTACCTATAGGGTTGTCATAAGTATATACTAAGATTATGCATGTTAAGAGTTGAGCATACAACCTAATATACACAATGTCTGATATGATATTTGTTATTACAGAAGAGAACAAGTGCTCATTAGTTCATTTATTCATTCAAAGCAATGTTTATTGAATGCTTCCTGAGTTTTAGCCTCCATCTTAGGCACGTGGATCCAGGCTATACAAGATCACATCAGCTATATACATCTATCAAAGGAGCAATGATGAGGATGAAATATTTGAATTCTGTCTAGCAGAGGCAGAAGCGAGAAGAAACTATTGAACAGGATTTATATATTTAGTCTTGGCAGGGAGGCAGCGTTGACAGATCCCTGGGCTTGCCATGCCCTTGACTAGTTACTTCTTTGTCTTTATATCATCTCCATGCCTGGCCCAGATTCTTGGGGGGCAATGCTAAATTTATGGGAGAATGATTGCTGAATTATATATACACTTGAGAATGTGTTTTGGCTCACATTTTGTCAGGAAACAAGAGGCTGTTAGCTCTGCAAGTGAGAGCCCAGAGAGCCCTTGGTTAAAATGGGGAGGCTCACCATCTGAGAAGTTGTTAAGCAAAGCTATGCTGTGGTGGGAGAAAGGATAAAAGCACCAGAGCATGAGAAATGATTTATGGGTGAAGAAATACAGACTTTGGAATACATCTGTACAAGGTTGAATCTATTTATGCAAATTTTTAGCTGTAGGACTATGGGCAAGTTAGTTAACCTCTTTGAATCTAAGTTGTAAAATGAGAGTAATAATATATACCACACAAGACTGTTGTGTTAAAAATACATGAAATGGGGACGCCTGGGTGGCTCAGTTGGTTAAGCAGCTGCCTTCGGCTCAGGTCATGATCCCAGCGTCCTGGGATCGAGTCCCAAATCGGGCTCCTTGCTCCGCAGGGAGCCTGCTTCTCCTTCTGACTCTGCCTTCCACTCTGTCTGCCTGTGCTCTCTCTCGCTTGCTCTCTCTCTGACAAATAAATAAATAAAATCTTAAAAAAAAAAAAAAAAAAGAAAAGAAAAAATACATGAAATGTCTGGCACACAGTAAGTGCTGGTGAGCTTTTAGCTGTTATTATTATACAGGTTTGCTTAGTCAGGGATTAGCTGATTCAAAAACATTTTTCTTTGTGGCAGATTTGCTTTGTTTTTATTAACAATGCACCTTCTTCAGAGACACTTTAGAAGCATTTCCTGTGTAAGGTTTCTTGAAAGCAGCAGGCTTGTCTTTGAATGGCTGGTCCCCTGTGGCCCCATTAAGCTTTATGTTTTCCTTACCTTAGAAGCCTGAGCCACAAAGTACTTGGGAAGATGGTGTAACAGGATCCAGCCCTTTGTCTGGAACACACAAATCTCCTCAGAGGAAGGCTGTGGCACTTCAGGGCTCATAGCTAGAACCGTGGGAACATCCAGTAACGGAGCTCTAAAATAATTTGGTGAAGTGAGGGTGAATAGATCACATAGCATCCAGGCCAGAGGTGTTCTTGTAGTAGGAGGAAACTGAACAATATAGACTTAAAAAAATAATAAATTGGAGGTCAGGTGTCACAGAAAGCAAGAAAAAGAGAGCTTACAACCAAACAAAAAAACACCAGTGCTCTGGCTTATCTGTCTTTCTGATTCAAGGAAGTAGAGTATGGAGCTATGGAAAAAACAGACCAGGGAGTCAGGACATTGAGTTTTAGCTCTGACAGTCACTAACTTGTTGTGGAACATTAGCAAGTCCCTTAATTCTCTTTCCTACTCACTGTATCCACCTGTCAAAGGAGGGGGGTTGGATTAGCCAGATTTGTTTTCCTCTGGTTCTCAAATTCTGCAATCTACCCCAGTGCTTTCTGCCAGCTAATCTTCCTGCATTTTCTGATAGTCCATGGTGTTATACTTGTTCTCTAGCTTTCTTCTCCATTTCCTTCTTTCCCCCCCAAAGCCCTTTTGCTTTCTCTCAACAAAAGGTAAGGAAATAGCATGTGGGTATGAGGTATTGCAAAGTTAGAAATTCTTACTTTTCAGTTTTTAAGCAAGAGTTGTTAATTTTTTATTTGCATGTGAGAGAGAGAGCACACACACCGGTGAGTTGGTGGGAGGGACAGGGAGAGAGGGAGAGAGAGAACCTTAAGCAGACCCCTCTACAGCGCAGAGCCCAATATGGGGCTCAATCTCATGACCCTGAGATCATGACCTGAACTGAAATTAAGAGTTGGAGAGTAAAAAAAAAAAAAAAGAAAAAAAAAAAGAAAAAAAAATTGAACACTTTACTGACTGAGCCACCCAGGCAACCCAAGAGTTGTTAATTTTTAACAAGTGTTCCTAATTTTGATTTTAACACGGAAATTGTAGTTTGCTCACTGGTTTTTACTGCTCAGTCCCACATTGCAGTTTACTTTTTTTTTTTTTTTAAGATTTTATTTATTTATTTGACACACAGAGATCATTTATTTGACACGCAAAGAGCCCGATGCGGGGCTCAAACCCAGGACTCCAAGATCATGACCTGAGCTGAAGGCAGAGGCCCAACCCACTGAGCCACCTAGGTGCCCCGCAGTTTACTTTTGCAATTGATTTTGTTGTCTCATTATTCTTAAGTCAGATTGAATGTAAGAACTGTAATTACTACAACGTTTATTTTCTTTAAACCTCCATATCCAAACTCCTTTGGGTATAGTGCTATACATCAGAGTGTCATGATACTTCTTTACATTACTTTGTTTTAGATTAGGACTGTAAATATCTGATTTCTTCAAGAAGTATGTAGGATTTGGAGCATTGCTGTGTGCACCTTATCATACTGTCAAAACATACTTAAAAAGTGAAATACTAAAATTTGCAAGCTTTTTCTACTATGTTGTAATAGCATTATTAATTCTGACAATAGGGGCACCTGGGTGGCTCAGTGGGTTAAGCCTCTGCCTTCTACTCAAGTCATGATCTCAGGGTCCTGGGATCGAGTCCCGCATCGGGCTCTCTGCTCAGCAGGGAGCCCGCTTTTCCCTCTCTCTGCCTGCCTCTCTGCCTATTTGTGATCTCTCTCTTTCTGTCAAATAAATAAATAAAATCTTTAGAAATAAATTTTAAAAAATACTGACAATATTAAGCTGAAGTTTCTGCCTCAAGATTTTCTATTCTTTGATTAAACTTCCAAAGTAAGATCTCTGAGAATTACTACTAGCCTAGCAGTGATTTAACTACAATTATTGAAAGAGGAAAGGGTGGCAATGTTCAGGGAGCTAAAGGAAATTAATGCCTGCTATGTAATTTTTGGTAAATTGCTTAATATTCTTGACTTATTTTCCTGTAAAATGGGGCAGTATCACTACCTGCATTACTTATCCCACAGATTTTTTTGTGAGGATTACAAATGAAAATGCATACCTTGGCATAATAATGGTATCATAGCTCATGAGTTAAAACTGAATATTAATAAAATGGAATAATGCCTATAAAAACACACATTATTCTTTCAAAAGTGTAAAGTACCATAGAAGTGCAAGGAATTACTATTATACAAGGATTAGTATTGCTCACGTCTCCCAGCAGATTATGCCTTCTGTTTCATTTGTTTGGCCATTCTATTTCTGCTTGTGGCATCTTCGTATCATCTTGCACTGTTACTTATATATCATACGTCCTTGCATTGTTTGCTTAACTGTTTTATGGTGCATGCCTATCCCAACCAGATCATAGTACTGGTTTTTTTTTTGTTTTTGTTTTTGTTTTGTTGTTGTTGTTGTTTTTGTTACTGTTGTTTTTGCTTTCCCTTCAGTACATAGTTAGTGTGAGTACACAAGGGGAGAGAGATTATTGGAGGAGGATGGGCGGACTAGAAACACCTTGGGGACAGTTAGAGGAGGGCGTCAAAACAGTGGAAAGTTACTGGGTATTTTTGAGCATATGACTAACTTGAGTTCAGCTGTGCTTTAGAAACTAGCTCCATGGCAGCGTGCAGATGGTTGGAGAAGGGAGAAAAAGGAGGCCAGTTAGAAGGTGATTACATGCTCCAGGTGAAATATAAGAAGAATTTAGGAAATGTGACAGAAGCAGAATAGACAGGTTTGGCTTTTCATTGGTTGCAGATAGTGAAGGAAAGAAGTGCACAGTGCCTCCTAGGTATTTTGTCAAGGCGACTGAGCAACGAAAAACAAATGGTTAAGGACATATTTTCTGTGTATATGCATGAAGGATAGAGGTGGGTATTGATAGTACTGATTAGTATTGGTTCTTTCTTTACATCCATTTTACATAACACAATTGCAGACATTTTGACTTCTCTTTGATCTTGTCTTAGTCCATTCAGGCTGCTATAACAAAGTACCATAAACTGTGGTTAAAAATTTCTCACAGTTTTGAATATTGGAAGTCCAATATCACAATGCCAGGCAATTTAGAATCTGGTGAAGACCCACTTCCTGGTTCATAGATGGGTGTTTTCTTGTTGTGTTCTCAACATGCAAAAGTAGAGGGAGCTCTCTGTATTTTTTTTTCTTTTTTTGGGGGGGGTGGTCTTTTTAAAAAGGGTACTAATTCTATTCATGAGGATTTTGCTTAATTACCTAACGACCTAAATATCACCTTAGGGCCCCATCTCCTAATACCATCACGTTGGGGATTAGGATTTCAACATAGAATTTTGGGGAACACAAATATTTGGTTGATAGCAGTTCTTTAGGAGCAATTCACTGTTTTTCAGACATTACATGTTAACAAGTGCTTCTTCTTCTTCTTCTTTTTTTTAAAAGATTTTATTTATTTATTTGACAGAGATCACAAGTAGGCAGAGTGGTGGTGGGGGGGGGGGAGCAGGCTCCCTGCCAAGCAGAGAGCCCAACGCGACATGGTGTTCCATCCCAGGACCCTGAGATCAGGACCCCAGCAGAAGGCAGAGGCCCAAGGCAGTGAGCCACCCAGGCGCCCCAATAAATGCTTCTGACTACAATAACCTTAGTATTTAGGTTTATTTCTGTTCTCAACAGCTTTTTGAAATCTATTTTAAGAAAAAACAAAGGGATTCAATGGGTGGTTAAATTTTGTTAAGATCGAGTTCTTGCACTATAAAAGCCCCCACTTTCAATGTCTTGCCACACTAGACCAGCTCAAGGACAGTATGGAAGAAAGTAACATATAATTAACAGCTAACCCATACTTAAAGAAAATAAAGTAAGTACTACCTCTGTTCTTCATTTCCCTAATGAGGTAACTAAGAAAGGCTCCTGAGTAAACTAAAAGTGAGTCAAGCACAGAAGGGCAAGAACACAATGCATATTCAGTTGCCATTTTTTTTTTAAAGATTTTATTTACTTAACAGAGAGAGATCACAAGTAGATGGAGAGGCAGGCAGAGAGAGAGAGAGAGAGAGAGAGAGAGAGAGAGAGAAGCAGGCTCCCTGCTGAGCAGAGAGCCCGATGCGGGACTCGATCGCAGGACCCTGAGATCATGACCTGAGCCGAAGGCAGCGGCTTAACCCACTGAGCCACCCAGGCGCCCTTCAGTTGCCATTTTATCTTTCATCCTAGGACACCGTTCTGTTCCCTCTCCTTTCACTTCTAAAATTTTAAAATTAAAATTTTCAAGAAGCAAAAAGAAACGGAGATGTTGCCCCAGGCGGGGTTAATGTAGCAGGACAGGGTGCAGGTCTTCTTTCTCCAGCTGACACACGGGTGAAAGGGTAGTTGCCTAGGAGGCTCCTAGGATGAACTTGGGGCCTGGGAGGCGCCGGACCCCCTGGGTCGGGTCCGCTCCGCTGGGGTAAGGCGAGGCGCTGGGAGCAGCTTTTGTCCAGGACGGTGAGCTCTGCGGACCCAAGACCGACAGGAGGCGACGGCAGGCAAACAGAGCGACCTCGTAGAGGTCGCTGTGCTCAGTAACTCCTTCCTGCCCTTTTTCTTAACGTCCTTCCCGTTTGGTGCCTTGGGCGCGGCTCCCCGTAGCACCCCCGCCCGCCCTCGGGTGACGGGCGGCAGCAGCAGAGACACAGCCAGCTTGCAGCTCACCGCCCGCGTCCTGGGATTCCCAGCGGCCGCGGCGGCGGCGGCGGCGGCACGCCTGCGCACAGCCCGGGTCACGCGCGCGGCGCGGGGGCGGGCCGGCGCCCGCGGGGCTGTCATTCGCGGCGCGCACCGCCGCCCTCAGCAGCGCCGGGCGGTTCCGGCTCCTCCCTCTCCCGGTGCCTCAGCCCCACCATGGTGCTGGAGTCGGTGGTCGCGGACTTGCTGAACCGCTTCCTGGGGGACTATGTGGAGAACCTCAACAAGTCCCAGCTGAAGCTGGGGATCTGGGGCGGTAAGCGAGAGGGTGCGGCCGGTGGGCTGCGGCGCTGGCGAAGGGGCCCACGCTGCGGGCTCCTCTTGCCCGGACCCAGCCCGGGCCCGGCTCCCTCCGCCGCCCGAGACTCCGCCTCCGGGGAGGGCCCTCGGCTGCCCCCCCCCACCCCGGGGCGGCAGGTGCGCGATGCCGGGAGGCCTGTGCCCGCTTCCGCCGCCGCGGTGTCCCGGGTACCAGCCTGGGGTGGGGAGAGGCTGCAGGGTCGTGCTCGCGCTGCCCGAGTTCCCGCCTTCCGCGTCCCGGAGGCGGTCTCCCAGCTCTGTCCCGCCGTGCCCTCCTCGGAGGGTCCTCTCGCTGCCCTCAGTCTGGCCCCGTTGGCTCCACGGGGCTTTCTCCTCCAGCACCGCGTGCAGTGGGGATGGCTGCGTGGTCACACACGCCTAATAAAGTGGCACCAAGGAAGAAGAAAAAGGAAATTGCGTTTCGCAGTTAACCTTCTCTTGGCATTTTATGGCGAGCAGGACCTGGCTTCCTTCTTTTTAGGATTGCAGGATTGGGGCAGGGATCTGTGTTGGCCCTGGAAGATCATTCCTACAGGCCTGTTTAGTATGGCTTCTTACAGTACTTTGAGCTTTTGAGAAGACGACTTCTTCCCTTAATATTTACTTCACCTCAGTAGGAGATGACTTTCAGTTTTGTTTTGGATGATAGAAAAAAATAATTCAAGCCACGACAGGCATCATCATTAATTAGGTGTATGCCCCAAACACAAACGTTTCTGTCCTCAACACTGAGTGTTTAGAAGTAGTAAGTAGTATGTTTGCACACTTTTCAGAAAAGATTATTTGCACTGATAATGCATATTAAGCTTTGGGGATCTTGGGGATACAGTTTCACACTACAAGAGACTTTTGGGAGTTTTGTCAGCTTTGGAAGGAAATTCAAAGAACTACTCAAATGGATGGAACTGCTTTTAATTTAGTCAACAAATAGTTACAGACCCACGCTGTCCGATAGGGTGGCCATCAGCCCTGCGGCTCTTAGGCACTTGAAATGTAGTGAGTGTGAATTGAGACTTGCTATTAAGTCTGAAATGAGGTGGAGTTTTGAAAATAGTAGGAAAAAGAGTGTAAGATCTCAATCTTTCATGTTGATTATATGTTGAAATAGTAATTATATTGGGTTAAGTACAGTGTATTATTAAAATTCATTCCCCCGTTTCTTTTTCCTTTTTTAAAAAAACTTGGTTCCTGAAATTTATAATTGCATATGTGAACCATATATTTATACTGAGCAGTGTTGTTACAGAGCCAGGAGTACTGCCCTGGTTGGGGAGGAGCCTTTTTGGATAGGTCGCTGATCATTTGATTGGTTCTGTGTGGTTTGCCCAACACTACATCCTTTGTGTGCCCTCCCCCAACGCTAATAAAATGCAGGAGAAAGAGAAGTAAAGGAGGAGACCTTAGAGGAATTAAATTTCTGGTGCCTTCTGTAGGAGCCAACTCTTTCTTCAGAATACTGTTGAATACAAATTATTCTTCTTAGTCCGTAAACATTATTATTATTATTAAGATTTTTATTTATTTGAGGTAGAAAGTGAGGGACCACCGGCAAGGTGAGGGGCAGAAGAAGAAGCAAGCTCTGCACTGAGTAAAGAGCCCCCTGTGGGGCTCAATCCTAGGAATCTGGGATCATGACCCCATCAGAAGGCAGACACTTAACTGACTGAGCCACCCAGGCTCCCCTCTAGTCTGTAAACATTATTGGAAATCTGAAAAGGGACTGGGCTAGCATTTAGGAAACATGGGTTCTAGGTTGTTGTGTTGGATAAACCACTAGCCTTTCTTCTTGTTAGTTTCTTCATCGTACTTTAGACTTTAAAAGGAAAAAAAATCATACCAAATAATATAATATTCCCACGTGGTCACTGCTCAAAATCACCTGCCAAGTTAAAACGGTGTGCCCTATTTATGTCAGATTTATTTTTAAAGAAACAAAGTTTATGGGTATATTCAAAGATTTCTTCTCTACCAAATTTTTCTATCCTTTTTCTTTAAAATTGGAAGTTGGAATAAGTATCATATGAGGGGCCTTCCAGTGCCAGTACTCTGATTTTAGTTGTACGTGTTTTTACTATGAAATTGTGAACTATGCTTCCTGGGGATTTTGAACTTTTTCACATCTGAAATTAAAGCGCCACAATATTATGTCATTTATTCCTCTCTTTCTTAGTGGACTTTATTTTCTTTCACCTCATTTTCTTTCTTTTAGAATGAGGTATGCTGCCAATGGCAAACTCACTTTATAATAAGCCTCAGAAAAGAAACTCCTTTCTTTCAGGAATTGTATCCATTAGAAGTCTAATCTGGGATTCCCTCAGTTTTATCAACCTACATCTCTGCTTCTGTGAAGTGTTGCCACCATTTATTTTTGTGGTTGTTATTAAGGAAAGTTTTATAGATATTATTCAGTGTATTTTATGACACTAATTCTCCCACTGAAAAAGAAAGGCGAGATATGTGAGTTATTTTTCTGCTCTGAAAATATTCCTGAAGAAATGTATCTTTAACCTTTTGTGGTAAACAAGTGGGTATGTTAATGGAATAGCTGATATTTATGACATCCATAATACAAATTTTATAAACAATTGAAATTTATATATTCTTATTTGAAAACTATTTGTTGTAGTAAATAAGGTTTATGTGTCATAAACCTTGGCTGTTTCCATTTTTTCTGTTGTTAAATTTTCACATCTTGGGATGCCTGGTGGCTCAGTCGATTAAGTGTCTGCCTTCGGCTCAGGTCATGATCCCAGTGTCCTGGGATCAAGTCCCACATGGGGCTCCTTGCTCAACGGAGAGCCTGCTTCTCTCTCTCTGCCTGCCACTTCCCCTGCTTGTGTGCTCGCTTTCTCTCTGACAAATAAATCTATAAAAAATTATTTTTCACATCCTGAGAAAAGAATTCAACCTGTGAAAATTTTACAGGGCTGATCTTACTATTCTTTAGAAACACATGGAAAACTAAAGTGATACTTCTTAACTGGAATATTTGACTAGGCTAAAGCGGTGATTTTTAACTGTCTGAGACATTTTTGGTTGTCACATTTAGTAGCAGAGTTGTGCTACTAGGATCTAATGGGCATACTGCTGTAGCATACTGCTACACCCTGCAATGAATAGGAATAGGACAGCTCCTCACAACAAAGAATTATCTAGCTTAAAATATTTGTTGAGAAACTCAGCTCTGAGGAGAATATTGAGATTGACTTTTTCATTTTTTTTTAGATTTTTTTTCTTTTTTAAAAAGATTTTATTTATTTATTTAACAGAGAGAGAGAGAGAGAGATCACAAGTAGGCAGAGACAGGGGGTGGGGGGGATCAGGCTCCCCACTGAGCAGAGAGTCCAATGTGGGGCTCAATCCCAGGACCCTGAGATTATGACCGGAGCTGAAGGCAGAGGCTTAACCCACTGAGCCCCCCAGGCGCCCCTGTCTTCTTCATTTTTAAGGGACCTTCTGGGTGCTGAACACAATGTAGTAAGAAGTGAAAAAGAACTTAGAGAATGTGTATGCCTCATGAAATTTACAGTTTAAGAAGGAAACATGTCTTAAGTGATTGAAAGGTATCATCTTGGTAAGAATGCAAAATGATGTCAGGAAGTAGTTTCAAAAGTCTAAATATTGTGTAGACAATTTGAAAAGGATTGTGTGCATTTATTCATACATACATAGACATTCACAGTGAAATTCATGATGAACAAAAAGTTGTAGAATAAAAAGGATGAGGAAATTTTATTTGAAAGTCTAGAAACAGGAAGTATACTATGGAAATTGCCTTTAAATTGGAGAAGCCAAAAAAAAAAGCTGTCTTTTTCTTTTTTCTGTTTTTATTCTTTTCTTTCTTTTTTTTTTTTTAATTTTATTTATTAATTTGACAGAGAGAAATCACAAGTAGATGGAGAGGCAGCCAGAGAGAGAGAGAGATAGGGAAGCAGGCTCCCCGCTGAGCAGAGTCGGTCCCAGGACCCTGAGATCATGACCTGAGCCGAAGGCAGTGGCTTAACCCACTGAGCCACCCAGGTGCCCCTCTTTTATTTTTTTGATTGATTTATTTTTTTAAGATTTTTTTTTTTTAAAGATTTTATTTATTTATTTGACAGAGAGAAATTACAAGTACACTGAGAGGCAGGCAGAGAGAGAGAGAGAAGGAAGCAGGCTCCCCGCTGAGCAGAGAGCCCGATGCGGGACTCGATCCCAGGACCCCGAGATCATGACCTGAGCCGAAGGCAACGGCTCAACCCACTGAGCCACCCAGGTGCCCCAAGATTTTGTTTTTTTATTTGACACAGAAAGAAGGAGCACAAGCAGGGGGAGCAGCAAAGGGAGAGGGAGAAGCAGGCTCTCCTTTGAGCAGGGAGCCCGATGTACACCTGGAACGCAGTGTGGGCCTGGATCCCAGGCCCATGGGATCATAACCTCAATCGAAATCAGATGCTTAACGACTAAGCCACCTAAGCACCCCTGTTTTTATTCTTTCAAAGATTTTTTTTTTTTAATGCCAAACAATTCCTGTGTGTGTGTTTAAGATTTTATTTATTTATTTGTCAGAGAGTGAGAGAGCACAAGGTGGGGGAGCAGCAAACAGAGGGAGAAGCAGGCTCCCTGCTGAGCTAGGAGCACTGACTAGGAGGGACTCAATCCCAGGACCCTGGCTGGGATCATGACCTGAGCCAAAGGCAGACAGTTACCCTACTGAGCCACCCAGGCGTCCCAATTCCCAATACAGTGATTTAAGTTGAATATCTTTTAAAAAACCTTGTTGTAGGAAAATGAGGCCCTGATTATTTACTAACTGTGGGACCTGTAGCAAAACATTTTAATTCTTTAAGCCTCATTTTCCTTATCTGTAAAATGAGGAAATAGCACTGTGTTTGGGACTAAATGATTTGAAAATCCTTTGTACTTATAATTGTTAAATTGTTAATACTGATAGTAATATGACAAACAAACCTGGCTGAGTTATGAAAATAGCTTGCTTTGTTTTATTTTCATGAATATGTTTCTTCTAGGCTTTATTTAAACTTAGGGTTTTCATATTCTGTAGTTTGACAGTTTGGTATAGCGCTAACACAACACATCTAAACACTTATTTTCCAAACTTCTTAAAAAAAACCCCATTTACATTTGAATTTAACTTAAAATACTTATATTTTATATAAGTATATATACTTATATCCCAGCAGGTTTGTAAGTCAGGTTTTCAAAGGCTCAGAAAAATATGTGGTGGCATGTTGCTTGCTTGTTCAGTTAGGAAGGGTTTTGTTCTCTAGAAACTGATACCTAAAATAAATTGTACAGCCCTTAGCCATTTGAGCTGTGTCCAGGATATAATTGTTTTAAGAGTAACATGTTTTTGAAAAGGTATGTTGAAATGCCTTATCTTTTGCAACTTGATTTAAGTAGTATTAAGCAATGTAGAATCTTGTCAGTTTGATTTTTCGAAATGTTTTACTATGGAATGTCAGCAGGAAAATCCTTCATTCCGAATTCTCACTTCCATTTGATGGGTAGAGTATACAAGAGGCTGGGATGTATTGACTCCAGGGAGTGGCTACAGTGACCAGGGATAGAAGCCAGGTGGAGTGCCCACAGAGTTCGTAGCTCTGCAAACCATGCTGAGCCCGTGCTGATGACTGTGCTGTCCTTCACCTCAGGCCTGACACTTTTCCGCCAGCTGCCAGATACTGTTGGGAGTAGAGCAGCTTAAGGAAAGAGGGATCTAATTCCATCTTTGATACTGCCTAGTTATGTGGCTTTTGGCAAGTCATTGACAAGTGACTCCTAGTTTCTTGTCTGTAAATGAGGTGGTTAGGCAAGGTCATCTCTTCTGGCTTTTAACCTTTGTGATTTGAACAAGGCCAGAGCAGAGTGATCTCCTTCATTAGTTGTCTTTGTGCCTCTTGCTCTTCTTACACAGTGGGAAATTATGATCACGGCATCTTTCCTCTTTGTTCTTCATTCAGAATGGTGAGGGAAGAGTCACAGTCGTGAAAGTGAAATGTTACAAATTCAAATCTAATATTTTACATTGTCCTAACTGGTAGCTGTAGAGTAGCTTGAGAATACGGGAAAAAGTAGGCCTCTTTGCTTCTTTTTAACCTTGACAAATAAAACATAGCCGTATCAAGATATTTCTAAACTTGTAGAGGAATTCTTTTTTTGCCCTTTCCTCCCAGCCAGCACCTGGTGTAGTGAAGGCCACATTTGTCAGTAGCTTGTTCTATATATAGCATGTAAAATAAATAACAAAGTTCAGTATTGTAATACATATTTAGGTTCAGTTATTATCAAGGCAATGCTTAAAAACTTAATTTGAAAATAACCTTGCCACCCTTTTAAAAGCATCATAGATTAAAAATTCCTCCCTTTTCCAGAAAAAAAAAAAAAACTGGAGGTTGGTAGTTTGATAACCATTTTGCTTGGAAGCTCTGCTACACTACTCGTTTATGAGATCCCTGAAATGTTCCTGAAAGGGAGAAAGTTGGTAATCTGGCAGCTTTCCACCTTTCTTTGCCAAGACTTCCTATTAGAACAGGGAAATGGAAAGAGTAAGAGTCAATTGTTTCCTCTCACGATGTCTCCCAAGACAAAGTCTCTAAACTATTAAAGGGAGTTCTGTGGGAGGTGCCTACATGGCTCTGTTGGAGGAGGGAGGGGCAGAGGAGAGTGACAAAAGTGTGACTCTTGATCTTGGGATTGTGTTTCAAGCCCCACATGAGGTATAGGGATTACTTAAATAAATCTTACAAGAAAAAGGAGCCTGTTAACTAAATTAGTTAATTTGGGTTGAATGGAAATGTTCAATTGAAATGAATTGCTACAATAGTTTCTTCAGTATTCTTTACTAAAACAATGGTTATTAAAATAATTTGATTTATGCTTTGAAAAACCGTTCAGTCATTTACATTAGTTCACTTTTTGAGAATGAGTATGTCTCAGTATTTTGATATACTTTCAAGTAATGAGTCTGTGATACATAAAGGAAACAAAATAAATATATAGCATTAAATTTTTTTTAATGTTTTATTTTTTTTTAAATGTTTTATTTATTTATTTGACAGACAGAGATCACAAGTAGAGGGAGAGGTAGGCAGAGAGAGAGAGAGAGGAAGCTGGCTCCCCACCGCAGAGAGCCTGATGCGGGGCTCGATCCCAGAACCCTGAGATCATGACCAGAGCCGAAGGCAGAGGCCTTAACCCACTGAGCCACCCAGGCGTCCCAGCATTATGAATTTTTTTTTATTGTTTTATAATATGCAAAACTAGTTTCATGGAGTAGGCATGGCATTTTTGTTTGTTGGGCTGTTTTGTTTTATTTTTAAACAGTTTTAAATTAATATCTGTTTTATGTTAACAACATTGACCAGGGAGTCAGGAGACCGAGGTTTTATTGCACTGCTACACAATAATTGTATGATTTTAGATAAACCACCTGATATTTTTAGGCTTTATTTTTCTCATATGTAAAGTGAGCAGGAATTAGGTTTAAAGATCTTTATGCTTCTGAATAGTTATAACTTATGAATTTATGTCTTTGTTTTTGGAAAAATGTAGATTTATGAAAAGTACTATGATGACCATCTCCTGCTTCTGTGTTTTCCACTGTGCCACTCTCCTTTCTTCTGATAATCCTCCTAACATAAACCTTGACTCTATCCTTTTTTACTGGTTTTGTCCTTGTTAGGTTTACTGATTTTAGTTTCCCTTTTGGTTTGGGATTTTTTTCACACTCTTAAAATGCAAAGACCAAAAGTGGATCCACCAACTACACAGGCCTCTCAATGTATGGCATTTTTTCTCCACAAAGAAGATAGAATTATTTTCAGAATTAAGATTCTCTACCCATTCTGCTCTGCTCTTTGGGAGACAGTGTGATATTCTGAGCAAAACACTGGGCATCAGAAAATTTGAGCCCTGGCTCTACCACTTACTAGGTTGACATAGTGTCCTTAGGCCAGTCATTTAGCCTTCCTGTGCCTCAGTTTCTTTTGCTTGATGTCTTCTATGTCCTGTCTCCTTCAATGGAAGATCAAGAAAGGTAGCTCAAAGAGTGTTTTCTGAAATAGAACGATTTTATGTTCTTTTCTTTTTAAAAAAGATTTTATTTATTTATTTGACAAACAGTGAGAGAGGGGACACACAAGCAGGGGGAGTGGGAGAGGGAGGAGGTTTCTTGCTGAGCAGAAAGCCTGATGTGGGGCTTGATCCCAGGACCCTGGGATCATGACCTGAGCCAAAGGCAGACACTTAACAACTGAGCCACCCAGGCGCGCTTCTCAATTTTAGTTCTTATTGTAGTTGTCCTACTCTAGTATAATATGCATTCTAAATCAATTATGTCAGTGTTTATTGAGCTTCTACTATGAGGAGAATCAGTAAGGAATTTATAATCAAGTTGGGGATTTAGGTAGTTAAGTACCATAAGAAAGATATAGCTAAACTTCTGTGAAAGTTCAGACAGATTATTTCTGCCTGGAAGTATTTAACATCAGTACTGTCTTTCTTCATTTATTTTGTAAGCTATTAGGTGCTTTAGAATCCATTCTTGAATTTAGGCTTGTTTCATATTATGCCAGTACCATTTCATTTGTATTCCTAAATGTACTAAGTTGGTTGTTTTCTTTAATTTAGCAACATTTCTTTTTTTTTTTTAAAGATTTTATTTATTTATTTGACAGATAGAGATCACAAGTAGTTAGAGAGGCAAGCAGAGAGAGAGAGGGAGGAGGAAGCAGGCTCCCTGCCGAGCAGAGAGCCCGATGCGGGACTCGATCCCAGGACCCTGAGATCATGACCTGAGCCGAAGGCAGCGGCTTAACCCACTGAGCCACCCAGGCGCCCCTGCAACATTTCTTTTTCTATTGTATTTTTTTGAGGTGACTCCAACTCTGCTTACCTTGGTGTCACTTGCTAATTTAATGGATTTACTATCATTTTCATCTTCTGGTTCATTAGTAAAGATTATTAGATAAATTTTGATCCAGGTACTTCTGAAAATACTCTTTATGATTAACTTTGGGGCACTTGGGTGGCTTGGTTGGTTGGGCGTCTGCCATCAACTCAGGTCATGATCCCATGGTCCTGGATTGGAGTCCTGTGTCTGGCTCCCTGCTCAGTGGGGAGTCTGCTTCTCCCTCTGCCCCTCCCCCTGCTTGTGAAGTGCTCTAGCTCTCTTTCCTCTAGCAAGAATAAATAAATAAATAAATATTTAAGATTAACTATGGAACTCTATGTGTGACTCCCTAACTATGTATGCTCATCAAAATAATTTTAGTTTATTACTGAGAATCATAATGTGAGAATGAGAAACCTCTTCTGAAACGCAGACTGTACTTACTGCTTACTCTCACTCTTTAGGCCTGTCAGTTCATCATAAAGGGGAAACACTTCATAGAACTTCCTTCCTTGTCTATCACCATTGTCTCCATGGAACTTTTCCATGGGATTAGAGACACCTGATTGTGGAACTGGCTTTAGTGCCCTTCTTGCTGTCAGTGTTAAGTTTATCTAGTTTATCCATCTCCAATTCATTCTTTTTCTTGTTTGTTTTTTAAAGTTTTTTTTCTTAAAGATTTTATTTATTTCTTTGACAGAGAGAGAGATAGCAAGCAGGCAGAGCAGCAGGCAGAGAGGGGGGGAAGCAAGCTCCCCGCTGAGCAGAGAGCCCGATGCTGGGCTCAATCCCAGGACCCTGAGATCATGACCTGAGCTGAAGGCAGAGGCTCAACCCACTGAGCCACCCAGGCGCCCCTGTTTTTTAAAGTTTTGACTCGAATATTTACCCTTTCTCCAGATTTTCAGGAACTTTGGTCTCTGTTCTTAGCCCTGTGATCTGGCTATAGCAATAAAGTTATTTGTTTATATATGGAATTATTATGCTATCTTGAAGTAGAACAGGAAATTAAATATTAACTTTTCCTTACTATCCAGTTAAATATAAAATGGTTGATATTTAGGAGGGGGTCTGCTTTAATCTTAGTCTTATAAATTATTTTTTATATAAACAGAATTTCTGACATTCCGAGGTTAGGCAGTTCAACTCCTGCATATATATCTGCAGAAAAGCAGGCAGTTGAGTGGAAGAATACATGTTAGCACAGTGCATAACCTAGATAAAGCACTCAGCTGCTGGTTGAATGAATGCACTTTCACCCTGGTGTTAATCTGCAATTTGCTACTGTTCCTCCCCTTTTCTTTGTACTGAGGCTAGTGGCTCCTCCTTCAGTGCAAATAACTTATAGAATGTGTCATTCTTATTTCGTTGTTATATTTACTGTTTGTTAGATAGCATTCACATTTTTCAGAGAGGGAATATGCATTTGTTTGCTAAACCATAAGCAGAAATAAGATTTTTTTAAATGCTTCTCTAAGTAAGTTGACTATTAGATATAAGAGGAATGTATATAAAATATATTGAGCTCCTATTGATGTTAGAAGTTACCTGTGCTTTGTTTTCCATTTTTATTATAATTTATATAATTTAAAATAAAAATCATATTTAATTACTATAAAAACTTAAAAAACCTAAAAAAAATTAATTAAAAAAATCCTTAATCCTGTTAACAATAATCTCTTTGTCTGACTTTCTAAGAATACTTGTTTAACTCTGTTAGCCATTGGTAGTTTTCAGTATTTCACTTTTAAATACCACCTATTCATTGAAGAATCAAAGTGCCACTGTGCTAGAAACAGCCTACTTTTTATAAGCACATTCATATTTTTACATATATTATGTTAGTGTCTTAATAATTATTTTAAAAATTACTTCATATCTAATGCAGATTTTTCATGAGAACTCTTGGTGACTCTTGACCCATGAGTGGGGAATCACTGGGTTGATGAATCCAGATTCATGAGCAAGTTCACAAGTCTCTATATGGGTCTTAGATCTTGTTAAACTAGTTTGGATTGCTTCCAATATGTACTAACATTTGTGCAGTTTACTTCTTTTGTCTTGAATAGAGTTCCTAGTTGTAATTATTTATAATTCATTTTCTGAAGGAATTAAATCCAGGAATATTTTTATTTTTTATGTAATTTTTGCACATAATACTTCCTTTTTTTACCCCCATGAATACCAAGTTTAATCGAAATTCCCTTGTCTAGAGAGGAAGATATGAGCTGAGAGAATAGGATCAAAGTAACAGTACTGGTCATACACATAATACTTCTTTTTTTTTTTTTTTTTTTTTTAAAGATTTTATTTATTCATCAGAGAGAGAGAGGGAGAGAGAGTGAGCACAGGCAGACAGAATGGCAGGCAGAGGCAGAGGGAGAAGCAGGCTCCCTGCTGAGCAAGGAGCCCGATGTGGGACTCGATCCCAGGACGCTGGGATCATGACCTGAGCCGAAGGCAGCTGCTTAACCAACTGAGCCACCCAGGCGTCCCTACACATAATACTTCTTAAGGACCTTTTTTCCCCCCAGTTCCAGAACACATGTCTGTTTTCTACAACAGCTTTACCCCTGCATTTGGTCTGTGATACCATCTTGTCAATTCTACCTATAACTTCTTACTCTGACTTTGCCTTTTTGACCCTGAAGTTACTATTTCAGGTTTTAATTTCTACTTAGTATATTTTTCTTTTTCTTTCTTTCTCTTCCTTCCTTCCTTTCTCTCACTTGAGATAGAGCACGTATAAGCAGGGAGAAGGGCAGAGGGAGAGGGAGAGAGAATCTTTTTTTTTTTTTTAATTAAATTTAATTTTTTTTCAGTGTTCTAAAATTCATTGTTTATGCACCACACCCAGTGCTCCATGCAATATGTGCCCTCCGTAATACCCACCACTTGGCTCCCCCAACCTCCCACCCCCCCACCCCTTCAAAACCCTCAGATTGTTTTTTAGAGTCCATAGTCTCTCATGGTTCATCTCC
The DNA here is from genome assembly GCF_011764305.1 of Mustela putorius furo. Classification (NCBI taxonomy): domain Eukaryota; kingdom Metazoa; phylum Chordata; class Mammalia; order Carnivora; family Mustelidae; genus Mustela; species Mustela putorius. The sequence continues at coordinate 5,976,791 of NW_025422045.1, read as the reverse complement.
CCTTCCAATTTCCTTCAACTCCTTTCGCTACTCCATCTACCCATGTCCTCCGTGTTATTTGTTATGCTCCCCAAATAAGTGAAACCGTATGATAATTGACTCTCTCTGCTTGACCTACTTCACTCAGCATAATCTCTTCCAGTCCCATCCATGTTGATACAAAAGTTGGGTATTCATTCTTTCTGATGGATGCATAATACTCCATAGTGTATATGGACCACATCTTCCTTATCCATTTGTCCATTGAAGGGCATTTTGGTTCTTTCCACAGTTTGGTGACTGTGGCCATTGTTGCTGTAAACATTGGGGTACAGATTGCCCTTTTTTTTTTTTTTTAAGATTTTATTTATTAATTTGACAGACAGAGATCACAAGTAGGCAGAGAAGCAGGCAGAGAGAGAGGGAGAAGCAGGTTCCCTGCTGAACAGAGAGCCCGATGCGGGGCTTGATCCCAGGACCCTGGGATCATGACCTGAGCTGAAGGCAGAGGCTTTAACCCACTGAGCCACCCAGGCGCCCCCAGATGGCCCTTCTTTTCACTACATCTGTATCTTTGGGGCAAATACCCAGTAGTGCAATTGCAGGGTCAGGGTAACTCTATTTTTTTCTTAAGGAATATCCACACTGTTTTCCAAACTGGCTGCACCAACTTGCATTCCTACCAACATTGTAAGAGGGTTTGAGGGGGAGAGAATCTTAAGCAGACTCCTGGGCAACAGGGTGATGCAGGGCAACACAGGCTTGATCTCAGGACCCTGTGATGATGATATGAGCAAAAATCAAGAGTCAAATACTTAACAGACTGAGCCACCCAGACCCCCCCTTTTCTTTAGTGTATTGTAGAAACTGCTTGACTGCCTATATTATTTCCATTTCTTCCTATTACAATGTATTTTCTTCCCTATTGTGAGGCTTCTCTCATTTTTTTGCAGCTTTCAGCAGTTTATTTTAGATAACAAATGAACTTTATTATATGGAAATAACCACTCTGATCATAAGATGTCTAGTCTTACAGTTGTTTTCTTTGTATGTGTGCATATATACTCTTTATATCAGATTGGATCAATCTGGGCTTGCCCCCTTTTTAAAAAGTTAATATTCTCCCATATCTGTCTAATTTTTTGCTCTATATTATAGATGTATTATGATTTATGCCTTCTTCTTGGAAATTCAGTTCTTTAGGTTCCCTCTCCCTCCACTCTCCCTCCTTCCTATTCATCCATTGTTTCTGCCCTTTTAACCAGTACTGCAATATCCTTGTAGCTAAATTGTTTGGACAGATCCATGGTTATTTCTTAGAGGAGCAGAGTAATGGTTCTAAAATACAGCTCTGATTTTGTCATCCTTTTATACATTTTTCATCTCTGTGTTGTGACCAATCTGAACTTTTCATCCTAAAAATTCTTTGTTAGTCTGGCTTCTGCCAACCTCTCTGACTTTATCTCCTATTTTTTTTTTTTCTCACACCCTCTAGCTACACTAAACCACATGTGGTTTCTAAAATGTGTCTTACTCATGCATGTGTATTTGCTCTCTTTTCTTATCCACCTGGTAAATATTTCATTGGCCTTCTAGCCAAGACTTTGGTGGGAAGTTCTTGATCTCCTTAGGCAGTTAGGTTTCTCCTTCTTTGCATCTCTGCACTCTTCTATTGGAATGCCACTAGAATATTTCTAAAATTTTAGAAATTTGGTCTCCTTTGCTAGGCTGTGAGCTCCGTAATAGCAGGGATGTTGTTCTTCTCATCTCTCTCTTTTCAGCACCTAACTCATAGGAAGAGTTTTTTGTTTGAAAAAAATCTGAGATCTGGGAAAAGTACATCTTTAACAATAGCATAAAAGAATTAAATATTCTTTTTAGTTCACTCCAAAGGACTGTGATGGAAAAATTACTTGTTCAAAAAATACTTGTGGGTAGCATAGAAAGCATTGTATTTTTTTAAAGAAATTTTTATTTATTTATATATTAGAGAGAGAGTGAGAGAGAGTACAGGAGAGGGGAGGGTCAGAAGGAGAAGCATACTCCCTGCTGAGCAGAGAGCCTGATGTAGGACTCGATCCCAGGACTTCAGGATCATGACCTGAGCCAAAGGTAGTCATTAACCAACTGAGCCATCTAGGTGCCCAAAAGTATAGTATTTTTATTTTTTTTTTTTTTTTTTTTTTTTTTTAAGATTTTATTTATTTATTTGACAGAGAGAAATCACAAGTAGTCGGAGAGGCAGGCAGAGAGAGAGAGACGGAAGCAGGCTCCCTGCTGAGCAGAGAGCCCGATGCGGGACTCGATCCCAGGACCCTGAGATCATGACCTGAGCCGAAGGCAGCGGCTTAACCCACTGAGCCACCCAGGCGCCCGCAAAAGTATAGTATTTTTAAAAATATAAATGTGTCATGAGTGATTAAGAAAATATATAACTGAATAACTCATGCTTACATTTAATAGTGAAGAATAGTTTTATTAACCTTTAGAGAATTTAAGTGAAATGGAAACCTTTTTCTTTTGGTTCGGTTTTTATGTAAGTAAGAATATTTAAGTATATTATATCAACAAATGTAAGTACAGCCTTTAAAACTGGAGTCATGTAATCTTACCATAATGGCTTTAGATTTAAGAAGAATTGGATGAGTTAACATTAGAACAGTGGGGGCATCTGGCTGGCTCATTTGGTAGAGTAGTGACTCTTGATCTTGGGGTCATGAGTTCGAGCCCCATATTGGGGTATAGAGTTTACTTTAAAAAAAAAAAGGTAACTTTAGAACCATAAACAATAATCATTGGGAAGATGCCATGTTTGGAGTTTCAAAAGACTAACATTATATTCCTGTAAAAAATGTTCATTGATAGCATAATTAAGGAGAGAATCCTGTGTTACAATATGATTGATCTGTTCTAATAGTCATCTATTTATGTCCTTTTTATCTTTCTTTTTTTTGTTTTGTTTTGAGGTTTTTTGCTTAGTCATTCAAAATGATAGGTATTTTCTTTGGTTCTGGAGTTCTTTAGTCTGAGAGTCTCCACATTCTTTCTCATTGTCTACTTGAATGTTAGCCAGTTTAAGTATTTTGTAATTTCTTTTGTCCTGGGCTAACCTACATATATATACTACCATTTGCATATATAGCAACACTTTGTGTTAGTGGCTGCTTAAGTTCTTGAAGTTTGCTTTTCTTACCTATTGTCTTCTTAACTCTTAGCATAGTGTCATAGTGTTTCATACTGCATTATGACAGGCTATACTAATTGATATTTTAACTTCATATTTTTCCTCCCCCGCCCTTTTTTTTTTAAAGGTAATGTGGCTTTAGATAACCTACAGATAAAAGAAAATGCTCTGGTAAGTTTTCAAACTATGTTGATCACTCAGTTAATTTGGTAAACTTTCAGAAATTCTTGGTTACTTGGTATCTGGTACCAGGTACCAGATAAAGTGATTGAGTCACTCAGAGAAGGATTACTTTTTGAACTGTTTCCTTTAGGAGAATCTGAGATTAAAATTAGATTTTTTTTTTCCTGTTGATCAAAATGCTCTCTCTTAGAAAGTGAAATGTTTTTCCTTGACTTAATTTGACTGAATAGATTTGTAGTAGACATTTGTCTCACTTTAATTTTCTCCAGAATTATCTTTACATATTTGGTAAATAAAAACTTGACTTTAACAATTTTTCAAATGAATAATTGCATTTTTGGAAATACATTGACAGTCCAGCCTTATAATATTACGGTAATATTAATAGATCAAGTAGATTTTTTGGATTCTAGTGCTCTATCCCCTATTCCTCCTCCCGGTCTATTAGGCCTTAGCCTATCAGACTTAATTTGATTTTACAAAGTCTTAAGAATGAGGTTTTTTTTTTCTTTTTTTAAGATTTTGTTTATCTGTTTTAGAGAGAGAGAAAAAAAGAGTGAGAGCACACAGACGTGAGGAGTGGGAGGGCCAGAGAGAGAGGGAGAAAGTGAATCCCAAGAAGACTCTGTGCTGAGCATGGAGCCTGATGCAGAGCTTAGTCGCACAACCCTGAGACCATGACCTGAGCCAAAAATCAAGAGTCAGAAAGTTAACCCACTGAGCCACCCAGATGCCTCAAAATGAGTTTATTCTTTAATTAACAGGTCAGATATCTAACAGCTACAGTATGTTTTGTAATCCTAGTGTTGACTTCTGGTTGGATTTCTACATGATGAACTGTGTAATTAAGGAGAGTCTTATACCCAAAGTGCTCAAATGACTGGTCTCAGGGAAGCCAGTTTTGGATATTAAAGATCTTAAGAGTAGAACTTTGTCACGTGGATTAACAATTTATTTTGTTCTGCTGGAAACAACTTGGCAGGCATGCTGGAAAGGGCATGGACCTTGGAGTGTGGCAGACCTGGGTTTCAGGGCTGGTTCTGCCATTTTACCAACTATGTGACTTTTGGCAAGTTTCTAAGTTTCTGTGAGCATTAGTTTAATCATCTTTAAATTGGAGTTAATAGTACAAAGTAATATAGTATGTCTTTGCTTTTGTGGCCTAAGATTAAAAGTAGTGGGCACTCAAAATATTTAAATTTTTTTCCCTTCCTTTATTTATATAGGGTGCTACAACTTTTTAAATTTTACCCCAAAATTTAGAACGTAAGACTCTTTTGCTGGAGATTGGAGTAAAGGTTATTTTTTTCCCTTTTTAGGAAAATATTTTAGAATGAAAGAAGTATAAATAGAATTGCAGTGAGGGCAACTGGGTGGCTCATTCTTTAACTATCAGCCTTCAGCTCAGGTCGGGATCTTCAGGTCTTGGGATTGAGCCCCGCCTTGGGCTCCCTGCATGGTGGGAGGCCTGCTTCTCCCTCTCCCACTCCTCCTGCTTGTGTTCCTTCTCTCGCTGTGGCTCTCTGTCAAATAAATAAATAAAATCTTAAAAAAAAATAAAGAATTGTGGTGAGAGGATATATAAGAGGATATTTAAGAGACAAATTGAACTCTGTTAGTGTAGTTTGAATTTGGGTTATAGTTAAATATAGTAAATTATTTAGTAATTAATAATCTCCATTAATTCAAACTAGCCTCCTTTCCCCAATTAAGTTGGATTAGGTTTTTTTTTTTTTTTTTAAGATTTTATTTGTTTATTTGACAGAAATCACAAGTAGATGGAGAGGCAGGCAGAGAGAGAGAGAGAGGGAAGCAGGCTCTCTGCTGAGCAGAGAGCCCGATGCGGGACTCGATCCCAGGACTCTGAGATCATGACCTGAGACGAAGGCAGCGGCTTAACCCACTGAGCCACCAGGCGCCCCAAGTTGGATTAGGTTTTACTTTGACTATGGGTTCTTTACATTTATTTATTTTTTAAGATTTTATTTATTTATTTAACAGACAGAGATCACAAGTAGGCAGAGAGGCAGGCAGAGCAGAGAGAGAGGGGGAAGCAGGCTCTCTGAAACAGGCTTCCTGTTGAGCAGAGAGCCTGATTCGAGGCTTGGTCCCAGGACTCTGGGATCATGACCTGAGCTGAAGGCAGAGGCTTTAACCCACGGAGCCACCCAGGCGCCCCTTTACATTTATTTTTTGTGAAAAATCATTTCATGAGGATCGAAGCGCACATGAGCCCAAACTTTTAGAAGTGTATAGTTCAGAGTTTGTATCCTGCATAACATAAAGTATAATATGAATGCCCTTGAATACATTTCCCACCTCTCCAACTTGCCACTGCCACCTTGGGTATAGAGCTGCTCTCTTAACCACCAGAGAGGAATTTTGTTTTTTGATCTACAAAATGATCAGTATTATGTTTCATTCCTGTTTGCCTTGAATGCTTGCGTAATCAGATGATTGGGTAAACTGATTATTTTAGTTAACTGATTGTTACCTAAAGTGCTATATTTCAGTCACCAGGTTGATAGTATGTACTAAGGTAACAAATTGGTTAGATTGGTTTAATTTTCAGTAATTCTGATTGGTTTAATTTTTAATCATTCTTAAGACTCAAGTGATCATTGTGAATATTGGTATTGCTTAATACTCTGTGAATAAAAAAGTTATTTGTACTTTCTGGTGGTTTGGAATCTGGATAAATGAAAGTTTATTTTTATTAATTATTAGTACCTGTCAATAACTTAATATAAAGTAAATGCTAATTTGGTAAATAGTAAGTGGATAATCTCCCTTTCCTTTAAGATTCTTTTGCTTATTTGCCATACATTTTATTTGAGTGAAAATAATTGTTCAGTTATTGTTTTCATTTAATTTTTGTGAAAGGACTCTTTCTTTTCCTATTTTAGTGTTTCAGGTAAACGGTGCCCATCATTATTTTAGGTTCATGGCATTTCCATCCATCTTGGTTTGGTTTATTAAAACAAGTATTTAGTTTATCCAATTACTTTCTTTAGCTACAAACTCTTTTCCTATTGTTCCTATTTATAGTTTTGTTTCTCTTGTGGTTCTTTCCTCAAAGTCCAATTTGAGTCAGTAGAAATTCTTTTTTTATTTCAGGATGTCCTGAATTACTCAGATACAGAAAATTTATTTCGTGTTTTTTCTGTGAGATGATTGTGTATTGATTGATTGTGTATTTAAATGATGATGTAAAGGTAATTTTGGGGGTGCTTAATAATTTAAGATGTTTTTAAAATTTTTTTCTTTCTTTTGAAGAGTGAGTTGGATGTTCCTTTTAAAGTCAAAGCTGGCCAAATTGGTAAGTAATCTTCACTTGAGTGATTCTTAATCCTTTTAGTTTTTTATTTTTCTGGTGTTATTTGATCTAAAACAAAAATGTGAGAGGTTTTGACTTATGTTGTTTAGATTTTTTGGAGCTCTGGGCCTAATATACGTTGTATGTAATACTTAAATACTTCAGAATTTCTGCCAAAAGGGTAGAAAATGACTCTTCAAATGGAAGGACTTTTAAACTGCAATGATACTTTTTAGGTTTTGGTTCTACTACACAAAATATATCTTGATTTTCAAAATTGATATCTAAGTTCTATATGCTTTTTCATTAAAAGTGGAAGTAATATAATTTGCCAAGTACTAGTAAATAAAATTTAAGTGTAGCTTATTTCCCTCATGTTTTGTTCAGTCATTTCACTTGATATACTATGCAGCAACGTGGTATAGAGGATATGTCTTGGTAAGTAGAAAGTGTTTGCAGCTAAACTCTTACACAAAGGTCATCCATAGCTAGCTTTCCTCTCTGTTGAAGAAATTTTTTAATAGAACACTAACCCATGAAGTCCTCTCAACTGTTCCATATTACCTGATTTTTACTTTTTATAAAAATGTAGTTTACAGCCCTAGATAACTTGCTGTTACTTTAGAATTTTCACTTATGCCACCATCATTCCTTCTACTTCCATCATCCTGCTACTTCACCAGATGGCTTTCCTTCCTCATTTGTTTTGTATTCAGGGGAGGCTTTGTCTTTCACTGTTCTAGCATCTCAGCGACTACTTGAATACTTCTGTTTGAGTTTACTTTGTATCACCTTATACATGTTCGTTTTAATATAAAGTAATGTTTTTATGTTTCTGTCTCTTGAAACAGGTGACACTCCCTTAGATTGAGAGCATCCCTAGGGCAGGCATTATTTTTTTTGCTTGTCTGTTATACTGAGCCATGTGCTGGGTGAAGTGGTGATATTTAGCTGTGGTGATATCTAGAAGTACTGTGGTCCTGCATGCTTAACTGAAATCCTAGAGTAAAGTTAATGCCATTCATTTATCCTTTTTTCCTTAGAGATATTTATGCACACAGTGTTATGTGTGAGACTACGTAGGTAGCTGTGGGAGAGGCAAGGATAAATATATGTTTGTCTTCAAAGAAGTTAGATCCAATTTTAGGACATAGTATTAAAATTGCATTTCTGGGGTACTGGGTGAGTTATATGTGACTAAAGAACTTTTACATTATTCATTATGTTATTAGAACTAGGTTTACATTTTAGAAGAGGTTTGCTGAAGTTTCAGAATTTGTTAAAGCATAAAAATTTAATGACTCCCTTCAGGGTTACTCACTGACCCTTTACGTATAAGGATAAAAGCATATTTTTAAAAATATTTGTCCCTTTTTTGGTTTAGGGAGCATTTCTATTAGTTATTAAATTTTTCTGAGGTTAAAATATTACACCTAATCTGTAAAGTCAGTGTGGTGAAGTAAGCTCAAGAATGTTCTGGTTTTCTAAGAGCTAGACATATTTGTGAGTGATCCTTGGTTATCCTTTTACTTAAAGATTTAAAAATTTCCTATACTGTAAATGGAAGGCAGTGATATAACTAACTTAATTCCAGTGGAAGTCAGGATAATAAAGGATGGAAGTCAGGATAATAAAGGATGGGAGGATAATGAATGAGGACAAATAGAGAGAAGAAAAGGTATAGGGAACAGATATCCCTTTTTTGGTGTGCTATAGTTAAAGGGGCATTTCTGACTTTTTCAGTCTCATGCTCACCATAAAGGTAATCAAATTGACTTTTTTTTTTTTAAGATTTTATTTATTTGACAGAGAGAGATCACAAGTAGGCAGAGAGGCAGGCAGAGAGAGAGGAAGGGAAGCAGGCTCCCCACTGAGCAGAGAGCCCGATGCGGGGCTCGATTCCAGGACCCTGAGATCATGACCTGAGCCGAAGGCAGTGGCTTAACCCACTGAGCCACAAATCAACTTTTTTAAAAAAGACTTTATTATGTTGGAGACAAGAGGATGTGCATGTGAGCAGGGGGAGGGGTGGAAGAAGGTGGGGGAGAGAGAATCTTGAGCAGACTCCATGCCCACCACCTTGCCCATCGCAGAGCTTCATCTCAAGACCCTGAGATCATAACCTGAGCGGAAATAAGAATCAGATGCCCAACTGACTGAGCCACCCAGCTGTCCCTCAAATCAAATTTTTCAGAGTTTATGAGTTAGCTACATATGTAACAGTATCTGTTATAAATACAGGTGGTTCTTACTCTAAAGTCATTTGACTTAGAAATGGCCCAGATATACACTGGCATTGCCTCTAGACTCCACCAACATGGTAACTATTTAGGAAACTCAACAGGTTTATAGACAGAAGGAAAAATAAATTAAAAAAAAAAGATTTTATTTATTTGACAGAGAGAGACATGAGAGAGGGAACACAGCAGAGGGAGTGGGAGAGGGAGAAGCTTGATGATGATGCTGGGCTTGATCCCTGCACCCTGGGATCATGACCCCAGCTGAAGACAGATGCTTAGTGACTGAGCCACTCAGGCGCCCCAGAAAAAGTAAAATTAAATGGAGAAATAATTTGAACCGTGGGAATAGATTCCCAGCTAAAACTGTTTACCAACATAAGGCATGCAGGTGAATCAAAGTAAGCTCCCTTACATGTGTTATTTTATTGCCTCTTCTGCTTATTATGCTGTTAGACTGTTCTTTGAACTTCAGAAATTTTTATTTAAAGGTGCCAGTGATTCTGGTGGTATGAGTAGTTGGGTTACTCTGGCATCCACACTGATGACTTAGGTAGATTTATGTAATTTATTTAACTTCTCTGGGAGTGAGTTTTCTGTTTTCAAAATTGAAATAATAGCTGCCTCATTCTTCTTGTATGTTGGACATATCAAATGAGATGATACCAGAAAGTTTAAAAAGTGTAAGCACAGTATGAATAGTTACTTCAAATAGTAATAATATTGGAAGAGATCTTTGCAAACTTCAGTGTTGGAGTTTTTTCATTTTTTCCTGAGTGATATACATACTGTGTGTGTGATGGGCTTTGTTATACTTTTTCTCTAAATGCAAAGTGGGAAATGTGTATCTTCTGGAGTAGCCCAAAAAGGAATTTAAGGTTGAAATTTTGTTTCTTTAGATAAATTAACTTTGAAGATTCCTTGGAAGAACCTTTATGGAGAAGCAGTTATTGCGACCCTAGAGGGACTCTACCTGCTTGTTGTCCCTGGAGCAAGTATGTTGTTTTAGGTTATAACCAACCAGCAATAGCATAGTGAAATTAAATGGTTAAGTATTTTATTAAATGGTTAAGTATTTTATTATGTTTAATAAAATAGAAGGTACTTTAAACTAATTATATACATATATGCACATATATATTTTATATTTTACATTTATACATTTTACATATATATGCATATATATTGCCAGAATTGTGCATAAAATATTTTTATGTTATTGTTGGGAAGAATAATTCCAACTGTTTGTTAAATTTATTATCTTCTCTGCAAATAATTATTTTGCAACTAAGCCTTCATTTTCAGTTTGAGATGCATTAAAAATTTGCTTTTGGAGAAGGAAGTGAAATAAGTTTTTAAAAAGTACTGATGTGTTAATCTACAGATTTAAAGAATGGACTTTTTTTTCTTTATTTTGTTGCTTCTCATTTTGAGAGAATGCTCATTCAAAAATGTGTGTGAAATAGGTAATTTTTTTCTATCATAAATGAAAGTATTTTAATTTTTAATGACTATATAAAGCAATAGTGTTTATTTAGGTAATATATTTTGTTCAACTGTTTGTTCAGTTATAAGAACAAGGTAATGTTAAGAAAAGTTTGGATATTTTAGGGAAAAATTACTTGTTTTCCCAACCATAAAGCAAACACAATTTTTATTTTTATATTTTGCTTTCCATGCTTTACTATATACATATTTGATTTGATGTAGTATTTATCACATTATGTATACAACATGGATCTGTTTTTTTACTTAACGTACATATTTTTGGTATATGATGGGGTAATTTTGAAAGGCTGTATGGTATTTTATTGTGCGGTGCCTACTGTTTTGGGCTCCTCCATTGAACATTATAAACACCTCATTCTTATAGGTATCTTTTTGTTCTTTTTTATTATTTCCTTAGGATACATGATCAGAAATGAGATTTCTGGATAAAAAGGATATATATTTTCTGATTGTTGGTAGTCTTAAATTCGGAAAGTCTTTTTATTAATCTGTATTTATAACCAGCTAGTACTGGATGTTACATGTTTTTTTATAATTACCCAAAATTTTACTCCTCAGACAAAAATAACTGGAAATTATGTTATATTTTCTGCCTTCCTTCTTTTTCTCCCTTTTACGTTTCTACTCATTCTTTCCCCCTTTACCCTTTTTCCTTTCTTCCTCTCTCCCTTTAATTTCTTTCTGTTTCTCCTTTCTGTTTTGATTAAAGCTTTGTAAATAAATAGGAATCATTTATTTATGTTTAAGCTTTTTGTAAAACTAATTTAAAGAATGCAGCTCTTTTGAATTACCAAAAAATGGCTTACAAGACTTGTAAATACACACATAATCATAATGAGTTTGAACTTTTCCTCTTTATTTAATAATTGTATTTCCTAGTATGTGAACTTACCATATATTTTTAGGTATTAAATATGATGCTGAAAAAGAAGAAAAATCCTTGCAAGATATTAAACAGAAAGAGCTATCCCGAATTGAAGAAGCCCTTCAAAAAGCAGCGGAGAAAGGTACAATATGTTTGTTTCACACATGATCTTAGCCAAAAGACTGAGAAGCGATACAATATGTTTGTTTTAGATAAGCTTACATATATTTAGGTTTTAGATATATTTAATGCACTGTAGAGAGGATGCTTTATTAAGCCTCCATAAGTTGTAGTTCCAAAGAAAGAATATTCTTTCAAAATCATATCTCAAAATTTTGACTGTAAGTATGTTAATGACTTGCACTTAGGAATCATTGCCATGTGATTGTTTGATCTCACTGCCAGTTTTATTTTCCCACCTTCCTCAACCAGTCGTTTTTATTGTGCTGTGTTTTAGAGACTTTTCTGTGAGATCTTGCAGATGTGTTTGTTTCTGCCAAATGTTAATAGGTTCCTCCTCTACATTTTTAGGTATATCCATGGGAGATAATGAGGCTCAGCATATCGATATAGTGAAATAAATGTTTAGAGGAAATGGTGCTGTAATTCTATTTCTAGCTATATCTCTATATATTGTATAAGATATTTTTAAAAACTGGTTCTTCAGATTTCAACATTTTAACATCTTACCTTAAGGTTTAGTATTTTTATTTTTATCTAAAAATAAATCTGAGGACGATTTGGATTTGGTTTATGGAGCAAGAATAAGGATAAGATGAAAAAGCAGTCTAGAGAGTGATAAGTTGAAAGACTTTTCCAAACCTCCAGTATTTCTCTTTCAATCAGATCACACCCCAGTTCCTGATTGTATTCAGCATCGTTATCAGCTATACTAAGAAATGATACTCAGATATACTAAGATTTTGTTTCCTGGCTTAAGCTGCTGACATTTAATTGAATCAATAAGAAATCTCTCTTAAAAATATTTGCTCATTTAAATTCTTTATCAATTCTTCTGCTTCTTTTTGCCTCAAATGCTTTTTCATATACAGAATTATTGATTCTTTTATAAAATATTACTAAAATACTTAAAATACAGAGGAGGCTGTCTTAATGAAAGAAATTTTGAAAAAATTAAAAATGTTTTTCTTTTCTCTTTTTAATACTTGAGCATATTTTGTCTTCTGAAGCTTAAGAATTTATATTTTTATGAAAACAGTATTCTTTTTTCTATTACTTTTATGTGATAAATAAAGCAAGATGAAAATTGATTTGTCTCATGACAATTCAGTGTGATTATTTACTTTTATTCACTCTTGGTTAATTAGTATATGTGGAAATAGTACTGTAAAATGAAGAGAAAGACTTGGAGAGCACTAGAATTTCACTTCTTTCTTGATACAGGTCAGATTAAGTTTATTTTTTAACACACTATATTTAATGATACATATTCATTAGTAGGCATATTGACATATATTTAGATAAATTGGTATATATAATAAAATGTATCATAATATATATATTATATAGCATTATTATACACATATAATTTATTATGTATATACAAAATTAAGCTATATTTTCCCTTTTCAGAAGCAAACCTCCAATTCCTCTTTCTTTTTTATTTTTGGATAGAAATAACTGTGATTGTTTAAAAAATTTTTTTGTGTTTCCAGTGAACTGCAAGAAAAAGCATGTATAGTCTCTCCTGTTCTAGTAGTGGACAGCTTAATTGGCAAATGATAATGTACTGTATGTTCTGTATTGAGTACCTATGAAATTTTGACTCCTGGGTCTTTAATGCTTAGGAAATTCATATGTTTAGCCGTGGCAGAGAGGCTATTAAGGATGACTTGATATATAGGGTCTGAATGTCTGTGGCACCATGTGTAAGTAGGTCTATTAGGCTTATATAGTATATAATAATAGCTTCTTGGATGATAAAATTTAGGTTTTGGTGGGATACAACTTAAATTCAGAAAGTATACTCAGTTTTAACATTACTCTCTTAGATTTTTTCAGAAAAATGTTTTGAGTATTAAAGAGAATTCTGGGTGCCTGGCTGGCTAAATTGGTAGAACATGTGACTCTTGATCTTGGGGTTATGGATTCAAGCCCCAGGTTGTGTGTAGAGATTACTTGAAAACAGTATTTAAAAAAAGTTAAAGAGATGAATTGGGGAATATGGGATAATTGGGATATATGTTGCTATTGGGTTTTTTAATTGCAATACATTTAATTATCTTGACTGAGTATAATTATTTTTCTAGTTTCTGTGAGTATCAGTCACATTTTCATGTATTATTATTCATGCGAATAATAAAAGACACCCTGGTCTTTAGATTCTTTGCATTCCACCATTATTAATAATTATTACTTAATACCATACTTTATTTTGAGGCTTATTATTTTTCTACTTATTTCTTGGTTTTAAAAGCACAAAGTTACCATCGCACATGTATAGAGACTCAGAGAGGTAAGGAAAGTGATTCAACCCCAAGCAGCAGATGATAAAATTGGAAACAAAGTCCTCATGCTAATCTGCTTTAAAAAAGCATTTTTACTTGATATGTTTCATTTGGTAAAATACAGTACTGCCCACAATCGTGGGAAAAAATAAAACTGAGATATAAATGAGTTCATTTTTAAACATTTGGCCCAACAGTAAAAAATAAACTTCTTGATGTTTCTCTCCTTTTATCTTACTGTAGTGAGTTTATTTTCCTGGAAGGGCTATTATAAAGTAAAGGGAGAGATGAAATTCCTAGTGAGGCCAAAGTTTCCCAAATCCTGTATATTCTGTATTTACAATAGTTAATTTTATCTAAATGATATATACATACACTTTAAAATCAAATAGTTTTGCCAAAAAGACTTCTGATGGAGAATGTCAGTCTCCTATTCCACTATTCTTTACCCACTCTTCTTTACCCTTTAGACCCATTCCTTAAAGGGAGCCATGATTTTAGATATACTAATGTTTGTCATTATCTAATCTATTAATGTAAGGTATTATCTCAGCTTTTCTGTTATGGTAGTCAGGAAGTTTACTTCTCTTACCATCTCCTTTCAGTCTAAATTCCCCTCCCTCTCCTCATAATATGGTCATATCATAATTTTGGGGTATTGTCATAATTTTGGGTATTGTCAAAATTTAATTACTATGACAGTGTAATTCACTGTGTAGGTCAAATGTACTATATTTTCTTTCTTATACAACCTTTTGTTTTTCTTGAATTTGTAAATACTTTTTCATTTGCTTTGTTTTCTGTGTAAATTTATCTTCAATTCTTTACACTTGCTATGTGAAATCTGTTACATGACTATCAGCGTTACTTTCTAATTGCCCCATCCACCTATTGGTCTCCTTCTTGGACCAATTTTTCTCTTGGAGATCTTGCTTTGAAATGGTTTTTTCAGTCCTGCTGCATGCACAGTTGTCATCATAGAATTGGTCTTCATCTGTTTTCTGGGTCCATTGAGTTTTGTTCATTAGTTTGTTACTTTGCTTTGCTTAAGTGTATCTAGTAGCCTAGTAGCTTTTAAGAAAGGATACATTGGATATAATTGTTAAAATCCTTTCAAGTCTGAAAGTCTTTTTTTTTTTTTTTTTTTTTTAACTTAAGCACTTGTTTTATTTGGCTGGGGATAGAATGCTAGGTTTAAAATTAGAATTGAAGGCAATATTGTTTAGTTACCAGGTACTTTTGAGAACTCTGATGCCAATCTGCTCAACACATTGTTGGAAACAGAAAAATCAGAAAATCTGTGAATCCTGCTGTCAAAAACCTTACATTTTAGTTGCAAAATTAAGAAATGTGCATAATCAATCATAAACAGGAAAATATGTTGAGTCTCATCAAAGAGGTACAGACAAGAATGGTAAGGGAGTTCAGAACAAACATACTACATTAAGCCAAAGATATCAGGGCAGACACTGTGAAGATAAATATTTCAGCTGTATCTAAAAGGTGAGTGCAGAAAAGGAGAGAGGGTTTTCTAGGTAGAGGAGACAGTAAAGAGAGGGAAGAATAGAACATGTATGGGGAACAGCTCAGAATTTGGGAGTCAATGGAATGTAGTTAGCTGTAAGTTGGAAAGCTCGCTTTAGGTCAGTTTTAAGAGATTTGAATGCCATGATGGTGACAGTGGTGATGGTTATAACAATGATAGTAGCTAATACTTATTGAGCATTTACTAATTGCCACTCTTTAAAATACTTTAGATGTATTGACTCATTTAATAGTCATAATTCTATAAGGCTATTATTGTTCCCATTTTACAGTTGAGAAGGCTGCAAGTTACATAACTTGTCCTAAGTCACACAGCTAGAAAATGTTAGAGCTCTAATTCGAACCTACTCTGGCTGTACGTAGATCCTATATTTTTAGTTGTGTCATGGTGGACTTTCCATCTGTAACCAGTGAGAGAGTTAGTAGTAAGATTTTCTTTTTCTTTCTTTAAAAACCTAGGGGGTGGTGTCATCAAAGCTGTGTTTTTAGGAAGGTTAAATTTACCTTCGCTTCTGGACTATATATGAGGCGGGAAATGGAGGACAGTGCTATGTAGCCATCACTAATAAGAATGGATAGAAAGGATTCAAACAGTGTATCTAAAGGGAAAAAAATCAGACTAAAATTAACTCTGAGGTTAGAATAACTATCACAGCAATATTTCATTCTGCAAATGGGCAAAACAGTGAGTGAAAAGGGAACCAAAATAGCAGACTTTTGCACTGTTTGAAAATTTCAACTAATTTATTGAGACATTGGCCATAATTGGTATTTGTCTGCCTTGCTTAATTTGAAATTGTTAATTGTTATAATTTCAATTATTAGGAAATTTTGTTGTAATATAATAAAGTTTGTATGTTGAACTACTGGAAATGGTTTCACTGTGAATGTTTCCTTAGAAATAGATGGTTTTGTTGTCACCACATTTTTCCTGTCTGTTACATGATTTCTAATTCTTTGAATTAAGTTTAGACATGTTTTACATGTGAAATTAAGGTGTCTCTTAAATGCTTTGCATTCTGGTTATTGCTGCCATGCGGATGCAGGCGCACATTCAGGGGAGTTCATATATGGCTTGGAAAGCTTTGTTTACAAGGACATCAAGCCTGGTGGGTATGCATGGTTCATTATATCTAGCTATATAAAAAATTATATTCTTATCCATTCTTGAGCTTTTAATGGAGCCCATTTGATAATATACCATTTTTAAAAGAAAATATGGAAATGTAATTCATGTTTTTCTTCTTTACCATCATTTCTGTTTCCCAGTGTTCTGTAGCCATTTGTTCATTCACTAAATATTTAATGTCGTCTTGTGGAAAGCCCTGTTCTGGATGCCTAATGTTCATGGGGTGAAGCAAGTATGATCTACTGCCCTTGTGGAGCTTACAGTTTGATCTATAGATAACTTTCAAATCCAGGCTGCCTTTCTGACTTTGGTTCTAGAGTGTGGTAGTTTCTCAATTATATTTAATTCCTCTCTGTAGCAGTGGTTTTTACACTTGTAAAAAGCAATAAAATGGAACCATTTTTAGTGAGTGAGACTTTATTTAGAGCCTTGATAAGAAGTGCTCCTCTGGGGTTCTTCAATCCTTCCTGATTTGCTTATCTCTATAGGAATTCCAGAGGCACATGTTGACTATTGTCTTACAGTAGCATAGTGAAATTTGAGGCTTCTCAAAAGGCAGATTTGAGGGCTGAGTGCTTTAAGATTTATAATAGGATTTTTAATATCATAGGGAATTTAATACATACAAGTACATTAAAAATAATTCTGATATATAAAATAATTTGATATATTTTCTATAACTTTATAGAACTTTATATTAGCTTAGTCATACTTAAAATTTGTTTTAATTTAGTGGCAAGTGAGGTCTGTGTTAGAAATGTAAATAATAACATTATGTTGGAATTACTTCTTCAGCTGGAAGCTTCTTTAATATTTTGGTCCTTTTGACCAATGGAAGAAGAATTTGCATGGAAAATTTCATAGCATTGAGTGAAACTACCCTGAAAGACATTTCTCTTTTAATAAAATTTGCCCCTTTAGCAAGTGTAACTTACCATGTTAATTTGTCTCACAATTACTTTATTTAGTATAAAAGTCTGGAACTACTCATGGCTTGCTGTTCAATTTTGTTATAATTAGACCAACTTCCTGCAGTGTGCCAGGGCAGTGTTTTCTGATTCTCCTAGGAGTAATCTGCCTCTAGGGTACAAATGAATTCCAGTGGCCCATTCAAGTCATAACAAAAATCACTGGATAACATTGGTGATAAAAACAAACAACTCCTCCCCCGTCCCCCCCCAAATCCCCATAACAGACAGTGGTCACTATAAAGGATAATCCAATTGATTCAGAGTTTCTTTTTTAAAAACACTGCATTAACCTGGATAAAAAAACTAGGCCTAGAATACTGGAAATTCTGAAATGAGAATAGTTAATTTTGTTGATTTGATTTTGATTTTTGATTCATTTGGCTAGGACTTAATGTAGACTCATGATTTCATCTTTTTACTTTCTAAGCATATGTTCCTTCCTTATTTTATGTCATTTAAAAAAATTATCCCAAAAAAAGTCAAAACTATTTTCATAATACTAAAATAATATGTGATTTTTCACTGTGCCACCACTGGTGCTGATGGTGCAGAAGCAACGTTAGCTAAAATTGTGGCTGTCTTAGCATGAATCAGGGCAGTGGCACCTAACTTCCCTAGCAGCCAGCCATTGCATTGTTCACTACTGCATAGTCACAGTAAAAAATAAGATGAAACAAAAGAAAAAGAGCACTAGTTTCACTTAAGAATATTCTTGGTGGGGGCACCTGGGTGGCTCAGCGGGTTAAGCCTCTGGCTTTGGCTCAGGTCATGATCCCAGGGTTCTGGGATCGAGCCCCGTGTTGAGGTCTTTGCTCAGTGGAGAACGTGTTCCCCCAACCCCCCGCCTGCCTCTCTGCCTGCTTGTGATCTATCAAATAAATAAAAAAAATCTTTTAAAAAAATAATGTTCTTGGTGGACTAGGAAAGATTTAGTTTTAATAAACTTAAGCTCTTGAGTATATGTCTTTAATATTTTGTGTGACAAAGAAGGAAATAAATATTAAGCACTTAATAAGGATAATTGTCTCAAGGAAAAATACCTGTGCATTGTTTGAATTGTCAGCTGAACAAGTTGCTTTTTTCCTGGAAAACCACTTGACATGGAAGAGTGATTGACAGACTATTATTCAGATTTGGGTGTTTAGTAGATACTTCAACAAAACAACTTCAAGAAAAAACAGCTGATGATGTTTATTGCCAATGATAAGATTTTTTAGCTTTGATCAAAAATTGGAATTTTGGAAAACTTTATTTGCCACCTGGAGCTTGGCAGCTTCCTAGTACTTAAAGACTTTGCTGATGATATTGGTGGTGATACTAACAAATGTGATTTTGATATTAAATAATGAAATCAGTCAACATTGAGATGATCTGCATAATTCAATGAAGTAATATTTTCATATTACCAATGTATATTAAAAAATCAGATATGTGTCAAAGTCCATTTAAAGTGTAAGGCAGATGAGTTGATTTTAATTCATGTGAAAAAATTATTGATAGAGTCTCAGATTCCAAAATGCAACTAACCTTTAAGAAATTACCACGTGTTGAGTTTGGGTGTAGTATCGATAATAACATGAAAAGATCATGAGGATGTTCCTCCTGTTTTATTACATATCTGTGATTAGGTCATATTTTCTTCATGTGCTTAAATGTAAACAACATTTCAGGAGCCCAAAGGCAGAAGGAGATAGGTGAATCTAGCTGTCTTCTGCCAAGCCAGATATTAAAGAGATTTGTAAGAATGTAAAACAATGCTAATATTTTTACCACAAAGTTTTGTTTGGAAATGTGGTTATATTCATAAATATGTGTTATTAGTGCTATCACTTTTTAATTTTATTTTTTACATAATGTTTTAAAATTATGAATTAATAAATATTTAAAAAATTTTTCCATTTTGATTTCCAATATGGTAGATATCAATAATTGTAACCCACACTAATAAAAAACTTTTTAGGGTTCTCAAGTTAAGTGTGTTAAAAGTATCATGAGACCAAAATATTTGAGGACTAATTTAGAGAGTGATACAAAAGTCATAAATTTAGTATTCATCAGATTAAATAAAACTTTCTCTAAAGAACCTTGTGTCAGTAGATTTTGAAACTACTTGGAGAGTTTTAAACATGGTACATCTAACAGTGAGATCAAAGATGGAACTAGGGGCTAAAACAGTTGTGAAGCCAGGAACATAATAGAAGGTCAGGTAAGAAGAGTGAGTTATGGTAGAATCTAAATCCAGGCAGCTGGACCTGTTTCTGAAAGCTGTTCTAGGCAAGTGGGATGGTTTTAGGGCTTTTCTGGCTTTCTTGTTTCTTTTCAAGTGATATTTCTTTGAAAACTGAAGTCTTTCTCTAAATGTATAATTTATGCATGAAAAAGACTTAGGGACCATCATTATGGCAAGAAATACTGGTAATAGCAAAATCTAGATTCTTTATGTATTTATTAAATATTTTCTACTTGAAACCCAGGGTTTTATTCTTGAAATCAGGGATTTGGTTCTTAGTTTTATAGTGGCAGGACAATTTACTTTAAAATATCAAGGGAGAACAATTTAGGATTTCAAGCCAAATTTCATTTATATTCTATCAAATACTACGTATGTAACATGAACTGAACTTATATATTTTATTATAATGTTCAGATGTGGATTCTTTGATTTGAACAGATGCATATCATGTACTTTGTGCCCATGTATTGGATCATTCTTGTCCTAATGAAGCCTCCTGCCTGGTGACAAGACAGTTGTACATTTCTGTTTTGGTATAATCACTGCTTAATGGAAGTCTATATAAAGTGCAGAGGTAGATGGCCCTGGAGCTGCTTGATGTAGTTGAAGAAAGCTTCAGACAGGCCCTAGTGGACCTGAGATTTGGGGGGCGTCCTAGGAGTTTGCCTGGTGAAGAACTTCAAGGAAAGCAGCTGAAGTTCAGAGAATGATCTATGTATATAGAGAGGTGCATTAGCCATTAGAAAGTTAGGCTTGTTTTGGAAATTACAAATAGTGTTTCTGAAGTGTCCGGTGCAAGGATGAGTAGGAGATACAGAATGACACAGGGAGTTAGGGGTTAAGTCATGAAAGGACCTTTGTGTCATGCAAACACTTTTTCATTTTATCTGCCAGGCTGCAGAGAGCCTTAAAAGAGTTTTGAGCAGGGGATTAACAGGCTGTGAAGGGTACTTTATTTTATTTTTTATTTTTAAAGATTTTATTTATTTATTTGACAGAGATCACAAGTAGGCTGAGAGACAGGCAGAGAGAGAGGAGGAAGCAGGCTCCCTGCTGAGCAGAGTCTGATGTGGGGCTCAATCCCAGGACCCTGGGATCATGACCTGAGCTGAAAGCAGAGTCTTTAACCCACTGAGCCACCCAGGTGCCCCAGTGAATGGTATTCTAGACAGTATCAGTCTGGTGGCGCCATAGAAGAATGTTTAATAGGAGGTAGAATGGAGACTGGAGACAGGGCAGACCATACAGAGACCACCTTGAGTGCAGGCTAGGGATGATGTCTAGTAGGAAGTGAAATGTAAAGGTTTGTAACTTGGATAAGTGGGTACTGGTTAATGCCATGAATGTGAGGCAGTGCCAAGTAAAAGAGGATGAGGTTTTAAAGAAATTAATTATTAAGCCAATTTCAAAGTACAGTTCACTGTACATTTTTTGTCCCTTTGGTGTTCTTTGTATCCTTGACTCATGAAAGGATTTTGCTTGTGAGGTGTGTCATCCAGAGGAAGTCATCTGTCAGCAATCTACCCATTCATCTCATTTGTGTTCCTGTGTCCCTACCATATACTTAAGAAAACCTCCCCTGAAAGTTTTATATTCTGTCATTATTACATTTCCAATATTTTGATAACATTGAAATTAAAATTAAACTTTGTATTGTGAAAAGTCATAAATATTATAAAGGGCTTTATATATGGATATTTTGCCTAATTTTTGTATAACTGTACTTGCCAAGTTATTTGCTAAATTAAAGGAGGTTATTCTAAAGAAGGTTTGTGAATTTCTGTTTGTATTGAAATAGCAGGTCCGTTTAGAATAAAGTAAAGTGAATTGTACCAAAATTTGCTGTCAGGAAGATTCTCTTGTTTTCTTTTCTGTCCTCTAGTCTGCTAACTTGAATTTTATCCTTTTCTCACTAAAATGCTTCCACTGAGAAGGACGTAAACGTAAAAAGCACAAAAAACATTTTAAGAAACGTTTTAAAGGTCTTGATCGCTCGAAAGGTAGGTAAAAGTAGTTTTTATGCCATGTGTTATTTATGCACATCGCCACTTGATTTCTGTCTTCGAAGGTAAAATGAATGTTAGATCCAATGTAACTTCAAAAATAAGTTTTAAGTTGGAAATTGTATATTAAAATCTAAAATAAATCTAAAATAAAACAAGGACACCAGAATAGGCTGTCCTTTCTATTGAGTAGTGCCTTAGCTATCCTTTGGTCATTTGATTATGAAGTATGCGAGAATTTCAACTTTTGACCTTGTATTTTTCTATTTTTTATAGATAAACCAAAAGAAGCCAAAAAGGATACATTTTTGGAAAAGTTGGCAACCCAAGTAATTAAAAATGTACAAGTAAAAATCACAGATATTCACATTAAATATGAAGATGATGTAAGTAATTACAACTTATTTAAAGTTAGTAATTAAATGTGTATTTTATGATAGTTATTGATTTATCTAGATATGGGTTGCCTGTACTGGATTTTAAATCCAAGGTTGTTCTTTTTGTTTGTTTGTTTGTTTGTTTGTTTGTTTTTTCTGATGAATACACTGCCGTATCTTCTTTCCTGTGTTACACCTTTTTCACTAGGCATTTATACATACAAATATAAAACTACCATATGCTCCTTTCTAAAGGCAATATGACAGATTTTCCAGTTGTCTTCTATTTTTTATTTTGAATTTTAATGCTGTAAGACATATACTGTTACAACTTTAAGGAACTATATTGACAAAAAAATTAGTTCCAAGTGATGATGGAAACTGTCAATTATAATGGTAGTTGGTAGAGAGGAGGCTAAACCCCCAGTCAGTAGACTGCTGGTCCCATTCTCTTTACATTCCTTCCAATTGAATTGAACCTGCACAACTTCCATACATGTGCAAAACTGTATTTAGAAACCACAGTTCACTTATAACCAGAGTTTAATATCAGTTGATTAAAAAACTGCTGATTAATTTTAGTTAATCTAAATATACATTGCTTCATTTTGAAGTTTGAAAAATATGTAAAATAAGCTTGAATTTTTTTATTTACCTAAGATGATGGAAATATTATTCCATCTCTTCTAAAATTTGGATTTAATTAAAGCTGTACTCACATATATAGAATTTATTTTCTTTTCCTGATAAATTCATTATAGAACTTAAATTTCAATAAGACACATTTGTAGTTTTGCAAGATAAACTATCTCTATCTTATATTGACTTTACCTTTTGATTTTATATAGTCATTAAACTGAATTTTGTCAACAAGTAAATGTCAAAAAACCCAACTCATCAATGCCCTTGTTTAAACAAACTTAGCAAAATAAATCAACTCAACACATCATGGAAGTAAAAGAATTATTCTTAAAACTTATGGCTTATTGATGAATGAGAACCTCAGTTTGAACTCAAACTAAGTTTTTTTTACTGAGCAAGTACAATTAGAAAGGTATGTCATGTCTCTCTCGTTAATAAAAAAATAGAGGCATAAGAATGGCCAAGTACATCAATTATGTTTAAGTTGTATCATTGACAAAGTATATTAAAATAATCTAAAAAAATTAAAAAGTGCAGAGGGATCTTTCTTGTATCACTCCTTTTTCAATGTGGTCACCTTAATTATTGTATGTAAAGTAATGAAAACTAGAGTTTAGGAAGTGGGGAGTGGGGAAACTAATAATTCATCATAAAGACACTCACTGGATGATAGTAGTAGTTTGTGGGTAGTGCCTTAGCAAGTGAGGTTGTGTGTTCGTAAATATCCTTCTGAAACTGGTGCACATTATTTTGAGCTAGTTGTCTGTAGGTATAAAAAGATGAGTTTGGGAATAAAGGAGGATATTAAAAACTGAGCTCACAATGTCCTTTGTGCTTCTCAGTTATTCCAGAGCATGCATTTTTGCTACATTGCGAAGGATCTGTGCTCTGGAGTCTATGTGACTATACCCTGGATGCTTTAGAACATTATGTTTTTTTCCCTTTCTCCTGAGTTTCCTTGGTTTCTGTAATGGCCCCCAAATACTCTATAAGACTTGAACATCCTTATGATGTGTAAAACAATGACATTATACACAGTGTGGTACAGTATAACCATGGTGTGTCAGTATAACTTATGAATTGAAGATCAGGAATAGAAGAAAAGTTTCATAGGTTAAGAGTCTGAGGAAATTAATTAGAATCTTGGGCATTTCCTAACAAAGCATTTTGAAAAGTTAAGGGTATTAAAGACTTAAAGAGACAGTTCACATTTCTAAGTGTGAAAATCGTGAATGTTTGAAAAGTAATTTAGTTGCCGTGTTATTCTCTGTGACATCTTGTTCTGTTTATCTTTGAAGAACATCTTTAATGATAGACATAAAGAAAACTGTTTATTTTCCACTATTTAGACAAGAACCTAGTTATTGAGCAAGGAGTTTAATTCATAATAAGAGTTCCACTGGGAAAGTGCCATGTCAATGTCCTGCCTGAAAAATATGGATAATCTTAGCCTTGTTATTCTCTTTTCGCCCCACCCTCAACAAATCCATTTGGGTTGTGACTTACTTGTAAACTAATTGCCCTATGTTGCCCATTGTACAGAGTGGAACATGGATTCACTCTCCCCATCAGTGGATTTTAATGACACCTTTTCTTTTTTGCTAGGTCACTGATCCACAGCAGCCTCTGTCATTTGGTATTACACTGGGAGAACTTAGTCTGTTGGTAATGTTGGCCTTATTTATAATTTTTGTGTAACTTGTTAAATATTCCCAAGTCACAGGGTGAATTGCCTAAAATCAACTATGGGTACAAATAGCTATTTTATTTTTATGTATAATTTTTTCATAGTTTTTCTAGAAGTTCAGAATTTATTGTGATGCTGTTATTACATTCTCTAATTATTTTGATTTGTCTTTGAACTTAAATATCAAAATACCAATATCAAACATTTTTAAAGAATTAAAAGCTGTGGGAAAACAAGTGGGGAAATAGGGAAAAGTAAATTTTTATAGATCATGTTCTCATTCTTGGTATAGGCAGGTAGACTTTCCAAATAGCTTGTAAATGTATATTTGTACCTCTGTGTGTGTGTGTGTGAGAGAGAGAGTGTGTGTTTGAGTATTATATTGAGATGTATATAAGGTCGTTTATTTTGGTTATATATTTTATTTTACATGTTAAAATTAAAAAATTTATAGGGGCGCCTGGGTGGCTCAGTGGGTTGGGCCGCTGCCTTCGGCTCAGGTCATGATCTCAGGGTCGTGGGATCGAGTCCCGTGTCGGGTTCTCTGCTCAGTAGGGAGCTTGCTTCCCTCTCTCTCTCTCTCTGCCTGCCTCTCTGCCTCCTTGTGATCTCTGCCTGTCAAATAAATAAATAAATAAAATCTTTTAAAAAATAAAAAATTAAAAAAAATTAAAAAATTTATATTTCATTTTATTATACAGTTTGGTTTAAGATCTTTAAGGGTAGATAGTATGTACATTCATTCAGGTTGGACATTTTCCCCTCTATTTTCTGTGGACAACTAAGTGGTAGGAAAAATGTTTTAAGGTTAAGGACAGTGAACAGTAAATCTTGCTGGGTACATGTTTGTCTTAATGATAGTTATATGGAGAGCGCCTTAGTGTAAGGAAAGAAGAGGAAGAGAAATGAGAGAGAAGTGGAGTACCAGAGAAACAGAAAAAGGACATGATTACATAAAGGCCTTCAGAATGATATTTCCAAACAGATAAATAGAGATGTCCATCAAATTGAAGACCAAAGCACAAACAAACAAACAAACCCTGGAGAAACAAAGTTAAGGGAGTCAAGGAAGCTAGTGTTTGTTTATTTTTTCAAGATTTCTTTATTTATTTGACAGAGAGAGAGAGAGAGATCACAAGTAGGCAGAGCCTCAAGCAGAGAGAGAGAGGGGGAAGCAAGCTCCCTGCTAAGCAGAGAGCCAGATGCAGGGCTCGATCCCAGGACCCTGAGATCATGACCTGAGCAGAAGGCAGAGGCTTAACCCATTGAGCCACCTAGGTGCCCCAAAGCTAGTGTTTATTATACTGTTTTTCCTCTGCTTCTTTCCAAAATGATTTTTAAGTGGTTTTGACTAAAAAAAAAAAGAAATATACAATAATAGGGACTAGAGATAATTGCTTCAGAAAAACCAGACTAACAGTATTAGTCATAAATGAGCGCAATAGTTTATGTTGAGCTTCTCGCCAACAAAATTAAAAATTAAAAAAATAGTTATGTACCTCTCATTGACTGAGAGAGGCATCCTAGTGTATAAGAATGATATGTAATTTCCTTAGTGTGTATTGTTGTTTGATTCTCTGTATCTTTTCTCAGACTCTTCATACTGTTTTCTTTGCCTGTATTACTTTCTTCCCTTTGTCTCCCCGGTGATTCTGTTCAGGTTTTAATTCTTATGTTAGATATTACCTTGTCTTTCTTACTCCTTTTTTACTTTCCTCTTAGAATTTATCATTCTTTCTTTTATGCTCTCCATTATATTTTATTATAGTACCTGTCACATATTATTGTACTGGTTACCATGGTGATCTTCTGTCTAACCTTCATTCATTCACTCATAAAATAGTACCTTTATTTTAGAATTTTTGCGATGATTAAATGAGATAGTTTGTGTAAAGTATTTGGTACATGTGTGACTTGGTTATTTCCTGCTTCAGCTACTACATTGACTATAATAACAACAGTAACCCCAAACTTATCTCTTTCTGTATCCATATCATTCCTTTTTTCCATCTTTGCAATTACAATCTATCTCATATATAGGGTAATCTTCCCACCTCTGATCTGGATCCTATCCTCCCCATGTCCTGGGAGTCTTTTTTCCTCCCTTTCTCTCTGCCTCTTTTCCTCCCTTCCTTCTTTCTTTCCATCAATTTCCTTCTCTTCTCTAAATCTTCAACTCCCTTTCCTCCCACTTTTCTCTTCTACCACTCCTTCCTGTAAGCTAAATTTAAACACATTCAGGTCTGCCTTTTACAACCAAACTAAAAAGGCCCTCCTGAACCTTCTCCCACTCCACCTAGGCCCCATCTAACTGCTACCTTCTTTTCAACTCAACTTTTTGAGAGAATTCTCTGCCTTTACTATCTTTGTTTCCCCCACCCCTGCTGGTTCCTTGCCCATTGACTCTGCTACTCCTCTGAAATTTTTCCTTTCAAGTTCATTAGTTACACCCTGGCTGCTCAAAAAACTAATTTAGTTTATCTCATTTGACATTGTTGGTCATGCCGACTTTCTAGAAATATGATCATGCTGTTATTTCCATATTCTTGTGACTTTCTTTGCAATAATTATTTATTTGATTTTTTAAAAGAATGTGGAGCTTCACCATTTTATAGGCTTGCTCTCGCTCGCTCTTTTTTTTTTATTCATACACAATTACTTCCACACAGATACAAAGTAGCTCAGCAGTTATTTTCTGAATGAATGAACTCAGTTAAATTAGAACCTCCTCTTTATCCATTCTTCTGTTGAAGGACATCTTGGCTCTTTCCATAGTTTGGTGATTGTGGACATTGCTGCTATGAACACTGGGGTACATATGGCCCTTCTTTTCACTACATCTGTATCTTTGGGGTAAATACCCAGTAAGGCATTTGCCAGGCCGTAGGGTAGCTCTATTTTTAATTTTTTGAGGAATTTCCACACTGTTTTCTAAAGTGGCTGCACCAACTTGCATTCACACCAACAGTGTAAGAGGTTTCCCCTTTCTCCACATCCTTTCTGTTGTTTCTTGCCTTATTAATTTTTGCTGTTCTAACTGGTATAGCGTGGTATTTCAGTGTGGTTTTGATTTGAATTTCCCTGACGGCTAATGATGATGAACATTTTTTCGTGTGTCTGTTAGCCATTTGTGTGTCTTCTGGTGTAGTAGTGTCTGTTCATGTCTTCTGCCCATTTTTTTTTTTTTTGACTTGATTATCTGTTTTTTGGTGTTGACTTTGAGAAATTTCTTATAGATCTTGGATATCAGCCCTTTGTAGTGTCTTTTGCAAATGAATGTTTTCTCCCCATTCCATGGGTTGCCTCTTTTTGTTGACTATTTCCTTTGCTGTGCAGAAGCTTTTTATCTTGATGAAGACCCAAAAGTTCATTTTCACTTTTTTCCCCTCGCCTTTGGAGACGTGTCTTGAAAGAAGTTGCTGATGTTGAAGAGATTACTGCCTATGTTCTCTTCTAGGATTTTGATGGATTCCTATCTCACAATGAGGTTTTTCATCCATTTGGGTTTATCTTTGTGTATGGTGTAAGAGAATGGTCAGGGTTCATTCTTCTACATATAGCTGTCCAATTTTCCCAGCACCATTTATTGAACAGACTGTCTTTTTTCCACTGGATATTTTTTCCTGCTCTGTTGAAGATTATTTGACCATAATGATGAGGGTCCATATCTGGGCTTTCTACTCTGTTCCATTGGTCTGTGTGTCTGTTTTTGTGCCAGTACCATGCTGTCTTGGTGATCACAGCTTTGTAATAAAGCTTGAAATCAGGCAGCAGGATGCCCCCCAGCTTTGTTTTTCTTTTTCAACATTTCCTTGGCAATTTGAGGTCTTTTCTGGTTCCATACAAATTTTAGGATTGTTTGTTCCAGCACTTTGAAAAATGTGGATGGTATTTTGATTGGAATGGCATTGTAAGTATAGATTGCTCTGGGCAGCATAGACATTTTAACAATGTTTATTTTTCTGATCTATAAGCATGGAATGTTTTTTCATCTTTTGTATCTTCTTCAGTTTCTTTCATAAGTGTTCTGTAGTGTAGTTCCTCGAGTATAGATCCTTTACCTCTTTGGTTAGGTTTATTCTAAGGTATCTTATGGTCCATATATACAATGGAATATTACTTAGCCTTCAGAAAGGATGAATACCCAACTTTTGCATCAACATGGATACGACTGGTGGAGATTATGCTGAGTGAAATCAGAGTCAAGCAGAGAGAGTCCATTGTCATATTGTTTCACTTGTGGAACATAAGGCATAGCATGGAGGACATTAGGAGAAGGAAAGGAAAAGTGAAGGCGGGGAATCGGAGGGGGAGATGAACTATGAGGAACTGTGGACTCTGAGAAACAGACTGAGGGTTTTGGGGTTGGGGGATTTGGGGAATGAGTGAGGCTGGTGGTCGGTATTAAGGAGAGCCTGTTTTGCATGGAGCACTGGTGTTATACGTAGACAATGAATCTTGGAACACTACATCAAAAACTAATGATGTAGTATATGGTGACTAACATAATACAATAAAAAAAAAGAAATAAATTAGAACCTCCTCAATTCTATTTTCACTGTTCCTTTGATTTTGTCATATAGACAGGGAAGGAAACAGCTCACAGTTTAGCTCATGGTTAACTAGGTGTCATTTCTTTCATCTAAGTTATTTTGTTATAGTTTATAAATATTAGAGTACTGTTTTATGATATATATACTTTGTTTCACAGTTACTTTTTTCTTTTAGACTGCAAATGAACACTGGACTCCATGCATATTAAATGAAGCAGAAAAAATTATATACAAGGTATTAGACTGGATTAAGAATTTCTTGTTATTTTTCTAGGTACAAACAATGTGCAACTGGAGTAGGAGTTAAAATTGTAAGGTCTAGTTTGGGCTCTGCTACTTACTTTGTGACCTTCTGTAATCACTTACCTTTTCTGATATTTAGGTTCTTCACCTAGCAAAAAAAAATCAGATAAAATTAATATTTCCCAAGTTGTATTTTATGGAGCATTAGGTAATTGAGATATTAGATTTGTAGAAAAAATATTCCCTGAATAAGATTACTTACCAAAGTACTAAACTGTACATAGTTAAGCTGTAATCACAGGACTTCACAATACTTTAAATATGCTAATAAACATTGTGAATTTTTCAAGAGGGTTGTCTAGTATGTTGCTGTTGCTTTCCCACCTTACTGTTCTAGAATCCCCTCCCTCGCCCCTCTTTCTAAACAGTCATTCATATCTACTGGAGGAATCATGTCTTTCTTATTCAGCAAAACATGTACAAGAGTAAATTCTGTTAGTTGTTACATGTTACATGTAACAAGTCTGTTAAAGAGTAAATATTTGATAATTTAATGAGTTAATCTCCTTAGATAGTGTTGCTGGAAGCACAATTTACTGAATGCTAAGATTAATAATAAAGTCCATGAATAATAAAGTCCATGAATGCTTGTTTTTTTCCCATTTTTGCTTTATTTTTTTTCCTTTAAAAGTTCAAAATGGGGGGAGGGTATGTACTATGGTGAGTGCTGTGAAGTGTGTAAACCTGGTGGTTCACAGACCTGTACCTCTGGGGCTAATAATACATTGTATGTTTATAAAAAAATTTTAAAATTTTTTAAAAAATTTCAAAATGGCAATTGGATAATTCTAGGGTGAATGTGAGAATAATCTTTTAATATTGATCATAATTTTCATTTGTCAGTTGCTTGACATCTTTTATTTTTCTTTTATAGCTTATACGACTTGATAGTCTTAGCGCCTACTGGAATGTAAACTGCAACATGTCTTACCGGGGATCAAAGGAACAGATCTTGGTAATTTCAATTTATAACTGGAAGAGCTAACTCTACTCCCTAAATTTTTTTAACTTAAGAGGTCTTTAATGAGCACAGGGTATATTTTTTGTTTAAGTTATATTAAACCAAATGAGAATTGTGAAACAGCTCTTGAAATCCACTCCTTTTTAATCTAAAAAAAAAAAAAATTTTTTTTAAGATTTTTTAAAAAATTTATTCATTTAAGAGAGAGAGTATGAGAGCAGGAACATGAGCCGGGAGGAGTGTCGGGGTAGAGGGATGAGCCAAAGGCAGATGCTTAATTAACTGAGCCACCCAGGTGCCCCCGAATGAACTCTTTATAAAAGCACTTATGGGGGAGCCTGGGTGGCTCAGATGGTTGAGTGTCTGCCTTCAGCTCAGGTCATGATCTCCAGGTCCTGGAATCAAGCCCCATGTGGGGCTCTTAGCTCAGTGGGGAGTCTGCTTCTCCCTTTCCCTTTGCCTCTCCGCTGCTTGTGCTCTCTCTGTCTCTGTATCTCTCTCAAATGAGTAAATAAATAAATCTTTAAAAAAAAATCTGCATCTAAACTTCTGGAGGGAACTATTTAAAAAAATAAATAAAAAGCACTTATGATTTTGAAGATCTTTGTGAAATCATTTACTACACAGTGGGGTAATAACCTATACTATTAAACTAAAACTGCTCTTATGGTTTTATGCTCTCATTTTGATGGCATTACGTTGCATTTCATATAAGAATGATTACTTATAGAGTATTATAGAGAAAGATGGTACTTTCGAGATATAAAGAATATATCCTTAGGAAATTTTCTTTTAAAGTATAATTGATCTTAGAAAATATCTTAAGCATTTGTGATGATGATTTCCTCAACAGTGAAAGGCTAATTCAAAACTTCAGTGTGCTAAGTTAATCTTAGTCATTTTTATATACTTAGAGGAAAAAAGAAGAGTTGAATTTTCTGAACTTGAATTAATTCAAGATTCTTTCTCTTATTGCTCAGAAATTCTTTCTCTTATTGCTCAGAAATTGCTTATTGTAACAAATAATTTACCTTTTTCTAGAAAGTGTTTGAAATCCTAATTCATGGATGTTTAGTTCTTTTTTTATTTTTAAAGATTTACTTATTTTTTTGAGAGAGAGGCTAAGAGAGCCTGTGCAAGTGCATGGGGGGAGGGATTGAGGGAGAGAGAATCCTGAAGCTGACTTCCCACTGAGCCCAGAACCTCACCCCAAGATCCTGACCAGAGCCAAAATCAAAAGTTGGCCACTTAGCCAACTGAGCCACCCAGGTGCCCCAGTTTTTGTTTTTAAGTCAGAGGGGAACAGGGTGTGATAAAACTTTTAGATATTTTAGAATTTTTAAAAATGATCTACTTCTATATTTTATTCAGAAGAAATATATCCATAAGTAATGCTCATTGTATTTTTCTTAAGGACTACTAATTACAAAGAAAAGAATAAAGATATAGCTTTAAGAACCATATGTGTAGCTGAACATGTGTGCATTTTTTTTCATTCTCATCTTCAATTTTCTGTTTAGGATCAGCTGAAAAGTGGAATTCTTAGAAGTAGCAATATACCTGTAAATCATCAGTACAGTAAGTAGTGGTAAAAGTTTATTTCATGTTATAGGAAGCAAAGGATTAAATACTCTGTCTCAATATATTTTTTCTGGTAAGGTTACTTTGACAAAGAGGAAGAATTTTATATTTTAGTTTTATAATGTTTTTATTTTAGTTTTATAATATATTATAGTTTTATAATTAGTTTTATATATTTTAGTTTTATAATAATATATTTAGTTTTAAATAAAGTTTTAGTTTTGGATTATAACAAATTGTTAAGGAATAGATTATGACACATACGCCACTGGAGAATAAGAGAAGAGGGTAGTAGTGTTGTAGTTTACTCCCAACAGCTAAACAACCTTGACCTCCATGTTTCCTTCTTGTTATCACCTTTGTTTTAGGAATTAGGTTTTCTTTCTTTTTTTTAATAACTAAATCCCTGAGATTTTGGTATTCAAGTCAACCTTGCCATGTCACTATTAGAATGTTATGACAAACCAACCACTCGAGAGATTTTTCTAAGTGGCTTTTCTAATTCTTGGTATCCTCATCTTTACTTATTTTTAAATAGACTGCTAACAAAGCAGACTATTTATTTGTGCCATCTATTTTCTCCATTTTAGTTTCATTCCAAAGAGGCTATTTTTTTTTTCATTTTATATGTGAGAATTTTCTTTTTCTTTTTTTTTTAAATTTCTTTCCAGCATAACAGTATTCATTGTTTTTGCACCACACCCAGTGCTCGATGCAATACGTGCCCTCCTTAATACCCACCACCTGGCTCCTCCAGCCTCCCCCCACACCTCTTCAAAACCCTCAGGTTGTTTTTCAGAGTCCATAGTCTCTCATGGTTCGTCTCCCCTTCCAGTTTCCCTCAGCTCCCTTCCCCTCTCCATCTCCCCATGTTCTCCTTGTTATTTGTTACGCTCCACCAATAGGTGAAACCATATGATAATTGACTCTCTCTGCTTGACTGATTTCACTCAGCATAATCTCTTCCAGTCTCGTCCATGTTGCTACAAAAGTTGGGTATTCATCCTTTCTGAAAAAGGCTATTTTTTTTTTAATTGAGTATACCCCTTTATGTTTCTTCAGCTTTCATGCCCATCTTCTTCCATATTCCGTATTACTCTGGTTCACTGTTGTTTTCTTCATATTCTTTTATAGCTGACTGCCTTTATGTAAGAGTTGGCACTTTCTTTTTATGTTCACAGATGTATTTAGTGATGATGTTTTCAGATGAAAACAGAGAAGTATTTATTTTCATTTGTGAAAGAACTAGCTCAGAAGAATCTACAACTTCATTTATAAGTGGTATCTTCCACTTATAAAAACCTCTAAATAAGTTAAAAATTTTATACAATCTTATGCAATTGTAAATACTGTAAGATATCACAGTTTATCTAATTTTAATGCTATTCACAGTTAAATGTATCGTATTACTTTGCCTTGTTTGTCACCTTACCTAATACACCTTTTCATGCTAGTTTTTAACTTCAAGAATATTTTTTGGCTTGATTCTAAGATTATATATGTAATGGTTGTTTTGAAAAATTGTGAAGTGATAAGGACTTTTTTCTTGGTAATATGTATCTAATTTGTGATTCTGTTCCTAAATTTAATTTGTGATTCTGTTCCTAAGTTCTGCCAATGAGTAAATAAGACAAATTAATCAAATTTTGTTTCCTACCTTGTGTTAATATTTTTAATGAATACTAAAGTGATTAAATGTCTTGTAGTAAGTAAGAGAAGCCTGATTTTACACAGACTGAATAAGTAAGAGTAGATTGTCTATTACTTTTGTACATTTTTACTTAGAGGTGTAGGACTCCAATTTCATCCTTGGAGATTCCACTTTAACTTGCAGTTCGTATTACACAGATGAATAGTTGCTTGAATATTTTTTGGTAGTGATTTTTTACATTTTTTGCATTTTTTTTTAATTACTTTTCTATACTTTCACTGTAACAGTGTTCTCATAATTATATACAGTTGTTCATATGTAAGGGCATATAAACATATCTATGTCTTCCCTTGTGATGTAAGTTTTCCAGCCAATATCAGCTTCTGCAAAGCTCTACATGAATCCTTATGCGGAAACAGAGCTCAAAACACCCAAACTTGATTGGAACATAGAAGTACAGAACATTGCCATTGAGTTGACCAAACCTCAGGTAAGATTCAGGTGGTCATTTCTAGTTTTGATTAGCTTTGATCTCAACTGCTTTTGTCCTTTGTGATTATTCCTTCTCCAGTACTCTAGTAGTTCTTTTATATACTTACATTTCTATTCTATTTATATATATATATACACAAACACACTCATATATGTATGTATGTGTATAGGTGTATATATATTTTTAAGAAAATAAATACTAAATTTAAGAAATCATTTCCTTCATTTTATCTGGTCTTTTCCTTATTGATGGAGAATCTTACCAAATTATAGCAAATGACATTATTTCCATTTAATTTGCAATTGATGGAAGATTTTAATGTGATTTGTTTCTCATTCTTATTATATGCCCTGGGAGTTTAGACAACAGATGGAGAACTGGAAGTAAAAGGAGGACAAGGGATTTAGTTAAATGAGCTTTTAGCTCAGTGCAGCCCAATAAGAATACACAGTGGTTCCCCTTCCCTGTGGTTTCATTTTCCTTGGTTTTGGTTACATGGGTCAACTGTGGTCTGGAAGCAGATGATTTCTTTCTGATGTATGGTCAGAAGGTCAGTAGTGGCCTAACACTGTGTCACTGTGCCTACATCATTCACCTCATTTTATCTCACCATTAGGTGTTTTATCACAAGAAGAAGAAGGATGAATGCAGTACAATAGGATATTTTGAGAGAGAAACGCACACCACATTCACATAACTTTTACTACAGTATATTGTTAGTTCTATTTTATTACTAGTTATTGTTGTTAATCTCTTACTGTACCTAATTTATAATTTAAACTTTGTCATAAGTATATATATGTGTAGGAAAAATATATCATATGTAGGGTTCAGTACTATCCATGGTTTCAGGCATCCACTGGGGGTCGTATAACATATTCCCTGAGGATAAGGAAATATTACTATAATGCGGTTTGTTTTTGTAATTTTAAATTTTCTAGTAGCCACATTAGCAAAGTAAAAAGAAAAGATGAAATTAATTAATAAAATAACATTTTATGTAAGCTAACATTTCCAAAATATTAATCATTGTAAAAAATTGTTAAGCTATTTTACATCTTTTTCTTTTTCCTAAGAAAAAGTCTTTGAAACCTATTTTTAAACTTAAAATACATTTTTTTTTAAAGATTTTATTTATTTATTTGACAGACAGAGATCACAAGTAGGCAGAGAAGCAGGCAGAGAGAGAGGAGGAAGCAGGCTCCCTGCTGAGCAGAGAACCTGATGCGGGACTTGATCCCAGGACCCTGAGATCATGACCTGAGCCGAAGGCAGCGGCTTAACCCACTGAGCCACCCAGGCGCCCCTAAAATACATTTTTTATATTTTAAACTTAAAATTTTATTTTAAGTTTATTTTAAACTTAAAATACATTTAAGTTCAGACTACCCATATTTTAAGTGGTGAATAACCACACTGTAACCATTAGGTAGTAGTGCATTAAGAAAAACCAAAAGGAAGAAGCTAGATTTGCTCTTCTCTTTACCTTATCTACAGTCCTGTGTGTGTGTGTGTGTGTTTTCCTCCATTTGAGTGGTTTACCAGGCGCATGCAGAGTTCTATTGATGGTAAGATGGGCAATTAGATAGCTTTATCTTGCTTTAGTTATGTAATGATTTTCTGGAGCGGTTTGCAAATCAGCTCATAGATAGTCCATGCTGAAATGATGGTCTAATGGAGAATATGTAGTTTTAGAAACAACCATATTCTAGTCCCTAGTTGCAAATAGCATGTGTGTTGTTTCAGTGGGCCTTTATTGCGCACTGTAACGTGTTTGAAAATAGGATATATTACTATTGATGGTACAGCTGTTTATTTGACAGCACTTTTTTCTTTTTGTAGTAGAACTTAAAAATTATGTTACAACTTATAATGAATGTCATCTTAAATTTGATGAAATATGATATTAATAGGCAGGCAACGATGATATTCATTGTTCAGGGAAGTTAGAGTTTTACTATACTGAAAATATACTAAAATTTGGTGTTTATCTCTGTGTTCAATGTAATAAATATAACTATTTTTTTGTTTTAATAGTACTTAAGCATGATTGACCTTTTGGAGTCAGTGGATTATATGGTTAGAAATGCTCCTTATAGGAAATATAAGCCTTATTTACCACTTCATACCAATGGTCGACAATGGTAAGTTAGACTCTTTTTTTTTTTTTAAATGAGAAACATATAGTTAGGAACTCTCAGATTTAAGAGACCTTTAAAGCCATGTAATGAAGCTACTCTTTTTTTTCTTGATAGACATGAGAGGGATATCTTACATATTATGTCTTTGTTACTTTTCTCGTATATACATTCTCTTGTGATCTTGCTTTTAGACTGTTTCGAATTCTCAGCTTAGCATTAAGACTTTAATCACGTTTTGGTCTTAGTGCTCTTTAGTCACCACATGGGCTCAACGTTACAACCATATTGAGATAGTAATAAATTTGCATAACATGTCATTTTGTGTCTTTATGATTTTGCTTTGACATACCCTCTTACTGGAGTAATTAGCTCATTTTGCAATTTGTTTAAGCTGGAGAATTGTACTGGGGAATTGAAATGTTAATTACTGGGCTCTTAGAGGAGAACAGTTAATAAGAACAAAAAATGTAACAACATAGATCTAAAAAGTAAAAGCCATTTTCCTGCTGCTTCTTAAACCTTTGTTTTCAAATGTGCATTAACAAAATTTGATTTGCAGGTGGAAATATGCAATTGATTCTGTTCTTGAAGTTCATATAAGAAGGTATACACAGATGTGGTCATGGAGTAACATAAAAAAACACAGGCAGTTGCTCAAGAGTTATAAAAGTGCCTACAAAAGCAAGCTAACCCAGACTAAAGTCCCAGAAGAAATACAGAAACAAATTCAGGTATAACTCATATATATTGATGAAAACTATTCTTTGTTAAATCATCCTTTAAGTTTTCCTAAAATAATTTGAATTAAAATATAATTTTAGAAAGAATATAGGGCATGGATTGCACGGAGCACTGGGTATTACATTGCAAACAATGAATCATGAAACACTACATCAAAAACTAATGATATACTGTATGGCGACTAATGTAACATAATAAAAAAAGAGAAAGAATAAAACTGATTTCTTTTTGAGATAATTTTATGGGAAAATACAGAGTATTTTTTCAGTTTTTTTTCTTTAAACAAATATTTCCTTCTCATCCTAGTATCAGATAAAAGATACTAGAATACAAGAAACTATTTGGAGAAATGCATTTGGTTTTTACGATAATGTTTATAAAATCAGTGTCAGAGTTATTCAAATATATGTTTATTATTAGCTAGATATATGTTATTAGTTTTGTTAGTGGCTTTTTTTCAGAGTTCCAAGTATTATATATAAAAAAACAGCTCTTATATTCCTCAAAATAGGAACCCCTATTAAATACAGAAAAATACCCCATAGTATATAATTTGCTCAGTGTCGTCTGGTCCTGATTATATAACCATTTCCGTCATAAATTCATAACATGAAGAATTAATTGCATTCCTATTATTCTGAAATAATATGAGAATTGCTAATATTATATATTAGAAAAAGCATCAAGTTTCTTAGCCTCTCAGATCTGATGTTCTCATCAGAGAACATGTATAAAATGGAAACAATATTTGTTTTACAGAGCTGTGAGAATTTCATGAACTAGCACATAGATTACTTCATACATAGGTCACCTAATACATGTTTAGGTTTTTATTTATTTTTATAGAAATTACCCAAATTGGTTTCTACTTAAACATAGTTGTTGATTTGTAGAATTTTTCATTCTTAAATTTTGTGTTTTATGTTTTTCATTCTTTTTTTTTTTTTAAAGATTTTATTTATTTATTTGACAGACAGAGATCACAAGTAGGCAGAGAGGCAGGCAGAGAGAGAGAGAGAGAGGGAAGCAGGCTTCCTGCAGAGCAGAGAGCCCGATGCGGGGCTCGATCCCAGGACCCTGAGATCATGACCCGAGCCGAAGGCAGCAGCCCAAACCACTGAGCCACCCAGGCGCCCCTATGTTTTTCATTCTTAAACTCTGTGTTTCATTCTTTAAATTCTTTGTTTATGCCTTTAGTACAATGGTATAAAATAGTATGAAAAAAAGTGAGTTAATACAAACCATAAGGATAATACCTAAAACAAGCCATCCTCCTAAATATTCTTGTTTCTATAATGGTGTCATTAAATTCCTGTTTTTATATTGTATTTATTGAAGATTTGCTTTCTTAGAAAACTTATTTCCATTATTGCAAAAACAAAATATAAAGCTGAGTGTACATTCAAATTATCCTTTTATTAGATCACAGTTACTGTTTGTTCATAGACTGAACAAGCCTAGAAATCCTAGAATAAAATATTTTTTTAATCTAATGCCATTTTTCTTGTTTACAAGTGTCTCTTTGTTTTATAGGATTTGGAGAAGACTCTAGATGTTTTTAACATCATTTTAGCAAGGCAACAAGCACAAGTTGAGGTAATCATTTTGATGAGCTAATTGTATGTTTTAAGCATGTTACTACTATTCTTTTAAACTTGAGATCAAGAAATCTTTAGCTTCATGGGACTTGTTCAAGTAATAATAAAGGTTGATTTTCCATGCCTTCATTTAGTCTCAAGAGAAAAAAATTGGCATATTGGGGAAAAAATCCCACTAACATGAAAAAGAAAAAATTTTTAAATTTTATAAAAGAATCTGAATCCCCCCAAAGGAAGTAAATAAAAGTTGTCTGTAATCCTAGCAACATAGGATGCTGCTGTTAATGTTTTGACATACAGTCTTCCAATTTTTCTCCCTTGCTTAAGTACTAACTGACATATGCTTTTTATCCCCCAACCTTTCACTTTATCTTTGCTTTGTTTCCTTTTCCTTTTCTTCTTTCCTCTTTCCCTTCTTCTTTTTGCCCATAATTAGAATCAATTTATATTTCATAGTTTATGCTGATTTATCCCATTTGGCATATTCTACCTTGTCCACATCATTCCATCTCAATCCTATTATTCTGTAACATGACTTCTTTGGTAATTAAAAAAATAAATTTTAAGTGCAATACAACTCACGATAGAAAAGTTAGGAAGTAGAGATATACAAAGAAAGAAAATAGAAACACCTATTATCTCACACTAAAGATACCTACCATTAATATTTTTTTGTATATTCTCTTAGGTTTTTTTTTATATTCATAGATCTCCAGGCACATAATCTTGTTTTTATATTTATTTTTATTTTTTTAATTTTTAATTTTTTATAAACATATATTTTTATCCCCAGGGGTACAGGTCTGTGAATCACCAGGTTTACACACTTCACAGCATTCACCAAAGCACATATCCTCCCCAATGTCCATAATCCCACCCCCTCCTCCCAAACCCCCTCCCCCCAGCAACCCTCAGTTTCTTTTGTGAGATTAAGAGTCACTTATGGTTTGTCTCCCTCCCAATCCCATCTTGTTTCATTTATTCTTCTCCTACCCACTTAAGCCCCCATGTTGCATCACCACTTCCTCATATCAGGGAGATCATATGATAGTTGTCTTTCTCTGCTTGACTTATTTCACTAAGCATGATACGCTCTAGTTCCATCCATGTTGTCGCAAATGGCAAGATTTCATTTCTTTTGATGGCTGCATAGTATTCCATTGTGTATATATCCCAATCTTGTTTTTAAATGGGACTAAAGCACTTACCTGTTCATTCATTTACTTAGTAAGTACTTGTTGAGAACCTGTTTTACTAGCATCATGGTGAAGAGCATGGACTCTGGAGTCAGCTTTGCCTACTTGTGTGATCTTAGGCTGGCTATTTAATCTCTCTGTGCCTCAGTTTCCTCATTTGTAAAATAGAATTGATTCATAATACCTACATCGTATAGGGTTGCTGTGAGAAGGGCATGATGATCCATGTAAAGCACTTGGGCTGCTGAATACCTGGAACATGATGATTACTAAATAGGTCATTTTCTTCATTATCATCATCATCATCATCATCATCATTTGCATTAGCAAACAGAAGTGAACAAGCAGACAAAAATCCCTCATTTACATTCTGGCAGAAGAAGGATAATAAAAATTTAAATAAAAATAAAGTAGAAAAGAATATAAAGAAGCAATATCTTACTTGCTAGGCGGTGATGATGATGATGATTGCAATTTTAAATTGGATGGTCAAGGAAAGCCTCACTAAAAAGGAAACATTTGAGCAAACACCTGAAGAAGATGAGTGAGTCACCAGAAAGTTATCTGAGGGAAAAACATACCAGGCAGAAAGAATATGGCAAGCTGGAAGGTTTGGAGGTGGGGGTTCATTCACAGAACTAAGGGAGTGGTGAGAGAGAAGAGAGTGGTGGTTAATGAGGTCAGAACAGTATAGTGGAGTAGTGAGGGTGGTACTTTGGGAGTTGGGGAGGGCGCCAGCTTGTAGAGCCTTGAAATAATTGTGTGAATTTGACTTTTACTCTGAATTTGCAGAGCCATTTGGAGAATAGAATGATATAACCCAACTTAAGTTTTAAAATGCATTCTGGCTGCTCTTTTGAAAACAGGTTGTAAAGGGAGAACAAGGGTGAAAATAGGGAGATCAGTTAGGATGCTACTGAAATATTTGAAGAGAAATAATTGTACCTTGGCTGAGAGTAG
The DNA here is from genome assembly GCF_011764305.1 of Mustela putorius furo. Lineage (NCBI taxonomy): Eukaryota > Metazoa > Chordata > Mammalia > Carnivora > Mustelidae > Mustela > Mustela putorius. Next base: position 5,936,285 of record NW_025422045.1, on the reverse strand, counting down.
TTGCAATGGAAGTGAAGAGAAAGGGTCATATTCTGGATGTTTTTCGAACATGGAGCTAATATTTCCCAACTGGTATGGGTTATAAGAGAGAAGTTGGAGATGACTTTAAAGATTTAGGCCTGTTGCAGTTGGAAAGATGCAGTTTTCATGAAAAGAGATGGGGAAGTCTGGATAGAACAAGCTTGGGTGAGATGGAGAGATCAGGAATCCAGTTTGGGACCTGTTAAGTTTTAGGTATATTTTAGACAATGATGTGTGGAGCAGCAGAGTAGGATCTTAGATACATGAATGTGTGGTTTAGAAGAAAAATCTGTGCTATATATATAAATTTGGGAGAGGCGAACACCTAGAAGGTATTTAAAACCATGACATTGAATGAGATCACCAAAGAAATTAGAGTAACTAGTGAAGTGTTCCAAAGACCCAAATTACTTTGTTATAGATCACAGAGATGAGAACCAACAAAGATGACCATGGAGGAGTTGCCAGAGGTATATAGTTGGGAAACTCTGTGATTGTAATCTCCTCAAAGTGAAGTGAGGAAAGAAAAAGGGAGTGATCTACTGTGACAGAAACATGATTAGTCAACTGAGCTGGGGACTGAGAATTGACTATTAGATTTACCAAAATATGGGGTATTTCAGCCATTACTTCTTTCAAATAATTTTTTTTTTTTTTTAAGTAGGCTCCTCTTTCAGCATGGAGTCCAACACTGGGCTTGAACTCAGGACCCTGAGATCAAGACCTGAGTTGAAATCAAGAGTCAGACACTTAACTGACTGAACCACCTAGGCACCCCTCTTCAAATAATTTTTGATCAAATTTCTTTCTTCTTCCCCTTTTGGACTCTGATTTTATTCACACACAAACACACACACACACACACACACACACACTTGACCCTTGAGCAATATAGGGATTAGGGACCCATTGCATAGTAAAAAATCTGCATATAACTTTAGACTCCCCCAAAACTAAACTACTAATAGCCTACTGTTGACCAGAAACCTTACTGGTAATATAGACAGTTGATTAATACATACTTTTATGTTATATATATTATATACTATATTTTTATAATAAAGTAAGCTAGTGAAAAGAAAATGTTAATAAATCTAGGGAAGAGAAAATACATTGACAGAATTATACATATATTTATTTTTAAAAAGTCCATGTGTAAGTTCACCTGTGTAATTCAGACCTGTGTTCAAATAATTTCTGGTCTAGATTTCTTTCTGCTTTCCTTCTTGAACTTCAATTTCATACACATACACACAAGTATGTACATCTATATGCATGTATGTAAATATATACTTATACATGAGATCTTTCAATATACCACAAGTTCCTGAGACATTGTTCCATTTTTTTCATTAATCTTTTTACTCTTTGTTTTTTAAAATGGATAATTTCTGTTGATATGCCTTCAAGTTTATACTTTTCTCTGTCATCTCCATTTTAATATTAGCCCATCCTAATTTTTATTTTAGATAATTTTTTTTAGGTCAAAAACTCCTTCTGAGTTCCTTTTTATAGTTTCCACTTCTCTGCTAAAAATTCCAATCTTTTTAGTAATTTCAAGTATCCTTCCCTTCCTATCATGTGACAAAGATAATTCAAGTAATTTCCCTTTCTATCATGTAACAAAGGTAACATCGATTCTCTGCTGGTTTTAACATCTAAGTAATCTGATTGTTGACATCTGTTAATTGTCTTTTCCCTTGAAAATGGGTCACATATCTTTTTTTTTTTTAACTGCATCATATCCTAGGCATTGTGATATTATGTTGTCTCTGAGTGCTTCTTATATTCTGCAAAACGTTGATATTTTGCCTTAGCACACAACCTAATGATCTTTAGTTTTGTTTTGCATTCTGTGGATCTTGGTTCAAATCTCAATTCCATATTTTCTGCCTTTGGTATGTTGGTTTAGGTCCATTTTGCACATGAATAGCACAAGAATTTGTTGGAGACTTGTGCAGGTGGGTTCATATCTCATTTCAGGTCTCTAAAGCTTTGCTGCTTTCCTTTAGGTTACTTTTATACATGGGCAGCTTGGGTTAGACTGAAATTCATGCAGGTGCATACACAGAATTAAGAGATAACCATTCTGTGACTCTTCTCCCTCTAGCATGTCCCTTGTCCCCTCCGGTTTACACGGACTCAATTTTCTCATTCCTCAGCCAAACTGTAGAATTTCTTTCAGGTATTCAGCTGCTTGTGCCTCTGCAGTGCTCCATGATTCAGGCCTGCCTCAGGATACAGCCATGTGAAGTAGTTTTCTCTAGCTGCATAATAAACTCAGTGGCTTAAAGCAATACACATTTATTTATTTATTTAAGATTTTATTTATTTTTTGGCAGTGAGATCATAAGTAGGCAGAGCAGCAGGCAGAGAGAGTGAAGCAGGCTCCTTCCTGAGCAGAGAACCCGATGTTGGACTCGATCCCAGGACCCAAGATAATGGCCTGAGCAAAGCCAGAGGCTCAACCCATTATCTCAGAGTTTCTCTGGGTCAGAAGTTCAGGTATAGCTTACCTGAGTTCTCTGCTTATGGTCTCAAAATATTGCCCTCAAGATGTTGGCTGGGACTGTAGTTTCACTTGGAGTGTCACCGATGAAAGATCTACTTTTGTTGGTGGATTTTCTGTGGAATGGAGAACTTGAGTTTCTTGCTGGCTGTTGGCCAGAGGCTGTGCTTAGCTCTTAAATTTCATATCATTTCCTTGCCAGATGGGCCTCCAGACATAGGCAGCCCACAATATGGCAACTTGTTTTTTCAAAGGGAGAGAAAGACTCCAGCAAGACAGCTGGTATAGTTTCATGTACATAATGACATACACCTTGTCACCTTTGCCATATTCTGTTGGTTAGAAACAGGCTGTAGGGCATATCCACGCTAAAAGGAAGAGGAATGCTCACGGGCAAGAATAGGAGGGAAAAGTTATGGGGTGGAAGGGGGTAGGGAGACCATGTAAAAAACAAATCAAAATAAAACATGGGAAGCTCACTCTGATGAAGGTCACTCCTCCAGGTTTTGACTCATTTCCATCATCTGCCTACTTTGCTTTTTAGAGTTTATTGTAGATATTTTTGTATTTTTAGAATTTTTAGTCATCAGCATGAAGGATGGGCTATAGAGGGCTTATGTCACCATGGAACTGAAAATTTATTTTTGGATTTAGCAATAAGGAAGTCATTTAAAAAACAATGTTTATGAGAGAATGTAGGTAGAAACTTGATAGGAATGAGAGAGAGGGGATGTAAGGGGAGAACAGGTAAATGGAGCAGTGCCTGGTGGGGGAATGTGGAGTCAAGAAATGTTTTATAATTTGCTGTTACTTCCTTTAAAAAATGTATTAGTGTAAAAAATGTATTAGTGTTTTATTTTTATGCCAATAGAATAATTTATTCAGCATTTTAAATAGCTTCTGTGCATATATCAGAATTTGTTTCCCTATTTCCCACTGGTTATATTTAAGTATAAATGAGACTTCAATGAACAGTCTTGTCTACATGCTTTCTCAAACATCTCTTGTTTTCTTTTTTTTTTTTTAAAGATTTTATTTATTTATTTGACAGACAGAGATCACAAGTAGGCAGAGAGGCAGGCAGAGAGACAGAGAGAGGAGGAAGCAGACTCTCCTGCTGAGCAGAGAGTCCAACGTGAGGCTCGATCCCAGGACTCTGGGATCATGACCTGAGCCGAAGGCAGAGGCTTTAAGCCACTGAGCCACCCAGGTGCCCCCATCTCTTGTTTTCTTAGAGCACCTGTGCTCCCCAAGGTACAGTTTTTGGGTCAGGGTATATGAGTATTCTAGAAGTTATTTGCTACTGCTGGGCCTTGTTCCTATGAATTAAAGGAATGATTTTCCAAAAGGAACAGATAATTTCAATCCTTCCTAAGTTGAGTTGCTTGATGTTCTTTTTACAAAAATTTTTTTTTCAGAGAGAGTACAAGTTGGGGATGGGGCGGAGGAGAGGCAGAGGGAGAGGGGGAGAGAGAGAGAGAGAGAAAATCTTAAGTAGGCTTCACGTTCAGCATGGAGCCCAACACAGGGCTCAGTCTCAGGACACTGAAATCATGACCTGAGCTGAAAGCAAGAGTTGGACACTTAACTGATACCCCTAATTGGGTGTTCTTAATACCAGTTACCAGGTGCTTAAAAATTGACAAAAGAGGATTGTTGAATGCTGTAGACAAAGGGATGGATATACATGAAGAAAAGGCATTTAGAGTCATCCGAGGTGAAGTTTTTTATTGCAAAAGAGAATCCACAGGGTCACAGAATTTAAAAGATAGGCAGGAACTGGCTGAGGTTATTTACCGTATAGTCTTTGCTGAACCAGGAAGGAGGTGAAGACAACAGAGAGTATTAACGTGAAAGGATTCTGTATTTCTCTTTGTATTAGGTCATATGTATTTAAAATCTATTTTTGGTCTCATGTAGATATATTTTACTTTGAAATAATTATAGATTCATAGGAAGTAAAGCAAAGATAACTCACAGAAGTCCTTAGGTACTCTTCCCTCAGTTTTCCCCAATGGTTATATCTGACATAATTATAATATTAAAATCAAGGATTAGATACTAGTACATTATGTGTATATAGTTCTAGATCAGTATACATTTTTAAATATATTTTTAAGTGATAATTGTCAAGATACAGGAAAGTTTCTTATTTCAAGTGCTTCTTCTCAGTAACACTTAACCCTTACAACTTCTTTTGTTATGGACATGATGGGGTTAGTTCCACTCAAAAAATATCTCAAAGCAAAAGACAAACACAGTAAGCACTTGGATTAATGATACTGTACCTAAGTCTGACATGAATTCCAGATATTGGTGTCTAAGAATTGATTTGCTTTTGCTGAAGCTTTGTATTTGTGAACATTTTAAAGTAGAAAGTTTAGTAGCAGGAATGAAAATGGTAGCTAACATTTTCTTGGTCTGATTTCCTGGGTATTGTCAATTCTGAGGAAAGTACTATTTTCTTCAATTTATATTAGCAAATTAAGACATAGGTTAGACAAATTGTCTAAGTTCTACTTATCATGAAAAATACCAAAAAGAACACTAATCTTCTATACCAAGAGAATAAAGGAGCTAGATGTTATTTCATATAGAATATAAAGTAATCAGATATATATTTTTTACTTAATATATTTCTGACCAATGAAAATGGGTTGGTAATCTTGACAAAGATAGTTATGGCTGAGGTATAAATGATAAAACTTTGATAGTTTTGCTCACAGATGTAGACCTCTTCCCCATTTCTTTTTTTAAAAAGATTTTATTTATCTGACAGAGAGAGATCACAAGTAGACAGGCTGGTAGAGAGAGGGAGAAGCAGGCTCCCTGCTGAGCTGAGACCCCCTGGGGCTAGATCCCAGGACCCTGAGATCATGACCAGAGCAGAAAGCAGAGGCTTTAACCCACTGAGCTACCCAGGTGCCCCCTCATTTCTTTAATATCTAGTTGTTAAAGAGAACTTACCTGGGTGCTTGGGTGGCTCAGTCGCTTAAGTATTTGCCTTTGGCTCAGGTCATGAGCCCAGGGTCCTGAGATTGAGTCCTGTCTGGCTTCCTGCTCATCCTGTTTCTCCCTCTGCTCCCCAACCCCCACCCTGCTTACACGCCCTCTCTCAAATAAAATCTTTAAAAATAAATACAATAAAGAGAACTTACTTAACTTAGTTTAAACTTCTCTTTACTAATTCAGCTCTTTTTTTTCAATTTCCCTTTTGGAGTATTTTACCTTTTGTAATATGGGGAGACTTGCAATAGGCTACGAGTTCATTACCATTTTAAAATACTATAAATTTTAAGTGGGAAAATTATTAAAGTTTACTTATTCAAGAAATGAGAAGATAGAGTCTAAATAATTTATCCCCTTTATTCTATTCATCCTCTGTTTTCTGCTTTTTAGTTATCTATATTTTAGTATTTCAAGGATTTGCAGAAAATCAAGACAGAATTTATTGAAAAGAGAATGAAATGAGATTCAAGGACTATCTGTTTTTATTTATATTTGACCCTTTTCCCATGTCATAGGTAGCAAGCCAGCAATGTATATGAATTCTGAAATATAATTGTTTTAAATTAATTAATGCTTCTGAGGGTGGAAGCATCTTTTTAGAGAACTTTTTTTTGTTCTTGTTAGAGAGAGAGACAGAGCGGGAGCACAGGCAGACAGACTGGCAGACAGAGGCAGAGGGAGAAGCAGGCTCCCTGCTGAGCAAGGGGCCCGAAGTGAGACTAGATCCCAGGATGCTGGGATCATGACCTGAGCCAAAGGCAGCCGCTTAACCAACTGAGCCACCCAGGCGTCCCTTTAGAGAATTTTTTATTTTATAAATCTGCAGTCTTAGTGGCTTGTTACCTTAAACATTTGGAAGATATTGCTAAAAAAAAATTCACTTGAAACTTTTAGTGTGTTTCTGTCAACATGCAGCATCATCAACATTTTATCAATAGGTGTGGAAGGTAAATTAACAGTGTAACTATATTAACGAAATCATGTTGAACACCATTTCAGAAGGCTTTCTTGACTGTTTTTAACCTAATGTACGGTTAAACAAATTAACCATTGTTTTTACCCAGCTACACCTAAAAACAAAGAGGAAATTTACTCTTTAAATAAATTTAAAAATTTTTACTTTCAGGTGGTTCGATCTGGGCAAAAATTAAGGAAAAAGTCTACTGACACAGGCGAGAAACGTGGAGGCTGGTTTAGTGGGTTTTGGGGTAAGAAGGAGTCTAAGAAAAAAGATGAAGAATCTTTGATTCCTGAAAGTAAGTTCCAAATCAGATAATTTATTGTAACTGATAAGAAAAAAATATATAAATTTATTTTATATTAGAAGTTTCACTTAATTTTTAACATACCTAGGGAGTTCTAAAGTCCTTATGTGAGACCAGAATTCTGTTAATGGTGTCTCTTTGCCTTTTCTTGATATAAGCAAATAAATACATGATGTTTGTTTTAAATAGGCAAAGAAATATATTAGAAGAGATTACCTGGGTGCTTTTGCGTTTGTGCATTTGCTTGAGCAATGACTTTTCAGGCACTTGTTAGTTTCTTTGATGTTTTTTTAAATTTTATCTGTAAAATTGAAGCAATTGATTTCTTAAAGAACTGTACTTTCTTTGTAGCTATTGATGACATTATGACTCCAGAGGAAAAAGATAAGCTCTTCACTGCTATTGGTTATAGTGAGAGCACCCACAACTTAGCTTTACCCAAGCAGGTAATTATTTTTAGGTGGTTTTAGAGGTATTTTGTTTCATTTTACTGTATTATCTTGAATTGGATTAAATGAGTTAATGATTTTTATAAAAATCTGTCATTTGTTTCTTCTCACAAGAGTATGTAAGAAGAATTGGAGTAAATTCTTTTTTAAATGTTTGATAGAATTTACCAGTGACATTATCAGGTCCTGAGGTTTTCTTTGTCAGGAGGTTTCTGATTACTGACTCAATCTCCTTACTCATTATTGGTCTGTTCAGATTTTCTGTTTCTTCATGATTCAGTCATGGTGAATTGAACATTTCTAGAAATTTCTCCATTAGGTTGTCTAATTTGTTGGTATATAGTTATTCATAGGAGACTTTTACTATGATCCTTTGTATTTCTGTGGTTATCAGTTGTGATAGCTCCTCTTTTACGTATAATTTTATTCATTTGTCTTTCTTCCTTGCTTAGTCTAGCTAAAGGTTTGTCAGTTTAATTTTTAAAGAGCCAACTCTTGGCTTTATTAATCTTTTCTATTGTTTTTTTTAATTCTCTATTTCACCTCTAATTTTTATTATTTCCTTTCCTCTAACTTTGGGCTTTGGGATGCCTAGGAGGCTTTGTTGGTTAAGTGTCTACCTTCAGCTCAGGTCAGAATCCCAGGGTCCTGGGATGGAATGGAGCCCAGCATTTGGCTCCTTGTTCAGCAGGGAAACTGCTTCTCCCTCTGCCTACCATTCCCCCTGCTTGTGCTCTCTCTGACAAATAAATAAAATCTTTAACTTTGGGCTTAGTTTAATTCTTCTTTTTCTAGTTTCTTGAGGTGTAAACTAAATTGTTTATTTCATATCCTTCTTCTTGTTTTATGAATTTATCACTATAAACTTCCCTATTAGAAGGAAGATGCTTCTGCTCTATCTCATAAGTTTTGATGTATTGGGTTTCTTTTTTTTTATATCTCATGTTGTTTTCTTATTTTCCTTTTGATCTATTCTTTGATACAGTGGTTGTTGAGGGGTGTGTTATTTAATTTCCACATATTAGTGAATTTTGTAGCTTTCCTCTTTTTTTTTTTTTTTAAGATTTTATTTATTTATTTATTTGTCAGAGAGAGAGAGAGAGAGAGCACAAGCAGGCAGAGTGGCAGGCAGAGGCAGAGAGAGAATCAGGTTCCCCGCTGAGCAAGGAGCCTGATGCAGGACCTGATCCCAGGACACTGGGATCATGACCTGAGCCAAAGGCTGTGGCTTAACCAACTGAGCCACCCAGGTGTTATGTGACTTTCCTCTTAATAAGATCTTATTCCTTTGTGGTTGGGAAAGATACTTAATATAACTGACATCTTCTTGAATTTTTTTAAACTTGTTTCATTGCCCAATATATGCTCTATCCTAGGAAATGTTTCTGTGGTCTTGAGAAGAATGTTTATTCTGCTGCTGTTGAGTGGAATGTTTTGTGCATTTCTCTTAGGTCCTTTTGGCTTACAGTGTTTTAATCCATTGTTTCTTTATTGATTCTCTGTTAAGATGAGTTATCTGTTGTTGAGAATGGGTTACTGAAGTCCCCAACTATTGCCATTTATTTCTTTTTTTAGTTCTACTAGTATTTGCTTTATATATTTAGGTACTGTGATGTTGGGTGCATAAGTATTTACAAATCTTATGTTTTCTTGATGAAATATATTCATCATTATATAATAACCTTCTTATTTCTTTTGACAACATTTAAAGTTTATTTTCCTGTGATATGAATATAGCTACCCTTTTTGGGGAGAGTTACTTTTTGCTTGCAATATCTTTTTCCATTTCTTCACTTTTAGTCTATGTGTGTCCTTAAACCTAAAGTGAGTGTCTTTCTTGTAGGCAGCATATCATTGGCTCCTTTTTTTTTTTTTTTAAATCCACTCTGCCATTTTTTATCTTTTTATTAGAAAATTTAATCTACTTCCTTTTAAAGTAATTATTTAGGTAAGGACCTACTGTTGCCATTTCATTAATTGTTTTCTGTTTTGTGAATCTTCCTCTCTTAGTGTGTGTCTTCCTTTGTGGTTTGATGAGAATCATCTCTCTGGTTCTCTGTCCTACCTCTTTTTGACCTATCAATTTTTTGGTCAGGATTTTTATTCTCAGTGTTTTTTTTTTAACCCTCCAAAGACATCAAGCAGATGTTCTCTATATTTTGTCCAGTTTTTGAGCCAGAGGATTGGTCTGAATTAGTTTGCTTTAGTGAAAGTTGGTGAATTGAGTATTTATGTGACAAAATATTTAGTGAAGTTTCATTTATTATCTCTAAAACTAGGAGAAAATGAATTTTGAATCCTTAAAGTTGTCCTTTTTGAACAATTTTGTAATTTTGTATTGAAATTTTTAATGTTCTTTTTGAGAATATTGTATTTAGATCACTTTATAATCCAACAAATTTAAATAAGAAATTATTAAAGAAAGTACTAATTAAACTATAACAATTTTCATTCATTTCCTTTGTTTAGTATGTTGCCCATATAATGACACTGAAGCTAGTAAGCACCTCTGTCACATTAAGAGAAAACAAAAATATTCCAGAAATATTGAAAATTCAGATAATTGGCCTGGGCACCCAAGTATCTCAGAGACCAGGAGCACAAGCACTTAAGTAAGTTTTAAAAAGCTTATTATTTCAGTTTTTGTTTCTAGATAAGACTTGGCCTCCAAATAACATTATTTAGCATTAAGCAACTGATTAATAATAATTCTTTACTTTATTTTCCTCTTGTGTTGGGCCTTTTTGTATCTGAATTTGTTTTGTAATGAACCTGTATGAGGAGTTCATCATTTATTCTACCCTCTCTTCTTTCCTTCACAAATACTTCTTGGATACTGTTAAATTTATCAGTTTGATACTATGAAGGCTAGCACAGGAATATTTAGTTTCTGTTTTTTAGAAGTTTATGCTGGCTGTTAAGAGAGCATAGCCAGAAAGTTATAAGAACTATGTAACATATGAGAAAGTTCAGAAGTGAGAAGATGCTGTAAGGTGAAATGTTGATTGCCCCTTAGGCTCAGTCGCAGAGGAGAATGGGCTAGAAGAATTGGGACTTGGGGTAGGCAAGTAGAAAGGAGTAGAAGCAGGGATGAGGGTGTTTTCAGGTGACATGAAATAGAGAGATGAGTTCCTGAGTGAAGTTAGCGTGCATTCATGTGACAGTGATCGGAAATCCTATAGTGTTTGGGTGTTGGCCAAAGTGGACTTCTCATGTGGTTGAAGAGTTAAGAGCCAAAAACCAAAACAAAATCCCAGGTTGTATGGGTAATTAAATGTCAGGCCAAAGAGTTTGGACTTTACCTCAGGTAATGGGTATAGTACTGGCTCTCAAGGGAGTTTTTTTAAAAGGAAAATTTATATTTTAACCCATTACATTACACAGCATCTTAATTATGTTACTTATTTATTTACTCACTGAATTGTAGGGTAGAAGCAAAATTAGAACATTGGTATATAACAGGCCTGAAACAGCAGGGCGTTGTACCATCACTTGTGGCTTCCATTGGCGATACTACCTCATCCTTGCTTAAAATCGAGTTTGAAACCAATCCAGAGAACAGCACTGCTGACCAGACTCTGATTGTTCAGTCTCAGCCTGTGGAGGTCATCTACGATGCTGTAAGTGCAAGGAGAAAGTCAATCTTTATTAAACCCATCTTATACTTCTGGTGTATGGTTTTCTTATTTTTCCTCTTTAACACTTAACATTTCTTTACTTAGCAACTAAATTTAGTAATACTTTTTTTCTTGTTTTAAAAGCAGTACATGTTTAACAGTTAATTTTGCTTTTTCATATGCTGCCATTTTTTTTTCCTGCTCTGTTTACCTATGCTTATGTTAAAGTTAAAAAAAAAAATCTAATATACTATTCAAAAAGTCTGTGTTGGAGCATTGGTTGGTGGCTGCTTTCAGCTCAGGTCATGATCCCAGGGTCCTGGGATTGAGCCCAGCCTCATGCTCCCTGCTCAGAGGAGATCCTGCCTCTCCCTCTCCCTTCGCCCCTCCCCTGCCTCCTTGCACATACGCACTCTCTCTCGCCCATCAAATAAATAAATAAAATCTTTTTTAAAAAGTCCGTTTATTGTACCAACTACTTCCAAATAGTCCTGTTCCAGTTCAGTTTTGTGTATTTTCCCTTTTCCCTAAATATCTGGACCAATTCAAATAGCTTTAGGAGTAATTAAGAGAACATATTGTTCATATGGAAAGAAAAGGATTGGCATTTAGATGTTATTGAAAATGTTAGCTCAAATTCTGTATCTGTGGTTCCATCTTTTATTCACATGCTCTTAACTCATCTCAGGCTAGCCATCAGGCTCACTAATCATTGCATCCCTTGTAAGTTTGCCCTACTCTGTTGTTGAGAACTGTGACTTTTTTTTTTCTTTCCAGTTTATAGTTTAAGTGTAGTCACAGTCAGTGTGAGGCATTATATAAAGATTCTAGGCTCATTATATTCTCTGATTTTTTAATGATTTAAATTGTAGTAAAATACATAAAATTTACCATCTTGGCAATTTTTAAGTGTATAGTTTAGTAGTAAGGTCTATTGCTATATCAACATGACACCTTAGAACATACAAAGTCACATTAATGACATGCACACATTTGTTGCCTCTCTAGTAAGCTTACCTGGGCTATTCCTTTTTTTTTTTTTTTTTTTTTTAGGTTTTTGTTGCTGTTTCCACCAGGGAGAGATGCAATAGGGCAAAGTAGTTTTGGAGGTTTCTCCTAAGTTTGGAGCCACAGTTGTTTAGAATTAAACCGAAACCTTTTAAAATTTGTAATATGGAAAGTACTGTGTATAGCTTGCTTATATTTTAAATTATTTTACAGAAAACCATCAATGCAGTGGTTGAATTCTTTCAGTCAAATAAAGGATTAGATCTTGAGCAAATAACATCAGCTACATTAATGAAGCTGGAAGAAATTAAAGAGAGAACAGCTACAGGTAAAGAATTTATCTGCATAAACATAAAGAAACTCATAATTTTATCTATTCTAATGAAAACATTGTATTTAAAATAGTATAGGTTGCTCTTTTCTTTTTTTTTTTTTAAATTCCATGAAGCTGCTTCATGAATTACCCAAGTCAAATATACCTGCTTGACTGAATGAGGAAGAGAATAATATGGGCACAAAGATGATTCTGTCTACAATTAAGAACCTATGCCTCAGGGACGCCTGGGTGGCTCAGTGGGTTAAGCCGCTGCCTTCAGCTCAGGTCATGATCTCAGGGTCCTGGGATCGAGTCCTGCATCGGGCTCTCTGCTCAGCAGGGAGCCTGCTTCCCTCTCTCTCTCTCTCTCTCTGCCTGCCTCTCTGTCTACTTGTAATCTCTCTCTGTCAAATAAATAAATAAAATCTTTAAAAAAAAAAAAAGAACCTATACCTCAGAGTGAGCTTGAGAAGGAAACGTTCCTCCACCTCAGCTCTAAAGGAATGGTTCCTAATACTGTATACTGTGTGTAAATCTGGTTCTAAAGATTCATACTTTTATACAGGATGGTCTCTAAACTCAAGCCAAGTGCTTTTTGTGGTTGCTTAACTAAAAAATGATGAATTTTTCTCTCTCTGGATAAAATACTAGCTATGTTGGGTTTACTGTACAGTGTAATGATATGACTGTCCCCCATTGACCATACGCAGTTTCACCTTAGATGCTTAATTTTGAGACTCTAGTTTGTGAGAACTGCTCCTCCGTAATACTTTTCAAGTGATACTTGTATTCTCATTGTTAATAATATACTTAAATATTTCAACTTGACTGTCTAATCTTTTTCTATTTCTTTTAGGACTTACACACATTATTGAAACTCGGAAAGTCCTTGATTTAAGGATAAATCTGAAGCCTTCTTATCTAATACTTCCACAGACAGGTTTCCACCATGAAAAGTCAGATCTTCTCATTTTAGATTTTGGTACATTTCGGGTAAGTGTATATCCATTTCTTCCTGCCCATTTTTGCTCAGTTTGGAAGCTAGCTATATGAAAGTTTCCTGTTTTTCCCTCAGAGTTTACTTTAATTAAACTTAGACTTATTTCCTCTTAGTATTTTGTCAAGCCTAGCTTAGATTGAGTATTTTTTCTATATTTTATGGCTATTAAAAAAAAAAACAGGAAAAACCTCTAAAATTTTCTTTGGTGATAGATGATTTGATATTGAGGACTGGATTATTGCTCTGTTTTTCTAGTTGGAGAGATGTACTCCTAGTTTTCTTTCTTTCTTTTTTTTCTAATTTAATTTTCTTTCAGTGTTCCAAAATTCATTGTTTATGCACCACACCCAGTGCTCCATGCAATATGTGCCCTCCTTAATACCCACCACCAGGCTCACCCAACTCCTCACTCCCCTCCCCTCCAAAACACTCAGTTTGTTTCTCAGAGTCCACAGTCTCTCATGGTTTGTCTCCCCTTCCAATTTTGCCCTAACTCACTTCTCCTCTCCATCTCCCAGTATCTTCCATGTTATTCCTTATGCTCCACAAGTAAGTGAAACCATATGATAATTGACTCTCTGCTTGACTTATTTCACTCAGCATAAATACTCCTAGTTTTCAAATACTCATAGATTTCCAGAGTTTAATTACACAGTGTTAATTATTAATTTACATATTTTTACAATAGGAAATGATACACATATTAATATATGTTTGTAATCCCACTGTCAGCAATTAAGTCGAGTAAGAGAACTCTCAGGCTTTCTGTGTTGAACACATTAGAAATCCAGGCATCTGAGAAAAAGTGAAGGTTTCAAAACATACAGTTTCAAATGGATCCTTGCTTTGTTTGAGAAGAGGAAAAAGGAAGTAGAGATTGAAGCTGAGTTCTAAGGCTCATTTATTCAGGTGATGTAATGAGAAGAAGCAACAAAACCTGTGATTACATGGTGAAGAGGTCAGGTGAAGAGGTTAGGGGTGCCGAGCCATGAGCGGCATTAACTGCTGAGAGCCAGGAAGAGTTGTATGTCTAGACAGGTTATTTGAGGTAGACAACTGTGTAACTGAACCTTTAATTAATGCAAATATGCTGAGCACCTAGTACCCAAACATATAATAGATGTATATTGAAATATTATATTCCTAATAAAAGGCTTGCAAAAATTGTCAGAAAATTAAACAGAATGTGAACTGATTAAGGACAGTGTTTTCTTTTTAGTTAGGTTTTAAGAAAACACAACAAAAATATCAGTATATTTTTCTGTTAAGAAAATTGAAGTTTTGGGGCACCTGGGTGGCTCAGTCGTTAAGCATCTGCCTTCGGCTCAGGTCATGATCCCAGGGTCCTGGGATAGAGCCTTACCTTGACTCCCTCCTAAGCAGGAAGCCTGCTTCTACCTATCCCTCTTCCCCTGCCTGTGTTCCCTCTCTCACTGTGTCTCTATCAAATAAATAAATAAAATCTTTTTTAAAATATGAGGTTTCTGTCCATTTCAGCTTAACAGTAAAGATCAAGGTTTGCAGAAGACTAATAATTCATCTCTGGAAGAAATAATGGATAAAGCATATGACAAGTTTGATGTTGAAATAAAAAGTGTGCAGTTACTCTTTGCAAGATCAGGTAAGCAGTTGCTCAATTTTTAGGATCTTGAAATTATGTTGAGTAGCTTAGGTAAGTATATGCATATGTCTGCATGTATATCAACCCTGACAATATTTTGAACACATATCCTGTTGGTCACTTAAGAAAACGAAATTGGAGCCCATCAGTGCAAATCACTGCCACAGGTAGAAACAGAGATAAAAATATACCTATTCAGGGAGGCTGGGTGGCTCAGTGGGTTAATAAGCCTTTGCCTTCGGCTCAGGTAATGATCTCAGGGTCCTGGGATCAAGTCCCGCATCGGGCTCTCTGCTCAGCAGGGAGCCTACTTCTTTCTCTCTCTCGGCCTGCTTCTCTGCCTACTTGTG
The DNA here is from genome assembly GCF_011764305.1 of Mustela putorius furo. Lineage (NCBI taxonomy): Eukaryota > Metazoa > Chordata > Mammalia > Carnivora > Mustelidae > Mustela > Mustela putorius. The sequence continues at coordinate 5,921,120 of NW_025422045.1, read as the reverse complement.
ATCTCTGTCTGTCAAATAAATAAATAAAATCTTTAAAAATATATAGATATATAAATATTTAAAAATATACTATTCATCTGCAGGTACTTAGCACTGTTTGAATCTAGGTCCAGTCATTGCTTATTTTGTTGTGATATGACTAGGAAACTAACCAGAACGCAAAAATAGAAGTTGCCATTGGCTCAAGTTTTTCTGTCTTAGTGCTTTTGGGATGTCTCAGTGTTGTCTTTCCTTGCTGCTTTATTTGCAAATATTTTGACTATATTTGCCTAGTCATTATTTCAGTAGTATTACAACCTACTTTTGTAGATATCTGACAAGGATGGGTATAGTTTTAAAACCCTAAAAGTAGTTAATTATTTTCAAAAAGCTTTGGTGTTTTCTGTTGCTTAAGTAAAGAACACCGCTCTCCATACTTGTTTAGTTTCTAAATGCAATAATTATTTGCTAAGTATCCTTGAATATATCACTTTATGGTAGGTCATTGGAAGAAGGAACGTAACTCTGTGTACAGAGTGTATACTCTAATAGAATTGAAGAGCTATATTAAAATGTAAATACATAATGCTTTACTTAGTTTTTATATATTATGAGCCTATTAATTCTTTGAAGGGAAGAACTATTACACAGACCATTAAAACTGCCTTTTCTTTTGTATGTGTTTAATAATAATTGTTTGAGTTATAAGTGATAAAAGATGTTCAGTGACTGCTATCAGTTGAGATCTGTGTAGGATTCTGTTAGAGAAAAGTGATTATTATACTTTTTTATCATAAAATCTTATTTGATAAAACTCATTTGTATTTTAGAAGTATGTACTATATTAGTGTAATTTGCCTGAGGAACCCCAGAAACCTCTTTTTCCCCCCTCTGTCATTTTCTATTTTTTTTTCCTTTTTTTACTCCAACCACCTACCTTGATCACTAATTCCAGAATCAGGGCAAGATGTTATATAAATATTTTCCAAATAAATATTTACAATTATTTTTATATTATAGTCTTTGACTCCTATCAGTCTTGTTTTATTTTATTTAGTTTATTTTTTATTTTTGTATCATTGTTTATTTCAATCTTTTGTCAGCCATTTTGATTGTTCGGTTCCCCCATCTCATATGCTTATAAACATACTTGTATATAAAACTGTTTCTTTCCCACTTATTTTTTCCTTTGTTTTTATTCCCCATAGTAGATTATACTATATTAATATTGTGAATCACTTCATAGCCTTTAGATACATAAGCCAGATTGATAGCCTAGACATGATAGACCTAGGATTAAGATAAAGAATGTCAAATGGAGTTAGAGTAAATATGTTATTAATAACCCTCATTTTTAGAGAATGAGTGAATTTTAATTTTTTTCTTTGATGTGGATTGTATAATTTATTATAGCAAATTATTTTAGTATTCATACAGCTGTAATGGTCAATTCAATAAGAATTATTTAGTAATTAAGTGGGGAAAATGCCCACTTATTAAGAACTGTTACGCTATTGCTTCTCCGTCTTTTGGCTAAGATCAAGTGTGAACTGTTACTGCTGACTACAAAACATTTTAAAATAGGCAGTTATATTATTAACATCAATCTCACTTTTCAAAATATAGGTCATTTAACTTATATGCTGAAAGAAGTAGAAATTGGTATTTATCTAATATGTTTGCTATATTCTATTAAGTTAGAGTAATTTTTCAGAACATCTAAAAAATTAGCTTAATTTTAATTTTTTTTTTAAAGAGGAAAACTGGAAAGAGTGTCGATTTCAACATCCATCAACTATGCATATATTGCAACCCATGGATATTCATGTTGAGTTGGCCAAGGCAATGGTAGAAAAAGACATTAGAATGGCCAGGTAATGTATGAGTTTCTTTTATATTATAAAATTAGCAAGGTGACATATTTCTGTATCATTTACCGGATTTTAAAAAACTAGATTTGTGAAGGACAGAAAAAAATGATTATCGTATAGCAGAAACACATTTTTAAGAAAATGTTTATTTGAATTATGATGTATCACCTCTCTTATTCAAAAGTATCTTGACTTTTATATTATGCAAAAAGTTAGTTATCCATGTTTTTGAATGGATCAAATCCATGATTCAATATCAATAACATAAAATCTACAAAAATTAGCGATGTGGATGGAGCTAGAGAGTATTACGCTAAGCAAAATAAATCAGAGAAAGACAAATACTATATGACTTCAAATACTATATGAATATAAGAAACAACAGATGAACATAAGGGAAAGAAAAAGAAAGGCAAACCAGAAAACAGACTCTTAACTATAGAGAATTGAGGGATAGTGGAGTGGAGGTAGATGGGGGAGATGTATTAAACCGATGGTGGATGTTAAGGAGGGCACTTGTGATGAGCACTGGGTGTTGTATGTAAGCGATGAATCACTAAACTCTATTCCTGAAACTAACATTACACTGTATGTTAACTAACTGGAATTTAAATAAAAATTTGAAACTAGAAAAAAATTAGAGGCTCTTTTGATAATGAAACCATATAAAATCTTGAAAATAATTCAAGGGAATAAAAAGTAGAAACTAAATTTTGAATTTAAGGAGATAATTATGAAATATTTATGCTGCCTTCTTAAAAACAGCCTTATTGAAATATTATTGACATTCAGTTAAGTCATCTTTTTAACTAACACAATTTGATAAGTTTTTACATACATATATATATCTATATATATATATATATATATATCTATGAAACCATCACTGCAGTCAAGATAATGAACACATCCATCATCCCAGGAAGTCCTTGTGTCCTTTTACATAGTTGGCCCTTGAACAGTTTTCCTCTTTAAAATTACCCCCATCCCAGTCCCACACTCGCTCACTTGAAAATCCATGTGTAACTTTTGATTTCCTTAAAACTCAACTACTAGGGCGCCTGGGTGGCTCAGTGGGTTAAGCCGCTGCCTTTGGCTCAGGTCATGATCTCAGGGTCCTGGGATCGAGTCCTGCATCAGGCTCTCTGTTCAGCAGGGAGCCTGCTTCCCTTCCTCTCTCTCTCTCTGCCTGCCTCTCTGCCTACTTGTGATCTCTCTCTGTCAAATAAATAAATAAAATCTTAAAAAAAAAAAAAAAGAAAAAAAATACCTTTAAAAAAAAAAAAACAAACTCAACTACTAAAAGCCTACCTTTAACTGGAAGCCATACTGATAATATGAACAGTTGATTAACACATATTCTGTGTATATGTTGTAGATTCTTTTTATAATAAATCTAAAGAAAAGAAAATATTACTAAAATCAAGGAGAGAAAATACAATTACAGTACTGCATCATATTTATTGAAAAAAATCCACATATAAGTAGACCCATAGAGTTCAAACCCAAGTTGTACAAGGGTCAACATCTCTATTTATGAGAGTACTTGTGCTTTCATTGTCTTTGTTTCAGAGTATCAGGGTAATGTTGGCCTCATCGAGTGAGTTTTTTGGAGGAAGTTGTGTAGAATTATTTCTTCTTTATATGTTTGGTGGAATTCATTAGTGAAGCTGTCTGGCCTTGAGTTTGTTTTTTGGGGGAGAGGTTTTTTCCCCCCATTTTATTTTCGTTCCAGTGTTCCAGCATTCATTGTTTATGCACCACACCCAGTGCTCCATGCAATACGTGCCCTCCATAATACCCACCACCAGGCTGACACAACTCCCTACCCCCCTCCCTTCCAAAACCCTCAGTTTGTTTTTCAGAGTCCACAGTCTCTCCTGGCATGTCTCCCCCTCCAATTCCCCCTAACTCACTTCTCCACTCCCTCTGGGGGAGAGTTTTTAACTGCAAATTTAGTGTATTCCTTAGTTAGGGGGCTATTTAGATTTTTTGGAGTGATCTTTGGTAGTTTGTCTTTTAAGGAAGGAATTTGTCCATCTTTGCTTCTTGTCATAGGATTGTTCATGTATTATTGTATTGCCTTTTGAATACATAGAGAATTTGTAGTGATGCTATATTTCTCACCCTGCTGATGTTAGTAGTTTATTTCTTTTCTCTTTTTTTTCCTGATCAGTTTATCAGGTTTGTTGACCATCTTCTGAAAAAAATCAGCTTTTGGCTTCAATTATTTTCTCTATTGCCCTTCTGTTTTTTATTTCATTGATTTCCACTCATGTTTATTATTGCTTTTTCCACTTTGGCTTCCTTTGGGTTTCATTTGCTTCCTAGTTCTTTAAGGTGGAAGTTGAAAACACTGATTTAAGACCTTTCTTCTTTTCTACTATAGGCATTTAATGTTGTAAATCTCTCTTGAAATACTCCTTTACTTTACATTTTGAAATAATTGAGTCAGTAAGCTGGGGTCTTTCTAGGTCTTCCCTCATTTGTTTTCCATTTATCATCTGTCTTTTGTTGACTAATGTCCAGTGTCTTTTAAACCATTTTTTTGTGTATTTTGTCCAACTTTGTAGTTATTTTAGGTGGGAGAGTTCATCCAGTCCCTCTCTCAGAGATGCTTTTAGTTTTATGTAATGTTTCACAAATAACAAAGAAGCATTTTTACATATTTATGGTGCTTTCAACTTACAGAGTACTTTTGTAGGAAGTTCAGTATTTTGAGACAGGAAAAGCCAACTGGCCTCTTTTGGTTTGTGCATTATACACAATATCATTCTTCATATAATGGTTAGGCATCTGTCAACTTGAGCTCTTCACAGCATAGTTGGCAAGTCAAAGATAAGCAATAACTGGAAGGAACTTCATGAGCAGCAAACGGGTGCCACAAAGCTATTATGAAAGATAAACCTAGGCAGTTATGCTGAGTAGGGAAGCAGAGTAGAAGCAAGTGCCTAGAAGTAACTAATGAAAGCACAGCCATAACTCAGCAGTGAATAAAACAGAGGTCCTCAGGGTGCTTATATTTTATTCAGGAGACATAAAATAAGCTATATATATATGACATGTCAGGTACTGGTAAGTACTAGAAAAGGAAATAAGACAAGGCTAGGGGATAGAGAGTGATGGAGTACATACTCTTAGATATGTATAATGTAAAATCTTTGCCAGGAAATAAAGAATGTATAGTGGTTTTAAAAATTAGACATTGTGTTTGAAAATATTCATAAAAATTAGTTAACTTTAAAAGATTTGGCTGCTAAAGAGGGATACATTAAAAAGAATTATCTGGAAACTTGGCTTACATAGAACCTCATTTTCTGACAATGTTTATTGAATGAGGCATTAGTTAGATTAAAGCATGTCCAGAGTCCTTTGAGTCCACAGTATAGTCTCTAATCTGTTTGCCCCTCCATAATAGAGAGAAGCTGGACCTTAAAACCTTACAGTTAAATTGTATTTTTAGATTGAAAGTATCCGGAGGACTTCCGTTGGTGCATGTGAGAATTTCTGACCAGAAGATGAAAGATGTGCTCTGTTTGGTTAACAGTATACCCTTGCCACAGAAATCCTTTGCAGAGTCTCCCGAGAGACAGGTAAATGGATATAATAAAGGTGCTACATCTTTACATTTGCATATGGTGATGTTTTTCACTTTTTCTGAGTTAATTTGTTTTTAAATATTTTTTAGGGCCAGTTTCATGTATTTGGTATACTTGTGAAGTTTAATGTTGATTCTACACAAAAGCACATATGACATTGAATAGATGAAGTTTGAAGCCTGTTTTCAGTACTGTTTAGAGTGGTGGTAGGAAGTCAGCGTTAGAGAACAAAGGGAACAAAAATACGTAAGTGAAAGGAAAAGATGTTTTCACAAATGGAAGAAATGTGTTTAAGTAAAATTAGATATAAAAATCTTCCTTAAAATGTTACAAAATAGAATAATTTGTGTGTAATTTTCTTACACATTAGACTTAAAACTTGTAGATAACTTTAATTGGGAATTGATCTTTACAGCATAAAATAAGTGTTGAATTTCCATTTACTTTGAAATGAAATTTGAGAGATCCCACCAATGTTGATACCATTTTCTGGGAACCTATAATACAGATGCACAGTTAGTATTGTCAGAGACAGCAACTGAATGACACACTATGATAAGTAGATTTATCTACGAGTAGTACATAGTCTGCCCTTATAAATACAGGTGGTAGTCTTAATAAATAGTAAACACTAGCCAGCCATTAGTTAGTTGATTGTATAATGTGCTTTGTTGGAAGATTTGTGTATTGTGTGTGTATGTCTTTCCATCTCTCTCTGTCCTCCACTACTTTTTCAATATTTTTCTTATTTATGTACATTTGGATCCTGCTAAATCAGTATGTTAAGAAAACATTTTGTATTCTTTGCTAGGTATCCTCAATTCCTATTATTTCAGATAGAACAAAAGACCTACTTGGTACTTCACTGTTGCTAGATGGACTAGAATCAGGTAAGGAAAGTAAATTTTTTTATTAAACTAAGCCTATAGAAATTTGTATATAGAGATAAAATTTTCAGAAAATAAAGGAATTTTGGAAGTGTTAAAACAATTCACTGGCTTAGTTCTAGTTGTTCTACTAACAGAGTCATTTTGAGTCACTTTAAAATTTTCTTTAAGTTCAAGTTAGTTAACATATAGTGTATTATCAATTTTGGGGTAGAATTTAGTGATTTATCAAGACAGTATGGTACTGGCACAAAAACAGACACATAGATCAATGGGACAGAATAGAGAATCCAGAAATGGAGTCATGCCCAACAGTTATTTATATTGAGTGTGGAATGAGGGAACTGAAGTGAAAAACAGAACTATTGAAGAAAAAAATGATAGGGTGGTTCAGCCTTTAATATATGATTATCACATACCAGGTTGGGTCACTTGGTGGGACTTCGAAAAGCATTGTAACTGTATTCTGATTCTGAATATGAAGATTTTATCTAATAAATGAATTTTACTTTTGAGAAATTTGAGTGTTTTATACAGTTTTCAGTGGACAGTCTTTCAAGTCGAATGTGTTTTTTAGAGTCTGATGATGAATATTTTGATGCTGAAGATGGAGATACACAGACCGGTAAAAGTGTGAGAAGTTCAGAACTTAAAAAAGTTGCAGAGACCCCAAATGAGGAGCTTATTAATCTTTTACTAAAGTTTGAAATTAAAGAGGTATATATTTTTGTTTTGCTCATAAATAAATATATGTTTGTCATGACTATCCTTGTAAACTGTCTCATGATAGATCCAAACACTAAACATATCAAAATATGATACTCTGTCTTCCCTACTTCCTAACAGTTCCCTACTACCCACAGTTCCAAGAAAATGAAATGTTACTTTGTAAAAACCAATATGAGAGTGATCTCATATCTAATGTATTCTGGAAAAGCTCAAGATACCTAAATGAGATTTTCTTTTCTATAGAAAATTTATATGGCATGTTTAAATTAATGTTTTTTTTTACTTTTAAACTAAATAATATGCTTATTGTTATGTTTATAATTCAGAAAAGTGTAAACAGCCTACATTTTTAGCATGTCTTTATATCCATTGAAAATCTTGTAATAAAAAGAAATATTGATATGGAAAGATGGTTACAAAATATCATTATTTTGGAGAAAAAAAGGAGATTATAATACCAAGGACATCGTGATTCTATTTAGAAATTACACATACAGCTTTTTTTTTTTGAGAATGCATGATGGACAGCATTTATTTCTGTGCATTGGAATTATAGTTTCTTATTTATGTCTGTTTGCCTTTCCATGTACTCTAAATTTTTAATAATAAATATGCACTGCTTTGATAATAAAGCACAAAGGTATAAAAAGATGTTTCTTATTGACTGGTTTATATTCCAGTGTGAGATCATGTCCTAAAATGTAATGTCGGAAATAACAGATTTTAATTGTGTATATAAATTCCTCTAAGTATTATTGGTATTTGTTTAAAGGAAATATATATTATTTATCTTTAGCCTTCTTTGACTTCTTTCTTTCAAATGCCCATCTAACATATCAGAAAATTCCTTGATGCTAACTTCAGAATACATTCAAATGGTTGCTCTTCTTTTTAACTGCACTGTCCAAGTCACCGTCTTGCCTAGACTAGTGCAATAGCCTCATAATTGTTTCTCTGCTTCCATGAAGTACTCTGTTCTCACCACAGTAGCCAGAATGATCCTTTTTTTTTAGAGAGAGAACATGTGAGGAGTTGGGAGAAGGATGGGCAGAGGGAGAGGGAGAGAGAACCGAGCCTGATGCAGGGCTTGATCTCACGACCCTGAGATCATGACCTTGAGCCAAAATCAAGAGCTGGACACTTAACTGACTGAAGCACCCAGGAGCCCTCAGAGTAATAATCCTTTTAAAAAGATCATGTCATTTCACAACCATCCACTGGCCTCCATCTTAATTAGAGTAAAGGGTTAAGTCCTTCCCATGGCCTGCTAGGCCTTACATGGCATGTGGCTAAGCCCGTATGACTTCTTTAGATTCATCTTCACTTCTCTTCTGCCTTGCTCACTTTGCTCCAGTCGCATTTCTTTCATCCTTCCAATAAATATTCATCAAATGTCATCATGGAGTGCATTGTTTTACATACCACAGTTACAGCAGCAAGCACAAAGTTCTTGCCTTATGGAGCTTACACTTCCCTTTTGTTTTTCCTTATATATACCAAAGCATATTCTTTGTGGTTGCTGGGGTATTTTTTTGGATTTTGTGATTGTTGTTGTTGTTTTGCCTGGAACACCCTTTTTCTCTATGATTTGATTCTTTACTTCTATTAGATACTTGCTCAAGTGCCATCTTATTGGAAAGGCCTGACCACCCAATATAAGGAACCTTCACTCTTTTCCACTCTTCTTACAATATAAGCTCCATCAGGACAAGGATCTTGTCTGTCCTGATCACTTTGATGTTCCTAGTGGCTGGCATGGCCTTGTACATGGTAGATGATGTCCAATAAATATTTTATGGAATATTGAATGAATAAAATGATAAACAATGATAATTAGAATCATCTAAGAAAAAATGGTTCTGTTTTTCCAAATTTGACTTCTTTTGCCATTTTGAAGTTTTAAATGTTGCTGTAGTAAAATATATTAAAATTTTTCTTTATATCTTAGTGCATGTTTAGAAAATTCTCCTTGATTACAAAAATATTTACCCATAATTTAATATATTATTTTATTATTTCATTGCTTTCACTTAAATCACTGATTTCTCTAAAATTTATTTTTGTATAACAACTCTGTACTGAATATCTTATTATACTATTATTATTTCTATTTTTCAGTTGACACTCCTAGTTTTTCTTAAGTACATATCACTGCCAGTAGTGTTATTTTTGCTTTTTTTCAGTGTTTACATTGTTCTGGTTATTATTGCTACCTAACAGGCTATGCAAAAACATGATAGCTTAAAACAACTGTTTTATTTTGCACTCAGAGTATTATGGATTAGGAATTGTGGAAGGGTCCAGTTTAGCAATTTTTTTTAAGAGCGCGGCTTGATCCCAGGACCCTGAGATCATGACCTGAGCCAAAGGCAGATATTTAACTGACTAAGCCACCCAGGCACCTCCCAGCTTAGTAGTTTTTGTGTATAGTTTTTTATGTGGTTGCAGTCAGATTTGCTGGAGCTACAGTGACCTGAAGCCTCAGACGGTCTCAGAAGTGTCTCACTCATGAGACTGGCCCTTGATACTCACTGTTGGCTGGGAGCTCAGCTGGGACTATTTGAAGTGCCTGCTCATGGCCTCCTGAACATGGCAGTGTCTGGGTAGTTGACGTTTTTACATGGCAGCTAGTTTCCCTTCAGTATGCATTCTCAGGCAGAAGTTTTATGGGCCTTTTTAAATTCCTCTGTAGTGTGTTGATTGAAATAGTCACAAGCCTGTTTAAATTCAAAGATAGTAGACAAAGATCTCTATATCTTGATGGAGTATCAAAGAACTTCCATGTTTTAAAAATTACCACATAAATGTTTTGGTTTTGATTGGCTAAATATACTGGATGTTATATCCAGAATAAATTTAAATAGTACTATAATAGTGAATACCCTGTCTTACCTTTTACTTTAATGGGAATGCTTTTTTTTTTTTAATCAACACACATGATTTAAACATGATGATAGGTTTAAAAAAGATAGGTTTAAATATCTAAACATGATAGGTTTAAGAAAAACATACTAAGATTCCATACATACCCATTTCTACTAAATTAAGAAAAGTAAATCAATAATTGATGTGAAATTATATCATGATTTTTAGTAGCTGTAGTAATATTCTGAACAACAGAATTTAAGGTGATAATTTCCAGTCATAGTAAATAACTTTATGGTAGTAAGAAAGTATGAACAAAGCTTCTATTATGTTCATGATGATCTATATGAAGAAAAATTTTGTTCTTAAGCATGATTCTAAAATTCATCAAGCTTTTATTGTCTGTTCTGATCTTTTAGGTGGTTTTGGAATTTACCAAACAACAGAAAGAAGAAGATACAATTCTAGTATTTAATGTTACTCATTTAGGAACAGAGGCTACAATGAGAACATTTGATATAAATGTGGTATCTTATTTAAAGAAAATCAGCTTGGATTACCATGAAATTCAAGGTAATAGTCATAAAAATAGAAGTAATGGTTAATAAATACAATATCACTTTGACTATCTGAAACACTTGTGTATCTAATAATCTTTATAATAAGTAATAGCACTGTTATAAGAATTTAATAAATAATAGCTCATTTAACCCTTATGACAATGTTATTATCTCCAATTTACATATGAAGAAGCTAAGGCATAAGTTTTATATAATATAACCATGGTCATACTGCTGGTTAGTTGCCAAACCATGATTAAAATCTTGGAAGTCTGGGTTTTTTTTTTTTTTAATTTTTAAAAATTTATTTGACAGAGAGAGATCACAAGTAGGCAGAGAGGCAGGCAGAGAGAGAGGGTGAAGCAGGCTTCCTGCTGAGCAGAGAGCCCAATGCGGGGCTTGATCCCTGGATCCTGAGATCAGGACCTGAGCCAAAGGCACAGGCTTACCTCCACTGAGCCACCCAGGTGCCCCTGGGTTTGTATTCTTAAGTACTATGATCTACTGTCTTAGGGAGTCCATATAAATCTCCTTTATATATGGAATACTATTCTCATTTTACAAAGATAGGTCAAATAAGGAGGGATTAAGTGGTTTATTCCAGACCATGCATTTTATGAATGACAAAGCCTAGAATTTATCTCTGATCTTATGATATTAAAGTCTTTGTTCATTCTGTTGAATAGTGTTTATATATCAGAAGCAGTACCAGGTTATAAAAGCTAGAATGAAAGATAAAATTCATTATTTTGGAAGCTCTTATGGTTTATTTATTTCAGTGTACATCTTGTGTGCTAATTAGGTATTTGAGGAATGATGGAATGGGTGAATCTACAGTAATTACTTAATATTTTCCTAACATTTTAGTCAAATATAAAGTCTTATTTCTGTTATTTTTTAATAGTTGAAACTAAAACATCTCAGTTTAGAAGAAAAATCATTTATATGCTAGTCAGTTTCTGTTAAGTACTATCTTTGGGTGAAGTTTACATTACTTCTTGAGAGGAAAATGTAAAAATTTGCTAGATTGTTTTTTCCTTTAGGGAAGGTTATGTCCTTGAAGGTGAAGTAAAAATTCTGAGATTTCTCAGGAGCAGAATTACAGAACTGCAAATAATAACAGATGGGTAAAATGGTACATAAATTACTTCTTCAAAGCTTTTTGAGGCAGTTCCTTGGTATGTCTATGTGAAGAATATAGAGGACATCTAGTAGTATACCTGTAGTTTTTAAATTAAAAGAAATTTAGCAGTTTCCCTCCCTTAGAAAATACTTTCTTTTCTAATAAGCCTTCTCTCTTAGCTTAAACAAAGGAAAATTATTTAAATTTCTTCAATATGAATGAAATATTCCTAGAATTTTATAACTCAATAAGGTATTACATATTTTTGTAGTTCTGTCTTGTTATATAGTTGAGAAAGCTGAAGTTGAGTATCTCCTAGTAAGGGTAGAGAAGAACTAGAATTAATTTTTATTAATTCTTAAACTTACAGTCTTTCTACTGCCATACAAATGCACATAGGTCCTTAAAAATTATCTAGAGAGGTATTGATTAAGTTTTGAACACAGATATAAAATCAGATGAAAATAAATATGCATGTTTTTAAGTAAGCTGGATGCTAAAGGTAAGATCAGTATTTAGATTGCTTTATTTATTCACCAGTGCATGAAAATATGTGCAGATAGTCTTTTATAGCTTAACTAACAACATTTTTTAAAAAGATAAAGACATACAGAAAATTCCAATCTTAAAAAAAGAGCAGTTTATTTGAAACACTTTTTTCTTTTTTTTAAATCTAGGATCCAGAAAGAAACCCCTTCACCTGATTAGCTCATCTGATAAACCTGGATTAGATCTCTTAAAGGTAGAATATGTTAAGGTAAGGAACATAGAATGTTTACATATTTATTGTATACTCTAAACTGTCTTCTGGAAGGAAAAAGATGACAGCAGATTAGTAAATGCTCTAGGTGTTTGTCATAGGTTTTAATCACAGGGATATCCACTGTTTCTTTTTCCATTTTTGTGTTACTTTCTCTTTCACTTAAGCACAAAGTAGGACCATTAAGAAGTCACCAAGCTCCCGATCCCCAAAGATGGAAGCTTGGGATGACATAGGATGCACTCCTGTCTCTTGGGGCATATTCACCTGCTTATAGTCATTGTATATGTAGGTGATATTTGACTGAGTGTCCTTCATCAAAAGGGATAAAGTCAAATTTGATTGGGTTCTGAAGAGAACTGCCAGGATTGTGAAGGGACTGAAAAGGTATCATATCAGAAATGCCAAAGGAAGTAATGGTATTTAGCTTCATTCGAGATTAGTTTGATTTGTTTAATCATTCAACAACTATTTCTTTGTTTGTTGTTTTTTTGTTTTTTTTTCAACAACTATTTCTTGAATGTCTTTGTCAGGTTCTGTTAGGCACTTGGGATATAGAGATGAAAAACATTCCTTGTTTTCAAGGAAATTATGGACTTGTAGGAGGATAGGCAAGTAGATAAAAATTAAAATATAATGTGATTGATTCTCTCACAAAGAAGAGCATAAAAAGTTTATTTCATTGAAAAGGCGGAGATGGGTGCCTGGGTGGCTCAGTTTGTTAAGCATATGCCTTTGGCTGGCGTCATGATCTCAGGGTCCCAGAATTGAGCCCCACATTGAACTCCCTGCTCAACAGGGAGTCTGCTTCTCCCTTACCCTCTGCCTTCCCCACCCTGCACTCTCCCACTCATACTCACTCTCTCTCTCTCAAATAAATATATAAAATCTTAAAAAACAAAAAAAAAAAACCAAAAAAAGCAGCCGAGAAATTGGCCTAGCCAGAAGCCTTCTCACGAGAGGTAGAACTGAATTTACTGTGGATGTTCCCAAGAGAGAGAACTTGAAACAATGGATAATTATGATGGGAGATAGATTTTTGACTTAGATTGAAGATTTAATTAGAGCAAATTTCTCTTAAGATTAAATTTGAAAGAAAATGAGGTTTCTTTCACTGGAGAGAACCTAAAATAGATTTCCCAAAGTTACAAAGGGATTCAAGGTTAGGTGATGGATGGGCTAGATGACCTTTAAGCCTACTAGCCTTCAGAACCTAGATGTCCATCAACAGAATTTTTAATTCTAGTCTCTAGCTGTAGTTTCCCAGAAGTAAATATTACTGTGGTCTTCCGTATTTGAAGAGGAGAATAAATTTGCAGTACTGTAACAATAAATAATTTGGCTATTAACTTAAAATAATGACAATATAATTAATTATATACATAAATTATAGTTCTGAATAATATAAAAAATAAAGATCATATATAAATGATTTATTTACTTTGGTCATAAATACTTCTTTAGAACTTTTGTTCTTTTTTTAGGCTGATAAGAGTGGACCTAGTTTTCAAACCACCTTTGAAAAAACTGAACAAACACTTAAGGTAAAAAATTTTGTTAAAAGAATATATCTTATCTGAAAATAACTTACTGTGGCAGGCTCTAGTATCCTGTGGGGAATAATGACTATGTAATTTGATGAAATTATCAACACCCAATAGAAGTTATGAATTAATCTCATAGATACCTACCATCCTCTATATTTATCATTGAGTATCATAGAGCTGATGTTTTAACTTACTGTGGCACATTCTAATTATTTCTTATAAAGGGAATACTCGAGATGACAGAACTTTGATCTACAAAGAAACAACAGGATTTTAAACAAATCATATTCTATACTGCTGTTTAATACAGGGCTAAGAAAGTACGCAAAATACAAGGAGATATGTTGAGTACTTTTAGAGCCACATTAACATAGTCATATGGAGGAAGAGAAGGCAAAATTCTAGTTGTGGGTTACATTAAAAAAATAACTAGATAGGAATTTTTGGTTGTACTTTTGAGAGATGGGAGAATCTATTGAATATTGTGAACCTTCCCTTTTATAGTTTTTTATATACATTTAGTGCTTTGTGGCCATAAAATGAAATTCTTTTATGTAGGCAAAGATCTTTAAAATTTCTTTCATTTGTTATTAGAAAACCACATATTTCTGAAAGCATTTTTTATTGGTGTCTTAGCTTTCTGGAGTCATTGTTTTTAAAAATGTAACTAATTTTTCTAAAAAAAAGTAACATTTTTCTATGAGATATATTTTCTATCTATTTAAATGATAAGACCATTATTGTGGTTTTAGAAGACAATTTAGTAATTGAGAACTCCCTTATAATTGTACTTTTATATTTAAGTATCATGAATATCACATTTGAAGTCATTTCTTGACCTAGTATTAATGCATGGTGATTTTGGAGTTTCATGATCTAATTTACATGTTTTATGTAATCATAATAAAGAGTCTGTGAAGATCCAAAAACATAATCGGCATCAGATGACCATGACAAGTAGATCATAAGCTCCATGTTAATTATGCTTGGGAAATGGAGTAATTAGGTTACTTTGATATTCATAGGAACTCAGTGTGTGTAAGTGTGATTTACTGTGCATATATTTCAGTTTAAGGAGTCTGGGCTATAAATCTTGATCTCATCTCTCTTCCTTCCAAGCTGTGGAAGCGGTAATAAAAGCCTAGCTAGAAGCCTGTCAGGTGCATGATGGATATTATAGGTATAATTGGCCTGGAAAAAAATTTTCTTTTTAAAACATTTGTAGGTGGCTTTTTCATCTTTAAATCTGTTGCTGCAAACACAAGCTCTTCTGTCTTCTATTAATTACTTGACAACCATAATCCCATCCAATGACCAAAGAAGTGATTCCAAAGAAGTACAAATTTCAGACGAGAAGCGACAAAAAAATTCAGCTCTACAGAAAGGTATGAAAGACACTTTGTTGCTTGTTAACAAGCATATTAGAATTCTAGAGGGAAACGAGGAATCTTAGAGGTCATTTAGTTCAGTCTTTTGTGTGCCATTTTCCCCACTTCTGTCCTTTTCTTCAAACAAAATCATATGTGGATAACTGCTATGTAAGGCAAAGGACTAGTACTGTTTATCAAAAAAAAAAAAATACCCGTTTTTATTCTTTGGTGCTGGTGGGGATACTTTAGGTGGATAATAGGGAAGAAACCCTATATTTAAATTGAGCTCTTCTTCCTATCATTGGCTCCTGAAGAGGCTCCACAGAGGGTTAGTTTTCCCTTCCATTTTACAAATAAGGAACTATTTACAAATAAGACCCAGAGACATGAGCTTAGGGGTGCAGGGATAGCATCTACTTGAACAAGAGCCCAGGTTGCGGATCAGAAAGAATTCAGTTTAAATCCTGACTCTTCTACTTATATTAATTGACCAAAGGTGCATTATTTAGCTTCTCTGAGTTTCAATGTCTTTATGTTATTTATTTTGTGTCTTTTTCTTGCTGTTAAGTTATTAAAGTAACATATATCATTACAAAAATGAAACTATACAGAATATATAAAGCAAAAAAGATATTTGGAATCTGTAACAACTTGAGAATTTTATGATTTCTTAAAACAGAACTGTGGATCACTTAATTTGAGGAAGAAATCTTTAATAGAGTTTGAATTACTAGAATCCCACATGATAGAATGCTTTGTTTTATTTTTAGTGGCTGTATCCTCTAAAGATAGGGACATTATTGACTTCAGGCTGTTTGCCAAATTGAATGCTTTCTGTGTCACTGTTTGCGATGAGAGGAACAATATTGCTGAAATCAAGATTCAAGGTAAAAGTTTTCACACTGTTAAAAATTGTTTAAAAGATAACTTTTTAAAAAAATGTTAAAGAATATGTATAGGAGGTCTCTGAGCTGTGAAAACTGGATAATTTTTTAAAGATTTTATTAATTTATTTGACAGAGATCACAAATTGGCAGAGAGGCAGGCAGAAAGAGGGGCAGGGGGCAAGCAGGCTCCCTGCTGAGCAGAGAGCCCAGTGCAGAGCTCCATCCCAGGACCCTGAGATCATGATCTGAGGTGAAGACAGAGGCTTACTTAACGCACGGTGTAGATGCTGGTCAGAACCTGACCATCAAATTGAAACACACATACTAGTATTTTGAATCTTTCTGAGAGTTGTCTTGGAAGTGAAAAGAGATATTAATGTCCATGTGGGGATGCTGATGATGAGCTGGGATAGATGTCAATCCAGAATTCAGATTAAGGTCTGTGAATATGCTTTATCTTGGTACAAATCCAAAACAACCTTATAATGAAGAGAAAACCTGTGAGCCCATTATGCTCTTTTAAGCAAAAGCTGCTAAAAGTAATCTCTTTTTCAACCTTCAAAACATTGTGATCTTAGAAACGTAAAGAGTATGTTTTTTTTGTTTTTTTAATTTTTAATTTTTTATAAACATATATTTTTATCCCCAGGGGTACAGGTCTGTGAATCACCAGGTTTACACACTTCATAGCACTCACCAAAGCACATACCCTCCGCAATGTCCATAATCCCACCCCCTTCTCCCAAACCCCCTCCCCCCAGCAACCCTCAGTTTGTTTTGTGAGATTAAGTTTAATGAAATTCTTGAATAACTTAAAGACCAAAAAATCACTTTTTTGTTGTTGTTCTTTCCAAGCTGGCAGTGTATCTATAATGAATTTGATTCATGAAACTTAAAGCTTCTGTGTAAATGACTGGATATAAGATATAAAGGATTTCCTAAAACCCCAAGATAATCAATTTGTTCTAGGTGTAGTTTTTTCAGAAGGTTGAAAATTTAGGTAATTGACTTAAAAATGAATTTATAGGTTTCACTGTTTATAACAATAAAAATATATAATATTGCAACTTATTTATCAATTGGGAGTTCAAATATAGTTAAATTTAAAAAAAAAATCCCCAAATAAAATTATACAATGAGAAGAAACATCTTAATATCTTATTATGGTATATCTTTAGAAATTATAATAATATAATTTTTTTTTTTTTTTTTAGGTCTTGATTCTTCTCTTTCTCTTCAGTCAAGAAAACAGTCACTATTTGCCAGACTGGAAAATATTATTGTCACAGATGTTGATCCTAAGACAGTCCATAAAAAAGTAGGTGTAATAAGTAGATAGCTAATATGTTTTGATAATTAAATATGATATTTTATTTTTAAATATACTTTAAGAGATATTAATGAAATATGTTTTCATATGCAAGTGTTTGCTTCTGTAATGATTAAAAATGTAAGCCCCTTTTAAATGAAACTGTATTTTGTCATTATTCTCTTGGACAGAGTACATTCAAATCTCTGCTTTTCAGGCTGTATCAATAATGGGAAACGAAGTTTTTCATTTTAACTTGGATTTGTATCCAGATGCTACTGAGGGAGAGTCCTATACTGACATGTCCAAAGTGGATGGAGTGGTATCACTAAATGTCGGCTGTATTCAGATTGTGTATCTTAATAAATTCCTCATGTCACTTCTGGTAAAATCTCTATTTATATATTGATTTTTCAACTTAGAAATACTCAAGTAAGTCTGATAGTTGTGATTGCAGATCCTACAACTTTGGGTTTTAGGATGTGCATTGTTTTGATTGTAGATGGTATTTATGTTTTAATGTAGAGGTCACAACCTCTTTTTAACAGCTGAAATCTGAGTCACTTAATGATTTTTGTCTGGAACTAGACTTATTTTTTGCTAACATAGTGAAACCAAATTTTCAAGTAAGGAAATACTGAAAATGCTTTTATCCCCACTTCCCTTCCTCAGCCAGATATCCTTAGTCCTTATCAGGTAACTCATAAATACAGATGAATGTTCAGTGATTGCTTCCTAATTCTAGATAAATAAGACTCAATTGAAAGTTATGTATCAAAAAATAGCGCATAGATAAAAAAGATTCCATTATTAATGACCTGCTTGTCATTTTCTCCTTTTATACTTTGTGTCTACAGAACTTCCTGAACAATTTCCAGACAGCCAAAGAGGCTGTAAGTGCTGCCACTGCTCAGGCTGCAGAAAAGGCTGCCAGAAGTGTGAAAGATCTTGCCCAGAGGAGTTTTCGTGTTTCTATCAGTATTGATCTGAAAGCACCAGTTATAGTCATCCCACAGTCTTCCGTTTCCACTAATGCAGTAGTGGTCGATCTTGGGCTAATCAGAGTTCAAAATAAGTTTAGTCTGGTGTCTGGGGAAGACTATTTAAACCCTCCAGTAATTGATAGAATGGACGTGCAGCTAACAAAGCTCAAGCTCTCTAGGTATATTCTATTGCAATAATTATGGATTTAATTATTTTATTTAGCATTTTCCATGACATTTTGTGTACATTGAAATTCATACCGATAGTGGTTCTGTTGCACAGATAGTTTATTTATTTATTCATTTTTTAAAAATATTTATTTATTTATTTATTAGAGAGCGAGTGATAGCAAGAGAAGGCATGAGCAGAGCTTGGCAAGAGGGAGAAGCAGGCTCCTTGCTCAGCAGGATGCCCAACGATGTGGGGCTTTATCCCAGGACCCCAGGATCATGACCTGAGCAGAAGGCAGATATTAATGGTCTGGCCACCCAAGGGCCCCTCAATGGTTTATTTTTTAATCAGCTTTTTATTTTGAAAAATTTCAAGCTTACAGAAAAATTCCAGAAATACTACCATGGACAGACTTAACAGTCCTTCACCTAGGTTCATCAGTTGTTTACTTTTGCTTTAACTCTATGCACATTATTATCATTTAAAACATCTTTTTAATTTTTCCAGTTGAGATGAAATTTATATATTTTCTTAGTTTCATGTGTATAACATGATTCAGTGTTTGTATATATTGTGAAATGATCACCACCATAAGACTAGTTAACATTCATCAGCACACAGTTATGATTCTTTTTCTTGTGATGATCTTTTAAGTTCTACTCTCTTCGAAACTTTTAAATATACAATACAATGTTATTAGCTGGTCATCTTGCTGTACTTTACATCCCCAGAACTCAATTTATTTTATAACTGAAAGTTTAACATTTTTTGCTGAACCTTTTGAGTATAAACATCTTAGCCCTTTGCTCTAAATGCTTTAGCATGTGTCTCCTCAGAACAAGAACATACATCCTCTTATATATCCATGTTGCAATTTTCAAATTCTGGAAATTTAACACTGACAGTAATATCTAATAAGCAGTCAATATTCAAATTGTACCAGTTGTTCCAGTAGTGTCCATTATAGTAATTTTCCCCTTGGTCCAGGATCACGTATGGCAGTATCCCATAATAGCGAGAGGGATTTTTATAATGATAGGTACTTCCTCTGGAATAGTTCTTCAGTCTTTCTTAGTCTTTTGTGATGATGACAATTTTGAAGAGTACAGTCTAGTTATTTCATGGAATGTCTCTCAGTATGCTTTTGTCTGAGTGATTCCTCATGATTTAATTGAGCTTGTATATTTTTGTAAGTATCTCTGTAAGTAAAGATGTATCTGTAGAGCTCCTACCAGATGAACATGAAAGTCTCTATACAATACATTTTAAAATCATTTTCTACCCCATCCAAGGAGATTTTGTTATCCGAAATAAAAAAGGAAAATTATAAGGCATGTCCAGAAAATAATTCTAGAGAAGAGCTTTTTCAAACTCTTTAGAAAATGTTGTTCATCTTGTCATTTAAAAAAAAAATCTCTGTATGCATGTATACATGTATACAATATATACATATATTCAGTACAATACAAATCCAGTCCTTGTACAGCTGTATTTGATGATTCCCCCCTATATTCAACAATATGAATTTCTTTTTAAAATTTAATCCCTATGTGACCTACTGTTTGAAGAATGGCTGATTATGTATCTGTCCTTAAAGTGAACTGTTGATTGAGATTAGAAAATATTTAAATAGCACTGTTTCAAGTCACTGTTTGGAGCAGCAACTTTTGATTTTATGTCTTTTTAATGATAGGCTGCATTTCCCTTCTATGTTTATGCATATATATCAATTATATTTTTAATCAGGACGGTGATCCAGCCAGGCATCTCCCATCCTGATATTCAGCTCTTGCAACCAATTAACTTGGAATTTTCTGTAAATCGGAATCTAGCTGCATCTTGGTATCACAAAGTGCCTGTTATAGAAATTAAAGGACATCTTGAGTCAATGAATGTAAGTTTATGAGTGAAAAAAAGTCATTATTCAAGTTTTAGATTCTGAAGACTTTCTTATTATAAATCAATATAATATGTGAAATATTTTCTGATTGGCATACAAAAAGTTTCAATAAGATATTGTCCAAAAAGATGTTTATTATTTAGCAGAATTTAATCTTCAGTTAAGTGTTACCTAACATTTATATATGTATGTATGTATATATGTACAATTGATAAACAATGTTAGTTTTGGGTGTATAACATAGTGTTTCAACATTTATATACATTGCAAAATAGTTACCATAGTTAAGTCTTTTATCATCTGTCATCTTACAAAGTTAATATCGTATTATTGAATATATTTTCCATACTATATATCACATCCTCATGACATTAAATTATAAGGGAAGTTTTCACTTATTAATCCCTTTTACCCATTTCATACCCCAGTTCCCCTTCGCCTCTGGGAATCACTAATCTGTTTTCTGTATCTATGAGCCTGGTTTTTGGGTTTTTTTAAAAATTTTTACATATAAGAAAACCATGCTGTGTTTGTCTTTCTCTGACTTATATCATTAGACCTGAATGTTTTCTTTGGATAGAAAAGCAGTAGTGGAATTGCTGGATCACATGGTCGTTCTGTTTTTTTTTTTTTTTTTTTTTTTTTTTTTTTTTTTAAGGAACCTCCATACTGTTTTCCATAGTGGCTGTCCCAGTTTACATTCCTGTCAACAGGGCTTGTGGGTTCCCTTTTCTCCACATCCTTGCCAGTACTAGTTGTTTCTCGTCTTTTGGGTAATAGCCATTCTGAGTGGTGTGAGGTAATATCTAAATGTGGTTTTGATTTCATTTTCTTGATGAGCAATGATGATGGGCATCTTTTCATGTATTTGTTGGTCATTTCTGTGTCTCTCAGAAGAATGTCTATTCAGATCCTTTGTTCATTTTTAAACCAGATTGTTGGGTTTTTAAAAATATTTTTATTCATTTATTTGACAGACAGAGACCACTAGTAGACAGAGAGGCAGGCAGAGAGAGGAAGGGAAGCAGACTTCCTGCTGAGCAGAGAGCCCGATGCAGGACTCGATCCCAGGACCCTGGGATCATGACCCGAGCGGAAGGCAGAGGCTTTAATCCACTGAGTCACCCAGGTGCTCCAGATTGTTTTTTTATTACTGAATTTATGAGTTCTTTATATATTTTGGATATTAACTGCTTATCAGATATATGTTGTGCAAATATCTTTTCCCATTCAGTCAATTACCTTTTCATTTCAATAATGGTTTCTTTATCTATGCAGAAACTTTTTAGTTGATATAGTTTCAATTGGTTTGTTTTCCTTTTGTTGCCCTTGTCTTTAGGGTCAGATCTAAGGAAAAATCTTTAAGACAAATGTTAAGGAGCTTAACCCCCCCCCCTTTTTTAGGACCTTTATGGTTTTCAGGTCTCACATTTAAGGCTTTCATCCATCCAAGAAAGTGGTCCAATTTCATTCTTTTACATGTAGCACTTAAATTTGAACACATCCAAAACTCTTCCCACCCCCTACAGACTTTGTTTTTGATGTCCCTTTTTACATGTTTTATTTTTACTGCTTTTGTTCTTTAACATTTTTTGTAGTTTTATAAGTGATTAATCCACTACCTTTACTATATATTTACATTTTCCAGTGAGATTTTTGCTTTCGTATGTTTTCTCTTTATTAATTAGTGCCATTTCTTTTCATCTTGTCTTTTTTTTAGCATTCTTGTAAGACTGGTTTAGTGGTTATGAACTCTTTTTACTTTTGCTTGTCTGAGAAACACTTTTTCTTTCCTTCTACTTGAATGATAAACTTGGTGGGTAGAGTGTTCTTGGTTGAAATTTTTTTTAGTACTTTAAGTATGTCTTGCTACTCCTTTGGCTTGTAAAGTTTCTTCTAAGAAATTTGCCAGTAGACTTATGGGGTTTCCCTTGAACTTAACAAGTTGTTTTTGTCTTGCTGATTTTAAGATTCTCTCTTTATCTTTTATTTTTGACATTTTAATTATAGTCTGTCTTAGTATAGTGCTCCTTGGGTTCATCTTTTTTTGGCACTCTCTTGGCTTCCTGGACCTGGATGTCCATTTCCTTCCCTAAGTTAGGGAAGATTTCAGGCATTATTTTTTCAAAACCTTGTCTGCCTCTTTCCTCTCTCTTCTTTTCTGAGACCTCTATAATGCTAATGTTCTTCTATTTATTATTGTCCCAAAAGTCCCTTAAGGTAGCTTCATTTTTAAAATTTTTTTAAATGTTACTCTGAGTTCTGTTCTTTATCTTCCTGTTCACTGTTTACAGATGTGCTCTCCTTTAGTCTGCTGCTGAACCCCCCTGGTGTATTTTTCAGTTCCCGGTTTTTGTATCTTTAGTTCTCTGACTTTTGTTGTTGAAGTTTTCACTGTGTTTATCTTCTGAGTTCAGTGAGTACCTTTATGATCATAACTTTAATTCTTTATCATGTAGATTGCTTATCTCCATACCATTGAGGTGTTTTTCTGAGGTTTGTCTTTCTGAGGTTTGAAAATATTTGTTTCCTCATTTTGTGTGACTTTCTGTGTTTGTTCCTGTTTATTAGGTGAAACAACTGCTTTTTTCAGTCTTGAATGAATGGTCTGTTTGGGTGATGATTCTTCTCTTTCAGCCTTACCATAGCTTGTGGTTGTCTCTTGAACTTTTGTGGTTGTTGAAACCACCTGACTTATTATTGGTATGCCCTCACTATTTAGAGCATACCAAGATCTGTCAGTGGATCCAAGTAGAGGAATTTTATTTAGCACCTAGTTTCAGGCTGATTGGAAGTCAGACCCTCAGGCAACAGCTTTTAAAATATGCAAACATATACAGTCCTGTGGGACTGCAGTCATAATCTCTGCTGGGCTCTAGACTAGACTAGAAGATCTGGATGTGTCCATTGAGCAACAACTGAAGAAATTGGTGTATTGCATTGGTATATAAATGAGTATATGAACTCCTTTCTGGGAAGTCTTGTCTAGCTGTAATGAGGCCAAAAGGATGTGCAAGGGTGGTGTCTCCTTGCTTTCATACCCTGAAAGCTCCTCTTTGGTCTCTAGATGTGTGGGAAATCTGAAGTCTGTCCCATAGGCTGATGCTCAAGGTTGAGTGACTAGGTCTTTTTCACAGGCTGAGAATGTGTTTTAGTCTGCTGTCTGTGTATTGCCATGGGGGTGGTAACTTGCCAAGAACTGTCTTTCTGATTGTTACAGTTCTGTGGAGCTCTGGAACACCAGTCCTCTTGGCTGGGAGGGCCAGGAGATCGTGGGTGTTCCCTCTGTGGATTGCATAATCCTGCTGGCTTTAGGAAGACACCTGTGAGTGTAGGTTGCAGGGCATGCTCACTGGCTTCAGAAAGGCAGTGGGAAAATGTCTTGACTGTGTGTGCCCATGAGCTTCAGCAGCAAAACAGTCTAGTGCCTTGTTTGTCTGTGTACTGACTTTAGGCTGGGGGTGGGAAAATGCCAGGACAGCTCACCAGCTCCAGCCATGGGTGTGTCATGACTGCCTGCACTTGCAAACATTAGCTCCAAGTGGGAGAACTCCAGCACAGTTTTGCTCTCTAGCCCAGGCAGGTTGCAAGGGAGCACTGCAATTGCCAGGGCACTCCAGCCTCAGCAGGTGTTGTGACTGCTCCCCAACTCATCCCAGCAAGGCTCTGGGAGGGTGCCCTGTCTGAGCTCTCCTGTCGTGCTAGTGGGCTCTGTGGAGAGTACAACAGGGCATCTGCTAGCATGTCAGTCTCCCATGAGTATTTCAAATGTCTCCTGCTCCTCCAGCCATTGCCCCCAAATCAGCAAGTGAATTTCCCTCAAATATATTCTAGGTGTTTTTCAAACTGCTGTTTTTTCGTTGGATGTTGGGACAAACCCTTTAAGAGGGGAATCTCAGTTTGGGACCCCTAGAGGTCAACCCTGTTTATTTTCCAAACCAGACATTCTGGGGGCTTCTCACTTTGGTGCAGATCACAACTCTTCACTCTTCCATGAGAAGTGCCTGTCTGGTGAAATCCTTCTCTTTGGGGCGACACAACACTGGGAGTATATAGGCTTTAATGGGAGACCATGTCTCTCTGCCTCTCCAGCTCATCTTAGTGTGGTCCTTTTATCTTTTGCTTTGAGGAGCCATTCATCAGGATTCAGGTCTTTCTCAGAGAAGAATGATCCATATGTAGTTGTAGATTTAGTGTGTACATGGGAGGTGAGTTCAGAATCTTCCTATGCCACCATCTTGGACCCCTCTTCATTGTTTAATTTTTAAATTTGCTGTATGTACACAATAGCAGAGATCTCTGTATAAATTATTAGTATATTGCATCTCATTTTATGTGTTCTATACCCATACTTTTAATTTTAGTATCCCCATAGCATTGAGGGGAAAACTTGCTTTTCATATTAAAGACAGCCTTTTTATTTCATTGGAGTTGTTATTTTTAAAAATGTAGAATTTTCATTTTTTTCTGAATTTAGTTACTTTTTAAAAATGATATGATCTCTTTAATCATCATCTTTCATTATAATTTATATAAGTTAAGTAGATGGAACTAATACAGATTTATAAATCACATTTTTAAAATGAACGAAGTAGTGAAATACTTGAGTGCCTAGTGAATATATAATTTTTGTGTTAAGATTATGCTTTCTTCAATATCTTGTAAATTGTAATTTATTTTCTATTTTAAAATTGTTTCATTTTATCTATTTTTAAAGGAATTTTTAAAAAGGATTTTATTTATTTGAGAAAGAGAGAGAATGAGCAGGGGCAAGGGGTAAAGGAAGAGGGAGAAGCAAAATCCCTGCTGAACAGAGAGCCTGATGCAGGACTTGATCCCAGAACCCTGAGATCATGAACTGAGCCACTCAGGCACCCTAAAGGAATTTTTAAGAAAGACTTTATTATTTATTTGATATATATATAGAGAGAGTACACACAAGCAGGGGGAGCAGCAGGCAGAGGGAGAGGGAGAAGCAGGCTTCCTGCCGAGAGGGGAGCCTGACATGGGGCTCCATTTCAGGACCCTGAGATAATGACCTGAGCCAAAGGCAGGCACTTAACCAACTGAGCCAACCAGACACCCCTAAAATTGTTTCATTTTAAAATGAAATGTCTTTATCTTTTCTTTTAATCATATTGCACAGGTTAATCTCAATCAAGAAGATCTTAATCTTTTATTTAGAATACTAGCAGAAAATCTTGGCGAGGCTACTGAAGACTTAAATAAAATGAAACCAGGAGTACAGAAGACAGGTAAGAGACTGACAGTAGGGGGCATAATCCACATAGCTATTTATTTTACAATTTAGCAGGGGAGATAGACAATAAAAATGACATAAGCCAATATATACTTAAAAATTGTGATTTGTATTACCATGAAAACAGAAGATGTTTATTTGTTGATTAAATATTGCATAAAACTGTAGTTAGTGCTGATGGACTCTCTTTAGTTATGGCAACAGTTATTTATAGGTTCAGAACTTTTTCCAAGTTGTATTAAGTTAGGAGGAACCATAAAGAAGCATTTTAAATCTGGTGGATTCCTGGAATAATTATTGAAATTGCATTTATACAAATAAAAACATTCAAAGTTGGCAGCAGGCTATGGTAGCATATTTAATCTGATTTTTAAATTAGGTTTTATGGTAAAATATCTTTAAGAATTGAAATATTTGATAAATTAGCCCTCAGCAAAGAAAATACTGAAAAATTGTACTGCAGTAAAAACTTAGAGAATTTGTTAGTTGCAGTGGCATTTTGACTTAAAGCAAAGTAACTACCAGACCTAACTGCTTTGTATATGTATGTTACATACACACAGACATATAGTCAATTTTTTCAACCAAATGGCACTATCCTATAAATGTGTATATGTGTATGTATTTCTGCACTTTCCTTTTTTCTTTCAAATAACAGTTTATCTAGGTGTCCATTCTTTATCTGTAAATATATTATATGTAGATCTGTTTTATTCTTTCTAATGGCTTCCTAGATTAAATTCTCTTGAAGTATTACAATTTATTTAGCAAATCTGTGTTGATGGACATTCCAGATTGTTTTCAGTCTTTCACTCTCACCACATTGCATTGAATATCCTTGTCCATACACTTTTACAAGTACACATGTATCTGTAGGGGAAACACCAGGACTACTTGATTAAAGGGTTCTTAATTTTTATTAACTTAATATATGTTAAATTAATGAATTTAATTAACTTAATTGAACATTTTTGACACATTTTGCCAATCGCTCCCCTTAGAACTTGTAGTAATTTTGTACTCCCACCAGCTTGTTTTTCTATATTAAAATTTTTGCTAAATTGCTAAATGAAAAATTGTATCTCACTATTTTTATTATTTAAAAAAATTTTTTTACTGTATTGCAGAGCATAAACAGTAATAAAGACCACATATCTTAAGTGTACAGTTCATTGAATTTTTATGTATAGCTATACCAGATAGCTAGTAATTACCATGGTTAATACATAGAACATTTCCAGCTTGCCCCAGAAGGGCTCCCTATGCCCCTTCTTAATCAGTACCAAACACCCACCCACCCTCAAATCCACCCAGAATTAACTGCCATCCTTATTTGTAATACCACAGGTAGATTAGTTTTGCCTGTTCTTGAGTTTCACATAAATGGAGTCATACAGAATGTACTCTTTGGTTTTCGGCTTCTTTCAGTCATTATTTTGTTCGGGAGATTCCTCTGTGGTGTTGTGTGTAGCTGTAGTTCTTTCATTCATTCATTAATTCGTTTGTTTATTTTATTGTGTTATGTTAGTCACCATACAATACATCATTAGTTTTTGATGTAGTGTTCCCAGATTCATTGTTTATATATAACAGTCCTGTGCATATTCAACTTCCGAATGCAGTAGTATTTATTTTATCCATTCTATCTTTGATGGAAAGCATTTGGTTTGTTTCCATTTTTGACCGTCTAGAATAAAGATGCTATAAGATGTTATTTTACATATCTTTTGTTATATTTATGTACTGTCTTCTTTTGGTTTTATAGTTAAGCTTCACAGGTTAGGCTCATTTGTTAGCTTACATTTAGCTGCAGTAACTTATGCCATATTATACCAAATGATTTTCTGAATGGTTGTACCAATTTACCAGCAATGTATGAGACTACTAGTTGTTTCACATTCTCTGTGGTCTTTGATATTGTCAGTAATTTAAAATTAGCCATCCTGGCTGATATGCAGTAGTATTTCTGTGGTTCTTATTTATTCCCTGATTACTAATGAAACTGACACCTTTTCATAGGGTTACTGGCTATTTGGATATCCTTTTCAATGACATGACCGTTGAAGTCTATTAACCATTATTTTTATTGAGTTTTTTTTTTTCTTAGTGATATATTGGAGTTTTTTGTTCATTCCGGATATGAGCCCATTGTTGGTTTTGTGTATTGTATGTGTTTTGGTTGAGATAGTCATAGATATATCATACCCCTGTGATTTGCTTTTCATTCTTAATGGGTCTTTTATGAGTAGAATTATTAATTGTAATGAATTCCAGTATATCATTTTTGAAAGTGGTTAGTGCTTTTTATTTCTTATTTAAGAATCTTTGCCTATTTCAGGAATTATTTTGTAAAAACAAAATATTTGTTGAAATTATTTCCCCTGGATCACACTCTGGAAGAGTGCTGGAATAAGGTGATAGTTAAGAAACACCCTGTGTGTCTTTCTCAGAGTTAGTAATTGACAGCAGTGGTTTTCGATATGGTTTTCTGGTACAGTTTATGGTATAGGATTCTTGTGTTAGTGATCATAGATAACGTTAACTCCAGTAATATTAGTAACTAATGTAATGTTATTGAAGGTTAGTTGAGAGTAAAGGCAATCATGAAACTGAGGAGTTTGGAATCTACCATTTGCCATCTCTGTGATGTTGGGCAATGTCCTGAATCTCTTTGAACCTCAATTTGCTCATCTGTGAAATGAGGACAGTAAAGTTTTTATTTTGAAGGGCTGATAAAAGAATGAAGTGAGACAATCCGTATACAGCCCTTAGCATAGTGACCAGCACAGAGGTAAGTACTTAGCAAGAGTTATTATTAGTTTTCTCTATTACAGTTTAGAAAACAATTTTATTGCATTTCTGAGTATGTGAATTTTAGCACAACAATTTAGTTTCATATAGCTTTCTTTTTGCTTTTTGTATGGTAGAAGAGATTGTAACCATCCCTCCCGTTTTTTTCTTTTCTAGCCTTAACTCTTGTTATCCGCCTCATGATTTAAGCATATCAAACTCTGTTTCCAAAATCTATCATGATGTGCTATTTACAATTTCCCCACAATCTCTTAACCTTATTCTTGAATGTCTTCTCTGTGTGAGGAGGTACTTAAGCTCTACCTGAATGATAACTCCTTTATTAAACCTTTCTTGACCTCCCCATAACAACTTCATGTTCTGTATTTTCTGCAGTATTCTATAGTTTATTAACATTTGCCTACTTAATGTAACCAGGAATGGCCCACTTCTTTTGTTTGTTTGTATTTGAGATGTATATGTCTCTTCTACTAAACTATAAGCTTTCTAAGGGCTGGAGCTATGTATTACTGATTTGTAGATTTTCAGTGCTTACACAGGTCCAGAGTACTCATACATGTCCTCAATTAGTATTTGTGGAAAAAATGTGTGGGTAGAAGTGAAAGAATTTCTTTTAAATCTTTAGGTGAAATTAAAGGGCCACTTGAAACCTCTACAGCAAAACAAGATGTACATGCTTCGCAAGTTACTTTAACAGCTGAAGTGGAAGAAATGAGATCTATAGACATCATTAATGTGCTGCTGAATTTTGAAATCAAAGAAGTATGTAATTTTCATCTGTTTCTGTAAAGTGAATAAATAATAGATAATTGGAATTACCTCTACTAAAACTTAAAGATTATTGATATGCATGAAAAAAATCTTAACACAGGCTATTTATAATTTATATGTAGCAGTGCAGTTTGTAGTAAATTTGAGAGTTTATGAAAGATGAGCTCTATTTGAGGTATACAATGTTTCACAGAGAACATGGTAACATGTCCTGTAACATGCTTTCTAAATGATTATAGGACACTTGGGGTGTAGATTGCTTTGGATTCCATATAAGAAAGTTAGGAAAAGGAAGTAGTGACAGAAATCCTTTGCAAATTTTAGAAACCCTTGATAGAACAAAACATGGTATATCTACATTTTTTAAGTGTTGTATTACCACTATCTGCTTTCTATCTGCAGATCTTTGAGGAAATATTAAATGGATTTTCCTCTTTTGTATTCACACATTAATATTCATTGCATGTGCTAAGTGCTGAGGATACAAAATTAAAAGTCAAAGACTCTGATTTCTAACAAGAAAACAATTAAAATTTTGGAAGTGCTCCCATTAAAAATGTACCTAAGGAGCTTGTGTCTCTGATAGTAAGGAGGGGGCATCTAAGCAGGCTGAGAGTGTCAGGGCAGATTATCTGGAGGAAGTGACATTTGAGATGAACCTTTAAGGAAGAGTAAATAGAGTCTGAGAAAAGGGGATCAGGAATTGGGCTCGGGCAGGGTTAAGGTGTGAGTATATGAGAAAGTACTGTAGATAAAGGGACTTGTAACAACTTCCTGCAAAATCCCTTCATCATTAATGGAAGAGGTTATGTTCTTCCTCTGAGTTAAAAATAATAAACTTTAAAACAAACGGGTTCTACTTTTCTTATCTGAAATATATGCTTTGCAACTAATTTCTTTCATCTTAAAACTGTACTGTTTTTCTGGTTAACATTAGAGTTAACTGAAGATACATAAGCTTTAATAATTAAAACATTGACAGAGGAATCATTCTGTTTGCAAATGGGCTTCATTAACATATATGCATAGAAAACTCATAAGCTGCTTCTAATATCATTTGTAATATATATTATTCCCTGAGGACATGGAAATTAGGGGAAGCAATTTACATTCCCTAAGGCCAATACTTGACACTGTCTGAAGACATTTTTGGTTGTCACTATCTGGGGAGAAGGAACTGCTGACAAGTGTAAGAGACCAGTGTTACCACTAAACATCCTATAGTCCACAGGTCTGCTCCCTCGCTACAAAAAAATTATCCAGCCAAAAATGTCAATGGTGTCAAGCCTGAGAAATCTTAAGATTAGTAAGGTTGACCGTTTATCATATAGACTTCCAGATGAAAGGCTGTCCATCAGACTAGAACTCCTGGTTCTAGGCAGAATTACTTTTTTTTTTTCAAATTTTACCTTGACAATCACTAGAAAATAGTGGCAGTGTTTCAGAAGTCTGAACAAGTAAATATATCTGCTAGGCAGGGAGCCTGCTTCTTCCTCTCCTGCTCCCCCTGCTTGTGCTCTCTCTCTGTCAAATAAATAAATACAACCCTTAAAGATAATTTAAATAAAAGTACCTTCTAATAACACTAGGAAATTTTCCAGGCACAAATAGTAGTACACATCTTTATATTGTGTGAATTTTTTTATTATATTGCTCTGGATGGTTATGAAATTGTTGACTTACCTTCATCATATATTAGTGGAATTGTTTGCGGTAATACTGGGTCTTTTCTAGGTTGTGATTACTTTGATGAAAAAAGCAGAAAAGAAAGGAAGGCCTTTACATGAACTGAATATCCTGCAGCTTGGAATGAAAGCTAAAGTTAAACCCTATGACCTGACTGCTAAGGCTTATCTAAAAAAAATTAGTATGCGATGCTTTGAGTTCACTGGTGAGTGTGGAGTATAGTCTGTGTAAATTATTCATGTTATAGGCAGTGATCACTACCTTCTTGTCAATAGTAAACACCTTTATTCATGTCACCATAGTTATTTAGTTAATTAAATTTACTACCTTGATGAAAAGGAACTTCTAATTTAAAAATTTATTATCTATATAGTTACCATAAAGTAAGAATATATCTAAATATATATATCTTTATTTAGCAAGAAGTAAAATACATTCAAATCCACTTTCTAACATGCATTAAGCCAACTTTTAAAGTTGCTATGGCTGTTTAAAGATTATAGGAACTCCATGAAGTAAATTTAAGTAAAGCAAACATATTAAGAATAATCCCTAATTTACGTATTTCATAGCTTTATTCTTTAGTATATTCTTTCTGATTTATTCAAATGAATAATACCAGTAGTACAAATGTTACAAAAGTTATAATTGACTGGTTCTGGGTTTTGAGTTTATTTTTTTTTTCAAAGTTTTTAATGTTTTTTAAAGTTTCCTTTTTTTTTTTTTGTCAAAGCCACTTTTATTGAAGTATGATTAATAGACAGTAAAATTCGGTTTCAAAATACATTTGAAATGTTTGAGATACTTACTGGAGCTTCCCTGTGTTTTTTATTTTTAGACTCTGCTGGAGAGCCGCTTCACATTATTAACTCTTCTAATGTAACTAAGGAGCCCCTGCTGAAAATGTCACTGACAAAGGTACCTGGTTTCTTCCTAGGATTCTTTAATATTTGAATGTATGAAGTTATGTAATTCTCCCTTATTTAATATTTCAATTTCCCCCCTAATATTTTTCATTCTAAAGCCCATTGATAGTAGTGAGTTATGCAAGCATCCAACAATAAATAACCTTGTGAATTACCCTTATAATGTTGAATAAGTGAGTGTGTACAAAGTTCTGTGGTAATCCAAAGCAAATTTGTTATAATCTAGATATGCTAGCATTTTCCTCTACCTTTAGCATTTACTCCTAAGTAGGACAAGGAATTTGAGTTTTTGCTTCTATATTGTGAGAAATGATAAATACTTCAGTTTTTTTGGCACATGCCTCTTTGCTGTAAGAAATATGTTTTTGGTGTATTCATAGCATACTTTGAAAAGTAGAGAATATATATATATGCATATATATATATATCTATGTATGTGAGTGTGTATGTGTATATATATACTAAATATATATATTATGTAATATATATAAATTAATATTTATGACATCTCACTAAATACATATATAAATATACACATATATAGGTATATATATATTTTTTTAATGTGTAAATTCTTAATGTTTTCAACCCAGTGGTTTAATCTTCCACTGTTTCTAGGCAGACAGTGATGGACCAGAATTTAAAACCATTCATGACAATACAAAACAGAGACTTAAGGTAAATATTTTCTAATTCACTATAAGGCAATGTTACATTAATTATTAAATCTAGGTTTATAGCCTTCTTCTTTCTCCACATCCTTACCAACAAATAATATACTTTTTAAGGGAATTTTATACATGATTATTTGGCCTAGTGCTGATGAAAGTATTAAACATTTGAATTATATATTGACTTTAGGATTAGAATAAAATTAAGCGTGAAGCTAAAAGCATGGCTCAGTACAGATATTGCTTACAATACATTTAAGCTTATATAGTCTGTCTTGGACCCATCTGAAATGTGATTGGCCTAAAGCCTGTTAATACTTCCTACATTTTTTCCTTAAAACCCACCAATTAAGGTCAGAGTTAGAGTTGGACATGAGAGGGGGCAGAGTGTTAGTTTATTGTGTGGTTGAGATTAACATTGTAAGAATGAGTTCTTTAAAAAAAAAAAAAAAGGACTTTAATTGATCTTTTTCTTAAATGAACTATTACTCAACATATACTTATTTGTATTTGTTGAAGCTTAACATAAAAATGTAACCAGATCTGAAATCTGTCTTTCTAATTGTTCATTATCTTAGGTTTCATTTTCATCCTTAGACTTAGTACTTCATTTGGAAGCTTTACTGTCCTTCATGGATTTTTTATCATCTGCTGTTCCATCCTCTGAACCTTCCTCTTCTGAGAAAGCATCTGAGCTGAAACCACTTGTGGGGGAGTCCAGAAGTATTGTTGTCAAAGCTGGTATTTACTTTTGAGTCATGGTCTAATACTTTCTTTCTGAACTTTTAGTAATCATATGATAATTTATATTTTCAAACTAAGACAAATATTTAATCCTTAATATGACAGCTGCTCTGACAGATTAAGTTAGTTTCAAAAGAAAGCAAATTTTATCCCTGTGGTAGGGATAGGATAATTTTGTGAGGGATTTAAAATATATTTTTAAAATGAATCGTGTATTTGTATTTGATTTCACTGCCTATCTTTTATGGAAAATAAAGTATGTACTTTGCACTGATGTCTCTCCAGCCTTCACTTCAGCGCAAGTAAGAACAGAAGAAATTAGAATATGACTACTTCATGCATAGTACAAAGTCCCATTTCTGTCAGTCATGGAAACCTACCTGGTGATCAGTGATTTAAAATGCTTTGCAGGGCGCAAAAGGAAGAAGATCATAGAAGAAATAGACTCACTTTGGTTTCTAACCAAAACTGAGTTTAAATCACACACAGCTATGGGCACATGTTCCTCAAGCATATGGTTTGTGCTATGAATTAGATATGATGTCAAGCTGAGTGAACATGCACCTGTTTTTAAGCCAATGTCATTTAAATGATTTTTCTTTTGTATTACATGATATGAATATCTAACATCTAATAATCTAATAATAATTAATTTAATAATTTAATTTTCAGACCATTACCTGTTTGAGTAACATCTGTATTACTGGTATCTTTAAAGCATAAAACTCTTAGTAATATTAGATCTGATATAAGGATCAGATTTTTTTTTAATCAGGAATCAGAGCAATACTTTCACTATAAACTAGAGTTAAAGAGTTTTTTTGTTGTCTTTAATGTACTTGCTATATTAATATCTGGAAATGCTTCTTTATATAACATGCGTATATACATACACATTCCCACATAGTTGAATAAATGAAAGAGTGATGTTTAAGTTCACAATAAACTACAAAAATTATTAATCCGAAACAGTCTTCCAGTTATGCTATATAGTTGATTTTAATGGTTTGATTATATTTTTATGGTTTGATTTACATCTTAAAGGAAAAAAAGTCACTGTTATCATTAAGGTGATTAAGGACTGATGTCCTGTGCTTTTACAGTATTGCAGGAAAAGGTATTTTTCCCTCAGGCCAGACAGATCTCTAGAAAAATAAATACTAAATTTATCAGTTAAGACCTGGACCAAAGTAAATTAAGGGAATCCTTTGATTGTGGTTCTTACACACACACATGCACACACACTATAAATTTTTTTTTTAATTTAGCCCTTTATATTTATGTCTCATAGACCTGAATCTTTTTTTTCCACAAGAAAAATTATAGGGAATTTTCCATCTAGCAAATTGTACTTTCAAGTAAAGTACTAGTAAAGGTTGCCTTTATTCTTAAGTTGGGGGGGAATATGCTAGTTTCTGATTGGCCTTTGAAAATTGGGTCAAAATCCGTATTAATTTTATTTATTCCTAATAGAAGCCTTTTTTGATTCTTCATAGTTCGTAATGTACTTTTTATGAATTTTACATTATTTAGTCTGTTGTTTCATCTTTGTACTTTGCTAATCACCAGTATTCTATTATTTTTCAGTATCTGGCAGTACTTCTCAAGATGACGTGTTTGATTTAAAGGTTATAGCTGAATTAAATGC
The DNA here is from genome assembly GCF_011764305.1 of Mustela putorius furo. Lineage (NCBI taxonomy): Eukaryota > Metazoa > Chordata > Mammalia > Carnivora > Mustelidae > Mustela > Mustela putorius. Next base: position 5,886,062 of record NW_025422045.1, on the reverse strand, counting down.
ATTTAATATCTTTGTCTGTGATCAGAAGTGTAACATTGCAGATATTAGAATACATGGTAAGTAAGATATTCCTTGATGTAGGTAGTTCTCTTTCTTTACATAGACCTCCAGCAAGAGTAAGCTTGTGTATGGTAGATTTCTTAAGAGTCATTGTTTTGTTTGCTTATATTGAAAACTTGCACAAACTTTTCAAAGATGTACTTGGAAATGTTAGATGTGACTTATGATTCACAGCTAACATGAAACATTTCTAATGTATTTTTCAAATTTTAGAATAAATCTAAGGCTTAATTGCTTTTGTTCCTTTTGTATTTTCAGAATCATATAACCTTAATTTAAACTGAGGAATTAATATTTACAACACCTCACTAAATAAAGAAAATGTAACTATGTTTATTTCCCTTGTCTTTTGTACATAGCATCAGGCTAGAAGTACCTAAAAGAAATTTTGTAAGCGTTATTCATCAACAGCTTGATAAAAGGATAGGTTATATTATACCATGGATTCTTGAACCAATCTGCCAAGATTCAAGTTTTGATTCAAGCTAATATTTATTAGCTGACCTTGAGAAAATTAACCTTTCTGCATCTTAGTTCCCTATGGAGGGAGTTGTAATAATTATTTATGGGATTGCTGTGATAGTTAAATAATTTTTTGTAGGATTATATGTACATTTACATATACTTAGAAAAGTGGTACATGGTAAGCACTTGAGAAAAGATTTAAAAATAAGTACTGTTCAACAAATATTAAACTAAGTATTTCGTGGGTGGCATGGTAATAAGTTGAGCTTATTAGTGGTTCTTAGCTATAGGTATTCTCTTTTACTGAGGAGCTATTTTAGAAATCATTATGCCTTCAGAAATTATGAGAATAACCAAAATGTTTTGGAGAGAAAGATCATATTTTAGATATTATTTATTGTAGAATGAATATTCATCAAATTATATTCATTTATGCTCAATTATCAAAGCATTAGTTTTCATAATAAATGCTTGTGAGATGGCTGTTTAAGAAACAGTGTGTGTCTTTATGACCACTTGTGATCTTGTCAATGCATAGGTTATTTGTTTGGAGACCTGTGATTCTCTTTGAAATTCAGTTTCTTTTGTCTTTAAAATTTCCACTTTTATGTATGAAACACCTATAGCAGTTAAAGATATTGTAACCTTTCTTAGGCATCTCATACATAGAAGTTGATACCTTTAATATGTGTAATAGTAATTTTATTCATTATCTATCTTGGTAGTATATTTTTTAACTTGATTAAATACCACTGAATTGGTTCGCTTGGATTGGGTGAAAAGTTTGTAAATGTTATGTTTCCCGTAGGAATGGATGCCTCTATTTCTGTGAAGCCAAAGCAGACTGACATGTTTGCCAGACTTAAGGACATAGTAATTACAAATGTTGACTTGCTGTCCATTCACAAAAAGGTAATTAAGAAATAGGTTTCAGGAAAAGGAGGCTGTTCAGATGGCAGGGTAGGAAGATCTTGAACTCCCCTCCTCTACAGCCATAACAATTCTAGAGCTACAAGTGAGATAATTTTCTCTGAAAAAGTCTCGAAAACTAGATGAGTAGCACCTCCACAACAGAAGATAAAAGGGCCACATCAAGATGAGTAGGAGAGGCAGAGATGTAGTCTTGCTGCCATAGCTTGCAGGCACCCTCAGCATATACAGGAGATGCCCCTGGAGTGCCCGACTCTGGTGTCTAGGTGGGATTGTGCTTCTGGGCCCCATTGGTCATGTCCTGTTCAAGACCATTCCTTCAATGGGAGAGGTAGCTCTTTCACCTAATACACAAAAACAAACACAGAGAATCAGGAAAAATGATGAGGCAGAGGAATGTATTCAAATGAAGACAAAGGCAAACCTCAAAAAACAAACAAAAAAAACCCTTCCATGGATCAAAGATAAGTCGTTTTCCTGATAAAGAGTTCAAAGTAATGGTCATAATCATGCTCACCAAACTCAAGAGAAGAGGGATGACTAGAATAGGAACTTCAACAAGAATATAAAATATATGAAATATATGAAATATATGAAAGTACCAGATAGAAGTCATAGAGCCTAAGAATACAATAACTGAATTTAAAAAATATACTGGCAGGGCTCAGCAACAGACTGAATGAAGCAGAACAGATCTGTGAGCTGGTAGACAAAACAATGAAATTTACACACACAGAGCAGCAGAATAAAAAAAGAATTAAAAAAAAAATGATAACTTAAGGGACCTATGAGACAACATAAAGTAGAATAATATCGACCTTATAGCAATCCCCAAAGGAGAAAAGAGAAAGGGACAGAAAGTCTATTTGAAGAAATAATGACTGAAAATTTACTTAATCTGGGAAAGGGACTATCTCAGTAAATTCCAAATAAGATGATGAACCCAAAGAGTGCAACACTAAAACACATTAATTAAATTGTCAAAAATTAAAGAGGATCTTAAAAGCTGCAAGAGAAAAAGAATTTGTTAAAGTACAAGGAAAACCGCATAAGGCAGTAGCAGATTTTTAGCCAAAACTTTGCCAAGCCAGAAAATGGCACAAGATATTCAAAGAACTGAAAGGAAAAAACTTTCAAATAAGAATACTCTACCTGGCAAGATTATCATTTGAAATAGACGGAGAGAGAAAAAATTTTTCAGACAAACAAAAGCTAAAGAACTTGTAAGAATTAATTGGGATTATAAGAATGTTAAAGGGACTTTTTTCAGCTGAAAAGAAGTGGCACTAACTAATAACAAGAGGACATATGAAAATAGAAATCTTACTAGAAAAAGTAATTATATAGTAAAAAGTGGATTAATCACTAATTAAAACTAGAATGAAAGTTAACAGACAACGGTGTGCCTGGCTGGCTCAGTGGATTAAAGCCTCTGCCTTCGGCTCAGGTCATGATCCCAGGTTTGCAGAAGAGAAGGTATTGGGGAGATGAATTAAGTAAAGGACATCAAAAGGTACACACGTCCAATTTTAAAATAAATATGTCATAGGGACGTAAAGTACAGCGTGGGGCATACAATCAATGATACCGTATGAACTTTGTGTGGTGATAGGTGGTAACTAGACTTACTCTGGTGAGTAGTTTGCATTGTAGGCCCATGTCAAATCACTATGTTGTACATGTGAAACAAAATATTTTGTCAGCTCTACTTCAGTAAAAAAAAAAAAAAAAGAAAAATGAAAACCAGCTGTGCTCCAAATTAAGATGCCATTATCCCATGAAAAGTTGGGGAAAGTGTTAGAAGATACATCATACAAAAAGATTATGAATGGTCATTAAGCATATTAAAGATATTCAAAAACACTAGTCATCAGGTAAATGCAAATTAAAGCCACAAGGAGATACATACTCATTTCAATGGCTACATAAAAAAAAATTGACAGTACCAACTATTGGCATAGATTGGAGCAACTGGAACTTTTATTGTGGTGGCAATGTACAATTATATAATCTCCTTGAAAAGCAGTTTCAAGCTTCTTAGAGAACCCAATATATATTTAGCACATCGCTCAACAATTCCAGTCCTGTGCCTTTCCCCAAGGAAATGAAGACATATGTCCATGGAAATCTGAAAGTGAACACTCATAACAAGTTTCTAATTATAACCCCAAACTGAAACAGTCCAAATGCCTATCCAGAGAAGAATGGATAAACAGACTGTGGTATAACCAAACAGTAGAATAGTACTCAGCTATAAAAAGGAAAAAAATAGTGAAACATGTAATGGGAGTGAATCTCAACATAACACTTAATGAGAAAAGGAAGACACAGAAGAGAACTTATCCTGTAATTCCACTTACTGAAGCTCTAGGAAAGACTAATTTAGTAAGAGAAAGCAGATCAATTGTTATTCGGATCTGGTTTGGGGGGAGGGTCAGAAATTAGCTGAAGGGGAGGGGCTCAAGGGAACTTTTTGGGCTGATGGGATGTTCTATATCTTGTTTTGGTGTTATTTACATGGGTGGTGTAAATTTGTCAAAATTTGTCAAAGCATTTACGTAGAAAATGAGTGCATTTTATTATATGCAAATTATGCCTCAAAAAATAATTTAAAAATTATTTCACAAAAATTAGAATGTACAGATTAATAGAAACTAAAAAATAAATATCAAAAAATGATTTTAGAAAAATAATTTCTGTATTGAAATTTACTTTTGGGATGCCTGGGTGGCTTAGATGGTTAAGTGTCTGCCTTCAGCTAAGGTCATGATCCCAGGGACCTGGGATTGAGTCCTGTATCAGGCTCCCTCCCCCACTGCTCCTCCCTCCTGTTCTTGCACTCTCTCTCTCTCTCTCTTTTTGACAAATAAAATCTTTAAAAAAAAAAAAAAAAAAAAAAAAAAATCTTTAAAAAAAAAAAAAAACTTAGTTTTGATTTTTATGTTTGAGATTTTTATGACATGTTTATGATTTTTATGTTTGATTTTTATGCCTTTATTCATTTCATTATATATTCATTAGTTGTTATGTGTCAGGCAGTTTGTTAAGGATTGACCATGAATATGGTTATGTGTTTTTACATTATGTATAGACTAGGTGATTCGTAAGTTATGTCTGGCTGTTTAAGTGATTGATATTTCCTTGATTAAAACAATTTTTGTAGAAGTAGGAAAAAGTTTTGTTAAGTAAAATGTTTTTAACAATTTATTGAGTATTGAGTTTAAATGGTGCTTCTTCATATATCAAGGATTTTTTTTTTTTTTAATTTATTTGTCAGAGAGAGAGAGTGAACACAGGCAGACAGAATGGCAGGCAGAGGCAGAGGGAGAAGCAGACTCCCTGCCGAGCAAGGAGCCCGATGTGGGACTCAATCCCAGGACGCTGGGATCATGACCTGAGCCGAAGGCAGCTGCTTAACCAACTGAGCCACCCAGGCGTCCCTCAAGGATTTTTTAATAAGGAAACTTGTTTATAATGCAGCTTTTTTCTTGTAATAACCAGTTAATTTAATACTTTTAGGCTGTCTCTATTTTGGGAGATGAAGTTTTTAGGTTCCAAATGACTCTTTATCCAGATGCTACAGAAGGAAATGCCTATGCTGATATGTCTAAAGTAGACGGGAAACTTAGTCTCAAAGTGGGTTGTATCCAAATTGTTTATGTTCATAAATTCTTCATGTCTCTTTTGGTAAGTTTATTTTTAAATGTATTTATTTTTCATTGAGACCTAAATATTTTTGCCTATACATTTGAACTCAGTCAAAATATTTACTAATAGGACTGTGTGATGAACACTCAGATGCTGAACAGAATATTATAGTGAAGGAGATCCTTTTCATGGTGGATAACCAAATGAATTTTTATTATCATTGTTAACCATTCTTTCACATTTCCATAGATATATAATTTAAAAGTACTTTTTCGGTGTATTAATATAGGCATTTTCAGTGTTTTATGAAATACCTTAAAGGTATTTAGCTTTTTTTTTTTTTTTCAAGAAGGACTAATATTGGAATTTATAACTTTTGATTGTAATTATGATCAACAAGGCCATAAAATTATTTTCTTTTAATTATTCTGATGTAACTATCTTGGGCTTAAGAGTTTAATCTGTTTATGCCTCTTTGCAGGACTATTATTCAAGGCTTATAAGTCATGGATTTCTACCTAAACCATGAGAAGTGACAGTTGTTAATATCTCAGAGTATGTCTTTCTAGACTTACACTCTCCATATATACAATCACAAATATCATCTCTTTTAATTATTTTATTTAGTTTTGCTTTTCAAAGTAAGTGCTTTTTAAAGTTAGTCCTGTTTTATTTTAAGGAAATCTAAATATCAGTCTCTTCCAACAGAACTTCCTGAACAATTTCCAAACTGCCAAAGAAGCTTTGAGCTCAGCTACAGCCCAGGCTGCAGAAAGAGCTGCTTCCAGCATGAAAGACTTGGCTCAAAAGAGTTTCCGCCTTTTGATGGATATTAACTTGAAAGCTCCAGTTATTATCATTCCTCAGTCTTCAGTATCACCAAATGCTGTTGTAGCAGATCTGGGTTTAATCAGAGTTGAAAACAAATTTAGCTTAGTTCCTATGGAACATTATTCTCTTCCTCCAGTCATTGACAAGATGAACATTGAGCTAACTCAGTTGAAGTTGTCCAGGTATAAATATAGAATTCATTTGTATACTAGTGCTAGAAATAGAATTCTCACAAAATCTTTGCTAGGGATAAAATACTCTCGTGGTCTGTGGTTCTCTTTCCTTATTTTTTATAATTATAAAACCACGACCGTTGGTTTTGGTCAGTGGTAATACTAGTGCACCTCAAAGAATCTCTGTTTTGTCTTACTACATTGGGCATTTATAATGTGATTTTCTCCATTTTATAAAAATTTCCTATTATAAAATTAAAATTTACTAAATAACACTTACTTTAGATTTATTTTTATTTTTCACTTTGCATATAACTATTTTTTATAGATGTAATAAAATGTAATAAAAGTTAAGATTTAAAGTTATTACTTAAAATGTAATAAAAGTTAAGTTTTTTTCCTTTCCAAACATTGTCACATTTGGGAATTCTCAGTGTGAAACCTAAAGGATTATTGAATCCAAATGGGAAAGCGTTAGGTCTGTTGAATGACAAGAATACTCATTTCATTGTACAAATGGTTGTTGGCAGTCATGCTCAAAATGACGATTACCACATGTTTGTTTAATGTGTAGTTTGGTGGGTTTTTCCCTTTGAGTTTGGAGAAATACCAGTAACACAAAACTGAGGATTAAGTAGACTTTCTTTGTCCTCCAAGTTTAAGTGGATGTTAACATTTGTCTGCATGACACTGCCCTAGTTGCTAATATTTAAACAGTCTTTGTGAAAGTAGCAAATAGTGTAATAGTCATATTTTCTATCTTTGAAATCAACATTACATAGGTTTTATTTTAGGAAGCTCTTGATTTATTCTGATTTGCATTGATTTGTGAAAAGAAGCATGTGTTAAGGAATTCTGATAGCAACCTTCAGTATCTAGGAAAACTGTGGAAACTTACCCAATATGATAGTCTTCATTTTAAAATGTAAATTTCAAAAATATAAAATAAATTCTTGTTTATCTTTCAGAACTATTTTGCAGGCTGGCTTGCTGCAACATGAAATTGAAATTTTAAAACCAGTCAACATGCTTTTGTCCATACAGCGAAATTTAGCAGCAGCATGGTATGTGCAAATTCCAGGGATGGAGATAAAAGGAAGACTAAAACCTATGTTGGTAAGTGTATGTATAGAGTATATGAAAATTGCTAGGTAGGCTTTTATCATTGACCACAGTGCCATTCTAGCATACATCAGAAGTGATGAAGCTGGGGTTCCTGGGTGGCGTGGTTGGTTGGGCATCCAACTGTTGGTTTTGGCTCAGGTCTGATCTCAGGGCTGTGACATCAAGCCCTGCATTGAGTGCCTCCCTTGGCGCAGGTATGGAATCTACTTGAGTTTCTCTGTCCCTCTGCTCCTCCTGCTTTGCTGTCTGTCTCTCCCTCAAATAAATAAATCTTTTTTTCTTTTTAAGTGATGAAAGAATACTTTATTAACTGAAAATGAGGTCATCCGAATTCTCATACTTTTCTTTAAAAATTTCACTTCAGTCACATATCTGGTAAACCCAGCAAGAAGTCTGAGATAAAAGCCATTGGAGTCTACTGAAAATACTATTAGTAATTTTGGAAAGTTCTATTGAAGTTTTAGGCAGTTGAATGTTAAGACAGTATAAAGTAATATTTAGATATCACGTTCAAAACACCTTAGGAGTATTTTTTTTTAAGATTTTTTAATTAGAGAGAGAGAGCGAGCACAGGTTGGGAGAGGAAGAGAGACAAGCAGACTCCATGCTGAGTGTGGAACCTGAATGGGGCTTAATCCTATGACCTTGAGATCATTACCTAAGCTGAAGTCAAGAGTCAGTCACTTAACATCCAGATGTCCCATTCCCCACCCTCTACTTAGGAGTATTTTTAATGTACAGAAGCACTCTTTTAGTTAGACATTTTAAATAGATGAATATGTATATTTGGTAAGCACATTAGTGTAGAAATATTTGTAATAGTGTAGTTAGTAAGTCATGTGTTTGCTCACAGGGAGAAATACTGGTCAAAGAAAGTTATGGAGGTATAGGAATCCTATGGTCCTTTTGTGTCTTTGGGTGGAACAATTAAGCCAAACAGTAGGGGATAGGGGTGGAGAGAAAGTAACTAAACAGAGTGTATGATGAACAAATAAAAATTTAGTCATTTTTAATAACTGTGATTACTTCAGAATTAGATATAGATAAAACAGAAAGGGACAAAGGAGCAAGGTCTACTAGGGAAGAAATTAAAATTGAAGTTTGCTGTAGGGATGAAAGGTCCTGTGTGTATTATGATTGGATAAAGTATATGGAAGAGCGTCTATTAAGAGTCGTCATTAAGACTTCTCTCTTGCAGAGTATGTGACTCTTCTTTTAACTTCCCCCTTGTTGTTAAGAGATTAGATCCCAGGTCTTGTATTGGACCTTTTCCCCTTGCTTTCAAAGATTATGTGGTTATAGGTTTGCTGAAAGCAAGAGTAAAACCTGTATGTCTCTGGACTGGACTGGAAGAGATTATGCTGAGTGACGTAAGTCAAGCAGAGAGTCAATTATCATATGGTTTCACTTCTTTGTGGAGCATAACAAATAGCATGGAGGACAAGGGGAGATGGAGAGGAGAAGGGAGTCAAGGGAAATTGGAAGGGGAGGTGAACCATGAGAGACTATGGACTCTGAAAAACAATCTGAGGGTTTTGAAGGGGTGGGGCGTGGGAGTTTGGGGGAACCAGGTGGTGGGTATTAGAGAGGGCACGGATTCCATAGAGCACTGGGTGTGGTGGAAAAACAATGAATACTGTTGCGCTGAAAAGAAATTAAAAAAAAAAAGTTATTATCCATCAAAAAAACACCCCAAAAACCAAAACCTATATGTCTCTCAGTAGGAGATTGTGGACCAAACGATGATATATTCATACAGTGGATATTATAAAGCAGATAACATGAGTGAGCTAAAACTATATGAAACAAAATGGCTATATCCTAAACATAAAAATGTTTAGGAAAAAATTGAGTTGCAAAATGATAGTATAATTTTATGTTATTTTGAATTGTACAACAAGCAAAACAATGGACAGTGCTATATATTATTTATAGGGAATCCAATAGTGGTAAGTGTAAGAAAGCATTCATGGGAAGAATAATTCTGTAATTCACGGTAGTATCTTTCTCTGAAAAGGAACATAGAGGTAATGGGGGTCTCATAGAAGTAAACTTGGGGCTTCAACCATATCTATAATGGGGAAACAAGATCTAAATGAAATAAAAAAATCCATCAGTTTAACATCGAAGTGTGATCATCACTTTAACTACAATGACTCCTATTTAATCAGGAATATAGCCATAGTGGGTAGTTTCCACTGCCTAATGTGTCAGCAATCCAGGCCTCTTAGAACACCCCCTCACTGGTATGAGTCCACTTTTCTTGGGTCTGGAGTGCAGCTAAGAAAGGGTATCAGGTAGGTGACATCAGTGAGTTGTTTTAGGTAGATCAGCTTCACAGTTCTTTTTTTATTTTTTTATTTTTTTAAAGATTTTATTTATTTATTTATTTGACAGGCAGAGATCACAAGGAGGCAGAGAGGCAGGTAGAGAGAGAGAGAGGGAAGCAGGCTCCCTGCTGAGCAGAGAACCCGATGTGGGACTCGATCCCAGGACCCTGAGATCATGACCTGAGCCGAAGGCAGCGGCTTAACCCACTGAGCCACCCAGGCGCCCCAGCTTCACAGTTCTTAAACAACTATGGGGCCATCTCCCAAATTGTCCTTCAGACTTACTAAAGGGTCAGCCTAAGTATTTGATTCAGTTCTTTTCAATCGCAGTAAAGCTGAGAAGGTGGTGAAGTTAGCTCCTTTTCAGGCAGCTGTAATATCTTGGTTGATATCACACTTGGGAATGAATATACAAGAAAGTTCTAGGGAGTTAAAGTGACATCTGTTCTCCTAGGACTGGGGCTTGGGGTAAAGAAGAAATCCTTGGTCATTATCTCATGCTAAAATATTTCCCTGTTTTCGTTTAGGCTGGGAATCAGGCAGTTTTCTGTCGATATGGGTCTAATTTGGGGAACAGTGCAGGGTTTATTGGATCTCAGGACTCTGAAACCACAACCTGAATCGAAATCAAGAGTTGGATGCTCAAGCAACAGAGCCACTCAGGTGGTTCATATTTCTCTTTTAAAGATTGAGAATCCGTGGGCCACCTGGGTGGCTCAGTGGGTTAAGCCTCTGCCTTCCACTCAGGTCATGATCTCAGGGTCCTGGGATCAAAACCCACATCAGGCTCTCTGCTCAGCACAGAGCCTGCTTCCCCCTCTCTCTCTGCCTGCCTCTCTGCCTACTTGTGATCTCTCTCTCTCTCTCTGTCTAAATGAATGAATCCATCCATTAATCAATTAATCAATTGAGAAATCTGAGTTAAGGAGGCTAAGAAACTTGGCTGAGCCTGAAAGTGGCAGTGTTGATACAGAGCTGCCTGATTCAAAAGCTGTTGATCTACCTCCCTCCCTCTCCTCTTTCCATCCTTTCTATCTTTCTCTCTCTCTTTTCTCTTCTTTTTTCTTGTCACATATCCCCTTTTATAAAGGTAAAAGATGAATTAGATGTTCCTTTCCTGCTCTATACTTTGGTTTTAAAAAATTAGTCGTAGATGTATTAGTTACTCTTCTAAGTGACATTACTCTTGATTATTCTTAGGTATGTCCAGATATATGTGTGTGTATATATATATATATATATATATATATATTTATACATACATACATACACACACACACACACACACGGAATAAGAGCTGCATTGCAAGAGAGAATCTTTTTACTTCTTGGTGGGGGTTAGAAACTGAACAGCTCTCTTCTTGTACTGAGTTTTGATGGAAGTGAAGTGGAGTTGCTGCTGGGCCAGAAGAGAGAGGCAGGGAGAGAGAGGCAGAGTGGAGATGAGGAGATAGGGAGAGTGGAGAGAAACACAGGCCCAGGAACATCAAGAAATATAGAAACAGACAAGGCAAAAAGAGTGATGATGGATGCAGGGCCTTGGGCGTGGGTTCAGACAGAAGTATGTCTACACACATGAGGAGTGTCTCATAGTATATAAGATGAAATAGCTCTCTCCTGTATTTACTGCCCCATCTCCTTTTTTGTTGTTGTTCAGATGGACATTGAATTTGAGGAACTGTAAATTAAACCATGAATACGATATTCTGTGTTTTTATTCCTTTATATTAACAACAACTTATTATTGCTTTCTAGGTTGCTCTCAGTGAAGATGACTTAACAGTTTTAATGAAAATTTTGTTGGAAAATCTTGGAGAAGCTTCTTCACAGCCAAGCCCTACACAGTCTACCCAAGAGGCTGTAAGAGTAAGAAAAGATGTTCTAGGTGGGCCCGACCACCTAAAAGGTACAAATTGATGAAAATTTTTGCTTTGATCATGGAGAAAAATTAATGTTAATGCCATATTTATGTTTAGTGGTCTTTTTAGTTGTCTAGTATAGTGTGGTATGAACTGATTCAGTATTGTAGTGTTTACTGTGGAAAATTGGCTGGTACAGGGTCTGGGGCTGCCTGGAGCTCCCAAGGAAAGGAGGTATGCTCATTGTCTTCTGTAAGGGGAGAGGCCACCTTTTGTCTGCAGAATGCATGTTTGCCCTTTACTTGTAAAACACGAATTTGTTGAATTCAAGAGCCACCGAGGTGGTAGACCTTGAGAAATAGCAAAGTAGGCATGCAGGATAGTAAGGTCCCCCAAAAATAGAGAGAAAAGAATCTTGGCATCCTACTCAGATGGCAGGCCCATATTGAAGCTGTATAAAAACAACTTTGCTTATCTGGCTTTATCAGTGAATGATGTAGTCACATATATAAGGGAATGTTCCAGATTATTAGAATGGAATCTTTTACAAGCACTGAGCCTTTTAAATTCAGTCATTTTAAAAAGATAACTTTTATAAAGTAAACGTATCCTTCTTGCTCAGAACAGTCATGTAAAACACACTTCTACTGTTTTTTCATCATTTAAAGTCATTGACGTGAACATCATATGTTTTATTAGACTTGTAAATATTCGGTTAAAATTTCCATGTCTGGCAAGAGGTGAAGTACCCCTTGTCCTTCTTAATAAATGTCCCCAGACTGCTCTGCTTTTATAATGCTCAGATTATCAGCTAATGCTTCAGAAAGTAATAGATAAAACTGCCAGTTAATAATGCCATTAATATTGCTTCTCCTATAGTTGGGCCCAGTGTGTTTTGTGTTTTTATGTGTTTGTCACAAAATAAATGACTAGAGCAGTGTGCGCAAAAGGTTTTGTTAGAGGTGGATAGTAATGAGTGCTATATGAGCTCAGTGAGCCCAGCATCTTCTCCCAAGATTGGGTTTATGCTACAGTATGGATAAATGCTAGATAAGCAGGCTGTTGCTCTGGTTAGACAAGAACTATGTACAGATGAATAAAAATAGCAGGCAGGCTTTATGTGATTAATGATCTCATTATGTTCAACTGAGGTCAATTTGTGTATCTGGTTCTGGCTATATGGTTAATGTGATCCTTGGGAGAACTTGTGAATTCAGATGAAAGCAGCAGACAGTGAAAATTGGAATGTGAATTACTTTCAGGAAAAGTGAAGGAAAAAAACCCTAGTGTTTTCCAATTTGGAAATGCTTCTGCCTTTATGTGGTTAAAGTTATGCAATGTTTGCTCTTCCAGCATCTTGTAAGAGCACTTCCCTATAAATGATCAAAGAATAGAAGGAATCCCCAAAAGGGATGATAAAATGACTTTGTAAGAGTGGTCAAAAGCAGTATCTAGTCTTAATCCTGTGGTCTAAAAGGTTTTTGCCCATTAATGAGGAAATGGACAAAATTACTTCTTGAAATCTCTTTTACCTCAGAATTCCAAAAGCTCCCTGCCCCATGTTGTATTTGAGCTCTCTTTGACTCTGCTATTGAATTATATTCTGTTCTTATCAAGGTAATGAGTTGGGTGGTATAGGTAATTAAATATAGTGAGAATTGCACTATGAGGTTACACAGAGGTTACACAGATAGTGAGAATTGCACAGAGGTTACTGTCTAGTTGTCTGTTCAAGGACAAAGTATTTTATTTTTCTGTGCTCCCAACTTCATAATTTCTTGACACTGGCTTATAACCATTTAAGTTAAATGCTTTATTAATTGTAAACTGTGATGAGCAGTCTCACTCTGTGGGACTTTTTAAAAAATGTTGTCTTGATACTGTATAAGATCCCTTCTTTTTGTTCTTTAAAAAATGTAGATGGCCTGCCCTCATCATTCTGCCCGTACTAAACATATAGAATAAATCATGGCTATTTTAATTCATTATCTTGTAATATGGTTTAAAGAATCCTAGAAAGTATGATACATATTTAGCTTTTTAAATAAGTATAAAATACCGTACCTTCTTAAAGCTTTTTAATTTTCATACTTATGTTTGAACCATCAGAACAAGATTTGCCAGACTCAAAGCTTCCTATGGACCAAAGTGTCACTCTCCAATTTGACTTTCACTTTGAGTCTCTTTCCATTGTCCTTTATAATAATGATATCAACCAGGTATGTACTAAATGTCTTTATTTAGAAAAAACCTTTAGCTCTTGATATTTACTTTCAGAATACTGGCAGTTTTTGATTTGACTATTTAAAAAATCAATGTCTATTAAATTCTATTTGGCCTATAGAATATACATTACTCTTGCTATATCTTCACTTTGTTAGTATTTCTAATCTTACTCAGCTAAGGAAAAAGTTTTTACTTCTTTCCAAGTAACATCAGCACTGAAACCACGTAGATCATCGCTAGTAGAGAAATTTTATATGTGAGATTTTATATGTAAGTAATTAATTACATGTGTAATTTGATGTAATTAATGTACCAGTGGTATTTTAGAAGTTATTTTTTGTTGTGTAGACAGTATCTTCAGTAAATATTTTTGTTAGCTTAGTTGTCATAATACTCATAATAAATACATCATATGATAATAACAATAATCTGCATTGGTTATATCTGTAGTTAATATTTGTTATCTTATATTTTATACTGTTTTCTCAAAGTTACACAATATTCATGTATTATTCCTGTTGTGCCTTAAGCTAGTATCTGCCATTTTATGTAACGAAGAACTTTTATTTCTAATGTTTATTGTTATGAAAAGAACAGAAAATGGCCAAATGGAAAATGAATGGTTAAATGTATTCTTTATTTCACTCAAGGTACCGTCATTCTACTGGTTTCCCAGCCTTAGAATGTTGGTATCTTTTTTTACTTCTTTCTTTGTTGATCTTCATTCATACACTGAGTACACTGAATACAGTACACTGATTATTGTCATTTTTTCTTTGTTCTTTCCTGTCACTTCTCACTGCTGACTTATTTGAAACTTCTTCGTTCACCCTACTGCAATGGCTTCCATGTTTATTGCTCTTTTTCCTTTTATCCATACTAGACATTGACACAAGTTCATTTTCCTAAATGAATCTCATGTAACCATTTACAACTTCCAGTTTTACTAAAAACCATTCAGTATTATGTTATCTGAATTTTATCATGTTAAAAAAAATTCAGTGGGTCAAATTTGTTTACATCTGGAACTATATATTGTGATCAAAAGTTGTGTCACAGGTCATTTCTATTAATAATTATAGACCCAAAGTTTGTGAATTATTTACATTTTAAAAAATTACATTCTAAATTTGCCAATAATAATGTCAATAATGCCTGACCCATTGATGTACTGTCTGCATGCAGTGTGGCAGATGTAGAGTTAGAACCAGCGTGCCAGGAATGGCACATCACCAATACCCCTTCCATCAGTGCCATCGTCTAGACTGAGCAGTTATAACTGAGAGTCTTTACTTCCTGGAAGAGTTTTTTGTTGGTTGGTTTTGTTGTTGTTTTTTTCTTTTTTGAGGGGGTTTGTTTTTTTAAACTCTGGGCATACAGACTTTACCTACAGAATTTGGAGATTATATGTTACAGTTAAATAAAGGTTGAGTTCCTTTTTCGTGTAAATGAAAATTTAAATCTTTGGTTCAAGATTTGAGACCTCAATTAGGTCCCTATATTTTCAGCCCTCATTCCCTACCATTCTTCTTTTTTTTTTAGTTTTTATTTGAATTTTAGTTAGTTAGCATGTAGTGTAATATTGGTTTCAGGAGTAGAATTTAGTCATTTACACTTACATATCCTACCATTCTTTAACTAGAATATTCAAGCCTATGTAGCTTGTACCTTGTCCCCTCAGAACATCTTTGAACTGTTCAGTCATGTTTTTTATCCCCATCTAGAATTTGTTCTACTTTCTCTCAGCCAATCTGATCTCACCCAGTCTCTGAGGCTTAATTCACTTCTCACCTTCACGAATTTTTCTCAGCCCGCAGTGATATCTTTGACTCTCTGAGCTTTTGCTATTTGGATTCTTTACCTAATCACTTAATATTCTTTGTGTCATATGGGAAATTAAATATGAATAAATAAATGATCACATGTCAGCCTTTGATCTTTGATCAGTTCCAACTTAAAGCATCTCCTTATGATGTTTCTTGTAATGTATTTCTATTTTCTATATTTGTTAGGGTGTAAGCTCACTGAGCTCACCTACTATATCTTGTTCTTCTCATAAACCATATAGTTCCTATCACAGTTTTTTTTTTTTACAGAAGAGCTCATTAAATATTTATGTTAGACTGTTTAATAAAAATATTTCCTGATTATTTTTATTTACATTAAACTGTGAGATAAATTTTAATATATTAATCATTATTGAATACGTACAAACACACATATATTTTTTGTATGTACCTATACACTCACACACACATTAATCCATTTTCTTCTTATTTTAACTCCCATACTTCTAAATTTTGTTTCATTGATTTGCCTTTTGTCTGAATTAAGAAATATGTTTAAAAGTAATTACAAACTATTTAAAAATAATTGATTCTTTTGCTTGAAAATATGCCACAGGAATCCAAACTTTCATTTCACAACGACAATTTCCGGCTTGGTGAACTCAGACTACATCTTATGGCCTCTGTAGGGAAGATGTTTAAGGATGGCTCAATGAATGTCAGCCTTAAACTTAAGACATGCACCCTTGATGATCTCAGAGAAGGCATTGAGCGAGCAACATCAAGGTTTGTCATCTCTGAATTTGCTGTGCATTGTGTAAGGTTGATATTGCACCTTGCATTGTTACCAGGCATTGATTGCTAGGCTTGGGATTATCAAAAGAGGTCTTTGGTCATACTTCAGTTTGAAGTGCATCGAGAAGTAGTGCTGATACCAGATTCAACTGCTTTGAAGTTTGAATTAAAGGGACATTTACTAATAAAATGGGGTACTGTCTTAATAGCAGGAATTAAGAGAATGTAAAGAATTTTAATAATGAAGTCCACATGGTTGGTTTGTTGGTAATATATTTTTCTAAATTATCCTTAGTAGGCAGGATTTTTTTTTAAATGTCTGAAAGTTTTAGATCTTTGTCTTATTTATTTTGTCTATATATATGTATATGTGTGTGTGTGTGTATATACATATATATTTTTTTTTAAGATTTATTTATTTATTTATTTGAGAGAGAGCATGAGCACAAATGGGGTAGGGAGCAGAGGGAGAAGCAACTCCCCACTGAGCAGGGAGCCGGATGCAGGGCTCGATTCCAGGACTCTGAGAGCATGACCTGAGCTGAGGGCAGATGCTTAACTGACTAAGCCACCCGGGCACCTCTGTTTTGTCTATATATTTTAAAACAATGTTCTAGCCTCTCCTTTGGCTCAGGTCATGATCTCAGGGTCCTGGGGTTGAGCCCCGTATCAAGCTATCTGTTCAATGGGGAGCCTGCTTCCCCCTCTCTCTCTGCCTGTCTCTCTGCCTGACCTCTGTCAGTCAAATAAATAAATAAAATCTCTAAAAAAATTTTTTTAAAACAGTGTTCTGAAATTTCTTTCAAAGTTTTACTACAAATGGAATCCCTAGTATTTTCACCTTACAACCCAGTTTTAAAACATTAGCTTATATCAACCTTCAATATAGTGGGAAATAATGTAACTTTAATAGTCTAATTATATTTTTATTCCTCTCTCAAATAATGAAACATAATACTCTTGTCCTTGATATTCTTTGGAGAAAAACTATGGTCCTCCCTAAACTGGGACTCCATTGAATACATACTGGATACTTCTGAGCCCTTTGTTTTTCCTAGAGCTGAATAAATGAGAAAAGAGTGCTGTTATGCAACCAGCTTTTCTAGTTTGCAAATTTTATGTTTGGGGTGGCTGTCCACTGTTGTGTAGACAAGAATGATGAAGGCCATCCTCTGTTTGGAAACCTGCTCTTCCTAGCATGTGTGCATTGCAGCCACTTGATAAACACTGGCTTCCTAGCATTGCAGCTACTTGCAAACACTGGCTGATTTGAACTGGATTGAATACTTTTGGATTCAAATTATATAGAATATTTGGAGAAAATTTTGTTCAGGGAGGTTTTACTTTGTAAAATAATATAAAGAGGTTATCCTTTAAATTTTGTGAAACCACATTAATACGTTTTGTTAATTGCCAAAATTCCTTTCAATAGTCATTCATTTATTTTTCTGATGTTGCATTATAATTATAAAATATTCTGTAAAAGACTAATAACATGAATCTTGCTGTGGAGATTAGGAGACTATGTCTTGGTTGCTTATTAGCTAATTAGACTCTGGTTAACGGTGACTTGTTTTCTATTCAGATTAAAAACTCAAAGGTGAAAGAAAGATTAAGATGTTTAGGCAATTTTTTCATCTTTTAAATTATTCTTGCAGGAAATAAATAATGAATGTGTATATTTTTTAGAATGATTGATAAAAAGAATGACCAAGATGACAACAGTTCTATGATTGATATAAGTTACAACCAAAGCAAGACTGGAAGTCACGTTGATGCTGTTCTTGACAAGCTATACGTATGTGCCAGTGTGGAGTTTCTGATGACAGTAGCAGATTTCTTTATCAAAGCTGTGTCTCAGAATCCAGAAAATATGGCAAAAGAAGCACAGATTCCACTACGACAGACGGCCACAGCAAAAATCAAGATGGAGAAAGGTTAGCAGAATTTACCTGTCATAGATGACAACTTGTCATATGTTTTAACAAAGATTACAAATAAGAAAAAAGATGAATGGACAATTTAAGAAACTAAAATTGTTCTTTCCAATTTAAATGTATTCTTTGGAAAAACTTTAGTAAGCATAAATTTTTAGGAGAGGTAAAGTAGAAATATATTTTGGATTAAAGGCTAGGAAACCTCTGCTCTGATTCCAGCTCTGCCATTAACATTTCTTTACTTAGGGGCGCCTGGGTGGCTCAGTGGTTTAAGCCTCTGCCTTACAGCTTAGGTCATGATCTCAGGGTCCTGGCGTCGAGCCCCACATCGGGCTCTCTGCTCAACGGGGAGCCTGCTTCCCCCTCTCTCTCTGCCTGCCTCTCTGCCTACTTGTGATCTCTCTCTGTCTATCAAATAAATAAATAAAAGTCTTTTAAAAAAAAAATTACTTACCCAAAAATTGAGGGAGTTAATCTGGGTCTTTGGCTGGCAGCAATCTTTTTTTTTTTTAATTTACTTATTTGACAGAGAGAGAGAGAGAGATCACAAGTAGGCAGAGAGGCAGGCAGAGAAGAGAGGAGGAAGCAGGCTCCCTGCTGAGCAGAGAGCCCTATGCGGGACTCGATCCCAGAACCCTGAGATTACGACCAGAGCTAAAGGTAGAGGCTTTAACCCACTGAGCCACCCAGGCGCCCCGAAGAGCAATCTTTTATTCAAAAAAAAATATATGGAAGAGTTATTGCACACTGAAGAACAGTGGAACAGATAGAGGCAGAGAGTGGGGGTATTGGAGCAACCAGCATGATGCCTCTGGACAGCACTATAAACACCTTAAACTCAGTGGAGTGTTTGCACATATCTGGTCTTGATGTGCACTGAAGTCACTTCCCTGTTCAATAAATTGTTTATTCCAGAATTACCAAGTAGACCAGTGATTTTCTGTGTTAAATTATGATTCTCTAAGTTGAGGCATTTGTTTTTCTAATATATAGCTCAGTAAGACTGGAAAATGATATTTATTGGCAAGGTCAGAATTTGATTTTTCCACTTAGCTTTCCTAAACAGTAATCACATATGATATCTCTGTGTTCATACACATGTTTAATGTATTTATACCATAAATTGCAGGACACTGTGTATTTTATAGTAAAGTCAAAAGCCAGCTTTGATATGAAGAGTCTCTTATCCTCCTCCTATTTTGCCCTCCTTGTCCCTGCAACATAACCTAATACACACTTGGACATATAATGTACTCACCTTAATTCTGACAAAAACAAGCTCAAAACAAGATTATTCTTTTTGGTCAAAGTGGAAATGATCTTCTTATGACCGAAATCAGATTGCATTATCCCACAAAATCAGCATTTGTTAATGATCATTTATCACTAGTATTAATCAACTATTAATATTGTTAATTCTGCCACATCTATTATAGCAAGATATTAGAAAGAGCTTAGTGACTTATACACACCATATACTCAATATATTGAGTATACAAAATATTTACAAGATATATTTTACTACAACTTTTTTGGTTCCTTTTTCTTTTTCTTCAGATGACTCTGTAAGACCAAACATGACTTTAAAGGCCAAGATCACAGATCCAGAAGTGGTGTTTGTTGCCAATCTGACAAAGGCTGATGCTCCTGCTCTGACAGCCTCATTCCAGTGTAACCTCTCTCTGTCAACATCCAAACTTGAACAGATGATGGAAGCTTCTGTGAGAGATCTGAAAGTCCTTGCTTGCCCTTTTCTCAGAGAAAAAAGAGGAAGAAACATTACCACAGTAAGAATTAGCTTATTCTAAGCTTCACTTGAGAATGGCAGAAATAGTGGATTTATAGAATCCTAGAAAATGAGAGTTCTATAAGACTTGAGAGATTATTTACTACAAACCTGAGGTTTTACAGATATAGATTTTGAGTTCTAAAGATGTTAAATGGCTGCTAATGACAGAACTGGGAACTACCTTTAGACTCCTTTTCATTGTGCCATCTTTTGTTGAGCAATATTTGAATTTTAGTACAAATCAACATTCCTTTTCAGCTGTTTCTTATGTTTACCACAGTATATCCAATGAATGAATGAATGAATGCATGAAGGATTATTAAAATCTTTAAGCTTAGAGTGAAAATTCAATGGGAGTCATGTGACTAAAAGAGATTGTGTTTTGTTGTATTAAAAGTTAACTTCAGTTATGTGTTCACATTATTGTTGAAAGATATGATTTTAATTAACTTAATTGCCAACCAGTAATTTTTAAATATTAAATTGAGGAGTTAACCTTAAAGAGGATTGTCCTATGACTCATTGCAGTGTTATTTTAAATTAAAATTTGTGGGCAAAGTGGCTTACATAAAGAAATCCAATGCTAGGCTTAGTCTGTACTTTATCATGAAGTGTTCTTTAGCATTTGGTATATCACAGAAAGCTCATCCTAATTTTTTTTAAATGGAAGTTATGCAACACTAATTCCCTCATTCAATTCAGGTGCAAGGTCCGTTTATTTTCTTAATGATCTATGAATATAAATATAAGCTTTATAGTTTTAATACATCATTGGGTTTGAAGATTTGAAATTTGTTCTTATAAGAACCTTACATGAATGAAATCATCATAATACGAAGAGGCAAAAAAAATAGTAAGTAGCCAAAAAATTTAGAAAAATGTATTATAGAGGTGTGTGGTAGGCAGTTAACTGATGATAAATATAATTTGTAATGTCATGTTTCTGGACTTTTGGTGTTGATGACACTTACCAAATTTTAAATGTGAAATTTATTGCTATTTAAATTTCATTTAAAATATTTACTTTTATATCTGATTTTATACTTTCAATTATTCTATTAAAAGAGAACAGAATAATTTTTCATCCAAAAAAAGCAAAAAAAAAAAAATCTTAGACGATATTCGAGACTGACCTCTTCTTGATCATATGGAAATTATTCATTACCTCTCTTACCACAGTCTTTTTTTAAGGTGTGACCAGGACTCCTTATTTAAAATAAGTTTCAGGTGATTTAGTGGTCATAAAAATTACAATGAAAAAGCAGTTTAATTTCCTCATATACTTCTTTGTGAATGTAAGACTTTAACATAATCTTTACTTCATTTTTATAGATATTTTAAATGTTTTACAGAGGGCATCACTTAAAAGATATTTTAGTGATACGAAACATTTTAAACTTCTATTAAATGAAACATCTTAAACTTCTATTAAGTGTGCATCATTACTTGGGAATTTGGCATAGAGGAATTGATCAGAACTGCTTAAGGTCTTTTTATAATGTTCACAGATTTGGCGTAGTTTAGAAGAGCCCTCAAAAGAAATTCTCAGCTAGTTTAACTTACCTTTTGCTTTTAGTAGTAGGTTACAGTTAAAGATAAAGTAAGTAAAGTAAGACATATTCTTGTGTGTATTTTATGTGTGTGTGTGTGTGTGTATTAGTAAGGAAATATGAATTTCATTTATTTGTTCTAGGTCTTACAGCCCTGTTCTTTGTTTATGGAAAAATGTATGTGGGCCTCAGGAAAACAAAATATTAGTATTACGGTTGAAGAATTTATAATTAAGGTTAGTGCCTATCATGTTTTTGGGTAAAAATTCTTATTTTTCTAACAATATCTTTTGATCTCTCATGTAACTATAGCATTATTCTAGTCACATCACATATTCAAACAGTAAATACCACTAACATTAAAATACATTTTTCTTTAAAGCAAATGTTTATTTCTATCTTTTTAAAAAGTACTTTTAGGGATGCCTGGGTGGCTCAGTGGGTTAAAGCCTCTGCCTTTGGCTCAGGTCATGATCCCAGAGTCCTGGGATTGAGCCCCACATCAGGCTCTCTGCTTGCCAGAGAGAGAGCCTGCTTCCTCCTCTCTCTCTGCCTGCCTCTCTGCCTACTTGTGATCTCTGTCTGTCAAATAAAGAAATAAAAAATCTTAAAAAAAAATAAAAAGTACTTTTAAATATCTACAAATGATCAGAATAGTTTTTATCTATTTACATGTGTATATGTTGAGGAGATTAGGTTTGGGGAACAACAGAGATAGGGTAGAAAGAGAAGGGAAGGAGGGATGGTAAAATGAAGTTGCTATTATTTGTCATAAGTTACTTTTAGGCTTTTATTTGAGGCATAATTTGAATTTAATAATTATGTAATTAAATGTTTTGTCTTAGAAAATATTTATAATGACAGATATATGCTAGAAATAAGTTATTAGGATTTGCTTTTTTAAAATCTCTTACATTGGAAATATTGAAAAAAACTTCTCTTCTCCAATGGCATTTGTATTGTTTAAGTATGACCTCATGATTGGTTAGAAATGGAACTTATAGAATACTTTCAAAATCTATTTCTCTCTCTGTTCAAAGGACACAAAATTGAGGTTCTGATAGTAGCCTATAAAATAGCCAATAGTGATTAAAACAAGGCTCAAACTAATGTCATTTGAATTACCATGCTAAACAATATTTTAAAGTACCAGGTAGTTTTAGATTGTATTTTGTTAGAAGATTTACTTTTTTAAAAACTTAAAGCAGTAAATGGGGGGGTGGAGTTCTTTAATTTGCAGGCACTTCATCTAAGACAATAGATAAGGTACTGGGTGAATTATCTTTCATTTTCTTTGTTTATTCAGCTAACATGTTTTGAGCTCTTACTGTGAATGAAAAATGTTCTATACAAGGCATTGGGAATACATAGTCCCTATCTTCAAAACACTTAATAACCTATGTAAGAGAAAGAAGTAAATCAGTGAGTCCAGCTTTCAGAGCTAGAGGCATGTACAAAGTACTGTTCGGAACACAGGCGAGGGGCCTTTAACTCAGACCAGGACATCAGGGCAAGCTGCCTTGAAGTGGGGCTACTTTAATCAAGTTTTGAAAATCTGATGAAGGTTAGATGGAAAGGGAAGACGAGCGTTATCAAGTCAGAAACGACAATATGCACAAAAGCAGAGGTATGAAAAACCCTTTATAGGCTTAGAAGGGGTGATCTCACATGGCGGGAGAGAAGGCTGTGGTACAGTTACTAAGATTGAGAACCCTAATTATAGGTGATATTAATAAGGCAAGGACAAAAAAGGGACTTAGTTGACAGGTAAGTTTGGGAAGAGGTACATACCAAATCCTTCTTTTGGTAATGTAATCGTATCTTTTTAGTATATTAAACAAGTAGAGGTTGTGAGAACTGAACTATATAGGAATCCACTTATTTAACCCAGTATTACTCACACTTTGGGAAACCCTTGCTAGCTAATTGATTAGGCATCAGATCACAAAAGCCTTTGTGTCCTAAGCTAAAGAGAAATTTGAACTTTATCCTTAAAGTTACAGGAAGCTGAAAATGTTAGGCATAGGCATGCCCAGGTTTGGGTTTTAGAAAAATAATGCTGGTGGACGTGTAGAGGGTGGGCCATGAGGATGCTGACTGGACCTAGAAGACATCAGTGTAGAGCTAAAGCACAGTGAGAGGAATGAGGAGACAAGCAAAGATACTAAATGAAGATAATAAGAGGTAGAATTTGCAGATATTAGGCTAAGTGTAAGGGTATTCTTGGTGATTCATAGGCTTTTTGTTTCAGTAAAACAAATGAAAACCATGTATGTATACTTAGATGGGGATCATACACTTTGGCTTAGTTAATGCAGCTATTTGAAAAATGAAAAATTCAGTTACACTTCTACATTTTTCTGTTCACATAACACTGTTTTACTCTGAATGGATCAATTTAACTTCACCCGTTTTGACAGTTGATGTATAACAGTAATTACTTAATTCCAGAGTAGCCTGGGCAGAAATCATTGTTATGAGGTTTGTTAATTTGACATATGATTTTGTGTATTCCCTTTTGTTTTCCTTGGGTATGAATGTAATATATTTAATATTTACTTATTTTTAATTCATTTTTAAATTTTTCTGTTATATATTCTTCTCATCTGGGAAATAATTTATTCTTAAAATTTTTTCGCTTTCTTTTTTTAAAGATTTCACCCATAATTCTGAATACTGTGATAACAATCATGGCTGCTATGTCTCCAAAGACAAAAGAAGATGAATCCAAAGATACATCTAAGGAAACAGAAAATCTTTGGGGTGTCAAATCTATTAGTGATTATAACTCTTGGTTTCTTGGTGTTGACATGGCAACAGAAATAACAGAAAATTTCAAAGACATTCAACATCCATCAATAGAGGAAAATTGTGCTGTTGTTGTAGAGTCGGTTCAAGTTACCTTAGAATGTGGCCTTGGGCATCGAACTGTACCTTTATTACTGGCAGAGTCTAAGTTTTCGGGAAATATTAAAAATTGGACTTCCCTAATGGCTGCTACTGCTGACATGACATTAGAGGTATGACCACATCATTTAGTGTTTCCAAAGTCAGTTCCTCAAAAGTACAATTGCAGAATTAAGACATGAGCTTATTTTGTTTGTGCATGGCCACAATAAATCTATATATGAGTATATATATGAGTATATATATGAGTTAGAATGTATCATACATTCTAACATTTAACTTGATGCGTAGTATTATTTAGTTCATCATTATTTTTAAAAGATTTTCTTGTTAATTTGTTTATGGCAGTAAAGGAAGAAAGAAAAGGAAAGTGCACCCTATTTATAGATATTCTTTATGTCTTTAGGTGTGTTGTTAAAATGATGATTGACATGTAATACTAGTTACATAATATTTTTTCCTACTGGTTATAGAAATATGTGATTAAGTTGAAAGACTGTTATTGTAATTCTGTGCCTTTCCAGGTTCACTATTACAATGAGACCCATGCTGTTTGGGAGCCATTGATTGAGAGAGTGGAAGGGAAGAGACAATGGAATTTGAGGCTTGATGTAAGGAAACCATAAAATATCTTTATGTTGAATGGCACTAAGGGAAATCATATTTTTTAGTTCAGTGATTCTCAAGATGTTGTCTAGGATTCTGGAGGCCCTTTCAGAGAGTTCCAGGGATCAGAACTATTTTCATAATAATATTCAGGCATTACATATCATTCTTATTCTCAATCTCTCATAAGTATACAATGGAATTTTCCAGAGACAGTATGCTATTGCAACAGAATGGATACTGAGGCAAAAATGAAAATCCACCTGTCTTTTCTTAAGGCAGACACTAAAGAGATTTGTGAATGCCCCTCTTTTTACTATTAAAGATAACTTTAATAGTTACCTTTCATTAAAAATATTATTCAACATAAAATTATTATTTTTAAATGAATATTTCAAGTTTCCTCAGTTTCAGTTTCTAGTAGAGTTCATGTGATAGATATAATTGATATAAATGAAGCTCTTTGAGATCCTCCTTGGTTTTAGATAACAAAAAATTTGAGAAAACTTGAATTCTAGTTCATGATTTTTTTGTGTATTATCTCTTTATGGTATTTTTTGAGAGCACTTCAGAATCCTAGATACCAAAGCACATTTTTCTAGACTAAAAAGATCATGAGTTGTATACCCTTAACAGATTATCACAACTCAACTCTGGGGTAGCCTGACTGAAGTGTGAGGCACTGAAATCAGCTCATCAGATTCTTATTTTAAAGATGAGAAGTCACCTAATCTGTGTCCCAGGTTCCTCTCAGTGAAGTAGTAATATTTCTGACTTCCGGGTCTCTGACACAGACAGGCTAACAAATAATTTTTTATAAGGCTTTTCAGCCCTATTAGTACAAAAACTATGATGGAATTTGATGGCTGGTTGAAAGCTTATCATATTATTTATATGTGATAACAGTAAAAAGTAGAAGGAATTCCATATTACCTCCAAAAAGGATCAGTTTAGACTTTAGGATCATCTTAGAATCCTCATTAGCACTTGCTCTGAGGAATGCACAAGAGACAAAATCATAGCTGACTTTGAGTGTGTTTGTGACACAATTTTAAACATTGCCCCATGCCCTGATTATACACCAAAAGATTGCTGATCTGTGATAAATCTAAGTGAAGAACTGATTATTTTTGAAAATGAAACCTTTGAGGAGTTTTAATACAAAGTGACCAGTTCAGGAGAATTTAACTCTTTGAGAGTTTTTAAAATTTATTATGAATTAACTAGTAACTTAAATGTGTTATTTATTTATCATCATAGGTAAAGAAGAATCCAGTCCAGGATAGAAGTTTAATGCCAGGAGATGATTTTATTTTTCTTCCTGAGCCACAAACAGCAGTTCATATTTCTTCAGGAGATACGATGAATATAACAATATCCAAAAGTTGCCTAAATGTTTTCAACAATTTAGCCAAAGTATGTTTGGTTTGTGCTTGTAATCTTTCAAATGGGATTTTAAATTGAGACATGTATGGATTATTAATGTTTGCCATCAAAATTAATTTCTTAAAAATGTATAGGCTTGTTTAATTTTGGAAAAAAATTGCATTTTGCAAAATTTTATTATGATGTTATGTTCCTTTTCAGGGTTTTTCAGAGGGCACTGCTTCTACTTTTGACTACTCTTTAAAAGATAGAGCTCCTTTTACAGTGAAAAATGCTGTAGGTGTTCCCATTAAGGTGCAACCCAATCATAATCTTAGAGTAATAGGCTCCGTTGAGAAAAGTGGTGTTTATGATGTTGATGCTGGTCAGAATTTGGAATTGGAATATGCTAGCATGGAACCTTCACGTCAAGGAAAATTATCTATATTGAGCCGTCAAGAAAGCTCCTTCTTCACTCTAACCTTTGGTATGCTGTATTTATTTTATTTTAAGGGTATATTTGGAATTGTAGGTGTGGGACTCATTTTTTATAAAATATGAAGAAATTGCTGCAGATACTATGAGAAACAACATTTCTAAAGGATTGAACCAAATAGTTGATAAACTCTTATCTCCTTTTCTTCCTCTAAACTTGAGAAAATTAAATTTGATTAAGAATTACCTTAGAGGATCACCTGGAGGGCTCCGTCTCTTAAGTGTCTGCCTTTGGGTCAGGCCATACTCCGGGGTTCTGGGATGGAGCCCCATGTCAGGCTCCCTGCTTACCAGGGAGTCTGCTTCTCCTTCTCCCCCTCTGCCCCACCCCCTTTGTACTAGCTCTTGCTCTCTCTCTTACATTGTCTCTCTGTCTCTCTCATGCATTCTCAAATAAATAACAATCTTCTAAAAGTTTTAAAAAATAAAAATAATTACCTTAGAGCATGATCTCTGGGTTGTGGGATTGAGCCCGCGTCCAGTTCGG
Source organism: Mustela putorius furo (assembly GCF_011764305.1). Taxonomy (NCBI): domain Eukaryota; kingdom Metazoa; phylum Chordata; class Mammalia; order Carnivora; family Mustelidae; genus Mustela; species Mustela putorius. The sequence continues at coordinate 5,858,697 of NW_025422045.1, read as the reverse complement.
CACTCAGCTTAGAGTCTTCTTGAGATGCTTTCTCTCCTTCTGCCTCTGCCCGCACTAACACACATCCAACTTGCTTTTGTAATAGTCTTCATTTTAAATGTCTGATTAAACATATCCGTGTGTACATACTCTCTCTAAAATAAATCTTTTTAAAAAAAATTTACCTTAGAAAATCAGATTATTTCTGTGCCCTTAATACAATATGTAGTGTGCTTCAAAAAGAATGTGTGTTCAATGAGGAGAGAAAAATTAACTGTATTCAGAAGTCCTAAAATATTGACAGTAATGATCACCATTGCAAAAAAAAAAAAAAAAAAGATGTCATTGCTATATACTTGAAAGAATAAAGAACAACCTGGATTTTTTGTTTATTTGTTTTAATACATTTTTTAAAGTTTTTATTTTAGTTCTAATTAGTTAACATACAGGGTAATACTAGTTTCAGGTATACAGTATAGTGATTCAGCATTTCCATATACTGATACTCATCACAACAAGTGCAGTCCTTAATCCCCATCATCTGTTTCAACCATCCCCCCACCGCTTTTCCAGCTAGTAACCATGTTTGTTCTCTAGGGTTAAGAGTCTGTTTCTTGTTTTTGTTTGTTTGTTTGTTTGTTTGTTTTTAAGATTTATTTATTTTGAGAGAGAGAGGGAGAGTGTGTGTGTACAGGAGAGGGGAAACGGGGGGCGGGGGTAAGGAGGGGCAGAGATAGAGAGAGAGAGAATCCCAGGCCACCTCCCTGCTGAGGATGGAGCCTGAGGCAGGGCTCAATCCCAGTTCTCCTGGCAGAGTGGAAATCAAGAGTCAGGTGCTTAACTGAGTCACCCAGCTGCCCCTATTTCTTGGTTTTAATACAACTTAAAACCCCAAAAGAAACTCTTCTGGGTCAAAAAATTTTACACCTAATTTCTTCTTCTTCTTTTTTTAAATTTTAGTTTCTTTAGTTTCCTTTCTTTGTTAGTTCCTATGTCTTAAAAAAGCATTTTGTGTAGTCATCAGTTTTGGTCATAAAGAAGAATGCTCTTGTCATTATTTTAAGTTACTGAAAAGTACTCTGTCTTAGAGAAATATAGGTAAATTACTTGGAATGCTTCTCACTTGTGCTCTGCCTTAGTACCTCATGGATATACAGAAGTTGCAAAAGTTCCTGTTGCCAAATCCGGCAGGCGACTGTATAATGTACGGAATCCCAATGCCAGTCATTCTGACTCAGTCTTGGTACAGATTGATGCAACCGAAGGGAGTAAAGTAATTACCCTTCGCTCTCCTCTGCAGGTAATGCATTAAAGTTAATTGTGTCCCTCCTAGTAAAATAAGAAGTATTTAATCATTTAGCTGGATATAGGAAAGTAGTAAGACATTAGGTCACTACTGATTATTGCAAAATAAATTATAGAACTGGCTGCTATTTCTAATCCAACTTGCTTTTGTAATAGTCTTCATATTAAATGTCTGATTAAACAGTCTTGTTACTTGAAAGCTCATTTTTGTTGTGGTCTAGGTTTAAAATTAATGAAAGTTTTTGTCTATTTAAAGATTTAGAAATGGGAGTATTAATAATTTTAGCTGGTTGTCAAATAGGATAATGTTCCATTCTCTTTGTATATCACTTGGGACAGTATTTTTCAAGTATGTGTGAAAGAATATTGGAATGATCTCCCCAGAAAAAAAATTTTAGTATCTTAATCTTTTCTACCTTTAAGGCTTTATCCATTTTTCTTTTGTGCATTATTACGGGTTCATTATATGGTCATCAAAAGAACATTTCTTTCTACTTAGAACATCAGATAAAAAATGAAAGGTTGCCATTTTTGGCAATAGTTAGCTCTCAGTTTGCTCTTAGCTCTAGCCTGTATGCCATTATAGTTAAGAAAAGAGAGTTGTAGTACTTTTCCTCATATTTCCTTTGCTATCATTCCTGTTTTCAGATGGTGCCTTGAAAAAATGATGAAATGGGGAAAATATTATGGCTGAACTCTTCAAAATTCGTATTTATTATACACTAACAATGAACACAGAAGATAGAGCATATGAATATACTAGAAATTTTAAACTGCCACTTAAACATCAAGTTTCTCATATGTAGTATTTAAATATCTCCAAATTTTTCAATTGTCCATAAAAATACCTTCTTTAATATTGGGTTTGAAACTTTTTAGATCTGAAAGTAACTGTGTGCGGCTCACATTTTTCTCTCAAGCATCTATATCTTTTTAAACAACTTGTATGTCTTTTTTATCTCACAGATTAAAAACCATTTCTCTATTGCATTCATCATCTATAAATCTGTTAAGAATGTTAAGCTATTGGAGCGCATTGGAGTAGTCAGACCTGAAGAGGAGTTCCATGTTCCTTTAGACTCATATAGGTACATACTTCTTTGAATATACTAAGTTTTAAAAGGTTCATAATACATATTTTTAATTCTATGAATTGGGATCTATGTTCTAGAAAAAAGAACCTTATATTTTCACTAAAGATATGTAAAAGCCAGTTTTAAGACATATATAATAGATTTACTCAATCATTGAATTTACCAGATGAAAATTTCTAATTGTATATTCAATGTTTTAGAATTTTCTGAAATCTGTCTTTATGAGATTGCCTTTATATTTGAAATGACTATTCTTTCTGACTGGTGATTGTTTGTGGATATTTTTTTTCCCCAGAAAGTTCCTCCTGGGTTAGCTATATGACTTTGGGCAAGTTTCTTAACCTTTCATAGCCTTATTTTTCTCATCTGTAAAAATTGGAATCATAGTACTTACTTATAAGTGTTACCAAGAAGATTTAATGCGATTTTCTTTCCTTAAGTTTTTGATTAAAAACTTTTATCCCCACTCTGTCTTCTCTTCCCTTAGGTGTCAGTTATTTATTCAGCCTGCTGGTATCTTAGAGAATCAGTACAAAGAATCCACTACTTATATTTCTTGGAAGGAAGAACTTCACAGGAGCAGGGAAGTCAGATGCATGCTGCAGTGTCCATCAGTCGAAGTCAACTTCTTACCTCTCATTGTCAATACAGTTGCTCTGCCTGATGAATTAAGCTATATATGTACCCATGAGGAAGACTGGGATCCAGCTTATATTATTCATCTTTATCCTACCCTCACTTTGCGGAACCTTCTCCCATATTCTCTAAGATACTTACTTGAAGTATGTCTCTTATATTTTGTTTGACCTTTATTATTGCAGAGTGAATTCTAGTTTTTTTTTTTACTGTGTTTTTAGTTGAGTATTTTCCATAGTGTACTTGTAATGCTTTAATATTAATAACAGCAAAAACTGATACAGCTTTTAGTATATGACAGTCACTGTGCCATGTGCTTTACATGTATTAACACATTTAATCCTTGCAATAACCTTCTGAAGTAGGTACTATTATTAGACCCATTTTACAGATGAAGAAACTGAGTCACAGAGGGATTAAGTGACAGGCCTGAGAACCCACAACTAGTAAGTTGTAGACCGGGATTTGAACCTAGGCAATTTGACTCTTTTGCTCCCTTCCACTGAACTCTGCTGCATGTGCTATGAGTTAAAAACCATAATAATCTCTATTAATTAAGTAAAATTCCATTAGCTAAGAGATAGAAAAAAGCCAATGGGGAAATACTTCATCTTACTTTATTCTAAAGTTAATTTTAAAGTTTTTATTTTTAGGTTAATAGTATGATTATTTGGTCCAGGTTTCTGTTGAACTTAAAATAATTAGTCTGACTAAGAAATAATGGGGAATATTTCTTAGCATTGATGTATGATAAATATTTTTATATTCTTATGCCACAACATTTTAGAATACAAAAGTCTGGAAATGTTGGAACCTAAATTATTTCTTTTCTTTATCTAACAATGAGTCATCCCTGAGATGCAAAGACGAAAATGAATTAAATGAACTAAATGGTACTTATTCAAGAGAAGCTTTCGAAAAGAAAGCCTGCTTTATTATGTGGATATTATTCATTTTAAAAGTAATTCTGCCTTACTTAGATAGCTTGTCAGAATAGTTTGATATCTCTTTCCTTCTTCTTTTTATGTAAGAATCACCAGGCATAGTGTGTGAAGAGCAGATGAAGCTGAAGTCGAGACAGTTGAAAGGCTCATTTAATAACACAGACAACAGCCAGCACTCCTGAATCCATCCTTTGATTTTTGGCATAGATCTGACATTTTTTTTTGAAAACTTATGGCCGTTGGCCTACCGGTGACCAAAAGACAGTTTCTGCCTTTGGCCATGTTATAGTCTTTTCTTTTTAGTTATTAGTGGTTATTGGATATCCATAATCTGTAAACATGGTACTTTGTTGAAGGCTTATCAGTTAATCTGAATCTGGTAGGTTGTTAGCACTTGTATAAAATATGGATATTGCTATTGCAGAGGTTTTTAAAAAATCACTAAGCAAATTTAGTTTTTGTTTGTTTGCTTTTAGGGAACAGCGGAAACTCATGAGCTAGCAGAAGGCAGTGCCGCAGATGTTCTACATTCAAAAATCACTGGAGAAATAATGGAATTAGTTCTGATAAAATATCAGGGCAGAAACTGGAACGGACATTTCCGTATATGTGATACTCTTCCCGAATTCTTTCTTGTGTGTTTTTCCTCTGACTCCGCAGAAATGATGTCAATTGACTTGTCAGTACATGTCAAACGAATTGGCAGCCGGATGGTGCTATCTGTCTTTAGTCCCTACTGGCTAATCAACAAGACTTCTCGGGTTCTCCAGTATTGTTCAGAAGACATTCATGTGAAACATCCAGCTGATTTCAGGGATATCATTTTATTCTCTTTCAAGAAGAAGAACATTTTTAGTAAAAATAAGGTATGTTTTGGTTGATATACCAATTTAAAATTGATAAATTCCTAATCTAGGAACTCATGAGTCATTAGCCTCCTTTAAATCCATGCTTACCAGTTTGCTAAGTGCCACTGGTATGAAGTAGGTCCAATTTTATTATAAAATAAAATTTATTTTATAATAAATATATTTTATAATATAAAATATATTATATTTTATAAATAAAAATATTTATCATACATCAATGCAACTTTTCAGGAATACATAATCTAGTGGGTTGTTAGGACTAGCAAGGGTTTCTCAAAGCTGAATTGTCCCTTTCTCCATGACCTTTAGAATTACTTCTGTTCTTTTTGTAGTGTCAGGTAGAAAGCTTGATTTTATGTATTTTAGAGCTTTAAGAATTTCAGTGATGAAATAGCATTTCAAAAGGTAGCAGAGTTGGATTTGGCTTGTATTAACTGAGCCCACCTAGGTATGAAGCACTAAGCCAGGCCTCCAAGAGGGAGCCTATTGCCTATGCCTTGTCTTTTGTGGTCTGGTCCCTTTTTTCCTTTGTAGATTCCTATCTTGGAATTGCTTAACACACACTGTCCCAATTTACTGCTAGGCCTCTGTCTGTGCTGCATCCTCTGCTAGAATGCCTCTTCCCCCATGTTTTCCCTGTCTGCCATATCTTTTCTGGTTACCTGCTGTTCTTCCTTTGACTGACTATCACTGTGCTCAGGCATGACATGTGTGAAGGGATTTCAAGCTGTCTAAAGTGGAGCTAGATATTGCATCCATGTCCTGTTAGAGCAGTGGTTCTCAAATTTCTGTTTGCATTACAATCACCTAGAGGGCTTTTCAAACATATTTCTGGGTTGTACCTCTATTTCAGTCAGTAGGTCTGGGTAGATGGAGGAGCACACTTAGATCTCTTCTATAAAACTTTATCTAGATCTCATAGCTAGAAGTAAACCTTTTACCTTCTCACCTTCATAGCATTTTTTACCACTTGTGTAGCCATTAGTCACATTGAATCTTGCATCATAATTACTAGTAGTGTTTTCCATCTCCCTGTTTAGTTGGAGCTCATTAAAGACAGGAGTGGTGTCCTGTTGTCTTCCATTCTGCTAATCATGATGCTTTTCATTTAACATTTGCTGAATAATGTTAAAGGCATTAATTCTCTGTGTTTTAGAACTTTAAGAATATGTTAGCTCAATATCTTAAGTTAGCTCAATATCTTAATATCACCAGTTTACATTATGGTGGTTTTTTGTTTTTTTTTTTTAAACAACAGAGGATCTCATTGGTATACATCTTTAAATTCACTAAACTCATTGCATAGGTGAATGGAAAGATTGGAACTCTGGTTTTATTTTATTGGCTTCTAGAATATCTGTGGTTCTGTGACCCATTGGCCATATGGCTTTGATTATTTTTTTGTGTCCCATGATACTAAATAAATTTCTAGTGATCTAACAACTTTCCCTCAAATAAAATATTAATATAGTCTTTTAGGTTTCTTATATGATGGTTGTGTGTTCTGGTGTAGGTACAACTGAAAATTTCAACTAGTGCCTGGTCCAGTGGATTTTCATTGGATACAGTGGGAAGTTATGGGTGTGTGAAGTGTCCTGCCAACAATATGGAGTACCTGGTAAGATTCTGCTTCCTTGTTTACCTCTGATTTCATTCACATTTTCTTTGGTTGACTAAACTAGTTAGATCTAAGGGGTTCAGAAATTTGAGTTCAAAGTATTGTGTAAAGGACTGTTACCTCTATAATTTTCTCTAGCCACTGGTATGAGGATAAAACCTGAATTTATAAAAGTTTAAGACAGTAAGTGGAATCCTCATTCCACATTATTCTCTGTCAAATGTTTCTTAAATATTAAATTTGATTGTGAAAATTTAAATAATCTGATGCCAGTGGACCTGTTTTATTGCCACTTTGAAATTTTCATATTAGTTCATATTAGTTCAACAGAGAGATAATAAAGCAGCGGAACTGAGCCTCTTCACTAATTATAAAAGAATTTATGTTTGAAATGTTAAAAAATAAAGAATATAAATAAAATAAATATTATATCATCATTAGTTAGATTACCTCTTGGTGTTTCTTGAATTGATTTCTGAGGGAATCAAATTAAGTAACCAAAAATTTTTTTTAGTGAAAAGATAAGCAGTAGTTGAATATGGCTTATATTAGTTACTTTATTTTAACAAGTATTATTTTAAAATATTTTAAGAAATTCATGTATGAATGGGGTAAATGTATGTACATTTCAAAGAAACTGTATAAAGTACGGAGAAATTATACACTTGTTTTTTTCCTCATACAGGTTGGTGTTAGCATCAAAATGAGCAGTTTTAATCTTACACGAATAGTTACTCTGACTCCCTTTTGCACCATTGCAAACAAGTCATCATTTGAACTAGAAGTTGGTGAAATTGCAGCTGATGGCTCAATGCCCACTAATAAGTGGAACTATATTGCTTCTTCAGAGGTAAAATTTTCTTTTACTACAACAGGCTCCTAAAATGTATGAATAAATATGGCCATATAAATAAGAATCACATATTCTTCTTTGTTATACTCATTTTGCTATCATATTTTTGTATTAAAATATGATAGAAAACCTTGGCTTTGCTTTTGCACTGTAAACAGATGTTAAAAAAAGAAGAAAAGTACTGGTAATATTTATCAGCAGCCAGTCTAGAAGGCTAACACCCAGTCTTTAGTTTTTCCTATATGTATAGAACGTATGGTTGTGTATTGTGAAATGAAGATAAAGATAACGTACTATGAATTATCTCAGTAGTCAGGATAATGTCTCTGCATTAAAAAAGCATGTAATCTTGCTGGAGGGCTTAAGACTCATATAAATTAATACATGGAAGAAAATACATGCAAAGTTATAGGTGGTTTTAGAATTTCTGAATAGATTATCTGAAGGTTTCCTTGAAAATTTCCTAAAATCAACCCCCTCACTTTACTGAGAAGGAAATTGAATCTCATACTTCCCTAAAGTTAGTACAGTCATTGGAAGTCACCATTATTGTGGCCAAGATTAAAAAGGGAGTGTTTCATAGAAGAGATGGCATTTGAACTAAACACTGCAGGTTCAATAAGATTTTAGGAGTAAAGAGAGTGAGGGGAAGAGGATAGGTGCAAAGATGAGCGTTCCTCCTTGAATTTGCCTGCGTTTTCAACCAAACCAGCTGAGCTTAAAGAACCATTCTTCTGTATACCTCAAAAACAAAATTGTGTGTGTGTGCGTGTGTGCGTGTGTGTGTGTGTGTATAAACTTAGCAAGAGATTAAGAGGAATGATTCCACTTATATAAATTTCGAGCTCTGAGAGGCATGGGCTTTCCAAGGCACTTAGAATGATCTCTGTTGACTCTTAATCTCAGGAAACAAACTGAGGGTTGCTGGGGGTTGATGGGGGAGGGATAGAGTGACAGGGTTATGGACACTGGGGAGGGTATGTGCTATGGTGAGTGTTGTGAATTGTGTGAGACTGATGAGTCACAGACCTATACCCCTGAAACAAATAATATATTATGTGTTAAATAAAAAGATCTCTCAACATATAAGTGCTCATTATCATTGATGTGGGTTTGATAATAGTAACATTTTCATTCAGAGATAGGATTTACCTAGTATTGTATAACAGAGGGACATTTTGTATTTTATTAGGAAGTAAAACCTCAGTTTTACAAATAAGGCTCAGAGAGATATATGCTTTGATTAAAATCAAACAGTTAGTTAGGAAGGTAATTTTAGGACTTCCATGTGGTGTTCTCTTCTCTGCCTTCAATTGTCTTTCTAGTTTTTCTAGGCTAAAATAACACTGAAAGAATTCATAGTGCATTATGGAATTATAATGGGATATGCACAAAAGCAGATGTTTTAAGATTATAGGTTTTAAGTATTCAGGACATTTGAGGCATTCTTAATCAGTAAGCTCTTTAGTTTCTCATATTACAGTTATTCTGTAAGTGCATACAGACTAATAGATCTGTGTTCTTCTGATGGAGTTTCTTTGGTTTCAAAAATAGGCCTTATGTTATTAATAATCTTAACATGAGATGTGGAGGGAATATTTTAAGAAACTTAGTAATAATTGTATCATGATCAGATTTAGAATTGAAAACTTAATTAGCCATTGTCTTACTGATACCCCAATATTGTTTTAAGACTGATATTAACTTTTACTTTTTCAGTGCCTTCCCTTTTGGCCTGAAAATTTGTCAGGCAAACTTTGTGTGAGAGTGGTGGGCCATGAAGGATCCTCCAAACCATTTTTTTATAACCGACAGGATAATGGCACTTTACTAAGCTTAGAAGAGCTGGTATGTTTTCATGGTTTTTAATTTAATTTAATTTAACTTAATTTAGTTTAATTTCTTATTATGATTTCATGTTTTAAAATGCAATGTCTTCAGTTTTTAAAATCTGCTTTAAAATATTTTATTAAAACATGCTATAAAATCTACTACTAATTGAATTTAAATTTAAAAAAAAATTCAACTGGAAAAAAAATCTACCAGTAATCATTTGAAGGTGCTAATATATATATTTGTAAGGTGCTATGCATGTATTTGTAAGAGATCAGAGCCAGTGTGCTTTTCAGTAACAACTTAAGAAAACAGACTTTTTGTGTCTACATAACTGATTGAAATCCCAAATGTCCTGCAAGTGAAGCCAGTGCCTCAAACAGATTTTTTTTTCTGCAATAGAATGGGGGTATCTTGGTGGATGTAAACACTGCTGAACACTCAACTGTCATAACCTTTTCTGATTACCACGAGGGATCTGCACCTGCCCTAGTAATAAACCACACATCACAGGATGTCCTCACATACAAACAGAGGTATGAAAAGCAAGGTGCATGGGAAATCTCATTTTACTGGCCCACAGTCCTTTCTATGTGTTTTTCTTTGAGGTCCCATAGAAAGGCCTATAGTCCCATTTCCCATGAAATGGGAAACACATTTCCCATAGAAAGGCCTATAGGCCTTTCTATAGGACTATAGGCCTTTCTATGGGAAATGTGTTTCCCATTTCATGTGTTTTCTGGTTTTAGTATGGTAACACGGAACACATGCTGTTTATTCTAATACCCTCAGCAGGTTTTGGGACAGTTTTCTATATTCCAGTACATTAATATTCCTGAAGCAAAACTTCTAAATATTCATATGAAGTGGAATAAGTCAAAACTATTAACCATCTCACAGCAGTTCAGATTAGGTTTTTTAGCCAAATGTTTGATACCAAACTAATAGAAAAATTTTTGGACTTTTGGAGCTTTTAAAATTTCAGAATTGGAACTGTGAACCTGTTTAGCTGTTGAAGCATTATCATTCTTTCGTAAGTTGCAAATGTTCCGTGAACCTCTCCCTATAAATCTTTATCAAGCTGTTTCTGCCTCCCCGTCCCCTGCCTTAGGAGAGGCAGTAGAAGATTCAGTGAGAGGACAATGAATAGGTAGTGGTGTTGAATATAAATATGGAATGATAGGAATTTTGTTGTTCTTGCTTGTGCTGTCATTTGACTTGGATGATACCATTTAAGGACATAACAGTTTTAAACCCTTAAAATACATACTACATATTTGCCAAGAATTACTATTATAAATCTGCAAGGCATTATTTTATATGTGTAAAATCTTATAAATACCTAAGGTTATTTTTACATACAGAATTTTTTTATGTAAAATAATGCCTTGTAGATTTACCTGTTCTTAATTCTCCTGACTGGAATCCACTCAGAGATTTAAAATTACAGAATGGGATTGAAACCTAATTGGGTTCCTTTTGTTGTTGTTGTTCCCTGGAAAGTTTTTTGTAATATAGACTAATACTTCTTAAACTTTAATGATTTGAATCTCCCAGAAATCTTGTTAAAATGCAGGTTCTGATTGAGTAGGTTTTAGGCAAGGCCCAGGATTTTGTGCTTCCAGCAAGCTCCAGGTAAGACTGCTGTTTCTCCATAGATCACAGTTTGAGTAGCAACAGTGTGGACCTAATTTTTGATTTTCTCCAAGACTCATGTTTCTTATCTATTGCATTTGATTCATAAACTTAAATTTAAGCACTGAGTGCTTAAAGTTCTACTGTGCTAAAGGATTTATTGTTTATAGCTTTTCCGCAGGTGAGCGCTGATGTGCCAGTTTGTTTACTTTAATAGATTCCACGGCCTGCATCAGTCTGGAGCACACTGCAACTTCAGAAAGGCAATATTCCCATCCCTCAAGCTTTAAGCTGTTAGTTTATTGGACATTTTAGGGTACTTATTTTTAGGCAGAGTTCCGTTTATTAAGAAAGGCAATTTTAGAAGATGTTTGTGCCAGTCCACTCCTCTGTAAACCACAGGTCTCGGTTACTGAGGGCCTGGCTGTTTTCATCTTCCCTCTGGTGGTTGTGTTTCAGTGGGTCACAGGAGGAGGTGCACTTGGTGCCAGGAGAAGCTCGACTTTTTGCCTGGGCAGATCCTACTGGTACCAGAAAACTTACCTGGACATACGCAGCAAATACCGGAGAACACAGTCTGTTAAAGGTATCATGTGATGTGAATGAGTACTGTAAGAGGGGCCTGGTGGCAAAGGAAGCAGACAGGCCAGCTTCTCACCGTCATGTTTGTCCTTACTCAACTAAAAATGAATTGGAAGTATTTTCAAAATAGGTTGGTTTTGGAGTTTAGATTGCAAGTAGTTCATATCAGTATTTTAGATTAGTCAAAATAATTTCTTTACAGTTTAAAAAACAGGCCTGCTTTATCTTGTCCGAGTAAAGACCAGTGAAGTATCTTTTTATATATACCTTTTTTTTTAAAGAAAGGAATTTTAAAGCTAAGTAAAAACAACTTTATTTTGAACATATGCATGCCACTGTTGGCTGTGAGGTTTTTAGGCATATTTTCCCAATGAAGACCATATATTTCAATTAAAGGAATTGGACAGTATGCAAATTAACCCACAGAAGCAATTTAATGTAATAATTTATTAAAATAATATTTAGGTAGCTAATTTAATCAAGTATGTTATTCTTAGACTCTTAAACTTTGGGAAGGTCTTAAGGATTCACCTACCAGCCTTTCTCTAGTGTAGGAATTGCTCCTATGTTAGTAATATAGATCTTTTGTTTCTATAGAAATATATTCTGTTATGAAAAGTTCATACAGTGTGTCCTGTTCTGCTGTCTGATAATGCCAGTTGTTAAAAAAAACTTTATTGACTTTTGCTTTAAAAAGTCAATAGTGACTGAATTATCCTGTCCTCTATTCCCTCTGAAATACCCATAAAAGAGACTTAACCCACTTTTAAAAATCAAATAGTTCCTCTGTTACGAGATTCTTGGAATAATTTTCACCATAACAATTTGATGGAGCTATACTGCCTTGCTTGTGCTTTACTTTTTACAAGACCAAAACTCAAAGTTTTGTAAATGGTACAGAGGCTTAAATTCCCTGATCCTCTTAGCTCTTGGCTCAGAGACATGAGAGCTCTAGCAGAGGTCTCTGACTGTGCTGGTATTGTTTCCCTCTTGTCACATTTAATGCTACTCAGTAACTACAACACCCAGTGAGAGTATATAGACACTAGAGAGAAAGTGGGAAAGAACTCCTGGAGGAGGATATTCAGATGTGTATACTGAGGCAGATTGAGGAAGAATCTGGGAATAGTGTATGTGGCGATTGTGGTTTTTAATGTTTCTTTTCTATTTGGTGTTGGAGAACCAGGCAATAGGAAAAGTAGATAATTGTGCCTCAGTTAGCAGCTAATCTGCCAGATTCTGGAAACTGAGCTAGAAGCAAGGCAGTTGCCCATTCCCTTGTTTGCTAAGTCGATTTGAGAACAGAGTTCCACTTAGGCCCAGGTGAACATGGTGAGACAGTTCAAAGAAAATCCATACATTATTGACAAATATTAGGTCTGAACAGATCTTTCCTTATTAAGTGTGAATGAACAGGGCAAAAACAAACAAAAAAAAAAAAAAAAAAAAAAAAAAAAAAAAAACCCCAGCAACACAGGGTTTATGAAAAAAAAAAAAAAAATAGCTCAGGAGAAAAATGTGGAATTATCCTGTAGAATCAGAAGGTGATTATACCCCTGAAACTTCTTTTACTATAGAAGGACCACAAGAAATTTTCCAAGTTTATGTCTTGCATCCTCAACTAAGTTACAAAGCTGTAACAGCTATGAAATAGAAGAATGCATGGTGAAATAAAAAGACACACCCAAATGAAGTAGAAGTGGAGTAAGGAAACAGTATATTCTGTTCATACCATAAATATACCATTTAATCTTAAATTCTAATTACAGAAGTACAGATTAAAGTTTTTGTTTTTTTAAAAATCTATTAATTAGTAGAACTAAAATCATTGATAAGAAAATTTTAAGCAATTGAGAAAACGAAAATAAAGACAATTTTGCTCTTAGAGTAAAGGAAGGAGACTTAAGGAGGTATGTAACAAGTGGCAAGTACATTTTATTGCATCTGCCTCCTGTGTTAATGATTTCTGCATATTATCACTAATTCTTATGATGGGAATTCAGAACTGCTGGTTAAAATTCAAAACCAGGGGACGCCTGGGTGGCTCAATGGGTTAAAGCCTCTGCCTTCGGCTCAGGTCATGATTCCAGGGTCCTGGGATAGAGTCCTGAATCTGGCTCTCTGCTTAGCGGGGAGCCTGCTTCCCCCTCTCTCTGCCTGCTTCTCTGCCTACTTGTGATCTCTGTCTGTCAAATAAATAAATAAAATCTTTAAAAATAAAAAGTAAAATAAATAAAATAAAATTCAAAACCAGGTCTATCTGACTTCATAGTCTATGGACTTTTTCCATTAAACCATGCTTCTCATAAATTATGATGGTTTAACTTCCCATCAGTTTTGAAAATGGTTTAAATTCTCCTATTAAAAGACAAAACTCAGATTAAGTTAGAAAACAGTATCTAAATATATGCTACTTACAAAAGATATGTCTTAACCAAACTAACATAGAACGTTAAAAGCATGAAGAGGCAGTAAGGATTTAGGAGGCAAACAAGTAAAAAGAAAGCAAAGTTGTTCATTTTAATTTCTACACAACTATAATTCAAAGCAAAGACTTTAAATAGGGGGCGCCTGGGTGGCTCAGTGGGTTGAGCCACTGCCTTCGGCTTGGGTCATGATCTCAGGGTCCTGGGATCGAGTCCCGCATCGGGCTCTCTGCTCAGCGGGGAGCCTGCTTCCCTCTCTCTCTCTGCCTGACTCTCTGTCTACTTGTGATTTCTCTCTGTTAAATAAATAAATAAAATCTTTAAAAAAAAAAACTTTAAATAGAATATGATGCTATGACAAAGTAATATTCCATTCACTCAGTCTTAAAAATGATGAGTTCATGCCATTTACGAAAACATGGATGGACCTTGAGGGTACTATGCTAAGAGAAATAAGTCAGAGAAAGAAAAATACCTGTATGATTTCACTTAAACACTGGAATCTAAAAAACAACAACCAACCAACCAAACAAAACCAGAAACAGACCCATCAATACAGAGAACAAACTTGTGGTTGCCAGAGATTGAGGTGGGGGGTGAGCAAAATGGGTGAAAGGCAGTGGAACATACAGGCTTCCAGTTATGGAATGAGTAAGTCATGGAGCTGACAAGTCCAGCATAGGGAATATAGTCAGTGGCACGGTAATAGCATTGAATGGTGACAGATGGTAGCTACACTTGTGGTGAGTATAGATAATGTAGAGCGTTGTTGAATCACATTGTTGTCCACCTAAAACTAATGAAACATTGTGTGTCAACCATACTTCAATTAAAAAAAAAAAGCAATAGACAGATGATAAACAGCAACCAAACTGAACTGTTCCTATTCTCTTGATAAATCCTTTGTTTGCCTTTTTTTCCAAGAAAGCATGAAAGGAAAAGTATATAGTAGGTCCCTGTACTGTTTGTTGAAATAAACTCTTATATTTATGTAGCCCAGAATGAGGAGGAAATCATTATTTCAGTCTCTAAAAACACTGACTAAATCAAGTCTTATATTTTTAGTGCTATATGAGACCTTCAGCCATGAAGGCTTTACAAAACAGTACACACTAAGTACAAACAATAGTTTTATATGGTGTGACTTATAGAAATATTTGCAGTGTTATAAGTTATTATATGAGGTTACTCTTCTAATAAACTTAGGAACCTCTCCGTCTTGGAGACAAATAAGCGTCTTAGGACAGAGGTGCCCTTGCAGGGTACTCTTGTTCCTCCTGAGTGCCCTTGGAGCAGTCAAATGTAGGGTACAAAAAAAACAAAGCACTATTAATGTTTGTTATTGTTTGAAAGCATTGGTGAGTTAAAATATGTTATGACTTTAATTAATTTATGTCATTTTGATGGTTAGCTTTCCAATTTATAGTCATGTTTTTTAAACTTTTCTAAATGTTCTCAGATACTGTAGTTTAACTTTATGTAATAAAAACTTACTGCTTATAGGTTTAATATAGTCTTTCTTTTCCCCAGGATGAATGTGGCCAGTTTCCCTATGATGCAAATACTCAGATTCACTGGGTATCATTCCTAGATGGACGCCAGAGAGTGTTGCTTTTCACTGATGATGTTGCCTTGGTTTCCAAAGCACTGCAGGCAGAAGAAATGGAGCAGGCCGATCATGAAATAACCTTTTCTCTCCACAGTCTTGGGCTTTCCCTGGTTAACAATGAAAACAAGCAGGAAGTTTCATATGTTGGGATAACCAGGTATGGAAGAAAGAAGATAGGGCATCAGAAATCTTTAAAAAACATTGAGTTCATAATATCAAGTTTACTGAGAGTAAACAGCTGTTCTGAATTTTTATATTCTTTCAGCATAACTTATGAATAGTTTTTTTTCACTGCTAATTGAAAAGCCCCTAAGATAGAAAGATGACTAAGATAATGCCCCTGTACTTACTGTACTCATCATCATTTGGTGGAGAAAAAAGAGGTTTGCTTCTTTGTTTTTGGTATGTATTTTTTTAATGAATTATGATAACAGAAATGCTACAAAGAAATATATAAACGTACAATGGAAGTACAGAGATAGAAACAATTAAATTGTTTTGTGCAGTAGAGACTGAAGAAACTGGCCTGGATTAGAGAAAGCTGACAAGAGTGGGTCAGATAAATTTGAGGAAATATTCATGGAGGAGGCAGTATTTGACATGGGTCTATAGTCTTTAGTGGGTGGTTATTTAGAATGTTTTAATAGTGATGGAATCAGTTATTTGCTCTGATTCTGCTTGTATCTGTATAAGAAAAGTATTTGAATTTATTTATTTTGACTTTTTAAATCTCACTAACTTTGGTAAAAGACTCCTTTTCTTGGAGACTGATGGTTAGAATGGTTACCATGTTCCCATGTATAACCATCACAGCGTCAATATCAATAATCATGTTTATTGAAGTAAAACATTAAGTCAATAAAAAGATCATATATGTAACATACTTTATGTAACACCTGATGGATTAAGAATTCTATAAAGAGTATACATCCTGGGGTGCCTGGGTGTCTCAGTGGGTTAAAGCTTCTGCCTTTAGCTCAGGTCATGATTCCAGGGTCCTGGGATCAAGCCCTGCATCAGGCTCTCTGCTCAGCGGGAGCCTGCTTCCCCCGCCCCCCTCCGCCTACTTGTGATCTCTGTCAAATAAATAAATAAAATCTTAAAAAAAAAAAAGGGTATATAATATATCCTAATATAATATATAATAAAAAAAATAAGGGGTATATAATATAATGTTGATATAATATTAATATATTTGTGTATATATGAGAAATATATTCTTTTGGCTATATACTTGAGAATTTTACAGTATTTTAACCTAAATATGAAAATAATTTTTAAGTCCTATAAATTCAATTTCTTCACTCTGTTCCTTGACATAACTTATTTTTACTTTAATATTACATGTGTTATTACATTTTGTCAGACTGGTCCTTACTCATAAAGACTTTTAAAAATTCATCTGAAAGAACTTGGTTATCTTTTTTCTTTCTTTTTTTTTTGGTTATCTTTTTTCTGATGCAGTGAGCATTTAATACACATTCAGTGAGGATGTGTACTGAGGGAAAATAAATCAGTTATGTAATTTTTAAAGATAAACTTACTTTTTAGGCAGTTTTAGGTTTCCAGAAAAATTGGCTGTAACATACTTAAGTTCCCATATGCCCTGCATTTTTCCCCTATTATTAACATCTTGAAATAGTGTGGTACATTTTTTACTGTTGATGTTCTAAGGTTGATGCCTTATTATTATCTAAAGTCCAGTGTTGATGTTGTTTGTTATGTCTGCTCTTAGTGTTATAAATTCTATAGGTTTGACAATTGGATAATATATCTGTCATTACAGTGTTCTATAGTATAGTTTCAGTATCATAAAAAGTCACCTGTGTGTCACCTTTTCATCCCTTTCTCCCTCCCTCTGAACCTCTGGAAACCACTGATCTTTTTATCATCCCTAGGTTTTGCCTTTCCCAGAATGTCATATCATTGGAATCATATGTATGTAGCTTTTTCAGATAAGCATCTTTTACTTAGCAATATTTTTTTGTTTCCTCGTGTTCTTTTTGTGCTTGATAACTCATTTTAAAAAATCACTTAATACTATCCCATGTCCGGATATGCCAGTTTATTCACCTATTGAAAGACATCTTGGTTGCTTCTAAGTTTTGGCATTTATGACTAAAGCTGCTATAAACATTCATAGGCAGGTTTTTGTGTAGACATAAGTTTTTATCTCATTTGGGTATATATCAAGGAGCATGATTGCTGGATTTTATGGTAAGATTATATTAAGTTTTGTAAGGAATTGCCAAGTTGTTTTTCAAAGTGGCTGCACCATTTTGCATTTCCACCAGAAATGCGTAAGTGAGCATTCATTGCCCCACATCCTTGTCAGCATTTGGTGTTGTCCATGTTTCAAATTTTGGCCATTCTAACAGGGATGTAGTGATATGTCATTATTGTTTGTTTGTTTGTTTGTTTTTTTAAAGATTTTATTTATTTATTTGACAGAGAGAAATCACAAGTAGTCAGAGGCAGGCAGAGAGAGAGAGAGAGAGGGAAGCAGGCTCCCCGCTGAGCAGAGAGCCCAATGCGGGACTCGATCCCAGGACCCCGAGATCATGACCCAAGCCGAAGGCAGCAGCCCAACCCACTGAGCCACCCAGGCGCCCCATGTCATTATTGTTTTAATTTGCAATTCCCTAATTACATGTGCTATTGAGTATCTTTTCAAATGCTTATTTGCTATCAGAATATCTTCTCTGGTGAGATTCAGGTCTTTTGCCCATTTTTTAATTTTTCATTTTCTTATTAAATTTCAAGAGTTCTCCATATCATTGAAGTAAGTCTTTTATCAGATATGTGTTTTGCAAATATTTTCTCCCAGTCTTTGGTTGTCTTTTCATTCTTTTAACAGTGTCTTTCACACAGAAGAGGTTTTTAATTTTAATGAGACTGGGGTGGGGTGGGGGGGCGGATTTCCTTTCCTGAGTTGTGCTGTAGGAGTTGTAGTGTAGAAGTCAAAAAAATGCAGTTACGTGCATTTTCTCCTGTGTTATCTGCTGGATTTTATACTTTTGTGTTTGATATTTAGATCTATAATTACACATTTTGAGTTAGTCTTTGTAAAATCTGTAAGTTCTAAGTCTAGATTAATTCTTTTTTTTTTTTTTGCATGTTCAGTTTTGTCACCATTTGTTGAAAAGATTGTACTTTTTCCATTGAATTGCCTTTGCTCCTTTTCAAAATCAGTTGCCTATATTTGTTTGGGTCTATTTCTGGACCCTTCATTCGCTTGGTGTGATTGTCAGTTCTTTCACCTATACCACATTGTCTTGATTTTTACAGTTTTGTGGTAATCTTGAAGTCATGTAGTGTCAATCCTCCCACTTTTTTCTTCTTTAATATTATGTTTTTTGAGTCTTTTGCCTTTCCATATAAACTTTCAAATTAGTTTATCAGTTAGCTGGGGTATTGGTTGGGATTGCTTCGAAGCTATAGATCAACTTGGAAAGAACTGACATTTGACATTATTCAGTCTTCATATGGGTGTACAAAGATCCTTGTATTTAGATCTTTGATCTTTTTGATCAGACTTCTCTAGTTTTCCTCAT
Source organism: Mustela putorius furo (assembly GCF_011764305.1). Lineage (NCBI taxonomy): Eukaryota > Metazoa > Chordata > Mammalia > Carnivora > Mustelidae > Mustela > Mustela putorius. Next base: position 5,839,760 of record NW_025422045.1, on the reverse strand, counting down.
ACTGATTCTGTACAAATTTGTTAGATTTTGTTTATACCTAAATATAAACATTCCTCTATATTAGCACCATTTCTCTGGTGCTAATATAAATATTATTGTCTTTTTAATTTCAAATTTCAGTTGTTCATTGCTGATATGTAAGAACACAATTGATTTTTGTATAATAACTTTGCATCTTGAAACATTAGTTGCAGGAATTTTTTTTAATTGATTCTTTAGGATTTTCTGCATAGACAGTCCTGTCATCTGAGAACAAAGACAGCTTTATTTCTTCTTTCCTAATCTGTATATCTTTTATTTTCTTGACTTATTGCATTATCTAGGATTTCTCAGTGTTGAATAGGAGTGGTAAGAGTAGATGTCCTTGCTCTTTGTTCTTGGTCTTAGTAAGAAAGCATCTTGTTTCTCACTCTTTTTTAAAGATTTTATTTATTTATCAGAGAGAGAGGGGGAGAGAGAGCGAGAACAGCAGACAGAATGGCAGGCAGAGGCAGAGGGAGAAGCAGGCTCCTTGCCAAGCAAGGAGCCCGATGTGGGACTCGATTCCAGGACGCTGGGATCATGACCTGAGCCGAAGGCAGCTGCTTAACCAACTGAGCCACCCAGGCGTCCCTTGTTTCTCACTCTTAAGTATGATGTTAACTGTAGGTTTTTTGTAGATGTTCTTTTTCAGGTTGAGGCCCCCCCCCACTTTCCTAATTTGTTGAAGCGTTTTTGTCATGAATTGATGTTGGATTTATATTATTCATTCATTCATTCATTTTAGAGAGAGAGGAAGGTCAGAGGGAGAGGGAGAGAGAGGATCTTAAGCTGTCTCCACACCCAGCGCAGAGCCTGACTCAGAGCTCGATCTCACAACCCTGAGAATATGTTCTGAGCCAAAATCAAGAGTTGAATGCTTAACCCACTGAGCCACTCAGGCAGCCCAAGATTTATATAATTTATAGTAGATATTTTATTCATTATCTTAATTGATTAAATACATAATATAGTGAGGACATTGTTAACAGTGTCATTGATTAATACCAACAAACTATGTTAAATTAAAATATTATGGGGTTGTATTTTATCATTATGCAAACAGTCTTCTCTAATCAGGGATCAGCAAAGTATGGCCTGTGAGCCCAATCTAGTTGATGACCTGTTTCTTAGAGACTTTGGTCTAAGAATTTCTTACATTTTTAAATGGTTGGAAAAAATTGAAAGAAAATAGTATTTTGTAATGCATGAAGATTATACAAAATTCAGAATTTGTCTCCCATATCTAAGGCTTTATTAGAACACAGCCTTGCTTATTTCTTTATATATCTGTGGCTGCTTTTGCTCTGCTGCTTAGCACACAACAAAGGAAAAATAACCCAAGAGTGTAGATTACCACACATATAACTATCCTGAAACTTTTGTTTTTTATTACTAATGCATACTGATCATGTTAAAAGAAGTAGAGAAAGTGGACCTTGAGTATCACTCTTCCAGGTCACAGTTAGTTATTAAATGAAATGGCAAAGCATTATTTTATTATGTAATGACCCTGTGCTAAAAGAATATTTACAGGGGCACCTGGGTGGCTTAGTGGGTTAAGCTGCTGCCTTTGGCTCAAGTGGTGATCTCAGGGTCCTGGGATCGAGCCCCGCATTGGGCTCTTTGATCAGCGGGGAGCCTGCTTCTCTCTCTCTCTCTCTCTCTGCCTACTTGTGATCTGTCTCTGTCAAATAAATAAATTAATTTAAAAAAATAGAATAAAAAAATAAAAGAATATTTACCTGTGCTAAAAGAATTATTGAAATTTCCAATCTAAGCACTTGTCACAATATACCCACCTCACAGGAAGGGAATGGCCAGAAAAATTTGAAAATTTGAGAAAAAATAACATAAAACAGACTTTCTTTACAAAAATAAAAAACAAACAAACAAACAAAAAACCAAAACCAAAAAAAAAAAAAAAAAACCCAAAACCTGAATGACTCATCTGTTAGCCAGGCAAGGAACATCTTTTACCAATGGTGAGGTAATTGGAATCATCTGAATGTAGCAGCTGAAGAGAGGTGTCCAGAGTTAATAAACTTAGAACCCTTAGCCTTTTTCTGAAAATAGTTGCTTGAAGAACTGAGGACATTCAGAGCGACATCAATAGTCAATTAAAAATAAGGCAAATCATTTTGAGTGGTTTTCATGGGTCAACAGATGTTACCCATACTGCTCACTTATTGTATTTGAGAAGCCAGTGCTGAGTTTAAAGTGACTAAAGAATTAGCCTCTATGAATACTGACTTTGAGCCCTAATAATGAAATGAAATGTTGTCACCCCTGAGAAAGGTTAAAAAAATTTTTTTTGTAAGTACGTCTGGTAACAGTTGTTAACTAGGTTTATTGTGATGATCATTTCACAATATATGCAAATATTAAATCATTAGTGTACCTGAAATTAATGTTATGTCAATTGTACCAAGTTATATGTCAATTATAAAAAAATTTTTTTAAATTTTGATCTCGGGGTCCTGGGATTAAGCCCAGCATCAGGCTCTCTGCTCCATAAGGAGTCTGCTTCCCCCTCTCTGCCTGCTTGTGATCTTTCTGTCAAATAAATAAATAAAATATTTTTTTAAATAAAATAAAATAAATTTGTACTCCGTTGTTTTTATATTTTGAATCTGGTCAATTAGAAAAATGTGTGCAATTTTTTTCTCTTGTTATTGAAGCACTTACTTAACCTCAATTTTGTCTTAACCATAAAGTCTAAAATATTTACTATATGGCTTTTTATGAAAAAAGTTTGAGTTCCTTAATAGATTGATGTCAATGTGTGAGAGAAGAACAATTCCCCTGCCCCTTTTCCTTATGTACTTTTATAATACAGGTGTATTTTGCTGCTTAAAAAAATATCTTGTATAATTTTCATAGAATATTTATAGTTGTAATAATTTGTGGTTGAATGACAATTCCAGCAAGCCTAATATATACTACTAACTTAATTTTCTTTGTGAATTGTTTTAGTTCTGGTGTTGTTTGGGAGATGAAACCAAAGCAGAAATGGAAGCCTTTTAGTCAAAAGCAGATAATGTTGCTGGAACAGTCCTATAAAAAATATCAAGTATCAAAAGACCATGGATGGATTAAGCTAGATAATAATTTTGAGGTATACCAGAATTTTTTTGTTTTTGTTTTTATATATGTATTTCATCGGTGCATAATAAGTAAGGAAAATTTAGAGTAAAATTTTGTGTGCAAAATTTTATCCAAGTAAAAATGTGTGTGCAGAAACTAATGTATAGCAAATGAACTCTTATTTGTTAGTAGGATTGACGTGACTGATCATCATTAGTACATTTTAAATCAAAATATGTTATTAAATGGTATACTGTGAAACATGATTTAAATGTTTCCCTTTTGTGTTTTTGTAATTTCTTTTGTTTATAACACAGTTTCATGGAACTTGTTTTCAGTAAGATTATGCAGAAATTAATATTGTTTATTGGAACTTTTGTTCTGTTTTGAATGATACCAATATATATTGGTAAATAGAATCTGTGCAAAATTACTTATTTCAGTAATGAAAAATCTGTAGAAAATCCATTCAATTAAGTTCATTAAATGTGAATGATTGTTGGACTTGGGTAGATGTCACAAATATAGGTGTACTCTGCAGGCCCTTACAGTATTGCAGTTGAAGGTCACTTTTGCCCTAAGACCCCAGAAGCTTGACTGCCATTTCTCATTTGCTTTGGTTCAGCTACACACTTCTGGTTATTCTGTCATGTTTAATGGTTGAGTTTGGATTGATTACCAGATATGCTCCCCATCCCGACCCTCATCCCTATAAAGGCTGGCCATGCTCAAACGAAAACAAACTGACATAAATAAGCTATTAACTATTCATTGTTTAACTTTGTTAGAAAAAAATTTACGAGTTACATAGAATTACTCATTATTATTGAGATTTTTAAAAAAATATAAAACATGGTTTATTTTCTTTAACTGCAGTTTATATAATTGGAAATTTCCTCAGTTGTTTTCTTGTTTTCTTCATCATTTTGGTGGAAAACTGATGATTCTGCTTCAAAGATCTCAAATGTAGATCACCTTAAGGCAGATCTTTTGGTGGGACATAGAGACTAAAATGTTTTCTCCTTTCAATTTGTGAGTAAATGGGTATTTAAAAGGGGCTATCCTTCTAATACCAAATCATCATAAACATATGTGCTTTTTCCCCAGGTCAATTTTGATAAAGTTCCCATGGAAATGCGCCTCCCTGTTCATTGCCCAATAAAGCGAGATTTTTTATCAGGGATTCAGATTGAGTTTAAGCAGTCTCCTCACCAGAGAAGTTTAAGAGCCAGATTGTACTGGCTTCAGGTAACATTGTCATTTTCAGTTTAATAAGTATACCTAATCCCTTTGGGAAGCCTGGGGGTAAAAATTTTTCTGCAAGACTCTAGCATACATTGTAAACAGTTTTTTTCTTTTTATTTGTATATTTATTCCCTTTTCCCATGTATCCTGTGGATTCTCTAAACTTATTGTCCCAAAGATTGTGACTTTTGAGACTATTTAATTTGACCAGATGGCCTGCAAGAGTGTTTTCCTGCACTGAAGTTGTTATTTTTAAATAATTCTTTTGAATTTGTCATGGGATCCCAAAATAAGATTTTCTCCTATCATTCTACACAGGAGTGGACATTGGAGAACATTTTTGTCTGCTTGCTTTCTTGCTCCCTTTTTGCTTCCCTTCCTCTCTTCCTTTTAACTACTAAATACTACTTAGGACATTTTTATTCTTTTTTCTTCTTTCTAATTTCATATCCTTTTCCCACTTACATTTTACTTAAATTATAAACTGTCAAAATCTCACATAATCCATAAGCACAAATATTTTGATTAATAGTGTATATGCTGCACAGTGTTAAGGCTTTTATGAGGAAATTAAATATTTCCTTACGTAAAAGGTTGCCCTTGCTGGCATATGTATGAATTTTAGTTTTAAAGTGAAAATTCTAGTAGCACCACATATACAATGCAAATATTTAATTCTGATGAAATTAGTAGCCTCTTCTATAATGTTATCTCTAAAACTAAAAGTTATTACATTATTTCAGATCCTGCTGAATTCTTTTCTTTTCTTTCTTTCTTTCTTTTATTTTTTTTAAGGTTGATAGTCAGTTACCAGGTACAATGTTTCCTGTTGTATTTCATCCTGTGGCTCCTCCAAAATCTATTGCTTTGGATTCAGGTAAAAAAAGAAAAAAAAATTGAGACATTCTATTTTTAAAATTAAGTAGACATTATTTTGATCTAGTATAAAGCTTGATTTTTCCCTCTGATTTTTTTGTTTTCTTTCTTCCTCTTAGAGCCCAAACCTTTCATTGATGTGAGTGTCATCACAAGATTTAATGAATACAGTAAAGTATTACAGTTCAAGTAAGTAAAGATTCCCCTATTTAACTAAAGGAATTTAAAACGAGAATCTATTTTGAAAATAAATTTCACTCCTGTGAGGCTGACTTCCGTATAAAACTTATTTTCTACTTGAAAATGGTTAAGTCATTTTCTTTGTTGAACTTAATATAATAATAGTCCCTCTATATTTTAAGGTGTAAAGTTCCTTAACCACTTTTCCTATTTGTAATTCCAATTAGAATATAAAATAGCGTGAAATATAAATGATGTATGTATTTGTGAAATGTGCTCTTGAAACAATTGCTGTAGCCCTTAGAAATGGAATAATACATGCTACATCATCTAATGGTATTTGTCTCTTCTGTAACATGATAAATATGGGATTTGGAACTTTAAATGCTTAGTATCAATACAGCAGTATTTCCACCAGTGAAATCTTAACTCTAGTGGGGGGATAAAAAAAGCTCAGTTAAGGATACCTTGATCTTGTTAACGTAACACTTTTTTTTTTTTTTTTTTTTTAAAAGACATGAAGGTGTAAAAATCTTGTGACTTCTGGCCAAAATCAGAGTTTAACATTGAAAATTACAAGGTTTAATAGAAACTCTTTTCTGTCTTTTAAAAATTTTTTTCCCTCAGGTATTTTATGGTCCTCATTCAGGAAATGGCCTTGAAAGTTGATCAGGGGTTTCTAGGAGCTATTATTGCACTGTTTACCCCATCAACGGACCCTGAAGCTGAAAGAAAACGGGTAACAATTTTTATTCCTTGGGAAAATTATAAACTAAAAAAAAAAGCCATTCCTTGAACTAATTAGAGAAAAAAAATTAAAATACTAATTCTTGATTTCATTTTTTTCAGACAAAGTTAATCCAACAAGATATTGATGCTCTAAATACAGAGTTAATGGAGACTTCAATGACTGATATGTCAGTTCTTAGTTTTTTTGAACATTTCCATATTTCTCCTGTTAAGGTTTGTTATAATTATTATTTTTAAAATTGTGCAGAATTTTAAGATTTTTAAAGGCCCTGTGTATAAATGTGTGTTTTAATTTGCATCAAAAATTTGGTGGGAATTTTGTTTGATTAATTGAAATAATTAAGACAATTCTCTGTAACATATGTACAACCATAATTCCCACAGAGAAACCGTCAAAGCATGTTCTCTAGTCTTGAATTAATAACCCCTTTATTCAAGGAAGGAGCTGACAAAAGCATTTCTTAATTAAGCGAAGAAGTGCTCACCAACATTTAATGTTTTGGTTGCACTTTGAAACTACTATCACTGTCTAAACAGAGAGCTATAATGGGTGCCCTAACCAGAATGTGAAAACGCTGAAGTAGGTATTATACTGTTGATGTGGTGTTTTTCACCCTTCCAAAATTTGATTGTAACTAAGGGAGTGGAAAATTGGATACCTTTCACTTGCCTGATTTTGTACTTTATGAACCCATTTACTTTTCTCCTTTTGTTGTTCTTTCTAGGTTTTATAGGAAGAGGTGACTGCTTAGTAAATTCACAAATGCCACCAACCATAACTCTCTACACTTGTGTAATGGGCCAGATTTACAATTAAGTAACTCTAAAATATTGATGATCCTTTACTTTCTCAAAAACTGTTCACAGCACATTATTTTCAGTTGCATACACCAGTCCTTTTGGTGAAGTAAATTAATTTATAAAACAGATTGAATTATTATTTTAAATTGATATACTACTTTGGTAGTATTAGACATATTTATAGTGTAAGGTTTAAAATTTATATCATTTCATGTAGTAGGTTATACACAATTTCTCTTTCATTATTAAGAGAAAATCACTTATGAGTTTGAACAATACCTTCTACAAATATTTGCTGAATGCCTACTATCAAAGTTGCTCTGGAATGTATAAAATAACTTCCTGGATTTTATAATCTTAGGGGAGTGTTAAAGATCTTTGATTCATAATTTTACGCATGTTAGGAATTACATCATGAGGTTGAGTAATTAAGATCATGAACTGTAGTTGTTTTCTTATTCCATGGTGACTTTGCCTTAAGGAAAGGTTGGACCTCTGTCCACCCAAGCTGACCTTTCCTGGATCTGTATACTCTCTGGCTCTGCAGTGGGCAGAAGTCCACATCAAAAGAACAAAACAAAACCCCAAACCAGGCTTTCCTGATTTTACCCCATGTCTCCTCTGTTGAGCTCTGCCTTGGTTAGGTAAAATGCAGAATAAGAAAGGAGAGTCATCTGATTTATTTGCCTTTATAGACTACCTTCTGCCTGTGTCTTTTGCTACTATTGTACTATCGACGATACAGCACAAAGTAGAAGCTAAATGGGAATGTGAAAATTTCGTGCTTTGGTACTGAGTTAAGGAGTCTTTTTAAAAATCTATTTTTAAATTACTTTTTAAAAATTTACTTAACAACGTGCTAATTGTTGCTGTAATTGTCATGTTGTTGTTACTTATTATTGTTGTATAATTATAATTGTTATTATTGCCATATATTATTTACCTTAGTTGGATGAAAATAAGTTATTATTTTGACTGGTAGACATGTTTTTATATGCCAGTTGACATGTTTTCTTCTTAAAATGATTATACTATTTTTGTAAAGTGTTTTGAGACCCTCCATATAAGCACAATGGTCTTTATACACTTTAGATAAAATTTTAGTTCTTTGAAACAGACTAATTTGAATTATATCAAAAAGCAAATGTGAGAATCAGGTACTAGTGAGTTATCCTGTGTGGTATGTAGAGTAACAAACAATGGCTTTCTTTAGGACTCTGAAAGATATAGCATCTGTTTGTATCTGGAAGATCTGATTCCTATGTATGTAAATTTTTTGTTTTTGTTTTTAACTTTTACTTATGAAACATTATTTTTCTTTTAGTTGCATTTAAGTCTGTCCTTGGGTAGTGGAGGTGAAAAGTCAGACAAAGAAAAACAGGAAATGATTGCAATTCATTCTGTCAATCTGCTATTGAAAAGCATAGGTGCTACTCTGACTGATGTGGATGACCTAATATTCAAGTAAGATTTATGTTAAAGTAGATGGGGAGGGTTTTCTACCAAGGTTATGTTTCTGAATATTACCTCTGCCCAAGTGGGCTAGAATGTTAGCTTAGAAAATGCTAATTCTCACCATATTTGAAGCTTAGCCCCTTTCTAATTATGCATTTTAGATAATGCTTATTTTACTATTAAAGAGTTTTATATTTTCTTCAGTTATTCAATGTTGATAATATATGAATATAGAATAAAAATGGAGTTATTTTGGTAGTAGCTTATAAATTGACCATGTTTTTTAAAGCAGACATATTTAGAAATATGTAGCAGTATGGTGAGATTTCAGTATAATTGTATGGAAAAGTATAGAAAATAACTCTTTGTAGCATTTAATCTGAGAATACTTACATGTGCTAGACATATGTGAATTCAGTGAATGTTTATTGAATTGAATATTGAGCAATTATATTGGAACAAGTAGTTCCTTTGGAAAAAAAAAAAACCCTTTTATATTATTTCCACCTTGTCAAATTTCATAGGGATGGAAGATTAAATATAAAATTCAAATGAAAAAGACTGAGGAAGACATCAATGTTAATTGTCAAATCTCGAGTAAAGGAAGTCTTCTCAGTGTAAAAGCAATGGGAAAACCTGCAGTGGAAAATACAAGATAGATTTGACTACATAACAATTAAACACTTCACAAAATAAAATCAGTGGAAACAATTAGAAAATGAATTGGGAAAATATAATGACGAGTATGACAGAGAGAAGATTGATAGTCTTAATATTAAACATTGATAGGACAAACCTAAAGATTCCATTGCTGGGGCATCTGGGTGGCTCAGTCATTAAGTGGCTGGCTTCAGTTCAGGTTATGATCCCAGAGTCTTGGGATCCAGCCCCTGCTTGTGTTCTCTCTCTCGCTGTGTCTCTCTGTGTCAAATAAATAAATAAAATCTTAAAAAAAGAAGATTCCAGTGCTATAATTACTAGCAGACAATAAGGGATAATTTGCAAAAGGGAAGATACAGCAGGTGATAGATATTTGAAATGCTCAGCTTTATGATTTATCACATAATAAATGCAAATTAAAGCAAATTGTCAAAGATTTCAAAATATGAATAATTAATACTAGAGAGGGTTGGGTCTAATAAATGGGAATTTTTAACTATTTGTATGAGTGGAAAGATTTTATATATCTTTATCTATATATATAGATACATATCTTAAAGTCTCAAATTTTTTTTAGCAGTTTTTAACTCTGTAATTCTTTTTTTGGGAATTCAGTCCAAAAAATAATCATGAAATACAACCGAAGAGTTATATTAAAATTTACATATGGCAGTCCTAATTATTATTGTCAAGATTTGGAAATGTCTGACAGTGGGAGAATTGTTTTGTTATGACACTTCCACATGATGGAATGCTAAGCATCCATTAAAAATGGTTACATAGAATTTTGAAAACCTAGAGAAATACTTATTCACAATATTGAGTGTAAAAATGCATACAAAATGTTTTAAATATTTTTGAATTGGATAGAAAAGAAAATTCAAAGTGGGAAAATGTCAAGGAAAAAAAAACCTAAAAAATCCTTTATGATGAGATTATGGTTGAATTTTTTAACCTTTTTACTCTTCGTGTATTTGTGAAAGACTTGTATGAGAATGTGCTACTTTTTTTTTTTTTTAAGATTTTATTTATTTACTTGACAGAGCGATAGCACAAGTAAGCAGAGTGTCAGGCACAGGGTGAGAGAGAAGCAGGCTCTCTGCTGAGCAGGGAGAGCCTGATGCAGGCCTCGATCCCAGGACCCTGGAATCATGACCTGAGCTGAAGGCAAATGCTTAACCAACTGAGCCACCCAGGCACCCGAGAGTGTGCTAGTTTTACAGTAGTTTTGTTACTATGATATGAAGATCTCAAACATAAAATACATGTGACAGATCTATAAATTGAACTGTGAAGGATTAGCAATGATTAATTTATCATTGAAATTTTAAGTCTCTTTCTTTTAGAATGTAATCATCGTGCCTTTGAATCTTTCTTTCTCCTCCCAGACTTGCTTATTATGAACTTCGGTATCAATTTTACAAGAGAGATCAGCTCATGTGGAGTGTTGTTAGACATTACAGCGAACAGGTAATTTCCTATCATAGTAGCTAACAAGGAATATACATCATAAAGTATCAGACAAAACATTTGTATGTGATGGCACATTGTGCAAAATTGTTTATCTAATTTACTTCAATTTGCATTCTCATTACTTCGTAGTTTTCTTGAATGATTAATTTCTGTGTCTTTAGTTCTTTCCCCTCTGTATAAAAGTTTTTGAAATTTTCCTCTGCTGCCTTTTTTCCTTTGCAATTAAACATTTGCCACTTCGGGAAAGAATACTGATGTAGGAGGCATCACACTAAATTCTAAATGTCTCTAGTTTCTCCGCACAGTCTAATAGAGGCAGGAGAGGAATTCTAGGCCAGGCTCTTTTCCACGCCTCAGTTACTCCATGGCTTGAATTGGATGCAGAGGCGTAGTAGTTGTTTTCAGGGTGGTAGGGTACCATTGCTGCACCATGGAACTTCAGGGCAGTGGTACTCTTTCCTGCCTCTGCTGGAAGGTCTTTTCTCCTACAGTATAGATAGACCTTATGGTTATTACATGTTCAAATAAGGATGTATTTTCATTTGTGTTTTGTTTTGGTTATTATTTCCCCATCTAGTTTCATAGTAATAGTGATAGTAACGTAATAATAAAAATAAGTAAAAAATAATTTAAAAATAACTATTATTGAATTATAGGTTCATTTAATATGTGTACTCAGCCATGCAAAGTCATTGTAATCTACCTCTCATTTTCTTTATGAGAAGACTGAGGCCCTATTATAGAGACTAACTGACCTGTCCAAGGTTACATAGCTGATAACTGGCAGACTAGCATAATGTCTGGCACATAGTGGAAGATCAGTTAATGGATATAGTTATGGTTATTCTGCACTGATTTCCTTTAACAATCTCATGTAGTCAGTACTCTTCTTTCTTCCCAAGGCATCATGATATGGTTTCTTACAAAAGTAGTAAAGGACTTACTATACGTTTTTTTTCTCTTTAGTTCTTGAAACAGATGTATGTCCTTGTATTGGGCTTAGATGTGCTTGGAAACCCATTTGGATTAATTAGAGGTCTGTCTGAAGGAGTTGAAGCTTTTTTCTATGAACCCTTCCAGGTATTGATCTTTTATTTATTTTAAGTATAGGTACAGAAATTGTTATTCTATTTTTTCAATGACAAATAAGTTGTATTTTAAGTGTATCTGGGAATTGAATAATGTTCAGATAACAAAAATACATGAAAATCATATTTATTTAAAATTATGTGAAATGACTTTAAAAGACTGTTGTAGAATTAATTGAGCACTTCTAGTGTCTGGGCGATAAAACATGCCCACATTTTCCAGGATTTCACATGGTTATAAGAAAGAATGCTAGGTACATTAACACCATTTCAAGGCTGTTTCACCACTATGGAAAGGATTCAGGGGATAAGAAAAGTTGACTTCGTTTTGTATTCAAACTTTCCTCTAAGCTGTTTACCTCCATTGGGTGGAGGAACTCAGGAACCCTAAGTGGTGAGGGTTTAACAAGACAACACGGTATTTCTCCGGCAGTATTTGAGTTAGAGGGTGAAAACTGGTATCACGGTGTTTGTGGATCTTTACAGATTCTCTGTCTTCACGGAAACCCTGAAATATTAGATGAAAAATCTTAAGATTATTTAAATTTTAAATAGAAAACTTCTCTTTTTTCTTTTCTTTTTTTGGCCAGGGTGCTGTTCAAGGCCCTGAAGAATTTGCTGAGGGGTTAGTGATTGGAGTAAGAAGTCTCTTTGGACACACTGTAGGTATGGATCACCTATTTGTGTATATAAATATACGTATTTTTATTGTAATTATTGTAAAATGCATTTATAAATAAAGAGGATCAGTTTTCTAATAATCCCTTTTAAAAGATGTGTTCCCTTTTTCTTAAATGGAAAATAACAGACTTTCTGGGTTTGTTTATATGATTGTAGCATTGGATCAATGTGCTTTTTTCTATACAATACTTTTTAGAACAGTTTTAGGTTTACAGAAAACTTTTGGAGAATCAGTGTACTTTGAATAGTTTTATTCTACTTGCTAAAAGGGAAATGATAGAAATACATTTCTGTATGTTTGTATAGGAGAGAGAATCTGAAGCATTTGTTTAAAGCAATGGCGTGCCGTATACTGTGTTAATGGTCTTTGAACGACCAGAGACTGACTTCTCTGGGTCTTCCGATAGGTGGCGCAGCAGGAGTTGTATCTCGCATCACCGGTTCTGTTGGAAAAGGTTTGGCAGCAATTACGATGGACAAGGAATATCAACAAAAAAGAAGAGAAGAGATGGGGCGACAGCCTAAAGATTTTGGAGACAGCCTGGCCAGAGGAGGAAAGGGCTTCTTGCTTGTAAGTCTCTTACAGAATCTTCAAGAAGCCATGAAGTTTGATATACACTTTATAAATGTACTTCAAATGGTTTTTTGCAATTTGGAATATTACTTGTGAGTCGAGGTCTGTCACAGTAGCAGTAGTGATATTGTGTACTTTTCTGCTCTCCTTACCCGATATCACTATCACATCTATTCCCCAAATCCCAGACTTAGTTTGGCACTTGGGCTGGAGTGAGAGCTCTGTAATGATGGCCAGTTAGCACTCTTCTGGAAGGCAAAGAAGCAAAGCAGAGAGAAATATTGTACCTGATGGTAACTAGAGAGAGGAGGAGTTGTTCTGGTCAGTATCATCAGTTTACCATTTCTGTGGAAGGAGAGGTATACAGGCTAAGTGTTTGTAAACCAGGAACTGCCTTCCACTGTTTGTCAGTACTTTAAAAATTATACAGGTAATATATGAATATTCTCCGTATAAGTAATTATAAGAACTTGTAAGTTATCCTTTTACTAAGTAATGGGAATAGTATAGGTAAAGCTATAAGGTACTATTTGATCACGCTCGCCTCTTCCAGAAATACCTAATCTTCTCAACAGTGTGTATACTTTTCTTTTTCTGTGCATTTGTATAATGTACAGGTGGTTTTATTTACTGCCATTACTTGGCAAGTGTTAAGAATGTATAAACGTATTACTGTTTTAATTTTGGAAATAACTTCAGGAACTGTAACTTCTGTATTTGTACCAGAGTTGTATGTTGTCTAATTGAAAGTGCCTTACTTGTCAAGTTATTTGCATGTTTCACAGTTCCCTTCATTTTCAGTTTTCCACACTTCTGCTAAATTACGAAGTAATTTCATTAAAATTTATATTAGATTTTGGGGATTATTTGGGTCAAATCATTCATTTTACTGGTATGGAAACTGAGGTTTAAAGAGAGTGAATCAATTGCCTATGGTTACATAGCTAATTGGTGCCAGAGCTAGGTGTAGAATCTTTTCGTCTAATTTCCCATTCTTTCTGTTATGTAACTTCTACAAAATGCTTTTGTTTAAAATTTGCTATTGTATAATATTTTAATATTATTAAATATATTAATATATCATTAAATATAAGTGTATTTGATATTTTTAAAATCATCATATTTTAAAATAATATTTTAAATATTTTAATATTTTTAAAATTAATATTTTAAATATTTAATATTTTAATATTTTAAATTTAATATTTTAAAATCATCATAATATTTTAAAAATCACTTAGGTGCGTGTTCACATTATCAAGTCCTCATTCTTTAGAAAAGTTATTTCTACTATGTATATAGAGACCTCTAGTGGTTGACTTAAAATTAAGCACCTTCCATTCACGTTTATGATTGATCTGTCTTTCAGGGAGTTGTTGGTGGAGTGACTGGGATAATAACAAAACCTGTGGAAGGTAAGTTGAGAATGTTTCCTTCCAGTGCAGTCTGAGGAGTTGATATATAATAAACATAAGAGATGTTATTGCTACTAGTTACATGAGAGAGTTTCTGATTTCATGTTCATAGGTTTAAATTGTTTTTTAATGAAAGTACTTTCTTCAGAAAGTTGAAAGAGTCTAATAAGTAATAGATTCTGACTCAGACTTTGAGTATTATTTTTAGCAGGATAATATTTAAGGCAGGTTCCTTTAAGTCCTCAATAGCAATTGATTCATTTTTTTAAAAATCCTGTTAAAAAAGTATTTTATTCAGTCAAAACCCCTTCTTTGCAGAAATTGACAAACTGATTCTACAATGTTTATGGGAATTCAGGTGGCCCCAAATAGCTGCACCAATCTTGAAAAAGAACCAAGTTAGAGAACTTATACTGTCCAATTTATAACTTATCATAAAGGTGTAGTAGCTAAGATAGTGTGTTACTGGCATATGGTTAGACATACCGATTAGTGGAATAGATTTGAGATTCCAGAAATAAACAAACATAATAAAAACTTTGTAGTCAATTGATCTTCAACAAGGGTGCCAAGATAATTCCATGAAGAATTACCTTTTCAACAAATGGTGCTGGAACACCTGGATATAAACATAGAATTAATGTGTCTGGCAACAACTCCATTTCTAGGTATATACCCATGAGAAAAGAAAACACAAGTTCACTCAAACACTTACACATAGGGGCGCCTGGGTGGCTCAGTGTGTTGAAGCCCCTGCCTTCGGCTCAGGTCGTGATCCCAGGGTCCTGGGATTGAGCCCCACATTGGGCTCTCTGCTCAGCAGACAGTCTGCTTCCCCCTCTCTCTTCCTGCCTCTCTGCCTACTTGTGATCTCTGTCAAATAAATTTTTTTTTTAAATCTTAAAAAGAAAAACTTACACAAAAATGTTCACAGAACATAATAGTCAGAATGTGGTAGCAGCCTAAATGACTATCAACTAAAGCATAATTAAACAAAAGGTGGTATTCCTTAAAATGGGATAGTATCCAGCTGTAAAAAGAAATCAAGTGCTGATACAAGTACAAGGTGGATGAACCTTGAACACACGTTGCTAGGTGAAAACAGCCAGTCACAAACACCACATATTATTTAAGTCTATTTGTAGGAAATGTCCAGAATGGGCCAATCTACGGAGACAGAAAGTAGGTTAGTGGTTGCCTAGGTCCAGGGATTAAGGAGGAAGGAGCTAAATTGCACAGGACCAGAAGAAGATGGAAGTGGAGAATGATGCTAATGGTCATGGGTTTCTTTTTGAGATGATGTAAATTTTCTAAAATTGTGGTGGTGATTGCACACACTAAAATACCAAAAACATTTAATTTGTACATTTAAATTGGTGAATTATATGGTATATAAATTGTAATTCAATGAAGTTCTTATATTTTTAAAAAAGTACACTGCTTGAAAAATCTCCTAATGGTAGACAGAAAGAGAAGAATTTCAGGTCATTTCTGAAACCTTCGTTTCTTAGGTCTAAGAATCAGTGATGGTAAAACTTGTGCTTGACTCAGGATGACTTGAAGGACATGGGCCCTGCTTCTGCAGTTTCTGATTCAGGAGGTCTGGGGCGGGGCCTAATAATGTATGTTTTTAACACACTTTGGAAACCACTGTTTTTTTTACATGTTAGGGTTAAATTTAACTTCTTTAGAAAACCAAAATCTAGAAAACCCCTGGGTAAAACATTTCTATATTTGGCTCAGGCTTTCATTGAGTTCAAACTTGCTAATTTTAAAGTATCTTTATACATTCATTGTTCTTGGTTCTATGAAGGTGCCAAGAAGGAAGGAGCTGCTGGATTCTTCAAAGGAATTGGAAAGGGGCTTGTGGGTGCTGTGGCTCGTCCAACTGGCGGAATCATAGACATGGCCAGCAGCACCTTCCAAGGAATTCAGAGGTAATTAGGTGCACATACCATGTGCAAGGTATGTGTCTGTGTGCTAATGGTTGCTAGAAACACATAAACAGGTTAAAACTTGGCATGCTCTTTAGTATGTTGAAGTAAAAGTGAAAGCTATGACCAGTTCACAAGGTGGGGTGCCACCAGAGAGGAGTAAGAAGAGACAGTTTTTATGGTTCACTTTCTCTTTTGTTCAACAAATGTTGAACATAGTAGGTACTATATGCCAGGCACCCTGTGCTAGCTGCTTGCACAAAGAGTGCACAGCCTCGTCTGTGCCTCTGTGATTTTATTTTCTTACAGGAAAGGTGGGGGAACTTGGAGTCCAACAGATTTGGTTTTAATACTTGTCACATTATAATGGGCACATTATTTAAAATTATTCTGTTTTTATCAAAATTGATGTAGTATGGAATGTAGTACAGTATTTAATCTACATGTGTATTTGTATGTATTATTTTGAAAGATTCTTTGGTATTTTCTTATATTTACTCTGCTGCCTTATACAGAGCAGCAGAATCAACTGAGGAAGTGTCCAGGCTCCGTCCCCCCCGTTTCATCCACGAGGATGGCATCATTCGCCCATATGAAAGACAGGAATCCGAGGGCTCTGATTTATTTGAGGTATAAATTCTCTTCTTCATGGTCATGGGTAAAATTTAATATTAAAGATTTCTAGGATGAGGATTTCATGGGTGGTTCTTAAAGTTCCTGATTCATGAACTTCTTTAAGGATTACACCAGGGAATGTGATTTGTAGAGTAGAATTTATTATTTATTTTTTATGTTTGCATAATGTGTTAAGAGGGAATGACTGGTCATTTTTTTCTGCACAGGAACAAAGCTTTTCTGTGCAGAAAGGATAATGTTAAAAGAAGCCATAGGCATTATTACTGTTTGTGTGGTAGCTCATTTAGTTAACGGTTAACTTTGGTCTCCTACTTTATAGCTAATTATGGGAATTCCACTGCTTCCTTTTCTCCCAGACAAATTAATCTTTGGATTACTCTGTAAATCTAGATTTATTCAGGTAAACAGAAGCTGAAGGAGAGAAAAAAAAAAAAAGATTATGCACAATTACAGTCTTTTTAAACCTTAAAAATATTTTAAGGTGGATTTTTTGGCTTTTATTTTGTTTTAACTTTACTACATTTAAATAATATATACATATGTAAATTGCTTTTCTTCCTTGACTGGAATTCCCTTCCCCCCAAAATGTATTAATATTTTCCTACTTTGACTTCAAAATAATACAGCTCTTCATTGTTCTTAGCCTTTGGTTTTTATTGTATGTGATTACATTTTATCTTTCTGCATGCATCTAACTTTATTTTCTTTCTTTTTCTGCCTACACAGCAAGAACCGGAAATACAGGAGTAAATGTTTCCTATACTACTACTTGATTTCATCCTTAAAAATCAAAACAAACTGTGGTATTAATTGACTGTCTTTGATTTATTTAGATTGAGTGTTCATTTCAGTGAACTTTTTTTCTTTACAACTCCCCTTTCTCTCAACTTTTTATCGTAGTGGCTTGACTACACACAAAGATTATTGCTGGTAATACTGCACAGTAATAAGGGATCAGCATAAAAGATTAAAGTGTGTAGGAAATTAACACTCCTCTTTTTTTAGTTGGTGAAAGACTTTGTGTCCAGAAGCAGACAATTTTACTATCATTTTTAAAATTTTATCTTTTCTTATGATATTCATGTACTTTCAGGTAAAGTTGAAAAATAAGGACAATTCTTATGTCCAGTCTATTATGTCTTCTTTACAATTGCGAGTTGTGATGATGGAATTACATAAGTTTGTTTCACATTTCACACGATATTGACTCAAATTATGGGGCTGTTAATGGGCATGTGTTTTAATAATTGAAATATATGTTGCTGTTGATCTGGCCTTAGACCTCAAATAAGAGTTGAGACATGAATTTTGAGGTTTTCCTTAATCTCTTTTTTCTTTTTTTAACCTCTCAGTACTCTTGCTGGTCAAATGGCAATCATTTTATAATGATATTATATACATTTTCAGCCATTAGCATTTTTGCTTTCAGTACTTGAATCTCCTTGTTGGTGATACTTAATTCACAATTAGTGTTTTAATTGACATAAACAGAAGTTGAACGTGTAATTAGGCAAATTATTTATGCTCCCCTGAATTTATAAATATCTTTATTTTTTATAGATACCTTTATTTTTAAAAACCAGTCATTTTTGTTTTTAAGTTCTTAAAGAGGATTTGTTACCCTAGTGAAAACAAAAATAATTCTAATCTATTATTTTGAAGTTAGTACCCTCATAGTTCTGAAAATAAATTGTTTTGATTTCTGTCCTTATTATGAATGATAGAAATGTTTGATTTGATTTAGCAGCATCTTATCTGGCAACTTTCATTCTTTTCCCCAAAATTGAAACCAAAGTGTTCACTTACATTTAATGTGCCATCCATTTGGAGAGAGTGAAACTGCTGACATACGACTATTCAGTTCGATTACATACTGTTTAAACTGCAGTTACCAAAAAGAATAAATTGAATCCTTCTTATTTAAAACAAGGACTTTAAAGAACAAAGAATGACAGCAGCCAAAGATCAGCCGAAAACCATAGCTGACAAACTTTTCTTGTGCCTAGATAATAGAGGGTTGGCAAAAATGTCACCGCATGTACAGTTTCTCTGAGAACCAAGCACAATAACTAAAACAAGATGCTGTCTTAAATCATCACTAATAATTAGCCTTCCTTCTTAGGTAAAAGTAACGATTTTTAATTTTCCTGGATTTATTACAATTTTAATAAGACTTCACTTTTGGGAAATTGTATAACTTGTTTAAATTTTTTTCTTATGGTTTATTTTTTGTTTGTTTAGCTCTTTATGTTATTAACCTTGTGATTTCCCTTTTTACAACTGCATGTTCCTAAGCACAAAATTCAAGTGACTTTTTATTATTTTAGCTAAATATATCTTGTCTGGCTTATTAGTCTTTGTTGTGATATCAGACAGCCTTTTAAACTTTAATATATTATTATAGTTATGGGAAAAAATAGAATGGTTGTACATTACTGAGAGGACTTGGTAATTTTTTTCCATGGGTGACAGGATCTGGACAGTTAAATTCAGGCTATTTCATTCCTTGCCTATCTTACTATAATCACTTATGTATGAAGTATTTATTGATTATCTAAACTGTGCTGGATATACAAAAGAAATAAGACTTCAGTCCTTAAGGCACCAAGTATGACAAAACCTGTAAATATTAAAGAGCACTGTAGTGTAAAATTCTGTCTTCCCAGCTATTACCTTAATGTGGGTACTTTCTAAATAATATATTGGGAAATCTTTTCATTTACCCCCTATTCTTTTTCCTTTGAGTATTGCTCTGTGTTGTTTACTCAGCTTTGAAAGTTACTAAATCATATACTATGTTTTCATAGGATATACTTTACTGCTTATCCTTTATTCCCCTAAGATAATTACTGTTTATGCATGCATATATATGTACACATACACACATATATAGCCAGTTTTTGTTTAGTATTCTTTTGGTTCACATAGTTATGACTTTATAATATTTAATATGGTGTTCATTACTTTTTTATTTTAATTATATTTTTCCATTATCATAGAAATGCTTCATTCTTAATTCTTGCATTACCATCTCTTGAAGTAACTTTACAGTGTGTATTTGACCATTCCAAGTTGTTGGCATTAAAGATGCTTCTGTTATTTTACTGACAGTAATATTTTGTGATAAACATCATTATACAGATTGCTTTTTCATGTGTTTTTTCCTTAGACTTTACTTGAAAATATTGAATGCTCTTGCTAAAATACTGTAAATTCTTCAAGTTGCATTTTGGGAAGGGAGAGTGAATATTTTATCAGCTAATCTCGTTTCCTGCTACCATCAGTGACTGAATATCTTAATCTGATCTCAGAGTGTAGTGGATTTTAATAGTGCTGAAAACAGTTTCTGTAGTGTAATATGATGATAAATTATGCTTTAAAAGCTTTCAGTAGTTCAAAGCACAACAGCCTGAGAACTAATGAAAATGCCTACAAGATGGAGAGTGGGTAGTATTTCTTTTACATTGCATCTCAGATCTAAATATTTTAACATTTAAATTTCAAAGCTGAAAATAAATGTACTGAATTGTTCTATTCATTTCCCATTTTCTCTTCATTAAACAACGTAAGGTATAAATGTTAAAAGGTTTTAGCTAATTCTCACAGACAAGATGTAAAACAAGTGACTTAAGTCCCACTTTTCTCTAAGACTCATTCTAAGGATGAGATCCCACTTCTTTGGGGATTCATCTTCTGTGTTCCTTGCCTTTCATAATTGTCAAGGAATGACTGAACTGAAGATTTTTGAAAGAATGTGTATGTGAGCATTGAAATAACAAATGTGCTTTCTCTGCTTGTGATTATTATTGATTATGTTATCCTTTTAATAATATTGATGTTGTATTCTTGGTTATAAATGTTTCAGTCTTATTTATTGGGTATGTTTATGTTCTGTAGTTTCATATACATTATATCATCTATCTTTAATCATGCATTATAGATAATGTCAATAGTTCATTAGCATTTATTATAAAAAATAACTCATTTTTAAATGTGTGCTAATTCAAATCACAATATTTTGGAGGTAGTTGAAATTAAAATAAATGTATTTTAATGTGCTGCTATTTATACTTGAATTACTTATGCCTGTTTATTGTCTTTAGCAATAAATTATCCCAGCTATTTGAAATCTTAGAAATTCTTCATGTTTGTGTTAATATTGACATTATGTTTTCTTTTCTATCAAGAATATAACTTGTTACATACATGTACTTTTCATGCATGTTAAACCTATAAGACCAAAAACACTAAATATCAGTTATCTTGGAATTTTATTATGTGTATATCTATCTCTGTGTAAATCAGTGGTTCTTAACCTCTGAGAAGGTTCACAGACTGCTTAAAAAAATCTGTTGAAAAATATGAACCATTCTCTGAAAAAAGTTGCAGAACCACATTTTCAAAATGTTATATCCTATTTTAGGTGGTTCATAGACCTCTCAGAGTCCTTCCATGGACCAGAGATTAAGAAGCCCTGTAATGTTAATGTCACCCTATATTAGTGTATGTTCATATTCCATTAATGAAAATCTGTGATTATTTCTGCTAGATATTTTTAAACCTGAGTTATCATAGGATGAGGTGTATTTTTGTCAGAAGATCACTTAGTAAGCATTTAATACAGATTTGTCTTTTAAGGCACAGTGGAAGTTAATTTATGAACATGCTGTGAATATTTTTCTAGCTTCATGTGCCAGTGTGCTTTTGTTTCTAATAATTTTTTCCCTAACTAGCACTGTTACTATAATTAACTAATATATAGTGTTGGAAATACTCTTTGGATGCTTGTATTATGCAAATCTTGAGTCTTATTTTCTTTGCAGAATCGTATCAAAAAGTTAGAAGGAGAGACTTATCGATACCACTGTGCTATTTCTGGAAGCAAGAAGACAATTCTTATGGTTACAAATAGGTATTAACTTCAAGTGACATTTTTTCAAATGCAAACTACTTAGATGATAAGAATTTTGAAAACTTAAATGGCAGAGGATTTAGAGAACTGTACTTAAATTGTAAAATGTTCATTGTCTTTAAATCACAAAAATACAATCTAGATGGGTCCTTTGAGGTTATCCATTCCAACACTCTCATTTTGGAGATGTTGAAACTGAGACTCTGTATGGTTTAGGGGGTTATCCCAGTTACATAGCTACTGAGTGGAGTCTAGAATGGACCTCGTAGGTGTAGTAGGCATACTGTTGCATGTGAACTGTAAATCCAGCTATGGAGACTGAATTCATGAATCACTTTTTCTTACTAGGTTTTATTTTAGATGATTATCATACCTTTTTTAAGGGTGATATTATTTCTGTGTGTGTTTTCTAATTTTTTTCTAAGTGTCTTGGGAGTGGTAGATAATTTTTCCAAATAAAAGAACTTAAACTACTAGGGTAATTTTCCTGAGATTTTTTCCTATATCACTTATTTCAAAATGACTATTATATGTTAATAGTTTTCAAAACCTTCTAAGTTATGTATTTCATAGGATTAAGGGTACTTACGGTAGCCAAAAATCTGTATTAGATTCTTTACTACTGTATCAAAATATATTTGGATGGGAAAAAGAAAAAGGAAAACTAAAATGACAGGATTCTGACTTAAGCCCATAAGCTTTTTTTTTCTTTTTCTTTTCTTTTTTAAAGATTTTATTTATTTACTTGACAGAGAGAGATCACAAGTAGGCAGAGAGGCAGGCAGAGAGAGAGGGGGAAGCAGGCTCCCTGCTGAGCAGAGAGCCCGATTCGGGGCTCGATCCCAGGACCCTGGGATTATGACCTGAGCTGAAGGCAGAGGCTTTAACCCACTGAACCACCCAGGTGCCCCAAAGGCAATCATTTAAAGGATGAAAATAAAGTATATATTGTGGTTTGTCTAGGACAGAGCTAGTTTGCATTTTTTGGTCCCAGTGAAATTATTAGTAGCTATCCCTCTCGTTCTTAAAACTGTCCTCATTTGATTCATGAATTATAATAACCTCTAAAAATAGCTTTTTCCAGCAATCCCACCAGCCAGCTGTATATCTATTTTATAAAAACTATGTATTTCTGCAGCCCACTGCAGTATATGTATTTTGTGAAAACTGTGTGTACAAAAAAATATATTATGTATATTTAACCAGCCTAGGTTTTTCACCAAACAGTGTATTCTGATCATCTTCCCAGGCTATTAGATATTCTTAGACAATATGGTTTTTAATGACTGTAATATTGTTTTTATGGATATACTCTAACTTATTCAAATGCTACCTTGCTATTTGATACTCAGTGTTTTCTTCTCAATACTGTATAATTATAAACACATCTGCAGCTGTCTTTTTTTCTCTAATTATTTCCTTAGGGTGAGTTCTTATCAGTGGAATTGCTGATTTAAAAACTGAAGATTTTTGAGAACCTTTTATATATTGCCAACTTGTTTTATCAGTACAGTTGCATTGATTTTTTTTTCCATACCACTAACAGTATAAGAGAATGCCCTTTATCCTGTGAATTTTGCTAAGACTAGTGCTATCATTTAAACCTTCTTGTTTTTGCTAAAATAATGGTCAGAAAATAGTTTTGTCTTAATTAGCATTTATTTAATTGCTAATGAGTATGAACATTTTAATACATTCATCATCAATGTATATTTTCTATTCCATGAATTGCTTTTTCAAATCCTTTGTTCATTTTTTATTATTGTTGGTCTGTTTCTTACTGAAATTAATATTAGCTCTTTTTATCCAATGTATTATTACTATTATGATTACTTTTTGAGTTTTCCAATATATAGGACTTTTAATTTTTCCATATTGAAATTCATCCAAAATTTGGTCTGAATTTTTTTCCTTAACAGTTTTTAGAAAGAAAAAATGAGTTCTCAGGACCCAAATTTATTAGGCTATATCCCCACTAGTTGATCCTAACTCCTGCTTAGCATTTTATTTTAGTAATCTTCATTAGGAAATTGTTCTCTGAATAGACATTTTTTTTAACCATCTGTGTTAGTTTCTATGGGCTACTATAACAAAAATTCTATAGACAGGCAGCTTAAACAACAAATGTTTATTTCACACAGTTCTGGAGGCTGAGAAGTCCAAGGTCAGGATGACAGCAGATTCTGTGTCTGGTGAGGGCTCCCTTCTCAGTACATAGATGACCGTCTTCTTGCTGTGTCCTCACATGGCAAAGTGGTGAGGGAGTTTTCTCAGGCCTCTTTTATAAGGGTACTGTTCCCACTCATGAGGGCTCCATCCTCATTATCTAATCACCTCACAGGCTCCATCTCTAATACCATCACATTGGGGTTGGGATTTAGTGTATGATTTGGGGGAGGATATAAACATTACAACCATTGAACTGTCAATGTCTGATAGAAGTAGGACACAGATACAAGTGGTATCTTCTGTCCCCTCCTAAACATTATGAGTGACATCACAGTGTGCTTGGTGCTAAGATAAAGTGATATACAGAGACTCTGAAGACAGAGGAAAATCTCTTGGTTCAGTAAGGTGGGAAACAAGGTGCCGGGGGGATGGTGTTAGGGAGGAGGTCCTTGAGCTTACAGAATATGGAGTTTTCATACATGTAAATAGCAAACAGAGGGATAAAACAGTATAGCACTTAGAACAGTAAGATCATTTGGACAGTAGAGTGTTGATGAGGGAAGCACTGGGAGGTGAAGTAAGTCACAAGTGTCTGCTCATGACATCTGAAGGGTGTAGATTTTATCATTAATGTGATGGAAGATCACTAATTTCTTTAAAAGTATGAACGTTTTATTGCTCATGATTGCAGCCCTCCACATATAAACACAGTTCACATGCTCTGGTAAGTGTGAAACAGGAGGAAGAGAATGAAGGAAATTTAGGGTGGTAGGAGAACAATATTATTTTTGGCATGGCCAAGAGAAGAGAATTTAAAGATGGTGGTTATGGTGAATTTTCATTTGACAGAGTGATTTGTAATAGTTATCTGTAACTCTCAGCTCTTGGGATTCTCTTCTGGAACAGGAGGCAGAAGGAATGGAATCCCCTTCTAGAGACTATTTGGAATATGGCATGGGGTTAAAGGATGTCACAATGATGAGAGGGCACTATTGGCAGTTGTAGGCTGGGGCTAGGGATGCTGAACTTCCTACAGTACACAGCAGTCCAAGTCAGCCCTAAATTCCCATAGTTCCTCTGCTGAGAACTAAAGGTGCAGGGGTTTATTTCCATCCCCACCCTCCATCAGTCACCAAGTTCAATCAACTCTACCTTCTAAGCATCTAGAATCTAGCTTGCTCTCCTCCTTGTTACAGATGCTGCCTTAACTGAGGTTCTCACTGTTTCCTTGTTGGACTATCGTAGTAGCTTTCTACCTTGATTGTCTATCCCACTTCTTGTTTGGCCACTAGGGCAAATGATGGGAAAATAGGAAACTTGATTTTGAAATTCCCCATTGCTTATAGATTAAAGTCAAAATTTACTAAAATTGCAACAGCAACAACAACAACAGCAACAAACCACACAAAAAAACTTCAAGATCTAATGCTAGGCTAATTTTCTTACCTCTTTGTAGATCTAGTGTTCCAGCTACAGACCTCTACATTCATGAAACAAACCTTCCCTTTCT
Source organism: Mustela putorius furo (assembly GCF_011764305.1). NCBI lineage: Eukaryota > Metazoa > Chordata > Mammalia > Carnivora > Mustelidae > Mustela > Mustela putorius. Next base: position 5,814,296 of record NW_025422045.1, on the reverse strand, counting down.
TACATTCCTCAATACGTCATTGCTCTGCTCCCTTTGTCTGGACTATCTTTGCCCTTTCCCACCTAGAGAACTCCTTTCTTTCAAGAGTCTGCTCTTAAACCACATACTTTACCCACATAATCAGTCCCTCCTTCTGGTGCTCCAGAAGAATTTTCCTGCATACTGTGCGTCTGTACTCATCCCACTGTGCTGTCGGATATATTTATGTTTTTATTTCCCTTCTAACCTAGGAGTGCCTCTCAAGCAGAAATCTTACCTTCTTTGTTTCTCCAGCACCCTGGATATTTGTAGAATTAACACGTCCTCTACTCTCCTAGTTATGCTTTCTGTAATAGAAATTTCAGAATCAGGTATGGTTATATCAAGTAATTAATCTGAATCACACACTGAGAAATCAATGCAGATGTCCTTTAAGGATTCTGTGATTTTTTTTCTTTTCTTTCATCATCTTCTCCTTCCCCTCCTCCTCTCCTTTTTTTGCTATTGAGTAAAATGGGATATATCACTGTGTGATATAGTACATTACTGTTAAAGTGTTCAAACCTGATATTTATTAGTCGGCCTAAAGTGAATCTTTGCTGACATTTGAGTTTTGTGACATTTCCTGCACATTCTTTCTTGACTGGAAGGCAAAAATGACTGACAGTAAAGAGCAATTAATAATTTTCCAAGTAAAACATTTTCAGGGGCTTCTGCCTTTATTGCTTCCCAGATGAGAGTACAGCCTGTTCCTTACGTGTTTCAAAGATGATTTCAGTTTTTCGGTCAGTGAAAAAAAATGACACTTTTCTGAATTTTGCAAGATTGGCAGAAGGGGAATTTTTGAAAGTGTGCTGTGTTAGTTGGTAGATGCCATATTTGCTTTCTGACAGTTAACTAGACTTTTTTTTTTTTTAATGTGAAGCGTACTATTTTTTTTTTTTTTTTTAGTGCCAGGTTATATTGTTTACTGAGTACTGCATATGACATCCAGCACAGTGAAATATTAGAATAATTAACTCTTTATGACTACCTGCATGTTTTTGTTTCCTTTTGTAAAATAGGCGAGTGTTGTGTATAAATGAAGTTGAAATCCTAGGCCATATGTCCATAGACTGGCAGTGTCCATTTGAAGATTTTGTATTTCCTCCCAGTGTCCATGGAAACATGCTAAAAATTTCATTCAAGGTAAGAAAACATGAATCACATGTTTAGAGCTAAGACTTTGTTAAATGAGTGGAAACCAGTGCTTTATGGCTTTCTTTTACAGTTAACTACAAGGTGTTTGAAGGATCATCATTATGATGATTATTATATTACTATTATTAGAATATGGTGAAATGTAATGAAAGATGTGTAATCAATTTATTTCTGTACTTTATTTTTTTATAGCCCTTGATTGTGTCAAGTGTCCAGTGAAAAAATTAGGATGTTGCTGCTTCCTTTTAGGTAGAATAAAGCATTAGTAAATACAGTTTAGTTTGTTTTTTTTTTTAACTTCACATGAGTAACTATTTTGCTGTAATCCTAGATGCCTTTTTAGGCTTTTAGGAGATTATAAATATTATATCTAAAACAGTCATGTTTTATCACATTTGGTACTTAGAGGATACTAGTACAGTATAAATATATGATAATACTCTCATGTCTTTCCTTCCCATCATTTTCTAAAGAAGAACTTTTAATTGCATGCAAGTAATTACCAGGAATGGTAGCCCTACCCTTTGCTAGTTCTCAGGCTCACTTTATTTTGAAATGGATTATTTTCTTCATATATGATATATTATAAATTTGTTTTCACCCCTTTAAAAAAACTACAAATTGTCATTCTGAGTATGGCCATTCTTGGAGTATGTATTTTCTCCTAAACAGTAATGATATTATCTCTGTTTACTAAAACTATCTAAAAAACATTTACCATAAAATTTAATAGTTAAAGATGCAGGTACTGTTATCCTTTATATTTTCTTGTCATAGAAGTTTACAAAGAAGAGAAACCATGAAATAATACCATTTTGCATTTCAGCCATACCTCATTGTAAAATGTCAAAATTGAAAGACCCCCTTGATATATGAAACAGTTTTCAAACCAGAGAAGACTCTGTCACTCTGCATATATATTCAGTTGTCACTTTTCTTTCACATCAGTGGTGAGAATTGACTCAATGTGTTTTACATTATATAAGAATTTTATCTATCAGCCAAGAAAATGAAGGAAGGGTTTTTTGATTTGTCAGATGTGGTGAGTTATCAAGTGGTGTTTCTGTAGGCTATTTATCATAACCTGTAGAAAGCCATTATTTTATCTAGATAGGTGTGTACTCATCCGATTTCATAAATTCTAACAGCTCCCACATGGAGCCACTGTCCTTGTACCAAAATGATTTAGTTCTTATCATACCTGAGTATGGATATTTAGTTAGTCAGTTGGTTATAAAATAGGATTGACATTTGAACATCCAATTAAAGGATATGATTTTTTTTTCTTCCCCAGAATAATTTCTTTTCTCTCATTTCTTTTGAAACAGGAGCAAGGTCTCTTCCACAAAAAAGACAGTGCCAGTCATGGTTTTCGGAACATTTACTTGCGAGACACCACCACAGCAGAGGTAAACAATTTACTTTAAAGAATTCCCCCTTTTGTTTTTTGAGCTGCAAGATTTTTTTTAAAAAATCTGTTATAACACTAACCATTACTTCTCCCAAAAACTTTTCCAGTTTTAACTCTGGATGGATATGTGAGCTTAAAATAATATATTGTGGGTTTACAGGTAGAAGGGTCTTATTTTGCATGACACATATAGACTGTGTATTCTTGTTCTTCTCTGTCAGGGCTGTGTGGAGATCTCCAACTCTTGCTTTTATGCCCTTCTCCTCCGTATGAGCCTGTACTTGACTTTACCATTCATAGTAAATATTTTATTTTACAGAAAGTATGTAATGCCATTGATGATGCATGGTCAATGAGACACCAGCAAAAACTGATGAAGCAATCATCACTGAAACTTCTCAGGCCCCAAATACCATTTTAATCACAGATCCTAGGGGGCTGCTACTGGGAGAAATACCAACCATCGGTCTTATCTATAAATCACTCTTCTTTTCTTGCTAACAAGAATTTTTCAAGCAATCCTTTGGTTTTAGAACTTTTTTTCTAGGATCACTGGTATTGGATTTTCCATTTTTCCCCTTAGTGGGTCACACGCTCAAAGAAATATTACTTGAAACTCAGAGTGAAATTTGCATTAATGTTAAGGTTGTGAAGCAAAGGGAAAGGGGCCTGTTTTTAATTAAAGTTTTTAACCGAAGAACAAGAAAAGAGCTTAGAATGAGTAGTGTTCTTTAGGAGGTTTTGGACAAACCTTTGGACAGGTGTTGGATATTTTATTTAAAGGTAATTCATTCAATAATTGAACTGAGATCATATTTTTGGTAAATCAGATAATTGGCTGAAGAAAAACCACTAAAGGAAGAGATGACATGTCTTCTATTTTCTTTTCATGAAAACATTATTTTTTGGTAATAAAAACATGTTTAACTTTGCTGCTTATTTTTCTTCCTTGCATTAGAATATAAAAACATACAGAAAATCAAATCTGAAAATGTCTGTGGTCTGTGCTCTGTAATGTAGCCTTTGGAAAACTTCTGAAATTATTTACATGCTCTTTTGAGATAAACTTAAGTGGCATAACTCTAACTTGCTGATATATGGAAATATTGCACTTTATGTTTTTTAAGACTCAGAAATATGAAAAGCTCAATATTTTTATATTTCTAGAAATTGTTTTTTTATAAGTTGAAAGATTTTTAAGTGAATCATATGCTAAGATGTTATCCTATTACATACCTAGAAATGTATTTTAAATACTTATTAGGAAGAATGAAAAATATCTAGTTATGTTATATATAAATAAAATTAGGCATATATAACAACACTGTCCTTTGAGAGTCCTTTGAGAGAGCAAACTTATGAGAATCAGTTCAATACAGTATTATCTTTGTCCTTTCCACATCTCACTTACGCTGATCAGAGATCACTGCCTATAAAGGCTTTTTAAAAAATGCTTAGAAGTATTTGATTTCCTTGAATGAATCTTTACGTTCACTCCTGGATTTTAACATGACATTTATCTCAAATCACTGACTTAATGATGAAATGAAGATGTGGAAATACCTGGTTTGCTCTGATTTTGTTGATATGTGCTCAGGTTTCTTCTATCTTTATTGATGTTTTTTAAGACCAGCCTTAAAGCTTTTTAAATTTTTCCTAATTGGTAATTAATGTAGACTCTGAAAGAAGGATATAATAATTGATAATCTAAATATTTTATCTCTGATATAGTTATGGTGGGCTTTGCCTTTACAACATCATCTATTTTTTTTTTAAAGGAATGTGTCATATATGAAACTTCTAGCCTTAAACAGAAGTTCTGTATCAGTAGTTAATCACAACTTAATACAGGGAGCATGATAAACAGAATTTCATAACAAATGTGCTGTTTTTTTTGTGTCTTTAAAGCTGACTTAATCAGGAATTTGAGATATCAGATTATATATTTCATAGGAATCAAAGCTATTGACAATGTCCTAAATATTTAAGAAACCATATTGTACTGATGGCATGTACAAAACATTGAACACAAAATTTTATAGAAGTATATAAATTCATCATCTCAGTTCACTTAAAAATAAACTTACAAATGTTTGTAACATTTAATTTGATTTACTCCCCTGGGAAAAATAATTCATTGATAAAGTATAATGTCTTTTGTGTTTTTTAAAAATGCTTTGAGAATCAATTGCTTGCATATGAACTTCTGAGAGAAATAAAATATTTGGTGCGTTGTTTACAAGTGTGAAAACTTTGTGGGTTTGTATTAAATATTCAAATAACACTTACCTTTCCTTTCTATGTCATTCCCTTTTCCTCTCCCAATCCTGTAAGAGTGGGAAGTTAAATTGATGGTTATGGAGAGCTTAAAAATTGCTAGAAAGGCTTTCGTGGAGTCCCTTTACCACATTGGAGATCTCTGGGGTCACCAGTGCAAGGGGACATCTTTGACAAGGACCCTGCTCCCACGCTTTGAAATCCTTGGCTGCTTTGCACTGGGGTTATGCCTTCCATGGTTTCTCTCCATCACTGATGGTGTATCGCAAGGATATGAGGACAGGCCCATTCCTGGAGACAGGAAGTCTTCTGATAGCCAACTGGCTTGAGGATTCTTCAGTGGCCTTGTAGAACCTTTCTTAGACTGCATGGTAGTGGGGGAGGCTTCCACCATGTCTGTTTCTCTCCCCTCTGCTCCCCCCAGTCCCTTTACTAGGAGATCAGAATACAAATCTGAAGGCTCTTACAGTACCAGATTGGCAATAGGAAGAACAGGTGCCTGCTGTGGACTGTAGAAAAGCAGGGGCATTAAAATAAGAGAGAACAAAATATTGGAAGATGCATTGACTAAAGTTTCATACAGAAAATCTGATCTAGGATGGATTTACTTACACGTGTTTCATGATTTTGGATTATGTTTGAGGGAGGACACTATCTTTTTGGGTTTTTGTTTTTTGGGTTTTTTGTTTGTTCGGTTTGGGGTTTTTTTGTGCTTTAAGTTCTCTAAGTGTATTGATCTGGTGTTACCTCTATCTGTATTCTAAGTGTTCCACATGCATTTCTAAGGTACACAGCCGGGACTAAAGATTAACGTTCTGGTCTTAGAATAATTAAAGAATAATTCTACGAATGTCTGTGCCATTTAAAATGTAGGGCTGCAGTTACTACCAGAGCTACAAGAACCATCTTTTTACTTTGAGGCACAAGTCCTTTTGGTTGAGAATTACTGCCAGATTGTCCACGAATACTGATGGATGTGTGTTCACGGCGTGTATGTGTTGGTTCTGAAAGGAAAGGGAAACTCGCCAGAACAGTAGGGGAGCACATTTCTCTTGGTAATTGTGCCTATAGTTGAAGAATTTAGGCTTATTCTTGAATTTATGTTTGAAAGTATTTTGAGTTACAAGGCTATATCATTCAAATATCCAACATAGTGGGTCTCTTTGATCTGAAAAAGCCTTTAGAAGGGCCTTTTATAGCAGATCCACCATCCCTTACCAAAATTCAAAAAGCTCTGAAAACTAAAAAGTTTTCATAAAATTGAAGTAAACACTTTTGACAGAAAAATCTGAACTGATATTTGGCTAATTTTGGCATTTATTATATTTGGTATAAATGAGTTGGGCTGTAGCAAAATTAATATATTCAGTTACAGGGTACTGCTCCAGACTTCTTTGGAGGGGTAGAAGCTCTGTGATGTATGAAGCGTATTGCCTTTCTAAAATTTAAAAAACTCTGTATTCCAAACCACATCTAGTCAAAGGGTTTCAAATAAGAGATTGTAGATTTGTATACCCTCAAAATGGTCAGTTTCTTTTTTTTTTTTAAAGATTTTATTTATTATTTATTTGACAGGCAGAGATGACAAGTAGGCAGAGAGAGAGGAGGAAGCAGGCTCCCTCTCAGCAAAGAGCCCCATGTGCGGCTTGATCCCAGGACCCTGGGATCATGACCTGAGCTGAAGACAGAGGCTCTAACCCACTGAGCCACCCAGGTGCCCCAAAATGGTCAGTTTCTTAAAGCTGCTTCCCAATTTTTAGAAAAGAACCTAAATTACAGGAGGAGCAACTGAATTTTCTTCTACTTCAGGCCATGCCAGAGTTCCATTTTACAGTTATACAGGAAAATTGTTCTGGTAAAATATTCAGAGTAATTGATGTTGACATACAGGAGACTGAAATGTTACCATAGGATGATGTGTCATAAAGATTTATGAAAACTCTGGAGAAAAGTACAAATTAGAACCAAGTCATGATTTCTATCCCCTTGTATATTAATTAAGTAAATATCTGGTGGATGAAAAATTTTTAGAATTGACTTCTAGTGGGAAAATACTTCAAATGGTAATGAAATAAGCTAACAGGATCCTCTGCGTTGATAGTATTCACTAGGATAATAATGAACACTTCACAAAGAGAATTCAGCTCTTCAGTATTTTTTTTTTTTTAACTTGGAAGAAGAACCAAATGGCTTCCCCAGAGATTGACTCTACTGCTTAAAGTTTCCCAGGGGTAGTTTAAATTCCATTATAAACATTTTCATTGGGGCACCTGGGTGGCTCAGTGGGTTAAGCCGCTGCCTTCGGCTCAGGTCATGATCTCAGGATCCTGGGATCGAGTTACACATCGGGCTCTCTGCTCAGCAGGGAGCCTGCTTCCCTCTCTCTTTCTCTGCCTGCCTCTCGTCTACTTGTGATTTCTCTCTGTCAAATAAATAAATAAAATCTTTAAAAGAATTTTTTTTCATTAAAAATAGATTTTAGATCTTGGTCTTTGGGTTTGTTTTTGTAGAAAATATTTACCTTGGGTGCTTGGATGGCTCAGTCCAGTTAAGTGTCTACCTTCAGTTCTTGTTGGGCTCCCTGCTCATGAAGGAGTATGCTTCTTCCTCTCCTTCTGCCCCTCTTCCGCCACCGCCCCCCATTTGTGTGCTATCTCTCTCTCCCCCTTTCTTTTTCTAATAAATCTCTTTAAAAAAGCATTTACCAGGGCACCTGGGTGACTCGGTTGAGCAACTGCCTTTGGCTCAGGTCAAGATCTTGGGGTCCTGGGATCGAGCCCCACATCGGGCTCTCTGCTCAGTGGGGAGCCTGCTTCCCTCTGTCTCTCTGCCTGCCTCTCTGCCTACTTGTGCTCTCTCCCTCTCTGCCAAATAAACAAATAAAATCTTTAAAAAAATAAATAGAAAAGCGTTTAACTTGTAATTCCATTTCCCCCCCCTCAAACCACTTTCCTCCTTTGTCATCATTTAAGTTTGTACACATCTTCTTTCCTTTTTTATACATCATTTTGTTTTTTTTTACTTGTACATCTCCATTATTAAATTCTCTTCATTAAGTAGATTTTATACTGGCATTTAATGGACTATAACCCAGGGGCCAAAAAATCTGTTCTTGTAAATAAAGTTTTATTGGACCACCACAACACCTATTCCTCTGTCCTGGTTATGGCAGTTCCCACTCTATAGTGGCAGAGTTGGCTCATTGTGACAGAAGCTATATGGTGGACAAAATCTAAAATAGTTACTATCTGAACCTTTACAGAACAAGTCCATTAATCTTGATATTATACTATATGATGAATCTTACAGATGAAACAGAAATAAGACACTAGATGATTTACCCAAGATCTTATGGTGAGATAGGAGGAGCTAAGGTTAGGATCGAACACCTACAAACCTCCCTTTTTTATCTCCACTTCTTCCTAGAAACAAGGATACTCATGTCAATTTTGAATGAACATGGGCTAATGTTAGCTTCTTGGATTTCTTTTAGAACCTCACACCTTTATCCCAAAATTATTTATGTATTTTTCCTCATCTGTGTATTAGGTCTAACAGTGACACAAGCATTTCCCATAGTAATATTCGAAATCTAAACTGGCCCTTTGTCTAAATTTCTTTTTTTCTAGAAAATTCTTATGTGTGGTGTAATATTATTGTGACAATTTACTAGCAAAGATTGCTTTAGGGGTGTAAAAATTAGGAAATAAAACCTGGTTATAGGATGTAAAATTTTCCTCTTTTCTAACATGCAGCCAGAACAAAGAATCAAGTGCAGGATGTTTGGCTATATTCAAACCGTTAGAGAGTTTTGTTGATATCAGAAGCAGAGAAAAATGCCCAAGATACATACTTTACCACAACTATATAGGGGCTTACCAAGGAAGAAATGATATTTTTAAGCACAGTACATGTATGTTGGAGTAATAATGTGACAAATGAGCAGGTGTTTGAAGATTGCAATTTGAATGGAAGATAGCTTCATCAGAGGATTCTGCTGCAAATCAGTTCAGCAAGCACATATTGATGATTTAAATTAAGAAGCCGCACTTGAATAGGGCCCACTTCCCTTCCCTATGGAGTGCTGTTAAAGATTCTTAACCTACTGTGACACTTCTGATCAAATCTTCCCTATTTCACTCATTTCAGGTTGATTCACACTTTCAAAAATAGTTTAAGAAAAAGGGTGTGTGTGGTATGAATAGAGGATTGACAGAATTCTTGTTTGTTTGTTTGTTTTTTAAATAAAGATTTCCTAGACTCCGCAGTCATTTGAATGTCAGTGACTGTGTTCCGTCAGTTGTAGATTTTTTTTTTTTTTCTTTAAGCTAAGATAAGAGAGTCAGGCTTCTGAGAGATGCTGAAATAGTTGTAAGGTCTTGTGACATTTTAATACAAGTGGAATTATTGACCACAAATACATTGCAAGAAACAGTTGCTTGCCCATGTTAAAGATTCCCATGGTTAAAGTTTAGAGATCTAGAAAATGCTTCTTTTGAGTTGACCCTAAATGAATAGAGTGGAAATCTTGCATGACTATTATTACAATCCAGATGGTGAATGGATACTATTGAAAACACTGTTTTGTAAGGGCTATAAAGACTGATTACCCATGACTTACACTAGCAAATAAGAATATATTGCCCATTCTACCTGAAATTAATGACTCAGTCAATGTTGAATTATAATTCAGCTCTTTTAGAAGTACCAATAGTGCCTATTTTTATGTCAAATTGATTAAGTTTAATATCACTCATTTTGGGGGAGAAAAATTCACTCAGAGGCCTTTGTTTTAGTTGTACTTAAATTCATAGAATTGTAATAGTCTCTGGTTGGAAGGGCCTTATATTCAGCATGAATCTGTTTTTCTGTGGCTTCCGCCTATTGGTCAGTCCCAAATACTTGGGGCCATCAGAGTAAGAATGGCTCTTTTTCTATATATGGAAGCCTATATATGGGAGCACTGCATAATGGAATTAAGGGTTAATCTCATGTCCTACCATTCAATTAGTAGAGCATGTAAGTTTTCAAGTTCTCATCTTTTCTATCTACCGTCCCTGATTAGGCATAACTTCAAGTCATCAACAAACATTTTACCCATGTCCCTCTCAGATACGGTACACTGAGCTGAACCATGTTGCAAGAACCAACTAAGGCAGAGTGGAACTTGGACAATTCCATATTTTCTCTCCTTTCCCGATAGTAGTAAATATCCCATCCTATTAACTACTTGAATAAAATTACCCCATTGTTGTAATACTTGTCCCCATTATTCTACTTGATTCAACTTACAACTTTTACTTACACTAGAAAATTGTTGTCATCCCTTTGATAACTCTTACTAAAAGCAAGAGTGAATTTATGTGGTATTATAAATTTAAAAATCAAAAGACCCCCCAAAATCCTTTTGTCTCCCTCAGCCTCAGTTTTTTCATTTGAAAACAAGATCTTTAGACCAGATCTACCTTTCTGTGACAGTTATGGATTTTAATTATTGATAAACCAGTAAGTTTATAATTGTTATTTTGAAGTGTAAGTTGTGTTACTTGAAGTTTTATTCTCCCTTTCTCACAAAATTTCTGTAGACATTAAATATATATTTTAAATGATCAGGTTTATGTTTTTTTTTTTTTAACCATGAAGACTTTAATAGAAAAAGAAGAAGTTTTGAGATACCGTTGCTAGTCCTTGCATGTGAGCATAGTCTGGATGTGGAGAGTGCAGGTAAGTGGGTGCCAAAAGAGAAACTTTAGGTGACCTGTGAAGAAGAATGGCTACATCTGGAGCCAGGCTACTGCTGTAAAGATAGAATTGTGCTTTTCTTTCTCAGAGGCACACCCTCAGCAGGGCCCTTTAGTTGTCTGAGGATCCAGACTGTATTTGATGGAGTCCAAAGCTCTCATATCCTGCCACACCAAGCCAACCTAGGCTCTCCAGTAAGATATCACTACAGTGGACTGAATGTTTTTGTCCCCCCAAAATTCACATATCAACATTGTAATCTCCACAGTGATGGATAGTATTGGGAGTAGGGCCTTTACGAAGTGATTAAGTTATGAGGATGGGGCTCTCGTGAAGGAGATTAATGCCTTTATGAAAGAGACCCTGAAATGCCTGGCTGGCTCAGTTGGAAAAGGATGTGACCCTTGATCTCAGAGTTGTCAATTCCAGCCCCACATTGGCTGTAGAGATTACTTAAGTACTATTTTTTTTTCAAGAATTTATTAAAAAAAAAAAAAAAAAGATCCTTAGAAAGCCCTCACCATTTAAGGACAGAGAAGGTGCCATTTTGTCAACAAGAAATGGGTTCTCACTGGACACCAGATCTAGCATCATGATTTTGGACTTCCCAGACTCCGAACTGTAAAAAATGTTTGTTGTTTATAAGCCACCCAATTTATGGAATTTTTGTTATAGCAGCCCAAAATAGACAATCTTTCATTCAGAAGATTCTCCTGCTGACTAACCCTATCACCTGAAAATTTTTTTGAGAACTTGCTTTGGATAGAGGATTATAAATGTTCACCATGTGGGTTAATCTGCCAAATCAGAAAGAAGGTAGGTCACTGCTAGGATTAGACTGCCAAAATGGTCAATAAAAAATGTTAAATAGATACACTTAAAATGTATTTAAAATGAGATACTATATGAACAGAAGAATTTGAGTAAGAGCTAAGTGGCTATTCTAGAGATGGAAAATACCATTGAAATGAAAAGTCAATGAACATCTACAATAGTAAATTAAATATAGCTGAAGTAAGATTAGTGAACTGGAAAACAGTATTGACTTAGTACATACCCTGGAACACAGCAGAAATCAAGAGATGGAAAATATAAATAAGCGACATAGAAAATACAAAGAGAAATCCAACATGCTTCTAATCCAAGTCCTAGAAGGAGAGAAATAAAGAAATTGTTGCTATATTCCAGAATTTATGAAAGATATGCTATGATAGATACAGGAAACAAAGTGAGCCCAGAATAGGATTAAAAAAAAAAATACAAATCTAATGTATATTGGATTGAAACTATAGCAGTGCAAACACAAAGAGAAAAATAGAAAAAAAAACAGATTTCTGACAAAGGATCAACAATTAGACCAACAACAGAATTCTCAACATAATAGCACCTAGGAGAAAATGGAATATTTACATGGTTTTGAGAGAAAACCAGCTGTCTGCCTAGTTGTGTTTTATCAGCCAAATTGTCACCAAAGAGTATGGGTTAAACAACCATTTTCAGGGCGGGGGGGAAAGGTATTTCCCATGTTCAGATCTTTTTTTAAAAAATTACTAAAGGATGACCTTCAGGTGAAAGGAAGTTGAACTCAGAAGGAAGGAATAAAATATAAAGTAATAGAAACAAAGAAATAGATAAACTTTAAAATACTGCTTTAAATAGCAAAAAGAGGTGCGTAAGAAGTTTATCAGAACTTTGCAAGACGTGGATAAAATTATAAAACCTACTGAAATAAAGCTTAATTTTTCTTAGATGGGAAGTTACACGATGTTCATGAATGGTAAGACACATTAAAGGGTAATTGTGTTCAAACTCATGTCTAAATCCTACGCAGTGCTAATCAACATTCCATGAAGTTTTTTTTGTTTTTTTGTTTTTTGTTTTTTGGCGCTTGAAATGCTATTCCAAACATTCACCTGGAAATTGAAAGGCCAAGAAGTGTCAGTTTAAGGAACAAGATAAGTGGAAATTGTGGGTTTTTTTCTTACATTTCAAAGCTTATGAAATAACCTGTAGTTTTAATGAAAATGATATAATATTTTTGGAGAGATAGATAGGTGTACATAACAAAATAGACTAATAACAGAACCATGTATATATGGTAATATATAAGAAGAATAATAAGGATAGTTAATAAAACATTCTACTATATAAGTTTCAGACACTATTTTAAGTGCTTTTTTTAAAGATTTATTTATTTATTTATTTTAGAGAGAGAGAGAGTAGGGGGAGGGGAGGAAGAGAGAATCTCAAGCAGACTCCATGCCTAGCATGGAGCCTGACTTGGGGTGAGATCATGACCTGAGCCAAAATCAAAAGTTGGACATTCAACCAACTGAGCCACCCAGGTGCTCAGTGCTTTACATATTGAAACTCCTATATCCTCCTATATCTTTCAGTCAAGACCAGCAGCATTGCTCATAATAGTCACAAATGGATGGGTAAACAAATCATGGTATACATGTACAACAGAATATTGTGCAGCCATGAAAAGGAATGAAGTATTGAAACATGCTACGAAATGAATGTTCCTCAATAGCACTGGGATAGGTCAAAGAAGCCTGACATGAAGGTCCCATTTTGTATGATTCCTTTTATATTAAGTATTCAGAATAAGCAAAGCCACAAAGACAGAAAGCAAAGTAGTGGGTGCTAGGGGCTGGGGAAAGAGGAAATGGAGAGTGATTACTTGAAGAATATGGGATGTTCTTCTAGGGATCATGAGAAAGTTGTCTAGCTAGAGAGCGACTGTGGCCACTTATTCTGAGTGCACTAGAAGCCACTGATTGTGTACTTTAAAATGGTTCATTGTTAATGTGAATTTCTCCTCAAAAAAATTCCATTCATCAAAATAAAATATTCAATAAAGATGCTTGAGAAATTAATTTATTCATATGGAGAAATATAAAGATTTCTTCTTCATATGATACACTAAAATAAATACCAGGTATAAAGAGGCTCTATATGCAAGTAATACTTTAAAACTTATGGAAGAAAATGTGAGAGAATATCTTTATGGTCTTGAGAAGCTAGAATTTCCTGTAGGAGAAAGGACCATTAGAAAGTGAAGTGACAAGCCATGAACGAGGAGGGAATATTTGCAGCCTGGATAACTGACCAAGGGTTATTAATTAAGAATATATGACAAACTCCCTCATCTCAGTAAGAAGAAAGACAACCCAATAGAAAAATGGGCCAAGGCAATGAACAGACAATTCACTGAAAAGGAAATCTGAAAAGTAATCAGGAACATGCAAATCGAAACAATGACATGCCCTTTTGCATCTGTCAGATTGACAAAAAATCCAAGTTTTAGCACAGCTGATGTTTCACAGGATGCGGAAATGTGGGCCCAGTAAAACATTGCTGATGGGATATAAAATCGCTTTAGAGAGCAACTTCACATTACCCGCACAGCTGAACACAGGCGTACAAAACAGTTCCACTCTCAACATCCAACCTAGAGAAACTCTCAAACAAGCAAAGAGGAAATAAGTAAATATACAAGGATGTTTACTGCAACACTTCAAATAAAAACAAAAATATGGAAACAACTGTCTATCAGTAGTGGGTTAAAAAAGAGCATAAAAAGATTACTAAAATGGCACGTGCACACACACATGTGTATATAAGCTAAAAAAATGTGGAGTGAAAAGAACAAGTTACAAGACGTTTCAGGCACATGAAACTCACACGTGCCAACTCCAGGACACTGATGACTTCTAGGAAGGGTGGGTGACAAAAGGAAAGGGATGGGAGAGGGATGGCTTTTGGTAGGTTTACAGTGACTTGTTTGTGAACAGTGAAAGAGGGATTGCGAGCAAAAATGGCAAAATGTTGACATCTGTTAAATCCAGGTGATAAGTGCATGAGTGTTTATAAGTATTTTTCACACTGTAGATATACAAGACATTTCATATTTGAAAGAAAGAAAAAGACCACAGCCTCATACTCGTGCTACTCTCAGAACTGAAGAAGTATGTTCGCACAGCTTGGTGAGTTGGACGCCCCTCCCCCCTCCCCCACGCACACGCCTGGAAGAACTGTACCAGAAGGCACAAGGCTATCTTTCAGTCCAGAGCTACACAGCATTCTCTATGGACACTTCCTGTACGAGGAGTAGGGCTCCTGGTGACAGGAAGAAGGCAGATGTTGAAGTAATTCTGGGTCTTGGCAAAAGGCAAGGAGGGAAAACTGGAGAGAGGGGGCTGGATCAAATACGGAAGGAACCCTGCTCTGAAGATATCTGCGTAAACAAAGCCGAGCTCGACCGTGCATCTGCTTTCTCCCCACAGTCCCTCCAGATGACAGCAGTGACATGGACACGGAACTCCAAGGGCGAGGACAGCTCATGAGAGAGGTGGCCACAAGTTTGACTGTATTTGACTGAGCAACCTGGATGGAGCTGACACAAGGTTTGGTAGGGATAGGGTAGGGTGGGGATCAAGCTGAAGAACTCTGGGGAGACTTAAAGTAAAGGAGGCCATGTTTTGGGGTGGAAATGTAAAGAAGAGGATTCACTGAAAGTCCTAAGCGAGTAGTTAGATCCCCACATCTCCCCAACCTCCCACAGCCAGCTAACATCCCTTTTCTGAACTTTGAAGGATGCAGGTGGGAGGAAGGAGGCATGTGCAGGGGTGTGATGGGTGGGGCGGGTAGTACCCGGCAGAAATTGACAGAGCTTCTGCATTCTGAGGTAACAGACCCAGTGGGGGGCAGTTTGGGGTGCTACACTGAAAATGAGGAGCAGTTAAAGAAAAATTAATATTTTGATGAAGCAGACTGCCACCTTCTCCCACCCCCACCCCCACCTCAGCCTCCCCTTTTCCCCTCACACTCCCAAAACACTACGCATGCAGGCTCAGAATCCCAGATGGGAAAATGTATCTGTTTTCCCTCTAGAGAGCTAATTTGCCTAAGAGATTTTTGACACTTTGGGATTTTGACATTAGAGATTTCTGACATTTGGTGGTCTCCCAACAAAGTAACTGGGTTTGATTCTGACACATGATAGCGGCTGCAGCAAGGCGAAGCATGGGCTCTCAGAGCGAGAACGAAGCCGGGAGACGAGGCCCTTGTTTTAGAGAGTCATGAACCCCGTGGGAGGGAAGGCGCCTGCGCAGTGAAAGGACGTCAGACTCCACACTTCTCTATATGATGTAGGTGTCTTTTCCTTGAAGATAGAAATTCTATAAGGTATAGTAAAAAGGTACAAAGTCAGACTCCGTGGAAGGGAATTTCTAAGGAAAGTCAATTTTATTATTTTTGGGTACAAATGATTTTGGAAGTTAAACTAGGCTATCAGAGTATGGTCTGGCCAGGGCTCTGGGGGGACCCACTTTAATGAATTAGATAAAGTTGATTCATATCTCATATACTAAATGATTGTCAATTGCTGCTTCTAAGGTAATTGAGAATGCTTGAGAGTAATTTAAGTGACACTTTACACTATTAATTAGCTCTACCTAACTTTTTTATTTCATTGACAGAGCAGAGGCCTGGCTTGAATTACTTCAGCAATCCAAGCTAATGAGGTTTTCTGGGTAGGGAAATGTTTCTGGATCTAGTAGAGCCTGACAAGAATCTGATTTGGGTTTAGGAAGCTCTTGACCTTGGATGGAACCAGTTTTGTGTTTCTTTATGGCAGCCCAGCCCTACACGTACCTTGTTTAACACGCACTAAATGCTTCCATCAGAAACCTCCTTCTTATGAAGCACAACACACATCCTTGCAACAAACATGTTTTAGGGCTGATTAGATTAATTAATGTGAAACCCAGAGCTCTGGGCGGTTAGTGGCTTCTAGAAACATTTGCTTTTGATTCAACATCTTTGTCAAAACAGAGAGGGACAAGGTGGCCTCATTTGCTCTCTAAGGAAGCTTGCTGTAACTTCTCTCCTGTCAGAAACCTATGGAGTGCCTTTTTATAAAGACATACTGTATCTTCTTCCAGAATGGCTCTTGTCTTCACGGGGCAGATCATCTAAGCAGGACATCCCATATAACGCAGGCTGGGGTTGGAGTGCATGGTTAAGGAGTGGCTCAGATTCCACCTCATGGTTTTTCCTTCTTTTCCCCCAAATTCCTTTTTTTTTTTTTTTTTTTAATTTAAATCTGCCCCTTCCCTAGTTCCCAGCTGCAGAGGAGAAGAGACTCTGACCTTACCTCTGTGGGCATCAGGCAGAGCTCCTTATGCATCTTGTCATGTGTTCCTGGACTGCTCAACTCCAAAACAGTGACAGCTGGAGTGCCCATAGTAGGCAGAGAAAAGATGTCCTTACTCATCTTGACGATGCTGCTTTTCTGTCATGTGGGCAACTCCTGGGCCCCAGCTGCCCAGAATAAGAGAGGAGCTCCAGTCTGTAGTGTCAAGGCCTAGGTAGAAGTCTCAGGGTGCCCTCACTTCTCACCTGTCTCCTTGATGGAAATGGAACACCTTGGTTCTGAAAGTCCTTCCGGCTCTTTAGTGGGCTAAGTCATTTCAACCATGAGTAAAAAGGCCTGGTTGCGATGAGGCTGACATTCTTTTAAATAATGGCAGGTACGTTTGTCCTTGGCAAAACTTAGAAAGTTTCCTCGGAATCCAACCTGCAAGCTAGTCATTAGCACAGTCAGTTAAAGAAAAACTTAATGAGCACCTAGCATGTGCCAAGCACTGCAGTAGCTGGGGACACAGACATAACCGGTCTCTGCTTATCTGGACCATTTGGCCTAGGGAGGCACTGAGGTAAGGAAGAAACAACTGGGTCTAACACAACTTTATTATTTTCATTGCTCTCAAAATTTGAGAACAAAGTTTCTTTATTTTAATTCTCTTGCAATAAAGTAAACTTATATATTAATATGTGCATAATTATTACTAATCTAAGCATACTTGAATTGTACACTTCAGAATTAAATTATGAAGCACAGTCTTATTAATGCAAAAAGAAAATGGATGGGCATGCTGACGGATTTAGTTACCTTTTATAAACGCTGAATTGGCTTCTTGAATTAAAATAATCATATGTGTCTCTTGAAAAGATATTTACACTGACAGGTTATAAATGCTAACTAAATTCCTTTCAGACCAAGGAGCTAGGTCCCTTAGAGTTGGAGGCATTTAATAAGGAAAGGTGAAGTTTAAGATTAATTAATCTTTTTAAGTTTTTTTTTTTTTTTTTTTTTTTTTTACAATCTTTATAGTGTTTTAGTTAAGTGCTCCAGAGAAGAGCCAAAGTCGTCTTCTGGCAGGGAACATCTTTTTATGTTTCCAAATCTGTTATTCAGAAGCAGTGCTTTTGGTAAATTTGGATGTTGTGTCTTCCTGAGAGTACTTAACACCGTCTTGTGCACAGTTTGATTTTGATTTTCAAGGTTCTGAGTGTATTCATGTCGTTTGGATCTGAGACACTTTTGGACCACATTTCTTTTCTAAAGACTTCTTTCCATGAAAACCTTCTGCTGAATGTCCCACATCCTCTTCCTTTTAAGCATGTCCTTTAAGTTGACCTTTCTGATTTGAAATTCTAGTGTTTAAAATTCTTTTGTTCACCCCATCAGCATCCTCTGGGCAAGGGTGCTGGAGAAGCAGGTCATGGCTGCCAGTGTGTATAGCACATACAGGGGAAGCAGGAAAGCAGAGAGGAGAGAGCAGAGGCTTTTCCAGGGGACGGGTGAACCTCTGCACAGTAGCTGAGTGGCTCTCTTGGTTCCTCAGCAATAACGTGGAAATAATACTACCTGTCACGTGGAGGGGCTGAGAAGGTTGCACAAGACTGTATGTGTAAAGTGTCTGGCAGGATGCTCGCTGCTCAGAGGAAACAAGTAAAAGAGAGGTAATAGTTAAATCCGAGTGGTCTTTGATTTTGTCATTTTGACCCAATATTTCGGTTAAATATCTATATTCGCACCCTGTTAAAACATTTGGTAGGTTGCATCAGTATCTGAATCCACTCAGAAATTAACTATGCAAAACGTATATTGATAAGCATATGTTAATGACCCTTATTTACTGCTTGATTAATTCTGTTATAAAGACAATTTTTAACTCGGATGAAAATGAAAGCCCACCTCTGTCCATGCTCACAAAGTAGGGCAGAATGCATCTGCTTGAAGCATTACTGGAGCTGAGTTCCTGCAAATGCATGGGCACTGCAGAACGGACTTTATACTTTAAAGGGACTAATAAAAAGACCAAAATGTTTTGCAAATGAAGTGATGCGATTTAAAAAGAACAGCCACTATTTGTCTCGGTTTTCAGACCTCCTCTTTGAAAGGGCTGTGCCCAGATTGGATGGCCCAGACTTGAAAGTTCCCTGAACCAGGAGAACCATGTGTGAAACCCATCAAGGGAGTAAGCCTTCCCAAAAACCCAACTTCATTGTTTTTCTTGGAGGTGGAGAGAGCTGCTGTTCGGAAAATTTTTCAAGGTTTCTGTGAGTTGTTATGAATTGAAGGTCGTTCTCTGGACTGGTTTCGTAGGAGACACTGGAGTCCGCCCGCCAGTCAACGTGGAAGCAGATGTGTGCTGGCAATCCCAAAGTGGAAGGAAGAAAATTTGGGAGAGAAACTCACTTGGCTTGCCTGGTCAGGTTTCACTTTGCATCTCTCCAGTCCGTCTTTCACCCGATATCCACTAGAGGGCGCCGAACTACCAGCGGTGCCGGCACTCAGAGTGAGGGTCTTTGCTGATTCTGGTCCCAGGAGACTGTTGGGGCCTGGGGAGGAGACTCCAGAGGATTCTGAACCCAGTCTGGGGTTTAGGGCTCCCTTAAGAGGTGACCTTCAACTCCTTGGAGAGGTGGGGACTGTGAGGGCCCTCCATTTCAGGACTGGGGTTTCAGAAACCCCAATGAGGGTTTTTTGATTTTTGATCTCTGTCTCTTTGTTTCCAAAGGGCACCACAGGGATGAATTGTGGTGGATTCCAGGGCTTTGGGCACTATATTTCCTGAACCCCGATTGCCAGACCCCTCCAAACACACATGTCCTTCTGGGAGCACTAGACTGGAATATTTGAAACCAGAACTCCAGAAAATCCAGAACAGATGTTTTCCCTGAGAAAGGCAGGCTCTGGGTGGCAGAACCCTGGGCCTCCCTGCCCCCGGCCAGTGTTGCTCCTGCCTTGGCACTCTTATGACTGAGGGGGATTATTACTGACTTCAAATTCTCAGGAACAGGTCCGTGGTTCATGGTACTGTAAGTGGGCTCCCTCTCGTTGTGCTTTGCAAGCAGGAGGATATGAGGAATGTCTCCCAGTCCTGCCGTGCTGGTCGCATTCTTTGTTTCTGCTGGCTCTGAGTTTGAGGACGTAATTTTGAGCGACCTGCCCTTGTGTCAATTACTTCTGCCACTTGGCAACATTTACTGAGAAGAACCAGGAGCCACATTTCCACTGTTTTCTGTGTCTTACAATGTACTTTTGCATGTATTATGCCTTTAGATACTTCCACAACCATAAGGCATAACTCTTACCCTTCCCACCTCATGGATGAGAAGAACAAGGCCTGGAACAAGTAAGTGCGGGCCCCAGGATTTGAACTCACATAATCTGATTCAACAGGGAGTGCTTGTATTTTTTTTTCCAGGTATTGGCTGCAGAAAGAATTTATTTGGGTTTGACTCCAGGGAAAACCTTCTGACTCCTTGAGTTTCACATGGGTGTGTGTTACCAGGAGATTATGACATCCCCTCCAGACACTCTTCAGAAAATGGCAGCATGTATTTTTCCTGGACTGGTTGAAGGGCATCCTTCCTTCAGGCAGGAGAATGAACCGGATGAGCCCTGGAGGTGGCTTCTAACCATTCCATTCGGTAGAACAAAGCCCCTAGAAATGGATGAATCGGTCCCTTTTGCCACAAGAACATTTGTAGATAATTGTATGAAAACAGGCGATTTCCAGGCTAATTAATAACTATCGTGGAGTCTTTTAGGAGGCGCTCATCTCGGTAATAGATTAAAAAATTCTATTCTGCTTAAAACCTCATTGTTCAGAGCTCAGCCGCTGTCCCGCGTGAAGAATGCAGTTCTCCCGGTGGCCACAGGGTGGCGGAGTGATCTTGAGCTTCGTTCTCGCCTTTCCGTCTCAGGACAGGAAGCAAAGCTCCAGTCAAAATGAGCAAAATGGAGCAACTAGGCGCGTGTTCAGAGAGACACGGACTTCATGTTTATAACCTATTTTTTTTTTTTTTAGATTTTATTTATTTATTTGACAGACAGATCACAGGTAGGCAGAGAGGCAGGCAAAGAGAGAGGGGGGAAGCCGACTCCCCGCTGAGCAGAGAGCACAATGCTGGCCTCCAGGCCAAGATCCTGGGATCATGACCTGAGCCGAAGGCCGAGGCTTTAACCCACTGAGCTACCCAGGCGCCCCTGTTTATAACCTCTTAAAAAAGGAGTGGGAAGAGCTTTGTTTCCAGAATGTCAGAGTTGGGAAGTAGTGAGGAGAGGGGATGCTGGCTTCTGAGGTCCTAGGAGAGGCTTTCAGCGTGGAGGGGCCAAAGGAAGGCACTCCGTGGCCCTGTCACCTGGCAGAGGCTGAGTGGGCTCGATCCTGCCCAGCCCACTTTGGGCATCCCCAAACTATGGCCTTCCCTTTCTCTGACCTTTCCTTCCTAGGGCTCTGCTTTCAGAGATCTTTTGTCCCCAGTCTTTGCTCATTCTTTCTTAAAGGGATGGTTTAAGTGACATCTAAAATGGGGCGGGGGGGTGGTGTTGAGGCACAGTCCAACAGGCTAACAGTCCATTTCTGAACCTCAAATGTAGACCTATGTATCTGACACAAGTGGCTATATTTTGTGGGAAGGTAAGGAAGTATTGAAATGAGGGACTAATTTGGACTCTGGGTTTATAGGCGCCAGGGACACGTGCGGGCACACTCACGCACACAAGCATGCTGGGAGCATAGAAGCATCTAGACTTGAAGGAGCCTTTAGTGCGTGCCTCCTCTGTCGTGTTGCAGGTGTCAGCCGCTATTGGGTCTCTGGGGGCCTTCCTAAGCTCCCACAGTACAGGGGACAGGCAAGAGCTTGACAAACCCCTCTGCTTCCCGCACGGGAACTCTGGGCTTTTGCCTCCTGCAGCTCTGCCAGGCTCCAGATGCCACCGAATAAAGACAGCAGAGGTTTAGTGTCATTAGCTCTAGTCTTCTTAGCAAGATTAGCAGAAGTGATGTTGAATTTCAACGTGGGAACAGTTTCCACACACATCTTGCGGGATGGAGAAGCCTGTAACATTTTTCCACGCAAGCAATTAATACTCATTTTCTCACATCTGAGGCTGTGGCTGCGTGTGCACACGTGCTTGCCTGTATTTGTGGATCAGACACACACATGTGTAGCACACACACGCCACAGCACAGGGAGGCATTTCTGCTTAGGTTTCAAGACAGAGGCTTTAGGTAACCGCTTCTTTCCTCCTCCTGGATGCACTTCCACAGCAACATTTATGCCACTGATTATTCACCTTTTATAGCTAGTCATAGAACACCTACTGTGTGCCAGGCCAATTAAAATGAATCAGAGTCACGATTAATTTTGGAAAAAGGCAGACCCCAGGGAATCCATCCTTTATTAGGGAAAAAGCGGTGCCAGGGCTCTGTGGCTGAGGATGGGGGCTTGGGGCAGCTGCCTGGGTGGGCATCCTAGTCCAGGCTCCTCATGTCTCTGTGTCGTACGCCCAGTCTCCTCATCCAACTATGTGGCTAATAGTAATGCCCACATCACTACACTGCTCTCAGGAGCAAATGGATGAATCTTTCCATTAACATGGAAAGATCCCAATAAATACAGAGCCATTACTATTCTTCCTTTTTCTTTGTGAACTTAAGGTTCTCACGATCCTGTGCTTATGGAGCAGCTAACACTGAGACTAAAGGTGAAGGGGACACAACTGCTTCTGTTCAGGAAGGTGGGACAGCTGGGGAGGTGTGTCACTCTGGCCACTAGGGAGGAGATAGGTGGTGATATGATGAACTCAGAGATGAGCCCATCACTCTGGCCAGCTGGGTATGGGGTAAAGATGAAGGACAGCTGCTGTGGTCCCTGACTCTGAGCGGGTTGCCTGCCTGGGAGCCACCATCTTCCTAAGGTATCACTTCTGGTCTTTTCAGCAACTGCAATCCCTTAGGAGAGTAAGCTCCTCAGAAACAAAGAAGGACCCTTCTTTGGACAAGAGGAGTCTAGGGCATCAGGGGATTGCCTTTAGAGTCAGTCTAAGGTCTGGTTTCTGAGGGATCCCCAGGTCGCGGACCCCCATGTCACCTTTTAGGACTCAATGGTCAGGTCCATGCCAGTGTCAGTGGGACAAGATGCCCCTGACAAGGTAGTGTCTGCATATTATACACCTGAAGCCATGACTCACCCATTCTTCCAGCCTCATGGTGAAGGAGTGTGGAAAGGAGTCATGTGCTTCATTCCCTAAGCCTTGAGTTCTTTGGGTGGAGAATGAGTGATCCCAATCTCTCAACAGAGAGTGGACCAACTCCATCATGTAGGCTCCAAAAGGCTGTGAGCAAAGATCCACTAGGGACCCCAGGCTGCCCTCAATGCAGGACTATGGTGACTAATGGGCCGATGAGTGGTCTTGTGGTGGCTTGGTGCCAGGCCCGGGGTGTAAAGGGTTCTGCAAGTGTTTGCTGGGAGAAAGATGGGGAGAGGGCAAGAGTGAGCATCAGGACCCCACACTAGGCCCCAGAGGGGCAATGAGATATGGTGGGAGGGGTGACACTAGGGATCTGAGATTCTTTGTTTCCCAGGTAACCCTGAGCAGACTATTTCACCCTGTGGGGCCCATGTTCAAACCTGTGAAATAGGGAAGAAGAAGTGTTGCCTCCCTCATTGGGCTGGACCAGGGTCAGCAAGTCCAGTGTGCAGGCAGCTGTGGTCCTTGAAGAGAGGCTTCTCTTCCGAGACTGGCCTACCTGAGGCGTCCCCTGCCTCCAGCTCTACCTCTCAGGTGAGGAGCACAGCCCATTTGTCCTTACCACAGGGCTAATGCATGCCCTTTGCAGAGCAGGGACAGGTCAGTTTTGAAGTCCTGAGGCTCTGACCTCACCGAACTTCTCCCTTCCTCACTGTTCAGGAGGCTGTGGTTCCCCCTCATTCATCCCCATTTGAACTTGTGGTGAGGACACTACAGGGTCCCCTCTCCCTAGACTCTTTCCCATACCCCCAGGCCCTTGGCACTTGTACTGTTTGTCTCCCTGCAGGTCCCACCAGCATGGGACATGGACAGGTTCCTGCTCCCAGGTCTGGTAGGGTTTGGGTTTTGCAGCATGGCTAATTATGTCACCAGTGACAAGCTGCTTGTATGCTGGTTGTGGGCTACAGACTGGCTTTAGGTCTGGGCCTCATTCTTGCATCTGTAAAATGGGTTTATCTGTGTCCCTTCACCGAGCAACACCAACCATCCTGGCTGTTCCTCAGATCCACTGTGGCCAGACCATCATGTGTCCCCATCATTAAGTGTCTACTGAGCACTTCCTACGTTCCCAGTACTGGCCTGGGTGCTGGGGGGATTTACAGAGCTTCTGGTCTAGTGGAGAAACAGAGGAAACCTGAAACTACATGAATTATTGTATGTATTAAAGTGGTGATAATTACATAATTGTTCTCTTTGGTTCTGTCTTGTGGCATGCAAGGGTGCTGCTACTTCATGGGAAACCCTGGGCTTGTCTTCTGTGGATGAGCCCCCATTCGCTTATTTTGATTTGTTCATGCAGTCCTTCTCCACCAGTGTTCCTCATGGGGAAACACAGAACACAGAAAGTTATCTGAGCGACAATTTTCTCAACTCTGCCAAGAATTGTTCTTAACCAGGACCAGTCTGGATGCAAAGGAGAGAAGCAAATTCATTACATACCATGGATGCCGTAGGGCACTTTCTCTCTCTCTCTGCTTTTTGTGACACGTTCTTCCATTTTTCATCCTCTGAACGTTGGTTTCTCTCACTGCCACTTCTGAAACTTTTATTTTTTTAATCTCTCTTCTTGGATTATTTCTTCCACCCTTTATCCTCCACAGCACAGAGGAAGAAACAGAAACACAGGGTAGTGGTGGGGTACTTTCACTGGTAATGGGTGATGGTTCTTCTTGATTTGAAAATCTACACACAGAGGAGTGGAATCTAAGATAAAACATGCTGCCCTTTGTAGCCAAACAAGACCCCCCCCCCCCGCCCAGGTTAACCATTAAGAAGAAAATAAAAGCCAGCAAATACCTGTACCCATGCCCCCCCGCCCCGGGTGGCTGACTTTGCTAACTAATAGAACAAGGTTCTCCTGGATGGCAGGAGAAACCAGAGCAAGATGGCAGCGGGGCAGAACGAGGCCTTCTGGCTGATGGTGGTGAGTTTCACAGACTGAGTGCTGGAGTAAGAGGCTCTGGTCATGGGAAGTAGCCCCTGGGGTCACTGCTTTTTCTCCTGACTCCTCCCCAGACCCCTGACTCCTTTTGGCAGGGCATAAACCCCGTTCAGTGTGGTCTAGCTTATGGTTCCTACTCACTGCAGTCTGGGGTCTCTCTAACCCTGGATAGGGCTCTTGGAGGGCAAGGAGATAAGTAGGACTTCCTTCCAAAAATATCTAGCCCAGCTGTGACTTTGGTGCTGAAAGAAGGTTTTGCAGGTTGAAGACAATGATTTGTTATTGTTATTATTTTATATTCATCAAAGGCCTGCAATGTGCTGGACGACATTGAAAAAGATTCGTGGTGGGTAAAATTAAACTGAGCTCAGAACTGGCCTGGTGCCTCCAGGTCTGGCTGGGCAAATTCTGGCATCTTCTCCTTGTCCACAGGAATGACCTCAACAAACCAGGAATGAGAAGCCCCCCCCAACCTAGCCCTGCTGATAATTCTCCTTAAAAAGGACATTAATTCTTATCATTTCCCCTGCCTTAGGTTAAAGAGGGGACAGTGATATGGTAACCTTTAAGAATGAAAGATCCAGGGAGGGAAGGTGACCCAAAAAAGTAGCAAGCAAATCAGTATGAATGACATCTTTGAGCCAAATCTATGACATCAGTGAAGCTGGGCTTTAGTTCTTCCCTCCCCTTTCCCCTGGTTTGGATGCTCCCTCCCTAAAAGACAGGTGGGCTCCTCATTCTCCCTCCTCCTTCAAGACCACCTGCCTGGAAATGATCAGATTTTATTCAAACTAAAGAATGTTAAAAAAGAGACAATAGGCCCCAAATGGAGGAATGGAATCTGAAACCAGTCAGTCTAGAATCACCTGGTCTGCACCAGTGAGGTATTCTTCCTGATTGTCCCCTAAAGCTCCCCAAAGGAAAGTGACCTTCCCACAACCAATCTACTTTTTGTTGGTAAAACTTCCTGGTCCTACTCTCTTCTGCCTATAAAAGTTGGTCATGGGTTGGGTTAGAATGACACTAGGTCAACCACTAACCTCATGAAAATACCCTGGTACAGGGTAAATTGTAAAACAACATATAATCCCCAGTCCTGTGGTATGACCCTCTTAGGTATTATTTGGTTCCAAGGCACCCAAGGCTTGGTGAAAGGAATGTCATCCTTGAATCTAAAGAGTTGAGTATCCTATTTTCTTATTACCTAATTATTTTATGTCTAATAACTGTGGTCCTAGAAGCTAAAAGTGTCTACAAAAAGACAAAATCTTAAAACAACCTAAAATAGAATGACCATTATGGGGAATGTTCCAATTAGACAAAATCATTCATTTAAGACACGCACTTACAAGCAAGGGTTCCTGAATTAGACAGACAGAATGGGATACCTATATTAATTGGTATTAATAAGCTTCCAAAAGGCTTCAAGATTTAAAAATAGCTTTTTTTTTTGAAAGATTCATTGCAAAAACTAATGAAAAATTAAAGACACAGGAGGTATCTGAAACAAAAGACTACAAGGCAGACACGACTTGAGCTGCTCCTCTCTATCCTCTTTTATCTGCATACCTATTCCAGTTATCCTCTGTCTAAATTTTCTTTCCATTCTGAAGAGACTACACAGCCATAAAAAAATGTCTACCAAGTTAATGACCTTACAGATGCCCCCCATATTTATCTTTGAAGGAGCACTCCCATATGGACCCCTCTAGGATGGATTGGACTCTGAGGGGTTTTCTGGTAAACTTCTATGTTCTTTACTTAAATAGCGCAGAAAACTAAAATTAAAATTAGTAGAGCATCTTACCAAGTTCTGGCAGATAATAGAGCCTACAGATGGGATCCTTTGCCAGTGAAGGGTGAGGGTTCTTACCAAAATTTCTACCTGTAGTGCCCAGTCAACAGAGGAAAATAAAATTTCATGTGATCCCTTCCTTTTCAAATCCAGACCCACTGGCTATAGGGACAGCCATTACCTTCTTGTCTGTCTCATTTTGTGTACCGATAGCTTTGGCTTTGGTCAGTTTGGAAGTCAGGTCGGGAGCCCCAATATATGACCAGACAGAAATGTGGTTTGCACCCAATTGTGGCAATCTATGTGTGGACAGAAATGTGACTTGAACTCCATTTGTGGCTGGGTTCCTACCAAACTATTACCAGATCTCAGGGGAATTGTGAAAGTCTTCCTTTCTTCTGGATATCTTTGGGAATAGCTCTGGACCTTGGGAGGATATCTATACCCTCTTTGGACTTGCCTCAAATAACGAGGACAGGTTATTTGATATTTCCAGGCACATTTACTCTTTGTCTTGGGGTTCAGCCCAAGAAAGGATTTTTTTAAAGTATCTTTATGGTCAGAAGTCAGCCAAATTTGAAGCTGATATTCAGAGCCTGGTAGAAATGTTTTTCTCCCCTAAGCTAAATGTATCCAGGGGGCAAGGGAGGACCCCTCTGAAGCCTTTATGAAAGGATTTTCTAAGACATTCCAAAGACACACAGCTCTAGATCCAGAACATAGAAATAATGTGGTTTGATAAGCAGATCAACTCCTTGATATAATTTAAGCTGAAACCCAATTCTTTGAGGAATTAAAAAGCAACAGTCCTTGTCTTACAAATCTTGGCAGAACCAGAAATGCAGCTCTAGAAACAATTCAGAGTCCACCTATCCTTTTTACCAGTGGCAGAAATCTCCCAATTTATCTCAAAAGGCTTGTAAGTATTATAAGAATTCTGGTCTTCAGAAACAAAATTCCTTCCTGAAGCAACTTGCCTTCTTTCCCCTTGCCTTTGAGGTGTAAGTGTTCTAGCTGGTCTTCTCCGGGGAATTCCCTTCTGGGGAATATGAATTTCAGAGAGGAAATTCTTATCAGGAAGGGGAAAATGTGATTTGGAACTTTGGTCAATGCAAAATCTTAACTGTCTTCTCCACAAATACTAGTAAAAGGCCATGGCCACTGAACAGGCCACTTTAACTTATTCCATCTACCAGAAGAACACAATTTGGATCTAACTTCTTTATAACCAGTGTTCTTTGTATTATTTTACCTGATTCATCACTAGAACTTCAGGATAGAATCTGTAACATCTCTGTGTCTGTCTGTAGGTTTAAGTATGTTTCTCTCTATATATGTTGTAAATGTGTGATATTTTCTACCTCCAGATGGTATGGCTAAATTAACTGATAAAATAACTCTATTTAATTGATTTAAAAATATCTAGTTAATAGGTTAGAGGGGCTAAGCTGTCTAACCATTACCCCATGCCATTAAATGTACTGCATGTGGGATGGTTTACCCTTTAGAAAGCTCAGCCCTGGCTGAATATTAGAGTCATTTGGTGGCAGTCTTTTAAACCATACCAATGACTGGGTCTCTCTCCTGAGATTCAAATGTAATTGGTCTGGTGAATTGGTATAGTTGGAGAATTGGAGCAGCATTGGTGTATTTAAAACACTCTCCATGTGACTGCGATGAGAACGCAGAGCAGAGAACCCCTGAAAATGAGGAAAGCCAGAGAGAGGGGCAGCAAAAACAGGGGAAGAGTTTCTCTAAGGATTGGATGACAACTGTGACTGTGCTTACTTAAAGAAACTTGATCCTATGTCCTGGGAAGTAGAGCAAATGAATTAACTGTGCTCCTAGGGAAGAAAGGGTATGGAGTGGCTGGGCCAGCTGAAATTCCAGAGCTCAAGAGCCAATTTACTAAGGCAGTATCATTAGGGTAGCCCTCAAAAGTATCTAGTTCAGGGAGAGACCCAGAAACGTGGGACTATTCCAGCAGCTCTCAGAGCCTGACCTTTGTTTTTCTTCACCCCCTAGCAGTGGCTGGCTTAACTGGAGGAGCCATTCTCTGAGAGTTCGGAGGTGCCATGGAAGGGGGGCTTGGAAGGAGTCAAGACCATGGCACAGGGCAGACCAGGGAAAGAGAATCTGAACCCTTGGAATTGTGCCACCAGCATGAGAATCCTCCCATAGTGTGGAGAACTTTGGGTCCAGGTCTCTGAAGGCAGAATATCTTCTGGTGGCTTCTTTCCCAGGGCCTGTTGCTTATACCTCCACTAGATGAATCCCATCAGGATAGAGTTGGTTTTTCCCAAACTGTCCCAGGCTTCCCGGTAGTTTGAGAGGGTATCTTGCTCATCTCTGAATGTTTAACAAACAGCCAGACAGGATAGGTGTCCAGAAGGATGATCAACTAGCCCAGTTTGCACAAGACAGAAGGGATGCCCAGAATGTGGAACTTTTAGTGCTAAAATGGAGAAAGTCTTGAAAGCTGGAATGTATTGATCACTGTAGTGCCCAGTGACACCTAAAGCAAGACTCCAAACTGGTGAGTGGTTGGCTGTCCTAAGGCTTCAAAGCTGCCTTGGATATAGTGTTGGCATAGCCTATCTGGGGGGCAGCTATCTTCCTAGAGGATGTCTTTGACCTGGCATGCAGACCATACCCACCCATTACTTCCCATTTCCTCTGATGTTGGAAAAGAAATGATACCAAATATATGGGTAATGGGGGAGGGAGAAGGCGGAAAACATCTTGAGTCAGAGGTTGAGAGTCTTCAGAGAGAGGTGGGATACTTACCTCTACTTCTGAGAAGAGAGGGATGTCTCAAAAAGAGTGGCTACACGAATGGTACAGAAGAATGACACCATAGTAGGCATGGCACATAGTAATTATCAAAATAATAGCTACTCTCTTTGAACGCTTGTGTTATGCTAGATACTGTGGTTAAGACCTTTTTTAACATTTGTTTGAAAAGTGTGGGAAAATATAAAAGATTAAAAATGTCCTATGATCCCGATTCTGAGATGGTAGGTGTGATTGCATAAAGTTAGGAGAGTTCTCCTGCCTTCACCTGAGCCATCCAGTGTGAACACAGCTTGGGGCGGGTCCTTCTTGACCGTCTCCAGGTAATGCAGGTTTATCTATGTCCCTGTCTGTGCAGGCATGTTTACAAGTGGGGTCAATGGTATGTTTAGTTTGCAACTGTTTTTGTTTTGTTTTTAGTATAGATAGATAACCTTCTTTCCATATAATTGGATATTGATCTTTGTTCTTTTTAATTCTCCATAGTATCCAGTATATGAAAATGGCATAATTTTTGTACCTCTCCATTACTTATTTATTTATATAATTTACTTATTTCAAGTATCATTAATACAATCATCACAGTTACAATGCCACAATTAAACATTTTTACATCTTTTTACATATGTGTACAAACCTTTCTGTTGAATGCAGTCTTCTAAGTGGGGGGTGTCTGGACCAGAATTCATCTACATTCTGATCTTCATAAGTATTGCAAAATTAACATTTGAAAAAAATCCAAAATTTCCAGTTTATATTTCCAACTCCACTTCTTGACAACCATGCCATTACTGGATGTTATCATTTTCAAAAAACCATTTGCCAGACCTATGAGTGCGAAGTGATATTGTCCTGAACAATTTTGTTGATCATCCTTTTGATCTGAATCTAAGCATCTTCTCATTTGTTCATTGGCCATTTAAATTTCCTCTTCTGTTTGTATCCTCTACCTCAGTTTTCTATAAAGTGCTTGGGTTTTTCTTATAAACATATTACAGATCTTTTTGTGTGAGACAGATAAACACTTTGAACACTATGTCTTATCAATTTTACTATAGTTTTTGTTTCTCAAATAATGTTTTAATTTTGATTTGGTAAAATCTGTACATTCATGGCAGTTTTCTCTCCCTTCCTTAGATTTTATGTGATGGTACTGTTACGGAACCTGGACTGGGTCCTGACAGAAGCGCCAAGTGGCACTCAAAGACTTTGGAGGGCCTGAGGTCTATTTATCACCAGCAGGCTGAGAGGAGAGTGGTCTCCAAAGGTCTGAGCTCCCAGCACAAGCAGGGAGGGTAATTTATACCCTTCTACCTCCAAATACTTGGCACTTCCAGCACGCAGGAAACGGGGTAGGGAAGAAGAACCTGGAAGGGCTTTGAGACAGGGACTAGAATTCCCTTGCGGGCTTGGGTGGCCATCTTAGAGTACGGTTTTCTCCTTATCAGTACCATCCTTGCTAAATTCTTCTCCCATATTCTTACATTTAAATGGTGAAAAGGGCCAGGAAAAAATCTGTAGGACCATAGAGATATCGGTAAATAGAGTTTGAGTGACAAAGTGGAAAAAAATTTCACAACGATGGAACGTATAATTCATAGATGTTGCCAGGTGGAAACCTGGCAAAATTTCGTTATGGGGGAAGCATACAAAAACCCCTCCATCCTTTTCTTCCCTCCGCTATTCATTTTTTGGCTTTGAAAACACTCATTTTGGAAAACCTGGCTTAATTATTCTAGTTGTGAGCACCCTGCCTGCCCTCCTGCGAGCTTCCCTAGGTGCGCCATCACTGTCACACCCTGGTCAGATAAGGCTGGAAGGAAAGAAAGAAAGGAAGGGGGGAGGGAGAGATGGAGAGGCCCACCCATGGTGGCAAAAGTGAGTTTCTAGTCGCTGAAGGTGTTTAAACCTTTGATGGAGTTTTTAGAAAGAAAATGTAGTCCTAGGTTCTAGTGACCTGTAAGCTCCCCTTCTCACCCTGAGATTCTCTGATTCTGGAATTCAGCAGTGGAACATACTAATGGGAAGGAATATCATATAATATGTTTGATAGTAGTAGAATTGGAAATCGTAGAAAGGGAATGGGAGTATAGCAAGTTTTCTCTGGATTGCAAATCCCAACAGGGAGGGAGGGTGCTGGTGGAGAGGGCAACAGGAGCCCTATTTTAGGAGTATATGTATAGTACTTTTTACAGACCTAACACAAAGCTGGCATGAAGGCAGGATCCAGGAGTGAAAGAAGACTTCAACCATCTGGCCATCAGCCTGAGTCCCAGGCAGCTAAAAACAGATAACGTCTTGTCTTGCCTTGCTGACAATTTCATCTCCAAAGGCAGAGAAAGCAAAGAGGAAAACTGGTTAATTGGGATCCAAAGGACTCTCTCTGGGGTAGGAGAAAATAAGTCCCTGGAAGACTGTGGCCCCTGTCGTGGAATCTGGAATCTGTCTATGAGAAAAGAGAAGCTAAGAGTGGAATGGGCAACATCATCCCCACATGACCCCAAAAGAGTCAGAGTGTGGAGGGCTGATTCTTACCCCACAAAAGCCTTAAAGGATAACATTGGTTACAGGGACAGGAGGTTCCCAATGCCATTCTGTCTATGTGATTAGAAGTGACCCAAAGGAAAAAGGTGGAAAAGGCTCATAAAGAAACCACTCCAGCCACACTAAAGATGGGAGGAGTGTGTTAGTCAGCTTTCTCCAAAGAAACAGAACCAATGGGATGGATACACATAAACACACTTTTTTTTTTTTTAAAGGAATTGATTCACGTGAAAGTCCTGAAATCCATAAAATAAGCTAGCAGATTAAAGGTTTGGGTAAGGGTTGATTTTTGTTGTTGAGTCCAAATTCTGCAGAGCTGCAGGTTGGAAACTTAGCCTGGGTTCTTAGGCCGCAGTCTTGAGAACTCCTTCTACTTTGGGGAAACTTAGTCTTTGCCCCTAAGGCCTTCAACTGATTAGATGAGGCCCATATACATTATGGAAGCAAATCTGCTTTACTCAAAGTCTACTCACCTATATGTTAATTTCATCTTTAAAAACCCCACTTTCCTGGTGATATCAAGACTGGTATTTGACCAAACAACTGGGCCCCGTAGCTTAGCCAAGTTGAAATATAAGTAACCATCCCAGGGAGCATATGCCCAAAGGCAAATTTGAGAACACTGTTTTGCTGTGGGATGAATCCCAGGAAGGCTAAGGGGGGAAATGACTGAAGAGCCACCTAAAGACCATGGTGGGGACAGTGACAATTAGTGTGCAGCAGGCCAATGGGGCATAGAATATAGCAGAGCACAGACTTGTCTTGTCTCTTTACTAAGGAGAAATATTGCCAACCTAGAGCAGATAAAACTTGAGTGTATAAGAGATTGGAGACAAGAAGAGACCCAAGTACCTTTAAATGGACAAGGCTGGAAGCAGAAACCCATTCAGCTCAGGGTGCTGAAACTTCCTAGAGATGCTGGACTCCTGTCAGGATTTTAGAGCACTCACAGAGAGCCAGTGGGAATCAGAGGGTAGCCAGTTAGTGTTCAGCTTTTCTTACAGCGAGCATACTGGATATAAATTGCCAGCAAATCTCAAAAATAAATTATAAGCCTCTGGTCTGAGCATTTAGAGATGAAGGGTTTGCAGAGTGAGAGCCAGCCTGGGGTATCAGGTTGGGGATATACCTCATGCACTCCTGAGTACAGGCTTGCTTCCCCTCAGTCCCTGTAGTATCCCTTCAGGAAGCTGAGAGGAGTCAGAGGCTAAGGAGCTTGCCCCAGAGCCCACAAGGGGCTCTGAGGTTTAGTGGAGCTCGGGCTTTTTCTCCTTCTCTACAGCGGGACAGCAAACTATGGTCAGGGGCTGAACCTGGCTGTCCAGTTCTTTT
The DNA here is from genome assembly GCF_011764305.1 of Mustela putorius furo. NCBI lineage: Eukaryota > Metazoa > Chordata > Mammalia > Carnivora > Mustelidae > Mustela > Mustela putorius. Next base: position 5,780,881 of record NW_025422045.1, on the reverse strand, counting down.
TGTATATTCTATGAGCTAAGAATGGACTTTTTTAATGTTAGGGAAAATAACAACAACAAAAAAAGGGATTACATTTTTTTCAACATGTGAACAGAGATGAAATTCGTGTTTCAGTTTTGATAGCTAAAGTTTCAAAAAATTTCAGTTTTGATAGATAAAGTTTTATTGGGACAAAACCATGCCCTTTGTCTATCCTCTATGACTGCGTTTGTATGCAAACAGCAGAGTCAAATATTTGTGATAGAGATGGTGTGACCCGCAGTGCCTGAAATTGTTTCCTGTCTGTACCTTTGCTGAAAAAGTTTGCTGAGCCTTGCTCTCCAGCATTTGGGGCAGCTCCTATGTTAGCAGTGACTATCCTACTGGAAGCCTCTATAGAAACATGTCAGAACCTGGAACCCAAAAGATGAGAAAAGTTTTTCATGTTGGCTCAGCTTGAGTGAGATGGCACCATGTGGCACAGGTAGGGGACAGGACAAGGGGGCAGGATGAAAGATTCTGGGATCTATTCTAGGCTTTTAGACAACAGGTCCAGCTTTCAGTAGAGCCTTTGCAAAATCTCTTGTGATAGCTGTGGATCTAATCCACAGAAAATGGGCATCTGAAGCTATCAATGAGATGTATGTGTCATGGGCTGGTCAACAGTTCCCACAGGATGGGATTAATGAATTGTGGCCAACCTAAGGCCTCTAGTAATATAATATCCGGGGGGGGGCATGTCTCTGTGTCCGTCCTATCTCACAATTACATTAAATGTTTGGATGAAGACACAGAGAGCATATTTACCACGTCCAGAGTAAAGTAAGTCTGGTGCCTTAGCAGTTGAAGTCAGAAGACTAGAGGTTTTACAAGGGGATGCCTGCGTTGTTGGGCATCTGCATTTGGCTCAGGTCAAGATCCCAGGGTTCTGGAATCGAGCCCCACATCGGGCTCTGTGCTCAGCAGGAAGCCTGCTCTCTCCCACTCTCCCTGCTTGTGTTTCCTCTCACGGTGTCTCTCTGCCAAAGATGAGGGGTTTTGCATTAACAAGGAGATTGTAAGATATAATAGCATAAAAAAAGCAAATGCAGTAAAAAGCAAATGCAGTTTTAAGCCTAAGAAGAGATGTGTGGCGCCCAGATCAAGAGAAACCTGGGACATGTAGTGTGTTGGGTAGATGTGCTGGGAGCACCGTGCCCTGTCCTGAGCACCACCTTGCGGGAGAGATCTTTGCAAGGGAGATGACCAGTGAGAACGGGTCAAGGTGGTGACAGGTCTGGAAACAGTGCTGCATAAGGAATAGGAGAAGGGCACCAGGAATATTTGGCTCAGGGAAGAGAACTTAAGTAGGGCATTGCCTTAGTTGGCTTTCCCGGAAACAGATCCTGAGACCAGGAGTAGGGCATGTGTTTTATTCGGGAAGTACAGAAAACCCTGGAAGGGGTGTGGGGAAGTGAAGCAGGGAAGGAAAGGCAACTAAGAAAGGATGTGTTATCCAGCCGGCTCCCACTGCGGGGAACTGGGCTGTAAGCTTCAGAGAAACTCAGGGAACTGGTGTAGAGCACACATCTCAGGGATCCCACCAGAGGAGTGAGGGCTTCCAGGCGCTGACAGAGGGCTGTGCCTGGGGATCTACCCAAGAACTTCAGAGGGAGCCCTCAGAGTCAGAGAGCCACAGTTAAAGCAGGAAGCTGTGTGGGCCTGGGACCAGCACATGCACTACGGGCTTTAGAACCATCCCAAGAGGTCTGAAGAGTTGTGATGTGGGTGACAGTTAGCAGGAAGGTCCTGCCTCAGTCTGGCTATTGTGGTACTATGGACATGTGTGGAATATGAGGAATAGTAGTGAGGATTGTAGGGGAAGGCAGGGAAAACTGAATGGGAAGAAATAGGAGAGGGAGACAGACCACAAGAGACTCTTGATTCTGGGGAAAAAAAACAGGACTGCAGAAGGGGAGGGGGTTGGAGGATGGAGTAGCCGGGTGATGGGCATTAAGGAGGGCACGTTATGTGATGAGCACTGCGTGTTATATGCAACGTATGAATCAATGAACATTCCGTCAGAAACTAATGATGGACTTTAGGTTGGCTAATTGAATTTAAATAACAAAAAATAAAATGAATAGTCATGGGGGGAAAAGAGCATTAACAGGAAGCGAATCTGTGGGGAAGGGAAAGAAGCCTTTTCTAACAGCTGTAACTCTGTGAATTGGTGACGTCACAAAGCCGTGCAACCCCCCAGCAGCAGGGCCTAAGAGCCCCACGGAAAGGCTTTGGAGGCATTCTGGCTTTGAGGGCGATGTTGACGATAATGACAGGCCGTCCCTTTCCAGGTGCTAGATGCTCTGATTTTATGAATGAAATTCTAAGGGGCTGTGGAGCACGAGGTAGTGGGTGAGAGAAACTGGTGGTGATGATGAAGGGCTGGGGGTGGCTGAAATCACACCGTGCACACTGTGCCCATGCCCCCCAGGACCCCTGCTAGCTGCGGAGTGATGGGGGGATCTGCAAGCCAGCTCCAGTCCAGGGCTTTGATCCTCCAGATTTCTAGCATCATGTTGGTGAGCAGAATTGCAGGGCCCTTGAAATATAGCCTGAGTTCAAAAACATCCCTTTGGGCAAAAGCATTAATGCAAGAGGCAGTGGGGGTCCTGCCTACCCCCCCAGCCTAGGGGCCCCTCAGCTTCATTTCAGAGGCCTCAGGGCCCCGTACCTCTCCATGCCTTCCCTCCCAGACTCTCTGAGCTGGAGTCAGCCGTTCACGACAGAGGCAGCTCATTATTTTACAGCAGTTGACTTGAAATCTGAAATCAATCGGGTATCAAATATGCAGTCCTCAGTTTGATACCGTTTTTCAAAGGTGCAATAACATTCAGAAATGACACCGCATTTCCTAATTATGAAATTCTGTCGTTGCCGCTCTGTCTAGGATGACTTGGCTGCAGGGTTTTCTTTTTCTTTCTTTCTATCCCCCCCCCTTTTTTTTTAAGATTTAGCATACACCACGATTATTTTAAAATTGCCTTGGAAGAATGTATTTCATCAGTGAACTATGAGCATGCTTATTACTGAAGTTTGGAGGCAATTTGAGAGGAAGGATAAATTAGCACAGAGACTCTGGAGGCCTTGGAAACATGCCCTCCCTCAGCCCCACTGCTTCCTTCTTACCACAGCTAAGAAAACTTTTCACCGTCAGGCATCCAGACTCTTCTGCCCACCTCGCCCGTGGCACACTCGTCAAGATGGTGAACTTGCTGGGGATGAGAAGGGGCTGCTGGGAGACCCCAGAACCAGGGTGCTGCTTGAAGGAAGGATGAAGAAACTGTGTGAACCCCCAGGCTCCCTCAGGCCCCCCGAGCTCCACGGCCTAGAAGAGCTGCTGCAGAGGAGGGAGTTCCTGCAGAGCCAGGAACACGGGCCCCTGTATGCGTAGTGAGACTGCGGAATGAGTTTCCAACACTGAAAAGGTGGTTCGAAGTAAGTCATGGACACACAAGGCATCTTGAGGTTCAGAAACACTGCATTGAACGAGAAAAGCCAAGCAAAAATGGGTGCATGCTTTCCGAGTGCACCGGTATCGTTGTTCCAGGGTTCTCGAAGCTCAGCTATGGTGATGGATATGAGAACAGTGGTGCCCCTTGGGGACATTGGTCCCAAAGGGGCAGGAAGAACACTCTGGGGGATCGATGGGAACATCCTCTATCCTCATTAGTGTGTATACTCCTGTGACAACGGGAGTACATAGGTTTGTCAACATTCACGGAAATATATGTATCAAAAAACATATTGTGGTGACTCGATACCACTTAGATGAATGCAGACAGAGGCTGACGGCTAACTGGGGCCCACTCCGAACACTCTCCAGTTCCTCAGACCTCTCAGAAAAGCACCATCTCATGGGTTTCTGTTGAGAAATAGAGTTACCGTGGCTGCCCATTCCTGTTTAGGGATCTGCCCTGTTTATCCTAGCCAGGAGCTGAAGACCTCAATACTGCCCTGCTCTCTAGGGAAAGCGGCTTGGCTTTGTAAGTAATAATAGATTCAACTGAGAGCCCAGCCTGGGCCCCTGCAACAACTGCCAGCAGAAGCACAAGGTCAAATGCTAGAGGACAGACTCCACCCACATGCACATGCCTCCTGGGGCTGGTGTGAGGGGATCCCCTCAATTCATATGAGAGGACACTTCCCAAGGAACTTTGCTTTTCCTTTTCCTTTCTTTCATTCTTTTCCTTTTTCTCTCTTTTTTTCCTTTTCTTCCTTCCTTCCTTCCTTCCTTTCTTTCCTTTTTTTTTTTTTTTTGGTAACAAAGACCTCTTCACATTGGCAAATTATGAATATGCAGGAACGATGGTGTGAGACCACTCTGCGTCTCTGAACTGAGGCCAGTTTAATTCCTAGGACTCCAGTCACTGGTACTTTTCCTGCATTTTCAGCAGCACCTGAAATAGATTTCACTTCATATGAAATGCAAAACACTGCAGAGTAGAAAGCTCACCCTGGTCTCTGATCCAGGCGAGTGTTCTCAAGCCTGGTGTTCATATTTTTTTTTCTCCCTTTCTTCAAAATACCGCCTTGCTAAGCCCACAGATGGGGATCATAGGATAAGTAGATGCATAATATATTACCCAAAATATTCCACCAGGCATCTCCTCTTACAGGTCAGGAGGACTTGCGAATGGAGTCTTCTGGGTCAGCGCATTTCCATCCGAGAGAAATTCTCTCTCATAATTAAGATTATGTCAGCATTTCCATTACAGACCCCAGTGGTAAAATCCACTCTGAAGTGGAGCTTGGTTTTAAAGCTCTTGGACTTGAAGAAAACTCCCTTGCTCTGACATTGGTTGTGCAGTACTCTTCCCCTTGGAAACTAGAGAAAGAAAAATGCATGGTAAGTCAGGAGCAAGAGCACAGCAGTGCTGGGCAAGGTGTTGGGAGGAAGGGGTCTGCCTGGGCCCCCATGGTTTCCTGCACAATGCCAATATGTGGGGCGGAGTCTCCAAGTCCAAGCCAGTGCTCCCCAAACTGTCCCTGTCAATCCCCTACATCAGAATCACCTGGACAGCACCATTCCAAATGGATTCTTAACTCTCCTCGGACACAGTTTACCTACCCCATCTGGTCAGAAATTGGGATGGGGCCTGGGGATGGATGTTCTGTAACTAAGTTTCCCAGATGATTCATTTCCTCAGGGAAGTTGAAACCTCCTAATCTAGATTTTTCTGTTTTGTTGCTGGTGACCTTGGCCAAATATCTCACCTCATTTTGCCTTGTATCCTCATTTATAAAATAACAGCTAACATTTTTGTCAAGTATGTTCCAAGAGAGTCCAGTGATTAAGCTCATCTAAACCTCACAGCAGCACTATGACGTTGACACTATTGTTACCTCCATTTTTAGGATAAGGAGACATCGAGAGGTTAAGTAAGTTCCCCAAATCACACAGCTAGGTGAATGGTGGAGCTGGGCTTTGAACCAGGGCAACTTGCTTTGCCATGTTGTGCTGCCTTTTAGAGGACAGTGAGAACTACCACCACCCTGGGATGCCTGGGTGGTTCAGTCAGTTGACCCTCTGCCTTTGGCTCGAGTCATGGTCCCAGAGTTCTGGGATTGAGTCCCCCCATTGGGTTCCTTGCTCAGTGGGGAACCTGTTTCTCCTTCTGTCTGCTGCCCCCCCCCACCCCCGGCTTGTGCTCTCTCTCTTTCTGATAAGTAAAAAAATCTTAAAAAAAAAAAAGAACTTTCACCATTTTGGCCTGTGAATGTGATGAAGAAGAAAATGGCAAATGAAGAGGAGAATGTCAAACTGCTCTGTGGTCTATGATTATTTGTATGGACATTTGATGCCAGATTCTCTGAACCCTGGGTCCATGCCTCTTTCCAGTTCTTTGTGTAGGACGGTCCTGACTCTTCCCAGTGTGCTGCTGTTCCCCTTCCCTCTTCCCGGTGCCACTCAAATTTTGACTTCTGAGCAGCTAATCTCACTAGCTCATTTACACGCATGTGTTAATAAATGATGATAGCTTAATGCATTTGCTTTTCTCAGATAACACACTTTCATTTTAGCTGAAGTTTTAACTCAGAATTCCCTAATCTCCTGACACTGGGGAGTCCCTTCACTATCTTTCTCCTTACCAGCCCCAACCTCCATGAGGTGTTTCTGAAAGAAGCAAACTTCATTAATTAATTAGGAATTAGTCCCACATACACATCTTTGTATTTTTATAAAATGGAAGAAAATTTGCGGGCAATATTCCAGTGGCTTATTTGAAATCTTGACAGCTTCAGAAGGAACGTTCCTCATTGCCATCTTAATAGGTTACCAAGTGTTGGAGGACCCCTCGGAGGAAGATATGGTCTCTCCCCAAGGGCAAAGCAACATGGCAGAATGGAGTCTGCTGTGGTGGGGGTGGGAGGCGAGGGTGGTATGATTATGAATTTGTTACAAGCAGCGTCCCACTCTGTCTCTGGGTTGGGCTGGCTGCGATGCTTGGGACATTGTCCCTGGAAGCCGGTGAGAGGATGGCTGTCTCATTAATGGGGCATTGGCTGGAACGTGCAGCCCATGGAGGCAGGATGGGGGCACCTTAGTCACCTGGCAGTCTGGGGTGGGGACAATGTAATGAAGTTTCTGTGAAAGGTATGTTTGTGTGACACTCATTGAAGTGCCTCACCTCTCTCTGAAACTTATATTTCCCCTGTTTTATTAATGGGTATATTCCCTGTACTCAGTATGCATACCTGGCACACCGCAGGGCTCAGTATGCACTGGGCACGTAGGTGACTTTGTGGCTGGCGGGGCAGCCTCTGTTTCTTCTTCCTCTCCCCTCACTTGCTCACTTCTGCCCACTGACCTCCTGGAACACATCGGTCATGCTCTTGTCTTGGGCCCTTAGCTGGTCTCTTTCTTAGGGCTTTATTACTGAGTGTCTTGGTGTTAGTACTGGTTTTAAACCCAGAATTCTTATATCCTGGAAAATCCTGGAGTGCTGGGCAAACTGAGGTAGTTGATCACCTCCATTTCTCTGCAACATTCTTCTCCAAGATATCAATCAGGTAGAACAATCTGTCCTGTTAGACCTTTGCTCAAGTCTTGCTTTCTCTGTGCTTCCCATCCTCACCACTCTGATTCCCCTTGTTTGCTTTTTTTTTTTTAATAGCATTTTTCACCTTCTTGCTACCATGTGCTATACATACTTAACTATATTTATTATTGATTGTTCATCTCTTGTTACTAGAATTAAGCACTTAGGAGGGCTGTCTATTTTGTTTTCTGATTTAACCCAAATACCTGGAAGAGCACTTGGCAAAAAGTAGATGCCAAATAAATCTTGAATGAATGAATGAGTGCTCACATCTTCCATGCAGATTATACTAGATGCTATGGGGGGCATTTGCAAAAGCATAAATTGTAATCCTTGCCTTCAAATAATTTATAATCTAGCAGGAGAAGGAGAGTAAGAAGACATTGTCAACACTTCATCATCTGAAAAAGATACATCCTTTATCCTGAGGCCCACTTTGGATATAATCTCATTGCTCTCACCCTTGGTTGTGTAAGCTTTGTGAAAGACAGCCTCCTTTTAATGCACCCATTCCTTCACTGCCTACAATAGCCATACCATCTGACTTCCCTTCTTGTGCTTCACTGAAATCCTCCTCCCTAAGGCCATCCCTAAGCTCTTTATTGTCAAATCAGTGACTGTTGGTCCTTTACTTACTGAACATCTGGCCACATCTGCCTGTACCGGACGCTTCCTCCCTCACCAAAGGCTCCATTCCCTAGATTTTGTCATATCTCCTTGTACAAACTCACCACTTCTTTGCAGGTTTGAATCCCTCTGAACACTTCCTAGAGGCTGGTTTCCTGAGAGCTCCTCCTTGGCCTGCTCCAGTTCCCTCTTTACTCTCCCTAGGTGGCCTCACTTACTCAAAGGGTTTCAGTACTTGCATATTCCTGATCTCTACCTGTGTGTCAAATCTCACCTCCAAATTTCAGCCTCTGTGCCCTGCCTACTTAGCATCTTCCTGCAGATGTTATCCAGGGCCCCTCATGCTTGCCACTTTCCAACAGAACTAACCACCAGCCACCAGCTTCCTGGTTCCTTTATTTCTGTCCATGGCACCATCATTTAGCTCTCTGTCAAGCTGGACAAGTGTGAATTGTCTTTAACTACTCTTTTCCCATCACCTCTCATGTTCAGTAAACCATCAAATCCTATTAACATTGCTTCCAAAATATTTCTCAAATATGTCACTTTTATTCTATACCAATAACTCTCCCCCCCCCACCCCCAATTCAGGGTTACTCCAACAGCCTCCTAACAGATTCGTTACCCCTGGTCTTGTCCCCTCAAGCCCATCCTCCACTCCACACAGCTGTCATTCTTTCCCTATTTAATGCTTATCCTATATGAAACACGGTGATATGTATTAGAGATACAGCAGTGAAAAAGACAAAGGCCCTATTCTCACACATCAGTGCCATCCACATAAATAATAAATCCCTCACTGGCCATCTCTGACCTACAAACTTTAAACATGTTTCAACCCTTCTCCCAGTTATCCTTTGCATGTTTAGGGTCATGAGTTTCTTTTAGAATCTGATAAAAGTTGAATTCATGCACAAGACTTTGCTAGCTAGATTTTTTAAAGTTGGTTACTTATACATTTTAAAAGGAGGGCACTGGACCCTGAAGGTCAGACTTAGAACTCCTGACCTGTACTGTCAAGTTTGAGCCTTTTTGAACAATTCACATGGCTACCCATGGCCTGAAGTGTGACCCCTCTCCCAGCCTTGCCTCCTGCATGGCACCACGCCCACTGTCTCTCTTTGGTGTCACAGCAACATGGGACTTCCTGAAGTTCCTCACATTCATCATTCATTCATCTGTTGAACGCTTATTAAAAACCTGATTTTTTTAGATTCTGAGTCACCAAAAGTACAGAGCTAAAAAAATACTACCTGAGCATTACATTCTAACTCTGTGCCTTTTTCTCACTTTGGCTCTACCTTCTCCTGGTGCCCCTCTGGTCCTTCCCATTCACTGGCCATTGTCCACTCTAAAATGCAACGCAGGCATCTTAGTCCCTGGAAGATGTAAATGGAACCTCCCTCTTCATATTGGCTTCCTACTACTACTTCAGGGTACTGGTATTTCTTAGCAAATGCTCCTTTCCTGTCCCTTAGTACATTCTATGATAATTTCCTGTTTGTGCGGATGTTTCTTGCATTACATTAGAAACTTTTAAGGATACAAACAGTTTTACTCTTGACTACCTTATTTCTGTGCCCGCTTCAATTCAGTGCACAATAAATCTGTTGAATGAATGGGTGGAGGCTACAGAAGTCTGTATCAAGCTACACCAAAGGAGATCCCCGAGTGTTGGCGGAACCGTGTTGTTCTTTACTGTGTGGCTTATGGAAGAGCTGCTCGAAGGGGTGGATAGAGGATGGCAGGGTAAAAGGGAGTCTTGGTAACGGCCAATCTGGCAGTGGCTTCCGGGATCGGGGGACGGGGCCGGGCCTCTGTCAAGGGCAGGTTCTAAGCACGAAGCGGAAGAGGCAAGGTGGGCAAAAGGAGGAGGCCTAGTGGAAAGGCTGGCCTGAGGGCTCAGGCACCAGCTCAATCATTTTTAAAGTGTGTGCAAGGCATTTCCCTCTCCTGGCCCTAGTTTCTTCACCTGTTAATTTAGGGGGGTTAATTGGATGTGTTCTGGGATCCTGTTTTATGTGTGTGGCTTTTTTTCCTCCTTGCTAGCGCCTCTCTACTGCCCGCCCAACCCCGCAGCCTCTTCCGCGCGCTGGTTAGAACTGACCCGCGGCAGCCACCGTAGCCCCCTCGTGCCTCGCTTCATTTGGACGCCTGCGTGGGGGACTCCAAGTTGGAAGGCCAGTGAGGGTGTTTCAGGGTTGATGGGGATCTCAGATGTCACCAGGGCTTTGACTGCCGGATAATTAGGCCCCAAGCGACGGCTGGCTTCTTCTCCAGCCCCTTAGCCCCGTGGCAGCTTCGTCATTTTCATTCCTCGGTAGAAGAGACGGCGGCTGGCCGTGATCTTCCCGCTGGACGGGCCCTCATCAGAGCAGGACGAGGCCGCCCTTGTGAAGGAACCCCACGCAGGTAGGAGGGGGCCCCCGGGTGTTGGCTCTTGCCTCCGACAGGCCGTCTCACCCGCCACGGCTTTGAATAGACCCACTGTCCGTGAAGGAGGCGGGGACCAGAACAGGACCGGCCACACACGCGGTGGGACCCCTCCCCCACTGTCAGCGCCCAGGCCCGGCCCTGCTGGGTGCTTGTCCCGGGGCCGCCCGGCACCCCCGGCAGCTGCCTGCCTCCCCTTTCCTAGGGAAATGAGGGCGTCAAGGCCCAGAGGGACGGAGGAACTGCCCAAGTGTCTGAGCTGTATTTCCACCAGGGCTCTTAACTTCAGAGTCTGTGGTCTTTGCAACCACCGAGGTGTAAAGAATCAGCCGCTGGGCGCCACAGGTTGCCCACACTGGGACTTTATTTATTAATATGGAACAATCAAGACATCTGGGAATCCAAGTTGTGGGTTTCAGTCATGACTCTGCCACTTAGTTTGTGACGTTGGCAAGTGACTTTACACCTGTGAGCTTCATTTATTCGCCTTATCTGTAAAATGAGGCTGATTCCACTTACTGCATGGCCTGGTTGTGAGCAATAGCTGGGAAAACCCAAATGCTAATCCTTGTCCCTGTTGTCCCTGGTGGGGATATTTTGGAGGGAGGGGTGGGGTGGATGAGCTGAGCACTGTCTCTCGCGGTTGGCTGCATTTGCGTTTCCAGTATGGGGCTTGTCCTGCCCACCCAGTTTCATGGCTGACCCCTCTGGGAAGGACTTGGTTGCCAGGAGTGGCAGAAATTCAAGGGAACTCAGACTTTAGGCTTCCCTAGAAGTGACAAGACCACTGTGGGAGGAGGAGGAGAGGAACATCTCCAGGGCACCCTTTCACTCTGCCTTTTGTGAGGCTGCCTTAGTGTTATCAGGAAGTGGGGCTGGAAGGGCTCAGGAGTTGGGGGTGGGATAGAGGTGAGGCTTGTAGAAGCCACTTACAGGGAGACAGCGACCTCCCAAGTGAAGCCCAGGCCCAGCACTTGCTGGCTGTGTTACTTTGTGCAACTGACTCAACCTCTCCATATCTCAGTCCCTGCATCTGTGACTCAGTGTAACTTACAAGTTGTTACACAGATTTAAAAAGGAGAGGAGGTTGAAGGGGGAATAACAACATTAATAACAACATTGAGGCTATATGGTTTCTAAATATTTGGGTTGTTGGGTTAACATGGAATATTTTTTTCTCTTGTGAATTTATTAATATAAAAAGTCTTACAAAATGACAGAATTAAACTATTTTGGTGTAACGTAATGAATAATCTTTGTTTCAAAGACTCACAGCTCAATGGAATTCTGGTTAAGAATCTAGGCTACTTGATTAGTGCTGATAAGGAATCCTTTTTACTCTTTTTTCCTAATGTCAATTGCAAGAGGACGCTGGGAGAAATCATGACAAAGCAGCCAGGAGAAACATAACCTTAACTGTCTCTTACAACGATTTTGAACACATCCACTGAATTTTTTTTTTTTTTTAACCTGTTGACTCTTACTCCCCAATAAAGACACTCTTCCTCCCTGGATTCTTCTTTCTTTCCATTTTCAGTATTAATTCTATGATACCCTTTTATAGAAACCAAAATAAGGATTTGCTTGATGATAAATAATGACACAGTACGTGGTCCTGGACTAACATGGCACACCAGTGCAGGCTTGATGTTTCCCTATTATTTATAGTGCCATGAGCACAGCTCTCAATTGGGTCCTGGTCTTAAATCAGGGATCCCATCACAGAACCTAATGTGAAAGAAAGCCAGAAGCACCGGGAGCCTCCTTTATTTATCCTCTCTGGCTTGTCAAGCAGTCAGAAAACGGAGACTCAACATTAAAAGCTATGTGCTGAATAACTCTCTCTGGTTGCTAATGACACTGTGATGTGGCGAAACTCCAGCTCTTGCTGATGCTACTCCAAGCAGATCTGCATTCTAGAGGAGTCAGGCCCAAAGTCCTTTGTCTAGTAGGACATTTAGCATTTCAAACTTACAGCCAGAGCATCGGCAAGGCATTTTGAAATTTTATTTAAGTCTTGTGGGAAATGCAAAAGGGTCAAGGGATTAGAAGAGCTGTTTAAAGAGTTTTGAGGTAGACTCAGTTTGTGACAATCTACTGGAGGTGTTGCTTGCCATCCTGGATATGGTATGGGACTGGTCCCTGGGTGAGCTGCATCTGGGTCCGGTTATTCCATGGGCATATCTACTGAGTGCCACACTGTGTGCCGGGCACTGGGCTGCATGCTAGAGACAGATGCAGAGGTCCAAACCCTTGGTGCCTGCCCTAACTAACCTGTACTCTGTAGAGATGGACAAACAAATGGTTGTGGTATCTAGGAAAGGCTTCTATAAGGCTCCCTGTGGGGGTAACTGGAAGCCTTTTGGATGCTGGTTTAGGGGTATCAATTCTAAGGATTTCTGCCCTCTTTTTCCTGACTTTTGCGTCATAGAGAGCAGAGGTGATTCCAAGTTCCAGAAGGGTGATTTTTCAGGTGTCGTCTTTTTTCACTTCCTGACAGTAATTTACTAACAAGCAAGGAAGGCCATTTCAGTGAAAGCAAAGTGGTAGCAGGTGAAATCTTGGATCAAGTCTTCATGGGCACAGATGGCTGTCTCCCTCTGCCCACCCCCAACCCCCATAGCTGGCAGTGTGGTTAAATGGAAAAACCAGGTCCCCTTTCCTGGCTGTCACTTGCCAGGTCTGGAGCCAATGATATGCTAATAAACTGGCTTTCAGAGTGGGGGAGGAAAAGCTCTGATGTGTAATGTTTGCCCATTTCCATGGTGTAAATAATCCCATGATAGCTAATTTCAAGCTATCAGTAGTTGAACACCTGACTTGAAAAATCCCTGAAAATTTAATAGGCTCTGGGGAGCCACAGAAGCTGGCTTTCGCACACTACTGCACAGGACCTTGATGAACCCTCGTTTCTCCAGGGGTAACAGTTTCTGCCCTGGCATCTGCAGGGCTGTGGTGAAAATGTGGTAAAATGGAGGTAGGCTGTACCATGGACTGTCATGGTGTATGGCACACAGGAGGGGTTCAGGTTTCAGTAAAGTGTTGGTTTCTTTAACTCTTTTTCTCTCCACTCTGGAAATTGCAGAGTGAGAGGTGTACTGCCACTCATTCATCCAGTCAACATTTATTGAACACCTACGAAGTGCAGCCAACCTCTTAGGTCCTGAGGGTTAAACATAGACCACTATGAGAGTCTTGTGTGCAGGCATCCTACGGACGAGCGTGGAGGACAGAGCCATGGGTCAGAGCCTTGGAGGGGGTCTGGAGGATGAGTGCTGTGTAGAGGTCTCTATGGGAGCAAAGAGGAGGGGGAAAGAGAAATGGGTGACCAGAGGATTTTTGGTAGGAGGGGACATGTACTGTACTGAATTGTGCTCTCTGAGGCAGATAGAAAGGGCAGAAAGTCACTCTGAACCAGTGTAGACAATTGACTCTCTTTCCATTATTGTTCCCCTAAGGAACCTTTTCAGACATTTTCCCCCTAATCATTCCTCCCTTCCCATGTGAGATTTTTAAATATGCTGCATATCTGTTTACATACTGCATGTACTGCATGAATATTTGTGGTTTATATGTTAGAAGAGTGAGATTTTTTTTTTTTTTTCTGTTTCCCCAGAACCAAAGGGCAGTATTGCCTCCTGCTGAAAGTGTGTACTCCAGGTGAAAAGCCCCAAGGGAGTAGGTGGTTAGAGATCCTGACTCTTCTTGCTAACCAATGCATACAATAAGCAGTTAATAATTATTTGCAAGGTGTATGAATGCATAAATAAATGTCACCACCAACAGGAAGAACTAGGGCAGGATGTGGAGCAGAAGAGTAAAATAGCAGAGGTGAATGAGGCAATGCAGGGTTTTGCTCTTATTTGCAAATAAGGAAACAAAGGCTCAGGCAGTAGTAGGTTGGGTCCATCTGGTAGTTCCTCACATGCACGGCTGAGATGTCAAAGTCCATTTGATGAGATTCTTGAGCTCTGGGCTCACACTGAGGAGAGATTACCCATGGCTTTTAGGACTCTTCATCGCACCCTTTAGCGATGAGCCAAGACGTGGTCGCCAAGGCGGAGATGAACAACCACTGGCTAACTTATTACGCTCCAAAGTTTTAATGAAAGAGCTACAATTACCAAGCTCTCTGCCTTTGGCACTTGAGAATCCATCTCAATTTCCCCTTTCTTTCTGAAGCGACAGTGATTAAGGATTCATTCTGCACATAAAACAAGTGATCAATGGCTCCTGGCAGTTGCCATTGTCTCTCCCCCCACCCCCATCAGTAGACAATGTATCTTGGGGAGCTGCCGGGGCCTGAGAAAAATGAGTTTGCCAGACACAGTTCTATTTTGATTTAGATCACAAATAGCTCAGCTCAGTTTTTACATTGATAACAAGGAGATGGGCTCCATTTCCTGAGTTCTGCAATCTCAGAATAAGTCCATCTCTGTTGAGAGAGAGAGCAAGAGAGATCGGTCTTTTTGTGTTGTTAGTTGGAATACATTGTACCCAGATTTTTGTGGTCAAGCGGACACATGAGGAGACTCAGGCTGACCTGAGCTGGCTCCCTACCTGGAACCTCAGAGATCTGTGGAGAGTGGGGTCAAGCTCTACTCTTTACTTGTGGACAGGCTATGGGTGCTGGGGACACTAAGGGGAAGGAGGGGCACTTGAAGAGAGGAGGTTGGACCTCCTCTCCTTCCTAATCCAAAATACTCTCCTTCCCCATAATCCTTTTCTCTTAAAGGGGAATAAATATTGAATCTGCAACTGAAGAGCCCAGGTCAGGAGTAGGAGCCCCTCACAAGAACAAAGGGTGATCCATGAGAGAAGCATCAGAAGCAACTGCTGAAGGTTCTGGGGAAGCTTCAATGAGCAGGAGACATCTGGCCAGATGATGAGGGGAGGAGTAGGGGTTTTCCAGCCAGGCAGTCATGGGAGGGACATTAGAGTCACAGGATATCATCTGGGTGAGGGCTTGAGGGGAGGTTGGTGGGAGGTAGAGACAGAGGGTGGGCCGAGTGTCCAGGGACTGTGGCACAGGGGGTTATTCTGAGGCAAGAAGTGAATTCACATAAAGTAGTGTCTGCTTATAATTTCGACCATTGAAAGTCAGTATTGAAAAGAATTTCGGAAGGAAAGAAACCAAAATGTTGGTAATGCTTATCTCTGGTGATAGTTTTGTCCTTTGTTATATTTTTCTGTGCATTCCATTTGTCAGTGAGTATGGGCTAGTTTACTTTTTAATTTTTAAACAGCTTCGTTGAGGTATAACTCACATACTATATAATTGATTCACAGAGTTATTCAGTCATCACTGCGATCACATTGAGAACATTTTCATTAATCCCCGAAGAAGCCCTATGCCTGTTAGTACTCATTCTCCATTTTCTATGTCCACCCCCACTCCTGCTTCCTGTCTCTATAAATCTGTCTCTTGTGGAAATTTCATGAAAATGGAGTCATACAATATGTGGTCTTTTGTGACAGGCTTTTCTTTCTTGAAATCATGTTTTCAAGGCTCATCCATGCTGTAACCTGTGTTGGTGTTCCTGTTCTTTTTATGACCAAGTAATATTCCATTGTAGAGGAGTAACACATTTTCATTATCCATCATTAGTTTTAGTGGACATTTAGATTATTTCTACAATCTACCTATTATGAATAATGATTTTATGAAATTTCATTTGCAAGTCTTTATGTGAACAGAAGTTTTCAGTGGTCTTGGATATATATACCTAAGAGTAGAATTGCTGGGTCATATAGTAACTCTGTATTTATATATATTGTTTTCCAGAGCAGCTCTACCACTTTCCCCATTTCTATGGGGAATGCATGAGTGTTCCAGTTTCTCCTTACCTACTTTTATACTTATTGTTATTTTTTTATTTTTTTATTTTTAAAATTTTAGCCATCCTGGTGAGTATGGAGTAGTGTCTCATTGTGGTTTCAATTTGCATTTCCCTAATTACTAATAATATTGAATACCTTTTTATGAGTGTATTGGCCATTTGTATATGTTCTTTGAAGAAATGTCTATTCGAATCCATTGTCCTTTTTTAAAAAGTTGGGTCATTTGTCTTTCTATTATCGAATTATAAGAGTTCTTTATAGATTATGGAGCTAACACCCTTTTTAAACATGTGGTTTGCAAATATTTTCTCACATTCTGTGAGTTGTCTTTTTACGTTCTTGACAATGTCCTTTGAAGCACAAAAGTTTTTTTTTTATTTTTATGAAGTTTAATTTGTCCGTTTTTCTTTAGTTGCTTGTTCTTTAGGTACTTAGGAACCTTGGCCTAATCTAGGATTGCAAAGATTCACCCCTATGTTTTCTTCTTAGAGTTATAGTTTTGGTTCTTACATTTTGGTCTTTGATCTGTTTTTGAGTTAATTTTTATATGTGATATAAGATTCCAACTTTATTCTTTGCATGTGGGTATCCAGTTTTCCTGGCACCATTTGTGGAAAAGATTATTTTTCCCCCATTAAATTACTTGGCATGCTTGTTAAAAATCATTTGTCCTTAAGGTACGAATTTATTTCTGGACTCTCAGGTGTATTCCACTGATACATATTTCTGTCTTTATGCCAACACTTTATTCCACACAGATTTAATTACTGTAGCTTTGTAGTAAGTTTTGAAGTTGTAAAGTGTGAGTCCTTTACTTTTGTTCTTTTTAGGTATTATTTTGGCTCTTCTGAGTCCCTTGAATTATTATATGAATTTTAAGATCAACCTGTCAGTTTCACCAAAGAAGCCTACTGGGATTTTGATAGAGATTGCATTGAATCTGTAGATCAATTTGAGGGCTTTATTTTGAAAGAAGAAAGTGGTCTTGAAGTGAGACAATAGGTATAGAAGAGAGAATGGGTGAAGGTGTCAAAGCCAGGCAGATGGCAGTTCATGTGTGATTTTTCAGCACTGACTTGCTTTGTGATCTTGGGCAAATCATGTATTCTTTAAGCCTCAGATTCCTCATCTGAAAACAGACCTAAGGAAGCTCACTTCAAAGGTGTTTTGAGAATTACATTAGCTTATTTGTGCAGGATGACAGTTCTTGGCATATAACTGAAGTTTCCATCCATTTCCTAGTCTACTGGAATTCACTCAGTTAACAGGAGGGAAAGTACCAGGTTAGAAAAATGTGAAGGCTGGAAAAAACCTCAGTGATTAAATTAGCACATTGAAATGTCATCATCTGTGACCTCAGTCTTTCCTTTGCCCCTAGAACATTTTTCTCCTTATACCTTTGTCAAAATTGAACCCACCCTCATAGTCCAATTGGCGGTAATCTCTTTTCTGAAGACACCCAACACGTTTTCTTCTGAAACAACATCTAATTCTGTTTGCCAGTTTTCTGCAGATTTGGGTGTGAACCTAGACTCTATTTCTGAATAATAAACCAATAACAGCAGGATTTAGCCATGCCTTCCTTGAAATATCAACGTGACAGGGCTGGATAAAACATGGCTGCGTTCATGTTTAGACATTGCAGATGTGTGTGTGTGTGTGTGTGTGTGTGTGTGTGTGTGTTGAGGGCATCATTTCCCTGCACTCTTACCTCCACGCTCTCCAAGCACATGCTCCCCACCTCAAGCTCAGCAAGACTCTGCTAACTGTGAAATGGGTAAGGACAGAGGGGAGTTGACCCTTGAAGACTACTGAAGGTTATAGAGGTTTCTTCTGCCTTGTCTTCTGCTCACTTCCTCACACACGCCTGACACAACTGGTGGGGAGCCAGCACCTTCTCCAGCAGGGAAGAGTTTCTTTTAATTTTGCCAGTTGGACAGATGGAATATAGTATCATGTCTTGATTTGTACTTCTTTCATTACTGCTGGCATTTTTAAAAAATCTATTTATTAGCCATTTGTACTTCTTTTTTGATTACCCTTTCCAGCTTAAGTATTTCACCATTTGGATTTGAACTGATATAGAATAGACTGGGAACTAGTAGGAGATGCAGTTCAACAGCTTATCGGGGGTGATAAGTCAGAAGTTTGGACTGGCTCATTGTGGGGATGTGTGGGTGTGTGAGGTGCCTGAGAGACCTAGAGCATCACCACTGACTTCTTTCAATGCCACTCGAAGTCATGATGGCATTTATGCCATGCAGTCCCTATTAAATGCAGATTTTTGGCATTGTAGCCTTCTGCGTAGAACTATGGCTGAGATCTGTTTCTCTTAATTCTTTCATTTAAGCCTTCTCGCTGACTTCAGATGTTGGCACCTCTGTCAAAACGTCTCTTATGTGTGCACAGGCTTCTGATCACTTCCCTTGGAAAAACAGAATTGAACATTACACGCCCCTGTTGGGGTGAGAAACTGATTTTTTATATCTGTTGCCAGTTGCCAGTTAATTACCTAAATGTTTGATGATGGCTAGAAGCTGGGCTGGGGCTGGAGACAGAAAGAAGAGGGGACTTCCTGTGCTCACTTGCCACAGAGAGTTCCCAATGCCTGGAATGTGCTACTGGAGTAGGATGCTCAGAATAAAAACACTAGGCTCTGCTGTTAGGTCCAAGGTGACCTGAGAAGTAAGCACCTTTTCCTTGCTCAGAACCCAAAAGGAAGATTTTCTGGATGGCTTAACAGAGTTGAAGATGTTTGGAGAGAAAGTGGATGGAAAAAGGTTGACCATGCTCTGGAAGTAGGGGACAGTCAGGGCAAAGGCCTGGTACCACTAAAGAGCTTGACCTGTGGGAAGTAGCAGGTGATTGAGATGACTAGGGCTCTAGGGTTCTGGGTGCGGCAGGTGGGGATGAATGATGAGGATGAAAAGTGGGTCCTGGCTGATTGGGGGAGGCCTGTGGGCCATCTTCTATAGGTAAAGGCGATGTAAGGGTGGGACAGCATCAGTTAGAGAGCTCAGGAGAGGGAATCTGCTGCTACTGTCTGTTGATGGGCTGAAGGATTAAGTGACGGGGGGTAGAGGGATGACTCTGGCTTCTGGTTTGGGAGCCTGGCTGGATGGTGGTGTCAGGAACTGAGACAGGGGTTGTAAGTAACGAGCTCAGAATGGAACATGTTGAAATGTTACAATCGAAGTGATGAAGTCCCAGAACCCAAGTCAGGTTCGGTGGGGTGAGGAGGTTCGGAGCCGACGACTAAAGAAAGAATTCTCAAGATGTCGTTGGTGCAAAAGGTGATTTATTAGAGCACGGGGACAGGGCCCGTGGGCAGGCGGAGATGCAGCTGCCCTGGGTTGTGAGGGGTGGTTGGTTATATACACAGGAGTTGGGTAGGTGAGGACAAAGGGGTGTTCAGAAGGGCTATTGGGGCAAAGAATACTATCAGGATATTGAAGGCTTAGTTGCTATCAAGTAAAGACAATTGGAAGTCTGGTGGAATGTTACATTCCTGCTATCAAGCATCCTTGTTAATGAGATTTAGGTTTAGAAGAAATTTAACTTTATTTACTTTTCCTTCTACCTCCACCTCCTTCCGTTTTTCATGGAGGGGAGGGTGACATTAGGGCTTGAGGAACTGAGTTCTGTGTCCCTGGAAATTGGGCTATTGATAAGGTAACTTCTTTGTTGTAATCTCAAGGAAATTTGAAAACCAAGGGAGACTCCTGTTTTGCAGGATTGCGATCTCAGCAAGTTAACTATTTATCATTTTATGGCAGTCAGGGGTGCCTGAGGAATGCTACACCTATGGAGGGGAGCGGATGAAGGGGGGGTGGTGCAAGGCGCCAGCTTTTGCTTTGTCCTCAGCCAGCCTCCTGCTCCCTCATCAGAAGGGCCTGTGGTACCTGTGAGAAGGTGGGAGTTTGGGGAATCCTGTGTGTGGAACAAGGAGAACCAAGGAGAGAGACAGAGGTTAGAGGAAATTCACTCCAGATCTCCTGGAAGCTTGAAGAGGAGGAGGTACTCCCTAGGAAGAAGGCAACAGTGATACTGTGAAATGCTACAGAGAGGTTGGGCAAGACCAGTGTTATGATGGATTTGGCAATGTAGCGTTCATCTAAGGGCATGGCCTTTCAGTTGAGGTGAACCTAGGTTTAAGTCCAGGTTCCAGCACTTAGTGTCCCAGGATCTTACAGATGGCAGTTAACCTGAACCTCAGCTTCTGCATCTATAAAATGGGGAGAGAATCGTAGTAGCCACTTTATAGAGTTGTTGCAAGTATCAGGTGAATTATTGCAGGTAAGGTAGTTGGCACAGATCCTGGCACATTCTGAACAGGCAATAAATATTACTATTATAGTGACGGTGGATAAAAATGGTAATATCTTTACAAACTTTGGTAAGAATTACGTGAGAATATGTGTGAATGTCTTGTCTATTGTTCAGTCTTAGGTGTGTGGGTGTGATATGATTTATAATAAGAAATGTACCTTTAGATTTCATCCCCTTTCCTAGAACAGATCCCCTAAAATCCTTGGAATTTCCTAAGTAATGAGAACCATAAAGTTGTCTTTTGTTATGTTGATGAGGTGACTTTTGGAAAGCACCTTTGGATGGGGCCTGGTTGCCATGGAAACCAACCTAGTGATTAGAGGGTTGGAAATTTCAGTCCCATCCCCCAACCTCTGAGTATGGAAGAGAGCCTGGAGATTGGGTTCAATAGCCATAGGCCAGTGATTTAATCAGTCAGGCCTATGTAATAAGGTCTCCGTCAAAACCCAAAAGGACAAGGTTTGGAGAGCTTCTGGGCTGGTGAACACATGGGGATTCAGGAAGAGCTACATGCTTGGAGAGGGCATGGAAGCTTCACACCCTTTCCCCATATACTGCTCTATGCATCTCTTCCATCTGGCTGTTCCTGAGTTATATCCTTTTATAGTAAACCAGTAATCTAGTAAGCAAAGTGTTTCTCTGAGTTCTGTGTGCAGCTCTGGCAAATTCATCAAACCCATGGAGGGAGCTGTTGGAAACTTTGATGTATAGCCAGTTGGTCAGAAGTACAGCTGACAACCTGGGATTGGTGATTTGTGTATGAAGTTGGGGCTGGTGGCAATCTTGTGGGACTGAACCCTTAACCTGTGGGACCTGATTTTATCTCCAGAAAGGTAGTGTCAGGATTGAGTTGAATTGTAGGACACCCAGCTGGTGTTGGAGCACTGTTTGGGTGTGTGGGAACCCCCTCACACAGACAGACACACACAGAGACACACAGTGTAACTGGGAGCAGAATGCTTAGTGAGGGTGAGGGCTTTTGCTAGGGAGAAGGCACGAGCTGGGATTGGGCCAGGAGTAGTGTGGTGTGTGGGTGAGAGGCACCTGGAGTCTGGACCAAGACTTGAGTATTAGATTCAAGTTTAATGCAGGTGGGTTTCATCTAAGGGGTCTGAGAATACTTTGAGACTGTAGTGATAGTATTAGGTGGGAGTTGTGTTGTTGTTGTTTTTTAATTGGGTGTCTGAAACATAAATCTAGGCAAGGCTAGGGTAAGAGGGTCCAAAGAATGAGACTTCTGGCAGATTTGGGCAGTGTAGGCTCAAATGGGGAGTGCTTGCTTTATGGGGAATTGCAGCTCAGTGGTCTTATGGAAATCAAGAGCTGGTTCCACCCTGCAGTGCACAGGTATGCGAGCTAGAGACTCTTTGTAGCACTGCTAGTTCATAGGCAGGGCTCTGCATGTTTCCAGGTATGACTCTCACTGGCTCAAGACCAAGGCCTGGAGTGCTGAGCCTGTAGGGGACAGGGTACATTTTGGGCAGCTGGGGATCATTGTTTGCTGACTGATGCTGTGAAAATGCCCAGACTGGGATTTCAGGTCAAGAAGATGTTCCTGCTTTGAAAGCCCCTTGATGTTAAATACATTGCAATGTTAGATTAAATATTTCAAAAAGAACTTTAAGGTAACCACATTCAACAGGAAATAGCTCTAAGATGGCGGTTGAGATTACAGACTTTCTGGGCTCTTGGATGTGGAATGGGCAGAGGGGTTTGAAATATGGCTGCCGTGAGATGACAGGGACTAAAAGTTCTGGGCTTATACCTGGGAGCAGGATCCTAGCTCACTGGGAGAAACTGAAGGGCTTACTGCCAGCTCTTCACAAGGGGGTGCTGGAAGAAACTTCAATTACTGTTTGGAGATGCCGCAATTTCTAGAGCTGAATGCCCAGGTGAGGGGAAGGGATCTCAACTAACCACAGGATCTCAACTAACCACTGCTGGCCAACTGATTAGATCTGTGATATTCCCAAGATCACCTCAGAATAAGAACCCTGAGTCAACATAATTGGATCTGACTCTGGGCTAGGAGTCTTAAGGGAGGAAACCGAACAACTCCCAGATTGAGAGGGATGAGAGGAAAGAGAGGGAACTTGCTAACTACAGTTCTAAACACATGAAGAAAACAAATGCTGAGAATGACAGCCAACAAGCTCAACCATCAGTAGACTTCACTCCCATTAAAAGTGAATAACAGAGCAAACTGATAATGACTTTAAAATGAGTATGTTTGAGGTTATCAAAGGTGATACAAAGAAAGGAATAACACCTAAAGAGCAAGAAAATATGAAACAAAATCAGGCAGGTAGAAATCAAGAATGGGTGTATGGGAAAATGAATGAATTCGACTCTGGAAATGAAAACTCAAGTACTGGAATAAAAATACATTCAGGAGATGAGATCAACTCTGGACTCACTTTGAGCACCAGTGATTTGGGAGATAACACTAGGAAGTTCACTTTGTGTTTCAAAGAAATAAAGAGATAGAAAATAGGAAAGAAAACTTAAGAGTCATGGAAGATAGACAGTTTCCATTGGGCTTCCAGAAATAGAGAATTGAAGGAATGGGAGAGAGCAGTTTTCTAAAAAATAAAATCTGAGAAGATTCTGAAATTGAAAAAAAGACGCAAGCCCTCAAATGAGAAGCACATACTGAACACCGAACACAGATAATGCCCTAGCACAATGCCTGGCAAACCAGTGGTAGCTGTGCAGTAGATATTGGTTCCTTTTCTTTCCTTCCGTCCCTCCCTCTGTCCATTTGTACTTCATTCTGTTCTTTCTTCCTTCCTCTTTCTGAAACCAATTGCTGAACATGTGGTATGAGTGTGGCATTGTGCTGAGCTTTGGACAAACAGAAAACTGTAATACATTCCCCCTGACAAACAGCTGAGAGTTTGGTAGAGAAGACGGTTATGTAAATAAGTATAAATGTAAACAAGTATAGTTACAAGGACTGTGAGAGAAATCTATATAGAACCTGGAAGGTACAAAAAGGAAGGAAAGTTCCTTCCTTCCTTGGGTGTGTGGAAGGGGAGGCTTGATAGAGTAGGTGATCGTTCCATAGCGTCATGAAAGGTGACAAGCAAAGGAGAGGGAACAGAGGGACAAAGGCACAGAGGTCCATGCTTCTGCACTTGAGGAAAACCGTCGGCAGCTTATTGTGGTTGGAGGGGATGTGTGTATTTTTCCTTTTTTCACCCCATTTATTATGAACTCCCCGAAGGTAGACTCTTTGGGGGTGGTACTTTCCCAGAGCATATCTAGTAAGGTCTTTGACCAGCTGACCTTGAAAGTGTCCTGCTGATTGACCTGCATAGATGTAAGACTCTTTTGGTGGATGTATTTTGTCACCAAATTTTGGGAGAGCTGCGGCCTTGTACTTGTGTTATTCACATTCAGGTAGTCCTTAAACCTGATTCCCTTGGAGTACTTGCTCCAACAGCGCCAGGGAGGTGCTGATCTGGAGAGAGGCTGATCTGTCCTCGCAGGTCCTTGGCTGATTCACTGGGGGAGAGTTTCTTAGCTTCTCTGTTCTTTCATCTGTCACTGAGGAATGACACTGCCTGCCACCTCTATGTTTCACAGATACGTTGTTATCAGGAACATTGGCAACACTCTTTGATATACAGAGATGAAAGATGCTGGATTAATTCAAAGCTTTATTTGTTGTTTTTCACTATTATTACTAGTTAAATTGCTGAACACACTTTTGACAGTCTTGTCAGAAGCTCTCCCATATGTCCTCTCCCGGGAAGAGTAAACATTGCCTTTAGAGGCTTGACTACTATTTTTTTTCTTTCTTGGCAGTGAAAAATGACTTCAAATCACAGTATTTAGGATGATGATATTTTTGATGTACTTTCTCCTCTTTCAAGCTCTTTCTCTACTCCCTCTTCCTGAGTAAAAATGAAAGGGCAGAGGAAAATTTGGATGTTAGCCTAGCCTTGGCCTCCAGAGCCATCTAGGGGTCAGGGTGAGGAGGCTGTCATTTGATGGGCCATGAAGAGGGGTCGCTATTCAGAACAAAAGACTTCCTGGATGTTTAGTTTCTTGGTGGGTCTTTGGAAGGGCTGTACAAGGCTCTGGTCTGCATGTCTGGCAGTTATTGTCTCCTGAGACACCGCTGAACACGGATCTGCCTTCTTTCCTAAATCACAAGGTTCTCAAAGGCCTGGATTTTGTGCAACCTTCTGGGTCCTCCGGGTAGAAAATAATTTTTTGAAGCTAATAGAGTTTAAGGTTTTAGGGTCCTTCATTACAGATCTCATCCAAGACCCTAAAAAGAAGCCCAAACAAAGTAATCACATGTTTTTATAAAATTCACAAAATTAAGAGACCACAGCCTCTTTCCTTTTAGTTTCTTCTCCATCACATTTCTCTTTGTGTCCAGGTGGTGTGGAGTGACCACAGATATTTGGGATTCTGCAAAAGGAAAGTTGGCTGGAAATATGCCAGTTTGACTGCAGTTTGCAAAGATCACTGGGAACATATCAGTAGTAAAATAAGTAAGAGTTTACAGATTCCCAAGTTGGACCCATGTGAAGAATACTTTCCTTTGTCACCTTCATTTATTAAAGAACTAGGAGAGAATTCAGACGAAGATTCAGAGACCATGAAAAGAAAGCAGTAAGATACATGATGGAATCAATACAAATTCATCATTTTCTGATGTCAGAATTGTCATAAAAAATTTCAGATTCTATTAAAAGGAGAAAATCTATAAGAAAAAGAGATATATTTTGGAGTTTACTGACATTTAGGGCTAGATATTTCTTATCTGTAGCTATCCTGGGCATTGTGGAATGTTTGGGAGCATACTTGGCCTCTACTTACTGGGTGTCCTTACTCCCTCCCCAGTTGTGACAACTGAAAAGTCTGCATACTAAACCACATGTGCCCTGGGGGAAAAGTAGCCCTTTCTGAGTCCCACTGACATAACAGTGAAGGGAGTGGAGGAGAAAGAAGCTGACCTAAGTAATTCTGGAAATTTGGGTTTTGGCTTGATACTGTAAGGCTAAAGATGGAAAGAACTGCACACACATACTTTTCCTACAGAGATATGGGCTAACGATTCTGAAACTGCTTTCTATGTATACTAGGTTGAACAAATAAGAAAATGTATTGTAGATAACAAGAGCCAGGTTTTTCACTGTGAGAAAACCAAGTTACAGATAAAGAAAGAGGAAAGTGTAAAATGAGTCTTGTGTTACTGGAATGCACTCAGAATTAGTGGGAACTATTGGTGTATATAACACACACAGATAGGTATAAAAATAAATACAGATGTATGTGCTTGTGTGGGCTAATGTACAGGCAAAAACATTCTCTTGTCCACTAAGAGGGCCTGGAAGCAGCGAAACATCTGGAGCAATAAGCACACCTAGCATCCACATCTTGGTTTCTAAATACTACTCTCCACCAAAAGGTAAGTGACTGATTACAGGGCTGGTATAGAGAGAAGACAGGATGAGCACAGAATATCTTATGGTTTCAGAAAGTAAAGAAGTTCTTAAAAAAGGGGGAAGGGTATATATTGAAGGACACAGGAATCAATCTGAAATAATTCTTAATGGTTAAAACTAGAAGAATTTGAGCAACAAAGTCAACTAGGATAGTATTAGATTATAACTCAAAGAATAAGTAGCCATGAGTCTATATTCATATGAAAAGTAGCTGCTAAATGAATAAATGTGGTGGAAGGGACCTATGAAAGAATCCCATATAATAAATGTCAAAAGTATGAGAGAAATAGGAAATCACCATTAAAACCATAGTATTACCTCAAAAATAGTCACTAAGCAAGCTCCACTAATAGATGATAAAATTAGAAGATGAAGGTCTAAGGCAAACCAGGAGTTTTGCATAATCTTAAAATATCTCCTTCCAAGCATTTATTAAATAAAAACAGGGAAATAGTAACTTTCTAGTGGAGAAACCTGGAGATGCCTCCTTTGCCAAGTGATCAAGGTTAATACCAGCAGTAAGAGGAGAGCAACGTCCTGTGCCCTGACGTTATGCTCTGAGACACATGCCATCTGTGGAATTCTTTCTAATAACCCATAAGCTCAATTTAATCTTGAGAAAACACCAGGAAATTCAAACTGAGGGAACTTCTGCAAGGCATCTGACCCGTGTTCTTCAAGAAGGCCAGGATATGAAAGACAAGGAAAGGCTGAGGAACTGTTACAGGCTGGAGGAGACTAAGGGGACACAACAACTAAATGCAGTGTGGATTGACTCCTGGAATAGAGAAAGGACTTAGATGGAAAAAGTAAAGTCTGTAGTTTTGTTCATAGGATTATACCAATGTTAATTTCAGACATTTGATGATGGTGCTACAGCTATGTAAAATGTTAACATTAGGGGAAGCTGGGTGTACTCTTTGTACTACATTTATATCGCTTCTGTGAGTCTAAAATTATCTCAAAAAAAAAAAATTCAATTAACCACACCAGAGGAAAGACTGAATTATCTTTCTAATTTTTAGATAGGAAATATTATAAAATAATTGCTACATGAAACAGAGTATGCCGTTAAAAATGTAGGAAAAATACCCCATTTTAGAGGTGTAGAGAGCAGTTAAGTAAACAAAACATTTTTATATTTGTCAACTTCTTATATTTGTAATTTGTGATGATTTGTTTTATATATTTATTTTTGTACTTAAATTTGTATTCTTAATCTTGTAATCAGAGTCAGATACAAGGGGATGTCTGTTACACAAGTTGATTTCCTGTCCTGTTCTTTCCACCTCTCCTGGCCTGTTGGCTTTGCAGGTGATTGCTTTCTCCACAAGTTTGCCCCATTCTCCTCTACGTATTGGTGAGGCTAGAAACCTTCTTGCTCCCTCCAGCCAAGATTTTAACACACTCATGGTGTGTCTGCATAATAGACCCACTGGTTAAATAAAGTTCTTGGAATCCTGCTGACATAAGACTCTGCTCCTAATTTTCTGGCTGTCCATCCAGTTGCATTTTACACCTCTTTTCTGTGTTTTATTCTCATTGGAGCTTCATTATTTGGGGTCTCCAATGATGAGGAAATATATATGCTTTTTCTTTCATTTTTTTAGGTTATTATTTTCTGTCCTAAAAAATTTTTTTTTCTCTTTGAATTGAAAGAAAAAGAATTCTTTCCAAGACGTTTTAACCCTAACCATGACCATTATAAATATTTTGATAGATCTCCTTCTTGTCGTTTTCTTATGCATAGGGATGTGCATATGTATATTTTGAAATACAATGGTACTAATGCTATATGTACCATTTGTTTCCTGCTGACAGCACAATGTAAATATTTTCTCACAATGATTTATCTCGTCTTTACATACATTATGTTAGTGACAGTACAGTCTTCTGTCCAATGACTGTTTTAATTTATGTAACCATTTCTGAATCAACAGATGCAGGCATATTTGCATACCTGTGTGTGTCTGTATGTGTGACTTTTATAACGTGAACTCGGGTATGGCTACTAGAAAACCCCAGATAGGTCTAAGCAGTTGAGGGAAAGGCAGGGTCTCTGCTAGGTCCCTAGAGTCATACCTTAGAGGCTGTGAAAAGTAAGGCAGACAGTGTCACTAGAAACACAGGTTTGGGTTCTAGGCATGGTCTGGAGTTCAACTTTTTGGTTGAGCTAAAATGGTTTTTCTACTTCCAGGATGAGCACCTAAGAGGATGTTTATTAAGCACCAGGAGAAATGAAAATTAATGCAAATGTCTATTAGCCACTAAAGCCCAAGGAAGGGCAGAATGAGACATTGCAGCAGAGAGGAAATGCAATCCATAATAATGGAGCAAACAGCATGTGTGGAGACTTCCAATGAAGACAGAGACTTGCAATGTAATTAAATCAAGTCCTTGGACAGCTGAGAAGCAGGCCCGGTAATGTGCTGAATCCCACTCTGCAGCAGAGGAGGCTGAAGATGCATTAGGGATTAGAGCCTTAGCTTCCAGTGTCTGCAGAAGCCCCACCAAACCTGTAGTGTAGTATCTCAAAGAGAATGAGTGTGCTGATTAGTAACATGAGTAATACGGAGGGCTCAGATGCTGTAGATTTGCCTAAGGTAATTTGCCTAAAGAATGCAGACGGTCATTTATGTATTTGCAAAAACCAAGAAGATTTTACCAAGGGAGGGGTGTTATTTAGTTAAAACAACTTTGGACAGTCTGCCTCCTAAACAGTCCTTATGCTTTGAAGGGTATTGGTGACATTCAAAAGTCCAGAAGTGCTTGGCCTGGAAAGAATGATGGGAACTTAAGACACATCCTCCCAGGAACTCTGTAAAAGCCAGCTAAGTGTTTCGAAGCAAGCTGGCATTAGAGATAGTCAGCAAACTACCAGAGGAACCCCAAGGATTACAGGGGCTGCCACTCAGCTCAAAGAAAGGGCTTCGTATCAGAAACCCCAGCTCTTGCCATATATGCCATCTTGATGCCCATGATTTCCCACAGATGTTTCTAAACAAAGCAAAAATGCTATTCTACACATGTCCATAGACCCTGCCAAACAGAGTCAGGATTCTCTCAGGGGCCTGCTCAACTGCTTAATGGAGAAAGGAAAATGAAAGAGGGGAAATTGTTCTTTTGGTGCAGAATAGAGGGGACCGAGGTGATTCCCGACGCCACGTCGGCATCTGACAGGATGAGAGTTATTTCTGAGCCAAATGTAGAGAGGATGTCATGGCCCTTTTTAAAGTGACTTTTTTTTTCACCCAGTGGAGGCAAAATCATTATGTGGATTTATTTCCAATAAGGCAGTGGTTTTCAGAAGGGAAAGGTAATAAATTCTAGAGACTAAAATCAGAAAACAGCTTTGAATTCTGTTTCCTACCACTCTTAGAATGATGTGCCATACTTTGGAACTAAGGTTTGCTAAAAAAACAAAAATTCACCTGAGTAAATGTAAAGAATCATGATCCCATCTGGCAGATAGAAAGGAGCTCTGAGGAGCTGTGCAAAATAGGTGACTTTTATCGGCAGGAGGAGGCAAGGTAAGGAAGTTTTTTCTAGCAGAGAGCGGATTGTTTCAGGCAAGATCACCCACCTAGGGGGGTCTGTCCAGTGGATTACGTCACTAATGTTGACCAGGAAATCCAGACTGACTGGCTAAGATTCCATTTCTGGGAGAGGCTGAAACCGTGGTTTGGTTAGGTATTAAGCCTCAGTTAGGTGGCATGGGCTCAGCACAAGTGATTCCATTTGGGGCCTGCTTTCTCTTTTTTAACAGGTTCTTTGTGATCTGGGCATTTTCTAGCTTCAATTTCCATTATGTTTCTGCTACGATTATGCCACAGCTAAGTAACCTTGCGGTTTCTAGAACGTATCAGACTCTGTCAGTCCTCTAAGTCCTGAAATGTTGATGAAATGGATGCTTTTCTCTGTCGTATATACTTTGCCTTGGAAATCTTCCATGCATCCTTTGAGATCCAACTTGACATTTTTCCTCTCAGGGAATCCCTGTATCAGACCAGACTCCAAAAGGAAGCAGGCAGTGTACTCACATTAGGGTGATTCCAAGAGGGTTTAACAAAGTTACCAATAGAAGGTGTAGACCTATTAACATCCCTAAGTCCAAAGGGGTGAGAAAAGAGAGGAATTATCAGAATCCAAAATCAGAAGGACAGAATTGTGCATGAAAGGCCAGCTTGAGAAAAATCAGGCCCGTTTCGTCAAATAAATACTCTGGGTGCTCTTTTCTTCCTCTGATCTCCTATTGGATCTCCCTATTAGCTATACCCAACCAGAAGCCAGAGCTATGGGAGTCTTGTGAGCCAAATGGATCAGCCCGAGGGTAGAGAACTGAGTAGCCAGAAAAGAAAAGAGAGTGTATCTAGAGGAGATATAAAAAATATTCAGTTCAGCCCATGCCTTTTGTCCTGCAGAATCCTTTGCTGTTCTTCGTGTGAGAAGTTCATATTCTCCAAATAGCAAATGCAGAGATTCCAGCAATTCAGCTTTACTCATATGGGAAACCTAACCTACTAATCACTACTGATGTTCTTTATATAAAAAGTATTTGGAGGAGAAGGGGAGAAACTAAATAATTAAGTAACATAAAACATAGCTGTATAGTCCTTTATTCTATAGCTTATCTGGAGGCCCATGTGGATAAACACAGCTGTTTTCTCTTATCCAATTCCATGTTCTCCTTTCTTTTGCCAGACCCATAGGTTGTATGGGATTCCTTCTTCTTGCTAAGGATTCTGAAATCTGTATTCCCATAAGATTAGAAGTTTTAGCTAACTTGATTTTATTGTGTCCTCTTGATCCAGGCCACTGGGCTGGGGAGTAGAGAAAGGAACTCTGGTGAATACTTTGGATTTCAAACCTAGTGCTTGTTTTTATTGAGTATCAGCAATCCACTTCCCACCCAGCAATGACTCATGCACATGCATACCTGCCTTTGGAATAACGCCTTTAAATTCCTTTTTGTTCAGTAGTATGAGAAGCCCAAAGTGGTTAGGGTGAATCTCAGCTTTCATTTCACTGGAACCCTTACTTACAAACCCATTGAGCCCAAAGCTATGGGTATGGGAAACAAAAATTCTCTAAATAATAAGAAAACTACTCACATTTCTATTACTAGTTTCTTGAGCCCAGCATCCTGACTGGGAAAGATGAATTCCTGTAGAGGCTGCAGGTTTAGGGTGTATTTTGCATCCTGCAGGAAAGTAGCCTAACCTCATGAGGTGTTTCTCCACCTGGTACTTAACTAAACCCTTAAGCTCTCCCACTGTTTTATCAGGCCAGCTGCATCCGAGTATAGGTATAGTTAGTTCCTCAGTGTGACCCATGGTCTGAATCTTATTGAATATGTACCCTGGTAGGAAGGAACATTGTATTAGGTACCACAGTCTTGGATAAGGTACTCTGTAAGTCTATCAGTAGTGGCTTTAGCAGACATAGTTTGGATAGGAATGGCAAACACACCTGAAATGTGCATCTAATTCTGTGAATACAAAGCATTGATCACTCCACGATTAGAAAGATCTAATGTAGTCAGCTTGCCACCTCGTATCTGGCTGGTCTCTGCGGGGACTGGTGCCACTCAGCACTGGTCTCCATTGATGGCATGTTGGACACTTAATATTGGAAGTAATCAGATCAACTTTGATGAATGTAAGACCATGCTGCTGAAAATATGAATAGCCCTCATCCAGACAAATACAGCCACTTTACATGAGCAGGCATTGTACCCATTAAGCTGGTGTCAGAGGATTGTGGAAAGTGACTGCTTGACACCCACTGGACTGATCATCTTGTCTACCTTACTGTTGAGAATTGACTCTACTGTGAATGCCTCTAGTGGGTGTTTAAATGGACAGGTGTCTTCACATTCTTTACCCATTCTGAGAAATTTGTCCCCTTACTTCTCTTTCAGTCTTTCTGTCCTTACTTCCTTAATTTCACCAGCTAGCCACTTCCCATGAGATAGGGTAGAACTTTAGGCCATTTTTCCCTCTACATATCACTTATCTATTTATTTATTTATTTATTTTTAACATGTTACTGTTGTTAACCTGGGCATAGAGATAGATTCAGGACATGAACTTGGATGGGAAATAATTAAATCCTGATTTTCACAAACATCTAACTGAAATTTAGAGTTTCATTTATGAATTGTAGTTAACAACCTACATTAGTGCTAGGAGTACCTGTGATTCTGTCATGAATAGAAATTGCATAGTCTTTAATAGCATAGTAGAGTTGTTTGGGGATATCTTGAAATATCTGTGCATCACTACTTTGAAAATAGAATGGTTTTTAGACACATTTCTGGAAGAAACATGGTTTCAGACATCCTATATATGTATGTATATTTATGCAAGGGTATACTTCGGTAATCCAGATACCTATGATGCTTTTCGGTATTCCCTGTCTACATCTGTTTGTTGATAAATTTGTGAAAATAGTTCACTGGCTTTGAGAGTTTTCTAAGAGTTTGAAAAACTGGAT
This sequence comes from Mustela putorius furo, assembly GCF_011764305.1. Classification (NCBI taxonomy): domain Eukaryota; kingdom Metazoa; phylum Chordata; class Mammalia; order Carnivora; family Mustelidae; genus Mustela; species Mustela putorius. The sequence goes on along the minus strand of NW_025422045.1, from coordinate 5,748,630 downwards.
GGAGGGTTCAATGAGAATTCTTAATTCTGTATAGGATATTTCCAAATTTAGATTTGCCAAACAAAAGAGGAGAGAAAAGCCATATATACTAGCCAAAAACGGGCTGCTTTGTGGACTGGAGCAGAAGGAAAAAGCTGATAGCAACACTCGTTAAATGGTGACATCTGATCTAGAGTAGTTGATTTAAAAAAATTCACTCTGAAGTCTGTCACTTAGAATTGGCAGTTTTGCCATTCTCCCTTAGTAAATGGCTGCATGTAAACAGACATTTGTCATGCTAGTTTTTTTGAAAGTAGGCTCCATGCCCAACATGGGGCTTGAACTCACAACCCTGAGATCAACATTTTTCACTGTAGCCAGATCCTTGCTTTTGCTCCTTGTGTGGAGGCTGATGTCCTTTTAAAAATTCTTATTTTGTGAGTCCCTCTTGGAAACTACGAAACACTTTAGTATTTTGGATATGGTAAAAAGTTTTTTTTTTTCCTCAAACAAAACTTTGCCTAGAAATAAAAGCTTCAGACTCTGCACAGATGGTGCTTCTACAATACTTGGTGATGCATCTGCTTTTGGTATATAGTGAAACTGGAAGCTCCTTACATTTGTGTCACTTAATTTCTTTCTCATCCAGACATGTATTTACATTAGGTTTAGATTCCTTCAACAATTCTGGAAGTTTGGTAAATGCCATAAAGTCATTGACTTTATCAGGAGCGGGTCTCCACATCATAGTATTTAAAGACTTTGTCAAGAAATAGGAGTAGAATACAAGGAGCTTTTCTACCACACAGAGGGCCTTTGGCAAGACAACCTACTAGGCCCTATTAACACACACTAAGGGCAGAATTTTATTTTTTCTTAAAGAAAATCTACTCTTACACCTGAAAGAATTTTATCCATGAGTTGGCATATCTTGTAGATATTTTAAACCATGTGAATAAGATAATAAATCTTTCAGGTTCTTGAAGTTACCTTTATGGATGCTACTGAAAAATTAAAAAACTTTCCTGCCTTAACTACTGATACGGAAGGAGAAAGTAGAGGCCAACACTCTTACAGACTTTCCAATTGCTAGAGGAGGAGCTTTTCCAAGGTGGAGTTAAGATACAAAATTCTGTCAGTTTCTGAAAAGATAAATCAGAAAACACGTGGAAACTCTTCAGAAGTTTTTCAAAATTTATCTCTATCTTGATGGCATTAAAGTTGAATTATGGACTCTCAGTCCCTCTCTGATATAAACTATACTGAAGATGTGGACTGAGTGAGTCAAAGAACATGTTGGTTTTAGGTCAAAGGACTCACCACAATTGGAGTTTAAAACTAGCCTTGAAAATGTTTGCTGTTCCTTAAGAGAACCCATCTTGATCTTATGAAGTGAGCTATGGAAACTTAAATTCTGCTTGTAACATTATATCTTTGTGAACAAGAATTTTTTTTTTTTTTAAGATTTTATTTATTTATTTGACAGAGAACACAAGTAGGCAGAGAGGCAGGCAGAGTAGAGAGAGAGAGAGAGAAGCAGGCTCTGCACTGAGCAGAGAGCCCGATGCGGGGCTCGATCCCAGGACCCTGGGATCACGACCTGGGCTGAAGGCAGAGGCTTTAACCGGCTGAGCCACCCAGGCGCCCTGTGAACAAGAATTTTTAACATTTGTAATCATTGAAACAAAATGTCAAAATTACTTGGATGTCCTGCTTATATGTGTGTGTGCAGTGCCAGTCAGTGATCACCCTAGAGTTTAATGTTATTTTACATGCTTAACCATGGGAGACCTGACATTACATGTCTTTTTTTTTTTTTTTTTTTTTTTTTAATAAAGCACCAGAGTCAGGGGTGGGGCAGAGAGAGAGAAAGAGAGAATCTTGAGCAGACTCCGCCCTGAGAAGAGAGCTCGGCACAGGGCTCTATCTCATGACCTGTAGATCATGACTGGGCCACAGTCAAGACCCAGACACTTGGGCGCCTGGGTGACTCAGTGGGTTAAAGCCTCTGCCTTCAGCTCAGGTCATGATCCCAGGGTCCTGGGATCGAGTTCCACATCGCACTCTCTGCTCAGCAGGGAGCCTACTTCCCTTACTCTCTCTTTGCCTGCTTCTCTGCCTACTTGTGATCTGTCTGTCACATAAATAAATAAAATCTTAAAAAAAAAAAAAAGAGTCAGATACTTAACCGGCTGGGCTACCCAGGTACCACACATTACATGTCCTTTTTAAAAATAAGTTTACCCTTTGGATGCCTGAGTGGCATAGTTGGTTAAGCGTCAGATTCTTGGTTTCAGCTCAGGTTGTGATCTCAGGGTGGTGAGATCGAGCCCTGTGCTGAGCTCTGTGCTCAGGGTGGAGTCTGCTTAAGATTCTCAATTCTTCTGCCCCCTCCCTGCTTCAAATAAATGAATCTTTAAAAAAAAAAAAAGTTAAGCTTAACCTCAACTTAATTATATTGTGCTCTCTTGGTATTTAATGTAATACACATATATATTGCTATATTACAAATATATAACTATGCATGTATCCATAAATTCATGACATATATAAGGAAATATGTTTCTATTATATATTACATTTATTATATATAATAACAAATGCATATTTTTTATATTTAAAAGATTTTATGTACTTGTTTGACAGCCAGAGATCATAAGCAGGCAGAGAGGCAAGCAGAGAGAGAGAGAAGCAGGCTCCCTGCTGAGCAGAGAGCCTGATGCAGGGCTTGATTCCAGGACCCTGGGATCATGACCTGAGCTGAAGGCAGAGGTTTACCCACTGAGCCACCCAGGTGCCTCAAATATATATTACATTTATATTATATTTCATTATATATATTATAAATATATATTTCATTATATTTGGCATTCAATTCCTTACTCTCTGAGCCCTCGAGGAGCCAGGTCAAGGGAAACTTTTAGTACATTCATAGAGGTCACCATACAAGGACAGGCAGCAGGGTAGAGAGGAGGGAAGGGTGATTCTGGAGCAGTCAGTGCAAGGTACCTGGAGTCTTTCTCTTCTTTTCCTCTCAGTGCTGAGTCACAGAGCCACATAGCTTATGCTTCTGTCATAGTAATGGTATTTTAATGACTTCAATTCAGCTCTGCTCAGAAAACATTTTTGAGTACCTACTAGAATCCAGGATTCATATATTATCTTGCTAAATACTTGAAAAGTGGATATTAGCATCTCCGTTTTACAGAGCAAACAAGCTTGGTCACAGTTAGGAAATGATAGAATTTGTGCAGGACCTTTCAACACTTTGGCCTACAGCATCTTTCTTTCTAATCAATTCATGCAGGTGGGGAGATGAAAGATTCAGAAGTACAGGAGAGAAGTAAAACAGGTCTGAGAACATTTGTACACAAGTGTGTTAGGTGTTGCTAGAAGCAACAGGCTTGCACAATGTTATGTTTGGACTGTAGACTATCATAAAGAATAGAAGTTCAAGTTTAAACACTTGAAGTGCATACTCTAGGCCTATAAATAACTTAAGACCTATTTATAGGGAAATTTACCAGAATAAGTGTAGCAGTTTTTCTTCTTTATGAAGGCTAAACGTATTCTTGCATGTCTGTATCCTCTTGTGTGTACCCATGAGAGATATATTCACATGAAATACGTATTACTTAGGCTTTTTCTTTTTTAACACTACTGCTGCCCTAAGTTAGCACCTTACAATTGTCCTTATCTTTGGCAGTAGCCTTCTAGCCTATTGCTCTGCCTTTCATTTCTTCGTCTTCAATAGAATGTATAGATAGTAGGATTTAGGTGCTGAAATCCTATTCTAAATCCTTACAGTTCAGTTGATCCTTATATATGTATTAAATATTACAATTAAATATGTAAATAAATACATATACTTCAACATACTTTAATAACAAACATCAAATTTTTTTTTAAAGATTTTATTTATTTGTCAGAGAGAGAGAGGGAGAGAGAGCGAGCACAGGCAGACAGAATGGCAGGCAGAGACAGAGGGAGAAGCAGGCTCCCTGCCAAGCAAGGAGCCCGATGTGGCACTCGATCCCAGGACGCTGTGATCATGACCTGAGCCAAAGGCAGCTGCTCAACCAACTGGGCCACCCAGGAGTTCCCAAACATCAAATATTTAAATATTAAAATAATTTAAATATTAAATACTTAAATATATTTAATTTTAAACAGAGGCATCTAATTATTTATTTAAATTCATTTTAATTAACAGATACTGTATTATTAGTTTCAGGAGTAGAATTTAGTAATTCATCAGTTGCATGTAACACTCAGTACTCTTTACTTCAAGTGCCCTCCTTAATGCTTATTACCCAATTATCCCATCCCAGAGAAGTCTGTCCTGTTCCTCCATGGTATACCTCTAGTTTCTCTGGCTGGTCAAAGAATTTTACCTGGAGAGCTGGAGAGCTGGAGAGCTGACTAAGGCCAGTGAGTTCAAATACCACAAAGACTTGATTTCTAAATTTTTATATCCACCTCTTTCTTAGTTTCAGACTCATTGTCTACATCATATCATCACATAGATAGATGGGCCAGGGCATCTTAAACTCAGTATGACCAGAAAGAACTCATTTTGTTTCTTTTAAAAGTTGCCTCTGAACTTTTCAACAAATAGTGCTGGAAAAATTGGGAATACGTAGATAAATAAATGAACCCATATCTCATGCCATATACAGAAATAAACCAAAATGGATCATAGACCTAATATATAAAATCTGAATCTTTAAAATTTCTAGAATAGAATGTAGGATTTAAAATTCTGAAACCTTGGACAAAGCAATCATTTCTTAGCCAAGACACAAAAACCTCTAACTCTTAAAAAAAAAGAAGTTTGATACATTGTACCTCATAAAAATTAAGTATTTTTTGAAAGCATCATTAGAATTATGAAAAGACAAGTCACAGACGGGGAGAAAATATATGCAAATAATGTACATGATAAAGGACTTATATTCAAATGAAAGAGCTCTCTCAACTCATTAATATAAAACAAGCAACCCAATAAAAAATGGACAACAATTTGATGGGGCGGCTGGGTGGCTCAGTGGGTTAAAGCCTCTTCCTTTGGCTCAGGTCATGGTCCCAGGGTCCTGGGATCAAGCCCCACACTGGGCTCTCTGCTTGGCGGGGAGCCTGCCTGCCTCTCTGCCTACTTGTGATCTCTCTCTCTGTCAAATAAATAAAATCTTTTTTTAAAAAATGGACAACAATTTGAATAGACATTTTACCAAAGATATTCTCTTATATATCCATGAAAAGTTATTCAGCATCATTAGTCATTGGAGTACTGCAAACAAAAACGGTGAGACTCCACCACACACCTGTTAGAATGGCTTAAATTGAAAATAAGTAGCAATGCCAAGTGCTAGTAAAGATGCAGTGCATTTGGAGCCCTTAGATTGCTAGTGAGAATTAAAAAGGTATAGGCATGGTAGACAATACTGCTAGTTTCTTAAGATGCTAAATAAGTACTTTCAATACAACTGAGAAATCCTTAGTCTTTACTCATGAGACATGAAAATAAATGTATACAGAAAGACTTGTACTCCGGTGTTCATAGCAGGTTTATTCATAATAGCCACAAACCAGAAACCACCCACGTGTCCTTAGCCAGTGAATGGAAAAACAACTTACTACATCCAATAGCATACTACTCATGATGTAAAAGAGCAAATGCTGATACAACAAGATGGATAAATCTCAAAAGCGTTATGTGAAGTGGGAAAAGACTACATACTATATGATTCAAATTATGTGGAATTCTGCAAAGGCAAAAAACCCTAAAGGATCAGATCAGTAGTCGCCCCATCTGGGAAAAAAGTTTCGATGACAAATACATTCTGAAGTTGACTTACATGAATAAAGCAGCAGCGAGAGTTTGAGTCCATTGCTAAAGTTTTTTGACCACAGTGCAACACTGGTCATAGATGCATATGAGCCTGAAATATCCAGGCTCCATGACATCTTGCTACAGAAAGAAAAATAAAGGGGTGCCTGGGTGGCTCAGTTGGTTAAGCGTCTGCCTTCAGCTCGGGTCATGATCCTGGGGTCCTGGGATAGAGCCCCGCATGCAGCTCCCTGCTCAGGGGAGAGCCTGCTTCTCCCTCTCCCTCTGCTTCTCCCCTCGTTTGTTTTCTCTCTCAAATAAATAAAATCTTAAAAGAAAAATAAAATAGCCAATTCTAAAAGCAGCCCTCTTTCTGCTGGATGATGCTGAATTTCAGGGTGAGGGAGAAGGAAACAGAGAACATAAAATGGGTAAAGTAAGATATGTTAAAAATGGCCCTGTCTTGTCCTGAACTCAGTCCATTCTGGATAGGAACTTCTAGTTCATACTCTTTGAACTTCTAGTTCAAACTCTTACACTGCTGGTGGGAATTCAAGTTGGTGTAGCCACTTTGGAGAACAGTGTGGAGATTCCTTAAGAAATTAAAAATAGAGCTTCCCTATGACCCTGCAATTGCACTACTAGGTATTTACCCCAAAGATATAGATGTACTGAAAAGAAGGGCCATCTGTACCCCAATGTTTATAGCAGCAATGGCCACGGTCACCAAACTGTGGAAAGAACAAAGATGCCCTTCAACGGACGAATGGATAAGGAAGATGTGGTCCAGATACACTATGGAGTATTATGCCTCCATTAGAAAGGATGAATACCCAACTTTTGTAGCAACATGGACGGGACTGGAAGAGATTATGCTGAGTGAAGTAAGTCAAGCAGAGAGAGTCAATTATCATATGGTTTCACTTATTTGTGGAGCATAACAAATAGCATGGAGGACAAGGGGAGTTAGAGAGGAGAAGGGAGTTGGGGAAATTGGAAGGGGTGGTGAACCATGAGAGACTATGGACTCTGAAAAACAGTCTGAGGGGTTTGAAGCGGTGAGGGGTGGGAGGTTGGGGGAACCAGGTGGTGGGTATTAGAGAGGGCATGTATTGCATGGAGCACTGGGTGTGGTGCAAAAACAATGAATACAGTTATGCTGAAAATAAATACATAAATTAAAAAAAACCCCAGACTTTCTGCCTGTTAACATTTTGTGCTCTTAACCAATTAAAGAAGTCAGGAGCATTTTTAGTTTTATTCTATGTTTTCCTCTAGTATATCCCTGTTGATTTGTTCATGCCCTTTTAACTGCCATTTTCTAAAATTTTTTTTCAATAAAAGGAGAGATGTGAAGAACAAAAAAACTATATACCTAAAATGGATTAGTTTAAAAAATCCTTCCCCCGAGATGATTTCTCCTTTAGTGTTTTCTAACTCAGGAACTGGTTCCACCTTCCAGTGAGGTTCCCCGCCCTGATGACTTGTGTGAGAATCTGTTTTTCTCTTCTACCTCACCAAAACAAGCAGTGGCAAAGTCAAAATGTTCCTCTTTTAAAACTTCTGAATCTCCCATCAGCTCTGGATCCCCACTATTTGTTTTTTGTCCGTACCATTATCTTTCCTTGCCTGGATTACTGTGACAACTCTGTTGGGCCTCTCTGGTCCTGGCGTTGCCCCTTCCACAGCTGCCAATGTACCTATCAGAGAGGCACACTTCCTTACGGCATTCTCCTGCTTGGAAATGAACACCCTGTGCATTTTAGCCTCACAGTACTTGCTCAGTTTGTGTGAAGCATCTGTGGTTTCCAGCATCAGTTAAGCAAAAGCCCAGTACGATACCAGGAATTCCCTTACTCCACTCTTCACCTTCCAGACCCCATTCAAGCATGCAATCACTCTTGAAGGGCTTCTCTGAAGTCTCTGTCCAGGCAACACACCCTTCTGGGCGTCTCCATGGCACCCGATGCATGCCTTGAATATAGAACTTGCCGAATTGTATATGGCAAGGCTGAGCTTATTGAATGCAGGTCTGCAAATTTTCATTCACTTATGCCAAGAACTCAGCAGAGTTCCTATTTTATGGTTGAACCACATTTTGTGGGTCAAGAAGGAACATCCACAGGATAGAATTCCTAGACAGAAAGGTACCCTCTTATAATGGGGCTGTTAGGATGATGGAGTGGGCCTTACCTAAAGTTTTTGATTCCCTGGTGTTGGTACTCCCCCTGTCACCACATCAGCTCCCAGGACCTCACTCCCTGCCTCTGCCACCCAGCAATGCTGTTCTTCCAAGCAGCTCCCAAGCCTTTCCCTACAGCCTGGCCCACACAAATTTTCTCTGACCCAACTTATTTCAGCCAGTGGTCCATCAGTTATGGACTAAAACTATTGTAGGGTTCCTCAAAGGGCCTTATTAGAGAAATAAATAGGGTGTTTTTAATAAGGAAGGTAGGAAGGTGGTGAACAATTTGATTCCACTACAAATATAGAGTAGTTTTTAATCTGCTAGTCTGATCAGCCCCAAATGTAGCATATAAAGGGGTCTGTTTTTAACATTTATTGTCTCTGAGCAGCCCCCTTTAATGCTATTAGGGATTATGTGCCCTTATGAAGGAGAGAAGTAAAGCAAAGAATGTGTGTGCATGTCTTCAGGAAATGCTAACGGAGTAGCCTGCAAGTTAACTTCCCAGCTTTCTCTTCCAGAGTCAACTCACTTCTCCCCTAATAGGCAGAAGGCTCTGACTCCTGAGGAAATGTGTGTGTAAGTAGGTGACTTTGATGCAAGGCAAGAACAGGGCTTTGTCCTGGATAAAGGTCGATTGGGAAGATAAATGCTCCCTCCGTGTCCATACTTCACACCAGTGAATAGAGTGATAGTCAACCTGTTTATTTTCTAGCAAAGGGGACATGGCCATGTGACTCATGAAGAAAGAGCCTGCATTTACCTCCCAGATATTTGACCCTGTCCTTCTGAGAGCTACCGGGCATATTTCAAGTCTAAATCCACAAGAGAGCGTTTCCAGAGCACATGGCCGAGCATTTAGATAGAGATGAGGAAACAACCTGAAGAGAGATGCATTAAGGAAATCCAATTCCATGACCTTCATCTGTGTCAAGTACAACACCCGCATCTCATGTCATTTTTTGGTAATGTGACTTGACTGTCATTTTTCTTTTAATTTTTCTTCTTACTATACTGCCTAATAGTTTCTATCAAGTTCCTACCTTAGGAGTTCCTCTAGGAAGCACACAATTAATCTTTTATAGACTTATCACCTAGGTTTGAAGGTAGTTTGTTTACAACATTGTCATTCCTCTGAACCCAGAATCGCCCTGGGATGCATTTTTTTGAGCCAGGGTCCTAGCTGAAAGGAATGATGGGTTCAGTATAGCTCAGGAAAACACTTAGAGCTATTTGGTTTCCATTCAGAGGGGGTGATTTTTAGAGATGGAGTTAATGATTGGTCAAAGTGTATTTTGTTTATAGAAATCTTGACTCTCTGTTTGTCTGCATTTGTAGGAGGGGCCATATGCCCTTGTGAAGTGGGGGATGGGCACTCTCACTTTCTGCTAGAACAAAATTGTGTTGTAGGGTCATGGCCTCCTAAGCTGTTGTTGTTAAATAGCAGAAACCTATTGTCAAAATCTCATAAGGAACCTACATATTTAACAGATAAGTTGGTAGGTATTTTAGTAGCAAAATCAAGTTGAATACTTGGTATACAGTTAATCAACGAAAGCAAGGAAGTATATTTGAGGAACAGAGAAAGTTGAAAGTGATTGATGACAGTTGCAAATGTAGCAGTTTTAGCATCTACTTGGTTTCTTTTTTTTAGTATTTAGGTTGTAATGTATCAAGAAAAGCTAGATTTACATAGTTGAGTAATTGCAAGTTCTACATTTTTAAAAACATATTTATTTGAGAGAAAGAGAGAGAGACAAGCAGAGGGAGGAGCAGAGGGACAAGCAGATTCCCTGCTGAGCAGGGAGCCCAACGTGGTACTTGATCCCAGGACCCTGAGATCATGACCTGAGCCAAAGGCAGATGCCTAACTGACTGAGCCATCCAGGGGCCCTATACATTCTACATTTTTAAAATAGCTTACCATATAATCTCAGAATACTCTTCAGTTAAAAGAAAAGGCCAGAGAAGCTTCATTCTGAGGGCTCAGTAAAAGTGAAATTACCTGAAATCTCCAATGAACACATTGGTATTATCCTTTATGTTAAAATTTGGAAGCTAGCACATTTGCATGTCAACATGCTTTACAACAGTCTGACAGATAATTGAGAGTTCTGGTACTACAGCATATGGAGTTAGCACAGTCTCCCTGTCTCTGCCACTAAAAGCAGCAAGAAATCCTGGACAGGACACACGAAACATCTATTTGAAGACTCTGAAAAGTAAATGGTAGCAGGCAGATTGGAAAAGGAGACCAGAATTTGAAGTTCTTCCACACTGATGGTGAGGGAGTCTCTTTCTCTCTCTTGCTCCCTCTCTCTGTTTTTTAAGATTTTATTTTTAAGCAGTCTCTACATCCAACATGGGGCTTGAACTCATAACCCCAAGATCAAAAGTTGCAAGCTTCACAGACTAAAGCAGCCAGGTGCCCCAAGGAAGTTTCTCTTTTTTTTGTTTTCCTGTGATGTCACCTGATTCTGACTCAAATGCAGCCCCAAACCTGGAGGTGCACACTGGGTATGGAAACAAAAACCAAAGAGAACTCTTCTCTTTCTCCTCTGAGGAGCATGGAAAGGGCTCCTTCAGGTCAGAAAAAGTGGAGGAATCTTTTGGAGTTCTACTCTTCCACGTCATGTCTCTAAGCAGCACCATGAAAATAGTGGTGACCAGAGAGGGACCTGAAATTCTAAGGGAGGGAAAGCCGAACCAGAATATCTGTGGTCCCAAGAGTACGGAGCAGATCTCCATTGATATTTTTTCTCTTCTGTGCTCTCACTACTTGGCCTTACATTCAGGTACAATTGTGGGAAGTTCCCAGCAGAGTAGGGAAACAAAAATCCCAGCTTTCTAGTTGGAGGACCAAGAGGAAAGGCCACAGAATTCAAAAAGGAATTGGGGAGATCATGGAGAGAAAGGAGGTCAGGAAAATAATCTCATAGGTTTGTATATGAATTTTGGGGTTCCCTTCTGCGTAGGCTTTGAGTACTAAGCTATAGTCTAGGTCATCATAGCCAGAGACTGGCTACTCTGTCACATACATAAGACACATCTCGATAGCACAGTACTTTGAGACTTGAACTGATATTGAAGTCATGGCCCATGGAAGCAGATTAGAACTTGCAGCCTGAATATAATCTGGGTAATTGCTTCCTAAAACAAATTGCTTCTCAGGATTTATACAAACTGGGAGTCTTAAAACAATATATTCAAAATGTGCAGGATACACTCGGTATTTGAAGAACCAGGAAAAATTCAACATTCAAGAAGAAGGATAATCAGCAGAGTCTAACCTTGAGAGGACACAGATGTTGGAATGATCAGATAGAGACTTTAAAGCACTTAGTATAATTGTACTTTAAGAAATAAGGTAAAATGTTCTTGAAATCAATAAAAAGAATGGTTCACAAAGAAATAAAAGATAAAAAGAAAAATCAAAAGGGAGATGAGTGAAATAGATAAAAGGGATTAAGAAATACAAACTTCTAGTTATAAAATAAGCACGTCACAGAGATCAGCATAGGTAATATAGTCAGTAATATTAATGTTGTGTGTGGCAGTTGGTGACTGCACTTGTGATGAGCACTGAATAATGTAGAGGATTGTTGATTCATCATGTTGTACACCTGAAAATGATATAACATTGTATATTATACTTCAGTAAAAGTTTTTAAATAAAGAAGAACCAAAAGGAAATTAAGAACCAAAAAATTAAAAAAAAACCCTGAAAAATATAATATCCAAAATTAAAAAAGAAAATCACTGGATGGGCTCAATTGGAGAATGAAGATGACAGAGAAAAAAAGCCAGTGAACTTGAGGATAGATCACTAGAGATTATCCAATCTGAGCTACATAGAGAAAAAAGATTAAAAAAAATAAATAAACAGCTTCAGGAGCCTATAGAATAAATATAAAAAATGAGATTTGGAAAACATATGTGCTGATCAAAAACATTTATGTGCTTAAGTCTAAACTACTTGTTACAAGCTGGGGAAATGCTTTTCTTTACTCAAAATGATGTTTCCCATCATTTTGGTTTCCAGGAAACTGAGTTAAAATTCCAGGCCCAACTATCACCACAAGTTGGGAACCTTCCAGACAGATTTTCATTATTTATTTCCAGTGCAAAAGGCAAAAAAATAAATAAAAGGGATACAGTTAGAAAAGAACAAGCAAAATGGTTGGCTATTGGCAGATGACACGATTTTCTTCATAAAAAAGGTATGAAGTCTAGAAATTATACTAGAACTAACAAATTAATAAGATTAATGAATACAAGGTCAATATAAAAATCAATTTGTATTTCTAAATACAAGTAGTGGACAATCAGAGAATGAAAATTTTAAAAAATCAGTAGAACTTGAAAGAGCATCAGAAACTATAGATACTTACGAATAACTTTAAGGAAAGACATGAAGGGCCTCCAAAATAAACACTACCGAAACATTGCTGAGAACAGAGAAAATTGGAAAAAAAAAAGTTATATTGCATCCATTTTGGTTTTTAAATGTTGAACCAACCTTGCATTCCTTGTATGAAACCCTCAGTCATGAAATGTCAACCTTTTATATAATTCTGGATTAGATTTCTTAAAATTTCAGTAAAAATTTTTTATTTGAATATTGATAATATGAGGATATTATTTGTGCTTTTCTTAAGAGATTCATGTTTTGATGTCAGGCTTATTCTAATCTCATGAAATGGTTTGGGAAATTTTCAATCCTCTATTTGCCAAAAAAGAAGTTGTGTGTGATTGATATTATTTATTCCTTAACCTGAGAAGGCTATCTGGACTGGATTTTTTATTGTAAGATTTACCATTACTAAATTAATTTCTTAAATCAAGGGCTATTCATATTATTTGCATCTTCATGTGTCAGTTATGCTTATTTGTATCTTTAGCATTGGCCCATTTCATCTGGTTTGTCAACTTTATTGTCAAAAATTTGTTCATAGTATTCCATGTTGTTTTTATTTGATGTGGTATCTCTAGTGATATCTCTTTAATTCCTTTTTTATTCTTTTATTTTTGCTCAGTCTCATTAAAGGAATTATACAATTTTAAAGAACTAATATTTGTTTACATTTGTTATATTGTTTATTTTCTATTTCATTGACTTCTGCTTTACTCTTTTTTTCCCCATCATTTTGCTTATGTTGGTCTAAAATTGCTCTTCTCTGTTTAGCTTCTTAAGGAAGAAGTTTAGATTATTGGTTTTACACTTCTCCCTCCTTTGAACAATAAATTTACCTCTAAGCACTGCTTTGTTTATATCCCACAAATTTTCAACAGATGTGTTTTTATTACCACTCAGTTATATGTATTTTGAAATTTCCTTCATGATCTCTTCTTTGACCTATTAGTTAGTTAGGAGTGTTTGGCTTAATTTCCAAATAGTCAAGGATTTTCCATACATTTTATTACTGTTTTCTTGTTCAAGGCCATTGTGTTCGGAGACCACATTCTATGATTTCAGTTTTCCTAAATTTACTGAGCCATGTTTTATAGCTTAGTATATAGTCTCTTTTGGTGAATTCTTAACACATTGACTTGTAAAGAGGGTGTGTTGGGCTGCTGGGTGGGTGTAGGGTTCTCTATTATTAGGTTAAATTACTTGATGATAATTGTTCAGATTTCTATTCTTATTGATTTTTGTCTACTGCCATTGATTACTGAGAGGGGTATGTCAAAACTATGAATTTGAACGGGTATATGTTCTCTGTATGTTCTGTCAGTTTTTGCTTCCTTTATCTTGAAATTCTGTTATTAGGCACATGCATTTAGGAGTGTTAAGTCTTCTCCCTAAATTGACTGTTTATCATTATAAAGTGTCCTTTTACCTCTCTGGTCCTTGGTTTGAGGACCATTTTATTATCTACAAAGGCACATATGATTAGTTTTTGCATGTGTAATATTTTCCATATTGACCTTTGAATTTTTATGTGTGTTTATTATTTAAAGCATACCTCTTATAAACATGTACTTTGATCTTTATTTTTTATGTAGCCTGATATTCTCTAACATTGAATTAGTCTTAATCCACTTGCAGTTAATGAATTAACATGATTGACTTTAAGTCTACTATTTTGCTATTTGTTTTCTATTAATTGACTGTATTTCAGTATTCCATTTTACTTCCTTTATTGGCTTTTTATTTATATCACTTTCCTAATTTTTCTTCTTGTTCAATCTAGGGATTACAATATACATTCTTAAGCTATTACAATGTACCATGAATTAAAACTGAATCACTTCAGGGTGCCTGGGTGGCTCAGTGGGTTAAGGGTCTGCCTTCAGCTCAGGCCCTGATCTCGGGGTTCTGGGATCGAATCCCACATTGGGCTCTCTGCACAGCGGGGAGCCTGCTTCCTCCTCTCTCTCTGCCTGCTTCTCTGCCTACTTGTGACTTTTCTTTCTCTGTTGAATAAATAAATAAAATCTTTAAAAAAAATCTCTATCACTTCACATATAATATAATTAATTTAGAATAGGATTCTGCCATTTACCCTATCCCATTCTTTGTGCTATTATTGCCACATGTTATTCTGTAGTAGAATAATAGATTTTTATTGCCTTTTCAAATGACATTTATATTTTAAAAAATTAGTCTCATATTTTATCCACATATTTGTTACCCATATTTCTGTTGCTTTTAATTTCTTCATGTAGATCCATACTTTCATCTGGTATAGTTTTCTTTTAATCTAAAGAATTTCCCTTTAACGTATATTATATCATAGGTCTGCTGGTGATGAATTGTCTCACTCTTATTTCCACTTTTATTTTTGAAGGATACTTTTACTGAATATAGGATTCTAGGTTGTTTTATTTTAGCACTTTAAAATTACCATTATTGTCTTCTGGTTTGCACTATTTCTATTGGGAAGGGAGTACTAATTTTAATCATTCCCTGTAGATAATATGTGCTTTTCTTTGGCTGCTTTTTTTTTTTTTTTAAGATTTTATTTATTTATTTGACAGAGAGAAATTACAAGTACACTGAGAGGCAGGCAGAGAGAGAGAGAAGGAAGCAGGCTCCCTGCTGAGCAGAGAGCCCGATGCGGGATTCGATCCCAGGACCCCGAGATCATGACCTGAGCCGAAGGCAGCAGCTTAACCCACTGAGCCACCCAGGCGCCCCTCTTTGGCTGCTTTTAGGGTTGTCTTTTCATCTCTGGTTTTTACCTGTTTGTCTCAGATATATGTGGTTGTGGTTTTCTTTGCCTTCTTCTTACTTGGGTTTGTTGATCATCTTGTATAGGTTGATACTTTTCATCAAATTTAGATAAATTTTAACCATTATTTCTCCAACTCTCTTTGGCCCTAACTTTTCTCTTTACTTTGAGACTCAAATTATATGTATATTTGCTTGACGTTTTCACACAAGTCCCTGAGATTCTGTTCATTTTTTTCCGGCTGGTTTTTCTGTTTCAGTTTTGATGGTATTTAAGATGACTTTCTTTTGCAGTGTCAGATTTATTTGTAAGCTCATCCAGTGAATTTTTTTCTTTCAATTATCAGACTTTTTTAGCTCTATAATTTCCAGTTGTTTTTTAAAATCATTTCCATTTATTTACTGAGCTTCCCAATAATGTTCACTCGTTATGTCCATCTTTTTAAAAAGTAATTAAATATAATAGCTATTTTGAATTCTTTGCTAATTTTAAATTCTCTGTCATTTCTGGGTCTGTTTCTATTGATTTTCACCCATAGTTATGGGTTAAGTTTTCTGACTTTATACATCTAATATTTTTTAGTTATGTGCTGGATACTTTTGAGAGATTGCATTTCACGGTCTTTCTTTAAAGAGTTTTGTTTCTACAGGTAGTAAAACAAATGGTCACATTGGTTTGATACCTTTGAGCTTTATCAATAAGGTTTATTAAAGCAAGTTTAGACGAGTCCTTACTACAACTGGCTAGAGTCCCAGTTGAATGACTGGGATATTAGGCAAGGTCTCTAAACTCTGACTATTCAAAATTCCTGTGTTTTGCAGCACTGTGTGACTTTTGGAATCTCCATGTAGCTCATGTTGCCTGAGCCTATACAGCTTAGTACATGTTCTGAGCATATGCAACTTAATATTCTGCCAAAGGGTTAAGGGGGTCCCTGTAGGTTTCTGGAATACCTCTGTGCAGCTTTCTCTTCTGTGTTACTCTTCACTACAAATCAGCCTACTTTATCAGTGCCAAATTTCAGTCTATACCTGTTCATCTCATCAAAAATTCAGAGATCTTGCAAACTACCTCCCTACTTTGTTGTACAGAAACTAATTGGGCAAAAATGAGGGTGGTAGTGATGATCACCACATAGATTTTTTGGTCCTTTCACATGACAGTCCTGTGCTATTTTCCAGTGACTCAAAATAACTTATTCATGTATTTTGTCTAGTTTGAGAGTTGTTTACAGCAGCAGGGATAGTCTGGTACCAAGTATGCCCTCATGATTAGAAGCAGAAGTCTCACTTACTTGTTTTTTACCAAATTCAACCTATTATTTAAAGTAGCTAGAGGTTAACTAAATCCAACTGCTGTTCCTTCTCACTCTCCTTAAAACAAGTCAAAAACATATGTGTCCAACTAAAATTTCAAGGGCTAAGATTATGAAATATATGTAATTAATACTATTACACTAATAAATTCTACTCTGAAAAAATAAACAGGCATTTAAGCTTGAATTTTGAGTTTGGCATAATAATTTTTAAAACTCTTCAAGGAAAAATTTTAAAAAGGCAAACCAGCAGCTCTCTATAGATTAGATATTGGGAGCTATGGTTTTTTTTTTCCCCCATTTGGAAACATTGATTTCTTCTCTGCCTGGGTTTTTATGTGATGCACTGATTGACGTGGCTGCCTTAAGATGGCAAGTCCATTGCATTTTATTTTTTATCATCTCCAAACATCTTGATTCAGGCCTCAGAGTCATTGATTGATTACAGTGCTATCCTGAACATTGTGATGGGTTGTTTTGTTTTAAAATTTAACCTCTGTGGGTATAGTGAAGAAGTGTCTATTATTTTGGAGGCCTACTTTTAAGTGGCTACCTCTGTGACTTTTCATTCAGACTTCCATAATTTATGATTTGTGGTTCTTTAGGCAAGTACCAGCAGATGTTCATCTCTCTTAGATAGCTCTTTGTTCTTAATAGAGACAAGAAGTTTTCAAGAAGCAGAGAACTCCCCTACTCATTTTCTCCAGGTCGCATGACATGCAGGGACATGCAGGCTAACATGTCACAGAACATGGCTCTGAAGAATTAACCACATTCTTTGGCTTCCCATTAGTGCACCACGTGAATGGAACAAAAGCTGAGCTGAGCATGGCCTGAGCACAAAGATTTTAGAAAGAAAACTTGTAGGAATCCCTCCTTCTACTCTGAAGTTCTGTTTTGTCTCTACCAAATGTTTGTCACCTTTGTCCAGGTGTGAGGACTACTTCTCAGCTTCTTGCTAGTCACTCATCTAGGACTATATATCTCTTAGGTCTAACACACAGAGTATCTCATATGATTTCAGCTTTTTTACTCTGGTAGAAGGAGCTGGGATAGGTAGACAGAATATGTAGACAGTAAATAGGAATCTGGTTATATTTTACTATCACTGACTTGGCCATACTTGGTCAGGTTTTCTGTTTTTTCTGTAATTCTTGGTAATACTGAAGCTATATTTCTTTAAAGAGTAATTCCCAGTTCAGACTTTCTCATTAGTTAATCTACTTGAATTAATGATATTTTGATGTATTTTAATTTTGGAACCCAGAATGGGCACTTTTTTTTTTCTTTTTCAGCTTTCAGTACAATATAGATTATTCAGTAGTTGCACAAGGAAATTATAATATTCATTTAATGTTAAAAATGCTCTTTGATATTGTTTAGGATCTATTGATGTAATGCTTCTTTTATTTGCTCTTAGAATTTGATGTTTTCTAATTCCATATATGAGGAATTTACAAATACGAGAAGCTCAGGCATTCATCTATGTTGTGATGCTCTTAACTCACTGTCCCGGCATATACACTTGGGAGCAGCTTTGTATGGAAAACAATGGAATGAGAGGACTAAAGAATTCCTCTGATTTTTCACACATAGGAATATATGATCTGTCAGACCCGTTTGCCCTTAGGAGGTCTCATAATGACCTGGTAGTACAAGAGAAGTTGAAATTTCCCTGAGTCTTCCTGTATTCATACATTTTTCTTCCCTTTCTGCTGTGAAGGTTTGTTAGGATTCTTGCCTCAGACAAAAGGTTATATAGTCTTTTAAAAGATTCCCAATTTTTTGGAATTGGTAGCAATCTTTAACTTCCTACCTGCAAAGAAAAAGGAGAGACTTTAATAATAAAATAATAATAACTAAATTTAGTACAACAAGTCTGAATTCACAAAGGCCTTTCTAATGAAAACCTTAAAACAACCCTGGGAGGCAAGCAACATTATTATTATCACCATTCTACAGAGGAAAAATGGAGGTTTGTAACCATAATATACTAGGATATTATAGAATGTAAAATGAGAATAGCCTTACAAATGAGTAGAGAGATTTTGAGATTCTGAACATTAAATTTTTCTTTTGTTTGATCTCTGGGACGGAAGGAATCTGTGAGGTTCAGCTCAGTAGTCTTATTTTGCCTAGACCCAGGGAGCTAGGGAACTGCCAACCTTGAAGGACTCTCCAGTATCACAGCTGGAACAGGGCGCCCTGGATAGAAAAGTAACCTCCAGGACAGAGTGGACTCTCCACATTCCCAGCTAGCATTTTATAGCACTTCTGTCCAGCCTGGACATAGGAAGAAGGCTTGGCTCATTGAGGGCACTGTAGGGGCAGGTATATCCTGCCCTAAATTCACTTTAGCTCCAAGGCATTGGGTATTTCAAGACCCTCATTAAAATGCAACTCTGTGGCGTGAGAGGGGGAAGACACTGAGGC
This sequence comes from Mustela putorius furo, assembly GCF_011764305.1. Classification (NCBI taxonomy): domain Eukaryota; kingdom Metazoa; phylum Chordata; class Mammalia; order Carnivora; family Mustelidae; genus Mustela; species Mustela putorius. The sequence continues at coordinate 5,729,713 of NW_025422045.1, read as the reverse complement.
AGTAGACTCTGTGATCACACCAGCATGAACTAGGTCCTCTAACTGGTTTGCTCTTACCTTGCAGTATGACTTCTAAGAGGACAGTTGCCTGGGCTGTTGCATTTTTACTGGGCAAGAAAAGAAATGAAAGGCTATAGTGCACAGGATGAGGAAAGTGAATTTTTTTTTTTTAAGATTTATTTATTCATTTATTTGACAGACAGAGGTCACAAGTAGCCAGAGAGGCAGGCAGAGAGAGAAGGGGAAGCAGGCTCCCCGCTGAGCAGAGAGCCCAATGCAGGGCTCGATCCCAGGACCCTGAGACCATGACCTGAGCCGAAGGCAGAGGCTTTAACCCACTGAGCCACTCAGGCGCCCCAGGAAAGTGAATTTACTTGGGGCACCATGATGGACACTCCGGGAGAGTTCAGCAGGCATTGGGCCACTGGCTTTGGCTGATGGGGAGAACACTAGGCTTTACTCAGTTCTGCACAGGGCTAATTCTGTTTGAATTTTTCAGTGGGACTCCAGGGGCGGATTGATCATTCATTCATTCATTCATTCATTTGTCAAGCATTCTGGATTTACTTTTTCCTCAGGAATTTTGTCAAAACTAGTATAGTCAGAGAAGATTAATTAATTAAGCCAATGTCACATTATTTTGTTCTAAATGTAGGCATAATGCTAGGGACTGAGAGAATACAAAGATGAAAGTGACATAGTCCTCTATCGATCACGAAGAGCCTGCAGTCTAGTACACAAATAAATACAAAAGAATAAAAGGGAATCAGATGTAGATACTCAAGAAAATATACAGAACGCATTATAAAATTCAGAGATGGAGAATTTTTGTGCAGCTGTGGGTGAGGGTGGAGTAGAAGAAGGGTCCATAGAGGAGGTGGCATTTGAATTGGTCCTTGAGTGATAAGAATGTCACTCACAAACTCATATATCTGCAGGTCACATGTCTCCCTTGAGTCCATACCCTATGTCCAACTGCCTGGTCAATATCCTCATGCAGATATCAAATAGGCATTCATATGTGACATGTTGATATTTAGACTTTTGATTTTACCACCCCAAACTGGTGTGCCCCTCAGTCTTACTCATCTCAGTTACAGGAACTCCATTCTTCCAACTGGTCAGGGCTTTTCTCTTCTCCTTAATCAACCCCTTTCGTTTCTTGCCAAAGCCACAGTTTGTGCATTCAGTAGATTATTGCTGTGTGAGACTTGGACTTTTCAATGTGTTAATGAGAATGAGAAATAGCTAATAAGGACTCAATAATATTTAAAGAACATGTTTTACACTGTTCAGACAATCCATCCAGAGTCTCTCTTTTCTGAACCTAGGACTTTAAACATACCTGTATTTTACAGGGGTTGATACCTTCATAAGGTATGTGTCACCCTTTGCAGTTTTACCTAGTGTGATCTCACTGTGCATTTTCATTCGATTTCATGGCAAGAATATTGACACAGATTTTTTTATTTCTCTTACCCCATAGACAAGGAAGATGGAGAATGAGTAGTGCATCTGTGATGTTACAGCTAGTCCAAAGAAGAGCCTGGGCTTATAACCTGGATCTAAAGACTCCTGGGCAGCTTGGTGCTTGTAAGGCAATCAGTGCTTCAGTCTGAGTGGGGGAGCAGTGGTGCATTACTCTGAAGAGGAAGTTTGGGACTTGCTTGTAGAGAGCCTTGAATGCCACTCAATAGTTAGAACTCAGTCTTCTAAAACTGGGATTCCCTGAATAAGACCCACTCCTTCCAGGCATATTCTAGGCAGTCCAACTGGGCACAGCAAAATATTAAAACTTCTATTCAGATTTGTAAACCACCTCTTTCTAACTGCTATTTTTATGAATGTTTTGTAATATGGTAATGCATTTCCAGAGTAACACATGAATAGACACACACACATGTATTTCTATCTCAAAATTGTTTTTACTGATGGAGTGAAGTGGCATGTTTTGAATGAGACAGTATCATAATGACAGTAGCTCTTAGGGAAGAGTAACTGGGTGCCATGGCTGGGGACACAAAGAGGGCCCCATGCCCCAGGATTCCTGAGCACACCAATCAGTCTGGTCTGCATGGGAAACATAAGTGAGATGAAGCAAGTGAAAGCAGCCTAAAAATAGAAAATAAACAAGAAAGCATAGCAAAAGATGCAAACAGAATTTGTCTTTAAAACTGCTTAACAGCTGATGCTAGATTCTTGGAAATCGAGGACTCTGTTAGAGGCTAAGAGGAGAAGCTTAAAAAATAAGATGAGGAACTTGGAAGCGAGGCTGAGGAAACCCTTTTCAGATCTGACTGAGCAGATTTTGAATTGTTTATTTACTTGGCATTCCTACTGTCTGTTTTAGAATCATTAGAGCCTTATGTGGAAAAATAAAAACACTTTAGAAAGTGGAGCTGTGCTTTGAAACACCCAAATGAGTTTTTAAGGCATCTTTACCTTTTTATACAGGATAGCATTTATCATTCTGTGGTCCAGTGCTGATAAAACATTAGCAGAGAGGCACATGGTGTAGGAAATAGCTGTGTGAAGAAATTGACTACCCAAGCATTAATAAGTAGGAGGTTCCATTTGTTCTCAACCCCCTTGAGCTTCAATGTTTTTTTATGCCCAGAAGCGAAGGCGACATTTTTCTGTTTTTCAGAACTGAGCTGAACCTGTGTTTCAGGAGCTCTGGCTTGAAAAGCTTTTATTCTACAAGGAACAAAGTGGCAAACTTTCTAATTTAGTTAAAATTCCTGTAACTTAAGAATCAGCTAAAAAGGATCTTGGTGCAGAACAGTCTGTTTGCCAGAGTGAGGACTCCACTGGCGTGACAACTATTTTTAGGGAGAGTGCTGGCAGGCAGCATTCTAATGAAAGGCACAACACAAGCACCCTAAATGCTTTCCCTCTTTGTCCAACCTAGACTGGAGAGAAGGATGCTTTTACAATCACATTTTCTTTAGTTCAAAGATTTTGTGTGTCTGTGCATATTGTGTATGGTTCAAACGCTGCGAAGTTCCATGGAGGGGAAAAATGCCATTTGCACATCCATGGCTTAAGGTGGCTCTTGGTTGGTTAGAAAAGATCAGTTCTTGGCTCAAGGGTCGTATGCACAGACATCAAGTCTTAACTGGGAGTGTAAGTGAAGAAAGTACTGAGTAAACCTGAGGCCCTGTAAATAAGTGAAATTCAAACTTGTCCTGGAAGAAATAATGCGCTTGTTGTTAGGAATGCTTTTGTCAAAGGCAAGAGATTTTTTTTTTTTTTTGTTGTTAGAACAAAGGATTCTACATAAACAAGAGAAATAAACAAGACATTCCTTACTGGCTGCTCAGGCTTTGGGTTTCCTGTGGTTGGGCTTCCTGCGAGGAGGAGAATTCTGGCTAGAAGAGGAGAGGGCAGCAGGAGCCCTGAGCTCGGTGAAGGTCAGGAGACCTGGGTCTGCTTTGTCTCTGTCAAGAACTCACTCTTGGGTGTGACTTTGAGTAAAAGCTTCTGCTCTCAGACCTCAGTTTATTACCCCATGAGGGTGCTTTGCGAGGCTTTCCGGGGCTCTAAGAGTGACTCTACCTATAGTTTTCCACGTTTCTCCTGTTTCATGCAACAGTGTGAGAGTAACTTCTTTCACCCAGAGACAGAGCCCTGCATGGTTCTGGCCCTGTGCCTTCCCAGTGGGGCAGGCAGAGCAGCAACAAGCACCATCTTCCACTGAGTCACAGTTACCTTTGATTGTAGGCTGTACCCTTGTGTTACATACCACTGAGAAAAAGAACACACAATTCCACCTGTTAAACTTTGTCTGTCAATTGTGGGATGCATCCTGATTTTTAAAAAATTAAAAAAAAATGTAATGATGTGCTTCTGAGGATGATACAGTGTAGCCATTGAATGTAGAGTAGTAACTGGTAGAACAGGTGCTTAGGAAAGCACCAGAAGGAGGGGCAGTCTGGGAAAGGTGTGGTGGAAGGTCTTTCAGAAGGCTTCTGGGTCAGCAGGAAGTCAGTGTGGCATTGGAACGCATACTTCTTTCCCAGCCGTGCCACTTACTGGCTGCAGGACCCAAGGCAAGTTTCTTCATTTCTTGGTAACTCAGTTTTCTCATCTGTAAAATGGGGTATAAGAATAGAAATTGCCTCATAGGATTATTGTAAGGAATAAATTAATGAGTATATGTAAAATACATGGGACCAAGCCAGGTACTTAGTAAACATTCTTCCCTGAATGTTACTATTGATGTGATTAATACCTCCTACCCTGCCCCAGAATGTGAGCTTTAGGAAACAGGGAACAGGCTCGTTTTGCCCCCAGTTGTAGTACCGATCTGTGCCAGCAATGTAGTAAGTGCCTATCTGTGCCTGCCATATAGTAAGTGCCAAGGAAGTGAATGTATTTGCTCTTCCCTTTTGGCCATTTTCCCCTTTATCCATGATAGTACATCCCATTCAGTGGCCTCCCAAAGCTCTTCCATGAAATGAGCATGATGAAAACCGACTGAAATTAGTTTTGATATAGTTAGCAAATGTCTCATAGAACTATACTCTTAGGTCCTTGCAAATGATGGGTGTCTTTGTCTTATCAGTCTGTAGACTCTGGCCTACTAATAAGGACAAAAGTAGATGCTAGAAATAAAAAGACCCGCTGTTCCCACAGCTCAACTTTTTCAAGGCTCTGCTTATCGGAAGGCAGATGATGTCCTTGAGCGACTCCACAACCCAGATAAGGCTGGCTAAGACAAAGGGACTGTCCCTGCTTTGACAAATGGGACTGACCTTCTAGTCCTGGTAAAACATTCTAGTTTCAACAAAGTCTGTATCAGATGGGAGATGATATATGGCTGGAAGTATGTAAATCCACAGGCAGGTGTTAACTGGCTGCCTTGTTATGCAATTAACCCACAATTTACAAGCACATCCAAGAAAGAAGGGAAGTTGTATTTGCCTTCTCTTCTGGTTTTTTAGTTAAGTGGCTGTATTAAGAAACACTTCTGAAAAAGAAAGATTCATTAGTCATAGATTCTAAGAGTCTCTATCTGAATTAAGATTCTGTAATTCAGCTTCAAATAACACTTATCTAAACACAAGATGAGTCAATTAGCAGAATTGGAAGGATATCAAGCTTTCTTTGTATGTTTTCACTGGCGCTACCCCCAGCAGTCAAGGAAGGTAACTGCAGAAATGTATTTATCAGGCCGGAAGTGAAGTGGCAACTGAGAAATGAGAATTTCATAGTTAATTTGAGTCACAGGAGGAAAAGACATTGTGTATTACTTGGTTCTCTGTCCTCAGTTTCAGATAGAAACTTGCTTTCCCATCCATTATCTTTTTTTTTTTTTAAAGATTTTATTTATTTATTTGACAGACAGAGATCAGAAGCAGGTAGAGAAGCAGGCCGAGAGAGAGAGAGAGAGAGAGAGAGAGAGAGAGGAAGAAGCGGGCTCTCTGCTCTCTGTGGGACTCCATCCAGGACCCTGAGATCATGACCTGAGCCGAAGGCAGAGGCTTAACCCTCTGAGCCACCCAGGTGCCCCCCATCCATTATCTTTTTGACAGATCCAACATGTCAGCTTGGTTCTCTTTCTCTGAAACTAATCCAATCCCTGTATTTTTCCAAATTGCAATTCCATGTCACTATATGGCAGACACTTGAAATTTTGAATTACTAATTGAAATTTTGATTCAGTTTGTTGAAATGAGGGCCTGGGAGGACACGATAAGTACCTTCGAATAGTTGAAGGTCTGTCATGGAAAAGATGAAAATTGTTCTGTAAGGGTGTAGAACAAGGAAAGGTACCACAGAGGGAGTTTTTAATTCATTGTAAAGATGGGTTGTTTATCAAATAAGGATGAACAAAAATGAAATGGGAAATCCCAGGAGATGTGGCTTTCCCAGTCTAGGGTAATCCCTGGTTTTGCCAGTCATTAGTGCTGTTGCCAGTACCTGACTTTCCTCTCCTTCCAGTAATTTGGAAAACTGACATTCCTGGTCCCGTTGTGGTTGAGGGGGCCCTCTTGTCCAAAACTGACCTCTTTATTTATGAGCCAAAATACAATGTGAAGACAGAGTTTGAGATAAAAAGAAACAATAGCTCTATTGCTTTGGTGGGCAGAGGAGGTTGCAGCAGGCTAAGACCTTCAAAGCGGCAAGCTCTTCCAGAGGAAGGGGCTGGGGTGGTTTATAGGAGGATCTGGCTGGTCTCCATAGGAATCATGTACCTGCTGTCAGCCTCATTGGTCATATCTCCAGGGTGGTACTGAGTTGGTGAAACAAAAGGCTAACAAAGGAGGAAGGGAGGTTTGCATAAAGGAAGAAAAAGTTTACTTAGTTTCAAAATCAAGCTTCCCCCGAAGCATTGGTGCAGCCATTTTGATTTTGTTCAACTTTATGCTTTTAAGTGATTTCAGTGTGACTGGTTCCTACTGTTTGGTCTAGCCCATATTATTAAATTGTCCAATATGAAATCCTAACAGTTCTCTTCCCCTGGCAATGTAATCTGGAAAGGATAAGCCTAGACCCAGTGTCCATCCACCTGATTCCCAGGGGGGTAACCATGAGCAGAGACTCCTTGTCATCCTGCACTGAACATACAGCAAAAAGGAGAAATACATGTTATTTTAAGCTACCATAGCGTAACCTAACTCATCCTGAATGCGGATTTGTTCAGTTATCCCTGGGCAGCAGTAGGCTCAGGAAGGCAGATCCCTCCCCCAGCCTCAGGGTTGGATTGTCCTTGGTCACAGTCATTCGAGGCAATCCCATTTCCCTTTTCCAGAGGCGGGTAAAAAAAAATCCCCAATGGCTGGCTGCATGACCACAATCTGACTGATGAGAACTAAGGGGGTCTTAGATTGGAGAGCCTTTGAAAGAGATTTTCCTTCCTGATAAAGAGAGGGAAAAGGGCAAGGAGAGGAATTATTTTCTTCCCACTTTTGATGGTTTCCTGTTAGAGCAAGACCTTGGTAGGGGGAAGGGAAGACATAGTCTGCTTCACACAGAGCGGGGGTGAGGGGTGCACCTGTGGAATGCATTATTCTAAGGGGCCACTCATGTTGTGCTTCGCAAAGTGGAATTCCCACTTCCTTCATCCTCATGTAGCCGAATGATACTCCTGCTTGTGTGTCTCACAACCTCTTCCATCTTACATTCAAAACCTGGTCCTCCCGTGGGATCCTGGTCTCAGCTAAAGAACCATAGTCCTCCCTGTTGTCCAAATCAGAAACCTGGGAATGACGCCGCTTCTGCCTCTTACTCATCAAGTCTTTTACATCTCCCAAGTCCATCTATTCCTGTCTGTTCCCATTGCTTCTGCAGAAGCTCAGGCCATCGGCACCACTGCAGAGGGCTCTTTACCTGGCTAGTTTGCCTAAAACCTCGCCCCCTCCAGCTTGGGTTCAAATCACAGCCAGAGGTATCTTTCTAAAACAAAGTGATCACATAAGTCCCTTGCTTAAAACAACTTAAGTGACTTTCTAATGTCCCTTGGACATTAGATGTCCCCACATCCTTGGCCGAGTTTATAAGACCTTTCATGGTCTGGCTCTGGCTCTATCTGTAGTCTCAATTTAGGCCAATCCCACTGGTTCCATTCTTAACTACATTCTCTACAGGTCACAGAATGCTGCATGCTCTCTTCCTTCCTGCCCCTTGCACATGTTGGCCTGTTTTCTTAGAACTATCCCTTCTGCTTCTCTTCCCCCTCCCCTGCCCAGCTAACTTCACATCTTCTTGAAGGACTTCCATTCTTCCTTCTCATAGAAGTTATGTTCTTCTCCTGAAAGCCTCACTCACTTCCTTAGTGCCAGCTGAGCTGCCCTTCACTGAGCAAACAGCACATTTCTTTGCTTTCACCTCCTTAATCTTTTTTTTTTTTTTTAAAGATTTTATTTATTTATTTGACAGAGAGAGATCACAAGTAGGTAGAGAGGCAGGCAGAGAGAGAGAGGGAAGCAGGCTCCCTGCTGAGCAGAGAGCCCGATATGGGACTCGATCCCAGGACCCTGAGATCATGACCCGAGCCGAAGGCAGCGGCTTAACCCACTGAGCCGCCCAGGTGCCCCACCTCCTTAATCTTTTTTTAACACGGGGTTATAATTTCTATTCATCCTTTGTCTCTCCCACTAGATTGTAGCCCCTTGAGGGTGATCACTTCCCTTTCCATCTTTGGAAAAGAGGCTGGCATGTATTCGGTTCTCCACGAGGGGTTGTGCCTGCTATCATTATATGCGTCTTTGCTAGACAGAAGAAAGAGTCCATGCATGTGGGTTCTGAGAATACTCATCTGTGATGAGCCAGGGGATCGATGGTATGAGACAGGGATGCTGGCGAGAGAGACAGCCTGGTTAGACAGGCTCTGGGTCTGGAGTGTAAACCAGGCGAATAGCACACAAATGATGAAACTAAAGGTCACAACAAAAGCAGGTATAGAAGCTCAAAAAGCATGATCAGGGCCTAGGAAACTATCCAGCTAGGCCAATGCTGGGCAGAAGCCCTGGGGGGGAGAATATTCAGGTTGAGGTACCAAAGACTTGAAGCAAGGGCTACTAGGGCTGTCGGGAGCACAGAGCCAGGGGGCAGCTTGTTTTGTTTAATACAGAGAGAACTTAGCTGACATGAGGAAGGTGTAAGGTTGAACAACAAAAGCAACTTGAGTTAAACTGGAGAATGCTGGCTCCACAACCATGCCTATAGCTGTGAATAACCTGCCTCTATAGACTACGGATCCCAAGACCCTTCACGCTGCAGTAGATTAGACTTTGGGTTATCACCAGGCAGACATTGGGAGGCAGAGCTTCGTTCAGGGTAAAGGAGGAAGAGAGCTGTGGTCCCAGCTTTGCGCCCCTTCCAGGAAGGCCACTTTCCAAAAGGAGCGGTACTAAGAATCATTGGTGCACACAGGGTCCTTTGGTGAGGATGTCCTGGTTTCTGCTACAGATTCACAAAAATGGTTCATATTTGGTGACGGATCTGTGAAGGTCCACAGATCTGAGTGAAGAGCTAACAAATTTGGAGAAACAAAATTGGACTTTATTGGAGGAGAAATTTATTAAGTAGTGATGTGGACTATAAAGCCAGAAAGGACACTTTGCCCAAGTCAAGGTATGCCTAAAATCATACCTTGGAATTTCATGTGAATGTCTACCTTTCACCAGGGCTTAGAATTCCTATGAGAGTAAGTTTACCTGTCTTTCCTAAGACTTAAGGTGGCCTCAGGGTTAAAACCCATGTCTTCCTGCTGGATTCAAGCAACTGGTACCCAAATGATAAATCTTCTAAGAAAATAAGGACAATAGAGAAACCTGTCTCTTGGCTCTCCAGTGCCTTAATGGGGCTATGGTGACCTTCACAGTTGAGTTTTCCATCTCCTCTATGTCCAGACCTTTGCCCTCCCCCACTTCCATAGGCCAGTCCTACCAGTACTGTACGATTCCATTACTTTATCATTATTTTCATTTTATGGAATGAAACTTCCTTTGAGTGATCCTACCCCACTCCCTGTTCCTTTGTTCCTGCTCTTTGGACATTCAAACCTAGCCTTGTTATTTTTTTTCAGTAATGATCAGTCATCCTTCATGGGGGCATGAAGATGAAGCAAAACACCACTGTGGGTTTGTGTAGACGGGGTACATCCTCCATAAATGCGTTTTCCATGTATAGTCAAGCAAGTCAGACTTGTGAATTCCATTGAATTTAGAATTAAACTTAATATTCTTTGAGTCTTTCTGTTCCCGGGAGAATTTCTTTACAAATATGTATCTAATCATGGTTTTTCCCTTGTTTCTGATTTTTAAAAGAGACCTAGTATTTTGGCATGTAACCCATGCAGCTCTTATTGTTTTCTTTTGTCCTTAAGAATAGCATGAAATCTATCTTACTGCATGAAGACTTCATAACAAGTGAAGGAATTTTATAACAAGCAAGGAAATGTTTATTGACCGGTCTTTAATGGTGACATGATATGGGCTGAGAGGAGCCTGCCAGTGAAAACACAGAACAGTCAACTTCCCTCCACCAGGCTTCACTGTGTGCCTCCTAGGCCCAACACTCCATTCCTAGAAGAGGGTATATTCTCTGGAGAAATGCGCAATATTCAAAATACGGTCAAAGGGACGAACTCTGCAAAACAGAATTTGTCATCTAAACCATCACTCACATCCAAGGAGATCGAAGTGGGAATATCAGAGCAGTGGCCAGGGAATAACCTCAGGTCGAAGGTAGAAGGCATCTCTGAGCCACTGCAGAGGCCTGTAGTGGGCTTTTAATACCAACAATGAAGGGACATGGCCCCAGTAATAATAACAAACAGAGCATAAACACTGTATGCTGTTCTGTTCTAAGAAACCTACATATTTTATCTCCTATAATCCCCACAATAACCCCAGGAAGTAAGCAATATTATTGCACCCATTTTACAGATGAAAGGAACTGAAGCACAGAGAAGTTGAGTGGCCTCTCTGGCTAGAAAGTAGCTGAGCTGGGATTTGGACCCAGGCAGTCTGGCAGCAAAGCTTGCTCTGTACTTGTGCTTCCCTGCACAGAGGATGAGAGCGGAACCTTCAAGTTTTGACTGGGTAGTCATGTTCTGTTCCCATCTGAAGCAGCTCTTTGTTTTCATGAATAAACACATATAGTGACACTCTTTGAAAGCTGGATGCCAGTTTGCATTGTTTGAACTCTCACTAGTCTGGAGTTTGGGGGGAAGTCCCTAGAAGATGCTTGGTAGACATGGCAAGTTGGCCTTAGAATGAGCCAACCATAGGGAATTAATTTTCTGAAGTCAGTATGAAAATTGGGACCTAGGCAAGTGGTTGACTCTTAAGCTCTTCCCCTTAGAACTTCCTTTCCCACCTGGGCCTGTCCCACTGGTGACTTCTAGGGCTGTGTGTTTGGTGAAGCATATATATGAAAAGACCAGTGTTTCCTTGCATTTTATTCAGAGGGAAGTGAGAGGGAAAGGTTGGAAATTGAAAAAAAACAGAGTCCTCTTGTTGAGGCACATAAGCCGAAGGAGAGGGCAGAGTTTTTCTGCTCATACCCCCACCACACTTGCTCCCACAATCTTCCCAAGCCCCCTCTAAGCCGTGGCATTATTGGTGGTGCTCTCTCCCTGCATTTCAGCCTGCAATGATCCCACACGTTTCCAGGGCCCAGCTCAGGGCGGTGCTCCTCTGTGATTCCCTCCTAGTCCCCTAGTCATCCCCTAGTCTTCCTCACCTCACCCTTCCTAGAGCCCCATGGCATGTTCAGAAACACAGATCTGAGGAGTGCTTTGCTCCCAATTGTTGCACAAGTCTTCTGCTCTGCACCAGTATGGAAAGTGTTAGAAGATGGAGACTGTGATTTTAACATGCTCTCCCAACTCCTCCTCTGTAGTGGCCCACTGTTCATTGTCTACTGGTTGGTGTTTCATTATAATCCACACATTTCAGCACAGGGTTGTAATCTCTGGATTTGGGGTTTGTGGGGAGACAAAAGAGAGGTTTGAGAGGGAAAAAAAAGGTGGCTTGCTTTGGGAGAAGAGAGATGCTTTCCTAATAAAAGATAAAATGGCCAAATGGGGGTAGGTTTGTGTTCCTGAGATAAGAGGAAAGGTCATTTATTTAAATGGTAAATGGCTAGAAATGCAGATCGGATTTATAGGGCGCCTACAAATCCATAAAAAAGCTTGCACACAGATGCATGCATAATAATCCCGAATTGGCTATGAAATTTATCTTCATGAGTAAAGAGAGGAGGGACTGTTGATCCTGTTATGATTTTTACCCCATCTTTCCAAAGAAGACAGGATTAATACCAAGAGAGATAAATCATGATGTGATTTTTGTATATATGCACAAAGCAAACACAATGAATATTTGATTTTCTTCAACTTCTGCAGGGCTAAATCAATTTGAAGAGATAATGGTAGAGGATTAAGTTATTGGAACGTGTGTAACTATAAAGTTTTGAATACAGTTAGCTCACAAGTTATTACAATTTCAGTATAACATCTGTTATCATTGAAACAGCAGATGTGTATTGTGAAACTAAGGGAAAATTGGATAGGCACACGTTTTTCAAAAGAAACCAGGCTCATATTAAATTATTTCTGAAATGCAACACTGTAAAAATTATTGCAAAGAGTAGACTACCTGAAGGGGTGTCCTCAAAATGAGGCTATGTCACAAATAATGCTATTAATAGAAAGTCACCTTAAAATACGAGGCAAGTAGAATGTTATATGAGTTCTTGCACTACAAATGTAGAAAGAAGGGAAGTTAGCGTACTGAAGAACTTAGAAAAATTAAAGCCACGGAATGGAAAATAGCAGTTCCTAAAAGTGGGTGTGGTATAAAGAATGGAGATTTCCCAACTCTGTGGTCCAGACTCAGTGCCGGTGATCCTACTCTTTTATTACAGTGACTAAACCACAGACTCTTCGTGTGCAGTGAGTTCTGTTCACCATCCTTTCGGCAGTCACATTTTCTGGATCCAGAGTTGGGACATGTGCTTTAATGAGACTATGTAGATGCACAGGAATGAGGGGAATGGATGTTTGACATTTAAGTTTTTTCATAAAATCCAGAATGTATGGTCACTTTGCCTGCATTGCCCAGCAAAGTGCTGGCCTTGAAGCCGAGATTCAGAAACCATTTGCTCATGGATCTGAATTTGCAGCCTGCTCTTTGCCAGGTGCCACCCTTGAGCACCTCTCTGAGTTTTCTGATTACATTATTGTGATCACATTATTAGTAGCATTCAGTTAATATTTTGTCTGGAGTCTTGAAATTGGTTGCTACATTTTAATTTTTTTTTTCCACCTGTCCACCATTGTGCTTTTCTTTTTTGAAAAGTCTGGGGAAATGAATCCCACTGTATTACTATTTATCATTTTCATGGTCAGGAAAGAAAATACCAGTAATGTAAGGTTGGAGGTTGGGGGGAGATCTAATTAAGCTTAACTCTGTCTGGTTTTCAATTCTACTACCATTGACAGCTCGCTCCTAGGAGAAAGAGGTCCCAGTTGGTCTCCACCACAAAAAGGTTTTTAATAAAATATTCAAGATAGCTGAGGACCTTTAGAATGGGTAATTTTATTCAACATACACTATGATCTTCCTGCTGGTTGTGGGCTCTGGACCAATACCCAGGAGCTTCCATTGGGAGTGCAGACTATTATGCATTGTTAGAGTATTCTGTGAAAAGTCAATTTACTCGGAGTCAGATACATCCTATTTTAACTTTGAGACTAAAATTGTCTCTGGGGTTTAGTTTGCTACCATGATTAAGTTCTTACTGTTCTGTAAATCCTAGATTTATTTTTAACTGCTTCAGTGCTGCATTTTTTAAAGACTAATGAATGGTTAAAAAAGAAAGAGGAAGAAAAAATACACAGGAAAAATCTAGGACTCAGGAAGAATGCTCTGATAACATGCAGACTTTCATTAAATAATGCCTGTAGTGAGTTTACCTGCCGTTGGCTTTGCCTCTGGTTTTGAGAGCCTGCCTAACCAGGCCTAGGACTTAATGAGGGGACTCCCTTCAGTGTTCTAGACACTCAGCTCTCAAAAATCTCTATCTACAAACCAATTTTTCCCATCCATTACGAAACAAGCAGGAGAAATTGAATGTGTGGGTTGAAATCCCTGTTAATCAATTGGACTACTCCCTTTGGGTTGTAGTTGAAGAGCAAATTTTCATTATCTCCAATAATTAGCATCATTTTTTTTTTAAATGAGCTGAATGGACTGACACAGTAATCTGCGGTGGATATGTCATGTGTCTGTCCATTATTAACTTTTTGGGGAGGAGGGAAGAGAAAGTAGGGGAAGAGACAGACTATAGGAATTTTTTTTATTATCTTGGCGGCATTTAACAGGAGCCTATGGCAAGGAGTGGGGTCTATTTTAGATGATCTAAAAGTGTTATGAGCTTGACTTTGGAGACATAAGTTATGGCTTGAATTCTGACCCTACAGTTTATTTGGTGAGTGAAATTTGGCAAGTTGCTTACCTCTCTAAGATGGTGCATCTGCCTCTGTAAAATGGAGGTAATAACACCTCCATTGTAAAGTTATTGTAAAGATTAAATGAGAGAGTGAGTGAATATAAAGCACCCAAGAAGTTACAATACATTGTAACTACTGTTACTGCAGCTTTATTACTTTAGGCAGCTGTCATATTACATGGAAATTCTTTTTTCTCATCATGTATGTGATGGGTTCACTTAACCACTATGCTGAAGACTCCTGACGAGGCCCTGAGAAGCACAGGGAAATGAATCCATTATTCTCATAGGAGGATCAGAAGTGGTCAGAAATGATCACGGCAGAAAGCGGGAGGTGACAAGTGCCACAGAAGATGAACAGGGCAGCGTCTGGTACAGTGGTGCTAATGGAACAAGCTCCCTTCATTGAGTGGTTGATGGTAGCACCATGTGGGACAGAGCTACAGCAGGATTTTGGCTGTGGTTTTGGCTGCAGAGCCCCCAAGCCAATTTTCTTTTCAAGGGTGTTTTTTGTTCTGGCCTCTTAATTCCTATGTTGAAACCCTCATCCCCAATGTGATGGTATTTAAAAGGGGGTTCTTTAGGAGGTGATTAGTGTTAGATGAGATCAAGAGAGCAAGGACACTCTGATAGTATTAGTGTCCTTATTAAAATGAGACAAAGAGACAAGAAGAGCTCTCTTGTGCTCTGCTGCTCTCTTTTTCTCTCTCTGCCACTTAAGGACATAGCAAGAAGGCGGCTGTCAGCAAGTATGATAGGGCCCTCACTAGGAGTCACCTCTGTTGGCCTCTCAGTCTTTGACTTTTCAGTCTCTAGAAATGTGAGAAATAAATGCCTATTGTTTAAGCAACAAAGACAGAGGTCTCCTGTGAGCTTCTTGTTATCCTTTTATTTATTTTTTAAAAAGATTTATGTTATTTATTTGAGAGAGAGCACAAGTGGGAAGGGAGAGGGAGAGAAAGAATCCCAAACAGATTTTGTACTGAGTGTGGAGCCGGATGCAGGGCTCAATCTCATAACCCAGAGATCATGACCTAAGCCAAAATCAAGAGTCAGACTCTTAACCGACTGCACCACCCAGACACCCCCTGTTATCCTTTTGCTTTTATCAGCCAGAGTCCACTGCTTTTTGCTGCTAGAACTTTACCAATGTACCCCTCAGTGGCAGGATCTGCATTGTGAGACTCTGGCACAGCTTGGGTCTCTGGTCGTCTCTGCCTGCCTTCTTTCTCATCCTACTCTAGGAGGCTAATTCCTTCAGATCCCCCCATGTATCTTCCAAATTGTAGAATCTGAATGGCTTCGTTAATTACCACTGGGCATTGTGGGACATCAGACCACCTCAATGGACTATTGTCAACTTGCAGACTTGGGCCACACTTGATCAAATTAGGGACAAAGACATGCTCAAGGCATAGCTTGGGGGCACCTTCCCTTTGCATGTGGCACAAAGGAGGCATGTTCCTTGACAGGGATGGTGAACATGGTAGGCACCATGATTGACTTTTCTAGTATTCTAGCACTTTTCTAGTGCTTACCATATAACCTCAATTGAGGAACAAGCTGTCAAGGTATGTGTTAGGAGGAATCCAGGCTGGGATGGAATATTTCTGAGGGACTTATCAGAGAGAGAGAGAGATGCCAACTTCACCAAACTCTCAGTTTTAATGGCTCAGGTATGATGGATGGAAGTCTATTTCTCACTTACATAATGACCTCCATGGGAGTTCCTAATTAGAGCGTGGCCACCCTATAAGTAGGGATTAGGGATCAGGACCCTTCTGTCATATGGCTTCACTGTCTTCAGCATGTGGCTTTTCAGGTCTCCATGCTTTCCTCCATTCAACTCCATGTACAGAATTTTATAAGCCGGGTCTGGAAATGGCACCTGTCACTTCCATTTACCTTTCACTGGCTAGCGTGCAGTCACGTGGCCACCTCTAAATATAAGAGATCTTGGGAAATATAGTCTAGCTGTGGGCAGAGGAAGAAGGGGAAATGGTTTGGCACGTAGCTAGTTAACCTCTTGAGTCTTGAGCTGGGGCATGAAGAATGAGAAGGATCTGAATGGGGGAGATGAGGGGACGACATCTCAGATAGCAGCAAACATGAGGAATAGAGGATGGAGAGCAAGAAGAGGGGGATGGCTGTGAGGAGTCGAGGATGGAGAATTAAAGTCTTATCACTGAAGTTCCTGGTCTGAGATTTTTATATCTCAAACGAAGAAAAAATGCTATGATTGAAGATGCTAGCCTGGGACCTAGAACACCTGGTTCAAATCTGAGCTCCGACACCTATCAGCTGTGGTATCTCTCTCTCTCTCTCTCTCTTTTTTAACATTTTATTTGTTTATTTGAGAGAGAACATGTGCGTGTGCACAAGCGGGGCGGGTGGGGTGTGTGTGGTGGTGGTGGAAAGGGAGGGGCAGAGGGAGAGGGAGAAGCAGACTTATGGCAGAGCAGGAGTCCAGACTCTGGGCTGAATCCTAGGACCCTGGGATCATGACCTGAACCAAAGGCAGATGCTTAACTGGCTGAGCCAGATACTCCTCAGCTGTGGTATCCTGCATAACCTTTCTGTGTCACATTTTCTGCATCTGTGAAATGGGGCTAGAAATGTGATCTGTGGCATCGGCAGGTTGTGAGGATTAAAGGAGTTAAAACCTATGAAGGATAGAGAAGAGTGTGTGGCATACAGTAGAATTCAATAAATGTTACTACTTTCATTCTTCCCATGTATATGTATATTTATTGTATGCTTGTTTAAATTATAGCTGCACGAGGACACACAGAAGTAAGGGGTAAGGGAGAGAGAAGGGAGGGTAGGGTGGGCAAGGGATTTGACTTCAGCTTTGTATTTTGGTCACTAATAATGTCACAATACTCACTCTTGTTAATCTTATTAATCTTAGTACTTTGGACAGGCAGGACTCTCTTCTGATTGCCTTTTTTGTCTCACCAATTACCAGTTGGTTCTTTAGGGACATTGGGTCATACATTTTGTATTTTGTATTATGACATAAATCTTTTTTCTCTCCCACCTTTTGTCTGAAATTTGGCTCATTTGTACAAGAGATATAATGATGCTCATTAGTATTGGTAGTGCCCAGCTGCTGCCGGCTTCCTTAGAGCAAAGCCCCACTCATGTGGGCCTTTATTTCGGTGGGGTATGCTGCCCATTAATGCAAGGTCATTGCCAGTTCCTGCTCTTGTTTTCCCCTTCCTCTGTGTGCCCCTTCTGGCTTGCCCATCCAGTTGCCCATTGGACTGCTTTTCAGGGTCAAAGACCACTTTTCACCCACTCTCTTCACTTGGGCTGCAAGTTCTTGGGGTCCTGTGGAAATACCCCCAAGCCGGCAGCTGCTCCAAGTGCAAGTCTGATGGCCAGCCCCCCCAGCTGCCAGGAGGGGCGGAGCAGCAGCCTCCGGATAAGGTGATGGGTAATGGGCACTGACATTTGATGAACTACCTCTCCACATTCTTGCTTCACAGAGAGGCCCGGTAGAGTGGGTTTGCCAAGTTCTCAAATAAGAAAACACTGTGTTTCCACTCGACTTCACATTCGGAAGTAAAC
Organism: Mustela putorius furo; assembly: GCF_011764305.1. Classification (NCBI taxonomy): domain Eukaryota; kingdom Metazoa; phylum Chordata; class Mammalia; order Carnivora; family Mustelidae; genus Mustela; species Mustela putorius. Next base: position 5,712,172 of record NW_025422045.1, on the reverse strand, counting down.
TCGCTGGGCAACTTCTTACTTGAGGCTCATGTAACTTTAATGCCTTGTCCTGGCATTGTTTACTTGCCTGGCCGGTATTGGCCCCTCTGCGTGGCCTCCTGGAGGACAGGATTTGTTCCGTGCCTCGAGGGCATGCCGTCCCAGGTCAGCAGATGGCCTTCTGATTACTATTTCCAGCCTGTCTTACCTGACCATTCCCTCACTGTATGAACAGCTGTTTCCTTCACTTCAGTGCTGCCCAACCGGATTGGTGATTTTTCTTATGCCCTTTTGTTTGCACAGAACATAAATCTTTCTCTTCTTCTGACCTGGCCTGCAGTTCCATCCACCTGTGCCTGCCTTGAGCAATATATAACTCTCGCCAGGTTCTGTTTCCTTTGCTCACTTCAGCCTATAAACCAAACTTTCTTCTTCCTTCTGCCCCCTCTCCTGGGCTGATTCAGCACTCTCTTAGCACCTGGCTGCCAGTTAGCACTTAACCACAAAAAATACATTATTTTATGACTGACCTGAACTGGAAACTTCTGACAAAATAAGATATGCAACAGAAACCTCCGTCCCATTGGCCTCCTTTCTCTCTTTTTCTGGAGTCTGAGGAGACACAAGTTTCATCAGGTTAGCAGCGACTGTGCTAATTGAAAATGAGTTAATTAAATAACACGGCACTTCGAGCTGTCAAAATACAGCCAGTCAATGGAATCAATCCAGTTAAATGTTTAACAGTGATCACAAAAATTGGATATGAAGTAAAGAAGAAAGGAAAAGGAACCTCTGTTCCTAAGAGGGCACTCCTGTGGTTTTTAGACTATGACTTGTTAAATGCTATTGATTTTTCTAATTACTACCACCATTTCAGTCGTGTTTGGGTTTATGATTTTATTTTAGTTTTCTGGAATAGAGAAAAATCTTGCAACACATTTTCTTGTTGCCCTCTTTTTATTGAAGGTGCAAAATGCTCTCAAAACATTTGTTTCTCACTTTTAGTTGAAAACCAAGAAAGTGAGTAGTCTTGCAGTAAAGTTGTAGCACCAGGCTATAGGAAGCAGGGACTCAGGACTCAACCGTGGTTATAGTAAGCTTGCAGTGAAATGAATGAGGTCCTCTGTTACATTGCAACTAGAATCTACCCAACATATGCTCCATACATGTGACAGTTCATGGGTGGCAACTGGTTCACTTATTCTGGAGGTTCAGCATGTAGGTTTTAAAGATGGCCCACCCCCCATCAGTTTTGCTTTGCAGCAGGCCAGGATTTGGTGTGTAATTAAAACCCAAGTATCTAAATGAGAGCTTAATTGACAAAGCGGTGTATGTAACATAAGGGATGCCTTCAAGTTGACTTGGGCTGAACTGACAGGGCAGTAAGCATCTGGATGGAAAACTCTATCAGTCCATCCATTTGGGAGGACTCTTTCACCTCTCAGAATTGGCATGTTGAATCCATTCCAGTTGAATTAACTGACCATCCCATTTCTTTGACAGAACAGAATAACAGTTTATGGCATTTGTACGGTAGTTTTTATTTTTCAGTGGGTTTTCAAATCTGCTGTGTCTCTTGATCCTCCTATTAACCCTGTGAGATGGATAGGTCAGATATAACTTCTCTGTGTTATATGTAGAAAAAGGTTCAGAGTGGTTTACCTGGCTTGTGTGATGTTGAAAACTAATTAGTGTCAGAACCAGAATGATATGCTAGATTCCAGTGCAGTGACGTATTTTCATTTCACATGTATCCTAAAAGGTATACTCTGAACTTTTACAAAACTAACACATAAGGACAGCAAACTTAAACTCATGTAGAACTCTTACTCCAGCAGTAAAGGTCACAATCAGGTATACTTTGTGGTACAGTTTTACGGTTTAAGTATCTAGTGACAACCCTCTGTCACCACCAGATTCTGAAGTACCAACTGAGTCATCAGATCAAGAGGACCTTCTGTGCACTGTTGTTTTATTTCTAAGACAAAGCCACTGTTGACAAACAACACCTTTCTTAAACATTTATAATTCGTATATGGTACTTTCATTGGTTGCCAAATAAGTAGAACAGTCAGTTACTCAGAATGGCAAGTATTTTGTTGTTAGTGGGTAGGAATACAAAACCTGAGAAATGACAGGGACAACCAAGGCATGTAGTTGGGGTTTTTCGTTTTAGAGATGTGGAGATCAAGACCCAGGGAAGTGAAGTGGCTTTATCAGGGTCTTGTGCTATTTGACAGCTTGCTCAGGTCCTCTGCCTTTTGCTATGTGGACTCTTTATTATGGGGTTACCTCGGCTGTGTGAATCTGACCACCCACCCTCATAGAGGAGGACAGAAGCCTTCCCAGGGAGACCTTGGGTGCCTCTCACAGTGATTATAGGTACAAATAAAATCACTATGTCATTGGAGTTTGTTGAAAGGCATGGCGTTTAGAGGAACATTTATTATCAAAATATTTGAATTAATGATAGATACAACAATATTCTGTATTGAGACTTGTTTAATAATTTGTAAATTCACCAGAAGTTAAGATCATAAACTATTTTCTTTGTTGGTTAGGTTTCTGGAGCAATGAGTTTCACATATTTAAATTAATAATAGCAGACAGTAGTGAGAACTTACCATATCCAAGCACTTTGATTATGTTTTCCCATTTAATTCTCTCAAGCACCCGATGAAGCTGATATTCTACAACTTGCATTTTCAAACATTGTTCTTTTTTTTTTTTTTTTAAAGATTTTATTTATTTATTTGACAGACAGAGATCACAAGTAGGCAGAGAGGCAGGCAGAGAGAGAGAGAGAGAAGCAGGCTTCCTGCGGAGCAGAGAGCCCGATGCGGGGCTCGATCCTAGGACCCTGAGATCATGACCCGAGCCGAAGGCAGCAGCCCAAACCACTGAGCCACCCAGGCGCCCCTCAAACATTGTTCTTCATCCAACCTGATCTTATATCAAAAAGCATTTCCTGAACTCTTCGTGATGTCCGATTTCTCTGGTAACTATGAAATGGACTGCAAATTAAAATCTCTTAAATTGCTCAGTATTTCCTGCTAAGTACTTCTGGATTTTGTAGCCAGGTAATGCAAAAGCAGATGTTCTCCTGAATGCGTTCAGGAGGGTTTCTCCAAGGGCACTGACTGCCTACAAACATCTTATGGGAGGATTCCTTGGTGTGAAACTTCTCTAGCAAATTCTGTATCTCTAATGAAATTTCTAAGCACACATAAGTTGCAGTCTGTAGAAGAGTCTCTTTGATGATCTGAACTCTTGTTTTAGAAGGTAATGAAGACATATACTTAAAAAGATAACAAGTGTTATGGAAATAATGATTAAACTAAGTCTTTATGCCCAATTTTTCTCATTTTTTGGTTTATAAATTAGGAATAGGGCAGTAGAGTTACATCTTTTTTTTTCTTGCTTTATTCATTCTTTAGATGTCATCACCCAAATTTTATCTCTGACCCCTGAAGATTCCATGTAAACCATCACAGCACAGGCGGGCTGCCCATCTCAGGTGAGAGTGCTTGGAATAATTAGCTTTTGATTTTGTAACCACACCAATTTAATAAGGAAGAACCCACAGAGAGCTTAATCAACCTCACAACGTCTCTTTTACAACTCCATTTTGCCCTGACTTACCACCGGCTCTTTCAATAAACATGAGCTTGTGAAAGAAAAAGCTACATAAAATTTTATACTTCTCATATTCTGTTTTCCTTTTTAAGTTGCAAACTCAAGGCTGATTGTACTGCACTCCAACCAAAAGACCCCCTCAGGCAAGAAACACATTATGGGAAGCTATTTATGAGGTTTAAATTATCCATATTAACATTCTTAAGATTCAGCAGTGTGGTTTCTGGGTGCCAGATCTAATCCACAGTGACGATGTTTCGATGTTTCCGTGTTGGGTTATAGAGTTGACGGCATAGACTCTCTTAGGGAAAAAATGCCGAGTGAAGCCACAGGGCTGGAAGACCCCCGGAGGAGTTAACTAATCTATCCCCCTGCCTCTGGCAGGACCAAAAGCAAAACCCATTTGGGTACCAGCACAGGTCTACATGCTTGTTTTGTTTGCAAAACCTGATTGGTTCCATCTCTTTCCATTTTTTAAATGAGAGCTGTAGGCACAGTGTAAGAAAAAATTACTAGTATATATAGACACACATGTATACAGTCAACCCTTGATCATTAAGTATTTATGAGAATTCTCCTCTTTTAAAAGGACATAGGCCCAGAGAATTAACCCAGTGTAGGTAAAAACACAGTGTATGTTCATCAGGACCTTACAGTTTGGTTATGAAGACATGACATTCATGAGGGGATTCACATTTTAATTCAGGACAGCACTGGCTTGTGTTGACATAAGTATTAGAGACCTAATTTGTATAAGCACTGACAATTCTAATCACATTCACTTGGATTTCTAGTTCTTGTATACTTTCATGTCCTGGGAATCCATTCCCAGCATTTTGAAATTACAAAAGCTTGATTTTACAGAGGTTAGAGACATCCAATTCTTTTCTCTTGAATTCTTGCCCAGAAATATATCTGCTCTCTCTATCCCTATCCCATTGCTAGAAATTAGTAGTGCCACCAGTGGACTGGTGTAAGAGACCCAGGAAAATAGGACCCAGGCCCCCCTGTAAGGTTTTGGTTCAGGGCATTCCCTTGGGCTAAGGGCAAGACTTTTTTAATTGGGGAGAAATGGTTAATGGTCCCTCATTCCGGTCTCTCCTCAGGTAAGGTTAGCAGACTCCTACTTGGGTCAGAAAGAATGGAATTATACAGAAAGCTGGATAGGAAAGAAACCATTAGTTCATGCACTCATTCAGTGGGCTAATATGGACTAGACTCCGGAGCTACAAAGACAGGTGGCACTTAGCTCTTGTGTGTGAAGAGCTCACCTCTGATGCTGTGGCAAAGATAATAATAATAGAGACAAGGACAAGGTGTAGTGTGGGAGCCAGGAGGGAGAAGGATTGTATCAAAGAGGTCTGCAGAATGTTTCATAAATTTTGTAATATTTAAACTGGGCTTTGAAGGATAGGAGATTTCACCAGAGGGAGAAGGTTCAAGACTCATTCTAGACAGAAGGGGCGTTGTGTGTCAAGTAGTGGCCGTGGAGCAGGGTGTGGTCAGGGGAAGTAAAGGGGGAGAGGACCTGTGCAAAGGGTTTGAGTTTGGAACAGCAGTTTGGTGGCCCTTTCAGAAAGCATGGTTTGGGACTTTGGATCTGACCCAGACAGAAGGTCAGGATGGGTATCAGATTAAGCTCTTAAACAATAAAGGGCATGTCTGGGTTCATGCTTTGGGAAGATTACTCCAACAACCAGTGTGTGGAGGAAATATGGAGGTGAGAGAAGCTCAGAACAGGGAGACTGGCTTGGAGGCCATGGCAGTAGTCCAGTGAGAGAAGATGAAGGTTGGACCACACAGGACAGGGAGTGGCCTCCCGAGATGGTTGGCATCGTCAGAGATGATAGGATTTAGAGACTGGATCTTGTGGGTAAAAGAGAGAGAAAGACGGGGAAGTGCTCTGTTTCTCACTAGATTCAGGGAGATAAATGTGTTGTAAGGAGGAGCAAGTCTGGAAGGGGTGGGTGTAGAGCCAAGGAGTTTTTGGAAGGAATTCAGTTGCAGATACATGGTATTCATGGGATTAGTGGTGGGTGATGTTCAATTCAGTTGAAAATTTAAGATTGTACAGCTGGGGAGTGACACCTAGGTAGGACAAGACAATTAAGCTCTCGTGGATGACTGAATTGGGGTTGCAGTTTTGGGAAATGCTGTCGCTGGGGGAGTCTCCCTGTCTGTATTCCCAGAGATAGTCATGGGATTATTAGCCTCAGCTTCACCGTGGTTCATGTCAGTCAACAGTTCTTCAGGTTTTCTACCAAGATGCCCCTCCATCACAGGGGACACTCAGGTCTGGGCAACAAGGAGAAAGTTTCTTTCAAGTGCCTGTTTTATCTGAAAAATATATTTAATGTTTGAACTCTGTTACATAAAATATCCACATTTACTTTGATATAAATTCTGTTATAGATAACTTACCAGTTAAATTATGCATGTTAATTGCTCCCATCCGCATCTATGCATATCCAGGGAGATGCGCTTTGGTTATCCGATGGCCTTGGGCCCGCTGGCCTGCGAACACCCATGCTTCTTGGTTTGTGAAGTACAGATCTATTCGAGGTCTGACCATGACAGTGTACAGCTCTTTTCCTGTTTGGAAAGAGCCTTCTAATTCCCACATGCTGGAGTGTCAGGTTGTGATATACCAGAATTCCCTAGCCATATCCTTGGGCAGTGTGTGAGCAAATACTGATACTGTAACAAGAAAAAATGCAGAGCTCATTCTCCTTTCTTTTCTTTTCTTTCAAACCCACCAGATTATGTATTTGACTTTTTAAAATTACAAAGATAAGATGGGGAAAAAATAGAATAATATACAAGTGCATGAAATATCAATTACATTTCTACCTTCCTCCTCCTGCCCTGCCCTACCTCCACCCAACTCCTGAGGGGTGACCTGGCTGTGTTACAATGACTTGCTGCTCAGAGTAAGGTCAAAGGGCCTTCAGCATCAGGCCTGTTAGAAATGCAGAGTCTCAGCCCCCCCCCCCACCCCCCGCGCCAAGCTGACCAAATCAGAATTTGCATTTTAAGAAGATCCCCCGGTAATTCCTATGCACATTCAAGTTCAAGGAATGAACTTTTTATGGAACAAGGAGAAGGGAAAGTTTATTTCTTTGCTTTATAGGAAGTTCTAGTTTTTGAATCCCCAGATCTTGCTGTCCTCAAAGGAGGAGGTCAAACTGCATCTGGTGGACCATCATGTCCACTCCACATGGGATCAGTCCCCTCTTGCACAAGGGGTCACCAGCCAAACTGGCTGTTTGCAGATCCCATCCATTCCTTTAGTTCTCTCTGCCCTCAGATTTCTGGGGAAATAAAACAAACAAAACAACAGACGCAATAATTCCTAAGTGGTGCTTTCTGGTGAGCTCCTCAGCTGTTTATACCCATTTGAACAAAATTTGGTTCTCTGGCATCACTCAGAAATCACTAAGGAAGACGGAAGATCAGCTTCTTGTGACAAATCACCTAGAGTCCCTACGTGCCACGGCCACTGCTGGGGAGCCCTGTGGCAAGGCTGCTGGTGGAGGTGTTTGATCAGGGCCTAGCATGAAGAGATGAAAGCAGACACTTCATAGAGAAGGTATCTAAATTCACTCTAAAATTTTACAGACTGGAGGCTGCCTTGCTGTGGAGGGAACTGAGTTTGGATACTGTTGGCATGGATCCAGGGCACCTGGGTTATAAAGATTCAAGTCAGCCCTTCAGGTCTCCAGCACAGTGCAGTTGATTGTGTTGATGGCATTGGTTATGATCTTGTGTTGATGGCATTGGTTATGACCCCCTTTGTGGGGTACCATGGCTACCATGAAAAGTGAAATATGCTAGGTGACCTGAAAATAATTGTGCAGGGTTAAGCCATGATGGGAACCACTGCAGCTGGTTCCTCTGCACTTGTAGTAGGTGTAATTGGAGGGATCTGGTAGTCGTAAAATGTATATGAAATCACTAAGAGGATGATGAAAATAGACGCATTAATTTATTTACTCATTCACCATGTAAGTTGAGCATGCAACAGGCCAGTGTTTCTCAGTATTTTAAAGCCTGTACTTTACTTTGATATGCCTAAAATTCCTTTCCTTCACTGCCAAGATTATGATATACTCCTTATTACCTCCCCCAACCTCCACCATCTACATTAAAAATCACTGTGTTCTGTGTATTCTCACCAGCGAAGTCTATTTTTTTCCTGGACTTGAGTTTCTGTGCTGTGAAAATAATGGTCGTGTTTTCATTTTTCAACTATAAAAGCATAATGCTGAATACGTTTTCTCAAACTACATACTGCCTCTGTGACCCACCTGGGGAGTTTGATCTAGCCCTTTAGAGATTCTCTCTCCTTGGAGAGAGAATTGCTATAGTAGGAATTTAGTACAAGTGAAATTCTGGAAATAATCATCTTGTAAAGATCATGCCAGAGATCTCAGAAAAGTAAGAAGGCAGCTTCTTCTAACAGATAAAGAAGGTAAGGTGAAGGATAGGGCAGACAAAGTTTTGGGTTATAATTAATTTTTTCTCAAATACTCTTTCTTCTAACACCTGCCTGTATCAAATATGACTCTGGGAAGGCACTTTGGCAGTTTCTAAATTATAATTTTGGCCATGCTTGCCAACGTGTGGGATTTCTTTAATAAGAAGCCAGTTTAAGATTTTATTTATTTATTTATTTGAGAGAGAGATCACAAGTAGGCAGGCCAGGGGTGGGGGGTGAAGCAGGCTCCCTGCTGAGCAGAGAGCCCGATACGGAGCTCGATCCCAGGACCTCAAGATCATGACCTGAGCCGAAGGCAGAGGCTTAACCCACTGAGGTTAAAAGTAACTTCCAGGTGTCCCGGAAGTTACTTTTAAAAACCCTAGGACCGCCCTCTCAGATAGTGAAATTTCTACTGAAAATACAAATGAATGATTGAGATCTTTCCTTGACATAAATATACTGATGTGGCCTTGGAAGGAAAGAGCATGAGAGCTTTTGTATCTGAGAAAGGAAGGTAGAAAATCCATAGAAAGAGGACACATAGGATGTGGAAGACAGATGTAGTTAGTCTGGGGACAGTTATTCTATAGGGATTTTGGTGTTTAGATGTCCTCTCGCATCCTTTCCATTCATAGTTAGTGAAGGGCCAACATGATGTTTCCACTCAGATTCCCAATATAGCATTTGACACATAGTAAGATGCTTAATAAATGTTGAATGGGTAAACGAATTCTTAAAAATACTACTTGGTATCTTCTCTAACTCTCGCTCCCTGTTACAAGGGAAAAAATACTCAGTGGGCAAATGGCTTGTAACAACCCAGGTAGTTAAGCTGAAGTACAGAGTTTATCTGGGCATTGTAAGAGATCTTTACAGAAAAAGATAATTTTCAGAAAATATCTATAAGACACAGAGAACAAATGTCAGAAGTCTGATTTTTAGCTTTGCTACAAGTACTCTTGTGAAATTTTTCAAGTCACAGAGTTTCATTTGTTAAAAAAAAAAGTAATGAATTTTTCATAGAGTTGTCATGAGGATTAAATGAGATGTGTAGGATATGAGGCAGAGGGACTGCCCCAGTATAGATATTAAAAGATCTATCGTTACCCCAAGTTATTTGTGATAGGTATACAATCAGATTGGGATCTGAGTTCTTGCCAGTTTAAATTCCTTCAGAGTAATGATTGTGAGGCCTCTAGATTCTTTGAAAAGCAGTGTATTTCAGAAACACAGAGTGGTCCTTTATGGGAACATTGCCTAGTTCTCAGGTGGTGGGGAATATTGGTTTTTGACAAGCCTGCTCAGGAGTGTGACTCAAATCAGTGGTATAATTCAGAGGCACTAGGACCCTTTCATTCTAGAAGACCCTTGCATTTAAGGAAGATGTTATAATAATGTTTTCAGAAGCCATGGGCTCTTTTACGACTTGACTGTATAGCCTTAAAGCTAAATATTCAGGTCTCCAAGGCCTGGGCCATGAGCTTATTAGAGGCAAGGGACTGTGACTTTTTCCTGATAGCTGCATAGCTTCTCTCCAGGGCTTTTTGGTAGCTGGTAGATATTTGCTTGACTGAAATCCCAAATAAAGGTTAATCAGAGAAATAAGCTAGGAAGCTTAAGATTGTAGTTGGGGAATCAATCCAGAGAGAGGGAGGCTGTTGATGGATGGAGATAAGCTTGGCAGGTCAAATCCAAGAGGCAGTGCAAGGGGTAGGCCAGAGCAAAGTTCACACCCAGGCTAGTTCCCATGGAAGGTTTTGTGTTGGTGGTGCCCCCAGACTTACTTTGTGTAGGGCAGCTGTTTGTTTCCTGGGAGGGCTTCCCCACAGGTAGCTTATACATGGCCTCAGAGTATCCTGGATCACTATGGAGAATTGACTTGAGGAAAGGCTGAGTATGGGTCATCTTTGGTGGCAGGGTTTCTTAGTCTGACTTGCATGACTGCTTGCTTCCTGTTTGAGTGGGTACAGAAAGCCTTAGATGCCTGGGATCATTTGCGTGTGAGTCATCTTTGGGCTATAGTCATCTGTTTCTATGTATGGTAGGCTGGAACTGCTTTAAAAATTTTTTGATCATGTCTTTTGTAGTGGTTTTTAATTTTTTTTATTTTTATTTTTATTTTTTTAAAGATTTTTTTTATTTATTTGACAGACAGAGATCACAAGTAGGCAGAGGCAGGCAGAGAGAGAGGAGGAAGCAGGCTCCCCGCCGAGCAGAGAGCCCGATGTGGGACTCGATCCCAGGACCCTGAGATCATGACCTGAGCCGAAGGCAGCGGCTTAACCCACTGAGCCACCCAGGCGCCCCTGTAGTGGTTTTTTTAAAAAAAAAAAAATTTCTCCTGTTAAGATCCACTTGAAGGCATTGGATACAAACATTCATGAGCTGGTCTGACAGGTCTAGAAGAGAGGTAAGCCCAGACTTATGTAGCATTTCTTTATCTATCTCTAGAAACTTTTCATTCTGGAGAATGTGACTCTCCATATTATCATCAAATGGTTTTTCAACAAATCTCATCTCTTATGTACTGCCTTCCCCTACCACTGGAAGCAAATCCTAAAAAAATATTACTTCATAGCCTAGGCGTTCAAAACTACCATCGTCATCACCACCACCATCATCATCTTATCATCACAATAACCATCATAGTTTCCTTTGAGAATCTCATAAAAACTCTAGCCTTTCCTTACAACAAACAAACAAACAAACAAAACCCAAGTAGCCATATACTTGCACCCCAGATCCTGCATACTATTTCACAACCTTCCTGAAATCCTGCCAAGGACTCTATTAAGAAGAATCCTGCTTTGGACTGAAGTCATCATCTGTGGTATTTATTCTCAGACCTCCATCAGGTAAGGAGATGGTTGATGGACATGAGAACAATACAATGTTCAGCTGTAGACTGGGGAAGCTGGGTCCTTGCTAGGATAAGTTGAAGTCTGTCCTGATTCATTACTTCAGCCTACCTCTGGGGTGTCACTTACAAGAATATGAAGCACAAATTGTTATTTTCAATGAAGGTGGAACCTTTAAAACCTTTAAAAGTAATACTTATGAATATGTAATCAAAAGTTAGTCTGGGTTTTTTGAAGTAACAGATACTTCCAATGAATATTAATGAGGGAATATAATGCTAACAGAGATAGTGGGTAATATTACCAACACACTGAAACTGAGGAATATAAATTTTAACAAAAATTATTAAAGTAATTGATGCTAATATAATTTTATATGTTTCAAATTTTTAAGGGACAAGAAATTGCTTTGGAATTCAAGGTCAGCAGATTACATGTTTAAATGCCAGCTCAGCTACAACTGTGCCATTACTAACTTTCACTAAGTATTGAAAAATCTATGTGAGGTGTATTTCGATTTCCCAATTTTGCTCTTTTTAAGAAAGAAAAGTTAAAAGGCGAATCCATCACCAGGCTGGTATTTAAGCTCATAATCAAGATGACCAGCATAACATTTAAGATACAAGTTGTTGAAAATAATTGATTATCTCATGTGCAGTCAATCTCATTAACATATGGCAAAGATTACAGCATAAATATGAGAGTCAGCATAAAATCCATTTGCTTGAAAGTACTAAAAATTATATTATTAGGTATCCAAACAGGTGTCTTCCGAACAAGGCCTCAGAATGATTTCCTTATGTTCTTGCCAGCTATCTTCCCTTGTGTTGCAGATCCCATCTCCAATTCCCTCTGCTGTTGGGGTCATTCCTCCCCAATACCTAAGTGTTCTAAATTGACCATTTAGAAAGATAGAGATGCCCATCACTCGCATAATTACCACTCATGAAGTTATTGTCTTCTAGGTGGCTTAACTAGAGGGATCAGAGCTCCCCTTTGGACATTTTTATCATTTTCTAACACTCAACCATCTGTAGCCTAGGATAGACACTTCTGACTTATGTGTGTGTGTGTGTGGTCAAAAATGCTCACTTTTTTTTCCTCTCTGTAGGTGTTCAGACTTGCATTGAGAAAATAATGTATATCCAGCATTTCTAGATATTCATGGTAGGAGGATTTTCAGATTATCTTTAGTCTGCTATCTTTCTAGAACTCCAAGTTTGACCTAGTTCCTTGTGTCTCTGCTTGGCTGTGTCTAGTGCTGACTCCATCCTCAGGTTCCACATCATAGTGTCTAAAAGGCTATAGGTTTCTTCCTTGTGGTAGCAAGATGACATCAACTGTTCCAGATGTTCACACAAACAAATCCAGAGGAAACATGGTGGTTCCTTAGGGCAGCCCTCCTAGAAGAAAGGGTAATTTTACTTTGCTGGAAACATCTTGGGTCTTATTGGCTCACATTGGGCTGCATGTGCATCCCTGAGCAAATCCCTGTGGTTGGGGGATGGCGCATAGTAAGTGCTGAAGCCTTAGGGGATCACCTCTGTATCTAGAGGTGATACAGATCCACATCTGTAGAGATATACATCCCACCTCCCCTGGATGATAAGGGGACAGAGATTCAGAATATTGGTGTCCAGAAAGAGGGAGAATATGTGCTGGGCAGCACACAACAAATGTCCATTTTGTGTTCTTTTTGCTCTTACCTGGGATGTGTGTTTAATGAAATGTGCCTAGGTCCTTGTTATGCCAAAATTGGGGTTTACAGTGGTTGGAATCATCATGTGAAGATCACTAAAAGGATATGCGATACCTCTATGAGGAGGCCGAGAAAATTGCATCATAATGTTCTTTAGGTGAGAAATAAGGCTGTCTTGAGGACTTTAAGGTCCTAAAAGCCTAAAAGTCAAGGTAGAGTCCAGAGTCTGTAATACCAGTGGTTGATCTTAATACTACCATCAATAAGAATAGTTGTATAGCAGTTTCCCATTTATAGGACACTTTCACTCTCCTTTACCTTTAATGATATATGTAAGAAATTGCATTTCTAGGAGCAGAATCCCTACAAACCTACCAAATAACCCAGTGGTTTGTAGAAGTAACAGCTTGTTCTAAAATTAAAATGTTATTTTGCTATGGAAGTAAATAATGTGCTTCAAATGACAACACATTAGCTACTCAAAGTTTTATTGCAAAGATATTTATAACAGCAAAAAGAGAAAAATTACATGAATATTGAACAGTAATAGAACAGTTAAATAAATCATGGTATATCTATTTCAATGCATTATTAGTAGATGATTTAAAAATGATGCCCTCAAAGAATGTCTAATGACAGGAAAAATTTATTATATAAGTGATAAGAAACAATTTAAAAATCTGAATGAACTAATATTTAGTATGTGTCTAACTTTATTAAAAAATAAACACATAAGAATGAAACATGCACACAAGCATCGGGGTAATGTTCAAAATATACAACCATTGTTATAGCAGGCATTAATCAATCAGAATGAACACCTTGTATTCTCAGTTGGTATGGTTATGCCAGTGCTTACTGACAGAGTGTCTATTCTTAAAAAACTAACAGTGGCAAGACAATGGGAGTCAATTTTCCTTTCTTCTTTTTGTCTTAAAAGCATTTTTGTACTTTTTTCTGTCTTCTAAGTTCTGTATAGTGAGAATGTATTATTTATAATACAATAATAATAAGAATAATGGAAAAGAATACAATGCCTTAATATTTCTTGTAGAGGAAACTATAATTTCCTAGAATTTTACAGTGCTTTTGGCATTCCTCTGTTTCTGTGGCCCTTCCCCACCCTCCAGTGACTTTGTCTCCTTCAGTCCATGCTCTATACAGAAGATACCAGAAATGGGTCAAACGATGTACTGTCTGAAATGCCCAAGGAAACTAAACTAAATCAATACCATAAAAAGGGAAAGTTTATTGTCTTAGTGATTATTGGTGTAAAGCCACAGTGTGACCAGTTATATTTTTAGTGGTGGAGTCATACTGACTGCCTCCCTATTGACTATGGAACTTTTTTCTCTGTCAACAGAGGAAAATCATTATAACATTTATTTAACTCTCACTGTGCACCAGGCCCCATTCTAAGCACTTTCCTTAGATGATCTCCTTTCGTGCTCACAACCACCCCGTCAAGCAGGTGCCATTATTGTCTTCATTTTATAGATGAGGCTTAGAGAGGTCAAGTAATTTGTGAGAGGTCACACAGCTAGCAGTGGTGGAGCTGAGGTTTGATCCGAGAGAGTCTGACTCCACAGCTTTGCTCTTAACCAGTTCATTATCCTGCCGCCAAGAGTCAGCATGATTCTAAAAATAAAAGAGTGCAAATACACTATACTTTCATACACACCCACCCCAAAGGAACATCATTGGTGCTTAATAAATGGTAGATAATGATACTTACTGTTGAGCCTTTTGGCATTTAAAACTCCTTCTAGTAACAATGCTCATAGTGTAGGACACAGGGCCTCTGATAGAGGGATTGCTTAGTCTCTGTTCTTTGCAGTAATAGCTATGATCTTACGCCTCAGTTTTCTTTCCCATCAAATGGAGATCACAATACCTACCTTTCAGGCTGTGTGGATTAGACAAATTAAAACATATATGGCTCTTAGATCAAAGCCGGACACAAAGAATGTAGTAATGTGAGTTGCTGCTATGTTTTGTTGAGTTTTTTCACTTAGAGACAGAAATATCTGCCAATGAGTGAACTACAAGAAGCAGTTTGAACTGGTTCATCAGCAAGGATCCCATGACAGAGAAAGACCAGGCACACACACTCTTAGACCATAAAGGTCAACATAGAACATTCACTTATTATCGGCATTTCCAGGCCTGATATTTATTTGTGCTATATATTCCAGATTTTTTTTTCCCATAAATAACCTCGTCTTCATAGACCCTGCTTTGCACTGTAGTTTGGTTAAGACTTCCCCTAATCAGTTTTGCATATACTGCCCTTATGTTGTTGATTTAAGATTAGGTTAGAATGAATTTCAGCTGGCATGGATTTTAGCGATTGATTCTAAGTTCATTCATAATATGGTCAGGGTGAAGAGAATTTTGTCCAGTGGTTTGCTGTTCACAGAATGGGAGGCTAATGGGGTACTAATTGAGCAGGGAATACCTATTTAAGAATCACAGACTTGGGCTAGCAGGCTGAGTAGTGAAGGTACCCAGTAAAGGCTGGGTTGTAGGTTTTGAAAAAGGACTAGCTAAGCTTGGCCATTTTGGTGCTTTTCTTGCAGCCCAGTGGGCCTTGTCCTTCCAAATTTTCTGGGCAAGTGGCAGCTGCTGGGACAGAAATCCTGATGTATGGCAAGGGGGAAAGGATGGTGAGAGAGAGCTCTCTCCCTTCCTAAGGATGAAGAAGACAAGCAATTGATTTCTGGGGCAGGCAATCTCTAAACGATTGTGCACACCCTGATAATTTGGGGAGCTGCTAACATTTTTGGAAATGGGAATATATTTAAAATTCTAACATATAATTTCTAGCTATTTCCAACCTCCCATATGTGTATCGCCAAAAGTGAATTTTGAGAGCAGTAGTGGGAAAATACTGCCTGGGGATAAAGAAAAGTTACCGCAGGAGTCTGGTTTCTATATTAATTTATTTCACAATAAGAGCAAATTCCTTTCCCCAGGGGAGTATTTGACACAGTAATTGCACTAGGGGACAGTCACTGTTTCATTTCATTTTCTTTCTCTTTTTAAACTTTCTTTGTAAAGCAAAGTGTTATAAATCTTCCTGAAAGAGCCACTTAAATAAGATATGTGAGCTGTGAGTTATATGTTTTATGTGTTTATATATACATATTTAATGAACATCATATCTATATATATAGATATTCATTCATTCATTCACTGTTGAATCTCAGAATGACATTTTGACCAACCAGAAGAGAAAATTATAAATACACGAGATCAAAGACATGATGAAACATATCTTTCCAGATTTAGGTAGTAAGAGATCACATGCCATCTACATGTTATATAGATCAGGAGCAAAAACCTGAGCTCAACTTGGTTTCTTCTGACTAAGTGACAATGGTTTTATTACCTACAAAGATTTTTAAAAATTTAAATTGTATTTATAACATAAATACAGTTTTAAACCATGAATTCATATGGATGTGATGGTTTTAATGGCTGACACACATCTAGTTTAAAATACTGTGCTTTAAAATAGAGAAGTTTTGAGAGGTATGCCGTTCTGTATTATAGCTTTTGATTGGGACCGACCTTCTGGAATCCTGTAACACTCAGCAGCCTCCCTGTTTCCAGTTCTTTCTTACCCTCCCTAGGGTCTCAGTAATATCAAACTACTATCGTAACTTCTAGAGCACTTCTAATGAACTCAGCTGTACTAAGGTTTGGGGACTTATGCTGCTGTCCCTCCCAGGAGCATTTGTAACGGAAGAGACAATACAAATGAGAGCAATAGTTTTGACTATTAAAAGAAAGGTGGAATTTCAGGCACAAGGAGTACGTATTTCACGCTGGAAGGCTTTCTGGCATACCTCAGTCATAATCATGAACAATGTATGCGCATAGTACACACATACCACATTCTGCAAGGAAATGAAGCTGTTTGTAAAAGTAAAAAAAAAGGCATTACAAAAACTTAAAAAATGAGTGAAGGAATAAAAGACAATGGGAAAATAAAAGAAAAAGATAAGTTGATTCTAAGATTAACATTTCAAACTTATGTTAAATTATTATATTATGACTGCTTTTTTATTATAAGGATGATGTAACATTACAGGAAACTGGGAAATTGACAATATTGTTCCTATGATCCTTTCTCCAATATGAAAGTTACTCTTTAAGAAATTTTTTATTTAAACAATCTTAAAGGTCTACTTTCATATATTAAAAAACTATTACTTAGTAAAATTAACTGACTTGCTCATAATGACATAGCTCATTCAGAATTCATCAAGACATATAAACAGGACACACATTTAAGGAAAACTGATAAATATATTGGGAGAACTCCTTGTTGATTTTCAAGTGCCATCAATTGATTCCAACTTGTGTCTAACCAAGATTCTGATTAGTACATTTCTCTGGACTTATATTCCAGTGAGAACTCTTCCTTGACATCTCTGTGACTCTAGAATAAATTATAAAAGCAGAACTGGGTCAGACTCCAGAACTCCTGTCTCTAAGCCCAGGCCTTCCCCTCCTGCACTTTTTTTTCTTTATTGAGTGAATTGTGACATCTAGAATGGCTACTGTTGATATTTTTCTGTGAATGATTTGTCCTCTTAGATGAGGAGGACAGCTCCTTTTCATATGAAAATAAATTTAGGTTGGGAAAAAAATGAACTACTCCATGAGGCAGTTAGTATTATGGTCTTTTGACTGTAGATGAAGAAACCAAGGCCCAGAAGGTTGAGCAGAAGAGATTGAATCAGGCCCAGATGTAGGTCTATGAACCTTCAAAGCCCATGCTCTCAAACACTGTGCCATGGGTAGAAAATATGGGGAAGTTTTGTTTTGCCAGATGTTGCTAATTAATCAGTACACTCTTCTCTTGAATTTAAACTCAGCCTCAGAATCCTTCTTAACACAGTACTCTGGGCAACCATAATGAACCAATGGGAATTGACATAGAGTGAAATTTATGGGTCAGCCTGACACTGCAGTATACTCCTTTCCTGAACTAGGCTTATGCAATGGATAGAGCCCTGAACATCTACGTGTCCTGCTTTTCTGAATCTGTAAGCAACTCCCTTAAACTCTGAATTTATTTTTCTACATTATAGAGGAGAACAGTATTATCCACTTTATAAGGCTGATATGAGGAACACACCAAGTGAGAAAATACATGTAAAATCCCATGCTAAGCTGTTCTAATGTAAGGATGACAATAATAATTAGTTTTATAGATGAGGAAAACTGGTTTTATTTACAGAATTTATCAAACCTATAGGTATTTATTATTTTAACCCTTCCTTCCTCCCTTCCCTTCCCTTCCCTCCTTCCCATCCCTTCCCTTCCCTTCTCTTTCCTCTTTCTTTTGAGAAAGAATATACATCCACATGTGTGTGCAGAGTGGGGAGGTGCAGAGAAAGAGGGAGAGAGAATCCCAAGCAGGTTTCGTGTTCAGCACTGAGTCTGAAGTGTGACTCGATTCCACAACCCTGAGATCATGACCTAAGCCAAAATCAAGAGTCAGATGTTTAACTGACTGGTCCACCCAGGTTCCCCATTTTTTAAAAAGGTTTTATTTATTTATTTGACAGAAAGAGACAGCGAGAGAGGGAACACGGGCATGGGGAGTGGGAGAGGGAGAATCAGGCCTCCTGCCAGGCAGGGAGCTTGATGTAGGGCTCGATCTCAGGACCCTGGGATCATGACCTGAGCTGAAGGCAGACGCCCAATGACTGAGCCACCGAAGCACCCCCAGGTCCCCCATTTTTAACCCTCTTTAAAAGAAGGTTTAACAGGGCGCCTGGGTGGCTCAGTGGGTTAAGCCGCTGCCTTCGGCTCAGGTCATGGTCTCGGAGTCCTGGGATCGAGTCCCGCATCGGGCTCTCTGCTCAGCAGAGAGCCTGCTTCCCTCAATCTCTCTCTGCCTGCCTCTCCATCTACTTGTGATTTCTCTCTGTCAAATAAATAAATAAAATCTTAAAAAAAAAAAAAAGAAGATTTAACATACTTTCATTGTTAACTGTCTCACTTATAGCCTGGACATCCAGAATGGGGGGAAGTTGCTAAAATGGTGCTATAAAGTTCTGCTAATGATTTCATTTCCTGCTGCTCCCTTTCCTACCTACCATACAGTAAGAAGTTGTCTCTAACTACTATAAAGAAGATCTGGCTTCTAACATCCTTTTAATTTCTTGGATGGTTTTGACTCCATCCCTTTCCTTGCTCCCAGCACTGGGAAATTGAAAAGGGAGGTGATTTACAAAGGCATGAGCAAGGTGAAAGTGCCACCAAAGGAGATACCCTATCCCAGGGTTGAAACTGATGGGGAACTCTTCCTACCTGGGCTTGTAGGAACACGAGACAGAGTGGTTACTGGAGCCCAGAGAAGAGGGCTGTCTGAAAGGGCTGCTGGTTAGGAGCTGGGTTTGGCAGAAGAATGAATGTGGCACCCTATGACCCAGCAGAAAGTGAACCATACCTTGGAAGGCTAGGGAGCTATTGGTATGGTTCATAGGCTCTAGCTCTTGGGCACAGAGAGGTGGAGAAGGGGAGAGTGGGATGGACAGATGACACCTAGAGCAGTAGACATTCAGAAAGGTGAGTGGAGTGGTATTGAGAAGAATAAGATTTATTTAGGGCTCTGACAGGAGATGAAGAGGAGAAGGGCAAGAGGATGTGTGATAGATAGCTTCTGACAGTCCAGATGAGAAGAGTATTCTCATATTTTGAAGAGATGTCAGACTGAAATCCAACCATACGTTTTTCTAGGCTCTCTAAGTTCCCTTTACAAAGCAAGTGGGATTACCAGAAAGTGAAATGTGTACACTGAACTCCCTAGTTCCTAGCACAGTCTTCCCAGGGCAGGGTCATAGTGCTCCATCCTCAATTTTTAAAATAAATATACAGTTGAGGGCACCTGGGTGGCTCAGTTGGTTGGGCGACTGCCTTCAGTTCGAGTGGTGATCCGAGGGTTCTGGGATCGAGTCCTGCATTGGGCTCCCTGCTCCGTGGGGAGTCTCCTTCCTCTAACCTCTCCCCTTTCATGCGCTCTCTCACTGTCTCTCTCTCAAATAAATAAATAAAATCTTTAAAAAGTAAATATACAATTGAGATAAACATTGTCTAAGCTTAAGGTGTCCAGTGTGTTGGTTTGAAATACTTCTATATTGAGAAATGATTACCACCATAGCATTAGGTGACACCTCCATCACCCCTTATAATTATCATTTCTTTCTTGTGAGAACATTTAAGATCTACTGTCTTCGAATATTTTAAGTATACAATGTGTTATTGTCAATTATAGTCACCCTCCTTTCATTAGATTCCTAGAACTTACTCATCTTAAAGCTGAAAGTTTTTACTCTTTGACCAATATCTCATTTTTCCCACTCACCAGCTCTTGATAGCTACCATCCTACTTTCTGTTTCTGTGAGTTCAGCTTTTTTAGTTCCACACATTCATGAGAACATACAGTATTTGTCTTTCTCTGTCTGACTTATTTCACTTAGCTTGTTGCCCTCAAGGTCCATCTATGTTGTTGCAGATGACAGGATTACTTTCTTTCTTATGGCTAAAAAAATGCCATTATATATGCATACAGATGCATATATAAATATTTTTTTTCTTTATTCATCCATTTTATTTATTCATCCTTTTATTTATCCATTCATCTGTTGATGGACGCTTAAGTTGTTTCTCTATCTTGGCTACTGTAAACAATGCTGAACTAAGCATGAGGATGCAGATATCTCTTCAAGACCCTGTTTTTATTTCTTTTGGATGTAGACCCAGAAGTGAGATTGCTAGAGACAGGGTAGTTCTATTTTAAATTTAAAAAAAAAATTTTTTTTTTAAAACTTCAATACTGTTTTCTGTAATGCCTGCACCACTTTACAATCAACAAATAGCATATGAGGTTTCCCTTATCTCTGCATCTTTACCAATGCTTATCTCTTATTTTTTTAATGATAGTCATACAAAGGTTTGAGGTGATACCTTATTATGGCTTTGACTTGCATTTCCCTCATGATTAGTGACCGGGAGCACCTTTTCATGGGTCTATTGGACATCTTTATGTCTTCTTTGGAAAAAATGTCTATTCAGGTCCTCTGTCCATTTTTTTAAAGTTTTTTTTTTTTTATTTATTTGACAGAGAGAGATCACAAGTAGGCAGAGAGGCAGGCAGAGAGAGAGGAGGAAACAGGCTCCCTGCTGAGCAGAGAGCCCAACGTGGGGCTCGATCCCAGGACCCTGGGATCATGACCCAAGCCGAAGGCAAAGGCTTTAACCCACTGAGCCACCCAGGTGCCCCACTCTGTCCATTTTTTAATCATAAATATGTTTTGCTTGATTAGACTGCTGTATGAGTTCTTTATGTATTTTGGATATTAACCACTTATCAGATATATGTTTGCAAGTATTTTCTCCCATTCCGTAGGTTGCCTTTTCATTTCATTGATGGTTCATTTGCTGTGAAAAAGCTTTTTAGTTTGATGTAGTCTCACTTACTAATTTTTGCTTTTGTTGTTTGTGCTTTGGTGTCATATTCAATAATTCATTGCCAAGACGAGGTCAGGGAGCTTTCCCCTTGTGTTTTCTTTGAGGAGTTATGGTTTCATGTTTTATATTTAAGTTTTTACTCCATTTCAAGTAATTTTTGTGAGTGGTATAAGATAGGGGTCTAATTTCTTTCTAATGCATGTGGTTATCCAATTTTTCCTATATCATTTAGTGAAGAGACTTTTACTTATTGAGTATTTGTGGCTGCACTGTCAAATATTAGTTGATCATATATGTAAGGGTTTTCTTCTGGACTCTCTATTCTGTTCTTTTGGTGTATGTGTCTGCTTTTATGCCTGTGTAAGACTCTTTTGATTACTATAGCTTTGCAGTAGAGTTTAGAATCAGGGAGTGTCATGTTTCCAGCTTTGTACTTTTGCAGGATTGTTTTGGCCTTTTAGGATCTTTTATAGTTCTATATAAGTTTTAAAATTTTTTTTCTATTTCTATGAAAAATATCCTGGAATTTTGAATAGGGATTATATTGACTTTATAGATCATTTTGGGTAATACGGGCATTTTAACAGTATTAAATGTTCTGATCCATTAACACAGTATTTGGATCTTTTACCTCCTTGGTTAAATTTATTTTTAAATATTCTTTTTGGTGCTGTTGTAATAGGATTGTTATCTTTCTTTTTCAGATATTTCATAGTCATTATATAGAAATGCAACTGTTTTGTGGATGTTAGTTTTGTATCCTTTAACTTCATTGGATTTGTTGACTTATTCCTAATCTTTTTTTTTTTTTTTTAAAGATTTTATTTATTTATTTGACAGAGAGAAATCACAAGTAGATGGAGAGGCAGGCAGAGAGAGAGAGAGAGGGAAGCAGGCTCTCTGCTGAGCAGAGAGCCCGATGCGGGACTCGATCCCAGGACCCTGAGATCATGACCTGAGCCGAAGGCAGGGGCTTAACCCACTGAGCCACCCAGGCGCCCCGACTTATTCCTAATCTTAAAGGAAAAGTTTTCAACTTTTTTTTTCCTTTTTCTAAAATTTAATTTAATTCAATTTTTGTGTATGTGTTGTTTATGCACCACATTTGTTTATGCATCACACCCAGTGCTCCTTGCAATCCGTGCCCTCCTTAATAACCTACCACCAGGCTCACCAAATCCCACCCCTCCAAAACCCTCAGTTTGTTTCTCAGAGTCCACAGTCTCTTGTAACTACAAAAGATTCTGATTTCCCCCAACTCACTTCTCCTCTCCGTCTGCAAATGTCCTCTGTGTTATTCCTTATGCTCCACAAGTAAGTGAAACTATATGATAATTAACTGTCTCTGCTTGACTTATTTCACTCAGCATAATCTCCTCCAGTCCCCTCCATGTTGATACAAAAGTTGAGTATTAGTTTTCAACTTTTTATTGTTGAGTATGATGTTAGCTGTGGGTTTGCCATATGGCCTTTATTATGTTGAGTCATAGTCATTCTATACCCAATTTGTTGAGACTTTTTAATCATTAAAAGGTATATTTTGTCAAGTAGTTTTTTTGCATCTATTGAAATAATCGTGTGATTTTTTTTCTTTCATTCTGTTAATTTGGGGTCTCACACTGATCTTTGGGTGTTGAACTATCCTTGCATTCCTGGAATAAACACTTTTGGCCATGGTCCTTTTAATGTGTTTAATACAGTTTTCTGGTATTTTGTTGAGAATCTTTGCATCTCTATTCATTAGGAATATTGACTGATAGTTTTCTTATACTGTCCTTACTTGGCTTTGGTATCAAGGTAATGTTGATTTTGTAAAATGAATTTGGAAATGTCCCTTACTCTTCAGTTTTTCAGAGTTTAAGAAGAGCTGATATTAATTTTCCTTTAAATATTAGGTAGAGGGGCGCCTGGGTGGCTCAGTGGGTTAAGCCACTGCCTTCGGCTCAGGTCTTGATCTCAGGGTCCTGGGATCGAGTCCCGCATCGGGCTTTCTGCTCAGCAGGGAGCCTGCTTCCCTCTCTCTCTCTCTGCCTGCCTCTCTGCCTACTTGTGATTTCTCTCTGTCAAATAAATAAATTAAAAATCTTAAAAAAAATAATAAATATTAGGTAGAATTCACCAGCAAATACATTGGGCCCTGGGTTTTTTTTTTTGGTGGGGGGAGGGTTTTGATTACTTATTCAGTCTCCTTAATTGTCTATTCAGATATTCTACTTTTTCATGATTCAGTCTTGGTAGGTTGCATTTTTCTAGGAATTTATACTTTTTTCCCTAGGTTATCTAATTTGTTGGCATAGAACTGTTCATAGTAGATCATAGTAGATCATAGTAGAACATACATAGATCCTTTGTATTTCTGTGATTGCAATTGTAATGTCTCTTCTTTCATTTTGGATTTTATTTGTTCAATTCTTCTCTCTTTTTTAGCCTCTGAAAGATTTGTCAATTTTTTTCATCTTTTCAAAAAACTGGATTTTAGTTTTATTGATCTTTTCTATTGTTTTTCTAGTCTCTATTTCATTTACTTTTGCCCTGATCATTGTTATTTCCTTCTTTCTGCTAACTTTGGGCTTACTTTGTTTATCTTTTTCTACTTCATTGAGCATAATATAGAACGTTATATCTCTGAGATGTTTTATGTAAGTCTCACAAAGCAAAAGTCTACAATAGGTACATAAAGAGAAGGGAATAAATGCATATTACTGTGGAAAACCAATTCAAAAAGGAACACAGCAAGAAAGAAAGGAAGTAACAAGAGGATACCTCCATAATAGGCAGAAAAAACTAATAAGATGGTATTAGTAAATCTTTACCTATCAGTAATTTCTATTTAACTCAATTAAATTCTCTAATCAAAAAGTATAGAGTGGCTGGATGAAAAAAAACAAACAAAACAAAGTAAGATCCAACTATATGCTGCCTACAAAAGACTTTCTTTAGCTTTAAGGGCACACATAAGTTCAAAGTGAAGGGATAGCGAAAGATATTCCATGCAAGTGGAACCAAAAGAGAGCAGGAGTAGCTATACTTACATCAGACAAAATAGACTTTAAGTCAAGAATGGTAACAGGAATCAAAGAAGGTTATTAAATAATGTTTCATTAAGAAGCTCTGACAATCGTAAATATATATGCACCCAACATCAGAGGACCTAAAATATTAAGCAAATACTAACAGATCCAAAGAGAGAAATAGACAACTATATGGTAATAGTAGGGGACAATATCCCCATTTCTAACAATGGGAATATCAGTCAGACAAAAAAATAAAAAAGGAAGCTTTGTGCTTGAACCACATGTTAGAGCAAATGGGCCTAATAGACACATACAGGATATTTCTTCCAACAGCAGGAAAATGCACATTTTCCTCAAGCACACCCAGAATATTCTCTAGAACAGATCATATGGTAGGTCACCAAATAAGTCTTAGCGAATTTAAGAAGACTGAATTCATACCAAGTATCTTTCCTGACTATAGTGGTAAGAAACTAGAAATCAATAGCAAAGGAAAGCTAGAAAATTGACAAATATGTGGAAAGAAAACAACAAACTCTTGAACAACCAGTGGGACAAAGAAAGAATTAAAAGGGAAATCAAAAAAATTCCTTGAAACAAACAAAATTGAAAACACAACATACCAAAATTTATGGAATGTTGCTAAAGCAGTTCTAAGTGAGAAGTTTACAGTGATAAAAGCCTACATTAAGAAAAATAGATCTCAAATTCATTGTTTTATCTCAAGTTGAGCTTTTTGAAAAGTTACTCCAGGAACATTTCTTTTCTTAAAGTGCTTCCTGAGATAATGATGAACATCATTGTGTTGTTCAAGGAACATACCAGAAGTTCTTGAATATTTAAATGGTATTTTTCATGTTTGATCACTAAATCACTTATACCAAAATGATCAGGAATGAGTAATGAAAGTGTAGGTTCCTGGGTCCCAGGCAAGAGCAAATGAGTCAGGATCTGAAAGGGGAGTCTCAGTAATCTATTTCACAAGTCATTTCTATTTCCAAGTCATTTCTAAGTCTATTTCCAAGTAATTTCTAGGGATCCTTAATTTTGAAAAATACAGTTTTGTAAAGTTTTGTACCAGAGAAAACAGTGTTTCTCTAGATCTGATTGTGATGATAGCACATGATTTTGAACTCTGTGGCTTACTGTTCAAATATTTCTCTTCTTACTCAGGTGTCACCCTTTTATCCTTGTTTTAATTAAGTGTATATGTAAGATATCTCACATAGTTTTAGAAATTGACAAGGTATGAACAATTGAAGAATAAAGTTAGGGTATCACAAAACAATAGTTTCCCATGCTGCTGACTCACATACATTTATTTCAGACCGTGCAGGTTTTTTTAATGTGAAAATTTTACTTCTGTTAAAGTTGTTTTAAAACTTACACCTTTGAAAACTTACACCTGTGAAAAACTCACATTCTGACTCATCCATTTACACACCACAGTTCGACTTCAGGCCTGCGGTCCCAGCATCCACAAGCAATTGCACTTATATTTAAAACTGTGTCTCATTTTCTAGGTATCTCTATTTGGGCCTTCAGGAGAGTAGCTGTGAGTATAGCAGGGAGGGATATGGGGGAAGAGTTCCCAGAGATGTTCTGTGTTGCCACCAAAGGTCTGGCACCCTGGCCTGTTTTACACCAAACACATTTCCCAGGGGCTCTTGGAAAGTAAAGAGGCAGTGAAGATCTTCATCTATCCTCAGTGTCAGACAAATGTGGTATAAGCCCTGGCTTCGTCACTTACTGCTGTGCTAGGGACGTGATTCTTAACCTCTTAAGCTTTGGCTTCAGAGATATCAGTGGAGGAAATAGCAGATCAGATAAAGCAGGTGAAGAGAGGAATGAAGCCAAGGTTATGCTGGGATAGTTCTTTAGAGGGCAAAGAAAGGGGGTATTCCCATGGGCGCTCTCTGGGATCCTTAATATGTTTGGGGGCTGATCCCAACAAATTAATTAGGTGCCAATTTTAACATCCCAAGTGATCTTTTCAAATCGGCAGCCTCTTTTCCCTTTATAGGTGCCCACTGACCTGTTTTGTAGAGATCCTCGAATGCCGTGGTCAGCAGAGTGCAGCCAGTGGGCCAAATCCATCCTGCCCCCCCTTGTTTTCGTAAATAAAGTGTTTTGGGGGGCACAGTCACATCTATTCATTCATTGATTCACGCGTCCTTTGTGGCTGCTTTCAAGCTTCAACAGCAAACTTAAAGAGTAGCGACAGAGACCAAGTAGCCTTCAGAGTCTGAAATATTTGCTATCAGGTCCTTTACAGCAAATGTTTGTTGACCCTTGCTCTGAGACATGGTTTTCTCACCCCACCTGTCTCTTCCCTCAGGGCTTTTGGAGGACGTTGGCTGCTCTGAGACATTCTCTTGATGAAGTTGTTCCTGGTGTCAGTTCCCGTCTATAGCATTCTCTTTTTAGCATCAGCCTTTAAAAGCCTTGTCCTAAGAATGAAGCAGAGTAGAAACTGAAGGCAGAATCAATGGGGTGCATTTTGGATTGTGGAAATTTTGTCTTCACTCAAGTTCTACTACATTGACAAGACACCTACAGAGACTGAACATATTTTTGCAACTGGTAGAACTGAGACGAGCTTTTGCTGACAGACCTCCTTCTTGCTCATGAGGATCAGCATTCTCAAATTAGAGGGGGAGGCAGAGATAGAGACAAGAATGGGAGAACAATAGGGCAGTTTGGGGGCTACTGTTTAACCCCTTCAGGCCTACTGTGTGTCTCCTCACTGCACTGAAGACTGGACTGTCTTAGGGGAGGGGAGGGGAAGTCCTTAAGGCAAATGGAAGTTGAGTGATGAGAGCTGAGTCTTGCTGCTTCTTTTTTTTTTTTTTTAAAGATTTTATTTATTTATTTGACAGAGAGAAATCACAAGTAGTCAGAGAGGCAGGCAGAGAGAGAGAGAGGGAAGCAGGCTCCCTGCTGAGCAGAGAGCCTGATGCAGGACTCAATCCCAGGACCCTGAGATCATGACCTGAGCCGAAGGCAGCAGCTTAACCCACTGAGCCACCCAGGCGCCCAGTCTTGCTGCTTCTTAGGCCAATTACTAACCACATCTTTTGGGCTGCCTCAGATGACCCCCCCCCCACCTTCTCCCTCCAGATTATTGTAGAGACCCAGTGACAGAAAGCATTGTATCAAGTTCTGAGGTTGACTCCCCACTCCTGACCCCAGCCTTCTCTCCTTGGACAAAAGGGTATCTTCCAGTCCTTTCCACCCTCCCAGCTCAGTTAAGTATTCCCTGCCCCTTGGCCTGCTTTACATACTTCTCCTTCTGGGGATGTGCTGCTCCTTCTGCTCCCGCTTCCCTCCATCTCCCTTCATCTTTGGTTGACAAACCCCCATTCCTTCTTCAAATCCTGGATCTAATGTCTCCTCTGCTGTGAATCTTTCCCTGGCTCTGCCAGATGGACTCTCTTCTCTCTGCGACCCCAGAATATTTTCCTACTCTGTTGTAGCCTCATTCAGATGGTGTATTTGCATTTTTATCTCTTGCTCCCTCAGCTAGTGAGCGAGGACTACATCTTTTTCATTTCTGTATCCCAGTTCCTAGCACAGTATCTGGCACACAAGAGAGCACCAGTAAATGTAAAGCAGTAAAGCATCAAGGTTATGGGCAGGAATTAGAATCTGTGAGCCCCTGGGCAAATTAGTTAACCTGTTTCAGCAGCCAGAGGATTGTTGTGAGGACTAGAGGGGCTGATGGGGTAAGGTGCTGAGCCCAGTGCCGGGTACACAGTAAAGTCTCAAAAAGTATGCTGCTGCAATTACTAATAATATGCTTCACTTCTTGAATTATTGAACATATAACAGTACTTATGACTAAATAACTCGATGGATGAATGCTTATTTCTTTCTTGTTCATTCCCTTGATGGGGTCACTGACAAAGACCAGTATGCTACCTATAGGAAAAGCTGTTTTGGGTCGTTTCTTGCAAAGCTTCTCCTTTTCTGGAAAGCCTTCTCCCCACTTGGGCAAAGTTTGGAGTGTCTGAACTTTCCTTTCTTCAATCAGGTCAAGCAATCCTGTGCAGGAGGGAACCAACACCAAAGGCCAAGGAATGGGCTTCAACACCCCAACTCATTAATATCATCAGCATCCTAACAAATGGGAGGCCGGAGAGCCAGACCGAGCAGCCACTTGGTCACATGGCGGGGGTCTGCCCTGGGGCCCTGCGCACATTGAGCGGACGGGCACAAGTGCCATCCATATTTCTTTGCACAGCCCCGGCCCCCACCTCCCATGTCAGCCTGCTGAGCAGGCTTGGCTGTTGTTCTTGTACTTCACAGAGAAGATTTATTCCTCAAGACTGACCTACATGGACGTATGTATCTAAATTCACAAAAGCTTGAGTTTGATGGCAAGCAACAAAAGGTCAGAGGAAAAGCAGGCAAGGCGTTTAAATCAAAATGATGAAACTGGGTAATTTCATTAGCAACAGTTGTATTTACTGGAAGTCACAGATGGTGCAGTTTAGCTCATAGCCAAGTTTTTAGGACAAAATAAGAATGAAGAAAGAAATATTTCAAGGGAGAGGTGGTTAAAAATTAAATAGGCACCAGATGGCTCAAGATTGTCCTTCCTATAAATTTGGTGAACGAAGGCATGCTGAATCCAAAGGCTTTCTGAATGGGATTAGAGCTTGAAAAGGGACTTTAGCAATATATAAATAAGGCCTTTAAAAGAGGGAGATATCAAGTGTGAAATTTATTGAGTGGAGGTGACAGTTAATTATATAAACCATTTTACATTTCATCAATTTATTTAGCATTTATTGAGAACCTACTGTATGCTAGGTCTCTCTCTCTCTCTTTTTTTTTTTCCATGTGTAGTGATGATATAAAGGAACGCTTTATTTTTTCTGGAATGTCAGAGAGCCCCTAGCTTTGACTAGGTAAGAGAGGGCAAACATGACTTTGAAATGCATTTGGCTATGGGGACACGCTTTTTTCTCCTCTGGCGAATTTGGTATGACATATTTCAGTGATTTCGCACCTTCAGAGATTAATGCCTAAGCTCTTTACCAGGCCCAGAGCCATTCAGGAGGCATTTGACATCCCTGGACTTGGAGTTGTCCAAGCCCCTATGTGTCAGATTGTCTGGGGGACCTACACTTCACCAAGCAGCCCAGCTGATGCTCTTGTACTGCTTAGGATTGAGAACCATTGTTCTCGACTCTTCTCTTACCCGTTGTCATCTTATCTTCCATTCAGTATGCTACAAGCTAGTTGCCACTCCCCGAACTCCCATGACTCATGCCCTACACCTTTTCACATGGCATCCCTGAAAGCACTTTGCCATTTTGTCCTCACATTCACTTCCTACCTCTCCTAAGTCTCAGTTTAAGAACACTTCTTCTCTGGAAACACCTCTCTTGCTACCAGGGAGCAGACCATGTAGAGCCATTGTATTAAGAACTTGGACCAATACTCTGGGTGGTTTTGAGGAGAGGAGAAACGAGATATGACATGAGTTTAGCAGGCTCATTCTGAGAGTGTCAGTACTCATAATGATAAAGTGGCTTTTATTGCACTAACCCTCCTGCTGATGTATACTACGGACAATATATGGAACAATTGTTTAAAGGCACTAGAAAGAAATATATAGCAGGAAGAAGCTGGAGGGGAACTTGACATTTAAAATAAGGGAAGAATATTGAGCAAGGCCCTTATCTGAAGGCTTTTCTCTTGAGGGCACTTCCTAGTCTATGCAGGGTATAGTGGGGGAGCTCAAGTGAAAAGCCTTCCTGTTACTGGCTATCAGAGCTGCCAGAGCAATGGGTAATTGAGGCAGGAATATTAAAACATGGTGGCCATCAAAAGCTGTGTACAAGCTTCCGTCAGTTCCCTGGCTGCCTTTTAAGTTGTGCATACAGAGATGAGATTCCAGGACCCCCTGGAACAATGACAGATCACTTCAAGAGCTCAGTAGAGATTTCTGCCTTTGTAGGGAGACTGTTTGGAATTGAATACTGCCAAGGCATAGAGGAGCTGGGTAAACACCCTGAACTTGCCATTAAAACCCCAGGAAGAGCACATGTTATAGTAAAAGATCACATTTTAGAACTAAGGCACTGATACAGACCTTTCCTAACAAAGCCTAAAACCAAGCTTTCACCAGTTCAAGGTGATTCCCTGGTAATTTAAATGTCTGCAGAGACAAAACTCAGCACTCTTCACAGGAAGCTCTATGATATATTGTTCACAATGCCTACATACTTTTAATGATAGAATTTGCCAAGTAGAAGAGGCTGGGAATATATGCCTTTTAGTATTTTTTATTCTTTGCCTGTTTATTTGATTTCTACCCATTGGGAAAAGAAATCTCGATACTTAAATTATTTCAAATTAAGTAATATCCTACTGTAAATACTTTCAGTTGTCAGGGACCTGAGATATTCAGTAATATTTCCAGTGTTACTTATCTTTGGGTCACTATGCACATTTTTTCCACAGCTCTAGCTCTGTTTCTCTTTATAGGCTCTGATGCTACTCTGTATTAATGCTTGCTAATTTCATTAGAGACACACATGATGTTTCCAATATTTTGGCTTCCCAGTTCCTTGAGCTCTTCTTGCCAATGATTCTGTTTTACAAATTCAGCCACTCACTTTCAAGGTGAAACCTTGTCATGGCTAGTAACTGCAGTGCCTCCAAACACCTCAGTTCCAAATTTCCATCTCTCTGACCTCTACCTTTTCTTTGACTTACATTCTTGCCTGTGTCAGCTCCAACCCTTCGCCTGTTAGCCATTGATCCACCGACATTTGTCTCTCCCTCACTTTCCAGAAGCCTCGTCCTCTGGCCTTACCATTTCCATTCCTGTGCATACCACCATTTCTCTCGCCTCTCTCTGACTTCTACATTCTGGTTTGATTAACCACGAGCATGATGAAATCTGGCTATGTGTCCCCCAGAGTCCCATGGCTTTTGCACTTGGAGCCAAACACAAAATAGAGGTGAGCGCTTCAACAGAGCTCTTCAGTCTGTTCTCTTTCCTCCCCTCCGAGACAGTTTTCATTTCTCCTTTCTCCTCAAAGCTCCCAAATCTCTTTCTCATTCTTTCATCAGACCTTGCCTCCTGTATCACTGGGGGAAAAAAAAAATCCAAAACTTAAAGAAAGAAGGGACCAGCAAAGAAATTCCACGGACTCACCAGCACATCTCCCCTAACCCCTTCCACGCTGTGCCATATTGTCTGCCTGCTGCTGTGGCTGAAAACCCACAGGTCCTACCCCTCCATCAGGCACTACCCCTCAAGGGTATTGCTCCAGCACATCTCTCTTTTCCCTCTTAGCTCATCAACTGTTTCTCTCTCCACTGGATCATCTCCAACAGCATACAGATCTATCTTTCCCCTTTAACAACTGTCCTGTCACTCCTCATTATAGCCACTCTCCTCAAAAGTTCTGTCTCTGGTTGCTGCCCAATGTAACTCTTGAACTCTTTTGTGTTTGC
The DNA here is from genome assembly GCF_011764305.1 of Mustela putorius furo. Taxonomy (NCBI): domain Eukaryota; kingdom Metazoa; phylum Chordata; class Mammalia; order Carnivora; family Mustelidae; genus Mustela; species Mustela putorius. The sequence continues at coordinate 5,680,539 of NW_025422045.1, read as the reverse complement.
AGTATCTCAGGATCGTAAAGGAGGTGGCTCAGTTGAGTGGTATATTATCTTTAAGCAACATTGTATTTCAGTGGAGTTAGGGGTAATCATGATTTTCTTCCTTTTACTTATTTGTTCTTTCTAAATTTTCTATGATGAATATGCAATACTTCGGTTAAAGTGGGAAACAATAAAATTATATAAAAAGAAACACCATATTTTATGAATAATTTACAATCAATTTTTATAGCAAAAATTGGCAGTGGGTTGGAGTGGAATGGGCATTGGGCCTGGGGCCAGTTCTACTCTTGACTTGCTCTTGAGAAGCCACTTAAATTCTCTGAATTTTAGATTCCTCAGCTGTGAAGGGAAGAAACTGCCATTTTCTCAGCCTTCCTTTCAATAGTGCTGTGAAGATCTTAAAAGAAAATAGATGTGAATATGATTTGAGGGACTACACAAATGTCAGATCTTAGTACCCCTTACCCAGACATTTACTGTGAGTCACATGGATGACATCTTCCTTGCACTAATGAGAAAACAGGGGTAATGAGATGAGGCAGGCTGAAAGCCACATCAAAGGTGAGCCCTAAGAAGATAAGGTTTTGATGCTTCTTGGCCAGATTTTCCCTGCATCCCAATTTCTTCATTTATTCCATTTCTAAATATCCTGCAAAATGGAGTCATCTTTTCTCCATCAAAGGTGGCTCTAAGGGCTACTGACAAGAAAGGGTGCTCTGAAGGTGTCTGGGACCGCCAGATGCTATGGAGGTATTGACTGGATACCCTTGGGTTTTTTACATCTGTTAGAGAGGATACTGCTTAACCAAATGGAACCTCCACAGAGATTGGTCTGATAGATTCATGGCATGCCAGTCTCATAATCTGGAATTGACCACACCAGGGCCTGCTTGTGTGTAGGTGCTCTGACTCATGTGCATGTGGAATGTGAAGCATTTTTTTTTTTTTAACTGTTTGACTCCTACTGTTTTCTCTGTTTTCCTTACCTAACTTGGTTTGGAGTTCTAGTAAATGGGCGTCTGGGGGAATCTTGCTGATATCTCAGAGGGAATAGATTTGATGCATCCCCGGGTCTGACCCATTCCCAATGTTAATCACTTGCTGGATGGAGAAGTACTTCCCTTTTTACTTGTCCTCAAATTTAGCCCTTGATCTCCTAGTCTGAGATGTGGTGAAAGAGCTCCTATTTTCACTGGGGCAAGTAACTGCTAAAGCATTGAACTGACAAATGAATTATTTCACTGCCCAGCCCTCTGTGTTTTGAGCCAGAGGTTCCCAATTCCCAGGAGGTTGTTTCTCCCTGCTTTCCACCAATCACCTTCCCTATCCTTCACAAAGCAGAAAATAGTGTTTCCCGAATGTTTACTTGGTGCCAGGGACAGTCATGTACTTTGCTTTCTTTAGTCATCAGGACAGCCTTTTAAGGTACATATGAATCCAGTTAACTGAAACTCTTTGCTCCTACCTCCTCAACCCCACCTCCTACCGTGCAGTGAGGTAGAAATGGACTGAAGCTCAGAAAACAAGCCATGAGGCTGGGATTTGAGGGAAACTCTCTCCAATTCTAGGGCAGAACTCTTTCTGCCATCCCAAGTATTCTCTTCAAGGCTTTTTCTCTTTAAAATTTTCCTTGCCAACCCCTCCCTCCTGCTAAAAGATTATTTGATCTCATGCTTCTCCAACCTTCATCTTTCCCTGTGGAAGAGCACATATATTTAAAATTTTGTCCTTGGATGTGCTGGGATGTTGACCAAATCCATCCAGACAGGGACACCTGGAGCTGCTTCACACTCAACAGAGGAGTTTCCTGGGGGAGGAGAAGGGCTCCACCCAAAAGGCTTAGAAATGACATGTTGGTTTTCCTGATAATTGGATTGTTAGAGTTTTCAGGGAAAGAGTCTGAATCCAGAGAAGCACAATCTAAATGTAAATGAATGTTTACATGGGTATTTGGAGGGACTCTGGGGTTGGAATACTGATGTAGTGGTGCTTTACAATGTGCAGGGAGCTGATTTTGCAGGCCGGGGGTGGGAAATTACCCCTCCTGCTCCTGCTCCTGTCTCCATAGAGAGAAATGGATCTGCTCTGGCTTAAGGGCCTCACAGAGCCTGTTTAAGCCATGTTGTCAATCAGTTGATGAAAACACAATAATGGAAAAACATTTACGGAGCTATAAAAGGAGCTACAGAAATGGCCCCAGCCTCTCAGTAGTTACAGTTTAACCAGATTGTCCTTAGGGAATCTGTCCTGTCATCCAGTGTGACCATCTTCTTTGTCCTTGACCTCTCTGCTGCACTTCACACTGTGGAGGCTGCTCTTCCTCATCTTCTCGGATCTCAGGGAGCCCAGGACTCAAGACTTGAGTGTTTGCTCTTAGCTCTGCTTTCTATCCCCCAGACAGCTCATCTGCCCTCTTTACCTTGATGGCCCCTCTCGACTGGTCATTATTCCCCATGTTTGGATTCATGGGTGCAGCATCCTCCCAGCCAGGTGTTCAGATTGACCTGAACGTTCTCATGAGTGACCTGTCTCCTTGCCGATAGAGCACTGTTAACGCTCCTGCATCACTGGTAGGGCAAGCCCATAGTAGATGTTCAGAAAATGTTTTTGTTATTCCCGTGCACAAAATCAAACACAACATTCAGCTTTCCACAAATACGTAATGAAAGTGGATATAAGGCATAGCTTTATGGTTAATACAAGAAAACAGATAGCATGTGGAATCATGTGGTCCCTTCTCCACTCAAACCTCTACCAGGCTAAAGGATATATGAAGATAAGATTTTCTCTTAGATGGCAAATAAGTGTATCATTAAGGATACCGTTTGTTCTCTCTGTTCAATTAATTCACTTAAAAACTATTTATCTAGCCTCTACCATGTTTCAGGCAGGCTGTGTGCTAGGTGCTAAAATGTGATTATAACTTGCTCTGCTCTCTGGGAGATCACAGTCTGGAAGTAGAGACAGAAAAGTACAGGAGGTTTGCAGTGCGCCGCAACAGGGGTCAGCTTCATATGGGCAGATGGGGCTGATAGGAGGCAGAGAAGACTGTCAGAAAAGCATTCTAAGGAAAGGAAATATCTAAGTTTTGTTGAAAAGTCTAAATAGAAATGTCTAGGCAAGAAGAAGAAGGGAGCATGCCAGGCAGAGACTGCCGCCTAGGCAGAGTCTGGGATGAGCTACGACAACAATGTGGGAGGCGTGTGAGTGGCTTATCACGGGGGCGTTATTGAAATGTCAGGGACAATGGCGAGGAATGGGGGGCAGAGAGAAGTAACAGACCCAGAAGGACCCCCCTCACCCCACCCCGTGGCCCATCCTGAGGTCTTGTTCTTTATCCTGCAGCCATGCGGAGCAAGTTGAGGGCTACAGCAGAGGTGAGGCATAGCCCTGAGCAGCTGTAAAAGCCTAGACAGGAGCAGAGTGGGGCTGCAGGCTCAGAGACCAGTTCTAAGCCTATTGAAACAGTCCAGAAGAGAGAGGAAGAAGGTGGAGAGAGCAGAGAGATGTGACAGGTGCATTTGTGCTATAAAAATGAGGACGAGGGAGATAATGAGACAGCAATCCTGTAGAATTCCTCCATGTGCCTTCAACCCTCTATTGCAAGGAATAGTGTCTGATGCATTATAGGCCCTTAATAAATATGGAAATGAATGCCTAACCAAGTAGTGATATAATTCCTCTAATTGGTTAAAATTTAAAAGCAAACAAAAACCCTGATGGCTGGGTCGGAAAGTATGGGTGGAATAGTATTAGCAAATTTACACAGGACATCTAAAGGAATTAGGACCAGGCACAGTTTGATTAACTGGGACCCAACTGGCTAATTGATAGTAGGGTATTTGGCCTTGAATGATATCTTTGAATTATGCAAGATTTAATTTTCTTATCTATCTTTATGATGAAGAATATGGTATTTTCCATACAGATATGTTATGAAGATCAAGAGAGAAAGTGTATGTCAAAATATTTTGCCACCTATAAGGACCATAAAATGTTACTGTTGATTAAGGATTTCTCAGGTTCATGAATTGGGCACTGATCAACAGAGCTGATCTTGGAATGTCAACCAGCTGCCAGCAAAGCTTTTTCTTTGTCCTACCCTGGCTGGTCCTCTTGGAGAGACCAGCGCCCTAGAAGCCAGTATATGCCATCTTCTTCCTTCTCTACTCTGGTGCTCTCATTTCTGCATTTGCTTTCCTTCCTGCACCTTCCATAGGCTGTCCTTGCCTGGTACCCATTTCATGGTGGCACCCAAAATGATGTCAGCCCTTGTCCTGCTCAAACACTAACCCCTTCTAGATAAACAAATATGGTCATGAACCTCTCGGCAACAGCAGGCCACTGGTGCTGGAGAGGTGCTGACAGTACCGGGGAGGTGGCAGGATCCCAATGGTAGAGTGTGGCCAAGCATGGGGGCAGGTAGAAGGCAGGTGCGCTAAGGATTCTCTCACACATAAGCATACAGAGGTAGAAAAGTGTGTGTGTGTGTGTGTGTGTGTGAGAGAGAGAGAGAGAGAGAAAGAGGGAAAGAGAGAGAATGTCTGGGGTGGGCAGTGGGGGCAATACTCAAAAACTATGCCATCATAACAGAGCAAATGAGACCAGCTGAAGTTTGGATGGTTCTTGGGTTTCCACAGCCCTTTCCATTCTGCTCCATCACATAGTCCTGATGATATCTGGGTGAGGTGGGGCTGTTACTCCTGTTTGTCCAAAGAAGAAACTGAGGCTCACAATGACTTGCTCAAGCAGCCCTAACCAGTGGCTGGAAGGGTGTGAGTTCTGAAAGAGCTTTCTGACCCCTGTGCTTTTGTTCCTTTGCTGTCTTAGGCAGATGAACATGGATGTGGTACTAGTTGTAGGAGGAATGTATGAAGAAAACTTGAAAAAGTTAACATTCTTTCTGACACAAAAGTCCTAAGCACTTATTATAGAAACTTAAAACACAGAAAAATCATAAATCATTATTATTTAAAGACAAATCATAAATCATTAGGATCTTGCCATTCAGGCATAAACACTATTAGCATTTACTGCATTTCTTGTAGTCTTTTTTATGGATTATTTTATGTATAGGGGAGATTGTGATTTACATGCAATTATTCCTACTTTCCACTTAACCTTATGCCACAAGCATTTTCCCATATTAGTAAAAACCCTTATAACTGTGATTTTTGGGGGGTTCATAATATTCCTTTATATGTCCATGCCCTAACTGACAATAGCATTCTCTAGGCATTGGTCACTTAATTTAGGTATGAGTTATTCTGTGATTCATTCATTCATTCATTGATTCATTCATTTGGTGTCGCTTGGACACAAAAGCAGCATTCCAACCAACCCTGTTTTTCAGAAATTTGACTTCCTTCAGAGATTCTCAGCCTTTTGGATTGAAACAGTTTGTTTCTTAAGAAGCCAGCCACGTATTGATTTAAAACACAATAAACAATCAATAAAAGAAAGAACAAGAACCATATGATACTCTAAATAGATGCTGAAAAAGCATTTGACAAAGTACAGCATCCCTTCCTGATCAAAACTCTTCAAAGTGTAGGGATAGAGGGCACATACCTCAATATTATCAAAGCCATCTATGAAAAACCCACCGCAAATATCATTCTCAATGGAGAAAAACTGAAAGTTTTTCCGCTAAGGTCAGGAACACGGCAGGGATACCGCTATTCAACATAGTACTAGAAGTCCTAGCCTCAGCAATCAGAAAACAAAAGGAAATTAAAGGCATCCAAATCGGCAAAGAAGAAGTCAGACTATCACTCTTCGCAGATGATATGATACTATATGTGGAAAACCCAAAAGACTCCACTCCAAAACTGCTAGAACTTGTCCAGGAATTCAGTAAAGTGTCAGGATATAAAATCAATGCACAGAAATCAGTTGCATTTCTCTACACTAACAACAAGACAGAAGAAAGAGAAATTAAGGAGTCAATCCCATTTACAATTGTACCCCAAACCATAAGATACCTAGGAATAAACCTAACCAAAGAGGCACAGAATCTATACTCAGAAAACTATAAAGTACTCATGAAAGAAATTGAGGAAGACACAAAGAAATGGAAAAATGTTCCATGCTCCTGGATTGGAAGAATAAATATTGTGAAAATGTCTATGCTACCTAAACCAATCTACACATTTAATGCAATTCCTATCAAAATACCATCCATCTTTTTCAAAGAAATGGAACAAATAATTCTAAAATTTACATGGAACCAGAAAAGACCTCGAATAGCCAAAGGAATATTGAAAAAGAAAGCCAAAGTTGGTGGCATCACAATTCTGGACTTCAAGCTCTATTACAAAGCTGTCATCATCAAGACAGCATGGTACTGGCACAAAAACAGACACATAGATCAATGGAACAGAATAGAGAGCCCAGAAATAGACCCTCAACTCTATGGTCAACTAATCTTCGACAAAGCAGAAAAGAATGTCCAATGGAGAAAAGACAGCCTCTTCAATAAATGGTGTTGGGAAAATTGGACAGCCACATGCAGAAAAATGAAATTGGACCATTTCCTTACACCACACACAAAAATAGACTCATTTTTGATGTGATGAAGGACCTCAGTGTGAGAAAGGAATCCATCAAAATCCTTGAGGAGAACATAGGCAGCAACCTCTTCGACCTCAGCCGCAGCAACATCTTCCTAGGAACATCGCCAAAGGCAAGGGAAGCAAGGGCAAAAATGAACTACTGGGATTTTATCGAGATCAAAAGCTTTTGCACAGCAAAGGAAACAGTTAACAAAACCAAAAGACAACTGACAGAATGGGAGAGGATATTTGCAAACGACATATCAGATAAAGGACTAGTGTCCAAAATCTATAAAGAACTTAGCAAACTCAACACCCAAAGAACAAATAATCCAATCAAGAAATGGGCAGAGGACATGAACACACATTTCTGCAAAGAAGACATCCAGATGGCCAACAGACACATGAAAAAGTGCTCCATATCACTCGGCATCAGGGAAATAGAAATCAAAACCACAATGAGGTATCACCTCACACCAGTCAGAATGGCTAAAATCAACAAGTCAGGAAATGACAGATGCTGGCGAGGTTGCAGAGAAAGGGGAACCCTCCTACACTCTTGGTGGGAATGCAAGCTGGTGCAACCACTCTGGAAAACAGCATGGAGGTTCCTCAAAATGTTGAAAATAGAACTGCCCTATGACCCAGCAATTGCACTACTGCGTATTTACCCTAAAGATACAAATGTAGTAATCCAAAGGGGCACATGCACCCGAATGTTTATAGCAGCAATGTCCACAATAGCCAAACTACGGAAAGAACCTAGATGTCCATCAACAGATGAATGGATAAAGAAGATGTGGTATTTATACAGAATGGAATACTCTGCAGCCATCAAAAGAAATGAAATCTTGCCATTTGCGACAACATGGATGGAACTAGAGCGTATCATGCTTAGCGAAATAAGTCAAGTGGAGAAAGACAACTGTCATATGATCTTCCTGATATGAGGAAGTGGTGATGTAACATGGGGGCTTAAGTGGGTAGGAGAAGAATAAATGAAACAAGATGGGATTGGGAGGGAGGCAAACCACAAGTGACTCTTAATCTCACAAAACAAACTGAGGGTTGCTGGGGGGAGGGGGATTGGGAGAAGGGGGGTGGGGTTATGGACATTGGGGAGGGTATGTGCTTTGGTGAGTGGTGTGAAGTGTGTAAACCTGGCGATTCACCGACCTGTATTCCTGGGGATAAAAATATATTATATGTTTATAAAAAATAATAAAAAAACACAATAAACACATCTTTCCATGAGAATGTAAATGCTACACTGGATGGAGGGAGGTGACAAGAAAGTCCCTGTTCCTGAAGAACTTGCCATATTCCATGGCTGAGAACAACCCCAGCATCTGAAACAAGTGATGTGTGGCTAATACTCCTTGCCAGTCGTGATGTCCACCCCCAGACTGCCCAAGCAGTAGGTAGGTATGTGGAGACACAGCCCTGGCTATCCGAATAGCATGTGGCTTTCTTACCCTCTCTCATGTTCCCCTTTACAAACAGGTCTCACCATCACGGGCTTGCTCCCCAAGAGTGAGTTAGGTGCTCAGTGATTCACTTGGTAGATGGTGCCCGGCAACTTCTATGACATTTCTGCTTATATACGGAATAGCCTGGGTATAGATACGAATGACAACTAATATATATGGAGTGTTTTGTGTGTCTCGAGCACTATGAAGTGCTACAGAAGAACCTCTGCATTCTCCTTACACACAACAGCAGTGTAGTATAGGGACCAAACATCCAACAGCTAGGGTCAAGCTCTTTGCTTACAGTGTAACTGCAGACAAAATATTTTACCTACTTGTGTTTCTTTTTCCTTCACTATGGAAGGGAGAGAGAGAAATGTCTGCCTTATACGGTTGTTGAAAGAATTTGCTAAGTTAAGAGAGGTAAAGCATTTAGCCTAGTGACTGATGTATAGTTAGTAATGTGACAAAGGTGAACTCTTATTACTTAAGCCTCCCAAGAAATGCCCCAGTATGTTCTATTTTTATTTCTATTTCATGGAGGCTGAAATCGAGGCACAAAGAGTTTAGATGCCTTGCCCAGGGTCACACAGACAGAGTAGGAATCCTGACAACTGGACTCCATAAACCGTACTCTAATTACCATGCTATAATATCCTGAAGGAATTTTCCATCAGGAAAGGAGAGACCTGTAGAGCAAAGCAGAGCTCTAACTTTTGTATGTGGTCAGTGTATCAAAGGTGAAAGCAGAGCCAGCAAAGGGAGGAGATGGCTACAGATGCTCGTTTGCCAAGGACCCTGGCAATGTTGAGTCCTTATGACTTCTGGAAATTAGGAAAGCCAGCTGTTCCTTAGAAGGGGAGCCGATTGGGAAACATAAAATATTTCTGGCTGCAGCAATGTAGCTGGCTCCTGAACTGAAGATGCAGTAGGTGCAGGTGATTCAGCTTTGGCAGAAGCAATCACTGTCCCTGCCAGGGTCCTGGTGCAGATCCCCAGTGGGGATGTGGGCCTGGGATTCACAGGGAATTTGATTTTGTTTCAGCCTTTTTTTTTTTTTTAAAGTCTCTAAGTTGAAGAATGCATCGTATCCTTGTGGTTTCAGCTTCCTCTTTTCCTCTCCACTGGTAGGAATATAGTGTGGTGTCTATTTATCTGTTTACTTTGATAGGACCCAATGATACCATACCAATCTTAGGGTTCTCGACTTGCTCTTTTCACTCATTTTGTGTTGCTGCAGTCTGTCAGTGTCAATACGGATCTCTCTAGTCTCTTCATTTTAACTGCTGCAAAATAGGTCCTTCTGTGAATTCTCTGTGATGTGTCCATTTCATTACTGATGGACATTTCCATTTTGTGGATATTGGCCATTTCAAATAATATTTCAGTGAGCCTTTTTGTATGATTCTCCTTGAGGATTTCTGGTTTGGGTATCAAGCTATCACATAAAATGAATAGCACAAATTTTCAGCCCCCCTCCCCAACTGCCTGAAATTGTTTGGTTATTATAAGGATTATATGTGACATTTTGTTTTTGTTTTTTCTTTGAGGAAACCCTCAAGTGATAAAAGTGATAAAACTCACTTGTAAGTCATTTGAATGGGTTTTCTTTTGGAGGAATGATGATATTGGAAGATATTTGGCTAGAAATGGAATTGCCGAATGAGAAGATAGGTACATTTTTAACTGCTAAATTGCTTTCCTAAGTGATTGTAGCAATTTATATGTCTTCCAGGATTATATGAGAGTTCCTGTTTTCTCACATTCTCTCCAATATTTGGTATTATTTAACTTACCTTATGATACATTATAGTTTTAAATTTGCAGCTAATGGATTATTAGGGACTTTATGTTTTCTCCCTTTATGAATTGTTTTTCCATATATTTGCTTGTTTTTCTAGTGGTATATTTGTCTTTTTGGTAATGATTTTAGGAATTCTTTACATGACCTCTATTCAATGCATATAGGCAGCTTCATCCCAAGTTCATAAATGTACTCTTCTGTATTTTATTATAATAGTTTATAAATTTTTTAGAAAAGATTTTATTTATTCATTTGACAGAGAGAGAGATCACAGGTAGACAGAGAGGGAGGCAGAGAGAGGGGGGAAGCAGGCTCCCTTCTGAGCAGAGAGCCCGATGTGGGGCTCTATTCCAGGACCCTGGGATCATGACCCAAGCTGAAGGCAAAGGCTTAACCCACTGAGCCACCCAGGTGCCCTAAATGTTTGTTTTTTTATATATAGACATTTAACTTGTCTAGAATTTATTTTTGTGTACAGTATGAGCCAGGAATTCAGTTTCACTTTTGCCATGTAGAAAATAGTTATTGAGTAACAATTCATCTTATTTAATGGTTATTGGTTTAGTCATTTTATTGTGTGTGTGTGTGTGTGTGTGTGTGTGTGTGTGTGAGAAAACACACATAGTTCTATGTGTACCCACGTCTGTGTGTCTCTGTATTTCAATTTAGGTATAATTTTCCATGTCACATAATTTTTTGAATTTATAGGAATTCTCTTTTATCGTAAGATACTCTTATATAGGCACAGTTCATCACTTTTTTTCTCTTGTCATTGGGCAGACTTGCTTTAAGTTTTTCTTTCCTACTAGCCATTGAAAAAAACAGCGTTTAGTTTTATAGATCATTAATACATTTCCCTATGAATTTTACCTCCTTTTAAAATTTATTTCATTCTATTTTCTTTGGGTTTAATCTGTTTTTCTTTCTCCTACTTCTTGAATTGAATGTTTAACTCATTTATTTTCAATATTTAATACATGAATTTAAGACTATAAATTTCTTTATAATTCTCTGCTTTCACAGACTCCCATAAATTTGATACATAGTGCTATCATTGTTATTCTGTTCCAAATATTTCATAACCTCTATTATGAGTTGTTTTTCTTTAACCCATTGGCTACCTGGAAGTGATTTTTACTTTCTAAATTTATGCTGTTTTTCTTTTTCTGTTTTATTTTTATTATAATTACTTTGTAATCATATAGTAAATTATGATATAGATTCTATGGAATTTCTGGGAATAACCTTCATGACCTGGTAGGCCTATGCCTATTCTGTGTATGTGAAAAGAAGGTATATTTTCTGCTTGTTGGGTCACAGAGCACTTATGTATTATTATTAGACCAAGATTGATATGAGTGCTGTTCATATCTATTTGCTAATTTTTGGTTTGCTTGATCTCTTACTAAGTGATGTGTGAAAAAAAAAAATTCCCACGAGCTGTGTTGATTTGTCAACTTATCATTGCAATTCTCTCACTTTTTGCTTTATGTGAAAAGATACTGTTGGGCACTCGCAAATCAGTGATGGCTGTATTTTCTTGGTGGATTTGTGTGTGTGTGTTTTATGCAAGGAGTAATTAGTACTCTATATCCTTGCTGTTAGGTTGGGGCCGTATGACTGGTTCTGGAGAATGTACTATGAGAAGTGAAATGTGTCGCCTCTGGAATGCCTCCTTTATTTCTCTCTTTCCCTGCTATGATCATCTCTGAGGCCATATGTTCCAGATGACATTGCTATACCTGTGGAGCCTTCTCACCTAGAGTAAACTTTCTCTCTTAAGCCCCTGGGATTTCAGAGGTTTGTCAGTCATGGCAGCTAGTGTTATCCTGTTGTCATTATGCTTTTGCCATAAATTCTATTTTCTGTTTTGTTAGTATTTCCCAAATATATTATATGTATATGTGTGTGTTTATGTGTGTGTGTATAAATTCATTTACATAATGGATTTAATTTTATGTGTTGTGATTACTGATATCTTGGGTTTTTTTCCTACATCTTATTTTGTGTTTTGTATTTGACTATGTTTTTCTTTGTTTCTCTCTACCCTCTTCTTGCTTCCTATTGGATTGCTTTTGTTTTCTCTATTTTCTTTGTTTTTATTTCTTGGTGGTACTTCTAAAAATTTAGTATGTGATCTTTTAAATATTTTTTATTTCTTAATTTTAATTTGCTATTAATTATAGACTTACAAAATGTTGCAAAAATGCTGTAAATAATTCCAGCATATCCTTCTTCATTCCCCAGATAATCATAGTAAAATGATCAAAACCAGGAAATTAACATTGGTACAATACTAATCACTAATCAACATTGTTTACATTTTTCCAATTGTCCCTATAATGTCATTTTCTAGGACCAACTCAGAAACACTCATTGCATTTAGTTATCATAGCTCTTTAGTCTCCTCCAATCGAGGACAGTTCCTTACTTCTTCATCTGTCATGACTTTGACATTTTGAAGAGTACTGGCCAAATAAGTTCTGTGGAATGGTCATCACTTTGGGTTAGCTTAATATTTCTTCATAATTAAATTCAAATTATGTATTTTTGGCAAATATACCACAAACGTGATGTTTTCATACTACAGCATGATACCAATTTGTTTAATTACTGGTGATATTAATATTGATCACTTATGGTGATGTCTGTCTGGCTTTTCTATTGTAAAGTCACCATTTTTCCTTTTGCACTTGAGAAATATTTGGGGGGGGTATATTTTGAGGAATGCAGACATCCTGAGTCTCATCCTACACTCATTCAGTTTTAGCATCCATTGATGATTCTTGCTTGTCATACTTAGTATTATTGTGTTGGCAAAATGGTGATTTTTCTATTTCCATCACTTCTTTTACATTTATTTGTTGAAATACACTATGAGGAAGAGTTGTCCCTTTTGCATATGTACTTACTCAGTTATTAAATTCCTATCTTTATGTCCTTACTTTTCCCCCCATATGGGTCATCATTATTTATATTATTTCTCACAACCTGTCAGATTTGCTGTTGGGAGTTTCTTCCAGTTGGCTTTATGTCCTGTGACAAACTTCCATTATTTTGTGATAACATTCTTACTTTCTGGCGGTGCAAGATGCTCCAGGTTAACCTTTTCTTATCCCTGTGCCAACCCTGAAATCTGCTTTTTCTTCAGGGATTTCTGGTTCCTTTTTTGGAGACTGTATTCTGAAATCAAGATCTGGTTGATAGGTGGGGACCTTGCTACTGTGGTGTCATTTGCTTCTAAGTACTTATAGTAGATAAAATTGGGAAATCATTCCTTGTAAGTTCAAAGAATCTTCTTTCGTTCTTATAGCTGCGTAGTATTCCAATGAGTGGATGTACATCATTCATTTAACTAATCTCCAATATGTGGGCATTTAGGTTGTTCTCAGTATTTTGCAATTGTAAACAGTGCTGCAATGAATAATCTCTTAGCGGTTGTATATTTTTGTGTTGTTGGATGTATACCTTCAAGGTGAATTCCTAAAAGTGGAATTGTTGCATCAAAAGGCGGTTTCCGTTTTCATAGTGGTCTTTGAGAGTGATTGCTTCCTGTTTCACTATGGCTTTGTCAGTGGAAAGCATAGTCTTACTTTTAAACTTTAATTAACATGGTAGGTGAGAAAGGGTATGTTATTTTTTAAATTTGCATTTATCTAGTTATGAATGAATTCAATATCTTTTTTTTATGTTTTGGGGCCATATTTATATCTTTTTCTTTTGGTAAGTTGTCTGTTAATGTGTTTTCCCCATTTTTCTATTGGAATTTTGGTATTTTGTCTCCCTGTTTCCTAGAGTTCTATATGTGTTAGTGATAATAGCCCTTTGTGATATCAGTTGTAAGTAGTAGTAGTAGTTGTCTTTTTTTAAGATTTTATTTATTTATTTGACAGATAGAGATCACAATTAGGCAGAGAGGCAGGTAGAGAGAAAGGAAGGGAAGCAGGCTCCCCGCAAAGCAGAGAGCCCGATGCGGGGCTCAGTCCCAGGACCCTGGGATCATGACCTGAGCCGAAGGCAGAGGCTCAACCCTGAGCCACCCAGGCGCCCCAATCAGTTGTCTTTTTGATTTTATGTTTTTTCTTTTCCATAAACAGTTAAGAAATTTTTAAAAATAACTGTTTGTTTATTTTTTTAAAGATTTTATTTATTTATTTGACAGAGAGAGACACAGTGAGAGAGGGAACACAAGCAGAGGGAGTGGGAGAGGTGAAGCAGGCTTCCCACCAAGCAGGGAGCCTGATGCGGGTCTTGATCCTAGGACCCTGGGATCATGACCCAAGCTGAAGGCAGACACTTAACAACTGAGCCACCCAGGCGCCCCAATGTTAATCAGTCTTCTCTTTTGTTATCTCTAGATTTTGAGTCATCAGTAGAATGCCTTTCCCTACTCTGAGGTTAAAATGAAATTTACATTCATATTTTCTTTAGTATTTACATGGTTCCATTTTCTCTTTCTTTTGTTTGTTTTTTGTTTTTTTTTTTTTTTTTTTTTTTTTTTTTTTTTTTTTTTAGTGGGGGACAAAGGGAGAAGGAGGGAGAGAATTTTAAGCTGGCACCCTACTCAGTCCAGAGCCCGACACGGGGCTTGATTTCATGACCCTGATATTATAACCTGTGCCCAAATCAAGAGGCATACACTTAACCAACTGAGTCACCCCTACATGGTTCCATTTTCTAATTTAAGTTCCTAATCTATTTGGAGTTTATTTTGTCTATTATATGAGCCACTGATTTAATTTTACCTTGTTCTAAATGGCTACCCAGTTCCCACTGGCACCATTTATTCAAAAGTTCATCTTTGACTCTATTATTTGGGATACCTCAATTTATTATATTTTGAAATTCCACATGTATTTGGATCCATTCCTGGACTTTCTGTTCTATTTGGCCAGTCTGTTTGTCTATTCATGGTACAGTACACACTGGTTTAATTATAGAGGCTTTACATTATGTTTTAATGTATGTCTGACAGGTTAGTTCCCCCTTGTAGTTTTGTCTTTTCATTTTCTTCTTCCTCTTTTCCTCCTCCTCACTCCCCCACCTCCTCTTCCTCTTCCTTTTTCTTCTTCTTCTTCTCTCTCTCTCTGTCTTTTTATTGTTTTCCTGGCTATCCATGCATGTTTATTTCATTCTGTAAACTCACTATCTACTTGCCTAACTTCCTAAAAATGCTTGTTGGCATTTTATTGAGCTTGCATTAAATTTCTTAACTAATTAAGGGAGAACTGACAATTTTTTATGATGTTGAATCATGTTATTCAAAAATGGATTCCTTCCATTTATTTTGTTTGCTGTTGTGGCTTCCAGGAATATTTTAAAATTTTGCTGATAGAGATTTTATACATTTCTTATGAAGTTTTTTTTCTAAGTATTTAATCTCTTGCTATTGTATATGTTGTTTTTTCTACCATTATTTCTTGTAGCTGGTTATTATGTACATAAAGGGTTATTGGCTTCTATATTAACATGCAGTTTTAATTTAGTAGACTCTAATCATTCATTACCTTCACTCTCCTCTTGAACAATTTCAGAATTTAAACTTTGCTCTCTACTCATGCCTTTCATTTTATTTTCCTCCAGTATTTAATTTTCTTCTTGATTTCTTCTCATTCTTGGCATTATTATTACTATGATAATCAGTCAATGCTTATTTAGATTTATCCACAAGTTTTCCATTACCTTTAGCTTATCGTTACTTGTTGAAGTCATTTTCTTCATTCTGGGTTCCCTTTTTTTTCTTCCTGAAGTATACCAGTAGTGTGTGTTTTCAAAAGGATCTGTGCATGATAAATTCTCTCAGTCTTTATCTGAAAATGCCGTTGTTTAACATTCTTTTTTTTTTTTTTAAGATTTTATTTATTCATTAGGGAGAGGATATGTGAGCAGGAGGAAGGAACAGAGAGGGAAGAAAAAGGAGGAAGAAAGAATCTTAAGCAGACTCTGTGCAGAGCATGGAGCCCAACATGGGGTGCGATGCCAAGACCCTGAGATCATGACCTGAACTGAAATCAAGAGCTGGATGTTAACCGACTGAGCCATCCAGGTGCCCCTTTAACATTCATTCTTGGATCCTAGTTTAGCTGGATGGTATGTTGCATTGTCTCTGACATTTGTTGTTGCTTATAGAAGTCTTCAGTCAGCCTAACTGCTGCTACTTGTTAATAACTCTTTTTGTCTCTAATGGCTTTTGAAGTTGTCTATTTATTTATAATGCACTGTTATAGTACTATGTATGTGGGTGTGCATTGTTTTAATGTATTATTCTCAGGATTTTGTATGTTCTTACAATATGGGGACTTCTCCCTTCAAGTCTGAAAAATTCTTGAGTATTATCTCTTGGAATATTGACTTCTCCATTCTCTTTATTTGCATGTTTTGGATACCCTAATATATATGTTAGAAATTACTGTATCTCTGTGTATCTAAACTCTTTTTCATACTTTCTGTCTCTTCGTGTTACATTCTGAGAGTTTCTTTATATTAACTTTTATAATTTACTTAGTCTCTGTTGTTCTTTCTAGTTTTATGTTCAGCCCTTCCACTGGATTTTTTCACTGGCTCTATATTTTTGTTTCTAGATTTCATATTTGATTCTTCAAATCTTTTCTTTTTCCTGTTGCCCTATTTTTACCATATAATTTTTATTCCTGCTGTTAACTTTTGAACCAGATGTAAATCAAGATTTTGTGGGATCTGAAGCTTGTCCATTTTGAGAGGCC
Organism: Mustela putorius furo; assembly: GCF_011764305.1. NCBI lineage: Eukaryota > Metazoa > Chordata > Mammalia > Carnivora > Mustelidae > Mustela > Mustela putorius. The sequence goes on along the minus strand of NW_025422045.1, from coordinate 5,663,990 downwards.
TCTCTTTAAGAACATGAATATACAATTACAAATATTAAATTAAATGCAATAGTGAATATTTAGTTGGAATGAGAAAAAAAATCACACATCAAAAAATTTCAAAAAGCTGACAAGCACCACAAATATCACACAAAATCTAGAAAAATAACTTTATAGTTTTGTTAATTAATTGCTGAACTCATCTTCATGTGACAAGTTTATAATACTGTTTAAAAGGGGAAAATGAAAAGATAACAGCCTTTTCTCTAGCATATTTGATCATTTGTGGTTTATAAAAATTAGCTTCGACTTCACATATAGCTTTTGGCACGAAATTGGTGTCACATTTGGGAAAACCTCTAAGTTCTTTCATATACAAGCTGTAAGAATTGGGATAATTTTTACATATCAGCATCTAGCTCTATACATTTCAGTTTTTTTTTTCTTTTCTACTTATTTGTGATTTGGGTAGTATAGGACAAGTTTATATTGGGATCCAGTCTCTTGCCCTGTACCTTCATGTATATGGAAATGACTGTGAACCACATAAATATGTTTCACTAAATCCACACTAAATGTATCCAAACTAAATGGTCCCTTGCCATTCCGATGCCTTCAAATAAAAATAGAAATGTGGTAGAGGCAGAAAGGAGAGTTGCAAGTAACTTTAGCCAATTAAGGTTAAAATATATTTTATAGATTTTATGAAAATATAAGAGACCACTTGAGTACATTGCTAGAGTCCTTCTCAAGACTTTGGGAAGGGCCAGTTTTAGTGAGAGACCCTGGAAAGTTAGTTCCATTAACCTTATAATCTGCCTCTGCTGTGACCATCTCAATCATAATTATTTTATGATTTCTTTTATTTTATTATGTTACATTAGTGACTGTAGAGTACATGATTAGTTTTGATGTAGTGCTCCATGATTCCTTGTTCCTGTATAACACCCAGTGCTCCATACAATATGTGCCCTCGTTAATACTCAATCATAATTATTTTAAAGCCTCTTTCAAATCACTTTATTCAGGCACAGTGGTTGCCTCAGTGGACTCTTTTCATGGTGTAGTTTTACTTTGTATTATCTGTAATCTTGGGCTATGAAGTCTACTTCTGTGGAGCTTGCTTTCTTTGGTAGTCCAGTGGGCCAGTAGTAACTTGGTGGTTGCCTTTAACCGGGTTCCATTAAATGTTTATGCTATTTTCTCAGCTAGGGTAGGGGCCATACAGTATAAAAGTTGTGAATTTAGATTCACAGATTTACATGGCACAAAATGGACATTCCAACTACTCGCAGGTGACTCTTCACCCTTGTGCGGTAGAGTCAGCCTTACTTTCTGCTTCCCTGAATCGTTGAGTAAAGCTCTTCTAGACTCCGATTCAGATTTGAGGCAGCCCTTCAGGGGTCTGGGCAAGATCAGTTTTAGCCTTTCAGGAGCACAAAGCCATCGGTCTTCTTTCCCTGCATACATCAGAAACCCATCCCACAGCTGTTAGGACTTAAATACAGATCCAAGATTCACGTGGGCCATTTCTCTTTAGTTTCTCTTCTCTGACTTTGAGTTCTCTCTTCATTTTTGTCACCTGCTTTGCTTTCAAACTCTCCTAAGTGTCCTACATCCTTTTCTTAGATTTTATCTGATATAGCCATGTGTTTGGAATTGGGGAATAATCACTGGAGTAAATGTAGGCTGGTCAGCTGCAACTCATTCATTCATTCAACACTGTATTTTTGAGTGCCCTTCTTGTGTCTCATGCTTCATAGAGTACTAGCTATGCCTCAATATGTAATTCAATTCCTTGCCCTTGTGGAGTTTACTTTCTAGTAAAATGATAACTGTTCTTTTGTGCTGAGGACTCTTTTTCTTCCCATGCAGAAAGGGTGAGGTGAAGGGGGTAAGCTTCCCTCTTTTCTCTTTTCTGTATGTATCTGAGGTTACAAACATGCTATAGCAACTCTGTGACTATGAGTCCTGTATGAATAATTGGAGGCTATTTAAAGTCAATTGTGAGTCTACCATATAGTCTCAGTGTTCTCAAACATTTTACTACTGTGGACCTTTATTTAGGAAGGATTTTTCTGTTGTACACAGTGCAATAGTAATTAAGACCCTGCCTCAGTTGTTTGTGCATGCTCAACAACATAATTCTTTAATTATTTGAAAATAATTTTTCTTTTTATTCACTTTTCTTTTATTTACGTACAGAAAAATTCACCTTTTTGGTGTATAGCTCTAAAAGATTTGAGAAACTTTAGTCATGCAACCACCACCGCAATCATGATACAAAATGGTTTCATTACCCCCAAATAGTCCCTCATCCCTTTTGTAGTCAAATCTACCTCTACCCTCCAGGCTTTGGCAACCACTTATCTGTTCTTGACCCTTCAGCATTGTCTTTTCAAGAATGTCGTGCAAATGGTATTAAACAGGATGTAGCCTTAGGTATCTGGTTTCTTTCACTTAGCTTAATATATTTGAGATTCAACATATTGTTGCATGCACCAGTAATTTGTTTCTTTTCTTCTATTTTGAAAAGAAAAGCCCTAATCAGAATTTCTTGTTCATAAAAGCTTATCATGGTCAACAAGAATTGATTGAAACGTGATATTTCTAGTTGCTAAGATACTATCAAATAATTATGTCTAATGTGTGCCACATTATAGATTTTTAAGGAAAAAAGAAATAAGACTTCTGATTTAAAAAACTATTAAAATAGGAACAAACATACTGTGGGGGGGGGTTCAGAAAGTATTGCAATCCCAGGAGAAGTCAAAAGAATATGGTGATCTTTTAGTAAATGTCGGAAACCTGATAGATGGTTAATGTAAGATTTTTAAAGCTGCTTTGAGTAGTGTTTAACAAATATTTGTTGAATTGTTGAAGAATGAAATGATGGCATCTCATTAAACCTTAGCGACTTCCTGAATTATGGAGACTCCCAAGTTGATGATTATGTGCCCAAAAGACCATCTGGCTTTGACCCCACACCTATCAGCTGCTACGTGTGGTTCTCTCTGATGCTGGCGTAGCAGAAGTTTTAGCATCTTCTCAACCTCATGGCTTGTGAGGCAACACAAAAGAGCAGCCAGTTAGTACACTGCAGTCATTGTCCTATATCTTTCCAGAAGCTTGTCTGGGGTCTGCTTGCCAGGCTGCACACCTGCTCCAGATTGCCTAGTCACATGGCTCACTGAGCAGTGACTTCCCTTACATGAGGTGGCCACACATCTGTTTTCTTTAATCAGGCAAGCAAAGTGTTTATGGCATGAGCCAAATTTCATCTTTAGATGCATACTCAGAGTCCCCATTTCAGGTGACAAGAAGCAATTGCACCTCTGGGGACAGGGATGATCCCCTGTGCCTGAAAGGGGTGGTCTCTTCCTACACCTGTGTGCTTCGTACTCAAGCCAAAAGTGTATAAGACACATATTAAATATAATCACTGCTTTGAAGTAGCTTACTGCCATTTTGGAGGCAGTATGCCATGGTGCAGAAGGCTCTTGTTGCATGTTTGTTGAGTGAATGGTACATCTCTGTCCTTTTAGGCAGGAGGTATTGGTGTATAGAATCTTGGGGTTGGAATGACCTTAAATGTCATCCATTTGAGCTAACCAGGTGATCACTGTTGCTTGGACAGCCATCTCTGCTTCTCTGCCTCCCCTCTGTTTCATCACATGATACAGCTAATATCTTACCATGAAATATGTCTCCTTGGTCATTCTCCGATAACCTAGTTCAGCAGCATGAATCTGCTAGTTTCTTGGCTGTGAGCAGCTTCTGGTACACCAAATGGGAATAAGAGTGAGAGGCCCTGGTTTCCTCTGGTGATTATTAAACTTGATTGCAGCCAATTTCCTGATAGACAAGGATTTGATTTAAAAGCCCACTCCTTTGTTTGTGTTTTATGGGTATATGTTGCATCCATTTGAAAGATCATCTTAGTTTCTCTTTTTTTTTATAGGACTAAGGACTCGATTTATCAGACTCCTACAGTGTAAATTATTAGAGGTTACTAAAATTTGGTATCCAATACTAAAAGTGTTAGCTTATTTAAAACTTTGAGTTAGAATTCCTTTTACAAATACAGACCTTCTTAGTGTTCCTTGAACATGATAAACTCATTCCCACCCCAGGATCTTTGCCCTTATTATTTCCTTTGAAGACTTTGGATAATAATGACTACAAGAAATACCTAATTTTTATTAGGGAAAATCTGTTTCCCCATGTCTTTTCTTCCTTGGCTAAATTTTTCTCACTGATGCCAATAACATGTACCCCTGGCAACCCCTTTCAGAGAGAGGGAGAGAGAGACAGGTACTGCTGAAATCCAGCTCATCTCCCAAGTGCCTGGAATGTGTGATGTAATTTTCCACTAGCTGAGCTTCAGTGTTTTCCTAACATTAATTTTGGACTTTGACCTTCACTGGGAGAGGCTAGATCAGAATTCAGCAATTAAAAAATTTTGATTGTATGCTCCTTGTAAACATCGTGTAAATGGCCATAAATACAGATTGCATGTTCCAGTTTACTTAACCTTCTCCTACTTTGTGATGAAGATTAAAATTGTTTTCTATCATTTTTACAGATCTTTAAAATAGGAATCCACTCTCACATAATCAAGAGGTGACCACGTTTGCTAGCCTTTGTGTAGAGCATAAAATATCTCTTGGAAATAAGACAATTGAATCCCACAGTTCAAAAAGAGCTCCTCCAAGCTTTAGTTTAGCAGTCTTGCCAAGGAGCTGGGTGAACAGTGATGAAAAACACAAATGGTATTCATCCAAAGAAACTCATAATATACTTTAAGTATGCACTGAATCTTTTATTAAATTATTTTGGCTTATTAAATGCCATATTTAAGGTTGCTTTTCAAATACACTTTTAATAATGATCATAAGTGTACTGCAGTGTAGTTGGTGCACCTATTAAAAGGGAGAAATATGCCGTATAGTCATAAAACCCATAAACTGCCATTTTGTAAGTGGCTAAGAAGTGAATTGCCACACAAACCCAGACTTGCAGCAGCTGCAAATAAAGGAAAGAAGTTTCTTAATGCTGACACCGGTCATGAAACTGATATTTTATTTAGATGTCCTTGCAGCACAGAGCTCGTGGAAATCATGTTTATAGTCTTCATGCAATAGAAATACAAGCAATAGTGTATATTTTGGCAGGTAGTGCCCGATTTAGTTGTAATAATTCACAGCACTGCTCCAGGCCTTCCATGTTGCTCCAGGCAAAAACCTGTATTATAAATTTTAGCACACAAAGCTGAATTTGACCTACCAGTTGATGCATAATAAACTGACTTAATTCTGAATATTAACTACACATTGTGGCCTAAAGGTTTTATGCTCTCTAAATGTAACAATAAATTATACAAAAATCTTCCTCTTGGGTGAAGCCTAAATATAAATAAATCCCCAATCTTAATACTATGCCGAAAGACCGGTTACTATAGATACCAGAGAGAATATATTAATCTTAAATATTATTGCAGAATAAAATAACGTTAGAATATCACTAAATACCTGAACTAATTATAGAAACTTTGGGGAGAAGTTTCCGTACTTTAATAAACCACTTTCCCCTTTGGCCCATTTCTTGAGTGGGAAATGGAAAGATGCTTTCTCTCTTCGTTGATCAGCATGAATAAAATGGTTTGTTCTAAAAGATTCTCTCCTGTACCAAACACAGGGTTTAGTTCATATAAATGTGTCCATGTAAGTGCTCAGCAGATATTTATCAGTGAAAGAATGAGTTCTGAATGTTTTGGAACATTGCATATTAGATCAAAACAGTTTTGGGTTTGAAGAATATGTTTTCCTAGGTTTAGATATTTTGCTCTACAAATGACTTCCTGTGTTATTTTGAGCAAATCCCTTTGCTTCTCTGAGCCTCTTCGCTTGCTTATAAAGGGAGATTAAGAGAAAAAGGACCCATCTCTATCTCACAGGATTGTGGTGTAAGAAGAGTTGAGACCAACATCTGTGGAGTGTTTTGAAAATTATTATCTCTGGCAAAGATGTGTTACACAGGGAAGCAATGACCAACCCTACCGTAAGGGTAGACTCTCTTTGCAATGCTCATATTGTGTGACTCTACCTCTACTGGCCACAGTTGACTAGACCTGGGATAGTCAGTCAATAATTCACTCTTGAGAATTTGAACTGAGAGATCCAGAGTCTGAGAATTGTTTCATAATTGTTCCCAACCTGGAACTTCCTTCATGGAGTCTGGTTCTGTTTACCTGTCCCCGCTTTCCATGACCTGTGCCTGTATCCTAATAACAGACCTCCCTTTCCTCAAGTTAGATTGAATGGGATTCTATTTCTGGCAACTGAATGATCCCTAAGACAATTTTTTGCAAGTTCCTTCTCTCACTACTTGAGCAACTACCGCAATCCAGACTCAGGAATTTTTGGTTTATTATTGGGAGGATAAAACATAAAACTTACTACAATATGAGTCAAAAACTTCTAATACATGTAAAGATATGAGCTGTGGTTTAAATGAGATAGCATGGAGGAATAATACCTGCTCATGAATGAGAGGTAGGTTAGGAAAGACCTAATAGATTAAAGACCTCATATACATCCTTTCTTTATGTACACTGCCCCTATCATGGTGCATACTCCTGTTATGTCTAGTGAGGACTGTAAAAGTAGCTTCCTAACTGTTATCTTTACACTTAGTCTGCCCTCTGTGCTGCTTCCAGAGTTACCTGATAATATCCAACATGTAATATCAAGCACGGATCCTAAAATGGCTCTTAAAAGACCCCCACACCTATGTTTTATAGTTAATTGTTTATGCATCTGTCCTTCTCTGAAGAAGCAAGTAAAAGGCAGAACAGGTGCTTCTCGTGTTTGCCTCTTCAGTGAACAAATGGAGGTGCTCCTGGAAGGGGCTCAGTGCTGTGATTATTTAATTTGGATGGGATGACATTTGGATTTGTCCTAGAACAATGGCTAAGATTTTAAAGGGTGAATAGAGGACAAAGGCTTTAAGGACCAGGGAACAAGAGTCTGAGCATGAAGGGAAGAGGGAAGTTCAAAGGAGTTTCAGGGACAGGATGTCTTCCAGTTTGGCTGGAACAAAGGGAAGAGGTAATGAAGATAAAGAAAAAAGATAATGTTGGAAAAATCAGTTGGGATCCTCTTGTGGAGGATTTTAATTTAAAAAAATGTGAGCTTAATTTTATAGGCACCAGGGAGCCATGTCCGTTGAGCATAATGGTGATGTGATCAAAACTGGCTTTTAAGGAGCTGAACCTGTGAGAGGTGCAAAGGGTGGAGTGGAATGGAAACACTTGGTTACTCTCATCTGTCTCCAAGAGAAGAGGGCCAGTCAGGCTCCCCTATTGTTTCCATCTTCTTAACTATTTCTTTAGATTTTACTATTCTCTATTTAGACAAATTAAAAAAAAAAAAAAAAGAGTTGCCCACCATGGCATTTTTTTCCCTTCATCTGAGGTATTGCAAGAATTTTTGGGGGGTTTTAAAGCATCTGATAGACAAGAACAAGGGCATATCATCCCCATCCAGATGATCACCCTTGCATTTTTAGTAACGCTGGAGAGATGGAAATGGTTTGATATGGAGACACGCTTGACCTGTTCTATTTTTGCCATGCTTTCAGGCGGCTTAACAAGAACACTGGGTTCCTGCTTCGACAAGGGAATTGGAAGGTTTCACTTTCCCTCTGTGGTGTTGGTTTCCCTTCTGGCTCCCCCTACTCAGCAAAATTCAGAAACCTTGACCTCCAAGTTTCAGTTGCCTTGTATCACAAGTATCACTTCCTCTGTGAAGCCTTCTTGGATTCTTTGCCATCCCCCAAGCCTGAAGAAGTGATTCCACCTCTATACTATTTCCTTTTTCCCACCTGAAATTCTGATTATTTGCAAAATGACTTTCCATGCCTTCTAGCCTAAAATGTCCTTGAGGTCCGAATCAGCTCTTACTCCTCCTTACTACCCCTGTCCCCTCATCTGTTCCATTGATCACATGTCTTACACATAGCAGGGTACCAATACTTTATGTTTGAATAACACATAATATTGTGCATTAATTATCTATGTATGAGGAAATGAAGGCTTTATCATCCCACCTCCATTTTTCAGATTAGAAGTTAAGTGTTTGAATGACATACCTAAGTTGCATAACATGGCAAAGCAAAGACCAAGAGCTATTTTTTGCCTTCTAAATTCATAAATACTCTTTCTACTATACCCTCCTACCTCATGCTGACTGATGAATGAGTGAATTTGGATTTTAGTGAGAATTTATTCAGGGGGAATTACACAGAATTTTCGTGAGGAAAGAACCTGTTGAGATGCCATCACACTCGCAGCATCCTGGGGAGGCACATATGACAAGCAGGGCGGTGTGGGAGAGTGCCGCGATCCGTCTCAAGTATTTAAAATTCAGCCATTAATCATAACAGCTGCATTCTTGCTTCAAGTGATCAGCTACTAATGATTTCGACATTCTGAGTTTTAGAAATTCCTATTAATTGTCCTTAAAAAAAGGGCAAGAATGAATAATCTTGACTTCATTTGTGAGGAAAGAATCAATCTCTCGTTCTCTTAGCTGCTCTCACTTTCCTTTTTTCCCTTCAAAATCATTTGATCTAAATTGCAGTTATTTTATGGCTCCTTATTTCTGTGGGTCTGACTTTTAACGGCTGCATGTTCTAGATAACAGTTTGACCCTCAGAGTCAACAGGGAGGGCTGGGTCCTTTGCTAATAGGTGCCTCTAGGAGCAGCATGTATGAGCCGGCTTAGACACAAGGCTGGACAGGAGATTGAAGATTAAACATCCAACTCATACTAGTATGGTGATGAATTTCTTCAACACTGAGAAGCCAGCATATCTTTAAAGATAATATATGTATACATACATAGACATATGTGTGTGTATGTATGTGTATATGCACGTGTCTGTGTCTGTATCTGTATCAGCTATATATAGTCACCAATGCCATTGTCGCTTAATATAGAAGCTCTTGGGTTTTTCCATAGTTCCTTTTAGTCCTTGCTCATAAATTCATAAAATTTAGTATGAAGGTTTGGGGGCTTTCAAAATGGGTTATTTCTCATCCTAACTTGTTATGCAAGGTAATCAGTCCGGTAAGTCACTAATGATTTCAGAAAGACTAAGCCCTTCCATACCGATAGCGTTTAACTGCTAATAAGTTAGGAATTTAACTTTCTTGCTAATGGGAACACTCCTAAGATGATTCCATCAAGTTAATTTTTAATCATTTGCATTTAGACATTTTGTATGAACCTGTGTATTAGTTTGCTAGGACTGCTGTAACAACGTATCCCAGTGGTGCCTGGGTGGCTGAGTCTGTTGAGCGTCTGATTTGTGATTTCATCTCAGGTCCTGATCTCAGGGTCGTGATATAGAGCCCCAGGTCGGGATCCATGCTGAGTGGGCAGTCTATTTCAGATTCTCTCCCTCTGTCCCCACCTCCTTCCTGCACGCACGCTCTCTCTCAAATAAATAAATAAATCTTAACAACAGCAACAGCAACAGTGTACCACAAAGTGAGTGACTTGCACAACAGAAATTTATTGTTCCGTAGATCTTGAAGTCTGAGATCAAGTTTATTGTTTCGTAGATCAGAAGTCCAGGATCAAGTTGTTGACATGGCCATGTTTCCTCTGAAGGTGCTAGGGAGGGATTATTCCAGTCGTCCTCCCAAATCTAGTAGTTCCTTGGCTCTTGGCAGCAGAACTTCAGTGACATTCTTCCTGTGTGCACATCTGTGTCCAAATTTCCCCTTGTGATGAGGGCACTAGTCATAATAGAAGCCCACCCTACTCCAGTATGACCTTATCTTAACTAATTACATCTACAAAATTCTATTTCCAAGTAAGGTCATATTCTGAGGTGCTGGGAGTTAGGACTTTAACAAATGAATTTTGAGAGGACAGAATTCAACCCTCAACAACCAATTAATTTTCAGTGTTCTAGAAGGACCTAACTACCCCCTCACTCAAATTCCAGGTTTTATTTTTGTTGTAGGTATTCTTACATGACAAGATGGCCATCAGGGATGTTAGCAATTAAGCCAGCCAAAATCTGTGGAGTCAATTTCATGGGTGCATGACTTGCCAGGGCAAGGTCTCAGCTCCATTACCTGGCTCAACTAAGTTGACAAGCATTAAATAATAGTTGCCATCATTTTTCAGGTTCCCACAATATATGGAAGAGTATTTTAGGGTTGTATAGACATTATATAATCCTTAGAAAAACACTACAAGTTACTAGTTATAATGCCTATTTTATAGATTAGAAAACAGGCTCAGATGGTTTAAAAGACTTATTCTTGGTCATAAAGACTCCAGAGATCACACCCTGCAGTGTTTAAGAAAACTGCTGCCATCACTGAGTTGGTCTGGAATCATCTGCAGATCTGGTGTCTTATCTGCCTTGGGTAACTCATCAACATGGCCTCACCCCATTTGGAGCCCTTGATCCAAATACCCAGGAATTTTCTCTTTTAAAAACAATTTTGTTGTTTTATTTTGGGTGGTTTTCCAGTTTATTACCACATCCAGAGACCAAATCTATGGTTTGTTGACCTGGTTAGAACCTCTTCTTTTTCCTTCTAGCCTCCTTATAGACCTTTCCAGACCCCTGCTCTTGAAATCCTGACTACTGGCAGTGATGCTGGACCCATTTGGAAGGACCTGCTTGGAGCAGGACTTGCTAAAGGGCAGGTGCGCTGCCTATTTGATCAGTCTCCTGCAGACTGAGCTTAGTTTGAATGATACTCTAATTATTTCAGATTCTTGGGACACTATGATTGACACTGGTTGTGTATCCCTTGGGTGGACTCAGGTTGGCATGTGAGAGAGAAACTACTGTTACAGGATAATTAATAAATTAAATAAATATTTGTGAGCACTATACTGTACATTAGTTTAACAATACTAGAAGCCACAGCCATGTTTCCTTTCCTCCTAGAGCATCTCAGTCTCGCTCCAGATCCAGTTTACTCCCCTATTCTTGAAGTTTCATCACTGAGATCTTAGCATGCTCTGGAGCCATGGCTGCATGAGTTAGAATGTGCCTATGAGACAGAAGCCTGTGGAATTCTTAAAGTGAAATTTTCAAATAATCTGTGCTCCAAAATATTTCAGGTTTTAGCCGTACTATGTTATTCTGATTCACATGCATTCTAGTATCATTGCTCAAGTAAATAATAAAGTGGTGGAGGTATGACTCATATTTTGACTATGCAATGGGTCAAAATTTGGGGGTACCATGAGAGTGTGTGTTGTGTTTGTAAATGCCATCTATCTTGTGTGCCATGGGGCAAAAAGTCTAGCTACTGCATGTTAGGTCAATTTCAAATGACTATGGCAAACCTGTCAAACACCTTGCCTTCTCCTCAGTGATCCACAGTGAATCTCTTATTTCACAAATGCCTCTAAATGTGCTTTGAGTCTATTTATAAGTGGCCTATACCACCTCCAGGGCTGGTAAGTCCCATAAGTTTCCTACCTGCTGTGTGAGGTTATATTTCCTTTCAATTGTTCCCAAATGGCTTCCTTCCAATTTGGAGCCTGCTCCCCAGTCCTCATGTGTAGGGTTAGCTGAACAAGGCCATGTACAACTTCTCACTTCCCTTCATCATTATCTTCGGGGACTTTGATTGGATTGTTTCTGAGTTCTGGTCTTTTCAGGCTGAGGAAGCTGTATCGTTTGAAAGCTTTCCTAACACTGCAAAGGCTGCCTACCCTTGATCATCCTGGCTTCCCATCACAGCGGGTTTGCTCTGGCTGTTAAATCCCTAGAATTATGGCACCCAGGACAGCAGGGGGTCTCCCAGGCAAGACTCCCTCCCCCAACCCAAACCCCTTGCCAGGGATGATAATGAAATCTCTTGGTTGCATCTTCCTTGCTTTCATCCCCTGAAGATTTCTTCAGCCAGGAGAGTGTCCCTCTGAGAATTCTAAAACAGCAGACATCCCACAAAAAAGAGAAGCAGATTTCCTCCAGGGTCACGTCATGTGCTGTCATTCCAAGCGCCTGATTTTTAGATCCTGAAGTTTTGAAAGCCCCCGAAGAGAGGGATCACCTGCTGAAGGGCTGCATGGCTAGCCAAGGAGAGTCACTTGAAGCAGGCTTTATTGCAAGCGTGAGGACCCGGTTTATTAGAAGCACTAGGGGGAAAAGCCCACACCCGAGACTCCTCACAGGCTTGTAAAAATCAGCCCTGAGAAGAAACATGTTGGGATCAATCAGAATCAGCTGGCCACCTGGCTGGAGGGAGATGGCAAGGAGGGGGATGGTAAACACTTTGAAAATTCTGCCTTGAATAAAGTGCCCTGGCTCCCTGGGGTTGGACAAGGATGAATGAAATGTGCTTGGGCTTGTGCTGACATCCAGTCCCTGGAGTGAATGGCATCTGCCGCGGGAGGCAGGGGATTCTGTTCTTTTTCAATAGGAGCCTTTGTGGTGGTGCCTGGTTTAGAATCTCTCAACCCTGCCATTCCTGTTCCCTTTAAAGGATGGCTCATCAACACTTAGTGTTGGGTAAACCTTGAAAAGGTAGTCTTGTTCTTGGGCAAATGCTGATTTAAAATTGGGTTTTCCTCCATACTTGCAGTGGAAAATCAACTCAAAGACTTGGCTTAACTAAGTGTAGGCCAATGAGAAAGACAAGTGACCATCTTAGTGATACCTCTGCGTTTTTGAGATTATTCACCGAAAAGTTATCCCCCCCCCCAAAGTATGACATTATTTTACGTTCAGTCGCTTGGAGGCAGAGAAACCCTAAGGGGGAGGCTAGGAAAGCATGCATGTACTGGAATGAGCAGAATTTCAGGTCAGACAAATCCAGTCATTGCTGGGCAGGCTTTGTGATCTTAGGTAAGTTAATTAACTTCTTAGGCATAATGACATCTATTGCACTGGTTGGAATGAGAAATAAATATAATAATGTCTACAAGGTGGCCAACATGTGCAGCACATGGCAGGTACACAAGGAATGTTAGTTTTTTTTTTTTTTCCTTTTTAGGGACACAATCAAGGGTCCTTCTATAAAGGAAATGTTGGCCAATATACAATCATTCACTTTCTCTTTGTTTTAATTTCCTTTCTGTGTATACTATAGAAGAAGATAAGTGAACTAATAGCAACAAGTTCATGAAGGGGCTAGTTGTCACTTTGGAGGTTGGGTGGATGGGCAGTCCTTTTGTCCTTCCTCAGGAGGGCATAGACAGAAACTGAGTAGGATCCCATTTGAGGATGCATAGAAGGTCTATGAGGAAAAATAGTCTTACTTCATGAGTGTTAATAATGGAGCAATATTAGAAAAGTATAATGGTTGCTACCAGTATAAAAAGTGATTACATTTATTTTTAGATTTTTGGCAAGTGAAACATACTCTTTGGTAAATAGAGAAAATGACAAGACATGAAAACATGGATAGAAGCTGCAGGACTCAAAGAGCCTCAGTTACTTGAGAACAACCCAGCCATCCACTTGGGCCATCAGAAGCCCCGGGCCATCCATTGTGGGCCAGCTTGCCTCCTCCTGCCTACTATTCTGTACTGAGCTCTGCCATCTTTGAGAACACCTGCCCAAATGCCATCCTTTCTCTTCCCATGTGTCCTCTTTTCTAGCACCTCAGGCTGCCTTAAGAAATCACTTCTCTAGGCCCTTACTGTATTTTACATGCTTTTTAAAGAGCATATTTCCTGTGTTATTCTGTTGATCCTAGGGGATCTGCTTTAGGAAAAATAATTCAAAATTAGATATAAAATTATCCCTTTAGAATGATAAAAGGAATCATAACAAATGACAAAGGTTAAAAAGCTGACAGATACCACAAACATCACAAACTTTGGGGAAATTGCTCATTGTTTTAATCAGTGAAACAATAAATAAGCTTCTTTATTTGTGCTTTTTTTGTTTTGCGGTGTTTGATCACTTTTTCCTATTACAATGATTTTGTAATATTGTCTATAGAGAAAATAGATTATCTGCTGTTTTCTCATAGTTGATTGAAATTGGTTTATATCACTCATGATTTAGGATAGTTTTATTCAGCGTCACAACTTATTGGTAATTTCTTATAAATTCTTAGGATTTTTGTCAAGTTTGGGCAAATACCAATCAGTTTGGTTTTTTTTTTCCCCCTATAAGAAGTAAGATTTCAGGCCATTTCACTTTTTTCTTTTCATTGACTCACCTTCAGTGCTCTTTGAATGGATTGTATTAAGAATGTTTCTGGAAGCCAGAATGGCTAAGCAGTAACTTAATTATACTCAGAAGTTTTCATGTTCTACATAAATACGTTCCACTAAAGCAAAATGAAATGTTTCCCCAACTCAACTTCCCAAAAGTTGTATCTCCAAAATGCTCAAAAGCCAATTTAATTGCCACTGACTCTGAAGGGGGAAGACAACGGAGGGAAAACTGGATTGGTAAGAAACTAAACCAGATAAAGTCAAACTACTTTTTAAAAATGACTTTTTGCCAATTTTATAAAGTTATATGACCTTAACCTTCATTAGTGTCATGGCTGATCTGCCTCTGTCCTCTTGGCTCTGGACCTGCCCACAGAGTAATCTGGTAGAAGGTCAGTTGATGCACAAAGTGTGTCTAGGCCCTTGCTTATATTCTAACTTTACTCATGCCTTCCCTTCTCCCTTGCACTGTCCATTCCTATCCAGCCTCTCAGGTCCAGGCTGGCATACCATCTCCTCTGCTGTGATCACCTGGTCTTGTACTGTTCACATAAGATTCTCCCTTGCCCCTGCCATATTCCCAGTGAGGGGGGGAAGGGAATACGGTGGTTAACCTGGGGGCAAGGACACCTAGCACAGCTTTGGCACTTGAATCCATCCGTTTTCCAATGGTTAACTAATTGGTGACTGCCATCCTGACCTAGACCACTCACGAGAGCCAGATGTTTCTCCAAGTTATTTTAAGGATTCCTTTATAAATGGAATTTGACTTCTTTTTCCAAAGATAAAGGAAAGCCTGCTGGGTTATTTCTCTCTGCCTACAAAATGTACAGAAGAGAAAAGCCTTTCATAGATGACTGATTTCTAAAACAGATGTGCTAAGTTCCTTGGGCTAAAAACTCTTTAGTTGGAAATGAATCAGGGCATTTTTAATATGAGTTTTTAGAACGTGTACTTTGAGCAATGCTAATAATGATCAGTGTGATGGTAACTTGGTTTAAGGGTTTTGAGGATCGAGAGTGCTGATAAAACTGCCCAGAGGAACATGAGCTCACCTGATATAACAGAATTAATGAAGGACTCAGTGCACAAAAGTGTCTCTTGTCAGAGAGGAAGTATTTGCACGTAGTCTCATCCTACGATGCACTTGACAAGGACAGAAATAGAAAACCGTTTGTGGCCACCTGGCAGAGATTTTCCTGGTGTCTTGGTTTATTATTCCTACTATTGTACTTCCCTCTTTCCTAAAAATCTTTTTTTTTTTTTCCCTCTTTGCCTTTTCAGTTGGCTTCAGCACCTTTTGTGAGTTTTCATCAGCACATTTCATTCTTTACTGAACAATGAAAAGATAAGGGAGGGAGAAATGAGAGAACGAGTCTATTACTAATTGTGATGGGAAAGTCAGGGGAAATTGTGCTGGCTTCCCTGTTGTTCATCCAAATCATGTTGTTAATTTTCCTTGACACATGCAAGAGGGAGATGAGGTTCCTGTATTTAAGTGAAGAATTGTGAGCATCGGGGGTCTTGCCTTCTCTGTGGTGTGATGAAAGTTATTATTTTTTGAGAACCTACTATGTGTTGGGCTTTGTGCTTTGAACTGACGCCTGAAGAGAAAGACAAATCCCCTGTCCTCGGGGAGCTCAGAAGTTTGTCAGCCTTATAGCACAGTAACTGCAATCCTTGCCTGAACACCTTATGTATGTCAGGAAATGTGAGAGGTCTAGAGAGATAAGGTAGCCTCTGTCCAAGGAGTGTGTGGCCACACCAGAGAGTATTCAGGCCTCATAACCCTGGAAGCAGAGGAAGAAATCTGTGTGGGTTTTAAGGGAGCAAAAATGCTAAAAAGGAGCACAGTGCTTAACATAGCTAGCAAGCTCCCAGTGGCCCTAAGAGGTGGGTGTTTTCCCATTTAAAATATGAGACATTCTGCCTCAAAAAGGTTGGTTATTCTTTTCAGTGTCCCATAGATGGACATGGAGCTTCTTGAAGGATGGGGGTATTTTTTTTTTATTAATTAACATCTAGTGTGTTATTTGTTTCAGGGGTACAGGTTGTGATTCATCAGTCTTACACAATTCATAGCACTCACCATAACACGTACCCTCCCCAACGTCCATCCCCCAGCCACCCCATCCTTCCCACCCCACTCCCCGCCAGCTACCCTCAGTGTGTTTCCTGAGATTAAGAGTCTCTTATGCTTTGTCTCGCTCTCTGGTTTTGTCTTGTTTCATTTTTCCCTCCCTTCCCCTATGATCCTCTGTCTTGTTTCTCAAATTCCTCCCATCAGTGAGATCATATGATAATTGTCTTTCTCTGATTGACTTCACTTCACATAATGCCCTCTAGTTCCATCCACGTCATTGCAAATGGCCAGATTTGGGGGGTTTTTGATGGCTGCGTAATATTCCATTGTGTGTGTGTGTGTGTGTGTGTGTGTGTATGTGTGCGCACGCGCGTGCGTGTACTTACATACATACCACATCTTCTTTATCCAATTATCTGTTGATGGACATCTAGGCTCTTTTCATAGTTTGGCTATTGTGGACATTGCTGTTATAAACTTTGGGGTGCATGTGTCCCTTTGGATCACTACATTTATCTTTAGGGTAAATACCCAGTAGTGCATTTGTTTGGTCATAGGGTAGCTCTGTTTTCAACTTTTTTGAGGACCCTCCATACTGTTTTCCAGAATGGCTGCACCTGCTTGCATTCCCGCCAACAATGTAGGAAGGTTCCCCTTTCTTCACATCCTTGCTAACACCTGTTCTTTCCTTACTGGTTAATTTTAGCCATTCTGACTGGTGTGAGGTGGTATCTCACTGTGGTTTTGATTTGTATTTCCCTGATTCTGAGTGATGTTGAGCGCTTTTTCATGTGTCTGTTGGCCATTTGGGTGTCTTCTTTGCTGAAATGTCTGTTCATGTTTTCTGCCCATTTCTTGATTCGATTGTTTGTTCTTTTGGTGTTGAGTTTGATCAGTTCTTTATAGATACTAGCTCTTTATCTGATATGTTATTTGCAAATATCTTCTCCCATTCAATTGGTTGTCTTTTGTTTTTGTTGAATGTTTCCTTTGCTGTGCCAGAGCTTTTGATTTTGATGAAGTTCCAATGTTCATTTTTGCCCTTGCTTCTCTTGCTTTTGGGGATGTTTCTGGGAAGAAGTTGCTGTGGCTGAGGTCGAAGAGGTTGCTTCCTGTGTTCTTCTCTAGGATTTTGATGGATTCCT
Organism: Mustela putorius furo; assembly: GCF_011764305.1. Lineage (NCBI taxonomy): Eukaryota > Metazoa > Chordata > Mammalia > Carnivora > Mustelidae > Mustela > Mustela putorius. The sequence goes on along the minus strand of NW_025422045.1, from coordinate 5,646,570 downwards.
GTCTCACATTAAGGTCTTTCATCCATTTTGAGCTGTTTTTTGTGTGTGGTATAAGGAAATGGTCCAGTTTCATTCTTCTGCATGTGGCTGTCCAATTTTCCCAACACCATTTGTTGAAGAAACTCTTTTTTTCCATTGACATTTTATCCTGTTTTGTTGAAGATGAATTGACCATAGAGTTGACGGTCCATTTCTGGGCTCTCTGTTCTGTTCTTTTGATCTATGGGTCTGTTTTTGTGCCGGTATCATACTGTCTTGATGATTACAGCTTTGTAATAGAGCTTTAAGTCTGGAATTGTGATGCTGCCGCTTTGGTTTTCTTTTTCAACATTCCTCTGGCTATTCGGAGCCTTTATTGGTTCCATATAAATTTTAGGATTATTTGTTCCATTTCTTTGAAAAAGGTTGATGGTATTTTGATACGGATTGCATTAAATGTTAGATTTAGATAAATTAGATTGTGCTGGATAGCATAGACATTTTCACAATATTTGTTCTTGCAATCCATGATTATGGAATGTTTTTCCATTTCTTTCGGTCTTCCTCAATTTCTTTCTTGAGTATTCTATAGTTTTCTGAACACAGATTCTTTGCTTCTTTGGTTAAATTTATTCCTAGCTTTCTTATGGTTTTGGATGCAATTGTAAATGGGATTGACTCCTTAATCTCTCTTTCTTCTGTCTTGCTGTTGGTGTGTAAAAATGCACTGATTTCTGTGCATTGATTTTATATCCTGACACTTTACTGAATTCTTATATGAGTACTAGCAGTTTTGGAGCAGAGTCTTTTGGGTTTTCCACATAAAGGTTGGGCGTATCTTATTCATCTGTGTATCTTCAAAATCCTGACACAGAGGAATCAATCCTTGGGAATGAAAGAAGAAACCAAAAGTACTGGACACAGGTTTGATACTTGGATCTGATTCCAGAGCCTATGGAATTCTCTTGATTTCGTGACAGAATTGGGGAAGTCAGAATGAGTAAACAAATTTCAGAAACAGACCCATGTCCATTTTTAAACATCTTGGGTTTCAGTGGCAATGGGAATTACCAAAGCTTCGTGGAAGACATGGGACTGATGCTGAAAAGTGAGGTCAGGGTTGAAGGGGCAGACTCGAGAACCATGGGGAGGGGGCAGTGGAGATAAGATGGATATAGACAGAGAAGCAGGAATGGGAGAGGCCTGCATGTGAGGAGAGTGACCTTCTTAGCAGTGTTTGAATGGTCCAGGTTGGGTGGACCTTGGAGATCATTCAGTGCACCACCTCATTTTGTAGTGAGAAACTGAGAATGGAGAGTTCAAGGGTGCATACGGTCCATGGCTGAACTAATGCTAGATCCCTGGCTCATGTTCTTCCTGCACCTCTCCTCCCCATGAGTTGCTTGTGATCACATTAAATATACTTGTGGACACATTAAATATGTGTCCACTGTCACTGGCGTCCGTCTTTGCTTTGTACTTCTGTTTTTAAAATGGAGATGAAGGGCGACTAGACAAGCATTAGAACCCAAGAAAAGGTCCTGTTTTATTTGCTTTGTGACATTTTCATAGTGCAGGTCATTTGGTCATTGATCTCTAAAAAGATGAGACTTATCCCCATCTGACGACGGAGAGCTTGTCACATAGTGTCCAGCATTTTGCATGACTCTTTATTTGATTTTACACGAATATTGCAAGGCTGTAATGGAATGATGCAATAAAGAATATCCTGTGTACAAATTTGATAAGCTCTTAACAATATGGTGCCTGACAGGCTCTCACTTAAAGAGAAGACATCCTGTCAATCAACATGAAGCATGCTAAAATCTCCACTTCCATAAAGTTCTTTATGCCTGCAAAGCAGCTTTCTTCTCTCCGACTCTAAGTGTCTTTAATATAATATGCCAACTGTGGCAATTGGAAGCATAATGAACAGTAAGTTGCTTTCTTACTCTCAAGAACTTGTTATTCCCCTGACACCAGCAAGACTCTGGCTTCTGAGCGAAGATGCATTAGCACGTTTTTCAAGTCCTGTGTCCTCTACTGACTACCTTACTTGGAGGGCAGGGTGGGAGCAAACAATCATTGTTTAGACATTTGCCCCAAGCTGGGTACTGTGCCAGATGATTTCCGATCACTCTCTTACTTGTTCCTCACGATAGTTAGGAGAGTGTGGATGAAGGGTACAGTAGTGTCCCCATTGTAGGCCTCTGGAAACTGAGTGTTATGGACCAGGATTTGTATGTTTAATTCCTAACCTTCAATGTGAATATATTTGGAGACAGAGACTTTCAGGAAGTAATTAAGGATAAATGAAGTCATCAGGGGTTCGTTAACCCAAGAGGACTGGTGTCCTTACCAGAAGAGGGAGAGACCCCAGGGATACATATGCATGGAGCAAAGGTCATGTGAAGACACAGGGAGAAGATAGCCAGCAGCAAGCCAGAGAGGCTGGCCTCAGGAGAAACCAAATTTGCTGACATTTTGATCTCAGATTTCTAGCCTCCAAAACTGTTAAGAAAATAAAATTCTGGTGTTTAAGCCCAGTCTGAGGTCTTTTGTTATGGCAGCCCTTGCCAAACGAATACAGTGAGGCTCAGGGAAATTTAAAACATAGCCCAGAAATGATGGCTATTTATTCCATTCTGAGATTCTGGAGACCGTTTTTACTGGGTGTGAGATGATGTAGCTGGCTCCTTCCTAGCTGAGGGGTCTCAGATAAGTGCACTTACTGTTTCTAAGCTTCCATGAATTCATCTACAAAATGGGCAAAACAAGACTTCCTAACTCAAACAAACAAACAAACAAACAAACCTGACTCCCTAACTTAAATGGTTGCTGTAGAAAACAAAGTGCTCCTGGAAACATGCTCAGTACAGAGCAGAACCAAGTATACACTCTGTATCAGATTGGGGATTGTTACTGTCATTACTAAGGTCCCAGAATGGTGGGTTTGTCTTCCATGAACCCTGCTGGCTCTTGTTAGAGCACGGCTTTTAGAATTATTGGTGTCAGGCTTCGGTTCTGACTTTGGCACACACAGGCTCTGTGAGCATGGGCAAGGCACTTAGCCTCTATGATCTCTGAGGTGCCGACAATTCTGAGAGTTAGGGTAATGCCTACTGTACAGATGATTAATTGAGATAGGGCATTGAATGTGTTTTGTTAATTATAAAGCTGTGTATAATGGTGAGGAATTACTGCTCTGAGCAAGGATCATTTCCTCTGTTTTCTATCCATACCAAATACTGCCAAGAAGCTTGCTCAGAGATGCTGCAAGAGTGGGGAGAGTAGAAGGGATGGAAGGCAGATTTTCCCTGTAGTTATAATGACATATAGATATGTCATATTAAAGCAGAATTAATGACACATTTCGAGGGAGGTGGAACATGTCCCAAAGCTGTTCCCCTCCCCAGTCATTGCTAAAGATTGTCTCAAAGCAGGAAGGCATTGACAGGACAAACTCTGTGAAATACTTCTAGCTAGTCCGGACAGAGCTGGAATACCTCTGCTGAATATCTCCCAGTGGTTGCCAATGAGGTTATTGGTGAGAAAGGGGAAAGGGGAGGGATATCTGCTTTCTTTCTGTGCTGTACATAGAGGTGCTAGACTTTAAGGAATTTGGGGGTTAGGCTTGTGGTCCCTGGTTGTGACCTATGAGGAATAGCAGAAGACCAGGTACATCATAGGCACAGGTCTGTGAGGACACCTATGGCCAAGGGAGAAGGTGAAGTCAGAGCCTCCTAGGTCCAGCACTGGCCTCTCTATTCATGAGATCCACCTACTCACTCTTCCTTATCCCTCATGGAAGCAGGGGTGATGATGAGGGGTTCGCAGGTTAGAACCAGTAATGTGAAGAGTAGGATGTTGTGGGAATTTTGGCCAGAGACATTCTTTTTGAAGCTTCTCTCTATGAATCATATTGGTTTAAGGTTATTTCCTAATTCCCACTGCATAAGGAACACCATCAAGTCAATGAGATTTCCTATGATGCTTTTATTTGGTAGTTCCTATCTTAATTTATATTACTATTTTTCAAATGTTTTAAAACAAAACTCACATTAAAAAGCATATTTTACATAATGATGCAATTCATGCATATATATGTGAGGTATATATTTACTTTTTTTCACAAATTAGTACTTACTGTACTTTGTGCAATGTATTGTGCCATTTTCTTTTCTATCCTATTCTATTCCATTCTATTTTACTCTTTAAATATTGGCTAAGACCCACTAAATTGAGCTCATGATGCACAAATGGGTTGTAACCCTCAGCTTGGAACCACTGGAATATTCCGTGCGATGGAGAGACATCAGGATATCCTGTGAAAAGTCAGTCAGTGAGCTGTTCCTTTGTGACATATCTGAAGCAGGATGTGAGTGTAGAAAGGTCATGGGCTTTAGGTTAGATCAGAAGCCAAAATGATCCCAATCAAGTTTAAGCTCCTGTTTCTTCATAATGCCTACTTTCCAGAGGAATTATAGGATTGGGTAATCACATGTATGTGAAAATATCTAACTTAGGTTGGCCCAAAGTAGGACTTCAACAAACATTAACTCTCTTCTAATAAAAAAAAATTTACCTGAGGGTATTTGACACACAATGCTACATTAGGATCAGGTGTACAACATAGTGATTCAACAAGTTTAAACATTATGCTATGCTCTCCACAAGTGTAGCTATTATCTGTTACCATACTATTACCATGCTATTACAGTGTCATTGACTATATTCTTAATGTTGTGCCTTTTATTCCTGTGACTTATTCATTCCATCATTGGAAGCCTGTACCTCCTAGTCCCCTTCACCCATTTGCCTATTCCTCACTCCACTCCCCTCTGGCAAATACCAGTTTGTTCTATGTGTTTACAAGTCTGATTTTGATTCTTGTTTATTCATTTATTTTTAGATTCCACATATGAGTGAAATCATACAGTATTTATCTTTCTCAGTCTGACTTCTTTTACTTAGCATAATGCCCTCTACTTCCATCCATGTTTTCACAAATGGCATTACCTCTCATTTTTATAGCAGTGTAATATTCCATTATATATACATTTACACACACACACACACACACACACACACACCACATCTTTCCATCTCTTCATCAGTGGACTCTTAGGTTTCTTCTGTATTTTGACTATTGCAAATAATTCTGCAATAAATATAGAGGTTTTTATATCCTTTCAAATTGGTGTTTTCATTTTCTTTGGGTAAATACCTGGTAGTATTTGGATCATATGGTATTCCTATTTTTAATTTTTCTAAGATTTATTTATTTATTTATTTGACAGACAGAGATCACAAGTAAGCAGAGAAGCAGACAGAGAAAGAGGAGGAAGCAGGCTCCCCACTGAGCAGAGCAGAGAGCCTGATGCAGGGCTTGATCTTAGGACCATGGGATCATGACCTGAGCTGAAGGCAGAGGCTTTAACCCACTGAGCTACCAAGACACCCCCTTATTTTTAATTTTTTGAGGAACCTCCATACTCTTTTCCACAGTAACTGTACCAATTTGCATTCCCACCAACAATGTACAAGGATTCTTTTTTTCCTACATCTTCACCCATACTTGTTATTTCTTTTTCTTTTTTTTTTTTTTTTTTACTTCAGCCGTTGCGAGAAGATATTTGCACATGATTTATCTCATAGGAGGTTAATATCCAAAATAGATATAGAAGTTATACAACCAAAAAAAAAAACCCCAAAAATTCAATTAAAAAATAAACAAGAGAACCTGGATAGACATTTTCTCAAAGAAAACATACAGATGCCTAACAGACATGTGTAAAGATGCTCATCACTAGTCACCAGGGAAATGCAAATCAAAACCACAGTGAGATATCACCTTACACCTGTCAGAATGGCTAAAATCAAATTCTCTTCTAATTTTTAACCCAATTAAGATCTTTATTATCTGATGATACTTGTAATTTCTTAGAACATCTGGCTTTACTGTGTCTGTCTGTTAGGTTCAGATAGTCTTTGATGAGAAACAAAAGGTTGCTTTTCTACACTGATTGCTTGGAGGGGCTTTTTTGGAATTGATTCAATAATCTCAGGGTTGCTATGGGTGCTTCAGTATTTCATTCAATGAATTTGATGGCTAGGGACCTTGCAATGTAGAAGGATGAAATTTCTGGCCTTAGCTAGATCTTTTCTGGGTAAGAAGGTACTCCATACACAAATCAAGAAGAACACTGTCTATTATGAGAGAAGCACCTTTAATAGGATCCCAGGGCAAGATCAAATTTACCAATAGCTGAACCCATAAAAATACTGCAGCCCAGGAGATTAATTAGATGACATACATGTGAGATTGTGCTTGATCTTGGACTTTTTGTGTGCCATGTTCCCCTTCCCATGACACATTCTTGCTTACAAACTGGATTCTGTATAACTAGTTATCATTACCTGTCTGTGTCTCAGACATATTTTAGTAGGATCAAGCCTTGACTTTTGGGAGTATTAGAGAAAGGGTGGTTTGTTTTCTCCTCATCATTTTACAACTCCCAGCACTCACTAATCTACCAGAGACACCCATTCTCTCTGGTTACTTTGCTACCACTTCATGCTAGCCACAGGAGATGGAGAGAAAAAGCAAGGCTGCCTTCCCCACCCCTCAGTGCCTCAAGTACGGATACCAACTTTCCCACTATGTCTCAATACTTGTGTTTCACATATTTGACTGAGGACAGGGCTAGCTAGGGGAATAAGAACAGAAGACATCCCATTATTCTTGCTCCTAAACCCATCACTAGTCATGTGCCATCACTAGAAGCCCCTCCTGGACCTGTCATTAAGCCCTGCCTCCCTCCATGATATTAAGGGCCCATTCTTTAATTCATTCAGATCAGAATCTTCCCTCTCCTTTTCTCTCTACTTAAATTCTGCCTCCCTCTGACACTCCCTCTTTCTGAAATCTCCAGGAAACCTCAACTCAATTTATAGTGCAATGGATTCTTCCCTCAAAGGACCTGCTTTATCATGCAGATCAGTTCAGTTCAGTTTATCTTGCAGTTCAGTTCTTCTTTGCTTCTGTTTCTCCCCTTCTTTGCAGAAAACCCACTGTAAGCCTTCAAAAATTATCTTCACTCCTGAGCTAAATTCTTTTACTCCAGGAATTTGGAAATGCTTATACTGTTTTGTTTTGACCCGTTATGCTTAGGATGATCATTAGCTGATGTCCTTTGAGTGGGATACCTAACTTCATGCCCACTCTGAAGTTGCCTCTTGTGTCTCAGACTGTTTCTAATATCAGATTTATTCTGGCTGGTCAGTCTCTGGAGAGGTAGGAACTACAGAGTAATGAACTCTGTTCTCTATAGGAAAGGACTAGGTCATACTCATAGTTAGGGAGAAAGCAGGTGTCTTAGCAAGACCATAGCATCCAGAGGCCAGTTTCCACTATAATCTTGCCCTAAGTAACATCCTCTGGCACCAGGTAATAACAGTTCCTGGATCCCCTGTCAGGAACTATCCAAGAAGTAGAGATGTCTGGCATATGTGGAGGACATTAGATGCATTAATATGTTATTAGGAGATGATGGGAACAAATATTCAAACCAGGGACTTGGCTTTTATCAGTAGGGCTCTTGATGTGTTAGGAGAGAAATTACCTTTTCACTTGAGATGCACAGTGTGTGTTCAGACCTGTGAGTCTGGTTTTGGAGTCACAAATGGAGATGCGCTGAAGCTGACAGAGGTGACAGCTTCTCACATAAGGAAAACTGAATAATAACAACAATTCCATTTGTGAAGAAGGGTTGGAAATTACGTTTTCAATTCTAATGCAAGGCAGGGGCCGAGATGAACAGATTCAAATTGGAGTTTGTCTGGGCTCACTATTTTCCCTTGTAAGTGACAAAGGAAATAATGGTTGATGAAGTTGCCTCTAGGGGATCTGGGAAAAATTCTTTCTGCTATTTAAAAAAAATGAGATTTCACATGGAGGCTATTAATTACTACCAGCCAATTGATAAATGCAGCCTGAACTAGTTTAACACTAGCACACACCATATTGCTCATAAATGCTCTGAATGGCATAGTTGTAAATACAGATTTCTGATATTCAGAGAGGACCATTGGCTTGTAAAAGGCACAAGCTGGCTTTTTTTGATGTATGGGTTATGATAGAGCTCTGAAGATAAAGGAATAAATGTATGATTCATATTACCTTGGAAATTAGTATTAAGACAAAATTGGTTTTAAAGAGAAGAAAACAGAATCTTGAGTCCTAATTTCTAAAAAGGATCCAATATTTACACAACTGCTGCACCCTAAAACTCAAGAGTGTGCTTACTTACTTCTGATTTCAACCAACTGTAAGTCTGTAAGAGCTTCAGCTCTGGAATCAGAGGCAAGTTAAAATGACCCCATGTTCTAGCTTGTTTTGTAATTCTTGCCTATATGACTAGTTGACATAGGCTACTGGCTCCTACCCCTGAAGTCAACCGTAGATTAAACCTTACAGTACAGGCTGTCTACCTTGTACATTGGAATCACTACCACACTGATATTGAAGGCTTTGACTTGGAGAAGCAGACATCTAACAAGCCAGGAATTCCATAAATAAAAGCTATAAAGTCTCGACAAAACGCCAAAAACAATTCCTTGAGGGGTTTAGAAACTGAAATAAAGTAGGCAGATTTTGAAGGTGAATTGAACCTTGAAGTAAGCAACTCCCATGAGGTCAGTCTGTGGCTCAGTGTGGCTGAGCTATAACTTTGATACAAATCCCTTTGAATTTTTGGACAGAGGAACTAGGGTAAGGAGCCCAGGTCAGTCAGGGATGCCAGTGTATGAGTGGGAAATCCTGAAAGGAAAGAGATAGAGAAGAGAAACTCCAATTTCTGTGTTTAAACACAGTCCAAGTTCCTGACTAATCTCTAAATCATGAATGCTTGGAACTAATTGGAAACATAATGCAGCTAAAGCCAAGAATTGAACTGAAGTCTGAATGTTTCCCACCTCATTTGTGACAGTTTTAGTCCGAGTCTAACCAAGAAAATTATTCACTGAAACAAAAATGTCAACAGTCTTTGAAGAAATGTAGCATAATTCGGGGCTTTACAGCTTAATATTTACATTGTCTAGAATACAATTCAAAATTACACAACATATTAAAAACCAGGAAAATGGAATCTGTTCTCACATGAAGAAACAATTAACCCCTATGTATTCGTTCCCTATGATTGCTATAACAAATTACCACAAGTGCGAGGCTCAAAACAACAGAAATTTCTTACAGTTTTGGAAGTCAGAAGTCTGAAATCTATGTGAAGGTAGGATTGTTTCCTTCTTGAGGGTTAGAGGAAGAATCCTTTCCATGCCTTTTTCTCAGCTTTTGATTGTCGACAATCCTTGCTGTTGCTTGGTTTGGGGCTGCATGTGTCCGGTCTCTGCCTTCATTTTCACATAGACTTTCCCTGTGTGTCTCTATTTGTCCAATCTCCTCTCCTTTCTCTTATAAGGGCCCATAGTATTTTAAACCTAAAATTTTATATCCAGCAATATTATCATTCAAATATGAACACATAACAATTTTATTTGTAGGTCTATAAAGTTGCATATGGTTTCAAATATAAATAACCATGTTAAAATATTTTTAATGAAATATAATTAACATACAATATTATGTTAGATTCAGGTGTACAGCATATTGATTCAGCAATTCTATACTCCATGCTTACCATAAGTAGTCACCATCTGTCACTAAACAATATTATTATAATGTTACTGACTATTCTCTATGATACACTTTTCATCTCTGTGATTTTTTTTTTAAATTTTATAACTGGAAGTTTGTGCTTCTTAATCTCTTTCATCTATTTTACCCATCCCCCTACCAGTCTCCCTTCTGGCAATCATCAGTTTTCCTTGCATCTAAAAGGCTATTTTTTCTTTGTTTTGTTTTTTAGATTCCACATATAACTGAAAACATATGGTACTTGTCTTTCTCTGTCTGACTTCACTTAGCATAATACCCTCTAGGTCCATCCATATTGTTGCAAATGGCAAGATCTTTTTTTTACAGTTGGCTAATATTCCTCTCTCTCTGTGTATGTGTGTTTACTGCATCTTTATCCATTCATCTATTATTGATGGACAGTTAGGTTCTTCCATATCTTGGCTATTGTAAATAATGTTGCAGTAAACATAGGGGTACTTAAATCTTTTCAAGTTAATGTGGGTTTTTTTTATTGTTGTTGTTATTGATTTTATTTTTCTTTGAGTAAATGCCCAGTAGTGGAATTACTGGGTCATATGGTATTTCTAGGTTTCATTTTTTGAGGAACCTCTGTATTGTTTCCCACAGTTGTTGTACCAGTTCCCCACCAACAGTGCACCAGGGTTTCTTTTTCTCTGCATCGTCACCAACACTTGTTATTTCTTTTCTTTTTGATTCTAGCCACTCTGACAGGTATTCAGGTGCTATCTTATTGTGGGTTTGATTTACATTTCCCTGGTGATTACTCATGTTTAGCATCTTTTCATATGTCTCTTGGCAATCTGTTTGTCTTCTTTGAAAAAATGACTATTTTAATCTTCTGCCCATTTTTTTTTTAAGATTTTATTTATTTATTTGAGAGAGAGAGCATGAGAGTAGAGAGGTCAGCAGGAGAAGCAGACTCCCTGCCGAGCAGGGAGCCTGATATGGGACTCGATCGCGGGACTCCAGGATCATGACCTGAGCCAAAGGCAGTTGCTCAACCAACTGAGCCACCCAGGTGCCCTCTTCTGCCCATTTTTAATTTTAATTTTAATTTAAAAAATTTTTTAAAGTAGTTTACATGCCTAGCATGGAGCCCAACACAGGGCTTGAAGTTACCACCCTGAGATCAAGACCCAAGCTGAGATCAATAGTCAGATGCTTAACCAACTGAGCCACCCAGGTGCCTCCTTCTGCCCATTTTTTTTTTTTTAAGATTTTATTTATTTATTTGAGAGAGAAACAGTGAGAGAGAGGATGAGCTAGGAGAAGGTCAGAGAGTGAAGCAGACTTCCCAGGGAGCTGGGAGCCTGATGCGGGACTCGATCCCGGAACTCCGGGATCATGACCTGAGCCGAAGGCAGTCGTCCAACCAACTGAGCCACCCAGGCGTCCCAACCTTCTGCCCATTTTTAATCAGAGTATTTGTGTGTGGGTGGGGGGAGGTTGGTGATCTATAATAAAAGAGGAAAGAATATATAATGGAGAAAAGACAGTCTCTTCAATAAGTGTTGGGAAAACTGGACAGCTACATGTGAAATAATAAAATTGGACCACTTTCTTACACTATATACAAAAATAAACTCAGGAGCCCTGGGTGTTATACACAGACAATGAATCATGGAACACTGTATCAAAAACTAATGATGTACTGTATGGTAACACAATAAAAAATAATAAAAAAATGGATGAAATACCTAAATGTGGGACTTGAAACCCTAAAAATTCTAAAAGAAAACATAGGCAGTAAGTTCTTTGACCTTGGCCTTAGCAACATTTTTCTAGATATGTCTCCTTGGGCAAGGGGAGCAAAAGCAAAAATAAACTATTGGGACTACACCAAAGTGTAGTGAATGAAACTATCAACAAAATGAAAAGGCAGTCTATTGAATGGGAGAATGTATTTTCAAATGGTATATTTGATGATAATTTTGAAGAAAGTAGTCAAATAAATCCAATAGATGCCAGTACATACATATATGCTAACATATATTATATGTGTATATATAATAGATGCTTATATATAATACATATATATGTATATATATGTAAAATGAAGATAACTAAGTATTTGACAAAGGTTGGGTATTTTTGGACTCTAAAGTTAAAGCTAAGAGAAAGAAAAAGAGAAAGTATATAAGTATATGCTGGATAACCTATAATTAAAGTTCTACAAAGTATTGACATGAGAGTATGTGAGTAGGTAGAAAAACCAAGGGATAGGAGAGCCAGACAAAGTTTTTGTTTTGCTAGGGGGAAGCCATAGATCAATTTTTAAAAGGAAGGCAAGAGAGGAGATTAAAAGAACACAGAAAATGTTGAATAAATTAAAAATAGAAATTAAATTTTAGCAAATCCTCGTATATAAATACTCGCTATAAATATAAATTGATTCTCAAATTAAAAGAGATTGCCAGAATAGATTTTAAAAATCAGTTTTATGTTTTTTATAAGAAACTAAATCATGGGACGCCTGGGTGGCTCAGTGCATTAAAGCCTCTGCTTTTGGCTCAGGTCATGGTCCCAGGGTCCTGGGATCGAGTCTGGCAGGGAACCTGCTCCCCACCCCTGGCCTTTCTGCCTGCCTCTCTGCCTACTTGTGATCTCTGTCTGTGAAATGAATGAATGAATGAATAAATAAATAAATATTTAAAAAAGAAACTAAATTATAATGAAATAGAAAATTAAAGTAAAATATGAGAAATGATACATCATGTAAATGTTAACCAAAATAAAATTGATATGCCAGTAGCAGAAAAAGTAGGTTTATTTTTTTTTAAAGATTTTATTTATTTATTTGACAGAGAGAGATCACAAGTAGGCAGAGAGGCAGGTAGAGAGAAAGGGGGAAGCACGCTCCCTGCTGAGCAGAGACCCCCGACGTGGGGCTCTATCCCAGAACCCTGAGATCATGACCCGAGCTGAAGGCAGAGGCTTAACCCACTGACTCACCCAGGTGCCCTAGAAAAAGCAGGTTTTAAACAAAAAAAGTGACCTTGCAGTTTGAAAGGGTCACTGTAAAATTCACCAAGAAAATATAACAATTCAAAACATGTATGTAATTAATCAAATAGCCTTAAAATATATAAAGCAAAACTTGATAATGCTGTAGGGATAAATCGATAAATCCCCCTTCATAATGGAGAATTTCATTTCATCTCTTTTGTTTATTGATATATCAGACAGACAAAAAGATTAGCAAAGTTGCAGATGGCTTGAATAACAAAACTAATAGGTATAATCTAATGACGATACATCACATTCTGTAGTCAAAAATTAAAGAAAGCATGTGTTACATTTAATATAGTATTTATTTGTTAAGTATTTAAGATATTTAACACTGTGTAGCAATTTTTGAAAATTTTTTGTTGTGTTACTTACATAAAACTGTATATGTTCTTTTAAAATTTAAATTCAATTAACATATAATGTATTATTAGTTTTAGAGGTAGAGTTCAGTGATTCATCAGTCTTTTATAATACCCAGTGATCATTATGTCACATGCCCTTAATGTCCATCACCCAGTTCCCCCATCCCCCCATCCACTCCTCAGTTTGTTTACTATGATTAAGATTCTCTTAGGGCTTGTCTCCCTCTCTGATTTTTGTCTTACTTTATTTTTCCCTCCCTTCCCCGATGATCCTACTTTGTTTCTTAAATTCCATGTATGAGTGAGATCATATGATAATTGTCTTTCTCTGATTGATTTATTTTGTTTAGCATAATACCCTCTAGTTCCATCCACGTCATTGCAAATGGCAAGATTTCTTTTTTGATGGTTGCATGGTATTCCATTGTATATACATACGACATCCTCTTTATTTATTCCTCTGTTGATGGACATATGGGCTCTTTCCATAGTTTGGCTATTGTGAACATTGCTTCTATAAACATTGGGGTGCAGGTGCCCCTTCAGATCACTGCATTTGTATCTTTGGGGTAAATCTGTAGGAGTGCAGTTGCTAGGTCATAGGGTAGCTCTATTTTCAACTTTTTTGAGAAACTTCCATACTGTTTTCCAGAGTGGCTGCACCAGCTTGCATTCCCACCAAGAGTGTAAGAGGGTTCCCCTTTCTCTGCATCCTCACCAACATCTCTCATTTCCTGACTTGTTAATTTTAGCCATTCTGACTGGTGTGAGGTGGTATCTCATTGTGGTTTTGATTTGTATTTCCCTAATGCTGAGTGATGTTGAGCATTTTTTCATGTGTCTGTTCACCATTTGCATGTTTGTGTTTCCTACCCTTTTCTTGATTGGATTTCTTGTTCTTTGGGTGTTGAGTTTGATAAGTTGTTTATAGATTTTGGGTAGTGGCCCAATGATAAAACATTTGCAAATATTTTTTCCAATTCAGTTGGTTGTCTTTTGTTTTTTGCTGACTATTTTCTTTGCTGTGCAAAAAACTTTTTATCTTGACGTAGTTCCAGTAGTTCATTTTCACCTTTTTTTCCCTTGCCTTTGGTGACATGTCTAGCAAGCAGTTGCTTTGGCTGAAGTAACAGAGATTGCTGCCTGTGTTCTCCTCTTGGATTTTGATGGATTCCGGTCTCATGTTGAGGTCTTTCATCTATTTTGAGTCTGTTTTTGTGTGTGGTGTAAGGAAATGGTCCAGTTTCATTCTTCTGCATGTGGCTGTCCAATTTTCCCAACACCATTTGTTGAAGAGACTTTTTTTCCATTGACATTCTATCCTGCTTTGTTGAAGATGAATTGACCATAGAGTTGAGGGTCCATTTCTGGGCTCTCTGTTCTGTTCCTTTGATCTATGGGTCTATTTTTGTGCCGGTACCATACTGTCTTGATGATTACAGCTTTGTAATAGAGCTTTAAGTCTGGAATTGTGATGCTGCGCTTTGGTTTTCTTTTTCAACATTCCTCTGGCTATTCGGAGCCTTTATTGGTTCCATATAAATTTTAGGATTATTTGTTCCATTTCTTTGAAAAAGGTTGATGGCATTTTTTTAAAAGGTTTTATTTATTTATTTGACAGATAGAAATCACAAGTAGATGGAGAGGCAGGTAGAGAGAGAGAGAGGGGGAAGCAGGCTCCCTGCTGAGCAGAGAACCCGATGCGGGACTCAATCCCAGGACCCTGAGATCATGACCTGAGCCGAAGGCAGCGGCTTAACCCACTGAGCCACCCAGGTGCCCAGTTGATGGCATTTTGATAGGGATTGCATTAAAGGTGTAGATTGCGCTGGGTAGCATAGACATTTTAACAATATTTGTTCTTCCAATTCATGAGCATGGAACATTTTTCCATTTCTTTGTGTCCTGCTCAGTTTCCTTCATGAGTGTTCTGTAGTTTTCTGAGTACAGATCCTTTGCCTCTTTGGTTATGTTTATTCTTAGGTGTTTTTGAAAGTGTTCTGTATTAGTTTTCTCTTGCTATGTAACAAATCATCATAAATGTAGTAGCTTAGAACAGTAGAAAAGTTTCTTAGGTCAGAAGTAGAGCATGGTGTGCTGGATTTTCTTCTTAGGGTCTCACTATGCTAAAATCAAGGTACTCAACATGACTCAGTTCTCCTCTGGGGCAGAGGGTCACTGGTCATTATTAGAATTCGGTTCTTTATTGTTTAGAAATGAGGTCCCCATTTCCTCTCTGTCAACTGATGTCTTCTCTCTTCTAGGACCAACCACCCACATTCCTTCTTATGTGACCCTTTCCATCTTTAAGCCAGAGTGGCTTATATAATCCTTCTCATGCTTCCAGTCTGTCTTCCTCTTATAGCCTCCCTTTATACCACCAGTCTTTCCTTTAAAGGGCTCATATGATTAAATTAGGCCGACTTGGATAATCTCCATTTTTTTTAAAGGTCAACTGTTGCATGTAACATAACTGAAAAATGGGAATGATACATCATCGAATTCACAGACACCAGGGATTAGATAGTTCAGGCCTTGAATTCTGCCTACCGTAACCTTTCACCAGTTTTTACCCTTGAGTTCTGTTACTTTTATTGTTAGAAATTCCTTGACACAGTACTTTTGTAGGAACACATAATCAGTATTATAAAATCAATGACTGTATTTCATAATTTCTTATGTATCATCTCTTTAACCTATACTTATCATGTTACTTTATTTTTAGGTATATGGAAGTTTTTGTAAACCTATAATCTTATAATTGATACCTCATTATGGTCACAGAAATAGACTATAAAATATTATTGCTTTGGAATTTATGAAAACTTCCTTTGAAGCCAGTACATAGGTAATTTTTATGAAGTTTCTATTTTTTTTAAATTTTTTATTTTTTATAAACATATATTTTTATCCCCAGGGGTACAGGTCTGTGAAACACCAGGTTTACACACTTCACAGCACTCACCAAAGCACATACCCTCCCCAATGTCCATAATCCCACCCCCTTCTCCCAAACCCCCTCCCCCCAGCAACCCTCAGTTTGTTTTGTGAGATTAAGAGTCACTTATGGTTTGTCTCCCTCCCAATCCCATCTTGTTTCATTTATTCTTCTCCTAGTTTCTATTTTTTTCTCAAAAATGAATTCATGGTCTCCATTTGGTAAAATTTTATTAATTGTGCTATTAAAATTTTTTATATTTAATTTATTGTATCATCTATTACTTTCTGAGAGAAGTACGTTAAAATAAAATCTTCAGCTACAACTGATTTATATTCCCATAACATTCTCATTTCAAGGCTATGTTTTAGGTACATGTAGGTTGTTATATATTCTTTTTTTTTAATTAGTTTGTGCAACTGGATTGAAGACAAAGAAATCAGTTGTAGGCAGAACTATTAGGTGATTACTCTTCCATTGACAGCTTTCAGCATTTTTCAGGGATACATTAAAGATTTTATTGGAAGATCAGCTGTTAACACCAAGCCTCTGAACAATTTAAATAAAAATTAGAACATGTTGAAGATTCTATTTTAAAAATAAGATGTGTCTCGTTTTCTGTATTTTGGAGGCCAAGAATAGGTTATTTCCTTTATTAAGTAAAATACATAACGTGCATAAAATGTATCATATTTTGCTTTGCTGATTCTATATATTCAGCACCAATTCTTTAGCTACCACAGGGAAGAGCAAAAGTTGTACCATGGACCTCAGACCTCTAGCACTGGAGTCAGCAGTTTGGCTAATTTTATAACAGTGGTGATTCTCTGATGTGACAACTGCATATCCATTTCTCTTTTCCTTCACCCCTAAATGTTCTTGTCCGCTGATTAGAGCAGTGAGGAGTGGTTTCGGCATCAAAACAAAGCTAGGTTGCAGTATTGGTCCCTTAACACATGAGCTCCATATTGGAACATTTTGAATCTTGGCTGCTACCTGTTCTCTTGCAACAGCATTTTCTAAAGGCAGTGACTGTCCAAAGCTGCCAACATCCAAGTCATTTTGGGTATACACATACATGAGTAGAGGGAAATAAACAAAATTAATTTAAAAGCAGAATTCATATAAGGGAGTTGCCAGATTAGAAATCAAGAAAGAACCAGTTATTTGTGTAGCACAGGTTATTCTGACGTTGAAGTAGCATAATTGCGAGCCATCCTTATGAATCCATCCCAAGAGATTTTGTTGATTTTTCTTTGTTTTATATATTCATGCAATCTCTAGTACTAGAGGGGCATCTGGATTTGGATCATGTAGCAGTGGAAAAAAATGGATGAAAGAACCTTTGAAATTGGGCACACTACATTGATACCAAGATGTCTAGCAAATATTACCATTAGTGTTAACATAGGATGATAAATTATTTTAAATGCAAACTTGAGTGGTTTCAGTGCAACCTTAGGTTGGTCTATAAGAAAATAAATTTTCAAAAGGCAAGCACTATTTGATCTCATAATTGTGACTTGCCAATAAAGCTTATCATTCCTGACCAGATCTACAGAGCATTGTGCAGGAGGGTCACGAGCCAAAGAGCTAAGTTTTAGTGCCACAGTTTGTCCTTTTTTGGTCTGGCTCTGCACCCTTTTGGGGTGGTCACAAGATTCTGACCAGAACACTTAATTTTCCAGGGTGGCAGGAGGGTGTCTTTTAACTAAGTGGGCAGCAGGTTGGACAAAGAGGACAGAGCCAGAGGCCAGTCATAGGATGAGTGAGAGAGCAGTGAGAATAAATGGCCAGTAGCAATCTTTAGATTCAGAGAAACAAAGAGAACCAAGTAAGACCGACTGTTATATGTTCTTGATTTGTTGTCCCTTTTATCTGCGTATACTGTCATTCTTTATTTCTTGCTAACATTTCTAGCTTTAAATCCCGTGTTATATTTTGACCTAATCCTGTTTGTTGGGCGTGAAGGAAAGTGGAGGCACATCCTTTGTGGAGGGTGCTGCTTGGATTGTCTCAGAGGAGAGAGGCCTCTGCAGCATATGGGAGTGAAGATGGGAAACACTGGCCCTCATTAGTGGGGAGGTGGATACTTCTGCAGGCCAGAAGATACAGGGGAATCTAGCAATCAAAATACATTACCGCACTAACCCAGTTGATCTGCCATATATTTCAGGGTACCCCCCTTTCCTCATCAGGGCCCTAACCTTAGCATAATAAACCTGCCTATTTTGAGAACTAAACCTTCTCTGGAGCTCTACTGCTCCTGTGATCAAGTCCTGGTCTTAGTCCTGATCCTCAGTTTTACCTTTCCATCCCCAAAGAAGCTCTAATTGTTTTCATCTCTCTAATTGAAGCCCTAATTAGCTTTGCATTGATGATTCACCATTCTCAGCATTTCCTTACCTTCCTCTGAAGTTTCAGGTGTCCCCACAACTGCCACCCAAATCTATTGTCCTTAACATTTCCACTTCCCCTATAGTTCCTTAATGTTTGGCCCATTGCACTCCTTCCACGGGTATACCACTCCAGTTCACCACTTGTGAACGTTGTAACTGTTGTACTGCCTGCTTGTGCTCACCTCAGACTGTGCCCCTCCTACTACTAGCAGTGGTGCCCTTGATCTGGCTCCAAGTCTCTTCTTAATGTTTCTATCTTGGACCGTTCCTGGCATTAACTATTATAGGTTGAGATCCCTCAGAAAGTAGTATCTGGGACAGAGGTCCCTACAACTGTAGGGACTTTATCAGAGCATACTCTAAGGATCCACACCTGTGGGGAAGGCTAGGCAGCAGGACTGGGTGGGAGGACAATGGGGGCTACAGAGCAGTCCCAACAGAGGCCTCAGCTGACCACACAAGCGCTCAAAGCCTGGGGTAATCATTCAGTATTGTTATCAGTTGGAGCTGGGGAGCTGGACCTTTATCCCTTTGCGATGACTCGATACTAGACATTGGTACTTCTATACTGGGTATAGGAATGGGGTGTGACCTTTTTTCTTCAGCTGAGGGCAATTTCTGGGGAGCACTGATGGCTGAGACACTGCATCATCAGCTGCATGATGGGTGATCTGGGTGGGACATTAGTGCTGCATGGAAGAAGCCAGCAACTCTTGTTAGTGTATTATCTAGTTACCTGCTTCTCTAGCTCCTAGAGTTGGTGTGAAGATTGAAGATTATGTTTGTAAGGTGCCTGGCATAGTTGGTTGTCAGTATGTTATTATTAGTAGTAGTATTAATATCAGCATTCATGTCCTTATAGTACTTTGCCATGTGTCTGTTGTCATGTTTTTTTTAGAGTTGTAATCAACTAAAATTATGCATATTTTCCACATTGCCGCCTAATCTTTATAACCATGATTTTGAACGGTGCTTAATATTTAACTCCAGTGGATTAGTCATAACTTATTTCATTGCTTTTTTTACTTTGTATATACTTTTACGTTTTTGCAATTAGAATGTTGAGCTGGACTTCTTCATGCGTCAATATTTTTCCAGGCTTCAGATTGTTTTCATAGGCTAGATTCCCAGAAATGGAATTACTGGGTCAAAAACATTTTGACAGCTTTTGATCAAGAATGCCAAATTATTTTACAAATACATTGTAATAATTTTATTGCCTCTAGCAATATAAAGAATATCAATTTTCCTGAAGCTTTACCAACAATTGGTATTGCTATTTAAAAAATTGTTATTTTTATAACAGTAACTGATCTTAATGTCTTTCATGCCAGTGAATTGAATATTTTTATAAACATTTATTTACTGTTATTATTTACTTTATTTACATGATTATTGAGATATCATTAGGGCTTTAAAATAATCAATTTATGGGCTCACTATATAATAGAGTTATTCATTATGCTGTCTTCAACATATTTTGCTAGCCTATTCTTTGCCTTTCTTTCACACAGTGTTTTAGATATATATTAGCTTAGGTTTATAGGTAATCACACTTGTTGATTTTTTTTTTAAAGATTTTATTTATTTATTTGACAGAAAGAGATCACAAGTAGGCAGAAAGGCAGGCAGAGAGAGAGGAAGGGAAGCAGGCTTCCCGCTGAGCAGAGAGCCTAGCAGGGCTGGATCCCAGGAACCTGGGATTATGACCTGAGCCAAAGACAGAGGCTTTAAACCACTGAGCCACCCAGGCGTCCCAGATCTTTTACTTTGTAATTAATTCATCCTTTTTATAATTCAGCAGCACTTCATGTCACCTTATGATCATTCAATTTTATCCTTGTGATTTTTCTAAAATTTTTTTGCCAACTAATTCATCCAGAATTTTTCTTGCTCATGGCATGATATAAAACATAAAAATAGTTAACCCCATTATTGCATTATTTTACTAGTAAATGTCAAAAGGTATGGGATGGGATAGGGGATCAAAAGGATAAAAAGGATTCAGAGATAAACCCCTGCCATGGTAAGGAGCAGCATTGAGATAGGCAGATCAATGAAGCCAGGTCAGAGTGTTCTATTCAGTATCATTTTCAGTTGCATTAAGTTATTCTAGTAGAAATGAAGCTTGATAATTTGACATTGAGGAGAAGGGTGTTGGAGATGCACTGGACCAATGGTGTGAAAGTTCCCATTCAGTGAAGTTAAACTAAGGAAGCTTCCCAGTCCCATGTATCCAAGTTTGACCTGTTTCTCTGGAGGCATAAATGCAACCATGGTAAAGGCCAATATGTTGTTGAGAAATCGTTCTTTCTCTCTTGATTGATAATCTTGAAATTAGTACAGACTGTTTTAATTATTGAGAATTTTACTGTATGTTCTGGCTTTTGGAAGGGCTTCTTTCACACTGACATTATGTTTTAACATACTTAGAAAGTATTTTTCCTCAATTATTCTTCCAAATTAATTTTATAATAATTTTATCCAGTTTAAACAACAACAATGAAAACCCTACTGGGATTTTTATTTAAATTGCTTTAATGCAATATGTTAATTGAAAAAAAATTGACATTCTTATAATATTTAGACTTTTCTTAGAGAAACACGCTGAGTTTTCCATTAGTCAAGTTTTATTTTATATTTCTCAGGGAAATTCTCAAGGCTCCTACCCCCATCTCTCCCTATCTAGGTCACATGCATTTCCCATTAAGATTCTATCTTCAGATTTTATATTTTGTGTTCTATTGGGAATGGGGTTATTTCCCCATGAGGTGTTCTATATCTTTATCTAGTAATTTTATTGATTTTAAAAAATTAATACTTTTTTCAGTGGATTTCTATAAACAGTGTAATTTTCCTGTTTCCTTTTCAGGGGTGGTATTTGTTGGTTTAAAAGAAATGTTTCTACATTGAGTAAGACGTGCTTCTCTTTCCACCATTTGAAGATTGTTTTATGAATAGTGGGTATTGAATTTTACCTAATATCTCTTTATGTTTTGATAAAGCATTCTGATTTTTCTCACTTGGCATAGTGGTAAAACTATTACAATTTCTAGTGATCTGTAGTTGCTTTCCAGAAACACTCCCTATTGATTATAATGGCCAGGTCTTTAAATTAACTATTGAATTTCCTTTACTATTGTTATAGTTGAGATTTTTATATCTATATTTATAAATAATATTGATTCTATAAGTCTTTATCCTATGTACTTTAGATTTTGTGACACTTTTATATTTGCTTAGAATTGTGCAGCTTTTAATATCTTTGTATTCATCAAATTTTATGGAAATTTTAATGGTCTTTTTTCCCTTATTTTCTTTAGAAAGTTTTAAAAAATCCATCAGTAAAAGCAATTCATGACAGGGATTTTGGAGGGATATTCCATTTTTTAATTTTATCTTTATTTATTATTCTACTCAGGTTTTATCTTGCATTAATTTTCATATTTTTCCAAAGTATTACCAATTTCTTTTGTGTTTTCAAATGAAACAGTATTTCTTTGTTCTTATAAACTGTGTATCTGTTGCTAATAGTTTCTTCCATTAAAAATAAAAGTTTATACTTCTTCCCTCTGACTTCACAGGTCATATTTTATTCATATTTTTTAAAATACCCAAATACCAGTTTTATTTAGTAAATTCTACTGTCCAGAGACAAAAGTTACACACAAACACACACACATTGTTAGGAAATGGACAGCAGAATTATAAAATGAAATTACCCTGATCCCAGTTTTCTCTTTCCTTTGTAGATAATCATTTCCCCTGATTATGGCTATTCTTTTAGCAATAATCTGGCCTTCAACACAGTCAACTCTTTTCAGTACGAAGAATAAAATCTTTCTTGGGAAAATGTTCTTCTGTTCTTTTTAAACCTTATGGCTTCTTAAAATATAGCTTTTCCTTTTACCAAAGTTTTACATGCACATTATTTAAAGAGTCAAGTATTCCCACAGGCTTGCTATAAAGAACATCCCTCTCCCTATAAGCCAATCCCCCTTCCTGTATTTTTCTATTTTCCACAGGCATCTACTTTCAAATCTTAGTTATTTAACCTCCATTTTTTTCAATGACATGCTTATTTTATTACATCTCAAGCCCGTTACCTTCCTATCATCGAAGCTGTTTTAGCAGCCACCCTCCCCATTCCCACCACACACAAAACCTCTGGGTCTCCATTCTCCCAATTTGGTCTTCTGATTTTCTAATATTTCTCCTTTATTTTCTGTCTCTCTGGCTTTTTGCTCTGTATTTTGGGAGAATTGCTCAAGTTCACCTTTCATCCTTTTCTTTACTGTTTTTTAATGGGATTCTAGTATTGCTAAATGCATGTGTTCACACTTCCTTTTTTCATAAGAAGTCTGATTTTTGTTAGTTTTCTTTCCTCAGTTTCTGGTATAAAAGAATTTGATGTATCTAGTCTATCTACTTTCCTTCTTTTATCTTCTCTTGACATTTACAAAAATTAAATGAGCCAGTCTTTAACTCTTTTAAAATATTCCCTCCTTTTTAAAAAATGTATCTTTCCTGGTATTCACTATCTTTATTCAGTTTCTTTAAAAAAAAAAAGGAGGGGCGCCTGGGTGGCTCAGTGGGTTAAGCCGCTGCCTTCGGCTCAGGTCATGATCTCAGGGTCCTGGGATCGAGTCCCGCATCGGGCTCTCTGCTCGGCAGGGAGCCTGCTTCCCTCTCTCTCTCTCGCTCTGCCTGCCTCTCCATCTACTTGTGATTTCTCTCTGTCAAATAAATAAATAAAAATCTTAAAAAAAAAAAAAAGGAGGGGGAGGAGCATGATTTATGACATTTTCCAATAACACTTCTTTATTTTTCAGTTACTACACTTGCTTGTGTTTTATTCAATATATAAGTATGTATATTCAAGAAGTATGATATATTATTCCCTAATCCAGTCTCTTTCAATGGGAACTACTTGCCTCAAAATTTTCAGATTGGTTCTTCTCTTTTAAACTGTTGGTCTCTTCACTTACTCTGTAATTTTCTTATCTTCTGGTTTTATGAGTGAAAGATTTTATAAGTAGAAATCTCATATATTGAGATCAATCAAGCTTGACAGCTGGTGTAGATTTCAAGAAGTATGGTGTATAAGCTCTGTGTGTGTGTGTGTGTGTGTGTGTGTATGAAATGAACAGTTACTCTATTTTCCGTTGTGGACCTCTCTACAGAGCAACCTCTTTCCTCTCTTCATTTGCTTTCTCTGAATTTTAGGAGTGTTTTTTGGATTTGTTCTCTGCTTCATTGGTCAAAAGGTAGTTACTACATGGCTATTGCAACTTTATTTTGAAGTAATCTTTTTGATTGAATAAAAGCCATGTCCAGTGGTATCCTACTGAAAACACAAAGCAGTTGTTTTTTGCAATATTGGTGTGGGTTTGGAGCAAATCTATTTCAGTGAAAGAATTTTGTCCTGATGGTGCAGGAATTAGTTCTTACTACCATGTGCTGGATATTATCATGGACTTCACTCGATATTATTCTTTTCCTTTTCCTTTGCTCTTGAACTAGGAGAAATGTTGGCCAGTGGTGGCAGAGTCAAAAAGTGAGGCTTGCCATAGTCCCTTTGTGTTGTGCCTGAGCACTGTGCATTCCATCTCTCGGGTCAGCCATAGCAGTTCTTGTCTTATAGAAATAATTATTTGCCCAGTTCTGAGTTCTTCCAGCCCTCCAAGCCAGGGCTGTCCAATAGAACTTTCTGAGATGATACTGTCACATCATGGTGCTCTATCTGCTCTGTCCAGGAGAGGAGCCATTAGCCACATGTAGCTATCAAGCGCTTGAAATGTAGCATGTGGCTCAGGACCTGAATTTTAAATTTAGTCTAACTTGAATTAATTTAAATTTGAATTTGAGTAGCCGTATGTAGCTAGTGGCTACCATATTGGACAGCAGAGCTCTTGGCATCTCAAAGCATTCAGGTTAAGGAGAAAATATCCCTTGAAAGAGTAATTCTGAATCTAGCTGAGAAGGGAGATATCATCCAGCAGCTCCTGGTCTTCGAAGACCCTTAGTCCACAGAAGCACAAGGAGGCCTCAGGAGAGACTGAGAGCTCTTTTGGTTCAGAGTACAGATTCAATCAAAGAATAGTTGGACTTCCAGCATGTAACATACAGATGCTTGGGGATAGTGAACCAAATGCTCATCAGGATTGGAGAAAATAGATACATAGGACTCAAAGCTACCCCTGATAGGGGTTGATTCTTAATGTTTGACCCATCATTTCACAAATTCCCACCAGCACCCACATATCATTGTTTCTTTCTTCTCATGTGGCTGTACAAGTTTCCTTTCATAAGGTTTAACAGATACTTGAAGTAGTATTAGGGAAAGTGGTTTCCTTGTACTTTCCTGACTTAGCCATCTTCACAGAATTTTCTTGATTTTATTTTCAAACTTGGAAAAAGAGCTAAGTTATCAGCCAGGCAGATAAAATGATTTGTTTGATCATCTGAGAAGTAGGAGCTTGTAAAAGGTATTTGTTTGAGCTCTCCACTTAATCTTGACAGCACCTTGCCATCTGACACTCAATTTAATGTTTGGAGACAAAGTAGAAAAGGAGGGGTGTGGGTATCATTTGTTACCACTTCAAAGACAGGGTCACTTCTGTCCTCGCCTGCCAGGATACTCCCCATGCCATTCAGATCCCCCATCACCTCCATTCATTTTAGCCTGAAACTCACCTCAGCAAAACAACTCCCCACCCTGATTTACCCTAATCAGAGAAAGCTGGGGTCCATGATTACATCCTCCAAACTCTGTCCATTTCACACCATAGCCAGGTTTCCAGAGAGCCTGCACACTCCCTGTCGATGAGTTCCGTGAAGCCAGTGGCACACCAGGATGGCCTTATTTGCTTTCTGCTTTAAGCAGAAAAATTGGATTTAGAAAGCTTTTCCTAATCTGGATCTCTGCAATATATAATAAACTTCTTACATCTGTCACCATCAGCATTCTCCTTGCTGTCTTTACTTATATGTTTTAAAGAGGAAGGACAGTGGTGCCCTTTCTTTCTCTTCCTATTCAAGCACTGTCTGGGACAGCTAGCCCTGAAGATTAGTGACATCTTCCTGGCTTGGATGATGGGGGACCAGAACAAATTTAGGATTGACCTCTATACCAACCACATTCCATTCTTACTAACTCTAAGGAACAACTCTTGATCTGGAAGCTTCTGAATGTTTTGAAACTTTTCAGATAATAAAAGGCAAGCCTAAAGCTCTCTGAACATCCTCTTTATTGATAACATTGATTGTATCCCCAAGGCAGTGTTTTCAAAGTAGGGGACTGCCATTCACTTACTTTAGAATTACTGCCTGTACCAGTTAAAATGCAGATTTTCAGGTCCTACTGACTCAGACTCTCTGGGGCCAAGGATCTGTCTCTCCAGCTGACTCCTGTGCACTGTGAGAACCACAGTGCACAGTTATCAGATCCTTCATTCAGTTGTAGCTCTTAGAGGCTGGGGTATAAACAGCCTTTTAATCAGCAGAGAAGTAGTCCAGTGGAGAGTAAGATGTGAAGTATAGGAAAAAAGGAGTCACAGTTTTAAATCCTGTGCCATTGTTTGCTTGCTGCAAGATAATAAGGAACCAACTTGGTCCTCCTGACTTAGTTTCCTTGTTTGTAAAACTGGTAATCACAGGCTTGATGAGGCATGAGCATAAATCACCTGGCACACATAGTGAGCACTTGGTAAACATTTTCTATTATAATTTCTCAATAGATGCTATGTTTTTAAAAAATTATCTAGGAAACAGCTTCATTTTATGAAGCAGTAATTTATTTATTCATCAAAGACATGTACACCTGCCAATTAGAGTTCCAATGAGCTTGAGTTCTCCCACTCATATCATTCCTGCCAGTTGTAAAGGATCTTGGTGTCTCAGCCTGCACATTGCCATTTGGTTTTTTGAAATATGCAACCAGATCCTCTATCCCCATTACTACAACTTTTCTCAGTTCCTCTTAGTATCTAAAACTTTGGTTGGCAGCTGCGAAGCCCAAGACCCGTGTGTAGCTAACAGGGACCAATTTTCTCCTGTGTCCTATAATTGAGAGTACAATTTAAGAGGACCTTAATTCAAGATCCCCTGGTATGAATCTCACACTTACTCTGGGTTAGTGCTGTCAAATGAGTGTTAGTAATTCTTACATGATGAAGCATTTTCCCACAATTGGAGGGTTTCTTTTTCCTCCAGAAATACCTTTCTTCATCCTTAATAGGTTAATGCTCAGAGTTGGATTCACTTGAGGGCCTGGAGATTCTGGGCATCTGCCCCCTGTTCTGTGGAGAAATCTGAACTGTCAGAGGGTGCTCATAAGCTGCAGGCATGCTCAGAAGTGCCTGAGAAATTGAGGGGGTCTGATGGATAAGATCTGCCCCTTCATAGCCCTCCTCAAGTGCAGCAGCTCTACACAGAATCTGTTTCATATTTTAGTATGTAAAATTTTGTTTGAGAAAAAATATGTCATTGTAAATGGTGTACAACAGTCTTTGAAAATCATTGATACAGTCCTAAACATTAAAGTTTGAATCATGGCTGAGCAAACTGAAGTTCCATCAGAAAGATTAAATGCCTAAACTATGGACTCACATTCAGTTGGATTAAATGAAATTCAGCAAACATATAGCAAGTATTTATTGTGGGGCTGGGTGTGGAGAGAGGGACCAAGAAACATGATCTCTGACCACAAAGGTTGCAAGACCTAGTAGGGGAAGAGGAATATAATTAACTATACATATAAATATCTTAAAAGTGTTCTGGAAGCCCAGCAGTAGATAAAAATATGGTAGGTAGGGGCATTTGGGTCATTTAAACGTCTGCCTTTGGCTCAGGTGATGATCCCAGTGTTCTGGGATCGAGCCCCACATCAGGCTCTCTGCTCAGCAGAAGAGGCTGCTTCTCCCTCTCCCTCTGCCTGCCACTCTCTCTTTCTCTGTTAAATAAATAAATAAAATCTTTTTAAAAAAAAATGGTAGGTAACACTGAGTGCTAACTCTGAGTGCATTCTGCTTGATTCCGTTTATCCAACTTTATGAAATAGGCATAATTTCCCCCCATTTTACAGATAAAGAAACCAAGATTTAGAGAGATATGTCATACTCACCTTCACATAATTATTAGGTGGCAGAAATTGGTATTCCAACAGATGCAGTTTGACTCCAGAGTTCATATCTTTGCCCATGAGGGAAATCTAAGAACATTTCAACCGGAGATAGTTTTTGAACTGGGCCTTTTCACTATGATGAAGACTAAAGGGGGTAATATACATGGGGCATTTAGCACAGTGCCTTTTACATGGTAAGTATTCAGTAAGTGGTAGCTAATTGTTTTGATTTACTCCCAGCCTTAAGACTAATAAGACAAGCTAATATTTTGAGCACTTATAAGTATCAGGCTTTGTACCAACCACTGCACATGCATTATTTAATCTTTACAACACCAGCTCTATAAAACAAGTGGTATTACTGCCCCAGTTTATGAAGGATGGTACTGAGGATTACAGGGTGATTCCATTGTCTGATTCCAGAGTTCTTAACTCTGTGTTTTTCTGTATCCCTCTTTATTATACTGCTTGGAAGTTTTATTGAGATTTAATGTAGGCAGGAGGTTGATACTACGGTTTACCGGTGAGAGAGATGTTTGGCATTAGTGGACTTTGTAATAACCTCTTCAAATTATATCACGGAATTGATTGCTAAACTTGGCTGTTATACCTTTTCAAGGACCTATAACCTCTTGCTTAAGGTCCATAGTTTCACTTCATGCATACTCTTTAACCATCCATTTCATAACATATTTTATTTTTTCCGTATCTTTATGAAAATCTGTATAAGTCGGCTTTTCCTGCATTCCAGTCTCCCCCAATAGTTAGTAACTTAAAACTGCTTTCATTTATTTAGCTCATAATTCTGTGGATTGGCAAATTGGACTGGGCTCAGCTAGGCGATTCTTCTTTTGGTCTTGGCTAGGGTAACTTTTGACGTCAGCTGCCAAATATGCTGGGGCTACTTAGTGTGGTAGAGTGTTCATTCAGCTGGATGAATCATTTCAACTCCTTCCATCTCTCATTTTCTAGGATCCTAGCTTAGACTTGTTCTTATGGTGGTGGAAGAATTCTAAGATTCTATAAGAAAGAGAACACACTCCAATGGGCAAACACTTTTTAAGTTTCTGCATTTTCCATGTTGCTATTTGTCTCAATGGCCAAGGCAAGTCACATGTCCAAGCCCAGAGTCAGTGTGGGAGGAGACAAGGCACATGAAAATTTTGAGTGCATTACTCTAACAGTCTACCACCCAGGCTTTGCAGTCAGACACCGTGGCTCCACAGAACAACTGTATAGGCAAAGGCTTGGAAGGATAGTGGAGTAGGGCATCTACTGTGGAGTGGCTCTGAGTATCTAGCTTACTTAGAAACAGTTAAGCATCCTCTTGGTGTGACCATGGTACCAGATGGAACTAGAAGGTGACATGACGCGTCAGGGACCCCCATACTCCCAAGCTGTTTCCTTCATACACCCATGCCCAGCTTTTTAACCTGAAGGAGACACTGTCAGAGATAGCATTCTAGTAGGTGGTGAGAGCTGAGCTATGGAATGAGTGGTTTATTTTTATCTTCTACCTTCACTGTGTCCCCAGCCTGGCATGGCCTGGAGAAATAGCTGTTATATCCATTAGAATTTAAACCAGCCCTAAAATACCTTGGCAAAGACATCTGCGGGCCTCTCTAATCACTATCATTCCAAAGAGCCACTAAGTTGATCTTACTTATCCTTGAAATCAGATCATGGTTGTATCATCATACAAACTCTCTGGGCTAATAAGCTTTGGACTTGAACATTCAATTTAGTTACCATATCAGCAGTTTTTCATAGTTTATTTCATGAAGAAAGAAAATGCTGTAGGTTATCTGAGGACCTTGGTATCT
The DNA here is from genome assembly GCF_011764305.1 of Mustela putorius furo. NCBI lineage: Eukaryota > Metazoa > Chordata > Mammalia > Carnivora > Mustelidae > Mustela > Mustela putorius. Next base: position 5,617,218 of record NW_025422045.1, on the reverse strand, counting down.
TGTAACAAGTGGGACGCACATAATGTTAGAACCCATTACTCGATGTGGGTTGTCCTGGGAAATTGCAATAGAAAGTCTGGTGGAAACAATTTTTTATAAAAAGTGCTTCTTTCCCTCCTATAATTTCAATGTAAATGATGGCATAATAATACAACCCACTAATGCAGGGAAAATTCCTTACCTCTTTGTAAATATCTTATGAAATAGTGTAGTAATACTTTTGTACCCTGAAACTTGAGGCTTGGAGCAAAAAATTCCAAGGGAATGAGATGATGACGGTCATCAGGGCTTAGCCTTGCTTACTGCTGCTGTTGCTATGTATAATCAAGTCCTGGATTTTGGCCTGCTGTGACTTGATTCCCCAGGCCTTGTATGGAGAGGTCTCTTTTGTGTATGTGGTTTTCCTTTACTTTCCACATATAGTGGGTTTGAGGGTTTGAGGATTGAGGGTTTGAAGATTCCAGGATTCGGTTCCCTATGGTAATGCTGTTGATATTAGACCATCAACTTCATTCATTTTAGTAAACATTTGTGGAGCTCCTTCTACACCAGAGTATAAGCCTGTATGTACTGCCCTGACCTCTAAGACCTTAGGATCTGGCGGAAGTCAATGAAAGAGGCTGGCCTGACAGCTAACTGAATACCAAGGAGATAAAGACATTGAGAGGTACCTGGAAGAGAGGGATTAATTTTTGTGTGGGATAGGAGATCAGAGAGGTGATGCTTAAAGGATGTTTTAGAAAATGAACATTGGTGGGGAGGGTAGCCTGGGTGGCTCAGCTGATTAATCATCTGCCTTTGGTTCAGGTCATGAGGGTCCTGAGATCAAGCCCCACATTGGGCTCCCTGCTCAATGTGGAGCCTGCTTTTTTTTCTCCCTCTGCCTGCTGCTTCTCCTGCTTGTGCTCTCTCTCTTTTTCTGTCAAATAACTACATAAAATCTTAAAAATAAACATTGAGTGACATTCCATCTGACTTGTTGAAAATTGAGGTTTAGAAAGCTTGAATGGCCTCATATGTCTAGAGAGACAATGGACTAGATAATTTGTAAACTTCATGAATATGCTTGACAAAATATTTCAACTATCTAAATATACTTAACAAAATATCCATTATATGATAATTTTAAAATGAGAGAATGAGCATACAGGAAAGAAGGGGGAAGTTCTCCAATGTTAAGATTGGAACAGGGCCAGGAATCCAAAGAGGTAAGTGAGGGCTAGAACTGGTGCCTACTTTATCATCAACCACCAGTAAATTCCAGGTGCCCAGGAGCTCTAGCTTCTCTGATTATGTCTAGTGAGGTATAAGGAAGCAGGCAGAAAAGCCTGCATAGGGAGATAGACCAGTTGGGGACTCTGAAGTGAAGCTGGTACTCATGAAAGGAAACATCCTCAGGGAAAAGGTGAAGTAGAAAAGGTATCCACTCCATGGAGATAGCAGAGATCATTGACCTATGCAGATTCACTACTGATGGTGGAGAACATGGCAATACATATGTTTTTACATGGATTTGGGGCCTGAATCCATGGTATTGTCATAGTCCTAGTAACCATAAGCTGAGAACCTTAATTTGAAGCAGACGTGGTAGGCAGGAACACAGACCTCTGGAGGAATCCACATTTAGTCTGTACTGTAAATAACCCCCATAGGTTGAGATCCAGTGAACATGTACTCATAAATAGAGGCCATGGAACATGTGAGGAAACAGAACATCATGCATGAGAATCAGCAGAGACAGTAACCTCACACATTTTACACATTTATGCTTAAAGAAATAAGAGAGGAAAGTGAAAATATGAGTAAGGAGCACAAGCCTATCAAAAATGACCTGATATGAGATACTTGAAAAAGTACTCAATGAATATCTGGAAATTAAAAAAATAATAGTATAAATTAAAAATTAAATAATATAATGGCCCTAACTAAAACAATGCAGAACTCTGTCAATAGCAGAAGGGTTAAATAAACCATGGTATGTTCATACAATGCCATGTTAAAATGCAGTGGAGGAAAACAAGCTAGAGCTAATGCAACAACGTAGAGAGACCTCATAGCTCTACTGTGAAGCAGAAGAAGCCAGATAAAGAGTACAAATGCTATATGATTCCATGCATAGGAAGTTCAAAAACAAGCAAAGTGAATCTATGAGGATTGTGGTCAGAGTAACAATTGTCTAGTATGGAAGGCTATTGATTGCGAAGGCATATGAAGGGGAAGGCTGGGGTGCTGGCAGTACATGAGTGTGTATGCCTTGTGGACATCATCAGAGATGTGGTGCTGTTACTGTGATAAAGGTATTATACCTCAGTATAACATAACAAAAACCTCAGTGGCCTTATCTTCCAATTCTTTCAACCCTGAAGACCAGATTAGATACAGCCAAAGAGAAAATTAGTGAACTGGAACTGAAGAAAATATACAAAATTTAGCAGAGAGAGGCAGAGATACAAAAATGACAGAGTGAGGTCCATGCAGAGCCCTAAAAGTTACAGTGGGTGAATAATTTCTAAGACAGACACAAATCCTCTGGTTCAGGATGTCTAATGAACTCCAAGCAAGAAAAAAGAGATCCACACCTAAACACATCATTGTAAAACTATAGGCAAAAGACAAAGAGGGACACCTGGATGGCTCAGTGGGTTAAGCCTCTGCCTTCAACTCAGGTCACAATCTCAGGGTCCTAGGATCGAGCCCCACATCTGGATCTCTGCTCAGCAGGCAGCCTGCTTCCCCCTCTCTCTCTGCCTGCCTCTCTGCCTACGTGTTATCTCTCTCTCTCTCTCTGTCAGATAAATAAATAAAATCTTTAAAAGACAAAGAAAAGATCCTAAAAGCACTGATATGAAAACAGTGATCATCTGCACATAACTGTCGATTAGACTGAGTAATGTTCCAAGTCAGTAGACAAAGGACGATACCATCAGTACCTTGAAGAAAAGGGAATTCTCAACCCAGAATTAAAAACCAGGGGAATGGGAGCAAAATAATAATTTTGTAAATCAGGTGAACAAAGCAAAACTGAAGACAGATTTCACTACCAATAGACCCTCACTTTAGGGATTTTTCTAAATGGTGTACCATCAAAAGAAAAATCATTACTGAAGGGCTATCTGAGGTACAAGAAATAATGAAGAGCAAAGGGAATGTTAAATTTTAGGGCACATATACAAAAGGAGAATAGTTGGAAACCATCTTAATTTATCTGTATCTATATCTATATAAATCATAAACATGTACATTGTAAAGAAGAAACTAGAATGTTGTATGCGGCAGCCTTACCTGAAAAGCAGAGTATACTGACCAAAATTAGCTGAACTGAAGCTGAACTGAATTCTACTAATTCTTCCTGTTATAAAGTCATTGTACTTCATGAATTTGGGAGTTTCATTAGATCCCACTGAATTCCTAGAACTGCCACTGAACCATTGACCTTGTTAAGATGAATCGATTCTGCCATATCTGATAATTGTCAATGTTTGCCTTCCTGGTAATGTTGAAAATAGCAACTCCATAATAAGATAGAAACAGATTTTATTCTAATAATGCAAATAAAGCCTAGAGATTAATTAAAAACAGATTTTATTCATTTACATAATTAGGAAATTATTTGCAACATCAGTCCTAATAAACTTGGAGTTGTTTGACAAATGCGATGATTTTGTTCCAGGATAAATATGTATCCTGTGTAAATACTTTAGATATTGATGGAGGGAAAGGATCTTTAAGGAACAAACTACATAAATGCCTGCCCTTTGGAAAGTGCCAAGGGCTATAAAAAAAATGGAGGCATTCTTCTTCATCTCCGAGAGGTGAGTACAGCACCCTGTGGAGGGTGGAGAAGGTAGTTGCTGGTAGCCGTAGCTGATAATTTGAGAATCCAGTTTCTTGGCATTCTGCTATCACTGTTGTAATGACAGACTGGTGATCTTAAACCTTGACCTCAATTTTCTCGTTCTTCCAGGACCCCACCGATCCATCTTAAACCGTCCTTTAGTGGCCTTTCATTCCTTAGTGAATATTTTAACCTAAATAAAAATTTCATCTTTTCCACCCTCAAGAGACAGCTCAGATCTCACCTTCTCTGTAAATTCTGCCCTGAATTCCGCAGCAGGATGAACCATACCCTCCTCCTTCATGCCCCCCTGCTACTCTTGTCTCTCTGTGGCAAATGTTTGTTTTTAAGTGGCCAGAGAACTCAAGCATGGCAGAGGCTGTGGGCGTCTCATTTCTCCATGCCTAGTGAGTGGGCACATCACTGCTTGTTACGGCGAAACAGAACTGTTTCTATGGAGGCTGCACCTGATGAAGACGATGATGAAGAATTACGGTTCTGCAGTGCTTTATGTGTTCCAAGGCAGTTCCAGTGACCTCGTCTTATTGCATCTGCCCCCATTAGGTAGTTAGAGCAAATGTTTGAATCTTCATCTGACAGATAAAAAGCCCAGGAAGACAAAGTCTAAATGGCTCACACCATGTCCTGAGGTTCGTGCAGAGGGTGAGCCAAAGGAGAGGGTTGCAGATGGGAAATAATAAGGAACAAGGTTTTTCTACTCCTTAGAGAAATCACTTCATTAATTTTCTCACCATTTAAATCTGGCTCCGCCTTCTCCTGTCCTTTTCTTCATGGGATCAGAGAAACAGCCTTTTGATAGAAGGAAGAAGACACACCACAGAGATGCTGAATGTGTGCTGACCCTCACGTGGGGACCATTTTCCTGTGGAAGCAGCAATAATCATAATCATAATGCTTGCTTGAACTTGGCACTTTTCTTCAGTGTAGAGTCTGAAATTACCTGCTGATGCCTTCAGCGTGGCAGTGGGCTGCTTGAACAGAGGAGAGGCTGGGGACAGCAGAGTGTGTTATTGTGCAGAAATTCTTGAAGCTCTCACGGCTGTGAATGACTTTGGTGAATAAGCCAACCTGGGGCAATTCAATAGGCAGGGTGTTAAGTAGGAAGCTGTGACATTGTTTCTGTAGAAGGGGTAGGCCAGAGATCTCTCAGGGGTGGTGTTGTGTTCAGGCCACTGGGCAGAAAGACCCATAAGAGGAACATTGCAAAGCTCCAGACATAAACAAACAAAACCCTACTTCTCAGGGACCCCAGGAATGACAGGAAACCTAGTTTCATAGAGGATTGGGAGCATTGATAAAAATGAATAACTCTTTGCTTTCTTTCTCCATAAACAATGTCACACAAATATGAGGATTCTCAGGTGTCGATTTTTTTTAGGTGTGAAGGTAACCCATTTCTGTGGTGCTCTCCATCATGGAATAATGCAGTGTTTTCTCCCATTGCAAAATAAGGGGAAATCTCTTCTTCAATGTGTCTTTTTTTTTTTTTTTTTTTGACAGTTGGTAGATTTGCACAGCATAGACTTACCTGACCTTAGCCACATGCCGTTTTCTCCCCTTCCACCAAAACCAGCTATCCTGAGATAATCATTGTCATACTGTAAAAGTTTAGGGTGTGTAGCATGTTGATTCGATACACTTACATATTGAATGAGGTGTCATTTTAAACTTTTATCTCTTAGCCATACTGGAGCCTCTACCAGAGTCTCATCTTTAAGCAGGGTTCCTGATCTATAGGTTCTCATCTTTAAGCAGGGTTCCTGATGCTATAGGACATATCGAGGCCGTCTGTCATGTCTGTTCTGATTGATCTGGGTGGGGGTTTTCCACAGTCCCCAGCCTGTGTAGAACCCCTTGGACCCTCCTCCTGGTCAGGGGTCCCAAACTGTAACAATCCCTATGGGGGCATGTGAGTGTTCTCCATGGGCGTGACAATACTAAGCTGCACTGAAAGAGTGGTGGGTGAATCTGCCCATGACTTCTACCTCCACACTCCCTGTAGCTGAGTGGACAGGTGGGCAAGCTTCTGTCCTAATCAGGAGTAGGCTACACACTCCCAAGGGAGCTGTTTCCCCAGCAATCGTTATTTGAGAACCCCACCAGCTACCTGAGTTTTTCTCCCTGACCTGGCCCTGACCTCCAGTTCTCTGACCAACTGCTCTACTTTTTTCTGGTGCTTGACTGCCTCCCTGGCCTCAAATCCTTATTTTGGATGTGTTTTTACATTACTTGACTCCAGATTACCCAGAAAGAAGCAGTAGAGAGGGAAGAAAGCAAGGACAACTCTCTGTATTGATTAGGCGACAGCAAAAGCGTTGAATCTGACCAGTGCCTGTCCCCCAGGGGCTCACAATCTAATTAGAGGAGATAGGCATGACAGCAAGGGTGCCACAAAGTGTTTCAGGGGCTGTGATTGCACTGTGTAGTTGGTATAGGTAGAATGGATGGAGAGGTCATTTCTGGGCTGGTGAGGGGAGTTAAGGACAAGATGGAAAGTCTTCCTGTAGGAGGAGACTACATGAGTGGGGCAGAGTGAAGAGGGTGGAGGAGTAAGGCAGCCTACCGTGCTCGTGCTCATGTTCATGCAGTCCCTCTGTACTCCAGGGGAGTGGAGATTGGGGTGGGGAGTAGTAAGAGATGAGGCGGGAGAAATGGTCAGGGACTGGGCTATAGGCACTTGGGGGACCAGGCTCAGAATTATGGACCAAAGTCAAGAGATTGTCGCAGGGGTAAGACTGGCCTCAGGGAGGTACCAGAGTTCGAAGTCATGGTGTCCATAGGGGCATGGCATACTTGGGCTTGATTAGGCTGCATTGGTATCACAGGGCCACAGATTCACCTACCTGCACAAGACGGCTGGCCAAGAAGACAAGGCCAGATGTCGGAATGATGAGAAAATGGGCTGGGATTCATGGGAGGAGCGGCCTAGCTGTGTAAACTAAGCCAGAGTAGGGGAAATGTGGTTTAAGAGGTTCACATATGGAGACCAAGTCTTGGGAGCTGAGTAATTTCAGATCCCACCTTCCAGCGGAGAGGAGACATCTAAAATGCTCCCTCACCTGCTCAGGCTAGCTTACAAATTCAGTGGAGCAGAGCTGTAGCTATTGGGGAAAGGTCTAGGGGAGACAGAGGCTGCTGTGGAGATTTCAAAGCAAAAAGTAGTTTAAGTTTCAGTGAAGGAGGCCTCCTTTTTGTTCCTGGATAATGGCAGACACTCTGCTCTGTGACCCTCACAGATATTTTCCTGTGGCCCTGGAACACTCCCCTAGCTCTTATTTCAGCCAAAAGCTGTCAGGTGCCTGCAGGCCAGTCCATAACACTGAAAGCCCAGCATCAGTATGGGAATCCTCCCTGCCCTCTGCAGAGCCCCTACTCAGAGCTCTCTCTAGAACTCTGCCCACTCTGAATGAGAGCTGCAACAGAGACCTTCCTCTTCAAGGCCACCTGCAAAACACTCCTCTGCATCGGGGCAGACCTCACTTCCTTCTCTGGGAAAGGAAATTCCATCTCCCCAATAGCCCTGTCCTCTTACCTAAATATTCATTTTGTGAGGCTTCCAAGGGCTGTATTTTCAGAATGGTTTATGAAAAATCTGATCATCTAATCTGCCCAATCCTCAGATTCGTTTTCTTTTTAGTCTACCAAATACACACATTGCAGGATATTTATTGCTAATTTCAAAGAGCCACTGAAGGGTCTCCTTTCCCTTAGTTATCTGGGAGGCTGAAAGATTTCTAGTTGTGTTGCTATTGCAGTGAAGAAATGATTTAAATAAAAACTCTCCTGCCCACTGAGACTTTGCTCAAGACCCTTGGCCATAGCTTGGGGTCCTATCCCCAATCCACATCTGCCATGTTGTAACCCACCTGACTGGGAAGAGTCTTAGCCAATGGGCGGAACGTGGCTCTGGGGCATTGCCCAGGCACAAGTGACATCCTTATGGGTGATTTTGCCCTCTCCTTGGCAAGGGTGACTCCTATTGTTGTTGCTCTAGAAAGTGAGTAGAATCCATCTGCCAAATGAAGAATAGTACAGTCTTCGTGGTCAGGCAGGGTTCAGAGAGCAGGGACTCCTCAGAAATGAGGTTGTCTGGGGTATGGTGTCTGGAAGGATGGGAGCCAAAGGAGTGTCAGAGACCTGGTGTCGGATTAAGCGAACTCAGCCTCAGGATTAGGTGAACTTGTTAGAAGGGCTGGCTGCCTTTCCATCTCGGCCCCCAGGAGCTTCTTTATCTCCTTAAGCTCAAACAGAAGCTGAACGTGTGGACAGCCAGTGGGCCTGGGGGAATGAGTGGCTTAGGGAGGAGCTTAACACTGGTTCTCTGAACCCCCCTCCCCTCCCCAATACCACATCTTCTCATTCCCTCAGACAGAGTTTTCTAAGAAAGCCAAAGAAGTGAATTAACATGAAAAAGAGAATTATAAGTATTCTGCTGGGTTCTTTATATACATGATCCATAAAAAACTTGCAAAAGAATCAATTTTCTTATTTCTAGATAGGCACACCAAGACTTAGAGATGAAGTCATCCAATCTGGGACACGTTTAAGAGTAAAAGGGGGTGCTAAAAATACTTACAATTACACACATGTATGTATTTTAAAGTACTTATTGTCTGAGAAACTTGTTTTATTGTATTTTAGACTTATAAAGTAATTCTACTCAAAAACTTACATTGAAGATAAACTGCTTTCCTTAAAAAGAGTTAACCAGATACAAAGCATGTTATCTGTGATATTCAGCGACTTTTTCAAGGTCACATGGCTAGTTAGTGACAAAGTCAGGCTTCCAAGCCAATATCTTTTCATGATTTCATGCTTGTTAATTTTAGGAGAGAAGGGTGCCAGAGATCCACTAAGTGTTCCAGAAGTTTTTTTGTTTTTTGTTTTTTGTTTTTCCAGACTCATGGATGCCTCTTTTTCCACTTGGGAGTTATATTTTTCTGTCAGACCATTTCCTTCCTACTTCAGTTCTTTCCAGTGTGTCACCTCTAGGGTCTAGGCCACTCCCTGGGCCTCCTCTACTGCCAGCACTCTCTGACAGCTCTTTGGCACTTGGCCTGATTTCAGACCCTCTCCCTACCTTCACTTGTTATACTTCAGTGTTACTAGATCCTGGCTGTCTTCCCCTAGTTCGTCTGTGTTTCTCGACCCTTCACTGTGCCCTTCTGGTTCTGGCATCTGGGTCCACCTTGACCACAAGACCTCTAGCTCAACTCTGTGGCCCTGGGTATGGTTTCCTCCCTCCGTGACTTTGCCTTCCTCTCCCTGACTTGGTTCGTAAATTCATCCCTGGTCCCTTTACCCCGCCTCCATGCCCACATTCACAACTTGAGTCTTTGAGATTTAATCAACTAGTTCATTGAGCAATCCAGGTGTATACCCACCTGATTTGAAGTGATTTATTTTAATGAAGATAATCATGTGGCCCTGGTTTTCTGGGGCAGCCCTAATTTTAAATATTACGTCTTTTTGTCCTAACAAGAAGTGAGTACTGAAAATCTCTGTATTTGGGCATATAAATATCATTTTCGACATTGCCTTAGGCACTCAGAAAACAAAAAACAAAAAGACAAAAAAGGCACAAATCCCTCGTCAGACAATATGCCCTACCTTTGGCTCAGGACATGCAGGTCTCTGTTAAATTATTATTTTTGTCAGCATATGTAAGTCTAAGAAGGAAGAGCTTTTTTGTATGTTTTTAAAAATCTCATCAATATTGGTGTCCCACTGTTGTCCTTATATTCTGTGAAAGTACTTGATTGCCTTCATCGAAGGACCAGTGTATTTCTTGCTGAGTAGCACTGTGGGTTTTGTGGTCTGTGTATCCTCAGTCAGCACCTGACACCATGTTTGTTGTGACAACCCCAGTGAGGTAAATCCCTTCCCTGTGAGATTCACAAGGACATGATCTCCAGGACTCTTCTGTCTCATAAGCCCTCAGGAAAATGGTACTCGTGGCAAAAGTCTGTCCTGAGTTTTGGCAGACACCTCAACTGCAAATGCCTCCCTCCACCCTCCCAACTCCCTGCCTGGGGTTGCTTAGTGGGAGCATGTGTCAGCATCTTCCCAAAGACCAGAATCGCCCCAGCCCTAGGATCCCATCCCAGGTCTGGTCTGGTTTTCAAGAAGCAGGTGCTTCTTCCACAGATGGCCTCCCAGATGGACTCTCTATACAGAGGAAAGAGGAAATATCCCAGAGAGGAGGAACACAACTGAGTGGGCATAACTGCCAAAATAAGGAGGCAGGGCGGGGAGAAGCAGTCCCCTTTCGCTGCATTCTGAGGCCCACTGGTTCCTGAGATGCTTCCAAAGGGGATCTGTGGCCTGTGGAACTGTGAAAGGCTTCGCTGTGGCTGGAGATGCCCACCAGCACACCGAAGTAGCTGAGAAATTCTGCAATCAAGTCAGCAGCTTCTTCTAAACATATTTGACCCCAGGACACCTTTTTTTCATCTAACAACCTTTAACAGCTTAAAGAATCAGGGTAAAACAAAAGAGCAGGGTTTTGGGGTCAGAGGGCCCTGCCTGAGTTCAAGTTCCAAATCCTCACATTGACCTGTGTCACCTTGGGTAAATTATTGAGCCATAGTTCCCTCATCAGTAAAATAAGTATAATGACCAATGACCCTACAAGCATTGTTGTAAGAGCTAGAAGGTACTGGTTGTGAAAGCACTTGGCATGGAAGGTATTTCTTGAAAGAGAAGGCTTTGTTTAGGTACAGAATTACCTTAGCTAGTACACCTTGTAATGAAGAGTAGTCTCACTGATATTGACCAGTTCAGAAGCTGCCCTTCCCCATTTCTGGCTATTCAGGATGTACCAGGGCCAGTGTATTTGGAATGAAATGTTGAGTCTTTGATAGCTAGATAATGGAGAATGCTTCTGAGTTAATGTCTGCTTTTAAGAAAATATTTTTAAGTTTTGCAGCAAAACACAAGACAAATTAGAGAGGAAAGGCTTACTGTTCATTCTCCCCATCTACAGAATGAAGCCATGAATTAAAAAGTTGCTAAAGAAACAGCAAGAGGCCTGGTGTGGACAGAGAGGCTGGGGTACTGCAGGAGGAACTCCACGCAATCCATATGTATGGTTTGGAAAGTTTACTTTGGAACCTTGATTTCTTTTTCATGTACACATAAGAAGTAACACCTGCATATTGCAATACGGGTTTTTGTCTTTTTTATATGTTAGATCAGGAGTTCTTAACCTGTACGGCATAGGCCATTAGGATGGAGAGGCGCAGGGTGAGGGAGAATGCTTTAAGGGTTCAGAAATTCCTGGAATCAGAAGCAAATTTTGTTTACATATGTGCATTTTTATAGGGAAAAAAGTTCTAAACCACACAGTGGGTTTTGGTCTCTGTGAACTGTATAAATCCCATTCAGAATAAACTCCCTGGCCAGTAGAGTTCACTATACAATTGATAACTGGACAGGGGCCTGGGCACTCCCGGGAACCTCCTGGGCTTCTGCGACTTGTGCAAGGCGCTTGACTATACTGCTTCCTCAACAAGACCCTGATTTTGCTTGGTCCTCTTGCTCTGGGATGCTGTAGCTTTTCAGTGATTCCTCCTTCCCTCTTTGGCACGCAAAGTCCTTGAAACCTGCTGTGGATGTGGCTATAAATCCTAGGTTACCTATAGGTGGCTGACATGACTTTCACAGTTACACAAATGGAACAAGCAATGTGAGTGTCAGATAACTCAACCTACTTGCATATCAGCAGATACTTTATTGGATACCTGTTGGTGCCATGCACTGTTAGAACTCAGGTATAGATAGGTGACAGATGATTAAAAATATATATATGACAGATAGCCCCTGCTTTTCAGAGGCTTCCTTTCCTGTGGATTCAGGCAAGTATAATTCATGATATAAGCAATAAAAGGGAAATGATATAGAATTGTGACCTTTATATTGTTCAATTTGTACTGCAATACCAGTGTTATACAAATGGTAAGTAAGCCTGCCCTGTGTCCTTAGGTCTCACCATTTATTCATCTAACAAATATTGACAGCATGCCAATTGTAGGTTAGGCACTGCACTAGGTACTAGGAATTCTTGGGCAAGCAAATGCAGACAGGGCTCATGGCTAGTGTGGAGATGGACATTCACTAAGTTAAATCAAAACACATACATACACAAATGTAAAATTGCAACTGAGATATGAGCTATAAGGATGGGAGACATGGTACCTTATGAGAATATTACAGGGGACATCTTGTCAGATCTCTGAAGTCTTCCCTAAGGAAATAACACCTGATAAGGAAAAATGGGAGTTAACTAGGCAAAAAGGTAAGGACAGGAAGGGACTTGCAGGTACCAGAAATAGCATGTACAGGATACCTGGGTGGCTCAGTGGTTAAGCCTCTGCCTTCATCTCAGGTCATGATCTCAGGAGCCTGGGATTGAGCCCGACATCGGGCTCTCTGCTCAGCAGGGAGCCCGGTTCCTTCTCTCTCTCTGCCTGCCTCTCAGCCTACTTGTGATCTCTCTCTCTCTCTCTCACTCTCTGTCAAATAAATAAAATCTTTTAAAAAAAAAAAAAAAGAAATAGCATGTACAAAGACCCAGTGTCAGGGAATAGCCTGATGCCTATTAGTAAATAAAAGAAAGTTCAGTGAGGCTAGAATCCAGAGAGAGTGAAGTGCACTGTTTAAAGTGAGGATAGGCCAGACTGCAAGGAGCTTTGGAAGAGAAGTTGGGGTGTGATCTTTGTTTTAAGTTCAGTATCAAGACTTTGAGTTGTTTTCAGGTAGAAACAAAAGAAGCCATTTTGGTTGGGGAGATTAGGGAAGATTTCAAATTTGCCACTGATTTTTGGAGAATGAGTTTAGAAGCTCAGTTATTATGAGAAATACCTTTATGGAAATAGCCAAAAATGAAAATTGTGGGAAGAGTGGAAGTTTACCCAGTGCCTTGGCAGTGGTCAGTGGTAGCTATGACAGAAGCTTCATGTCTTTGGAGGGATGATTGGAAAAGCTGAGTATAGCCAAGCCATGAAGAACTGAAATGCTTTGCTAGAGGGTTTAGGACTTACTGAGTGGGGAGTCAGAGTTTTAAAGGAAGGGTATAGTATGATTTCACATGCAGTTTTCATTTGAGATTTTCATCAGAAACTGCCCTATCATGTCTAGCCTCTGCTTTTTATCTCCAGATGTACAGATGAGGACTTTAAACAAACGTTGCCAATTGACTAATCAGAAAACTTTTGTTGTAGGTGTAAAAGCTATTGCTCAATTCAATTTTTGGCATGGGTCCTCTTTGGTCATCACGTTATATTGGGATCGGTCACCTTGCTTCTTGCTGAACTGAAGAATTTCCACATCTTAACCCCCGCAAAGTACTGCACTACTCAGGGAGTTTCCCAAGCAAACAAATGGAAGCTCAGCTCTATGAAGCATTTAGAAATATCTATTTTAAGATGTAACATCTACGTCTTAAGTTTGAGACTTCTTGTCAGTGCAGTGGGTTGTAGAAACAATGCTGAACTTTTAAGCCCCCATCTTGTGGAGAAATGTTAATGTCTTCATGGGTCTGGCAATTGCTTACACATTCTCCAAATGTGCCCAGAAGACACCAAAGGCTTGAACCATTGTAGAAGAAAGTCACTATTCTGTGAAGGGAATAGGAGAATCCAATTTTTAAGCCTAAATTGTAGATTGGAATAAAGGCTAGATGGAAGCCATGAAGATAAGGAAAAAATACAGGCTGGTTGTTTCTTCCTAGGAACCATTCTAAGGATAAAGATACTACTTTAAAAATTATGTGTGTTTGTTTGAGCATTGAAGACTTTTTCCCTTGAAGTGGCTAAAGGAGGGAATAAAGTGAGGATCGGAAGGAGCTTTTACTGAGTCTTTGAAACACACATGGCATCCACCTGCAGTAACTTACCCATCCTTATGGCAACCTGCAAGTCAAGCTTCACTCACCCTGCTGTAGAGATGAGGTGAGGGCATGCAGCTTGTAAGTGACATGGTAGAATTTGAGTGTAGGCCCGACTATCCCCCAGTACCATGCCTTTTGCATTATTCCAATTTTACAGATGAAGACCTGGAAACTGAGCTGTCTCATTGCTTAGATGATCGTGTTGGCGGTCCAGTCTGATCATCTGACTTACCCAGCCCGGGGGTCCCTGGAAACAAATAGGGCGAAGCCCAAATCATCATTATCATAACAACTAGTGTTTATGGAGCACCGTGCTAAACTCTTCACAGGTTTTATCTCATTTAAGTCTCATAACAACCTTAGGAGGTAGGTGCTCGTATTATTCCTACTGTATGAAGAGGAGACTGAGGCAGAGAGTTGCCGTATTTTACCCAATGCTCACGTAGCCAGTAAGTGCTATATTTATGATTCAAACCAGGGCAGCCCACGTCTAAAACCTGTGGTTATAGCCACCTGGCCACACAGTTGAGCTTTCAGACAACCTATCCCAGAAGCCCTTTTAAAAATCCCTCTAGGGCACCTGGGTGGCTCAGTGGGTTAAGCCTCTGCCTTCGGCTCAGGTCATGATCTCAGGGTCTTGGGATCAAGTCCTGCTTCGGGCTCTCTGCTCGGAAGGGAGCCTGCTTCCCCCTCTCTCTCTGCCTGCCTCTCTGCCTACTTGTGATCTCTTTCTCTCTGTCAAATAAATAAACAAAATCTAAAAAAAAAAAAAAAAAAAAAAAAAATCAACCCTCTAATGACTGAGACCGATGCTTCTGGTTTCTCACAGACACCAGCTGGTTGGTCCAGTGTTTCCCTTGATTTCCATTTTGTCCTGCGTATAAAGATACTGCTTAAGCATATCATATCGGGCTTTGGGAAATGCCATCAGTGTGTTCTTGACCAGCCGCTAATTTAGAAGGTTTTGTTCTAAGCATCCTGGAAGAATTCCACTAAGCTTAATTTACAGGGCCATAAGCCATAAAGCACTATTCCTTTTTGGGTAAGTTTCATTTACTGACTTGCGGGATAGATGACTCATAAATAAATTGCTCCTTTTCCTTGTCAATTTCTGTCCCTATCTTTGGGAATGCATGGTTGCCTTAAATATCTGCAAAGAAAAGAAATTGGATTCTGTGTTAGTGACACTGCTGGTTCTCTCTCCCTGACATATTCTGAATATTTTACCCTTTTTTCCAGCATGGAAATATTTATAGTCCTAATAGAATTATTCCTTGTATAGTGCTTTATGCAAAATGGCATTATTAATATTAAAATGATAAATATTGTGACTCCTGAAATGATATGTTTTGATCACACTCTAACTGTGGCAAACCACTTTTTTAGGATCCTTTCAGATGTTGTTACAACCTTATAGTCACATGCCTACACAGATATGGGTCATCTGGCCTGACAAGTTAAAAAGATGAAACCCAGCTAATTCACCCACAATAGTCTTTGGTATAAATTACAAGGGAACACAGATTTTTCTGCCTCTAATGAATATATGGTAGGTATATTTCAAAAGAAATCTTAATCTCTTCAGTGGGATAGAAAGCAAGTCTTAAATGGATTTTGGGACATTGGCTCACACAGCTGAATTTTTGTGTTAACATGGCTTTCACTTACCAAACAGAGGTTATCTCCATCCTCAGGGGAGAGAGCAAGACCCAGTAACTGCTGCACTACTACAATCCAATGAAATACAATGAAGTTAGGGCAAGGGATCAGGAGACCCAGTTCATACCAG
The DNA here is from genome assembly GCF_011764305.1 of Mustela putorius furo. NCBI lineage: Eukaryota > Metazoa > Chordata > Mammalia > Carnivora > Mustelidae > Mustela > Mustela putorius. The sequence goes on along the minus strand of NW_025422045.1, from coordinate 5,601,684 downwards.
TTAGGAAGATATACTGAATGACTTGAGGCTCGGATTCCCCACCTGCCCAATAAAGGGCTTGAGTTAGGTAGTTGCTAAAGATCTGCTGGCACTAACATTCCATGATTCTGCGGCTCTTAATAATGACGTGTGTGACACCCACAAAGACCTTCCTCCTAAATGCTTAATATAGAATTAATACTTTCTCAGTCACCATCCTCTCTAGTTTTTCCTTGGAAGGACCAAGAAAGAAAGAAGAAAAAAAAAAGAATATAGGAATTTATAGGTCTTTATACCCTGAAAATATTAACAATATAGTAAAGAACTTTTCTTATTCTGTGACTCTAGGTACCTGTATAGGGCTAGGTCCTTTGTTGTTTCACACCTTTAACCTAAAAGAAGAATATTAATTGTCTCATTCTACAGATAAGGGGCCCGAAGTCCCAAGAGGTGAAGTCACTCACCCCAACTAACAGAGCCACCAGGGGCAGAGCAGAGAAAAATCCCTGTGTGTGGGGTTTCCAAGCCCGAGCCTTGCTACTGTCTTCACAGGTAGCCTCACCCTGGTGTTTGTGGGACCAGGAGCAAGGGAGCAAATGGAGACCCATGTCCCGTATGCATAAATATTTAAAAGTTAAACTTCATATTGATCCTGTAGGGGCCTTCTTTATAAGGTGCACCGATGTGGCATAGCCACACCCTACTCCCCAGAGTCAAGGTCAACAGCAATGCCCTCTGCCATCTGATTCAGCTCCCTGGCTTTCCACAGCTGCTCTCAGCTGCCTTTCATGAGAAAGGAGAAGGGGCGTTTCATAGCTGCATGTACACACAGCTTTTGATTCTTGGCCAGTATTTCTTTAGCTTCCCAGAGCTGCCATAACAAATTACCACCAACTGGGTAGCTTAAAACAATAGGAATTTATTCTTTCACAGTTGTGTTTGTAAGTCTGAATTCAAGGTGTCGGCAAGGCCAGGCTCCCTTGATGTCTCTAGGGAAGAATCCTTCCTTGCCTCTTCCAGCCTCTTGGCTCCAGGCATTCTTCTCTCTCCACATGGCCTTGTCTCCTGTGTGTCTGAGGCTCAAACTTCCCTCTACCTTTCTCTTATAAAGACACCTGCCATTGGATTTAGGGCTTAAATCCAGGATGATCTCATCTCTAGATCCTTAACTTAATTACATCAGTGAAGGCCTCTTTCTGCATAAGATCACATTTGTAGGTTCTGAGGTATAGGACATGGACGTATCTTTTAGGGACCACCATTCCGCCCACTGCAGTCCTGGATGCCACCAGCTGGGCTCATCCAGGCCTGAGGAGACCACTGGATGAGCCAAGGAACAGATGCAGGAAAAAGGGACATAAAAAGCAGGTAATGGCTGCACAGAATGAGTGGAGCATTTAATGGGAGAGCTGCCACAGTTGGCACATCAGGGACCGGGGCTATGGGCAAGACCCCCATGAAGATACCCACTGTCAATAATCCGTATGTATTGCGTTTCTACTCTCTGAGGTCCTATAAGGAAGCCAAGATATTTAACCCAATGCTAGGGCCTAGGATTTGCAGACTGGAAAAGGAGCCCTTGATAGTTCAAATAGTTCAGGTGGGCCCAGGATGCCAAGCATACTGAGGCTCTAGTGACATCATGACAGCGAAAGCTGGCAGGAAACTAGGATAGGGTTGGTTAGTGACTAGAGGAACAATTTCAAATCCAAAATACGGCTCAACAAAGCACAAAGCAATGAGCAGTAAGCAAGGCAAGCTAAGTGGAATTAATCATTGTCATTGATAAATAAAATCATCAGTAGTATTAACAGGTACCATTCTTTGAGTTCTGTGTATCAGAGGCTCTGCGCTAAACATTTTTAGTGACATTATCCTGTTTGATTGTTACAACAGACTCATGATGTGGACACCATTTTTTTAAGGAGAATTTAGACTTAGAGCGGTTCAGGAATTTCCCTTCATTCACGGCCTGTGAGGAGCTTGACTGATATTCACATCCGGGCCATGAGTTCAGCTTTTCGTCCCTGCCTGAGCATATGGGGACAAATCTACCCCTATCTGGCAGGGCTCAGCCAGTGCCTAGGAGTACAAGGGGAAACTGAGTTAGCATCTAGGGGAGGGGAGATGTCAGGAAGTAGAGCCTCAAACAGTCTGGAGTTCAGAGTAGAGCTTCAAGCTGGGGATTCGTCAGTTGGACCACTGGGTGGAGATTGAGGCAGAGGACCATTCTGGAACCCAGCCTGGCCCTGGAGATGGCAAGGACTATGCTAGGAGCTTTCATGGACCTCACCGCTTACACCTTGTACGTGGAATAATGGAGGTAGCAAGCCAGGCTTCTTGCAAAAGAAGTAGCCCAAGGGCTTAGGCATGCACAAAGTATCTAGGAGTTCCCTAAAGTAAGGAGCGAGCCATCTGGGTTCTTGCTTCAAAGTAAGATCAGCCCATGAGCAGGTTAGAGGCAAAGGAATGGACTGGGGGGATGGACAGCAGTGCACTCAATGCTGAGAAGCTAGAGAAAGTCAAGGAAATAAGGCAATAGCTGGCAAGCACAAGTATGTGTTCAGTAGTGTGCACGCATGTGCGTTCACATGTGTGTGTGTGTGTGTGTGTGTGTGTGTGTGTGTGTGTTCATCAGGCCATGGAGGGAAATGGGGACTGGGCTCTCTGTTTTGATAACGGAGGTAGAGGCAGGGGCTCTCACTGCAGTTCTCCCAGGTTTTTCTTTGGTTTCTCGAAGCTACCATCTCAGAGTCTTATTCCTTCCCCTATAAAGCGTTGAAGCCTATGCAAGTTCAGAGAATTTCTCAAAATGAACTTATTAGCACTTTAGTTGTATAAATAAGTATTTTAATTTTTGTGGTACACATTAAAGTTGGTGGATGGGAGACTTTCAGAATTCTTAATCGTCATGAAATATGCTCTTAATAATCAGTCTTATTAAATCTAAATGAAATGCCTATATGAGGCCCTATTTTAGTATTTTCTGAACTCACTGCAGCTTTTTTATCTCAAATAGCAACCAGAGTCATTCTAAATCATCATCAAATTAACTATTTATACTCCCTTTCACCAGCATTCCCTCTTTACTCTGTTCTGCCTCCCCACCATCCTCTCCACAAATCTCATGTTTTATGGATAAATAATCAGCACTCTCAGCTCGGCAGAGGACACCCTTGGAGCACTGGGAGGGAGATCAAGTCTTGGGCAAGACAATCCCCTGAAACTCCAGAAAGTCCATGAGAGGCAGCTCCTCAGAGGGTGCTGTTTCTGAATGAGGTGTCTCTAGCACTCGAAGGCAGAGAGCGTACCCACTGGAGCACAGCCTTTTTGTGGAGATGCCTGATTTGCTCCCTCAGTCGGTTTGTCTTGGCGGAAGGCCAGTGACAAGGTAATGCCTCATCTCAATTTCCTTCAGATGTGATTTGGAGGAAAGTAGCTGACCAGCTTTTCAAGATCTTAGTTTTTTTTTTTTTGTTTTGTTTTTTTTTTTGCATTTTGGAGGCTGAGCAAAAAATTGTCATCACAGAGATCTGAATTGGCCAAAACCACAGTGGCAGATATGATGCAATGACATTTCAAAGTTTGGATAAGATTATGAAAGTCTTGCCCATGACTTTCTAAGGAGCTGGAAATAAGAAAACTCAGAGGTGACAAACTACCCCCTTCCCTTGCTTCAGGAAAACAGATTGGACTTGCAGTAGATGAAAAGGGAGGGGACAATGAAGTGGTGTGCTGTGGGAACATAGAAGATGCATTTCTTTTCCTAGGGTAATGGCATCTTACCACAGACCCTGCTGGCGACTCTGAAGCCATCATATGAGCTGTCTAACCAGCTTAAGCCTTCAGTGTCTTGACTCCCCTCCATTGATAAGAACAGCCTGGGCCTAAAACGCCCCCTCCCCCCACTTTCTTCAGTCCTCTTATTATTTGTTTTTCCCCTCATCTCCCTCTGGGAGTAGAGCTGAAACTGGCTGTTGGGTTTGGGTTTCAGGTTGTTTCAGAGGTAGCAAATGGTATGGGGGCAGCCAGACAGGAAGAAGCAGAAGCCTTTATACTTTTCTAGGGAAACATCAACCTATCAACTGAGCTATAAGCATTTCAGACACTGAAGCTCCTTATCTACTTTACCATCTTAGAAAAGGGGTATTCTCCCTAGGAGTTAAAAGAGGGAGAGAAGGAGAAAGTCTGAACACCATCATCTCTGTCACATGTAAGTAAGTAAACTAAATGTAGGGATGTTGTGGCCATTGCCAGCATGACAACTTTGTTAGCACAGAATACCGATCATTCTGCACAGCTCCTGGTTCTGAACTTAGTATCTCCATGATCTCTGAGAACCTGCTGTTCCTCCTGTTCTTCCTCAGGTCAGCCTCCCCTAATCCCTTTGCATCACATCTGGCTTCTTTTTTGGCATCTGAGCAATAGAGGCATCTTGGAATTTGGAAAAAAACCTTTGCTGTGGTGTTCAGGCTGGGTTTGAATTCCACATTCACCACTCACTGACAAGTGGTCTTGAACAAGCCAGATCATCCTGCCAGATCTCCCATTTTCTCATCTTTAAAATAAGGATAATATTGTCTCCCTCGCTGGATTACATGAGAAAAATGCATGTGAATTTTCTGACCCGTAGTAGGTGTTTAGTAAATGCTACTTCCTTCTTTTCTTCCACAACAACAAATCTAATCAGTTAAGGGACAGGATTCAGGACTGTGTTTGGCATCATTTAGATGCTGCCATTATACAAACAAAGATGTTTGAGCCTGGACTTGGCACTCCCCTTCTGTAAACTGAAGTTGTCATTAAACTCAAATGAGCACAGTGTGTCAAGTTCAGCTATTTTTACACCAGGGACAAAAACGATGTTAGTTAAGGACACAGGCTCCATCATAAGGAGTTGGGAAGGAATGTTCGCAAGAACTGACATGAGGCAAACCAGGGGCTTTGCCTGAGTTCGTCCTGGCAATGTGATGGTTCTGTTTTTCTCTGACCTGGCTCAGAGGGCCCAGAAGCCCAAAGCACAGCTTCAGCAAACCCGCCGAGGGCCTTGCAGGTGGCCAGTTATGAGAATGTAACTGAGTCCCAGTTCTTTGCAGCCTCACACCCAGGTGCCACGCCAGGTGCCTTGCCAGGTGCCTGGGCCACCTTGTAGTCCTAGTTTCTTCCCATCATTCATTCATTTATCAAACACAAGTTTTCCCTTTCATGCTGAGCTTTGGAAATGCAACGATGACCACTGGAGCATCAGATGACCGAAGATACTTACAAATAATACTGCCTCTTAAAAAAAAAATTTATTTATTTTAGAGAGAGTGTGAGTCGGGGGAAGGGCACAGGGGACAGTCTTTAAGCAGGCTCCCCACTGACCATGGAACCCAATGTAGGGCTCAAACCCAGGACCCATGAGATCATGATCTAGGCCAAAACCAAGAGTCAGACGCTAAACCGGCTGAGCCACCCAGGTGGCTCAGGTGCCTCCCAAATAATATCGCTTTTAAATGGTAGAAAGCATTGTCGAAATGTGTATAATGACCAAGCAGCTGAAAAAAAGCATGGCATTTCAGCAAATGCAAAGAATGGCTTTGCTGTAAAATTGGCCATTTAGAAGGAAAAACCAGGTTTGCTGAAATTACCTGCACAGTGACGGAAAAAGAATTGGCTTGCAACCCAGGGTAGCTAGGTCTAAATTCTGAATTTTGGTTCTGGTTAAGTTACTTAACTTATCTGAGCTCCAGTTTCCTCCCGTGTAAAACTGAAGCCATAAATACTTTCCTTATGGTTTCCTTAAGAAGATTAAAGTCAGCGAGGTTCATGCAAACATGAGGTACAGGGCCTGATATCTAACAAGTGCTCAGTGAATGAGGCCAGAACTGACTTTGGAGAGGCTGCAGAGGGGTCAGAAGCTTCTAACAAATCTACATCAGACAAGGTTCAGGCAGTATGGCTGGGAACAGATGGCTCTTCAATTATCCAAATTAAATTGTATGAGAAATTCACCCTGCAGATTTCTGGGTGCATTTTGATGCTGGACCTACTCTTCCATATTTTAGCTGCCTCACTTGGACCACCCATTGTCTCGAGTTGTTTTGTTTTTAATCTAGCCAACATTTACCTCTCTCGGACTCCTTTTTGTCCTTGGGGACCTTAATTCCTCATCGGGACAAGGAGTTAGCAACTCTGTGGGCTGAAGAAGTGGGTGTCTATGAGGTTGCATGTCAGTATCTGCCTTAAGTATCCTCTGCTAGGGCCTGTTTAGATTTTTTAAAGATTTTTAAAATTTATTTATGTGACAGAGCACAAGCAAGGGGAGTGGTGGGCAGAGGGAGAAGCAGGTGCAGGCTCAGCACTGAGCAAGGAGCCTGATGCAGGGCTCAATCCCAGGACCCTGGGATTATGACCTGAGCCAAGGCAGATGTCCAACTGACTGAACCACCCAGGTACTCCATGCTGGGGCCTGTTCAAAATATAAACCAGCTCGCCTTCAACTTCCTTAATTTCCCTCCTGCCCTTAACCCTGTCCCTGGCCCACAAAGCATCTGCTTTTGATTTTAGTTGATGTCAGGAACTCATAAAGTCATAGGCTGGGAAAATGACAGTGACTGACTGCCAGAGCTGAGAGGGTCCCCCCATCTTCTGACTCCTGGCTCAGGGCTCTTCTCCTTCCTTCAGTCACTTAGTTACCACTTGGCATTCAGATGCCCAGGTCTGGTGTCTCCTCTAACCTGCACTCTCAGGAAGGATATACCTGCCTCATCAGACTCTTGAAGACTTGAGTCCGGAGCCTCCTTGCCTGACTCCTGACCTTTCTTGGACAGATGCCTTCTTCACTGCAATCTGGTGTAGGGAAACCACCCCAATCTATGCTACGAAATAGGATCAGTGTACCCTCCCCTGGGTGGACTTATTGAAACCTATGATTGTCTTACAACTTGCACCTTTTGTTACTGATACTGTTGTTCTTTCCTTTCTTTCTTTCTTTCATTTTTTTTTTTTAACAATCTTTGCAATATCATAGCAATTTGTGCTTTTCAAGGCATTTTTTTACATACATGATTGCAGTTGTCTTCACAAAACCTATGCAGCTGGCATGACATTATTATCCTTTTTAAAAAAATAATAGATGTGATAAAAACACAATCTTATGCAGTGACTCCCTTCAGCTCACAGGGCAAAGGCAAGATGGAGCAGAGAGTAGCACCCAGGTCCCAGTCTTCAGGCCAGTACTCTGGGCCACGCCTTCCTGAAGGCGCCTGTGATCTTCAGGGAAACTCAAGCGCCAGCTTGGCAAAGCCCTTTGCAATTCCTCTTCGGCTACATCTACCACCCCTTTGCACACTTGCAGGCCTCTTTCTTCCAGGAATGATTACGCAGAAAATGGGAACTGACAGTGATAGATGGACTTTTCCATTTTCTGCTAACGCGGCTATGAAGTCAGAGCCCATTTTAATGAATGTCCATTAAGGTCAAATTTGGAAAGCAGGTATTAAGAGTCATTGCTGTTAATTACACCCTGAGAGCTCTATTTGTATTTCCAAATTGGATAAAAAGGTTAGTAAAATGGAACGTTTCAGCACAGGCTGGCTCCCGACTTGCTCTCCAAGTTTTCAGAAATGATTGGCTGCCCAAACTTGCTGAGAAATAATGTTCTGTCTTATTCTTGCCTCATGCCTCACAGGTGAGCCAGCACCACAAGGAGTGGCTGCCTCTTGAATCCTGTCAGTCTCTGGCAGATCCGATTACATCTGGGACCCTTAAGAGTACTTGAAGCAAACGGCACTGGTCTATTTTAATCCCGCTCCTTCTAGAAACCAGAAACTGTAAGGAGAGTCTTCCTGCTGACAGGTGGCTCCATAAAAGTCGTCCATCTGCTGCTAATTATGGCAGAGAGAAAATTCACACAGCCGAGTTTTCAGTTTATTTGCTAAAGATCTCCAAAGGTGTAACTGTCTTCCCAGATCACAAGGCCATTCACAGCATTACATCTATAGAGCCTGTTAATTATTTAAATAATTTAAAACCTGGGGTGGCAGGGAGCATTTAACAGAAGTCAGGCTGGGTGAGATGGGTTTGATGGTCTATCATGGCAGAGGGAGGTAATCTGTTCTTACAACTCACAGAGTCCAGACTGTCACACAGTTTTGTTTTTCTCCTTACCATTCTTTCCCAGGGAAACTCAGAGGGGGGCAGAATTAGGCATATTTCAATCTTGATTTGCTTTGATTCCCCAATTCCAGTTCACCTGTCCTGTTTATAGTCGCATCTGTAAAATGGGCATAATCTTCCAACTACCCAACCCAGAAGGCTGCTGTGATTTTGGAAGGGGATAACTTATTAGAAAGTGCCATTTTGGGGGTAATATATTACATAGATATTTTTAGACCCATTAAAAAAATAGAAATGATTGAGGTGCCTGGGTGGCTCAGTAGGTTGAGCCTCTGCCTTTGGCTTGGTTCGTGATCTTTGGGTCCTGAGACCGAGCCCTGCATCGGGCTCTCTGCTCGGCGGGAAGCCTGCTTCCTTCTCTCTAATGCCTCTCTGCCTGCTTGTGATTTCTCTCTCTCTGTCCAAGAAATAAAATCTTAAAAAAAAAGAAATGATTAAGTCTGATAGATCAGATGATGAAATGATCTATATCTGAAGGACACATATTTTTTTTTCCTTCCCTGTGGTTTTCTTTCCTTTCTTTTATGCAGGTACCAATAGAATTTGAAAGTTGATTCTTCTTTTTTTAAGATTTATTTGAGAAAGAGTGAGAGTGGGCACATGCATGAGCAGGGAGAGGGGCAGAGGGAGAGGGAGAAAGAATTTCAAGCAGACTTCCCATAGAGCCTGGAGCTGGGCTCAGGGCTTGATCTCATGACGGGGAGATGATGTGTGCCAAAATCGAGAGTCAGGGGCTTAACTAAGTGAGCCACCCAGGTGCCCCCAAAATTGATTCTTATATGTATTCTCATATATATACACAAGTATAATTGTGTATGTATACATATATACGTATATATTCCTTTGTTTATTACTTATTCCACAGTAATAATTTTACATTGTATTTTAGTTATTGGTTTATGGGTCCATTTCCCTCTGCAAGATGTGGAGTGCTTTGAGGGTGAGAATAATGTCTTAATTCATATTTTTGCTTCCAGGTCTAGCAGGCCCGATACATTGAACTAGTAGATGTTCAATGTATGTTAAAGCAAATGAAACAAATGTGATTTTACTTTATGATGAAGTTATGTTCAACATTAACCTTAATAGCTGGTACTGAATCTGTCAGATTGAATCATTTTTGACATATTTGATGATTTTTTATGCAAGTGCTAGAAATTCTTTAAATCTGTTTCAAAAAGTTATGTAGCTCCAAGTTGGGTTTGATGAGCTGGAACTCTCCTGCTCTATTCTCTAGATTTTGTCCTTGACCATTATGTTGTAGCCTACATCAGAGACTGTTTTTAGGTCTAAAATGAAGGTATGATAGAGTTAGGTAGGTGATTTAGATTATATCAAATATTCCCTGATGTCTGGAACTGGGAAGCCAGAAACTGGTCCATTGTTGAATCATTTGCAGAGAATTACAATAAATATACAAAGTAAATGAAGTAATTTTACACAAAAAGAATAGAATGAGACTGTGGTGAGGTCAGAGGATAGGAGTCCACCTCATAAGGCATAGCAGTGCTAGGGTCCCTCATGACTCTGTCTGGCCCAGGTATTGCATTGTGTTTGGATGTCCTTTAACCTCAGGGAATATCGTTCATATGGTTTTTCGTATATTCAGTTCTGCATGGAAAGTAGGTTGGGAAAATAAGTTATGATAAAAATAATGTCAATCTAGATAACAATGAAGAAGTCTAAAAAAGGGCTAGAAGAAAGATCAGCAGGAGAGTGGAATCGTTTTTATTCCAACATGTCCTATTAGATAAATCTACTTGCATTTGTTGTGATTTTATTTTTAAAATATTTTTTTGTGTCTGCTCTTTGCAGATTTTCTACTGGTAGTTGTTCATTGCTCTTCTATTCTTGGAATTGATTCATGTGCCCTGAGGCTGCGAAGCAGGCACTACTAGATCGGGATGGGCCCTGTTTGTATCAGCGTAGTTTGGTATGTCAGTTTTGCATAAAACTGCCTGACTCACCTCACCTTTAGCACCTCCTGCTCTGATCTTACCAACCTCTTGTGTCATTACCCCCTCCCTTGAATCTGAGTCTTACTCGGCCTCACTTCTCTAGCTTTGGTCCTTGGTTTCGTTCTTGATCTCTCAGCCTAGTCATGGAGCCTGCAAACTTGCCAGGCCCCCTCTTCTGGCCTGGCCTAGTCCCTGAAAACAGAGCTCCTCTCCTGGCCATTCTTGGCCCCATGAGACTCGGGCAGCACACGAGGTCAATGAGCCTCATGTGATTCTTCCTCTCCTTCCTCCCATCCTCTGCAATCTTTTCCATTCTCCCGTGCACTGTTTCATAGGATCCCATGGCAGGAGTTTACAAAATCTGATTGTGCTCAAAGCCCTGTATATTTGATAAACAAATACAAAGGGGCTCCTACTTGGGAAAAGCCTGAAGAATCTTTGACTTGTAATTTGCATGTCTGGAAGTAACGCTTATTATCTCTTGTTGTCTGATATTCCTTGTGTATTGATACTATCTCCCTAAATAGATGGCCACTTCCTTAGAATGTGGGTGCTTCTCTCTTACATCTCTCCCAAGTTTAACATAGTGCCCACACATACTTCGGGACTATTTTGTGTTAATTTTGAAAGTCTCCACAGTCTGACGGTTAACTCCTGCCTCAGTGCTATTGCTACCACCTAACAGCTGCTGAGAATCACATACTTCCCTGTCCTCTTTTCTTTAAGATGAGATAACACTGGTAAACCAAGGCCAGCAGGGTTGTACATTTGTTTTTCAAGAAGAGTAGTTGGTGAAAGTATAACAGTAAACTTAATATGATACAGTGATTGCTTATATAGCATGAATAAGCTTTTTGGGGTGATTTTATATTTCAGCAGAGATTATTTCTGTGATAGGGTGGAGTATATAAGCAAAAAGTTTTTTGGTAACTATTTTTTTTTTTTTTAACACTCCAGTGTGTGGCCTGATGTTTTGAGAAAATACCTCCATTGTCAATACTCTGGAGCTTTTGCCAAGGTACATTTTGCTTTGCTAGTGTAGAAATAGCCTTTCTGTGACCATTAAGGATTTCTTGGCAATCCTGAATCAAAATGTCTTTGCCAGAACCTAATTTGGGGAATTGCATTTTTTTTCTCACTAATTAACTCCATTGTTTCAATTAGGAAAGAACTATTCCTTCCATCCCAGAATGCTGTCTCTGTACAGGAAGATGGCTTTGAAATCTTTCACAATGAGGGCAAGGATTTGTACTAAGTTCACCCAGCATCCCTCGTTGCTACATTTTCAAAATGGCTGACCCTGTTTTTGAGGGTCAGTATGCTGGCATCCAAGGCTTATGTAAAGTTGAAAGTAGACCTCAAAATAATCTACAAGAACTTACAGAATTCTTATTATCTCCATCTTATGAGTGAAGGACAAGCATGTTGTCCAGACTCAGTATGGCTAGAAAGTGGGAGAATCAAGATTAGAAGATAGGTCTCTTCTCTTTTGTCTAGGCAGAGTAGTTCTAACTGGCTCAAGTCGAGCTCACATCCTTGAAATTGATCTCGTTAAAAGTTTGGTAACTAGCCAAGTTAATCAGTTTTAAGTTCTAGAACTCATGTCAGCTACTTGACCCTCATGGCACATGCTGAAAAGATGCTTTGAACCTTTAGTATAGAATATAGTTAGCAGTCTGTGATCTTTGGTTAAGAAATCTGAAATTACTTCCTATTAATGCAAATTATTATAATTAACATCAGTGATGTATTTAATTGCTATTTGTAAAAATTACTTTATATATGCATTAAGCTTAGGAAAAATAGCTATAAATATTTTGGTGGTTTGTGATAGTAAATTAATTGCAGTACTGACTTAGGAATGACTATGATGTACACCTGAAACTAGTAGGATATTGCATGTCAGTTATACTTCAGTAAAAGAAGAACGATTTAGAATCTCATTGATCTGTTCGCGTATTTCCGCAAGTGACTTTGCCCCCTTGATCCAGGAAAAGAAGTCACCAAAGACACTTTTAACCTTGACAGATGTTCATCTGACATCCCCATATTGAAGATTTTAATGTTCAAGGAAAATAGTAGAATGGGAAGGATGCTAGTTAGGCCTTTCAGAAGAGGCTTGGGGAGCTCATGGGAGGAGGGATAATATTAGGACACCCTTTTCTACTCTTGTAAGACTTCCTGTCTCACATCACCCATGGAATATTAACTGAGCATAAGACATGGGATCTAGGATCAGACATAGACTCCATCCCACTGAAAATTGCTCTAACAGATATATACTCCGGCCCACTTTAGGATTGTCAGTGCTGACACCAAAAGGGTAGGAATAGAAATCAAACGACCTTTCATAAGCCTTATTATGTATGTTCAAATATTAATTTATAGGTTATCATCTCAGCTAAAATCTCATCCTTATTTAATAAACTCCTTATGTTGACTCCTGCCTATATGAGGAAGAATTTCCTTTTATCTATTCGTTCTGAATCTACACTTGTGAGAACTATGTGTACTGTTCTCAGTTCTGGTGTTGCTGGTTTAATTAGGCCAAGGGTGGGGATATACTGGAAGAAACGTGGCTGATGCTCTGCTAAAGGTGGTCATGGTGAGAACACCATGTCTATGATACTGTCTCCTGTTGTTTCCAAAGTTGCTCGTCTTTGGGATGCTGAGTTTATCAGAGAATTGGAGCAAATGTCTCCCTCTTGATGTTGTGATTTTTTTGGTTACCATCGTCCAGCTAGTACTACTGATAATGAATTCCTTGTTCCTGCTCAGTATTTCCTTCCTAATGATGCCTACTATTTTGCTGGAGTTTTGTTGTTGTTGTTGTTGTTGTTGTTGTTTAGTAGCTATTCATTGATCAACATCTTTTGGAAATGATTTTTAAATCCATTAAAAAAAAATTTTTTTATTATGCTCAGTTAGCCACTGTATAGTATATAACTAGTCCTTGATGCAGTGTTTAATGATTCATTAGTTAAGTATAACACCTTGTGTTCATCGCAGCATGTTTGCAACCTTTTTCATATGTATTAGGGGAAAATGTTTTTCCCATTTGAGATTTATAGATAAAGTGCTATTTAAAACACTGGGCTCCATTGTTAAGAACTTGGACATTAAGAATAGTTTTATCATGATTTTATACTTCTTGCCTAAAGTAGTACCTACAACTTAGTAGATACATAATGCAAATTCTCTAAATTAAATTGAACAAAAGAAATGACTGCAGCTTTCTGTGGTCATCAACAAGTCATCTAATAAGAGATGGAAAGATTAGATTTTGGAAAAGATGCTGACACATGGTAGTGAAAGATGAGGTCACTCATGCCTTCAGCGAATGGTTCATTATTTCATTCATTTAATAGTTATTTACTGAATTCTGGTTATGTTGCAGGCATAGTGCTAAGTTGAAGGAAGCTAGGATATGGTTTGAAATTCTTTTGGGGGCAATCAGAACTATAACTGCATATAGAATTAAAAGTAATTTTTTACTTTTAATTCTATATGCAGTTATAGTTTATGTATAGTAATATGTATAAATATTAAGTGTACAAGAAGATAATTTTTTTGAAGACTTTACTTATTTATTTGACAGAGATCACAAGTAGGCAGAGAGGCAGGTAGAGGGAGAGAGAGGGGAAAGCAGGCTCCCCACGGAGCAGAGAGCCCAATGTGGGGCTTGATTCCAGGACCCTGGGATCATGACCTGAACCAAAGGCAGAGGCTTAACCCACTGAGCCATTCAGGCGCCCCACAACAAGATAATTTTTATGCTTATGTACCCATGTACCCACCACCCAGATCAAGTTATATGTTCATCCCCCCAAAATTTCTCTCATGCCCCTTTTCCTATTACTTATACTTGCTATAGAACTAACCATATTCTGAGTTCTACCATTATGTATTAGTTTACTGTTCATGCACTTTATTTAAAAGGAATCATGTAGTGCATACTTTTCTGTGTATCTGCCTTATTGTACTTACATACTTTTTTTGAGATTAATCCATACTATTGCATGTGTCAGTAATTTGTTTATTTGTTTTAATTGACTGATGTTTCATATTCCCAGAATTACTTTTTGACATTAGTTCAAATGGTATTGGATGGACTCTGGGAGATGACAGTGGCCATGACATAGTTTTTTAATCTCTTCATATCTATACATAAAAAAAAATCAGAGTGACTAGGATAACAAAACTAAAAACCCATGTACAACATATATAATAAAACTAAATGAAAGGATACCCTCACAGATGCCAAAAATTAAATAATATTAACTAGTATTATTAGTTATATTTAGTAATATATTAGTTATTATTAGTATATATCAGTATATTAGTATATATTAGTATATATATTATTAGTATATATAGTATATAATTATATATATTATTAGTAGTAGTAGTATATATTATTATTAGTAGTATGTATTATAACTAATATAATTAGTTATTATATATTAGTTATATTTAGTAATATATTAGTTATTATTAGTTATAATTAGTTATTATTAGTAATATTATAACTAGTATAATATTTTAGTAAGAACATAGTAAGAATACTTGGTTCCTCAGAGTAAGAATTCCCAAAAATGACAGTGGATACTCACTGGGAAAGCTTAATAGACTAATGTAAGGAGGGAAGCCAAATCCAAAAAGGACGTCAATAGCCTAGAATTCATGAGTAAGGCTGATGTGCCAGAGAAGTCTGGGACGTATGTACTTCTGAAACTAACTGTCCAAATCTTCCTTGCAAGATGATCCCTCCAGGGGAAAGAAACTTCTGTGAGTAGAATCCAGACTGGTTAGGTTAGGGACAATAGGACCCAAGAGAAAAAGTACAAAGCAGAGAAGAGGAGCAGAGCCAGCAGATCTCAGGAAGTATGCTTGTGTGGAATCCCATATGTATATTATAAGGAAAAGAAACAAAACCAAAACAGCATCCCTGTCTTTAAACAAAGAAACCAGAGCAGTGTGCACACAAAACGAATGAAAATTGTAACTAATTATTTAAACTATAATAAAAGAACAACACAAAATGAAAGAACAAAACAAAAATGAATTAGAAAAATTCAAAAATGATATAAATGGAGAAAAGAGAAAAGTTTGGTAAAAGATCTACCCAAGCTCAGACAATTATTTAAAATATTATTTTAGAAGTACATACTAAATGGGAAGGAATACAAGAATGTATAGACACCACAGAAAATTCCTTAAGAGAAATAGAAGATGGAAAAGAGAGGGAAATGTTTAAATCAACAAAAAATTAAGAAGAAATAAAATAGAAAGTGATATAGAATATAAGCAGTAAAGATCCAATACCTGTATAATAGGAGTGCCCTCCCACCCTAAGAAACCAAAGCATGGAATAGAATTAATTTGAAAAACTATAATTCAAGCAAACTTTTCTGAAGTAAAAGGTAAATTAAAATTATACCCTGAAGAGGAACATGCTATTTTTGGGAAAATCAATCCAGTGTGGCCAACCTGGTTTAAAAAATGAAAAGAAGGGCTTTTTTGAGCATCCAGACCATGATATTGCATCATGCACAAGACAGGAAAAACAAATCAGATTGTAAGTCTTTCCAAAAGTGGTGGTTTATTATCTGAAGACAATGTAGAAATGCATTTGGGATGCTCAAGGACAAAAATAGCCAATGAGTTTATATCTGGGCAGTTTATACTGATCTTCAAGTGTAAGGATTGTAGCAAAATGTTATACACATGCAGGAACTCAGAGAACAGCTAAGGAATCTACCGCATGACTGCAGAGACATTGGCATAAGTACTGACATCTAACAGGAGCAATCACCATGTGTGATGATAAAATTAGGTGTGCATACCTCTGCTTTTCATCTGGAAACAGAAGGTTTGAGTACAAAGGAAACTTCCAAGCAAATCTGAAATATAAGGTTAAGTATAATCAAGGATAAACCAATAGTATGCAACTAATTCAGGTACTTTAGGATCAGAGACAAATTTGTCATGGATGATGTCTCCGCCCCTGAAGGAAAGCAGTGACTGTAAGATAAAGCTCTGAATGCCATGATGGATGAATAGTCATAGGTCAGTGTCCATAAACGATTGGCTGCACTGACTTTTCTAAGGATCCATTCACAGAATACCTGCAAAGAATTCCCAGAAGGCCCAAAACAATAGAGAACAGCACAGAGATACCCTCTGGAAACAACCACCTGAGGCAACTTTCCTTTAAGAGAGTATTTCTAGAAGTGGATATTACCCTGTTCTAAAAATAAGTCATCTGCATAACCCTGAAAAGAGCAGTCATAGGTGTCCTGTGGTTGAGTCTATCACACTGGTTTGGCGCACAAGGTAATATGTTGAAAAAGTTGTCAGGAGAACCGTGACGGGTTTCTGAGCTGGGACTCGTTACATACACTCATTATATACATACGTACATACATACGTGGTCCTCCTATGGGTGCCTATCTATAATTCGAATGCCTGGGGCACACACATGACATTTTGAAGTGTGCTGCCTGGCTTTGCCTATAAAAAGCCACACTCTTCCTTTGCAGCAGTACTTACACTTTGTTAAGCACAGCTGACTCACAGCCACACCTGGAACAGAGTAGGATTGAAGGTCTGCCTCAAGCAACGTATTCCAGTTCTTTGTCTACAATAGCTGTATGCCTTATACATCCTGTTTCTACAGGAATGACTGTTTTGGACGTTTGAAAACCCTGAAGTGCCTTGTTGCATGTCCTTGGTCCCCAAATCCAAGGATTGTTATTGTTGCCAGATTGTATTGCTTGCAGAAAGATAGGACACAGTCTTTGAAACTAATGGGCTAAATTTTGCTGAATAACATTTTCCTTGTTTTATTTATCCCCAATAAGGATAATTTTGAGATATTCTAAAAATAATTGTATTGGATACAACTTTCCTTTTGGAATTGAACTGAAATAACCATGTCAGAAGCCAACAAGCAGATGGTAAACTTTCCATTTCTGCTGATTTGGGCTAGATTTTTCTTAAAGCTGAAGAGGGGTTTCATGCCTTAAGATCTCAGTGCCTTCCAGTACCTTTCGACTATTACAGATTTGGGTCATTTGCCAAAGACGCACATTTATTTCTAGCTTACATAATCTCAGGGTTGTCTCTCTGCTTAATTATTGTAAATGATTGACACCAGAAGTGCTGAAATGTGTATCTGAAATTATAGAGCACTCTTAAATTCTGGTGTTAAGGAATCCGGCATCATTTCTGATTTCTTATTGTTATTGGACTTTGTTTCTGTTTCAAGGTGTTGGGCCCCTATAAGCTCTTTTTTTTTTCCCCCTTGGATAATTCTGGAGCATGTACTGCTTATAGAGGAAGCTAATGGTCTTGCAGGTCAGTATTCCTGTGGCTTCAGTTTGTGGTTCCTGGCAGACCAGAAGTAGTTCATGACTTCCTCCATGATTTCTGCTTTCCCCTCTAGTGTTGTCTTTTCTTCTCAGGGTTACTGCTCCTTCTCAAAACTCTACTTTCATGATTCGGCAACATTTACTTAGCATTCATTCTGTGTTGAGCATTTTGTTAGACAAATTCACTTTCTCAACTTAATCTTTGTAGTGACTGGCTCATATATGGTAGGAATATTTGTCCCTCCTTTTTTTAAAAGATGAGGAAGACTAGAGTGACTTGGGAGTGACTTGCCTAAGGCCACAGAAAGTAAGTTGCTGAGTTAGAACTTGAGTATTCAGGTTTTGATACCAAAACATCTAGCTGTGAATTTTAAAAGCAGCATTTACTAGCCAGTCACTTAAACTTGTTGAACTGAGTTCCTAGAATAGTTACCGGTTTACAACAAAATTAAAAGGAAGGTACAGAGATTTCCTGTATACTCCTTGCCCACACACATGCAGAGCCTCCCTCATTATCAACATCACTCATCAGAGTAATACCTTTTTTTTTTTAACCAATGGTGCACCCACATTGACAATCATAAAAAGTCCATAATTTATCATAGGGGTTGTTGTTGGTGTTGTACATTCTTTGGGTTTAGATAGATGTATGCTCACATTGTGTCCATCATTATAATGTCATATAGAGTATTTTCACTACCCTAAAATCCTCTATGCTCTGAGTTCCTTGTTTATTGCAAATGAGGATCACCCCTACTTCATAGAGTTGTGAGAAAAGATAATGTATGCAAAGTGCATGGCACAGAACAAATCTTCAATAACTGGTAGTAGTTGTTAATTTTTAAGAACTCTCATAATTTTGGGCGCCTGGGTGGCTCAGTGGGTTAAGCCGCTGCCTTCGGCTCAGGTCATGATCTCAGGGTCCTGGGATCGAGTCCCGCGTCGGGCTCTCTGCTCATCAGGGAGCCTGCTTCCCTCTCTCTCTCTCTGCCTGCCTCTCCTACTACTTGTGATTTCTCTCTGTCAAATAAACAAATAAATAAATCTTTAAAGAACTCTCATAATTTTAAGTGGTTCTTATTCAATATAATACAGAGACAGGGGTATAAGTCCTGGTGATAGAGGTTTGGGTACGAATCCTGGGAATTAATTAATTATTTGACTTCTCAGTGTCAGAGTTTCATTATCTACAAAATCTTCATTATCTACAACCTTCATTATCTACAAAATTATCTACTGTGTAGTTTATGAGGTTGTATGGATTGAATAAAATAATGCCAATTGAATTTTTTTTTTTAAATGTACCAGTGCCTCACATAAGTACTTGATAAATGCCAGTTGCTACTCTCCTGTCAGTGTCAGCCTATTCTCAGAAAAAGATCAGGCAAATTCTTATAACTAAGAATAAAGTTGATGAGAAGTCTCAATACAACATTCCACCCTGATAACTTATTTGACTCAGGTTTTACCATCTGGTGGTGAATTTTATGAACCAGCAGCACAACCTGGGAAAACAAAACATCTGTTGGTTAAAGTAGATAGTGGTCCAAATGTGTTTATCCTTTCAAATTTTGTAGAAAAATGCATTCTGCTGATATAATTGGTGTCTGATCCTCTAGTTTAAGTCCAGTCCAGAAGATGATAGAATCTCAGGTGGGAAGGACATTAACAGTGATCTGGTTTGGTTTTCTTACCGTGAATTCCAGGTAAGCTATCATACCCTCTCCCTGCAAACTGATTACTGCTGGGAACAAGCTCAGTTTTGCTCCTCCTCTGAAACCCTCCCCGCTGTCAGAAGGACTCTGCTTTCTCTGTACTCCTGATTCACCTACTGTCTTGAGGCAAGTCTGGAGGGCTCTGTGTCATTTCTTGTGTTGATGTTTAATTTCAATCTTTAAGTTTTCAAGAATCTATGACTCGCCTCCCAACTGGAATATCAACTCCCCAAGGACATGATTCATGTGTTATATTCCTTTGGACTAATTAACAACCCCGTGTTTCATGCTGTGCAGTAAAGGGTGCAAAAATAATTGTCAAATAAGCTTTTGAGGCCCTCAATCCTAGATGGGAAAGGCATTTCAAGCCTCTCCTGTCAGCACGAAGCAATTGATAGCAGCTTCCTGGAGTATGCTGTACATTTGATGACCCTACTCTAAAGTGGTCTGTGTTTAGAAAAATGGCATGGTGTGCTAGAATATTCTGGAAAAAAAAATGGAAAGTGGGTCTTGTGCTGGGCCTTGAGAGATAGGCAGAATTTTAATAGAAAGAGCCATAGGTGACAACGGCAATCCATATAGGGGCAAAGGCATGAAAAGTATTGATTACAGCACAAAACACCATGCTTTGAACATGGCAGGTGTCTCACCAAAGGTGGTTGACTTACATATTTGTGAAAAGGGACTTTCCTCCAGGTCAGATTCCAGGACAAGTCCCATGAGAGGAAGTCATCATAAAAATATATATATATATCAAAAAGTAAAAAACCTTCAAAGTGGTCAGAGAAAGACAAATACCATATGATTTCACTCATATGTGGTATTTAAGAAACAAAACAAATGAGCAAAGGAAGAGAGGGATGGGGCAGAGGGCAAGCCAAAAAATAGACTCTTTACTATATAGAACACACTGATGGTCACCAGAGGGGAGATGGGTGGGGGGATGGGTGAGTTAGGTGATGGGGATTAAGGAGGACAGTTGTCATGATGAGCATTGGGTGATGTACGGAATTGTTGAATCACTGTATGGTACACCGGAAACCAGTAATACTCTCTATGTTAACTATACTGGCATTAAAATGAAGTAAAATGAAATGAAATAAACCCTTACATCTTAAAGAAAAAAGTATCAAAGTTTTGGATCAGCTGGGTATTTACTGGCTGGAGTGTTAGGATTTAAATGATCTGGTCAGGATATATAAGGAGTAGGAAAAGTAGTGGATGACTAGAGAGAGATCTCTAAGGAGGCTTTGATCTTTTCTAGGCAGTTATGGAAAATGACAGTCATCATCAGCACTAAGGGCCCCCTTTGAGTTTTGCAGAAAGATTCCTAGATTCCTCTTGGAACAGTGGTCCCTATAGTTTTGGGCACAATATATGTTATTATATAATTATTTGGACTTAGTTCCAACTTTCAACTTTCTGGGTTTCTGTTGTAAAGGAGGGGATTGGTAGTGACGGACAATACGGGCAGGTGGTTAGAAGCATAATCCCTGCATATGAAAAACAGCTCTATAATCACAAGCAAGTTACTTAGTCCTGCTAAGCCTCATTTTTCCTCATCTATAAAATGGGAATGACACTTGTGCCTATTTTCTAGGCTTGATGTGAGAATGAAAAAAATAAAGTACCTTAAGGTGTACCAGACACTGTTTTAAGTTCTTCATGTTCATGAAGGCATTTTTGACAACCCTTAGGAGTAATTACTATTACTTTTTAAAATAAAATTTGTGAGGAAACTAAAACTGAAATTAAGTAATTTGCCCATCAGTACTATCCCAGACATGTGAATGTTACCTTTCCTCTGATGAAGAGTTCCTGCCTCTGGATCCATAGGATTCTTCTATAAAAATTTTTTATTGTTTCCCATTCTCTCACCATGAGAGCTTTCGGTATCTGTGATGACAAAGGGGAGTTTGAGCTCCTCATGAACCCAGCTAGGCTGACAAGAGCCTTGGGTAAAGTCAATTTCAGTTTCTATCTCATTCCTTGAACCTGCCTACTCTTTAAGTACCAGGACTTACTTGTTTTTTTCCTTAAAAATCTACATGATTTAACTATTAGAAAGAAATCATAGTCATAATTCTCACGAAATTGTTTTTTGAGGGGTAGATTTCTTTTGAAAAGAGTTAAGTTTTAAAAAATCACTCAATTTCTGAATGAACTTTCTGACCCATTTGTCATCCTAGGGCAGTAATGTTTGTACAAAATTCCAAATACCCTTTCTTGTTTGTTACAATCTTACTAATATCAAAGAGTCTGAGACTGGAAGGGGAAACAAACAAACAAACCCACAGCATCACGGCTTTGTTGTTGAATTGTGTTTCAGTTGGTTTTCCTCATTAGCCTAACTCCTTCCTCAGGATGACAATGGGGACAAGAGGGAACAAAGCAAAGCAGGAAGAGAGCTAAGGATTCACACCTATTTGTCTGATTGAACTAGCTTGAGTTTCATGTCTGCAGAACCTGGGCCTTCCCCAGGCTGCCTTCTTCTCCAATCCAGCAGCTCTTGACCTTCTGTCTTCAGCTTATACCTCAAACCTAGTGGCCATCAAAAATATCTGGAGAACATAGAAAATATACATTCCTGGCTGCTGTGATTCTGATTCAGTAGGTCTAGCATGAAACCCACGAGTGTACACATCTTGCCCAGAATTGCTTAGGTCTGGGCAGAGCAAGCTCATTCTTTTTTTTTTTTTTTTTAATTTTTTAATTTATTTTACAGAGAGAGAGAGAGATCACAAGTAGGCAGAGAGGCAGGCAGAGAGAGAAGGGGAAGCAGGCTCCCTGCTGAGCAGAGTCTGATGCGGGGCTCGATCCCAGGACCCCAAGATCATGACCTGAGCCGAAGGCAGCAGCCTAACCCACTGAGCCACCCAGGTGCCCCAGAGCAAGCTCATTCTTAAAGCTACTTATTTCCTCACCCTCTTTACCAATCTCAATCCTGTCCATCCTTCTAAGTCCAGTACTAACTTGGTCTCTGCCATAAGCCTTCCCCAGCTCCTCTTCTTTCTTTCCACCTGTCTCTTTGTTTATCTGTCCCTCTCTCTGCCTTCAAAACAAAACAAAGCAAAACTCCTTTCAGTTCAACCCCATTCTCAGATCCCAGGCTCAGCATTCTGTGGTTTGAAGGAGGGGGAGGGAATGTGACTGACTTAGGCGTGTCATGCATCTGTTTCCATGCCTGCAGTCCAAGCCAAGCAGACTCTCAGACAGAATGGCCTGGATGCTACCAGGAGTTCCACTTCCTCTCATCAGAGCCCCAGGACTGGATGAAACTGGGCAGGCATAGCCCTCTGCAGTCCTTGGACCTACAGAACCCACTTCTTTGTAGGAAAAGCCCTCCTCTCCCTGTCTCAAAGTGCAGTGTTCTAAAAAGTCCAAGTGGGCTGTGAGAAGCCCTACTTAACCTGCATAGGCTGCTCATCACGGCACCATTTCCCCGAGCCCTTGGTTATTTTTACTCTCTCCAAGCTTCTTCCCATTCTTCAGGTGCTGGGCAAGGTGGCGTTCATTTGGCTTTGCTTCTGACACAAGATAAACGAGCTTGGGGCCCTGGGCGATTCACTCTGGCTGCCAGGGGGTTCCAAAATAGCAAACTATTTTTCATAACAGCAACGTGATATGAAGGGAGATGCAGCAGGTGCACTCAGATTTCCCATCGCCGTCTGGGGTGCGTGGTGGAGGGAGAGGATTCATTAAAGTTTGCGCTTATGTCCAGGAAAAAGAAGGGCCGCTCTCACAGTGGCCATTTCCCTTTGGCTGGGTCAAGGTCTCGCCTCCTGAAGGCAAATCTTGTCCTTGGGCAAGGTGGAAGTGCAGTAACACAGCAGCCTGGGCACCCCCGTAGAGCTCCATGCCTTTTTGTTTTCCCTTGCAGAAAGATAAGGTTATGGATGTGGATATCTGCTGAGTGGTTTTAAAAACACAAACATATTGTGTGTGAAGCGAAAGAGCAGGGTTTCTTAAAAGTTGCAGATAGTTGACATTTTAGTACATTGGATATGTGGTACTACACACAAATTTAAAAGGGTCGACTTTTCTTTTATTCTCCCCATTTCTAGAGATGTGAAGGTGAAAGATCAAACTGGCATGGCCTCTTTGAGTTTCTCTTTTTATGCTCTTGACTCATTAGAAAAGGAACATCTGCGTTCATTGCACTGGTCGCTCTTAAAAAGTTGGTAACTGGCCCTATATCTGATAGTCTCCCCTTACCCCCCATCATGAATTATGTACATGTTTTAGGATGGAAATTATAACAAAGCAAAGAGGCTTTTAATTTATATTTGCATGTATTGTTTCTTTTTGATGTGTCTCCCCCTCCCCTATCAAGTTACTAGATCTTACTGGTTAGAAACGAAAAATAAGATGGCAGTATGTGTTATAATAGTAATGATGATAATGATGACAATAATAATAATGGCTTTTCAAAACTGGAGTGAGTCTGGTGGGACAAATTTGGTATAA
This sequence comes from Mustela putorius furo, assembly GCF_011764305.1. Taxonomy (NCBI): domain Eukaryota; kingdom Metazoa; phylum Chordata; class Mammalia; order Carnivora; family Mustelidae; genus Mustela; species Mustela putorius. The sequence goes on along the minus strand of NW_025422045.1, from coordinate 5,578,029 downwards.
AAATGTCCAGAGTCAAGGCCACAATATGCGGGAGAATGATCATGTGTAAAAGCAACGAGCTAGTGAGCTGTAATTGGGTGCATGAGACACTGGATGCTGTCTTATAATACATCTTAATTTAAACATTTCTTTTCCCAGGGGACCACAGAGTACGTGGTGCATGAATAAATAAATGCCATGACTTATTTTGGAGGCCCCAATCATAATACAATTATATGCATTGCAAATTTTCCTATGCTACTTTTAGTTTCTGGTGTTTTTTTTTTTTTTTTTTTTTTTAATTATTAAACTGCATTGCAGAAAAAGCTATACTTCAGTGTGGCCACAGAAATTGAGAGGTTAGTCAAACCCAATGGCAGAATCCCTTCCATTGTGAGCTTGACCCCTTCAGAGAGTAGTGATTACATTTTATATGGAGTTAGACTAATTCCTGGCCTGGCTCAATCAGACATAGAGAGTCTGGGCATAGAAAGACAGAGCTATGACTCTCTCTTATTGTCTTGTCTTTAGAGACATTTCTCTTCTCAAATCAGTGATAGCTCCTGATCCTACCAGAGGAAAATAATACATTTTTCCTCCTTAAGAACAGCATTTTCTTTCCTCAGGTCACTAAGATCCATTTGCTAAATAACTCTTGAAGTCTAAAAAATTGTCTCTGAGTAGCCAGAAGAGGTGAATTCAACCTTGCAAATAGTTCTCTAAAACCATCACCCTCCTCAAAAGCCTTTTCTCTTTATATAGTCTGTGTAAGTCCTATGCACCTGGGGTAATTTGCTGTCTTGCATTTCTCTTTCCTAAGTATCTCTGACCTCAGTGTCTCTATTTCTCTTTATTAAGAAAGCATAAGAGAGATGCAGGGTAGTGGAAAGGTATAGAGCACTGGCTACAACCAAACAGACCAGGGATTGAGTTCTGTATTTTCTATTTCCTACTTATTTATCAGCTGTGTGACCATTTGCAAGTTACTTAACCTCTCTGTGCCTCAGTTTTCTCACATGTAAAAAGATGGTAATAATAGGACCATCTCATTGGATTGCTATTAAGGTAGAATGGGATATTGCTTATAAAGTACTCAGAGAGTGTCCACATGATCCTAATAAATATTAGCCACTATCCTATCAAAAGCATCTTATCCCAGTAAATCTACTCACCTTATGATTTTCCATACCAGCCTAATTAAGAAATTGAAAACAGGGGCGCCTGGGGGGCTCAAGTGTTAAGTGTTTGCCTTTGGCTCAGGTCATGATGCTAGGGTTCTGGGATGGAGCCCCATGTTGGGCTCCCTGCTTGGCACGAAGCCTGCTTCTCCCTCTCCCACTCCCCCTGCCTTTGTTCTGTCACATAAATAAATAAAATCTTTAAAAAAAAAGAAAGAAAGAAATTGGAAACAATCAGATATTTGGATTAACCTGATTTGGAAGCTGAATTATTCTCTTTCATTTTGTAATGTCAAGGAAAACCCAGAATTTTTTAAGCAGACATACCCTTCTCTCTATATACCCCAGCCTTGTACCCGTGGAGTGTGCTGCCTTCATAGGTATGGCCACACTCTCCCTTATAAGACGGGATGAATAGGGACCTGAGAAGCAATGCAAGGTTTGAGGTTGATTTGTTTGTTTGTTTGTTTGTTTTGGTCTAACAACACATTGACTTATTTTCTCTCAATATTTAGGGTCTGGATGATTCCTTTTTTGGTGGGAAGCTCAAGCTCTAAACTCATGAGCCCCCCATGAGACTGATTACTAAATCATTGTTGACCTCCTATCCACTTAAACCCAGAGGTCAGAACTTTAAAGACGTTGTAAAGATTGACACTGGTGCATTTGGGCTTCAGCTTTAAAGTAACCTGATAGTGCTGTGTGGGAGAGATAACCGTGGCTAATATGCCTGGTGGAGCCCGATAGGGAGCCAGGATCCTAAGGCTGGTGGGAGAGGTAGAGACTTTAGAATGAAGGTCATGGGCAAGGATGGCACACCAGTGACTCTGGCCAGTAGGTGGGGCCACAGCCCATCTCCACCAGTCAGGTGGCGTCCGCTGCATGTTTTCTATCTTTGATTTTTATTTTTTACTTTGGAACTTGATTTCTCTGTGGAAGTTATTTTACATTGCCATGTAGTTCTGTGCCTTCCCCTCCTCATTTTCATTCCATTCATTTCATAGATGCTTGAGTGTGTACTGTGTGTCAAGCACTGATCCAATCCATAGAAGATTGACTGAGGCTCACGGGATCTCTGTGTTTTTATCGCTGACATAGAGATGTAATTCAGGGCTTCTTGAACATTAATGTACATGAAAATCATCTGATTATCTTGCGAAAATGCAGCTTCTGATTTTGGAAGCCTGGTTGGGGCCGGAATTCCTGCAATTCTAATTAGCTTCTAGGTGATACTGGTGCTGCTGGTGGAAGACCTCTATTTTGTGTAGCAACAATGCAAAGTACTTCTGTTCCCCCCTCCTCCCTTCAGTTACTGGCTTATTGTCCTCATTTATGTCAGTGGAGTTTCACAATATCACCAATTCGACCTTCCCTCTGAAGCTGTCAGCTATATTCTGTGACCCTGACCTAGGCCACCATTCGCTCAAATATCCAAGAAGCCCAGGGAGAAACAGGAGGGAGGGTATGATGGGGTGACCCCATGGCTTTCCATCCTGGCCAAGTTTTATGTCGTACTATGAGTAGGGCCGCTGAGAATCATCTGCACAGGACGGCTCTTGGCTCCTGGATGATAATAATATGTTAAGCACATTGCCTGATACAGCCTCTCTGGTAACTGGGGTGCCATTTACTAATTTACCGCTCTTACATGACTAATTTAACTCTAGTTACTACTCGGTCATTAGGGACTCACTTATTCACAAAGCAGAATCAGGCTAAATAAATAATACGAAGCTGGGAAAAGAGACAGAGGAAACTAGAGAGTGGAAGTTAGCTTTTAATGTAGGCTAGAGATGGCTGGTAGTTCATACAGACCCCCATTTAGAGTATAAATGCAGATTCTTCCTCTGTTTTTAAGTCCCTGTGACCCTAAATGAGTAGAATCCTGTAGCGGAGAGCAGCTACCTTCTCTTCTAATAAGAATCACATCCCAATAGAATGTACATTTCCAATTACTATGCAAAAACAATGGCAGAATTACTAAAAAATGTACAGCCCCCTAAGGGCTCTCTGTGCTGTAGTTCATGTGAATCTATCATTTGCATGCAGCTATTGTGGGGAACAACTGAACCCTCCATCACAGACTATTTAATCAAGCGAGAAGCCCCTAAATTTCTCTGCAACGATTTGTGAGTTCTGGAGCTAAATATGCAATTGGTAATATATTCTGGCTGTCTGCACGCAGCCTTCCCTGTTTCATTCTGAATGGCATGGTGTTTGCGTTGACATTTAGATGATGGGTCATCTTGGATTTCTCCTGTTCGCAGCTGGAGCTTTAGTGGCATCTCCCATTGGTAATCGCTGTGCTTTTTTCCCCCTTGTGACTGAGCCGTTTACAAACCAAGAAGAGGAAAAATTATATATTTGGGTACAGACTGTGGAAGAAAAATAAACTAACGACACAGTAGGAAAGGTGCCTAGGGTTACTTTCTGTGGATAACTGAAGATCAAGTGAAAGTAAAGGACTCAAATGATGTGTTTCCCCCACCCTGACCCACTAGTGCTGTTGCCAGACTTGTTATTGGCAAGTTAGAAGAAAACAGTCTGCAAACACAGACTCCAGGATCAACTACAATCACTAACACAATAAGATTTGAGAAACGTGGAAATATTTCTTTCTACAAATATCTACTTTTTGATCTATTGAAGGTGCTTGGAATTCTCCCTTGCTTTAATCTATCTATCTGTCTGACCGTCTATGTTCTTGAAGTGCCCCATCAAGATACAAATGGGTTCTGACTGGAACTTCCCTCCTAAGACACTGCTAGTCACAAACATTTGGCATCAGCTTTACCAATCTGTATCTGGGCCCTGAGGTACCAGTGGGACCAGTGACCAGGGAGTGCAGGCCAGAGGCAATGCTTTCAGAACCATGGAGCCCCAAGTGCTGAAAAGAGAATGGTCCATTGCCTCTAGTATGCAATGCGAAATAGAGACAGTTTTATACTATAAAATTAGTGTAAGGGTCAAACTCAGTTTTGATTCTTTCTATGATGCCAAAATATTGCCATAACATAGCAATATTTCTGTTTTGCAAGTATTCTAAGCTTGTGCTAGGCCAGCCAAGACAACTTTGCTGGTTCTGGGAGCCAGAAAAGACCAGGAAGAGTCAAGTCATGGGAATAGAAGTATGTCAGAGTCATAGGCATGACAGAAGAGCAGAGAGAAGGAAGTAAAGTGTTTCTCTGTGAAATGTACCTATTTGGCAGTTTTGCTAAGAGTAGCCTGTAAGTTGTTTTATTTATTTTTTTTTCTTCCTGAGATGAAAAGAAGCCATCCTCCTTTTCCTCTTTAATCCCTCAAATAATTTTCCATTTTTTCCCCTGCTAAGTAACATCTCAACTCAGTTCTGAAGCTGACCCAGGAGAGCACTTGTCCCTCCACTGATGATTTCGGATGGTTCTTTGGGCTGGTTTGGCTGGAGGTAGCATCTCCTTGCACCCTCTCTGAGGTGGAGAGAAGGAAGGACTGGGAAGATGTGAGCTAGAATGATTGCTGTCCACCTTACCATCCTACCAGAAGAATGGCAGAGTCTGACCCACTTTTCTCCTGGTTTGGTGTTTTGCTTGTTTTAGATAATAACAAATGACCCATTTTCTAGAATCAGGATGGGATACTGAGAATACTTATAGTAATAGTTTACATCTGAAAGATATCATTATGTGTATTAGCTCATTTGCAACTCATAGAAGTTCTCTGAGATAAGTCTAGTCATCAGTGGCATCACCCCAATGTCATAAATTTGGAATCTGGGATCCGGAGAGGCAAGATAGATTGCCTAGGGCAATGCAGCTAGAATATTGCAGAATGGACCTGAACATGAGTCTTCTGATATTTTCCCATTGTATTCCACCTATGGGTCTCACTCTGTGTCCTAAATTGGAGAAATACAGGAGCTTCAAAAGCAGAACTGGTCATCTCTGTGAGACCTACCAGGCACACATATAGAACATCTGCAGCCATCATAGGGCAAGACACACCCAGCTTCAAGCAACTTGGGAGAAGAGCCAAAATGATTCTGAGGGAATTGGAGAGAAGAAGTTAGTAATGAGAAGAGTTTGTAATTTTCTTTTAGACTATTATATAAAGATAATGGGGATTACAGCCTGTTCAACAAGCTGTTCTGAAAAGTTGGCTTGTAGTCCAGGCTTTACAGAATAATGGCCCCAATTTCATTCCTAATATCGTTAGGCTCAGAGAATCTTCCTGAAGAGAAGAAACTGAAAATGACAGCTGATCCCAGAAGCTTTCATCATGAACCCGGGGTTCCTGCAGATATCTGGAATGATGCTGATTGTGCTCAGACACTGTTGCAAGGATTTTACAATATTAGTTCATTGACCGACCATAACAACTTTCTGAAGTAGGCATTATATTATTCTTATTCTCATTTAAGAAGACCGATGCAAAGAGCTTAAAGCTTTGAAGTAGTGTAAGCATTGCTGTGTATGTTCTCAAACGGCCACTGTTGTCATTGGCAGCTTACTATATAGCAGGCTCTGTGCTAAATGCTTTATTCAAAGATCCTATGAAGTTTATACTGGTCTCCCCTATTTTTCTTTTTAATAGGTTGGAAACGGCAGATTAGAGAAGTCAAGTGATTTATAGGGTCATCCTGTTAGTAAGTAGCTGAGCTCAGACTAGAACCCAAGTCTCCTAGTTTCTGAAAGCTGTGCTCTTAATCACACCAATAAGCTGTTTCTCAATCCCTGAGTGGATTAAAGCTACTGAGAGTAGTTCTCTAGATCTATAAGCATATTCTAGTTCCTAAGAGCCATAAAGGGAGTTCACATGCCTTGGAAGGGACCAGTGGTAGTTACAGAGGAAGAAGACAGTGATTTTGAGGATGGAAGCACCAAGATTGTCAATGAATTTCAATTCACTTCACCAGCAGTTATTTATTGGCCACTGAGGAAAACTGTCTATTACATGTTTCAGATGATGAAGGAAAGGCATGTGTTATCCCTGCCCTTAGGAAACTCTCAATCTTACTACATCAACAAGGTGTTACATGATACATTTGGTAGAGTATGTTAAGTATAGAACTTAAGGCAAGCCAAGTTCTGACCACCTAAGATTTTAGCATTCGCAATGCCAAATATGTGTGGGCTAGGAAAGATCAAGAAGTTGCAAGTTCTTTTTCTGGGAAGATTCCCTCACCTTCCCCCTTCTACCTCTCTGCAGTCCCTACATGAGGCACTTGTTAGTCTTTAGCACTGAGACACACTTCCTGTTCCTCTACTCTATTACCCCTCTTCTGAGCCCAGTTTCCTTTTCCTCTGGCCAAAACCCAGTGGCCATCTGTTTCTTCCTCTCATAGAATTTCTTCTCCCCATCTTCTCACACTACCAGTGATGTCCTCTATTCCTACTTGTCAATGTCCAACCTGAGTCACCTCTTTTGCCTGCCTTCTCATCTCCCGTGACTCTAGAGAGTCATGAAAATGGTGGTAATGCGGTCCACTACATCACCCCCAGCTGGCCTCTGACTCCATAAATGTATTCTCAAGCTCCTGCTGCATTGTCCACAGTGGCTGACCCAGCCCTTCTAAGGAGCCTCTTAGACTCCTGTGCCTATTTCCATTCCTTGCACTCAGAGAAGATTAAAATCCATCTATTTTTACTGCTTAGGGCTATACAACTCAAGAGCTTTTAGTCTACTGCCTTTTATTACAGAATCTTTCGGTATTTTTACTCACCATCCTGTTCTCCTTTCTATGTCTGCAGAAGAAATAGCTTCATTTGTACAGAATTCAAACTCACCAAAATAAGGAAACATCACTGGCTAATATGAAGTATGTTTTTGAAGGAGATAGTTCTATACTACATTCTTTCTTTCTCTTTCTTCTGCCCCTTCTGGCTTTCTTTCCTTAGTGTACAATATGCTTAGGCCTCCATTTTCTTGAAACAAACAAACACAAAACACTTCACCTCTCATATCAAGGTGTAGGCAGACTTCTTTAAAAAAGAAGTCAAAATACATTTCCTTATCAACGTCTGACTCCTCATTTTACTGCATTTGGCTTCTGCTCCTATTCCTCCATAGAAACTGCACTCAGTGGCTTCCTGATGTTAGAATTGTTAGCCTTGTCTCAGATTCCATCCTGCTTGACCACTGATAGGTGTTTCTTCTGAAAGCATGCCTCTTGGAGGGAAGGTTCTTCTGAATGAGCCTGATACTCAAGGCCCATACACTGGTCCCATCATACCTTCCTAAAGTCTTCTACTAATACACTAATACCTTTTCCCACTCGCCCTGTCATCCAATGCAACTAGACTCCTCACAGGCCCTACGTGGACTCAGTGTTTGATCACATCTGCCTGCTTCCTCACCAGAACCTTAAAACTGGAATTTACTTCCTCCTATTCCATCTCCATGTATCAAAATCCTACCCAGCCATCATTGCCCGAGTCAAATGTCACCTGTTTTAGGTAGCTGCCTATGGTTTTCCCCACTGAGATTCTCTTTATCTTCTTCTACCCTCCCTCTTGTTCACTGTTTATATCTCTGTGTCAACTTTGTACATTCTACCTTTTATTTTTTAATAAAGGTTTTGTTTATTTATTAGAGACAGAGAGCAAAAGCAGGGAGGTGGGGGAGAGGGAGAAGCAGACTTCTTGCTGAGCAGGGAGCCTGATGTGGGACCTGATCCCAGGACACTGGAATCGCGACCGAGGCCGAAGTCAGACGTTTAACCAGCTGAGCCACCCAGATGCCCTACTTTCCACCTTTTAGATATTTTTCTTTCCCTTCTGGATAGTGACTTGGGAGAGTATCTGGGTGGACAGAAGGTATCTAATTAGTTGTTATCATTGATTATTAAAAGACCTAAAATGTATCAGATGCTTAATAAAATCTAACTGAGTGAATTGTTGAGTGTTGTCCATGATCAAAAAAAAAAAAAAAAAAAAAAAAGAAAAGAAAGAAAGAAAAAAGATAAGAAAAGAGGAAGGTACCCTATAGGATTATGTATTCTTTTGGTGTTATAGCAATTATGGTGCACTTTATTATGCTCTGGTCACAAGTGTCTTGTAAAGTCTACCATGTCTTGAATATTTGTGTTTACTGTGCTGCAAACATGGGACAAGCACTTTTGTTGCATTGGTCTGCTTATTCTTGAAATAACATCTAGGATTATCCCTCTTGTTTAGATTGACACCTCATCTATAAAATGAGCCTTAGAGTGTTCAAATAATTTGCCAGAGGTTGCACAGCTGAAATTGGGCTAGGCTGGGATTTATACTGAAGTTGAGAAAAGCTAAAATCTTACCTCTTAATGACCACACTACACTATTTCCACATTAAAGTTGATTTTTAGATTTTTTTCAGATTTAAGGTCATTCATAAAATCCATGCTTAGTCTCGGGCAATTGGATCTAAAAGCTGTGTTCAAGTTCCAGTCCCTCACTTTATTCTTGATTTATGTTCAGTGCTCCCCTCTGGGTTCTAGAGGCACTTGTCATTTTTGCAACACCCATGGCTTTCATTGTTATTTTCCTAAGAAAGGAGGCTGATACTTTCATTTAAGTCATATAGAATTTCATATTCTTCATGAAAAGCTGTTGATATCACCTTTAAAATTCATCTGTGTCCTCCTTGGTCATGGCGAAGTCATATGCTGTGATATTGACCTGGTACAGTGATAACTTTGTCCCTTTCCTTGGAGAGGATAAATCCATATATGATAGATTGCAGGCCTTCAGAAATAATTACCTTACAGAGTAATATGATCTCCAATATATATATTCATTGATAGGAGGGGAAAAATTTCTGCCTTCCCAAGGTTATTTTATTTCTTACTGTATTGTGGGGTGAAAACCATTAGCACATTTTATAAAGGCAGTCTAGACTTGGCTAGGTTACAGAACAGAAATCTCTTGAGCAAGCTGAGATAGTAACTGAATATTGTCTGTCATTGAGTAATTAGTAATTTTTAAGTGCAAAATGGCATGAGTTATCGTAAGTTGCACAATGTATTTGTTATCTTTGAGATAGTATATCTATGACCAGGTGTTAAACTCCATGCTTTCTCCATGTTAATATGGAAACAGGAAGGGCTACTCTCAGAGAACTATCAGGTTAATGAAAATATTGTTTATCTTGTAATTTATCTATTTGTTTTTTTAGAGATCATGCATGTGCGAATGGGGTATGGGGAGGAGAGGCAGAAGGAGAGGGAGAGAGAGAATCTTAAACAGGCTCTACACCCAGCCAGGAGTCCCACATAGGGCTCCATCTCATGACCCTGTGGTCATTAACCTGAGGTCATGACCTGAGCTAAAACCAAGAGTCAGACACTTAACTGACTGAGCCACCCAGGCACCCCAGTCTATCTTACTTTAAAGATGTAGCCCATTAGGGGCCTCTCACAGTGCCACCATATTTAAACACGATGGAATCATTTTAGGGTTCATTGTATCCTCTCAGCCTTCATTAATTGGAAAATTTCATTTAAAAGTGAGAGTGCTCTTAATATTTCTTAACCAAGAAAGCAATTTAGTGATTTTGATCTAGTAATCTAATTTTCTAGAATTATTTGCTAGCAATAACATCTCTTATACAATAGACTTTGGGTGAATTAGGTGGACAATGAGTGAAACATTCTCAGATCCTTGGAGCTCTCTCAAAACATAGAGATTTATGTATTATCATTTGTAAAACTGAAACTGTCTGGCCACCATGCTGACATTAGTGACCAGAAGCTTCTAGGAGGAACTCTTGAAGTATATCCACCCCTGCCTCCCTATCTCCCTTACTCGATCATTTAGCAGGTATTGTTTAAGAAACCACCTGATGTTCAGATTGTGTGAGATGACTTAGACTGGCTGTCAGAGCGGGTTACATGGTTCTGTACTCTAAAAAATTCTAAACTTAGTCCCATAAGTAAGAGATGAACATAGCTAATGATCTGTGTATTATGAACCTAACCAAGATAGAAATGACAACTATGAACCAGAGAAGGAGTCAGTAAACTCTACTCTGTGGCCCACTGCTTCCTCTTAGAAATACAGTTTTATGGGGCACAGTCACACATACTCATTTACTTCTTACCTGTATCTGCTTCTGTACTACACCACAGAATCAACTAGTTGCAGCAGAAACCACCTGGTCCACAGAATCTAAAAGATTTGCTATCTTGACCTAAAACACATGCTGACCCCTGGTCTAGAGTTTATGGAGGAAGGTTTTGTAATAAAGCAACCTAAAAGCAAAGATAAAAGTGCAGTTATCAATGATGTCAGCTTGGTTTTACATTAGGGTGTTAAGAGAACTGGGTTCCAATTCTACTTTACCAGCTACTACTAGATGTAAGACTTTGGGTAAACTTGTCTTAGATTGTTTTAGCTATGAAATCACAAGGAAATTTTTCATGTCTAAGTATGTGTTTTAGGGAAACTCAAACTGAGCATGTACTATTACGAACATTGCCATTAAGAAGGCTTATGTTGTAATATGACCAGAGATGAGGCATAGGCAGAAGTTTGGATTTTTTTTTAAAGACTGTTTCTTGGAGTCTACAGTCTCTTGTGGTTTGTCTTGCCTTCTGATTCCCCCCCTTCACTATTCCTTTCTTTCTCCTAATGTCCTCCATGTTATTCCTTATGTTCCACAAGTAAGTGAAAGCATATAATAATTGACTTTCTCTGCTTGACTTATTTCAGTCAGTAGAGCATGCAACTCTTGATCTCAGGGTCATGAGTTCAAGCCTCACATTGGGGGGTAGAGATTACTTTAAAAGATTAAAAAATAAAATCTTAAAAAAAAAAGACTGTAGTAGCTATGTGGGGATTTTAGCTTAAAAATAGATACTGAGTGAACTGTGGTAAGCTGAGAGTATTTTTCATACAGAAAAATATTTTACATACATTCTAATAATTCAATAGCAGTAATTAAACAGAATCAATGGAGAAACCAAACTGAGGTGGGGGAAGTTATTGTTCTGATAAAAGTCAAATTACACCCACTATCCCTTTGAAGAAGGAAATTCCCTCTAATTTTATATTTCCTCCTCCTTTGATTTGAAGTTTCTTTTAAAAACGTTTCTAACAGCTGTAGTACATGACCCTTGGAACACATCATTTATCTGGGGAATAACATTCATTTTAATATCGTTTCACCAAGGAAGCAAGACTTAAACCCACATTTTCTGATCCACTTAGTTGATAATATTCTTCTAAAAAAATGTGTGGCTGGTGAAAGGAAGATAATTTAATTTAAAGAGATTAGATATATTGCTTGAAATGCAAGTCCCCCAGAATTTGACAGCAGAACAAGACCAGTGAACAGAAAACTCATCTTGCCTTCTTGCTAATACATGCATCAGGGAATTTATAAGTTGGGCCGTCAGTCTTTGCTCCATGGAGTAATGTCAGTGTCATAGATTCTTAAAATCTGACATTCATTAAAAGCACCCAGTGTGGATATGCAGCGGGATTTTTGACAAATCAGCCAAGTGTCACCATTCTGTAAAGGATTACAGAATGATGCTTTTCAACTTTGAGTTCTTTCTTTACACTGAATGGATCTTGTCTTCATAAAGCACATAAAAGGCTGGGTTTCACTGCCATTCCAAATGGGCTGATTTTGTTTTCTTTTCCTAGCAAAACTAGGAACTTCAGAGACATAGGGGAGGTAATGTTTATGATTCTATGAACCAGGTACTGTGTAGATTCATTCACTCTATCTGTCTACCTACCTACCTACCCATCAACATATAAAGTGTCACATAGATATGGCTGTGTATATCACTCTAACCTATGAGTTAGCTGTTATAATGTATCCCAAATTAACAGATAAAGAAAGAAGGAGACTCAGTCATCTGCCCAACTAATAGAGCTTCAATGAAGAGTAAGTTTTATAAACTCTTGGTAGAAAATTTGTCAGTGACCAAGAAGTGTCATACACAAATACCTGGGTAAGGATGTTCTTCCTGCCTCTGCCTTTGAGGGCAAATGAGAAACCTAACAGTGCTAGTTGACTCTTCAAACTTCACGCTCTCCTCAAAAGTCTGTACAGAAACACCATTGCAGTATTTATTTTGAAAACAAGCCCACAGCTGGCCCTGCCCCTGGTTGTGTTGTTAGATTGGAAACAATGCCGCCTGTGGCTCTCTGTACCCTCCCCTCTCATTACAGCTCATCCTTGGAACACAATCATTTTCTATGTTATCCAAAGGTGTCATTACAGCGTGCCTGCTATGTAGTTAGTGCAGCGTCAGCATATTCAGTTCGAAACTCCCTCCCATCCCGCTTCCCATCCCTGGAGAATATAACTAGGCCATAAGAATTCCTTTGGGGCTACTCTATTGGGTAGGGACACTGTTGTGTGTCTGGGGGAACTGTTTTCAGTGGCTTATTATCTATAGTTTTAGGTCAAATTTGAATAAATTCGCTCCTCAATTCCAGGAAAGCAAGAGATCCACAATTTGTGATGGAACAGTAAAGTGGATTTGCATGAAGACTTTGAGAAGTCAAAAAGAACACAGGCCCTGGCAAGAAAATGGGAATTAAAGCTTTTATTTAAATTAGAAGTTTTAAAATTAATATTGTTGAGGCAGAAGGGTATGTTCTGCTTTGTATTTTATGTTAGGACTTAATCTTCTAACAAATTGTTTAATGGGGAGTTTAAGGTTTGCACATAATATTTCAGGGTCCTGAACATTCCACACAGTAACGTCCATGTTTTCCCTGTGGCTTCACCTTTGAATAAATGATGCCTTTTTTCCAGCTTCAGATATTTTTAAATTGAAAAATAGAAAGGACTGTCTTCAGAGTATTCCTTTAAGGTAGGGAATGTATAGATTTTAAGCCATGCAAATAATAACTACATTTTATTGTTAGTCAGTGTAAAAACTACTCTTTATGAAGCAAGAACTAAGACCTGGGCTCAGAGTGCCTCAGCAGTTCAGATTTCACTAGTTCTGCAACTTATGAGCCATGCAACCTTGGGCAGGTTACTTGGGCTCCTTGTGTGCCTGTGCGCTGCAATGTAAAATTAGGATAATAACACCTACCTCATATGGTTGCTATGAGGATTAAATGAGTGAATTCATGTGTCAGGGAGGAAAAATTTTTCCTTTACCCTCTTAGGTTCAGTATCTGGGGACCTGTGAATTAAACTAACAAAAGGCAGATTAACAGGACAAAAGGCGCACAAGGTTTTTTAATTACGTGCACTAAGTTCATGGAAAAGAAATAAAACTCAAAGGGGCGCCTGGGTGGCTTAGTGGGTTAAAGCCTCTGCCTTCAGCTCAGGTCATGATCCCAGGGTTCTGAGATCTAGCCCCGCATCGGGCTAGGAGCAGCTGGGAGCCTGCTTCTCTTTCTCTCTGTCTGCCTCTCTGTCTACTTGTAATCTCTGTCAAATTAATAAATAAAATCTTAAAAAAAAAAAAAAGAAATAAAACTCAAAGAAGTGGTTATACTTGGGAGCATGTACACTAACTATCTTACCCAAGGAGAGGAAGTTTGGGCTTTGAGGGATAATGCATTGTGGGGAAGTAATGAGGAAATATATGGGGGAAATATAGGGAAATAATGTAAGATAAGACTTATTTTAGTAAGTCTGTTTATGCAAACTCACCTCTATGTCAACTTTCCATCTCTGGTGATAAGAGTTGCTCCCTTTTCCTGGTACACAGACAGGATGGATACACCTTCACAAAGGAAAATTTATGCCCCAGTTTCAGGCAGATAAGGTGAAGGCAGATTTTCAGCGTCTGCTGATTCTCAGTTGCCTTTGGCTTGAAATAATCCAAAATGCCATATTTTGGGGTGACATAGCGTGATCTGCTTCACATATAAAGTACTTAGAACAGTGCTGAGGATCTAGTAAAGCCTACAAGCTTCATGATTTTTACTAATGGCTAAAACTATCTGGCACTGTTAAAATCGTCGACTCTAACCATGAAAGGTAAATTAACCTCCGTTTTACAGATGAGAAAACCAAGGCTCAGAGAGTTGACTTGACTTTCCCAAGGCCAAATAGATCATAAATCATGGAGTTAGGAAACCAGCCGTGAGATTTGGTGTTTTAAATACCTACTGCAGAGACAGGAACAGGAAACTGTCAGTGGGTTATTGGGTTGTTCCAAGAAGGGCTTGGCACATTTTCTGAAGGAGAGTCACTATTTCTTTACCTGAGTAGAGCTTTAGTATTCCTGTGTAACAGAAAGCAACTCCAAGCCCTGGAGAATCATCAGCTTGATTCTAAGGAAGGAGTAGAATCTGCATAAGTACCTTACAGACAATTATCAAGTGCCAGTTGCATGCCAGGAACTTCTGAGAAATGCAGATGCTGTGTATTCTCCCATGCTCCAGAGCCCTCAGGGAAAGTGCAGGTTGCACGTTCCTTCCCTTCGTAATTCACAGCCCTTGATGGGTTGCAGAAGAAAGGGATACTCAGGGGGTGCCTGGGTGGCTCAGTTGGTTAAGCCTCCAACCCTTGATTTTGGCTTAGGTCATGATTTCAGGGTCCTGAGATTGAGCCCTGCATTGGGCTCTATGCACTGGGTATGCAGCCTGCTTAAGATTCGCTCTCTCCCTCTCCCTGTGCTCCCCACTGCTTGTGCGCACTTGTGCCTCAAAATAAATAAAAATAAAAATAAGTAAGTAAATAAATGTAAATTAAATAAGTAAATAATTATTTATAATTTAAAAATAAATAAATAAAATGTTTTTGAAAAGAAGAAGAAAGGGATACCCAGGACAGAGGTGGACTTCCTTGGAGAGGAACTTCCTGGAGTACAGCACTTCCTTAGGGGCCTCCAAAGGATGACATAAATATGAATGACAGGGAGAACATCTACATCTCTGGGCTCCTCAACCATAAGAACTTTGTCGAAGTGAGCTAGAGTACCCTCTATGACCCAGAAATAGGATTAAGTTTCACATCATACCACCCATCCCGCAAACCCCACCCCAACCCACCCAGCCACAGAACAACACCATCTAGTACCATGGGGCCTGACCAGGTAGCAGAGCAGGCTCTGGCCCAAAGGTGCAGGGGAGGGCTGGCAGGAGGCCAGACTGGGGGATTGAAATGTGTGCACACTGTCCCAAGCCTTCCAGGAGTCCAAAGACCCAGAGCAGTGAGGCAGTTGGTCTTCTGGAATGGAACCCTGGGGCCCTATGCCAATATCTTTCAAGGTTCTAGGCAGTAGCAGCCTGAACAGCTCATTCCATTGCATATCCCTGGAGCCAGCTGTTTCTTTCAGCAGCTGCGAGATGTCCAAAATTCATCCTAGGTGACCATAGCTGCCTGTTCTGGAGCCTTTCCTTTAAAAAGCAGCCTCAGCTCATTACTCTCTTTCAGACCCAGCCCACCTTTCAGCACCCTGCGATTGGGGGCTGCATTCTTCACCCAACCATTCCATCAGGAAATACTGTCTTTTGAACACTAAGGGGGACACCTGTGGGCAAGGTAGGTGGAGCATGGAGTTTCCCAGGAAGGCAGCAGGGCGCAGGCGCAGTTGGAGCCCACAGAGTGCACTACTTGACTGTGGAATAAATGCAGATCCTAATCGAGGCAGGGAGAGGATGGACTGAGATGGGGCTGAGCACGACAGAGCAGGAAGTAGGCATGAAGCAGCTGCAGTTGTGACCGCTCTTTCCAAAGGCAACCAGATCTCCTGGGGATCTTGGCAGTCCTATAGGGGTGGCAGGGGAGTCCTGGAATGAGAAACATTTGGGTAAGCTTAAAATAGACCGAACTGAAGCAAGCCCCAAAGATGAAATCTAGTAAATTTTGGGCAGAATTCTGCAAGGAAGTGAAGGAATTGAGGTAGAAATAGAGAGAGATTGAAGATAGGGGGATGGGGTGGGAGGAGGTTTTATTAGGGGTTGTGGGGCAGCACACCAGCTCAATAAATAGAAGGACCCAACCACCAGTCACTCTGAATTGCTGGGGGTGGTAGTAGAAAACGCTTCAGGGAGCTCACATGCTAGGTGGGGGCTCAGGATGACCATGTCCAGCCTGGGTCCTTAGCAATCCAGATTGGAGTAGTTCAGAAGAGATGGTGCTCCCTAGAAACTCAGGAAGACAGAGGGTCTGTGAAGGAGGGAGGGCTTGGTGCTGGTGACTGAGGGAATTGCTACATGACCAGGAAAATGTCATCTTGAAAGAGCGTCTGATAATTTTCTAGCCTCCATGTGTGTTCAATGAGGCAGACATTGGCCAGAATAGAGTTACTAATAATAGCTAACATTTATTGAGCACGTATAGGTCAGGCACTATGCCAAGCACTTTGCATGGATTATCTGACTTGGGTCATGGTAGAAATATTTACTGAGTGCCTACTGCATGTGTCAGGCATTGTTTCAGGCACTGGGGATTCAGCCATGAACAAAAAAAGTATGTCCCTTCCCTCTTGGAGCTTTGTAATTATTCTTCCTAATACAGGTAATAATATGATCCTCATTTTACAAAGGAAGCAGCTGAAGCAAGTACAAAGAGATTAAGTAATTTATTCAAGATTACATGTGTAGTTATCAGTGCCTTAACTTATTAATGTAGTAATTGCCAAGTCCCCACTATATAAAGGAGACTGGGGTAGGTGCTTGGGATACGGAGGTGGATAAACTATATTTTATGCTCTGAATCAGCTTACAGATGAGTGGAGAAGATGAACATGCAAACAATAATTATAGCTTAATGTAGTAAATACAAGTTGTTGGGGAAATAAGGAGTAACAAACTTTGCCAGTAGGACAGGGAAGACTTCCTTTAAGAGACAGAAAAGAATGAGTAGAATCTTACCGTGTAGAAAAATGGTTGGAAGGCAAAAGGACATTTTGGACATGGGATATAATTTGCTCCAAAAATACAGAAGAAAAGGGGTAGGGGAGGAAGCCAAACTTTGTTGATTATGTGTTTTGTACTTGTGCTTCACACATTTTAAAAATTAAATAAATATATTAAAAATTAAAATTAATTTAAAAATTAAATAAAAAGAATATTAGTTGTCTATATATATATATTTGAGTATATATAAACTATATATATAAATACTTATATATGTATAAGTTTAAAACAACCTACACCTAACCACACAGCCTAATAAATAAAATATGCTTTTAAAAGGTAGCCTTTCAAATAAGCTAGGTGAGATTGAGTAACTTGTCTGATGTCACAGAGTCAGTAATAGTAGGGTCAGGGCTCACTGCCTAGTCAGTATGGTCTTGAGCTGTATGATATCGCCCCTCCTTTTGAGGGTGGTGGAGCACTTAGACAGTGATGGGAGATGTGACACAGAAACTTCCAGTGCACCAGTGAAGAGGGAAGAAAGAGAAAAAAGTCTATTCTCACTGCCATCCTCTAGGCTGAGACCCTAATGGAATAGAAACAGACAATGAACAGGAAAAAACATATTAGTTTCAACTAGAGATAAATCCTCAGAGAAACAAAGCAATCCAGAGTGCTGGGCCTGGGACAGAATGTGACCAGGCCTAGTGCATTTCTGCTTTCACTAGGCTGTCACAGTGGGCCTCTAGAAAAGAGACTTTGACCTAATTCCTGAATAGTGACAAGATACTAGTGATGTTAAGACCTAGGGTAAATGTTTCAGGCAGAGCAAACAGTGAGTGCAAAGGCCCTGAGGTGGGTTCAGTTGAGGCTTTCACAAGGCCAAATCCTTTAACCCCAAGACCTTAGCCCCAGGCAGGTTTGCCTTTCTATATTGAGCTTGAATTATATGTGCAATAAAAGTAGAAATGTTGCCTGAGTGAAAAATTGGCCAAATGTTAAAGTCAGTACTCAAGCCAAATACCGTTATCCTTGAATGAATTTTTAGGGGATAAGAATTAATCTGATGTATTATTTAAGTCATCATGCCAATTTTTTCCAGTTTTATTGAGATTGAATTGACATATAACGTGTATTAGTCTAAGGTATACAACATAATAATTTCACACATGTGTATATTGTAAAAAGATCACCACAATAAGTCTAGTTAACATCAATCGCCTCACGTAGTAACAATTTTTTTTTCTTTTGATGGTAACTTAAGATCTACTCTCTTGGCAAATTTCAAATATACAATACAGTATTGTTAACTATAGTCACCATGCTGTGCATTATAGCTCGGCAATGTATTTATCTTTTAACTGGGAGTTTGGACCTTTTGACCCTCTTCACCTATTTTCTCCACTGCCCAACCCCGGCCTCTGTTTTCATAAATTCAGGTTTTTAGATCCCACATGTAAGTGAGATTGTATAGCATCTGTCTTTCTCTGTCTGACTTATTTCACATAGTGTAATGCCCTCAAGGTCTGTCCATATTGTTGCAAATGGCAGGATTCCCTCCCCTTTTCTCCTTCCCTTTTGTTTCCTTGTCTTGGCTGTTGCAGATAATGCTGCAGTGAAAATGGGGGTGCAGATAATCTTTTTGAGACAGTGATTTTGTTTCCTTTAGATGTATACCCAGGAGTGAAATTGCTGGATCACATGGTGGGTGTGTTTTTTAATTTTTGAGGAACCCCCATATTGTTTTTTATAACGATTGCACCAGTTTACTTTCTCACCAACAGAGCACAAGGGTTCCCCTCCCCGCCACATCTTCTCTAACACTTATCTCTTTTCTTTTCAATGATGGTCATTTCAGCAGGTGTGAGGTGATAGCTTATTGTGGGTTGGATGGCCATTCCTTGAGGATAAGTAATGCTGAGCACCTTTTCATGGACCTGTGGGCTATTTGGATGTCTTCTTTGGAGGAGTGTCTGTTTGGTTCTTCTGCCCATTTTAAAAATTGGATTGTTCTTTTGCTATTCAGTTGTATGAGGTGTGTTTTTTTTTTTTAAGGTTTTTATTTATTTATTTCATTTAGAGGAAGAGAGAGCATGAGCAGAGGAGGAGCAGAGGGAAAGGGAGGGGAAGGAATCTCAAACAGATTCCACTCTGAGCACAGAGCCTGATGTGGGGCTCAGTCCCACAACCCTGAGATCATGGCCTGAGCTAAACCAAGAGTTGGACACTCAACTGACTAAGTCACCTAGGTGCTGTGTGAGGGTTGTTTTTTAATTTTTAATTTTTAAAAATATTTTTAATATTAATTTAATTTTAGTTAATTTGATATTTTAACATTTCAGGTATTACTTTATCACATATATGATTTGCAAGTATTTTCTCCCATTCTGTAGGCTGCCTTTTCATTTCATTGATGCTTTCCTCTGCTGTGCAATGACAATTTTATTATTAAGATTTTATTAGTCAGATTTTAGAGGTTTGTCATTACAGTGCGGGAGGTTCCAGTACTACACAGAAACGCACTTTAAACTGACATACTTAATAATATCACTGGACTTACATACCCAACAGAATATAATTCAGGATAAAAGGTTTTCAGTAGCACATGTCCTAAAAGGAACTTTGGCTTTAGGATACATAGATTGTCAGTTGAAAAGACTTTTCCTTTTAAATAATGAAAATGCTTTGTCCTTAGTAGTGGGTGGTATAGCATCTTTTAAACAAGCTTTTTATTTAAAGGTTTACTTCCACTTGGGGAAAACCAGGAACTGTCTTCCTCAAGTAGTCTTGCCAAGTCAGTTGTTTTGTGGAAGTTTGGTGAGGCTAAAATGTGTTTGGGTTCCTTATGCATGTTAATTTCCTCTTTTCCTCATATTTCTTC
The DNA here is from genome assembly GCF_011764305.1 of Mustela putorius furo. NCBI lineage: Eukaryota > Metazoa > Chordata > Mammalia > Carnivora > Mustelidae > Mustela > Mustela putorius. The sequence goes on along the minus strand of NW_025422045.1, from coordinate 5,558,251 downwards.
TTTTTTTTTTTTAAACTGATGACATTTATTAAGTTTCTACTGTGTTCCAGACACATACTAAGCCCCTGGCTGTATTATTATTGAGGTATAACTGACATGCTGTATTATATTAGTTTCAGGGGGTCAACATAGCGATTCAGCATTTGTATACATAGTGAATTGAGCAAAACAATAGGTCTAGTTACCATCTGTTACCTGACAAAGTTAATATAATATTATTGACTATATTCCCTATGCTGTACATTACATTCCCATGACTTACTTATTTTATAACTAGAAGTTTGTGCTTCTTCTTTCCCTTTCACCCATTTCTCCCCACTCTCCCAACCACCTTCCTTGCTGCAGCCACCAATCTGTTTTCTGTATCTGTGAGTCTGGGTTTTTAAAATTTCATTTATTTGTTTTGTTTTTTAGATTCCACTTATAAGTGTAATCATGTGGTATTTATCTTTCTCCCTCTGACTTTTTTTACTCTGCAAAATACTCTCAAGGTTCACCCATGTTGTTGCAAATGGCAAGATATCATTTATTTTGTGGCTTAGTAATATTCTGTTATGTTATATGTATACCACATCTTTATCCATTCATCTGTCGATGGGATGTTTAGATTGTTTCTATAACTTGGCCATTGTAAATAATTGCTGTAATGAACAAGGAGGTCCTTGTTGAATAGTATTTTATTCTTGAATTAGTGTTTTCATTTTCTTCAGATAGATACCCATTGTGGAATTACTGGATCATATGGTGGATCTATTTTTAATTTTTTGAGGAAGCTCCTTAACTATTTCCCCTAGTGGCTGTACCCACCATGGGAACATTACATTCCCACCATATTCTTTTTCATATTTCAGACCCAGACTGGTAGGGCTGATTTTATTTTCTCCTTAGAATCAGCTGATTTGAAGCTCAGAGCTGAATTTGGGCCCTAGTAAGAAAGGATAGAGGACTTCATGCTACCAAACCTTGAATAAGCCTTGATGCTGAAGCCTATGAATGAAGCTACTCAAGTTCTCGACAAGTCCCAAATAAGACTTTTTCTTAAAAGATTCTTGGCCTAAGTGGAATTAAATAATGACAATTTAAATATAGTATTTAAAGGTTTTTTTCTAATATGATGGATGCTAATACACCAAACAATTCTACAAGGATTAGAAATATGATACAATTGAATCTCTATTATTCCACTTTGCATTGTTATTTAAATTTCTATATTTAAATAATTCCTTGGCTCAAGAGTGTAAGTTAGCTAGCTAACATATTCTCTTAGCATTTATATTGTCAACTTACTTTTCTATTTATTTAACCATTTGAATGCCGAAATTGTTTTTGATTCAAAAAATTTTATACACTATTAATTGTAGCATTTTACTCTTGCAGTAATAAATATGTATCATAAACCAATAGGAGATCTCCATAAGGAGATTTTTCTTGTTACAGCTGGAATGCTTTCCTTACATTTGAAAATAAGAATAAAATGAAGTGACACACCTCATTCATATTGCTGATATTATTACATTTAATAATTAGAAATAATGTGTATGGTCACATGATCATTGATCATGCATCAGTTCAAGGAAGTCAGAAATGACTTTGAAATAGGCATTTGGTTATTTGGCCTTTCAAAGCTGAGGCTGAAACCAGATTTATGGCCAACTCCAAGGGTGAGGCTGGACTTCAGCATATTCCTCACTTAGTGTAGGCATGCATCTTTTTAAAAAAAAAAATCTTTTTATTGGAGTACAACATATGATGGAAGTACTTAAATCCTAAGTGTTCACAAGGTAGATACACCCAGGTAACTGGCACCCATGTCAGGAAAAAACCAGTAACAGCATCTCAGAAGACTCCCTTTGTGTCCTCTTCCAGGAGCTGTCACCGCCAGGGGAAGTGACTATCCTGCCTTTTAGTACCCTCGATGCTCTGCCTGATCTTAAACTTGATATAAATGGAATCACTCATAGGTGCTCTTTTGTCTGCCTTCCTTACCTGAACATTACCATTGTGATGCTCATCTATACTGTTGTGTGTAGTTGTAGGTTGTTTACTATTATTTCTGCTTAATATTCCCTTGTGGGGTATATCATGGTTTATTTATCCATTTCACTGTCGAGGGACACTGAGCAACTACCTAGACTCTTAGCTTTTGTCAAAGACACATTTTAAAAGGGGGAAAAAAGGTAAAAATGCAGCTTCTGTATTTGTTATAAAATTACCTTTGAGGATCTTGTTCATTCCATCATTCCATAACCTCTGAGTCATGCCCTCATTTTAGCTATTTTCTTTCAGAGTTTAGTGCCAGGGAAAACCTTTGTCTCCCTTGAGGAATTAGTATGCATTCTCCTGTCTTTTAGTAAGTGTGCTTATTATATCCTACTTTGTTCCAGAAAGAACTAGAGACAGCTTAATGAAATAAAGAAAACTTTGCAAAATTAAAGACGGATAAAAAAAGCTGAGGCAGAATGCGAACTCGAGTAGCTTCATTCGTGGGCTTCAGCATCAAGGCTTATTCAAGGATTGGTAGCATGAAGTCCTCTATCCTTTCTTACTAGGGCCCAAATTCAGCTCTGAGCTTCAAATCAGCTGATTCTAAGGAGAAAATAAAATCAGCCCTACCAGTCTGGGTCCGAAATATGAAAGCATGCCAGTTCCTCAGAAGAATACTTATTCCTGGTTGAGGCACATATTTCTCTCAAGGCTTCTCTGGCAGAGCTCTGTCTCAGTGCAAGAAGAAGCAGCAGTGCATTCAAAAGGGTTGGGTGTTTTTGACCACCTCCCACCACAGGGCAATGGCAGCAGACTAGGAGGCAACTCAGTAAAGGTATTTAAGCGATTCAAAGAAGGCCCTGGAAGGGTGTTTGGCAGAAATCCTTTGTCTACCATCATGGGGGTCATTCACTTCCTAGCTGACTTGACCTAATCCCATGGTAGATATTGTGTATCTGGAAGAAGGTAGACAAGAAATCTTTTGAGTGATTTTCTCCCAATAAATATTGCTTCCCTCAGTAAACTTGATAGATAGAAGGTGGTAAAAGCTGGTGGTCATACTCCTCAGCAAATGTGAAGCCCATTAAGTATAGTGCCATTTGTTAATAGCCAACTGAAAAGGAGGCTGAGTTGATACCCTTTAAAGAGAATTCAGAGAGGACTAAGGATCTCGGACAGAAGAGTGTTCCCTTCTTTGGTTGGGCCAGGATTCAACAAAGAAAATAATTTTGAATCTGTTCTCTCTGATGCCCACATGAATGGCTTCTCAGAGCTGCTGAGTCCTAGTCCATGCAGCATGATCATAACGGCTATAGCCTGGACTATTTTAAGGCAGGTATAAACAATTACCCGAAGTGGCCATTTAAGATTATATTCCTCTTTGATCCTAGTATAACAGTTATATAACATGCTGTGTTTCCCCTCTTGTCCTAGCTGGCAGGAATCTCAGACAGTCTTTTTTTTTTTTTTTTTTTTTTTGGTCTCAGAGACAATTTTTAAAGCTTAATTTTTAGCTTTAATTGCAAAGCTTAATTTTTAACACGTAAGCCCAGCAGCTTTGCTTATCTTTACATTTAAAATATGTACTGCTGCTTTTTCCCTCGACTCGCCTTTCCTCTTCTCTGTTCCTATTTTTTATCCTTACTGTAGATAAAACTTATTTTGAAAAAGGTCTCAAAGCCTTTCAGGGAAAAGACACGGTCTAAACAAATTTCAAGAGAACAAAGTATAAAGGGTGAGGAAAGTGATCAAGAATTGGCAAATGTCTAATGCTTGTCTCCAGTTCTTCTGCCCTGGGAATAAAGACCTGTCTGTACAAAGGCTTCTTGACAGCAGAAGGAACAAAATGCTCTCTGGAAAGAAAAGAGCCAGAGTCACTCCATCTTCCCTCCACCCCTGCTTTAAAACGAAACAATGCCTCCCAAAGGAGCTGGCAGCTGGCCCTTGGCAGGTGGTAGAAACAGCACTGCAGCTTGCACAAAAGGAGAAAACCCAAACTTTCAGCTTTGGGGAGCAATGTGATTATTCTGCCCACTACCTTCCCAAGGAGAAGGAACCGCCGCATCCACCAACCAGGCTGAGCTTCTGAAAACCATGGGCTGCTTCTCCTCCCCTCAGTGGCTTCCATTTTTGCTCCTATCACCTCAGAGTTGACGGAGACAAAGCTTCTGACCTAATGCCCTAGTATCTTGTTCATTCTAAGTGTGCTTCCTCACCTTTTCTTGATGTGCCTGCTGTGCCTGCCAGCCTGCCGGGAGGGCACGGACAGAAGGTCTAGGAAGGGGAGGAAAGTGGAAGGTCAAGGTCTGCAAAAAGAAGGGCAGGTGATGTGCTTCTTCCACATTGAGGACCCGGAGAGGAAGTAAAGACTTGGATTGATGATGGGGTTTCTGGGTTTTGATGCTTAGAGTCTAGTAGGAGGTGAATAAATAGAACAATGTTGGCAGGACAAGAACATCTTTCACCCCTTTCTCTTTGTCTCTCATCCACCTCACCCAAACAAAGGTGGTGGAGTCAGTGAGGACATGAGGGTCACAGTTACGTCACCAAAAGGTGTATTTATTAACCGCCTACTTCCTGGTCATTACTATGCGGTACTTACTGCTTACCTACTATATGGTCATTGCTGTGGTGTATTTGTTGATTGCTTACTATATCATCATTACTCTCATGCATTGATTACTATATGGCAAAGTGAAACAGGTATCATCCTTGCAGCAAGACAGATTTGAATGCGCTGTTTACTAACTCGGAACTTTGGGCAATTTAGTTGACCTCCCTGAGCCTCAGTGAAAATGTGAAAAATGAAGACGCTAGTGCATACCTCATAGGGTTTCTTGCATAACTACAAGAAGCTAACTCATGCAGGTTACCTGGTAGAGCACATAGTGGTCACTTAGTACATGAATGCTCTTATCATCAGAATAATGGTCATGAGAGATGCTTTCATTTCAAGAAGAATTGCATTTGTTACTGGGAAGCTTGTGAGCCAATGATACTCAATATAAGAAAATACTTTTCAGTTTTCAAAATGTCTTATTGCCTTTCCTGGAACCATTATGGTGATCAGAGTCACTGAAGAAGGGACTGAATCATTGAATTAAAAAGTACAAGAGAGCAAGAGGCAGTTCACCCTTCTTAGTTACAGGGGCAGATCAGCCCCAGGAATCCATTGATTGCATGGCCTAGGATGGTGCTAGAGTGGGAAAAAAAGGAAGTGGGGCTAGAAAATTCCAGTCCTCGCACTTTGTTGAGTTCTGTGACTTTGAGCAAATCACAGAAAACCATAAAAACAGTTACCACTAGCTTACCTACTCAGTGCCACACACATAAGTGCTTGACATATGCGATCTCATCTAATCTTATGGTGAAGAATTTCTGCTCCTCATAGAACTCCTCTAAGGGTCAAATGAGATGGCAGATGCATTGCCCTTAGTATTAGTATTGCTACCACTTACTTTGGATGGTCACTGGTCACTGGTCACTGGAATGTGGCTTGCACTTTCCCTTTATAGAACTTGTCCCTTATTGCTTAAATAACTTGCACTCTGTCCTACACAACTGCCAATGGATCTTGAACCCAGTCCAATTCTGTAACAATTTAATACCAAATATGAAATAGTATTGTAGCCTTTGTCTGCCTCCTTGTGGGATTTATCTTCTTGTGGGGGCTACTACAAAAGCTAATACAGAATATTGAATATGATTATGTGACAAGAGAAATACAGGCAGTTCTAGTGGGTTTTGAAGAAAAGGATAATTTTCTGTGGTCTGGAGGTGTGGGGTAATCTGGAGAGGCATCAGGCATCAGAAAAGTCCTCCTAAGGAGGTAATATTTGGGAATAGACCTGGAAAAGTAATGTTTTAAATTATTGTTTGTATCCAATTATTAAATCGATACATGCACATTATTAAAAATACATAAAGGCAAAAGTGTGAAGAAAATTTACCATATGGCAACCAATCAAATACATTGTTATATTTTGAGATGTTGTTATATTTTGAGATGTTTTCTTACAGTAGTTTTTTATGTACTCAAATATATAGCTATATTACTTAAAAGGATGTATCTACACATGCATATATATGTATATATATTATATGTATATATATATATACATACACACAGAGATACATAATTTTATGTCCTGCTTTTATTACTTGAAATTTTAAGTGTTTTCTGTTTGTAAAGACTTTTAATAACTATGATTTTAGTAACTACATAATAATGTCCTAAAGAACAAATATGCCAAAAATATACATAGCATTTGCCATGTTTTAAAATACTCTGATTTACTATTTTTTAGCTATTGTAACTGACCCAGTGATGTGTTTAGCAGAAACAATAAAGCTAAATGCCAATTATCTGGCCTGGGACTTTGACAAAGAACTTTTAGGTATCAAAAGTTGTAACAAATGTTTTCCCCACTCTGATCATTTCTGCCTACTAAGCTTCATAAATCATTTCACTCTTATTTTCAGAATCTTCCAGTAAATTTTAGTTGATCGTAGTGTAAAATCCTAACTTCATTTCCTGGCATCCCAGCCTGTCCAAACCAGATCCAGTCTGTATCTGTTTTATTTCCTGCTGTTACCTCCCCTCAAAGATGTTTCCTGTCCTTTCACTGTCTTGTTCCCTGTTTGGATCCCTTCAACCTTTAAGGTAAGACCCTTCATCCTTCCCTTTTCTCTGAATCTGTCCATCCCCCCTTGGCCTCACATCCTTTCCTCTTTCATTTAGATCTCATCCGAACCAATTTCATGTGATGCTGAAACTGAAACGTCAGGGCTCCTCACTTTCATAGGCCCTTTTGAAGGTGCTGTACCTGATTTTGCATTTGCAATTTTGTGTTCCTTTTCTTTAAGAAGGCCCTCGGATTGTATTAGCTACAGATGCCACAAAACCTGGATCTGCTCCTGACCCCTCTAGTGGGCACCTTGTCACCCAAGAATCTCCCATTCTCATGAAAGGGCCTTTTCTTTTCTTTGCTCCAGTGCTTTTCACGTTCTCTGCTCTAGAGTTTAACATGTGAAGTTATAGTTGTTTGGGTGGTCCTAAGTTCCACAAGGGTAGCAACTGTGTCTTACTTATATTTTTGTCCATAATAAGTACATCTTTGCTGAATGCCTTGCTAATTCTTGGTATCTTGCATCAAACTTCCCCTTTCCAATACTGCTGTTACTACTGCTAATGACTGCAAACATTTTGGAAAGTATATTAGGTGTGGCACACTGTAGTTCCCTTAAATAGCTATAATAGTATTTCTGGTGTCACATGTTCTTTTATATCTTGCCACTCCCCATCTAGAGATGATGTCAGTTTCCCCTTCCTGTGAACCTGCGTGGGCTCCAACCACTACAGTCTGGGGGAAGTGATGCTATGTCACTTCTGACACTGGGTCAGAGGAAAGGGTACAGTTTTTCACTCTTTGTACATTTACCTTTGGAACACAGGTACCAGCTGTACAGAACCAAGAACCACATGGGGGAGCAATATGTTGGTGCTCTAGCCAGTAGCTTTAGCTAAGATCTCAGCAGTATCCACTACCTTCAGATGATTCCAAGCCCTAGGCTTTGAGGTGCCAGTGGACCATAGACGGCTGTCCCCAGCAAGCACTGCCTACATTGCAGCTACTGAGGAAAATAAATGTTGTATTAAAGCCGCCATGTTCCAGGTTCATTTGTTTCTCAGAAATAGAAACAGCATGCTGAAGCATTTAAGTGCATCACCTTGCTGAAAACAACTGAGACCCAGAAAAGGAAATGACTTGCCCCAAATCAACTTTTCTCCAGTCTATGCCAGGTTACAAGTCATATCTCCTCTACTGGGTCTTTTGGCTTGCATAGATGCACACAGATCTTCCCTTCTTTAAACTCTCACTAGCCAGGTGTGTTCTTGACACCTGTTCCCCCACAGTAGCCTCATGATGTAGATATATCACCCTCCTTGTTTTACAGTTGAGGAAACAGATACATGAAGAGGTTGGAAATTATCTTAAGGAAACGAGTAGTGACAGAGGTATGTCTACTCCAAATCTCATTCTTTAGCTCTTCCTTAATTGTCTTTCTAAGACTTTTATTTCATCTTTATAGATGGTCTTTTATTGGGATCACATATTTGACTTTTATTGCAATATTATCTTGTTTTGTCTCATAATCATCTTTTTCTATTCCCATTACCACATAAGACTATGCAGCCCTAGACCATAGAGGCTGTGTCCTATATTTCTCTGGGACACTTCCTAGCAGTCTGCACAATGCTGGGCACAGAAGGGCGCTCACTGATTGAGTCCATGTAAAAAGCCATATTCAGCATCCACAGAAGATATTTTTAGAACTACATTAAGAAAAAAAAATCCATAGAAACACAGCAGGTAAATCTTGCAACTAAATCAGTAAGGGCTTTGGGCAAGTCTTAGTGATTTCCTTTCTTTTTTCTGTCTAAAAATACCTCTTCTCGTCTGTTTAAAAATGTTCAAAACTATCATAAGTATAAGTACTTGGTTATATCTTTTTAAATAGCTTATTTTTTTTAAAAAAAAATCTGACTTTCTTATCAACCTCGTATTTTGTACAGTGCTAGAATCTTTTCTGTTTTATTTTTTTAGCAGATGAGATACTTGAATGAAGGCCTCCTATTGATCTCACTTATTGCTGCAGGCTCCAGCTTCAAATTGAAATGTGATCAATATGGATTTGAGTCTGTCTGGAACATTAAATAAGACCTTGTTAGACCGATATTTTTTCCTTGGTGCTATTTAATTTGGAGGGGCAGGGAACAAGCAGGATGGGTACACACTTGAGCTAACTGCTGGGAGTCAGTGTCTTGATACTCTTTCCAGGGTTTCCTCTGTGTAGCAGTCAGAGTCAGAATACACCACTGTGACCAGTCCATGTACTCACACTTCCCCCATTCAAATGGAGGTTGTGCATTTTGTTTTTGTTTTGTTTTTATTTTGTTTTTGAAGATTTTATTTATGTATTTGACAAAGATCACAAGCAGGCAGAGAGGCAGGGGGAGAGAGGGAGGTGGGAAGCAGGCTCCCTGCTGAGCAGAGAGCCCGATGCGGGGCTCTATCCCATGGACCCTGAGGTCATGACCTGAGCCGAAGGTAGAGACTTAACCCACTGAACCACCCAGGCAGGCGCCCCTGGAGGTTGTGTTTTTAAAAGACTCTCTCCAGCTACTAAGAATTTTAGAGGGAAAGATTGGCACTTTGAGGGCCCCATCCAGGAACAAAAACATGGGGCCTTCCCTTAATTCACTTTCAACTCCCATTTACTAAACACCTACTGTGAGCCAGGCTCAGGGTTAGCAAAATGGAAAACACAGTGTGGCTAATCTCAAAGAGCTTTTAGCTTTGCCTACCATTTCAAGGCAATATTCTCTCTGAAAGATACGGGGCTAGAAAAAAACTGTCCAAATGTAATCCTGTCTGACAGGACTGTTCTCATAGCAACACTACCTTATAGTTTTGCTGAATATAGGTCTTATAGCATTTCAGATTAATAACTAGTTTCTCAATATAAACTGCCTGAGGTGGGAGATCCTTAATGACTGCACGTCCTGTAAGCTTGACATTAATTTTGAGGCCTAATTTAGGCAACTGGCATTTAAAAAAATGGAGGCGGGGAGGATAAAACAGGGCAACATAGAGGTGGGAGAGATGAGACCTCTCCTATTAGAGATCAGGAAATGGAAATACATGGGAATGAATCACTGAACTTCACAGGATCCGTGCATCATGTGAACACAGTCCCTTAGCCAACAGATATTTTTAAATGAGGGTGATGTCCTTGGCAGACACAGTGGCCCTGGGAATACACAATAAATAAGAGACAGCAGCTGCCTTCAAGGAGCTCAAGTTTAGATATTACAGCAGTGTAGAAAGAAGAAATAATAGTAGCTCATTATTCTACGGTCTTCTGAGTTCAAGCTATTTTAACTTTCTTAACTATAGAATAAATCTTTTGGGTTCTAAGGCTTGAAGCATTAACTTCACCTTTATCTGAACAATAATATCCCTGCTCCTTTGTCCTTTTGGTTTGCTTTGCCAGGTAAATTTTGTATGGCCTTTAAGTCCTGTTTTCCCCCTCACTAGTTGAATTTGTGGATTTTGACCCTCATAGGCAGTTCTTTGTATCCTAATGGGGAAGTTTATTCCATTCATATTCATTTTCACTAGTTACATTTGGTTCTCTGTCACCCTGCTTTAACTTTCTGTTTTTAGTAATTTGTATCACTTGACAAATAGACATTTTTTTAAAATTCTTTTTCTATCTTAAGTGATTTAGAGGATATAAAGTTTGTTTTCTTTCTATTAATGGTTACCTTTACACTGTTCCAGAATGTACTTAAACCACCTTTATTTTTTATCTCTAATTAACAATGTCAAGAACAAGTTGTATAGATATAAGATCATATTTAATACACACTTGGGATGGTGAAAACGAATCTCTAATTTTTTCTGAAAGAATACTGAACTTTAATTTTTACTGGTTGTTTTCACTCAAGGGTGATTTGCACACTCTGCCCCCTGGGGGATATCAGGCAATGTCTGGAGATGCTTCTGGTTCTGAGGGGAGGGTTGCATACCTGGCATCTAGTAAGCAGAGAGCACAGATGCTGCTAAACAGCCCACAGTGCACAGGACAGCCCCCACAATGAAGAATTATCTGACTCCAAACCATCAGTAGTGCTGAGGTTGGGAAATTCTAGCTTATGCTTTCACTTGCTTACACTGGCTAAGTAAATTTTACCACCACAAATACTTTTTTTCCCCCTCCAATTTCAAGATTGAAAACAAAAAGAAAAAGAACTGCACATATTCTATGCTCTTTTAAAAATTTCTCTTTTATAATTTGTTCTGTTGAAAACTCAACACTCCCCCTTTGAGGAAACATCCTTGTTATTTATTTACTTTGTCCCCACCCTTCTCGAGCGTGCTGCTTGGGAGTTTAGGCATTATCTGAGGGTGGCCTCTGTAAGGGATACGACTCCCTTCACAGATGCAGACTGACTCATATGAAAATACAGGTGGTGTCAGGAGATTCCTAGCCTCCTGAACTCCAGCCTTCCCTGCCTTCTGACTTTCTTATCCCCACTTGGACCTGAACCTCATGTTGGGGCAGGAGGCAGACATTCCCTAACATCAGAGGAATATGTGTATACACATAGGGTTGCTGCTCCTGGGCACTGACACTTCCCCTCAGGCAGAGCTGTTTAGACTGTAATAATATACTAACTTCATTGTTTTTCCCTCAAGGAAAGAGGAAATATAATATGGAAGTTTAGAGCCAGATTGTTATTAAATTATTTTCATTACACATCTTTCAATAATTGTTATTAGTGATAATTATTTAATTAACCATGTTTTAGTACAGTAATTCTGAACCATAGCTACACATTAGAATCACCTGGGGAACTACTTAAAAATACTTTTGGGGGGCCCATTCTAGACCAATTAAGCCCATATATCTGGGCATAGCAACAAGGCTGTGGTGCTCTTAGAGGCTCCCCAGCCAATTGCAATGTGCGGCCAGGTTTAAGAACTCACTGGTTTAGTGGTTGTTCCACTCAGCATCAATTTTTTTATACCAACACTCCCTCATTCTTGACTTCTCAATTTTACTCTTCACAATTCTCTTCTGATACTGTACACAAAGATAATATCACTGGTTGCCTTTACATATGAATGAGGATTTGGCAGGTTATTGTGTTTAGATTACGATTTTTATCTTCCTACCTATGGTTAGAACTGTGTGGACATTGGTCCTTTTTCTTTCTGAGTTGCATTTTAACATGAGTTTTTACCTGCCTTGTTTCTTCTGTGATATTTTCTGTGTCCCTGAAATTCAGTGACTTATGAAGCTATACCTGCGTTGGTTCCTTTGAACTTCTAGTAAGCACCAGTGGGCTCCTTTGATGATGAGACACAGATTTTAATTCATCTCAGGGGATGAATCTATTTTTTTGTGCCTCTCCTGTGTACTTGGTCATATTCTTCTGGAATATCTATCCCACATATATTGTAATGGTTCCTAAACTTGTTTACATATTAAGTTCCCCTGGGGAACTTTTGAAACTTCCCAAGTTCCAAGTCACACTCAGTCTAATTAAATCACATTCTCTGGGAGATGGAAAACAGACACTGGAAGCAGTCAGAGCTCCCAGGTCACTTCGATGTGCAGACAACTTTGGGAACCACAGATGTGTTGGGTTTCCTGGATTTGTTTTCCATGACTCTCTTTGTCCTTCATTGTTTTTAGGTGTGCTCCCCTGTGCACCCAATGTAAGTTTCAAAAATGCTCAAAGACCATGCCAGCCTGAATTCCTCTCCATTTGCTCTCCAGATCAGGTAATTTTATAGCTCTCTTTCTTTATTTTTTTGGTCACAGTTCAAATCCTAAATTACACTATTGCTTGGGTTTGTTTCTTATCTCTGTCAATATCTTCTTCAATGGCGTGCATTTTCATTTCTTATCTTGGTGCCATTACTTACATTCAGGATTCCCTTTTGCTTAGAAACAGTAATTGTCAAACTGGGTTTGGAGTCATATGAATCCATTCCCAGAGGTTTAAATTTAGTTATTCTGGGATTCAGAAGGCCTCAGAAATATTTAATACTCTCCAGGTCATGCTAATATGTAACCAAGATTGAGAAACTCTGTCCTCAGGCCTCCTCAGGTTTCTTACTAGCCTATTTTTTGTGTGTGTGCTGATAGTAGTTCTCAAATTGTGATTTGTATCAGAATCAGAGGGCTTCTTAAAACAAAATTTGAGTCTGTCTCTTCAGACAAAAGTTCAGACAGTCTCTTCAATCTGTTTCTAACCTAGTGGATCTGAGGTAAGAACCAAGAATTTGCATTTCTAACGAGTTTCCAGGTAATGCAGATGCTCTCTGGAGACCCTACTTTAAGAACCATTCAATCAGGATACAGTCAGGCCAGAATGATTGGGCTCCTTCCCTTCCCTCTCATGATCTATTGGATTTATCTAATGTGTGTATTTTGTATGCATGCATGTTAATTGGAGATTTTGATAGTAGGACATTATTGTCATCCAGGTCTATCTGAGTCTTTTGGCGTGTTATTTGGTGAGTACTTTGTATGGCAAGTTGTAAGAAAAAGGTGAAAAGAGTCAAATGGAATATACTTAACCAATTAGACACCCTCCCATCCCAACTTTACTTTGTAATGTTTTCAGTTGCTATGATTGTGGAAAAAGAATGGAGCTAAAAAGGCTGGAAATTGGGAAGGTTATTACTCTATGGGTAAAAGCATAAACTGTACGTCTATTTGTGCAAATTTACTCCTTAGGGTTGACCCTGTAGAAATGTGCTTTCTGTTCCCATGATGCCTCTGTGTATCTCCTGGTTGCCAACATCTTAAACCTTTTACAAACTAAAGGATCTTTGTCTTTTGGGAGGCCAGGGTTGCTTTGGCATGATCATGCTTTGGCATGATCACACCAATTACTGACTTGATTGTACTTTTAAATTTAGCAATGGCATTTTTTGCTTCAATGAAGTATTATCTTCCCTCTTCGTGACTACCTGTTCTAGTTTTGTAAACACATTAGCCTCTTGGAATATGCTGAGAAAGTAGCTAAAAAGTTTAAAAACTGTTTAATTTTATAGTAATTTTCTTAGGAAGACATTAGCTCTTATTTCTCAGTCTGGGTCCTCTTTTGTGAGCTATAGAAAGTTTGTCTTTTTTTAAGTAAATTTTCTCCCTCTGCTTATACTTTTCAAAAGAGTTTTATGCTTTTCTAAAGCTAGGGTCTGACATGGGTCTTGTCAGATTCTGTGTGTACTCAGTTTCAAATCTCCTAGCCAAAGGGGAAAGTTTATTTTTCCTTTGCCAGTGTGTACTTGAAGCAGCCTGGGGGTATAGGGTAGATGCCAAATTCAGAGGCTGTGTATCAGGAGGCTATACCTCTCAGCTGAAAAATTAATGATTACTGATGACAGACAGGAATTGCCTGGGTACTGCTCCATGTATTTGCCTAGTGGAGGCCCACTGTACCAAAGGTGGGTCAGAAATCACACAGCTGTGGGTTATCTGATTAGGATGGCCACTGTGTTTCTGTGGTTGCAGGGGCAATTGTGGGAGTCCTAGGTTGCTGACTGTCTATCTGCCTGTCTTAATTTCTAGCCATCATTCCTCCCAGTCAGTGCGTATCTTCATTTTAGGTGAGCTGTTCCTTTATGGGTGGAGAAGAATAGGAATAGTATGAAGATCGCCAACCTTTTTTTTTTTTTTTAAAGATTTTATTTATTTGTCAGAGAGAGAGAGGGAGAGAGAGCAAGCGCAGGCAGACAGAATGGCAGGCAGAGGCAGAGGGAGAAGCAGGCTCCCTGCTGAGCAGGGAGCCCGATGCGAGACTCGATCCCAGGACGCTGGGATCATGACCTGAGCCGAAGGCAGTCGCTTAACCAACTGAGCCACCCAGGCGCCAACCTTTTTAGGTAAAGGGCCAGACAGTAAATATTTTAGGCTTTCAGGAGATACTGTCTTTGTCAAGGCTACTCCTATCTGCTGTTTTATTGGAAGGCAGCCTTAAACAATACATAAATAAATAGGCATAGTTGTATTCCAGTGAAATTTTAATTAGAAAAACAGCCCATAGTTTGCCGAACCTTGAAATAAACTGGTTTGCTTTCCATGAAGCCCACCTAAACTTTATCAATCAAAAAGTCTTCAAAGTTTCTTATGTCCTTTCTTTTCCCAATTTATAATTTGATACAGGATTTTCTTTTATTTTTATGTTCTATTTATCATTTCAAAGATGATAATGGAAATGAGTCAGACACTTGTCCTCAAATTGCCATCTTTCCAGGAATCCCCAATGCCTATTTTTTTTTTAATGTTCAATATCACATTCCATGATAAAGACCTTTAATGTTCTTTAGCTCCACATTGATATTTCGTCTCAAAAAAATGAACACCACTATCTGAAGCCTAGTTTTTAATTTTCTTTTAAAGAATTCTCTTCTATACTTACTTAAGAGCAAAAAAACCCCACTGTTCTCTAGAGGCAGCAAGGTTTGTGTGAAGCCTGAATTTCTTGGCTTGACTCCATTTTTTGCTGTTGGAGAAAGATCTTCATAGCTAGAGAAAAGTAAGTTTCTTTCCAGATTCTCCAACTTAGAAAATACCAGCACTTGAGCCTCATTCGGGGAACAGTGAATACTCAAAAATCTCCTCCTCAAGGTCCTATCTTCAATAAATTTTAAACAGATGCAGTTTTGGGATCTCCCTGGGTGGAAATTCAAGCAGTAAATATAAAATAGTTGCTCTGTTCTAGACACTGGGGTTATCTCAGAGGTATGGGTTGTAGTTGCTAGCTTCTAGGAATCAATTGTGAAATTAAAGGCTGAGATATTTGGCAGTTATATCTGATTGATTGGTTCATTCTTTTTCTCAGTATACATTTATTGAGTGCTTATTATATGTCTGGTCCTATTCTAGGCTCCACAAACACAAAAATTAAGACGTGGTCCTTGTATAGATAATTGTAGTCAATTGGAGAGGAGAAATAGGCAAACCACTAATTAACGTGGAGAGTGTGAGGAGTGCTATAATGGAGCAAGTCACAAAGTATGATGAGGGGACTCAGCCTTTCTGGGGGCAGGTAAAATTCAGGGCAGACTTTCAAGGAATAGATGAAGTTGAGTTTATTTGGTTAAAGGATCAAGATTGTCCAGCCAGACAGAGAAGAGTTGGCAGAATATGCAAGTCATGGAGCAGTGAAATCACACAGGGGAGCTCAGAAAATGGCATGTAGGTGGATCTTCAAAATGTCCACACTTAATGTTTGCATTCTTAAATACTCTCTGCCAACTCTAAGTGCTATAGTATGGAGTAATTGGAAACCACTGAGATTTCACTTTTGAATTACCTGTGCAGAGAGAGGGTCTTAATTACTATGTCTTCAGCACCCAGGACAGTGCCTGGCACATAGTGGATCAGAATGTTTGTTGTTGAATCACTGATCCTTAAATAAATGTGAAAAAATGAAAAAATAAAACCAAGTTCTCAGGTCTCAGGTGATGACGTGGTTTTGACATTCTGTACTCAGCCTTGGTGATGCAAGTAAAGATGGTTAAGGGACACATGTAGTCAACTCTGTCTCATTAAATGTTATGAAAATTTTGGGTGTAACACTGTGTCCTCTGTTTCTCTCACAGCCCCTTTATACACACACACACACATACACACACAGCCTGTCACCAAATCTATTGCACCTATCTTTGAAATAGAAGCTGAATCTAGCACTTTTCTCCTTCTCCATCACAGCCAAAGTCACTATCATCATAGATAACTATTACTCATTGTAGTCACTAGTCCCTGGTCTCTCTGCTTCTATTTGCCAGTGAGCCTTAATGATACCTTCACTACCAGCAGCCAGAATAGCCTTCTAAAACATACATCAGTTCAGTTAGCCCTCTGTCCAGTACCCTCCAGTGAATCCCCATTGAAATATGAAAACCATTGACCATGGCCTACAAGCCCTATTATAGCCATGCCCCATCTCTCTGACCTCCTCTCCTACCGCTCTCCCACCTTTCGCATAGGACCCCCAGCCATTCTAGGCTTCTTGCCATTTCTTGAACACATTAGGTATATCCCCTCTTCAGGGCCTTTGAACTTGTTTATGCTTCTGCCTGGATTGTTCGCTCACATCCGTCAGTTCTCTGTATCAGTGCCAACTTGTCAGGCCATCCCTGATCTCCACATAAAATAATATAAAATAACATGTCTGGAGGTGACAAGAGTTCTAAGTGTTCATCTGTTTTACTTTTTAGTGAACTTTTCCTCACTGTTACATAAGTTTTATGGGATCATCATTTGTTTCCCAATAATAACTATTGACCCGAAAACCAGAAAATTTTATTACAGAGTGTACTTTTAAACTTGATGGTGGCTGGGATCTACTATGGGAATTACTCGCTACTCTGCATGGAAAGGAAGCAGAACACAGAGTTGTGTCATAGGGTAGCTCTATTTTTAACATCTTAGGGGGAAGGAGTAACTGCGTGATGGGTATTAAGGAGGGCACATGTTGTGATGAGAACTGGATGTTATAGGCAGTCGTTGAACACTTCAAAAACTAATGATATACTATATGTCGGCTAATTGAAAATTTTAAAAAAGGAAAAAAAGGAACACAGAGCTGTTTCAGGAGGGGCCATACGGTTCTCCCTCAGAAACTTAGGCAGGGGTTAGCTGGGACAAGGTTGAGCCTCAAAAACTGTATTTTTAAGGAATGCAGGTGATATAAAATATTCTTTCTGTAAGCCTATAATAAATAATAATGGGCTAACATTTGTATGTCAACTGTGTTACCTAGGAAGTAAGTGTTCTATGCTTTCCATTTTGTAGATAAGGATAAGGTACAGAGAGGTAAAACAACTTGCTTAAAGTCTTCCTCTGAGCAATTAGCAGAACTGGGATTTAAACTGAGTTGGTCCAGCTCGCTACAAAGTCTGCCCAATCCCCTCACTGCTTTTCCTATGAGGGACAAGGAACAAAGAACGTCTCCCTGGCTCCTGCCTCATCACATGGCCAAACCAAATTCAGTCTCTTAGTTGGTAAGTACTGCTTGTGGCACCATATTACAAGCTCTGTCTTAGCTTCTTCACTGAAAATAGACTCCCCACTCTTTCAGGAGTGCTGGGAGTGAACTGTGTGAAATATAATAAAATGCATTCATTCACCATACAAATCAGCCTTAAATGGGGCAGAAGGATTGAAGACCTCTCCCCGAGTGAATGATTTTGTAGATTATTGATTTGGGCAGCAGTTTATTTAAACATTAAAACCTTGAATGAAGTAACTTAGCCTGAAGAAAAATGTGTCAAGTACAGTCCTTGTTATAGCTAGTTTCTCAGCCTCTGAGGACTTTGTAAACTGTCCAGATGTATTTATTTTCTAAAAAATATTTTCTCAAGGAAAAAAGGATGGATTTGGAAAGGGAGAGTGGGATTTGTCTCTAGAAATGATAATCTGTTTGAAAAGGAAACTTTTGAAAGGGCTTTTTTTTTTTCCTTTTTCCAGAAGCATTCTCTGCTTTTCGAGCCAGTCAAAAAACATTAGATGTTGTTATTCACATTCTGAAAAATGTAAAATGCTTCCCTCTCCCTTTCCTGTAGCCTGCATCCCCTTCATCTTTCTTTGTTACAATTGGTACATGGACTTGGTATTCTACCAAAGGAGCTGGAAGAGATGGAAGTACTAATTAATGGGAATAATTCTGTGCCAGTTTAAAACTTGGGGGGTAAGATGGGGGAGGAGCAAGGATAGTTCTAGTCTATGGGACCCCCAAATAACAGTAAACAAACATTAACGCTACATAGTTTTGTACAGTTTGAGTACCATTACACATATTTCTTTTTGATGACAGTGCCACTGACTGTCCCCCCAGTTGTCTCACACGTGTTAATCATGGCTTTCCAACTAGCATGCCACTTTCTCACAACAGGGCCTTGTAAAGTTGAGAAGTTGGGATCCCAGTTCCACCATTTGCCATGGCTGTGTGAATTGGGCAAGTGATATCCATAATTCTCAGTTTCCTCATCTACAAAATGGGGATAATAATTAAGGAATAAGAAGAATCAATATTTATAAATTTGCTAGTACAGTGCCTCACATTTTTTTACCTTCATGCTTATCTAAGGTCATCCTAAGCTTTCAGTGAATTATTGTACTAGTCTCTTTTAACTACTTTGCTGTAAAAATGGTGTCACTTGAAGAGAATCCCTTTCAGAATTATCAATGCTTAATTTCCAAGAGATGGAATGAATGAGAAAGTTAGAAAGGAGGAAAACACCAAATGGATTAAGAACATAATGTCGTTTATGTCATGGTGATTACTGTAGGGGTTCAGTGAACATCTTTATTTATTTTTTTCTTAAAGATTTTATTTATTTGACAGAGAGAGATCACAAGTAGACAGAGAGGCAGGCAGAGAGAGAGGAGGAAGCAGGTCCCCTGCCGAGCAGAGAGCCTGATGTGGGACTCGATCCCAGAACCCCAAGATCATGACCTGAGCCAAAGGCAGAGGCCCAACCCACTGAGCCACCCAGGCGCCCTCAGTGAACATATTTAAATTAGAGGCTCTTTATATGTATTTTACCATCTTAATCCAGACTAGATCCTTGTTAAGAATAAAAACACAAAGCAAAAACAACCCCAAGTTGGAAAGAATGAATTGCCAAGTATGTAGGTCATGAGTTCTGCTATGTCAGGAGCAAGGGTTCCCTGCTGTATTTTAAGACTTTGAGATTTCAGGGGTAGGGCTAAAAGATTGGAATCATCGAATAAAATGCAAAACCATTCCACATACTCATTTCTCACCCACAATAAGCTGGCCCTTATCCCTGCTAAGGGATTTGTCTTTTGTCCTGGATCCCCAACCTAGAAGCTCTGATTGGCATCTGTTTCCCATATCAGAACATTTTCCTGAGCATGTTCCCAAAGTATGAATACATCACCACTAGACCTCCTCCACCCCAAAATAGGCCCTTAAAAATTATACCGAAAAATAAACAACAAATGAAACAGATGCCTTCATTTTTTTTTTAAAGCAATGTGGTGAAATATGAATAAAGTCTGTGATTTAGTTAATATTGGTGTCCTGATGTTAATTTCTTAGTTTTGACAAATATATCATCGTTATATAATATGTTGACATCAGGGGAAACTGGTGAGAGAGGAACTCTTTGTACTATCTTTGCAATGTTTTGATATCTAAAATTATTTCAAATAAAATGCATATTTTAAAAATGAAATTTGAGATAATGTAATCTGTTTCTCCTACTTTAGATAGAAAGAAACTGAGTTCCAGAACTCAGAAACTGTAGTGACCAAAATCCCGATTTTATGACTCCTCAGTTCTTGTTGGATTTGAAAATGTACTTAGAAACTTCCAAATGGTTAGTTTAACCAATGAGCCCCTTTATAAAAGAAGTTTTTCATTTTTGCCATTCTGTGTCTATGTTCATAGACATTGTTAAAGTCCACCGCATGGGGTCTAAAGGAGTGGCTACACTAAAGAGTCTGAGGATGAGGATAAGAAGTAGAGTCTCGAACACAATATCATCTGGCCTAAATTCAGCCCTGTTCTGTAGTGTCATCTTATTATGATATGGGTCCTAGAATTGGGGGTCATGTGGAGTTAGAGGTCAGACCCTGAAGATAAGTGCAGGTATGGGGGGGGTGACTCTCAGGAGCACAGACTTTTCAAAAGGAATACCAGCATTTTGATCCAAAGCAATGTTTCAGCCCTAGTGAGTACACCTGGGCTGCTTGAACCCGGATTGGCAAAGAAGCCCATCTCTTGGATTTGTTGAGTTGGGACTTTGATGTCTTCTATTGGCTATTCTGATTTCTTACACCTGGTCATGCCCCTGCCTTAAACTCCGGCTATGCTCCCGGGCTTTAGCATCCCACCTGCTGTCTCCTGGCTTTCAAACCCCCTGACTTTCCCACTAGTCATTGGCTTTACCTTTTCCACCTGGCCTTGACAGCTTGCACCAGCCCTGTCCTGCAATGCTTATTGGCTCTTCCCTAGTAAATAACCATGGACAGTATGTGATCTTGTTTTGAGACCAGCCTGCATTCTCAATCAGAATCTGAGCTTCTTTAAAAGGATCATACCTCACTTATTTTCTTGAACCACATCATCCTACTGCTGGAAAACTTTACCACAGATGGCTTGGAAGTTGATTTAGCATTGATGATCCCCTTTATCTTTTTCCATGACCAGTAGCTAGACATGAGCTCATCTTCGTTCTGGTTCTAAATGAGAAGAATCCCTGTGCCAAGAAAAATGGGAAGATTAGATTTAGATGATAGTGGCTTGAAATTGAACTCTGCCAGGGACCTGGCCTCTTGGAGCTTCAGTTTCTTCATCTACGAGAGGATGTTATTTATTAGTAGCTCAAGATTTCAGAAGAACTATACCGAATGATAGTCCTAGCCATTTCCTCACAGAAAGTGCAATTAAATTTTCAAATAACACCATCAGAAGTGAATGGACCTAGGAGTCTTACTGGTGCCCCTTTCTCAGTTTAAGAAAAGAACAGTTACTGAGTTCCCAGGAAATACCATATTGCTTGAGGAGATTGTGGAATTAATGAATAGAAGCACATTCTTCAATTTGATCCAAGGATCTTCTAGGACAGCCTCCTCTTCCAACTTGTGTTAATTCAGCCTGAAATGTCTGGGCATTGACATTCTTGCTGTGACATATCTCTGAGCTAGAATACAAACTTTATAAAGAGCATGATGGCAATTTTGTTTGAAACTTGCATATGCATAGACTAAAAGGAAATATGCTAGGATGTTAAACAGTGGCTATATTCTGGGATTATGGGTATTTTTATTCTTTTACATTTTCCTTTTTCTCCAATGCATATATCGCTTCTATAGTGAGAAAAAAACAAATAAGTAGTATACAAGAATATTTTTGAAAATCTCAGCACTTAGTGCTGAGGAAGAAAGGAGAGTGGTAAGAAAGGAAGCAGAAGGCCTTCTGTAAGTTACGTTTTTGTTCATTCATTCTTTCAACAAATGTTCATTGACCACCTAATATCAGTCTTTGAATTCTGTCGTTGTCAGATGTAAAAGTAAGTCAGAAACGGAAAATAAAGTCAGGAAGTTGACCTCTAGTAACTCGCACTTCAGCAGAGGATGTATACAAAGTATGTAGTTTCAGATTCTGTGCATTCAAGGTCTATGAAATCCCCACACAAGAAGCCTTGGCTTAAATAAGATAAAGGTCACCTTGGGCTTGTCAGAAAAAAACTTCATTAAAGAGGTGACATTTGATTTGGGCCATGGAGGAGTAAGTAAGATTTTGATAAGCAAAGACAAGAGGCAATCATTGGTCTTTGTACTGGTTTCCTTTTCCCTGCCTGTAGAAAGAATGTAGAGATGGAAACTCTAAACTTCCAGTGGTGTGAAGATGGGCCTGTGGAGATAGGAATAGAAATGAGAAGCTTCTGGAGAGCAGGAATTGTACCCTCCTTGTCTTTGTATTCCCAGTGCACCAGACTGGCTATGTAGTGTCTCTGTGCACACTTAGTAAATGAACAAATAAATGACCAGTGAAGTCCTAAGCAAAGTGTTCAGTAGTAGTGCTGGAGGAGGTCATCAAGAAGACATGACAGCAGGTTGCCTCTGAGCTGGACCTGCGCAGAACCTCTTGTCCTCTCCCCTGTCCTTGGAATATATGTTCTGCCCACTGTTCCCACAGTGGGAGCTGTTGCACCACTGCCATTCTGGTGCAAGCAGCCTTCATCTCTCCCTGGAATCACTGCTGAGATCTCCTACCTGGTCTTTCTCCTTTTGTGTTTGCCGCCTACAGATTCTCCACAATATAGCACCTGGAGTGATCCTTTTTTAAAACATAAATCAGATCATGTCACTTCTTTGCTCAAAACCCTTCAGTGGATCTGTATCTCACTCAGAGTAAAAACTGAAGTCCTTACAATGGCCCATAAGGTGTTACATGATCCATACACTTCCCCCTACCTGATTCTTCATCTCCGACTACCCTCCCCAATTTTTGTTCTCCAGAAGCACTTGACATTTCTTGAGCATGACCGGTTCTCCCTGTGAAAGCCCTTTGCACTGCCTGTTTCTTCTGCTTGGAGATCTGCATGGCCATGCCCTTCGCCATCACATTTTTGATCAAATACCACCTTCTCTGTGAAATTTGCCCCATCCTACTCTTGGAACTCCCAACTCTTCTTATCCTGCCCAGCTGTAATCAAATTTCAGCATATTCTGTTGAATATTACGTCCGTTGTTTACTCTGTCCCTGTTCCAACATAGCTTCCATGATAACAGAGACCTTTGTGCTTTCTTCACAGATACACACCCAAACATCTAAAACAATGACTGGCACATGGAGGGCAACTCAATAAATACTCATTGAAGGAATCAGTGATGTCTTCCATACTCCTTCCTCTCCCCCTGCCCCACCCACCAGCCAGTCATTCATCAGATCCAGTTACTTACACCACCCCTTCTCTAGCGGGTTCACTCCACTCCAGCTACACCCATTGCTCAGGCCCGCATCATCTGTCACCTGAGCTCTGTTCCTTTACTGTCTTCAGGACCAAATCTCTCCTGAACACTTCCAGTACTTCCCCTGAATTCATTAGCACAGTTACCTCTTACCATGCTGAGTTCCCAGACTTCAGTCAGACCTTCTTGCCCATATGATAACTCCTTAGCTTGACTCCTGAGGTCTTCTCAATTACCCTTCCAGTCTTACATTCCAGCATCTCTCCTCCCCTCCCAGGAACCCTCTCTACAGTTCCTCTTACTGTCAGGTAAGCTTACTTTCAGTCATTCAATGGCACGTCACCCTTATCTTCTTCTGCTTTAGCACATGCTCTCCTGTCTGTTCCCCAGAGCCTACTTAATGCTTCGTGGTCTGGATCCATGGTCCTTATTACACACATTGGCCCTGCTGTGCTCAAATAGCTGCTTTCCACATTCAGCAGGGAACTCTGGCCAATGGTATATTGGTATATTTTAGAAGATATTGCAGGGAGCGGGGAATAAATGCTCTGCTTAAGGTGGGGGGAAATGAAAGTACCTAAAATGCTGTGAAGGATTAATTTGATCTCTTTCTTAAGGGATTTTTAACCCTCTTGGCCTAAAGATACCTCCCCATCTGACTTCCCATAATACTTTATTATCTGTACCACACAAACGACAGTTTTTATGTATTACCCTATGATGGCTTTTTTTTTTCCTGAAACCCCAAAGACATGCATGGTCCTATGATGGCTTCTTAAACTATTCTTGTAAACAATTTAATCACATATTGCCATTTTATTTCTCATGTTTAGTTTTGCTTTTTTGCCCTCTGTAAGGTCAGGAACCATGGCTTACACTTCTGACTTTCCCTTAGGATAACTATCAGAGCTCCTTATACAAAGCAAGTGCTTGTTAACGTTTGCAATGACAAGTAAAACTATCATTACCTCCTGGCCACCACATTGGATGCTAATGAGGGGGAAAACTGCCTGTGTTTTCAACTGTGCCATCTATACCTTTGGAAATCCCAAGTCTGAACCCTAATGGTCCCATTTTACAAATTTCCTTTGAATTAGGATTGTATAAGCAAGCCCAAATCCCACTTCAGGCTAATCTTCATGCTGGTGATTGACAATCCTCCAAGGGACTAATTTTTTCAGGAACACCGCATGCCTTGCTTGTGTCAAGCATTAGTCCCAGGCTCTTCTTCTCCCTGCCCTCTACCAAAGCCCAGTAGGGACTTTTGAGGAGTAAAAGTAGGAGAAGGGAGTGAGGAAGAGCAGAAAAGGGCAGTGGCAGGCATGAGTCTGCTGGATGCAGGTTCAAATCTCAGTTCTACCATTTCCTAGATGTTTGAGTCAGGGCAAAGTGTTTAAGCTTTTTGAGTCTTGATTTATCCTCAGCTTTTAAGTGATGAAGAATTTGTGTCCACACTCCATTTATGAGGATTAAATATAAAGCATCTAAAATTGTGCCTGACCCAGGGTAGACACCTAGTGAGTGAATGGCACCTGATACGTGCTGCTTTTTTGAGTTTCCAAAGTGTGACTACAGTCATGACAACATTTATTACTCATAATAACCCTGTGAACCAGGTAGGGTGCAATTACTGTGCCTCTTTTATAGATGAATAAAAGAAGGTCTGGAAAAGTTAACTGGCTTTCTTAGCATTACTCAGAAATGTCATGACTGAAGGTCGCAAATCCAAATCTTCTGTTTTCCAAACCTGAAACACTCTGATAGATTATGCTTGATATAAATAAAGCAATGTCTTTAAAGTACTTAGAGACTGAGTGGTAAAATATTTTTACATCAGTTGCAGGTACAGCATGGTGGTTTTGGGGGGGCTTTTTTCCCCCTGGAGGGAGAGAGAAAGTTGGGGGGTGCAGAGGGAGATGGAGAGAGAATCTTAAGCAGATTCCATATGCAGAGCCTGATGCAGGACTTGATCTCACCACCCTGAGATCATGACCTGAGCTGAAATCCAGACTCACAATGCTTAACCAACTAAGCCACCCAGGTGACCCCAGCATGGTGTGTTCTTTAATTAGATCTCTGTATTTAATCAGTTCATTTTATAGAAACTCATAAGTGGATATTATTTTTGAGACAGAAGGTTTATTTTTTCCTTTCAACACCTTATTCTGTAAGTTTTGTCACCAACTCAACATACAATAACCTAATGCATTTTTTATTTTCTTAACAAAAATGTAAGGAATTTCTTTATAAAAAGTAGCTGAAACTTTTTTTTTTCCTGAAGTGGGTCTCCAAGGAAGCAAAGAGTTGCCAGACAATTACTTTCTTCCCCCTCCATATAGGAGGCAAAATGTAGTCTTATTAAAATCCTGAGAATGAATTCACTTAAGCTCCCCACTGCAGGATGTTTTTCTGACAAGTTCTGTCTCGAAAAAGTATGTTGTACAACTAATTAAGAAATTATTTTGACAGGGTGAATGTTTTGAAGCTCTGTGTTGTACACAACCTAATATAATCTAATTTTCTCCCAGTGAAACAAAATATGTGGATTAAAAAAAAAAAAGCATGGTCAGATAATATCAGTAATAGGAGTGCCTCAATTTCAGCTGAGAATTCAAGAAGCAGCCAGCCAATTTGTCTAGGGAAATTTGCTCTTGGCTAAGATAGTATAAAAGGTCTTACCCCTGGGCAAACCATTTATTTTAAAAGTTTAGAAAAAAAACATTTCTTCATTGATTGTAAGATTTTTCAGAGTTACCATTTCTGTGTGAGAGGATGCAGGATGGGAGGTAAATGGCTTGCTATTTAGAGGAATAGCAAATTTGGAATGTTTTAGGGTATTTACAATTAATCTCCATTCTGGGTTTTAAGCATATTCTGGGCTTGATGCATATTCCAAGAAAGATGGTAGCTAAGTCAGGAAATCTATAAATCCCAAGCTGACAAACCATCCTAATTTTTTTGTGTGTGTGCATGAATATACGTATGTATGTGTATGTATATATGTAGTGTGTGTATATACCTGTATGTTTATGCAAATGACCCCAATAATCTAAAATCTTTATTTTTCCCTATTGCTTTTGTGACTGTTTCATGGTGCTTTTAGAGTGCAGGTGAGAAGACATGTGATAAGATGAATACTTTAACAAACAAGTGATACCAATAAAATGAATTTTTATATTAAAACTTTTATAATTTTCCTTATAAGAAATGTATTCTAGAAGTATGTATGTGTGTACATAGGGGACTTATCCTAAATTTTACCTAATAGTGCAAAGAACAATGAAAATCCTCATACACAAATGAAAATAACACTCCCTGTAAAAAGCTATTAGGCTCTCAAAATTATGAATACAAAATAGGTGAGGATAGGGGCGCCTGGGTTGCTCAGTGGGTTAAAGCCTCTGTCTTCAGCTCAGGTTGTGATTCCAGGGTCCTGGGATCAAGACCCGTATTGGGCTCTGTGCTCTGTAGGGAGCTTGCTTCCTCCTCTTTCTCTCTCTGCTTACTTGTGATCTCTGTCTGTCAAATAAATAAATAAAATCTAAAAAAAAAAATAGGTGAGGTTATTTCCATGTTTCAGAAGGAATGAGTAAACCTATTTAGAGAGGCTATTCTAGGTCTTCTTCTATGTTGTATAGGACCCTGATTCCTAAATACCACTAAATCAAATGGAATGTTTGTTTGTTTGTTTTTTCAAGATCTATTTCTTGGGGGCACCTAGATGGTTCAGTTGGTTAAGCATCTGCCTTTTGCTCAGATCGTCATCTCAGAGTCCTGGGATGGAGCCCCCATTTAGCTCCCTGCTCAGTGGGCAGTCTGCTTCTCCTTCTATCTCTGTACCTTACTCCTACTCATTCTCTCTCTCTTTCTCTGTCTCTCATATCTCTCAAATCTTTTTTTATTAGAATGAGAGAGAGAGAGAGAGAGTGACCTGCAGGGGATGGGGAAAGAGGGGCAGTGGGAGAGGGAGAGAATCTTAAGCAGACATTCCCCTGAGCACAGAGCCTGATGCGGGGCTTGATCCCACAACCCCAAGATTATGATCTGAGCTGAAACCAAGAGTCAGATGCTTAACTGACTGAGCTACCCAGGCACTTCTCAAATGGAATGCTTCTTGTTTTTTAATTTTATTTTTTTATTCACTTTTTAATTGTGTTATGTTAATCACCATACAGTACATCATTAGTTTTTGATGTAGTGCTCAATGATTCATTATTTGTGTGTACAGCATGTGCCCTCCTTAATACCCATTACTGAGCTACCCTATCCCCCCCATCCCCGCCCCTCTGAAACCCTCAGATTGTTTCTCAGAGTCCATAGTCTCTCATGGTTCATCTCTCTCTCAAATGGAGTGCTTTTTAAAGATACCTGTACCACAAAAAGTATCATGTCATCTGCAAAGAGACAGAGTTTGACTTCTTTGTCAATTTGAATATCTTTTATTTCTTTTTGTTGTCTGATTGCTGTTGCTAGAACTTCTAATACTGTGTTGAACAATAGTGGCAAGAGTGGGCATCCTTGTACTCTTCCTGATCTTAAAGGAAAAGCTCTCAGCTTTTCTCCATTCAGAATGATATTCGCTGTGGCCTTTTCATGGATGGTTTTTATGAATTTGAGGAATGTTTCCTCTATCCCTATACTCTGAAGAGTTTTAATCAGGAAAAGATGCTGTATTTTGTCAAATTATTTTTTTGCATCAATTAAGAGGATCATATGGTTCTTGTCTCTTCCCTTTTAATGTGTTCTATCGCATTGACTGATTTGCGAATGTTAAACCACTCTTGTATCCCAGGAATAAATCCCACCTGATAGTAATGGATAATCCTTTTAATGTACCGTTGGATCCTGTTGGCTAGGATCTTGTTGAAAATTTTGGCATCCATATTCATCAGGGATATTGCTCTGTAATTCTCCTTTTTGATGGGGTCTTTGCCTGGTTTGGGGATCAAGGTAATGTTGGCCTCAAAGAATGAGTTCGGAAGTTTTCCTTCTGTTTCTATTTTCTGAAAGAGCTTCAGGAGAATAGGTATTATTCTTTCTTTAAATGTTTGGTAGAATTCTTGATGGGAATCCATCAGGTCCTGGGCTCTAGTTTTTTGTGAGGTTTTTGATCACTGCTTTAATTTTGTTACTGGTTATTGGTCTGTTCAGATTGTCAATTTCTTCCTGTTTCAGCCTTGGTAGTTCATAGGTTTCCAGGATGGCATCCATTTCTTCAAATTGCTGAATTTATTGGTGTATACTTGTTCATAATAATTTCTAATCACTAGCCATCAGGGAAATTCAAGTCAAAACCACATTGAGATACCACCTTACATCAGTTAGAATGGCATAAATTCATAAGGCTGGAAACAACAAATGTTGGAGAGGATGTGGAGAAAGGGGTACTCTCTTACACTGTTGGTGGGAATGCAAGTTGGTACAGCCACTTTGAAAAACACTGTGGAGATTCCTTGAAAAGTTAAAAGTAGAGCTACCCTATGACCCAGCTATTACACTACTGAGTATTTACCCCAAAGATATGGATAATAATGAAAAGAAGGGATACGTGCACCCCAGTGTTCATAGCAGCAATGTGCACAACAGTAAATGTCCGCAAGAGCGAAATTGTGGAAGGAGCTGAGATACCTTTCAGCAGATGAATGGATAAAGAAGATGTGGTCCATATATACAATGGAATATTACTCACCCATCAGAAAGGATGAATACCCAGCATTTGTATCAACCTGGATGGAACTGGAGGAGATTATGCTAAGTGAAATAAGTCTAACAGAGAAAAACAATTATCATATGGTTTCACTTATTTGTGGAACATAAGGAATAACATGGAAGATATTAGGAGAAGGAAAGGAAAAATGAAGGGGGGATATCAGAGGGGGAGACAAACCATGAGAGACTATGGACTCCAGGAAACAAACTGAGCATTTCAGAGTGGAGGGTGGTGAACACTGGGTGTTATATGCAAACAATGAATCATGGAACACTATATCAAAAACTAATGAAGTACTGTATGGTGACTAACATAACATAAGAAATAAAAAATAATGAATAGTGCCCTCTCCCCCGAGTAAAGTGGAGGCTTCCATTGGAAAAAAAAATTAAAAAGACCCATACCTTAGCCAAACCAACTGAGTCAGAGTTTTTCTTTTAAAAGGTCTTTTAATTTTTTTTTTTTTTAACAGAAATGACTTAGTGATGAGAGGATTAAGGAAAAGAAAATAGTGTAGAAGGATTGTGGTTTTCTGGATTGGATTATAGAATATGATGCCAAGGGAGAAGTAGACGTAAGGGGAGGGAGATGCATTCAGTCTTGGAGATGTTACATTTGAGGTGCTCACAGGAATCTAGATGGAGATAGCTGGTAGTTTATTGTGACGTGATCTGGAGGTGGTTAGACAAGGCCAGGTTAGAGATGTGTGTTATGGAGTTGTCCATTATTCTTTTTTTTTTTTTAAGATTTTATTTGTTTATTTGTCAGAGAGAGAGAGCGAGAGTGAGCATAGGCAGACAGAGTGGCAGGCAGAGTCAGAGGGAGAAGCAGGCTCCCTGCGGAGCAAGGAGCCTGATGTGGGACTCGATCCCAGGACGCTGGGATCATGACCTGAGCCGAAGGCAGCTGCTTAACCAACTGAGCCACCCAGGCGTCCCTTGTCCATTATTCTTGATCATTTGAGTAGCAGACTTATGAGCAAGGTCCTATATAAGAGCATAGACAAAGAAGATTGTGGTGATCTCTAATTCATAAAACATTTCTGATTATCTACTATGTGCCAGGCATTGAACCAGGCTCATTTATATCAAAATGAGTAAGTCCTTCCCTCAATAAATTCACTGTTTAATTGGGAAGAAAAACCCACTATTGAATATATTGGAGAATAAGAAATTTCTGCCTAGAGACCTAGAAGGAGTGGCCAGAAGAGGGGGCATCTTGGAAACCCTTAATATTTCAGATAAACAAAATGAGGGATGAAGCAAGAGGTAAATACTCTCAGTGATCAAGGTGGTTTATCATGCTTGGGAAAGGGGGATAAAGAATTATCAAAGCCCTTCTACCTTAGGATTACCAGATTTAGTTCCATCTAGCTACCCCAAATCAAACCAACCCAAGCCCAGGATGCCCAGTTAAATCTGAATATGAGATAAACAATAAATAATTTTTAATGTAATTATGTCTCATCCAGTATTTGGAGCATACCTGTCATTAAAAAAATTGTTTATTTGAAATTCAAATTTACCTTTATATCTTGTATATTTTTTCTACTTACATGATTCAGTAATGATTACTTTCTATATTATTCTTGCTGTTATTATTATTATTATATAATTTTTTTAAAAAGATTTCATTTATTTATTTGACAGAGAGAGATCACAGTAGACAGAGAGGCAGGCAGAGAGAAAGAGAGAGAGAGGGAAGCAGGCTCCCTGCTGAGCAGAGAGCCCAATGCGGGACTTGATCCCAGGACCCCGAGATCATGACCTGAGCTGAAGGCAGCGGCTTAACCACTGAGCCACCCAGGCGCCCTATTATTATATAATTTTGATAGTGCTTCACAGCATTCAAAATGTTTTCATAACCCTATGACAGGGCTAGGCACAGTGAACCAATATACCTTTTCACTGGAGAATATGTGTGCACTTAATGATGGTGTCTCCATTGACAGAATGTTCTCCGAAATCATAGTTACATTTCTCATGATGAGATCCTGTTTAATTTCATTTGGTAGACTAAGTATTTTCACATAACTATCTCACATCCAACCCTAAGAGGTTGGTAGGGCAGCACTTAGTACATCCAATTCTGTGTAAAAAACAGCTACAGTAGGTTCAGTGTCTTCTCCAAAGTGACCCAGTTTGATCATGACAGAGTGAAACCCTAACCCATCCCTACAGACTCCAACTCTAGTGCATGCTTATTGGGTTACACTATCCCTAAAGAAAAATTGTAAACCCATCATGTTGAAGTAAGCCTCTGCATTCTCGGATTTTACTTTATGTAGGAGCATAACCTCTAACTTATATTTGAACAGACTTAAAAGAACAGTCTAAAAAGTTTAAAGTAAATAGACTTTAAAAGGGGCAAATGATAACAGACTGATGTAAAGGGGGTGAATAAGCAACTATATTTATAGAGAATTAATAAAAATCATTGGAAACTTCCAAGTTTCTTGTAAACAGCTGCCATTAACGAAGCCTTGAAACATTCTTTGTAATTTTATGTTGATCACTAAATGTATTCTATTCTTATGACTTCCATATTTGGGAAAAAATTATTTGCATAACACAGTATATCCAGTTCCTTGGTGTCTGTAAACTTGTAAATAATTTCTTGAATTAGAATGGCTCAAGAAAAGAGCCTAGTTTGTAACTGAAAATTTAATAGGGCATAGATATTTATGTCATCTATTACTATATATTTGTTCAGTAATATATTCCCTATATGTTTTATGGGATATGAATCTGATCTCTCAGTCTAAATTGAGGTTAGTAAATCTATCATAACAAGGATACTAGATTGTTGTTAGAAGAACATGAAGGCTTTTACTCTTGTGTTTAATACTTAATGGTTGTTGGGGTTTTTTTTTAAGTTGCTAAAAATAGGAGCCCTGTTAAGTAGGTAAAGAACCCTCTTCCAAGGCTATTCTCCATTTCCCATCACCAGCCACTGTTCTTCTATTAGTTTCTTTCTCTGCCGCTTTTAGCTCATGCTCAATAAATGATACCTGTATTTTCATGTTAAATGCTATGTTCTTTTTTAATTTTATTTTTCCCCCTGTTTTATGGAGTGTTATGAAAAACTGCTCACTTTAAGGAATTGACAGGTCCATTAACAGAGAGCTTTATGTCTGAGAGTCCAAGCAGTTAGGCCTTCTGGATATTCAGGAAGTGGAGGGTGTCAGACCAGTCATTTTTATTGCAGACTAAAATGATGGCTGCAAGGAGATGGGCTCACATTATCACTTTATATAAATCACCCAGCCTGTCTTTCATTTCTTGCCTTCCCTTAGAAATTGGAAAGCTCAGAGCTTCTACACTTCAAACAGGAAAAGAACAGAAAGCTTAGGAGACTTTGTCCGGCATAAGGTTCCTTCAGCCCCGCCTGTTTCTCAGGGTACCAAGGGACCTATAGGAAGACGTGCTTGTCCCCTCTAATTGTTTGCAAAGGGTATGTGTGTCTCTTAAGCAATCAGGGATTTTGTAACCTGACAAACCTGGTTTATAAATCTCGACCTTGCCATTAACTAACTGGGTGACCATAGACAGGTTTATATGACCCATTTTTTTTTTTTTTCATCTTTAACATGGTGACAGTAATGACTCTTTCTAGTTACTCTTCTGATAGAAAAGGTCAAGGTGGCTGGGATCCTGTGTTCCCCATCAGCTGTAAGAGTTTGTTGATGAACTGCAGAGGGGGCATTCCAGGAAAATTCACGTTGTTTATGACCATAGCCGTAAGTGGAGTTATACCCTGATGAGCTGAAAGCTTCGACAGCCATTGCTCCTCTGTCTAAGGACCCAGAAAAAAATGTAGCCTCCTGAGCTCCTTTACCCCCTTACCTGGGTCTTACTCCTCTGATGGCAAGAAAAGGTATGAAGGGATGCCTAGGTGGTGTGGTAGGTTAAGCATCTGATTTTTGGCTCTTGGTTTTGGCTCAGGTTGTGATCTCAGGGTCATGGGATTGAGTCCAGCATCAGGCTTCACACTCAGTGCAGATTCTACTTTAGACATTTTTCTCCCTCTCACTGCCCCTCCCACTTGTACTCTCTCTCTAAAATAAGTTAATAAATCTTAAAAAAAAAAAAAAGATAAAAGAAAAGCATCCCCCTCCCCACAAGTTAGAGCAACACCAGTCTAACCTGCCTCCCTAACTCCAGGTCCCTCTCCTGAAATCCACCTGATCTGTCAAGCTGGAGGTATGCCAAAGTGGGAGCAGTCCCAGGCCCATCTGGTAATACCAATCATATGGACCAAGGCCTTCCACTCAGAACATTCAAGAGGCTTAGAGATGCCAAAAGAACCAGGAGAGGAAAAAGTTAAGAGAACAAGCCACGTGGTTGAAAACTCTTTGCCCGACTACTGCGACCCAATCCCATGTTCTCCTTCCCATGGGGTACAGCAGAGTCCTCAACCTCAGCACTGAGGACATACGGAGTTGGATAATTCTTTGTTGTGAATGGCAGATAAGGGTACTGTAGGATGTTTTGCAGCATCTATCTCTGATGTAGCCTCTACCTATGGCAGTTGCACTCCCACTCCCAGCTGTGACAAGGAAAATGTCTCTAGACCCCAGGGAGCAATATTATCCCTGGTTGAGAAACCTACTGGGTTAGAGAGAGCAGCAGATCTTGAAATCTCTCTGAAGGTTGGAATAAGTCACTGATCCCTATAGAGCAAGATTAAAGCCAAGAAGGAAAGGACCTTACACAGGGGCTGGGATGTAGAAGGGGCTCCATAAATTTAGCTTTCTTTCATTCCTCTCTCCCTGGAGTGGTTACTGTGGTGTGCCACCATATCCCCACTTAAGGACCAAGGCACTCATTCTCCCAACTCCAGGAAGCACTGGCTGCTGCCAGCTAACAGCTGAGTATCTCTGTGGGGACTGCTGTCCATTGAAGGTCCTGCCTCACTCAAGTTGTGTCCCCTTCTGGGGAATAGCTAGTACCTAGTGACTGGTCATTGCAGGGATGTCAGTCCTTGGACCCCTTGCCTGGATCAGGAGTGTCCCTGAAGGGCCATCTCTGCTTCATAGCTCCTTATGGGATCGTGGGATCACTTGAGATTTGTGACTTCGCTGTTTGTGCATTGTTTGTACTTCTCTCTGGCCCAGCCTACATCCCTCGCTCCTTACTGTAAGCTTTCCCTAGTCAACTTTCTGCCTGTAAATCTTTGCCACAGAGTTGCTTTTCCAGAGAACGCCCCCTAAAACACACTCCTTTTGTTCCAGGCTCTATGGGAATCTGCCATTTTTTAAATGAGATAATGCAAATCAAATCCTTCCTTAGTATTGTCATAACTGTGCAATAAATATTAGCTATTGGTATTATCTATGAGTTTATCTATCCCATTATTTAAATTATCTCTATCTTAGACTTCATCAGTCTCTGTGGGTCATGGGTTTCTGAGGCAGTTGTCCCTACAAATAAACTGTATATCCTTTCCCCCAACTATTACACCTTTTGAGATTCATGGAGGCTAATTCATTCTCACAGGGGTTCTGGTGACCATATCTGCTCATACTGATGTTCTCCTAATTGTATAAATTTTGATCAGAGGTGGTAATCCCTTTTAAAATGTCACCAGTAAGCACATTGAGACAGAATCCTGAGGGCCCACAGCAGGTTGAGAGGGAGGGTTTCAGACTCGATCCCCATTCCAATTTACAGACCTTTTGGTCTGTATTGCTTCCACACTGTACTGCACTTGTGAACAATAGGCTTTTTCACTTGCCAGGACAAAAGTTCTGGAAGCCTCATCTTTGCATCTCTTTCCTCCTCTCCAACACCATTCCCAACGTCTCACATCACAGGCCTTCAGTAGTTGGGGACCCAGGTGTGGTTGAAGGAGGATGAGTTGGCTCAGAAGGCAGAGGAGTGTTGTTAGCTGAGGGGCAAACACAAAGCTTCTCTTGTTAGAGAACATGAACTACAAGCTTCTCAGTGAGATACCAGAAGGCACGAGACCATAGCATAAATACAAAACCCTTCCAGAATATGACCACAGACATCAGTTTGTGGAACATCTGTACTTGCTACGTGTGCTTGCTACATTCAGGAGGTTTTTCTCTGATCCATCTTTTCTAATTGTTTTCTGATGTCCCGCTAAGAAAGGACAGACATTAGCTCCATTTTTCATGGAGACACA
This sequence comes from Mustela putorius furo, assembly GCF_011764305.1. Lineage (NCBI taxonomy): Eukaryota > Metazoa > Chordata > Mammalia > Carnivora > Mustelidae > Mustela > Mustela putorius. The sequence goes on along the minus strand of NW_025422045.1, from coordinate 5,523,369 downwards.
GACTAATTATTCCAACTGAAAGGGCAGAATTCAAACACAGTTCTGTGTAATTTCAGAGACTTCTCTAAATGACCTGTTTAAAACCTCTCACATGGTCTGACCAGAACACTTTCTATGAAAACTTATGGAACAGAATACAAAATCTTGTGAAATTTTAAGACAAATTGATGAGAGCGCCAAAAAAGAGAAATCATACCGATGGGGGCGAGGGGAGGCAAATCATGATCAGTTACCTATTTTGGACTCCAATTCCACCAACTTTTCACAGGAAAATCCATTTTCTCCATCTTGGTTTTCTTGAAGAGTAATTTGCTCTATATACACTTCCCAGCCTCTCTTCTCTGTTTTCCCATACCCCCACGGGCTTAGAGTGGACCTGTCTGATTAATAAATGTGGAAGGAGTAACCAAGCTAGCTCAGTTCAGCAACACCTCCATTCTTTGCCTTGCAAATGCCCCCTACCTTTTTAGAGACCAGGTCTCTAAACTATAGGAGGTCCTATAGTTTTCCATACAGAGTCTTTTTCCTGGGCAGGCTCTCCTGTCACAACCAGGTTGCTAAGAAGCCTTCTTAGCTCAGGGTGCAGTTAGCTGGTCCACTGGACTCTCACCTAAGCTATATTCTCTTGCTATATAGAGAATATGAATTCTCTGTATTCATCTGTGAGGAGACAGAGTGATGTTCGGCTTCCATCTTGATCACTCTTCTGTTTCTTAAATTGCTCACAGCCTGGCAGAAAAAGGAGGCCATTTTATTGCAGACTCCCTTGCAGTCTTCAACATTTCTGATTGCTAGCAGTATTTGGGGGGAAGCTGGAGATGTGTAGGTATGTGTACTGAACTTGCTCTTCCTTTGCTTGACCCTAGCCTGGGAGTTCCTCCTAAGCGGAGAGTCCGTTTCTGATTTCTTTCTCTCTCATAATCTTCCTCTTGCTAGAGTCCACAGCAAGGAGCTAAGTGAGAATTTATTATCTACCTATCTTAAATTTCTTGTGTGTAGAAAAACGGGTCCTTCTCATGAAAATCTGCTCTTCAGAGACAATCTGGTTGTATCAAAAATGATATTAATAAAGATGACATATGAAATTGACCATTTTCATAGGGCACCCATGGTAAGTTTTTGTTGTAACTGACAAACCAGGTGCAGAATATTCCATGTATAATTTAGACTCCTTCCCTGTGGGCTGCTCTGCTGGTTTTGTATATAACCTCAGTTATTATTGCCATTAAGAAAAGATATTTTAGGGACAAACTCATTTTTTGAATAGATTGTTATCTCAAATTAAAAAAGATTACGGGAACTGGCAATCAATGCAGCCATCTAATTGCTATTCCTCCAATTAAAAATTAATATACAGAAAGAGCTGCCTGGAACCAATTGGTCTTAGGATAATTCTGAAATGAGGGGGAAAAAAATAACCATTTAAAAGCAGCGGGCTTAGGTTGGTGCAGGCAGGGTTTGTGGCTCCTCATTTCCTTTGCATTCAGGCTGCAGGGACCAGCATGTTCCTGACCTTGTGCCTGTAGCCGCCACACCCAGGGCTGACTGGAAACAAAGGAGCGCTGAGCTCCTGTCTCATTGTTCCTCCTCTGTTAAAGATTTATGTATAAAATCACTTATTTGGTGATGTACTTCAGAATAGATGGCAGGTGTCATTTTTGTACAGTGCGTGTCATTTTATCGAAGCTGTGGAAAACGTGTGTGATGGTGCTTGTGCTAAAAATGTTCCTCTGTTCTTTGAGGATGTCAGTGATGCCGTCCCAGCTTGTTCTTTTCTGCAGAAGTTCATTTGCTGAGCAGTGTTAAGATAGATGGGGACCAAGGAATATGAAATCAAAGGAAGCCTCTTGTGTCTTGAAGACAGGACATCCTTCTGCTTGGTTCAAAATAAGCCTCTTTAATCTGAAAGAGTCCTACTTTGCATTTTGAGTGTAACAGGGACTTAGTTTTAATTGGAAACAAATCATCATACATAGGTGCGTGTAAATATATATGTGTGTCTGTGTGTAAGTGTGTGTGTCTGTGTGTGTGTGCATATGTACGAATGGACAGAAGTACATATGTATATGTGTATTAAATACAGTAGATGGGGAAGGCTCATCAGGGCTCATCAGCTCTCAGGAAGGAGGTGGGTTTTAGTGAGAAAGAAGCAGCCCTTTATTGATTAGAGGAGGGGCTGTGGGTGGAACCCCTGGGAATCCACACCTGTGATCCTGGAATGTTACTGGAGGTCCTCCCACTTCAGGAAAGATACGATAGAGCTGGAGAAGGTACCCAGAAAGAGCCTGAGAGTGATTCAAGGGACAGGCAGCTGATTAAAAAAGATGAAACTGTGGTGTAAAAAGTCTGAGGCAGGGAAGGAACGTGTCAAACTGCCTACAGATGCATGAAGGGATTGAACCTGGTGGGTGAGAACATGCCCAGTAGAGCCCAGCCGGATACACCTAGGAATCATCTGTGAAAGCTGTGAAGGGTGACTGGGGAGTCTGAATGAAGAACTGAGGTCTCTGAGAGGAGGCTGAAAGACAGGCTTAGACCCAAGAAAAGGAATGTTAGAATACAGGCCTCAAGCTTGTGATGATCATCATCTCCAGATGGGGTAAAATTCCATACAAATGTGTGATGAATTGTATCATGGGATGTCAAGGAAGACCAGGGAGTCCTCCCTAAATTCCTTGTTCTCTGGTTCCTCTGTCTTTGCTCTGAGCCTCACTCAGCAGCCCTCTTGGTCTTCAGTAGCTAAGCCTGAGCCTGGGGAGAATTCCCAGACACTTTGTCTCCCTCTTACCTAGCCCTCAAGGCCTTTCACTTGTGACTCCTGAAATATACCTCTCTAGTCAGCCATGGTTTTTACTCCTCATTGCCACTGCCTCCCTAATGTTCAGACCCTAACAGAGATCAGTTAAATCAGAAAATAGGAGGATAAGGTGGGACCCCTTAAGTGTTGGTGTTTGCTAAAAATTTAGCCTGCCTCAATCAACCAATTCTCTCTCCCCACACATCCCTCAGATTCTTTACCTCTTTTTTACAATTTCTTCTTGTGGAACCCCTACATTTTGGACCCAGTTCCAGTGCCACCTTCTCCAAAAATTTTCCAGTCTCTGCTCCAGCACTTTGGAAGAAATGATTCCTTTTCAGACTCTGAATACTTCCTTCTACCTCTGTTATGGTACGTATCACTTTGGACCTAGAATTCTAGATGTGAATGTTCAATATCATTTCTCTTTGAAGAACTTAAGTTCCTTGGAGTTTTTTGGTAGTCCTTAGTGCTGGAAAGTAAAGGACTTTCAACATGGCAAACTCCTGGTTCTAAGATCTTTATAAGTACCTGATCCATTAGTCTTCATAACCATCCTGGAATATGGGTACTTTTATTAGCATCATCACCCCTATTTTTTCAGATTAAAAAACTGAGAGAAGCTAAGCCAAGATTACAGCTAGTATGTGGTTGAGTCAAGAAGAGAACCCAGGGAGCCTGGTGTGTGTTCTTAACAGCTATGCTCTGCTGTCTTCCAAATCCATGAGTAAAGGAGTAAGGGTAGGTGGATTAGTGCAACATGCATTTTAGCAGGATCTTCCTGACCAGCAAGGTATCTGTGCAAAGCAATGATTCCAGGGTTGACAACAGAACTGAGCTGGGGCCCTCATCAGCGCTCACAGTAATTGCCCCCAGGGAACTTACCTGAACCTCTCTCTGTCCCTTCTCTCCTGGACTCAGACCTTGGCTTTTCCATTCCGAAGAAAGTACCATGTAAGCACAAGGGGCAGCCCTCTCCTATGGTGGCCTGCCATGGAGTAGAAAAGCTCACATCAAGTGTGGGTATGTTGGGGGTGGTGTAGGAGGTTTCTATACCTGCCTCTCTGGTTGTATTGTTTTGTTTTTGTTTATGTTTTAGGATTGATTTATTTGAGAGAGAAAGAGAGTGTGGGGGCAGGAGGGGCCGAGGTAGAGAGAGAATCTTGAGGAGACTCCCCACTGAGCGTAGTGCCCCACTCAGGACTGGATCTTAGGACCCTGAGATCATGACATGAGATGAAATCAAGAGCCAGACCTTTTTTCTTTTTTTTTTTTTTAATATTTTATTTATTTATTTGACACACAGAGAGAGAGGTCACAAGTAGGCAGAGAAGTAGGCAGAGAGAGAGAGGGGGAAGCAGGCTCCCTGCTGAACAGAGAGCCCAACATGGGGCTGGATCCCAGGACCCTAAGATCATGACCTGAGCCAAAGGCAGAGGCTAACCAACTGAGCCACCCAGGTACCCCAGGTTCTTTTTTTTTTTTTTTTTTTTTTTTCTTAGTTGAGGATGGGTGTTGGCACGTCTATGCTCCTGGACTCAAATGTATCATATTTTATCATCCTATAGGAAAACTTTACAGATGTATGGGAGTATTTCTCAAGAAAATGAGGTGTTCACAGGCCAAATAAGGAGTAAGGGGGTTGAAGGGCAGGGCGGGGAGGCAGTGGCAGTACTTGACTCTACCCTCTTCTCTGAAGAAGGGAGAAGTGGTAGACAACAGTCATCAAAGGAGGTAACCATGACTCTGTGGCCCAGACTAGCCAAGTTGAGAGTGCCTCTACCTCTCAGGCTACAAATGTGAAATTAGCCAACTGCAAGATTTTACAGGCAGCTACTTCCCTTGAAAAGACAAAAAGATAATTTAAATTTTATATTTTCAAAGAAAGTATAAACATGGCCACTCATCCCACAAATAAAATCTAGTCAGTTGCTCCCTCCTTTGTCTGTTCATTGATACATTGGACATCTGTGTATTGGAGACCAACTCTGCTTGAAGCCCAGGGCTAGGTATTGGTAAAGGGAAACAGAAATTTAAAAGGCCAGCCCTGCCCTCAGGGATATAGGCTCGTATACAACTAACTGTATTTAAAGAAATCACTCAAGGGGCTTCTGGGTGGCTCAGTTGGTTGGGTGTCTTCCTTCAGCTCAGGCCATGATCCTGGAGTCCTGGGACCGCCCCCGACATCAGGCTCCCTGCGCAGCGGAGTAAGGGGGTTGAAGGGCAGGAGCTTGCTTCCCCATCTGCCACTAATCCTGCTCCTGTTCTCTCTCACTCACGCTCTTTCTCAAATAAACAAAATCTTTTTAAAAAATTAAAAGAAATTAAAAGGAAAAGAAATCAGTCAATAGGCTGTAGACATAAGTATACAGGATAAAATGAGTTCCTCATTTTTATGAAGTTTGATTAAACATAGTATTTAAAATTAGATAATCACTAAAAAAATCACACAAACATTTAAAGTGTATACACACACACACACACACACACACACACACACACACACATTTTGCCTTCCCCTCCAGCATCTTTATTTTTCTATGCCTGATCCCTTAGAGTAGAGCCATTTTCTGCATGTTTATTTTTTGTTTGTTTTTTCTAGTTTTGACAGTCTGTATCTTCCTCTTTTTTCCTTTGGGCAAATTGTTCCCCCCCCCCCCTTATCAGGACTAACTGAATTAGGACTTAATATGTGTCTAGGAGAGGAGAATGCCTGGGTTCTCTCTGGTCTACCCTTAATGCCAGCAACACCACTAACAGCCTTGTCTAGTAGCCTTTTTGTGGATCAGTGGGGTGGTTGTTAGAAAGGCAAGCAGAATGAGCCAAGTAGAGTGAGCTGATAGGCATCCCCCAGAAGAACACTGGACATGCAGTCTATCAGAGATGTGTCCTAGGCTAGCTGCATGGTCTGCATATCCGCTAGGGTCGAGAGAGCACAGGCCTGAGGCTAGACCAACCTGGCTTTGAATACTGCCTACTAGTTATGTAATTCTGGGAGAGATATTGATCCTTCTGAGCCTCTGTTTTCTCCTCTGTAAAATGGAGTTGAAAATACCCATGTAATGTAACATTATAGTGAAAACCGAGTTGAAGAATAGGAGAATGAATACAAATATGAAAAATGGGTGTATAATGTATGCATGATGCCTACATAATGCTCACTAGATGGTGGCTAATACGATTAGCTGTTATTACACAGCCTCTGTGAGCTTTCATAGGATGTTAATGAGAGGCTCGAAGGATGAAGTAAGTAGGCAGAGCGGATGGATTCTGTCAACATGGATCACATCCCTTCCCTTCGACTTCCTCGTTGAAGTCAGTTCCAGAAACCCTGAGGCCTGGCCTGATGGGCGTACTTGGTTCAGGTCATAGGTGCTCCTGCTATCATTTGATCCTAAGAACTGGCATCTGGGTAAGGATGTTAGAAGATAGGGAGCCCACTTGTCACTATATGTCCACCATCTGCCTGTTTTTTCTGAATACCTCCAGATGAACTCCAATCTATACCCTGGTTACTGAGAGTTGCTTCTGTACTTTATCATGCTGAATACTGCCATGGGGAACCATGGCCTAAGTCATAGACTGATCTTTTTCTGTCATATGGCTTCATCAAAAATTGGAGATCCGGGGCACCTGGGTGGCTCAGTGGGCTAAAGCCTCTGCCTTTGGCTCAGGTCATAATCCCGGAGTTCTGGGATCGAGTCCCACATTGGGCTCTCTGCTTGGTAGGGAGTCTGCTTCCTCCTCTCTCTGCCTCTCTCCCTACTTGTGATCTCTGTCTATCAGGTGCTAATTATAATAAAAAAAAATTGGAGACCCATACTGCCTACATTGAGACATGTTCTCCTGATGGACTGAGAGGTTCTCCTTTGGCCTTTAGTCTGTATCTATCTTTAAAAGCCCATGATGTGCACTTTCCATATACTCCAATCCACCTACTCAACAAAAGCTGAAATACATGGAAAATTATTTGTACTTGTGCTGCAGATGTAGAAATTCCTGGAATCTTATGGAACATTCTGTTCCACTAACAGGATTCCAGAATGGCATTAGGAGGACATCAGATCATTTGAGTTACTTGCTGGGACTTTTGGAAGTTAAGCAATCTTTAGCTAATCTCTGTTTTATATTTGATCTTTAAAGTCCACATCATAATACTTGGGAACATTGAGAGTGGAACTTCCTTCTCCCAAGCCAGATTGTGTTTTGGATAATTTTATACTGCCTGCTGAAATTACTGTTGATACTGCCTCTAGACAGGAAAAAGACTTGAATTTCTCTGAATGAAAAACTAAGTTCTAATCCTTACCCTTCTTGTTACCCCACAGTCTATGTCAAGACTCTAGTGACTTAAGTGGGACATTCTGTGTCAGACCAACCTTGAAACTCCTCATCCTCACTCCATTGTTATAAAAGAGAAAAACTGGTACCTACTAGGAGGTTGGGGGGGTAGTAGTAGGGCTTCATAATGGCAAAGCTTCAGCAAGCAATAAGTCACTAATTAAGCCAGCAGCAAACTTAGAAGTGATTGTGCTGCAAAGCCAAAAACTAATGTCATCCAGAAGAGCAAGATAAATTAAAAGGCAAATTGCTTTCCTGCTCCTTCTTCCTCTTCCAGTATCCGTCTCAGGACTGACCCTTGAGGTTGGTGGGTAATAAATCTTTCAAGCTTGCTTCCTGTTTCCAAGAGTTTTTAGATTATGGTTGACTCTTACCAGAATATTTTGGCAGTGAGAAGGTACATGACATGGAACAAGACAGGAGCGCTATCTGGGCCTCCATTTTGAGCCATGTCCCTGCTATCTCCAGCTTGCTTAAGAGACCTCATTGCCACTCTAGTCTCATAGCTAGTTCTGCCATCTCTCTCTCTCTTTTTAAAATTTTATTTATTTTAGAGAAAGAGAGTATAAACTGGGGGAAAGGGAGAAAGAGAATCTCAAGCAGACTCTGCACTGAATGTGGAGCCTGACACAGGGCTCAACCTCAAGACCCTGAAGTCATGACCAGAGCCAAAATCAACAGTTGAACACTAAAGCAACTGAGCCACCTAGGCACCCACTAGTCCTGCTATCTTAGCACTCATAGTCTCATGAGACTGTGTTGGAATCTCTTAACAGAGAAGTTGACATTCTGCAATGCTATTGTGATGATCATTTATCTTCTTTTCCCAGCTGACTTTGCCATGTGACAGACGAAATGTTCGTATTTCCCAGTACCATCCACCTGGGACTAAGGAATTATTCAAGGTGGTTAATGCCACCTTGAGAATATGAAGATATTCTCTGTGGTCAAAAGGCCTCCTGTCCTCAGAAGAGCACCCAAGTTCCTAAATGTCTTTTTCAGATGTGCTCTGACATTCATACAGAAAATGTTTGGTGAGCTCTTCTAGGGAGCCCAGTACCAAGATAGTGTCAAAACCTGGAGCTCTTACCTCTGAGGAGTTTGTGATAGAATTTTAAATTTTGCCTCAGGCTTGGGTTTCAGTTATAGGCAAACTGGAAAGAAGTGAATGAAATAATAAGAATCCTGAACTAGGAACTCAGTCTTCAATGAGCTACTCTAGACTCTGACCTGGGACCAGTAACTTGACTAAGCAGCCTTGGATCTCTGTTTCTTTACTGGGAGACAGGGATGTGTTTTTCTGGTAATGACAGTGTTTGCTCTATGTTCATACTCATCGAATATGTGAAAAACCCAAACCCAGATTTGTCTTGCATTTTTCATAATGATATAACTTTAATATATAGTTTTCTTTTTCTTTACTCACTTTTTGGGGAGAGATCTGTACTTCAAACCTCCTGCTGTTTGAGAAGGAGTGTTTATGTTTCCTGATTCTCCTGGTATCATTCAGTCCTGTGCTTTTCAGGCTGTACTCCATCAGCTAAAGGGTGGGCTCCTTCATGTAGACCAACTCTGCTTCTGTTTTATATTTTGGGCCTCAGCTGAGGTTTTGTTCATGGAAAGAGTTTCTCAATCAGCTAATGAGAGTTTGAAAATGACTAATTTGAACCCATTGCTCTTGTTCTTGGAATACTAGTAGCATTCTTCAGGGTCTTCTGTGCTTCTCACCTTTTCCTTGGGTGATTTTTCAATCTAGAGGTTTTTGAGAACCACTTCCGGATATCTCCACCTAGACTGAAAACTCATTTTCTCACTCAGAAAACTGAAAGATCATCTTCCCCACCTCCACCCTTTATCTTTCAGACCTGTTCTGTCTCCTGTATTCTCTGCCTCTTCGGTTGGCACCATCAACCACATAGCTTTCTAAGTTAGAAACTTGGGGATTATCTTAGCTTCTGCCTCTCCTAAGCCCTTACTACCAATCAGACACCAAGGGCTATTGGTTCAGTCTCTTCGCTTTCTCCTTAATGAGTCCTCTTCCTGCTGTTCCCTCAGCAGACTTTGACATTCCTTTTGCCGACCACACCCTCTCTAGAGCAGAAATATGATTATGTCTGTGCTTGTGTAGAACCCTTGCCCTGGTGCCCCCATTACCTGCTATTGAGGTCTGAACTCCTTGGCACGCTGGACAAAGTTCTTAGTGATCTGGCCTCCTCTTGTTTGTTTTGTATTCCTCTTCTACTTTGCACTTTACTGTCCTGTAATATCTAAGTTCTGGAGGTCCCCGAGATGCATCATGCTGCCAGCATTACTTGCACTACCCACTTGCTATTTCTTCTGCCTGGAGTCCCCTTCCACCTTTGTTTACTTGGGGGAATTACTGTTCATCCTTCAAATGGCAGGCTTGGTAGACAGCTTCACAGACAGCGGCATTTATTTCTTTCCCCAAACACTGTTCCTTTGCTGTGTCACTAATCAAGAAGTATAACAATTTGTTTGTATGCCTTCACCTTCTTCTAGACCACAACCTCCTTAAAACAGGACGGGGCCTTTGTCTTTTGAAAACAGTGCCTGGTGCAACATCTGAGACATAGTTGATATGCAGCTAAGCTGAATTCTCATTGAAGGTAGCTGAGTGCCAAATTACCAAATTATAGGGTTCCTTAGTGATAAAGAGGTAACTCACTTATTTTTATCCTAAGTTGTCAAAACAGTCATATGTTTTAAAACATCCAGTCATTATTCTGCCTAGAGAGGAATAAAGCAAATGGGAAACCAAAACTATGAAGACAAGCATTTTGCATTAGGTGCAAATTAAAACACCTAGGTAAATAGTAAAAGAGTCACAGTGGGAGATGTTAGTGTGAGTTCCTCAGGAAATATTTGCAGCTAATACTTTTAATTGATATTTTCCTGGAGCTGCGAATGTTCCACTGTGCGGCTGATTTGTTCCCATTTATTTTTACCTTTCAGCCGGCTAAATCTTTGCATAGATTACCAGAGCTGGTTCCATTTTAATTCCAGTTGCTCCTGGTGTACTACCAAAGTAAAGCAGTTGGGGGCCCGTTGGGATTTCATAGCTGTTTGATTCAAAAATTTATTCTACTGAAACCTCTTTAAACTATGGTGTTTAAAACCTCATGGATAATCAAATGAGATGAAGAGATGGTCCCCTCTGGGAAAACATACTTCAATTTGTAAAATATTTCCCTCAGATGTCTTAGGAGGAAAGGGATGTTTTCTGAGAAACCCACTAGCAGCGTGACATGATTCGTATTAGAGGTAAAGCCTCAAGGTCTGGGTCAGCATCAAGGTGTTTGAATACTCCTGGCTCCTGGAGCTGTACAGGTTTCTGTCTGAGGTCACCACCCCGATCTCCACCCCTGCCCCTCCCCGCTGGCTACTGCCCACCCCCCAGCCAATACCCATGCCAAAGAGATTGTCTTCGTTGTGTTGTATAGAGGGAAGCTTAGTTAAGATTCAAGTTTTTCCAGTAAAGGCAGCCCATTTCTTCTGTAGGTGAATGCCCCAGAGGCTGACTTACAGTGAGCGAGCCATGAGATGCCTAACCCTCCTTAGGCTTCTCTAAATTTTTTTTAAAAAATTAATTTGGGGTAAAAAATGGACAATTTCTTAATCTTATGTAAAGTGCTGCTAAAGCTCTTCCTCAGGAGGTTTTGCATTGTTTTTGTTTTTGTTTGTTTGTTGTAGGGTTTTTTGTTTTTTTGTTTTTGTTTTTTGTTTTTTTTAATCTATGTCAGGCAAACTGAGTAGGAGCAGTGAGCTTGCTGTGTAATGCAACTTGAACGTAAATCCCTGAGGACATCTTCCAGTCAGTTTGTAGGGCATGGCATATAGAAGTTGTGAATCCCCCCTGCTGTTTAGAAAGCTTGTTTGGAGATCTCTGCTACACTCCATTCAAGGCCACATCTTCGGAGAACCAGCCAGTGGTTACTTTGGAAGAGGCCTGGCTGCAACTCCTTAGGGAAACAATGCTTCTCTGCGCTGGTGTATTGTTGGGTTTTGTTTTTTTGACTTCTTAAGTCAAAGTCACTGGGTTATGATGTACCTGGAATGAAATTGACTTTATTGGGGGACAATTCTATGGCTGTTGATTGCGTTAAGGGTGATGTAATCACAGCAGTCAAAATCTAGAATATTTCTGTCACCTCAGAAAGTTCTCTTGAATATCTGTGTTGTCAGCCCTCTTGCTTTCTCAGCCCTTGGCAACCACTGAGCTAATCCTTGTTCTGATAGTTTTGCTACTTCCAGAATGTCTTGTAAATACAATCACAGAATATTGAGACCTTTGAGTGTGGCTGCTTTAACTTTGCAAAACACTGAGATTTGTCTGCTTATTGCGGTATCAGCAGTTTGTTCCTTTTTATTGCTGGGTAGTATTTTGTTATGTTGATGTTCTGCAGTTGGTTTATCCATTTACCCCAGTTGATGAACATTTGGATTGCTTCCAGTTTTGAATGATTATAAATAAAGTTGCCTTACACATTTGCACGTAGGTTTTTATGTGGGCATAAGTTTTCATTTCTCTTGAATGATACCTAGGAGCAGAATTATTAGTCCTATGTTAAGTATATGTTTAACTTTATGATAAAACTACCAAACTGCTTTCCAAGTGACTGTATACTTTTACACATCCAGTAGAAAGGTGTAAGAGTCTCTTTAGGTCTGCATTCTGACAAAAAGTTGGTATTGACCTTTTTTCCCTTAAATTTGGACCATCAGAATGGTGTGTAGTGCTGTCTCATGGTTTTGATTTCCATATCCCCAGGGACAAATGATGTCAGTATCTTTCCATTTAGTTATTTGCCATCCATAACTCTGTCTTGGTGAACTATCTGTTCAAATCTTTTGTCCATTTTTAAATTGGGTCATTTGTTTTCTGGATATTGGGTTTTAAGTACTCTTTATATATTATGAGTAAAAGTCTTTCATCAGATATATTGATTAATGTGTTGCAAATATCTTCTCCTAGTCTGTAGGCTTTTTTTTTTTTTTTTTTCCTAAGAAGTGGTTTTGGAACAGCAGACATTTTGAATTTTGATAAAGTCCAATTTATTAGTTTTTCCTTTATGGTTTTTCATGGCTAAATCATAAAAATACTTGGAAAAAGGCAATAGAAAAAGGAATTCAGTAATTGGGGAGGAACAAGAGAAAGCAATGTATACCTTTTGTCTTTACCTGGATTTCCACTCTCAGTCACCTTCACTATTAAAGTTTCTGTCTTCTTTTTCCCTAACCACTGTCCCAACCACCCACATCTTGTTCTCATCCCTCCTGTGTGAACAGCTACCAGCATCATGTCTTTTTTTTTTTTTTTTGTATTTTATCTATTTATTTGACAGAGACAGAGATCACAAGAAGGCAGAGAGGCAGGCAGAGAAAGAGAGAGGAGAAAGGAGGCTCTCTGCTCAGCAGATGTGGGACTTGATCCCAGGAACCCTGGGATCACGACCCGAGCCGAAGGCAGAGGCTTTAACCCACTGAGCCACCCAGGTGCCCCCCAGCATCCTGTCTTAGTGCAGTTCACCAAGATCTGAGATGAACATGCCCTCTGCAGTCTACCTGGACAGACACTTTGCTTTCTAAGTGTTTAAGCCACATTGAAAATGCATCTCCTCTTCCGGTGTGCCCCCCAATGAGGAAAGTAATGTCTAGATCCATATGCACTTCTAAAGGTACTCCATGTAATTTTAATATGTGCCATGGGCATTTCTTGATTATTATATTTCATGTAAATGCTTCTGCCTGATTTTTATAATCTTTTTATTTTATTTTTTAAATAATAAATTCAGTTAGGCAACATATAGTACGTCGTTAGTTTTTGATGTAGTGTTCAGTGATTCATTAGTTGGATATAACACCCAGTGCTCATTACATCACATGCCCTCCTTAATGCTCCTCACCCTGTTACCACATCCTGCACTCGCCTCCCCTTCCACAACCCTCAGTTTGTTTCCCAGAGTCAAGAGTCTCTCATGGTTTGTCTCCTTCTCTGATTTCTTCCCATTTGGGTTCCTCTCCCCTCCCTTATGATCCTCTGCATTATTTCTTATGTTCCACTTATGAATGAAACCATATGATTAGTGTCTTTCTCTGCTTGACTTACTTAGCATAATCCCCTCTAGTTCCATCCATGTTGATGTAAATGGTAGATATTCATCCTTTCTGATGGCCTGGTAATATTCCATTATATATAGGAATCATATCCTTTCTTTATCCTTTCATCTACTGAAGGACATCTTGACTCCTTCCACAGTTTGGCTCTTGTGGACATTGCTGCTATGAACATTGGGGTGCATGTGGCCCTTCTTTTCACTACATCTGTATCTTTGGGGGTAAATACCTAGTAGGGCAGTTGCTGGGTTGTAGGGTAGCTCTCTTTTTAACTTCTCGAGGAACCTCCATACTGTTTTCCAGAGTGGCTGTACCAGCTTTTAAAATCAGTTCTGCCTATTTATCCAACTTTGCCTGCCATGGCTCCACCCCAGTGCAAATCTCTCCTCCAGCCACATTACTTGCCTTACTATCCTTGGGCACACCACATTCTTCCTTGTTCCTTCAGCAGGGGCTGTTTCCTGTGCTTGGAATGGTTTTCTCTGCCTGTATCTTGTCATCCTGGAGAACTACTACTCTTCTTTGGGGACCCCATGAAGTCTCTTGCTCCACTGGCCAGACCGTCACCCAGGTCCTTGCTGGTCTTCCTCCATCTTCTGTGCTTCTGAAGACTTCCAAGAAGTCTTCACTGCCTACTCCAGATTTCCTTCAACTGTCCAAGCACTTACGAAGCTCTCAGTGTGCGTCTCTTCCTCTGTCTCTCAGTCACTATGCTGCCTCCTACTATTGTTCCTCTTTAAACTGTAGTTGTTCTGCTTCCATAACCTGCTTATGGGATAATGGAGTACAGGGGCTTTGCCCTAAGCTTCTTTGTGTCTAAAAATATCTGGTATAATGTCAACTTTTCCCGCTGCTGGCTGAAACTGTCTCAGACCTTCAGAATCAACCCTGACCTCATCTGTGCCACCTTGTGTACAATGTAGACTTCTGTTATGGGCTTCTGATGCTCCATTGAATCTAATGCTGTACCCATCTGTCTTCCCAAGTTTCACTGTCCACTCCAAAAGAGAGACCAAAGCAGTTTTTAGAGTCAAACAATCCCAGAGACCAAATTCCAGCTCTGCAACTTACTAGTTGAATGACTTTTAATTAGTAAGGATCATCAACACCAGCTGCACTAACAGCCCCAGTCTCCGTGCCTCCACACGCTAAGGCTTATTTCTCTGTTAAGGTCAGTCCATGTGTCCATTATGTCAGTCTGTGTGTACATGGCAGGAGTTTCTGCTGTGCACAGTCATTCAAGAGTTCAGGGTCCTTCTGCCCTGTGATTCCCACACCTTTAGCATGAATGATCATTACTAAATAGAAGAGCCAAGTGTGGAGGAAAATGAGGGAATTTATTGCCTGGACTGGAAGTAGTATATATTACTTCCATTCATATTTCTATGGATGGAATTCAGCCACGTGGCCCGAATCTAACAGGAAGGGAACTCAGAAATGTATTCTTCCTATGTTTCCAGGAGAAAAATGAGGTAGGTTTATGTTACGTATATACCATCCTATCTATCATGGAAGTGGAAGGAGTTCCATGACATCTCTCAGGTTCCTTTCCCTCATTGACAATGTGGAATTATATCAGTTAGGAGTAGGTTTGGTTATATCTATATCTATATCTATCCCGAAATTATACTGCTTAGCCAGTTTTTCTTTCCTTGTGTGTAAAAGGATATTCAGAGTAGATAGCCCAGGAATGGTACAGTAATTCCATAAAATGGTACGGGTCACTGAATCCTTATAGCTCTCTGCTTGATTGTGCCTAGGATGTAGCCATTATCCTCATGGTTCAAAATGGAAGCTGGAGCTCCAGCTATCACATGCATGTTCTAAGAAGCAGGATAGATGAAGGAGGCAAAAAAGGGACATGTCCGCTCTCTTTAAGGAAGCTTCCTGGAAGACTTGTGACTATTCTGCTTATATTTCACTGGCCAAGTTTAGTTATAGAGCCACACTTATATGTGAGAGTGTCTAGGAAATACATTTAACTTAGCAAAAATATATGCAGTTCAAAATCAAGTTTCTGTTTCTAAAAGGCAGGGCAGAATGGATATGGAGATAGGCAGCTAACATTCTTTGTCTCAAAGATGAGGATATTTTCTTACTGGATTGTTTTAAGGGTCAATGAGACAGAATATGAAAATGGTGCCCAACTAATGGTACTTATTGTAATTATAAGCATAGTTCCTGTTATTTGCATGCCCAGCATGCAATCAATACATATTTGAAATAAATGTCAATAAGCAAATAAGCATTGTCCTGAATTTAATTGCTTTATTATTGCATTATCTATTTCTCATCATTAAGTATTCATTCTTTTAGATATTGAAGACTCCTGTTCTTCTTCTTTTTTTTTTTTTTTAAAGATTTTATTTATTAATTTGACAGAGAGAAATCACAAGTAGACGGAGAGGCAGCCAGAGAGAGAGAGAGAGGGAAGCAGGCTCTCCGCTGAGCAGAGAGCCCGATGCGGGACTCGATCCCAGGACTCTGAGATCATGACCTGAGCCGAAGGCAGCGGCTTAACCCACTGAGCCACCCAGGCGCCCCGACTCCTGTTCTTCTAAAGAGGTGCTTATTAGTCAAAATCTGATAAGGATTATTTTTTCATGATACCTTGTTGAACCCAGGGTCACCTGCGCTTATGACAGTAGGCAAGAGGGTTTAGGATGAAGCATGAGAGAGGGGAACCAGTATGGGGCTAAGATTTGGTAAACCTGACTTGCAGACCTAGCTCTGTTACTAACCAATAGTACAGCCTTGGGAGATTCCCTCATCTCTGGAATTCTGTCCCCATCAGCAGTTAAAGTGCCTAACAGTATAACACACATGGGAGCTGGACACCAGCTTAGGACGTAGGACACCTGGCTTCTAGTCCTGACTTCACCTCTAATAAACTATATGAACTTGGGCAGACCGCTTGCCTGCCCTTCCTGGTCTTCCACTTTCTCAGCTCTAAAATGAGGGATTGGTTAAGATGGTCTTTGCAAGTACTTGCAGTTCAACTATCTGATCTTGCGATATAACACCCTATTGCCCTCACCGCACATCCGCCCTGCCCCGCAGATGCTGCGGAATAAATGCTGGTGGTTTTCTATTGGCTTAAATAATTTTTGCTGGCTCTGTGTGCCTCTTAAAAGACAGTAAACTGGTCCTTGGCCCTGACACACTTGGCCAGTCTCTGGTCTCTGGTTTCTTTCATCAGCAACAACCTGAGTCTTGAAACACTTGCGCTGGCCTGTTTCACAGGGTACATCTTCCTAAATGTAAAATCTTCCATGGCCTGCTTGGGTTCATGTTGTAGGCCTGAGCAGGTTAAATAACTTTCTTGGAACTTAGCTTTGCGATTATAAAAGGGTTATTCTGGGGCGCCTGAGTGGCTCAGTGGGTTAAAGCCTCTGCCTTCGGCTCAGGTCATGATACTAGGGTCCTGGGATCGAGCCCCGCATCAGGCTCCCTGTTCAGCGGGGAGCCTGCTCTCCCACCCCCACCTGCCTCTCTGTCTACTTGTGATCTCTCTCTCTGTCAAATAAATAAATAAATAATCTTTAAAAGGGGTATTCTGATACATACCATAGAGTACTTGTGGTGATTACTAAAAATGAGGACAAACTTCTGGTACTTATAAATCCTTCATAAAAGTATTCTATCCCCACTGTTTGGGGCCTCCCTTTACCCTCCAAAGCTGTGAAAGGCAATCGGATGGTTGGACATTTGGTCACTAGATAAATATGAGCTAGTCTCCAAATTCCAGTTCTTAAAGCAAAACTGAAGCAGAGGGTAAGGGTGAGCAGAATCCTATGGTAGAAGAACAGATGGATCTCAAATCCCCCAAGTCCCAGAGTGTATATGGCTGTGAGACTAAGACCCCTGAACTGCCCAGCACTGTGCTCGAAGCTGTGCTCCCAGTATGACACATGCTCAGAGGGGTGCCCCAAGAATATTCACAGGCCTCTCTCTCCTTAGGGAAAACCCATTACAAGCTGATTAAAACTAACTTGTGACATTTTACTAGTATAAACTTTTCAGAGGTATATATCAAACCCGCTTTATTTCACTATAAATTGGCCCCATGAATGCCCATCTCTAGGGGCTGATAAGAAGTTTAAGCCACATCAACAACATCAAAAATAAAATTAGCAATGGCATTAGTTACCTCTTAAAACATCCCTTCAAAAAGAAGGTAGAATGCTGAAAGTCCCCACCAGTTTAATTGTTTGCTGTTGCAATTAATTGGGTAATTTATAAAATTTATTTTTCCCTTCTGGCCAGGAGAGCCTTTCTATAGAGGAATGTAATAGATGTAATTTGGGTTTTAAAACCAAAAAAGGGAGCTCAAGCCAAAATCTCATAAAAGCCTCTCTAAATCTTAGAAGGATCCCCGCTCAGCCCTGAGCTAGGTTAGGTCATCCTGGGGATATGTATCCCTGTATTAGCAGGAGATCAGGGAGAGAGAAAGCCATGGAAGCAGAGGCTGACCTTCCTAAAGGCCACCCTGAGTAAGAAGCATGAATATTGCTTTTCAGGCTCATAGGGAATGCTATGCTAGAAGCTTATAACTTTCTTCCAGTTGAAAGCCGAGAGGGTGGCAGGCTGAATGGGTCGGTCCATCTGTCCCCTGTGCTCTGCACACTTGGAGACATTTTTTTTCTTGAAATAAAAAATCTTAAGCCCATAAACAGTGGGACATCTGCCAGTGTTCTGGGGGCAATGGGACAAACCATCAAGGAAATCCAAGTGATCTTTTTTTAAGGAGTGTTTCAGGTATTTCTGATGATTTAGGGCAAGGGGCTCAGAATTTGGCACCCTTTTATGGTGCCCTACAGCTCATGAATGTGCCCTAGGCCACCTGGTAACATGAGCTTTGGGAACTCCCCCCACGGTGGGGACCTCCTGTCATGTCTGTCAATACGTCAAGTACTTGGAATTGTTGTGCCTTCTGCTGCTGCTACCATTGGACATGACACCTGGCTAGGGCACAAGGAAGGCTTCTCATCTCCTGGATTTCTGCTTGAATTACCCTCCAGGCAGGCCAACTTACATGAGATGTTTTTGCTTATCAACAATGATCAGGTTTTAAATTAAACGAGGCAGAGGAACAAGAAACACTTTCTTCTCTTTGTCCTACTAGACCTCAAGCCCTTTTAGGTCATGGCCATGTCTTATGTGAGTTGAGAGGTTCTGGTGCCTAGCAGAGTGCCTGCTACTTAGGAGGCACTCAGTAATATTTACTGACACAAGGTCATGTTTAGCAGATGGATAAAGTGAAAGACCATCTTCTTGTTTGAAACCCACCTGACTTTATTGCCAAAAATAGACTTATCTTTCTGCTTCCTCTTGCCACAATTGGAAGTCCATAAATATACAGAGCACCTGGGCATGCCCTCCTGGGTGTGGTTAGTGGTCCGGGAGCTCCCTTGTGCACTTCAGTTCTTACAGTTATGAGTCTATGCAACTTCTAATGGGACCGACAGTCATGTGTGACAGTTTCTGGAATTGCAAATATAATTCAGAGATTCATTAACTTGGACTGGATACTGCACCAGGTGCTGTTGGACAATGAAGATGAACAAAGAGAATCTTTGTTCCTGAGTTGCTCACAGTCCAGAGTGAGAGGCAGTCACTTAAACACATGAGTATAATAAAGTACGAAAAAAGACCCAGTAGAGGGATTTCCTGGGAGTGCAGGAAAGAGATTGGCAGAGGGCAGAGAGAGCTTTTTTTTTTTTTTTTAAGATTTTATTTATTTATTTGACAGAGAGTAATCACAAGTAGATGGAGAGGCAGGCAGAGAGAGAGAGGGAAGCAGGCTCTCCGCTGAGCAGAGAGCCCGATGCGGGACTCGATCCCAGGACTCTGAGATCATGACCTGAGCCGAAGGCAGCGGCTTAACCCACTGAGCCACCCAGGCGCCCCCAGAGAGAGCTTTTTAAAAGAAGTGAAATGTGAGCTGGCTCCTCAAAGATGACTAGGAGTTGGCTAGAAAAGAGGGAATGTCATTGCAGGCTCTGGGACCAACATGTCCCAGTTCAGTTCCCAGGAACACCAGGGCCACCGTGGTTTGGAGAGCAGTAAAACGTGCTTACTGGAGGACACGGGGAGCAGCGGTAATGGATGCGGCAGGGAGGTGGGCTCAGGCCATGAAGGGGGACCTGGTCTGCAAAGTGATAACATTTGGGTTTTACCCCATTCACTTGCTCATTAATTTACCCAGCAAATATTTGTTGAGAGCTTATCATGTGCCAGGCACCATGCTAAATGTTGAGGCTGCACACAAGCAAAACCCACTAAGACCTTATCCTCATGGCACCACTGTGCTAGTGGAGGGACAGACAGCCGGGAAGGGAACACACAAGTGACTAAGGTTATAGCATACTCAGAGAAGTGCTGTGTGGGAACTAAAGAGGGTTATGGAAAAGAAACAATTGGTGATTTCTTTAGAAATGAGCTTTTTAGGGGGCAGGGTGACACTTAAACTGTCTCCTAAGTTGGTCATTCAGCCAGGATAGATTGGGGGGGGGGTGATTAGCAAAGAGGAGTATTTAGGAGGCTGGGGTAGTCAACTGGGAAAGGCTCAGAGATGGGGGGGAAATAAGTGAGATATTTAGTAAGAGGTTCTATAAGCCTCCATGCACAGGGTAAAGGAAAAGGAGACTTTTTTTTTTTTTTTTTAAACAGATGTAGGGGGCAGTTTGAATGTGAAACTCAGGTGAGGGAAGGGAGTTGGAGAGTCCACAGCACCTAAGTCCTAAGAGATGCCCATCGGGTGGGATCATACCTTATATCCCACTGATACGGTATCTTCCTCTTGTCTCCTCTTTGCTGGTGGCACCTCTTTGTTACCAACAGCAGTAGCAGTTCTTTGGTTTCCATGAAGTCCTGGCCCCCAGCCCCTCAGACACCGGTGGACAGATCAAAAGGTATTCGATAGCCCCAGTTTCTCCCAGTTTGCTTCAGAGTTGCCAGGCAGGTGTGGCTATGGAAATGACTGAGCACAAGTCAGCACAACACAGTGTGGTACGTATGAGTGAGTCTACCAGGAGGGGATCGCAGAGCTTCAGAGCCCAGGGAACAGTGGTTTGCATACTTGGATTTGCATTTCTTTAATTGTAGTTCTCTCCTAGAGACCCAGACTCTCACAGCTTATTTGAGCCTGGAGGGATCATTTGGTCCAGCTTCCAGCTTTTGGCACTGAGAAGGGTCAGCATCAGCACCATCTAACAGATGTTGCAAACTGAGGTCTAAAGCATTCCGGTGATGTTTCCTGCATTGATCAGCTAGTGCCTTGTGTGTGTGTGCTGGAAAACTGGTCTTCTGACTCCTGACGCAGTGTTCTTGCGATGATGCCATGTCTGAAGTTGGTAGAGGGATAGAACCCAGGCAGGGATGAGCTTCCTAAAGTGGGCTTAGAGTCCTAGACTTCCATAGCTGGCAAAGGTCCTTGAAATCATCTAGAACAGCTCCTCCACAGCAGGTGGGAACACTGAGGTCCGGATACAGGATTGACTTTCCCAAGTTATATAGCCAACAACTAAGGACTTGGACACAGGTATGCTCTCTCTGTGGTTCCGCAGCAGGTCTGCATAGCTGAATAACATGAGAGCGGAGAGAAAGCCCTCATGCTTGGTCCCCACTCCAGAGGTTCCATTGTGGTCCGGCTCTGGGAGAACCTAGTCATGGCTTGTCTTTTGTAAAATTGTCACCTGCTGATGGCAATGTGTAACCGGGGCTGAGAACCATGGTCTATTCCAATGACTATCTCAAGATTTACAGCCCACGCTCAGTGAGAAAATATGGACAGAGATTGCAATAGTCTTGAATTTGTGGAGGGTACCACAAATGTCAAGGTTCTTCCTGCAGTTGCAGACCCACTTAGTTTACTGTCTGGTTTCTGGGGGCTGGGGTAGTTTCCAAAGACCATCATCAACAATAATAAATACAAGCATATGTGGCTTAGGTGAAAGAACTGAGGAAATATGTGGATGCACCATAAATTTCTTATTAAGGAAAAGTTACCAAGTCCTCATCCTCCCCCAAACATCATCTAGTCTCATTTGCTCTACTTTCAAAATAAGGCTCATGAACCCCATCTTTCCTTCTCTCCTCCCTCCCTTGTAGAGCTTTTAACACAAGCAGGACAGTGACTCTCTCAGGCTTTTGAGTTTTATTCAGGAAGCACAGGTGACTTAACCCCATGTGCTAGTCCTATTCACCTCTCCTCTGCCTGCTTACAGCCAGCATATTCTTCAGTGAACCTTGCCAGCTCAGGGCTCTGAATTGAGCCCCTGGCAAATGTTAGTTGTCTGTGGTTTCTAAGGCTACCTCTCTTTTGTCCTGTAGAGCCTATCCCACCTCAACCCACCTCTTGAAGGTCTCCTTGCAGTCACTTCATGCTAAGCCAGTATGACTTTAGAATCTTACTGTTCTCTAATAGCATGATCCCTTCTCTTTCTGCCACAGGATCTTTGCACATACTGTCCTCCCAGCTCAAAAAGCACTTAGCACAGACCTCATTTACCATTTATTTGTGTGATTATTTGTTTGATGTCTGTCTCTTCCCATTATGGGGCACGATTTCTCAGGGCAGGTAATACAGCTGTTTTTGTCTATCACTGTATTGCTGGCACATAATACAGTGTCTGGCACATAGTGGATGGTAATAAATATTTACAAAATAGATGACTGAATAAGTGGGTGAAGGAGTCACAGCTTGTTTGGGGGATTTAATGGAATAGTATACAAACGTATCTTATAAAATACAAAATTGTTGTGGTGGTGGGGCTGCTCTGTGAAGATGCCTGCTCCTTGTTGAGAAGACACTATAGAGAAATACTGGCTAGGATCAAGCACTAGATGTGTTAGGGAGAAAAGAATCCAATCACCTTCTGTCTGGGCCTGTTCCATCCTTGTTTGTGTCCACATGGACGTACTTAAAAGCAAGAATTTGACATCAGAAAGGGATGATTTCCATCCTCTTCTGCTGTGGGATCTTCTTAGTCAGTTTGTTGAGATGGTTTCTGGAGGGGATTTAAACTTTTTGAGAGCCAACAAGGATCAGGAGTTCTTTATATTGCCATTTCATTCATATTTTAAGTGGTTCTGAAGAGCAGATATTAGCCAACCTTATCGAAAATGAAGAGATGAAGCAGTTTGCTCAAGGTCTGTGGAATGCAAACCAGAGTATGTCTGTTTCCAGGGTCCTTGATCTCTCTGTTGCCTGTGCGGGCTCTGTGTGGCCAGTGCACCAGTGGACCTTGGTAAAGGAAAGCCAAATCTTGGACTATTCAGATAGGAAATCTGAAGTATGGAGAAGTTCAAGTTATTTCCTCCCAAAGTAATAGCAAAAGCTTATGGCACATTTGGGGTCTCGAACCCAGATCTTAACTCTTCCAGCCTAATGATATTTAAATTATGTTCGTCTGACATAAAAATATATTGTAACTTGCTAAAAAATGTACTGCCTGCTGGTAAGTGCTGTCAGTTGCTTCCATTTTAGTCTTTTTCCTCATCTTGTTCTATTTCATGTTACTCTAAAAGATTCTGCAGAGTCCCATTAAACATTTTTTGACATCTGCTACTTTAAAAAAAATCTGCTTTTATTGTTTTATTAACTGTTTATATTGAAAAAGTAATACACACATTATGTAAAAGTCCAAATGATACAGTAGGGCACATGGAAAGTGAAAGTCTCTCTCTTCATTGCCGGTCCCCTCCCACTATTACCACTTTCTTGGGCATTTTTCTGGAAATATTCTACATAGATGCAAATTATACATACATATAAATACTACATATATAAATAAATATGTGTGTGTGTATATATAGAGAGAGACCGAGAGAGACAGAGACGGACACGCACATGTACACAGTTAGGCATACCTCTTCTAATGGCCAAAAATAATTCTATGTTTTGTAGAAGTGATAATGTGTATCATCAAACATTTCTCTCTAATACTATCCAAATTCTTATTTCAAACTCTTAATTGCCTTCTATTTATTTATATCGTTGGGATTCATTATTGGAGGTACAAGGAACTTGGCAGCACCGAGGCATTGGCAAGAAACCCTTGCTTTTCTTATAGTAGTAATTAAAACCCTGTTCCAAAATGAAATAAATCTGGTGGTTCACATGAGTAGATATTTATTAGGCTAATAGAAGTGCCTCAATGTGGCACAAGCAGCATGGAAAGCTGGGAATCGGGAACCTGGCCCTTCCATGAGCAGTGTGGTCCTTAAGAAGTCACTTCATCTCCTGGAGGTTCAGGGTACAGAAAGTTGAGCTAGATAGTTGACTAGGTCCTTTCCTGCTCTGCTACTTGATGGCTCTGTGAATTCTGATAAAGAAAATACCACGCTAGAAATAGAGAACCCGGGATTTACCAAATCATGGTCATTAATTCTGTGGATTAAATAGTTCCACTTCTTGTAGGTATGTAGTAGGATTATACTCCCCCTTCCTTTGATGTCAGTCACAGCTCTGTGACTTGCTAGTGGTCCATGAAGTGTCAATAGACATGACCTGCTTCACTCCCAGGCATAAGCTTTAGGAGCCGGTGCATGACTCTCTGTGTTCTGTTTTTCTGTCTCACTACTCATGGACTCAGGGAGAGGGACACACCCTGTCTGGTACCCTAGGGGAGGACAATGTAGAGCAGAGAACTAAGTGAAACCCAGTAGGTCTAGTGCAAGCAAGCAGTAAACCTCCATTGTGTTAAGCCAATGAGATGTGGGGGCTGTTTGTTTTTGGTACTTCCCTCAGCTGATTTTGTGCGAATGCTGGATGTGTTTCTGAGAAGTCAGAAACTTCAGAGCAATGAAAGAAACCTCCCAGTATGCATATAGCTCATTTCGTACATATGAAGGACTTTGCAGTGATCTTTCTGGCCATTTTGAATGCCTGGTAGAATCAGTAGTTGTCTTTCTTCCCCTCTCTCACCTTTCTTCTTTTTTTATTCATCTCTGTTCCCTTTTAATCTGTTTCCTCAACTTTTGACCCGTTTCCCTATTTTATATTCCATCTTCTGAGAGCTTGCTCTCTCCTCTCCCATTCCCTCCTGTGCCTCTCCAATCCCTACAAAGTCTTTTCTTGACACTTATCCCCTGACAATTGCTTCCCTGGGTCTGCCTTTCAGCTTCATAAAGCCCCATGTGGTCCCCACCTCCAGTTTTTTTCATGCATCCTCCTTCTTTCTTTTGGATCCTATCGAATCTGTTTTGTCTGAATTCTCTGATCAAATGGACAAACACCTTATCAAATACCTTTTGGACCATCCTTATCCTCCATCTGCCCCTGAGATGGCAGATGACATCTTTTTTCTTCTTTGGTGCCTCACTTTGAGTGACTCTTTTGTGGGGGCTCTTCCAAATTATGGACGCTCACTTTTATTTCAATTCAACTAACATTTCCTGAATCTCTACTATGAATGAGTCACTGTGGCGTCAGTGAGAAACCTAAAGACTGTCTGACACTCAGGGATAGGGCCAAGGAGTAAGATAGCACATGACTGTTAGGAATACCTCTGGAAAAGGACAAGTGAGACCCTTGAGAGTTGTACCAGTATACATCCAGCACCATTTTGTCTTTACCTGGCCATTAGCAGGTGTCAGGTGAAAGGACACTCAGAGCTAAGAAAGCTCACACCGGAATCAGAGTTGTGGTCAGGAGCCATGCACAGAAACTTAGAGACGTGGATGAAGTACCAGGAAATGGGATCTTGAAGAGGTGCTGAGGGGATTGTGTGACCAAAATCTGATGGTCAGAGTTCTGCTAACACGGAGATCCTGTGAAAGAGCCGGGGAGTTCTTCACGGTCCCGCCTTAAAGGTGCCACCTGACATGATATTTCCAAACAAATAGGAAAGGTGATCATAAAAGCAACTCATCCTAATCCAAAGTGGATTGAGAGACCTGCTCCAGTGGCTAGAAACAATTTGTCATGAGAGTAGTGGGAGGGAAGCTTTCCTTCGGACTGGGGGAGCCATAGGGTACTCAAGTAGAGAAGGCCTCATGAGGAGATCTGAGCTGGCCTCACCACAAAGCAAGAACAGTAATCCCTAGCAGCTAGTTATGGTGAGGAGTGACGGAGAAATGCTACACAAGGTGGAGAGTCAGATACACGGAACCTGGCAAGTGTTCATAGAATTTCTTCAGCCGCAGAAGGAGGGTTAAGAGGGGAGAGGCAAAGAATGGCTCCCATAGTCTCTGTCATTGAACCCTGAACCCTGATTTCTTTTTCCTTTGAGATTCAACTTGCCCTGGATGGATCTTAAGTATGACTCTTTTGAAGCAGACTGTAATTCTAAAATGAAGGGGGTTGTTTTGCAAAGTAGCTAAGAGTATATGTTCTGGAGTCAGATAACATAGGTTCAGTGTTGGCTTACTGTTTGAATTAGGTGAACCCAGACAATATATCTTATCCATCTATTCCTCCAGGTTTTTTCATCTGTGAAATGCAAATGATTATAGTATTATAGTGAGGATTGAATGAGATGATGCTTAGTATAGGTCTGACATATGGGAAGTGTTCAATAAGTTATTTCTTACTATCACTAAATGTATTGGTAATCCGTGTTGAGTTGGGAGGATAGAAACCACTCTAGGTATTTCACACAGAAAAAGACTTAACACAAAGGATTAGGCTTTGAAAAGTTTTGGAAAGACTGGCTGCATAAATTAAAGCAAAGGGTAGCCACCAGTTTTCAGCTTTGCCACGAGAGCTATGATTCTGAGAATCAGGAAGCTACTGCCACCTCCCAGAGGTCAAGAAACTGCAGAAAACCACCTCGGGTTATGGTCCCAGCTGGCCCTGCAACCCCTGACAGTCAGGAGAACATGGAAGCCACTGATAACTTGGAGCCAAAGCCATATGTTCACTAGCACTGCCAGAGGAAAAATGACTTCTACATCTCTTCCAACACTCATTTAAGTGCATTTCACAGGCAGAACCTAAACCATAGCAGGAACCTTGCTGACACAGGAACCTAGGAAATGCAGCTCCCAGCCATCATTCCCTGAGACACTGGGAGAGCCCTGAAAAGGCTTGGGAGTAAAAGGAAAGTGCCAACAAGTAATGCCCGGTATGCAGAGGATGTGCCTGCATCTGGAGTTCTGGCAATGGGCTGGAAGGCACCACTCTGTTTCCCTTCCGTGCTCTGTATTTGACACCTCCAGGGAAACTGTGGCTGTCTTCTCTGAGCCTCTGAGTCTGAGCCTGCCATCAATCACGGTACCCTGTCCTGGCTGCTCTTGGGTCTCTTGGAATGTCATGGAATGTCCTGTGTCCTGTGTCCCACTCAGTGCCCCTGCCTGCCACAGCCAGGTCAGTGTCTTCTTTGTGATCGTGCCAAACGCATTCACAGTGTTTTGGATCCAACTACACAAACTTTGGACTGGAAGGGAGACAGTTTTAGCTCTCAGACTGCTTCAGCAACATATGATTCTCCTCCGCAAAGTGCCTCCCATATGTCCCAGCAGATTTTTCACACTTTCTTTCCTTTGAAGCAGTTTTAAGTTGACCGAGAGTTAGGGGCATGGCCTTCCTGCTTCAGATGGGCCATCCACTGGCCGTGGAACCCTGGTCAGGTTGCTTCACCTTCTTTGGGCCTTGGTTGTCCCGTGCACGAAAGAGGGGTGTTAAGTTAGATGGCCTTAGGGCTCTCTCTGAGGCATGCTATGTTATGATTAGAGGCTAATCATAACAGGGGTGCAGTGCTTGGAGCACAGATCAGCACATAGATGGTGCTATGGAAGCCTTGGATATTATAATTATGGTCCCTGCGTCCCTGCTTGGTCTGTTCCTACCCAACAGATCCAACACCCATTCTCCCACCTTGGTAAGGACTCTGGGGTCAGAGACGATGAGACAAACACCCCACCTTGTGCCCACTTTGTCACTGTGGACACAGGTCAGACGCTGGTCATAGGCACATGCAGCCCTGCTTAGCTGGGGCACTGATGAGGGGCTGGACAAATCCGTGTTAGGACAGAGACATGTCATGGCTCATTTTCGCCTTTGAGGCCCTTTTTGTTTGGAAGACGCTTGTTGTCTAAAGGCAGCTAAATTTAGCCATATTTTGTCAGCTAGAATGTACGCTCCTGAAGAGAAGCCTAGCAAATCTCAGCCATGTCACACTTTATTAGTCATGCGAGCACTTAAAAGCATGCTTAGAAGAAGCAGCTTCCTAGGATTGGTGGTAACAGTGCTGAGAAATGCTGTGCTGACTCTTTTAGGATTTACCTCAAGAAGCAGGACGGAGGGGAAAGCATGAAATCTCCTAAACAATGAGTGACTTTTTTTTTTCCTTTCTCGCCAGATTGACAAATGGGATATTCAAACGAAGGGAAAATGTACAAACTGGGATAGATAGTGTTCGCATGGCCTTTTTCTTAGACATACCATCCAAATTCCCCCTCCCACCTCAGTTTGAATTTAGAAATACAGTTTAGTTGCTGGCATTTGGTTAACTATTTAAGGTACAGATGGGGAGAGAAGGTAACCTTTGTTGAGAACCTACAGTGGGGTAGGTGATGTATGCTCATCATTTCCTCTGGTTCTAAAAACTATGCAATAAGGTAAGTGGTGTAACCCTCATTTGACATAAGAAAACCCAAAGCTCAGAGAGCTGAATACCAATGGTCAGGTTATAAATTCAGTTTGCTTACCTCCTAAGACTCTGTTCTTGCCACAACTTGGGTCAAGGTTAAGTACATCAAGGGATTCAGATTAACCATGATTTTGAGATTTAAACTCCCCTGTCTTTATATCGGCTTCCTGTTTCACTGTGCAGAGTTCTTTGTCAGTGCTGTATGATTTCACTCTGCCAGGCTCAAGGGTCAGGATAGATGTTGGAGAGAAAGCTGCAGATCTCCAGCTACTAAGCCCTCTCCATGGAGTTAGGCCCAGACCGCTCTGGGAATTGGGAAACAGAAACTCCTGTCTGCAAAAAGAGACCAGTGTCTGCTCTTCCATAGGGCCCACAAAATGAAAAGGCAAACCCCCCCTGCTGTCGAGGGAAAAGGAACTCTCCCCAGCTTTTGTTCATCTGTGAGTCTATGGCAGGCTGACAATTTAAACTCTCTCCTAACAAACCCTTCCTGTAAAATTTCCGGAGTTTCTAAATAAAGATAAATGTCTAATTCAATATGACAAGATGCCTCCAAGCATCCTGTAAAGAGTAATCGTTTCAGTGTCCCAACCCCACCATCTTTGCTCTTTCCCGCGAATTAAAGGTCCAATAAAAACAGCAGTCTGGATTGTCTGAGATCTTTTCTCTCATCTAGAAGACCATAATGGGATTCATGACCCTCTGCGAACAGGCTCTCTGGATGTTAGTGATGGAAGGAGCCTTGGAGATGAGAAATTGAAGTCAATAGACATGAAGTGATCCATGCAAGATTTGCCTGCTAGTTAGTGACAAAACCTGGGGTAAACCTGGGTCTTCTGACTTGAAGATCAATAGGTCAGAGCACAGTAATGTTGGAGAAAGAAGGCCGTACTCTTGATGCCACCTCTTAGCAAGCTCTTTGACCTCAGGAAACTCCTAACCAATCTGAGTCTCAGTTTCTTCATCTGAAACAGGATGAAGGGTTGTCGATTAATGGTAATAAAATATCCAGGTAAGTACTGCTGTACGGTGAGTGCTTGGTCAATGGTAGCTACTATTATTAAGGGGTAGAAACACTAACCATTATAGGAGTTCAGGGAAGGACAAGGACAAGACAAACATCCTGGAGTGGTAAGGAGTGACTGTTCAGAGACGGGTGTTGAATTGGGCCTTGCCGGCCTGACAGGTAGGGCATTGCTGGGGCCATGAAATGAATAAACTTGTAGGCAAAAGAGCAAAGATACAGTTTAAGGATAGTGAGTAAATAGGTTTGGAGTATTAGGTTCAGGGAAGTGATTATTTGCTGGAGATCAAACTGCCAAAAGCAGATTGAGAAGAATTTGAACACTGTGCTAAGAAGTTAGAGATGTAGGGAGTCAGGGACCTCTGAAGGGTTTTGACCAGAAGAATTGCTGAACTCAGTAAATCAGTCAGGTAGTGGCATAGAGGGTGAAATGGAATAGGGAGCAGCTGGAGGTTGGGAGAATTGTGGAAAGGTCCTTGTAGCAAGCCAGCGGGAGAGGAAGAATATGAAGGAAAGTTGTGGCATTTGAAATGAATAGGAAAAGATGAGTGTGAAGGATATTTTAAAGGAAAAGTTGGCAGGAACGATCAATACTATTGTAGGAAAGAGAATTTAATTAGCTTTGTAAAGTGGAGAGAGAATATTCATGGCTTGTTGGGTTGAGTACTATATTTTAAAGCAAAGGTGTCCCAATCCACAAGTCTAAGAGAAAAAGAACATGATAAATGATTAAGCTAAAATGACTAAAAGACTTTAAGAAATGATAAAATGAACTCAAATGAAGATTAAATGTTCCAGATCTGCAAGTCTTGGCTCAAACAAAAACCCTTAGGGTTAACTTTCAATACACATTTTGGTGATTCTTCAAAGTCTTTTCACTAATGGCAGATCTAGTTGCTGAAAAATGATGATTGCATATTAAAATTGGTGGCAAATACAGCCTTCGCTCTACCTTCCCTTATTTCTACAGGTTCCTGGAGCTAATTTGAGCTTTTCTTAGTGATCATGTTTTTTTTAACTTAATGATAATGCTCAGAGCCACCTTTCTCCAGCAGTGTTTGGCAGAAGGCTGAACCTCTGAGCTGTCGCTTGAGGAAAAGGACATAGTCAAAGAAGGCCTGGAAATATCATGTACCAGTCAGAGGTCAGTCAGGAGACAGAAACCTACCAATTACTTGAATATAAAGATAGATAAAACATTGTTAACTAGGTAACTGAAAAGGCAGAACAAGAACACTGAGTTATCACCAATGAAACAACTGTAGGAAGCAGTGATCACCCCTTGGGCTGGTATTATTAAATATGCCAGCTGGTATTGATAGGACTGGTTCTTACTAAATCCTAGAAGTTTACAGGAGGGGGACCAACTTGCTAAAACTTAGGCCTTTGAGGAGAGGGCTGCTGCTTGTCAGGCGCTAGACTGAGCTTAGAGGAAGAAGAGCTCCCTTGAGTCTGGAATCCAGACCTCTGAGGAGGGGTGCTAGCCGGCTGATGCTGGCATCTCCTATGCAGAGAGGCTGGTTCTGCAAATGTTGGAAAAAGAACAAAGTGGATTCAGCTGCTATGAAAAGTACTTGCTGCTGCCAACTCAAAGTGCTGCTGGGGTGATGCTTACTTAGAGCAGTGAACAGACAGGAAACAAACAGGAAGTTCCTCCTCCAGTCTCCCTGTCTCCCCCTCAGCGCCCCCTAGTGGCAGAGCATATCGGGGGGAGGGAGGGCAGGTTGTAAAGCAGATGGAAGTCTGCACTGCACCATCCCGGGCTGCCAGCCCTGCCAACCCAGTATAAAGAATGGGATTATGGCTGAAGCACAATAACTTCTTCACTGGCACATCCCATTTAATGTATCGGCCTCTTGGGTGGCCCCAGTGCATATGAAAGGCTCTGAGCAGTTCTAGGGAAAAGAAATCAAGTTACCTCTGTGTAACTGAGCATTCTTCAAACCCTTTGACAGAATAGGAGTTTCCCTATTCTCCTCCCTCTTCCCCATTATAATGGAAAATATAAATGTAAGAACGAGTGGGGTGGATCTGGACATACTGGCATAGAAAGATGCCCATTACTAATCACTTTAGTTTTATATGAACAACAGGTCATATGTTTATATAAAAATAGAGAAGAAGGCTATACTACACTTGAAAATAACCACAGTGGTTATTTTCTGCCAGGGAGCATATTTGTTATGGGGTTCCCTTCACTTTCTACCTCACCTCTATAGTGTTTGAGTTTTAACAAGAGTAGGAATTATTTCCTAATCAGAATAACACTTTGGGGTAAAAAAGAAAGGGAACCACTTAGAAAAGACAGTCTTCACAGTGCCATCAATGTTCCTGTTAGTATGTGGCACTAAAATGAATGTCCTCTTTTTGGTGAGCTCTAAAGAGGTAAGCAGTGTTTACTAACACCTACTGCATGCAACGCTCTTGGGAATGTGGCATACATTCTCCCATTTAATCTCCTCATTGATACCATTATTTCTGTTTTCCAAATGAGGAGCAAGGGTCAGAAGTGTAATTTTCCCCAATACCTAATAAGGAGGTACTGCATGCATACTACATTGTGCCACCTCATTAATCTTATAGATGTATATTTCTTATATTTAATTTGTCCTTTCTCTAATATATTTTAAAAAGATTTATTTATTTTAGAGCACATGAGCAGGAGGCGGGACAGAGGGTGAGTGAGAGAGCATCCTCAAGCACACCCCTCATCCCCAATGAGCACGGAGCCTGATGCAGGGCTCCCTCCCCCGACCCTGAAATCATGACCTGAGCCAAAATCAAGAGTTGGCTGCTTAACTGACTAAGCCACCAGACTCCCCTTTCCCTGATACATTTTTAATGTCCGAGGACTTCTATCTTATTTTTCTAACATAACTTAATCTTTTTGAGGGATGCTGTGGGCTGAGATTTGTTCCTCCCAAATTCATACATTGAAGGACTCACCTCCAGGACCTCAGGGTGTTAGAGTATTTGAAGATAGGACATTTAACACATGACTGAAGTGAGGCTGTTCCAGTGGGCCTGATGACTGGTGTCATTTAGAAGAAGAGGAAGTTTGGACATATGCAGAGACACTGGGGGGGGCCTGCACACAGACTGAGGGGTAGCTCCATGAAGCTGTGGTGAGAAGGTGGCCATGTACAAGCCAAAGAGGCCTCAGAAGAAACCAAACCTGCCAGCACCCTGATCTTGGACTTCTAGCTCCAGGACTATGAGAAATGAATTTCTGTGTTTAAGCACTGAGGTTGTAGTCTCTCATTCTGTCTGCACTCACAGACGAATAGGAATTGGTTTATACTTGTTTAAATTAGGTACCAGTGCTTTGCTTGTACTAGATCCTTTGTAAGCATCTGCTTATTTAGCATTTTGATCTTCTCTCTTTCACTCATTTATTCAACAAATCTTACTTGAGCATCTCCCTGTGCTGGGCACTGTTTTAGATACTGGGGATAAAAGGGTGAGCAAAACAAGAAAAATTTCTGCCATCGTGAAGCTTAGATTCTACCAGGGAAGAAAACAGAAACAAGAAGAGTAAAGAACGCTATGTTAGTGATAAATAAAACATATAATACGGTAAATAGTAACAAAAGTTAAGAAAAAACAAAGCTAGGGAGAGGATGTGGAATGGGAGAGGGGAGATCCAGGGAAGACTTCGTGAAGTAGATGACATTGGACTAAAGACGTTTATCGCTGTTAGAATCAGATACCGTCCAAATCAGAGGGTAGTCTTGAGTGGGTTTCCAAGGTCGTTTTCCATTTCTGAGTCTTCTAAAAGTCACTAAGCATGCTCTTCCCACACTCCTCCAAATCCAAATCTGCATCCTTGAGCAACTGAGATATCCACACACTGGCCTGCTTCTCCCTATAGAAAATAGGTTACTCCCGGGGCAGCTTTTCTGGATCAGAAACCCTCCCCACCCCTACTCCCCACTCCCCACCTTCTCTTCAAATTTTTACTATGGCAATCATTTAAAAATAAATAAATAAATAAAGGAAGGAAGGAAGAAAAAAGAGGGAGCCTGGGTGGCTCAGTTGGTTAAGTGGTTAAGTTTGGCTCAGGTCATGACCTCAGGGTTCTGGGGTTGAGCCCCACATCTGGCTTCCAAGTGCAGTGTGGAGATTTTCCTTCTCTCCCTCTGCCCCTCCCCACCATTTCTGTCTCTTAAAAAAAAAAAAAAAAAGCCTCAAAGTTACTCCCATCCAGTCAAAAATGGAGATGGCTTTCTCCTGTTTGCATTCCTACTAGAAAAGACCTTCTGCGTTTTCTGTTTGCTCACAGCTTCCTATTTAAAAAGCATCAGAAAACAGGGAAGGGTGGTAGTTGGGGACGAGTGGAGAGACTGAATCATTTCCAGGATTTACTGATTTGCTGGCTGACCTTGACTAAATCTCCTTAACCTCTCTTTCTTGAAGCCATCCTTTCACACAATAGCAGGGATAAAGAAATTTGCGGTTTTGATGTTGTTATCAAATGTTTAGAGCTTGTGGTTAGAAGAGACAAAAGCAGCCTGCTGTATTTGCATAGCATTTCCATTCCCTTCCTCTCTACTCCGGTTGCTGCTGTAATCAACACTGGGGCAGGCAGTTTCTCTCCTCAGCCCTCCCAGACCCCAGAGGAGACAGGCTGCCTCTGACCCCCTGCTTCTAGGGCTCTCAGGAACAAGGCATTGCTCAAACCTGGCAGCTGTGAGTGAATGGGTAGGGCTGTGGCCACCTTGACCTGCAGCATCCCGGCAATTTCAGCCTCGTTATGCCTACCTGTACCTGCAAGGCAATGTTCGTGTCAGGAAAGAAGCCCAGTACACAAGGAGAATGAAATGAATTTTGTAGACTCCACTAAGCCACCCTGGTTACCGGGGAGCAAAGGGCATGAACAGGGCAGGCAGGATCCCAGAGAAGACCTTCCCTTATGATGCATCTCCCGACTCTAGATTCTGAGACTGGTGGAAGCAAGTCTCCTGTGTGCATATCTGCTCTATGAGATGCCAGCAGCCGTGAGGAACTCTTTCATGGGCTCCTCCAACAGACAAGCACAAGGTGAGGAGGTTCTTGGTAATTGAGGCCTGGAGGCTACTAGCAGCATCCTGGATTCAGCCCATTCCCAGAACCTCGTCTACCCATGCCAGATCCCCTTAGGATTCCCCCAAATGACAGATGGCTCTCCCGGATGGCCAGTCAACACAGATGTGATCTGAGCCTTTAGATAAACAATAGCCCTTGCTGGCATAGACAGTAACCTAAATTTGTCCAATTAAAGTCCAGCAAATGCCACAGTCTTGGACAGACGCTGTGTGGAGGCCCCCATGGTCAATTTAAGGACAGAGGCACCGCACAGAGTAGGTGATATAATGTGTGTGGGGGGAAGTCTGAGTTCTGGTCCCAGCTCTTTTACAAAGGCCTTGGCCAAGTCACTTTCCTCCTCAGGACCTCAGTGCCCTCATCCCTAATGACTATAGGCCTATGTCCT
Organism: Mustela putorius furo; assembly: GCF_011764305.1. NCBI lineage: Eukaryota > Metazoa > Chordata > Mammalia > Carnivora > Mustelidae > Mustela > Mustela putorius. The sequence continues at coordinate 5,489,005 of NW_025422045.1, read as the reverse complement.
TCCCATGCATAATCCATGTGTAATGCCCAGGTCATTTTCAGTATCTGCCCTTTGAACCTCACCTCCCAGTATCTGGGGGTTGAGGGTAGGAAGTGGAGAAGACTCATGGGTTTCCCCTCACCTCCACCTCTGAGCTCTTGTTTCAGGGGAATTCCCTCAATGTATTGCTCACACGTACCAGTCCAGCTCTAGCCTCTGATGATCTCTAAATAACACTCCACTTTTTCGTTGATAGAAAATAGCAATGAATAATCCCACAAACAAATTGCTTGCACGAGGCAAACCTAAAACATTTACGTGAATGAGGGAAACCATAGACAGATGATCTTAGGTAAACTGGTACTTGAAAATCCATCCCAAAGTCCAGATGGGAGGGACCTCTTTCTCCCTTCCCGATCCTTGTTCCCTTTCACTTCCTGGGCAGAGCAATTAATATCCTGTTCTGCCTTTGTCTTCCGGTTCTGCTTTTCCTTTCAGATCTTGTTCTGGAGGCTTTATGGTTTCACTCCCAAATAGCCCAGTAATGTACTCTCCTCAGTGTAGTTAGTTCCTTTCTAAGAGGGATTCCCATGCTAATCATTGGTGATCACACATAACACCCATTTAATCGGTCAAGATTTGTAAATCCTTAACATTTCAGTCTAATAAGAATTAGTTGACCGGCTACTGTGCTTGGTACAAGGTCTGCTCCCTATGGGGTCTAAAAAACGATGAATCCAAATTGACATGTACTCAGGTAGGAAAACAAGATGAAAACATGCAGTGTACTGATTATAATTATAAAATGGCAAAATGTATATTGGAAGAGGTTAGGAAAAGGAAGGACTAACTTGATTCAGGGGTATCTTCACAGATGATAGCTCTTGAAAAGGACCCCAACAAATAGGCCACCTGCACCTGGTATTTCGTCCTAGAGAAGTCAGTCACTTTCACAGGGTAAGAAGCAGAGTCATCACCCTCTGAGACAGAGCCATAATCTATTCAAATACAGACCTTTTTAGGAAGTTGAGCTTCTCCAACTTCTTCAACACAGAGATAATACTGATCCTCGGCTGGTTTTCTTCTGTCCTTTCACTTTGTGAGCATTTACTCTAAATCAGGCACCCTTCGAGGCTCAACTCTTTACTCTCGTGGAGCTGTATTCTGGATAACTCAGCATTGAGAGGTGGATTGGTGGCTATGCACTGGAATTCATCTACCATTGGGATCAGGCACCTGGAGTCTGATTGTCTGACCGGCTGTAGACACACATCTGGCACACATCTGTGAGAAGATGGCTGAAGGCAGAGCACAGTTTGTGAATGCAGACACCAAGGTAAATAAAGATACAAGCCCAGGGCCTCCTATGCAGCAAGGATGTACTCTTCCATTCGTTCTTTCACTGGCCATTTATAGAGTGCTCAGTTTGTGCTAGGGGATAGAAATGGGAGTAAAACCATTCCTTCTTCTTATGGAATAACCAGTCGTTTAAAGCCTTTATGATGACTACTATGATATAAATGGGTACTGAGACGACCAAGAGCACAAAGTAGGAAGAAACCAAACTTTTAGATACAAGGGAAGATCAGAGAGGGCTGCACAGAGGAGGTGACCTTTGGAAAAGGAGTACCAAGACTCTAAGCAGAAGTAGGGGATATGGACGCTAAAGAAGCTTAAATATGTGAAAGAATCTTCCAGAAATAGAAGTTCGAAATAGCTATCATAAAATTGTTGAGATGGAAGGCAGGGTCCTAAGACATCTAAATAGAGAGCAGGGTCTTTCATTAACCCATATTTGGCTTCTGTCCCATAGCAATGGGGGTACTGTAAGAGCGTTTAAACCTATGGACTCTGATGTTCTCCCTGTCTCTTAGATAGCTCTAAGTGTGAAGGACGGACTAAATTACAGGAGGCTGATAAACAGTGAGACCGCCCCGAGAAAGGCTACAGTCATCCAAGCAAGATAGGCTGAGGGACTGTACTGACTGTGGTTGAAGAAACTCGGGTTGGCCTAGCTGCTGATGGACTGTGGCTTTGTAAAAGAAGAATGCTTTAGTGTGTATGAATGCACTTTGTATATATGGAAAATTATAGTCCATGATTAAAGAGAGACATATATTCCTAGGATTCTCCTTGAAGGTGACCCGTAAGAACTTGGGATAGTGGTTGCTAGGGAGTTGCAAGCTGGTCTGCGAGCCCCTCTGCTCTCACAGAGATTGCCTCAAGATGTATCCAGTTACTGAATAGAACGTGCCTCTTTTGCTGCCTCTTTTTTTTTTTTTTTTAAAGATTTCATTTATTTATTTGACAGAGAGAAATCACAAGTAGATGGAGAGGCAGGCAGAGAGAGAGAGAGGGAAGCAGGCTCCCCGCTGAGCAGAGAGCCCGACGCGGGACCCGATCCCAGGACCCCGAGATCACGACCCGAGCCGAAGGCAGTGGCTCAACCCACCGAGCCACCCAGGCGCCCTGCTGCCTCTTAATATGATGAAGTCCCCAAGCACAAGGGGGAAAGTGGGCCATTCGGCACAGAAGTGATTATAAAAATTGACTTTTATGTTGATCGTAGATTCTCCGACATGCCTCCCACCCCATAGTGTGAGAGAAGAAAAAGTGTGACAGGTTTCACCCTGAAGGCAAAGGCACAGTACTTGCCGGGAACTTGTGCCAACCTGGCAATCTGGTGCAACAGCCAAAGGTGTCCTCCAGAAACATGGAGCCGAAGGACATCGTGGCTGGCCCTTTCCTTTCGCCTCTGAAAGCTTCTATTCAACAGTTAGCTCTCTTTTCGCTCCTCTAAATATTTCCCTGAATCTATATACTGAGGTGTGAGATTGTTTTGCAAGGAAGTCTAAATTTTGCAGCTGGATTTTGGGAGGCCATAGAGAAGGAATCCAATAAACTCCCTCCTCCTAAGCTAACAAACACCAATTAAACAACTATGCTTGCACCTGGAACAGCAGAAATTGCTTTAAAATCCTCAATCTGTAGCCCATAATTGCCAGATCATATATAGAAATGTGGGATTTGGGAGTCGTTATGGGTGATAGTGAAACGGCCCATTTATTGCCCTTTCTTGGCTAGAATGTCTCTTGAATGAGTTATTTTCTACTTATGGGCTTCAGCTATGTAATGCCAAACATCTGATCAGTGGAGGCAAAGTTTCAGCCCATTATTTGCTGAACAATATGAAAATGAAATAACGTAAAGATCATAGGGGGAAGGATAGTGTTAGTACAGGGGAGGGATGAGGGGGGTGATCTGTCTAAACATTCCAAGCATTTAGATTGGGTCAAGTTTTCACTTAATTGAAAAGATCTTTCTCAATGATGTGTTAGGGACACAACTCTTGAGTGTCAGAGTGACTCTTAAGTCTGGTTTTATGAAAATTCAGTGTTGCGCTCCCTTCTGGGTGAAGCAGTTACTTTGATCTTTCATCTTGGGATTTCTGAATATTTGGAATGCTATTCCGGTGGTGGTGTGCTAGGCCCAAAATGAGTTCAATGAAAAGTCAGGAAACAAAGACATGGGTTCTTACCATTCACAATCCAAGGAGAAGGCTGTTTGGCTCTGAGTGTCTCTAAAATTCCTCTACATCCTGGAGGTTTATGGGAAATAACCAAGACCTTAGGTGAGCCATGTTAGGAGACAGAAGACCAAGCACCATGGTATCTGCATCTTTTGTCTGCTTCCAAACAGTAGGTGTCCCAAGGTCAAGTGGTTTTGTTTCTTTATTTATTATGCTAATATTTAGTTGAGCCCTTACCATTTAACAGATAATACTTCACATTCATTCTCTTAACTCAGCCCTACAATGAGGTAGATAGTATTATTATTCCCATCTTACAGGTGGAGTAAACTGAATCTCAGAAGGATCAAATAATTCTCCAGGACACACAGCTCCTTTGAGTTGAATGAAGCAGGATTGGAAAGCAGAGAGTGTTGCCCCAGAACCCTTTTGCCTAATCATTAAACTGAATGGTCTCCCAATTAAAGACCCAACTCCTCCTAAAGCCTCTTGTAACAACCCTGTCCACAGAGCAATATCTGTCCCCTGGATTTCTTTTTAAGTTGCTATCTGCAGCACCTGTGTGGAAACTTTCTCTTGCTGAATTAGGTATTACGTAATTTCAACAGTTTTTACTTGTTAGCTTTAATTACTATTTAATTATTGTGCTTTGTTTGCGAATTTTCTTCTAAAATATATTTTAAATTATGGTATACTGCAGGCCATGTCTTCAATATCTTTACACTTGTGTAGCCCTCCAAGTAGCATGGGGGACTTGGGGTTGACACACAGAGGGCAGGCCTTCCTTAGTAGCAGCAGCAGCCAGTCATTGGCCATAGTGAAACCGTCTGGTCATGCTGAAGCTAAGCTCCCATGGAGACTGGGGTTCCTCAAGTTCTTTCCTCGGCTTGGGGAGTGTGGAAATGGGCGTTCCACTCAGAAATGATGAGCTCCGAGTTAGGGGTGAGATTTTACCCACTCCTTCACCATAGCTGGAACCCTGGGCACGTTTGCAAGGCTAGAGGCGTTTTTCTGACTTGAATGTTGGCATTTTAGTAATACCTCCTTCCCTGGAGTGTTAAGTGGGGGCCCGAGAAGTGGGTAGGCAGCCAGAGTACAAGTGTCTAAGACTTCTTTTCTGGAGATAACACAGAAAATGCAAGCAAAACTTGCAAAGTGGTTTCTATGTTCTTGGAGTTGTCATTTTTGTCACTTTATTTGGCTGTGAAGCTGATTTTCACACAGGCCTGGTGGTTGTTAAAGTAAACACAAGTATAGTATTAATATCCCCTGCATATATTTAGGTAAAATTGACATCCAGTTGAAGTCAGGAACTGGTTTGCTTACTCATGGTTCTTGGAAACTGTACACATACTGATTTAATACTTATGTTCCCCACATATACTTCCTGACTAACAGTATCTTCTCCTCAACTTTAACAAAATTTTACAAATTTAAGCATACAAAATATGCTTAAAATATCAAGTGAGTATTTTGCAGCCACTATACTTTGAGAATCTGCCAGGCCTACACTCAGAACATGATTCTGAAATATTTTGCTTTGAAGCTTTGGGAATTCATTCATTCCTTTGGATTCATAGGTTATTGACTGCTATTAAGTAGATATATATTTCTTCTATTAGTCACCCCTATTTTGCAAGAAACCTCGTTGCACGATTGAATTGACCTCAGCCTCTTATCAGCTCTAGCGTATTTTAGGAATGAGGTGATGCCTCAGCCAACGTGATATTTTGGAGTAATTGGTCTAGCTAGGAAAAGGCTTCCTCTGATCTGGGACTCTTGTTGGCATTCGGATTGCTTTGGTGGCCCCCAGTTTGACTTCCTCGACTGTGGCTAGTGGTATTTTATTTTATTCTATAGTGATGAGCTAAGGATACTTCTGTTGTCTACCTCCTTATCACCCCCAGTTTCCCATAGTGCATTAAGTATTCAGTCCAAAGCTATATAAACCTAGTCCTTGACTTCAGGGAATCTACAATCCATTTGGGAGAGAATAATTAAAGACCTAATAATGTAAACTAACTAAAAATTTTAGGTAAAGTAGACCTGCCAAAGATCATGCAGTAATTGGCAAAAGAATAATAATTAGAGGAATCAAAGGAGGGGCAATCACCATCAACTGAGGCATCAGAATTTTGCTAAGCAGCAAGAGAAACTTAGCCAGCATTTATTAAGCACCCGCTGTATGCCCAGCCCAAGGCTGTTCTTTCTCTTGCATTTAGTCTTCAAGCAGAATTCAAATTACTTCATTAAAAATAAATTTCAGTAGTATTTTTACTGGGAAAACATTAAGCCTAATCTGGAGTGCTTCTCAAATTATGATATTCAACCCCCCCTTTCTAGAACTATTGTATGTTTCTCCATATATTGAACTCATCTTTTATATCACCAAGTACATGACTTTTTATGTAGATCACAATTCTCATAAGGTTGTTTCTAGGTGTTTTGTATGTTTAGCATTATTATGTATGGATTTTTCCCACCATATCGTCTAGATAGATATTGCTGAAACGTCTATTTTTCTATATGCATCTTATGTCTGACCACTATCCTGAACTCTTGATTCTAAGAGGGCTGGTCCTGGAGAAATGTTTTGATTGTCTTAAATGTTCTATGTTTAATAAAAAACTATCTGAAAATAACAAATTTATCTCACTTATCTATAGTTACACATCTCACATCTGATTCATGACTCTTGTATTACCTACATCTTTCAGAACAATAGTCAACAATTTGGTGATATTTCTTCTGTTTTTTCTAATTTTACAAGGAGTGTCTCTCATTTAGAGATTTTGACATTTTGGTATATGTTAGAATCACCTGGGAAAAGACCCCCAGGCATGTGTATTTGAGGTGTAGGGGAGGAGAATCTCCACAAGTAAATTTGAAAGTACATCAGTTTCACTCCAGTCACTACTATGACTTATAATCATTATCATGGAATTTGGTATACTGATTTTACTAGAACATTCTTTGAATATGACTAAATTCCAAGTGCTATACTATGTGCTTAATATGAACCACTTTAATTAGGCTCACACCCACCCTATCAGGTAAGAAATTGCTGTGCCCAGTATTTATAGACAGAACTGAGGCAGAAAGACTAAATAATTTGCTGAAAGTCTGACAGGCAGAAAATGGTAGAGCCAGAATTTAAACCCAAGTCAGAATTATTTCAGAGCACATTACTCAACATTTTATATAGCTAGGTGCAGTGATCAATGATCATATTACGGACCTTTTTTTTTTCTCCCTGTCTTTTGAAATATACTTTTTTTAAAAAACATTTTTAAAGATACTTATTTATTTATTTGACACACACAGAGAGAGAGAGAGATCACAAATAGGCAGAGAGGTAGGCAGAGGGAGAGGAGGAAGCAGACTCCCTGCTGAGCAGAGAGCTGGATGCGGGGCTCGATCCCAGGACCCCGAGATCAGGACCTGAGCCAAAGGCAGTGGCTTAACCCACTGAGCCACCCAGGCGCCCCTCTTTTGAAATATACTTTTAAAATTTTGCTTACTCCTTGTTCAGTGCCTACTGTGAGGTGGCTTTTCTCCTTCGTCCTATTGATGTTTTTCATTACAGTGGTAGTTTTTCTAATAGTAAATCAGTGTTTCATTCCTAGGGTAGTTTTCTAATTGTAGAACACAATTCTTTTAGATGCTATTGAATTTAATTGAGTAGTATTTTATCAAGTATTTTTCTGCCTACATTGATTAGTGTCATTGATCTATAGGTAGGGTGTTCGTGTTTGTGTGTGTGTGTGTGTCTATGTATTCATCAAATTTGTGTTTCAGGGTCATGCTTCCTTCATTAAAAACCAGAACTAGCTTTTCCGCTTTTCCTATGCTCTGGAACAAATTAGGTGGCAGCAGAATGATGTGATATAGTTCCTGCAGCATTTGAAGGAATTTACCGATAAAGCCTTCTGGCCTCTTGACATGGTTTGTAGATAATTCTTTAATAACTTATAACATTTCTTCCATGGTGATTGATCTGTTGGAAGGCATTCCTTACAGGTGAAAAAGGTGTCATTGTTATTTTCTGCAACCTGCTCGTTATTGAAAACTTAGAAAACACAAAAAGTAGAGAGAAGCAGAAAAATAATCACCAGAGTCTCATACCCCAGATTCACTGCATTATCATTAAATGGATTTCCTTCCATGTTTTTCAAACTCACAATTTTTTAACTTATGATGCACACAAAATTTTGTATCCTGCTCTTCTCAATTATGGTGATAGCATAAACATTTTATTTTTATTATAAAGGTTGTGTGAAGTTACTAAATAATATTTTGTCACTTTCAAGGTGCTCTCTCCTGAATTAAGTCCTGCACACTTGGTTGATGGTTGCATTCCAACTCAGCTAGCTGTAGAACAAAGAAACAAAGGAAAGATAGTATACAAATGAATTGTCATTAAAAATGATGCAGAACATTAAAAACCATGTTCCCTGGCAGTGAGTGCAAGAGAAAGCCAGGGCAGATTTCTATGCCCTCCAGTTTAAGTCATTTTCGATCTTAAATACTCATTTCATTGATTACTGTAGCATTCTATACTAGAAAACAGAAATAAGCAGAGAGGGGAATGACTCCATTGAAGGCAGAGTGGGGAATGAGGGAAGAGGATTCCTGGATGGAAGGACGGCTTTAATATGTTTCTAAAGGATAAACAGAAATTTCTAGGACAGTAGCAAATAGAAAAGTCAAAGATGCAGAGGTATGGAATAGGAAGGTGTGTTGGGGGAATTATAAGTAGAGTCTGAAACACCAAGAGTGAAGGGACAGGTGGCAGAATGTAGGCCCAGAGAGGTGGGTGCAGCTGAGATCAATGAGCAGCAATGTTCAATAGCCAGTGATCTGGAAGCCAAGGGCATTTAGACCCTCTAATTTAGCTGTGCCTATCGATACCCTTCTGGCCTACAAGTGCTGTCAAATTGCCAAGTTTTAAAAAATACTTTTTACATAGATGCTGTTTTAATCCTGATTTCATCAAACTTTGATTTATTAGGTAATTATTTTCTGCTTAGTTGGCAATAATTGGAGTCTTCGTTTGTGTTCTCCCAGAGGCAGACCCTAAGACGAGGCTTTGAGTACAAGTAATTTATTTGTGAAATGAGCCCTACCTAAGAAGTATGAGTAGGGGAGTGGGGAAGGGATAAAGGGGAGGAAAGGCAGTCAGTATAATTACTGTTGTGAGAAACTGGAGATTCATTCCACCTGGGAACTCCAGGAGTATAAAACATGCCCCCTAGAGTTATCCCACCTATGGGGCGAGGGAGCTGGGATATGTATACACCATCTCCTGCTGAACATTGATCAAGGATTTCTGGGGGACAGTAGGTAGTTAATTCCTTGCATATCTGGCCTGCTATGGATGCAAGCAGAGTGGCTCTGGAGGCCAGTGATAGACCTCAGGTAAAGAGGTGCTGACGGAAGTTAGGCCAGCATGCGCAGCAATAAGACTCAGGCGGGGTATGAGTGGGATGCTGACAACCTCTGCTACAGCTGGGCATAATAGAATAAAATGAGATATTTATCTTTAAAGCTGCTTTGTGTCTATCCATAGACACTTATTTCTTTTGACAGATACCATAAAATCTTCAAAATCACAAAGTCCAGCAACCGTTATTGCACAAACCTTTTAGATTCCATGCTTACAAATTATTCATGGAGCCCCACTTGGAACTCCCAATGACTTAGCACTCCCTTCCTTCCTCTCAAGACAGCCCATTGAATCTCCTCACTCTTTTGTGTTTTAAAATGCATCTCCTAATAGTCTGCAAAGACCTGTCTCCTTTCCATTGGCTGCATGCTGAGAAAACCTAATTTCTTATTTACATGGGGGTTCTCCATCCCTGGCTGCATGTTAAAATCACCAAGAGGATTCTTAAAGTGTACAAATTTAGGGAGGGAAAGTTCCCTCCAGGGCACCTGAATAAGAATCTCTTGGCAGTGGGACTGAAGAGTCCACAGATTTATGCCAGAACGTTCTTACAGAGTCAGTCTAGCCTTCGTCTGTGGGGTAGAGTTGGGGATCACTGCTCTATATATCATCTTTTAGTAAACTGTCACAGCCATCACAGCCATCTCAAGAGTCCCCCTCTCCATGGAAGAGCTTCCTATTCCCTACAAACATCCTTATTATGACATGGCTTAGAGTCCCTTCAACATTCTCTCCCGTCTTATGACTATCATTGTATCTATTTTTACATTAAAATGTGCCACCAAGAAATGAATATAATTGTGTTCTGAGAGTGTAGAGCACAGCAGAATTATCCCCTCTTGTCTTCTGAACACTGTAATTTAATTAATACAGCCTCAGGTCACATTAAAACTTTTTGAGGCCAGTTAAACTATGGAATCATGATGCACTCAGCATTGACTGAAGCTCTCTAAATCTGTCTTCTTTACCTTGGAAGTTGGATTTTTAGTTTAATTTGGTTTTGACTCAAGGGCAGTACTCCATTGTTTTCCCTTTCCTTCAGTGTTTTTTTTTTTTTCCTTTTTATAAAATAGGCATTAAGAAATGGAGTCAATGAGATTTAAAATAAAGGGTGGGTCAAGGAAGCCTCCAAGGATTCTAGCTGTAGAAGTTACATGAAGCTTCTATTAAGAATTTTGGAGGTGAAGCAGTTGAAGGACGGAGTAGAGATGATAAGTTTGGCTACAGCCATGTTGGGTTTTTGGTGCATCAGGCAGAGGTGTCTAGTCGATGGCTGTGGAGATCAGAATGCAAGTTAGAGACATAAGTTTGGAGCCCATAGGTTTCTAGGTGGTATTTAGAGCTGTAGAAATCACTTTCTCTTAACATAGGTTATTATTCATATTTTATTATTCATGTTTTAGTTATAATATAGTATTGAAAAAATAAAAGACTGCAGTATGGTTCTAAAGACCTTCCTTCCAGCAGCCATTGATTATCCAGAACGTACTTTTCTATATTAAACCTATTTGGACACCATAAGAAATCTTGTCAAATTTCTAAATGAAATTCAGATATATTATCTCTCTCTCATTTCCCTGATGCCCCTGATTAGTAACCAGGTAGAAGGAATGAGGTCTGACTTCAGGAACAAGCCATTAGGAAATTATGTTTCTGTTTCCAATTCTAGTCACAAAGTTACTTGTTCATTGTGTAAGTAATGCTTTTTTGGCTTGATCAGAGGTCTTTGCACATGAATTACATTCCAAGCCTGGCTCTCTTTAAGTTTTTGTAAAATGTTTAAAAACGTTTGGCAAATCAAACATAGTTTTGATTAATGGACATTCTTTCTCCAAGAAGAAACTTTTAGGGAAAAAAAAAAAAAAAACCAACCAGTGAATTAATTCAGAAAATAAAAGTAAGCCAAAATGATCTTAACAGAAGTGCAAACTGTTTCTCAGCAGTCATGTCTCAGGCTGTGAAATGGTTAAAATGAAAAGCATTTTGGGGTTTCATTGGAGAAATGGTCCCTGGGATTAAATTCTCTTTTGACTTGACTTCAAACAAAACAGAGCAGCAGGATGGGGTTCTTCGTGCTCTTGGAATGTATGTGATCACTTCCTTGTTATGAATTGCTTTTAAATTATTCCCTTTGCTCCTGTTTACCTCATTATTCTTTGAGCACAAATCTTCCCCTCAAATAATTTATGCGTAAAGGAATCTGATAGAGGAACAGAACAGGCTCACCAAGTGTCTCCTGCTCATTACAAGTGAATAAATAAATAGGAATACCAAACAATCATTCTCATCAAAAGAATGTGGTAGGGTTTTTTTTTTTGTTTTCCTAGACATCTCTAATAATTACTGAGGGATTAGGGGAATCTATCCACTGTGAAACTTAGCAGAGGTTTATAAAATCAGCACAGTCAAATATCTTGGATTCAGCCTTGGTGGCATTATTTTCTGCCATAATAAACCTCCTCATGATGAATCAGAAATTTTATGCTATTAGGAGCCCAATTCTCTGTGAATGTAGTGTGGGGTTAGGGGTATGTTTTATTGGGGGAAGGGGGAAGGGGTGGTTGTAGTAAAGCACTTTTTTTTTATGATAAAAGTCAGGGAATTGATATCATCTCTTGCCTCAGATTATCTGCTAATGCATACTTACCCTGAGTTAATCATGAACAGAGGAATAAACCTCATTGGCGCACATGGATGTTGTGTATACAATTTTGTTCTCATTAGCACACCACAGTAACCAAGTATTCTCACCTCTTCCTTCTTGTCTCTCGCCTTCCTCTTCTATCAAATCTAAAGAGTCAAATGCCCAGTGCAGTGTCACACTTTCTTACCATGCGTAATTTGTTCACTTCAGGCTTCTTAGATTGGAAATGGTACCCTCCTGACTATTCTTTGGCATCCAGGAGCTCATACTAATAGTGAATTTATGGAGGGCCAGGGATGCTGAATTTCATCCTAGCCTAAAAAGAAATGAATCCCCTCTAAAATTTAACCCTACTGTGGTAGGTGCTGTGCCCTTCTTCCCAGATTCCCCTGGGCAGAATAAAGGACTTCTCCAAGTGCTGGGATTGCTCAAAGAAGGCAGCCATCAGCTGTCAGCTTTTTGGGGGCATTATCTTTTCTGATGAAAATTGCTTTGCCAAAGGTCATACCTCTCTGCATGGCAGCCCATATTCAATTTGATGACTGACATAATGGTGTAAAAGGCCCAGCCCCCTGTCCCAACTCAGGACAACTTCAGAGGACCATACCAGCTCTGGAGCTCCCTGTTAGGTCCCCTGGAGCTTGCACTGGGACTTCGTCACAGCTGGCATCTCCCTCTGCCCAGTCCAGACTTCCTCCACTCCCTTCCACAGGTGCTTTTCCCAGGAGCTTTCCCTGATGACCCTGCATGCTAATTTCCATCTCAGACTCTGTTTCCAGGGGGCCCACTGTACTTTGATGTGTGGAAATTAGCTGCATCTTATGTTATTTCATTGGTTATACCCCCCGTTTGTTCCCAAAAGGGTTTAATTCAAGTCAAGAAGAAGTCTGAGTAAGCACAATTCAATGACTACTGGGGCTACTTGGGACTGGGCTTTTGGCTGATAATATATATGACGAGACATCAGAATGGTTGAGGGAGGTGAGGAAGGCTTTTAGAGTAGAGGTTCCCCAGCCCACTTCCTTAATGGGACTCTCCAGTAGTACGACCTGGATATTCTGAAGTACAGTCTTATTTCACTATCATGGCTTTAGGACATCCTGGCATCCTGTTTTATGATAGCAAACTCAAAGTACCAAATCCCCAAACTGGCTTTTCCGTTGTCCTAACCGAAATGTGACAGTTATTAATAAGTTCAAAATGGATCACTTATGTTTTCTTCTTGGCCCTAAGAGAAATGGATATCTGGGAAAGTTTCCAGGGTGTTTTAAGGTCTGCCCTCTACCAGATATTCAGGTCTAGCCAACAACTGATCATGTTCTAGCCCTAGGAGCCTAAGTATCCAACTTGACTCTGTGGCACTTGCAGGAGAACACAGTTGTTTGGCCAGTGAATGGACTGAGGAGCTCAAAACCGAGAGTCCACATTTGCCAGCCAATGTGCTCAGGGAGCCAAAGGACACACAGAAGCTCTTGGATACTTTGTGCCACCCTGGGAAGCCTTCCCAAACTTCACCAACCTGAAGGTGTCCCTGGAAGGCCACTGGAGTGAATGCATGGGCACCTTCTTAGGTGTTAAAAGCATATTTCTTCCCCTGTCAAAGTCATGTCTTTTTGGTGAAGATCAAATGCTCACGCTGATGCTCTTTTGGGAACATCATTGAAGTTTGCAGTTCTCTTTTTAGGGCTCATCCAGGGCTCTTGTTCCACATAACTGTACCCCACCACCCTCCAATACCACCCCCACTACTGTCACCCCTTCACCCACTCTCCCTTCTAGACCTGGTTTTCAGTTGCATAAGCTCTTTATCTTGGAAGCTATTAAATTAATCCTTTCCTAAGAAGACTCTGAAGACCTTTAGAGATAAATTCCCAATGGTGGGATTTTGGTCATTCTGGTAGGACGCAGGGAGAGATTTTTTAGCACAACATTAATTCTGTGTTTACCTTCAATTCATTCAAGAAAAGGGAAGACTGCCTCCCTTCACATTTAATTCTGAAGCTATCCCAAGGAGGGCAGGAGGGTGTGCAGGAGGCTGACCCGTGACAGTCATGAGAATTCATCTAACAGGTCTCCAGTACAGGGGTGCAGTTGAGCAAGGGCCAAGCTGTGCCAATTTGAAAGCCATGGCCCAAGAGTGACAGGAATATTAAGGCAGGCATTTCTGGGAAACAGAACTCCACTGACAGCCAGCTTTGGCAAAGGCTCCCCAAAACCTTGTAGAACCTCCCTTAACTCACATGGCATTCTGGGATGCTTCCACCCAATCTCTTTCTGCTGGAAAAGTTATGAGACAAATTACATGATATGACTTAAGCTCCAAAAGTATTACTCTGTTGTCTTCAGAGTAGACCAAATAGGGGCATCTGTGGAAACAGGGAGACCAATGAAGAGGCTATGGGGCTCAGATTCAGATTCTGGATATATATTTTGAAAAGAGAGTACAGGTTTATTGATGGATCAGATGAAGAACATGAAGTCAAGGATTGCTTCACTGTTTTTTACCCCTCGGGTAAAATTTTTTTTTTAACTGTTACCTTTTTCTTTTTTAACGATTTTTTACTAGTTTATCTAATATATATATTTTTTCTTTTTTACATTTTTCTTAGGTGTTTTCTTTTTTTTAATTCTTTTCTTTTCTTTTTTCTTTTTTCTTTTTTTTTCTTTCTTCCTTTTTGAACCTCTTTTTATCCCCTTTCTCCCCCCTCACGATTTTGGATCTCTTCTAACTTGGTTAAAGCATATTTTCCTGGGGTTGTTGCCAACCTTTTAGTATTTTACTTGCCCCTTCATATACCCTTATCTGGACAAAATGACAAGACGGAAAAATTCAACACAAAAAAAAGAACAAGAGGCAGTACCGAAGGCTAGGGACCTAATCAATACAGACATTGGTAATATGTCAGATCTAGAGTTCAGAATGACAATTCTCAAGGTTCTAGCCGGGCTCGAAAAAGGCATGGAAGATATTAGAGAAACCCTCTCGAGAGATATAAAAGCCCTTTCTGGAGAAATAAAAGAACTAAAATCTAACCAAGTTGAAATCAAAAAAGCTATTAATGAGGTGCAATCAAAAATGGAGGCTCTCACTGCTAGGATAAATGAGGCAGAAGAAAGAATTAGTGATATAGAAGACCAAATGACAGAGAATAAAGAAGCTGAGCAAAAGAGGGACAAACAGCTACTGGACCACGAGGGGAGAATTCGAGAGATAAGTGACACCATAAGACGAAACAACATTAGAATAATTGGGATTCCAGAAGAAGAAGAAAGAGAGAGGGGAGCAGAAGGTATACTGGAGAAAATTATTGGGGAGAATTTCCCCAATATGGCAAAGGGAACGAGCATCAAAATTCAGGAGGTTCAGAGAACGCCCCTCAAAATCAATAAGAATAGGCCCACACCCCGTCACCTAATAGTAAAATTTACAAGTCTCAGTGACAAAGAGAAAATCCTGAAAGCAGCCCGGGAAAAGAAGTCTGTAACATACAATGGTAAAAATATTAGATTGGCAGCTGACTTATCCACAGAGACCTGGCAGGCTAGAAAGAGCTGGCATGATATTTTCAGAGCACTAAATGAGAAAAACATGCAGCCCAGAATACTATATCCAGCTAGGCTATCATTGAAAATAGAAGGAGAGATTAAAAGCTTCCAGGACAAACAAAAACTGAAAAAATTTGCAAACACCAAACCAGCTCTACAGGAAATATTGAAAGGGGTCCTCTAAGCAAAGAGAGAGCCTACAAGTGGTAGATCAGAAAGGAACAGAGACGATATACAGTAACAGTCACCTTACAGGCAATACAATGGCACTAAATTCATATCTCTCAATAATTACCCTGAATGTTAATGGGCTAAATGCCCCTGTCAAAAGACACAGGGTATCAGAATGGATAAAAAACAAAATCCATCTATATGTTGCCTCCAAGAAACTCATTTTAAGCCCGAAGACACCTCCAGATTTAAAGTGAGGGGGTGGAAAAGAATTTACCATGCTAATGGACATCAGAAGAAAGCAGGAGTGGCAATCCTTATATCAGATCAATTAGATTTTAAGCCAAAGACTATAATAAGAGATGAGGAAGGACACTATATCATACTCAAAGGGTCTGTCCAACAAGAAGATTTAACAATTTTAAATATCTATGCCCCCAACGTGGGAGCAGCCAACTATATAAACCAATTAATAACAAAATCAAAGAAACACATCAACAATAATACAATAATAGTAGGGGACTTTAACACTCCCCTCACTGAAATGGACAGATCATCCAAGCAAAAGATCAGCAAGGAAATAAAGGCCTTAAACGACACACTGGACCAGGACATCACAGATATATTCAGAACATTTCATCCCAAAGCAACAGAATACACATTCTTCTCTAGTGCACATGGAACATTCTCCAGAATAGATCACATCCTCAGTCCTAAATCAGGACTCAACCGGTATCAAAAGATTGGGATCATTCCCTGCATATTTTCAGACCACAATGCTCTAAAGCTAGAACTCAACCACAAAAGGAAGTTTGGAAAGAACCCAAATACATGGAGACTAAACAGCATCCTTCTAAAGAATGAATGGGTCAACCAGGAAATTAAAGAAGAATTGAAAAAAATCATGGAAACAAATGATAATGAAAATACAACGGTTCAAAATCTCTGGGACACAACAAAGGCAGTCCTGAGAGGAAAATATATAGCAGTACAAGCCTTTCTCAAGAAACAAGAAAGGTCTCAGGTACACAACCTAACCCTACACCTAAAGGAGCTAGAGAAAGAACAAGAAAGAAACCCTAAGCCCAGCAGGAGAAGAGAAATCATAAAGATCAGAGCAGAAATCAATGAAATAGAAACCAAAAAAACAATAGAACAAATCAACGAAACTAGGAGCTGGTTCTTTGAAAGAATTAATAAAAATTGATAAACCCCTGGCCCGACTTATCAAAAAGAAAAGAGAAAGGACCCAAATAAATAAAATCATGAATGAAAGAGGAGAGATCACAACTAACAGCAAAGAAATACAAACTATTATAAGAACATACTATGAGCAACTCTACGCCAATAAATTTGACAATCTGGAAGAAATGGATGCATTCCTAGAAACATATAAACTACCACAACTGAACCAGGAAGAAATAGAAAGCCTGAACAGACCCATAACCAGTAAGGAGATTGAAACGGTCATTAAAAATCTCCAAACAAACAAAAGCCCAGGGCCAGACGGCTTCCCGGGGGAATTCTACCAAACATTTAAAGAAGAACTAATTCCTATTCTCCTGAAACTGTTCCAAAAAATAGAAATGGAAGGAAAACTTCCAAACTCATTTTATGAGGACAGCATCACCTTGATCCCAAAACCAGACAAGGATCCCACCAAAAAAGAGAGCTATAGACCAATATCCTTGATGAACACAGATGCGAAAATACTCAACAAAATACTAGCCAATAGGATTCAACAGTACATTAAAAGGATTATTCACCATGACCAAGTGGGATTTATTCCAGGGCTGCAAGGTTGGTTCAACATCCGCAAATCAGTCAATGTGATACAACACATCAATAAAAGAAAGAACAAGAACCATATGATACTCTCAATAGATGCTGAAAAAGCATTTGACAAAGTACAGCATCCCTTCCTGATCAAAACTCTTCAAAGTGTAGGGATAGAGGGCACATACCTCAATATCATCAAAGCCATCTATGAAAAACCCACCACAAATGTCATTCTCAATGGAGAAAAACTGAAAGCTTTTCCGCTAAGGTCAGGAACACGGCAGGGATGTCCATTATCACCACTGCTATTCAACATAGTACTAGAGGTCCTAGCCTCAGCAATCAGACAACAAAAGGAAATTAAAGGCATCCAAATCGGCAAAGAAGAAGTCAAATTATCACTCTTCGCAGATGATATGATACTATATGTGGAAAACCCAAAAGACTCCACTCCACAACTGCTAGAACTTATACAGGAATTCAGTAAAGTGTCAGGATATAAAATCAATGCACAGAAATCAGTTGCATTTCTCTACACCAACAGCAAGACAGAAGAAAGAGAAATCAAGGAGTCAATCCCATTTACAATTGCATCCAAAACCATAAGATACCTAGGAATAAACCTAACCAAAGAGACACAGAATCTATACTCAGAAAAGAAAGAAAATTGAGAAGAAATTGAGGAAGACACAAAGAAATGGAAAAATGTTCCATGCTCCTGGATTGGAAGAATAAATATTGTGAAAATGTCTATGCTACCTAAACCAATCTACACATTTAACGCAATTCCTATCAAAGTACCATCCATCTTTTTCAAAGAAATGGAACAAATAATGCTAAAATTTATATGGAACCAGAAAAGACCTCGAATAGCCAAAGGGATATTGAAAAAGAAAGCCAGTGTTGGTGGCATCACAATTCCGGACTTCAAGCTCTATTACAAAGCTGTCATCATCAAGACAGCATGGTACTGGCACAAAAACAGACACATAGATCAATGGAACAGAATAGAGAGCCCAGAAATAGACCCTCAACTCTACAGTCAACTAATCTTCGACAAAGCAGGAAAGAATGTCCAATGGAAAAAAGATAGCCTCTTCAATAAATGGTGCTGGGAAAATTGGACAGCCACATGCAGAAAAATCATTGTATAATTAACTCCTTCTTGCTTTCTGCTTTTCTGAAACCCAGGTTAATGAACTAGGCTTCTATTTTAGCTGTCAATATTTGACTATTTACTAATCAACTCCTTCCACCACCACCATTCCCCATCTGAGCAGAGGTAGAAAAGGCCCTTTCCATTATGAAAAAGGGTTATAGACTCAGGAGGCCTCAGAGAAAATTTAAGGAAAGAAATCACAACCAAATAATAATACTAATAATAACAACAATACTACCTTTAAAGGTTAAGAAGAACATTTCTATCCTTATTTTAATCTTTCTAACTATTCCATAAGATAGGAGAAAAGGGAAGTATAACTACTGTTTGTTGAAGGTCTACCTCATGCCATGCATTTGCTCCAGATTTGCATAAGAGGAATAGGAGTATCAACCCAGATGAACAGATGAGGACTTCAAGGCATGGGAAGGCAATGCTGTGAAGCCATACTTACACTGTGAGCAGGAGATGAGCCAGAATTCAAACACAGCATTGTAGGACTCAAAATCTCTGCAGTGCCAAGCAAGTGCTCCCTTTTTGTGAGTAAAATAAGGATTTCTAATCCAGCCTTTGGACTGTAGGATGGAGAAATGGACTTAGCTGCCTATGCTGCTAAGCAGGCAGTAGGGTCATTCCATGGTTGCCTTGATAAGACAACGATGACCCATTTGTGCTTTCCTAAGTGTCTCTATGCGAAACAATTGTGAAAACAGACTTCCAGAGGCCCTAAACAAGAGCCAATGGTCTAGGTTCCCCATTGAGGAATTGCCAGGACTGATGGCAGAGCCTGGGAGAACAAGAAGGAAATGAGTAGCTGCTTTATATACAAAGAAAGTCCTAGACAAAAAAACACCAAAACATTTCTCAGGAATGCAAAGCAGAGCTACATCATCACTAGTAACCAGAACATCCTACAAAAGTCCTCTTGCACCATCCCTCCTGGCCATTTGTGAGCCACTTTCCTTTTATGTTTACCCAGATGCCAATTTGAATTTGATTTGAAAAGTTCAAGGTAGAGG
Organism: Mustela putorius furo; assembly: GCF_011764305.1. Taxonomy (NCBI): domain Eukaryota; kingdom Metazoa; phylum Chordata; class Mammalia; order Carnivora; family Mustelidae; genus Mustela; species Mustela putorius. The sequence continues at coordinate 5,469,733 of NW_025422045.1, read as the reverse complement.
GAATTTGGGAAGAGGTATACAATTTTAATAGTCTTAGGCTCTACTCCACCAGGGGAATGGCTCTGCCTTCTTCAGCAGGTGGAAGGTCTCATTCAGGCCAGTGGGAAATTTGGTTTCCTGGAGAAACTGGCTTCCAGATATTTAGAGAAAGCTTAAATTGCATTCTCCAGTTGAATCCAATTCAAGAATTGGTCAAGGCACTTAGGAATGACTTCTGGCTTCTTTATAGAGCCAAAAATTGTTCTGTAACGACAACCACAACAACAAAAAGCCATGATAGAGAAGCTCTTTGGAAGGTTCTGTTTTTGCTATTACTAGAGAGAGATTAGAATGAGAAGGAAATTACACCATTGTCTTTTGTATCCTGGAAAACTTCCAATTCCCAGCATATCCTACCAGTCTAGTCTCTAGACCAGGGATAGGAATGGATATCTCCCAAAGTTAAGCAAATTGAGCAATGGTCCATAATTTTATTTCTCCTCTTATATGTATCTATATCTCTATAAATTATATGAATATGCTATTATCATTTGCTAATATTTCAGGGCATATGTAACTGCAGTAAGGCTTATACTTCATGAGAGTAGATATACATCTATATTTCATTTATTTTTATTTATTCACTTATTTTTTAAATTAACATATAATGTATTATTTGCCCCAGGGATACAGGTCCCTGAATCAACAGGCTTACTCATTTCATAGCACTCACCATAGCAAATATCCTCCACAATGTCCATAACTCAGTCACCCTATCCCTACCACCCTACCTCCCAGCAACTCTTTTTTTCATGAAATTAAGAGCCTCTTATGGTTTGGCTCCCTTCCAGTCCCATCTTCTTTCATTTTTTCTCTCCCTACCTCCCATGACCCCCCCACTCTGCCTCTCAAATTCCTCAGAGAGATCATATAATAATTGCCTTTCTCTGATTGACTTGTTTTGCTTAGCATAATACCCTCTAGTTCCATCCACATCGTTGCAGATGGCAAGATTTCCTATCTTTTGATGGCTGCATAGTATTCCATTGAATGAATTGAAAAAATATATATATATATATATATATATATATTACATCTTCTTTATCCATTCATGTGTTGATGGACATCTAGATTCTTTCTGTAGTTTCGCTATTGTGGACATTGCTGCTAGAAACATTCAGTTGCACATGCCGCTTCAGATCACTACATTTTTTTAAAAAAAGTTTCACCTACTTATTTGACAGAGAGAGAGATTGGAAGTAGGCAGAGAGGCAGTCAGAGAGAGAGGGGGAAGCAGGCTCCCCACTGAGCAGAGAGCCTGACTTGGGGCTCGATCTCAGGACCCTGAGATCATGACCCAAGCCGAAGACAGAGGCCCAACCCACTGAGCCAACCAGGTGCCCCCAGATCACTACATTTTTATCATTAGAGTAAATACTCAGTAGTGAGATCGCTGGGTCATAGAGTAGCTCTATTTTCAACTTTTTGAGGAACTTCCTTGCTGTTCTCCAGAGTGACTGTACCCACCACAGTACATTCCCACCAAGAGTGTAGGAGGGTTCCCCTTTTTCTGCATCCTTACAGCATCTGTCATTTCCTGACTTGTTAATTTTAGCCATTCTGACTGGCATGAGGTGGTATCTCATTGTGGTTTTGATTTGTATTTCCCTGATACTGAATCATGGGGAGCACTTTTTCATGTGTCTGTTGGCCATCTGGATGTCTTCTTTGCAGAAATGTCTGTTCACATCCTCTGCCCATTTCTTGATTGGATTATTTGTTCTTTGGGTGTTGAGTTTGATAAGTTCTTTATGGATTTTGGATACTAGCCCTTTATCTGACAGGTCATCTGCAAATATCTTCTCCCATTGTGTCAGTTGTCTTTTGGTTTTGTTGATTGTTTTCTTTGCTGTGCAAAAGCTCTTGATCTTGATGAAGTCCCAATAGTTCATTTTTGCCCTTTCTTCCCTTGTCTTTGGTGATATTTCTAGGATGAAGTTGCTGTGGTTGAAGTCAAAGAGGTTGCTGTCTGTGTTCTCCTCTAGAATTTTGATGGATTCCTGTCTCTCATTGAGGTCTTTCATCCATTTTGAGTCTATTTTTGTGTGTGGTGTAAGGAAATGGTCCAGTTTCATTCTTCTTCACATGGCTGTCCAATTTTCCCAACATCATTTGTTGAAGCAACTTTGTTTCCATTGGAGATTCTTTCCTGCTTTGTCAAAGACTAGTTGACCATAAAGTTGAAAGTCCATTTATGGGCTCTCTATTCTGTTCCATTGATCCAAGTGTCTGTTTTTGTGCCAGTACCATACTGTCTTGATGATTACAGCTTTGTAATAGAGCTTGAAGTCTGGAATGGTGATGCGACCAACTTGCGTTTTCTTTTTCAACATTTCTCTATTTGGAGTCTCTTCTGTTTCCAGATAAATTTTAGGATTATTTGTTCCATTTCTTTGAAAAATATTGATGGTATTTTGATAGGGATTGCATTAAATGTATAGATTGCTGTAGGTAGCATAGACATTTTCACAATATTTGTTCTTCCATGAGCATGGAATGTTTTTCCATTTCTCTGTGTCTTCCTCAATTTCTTTTCTGAGTACATTAATAGTTTTCTGAATACAGATTGTTTGCCTCTTTGATTAGGTTTATTCTTAGGTATCTTATGGTTTTGGGTGCAGTTGTAAATGGGATCAACTCCTTAATTTCTCTTTCTTCTGTCTTGCTGTTGGTGTACAAAAATGCAACTGATTTATGTGCTTTGATTTTATATCCTGATACTTTACTGAATTCCTATATGAGTTCTAGCAGTTTTTGAGTGGAGTCTTTTGGGTTTGCCACATACAGTATCATATCATCTGCAGAGAGTGAGAGATTGACTTATTTGCTGATTTGGATGCCTTTTATTTCTTTTTGTTGTCTGATTGCTAAGGCTGGAACTTTTAGTAATATGTTGAATAGCAGTGGTCATAGTGGACAGCCCTGCCATGTTCCTGACCTTAGGGGAAAAGTTCTCAGTTTATCCCCATTGAGAATGATATTTGCTGTGGGTTTTCTATAGATGGCTTTGATGATATTGAGGTATGTACCCTCTATCCCTACACTTTGAAGAGTTTTGATCAAGAAAGGATGCTGTACTTTGTCAAATGCTTTCTTGACATCTACTTAGAGTATATTATGGTTCTTGTTCTTTCTTTTATTAATGTATTGTATCACATTGATTGATTTGTGGATGTTGAACCAACCTTACAGCCCAGGAAAAAAATCCCACTTAGTCATGATAAATAATCCTTTTAATGTACTGTTGGATCCTATTGGCTAGTATTTTGGTGAGAATTTTTGCATCCATGTTCATCAAGGATATTTGTCTGTAATTCTCCTTTTTGATGGGGTCCTTGTCTGGTTCTGGGATCAAAGTAATGCTGGCCTCATAAAATGAGTTTGGAAGTTTTCCTTTCATTTCTGTTTTTTGGAATAATTTCAGAAGAATAGGTATTATCTCTTCTTTAAATGTTTAGAAGAATTGCCCTGAGAAGCTGTCTGACCCTAGGCTCTTGTTTGTTGGGAGATTTTTGATGACTGCTTCAATCTCCTTACTGGTTATGGGTCTGTTCAGGTTTTGTTTTGTTTTTTTCCTTCTTGGTTCAGTTTTGGTAGTTTATATGTCTCTAGGAATGCATCCATTTCTTCTAGATTGTCAAATTTTCTGGCGTATAGTTGCTCATAATATGTTCTTATAATTGTTTGTATTTCTTTGGTGTTGGTTGTGATCATTCCTCTTTCATTCATGATTTTATTAATTTGGATCCTTTCTCTTTTCTTTTTGATAATTCTGGCCAGGGGTTTATCAATCTTAATAATTCTTTCAAAGAACCAGCTCCTAGTTTTGTTGATCTGTTCTACTGTAGTCTTTTGGTTTCTATGTCATTGATTTCTGCTCTGATCTTTATTATTTTTCTTCTCCTGCTGGATTTAGGCTTTCTTTGCTGTTCTTTTTCCAGATCTTTTAGGTGTTGGGTTAGCTTGTGTACTTGAGACCTTTCTTGTTTCTTGAGAAAGGCTTGTATTGCTATATACTTTCCTTTCAGGGCTGCCTTTGCTATGTCCCCAAAATTTTGAACAGTTGTGTTTTCATTTTTATTTTCTATGAATTTTTTCAATTCTTCTTTAATTTCCTGGTTAACCCATTCATTGTAGTAGGATGCTCTTTAGCTCCATGTATTTGAGTTTTTTCCAACTTTCCTCTTGTGGTTGAGCTCTAGCTTCAAAGCATTGTGGCCTGAAAATATGCAGGGAATGATCCCAATCTTTTGGTGCCACTTGAGACCTGATTTGTGACCCAGGATGTGATCTATTCTGGAGAATGTTCCATGTGCCTGTGAGAAGAATGTGTATTCTGTTGCTTTGGGATGGAATGTTCTAAATAAATCTGTGGTGTCCATCTCATCCAGTGTGTCATTTAAAGCCTTTATTTCCTTGTTGATGTTTTGCTTAGATGATCTGTCCATTTCAGTGAGGTAGGTGTTAAAGTCCCCAGTGTTACTGTATTATTGCTGATGTGTTTCTTTGAGTTTGTTATTAATTGGTTTGTATAATTGGCTGCTCCCACGTGAGGGGCATAGATATTTAAAATTGTTAGATCTTCTTGTTGGCATAGATATTTAAAATTGTTAGATCTTCTTGTTGGACAGACCCTCTAATTATTATACAGTGTCCTTCCTCATCTCATACTATAGTCTTTGGCTTAAAATCTAATTAGTCTAATATAAAGACTTCCACTCCAGCTTTCTTTTGATGTTCATTAGCATGGTAAATTGTTTTCTATCCCTCACTTTCAATCTGGAGGTGTCTTTGGGTCTAAAATGAGTTTCTTACAGACAGCAAATGGATGGGTCTTGTTTTTTTTACCCATTCTGATAATGCTGTGTTTTTTGATTGGGGGCATTTAGCCCATTTACATTCAGGACAACTATTAAAAGATATGAATTTAGTGCCATTGTATTGCCTGTAAGGTGACCGTTACCGTATATTGTCTCTGTTCCTTTCTGGTCTGTTCTTTTAGGCTTTCTCTTTGCTTAGAGGGTCCCTTTCAATATTTCCTGTAGTGTTGTTTTGGTGTTTGCAAATTATTTTAGCTTTTGTTTGTCCTGGAAGCTTTTTATCTCCCCTTCTATTTTCATTGACAGCCTAGCTGGATATAGTATTTTGGCTGCATATTTTTCTTGTTTAGTGCTCTGAATATATCATTTCTGGCCTACTAGGTCTCTGTGGCTAGGTCTGCTGCCAATATAATATTTCTACCATTGTATGTTTACAGACCTCTTGTCCTGAGCTGTTTTCAGGATTTTCTCTTTGTCACTGAGACTCATAAGTTTTCTATTAGATGATGGGTTGTGGACCTATTTTTATTGATTTTGAGGGGGATTCTCTGCCTCTTGGATTTTTATGCTTGTTCCCTTCACCAGATTAGGGAAATTATTTGCTATAATTCACTCCAATCTACCCTTCTTCCTCTCTATCTCTTTTTTATTCTTCTGGGATCCCAGTTATTCTAATATTGTTTTGTCTTATGGTATCAATTACCTCACAAATTCTCCCTTCATGGTCCAGTTGTTGTTTCTCTCTCTTTTTCTCAGCTTCTTTATTTCCCATCATTTGGTCTTCTATATCACTAATTCTCTCTTTTGCTTCATTTATCCTAGCAATAAGAGACTCCATTTTTTAATTGCACCTCATTAATAGCTTTTCTGATTTCCACTTGGTTAGATTTTAGTTCTTTAATGTCTCCAGAAAGGGCTTTTATTTCTCCAGAAAGGGATTCTCTGGTATCTTCCATGCTTTTTTTCGAGCCCAGCTAGATAGCACCTTGATAATCATTCTGAACTCTAGTACTGACATATTACTAATGTCTGTATTGATTAGGTCCCTAGCTATCAGTACTGCCTCTTGTTATTATTATTATTTTTTTTTTTTTTGGAGATGAGTTTTCCTGCCTTGTCATTTTGTCCAGATAAAAATAGATGGATGAGAGAACAAAATACTAAAAGGGTAGCAACAACCCCAGAAAAATATACATTAACCAAATCAGATGAGACCTGAAACTGGTGGGAGAAAAAAGGGGGAAGAAAAGAAGAATGTGTGTGTGTGTGTGTGTGTGTGTGTGTGTGTGTATGAATGATGAATGACTGGTTTATAGAACAGAGCCACATACTAGATTTTGGGTGTATTTTGGTCTGTTAGAAGAAACTATCTCCCGAAATTTTAAAGAAAGAAAATAAAAAAATACACACACATACACAAATGAGGGTACACACTGTGATGGGATGGAATGCTGTAAAGTTGAAAATTTGAAAAGGATTCTAGAAAAGGAATTGAAAATAAGTTGGTTGAAAAAAGAAAAGAGAAAGAGAAAAGAGGAAAGAATGTGATCAAATTGGAGACTAGAACAAAGCCATGCACTAGATTTAGGGTATATTTTGATCTATTAGAAGAAATTGTATTTCGAAATTTTAGAGAAAAAAATCTATATGTATATAAATAATAAGGTTAAATACAATGAAGGGATAAAATATGACTGTAACAATGAAAACTAAAAAATATTTTTTAAAGGTATTGACAAGATAAAATAGTTTAAAAACTTTAGAATGGGAAAGAGGAAAAATTTTTTTAATTTTTAAAATTTTTAAAAATGCCATTCGATCAAAATTCCACCTGTATTTTTCAAAGAGCTGGAGCAAATAATCCTAAAATTTGTATAGAATCAGAAGAAACCCTAAATTGCTAAGGAAATGTTGAAAAAGAAAAACAAAACTGGCGGCATCACATTACCTTATTACAAGCTTTACTACAAAGCTGTGATCACCAAGACAGCATGGCACTGGCATAAAAACAGATACATAGACCAGTGGAATAGAGTAGAAAGGCCAGATATGGATCCTCAACTTTATGGTCAAATAATCTTCGACAAAGCAGGAAAAAATATACAGTGGAAAAAAGACAGTCTCTTCAATAAATGGTGCTGGGAAAATTGGACAGTTATATATAGAAGAATGAAACTCGACTATTCTCTTATACTGTGCACTAAGATAAACTCGAAATGGATAAAAGACCTCAACGTGAAACAGCAGCCTATCAAAATCCTAGAGGAGAACATAGGCAGTAACCTTTTTGATATCAGCCACGGCAACTTCTTTCAAGATATGTCTCCAGGGCACCTGGGTGACTCAGTGGGTTAAAGCCTCTGCCTTCGGCTCAGGTCATGATCCCAGGGTCCTTGGATCGAGCCTCGCATCGGGCTCTCTGCTCAGCAGGAAGCCTGCTTCCTCCTTTCTCTCACTCTCTGCCTGCCTCTCTGCCTACTTGTAATCTCTGTCTATCAAATAAAATAAATAAAATCTTAAAAAAAAAAAGATATGTCTCCAAAGGCAAAGGAAACAAAAGCAAAAATGAACTTTTGGGACTTCATCAAGATCAAAAACTTCTGCATAACAAAGGAAACAGTCAACAAAACAAAGAGGCAACCCACAGAAAGGGAGAAGACATTTGCAAATGACAGTACAGACAAAAGGCTGATATTCAGGATCTATAAAGAACTTCTCAAACTCAACACACACAAAAGAGATAATCATGTCAAAAAAATGGGCAGAAGACATGAACAGACACGTCTCCAGTGAAGACATACAAATGGCTATCAGACACATGAAAAAATGTTCATGATCACTAGCTATCAGGGAGATTCAAATTAAAACCACATTGAGATACCACCTTACACCAGTTAGAATGGCCAAAATTAGCAAGACAGGAAACAATGTGTGTTGGAGAGGATGTGGAGAAAGGGGAACCCTCTTACACTGTTGGTGGGAATACAAGTTGGTGCAGCCAATTTGGAGAACAGTGTGCAGATTCCTTAAGAAATTAAAAATAAAGCTTCCCTATGACCCTGCAATTGCACTCCTGGGTATTTACTCCAAAGACACAGATGGAGTGAAAAGAAGGGCCATCTGTACCCCAATGTTCATAGCAGCAATGGCCACAGTCGCCAAACTGTGGAAAGACCCAAGATGCCCTTCAGCAGACAAATGGATAAGGAAGATGTGGTCCATATACACTATGGAGTATTATGCCTTCATCAGAAAGGATAAATATCCAACTTTTGTATCAACATGGACGGGACTGAAAGAGATTATGCTGAGTGAAATAAGTCAAGCAGAGAGTCAATTATCATGTGGTTTCACTTATTTGTGGAGCATAACAAATAACATGGAGGACATGGGGTGTTGGAGAGGAGAAGGGAGTTGAGGGAATTTGGAGGGGGAGATGAACCATGGGAGACTATGGACTCTGAAAAACAATCTGAGGGGTTTGAAGGGATGGAGGGTGGGAGGTTGGGGGAGCCTGGTGGTGGGTATTACGGAGGGCACATATTTCATGGAGCACTGGGTGTGGTGCATAAACAATTAATTTTGTTACACTGAAAAGAAATTAAATAATAAAAACATAAAAATATAGAATAAGAAAAAAACAAAATTAAAAAAGTTAACTTTGATAGACTAAAGGATCATGGGGGGAAAGCCATGGATTCTATGTGTTGTTTTCCCCTAGCTCTGCAGTTCTGCGTTCTCATTGATCAGTGAACTTGGTCTTGTCTGGCTGTTCTTGCTGATCTTCTGGGGAGTGCCTGTCACAGCAGTTTTCAAATATCTTTGCCTGAGGTGGAATTGCACCGCCCTTGCCAGGGGCCAGGATAAGCAATCTGCTCAGGTTCACTCTAGGGAGCTTTTTGTTCCCTGAAAGCTTACTGTATAGCTTGGAGGAGGAGAATGAAAATGGTGGCCTCCCAATCTCTGGCTAAGAGAAGCTGAGAGCTCAGGGCCCCATTCCTCAGTGTGCTCTCAGAGAAAAGCAGTCAGTCCCTCCTCTCTCCCTGGTCTTCGCTGCACTCTGTGTTCACCCACCCTGTCACTGAGCATTTTTGTCTCTGGAGCACGGCCCCGTTTGGAGTCTCCAAACCCAGCCGATTCCTGCCACATGCTCCCACTCTGCTCCTCATGGAGGAGGAAGGTGAGTGTCCCCAGATCTGCTGCTTATTGGGTTCCTGCCTGCAGAGCAGGGATCTGACTGTGCCTTGGATCATGGTTTAAGGTAATCCTGAGCTGAGAGCTCAGTCCTTGGCTCCGTCTCTGCAGCCAGCTTCCCCGCTCCAATACCTGGCAGCTCTCCCACACTCAGACACCCCTGATCTTTCTGAGACTCCACAGGTCCTGAGACCACACTGTCCCCACAAGGGTTCCACCCCCCACTTATCCTCTGGAGCGATATCCCTCAGTGGGGCAAACTACTAAAAGTTCCAGTTTTTTGCTCCACTGCTCTACTGCTTGCTGGGAGTTAGCCCTCCCCCTGCGGTCTGTCTTCCCGTATGTTGCCTCTGATTCACTTCTCCATACATCCTACCTTCCGGAAAGTTGTCGATTTTCTATTCCTAGAATTGCTGTTATTCTTTTCTTCGATCTCCTGTTGAGTTTGTAGCTGTTCAGAATCGTTTGATAACTATCTGGCTGAACTCCTGGGACCTGATGATATTTACATCTCCTACTCCTCTGCCATCTTGCTCCTCCCTCCATCCATCTATATTTCAGGATAGTCTTTTATCATTTCTTATTTTTTAGCTGACCTTAGCCTAATTAGATCATCATTGTTTATATTTTATGAAAGACCTTGTTCCTTCTTGACTAGAATTATAAGTTCAGATATTTTCTTATTTTCATTTGTATTTCATTAATATATAATACTTTGTGTGATACAGTTCTTTATGGTCCTCTCTCTTTTTTGCACATCTTGAGAGAAGAAGCTCTGACAGCTTTCATTCTGGGCCATCTTTCCAGGGATGGTTGTATAGCAAACAGCCTTGAAACATAAAAATAGTGGCTTCTACTGGAGTGGAGAGCAAGTTTGTTTTCTGTCCAGTATTCTAAAGATGATTTCTTCTCTGGGGCAAGGTTCAGTCTGTTTTTCTAGTAGTTCCATTATAAAATATTTTGGTTTCCATGACTCAGACATTTTTTAGCTGTGGTACAAGCACGCTGAACATGCAGCATCCATGCATGCTGTCCCTGTGGGCCTAGTAGGCCTCAGGGGCAGGGCAGGCCAGGACAAACATGGGGTTCCTCCTGACTGTTGTGCCAGGAGTACTAAAGTTCTTTGTCTCTGACCCTGGAGCCTTGTGTCTTCTGACAGCATCCATGAAATGTGGCAGACCAGCTTGTTAGCTTGCAAGTGGGTTAAAAGCTCAGACCCTCCACAATTATTACAGTAGCCTTAATACTTTTTAAGTAAAGCATGAGTTTTTTAGTCATTTTTCTATTTTATGAGGGTTAATTTTGCTTAAACTACAGTTGATTCTTGAACAACACAGGTTTGAACTACACAGGTCTACATATATGCAGATACTTTTGTAAATACAGTACTGTATTGTAAATGTATTTTTACTTCCTTTTGATTTTAATTACGTTTTCTTATCAATTAGCAATAATCGTGCCTTGGATAAAACTCATTGGCTACGATACTGCCACTGCGCATAGCTTACATTTTCTTTTCTATACCTTATTTTTTTTTTTAAGATTTTATGTATTTATTAGACAGACACAGACCACAAGTAGGCAGAGAGGCAGGCAGGGGGAGAGAGGAGGAAGCAGGCTCTCCACGGAGCAGAGAGCCCGATGTGGGACTCGATCCCAGGACCCTGGGACCATGACCCGAGCCGAAGGCAGAGGCTTTAACTCACTGAGCCACCCAGGTGCCCCTTTATAACTTATTTTATTGTGAGAATACAACATATAAACATATACAAGATGTGTGTTAATTGAGTATGTTATCAGTTAGGCTTCCAGTCAGTAGTGGGTTGGTTATTACTAATTAAATATTCAGAGAGTCAAAAGTTATAGCAAATTTTTGACTGCGTAGGGCGTTGGCTCTCCTAACACCTATGTTGCTCAAGGGTCAACTGTATGTAATATTGACAGACTCACCCAACTATACATCATCTTAACACTGACACAAAAATGAATTCTAGGCCCCTGCTATCCACTTGGCCTTGTTCTGACAAGCCCAGTTATTCCTTAGGCTTGTCTTCCAACTTGGACCCTTTGACACATAGACTGAGGGAAGTTACAGGTTGACTCGTATATGAATGAAGGTAATATGTTTCCTTTGTAGATAAAATACAAGTATCAAAAGAAATCATAATGTCTTCTTCTATTGCTTCCAAAGAATGACCTCAAGACCTCCTTTGGAGACCAATGCCTGTGAATGTGCTTTCCTCACCATTACATGACCACCCCATAATACCTATTGAGCACTTTTGATGGACCAATCACTGAGCTAAGTATTTCATTTATTTATTTTTAAGATTTTATTTATTTATTTAACAGAGAAAGACACAGCGAGAGAAGGAACACAAGCAAGGGAAGTAGGAGAGGGAGAAGCAGGCTTCCTGCTGAGCAGGGATCCTGTTGCTGGGCTCAATCCCAGGACAATGGGATCATGACTTGAGTTAAAGGTAGCTGCTTAATGACTGAGCCACTCAGGTGCCCCTGAGCTAAGCATTTTAAATGAACTATTTCATTTACTTAATTTTCTATCTGAGCACTATCATATCTATTTTACATGTGTGTTACCTATGGCTTAGATACATTAAGTAAGTTTCACATAAACTTTTCACAGAACAAAGTTGTTAAGAGCCTTTGCATCCTCAGCCTGAACTCCAGTACTTCTCTATTTCAAAGCAAGTTTGAAGGCTAAGATCACTGACTGCCTAGTTCTTATCCAACCAGTGCCTTTGCAGGCCCATGCCTTCCTTGTTCCAATGGCTTAGAACAGGGTCTAGTCTTCGTTAAATGACTTGTGATGATTATGAGTAAAACTTGATTAATTTCTATTTAATGAATTCTTCCTTGTTCTGAAATAATATTAGAAGAATACATTTAGGTATCCTCTTTGTATTTTGAATATGCAGATTGAAAATTTTACCTTATGTATTTTGGGGGAAAGAGGGTAGGCAGATTTGGGGTAAGAGAGATTCATGTGGGAAACAAAAGGAAAGAATGGCTTTCCAAATGACTCTGTCATACTCGGGGACATATGTAGGATCAAATATGTACATGCAAGGGAAAAAATTAATTCTACTGGCTCCAGGGTTATGATATGATAAATTATCCTCCCCAAACAGAGACTCCAGCAAGTCAGATATGTCGGATCTGAGCACTTGAACACGTCACACTTCACACTTGCTGGTCTTTAAAAAGATTGATTATCCTGACATGTTCTGAGAAGACCACCACCATGCTCCAGCAGTATTTTCTGTCTTCTAAAAACAATATTTCAATTTAATAGAACACAAGGAAACTTTCAAAAACTGCCAGGCTAACTCCACCTCTGCGGTTTTAATGGGAAGATCATCCAAGCTTCCAGAAGTAGTAAGAGTGCTGACGTTTGTGCACATGGGAAAATGGGGAGATGAGGAGGAAGGCTGAAAGAGGGAGGGGGGGGAGCTACACTTTTCAAGAGGAATTAAACAGGTGTGGCAATTTGCTGTACAACTTAACCATAAAACACTGGTCACATGCCCTATTTGTACTCTATGGAAATCTTTATGGAACTTAACTAAATTTCTATCTGTTGGAGGCTGCAAAGGCACGTGGCAGGAAGTTTCTGAGGGTGGATGATGGTTGGGGGAGGTGGATGGGCAATAGGCAGGACATGGGCTGGGCAGTGGCAATCAGATTTTTGGGGGTGAGAGTCTTTCTTTTATGTCATTGTAAAGCTCTGTGACATTTCATTCACTGGCCACTGCATATTTCTAGGCCTTTGATGGAAGAGGAAACAGAACATGGAAAAAGATATCGAGATAAAGAAACCAATTTACCTGTAATCTAGGGGAGTATATGTCAACAGTTTTCCTTGGCCGTTGATTAGAAAATTTTGAAATTAATAAATAGAATAACTAGGAATTTTGAAATTTTTTTATCTTTAGAATTAGGTATTTTTTAAATTTTTTAAATCCCTGGTTATATATCAAAATGTTACAGTCTTAAATTAGAGACAAGCATAATAAGATAATAAGACTGGCATCTAGCCCATCCTTCTCATTTTACAGAAGAAATTTAGGCTCAGAGACATGAAGGGAATTATCTGAGGTCACACAGCATGCCAAAATTGAAACAATATCTGGAACCCAGGGGCCAGGATGAACCATTAGCTCTTCTTCCAGAATGCAGAATTTCCTGGAAGGATCAGAAATAATTCTTTAATATCTCACTCCACAAATGAGTTTTCCCCTTGGCAGGAGAAAGATGGACACTGAAAGCTTTGGGGTTTTAAAGAGGCAGAGGGCATGGACATGGTCAGCAAGAACCCTAAAGACAAACTATTATTTAGTATGATTGTCCAGAAGCCTGCCACCCACAAAGTTATTTTCTCAAAATCCTGCTGTCATTATGTCACTCTCCTTTTCCAAAATCGTCTATAGGCTTTGTCATCATTTACAGAATAAAAACCAAACTTTTTATTTACGTGGAAAACATCTCCAGCTTGGGGTGCCCAGGTGGCCCCGTAGGTTATGCATCTGACTCTTGATTTCAGTTCTGGTTATGATCTCAAGTCATGAGATTGAGCCCCACATAGGGCTTGTGCTGGGAGCTGAGAGCTGAGCACTGGCCACGGAGCCTGCCTAAGATTCTGTCTCCCACTCCACCTGCCCCTCCATCCCCATGCACATGCATCCACTCTCTCTTTGTCTCTAAAAAACAAAAACATAACAACTCCAGCTTTCACAAACACTCCTCTCCTGTAATGACTCCATACCTGGTTAGGTACCTCCTTGGTACACTGCACTGAAGACATGGAAGACACAGTGTAAGATCCTTTTCCTCATAGGGTTCCTATTCAATAGGGGAGATAGTGATCAACAGAGAAAGGAATGGACAAAATAATTATAACATACAAGGATAGCAAACAGGTGAAGTGTCAAAGAGTAGTTGGTGGTGGTGAGGGAGGGAAGGGGAAAGAGATTTCCTAACTACTTTATCTGGAAATGACATTTGACTTGAGATCTGATGGTATTGATGAGCAAGTCCCATGAAGAGCTGAGAAAAGAATCATCTAGAGAGAGGGCATTGCAGTTGCCCCAACTGAATGTCTAGCTAATACTTACCTGCCTCAATTTCTTTGTTAATGCATGTCTGCTGTGGAAATGCCTTTCCCCCACTGGCCTATACTAACCAATTCCATCTGAAACAATACTAGATAGTGGTTATGAATGTAGATTCTGAATTAGATGTGGGTTTGGTTCTCTCTTCACCTATAAGCTATATGGCCTTGGGCAAGTCACTTCACCTTTATGAGCCTCGATTTCCTTATCTTTAAAGTGGAGATGGTAATAAAACTTATGTTAGAGGATTAACATGAAAATTAAGACAAATATTTCATATAAAACACTTAACATAGTAAAACTACAAAAATGAGCAAATGTTTGTTATTATCTACTCTTGAAGACCCAGCTCAAATCATATCTTCTCGGTAAACTTTGTGGACAAAAGCAGCCCAAAGTAGTATTTGTTTCATTGGGCTTCTTATGTTCCCAGACCTAAATTCCCCCTCATCCCTGTGATGTTTTGTAGCAATATTCTCTTAATTGTTTTGTGTATCTCTTTTATTCATTCCCTAGTAAATTCTATGATCACGGTAAATCTTCATATTTCCGAGGGGGAGGAATAATGGAGAGGCGATGCTTATACAGGTGAGTAAGTTAGGATAAATGGGTTATAGTTCTACTGTTACCCTCTTGATTGTGGTGGCTCACCTCTGAGATAGCCCCCAATGATCGGCTTCTGGTATTCATCCCTTATATAAGTTTTCCCACTTCAGTGCAGGTGAGACTTTTGACTCACTTCTGTTCCAGAGAATATGGAAAAGATGTTGTGATGTTGCTTTCATGATTAGGTTGTATAAGAGTGTGACTTCCATCTTCCTAGAAGACCCTGCCTTTGATAAAGCAAGTGACCACATTTTGTAGAGGCCAGTGTGCAAAGAACTGAGGGTGTCCTCTGGCCAACAGTATGCAAAGAACTAAATCCTGCTAACATGCAAGTAGGAGAACTTGAAAATGGGCCTTGCCCTAAGCAGTACTTCAGATGAGATGCAGCCCTAGGTGTCACCTTGGCTTCAGCTGTGGGAGACCCTAGAGCAGAGGACCCAAATAAGTTGTACCTATGTTTCTGATTCACAGAAGTTATGGAGTAATAAATGTGTGTTGTTCTGAGCCCTCGTGCTAATTTGGAATGACATTGTAGTAAATTGTTAGCAATAGATAACAAATACACTTGTTTACTTGGAAAGATAACTTCATCTCCGTGAACTGGAGTTTCCTTATTAGAGATCTTGTTTGTGTCAGGTTCTAGAGTGGGGACGAGGTCTACAGTAGCAAACAGGAAAGGCAGCATCCTGTCCCTAGAGCCACTAGTCTAGCTGCAACCCCCATGGGATATTGTGTTCACCCTGCTGGTTGCCGAGGGAACTTAGCAGCTTCAGGCCTTTCTATTAGAGGGTCAAGCCAACCGCTAGATAGATAGAGACAAAACCCAGAGCCATTCTGGAAGCCCTTAAAAAGGAAAATCAAATTAAATAGTTGGGAACTTTCAACATAAGTGATGCACTTAGGCTTTTCTTGGTTTTTAAAAAATTACTGGGCTTTTAAAATGATGGCAAATGTGGGAACCGTAAGAAATAAGTATGTGACATGGAAAGCCATTCTGTAACAAAAGCACATTCTATTTACCTCCAGCTCAGACTGAACCCTTCTTACTTTCTCAAGAGAGACACATGATTAGAAGTATCATTTGATGCAAGGAATACTAGAACATAATCTGGATGATGGGGTCAGATCTGGGCTAGAAACATGTCTTTATGTAAGAGGACTTGTTTCTTTTAACTTGGCCCACACAGACTCTAAGACAGCTGTCAGAAAGGAAGGCCCAGGGGCACCTGGGTGGCTCAGTGGGTTAAAGCCTCTGCCTTTGGTTCAGGTCATGATCCCAGGGTCCTTGGATCGAGCCTCGCATCGGGCTCTCTGCTCAGCAGGAAGCCTGCTTCCCTTCCTCTCTCTGCCTGCCGCTCTGCCTGCCTGTGATCTCTGTCTGTCAAATAAATAAATAAAATCTTAAAAGAAAAGAAAAGATGGCCCAATATCCAGACCTCTGGATTCCTGAACCCCTTCCTGACCTTTACATCTTTTCCCCCAGCCTCTTCCCCTAAGAAACTTTCCTTCTACTCTACTTCCCATTGGTACCACTTTCAAGCTTACCCACAAAATTCTGAAATACACCTCTTATCTTCTTCGTTAGTACTCAGTGGCCTATGGAAAATCACTCTCTGAAAGGAGTCATGCCCCTTAAAGACACAAAACGTGTTTATTTTTTTCAAGGCTAAGTGAAGGCCTCAAAAATAAGTGGCCAGTTGACCCTCCCTGGATAGAAGCATTCAGGTACTTTCTTCTTTGAGATACACATCCCCATAATGCTTGTTGCCCTTGTGAACCATGGGCAGAATGTTTTCTTTAAGACTTTAAGGACTCAGGGGCGCCTGGGTGGCTCAGTGGGGTAAAGTCTCTGCCTTGGGCTCAGGTCATGATCCCAGGGTCCTGGGATCGAGCCCCACATCGGGCTCTCTGCTCTGCAGGGAGCTTGCTTCCTCCTCTTTCTCTCTCTGCTTGCCTCTCTGCCTACTTGTGATCTCTGTCTGTCAAATAAATAAATAAAATCCTTAAAAAAAAAAAAAAGACTTTAAGGACTCATTTACTAGCTTCAGTATATTAGCTCACCACTTAGAGCTGAGTGACCTGTGGCAAATTATTTAACCTTTCTGGTCTGTTTTCTAAATGGAGACAATAATGGTACCTACCTCACATTTATGGTGTGAAGTGCTTAGAGTGGTGCCTGGCATAGGGCAAGCTTGGTAACTGTTAACTGTTGTTGTTAAGGTAAAAAAATGAACAAACAAAATGATTTTATGTATTTATTTATTTGAGAGAGAACAGAGCCTGCAAGAGAAAGCACAAGTAAGGAGGAGGGACAGAAGGGGAGGAAGAAGCAGGCTCCCCACTGAGCAGGGAGCTCAATGATGTGGGGCTCCATCCCTGGACCCTGGGATCATGACCTGAGCCAAAGGCAGATACTTAACTGACTGAACCACCAGGTGCCCCAAAACAGACAGTTTCCATTTCTGATTACATTGAATTTGGTCAGGACACAACTAGAAAAAATAGAAAAATAGGCAGTATTCATCCTGAGAACTTTTACATTTTTGGTTAGGATCCCCGTTTACCCTTGTCTTTTCCTAGCTCCTCTCCTCTGTACCTTTCTTGGCCAAGTCCCCCTTGGGAAAAAACCCCACCTGGGACCACCTCCCCCAAGCCTCAGATTTTGCTGTCCCACTTCCTTCCACATCACATCTCTCCTTTCCTCTGTCCTTGTCCTTAGGCCTTTTGCTAGCATCTGATCAACTAATTTGTGCCAAAATGTTAATCACTCTTGGTTTAAATCAATCGTTCTGAGTTGTTTTTTTTTTTTTAATATCTCCACATCATGCACATGAAGTGCATAATAAATCTCCATTTGTAATAACATCCTTCACCTCCCCAGTGACTTCAGCTCAATGCAGGAAGGGGGGATGTAATCTGAAAGTGTCCTGACCCCCACAGTGTCTTCCCCCTGCCAAACTCTACAGCCTCTCATGATGCTAACAATCACGGCACAATCACAGCAAGTACTACCTTCCAGATTCGTCTTTTGGCAGATAGCTTCAATGACTTAACCCAAGTAATATATGATAATAAAAGCTTATGGTTCTTCAACGGAGGCCCATTTAAGGCCTGGAAGGGTTTGCTGGGTAAAGACTGGGAGAAGGCACATTTGATCACTTTTCTAATCATACATGGAACTGTCCTCTCCATCCGTCTCCAAAAAAACCAAGTAACTGTGGACTCTTCACCTTGTTTTCCTCTGGTATTCAAATTAAATATGCGGTTAATTCTTTTTTTTTTTTTTTTAAGATTTTATTTATTTATTTGACAGAGAGAGACATAGTGAGAGAGGGAACACAAGCAGGGGGAGGAGGAGAAGGAGAAGCAGGCTTCCGGCCAAGCAGAGAGCCGGATGCAGGGCTCAATCCTAGGACCCTGGGATCATGATCTGAGCTGAGAGAGAAATTCGGCTCTCTACTTATTCAAAACAATACATTAACTGTTTAATAGGGGAAGCCTTCTTACCACCAAGGGCTCTGGCTGGCCCGGAAGGCAAGATTGGCTGGGAAAGACTAGCTGGGCTTTCTGCTTCTGTTTATTAGGCCAACCAGGCCAGAGGAACTATGTTCACCCCAATACTGCTGTCCTAGTCCAGGGAGTCCTTGATGTCAACAAATCCTGTCCTCATCGGATGGCCCTAAAAATGCAAGTTTCTCCAAAAAAGATACATTTCATGCTATAGTTCCCATTTGGGTTGAGTTGGGGAAAAACATGATCACTGAGTTTTATCTCACTATGAGAGATGAATGAAAATCACCAGGGCAAATCTACCTTCAAGTATTTAATTCTGTTTCCAGAAAACCAACTAAGATGTTTAGTATTTTGTCATCAGAACAAAATATTCTAATTGATCTGGGTGATGATTGCATGAGTTTTGCTTTAAAATATTCTGCAAATGGTAAAAATTGTGTGTGTGTGTGTGTGTATACATGTATATATACATATATATACCATATATATCCAACCACATATACATATATATATGTGGTTGGATGGTTCTGCTGGAACAGTGGTTTTCAAACGGCCATATATCAGAATCATGCTGCCTCCTGGACCAATTAAATGACACTCCCTCAGGCATTATTAGTATTTTCAAATTTCCCAGTTGATTTCAGTGTGCTCAAAAAAAGGGATCCATTGAAAACAACAAAACAAAACAAAAGATTTCACCCCCATTGAAGGCTTATCTGTAAGATCCTTTTCAGTTCTAAGTTTCTCTGATTAAATAAATATTTGTTGTTTTACAAAAGGAAAAATACTGCCAGACTATCTCTTGCACCTGACAGTTGCAAAAGTATGAACAAACAAACAAAAAAATATTTTGGTTCAGAAAGCATAGTCTCTAGACTGGAAGCTTTGAGACTTGCCAAACACAAGTTCTGAGAATTTCCCAGTTTTCCTCTGGGCTGGCCCTGTCTAGTCTCATGCAGACGTTCTTAGATATACATTTGATTTCTCCAGAGAAGATGCCCTAACATGGACAAGCAAAAACTAAAAACTAGAGGCTAGTTGGAACCCAAATTCCCTGGCTAAGTGTTGAGTCCTGCCTGTTGGGTTTGTGTAGATGGACGTCTGGGGGACTCACTCTAAGCTGCTGGAGGCATCATTAATTTCAATTAGGTGGAAAGTCTTTGGAGTGGATTGCTCCAGTGACAGTCGTTTCAGGATGTCCTGCTAGCATGCGTGTTTTGTTTTGTTTCGTTTTTTCCCAAGGATACTGCTAATGGAGTTTAAGGTCCTTTCATCTCAACAGAGGCTTTATTAAGTCTCCTCACGTCTGTGAGTACCTGTAGCTGCCCTGTTCCCTCTTAATTCATTTTCTGTGCCTCATTCAAGAGTATTTGGAATCTCCGCAAGAACAAATAAACCTCTGAACTCTGATACACATGTAATCTGCCAAGGTCCACCCCACAACTCCAGACTGTCCCCCAGCACAGCTGAAACAATATCAAAAAGCATCAGTGTTTTCTGTAATCCATTTGCCAAAGACAATGCACCAGACGTGTCACATTTCCTATTTCCGCTGTGCCTGGCATCGCTTTCCCTCTGGTAACTGGGGCAAGGGGTCAAGGGAGACTCTCAAGGTGACAGATTTGTTAAAGAAAAAATGCAGTGACTTGAGCTTCCAGGGTTCAGCATTAACCACTCCTTACCTACTTTCCTTTCTCTTCCTTTTTTCCCACTCAATGGATGAGTGAGGACCTTGTGTACGACGGGAAGCACAACTGAAGGCTCTTACATGAGCCAGCTGTGTGACCTTGGGCCTCAGAGACTGCTTTTGTGAATAAGTAATTCCCCAGCATGCTCTAAATTTCCCTGATTCTATTCTAATAAGTGTATGAGGTAGAAACGGGGTTATGTTTATGACCACAGGCACCCTTCTGGCTCACCTACTTCTTGACAGCAAGTCTGTGGCCCTCAAGTCATGCAGATAGCTTTCCACATACTGGACAGAGGCTTTAAACAGCCTTCTCAGGGAACCAAGAGGCCAAGGACTTGGTAGATGGGTAGAACACCCTCCTTCCAGTTTCTGTGTAAACCGTCAGGAACCAGAAACACTGGGGACGCTTCTCCCTTTCGTAATTACTTGGGAAGGAATGTCATAGCCTCAAGCGTAATTAACAGCATTTTAATTCATTCTCTCTTTTTAGGCTGTTCACATACTTGCTGTTGCTAGAATGAACACACCATTATGGTGTGTTAACTTTTTAAAATGAGGCCAAAGATGTTGAACTATGGCCATCCTCATAAGGAACCTTGCTCTCTGAGCTTAAACACAGGTTGGGAATAAGCATCGTGTGGCTGCTGTGAAACACACGCAGGTCTCTGGTGGTCCTGAGCTCCCCAAATGAGATACAAACAGCATTTAGATACGCTTGTCCAAGAAGAGCCTGCTCATTTTTTGGCCAGCAGGGAAAGATTCCACAAATACACCGCCCACTGACAAGTTACACAATTAGCCATAAGACTGTGATTGGGTGTCTGTGGGCTTGCCCTCCCCTTTCCCATCCTCTTCCTCATCCCTAGGTCGGCATACTTCCCTACCTGCCACGCCAGCCATACTCCCCCTCTCTAGCCCAAATTTTCATGAAGAGAAAGGTTCCTGTATATTTGCTTGTGAAAGACACTGCATGTTATCCCATCAAGTGGAGAGTGATGATCTCCTTTCGCCAAACGTTTTTTACTCTCATGGATGCCTTTCCTTGACTTGAAACACACCAAGACGTACACCTGTACACACGCATATATACACATTGACTTCACAGAAGTGACTAGTTCGGCTTCTCTTTTAATTTCATACTTGATGGTAACGAGTTCTTTCAAACAGAACCAGTAAAATGTGAAACTGACATTGGTTGAAATTTAGGGCATCCTGCTTTCCTATACATTATTCCTTGCTTCTAAAATATTCATACCACTTAAAGGTGATTTATAGATGCATATCTAGAATTATATCCTGATAATAAGAGCTTTACATATTTTTCTTTCTCAGAGTATAGATATGTTTGGTACCAATTGGAGACCAAAATGCAGTGAAATATTTGTATGTGTTAATTATGTAACATAAATATACATGTAATACATCTACATACATATTGGCCAAAACTCTACAATGAGAGATACCATGTCAAAAAGCAGTAAACTGTCAGGAATCTATGAATATAAATAGTTTTTAGCAATAGCATATTATCAAGGCATTCTTAACTACATTTGGCATTTTTGGAGCAAGAAAAATGCTGGGGTTTCATTAAACTGCAGTGCAAAGGAAATAGAGAATTTGGGTCCTATACGGGGAATGTCCTTGAAATGAATAGATTGCATAGAAAACCAGAAAGTTTGGTTCATACAAAATTCCCCCCCTTCACCCCGGCAAAGGAAATCTCAATTCATTTTTAAGTACCCCAAAATTAACAGAAAAAAATGTAGTAAATAATTAAGAGTATGTTTAAATGTCATATACAACATTATTCATGATGAAAGTGAAGTTCATAAAAAATTCATTTGTTTTCTTATTCATGTAAGAGAGCGAAATCAAATAGAGTGAAAACTATATTTTTGTGATCTATCTCAATTGTATATGTTCTTATTTGATTCTGGGAAAATTACAGTTGATGTTTAGTAACTTACTGCTAGAAAAATATGGTTTTTTTCCTGTGATGTATGCTAAAGGTAAATAGCAAATTGAAGTTATAAATGATTCTTAGTATGAAACACCCAAGCAATATTTTTACTGTATTTTGGGTGCCAGGATATCACCCCAGGTACCTCATTGAAGCCATCCAATCTGTGCTGTTCTCAGAAAAGAAGAATGCATTTCTGGGAAATTCGCCATTTGAAATTCCAATGGTTGCTTATCCCCTTCTGAGGCTAATGGTGCCAGTTGCTAAGAAAACAGGGCCTCTTGGCTGGCCAGAGGACATAGCTCTTTCTCTGTGTTGCTACAGGATCAGGGATCAACTTTAAGACACTCATTGTCCTGGAAAATTAGTGTATTGTGAGCCTTCTCAAACTTGGCATCCAAAAGTGTAATCCATATTGCTTGTTTTTTGATCCCAGGGAAGGCCCTGATAACAATTTTGAAGTCCATGTGTGCTAGCTCCCAAGATGCTCATATTGTAAAGAACTTGAGGTCTGGCTGGCTTGTGGAAAGACTTAGGGGAAGAATTTCTCAAGGCAGAGCCAAAGAAGAGGGTCTGGCTTTTACTCATATTTCAAACACCCCAGTCTTCTTTTTCTCCCGACCACAATGATAAGGTACATTAATTCTGGGGTATGCTCTCTATCTCTTTATGTTCTGTTGGGCTCAGTGCTGAGTCCCTGATGATAATGCTGGAAATACGCTCTTAAGGAAGGGTTCCTTAGGGCACATGGATGGTTAAGTGTCTGCCTTTGGCTCAGGTCATGAAACCAGCATCCTGGGATCAAGTCCCATATCGGGCTCCCTGCTCAGTGGGGAGCCTGCTTCTCCTCTCCAACTCCTCGTACTTGTGTTCCTTCTCTTGCTATCCCTCTCTGTCATTAAAAAACAAACAAACAAACAAAAAACCCAAAACACTTAAAAAAAAAAAAAAAGAAAAAGAAAAAGGGTTCCTTAGTTTCTGTGCCTGCAAAGCATGCTGAATTTGGCCAGAAACAAAATGGCTTACTGTCTCAAGAGGAGACTCCCTTATTATGTAACAGTCAGGCTGCCACAGGTAGGAGTCAGAGCTGTAGACACCATCTTGAATGAAATTTTCTTCAGAGGGGCCTGGGTGGCTCAGTCATTAAGTATCTGCCTTTGGCTCAGGTCGTGATTCCAGAGTCCTGGAATCAAGCCCCACATCAGGCTTCCTGCTCAGTGGGAAGCCTGCTTTTCCCTCTCCCCCTCCTCCTGCCCCTGCTTGCATTCCCTCTATGGCTGTCTCTTTGTCTGTCCAATAAATAAAACCTTTTAATTTTTTTTTTTCCTCCAGAACACAATACCTAATTTTCATTTATGGAATGGATTCTTTCTCCAAGTCCTTCAGAATGTGAAATTCAAAGCCTATCTACCTAGGATTACTTGAAGCAGAGAATGTGCTAGCTGGAGGAAGTTTAGTTGAAGGGAGAAAGTTTCTAGAGGAAGGCAGTGATTTAGAAAGATCTGTGAAGAGTGAAGGAAAGCAGAGTTGACCAACATTCTCCACCTGACAATTGGTATCCACTCCCTGACTGTCAACTCTAACCTAGTCCATGACCACCACTGATGTCTCCCCTCCTGTGTCAGTGACACTTGTCTCCTTTACCCTTTCCTCCTTCATGAAATAATAAAATGTTACTATTAATAACCATTTATTATTTGTTATGTGCCAGGCCACAAATGTGTGCTACCATAATCCTTGTATAGACCATTCTCCTCTTCTTACAGATAGGAAGACAGACTGAGAGAAGTTATGAAATGTACCTAAGGCCACAGAGCTGGTAGGTGGCATAGCCGGTTTCAAATCTAGTTGGTTTTTCATCTGGCCTGTCAGAACCCACCCCTACTATCTTACCCACTGTACCACACTCGTGCCATTCTAGTGATATAGATAGAGCCTTCTTTATTTTTTCTTCCTCTCTCTAGCTCTGGTCAATAGCAGAACTTTCGGTCCCCTCCTGAACCTGAGACCCCAAATTCGAGTGTGTCTGATGCCAGAACCTCACCATCTTCCACAAAGTTTGCATTGTCCAGTACTATAGCCTCTAGCCGAACATGGCTAGTAAGCACTTAAAATGTGGCTACTACAAATTGAGATGTGGTCTATGTATAAAATACACAGATATTGAAGACTCGTACTGAGACTCCTAAGAAAAAATGGATGTGAAATATCTCGTTAATAGTTTTTATGTTGATGTCATGTTAAAATGAAAATATTTTAAATATGTCAGGTTAAACAAAATACCTTATTAAAATGAATATTACCTGTTTCCTTTTACTTTTTATCATGTGGCTCCCAGACAGTTTGAAATTACATATGTGGTTCTCACTGAAGTTTCTATTGGGTGGCACCACAGCAGACTGAGTTGGACAGTGTCTGCGTCAAAACGTCTAGTGAGAAGCTGCTGCTAAAGTGACCCAGGAACTTTACTATTTACATTTTTCCAAGCTCTCACCTCCCTGCCTCAGTATCTTGAAAGTAATGGCTTCCCGCAGAAACGTTGGTGAACCCTGGCATAACGGAGAATTTTAAGGTTTGAAGGAAAGTTAGAAGTCATCTCGCCTAAACCCCCAAAGCAGTACTCTTAATAACCTCTCTTTATGGCATGGACATTGTCGTAGATTATGTCACTATTCCAGAGATTTGCTGCCTCTCCTACGTCTCCATCCCTCTGATGCAAAGCTTGGCCGGAGGACTTATCGCGCCCCTCCCTGGGGGAGGACTCTCTATCTCCACCCTTCATAGCAAAGGAGTAGCTTGTCTCTTGCTTTGGGCAATGAAATATCGATAGTTATGTCACTTCTGAGCTTTAAGAAACAACTCATGGTTTGCCATGAGTATTTTTCCTCTGACATGAGACCTCCAATGTCTCAGGGAGGGGTGGTTCTATCAGCCCAGGCCTCCAAGGGAGGAAGATAGAGAAGAGATTCGTGGCAATCATGATGAATGTGTAAGCTTAGCGACAAATAGGCCTGAGTTGTTGCAAGCCACTGAGGTTTTTACTGTATCAAAACTTAGATATAGATGATATTCCCACTACCAAATCCTCATACAATTACATTCAAATACCTCCAGTGACAAAAATCATTGGCTAGCAGAACATTACATCTTTTGATGGCCCTAACTACTAGAAAGATCTTCTTCATACGATCTTCCTGGGACAAACTTTTTCTTGTGAAACAGATGGGGCTCCCTTCCAGCTGTCAGCACAAATGAGGGAGTAACAAGCCAAACCCAGAAATTGGCTGGGGTCAGACACCAGCCGAAGCAGGAGAGGTCACTACAGCTTCCTTTAAGGGGAGGAAGAAGAGGAATGTGACCCAAGGGGACCATATTTACAGCAGGAGGGGAGAACACGAAAAGCTGAGCCCAAGAGACAGGTGAGCTCAGAGCTATGGAATAGATGGAGAGGCAAAGCAGGAGGAAATAGGAGGTTTCTTCATTGCTGGTCTGCTTCGAGTTGTCAGGCATGACAGGCTCACTTAGGAACACTCTGCCCCACTGTACAGGCTCTGGTAAAGTATAAGAGACTGGAACTCTGAACTTGACATTGGCACCCTCCATCATCTGCTTACTTGTTTCACCCCTAGAATCAAAGTACGAAGTTTTCTCCTTCTGCCACAGGACAGCCCTTTCTTTATAGACAGGTCCATTTGTGGCCCGAGCAGACTAACATCAGTATTTTGTAATTAAGCTGGAAGTAGTTTAGAACTTGGATTTCAGAGTCAAGTTAGATCTGGTTTAAAAATCTTAACCCCCATCAATTGATAGTGTTGTGAGTTTCAGTAATTTTTAAACTCAGTAAGCTTCATTTATCTGTAAAACGGGAATACTCCCAATCTGGAGAGGCTATTGTTCTCAGAATTAAATGAAATGATAAAAAGTGCATGCTACTTTATCTGCCCTTCAATAAATGGTAGTTATGTATCTTTCTCTGGTAAAACCAAAGGAAATACTTTTAAAAAGATCCATCATAAAATGGCGACCACATTGATAACACATTATAACTTTAGGGACTCACTTAGAGTCTTATAAAATGCTCAATAATGATGTTGGTCCTTATATTTTAGGACAGAATCATCTGCTATTGAAATTCTGCCACATAAACCCTTAAAGGTTCATTTGAGGTAATTGTGAAAAGGGATGCGTTATTTCTATTTGTGTCCTATTTTCTGTTGTATTTCCTTATCTAATTTCTTCATTTATTGAAGTCAGTGCTGAGAATCAGCACCTTACAAGAGCATTACAACAAAAAGTGTAGAAATTCCACAGCCAATTGCATAAAAATATTTGAAAGCATGGGAGAAGGAAAAGATGAAGAGAACACTTATCATCCACTGTGCAGTCATACAAGCATCAGAAAGGCTGTAGCAGAACTGGTTTAGCCATCCAGCCAGCTCACGATATTGTCCCTGACACCCAGGGCTATCCTTCCCTAGGTCACCTTGAAAAGTTTGGATCTGCCACCTTTTCTTCACCTTTAGATCCTAGGAAGCTCATTCATAAAGCTTAATTATGGTTTTTTAAAATTCCTACTTCCATCTGTATGTGTGGAGAGGGACAGGAAAGGAGGGACAGTGAGACAGAGGAGGGAGAGGAAGAGGGAGGAATGAATGAATGAATGAATGAATGGGACTATTTCTTGGTCCTCTTGAAATCACTATGTGTCATTAGAACTCACCCTCTCTTTTCTATCAGGTCTTCCCCAATCCTGTGAGCAGGAATCCTGGGTGTCTATTCCCTTAGTCACTTCAGATGTCCTTCTCCAACCTCTTCCAGGGTGATAACATTTTATTGAGACCCAGTGACCAGAAGTGCTTTGGGTAATGCAGCACCCTTGATTTTTCCTGTGAAGCTTTAATTCCCTTGTGGGTGACATTCAGGATGCAGACCTCTCTCTGGGCCCTAGCATATTCATCTTACGACTCCAGTCTACAATAATTTGTCTACAAATTACACAAATAATATAGCTATAAATAATACAAACTTGGGTCCTTTAGTTCTGTAAGTATTCTGAGGATCTTATTTTATGAGGTTCCAAATTTCTAACCCAATTTAAAGTGTTCTAGCTATTCACCATTTTTTAACGGAAGTTATTCCCCAATTACATTGTGCTTACTTACCTTTAGGGGGTACAATAAAATAAAGTGCCTACATCTTTGTAAAACTAGGGTTTTTAATTCCCTTGTACCACCTTCAATTAGCCCATTTTCTGTCTTTAGTCATTACAGGCTTTAAACTCCGATACATACATATCATATATGTGAGATTTTTAAAATATACTTAGGACTCTTGACTTCTGAGTCATCATAGTGTAAATTGGATGTGTCCAGTAAACCCTCTCCCAATTTTCTATTAAAATGCTTCAAAAAATGCATAAAAAGATATTTACTGGTGAAAGAATTGTCAACTAAACTTGCTATGGTCAGGGATTTACATTAACTGAATCACTGGTGAAAATGGATTGGGAAGCCCACTGTAGAACCAGATATCACAAACCACACATCCTGCTCTGTGTACTTCCTGTCAAGTACAGGAAGCCTGTACTCACACCGCTGTCCAAGCTCACTACCGTGCCCTCGAAAGTAGGGAGGTACAACCCAATCAAACCCTGAATTCTAAGCCCAGAGCCCTACTCTTCCCCGCCCCCATCAGTTGTTTTTCTACATACCTTCAGTCACTGTAACCCAAAGCTTACAATATGAGGTAGAATGAAGTAATAACTCTTAGCTTCTAAGGAAAAATATCCCAGGAGTAAAGACAGAAAAGATTTATGAATGGCGGATATTGTTTCAAACTGTGTGATTATGTCACGTCAAAAAAGCAAATATCAGATCAAGATTCAGCTGAATATACCCCCATTGGCAGAAGCCGGTCTGTAGCAAATTGAGCAAGGGCACTGCATACCAAACTGAGCTAAGAAGATGGAGCTGCCAGTCCTCACCAAGAGAGATCTAAGGATGCCATCTTTTTTGTTGATGAGACACTAGCCCTAAAGAGCATTTTCTCTCTGTATGAATGAAGAAAGGAAGATGGATGAATGGATAGATGGAAGGATAGAGGAATGGCAGGAAGGGAGGAAGGAAATGAGGGAGGGAGAGGGGGAAGAAAAAACAAGGGAGAGATGGAGGGAGGGAAGAAAAAAACCAATGGGGATAAAGATATAGGTGTAGACATAGACACAGATATAAATATGTGTGTGCTTATGAACTGATCATGAAACATAAAGGGAGGAAGACTTGGAGGAAGAGATTACCTTTAATATCAGAACAAGAACAGGCTGTCATAACAGAAAATAGTGAGATGAGGACAAACATGCCAAAAGGATCCAGTCAAAACAAGTACAAAGCAATAGAAATTTCAAGATCAACTTAAAAATCCTTATTGGAAGACACAAAGCACAGCAGATTCGGAGGTATTCTGATACTGCACAAATAAATTGATCAGTGATGTAGAGACAAATACAAGTAAATAAACCATCCAGAATACATATGGAGAGTTCAAGATAAAAATCAATGAGTGAGAAGCTGTTTGAAAGGTCAGGAACTGACTTTAAAATAAGAGAATTAAGTATGAATGGATAAAGAAGATATGGTCCATATATACAATGGAATATTATGCTTCCATCAGAAAGGATGAATAACCAACTTTTGTATCAACATGGATGGGACTGGAGGAGATGCTGAGTGAAATAAGTCAAGCGGAGAGAGTCAATTATCATATGGTTTCACTTACTTGTGGATCATAAGGAATAACACGGAGGACAGGGGGAGATGGAGAGGAGAAGTGAGTTGGGGGAAATCGGAGTGGGAGACAAACCATGAGAAACTGTGGACTCTGAGAAACTGAGGGTTTGGGAGGGGAGGGATCTGGGGGTTTGGGTGAGCCTGGTGGTGGGTATTATGGAGAGCACGCATTGCATGGAACACTGGGGTTGGTGCATAAACAATGAATTTTGGAACACTGAAAAACGTAAAATAACATTAAAAAAATAGAACTACAAGTAATTTTGAGGATTAAACCAAAACAATAGAAACAGAAATAATAGAGATATAGCAGAAGGGTGACTTTTCTGTGCTAAGTAATGAATTGAAAGAACATAAGTCAAATAAAAGATAAATTCATTTGGTTTAGCAATAGCTTAACATCTTAACAATGTTTCCAAATTTGGAAATAAAAAACTCACACACATCAAGGAAGTTTAAAAAAAAAAAGTTACCTTTAAATCAGGTTTTCCTCAAATTCTACCTCTAAACAAAACAAAACAAAACAAACAACCAGAAAACGATGGAGAAATGCCTACAGAGGTTTAAAAAGGAAATTTCGTGATACATTTATAAACATAGAACTCTCAACATTTTTAAATGAAAGCAGTACAAAGAAAATTCTAGAGCTACCTTAACAAATAAAATATACCACTTTTACAAAATGAGAAATTCATGAATTGAGAAGTTGTAAGATATAATTGTGCTGGGCATTGAAACCACTGAAGTATAAGGGGAATAAGTGATCTCACTATGAGTCCATCTTTTGAAATTGTTAAACAGCTTCTTACTCTCACTTTTCATCTCCTAAAGCAGAATCTTTGAGAGATGAAGCCTAGACATTTGTGTTTTTAAGCACCGCACACAGGATTGTGATAGGCAGATTTGAGAATATTGTAATAAATGGACAGCATCTTTGCTTGAACTTGCCTTCTTGACCAATAGTAAAGTTACATTTGTATATATTTATTAGCTATTTTCATTACTTCTTTTGTGAATTATCTGTGTCTTTGACAGTGTTTCTCTGAATATGTCAATATCTTTTCTTACCATTTTGAAATTGTTTATTGTATATTAAGAACATAAAGGGGGCACCTGGGTGGCTCAGTGGGGTAAAGCCTCTGCCTTTGGCTCGGGTCATGATCTCAGGGTCCTGGGATCGGGCCCATATCAGGCTCTCTGCTCGGTGGGGAGCCCGATTCCCCCTCTCTCTCTGCCTGCCTCTCTGCCTACTTGTGATCTCTGTCTGTCAAATAGATAAATAAAATCTTAAAAAAAAAAAAAAAAGAATATTAAGCATTTGCCGCAAATGATGCTGATGTTTTAACCAGTTTATCACTGCCTTTAAACTTTGTTTGAAAGTCTGAATGGCCATTCACTCTCATAATCATGGATTTTGACTATTCTAGATTCTCTGGATCTGTTTGACATCTTAAATTCTTGCCCATCTTTTCTGAGTGTCTGGCATTCATACATCAAGAAAAACAAATAAGGAAAACGTGCTTTTCTCTCAGACCGCTATAGCACTATACATAGGGGAAATGGGATATGCAGTAGAGACTTTCAGAAGTAATTGGAACAGCAGGAAAATCTCGGCACGCATTTGGCCTTTTAAGGCTATTCCATGTTGAGGAAACATACCAAATCCTAGTTTGAACATAAAATGAAGAAAAGCTAACTACTTTTCAGGACATAATTTCACATAGCTCACTCAATTCTGATGAACAACTTTGTTTCTAAACCCTCAGGGGAAGACCCTCTGGTTCTTTCCTCTTTGGTTTTCCCTTTGCTTGCATGGGCCCCTGGGTGGCTCAGTGGGTTAAAGCCTCTGCCTTTGCCTCCGGTCATGATCCCAGCATCCTGGGATCAAGCCCGCATCGCATTGGGCTCTCTGCTCAGCAGGGGGCCTGCTTCCTCTTCTCTCTATGCCTACCTCTCTGCCTACTTGTGATCTCCATCTGTCTAAATAAATAAATAAATAAAATCTTAAAAAAAAAAAGAAAAAGAAAAGCCTTTGCCACCCTAAGGTATTTTTCTTACAGTGATCTATATTTCTTACAGTTTTATGGATTCATTTTTCACCTTTACCTTATAAATTCAAACTTGCAATTGGTGTTCTGTTATCTCTCCCATTTTTCAGATGACAATATGAGAGCTCTAAAGTGATTTTAAAAACTTGGTTCAGGGTCAGGTCTCCTGATTCAAAATCAGTTTATTTTCAGTAACCCTAGGATGTGAACTTGATTTTCAACCATGATAGCCTCATACAACTCCTGCCATCATAGGAACGGGATTAAAGAACATGATCTGGAATGGGCCACAGACAGAGGTGGCATAATGTCTGTCTAGCTCATCAACCATCTACCCTAGCCATTTCAGCAACAGTAATGGGAGATGCTCTGAGACTACACAAGGCAATAGGGTGTCATTGGTCCTTGGGACCAAGCGTGAGCCACCATCATGTGTGTTCAAACTTCAGTATAAGAGCCTTTTCCAGGAGGAAAATATTTCTAATACCTTCTAATATTTTGCCTCCCATTATTTTTCTATGTATATTTTCAAGAAACTATAGGGCTAGTACTTTGTCAACGATAAAAACAAAATTACTTCTCTATATAGTAGATACAAAAGAAATCAATCAGTCTCAGTGGTATGGGTTGAACATTTTATTCCAGTGTTTGTTTTAGCCTATTAAATGAAAAATAATTGCCACACTCTTTCATAAATGTGCCTGGTTCAGCTTGGGGAATTACTGAGAGGCATTATAGTGTTAGAGAAAGATAGGCTAGATGGTGTCACTAATTTACTTCTACCTTTCCTATGTCTCTTCACTTCCTCTAACTCTGAAACATAGGCACCCACTCAAGTCCTTTTGAATTAAGGTTAAATATTAAATATGTCAGTTTGTCAATATAGAGATTTATAGGACTGAGAAAGGATTTACCTATGTTGTTTGGAAAGTAGAATTCAAGATTCTAGTCAATAAATCCCTACTTGGTAGAGTGGATTTTTATTGAGAAGGAAAGGGATGCCAGTGTATAGTCTTAATTAAAACTCAGTTTGGTAATTGTTATTTCTTTAGAAAGAAAATGAGAAGTAATTTAATAAGATTTTGTTTTATGAACACCCATATTTTTATTGATAACTCATTGATAAGAATACATAGTTCTTAAGTATAAACGATTCAGCTTTGCTTTCTGTATTTTTATTTTTTTATTATAGGGACAAATTGCAAGAACAATTTTCTGTGAGATTAATGTAATTTAATACACCATGGCCAGTGTGGCATAAATACTTAGATAAGTCAGGCATTCTGCTAGACACTTGGAACACAAAATGCAGACCTCAAAGAGCTCGCAGGCTAAAAGGAACTCTGGTGAGTGACATCAATGCAATAAGATGTAATAAATGCTAAACAGAAGCCTGTGTAACGTATTAATACAGAATAGAGGAGGAAGAGGCCAATCTACCCGTGGGAATTTGGGAAGGCTTCACAGAGATGATAATATTTGGGTTGAGTCTTAAAGAAAGGAAGTTTGCCATATTAACAATGCATTCAGTAGTAAGTAACCTTAAAGGACAATGAATGGTATGTTTAGAATATAGTAAGAAAACCAGTCTGATTTTAGAATATGGGGAAATTATGTTGGAGGCAGATAGAAAAAGAGACTAAAAAACTGGATTGAGGCTTAGATCTGAGTCAGCAACTTCTTTTGTAAAGATAATAAGCATTTATGGCTTGGGGGAGACTTAAATCTATCCTTGTCATGTGAAAACAATTGTAGAGAATATGTAAATGAATGGGCAGGGCTGTGTCCCAATAAAACCTTACCTGTACTTACAAAAAGAGTTGGTGGACAAGATTTGGCCCATGGGCCATAGTTTGCCAAACCATGGACCAAAATGTGAAGGGTATTTTAATGTTCTATTACAGTTTTGAACCCGATGCTGTGGGCATCTTTAGGCATGACATGATCAAAGTTTTCTCCCAGGAGGCTAATTGTTGTGTCATCGTGCAGCGCAGTGGGAGTGGAAATGGACTTTAGGATAGTGGTCTGGGTCTGGAGGGAGGAAGATGGAGAGAGACAGGAAGGGCCAGATGCTTGAAGGAGTTCCAAACTAAGATGGACAGGGACTGAAGGTAGAGTGGGGAGGGAGAGGCTGGAGTTAACTTGATTCTGAAGTCTCCTCCATGTATCTTGACAATCAGTATAGAGAAGATGGGATTTTCTACTTCTGTAGCCCAGTGATCCTTTTGTCTGTTTTGAGGATGAAACCAGAAGATAAGCCAAAAAGGTCTGTATCTATGGTAGGAATTATTTGGTTCTAGGTCTCAGGTCTTACTACAGCTCTCAAACCCTAAGTTGTGAAATTCTTGGAACTGACCTCAGATCTGTCTATACCCAAGATCGGCAAATCAGATCCCCTGCTGAATGCCTGATACTAAATGCTGGGTTTTTTTGTTTTTTTTTGTTTTGGTTTTTTTTGTTTTGTTTTGTTTTGTTTTTTCTGAAAAATCCTTGGAGATCTTAAAATCTAAAAATGCAGTATAAAGAATAAACAGAAATAATGAAAAAAATCCTTTTTTTTTTCATTTACATTCTTGTTTTACATTCTCTTCATGGATATTAAATGTTCCAAATGGTTGTATCTTGACTATAAAATGTCCAGAGTGCATTGGAACTTAAAAATAAATCACTGCCATGACTCAGAATTGAAATAACCATATCATAAATTTCTTAGTAATCTGTCTATCCCTGGGCACCTGGCCTTGTCACCATGTGTTTAAATCCTGTGATTTACTCCTCACCCCTCCTTTGCTCTCCCACCCCCACTTTGGCTATAACAGACCAGAGTCAACTCTTATAGACAGAACATTATTGCTCACCATTAGCGGTTTGACTTCATCTTATAGACATAGATCAACTCAGAGGTCTCCCAAAGCAGCTTTTAAAAACTGAGATGCTTGCGCGCCTGGGTGGCTCAGTGGGTTAAGCCGCTGCCTTCAGCTCAGGTCATGATCTCAGGGTCCTGGGATTGAGTCCCGCATCGGGCTCTCTGCTCAGCAGGGAGCCTGCTTCCTCCTCTCTCTGCCTGCCTCTCTGCTTACTTGCAATTTCTCTCTGTCAAATAAATAAATAAAATCTTTAAAAAAAAAAAATAAAAACTGAGATGCTTGACTTTATTTGGTCATTGTTTTTAAAGCATGACTTACCAGTGAAGCTCATTTGAACACTCTTTCTATATCCTTGTCATGACTTTCAGATCTCAGTCTTTCCTTGTTGCTGAGTTCCATTGTGGGGCCGCCTCGCTTTGTGGGATTGTTGAGAACCCAAGACTTCTCTGCCTCCTCAGTGTATCGCTGGTGACACTGAACTTCACATTGCTGCAGGTGGGTGTGCTTGACTGGCTTGTCTTTTGTTCCTTGGAAAGTTCCCAGTTATCTCACATCTTCAACATAAGTTCTAAACACAAAGTGATAAATGAGTATAGGTAGAATTTCTACTCCAGAGATCTTCACTTTGAACATTGTCTGCTTTACAATAGGGAAACTGCAGCTCATGTTTACATGTATTCTGGTTTCCTGATTGGACATACAGGCAACCCAGTAGTTTTTCCCCAGGTCTTTGCATTCAAAATGAAGGAAAAATCAAACACATTCTAGGCTTTTAAAAAATAATTTAATTTGAATCAAAATATTAAGTATTAGGAAGACTTTTAGAATGTCATATATTAAAAATATTTTGTAGACACATAGCCTTATGTATTTAAAGCACAACTAAGACTTAAGAGAAATAGGATCTTATTTGGATCACAACCAGTAATCATGTGCTATGACCAATTAAGTAATTTCTTATTTATAAAATAATAAAGCTATATTAGGTGCTTCAGGGTTGGGACTCTCTCCCATGTGTGCAAAGGAGAAGATGAGCCCCATTGGCTTCTTGGAACCATTGTTTCCCTGCCTTTTCCAGACCTAGGGTGGAGAGAATAGAGTGGAGAGAACACAGGAAATTCTGGATTGGGCCAGCTCTTTCCCTGCTCTCACTTTCTTCTCCCTCATCTGGAAAAAAAAAAAAAAAAAAGATGGATGCAGCAGTCTCTTGGGCCTTTTCAAGTTCTGAAGTTTAAAGTTAGCATATAATTTAATGTTTTTGCATCATAATGTTGAAGAATTTAGAGGTAAGATTCTATGACTTTCAGTGACATACTGTATCTGTGAAATGGGTGAAGCAGAGAGAAAATCAGAATGATTTGGGAATATTGGAAAATAGCATCAAGTTTCTTAGATCAGCAAGCCTCATTGCAGTCCACGTATTTCAGCTGACCTAAAATGTTTTTGTGACAATATGGCTAGATATGGCTATGTTGTGCTATTATGGAGCAATGACAAGGGATGTTTTGGGGTTTTTTTAAGCAATAATCTAGTCAGGGAACTTGACATTGAGATTTGTTCAGTGTTTTGGGTTGGGGCTCCCTAGAAGCAGAGTCAGAGATGTGGTTTCTTGTCAAAGTGATTTATTGAGGAGGATTGCTCTCACTTGAAACCTTCAAGGGAGTAAGAGGATCAGCAGAGGGTAGAGGGAGCAATGAGGCAAAGATGTGGGCTAAGCTGACACATAGCCACCGTCTGATGCCACCAGGATCTCTGGAAGATACTGGCACCTTCCAGTGATGCTGCCTGGAAGCAACATGGCCTGACTTTTCCAGGGATCAGTCAGTCATTGGCTGTGGGCCACAATCCCTGTCCCCACCCTTGTCTTATTCTTGACCTTAAAGAATTTCATTATGGAAGTGTTCGCCCTACTTTTTCTTTTTTAAGATTTTATTTGTTAGAGAGACAGAGGAAGAGGGGCTGAGGGGCACAGGGAGAGGGGGAAGCAGACTTCTTACTGAGCAGGAAACCCAACTTTGGGCTCAGTCACAGAACCCTGAGATTATGACCTGAGCCAAAGGCAGATGCTTAATTGAGTGAACCACCCAGGCCTCCCTACCCTACATTTTTGATAACTTTTTTAAGATGATGGCATTTTTCCTTTGTTCCTACTTTTCTAGTAATTTTATCATTAAGTATTCAGAATTTTATAAAATACATTTTTGTACATATTAAGACAATTATATATCTTCTTCCTTCAAGCTGTTAATGGAAATTAATATTTTTTCTTATTAAACCACCTTGCATTTTTAAGATAATCTCTTCTTAGGTAGAGTATATATTTTAAAACATACATGGTTATATTCAGGATGCTCACATTCTGTTTGGTATTTATGTATCTGTTGTCATAACTGAATTTAGCTTATTTGGTATCAAGGTTGTACAAGGTTCATACAATGAGTTGCAAGCTTTCTCTTTTTCCCCCAATTATTTAGAACATTTTTCATAATATTGGGATTGTCTATGTATTCATTTCTTGAGGCCACCATAATTGAGTACTACAAACTTGGGTTTAAACAACAGAAATTTGTCCTTTTATAGTTCTGGAAGCTGGAACTCTAATATTGAGATGTCAGCAGGGCCACACTTCTGCCAGAGGCTCTAGGAAAGTTTCCCTTGTCTCTTCCAGCTTCTGGTGGCTGTTGCTGTATTCCTCAATCTGCTTTCCCAGTCTCATGCCCTCCTCCTCCTCTTCTGTCTGGGTGTCTCTCCAATGTGTATCTTTTGTAAGGACATATCATTGGACGTAGGACCCATCTGGATAATCTAGGACAGTCTTCTCATCTCAGGATCCTTAATTATACCTACAGAGTACCTTTGCTTTAACAAATTCCCAGGGGCCAGTGATTTGATATAGGCATACTTTTGGGGCAGGCTACCATTCAACACACTAGTATCCATTCTTAAAAGCTTAGTAGATTTCGTCTCTGAAATCATTTGCCTCCCGAGAGGGATTTGGGGTTAAATTTTTTTTTTAAAGATTTTATTTATTTATTTGACAGAGAGAGATCACAAGCAGGCAGAGAGGCAGGCACAGAGAGGAGGAAGCAGGCTCCCTGCTGAGCAGAGAGCCCGATGCAGGGCTCAATCCCAGGACCTGGGGATCATGACCTGAGCTGAAGGCAGTGGCTTAATCCACTGAGCCACCAGGCACCCTTGGGGTTAAATTTTTAAACACCAGTTCAACTTCTTTAGTGGTTTTAGGCCTAGTCATTATTTCTTCTTGAGTCTGTTTTGGCACTTGCTTTTTTTTCTAAAAACATATCACTTTTGACTCTCTTCAGATTTACTGGCATGAAGCTCTACATTGAATTCTCTTAAGGTTTTCTAATACAATATGTTATATATGTACTTACGTCCCAGAAGCTGGAAGAAATGAGAATCTTTCCTAGAGACTCTGGTAGGAGCATGGCCCTGCTGACATCTTGGTTAGACTTCCAACTTCTAGAATTATAAGAGGAAAAATTTCTGTGCTTTCTTAATATTTTTTGTATGCTTATTACTATGTGTATATATTCAGAGATACATAATCTATTACTGTATAAACACTTATGTAGTCTATCGTAAGTGCTAACTATCTCAGTGTGCACTGTTGCTCTCCATTCATTAATTTTTTATCACATTTTCTAGAGGTATCTAGTTGCATTCATTTTTAAAAGAACACAAGTCATTTTCTTTGAGATCTTCTGGAGCCATCCCCTCTAAGATTTTTATCTCCCTGTCCCCATGCAATTTGTTTTTAAATATTTTACTTATTTTAGAGAGAGAGCACACATGGGGGAGGAGTAGAGGAGGAGGGAGAGGGAGAGCAAGAATCTCAAGCAGATGCCCCACTGAGCTTGATCTCATGACCCTGAGATCATGAGCCAAGCCAGAATCAAGAGTTGGACACTCAGCCAACTAAGAGACTCAGACCCCCTGCCGTACAATTACTGTATCCAGCTTCCTTTCTTCACTTTTTCTCCTTAATACACATCACCATCCAGCACACTATGTGTTTTATTTATTTGGTCACTTTGTTTATTGTCTGTCTCCCAAGTAGAATATAATTTTCATGTGAGCAGAGATTTTTATCACACATTTAGATCTCCACTGAATCCCTAGTACCTGTAACAGTCAATAAATGTTCGTTGAATGAATGAGCCAAAATTGATCTTAATTGTGTTGGTCTTTATCATTGCTTTGTTTTCTATTCATTAATTCCTGCTCTTTATTATCCTTTCTACTCCTTATGTAATATTAATTCACTGAAATTTGTTGAGGTTTTCCATATGGCTTACAAACATAGAAATTTTTGTAAATGTCCCATTTGTTTGTGGTATTACAGATATGGTAGATTCTTTCATCACTTTACTCTCTTTGACCTGGGCTGGGGTGTATGAGTCTCCTTAGTTACAACTTTGGAACTTCAAACCCTGTGAACACTTCCATTAACTCATAGATTTGCCTTCCTAACATCATGGTCATTACGTTGCAACTATCAAAATCCATTTGCTTTAATAAAAACAATACTGTTTTTGCAACATACACAAAAACAAGTTAAACTACAGTTGAATATTACTCATCCGACACTATTAAATACTACTCCAAAGGGTCAGACTTAAATTTCAGGAAAAAGGTGCCTTAATATTTTTCAGAAAAGAACGTGGAATATTCACATCAGTGTTCCATACTATATCAGTTGGAAAAATTCTGGTAAACCTTATTTCCTTTACTCCATAAAAGCAGGGAACTGAAAAGATTTTTTAAATTGGCTCTTCCTATATGCACACTGTACTTTAACTTTTTAAGTTTATTTTAAACAAAGGCCATTTTCTATGTTAAAAAGATTATTCTTTTCTGGGAGAAAGATACTGTTATCCCAAAATGGGAATTTTTAACCTTAAAGAACATTTCCTTCAACTTGAAAAATATTTTTGTCAATGTAAGAGTTAAAATGAAATGTCAAAAGAATTATACATCAAAATGTCACCAGCATCTCGTAACCTAAAATGTGGATATTTGAATATATATGTCATGTATAGTAATTTCCAAGTTATTATAGACAAGCCTCAACCCACACTAAAAGATACCTTATATAAATGTTCCTTTATATGCCAGACTTTGGAACTTGAACAATGGTCCTCAAATAGTGTTAAAGGAAAAGAATGAAATCCTAGGCTACCCCCATTCCTAATGATTTATTAAAATATCAAATCACTAGGAATATAGTATAATATCACTTAATCACTGATAAAATAATGTAGCCCCCCCCTGAAAAAAGTCATGCTTAGGGTTCTAGCTTAGGATGTCAGACACCCATCCTGCTATTCAATAAAGAGACAGAGACTCCCCTTTGCCTGCCCCCCTCAGCCTCAAGCTGCCAATGAGGGGCTGCTGAAAACAGTTACAGGATCAGTTTTCTTGGGAGGTTGGGCACATTGCCGATAAAATGAATTAATGTGAAAGCACTAGCCTGAAAATAGTAGTAAAGACCAGGAGAAGGGCAACATTGCCTCGTGATTGGAATCTTTCCTCTGCTCCTTTGCCCTTTGTCGAATCTTGGTTTTCAATGCCTGCTCTGAAGCCAGAGCTTTCTCTTTGAACAGACTGCTGCACTATACTTGGATCAGATGCTTTCCGGGCCTATACTAGCTCTTTGAACCGTAATTCTCTTCCCATGAGTCCACTTCTACCAGCTTGTTTTTGTGAGCCCTTGAGTGCCAGATTTGTGAGAATCAGATTGCATCCAATTCCTGATGCCCTTGATTCTTGGATCTATCCAAATGAGAGCAGCTAGTCCATAGTTTAGTCAAGGCACTGAAATATTTTTGTCTTGTTCAACTTTGAATGAAAATTTCTTAACTACAGACCACATCAAAACTGGGAGCGAAGCAGGGATTTCTAGATTCTCCTAATACCAGTGTCCAGTACAGAAGAGCGGTTACATTATTTGACAATGTGCTAGCTACTAGTAATAGAAAATCTGACTGCAGTTGCTTTCACAAATAGGGGTTTGTTTTCCTCAGATAAGCAGTCCAGGGGTAGGCATCTGTTGCTGTTGGTTCAGCTGCTCAGCTCTGCCACTGGGATTCCAGGCTTTTCATCCTCCACTTTCCAGAGCATATTAGAATTTTGTCCTCATATTTAACCATGTTCACAAATGGCCACCCCAAAGACCAGGTGTCACAAGGCAACATCGTTGTTTCAACACCCTCAGCTCCCTCCTGATATGTTGCCATAATCTCTAGCCCATCTCTCTAGTCCCACTCTGCCACTACCCCCAAATCCATTTTCAATGTAATGGCCAAGGTGATCTTTTTGAAAATAAAAATAGATTGTAATTTGTTTCCCTTACTTAAAACACTCCTATGTTCCTCAGTGATTTAGAGGAAACTCCAAACTTTTGCCCTTGGCCTGCAAGGTTCTAGGGATCCCGCCACTGCCCCCTTGCACCCCATCTGCTGCCATTCAACTGCTCCATCATCATACTTGACCACACTGTGTTCTTGGTGTGCTTCAGAAGTACACTGCTTAGTCTAACCTTAGGCCCTTCACGCTTGCTATGTCCTTTGCATGGAATGTTTTGCTGCTACTTTTTATCTGTGTCTCAGCTCAAAGGCCACATATTCAATGAAACATTCCCTGACCATCTACAATAAATAGCCATATCCTCTGCCCCCCACCTCCCCCCTTCCCAGGCAGTCTCTTTTTCTTTTGTACCTTGGTTACTCAGCAGCTCCCACTCCGGACTGCATATGTGAATCACCTGGCAAACTTCTTAAAAATACAATATTCAGCCCTTATTCCATAGATTCAAATTTATTTGGTCTGGGATGGGCCCCAAGCTCTGGTATTATCTTAAAGCTCCCCACATGATTCTATTGTGCAGCTAATATTGAGAACTACTGGAATACATGGGTAAAGGTAGGAAACCATGAACAATAATTTTGGATAATCCTATAACACTGACTTCTTTTTTCTTGATATGATTTAACTTGATAAGGAGTCATTAAGATGATATTCATTCTCAGCATATATTCCCTGCAGCATCTAGTGGGTATTTGTGTTAAATCAAAACTTATAGTAAAGAATTTCTTTCTTAGAAGAAAATGATCCAAAAGAGAAAAAAGTGTTTGCTCTGTGTCTGTGTGTTTGTGTGTGTTCCCAGAGAGAACATAGTTTCTCAGTTTTGCACCCCCTCTTCTTACTGCGTGGGAGTTGTCAGTTTTAGGGAGAGGGACTGTGGAGGCAGGGACCTCAGGGGGCGCTCAGCAAGCCTGGAGCTGGCCCGATTGGTCTGTGAGAGGGAAGGCATGGGTCAGAGGCTGACAGATGGTCTTTCTGCCACATGGACTGCAGGCAGATGGCTCTGACAGTTTGGACAAGGCCACAACTTTGGGTCGCTAAGGCAGA
The DNA here is from genome assembly GCF_011764305.1 of Mustela putorius furo. NCBI lineage: Eukaryota > Metazoa > Chordata > Mammalia > Carnivora > Mustelidae > Mustela > Mustela putorius. Next base: position 5,428,648 of record NW_025422045.1, on the reverse strand, counting down.
GCTCTGAAAAGATGCTTGAAGAAGCTTCTGATGACATCCCTCCCTCTTGCCCTGAGCAGACATTGAGCTTATAAGCATAGGAGGCGGGGAGGAGGAGGAGAAGCAGGAGGACCAGGAGAATGAGAAGAGGGAGAGACTGCAACCCTTCCGCTCACTGGCTACCTCCATGTTGCAGAAAGCCCTGGGGGCAAGCTGAGCCCACAGGCGGGGAGACAGAAAGTGTAGTGGTTAAGTGCATAGGGCTGTCCCCATGCACAGCTGCCCTGGGTTCCAGCTCTGCTGCTCACTGTATGCATAACCTTCAGAGGTTATCCCAACATGTTTTAATTCTAGTTTCCACTTAATAATTGAGTCTAACTCAAAGCATTGTTTTGTGGAGCATTGTTTTCAGGATAGGGCATGGTCCACACTAAATACTCCTGGCAAGTAGTCTCTGCCTTGGGTGCCCCAAGGCTTAAAAGAAAATAAACGCGGGGCACCTGGGTGGCTCAGTGGGTTAAAGCCTCTGCCTTCGGCCCAGGTCATGATCACAGGGTCCTGGGATCGAGCCCCGCATCCGGCTCTCTGCTCAGTGCAGAGCCTGCTTCTCTCTCTCTCTCTGCCTGCCTCTCTGCCTACTTGTGTTCTCTGTCAAATAAATAAATAAAATCTTTAAAAAAAAAAATAAACGCAAACTGTGGTCTTAGTGTTAACACATTTGACATTTTTTTTTCCTTCTGCTGTTTAGCACCAGCCTTCTCTTTTCCTACTATATATTTTTAATTTACCAATGAGATCCATGTTTACTGAGAATAGAGAGGTGAAGTGTATCGAGAAGGGAGCTCCATGAGGAGGGGGAAGCCAATCTCACTTCTACCTCTTTTTAGCAGGAAGCCCAGGCACCTTCCTTAATCCTCTGCAACAACTGTTTCCATCCTGCAGGATCTCCTTGCTTCCGGTCTTCTCTGTCAAGGCCCCGGTGAAGGTTTTTATGAGTCTCCCACTTTGGTCTGTAGACATTTGGGAATGGCCCCTGCAGTAAGCACGTCTGTCCTGTTTTCCCCATGCACCAGATTTTGCAAAGCCTCCTGGCACAGAACTACAGTAGACGTTTAATTAACATAAAATACTCTATAACACCATTAAGACAGCTAGATTGGGAAGCTGGCAATTCCCCAACCCCATGCAGCCAAGTTCCCAGACACAGGTATGTCCTTCAGCTTGCTCACAGTGGTTGAAGTTGAGGGCGTCTTTCCCTTCCAGATCTTTCACCTCTGAAGCTCCCCCACCAACATTTTCTGTTGTACCCATTTGGGGTAGAAGTGAGAGTCACTGCTGCACTCCCTTCTCCCACCTGTGTTTTGGGACTCCCAATCTCCTTTGTGGTCATGGGGTCACCGTAGTGACATGCTGAATAACTTCAAACAGCTGGGAACATCAGAGTCCCATCATCTTCTCTTGCTTATGCCAATTTGCCTTCTTCAAAGCTTACTCCCAAGTCCCCACTCTCCGGCTTTGACCCATAATGTCACCAGAGCCTGATGCCCCCTTGGAGGCTTTCATCTCTCACCTAACTTTATGCCACACCTTATTCTCCAATTATTAGGGTCATCCTCATTTTAACTCCTGTTACATGGGGTGGGGGGGGATTTGTCCAGTTGCTCCACAATATGTGATTGAGCACTTGCTGTGTGTCCAGCAACTAAAAGCATAGTGCCGAATAAGGTGTGTCCCTTGTCACTGAAAGATATGTGTGGACTGATGGGTAGGCCCACACATACATCTTACTTTAATGCAATGTAAGAACAAAATGCTCCAGAAGAAGAAACCAAGAACTGACTATTGCACTAGGTAGGAGTGGCGTAGAGAATCAGACAATGACAAAGGATTTGTTTTAGCCAAGTTTCCATCATGGCCACCCCAAGCCTTCTGCTGTGCTCCATGTATAGGTCTCAGGTTTTACAAACCCATCCAGTGAAATGACCAGGGGTGTCAAAAAAAGGCTGTCAGAAGACGTCCCTGTGTGTCCTGGCATACATCTGAGATTTCAGCATTTGAGATTTTTTTTTTTTAATTGACATCATTGAGGAAGCCAATACTTCTTTAGGAGGGAGCACATCAAGCCTAAGAGATGTTGTCATTTTGAATTAATTGGGCCTACTTTTCTTATTTTGTTCCTCTCTGGTTGTCCTTTATTCCTAGGAGAGAATGACAACATGTGAGAGGTTCCCTTAGGGTTAGGCCTTCACTTGGGCAAATTTCCTCTTCTCCTTAATGTAGCCCAGAAAATTGTATTATTTTTCTAAAAGTTACTTTATCAGGAATCCAGTGACTGGGATGGGAGAGGGAGTGGTGGGTAAGGGAGGAAACAGCAGATGGAAGCACAAAGCCCAAACCAGAAATAGTAGCATTTACAAAGACAGTCTGATGTGGACAAGTAATTTGTCCACAAATTTTTTGGTTTTGAGTGTTAGGAGGCCTGGATTCAGGTCTGAGTGTGACTACTTAGTGGCCTACAGCTGTCTCTAAGCTTTAACTTCCTCCCCTGTACTGTCTACCTTTCAGGTTTATTTTGCACGTCAAATTCTACACTGTTATGTGAGTGGACACAGTGTGGTTGGATAGGCACCACTGATTTCGCACGGATCCTATTCAAGGTGTGGTCCACAAACCAATAGCATCAGCTGGGTGCTTGTGAGAAATGTAGGCATTTGGGCCCCGCCCCCAACCTAAATGACTTAGAATCTGTATTTTAACAAGATCCCAAGTGGTTCATTTTTCAAACAATAGAGTTTGAAAAGTCCTGGTCTAGATGCTAGTTCTCAAATGTGGTTGCACATTAGAATCACTTAGGGAACTTTAAAAATGCTGAAGGTCGAAGTGTCTTTCTCAGAGATCTTCATGTAATTGGTATGGGGGTCAGCCTGGCCCTAGAGGTTTCTAAAAGCTCCCCAAGGTGATTTTAACATGAAACAGTTTTTAAGGACCACTGTTCTCAACCAAGTCTTCTCAAACCGTCTCTGGGAAATGATCATTTTGCTTGTAAATTTCCAGTCCATCTGGTTGTAAAATTAGAAAGCATTACCAGATATGGATATAGCAGCAAAGTCAAATTGGTATAAAGGTGAATAATGATCACTCTCAATTTGTTCCTCCACTTGTCACAAACTTCTAACAGAGAGTTCGCAGACCAACAATAGTCTTTGGGCCACACTTGAACTGAGTTGCACTGCAGTCCAGGCCACCCTTCACCCCAACTAGGAAACCAATCCAACCCTACCTCATCCCCACTGGCTTCCTTCTTCTAGGTCAGAAGTTAAGTAGGCTCTATTTTACTGAACACACACTTACATAGCACCTATCCGATAGCAGGTAATATTCTAAATGTTTTCCAAGTGTTTACTAATACCAGTATTAAATTAACTTATCATTACCCCTTTCTTCTTTATGGAAGCAGAAATGGAGACACCAAACAGTTAAATTACTTGTCCAAAGTCACAGAGTTGGTATGTGGCAGAGGCAGGATTCTGAATCAGGATCATCTGGCTCTTAATCACTAGGCTGCCTTACCCACAGGTGCTTGTGGGAGAAAAAGACTAGTCTCCCACATATGCTACATCTTTTTTAAAAAGATTTATTTATTTATTCTTTTATTTGAGGGCTTAATCCCACAACCCTGAGATCATGACTGAGCCAAAGCCAGGAGTCATTTATTCAACTGACTGTGCCACCCAGGTGTCCCTGCTACATCTCTTTTACCCCTAAATGTCTCAGTCCAGTCCCTCCATCTCTATCTCTTTCGTCCTCTTCTCATCTGCCTCTATCCCACCAGGCTCTCCTGCACCATTGCAAGAATCTCATCTCTCCCTTCTAATCATCCCCTGAAACTTTATCAGTGTGATCTTTTCAAGTAGCAAAGCCAAGGAGCTTCTAAATCCTTTAAATGGTTCTTTTTTTTTTTTTTTTTTTTAATTTTTTTATTTTTATAAACATATATTTTTATCCCCAGGGGTACAGGTCTGTGAATCACCAGGTTTACACACTTCACAGCACTCACCAAATCACATACCCTCCCCAATGTCCATAATCCCACCCCCTTCTCCCAAACCCCCTCCCCCCGGCAACCCTCAGTTTGTTTTGTGAGATTAAGAGTCACTTATGGTTTGTCTCCCTCCCAATCCCATCTTGTTTCATTTATTCTTCTACCCACTTAAGCCTCCATGTTGCATCACCACTTCCTCATATCAGGGAGATCATATGATAGTTGTTCTTAATCCTTAACAGAATAGCAGCCACTCTCAACTACCTTTGTTGTCCCTTCTCTTCCCCTCTAGCCATCCAGAACCAACACCTGCCATGGACTTTGCCTCAGCCACTCTTGTGCCCGATCCTCTGTGCGTGCAACTTCATGCTGAAGGAGGTCCTCTGTTGAAAGTGAAGCTTTAGCTCAAGTTCCATCTCCCTCACAGAGTCTTTCCTGAACACCTCTACGGAAATCACATCCACTGACTTCTCATTCCTGCCTCAGCTTCTCCTAGAGCATTTGCGATACTGTATCCGGGTCCTAGTTTCTGTGTTAGATTCCCTCTTGACTCAGAGCTCCTTGAAGCAGTGACTATGTTTTAATCAGCTTTGTGTTCTTAAAACTACCACAAACCCAGGATCATAGCAATTACTCACTATTTATTTGGAATGAATGAGTGAGTGAATGAATGCAAATAGACCATTAGATCACTTTAGAGACACAGTAGATGCCTCCTTGTTCCTTTCTTCCCTTCTCACCCCACACCCTTGCACACCCTGCCACCCACTGCCTTTGAACGGGATATCTGTGTGTCCTCTTTTGGCTTTGCCAAAGCTGTTCAGACTGTCAGGGTAGGGAACGTGCCCCTTCCTCCTAAGAGTGTCAGCTGTTGGGCAGCCGGCACCAACAATGGTCTAGCTTCTTCTTATCACTCCCTTGCTCTGTGTGCCCTGGAGAGAATATTAAATGTGTACACAGAGTACATGCTAAAATATTCATGAATATATTCAGAAGGTTTTTGCTTAAGCCCCCTTTGTCTGAAAATAGAGCAGAAGAGACAAATAGGCAAACGTGACACACAAAAGCTTAGGGAGAAATATTTAAGCAATTAGTTGCAATTGACCACTTTGCATTAGGCTATCTAAAAAAGACCAGTCTTAAAACATACCTGGCCATCAAAGGGGAGCTATCCCTCCATTATTGGAAGAATATGCTTTTTTAATGAATTTCTTCTTTCTGTCCTCATGACCCTGTGGTCTGTCACAATATTGTTCTGCCTTTCTCCCTGACTCTTTAACATCTGCCCCATTTCTTGAGGCAGGCTGTAAGTGAACATGGAGAATTGGGTCAGTCTGGATGACTTTGCTTCAGCCTGCCTGGAGTTATGCATGGGTGGACCATGGAGAGACCTTGGGGCAGGCACCCGGGTGGTGATCGTGGCTGGTGACTACAGCTTAGGCAGTCTTAGACAGAGGCAAGAATGGGAAGCCTCACTGGAATGTGGGGTAGGGGATTCTCTGTCCTTATGGACCTCACACTTGTGTCCTCCATCTGACTGGCTTACACAGAGAGACCCAGTTCCTTCACCTAAACCTTGTCAATCAGCCTTGCCCGTTGGCATGTCCCACACTCTGATCTATAATGCTAATCCCTTTTACCATTTATTTCCTTCCATTTCTCCTTCCTTTCTTCTTCCCATCCTTCTTTCCCTTCCTTCCTTCTTTCATTTTTTCCTACCTTCTGCTGGTCCTCTTTTCCTCCCTCTGAAAGATCATCTTCCTATTACTCCCAAACTTGGAACAGCAGATATTTAGTAAAGGACTATTTTAATCTTTAGTACATGGTTTGGAAGTTTAGCTTCAGTGAGGAGTCTCAAAGCCCACTGTCCACTAAGATACAGCTTCTTTTCGGTGCTAATGTGGTGACACTTGTATAAAAAGATGTCCATGCTAACATAAGATTCAGGCTTTGGGAAACACCCTGGTGTCAGACTTAGACTGAGTGAGTGGTCAGCATGTGAGAGAAAGGCCAAACTCTGGGAGTGGGGAAGTAAGTGGTTTTTTTTTTTCTAGAAAGCATGAACTTTTTCTCCATGTCTCATCCTGAAAGGATAGTGCCAGGGTGGGAAATGAGAACTTGAGAGACAGGACTTAGGCTGAAGTAAAAGAAGACCACAAATGTCCCCTTTGCCTAGCACAGGGGTTGGCTCCGCCCTTAGGCCTAAGGCCATTTCTGCACTGGGGGGCTGATTCTCCTCTGGCCTGTGGAGACAAGCAATAGACCCCATGAGAAGTCTCAATGGCTGTGATACTGCTCTGTGTTCAGTATATCTAGTTTCCTTATCTTTTGTTCAATTTTCCCTTGAGCCACTATTTGTCTCTGGTGTGTGGGGAGCTAGGGAGAGACCAGCATCCACGCCTGTGGGAAAGGAGTATAGAGGGAATGGGTCCTCTCCCTAAGGCCAGGGATGGGGAAGTGGAAGCAGCTCCATCATGCCCAGGCAGGCCCTGGTCTCAGCAGGGCCATGGGAAGCCAGTTGGTGGGTATAAGGTGTCATACCAGGGGGTCCAGATAAAGAATTTAAGTGCTTACATCCTGAGCAATGAGAGGTGGGGGCCTGGACAGACTCTTCAGTACAGCTGAGGGCCTTTGAGGGTGCTGACTACCAGCCCAGTGTCATCAGGGGCTGTGCCTCCATCATTTGTGGCCAATGTCGATTGGAACTTGGGTAACAATAGCTCCAGCTTAAAGGAAGACAGAACCTGGTCCACTGAATGAAGCCAGGTTCTTTTGGTTAGGCAAGGCAGGTTTGGATTTCCAGGCCCACTACCTGAACTTAAACCCCAATATTTTAATAATGATTTCTACAATTTACAAAGTGCCATTGAGAGCCAGTACATTACCAGTGACAATAGGGATTAGTAAGTGAGTCTGCTTGGAACTCAGAAAAACAAAAGCAAAGCAAAAGAACCACAGTGCCTTGTGTGTATGGTTAGATGATATAGATGTTCTTGAATGTTAGGTTCTTTCCCTTATATCCAGGTGTTTTATCAGCATTTTCATTTGGCTGTGGGAGCTTGCACGGCTACTGGTACCTTGGCACTTTCATTCCCATTCTGTTCTTGTACCTTGCGTGAATAAGACTCTCAGGGTAGGAGGTGAGAGAGAGTGGGGAAGAATGATTATTGGGAAAGGATATAATTGTTCTTGGGTCTCTAGTAAAATCACATCATAGTGGGCAAAACTTCACTGTAATTCTGAATGATTCTGAAAAAGATATTTATCCAAGTAAGGATGAAGACCACTGTGGAAACTTGATCTAGACCTGAGATTTAGGGTTCCAACTTCCCTTTCAGAACAGAGACTGCAAGCCTTCTCCATATATTCAATTATTTATCATTCTTCCCTTCGCCTATGAAGTTCCAGGTCATATGCTGCCCCATACCATGTTCTGACACTGAAGCCATTTTATTCAAAGAAATTGTATTGCAGGACCAAATGTGATGGCCAGTCCTAATGGTTTTGTTAGACGCTGAGCTTAATCAAGGTTTTGTTCCACTCAAATCCTTTGAAGGAAAGAGTGCAGTAAACTATATATGAATAAAATGGGTGTTTGGCGTTCAAGGGGAAAAAGATAATTGGGAATTATTGGCCTTGCACATTGATTACCATACTGATGTCAAGTCCTCTGATTACGGTAGAGGGGAAAGCATGGATTCTATAGTGGGGACGACTCAAATTTGAATCCCAGCTCTGCCCCTATCAGTGATGTGACTCTGGGTCACTTCCTCTTCTTTCTGGATATCTGCATCTTAACTCATAAAGAACAAAACAGAGAATGACTCCATCTGTCATGCCTGAGATACGATCTGGAAAAGGATTTTATAAGCCAGAACACAAGGAGGCATTTTAGAACACAGAGATTGTTCATTGAGGGTTGGGCTTGCCCTGTGAACTGACGTGTGGAGAAGGGGCACATGAGGAGGGACCCCAGAACTGTGATATCTGCAGGGTCCTCAGATGATTCCTGTCAGTGTTTTCAACTGGAAGTGAATGCCCTGGCTTCTAAGCTCCAGGTTTTGCTAAGTCATTTAGAAGTTACATGCCTGCCAGGGAGGTGCCAGAGGAACGTAACTTGCTACACTGCTCTTGTGAGTGTGAACTACACTTCTCAGGTACGACAGGGCTGGCAGGACTATTATAATATTTGGTGTGATGCTGCCTTCTATTATCACCACCTTATCCTCTCCTCTTTTTCCAAGCTGTGAGAATGGGAGAGGTGCTATATGGTTCATATGACTGGGCTGTATTTGAAGGCTTGGAGAAAAGATATATACATGCATTGTACCTCAATAAATTGCTCTTCATGCCCTCAGAATCCTTTATACAGAACTTGGTGGTAGTGGGACCACCTGCAATTTACCACCAGAAACTGGAATATGTATTTGTTTGGGATTTTATTTTCTCATTTCAAGGTGAGTACTGTGTCTTTTGTCTTCAGTAGCTATTCAATACGTGTTGAGTAAGTTATTTCTTAGTTGAACTTAGCCAGTTCACAACTCAGACAGCTATTCAAATGCTTAAGAATTGAACCAACCATTATAGAAAATCTCCAGGAGGTATTAGCAATGATGAGTATGGTGGTGAATATCAACAGAAGGCCTAAAACCAGTGGTTCTTGTCCCTATCAGCACATTTGAATCTTCTGGGGAATGTTTAGGCTTCATTCCCAGAGTTTCTGGTTTAATTGGTCTAGAAAGGACTCTACACCTTGACATCTCCAGTGACCCACTGATACTGAGGCTTGATTTTACTTCCAGTAGAGGATTTCAGCTTTGACTCTATGTTACCATCACCTGGGAAACTTTAAAAAGGACTAATTGTCAGGGTTTGACCCTCAGGGATTCTGATTTGATTGGGGTCTTATGGCCTGGGCATCAGGACTTCCTAAAGCTCTGTACATAGTTCATGGAGCCAAGGTTGAGAAACAATGACTTAAAGGGAGAAGCAGCTCTGTCTTTTTCTGACAAAATTACAACTTGCATTTAAAATAGCCAAATTTAAATAAGAAAATATAGAGGGCTACCACGACATTGTTCCTTATTCACTGTTTACTGAAGTACATTTACAGAAAACATTTTAAAAAGTCAAATACCTCAACCTTTTTTGCATAAATCCTAGCTGCGAATATAACCTGAGACTTGAATAAATTGCCTCTTTCTTAAATGTTGGTTCAGACTCCAGCTGAGATGACTCATGATGTTTAGGCCAGTTTGTTGTCAAAAGTTTCTGGGAATTTATTCTCAACCTCCTGCCCTCTTTCTCTCACCTCAGCCATAAAGAGACTACTGCCCTCTCACCATATGGATTTATTGTGCTATTCTAATGCACCATTTACCTTGATTTTCTGTCTGAGCAATAGTTAGGAAAATCACCTACCCCTCTGACTTCCCAGTGTTCCCACACTCTGCACAGTCCGAAGAGACATTTGCCAACCATATACATCATGGTGTCACCTTTCAAGTTCAACCCCAAATCCTGTCTGGATTTCATTTGGGACGCATTGACTATATAGATCAATATAGGAGAGAATTAATATATTTGCTGTGTTAAGTGTTCCAATCTATTAAAACCATATGCTTCTTTATTTAGATACTTACTTTTCAGTGTTATTCAATAAAGTTTATAATCTTTTCTGAATGATTTTGAACATTTTTCATGATGTACATCCTTAAGTTGTTGAGGCATTAATTGTATCTTTTAAAATTTTATTTGTTGTTAGTATATGATTTTGGTATATTGATTTTTTTTAATCTGGCAAACCTACTATACTCTCTTATGAATTCAGATAAATTATCTGTGGATTTTTTTGGATTTTCCAAATGCAGAATCACATAATCTGCAACAACAACAAAAAAAGTCTTATTTCTTCTTCACCAATAACTGTGCTCTTATTTCTTCTCTTATTTTTCTTCTCTTATTCTGTTAGCTAAGATCTCTGATGTCCAATGAAAATGTTAAATGAAAGAGGTCATGCAGACATCTTTATACCTACCCCACACCTTAAAGGGAAAATGTTCACGTGTTATATATGGTATGTTCTGTAGATTTCTTTTTAAGATTTTATTTATTTGAGAGAGAGAGTGCACACACAAATTGGGGGAGGGCACAGGCAGAGGAAGAAGCTGACTCCTCACTGAGCAGGGAGCCCAAAGCAAGGCTCAGTCGCTGGACCCTGAGATCATGAGCTGAGCTGAAGGCAGATGCTTTACTGACTGAGCCAGCAAGTGCTCCTGTACTGTAGATTTCTGTTTAATTTGTACACATTTTTTATCAGTTAAAAGAAATTCCTTTCTTTTTCTGATGTGATAAGCTACATTATATTCTTAATTTTTCATCTTTCCCGGTGTCCATGCTTTTTGTCATGTGACATTGCAGTTCTTCCACTTGAAATGGCATCTGTTTTCCCACCCCCAATGATAAGTGGGCTTGGCAATGAGCATGACCAACAGAATGGTGATTAAAATGACTGTGCTGGTTCTATGCCTAAGCCTTAAGTGCTATCCTATATTTCCACTCACACTTTTGTTGCTTCTGCTATGATTGCAAGAAAAATACATCCCTGATAGCCCATACTAACCTCCAAATATGGACAGACTTGAACCTAACCTAAAATTTGAATCCAAGCCCAGAGAAATCCAGGGTAGATCAGCCAACCAGCAACTGACCTGGCATTGTATTACATTGCATTACTGTGTCATTAGCTCACCCTTGCATCTAATCTGCTAATAACCTTCTTAATCATGAATGAATTTTAAATTATATCAAATGTTGTCACCTCTTTTATTGAGATGAGCATTTCTTCCTTTAATCTGTTAATATGATTACATTAATTTAATTTTTTTTTTAGATTTTATTTGTTTATTTGACAGAGAGAGAGAGAGCAAAAGTAGGCAGAGAGGCAGGCAGAGAGAGGGGGAAGCAGGCTCCCTGCTGAGCAGAGAGCCCAATGTGGGACTCTATCCCAGGACTCTGAGATCATGACCTGAGCTGAAGGCAGCGGCTTAACCCACTGAGCCACACAGGTGCCCTAATTTGTTTTCTTGATGTAAGTCAGTCTTGCCTTTGTAGAATGAATCCTGCTTGGTCAATGATGTATTCTTGTTTTTATAGATTGCTTTATTTGGTTGGTTAATTTTGTTTAGGACTTTTGCCTCGATGTTTTTTGAATGCGATTCCATGCCATTTTCTTTTTTTGAATTGTCTTGTCAAGCTGGGTAGCAAGGTTGTTGTAGTCTTATACAATGAAAAATGGGGATCACTCCCTCTTTTTCTGTTCTTTGGAAGAGACCATGTAAAACTGATACTTATTTTTTCTTGAATATTTTTAGAACTTGCCAATGAAGAAACTAGACATAAGATTTTCTTTTTGTGAAAATTTTTTTACTACTAGTTTACTTTTATTTGTGGCTCTGGAAATAGTCAGATTTATGCTTATTCTCAAATCAGTGTTAATATTATGTTTTTCTGGGAATTGGCCTATTTTATGAAAATTATTAATAATATCTACTATTATTTACTGTCTACAGTGATTATTTTGTACTCCATTTCATTCTAGATAATGGTAATTTGTGCCTTCTCTCTCTCTTTCAGCAAAATATTGATCAATCTCACAAGTTTTAAAGTTTTTAAAATGACCATCTTTTTAAAGAATTAACTTTTGACTTTGTTGATATTCTCGTTCTTTCTAAGTTTTATTAATTTCTATTCATCTTCTTGTTTCTCTCCTTCTACTATAGCTTCATAATTTCAATACTTTTAAATCAGCTGAGAATTGTTTTGTGGCTCAAAATAGAGTAAGCTCTTAATATTCTACCTATCTTTAAGGAATGCAGGTTATGCAGTAGTTGGGTGTTGTTTTCTCTATTTGTCAATTAGGTCAAGTCTGTCCATCATGTCATTTGAAACTCCTGTATCTTTACCAGTAATTTTGTTTTTGCTTTTACCATCAGTTACTTTTACAGGGATTGTGAATTTTTCCCTTTTTCCTGGTAGTTTTGTCAATTTTTGCCTTACATAGGCACATATAAATTTCACATTGTTCTATCTTCCTGGTCAATGGAATCTTTTATCATTATGAAAATTCCCTCTTTATCTTCAGCATGTTTTTTCTTTTGACTTTAGGTTCATTTGGTCAGATGTTAATATAGTCAGAGCAGCTGTGTTACAGTTAGAATTTGCTTAGTCTATCATTTTCTATCCTTTTGCTTTTAACCATTCATTAGTTATGCGGTATAGATGGATGTATATGTTGTTAGCTTTTTAAAACCCATTCAGACATGTTTGTCTTTTATTTGGAACATTTATCCACTTGTATTTCTTGCAGTTGCCAATGTATAGGTATATTTACCCTCATATTTTGTACTTTGTTTGACTCTTCCATTAGTTATCTTATTCAAGTTTTCTCTACTACTATTTTGGAATCTATATTCTATGTATCTGTTTTAATGGCCACTTGGGATATTAAAGTGTATTTATGTAATCTCTTGGAAGCTAAAATTAATACCTGTATCTTTCCCCAAGACAAGAAAAGAAACTTAGAAAAGTTAAGCTTCATTCCTACCCACTCCCCAACTTATATGCTATTGTTCTAGTGTATTCTAATTCAACAGTTTTAAAAAGCCCTTAGGAAATATAGTAGTTATATAGTGCTAGGCATTATAACAAGTATATCCTGGAATCTTGGTGATTGCACCATGAAAGTTTATTTCATACTCAAGTTCCAGTCCAGTGGGGACTGCTTCTGATGGGGCATCCTTCTGCGGAGTTATTCAGGGATCTGGGTTCCTTCCATTCTGTGGCTCCACGCTCCTTTTAGTTTTTGGACCACTCTCCATTAAGCCACCAAATGGGGTAAGAGACTTTGGGAGAAGATACAGTGATTTCCTTACCACTTTATTCCAGAAATTACCCATATCACTTTTGCTCAAACACAAATGGCCAGAATGTAGCCACGTGCCCGTACCTTATTGCCCTTAACTCAGGTTCCTCCCGATGAAATGGGGAGAACAATGGTACCTCCCTGAGAGCATTTTGTGAGCCTGCACATCAGCATAATGGGTGAGTATCTAGTTAGGTGCTCACTGTGTGGCAGGTACTGAGTTAAGTGCATCATTTTGTGTAATCTTCACCGTGATTTGCAGTGGATGAGCTAATTCATCCCCACCTTCAGAGGAAACAATCCAGGCTTCAGGTGGGGGACTCTCCTGTCTGGAAAGTGGCCTGTAGCTACTTCTCTCCCATGCCAGTCTCCTTATAGCAGGAGAACCCTTCAAGGCTGAGTACTCCTGGGAGGCTCTTCTGACTCCCCCCAGGACTTACGTATTTTCTCCTTTTTTCACATCTCAGCCATACCATTTGTATTTGCATGAGCCATCTTTCATGGTTTTCTATTGCTTCCATGTGAATTAATGTTTTCCCAATTAAGTGATAACTTCCCTGATGTAATGTATCATGTCTTACACTTAATTTATTACCTCCAAAACTGAAAGCACAGAAACACTACACACAGCAGAGTCTTAATGCCTATTTTCAATAATGCCTAAGACTCTTTTTATTTTAATCCTTTACAATTCTTAACACAGTACTGCACACATAAATGTTACCAGATAAATTGTGTTGATTGACAGATAAGTCTTTCTTTATGGGCAGGATTGTAAATGTGGTGGCAAATAGAATGCACTAGAAGCCACTAACTTATTATATGATTTTGGATTTTAATTCCCTGGGCTTCACCTTTCTAATCTGTAAAATCAGATATCTGAACTCCGTATTATAAGCTTAACTCTAAAATTCCATAATTCTGTGGAGTTTGCGGATGACAGTTACTAAGTTTGTACATGATTAATTAATTGAATACTCACAACAAACCTATGTGGCAAATAATTATTATCCCTTCTTTATCAATAGAGAAACTAGGGCCCAGAGAAGCTGGATAACTCAACTGAGGTCACACAGTCACTAAGTGGAAGAATTGAGATTCATGCTTGAATTCCCTAGAAAGAAAGCACACGTTCTCCCAATTTCACCACTCGGCCTCTTGAAAAAACCTCTGCCTTAGCAGTAATGGAAGATTTTTATCAAATTTCCTTTAACTGCTTTTCCTCCAAATGGACTGTCTCAAGCTTAACTATGTCAGAGAAAATCCTAAGGCTATTAGATCAGTAATCAGTCTCTGGAAGCCCCTCCTTACAAGGTGCATGTTTGGCTCACTTTAATTTGTCATTCGTTAGGCCTGGAGGAATGGAAGGAGAGACATCTTTGACTTTGCAGGAGCCAGAAGAGCAAAGTTATTACCCGAACTCAACATAAGCACTTGGGTTTCGTTTGGGTTTGAGATTTTGGCAAAGGTTCAGAGCTTTCCATTTCCTGTGAAGCCATTGCCCATTCCTGTCAGGAGATCAGTAAATTTTGAAAGAGATTCCAAAGCTGACAGATGAGTCACAGACGTCCGGACTCCATACGGCCTTGCTTGCACAAATGAAATGACCAGATAAGGCTTTTTTGTGTAGCACGGACATTTGCCATCAAACACGATATACGACTGGGTTTTTAATGCCAGTGGGATTAGAGGACAGAAAATTGGAAAAGACACACTTAAAGGAGTGTCCAGAGAATCTCCTAATCTCAGGACATTGGTCTGAATGTATCTTGAGATACTGTCAAGGGCCATAGAATCATCAAGGTGTGTCAGGGACAGCACAGAGTAGTGGGTAAGGCTGTGCAGTCTGGAATAGGCTGGCCTGGGGTTGACTGCTAACTTTGCCATATATTCCTGAACTTGGCAAGTTCCTTAACCTCTCGGAGCCTCAGCTTTCTCATCTACGAAACAGGGGTGCTATCAGTGGAAAGGGCTATTATGCAAATAAAAAGAAAAAATGTAGATGAAGAAATTAGCACAATCCCCAGCAAGCCCCATAATCTATAAGTTGTTTTTTTTAGCATTAAAATATCAGGTGTGCAAAGCATTTGAAACCGTTGTGGTTCACTTATCCTTTTGGAGAACCGAGGAGACCCAGGCCCAAATGGATGAAATAAGCAGCCACTTCACTTAATCAGTGATGCAGATGTCAGGGGAGAACCTATGTTTCTTTACATAGGGGATCTGGGTTCCTTCCGTATTTCCCTATTTCTTAACCGAGCCAGCTGGAGAAAGCTTCCAGCTTCTCTTTTTGACCAGTTCATCTGGTCCAGGATGATGGTGAGAAAAGCAGGACAGCCCTGAGTGTCTGTGAGTATTCAGAGGTCTCGAGCAGGCTGGGCCAGGTCAGACTCTTAGCTTATTAGACTCTATGGGACTTTAGCTTACGACTTCATACTGTTCATTTGTTATTGTTTGATCCATGTAGAAAGCTAGCCTGTGAAAAGTCTCAGAGGGCACTTTGGGAGAGAGGACGTCTCTTTCTGGTCAGGTGCTGGCCTCTAGCTGTCTGGCTAGGACCTTCAGATCCCTGACATTTTCAACCTGGGACAGAGCTGAAAGGCAGGTTGCATTTATAATGGGAGAAATTGGCTTCCATTGTCAAAACTTCACAGAAAACTGGAGGCTCTCTTAAGGTTTCCTCAAAACAGCAGAGAAAATGCCATTGGAATCCTAATTCTGGAGTAATAATAATGAAATTTCACATGGATTTGTTTTTCAGACTTTCTTCTTATAGTCTGGGGTATCAGCTGAGTAGATGTTCATGGCTGGAAGTACTAGCTCTTTGCCATCAAGTTTGATTGCAAAGAAGGGTCCCATTGATGGTCGTAAAGTAATTCTGTTGTCTCATGAAAGGCCTCTCATGCCAGGACCCCTTTCATCTTAAACTCAGTGTCCAGGATGCCAAATAACTATGAGAACAGAACTAGACAGTTTATAAAGTTCCATCAGTCAAAACATTTTCCCCATGAAATAGAAGAAATGCAGTGATGATCTACATTGCAACTTTTATTTTACATTAGATTTATATGTCTTTATTGGTTTTTATATCCCTATGTATATATGTTTGTACCACAATTTTCACTTCAAATTAATGCATTATTTATTCAGTAAATATGTATTGAAGACTTACTATATGCCAGACACTCTTCTATTCATTTTGTTGCTAACTTTGTTTTATAGATAATCGTGACCCTAAAATTTCTTCCACATGATTAATTGACAGAAATTGAGAGAGAATATTAAACTCATTTTAAACAAATTTGGTAGAAGTCAAGTCTCTGCTGAAAGCTAATATTTCCATTTATCAAGATATGTTCCTTCAAGTGATAAGTGTGGAGGCCAAGAAAAACAAGGCTGTACCCACCTCAAGTCTAGCCCTGACATAAGTGCAGACATCTTGATGTTCCAAATTATCACAAAATATTTCTTGGGTTCTGACCTACTCAAGTTAGCATTTTTAAAGTCCCTCTCTCCTTTAATGATTGATTTAAACTCCTGGACTGGAAAAAGGTTTTTTTGTCAAATAGCAAAAAAACTTATTTGAGCTTTATTTTCTTTTTGTTACACTAATCATGTTTTGCTATTTTTGCTGTCATAATTTCCACAGATAATCCTTTCCACTTGGGAAGATCACCTGAGCATTCTCCCCTGGACTCAGCTGCCTCTGTCTTTCATAACTCCCCTACACATTCCCCAACTGACCAGTGTCGACCCAAGTAGGTAGGAACAACTCTACGTCCCTATTCAGCAGGAAGAAGTTACAGAAGATGAGACCTTCCACCTTCAACAACCTTAAAGATTTAAGGATCGAAATTGCTCAGGGGGAAATGTGGAGGCCGAGAAAATTAAGGCCATCCCACCTCAAGTTTAGCTGATGTGGGAAACAGAGGCAGAAGAAACTCATTAAAATTCCTTACCTACTGACAAGCCCTTGAAAGAGACAGAGTGGCTCTCCCCTGGAGACTTAACTGCTCTCACCTTGAGGTTTTGCTAAGGACAATCCTAGCATGACTGCCCCCACCCCCCACCCCAACAGGTCCAACCAGGATCCTGTAAGTCTACTTTAACAATTCCTTTAGGAAACTTTATCTCTAAACCTCCAAGATATTGTCGAGAATCATTCCCAAACATATGGTCCACTGATATACATCTAAAGGGTCTCAGGAGAAGATTTTTATTACTGGGAATAAACTTTCTCCCAACAATAGTTAGCCCCTCAAGGTCCTGGAGACCTTGCTTCTAAAATTCCTTAGAGACTTACATCATCCATAATCCCCTTTGTCCTCACCTACCGCCCAGACCACCCCTACTCTGCCTTTAAAAACTCTGACTGTAATCTGGTTCAGGGTCCAAGTCCCTACTCTGCTGTGTGGGGTACACTTGGGCCCAAGCTTAAGCTTGTCAAATAAACCCTCGTGTAATTGCATCAATGCTTGGCTCCTTGGTGGTCTCTCGGACGCGAAAACTCGGGCATAACAAGAAGACTATGTCCAAAGCACATGTTCTCTCATAAAGAGAAACTTTTTAAGAATCTGTTGGTCCAAGTGGCAACTACCAGATTTCTAATGATTAATCAAAATTAAGGTATTCAGGTCATGATACTGTAATTTTTCCAAAGGAAATTGCTTCTCCAGATATCTGAGGCATCTGTGAATTCATTTCTTGGTTTTAAGGGGACTTGATCAACTACATGAAGTGTAAAAGGTTCTTCTTTAATGGAACCATGACCTATATACTGAAATATGTAGCAGCTACTAAACAAATAAACATAAAACAAAACAAAAAAAAGCTTAAAACACAAAAAGTGTAAGACTTCTGTGCTCGGTTAAACTTGTTTTTTTTTTTAAAAAAAAAAACAAAACTATTAAACATTCTTGACCTTAAAAGAACACTGTGGAATAAAAGATAAAAGATACTGGTTTATGGGCTTTTAAAAAATATATTAGTAGTCATTAATGTTTATTGAGCATTTATTATATCCCCAGCAGTGTGTGGAGTTCCTTGCATTTACCACTTCATTTAATCCTCTAATTACTATGAAATAGATACTACTCTTATTCCTTTTTAGCAGATGAAGAAGGTTTGAAGTAGAGAATTATCTTGTCCAGAGTCATGGAGTTTATCAAGTGATAGAGTCAGGCAGTGTGTCTCCTGAGCTTGCCCTCCTTAGAAGCAGCAAAATAGGGCAGAGGAACATGGACCTTGGGAATAGAGTCTTCCTGGGGCTAGAATCTTGACTCTATCACTTACAGGCTGTGTCACCTTGGGCCACACTATATATTCAGCATTGCTATGTTGCAGACTGCTTGGCTGGTAGACAACACTATATTGATTAGGAATTATGCCAACTGAGTCACTGTGTGTTGCTGCATATAAGATACCTGTATTAACTCATCAATAAGGCCAGGGCTGTTCTGGTAAATGTTGAATCACAGGCCCTGCAAAAGAAGAAATCTGCCTGACTGGTAGTGTTTGCTGATTTCAGTGGTGTGAATACTAACCCCATGGCTGATTTCAATGCGCTGTAACTGAATGCTGAGTTGCAAAGATGTGCACACAATCAACTCTTCCAAGTTGACCTAGCTGGCTCTAGCCCACCACCAAGTAAGACTCTTTCTCATATTCAACACCAAGTAAGTATCTTGGTGCATACTTCGGGTCTCTTGAGAGTGAGTGTTCTCCCTCACTCTCATTGGCCATTGGTCAAGTCACCCAGTGATCATGAGACAATTTACTTATATGCCCACTAGGATATTTATTACAGCATTACTCAAAATAGCAAAAATCTTAGACACAATTTAGTCATACAAAGAATGGGATTAGGAAGCCCTATACAGTGCAATGTGGAAATGCATCAAACATTCATCTGAGTGTTGTCAAATTTAGATCTATGTATAAAGTAAAGTTATATCTCTTTTGCAATTGAAGGACATAGTGCCATAGATATATGGACAGTTGGGTGGGCACGTGAAATAGGAAAAGAAAGGTACAACAGTTTAGATGTAGGAGGAGTAGCATCATGCCATGCTGATGCCAAAGAAAGACTTAGTGTTTTCTATAAGATAGGAAAACTTGGTCTCTTGGCAGTACAGAAGAATGCTGTAATGGCAACTGGTATTGTTACTCGGGTAGTTACACAGTGATGAGGTCTGACCAACTACCTTCATCAATAATGCAAAGTTTTTAGCACAGTGCCTGGTACATAGTAAGTGTTTGACAACATTGGCTATCATTATTAAGGTAGTAAACTACAGCATCCCATATGATCTAATGGTTCTTACATTTTTATGGAAGATATATTGACATGAAAAGATACTCATAATGTATTTTAAAATAAAAAAATTATTCTATTTTTATAAAATATATGTGCTCAATTTTAGTGATAGAAAAATATCTGAAACATGTGGAGTGATTCTTTATGGATGGCATGATATTGGGTGATTTAAATTTCTTTGTTGTATTTGTGAAGCTATCCAAGTTTTTCTACAGTGAGTATGTACAATTTTTTTTATTCAAAACAATTTATTTAAATTAAATAAAAACACTTTTATATAAATATTTTTTTCCTTGTTTCTCTAGAAAAGTCATGACCTGCTTATGTGGTTCAATACTAGAAAGCTAGCAAGTCTTGTCTTTGTTAATTTTGTTGAATAGCAGGTTGGTTAATAACTAGACAGACGGCCTGAATAATATTTTAAGCCTTGCACTGCCCCGGGAACCTGCATGATTAAAAACCACAGCAGGCCAAGAGAATGGGAAATAAAGCTAGAAAAAAATAAGAAACACATAAAGAGTTACCTCATATCTTTTTCCATTTTAAAAAATTTTTATACCACATCTTTATATTTAAATTGGATTTCATTAGACCACATATAATTGCTCTTTTATTCAGTATAGCAATCTCTGTCTTTCATTTGGAATGGATAGAGCATTTACATTTAATAAAATTACTAGTATGTTTAGGTATAAATATATTATCCTGCTATTTCCTTTCTATATGTCTTATCTGTTCTTTGTTCCTTTTTACTTTTCCTGCCTTACTTTGGACTGAGTTGTTTAATAATCTGTTTTGTTTCCACTATTGGCTATTGGCTATAGCATTTTTTATGTTTTTTATTTTAGTGGTTGCTCTAGGACTTACAATAAACATTTTAACTTAGCAATCTAATTTATTCTTCATGGTAACTGGAAGCAAACACCTCATCACTTTTGTAGCATAGGTGGTATAAGTCAGCTAAAATTATGAGTAAGACATGGCAATTAAAAATATAGTCATGAATATCATATAGATTATGTACCTACTTTTCATTGTAGGAGTATCTATAGTGTCTGTGAATAGATTTTATGCACAATTTAATATCTTTTTCTCCTTTTCCTCTTGCACCATCGTTCTAGAGAAGCAGCATAATGTAATAGAAAGAGCATGTGCTTCGGAATTTAGATATCTAAGGTTAATTTCTCTGTGTTACCACTTTCTGTTTTGTGACTTTAGATTAATTACTTAAAATCCTGAACCTCATTTATAAAAAGGGCATAATAATATTTACTCTTCAGGAACTTGAGAAAATAAAATGGTATTACGCATGTAAACATTTGGAAATAGAGAACACATGCTTAGTGAATAACAGTAGTTTCCAATTAGCAAGGTATGTAATTTTTAAATACTTTCTTTTTATCAAACTTATTTTGGTGGCATAATGAATTTTTATTTCTCTAAGTTTCAGCCCTACCAGTGCCCCCCCAAAAAGGTCAGACTTTAAATCATGGCTCTCACATGCTCTTACCCAATATGAAGTTGGGTAAATGATAGATTTTCAAATTTTTACTTCTTCTTCATGATATGGAGATTATTTTGTCATAACTTTTTTCAAAAAGCAATTGTTAGAATGAGTAGAATTTCCTTTTATAAATAATTCTATCACGAATAGTATGTCATTATCCAAATGTAAGGTATTATTAAGAATACTTTTAATAGGGATGCCTGGGTGGCTCAGTCAGTTAAGCTGCTGCCTTTGGCTCAGGTCATGATCCCAGGATCTTGGGATGGAGTTCCTTGCTCAGCGGGGAGCCTGCTTCTCTCTCTCCCTCTGCCTGCCACTCTGCCTGCTTGTGTTCTCTCTCTTTCTGTCTGTCAAACAAGTAAATAAAATATTTTTTTAAAAGAATACTTTTAATAAAGATGATAAGGATAATAAATACTGGAGTTTGTTACCATGAATTTATCCAAAACATATGACATGGATACTTCTCCCAATGAACTTTCAGTCTAATTGGAGGCAGAAAGATGAAAATTTGTGAGATCATGTCTAACCATAATGGGTAGTGTGTCATCACCAAATGAGGAGTGCAAACACCAATGCTAAAATATTCTGGGAAAAGGAGAGTCCACGGATAGAAAAGACTTTCAAGGATAAGACTTTTCTTATCCAAAGATAAGAAAAGACTTCCATCTTAGGGAAGGGGAGCATGACCAAGGTCATAAAGATGGTTAGGAGTCATATGAGTAAAGGGGAGATCAGAGAAAGACCAGATGGAGGACATGAACTACAGCAAAGGGTCGGGATGAGAAACACAAAGACTAACGTGTTTATACCCAGAAAAGAATATCCTCTGGGTTATGGCCTTATGGTGGGAACCAGGGCCAGACAGGGATACCAAAGGCTGGCTTGAATTTGTCCATGAGGAATCTAAACATTTTTCTGTAAGTTAAATATATTGGGAAGGGAGTAGGCTGGACGGCATTGGGTATTTAAGAGGAAAGTGATCTTAAATTTAGACCCGATATTCAGGCTCTATATGTGCTATTCTGTCAAACTAACATCTAGCAACCTATAAACACACTCTTGTAAATGTAGTAATTTGTCAAGAATATTGCAAAAGAATTTTATATATCCCTGTCTATCTGGAATAGTCAACTAGTTTCAAACTAAGTATGCATATTATATATAATATAAGAGACAAGAGAATATTAGGCAATATTTGTTCCACTTCATGGAAACATTATATAAGGGCCACACACCCTTTCGTGTTAGAATATGAAACCTGAGGAAATTTTCAAGGCTCTTTCCATAAACAATCATCTCTAGAAGCCGATTACTTCAGGACAGGATTTGAGCCTGATTTAAAAGACAATCTGCAGGTTTTCTTTTCTACCTTTTCCTTTCCACAGCTTTTTTGTCTGATTCTTTATTGACTAGTTTTTTTCTTCATAAGGGAAAATGTGGGTAGCAAAGTTTCGCAGGTGAAATAAAAGTTATTTTTAGCCTTTTTTTTTTTTATAAGCTACCGGGGAAAATTGCATTTCATTTACCGTATGTCATAATGGCTCTAGATAGAATGGAAAACGGTTAGACCTGAGCTACTGGAAGATCCAGACCAGTAATATAGATTTTGTCAATTCAAAAAACTCAAGGATGGTACTCACGAGAATAAATTATTTTACTTGGGCTATAACTAGTTCAGTTAACTTGACAGGCTTTGATGCCATTGACATTCAATTCGGTTTTTAAAAACACTCAGGCTGGTTGCTGGAATTAACTAGTTATTTGATTAAATTGACTTGCAGTGTGAAATGACTAGTCAGTTTAATCAAAATGTTCTAACTGGTTGTGCATGCAGGTGTAAAAGGGAACATTTCAACACTCTCTCCTGGATATTCTTTATTCAACAAAATGACAAATGTAAAGAGTTTTGGCAAAATATAATATGAATAGGAGATTATGTAAAATGGGCCAGAAAGCCAGCAGTTTTTGCCCTGGGATCAGCAGTGAGCAATCTCACTCACAGAGTTTGGCTCCTCTTACTATAATTTCCCAGATTCCTACTTAAACTCACATCCCATCCTGGGCCTTCTTTACTCTCCCCTGTGATATTTCTGTTCATTCTCTGGACAGCCAAAATGTTTAGAGGATCTGCTCTGTTCTTTACACACCTTTATACTTTACTCTTGATGCATACAAAGACTACATTTTCTAATGGGGGAAAAGCAGGAGATGCGTTCATCTGTAACGTGTTCTAACAATGGACCAAAGCATTTTCTGCCTGGGACGTGTACTTGCCAAATTATGTGTCACAGGAAGAAAGGCAAGAAGGAGGGAAGGCAGAAGGGAGGAAAGGGGGGGCTATGGAAGGAAGGAAGGAAAAATTCATTGAATACTAGAAAAAAAAAATTAAGTAGAGTCAACATAAAATAAGTAGGTAATTAAACCAGATTAATGTATGGAATCAACTACCTTCTAACTCTAAGAACCTCTTGGTCTTTAAAACAAAATCATTCTTTAACATAATTCTTCCTTTTTGCCAACATTTTATTAAGATGCAGTGGTGCTTCTTCTTAAAGAAAAGGACAGATTTTTAAGATAAAGGATATTTTCAACAGCATTCAAGACTCTGGAAATTGGAGTTCTGAGTGCTGAGCCTGAATGTTACTGTCTTTTGGGAAATGGGTTCAGTAGATAAGTCCTCCTTATTGTGGAGAAAGAAAAGTTTAACAGTTTGAACACTTCTTAGCAATGAAACCTCACTCTGAAGAGCCTTTGAGGTGAGTGAAATGAATCAGAAACATATGGATTACATTTTGCTTCAAGTGCCTCAGGGCTCAGAGTGTTTGGCTAAGTACATTTTAGGTTTTTCCCATTACAGAATTGAAAAAAATACTATTGCCTGAAGCACTTTCCCAAGCCCAACTTGTACTAGGATTCAGCTAAAGGAACGTCCTGCCCCTCTCCCATTAGAAATGCAAATGAGCCCAAAGCATCAGTTTTTTCAGAAAGCTCTCAGGGAAAGCATGCCTGATCTGGAGGAGGCATCTGCATAGATGGCATTATTTATGAGGAAAAAATCGGGGGGGGGGGAGGGGGAGGAGAAGGAGAAGGAAGAGGAAAAGAAAAGGGAAAATTAAAAAAAAAAAAAGACCTCAGATCTTCCCAAAGAGGAGTGAATAGTACTTTTGCTAAAATGGATATAAAGATATATGTTTCCTCCCTACTGCAAAGGCAATAATGGTTTTGGTAGTAGATTTCAGTTGATTAACCCTAGGATTCGAATAATAAAGATTATACTAATGCCAGATATCTATTTTATATGGATAATCTCATTTCCATAAAATTTTATAACCCCATCTCTAAATATTCTGATTTAACTTTCTGGGATAGAATATGGATATTTAGTGTCAAAGACATGTGAACTGGGAAATGTGTTTCAAGACTATTGGGGGCACCTGTCTGACTCAGTTGGTTAAGCATCTGCCTTGAGCTCAGGTCATGATCCCAGGGTCCTAGGATTGAGCCCTGCATCTGACTCCCTGTTCAATGAGTAGTCTGGTTCTTGCTCTACCCCTCCCCTCTGCTTGTGATCTCTCTCTCACTCTCTCTCAAAAAAATAAATCTTAAAAAAAAAAAAAAAGGGAAAAAAACTGAGAGTGGCATTCTTTCTGTAATTTAAAAAAACCTGAAAACAGCCTAAATGTTCCTTAAGCAGCAAAATGGAAAAATAAACTACCATTGCCATACAATGGAAATTCTCTACAGCAGTACAATGGACTGTGGACACAAGTTATGAACACATAAACATGGCAACATCTTAGAAACACATGGAGGGGACACTCCTACAGGAACAGCCACTCCTCTTGACTCTGAAGACCAGATGTGGCTGCCATTGCTGCTACCGCCCATTGTCAGCACAGATGTTTGCTGTCCCTGGGGTGAGGGTGTCTGACTGACACACGTGGCTGCTACTTCCAAGGCTACCTGGTATAGCAAATACCGGTTACTTTCAAATTCTTCAGTGGTAGGTAGATTAAGGTCTAAATTGTGAGGTAGGAAATTTCTAAAATAGAAGATGAGAGATTGGCTGCTGGGCAGCTGAAAAGAATAGCAAACATTGCTACAGGCTCCAAGAAAAAAAAAAATATGAGATACAAGAAGGAGAGAGTTAGGAGACCAAATTCGTAACTCTTTGTTAAGTCTAAATAAGCTGTACTTGGTAAAATTTAAAAATGCTAACAATTTAGAATTTAACTCCAGAATAGAATCTTATGAGAGATGAGATAGGGAATTAAACACATCCTAAGCTTTTTGTTCACTGTTTTGGAAAATAATGTAGATAATAATTAACTCTGAGCAGTCACAGAAAAATATGTCTAAATAATTACATTAAAAATATAAGGATGGGGCTCCTGGGTGGCTCAGTTGGTTAAACGTCTGCCTTCAGCTCAGATCGTGATCCCCAGGGTCCTGTAATCAAGTTCCACATTGAGCTCCTTGCTCAGTAGGGAGCTTGCTTCTCCTTCTGCCTGCTGGTCCCCCTGTTTATGCTCTCTCTCTCTCTGACAAATAAATAAATTTATTAAAGAATATATATAAGGACAGGGGAGGGGGATGAATAGGTGAAGCACCGAGAATCTTTAGTGCTGTGAATATACTCTTTATAACATCAAAATGATGGACACATGTCATTATACGTGTATCCAACCCCATAGAATGTATAACACCAAGTGTAAACTGTCATGTGAACTGTGGACTTTGAGTGGTAAGGGTGTATTAATGTAGGTTCATCAGTTATAACAAATGTCCCACTCTAGTGGGGGATATTGATAGTGGGAGAGGCTATGCATGCAGGGGGGGCAGGAGAAAAATGGGAAATCTCTGTATCTTCCCCTCAAGTTTTCTATGAACTTTTGACTGTTCTAAAATAAAATGTCTTCAAAAAATTGTAAGGATAAGGGCACCTGGGTGGCTCAACTGTTAAGTGTCTGCTTTTGGCTCAGGTTGTGATCCCAGGGTCCTGGGATCCAGCCCTGCGTCTGGCTCCTTGCTCAGCAGGAAGCCTTCTTCTGCTACTCCCACTGCTTGTATTCCCTCTCTCGTGCTATCTCTCTGTCAATTAAATAAATAAAGTCTTTTAAAAAATCATAAGGATAAACTCTTGGGCAGCAATAATTGGAAGGGCCACAAGAAAGATTTCAGGGATAATGGTAATGTTATGTTGATTACATCAACATAAATGTGTGAAAATACAGCAAGCTGTACACTTGTGAAATATATACTTTTCTTGTCTATATTACACTTCAATAAAAAGTTTTCCAAACTTTATGGGTTCATGCTAAAAAAAAAGCTTTTTGGAAAGTATAGGAAGTCATAGAGTAAATAGTAGGTTTCCTTCATACCTCACTTCCTAAATCTCCTGATTCCTACCTAGAGGCAGTGCTGTAATAATTTCTTCTAAAACCTTCCAGAGATATTTTAGGATTCTATACTCATGTGTATGTGTGTGTTTGTATTTATAAAAAATATATATACATATATATTCATATCTATACATATGTACACATACTATATTCATGTATATTTCCTCCTTTATTGCATAATCACTATACTAGTATACTATGCATACTGTTCTACATCTTACTAATTATGTTGATCTTTCTTTTTCTTTTCAAGGGATACATAGAAATTATGGATTCTATCGTATGGTTATACCACAGTTTATTTAGCCAGTCTATGGCTACTCAAAGGAATGTAACAAAAATATCTGTGTAAATATCTCATTGCATAATACACATATGAATCATCTTATGTAAATTATACATATATATTAATATATGTACTTAAACATAGGAACCGCTAGATCAAATGGCATATGCCTTTCTAATTTTGATACTATCACTGGACTACTCTCTGAAAATATTGTACTCCTTACATTCCACCAATACTGAATGAAAATACTATTCCTCCCTGTCCTTACCAGCACAATATATTATCAAACTTTTTCAATATGGTTAGTCTGATAGATGAAAAATTCCCTTGTTCACTTTAATTTGCATTTCTCTAGTCAGATAATTTAATTATTGGAACTTTCATATGTTTAATAGCCATTTGTATTCACTTTTCTACATGTTCTTGTTTTGTTCATTTTATAGTGAGTTGACATTTCTTTATTATTTCTATTGTGGAAAATATACATAACATAATATTTACCATTTTAACTATTTTTGAGAGTAAATTCAGTGGAATTGTAGTTTCACATTGTTGTGGAACCAATACTACTACCCAGCTCCAGAACTCTGTCCTCATCTTAAACTAAAACTCTGTACCCACTAAACAATAACTCCCCATTTCCTTACTAATTTTATGAGCTCTTTATGTATTAATGTAATTCATGATTTGTCATTTAAATCCTGACAGTAATCCTGTGAAGTAGGCAGTTGCTTTAATGACTCATTCCAGTCAGACTTTACCCTCAGCACTCAACTAAGACTGTTCTCAGGGTTATCAATGACCTACATATTGCTAAATCCATTCATCCATTGCAGTTTTCAACTTACTTGCCCTATCAGCAGAATTTAATAGAACTGATCATTTCTTCTAGTACAACTTTTTCCAGTTGAATTCCCAGATGCCTTAATCACACAATCTACTCCATCTCAGTCTCCTTTGTCATCTCTTCATGTTTTCTAAACTTTGGAGAGAACTCTAAGTCTCAGTACCTGCATTACTTCTCTTCTTTATGTATACTCACTTCTTTGGTAATCTCTTCCAGTCTTATGGCTTTAAATAGCATCTGTACGCTAATGACTACCAAGTTCATAACTATAGCCCAGATATCCCCACCCCGAACTCCACACTTGTATATTTAACTGCCTCCTCAATGTTTTCACATAGATATGTAATAAAAATATCAAGTGTAACAATTTCAAAATTGATTTCTTGGATTATAAGTTCTAATAATAATAAAACAACTTGGCTGTACTATCTCTCCTATGAATGGCAATTTTAAAAAACTAGAAAAATATATTTGAAAACAAATGTAGAAAGAAACTGTAGAGAGGGTAGCCTTTAAAGATAGTGCATTCTTATGGCCATTTGCCTGAAGGCACTTACTGGACAACATGAGGCAGAGCTAGAGAAAGTCATAGACTTACAGAATTGAGGTGTCAGAAGGCAGAGTCTTGGGTTGGCAGAGTTACTTGAAAATTAAAGAGGGAGAGAAATATCAGAGATGAGGGAGCTACAGAGGAGTCAGACCCCAAAATTATGAATGTAACTCTTCAAACTATTGAGCAATCATTGAATTGTGCATGTTCTGGAGATATTCCAGGGGTCATCCAGAAATGACATGTAGAAAGTCAGAGAACTGAGAGGGAATCTCAGCTGCTTCCCACTGCAAGAAAGACAGAGTTTTGGGTTTAGTCAATACTCTTCATAGTTACATAATGGAATCCAGAGTCTCTATCATATATTATATGATGTCTAGCATTTAATAAACAATTACTATACAGATGAAGAAAAGGAAATGAGATATAACTCAAGAAAAAAAAAACAATAGAAATGACCCAAAGGTTTTTCAGATGTTGGAATTAGCATATAAAAACTTTAAAGCTGCTTCATATACATGCTAAGGAATTAAGGAATTCTTAATTAAGGAATTAAGGAACTAAGGAATGAATAAACATGAAAAATCTGGCAGAGTAATGAAAACTATTAAAAAGAATACAATACTTGAAATAAAAATGTTGTAAGATAGGTTTAGAAGTGTATTGCTGATGGCAGAAAAAGAGCCAGTGAACGTGATGGTGGATCAATAGAAATTAAGAAATTTTAAAAATAGAGAAAAATTATTTAAGCATTATGCTCATCAACCTATGTGAATATATTAAGCAGTTCAATACACATACAACTGAGTTCCCAAAAGGAGATAGAGAGTGATGCAAAAAAAAATTTTTTTGAAGAAATAATGGCAGAAAATTTCCAAAATTTGGTGAAAAATACTGAATTTTCAGATCCAATAAGATTAGTGAACCTCAGGATAAACACTACACCCGAACACATTATAGTAAAACTGCTGAAAGCCAAAGAAAAGTCTTAAAATCAAGAATAATAATACAGAGGCAAATGTATATACAGAAAGGAAGAACATCACAAGTGATAAATATGGCAGTAAATATATAAATGTAAATATGGAGTAATTACATTCATATATGTATATATTTTTTATTTTTAGGAGATATGGGACCACTTAAAAGAAAAAGCTATTTAAGCTACAATGAGTATAGTTGTTTTATGTATTACAGCAATAACACAAAGGACAGGGGATATATGAAACTAAACTTTTGCAAGATTTCTATATTTCATGTGAGATAGTACATTATAAACTCTAAAACTTTACTAAATTAAAGGTACATATTGTGCTTCCTAAAGGAACTACTAAAAATAAAGCAAAAAGACATAGTTGAAATTTTAATAGAGGAATTAAAATGGAATATTAATATAATTCTATTAATTGAAAAATAGTTAAGGAGAACAAAGGAAATTAGATAGAAGAAATGGAAAATACATGACAAAATGGTAGGCCTAATCCAACCATACTGATAATTATATTGCTTATAAATTAATAAAACACCACAATTAAGAAGCAGATATTGGTTACTTTGTTTTTTAAAAACACAGTTTCCAGTTGTATGCTGTCTACAAATGACACATTTTAAGTACAAAGACATGTATTATTTGAGTGAAAAGAAGGAAAAAGACATACCATGCACGAAAATAGACCTCAAGTTTAGGAGAGTTATCTCTGATAAAAAGGAACATTTTGCAATAATAAAATGAAATTAACTTCTTAAGAGGACATAGCAATTATGAATGCAAACTGTAGTGACAGGACTTCAAAACATATGAAACAAAAAATGACAAAAGTGAAGGGAGAAATAGATTAATGCACAATCATAATCATAATTGGAGATTTTTAATAATTCTCAGTAATTGAGAGAAGGGAAGAAACCCGATATCAGCATATTAAAGATCTTTACAATACTAACCACCTTGACATCACTGATATTTATGCAGTACTACATTCAACATTCTGTACTACATTCAGAATACATTATTTTTTCAAATGTACACAGAACATTCATCAAAATAGACAATATGCTAAGGTAAATAATATTTCAAAAGATTTACAAAGCATGTCATGTGATCACAGGGAATTAAATTAGAAATTAATAGCAAGATATTGAGAAAAGCCCCCAAAATTTGCAAATTAAACAATATGGTTTTAAATATTGCATGAGTCAAAGAAGAAAATAAAAAATGAAAACTTGAAAATATTTTGAAGTAAATGATCATAAAACTACAATATGCAAAATTTGTCAGATGCCATTAAAACAATGATTAGAGGGCAAACTATAACTTTAAATGCTTATATATTTTTAAAGTGTTTAAAATCAGTGATCCGAGTTTACAATTTAATAAGCTAGAAAAATAAAATCAAATTGAACCCAGGATAGCAGAATGAAGGAAATGATGAAGAGCAGAGATTAATGAATTGATAAACAGAGAAAAGTTTTAAAGTTAGTTGTGTTTCTACATACTAGCAACAAATTAGTATTATTTGTTTAGAATATCTTAAAAAAAAACATATTTAGGAATAATTTTGTTTATGTAAGACTGATATCCCAAAGACTACAGAACACGGCAGAAAGAATTTATTGAAGATCAAATTAGTGGAGAGATAGATATAGCATGTTTATGGATCAGAAGACCCAATATTGTAAAAATGCCCATGTCCCCTCTACAAATTGATCTACACAGACGTAAGAATCCCAGTCATAATCCCACCAGGCTTTCTTATATAAATTAAGAAACTAACCTTAAAATTTATATGACAATGCAAAGACCTAGATTAGCCAAAGTAAAGAAAAAACTAACCTCAAGACATTTTATAAAGCTACAATAATCAAGACAGTGTGATGTTAGGTGTAGATAGGCAAATAGGTCTATATGAAAAAAAAGAAAAAAAAACCTTAAACATTACCTCATATCAAACACAAAGATCCCTTTGGGAAAGATCCAAAACAAAAAAGCTAAAATATATGAAGTCTTAGAAGAAATTATGGGAGAATATGTTTGTTACTTAGGATTAGTCAAAGATTTCCTAGAAAAGGTAAAGAAGGAAGTTACCATAAAACAGACAAATATAAATTAGACCGCATCAGAACTTAAAGCATTTGATAATCATAAAGTGATATTAAGGAAATTAGTAAATAAGCAAGAGATTGAGAAAATACTTATAAAAATATATCTGACAAAACTCTATAATCAAAAGGCAAATAAACCAATTTAAATATGCAAAAGACTTGATTAGACAATACCTTAAAGAAAACACAGGAATGGTCAAGCACATGAAAAAGTGATTAACCTAATTAGTCGTTAAGAAAACCCAAAGCCACGTGAGAGCTATGCATTGCAGAGCATTAACATGGTTAAAGGTTAAAAAGACTGTCACTCTTGTTTTTGGGAGTACAAAATGATATAACCACATTTTTACAACAGTCTGATAATTTCTTACAAAAGTAAACATATGTGACCTTGACCCCATAATTCCACTCCCAAAACTTACCTAAGAACTGAAAGCATAAATTCACAGAGACTTGGAGAAGAATGTTTACAGCATCTTCATTTATAATAGCTCCAAACTAGAAACAGTCCAGTTTTCTGTAGACAGAATAATGATATACAAACTGTGATATATATATATATATATATACAGTGAAGCACTACGGAGCAATAAAATGTGGTATATTCATACCGTGGAATACTATTTAGCAATAAAATGGAACAAATTAATGATTGATGTAACAGCATGGATAATTCTCAAAAGCATTATGTTGAATGAAAGAAGCCTTGCACAAAAGAGTACATACTGTATGAATCTCACAGATACCATGCTGAGCAAAAGAAGCCAGACAAAAAAGGAGAGACACAAATGATTCCATTCACGCAGGCAAAATAAATCTAGTCTGAAAAAAAAAAAAATCAGAGAAATGGTTGCCTCTGGTAACTGAGAAGGGACAAGGGGAACTTTCTGGGGTGATGGAAATGTTTCATGTCTTGACAGGAATGTGGTTTAACAGGTGTATTCTTTTGTTACATCTCATTAAATTGTAGAGTTTATATTTATGCATTTGAATGTATGTGAATTTTAGATGAAGAAAAAACTGTAAACTAATAATTGAACTCAAATTAGTAGGTTTCCTTTTCACTACCTTTTGTGTATTTCAGGTTTCAACAAATGAGCAAATACGTAAAGGATAAAGAAAGGTGTCTCACTGTTGGGGAACAGAGTTATACTCGAGGGAAGGAAAGGCAAAAATGTTCTCATTGCTTCTGGATTGGAATTGGAGATATCAGCATGAACTCATGGATATTAAAGTAGGTAGATAGATAAATGGATAAATGAAAATAAGGAAGAGAGAGATTTTATATATGACATATATAACTTATATATATGTGTATATAGTATATATACACATTAGCATTATGTATATTTATGTCATAGAAATGTGACTCATATTATCTAGCTTTGCTTGCTGAGAGGGCTCAGAAGCAATGACCCACCCATAGGAATAAAAATACCCAGTGCCCAGATCTTGGTTTATGCCTGGACTATGCTCACATGGCTTATCCCTTTTGATCCTTCAAGTGTTTTCTTAAATGTCTTCTCAGTGATGCCTAGACTGAACTCCATAATTTAAAATTGTAATCCTTCATGCAATCTGTGCTCATCAGCCATCTTTGTTTTTTGGCTTCAGTGCTTATCACTTTTTATCATGCTATATAATTAATTATTTTATGTATTTTCCCTCTCCTTGCTAGAAAGTGAACTTCTGGAGGGCAAAGATTTTTGGTTCATTTGGTTCATTCAGCACTTAGAACAGGGTCTGGCACACAATAGGTACTCAGTAAGAGTTTGTTGAATAAGTTAATGACTGATATTGTTACAGATAAGGAAACTGAGGTTTGAATTCATGGCAAGTAAGTAACACAGGTGAGATGTCTACCCATCTCATTAACTGCAGAATTCATTTCACAAAATGCCTTTCTAGTGTGAACGATCATGATGTGAAACCAAATCTGACCCTACAGCCTAAGCACTACACCCTCTGTGGTGCTGAAGAAAAAATTTGCTTGCTTCCTAGTTGGGCCAAGGCTAAGTCTAAGCCAATGCAATGATTATACTTAAAGTCCTTTTGTCGGGAATGCCCATTTGCATCAATGAAGACAAATCAGGGCTTTGAAATAGATAAGGTGGCACCTGCCAGATGAGCCCACCCTGGAAACAGTGATTTTCTCAACCCCAGAATTTACTGGGGCCTCGGGTCACATGTATCCTCTCTCTTTATCTTTACTCTCACCAACAGCCTTGTAAGAGGTGCACATGAACTCCTAAGAAATTTGTCTGTGTGGGAGAAAAAGGAAGTGAAAAGAAGAAAGATGTCACATTAGAGAGGTATCTGTCAAGAAGAAACAAAACATCAGAAGTAGCAGCTATGTTTGGCAACTGATGCATTTTTTAAGAAAAAAAAAATCATTTCCTTAACATTTGAGGCTGAAAGGGTAATTGTGTAAGAGAAAGAGAAGGCTAGGTTCTTCCTTAGTAGAAGAACCACAAAGCTAAAGTCAACAATAAGCAGCTAAACCAACAAAAGAGGGAGAGCTATGTCTGGAAATTTTGGTTGAAAGCAATTGGAGTTTGGAAGAGAAAAAAGAAAATATGACAATTTAAGCATCACTCACATCTGTCAAAGTGTGGATACAATCTAAAGGTCCAGTTACCTTAGGTTCCCCAGGCCACTGGATTCTGAAGGGGCTGCTAATGAAATGATTTACCCCTTTGGTCATTGGAAAAGACATATTATGTTTGCCTGACTGATCTTAATACCCAGAACCCTTGGCCGTGGTGATTGGCTAAGGAATGATCTCATGCTCAGATAGGCAGGATTTTTCTCCAGATTTCATATAGAGACTAAGTGAGATAAGCCTTTGCTTTCTTCTGAGCTTCCGAAGCTGGAATGGCAGAAACTTGATCTTCCCTCCTCTTGCCAATGGAGAAAGCCTATGAACAAAAACAAAACAAAACCCAAATAAGACAGACAGAGTAAAAGAAGGATGATAGCAGTGTCTCTGTTCCTGGTAGCCTCCATAACTAAATCCTCTTCTTGGACCTTGCAGTTGTTTGAGTTGTTTCTAGCTACTTGCATCAAAGAGAGTCCTGACCAACAAACACTCCCGTCAAAAATCTCATTTATTTATTTATTTATTTATTGTCAATTGTTTCTTGACAGCGTGCTAAGCACTGTAAAGAGGGGAAAACTGCCATGAACCTAGTCCTCAGAGAGTTAAAAATAGAAAATATGCAGTAATAGCTGTTGGGATCCTAACAGTCCCCTCACTGTGCTTTAGTAAAAGTCACAATGGCTCATGGGGATCTTAGCAGCATAGATGAGTGAGACAAAGGAGGTATTTTAATGAGACCAAGTTCACGGGAACTTTATGTAACAATAAGACTGTGAGGAAAGCCCTCAGGAGACCATATAAGAGCTAGATTTGGGGCAGTCTCAAAATCAAAGGAGATCCAGTACAGGAATGAGGCAAAGGGACAGAAGCATAAATAGTGGATGAATCTGTGAGTCAGAAGAGATAGGAGAATTGTGGTTCCAGGCAATTAACCCTTGGGAGAGAGGGGTCATGTCCACTAGTGGCTGGAAGTGTGAGAGGTGGTGCCAAGTTCCAAGTGGCCAGAATTCAGCAGGGTTCCAGCCTAATATGCTATAGTTCTTTGGAGATCTGGTTTGCCTTTTTGTAGACAAGACACCAGCCAACTACTCAAAGTGATTGTGAGAACCCAGAGCTTAGAATTTACAGTGGGCTCTGAGTCTTCACCTAGAACAGCCTGAAGAGGGTAGACCAGATGGTAAGTATTAGGTACACTCATAGGAAGGCTCAAAGCACAAGCCAGAAATTGTAGCTTGATATTCATATCCAGTGGCTTGTGGAGAATCTAGAACTGGAAATGAGAGACCAGGCAAAGTGGTCCAAGGCTGAAGAAGCAAAGGGACAGAGGATGAGACAGGAGAAGGGATGGGAAGGGATGAGAACAAAGTGAATGCTTCTGAAGATTTTTTCCCAGAAGAGGTTGTAGTTCACCCAGCCTGATTTTATTAATGGACTGCTAGGTGAGATGTGGGTAGGTCAGCCTGTTTTAAAGATGTAGGAGTTGGTGGACATCAAGGGATAAGGGGGATCAAAGGCAGATGCCAATGATGTAGAATGAGCAAGCAGTGAGGATCTGGGGAAGGCAGCATATCAGTAAGTAAGCAGGTTGCCTGCTTTCCTCCCTGGAGTATTAGGAGGGAATAGTGACACTATTTACTGGACTTAGAATCAGGGTCCCCAGAATTGCAGAATCCTGTTCTGGCATTCACTCCATTCACCCCAAGAGAAGAGTATGGTGTAATCTGTCTGAACAGACTGCTTGAGTTCAAATACACATTTTATTATTAACTATATCCATGACCTTGAATGGGTGATGTAATAACCTATTCCTCATTTTCCTCATCTGTAAAAAAGAGAATGTGTTGGTACTACCACATGATATTATTATAATACTAACATTAATATACATTAAGCACTCAGAACTGTTCCTAGAAGTATTAAGCACTCTCTTAATGTTAGCAATTAATACTATCTCTCAAGAGAGAAATACAGGGGAACAGTCAGCAAATGGGAAACAAAGGACCACTTTGCTGTTAGTTTTTCAAGAGTGCCTAAGAAGCCCAGTGCAGAACTCTAAAGAACAAATGGCTTGGGTTTGAATTCAAGGGATTTTCACCATTCTCTAAAGCTTAAATCCAGATCTTGGGTCTTAACAGTGTCCAGCCTGGCTCATTATTAAAAACTAAAAGAGGGGCACCTGGGTGGCTCAGTGGGTTGAGCCTCTGCCTTCAGCTCAGGTCATAATCTTGGGGTCCTGGGATTGAGTTCCGCATTGGGCTCTCTGCTCAGCTTCCTCTCTCTCTCTGCCTGCTTGTGATCTCTCTCTGTCAAAGAAATAAATAGAGTCTTTAAAAAAAAAAAAAACAACTAAAACTAAAGGAATGATCATCATATTGGGGAATGAGAGAACAGAAGAGCAAAACCTGGGTCTACTTATTCACCAGCTGCAATGAAGAGAGTACAGCAAAATGGGGAGTGAGCCTGGGGTCATAACACTGAGTGGCAA
Source organism: Mustela putorius furo (assembly GCF_011764305.1). Lineage (NCBI taxonomy): Eukaryota > Metazoa > Chordata > Mammalia > Carnivora > Mustelidae > Mustela > Mustela putorius. The sequence continues at coordinate 5,392,607 of NW_025422045.1, read as the reverse complement.
TGCCCCAGCAAATGTTCCAGGCTGCTCCCCGATCATATTAGGAGCACATTTCCCTACTCAGCCAGGGGTAGTAGGAAGTGAGAGTGGGGTGAATGCAGGCAGTAGAACCAGGTCTCTGGCAAGAAAATAGAAGTAGGTACATCCACTTTCATAGATGGGTATCAGCCAACTGTAATAAATCTACTTCCAGAATCCACAGGCTGGTGGGTCTGAGCTTCTTTCAAAAAATCCTGTCTTTCATCTTTAGGATTTGCTCAGGAACTGGCTCAGATAAGAAGCAACTCATCATAGGCAGGGCCGACTGGGCATTCTGACAATTGACAGAAACTTTACCCTTAACCATACATTAATGAAGAGTGTGCAAACTGGGATTGATACTTTCTGTAATGATGAGTTTATATTTACAACATTTTCACCCTCCCATCTTTTAAAGAAGGCTTTTGTTTGTTTGTTTGTTTGTTTTGTTTTGTTTTGTTTTTAACTATTGGTTCAGTTAAAGCAATTGAAGAAGTGTAAACAGTGGGCTCTTTCAGTGTTCTCCAACTCCTTTACAGCCTTGAGCACTACTTTGGGCTGCTTTCAAATTTATGGTTCCTGTTGATTCTGAGGGCAGCGCCCCAAGCAAAATCTGTACAGAGATAGGACAGCTCCTTAGTGTGCACCCTAATTTGAAAGGATGAGGACACACAATAGGAAATGCATGAGGGAATATTAAGAGGTGTATGCAGTTAATATTTATGAACATTATGAGACAGGGGCATCTACTGGTATGTAATGATTGCATCTGAGCAGGGTGGTTACCTGAGAATCCACATTTCTCTTCATTTTTGGTAGATTGGATTCTATAAAGAAGATTTGTGGCAAAACTCGTATAGTGAAATATTACTGCTAAATCTAGGAGAGCAGAAATTTTATTTTCCCTTTCTTGCTTCTTTCTCACCCCAAAATAGTCTCTTTTGATTCAGTACAGACAAATTTCACAGAAGTATAGCATTTCAGGTCTGGAAACAATTTGTCTGTTCATTATTTCCTTTTGGATACATATATCCTGTCTAGAATCACATTTCTTTTACTTTATATATTCCTTGAGGATAGGAAACTCCAAGTTTGTTTGTCTGAAAATGTTTTTGTTTCCTCTTCATTTTGAAAAGATATTTCTCTTCAGTGTATAAATGTATAGTTATATTTCCTCAGAATTTTGAAAATATTATTTTAATGTATTTTGATTTACATGTTGCTATAAGGAACCTGATGTGAGTCCAGTTGTTATTTCTTTGAAGGTAATCTTAAAAAAAAAATACTACTTCTGGTGTCCTTATTTTGCTTCCTTATCCTATGATTTTATTTAGAGATATGGATTTTTTTTTTAATGTTTCACAGTTTTCTTAGTTCCTGAATCTGAGACCATGTAACTTTCATTAATTCTGGAAGTTTTTTATTATCTTTCAGATGTTACCTTTTCCATTTTTTTTTAGTCTTCCGGAACTTTTTTAAAAAGTTGTCTCCTAGATTTTCTCTTTTAATCTTCCATGTTTCTTTAAATTATCCTTATCATTTTTTCATCTTTTTCTGTAAACAGTAATTGCTTCAGTATGCAGCAATATATAGTAAGCAATTTCTTTTTTTTTTTTTTTAAGATTTTATTGATTTATTTGACAGACAGTGATCACAAGCAGGCAGAGCCACCCAGGCGCCCCAGTAAGCAATTTCTTTAGTGCTATTTACGAGTTTACTAATTCTTCCTTTAACTCTGTCTATTCTGCTCTTTGGTCCATCCATTGAGTTTGTAATTTTAATAATTATTTAACTTTCTTATTCCTAGATGTCTATTTGGGGTTTTTTTTCCCAAGATTTACTGGTGTTTTTTTCAAAATACTTATTCCTTGATCGTATTTTTAATTTCTTCTTTTATTTCTTTACACATTTAAACATATTGATTGTTTATTATTTTTTCTGACAATTGTTCCCTAAAGTCCATAGGAGCATAGATCTTTTGTTAATAGTTTGGTTTTGTTTGTGACTTTGTTTGTGGTTCTTTCATTATGGTTTGATTTTCAAAATTTTATACTTGTGGTTTTTCAACTCTTGTCCATTTCAGTTATAGCTGTGTGAATTCTGCAAAGTCCACTTTGAGAATGATGCTTTGCAGGAAGAATTTTCTTTGGTTTCTTCCCAGAACTTGTTACATGATCATTGTAAATTAATATTTTTGTCTTGAGGCTTCCTAGATCACCTAAGTGGTATAGAAATAGACCTGAAACCCATGTGAACACAGACCTGTGTTCACAAATTCTCAAGAGAGACATTTTTTTCCTCACGAGAACTTACACCCAGATTAACAAGTTTCTCCTCTTAGCCAGTGGGCTAATGTTTACTATCTTTCACTGAAATCAGACTCCTTTTAAAGCTCTTGATTTTCATGGAATTCTTAAATTCAGTTCTGTACCATGCAGTACCAAGACTTAGCTCATGTCCTCATATACAGCCATTAAACCCCACTGTGTCACAAGGAACAGCAAAGGCTCTGATTGCAGGCTAAGCTTCAGTCATTCTTGATTCCTGTTCCCTCTGAGTGTTTGACCCTAAAGGGTTTCCCTTACTTTGATATAAACTTAGCCAAACCTATAAAAGTCTTTATAAAACTTCTATTTTTATTTTGTTTTCCCAGAGATTATGAGGCAGGTAGGGTTTTTCAAGATAATTAATTAAAATTCCCTGATATGGATCATAAGTTTAATTAACCTAGGTCTGGATTGTTTTTTTTTTTTAAATTGCAACTTTTATTTCAAATGATTTCCACAACCTCAATATGTTAAGATAAAGAATAGACTAGAGTAGAATAGAATAGAATAGAATACCATAGAATACCATAGAATGGAATCAGAAGTTCTCTGGCTATAGCTGGGCAAGCCCAGAACTCTGCTGGTTTGGAGTTTTTCTTATTCTTCATGACAGCATGCAAGATACCTACTGGGACCTGTAGGACTACACAGATCACACTTTGAGGGAAAGTCCAATCTTGACCAAACCCTGATTTTCAAAAGAAAAAATCCTATTTTCATTTAGTTTGCCACTGTTGGACTTCTCCCATTGACTGGGTGTAGGCCACAGATGAAAATAGGAAAGATAATAAATTCAGAATAGTATCTCTGCTAGTGTGGCATTTGTTTTCCTATCTGTAAATACAAATAAGGCTTAAACATAACCTTAAGGCTAATGTATCTATATAGCTCTCTTGACTTTAAATGCATGGTAACCTTGATTCCTGAAATAGCTATACCCTTGTGACACCTGGATGGCTCAGTTGGTTAAGTGCCCAACTCTTGATTTTGGCTTAGGTCATGATCTCAGGGTTGTGAGATTGAACCCCACATTGGGCTCTGTGCTTAGCATGGAGCCTGCTTAAGATTCTTTCTCTCCCTCTACCTCTGTGCTTTCCAACTCTCTCCCTCTCTAAAAAAAAAAAAAAAAAAAAAAAAAAAAATCCTAAATAAAATAAATAAGATAAAAAAAAATAGCCACACCCATGCAACATTCTATATAAACCAAATCCTACATTTACTTTCATTGGAATATCAGAGCTATGTTCCTATGAGAAAAGCAGTATGGCCCCAGGATGCAAAATTGCCTTAAAGAATGCAGAAAATTGAATACAAGTGCATGTTAATTTTTTTTAAATCCCTTATAATAAATTATCTCTTAATAAAATATTAAGCAAAAAACCTGAACATTGTAAATTAGATTATAAATGGGATATAGAAGAACGAAGTCTTGTTTCATTAATCAAGCACTTTAGTCTTTATAAAATTATATTTATTATATCCACAAACCCCGTCTCATTCAAAGACAGCTGAATTGAGCATGCCTTGTCTGATTGTTCATTCACTGAGAGTTTCTGGTTCACACTTTTCCCAAGTGTGTTTGGACAGATGAAAACATAGTTGAGTAAAATGCTGGGCACAGACACTTAATCTTGGATTTCTGTAATAAGAACTTTTACCGTTGTGAAGCCTCTACTCTTTCTTTTCTGGCCACAATGGCAAGCTAGTACCTTATAGTGGTTGATTTCAGAAGTCAGAGCCAGAAAGCTTTGTGATTGGAAAGGTTGGAAAAGTGGGATTGGGTGGAATGGCCACTTGGCTTGGAGATTTGTTTGTTTCCTCAGCAGGACAGCAAGAGCAAAGGCAAAAACATAAAAGTGAGGCAGGAAAGAAGGAAAGGAGACAGACCAAAGAAAAACACAAAGCAAGAAACAAAAAACAGAGTGCCTTTACTCAGATGAGCAAAGTCCATTTAAGAAAGGACATTTGCACACTTCAGCTCCTCCAGAATCCCTCACCCAGTGGCCAGAATTCTCTACATTTTGTGGTATGTCCTATCTTCCTGACTTTAAATTTCTCTAGAGCCGGATATAAATAATAATTATTACATTCTGTAACACTTCAAGGTTTATAATGAGATTCCCTCTTACATTATCTCACTTATTATTCAAATTAGGAAGGCATTTATTAAGATTATCTCCATCCTACAACTAAGAAAATTGAGTTTTAAAAAGGTTAAGAGATTTGCGAAGGATCACATAGCTAGTAAATGATAAAGCCAGGAATTGGACAAAGTTCTTCACCAATACTCCTGTGTTCTTGCTACCAAACCAGCAGTTTTAAAATTTTTTTACAGGTTTTATTTATGTACTTGAGAGACAGAAAGAGTGATCACAAAGGGCAGAGGGAGAGGGACAAGCAGATTCCCTGCTAAGCAAGGAGCCAGACACAAGGCTTGATCCCAGGACCGCCAGATTGTGACCTGAGCCAAAGGCAGACACTTAACCAACTGAGCCACCCAGGCACCCCAAGCAGTTTTTACTTTTGATGAATTTCAATTCTTCTTTTCTTTATTCTTTGGCCAGTGCTTTCTGTGCTCACTGAAATCTCTGCCTACCCCTTAAGGTCATGATGATATTCTCCTAATGTTTCCTTCAAGCTTTATATTTTTAGCCCCATGTTTACATCTATCATCCATCATAAATTAATTTTTGTTTATGGTATGAGTGAGGAGTTGAGATTCATTTTTCATATGGATGGATACCCAGTGGTTGTAGCACCATTTTTCAAAGTACTTTCTTTCCCCCTTGAGTTGCTTTGACCAGAGCAAACATTATTTGACTGCCTAAGTGTGGGCTTTTTTTTTTTCTATCCTCTATATGCTGTCCCATTATTCTATTTCTTATCCATTTGTCATTACACTATTATTTTGATTACAGCTGCATTCTAACATACTTTTAATTATTCATTTTTTAAGAAACTGGGAGTCCAGTTGACTTACCATAATTATAGAGACATCTGCTGTTGTTTCACTCATTCATTTTTTTGTGTATTCAATGCATGTTTATTGAATACCAGCCTTATGACATACACTGTGGTTGGTCCTGGGAAACAACAATAGATTAAGTAAATTTTATTTGTCTTAAGGAGCTTCCATAGTGAAGGACACATTTACACAAACAAGTAATTATACAATGTGTTAAAAGTAATCACTCAGTCAATAAATACTTATTAAGCATATACGATCAGCTTGGCAATGTAGAATCCTGAACTCATGTCCAGGTTCAACTTTGCTAATCCAAGTGTGAGCTTCTCTTCCTAACCTCACGTCACCCACATAATATGTCTTCTGAGAAACCCATTCCCTGCTAATTAGTTGGATTCTTCTCTTTTGAACATTTTCCCACCACAAAAGCACAATCATATGAATAGTAATACCTTGTATTAGCATACTGCTTTCAACTTTTCAAAGTGGTTTTACATCCATTATCTTGTGTTTCTCTTCCTATTTCTCCTGTGCATTAGGAAAAGCAAACATTATTATTTTTACTTGACAGAGACAAGTAGATCACAGAAGCGGTAAGTGATTTGCTCCCTGTCACACAGCAAAGGCTACAGCCTCCCACTCTCCCACCCCCCACCCCAACTCCCTTCCTGCTTCCTTTCCCGTTATTCTCTCTCTTTAGTGTCTTATCAGTGCACACTGCACCTGGAAGGCTTCCAATTTCAGGTACCACTCCTGGGCTCCAAGTTAAGCTGCCACAATGGTACCTTATGTTGAAAGACTACAATAGATTGTCAGCGTTATCTTCAAGTGCTGACGGAGATTTATGAATGGGGATGGAGAAAAGAATCATGATCATTTTCACCATTACAACTGCCTGCAGAAGACTCATAAAATTTCTGACACTTTCTTCATCCTTTTTGCCAGGCATCAGCTGTCAGGGGAAGGTCGCCCCTTCCCACCCAGCTTTGGAATGAAGTGATAAATGTGTCAGAAAGCTCATGCCGGGTGCAATCTTCTGCCTTGTAAACAGTTTTCATTGATACATATATTAAAGTTTGCTTTCTTTTTTTTTAAGCCCCATAAAAGTGCTTGAAAAAGAGCACTGTCACTGATAAATGTCTTTACTATTGTGGGACTTTTAAGGATATGGGCTTGTTTGAAAAATATAAAGATGTCTAAATGGCTGGATATCTTGGGTCTGGTTTGACAGCAGGCTGACCAGGGTGTCAGGTTGGTGCTTTTACATGAGGAAATTTACACCAGCATTCTGAATTTTCATGAGCTCATTCTCTTCTTCCAGCCCCTCTTCTTTTCCACCACTGATATCTTACCTAAATAAATAAATAAATAAATAAATAAATAAAACCTTATCAAGGCTCTGAAGACATGGAAATATTGAATGCATTTTTTTTTAAAAAAAAGGATTTTTAGGTCAGTTTTTTTCAGTGTTTAATGCAGAAAAGGGCTCCATTTTGCATTCCCATCGGCAATGTAGACAGAGTGAGGAGTGTGTAATTGAGATCACGGCAGGAAGTGTGCTAGGGACTGAGAGAAAGTTTCACAAAATTAGACTATCAGGAAGGTACAGTGGGGAAAAGGAAGAATATCTCTTTGGGCAGAATACAGAATGTAGCATGTGCCCATTTTTCAACAGAAGATAAAAAGGAGGCATTATCCTACCAAATCAGAAAACAAAAAAGTTAGCAAAACAGAACCTGAAATGATGTGTTTAGCTTTTAGGTCTTCAACTTTTATTAGTATTGCTATTAAATCATATATTACCTAACCAAACTTCAGGGGAATGAGAATAAAGTCAAAATTGGATCAGAATGTTTGATCAAGCATACATCGACAGGACTCGCAGTTTCTTAGTCACCCAAACTCATCATCTTGAGCCCGGCTGATGGATGAAGTCCAGAGAAACAGAGAGACTGAATGCTTTACTTAAGGTCACGCAGCTAGGAGACTATTCAAGCAAGAAACTGAGTCTTTTTGAGTTAGTTCTCCTCTTCCCCATTCTTCCCCAGTCTGTTAGAGTGCTCTGTTTTTCTGCTTTTCCACTTTCCCATCATTCCTGGGCACCAGGTCTCTCAGCACTTTTCCCCAGGTCCTTACTTCTAGCCTCTTCCTATCTTACATGTTCTCAGCTCTGAACTTCAGAAACTTAGCTGTCTCCATGTCATTCCTAGGCATGTCTGCTATCCCTCTGTTTTCTCAGTGCCATTCAGAATTCCTATAACCCAGGCTCTTCTGTATTCTTTTCCTACACCTGCCATCATAAAGTACCACAACCTGGGTGGTTGAAAACAACAGAAATGTCTTGGCTCACAGTTCTGGAGGCTACATGTCCAAAACTCAAGATGCCAGTAGGGCCGTATTTCCTCTCTTTCCTTGACTATTCTTGGCTTTTGGTGATATGCCATCAATCCTTGACATCCCCTGGCTTGCAGCTACATAATCTGTTCTCTGCCTTCTTTGTCACATGGTACTCTTCCTATATATCTCTGTCTTCACATGGCCATCTTCTTATAAGGATACCAGTTATATTGGATTAGGGGCTCACCCTACTCCTACAGGACCTCATCTTAACTAATGAAATCTGTAGTGACCCTATATCCAAATAAGGACTTATTCTTAGGTATCAGGAGTTAGAACTTCAACATATGTTTTTTGGTTTTTTTTGTTGTTGTTGTTTTTTTTTTTTTTTTTTTTTTTTTGCAGGGGTGTACTTTTCAACCTCTAAGATCTTCCCTCAGTGGCTCACATGACCTAGCTAATTTTAAATCTCAAGCCTCCAGTATGTAGCCTCAGTGTTCCAGCTGTGCAATACAGACAAACCCAGAGATAGCATCACAATGAAGAAGTGACTGTGTTCTGAGGAGCAGATCTACCCGGGAGGGAGGTTTACACAAGACCCCTAAGGCATAACAGTCGGAGGGAATTGTGATCAAGAGGAGCCTAAAGTCGCTGGGTAGGACTACATACTCTGCCTTGTCCAAGACCTTCCATTTTCATTTCCATTCCTAGGGCTCGGCTTATTTTGTTTCTTCCCACCCCCAGAAAGCATCCACCCTGTTTACTCTTCGAAGTCCTGCCATTCTGAGAAATAATCTGCACAGTCCACATTTTCTTGGAATCTTCTAGACAGCTATCCAACTTTCATTGTTTTCATTGAACAACTATCCAGCTTTTATTGTTTTCCTTCTCCAACCCTCGTGATACCTGCAGATTTGCACGTAGTTGTGTACTACCCACCACTCTCTGCACCAGGTGTGACCATTCATTCTCTCTCCCCCAAAGGGCAAAGACCAGGGGTGAACACTTGGAATACTGGAATTCTTTGGAGCTATATGGAGCTTAGACACCATCTATTCCATGATTTCTTAAATTATGCTCAGAGGTGCCATGTGGATGAGCACAGTGAGAAGGGATGTCAGCCCAGAAAGGCTTTAAAGCCAGCTTCCCCTCTTTAAGCAGAGTCACCAACCTTTGATCCATTTTGTCTTAGAGAAAGCTGTATAAAAACATCATTTGGGGTTTTAAAGAGTTCTTCAACTAAAGAAAAGTTTGAAAACACTTGAGTTTCCTTATTTTACAGACAGCTAAACTGTGATGCAGGCGGGCTGCATGTCTCCTCCACAATGATACAGCTAGTTTGAGAACCAGGAATATATTTTTCACATCTTGCTGCTTTCTCCTTTCTTCTAGAAGTATATCTATTTCATCTCATATAATTCTCTTAACAAATTTTTAGAATAGGCATTTTTGTTTCTCTTTTAAAATCATCAAAGTTCAATGCAAAATAAAATTCCCAAAGGTTGCTTGAGCTGCGCCAATGAACAGGGGTGAGATTACATCCTAACGTGCCTGCTTATTCCACTGGACCACACTGAGTCATAAGAATCAGGAACTCCTGGAGCTAAACCATGAATCATGATAACTTAGTTGAACTACTTTCATGATGTTTGTAGCAGGAAAAGACCTCTAATCATAAACTCATTCCATGCTGGCCATCATCATGGTGGGTGACACACATTAGGGATTCAGGGAAGATTGATTTCAGTGAGTCAGTCTGTCATTTGGTGATATTTTAAATATAGAAGCAACAACCCCTGAAATTCATGTATTCAACTATGTAATAAAAGTAGCTTTCTGGGGGTGCCTGGGTGGCTCAGTGGGTTAAGCCTCTACCTTGGGCTCAGGTCATGATCTCAGGGTCCTGGGATTGAACCCCGCATCGGGCTCTCTGCTCAGCGGGAAGCCTGCTTCCTCCTCTCTCTCTCTCTCTCTCTCTCTGCCTGCCTCTCTGCCTGCTTGTGATCTCTCTCTGTCAAATAAATAAATAAAATCTTCTTTTTTTTTTTTTTAAAGATTTTATTTTATTTATTTGTCATAGAGAAGCGAGAGCAAACACAGGCAGACAGAGTGGCAGGCAGAGGGAGAAGCAGGCTCCCTGCCAAGCAAGGAGCCCGATGTGGGACTCGATCCCAGGACGCTGGGATCGTGACCTGAGCTGAAGGCAGCCGCTTAACCAACTGAGCCACCCAGGCGTCCCTAAATAAAATCTTCTTTTAAAAAAAAAGTAGTAAAAAAAAAAAAAAAAAAAAAAGTAGTTTTCTGTTTCTCTATTCCCAGTAATATTGAGATATAATAGGTTCTTATTTAATGCATGTTCCTCCTGAAATTGCATCATAGTGAGGCACTTACTCTATTAGTATCTTCTTTAATACATTATACTGTAAGACTTTAGTTTCCCTTCATATTCCTTCTCTTTTGGGTCTCTTATGATTTTCAAACAGACTGGCTTCTTCAAGAAGCTTTTGAAAACTGCTTTTGGAAAAGTGCTTCAGTTCTGTGGAAGCCCATTTACAATCCAGAGAGGCTAGGGTAGGCCACATTAAACTGAGAGTCTGCGAAGATCCTGTGTTTTTTTTGTTTGTTTGTTTGTTTTCTGACCTCAGGCAAGAGGCTTTCTCTAAAAACAAATAGAGATTTCTAGTCTCCCCCCTTATCAGCATGATCCCAAATCCAAGGTGCTGTAGGAAGTTGGTATATAAGAAAGCTGAGGAAGGGATCTTTCAGGTTTCAAATGGTTGTTAAATATTTCATTTGTGCATGCCTTTAAAGTTGCCACAGGTATGACTAGTGTCTCTCTGTGTTAGTTATGGTGACATAAAACTGGCCAATGAAAATTTAAACAGATACCTTCACTCTTGTCTGTTCTAGAAATTTCTGTTCAGCTCAGTAAGAGTAACAGAATTTCTGAATTCTGACCATGTGCTGTGGTGTTTAGATACAGGGAGATTTAGAAAATTATCCCCAAAGCAAGCATCCATTTAGAAAATGGAAAAGAGTAGCATGAATCCTGTAGTGTTGGATTGCAATCAGAGGTATCAGTATGAACTCATGGTGTATATATATATATATATATAAAATATATATATAATATATATTATATATATGTATAATATATATATACAAATATATATATGCACAAATATATATGTATGTGTATATATATACATACATACATATATATAATATATATTCATATATAACATATATTCATATATAACATATATATATACACACAAAATGATAGGTATGGAAATATAGATGTGTATGAATTAAAAAATATATATGTATTTCCTGGCTCTGTCCAGTGAGAAGACCTAGAAAAAACTGTCACCCAAGCAGTAATGAGTACACCTAGTGCCCAGATCTTGGTTTCTAAATACCATTCCCCAATAAAAAGAAGAACTTGGACTCCTTGGAATAGTGGTTGATTATAGGGCTGAAGCAGAGAAAACATAATATGAGACCGGAGTATCTGTGGTGCAACAAGTTAAGAAGTACTCAAAAACAGGATGGGGCCATGCTGAAAGTTCAAGGAACTCTCCATGGTCAAAGTCAGAACAATTTGAACAACAATAAAAAATAATGATAGTATTGGGTGATAGCCCCTAAAGTAAAATAAATATTTATGAGTCTATACTAATATAAATGAATATTGAGTAAATAAATATATGGGAAAGAAGGGATGATTTCTACTTACAAAGGCCTTCCAATTAATCATTGTAAATGAAACATCCAAAGTATAAAACCAACATTAGAACGCCATAGTAATAATTATTTCAGACAAGATATACCACCGGATGCTAAAATTAATGGACAAAAGTTTAAGAAGGAATAAGATGCTTGCATAGTCTCAAAGTATCTCTAGCAGAATTTTTATTTATTACAGAGAGAATAAAGATAATAACTGGAAATCCTGCAGGGCACCATCTTCACCCAAGTGATTAAGTTTAACGTTGACATCACGTACCCCTGGTATGATGCACTGTGATGCATTTGCCAAGATGGCAAGTTTTAGCATATTTGGCCATAAACGTATGACCTCAGTCTCCTCATGACAGAATATCAAACAAACCCAAATTGAGAGACAGTCTACAAACTAGCTGACCACTACCCTTTAAAAGTGTCAAGTTTGTGAAAGAAAAGGAAAGTCAGAGGAACTATCACAAGAATTGAGGGAGGCTAAGAAGGCATGACAGCTTTATGCAGAGTGGGATTCTTGGTTGGATTCTGAAACAAAAGAAGGTTAATAGAGGAAATACTGGTGAAATTTGAATGAAGTCTGGAGTTAGTTAAAAGTACTGTGCCAATGTTAATTTCCTAGTTTCAATCATTGTACAGTAATTATTTAAGATGTTAACATTTTGAAACTGGGTGAAGTGTATATGGGAGCTCCCTGTACTATTTTTGCAAATGCTCTGAAAATATATATACTCATTTCAAAATAAAAAAAATTAATTGTAAGTAAGCATCCAGCTAGGACATTTTCTTTCACAGTGGGATTTGATTAATTGCAACTCAACTAACTGGAACCTTAAAGCACTGAAAATTTTTCTCTATACTTCTGCTTTAGCAAAAAACCTTGCAAATAAGCTGTTAAATGGGATTTTTTCCAGAAATTTCATTTCCAAGGGAAAGTCTGGGGTTAGTGTAACTCTAGTATAGTCTATAGTCCCAGATTCTGAGGTGAAACCCACCCAACCTCCGTTTAGCCCCTTCATCCCGGGGCAGCCTCTGCTCCAGCCAATTTCTAAACACTCACTTCACCCCCTTTGCCGCCCGGGCACGTCCACATCTTTATGTTGTCCATGCTCTTTCCTTAGCTAGAAAGTGACTTTTCCCTTCATCTATGAACTGCCTTTGGAATCAGCCAGAACTTGGTTTCAATGATGGGCTGTCCGGCCAATGAGTATGAGTTACTTCCTTCTCTGAATCTACTTCCTCATCTGTAAAACATAGGCACTAATCTTCACTACACAAATTTTAAGGTGTTTAGCACAGTGGCTGATCCACACAGACACTCTAAACGGTAGCTCTGCAGTTGGTATTCATTAATGATGGAAAACTCAACTGTGCCATCTTTTCTGAGAAGTCCTTAATTGATTAATTCGCTTATGTCTTCATTCAACAAAAGTTTACTGAAATCTGTCCTATGCCAGACTCTACGCTAGAGCTAAGAAATACGGTAGTCAGTAATGCAGACTTGCCCCTTCCCTGGGTACAACTTACAAAGGCTGATATAGGAGACAGGTATTGAACAAGTCATTCCCAGTGAGAGCAGTGCTGCAAGAGGGGAAATGTAGGTTTTGAAACCCCGTGTAATCTAATTGATTCGAATCAATTACTCTTCCCTCTGCTTGCAGACAACAAGGACAAATGCCTGATATTCACTGATTTCCTCTGGTTAAGCAGGAGCAAGGGCAGGTAAAATTAAGATTATTTACTACTAGATAAGAATATATTGAGTTTTTTGGAAAGCTTCATTTAAATAGAAAATGCCACTTTCCATTCACTGAGTGTTCTAGTTAACTGCAAATTAAATCTGGTTATCGATGCTACTCACTTCATCGGAACATTCAGGTGAAATCTCTCAGGCGCTTAGTTTTAGCCAAGTACTTTGTTGGACTTCGGCTTCAGTGGTGACATCGAGGTACCTAAATATTAGAATGCAGTGTGATGAATTAAAACCCAAAGGTGGGGGATTAAAATCTGCCTTGGGGAAAGGTCTGTGAAAGCCTGACCAAGGCGGTGACATTCATCAGGAGCTAAAGGAAAACAAGTCTACTTCTTGTGACAAGGGCCAGGATATCTTTATGAAGAAGAACAGAGAAGAGACCACAGAATAAAAGAATTTATTGACTAGGTAGTAATATGTTCCCAGGCTAATAAGTGGTCATTTTACTTCTGCCCCACTGGATTTTGTAGGCTAGGAGGCAAGGACCAGTTAGAGCTCTGAGAAGGAATACACTTGATGTCTTGAGTACCAAATATGGGTTAGGTCTGGTTATGTTCACCAAGTTGGTAGCAGTTCTGGGTGATTTTATTCTTCGTTCAAGAGTTAAGTTTCTCTTGATTAATATCTGCATATGAGTCACTCACTAAGCTATATGTTTCACATTCATCATACCTTTTGCAGTCATTTTCAAACCCCTCCCCACCTCTCAAATGCTTCTCCACTATGGCTGTTTTTGCAGCAAGAAGATCCTCCCCCAGAAGCCCTAGGCTCCCATGTCTGTCATCAAATATATCAGCTGTTTATTCCCAGTGAAGGTAGAAATTGCTGTCCTGGATGGCACCATCTAACCCCCAGGGACGCTTGCCAGAGGTTCCGTAAACTTGGCTTCCCAGAAGAGTCAAGCAATGAGATGTGCCAGAATGGCCACACATATACTGCACCTGGAATCTTTTTCAGAGTTTACTTTTATTTTAAGAGCATGCAGTGGGGACGCTGCTGCTGGGGTGGTAGAAAGAGCTTTAACCTAGGAGTCGGATGATTTGGATTCAGCTCCAGTTGGATCTCTTGTGAGCTACTGTGAGTAAGCTTTAACCTCTCTGAATTTTAATGTCCTTTTCTGCTAAATGGGGAGAATAATAATTGAACATGCCCATCTTCTGGTGAAAGACATATGAGATAACGAACATGGAATGCTCCGTAAACTACAAAGAACTGTACAAATTTGAGCAAGATGTTATTAATTTCAAGGATAACCTTAAATAATCCTGAACATAATGGAATTATTCTCTGTTGACATTCTCAGATTTTAAAATTAACCACCATTTTTCTAAGACAGATTATTACGATTATTACACATTATTACAAGAAATAAATTGTCATTTATCTGAGCTTTTCTAGATAAATTGCTTTTTACTATGTATGCTCAGTTTGTCATATACTTCAAAACTCTCACCAAACTGCAAAATTTTAGTGCAATTTGGACACTATCCCTCCCACCAGAGTATCCCTGTGAAGTCAGAGGGACAAAAAAGCTAAGAAAGCATAGCCAGTGCTAAGGGCTCCAGGCTGGGGGTGACCAGACACATGAAATTTGGACCCTGGCTCAACTGGGTCATAGCTGGGTGACCTGAGCACCTTACTTGACTTCTCTGAGCTTCAACTCCTATCAGGAATAATTACATTTCCTTGATAGGTTAGAATAAATAAGAGAGCACATGTGGAAGATTCTCTGTAAACCATTCAGTGCTTCAGAGAAATTGTAGTTCCTGTCATTAGGTGAGAGATCTTGTATTCTTCTCTGGATTGACACAAATCATTCATGTCTCTGGGCAGCAATGCATGTGAAACCATCCTCCACATAATAGTGCGTTAGAACGTAACAGAGAAGATGTTGACCAGCCGTCACACTTCTTGAGTTCAAATCCTGTCTGGCTCTACTCTGACCAGCTTGGTGACTTGGAGCAAGTTCTTTAACAACTCTGTGCCACAGTTTCTCTTTTCTAAAATGGAAGTGACAGCTGCTTCAGCTTCCTAGAACTGTTATGCAGAGAAAACGAGCAAGATGATGAATGAAGGACTTGGCTTGTGATGGTTAATTCGTTTTATGACTACTTTTTTCTGTCCAGTATCTCAAAAGAGTCTCTTCTTTTGTGTTCAGAGTAAAGAGCAGCCAAAGGGAACACGTAAATACTGTCAGTGGACAATGTTCCTCCTATCTCAGAAGTCATTTTTTCCATCAGCTGACTTATTTATGCAGAGTTTCCCTTTGAGAAGACTTGCTTTTCCTCATCTCTTTGCCTGTGTCCCGACTGGCTGTACCATCCAAAAGCAAGAAACCAGCTGCCATGTGATACATCCTCAACTTGAAAGGCTTGTTTGAGTTTTGCTTATCATGGTTTAGATGCTGCTGTGTGGGAGGTGGGACACTAGTTGGGGAGTTGCTATTTTCTAAACCCAGCTCTGCCACTGACTTACTGTGGCCTTGAGCTGGTTGTTTCAGCTCTGTAACTCCCTGTGTCCTCTGTGTGCACTAAAGAAAAGATACTCCATTTAGAGGACTGCTGAGTTACCAAAATACTTTCTACATTTATATTAAAAATTTTATTGCTTTTTAAATTTCCAAACAACCCCACACAAAAAGATGGTGGAAGTAACTAGGTTATTTGGCGATTACTTATTTTTTCTTCCAAGTTTTTATTTAAATTCCAGTTAGTTAGCATATAGTGTAATATTAGTCAGGTTTAGAATTTAGTGATTCATCACTTACATACGTCGCAAGTGCACTCCTTAATACCCATCATGCGTTTCGCCCATCCTCCCACGCACCTCCCCTCCAGTAACCATCAGTGTATTCTCGACAGTTAAGAGTCTGTTTCTTGATTTTCCTCTTTTCTTTTTCCCCTATGTTCATTTGTTTTGTTTGTTAAATTCCACATACAGGTGAGATCATGGCATTTGTCTTTCTCTAACTTGTTTTGCTTAGCATAATACTCACTAGTTCCATTCACATCACTGGAAATGGCAAAATTAATTCTTTTCCAGAGCTGAGTAATAGTCCGTCATGTGTGTCTATCACAGCTTTTTTATCCATTCATCAATCAATGGACATTTGGGCTCTGTCCATAATTAGGCTGTTGTAAATAATGCTGCTATAAACATCAGGGTGCATGTGTTCCTTTGAAAGGGTTGTTTTTATGCCCATTTTCAGACAGAAATAAAGCTGCCTTTACTTCTTTGTAAAGTACTTCTTTGTGTACTTTGCTGCACACATGTACTTCTTGAACCCAATTTGAAAACAACTGAACTAGATAAGATTTGGGGGCCTACATGAAGCCATCAGTGATGGCTGATAGCTGAGCCCCTGCTCCCTCACCAAGACCACTGGAAGGCAGGATTTCAGGGATTCCACCTTGCCATCATTCATTAGGAATAATGGGCTAGACTCCCGAGTGCATTGCAGAGCTATTATTCCTTGGGAGCAAAGTGAACAAATACAGAATGTTTAACAAACAGTCACAAGAATGGACTGTCACTTTCCATTTTTCTTTGTCTTTTCCCCTGGCACCGTATCCCTCATCATCTCCTGCACACTGATCTGTCTCCTCTGTCTCCCCTTTAGAACAGAAGCATGTTCCTTTGGGGCAGGGGTTGTATCTTACTCCTCTTTGTGTGATCTCTAAGGTCCTCCCAGCTTGTACTTTCTGATACCTATATGAAAATATTGGCTAATTTATTTCAAATAGTTTTTTTTCCCCCCATTACTTCAAGCATAGCCTCTTGATCTATGAGGACAGCATTAAGATATAATTTATTACATACGGAAACATGTCCTTTCTCCTTGCCTTCCTTCAGTCTGTAATAGACACTGTGTTAAGTACAATTGAATGAAACAGACATAATCCCTGCCTTCATGGACCTTACAGTCCTACAGTTAAGGAGATTCTTATTAAACAGATATTCCCAAAACAGAAAATCAGCTACAGCTGTGGATGGTAGGAAAGCAGAGTAGAAGGCATGAGGCAGAGGGAAAGTGCATGCTTCCTGAGGTGGAAAACTCTGGAAATCCAGCTGGGATCTTTCTGTTGGCATTCTAAGAGTTAAAGTAAGCTATGTCATAGATTGACTAAAGTGTTTCTCCTGAGACCATCCCTACTTAAACTCATCTTTGCCAATCATAATGTCCTACTTACCTGAGCTTTCTCGGGTATTATCTTTGTCTCAGTAACGTAATCATCTAGACTTTCCTACCTGTGTTGCCATCTTATTTTTATCCTAATAGATCACACTTCCTTCTCTGTTTGACTCAACATCATATTGTTTAACTCCTTCACTTGTCAACACTCTCATTTCCCTATTTCTCATTTTCTAGTGTTGATATTTTCTGCGTATGTGGCTAGTCTTTCTACCACCTGCCCTATGAGCTAATGGGAGGCAACGGATTATAGAAAAAGGAGCCTGGGCTGTGAAGGCAGACAGACTTGAGTTCAAAGTGCAGCTTCACAAATTAGCAGTTTTGTAACCTTGGGCAAGTGGTCAGTAGTTTCAAATGCCCAGAGACGTCAAATTAGATGAGGAAACTCAGTTTTAGAAAAATATGTCCCTAGGAATTTCATTTGATCTTGATTGACTGAATACCTTTTATAATAATAGCTTTTATGATATGTTAGGTACTTTTATAAATCTCTCACACATATTCATCCATAAATCCCTCTAATGCTCCTATGAGATGAAATAATAAAGCAATAATAAACTTCCGTCTCAACTCTAGTCCCATGTTACACAGGAGAACAGAGAAACACAGGAAGATGAGGTGTGTGCCCAAGGCTGTGACAGCTCATGCATGTCAGAAGGCTGATCTGAACACTGACCTCTCAGTCCACACCCATGCACCGTGGTGCCTCCCTATCCCCAGTTATACCTCTCAGTTCTCTCATCTGTAAAGTGAGACCAATAACATACACCTCTTGGAATTGTCATGAGAATTAAATAAAATAATGTATATAAAACCCCTAATGTTCTGCTTGCCATTTAGCAGAAAGTAGACAAATGTCCATTCTGCCTCCCTCCTTTATTAAAAACAAATACAGTCCATGATTTTCCCATCCATCCTCATTTTGTTAATGTGTGCCACTATGTTCTACCTATTCTTCATTCCACATGGAAATGTATCATGCTTTTTCTTTATATTCTATTTTCTATATATTCACCCATCATTAAATCTGAGAAATATACAGGGTCCATACCCCCTTTTTCTTTTTCTTTTTTTCCTGTTGGATGCTAGTGGCTTGCCCACCCATCTCCCCCTGGGCACTTTGACCATCTTGAGTAGACAAAGGGAGCTGGGACTCTGTATGTAGAATTCCCCTACCGCCTGACTTTCAATTCAGTGCCTCATCCCTCCCTTCTCTGCACCTCCTATTCCCAGGTCTGGGGCTTTTCTGCTCCACCATATTCATAGTATAAATCTCTAGTTCCTTTTTGGGTAGAAAACAGTAGAGTGCCCCTAAAGGGACATTCAGACATTTTTAGTTGTCAGAACTGGAAAGGGGAGGACTGTTGACAAGGGTGCATAGAGGCCAGGGATGCTAAGTCGACAATGCCAGATAGCATCCCCCTACATAAAATATCTCTCGCCCAAAATGTCAGCAGGGACAAGGTTGAGAAACTCTGCTTTGGACAGAATTTTCAGCAGTCATCCTGTTTGCAAGTCCTTCTGCTGTCTCCAGAGGAACCTGGCTTCTCTGATCCCTGAGCTTTCCCAAAGCACAAAAGCATGCATCAGCTGGCTTCTCACGAGTACCTCTATATGCAGACACTCGTGTCCCAATTATCCCTCATCCACAACTTCTCCACCTTCTGAAATACTTTCTAGCATCTCTGGCCCATTGTTGCCTCCTGTCCCATTCTCCTTGTCCTTGTAGGCGTAAAATGGTCTTACTCCTTTACTGTCTTTTTAACTGAGTTTTGAGAGAGGGCCAAAATAAATTTGTTCAGATGTCAGGTTTGAGCTGCAGTCTACAACCTTCCTAAAACTCCAAGAACTATTTTCTCGCTTTTTCTTTACAATCCAGTGTCATGAACTACAGATTGTTCTTGTGTTTATTAAAGATTCTGGGAGCCGTAGAGCCAGGTGAATTGTCCTATAAGGAGGATGGATGCGGGGTGTCTTGTTCTTCTCTGTAAATGTCTTTGCATTATCCATGGAAACAGCCTTCAGTGGGCCGGGTGGGCATGCCCAGGCTCGAGTGTGGCAGAGGATCTTGGTAGCATCCAGACTATTGTTCCTTGCCTCCAGTCATGTCGCTTAACCATTCCAGCTATGGTACAAATAATAGTACTTATTAGATGTACTTTTTAATTTTATTTTTTATAAACATATAATGTATTTTTATCCCCAGGGGTACAGGTCTGTGAATCGCCAGGTTTACACACTTCACAGCACTCACCAAAGCACATACCCTCCCCAATATCCATAACCCCACCCCTCTCTCCCAAACCCCCTCCCCCCAGCAACCCTCAGTTTGTTTTGTGAGATTAAGAGTCACTTATGATTCCCCCCCCAATCCCATCTTGTTTCATTCATTCTTCTCTTACCCTCTTAACCCCCCATGTTGCATCTCTACTTTCTCATATCGGAGATCATGTGATAGTTGTCTTTCTCCGATTGACTTATTTCACTAAGCATGATACGCTCTAGTTCCATCCACATCGTCACAAATGGCAAGATTTCATTTCTTTTGATGGCTGCATAGTATTCCATTAGATGTACTTCTAAAACTTATAATTCCTCTTATTTTCAAAGAAAGCATGTATTACTAACATCACTGAAATAGCAGGAATACCTGCCACCATTAGAAAGTGACCTCATATTCAAATACCATTGGCAGGACTGGGGGGGGGTATGATATTTAAATTCTAGCTAGATATTGCTGCCTGCCAAAGGCTCTGAACCTGAGATTTATTCTGTTAAAAAAGGGAAAATTCATAAAAAATCAGAGAGATATTAAAGACACATCAGTACCAAACTGAGGTCTCTTCATGATACACCACAAAGAAAAAAAAATGGTGAAAAAAAGTTGCAAAAGGATTAACATTTTTACAATGTGATTCAATGTTATCAAATGTCCCCCAAATCCCAGATCAGCACTGTTAGGTCTGCTTCATTGGAAAGCCCTGGCCTCATGGGCCAGGTGAAAATGCCCAGGGTGAAAACCCAGGCCTCGTGGGCCGGGTGAGAATGAAACCATCTCTTCATCCCTCAGATGATGAGTTGAAGGATGAGGGAGAAGTACCACTCAAGTGTCCCCAGCTAGGTGACAGCAGTGCTGGGATTCAGGTCCAGGGAATCAGATTCCCCAGTTTGTGTTCTCTTTCCTTAAATCCTCTAATTTCTTATGGAAGTACAAATGTTAATGAGGCAGTGTAGAAAGAACTGAGTGACGAAATGAGAAATCAGAAAAAGCGAGGCCTGTGTCTCTTCCCCCTCTTTCTGTCAAATAAGGATTGTTCCATTTACGTGAATGTGTCATGGAAGCTCTCTTTGTTCCCTCCCCCCTTCCTTTGGATCATTTTTCAGTTAAGGATTGTTTTCTTTTGGAAATATGTTTTAGCTGCTCTTTCACAGCATTACCCACACTCTACAGAAAGGAAGCTTATTAAAAGTTAAAAAGGAGCACAGAAAATAGCACCTATGTTTCAGCTGAACAAAAGAATGCATATGGTGGAAAACTGAAAATCCCGCCTTTATTAATTAAATGACAGTATTACAGGTTCTGTTTTCATATGCATTTTTAACCAGACAAATTTAGAAATAGATATTGAACAGTCATGGTCCTGAAAATATATCATATTTTCATAAGATCAACCCTGACAGATAAAGTATTGGCGTGTTGGTCTTTTCTTCCCTGTGTCCCTTTTTGTCTTAACACACAGAGCCCTATCTGGTCAGGAAAACAGGGTTGTGCTGCTCTTTGCACAGAAATGGCCCCTGACTGAGGCAACGTAATCACTTGACTAGAGAAAGGCCTCCGTTAGTGGTCAGCAACCAGTGACCTGGTAGGAAAGGCTTTCTCCAAATGGGCTGACAATAAGAGATAATCCAACTAGACTGTCTCCTTCCTCAAACTGGCATTGATAAAATAGAACTGCAGTGGACACACAGCAGTGGGAATGTTATGCAAGAGAAATCATTTGGACCATAGAGAGGAGTACAGAGATCTATAGGCTTCAGTCTGAACAGCTTCCTACTTTCAAGCTAATCTGCTTGTATTTTTGCAATAATTCCTTTTTTTCTTAAGGTGGTCCAAGAGAATTCTGTTGCCTTACTAGCAAAAGTGGGTATTAGTTTGCCCATTTATAGATGAGGATGCTGAGGCTATGAGGTAGTCTATAAAAATTCATATTCAAATTCAGGCCTGCCTTTGTCCCAAGCCAATTCACCAAGCCATGCCACTTCCCTAGATTCATCACTGAAGATCCTCTTATCCTAGGATGTCGCCCAAAAGTCCAGAAACATTCAGAAGAAATGAAAGGAGCCCTCTATTAGACGTACCTCTAAAATACATCCCCCATTCTTCTATTTTGCCCTCTCTCTTCTTTTTACTCCCTCAGGACCTCGCTCCATCATCTCGCATTTGAAACAGGTAGACCTAAATGGACTTTTAGCTCCAACTTCTGCCCCCTTCCAAACTCCTCTCCACAAAGTAGCCAGTGATTTGCCTAAAATATCAATTGATGTTCAACTGATGTTCTGCTTCAAGATGCTGGATGGAGTGTATCTCTTAAACTACCTGTCACCACCTTAGTTTCTAAATCCACTGCGTTTAGGAAATACAGAATGAAGCACATTTTTTTCAAGTGTTGAGATTGGGAAGTAGGGGCGGTATATCCAGAGCAGAGATTTTATCAACTTCTAGAGGACTGTAAGGGGGATGGAATTGTGTTAACTGATAAACCAGTGAGAAGAGTGACCTGAGTCAGAAAAGCTACAGGGAAGGCAGGGATGCTCTTTGTGTGTAGTCCCCCACAGTGGCTCTGAGATAGGAGGCAGCAGGCCAGAATTCTTACTGAGGACAGACGACTAGAGAGGACACTGGCCCTAACAAGTCTGTGTTTAGTGCTCTCACAGGTCAGATGCTCAGTGTGATCCTTCATTTGTAGATATGGAAGGACGAACCAGGGCCACTAGACAGCTGCATCCGTTCAACAGCAAGAAGGTGAACATTTACAGCAAATTACCCAGGAGGTACAGAGAGAATCCAAGGAAGAGAAGGGAGGTGTTTTAAAACTTCTTATTGAGGGCGCCTGGGTAGCTCAGTGGGTTAAAGCCTCTGCCCTTGGCTCAGGTCATGATCTCAGGGTCCTGGGATCAAGCCCCGCATTGGGCTCTCTGCTCAGTGGGAAGCCTGCTTCCTCCTCTCTCTCTTTCTGCCTGCCTCTCTGCCTGCATGTGATCTCTGTCTGTCAAATAAATAAATAAAATCTTTAAAAAAAAACAAAGAGGGGCCAACATACATCAAAGAACAGAGAAATGAAAGAGGAAAAATAAAAGAATAATAGTAAAATCTTCCCCGTACTAAAAAAATTCAAATCTTCAGAATGAAAGACATCACTGGGTATCAGTCAGAAAGAATAAAGAACTCCCCTACCTAGATTCATCCTTGCACAGTTTTGGAACATTAAGAATAAAAAGCAAATCCAACAATAACAATAAAAAGGGTAAAGACTTTCAAGTAAAATATAAACATATAATACATACAGGTGATAGGTAGATGGGCAGGTAGGTAGGTGGATAGATGGATGAATAGATAGATAGGAATCTAGATATAAGATCCTAAGTACTTTCAAATGGAAATATGAATACAGCCAGGAATATGTCTGTGTATTTGTGTTGTTTACATACCAAAAAAGCAATATCAGATTAACATCAGATTTATCAGCAGCATTTAGTCTCATCTGACCCTTACCACACCCCTGAGTTAAAACTGAACATAAAAAGGTAACTCCCTAATCAAAGTAATCTGTGTCTCTAATCACAGTGACAATGGAGGCATACTTTGTGCTCCAGATACATACCTATAACACATATAGTTGAAAATCAAGAAATTAAAAAGTCAGAGCTGGATTAGAGAATTAGTTAAGCATTTCTATGAACTAGAAACAAAAGGGAAATTCAAAGTGATGATCAGAGAGCAAGGCTGAGACTAAATTGCTCCATGTCAAGGCAACCAAAGCCAAGCTCTCTTCTTGAAGCCTGGAGCAGGTATAGGGCTGCCTGACTCATGAGAAACCTGAAAAGTTGCTATTGACCACCAGCTGGGGTTTTTCTTGCCTTTGACAAACTGCAAATTTCTGAAGGCAGGATGGTATGGAGATTGTTCACAAACAGGATCTGACCCCAGCACCTCTGTCTGTCCATCACTGGATCTGCAGTGACCTGAATAACACCTTGGGAAAGGAGCCCTAAAAATGTCGAAAGACCTGGGTCTAAATTGAGGACCTACAGTTCTAAAAAGGAGCGATTGGACAGAGAAGGATGTGCACAGGGAAGGAAGAGGAAGAAAAAAATATCTGAATCGGAAATTCCCCCATTCAAACTAGAGCCTACCCACTTAAGTTCAAAAACCAACAAAGAAATCTTAAAAGACAACAAGATCAGTAGTCATCAAAATATGACTTCACTCTGGGTGAAATTAATCATGTAATCTGCCAAGACTTTTAAAAAAGAATGTTCAGAATGCCCAAAGACAAAGCAGAAATTAAGAAAGAAAATATAATTTTGTAAGTAAAAAGAGCATGAAAATTAAAAACTCAATAGGTGGGGTAAATTCTAGATTGAATGGTTTAAGGAAGAATTAACAAAAGAGAATAACAAAAGGGCCCTAAGATAAAAGATGCTCAACTTCAGTAGTTATAAAACAGGGGGCTACTATTTCACATCCATTCGGTTGGCAGAAATTTTGAAGCCTTAAAATACTAAGTGTGGATGAAGGTATGACATAAAAAGGAAATCTCATATATTGCCAAAGAGTATAGATTGGTACCACCCTGTTATTAAATATTTAGCAAGATCTAGTGAAGATAAAAATGCATATAGCCAACAAACTACCAATTCCACTAGTTAGTATCCTATGGGGAATTTCATCTGTGAGCATATTTGTAAGGAGATATTTGTAAGGTCTATTGTAGCACTATTCATGGTAACTAAAAATTGAAAACAACTTTAATATACATCAACATAAGAGATAAATTTAGATAGAGCTATACTGTTGAATACTTTATATTACCTTAAAAAGAATGAACTACAGTATCCATGTATCAACATGAATAAATCTCAAAAATTCTGTTGAAATATGCATTATGATACTATTTATATAAATTTGGGAAAAAATGTGGAAACCAATTCTATATATTGTTTTGGACATGTATGTGTACTAAAACTATAAAATTTTGGAAGAGAGAAGAGAACACCAAATTCAGAATGGCAGCTACCATTCTGGGGAGGAAGAGAGGAAGATTGCATTAGAGAAAGTTACATTGGAAATGTCAATGATATCTACAGTTTAAAAAGATGTTTTAGAAAATCTCAAACATACACAAAAGTAGAAAAAAACCTGTAAAGTGTACCCCCCCATACCGAATACCCAGCTTCGTAATTCACAAATAATTAGCAAACACTTTGCCAATCATATACCATCCGTTTTCCTTCCACACACATCCACTTGTTTTTCTGGAGTTTTTAAAGCAAATATCAGACATCATACTATTTCACCCATAAATATTTCAGCAAACCTCTGTAACAAATGAAGATATTTAAAAAACATAATCAATGTGCTATCATCATATTTATCACAATTATCAATAACTTGTGTGGTAAGCTTAATAATGGCCCCCGAAGATGTCCATGTCCAAATCCTGAGCCTGTGAATGTGTTACCTTACATGAAAAAAGGAGCTTTATAGGTGTAATTAAGCTAAGGATCTCGAGACGGGGAGATTATCCTGCATTATCTAGTAGAGGAGTACTTGAAAGATGTACATAGGGGGTCAGAGTAGGAGGTGTGATGAGGAGAGCCAAGTGAGTTATGAAGACTGGGGAGGGAATCATGAACTAAGGAATGCAGGTGGCCTCTAGACATGGAATAATCAAGGAGACAGAACAAAGTCCTGCTGACATTTTTATTTTAGCCAAGTGCAGTCCATTTCAGACTTCCGAGTTCTAGAAACTTAAGATAATAAATTTGTGTTGTTTTAAGACACTAAATTTGTGGTAATTTGTTAGATTAGAGCAGAAATAGGAAGCTAATGTAATTCCTTACTACCATCTGATATATAATGAATACTTTAATTTCCTCAGTAGTCTCAGAAGTATCTCTTTACAGTGCTATACCTACTACTTGAGCAATAGAACTAAATTAGGTGTCAGAGGCTAAGATTTCTTATTATTTGATCTTGGGCAATTTGTTTGTCCTCAATGCTGTTTCTGGGGTGTGTGGGTTTGTTTT
Organism: Mustela putorius furo; assembly: GCF_011764305.1. Lineage (NCBI taxonomy): Eukaryota > Metazoa > Chordata > Mammalia > Carnivora > Mustelidae > Mustela > Mustela putorius. Next base: position 5,366,967 of record NW_025422045.1, on the reverse strand, counting down.
TGTTTTTTTTTTTTAATTGTGAAATGGGAGTTTTTAATCAGCATCCCTGTCACAGGAAATGAATTAGCAAGTATAAACATACTTTAAAGAGGTTAACATAATTTGTAACTCTAAGGTAATTAGTTTATAATCCCAATTAGCCAAATAATATTTACTGAGCAACTATTATGTGCAGGACACTTCTAAGCAGAGGTGGCACACCAGTATGAAAAGACCTGATTCCTGACCACAGAAGCATCCTGATGTCAGGGAAGGCGGTATAAATAGTAGGAACACCAAGCTGTGAAAACCTGGGTCCAAGCCAAGTCATCTTCTGAGCTTGACCAATTATAAGCCAGGAGCTCTTGGAAAAGTTACTTTTGTTCCAGGAGTTGTTGGGTCCTTCATAGGGTTGATAGGATGTGTAGAAGTGTGAAGACCTGTAAAGCTATGAGTAGGTAAAATGTGTCCCAGGTGAGCTGGCTTCCCTTCCAGGTGTTTTAGCAGCAAGATAAACGTTACTCAGCCTAGATTTCATGACTCAGCAGGATGACACTATTTAAAGGATGTACAAAGCCAGGAGGTTACCAGTTCAGAGAGGGTGGGGCTGCTGTCAGGTAGAACCTGAGAAGGCCAGCAGCATAAAGGGGACAGCTGGCTTTGAACCGGGCTTTGCCAGGCTCCTTTGCCACGCAAGGACGATGTGGGTTGGGAGAAAGCAGCGAGGAAGATATTCCAGGTGGGAAAGGACAGGGAAGGGAGGGTGAACCCATGTTAGCGGTCAGACAGCAAGGAGATGGTCTCAGTGGCAGGGAAGGTGCAGAAGAGAAGATGAGGATGGAAGCTCACAGCCAGATCACACGAAGTTCTTTAGGACTCATTCCTGTTCATTACGTAAGTCTTAGCACCTACGGTGTGCCATTACAAATCTTTCCCTTTCTGGCTGCTGCTGCCTGTACAAAGAACCTTGAACCCTGGTTTGTCTTGTCTTTTGGAGTTCTGTAGCTTAAAAAAGAAATAAATAAACCTAGTACAAGCAAAATTCATAAATCCCAGACAATGGCATCATGACAGAGAGCAGAGTATCTTGAGGCTGCTGCCAGGAGCCATTTCACAATTTCTGCTCTGAACCTTTCATTAATCCTTACTGTTTCATTTAATTTGAAGGCCTGAACAGAATGTCTCACACAGAATTGCTTGCTGTCTTTTTCACCTTCAATCTCTGAGTTCCTGTTTGACCCTTACATTAGCATATATTACCAAGTTCCATACCCTTCAAGGTTTTCCATTTGAGGGACTGACTGTGAATAAAGCCCTTCCTGGGTCATGTGCCTGAAAGGAGTTGGGTAGGCAGATAGAGGAAGAGGGAATTGCCTCAATAGTAATTGCTTATTTCCTTTCCCCTCAATCGCTGTAAGTTGGGAGGCCAGATAGGGAGTAGTGCTGTTAGTCAGGGATGAGAAGAGCAAGCAGAAATTCCCTATGCAGGGAGCCTCGGTGTCTCGTTAAGAGTCTGCTTTCAGCTCTGGTCCATGATCCCAGGTCCTGGGATAGACTCCCACATCCTGCTTAGCATTGAGCCTGCTTCTCCCTCTCCCTCTGCCTCCTTCCCCCATCTCATGCTCTGTCTCTCAAATAAATAAACAAAATCTTTTTTTAAAATTGCCTATTTCAAACAGAACAACATTTAGTAGAGGGAATTGACTTACCAGATCATTGAGAGGGTGGGAGGAGTAGACTCTAGGCTGACCCCTCCTTGGCGGTGACTCTCAGAGCATGGCATAACTGACCCACCAGAGGTGCCACCTTCTCTGCTCCAAGTAGGAGGCTTGGACCACTCCAAGGTCCCTGAGATCCAGCAGTAGAAATCCACTGCCACCACCCCTGCAATTTGAAGCCCCCCAGTACTCTTGGATGGACTGCATAAGCTTTACCTTTATTAGTAGAAAGCAGCCAAACTGCCCCACTTCCTCCTTCCAAATCTTTTACAAATGTTGAACAATTGATTGAACTAAGTCCCAGGCAAAACTCTAGTGGCAAAGGATCTGAAAAAAATTTTTTTAACTTTTTTTTAAGATTTTATTTATTTATTTGACAGGCAGAGATCACAAGTAGGCAGAGAGGCAGGCAGAGAGAGAGGGGGAAGCAGGCTTCCCGCCAAGCAGAGAGTCCGACTCAGGGCTCGATCCCAGGACCTGGGACTATGAACTGAGTCAAAGACAGAGGCTTTAACCCACTAAGCCACCCAGGTGCCCCCTGAAAATTTTAATTACAATTTCCAGCCTCTGCAGTGAAAAAGGGTACATGAGAAGAAAGTAGGAATGGGTACTATGGGCCATTCAACCTTATCCGATATGAGTAAGGTCAGAGACATGCTGCAGTGGAACTGACCAAGCAGGCAAAGGTTAAGAGGTCTGGATGTCTAATTCTGTAACTAATTCCCAGTTCCTACCCCAAGACAGGGTGTGATGCCAGGCAACATACATAATTCTCTGAGCCTCCATTCCCTCCTTTGAGAGATGGATGTAAAAATCCAGCCAGGACGGTGTTGGGCAAACTGGCCTGCTACAATGCAAAGGAATGAAACTGGACCCTTTCCTTGCACCATACACAAAAATAAACTCAAGATGGATTAAGGACCTAAATGTGAGACTTGAAATGATTTTTTTTAAAAAGAGAAGAGAGCGTAGGCAATAATTTCTCTGACATTGGCCATAGTGACACTTTTCTAGATATGTCTCCCTGAGGCAAGGGAAACAAAAACAAAAATACACTGTGGGGACTGTATCAAAACAAAAAGCTTCTGCAGAGTGAAGGAAACAATCAAAACTAGAGGAAAGATGTGGTATATATACACAATGGAATACTATGCAGCCATCAAAAAATGAAATCTTGCCATTTGCGATGACATGGATGGAATTAGAGGGTATTATGCTTAGCGAAATAAGTCAATCAGAGAAAGACAATCATCATATGATCTCCCTGATATGAAGAAGTGGAGATGCAATGTGGGGATTTGGGGTTAGGAAAAGAAAAAATGAAAGAAGATGGGATTGAGAGGGAGACAAACCATAAAAGACTCAATCTCAAAAAACAGACTGAGGGTTGCTGGGAGGAGGGGGGATGGGAGAGGGTGGTGGGGATATGGACATTGGCGAGGGGGGTATGTGCTATGATGAGTGCTGTGAAATGCATAAACCGGGCGATTCACAGACCTGTATCCCTGAGGATAAAAATACATTATATGTTTATTTAAATAAATAAATAAATTCAATTAAAAAAATAGAGAAAAACTGAATGGGAGAAGATATTTACAAATGATGTATCTGAAAAAGGGCTGGTATCCAAAATATATAAAGAACTTAGGGGCACCTGGGTGGCTCAGTGGGTTGAGCCTCTGCCTTCTACTCAGGTCATGATCTCAGGGTCCTGGGATCGAGCCCTGTATCAGGCTCTCTGCTCGGCAAGGAGTCTGCTTCCCCCAACCCTGCCTGCCTCTGCCTACTTGTGATCTCTGTCAAATAAATAAATAAAATCTTAAAAAAAAAAAAAGAACTTATACAGCTCAACACACACACACACACACACACACACCAAATAATCCAATTAAAAATAGGCAGAAAACATGCATAGACAGTTCTCCAAAGAAGACATAGAGGTGGCCAACAGACATATGAAAATATGCTCATCATCACTCATCAGTGAGGAAATTCAAATCAAAACTACAATGAGGTATCACCTCATACCTGTCAGGATAGCTAAAATAAAAAACACAAGAAACAGCAGGTGTTGGGAAGGTTATGGAGAAAAAGGAACTGCTATGCATTATTGGTGAGAATTCAAGTTGGTGCAGCCACTGTGGAAAACAGTATGGAGATTTCTCGAAATAATTAAAATAGAGTTACCATATGTTAGTCACCGTATATGGTGACAACATAACATATTAAAAATACTTTTTTTTTTCTCTAAAATTTTTTTTATTATTAATTTTTTATTTTTTATAAACATATATTTTTATCCCCAGGGGTACAGGTCTGTGAATCACCAGGTTTACACACTTCACAGCACTCACCAAAGCACATACCCTCCCCAATGTCCATAATCCCACCCCCTTCTCCCAAGACCCCTCCCCCAGCAACCCTCAGTTTGTTTTGTGAGATTAAGAGTCACTTATGGTTTGTCTCCCTCCCAATCCCATCTTGTTTCATTTATTCTTCTCCTACCCACTTAAGCCCCCACGTTGCATCACCACTTCCTCATATCAGGGAGATCATATGATAGTTGTCTTTCTCTGCTTGACTTATTTCGCTAAGCATGATACGCTCTAGTTCCATCCATGTTGTCGCAAATGGCAAGATTTCATTTCTTTTGATGGCTGCATAGTATTCCATTGTGTATATATACCACATCTTCTTGATCCATTCATCTGTTGATGGACATCTAGGTTCTTTCCATAGTTTGGCTATTGTGGACATTACTGCTATAAACATTCAGGTGCACGTGCCCCTTTGGATCACTACGTTTGTATCTTTAGGGTAAATACCCAATAGTGCAATTGCTAGGTCATAGGGCAGTTCTATTTTCAACATTTTGAGGAACCTCCATGCTGTTTTCCAGAGTGGCTGCACCAGCTTGCATTCCCACCAACAGTGTAGGAGGGTTCCCCTTTCTCTGCATCCTCGCCAGCATCTGTCATTTCCTGACTTGTAATACTTTTAAAAAATTGGGGGCACCTGGGTGGCTCAGCGGGTTAAGCCTTTGCCTTCAGCTCAAGTCATGATCTCAGGGTCCTGGTATTGAGCCCTGCATCGGGCTCTCTGCTCAGCGGGAAGCCTGGTTCCTCTCTCTCTCTCTCTCTGTCTCTCTCTCTCACTGCCTGCCTCTCTGCCTACTTGTGCTCTCTCTCTGTCAAATAAATAAAATCTTTAAAAAATATAATTTTAAAAAATTTAAAAAATAAAAGCAGCATTGTCTTTTAATATAAAATATTTATGTGCATCTTAATATTCCTCAAGATTTCTATATCAAACATTTTGCAAAATAAATATTTTTCAGGAAGAAAAAGAAGAATTACCATATGATCTGGTAATTCCACTGCTAGGTATTTACTCAAAGAATATAAAAACACTAATTCAATAAAATGTATGCACCTCTGTGTTTATTGCAGTATTATTTACAATAGCCAAATTATGGAAGCAGCCCAAGTGTCCATCAGTAAATGAATAGATAAAGAAGAAGAGGCATACGTATACAATGGAATATGACTTAACCATAAAAAAGAATAAATCTTGCCATTTGCAACAACATGGATAGATCTAGAGAGTATAGTGCAAAGTGAAATAAGTCAGAAAAAGACAAATACCATATGATTTCACTCATATGTGGAATTTAAGAAGCAAAACAAAAAAGGAAAAAAGACAAAACCAAGAAGAAGAAGAAAGAAGGAAGGAAAGAAAAGAGAAAAGAGAAGCATGAAACAAAAACATTCTTTTTTTTTTAATTTTTTAATTTTTTATAAACATATATTATTATCCCCAGGGGTACAGGTCTGTGAATCACCAGGTTTACACACCTCACAGCACTCACCAAAACACATACCCTCCCCAATGTCCATAACCCCACCCCCTTCTCCCGACCCCCCTCCCCCCAGCAAGGAGATTGAGCAGCCATCAAAAACATTCTTAATAGAGAGAACCTACTGATGGTTATCCGAAAGTAATAGGAGGAAGGAAGGAAGGAAGATAGAAGGGAAAGGGAAAGAAGAAAAAGGAAAGGAAAGGGAGAGAGGAGAAGAAAGGAAGGCCAAGGCAAGGCAAAGCAAGGCAGAAAGGAGGGAGGGAGGGAAGAGAGAGAGCATGGAGTTTGCTTCAGTTTCTCTCTTCCTCTCCCTCCTGCTCTCTCTCTTCTCAAATAAATAAATAAATAGAATTTTACAACACCCCACCAAGGAGTCCAGAGGGGCCAGCCCAGCAGCTGTACTCACCAGTAGTGTTCACGTTTCTACTACAATGGTGGCCGCCTCCTGGTTTCTTGCCAATACAAGCCATAGCCCCATCACAGTCTAAGTATTTGTTCAAACGCTACATACAGTCTCCTCACTCACGCTGTGATTAATCTTAACTTTCTTAACATTTCCTGGGGACTTACCCTGAGCCGGACACTGAGTTACCTCCGGAAACATGTAGGGGTGTTCCAGGTCACGGTCAGACTAGAGAGGGAGGCAGGTATGTTAACAAAAACTGTCATTCAGTGCCTTCCGTGTAGAGAGAGGATCAAGCTTGGGGGCGGGGCAGAGGAGAGAACCTGCCAGACAAGGAGGCAGAGTGAGTGCATCCTCGGGCCTCCCTCACCTGGCTGAGCCTTTCGTCAGCACCCAGTCCATCTACTCCTTGAATCCTTCCTCCCCGCTCTCCCCTCTCACACAGCTCCTTCCTCACCAGTCTTCTTTGCAGGCTCTTCCTTCTCTACTCAAGCTCTAGCTGGTGAGGCTCCTCAGGGCCCTCTGCGGGATCCTCTTCCCTCTTTCTGCCAGGTTTGGCGTTCAGTGACTGCATTCCTTCCTGTGGGGGGATGCATGCATGCCCACTGTGTGCCTGTGCCAGTGGTGCCCACACCTCTTTTGTGAATTCGCACATCCAGCCACCCACTTAGCCTCTCTCCTTGGAGACCTCAAGAACACCTGGAACCTAATATGTCAGAAACAGAGCTCCTGACCCCAGCCTGATCCCACCTTCCTCCACGTCTCCAGCAGAGGCATCACCTGCCTTTTGTTCTAGACATCACCTTTCCTGCCCTCCACATCCAGTCTATCAGCTCGCCGATGTTCACACTCCAACATTTATGCCTTCTCTCTACAGCCACCACCTGAGTTCGGGTTCACCATCGTCTCTGGCCTCGACTGTGCTCTAGCTTCCTGCAACTAACCCTGCCTCCACTCCTGTCCCAGTCCATTCTCACAAAGCCAATAAACATGACCTGTTAATTACGAGAACTGAATTTTTAAAAAATGGGAACTGCATCACATCAGCCATCTGCTTAAACCTTGTTGTGGTTTCCCATTGCATTTAGAGTAAAATCCAAATTCCTTCCCATCCAGGCAAGGCCCTGTAAGAGCTGACCATGTCCACCTTGTGCCATAAAATACGGTGGTGTCAGAGAAGTTGCTTCATGCCTGCTGTGGAGACACAGCCGTGTTGATTGGACCAGGGAGCCAGAAGAGGCTTGAGATCAGGATGAGGGATGGGGACAGGACCATCTGAGCCATGGCAAGGTTCCTGATCCTGGGCAGTGGTGCCATCAGCACACCTACATCAGAGAGATTCAGGTGCAGCTCAGTGGACACCAGAGAAGGATCCCAGGGCTCAGCATTCGAGGTCACATGTCCTCCCATGGGGGACCGGCGTGAACCTAGAAGACAGGTGCACTACCTCCCCCACTCTGGTGCCATCGAAGAACGGGATGGGACAGTCTGTTTGAAAGGAGGGACAAGTATAGATAGGGAGTTTGAACTTTAAATTGATTGAACACTTCTCAAAAGAGAAACTATTTTAAGTCAGAGAGTAACTTAAGGGGGGATGCTGTTTTTCTTTTCTTTTCTCTTTTTCTTTTTAACACCATCACTTGGAATTGAGGCTCTAGAGCAAGGTACAGACAATTATAGTAGGTTTTGAATGTTCTATATTAGGAGCACATCTTATTTGTGAGCATAGATTTTATACCCATTACAGATATAAATGTAACTATAGATAAGGTAAGAAAGGAAATAAATTAATCTAAATATTAACACTAGATAATGTTTTCTGAGAGTAAATATTTTAACTTTTTTTTTTTTTGCATTTTCCTCTCTTCCAATTTTCCTACAATGAGCATATATGACTTAGAATCAGAATAGCATGTTTAACATTTTTTGAGAGTTCAGGAATCTCTTCATCTGATTCTGAAGGCAAGCCCTATGAACTCCTCTCCTGTCCTCCCATTACCCGTGGCCCCCTTAGAACACTGTTCTTGCTGTATCGTAATTATCTGGCTTCCTCATGAGGCCAGGAGCTCTTCAGAACAGGGCAGTGTCTTTTCATCTATGTATTCTCAGTGCCAACCCAAGACATATAACCACTGGACATTTAAAAAGTATTTGTTGAAGAAGAGATTAAGAATCCACAATGAGAAAGTCATCCTTTCAGCTTCAGACATTGTATTTTAAGGACACTTTGGCTCAATTGCTAAATTCTAAGAGGAGAATAAATCCTTTGTCAGCAATTAACATTCAGTATGGATTAACTGAATAGGGCCTAGAAAACAAGGCAGCAGACAGTAAATTGGAATTGTCAAGGAGGAAACAGAGACTGGGTCATGTGCCAGTGAAATGCCTTGTGAAATGTTAGAAGGCCTTGTGATGGCAAGGACAGGGATGGGCTGAGGCACTGGCCTTGGGTATAGAGTTTCAGAGGGCTTAGAAAACTCGGTGATCAAGTTAAATCATGTTTTAGTGCAAAAATTTAAAAAATTGCAATTTATTCAAAAAATCCATGATGAACAAAATACCGAAATTGTTCAGTAAAAATACGATCAGTATACCAATTTTTCCTTTTGCCTCAGGCTCCAATGTGGCTCAGCACAGTACTGCTACTGATCTTGTCTATGCTGAAAATTTTGGTATTTTGTCCATCTGGGATTTTTTTTTTTTTTGGATGAAGTTTAATATTTTTTTTAATATTGCATTATAATATTTATCTTGACTGAGTTTTTGTTACCATCTTAAATTTCTCACACTCGTCCCCCTTGTGACTGCCAGCTGTGGGAAATATATGAGCAAGTCCACACTCTAGGGCAGGAAAAGGGATCTTGCCTGCTCCACACTAAGTGTCTTAGTCTGCTGCAGCTGCCTTAATGAAATATCACAAGCTGAAAAGCTTCCAACAACAGAACCTTACAGTTTTGGAGGCTGGAAGTCTGAAAACAGGGTACTGACATGGTGAGGTTGTAGGTGAGGACTGTTTTCCTGGCTTGCAGACAGCTTGCTTTCCCCTGTGTCCTCACATGGTAGACACAGAGAAAGAACAAACTTTCTGTTGTTTCTTCTTATAAGGCCACTTATCCTATCAGGGGGTCAGCCTCCTGACCTTATCTAACCCTCATTATCTCCCAAAGGCCCCTTCTCCAAATGCCATCCCATTGGGTGCTAGGTTCAATATCAAATTTAGGGGGACCCAAACATTCAGTCCATGACACCAAGGATTAGCATTGCTTCTGATAATAGTGCCTGTACAGCAATAGGGCAATTAAGAATATTAATAATGTCTAACTTCAAGCATGTCCCAGTTTTACTTCCATTGTCTCCATTGATCTTCATAAGCAGTCTGTGAGGAAGGGTGAAACATTGTTAACATACTTAGAGAATGAGGGAACTGAGCAAAGGCAAGTTATACATCAGTAGCACAGGTGTTATTAGAACCAAGAGTTCTGGTTGCAAAGGAATATTCTTCCTAGCACTATAGCATTCTCTGTGTCTTCTGTGACTGGTGAAGGACCATTTTATTTATCATGTACTTTAACCTCCAGTCTCCTTTATGATTCTGAGAACAACTCTGTGAAGTAGATTCTTATCCCCACTTTACAGATGAGTATGCTGAGTCAAGAAAGATGGCTAAGATGGCTTAAACCATCTAGCACCTAAATGGGAGAGTTAGTTTTCAAGCTCAGGTTCTCTGACCATGCCTCCTTCCTGGAGGAGAAACACTCATGTCCCCACTCTTTCCTGCTATGAGCTGTGTGGTGCGGTCCTGCCTGCTTGCTGAGCCTGAGCTACTGTATTAACAGAGGGCCTTGTAAACCCTCTAAGGTCCCATGAAATAGCACTTGACTTCCTGGGATGATGGAATGTGTGAGTTTGCAGACAAGCTGTTCACATACGGCTCCAGCATTTACTGGAGATCTGGCCAGTGCCTTCGACCTTCACAATCATCCTGTGGATGATGGCAGGTCCCAGATTCACAGTATGCAAAAAATCCCCAGAGCAGGCTGTTGGGGAATTGGGCAGGGGGACGGGGGTTGGGGGAGCCAGGCTTTGGGGCCCTCATCCAGCAGCACTGATCAGCAGGTAGAAGGATAGGGGCTTTTAAGGTCTTCCAGAAACCATAGTTTCCCCCAAACAGGAGGAAGCACAAAGACCCCAAACCCCATCAAGGACTGTAAAAATACCAGCACATGGCAAATAGACCACAAATCTTAAAATTCAATTATGGTGACAGGAGAAAAATATTGGGAGGAGAAATTTGATTCCAGCCAAAGACACTGAATCAAAGAGGAACAAAATGAAATCCCCTTAGGAAGAACTCAAGGGTACCTCATATAGGACCCAAGCCCTTTGAAACCCAGGAAATCAATCACCAAAGACCATCATGAGCTTAGTGGAGTAATGATGAGTCTTTAGAAAGAAGGATGCCAGATTAATGTGTTTCTGACTCAGGTTTAAGAATTAATAAATGCCAAAAGGTCCAGTGGCCGTAACATTAAATATGAATGATTGAGAACAAAAATGTCAGAGAGTGGTGATGTGTTGGGAGCCTCCAGTGGGACCAGAATCCAGGCAAATTTGTATCTTCCTTAGAAAGCATCTATCATGTAAAAATCTAGAGTACACGTTTGATCTGAAAACACCAGATGTTTGCCTCCTCCTCCTCCTCTCAACTTCCTTTCCCTCCTCCCTTTTCTGTTCTCTCTACTTTCTCTTTCCTTTTCTTTCCCTTTATCATCTTTTCTCCCTTCTTCCTCTTTTTCCTGCCTCTCTCTTTCCCTCTTCTTTTAATCTTTCTCTTTCATCATTTATTCCTCTTTCCACTTCTACTTTCTCCACCCTTTCCAAGAAGCTTATTCTACTCCCAGATGCCTTTGGCTATGTGATCTGGGGCCACCTGGAAAAATCAGAAGTCTTCCTGGAAATGAAAAGGCTGTACAAGAGGCTTCTTGGCACAAGAATGGAGAGCACATGTGTTGGTTTTAAGTTTTCCAAACTGGACTGTTATACAGCTATTAAAAATGATGGTTTTGGAAACTATGAAATGGCATGAAAACAGCTTATCCATTATATTTAAATGAAAAATTCAGGATGCAAAATTGTATGTACAGCATGATTACAATTTTGTTTAAAAACGAGCCAAAATCTATGCATAGGGAAAGCCTAGAAGGAAATATGCCAAAATGTTAACAGCCATTTTCTTGTAGTAGGGAGACTGGAGGATTGTTTTCCATTTTTTACTCCTTTCCAGGTTTTATTTAGTAAGCACATACTGCCTTTATAATGATAAAATAAGCAGTAAAATGGTCTTGCCAGACACTTGCTGTCAAGGCATAGCCATTCTGCATCTTGAAGTCACACTCTATAATGGGCAGTGCTTGGTGCCAGCTGAGTGAGAGGCAGCTATTAACAAAACTTCATACCAACCCCCTCACGCTGAAAATTCATGGAACCCTCCTTGCCTTTCTGCCTTGAGACAGGAAACTCAAAGGCATTGGGTCTCCCTGAAAAGGAGCAGGCATAGTATTGGAAGTTTCACATACTATGTCATTACAGCTCATTATAGCCATAAGGGAGAGGGGCTGTTGTTCCCATTCTACAGATGAGGACTCTGAGACTTAGAAATGGTCAAGTGATTCACTCAGTATCATGCAGAAATTCAGCCGTGAAATAAGTTTTAACTCAGTTTGGTCTGAATTCTTCATTACCCAAAATGGTTACTCCCCAAGGAGTTCAGGGTTCTGAAAGAACCAGAGGAGGAGAAAAGCCTTGAGGGAGTGAAAAACTATAGAAACCAGTAAAGTTTGGGTTCAGAAAGGAACTAGCTCAGACTCCAGAACTCCATGGCTCTGAGTATTGAATGATATTGGTTATCACTACTAGCTTTTGAAAATATCTTTTCTGTTGACCTCTTAGCTCAAAATGTTTCCATATGTGACCAAACTATTACTATTAAGGATCCTAAGAGTTCCACATTCAGTGCACATTACCATGAGCTAAAAAAAAAAAGGTAGATTTTTAAAAAATTTTTAAGGCTGTGTTGTTAGTTATTTTTACTTACTGTGAAGACAACTTTACAATATTTCAAGAAGAAAAGATAAGGGTATAATCTGACCACCTGTCACATTAACTATTCACATTTTCCATTGATCTCTATAGCTTTTCAAACATTTGTGTGTGTTTACATAGTTCCAGTTATACTTTTAAATAGTTCTTGCCTCAGTTTTGTCCCTAACATTTCATATGTTCTTTTTCATTTTCTATACTTAGTCTTTTCTCTATTGAGGTATAGTTGACATTATATTAGTTTCACATGTGCAAGGTAAAGATTCAATGTTTGTATATATTACAAAATGTATGTTCCCCACATTCTGTCCAGTTAACTAACATCTATAATGTACTTAGTCTTTACCATTTCCAGTATGTATCTAGTGTTCTTGGGATGAATATGCCACAGTTATCATAGTTCCCCATCATTGGACATTTAGGGTTTTTTAACCATTACAAATAATGCTGCTATAAATATATTTTACATACCACTTTTTTTTTTTCATCTGAGTCGTTAACTTAGGACGAACTTACAAGAGTCAGATTACTGGTACGAAATATGTAAAAATAGTAATGACTCTAAAGATGTACTGCTGAATTATAATCCAAAAGGATAGGCAAATATATAGTACCCAGATCTCAGTAGGTACTTAATAAATGTTTAATGAATACAAGAACAAATGCCATCAGCAACATATGTAAATCTTCTTTTGAATATATAAACTGTTTGAGAAAAAAGACTTGGCCTTACTTTATTAAATGCATGTATTCTAGTCACAATGACTGAAACCAGAATTTCCGAGAATCAGATATGCTTTTCTCATTTATTTTAGTTTTTCCTAACTGAAAATTTTCAAGAAAGGAAGGTTCTTCAAGGACACTAACTTGGAGACCTTTGCCAGGGAAAGGATGGGAATGAGCCCCATCATTGTGACTCCTGGGAGTCTGAATCTGGGTAGGAAGCACTTGGTTTCCATGCCCCCTCCATTCTCCAAGCTTTCCCACGTCACCCTGAGTACCCCAGGTCTTTGCATATTTCTTCTCTCTCATAGCATCTCTTGAGTCTAAAACTTCATTGTTTTTAGTTCTTCTTTCCTGATTACTGACTTGAGCAGAGTCTTAGAGAATAAATACATCATGAACTACCCAAATGAAGACACATGAGATGAAGAAAATGCACTCAACAGAATGCAGAATCTAAGCCCCGAAACCAATGTGTAAATTTGAGGAAAGTAGGAAGCAGTCTTTGATGAAACAAACTCATATTACAACTCCAGAGAGGAATAGAAAGCCAACAGGAACACAGAGAAGACACCAGGGGTGGCTGAATCTCCCTAAAGGCAGCAACAATCATCTGATAATAGCCCCTTTGATAGAGAATAGAAAAAAGAATAAATGCAAATGGTAAATGCAAATGGAAGCTTGCAGGAATAGCCAAAGACAGCGCTGAACTTGTAAACATGGTAACAGAAGCAAAGGCATCTATGGAGACCTTTTTATCAGGATCAAGTATTGGCTATAGAGCCTTATGCATACCCAACCAAAATCCACACAATGTGCAGCCATTTGATACAATGTAGGCAAACAAGGGACCTGGGCAGAAGATTGAGGAGAGTTATAGCAAATGGATTAAAAAACAAAACAAAATAAGACAAAACAAAACCCCAATACCAAAAGGGCCCATGATGAAGAATGTCAAAGCCAGGGTCTGGGGGTGAATTAAAGCAAAATGTCTGGTGTTTATGCTAAAAAAGTACCTCTCAACAGTGATCCTGAAAGATAGATCCTCAGAAAGTGACCTCTCAGAATTGAAACTGAAGGACAAAGACAAGCTCTATTAAGTAATCAGGTGCAAAAACAAGAATTATGTCACACTTCACCCATCCACATTTGGCCCAGAGCGAGGGCCCTTGGAGGGACATCCACCCAGAACTATGAAAAATCACACTAGTACACACACAGCTTCTTGCCAAGATTATTGTTCTCCTTGTAAGCACAAAGAGAATGTTCCAAGACCCACCCACAGGACGTGAAATGATTTGTTAACAAAGTCCCACAGACACAAAGATCACTTCAGGGGGTAATGATGATTTAAAGCTCAGCAGTGTGTAATTTTTTTTTCCCCTTAAAGTTATCTACTAGCAATTAATATTCATTTTACCAAAATTTGCTGTCTCATGAGTGATGTTCTCTAGCCTCAGTGCTTCTTGAGTTTACAGCTCTGGTTAACACACAATGAAGTGTTGACTCTTCCTTTTCAACTAATCTTATAAGGTCAAAGCTTTGAACTTCATAAGATGAATTTATTTAAAATGATGCATTCTTCTGACTCTAGAAACAGTACTTAATACACAGCTCTGCAAATTTTGTACATTTTATAAGTGTTAGTAATAATAAAATGGCCTATGTCAAAGCTGGGAAAAGTTGTTTTCAAAGGGGTTGTATTATCTTGCTCACTGAACTTGGATTTTTATAATTAATATTTATTGTATCAAAATAATGCATGCACATAGTTCAAAAGTCAACTAGTTCTAAAAGTCTTAAACAATTCCTAAATAATTCCCAGTCCCATCACTCCACAGTCATTCTAGTCGCCTCTTCAGAGGCAAATATTTTGTTTCTTTTAGTTTCATTTCTGGCATTGAAGCGTAAGCATTAAGCATTTCTAAATAATGTGCATATACTGCTCTCTTTGAATTAATGGGTTTCAAGCATTATCATCTGATTTTCTATTATCAGAGATGAGGTCTTATCTCCTTCTTCCTGCTTTCCCTCCCCATCATATTCATTTAAATCAATAGTCAGTCATTACTATAGTATTTCTATGCAAGTATTTCCAGCTTTGCTCTGTGGAGTACTGTTTGCTTTCTTCCTTGACTTTTGTCTTTTCTGATGTGGATTGGTGTGTGTGTCTGTGTGTCTGTGTGTGTTTGTGTGTGTGTGTTCATATTATTAGTCATCTTTGTGTGTGTGTGTTCATATTATTAGTCATCTTTTTATATACTGCTAATTTACCCCACAGTTTTTTTTTTCTTTATCTCCACAATTTTCAAAAGCTTTCCAGTATAATACTCTACAAGTCAACCACATCAAGAAGTTTATCTTTTCCCATTTCTTTTGCTTTGATATATCCATATGGAATACCTCCATTCTTCTTCTGTTTCAGCTGGATGCTGTCTAAACCAGTGGAACAGTGCCATGCTGGAAATTTCCATTGATTTTCTCCTAGGTTGGATTTCCATCCTCTGGTTTTTTGTGATGTTGTTTAGAAATATGAACTCATTATGCTTCTTTTTGTGCACCTGTTCACTCTTATTGTCAGCTGATAGGATTTTTTCTCTCAGCCAAATACTCTGAAATTTCATAATATTGATAATGGCTTGTTTTCTCCCACTGCACCCTCAGTGGATCCTTTCAGTATGGAAACTCATATCCTTCAATTGCAGGAAAGATGACTGAATCATTTTATTGATTATTTCCTCTCCTACATTTTTTCTGTTCTCTCTAGAACTACTATTTTTTGGATGTTGAAGCAAGCTATTTTATTCTCTGATCTGAAATCTTTTTAAAGATACTTTTATTGAGATTTTTTATTTCTGCTATCATGTTTTTAATTTCCTTAAGTATTGGGTATGTGTGTGTGTGTGTGTGTGTGTGTGTGTGTGTATTCTAACTCTTCCTTTTTCACTACATTCTGCTCTAGTTTCATGGATATAGTATTGTCTCTTGTTTCTGAGCATGATGATGGTTGATTATATGTTTGTTTTTCCATTTTCCCTTAGTATCTCTGTCACCTCTTATTTGCATGCTCTGTATCTTTGTTTTGGCCTCTATCTTCAGTGGTAGAGGCTGCCCTCAGATGTCAGGCAATTTTTATTTCTTCATGATTAGAGAGAATGGGGTAGTTGATTAAAATTGAGACCCATTATAATATTTTCTGGTTGAGCTGTTTGACCTCTTATGTGATTATTTTTATGCCTCTTTCCATGGGCTTGTCATGTACTCCAGGAAGTACTCTTTTAATACCCACCTTGGAGAGCAGAAATCTGGCTGCCAGTGTTAGGAAGCTGAGCCACTAAAGTGGGTTGGAAGTTCTCAGCATGGGGTATGTGATTAACCATTCAGTGCCATCAATTATACCCATCTACTCCCTGTCCAAAACCCCTTATTTATCCTCGCCTAGGTATCAATCTCCAAACTTTTCATGAGATGGGGAAGGAACAGTCACCCAGGGATGAAAAATGGCAAAAGAGAACTCCTTCAAAGAAGTGCTTTTTCCAGTCCTTTCAATTTTTTACTTTTCTACCTGTTCATACCCAGTTCCATAGTTTCTTTTGCTGACAGTTCCTGAACCTTTTGAAGATTGCACAGTGCAACTTTGGTTGGTCCTCAGATTTCTTCACTTTATCTTACAGTTTTATCCCACCTGCTAGATTTGTTATGACTCATCTGCCTGCTTTTCAGCTTCCAATGTTTGTAATTATTGTTGTCTCTCCTGTTTTCCTTTCCTTATAGGTTTATATATTTTATAACAATCTATTTGCCTTGTTTCACTGGGATTTTTGGAGTGAGTAGAGTTACTGTAGGTATTTATCTGGTCTTTTTAGATTTGAACTACATAAAGTTGTCATTTTTATAGACTAAAAATTGATTGGAAATTGACAATTTCATATCATTCAAGGTTGTATAAGCTTCTTTTTCCATATCACTTTAAAGAAGTCTTTTCATGGAATGAGAGAAATCATGGTGTATTTACTTTTAAGTGATGCTCCACACGAAAGCATAAGATCATGCTGAGAAATCGACCTGAGTATTTTTGACTGAATAAGACCTGCCCACATCCTTACCCCCACAGTAATTGCTCCTTTTCCCAGCTAGGTTATTTCCCAGCCTTGCTAGAGTAAAGTAAGCCAGGCTTTGATGTATTGAAATGAGCAATGGTGTTAACAGTAAAAGGCCCAATTCTTACCTCCAGTATTTATTCTCTGTGTAATAGTGGAATTCCCTGAATCTCAGTGTTTTCTTTAATAAAAATCCTTTATCTTTGATATTAGACAGCACTGGTCTTAGAAATTTGTTAGCTAGGTGGTCTTGGAGAAATTTGTTAGCTAGGTGGCCCTCATTTCTAACTGGGAATGATTACGTAATTCTTAGGAGGACTAATGAAAGTAAAGGTCTTAGCATGGTAACTTGCATGCAATAACTGTCTCAATAAATGTTAGTATTATCATTATTAATTGTTAGTGGTATTATCATATATGTAATATGATAACAATTAAGTTATAAAAATCAAATATATGTTTATTTCCTCTCTCACTATCACTATTCTATAAGATGTAAGGATCAAGTGAAACAACTTATGTAAAATCTCTAAGTATATGCTATCTACAGTGTACTATGTCTTGCAGACCACTGATCAATACCTTCCTTTGAACTGGTTAATCCAAAGGAAGCTGCACAATTTGAAAGGTGACTGCTTAGTGCATCTGCCAGTCAGTCAGGTGTATTCTCTGTTGCTTTTGTGCCTTTCTGCAGTAGCTCCCCAAACCACTGAGATCCAAATGACGGAAGTGACAAAAGTCAGGCAAACCAAATCCTTTCTACATCCAAATGTATTTTAGTTTCCCAAAATAAATATTGGTCTCAAAGAATATTCCTTTCCCCTAAAACTTTCAATAAATGTAGTAACTAAGGGAAAAATAAAGATTAGGCTTCTTCCCCCTCCCCCCCACAATGTGATCTTTCCTGTTTGTTTCATTGAAATGAGACCAGTAGATACAACTGACCAAAGCATGGCTGCTCAGTGTGGCTTTTAATATAACTCTTTGAAACCTACTGTGATCTTGTACAATTTTATGAGAGGTAAGCATATGAATAACCTGTAGAGGGATCAAAAGAATAAAAAAAATTCCAAGGTTATATATTCCCATTGGTTTGAGACTATTTCCTGGAAATGTCTTCAAAAAGGATATAAGTCTTTGGTCAATTTGAAAGACTGGAGTATAAGGGGGAAATTTTCAAAACAAGTTGTACAGTAATATATTATTGCATGTCACTTATTAGGAGGAAATGTCTTATACAGCTAAAGGATTATTCATATCATCCAGTAGTCTAGTTTTTGAAATTATGGGATACTCTAGTTACAAAACAATCAAAACAGAGTTGCAAATTAACAGGTACTGAGCACCTACTTGGCCCTCTGGAGAAGGAAAGGTGGGGATTATTAGCTCTCAATTAAAAATATGAGTAAACACAAGCATAGGAAGATTAAGTAATATGAACAAGAACTCCCAGCTCTTTATGTCGATACGGAACTAGAACTCTGGGCTGTCTAGTTCTAAAGTATTACCTTTTTATTCTCTACTCAATAGATGATAAAACTAAGGTTTTATTTTAAGAAGTAATAAGGTCAAGGTTTCACTGCTATCACAAAGTGGTAAGCAAAACACAGGTTTCTTCAGTTCACCATCACCTACCATTATTGCCTTTTTCACAGTTCACCCATAGACTGTCTTTGGATAAATAATTCTCCCATGTTCAGAAGTGAGAATGGATTTATCAGGGTCTCAGGCTTTAACAAGGTTAGTAGGGAGAATAGAGATGGGACTTGCTGTACCTGATAGTGGTACTGAGACCCACCTTCAGAAGAATTCACAGATGGCCAGGGACCTGGTCAGCAGAGACTCTTGGTGGTTTCTTGACTTGGTCAGATAATGTCTTTTGAAATTTATCATCTCATTACTTCTCAGAAGATGTCCAAGTAACTGAGAACTAGTAAAACCCCTTTACAAGAGTGGTAGTGGGGCAAAATGATGAGAACGTACTTTGCTTGACTTTGCAGAAGAGAAAGCTCATTTGTCTACAGGAATAATCCCTTTGAGCATAATGATTCAGGCCATCATTTCTCTAAATTCACTCTAGCCATTACAGATTCCACAGGCCTGGTGTGGCAGGAAGACTTTAAGTGAACCTTCTGAAATGTTTTAAAGGGACATCTTGATAGCTAATTGCTGTACTTAATGCTAGGGTGTTGGAAAATTTTGTTTTAAGTAATGGAATGTTTTCTGTGCAGTGAAAGAATTGCCTTACTAATGAGCTCCATGTTAAAACATATTAAATACCAACTCTAGATGTATATATATAAAATGACAAGAAAAATTGTCATTGTAAAAGTTATTATTAACCTTCTAGAATATTATTAGGGCAAGGAATAAATGATAGAAACTATTGGAGAAATCTGTGGAGATTATTAGCAAATAGTAACACGCAGTGATCATACAATGAAATTAGGATTGTTTTTATTTTCAATTTTAACTTTATTCAATTATTAAAGTGTTTGTCAAATATAAGATATGTTTGCATGTATGCTATGTATAAAGATTACAGGAGGATAGTTTGGTGAATTCTGGTCTCATGAAGGATTGATGTCAGATTTGAAACTACACAGACCCTTAGTGAGAGATGTAAACATATTGAGCTGTTTATAGAATCAGGATAATAATGTCTACCCATTAACCATAAAGCTCTTAGATAATGCCTACCCCTTAACCATAAAGCACATTTTATATATTATATTATTGCCTCCAATTCTTCAACCTTTCCCATGTCCATACTCTTCGCTATGTGTCTGTCTTTACAGTGCTCTCCTACCGTGAGCAGGCTGTACTCCTTGCCTCTTCACTTGGGTGTGGATATGCAGCATACTTTGACAATAAAATGAGGCAGGTGTGCTAATTCCTAGTCAAGGCCTCAAGAGAACTTAAAGTGTTTCTTCTCTTCTCCTGCTTCTCCACCATCATCATGAGGACGTGCTGGGGCTAGGCTGCTATTCTCAGGAAGAAGAAAAGACACCTGTAGGGTGAAAATGCCCTCATTAAGCTTCTCAGCCTAGAGCAGAGCCCTCACCATTCCCCTGCCTCAGTGAGCCCCTCGACATATGAGTAAGTTCACCCAGGATGAACAGACACTCAGACAAACCAGCCTACATTACCCAACCCCTAGAAACATAAGCTATCATAATGTGTTATTTATAAGTATATACAATAAATTGATATAAGTACTGACTATTGAGGTGGTTTATTACACGGCAGTTACTAACTGATACATTCAATACAGGTACCTAATAAGATCTTTTCTAATAAGACCCAGAGTTGAAAAACCATAACGCATGAATCTTTCAACCACATACCTGGTTGATAACAAGTTTGGTTTCTTAATACAGGTATTTGTACATCTGTGACTAAGACTATAGCCACCCTTTAAAAAGTGCCTGGAGTGTCCCTCTAGCAGCTCAGAGTTGATCCCCAGTGCTCTCTTTCTCTGGTAGGTATCCTCAGATTCCATTATTTAGTGCCCAGATTCTTGTTCTTGGCCCAGCTATGCAGACTTTCATTGTGGTCATCCCAACAACTTGACTTTTTATTTTGACTGTAGCTGGACATGCTGTCATATGATATTCAGTTTTATGACAGCAGCTCAAAGCACCTGTCCCACCACATCTCCATGAGAGATGAGTCCTGACTTTCCTTTATTCTAAGAGAAAAGACTAAACAAGAATTACCCAGTATGATAATGGCTTAAGAAACACTCTCATTATAACTTTTTTTGAATTCACTTGGCTAAACAATTCTTATTGTAGTGTGAGAGCAAAACAAGGCATTTAGCTGAGTTTTGTCCAAATTCTCCTCTCAGACAAGTGGGAGTCCAGAACACTGGAATCCTAGAAGCCTGCTCTGGGCAGAAGGTATTGGGGGACCAATATTTGGGCAATAGAGAATAGAAATAATGGAAGTCCAAGAGACAACACCCACACATGAAACCAACATTGAAAGCCATGTAGACAGTTCAACCAAAGTGCCAGTACAAAGGACTCATGCAAAGAGGCCTAGTCCAGAAGTAAAGAAACAGGTTAGAAACCAGGAATCCTAGTCCATGTTCAAGTGAAATGATTTCCACTGGAGAAGGAAAAGAGTCCTGGAGAACATCCCTAAATTGTTCATAGAGTTCCTGGGAGGTCAGCTGTGACAGGGGATAAAGCTCTCTGTGTCACCTACCAACTCCAACAGCACCCTCAATGAATGATAAATTGACTAATCATTACTGTCAGAAGACATCCAGTGATTCTTGGACTGTGTATAAAATACATTCAAAAAGTGAGTCTCATCCAACCATCTTTCTTCCAATTGCTCTCAATTCCATAAGAAGAAAGGGAACAAAACAACTGCCCTCACTCACCACACCTGGGGCCAGCTCAACTTCCTTATTTTTCAGGGATCCCATGGGTGCAGAGAGGTGTAATTGACAGAGGGGAGAATTGTATATGAAGGAAACCATTCATATTTGCCCACGGGCCATGTGTTGTTATAGAATTTTAACAAAAAAGTGGAGGGGGGGAGCTATATGACCAAGAAGGGATCAAATCTTTCAGTAGCTTGAATTAGTGGAGACCTAAGTATGAATGTAACTTCAAATGTCTAGTAACTCCTATTGCCCTTCAAAAATATCTCTGCCTGAAACTGTGTCATTAGAGATTAATTTTCTGGGTTAAAAGGATACCTTAAATATTTCTCCCAGAGTACTCTATTATAATATAGTGGTCCTTGGGAAAAGTAAGAATTCACTAGTCATTAGAACCCTAGTGGCAATTAGCTTAATAAAAGGAGATTGGGGATAGGCAGGCAGACCTGTTGGAATTCCATAGTGGATATTGTAAGGCTCTGGGCACCTGGCTGTGAAAGTGATGGTAGGGTAGGAATAGGAGACAAAGAGAATAGAAAAATGGGAAGAAACACAAGAAGTGAGAAAGACTTCACACACTTAATAATTAGAAGGTTGGGAACAAATAGGAGAAAGGACATGCCAGTGTTCTAATGTTAGCATCTTCCTCAGAGGACTGTCTGGAGGACGAACCAAAATAATGTATGTAAAACGTCTTTCATAATGCTTGACACTCACCATGTATCCAATAAGTGACAACTGTCATTATTGCTATTGTAAGTTTCATTTCCCTAAGGAGATGCCAGGGAGGTGCCAGGATACCCAGTCCTGATCTCTTAACCTCTTAACCTCATCCACTCCCACTCTTCAATCCTTATTCTACACAATCCTCCTACTACCATGTCTGCTGCCCATCTCCCATGTAAGCCCTTTTTTTCTATTTGGATGTACCATCTGGTTTCTTGGTCCTTCTTTCTTACCTATACTCCTTTTACTTTCTTGTTCAGTGTTTACATGAAACTAACTTCCTTTCTAGAATAAACCACCCTCCAGACTTTCCTCCTATATACCGTTCCCTTTATATAGAGCTCCCTAGTCTATCCTGGATTCATAGGCAGAGCCTATGAAAGAAATTCATACTTTTACTAAACCTGAATGTCAGACCTGATGCTGCTCTTGGTCACTGTGTGGCTGTGAAAAACTTATTTATTATCTCTGAGCCTCAATTTTCTTATTTCTAAAACATTTCTTACCCTTTCTATTTATTTAGTATTTGACCCACATATATTGAACAATATGCCAGGTAATAAGTACACTGTAGTGAATGAAAAATAGGAATGGTCTTTCTCTCCACAGAGCATATAGTCTAAGGTAGGAGGAAACAATTTCAGACGGTCAAATAATGTAAATAAATATAAAATACTAAATGACATTTAAATAAAGGTAAAATATCAACTGTGGCAGGTGGTATGAGGAAAAGATGTTGGGCATATAACAGAAGGATTTTTCATAATTGTGGGATCAGGGAATATTGACTCCCTGAAGAAGTGAAGCTTGAGTGAGGGCTTGAAGAACTAGTGTGAGTAAACTAGAGAAAAAGAAGAAAAAAATTGTCCTAGAAAAATGTAACAACATTTTAAAAGGTTCTTTATTTATGTGGCATATTGATAAAATTTGGTAATGGATTATATAGAAAGTTGGAGGAAATCAACTGATAATGGCCTCCTTGCTTCCTAGAGGATGAATGGTAGCCATATACTATGTGACTGTCAAAAACCTAAACCCTTCTTAAAGGGTCTAAGAATTTACCCTACTGGAAACTAACAAATTAATCTACTACAATTTTATGGATGCTGACAGGAGACATGAGACTCCTGAGTCAGAGAAAAAGGACTTTCTTCTCATGGCGGTAGACAGTTTCATGTTTGCACCAGTTGACCTTGCCTCTAAATCCCATGGAGGTGTATGGAATGCCCCAGGTGGGTGATGAGAACACATTGGTTCATGTCACAGCTGAGGACCTCCAAGCTTAGGAAATGCAAATCCTTTTTAATAGGTTGACACAAATCTACCCTTTGCCCTAGGAAGAGACATTATCTTTATTTTACTGGACAACAAGCAAAACTGCTCTTTGTTCCAGAGGTTGGCACTTACTAAAGAAATATCTTTAATAAGACAGTCCACAAAAAAAAAAAAAAAAAGACTGTAAGTGACCCTGCTCACAAGATGTGCAAAAACACAAGAGACCCAGAGGGAATTATCTTCCTACAGTGGTAAACCCTGGAAAAGAACCTAGAGATTTTATGGCTATTCTGAGGTTTTCTATGAGGATCAAACAATACAGTGTAGGCTAAACTGAGTGCAGAACTACAAAGAAAGAAGCACTAGTAACCATGCCACTCCCTTTCCTAAGTGAAGTAACCCTATGTGCTTCATTTGAAGCTTTGCAATCAACAAGAAGGAAAGGAAAACAGGAAGGAAACTAACATTTGGGAGTAAGAGAATTAGGAGGTATTTCCCACATGCTAGGTGAATGCTAACACACAGTATCTTGTTTAGTTTTCACAATTACATTATAAAGTTTTATCTTTACTAGATATATGAGGAATTGAGCTTTGGAGAGGTTAAAAAAATTTTTCAGGGCCACTCAATTGGTAAATGGTGCACAATAGCCATTCAATCCCAGGTCTTGGCTATTCTGTCATATTATAGTTGATTTTCACGTAAACTTTATAGGACTGGATTATCACCTTCATCTTCGCAAAAGGAAACTGAGAGATTGAGATGTTGAATAAGCTTGACTTTACATTCAGTGAGGTGCAGAGATATGGCAGGCCCGCTTCTTGAGTCCTACCAATTAAAATGCCAGTAAGCAAAGAAGGGTGGTCATGGCAGGGGCTGCCTGGCCTCAGTCAATAAAGGCAAAATTGGCATCTGGATTGGTTCTTTATAGACTACTTTTTAATCTATAATAGTACTGAGTAAGTTTTAAGTGAGTCTACTTGAAATGATGCCTTCACTGATACTTCTTGGAAAATCGGCAGAAAAGCCTTCTTTAGAATTTTTGCTATGATAATGCATTGCAGATGCATCACATATCAAGAAGATACTAGCTAAACAAGTTATGGAATATCCACACTACAAGATGCTCTGTTAACCATATGTTAACATATGAGATACTATGTTAGCCATGTATGTATGCATGGTATGGTATCCAGAGCGATCTTTACATTTCATTTTTTATACTTTGGTACTGTTTCAATCTTTTATGAGGAGAATGCTTTTCTGTGTCACTTAAGCAATTAAATGTAAAGACAAAAAACACTTAATCATCACTTAATATATATCACTTCCAAGTGTCTTCCATGTGTACAATGTGTGTCACAAGGACACATTTCCATTCATTACCTCATGATCTACACTGAAACCAAGTGCTTGAATTTTGCATGGGCCCAAGTACCTTTTAACATTGCCCATGGAAGGACTGTCATTTAAAATATGGTTTGTACTGCTTTTGAAACACATTTAATCTTTTCTCCATTAATCTGCTTTCCCTAAACCTTTCCCTAATTCTTCTCAAGGATTTCCCACCTGCTGTGCGGGATATACAACAGAGGGAGTCTAATCATGTTTGGAATTATTTTTATCAATTTAATCCATATTTGGCAGTTATTTTCATTCCAAAGTCTTAGACATTTTAGGCTATATGCTGATCAATTTCTCAGTGTCATGTGACATTGGCAACAGATAAGATAATAAATGGATAATTATCTTCTGAAAAATATGTTAGCTCTTCACATAGGCTAAGCTAAGCTTAGATCTATCCACTGAATATGTTTTCAAACTTCCAGTTGTGGAGATTCTCTACAACCAAAATAATATCTTTTCACCAGGATACATACAGGCTGCATACCTTTTGAAGTCTTTTTCATGCAGGCTTAGAGGTTCGTTTTTTGCTGGTTTATGGGCTACTTTTTGATGCAAAACCCAGTCTAAGACTTTAAATAGAGTGGGAAGGTCAGGTGGATCAACATTTGAGACTCCACCTCCTCACATTTGGCTAGGATTCTCTTTTGTCCTTGAAGGAACTGAAAGTCAGTTTCTCCTGTGGTGGTCACCCCGCGTTAGCTGCAGATGCTCTTCCTCCCAACTTTGCATTCTATTTGTGGCATGCCCCTCCCTATCTTTTCATTGTCACAGAACCAGCAGCCTTTGGGAATGTGTGGGCAAAGCAATGAGACTGGCATCAGAGAACACAGCCACTGGGCACCAGGTGGGCCCAGAGCTGCAGGGAGACAAGGCAGGCACCATTGGATGCACTGTTTGATTTTGTTTGTTTGTTTGTTTTTCTTTTGTCTGGAGTGGAAACCCATGAAATGCCTGGTAGCTCTGATAGGAAGGTCTGTGTTTCGAGCTATTATAGCGTTCATTTCCAATATATAGAACTTCATAAAATGGAAATTACATCAAATAACATTGTTCTAAGGCTGTCATAAAATGCTGAAATCCTTTACATAAGTGAAATCTCACCAGATTGCAGTATTTAGTTTCTTTCTGTATCCAAGGCTTTACAGGTTTGACCGTGGCTCTGCTACTTACCAGCTTGTGTGACAAATAATTTAACACCCCCAAAACCTTACGTTTTTCAAAGATATGCACTGGACTTCCCTCATGAAATTGTCTTGGAGAATTACATGCAGTAAAAGTAATCAACCTTGAACCCACCATACCTCTGGACTTCTCATCACGTGAAATAATTATGTCATTACTGTTTAGAGCACATTACCTGGGGATTCTTCTGCTCACAATCAAGAGCATCATGATCAGTGTGCCATATTTGATTTTACTGCTTCCAGCCCCTTGCCTTATACTTGAACAGCTGCTTCTTTGTCCCCAGAATTCTCCTTTGCAACAGTGGCCATCCATGGGTCCCTGTTCTACTTCCCCTCTATCTTGAGTGTAAAACATCTAGCATAATCTGGGACCTTTTTCTCTTCTTTTCTTTGTTAGAATTTTACTTTAATCACCTGGTGCGTGCATCATGACAAGTGCAGTCCTTAATCACCTTCGCCTATTTTGCACATTTCCCCGACTCCCCCTTTCTCTGATAACCATCAGTTTGTTCTCTGGATTCAAGAGTCTGTTTTGTGGCTTCTCTCTCTCTCATGTTTTCCTCTTTGCTCATTTGTTTTGTTTCTTAAATTCCACATATAAGTAAAATTATATGATACTGCCTTTCTCTGACTAACTTATTTCATTTACCATTATACTTTCTAGCACCATCCACATCACTGCAAATGGCGAGATATTGTTCTTTTTATGGCTGAGAAATACTCCATTGTGTACATAGCCACTTCTTTATTTGTTCATCAATTGATGGATACTCGGGCTGTGTCCATATTTTGACTATTGTTAAAAATACTGCTATAGGGTGCCTGGGTGGCTCAGTGGGTTAACGCCGCTGCCTTCGGCTCAGGTCATGGTCTCAGGGTCCTGGGATTGAGTCCCACATCGGGCTCTCTGCTCAGCAGGGAACCTGCTTCTCTCTCTCTCTCTCTCTCTGCCTGTCTCTCCATCTACTTGTGATCTCTCTCTGTCAAATAAATAAATAAAATCTTTTTAAAAAAATACTGCTATAAACATAGGAGGGCATGTATCCCTTTAAATTAGTGTTTTCATATTCTTTGAGTAAATCCCCAGTAGTGTGATTGCTGGATTGTAGGATAGTTCTATTTTTAACTTTTTGAGGAACTTCCACACTGATTTCCACAGTGGCTGCACCAATTTGCCACCAATAGTGCATGAAGATAACTTTTTTGCACATCCTCACCAATACCTGTGTTTGTGTGTGTGTGTGTGTGTGTGTGTGTGTTTTAATTTTAGCCATTGATATAGGTATGAGATGATATCTTATTGTAGTTTTGATTTGCTCTTTCCTGATGATAAGTGATGATGAGCACCTTTTCACAATGTCTATTGGCCATCTGTATGTCTTCTTTGGAGAAATGTCTGTTCATGTCTTCTGCCCATTTTTAAATTGGATTATTTGTTTTTCGGGTGTTGAATTTTATAAGTACTTTGTATAATCTGGAACTTTTCTTTCTAACTCTTAGATATTAAGTTCCTGAATTTTTATCCTATATTCTTTTTAATAGCTTCAAAGAGGTAAATCTTTGGCTGCTTCCTCTCAACTATTCCACTTGGAATCTGAATCCTCAGGCTGGGTCCCTACCATATGTTTGTCTCAGACCTGCCACTGGCATGAACTTTCTGTCCCATGGTTTCCTTCACAGCTGCTTCTGTTACTTTCCTGGTGAGGATTCCGTGCCTGCTACACTTCCTTTCTCTGAAAGCAGGACAAAGCCTCGAAATGCCATGTTTTACAACTTCTTTTTTTTATTTTTTTATTTTTTTATTTTCAGCATAACAGTATTCATTATTTTTGCACCACACCTAGTGCTCCATGCAATCTGTGCCCTCTATAATACCTACCACCTGGTTCCCCCAACCTCCCACCCCCCATTGCTTCAAACCCCTCAGATTGTTTTTCAGAGTCCATAGTCTCTCATGGTTCACCTCCCCTTCCAATTTCCCCAACTCCCTTCTCCTCTCTAACTCCCCATGTCCTCCATGCTGTTTGTTATGCTCTACAAATAAGTGAAACCATATGATAATTGACTCTCTCTGCTTGACTTATTTCACTCAGCATTATCTCTTCCAGTCCCATCCATGTTGCTACAAAAGTTGGGTATTCATCCTTTCTGATGGAGGCATAATACTACATAGTGTATATGGACCACATCTTCCTTATCCATTCATCCGTTGAAGGGCCTCTTGTTTCTTTCCACAGTTTGGCGACCGTGCATTGCTGCTATAAACATTGGGGTACAGATGGCCCTTCTTTTCACTACATCTGTATCTTTTGGGTAAATACCCAGTAGTGCAATTGCAAGGTCATAGGGAAGCTCTATTTTTAATTTCTTGAGGAATCTTCACATTGTTCTCCAAAGAGGCTGCACCAACTTGCATTCCCACCAACAGTGTAAGAGGGTTCCCCTTTCTCCACATCCCCTCCAACACATGTTGTTTCCTGTCTTGCTAATTTTGGTCATTCTAACTGGTGTAAGGTGATATCTCAATGTGGTTTTAATTTGAATCTCCCTGATGGCTAGTGATGATGAACATTTTTTCATGTGTCTGATAGCCATTTGTATGTCTTCATTGGAGAAGTTCTGCCTGAGATGGACACTCCCAGGGAAAAATTTAATAAATGATTATTTTATTTTAAACCTATTATTTAAACCCATTTTATTAGGTTTCTTTTTCCAATTATATATTAATATAATAATATTGAGATATATGAAACACCTAGACTTCGATTTTCTCAGGTTTCTAAGCTGTTGAATTTCTCCATTTTGTTGAATTTCTTCAAAACTCCCACTCCTTTCTTATCAATACCTCATTCATCTGGATATTGTGTGAAATAATCTATCTGATCCTGATGTGCCTGCTCTAAACCACTATATTTGCTTGGAGCAAGACTAGGTTTCCTGACTATTGACTAGATGAGTACATTTCTCTTGCCTAATGTGGTTGCTACTAGCCATGTGTGATTTTTAAATTTAAATTCACTACGACTAAATGTAATTTAAAATTCAGTTCTTCAGTAGCACCTGGGTGGTTCAGTCAGTTAAGTATCTGACTCTTGATTTCAGCTCAGGTCATGATCTCAGGGTTGTAAGTTGGAGCCCTGTGTTTGGTTCTGCCTGGGCATGGAGCCTGCTTGAGATTCTCTCTCCACCCCCATCCTCTGCCTTTCTCCCACTCTCTCTAAAAAAGTAAAAAAAAAAAAAAATAAAATAAAATAAAATTCAGTTCTTCAGTCATGTTAGTCACTTTATAAATGCTCAGTAGCCACATGTGGCTATGGACCACCATATTGGCTAGTACAGTTTATAAAATATCATTGTTATCACAGAGAGTTCTATTATACAGTACTGCTTTGGGTTATAAAGTCAAATTTTAAAAGCTGAGTATCAATATTCCAATTATGGAATGGATATGAGCTTAAATATTGTGATTGATTGACTCTCAGGTTCATACCTCTTGTCTACCACTTAACTAACCACATGACCCTGGGCAAATTAGTTTACTTCCTTGAAATTCAGTTATTCCAGATCTATAAAATGGTAATAAAATGTATCACTTACTTCCCTGAGCTATTGTATGTGAAAGTGCTTTGTAACTGAAAAAAGTAACACTGAGTTTTGTTGGGGATTGCAGGTTGGGAATGCTAGTGATCACCAAGTGTTTATTGGCAATTGTCAAAATGGAAAGTATTTTAGGGCTGACCTTCACAATAGGTAGGAAGAGAAACATGGTGACCACAACTCCACCAGCCCTTAGGATTGGTCACATGCTGTTTTTGACAGGTATATCAAACTCTCCTCACAGCCCCAGGGCACCCAGGAACATACACTGATTGATTGGCTGTGTTTGACACATTTTGTCCAGGGTCACAGCCGTTAAGGACAATTCCTACCCACTGTTTCACCAGTGAGGATCTGAGTAACACAAGGGGACCCTGGTTCCACTTCGTGGCTGTCATTAACCTTTTTTTTTTTTAAAAAGATTTTATTTATTTATTTGCCAGAGACAGAGGGAGAGAGAACAAGCGAGCACAGGCAGACAAAGAGGCAGGCAGAGGCAGAGGGAGAAGCAGGCTCCCTGCCAAGCAAGGAGCCCGATGTGGGACTTGATCCCAGGACCCTGGGATCATGACCTGAGCTGAAGGCAGCTGCTTAACCAACTGAGCCACCCAGGCGTCCCTGTCATTAACACTTTTTAAGACCAAGTGCAGAGATTCCATTCTGCTTTATGATGCAAGTGCAGAGGTCTACAACTCACCCTATGATAATGCTGTTATATAGCATTACTGAGATGACTCTTAAATAATCTCATCATAAACAATGTGTAAGCCATTTGCAAAGTCCCACATTTTAAGCCATTTTTCCCATAGAAAAGGACATTAGAAACTCAGCCCCATTTCATTATCCATTTGAATAACCTTTTCAATTTTGAGCTTGCTGCCTAACCATGAAGGCTGAATTATGACTAGATTCTCCCTCTTTCTCGCTCACTTGCTCTCTCTTTCTCTTTCCTTGCCTAGTGGGAGCACTAAATAGATAAATAAAAATCACTGCAGATTAATTGTAGGTGCTGTGAGCTAGAAGCCAAACTGGGCTGATCTGCAGCCTCTGAGCTTGGTCTGTCTGGGTCTTTTTTTTTTTTTTTGCTCATCATTATAGAGGATTCAATTATAATCTTTCTCCATAAGCACAGTAGAGGTTTGCATACACCAGCCCTGGGGCATTATTCATCATAATGCATTTTGAGAGTGAAAGAAAAAGAAGGAGATGTCTCTGGTTTCCCCTAAAGCTGTATTTTTCATTTGGAGACTTGGTCAAATTTTAGTATTTTTATCCTTTCCCTAAGTCCCTTTCTCAAACATAAGCTATTCTGAGTGACCTCATGAAAATGCTAGAGGATGCTAGAATACAGAGACAGGGCTTGTTGGCATTTGCTGAGGAGGGGTCCTTCAAAAAAAAAGAAGAAAGAGAGAAAGAGACAAAGGAGCAGAAAGAAATTTAAGCTTGGAAGTTTGTCCCTTTCCATGCAGGCTTTCGGGACTAGGGATAATCTTGGGGAAGATTTCTACTGAAGGAGAGTCAACCAGATCTGTAAGAGTCTGCCGTGTGCGGTGCCCACAGCCTCTCCTGATAATGACAGCTATCACTGAATCCTTCCTCTGGGCCAGGCACTATTCTGAGTGCTCAAAAGGCATTAACCCATTTAAATCTATAGAACTCCTTTGAGGAATATAGCATAATTATTCTCATTTTGCAGAGACAAATGTAGAGAATTTTTTTTCTTTCGAAAAGTTAGTTCACAGAACCAGTAAGTGGCAGGAATGGGACTCAAAATCTAGATAGCCAGAGCCTCTATTTTTAGCCTTTTATATACACAAATAGTTTCATTTAAAAATAAGGAAGCAATACTCGAAACTACTATAGTCCTCACATAGTCAAGTGGTTGTGGCTGCTGCATAACTATTTTCTTCCACTAATCATTGTGTATTGCATTCAGCAAATGTGTTGGCTGGTGTGGTTCCTTGCCTGGTGGAGTGACCCAAACCTTTGTACCTGAGGGGTGTTGACCATAAGCAGTCCTCTCTATACTGGGTTCTTGCAGTTTGATCATAGGACTGGGAAGTATTAAGAGGCTCCGGAAAATTTCTTGCATTCCAAACTTATTCCTCCTTTACCTCAGGCAGTAGCAAACCAGTATCCCTCACCCCCAGAAATCAGGATCAGTCGCCCCAGTTAGTACGAAAAAAACCCAAAACCTCTTTTTTGCCTGTTCATTCAGTGGCTTGAGGTTCCCAAAATAGCTAGGTAACAGCTTCAGCTTCCATTTTCAGAGGACTATTGCTGTGTCCCATGGTGGAAGCATTCCTCCTTTGGAAAGTGTGACCTCTAGCAGAGCATATCCGACATTTGTGGGGATTGATGAAAAAATATTTCTAGCAGGTCACTAGTGAGAGGAGTCTCTGCATTTTCATTTCTGATCACAGTGCCATGAAACCCATCTATGGAAAAAACAGCACCACATATCAGTTGCTGATTTAGAGCACATACTGCCTCCTGGAAGATACTGGAAGACAGTGTCCCAAACCGACAAGGTCTTGTTAACCTCCATAATGCATGTCTACCAATGTCTGTGAGCCGGAAAAACCAGGCCACCATTCTATCAGGCCAGCCATTTTAGGGGCAGTTGGGGAACATAGTGATACCACAAACATGGGCCCACTGAAACACTGCATTTGCTCCAGAATGTGCTCCTTGGTCAGAAGCTAGGCTACTATGATAGTGAGTAGAGAATTCACCAGTCAATGGATGGTGGATTTGCCAGAAATATTGCAGGTATGGGAAGCAAATCTGTATTCAGAGTTAAGTGTCTATTCCAGTGAGAATAAAGCTCTGCTCCTTCCATGGTGGAAGGGTTCCAGTGAAAACAACCTGCCACCAGGTAGCTGGACGATACCCCTCGGGAATGATGCCATATCAGGGGCTCAGCAGGTTGTTGGCAGATTAAGCATTCTGTAGGGGTAGGAGCCAGTTTGGACTTCATGAATAGAGCTCTGTGTGACTGAGCCCATGCTTAACCTCTGTCTTTGTCACCATGGCTACTTTGTAAGTCCATTGGGCAAGGATGGAGATGGCTGAGGAAAGTGATGCCCTGATGTCCACAGGACACTTCGCCTTATCCACCTGATTAAGTTTATGATAATCCGGAGTTATTTTAAGATGTATATATCTTCTGCCTTGTTGAATGGAAATGTGGTAGGAATCACCATACCTCTATCTTTTAAGCCTTTTATGGTGTCACTGATCTCCATAATGCATTTAGAAATGTGGCTGTTCTTGAGTCACTATTTTGGTAGATAGAGGCAGTTTCAGATAGCTTCTATTTGGCCATTACTACCATATCTCTCACTTAATGGGTCAATGAGCCAACATGGAATTTCTCCCAGTTTCTTAGTATTCTATTCTGATTATGCATTCTAGCCCTAGTTTAGTGACATCAGTTCTCACTCTCATTAATGGCCTTTAGAGAACAGACACTACAAATCTCTTACAGTAGGCTGAAACCACCTAACCTTGCAAATATATTTTTCACAGCTTTAATAAATAGAGTGCATTTATAATTCTGCTGTGGATATGATGAGGGAGTGGGTGAGCAGGTCTTACCTTACATGATAAACCCACTCTGGCATTCTAGTCTCTCTAAAACTTCAGATACTTTCCTCTACAACATACTAAGGAAGTTCTGGCATTCCAACTTCATTTAGCATTGGCTACCTTCACATCCATTTAACCAACGAAGCATATTGTTCAAGCCATTCACAACCACCCCAACTCTGCACCTTTACAACTCAGGATTTACATCTAGATACCTTGCTTAACTCAGCCTATTCATGGCCCCAGTAGAACTGAAGGACAAAAAGAATTTTCTAGGAACCTAAAAAGGTGTGTACAAAGATGTGGGCTGCTACGTAAAAAACGAATAAATAAGAAACAACAACAAAAAACAAACAAACATACAAAAAACCTTCTTTGCAAGTATTCAGAGAGCTAGAATGTTGGATGTAAAGCATAAAGAGTTCACCAGAAAGCTTGGGATATAAAGCATAAAGATCTCACCAGGAATTCTAGGCCTTACTGAAAGGAAATTCCTGGTTTTGCTCTTAAAATATTTAAAGCTGGTGGTAAACTGACTCTTACTAATGTTGCATCAAATTATAGACCCATATAAACTACATAAGAGATTAAATAAGATCCCTCAACTAGTGGTCTCACAGGAAGGGAGACGTGCTCTTTTCTGAGAGTAAATATTGTTTAATTAAGTCTCTACTGGATTTTTTAATATACAATATCTGGCATATGATAATAATAATAAAGATGCTGGCAAAGAAGCAACAAAGTGTGAGGTAGGATGAAAAAAGGAAATGGTCAATAAGAGCATTGCTAGAGGTGGTCAAAATGTTGGAATTCTCAGCAAGGGCAATAAAATAACTACAATAAATATGTTAAAGGATCTAGTGGAAAAGGAGGACAATATATATTAACAGTTGAGAAGTCTTTGCAGAAACATGAAAACCAAAAGAAACAACAGGGAAAGGGAAAAAAAAAAAACCATGATACAAGAAAAGAAGACTTTATTCAAAAGTGTTTATAACCACTAGAAAATCAGAAGTAGTAATTAGTAAACTTGAAGAGGAGTCAGGAGAAATTAACCAAACTGAAATGTAAAGAAAAAAAAAAAGAATGAAAGAAAAAGAAATAAAGCAAATGAGAACTAAGAAACAATATCAAATGATCTATACATTTGTATCTGAGATTCTAGAAGTAAATGAGATAGAGGAAGAAGATAGAAAACTATTTAAAGGGACAATGGCTGAAGGGCTAAATTGTCCCAAATTGATGGAAAATACCAATGCTTTATAAACCACATGCAAGAGAGAGACAATTACACCAAACCTAAACATATCATACTCAAACTGATATGTGCTAACATTAAAAAGAGAATCTTTAATTGGAAACACACACAGACACACACAACACATTATATCCCAAGAGCAATGATAAAAATTATGACTGACAGAGGACAGAAAACAATGGAAAAACATCTTTGAAAGTGCTAAAAGGGGACAAAATCTGTCAGACTAGAATCTCCTATTCTGTGAATAATACATCCTTTAAAACCAAAGACAAAATAAAGATTTTTAAATATACAAAAGATGAGAGAATTAACTACCACATACCTACATTACAAGAAGTACTAAAATAAGTTCATCAAGCTAAATAGGAAATTATGCCATATAGAATTTCAGATCTATAGGAAGGAATGAAAAACATCATAGGGAGTAAATATAAAATTTTTATTTATATTATTTATATTCATATGTGTATTTTCATATCTTTAAAAGGCTATTGACATTTAAGCAAAAATGACAGCAGTGCCTTGTGACATTCATAGCATATGAAGAAAGTAAAATATATGATGAGAAGTAAAGGATAGTGAGACTGTAACATAAATTATACTATATTAACAGTCTTACATTGTTTGGAAAGAAGTGTAATATTTAAAGGTACACTGTTATGAATTAAAGATGCAAAAAAAAGATGCATGTTGAATCTCTAGAGAAGCAACTAAAAAAAAAAAAAACCACAAGGAGATAAATCTAAAAAATGAATAAAGTAGATAAAATGGAATACTTAGAATTATTCCATTTACCCAAAGTAGGCAAGAAAGATACAACAGAGTGAAAAAGGAACAGAAGAGACAAACAGAAAACACATTCTAAATTTTATTTATTTGAGAGAGACAGTGAGAGAGAGTATGAGCGAGAAGGTCAGACAGAGAAGCAGACTCCCCATGGAGCTGGGAGCCCGATGTGGGACTCGATCCCAGAACTCCGGGACCATGACCTGAGCCGAAGGCAGTCGTCCAGTCAACTGAGCCACCCAAGCATCCCCAGAAAACACATTCTAAGATGACAGGCTTACTTACCCTATCAGCAATTACATGAAATATAAAAATACTAAACACTTCCATTAAAAGGTAGAGACTGTCGTACTAAATTAAAACACGAGAGCCAAATATATGTCCTCAAAAGAAACATATCTTAAAATCAAACAAAAGAAAAATAAAAATAAAATTATCAAAAATAACTTGGGTAAGTACTAAGCATCAAAAAGCTTTAGCAGTTACATTAATATAAGGCAAATAAAATAAAAAGTATTATTATAGTTAAAGAGAGACATAATCATAAAAGGATAAATTCATCAAGAAGATGTAATAATCTTTCATGTGTTGATCCCTAATAACTGTGTTTCAAAATACCTGAAGCAAAAATTTTACTACTAAACAGAGAAATCAATTCTCTTTTACAGTTGGAAATTTTAATAGGACTTTATCAGTAATTAATAAAATAAGTACCCAAATAAGTAAGTCCATAGAAGATTTGATAATATAAAACATCCAACTCACCTAGTTGACAATATAGAATAACATATACAACAACTGTGTAGTACATATTCTTTTCAAAGGTTGGTCTATAAAATAAGTTTCAATATATTTCAAAGGTTATAAATCATACTATGTTTTCTGAACATTGGAATATTAAAAGTCAGCAATAACAAGATATATAAAATTTGGTAGATTTGCAAATAGAACAACACTTTTAAATGCCCTAAGGGTTAAAGAAAATAATGTAAAAGAAATTAGGATTGCAAAATGAAATATAATGAAAATATATCAAAATTCATGGCATACTGCTTAAATAGTGCTCAGAGGAAAATTATGGATTTAAGTGGATATATTAGAAGCAAATAAAGGTATAAAATCAACAACCTAAGTTTCCTCCTTAGGAACTGAATAAAGAAAAGGCAAATTAAACCAAAATAAGTAGGAGAAACTAAAAATTCCCAGAAATAAATGACATATAAATCAAATACTAGAGAAAATCAACAAAGTTAAAAACTTAGACTTGATAAATGAGTGTTCATAGTATTTTTATTCATAATAGCCAAAAATTGTAAACAATGTCAATTTTCATCAGCAAATTGTGTTATACAATGAAATATGGAATGAGCTACTGATACATGCAATAATATAGATAAATCCCAAAAACATTATGCTGAGTGATAAATTCAAAACAAAAGAGAAAATACTGTATGATTTCACTTATATGAACTTTAGAATAGGCAAAACTAATCAATCATGTTTGCCTGAACCAGGGGACGAAAAGAGATTGACTAGGAAGGAAAACAACAGAACTTTCAGGAGTGAGGAAAGTGTCAACATCAAGATTAGAGTGATGCGTTTTTCATCTATACACTTAAAGTGGTTATATTCATTTTCAACTGCTTCACTGAAGTAGAAATGTCACATAGTTCTCCCTTTGTAAATTTACAGTTTGATAATTTTTAGTAAAGTGAACTGCAGTGCAACCATCATCACAATACAACTTTAGAAGAATTCCATTGCTGTAAAAGAAGACCCTTTTCTTTTTGAAGTTCTTCCCCATTTATATACCCAGCCCTCATGTATTACTGGTCAGGTTTTTATTTCTACAGTTTTGCCTTTTCTTTAAATTTCCTATCAGTGCAGTCATAAAATACATAGTCTTTTATATCTGACTTCTTTTAGTCAGCATGTTTTTGAGGTTCATCCATGTTTTTGTGTGTATTAATAGTGTCTACCTTTTTACTGCTCAGTAGTATTCTATTACATGAACACTACATTTTATTTATCTTTCCATCTAATGACTGACATTTGAAATATTTCCACATGTTGGCTAGGTCTAATAAGCTGCTGTTAATATTTGCTGTTAATATTTGTAAGTCTTTATGTTGACATGTACTTTCTCTTGGGTAGATAGGAGTGGAATTGGTGATCATAGAATGAGTGCACATTTAACTGCAATTTGTAAGTTTCTTAAGACATTTTTAAAAGCTGCTTTTGGGGGTGCCTACATAGCTCAGTTGGTTGAGCATCTGCCTTTGGCTTGGGTTGTGATCCCAGGGTCCTGGGATTGAGCTCCTTGTTGGGCTCCCTGCTCAATGGGGATCCTGCTTCTCTCTCTCCCTCTGCCCCATCCCACTCATGCTCTCTCTTTCTCTCGCTCTTAAATAAATAAACAAACAAACAAAATCTTTTTTAAAAAAGAAAAGAAACTGCTTTTTAAGAAACATAGTTGAATAGTGGAAAAAGTAGTCACTAGAAACCAGTAATCGAGGGATGCCTGGGTGGCTCATAAGCATCTGCCTTTGTCTCAGGTCATAATCTCAGGGTCCTGGCTTGGAGCCCCATGTCCGATTCCTTACTCAGCAGGGAGTCTGCTTTTCCCTCTCCCTCTGCCTGCCACTCCCCACTGTTTGTGCTCTCTCTCTGTCAAGTAAATAAATAATTTTTTTTTTTAAAAAGAGAGAAGAAGCCAGTAATCCTGAACTGACATCGTGTCCCTGGTATTTAGCAGCTGAGTGACCGTGGATAAATAATTTAACCCCTCTGTTTCCTCATCTGCAAATGGGAGAAAGTAATTGTATATTTTATCAATGTTGTGAGAATTTGTTGAGATAATGTTTTTAAAGTGACTAGTAAAATACAAAGGGAAGTCTATCCATTAAACATAGCTAAGGATAGTAGTAGTAGTAGTAGTTGTTGTAGATAATGTCTCAAAAACTTTGTAATTTGGGGGATAGAGTAAGCACAAGCAAATAGTCTGCTGATCATTCTCAAACCCCCAATCAGATCAAACAACAAACAACAGGTATATGTGGTTTGAAGTATATACAGATATTTATTTTCATTCTTATTCATTCTTATTCATTTCTTATTCTAAGCTTCACTTGGCATATGGATCAGTAAACCTATCCAAATGCAGGCCTTCTTGTAATGTAGTTGACAGGAGAGAAACCAGAAGACAAGAGAGTACAAACCAGAGAAACAACAGAAGTCTTCTAATTATGGCTAGGAAAAACTTTGAGTGGCTCTTGTTATCACACAGGAGAAACTGGAATGAAGAAAAACTTTTTCTTTATCTAAATCTGTGTAATGCAAAAATTTGTCTCTGTCTAATGTGTGCCTAGGAATAGGTTGTTAGGGGCTCACGCCATTTGGAGGACTACAAGTATTCTTTAGCTTCAAGAAAATTGCCATCTTGTGAAATGAATAAGACCAACATCCAGGAAAGAGTCAAAAAGTATAGTTAGTTCCTTAGTTATATGGTCCAGATGCACTTACTATGGGAATCAGGAAGGGAAAGAGATTTACATAGGTAAGATGGAAATCATGAGGGATATAGGGTTTGAGATGGATGCAAATATTTCCTTTTCTAAGATACAGAACTTTAAGAAGGACTCAGAAAAGGAGGAAATACAGAAATTACAGAAACATGTTTGGAGAACAAAAAAGTAGATGAGATGGACAATGTGAAATGACCACTCAATTCATATAAAATGACATTTTAAGATATAAATACCAATATGGCCATTAAAATGAATTTAATGTTCATAAATCAAATAACAATGTCTTTTACATTCAACAGATTTGAGGTGAGGTATCCAAGAAATAGTCCTCTTGGAAAAGAGAAGGTAGCAAAATATCTTACTGATAGGTACAATTTATAGCATTTCACGATTATGTCCAGTTTACTGTATTGCATATCCTGATTGTATAGTAAATGCAGTGTGCCCTGTGGGGAAACTATGAAAGACATAGACACATACACACACACAAACATACAAAGGAAACTCATTTGGCCACAATCTCACTTTCCAAAGAATCTCCTTGTTAGCAAGCTCTCATTATCTTTTCACAAACGTTTTCATGTATGATTGAAATTACTGTATTAAAGTCACAGTGTGCAGTCTCACCGTGCACATTATAGTGCACTCATTCTCCCCTCAGATGAAAACCAGGTCATTTCAGATAAAGAGAAGTCCTTTAGTTACTATTGGTCACAAAGCAGTTTGGGTCAGTAGTTAATGTCCATCCCAGAGTAATAATATGAACGTCAATCTTCATTTAAAGGCAAAGTCCCTTCCCCAGATTCCTTGCCTTTCAGTTTGCCGCATGCTGGTCTGCTGCCTGCAGTGGTTAGGGGCCTTTTCTTCTTTCCTCTTTTAGCACTTCTAATTCTCCTCTGACGTGACCACTTGGTTTCTGATCATATAAAGCTGGAGTGTGAGGAGTGAGAAGGACAAGGGGACACAGGAGAATTCTTCCTTGACTGATACTGATGAGTTGTCTTCAACTCTGTCTGGTCCTGGCAAGTATTTAAGCTCATTCTTTTATGCATAGAGCATTTCTGTGGGTTCTTTGGAGATGCCCATCCCACCCCTGTTGTTGGGAATATCTCACTTATAATTCCCTTGATACAAGTGGATGCATTCTTTTGGCTATTCACATAAGATACATTTCTAAGCCTCTGAAATCTTACAGGACATATCCAGCTTGCTTTGCTGAAGTTCCCATGTGTAGACACGATCTGAGGCAACTGCTCACCAGATCTCCCTGTCATGTGGCCCTCAAATTTGACCCACCAGATACAAATCTTTTTTGTGGAAGGAGTGAAGTTACTCCCTAACCTGCAACTTCTAGTTCTCTTCTGCCAGCTACTTACTTACTCCAACGTTTTTCTTTTTAGAATTCTCAGGCATGACTCAGACACATTCCAGAGAACATAAATTAAGTTCTTTAAGTTGTCTCCTTAAAATCTCTTTCCTAGGCTTAAAACAGAGGAGGAGAGGTATCGGCCTCATAGAACACCAATAACTCTTTCTAAACAGATACTCTTTGCATCTGTAACTTAAGATTCTTTTTATGCTCTTGAGTAATTGGTATTTGTCTTTCTTTGACTGACATATTTTATTTAGCGTAATACCATCCATGTCACTGTAAATGGCAAGATTTTATTCTTTTTGATGGTTGAGTAATATTCCATTATATATATTATCCATTGATGGACATTTGGTCTCTGTTCATAGCTTGGCTATTGATAATGCTGCTCTAAATATCAGGATTCAGGTATCTCTCTGAATCTGTATTTTTTATCCTTTGGGTAAATACGTTGTAGTGCAATTGCTGGATTGTAGCTTAGTTCTATTTTTAAAATTTTGAGGAAACTCCATACTGTTCTCCAGAGTGGCTGCACCAGTTTGCATTCCCACCAAGAGTATAAGAGTGTTCCCCTTTCTCTACATCTTTGCCAACACCTGTTGCTTCTTGTGTTGTTAATTTTAGTCATCCTGACAGGTGGGAGATAGTAATGATTATGCTTTTAGGATTTATATTTCCCTGATGATAAGTGAAATTGAGCATCTTTTCAGGTGTCTGTTAGCTATCTGGATGTCTTTTTTAGAAGTGTCTATTTTTGTCTTTTGCCCATTTTTTAAGGGTTATTTGTTTTGGGGGGTGTTGAGTTTGGTAATTTCTTTGTGGATTTTGGACACTGACCCCTTTATCGCCTTTGTCATTTGGAAATATCTTCTGCCATTCTGTAGGCTGCCTGTGATCAGAAATTTCTATAGGTACAGGGTGGCAAGGGCTGTCCAAGAAAATGGCACCAATTTGTAGAACTCCCATGGATGAGAAGCCAAGAGAAAGTTCCAAGGGAGAGAGAATCTAGGAGAGAAGCATGTGGCAGAGAGCCATTCCAGAAGCCACATAGGACAGAGACAGAAAAATCCCAGCCCCCTCTTTATTTCAGGGACTGAATACCTTGGTGGTGAGCCACATGAAGAGAATGTGGAAGTATTGTTAGACAGTTGAGTTCAGCCTTTGACAGAATGGAATGATGGGCCCTGTATTTGGAAAGAAAAGAAGAGTCTCTGGCATTGTCATTTACCAGTAGACTTCTGCCAGTCTTGGTGCCAAATGAGGTTGAGGAGGTCATCCATGAGGGAGACGACACCCTGACTTGCCTCTAACTTCTTCAAAGAACCGTAGAGCATCATTGCTATTATAGAGAACTCCACACAGGCAACTGGTTTATCCTCTAAAACAGAGCTTCTCAGACTGTAATATGCATATAAACTGCCTCGGGTGCTTGTTAAAATACAGATTCTGACTCATTGCATCTGGGGCAGGGCCCTAGATTCTCATTTTTATCCATATTCCACTGATGCCAGTATTGCAGGTCAGTTGATCAGTCTTTGAAAAGCAGGGCTCCAGAGGATGTATTCAGGAGATGACACTAAATTGGCTTAATGTTAAGTGGACTGGAGGTGTTTAAAAAAGTGAGGAACACCTGGAACTAACTGAACAGGCATTAAAAGCACATGGGAAAGAAAATATAGTAGCTGGAATTAGCAAACTATAACCTGTCACCTGTTTTTGTAAATAAAATTTTTTTGGAACACATGCCTATTCATTTGCTCTGTGTAAAAAGTTTACTGGGAACAGAGATCTCATGGTCTGCTCTTGGGCCTGTTGTAGAAAAAGTTTATTGACCCCTGAGCTAGAGACATATGCTTCACTCCCTTGTATCATCAGATACTCTTAAAAGAAAGAGGCTTGTGGGACGCTTGAGTGGCTCAGTGGGTTTAAGCCTCTGCCTTCGGCTCAGGTCATGATCCCAGGATCCTGGGATCCTGCTATCCCACATGGAGCTCTCTGCTGAGCAGAGAGCCTGCTTCCTCCTCTCTCTCTGCCTGCTTCTCTGCCTATTGTGATCTCTGTCTGTCAAATAAATAAATAAAAATCTTTTTTTTTTTAGGATTTTCTTTATTCATTTGACAGACAGAGATCACAAGTAGGCAGAGAGGCAGGCAGAGAGAGGGGGGGAAGCAGGCTCCCTGCTGAGCAGAGAACCCGATTCGGGGCTCGATTCCAGGACCCTGAGACCGTGACCTGAGCCAAAGGCAGAGGCTTAACACTGAGCCACCCAGGCACCCCAATAAATAAAAATCTTAAAAAAAAAGAAAAGAAAGAAAGAGTCTTGTTTGCTTCCTCATTAATGTTCAGTCCTACAACATGCAAGAATTAGAAAGTCTCAGAAGTAGAACCAGAGCTGAAGGTGATGAATAGAGTATGCATTTTGAAAATCATCACTGTGTTTACTGTGTGCCCAGTCCAAGCTAGGTTCTGTTAGAAGTGTATGAAAAGTCAGAGCAATGTCTGTTTTAGGAAGTTTAACATCTGGTTGAAGGACTTTCTCTTTCCCTTTATGGATTTTCTATAGATCCTTTTTCTGAAGTTCAGGCATACCAAGCAATTTGACCAAATGGCCAATCCCCAGGTACTCATGAGAAAACAATTCCTCCATTATTTTACCATTTAAATAGAACGGATTTTGTCATGTTTAGTTAAACTTTCTTTTAATGTAAGCATTTCAAAATCAGTAACAAAAAATATATGCAATTTGGTATAATAATCTATATCATAAGTGTTTCTCCATGTTACTCTTTAGATTTTATAATAGTCATTTTTATGGCTGCATAATGTTCTACCAAATGAACACCATAGATTTACTTAACCTTTGATATATTAGAAACATATGATGTCTCTAATATCTTATACATTTAATACTTGAAATAATTATTGAATATATAGCTTTTCCTAAGTTTTGGGCTTTTCTCTTAGGATAATTTCTCAGAAGAACAATTATGATACCAAAAAATAGAAATACCTTCAAGGTATGCTATATGTATTTCTAAATTACTTTCTAGAAGGATTATATCAATTTAAGTTTCTACAAGCAATGAAAAAGCCTTCTAGTTTGCCCACACTGTTACTCAAATAGGGTGTCATTATTTTTTGTTAGTTTGGCAAATATTTTAAGACAGTTATAGTACAAATACAGGGGTGATTTAATCCTCATGCCTGAACAGAAATTTCTGTTATCTCTTCCTTTCTTGTACTTGAAAGTAGAACATGAGTTGATA
This sequence comes from Mustela putorius furo, assembly GCF_011764305.1. Classification (NCBI taxonomy): domain Eukaryota; kingdom Metazoa; phylum Chordata; class Mammalia; order Carnivora; family Mustelidae; genus Mustela; species Mustela putorius. Next base: position 5,323,698 of record NW_025422045.1, on the reverse strand, counting down.
TTGTTCATTCCCTTCATGGAACTAGAGACTGGAACCTTCTAATGATATTATTTGCTCAGAAGTCTGAATAAACCATGTCTGATTTGAATTACACCTAAGAGTTTAGTTAATTTGGCTCTAAAAAGAACTCTTAAAAACAACACCACTTAGAAGGTGCTATCAAGGTATGATCCCTGAAGTGTTAAATTGAGGTTTCAATATGAAAAAAAAGAAAAAAATAAGAAGAGAGAGAGAGTAAGCCACATTCAGTTTTTTAATCTCTTATATTTATATAAGCTTTTTTACTAAGCACTTTTAAATCAACTATTTCATTGATGTAACTTTATCATAAATTCATCTCTAGGTAGAATAACCACTTTTATTCTAAGTATGAAGTGAAATAAAACAAAGCCTAGGAAGGTTAACTGACTTGCCTAAGGTTATAGAACTACTTATGACAGAGATTGACCCAAAACATAGAATATCTGTTCATTAATCCATCCATCCATTTATTAATTAATTGAATAAATATTTATTGAGCATGCTGTATTTCAGTATCAAGCCCTGACATGAGAGAATTGACCAAAATAGAACAGTCCTTGCCCACACAGAGCTAAATGTCAGACAATGGGAAACAGACAGGAAAGTACTAAATTATATAATACCTAAGTCCACTGACTGTATAAATTAAATTGTGGTGAATATTATAGAGGAAGGAAACAGGGTAAGAATAATGGAAAGCTGTTTTATTTGATAAGATGGTCAGAGAAAGCCTCTATGAAGAAGTGATATATAAGCCAAGATCTAAAAGATAAGAAGGCTTTGGACAAGTGTGTGTGTGTGTGTGTGTGTGTGTGTGTGTGTATTCTAGATAGGTCCTGATGTCCAAAGCCTCAGAGATGGGAAAGATCCTGATATCAAGATATAAAGAATGGAAGAACACCAGGCTGGCTGTTGCAATTTGCTATAAAATACACCAACTGTTAACCCCTACCAAGCTCACAGAGCTTACAAGTAGCTTTTATTAGCTATCTTTTGGATATAAATAAAAAGAGCAGACATCTTGGGAACATCTCCAAAATGAAAGAAAAGAACAAAGTAATCCAAAAAGAAAAGGAGAAGGTAGGGAAAGATACCCTCAAAATCAAATGATAATTAATATCCTTAGAAAGGTAAGAAGTGATATGATATCCATAAAACAAGGACCAGATGCTATGAAAAAAGAACAGGAAATAGGTAAGAATTTCTGAAGATTATAGTTTGGCAATCAAAATTTTAAAAACAATAGGACAGTTGGAAAATGAATTAGAGGCAGTATCATAGATGATATAAAAACAATACTAAGGATAGATAATAAGCAAGAAAAGAGAAAATAATCTGTAGATTAATATAAGAAACTACCATCCAACTACTTTGTTTCAATAAAAAGTCACCAAATTAAAAGACACATTTCTTCATTTATTTTTATTTCTTATTTTTTTTAAGATTTTATTTATTTATTTGACAGAGAGAGAGAAAGATCACAACTAGGCATAGAGACAGTCAGAGAGAGAGAGGGAGAAGCAGGCTCCCTGCCAAGCAGAGAGTCTGATTGGGGGCTCGATCCCAGGACCCTGAGATCATGACCTGAGCCGAAGGCAGAGGCTTAACCTACTGAGCCACCCTAGCGCCATCTCTTCATTTTAAAAGGGACCATCAAGTGCTTAGCATAATGAATGGAAGAAGACCTGGTATTTTCTGTGGTGAAATGTAGAACCCAAAGACAGAAAGAAGAGCCTAAAAGTGTTTAGACAGAAAGAAAATAATGACCTACAAAGTAAAAATAATCAAGATGACATTGGACTTTCAACAGCAACTCTGAAAATGGTAAGAAAACAGAGCACTTCAAAATTCTGATTGGACATGGTTTTTAACATACAATTATATTCTAGGTAAACTGTGGACCACTAGAATGAAGATATAGTAAATATATTTTCTTAACTACAAGGATTCAGATGACTGTATTCTTTCTTAAAAAGGTATTGAATGTTGTCAACTATACTTCAGTTAAAGAAAAAAAAAAGCTACTGAAGAATTTTCTTCAGCAAAGCACACTTGTAAACCAAAAAGGAGAAAAGAAGGGATCCAGCCAGGAAAGATTTTACCTAGTGCAGGAGAGTGGTGAAGAAGAGCCATGAGATGTCAGCTGTGCTAGAGAGCCAAGTTGGGTTGATGCAGGAGGGCAGACATTAAGGAGGTAAAGACTCCAGGAAAAGATACGGAATTTTCAGATTGTCTGATGTGTTTGATTTGGGGAGAATGATACCAGTAGACATTTACCAGTATTCTTTGGCTTTGAAATTCTGTGCACAGGCTTCTTTGACAAAAATGAAAAATTTAAAAACCACAGGCTACTGGACTAGGTGAGATTGTTCAGGACAAGGGAAAAGCAGCTAAGACTGAATCCTGAGAATACTGTAAGCTAGAGGTCAGAGAAAGGGAAGAATGGGCAATCACATGAGTCAGAGAGCATAGGAAGGGGTGCTGCTACCAGAGAAACTGAACAAGATGAGAGTTGAAAGTTGTCCATTCAATTTGGCATCCTGCGGGTCTTTGGAAACTTGGCATGGACGATACCAGTGGAAATCATTGGTGAGGGGAAGGGGGCAAAAGCCAGACTCAAGTGGGAAAAGTTAGCATGAGGCCAAAGTGTGGATGACTGTACTTACAAAGCCTCTGGCTATGAATTCAAGAAATAGGGTGGTTCATGGAAAGCACTATAGTACAGCAGAGACTTGTTTGTTTGTTTTGCCTTTCATAATAAATACAAGAGGTGGGAGAACATGTTTGTTTATTGGTAGGCTGATCCAGTCAGACAGACAAAGACTGATAATGTGCAAAGAGGGAACAACCAAAGGACAGTGTTTGAGGGGCTGAAATCCAGGCTGCATGGAGAGGGACTGGACTTTGAGAGGTTGAAGAGCATTTTTTCCCATTTTAACCAGAGTAGCAAAGAGAAAATGGGCCCCAATGAAGATTGCAGGTTTGGTGAAAGGAAGATGATTTTTCAATTTTATCCATGAAATGAGAAGTCATCATCTGAGAGTAGAGAGGAAGGAATGTTGGAGGCTTTGGGAGAGAAAAGAAGGTATAAAATAGCCCTCTCAGGGAATAGGTAAGTAACCCAACAAGAGAAAAATAAAAGGCCTGCTGGGCAGTTTTGAGTGCCCATTTGAAGCTGGAGATCATGAATTTAAAGTGAATCTTCTAGCTCCATTGCATTTTTCTATCCACATTCAGCAGCCCTGGTACAAGTTAAGGGAAGGAGAAGGTAGAGCTCACCAGGAGCTGGGGTCTTGTCTGATGAATAAGATGGAAGGAGTGAAAAGCGGAAATTTTTACAAAAGAAAAGGAAGAGTGAGGGAATGCTAGAAGCTAGACTGATGGCCAAAGGGCAAGAGCTGACCCAATGAGAAAATATGGGGTTGGGGGGGTGGGCATGGATCCTATGCAGGAAAATCCTATGCAGAGTATTGTGGTCTTGAGGGAAAGTAGGCATTTGCACAATGTAATTATTTTTTCTGGGGTGAGAATTAGTAGGATAGGGTTGCGTGTTTGTGTTGAGGACCTATGGTGCTTTCCTTAAGGCTGATGTTCCAGGGCAAAGCTAAAAGTGCCACCATCTGAGTTGCTGCCATCTTTCTTCAGAACCCCAAGGGAAATGGTTCATTTAAATAAGAGTTGGTCTAAATTTGATGCCCCCCGCCCCAGGTCTCTTTCAGGTCTAATACTCCATGTGCTGTAACAGCAAAGGTCTAGACTATGGAAAAACTGGTGTTTCAAATCCTGTGTCTTTCACTTCAAAGGCTGTGAGGCTTCAGAGAAGCCACATAATTGGCCAGAACATCCATTGTTTTTAACATGTTTCTTAGAGATCTGATATCCATTTTGAATAAGCAGAATGCACATGTCCTGCTATAGAGAAGATAAAGTCATGCATCATCTTACACATAAGCGATAGGGTTTTATTATGTCAAACGAGGAGTGACCACCTGGTCTTGCTGAATAATTACTGCAAAGAGGAAGAGCTATGGATCAATTACTCTGAAATTATTTGGGTTGATACTTCAGTCATAACTGCAGGGTAAATACCAATCCCTTAAGATGTGACCATTTAGTTGCATATTGCCTGTTCCCCTAACTAGCTTCAGGAATTTTACATTCAGAATGTTCTTCCCCTGATCCACCCTTATTTATATCTTCTCATCCTATAGATCTCATGTGAGCACCACCTTTATGGAGACACCTTCCCTGACTTTGTGTACCATCCCCATCCTTATTCTCTCTCATAGACAAACTCTGTTATTTTTCTCTTGGCATTTAGGACCTTTTATAACTATATATTTACTTGTGTGTCATGCAGAATCATGGTACCCATGATGGAACCCATCAAATTTATACTGAATGGTTGAAACAACTGGAGAGGGTTGCCTGGGTGTCTCAGTAGATTAATCATCCAAGTCTTTATTTAATCTCAGGTCATGTTCTCAAGGTTGTGAGACTGAACCCCACATTCTTCTCTGTGCTGGGTGGGGACCCTTCTTCAGATTCTCTATCTTCCTCTTCCTCTACCCCTTTCCCCTCTAAAAAATGGAGAATATTAATATCTTGGGCATGAAGACTTTTTATGGGATTAGGTGGTTATGTGGTTATTGGGTCTCCCACACCGGTCTTCCACCTCCATTTGGACAGTGACTGTTTTGCTCTCAAAAACATGCCCAGTACATGGCAGGTATACTCAGGTATGTATCAGTTCAATAAATGAATGGATGGATGGAGGAATGGCATATTTCTTAGAAGAAATAACTGTCTAAGTGTAAATATTCTATAGGTATCTTACTGAGATTTTCTTTTAACCAAGTAAAGATCAGTTACAATGGCCTTAATATTTTTCCAAGTAAAACTATTTTGTCCTCTTTTATGGCTGAATAATATTCTGTTTAAGTGTATATATATATGTGTGTATATGTATGTATACATGAATATTTATACACATATATACATGCACACATATATATAAACATATATACATGCACACATATATATAAACATATATATATATATAAATGTGTGTGTGTGTGTGTGTGTACCACATCTTCTTTATCCACTCATCTATCCATAGACACTTAGGCTGTTTCCTTGCTATGTGAAGTGTAACTTAAGGCCTCAATCATTCAACTATCTGGACTCAGAGAAGCATTTTTGGAGAAGAGTCCTATTCCTGCTTAGAATATCCCCTGAAGCTTACTCATCTCAGAGTGGGGCTGGGAAGGATTTTATTCAAGTTGTGTCCTTGTTAAGCTACTGCATCCAGTTTTCACTTAACTTATTTGGGTCTACACTCAACCACAGTTCCCTGCTTACTCTAACTTATTGTTCCTTAGCATCTTCCAAAGCTCCTTGACAATGCGGAAGAGGGATTTCTTGAAGTATACAACATTTACATTTCTCCAAGTTGTCCAAGCTATAGTCCTGAACCAAACCACAGCAGCCAAGCGCTAGGTACTAACTAGACCATGTCACATGTGACCCAGAAAGACTTCATTTCTGGATTATGCTTGGTTTTGACGCGTCAGCCTCCTCTGAGGGTCATTGTAAACATAACCCTGTAGAAGCCACCATCATGTCCATTGTTAGTCACTGTTGAGAAAGTCATTGGTTATCACAGCGCACCATTTCTTCTGTAGAAAAGGCCACAGGAGTTGTCTTCACATGATCTGGGTGTTAAGAGAGGTTTGAAAATCACTTGGTTTTATAATAACATCATCACTGTTAATTGTTCACCTGACCAGATTCCCCTTTTTTTGTTGGCTTCTGGAAAATTGAGAACTAAGTATGGCTTACCCTTGTAGGCATGCAATCCTTGGGTGCTCACTGAGAGCCACATTCCTGGCTCGACTTTATTTGCACCCAGACTTTTCTTCTTGTACCTACATTTAAACTCGTGCTCTTGTGTCTGTGTTAGATATTCTTGGGCATTGCTTCAGATTATTTTATTGGGAAGTAGAATGAAGGTAACCAAGTATTTATAATCCCTTTCTTACTGAACTGCTGTAAGAACTCCCTATAAAATGTATACAGAACTTAAAATATACACAGTACTCAATGATTGATTCTACTTCTGCAGCTGCTAGTGCCTGCACCCCATGATGGCACCCTTAATTTCTTTACCCTACTAGTCAAGCGTTGTCTGTAGCTTTAAATAGACCCTGGTTAGATGATTGTTTTTGCTTCAACTCTCAGCTCTCCCACACCATTACCCTAATGGCACATACTGGCTAACAGCTGGAGAGTATTAGAGATGTCAGTCTGGTTTTAATTTCATTAAGAACTACTTGGGACTGCCTCGCAGATCTGGCCACTAACTACTTACTGAGAGAAGGGAAGGTACAGAGCTTTGAAAAGAGGTCGTATTTCTAATCCAGTGAGTAATTTGGAAGGGCCTGGTGTTAGCTAGGATTTTGCTCCTCTGAGCGTGGTCGGCAGCCCGGCAGCATTGGCACCGCCTGAGCGCTTGTATCTCAGGCCCCACTGCAGACCTCTGGAGCAAGCCTCTGCAGCTGAACAGTAGCCCCAGGTGATTTGTATGCACTTTGATGTTTGAGAGGCACTGAACTGGGACAAACTGTGAGGACAGCAGCCTGCAGTAGCTGAGGGAGAAGTGCCACACTGCCAGCTCTCTTGGCAGGATTTCTATGGGATTATGGGAAGAGTGTGCACGCTGTAATCTGATGAGTGGTTCAGATCCCAGCTCCACAACTTGTGTGTCGTGTGACCTTGGATAGTTGGCCTCACCCTTCCCAACTCTGATTTCTTCATTTGGTAAGTAATCCTGCACCCCTCCAAATGTCACTGGGAGGATGGAATGACATGATGTGTGATAAAGTGACCCACAAAGAGATGAAAATGTCTGGCAGTTTCTAAACAATGACTTAGACAACTGGCTGTGGTTGTTGCCTGAAGGACACTGGTTTGTCATGGACATCTTTAGATCACAGGGCCTGGAGAGTAGATATCTATGGACCAGATGCCAGAGTCACCACAGGCGCTGCCTCTAAGGGTTCTTGGCTCTCTAGAATGTGGGCATCTGCCACTGAAGCTTCTCTCCAAGCAAAAACGAGCCAGAACTTACTTGCTTGATTCCATCTCAGGGCGAAACCAACAGGTAGACGGTAGCCCACCCTGAAGAGTATAAATTATGAGTCCCATTTGTTAAACAAAGAAAGGGGAATTGATTGACTCACTGCCCACAGCAGACATTCACAGACTTGGTGTTTGGACACAGCTCTTTCAAGTATGCACTTTTTTTTTTAAACTATATGATGATTATAGGATACATTAAGATACCTGTCATTGGAATTAAGAATTTAAGGATATAAATCTAATAATATCAATCCTGGGGTGAGGTACCCTCCTCTTTAATGCATATCTAGGACATATGGTCCATTCACCTAGATAAGGAGTTTCTCGTTAAGCTCTTTTGTAAATAAAAACTGTGTCTCCTTAATTATAGCTCCCTTCTATCCCCCTGGCCTTGGGCTCTAAATTGGTTTTATGATCCTGCTCCTTGCAATTAGGAGCTCATCTCACACTGAATGATCTTTTTCCTTAAGGACAGTGACCAGTGGCTCACTCCATGTGATTAACTTGGTAGTATTTCACCCAAATCTTCCTGGGCTAGAAAGCGTCAACATTTCACATCAGGACCTTGATTTACTAGCCATCTGCTTAGAAGTCTGTCATCCACAGGGATGATTTCTTACTCCCTCCAGACTGCAAGACTTTGCCAAGGTTCTAGTGAGTCAAGGCCTGACCTTGAAGGCAAAAGGCATACCGTCCCTCACTCTTTAATTGGTTTAATTGTCTGCCTGTAAAGGTAGGCAGCGAGCCATTTTGGTTTTTCTTGCCAAATTTTTTATGCATTGGAGATGTGACTTAAAGGAAACCTCATATGGGATCTCTGAGGAATTTCTTTATTGAGACTTTAGTGTTAGGATGTTTGATACAGTAATCCTTTTGTTGGAAGGAACAGAGATTTGTTCAGGTTCCCCTGGGAGGAAAAAAAGAAAAGATTAAATAAAAAGATAGAGCTGTGTGCGAATCCAGGAAAAGTTGGAGAAGTGGGCAATAACCAAGTCACAAATTGTGCTATCTTTGGGGAACAGCTTTTCTTCTCCACTTACTACTCTTTCATGAGGATGCCTGCTCTGTTTTTATTTCCATCACGTTCAGTTAGGATTTCTTTATAACTTCATCCCACATGCTACATCAAGGCTGCCAGGTCCATCTATGCTGTGGACAGTCTTTTATACACAGGCCTCATTAACAGCCTCACAGTCTCCAAATGGTAAAAATCCTGAAGGATAACTCTGATTGGCCCAGTTTGTTTTTGCAGGTAATTTCTTACATGGGTTTTAGGTGAAGGGCCCACCGTTCATCCATTCTGATTATGGCTCCCTGTCTCCTTTCAGATGAGATCGGGCGCATTCAGGGTGGTATGGCTGTAGACTGTCTCCTTCTTTCAGGAAGGACCATGAGTGTCTCCTCTGGGAGGCATCATGGGCAAGGTGTGAATTTGTACCATGGTACATCCTAATAATTCCCATTCTCTGACCCATGCTTTAGGCAGGACACAGCAAATAGGCATAAATTTACCCTAGCCACAAGTACCACCAGTTAACCAACCCCTACCCCTGCAACTTTAGGAGCACCCAAACATAGCAAGAAGACTGAATGAGAGAAAAATAACAAAAACCCTCTACAGAAGGATGTCTGACCATGTAAGTTATTGCCTTGACTGAATCACTAGGGCATTCCAGGCCTCCATTTTGACTCTTCGGGTCTTGCATATTCCTGACTTCCTGACTCTCAGGCTTTCCCTGCTCTAGTTAACCCTAAACTCTGACTCTGTAAGATCAGGACCAGAATTCTTGGTGCCTGGGTTTTGATCTGCAACTGCTGACCTCTGATGTTTACCCTGTTACCTAATTTGTTTTTCTTTTCATTTCCTCATTTTGAAAATCCAACATAAGGACAAGGTGCTAAAATGTCTCCCTCCATTATGGACATCTAGCATAAGGATAGATAGTGGAATGGCATGCATATAATAAGGTGACTTTCTCCTCTAGAAACAATGTGATTGGGCCATCAACTTTGTGGAATATCCAGTAGCCATCAACACTGAGAAAAATTATGTATGAAGAAAGATTCAAAAATAGAATACTAAATAAAAATAGTGTGAAATTATTCTTACACTATGGGTATTCTTATATAAAATATGAGATATACAGATAAAGAGAGGGAAATTTTTTAAAAAGAAAAACCTCGGGTGTTCACTTTGTACTTTTCCTAAAAATGATTTAGAGTTTTGGTTGCTATGTTGTTTGTACATTTAGTTTTACATTTCATTTAAGAAAGGTGAGGGTCACTAGTCCTTTATCTGATATGTCGTTTGCAAATATCTTCTCCCATTCTGTCAGTTGTCTTTTGATTTTGTTAACTGTTTCCTTTGCTGTGCAAAAGCTTTTGATCTAGTGTCCAAAATCTATAAAGAACTTAGCAAACTCAACACCCAAAGAACAAATAATCCAATCAAGAAATGGGCAGAGGACATGAACAGACATTTCTGCAAAGAAGACATCCAGATGGCCAACAGACACATGAAAAAGTGCTCCATATCACTCGGCATCAGGGAAATACAAATCAAAACCACAATGAGATACCACCTCACACCAGTCAGAATGGCTAAAATCAACAAGTCAGGAAATGACAGATGCTGGCGAGGATGCGGAGAAAGGGGAACCCTCCTACACTGTTGGTGGGAATGCAAGCTAGTGCAGCCACTCTGGAAAACAGCATGGAGGTTCCTCAAAATGTTGAAAATAGAACTGCCCTATGACCCAGCAATTGCACTATTGGGTATTTACCCTAAAGATACAAACGTAGTGATCCAAAGGGGCACGTGCACCCGAATGTTTATAGCAGCAATGTCCACAATAGCCAAACTATGGAAAGAACCTAGATGTCCATCAACAGATGAATGGATCAAGAAGATGTGGTATATATACACAATGGAATACTATGCAGCCATCAAAAGAAATGAAATCTTGCCATTTGCGACAACATGGATGGAACTAGAGCGTATCATGCTTAGTGAAATAAGTCAAGCAGAGAAAGACAACTATCATATGATCTCCCTGATATGAGGAAGTGGTGATGCAACGTGGGGGCTTAAGTGGGTAGAAGAAGAATCAATGAAACAAGATGGAATTGGGAGGGAGACAAACCATAAGTGACTCTTAATCTCACAAAACAAACTGAGGGTTGCTGGGGGGAGGAGGCTTGGGAGAAGGGGGTGGGATTATGGACATTGGGGAGGGTATGTGCTTTGGTGAGTGCTGTGAAATGTGTAAACCTGATGATTCACAGACCTGTACCCCTGGGGATAAAAATATATGTTTATTAAAAAAAAAAAAAAAGAAGGGTGAGGGTACTGAGAGTGGTATGAATGTAAGGAACGAGGCATCAGAAGGAGAAGGAGGTTCATTCTAATTATCCAGGCACAATTGGGCATGCAGAGAGGCCCTGCTGCTCCCTTTCTCCCTTGAAAATGGTAGAAACATTTTTAAGTGCTTTGCCAAAAGTGATCAATAATTTTTCTTTCAAATCTGCCTTGTTGGGCTGATCTGAAGAATGGAGACTGCTGACCACAAGCATGGAGGCAGAATGGGAGGCGATGGAGTTTGAAGAACAGAAGCATTCTGGGCAAGAATCACCAAAGAATGAAGCAGAATGGCCTACCAGGGTGATGTGTTCGGAGGTTACTGAGACACCCAGAGAAAATCAGAAGGTCTCAGTCGATTTTCATTAGTGTAAGGGATCCACATCACAGAGGCCTGCATGTCACCCAGGATTCCAAGGCCCAGGTGACTAAGTGATGGGGGACACTTAGGACAGGGAAGTCAATCTTCTCAAGCTTATGTCTGTGTAGCTATCAGAGTTATTAAAGCAGAATTACCCATCTGTGTGTGGTACCAGGGATGATGGCCTCAGGCCTCATTACATCAGCTTCTCTGCACATCAGCTTTCCATCAGGGTGCTATGGCTTCTGGTGGTCTCGCTACACTGCACTGAATAGCAGTTAATACAGGAAGACTGTTTAGTTTTGTGTTGAGAGACTAAACTGGTCTCTCTCATATATATGTGACATCAGGCTTCCAAATAGGCAGCCCTTCTGTTGGTGATGGTCATGTGTCAGAATCCCAGGGAGCATGTCTGTATTACCTTGGATTTCAGGTGGAAGGCTCTAGACTTTGGGTATATCCCTTTGCATTGGCAGCATGATAGGTGACATACAGTGGCTCTCAGATTCACTTAGTGAATCTAAGTGAGTTCCATTGCTCCAGAGATGCTAAAGAAGCATGGATGAAAAGTACAGTGGTAGACTAGCAAGAGTGTTGAACTAAATGTGCAGGAACTGTACTCTCTTGGCAGCTCCACAGCTCACTTTTGTACCTTTGGTAAGTCATTCAGTCTACCAGGATCTGAGTTCCTCTTCTATTCATATGGGAATAGAGCTATTTCAAATTTGTTTTAAGTTGTATTAATTATTACCTGATTCAGTCCTATTACTCTAAACCAGCCAAACTCTTCCAGGTTTCCCAGCCAGAACCCAACAATAATGAGACCCTGAGTCCCTTAGGTAATGCAGTCATCCTGAACTGTTTCATTTTATCCAACCTTGCTTAGCTGCTCACAGCTCAGGACCTCTTAGCCGAGGTGTCTTAGCAGTGGTGAGATGAGCTTTCTGGGGAAGAAGCCTATGACTCCAGTCTGTACCTTTCCACACACTCTCCTCTTGGACTTGACATTCTTCTAGATGCTCTTAAATCAGACTGGGCCACTGTACCCTCCCTGGAAACATTTTCACTGCATCTTACTTCCCTCAACAGTGAGAACTATACAGTCATTTCTTGGTGCTCTGTGATTTTATTCTGAACCCTGCACTTAACCAGAAAGCATGTTGGTATAAAATAGGGGCTGGGCTTTGCTTCTTCCTCTCTTTCTGATTAAGAAATATTTAATATTTCATATGGTTATCCTAAATTAGGGACTGAGTATATTTTAAAAATAAAGATGACAGAAACAACCAAAAATGTACAAATAAACAAAAAAGTCCTGAATAAACCTGAGAATACTCTGTTCCAGAGTTCATTACATATAAAGTGAGCCCTGAGAGTCATGAAAAGGTGCCTTATAAACAAAATAATTTTATGGACAGTAAGTTTATGAAAGCATATTAAAGGCTCTGAGAAGTCCTATGTTAGAGAAACTTATTTAAGTTTGCCTAACCCAAATATTTGTCAAGTTAATTAGACCAAGAACTCTTTGTTTATGAGTGTGTGTGTGTGTGTGTGTGTGTGTGTGTATGCATGCCATTGGAGTTACATGGAGCACATTTAGGGAGATACCCTTTAGAAAATCAAGACATCTGTAATGTTTTCTCTCTCTCTCTCTCATCATCATCATCATGGTTATTATCATTTAATAAATCTCCATTTAGCTTCAGGTTGTAACACATTAATGATCAGGAAAAAAGCTAATGCAGTGCTGTACAAATACTGTGTTTGTATACTGAGATTGGCTTATAGTGATACATTCATTGTGTCACTTAGAAATAACTTAATAGTTACCTGCAGGCATCAAGTTCTAGATATGTGAAGTGTATTAGATACTCTGTGAAAATGATCAAAGCAAAAAAGAGGAGACTTTAACAGTCTTATAATCAAGTTGGAAGAAAAACTATCATACTACATATAAAACAATTTGAAAGTAACTTTGAAGAAACCTATTAATACCTGAAAAATAGTGAAATAAAGTCTATGGAGCTATCTAAGAAAATAATGGTCAGAGTAAAGTGGAATTGATATCAGAAGTAACCTGGAGACAAATACAGGGGTGAATAATCAGAGAGCAATAGAATTCTGGTAGCTGAAAAGTTCTTGGGCAAGGCATAAAAAACAGCAGACCCAAGAAAACTATTCTAAAATTGCAAAGGAAATGACCAAGAACCCTTCTGATTTCACAGAATTTCAAAAAGACTCAGGAACTAATCCCATCAGTAATTTCAGGAAGTGAGAATAGAAAGGTAAAAATTAAGGACTTTGGGTTTGAAGTCTAAGAAACTCTTAGATCTCTAGATCTCCTTCCTTACTCATGACAGCCTACTAACTGCCCTTCCCTCACCTCTAGTAAAAGGCATAAAAGGGTGAAACATTATCTGGTTTGGAGGAGGTCAGCACAGTTGAGGATAGAAATAGTGAACTGAAATGGGCAATTTGGGAAACAGACATAGGGGCGTCTGTGTAGTACAGTAAGTTATGTATCCAACTCTTGGTTTTGCCTCAGGTCCTGATATCGGAGTTGTGAGGTTGAGCCCAGCATCAGGCTCTACATTGAGCTCTTCCTCTGCCCCTCCCCACCTAAAATAAATAAATAAATCTTTTAAAAAGAAAACAGGGATATTAAATGCCAAAAACTCTGATTCTCCTACCTATACCCCAGTCTTTTTCCAAAACAGTGCAGGGCAGCCAGGCAGGTAAAATCTAGACAGAGATTAGAAAGGTCAGTTCTCAAGGATCTGAACCCATGAGGAAATGTATAAACATACAAGTAAGATGACAACAAAGATAAAAGACGTTTAGGGAAAGCTTCTAAAATGAAAGATGAAGACCCAGATAAACAGAAATAAGCAACTTGAAGGAAAGAGAGACTAAGTAGGAAGAAGGAACTTCCTGAATTTTATCATTTCTGTCCTATGTGAGATTTTAGAAGATCCTTCAGCCATAAAACAAAAACAGTGTACTATTATAATAAGGATCATTCAGAGAACAACCACCACCACTACAAATTCTTGGAACTTCACATTCTATAGGAGGAAAAAAAAAAACTGAGAGGAATTTTCAAAGATAAGTGCAAGAAAATTCCTAGAAAGATAGGCAAGAACAAAGAAGAGATAAAAATAAGAAAATCAGATAGCCAGCTTAAGAGGTGCAAATTTTAGAAGGGTGGAATAATAAAAATGCATAGAAAGAGACAATCAAAAGTATATTTCAAGAAGATTTCCTGGAGATGAAGAACCTGAGTTTTCTATTCAAAAAAGTGCCCAGACAAGTGGATGTAAATAGGCCCATATAAAGAACAATATACTGACATGCCAGAACACTTCACCTTGAAGAGAAAAGCAAGCATACTTCAAGGATGGAAAAACCGAGTCCCATAGGAAAGGTTAGGAATCAGAACAGCTTCAGACTTTTCAGAATTAATATTGGAAAATATTAAGTAATTGAGCAAAAATTCTAAAGAAATGTTTCAAGTCTAGAATTCTCTACTAAGCCAAATTACCATTCACGGGAGGGTATAACTGACATGAGATGTAATATCTCGAACATTTGCTATTCCCAAGAAAATAGAAAACATGGGATACAGGAAATGGTAGATCCAACAGAACAAAGGAGCAAAGGGAATCCCCAGTATGATAGCTGTCTACAGGTATGGAGAGCAGCCAGTCCACTGTGGAGTGGGGCAGAAGTCTATCAGGAAACTACTTAAGAAGATAAAATTGGTGAAATAGGCATTCCACCTATTCTTATTGCATCTGAATGTCCTGAAAGGAGATTTAGGCAATGAATAAGGGGTTTCATTTGGGACTGAATTAGTAATAAAACATAGAAACCAAGCAAAGAAACAAAACAAATAAGGACACAATCATTTAATTTAGGCAAAACAAACATGATGCAGGAAAGGGAAAACTGTCTCTGTTTTGAATAGCATTTCCACAGTCCGTCTAATAAAGCACTGATGAAGTCACTTCTAACCAATATCACAACATCACTCCATTGGAAAGTGGATGGGTGGGAGGAGTCTTTGTGCCTGTAGAAGCAGAGGAAGTAAAGAAAGATAAATCTTCATCCTTCAGAGTGGGAAATCAATACTTATTCCTAAAACTAGAGAATCAAGAGGTAACAATGTAAACATATTTTGCAGAAATCTTGATATAAATATCAAAATAGTCAGCTTAAAGTTTTTGCCCCTAAGGAGAGAGAAATGACGGGATACATGTTAGGAATGAGGGAAGTCTTTTGGGGGTTTTGTGGGGTTTTTGTTACGTTTTTCTGTAGCAAACTGTAGGGAAACTTTTTTACTCTTTAAGGTGTGCATTTATAATTTTGATTTAAAACAAAACAAATCTGAAAGTAAACTAAAAAAGAAAAAATGGAAGATTTTTACAACTCATTGTATAAGCTTATTATAACCTTGATAATGAAAATGAATTTATAGACCAATCTCAATTACAAACAGAGATGTAGAGATCTTGTATAAAATATTAACACATCTAATTCAGCAGCATCTAAAAAGTGATATGCCAAAACCAAATGTATTTAGTCCCATAAGTCAAAGATCAAACAGTCATTAAAAATCAATCAATTTAACACACTGAACTAACTAATGAAAACGGAAAACATCAGTATTTAAATAGATTAGGAAAATAATTTGATAAAATTCAGTATCTATTCAGGAAATGGATTCTTAGCTAAATTTTGGAGACAACTTCCTTCATTTGATGATAAGGTAGCTATTAAAAATCTATGTCATACTTTATATCTAATAAGAAACTTTAGATGTAATTCCTCTAAATTAAGAAACATAAAAAAAAGAAACATAACACCACTTTAGAGTCCAACCACTGCTTTAAGAAAAATAATTATAAGCATTATACAGGAAAGAGAAATGTCCTTTTATAGTGATAGTTTTTATAGAAAGCACACCAAAACTTATCAAAAACTTTTGTAATTAATAAGAGTTCAGCATGAGAGCTGGATATTATCTTACTATTAAAAATCAGTATTAAAAATATATTTTATACCTACCAATAAACTATTTCAGAATGAAATGGAAATAAAACTTTTATTCATAAAAACTATAAATGTCTGAGGTAATTAGTACAATTTCTATAAATATGTATATTACTCTGGAAAATATTTCAAAGCCTTATTGAATAACATAAAAATTGAATTAGTAGAAAGATATACTGTATTCATCAAATAGGAAACTCAATATCATGTATATGTCAGTGCTCTTCACAATAATCTATAAATACAAGTTATAAATGCAAAGAGTGTTAATCAAAATCACAGGGAAGTTCTTAGAACTTGACAAACTGACCCTAAAGTTCATGTGTAAGAGAAAAGAGCCCAACGTGGCTAATACAGTTTTGGAAAAAAGAACAAAGTTGGGGTAGTCAGTGGTGCTTGCCCTATCAGATATGAAGATGCTTTATAAAGGTATACTAATTAAAACCATGCATATCAGGCATAAAGACAAAATAGGCCAAAGAAACAAACAGAAACAGCCATCAAAAATGCAAAATTGGTATATAACAGAGATGGCCTTATTAATCAGGGGAGAGCAAATGGACTATTAAAACATAAGATATAGAGAGGATTGGTTATCTATATGAAAAAAGATAAAATTAGATCCCTATCTCACACCATAGGTGAATAAGTTTCAAGTGGACTAAAGACTTAAATATGAGGTCAGGGCACCTGGGTGGCTGTCAGTTAAGCATTTGCCTTTGGCTCAGGTTGTGATCCCTGGGTCCTGGGCTTGAGCCCCACATGGGGTTCCCTGCTCAGCAGGGAGGCTGCTTCACCCTCTCCCTTTCCCTCTGCTCCCTCTCCCAATTCACACACACACACTTTCTCTCTCTCAAATAAATAAATAAAATATTTTTTCTAAAAACACACTCTCTCTCAAATAAATAAATAAAATATTTTTTTTCTAAAAAAAGACTTAGGGGCGCCTGGGTGGCTCAGTGGGTTAAAGCCTCTGCCTTCGGCTTGGGTCATGATCCCGGGGGGGTCCTGGGATCAAGCCCCATGTCAGGCTCTCTACTCAGCAAGGAGCCTGCTTCTTCCTCTCTCTCTGCCTGCCTGTCTGCCTGCTTGTGATTTCTGTCTATCAAATAAGTAAATTAAAAAAAAAATCTTTTAAATAAATAAATTTTAAAAAATTTTAAAATACTTGGGTATGGGTGAAAAACTTTAAGTCTTCTATAAGAAAATATAGAAGAATATCATTTATGACTTAGGGTAGGGAAGGATTATATGAACAAGTCACAAATGTGACTAGGTAAAATTATAATATAAAATTATAATATTCTGTTCAGTAATAGACACAATAAGAAAAATGAAGAAAACAAATCCTAGTCTGAGAGATGGTACTCACAGTGCCCGCGCTCACAAAGGATTGATATCCAGAGCCTATAAAGAACTCTGGAAATAATATGAAACAAATCCAAGGTGAAAAATGGTGAGTAACAATTCAGAAAAGAGGAACCTCATGAAAAATAAACAAATCTAATAATGTTTAGCCCTACCAATAATCAGAGAAATGCAAAACAGGACAGTTAGAGACCACTTCACACCAACCAGATTGGCAAACATTAAAGGACCTGACAACATCAAATGTTTGCAAAAATGTGGGGAAGTGGGGCTCTCGAGAACTGTTGGCAATGGTGTAAATCAATACTGCCTCTGTAGAGGGCAATATGAAAATATCTCAAAAAGTTGAAAATGTATGTGCCTTTCAATTCAGCTCTTCCATTTTTAGTATGAACCCTAGCGAAACAACCAACAAATGTACACAAAGAGCCATACAGAAAAATGTACATTGTAGCATAGTTCTTAATTGAAAAAAAAAACCTGAAATATGATCTTAGCTAACAAAGGCCCATTATTACCCTTCGGACAGAAATATGAACACCATGACGTATCCCGGATAGCTGTCTTAAATATCACACCAATGTAGCAGCTCAGAAGTTTCATGGTCAGCCATTTCAGATCTAGTATCATGTAAGTTAACATATCCTAAAAACCAACCAACCAGCCAACCAACCAGAAACCCTTCCCACTCCGTGTCACTGTTGTGTGCCTGTGAGCAAAAGGACAAAGTTGTGTATCATCACTTAGAACAGAGACCAGATGCCTCAATAGTGACTAGTTCAAAGTTCACTTTTTCCAATTTTAGAGAATATGAATGTAATATTTTTGGATATGAACCAGCAAGGATTGACGACGATGCTAATCAAATATTTATTTGTCCATTGTAAAAATGCCTTTTAATTTGGTGCATTTGCTTTTAGAGCTACAGGTTGTACAATGTAAATGTGGTTGGAAACAATCGATAGAAGCCAATTCCCTGATGATTAGTGGGCTCCTCTGAGTGGTCCCTAGTGACACATTCTCCTTTGAACACTTAGTACTTTTGGCAAAAGCCACCACTTGGACTGGGCAGCTGTGATTTCCAGAGGCTCTGAACATCTGTCCAAATTGTGGCACAAAACCTGCCTGTCCCAAATTGACCTCATTACTCATTTATAAACATACAAATAGATGATGGGGGGAAATCATCTTTGTGCTCCACAAGGGACTGCTCGTTATACTCCTCTTCAGCTCTGCTGCTGGCTTGCATTTCTGGGGAGACCTGGAGAGCTTCTCAAAGGGCAGTCTTAACAAACACCACATTACTACTTTGGATGCAGCATGAACATAACAAGCCTGGAAGAAAAGCACAGTCTTTGTGCCTCCTATTCAGAGATGATTCATATATGTAACGTGAACACATCGTCCAGAACGCTTGTTCTTTGATGCTTGTTTCCTGTTTCCTCTTTAAATGAGCAGTCCAGGTTTCCCTGTGTACTGTGGGCTTTGTGAGCCCCTAAATGGTTTCTAGGGAGCTGCCAGTAGCATTAGCTGGTTTGGTAAAGCGTTTGGATAATTTCCCAGTTTCCACTTCACCTTCAGATGAGGAAGAACCCAGTTGAAAGCCCTGATCAGACTCTGTGCTCCCTGCAGTTTTTGTGAAAGCCCAAAGACAGCTTGAGAAGGGTGAAACTTTGCAATTTTCAGATCTAATCCAAGTAACGGGAAATTCGGAATATTCCCTATTCCTTGTACAAAGCATTCTTTATTTTAGAGGTAATTTTTTTCTGTGTAAGACAAAGTCAATCGACCCATGAACAAGTGTTAAAACAGTTATAGATTACCTAGCACCGACCGTTTACTGTAAGCAGTCAAGGGTGTGGACAACCTGCCTTTGAACCCTGCCGCTCATCCCTCCGAGCTGTGTGGTCTTGAACAATTTACTGCATCTCCCTAGGCCTTGCGATGCTCATCTGTAAACTGAGGATAACATTAACAGCTATCTCAGGGGGTAGTTGTGAGGAGTAGATGGGTTAATACACACGAAGAGCTTGGAATAGTGCCAAGTATGTGACAAATGTTCAATAAATGTGGGCTACCATGAAAACCTACCACTCTGCTACACATTTGGGGATAAAAGAAATTATACAGAACTTCCCTCAAAGGTATTTAATTGAAAGAGACAAGTACTATTCATATGAGATAATTAGCACCCCAAACATTTTCTTTGTCAGCAGCATATGCTGAGGTAAATTCCTACACACAGAGAGGCAGACTATCCGGTAATCAGAGGGCATCTGTTCTGCCCGGTCAGCCACATGGTTCCGAAAGAGGAACAGGGGATCTGGATCTGAGGGCAAGGGAACTGTGAAGAGAGCCTCACAGAGAAGGGAGAACTTGACCTGGGCCTTGAGGGACCAGCGAAATAGAGATAGTTAGATGGCCATTTTAGAAGTAAGACCCACGTGAGAGGACAGACAGGTGGTGTAAATGTGGCATGTAAGGAAATAGTAAGTCAACCTGAGAAACGGGTTTTGGGCACCTCTTAGCTCTCTGTAGCACCGGTTCTGAACTGCACACCTGCAATGACTTCATTCATTGCTTCTCCAACCAGATGCCCTAGTTGCTGTCCATGTTATGCTTTCCCCTTTAGCTCTTTTCCTTTTCCCAGCAGTCCAGACAGTTCCTCTCATGACTACAGTTGGAATCTTCCCTCAGCTGAACAGCCCTGGGACATTTTTATGACCGTGTCTCCCACCTTAACATGGGCCCTTGTATCCATTCCCCAGGATAGTGTTCTTGTGCGATTTTGAGCCAAATGAATATACAGGAAATAGACCCACTAATCAGTGATATTCATTGCCAGTGCGTTGTGAATGCATTTTTTTAATGTGAAACCTATCTAGAAATCTTTGTCACCTTTCTTTTAGCTGGAGATACAGCCAAGTTATTGCTTAGAATCAGTATTAAAGTCTCTTACAGAATAATTTTTAATGGATTTTTTTTTTTGTAATCTCCTCACCAAATCTCCAGATAAAAGTAAAGAAAATATCTAGGGGAATACTTTTCCCCCAGAAATAAATTATCTGAATAAAACTAACCTAAGCTTCCTTTACACTCCCCCCACAACACACACACCTTTCTCCTTTAATTGGAAACTTCATGTTCATTGTGCTTCTTGAGTAAAAACAAAAACAAGGTAGATGCATGCGAGGGGAGGAAATAGTACAACAAAGGAGCAAAAGACTCCTTTTGCTGGTGCCTTAAGAAACAAGCTGGCTGTGTGCTTCTTGGTAAGCCCAAGAGTTATTCTTCATCACTAAGTGGGGCTTTTCAACACCTGCCTCACATCCCTTCTTAGTGATTTCTGGTAGAATCACAAATCTTGAGCCGGCCAGCAGTAAGGCCACCACATAATAGGCCTATTGCACTTGGTCTGCAGCTGAGTGAGGTGGACTGCATTCCCAGAGCTTGTTCATCCTGGAGACTGTTCCTTTCAGACTGGTCCACAGCTTCTGGGCTCCAGGACTGTGCTTTATAGGCAGGGGTGCTGGGGAGAGAAAACTCTGGTAGAGGAGATTTCCCATCCAAAGCCCAAGCTTTTCTTAACCCTTGACAAGGGAATCTCTTAAACAATGCTCCTTCTTCCTCTAAAATGCCAACATCTGGGAAGAGGCCTTTGAATCAGAGCAAAATAATTCTGTACAAATGTATGGCAGTTGCTGGTTTACTCCCTGGGAAGCCACTGATGTACAATGCACTGGTAACTGACCCAGAAAAGAAACACAGTCAAGGCAGCAATAAAAGGGAAGACATTTTTCCTTTCCACGTATAACATAGTCAAAGAACTTGATAGATTGGGTGAAACAAACCACAAACATGGCTTTAAGCTAAATATGCAGGTCAATAACTCTGAACTGGTCAGAACACCTCAGAAGTACTGGGTGGAATCTCCACCAGGCCACTGACCTTTCATCAGTGTCTTACTGCTTCCTAGGATTTGTGCAGTGATGGCACAGGTAAGTATTTAGTAAGTGAACAAAACCTACACATTAATGACTCAAAGCGTCTCAACAGAATCAATCAGAAGAGTGAGAGATTGGGGAATCAGGTAGGTTAATGGGGTTATGATTATGTTTGTCTAGTCCGTAGGGGAGAAGACCTGCAGCATTCATGATTTAACAGGTCAGTTTCATCTATGCAGGAGAGAGATCAGTGGTCCACGGTGTAGGGAATTTTCATTTTACTCTGGCACTAATTTGTATTGCACGTGCTGGTGGGTTAATGTGTGTGATCCCATCAGATGGCTCTTGAGTGAGCCTAGCAGACTGTTGGAGTCTACACTTGAAACAGATTTTTATTCTCTTTTGCATCTATGTATGTGTTTTCTGGGAGAAATTTAAAGTTTCAGAGTCCCCCAAGGGTCTCCTAGGATTAAAGACTCATCATAGGAAGAAGGAGGAGACATCAAATCTAATAAATGGGCCAATTAGGACCAAGGGGCAAAGACACAGGGAGGAAATTTCAGCACTAGAATAAATTTCCTTCCAGGGCAGCTTAATGACTTCTAGGGGGTCTTACATAGCCAGTTTCTCAAGGGTTCTTGCGGCCAAGGGAACTTACAACATTTGTTTTCAAACAGCCAGTACTCAGTACAGCAGCTGGCACATTACAAGGTCTAGTGATATCCCAGAATACTAGAGCTCTTGAGGCCTTCATCCAATCACACCACTAAATGGTGAGGAAAACAAGCCCCCAAAGGCTAACTGACTGGCTCAGCATCTCACACCACAAAATGGCAGGGCCGGTACTAGGGCCCAGGTCTTTAAGTGCCATTTCAGTGCTATTCCTGATAGAGAAACACTTCACATTTATGTTCATCAGAATACTCTTGAGTGTTAGATATGCTACACATATTAAGTGGTTTCTCAAGCTATTTCTAGAACTTCCTTGAAAGGAAGGATCGTTTAAGGACACAGTGAGTCGAGCTCTCCCTTCACCCCAGCTTCACCATTGCACCTCCATCTCCTCAGCAGCAGAGCGTGATTGGAAAGGACATGACAAAGGAGCACAGGGGATTCACTGCTTCTGAAAGTTACCCCTTCATCTAAAGAACTGGAACTTCAAGATCTTAGTTGAGGGAGGGTCACTTTCCAATTCACCCTCTTTTCTTTGACTTTGGCAGGTGGAGGAATTTCAACCACTCATTCAACAGGCATTGATAGTATCATTTATGTTCCAAGCATGGGGCACTGTGGTCGGTGCTGGAAGGATGCAGAAAAATGCTGAATACCAGTCCAGAGGAGACATGAGACAGCCGCTTCCCTGTGTAGCACATGAATGGAGACACAGATGAAGCGCTGGGAAAGCTCCAGAGAAGGAAAGAGCTCATCTCTTGAGAGGTAATCAGAAAAGTCTTTCTGCTCTTGGAAGGAGCAGGATTTGCAGATGTGGTTAAAAGATCATGCTAGGGGACGCCTGGGTGGCTCAGTTGGTTGGACGACTGCCTTCGGCTCAGGTCATGATCCCGGAGTCCCGGGATCGAGTCCCGCATCGGGCTCCCAGCTCCACGGGGAGTCTGCTTCTCTCTCTGACCTTCTCCTCGCTCATGCTCTCTCTCACTGTCTCTCTCTCTCAAATAAATAAATAAAATCTTAAAAAAAAAAAAAAAGATCATGCTAGGCAGAGGGAACCAAGTGGATGGAGCATGGAAGCTGGAAGATAGGTATGTAGGTACATATTTATGTATGTAAACTACTGATTCAGTCTGCCAGAAATATAAGACTTGTGAAGAAGGCAAGCATGCGTAAGTGGTGGGTGCTAACTCATTGAGACTTCGATGTAAAGAGCGGAGAGACTTTAGGAAGTCGTTCATGGTTGCTAAATAAAAAGTGATGGTTGAGCAGTAATATGGTGGCATTTAGCTGGCAGTGTAAGGGAAGTTGGTGGAGTAGACACTGTCGATACTCTGACGGGTGCCTATATCCCCTCAGATCCCTTTTTATTATTTCTCTGTGCCCCTCCTCCCAGCCTCTGTATGCTTCTAACAGCTCCCATCTGTGACTTCATTCAGCCGCCTACCTGCCTTTGGGCAACAGGAAGCACTTTGACAAAACAAGCAGAGTGCTGAAAATGCTGGGGGAATTGACATCCCTTGGGGACCCCTTAGCCAATGATTGACAGTGTGGAGATATGAAAGCCCAGCTGACTT
This sequence comes from Mustela putorius furo, assembly GCF_011764305.1. Lineage (NCBI taxonomy): Eukaryota > Metazoa > Chordata > Mammalia > Carnivora > Mustelidae > Mustela > Mustela putorius. The sequence goes on along the minus strand of NW_025422045.1, from coordinate 5,300,208 downwards.
GCCTCCAGTTGCACCAACTCAGAGACGTAATTTATACTTCTGAGTTTCTTGCAGGATCAGGCCACAGCTGGAACTCTGTGAGAAAGCTCATCTTATTTTAACCTCCTTCCCTATCTTGCTTTCTGGACTCCTACCAATTTTATTCAGAAGCACTTCTGGAACACAGTAGTTGCTCATGAATCCTCATCTCGGGGTCTGCTTCTGACAAACATGTTGTACTGAGAAGAATGCTGAGCTGTGACTGGTTAGGAAGCTACTATAGAACGCTAGGCAAGAAAGCACAGAGCCCAATGCCAGGACAGCAGTGATGTGACAAAGGCAGGGAAGGAAGAGAAGGAATATTCCAAAAACAAACAGATAAGACCTTGAGAATGTAAAGGGAGGAAAAAATAGGAGTCAAACAAGAGTCTATAATTTCAAGCCTAGGTAACGTGATTCTGTGAAAAGAGTTGGGGAACCCCAAAAAGAAGAACGTATATGGGCAGGGAGTCAAGTTGGAGATGTTGCCTTTGCAGTTACAGGAGAAGAATGCCGTCTGAATGCTGAGCAGCTAGCAGAAAGGGTCAGGGTTAGAGATCTCCTTTTGGCTGTAATTAAGCACAGAAACCATGAATTAGAGGAGAAACTTCCAGAGAGAAACTGGGCTATGTGACCATCTGTGGGAGTCCCCAAAGAGGACACCACTTTAAAGGTCTTAACCTTAGGAAAACCAAATCCATTTCCAGCAGTGGACATGGCAAAGTCTGGGATGGTTCTGACTTACGTACCAATGTCTGTTTATAAAAACACTCCCAGTGAGTACTGTGCCTAGGTACTAAGCTCTAGTCTAGTAGCCTCTTCCTCAGAAGGGTATCTGGAAGGCATGCAGGGGCCTGATGCCCACTGGAGAATAAGCTGTGATGGTTCTCAAATCCTTGAGTCCTTTAAGAGCAACTCTGCCTTAAAAGTGTTAATTGGGGAATTGCTGGTGACTGTTACTTTCTTTTTTGTTTTTATGATTTTATTTATTTATTTGACAGACAGAGATCACAAGTAGTCAGAGAGGCAGGCAGAGAGAAAGGAGGAAGCAGGCTCCCTGCCGAGCAAAGAGCCAGATTTGGGGCTCGATCCCAGAACCCTGGAATCATGACCTGAGCTGAAGACAGAGGCTTTAACCCACTGAGCCACCCAGGTGTCCCCAACTCTGTTATTTTCACAGAAAGGTCTTATCATAGAATGGTAAGGCTGGAAGAGACCTGAGGGGTCATTTAGTTCATATGATAGATGTAAAAACTTGAGGCTAACTGTTGTGTGGTCAGACATTGTGGGATCATGGCCAAAGAACCTATCCATGCCTCCTAAGTTCACTACTGGGATCTTTCTTTACCCATGGTTGTGCCCAACTCCCTCCATGCTCTCCATCCCAGTCCTGGACTGCATTTCACATCCTGGTCATGTGCAGAAGGCTCTCTGCATTCAATCATTCTTCCTAGTGAAATAATGAGTTCTATATATTGCAACACCTTAGTGACCTTAGTATGTCACTGTATTATTTTTAAGGATTTACTAAGATAAAGGATGTGAAAATGTTTTAACACAGAAGAATACTATTTGAATCTACAACCATGCAAAGTTTCTCTACTTTCTGGTGCAGTTCCTCTGTGATGATTATACTCATATATCGGTATCCTGGTATAAAGTGATGCCACCAGACCTATGTGGGACTAAACACCTTTCCATCATTTTCACGCCCACTGAACTCCAAGCAACCAAATGAACATTAATTTTATCTTTTGAAGGGAAATCATGTTTAAATTCAAGCTCCTTGTTAATTAAGTCAAGTGAATGTCCCTGTCATGAAATAATCAAGCTCACAAACATACACTGATCAGCAAACACGGGCCAGATATTGTATGAGGTTCTGGAGTTAGAAAAATGCAGTACAATGTATGCTTTCAGGAAGTCAGTCTACCAGAGGGAAGATCTTAGAAAGTTGGTGCTTGACACTGAACTGGGATGAATTGGAAGTGTACCAGATGAGAAAGGTGGGGATGGAGGACATTATTTCAGAAAAAACAATAGTAAACAAAGGCAATAGTGCTTTGCTGCTTTCAAGAACTATAATGGGGGCTCCTGGGTGACTTGGTGGGTTGGGCCTCTGCCTTAGGCTCGGGTTGTGGTCCTGGGGTCCTGGGATCGAGCCCCACATCATGCTCTCTGCTCCATGGGGAGCCTGCTTCCCCTCTCTCTCTGCCTGCCTCTCTGCCTACTTGTGATCTCTCTCTCTGTCAAATAAATAAATAAAAATCTTAAAAAAAAAAACTATAATGGATTTAGTGTCAGGTTCATACTGGCTAATTGAGTGACTGAATGAAACACTGAGTGAATGTCAGTATATGATAGCAATGGATAAAAGGATGGAACAGGAGGAAGAGTCCAAATGGTTAAGGGCATTCCAGAGGCACCTCCAATGGCTCAGTGGGCTAAGTGTCTGACTCTTAATTTTGACTTAGGTCAAGATCAGGGTTGTGAGATGCAACCCCACATCAGGCCCTGTGCTAGACATGGAGACTGCCTGAGATTCTCTCTCTCTCTCTCCCCCTCTACCCCTCCCCATCTTACAAAAAAAAGGGGGGGGGATTCTATACCACCATGGCTTGCTAGCTTTATATCCTCCAGCACAGTGGTTCTCAAAGTGTGTATCTGGACCAGCAGCAACATCATTCCTTGGGTAATTGTTAGATACAAATCATTAAGTCCTAACCCAGTCCTATTAAATCAAGAACCCTGGGGATAGGACCCAGGAATCTGTGTTTTAACAAGACCATCCACTGTGATGGATGGTAAAGTTAAGAGGACCTCTGCTCCAAACATAGGGAGAAAGAAAAAGTTGAAGGGTCATTTTATGGGGACAAAGAAGCACATTCATTTACTGGGGCTAGAAGGGAAAATGAAAGCATTGACTTCTCTCCACAAATATGCTAGCTCAGTCCTCCAGAAGTGCTCAGCCAGAGCCATCTGGGGTCCTGCCTAGGTCTTTTCAATCGAGTCCTCCTGTCTCATCAGGTAAGTAATCTTGTAGAAACAGCACCTCATTACCCTCCATCAAATGAGCAGTGAGGAAGCACTTTTCATTTGAGAGCTAGATGACTGAAAAGATTTGTCTGGGGCAATCGCAGTAGATGGCAGTGATTTAAGCTAAATTCAGTTCTGGAAGACAGCTGAGCTATGGGACAACTTGTGTAAAGTTTAGGCTGAGGTATCAGCAGGAATGTCTAACAGAGCACTCAAACCTGAAATAGCAGGAATTAAAGTCACTCATGGATCCTCTTTCAAACCAATTTATATATTGAATAAAATGGAAGTTTGCACCTGGCCTCTGATCTGTAAGTGAAGGCAGATAGCCCATGGCTTGGCTGACTGAAAAAAGCAAACAATCAACCACAACTATCACCCTCCCCAAGAAATACTAATGAAAGAAAATGGAAAAATCGGTAGAGAAGCCAAATGATTCATAAAAATCAATTTTAAGCAGCATGAGATAAGCAGAAAGCTTAAATTTTTAAAAATGCAGTTAGGACATCAGGCAATCCCAAATGAAAATAAATACCTCTAAACAAGATTTGGAATAATTTTGGTAATTGTATAGAGCAGGATCTGCCCACAGAATCCATGGTCAAAATCCAGAGGGTTATCCTTGGCCAGGGAGGGACACATTACAATAGACCAAAGAAAAAGTTAAAAGAGCAGTTTGAGGATCAGCACCCCAAACAAGGATGCGGGGATGCTGGACAGAGAGGCTCAGAAGCTTGTTCTCTGTGTATGTTGGAAGCTTCCCCTCTCACCGTGACTCAAGCTGCCCACCACCACTCCCTATCCCGATAGCTGGAACTGGTGTGGAAGCCGGCAGAACACACAGTCGATAGGCAATTACAGTAATCGAATCTTGGAGGAAGTGACACAAGTGTAAATAGCCTACTCCCAGTGGGCCTGTGATTAACGTGACAACAGCTTGGATGCGATTCCTTCCATGGAAATAAGGGCAGCCTAGTCACAGTAAAATTGGCAAAAGAGAGTATCCTACTCTGTCCGTTACGCCCAAACTCATGAGTCTCACCTGGAGGGGAAGCCTGGAAGGAAAGGAGTAGGTGGGTGCACGTAAAATAAGAGAAGCATGTTTGAAAGTACCAAATATTTGCAAAAGATCTCACATGTCCGCTAATTCATTCAATTCTTTATGAAGCAGATGTTAGCGTGAGCCCTGCTTTATTCCCTTTTGACAAGGACTCCGATGCGGAATGGTAAAACAGTCCTTCCAAACCAAGTAGCATCATTCAGATTTGAACTCAAGGGTTTTCTGAACCTAGATTCTAAGCTCTTCCAACCACAAGAAGAGTAAGATAGTTAACTGGGGCTGCAGGTGAGGCAAAGGTTTGCAAGGATGTATAATCAAAAGAGATTCATGAAAAGCTTGGTAGATCCAACCGTAGGCATTACCGGGCCCCAAAGTCCACACCACTGCCTTAGTTGCTATGACTGCATGCTCATACGGGTACTCAAGAATGTGGAGACCCTCCAGACCTTGGCTGTTAATGTAACCTCAGAGGCAAAAAGACCTTTACCTTCATTCTGAGATGGAACAGACAGTGGCAACAACTAAGAGACATGGACACTTTAAATGTGGTTTGAACAGTGAGGTTTGGTGGAATAAGTTAAAAGAAGAGCTGTTTATGACAAACTTGAAGGAGAGGGTCTTACGTCGCTTCCCAGTGGGGTGGGGGTCAGGAACTCCCAAGGTCTTGCTTTTAGCAGAGCTAACTTTAGAGAGGAGAAGGGAAGTGATAACAACAGCCCTCAGAGGATAAGATCAAGTGTATTAGAACCAAAGTTCTCTATGAGATATAAGCGATATAAGGGAAAGGATGAAAAATCAAGCTATTGTAAGAGGGGGTTGAGCAAGAAGTGTCTTGGTAGGCAGGAGAGAGACATAGGCATTATCTTGGCTCAGGGGGTTAGAGACCCAGGGGTGGGCCCAGGCTCTGGGGGAGAGGGAATGTAGGGGAGACCTCAGGCTGTGGGTTCATTCTTCAGGAGGCAGTGGCAGTACCTAATGGCAGTGGCAATAGTACCAAAAGCCCCTAATGCTGGTCAGTTTGGCTAACTCTCAGAGCTCCTGCTGACCTCTAAATGTTTGATGGGGCTGGAGGTCTCAGTGAGGAGGGTGAAGACCACTCTTCACCCATGAGCAGTCAGAACCAGGGAGAAATGTCTTAAAAGAAGTATCAGAAGCAGATGGTTTCAGACCCATTAGGAGAATGTGGGGGAGGCTGGTGCTTGAGTCTGAGGAGACCTGGGTGCCACTAGTGGTTACTGCTTATTTTGCCTCTTTCCTGAACCATCACTGCCTTGAGAGAATAGTCAGAGAATAGCTTGTATGGAATAGGAAAGACCTTTTATTCTTTACCTTGAGAGGAGGATGCCGGAAAGGTGCTCTAATAAGCTGCTGATGATGAAGGCTAAGAGGCCAAAAGCAAGCTTGAGAGACAAGTGTGCTCCTACCTAGAAGCCCTTGGTTTACACGTATCACAGCAGGTTTGGGCACAGGCCTGCAGGGGGAGTTCACAGAAGAATCCAGTGACACATCCATTAACATCTGGGTTGGGGATAAAAGGACGTGGCCAAGAGGCCAGAGGGGTTTTGGGGGAACAGCAATGTTGAAGGAGGGATTTCACAGTTTTGGTCATAGGATGATATAATCCTCCTCTTCTGTGTCCTGTACAAAATCTTTGTTGGACTGTAGTTGCTTATTGATGCTTTTCCACAAGTGAATTATTACTGGGGGTCAAGGTCATCTAGAAAATGAGCTAGTTCTGCCATTTGTGGGAACACAGGAGCTTGATGATTAGGGAAACAGCCCTCTAGGCCATACATGGTTGTCTCATTTAACATTTTCAGCAACTCTGTGAAATAGATATTATCACCATTTGAAAGTAAGGAAGCTGAACCTCCCAGAAGTCTAGTAATTTGCCAAGAAGCTGAGTCAAAGTTGCACCAAAATGTTGGTGATGCTAAAACTCACTTTCCTCATTTCTGTATGGATGGCTCTCAGGGTGTGGTTTTCTGGGCCAGCAGCATTATTAGCATCACCTTGGAACTTGTTAGCAATGCAGTCTCAGGCCCCACCCCTAGATCTCCTGAACCAGAAACTCTGGGGAGGGGGCAGGGTCTAGGGAGACACCAGCCTCTACTCTTTTTTTAAATCTTTTGTTTTTTTTTAATTTATTTATTTGAGAGAGAGACAGCAAGAAAGAGCATGAGTGAGGAGAAAGTCAGAGGGAAAAGCAGACTCCCCATGGAGCTGGGCGCCCAATGCGGGACTCGAACCCGGGACTCCGGGATCATGACCCGAGCCGAAAGCAGTCGTCCAATAGACCCTCCAGATGATTCCAATGCATGCCAAAGTTTGAGGACCATTGATCTACACTACAGTGTCTCTCAGAAATCCTGCACGGCACTTCACGTCTGATGAGTCTTTCACTCACTGAGATGACATCCCACTTGACAGTTTGAGATACCTGATTGAGCAAAGCCTGCAGAGACACAAAATTCAGGCACCTGGCTATAAAATGAGATACAGCCTGAAATCTCGGAGGAACTGAGGGGATCCCATGAGTGGGGATTGCACTGATGTAATTATAGCCAGTTTGAGATTCAAGGCAACAGTGTTAAAAAGAAATGTAAACAGCTTGCTCCAACATCATCCTGCCTTCAGGCCACCTCTGCAGGATCTGTCTTTGGGCATGATTGTCTAGTTTTTGTTTTGTCATGTCTATATACTGTCTTGGAAAATGGAGGAAATGGGTCTGTCGGGTTTTTTCCATAAAACATATATATGGCTCAGGAAAACTGAACCCTGGTCTGAGCCATAGAGGTGGGGAATGTGCCTTTTGGAGGTGAGAGTACCTGCCCTGGGGCCCCTCCCCTGGGTGCTGAGGAAGCCCATTCTTCTGTGCCCTTTGTATGTGACTAAAACCTGCTCCTGGCCAGAGCTTTTCCAATTACAACTGGATTGCCAAAGAGTATGTTGGATTGCAAATCAATATAGGGGCTGGGGTGGAAAATATATATTCAGAAAAAAAAGAAATATTTGAATGTAGTGTGGTTAGAATATATTTATAATTTCTGAAAGGCAGGCTGGTGGTAGAAAGAGTGCTGGCCTGAGAAAAATGAAGACAGCATGAATTTAAATATGTTTCATAACAATAATAGTAATGACAAAACTACTACGAATAATTGACATTTACTGGGTTCATACCAAGTAGCGTGTATTATGCTAGTATGCTTTGTATGGATTATCTCAGTTTATTCTTCAAAGAATCCAGTGGAATATCATTCTCATTTTAAAGGTGAGAACACTGAAGCTTAGTTAGGTGATTTGCCCAAGGTCAGATGTACTTGATATGATCCAGACATTCAAACTCCAGAGCTTGAAACCATTTTGCTCAGTCTGCTGTGCTGTCCGCAAGGACCATTCCTTACAAACTGGGTGACTTGGGCCCGGCCAGATTACTTACCTCTCTGAATGTCATCTGAAAACATTCAAATAATGATCGAGCAAGCCTCACAGAGTTATTACAAGGACCAAAAAAAGAAAAAAAAACACTTTAACTGACCACACACAACACTAATTACTATTATTGCTAGCTTACTTACAAAAAGAACGAAGGACATATTTATTGTAGGGCAATTAAAACGGGAATAAAGGAACAAGAGCAGTTCTAGGAGGCTAGGTTAACATGAGTTACTGCAACTGAGCCATGAACGCATTAGCTTGGAGCTTCCTATAAGTCAAGGCAGAAGGAAGGAAGGAAGGAAGGAAAGAAAGGAAAGGGAAAGAAGGAAGGAAGAGAGGGAGGAAGGAAGGAAAATAGAAGGAGGGAGGAAGGAAAAGACACTTTTCCTAGTTCTCACCAGCTTTTAGCAAGGGAGGAATGCCATGTTATCAGTAAAGACTCCTTGCCCAGCATTCATAGGATAATTCATTCTTTTATTATTCCATAAAAAATGTTAGAGAACAGAATAGAGGTTGCTTATGGTGATGTTTAAAAAAAAAAAAAATCACCATAAGTGAGTGACTTCCTTATAAAAACTGAGGACATACCTGTCATTCTAGGAAGGTGTTTCATTGAGTTAAGACAACACAGTCAATGCATGCGTAGCTTTTGGCTTCCTTCACAGAGAAATAGAATCTACCTGATGAAGAGTTTCTGTGTATTCTCAGCAGCAAGGAAGGATTTTAAATATAGAGACTTTTCCATTGGGAATATGAGTCCACAAAATTTCTCTTATTCCTCCTGCTGCTTCCCAACACATACACAGAAAAGGACTTCTCCTCTTGGGCGCCCAAAGAGCTGCCCTGTGGAAGACGGTATGGATGTGATTTCTGCATCCCTGTGGATGCGTAAGTGGAAACTGTCCACAGACCCACTGATCTATCATAGCATATTGTAGCAGTTATCCCGCCTGAGATGGAACTCTTAGGTGTTCCCTCTGAGCAGTTCACCTGTGTTAATTTTCATGGCTTTGACACCTCTGGGAGTTGGAGGTATGGGAAAGAGGAAGCTAACTTGGAAGGAATGGAGTATTTTCTTCCCTTTCCACCTTCATTGTGAAATGCCTTTGGAAAGCCTCATAACATAGTGTTGCAGGAACAGGCTCTGCCCTTAAATTCCCTGGGTTCAAATCTAGCTGCTGCTGTTTACTGAGGATGTTGGCAATATTTAGCTCTTCTGGCTGTTCAGCTACCATGTCAGATCCATATCCAACTGTCTCTGCTCTCATTAGTACCTGAGAGGTTGAAATTTATGGACTGTATGACCTAGCTCCCAGGCCCTCTAACTTCCATTAAGCTTTACCCAACAGAAGGTATGAAGAGAAGGGTCGGGGTACCTATTACCTTCCAGTCCCTCCACAGAGCCTGTGCTCACTGAGATCTTAATTTGGGCAGAGGATGCAGTCCTCTACAGCCACAGCTTCTGTGGGGAGGCCACAGCTCTCAGCTCTAAATTCTAAGCACCATATTACCTTTCCTAGCCCATTCTTATTGCTGTGATGGGCAATAATGATTCCCAATGTTGATAGCCTATGGGTGCAGCACCATCCCTAGTTGGTTCTCCCAATCCAAACTATACATTTACAAGAGGAAATAGGTCTTTTCAATTATACCCTTTGAATATGACATTATTTGGCAGGGACACTGAAGGATGCAGGGTTGTAGGGAAGTTTATGTGCTTATTAGCACCTGGCACATATTAAGTGCTCAGTAAATGCTGGGGATTATTCTGAGCAGCAGTGGGGGTGGTAATAGAGGTAGTCTAGCCCAGACCTTCTTAAGCCCCAAGAGAAGTAGATAAGTTTGTTTGTTTGTTTGTTTGTTTGTTTGTTTTAAGTGGGAGAATGCAGGGGAGAGAGGGGGAGAGAGAGAGGTGAGGGAAGAGCAGAAGGAAAGGGGGAGAATCTTAAGCAGGCTCTATGCCCAGCTCAGAGTCCCATGCAGAGCTCCATCTCCCAACCCGGAGATCATGACCTGAGCTGAAATCAAGAGTTGAACGCTTAATGGATTGAGGCATCCAGGCGTCCTGACACGTTTTTGTTTTTGTTTTTTTTAAATCTCTGTTGTCTGAGCCATTCCAGAGCATTGAAGCTCTGCCTGATGAACCACTGGGTTCTCTGGTGGGAGAAGATAAGCTAAAAACACTCGTTTGATTTGGAAGAACAAAAAAGAGAGGGAGCTGGTCTTGGAGGGAGTAAAAGGACAGCTCAGAGTAGGAAACCTCCAAAGACCAGAGCCCCCACCATGACAGCAAGTGCTGGGGCTGAGAGGGAGCGCTCCAGACCAGTGGCTGGCTGAAAGGAGCCATCTCAGACCCAGATAGAGAAGGGCTCCCTGGGCAGCTGCCCCTGTGTTTCTTTATGTGATTTGCCCACCATTGGTTCGGGGACAGTCTGATTCCACCTCAGAACACCCTAGGTCACTTAGGAGAGACTCTTGATGAGAGAGGGAAGAGTTCAGGTATCTGTACTTTGGAAGCAAACTGGGTGCAAGTGGGAGACCCAGGCAGGGGAATGAATGCCTGCTACTTGTAGAAGAACCTTGGTTGGAGTTGGTCCAGGAGAAACTGCTTCTGTGTAGATGGTCCCCTGTCACTCCACATGTTTAAGTCCACAAGGCACAGCATTTCGGAAGGTCGTATCAGCCAGAATTCTGAGAGGAAGCAGATGGCCCAGTGAAAATGGATCATCAGTGCAGAATTGAATATAGAAGCTATGTACAAAGGTGTGGGCAGGCTGCAGAAAAGCAGTGGTGTGCTCCAAGTGGCCCCTGACAGCCAATTGTGTGTGCCCCTTCCCAGCTCCATCTGCCTTGGGTGACCATGTTGGGAGCTTAAAATTTGCCACAGTGGGGCATTTGCATAATGGAAATCAGCAAACGTGACAAACCAGGCTTTCGTTTTTGTTAACATGTTTTGTGTTTTCATTTCTTGAAAGCCAGTTTACCAGCTCATCACTGGAAAGAAGCATCCCAGGGCTATTCACAGAGCTTGGAGGAGTGAGGGGAGGCAGCTGTTACCAGAACCTCTAGGCAAAGAACTGCATGGTTAAGGCCTCCAGACAGGACCTGGATCTTCACTGAAGAGACTGGCATAACCCCTAGTAAACCCACAGGGAAGAAGCTGGAGAGATATTTACCAAATTTCATTCTCCTTCCTGCAGGGTTCCCACTGGCCAAACCCAATAAGAACCAGAAGGCTAGGAAGCCAGTGGTTAGAATTTATACAGGCCACTCTCCTGAGCCTGAAGATGGGTGCTGGAGACAGACCCAGAGAGCAAGCAGCAGTCCTGCCCCTCCCATGCTAGAGAAGATTCCAGCACTGTGATGAGAATGGAGACAGGGCTGGCCCTGGGAATCTGGAGCCTCTTGCAACTAGGAGTCTAGGGTAACAGGACAGGCTGTTGAAGGGTCCAGGCAGATGTTTAGATGTTTGAGGTGAAAGACATGGTATCGTGGAAGACAAAGAAGAGACTCCAGTTGTATGGAGTCTTTGCCTCCTCCATTTGGTCCAGCCCAGCCCAGCCTCCACATTAGAATTTGACTAAGGACCCCCATTTCCAGAAACTGAGCCCTTGAGCCCTTGGAATTCATAATGAATCCCTTTTCTCTGGCTTCTGTTATTTAGCACATTTCAGACTAGAAAAGAAACATAAACATTTCCATGCCACATCTAATACAATTATAAGGTCATTACACATTCTGTAGCACAAAACAGCTGTTTCAAAGATCCTTATTAGAATTTAACAGAGTTTTATTTGTTTGGGGCAAAAAAAGCAATCTTTTAAATTATGATTTAATGAGACTGTTAAATGTTCATCACTAAGTGGTTAGTTATTAAAGCTGCATGGAGCTTGGCTATTTGGGTTCAAAGGAGGTTAACTGAACTTTTCTTCCCACTCTGGCCCTGTGCGTGCGCACGCACACACACACACACACACACACACACACACCCATGCACACACACAAACAAATCTGTATGTTTTTATCTAAGTTCTCTTTTCTCCCAAATTATGGCCTGTTCTTTCAAAAACAAACTTCATAAAGCTAAATGGGTCTAAACTCCAAATTTCTGTGGCTGAGTTGGCTTTTAAGTTGAATTCATAAGTCTGTGTAAAGATACCTTGACTTCCAAATATCTTCTTCCCAGCACCTTTGAAGAAGGAGGTGTTTGCGTCAGAAGTCAACCCATGAGGGACACCTGGGATGCTTAGTCAGTCAAGCGACTGACTCCTGTTTTCGGCTCAGGTCATGATCTCATGGGTCCTGAGATTGAGCCCCCGCACTGGACTCTGCATGCAGCGGGGAGTCTGCTTTTGCCCCTCCCCCAACTTGCATGCATGCATGTGCATACACTCACTTGCTCTCTCTTTCTCTCAAGTAAATGAATAAATCTTGAAAAAGAAAAAAAAGGTCACCCCATGATACAGTGTCTGTGACCAGCACCAAAAGTTGGGATTCTACATATATAGGTTCTTGTGGGTTTTATATTATTTCTTACTGGATTAAGAAACTTTTCGCACGGCCCTATTTTCTGGGGTGAGAGTTGGGGTATAGGGGGAGGACGGATTATGGCTGATGACCTACCAATGATCTAATACAGATGTGTCACTTTGTCAGGCTGCAATACTGTAGCAGTTAATCCCGCAGCATTTATAATAATTGCGGTATGCTGCAGAAGACGTACTGTGACACAGTGTATCCCTGGAATTCATAAGTAGGTTGTTTAAATGCAAAATAATTATTAAGCACTCATTCTTGGAATTCATCCTGAGATAAGTAGCCCTTAAGAAAATGTCTAATACAAAATGACATTTGGGTTTTAGAATATATAACCTTTTGTATTAATGGTATCCCAAGGTGTTTTACATAGTAATTGGATGGTAGTGTGGTAAGTATTTCAGTAAATGAAATGGCTCTTGGGACTGAAGTAGAGGTTTAGCTATTCTTGGATTTCAAGTTGGATTTCATTGACTATGGGGAGGTGAGGTGGAATGCCAGGCTGTTTAAAAGTAGCCCAAGGCCTTCTTGAAACTTCATTGAAAACATCAGGAAATAGAATTGGTCTCAGAGGTAAAAAGTACAACCCTCCTTGGGACAGATGAGGGACCCGGGTACAAAGGTGAGTTACTGACTCGTGCAGGGCTGGACACCAGGTCTCCTAACTAGGAGGATCTGAGGTACAGTACTCACTCAGGGTTCATATTTCAGCTCTCCCAAGTCCTAGCTGGTTGACTTAAAGCCAGGCCTCCATTATGACATCTGAAAAATGAAAAATAATAATACCTACCAGAGTCAGCAGAGAGATAAAAATTTTATCTATTATGTATTTATATATATACACATACATATAAACAAGTACAGTTCCTGGAACATAATAGGTACTTCCTAAATGGTGATTATTATTATAAATCCATGTTGCCATAAATCTTTTCTGCTTGAACATTTTCAGTATCGATTTGCATCACTTATTGTATTAATGCTGTTCTGTTTTACAATTACAAGTTATAATTAGGCAAATATGACTCATCCAGCTTTCCATGTCCAATTCTCAGCACTCCACCCGCACATCAAGAAACAAATCAAAATGCAATTAGATGCCGACTGGATGCTAAATAGAAATTTTATAATGTATTGTCTCATAGAAGATTACATTGTGAAAGTGAATTGATCTCATGTCAGTAACAGAAGGGTTGAGACTAGATCTGTGTCAAGCATGAAGAAGATTAATGTAGATGCTGACTTGACATGTTTGGTGGGGGAATGTCTTAAATTGCAGTGGATGGGTGTTAAAAAGTACAACCACACAGTAACAGACTGAGAGGGAGACTGCCTGGCCTAGTTGAACAGATAACATTCTGCATTTTCTGTGTGTGATAATAGGTATAAATAACCATTTGGGTAGACCACTGCCACCCAATTTAGGTCTATGGAAGTTCATATTTAACTCCTCCAAAGAAATTAAGAGTAATTATTCATTTTTACCAAAGAAGTCACAACCAGAGTGTTCTTTAAAATGGCTCGTTTCCCTAATGTGAGTAAAGTATGATTTGACTCGCTTGAAAATCAATTTACAAGTAAAATTTTCAGGAACACATCTGCTAGGTAAAGCAAGTTCTGCCAGGATCCTACAATGAAAGTGACAGTGATATGTTGAGTTTTTTTAATGGATAAAATTATGTGAGCAGTGAACATAATTATATATTTTAGAAAGAGCATAGAAATACTTATAAACCTGGGCTATAAAAAAGTCACGTTTTGAATTTCTAAACCAGTATACAAAACAATTTGGTGTTTACTGATTTCTTTGGGTAGGGTATTTTAAGATACAAGGTAAGGCATTCTACAAATATTATGAGAACCCTACTAATGGCAAAACCCTGGAAGCTATTAGATAAGTTGTAGAGTGTTTATACGCTGGTAACAGAATTTCAACCCTTGACAACCTGTGGCCGGGAATATCCTAATCCCCATTCTATGGATGAGGAAGGTAAGGCTGTGAAAATGAACCAATTTATACAAGCTGACAAGGTTAATGATGCATGGCAAAGCTGGAATTCTGGGCTCGCCTCCTGTATTTTTCTTAAAGCCCACAATTTCCCCTCTTCTCCTCCCACAGCTCAGTTCAGCATAACACCATCGCTCGCCCAACCACCGAGCTACCCCCTCTTCCTTGTCTCTGCTTCTAGCCTTGTTCCTGTCCATCTGTCCATACATCACAAATCTGACCTTACCACCCTCTGCTCAAAACCATCAGGGGCTTCTCATTACCAGTGGGTATAGTCCAAACTCTGTGCCACCTGCTCTCCATATATGTCTCTACCCTTATTTTCAGTCCTCCCTGCTTTGCATGTTTTAATCCCAGTCACACGGTGTGACTGTAGACCTCTGCAAATGCTACATATGGCACCTCCACTAGTTCACTCATGCTCTCTTTTCTCTTCTCTCGAAAATGCCTTCCTCCCTCTTCACCTGGCTCACTCCTCCTTACCTTCAAGCCTCTGGGTATCAATTCCAAGGACCTTTTTCTCCCCACTTGCGTCTCGCCTGGCCTGGCCTTGCAGGGCCTCTCCAGAGCTTTCCTCGTCCTCCATTATTGCCCTTGATATATCATCTCATGAAAACATGACCGACTGGTCAATGGTTCCTTCCCATCAGAGACTCCATTACTATCTTTGTCTCCCTGGAGCCTACCTGAGGGCCTGGTCCACAGTAGGTACTGGGTAAACCTTTGCTGAGGTGATGAATGTACACTTGAATAAGTAATAAAACAGTGCAGTTTTATTACTAAGTCCAGTTCTCTTTCCAATATGCCAAAGCTCAGTAGTGAAAGATAACAAGCCCCTCTGGGTTTCACGCTCAAGAGATTCAGACCAAACAGGCGTGGGACCCACAGACCCAGAACTCACAGGGCATGGCTGCAAATGGTGCTGCATAGAGTGCTCAGGAATTCGGTGCAGCACTGTTCCCTTTGAAGGCCTCCTCCTTGTTCTTGGGGACTCCAAGAATCCTTGGTTTGTGGATGCATCCCTGCAGTCTCTGCCTCCATCATCACATGGTCTTCTTCTCTGTGTCTTCACGTGACCTTCTTTTTATAAGGACACCAATAATTTGATTTAGATCCAACCCTAATCCAGTATGACCTCACTCTAGCTAATTATGTCAGCGAAGACCTGATTTCCAAATAAGGTTACATTGTGATGTTCCAGTAGACTTGAAATGGGGGGGGGGGGACACCATTTAACCCAGTGGAAGAAGAATCTCTCAATCTTTTCTATAGATGGTACAGTTTACAAAACATTTAACCAAGACCTATATTTACCTTCTTCCCAAGCCTAAAGTTGGAATGTCTGCAGAACTTAGACTGGATATATTTCTCTTGAACCTCCAGTTTTCCCATGACTGGGATCTCAGTAACTAGTTCCAGACTTCCTTGTTGTCAGCCTCTCCTTTGTGAGACCCCAGTCAATTTCCAACCCTTTCCTTTTGTTTGGGTGATACTCGGAACCAGGAGAGCCTCACTCTGGGCTTTTGTCTAATGGCACTATGCATCCTTCTGCTTTTCCCCTCACAGATTGGCTCCCATCTTCAGAGCAACCACAGACTCCTATCTCCATGTATGTGTTCCCAAGGCCCTGCTCTGGCTCCCACACTCCAAACACTCGGCCTTGCCTAGGCCCACAACTATGATGGAATCCCAGTCCTGGCATCCCGGGCTGGCCCATCTTACCCCTCACAAAGACCTGATTCTAACAAAGAAAAGTCTTTTCCTTGAAGTAATTTTTCCCTTCCTGAAATCCCCCGTGACTGTTGCAGCTCTCGTTTGTAAACTGAAATGGTCCAGATGACAAGCTCCAAATGTACTAACATTTTAGCATCATAAACTGTTACAAGGGGAAATATTCTTGGTCGTCTTCCTCTCTTTAAGATGTTTTCTGTTGATCAACCTGCATGCTTCCCTCTAGGGTACCTCTTTAAAATACCTATAAAGGCAAAGGCAGAGTATTCAGCTATATTTGGCCAATCATTGCTGGCATGCTATATGGGAGACAGATGTGAATTTCATCTTTTATTAGCACAGTACCTATAGTCTTTTAAAAATGGACTTGCTTATGAATGTGAGGTATGAAATCCATCTGAATATACTCTTCACCTTAAAAAAAAAAAAAACAAAAACAGCAAATTTCACACCAGTAACTTCCTCCTGTATCAGGCAATGGGGTGAGATGAGGTTTTGACAAAAATGGTAGGTATTACATAACACTCCCATCTTCTTACAGATGCGTGCGCAGCTTTAAAATAGAAACGGGCAAGCGGTGCATTGTCTGCAGAAGCAAACTATTTGAGGGAGGCTAGCAACATTCCCATTGCCCATAATACGAACAAATTAGAAGGGGAGGGAAAAGATCCCCTGCTGGGCATCTCAGAGTGATCTCAGAGGAATAATGTTGGTTAGACATTATTTAGGAGAGTTTTGGTGGTCATAGCCCTTTCCACCCTCTTGAGGGGCCAGCTGTCTTTCTGTGAGGAGAACCTGTCCCTGGGTCCTGAAGGCACTTTGTAAATTGTACATCTACAGAGAGGAGGCACTAAGTTAAATAACATCCCCTAAAAATTCATGTCCACCTGGAACCTCAGAATGTGACCTTATTTGGAAATAGAGTCTTTGCAGATGTAATCAGTTAAGATGAGGTCATACTAGATTAGTATATGTCCTAAATCCGGCAAGTGGTGTCCTTATAGGAAGAGAGCCAAGTGAAGACACACAGGGAAGGCCATGGGATGACGGGGACAGAGATCAGACTGATGTAGCTACAAACCAAGAAACACCAAGGATCACTGGGAGTCACTGGAAGCTAGGGAGTGGTGAGGAAGAAAGCCCCCAGTTTATGGTAATCTGTAACTGCAACCCCAAGAAACTAACATATCACCCAATCCAATTTCATAGCCAGGAAGAACAAGCTCTCTGTCTTGATACTGCCCCTCATGAAGACACTGTCCAAGTCATACAAGTGCCTTCTCTGTCCACCCGTCCACCATGCTCATTCCCGCATTTAGGCTCTGGCTCGCACCCTTGGAATTGCCCTTTCCCCAGGCCCACCGCCAAGCCTGGTTCCTTCAAGACCTCACTCAAGGCTCCAGCCCTCATCAGGCTCAAGCGAATTATTTTAGGGTGTCCTTCTGCTTCTCCATTAATTGTTTAGATCAGTTATATGGGTCTGCTATCACCTTTGAGCCCTCTCCAAATTCCATGTTTTTGCCTTTCCTCAAGACACCCCCAGCTCCCCCCCACCCTGAAAAGCCCTGCACATACAGGAGACACTCACGAAATTTGTGCTGAAGGTATGTTGTATGCCTGGAGGGTCAAGAGCCCAACAAGAAGTTGTGTGGCTTTTCCTATGGGAGCTGGCTCCAGCACTGCACAGCAGATCCAAGCTTGTGGTCCACACAAGTTTGGTCTAGAAGGTGCTTTGGCAGTGGGAAGAGAAGTCACCTTGGAGACCTAAGGTGGAAACCGAAAGCCTTTGCTGCTTAATAGGTATTTTAAACAAATTGGAGGTGACGGAAGGCAAGTGACTTCCTCCACAAATTGACAGTTCTTTATTGGAGGCCATCTTTGTTCTCAGAGCCCCAGTTAGACCCCTGGCTCCATCCACGTGTACAGACTGTGTGAGCAAAGGGAGGGTTAGCCGTGCTGCTGAGGCTTACCTTGAGGTTGTTTTCAGTGGAGGGGGGAGTGCAGCACAGGGCATGGAACCTCTGAAGCTAGTCAGGGAATGACATTCTCTGCCTGCCATGGGGTGCCCTGTCATGTGTCTCGGATCCAGTTCCCCACCAGCCCTGCTCCGGACCAGAGGCAACCCCGCTCCCCACCCTCAGCCACTGCTGCCTGCCAAGAGAGAGGAGGGGGCATACAGGAAGTCAGCAGCCTGCCTGCTCCCACTAACCAGCCTGCCAGCATCCCTGGGCCCCTGCTAGGGCACCACCATGCCCAGGGGTGGTCTACTGGGCATTCATTCCAAACTTTCATCAGAGAGCCCTAGAAGATCATTACTTTTCAATCCCGATTCTGCTCTTTCCAATGTTTCTCATCATTTCTTCTAGTCCGGGATTAGTTTGAAAATGTTTGATTTCTCTCTCTCTCTCTTTTCCTTTTTTAAAATATTTTCTTTCATTTCTAGGGGTTTAGGTCAGGAGGGGCAAGCCATAAGATGTGACCAATCTACCACCACCTTGAACAGGAAGCTGCAGCCAAATTATTTAACTTCTCAAAGATTTGTTATTTTTATCTATACAATTAGAAAAACAATACTAGCTAACTCATAAACTTGCTTTATGGACTAAAAGAGATAATGCCCAGAAACTACTTGGTACAACGCCCACACAGAGAAGGAGCATAGATATTATATATAAATGTGTAACCTTTGATGAATCACCTAACTTCTCTGAGCCTCAGAAAATGAGCCTCCTCTGTAAAATGGAGTCACAATAATAACTTCACAGCTGACACCAGCCCATGTTTTTGTCCTGCTTTTCTCCTGAAAAGCCTATGCTCCAGCCACTGTGGCCCATTCGAAGTTTCCCACATGGTTCATTGTTTTCAGGCTCCTGTGCTTTTATTGAATTATTCTTTTTGCCTCCAGTATTCACACTGGGCCCACACTTCCCTGTCAATGGAACCACTTACTCACCGTCAAGCTGTCTCAATTCTCACTTTCTCTGGCAAACCTTCTCCTTAATTCAGGCAGAGGTCCTTCAGTCATTTCAATCAATAATTACTGAACATCACACTAGGCCAAGAGCTAAGAATTCAGCAGTGAACAAAGTGGACCAGACCCCTACTCTCATGAAGCTAAATTTTTTTAATAGACTTTATTTTGGGGGGCACCTGGGTGGCTCAGTTGATTAAGTGTCTGACTCAGTTTTGGCTCAGGTCATGCTCTCAGGATTGTAGGCTTGAGCCCCGTGGCCAGCTCTACACTTAGCGTGGAGTCGGCTTGTCCCTCTCTTTCTATGCTAATAAATAAATAAAATCTTTAAGAAAATAGACTTTATTTTTACAGCCACCTTAGGTTCACAGAAAAATTGAGAGGACAGTTAACCAAGATATCCTATGTATCCCCCGCCCCTCACAGACATAGCCTTCCCACTTTCAGCATCCCGCACTGGAACTTCCCGCACTGGAACTGAATTTGTTGCAGCTGATGAACCTGAATGGATGTTCCTTATCACCTCAAGTCCATAGCTTACATTAAGGTTCACTCTTGGTGTTACACATTCTATTGATTGTATCCATTATGGTCACATACTAGTATTTTTCACTGCCCCAAAAATCCTCTGCGTTCTATCATGTATGCCTCCCTCCCCACTAACCCTTGGTAACCACTGATCTTTTTAGTCTCTGCACAGTTTTGCCTTTTCCAGAGTGTCATATTGTTGGAATCGCACAGAATGTAGCCTTTTCAGATGGGCTTCTTTCACATCGTAATATGCATTTAAGGTTCCTTCATGTCTTTTTGTGGCTCAATAGCTCATTTCTTTTTAGCACTGAATAATATTCCATTGTCTGGATGTACCAACAGTTTATCTCTTCACTCACTGAAGGACATCTTGGTTGCTTCCAAGTTTTATAAATAAAGCTGCTATATAAATGTCCACCCATGGGCAGGTTTTCATGTGAACACAAATTTTCACCTCCTTTGGATGAATACCAAGGACCACAATTGCTAGAATGTATGGTAAGAATATGTTTAGTTTTGTAAGAATCTGCTGGACTGTCTCCCCAAGTGGCTATACCAGTTTGCATTCCCACCAATAATGAGTGAGAGAGAATTCCTTTTGTTCTACATCCTTTCCAGAATTTGGTGCTGTCAGTGTTAGTGTGTGGTAGTATTTTACTATTGTTTTTGTTGTTTTTAAAGATTTTATTTATTTATCTGAGAGCGAGAGAGAGCATGAGTGGGGTGAAGGGCAGAGGAAGAGGGAAATCAGACTCCCCGCTAAACAGGGAGCCCGATGTGGGGTTCAGTCCCAGAACCCTGGGATCATGACCTGAGCCAAAGGCAGATGCTTAACCCACTGAGCCACCCCAATTCACTGTTGTTTTAATTTGCATTCCCCTAATGAGGTATGAGCTGGAACATATTCTCAGAGCATCTAAATATTTTAAGCTGGGCATCTTAGTCTCTCCTCTCTGCACCCCCAACCCCAGAGCACAGCCCTCTCCAGAAGCACCTGCATGTCACTAAGTCACTGTGATCTCCTGCAGCCTGGGAGGCTTAAAGCAAGCCCTGTTATCTCCCATTTGTTTTATTTCCCAGAGCAGTTGGCACACGCTAGGTGCTCAACAAATGTATGTGAGTTGTCTGCATGTTGAATGATTGGCTGAAAATTTGAACAATACATCGATTTGGAGGACTCATGGCTACAGACAAGAGTAAAAAAATACGTAGCAGCATCTGTGAAGTAACATGCAACAGGCATGTTATGTCAGTGTCTAGATCAAGTGCCGCTCTCAAAACTGCAAATTGACTTCTGGCCAGAGCCCTCTTGGAAGTTTCCTTATTCTGCAAGTGCAGCTCTTTTCCTCTGCTTGACAAGGGAATGTATTGAACACTCCCAGATGGGCCTTTCCCCAAGCAGGGCCCACTGGGGCCCAAATGAATCAAGCTGAAGGGGAGTGAGCAGAGTCAGCAGTGAGAGAAAGACTTAGCTACAAGGTCAAACCCTATCTGAAAATAGGCATGACAGAAGACAGAAAGATTTTCTTTGATCATCGTATAAGAAAAAGGGATGTTTTGTTCCTTTGTTGATGAATACCTTCTCACTGTGTGACCAGATAATACTGTCATGATTGATTCTGTATCTCCCACCTAAGATGAGACCCAGGAGAACTGTGACGAAACCCAGGGTTAGAAGACCCAGGTTCCAGCCCTTGTACCACCCTAGACACATGGAGTGACCTGGGCTCCTCACCTCAAACTGTATACCTCAGTTTCCAGAAAAAAAATAAAACAGTTGTGTGAAAATACAGCAGTTAATATAAAATATCTTGGAAAAACTATAAAGCAGTCTACAAAAACAAAGTGTTAGTATTTCCCTCTTTGAAGCAAGTTCCTTAAGGAGCCCCTTGCCTATTCAGCATCCTTTTCTCTGTACCTACTGTAGGAAACAGCATCTAAAAAACACAGAGCAAAGAGCAGAGATTGCAGAATTGAGGGAACCAGAGGCCTCTCAGAAAGGAAAGAAACAGAGATCAAAACAACCAGCAGTAGAGACTAAGGCACCAAGTAATAGCTGGCTTCCTTATGATGTTTTGCGTTATTCAGAACACATTTACTACCTTATTTTGTTTACACGATAGCTGGTTGAGTCTCCCAGTAGGATAGATACTCTGTTCCATTGGAGTGATGAACAAACTGAGGCCTACAAAGAGTAAGTGACTTGTTCACGGAAGCTCAGAGTGCAGCCAGAACTAGAAGGAATGTCTCCTAAATCCTAGCCCAACACTTTTTCCAACATAGCACACCATGCTGCAGGGATCAGGCACACATAAGTGTGCCTTGCTGCCACAGTCCCTGAACCAAAGAGGATCCAGGAGACAGATGGTAACTTCTTGAGTCTTGGGAAAACTGCTTGGAGATGGTGATGAAAGCTCAGTAAAATCAGTTTCCAGGAAAATGCGTGCACTTCACTCACGATTTGTGTACACAATTTGAAGGGCTTGCTTAAAGCCAATTTGCAGATCTGGAATTGAGTCCCTCTTCTAGGGTATACTAAGAAGCATGTTCTAGGGGTACCTAGGTGGCTCATTAGGTTAACTGACTGACTTTATTTTTTTTAAGATTTTATTTATTTATTCGACAGAGATCACAAGTAGGCAGAGAGGCAGGCAGAGAGAGAAGGGGAAGCAAACTCCCCGCTGAGCAGAGAGCCTGATGTAGGACTCAATCCCAGGACCCTGAGATCATGACCTGAGCCGAAGGTAGAGGCTTAACCCACTGAGCCAGCCAGACGTCCCCTTGACTGACTCTTGATTTGATCTCAGGTCATGACCTCAAGGTCTGGGATTAGCCCCACATAAAGCCCCCTAAGGGGGCTCTGTGTTTGGTGAGGAATGAGGAGTCTGCTTGTCCCACTCCTTCTGTCCCCCACTGCCTCCCGCATGCATGCTCTCTATCTCTTTAAACAAAAATATAAAATACTTCTTTTTTTTAAAAAAGAAGCATGTTCAAGGCAAAGGGATGAAACGTAACTATTTAGGGGATAACTGACACATCATTTCATTTTTGTTTTTGTTTTGCATATAATACCTCAACTAACTCATAAGTTGCCAAAGAACCTGTGTTTGAAAACAGGAAAAAAAAGTAGACCAAGCACCTGCTCAGTCCCAGCACCTATTCCAAGAACTACCAAAACCTTAGAGATACAAGAAGCTTTGAAAAAGCTTCAGGGCAGCCCACAAATTTATTATTACCTTTATTAATTACTTCTCTTGTTACTCTTGTTTTTTTAAATTATTCTTACCATTTCTGCAGTTCTAGTCATTTTTCTCTTCAGATCTAAGATTTTACCAAAGTAATATTAGGTAGGTAAGCTAAATGTGAGACGCTGAAATTTTCAGAACTCTGCTCAGGAAAGCATCAACAGGTGGTTCAAAAGGTTAGCAAGTACTAACAAAATAGTTCAGTCTCCTGTGTGTAAACGGCAATCATGACAAATTTGGAAAGAACTACAGTTGTGGGTTTTTTCTGCAATGCAGTGTAAATTCCCACAGCAACTCCTTCAATATCCTTGAGTCTCTTTTCTGTACCGTTTTTTATGTATATCCCCAAATCTTAGTTCAGTGCTGTTTGAACTTCATATAGTGCTTGGTTCATCCAAGCATGAGATGTCTTCACTGATTAGAAATTCTTTAAAAACTGGCTATTAAAACAAATCCTATCCAAGGTAAGCCCATCTGTTCTCACTACTAATGTGCAGCCCCCCACCCCCAGAGTCTGGCCAGGGCTTCAGTATGTCCACATTGTCCGCTGAGCCCTGGAAGTGCCCCTGGAATCCCTCCTTCAAAATATTTGAGGCTCAAGTCTCTTTTCTTCTTGAAACATTCCTCCTCCTCCATTTCCTGGTGAGGGGGCCATGATCCGCCCCAGTATACAGGCCAGAAAGCACAAAGACACGGGAGGTGCTCCCGTCCCTGTTCCCCATGCACCCCATTCCTCCAGCCTATTCCCAGGTCCTAGTTGTCCATCTTCACAGCAGATCTCAGCTGTTTCACCATCTTCCTTCTCACAGATGCCCCCTGAGCCCCTCTCTGGACGGGGCTCACTCGTTCTCCCACAGCCAACATCAGTGGAGTCCTTCTCACTGCTGGACCTTCAACAAAGCCAAGAACTAAACAACAACAACAACAAAGCTCTAACCAAGTCACTCCTGTGCTCAAAACCTTCAAAGGCTTTCCAAAATATGTCCACCTGACTTAGAATGGGACTGGAAGCCTTCTAGGACCTGGTTCCTACTGATCTTTCTAGGCTTCTCTTCCCAATGCCAGTTACAGAGTCTAGATTCCAGTTAGAGTTCACTGTTCTCTACTCCCTGCTTCCTTTATTAGAGGGAGAGTTCTGGGGCTTCCCTACCTGGTTTTCCCCACTCAGCCCATTACAGCTGTTGCACTGGGCAAGGCGCATTACTTCTCTGTGCCTCTTGGTCATCGCAGGGATATTAACACAGGCACTGTGAGGATAACATGATTTAAGTACGTAAAGTTCTTAGCAAAATGAGCACATGGGGAGATAGAAATCATCAAGTATTGTGATTATTGTGCCCAGAAGGCAGTTTTTTCTCTCTGATTTATTTTTATCCAAATTCTTGTCATTTTTCAAGGCCAAACACAGATGTCACCAATTGTTTGAAGTCTTCTCTTGCCCTCTCAACTCAAAGGACAGTTTTTCCCCCATGAGCTATCTATCTTCTTTATGATGTATACCATTTCTAACACAGTTATTTGTATCTACATATTGTCTCTGTTACCACATTATAAATTCCTTTTTTAGCAGGATTTTATTCATTCAATGATTAGCATTCAAGAGCCTGCCATGTGCCAGGCACTGTGCTGAGCATAAGCAGCTTCTTTTCCCTCTTTCTTTGCTTGCCAGCATTCAGCATAGAGAGACATGTTAAGTTGGCACTTAACAAACATTTCTGTCAAAATAAATGGATTATTATGTCCATCCCAGTTATGATTTGGCAAGAACATAAATCATCTCTTTTCCCCAAAATTGGGAGAGTGTTTAAGGCCCCAAATGGTGAAATTAGCAACCTCAGACTATTCTAAGACAAAACTTAAAAATCCTATAATCTTTAAAACGTTAATATTTTTAGGGGTGCTTGGGTAGCTCAAGTAAGTTGGTTAAGTTGGTTAAGCAGCTGGCTCTTGATCTCAGCTCAGGTCTTTGTATCCCACAGTCATAAGTTTAGGCCCCACATTGGGCTCTCTGCTGGGGATGGAGACTACATTAAAAAAAAAAAAAAAAGTTAATGTTTTTATTTCACAAAATTCCTAGTTTTTCTTCAAACTTAAAAACACGTGCCAGTTTATGGAATAGTACTCAGCTAGAAAAAGGAATGAACGAATGATACATGTGACACCTGGGATGAATCTCAGCACCATTACCCTAAGTGAAAGAGCCAGATCAGAAAAGCCAACATTCTGTATGATTACATTTATCTAACAGCTAATCAGTGGTCATCAGGGGCTAGGGATTGTGAGGGAAGGGGCGTGTGGGACTCTATGAAGGGGAGCACCAGGGAGATCTCTGTGGTGATAGATAGTTCTGTATCTGACTGGTGGGGGCAAATACAGGAACCTACACATTGCTAAAATGACAGAACTACACACATGCACACTGTGGCCTCACCAGTTTCCGGATTTCACTGTTGTGCTATAGTTACATAAAAGCGTGAGCACTGGGGGGAACTGGGTGACAGGTACCCTGTACCTCTCTAGACAGTGTTTGTAACTTGTTGTGAATCTGTTATTATTTCAAGATCGAGAGGTGAAAACTTGGGGCATCTGGGTAGCTCAGTCAGTTAAGTGCCTGTCTTCGGCTCAGATCATGAACTCAGGGTCCTGGGACTAAGGCCCACATCCCACGTCAGACTCTGGGCAATCTCACTGGATGTCTGTGTGTCCTTCTCCTGCTGCCCTTCCCCGTTTGTGCTCTTTCTTACTCTCAAATAAATAAAGTCTTTAAAAAAAAAAAAAAAAAAGGAAAAACCAAAACGGTAGAAACTTTATATCTCTCCCTTAGAAAATGACCTGAGATCTTCTGAGAAATGAAAAAGAATCACCAAGTTTACCAGAAATTCATAAGGGCTGGGACTTGCTCAGAAGCATAGGCAACTTCACGGTAGACTCCTTTTATGGGTCCTGATGTCCCTGCTCATCGGAGGTGCTCTTGTCATCATGCAATACCCCTCTTTATCCCTGTCACTGCTTCCTTCTGGCACACACTTGCCTGCTCTATGCATTCTCTTCATCCCTTAATTTTCAGCCTTCTTGATGTTTCAGGTATATTTCTTATCAAGAGCAGTTTGATTTAATCTTAATGTAACTTGGGGATTTATGCTTGTGAAGATGTGAGCTGAAGCCATTTACGCCATGTACCTATCAGTCAGCATTCCACTGGAGAAACAAAACCAGTAGGAGATAGAGATTTAATGCAAGGAATTGGATCACACTTACCAGCGCTGGCTAGGCAGTTGGAAACTATAGGGCGGTCCGTCAGGAAGGGCAGGCTGGAACTCTCAGGCATGGGCTGAAGCTACTGTCCACAACCTCATTTCCTTCTCTTCAGGGAAGACTCAGCTCTGCTTTTAAGACCTTTCACTGATTGACTCAGACCCTCACAGGCTTTTTGAGGATCATCTCTGTTACTTACAGTCAACTGATGATGGGCTTTAATCACACCTACCAAATACTTTCATAGCAACATCTCCATTCGTATTTGAGTAACTGGGGACCCTAACCGAGTCGATTTGATAAATAAAACTATCACAAATTGTATATTGTTATCATTAACATATTTGGATTAATTCCTACCAACTTACCTAGATTTTCTCTTTTCTGTTTTGTGGTTGCTGCTGCTGTATCTCCTCCTTTCCTTCTCCCCTGCTTCTTTCCCTCTTCCTGCCTTCTCTTGAACTGCAAGTTTCTCAGTTACTTTTAGTGATTTTCCCATTTGCATCTTATGAGTTTCCCTTTTTATTTTTTATGCGATTACCCTTACATTTTTTAAGTCCGTATTTTTCCAGCAAATTCTAAAGTTAATCATCTTTGCTTCCCCAAACAACACAAGGAAAATAGAATTTTCTAATCCTGTTTGAACTACTCCCCACTAATAAAATAATTCATTTTGTATATTTTAACTCTTACATTATTTATTATTTTTTCACTATCAACTCTTGTTTTTATGTAGGAACATGCTTACTAATGTTTTCCTCATCACTGCCACTTGGCTTCTGTTCCTTCTAGAGTCTCTTTCCCTCATCAGAAAGTTCTTTCAATGAATAATAAACTCTCTTTGTATGTCTTAAAATACTCATTTTTTTTAAGTAGGCTTGATGCTGGGTGTGGAGCCCAGCATGGGGCTTGAGCCCACAACCCTGAGATCAAGATCTGAGCTGAGATAGAGACAGACACTCAACCAACTGAGCCACCCAGGTGCCCCAACTTAACCCTCATTCCTTTTAGATTATTTATTTATTTATTTATTTATTTATTTGACAGAGAGAGAGAGATCACAAGTAGGCAGAGGCAGGCAGAGATGGGGGGGAAGGCTCCCTGCTGAGCAGAGAGCCCGATTCGGGCTCGATCCCAGGACCCTGGGACCATGACCTGAGCTGAAGGCAGAGGCTTTAACCCACTGAGTTAATAATTTAGTTAACTGTAGGATTCTAGATTGACTGTTAAATTTTTCTCCTCAGATTTTGAGGGCATTATTACATTTTCTTTCACATTACTTCCTTATTGATGAGAAGTTAGTTGTCAATCTGATTGTTTTTATTCACAGATTGTCTGTTTTATCACTTCCGGTAGTTTTTAAAATTTTTTTGTTATATCTGATAGACTATAGTCTCTTGCTCTCTGTCTCTGTCTCTCTCTCTGTGTTTTCTTCAGTTTAGGATTTGGTATGTAACTTTTCAATCTGAGAATTCCATGTCTTTCTAGAAGATTTTCCATCAGGGAGCCTGGGTGGCTTAGTCGGTTAAGCATCCAACTCTTGGTTTCACCTTCGTTCATGATCTCAAGAGTCGTGAAATGGAGTCCCAGGTCAGGCTTCACGCTCTGCAGGGAGTCGGCTTGAGATTCTCTGCCTCTGCCCCTCTTCCCTGCGCTATGCTCACGTTCTTTCATTCATGAATAAATAAATAAATGAGATTCTCCATCAACATAGTTGCATGTTACTACTCCCACATTTTTTCTTTCCCCTTCTGTAACTGTTTTAGACACGTTGGAGTTTTTAATTCTATTCTTTACATCTCTCATTGCCTCTTTCTTATCATACATCTTTTGAGGTCTCGAGTTGTATCCTTAAATTCACCTTTCAGTTTATTAATTCTTGCTTTGGCTTCCTTTGACCTTTTATGTTGAATTTCACAATTATGAGAGCAGTATTTTTCATTTATAGAATATATGTTTTCAAGTCTGCTTACTCTGTTTTTACAATGTCTCCTTCTGACATGAGTTCAGTTGATTCCTTTATGTTTTTGAACGTTTTTGAAACCACTTATTTTGAAGCTCTTTGGAAACTGCTCTATTTTCTTTAGTTTCTCAACTGGAAATTCTCTCATTTGTTGTGTCTGCTGACTCTCTCTTATGGGAATGGATTTCCTGATGTGCTTCATATCTCTTTACTGTCAGCTTACTTTCAACAGTGGTCTTCCACGGTAGTTTCTCAGCAGTGTCCTGGATTGTGGAGGTGATCTCTTCCAGTGGGTTAGCATTTGCTTCTAACAGTGCCCTCCACATTTGCCAATTCTGGACCCCTTCCAAATTGCTTTATATTAAAATATTTCAGAAATACAAAAAGGTGTAAAGAATAGTATATTGGATCTCTCTGTAACCATTAGGCAGTTTAAGAAATAAAATGTTACAAATACTTTTGAGACCTCCCTGTATCTTCTTTCCTTTGCAATTTCTTCTCACCTCCCACCTCCAGAGATAAACACTCTGCTCAGTTTGGTGGGTTTTGCATCCTTTTGCTACTTTCCTTTTCAATTAAAATTTCTGTTTAGTCATGTTAATATATAAATCTCTGTTTTCAATTTGGTATTATATTCAGAGGTGCGAATATACGTTTTCATTATTTATTCTGCTGTTTATACATATTTAGTTTTTCCTAGTATTTGCAACTACCAAAAAACGCTGCTGACAATTTTCTTGTACTTGCCAACTTGTGTGAATGTGCAAGAATTTTTCCAGAGAAAATTCCTAGGGAAGGAATTGTTGGATAATAGGGAATCTGTATTGCCAAATTAATAGGTTTTGTCAAACTGCTCTCCAAATCATTTATCTCCCACAAGGTATAAAAGTCATTTCACATGCATCTTCATCAGTTCCTAGAATTATCCACATTTTGATAGTTGTCATTCTAATGGATTCGGTATCATATCTCCTTGTGATTTTCATTTGTATTTTATTTCCTTGGTCCCCAGTAAGATGAAGCATTTTTTCATGCTTTTACCCTTTGCCATTTGAGTTTCTCCCTTTTATCCCTGTTCTTTTTCAAATTCATTTCTTTCTTGAATTGCAGGGTGCTTTAGAGTTAGCAGAATGCTAATTCCCAGGAGTATGCATTGGAAATGTCTTCTCACAGTCTGACTTCTCTTTCACTTTTTTAAATAAAGATTTTATTTACTTATTTGAGACAGAACAGAAAGCACAAATGGGGAGAAGGGGAGAGTGGGGCAGAGGGAGAGGGAGAAGCACACTCCCTGCTGAGTGGAGAGCCCGATGTGGGGCTTAATCCCAGAACCTCGAGACCATGACCTGAGCTAAAAGGCAGCTGTCTAACCGATTGAGCCATCTAGGTGCCCCTATCTTCACTTTTTTTAATGGTGACTCTTGGTTTACAGAAGTTTTCTTTGTAATATAGTCAAAGCTCTCAACCTATTACTTTAATATTTGTGCTTATTTACTTTGTTAAAAAAAAAATCTTTCCATTATTACAAAAAATAATAAATAAATAAATAAATAAATCCTTTCACACTTTGAGTCTTAAAAATATTTTCCTACTTTTTTTTTTTTTTTAATTTTTAAGTTTTGCTATCTAAATTTAGCACTTAAACCCACCTGGACTTTATTTTGAGTATGCTGTAAGATAGGATTAAATTTTATTTTTGTACATGAAATTAATTATACCTACAACTTTTATTAGGTTTTCTTTTTATAATTGCTCCACAATTTCACCTCTATCCTATATCAGTTTTGCATTCATGTGTAGGTCTGCTTCTTGCCTTTATTCTGTTCCATTACTTTATCTATACACTCTGTGCTAAGTCCACACCATTTTGATTATTATAGTTTTATAAAAAGATTTAACATTCAGTAGGGTAAATCCCTTTCAGACTTATTCTTCTTCAGAGTTGCCCTAGCTATTTGTGGCACATTGCTTTTCTATAAAAAATTTAGGAACGGTTTGTCAAGTCATATCAAAGAAGTGTCTGTTTTAACTGGCATTGTATTGAAATATCAGTGTAAAGTATGCATTTTATATAGTTACATTATGTAATCATGTAAATTAATGTGTTATAATATTAAGTCTTCTACATTTATGATACTTGAAGTATGGTTTGTAGACCAGCATCATGTGAGAGGTTATAAGAAAAACACAATCTAAGGAACACCTGGCTGACTCAGTCCAAAGAATACTTGATCTTGGGGTCATGAGCTTGAACCCCATTTGGGTATAGAGATTACTTAAATAAATTTTTTTAACTTAAAAAAAAGTAATAAATAGAAATGCAGAATCTAGAACCTTACCCCAGGCCTACTGAATCAGAAACTGCATGTGAGTAAGATCCCAGAGGCATCATATTCACATTAAAGTTGGGATGCCCTGGTGGAATCCTTAAACACAGAAGCCATCTACCATTATTTAAATCTTTATAAATTTATAAAAGTCTTGTACTTCTTTTGTTACATTTATTGCTAGATATTCTGTTTTTAACCATACTTTATATTATATAGGTATTACAGATGTATAGAAATGTAGTTTGTGTTTGTATATTGAACTTACATGAGTTTTCTATTAACATCTTACAATTTACTAATCCTTTCCCCTACTGTGTTGAATCCACTATTAATCAATTAAATTCTTAATATTTATTATACTTTTATGTCTAAAGTTTCTATGTAATTACTGTTTTAGAATCTCTGATGCACCCTCTGAGGAAACACTCCATCTTTCCCTCTGTGTTCTTGAACATATGATCATATTATGATCACCTATAAGACTATTGTCTTTTATTTCTAACTTTGGTCATTTGGCTCTCTTCCTGGATATCTATGATAATTTTTACTGAATGTTGGACATCGTGTCTAACAGTAGGAAATTGTCAAGGCTTTGGAAGATGTTACCTTTCTACAGAGAGGATGTCAGTTTTTTCTGGCATGTGCACAGAGTACAGACAGATCACATGGATGCAGCTGAAGCTGGTTTCAGGCTTTGGAGGGGACAGAGGTCTCTATTTTCAGTTTGCCTTTGCTCCAGGGCACAGCATTCATGCCTAGAGCATATGCTTCAGATATCTTATCTGAAAACCTGGGATGTTAACCGAGGTTTCTCCACTTTTGTAAGTCCCAGCTCCAACCTCTTTGTCTCCAACCAAAGCCTCCAATCAAGTTTTTCGGCTTCACAGAAGCTGCTTTTCACTTAGATTGTTGGCACCTTGCCCCGTGGGTATGCAACTTAGGGGATGAAACACAGCTCTAAGGAAAAGTACACATCAAATTTCACATTTTGGCAGCTCCCATTTCTCTGAGGCTTGGGCTTCTTAGGTCCTGCCATCTTGACCACTTGAACTCTAACTGCTATCTCTCCAGCTCAGTGAGACTATTGCAGACCTCAAGCTGCTTCTTTCTGCTTCTCTTCCTTGTTCCACAAATCGGCAGAACCCCTCAGGGAAACAAATGGAGGCAGATGGGATGTTGCCCTCAGTGGGCTTTACCTACTCTCTAAGATCTTGAACTCTTAAGTCCTCTTTACGTGGGTTGATCTCTGATGCCTTCAAACAGTTCTTTTTAAAACTTCACCCAGTTTGTATAGTTATTCTTGGTTGTGTGGTTAGTGTTATGTAATCTTTTTCATCATAGACAAGAATAGAAGTCACTTTATACATAATTTTAGTTTATTCTATTTTCCAGATTTTGAGTGGATCCTTGGCTCTTTGATTCTCAATTTTTTTTGATAGAGACATTTAAGGCATGTTCTTTATACACCATTTTAGCCACACCCAACAAGTTTGTATACATCATGGTTCCTTTAGTATTTGGTTCTGAATATTTTTAATTATCGACTATAATTTATTGTTGAACTATGAGTTATTTACAAATGGGGTTTCAATTTCTCAAATATTTGAGACTATTTGATTTTCTTTTGCTTATTGATTCCTAAGTTATTTATACTTTGTTCAGATATGTGAGCTTCTCTATTATTTCTTTGGAATATACTGGGACTTGCTTTATGGCCTTGCTTTACAAAGCATGCTTCGTGGTCAACTGAAGGTCTACAAATGCCTGAGAAGAATTTGTGTTCTCCATTAGTTGGACATAAGATTATATTTCCATTTGTTGTGTCCATCGTGTTGATTGTGTTATTCAGATATTTGCTATTCTCACTAATTTCTAATTTCTAGAGTTATTATAGTGAGTTGTATATTAAAACCTCCAGCAAAGATTATGAATAATTCAGTTTTTCTATGTAATTCTGTTAGTTTTTGCTTTTCTATATTTTTGGGTATTCAGATTTAGAATTACTATAGCTTTCTGCTGAAATACATTTTTGTTATTATGTAGACAGCATCTTTATCTCTGATAATGCTTTTGGTCTTAACATACCTTCTTCCTTTTTTAATAAACTTTTATTGAGGTTTTGTTAGGTTAATATTTACTATCTAGATAAATTTTTATTATGTGCATTATATTTTATATAATTATTATATTATTACATTATATAGCATATATCATATCATATTAAATGATATGAAGTATATATGAAATATATTTATTTATATTAACATGTATTTATGCATTGTATTTTTTATTTATTATTTTCTTTGATTTTCAACTTTTTAGTACTTTCAGATTTTCGATGTATTCAGTTTTTATTTTCTTAACAAATCTGACAATCTCTATGTTTAACTACTGGATTTAGACCATTTATAGTTATAACATATATTTAGACATATTTCTTTGAAGTTATTACATCTTTTTATTTACCTTTTTTTCTTTTTGTCTCTTTCCTGTTAATGTTTTAACTGGTCATGGTTTTGTAGGGTGTTTTTTCCTGCCCCACTTTTCATTCTTCTGTTTGGAAAATTATATATTCTGTATTCTTTTAGCAATTCCTTTATTTTGGCAATGGGGCATTTTAATTTTGGTTTCTCAGAAGAGATACCCTCAAATAATTCATTTATTTTTTTTTAAGATTTTTATTTATTTATTTATTTATTTATTTATTTGACAGACAGAGATCACAAGTAGGCAGAGAGGCAGTCAGAGAGAGAGAGGGAAGCAGGCTCCCTGCTGAGCTGAGAGCCTGATGTAGGGCTCAATCCCAGGACCCCGGGATCATGACCCGAGCCGAAGGCAGAGGCTTTAACCCACTGAGCCACCCAGGTGCCCCTATACCCTCAAATGCTTTAAAAGGTTGTCCCTGTGCCTCTTGAATAATATGAATTTGCCGCCCCCCCCCACCTACCCCATGAGAATTTAGCACATAGCATGTTACATGGGATTCCAGTTTCTTTCTTAGGGAATCAGTCATTTACAGCCCAGCATGAGTTGCATGCTACTATGGCACTTCTCAAGCTACTGATCAGAGTTTTTCAGGACAGCAGCCAGTTGCCCAGTACCAGCTGCCTGAATCCCAGACTCTATCCTAAGTCAGGCATTTAATTCCCTGTCCCTAGGCACCTAGCAGTTCCTGTTAGTTCCATGGCCTCTCTATCATCAAATTCTCATGGCTTTAGTTAAGTGTCCTTCTTATTTATGCCATCTTGACATTTTCATTTCTTCCCTTCCTACTTAGCTGCATTTTTTAATTTTTAAATATTCTATGTATAATTTATTATGTTTGGAGTAGAATGGTGGCGTCCAAGTTTAGCTCATTATACCCAGTTCAATTTGCTCTATAAATCTAGAAGACTTGTAAAATCTAGAAAGTTTTCTATTCTAGTTTGAAAGATCCTAAGATCTAAATCCCCTTCCATTACAGGACATTTCTACTACTATAAGGGGGAGGTGGCAGTGTAACATCATTAGAAATTCAGTTAGTAAGTAAACAGACTACTTCATTATGTGTCTGGAAGTTCATGTCTTAGTTTTCGTTCCATATCTAATTTTGTGTCTTTAAGTTCTTGAATATGTCTCAGGTAAACTATTTGCCTTCATATAATCTGACTGATAATGCTTCCATCTACCTCCTACTTCAAAGAATTCCCCCCAAATATTAAGTGGAATAATAAAAGATTATATTATATAAATGAAAGTCCTTAATTTGTTTTAGAAATATCTATAGGCAGGTAGTTATTACTATTATTGTCATTATGAATGACTAGTTACATACCATAAAGGAGAAAAGAGTTTAAACTCCTGGAGGGTAGAAACTATATTTCTATAGCAAAGTATATAGCTATACTATATAGTAGCTTTTGAGCTTTGAGCATAGTGCCCTGAACAGAACAGGGCTTAGGAATCATGGGTGGATCAATGTCCAGCAGAGAATCCACAGTGAAATTTATAGAATCATTCTTTTATTTGTGTTTCAAAGTTAATACATTTAGCTTTAAACCCTATGCCATAATTTGAGGTATTAGGTCAGGAAATACTGTCAGAGTATTGCTCCCTAGAGTAGAATTGAAGCGAATCCAAACTTACTTGCAGCTATTGGTAAACACTTAAGCTTTTAATAATGGGCAAGGAAAAAAAAAAAGAAAAGAAAACATTTTACTCAGAAAGAATGATTGCCCTTGATAGCTGAAGTGTAGTAAAGGCTTAAATAATACATTAACTAATTGCTTGTTCTCTCTGATGTTTGATGTTAATGGTTTTTAATTGTAACATATGAATTTTAATTCATTTTCTCCCAGAAACCAGAAAAAAAGTGAAGGCAAACATGGTGACTGCTACCCCCTCACAGGAGTTCGTTAGGTACACTTCATGTTTCACCTATCTGGATGATATAAATTGAATTCTCTGCATGAGCCCTTCAGACAAGTCCTTTACAATGGAAACCCAACGTGAGAAAGTTGATTGCAGTAGCCACCCTGGGCAGAGTCTTTCTGAACAAGCTATTGCCCACCATTGACAAGAAACGTCCTTGTCAATCTCAATGTGGTTTAGGTCGCAGTGGGATATCGTAGGCACAAGCTTTGCCAGCAGTTCAGGAGGACAATGTTAACAACTCTCCATTATATTTGTAGATCTGACCAAAAGGTGGGAAACCATCAGGGTAGTTGAGTCTCTAGCCATAGCTAGTCAGAGTTCACCAGTGCCTATGAGTTACTTCTAGATGGGGATAGCAGAGTCCCCATTGTCTGGGGAGTGAAGGGGTGTTATTACTCACCTCTTGCCTCACTCCATTTGTTTAAATCTCCACTCTGGAGAAGCCAATCAGTGCTTTTTTCAGTCCAGCAAATGTTGCCAGTTATCCTCTGCTTGCTGTTAGAACACTATCTTTTTGTACGAATCTCCTACTCAAGTATATGCATTGCCTCCTCCTTCTTGAGCCTCTGAGCTTCCCTTTTCTGCATTCAGAGCCATCCACTGTGTGCTTCTGGTTCTGGTTTTGGTTCTGATTCTGGTTCATCTCTCTAATTATCTCCCCCTGCAGACAGTTGCTCTGACAGCCTCGTATATACGGGGGCAGGGGGGGGTGGGGTTCAGTATGCTCTACTCATTCCTTCTGTGTGCCCGGGACTCCTCTAGCAAAAGAGGTTTCTCTCTCACCTCCACTTATCCGAATCCTATTTTCTGACTAGAGACAGGTGCTCCTCTATTTGGAAGGCTTCCTCTTTTTGATCAAATTCTCAGCTTTTGAAGGGCTCTACTTGGAACAATGTGAGACGAAGGACACCCTTTAGCCATCCAGGTGAGCCAAATCAATCTACAATCACCTGGTTGGGGGGTGTTGTAGCCAGATGTCACCCACATTCTGAATTCTACATCTTTTTCAAACCTAGTCCAAATTGTGCCTTTCCCAGCCCATCTTAATGGGATCTTTTTTTCCTTTCAGTGGTTATAAATCTTGTAGATTTAAGATAAAACACATAAAAGATAAAAACTTGCCTATATCAGTATTTTCCAAACCTGAAAACCATATCAACCCCTCAGGTGGAAAAAAAATCTTTTCATATCCCTAATGTTAACTTAAATTATTTTTATGATGCTATTTAAAATATCCAATCATAAAATAAGGCACAAATCCTTTACAATTTTGTATCTTATAAGAAGTTATAAATTAAATAAAACCAAACTTTATAACCAAAATCAAGTTCACAGCATGTCACAGACAATTCCTTTTGCTGAAATTAATTATGACAGATGATGTCATTTTGCTGAAATTAATCAGCAGCAAAAACATGAATGTGATTCTGAGTGCCATAGTGCGAATTCTTCTGGCTTTAGCCAATCTGTCACTTCTTAGTGGTGTAACCATAGGCAGAGAACGTCTCTGAGCCTCAGTTTCCTCATCTGTAAAATAGATTGGTAGCTGCATTGTAAAGTTATTATGAGGTTGATTATATCTGGAAAGTATTTAACTAGAGGACAAGTATGAGAATTAAGTTAAATATCCATATAAAGACCTCTGCATGATGTCCGGCACATGAAAGGTGTTCACAATGTTTTATTATTATCACTGTTAGAGTTAGACCCTACTCTCATTTTATAATTTTAAAAAAATAGCTCTATTTTGAGTGACTCCTATGGTCAAATCATCAAAAGCTTTGTATTATTTATCTCTAATAGTAATGACTGCCGTGTATTTGGTGCTTTCTATGCAGCAGCTTCTATGCAACTATGACTAGTTATTGATTGATATCCTACAGCTCTCCTATTTTCCCATGAGGAAACGAAGGCTCTAAGAAGTTGTTTAACTTCTCTGAGGTCACAGAGGTCCCAAATAACAAAGCTGGGATTCTAACTCAGGTTTGTCTGAGCACAAAGTCAGTGTTCCTAATCAGTATCTCATTGCTACAGAGTACAAGCTCTTCTTAGAAGCCATTGGAGGGAAGACAGGAGGGCAGGACCAAGCAGTTCAGTCCCGGTTTCGTATAGATGTCTACTGGATTGTATTATAGTAATGATTGCAAACATTTACAGAGCCTATTATGCACTGCTGTGCCAAGCACTTTAATTGCAATATTTCATATAATCTACTACACCTGTAAATTAGGTTCCAATATAATTATTCCCATTTTATAGATGAAGAAACTGGACTCAAAGATTAAGTAACTTAGTGTCACAAAGGTAGCAGTGCCAGAATTTAAACCCAGGTCTAGCTGTTTGCACAGCTAGTCCTATTATGCTGTACTATAGCTCAGAAATGTGCAGAAGGCCATGGGAAGGAATTATCATTATAGATCTTCCTATTTCCCAAATCACATGACCATGCAACTGTGGGTACTCAGAAACCATTGACCGATTGGTTGAACTACCAGGAACACCGTGCCAGGGGTTGCCTGCCAATGGCTCTGTGGTAATGAAGCACAGAGAAGGGGGTAACAGGCTATGGATGCAGTGATGCTAGGTGATAGATGATACAGCATAGATTTTTCTAGTACATCCTGTTCACAGGTGTGTCATCTTCTAAAGATCTGATCATTGTCACTGTTGCCTGATATGCCGGAACAGCATGTTCTTGGGGTAAGGCGAAAGAGTACGGACTTTATGTCAAGTAATTTTGAACAGGGGACTTTTTCTTTTCCCTGAACAAGGTAATTTTCTAACCCAATATTTTTAAACCATGGAGTCATCTGGTAAAAAATTACGTTTGGTGCTCATTTTATCAGGAAATGAGTCCCAATTCTCCACTTCTCTTAGTAAGTATAGACCTGGCCAAGTTGTCCTCAAACATCCTCTCCCAGCCCTGAATGCTAGCCAAGCTCCAGGGCAGAAGGTAACAGATTTCCAGAATGAAACCTTTCAGCACCAGCAGCCAATCACGTGGGAGTGAAGGAGGCTGTCTCCTACAACTGAAACCACAAGGGAGTTAGAACAGGAGGCAAGATAATTACCTACCTGGACAGCAGCCAGGGAAGCAGCCCGGGCCTCTTGTGAAAATGCCATGGGAAATGTAATGACCACATGTGGTAAGAAGGACCTGGGTTTCCTACCTGATCTGATAAGCAAGGTCAAGGCAGGACGCTGATCCCAGGAACAGAAGGACTGGTATTTATTATTCATCCAACACTAGCAGCCAGGCAG
The DNA here is from genome assembly GCF_011764305.1 of Mustela putorius furo. Taxonomy (NCBI): domain Eukaryota; kingdom Metazoa; phylum Chordata; class Mammalia; order Carnivora; family Mustelidae; genus Mustela; species Mustela putorius. Next base: position 5,262,412 of record NW_025422045.1, on the reverse strand, counting down.
GCTCTGCACAATTCGAAGATCAGTCTGAGCACCTACCTTAGGGCTTAATTTTTTTCTCTGGGAACCTAGATTTCTGGAGTCCTAACGTTCCCCATTTTCTTAAGCCTAACCCTTGAAGTTCAGGGGTCTTCAGTGATGTGCATCGGAGAGCGGGGCAATGGCTTCACAGACATTGGATTCACCCTGTATCCTCACGTGTTAATTTCCCTAGGCTTCCTTTCCTCTCTCCTTCCCATCTTTCTGTTGCTCATCCTTCAGGACATGGCTTGAATGTCTCTTCCCTGATCCCCCAAGAGTGGAAAGGGCACTACTTGGGGGCGGGGGGTGCCTCTTCTGCCATAACACTCACATCACTGAACTATGAGCTCTTTGTCCCCTCTGAGACTGGAAGGTTTTTTTATAGTCAGGGACTGTTTTGTATTTTATTCAAAGGTGGTATCCCCAGTACTGTCTGTCTTCTGTAACACATGGCTTCTGTGATGCAAAATGACTTGTACAAAAGTCCAGGGTAGGGATAGGATATCTGCATAATCTGGAAGTCTCACTGGTTTGCAGACAGTTTGCTCTCACACTTTACTCTTTTGTTTCACCAAAAAGCAGCTGATGCAGACTAACATGCCAACTCGAGCGAGCCACGAAGGAGCATAGTACTGAGCCCAGCGCCCAGTACCCCCGTGTACCCACTCACAGACCTTCAGCCTTCCTGCCTCGATCATTTCAGCCCACCTCCTTCTACTGGGGTCACTTGCAGAAGATTCCAGGACCTGTCAGTCACTTTCTGCCTCTCTCTGATTGAGGGTCTTCTCTGGCTTCCAAGAAAGATTGCTTGGTTTGCATATATGGTAAGAAGTACCAGAATTAGTGGCCCAGGAGTGATCTGCAACCTGATAGAGTCCCACTTGAGGTTAAGTCCCAGTTACCCAGGTTGGTTCTGCTCATTGATGCCACTTAGTAAGATGAAGTGACTTTCCTCCCTCCCTTGTCTCATTATTCTCCTCCCTCACTACACTTCCTGGGATCACCTCCCTACAAACTACTTGCACCAAAATCCTGATGTTAGGGTCTGTTTTTCAAGAAAGGTAAGTGAATACACCTCACTCTTTCTTCATGCTATCTTGCAAATGCTCTGGTTCCAAAACTGCCTACATTTTGAGTGCTCTGATCCAGCCTTATTTTACCTCCAAGTCCAGCTATCTTTCCAGTGTATGAGTTTAAAGAATGTAAGGGTTTTTAAGAATACATATATCGTACTATGGCATAACCATCTATGTTTAGCAACATACCTGGCATTTGTAAGTTGATCAGTAAATATTTGGTGAATAAATGAATAGATGAGTGGCTGAATCAGAATTCTAGTTGTCCTACCTGACTTTAGAGAAGCCACAATTTTCTGTGTGACAGAACCTTCCATTTGAAACAAGACACCAATTCCTATGTCCATCAGAATTTACAGCAATGTTTTCATTACAAGGCTTACCCATCTTACTGGACTTAATTATGTATCATCAAGGTATTAGAAGAAACCTTTAAATGCTTAAGGAAAGAAAATATTCAAAGGAAAACTTACCCCAGAACTTAAATGTGTATAGTTCATTATCTCTAGCTACATATTTATTTCTATAGAAGCACCACAACCTGTAAATTGGATGGCAGCTATTTTGCTGTGTGCATGTAAGTTATTCGTATTCCTGCTATTTCTAAATTTTAAAAATGTCACTCAGTGACAGCATGCTATTATAAAAAGTACGGTCAATTCATTCAATTTAAAACAATATATTTCAGCCAACAAGATTAAAATGATCCTCTTAAGTCCATAGACCAGTGGATTAGTTAATCAGCACGTATGGAATTGATCAAACATATTTTACGTGGAAAAGACTATGCTATAAATCAAGGGAAGATACAGAAAAATAGAAAATGATCTAATTTAGGTTTCTCAGAGTGACCTTCAAATGTTCTGCCCTCTTGTACCCAGAAGTACCCGAGCCCCATTTTGAGGTTTGAATGATGTGGTACCCGTAATAAATAATATTCTCCACCTTCAAAGGCCTTTCATTTACTTGGGAAGATAGACAAAGGTGGAAAGAACAACAAATTGATATGATGATATAAGCGTCGCAGACCAGTTCCCTTCTAAACTCTGTGCCTTGTGTGTCCTAAAGGATCTTTGGGAGATGAGAGGAGTGCTGAGTGTGGGGTCCTAGGGTTCTATTTGCTTTTTCAAATTGGACTTATGCATAATATTTCTTTTTTTTTTCCTTTTTTTTTTTTAGAGTTCACTTCTTGGGGAAAAGTTGAGACCTACAGACAGAATCAGTAAATCAATAGGAACAATAAATTGGGGGAAGGGGCTTGGGGCTGGGACATTCTCTGTGAGCTTTGGTTGTGTAGGAAAACCTTTGAGGGGGAACAAGGAGAAAGGGTTTTAGGCAGGCCTAGAAAGAGGGGTGATATTCAGACAAATGAAGATCAGTGAGATAGATATCAGGCAAATAACATCTCTATATATAAAACAATAAGTAACAATAAATATAATAACAATAAATACAGTCCCATCATTATATATACACACAAGGACAAGGGCATGGAATTGCAATTAGCAAGTTAATCCTTCCCCCTCCCAAAATACCACACCAAACCAAACAAAAATACCTACCACGTGGAATACCTAGATATTCAAGGCCAAGTGTGCTTGATGTGAATTTTCCAAAAGTTTTTTAAAAATTACAATTTTTTTTCACATTGTTAACATTCACTTGGTAGTTGAAGACAACAGGCAAAAGGGTAGATTTGGAGAGTCAGACATTCCTGGATTGAATTCCTGCCTTTGAAACTTACAAGTCACTCAACCTCTTAAGACACTAGTTTCCACATTTGCAAAATGCAATACAGGAATATTCCCTAATGGGTGCTATAATTATGCACATAAAGGATGTAGCACAACACACTCCGAATCCTAGCTTTTCGTGTGCTTTTTGAACAGTGAAAATAAGTTAGTATGTTGTAACTTCTATGTCTATAAACTTTTAACCATTCCCCAGTATATAATTCCTGCTGAATAAGAGGGATGTGAGCACTCGTGCTTCCTGTCAGGGGAGGAAAAGAGAAATATATGCAAAAAAATAAGGTGCAAGGTAGTGTTAATGCTAGGTGTAATTGAGGATCCGACAAGTGATTGATTTTTCATAAGGAGTCTGCCATGCTATTTTGGGTAACTGCATTGGCGCATGCCACTTTCTTTTATTTGCTTTCTGCCCTTTTCCACCTAGACCAGGGCTTCTCCATGTACATAGGAATCACTGGGAATCTTGTTAAAATGCAGATTCTGGTTCTGTGAGTCGGGATAGTGCTCTACATTCTGAATTTCCACCCAGCTCCCACATGATGCCATGTTCCTGGTCTATAGATCCCACTTTGAATCACTAGGATCTAGGTACTCATTTTCAGACCTCCTTTTAAGAGGGCTTTCTAACTTGACATCGTCTCAATTTTGGGTAAAACGCTAAACCATTAAATCTTCAAGACAAGTCCACTACCACTAGGATTAACAGATCAAATCTAAGATTCCCAGATACTTTTGAATTCCAGATGAATAGCCAATATTTTTTTAGTATACTGCATGGAACATATTTAGGCTAAAAGAATATTTGTTGTTTATCTGGAATTCAAATTGATCTTGGTATCCTTTACTTTTGTCTGGTAAATCTGGCAACCCAACCTACCACTACCCCTCCCACCTCACCCCAGCACCTACAGTTAGGTTGATACTCCTCAACCTCTTTCAGACAGAAATCCCAGAGCAGGCACTGTTTGTCCATGCCACTGTGTTAACTTGGGGGGACTTCTAATTTTTCACTTAGTGGACAAAGATAAGCTTGGTGTTCATTATGCATTTGTTTTCCTGTGAGCTCAGGAAGCATAAATAGTTCTTCACCTGTGTCTTGCCAGTTTCTGGCAGAATGAAAGATACACGGTAAATATTTGCCAAATTTAAGTGAGCAGAATGAACTCTGTTCCTGATTGAGCTGCTTTGGTTGATAGTAGAAAATGGCTTTGGCAGAGGTTAGAGGGCTCTAAGGTTTTAGAGTCGGGGCAAGGTTGTGGTTCAAAGAGAAACACAGCTATCCTCTTTTAACAAAGATCTCTGTTCCAAAAAAAAAAAACAAAAAACAAAACTTAATTAATCCAATCAAGGAATGTCTGTCTACAATATTAGAAGCAAGCTCTCTCTTAATTCCAACTAAACTAAGTCCACACTGTACCACAACAAAATTAATCATCCCCACCTCTCCACTTCACATTTCTCCTGAAGGCCCCTCTGCTCATCATCTCCTACCTCCCTCTTTACTGGGCAGCGGACTCAGATCACCCTCCTTTGGATAATGATTGCACGACACTTATTTTTTGCCCCTTTCTTGATCTGCGGTGGAGATTGGCCCGGCCTCATTGAATGGAACCAAACTGAAGGATACAGGAACTTTAAGCGTCTTCTGATTGATATTGGCTAAAGTGGCTTTACCAGTCCCTGTACCACGACTCTTTCTGAAAGCCTCTTTGCTAAATACTAAAAACCCTTGAGTGTGTCCTGAGAGAGGTAACCATTTCCAGTCTGTGCAGTCAGCATTCAGCAGGTAGGCCTCCCAGATCTGAAAGCACCTCCAAGGACCCTGTCCTCAGGAGCTTCTGCTATGCAAGCGCCACGATTTGGACAGCCCACGTCTGCAGGAAGGGAGAGCTCAGAAAGGAACGGTCTCTGCTGATCTCTGGGATCGTCACTATCCTCCAGGCAAATGGGGCTGTGACGAGGTCATGCTGTGTGCCTATTCTGACCTTCTCCTTCATGGAAGCGGGCATCGTGGACCATGCCTCCAAAACCACACGAAGCCATGGAAAGCCTGTCACAAGCAGCAATTTCATTTTAATTCATTATTCAACATTTACACAAGCTTAGGTTCATTTGGTATATATAATAGCTAGCAAGCCAAGTTTCTTTTATGAAAACCGGGAATCCAAACACAAAGTAATTACTCTGAGGAGGGAAAAACCACCACCGGTCAAATAGTGCCACTCTAAATATTGACACTATATACTTTCTGCTCTGCGTTAACCATTTGGATCCCACGGCTCCAAGTGTGATGTCATCCCTGCATATAGAAGAGAAAGGCATTAGATGTAGGAAAATGACAAGGGGAAGGTTGGAAGTCTGAGCAGCTGCCCAGGAGGCAGGAATGAAATGTTCGTTGTGGTAAGATGGAAAAGAGAAGAGTGTAGATCACATTTACAAGTGACCACGGTCATAACCACCAAGGGTACCCCCTGGTTATTAGCCCCTATGCATCGTTGTTTATATATGTTCACTTCAGCACAACTCACACAAAGTCTTCTGGGAAGTTGTGCCATACCCTTTCTACCTCATCACCCCTGACATCTATGCTAGCAGGCAGCGCAAAGCTACTTATTATTACAGAGCCAAGGGCTTCCAGTCCCAAGAAATGAACTTCCCACATCCCCTTGCTTGGATGTCTCTATCAGCCCATCTCCCAAAGTGAATCTCTATTACCATTTGTTTTGTATCTTATTTTTTCCTCATAACAATTTATGTTGAGCATCTTTCAAGTCAAGATTGTTCATGTGAGAACTCCAGACCCTGGCCGAGCCCAGGGTGCCTGGCCCCAAGGCAGGAATGCTTTCTGATCCAAGAGGCAGTGACTTTGGGTGAAAACAGTCATCTTCTAAAACAATCAGTTCTGGTTTTGTTTGGTTTTAAGAAGTCAGATCCCCAAGGGATGAAAGAGAATCCCAAAAACATTTACTCCAAGAAAAAACTCAGTGATCCCATGCTCTGATCCCCAGTGAAAACTCAGGCTCAGAGATGTGAAAAGCGTACCCAAGTCCACACTACCAGTCTGTCCTGTGCCCCACCAGTATGCTACCTACTTCTCTCATGGAGCCAACAGTAAGTGGAGAACCAAACTATTTTGAATCTCAAAACCCAGTTATTATTTATTAGAATCCTACCCTGAGGAGGAACCTGAAACTAAGAATGTTCTGCACTTAATCCCATACAGATGTGAAAATCCAACCAGCAGGCTCTAAACTCAAGTAATGAAGCTCGAGTATGCTCTAATCCCTGTTAAACAAAGTCTCCCTCTCTTACCTCGTTACTGAGCATTAGGAACATTAGCAACAGTGCTCCACCAGTTGATAAAGATGGACACTCCCCCGTTACCAGGCACATGGGGCTGTTGACACATGTGACATTGACAGGGAAAAGAAGGGTTTTATTTGTTTTGTTTTGTTTTTCATCTACTGGCATAAGCCTTTATTAGAAGCCACACATAGTTATTATCTAAATTAAGAAGGTAGGGATAATAAAATAAAATTTAAAGACATCTAAAATCTTACCGCTCACAGACCAGTACTGTCAATATTTTGTCTATCTTCCTAAGTATTTTTCTTTGGATATATGTGTGTATATGCTTCTCTGTACTCAAATATATTTCTCCTATATTAGTAATAAAATTCCAAGATAGTGTTTCATTTATTGTTTAATCACTTTTCAATTAATAATAGCAACTTTATCCCCATGTCAATAAATGCACTTCTATAACCTATTTTGATGGATATAGAACATTTTATTATTATTATTATTAATTTAATTCATGTAGTAATCATTTACTGGGTGCCTACTTTGCCCCAAGTACTATGCCAGGTACTAGGGACACACAGGTGAGTAAGGCAGTCAGCATCCCAGCCCTCACGAAGTCACATCCTACACAATACTTCGGCTTGCTTCCTGGCACCAGTTAAGGTTCCAAGGGCTGAACTCATAGGCCTATGGAGCAGGGACAGTAGCTGGCCACCCAAGATGCTGTGACAGCAGCCTGAGGACACAGTTATCAAAGGCCCAGAGACTCTAGAATTGGTTTGCAGAAATCAGAAGACTTCTTCACACTTATCCTCCTCTTATGATCCCTTTTTACTATAGAGTCCAATGTATAATAAGTATGCAGTAAATGTTGTAGATTGATTAAATGCCAATTACTATTATCTGATATATCAGTCTGCAATCTGCTTTTTAAATGTGAATTTTAAAATAACTTCCTCCCCAGCAGTTAAATGTTAGCAAGCAAAGAACACTGCAGAGTTTCCTTCATATAATGAAGGAAATACTATACTATATATAAATATGTATATAAATACTATATATAATATTATACTCTACTAGTCTAGGCTAGTCTATTCAGAGCTAAACTATAGTAGTCTATTCTATACTTTACTATGCTATGATATAATTGGTACCAAGTAAATATTTTGTCACATAATTGGTATACTTTTGCCCTAGCAGCAAGTCTACAAAAAAACCAAGAATGCTTTTCTATTCACTACCCTAGTTGGGCAGGATAGCATTGGCCCCTTTTAAATACGGGGAAGTGCAGTCCAGAAACATAAGGTGACCTGATGATAAACCAAACTAGTAGTGTTGGAGCCTGAGCCAGACAGAATACAGGCTTTGTTTGCTATTTTAGCTACAAGAGCATTGGTAAGAAAGCAGTTAAATTCAAATAAAAGCAGAGCAAACATGAGTGATAGCAGAACTTCCTCAGTCCCGTGTGTGACAGAAAGTGAGAGTTTCTTTTTTTTTTTTAAAGATTTTATTTATTTATTTATTTGCTTACTTACTTACTTAGAGAAAGTACCTGAGTAGGAGGAGGGGCAGGGACAGAGTGAGAGAATCTGAAGCAGACTCCCCACTGAGCAGGGAGCCCGATGGGGGCTCAATCCCAGGACCCTGAGATCAAATCAAGAGTCAGACACTTAACTGATTGAGCCACCCAGGCACCCTAGAGTAGGAGTTTTCGAATCACAGGGAAGTGGGTTCAGTGGCACCACTTACAAGCTCTGTTACTATAATAAATTTCTTGACTTCTGGGACTCAGTTTCATCATCTGTACATAGGGACTTGCAAAGTGAAGGTGAGAATTTGACACAAGAGTCGTCTTCCATGGGACCTGACCATAATACTGCTCAAAAAGAAGATGCTGTTGTTGCTAGCGTCCGTGTCATTATTACTATTACTCTTAATTTCTGTAAGACAGAGGATATTCCCTTTCGTACTTCTTTATTAGAATATTCAGACGCTGAAGAAGTTTGGTGCTGCTCATCTGCCATGGGGCTCTGTTTACATCTTGAATTACTCAAATGAAATGTAAAAACAGCTTCACTGCATCTTAAAGTGCTCATTACTTTAATTCAAATAGCACAGAGTTCCCCTCAAAATAAATGACTCTGTCCATCTGTTTATTTCCCTCTGCTAAACTGATTTCCTGCTTTTCTTGGGCTGGTGAGAAACACTTTCAGAGACAGCTGATGTAAACTAAGTAGGGAAGTCTACAGCCCCCAGCACTGGGCTCTGGAGAGCCTCAGCAGGCCTGGGAGACAAAGCCATCCTCACATTATATGGTCTGTGCGTATCACAACATTCCCAGTCCAGAGGCTGTGTCACTCTAGAGCTCCACTTTAGGGAAGAATTTTTTTGGATGCCAGCTTTGCCAGTTTTTACAGATTTTCATTTTGTAGGCTTGACTATAATTTCATTTTATTTTTGTAATCATTACTGTCAGAGGACACAATTTAAATCAGAGTCTTGATGGTAACACATAATTAAATGATTCTGTGTAAAGGCCAGAAAAATAAATTTTATGAAATTGAGGCCTAATAATTTATGAAACGTGTGTGTCAATATTTTATTGCTCTTCCTAGCACAGAAAGCCCATCCACAGATCACCCAGACATGTACAATGATTAAATTAGTTGTCTTCAATAATTTCTTATTTTTAGGCATATGAAGCCACACATTTTCATATATTTTTAAATTCTGTCATTATGTGTCATAATATACTTGATTTAACTGTTTGTTAAACCACTGATCCCTTTAAATACAGAATAGTCCCCAATATAATGATGGATTGACTTAAAATTTTTCGACTTTACTATGGTGCCAAAGTGATACATATTCAGTAGAAACCATACTTCTGATTTTGAATTTGGATCTTTTCCTGGGCTGGTGGGATGTGTAGGATCCTCTTGGTGACACAGGGTGGAGGAGCCCACGCTCCCAGGCAGCCACCCCGTCACAAGGGGAAACAACTGATAACACTCACAACCATTCTGTCTCCAGACAACCACTCTGCTTTTCACTTTCAGTCCAGTATTCAGTAAATGACAGGAGACATTCAACCCTTTCTTATCAGATAGGCTTGTGTTAGAGGATTTTGCCCAACTGTAGGCAAAGCTCAGTGTTCTGTTTCAGGCAGGCGAGGCTAAACTGTGGTGATTGCTGAGTTAGGTGTACTAAATGCGTTTTTGACTTAAAAAAATTTCTACTTACAATGGGTTTATCAGGAAGTAACCCCATCATAAGTTAAGGAATATCTGTACTTGGACTTGTTGTATGCGGCCTCCAATTATATTCTTGTCCTGGTCTCAGCAAATGTTAAGGGCGGGCCTCACAGGGGCAACTGTGATATGTAAGTTGTGGGGTCTGATGGGGCAAGGGTTGGACTGACAAGGAAGGCTGAGAAGTTCTGAGAGATCAGTTGCTGCTTTTATGATTTTTACAGAGAATTGGCCCTTCTATTCTTGATTGTAAATCTCAGTAAAAAATACACGGTTCTCAGCTAAATTCTTAAGTGCTACATTGCTCCTTTTGACTTTGAGGCAGCCTTGAGTTTGCTATCATCCTGGGTAATTCCCAGACAGTTTTATAACATGCAGATTTTTCTGTTTGAATCAGGAAAATAATTACTAAAATCTTACCATTTTCACAAGTCACTTATTTTTATTTTTTACTATGCCACCTTAGTCCATATCATTTGCATTACTGAAAATAATAGTACATTTTAAATTCTCACCTTGTTAGAATTTTTATATTCTGTTTTTTCCTTGCTTACTATTATGGTATAAGTAATTTTCCCATGTTGTTACAGAATCATCACAAGTGATTATAAAAGTTTTATCAGTTGGTAAATTCTGTTTTATTTAATCATTTTCCCACGGCAAGTTTTAGTTGTTTCCTAATCTTTGTAATTAAAAATTTTACAATATATTATTCTCCCTTTCCCTGACTCCCCCTGTTTTGGGGATTACTTTGTAGAAAGAGTAGTAAAGTAGTAGTAGAAGAAATATTCCACAATCCATTACTGAGAACCTTTGGGGCAATTACGTTTTATATTCAGAATCATTTAGATTTTAGAAAGGTTGTATGGTGAGTATGCCATAGATCATGTCTCAGTGTCTGAACACAACACTCCATAATCAATCAGTTTAAGTCAGGTTTTGCTATCAGATGAGTTCAGATCAGGCCAGTGATTGCTGCCTGATGAGTTAAAGAAAAACTTTTCAGCGCTTTTCAGATTTGGAATTGAAATAAGAGATTGGAGACAGAGAGTAACTACAGTCAACACTAGCTACCATGAATTTAGGATTTGATATTAAGAACCAGGCTATGCAAAGCTCTTTTAAAACATTATAGATTTGGATTTTACTTTACATGAAAATTTGAAAATCTTTTAATAAGCAAGAATAATCTGTTTATATTTATTTATATAAATGTAACCTTTGGTCTTGGTGCTGTTACATCATCTTATTTGTAATTATTGAGTGTATTATGTTGCATTTACTAAGTTTCTCTATTTTAGATATCCTCTTTGTTTTCTCAAAAATTTTATTCTAATATGTCAGAAGGAGAATATAATTTTTTAAGATTTATTTCTTTATTTTAGAGAGAGAGAGAGAGAGAGCAGGTGTGAGTGGTGGGAGGGGCCGAGGAAGAAGGAGAGGGAGAGAGAGAATCTCAAGCAGATTCCCCGCTGAGCATGGATCCCCACAAAGGGCTTGATTCCAGGACCCTGAGATCATGATCTGAGCCAAAATCCAGAGTCAGGCACTTAACTGACTGAGCCACTCAGGCACCCCAGAAAGACGATATTATTATTCTAAAGGTTATGTTTGTATTAATACTTTTTCTACTGTCCTTACTTACACCTCAGTTGAAATGGTGCTATTTAGCCAGGTATGGCCATGCCCCAATACAACTCTATTTTTAAAAATGGGTGGCAGGCTGAATTTGGCCTGTAGGCTATAGTTTGACCTCTGTTCTGAATTCACAGGAATGAAATTTGTCCAGTATTCTGAGCTCTGGCACATTGAAAACTTTTGTCGTATGGCCTTGATATTGGGAGGACACTGTAGCTGGATATGATAGCCTTGGTTTGAACTTTCTTCCAAGCTTACTGAAGAAGCTGGTTTACCCTTGCCTTGCCTTGTGTGGAGTTTTGTGAAACGTGAGAGCATCCTGTTCCTCTTGCCTTTGTAATTTATTTTATCTTTTTGTCTGAAGACCTTTAAAGAGTGTCTTTATATTTAAAGTCTAATAGTTTCACTAGGGTCTTTCTCAGATGTCTAAATCATTCTCCACAGTACTCAGTGAACCCTGATTCTGTTTTTTTTTTTACTTATGGAAGTTTTCTTGGGTTTAGTATTAAATATTACACTGATCTATTGTTTCAGGTTTCTTCTTTAGAGACACTAGTTATGGTTACAGTCATTCTCCTTTGCCTGCCTTCTCTTTCAATCACTTCCTCTCTGAACTATTTCACTTCTTTCTTAATCTGATTTTCATTCTCATGGTTGTTTACCTGCTTTGCTTCATTGCTCTTTATTAAGTTTTTATTTCTGATTAGCTTTTACTTTTTTATTCTATTTCTTTCCTGAGTTCCAGTAATTTATGTTTCATTCTTCCTTTTTCTGTCCATTTGTGTTCCTAGTTTTTATATTTTGGATTTGAGGTGGGCTGTATTTTTTTGTTTTTCATATCCCTGAATATTGTGTGATGATATTAAATCTCATTTAGAATGACATGTTAATGTTTTCTTCACCTTCATGGCTCATTGAGGGGGAGAATTTTCATCAGCAGAAGAGTTTTATTCACATATCTGACTTTCTGCAGTAACTTTGTGCAGATGTGGTATGCAGTTTTTTGGTCATATTCATTGTACTGACAGTTTCTAGTTTGAAAACCACTCTTTCTGTCAGTTTTGTCTTTTTTGGAGTAGGTTAACTTAATGATGATTTTTGTTGCTGGACAGTGGAGGGGCAAGAGTTGTGTGTTTTGTTTTTCTTTTATTTCATCAGAATCCTTAATTTTCCTATTCTTTCCTTCTTCCTCTTCACTACACCACCCTCAAGGGATATTGTCTTTTCTATGTTTATCCAATTCCCCCCCCCCCCCAAGCACCATTTCTCCAAGGCTGACACTTCTGGTCTTGCACTTTCTTCAGCCCCTTCCTTGTAGACAAATCTGTGAACAACCAAAACTCGATCCATGTTCATAGTGTTATCCTTCCTCTTTCTGCAGGTGATTCTGTCAGAGCTTCCCATGTGTGTGTTTTTTTTTTTTCTTATCACCCTCTCCTTTTATCACCATGTCTTTTAAATCTCTCCTCACCTGCTCTATGCATCTACAGACTAGAGGCAATAGATAGGCAGCAAGTTGAAATTTCTTTGTTTTTCTAATCACAATTCATTTGAAGTTTGTAGAGTTCTCTTTTTCCTAGTAATGCAGATGTGTTTTTGCATATTTTTGTTACTTTTTTTGGTGATTTTCTGTTTAGGGCTTAAGAAGGAAAAGAAAATTTGTAATCAGGTGTTTACCATTGTTCTGGACAAACCTGGAAGTCCCGCCTATTCATTATGACACTTTTGACAGTATAACACATTTTTTATTGACCCAACAATGAAGGCTGAGAGATTCTTTTTTTAAATATTTTATTTATTTATTTAACAGAGAAAGAGAGAGAGAGATCACAAGTAGGCAGAGAGAAAGGCAGAGAGAGAGGGGGAAGCAGGCTTCCCACTGAGCAGAAAGCCTGATGCAGGGCTTGATCCCAGATCCCAGGACCCCAAGACCATGACCTGTGCCAAAGGCAGAGGCTTAACCCACTGAGCCACCCAGGTGCACCAAAAGCTGAGAGATTCTTAAAGATATAATTCCATGTCTCCTGGGTTCATAGTTACCTCACAGATATTGTCTTAAATATTCATTCCCAATGATATGAAACACCTACTAGCCAAACCGGACTTCCTTTAGATAAAAATTCCTGGCATGATTTAACATGAATTTGTTTATAATACAATGAGGTATCATATCCCATTGTTATTGTTTGGCTTTGTTACTCAGTTACAATATACTTATTTCTAATTTACTAGCTCTGTAAGGACTTGTCAGGTTTTTGTACTTCAATACATTTGTGCAAGTCACAAAATCTCAGTGTTAGTCTAGCAATTCAGAGGAAGAGCAACCAATCTGATGGAGAAGCTTCTGTTCTTATGGGCTGCAAATTTCTCTCTGACCTTCATTAAGAATTAGTGTTATTAATGGTTAACATTCTTAATTTTTCATATTAATGATATTAAATACTTCTGTTACAAATATATTGTAAGGGAAAGAAGCACATTAAGTTAATATCAATAAACAGTTCAACCCCCAAACAAAGCCCCAAGAAAATGAGGCTCAGGATTAGTAAGTCTGTTTTGTTAAAAGGAAAACATTGAAAGAATTAAAAACAATATCAAAACAACAGCAAATAGCAGTAACAACAGCAATAGTGTTGGCTAACATGCATTACCTAATACCTACCCAATGCCTACCTAATACCTACCAGTGGCAAAAGCTATACTAATCACTCTTTGGAATTCCATCCTTTTGACATTACTATGAGGTAATTAGTATCATTATTCCTATTTTACACATAAGGAAACAAAACATTAAAGAAACAAAATCACTTCTCGAAGACACGAAAGAATTAAAGGTTATAAATTATCTCATTTAGGGGCCCCTAGGTGGCTCAGTCAGTTAAGTGGCTGACTCTTGATTTTGGCTCTGGGTCATGATTTCAGGGTATTGAGATTTAGCCCTGTGTTGAGCTCTATCCTGGGTGTGCAGCTTGCTTGGGATTCTCTCTCTCCCTCTCCCTCTGACCCGCTGCCTACAACTCGCATGCATGTGCTTGCTCTCTTAAAAAAAATGACCTCATTTAGCCCTCATAATAATACTATGAAAAATTTACCATTATTATTCCCATTTTACAGATAAGACAATGGAAACTCAGATAGTAAAGCATCCAGCTTGAGAAACTTCAGAGTTGAAAACACAACAAAACAACACAAAGGCATGTTTAAAAAGGAAAATTTTAAAATTCATATTTCATATTTCTATCATCCCGTAGTCTTATTGTCAATATTTTGCTATCTCTCCTTTCAGTAAATACACAAATACACACATGGGACCATAGAAGTGAACAGTTGGTAAACTGCTGTGATAACTATGTAACAATTGCATGTGTATGTATTAGTCCTACAGACTTCCATTGTTGATCATTCAGGTTGTTTCTTTTTTATTTATTTTTTAAAAATAATTCTGTAATTAATATCATAGGAGACACAAGTTTTGCACTCTCTTAATTATCTCCCTTAGATTTCATCCTAAAAGTTTATTTCTTATTCGAAAAGTATTGCATTTAAAATACTTAATATTTAATACTAAAATTGTATTTCTAATAATCTAACATGTTCCAGATTACAGTGATGGCAATTTATATCATAGTTTTGAACTTCACTCAATATACTCAGGTGTGTTATCACAGAAATCTATCTATATGTGCACATTCTTTAAAAAAAAAAAAGATTTTATTTATTTATTTGACAGAGATCACAAGTAGGCAGAGAGGCAGGTAGAGAGAGGAAGAGAAGCAGACTCCCTGCTGAGCAGAGAGCCCAATGTGGGTCTCGATCCCAAGACCCTGGGACCATGACCTGAGCCGAAGGAAGGCAGAGGCTTTAACCCACTGAGCCACCCAGGTGCCCTATACGTGCACACTCTTATTCCAAATGCATAACAGTGGTTAATAATATAGTTCCATTGAAATAATTTAAAAAGACCTATCACTGAAAAATTAGACCAGCATTTCTGTAGATCACAAATGTCCAGAAGAAAATGGGAGCTGAAACCTTGGTCCTACTAGGCTTCCAGAATAGAAGCAGACAAAGGCAACCCAGGACTTGCTCCAGGAGAAAGGAATCAAATTACACCCATTCATAGTGATAGATCTTACTTAGACTTGCTTTGTGAAAAAGTTACAGGGTGAGGCTCTCCGGGTGAACTGAGACTGAAAAGGGTTTAAACTTCTACCTGGGTCTGTTAAATGGCTAGGTAATTAATGATATAGTCCCATGGAGTTAAGGGGGTCCCAGCTATGAGTCCTGTTTCTGAACTAGGGACTCTAAGTTGGGGGCCTCTACGAAGGCAACCAAAAAGACTCCAGTAGAGAAGGTTGAGTGCAAAGAGAAAAAGGTAACAAAACTGGCACACAAAATGAACTTGCTTGCAAAATGTCAAGTCTAATGTGGAAAGCTGAGGTATGAAGGACACCTCATCAATCAGAATGATCTCACTTCAAGGAGGTGGATATTATAAAGGATTCTGAAAGCAGTTTCCAAACAAATATATGTAAGACCTATGAAAAGATTAAGGAGACACAGCAATCATAAATGCAGTAAAGAACTTACAGAGGACTAAAAGGACCCAACTAGAAATCCTGGAAATGAAAAATACAGCCATGAAAAGGAAGAACACATGAAGTAGAATAGACACCACACTAACTGAAAAAAGAATTAGCAACTAGAAAGAGAATACTGAGGAATTTGTCCAGATTGCAGAGTGGAAAGATAAAGAAAAGAAAAGTGTACAAATGAAAATTTAGGAGTCACAGATAACAGAAAAGGAAGCTTTTATTGTGGAGTATTTCTGTTACAACAGACTTTCATGCTTTAACACTTTGGTTACTATGATTATCTTTGTTTCTCTTGAAACAATTTTGAAATATATATGGCTAAATAATGGGGGAAAATGCTTTGTGATTCTTCCAATACATTGAACTCTATGACATAGGAATTTTTCCATATGCGACATTAAGGACTTCAGTATAGAGCTCAATTTCTCCAGTTTTTGGCCACTGAGTATCACTCAAAGGCTATTCTTCATACATAAAAACAACCAAAGTGAGGATGAGCACTAGGTGATATATGGAAGTGTTGCATCACCACATTTTATACCTGCCACTACTATTACACTATGTGTTAACTAACTGAAATTTAAATAAAAACTTTTATAAAACCCAACCAATGTTTGGTTAATTTTTAAAAGCTTTACCATAAATTTTATAATAAAATATTAACATTTTAAAATGAAAGCAGTAATGATATTTTTATGTCAGTCCGCTTTATGTCAAGTGTGTATTTATAGTCTGTCTGCTACCAACTTATCTGTACCAGGCTCACTACAAACTTTCCTGTGTGTATCCATTCCTACATACAGTAGCCTCTTGCCTTGCCTCCTGGTCAGAGCTGCTCTATCCACACCATATTCCACTCCTAAGATTCTAAAGCCTAGCTGCTGCCACTGAGTCCACAGTTAAGGAGTCCCTGTTTATGGTACCAGCTGACAAGGAGAGGACTCCATATCTGCGCACTGGCTTGAGTGGACCCATGGAGACTTTGACTAAAGGAAAGTTGCCATATTTCAGGTGGATTTCAGACCCTAGAAGAGGGGAGGCAAAGGGAACCAGAAGCTAAGTTTGTCAACCATTCTCCTTGTTCCATCTCTCTTGACCTCCCCCCACCTAGGATTGTTCTGAAACACCAAACAAAGTTGCACATGGCCTTGACGATACCTCTCTAAGAATGAACAACTGAGCTATGTTATGGAATTTGGCCATCTTAGTTACGTATTCCTTTATTTAATCTCTCTCCTTCTCTTAATTCCCTTTTCCCTCGTTGTTAATTCCTTGGAATTGTACTTCCCAATGAAATGTTAGCACATAATCTTTTGCCTTAGGCTCTGTTTTCTAGGGAACCTGGGCTAAGACTATTAATTAATAGCTGACAGATAACTTGAGCCATAGGCCATGTTCTGTAACCAGTCAATTTCTCTCTTTGCTCTTTCTGTTCACTATATTAGAAAATCCAAATCTACAGTCACAGGTTGTCAGGAATGGCAGCAAGTTTTTGGTGGCTCTGACAAATGGTTCTGGATTGAATATGGACATAGAAATTATAAAGAGATTTCCCACTGAAGACTACTTTTATCATTCAGTCAGATGCTAAATCAATGAACATATCATATTCAAAACCCAGAAGGTTGAATATTTCAACTTGAGACATAGCAGCAACTGGAGTCCCAATTTTGCTCTTACTGCATTTGATTTTGGAGAATGTTTCTGCGTATCCTTATGGTTCTCATTCTCTGATGAGTGTAGAAAATCAAGTGATGGGAAATGCCAAATTCTTGGTGATTCTGTTATTTCTACCACCTGGTCTTTGTAACATGTCTTAACTTTTATCCTTGACATTAAAAAACATTTTAAAAAACCCCTGAAGTGATAGGTTTCTCTTATTCAAAAAATGTAAATTATTGCTAAGAAAACCACATTACTAAATACCTGAAATCATAGAAATGGTCTTTTAAAAAAAAAAAGATTTATTTAATTTAGAAAGAGAGAGAATGAGAGTGAGCATGGGGGAGGAAGGACAAAGGGAGAGGGAAAGAGAGAATGTCCAGAAGACTCCATGCTAAGCACAGAGCCTGTTGCGGGGCTGCACCTCAGGACCCTAAGATCATCATCTGAGCTGAAATCGAATCATACACTTAACCGATTGAGTTACCCACGTGCTCCAGAAATGGTCTTTATGAGGATTATGAAAACAATTATTTTATTTATTTTTAATCGATATTTTTAATATTCTACCATGAAAATTTTCAAACATACAGAAGCTGCAGAGATTGTACTGTGAACACTCATATATTATCTGGATTCAAGAGTTAACATTTTATTGTACTTCCTTTTCTTTCTTTCTTTTTTTTTTTTTTTGGTAAAACTGAGCCAGGTTTGGTCTTTATTTTTATTATTGTTATTATTATGTTCAATTAGATGTACTATATATATATCCCCTTTTCATATATCTTTCCATCTATTCATACTTCCACCCATCCACTAATTCATCTCATTTTCTATTATTTCAAAGTAAATTGCAATATGCTTATCATTAACTAGAGTTCAAAATATTTGACAGTTCCTTATAAAAATAAAATGCATTATATTATATGTACAAATATTAAGTATACTATCCTATTAATTTTGACAACTTTAAACATTTATGTTACTCAAACTCCTATTGATATGTAGAAAAGAACCATCATCCCAAGAAGCTCCCTCACGTCTCTTTCTGACAATTCCATCCCTATCCTTCAGAGACAATCACATTCTGATTTTTTTTCACTAAATATTAATTTTACCTGTTCTAGAGCTTTATATAAGTGGAATCCTAGAGAATACACAATGGACTATTTTTTGTAAGAACTTTTTCACTCAACATAATGTTTTAAATATTCATCCAAGCCATTGGGTATATCAGTAGTCCATTCTTTTCTATTGCTGTGCTCTATTATGTTATACAAGTATACCACAGTTTAATTAGCCATTCTTCCATTGATGAACACCCAACAGTTTCCAGTTTGGAACTGTTACGAACAAAGCTGCTATCAGTGTTCTTGGTATAAGTCTTTTTGTGGATATGTGTTTTGTTTTCCTTGGGTAAATACCCAGGAATGGAGTTTCTGGGACATGATGTCAGTGTATATTTACTTTTATAAGAAACTGCCAGACTATTTTCCCAAATGATAAAAGTGCTTTACAGTCCATCAGCAGTGCATGAGAGTTTCTGTTGCTTCACAACCTTGACAATTTTTGGTATTGTTAGTCCTTTTAGTTGTAGCCATGTTAGTGGTGTGTAGTGGTATCTCATTATGACTTTAATTTGCATTTACCTGACGATTGGGAGCACATTTTCATTTGCTTATTAGCCATTTGTGTATGTTCCTTTGTAGAATATTTGTTCAAATATTTTACTCAATTTATACTGAGTGAATTGTCCTTTTTTAAATTTAATTTTATTTTTTTAATTTACATGATATACTTTTTATTTTATTTCTTCAGTGTTCCAAGATTCTTTGTTAATGCACCACACCCAGTGCTTCATGCAACACATCCCTTCTTAATACCCACCACCAATGTCCGTTTTTATTGGGTTGTAGAAATTCTGTCCATTGAATACCAATTTTCAGACAGATATATTTGTGAATATTTTATCCTAGTTTATGTCATCTATTCATTTTCTTTACAGCATCTATTGTGGAACAGAATTTCTTTTTTGCAATCAAATATAACATATCTTTATTTTCTTTTATTATTATTATATTCTGTGACTTACCTAAGAGAATTTTTCAACCCCCAAGTCACAAAAATATTGTCTTATATTTTCTACTATAAATTTTAAGGTTTTAATTCACATGAAGCTTATGATCTATCTCAAATTAATTTTTGTGTGTTGTGTAAGGGGGGTTCATTTTTTTTTCTATATGGATATCTAGTTTTTCCATCACCATTTGTTGAAAAGACTTTGCTTTATTTAGTGAGTTGCTTTGGTACCTTTGTAAAAAATCATTTTAACCTCTATAGAGTCCTCCATCCAACAATAGCAGTATATACATTTTTCTGTACTGCACAGGGAACATTTTTCAGAGTAGACCATATATTAAACCATACAACTAGTCTCAGTAAATGTGAAAATGTTAAAATCATATAGAGCAAATTCTCTAATCAAAGTGGAATTCAATCATAAATCACTTTAAAAAGGAAACTTGGCAAATTCACAAATATGAAGAAATCAAACAAGATAGTTCTAAATAACCAATGGATTACAGGGAAAAAGTACTAGAAAACACTTTGATATAAGGTAAAACAAAAACACAGCATACGAAAACTTATGTGATATAGTAAAAACAGTACTCAGAAGGAAATTTATAGATTTAAAGCCCTATTAAAGTAAGATCTCAAATCCATATTTTGACTTTCCATTCTAAACCTTGAGCAAGAAAAAGAAATGAATAGTGAGCCTGGTGGTGGGTATTATGGAGGGCACATATTGCTTGGAGCACTGGGTATGGTGCATAAACAATGAATTTAGGAGCACTGAAAAAAATAAAATAAAATTTAAAAGGAAGATTAGAGATAAACAAAACTGAAAATAGAAAACATGTTCAGAAAATTAACAAAGCCAAAAGTGGGCCCTTTGAAAATATCAACAAAATTGGGAAATCCTTAGGTAGACTTCACAAGACAGAAAGAAATTACTAAAATCAAGACCAAAAGAGGGATCTCAAAACTGAATTTACAGAAATAAAGGAATTTTAAAATTATTATAAACACTATATGTTTACCAACACATTAGATAGCCTAGATGAAATGGACAAGTTCCTAGAAGCATACAAACTACCAAAGCTAACTCAAAAAAAAAAAAAAAAGAAAGAAAGAAAGAAAGAAAGAGAAGAAAAGAAAACTTGATCAGACCAATAACAAGTACAGAGATTAGCTTAGTAATAAAAAAAAAAAAATTCCAACAAAGAAAAGCCTTTGACCAAATGATTTCACTGGTGAATTTAAATTCAACCAAATATCTAAAGATGAACTAATACCAATTCTTCTCAAGCTATTCTAAAAAATAGAAGAGGAAAGAATACTTCCTAACATTCTGTGAGGCCAATACCATCCTAACACCAAACAAACACATCGTTTTAGAAGAAAAGTAAAGAACTTTGTGAACATAAATGTGAAAATATTCAATAAAAATACTAGGAAACTGAATCCAGCAGCATATTAAAAGGATTATATACATGACCATGTGGGATTTATCCCAAGAATGCAAAGTTGATTCAATATACAAAAATCAGTGTAACTCATCATATAAATAGAAAAAAGAAAAAAGAATGATCATCTCAATAGATGCAGGAAAAAGCACTTGAGAAAATCCAATGCCCTTTCATGACAAAAACACTGAACAATTGGTAATAGAAAGGAACTTCCTCAACCCAACAAAAGCTATCTGTGAAAAACCAACAGCTAACATCATACTTAATGTTGAAAAGGTTAACACTTTGCTCCTAATATAAATAATGAAAGGATGTCAGCTCTTGACACTTATATCTGAAATTATACTGGAAGTTCAAGCCAAAGCAATTAGTCAAGAAAAAGAAATAAAAGGCATTTTATTAAGAAAGGAAGAAGTAGGAGCTCCTGGGTGGCTCGGTGGGTTAGGCCACTGCCTTCTGCTCGGGTCATGTTCCTGGAGTTCCAGGATCGAGTCCCACATCGGGCTCCAGCTCCGCGGGAAGTCTGCTTCTCCCTCTGGCCCTCTCCCCTCTCATCCTCTCTCTCTCTCAAATAAATAAATAAAATCTTAAAAAAAAAAAAAAAGGAAAGAAAGGAAGAAGTAAAATGATCTTTACTTGCAGATGGCAAGATCTTATATATAGACAACTCTAAAGAATCCATAAAAAAATATATTGACATGAATGAATAAATTCAGCAAAGTTGCAGGCTACAAGATCCATATAAAATATCAGTTGTTCTTCAATATACTTGGAGTAAACTATTAAAAAAATGAAGTCACAAAAACAATTCAATTTATGATGCCATCAAAAAGAATAAAATACTTAAGATAAGTTTAACCAAGGAACTACATGTCTAACCAAGTAAGTACACTGAAAACTACAAAACACTGCTGAAAGAAGTACAAGAATGGAATTATATCCTATATTAATGAATTGGAAGACTTAATATTGTTAACATGGCAATACTCCCCAACTTGATCTGCAAATTCAATGCAATCCCTATCAAAATTCCAACTGCATTTTTTACACAAATGGACAAGCTGATTTTAAAATTCATGGAGAAATTCAAGGAACACCAAATGACCAAAATCTTGAAAAAGATTGGAAGACTCATTGGAGGACTCACATTTTCTGATTTCAAAATTTACTAGAAAGACAGGACATTACGGGCAGAAGGATAGATAAAGAGATTGATGGAGTAGAAGTGAGAGTCAAAAAATAAACTCAGATATCTATGGCCCGTTGATATTTGACAAGGGTGCCAAGTTCATTCAGTCTTTTAAACAAATGGTGTCCAGACTATTGGACATCCACATGCAATGGATGACTTTGGATCTCAACCGCCCACCATATGTGAAAATTAATTCAAAAAAATCAAAGACTTAAAGAGCTAAAAGCAATACAACTCTTAAAAGGAAATATAGATGAAAGTCTTTGTGACCTCAGATCAAGTAATAGTTTCTTAGGTATGATACTAACAGTAGGCAACCAAAGAAAAAAATAGAAATTAGACTTAATCAAAATTTAAAACTTTTGTGCATCAAAGGACACTATCCCCAAAATGAAAAGATACCTACAAAACCGAAGTATTTGTAAATTGTATGTCTGATAAGGGTCTAATACCCATAACATTTAAAGAGTCCTAATAACCAACCATAAAAAGACAAATAACCCTATTAAAAATGATCAAAGAATTTGAATAGACATTTCTTCACGGGAGATATACAAATAGCCAACAGTCACATGAAAATATGCTCAATGTCATTAGCCATTAGGAAAATGAATATCAAAACTATAATGACATACCATTTTATGCCCACTAGGGTGGCTGTAATCATAATAATTTTTTAATGGAAAATAAGAAGTATTAGCATGGATTTGGAGAAATTGGAGCTTTCATACATTGCTGCTGGAAATGTAAAATGGTATAGTTGGAAATGTAAAATGGAAAACAGTTTGGCAGTTCCTCAGAAAGTTAAACTTAGAGTTCCCATATGATCCATGAATTTCTCTCCTTAGGTATATACCCAAGAAATTGAAAACATATGTTCATATAAAAACAAATGTTCATAGCACCATTATTGATAATAGCCAAACAGTGGAAAAACTCATATGTCTATCACCGGATGACCAGATTAACAAATGTGGTATGTCCATGTAGTGGAATATTATCAACCATAAAAAAGGAATGCATAAGCACTAATACATGCTAAAACATGAATGAACTTGGAGGATATTACACTAATTGAAAGAAGCCAGACACTAAAGTCTACGTATTATAGGATTCCATTTATATGAAATGTACAGGGTAGTCAAATCCTTGGAGACAGAGACTAGATTAGTGGTTACTAGGGGGTGAAAGAGAAGGGAACAAGTAGGTATAGATTTTGTTTTGGAATGATAAAAACCTTCCAGAATTAGGGAATGGGGATAGTTGCACAACATTGCAAATATACTGAAAAAAATCATATGTGTTAAAACTATACACTTTAAAATAATGAATTTTATGGTATGTGAATTTTATTGCAACGTAAAAATGTTTTTTAAAACATCAGTTGATGGCATAAGTGTGAGTCTATTTCTGGGCTTTCTCGTCTACCCCACTGATCTACATGTTTCTTTTACCAGCACCAGGCTGTCTTGATTATTGGAACTTTATTGTAAGCTTTGAAGTCACAGTAAGCCTTCTGACTTTACTCTTCTTTTTCAAGAGTGCTTTGGGTAAGTGTAAGCTATACCCCTTTCCTTAAAAACTTGGGTTCATACCTTTTCCTTTCACATCAAACATATGTCAGCATAGAACATTCTTTTACCTGCTGCTCGTTTCTTCGTGTAACAGATTGGAAGACTGGAGTAGCAGAGTAGACATTGGTGGCTCTGATTTGCTTGTAGTCACAGAAGTCAGTATTTTCTTCAGGAAGGAATCAAGGTCAGAAGGAAGAATGTTTGCTCCTAATTGCCTTTTTTAAATAAATTAATCTCTGGGTGGGTGTTCAGATGGAACATTCTTTGTGTGTAGGTAGTAGTGCCTTTTTTGGTTGCATCCATGTCTGGTCCTCCACCATATTTATCATAATGCTCCTTTTCCATTTTTATCATAGTTCAAAATGCCATGATCTAATTTCCTGTATGTGCATTTTATAGTGATCAAAAAACAAAAGCTTATCAAGCACTTGTCCCTCCTACATATACCATCATCTTGGCAAGCCCTGATTTGTGCACTGCATATCACCAGTTTTTTCCAATTGCAAACCTGAATGTGGGAGTGATTGCTCTTTCACATTGTATATACTACGGTTGTTACACTATGTCCATCTGTATCATTTGATAAAGGAATTTTTCCAATAGCTGTTCTTCCTTCTAAGTGTAGTATTTTTTGTACTAGGGATCATTTATAAGCTTTCCAGGAGTAACACATATTTTTTTGTGCTGTAAGGAATGTGACTTGAAGGGTGTTTCTATAGTTTGGGTCTCTTCTTTGCCTTTGGCAACAATGTTATCAATTTTGTGCCAGAAAGCATTATTTTGTGTTTATTACGGAGAATCTAAATGTATTGACTAGAGAAGTCACTGTATTTAGAAAGTTGTTTTTTTTTTTCTTAATGTGGTGGTTTCATATCGCTAATTGACAGTTTCTTATCAGACAAACACTTAGAATGGAAAGTAAATGACTGGCTGGCTCAACAAAATTTAATTTTCAGATTTATGATAATTCCTACTGTTACCTTTTTTCTTTTTGACCGTGAAAAGTCATCACACTTGTACCTACATGTGTCCCAGTGCACAGACACTCACGGGTTGTGTTTGCATTGGGCCTGCTCACTCTACATCTTTTAGACATTATTTTGAATTAGGTTATTTTATTGCCACCTGTATACTTCAGTCAGTGGCCTCTGATTTAGTGACCCTTTTGGTTTATTGAGAATATCATCCAACAATAGAGTCACAACAACAAGTGCAGATTTCTCAAACAAAAATAACATACAAGAGACATAAAAAAAATGTTTTAATCGACATTAACTACCCTGGTTATCTGAAATTAGCCAAGACGGAATAACTAATACAATTCTAGTAGTGCACAACCAGCATTTAAGAATATAAAGATTATTAAGACTATAACTGGATTTCTAGAAAATTTTAATTAAGCTTAATTTCAAACTTATGAAACAGGATTGTTTTTCAATGTTCTCCTCTTAAACCATGAAAAGACAGGAGAACATTTGATAGATTACCAGAGACTACCAATATGCCCGAGACTAACTAGGGAAACTGGTTTATAATCCTCTATCTCTGTTGAGACACATAACCAGGATGTTTAAATATGGCCAACTAGCAAACCCATCTTCTTGAAATGCTTCACTAATTTGTTACCCAACTTTGCCAACAGTCTGTCCCCTTGCTTGTTGAACAAGCTACAGTTCTCCAACACCTCCTGGGCTGTCGAGCCTTGTGCGTTGCCAAATTACCATCAAGAAAGCTCTTATCAACTTCTATTTCCCACCAGTTGTGTGGGAGAAAGTCTGTCTCCCCAACTCCTCATCAGCTCTGGGTAAAGAGAAGTTGCATTGCATATGATGTTTAGATTCTAAAGATAGCACTTAGAGGAAAAAATCAGAGTCCAAATGACTCTGGCAGATCCCTTACATTGTCCACGAAATGCAGAAAGATAGGTCTGTGTGTAGTAAGTGCAGTCTCAGGTTCAGGCTCACTGAGTGGGATAGTGGACAAAATGACCCCAACAGTTTTCATTGTGTTTTTTCATTTCCTTTATATCTGTTTATTTATTTTTGTCTGAATTATGTTTGAATTCATTTACGTTAAATACAATGGCTTTGTGAATTGCCTTTGTCACTTTCAATTTGGAGTGTTCATCTTTTCTTTTTTTAATATTAAGTGTATGATTACCTTTTTATTACACTTATTTAAAAAATATGTTTCCTAATATGCCATCTATGTGCCATTATGGTGTGTGTGTGTGTGTGTGTGTGTGTGTGTGTTCTGTTTATGACCCTACCCACTGAATTAAGTATGTAACATCTTAAATTAATTATAAGATACTTTCTGGTCTTATGTTTGAATTTTTAATCTTCATGGAATTCCTTTTTATAGACAGCATTGAAGTCAGCCTCTGAGTTTATTTTTCCTCAAGAGCTTGAACAATGATCTCCTGGAGGGACATCCTTAAAAGTTCTCTGATATGTTTATGTTTTCCCATTCTGGTTTTCATACAAGAGTTTCAGCTGTTGGTAATCTGAAAGATAGGAAGAAAATCAAGACAACTTTTCCTATCACACACTTGTGCCCAGGGCATTTCCTTCCTCTTGGAAGAGAATGGTGCTACTTTAATGATTTGGTTATAAATAAGGCAATGGAGAAAAGCAAGCAAGCAAGCTACTTAATCCTGTGGCAAAAGCTGTTAATTGTCCCTCAATATCAATTTTTGCCTTCCTCCTTAGTAACGGAACCCTCACTTAGCTGGGTACAAGATCAACCAGAATAAAGAATAATTACAAGCTTCCTTGAAACTGGGACGTGTCTGGGTTTTGTGAAATATCCTCAAAGATAGGAGGCGTGGTCTATCTTGCCCTTACATCTTTATCAGCTGTGGACATGGAGGCCAGAGCTAAAGCAGCCCTAGTGGACCATAAGGCATTATGTTACAGAGGCCAGCGCAGTGAGACAGACGTCGCCAGGGTCCCTGATTCTGTGGAGCTGGCATTTCAGTTGTGGACTTAAATGTAGCTGAATTTGAATGCTACAGAAACACAGGGAGGGCTTATGTTTTATTCAACATTACATTCACAGGACTTGACACTGGACCAAGAATGTGGTACATGTTCAATAAATGTTTGTAGGAGGCATATCTTTCCATTTATAGGCAAGACAGTAGTGATTCTGAGAATTTCAGGTAGGCTGATTCATTCCACATCTCGTCCTTTGTATTTGGGCCTGTGACTTCAAAACCTTAAAGAAAACATCATCTCCTCTCAAGTATGTTTTACATAGCAATCATCTTTCATAGACAACCCTTTCAATGGAACTCTTTTACCTGACTTAACTTTGTAAAGAATATGCAAATCTGGAAGTGCTAGCTACCATTTTGATGCACGCTCCCCCAGAGCACACCAGGAAGCGGGAGTTGGTAAGTTTTCTAGAAGAGATCCCAGCCACACTCTGGCCCCAAGGTGACAGCTCTCTGTGAGGTTTATGCTCCTATTTAATTGCAGTTACCTCCTTCTCCATTCCCTGGGGGCCCATCTTTATGGAGAAATAGGCAGTTGGCTGAGAATGTTGGAACGGAAC
Organism: Mustela putorius furo; assembly: GCF_011764305.1. Taxonomy (NCBI): domain Eukaryota; kingdom Metazoa; phylum Chordata; class Mammalia; order Carnivora; family Mustelidae; genus Mustela; species Mustela putorius. The sequence goes on along the minus strand of NW_025422045.1, from coordinate 5,235,264 downwards.
ATTCCTTGCTAATTATTTAATTTTTGTCTGGCACAAACTGGTACCTCTTAAGTTAGTGGGAACTATATGTCCAGTACCTTCCTTTGCTACCAGACAGCTTACCATGTATCACTAAAAAACACACAGCTCTGTTCTTGCCCTTGTCCCCAACCTTGGCCAGCACTTTTCTCTTCCACCTGCTGTTCATGGAGTAATGGCAGCAAACATCTCGTGCTTTCTATTGTAAAACTGAGGCATCAGTAAAAATGGAGGAAAGACAAAAACCCTGGCCTCTCACACCCCCATTCCTTGCACCTACTCTAAGCCTTTCCTTTATTTCATCTACAACTTATTGTATCCTGACTTGGAATGTAATACTGGGAACAGCCCAGTCAGGAAGGTGTTAGGAAACCAGGGCCCAGAGAGGTGAAGCTACTCCACCAAGGCCACACAGCAAACACATGGCAAAGCAGAGGTTAGGACCCAGCTCTGCCCTGGCTATGATTTAGGCCCCAGACTGTGGATCTATTACCTTTACCGCTAAGAAGGTCTTTAACCTTCTTGTTTCCTTAATGAACTACTGTTCATCTTTCAAGTGTAGTGCAGGTGCCACTTTTTCAGGAAATGATCTCTATTGCCCTGGACTGAGGTCCCCTCCATGTTCCTGCAACCTCCTACATCTTTATTCCAATAAAATGTTGATTGTGAGCATTGCATTTGCTATGTGTCATAAAAGTTTTACAAGGATCGCCTACCTCAATGCCCACAAGCCTTCCCAGGGAGGCCACTATAATTAGGGGCAGTCTGCAAAGAGAAATCTTGAGTAAATAGAGCCAGGGGTGCAAATCTAGGTTTTTTTGGTGCCAAGGCCCTAATGCTTAATCATTATGATATAATGCATTACAATACCTTTATTTTTTAGTTTGACATTGTCCTTCTGGGACTCTCAATTCTCCAATACCAGAGAGTTTCTTACCCTTTTTATACTTTCAGCAGGTAACACAGGATGACAAGCAGTGGCTGGCTCATCTGATTTTAATCTCCTGCCCCCTTTGTTGGCCCTTAAATGTGTTACCACTACATGAGATGGGGATATTCATTTCTGGGATGACATAGTTCCAACAAAACACACATACTATCAAATTGAGAACTGTAGATTCATCTTTCTGTTGCATACACACATCAACAACCTGGCTGAACTTTTTTTTTCAGATAGTTTCAAATGTGTAATGAAAAATATCTTTCAAAGAATTTCCCACCCAGGAATATTCTTTATGGTCTGGTCATCCTTAGTGCTGATTTACCGAGAATTTACCATGCTCCCTTCTGGGAACATGTTAGGATTTCCCTTCTCTGCCCCCTTGAGTCAGTAAGACTGTGTGGCTTGCTTTGGCCCATGAAGTGTGGGCAGAGTGACAAGTGTATCTCTAGGTAGAAGCCTAGAGGCCTAAGGGCCCATGCCTGATTTCCTACTGGTCCAGGGACAAGCAGGGTTCGTAATATACATATGACTTTGAAGAGCAGAGCCCTGACCTCTGACCTACAATGAATAGTAGGGTAAGTAGGGCACAAAGCTTAGTTATTCTAAGCTACCAAGATAGGGCGGTTGATTATTACTACAGTGTAAGAGTCTGTCTTGCTTGAGACACTCTTGACAGGTTCATGATCCTCCACCCCCCCTTTTTTTTTTATCTTGAGGAATAAGGAGAGTCATTACACTAGGGCTTAATCTCAAAAGTGTTAGTCCCACTAGAAGCTTAATAGCTATCACCACACTTAAGAAAGTTCTGATTGGGACAATGCTACTGATTGTCCTCCTTCCCCACTGGGGGGCAGAGAAGGTGGAAATGAGCCCAAAGGAACATCAGAGGGAGTTAATTAGATGAGCAAAAATATTCCGAAGGTCAAAGGGTAGGAATCTCCTACCTGGTGCTCTCTTGAAATCATCAGAGCTGTCACACTTGCCCGAGACTGTATAGTGAGAGTGTGCCAGGAGGGTGGGGGGTGAACCTGTTGCTTTCAGGGAGTGCCTTCTGGCTTTATGATTTTATATCTTCAATCTTGGCTGGTTAGAAGATTCATTTATACACTTAACCAGATTTTCCCAGGGTGTAAATTCCCCCCAGAGATAAATTAAACACTTTTAGGGATACAATCAGTCTGGGAGGCCACCAGGGTACCATTCGGTGCTTCGCAGCAGCAATTTACCAAATGGTACCCTGGTGACTTAGGGAGTGAGTGCACATCTGCAAAAGGACTTCCTTCGCATCCAGGGATGCTCTCTCAGGATTCTCTCTGTGATGCATGGACAGCCAAGGGTGGAAATGGAGAGAGTGAGACCCCCTGTTTGCCCCTCTGTTCCCATCATGCTGTCAGCTGGGCTGCTGTGTCAGTGGAAGATAAGCCACGGTAAATTAGGGAGGGAGGGGAGCCCAGCTCCTGAGCATAGGCCATTTCCCCTTGGTCAGAACCAGCTCCCTTGGGGATGGTCCCTCTCCCAGGGGCTTGCTGTGTTGCCCAGGATGTTCACTGTCAAGGGCTTTTCCTGGACCACATCCCCATGCCTTTGTCCTGCCTCATCTCTCTCGCCTCATCGACACCCAACTTATTTTTCCTTCTTTTGGGGTATTAAATGTATTCATTCATTCAACAAACAATTAGCAACCACTTACTGTATTCAGGATCAAATTTTAGTGAATCACACCAGTACTTGGTTTAGATGGATCTGTCTTAAATCTTGGCTCCACTATTTATTGGCCTTCTGCTTAGATGCCTCACTTTATCCACCTGTAAAAGTATGTAGATGTAGTAAAAGTACCTCCCTCATAGTGTTATAGTAAGAATTAAATGAAACAATATATGTAAAAGGTTTAATAAATTGCTGAGCACAGAATAAATATTAACTTCTATTCTTCTTTACCTTCTACTGTATATGCCAGGCACTGAGGAGCTAGAGATACAAATGTAAGTAAGGCCTGGTTCTTATCCTCAAGACATTCACAGTCTAGAGCGGTGATCCTCAAAATGTGGTTCCTGATTACCAGCAGCAGATGGGAATTTGTTAGACGAATTCTCACACTCCATCCTGACTTCCTGAATCAGAAACTCTGGAGCCCAGCAATCTGTTTTAATAAGCCCTCCTGGGGATTCTGACCCTCACTCAGTTTGAGAGCCTCTGCTTTATAGTAGAGGAATACTTGTATCTTATATTGGCAGCAGGGGCTTAAAGTGTACAAAATGTTGCTGTATGTTTTTAATTCTTACAGCAGTCCTACAAAGGAGGAATGGTTATTTCCCCACTTTCAACCAAGGAATGGAAGATACTATAGCATAGTTTGCTCGTTCACTAACCAAACTGCATTTGTGCTTGTGTATTTATCCCCTCAGGGAAGGTGACCATCCAACAATTTAGACTAAATTTCATTGAGCCTAAACCAATTCTGATAATCCCAATCCCTTTTTAAGTGGTTGGTTTAGGAGTGGATTTGTGACCCAGTCTGACCAACAGAGATGAAGAAACTCTGTTGAAGAATTTCTAGGGATTTTCTCTCTTAAAAACACAACAAAACAAAACAGCACACAGACGAGATGGCCTTCTCCTGCTGGATGTGATACCAAGGGCAGCAGCAGCCATCTTATCACCATGAGGAAGGAAGCACAAGGCTCAGGCTGACATTCAGAGAATGTAGAGTAGGAAGATGAAAAGGCCCTTGTTGATATCATTGAGGGGTGGGATCAGGCAATACCATCCTATCATAGGACCTCCTGTATTATAACAAATTCTTCTTTTTGTTTAAGCCATTTTGAGTTCAGTTTTCTGTTCCTTGAAATGAAACATAACTTGATAAGTCCATGGAGAAAGATTGGCAACAGATAACAGAGCTATCTGAACTCATGATCTGAGCTTCTTAACTCCCATTCTTTTCATAATTTGACTTGTTGACAGATGATGCTTCTGATGGATGGGACAAACTAATACAATGCATATCTCATTTCACCCCACACCCTTTCCACCACCTACTCCTTCTGCTCTTTTTTTGAACTGAAACTCTAGGCTATCACATCTTTATCCCTAGTACCTAGCAACATGCTTGGCCCACAGTAAGTGGTAATGAATATTACTTTTGCTTTTTATTTTATACACACACACACACACACACACACACATAATTTTTATTGGTAGAGGGAATGGTCTCCTAATTGTGTGAAGAAATGAATGACCGCCTACTGAGGGGTTGATGGCATGTATACATTCAATATACTCCCGTCTATAAAAGTCAGTTTCATGTTAGTCTTACATGCCTTAAATCAGACTGTAAAATGCTAGAGTTCAGGGGAAGATATGCTGGAGAGGAGAGAGGCTTAAACTTTCCGAAGAATCACCGCCTACAAGGATAGAAAGGGACTTTGTGGTTACTGAGACTATTATTTCAGAAATAATGAAACTGAAGAACTCCTCTTCCTCTCCTTTCCCTTCTTATTCTAGCTTCTTTCTAAGTATGCATTTTCTTCAGTCTTCCTTTCTTAAATAGGATCAGCAAATGTTAGATTTGGAAAGGACCCTGTGAGTCATCTGGTCTACCCTCCTTGTTGGACTGATGCAGAAGCTGATGTCCAAAGAAGGGAAAGTGTTCAAGGACTTTGAACAGTTCTATCAGGTGAGCTGGGCAGTGAAGGGTAGATTTGGTGTCAGTCAGAAACTGGGGTGGCCGGGTGGGGAAGGGTTGTGCCCGTATCAGCTCTGCCATCATCATAAGTTGCACGATCTTGGCCATGTTACTCATCCTCTCTCCGTGCGTCAGTTTCCTTAACCAGAACATGGGTTGTAGCTGCTCATTGCATTGTTGTAGGAAATAGTGTACGGTGCAGGAAGTATGTTTAAAGCATTTGAAGAGCACATGGTCGGTAGCTGTTAGTCGTATAATAGTATCTAATATGTGCTGATGAGGAGAATGGGATGATGACCTAAAAGAAAGACCTGGGATATGAATCCAAATTTCTCAGTTCTTGTTTATTTCTACTAACCCCTTCCTTTCCCCCTCTTTTCTTTCTCATTTCCCTAGCCTGACATTTAAGTTTCATTTTTGTTTTCTATTTTATTATTGTTTGCAGTAGAAAGTGAATAGAAAGAAAGTCATAGAGAGAACATGGGCACTGGAATTAGACTGAGGTTGAGAGCTTATATTTGCTGAAGGTTAACTATGGAGCTTTGGTCAAACCCCTTACTAACCTGGGCTGTGCTTCTTTGGAAAGCAGAGACTCCATTATCCAGTTCCTAGTCCTGTGACAAAGTAACACTCCTTACATAGTTCAAGACGTGTTGATTTTTTCCCAAAAGCCATAGACCAGTAGCATGCAAAGTTTCGAAATCTTAACTGTATCTCCTCCAGGACACTCCCCAAATTGAATTGTGGCACTATTTACCTTAATGCGCCAAGTCCAAATTCAGTTAAATCCAGCCTGATCATTCAGTTAAGACTGAGGCTGATTGCTGACCTTGCAGAATCATGTGGTTAAGGCATGGCTGACAAAAAATGTAAAAATTTGACCACACTCGAGGCCACATTCATTGGGATCATGTTGTCCCCCAATCTAAAGGCTAGATTTGTCCCCAAAGATCCTTTTGCTTACACTAAAACAAATAGCACTTTAAAGTGAACTTTCTGTCAGCCAAATGAGGAGAGCTGCCAGTAAAGTTCCGGGCTGCTAAACTTGGTCCAATGAAGCAGCCTGGGGCAGAGGAAGGGCACTAAATGGGGAGCTGGGAGTCCCGGGTCCTTCTTTCATTCCACTGCCAACTCTCCGAGTGACTCTGGCCAAGTCTTCACTGACCTCTCTAGTTTCCTCACGACCGTTAAGGCCCTTCTTGTTTTCCACAGTGTTATTCGGCTGCTTAGTGAACTTCTTCAGCAACAGAACATGCCACCATACATCTTCCCTATTGGACATCTGCTTTTTATCCATGTCATATAACATAGTTCCCTACAACACCATGTCCTTTGTAGTACCAACTACAAAGTAGTTTTTAAAGTAGTCTCCATGCCCAGCATGGCACCCAATGCGGGACTCAAACCCACAATCCTGAGATCAAAAAGTGAGCCAAGATCAAGAGTCAAACGTTCCGCCAACTGAGCCACCCAGTTGCCCCATTGTGCCAAGTATCCTTTAGGCACTTTAATGGAATTGCAGAGGAACCTTGGAAGTGATATAGTTATCAGACGAGAAAACTGAAACCCAGAGAGGATAAGCAACCTCTACAAAGTCACACAGCTTTTTGGCAGCTGTTCTGACATCCGCCTTCCACCCTTGCAATGAGACAGTGGTTCCTGCACGATGATGCTTCCTTTTTCATCATATCATCATGGAATAAATGTTAAGAGTAACAGCTGTGTAGACCCAAGGCTTTATTTTCTTTATTATGACAACATGTCCCTGGGAAGAAAATATTTGTAGATCTAACTTTTGGATGTGAAGTAAGTGTCAAACTGAAATGTTATTGACTCAATGGTGCTTCCTACTCTGATAAATGTATCCAATATGTTCCCAGTGACTCATCTGCAGGGGGAATGTATCTTTTTTTCTTTTTCCCACACTGACATTTTTGTCCTTCTACACAGTGTTGCCCCTAAAATCTGCATTTATAGTATTATCGAACTTCACCCCCAAATTAATAATTTGATTGATTATTCAAAATCTCAAGCATCCTGACAGCCAGCAAGCAAGGGGGGAGGATATGATATGCAAACTGAAGATTTATCTTTGTTTTTCTTCCAACAAGTGAGCTCTCTCTGAGCCAGACAACTTATAGAAAAAATTATGAGAGGATGTTTTACTTCATCACTATATCTGGAAGATCCCTAAAAGAAATGAAGGGTTTTTCTAAAACATAGTTTGGTCCTTAAAATAGTATTCTCCTTATAAGGAAAAAAAAATCAGAAAGGGGTTTGTAATGCAATAGTTTTGTTTTCAAAATGTCATAAAGAGATTCAGAAAGATCCCATACTGAATACTGTGAAATAAAATTAGCGATGCAATAAATGAAATGAGAGTTTTAAAATTAAAAATATGTTAAGGTGGGGGTGCCAGGGTGGTGCAGTCGGTTGAGCAACCTACTCTTGATTTCGGCTCAGCTTGTGATCTCAGGGCTCAGAGCAGTGAGATCAAGCCCTGCTTTAGGCTCTGCGCCCAGAGGGGAGTCTGCTAAAGATTCTCACTGCCTCACCTTCTGTCCCCCGCACCCCTCAGGTGTGCATGCACGCTCTCTCAAATAAATAAATAAATATTTTAAAAAATCTGTGACCCTTAAGTGGAAGACACTATGCTGGGAAGAAACATAGTGTACAAAAGACGAGGTCTGCTGACTTTAATTAGCCTAGAATGTATGACAGAAAACAAATCCCCTAGAACACATCTTTACAAGGACCTTTATAAGGTCCTTTATAACTGCTATGTATTTACAGAACTTCGAGTGCCAGAAGGCACACATACAAAAATAGGAACTCTCTCTCAATGTACATACATATGGAAAATATGAAAATAAATGAAAAGCAAAATAAATGTTTGCATTACCTTTGCAAGTGTCTTAGGTGTTGTTGAGACAGTAGATCCTAACTTCTAATACACAGCAGAATTCTATACCGCTATACACAGGTTCTCCAGAAATGTAGACATTTTGCAATTAGCACATACACCAGTGTTTTCACTTTAATGATAGATAAGTAACAAACAGAATTGCCAGCAATTCATTAGTTTTCAACACTACAAAAATCTCTGATGATACCTTTTTATGAATTTGACCTGAGGCTGCTCACTGGAGGGAACAGAAATTGCATCTGACACAGTAATGTGCTTTAACTCTAAAAGGTCTTAAAAGATAGGGAGTTCCCAAAATGAATAGGAAAAGGACTTCCCCTAAGAAGTGGTCAATTTTTTTAATTTAATCAATAGCATTTGGTTTAACACCAGTAGTTCTCAGACTTGGAGGCTCATTATAATCACCTGGAGAGTCTTTTCTATTCCCAGCCTGGGCTCTACCCCAAACCAATTAAACCAGAATCTCTAGGGGTGGGACTCAGGCATCTGTACGGTGTGATTACAATGTGCAGCCAAGCTTGAGAACCTCTGATCTATGATAAGCCATCCCTGATTACTGTATTATTGGCCTCAATTACTCACTCTGCTTTATTAGTGCTACACATTCACATCCTTGAGCTATTCTCTCCAGGGGCAAGGGTACTTCCCCATGCCTTGACTTTGGATGTGGTCACGTGACTTGTTTTGGCCAATGGGATGTTAGCACATGTGGTATGCACAAAGGCTTGAAATGTACTTGGTTCAGGAGCTTGCTCTCTTGTGTACCTACCTGCCTTTGGCCATGAACAGAGCAGGCCTCTGTCAACTATGACCCAAATCCAGTCAGCTACCTGGAGCCAAGGCCAGCTGAACCCTAGTTTGCTTACAGACATAAAAATTGGAAACAAATGTTTGTTGCTGTACACCACTGAATTTTGGGATGGTTTGTTATGCAGCAGTTTTGTATAATAGGTAACTAAGATACCTAAAATAGAAAAAAAAATTATTTAGTGAGAAGTCCAACTACATTTTGGGGCCAACTACTTTTATTCTGGCATGAGAGAGAGGGACAATTCAGAACTATTTCTAAAGGAAAGTTTGACCCATAATATCTACTATGATGTAGCTTTTTGGAACAGTGCTACTGTCTTTGTCACCCCTCTGATCTGTTAAGCAGAAAATATTTCCTGCTGACTTCTTACTCAGTTTCACACAGGCCTTCCATCTAAATATCTATCTTCACCAGGGCAGAAACAGGCATTCTGAATCATCAGTGCCCCATGCTAGTTCAACAGCATTTTTTTTTAATTTTACTTTTTCTTTTTTCTTATTTTTAATTTTTAAATTTTAGCTTTATCCAATTTTTTTGGGAAAGAACAGAAAAACAGTCTCTATGTAACTACCACCCAAATATTGAGACAGGCATAGCTTAGTTGTGGTAAGTTTCCTTACTTGGGGCTGGGAAACTTGTCGTTGTGCTTTAGTTATAGGCCAAGTTAGGCACACAGGGGCATGGGTCTCTTCTCTCATAAGAGCCCTCCTTTAGGATTTATACTTGTTTATCTCTGTGCATTTATAATTCAGGTGGGCTTGAATTTAGGACAGTGGTCCTCAAATTGAGGGTGCATCAGAATCACAAGGATTCACAAGAATCACAAGAATCACATCTTAACCATAACCATAACCCATAACCACTTCCCAAATGTGTATCTTTAGTCCTGAAACAACCCATGAAATACCTTCTTTTCAAAAAGCTTTCCTTGATTTCTCCAATACTGCTTCTTTCTTCTGAAGTTCTAGGACTTTATCTTAATGTGTCCTAAGGCATTCAACACTTAATATCTAAAGTATAGATACTGATGGACTTGTCTTAGCTCCTCATAGAGGATGTACAATTCATCTGATTCATCTTAGAATCTCTTACAGCATTTTCCTAGCAGGTGCAAAATAAATTTTTATAGAATCAAATCCAATCTATGAGTGAATATTCATATGAGGGTGTCTTGGAAGTTCAAAAGATTAAAACTCGAAATGAAAAGCTGATACCATCAATATGATAACTGTTAGCTACATGTGGCTATTTAAGTTAATTGATCTTAAGTAAAATTAAAAATCCAGTTCCAAACTATAGTAATCAGGAAAGGATGGTATTGGCAAAGGAGTAGACAAATAGATCAATGGAACAAAATAGAGAGCCCAGAAATAAACCCACATAAATATAGTCAACTGATTGTTAACAAAGGAGCAAAGGCAATACAATAGGGAGAAGATAGTCTTTTCAATAAATGGTGCTGGAACAACTGGACATTTACATGGAAAAAAAATGAACCTAGACATAGACCATACAACCTTTCACAAAAATTAACTCAAAATGGATCATATGCTTAAGTGTATAACACAAAACTATCAAACTCCTAAAAGACAACAAGAGAAATCTAGATGGCTTTCAACATGGCGATGACTTTTTAGATACATCACAGGCATGAACCATGAAATAAATAGCTGATAATCTGGACATGATTAAAATGAAACATTTCTGCTCAACAAAGACAGTATCAAGAAAATGAGAAGACAAGCCACAGAATGGAAGAAAATATTGACAAAAGACATATGTGATAAAGAACTGTTTTCCAAAATATAAAAATAACACTTCAAATTCCACAATCAGAAAATTAAAAAACCCAATTTAAAAATGGGCAAAAGACCTGAACAGACAACTCACCAAAGAAGATATACAGATGGAAAATAAGCATATGTAAAAGTGCTCCATATCATATGTCATTAGGAAAATGCATGTTAAAGCAACAATGATTACTACTATATGCCTGTTGGAATGGCCGAAATTCAAAACACCAACATTACCAAATGCTGGTGAGGATGTGGAGCAATGAGAACCCTCATTCACTGCTGGTGGGAATGCAAAATGGTGCAGCCTCTTTGGGAGGGCGTTTGTTAATCTCTTAAAGGAATTCAACCTACTCTCACTTTATAATCTAACAATCAGGCTCCTTGGTATTTACCCAAAGGAGTTGGAAGCTTGTGTCCACATAAAAACCTGCACATGGGTGTTTTTATAGCAGCTTTATTCAAATTGCTGAAACCTGAAAACAACCAAGATGCCCTTCAGTTGGTAAATAGATAAACTGTGGTATATCCAGACAATGGAATATTATTTTGTGCTAAAAAGTAATCAGCTATTAAGTTATGAAATGACTAGGAAGAAATTTACATGCATATTAAATACTAAGTGAAAGAAGGCCACCTGAAAAGACCATATTCTGTGTGATGTTCTGGAAAAAGCTGAACTATGGAGACAGTTTAATGAACTATGGAGACAGAACCATGGTTACAGGGTGCCTGGGTGGCTCAATCAGTTAAATGTCTGCCTTTGGCTCAGGTCATGATCCTGGAGTCCCAGGACTGAGCCCTGTGTCCCTCTCCCTCTGCCTGACCCTCGTGTTGTCTCTCTCTCTCTCTCAAATAAATAAATAAATAAATAAAATCTTTAAGGAAAAAAAAATCAGTGGTTGCTAGGGGTCAGGGAGAGAGAGGGATGAAAAAGAGGAACACAGTATTTTCAGGGCAGTGAAACTCCTCTGTTTACTACTATAATGGCAGGTATAAATCATCATACATTTCTCAAAGCATGTACAACACCAAGAGTGAAGCTTAATGTAAACTATGGACTTTGGGTGTGTCAATATAAGTTCTTGAGTTGTAAAAAATGTACCACTATGGAGGGGGACAGTGAATGTATAGGGGCAGGAAGTATATGGGAAATCTCTGTACTTCCTCTTCAATTTTGCTGAACCTAAAACTGCTCCGGAAAGATCAAGTCTACATTAAAGTGAAGAAATCCAGTTTTTAAAATCACATTAGCTGTGTATCAAGTGTTTATAGCCGTATGTGGCTAGTGGCAATCATATTGGACAACACAAATATGATTCTATCAGGAAGACTCCTCTAAGAATTTCCAAATCACTTTTGTCTATGTTATCTGAACTTCATCAATTCTCCCACGAGATAAGTAGTTAAAAATACAAAGGCTAGGGCGCCTGGGTGGCTCAGTGGGTTAAGTCGCTGCCTTCGGCTCGGGTCATGATCTCAGGGTCCTGGGTTCGAGTCCCACATTGGGCTCTGCTCAGCAGGGAGCCTGCTTCCTCCTCTCTCTCTCTGCCTGCCTCTCTGCCTACTTGTGATGTCTCTCTGTCAAATAAATAATTAAAAAAAAATACAAAGGCTATCATGTCCATTCTAGAGATGGGAAGATGGAACTTTAAAGAAATAAGTTGTTTCATGGCAATGTGGAAGAATCTAATCTATAAAATAATTATGAGAGGAGAGAAAGTATCTAGAATCCACAGGTACTCAATAAATTATATTCCTTTATTTGTTGATGTATTCAGTTTCTTTTTTTTTTTTTTTTAAACCATACCTTATCCATTCACTCAGTTGTCAAAAATCACATTCATCATGTGTTGGACACAGGGCTTGCCCGGGTGAACAAGTGAGACAAGGTCCCTGCCTTCAAGGAGCTTACAATCTAGCCTTCTTTACCCTTATGTTTTTCAAAACCAGCCAAAAATATTGGAGAGCTCAGAATCAGTATGATTATGATGGTTCTACCAAGGACAACGAACCCAGCACATCACCTCCACTTCACCCAGGTGAAGCTTACGTGTTTCCGGTTGCAAACACTAGGCTGCAGGAAACCCCTGTAGGTTCCTTGGCATTTTCATGTTGTCACATGCTTTCCTCTTATTGAAGTCTCCACACCCAGTTTGTTAGCTCAGAAGCTAACAAAGGGAATGGTAGATGCCCAGGGCAGGGTCCCTTGTGTTCCATTCCCCGAGCAAGACTTTTAGCAACTTAGATGCTCGTCTCTAGGGCTGTTGTAGCCTCATCATTGAATGCCACTTAGTTTTGGCGTGTACTTCTTACCTTCTCTGTAAGACATAATCTGTCTCTGTTTTCCCTATAGAGTAATAGGAGCTCAATGAAGATTTTGTAAAATGCCAAGATAGACGTAATGTAACTCTTGACCCAGTGGTACCCCAGTTGAACACTATTATTACTCTAATTAAATAATCATATACCTTCTATGTGTAATATATGTTCCTTATTAGCACTATCTGATAGATGTATAAAGCACATATGAATTTTATATTTTCAGTAGTCAGATTTTTTAAAAAAATGTATTTGTGGGGTACCTGGGTGGCTCAGTGGGTTAAAACCTCTGCCTTCAGCTCAGGTCATGATCTTGGGGTCCTGGAATCAAGTCCCGCATCGGGCTTTCTGCTCAGCGAGGAGCCTGCTTCCCTTCCTCTCTCTCTGTCTGCCTCTCTGACTACTTGTGATCTCTGTCTGTCAAATAAACAAATAAAATCTTAAAAAAATTTTTTTATTTGTCAGAGAGAGAGAGCAAGCAGAGGGAGCAGCTGGCAGAAGGAGAAGTAGGCTCTCCACTGAAAAAGGAGCCCGATGCGGGGCTCGATCTCAAGATCCTGGGACTATGACCTGAGCCAAAGGCAGACGTTATTGACTGAATGACCAAGGTGTCCCCAGGAGCCAGATTGTTTTTTAAGTTAAATTGAGATGAAATTAATTTGAACAGAATATTTTATTTAACCTGATAGATGCAAACTACTGTCATTTCAACATGCAATCAATATAAAATTACTAATGAGACACTACATTTTTGTATACTGTCTCTGAAATCTATATGGGTTTTAATATATATCATATATTTCAACTTGGATTAGCCACATTTCAAGTACTCAACAGCCACCCATAGCTAGTGGTTACCATATGGACAGGGCAGTTTTATATAGTATTTCATTAAATCCTATAAGATGACTAAGAATAATAGCAAAAATTTGAGTGGCAAACATTCTGGAAGGACCATCTCATCTATCTTCCTAACAACCCTCATCTGGAGATGAGGAAATGGACCTAGAAAGGATTATGACTTACTGTCCACCCACCGCTCCTCAGTGGCAGGGCTGGGTCTGGAATTCCCGCTTTGAGGCTACCAGGTCAGGCCACTGATTAACTGGGTGGTCTGGAGCAAGGTAGTCCTCTGCATCTGAGTTCTCTCTTTCACAGAATGGGAAGAGAGTTGCAGGGGATTAGCCACAGTGAATCTTCTTAATTATTTCCTAGCATCTGGCGAGCCTGGCTCTCCTGTTCCCACCTGTGAGGACCTCAGGTTTACAGGCTTCCTTCTGTTATTTGAACAGTAGGCTGGCCAGCCTCTGAACCTCCAAACCTTGCAGCAGGACAGAGCCCCTCCCATACCAAAAGCAGTGCTGCTTTTTCATTTGAGTTTTGTCTATTTCCCGAAGAGTTCAGCTTCAGCTTCTTGATGCTTTTTTGAAAGAAAAGAAACTTGTTGTCTGGGACTCGGTTTTAATTTTCTATCTTCTTTGTTCTTAGGCATGTTGTAGAAAGCTCCCCTCTCCCAAGGATATTCTACTACATATTTCCATAATTTTCCTGCTCTCCCTCTCCATGAAATGCAAAGAAAATAACTGTCAAGTTTTTTTGCATATATAAATTTTAACAGCCCATACATGTCAACTAATCTTTTATCCAGGAAGGAAATGCTTATTTCAAGTGATTGAAAGTTGAAATGCTTAGGTTTTCATTCTTGTTGTGTAATGGAGCACTGTGTGGACATGCTACATTATGATTAGTTTATCAATCCCCAAATCCACTAATTCTAATGAATGCCTACTATGTGCAAGGGCAGAGTCCCTATTTTCAGGGAACATATCTTTTACCAGGAAGAGTAAGGCAAATGTTCAACCAAGAACAGCACAAAGTAGATAAAGTGTGCTAAGTGCCTTAAGAGGAGGGGTGCAAAGTACAGTTGACCCTTGCCCAACACAGATTTCAACAGCACGGGGCCACTTATCTGTGGATTTTCTTTCTTTCTTTTTTTCTCTTAATAAATATAGTACAGTACTCTAAATGTATTTTCTCTTCCTCATGATTTTTTTTAATAACATTTTCTTTTCTCTAGCATACTTTACTCCCAAGAACACCACATATGAAACATAGACAAATTAAATGTGAATTGACCTTTTATGTCATCAGTAAGGCTTCCAGTGAACAGTAGGCTCTTAGTGATGTTTTGGGGGAGTCAAAAGTTATACGTGGATTTTTGACTGCGGTGGGTCAGTGCCCCTAACCCTTGTGTTGTTCAAGTGTCAACAGTATGAAGCTCAAATATTTGGTTTGGGGTAAATCAGAGAAGGTTCCACAGAAGAGTTGCCTTTCAGAATGGACCTTGATAGGTAGGGTTTAAGCAGACAGAGGAGGCAAGAAGAGCATTTGGGGAAAAGAGGCACCTGTCCCCGTCTCCCGCACTACAAGCAGGAGGAAGCGTAGGAAGCAGCACGTGGCTTGGTCTGAGGATTACACAGGGATTGCAGGGATTATGTAAGGATGTAAGGCAGTTTGGCAAACTCTGCATGAATGTCACAGTCCCAATCCTCCACCCATGGGAGATGGCATTAATTAATCACAGCCCACACCTTTCCAACCAACCTCTGGAGTTCCTTCATGAGAGGAGATCGATTTGCCATCCCTGGTGCAAGAGTGCAGAGATAAGCGAAGTAGAGCCTTGAATACCGTGTTGACTAGTTAGTAGTTAATTGGATAGGCAATGGGGAGCCATTAAAGTCTTGTAAGCAGGGGAGTGACATGGTGGGAAATGAGAACTGTAGTTCAGGGTAATTAACTTGGCAGTGTTATTTGGGATGGATTAGCATGGTTATAAGACTAAAGGCCAGTTATTTGGAAGGTTACTGTAATGGTGTAGGTGAACAATGTCTGGAACTGGAGTGGTGGCTATGGAAAGGAAGGGCACACAGTTCACAGAGGTAGAATTTAAAGCACTTGGCAAGTATGTGAAGATGTAGAGAGCTAGGGCCAGTGGTGAGAGAGAGGAGTCAAAGCTCACTTGGAGGTTCCCAGGAATTAGGTCGGAATAAGAGAAAACAAACTAGTGTTATCAAGAGGGAAGCCTGGGATTGATAAAGAGGTAGGGAGAGTCCTGGAGAATTTGGGAAGGGAGAGAACAGTCTGCAAAAAATGGCTTTAGGCTTATCTCTTCTACAAAGTATAGATTTTCTAAGCCATCACCTGTGAGAGAACTCAGTAGTTCAAAGTAAAATAACCATTTTTAAGCAAACATTATTGCCCTTTGTCAACGAGCAGAGACTAAGGAAGGCTTCCATCTTTCCAAATATTTGAAAAGTTGGAAAGCCTTAATTAGTAAGCAGACAAGGGGCAGGAGGGAAGGAAAATATATAAACCTAATCACTGTGCTTTCCAGGTTTCAAATGCTTCCCCAATCCCAGTAATTTATACTTTAGTAACAATGATTGACAGTCAAGGAATGTATCTAACTCACTTTTATTTTTCCCTTGGGGAAAGCACTTTCGGTCCCAATTGTTTTAAATTGCAGAAGCAGTAATTGTTTTAGAGAGTTAGGAGGAATGGCTTTTTGGAGCTGGAATTTGCCGCTGAAGGGAATATGGATTCTGTCTTAATTGACTAAGGTCACTAGGGCCATTTTCAGGAAGGTCTTTCCAGGGTGAACCAATACTAGCTTAGTCAAAGGAGAATAGGAAAGGAACCAGTTGAAGGCTCAGGGGAATAGACTTAACCAGAAAAATGTTAATGAGTTGCTACTGGTACCTAAAAAGGAGCCAGGGATATGTTTTGAGCCACTTGTATCCCAAATAGAATTATTGGTGAAATTTAATATGAAAAATTGTTTAAAATATTTTAAAATAAATATGGAGCTGTGGATATATTTTAAGATACTCACTTCTCCAGAGGCCCTCGCTTATTTATGAAACTGTGCACTTTGATATATTTGTTTACTTAGAAAAGTCAAGAGTGACAAGCTAGGTCAATTACATCAAGAACATTATTAACAGGCTAACCAATTGTAAATGGTGTGAAGGCTGTTCTGGAAATCTTGTGCTTTGATGTATGGGGCAACCCACACATCTGATTTGGGATGGAGGAGACAATCGGGGCATTGTTTGTAGGCGCCAACAGACAGGCTAAAGCCAGGGAACCTTGCAGACTGGATTAAGGTATCAGAACCGTTCACATCTCATTTACATCACTCGGAAGAGTGGACCACAGGTTTTGCTGATTTAACACACAGACCATGGCAAAGAGCGTTGTGTATTTGAAATCACACCAATATCAGTAACAGTAACACAAATCATGTGTGAAGTTTGGCACATAGAGGTTCATCTTAAGGAATTATCTAACAAGCCCCCCCCCCCCATTTTTAAAAAGCCTTTTTCCAAACTAGGAAGGTAGAAAAAGGAAAATATTCCCTACTTCTTTCTCCCATCCCAACCCCCTAAATACACATATTTATGCCACCTTCTGGTATATAATAATATTTTTTATTGTCAAACTTTGTGAGCTTTCTGAAAGAAAGGTGGGGGTGTATGTTAAAAATGTACTGATTTCATCAGTATTTGGGCAGTCAGAAAGAATTGGTCAATTGAGCACTAAGAGAAGTCAGGCTAATACCACCTGAATGTTTTCTACTCATTCAGTTTGTATTGTCCCTTCATATTGGAGTTTGGGGTCAAGGTAATATTGATACAATTCTCTACTTTCCTTTGATATTATTAAACACCTACTATGTGATGGGTGTGTTTCAATGGAAGGGAGGTGCAGAATGATGTCTACAATGATGTGAATTATTAAGAGCTGTTAATTATCTGAACTTTATCACCAAGACATTATTAATTCCTCTCCAGTATATCTTTTATGGATGAGACTGCAGGTTTAATAGTAAGATTACCAGTGGGAATTGACAATTAGCAGCCACACAGAACTAGATGCAGTACGCCATATTACAACCAGCTTAGATAGTCATCAACCAAACAGGCCAAAGTTTTCTTCAGTAGAAACTGCCCTGCCAAGTGGTTTCTGGATCCTTCTCAGAGAAAGCAGGGAAGGGGCTGAAAGCCACCTCTTTCAGCCACACCAGAAATTGGCTGTCCCTGGCGGTTCAAGACCTAAAACCTGCTTTAGACACAGATGTATCAAACCAATCTGGAAACCCACTGGGCGTCCCATCCCGAAGTAAAAAGTGCCACGTCCCCCCATCCTCCTCCTTCCTTGGGGTGTTGGGCCAGGTCGAATTCCTTTTTAGTTTCTCCTCAGTTCTGGGGTGGGCTGGCAGGGAGCTACCTGCGATTCCCCAACGTGGATAATCGCATTTGTCTCTTCTCAGTCTGGCTGCAGATGGAGACGAGTGCTGTTCCCGAGAGATTCTCAGAAGTAGGCACAGGATCATCTCGCTGATCTTCGTTTCAGTCTCTGGGCTGGGCAAAGGGGAGGATCGGGGCAAGAGAGCCTCTCCCCTCCAACCCCCCACCCCGCCCCAAAATTGGCAGCCAGTCGGTGGCTCTCGGTCTGGGGTCTGGAGGGTGGGGAATGTGGGTGTGGGGGCCGGCTGGAGAAGCTCTCGCTAGCGCTGCCGGTGGCCAGACCCGCCTCCCAACCCCTCTCGGGCGCACACTTACGTCCACCCAGACACACTCCGCGCGCTCCCTCGCGCTCTCGCTCGCCCGCCGCCGCCGCCTGCTCTCTCCCTCCAGCTCTCCCCGGTCTCTTTCTCCCCCCCCCCCCCCACTTTTTTTTTTTTTTTTTTTTTTTTTTTGGTACCATAGAGTTGCTCTGAAAACAGAAGATAGAGGGAGTCTCGGAGCTCGCCATCTCCAGCGATCTCTACATTGGGAAAAAACATGGAGTCAGCTCCGGCAGCCCCCGACCCCGCCGCCAGCGAGCCGGGCAGCAGCGGCGCGGACGCGGCCGCCGGCGCCAGGGAGACCCCGCTGAACCAGGAATCCGCCCGCAAGAGCGAGCCGCCCGCCCCGGTGCGCAGACAGAGCTATTCCAGCACCAGCAGAGGTAGGAGGCTGCGAGAGGGGCTGAGGAGGGGGCGGCGGGAGCCCGGGAGCGGAGCGGGGGCCGGCCGGGAGCGGGCGCCCGGAGCGCGGGGTCCGGGGCCGCGCGCGAGCCTGCAGCAGCGCCCCGAGCCCGGAGAGCCCCCTTCCCCTCCCCCCTCCGCCCCCCAGAAATGTTGCAAACTTTTGCAGCCCGTTCTCGGGTTGCGGGAGGAGAGGGGGGCGGGGGAGGCGGCAGGAGGGTTGACAGCCGGCGGGCTCACCCCCTGGCTTTGATTTTTCTGCGAAGAGAGGAGGAAAGCAGCCTAGTCCAAATTAAATACGCTCCCCCAAAATACGGAGAACCGGAGAGTGGGGGCCCGGGAAAGAAACTTTTAAAGCGGCAGTGTCCTTTTAAGAAGAAAAAAAAATATCCGTTTATGGCCACCCTCCTCCCGCTTTACCTTTTCTCCTCTTGACAGTTTCGGCCCTGGCTGCCCCAGACGTGGTGTGTTTTCGGTATCCCGCAGAGCTGAGGGGGTGCGGGAGGAGTGAGCGACCTGGGAAGCCCCGGGGGTGGAGAGGGGGCGCTCCTGGATCTCGGGGCGACGTGGGCACCTTCTCTGGAACGCGACGGTGGGCTTGGGATTTGGAGGAAGGGCTGGAGGAAGGGGGGTACGGGCGCGTGAGGTGCTCGCTAAGTTGTCTGGCGGGCGCGACGAGGGGAGATCCTCAAGTTTGCAGACCCGGGGTTCGCAGCCGGGCGCCCAGCCTGGCGGGGGGCGTGTGCGCGCCAGCGCGCGGAGGGCGGTGGTGCTGTGGGGCGCTCCACGCGCATTCGGAGTGAGCGCCTGCAAAAGCAAACAAGCAGAAACAGAAAGCTCGAAATGCACCCAAACTTATTTCTGCCCTGGGAATCCTTCCCTCTCTGAGGTTCAAGCGTTTCTGCAAGAACCTGGGAATGGTCAGCGAGAGTTGGATGCTGGTTGGATAGTGCGAGAGATGCCCCCCCCCCCAATCCCCCGAGCGATTTTTACACTTCATTTTGGAGCGTTTGTGCGGGGAGGGGGGGGGTGGGCAGAAGACTCCATTGCCCCCTCCTTGCATTTTCCTAAAGTCGAGTGTTGAGGAAGGCTCACTCTCTCTTTTAAGAAAGGTGTCAGAACCTGATGTGGGGGCTTTTCTTGGAGGTGGGGGATTATTTATTTGATTGCGCCTGGAGTTTGCAAAGAACAGGAGGAAGCTACGGCTTTAATTACTGTTGTAAATAATGTATAAATCACGCCTGTCACTCCGGAGGAAGCGGGCTCGCGCGAGCAGCCCAGGGCTGGGGATCAGGAGGATCTCCAGCCCGGGCTTGGGCACCGGCCCAGCGCGCCCCCTCCTCTTGACACTGGGCTTCTGGCGGCGATTGGGGAGGGCTGGAGAGAGGCGAGTGGGGGCCCGGGAGCCGCTCCCTTCCTCTCGATGTTATAGTTGGAGGTAGGAATATGGCTGATCATGTGCTGGCTGTTTTACAGTATTCACCCCCCCCCCTTAGCCACACCCCCTGTCCGGGCGCTTTCCCATTCACGGAATTCGAGTACAGTAAAAGCCATCAGGATGACACACACGAAAAACATTTAATTAAAGGCGATTTCCGAGGAGTGAACACGCGGAACCGCGGTTTCAGCGGGAGGGGGGTGCAGCAAGGGCTAGGAAGGGAGGGGGATCAGGGCCAGGGGCCGGGTCCTGCCGCCAGCTCCGTGAGTTTGTGTGTGGAGAGCTTTTGGCTGCAAAGAGTATATTTAGACCCTGAGACGGTGGATTTGGAATGCGAGCGGGTTATGTAACAGGGTTAATCAGAAACACTGGAGAAAATCCCCTTCATGTGTTTCTGAGGTTTTTTTTTTTTTTTAAGGGGGGGGGAATAGAATATAAGAAGCCACACTAATTTGTGGTTTGTGCTGTCACCACCCTCTCTCGTAACCTACCCCTCCCCTTTGTTATTAGCATCTTCAGGTGTCATTCTTGCCAGAAGGTGTTCTTGCAAGAGATCAGGGTGGCAGGCTGCAGAACCAACTAACAAATCCGTAACTTGCTGTTCTTGCAAATTATATAACGTTGAGGCATTCAGTACCACTAGCCCCCTAGGCTTAGCAAAAAGGGGAGAGGGACAAAGTAGGGGTGGGATGCACCCTATACAACTGACCTGTTGACCTTTGTCCCCTTGTCCCCTAGAGGGTCATCCTCCTCAGCTCACTCTCCTTTGAACCAACCCCTTATCCATCTCTCCAGGAGATTTACTAAGGGGAGGGAGAAGAGGTAAGGCCCAAACACTCAACTCACATCCTGCACGCAGGCACTAGGTTATATAACAGTCTGAATGGAAAAAGGAAGGTCAGAGATGGAGGCATCCTTTAGCTAACACAGCAGTAGTAATAGCTTCCAGAAATTATGTGCATTTGCAGACTTTAACCTCAGATGTAGTGTCTGCTCCTTAGGGATACCAATCTTTGTGTGTGTGACCTAGGGAGAAAAAGAGAGAAAGTGTAGGTATGCCTGGTAGATGAGAGTGATTTGAAAATGGGAAATGTTTGGGTTTTCAGATGATGTAATGGAGTTGGCAGAATATGCAAGTCGGCTCCCAGAGTGTAAGCAGCAAGAAAATTGGAGCTGGCATCCAGTATTAATGTTGCATAAATTACAATATCGGAAAGAAATTAACCTACACACTAGGTGATTACGCCTTTTTAATACTTAAAACAGAAAGGCACACAACTCAAAAGGAAAAGCAAACATCATCACCTTATAATTAGCATTTTCAACCTCAAGGAGGATTGAATGGAGGAGTTCTTGGCATTGGGTGAAATGGGAAGCTTTTGGATTTGGGAGATGCTTTCCAGAGAGGTAGCAGGGTTTGCTTCCAGCCAACCAGTGTTTGCAGTCCCCAGAAACTGTGGTCTGGATTCTCATGACATTGAGGTGACCTCATGAGACATTACCTAGGTAGACTTGAAGCTGTTGTTGAATGCCAAACTCCTGGGAGTCCCCTTGTGAATGGGCTGCGTCCCCTTAGTGCCTGCGCTACCAGAATCAGATGTGTGACTTTGTAATCGGAAAGACAGACCTCCCCTGTCCTTAAAACTAGCAGGGAACATTAGAAGTTGTAATGAAACTGTCCTGTTTTCTGGGTGGTATTAACGATGGCTGGTGTTGTTCAGTACCATCTCTGCAACACAATGGAAGGCAAAAAAGAAAGGCAAGAGGCAACATGGGAAGTAAGAATGAAACGGAAAAAAACCACAGCGAATCTTTAATTTAACAAGGCTTTCAGGGACTTCAGGGAGCTGTAAGCATTGTGACATAACTGTTATTAAAACCCCTTTTCCAGAATCTCGTTATTCTATGCATGCCAGAAGCTTACATATTTTACTTTCCTAAAGTTATCGTTACAGGGCTGCGTGGCACGCAGTTGATTTGGAACACCCATGTGTAAGTTGAAGGCTTTTAGGGCCTGCCGACCTAAGGGAAAAATCGAAACCAAAAGATGGGATTAACATTGAAAAGCTCAGTTGGGTTGAGATTGAACCCCCTGGAGGCTCAGTTTAGATTGACTGAAAATCAGTTAACAAGGCCTGTAGTTTATTTGTAGCCAGAAGGACTTCTAGAACCACATAACCAAAGTGCCTGGCCTCCACTCCTCCCCTTCTGTCTTGGCTGATTCACTTTCTGGTAGGTACCCTTCTTGCCTGGCAGTTTTTAGCCTTTTCTAGATCTACTTTTCTAACTCAGGTTCTCCACAGTGAACAAGTGATGCCCCATAGTTTGAAAGAGCTACTGGCTGGGATAAAATCCTTTGCCAGAGGGATGGAATGATTGTTTTTTAAACTAAGGGACTTTTAATTTTCTGGTAAATTGCTCATAAAAACCTTTATAATTAAACCCTGAAAAAATGGAATAATTTTAGAAAATGCATTTGGTGATAGGTATGATAACTTTTCTGTTTCTTACCCCTTCTTTCTTAAAATGAATTGAATTATTAATCCAGAAGTCAAATCCTGAGTGGCTAAAACATTTATAGCAGACTCTTTTTATGTTAGTCACTTGCTGGAATTTTCCAGAACCTACTAGCATCACGAAGAGCCTTGGCTTTTTCTATAAAATGCCTCCATTTCCGAAACTAAAATACGGAGTCTGTGTGGAATCCGCCTCCGCTGAGACCCTTCAGCTAGTGTTTTCAAGACAGCAGAGGTCTTGGCGGTCGGGGGTGCAGCACACACTGCTAGTTCCACACCAGGCTCCGAGGCAGGATGTAGGGATGTTCGAGAATGTTCATTGCTGTAATTGTGCCTCCAGGGGAGACATTCTGAGGATTTTGCGTGACAGCTGAATTGCTTTTGGAAGCAAACCGACCCCTGTCCAGAGCTAACCTTTGGAATGCACATGAGACAAGCCCATGGCTGCTTCTCCTTGGGCCACACTCCTGTCACTTCTGACAAGAAGATGCACATTTTCCCATTTTTGCTTCCAGAAAGTTGTGGTGTGTTTTTGGAAGGGCAGACTTGAGTTGGATGTCACTGAAAATTCTGTTTGCGTGGTATGGTTTCTTACAGTGCAGGCCACTTTTTCTGAGAGTGCTCCTCCTCTCCGCCCTCATCGTCCATCTACTTAATGAATCGTGCTTCTGTACTTACATATTCGTAGAAGCAAAATACATAATGACACTTCAGGTGTCTGGGGAAAAATTATAATATGACTGCCCTGTGTGCCAAAGACTAAAATTTTATAGAAAACCCAGCTCGCTTCTTTTGACATAACCTGCTGCTTACCCTCTTTGTCTTCCTTGAGCCATTGTTCAGGTACTTGGAGGTAGACACCGTCCACTCCCTCAGGGAGATTCCTGACCAATCATCCTAGATTAGTGATAGATTCTTCGGGAGCAACGAGAGTCCGCTTTGAAAGGCCTTAAGGTACCAGAGTAAACCTGACCTAGAATGTGGAGTATCTTTCTGAATATGAAGACTATCATCCTTGTTGAAAATTTAGCAACAGTATCTCTGTCTCTTTTTCTCTGTACTGTTCTCTCTTCTATCATTTAAAAAAATGTGGGTATTTTTGTTGTTGTTATTGGGGGGAGTATTGTGTGCGTGCCTGTGTGTGTGTATGTGTCTGTTTGTGTGATTCATAATGAGAAGTGTTGGTTTGGAAACGAGCTGTGAAATTTTTCACCCACCTTACTAAAACGTATGTTAAGAGAAATAAAAGTGAATCATTTTGAATAATGCTTTAAAAAAATTCTCCAGATAATCAGTGTTCAAGTGTTGATTAATATACAGTAGATCATGATTTTTCTATAAGGGTACCAAGGCATTACTAATGAATTAGTTTTTCTGGCTAACAGTAGATTAACTGAATCTTTTCTATCTTTTTCTTTTTGAATATGTTTCTTTTAAATGTGCTGGTCCCCTTTCCTACCCTAGAAAGAACATTGGGAATGTAATCGAATCTTTCTTTGAGGTTTGAGGATCTTACAGTGGCACAGGGTCACTATTCTGAGGATGAATTCTGATTGTGCATTATAGAACTGTGAATGGAGACAGTGCCAGAGATTGGACTAAATCTGCCCTGATCCCAGCTTGGAAATTGTTTTCTTTTTCTGTTAAATCCTCAATATCAGTATGTTTTGTTATTTGCCTTTCTTGGTCTCAAGCTCGCAAGGAGCAAAACGGAAATTCACTTTAATTTGTTGATTCTGGTTAATTGAGGTTTTTACTTTCTAGGAAAATTTCAACCTGAATCTAGAGCCTTTATTCTTCCCCTACAGTTAACAGAGGATGTGAAATCATTCCCAGATGTTTAGGAAGACTGTTGTATTTACAAATAAGTTATGTAATATATTTCCATAGCATTATGTAACTTCTGGTAGCTAGAAAATGATGGGTAATTTTGCCTCTTCCTTAGATACGTTGAGAGGGTATCTCATAAATCCTAGAAACTAGGAAATTCTAGGGTTGGTGGGAAGGCTTTCAAGAATATCAATAAAGAGCATTTAAATTCCCCCAAAGGAAATTCTCCTTTGAAGTTTGGGCCTTTGTTCACTGGACCAGTATGGAAAGCGTGCCCGGGACGGCACCATCAGAGGCTGACTTTCTCAGGGCCGTCCCACGTGATTTCGTGAGAGTCTTTGTTTATCTTCTGGTATCCTTTGATGCCACAGCTTTGCAAATTCATCTGAGGGGCTAGGGTGTTCTTTTGTGACAGTCCAATTACTACTACTACTACTATTATTATCATCATCATTATTATTATTATTATTATTTTGTTTTCGGAGTAAAGGCATCAAGGAAGTTGAATGGGGGGTGATGAGGAATAAATGTGCCATGTCTTGTGGCTTGCTTTTTGCTCCCGTTTTTCCATGCCAATGTGAAAGGAATTACAGGTAACAATTCCCTTGTGTTGGTGGAAGAATGGTTCTTTTATGTTTGTTTGTTTGTTTGTTTGTTTTCCTTTTTCCCCTACCAGATGTGGATGGCCTCCGTGGACATGTCATTATTATGCTCTGTCATATTGCATTGCGTGCTCTGACATGTTGACAGTGGTGTGGTCCTGTGTTTTTCTGGTGATTGTCTCATCCACAGAACTGAGGCCCTGGTGGCCGGCTACAGAGCCCTCTCCAGTGTCCACCACCAGTTGAGAGTACAGGTCTCCCACACCCTTGAAGGTGCCGGAGGACTGCAGGCCAGGCCAGGGTGTCTCTGCACCGGTGCTATTCTTCCCCGAAGCTCACTCAGAGGCTGGAACTGAGTAGGAACGCTTGGGGCATAGAGGATTTATAATCTGCCAGCCTCAAATCATCTCTAGCAATGTAACTGGGTGTTTGAGTTTTGATTGTGAACTAGCTGAAAGTTTTTTGAAATAATCAGGAAGTTCCTCCATCCACGATCAGACCATAATGGATGAAACTCCTTTGGGGTGCAAGGAAGGGTGCCACTTAGTACAGGATCCTCAAGCCTGTGAAAGAGGCAGCGCACTGTTAAAAATACCTAGCTTACTTCGGGGGAGGATTTGGCTGAATACTGATGAAGTTTATGAAATATGAATGTAGTGAAGTTGCTGTACGTAAGTGGTAGGCGTGTGTGAAAGAAGTAAGAAGAAATAAAATTGTGTATAAGTGACACTCTGAAACTTGATGGAATTGTATACGTGACAGGAATGGTGACGTTTGGGTCTGTGCTTAATGGGGGAAAATAAACTGGCTTAAAATCTGTATGTCAAGCTAGATGTGTGGCTAAAAATTACAGAATATAAAATTACTGGACTTATGAGCAAAGAGTGCTAGCAAGGATAAATAGGCAGATTGCAAAGGATAGAGGTGAAACAGAACGGGGAAAATGAGGGACCTACACTTGAATCTATAATGAGCTATGGTAATCACTGTTTTAAATAATCCAGACTATTAACTACTGTGCTGCTAGGTAGAGAATTAGTTATAGCCAAACAAAAGGCATAAATATGAATTTTAGGTTGTGTGGGAGAAATCCTCTTGATCCCCAAAGCATAAACGCATGTACTGAGAAGCAAAGCTGCGCACGATGTAATTTTTTTCTGTCTTATCCTGATTAATTGACAGCCAACTGTATGCCTCTTTCCTGAAGGTGACTTTACAATCTCCAGACACAGACATTTCTCTCAGAAGTGGAGTGAAGGAAGGAGAACCACAAGCTAAAGTGTGTTTTACTGGGTGAAGTATTTTCGGGGAGAGATAAGAAGGGTACAGTAGGGGAATGAAAGTGCATACAGGGATGAAGAATGCCTGTTTGGGGCTTGGGGAGTGGGGGCTGTGAATGAGGAAGGGAATCTCTAGGGGGAAGGAGACTTCTGTGCAAAGGAAAATGAAATTAGCATTGACTCTGAAATGGCGGGGAATGTGACTTTCTAATTTTAAATTATCTTTAACAAGGGCAATGAAAAGAGGAAAAGTTGACACTTTGAGAAGTTATGACGAACTTGTCGAGAATGCCAATTGACAAAGGCAGGTAAGGGAATACTTGGAAACACAGAACAAGAACAGGTCTGCAGGGCATGGTAATCTGCCTCCTAGTGTGTTAAGGGAATTGGTGGGCATGTTTATTGACTCTTCCAGTTAGTTTTAAAGAAACCTGAAGAAATGGACAAAGACGGAGAAAAGACAACGATTCTGCCTTCCAGAAGCAGAGAAGCTTCTCTCATCCCATACGATCGATGCCAGTCCTGGGGAAGACTGTCTGTATAGAAGTTAATGGATTTTCAACATACAAATCACAGAAGAAACAAGGGTATATTTAGCAAGTCTAAAAACTCTTCGATAAACTGCATTGCTTTCATTTTCACTGTACAGTCATGAAGCCAGTGGATGGAAAGAAGGCCGTGGTAAGGATACAGCTTGTACTCCCAGGAACGTTTGTGTGATGGGGATATTATATCTGAAAGGACAGGGCATCAGGGAAGATGAGCTGCCCATAACTCGCAATTGTCCAGGTAATGAAGCATTGGAAAGCAAAGGCAAATGAAACGCTTTGATAATCAAAAATGATTCTTCTTTTACTGGTCATAATAGTTGACCAGTGAGGACAAGCGTGAAGTTGCAAGTTGCATTTTACCTTTTCCGGCCCTCGTGGCCCACTTCTGATGAGCACATGTCTTCAGAAAGCGGGAACCTGGATAATTTCCATAGAGCAGTCTGTTAACCCCGAAGGCGGAACATTTCACAGCATGGAAAAGGAAGGTTGAAGATTAGTGAGGCTCCCAAATTTCTTGAGGCCCTAGAGAAACTGCTGTGGAACTGCTGTGACACTGAGAGGCTGTAGCAAGTTCCTCGAGCTTGTTTCCTAATCTTGAGCTTGAGGGTGTGTGCTAGGTGTGTGGTTCTCGCTCACGATGTAGGCAGTGGTCCTGCTGTATTAGCCCGGAGCCTGTTAGAGGCAGAAGGGGCCTCACAAATCATCTAGCCTGGCCTCCTCCTTCCAGCTGATGCTCACAGAAGTCTAATAATGCATCCGAGGTCCCATTCCTACTGAGTAGCAAGACTGTGACAAGAGTACGGGTCTTCTACTTCTGTGGAAAGGTTCCGGGGTCCCTGGCCCTTGTGCGCTGTGCTGAGATGCTCAGAAATTCCACTAAGGTACTGATTCAAAGTCCTCCCCCGCCAGGAGAGCCGCCTGAGATTATCACAATGTGTACACAAGTTCATCCAGCATGAGGTAGTTGACGTGTTTGAAGGTCAGCGCATGTTACGTGGCCATGCATCAATAATGGAACATTATCAATAACGCTTATGTTTTCAGATCCCACTGGGTATTTTTATTATTGTAGCAAAATTAGCCAGTGAACTGGTGGTGGTGTCAGTAAAGCCATCCTAAAGCATAGTGAAAATAGTGCCCGTGTCTCAGCATTGCTGATCTGGCAGAATGTAGAATAGAGGCTCTGGAGGGGAGCATCTTGTCGTTGGTCCCGGCCTGGGGGCAGTTGGGGGGGGTGCTCACCGGAGCTGGATGCAGCCAGAGGGTGGAGTGGGGGAGGCTGGCTCTTGGCGGCTGCCTGCTTTCCTCAAGGCAAAGGATTTAAGGCAGTGCCTTTTATAGAGACTCTCACCAGCAAATCCATCTGTGGAATACTATGTAGCTGGTAAAAATCATGTTGAATTCCCAAATATCTCTTGGGAAAATGTCATCTATTAGTGAAAAGTAATGACCTTCATAGCAGTGTGCATAGAATGTGCATAGAATGATTTTTTTGTAAAAAACGATAGTCTGAGTGTTCGTGTGTGTGTGTGTGTGTGTGTGTGTACGTGTGTGTGTGTGTATTAATACAGATCCATGTACACCTTAATAATGAAATGATAAAATGGTTATCTCCGGTGTGAGGTTTTTTTTCTTTGTGCTCTTCTGTATTTTCGACTCTCCTGCATTGCACATGTATTACTTTTGTAACTAGAAAAAAAATAAATCTTATTTTTTTTTTCTCCAAAAAGATTGTTTGTATGTTGTGAAACTGGGTGTACTTGGAATGAACTAATTCTGAACTTAGTATGTTGCACAGAATTTCTTGATGTTACAGGATGGGCCACATTTACTGGCCCAAAGAGCTATACCTCTGACAGCCACATTCAGCCAGGGTTGTCAGGAAAACAAGGGTCATTCAGCTTAAATATGAAAAAAAAATGTCCAGTAGTGGAATTTCCTGTCCCTCCAGAGCAATATCTTCTAAGTGTTTATACTGTGACCTACAATGAGAGAAACATACTACCTTGTGAGTCAGTACACGTACACACACACACACACACATATACCCCGCCATGCGCATGCAATAAACTTTTCATGTAAAATATTTATCCTTTACCTGGGATGCGCTGTTATTTTTGCTCTGGTATTTTAAGACAAGATCCAAATCATGAGCCACCAGATTGGTTTCATGATCTATTTATGGGCTGCCTCTCACAGTTTTAAAAACCCTGTCCTGGGCATGAGGTAGAAGCAGCCTTTTTGTGAGCCATGGCCCGGCAGTTGGAGGGAAGGCAGGAGAGATGGAGTGTTTCCACAGTAACTGATGTTGGACTTCAGGTGTTACTCATTATGATTTCAGGGAGGAGGGGGGGAGGGAAAAATAATGTAAATACTTATTATATGTCATGTGGTATCTTTATGCCACTTTTAGCACATGCTCATTAATATCCTGTTTCATTTAGACATGCATCTGCCAAGGCTGGCTTAGAATGGAGATTTTGGAATCCCCTTTGCTTGGATTTGATGTCACTGTCAAAAAGCCCGAGGGTGGCATTCTTTCATTTCACAAAGTTTTGCTGAGCACCTTGCGTGTGAAAGCAGCACATGAGAGGGGGCTGATCCCTGCCTTCCTGGATCTTGCATTTTAGGGGTGGCATCTCTCAGTGAAGCCCACGGTCTGGGTCACTTCTGATAATTCTCTTCTACCTGTGTCTTGGCTTTGGCTTTCTTTAGTCCTGTTCCTCATATATGTGTTCACCCTTCCCCTCTTCTTCCCAACCCCATCTCCCACCTTCTGCCCCTCTCTTTGCTGCTTGTAAGCCTGCAGTCGTTTTCCATAAAGCTGGGAGACAAAACTCACCCTCTCCCTCCTGCTGTTCTCATGACCCTGGTCTTCCACAGTTGTCAATCATGTGGGCCTCGCTCATGCAGTAAGCATGCAACCTCTTTCTTTGCCAGGTTCCTTTCTGTTGTCTTATGGTGTTACTTCCCAGAGAGGTGACTATTCTCCCCAAGAAGACCAGCATCGTGGTTTATTCTTTCACTCCTCCACAGTGCTTTGCAAAAAGTAAGTGCTCATCAACTGCAGAGAGTGTCCCCGTCAGAGGGCTCCGCCCAGCTGGCCACTTGCTCAGTAGATTCAGCTCTGTCCTTCCGACTCTGCAAGCGCCTCTTCTACTTGCTTCAACTTCCAGCTGAGCCTTGCGTTTGGACCCAGGTGCCCTTGTTTGTCCCATTTCTGCCTCTCTTGTAACCACTCAGCCTCAGTGGCAGGTTCAGGCCTGCTCCAGTCCTGAACGACTCAGATGAGGGCCAGACATGTTGGGAACCCTCATGCGTGCTTGTTGCAAGCCTGCTCGGAGTGAGGCAGACATGGGCCAAAGGCCCAGGTGTGCCCGATGCTAACTGTGTGAACTTAGGTAAGTGCCTTCACCGCTCAGTGTGTTTCTTTCATCACCTGAAAACTGGAGATGTTTCTAATGCTGCCTTCCCAAGATGGTTGAGGACCACGTGTGATTGTCCATGCACGACACCTTGCAGGATGCTCGGGGCACGTGGAGTGCGGCCCCAGTAGTGTTGTAGTAGTGTTGATGGAGCACATAGAGAAACGGGTCCTCTGGCCACCTCTCACCTTCTCTTCCTCAGGTCTCCGACTCCCTTTCCTCCGATCATCACTCTGTGGTTCCGATGGGTTGCTCAGTGAAATGGGTTGCTCAGTGAAATAAACAAGAGTATCCGAAGGCATCGGAAAACCTATCTCTTACTGCTAGTTCCCTTTCCTCACTGGCTCTGCCCTAGTCACTCTGCTCAACCATCAGGGGCTGGATCCTTGTGAGGACAAATCACTGAAGCTCAACCCTGTCAGCCACTTGGGCTTCCTGAGCTGATACCCCACACCCTTCACTGAACCAGAGGAGGGCCCCTGCCTGCCCGTTCCCTCCTCCCACCCTTGCTGTTCCTTCCACCCTTCCAGCTGCCCCCTCCAGCCATCGAGGCTGTGGCAGCGCCCTCCTCCCCACTGTGCTCCAGAGCTCTCTCACGCCTCATTTCTCAGCAACCCGTCATCATTCCCTGCCCTCCCTTCCCCTTTACTCACTTTCTCCTCCCTGCCAAAAAATCACGTTGCAGAAGCTTGTCTGTGAGGGTTCCATTCAACTTGTTCTGCATTAATGCCCCACTACGGTGACCCACTGCTGAGTCTTTCACTTGTAACGTAATCTAATAATTTACATGCACTTTGCAAGCAATACTCTCAGAGACTCAACCTGCTCGAAATTGCTCTGCTGTTCCAGTAGTTGAGCTGATGAGAGAGACCAGTGTGAGAAAGAGTAGTTAAGGGTACCACCATGGTGTTGGGGAAGTAACGCTAGCATAAGGGGAGGGTGTGCTGATGGATTATAATATCCTTTCTTAGAGAAGCAATTAAACTTGCTGAGGGTTCTGTATTGATTTTGGCTTATAATTGGACTAGGATAGGTCAAAGTAGGTAGAAGCATTAGCAAAGGAAGAGGAAAGTGAACCAATAGTGGAAACCGGTATTTCCTGGACACTGTGAAAATGTTTTCGTTTCGAGATTCTACGTGACTTATACAGAATTAATTGACACTCTGATGAGGTTGTTTTATTTCTTTACTCAACGACATTGGAAGCCAGTTCTACTATGCAGTAGCCATGAAAATAGAGTAATGGCATTGTAATAGTGCCATTGTAAACTGAATGACACCATTAATTACACATCTATTTTGTCTAATTTGTATTGTGATGGTGTGGGTAATACACACACATACAGGCATAGAGTAGCTGGTTTTTTAAGAAACAGACTCTGGCTGAGAAGCCCCAATCCTTAATATTGAAGAGTTAGTGAAAATAAGCCATTGTTTAGTGAAAAAGTTCATCTTTATATATTTAAATGTAAATGTAGATGGATGTATATACACACACGCAGACACACATGTCCATACACATATATACATAGGCATACACGTCTATCATGCCCATCAGGCAGATCAAGAAAATCGGTGATGACTGTGGCAAGCTGGCTAGCCTGATGGGGAGCGATGTCAGTTTTTCAGGCCAGGTCAATATGGTATTAAGGACAGGGGTTGAGAGCAAGGCCTTGTGTATTTGTTTCAACCCCTTGGTCCTCATTACCATTTCTGAGAACCTCTATTCATTGATATGTCTCAGGGTGGGAAAGAAGCATGAAGGCCCAGGAATGAGGTTTATTTTATTTTGTCGGTTGTCTCCCAAGGAAGGACACTGGCCAAAGGACTTCTTCCCCAGCACAGAGATAGAGACATATTTTTAAGCCTGAAGTCATTAGCTAAGCCTGGAGCAGAAACGGGTTCTCAGAAGCAGCATCCAGTGTGGTTCCACCCTGTGGGACATGTGAATTAGGAAGTCCGTGACTCTGTTAGGCTTTGCCATGGTTCTAGTGACTTTATCTCCTTTTTTTTTTTTAAGAGTTTTTATTTATTTATTTGACAAACAGAGATCACAAGTAGGCAGAGAGAGAGGAAGGGAAGCAGGCTCCCTGCTGGGCAGAGAGCCTGATGTGGGGCTTGATCCCAGGACCCCGGGATCATGACCTGAGCCAAAGGCAGAGGCTTTAACCCACTGAGCCACCCAGGTGCCCTGTGACTTTATCTCTTTCTCCTGAGAGCACTGGCATGGGTGGGGTCGTTTGACACTGTGTGTGAGTTTCTACCTCTTAGGGGGGTATTTCCGGGGAGCTTCTGAAGACTTACCTGGCATCTCTGGGAATGGACTACTGCGTCCAAGCCTCTGTTCCCATGTTTTTGTGCAGTGGCCATCTGGAAGGGATTTTCCTGCAGTGGCCTTCTAGAAGGGATTTTATTGTCATCTCCATCTCTCCCCTCCCCATGTTTCAGAGTTTTGCTTTTGCACCATTGTCAGTACCACCACGTGGTAATCTGGAACCTCAGAAGGACCTCATCCAAAGAGGTGAGATTTTGTGTAGTTTAGAATATATTTAACTTTAATATATATCATGTTTGCTCTGATGACCAAAATGTTAAAAGCAGAGTTGCTTCATAAACAACTGTGCCCTTACTGTGTCACAGATCAACAACGTTGACTTTAAACTCCTGTGAACCTTTCAGGAGACAGCACGCAGCATCAATGCCTGGCATGTGGATTAAGAATACATCGAGTGGAGAAGTTTTATTATAAACCTCAATGAAAAAAAATCAATATCGCGCCCAGTAAAATGTTATAATGAAAATGACCATGGTGTTTGACGACATCCCTTTATTAATTAGTCTTTTCCATTATTATTTCTTAGGAGCAAACACACTCTGGTTTTGTCACTCATTAGTTAGAGTCCTTACTGAATTCCTGTTTTGCTGCCTCGCTGTGTTGATCTTCTCACTGGTCTCAGTTCCTCGAGGGCAGCGCTATAGATTGTCTTGAATCTTCCGTCCCCATTTCTCTATCACTTGGGCATTCAGTGAATGCCCTCAGGATGCTGGTGACTGTGCAATTTAGATCGGTATGTTCAAGATGAGCCAGCGGTGGGACAGACAGGCAAGAAAATCCAGTGTTCTTCGGAAGCTTCAGATGTTTAAAGGTGAGGCCATGTGTAGCCTCCATCCCTTCATTCATCAAGTATTTATTGAGCACTTGCTGTGTGTCAGGTCACGTGCCAGTCAGTGGAGGTACAAGTTAAGGTAGTTGATGGGCAGGAAAGGCACAGTAGTTTAAAAAATAGTGGAGAGTGCTATAACCAGAGATACTTACCAAATGTGCAGCACACAGAAGAGGGAGAATACCCCTCATGAGGGGTCAGGGAGAGTTCACTGAGGAAGGTAGCTTTGCCTAGTTTGGGGGAAGATGGGGAGAGATTTACCTAGAAGACAAAAAGTGAGAGAGCGTTCTGGGCCAGGATACAAGAGATGGAAGTTCATGGCACATTCGGGTAGAGTGAATGAGGTGTAGCTTGGCCGGGGCATGAGGTATGGTGGCGAGGACCAGGAGATGAAGCTGGACAAACTAGGAAGGGACCAGGTAAGCATCTTGAACATTTTCCTATGCAAAATTCTGTGCAAGTGAAAAATATCAGATTTCTTCTTGTTAAGGTCCTTAAGCATAAGTGTGTTTGAAGTTGGGGTGGAAAATTTACGGTGTAGACGAGGAGCCAAGTTAGGAGATCTCTGTGACAATTCTGAAGAGAGATAGTGCAGGCCAGGACCTGGATGGGGGGAAGGGTGGGCTCCGAGGCAGCATTTCCTGGGAGGTAAAATCCTAGGCTCAGAAAGGAGGTGACAGCAGGAGTCAGTACGTGAGTTCGGTGGAACCGATGGCTGGGACAACTTGGGGTGGGATGTGAACGGGTCCCCAGGGCTTAGTTGGAGGTTCTGGGGAAGTGTCTCACGGGCAGCTGGAAATCTGGGGCTGGCAGGGAGCGTGTTAACCAGGGAATCAGGAAAAACAGTATTTTAACAAGGGCCTGGAGCTCAGGAGGGACAGCTGGGCTGGAGGCGTGATGGAGCAGTGTTTTTAACAGGGTATTGGAAGGTGAAATTTTTCTGCCAGGACGTGTGTACATGTTTATATCAAGAGAAGATAAGCCGAAGGTCCAAGTGGGTGTGGTTGAGAACATGAAAGAGATGGATAGATGCCTTGACAGAGGGAAGTATCTCCAAAAACTGGCTTTAGACTCAGAAATCTCACATTTACTAAAGGCATTAAAAAAGAAACAAAAACAAAAAAATCACCCCACCAAGAATGTATCTAAAGTTAGAGTGAGGTTTTAATACACTTAGCAGCTATAGGCTGCATTTGAATTTAATCTGCTTTGTAGGTGGTCTCCTTCCCATTGTGTCTGACTGATGATTGTAGAGTTGTTGCCCCGTTCCCCCACCTCCCCTTTTAAACTCCCCTGAGTTGTGTAGAAAGTTTCAAAAAAAACTTTCTACACAACTCAGCATTGATTTATCCTGTCTCTACAGGGAATCTGCCTCACACTTGGCAGAACCTCAAGGTTGGGAGAAATGGAATGAATAGTAGTTGTGGAGAGGTCTCCACATTATTCTGGGAGAAAGGCTTCGTGGGAGAGAGAAAGTTGAAAGAGGGTCTCGAGAAAGGGTATGAGATTTTCAAAGGATGGGTCTGGCCATGGGAAATTAAATGGGAGATTTTTTTTTCTTTGTAGTTGGGAGAGACACAGAAAGGCACAAGTGTTTTTTGGCGGGGCAGTCGGTGGTGGTGGATGATGGTTATAGTGGGATTGCCGTTGTGTGTTTCTGGCACTTAGTGTTTTCAAGGGGCTTGCTGACGTGGAATAGCCTCTGGAGGTCCTGGAAAGGAGGGGATAATGTCACCTCGCATGGAGGGTCTAGAGAAGTGTTACATTATTGGGGAGACCTGTTGACTTAAAACAACTCGGATACTAAGAGGCTGAACTTATCTTTGACTCCAGTGAGTGTGACAGGAGGGGCTCTGCCTGTGGGACGAGCCATTCCTTTGCCTTCTGAGGCAGTAGCCAAGCTCCCCATTGTTTTCAGTGAGCTCTGACTAAATTCTTCCCCTGTAGATATTCGACTAATATGTCATATGAATTATTTGTGTTATCTCTATGCTGTGAAATTAGAGGCCTTCACCCACAGTGTGGTAAGTAGATTAAAATGAAAGCCTGTTTTTTATGGTATGGGGGAAACCAGGCAAATATCAGGGAACCATTTTGTGTGTGTTTGATCTGACAGTGGGGAGGCCTTGGGATGCCAGTGTCTTCTAAAATCTGAAAGCTGAGCTCTGGCTGGAGTTTCCTTCAAAGAGGTTTATATTTTATCCGTTGGCACTTCTGAGGGGGAAGGAGGGTTTGGAGTGGGTGATTTTGTGATGATTCTTTTCTTGCTGCTGTTTTTCTTCTTCTTTTTAACTTTGCAGAAAGCCCTTCCAGTTCTACGGTCAGACCCCGTTCAGGACGTTGGTGGCCAAACAGTCCCCTTTTGTTAAGCGAGCGTCCTATTTTTGTTTCTCTTGAAAGGTGCCCTTCAGGACAGCAGAGCCTTTATTTGGGCTGTTTAGAATTGAGCCCTGAGGAAACCTAAACAGAAATCGTTCGAAGCCCAGGCCAAGCGCCTCCGTTACTAGCAAGGCAAAGCTAACCTACAAGATGAAATCTAACCAGCTGGTTACCCGAGAACCACCGTGGAGAGTTCTCCAGCTTGACTTCTCTTGCTCTGGCCGCCGTCCTGAGAGTGAAAGCCTAAGGTCATGGCCTGTCTGGCCAGCGATGCAGGAAGAGAGTTATGGCTCTTGATGAAGACGCATAGGTTACGTTATGTTTTGGGGGTCCTATGTCAGCTTGCCAAACATTGAGGATTAATTTTTATTCAATGAATGTATTTTCTTTCTTTCTCCAAGGGAAATAGTATCTATAGCTTTAGCCTAGGTCAGATAGTTCTGGATCACCAGTTCTGCGTTTTTCTTCTACAAATTAGGTAAACTGAGTCACTTGAGAAAATTGGGGCGTGTATAGGAATTGATCATTTAAAGGTTGTGCATATGAAATGATTTTATTTTCTTCTGTTTGAATACATATGGGCTTAGCCCCTGTGGTTTGAAAAAGAATCTTTGTTCCTTAACCAAACCAAAGATCCTTGGCTTGAGGGCTCAGACAGGCCTCATTGCACATGTATTGCCTTCTGTTGTGGAATTTTTCTGCCCATTTTAGATATCACTCAGGTCATTCAGGTGGACTGGGGAAGAGTATTGGTCTTTGTTAGAGAAAGAAAGACTGGCTGGACAAGTTTGATCGCTAGGGGTGATTTGGAGCCTCTTGAGTGTGAGGTCATCGGTTTATTTAAAATCTGAGCTTCCACACAGACTGGTCAGTAAAGCACTGCCCTTCCTCATTAACTGCACATTTCCCCCTCGGTGTTTCCAGAGGAGGAGACATCTGCCTCCTGGGGAACCCCCAGCCTCCTGGGAGCATCCATGCGCCTGGCCCCCGTGTACACAGACAACTAAAAAGTGAAGCGGTTTGGAGGCATCATTTTAAGGCTAAAGTCATACATTTTAGAAAGTTGAGGGCTGGTTCTGTGACAGGGAAGTTGAGCTAAATATGCAGTTCTATTTTAATTTTCACTTTATGCCAAGGCAAAAGCATTGGGAGATAGGCTATAAATGTATAAGTAAGTCACTGCAAGAATAGCCCTTGCAAAATGCAGATTTAGGAAGGCTAAATATTTTCTCACATACTTTAATGCACACGAATAACTAACCCCTGATCCAGTTCCTGAGAAAGGGATGTTGTATAACCACTTAACCTTGATGGCTGTAATGAATAGTACAGAAGTCTGCGTAACTGTAACGTAAGTATTTGATTGTCTTCGCTCCAGCTACAATAACAAAATAGCAGAGACTGGGTAGATTAAGCCACGGAACTTTATTCTCTCCTGGTTCTGGAAATGGGGAAGTTCTAGACCCACGTGCTGGCAGATTTGATTCTTGGTGAGGGCCCTCTTCCTGGCTTGCTGAAGCGGACTTCGTCTTACGTCCTCTCATGGTGGAGAGAGGAGGTTTTGGTGTCTCTTCCTCTTCTTCGGAGGGCACTAATCCCATCGCTGGGACCCCAACTGCCTGACCTCATTTAAATCTGATCACCTTCACAAGAGCATCACCTTCTGGCTAAGGGCTTCAATATGTGAATTTGCAGGGAACACATCCGTGTGGTCCGTAACACTGGTTGACTTTCAGGATGGTTGATGTAGCTCTAAAAAGTTGTTTAAATTTAACTTGTTCATTTGTTTGTTTAAACAGAGTCCTATTTTTCTATGTATGTTTTATCTTAGGCATGACTGTGTCTCATCCTATTCCGGTACTGTCTGAAAGCTACAGTAGTAAAACCGAAGGTAATTAAGGCTATGGTATCATTGTTTTAATTTAGTGTGTGTGATTTTTTTTTTTTTTTTGTAATTCAACAAGTTCCTTCATATTCTGCATAATTGGATCACATTTTAATTTTGTGGCAAATAAAGATCTATTTTACATTTCTATTAGAAAGACAAGCCCCTGTGGCTAGGTCTGAATTAGAATGTTTGCTGTTGTTGTACTGAAAGCAGTGAGACTTTCAGAGTTGATTCAGCTTCTAAAAAACTCATCTATGAATCTTTTGGGTGAGGAAAGAGTCTTTGATTTAAAGGTGTACCTAGCTATGTAAAAGACAAACACAGAAACAGCAAGAAAATGAAATATATAAGCATTAAAGGCAAGTAAAGAATAACTAAATCATGGATGATCCAGTATGGTATATTCTCCAAAAACATATTGATCTTTGACTCAAGCACATCTGTTTGTGAATTCATTTTATTATCTGTGTGATTAATGCCCTGGGAGTTTGCATGGAACACAGTAAGGAAGATCTCAAACCAGAGAGTGCACTGGACACGTAATTAAGACACCTAGGTTCTGATCCCAGAACACTAATTCTGTAAGTGGCTTTGAGAAACTGACTATCCCTCAACCCCCGCCCCCTGCCTCACCTTTTTCAGGTAAACTCCAGGTGTCTCCCAGGAACACACTGAGCTATAAGGTCCTGCCATCTTGTCATTCTGTGACCTCGAGACAGAGACCCAACTTCTTTAAGGATCAAGGAAAGAATACACTTTCCTTACTATTTCTACCATTTTTTAAAGTTGACATCTCATAAAATTCACCCTTCTTAACTGGACAATTCAATGATTTTTTTTGTAAACTTACAGAGTTGTACAACCACCATCCCAGTCTAGTTGTAAATTGTTTCTGTTACCCCAGAAAGAGCCCTCATGCCCACTTGCTATTACTGCCCCTTCCTACTCCCAGTCTAAGACCACCATTAATCTACTTTCAGTCTCTGCAGATTTGCCTTTTCTGAACATTTATTTAATAAATCATATAATATGTGGTCTTTTGTGTCTGTCTTTCACTTAGCATCATGTTTTTGAGGTTCATTGATGTTGTAGCAGATATTGATACCTTGGTCCTTTTTTATAGCTCAGTACTATTCCATTGTATGGATATACTTCATTTTGTTTATCCAGTAATCAGGTGATGAAATAGAGTAAGTGTTTTCTCTCTTTTAGTTTTTCCCTGTGGGGCACTTCTCACAGTAGCCTACTCCATATGGAGAAAGTATAGGTCTCTTTTAGAGAAATGCTAATTCTCTATCCCATGCCTTCCTTTGTAGAACAGGCTGGAGTCTTATGTTTGAAGCCATTTGGAACCTCCTAAGTCAGTGGACTGAGCTTCTGGGTCAGTGAACATGTGATTAGGCAGTGTGTAGTAACTATCAGTAAAAGTGAAAGCACTCATTACACATCCTGTTCCGTGATACAGAACTATAAACGTGAGGTTTCCCTGGGAGGGAACTTGACTCAGGAACTTTTTCAGTGATGGCCTGCTTGTAGTTTTACATTTGTTTTACTCATCTGGTGACGAAATACTTGGAAACAAGAGTTGAGGACTCTATCTGTTACCTTGACTTCCAGCATTTTCCTCTGGAAGTCTTCAGAACCATTCTGAACAACAGCAAATCCAGAGAGGGAAATACTTGCAGAGAAACTTGTGCTTTGCTTTTCAGCTCTGAATCAAAAAACTACTAAATGTAATTGCAAAGAAAAGGTAGGTGGAAAGAAGAGAGGACTCATTTAAGGGTTCAGGCTGTTGACTTCTTAAAAGAGATGCCATAGGCTAGACACCTCTAGTAATTTCGATATTTGCTGTTCTTTTTGTGTTGTGAGTGAAGAGGGAATGTGCATTTCCACTGGGTAAATTCCTAGCTAATGGAGGGTAGCAGCTTAGTATTCTCGATGCTTCTCAGATGGCTCTCCAGTTTAGACTTTACTCTGGAAATGTGGTTAACCTGCAATATGTTTCCATCTTCACGTGCTCCCAGGTCCATTCAGTTACCTGGAATCTGTCCTTGGCTAGTGTGTTCTGTAAAATGAAGGAGGAAAGGCTACTCCATTTGCCTTCCTCGTCTCCATGTGGTTAACGTATTTTGTAAATACGCTCTGTTCTACATTTCTGAAAAGGTTGGAATCACAGGAAATTTTGTGTGTGTGTGTGTGTGTGCATGTGTGTGTACTTATATGTCTGTACATACACATATACATATACTCTTCCAACGTATATTCATCCACACACATATATTGTTCCAGTTGCACCATAGGGCTGGACCTAGGAAAGCCAGCAACTTGACTCAGTTTTATTTAGCATGCAAATTATAAGCAGCTTCAGTAATATCTTCTGGAATTTAGATGTTAAACTGATTCCTACTCCCAGCGATGAAAGTGATGTTTAGAGTGTCATGCCCGGCCTCTTGGGTCCTGGGAAAGGTCTGCCTTTGGGGTTGGGGTTGAATTCATATGGTAGGTTATTGTATAGAAAGATAAACTAGGACATTTTGTAGTAAACCCCAGATGCTCCCTTATACAGAGCCTCAGATATGGGAGCTGAGAGGGCTGCCAAGGGCTCTGTGTGTCCTGGCCTTCCAGAGAATGAGCAAACAAGCATCCAGACATGACCACATTCTTATCCTTCTCTCCTGTCACTTTAACGAGGGAACATTTTCCTTCTTTCAGTCAGGAAAAAACCAGTTTGGAAAAAATTGTCCTGTCTCTTTTTTGGCGGGTGTGGGAAGGCCAGCCTTCCTTACTTGGAACTGTGTTA
The DNA here is from genome assembly GCF_011764305.1 of Mustela putorius furo. Classification (NCBI taxonomy): domain Eukaryota; kingdom Metazoa; phylum Chordata; class Mammalia; order Carnivora; family Mustelidae; genus Mustela; species Mustela putorius. Next base: position 5,194,862 of record NW_025422045.1, on the reverse strand, counting down.
CAGTATCATCATGTTGATCATTTGCAGGATTATTTACATATGAGTCTCTAACTTGTGAGATCCTTGAGGATGCGATGCAGTGGAGTAAATTTTGTGTTTTATGGGAAACTCAGCACAGTGGGTTGCAGACAACAAGTACTCGAGCATAGTTTTGTGAATGAGTAAATGACGAATAAATCCTTTCTGTAGCAAACAGGATCTGTGATTCGGTTAGTATTCACAGTAGTGCCTAGCAATGTTGCTGGGTGCCAAAGAGAGAAATAAAAGACAGAGTCCCTGGCTCTTTCCCTCTCTACCTCCCTTAGTGCCCCCTTCCTTTCTTGCACAACTATGTATTCTGGTCCCATGCTTGTCAGGCAGTGTGCTAGGGGCTGAGGTTAATGAAATAATAAAAGAGTGTGTGTATCTTTGATGAGTTTGCAAGAACAGTTATCCTGGACTGTGAGATACAATTTGATAGGAGTTCACAATAGTTAGAAGCTTCTGCTTATTGAGTACTTACTCTGTTCCAGGCACTAGGCATACTGAGCTCATTTTTAAAATTCTCTTGTTGCCCTAGGAGGTAAGAGTTATGACCCCATGTTGCAGATGAGAAGACTGAGGCCTAGAAGAGTCATTTAGTTAGGGTCCAGAACGTCACACCACACCAACCACCAACCACCACAGTCCCCCTCCTCCCCAAACCGAGATAAATGTGTCTACCCAACAGCCCCCGTGCCCTGGGGTTCCTTCCCATCTCTGTTTGTGCTTCTCTCCGTCTGCGGAGGCGGGAGGCTGTACTAGGCAGAGGCAGCTCCTGGGAGCTGTGCAGTGTTCAGCCAAGTCAGCTGACCACAGCTGCCCCTGGAGAGTGCCTTTTTTTTTTTTTTTAAACTTTCTCTTGCCTTTTCGCTGCTCCTGTGGCAGCTTCTTTATTCTTCCGGTTGCAGGTTTTCCTTTCACTCCTTAGGTATCCTGTCGCCCTTCCTAGGCCTGAGATGGTCATGCCAGAGAACTTCTTGAGATTGAATGGTCTTTCTTACCGGCTTAGCTGACTTCCGGCCAACAAGACAAAGTGAAACTCCGATCTGGCTGGAGGAACTCCTGCATGCAATTCTGACAAGTAACTTGAACCGATTGTTGAAAGCAACCTGTGCTTGTAGCTTGGCAGATGTGTGTGCTGTGGATGATGAGTATTAAAGATGTGGATTTGACCACACGGCAGAGCCTGTGAACGCAAGGTCGGCACATTCTCAGAGTCTCCCCAGCTCTTCCAGTGCTTTGTAGCCCTAACAGGAGCTGCCAGCAGAGAAGTTGCTGAACTTGGTGTTGGCTGGGGCATGGCTTTATTCAGCCAGACTCTTGTGGGCCTGCTGTCCCTTTCAGGAGACTGTCCCCACAGGGAGAGTCATAATGGTTGCCACGGACCCACGTCTGGTTCCTTCCTTTTTGCAAGAAGTGGGGTAACTCAAATGTTATAAAAGTTAGTAAGCCTTGCCTGGGCCCACATGTGACAGGTTGATATTTTGGGGCAGGGTTTGGCCCAGTGTACGGCAAACAACATGAGAACAGCCACAGTGCTGACCAGCACACTGAAGTTTTTAGGTTGAAAAGCCTGAACAGAATGTTCAGCTGGAGCTGGGGACATATTCCTTTCCTATTTTATCTCTGCCATAAGCCTTGGGGCTGATTGGAAAACACACCCACTGCAGGATTTGGATCGCCAGGATTTCATGTTTATTTCTTAGACCTGCTCACGCACGGTCTCTCTCTCTTCCCTCTCTCCATTCCTCCTCCTCTCCCTCTCTCTCCCCCTGCCTCCCTCTCTCCTTTCCTCTCTCTCCAGCTCTTTTGGGTGGAAATCTAAAAGCTGCTCATCATATTACTGGTGAGGAAGTATTCTTTCTCTTTATAGAACAGTGCCAACTTCTCTGACATTGACACTAGGACCCAAGTGATTTTTGCAAATGCAAATCTAATATGTCTCTTCCTTGCTTAAACCCTTCATTGAATTCTTATCACTCTTGGAACAAAACCAACCCCTTTAACGTGGCCTAAATTGGCCCACACTATAGCTTTCCAGCCTTATCTTTTACCTGTCCTCCCGGTGGTTACGTGCATCCTCTGTCCTCTAGCTATACTGAACTGTGCTGCTCAAACATGCTGTGCTTCCTCTGCACTTCCACATGCTTTCCCTTACACCTGTGTTTTAGCCACCTCATTCATTCATTCATTCATTCATTCATTCATTTTTGATGGAGCACCTCTTGGATGTCAGCTACTATTCTGAATCCTAGGGATACAGTTGTCCACTCCCTGTTGTCCCAGTGAGTTTACAGTCTTACTTGTTAATCCTGTTCATCTGACCGATCTCAGCTTGGATTTTCTTCTTCCTGGAAGATTTCCCTGACCTCGCTTTTCTGGGTTAGACACCTTTCCTTTGCCTTCTGGAGCTCCCACATTTGCATTGTCACAGCACTTACAACTTAGTGGGATTCAGCCTTTGGGACTTTTAAAGAGCAAGAATATTCCTTGGCCAGCCTGGCTCGTAGTGGGTGCTCGGTAAAGACCTGTTGAACATCAAAGGACGATGCATTTGATACGGAAGGCCTTAGTGAAAAAAAAATACATTCTATATGCAATCATTTCAAACAAAACCCATTCTCCACATCTTCAACAGCTTTGCAGTGGCCTTTGACCAATAGGAGGCACTGAGTGTGCAGATGATAAGTTTGCTGTCAGTCACGTCGTTGCTTCCTTATAGGTAATTTGTCTTCCTGGTTGCTTTTAAGATTTTCTGTTTTTCTGGTGTTGTGCAGGGTCACTATGATACGTTTAGGTGTGGATTTATGTATTCATTCTGCTCAGGATCTTGTGTGCTTATTCATTCTGATAACTCATGCTTTCCTTTCATTCTGGAAAATTCTCTGATGTTGTCTTTTAATTTTTCTTTCTGAAACTCCTGTTGGATATATGAGTGACCGTCTCGTTTTATTTTCTATTTCTCTTCTCCGTTATAGCTGTTCTTTTTCTCTGTGTTCAGCATTCTAGACGATCTCCTTGTTTTTTTCTTCAAGTTCACTCACTAGTCTTCTCCATCTAATTTGCTATATAAATTGCCCATTGAATTTTTTAAAATACTGATTTAATATACGTGCAATGCGGTAATGATGCTTTCCATGTGAACACACCTGTGAAACCATCACCGGATCAAATAAAGGATACCGCCTGTTCCCTGAACAGTCCTTCCCAGGCGGTGCTCTCCCAGAGCTAAAGCCTCTTCTGGTGCTCATCATCATGGACTAGTCTTCCCTCTTACGAATTTCATATGAATAGAAACTTACTAAATATATTCTTTTGTGTAACATCCTTAATTTTAAATGACTCTATTTCTCTTTTATAGAATTTTTTTCCAAATTTGTCTATTTTTGCCATAATGTTCTGGTACTTCATTATTTATCCTTATTTCTTCTTTATTTTAATCTCTTTAATAATTTTAGAGTTCCTTATTTTATAGAAACTTTGATAATATTCTATTATGTCAAGTTCTTAGGGTGCTAATTTTTTGTTATTTGTACTCTATTATATTGGATCTTTTCCTTATGTGACCCTAATTTTTTATTGCAAATTTGTCTTCCTCAGGATCATTTTTCCCCAGGGAAACCTGTATATCTGGAGTTTGGAGGTGTCCCTGTCCTGCAGCATAAATTCAGAACCTGATACATTTGCACATTGCATAGGTTCAGGATTTCAACCTCCTGGAGGAGACTTTTTTCTTTTCTCCTCACTGGAATTCTAGGTAGATGACAAGTTTTGTTTTGTTTTGTTTTTCTCTTTCTTTTCTCTCTCTCTCTCAATCTCTTTTCTTTCTTTTCTTTTTCTTTGTTGTTGTTGTTTCCCTGGGTAGAGTTTTTTCAGTGTTGCTTTCATGAAGGGGGCACTTTTGATGGATCTGTATTTCAGTAGCAGTCTCGATTCTAGTTTCTGGGCTAGCAAAAATGCATCTCACATCCCTGTTCCCTGCAAAGGTATTGGCACCCCAGCCCTTCCACTCCCCCCCGCTTCCAGGGTATATATTGTTAGGGATGTGTTCCCCTCTGCCCATAGGCCATCTTTGCATCATAAGGCCATCACTTCTGGCTCTAATGTTTTTGCTTTGCATTTGGCCTCTGTTTTATCTTCAGTTTTGGCTTCTGTGAGTTTGTGCAAAAGAATAGATTACTGAGACACCGCCTAGACCTACTAAATTTAAGACTCTGCCAGAAGAACCTAAAACCCCATGGTTTTCACAAAATGCACCAGGTGGCTATGAAAGTGAGGGGACTTTGAGAAATATCACATATGGTAAACCTCTGAGGTTCAATTTCGGCTGTGACGTTAGGAGGACCTAGTGGTTCTTTCTCCATTTCTTTCTTCCTTTATCCCTACCTCTCACATCACATCCCTACAAAAGTGGGCATTGAGATGTCTAATCTGGCCATTCAGGCAAAAATGAGTTGGTCTCATTCTATTCTGAGTTACATTAATCTTTCCTGGCCATGGCTGGAGGAGGCCCTCTGAGACAGTGGCTCACTACTTTCTGTCTCTGTGTCGTCAGAAATCCAGTGATAACCAAGCCGTGTGCAAATTCCTGAAGAACAATAGAAAGAATTACCGAGCACTTTGGTTAATTCAGAAATATTTCTTGGAAATTTTCGAGTTAATGTGCAGTGTTTGAAAAACCTTGTGCAGTTAGGTACCCACGGGACTGAATCTGACTAGAGGCAAATCACCCAATTACTGGCAGGGAATGAAACCATGTTTATAGAAAAACCTTCAGAATCCTACCCGCCCCTGTTTCATTTCTTCATTTCTTTATGCTTGCAGCACGACTGCGTTGTTTTTGGGGCCTAGTTCCAGATTTCTCTCTCTCAGTAGATTGTTTTACCTATCCCGGTGCCCCCAGGCTTTCTAACCTCCATGGCTACTGCAGAATACAAGAAACTGCCTGTGGTTCTTTCCCTTTATTTTGATTAAGCAGCAGGTTCATGGATACACCGACAAATTCACAGGGACTTTGACATTCACCACAATTTAGTAAGCTTGGTCAACCCCATCTGACTTTCCTTGGGCACACCGATCTAAAAACAGTAGCTACCAATCCTCTCGGTTTGTGTGAGGTGCTTCTCTGAGATGCCTCAACTTTCAAAACAAAAACCCCAATGTAAATTGGGAGGATGGTGTGGAAGATAATAATTACGAACCCTAAGATTTTTAGGAAAAAAAATCATTTACTGTGCCACTCTATCGCTGTGCAAATGTATGTAGTCTCTCTTGCATTTGTGGAAAACAAGTTGGCTTCTGCTTTCTGGGCTGAAAACACACTTTGCTTCTTTTTTTTTTTTTTCCCTGGGACCGTCAATTTAATTCAGGAATGATCTAATTATGAGGAAGTGAATCCAGTCCTCTGGATGATAAGTGTTGACTACCCCGGGAGAAGCCCTGGCAGATGGTTAGTTCAGAATGAATTTACCCTGGGATTGGGGCTTTAGACTGACAGCTTTTTTCACTCAATTAAGTGCAACAACTGCCAAAAGGACAGCATTGTACTTGATGCAAATCATTACTGTCGCCAGCATTGATAAAGTTTAAGCCTTGGCCCCCGAGTCAGCCCAGAACTTGTGAGGGTGTTTCAAGGCACCACACTGTGAAGGGAGAAAAAAACACAGTGATGCGCAGAGGAATACGAGGCCCCGCCTTGAAAATGCACGTATTTATTTCCTTTTCCAGGTCAGTAGCTTTATTTAGGGCCTCTATTTTGGTGTCCTGTCTGTCAGTGATTCATGAGGTATCTCTAGCAGTTGGCTTCTGCCCTGGGCCCCACGGATCCCGCGGTGACTCGACATTCCAAAAAGTTAACTTCTTACTATTTTATTTGGGATGCAGGATGAGCCCACTCTGCATGCCCTGCATACCTTGGGATGGCCATCAAAACACCTGAGAGGCAGGAGCCGAAAAGGAGAGACACCTTCCCTGTGTGGGTGGCGCTTCCATACGTCAGGAAGCCCTACATAGCTTTCTAGGCCACTCGTCAGAAAAGTCCCATTTCCACCCAAAACTTCTGCAGAGCAACTTTCCCAGACTCCTCCACTGGGGTAGAGCTCTGATCTTCTCCAGTCTTCACCGCAATGTGCAACTTTGACTCCTGTCTGTCTCTTTCTGCTCTCTGAGGATTCTCCTGCCTTAGTGCTGTATTTCTGTGGTGTCCAAGGTCAGGACCCATTAAGATGTTTTTGAACTGTATAATGAGCATTGGCTTCCTGCAAAACAAGGTCTGTGAGGCAAGCCTTTCAGAGAGGCTCCTTCGCTCCCCTGTACCAGCCTTTCTCCACCCTCCGTCCCTCGCCCCAGAGGCACCCCGGTGCCTGGTGCTGCTGCACGGCTTGTTCTGGGTTGTTATTTCTGTTTTACAAGCCTGGGGAATCTGAGCCTGAAATTTCTCAGTCAGGTATATGCCGTTGTCAGCCTGTTATCAGTTTCCTGATTTACTGTGTAAGCAGTTTTGATAATCCCTGTCATATGTGATTACATTCCCCCCCCTTCCCATAACATCTCAGTGTAATTGGTTTGATAAACTCGACCTCAGTCCAGTAGTTTGCTTGGAATATACTTTCACCTTCTATCTGTGTGACTAAGATGGTTTTGAATTGCTCTGCTTGGGGAAAATCAGGCTTTGAGCACCAGGCCCTTAGCGGTGGGAGCAAATCACCCGGGGCAGGCGGCACAGGCCTGGGAGAGCTGGGGGCTCCAGCTAAGCTTCTAGAGTAGAAATGGATTTTTCTTTCCTCCCCTGCATGGGCCAAAAGTGTTGTGTTTCTGTATGTGTGTGTGTGTTCTTCAGGATCCAGAGAATAGGCATCTTAAATCTGTATCTGGGGCTCTTGGATGGACCTCCTTTCCATACTTTGTCTTTATTGGAAGTTAGATGTGTTTGTTTATTCTTTTATGGAATGCCCACTTTGTTCCAGGAAGACTCTGTGAGGAAAAGGAGTTTTAATTGTTTCCATTTTTCCTTTTTTTCCCCTCGCTGCAATGGCGCTGCTCCTGAGGACAGAGAAGGAATAATCAGTATGCTTTGACAGTGAGGTGTTTTTGGTAAATTCAGTGTTCTGGTTAATTTTGGGTTAAGTTGAAATGCCAAAGCTTCTTGGAGCTATATCTTACATTAATTTGTCCTGTTATTTAGTAGCCAGCAGAGCTCTGAGGCTTTGCAGAGAAGACAGTTTTAAAATGGAGACGGGGAGCATGAGTAAGATTTGGAAGAGGGGAGATGGGTTGGGGCAGGTGGGAGAAGGGCGTTCCTGCTCCTAGCAGGGAACAGCCTCAGTAGAGGCAGGAGGGCTGGAAAGCCCGCTGGGGAAGAGGGAGAGGCCTGCTGGCATGTGGGTGGAGGAAAAAGGGAATAAAGCAGAATCATCTCAATTAGCGCAGAGAGCGAGGCTCCTCATTGCTGGGTTTTGGAGTTTGAATTCAAGTCTGTAGGCAGTCAGGAGCCATGTAAGCTCTTTTTTGTTTTTGTTTTTTTGTTTTAAAGATTACATTTATTTGTTCGACAGGCAAGACAGTGAGAGAGGGAGCACACGCCGGGGGGGGGGGGGGACGGGAGAGGGAGAAACAGGCTTCCCCTTGAGCAGGGAGCCTGATGCGGTGTTTGATCCCAGGACCGTGAGATCATGACGTGAGTTGAAGGCAGACATCATGATCTGACTGAGCCAACCAGGCACCCCCCATATAAGGTTTTTGAGCAAGGGGTGGTATTGTCAGAACGACCTCTCCAGAAAATAAACATACAGCAGTATGTAGAATCATCTTTTTAGAAGAAAACATGCAGGCCAAGACTTTAGGACCACCCATATTATAATAATCTTAAAGAATTGTCATTCTAGAATTTAAAAATTTGGGGACAATATTTCCTTCTAGGTCACAAACTTTTCTGAAGGTATCCCTGAAAATTTCTACCCGGTCTGTGCTTTGAAGATGGAAGGCAGCTAGGCTCCCACTGGCCTGTTCTACCATGTGATTTCACATCTGGGCTCCCAATGGCCTGTCACACCATGTGATTCCACAGTTAGGCTCCCATTGGCGTGTCCCACCTTGTAATTCTGCAGCTGGGCTCCCACTGGCCTGTCACACTATGTAATTTCACAGCCATAGCACTCATTCCTGAATGTTCACCAAAGAAATGTTTAGAAAACGCAGATGCGAATGTGACAAGGACGCAAACTTGGATAAGTCTTCCACATGAATTTATCCTGGTTATTTTCCTAGATCTAAACTTAAAGTGGGATCAGAAGATATTATTATTATTTTTTTTTCCCCACACAAAACAGACCTGTGCTTTTAAAAGCCCTAGGCTGTCTAGTCATTCCTAAACTGCCACTCTTTCTCTTTAAAATTTTGATATTTTACTTGTGATTTTTTGGGTATTAACTTTTAAAATATTGCATTAAAATATTATTCATCTTGATTACTGAATTTTGGGGCACCTTTAAATTTTGTGCCTAAGCCAAGTGCCTTATTTGCCTTGCATTGTCTGGTCCTGTTGAGTTCACAAAACAGAGGAGGTAAATCTTCTCAGTGCTGTGGGGTTTTTTAGCCTCTTTCCTATGGATTCAGATCCTTTTAAAATACGTCCCTCACACCACACGAAACAAACAGCAAACAAACCATCACAACTCTCAGGTTTCCCTTGAGCTCACTGAGGGTGTCTTGCCTGTACGTGGGGTGGTGGGCTCTTCCCTGGATGTACCCCTCACCAGAGGGTTTTGAGCTGTGTGTGGTGAGCACATCTTATGAATGGGAACCTCCTGGCCGAGACTGACTTCACCAAGTTTTATTGGACGGGGTCCAGGACAAACCTGCTTCATAATGAGTTCTGCTGGGGAGTGAAGAGGATTGGAAACATGGTCCAGCGGATTTATGTTTTTTGACATCTTGACAGGTCCCAGTGAATGTCCTTCTCTTAGGCTCACCTGATATAGCCCAGTTTAGAATGAGAGGTTCCCTGCAGAGTCATTCCTTGCTTGTAATGAATAAAGATCTGCTGATAAATCTAGAAGGAGAAAAGATGGATTTGGAAGGGCTTCCTGGAGAGTTAACCCTTGTCCCTTCTTTTGTGATAGGCAGACCTGAGGCACAGGGAGATGGTGGGGCTCCTCCTGAGCCCCAGGGTCTGTGTGCAGAGGCTGGCCTAGAACCTGGGACACGCTCTGGCTCTCAGTCGGTGTCACCATGCCAGGGAACAGTGGAACCCTCACCGTGAGAACTCCGGGATCCACTCTGTTCTCACCATAAAACAGCCTATTACTAAAGTCTCCCTCTGATTCTAGGTTTCAGTGCCTTCCCTTCAGAACCACGTTAGGCCCCTAAGTGCCTTTATTGCCATGTAGGGAGAGGGAGGATGCAGACGGCTTTGTAATTGAACAACCATGCTCTTGTCAGTACCCATTGTTTTCAAACCAGCTGTTACAGGGGGCTGATGCCCAGGTGCGCGTGCAAGAGAGCCAAGGCAGCCTTCTCCACCTCTCTGTCTGAACAGCAACCTGACCACTTTGTTCCTGTGGGCCGTGGGATGATGTGTCTTTAAATTTTCGTTGTTTCCTAAGTTCTGCTCTGGCAAGCAAGCTCTGCCTTAAACCTGCAGAGTTAAATTTACCCAGACTGACAACTGTATATGCAGGGTTGAGTTACATAACAGCAGTTGCTGCTTTCCACTTTGTGCTAACCCAAACACTGTGTTCAAAGAAACCATGGAAAAGCAGTCTTCCGTTTGGGGTGCTACATAGGTGACTGGATTATGTGTCTTTAAATTTTTTTCTTTTTTAACACTGTAACAATTATCCCATTATCCTGACTTTGGTGCCATTAGGTGACTTTTTTTAATATCTTAATTATTGGGTGAGCAGATGCTGCGCGCACATGTGCAATTTGTTAATTTATGCTGTTTGAAATGAAATCCAGTTGTTTTCAATGTATTTCATAATATTATGGCTAGCTGAATTGTAGCGCTACTGGAATTGTGAAGCCGCTAGCAGGGAAAATGTGCGTGTGCGCCTCCACGTTCTCTCTGATTGTCGTCCTGAGTGCAGCCTGTGTAACTTCTGTGATTGTCGCCTCCCCAGCATTCATCTGAGAAGCTCTTTAGATCCTTGCAAACTGTAGTGGGTTGACGGGCCAGGCCTAGCTTATTCAGAGCTTGCCTCAGCTGGAGAAAGGTTTTTCTGTCTTCAAGCAACCCTTCCTTGTTGGGTGGGCTGTGAGCTGCCTGAGTTGTCACACAGAGACTCAGGGGGTCCGAGGACCGGTAACTCATGCCGCTGGTTGGTTGACAGTCTAATACTGCAGAGATGTTCAGGCCAGGCTGCCCCTTATCTATTCAAACAACTGCTCAGTACCTATCAGAGAGGTAGCGCGTGTGATGGGAAGTAGCTGCGATTTCACGGGGCAAAAATGCATGGCCGTTGCAGCCCATTTGGTTTTAAATTCTGGCTTTTGGTTTATCTGCAGTGAGGCCTTGGCTTAGTAATTTTATGTCCTTAAGGCTCACTTTCTCCAAAGGGAAGAGGAATAACCAACTCCTAGGCCTATTGGTGAAGATTATGCAGTGACCAGCAATGTGCTTGACACCCAACAGATGCTAAGTGAGTGGTCAGGCCTCCCTTTTATTGGTCTGGAATAATCATGTGGGACAGAGGGATGGAAAGGGCTTTAGGAGACCCCTGTGTAGGTGGAGAGGCAAGGCATCAGTATGTGCTGCGTTAAAGAAAGGTACAAAGTGATCATGTGAGATATGTCACAAACAGTCGGGAGCTCATTGGCTAGTTATTGGTACAGACCTAAAATTCAGTGAGTTCCGAAGAGGAGCTAGATCACTAGTAAGCTGAAATGCAGACAGTGCTTCAGAGAAACTCAGACTTTGGCCACTCTTTGAAGATGGAAGGAATTTAGGTAGATAGAAAGGCCACTGAACAGTGTGTGTGTGTGTGTGCGCGTGTGCGCGCGCGCGTGCGTACCTGCAGGTATGAGTGCATGCGCATGCATAGTGGGGTGTCAGTTGCTTATCAGTGGGGGCAAATCACTCAAAGGTACAGAGATGAAGAGGCCAAAAGCCCATTTAGGAGACAATGAGAATACGTGTTTGTTTGAGGCTGACGGTTTGTACATGGTGAATGGTGGAATACGAGGTTGGAAATATAGATCTGAACCACACTGTAGAAACTCGGAGTGCTAGGTTAAGAAAATCATTGCATTCTGTCCTGTGGTTTGGTTTATTAAAATATGGAGCTCTGGATAGACCAGCAGGCTTCTGGGAAGCCCCCACACCACAGTGAACCCATGAATGAGCAGTAGACCTCTGGTGGCCGAGAGAGTTACTGCAGAGCCCCAAGGTATGAATCTTGTTTATTGCATAATTCTTAGGAGCTTGGCTATATTATAAATTGGAAGCAGAATGTAAATAACATCCAGGCGGACAGCAGTAATGGCTCACAGCCTGAAATCTTACAGAATCAAAAGAGCTACAGAAAGAGGAAAAAATTATGAAACAGACTGGGGCCATTTAGGGGTAGAGTAAACCTCTTTATACCACCATAGATCCTGAAGAAGTCACTGTCGTACAAAACAATAACCGATGACCTGCAAATAACAACAGTAACAATATTATTATGTATAACAACAAAATAAAGGCTAGTATGTTTTAACCGGCACAGTGCTGAGAATTTTATTGCATTATTTTATTTAATTCTCACAGTACTTCATGAGAATGGTCTCGCTAAGTTTTCCCTGTACACAGATGTAGAAAATGTAGCTTAGGTTAATTCACTTGCCCAAGGTCACAGCCGTTGGGAAATCATATGGCTGGGATACAAATCTAGGCAATGTGGCTCTGCCCTTTTAAAAACACTCCATATTCCCTAATAACCTTCTTGCCTTGGGTTATAATAAGCTGATGTTCGGGAAACCCTTTTGACAACACACTGAAATGTCCACTGTTTCATTCAAAATACTTACAGCCAAAAAATAAACAGGGAGTTCTTATTATCTATGAAATCACTTATGTGGAATATTACCTTCTCCAACAATATGGTTGGAAGTGAGAAATTATTGCACCTTTTAAGTCAAAATAAGAAATATGTGTTGGTTTGCTCCTAACCTCCCCATCACTGCTCTGCCCCACCCTGTGCATTTTCTCTATTCTCTGGGTACTTGGAAGGGCAGAGAGTCACACATGTCTGAAAGGCATTCGGTTTACCTTCTGCTCTAGAACTTGAAGCAATTTCATTAGTGCTCTCATTGATTCACATTGGACTTTAGCACACTTCCCACTGGCCATTCATTATGAGTCTTGGTCTTTGCTGCAAGAGTGAGTGAAGGGCAGCGAGAGATACGTTTCATAAAAATGTACTTTTCAGGGCTATAGGAAAGTGCTACATCCATTCTTGAAATGGGGCCATTATAAGACCAGCACATCTTCCTACGTGGCCCCCAAAGCCATCCACCAAGGTTAGTGTCTCTGGGTGGCTTATAGTGGAAATGGAGCATTAAGCTGGGGATCTTAACATTTGACATCGTCACTACTTGTGTGACCCTGGGAAAATTCTTGAACTCTCTGGGTCTCAATAGGCTTATAATCATAAAAGTGAGGAATTGGGAGATATTATAAATAAAGCAGTTAACATAATGTTTCTTCATACTCAAATGGAATTGCCATTAATATTGGTATTGGGCATAACTATTTGGTTTCAAATGAGAAAAAGCAAACTCAACCTAGTAAAAAGTGGGAATTAAGGGGCTTACATAACTAGAAAGTTTCAAGGGAAGATCAAGAGAGTAAAAGAATTTCTGAGTTGGCCTTTATCTCTTCCCAGGTAGTTCCTTCCCGGCAAGAGATCAAGGGAGAAAGTTCGACTTTCCCTCCTCTGGGCCCTAGATGAATCCTTAAAAATGTGCCCATTGGCTCAGGCTGGATCATGTGACCCCCACACCACCCTGCACCATTAACTGTGTGAAGGAGGGGGTCTATGACACCCAGTGGCTGGCCTGGGGCTTGTGCCAGTCCTTGCAGAGCACATAGTAGAGTCTAAAAATGTAATATTGGTTTTTGAATGAATAAAATTTAGATAGGCCAAACTGAGATGAAGACAGGAGTATTTCAGAATGATATAAATGAAAGTTTAAGGGGTGGGAATTGGCCTAGTGTGTTCAAGGGTGAGTAAAAAAGTGTATGATTAGAATAGACGGTTCATCCTGGGTGGCAGGAAGATGTTAAGTTAGGAGAGGGGATGTGGGCTGGGGTGGGTTCTGATAGCAGGGCCCGAGTCTGGTCATTCTTCTCTCAGCAATAGAAGGTTATTGAAGGTTTCAGTGCTGAGAGGTTAGAGGATGATGATACTAGCAATAACTGATGTTCAGGAACACTGTTGCATTTGCCAGTCACTGCCACAGATACTTTGTCTGCTTGCTCTCACAGCAGCCCTGAGAGGCAGGTCTTTAGCTCTCTTTTACAGATTAGAAAATATGCACTCTCTGGTTTTAAGGGGTCTGCTGGAGCTCCCTGCACAGAGCGGAGAGGTGGACTGGTCTCTGCTCAACAGATCACACATACTCTGGGTGGTAACATGGTGGGTTTGGGTGTGAACTGGAAGTCACATTCATCCGTCATTGATTCATTCCCTGAATCACTGATTAGAGATAACCTAGGAAAAGTGATAGATTCTGCTTGTCTGACTGGCTTTGGGCCTCAGGCATGTGAAGATCTTTGCATCATAGCATAACCTGTATTTGGGGGTGCTTTGAGGTCAGTGAGGATGAGGCTGGGCCCACTGTTGAGCTGCAGACGAGGCACCAGGTACGGGGCACATTTCCCCATACCTCGTAGCAGCTATGCCTTTGGTGGCAAATGGGATACCTGTTGTCCTCAGTTAGGGATGGTGGATTTTTCTCATTTTGTGCTGCCCATTTAGATTTTCTCCTTTACACTGGGTGGATTGCACCGGATCCCTCGTAACTGGTTGGGAAGCCGGCCATCCAGAGTAATTTGCCTTTAAGCACAAGCCAGTACAACATGTCACTTTTAAAATAAAACACATTAATTTAGAGAATGACTGTTTTATGGTGAAGAGCAGCCTGTCTAAATGAGAGGAATTAAAGGCCAGTGGTCAAGTCCTCTGCATTATTCACACCACCCTCCTCAATAAATCACAATCGCTAAAACTGCAGGTTAGCACTTACTTAAATAGCAATGTGTTGGTTAAGGACGTCGTGTGCTGACATGACCTCTGTTTGCACACAACACGCTCTGTGGAGAGCGAACCCCTCAAGAGCCGCGCGTATCCCTTGGCCATCAACCACAGTACCTTGTGCACCATTAAACAAGGTTTAGATTGGGCCTGGGCCTCGCCTGAAATCTTCATTCTAGGCAGCCTTTGCTGAGAGAAGCAAAGCTTGAATGGCAATAATATTTGGCATTCAGACCTTATAGCGTGGTGCAGACCTGATATTTTAAGTATTCCTCTTGCCACCAGGTTTTCAGAACAGACGTAGGACTGCAAAATGTAGGGAAGCAGATTGCATGGACCACCCCCTTCTCCCATGGGCACTTTGGGTCTTGCCAAACTGCCTTGATGGACCCAGTTGTACTTAGTTACCAAGGTTTGAACTTGGGTTACTGGGTGTGTAATATCTGCTTGAGGGCCACTCTATTGTTTGCATTGTTTAGAGAGAGAGATCAGAGAAGCAGTCACCCCATCAGTACCCATGGAAGGAAGGATGGAATGGGAAGATGAATATTTTAAAGGTTGACAGTGTGTTCATTTGCAAGGAGCAGGTTTTGACTAAAATGGTTTGGACAGCTTAAGAAATACCATAGCCCACCTTTTAGTCCTCCCGGGACACATCTGAATGCGGGAGAACGGGGCCGCATGGTGGCATCATCATCCCCCATTCACTTTTCACTTGCGACCATTAGGCATACCCTCAATCAGAAGTGACTTCCGTGTTTTTGCCACGGTGGGAAAGATGGCAACACAGATGTGCTTTCCTTAGAAAGGTGTCACTCTGCGACATCATGATGTCGGGGACAATTATTGTGCACAAGCTCTGTGCTGAGGATTGGGCCAGAGGCTTCCCGTACAGGTTTGTGTCCTGCCTGGTGATTGTGCAAGGCGAGTGCCGCTGTGCTTATTTTTAGATAAAGAAACAGAGGTTCAGAGCTTTGCCCAAAGCCAGAGCATGGAGCCGGCATTTCCACAAAGGTCTCTGCAACTCTAAAGATTATGTTTTTTCTACTGTGCAACACTGCTTCCCGAATGAAAACCCAGGCATACAGAATATCTCCCTGATGCATTTAGTCTTTGTTTATAGACCATTAATTTATCAGCTGAGAGGCTAAGAAGCTCAGAACTGCACTGTGATAAGGTATCAGGTGTTGTTTTCTTTTCTTTTTTTAAGGGAGCCAGCGAGGAAAAAAATATTCTATGTACAAATCAAAGTGTCTCTACTTTATATAAACTATTTATAAAATTATAGACACACACACATATACACAAGCATTCTGCAGTATACCCATTGGGCGATGTATAGGCTCTTCCTTGAATTGTTTATGGAACCTGTCTTTCATGGCTTTATTTTGTAGTGAAAGCATCTCCTGATATTTAAAGGGGAACCTCACCACTGAGTGCAGACAATGTCTCTGTGAGGTCTGTGTCAGTCTAGTTTCCATGAGGTATCATGCTTTCCTTGTCCCCTCTGAAACACTGAATTTACAGGAACCTATTGGTGTTCCTTCTGTGGCTGGGAAAGCACTTGACTCGTTGTAAAGTGCGGAGGTACAGCTTATTTTTGGTCCGTGCCTCCTAATTTTAGGTCTGAGTAAAAGGTTCTTATAGCAGGACACACTGACTTTTTAATTTTTTGGACCAAGTACTAATTGATGCAGAAAATAATTTTTATTGATGTGTGAGAATTTGCCTCAACAGGCTTTTGGGGTGAGGAACAGATAAACTTTTAAATGTATCATTGGGGACACCTTGGTGGGTTAGTCTGTGAAGTGCCTGCCTTCAGCTCAGATCGTGATCCCAGAGTCCTGGCTGGGGTCAAGCCCTGAATCAGGCTCTCTGCTTAACGGGAGTCTGTTTCTCCCACTCTCTCTGCCTCTACCACCCCCCACCCCACACTCATCATACACACTCTCTCGCTCAAATAAATGAATAAAATCTTTTAAAAAAATGTATCCTAGACTTCAAGTCAATAGATAGAAATCTAATTTATTCCTTTTATAAGAATTACAAAATTTCCCATGGTATAGACACATTAATTTATTCATCCTATTGATGAATATATACATGGTTTACAGTGTGAATAATACTGGAATAATTATAGATATCAATTCTATCTTTAGTGTCGGGGGCCCCTTTTAGGCAGTAGCTCTCCTTCTTGCTGGGTCATTGACATTGTGCTGTTCCCATATGGCTCTCACTTCCACCAGCCTTTTTTTCTAGACTTTTTTTCCCCTAAAGATTTCTTTATTTATTTGAGAGAATAAAGAGAGAGAGGAAGCATAAGCTCAACTGTGGGTAGGGGCAGAGGGAGGGAATCTCGAGCAGACTCCCTGCTGAGTGGAGAGCTGGTGGGGCCTGATCCCATGACCCATTGAGATCATGACCTGAGCTGAAACCAAGAGGCAGGTGCTTAACTGACTGAGCCACCCATGTGCCCCTATCTTCCACCAGCCTTTCTTTTGATTTTTTTTTTTTTTAAAGATTTTATTTATTTGAGCGACCAAGCTAGAGAGAGAGAGAGCATGAGTGTTGGGGGAGGAACAGAAGGAGAGGGAGAAACAGGCCTAATGTAGGGCTCCATCCCAGGACCCTGAGATCATGAACTGAGCTGAAGGCAAATGCTTACCTGAGCCACCCAGGTGTCCCTTCATCAATCTTTATAATCGTCTACTGCAGATCTGCTAGGAGCTGGGACACTAGATAAGCAGTCTGGCAAGGATCCTTTCAAGACGAGGGTCTATGGATACTGAGTAGGCGCCTGAAAGTATAGTGGCTGCATATAATTGCTGTGTATTATATGTCTTTGTCCTTTTATGGTCCCCATTATTAGACCATTAACCCCTGGAAAGCAAAGATCATCTCATATTCATTTTTAATCTTTTATAACATCAAGCATGAATGTAAAAATTCCTTCACTCAAGAAACATTTAAGTACTGAGTTAACACTGTAAAGAAAGCTGAAGAAGATATGGGTTTTAGACTCTGTGGGTTGCTACCTCTCACCCAGCAAGTCACCAAGAGAACCAAGGTGCCCTTGCTCTTGTTTTCATTGACCAGTGCTGTACATTTAAAAACAAAAACAAAACAAAACAACAACAACAACAAACTTGTTCTGGAACATCTGGGACTGGGTTCATAGTGCCTCCAGTTCTGAGGAGCTTGTAAAATATTTCCCTTCCCAGCGAGTACTCCAAATATTAGTCCTTCATACTGATAATGGTGGTACAGTTTTTTCACACAGACTTGTGTTACTCATGTGTTGGGAGATGATGTCCTACTTCATTAAAAGTATTTTGAGCTACGAGGGAGTATCTTAAGAGAAACACAGGATGCTGTTGAAATGCCTTGTTTGCTTATAAACAGTAGGGCCATTTTTATTACTTGCCTTCTCCCTATCGTGGGCCTCATGTTTTTGTTTGTTTGTTTTAAAGATTTTATTTATTTATTCATCAGAGAGAGAGAGCAAGAGCACACAAGCAGGGGGAGCAGCAGGGAGAGGGAGAAGCAGGCTCTCTGCTGAGCAAGGAGCCAGTTGTGTGACTTGATCCCAGGACTTTGGGATCATGACCTGAGCTGAAGGCAGACACTCAACTGACTGAGCCACCCGGGCATCCCAGACCTCATGTTTTTCAAAGATTTTGATCATCCAGCTCTAATGATTATTTCCCAGTTTGTTTTGTTTTTCTCAGACAATATGAGGTAGTTCCTGTTAAAACAAGTAGCTGATACAGTTCCTGCCTAGAGATTCGGGTTAGCCTGTGCTAGTGTGGTAAAAGCAAATGCACTTTTTCTGTCAGAAGTTTTGAAATATTTCATGCAGTTTTACAGAACTCATTTGTACCTGGGATCCTGGATTGGGCACAGCTGCCCTAGAGTAAGAGTCAGCAAACTACAACCCAGGGGTCAAAGCCAACCACCTACTGCCTGACTGTGATTGGAGAGAAAGTTTGATTAGAACACAGGCACACACATTTGTTTACATACTGTCCACTGGCCGCTTTCAAACTACAAGGGCAGAGTTGAATAGTTGCCACAGAAACTGTAGGGTCTACAAAGCCTTAAATATTTATTCTCTGGCCTTTGGCAGAAAGCATTCCTTCTTCTCTAGTCTGGTCTAGAGGAATGCCGCTAAGGCGGATGGCATGGAAAACCCTCTTCAAAGCAGGGCAGCTTGGGGCTGGGTAATAGGTAGTTGGGGGGCACCACAGGGAATGTCCTGAAAGCTGCTCTAAGGAAAGGTGTGAGCCCATAGCCCGTCAGGATCTTCCCTCATGAGGGGCAAAGGAGGACCATCTATTAGGCCTTGAGGCAAGCAGTTCAGGGCCATGTAAGTTGAACGTTGTAAGAGAGGACGTTGGGGAACTTCTTCTGAATTCTTTCCTTAGGACCAGTGCAGAAAGAAGTAGAAACATTGACAAAGTGAGACATTGGGCAGTTCTGTCTTCCTCACAGAATGTTCTCCAGAGCCCCCCAGGGTGCTTCTGGGGAAGTAACCAGATAAACAGCGGCTCTTGCCAACAGTGCAGGCTTGTAAACTTTTTTCCCTTCCTTTTTATGCCTGTGGTGACAAACATATGCTTTGAAGCATGAGATTTGATTATCCTGTCTTAGCGCTTATAAATACAAATGTGATTAATGGTCATAAAAAACAGGTTGACAGTGTAAGACTAATTTTCAGCAAAGTAGCCCTGTGCTGTTCTCTGAAAGTATCCATTCCTCGTAGAGGCCTGTTGAACAGTGTGGGTGATGCAGGCCCCCTTTCCGTCCCTACTGTCTCTTCCCCTCCTGCTCTTGGTTCTCCCCTCAGCTCTCCCCAGCCTCCCCTCCTTGATAATTAAAATTGGTGAATTTTCCCCTAGAGAGCTACCTGAGGTAAGAATCCGAGTCTCTTTGTCATGCCATTAATAGTCCGGAACTCTGCAGAAAGGCATTTGGCTGCGTTCTCCATTCCCCACTTGGGCCTGGCGGACCGCCTGTTCATGTTGGGGAACAACACAACCTAAATCCGGACAATTTGTATTTTAGTAGTGACGGGGATATTCGCTCTCTCCCTCTGTCATTTTGCATTAAAGACCTGCCACTAATAAAACTAATTAATAACTGCTGGCTCGGTGTGGAATAGTTGGACTTCTTAAACCTGGCAGGCTGCCACTGCTGCTTTTGAAAGAAGCACTTCATCTCTGTCATGGACAGGATGAATATTTCTCCACACTTCTAATTGGACAAAGTGCCTTTCAAACTCCGTGGCATTTCAGAGAGAGCAGATAAGTATAGGTTGTGTGCTCTCTAGATACAGTCACCTCTCAGCTGCCTCCGACATGGGGAGTCCGTTCCTGAGGGAAGCCTGCTTCCATGCTCTTCTTCAGTGATCCCTTCTGAATTTGCCTCTGACCTCTGACCCCAGGGGGAGAGAACTGAAGGGGCACGCCCAGGACCAGAGTTCGTCAGACCCTCAAGTGTGTAGGAACAGTTCTCATGCATGGGAGCAGCACAGTGAATTGACAGGAGTGGGGAAACTTAGTTGGAAAATACAGATTTCTAGAACTCTCCCCTGTCCTCTTAGTCAGAATCAGCAGGGGCAGTGGTAGGGCATATGCATTTTTAACAAGCTTCTGGGTGGATTCTGATGCACACCAGGGGCTAAGGACTGCAGGTAGAATCTGGGTGCTTTCATCTTCTGGAACAGGGTGGTTTTTCTCTTCAGCCATTCACCAAGACATCTTTTTAAATGACCCAAGTAGGCAGGGTACTGTGCTAGGAGGGAGGAGGGCGGGAGCTGCTTGCAGTCTCGTCAAAGACACAACACAAATGCACATGAAAACTTAGATGATAAGAGCCCCCAAAACAAATTGTGCTCTGCAGAGACAGTTCACGCACGGGCAGTTCTCCCCCTTCTAATAGCACGAGCCCTAGGGAGAACTTTAATGACTCCTAAGCAGTGGAGTGTGTTTGTGTTTTCCCTGGGGAGGGTTAACCCATGCTCTTTAAAGCTGGGTGGTGAAGGATGTGTAGGAGGTTACTGGGTAGAGTAGGAGAGTGGGCACATCCAGGTGCTTGTGTGGTAAGAGATCAGAGGGAGGGAGTGACTGCAGACCACCTCTTTGGTGGGGCCAAAGGTGGGGCCTGCAGTGAGGAGCTGAGATTTTGTTGTGTCTGAGTTGCAGATTAGGATAGCTCGGAGTGAGGGAAGCCATGGAGGCCTTTGTCACAGCTCTGACTGGAGATGGCAACGGGTGGGGTTTGCGTCCTGCTGCGGTGTGGATGGAAACATTAGGTTATTGCAGTTGGTAATCAGTAGCATGAGGCTTTCCCTTGGTTGTGTGGGCTGAGAGGGAGAAGCGAGGACAACTAAGGTTTCTAGTTTGGGGACCAGAGAGATGGCAGCGCAGCAGCCAAAATGTAGGAGCTATCATAACGTGTGCCAACAGGGGAAAAAGAGGAGAACCACTCTGAGCGCAGACTTGGCTGATACGGAGTTTCTGATGAGAACCTCTGGGGCAGATTTCACGTCTTTATACCACAGCAGCCCTGGTGTCTTGGGAGACCCTTCTGGTCTGCTTACCCCAGCTCCTGTCCTATGAAGCATTTATGCTCGCGGGGAAATAAGGATCAGATCAACAGGTCGGGAGGCTCACTACCATTTCGTTTGCTGCGGAGCGTCTGTGAAGCCAGAGTGTCAGCTGTGATGATGAGTCTGTGGCTCCTGAGAGCCCTCGAACTCACTGCAGGGACCAGAGATGTGTGGAATGTCCTTGCAGCATGTTTGCTTGTTGCGGGTAATGCCAGCATGGAAGTTCCTGAGCAGTAGGAGCCAGAGTGGGATGAGCAGTCCTTTTTTGACTCACCAAACATTCCTTGTATCACTGACAACATGCCAACTACTGTCCTGGGGCTAAGGATATATGATAAATAAAATTACTGCTTGGGGAGATGGATTTGTAAATAGATAATAAAATAGTGCTTACAAGCACTAAGGCAGAATTATGTACTAGGCACATAGGTACCATAGGGCAGGAAATGATTAAGCCTGAGGAGGAGGCTTGTCGAAGGAAGAGGCTGAGGGGTGTCCAGGGGAGGCTTCCTGGAGGAGGTGATGTAATTCATGAAGGAGGATGACTGAATGCTTTTCTAGTCTAGGCAGAGAGCACAGGGAATATTGAACAGCACTTGCTTCTTAAGCGTTCAGCGGGTGAGGGCAGCGTGCTGTGTTATACGCTGTGAAGAGACAGAAATGTGGCTGAGAACACAGCTGGTATGTTTTCACTTACGAAATGGGCAATTTGGGGCAAAATCATGAAGTGCAAGAGAATACATATAATCATCCATGGGAAGCAGGTGCATTCTAACATCACCTGTTCAGAGGTGTGTTTGTGAGTTCTGTGGGGGTGGGGGTGGGGCTTTAGCAGGAGATGCTCTGGGTCTGTTCTGCCCCAGAGGAAGGGAGTAATTGTGTCAGGGCCAAGGGGTGTGGGAGCACTGGGACCCTTCACTTCACAGTGAATTCCAAGGATGGACAGGTTTAGACAAGACATGTGTCTGACATGCATGCAAGGAGAGGTATGAAAAGAGCAGCATGGGGTTACTGAATATCCCTTATTCATGTAGCTGACTCCCCCCGCCCCCAGTTTAATTGAGATGTAACTGACTTAGGGCACTGTGTAAATGTAAAGTGTACAGCACAATGATTGACTTAGATTTATTGTGAAATGATTAACATAAGTTTAGTTAACATCCATCATCTCATATAGATGGAAAAAAAAAGAAGTAAAAGTTTTATTTCCTTGTAATGAGAATTCTCAGGATTTAGTCTCTTAACAACTTTCAAATAGACCAAACGGTGGTGTTACATTACATCCTTAGTACTTGGTTATCTTAGAACTGGAGATTTGTACCTAATGTTCATCTTCCTTCAACCACCCCCTGCCCAATAACCACAAATCTTAATTTTTTTTTTTAATTTTAAAATAACCTTAGACTTGGAGAACTGTGTGGCAAGGATAGCACAAAGAGTTCTTGCCTACTTTTCAACCAGTTTACCCAGAGTTAACCTCCCACACGGTACACCCATGGCAAAGTTCTCAAAACCAAGAAGTTAACAATGGCGTAATGCTGCCACTTAAACTACAGACCTCATTCAAATTTCCATTGTCTTTCCACCAGTGTCTTTTCTCTGTTCCAAAATCCAGTCTGGGATCCTACATTACATTTGGTGGTCTTGTCTCCTGGTCTCCTCCAACCTGTGATAGTTCCTTGGTTTTTCCTTGTTTCTCATGATCTTGACCTTGTGAAGAGTGCTAGTCAGGTGCTTCTTAGACTGTCCCTTAGCTTAGTTTATCTGGTGCTTTCTCATGGCTAAATGGAGGCCAGGGTTTGGGGGAAGACCGCAGAGGTGAAGTACCCTTTGTAACACATTATGTCAGGGGGACAGGACATCAATGTGTCCCATTTCTGGGAATGTGAGCCTTGATCCCCGAGGTAAAGTATTGTCTGCCAGGCTTTTCCACTATAAAGTCACTATTCCTTCCCTTTGTAATCAACAAATACTTAGAAGAGACACTTTGAGATGAGGGGAAGATCCTCTCTCTCCTTAGACTTCGGCACGGGCCACTTTCAAGTCTGTGCCTTGGTTCCCTCTAACCTCCTCTCCTTCCAGAGTCAGCTCTGCTGTGTCATGGTGATGCTCTGTCTTTCATCTTTGCACAGACAGCTGGAGGGAGTAAACATGCACACCACTGATGTTCCCGGGGTGACTGTGGCAGGTGGAAAGCACTGCTTTATTTATGTAGGGAGGAAATGGTGCTCAGGGCTAGCAATTTGTCCAAATTCACTTTCCCAAATGAGCATCTATGCATCTATATTTCTTTGCTTTGGTATCATGGAAATAACACTGAATTGGATGGAGGAAAGGAGACTGAGGTCCTATCTGCTTCTGACAACCCTTGGCTATGTGACCCTAGGCAAGGAACTTGAGTTCTCTGGGCCTTGATTTTCCTAAAGGCAAGTGCGTTATATTAGACAATTCCTGGGGTGACTTTCAGCTCTAACATTCTTTGGTCCCATAGTGGAATTCCCCCCTGGGTTAAGATTCTACTTCTAATGAGGAAAACTGAATTATAATGGAATCAAGAAAACAGATATGGAGAGCATCTGGGTG
The DNA here is from genome assembly GCF_011764305.1 of Mustela putorius furo. Lineage (NCBI taxonomy): Eukaryota > Metazoa > Chordata > Mammalia > Carnivora > Mustelidae > Mustela > Mustela putorius. Next base: position 5,171,414 of record NW_025422045.1, on the reverse strand, counting down.
TCATATGACCTTGGAGTCTCTGATAGTTGAGACATCTGATAAGGGTGGTTTGAAATCAGACTAATGAATGAAAAATAAATTGCTATTTTCAAAGTCGAACAAAAGGATACACATCCAATTATATGGGATGGTTGTAAGGATAGACAAGCTCTCTATGCTTGAAGACCTTTACTTTCTGTAGGTTTTCAGAAGGTTAGATTGCTTGTAGCTACCCAATTTCAAATTTTTGCCCCAGAACTATTTGTAATGCCCTCTTCCTTTGGAGCTGTGTAGGTACTGCTTCCATAGTAGATTCTTGGTGACATCTTCATCCCTATCATATGGCCATATTCTTAAAGCTCAATATGGAAATGACCTACTTTACCTATTTTTTTGCCAAAGCTAACTCAAGGCATACAAATCCTTTCTTTGTTCTGCTAATGAAAATGTGTGTTCTTTGCTGATAGGCATGTCAGTTAAAGATGGTAACAAAGTCTGATTGATTTTAGAGCACAACTTTCCAACCTTCTTTGATGTTGTGTAAGTATTTGGGATTGGTAGCATTCCCTTTCTCCAGTCCTTTTCTGCTAGTTGACTGCTTTTCACATTAGTACTGCTTTTGGCCATGTGAGTTTTTACCTTGGTTTAATTTATCACTTGAAGTACTTGCCTGTATCATTTGCAATTTGTATCCTTTCAGAAAGATGAAAAGAGCTAAATGTTCTTCCAGGAGATGTGTTTTTAGGAGAAGGCTCTCTTTAAATGGGCTGCTCCTCATTCTCACACAGGGCAAGACTAATTCACCATCACTAAGATACAGGTGTTGGGTTTCTAGCTAGGCTGAAAACAAATTTCACCACTTCCTTATTATTCTTTTGCATTCTGCTTAATTCTGATATGTCTCCTAGGTAGTGTGTTAGATGGCTGACTAGAGAGCAAATGGGTTTTTAAAGTGTGTACCATGTTTTGCCACTGCAACAGGTAGTGGAACAGAAAGGTAGACAATGCATGGGCCCTCCACCTTTAAGGAGCTCATGTTCTACTAAGGAAAACAGTACAAATAAAGGATTTCAATGGCCATGGACGTTATGCTACCATAGCTGTATGCACAAAATACAGAAGTAAGACAGTAGAAAAAGTTTTTAACATTCTCTGGGAAAGAAGAATCCAAACAAAGCTTTTTGGAGGAGATATGGCCCAAGGTTGGATTTTGCGTGATAAAGACAGCCGGGAGGAACGTGAATACCATGAATGTGGAACCCAGCATAAAGATGTCCCCCATGACATTGTGGGGTTCTAGGCCCTTGAACTATGCAGGATGTTACATAGTTTAATTAGCCTATGCATAAAATCCTTATATACCCCTTTTTAGAAAACAATCTCACTGTCATTGAAGATATTGTTTCTCTGAAAGTAAGAAATAAACAGTGACAGGATAGATAAAGGAAGTCAAGTGATAATCCAAACTCATTTGCTACCTGGCAACTCTCTCCATGCATTTACCTGTTTTTTTTTTTTTTAAGATTTTATTTATTTAATTAACAGACAGAGATCACAAGTAGACAGAGAGGCAGGCAGAGAGAGAGGAAGGGAAGCAGGCTCCCCTCTGAGCAGAGAGCCAGATTCGGGGCTCCATCCCAGGACCCTGGGATCATGACCTGAGCCAAAGGCAGAGGCTTTAACCCACTGAGCCACACAGGTGCCTGCCTTTACCTGTTTTTAAGGCATACTTACCTAGCATCTTTACTGTAATAATTGTGGTTCTACACTTTTGTGTTCTTACCATCTTTTTTTTTTTTTGAATCATGCTGTAAGTGAAAACAGAGGACCTGAAGATGGTTATCCAATGGCTGTGTCCATTTCTTGAACTCTGACATCTCTTGCATATTTAAGAGTCATCATTAAATCCCTTTAATGAGTCAGTTTGCCACACACATATTTAGCATTTACTGTATATCAGGCATTGTGCAACTCACTTCTTAAAATTTTTTGAGTCCCTTTAAGAGCTTTTGTTTATATAAATTATATTTTTTTTGATATTTCCCATATAAGAACTAAAAATGGACAAAAGAGTTTAAAGTATACTGACTTTAAAATAATAATAAATCCATCGCATTCTAAGACAAATAACATATTGTAATGAAAACAATAACTATTTTCCAAGATGAAAACAAAAAAGTAGCATTCTTTTCTTTTTGCACATAATCTCTTTTATGTTTGGCTTAATAGAAGACAGCTGGATTCTTAACTCTGCTGCTAAATCCAGTGTGTTGCCACACTGCACATCATGAAGCCTCTGGAAAACTCTGCTTTTTGTGATAAGTAATATTATGAAAACAGTTTTGACCTCATGGATATCCTTGTAGGAGTCTTGGGGGCACCCAGGGTTCTAGGGACCACACTGCTGTGCCTTCTCCTCCCCCCACCACCATGGAGTGGAGATGCTGCAACCCCAGGGATGGCTTGAAAGGAGCCCCAGGATGCAGCACTGCAGACTGATGACCCGTCGACATTGCACTCCAAAAGATCAGTCCACAGATGTTTCACGTGGCTGTGTTTCTTTAAGTTTGAATCCACATAAGAAGAGAAACTGCTGGTGTTTAGGTTTTCTTCTGCCAAAGGAAAAAGTATGTGGAGGAGAGAGGATTATGGAAAAGCACTGAATGATGGGATATACCAAAATGTCTTTGCTCCATCCAAAGATATTTCAGAAGTTGTGTGTATTCTGTACAGTTAGCCATTCAAGGACTGTTATCGTTAGTGTGACATTTCTGTTTAACATATCTCTTGGTAGTTCTTTTGTCAGTTATATGAAGTCTTGTTTTATATTTTTACTAACTTATAAACTGTTTTTTCCTGTTTCACTCTGTGTGTGTGTGTGTGTGTGTGTGTGTGTGTGTGTGTAAAGTGTTGTCATTATTTGTAGTTTCTTCATAGAGAGTACCTGTTATCTTGAAGAAGTATTTTGGGGTAATGGTTTATTTTAGAGTTAAATTAATCAAAATATCAAAAAACTTTTTCCAGTGATACTTTACAAGCATTTCAGTAGACACAGTACTATCAGTATTTCCCCATATCCTTGAGAGAAATGGGTATGAGTAGTTAGATAAAACTGATATATTTATCTGTACTCTTTAGCTCATAAAAGGGAATTTGATCACTCTTGGATTCTATTTTGAAATATTTAGGGCAAGGTATTTAAAATGTTTTAAAAGTTAACCAGGGAGAAAAGATGAAAGACTTAATTTCCTTGGACTTGAATAATTCAAGTCAAAATCCTCTGTATTCAATTTTCCTTGACTTCTGTTGGTTGGTTTGGGGTTTTTCTTGGCCTGGGATTGAATATTTTACGTCACTTTAGGAAAGTCAGGATGTATCTAGCTTTTGAAGTAATAACCCAGATTTATAGTTGAATGGATTTAGAATCAAAGGGTTTTGAAAAACACACATTAGGTCTGTTGCTCTTCTTTTCTTTTCCTTCTTTCTTTTTTTAATACCATTAGCAGAGAATTCGAGTATTTTAAACACACTTTCCAGTGGAGCTCTTGGAAGTCCTTCTTAGGGCTACAAATATGAAAATGGGAGGAAGATTTTTTTTCCCTCCCTTACTTTTTCTCTTCCCACCTTCCTTCTTTCTCTCTCTTTCTTCTTTCTTCCTTTTTTTTTCTTTTTAATTTCTTCATACTTTCCCTCTCAGATTTGCAATAACCAAAAGCCCATTAAGATGTAAAAACAAGGATGTGATGGAAAGTGGGCCCTGGTGCTGACAGCAGTATTTTTCACGTAGTTGTGAACATGTGTGCAGCCACAAATTAGTCTTTGGTTCAGCTATCTGTAGTAATGATACAGTGATTTATAAAGTTCCCCTTTCAAAACAAAGTCTGAAGTGTGCAGACCACAAAAATGACAAACATTTTCAAAGATGTAGGGTGGAAAACCCAAGCCTATCAGCATTTTGAAAGACAGATTTCTGGAAACTCCAGTCTCCATTTACCTGTTTTTTCAAGTGCTTTTTTCTCAAAGCCCCTTTGTGCTCACTTGCAGCAGCAAATCCTCCTTCTCTGCTGGAAGGAGCGTTATTGGTGGGTATTGAAATGTTCTAGATGTAAACATCAGAGCTCCTTCTGTTGTTTCACAGAAGGTGGGTTTAGAAACACTGAATGGCCATGTGGGGATTATCTCTGAAGTGTCTTTTAAATCTTCAACCACCAAGAGCCATCGAAGACCCACCAACCTCCAACCCCCTCACCTGGGGGAACAGGCATTCCATAGATAGAGGGTGATGAATATTCCAGAGGCTGGTAACATGCTAACAACAAGAAGTCAAGACCTATAAGGCATGAGCAATCATATCAAAACCTCTGCACCTCTTTTGACCCTGTGTGGACATAATTTCAGTAACAGACACAATTTCAGTAACAGTAATAATCATATTAGCCATTGTTATTGATCGTGGTTGTGTGCCAGACATCATGTTAGCCACTGTATATGTATTATCTCATTTAATTATGAATTGCACAAGTCTATAAGGTGAGCACTGTTATTTTCCCATTGTACAGATGAAGAAATATCAGCTTGCCCAAGTTCATGGCACTTAGTTAGCAGGTAAAGATATTTTCAATAGACTTTGCTTACTCAAAGGGCTGACCTTCTAATGTGCCAGGGAATGGAACCAACTCTCTGAAATCCAGATATTCCCCCTAATCCCTCCATTTGGACTGGGCTTTCATTTTGATCCAAGTGACACTAAATGAGTTAGAGCTCCTCCTGCCACCCTAATATTACTTAAAGGTCATTACTTAAAGGTCATTACTTAAATGGGAATAGGGGGTGAGCAGAAGGTAAGTCCCACAGTCAAGCTCTGGACCGTGTGGTGTTGGGCCTCACGGACCTCAGAACATATTCAGCATGTTAGGTGCTAAAAGTTTCAGAATTGAAGAAGTGTGTGTGTTTATTCCATTTTTGTTAAAAAAGAATGTGTGTGTGTGAGATGAGGAAGCAGCATGATGACGTATGACTTGCACAAACTGAGCCGTTGACCTTGGTGATCTCTGGAAGGCAGAAGACTGGGGTCAGAGTGAGTGAGACTAGAGGATAGTTTTTTTCTGTATGTAAGCCCTTGTTTTACTGCTACAGCAGTCCTCTTTTCTCTTGTGATGAAAAAACAAGTTCAGGAGAAAAGACAAGCCTGATTCCGAGCAAGTAACTTGGGTTTGAGTTTCCATGTCATGGCTCATGGGCTGTTGGACCTGGGGGAGCACAAAACCTCCATGGGCTTCGGTTTCCCCATCTTCAAAATGACGAATGAGATCAAGGATGTCCGAGTCTCTCTGGCCCTTCTGTTTTGTGAAACTCTGTAAAACGTTGTAGTGAGGCAGCTGGGGGCCTGGAATGACTAAGGCCTGCACGCTAGGTTGCCATGAGCCCAGCGTTCTCAGGACTGAGGGCACAGTCCAGGTGGTGCCTCCAGTCAGAAACTCTCTCTCAGCAGGCTCCAACTTCTGCGTGGTGAGCTCTGGGCTGTTGGCAGTGTGCGCTCACAGAATGAAGCTCTGTCCTCTAACAGAGTGTTTGCTTCCTAGCCATAGCAGTAGACCCAGACCTTTCCCTCTTCCACTCATATGTTGATGCCATTGCTTATATCCTGCAAAATCGTATGGATCTTCTTATTAAAAAGTTAGCAAAGTAGTTAAGAACATGGGCTTAAAAAAAAAAAAAGAAAAAAAAAAGATCATGGGCTTTGCAGTCAGGCCCATTTGAGTTCAAATTCCAGCATTGCTAACTGTGTCGTGGTTATTTAACCTCTCTGGGCTCAGTTTTCTCATCTACGAAATCGTGATAGTCCTACCTCGGCTGGAGGGTGCTACTGGGAGAATTAGATCTTATGCATATCAATAGAGGTGTCGGTGCCTGGAACATAGTAGGTGCTCAATAAACATTAGTTATTCTTTAGTAGAATTCTATTCCCCCCAGGAATAGATGCAAATTGAAAATGTGGATTTGGCTGGTTGAGGCTTACCTGGGTCTGGGAAGGTGCAGCTGGAGGCAGGAGACAGTTGCTCCATTTCTGCTGTGCTTGAAGTTCGTTGATAAGGCTGACAGGTGCAAGTATTAAAACTTTATGTCAGAGCTTATTACAGAAAGTTTTGATCACCAGTAAAATACCAGTTCCTAAGAATCATTTGTGCATTATTAATTCTGGATCGTTGAAGAGGAAAATGAACCATCATTTGTTTCTCTTTATTTCATTCTTGTATGAGCCCCTCCCTTCTTTCCCTCCCCTCTCCTCCTTCCAGCCAGTGAGGGGAAAAGCCTTTTTCTAGTACAGTAGATACTCCTGGTCTCCTGTGGAAAATTAGACCTGCTAATCCTTATTAAGAACCTTCTATGGCCAGTGCGTGTGTTAAGAGCATGGAGAGGGAAGAAGGTTAGTATGAACCAGTCGTGTTCTTTAAAGAGCTTATTGTCTACTGGGTCAGATGAGGGGCCAAGGGGACAGCTCACCCCAAGATAAGGCAGAACATAAGCAGGGTGCAGTGGGGGCAGCTGGGACATGACACATTGTAACAGGATACAGCAGGTAAGGCTTCCCGGAGGAGGCCTTTGAGCTGGGCCTGAGGGAAAGGGTGAGATATGCATTGTGGGCTGGGGAATAAACATGAGCAAATAGCACAAGGCTGAGAGAGTAGGTCATGTGCCTAGTAAACGGTGAGTTGCCCTAGATTAGAGTTACGACGTTTGTGAATAGTCATGGTTAGGATGGCAATATTTCTCAGTCTTACCTGCCAACGAAGATCTTCTGGGGAGCTTGCTAAAAGTTCTCTGGCCTCCCACCTATTGACTCAGATTCAGTGTGAATAATGTGGTTCTGGAGGATGAATTTGAAAAGATTGGGAAGGCCAGTTTAAGAAGAGCCTCGAATGTCATTCAGAGTTTTGACTGTATTGGACTTTGTATCCCATAGCATCCGACAATATTTTTAACTAGCTATTTTTGTGCAGAACTAGAAGATTCACATTGCAAATGCTATCCTGGTGGTTCTAGGTCAGTGGTTCCTAATGTGAGGGCTGGGATGACTTGGGGTCCATGAAGACTTTAATGGGTCTCTGCATGCTATTTTAGGTGTTTCTAAAAATTCCATGCAAGTTGTGCATTTATCTATCCTTCCTAAGTTTGTAAATAGTTTAACTAGCCCCTTTTTTTGGTATGGAACTGTAATAACATAGTGTGGTACTGTGGATAAGTAAGGCAGAACAGTGTGCTGGTTAAATGCATGGATTTTGGAAGCAGATCTGAGTTTTTAGACTTATTTCTTACCTTTTCAGTTTAAGGTCTCAAGTTACTTCACCTGTGTGATCCTGTTTCCCCGTATGTAAAATGGAGATGAGGGACGAGTGGGTGCTCAGTCCGTTAAGCGTCTGCTTATGATTGCAGAGTCCTGGGATCCAGTCCTATGTGAGGCCCCCTGCTGAGCAGAGAGCCTGCTTCTTCCTTTACCTGATGTTCCCTCTGCTTGTGTTCTCTCTCTGTCAAATAAATAAATAAAATCTTAAAAATAAATAATAAATAAATAAAATGGGGATAATACTAGTGCCCACCTCACAGGGTTGTGGGGAGGATTCTGGGAGGGGACCCATGTACGGCGCCTGACATGAAGAAAGTGCTCCCAACAAGTCCTTCTTATTAAGCTGCTTCATGGAAAAATAATTATACATCACTATGTGTAATTTTGTTTGGGAACAAGACTCAGAGGAATAATAATCACAATAAAGGAGACTTGCAACTGAAATCTTGGAAAGCTTCTCAAAGGGCTTCTTTTGGACACACATCTCGAGCGGAGAGCAGACATCCCTTTTTCTTCACTCCCCTAGTCTAGAATAGATGCTCCTCGGAGGACCCTCACACTTCAGCTGTGCCTCTGGAGTGTGATTTATCCTGGAAATGGTTCTAATGGAAAATAATAGAAAATTACTTGCCATGAGAAGACTCAAATGAGAATGTGTATTTACTTTGGGCGATTTTCCCATTGCGCTGTGTTAGAGTGCCAGGAAGTTAAAAATAGTGGTGATAAGCAATCTGTGAATCGGTCCCTCTTGGGGTGGCAAGGGTCAACTGAAAGTAGAATTGTTCCTCCGGGCCCCTGAGAACTCCACTTTATCCCCCTTTAACTGTTCCAGAGCCCCTCGTGCATGCGGCTTCTGTTGGCTGCTCTCCTGCGATCCGCCTGTCCTGCCCAGCTTCCCCTGTCGGGCCCATCAATTCCTCAGGCTTGTGCTAGGCAGCCTGTGTTAAACCGACCGGTTTGGGATGGCCTCATGCTTTAAATACACTATTTATAACCGGTAATTTATGTTTTCATGATACTTCACGTGGCAGCTGGTCTTTGTGGTGCTGTAATAAGGGAATAATGAAAAACATGGTATTTATACTGGTGGCTGTAGTGTTTGTCATTTTGTGTATGGATTGCAATTGTAGGAAGCATGTAAAATTCCAAAGGGTATTTTTTTCTCTTAAAGATAAACCCTAGCATATTAAATATTCATCTGCTGTGTAAGAACACTATACTATCTTTTTGTTTCCTTCATCCTAATTTTCTCATGGAAATATATTCAGATGTCTACAATATGTATTGTTCTCATAAAATGCTCCTCATTACAACTAGTCCCCTGAGCAAAACTTAAAAATCTTCATCAACAGCTGTTCCAAACTATGCTAATATGCATGCCCTTCAGCCTCTGGGGTCATATCTAAAGAATACCACTGGAGCACAGTTGTGCACTTGGCTCCCGAATTCCTTGAACCTTGGTCAAGTTCATGACTTTGAGTGGTGGGTGAGGTCCTGAGGACTGGCAGCCCGAAGAACCTTTGCCCTTTTAAGGAATTGCTCCTTTTAGGCTCTGCACCCCGCCCCGTACCCCCCTCACCCCCCCGACATTTCCAAAGGTGAAGTTTGGTGTCTTCCTGTTGTTTCTCATTCTTTGACCCAGCTGCAGAGACTGGGAGGACTGGTGACCCAGCCTCTCTTCTGAAGACATGATAAAGCCAAGGACACTGTCAGAGGCCACCAGGAGGAGCAGTGGGGTTGTAGCTTCTGTGAAGTCCCCTCCACTCTCCCCTCTACTGGGTAATATTACTCAAATGACCCTGGCAACAATATGGAAATCAGAAAGTGGGAAGAGTGGGTGGGGGCCAGTGAGCACTGAGACCATGCATGTATTGTGTTCTAATGAATTTGCCTCCAGATCCCTCTAGAACAATGGTTTTCAAAGTGTAGGCCCGGGAGTATCAGCAGTAAGAACACCTGTGTGCTTCCTTGAAAAGCGAATTCAGACCTCCTGAAATCTGGAGGTGGGGCCTAGGATCTGAGTTCTCTGGCCCTGCAGATGATTTTGATGTTTGCTCAGGGTGGAGAGGCACTTACTAGTCTCACTGGGCTTTTTGGTTCCTCGAAAAATAACAAGGGCGTCACGGCCTACCTCCCGTGTACACACTGATGGGTGTAGGGCTGTGACAGACAAAGAGAAGCACAGCCCTGCTTTCTGCCCCGAGAGGGTGTGCTGGCTGACGGTGGGGCAGGCCTGGTACAGTTCTGACCGCCAGGGTGCATAGGAGCCAGTATGTTGCCATGGCCTGGTCCCTGGAAGGAGGACAGGCTCTTGAGTCACACAGAAGTAAGGACAGTAAGTTCCTTACTATGAGGAGTGAAAAGTAGTGGTACCTAGTGGTACCACTAGCTTTTGTTTTTAAAATGTTGAGGACATAAAACTATGAAGGATGCCTCTGGGTATTATTTAGCCCCGATAATACTTTCTTGTGCTCCCATTAAATTTAGAATCACACGACCTCACTTTACCTCAGTAAGCATTAGCATCTGCTCCCCTCACTGATGCCAGTGTTGGTATACTGCTCTCATCATGGCTGACGTATTTTGAGCCCGTTCAGTGTGCCAGACAGTGTTCTGAGGACTATACACGTGCTCTTCTGATGCTTTTGTAACAGTCCTGTGAGAGAAGGGGGGACAAAATCCCCTCTCACAATGTCCACACCCTAATCCCTGGAACCTGTGGATGTTACGTCCAGGTGTGTTAAATTAAGGTGGGGCGGGGAGAGCCTCCGATGAACTGGGTGGGGCCAGGGTAGCAAGGGCCTTGGAAGGAGGCCTGGCAGAGGTAGCCGAGAGACACCATGGTGGACGCAGAGGGAATGGGGGGGGCGGGGGGGCTGAGGAGGAAATTTGAAGGTGCTACTCCACTGGCTTTGGGGATGGAAGGAAAAACCATGAGCCACAGATGGCCGGTGGCCTCGCAGAGCCGGAAAAGAGAAGAAGATGAATTTTCTCCAGAGCTTCTGGAAGGAACACGGCCTGCCAGCGCCTTGATGTGAGAGCTTCAGCCCTCCAGAACTGTAAGTAATACATTTGCGTTGACTGAAGCCACTAAATTTGTGGGGGTTTGTTTCAGGGCCATTGGAAAGCGATATGAGGTCTCTGTCGCCGTTTCATAGGTTGGGGAACTGGTATTCAGAAAGCCGGGGGCAACTCCCCCGAGGTCACTTCAGTAGGAAGCGGTACCCCAGGGGATTGTGCCCAAGTCCGGCTCCTGAGCCCAGACGTGGAATTCTCATGAGACTCAGCACTTTGCCAGGGATAGGTGTCTTGCTTTGTACACTGCCTTCCGGACTTTCTTTTCTATTCCACTGGCCTGGCAGAGTGGGCAGAAAGGTTCACATCAGACTGAACTTTGTGATGAAATCAGGTGAATTTTTCTTAGTGTACCCTTAATGTGAGCCATTTACTGTTTGTTTGGTTTTGTTGTTTTAAGAGAGGGAGAAGGGGACGATAGGGTGGGAGAGAGAGAGAGAGAGAGAGAGAGAATCTTAAGGAGGCCCTCCCCCCAGCATGGAACCCAACGCAAGGCTAGATCTTCCGACCCTGAGATCACAACCTGAGCGAAATCTGGAGTCAGACGCTTAACCAACGGAGCCACCCAAGTGCCCCGCGGTTGACTCTTTTCTGAGGCGATGTGTAAGGAAGGCAGTTTTGGGGGGTGATGTTGGGAAAACAGGAGGTGGTTTTAATATCCAATACAGCTCCATCAGCTGATTGAAAAACAGCCAAGAAGAAAGTGCTTTTTCATGAAAATGGGGTGGGGGGGGGGGAAACAACAGCTAGGAAACACTGAGGCCAAGAAAGGCCAGTAAGGCTGAAGGAAGCGTCAGAGTGGGTTAGCTCCCTGCTGGAGTGTGTTGTTCTGTTTCTGGTGGGATAGAGGGGCGGAGAGGAGATGCTGCTCTTCCTCGCACTCAACAAGTCTGTCCTCTGGGATCAGACCAGGAGTTTGGAGAAGAGGCTGCAGATCTCGCTGTCAGGAGTAAAGCTGCTGGGTGGGGGAGGGTTGTTGGGGGTCCGGAGGGGATGCCAAGCACAGAGGCATTGTCAGGACCCCAAAGGGCCAAGCTCCAGACTGAATGTCTTAATATCAAAGTCAAGGCAAGGCTCCAAAGAAGCCCAGACTTTTTTGGAAGGTATGCACAGAAATGCAAGACGGAAGGGCCTAGAATGGCAGTGTTTAAGTCAGAAGAAGATCCAGTGCAGGGAACACCTACAGGGGACCAGCATTGTGCATGGGACTACAGAAGCCGTGGGTTGTCTTATCCTCTAGTAGGAAGAACACAGCATTTTCAGAATTCTTCTCAGTTAAGAACTGGGAAGATCAAGTCCCAGGGAGGCATAAAGAATACTAGAGCTTGGAGGCATAAAGAAATCAAACTGACTAAGTAAGTTGGAAAGGAAAGAAATTAATAATTATTGCGGGTCACTCTGAGGCAGGTTCCATGCTAGACATATTCACATAAATTCTTTCCTTTAGGCAGCCAGAGACTCTGAGGTAAACATTGTGTCGTCATGTAGAATGAGGCTCAGAGAAGTTAAATAACTTGCCCAAACACAGCAAGTACATGTCAAAACCAGCACTGAAACTCTGTGTTTTGGTTTCAAGCCCAGCGTACTTTACACCGCAGTGCATTGCCTCCTGGGGAAGAAGGAATCCTAACATGCCTCATGTGTTTTTTAATGACATGGAAAGATGTTCAAGAGATACTGCTAAATGGATAAAGCAGGTTGTGTGACCCAGTTCTTATTAACACACACACTTACCTTGAAATATCAGGATAAATAGATAATACGCCCCAACACCATCAAGTGGCCACTTTTGAGCCTTGAAGTTGGGGATATTTTGTTAAAATTCTTTTGGCTAACCTAGAGTTGACAAATTTTCTACAGAGAATGAAACTTCATGTATTCACAGATACTAATAGAATGCTGGGCTTTACAGCCCCTTTGGAGGAGAGCAAGGGCAAATGTATAGAAGCGTGGAATGTTGGGACCGTTCTTGAGTCTGTGCATATGCACAGAATGAGGCATGGCTGCGGTGGGAGGACTCTGCGGGAAAGCCCTGGGGGCTGAGTGTGGATGGTGTCACTTTGGAATATCCAGAGTGCCAGACTTATGACTTGGTGCTGGGTTCTACAGATGGAGGAATCTAATACAGAGGTGGATTTTTGAAACGCTATCCTGAAATGAGGCAGCGGATTATGTGAATGCTTTAAGAGGTGGGTTTTGTATGGTTACAGGAAGCCTCTTGGAACATCCACTGATCCCAGCCCCGCAGGTTCTGGGTTGTGGCACACTATCGCCACCTAGTGTTCGCACAGCCAAATTGTAGGGCTAGTCGATTTAAGAGTCTTGGTTGTAGAGCAACTTCTCTTTCAAAGCCAGAAATGATAGTTGAGTTATCTTTGCCTTTCAAAGACGTCTAAAAGTTTTTAAATAACTGGAAAAGGAAGTGAATATCTTAGTGTTAAACTAGACATCTCAAATTACGTGGACACTGCTTCTTCGGTAACTCAAAATTGTGAAAATCCAGCAGAGAAAGAACATTTATAGCCTCTGCAATACACAAATACCTGGGTTCAACTGGAGATTGAGAGCGCTCAGTATCTCTGAGACTTGTAATGAAGAAGAAAACTTTCTTAATTCCTACCAGGTTGGTATTTAAGAGACTTAACTGCTGTGTGCCAAATTAGTAGTGGTTTTTTTTTTCCAGAAGCCTACATTTTAGCTTATTTTACAGTCTGATTAGATGTCATCACAAAAAAGACAGGATTTTGAATTTAAGAAGAGTTGAGGATGTAGCCGATTATGTGTATGTGTGTTTGTGTGTGTTGAGGGAGTGGTTGGGGAAGGTGGTCCCTGCATCCAATTCAAGACATCTTCTGGCAAATAAGACTTTCTCATGCTCTGTAATTCTAAGGTGGGCTTAGAAGAGGTGAACATATCTGGGCTCGAATGACTGTTGGTAAGGAGGCTGGGCGGAATAAATCTGATTGTGGAGTTATATTGTGAGAGAGAAAACATTTTTATTACTGTGTTAGCTTTTGGCAAATAGTAGCTGTGGATAACACACAGGATTTCTCTGCCTCACACAAAGACCTCTATGTGGGTGACGTAAGCATTGTGCTAGGAGTCCTGAGGTCTGGATGCTAGTGCTGGCTCTACCCTTAACTAGCTCTTTGACTTTGGGTAAGATGTCTTCTCTGTGGCTACATGTCCATCAGCCGTGAAACTTGGTTTTATGTAAGCCCCTCCTGTACCAGAGTAGTGTAGTGAGGTTCAATCAAACAGCACTGAGTAAATACAAGATGGTATAATAGTTACCAGTGGATGTACAATTTCTTTGAAAAGCTCAAATGCTATGTAAGGTTTACTACTTATTCTCTTCCCTATTCTCCTCCTCTTCCTTCTCTACTTCTCCTGTTCCTGCTTCCATTCTGTGTCTGTTTCTACTCCTGTCTCTGTCCCTGTCCCTCTAGTTAGACTGAGGACTGGACAGGAAAATTATTCTGTCACTCTAGGTTGTCTTCATTTGTCATCTCTCCAGTGCTTGGGCGTCTGGTAGACACCCAGTAGAAACTGGGCAACTTCACACGTACTCAAAACTATCAATATCACCCTTGATCAAGGGTGACCAAGGTCTATTTGATCAAGGTCCTCAAGAACCTCTTCAGGAAACTGTTGTTAAAATGTTTGTCTTAAAAAAAAAAAAAGTCTTCAGTCTTTAGGCTTGCTGTGTTCTCTTCTACTTGCTGGGATCTCTTCTCATTGGGCTGATGGGTCCACTCTTAAATGATCTTTATACAGTGGATCATTTGAAATCTTGCAACTGGTGGTTGCCCTGTGTGTGTGAAGAGTAAATGTTCCCAAGTCCAACCCTGGGCTTGAGTCAAGGTTCTGCCACTTAAGTCTGTTTGACTTTCAGCAAATTACTTAACCTTCCTGGGCTTTACATTCTTCATCTGTAAACTAGAGAGCAGTTGTAGGGATTAAAAGAGCTATCTAAAAGTGTCTGGGTTAAGCAGTAGATGGTCTTAGTTTTTTTAAGGGCAGGCCTAGGAGCTGAACATTTCTGCATGTCATGTACAATTAAGAACTGGTTGATATTCAGCTTCCATATTTCAAGGTGGGATGTTGATTTCCTCTTTTTCAATTTCATGCCCCTCCCCTTCAGCAATTCTTAATCACGTGTTTGCACTCTCAGGAATCTATAATACCCAGCTTAGTGATCCATGGAACCTTAGGGTTCTCTGTGGTCGGGTTGGTGGTGGGACCCCCACCCCAGTTCTGCTCTCATCAGGCAGCCTGCCTTTGGTCTATTTTGCATATTGGAACTGTGAATGGGATTTCCTGGGGGTCACGATTCTTTAGATTAAAAAAAAAAATTGAAAACACCAACCTTTGGCCTTAGTTTAGGACAAAAAGAGCAGATCAAAGGAATGAATGAGACGGAAGTCTAGACTCTGAGCAGTAGCCACTATAAAATCACAGACGTGCTCTGAGGATAAGAGTAGACCTAGATGCACACAGCTTGTTTTGAACTGTTGAGAAGATGGGACTGTAATTCCAGTGTGAAATAACCCTAAAGGATGACCACTGGAGTTACATGCACAATCAATTTGCAATTGAAGGCATTTTCCTCTCCAGAAGCTGGTGAAACACTGACCACTGTCCCTGGATGCCTGGTGTGGGGTTGATATGGGGATGCTCTTACCATGCCCTGCCCCCCCACCCTGCGCCAAGGCAGAAGCAACAGGAAGGTGAAAAGAAAGCTGTGCTTCTACAACACACACATGCCGTGTTCACAATTACATATGATTATTCTTTGGGGTTTGTGATGAGGGCCTGGGAAGAGAAACAGGAAGCCTGCTTCTCTGTGGGTGCTGGTGGGAGTGTGTGTGAAGGGGCTGTGGGAGGGGGAGGTAGTACAGAGTGAAGGGTGATGTGGGGCAGGGCTCCGAGTCTGTCTTGGAAAAGCTTCTCTGTTGTACAGTAAGTAGTACAGTAGTCTTAATATTGTTGGGATTCTGTGGCACTTCTTTGGAAAGTCTGTGGTGCTCCATAGTTACTTGCAGCAATAGTATTTATCTGTTACACTTTCATACCTCTGTCATTTTGCAGAAATGAGAGCTTCCAGATCTTTTTTAGCCCTTAACACGAAACCTCTACATAATCTGCAGATCGGGTACAGGGGAAAAAATGTGTGCATTGAGACTTTACTGATGCAGAATTGGTGATAACTGTGTGAGAGGTAGAGCCAATGTCACTAGCTCTGCCCAAGAAGAGAGGGCCCTCTTCAAAGCAGGTTCATGGGATCCAAGGATTAGCAGGTATTTAAGAGCATGCAAAGTGATGTGCTAATTACAGACCCTTCTTGCCTTTTCATTAAAGCAGGACTTCTGCAAGGCAAGGTTGTGTTATCTAGGTTTGTGGTGTTCTTGATAAGAAGAGTGACACCTGATGGTTCAGGAAAAAGCAAACTTTTTTCTTGTAATCTGCTGATCCTCCACCCCCTTACTCCCTAATTAGTCTAGAGTAGAGAGGCTTTCCCACAGATGAAAATTAGCGGCCTGCCAGCAACTCTGGCAGTTTTTGGGTTTGGGGACTACAGGAAGACAACAAACATGGGGGTATCTTTAAGATACTCAGGAAAACTTATACTCAGTCAGAAAAAAAGCATGTTCCTACATTAATTATAATTGAGAATATACTCTCCACATGGTTTTGATCTGAAAAAGTCACTGAGCCATCTGGCCAGCATATTGGTTATTCCAGCGATAGAGACCTCTGCACTCCTTTGGAAGATGAGATCTCCCAATGTAAGAGCATTTTTTGGTTGGTTTTAGTACCTCTATAATTAGATTATCTAGCAGTTGATAAAGCCCAGCCTCTAATCTGCTAAATTGGATCAAGCTAGTCTGTGTCACCTTGGGCAAGTCATTTTCTCTCAGCCATGCCTTAAATTTCTCCATGTGAATGAATCCTGGGGATAGCAGCCCCTTTTTGGAAAGAACCCATCTGTAAGGAGCTCAGTGCAGTCCTTTGCATATCAAACTCTCCATGAATGTTAGGTATGGTTGTAGGCTAGTCGTGTCCAGTTTCGAGATGAGATGAGGACAGCTGGTTTCCTGCGAGAAACTCTGTAGACATCATCTTTGCTCCAGATCAGATGAGTTGCTTTGATTGCTGTACTTCCTCCCCAGCTACTGTTGCTTTAATGTCTCACCCGTGAACCCTGCTCTCTATACATCTGGTCTCCATTGCCTCCTGTCTCTTCCCTTAGCATCTGTTCTCCTCCAGTAGGAAGTACAAAGCATGGGCTGCTTTCACTTCAAGCTTAGACCCCTGTCTATGCTCTTTCTGGCTTTGGGAATGCTGCCTTGCCTCTGAATGGAGTCATAGGTATCCTGCTGTGGCACTGTTCTCCAGTCTCTGACTTAGCCTGACCAACTGGTGTGTACTGGGACTCTAATCCCCATGGTTTCTCCTTGAGGACCCAGGACTGAATTTCTACGTAGCCTCGCATGCTTTGGTATTACTGATAGTGAAGCAATGGATATACGCAAACATACACACAAAGAAATGGAGAAACAGATCATTAGAAAACAGTAAGTAGAATTTTGAGAAAAACCAGTGAACTAGATGGAAAGAAATCATGATGTGGAACTATGTTGATTGTGTTTCTTGAGCTACTTGCTGCCATTGGCATGGATTCATTCATTCACTGACTGACCATCCAACATTTAGTGGGTCTGTGCACCTTAGGAGCTATTCCCCTGGATGCATTGAGTGACACATAG
This sequence comes from Mustela putorius furo, assembly GCF_011764305.1. NCBI lineage: Eukaryota > Metazoa > Chordata > Mammalia > Carnivora > Mustelidae > Mustela > Mustela putorius. The sequence goes on along the minus strand of NW_025422045.1, from coordinate 5,154,245 downwards.
ATTGGATGGCCTGTTCTGACCCTATTAAATGAAGCATAAGACCATTCTGTGCCCTCTCATATTCCTCAATAATAGTGGCCTTGTTTCTGGCATTAGGCTGGAGAATTGGAATGTGGATTTCAACAGTTGGAAACTAGTAACAGAAAGCCCAGCTATGGAGCTGGCCAAAGTAGTGTGTATGAAACTGAAGAAGGACTGAACTATGTGTCTGGAGACCTTCTTTATGCTCTCTGCTCACTCATTAATGGTGGGACCATAGATAAAACACTTCACATTCATCTTGGGCCTCTGTTTCTTAAGCCGTAAAAAAAGGTACCTGGCCTAGGTGAGCCAACTCTTGAATTCTGTTAATTTAAAAAATTTCGAGGGATGGTGACTCAGTCGGTTAAGTGTACAACTCTTGATTTCTGCTCAGGCCATGATCTCATTGGTGGTGAGGTTGAGTCCTGCATAGTGTGGGGATGGGGATGCCTGTGCTCAGCAGGGAGTCTGCTTGCAGAGTCTCTTCCTCTGTCCCTCCCCCCACTCATGTGTGCTCCCCTTCTTTCTCTCAAATCTTTAAAAATAAAATATTTCGAAATGTCAGGGATAAAAAAGAGCCATGACTTGCTTTTTCTCTTGCCCTCTCTTGTTACTGAGAGCTTCCCTCCTCAAGACTATTCCACAGAATCCTAGTGTGGAAGCATCCTGAGGACCTGGAGCACAATGCCCCCACTGGCAGTCTCCTTCACGAACATTCCAATCTCTGTGGCTAGTCTACTGTGTGGGGCCTGACAGGATTTTTGCCAAGATTGGTTTCTATAAAAATACATAGTTACCAAGGTTTCTTTTTTAGCCTTTTAAAAATTTTCGGTTAATGCTAAATAAAGGGCAAAATTAGCTGTTAGAAGCCATCACCACTCTAATGACCCAGAACTGAGGACTTGACCAGGTGATTTCTAAACACCTATTGCTGTAGGGCTATTGATGACCCAGGACACCTATAAATGTGTACATATGATAGGGGAAAGCTATACTATACGTTTGAGAGACTATATATACTATACTGTGAAATATTTATTAAAGCCATCACTGGGGTGCCGGGGTGGCTCAGTGGGTTAAGTGTCTGACTTGCCAAGCTCAGATCATGATCTCAGGGATGTGAGATTGAGCCCCGTGAAATCTCAGGTTGGGCACTGTGATCATAGTGGAACCTGCTTGAGATTCTCTCTCTCCCTCTCCCCTACCCCTCCCCTGCTCATGATAGCTCTCTCCATCTCGAAAAATGAATAAAATCCTTTAAAAAAAAAAAAAGCCCTTTGTAACTTCTTGCTGATTATAGACAAATCATATTCTCAATTTGGAATGTAACAAAATACTCCAGCAGTGAGCACTTCTAATATTTGTATATGTATATTTTTCTGTATTGGTGTATTTGTATTCTGCCCTTTGCATCACACATTATAGTTTAAGTGTTTCCCGTGTGATTAAAAATAGTTGAAAAGAGTTTTTTCACTGGCTTCAAAGACAATCCGTGCTGGTGGAACTACACTCTCACTGTTGCCACAGTCCATTTCTGCGGTGTTATTGAGACCTCAGGACTCGTCTCCTGTTTTGAAGTGGCCTTAGTAGGTCGGAGAGCCAAGTGTGTCTTTGGACCAACAGATTTGAAGTTCATATGGGTTGTGAGAAGAAATCACATCGAATTTGTGTATTCATTTTTTCTATTCTAGCCGTAATCTAAGATGCTTAATCTGAAAAGGATTGGGATAATACATAAGGACTTTTTTTGGCGATTCTATTTTTGTGCCTACATGTGACCAAACCCAATAGTAGAGACAAAAACAGTCAAAACAATGAAACCTGAAGAGAAGACAGGACTGGATGAAAATTGATATTTATGGAGCATGTGCTATATGGACACACATACATTAGCTCATTAAGGTCTTAAAACCAACCTGCGAGATAAATAGTACTTCTTAGATCACGGAAGACCAGTTGGGCTCAGAGAGGATTTTTGTACTTGCCCAGGTGACTCTCCCTGGCAATTGGCAGGCCCAGCTTTTGAATCTAGGTCTGTCAAATTCAAAAATCCAGTTTCTTTCTCTGTTATACCACACTGCCTAAGTACAATTAAATTCTGGCTTCAGATAGTAACTGCCTGGCTCTCTGTCCCATATCCCTCAGTAAGTAAGAGAAATTCAGAATGATAACCATTGCTCTTGGGGATTGCCTGTTTCTGAGAACCACTCAGGGGCTGGGGTTCGGGGCTGGTTCATAGGGGATCCACGGTCCCTCAGTCCCTAACCTCTGCTCTCCTGCTTGAGCCAGAGCAACTCCTCTTTTCCCAGTTTTACAGATTGGATTTCTGAGTAGGAAGTTGACCCCCACTTTGCAGTCCTTCCCCCCCCACCCCCAGTGTAGCAAAATTTATACACTGGTGTTTCATTGGAAAGCATTGGCTTTTTGCAGGAACTTGGTTCAGAGCCGATCTGTGCTTCCCCCAGTACCAAGTGGCTTGTTAGCCTGGTATATCTCCCAGAAGCATCCTTCCCAGATTTCCAGTGGAAATATTCATTCATTGAACAAATCATTGCATTGGTTGAGCCTCAATGAAAAAATAATTTTCTTTGTACTAACTGACTTTTATGTCTTCATTTATGAAGACCGTTCTCTTCCTAACCCCCTAAGACTTCTGACTCAGAATTGTCTTTGCTACGATCAATTAAAATAGTTCTGAAATAGCATGCGGTGCTGAGATTCTCCACTTGCCACTGTGTTTCTTACCATCTCTACAGTACATGCTCTCGTCCATTTATTCATCACGCCATCACTGAGCGCCAGCACTGGACCAAGCACGAGGCCTCCCTGCATCCTCTGCAGTGTGCCTTCCCCAGCATTTGTACAATGCCGGGGGGGTTTCTCTTAGTTTTTTGTGGGTTTTTTTGTTTTGCAGGGATTTCTCTCTCTCTCTCTCTCTCTCTATTTTTTACATTTATTTGAAATACAAAAAACAAGCTTATTTACTGACTATTAAACTCAAGAAGATACTATAGTGTGAAATGTGGTTCAGTATTAAAACAACAATGCTATGAATAAAATATGTAATGTAACATGAACTTGTAAATTAGAAAAAAGTTATCTTTCTCACCTCATAGTTACTTTACATAGTTACCTTAGGCTAAAGACCTAACAAGCTAATGTCTATAAACAGAGAACAACTTCTCCTTGCATGGTAATTGGAGGCAGGGTTCTTAGTTTGCCGTTATTTTTTGTGTGTTTGAACTAGGTCTTATTTCTTTTTGGATTAGTGATCCCTGTCAATAACCGTAGATCCTATGGTTTAAGTTTATATAGCACTTTCCCCCTTTTTAATTTTTTTTTTTTTAGGATATTATTTATTTACTTGTCAGAGAGAGAGAGAGAGAGAGAGAAACAGCCCGAGCGAGCACAGGCAGACAGAGTGGCGGGCAGAGGCAGAGGGAGAAGCAGGCTTCCTGCCAAGCAAGGAGCCCGATGTGGGACTTGATCCCAGGACACTGGGATCATGACCTGAGCCGAAGGCAGCTGCTTAACCAACTGAGTCACCCAGGCGTCCCAGTCTTTCCCCCTTTTTAAATAAGATTCTTCCCAACAGCCTTCTGATGTAGTTGCATATTAGTGTTCTTGTTTCATAAATTAAGCTGAGGGTCTGCCAGCTGGTGATAGAGAAGGCTTAGAACAACTAATTTTCTCAAAGTCTACTACAGGATCGTTAGATTTCCCCCAACCCATCCCTCACCCTCCAGAATCATGTAGGAATTGTGTTTTTTATCATTTGGATGTACCCATCTTCAGATCCTCAAAAAAATGAAAAATTCTTTGTGAACATTGTACATATTCCTGCTTTTCATGGACAGTAGAAAACAGCCTCACAAAATGAATTTGGTAATAGCCGGCCCCTGCTTATGGACAGCTGCCCAAACAGGAACAACATCCATAATGTACACCTTGTTGTCACTGCCCGTTCAGAATGCAGTGTGACTGATGTGAAAGTACGTTGCTATCCTCAGTCAATATGTTGCCCAAATGCATGAATGCAATACAGCGTGGTATTTTGGAACACGACGTTAGGTTTCCTGATTGGAAATGTTCTTGAACTAAAATATCCTCCGTGAAAAGCTTTTTTTGTGGTTATAAAAAAAGATCAGCATCTCGCAGGTTCCCCGATTTGCTAATTACTTAGAATTCAGATCAGGTATTTGTGGTGAAATTAGCATGCAATAGCTATCAGTTTTTGACAAGGGCTTCTGATGGAAGAAAGGGATGGCTGTAGGTGATAAAGGGATAAGGAAGTAGCAAGTAGATTTTCAGGGTTAAATTTGATCACCTTGGTTAGATGATGGCTTAGTGGTTTAATGTTCAGTGAGAGTGGCTGGATACACAGAAAAAGGCAAAGCCACCTCTTGGCGGAGATGTGTCTCAAGAGGTGGGGCCTTTCCTTCGAAAAGGCTGATAGCTGGAGCTCTCAGTGTGAGCCATGTTACCCCCTCTCATTCTGTGTAGGAGGACCTGTAAGAGCTGGTTATTTTCCAATTAACAAAGGGTAGGAGGTTCTTAATATATTTACACAGAGGCCCTGTTTGATCTATTTCTATCTATTTCTATCTATATACCTCTCTGCCCATCTATATATTTATCTCTTCCACTATGCTCGCAGTGTACCAAGGTCTACTTCTAAAAGGACTTAACGCTGAATTGGACAAGAACCCCTACTACATTTGGGTCCTGTGCTTCCCTTTGTATTCTCTGTCCTTGGCTAAAGATGTCAATAAAAATGTGAATGCAATATTAACAGTGTGCTTTCTTGCCTGTGGTGCTCCCCCCACCCCCGCTGCCCTCCAGCCCCACCACCATCCTTTAGATGCCATAGATGGTTTCAGAATGACTCACCCCTCAACAGGAATGGAGCTATTTTATTCTCCAGTCTTGAATCAAATATTGTTTCAGCTGACACAACAGCTCCCACAGCCATCCAGTTCATGAGCCGTTTCTTAGCCTCTTTGGGCCTCAGTTACCACATCTGTACACTGGGCAAAGCTGTAGTACCTGCCTTAAAGGATTGGCTGAGGAGTAAATAAGTGGATATCAGTAAAGCACCTAGCCCTGTTGACATCAAGTAGCTCAGAAAAATGTGCCTGGGAGCAGTATCTGCTACCCTCGAAAAGGAATGGAAGGTTGATGTCCCATTCTGCACCTTGTCCATCCCCACCACTTCTAGGACGTTGGGAACCCAGGACTGGCAAAAATGGCCTGGCTGATCTCCAGTAAAGATGACCCTGCCGGGGAGGAGACTGTCAGCCCTTCCTTTGAGCCAAGTCAGCTCAGCACGTATTTCCCTGCTGTCTGGAGGAGTGGAAAACTCCACGCTGTCACTGGAAGCACTCTGGAGATCACATCTGTCAGGATGGGATGGCTCATCCCACACTCTGTGGACAACGGCTTGGCATGAAAGCCTGACATGTGATCAACACCCCATAAGGGAGAGTAGTCATGGCAAACTCTTTTTTGGAAGGGGACTGGGTGAGTTTTCCTACGAGGCAATGTGCAGCTGGGTTAGGGCTTTGGCACAGCCGCTCATGAATTGAACTGTGGCTCTCCTGCTCTCCAGGGGTTGGGATTTGGCTCTAGGCAAGGAACATACACATGCCTCCGAGGCCTGACATTGTTGTTCTCTGCAGCTCCACGGATCATGGAATTTTACTGATGTGGGTGAGGCATGGGGTGACTGGCCCGGTGCTGCTTTCATTTTCATCTATTCTTCCATGCATGTCTGTCTATGTCCGCTTACTCAGCAGCCATTTAAGAATGGCATACCATGTGGTGGTCACTAGGCTAGGCTAGTCACTGTATGCACCAGGGGCAGAGAGCTACGTTAAATCAGTCACAGGGACTTTGTCGTTCATCTGTATATGCCCAGTGCCCTTCATAGTGCCTAGCACTAGGGTAAGAGCACCCTTACCTCTTGGCTTTTGGAGAAGGATGGGGTAAGTATTAAAATGAAGCTGGATGCAGGGTGCTAGGAGAACCAAATAAACGGTATTGTCTAGGATTAACTTTTACAATTTGGTTTCATAATCACATATCCCTTAGTTTCCTCAGATAACTTTAAAGGATGCTTTTCTTTTTGATAGGTCAAACAGAGCAGTTAACTTAATTCCCCAACATCACACAATTGGTCATTAACTGTCCATCAAGGAACTTCTCTGAATTCAAGTCCCTTTTTATCTTTGTGGCATTGCCTGTATCCTATCTGATGCCAAAAGGGATCTCCCCCAACCCTACCCACTGAGAGGTGATGAAAACCTAATGTTTCAGATGACATAATGTGTTCCCATCTGAGTCAAGTACTTGGTTTTGGTCATTTCTTTATCACGCAAACATAATGAGCACCTACCATGTATCAGGTATTAACCTAAGTATTCTGTTTAAGATTTACTAGGTGTATCTTTTTTTTTTTTTTTTTCCCTGAAGCTTGAAAAAAGGATCAATTCTGCCTTGAAAATGTATTGACCATACTATTGGCTGGGTGACTTTGAGGGGACTTGAGGCCCCAACAGTCCCCAGGTTCCTTGGTATGAATGTCCTTAATATTCATTACAAAAGCTAGGTGGTTCTGGGCTCAATATGCACTGGCTGTGTTTTACATTCTGGAAAATCTTTTAAAAAGGAAAGCCTTGGTAGGGGCCAGTGCGATGTCCCAGAACGGTGATCTTGAACAAGCTTATTAACATCTTTTCATCTTTTTAACATCATATGTAAAGTGGAGGGGTCTAGAGGAGAAGTTGATTCCTCAGGGTCTTTACACTTTGAAGCACTGGCTGTATTTCATGGCCCTACTCTAAATGATGGCCTCTCAGAATGCCATCATTACCCAGATTTTCCTCCTTCCCCAAACGCCTCCACCTCCTGGGGGCTCAGGCTTCCTGTTTGCTTTTCACGCCCACAGATTCCTGCTGGGCTGTCTCTGGCGCCATCTCTCCCTGTCTCTGGGGAAGATAATAGAGAAGAGCTGAGAGGACTTCATGGAGCTGCCTCTTCCAGGAGCTATTTTATGACTCATGTACTGTAGGGGGTGCTGGCCTGTAGGGGGGAGAAGGGACACTTCCCCTTCATTTCTTTTGCTTTAAAGAAACACTCAAGGAACCTACTATCTCAAGCAGACTCTTCTTCCCCACACAGTATTGGATCATTGGCAAGAATTAAAAAACAAAACTCTAGAATTATCCTAAAAATGGTAACAGGAACAGATATTTAAATATGCTAATAACTCTCTTCTGACCCCCCCCCCCTACACACACACATTGTTTTATCCTCTTTCCCTTTGGTTGCTACTTTAAAAAAAAAAAAAAAAAAGTGACAGGAAACTGGCTTCTCACCCAGTGAAGAGTAGGAACAGCCCTTTGACTTTTGAGTAGCTTGTGAGTTTTTGTTTTTTTTTTTTTTTAATCAAATGTTTAAGGGAATTTGTTCCAGAAGAGTCATGGGTGAGGAGGGTGAATAGTTGCAACTGGATTAACACCGTCTTTTGGGTTCTGGGCATCAGTAGCCTCTTTCTCCGTATAATTGATTCCAGTTTCCAGAAAACAAAGCCCAGAAGGCATATTTGCCCATTTGTACCTTGGCTTGGTGGAAATGCTAGGGTCTCTCTTCACCTTGAAGTACGAGAGGAATAAACAGCCACTTTTTGAGGTGTTGGAATCCTTGAAGCTGTGGCCCAGTGATTCACTACATTAGCTGTATCTAAACACATCATCAGCCTTTGTCAAGTTTCTGCTGTGGTTGGCTAATTAATGTTATTGGAGGAAACTAGGAATTCTTTCCCTCCACAGCTGAAGATGAGACAGAATTTGTCAGGCATCATAAACAAATGTATTTTGCTTAATCTTTCCCATTGGAATGATCTCAGTTGTCTTGTAGCCCAAGGACTACCTCCAAAGACCTCCCCAGGCCTGAGGCTACAACACCCTAAATTGTTAGCATCCATTTAAAGAAGCTAAACCAAGGGACTAATGTGGCTTTGCTCTTTAACATCTCTCTCTCTTTCTTTCTTTCTTTCTTCTTTTTTTTTTTTTTTTAATTGCCTCTCAACATGGAAACACTTGATGCCTTCTCTATAGTTGAATTTGGCTGTGTTTGAGGTTCATATGCATGCCCAAAGAAATATTTCTTCCAATATTTTGAACGGGAGAAGTGATAGTATCTGCATTATTGATTTGCCCAAAGATCTCCTTGCCCAGGTGGGTGCCCACTTCGTAATGCCTAAAGCAGAACCATCATTTTTCACATTTCTCAGATTGCTCTCTACTTCTGAGCCAGCCAAAAGTCTCAACATGTATTGTGTGCCGTAATACGTGGCAGACACAATAACATAATCAATGACCTTTCCACACTGCACACACCTGCACATAGGGGCATAGATACAGTGGGTGTCTTAGCTCGAATACCACCATTTTGTTTCACGTTTGAGGAAATCTAACAGAATGTAGGACTTGGAGAAGACCTTTATTATGTAATGACCTTCAATCCCTCTACTTTATATTGGAAGCCTTAATTATTTGAAAACTTTAGAAGGCATACTATTCCTAGCCACAAATGACTCATGACATGCCTGGAATGACCTGTCATCTACAGTCACAGAGAACCACTTCTTTCTGGTCCAGGTACTGTCTATGGACCCCTTGCCCAGAGGTTTGGTTAGTAACGGAGTACTGTGGTTTGCAGTTTCTTAGTATTTTTTTCACCTCACAAACCCCAGGGCGTGAGAAAGCTTATGAGTCTGACAGAGCAGCCTTCTCAGGGATGTCTGGTATATACCTATTGAAATGGCTTATCTGTGGATCGTTCCTATGTTGCCTTTTCCTTTAGTACCTCTTTCCATTCTATAAACAGGATATGTTAAGAGAAAGAGTGTCATTCACAGACCCCAAAGAATAAAGCCAAATGTTTGCAGAGAGTAAGGTCTTCAAAATTAGTTGTGGACTTTGGGGAGGTAGAAGGGTAAACTGGGTGAGAGAGGGCATAGGCTAAAGGCCTGTGCTGGGAAAGAAGGAGAAATGGAGAGTCTTGTTAGCAACTGTAGGATGTAAGCATTTGAAATCTGCCAGTCAAGCAGAACCAACCTGTTTCATGCCAATTAGCTATGTGAGCCCACTGCAGGCAAGACTTCCAAGTGGTTGGAAGCAGCTTGGTCCTACAAAGTCTGCTCACTGTTAGGAGACCAATAAATGCTAGCCAACCTGAGTGATACTGGCTGAGTTCCACTCCAGCCTGGGCCTCCATGTCATTGTATGTCCTTGTGTAACACTTTGCTCCTGAGGGTTCTGAGCAATTGAAGAGGGAGGCCATGCATGAAGAAACCTGCAATCCAGAATACACAAGGTCATTACTGACGTGTGTAGCCATAGAACAGACTCATGGAGTTTAGAGCCAGAAGAAAATTTAGAGTATGACATGCCCAAATCCCCTCATGAAAATCAATTAACAAAAATTATATAGCCAAACATTCACATCGGTGCCCTGTAATTAGTAACTGGAGTTTGAGGTACTCAACAAGGTAATAAAGCCTATTAACAGCCGTGAGATCCATGGAGTCTCTGGCACAGATAGCAGGTTAGCAGCTGCTCACTGGGTGAAGTGGTTAGAAGGAAGAAAATACTATCTGTTGGGCCCCATCCAACCAGGGCCAGTCAAGCCCAGATTTCCTTTCCTGGTAAAAGCTAGTAAAATTTCTCTCATTCATCTGGGGATTGAAGGAGGATCAAAATATTGAGGGACAAATCACACCATCCCATTTAAGGAGTAATAGGGCAAACTTATTTTAACATTGATACTAACCAGAGTTGGGTTCATCATGTCATTCTCCCAGATTAAGGAGCAAACGCGGACATGGCATTGAGACCCTGCCCCCTTCAACCCCCTTAGGACGTCAGCCTGCCCTCCAGATTCCTTTTCTCCCAATTTCCACCCATGCTGCAGTTGGTCTTCAATCCTCTGCACTCAGGTACCTCCTTATCTGATGTGGTTCTCTATCAGGAAGGCTTTCCTCCAGAGTCTACTTAGTACACTCATAATTATCCTTCAAAAGCCAGTTCAGCTGGGACTTGTTTTATAAAATGTAAAGAACATTGATCAGTCCTTTGTCCGTAACTCTGTTAAAGCAGCCTGTTCTGTAGTGAAGTGCTTATTTATCTGCAAGAGCTTGCGTGTTATGGTCTTGTTTTTTTGTTTAGTTTTGTTTTTTGTATTTTTTGTATTTTTCCTTCCAGAGCCTGGTATGAAGTCATTCGCTAATAAATACCTTTGAGTATATGGATGGACAGATGCATAGGCAGATGTCTCAAAAAGCTGCTCTCCTGATCTTCTGTATAAATGTAAACTCTTTAAGGGCAGAGATGTTAGTCTGTTTTGTTCACTGCTGAATGCCCCAGCACCCTGATTAGTACTTAACACATAATGGATTTCAATAAATTCTTGAATGAAACACAAGTTTTTAAAGGTTTTAACTTATGAAGATACTGGACTTTCATTCACAAATACAATTGATTGAGAAGCAAGTGTCCTTTTAGACCCATAATGATACTTTACCTCATAGAAGGTTGGCATGGTTGTCTTCTTCAGAACTTGCCTCTTGCCATTTCCTTCTGGTCACTTCTCATCAGTGAGAGTTGGCAGCTCAGCTGTTTCTCCAGTTCAGTTCAGGAATTAGGGAACTTTTAAGCAAATAAGAAAAATGTCCAATTAAAATGTGTTTATAGGGGTGCCTGGGTGGCTCAGTTGGTTAAGCATCTGCCCTTAGCTCAGGTCGTGATCTCAGGGTCCTGGGATTGAGCCCCACATCAGGCTCTCTGCTCAGCGGGGAGTCTGCTTCTCTGTCTGCCTGCCTGCTCCCCCTGCTTGTGTTCTCCACACCCCCACCCCCCCCCCCAAAATAAACGAATCTTTAAAAAAAGAAAAAAACCTAAAAAAATGTATTGCTAGCATTTACTTTTCTATTGTTGCCTTTCCTGGTTTATTATTCTCTACCAGGAAATTTTGGCAGGGAGCAAGGAGGTGCAGTTGTTTGTTTTTAGATTGCACATAGAGGAGAGAAACTATTGAGTTGCAGAGAGTGTTTGAAATAGTACTGGGATTTTTCCCAAGCTACTCTGACTGACAGCTTGATGGAGAAAAATGAACAGTTCTTTTTGCCAATTCCAAAGCAGACTGGGCCTTGTTTACGATGAATATGGCAAGTGGAAAGACAAACCTTGTGCTAACAGTGGACACAGAAATGGAGGGCAGTATCCCTGTTTTATTTATTGATTTTTGCCTTATACCTATCAGCACCCTGCTTATAGTAGTCTATTTAATGCTAGGTGGTGCATTTAAAGAAAATGTTGGATGAGTCGTGTCATCAAAAAAGGTGGTGGGAGTCAGATCTCTGAACCTCTGCATTTAACACTGAAAATGATGGTGCCTGGGGAAGGGAATACTCAGCCTCAGGGGTCACAGGCCTAGTAGCGGTATCAGGACCCATGTGTAGTATTTGTCTTGTAGGGTTTAACTTCTCGGATATTTGGATTGGTCCTCTTGAGATGTGTTAAAGTGAGATATTTCAGTATTTGTGAATCCAGGAGTAGGTTTCAGTGCTTATCATTTTTCTCCTGAGCCTCACTTGGTACCCAGATATAATGACTTGCTAATGATTGGGAGCATTGCCCATACAGGTCTTCCGGAAAGAAAGGGGAAGGCACTAAAGAACACAAGAGACATGTTCATTTACTTACTTGTTCCGCTTCATGATTGCATATGAAGTGTACAACACTGTACTTGGAGTCTAGTGGGAAAGGACTCTGTAAAGAAGTACAGAGTTCAGGGTGTAAGCCTGGCTCATTGCTTAACTGCTATCCGTCGTAACCAACTTGGAGTTTGGTATCTTCATATCAGTGTCAGACTTGGACAACATCATAGAATGCAGAAAGCGTTCACCTCATGTGCTGCCTATTGATATTAACTGCCTAAAGTGCTATGTTGAGAAGAAATGAAGCCACACTGGGCATAGAGTAGATGGATGCTATCTGTGATTGGCTTCTGATGTCTGTTATGGACAGTGGGTTGAAGGTTACAGTATGTGTGCAACTTAATTGCTATTCTGGGCCAGATGATCTGGGAAGTTGCACTGCCAGTATACTATTGCTTCCTAAGGTTAAGTCTTTGCCTTCTAAGAACTTAAAACTTCCGCGGATGGGTATAGTTCTGTTTCATTTAATTTAAAAATCACTGAATGGTGGGGCGCCTGGGTGGCTCAGTGGGTTAAAGCCTCTGCCTTCAGCTCAGGTCATGATCCCAGGGTCCTGGGATCGAGCCCCACGTCGGGCTCTCTGCTCCGTGGGGAGCCTGCTTCCTTCTCTCTCTCTGCCTGCCTCTCTGCCTACTTGTGATCTCTGTCTGTCAAATAAATAAGTAAAATCTTAAAAAAAAAAAAAAAATCACTGAATGGCAATTGAAGTAATGATTTCAGATTGCCCTTGTAAGTGGAGAAATGGCAGTTTTTCTGTAAGCACCTCTTTCCTCCTAGGTCACTGGTCTTAAACAGAACAAAACAAAGGTATAGTTCTCCTAGTCAATCTTATTTCCATGTATTTTGATGAAGAGTACTGAAACTGATCCCAATGCACCAGTAGAATTCTTCGTGAGTTACTATTTAGCCTAAATGAAAGTTTAGTCATCTATGCCTCATTTCAGTGAAAACCTTGAATCTTTAAATAAGTCACATGAAGTTTAAAAATATAAGCAAGAGCCTTTTTGTATATTTTGGTCTAGGAGACAGATTTAACTCTAATTTGAAATTGTGTTTCATTAGGGATGTTTTCTTTTGACTGTGGGTTTAAATTAAGGTTGTTATACATAATGGAGTTAGCCTAGGGAGGGCTGGAAAAGGTCGTTAAATATGGACCAAATTTATGAGATGATCTGTTTGTATGCACATATACAATCAAATGATGGCTCAAAAATAATTATTTTTAAATCGTGCCTTGTATTTTAAAGATGGCAATTGATACAGAGCATTAGAAGCCTATTCGGGATCAACTAAATGAGGCCAGGAAGTGCTTCACAAGTGACTTTCTAAAGTGTTTTACTTCTAATAAATATGATAGAATGCCCCTTGTCACGTGTGCTTTTTGCGACCTCAAAGTACACTCTTAAGGCCTATGATACCCGTAAAACCATAAAAGCCTAAAAGTTAATTGAGGAGGATTCAGTCCTGTTTCTCCACATGCGAAGGGTTTTAACCATGTGTGATATTCCTAAACTCTTTAAAGACTAACCAAAACCATGTACACTTGGAATTGCAAAGGTTCTATGTGGTTTTTACCTCTTTTTTTTTTTAAGATCTTATTTATTTATTTTTTTTAAGATTTTATTTATTTGACAGAGAGAGAGAAATCACAAGTAGGCAGAGAGGCAGGCAGAGAGAGAGAGAGAGAGAGGAAACAGGCTCCCCGTGGAGCAGAGAGCCCGATGTGGGGCTCGATCCCAGGACCCTGGGATCACGACCTGAGCCGAAGGCAGAGGCTTTAACCCACTGAGCCACCAGGTGCCCCTGGTTTTTGCCTCTTGTTTTATTGGAAGTGTGAGGCCTATTTTGTCTACGAATCCCTGGCTAGTTATGGCAGAGCTAGATATCCCATCAGGAACACTTGACTCCTAGTCAAATGCCTGTTCTTTCTTTGAATAATTAAGAAAATACAGTATAAAACAGGGTGAAGTCACATGGATTTCACAGAAAAAATGGGAGTTCCTAAATAGTGATTTGGCTTTCCACACCAATGCTTTTTTAAAGCTGCTGTGAAGTTTTCTTCTCTGGGATGTTGGTATGTTGCATCACTTTTGACCCCAAGGAAAAGATAGTTTTCTCCTCCTCATGCTTTTCCTTTTGTTGTGGCTACCTGGAAGCTCCTGGCTAAGGTTCGTGTTGAGTCTCCACAGTTTTGCTGTAAGCTTCTTCAAATCCTCTCTGGAGAGAAGTAGGAGAAGAAATTAAGAAACAAAAAAGTATTATTTTAGAGAGAATGATATCTTCCTAGCAGCTGGAATAACTTCTTCAGTAGTGATGGTGAAATTATTTTGATGAACTTTTGTCTGAGGAGCTCACTAGACGAGAGGAGACCTTTGGACACCTCAGGGTTTAAACCAAAGATAATACCTATGTTTAGGTGAAGTGGGACAAGAAGGACCATAGATAATTAAGCTGAGCACAGATGTGGGAGGAGGTGGTCTAATGGGGACCCTTCCCTCTGGTCCCACAGATCCCCCATAACATGAATGATTGAGACAGGATGGAACTGGTTGAATTTCTTATGGAAGCTGGTGGTGGGGCTGTCTTCTCTGTAGGTGATGGCACATGAACAGAGTTAGCTGACGAGGTGAAGTCCCTCACACCGGAGTTACATTTGCTTAGCAAACCATACCTCAGCATTTGGAAACTCCAGATGGAGCTTCTGTTCATTTTTTGGAAGCATCATCAAGGGGAACAGAGCAAGTTGCCTAATGTGATGCCCCAACAGAGCAAGCAAGGGAGTGTCCATCTAACAAGCTAAGCGGATAGGAATCTGCAAAGGGTGTAGCCACAGACTGAGCCAAAGCCCCACTCCACATCACAAGGCTTGTAAACAGTGTTTATGAGCACGCTTCGTCTTAAAGATTTATTCATTTGAGAGAAAAAGAGTGGGTGCAATTGTGGGGGAGGGGCAGTAGGAGAGAACCCAGAGCAGATTCCCCACTGAATGGGAAGCCTCACCTGGGGCTCCATCCCATGACCCCAAGATCCTGACCTGAGCAGAAACCAAGAGTCAGACGCTCAATTGACTGAGACACCCAGGTGTTCTTGTGAGTTTTCTTGGTTTAATCAGCTTTCAAAAAGGGTCACTTGGGTAGACTTTTGCCCTTACAAAAGATTATCCAGGCCTCCTTCCCTCTTGGACTTAACAGACTATGTGATACCAATATAATCCGATTTTAAGTTAACTTCTGAGTAGATTTATAAGGACCTTTTAATGATACTGAACACTAAGTTCTGGACATTGTCTATTGCACTTACTGACCTGAATGAATTGGCCATGAAATTGCAAGAAGACTGTAAAGATCTTTAGGCCGTGCCTCCCAACCCTGTTTCTGTTGTTCTCCACTTATTTTTAGGAGAGAAGAGGTGGTTTGAATTAATTTCTTAGGTCTTTTAAGAATACTTCATAGGAGAGGATCCACTATATTTCATGCCTTGCGCATGTTTACAGAGGCTAAGGACAGGCTCTCTGATAGAGAGCAGGGTGGTTTGGTGACTAGGTAACAGAACACCCTTGTTTACCTTAGTAACGTTGAACAGACTGTGTAGTATCTGGGAAAGTGAAGCTAGGAGGCAAGAGCCTAGCACTGGTTTCCGAACACCTGTGTTTGGATGTACCTGAGGCACCTGAAACCCAACATAGGCAGAGAAGAGCTTGTGACCATCTCCCCCACTCCTCCACCCCAGGCTTCCTCCTCCCCCTACACTCTCAGTTCTTCTGTTTACCTCCAACCCTTAGAGACCAGGGTCCTCTTCTCCCTGGCTCTCCTGGCCTGATTGCTCCAAACCTCCAACCTCCCCTCTCTCTTAGGTCACTTTGCTTTGGCCCTACTGCCATATCCTTGGCCCACATCTATTGATGTGACCTCCTTGCTCCTCTTTCTGTTCCTTGCACATCCTCGTGTTGCCAGAGTAGTGTTGGCTCCAGGAAGCAGATCACACCCTGTCGCTTTGTTTGAAATCCCTTGGTGGCTTTCCTTAACCTTCCTGGAAAAGTGCATATTTGTTGAGGTGATTTTGAATGAACTGCCCTTGTTTCTGCCCTGTCCTGTTTCTCACCAGGTCCTCCACATGATCCCCAGGCTGTAAGCAGGATGAACCAAAATGAAGCAGGCAGGTAATAAACCTGAAGATTGGACACACACACACACACACACACACTTGTTACAGATTGGTAATTCCTATTTGAGAACTAAGATCATAGGTGCCTCCCTCACTTGGGCTTAGAAATAGGAAAGGAAGGTCACCTGGTAGAGAAAGCCTCCCTGTTTACTTACTCTTATTACCTACCGAACAGACCAGGAAGACCCATTTTTTTCCAAATAATTTCATCTTTTTTCCTTTGGTCTCCAACCTATTCTGTCTTCTAGGAGGGCTGGAGCCAGAATTTCCTGAGCCAGAATCAGCTAGCATCTAGCAAGGGATAGAAACTTCCATGCTCTGTCTCTAGTGTCTTTTTGCACTTGTCAGATGTGACCTTTCTCTTTCTTCCTGGAAGGCAGGGGAGGGTGACTGTGACTTGCTGTACCTGAGTGACGTGGTGTCCACAAGGAGCTGGAAAAGCCAAACCCCATAAGGGCCAGTGTCCCAGCTGCCCAACTTGTGGGCTCCTTCAGTGCCCCACACCCCCTCAGTTTCCCTCAGGTGGTGAAAATGTCTGTGGTGCAGGTGCTGGCTTTGTGGTTGACTCCTGTGAAAGTTCTGGGAAATAAAATAAGACAGCCTGAAAATGGCCAGAATGCAGGAGGCGTCTGCCAAAATTGTACCTATTGTGATGGTTGGCCTGGTTGAGGCTCTCGGTGCTCGGGGTGGGGGGCAGAGGAAATGGAATCCATTTAGTTCCCCTGTGACTGCCCCCTGCCATGAATAGCCTGAAGAGGGTTTTCTTGTGAAAATGTCTGCTTCAACCTTCTGTTTCGAGCCCGTGTTTTATTGTGTCCCCCCTCTTCTGCTGCTGCTATTTTCCTGCCTCTACCCTGACAAAGCACCAGGTTTATTCTCGCTCTGTGTGTTGGCCCGCCTGGGTGTCTAAGCAATGTATCAGCCTCAGCTAATACATTAGAATTTGAATAAATGTATAACAGCAGGTAGCAAGTGACTGGTGACAGGGTGACATATTGACTTAATATCTTGTGTAATGTGATATGAAGGATGTGCCTTTTGGTGTGTATTTTCATTTTAATTATTTTTTGTTGCTTTTCTTAGGCAGACACTTGTAGGCAGTTTTGAGTAATTGTCTGAAATCATTAACATGTTTATTAAATAAGGAAGCAGAGTGCATTATCTAGCGAATCAATTATGTAAATGCACAAAAAGCATAAGAAATTAGTCTTTAACTGTTGCTGAACTGCATCCGTTTTCTAAATTATGGATGAAAGTTACTATGTGCGTATGCCCCCACTGGTAGGGGGTAGGGAGAGAGATTTTTTTTTTTTTTTTTTTTTTTTTTAAGATTTTATTTATTTATTTGACAGAGAGAAATCACAAGTAGATGGAGAGGCAGGCAGAGAGAGAGAGAGGGAAGCAGGCTCTCTGCTGAGCAGAGAGCCCGATGCGGGACTCGATCCCAGGACTCTGAGATCATGACCTGAGCCGAAGGCAGCGGCTTAACCCACTGAGCCACCCAGGCGCCCGGGAGAGAGATTTAGATGCATTCCCCTTTCTCCGAGTTTTAAAGCAGCAACAATTGTTTTTTTTTTTTGTTTGTCTTTGTTTTGTTTTGTTTTATGTTTTTTCCAAGAGGGGGCATTTCTGAGGTATAACAACTAGTAGGGATTTATGTAGATCCTTGGTGTAGATGACAACAGATGGTCGGCAGTGAGAAACAGAGCAGTCTCCATCGAAGGGTCTGGGCGAAATGATAAAAACAGTGTTAGTGAAGCAGAAGCAATAGCGTCTCTCCTCTGGATAACAACAAAACTATCTAGGTTCAGCATTTTCGATATTTTTTTTTTTTTAAGCCAAAGCATTGTTCTTTCTGATAGCTTAGAAATAAAATCTTTAAAAATTTTTTGCCCTTGACTCGAGTCAAATGTTTGGTAGCATTGGTGTTTTTCATTTGGGAAGCAGTTGCCCCAGATAATCAGAAATACACTCAGCTCAAAGTACCAAATAAATTATGTCAGCATTTAAAATTATCACCCTTTATTCTTTTATTGTGTGGTGGTTTTCCTTTTCTTTCTTTCTTTCTTCCTTCCTTACTTTTTTCTTTTTTGCTTCATTCCTTTCTTTTTTTTTTTCTGGTCTCAAAATTTTGTGGGTCTTTCTCTTCATGGGGTCAAACAGTTGACCCAAACATACATCGGTTTCCATTTTTTGGCCTTGCGTTTAATGACTAAAACAATAGTACTGAACTCCTGCCTCTGCTCTTGGCTGAACAAATTTCCTCTAATCCTCCTGATGGCCATCCAAAAAGGAAGACTGGAGACGAGATCCCACCTGCTTTGAATTCTTCGGTAAAGGTTTAAGCTCAGACTGAAGCCTGCTCAAAAGAAAATAGTAGGTAGAGGAAGGCTAGAGTTCTAGTATGTGAAATTTTTAGCTTTCTGAGCCAGGGAGAGACAGTTGCCTGTTATTATTACTCTGTTGTCTTTAAAATGGACATCAGGGCTCCTGGCTGGCTCAGTTCCTTAGAGCATGGCTCTCCATCTTGGGGATGTGAATTTGAGCCCCATGTTGGGTGTAGAGATTCTTTAAAAATAAAATCTTAATAGTACTTAATCATATCAACCACTTAGGTTGCCAGTCTTTATTGACAGAATATTTTGGAAGCCAAAAGAAAAATAGGATAGGAGGCAGAAGGATTTGTAGAAAGAGGTAAACATCTAGAGAACGGACTGGACATGGCTACTTTTAGTGGAATTACATCGAACTGTTCATTTAACCTCTGTGAGCTCTGTTTGCATATTGGCAGTCCTGGGAATGATAAGACAGGACTCCTAGGGTTGTTGGGATGAAATTGGAATCTTTATTAGCGTACATATGAGCACCCATTATAATTCTTAGAACAGCATTTCAGGAGCTCAGTTTCCTTTCCAAAAGTGTTAATAACTGCTAAGATTTGAGTTAAATTGGTGTAGTTGCAGTTTCCTGTGCAGAAGACAAATACATCTAGAGACTTGATACAGATTGCTTGCATGTAGGAGTATGTTTATGATACTATAAGAGAATCCAGGAGATGGTCTAGCTATAGTAGGAAGCAAACAAAGTTCTTCTAGATACAGAAAACATCTTAATGTATAAGCCATAAACATAACTTTATAGATAGATATTTTGATTTCATGTTCAGATTTTCTTTTGGACAAATATCATGAAAAAAAATATACAGGGTAAAAAAAAAATGCAGTTTAAAAGAATATGCAGTGGGAACATGTGACCTATCCTTTCACCTCCAGACTGACTCCAAAGAAATAACCAGTGTTAATAGGCTTTGTGTTTATTTTGGATATACATAGGAATTATTCCTATAGATTCAGAATGTAAGGATGCGGGATCAAAGGGTGTATGCACTTTCAGTATAGAAATAGAAGCCAAATTGTCTTCCAAAGAGGCCTTAAGGATTGGAATAATGTAAGAGTATCAGTGTAAGCGTATCAATATTAACAACTCTGCATTGGCAATCATTTTTCTCTAACAGGACAAATGGTACCTACTGTTGTTTTTAATTTGGATGTTGTTAATTGTGAATGAAGTTGAACATCTTTTTTGTGTGTTCATTACCCATTTGCTTTTCTCCTTCTATGAACCTGGTCTTACTAACTGCCATGGGTACTGAGCTATGCTACCCAGATTACCCTTCAAGAAGCTCCCATTCCCTCCTCTGCTGCATGGGCTGCAGTGGAAGGAGCTCCATGGCCAGCCACCCTTTGGAGATCTTGAGCCAGCTGGCCTCAGGTCTTGCTCCCTTCCAGGGAATATCCTTGTCTGCTCTTAGACCATATGGGAGTCTAAGGCCTCAGCCTCTTGCTACCATTGTGTCAGTCCCTATCCCAGCCCCCAGTCCTGAACTCTCTGCTGCGATTTCATTGCTGTGTCTACCTTCCTTTGTGCAGTCCTGGCTCTCTCCCCAGTGAGGCTTGATCCCCCCAGTGCTCCTGCCCCCTCTTCTGCATCTCTAACTCTGCTTTCTGGAAAGCCAGTACCCATTTTGACACAGCATTCTTGGTCCTTTTCTAATTGATTGGAAGGCATTCCTTTGGGAGAAATTCACCTTTTGTCTCATTTAGGAGCTGCAAATACTTTGCCTCCTTGTCATTTGTTTTTCACTTTGATGTTGGTTTTCCTTGTCTTTCAGATGTTTCAAACGCTCAAGCAAATGTATCAGTTCTCCTTACTTTTATTTTATATTTTAATTTATGGCATTTGGTTTTTGTCCCTTGCCTAGCAGGGCCTTCCTTATGGGAAGATTTTTTTTTTTTTTTAACGTTCCCTTTTTTTTTTTTTGTTCTAACAACTTTATTTTTTACATTCAAATTTTTGAGCCATCTGGGATTTATTTTGATGTAGGACATGAGAAGAGAACCAGCATTATTTCCCCTCCTTGTAACTGGCCAATTGTACCAACATGTTTATAGGATAATCCATTATTCTCACACATCTGAAGTGCCAACTTCATTATATAATAAATTTCTATGTGTATAATGTCTATTTCTGAAATAAATTTGCCCATTTTTCTCACAATTCTTTTGCTAGTAACAAACTGTTTTAATTACCTTAGCTTTATAGTATATTTTAATATCCAGTAGGGCTAATAACCCCATATTTCCTGACCATTCCCACAGGTTAATTTTCCATGCACATTTTGTTTATTTTTTTCTATGCACACTTTAGAATTAACTTTCCCACTTTCAAAAATACTCTTGTTGGGGGGCGCCTGAGTGGCTCAGGGTCCTGGGATTGAGCCCAGCATCAGTATCGGGCTCTCTGCTTGGCAGGGAGCCTGCTTCCCCCTCTCTCTCTCTGCCTGTCTCGCTGCCTGCTGTGATCTCTGTCTGTCAAATAAATAAAATCTTTAAAAAAAAAATACCCTTGTTGGCATTTTTACTGGGATCACATTAACAGAGTAAGGAATGGGTGGGGATACCATATTTACAAGTAGTTTCATCTATGAACAAAGTGTGTCTTTCCATTAATTTCCCACTTTTTATGTCTCACTGTGAGACCTTAAGGTTTTTTCTCAATTCTAAATGCTTTAAATTTTTTCTTGAAAACGAATGTCCTTTTGCTCTTGCAAATTGTATCTTCTCTATATTTAATGGCTTTGGTTCGTGTAAGAGAAGTGATTGCTGTTCAGTAGTTTTGTAATCCTCTACTTTTCTCAGTGTTTTCATTAATTTACAGTTGATTATTTTTGGTTTCTTAGGTTGATACGGGTATCCTCTGCAGCAATAATAATTTTGCCTCTTTTTAATTTTTTTATTCATGACTGTAGGACTCTGGTTGGGCTGCCAGACTGGGGAGGGGGAGTGCTAAGTAACAGAAATTTATTTCTCACAGTTTTGGAGGCTGGAAGTCCATGGTGAGGTGGGGGAGGCAAGCGAAAGTATGAACTCTGCGAAATCCCTTCTGCTAAGGACTAATCCTGTAAGGGCAGGGCCTCACCCTTATGACCTCTTTTAACTGTAATTACTTCCTTCAAATGGAGCCAAACTGGAAGGGTTAGGGCTTTAACATAGGAATTTGGGGGGTGGCAGGGCACAAACATTAGGTCCATAACAGTAACTTTCTCCTAATTGCATTGGCTGGTGCTAATTGGAAAATGTGAAAGTGTAAAAAGTGTGAAATTATAGCAGTGACCATTTTTGTCCAGTTGACAACGTTGCTTATGTGGTACTCTTAAGCCTGATTCTGGCTTTTGAGCTAAGATACATTTATATCAATATTTTTGCCATAGTTGGAAGTATTCATGGGCTCCTATTTTAACACATTAAATCATAATAGACTTTGATTTTATCAGTTGCTTTTTTTAATCAGCAACTGATTTTATCAGTTTGCTTTTTCTGTTAAGGTGATCATAAGGTCGGGTGCCTGGGTAGCTCAGTGGGTTAAAACCTCTGCCTTCGGCTCAGGTCATGATCCCAAAATCCTGGGATCAAGTCCCACATTTGGCTCTCTGCTCAGCAGGGAGCCTGCCTCCCTCTCTCTCTCTGCCTGCCTCTCTGCCTACTTGTGATCTGTCTCTCTGTCAAATAAATAAATAAAATCTTAAAAAAAAATGATCACAAGGTCTTTCTTATTTAGCTTCTTAATACTATGAATCACAGAAGTAGAATTTCTGTTCACAAATGATTGTGGTATCCCTGAAATTTGTTCTGTTTGTTTGTTGTATGTTATGCTTTTATCGTGCTGGTGGATTGTTTGCTAATGATGGAGTTAATAATTTTACATCATTGTTTATAAGTTAGATAGATCTGAATTTTCTTTCTTGGGTTATTTTTGTCAGGTTTGAAGAGCAGTGCTAAAGCTGTTCCAAAAAAAATAACTTGGAAGTTTTATTTCCTGAATACATATTTAGGTATTTCAGTGTGAATCAGTATGAAATGGCTCATTGTCAGTGTCTTTCTCAGTGTTTCCCTAAACATGTTTTTGGAGGAAAATAGTTGATAGATTACAATAATTGTCAGCCTTGGGCCTGTCCTCTTGGAGCTGAAAAAGGAAAATGGAGAGGCTAACAGATATATTGCTGAGGAACGGAGAGTTGTGTCTGCAGGTACTATGAGAAGGTGGGGAGCTGGAACATTGGGAATCTATAGAAAAAATCTTAGAGATACTTAGGGTAAAAACAACAACAAAAAACCTTTAATAAATTGTTCTGTATTATATGTAGTCTGAGGTGATGAATCTTGATGTATTCACACAGTTATCCTATAACACAACATAAGAAGGCTAAATGCTGTCACAGTTCCTTTTGCTTTTCTCTTTGAATCTTATCTGGAAGTGTTTCTTATGTCTTAGCTTCCCGTGCCTCCGCCTTCCCCACAGAGCCCAAGATCCACCTGTTGGCACTCAACTGTCTGCACACCAGGACTCTGTCATTTCTCCTTCCCACAAAACCCTTGGTGTGGCAGCAACTTGCTAAGAAACTGTTAGGCCAGTCCAAGCTCAAGTGGAAATTGATGATGATGGTTTGTTTCTCTGCCTCCAGAAGGTGACCTGTTTGTATTTTTCAGGGTAACCTGACAATACTTAAACCAAAGGAGTGGGTGGTGACCTCCTCAGTAAGCTTGCACAGCCTTTGTGTGTGTCTGATGGAGCCACACTTCTAGCTTTTGCTGTTACAAGCAGGGTTGATGTTATACTAAATAAATCAAGTCATGATACTATCTGATTCAGCTTTAGCAGTCCTAATCTTTAAAGGTGTTACCTCCTTTTGTAAAGTCTTTTTCAAGTATCTCTTGTAGTAGATTTCTTCTTCCTCTCTCCCTCCTCTTCCTCCCCTTCTTTCCCTCTCCCCCTCCTCCCCTTCCTCCTCCTCTCTCTCTCCCTCCTCCTTCTTCAGATTTATTTATGTGTTTTGGAGAGAGAGAGAGAGAGAGAGAGCGCACGTGCACGCACGAGTGGGCAGAGGGGAGAGGCAGAGAATCTCAAGCAGACTCTGCACTGAGTGTGGAGCCTGATGTGGGGTGGGATCCCACTTCCCTGAGATCATGACCTGAGCTGAACCTAAGAGTTGGATGCTTAACCACCTGAGCCACCCAGGCATCTCACCTCCAGTAGATTCCTAAAATTTGAAAAGGATTTTTTGTTTTGTTTTTGGTTTCTCTTTTCCTCTTTCTCAACCTGGACAATGGGACAGTGTGATTAAATTGAATCATTTTGCTGCCTTTTTTTTTTTTTTTTTTTACTTTTTGTGTTCTTCCCTCTCTGGGTCTTTGCTAGTCCTGAGCAATTGTGTTAGACTTTTTAACAGGGCAGAAGATTATGTAGTAACATGTGCATTGCCTTAAAACTGTCCCAGTCACAAATTGTTGTGATAAATTAATTCTAAATTCTACATTCTACATTCCAAATTCCAAAATTAGTTGATCTTAAAAATTTACTTCTCATGACCTAGGCTGAAGAACATGGTGCCTAAGACAAATCTGTGAACATTGCTTCCACCCTGGAAGTCAATATGCACCCCTTTCTAAAATATATATAAGTCTCTGAAATATGAATATAGCCTTTTGAAATGTGGACAGAAGTCCTTGATCAGTTTTTGGCTTTAAAAATAAAGAGGGTTTTTTGGGTCCAATTTACACTTTGCCGTTGTGATACTAACAGATAAGAGTACTGCAAATAGAATGAAGTCAGTAGGATTTAGGGTTCTGAAAGGAGGTTTCTTGTGTGAAAAACAGCTTTTCTTGACAAGCTGCTTGTCAAGGTTTTCAGCAGCCTCTCTTCTCATTTATTTATTTGGTTTGAGGGAGTTAGGAAGGTGTTTGGTGTATTTTGTGCTGGCAGTTCACATGTCAAAAACACAAGACTAAAAATATTCTCCAAATATGAATATACAGTAGTTTCTTCTTCTTCCTTTCTCCCTCCCCTCAGAGTACTAGCACTACGATCCAGACAGACGGGCTGACCCCTGGGAAAACTGCCCTGAGATGAACTGAACCCCTGTGCTTCCCACCACGCTGGGGATTCCTTGTAGATTTCAGATTTCCCTTGGGATGCCCTGCCTCCCTGACTCCTTCCCAGCATTCTCTTATCTCTACTGTCCACCACTGGAACCTCTCTTTCCTGGTTCCATTGTTTTGTAGTGTCAAGAATTTGGGCAAAAGTTGTTTTGCATCTGGCAGTGCTAAACTGGAAGTGGTTAGGTGCTCTTGGTTGATGGGAACCAGGGGAAAGACATACAGAGAATGTGTGGAAGTGGAGAAAGAACATTCCAGTTGGCTGTCACTTAAAGCTTAATGGGCTTTGGTAATTGGTTGTCCTTACTGGTCCGATGGCTTTTTTTAAAAAAAGATTTCTTATTTATTTGAGACAGTGCAGAAGCTGGGGGAGGGGCAGAAAGAGACAGAATCTCAAGCAAACACCCCGTTGAGTGTAGATGCCCCCCATCACCCCATGTGGGCCTCCATCTCTTGACCCTGAGACCATGAACTGAGCTGAAATGAAGAGTTGGACACTTAACCAACTGAGCCACCCAGGTACCTCTAGCATTTTGGTTTCTTAACCTTGAGGCATTTACAGACCTAGATTTTGGTTTAATAGACTCACTACTGCATTAAAGCAATGTCAGTGTAATGGCCTCTTTGTTTATTGAGCTTAACATTTTCAAGGCATTGCCTGGGAGTTCTAACAGAACCACTAGAGAGTGAAGGGGAGGTCACATCCAGGTAGAATATCTTAGAATCTGTGTCAGAGATGACACTTAAACAGGATCTTTTTGACAGAAGGTTATGAGGCAGACACACCTTCTTGTGCTGGTAAGTTAAGTTACCTACCGGGCAACACAATTCTTAATTTATTTGAAAATCACCTATACCCAGAGGCCTTAAAGGAATCATGGTATTGCTGAAAAGTGTAGGCACTGTGTTTGGCCTTTTGCTTAAACCTAAAGCAAGGGAAGTCAGAATTGACTTTGTTTCCTCTCTCTCTGCATTTTTGGGAAATGAGCAGACATGGGCAAAATGAGACAATTGACACGTCAAGGAGAAATTTTCTCTCTCAAAAAATAAGTTCAACATTGTACATTCAGTGTACTGTGAATGTATATGCATACCGGTGGTTTCATTTATAGCAATACAACTGAAAATGTGCAAATGAAATCTGGGAAGTGCCAAATGGTGTCCTCCAGCATCTAGAAGAACTTTCCTGGTGTGAGAGAGAAACTTCTATCAGGTAACAATTCCATTTGGTCCAATTTATTTAAACTGCAGACTTAGTCTTATTTTCTGAAGTGCTCAGCTTCCCCCAACAAGAAAGCCTGAAAGCCACAGGGTTACCGTCCAGATGGAAGCTTAGGTGGCTTCTTGATTGACATGATGACATTTTCTCACCTGAACATCCTGAACATCAAAAAGCTTTCTATTAATTTATCCACAAGTCAACATGTTAAGATCCTTCTCTTCCTTTTGTCTCAGTCTGACTTGTGTTGAACAGAGTGTTCATTTGTTGGTATGTTTTTGTTGAAGAAAGCAAACCAGACCGTGGGTCTTTGCAGGCAAAATGTTCTTCTAATCTAATTCTTATCTATTCCGTTAGACAAGTGTTTCCAAACTGATCTCTGTGGAACACTGGTGATTGGTGAGGCTCTTGTAGTTCTTCTGTGGAAAATATTGCCTTGGTCAATTTAGTTTGGCAAAACACTACCTGCTTTATCTGCTCTTGGTTGCTTTCCAGTGAACATTAGTGTATTAGAGGCCGAGAAGTTTGTAGTTAGAACCAAATTTTAACTTGTGTGCCAGAACTTTTTCTGCTTAGAATCCATCCCACTCCCTGAAGTATCTCTTAACATCCAAGGGACACGGGTATTCCACAGAACAGTCTAGACGGTGCAGAACCAGACCCTCCCCCGCATCTTGCAGGAGTTTCTCTTTCTGTGGCTCACACAGTTTTTGCTGATGATAGTAGTTTGATCTTGAGTCATGAAGGGACTTGGATTTCTTGAGATAGAAAAACTCACATATTTGCAAAGAATTTCCAAAGATCTGTGCTTAAAACAGGCAGCTGTTGCAATTTGAGCATTTTCAGAGTGGTCTTTGCCCCAGGGGAGTAATGACAGCCAACCTGAAGCAGTAAGTTTTCATATTGTGTAAAGTCTGCTTTCTGAATATTTTTATTCATACATCATTCAGCATACACAGAACCATCTAATTCCATCCCACGTCGACGTGAGTCACTTTTTTTAAGTACTTCTTTTTTAAAAAGTGTCTCATGCACATAGATAATTAGAGAGAGAAAAAAAACGAGTAAAAATAAATCATGTTGTTTAATTTTAAAAACTCAAATGGAGCTTAAGAACCGAATACATATGTTTCTCACTTTCTTGGATTACCAAGAATTACCACCTTTGTTCTGGTCCTATTCCAAGCTTGGGAGTTAGCATTTTTTTTTTTTTTTTACCATGAAAATGAATGATAGGAAAACAGCATGTCAAAATAGAGGCAATACTTTATTAAATTTTCTCAAATGACTCATTATAAATAAAGCATGTAAAAGTCTGTTAAAACCATATGCTTCAGGTTAACAGCCCCTTGTATTTCTCTTTCCAGGATAATTATGTTGTCCGGATGGACAATAACTTTATAATTTATATGTTCCTCTTTCAAGATTGTTGCCCGGGAAATGGAATGTTAAAGTTATTCATTATTGTGGAGTCAGTTTACTGATTGCGTGATATTTATGTCAGAATTGTAATCTGTTATTACCTATTATTTCATCATTAAATTTAATGCACAAAATGTGTAGTTTTATAGCTGTCCATTACTGTGTTAATTTAACATAATGCAAATTGATCAGCAAGAGTGGCACTCCTCTGTGCACATGTTTTATATGGTATAATGCTAAATGTAGTTGAGCGCTGTTCTGAGTGCTGAGAGAAGAGGTGGGTGCGTTTTGTGGTTTGGGAGAATGTCTGATTTGGGAAGACCCCGCCCACCAACAGAAGCACTGTGATTCACAGCTGCATGCCAATGCCTCTTTAACCGTGAGCTCAATCAAGTTTTGGGCACACAGTGCCTAGAAAGGAGACGCATTACAAATGAGGACAAGTGTGTGTGATGAGTGAATTTGTCAGAAAAGAGCTTAAGGTCTAGTTAAGGAAGTTTAACATTCAAAAACCCAAAAGACACTTGAACCTCAAACCTCCAAGTACAGGCTGCCTTTCACTCTTGAGAGAAAACATCTTTAGAAGTTAGACCAGTAACTGCTATAGTCATTATTTTGTGTTGTATGTGCTGCACACTAAGTGAATGATGAAGAGCCAGCAGGGAAATAAAACGAGTCAGGAGTCCATAGGATTCAGAAGTTTTAGAGTAGATCTAGATTGTGCTGGAATCTTACTTCTCATTTATGTTGGGGAATGTTGGCCATGTTTATTTGGATCTAGAGAAGTAACTTCTCCTTCATTGACTCTGATAGCATTGGTCTCCAGTCATTGGATGTTGGATTGTACATGGCAAATCCTAATTAATATCCTATGCACAGCTGAGACCATCTTGATGTAAGGTTGATAAATACCACATTTTATTTTAAGAGTATAAACTTGAAGATGAGTCGATGTCCTGAATGCAAAAGCACTGTGAACAAAGTTGCAAGTGCTTTCTAGGGGCATTGGGTTATAATTGCCATGATTGTGATCACCATTTCAGTGTGCGTGTTGGCCTGGTTGGTCATTCCTAGTGTCTCTGAACTGTGTTAATTGAAATTCTTTAATCTGGAGAACTGCCCTGTTCTGTGCCATGTTTTACTGGCACAGAACAGGGCAGTTTTATTGAACTATAATTAACATATAGCATTGTCTAAGTTTAAGGCATACAATGTAATGATTCACATGTATTGTGAAAGAACTTACACAGTAAGGTTAGTTAAGATCCATCATCTCCTGTACATACAAAAAAGTAAAAATTTGTTTTCCTTGTGATGAGAATGCTCTGGATTAATTTACTCAGCAACATTCAAATACGCCACACAGCAATGTTAACTATAGTCACTGTGTTGGACATTACATCTCTAGTACCTACTTCTCTGATAACTGGGAGTTTGTACCTTCTGACCAACCTCCTGTTTCCCTCTCTCTTTCTTCTGCCTCTGGTAAGCACATATATCGACTCTTTTTTTTTTATAAGCTTATTTATTTTTATATTCCACATAAAGTGAGATTACATAGTATTTGTCTTTATTTCACTTAGCATAATGCCTTCAAGGTCCATCCATGTTGTCATAAATTGTAGGATTTCCTTTTTTTAATGGTTGTATGTATAATCATTGTGTATGTGTGTACACATACCTCTTTATCCAGTCATCCATCAATGTACACTTAGGTTGTTTTCATTTATTGTAAATAATGCTACTATGAAAGTGGAAGTACAGATACCTCTTCAACACAATGTTTTTGTTTCTTTCTGATATATTGCCAGAAGTAGAATTGCTGGATCAAATGCTAGTTCTCTTTTTAATTTTTTTGAGAAATCTCCATGCGGTTCTCCACAGTGGCTTCATGGTTTACCTTCCCCTCAATGGTGTGCAAGTGTTCTCTTTTCTCAACATTCTTGCTGGTGTATTAGCTCTTCTCTTTTTGAGAATAGCCATTCTAACAGGTATGATACGATAACTCATGGTGGTTTTGATTTGCTTTTCCCTGATGATTAATGATGATGAGCATGTTTTCATGTACCCGTTGACCATCAGTATGTAATTTTTCAGGAAAAATGTCTATTCAGATCCTGTGTTCATTTTTAATGTTTTGTTTTTGTTTTGCTGTTGACTTGCATGAATTCTGGATATAGTTTGGATGTTCACCCCTTATCAGATATATGGTTTCCACATATTTCCTCCTATTCAGTAAGTTGTCTTTCATTTTGTTGATGCCTTACTTTCCAGAAACTTTTTAGTTGATGTAGTCCCACTTTTTAACCCCTCTTTGGTTGCTTATGCTTTGGGTGTCCTAACTTTAAAAAAAAAAAAAAAAAAAGAGTCCTTGCCAAGACCCATGTCAAGGAGTGTTTTTTCCTATGTATTCTTCTGGGAGTTTTATGGTTTTTTTGTCTTACATTTAAATACTTAATGCATTTCAAGTTGATTTTTGTAAGTGGTATAAAATGGGCTAGTTTCATTCTTTTACATAAATATCCAGTTTTCCTGGCACCATTTATTGAAGGGATTGTCTTTTCTCCATTGAATATTCTTGGTTTCCTTGTCAAATATTAGTTGACCATATGTGTATTGGTTTATTTCTGGGTGCTCAGTTCTTTTCCATTGATCTGTGTGTCTGTCTGTATGCCAGTACCATACTGTTTCGATTATATAACTTTATAATATAAGTTGAGAATAGGAAATGTGATGCCTCTTGCTTTGTTCTTCTTTTTCAGTATTGCTTTGGATTTTTAGCGTCTTTTGTGGTTCCATATAAATTTTAGGATTGTTTTATATTTCTGTGAAAAATGCCCTTGGACTCCTGATAAGGATTGCATTGAATCTATTGATAGCTTTGAGTAGTATAACAATACTTTCCTAGTCCATATACATGGGATACATTCATTTGTGTTGCCTTTGATTTCTTTCATCTGTGTCTCATAGCTTTCAGTGTTGAGATCTTTTACCTTCTTGGTTAAATTTATTC
The DNA here is from genome assembly GCF_011764305.1 of Mustela putorius furo. Lineage (NCBI taxonomy): Eukaryota > Metazoa > Chordata > Mammalia > Carnivora > Mustelidae > Mustela > Mustela putorius. Next base: position 5,124,135 of record NW_025422045.1, on the reverse strand, counting down.
CTAAGTGGGTTGGTTGTTGTTGTTGTTTGTTTGATGCTGTTACAAATGAGAATGTTTTATTCCTTATTCAGATAATTTGTTAGGAGAATTGCTCTTTTACTGTGTGTTCATTTATTGTTTATAAGAAAGAAACTTTTTTCATCCCCAATTCTGCATTGTGGTGACAAGGGGCTCATTCTGTTTTGTCTCCTTGCAGTCTACTGCATGCCTCTTTCCCCCTTAAACTAGTAACCACACTTAAGAAAAGAAAGTACTTAAATAATTTTTGCTTAGATTGTTGATAACTGTGTCTGAACCTCAAGCATTAGATGCTGGCTGCAAATTTACTGAACTATGAGCTTTACCATTACTAAAATGTACCATCTCTAGTGTCAAGTGTTAGAGCTGGTTAGCAGTGCTTATCAACATCACATAACCACCTAAGAAAGTGGAGGGGGGTGGGAAGGGTATACTGGAGTTTAACAGGGAATGTAGAAATTTTTTTTAAGATTTTATTTATTTATTTGACAGAGATCATAAGCAGACAGAGAGGCAGGCAGAGAGAGTGGTGGGGGGAGCAGGCTCCCTGCTGAGCAGAGAGCCTGATGCAGGGCTCGGTCTCAGGACCCTGAGATCATGACCTGAGCCAAAGGCAGAGGCTTAACCCACTGAGCCACCCAGGCACCCCAGAATGTAGAATTTTTTTAGAATGTTTTCATGGGCAAATCTTTCTGAAGGGATGAGATTTGGGGGGAAGGGGAACGATAATGAGAGCCACATACTCTGAGCTTGTTTGGCTAGGAAATAGACAATACCCTTTCAAGAATAGTGGAGAGTTTAAAAAAAAAATGGTAGAGAATAAATTCTGTAAGTGGCACACTAAATTTTAAGTCAGTCAGTCCCTAACTGACTGTCAGTCAGTCAAAACAAATACTACTCAGACCTTTTAGTGGCCCTTTTCCTTGAACTCGTGAGGACCTAGAAGCTCCTCCCTTCTTCCCTGCCCCAGCTCTCAGCTCTCGGGTGGGTCACTTCTCCACTCAACCTGTGGACAGAACCATGGGATGGTTTCACTGATGTTTCAGAGGTGACAGAGAGGTGGCCAGTTGGGTCAAGATTATGCTGTTACTTATTTGCTTGTCTCACTTGTTTAATCTGAGATGATATATTTGGTCTGGTTCCCAATGTCTTGGCATCCACTAGATTTTCCAGGGGACCAGTTTATCACTTTCAGCTGCCTCTTAGTTTACCACCCGTTGTTGTAATTGTCCTTCTCTGTTTCCCAGTGCCTGGCAAAGCAGTTGGGCCTAGGGATGTACTGGTATTTTGTAGCTAAATGGTTTTAGGATTTGGTGGTAGGTTTTATTTTATTTTTTGAAATGTGGAAATACATTGACGTTACAAATGTGAGAATAACATCAAAGTGTGAGAATAGCTCTCACACTTAGATATTATTCTCACACTCTGGAGAACAAAATAGGCTTTATTGGTAGGTTGTGTCTGCACTTGCTGTAAATGGAATATATATTATCCCTCCAAAGTTATGATATAAACAGATAACACAAAAGTTTGGCTAAAGCAAACAGTTAACTGTTACATCTGCCAGAAACAAAACATTACAAAGAAGGAAGTGAACTTGTTAGTCTGGGGTGGGTTTGGGAGGGAGAGTGAGTACTTTTTGTGATTTGTAAGAATTCTTGATTTCATCTGCAAGAACGGCCCTATCCTAAGAAATTAATAGCTAAACTGTGTTATTCTTATGCTGAAGTAACGGGAGGACCTATAGTACATTCTGACTGAGATGAGGAACTGGTGACTTAGATCAAGGTGCTCTTGATAAAGTTCATTCCAGATTGAAAAGGATTGAAGATACTATTTTGTTTTAATTATTTTTTAAATGTTAGGTATTATTTGAAGAAATGGCTTTTGGCTTATTTCACAAATGGGTGTCCTTTGGTTTGATATCTGTTCATATGAAGGGTTCCCATCTTTACAAGGAAGCCAGTTGTTGACTGACCATTGACTTTCATGTGTACCCTCCAAAGCCAAGGAGGGAACGAAATGATTTTACAGATACCTAAGAATAAAAACACATTCCCTTTGATAAAACCAGACAGTTAAGACCAAAAGAAGAATTCTTTTTATGTGCTTTTTCTTTTTTTTTTTATTTTTTTTTTATTTTTTATTTTTTTTTTTTTAAAGATTTTATTTATTTATTTGACAGAGAGAAATCACAAGTAGATGGAGAGGCAGAGGCAGGCAGAGAGAGAGAGAGAAGCAGGCTCCCTGCTGAGCAGAGAGCCCGATGCGGGACTCGATCCCAGGACCCTGAGATCATGACCTGAGCCGAAGGCAGCGGCTTAACCCACTGAGCCACCCAGGCGCCCATTATGTGCTTTTTCTAATAGACCAAATAATTGTTTAAATTTTCAAGTTTATCACCTTGGAGGAAAATAACCTTAAGTGGTGAGCTCTCATGAAATCTTGCAGGACAGTGCTATGTTGGCAGGGACAATATTTCTTGAGGCAATAATCAGTGAAGAATGAAAAAAAAAAAAACATGGAAGAATGAGGAGTTGGGGGAGTAAGGTACAGAGGAAGGAAAATGCCTGCTTTCCAGAAGGCCCATAAAACTCTGAAAAGTCTCAAGGTGTGACCACACCTGTCAGACACTTTCTTAGTTTTGTTTGTTAGGCTAAGGACATCCAGAACAGGTCTGAATTAGGTTTGAAAACTGTGTGTTTGGTAATCTAAAATGAGATGCACAGTTACATTTTTATAAATCCAATTTGGGCTATTCTATAGTTGTGTATTATTCCTACCCAAGTGGTTAAAGATAGGCAGTTTTGTTCAATTCTTTCTTGGTTAATTGGAAAGACCAGTATTTACTGATCTGGGGGTACATGTAAGTGCTTTACATGTATTCTTTTGGTCCTGCCTTACAGAGTATATGAAATACAACTATTATCCTCTGGCCTTAGAGGAGAAACTGAGGCCGAGAAAGTTATGTGCACAGGATGCTGGCAGTGAAACCTGGCAGCAGGCTGCCAAGTCCATGCTTTTTCCTAACAGGAGACTCGGTGTTCTTTTGTGGCAAAGGGAATCTTTTTTAAAGACCAGCTGATCAAGAAACTGTACACAGGGTGTACTGATGATTAGTAGTTGTTCAACACACTCCCAGTCCAGCAGTCCACTCTGCATTTTCAGACTGACTTGGTCAAGCCCATTCTCAAGCTTGGGAAGGTTTTTGAGGGAAGGATACAAGCTTTCAATGAGGTGTAGATGGTTAAATCAGTTAAATATGGGTGTTAAATAAGAGGTCTGCTGCTGAAGGAAAGAACCCCAGTGCTGCCTGCTTAGCCACCGGTGGTCCCGGAAAGCCATGACTGACTTGCCTGAGTATGCAAGAACTAGGCCTTTTGCAAAAGAAACCAGACGATGGGTTCACGAAACCAGCTAAGCTGCTCCTTCCAGTTGCATTTTGGTAAGGTGTTTTGGAGACTCTGCCTTCTTGTGAGGGAACAGAAGCATTTTGCTCGAGTCCGAGATTTATTTTCATGGAGTGGAATGATGCAGTAGGGAGAAGGGTGGGTGGAGAAAAGATGGAGGGGGGTGGCATCCAGACAAGTGCTCCCAGCTTCCTGGAACCGAAAAGGAATCTTTAATATGATGGCAGAGCAGGCAGTCCATTTCCACAAAATGGTTTATTTCAGGTGGGAGAAGAGCAGAGACTGTCAGTTTATAGAGCGAATGTGGCTGTAGAGGAAATCACAGCCTAGGAACCCTTTGTGTGTTGGGGCTCTCCTTTGCCGTTGTGATACCTGACTCCGCCCCTTCCCTGGCTTGCATTAATTACATCACCAGCCGCTGGCCATCTCCTACCTCTGGTCAGTCAGCTGCCTTCAGCTTTCTAGGTTTCTTGATCTTCATAGATGTTTCTCAGGTGGTTTTTGTTTTGTCATTTCTGTTTGAGTTGGTTTTTCACACTAAGATGTTCTATAAAGCCGCCGAAAGGGTAAATTTAACTTAACTTACTCTGATACAATGATTACCTGAAGTTTCGTGAGAATTTTGCAATACAAATTTTGGGCTATTCCATAGTGAAAAGATTCAGGATGATGTTCAAACTTCCTTCTCTTTACACTCTCAGAGAATTCAATAGTTACGTTGCAGAACCTTACATGTTACTTGGTTGACCTTATGATCTAGATCTGCTCATCATTCAGAGAGTACTTCCTTTATAAAGGTAACTTTTGTTTAGGGATTTCTTTTATGCATTTTCTAGTATTTACTGTCGTACTTGTAAAGAGTTTACCTTTGGAAGCATGCTTAGTTACTATTAAACTGTTGTGTTTCCCTAGTTGGAAGAATCTAATAAAAAGCAGGCTATTTTTATTAACTGCCAGATTTCACAACAGTGGAGTGTTCCATTTTGATACAAAGAGATATATAGCAGGATTTATTCAGCAAGTTCTTTATATTTATAAAAGTGTCAACAGTGAAAACAGCACACGTTTATACAGGTCAGTTGTATAAATGTACCAAACCAATGGTGGTACCAGACTCCTGGGCTGTGTCTCCCCTGCTACCGGTACAGTTTGACCTTATTTCTAGAACAGTAGGTAAAGTCAGTGTTTGTCCTTTCAGCTGCTTGCATTTCTGACAGCGGTACTGTTACAACAGAATGTACCCAAAAGCCAAAGGAGATTCTATTTATGTTTATAATCGCTAAAGAACAAGCCCTTAATTATTGCACTTCATTTTTTTAGAATTGTAATTACAGCATATTGAAATCTACATTTTCATTAATCATCCTTTGACATTATTTATTGCAGTCTCACGAGATTATTAAGGATAATATTGGGAAGAAGGGAAAAGGTCTGAACCTGGGATATCCGACCCCTGTAAAAATAGGAAAGAGAATGATTCTACATTATTGTGGCGGAAAAACATTTTAAACAGCAATAACAATCTAATATGAGATATTTGGCTGAATCATCTTTGTTTGCCATGATGGAGGTCATGGTTTATTGATCATTCAAACATCCATTAACATATAAAAAAATTAATAATTTTCCTGTTGACATATATGCTAGCATTTAATTTGGTTATACTTGGGGGAAATTAAGACGAATTGAATTTATTTTTCCAGAATGGCATGGTTTCTGTAAACCAGTCTGAATTATGCTTTTCAATGTATTTCTACTTCCATTTTGTACTGAGAATAGTTAGATTAGTGGCAAATTGCTTCTTTTTTAAGGACCTGAATGCAAATCTGATTTCTCTCTTCAAAAGAGGAGAGAGGGGGCGCCTGGGTGGCTCAATGGGTTAAGCCGCTGCCTTCGGCTCAGGTCATGATCTCAGGGTCCTGGGATGGAGTCCCACATCGGGCTCTCTGCTCAGCAGGGGGCCTGCTTCCCTTCTTCTCTCTCTGCCTGCCTCTCTGCCTACTTGTGATCTCTCTCTGTCAAATAAATAAATAAAATCTTTAAGAAAAAAAAAAAAAAGAGAGGGCAGGAAGGAGAAAGAAGGGTGATGAGGAATGCCCAGAGGGACATGGAGATTACGTATGTTCCAGGTCCCCTAGGAATCTGAGTCTCAGCATCCAAACCCAGTGCTAGTTTAGTGCTGTTTCCCTAATGGCATTTTCTCAGTTTGCTGCTGCTGAAACTTTACAAAAGAAAAGCGACTGGCCTGAAACCTTTTGGTGGCAGAGTTGAGGAGTCCGGTCTCCTGTACTTATTCCTTCTCTTTGACTCCCTTGCCAGAGTTGGAACCTCTGCTCAGTATGTCTTTTTACTGTTCCAAATCAGTGTTCAGATTTTAGAATATTGACTTTCATATTTAATGAGTTATCACATGAAAAGTGCTTTGGATACTATCTCACACTAAACCATAGAACACATTTGCTATTAGTAATATTATTATTTTAGTTGAAGTAATTTGATCTTAGTTTCTCCACCTTTTCAGTGAATGGCCACAGTGCCCTAAACTCCCTCCATCCTTGCTCCGTAAACCCACAGCACCCAACACATTCACAGCTTCCAAAGAGACTGTCCCTTTGTTGTCTACAGAGTGCTGCTTAAGTCTGTACAAGTCTCTTGGACAAAGACAAAGACATTTTTCCACGGATGAATCAAAGACTTTCAAGACATCTATTTATTTTTAATGGGTAAATATGCAAATAGCAGAAATATTTTGCTGAGACATGAGCAAGATTGGCTCATTGGGAGAGTTATTGAAATAGGCTCTGGTGAAAGCAAAGACAGGAATGTTTATGATTGTCATATTAACACTGGATGTTCAAAAATGGTATGACCTTGCTGACCAAGCATAGCCCATTAATCCCTCCCACAAAACACATTAGTGAGGTAGCTCTTTGGTGATTTTTCTCTTTGCCTTACTGGATATTACAGGTTTGAATGATGGGCACATCCTAGAAACTAACTACATGTGCTCAAGTTATGGATTGGTATGGAGTATTAGGGGAACGTGTCTATTTGAGGTCAGGAGATGTGGGTTTCAGCTACTACTGATGACCTGGGCCTCAGTGATGCCATAATTACATTGTGAAGATAGATGCCAGCTTTCTCTGCTCTGTTTCTTCTTGAAGCTCTGACTCAGGCTGTTTTTTTTTTTCTTTTTAATGCATTTCCTAATAATTTCATTATGAACGAGTTGAAACTTGAAACACACAGAGTAGCTGAAAGAGATTGATAGAGAAAACCCATCCTAGATTGGATTTCAGTAGTTCTAATGCCTCAACACCTATCACATACTTATGGTCCTAGTTCTATGCTAAACCTTTCATCTGTAGAATCTTCATTTAACCCTCTTCATGATAGGACTGGTAGATAGACTTATCTCCATTTTATAGATGAGGAAATCAAGGCCACAAGAGAAGAAATTATTACTCCTAGTGCCTTCACCTGTTAAGAGGCAAACGCAGTTTGAACCCAAGTCTGGTAGCTACAAATTCTAAGTGTCTAGGCAGCACGCTGCCTCTAAAACCTCTGACACTGCTAATGAGAAAGCTTTCTCTTGACTCTGCCATTGTTGTAGAACAGAATCTTCCACGGCCACAGTAAGTCACTGTCTTTTCAGATCTTCAGGACCCTTACTTTATCTCCTCGGACCTTTTTCCACCTGTGAGATGACAGGGTTGTAGAAGGTTCCAAGCCCTCTTCCAGCCCCAAGATCATGTACGATGTTCAACTACCATTACCAGTAATCAGACATGTACATACATCATTCCTTCCAAAACAAATCCGAGTTCTCTTTTATGAACGGAAAAACCAGTACGTGATTATGCCAGTGTTGTTATAACCAATATTGTTACGCCTTTCAGAGCAATGAAAAACTATTAGTCACTCAGGGTTCAAGAGAAGGTTTCTTCAAATAATGTCCTCTCTTCTCATCTCCATTGTCTCTCTGCTTCTTTTATTCCCTTCCTGTTTTCTCCTTCCTTCTTGATAAGGGAGAGATGATCAGAATGTAAAATTGTCCAGAGCATTTTGGAGTTTATAAGCAGTCATCTTCAATTTCCTGTTATTTGCAGATACTCTTAAGAAATAGAATACATGTGAAACGTTAGCTCACTATGGGTCGATCATCTGCTTAGTTGGACGTGGAGGACCTTTTGTCCAAGATGGGAGGGAAACAATCGTGTGCCTCCTCATTGCTCTCAGTCATGCTTCTCTTTCAAATACAGACAGACCTCAGGATTAGAAGGTTCGCGTGGGAAAAGTAGGTAGATAGAGACTTTTACCTCTGAAGTCCTGGCAGGGGAGAATAATGCCCAGAGTTTCTGATCCTTTGATCCATTTGAATTTCCTTAAACCTGAATTTCAAATTCTACCATTTAAAACATCACTGTTTTTATTGTGGTAAAATACCTGTACCATAAAATTTTAAATAGATAGAATTTGGTGGGTATGGTCAGGCAACCATCACTATAATCTAGTTGCTGAACTTCTTCACCTATCCAAACAGAAACCTTGTGCCCAATGACTGTCACTCTCCAGAAGCCCCCTCCCCAGCCCCTGGCAGCCACCAGTCTACTTTCCGTCTATGTATTTGTTCTGGATATTTTACATACACAGAATTATACAGCATGTGGACTTTTGTATCTGGCTTTTCCCCCCTTAACCTATCCTTTCAAGAAAACATTGGCCTTTTGAATCATTTGGTGTTTTGTTTATTTATTTTTTTGCCTTCAAATCACAAGTGGTACCTGATTTCTCTTGGCCTCTTCAAACACCTTCAGTATCATACAGTGAAGGAAAATCTCTAGAAGTGAAGAAGATTATCTGGAAACGAGATCAAATAAAGAGTAGACATATTTCCATAATGACTTGTAAAACTGCCAAATGCAGATTTTGATTTTCTGCCCAGCTGGAAAGTCATTTACTGTTAACGAGACATGTGAATTCTTAAATTATTCATTAAAAAAAATATTTTCAGCTATTTTAATTTATGATACTAAATTATTAGATTCAAAAGGGTCAGGAGTGTGGAAAGGAGGAAATGGGACTTGGGCAGAGGCACGGTGGTGGCCAGTATTTGTTCCTGGGTGGCAGTGTGAGCTGACGTGTAGGACTACATGGGTTGTTCTCATTCCCGGGGCCATGGTGTTCTCAGACCAATTGGACTTCCCTTATCACTTGATTTCCTTTCTCTCCAGATGCATTGCCAATGTTGGATAGTGCCCTGAGAGAATAGATCCCTTGCGATCCACTTTTATGACCTTGGAGGAAATTCAGAAGTAGTTTTCCTCTCTCCTTCTCTGACAGATATCACAACATTCATATGTGTTCTTGGCAGTTGAGAACGAGAGAAAGAACATTTCAACCCTTCTGTAAAACTGGAAAGGCCAAGGGAGTATATGTGACAAAATCGATTGCACACCCCAGGATTTCTCTCTCTCTGTATCCCTGCATTATCTAACATAATCAACAGCCTCCTAGGTCTGTGCTCATAGTATCTGTAATTATATTCATTTGTACGGGTGCCCAGGGAATTCCAGGGATGAGCCCTGTGAGTGTTTAACTGCAAACAGGAGCTTGCTGGAATTACAACATCACTTGGGGTCTTGCACATTTTGTGTGACTAATCTTATGTTTTTTTAGTTTTTGGGTTTATTTTTCTTGCTCTGTTTGCAGTTGAGAAAATGATGAAGGTAAGCCAATTATTCTCAGGTCAGTTTATCATTTTCTTCTTAGTGCTTTTTAAGTGTACTCTTGGAGGGGGGGAAAAACAACCCATAGCAATTGGGATATAGGGGAAATAGAAGAATCAATCCAACTTAAGCAGAAATAACAAGTAATCTGACTCCTGAAATTATGTTTCAGTGTGAAACCAAAAGCATTTTCCCCTCCATTCCCCTTCCCATCTTTTTTTCCTCCAGATTTTGAATCCTATGGGTAAGCCTCTTCCACTGATTGCATAATTAGTTAGATTAATTAGCACCTGTCCTATAGCTGTAAGAAGTTGGTGCATACAGCGTGGACATGTAGTCTATGCCAGACTACTTAAAAAGAAACCAGAGGGGTCCGATGTCTAGCCCTTAAACATTTTCATAAAGGAAAAATACTGAAAACCAGCCCTAGTCTTCTCTCCTTGTGGAGAGCCAGAGGGGTGAGCGGAGTTGTGCTAGGTGACCTGTCTACATGGCCCATGTTAACGATGACAAATGAACTTAAAGCCAACTGTTGAAAAATACTGGAAGCCTGTGTTCTGTAGCTGAAATGTTCTGTCAAATTATCAGCTCACATGCCAGCAGTGCGCATCTCGTAGAAGGCAACTAGGAACAAATTCCTGGATCATCAGATATTCTGCATATCTGACATTGCCATTAATTAGGTTTGCGAATCATGAGATAAGAAAAGAAAATCTTGGGTACTGGGGAAATGACTACCCATTCCTTTGGATAAATATTTGCTAAACATTTCAAGTGCGTGAAAGAGCAAGTTATTTAAACAAAGGGCTTAAAGGGTGTGAAGGTTACACACATGGACCATTTGTGGTGACCCTGTTCCCTGATCTCACACAAATTCCCCCTCTTGAGTCCCACCAGTTTAAGTGCTGTGTTTAATTTCTTTAATAATGTGCATTGGGAAGACTTAATATTCCTCACATGTCGTCCTCCAAAATAAATTGGTAATAATGTTGTTATTAAAATTACTCCGTCATGAGAAATAAACCAAGTCCTTTTCTTCTTTGAGAAAGGCTGCTAGGCATTGTTCACCACACGCTCAAGGTCAGAGGGCACAGTCAAAAGTACACATGGCAGCAGTTTGAAGATTCTGACACACTGCCTTTCAGAGGAGGTCCCCTGCTGGATCTTTCCTGGGTAGGTGTCTAATATCGTAATATATTTATAATTGGATTTTAATTGCAATCTGATTTTAGTGTGTGTGTTTCAGTTTGCCGCTACAAAAGGACAGTGCTCTGAATGAAATTGCACAGTACCTCTCCCAGGGCAGTTTATTCTCTGCCAAAAATATATCGGAAGGAGAAAATGCACGGCAGTGTTGTTTGCCTTAGTTTATTGACTTCACAACCTAAGTGCCTTTCTTCTTGGGCATTTTGTCTTGCTTTGTGGTTCTGCCCAGCAGAGTGGCAAGGTTGGTGGAAGCACGTATGGGTTTACAGACTCTGGGGTTCCGCTAGTGACTCTGCCCTTTCCTTGTCTTGAGTCGGCACACGTGTCACTTGGCCTCTTAAGGTTTCCGTTTTCTCTTCTGTACTATGGGAATACAATCTTTACCAGGTGTATGTGTTGGCCAGGGGAGCGTTAAGGTGAGTAAATCAGATAGGGCATGAAGAGTATCTGGCATCTAGAAAAGAAGGTGACTTTTCTTAACAAGTAGTAACTTGTTAATTACAACTCTGGATAATTTATCATTTAATATTCTTCATAATCCCCATGTGTTAATCATAAAAGTTCTTTGAGAGCCTTTGTTGATTCAGTGGATATGGAGAATCGAGGTCTGATTGTTGACTAGAGGAGTGGTTAATGATAGCCAAGGGTAATTCCTTAGAGCCTTGGAAGAGAATCTCTCTAAAGAAAAGTGACCAGAAATCTTCCCAGCTCTCATTATTCGGCTGCAAAACTATAATTGAAGGTAATAGGAGACTTCAAAAAAGATCACAATATTAATACTTGGATCAACTGATATTATAGTTTGGCTTCTCAACATGAAATTTAGCTTTTCTGGATCCCGTGCTGCAGTTCCTTTGGCTGTAATACTGCTCACGGTAAATGTGACTTTTCACTACCTTCTAGCTAGTTGATTTTTTAAAATGTACTAATGGCACTGTTTTTTTCAAGTCAAGAGCATTTGGTAACAGGGTTTTGGTGGAGAATAGAAATTTTTAAGTTCATTCTTGTTGGCATTTTCGGTTCAGCTGGGAAGAGAAAAGGGGAAAGATCGAAAACAAGCAAAATTCTAACAGTATTTGCCAAACAAAGGAATTAGAAGCTTTGTCAATTAAAAAAGAAATGCGTTAACAGAAAGCTCACTGAAATAGTATCATAAAAATACGTTGTTCTCAGGGCGCCTGGGTGGCTCAGTGGGTTAAAGCCTCTGCCTTCGGCTCAGGTCATGATCTCAGGGTCCTGGGATGGCGCCCCAACAGGCTCTCTGCTCAGCAGGGAGCCTACTTCCCTTCCTCTCTCTCTCTGCCTGCCTCTCTGCCTACTTGTAATCTCTGTCTGTCAAGTGAATAAATAAAATCTTAAAAAAAAAAAGTTGTTCTAACCTAAGTTTTACAATATTTGGGATCAAAGGGGGGGTGAGGGGTTGGGAGAGACTGGTGGTGGGTAATAAGGAGGGCACGTATTACATGGAGCACTGGGTGCGGGGCATTAACAATGAATCTTAAATCCCTGAAAAAATAAAATTAAAAAAGAATATTTGAGATCAGATAATACCATTTCACATTTCTGATATCCTAGCCAACAGAATAATTTGCTGTATAATTGAAACAAGCATGAATTCAAACAACACTAGTAGACCTTTGTGCTGTCTTGTTTGAACACCATCCAGAATAGTTGAGTGTCCATATTCTGTGATCTGATAGTACCAATAAAGAAACAGCCCTGCAGGTAAACAGTAGCAGTCGTCCCCTATTGTGTAATTTGATCAAGCCCCTCTACCTGCAAGATCAAGAACGTTTCCAAATCCCGTTAGTTTACATAAATATACATAGAGTATTGAATGTCATGTTTTATAGTATTCTCATCCCTTCTTGTCCTCAAAAGTTGTGCTTTTTGCAATAATATGGTAATTGGTTTTTGATATGAATACTAATGTTAATGGATGTAAAAGAAGACATTTAGTGTGGAAAAAGGCAGTTTTATACGTAATTTATTTTCGTGCCACCAATGTTCAATCATAGGAAGCGTTGATCATGATTTTTTTAAAATGGAATTATTTCAGTCCTTTCGCACCAACAGCAACACATACTTTTTTTTTTTACAGGGGGTGGACAGGGATGGAAAGATAACAATGCTGATGCCCACTGTGGATTAGATGCTAGAATGACCTAAAGATTAGAATGGACTAAAAAGGTATTGCAGTTGGAGAGTCACATGAGGTCAGCATGAAGATTAGCAGTCATCTAATGAAGTGTGGTCTCCTTACTAGATGGGAATACTGAGGCCCAGAGAGGAGTTCAGGGTAACTCCATTACGAGGCTCGTTAGCAGCAGGTCCTGGGTTAAGATAGAGGTTTTCTTAGGATCAGGCTGGATTTGAAAAGTAGGAGATTGAAGGGAAAATGATGCTGAGAACAAACACAAGGTTAAAAACCGATCCAGTTTAGACAAAGCATTGCTTTCAGTTACCTGTGACAGAAGCTAAAGGATTATTCTTCTGAGATTGGCTAGAAAGCCATGTTCAAGTTCGGCCTTCTGCTCTTGGTCTTTCTGAGCTGCTTTGTGAGAAGCCAGACCTGTGAGGCGGGTCCACACTCTCCTCTTACTTAATCCGACAGAGAGGGTGCTGAATCGGCATCCAGCACAGGTAGGAGGCTCTCCAGGCCTCCAGCCCGCATCGATTTTGTTCTGCCTGGAGGTAGACTACAGTCAGGACCCGAATACATGGGAAACAAAACCTACCAGCATGAATTATTATAAGCTGTACCCACTAGAATATCAAAACAGCATTTTCTTAGTGATTGCATTATCTCTGAGCCCTGATAAGAGAAAGGCTTAAAGGAAAAGGAGCCAATACCTTAATGGTGTTGGGGAGGGAGGCAGCGTGGCAGGCTGCATAATGGGCCAGAAGGCGGGAGACTGGCCTTGGGGAGCAGGGAGGGAGTTGTGCTTTGAAGGGAGTAGGCAGAGCCTGCATGGTGCTGGGCTCCTAGAGGGAAGGAACCTGGCAAGGCCTCCTATGGTTGTTTGCCTGTACTTAGGGAAGTCTGAGGCCTGATAAGCATTTTATTTTGTACAATGAGAGGCTTTGAGGACTCTGAAGCAGTCATAAGTAAATGGTTCCTGTTTTCTCCCCAGCATCCTACCTGGAGATGTCCAGTGCCTGGAAAGGCTGACCTCCAGGATGGAGGAAGAGGACAACCTTCCCTCTTCTGTGGTAGCAGTGGATGTGGAGGGTGGGAAGACATTTGAGGTCTTCAGCAAGCCAGGAAATCTCCCTTAGGCCCAGGCTAGAGCTGTGCTTCTCAAATTGCCTGCATAGTACAACCCCCAGGATGGAGGAGGGGAAGATCGCCCAATGCCAGAGGTGCCGGGGGGCTCAGTCAGTTAAGTGTCCAACACTCTTGATTTGGGTCATGATCTCTGGGTCGTGAGATCGAGCACCACATCAGGCTCTGCGCTAGGTGGGGAGTCTGCTTGAGCTTCTCTCCCTCCTACCCTGCCTGTGCTTGCTCTCTCTCTCTCTCTCTCTAATAAATAAATCTTAACAGCAACAACAAAAAAAAATCCCAATGCCTAAACTGCACCCCAGTTAAATCCCATTAGACTTAGGACTGGGGGAGCTCAAGTATCAGGCTTTTTTTTTTTTTTTTTTCTCTTAAGACTAGCAGGGTGCTTTCAGTATGGATCTAAGTTTAAGGGTTGGGGAATAGAATATTCCCAGTCTATAAATAGTTCTGAGGAGTTCTAGGGAGATTCCTTGCCTTTGTCCACAGGTAACTCCTTAGAGACTGTGCGTATGCCCCCCATAGTGGATTAGACACCCTGATGTAGTCCAGGGGGAGGAAGAGGAAAGGACAGGCACTATGACACCTGCTCTTGTATTATTTGGGATGATGCATTAGCTGCTTTGTTTTGACATACACTGGGCTGTGAATCAGTGACAGGTTTGCCCTCACCCCAAGGTCTGTGCGTGTGTGTGTGTGTGTACGCATGTGTGTATACACACACTAGCAGTGAAGTCAGCCTCTGGTGTATTAAGAAAAATCATCTCTACCCGTGTAAGGAGCACCATTCCCCTGAGAACAGGGCAGAGCTGAGACAGAGGAGTGGAGCCCCAGGAAAGAAGCCTCATCATGAGTCGATTAAAACCCCAGCCTCCTGACCTCCAATCATAAGTTCTCGGCCCTGGGAAATAGCTCTCTAATGGGCTTTAGGCGATAAAGCAACAAGGTTGAAATTGAGGTTACATTAAAGCCTAATTTTCTTATGAGGAAAAATGTGCAAATGAATATGAAAGTGATGTTACCTTTGTAATACAGCTTATTGCCTGCGCCCAAACACCCGGAGCCTTTGTCTCAATTTTCTCAGTGCAGCATGTGTCTGCAGCTACCCAAATATATTTTACCTAGTCACGCAGTCTCCCTTAACCGGGGTGTGGGCACGATGACAGCTCAGCTCCATTTGGGGTGAATCAGGACTCATGAAGCCTGGCATGGCCCCCTCACACAGGCAGTCCTCTGGGTGTCCGAGAGTGGGGCCACACGCCTGCCTGGAAGAACAGCCCTTACTGGTGGATACGTGTAGATGAAAATCAGATTTCCTTAGCCTCAGTTTTTCCACTGGAAAAAAGGGATGTTTATGACATCCTATCTGGGAAAGGGCTTGAGGCATCTGGGAGCTGTATATTAAATGTGAGCTAGGACTTTATTAGACCCAGTTCTGCCAGGAAGCCAGCTTTGTAACCTCGGGCAAATCCCTTTGGTGCTCTAAGCCTGGTTTCCTCCTTTCAAAATCAGTTTGGGGGGACCCTTGACATAGATTCCAGCCCTGTCACCCTCCAGTCGGCACACACCACCTCCTTTCCATAGGATTCAGTTTACCAAAAACGCCCTTTTCTCAAGTGCATCTCTTCATTCCCAGCCCCTCTTCCCCATTCTCCATTATCCATTGTGAGATCTTAGAATAGGGAGCGAAGGGATAACCGGAAACAAAGACCAGCAGAATGTCTCAGCTCAGACAGCAGAGCCTGGCTTAAGAAAGAAAGTCATGTGAGTGCCGAGAAGTGCTGAGGGGCCATCCAGAAACACTGTGCAATCCCTTGTAAGCCCCGGGAAAGGTGATCAAGAAACACCAAGTGAATATTTTTCTTCTTACGTGCAGTTCTTATTTCCCTGGTGTTTCAAGGCAGTATTAGCCTTTATGCTTAAGCAACCCATCTTATATTGTCCAGGATTTCATACGCACTAGATGACATTATGCTATTACCACTTTTAATGCTGCAGTAATTTTCATAACATGCAGTATGTATACGGAACCTTATTATAACTTCTGCTTGGGCCTTTTTTTTTTTTTATAAGAAGTCATCTTTTTCTTTTGGCAGCTACATTGCTAAGGGCTTTGAGGATTTCCTTAATGCCGTCACTCGATGGGTGTGTGTTCTGAATTGTCATTTTTTGCTTTTGTGCAGTTTCTCCCGTTCCTATGAGCTTCGTTATCTGCTCATGAAGAATATGGCTCTTAGGAAGCTGGGATTGCGGGCAGCCCTAGTGATGCCCAGAGTCTTATTAGGAGGGCATTTCTTTTTGCCCTTGGCATAACAGATCTGAGATTCTGAGTACAGACTGATGCTGAAATGAATTGCTTACGATGAGACCCACAAAGACAAAGAGACACACGAGTGGCTAAGGGCTTTAAGGGGTAATGTAATCATGGCTGACTTCAGGCTTGCTGGTTTGCAGAAATCATTCCTGTCACAGAAAGCTCCTACTCTGAGAAATTGTTAGCACTCGAGCAAGAGAGGTAGTGGGCTCTCAGAGTCATCTGATGGTATTTAGTAGTTCCCTTCAGAAAGGATGCATGGGCTCCTCAGGAGAAACCACATCCCTGCACACTGCACACAGCCCTCCAGTTCTGCTTCTTACTAGCTGTGTGCCCATGGGCAAGAGAATAACCTCTTATCTCTGTTTCCTTGTCTGTAAAATGGGCCTCTTAGAACCCAGTTTATTTTACAAGGTGGTGCTAAAGTATTGGAGGTAATGCTTATTTCAACAAAGGGTACTAACAGGACCCCCAATAAGTTTGTTTTGAATAATTTTCTTGGCAGATAATGGAATATAAGGTGTTTGAGTCCTGTTAAAAAGACTTTTAACAGGACTTTTACGTGGCTTTTAAATGGACGATCTTTTTTTTTTTTTTTTAAATTCTCTGCATAGGACAGTGGTCGTCAGCCCTCCATATATATATATATATATATATATATATATATATATATATATATATATTAGATTGACTTAATTGGTCTGGAGTGGGGGCCTCCAGACCAATTAAGTCAAAAAAGTTAACTTTTTTGAGGTGTGATTTAAGACTGTAAAGTACATGTATCTAAAATGGTTTGATGAATTTTTCCATAGGAACAAATCCTGGAACCATCAGCCCTGTCAACTTATAGGATATTTGGTGTGTGTGTGTGTGTGTGTGTGTGTATGTGTGTGTGTGTTTTCTCCAGGTATCTCATATGGGTAGCTGGGACTGCAAACCACAGCCCTAGCAGGTGGCCACCCACACTGGATCTGACATTGGCTTTTCCTCCTTACCCCAAATGCCCAGTGTGTTTGCATCGTCCTGTGCCCATGCTCTCCCCTACCATCAGCTCTGTTTCAGAAACCTTTTATCCCTGCCCATCAGCCTGCCTCTTGTTGCCTTGGCACTTCATACTGCAGGGTGAGAAGGGAGGTGTCTGTCTTGGTACCAGAAACTTCTCCAGTATAAAACCCAGATTTCTCTGGCTCTTCATATCCCCAGGGCGAGCACACTGAGCATGCAAGAATAAATGGGTCAACTCGAGAGAACCTTGACTATCCACTGCCATTTGCCTCACTCATAAGAATTAATTATGATGGGAAGGATACAGGAAATAGGTACATTAGGTCTGACTTTTGATTGTGGCCCTTGTGGCCAGCCTGGGGAGCAGTGGCAGGGTGAGCTCTGACAGTACATTATCTTTGAGGATGTCTCTTGGAAGTTGTCCTCTTCCAGGCAGGCCTGGTGACTGTCCCTGCACCTGCCCTCCTCCTCCATTCTTCACAGTGGCTGTCCTTCCCTGTCTGTGGGCTGGACCTTCCCAGACCTCAACACCCAGTTTGTGCTGCCATTCCTTCCTACCAGTGTCTTCCAAGGATGCCAACCCCCATGGCATTCCCTTTTTCCTTTTTATCTTCTCTTGCCCTGAAAGTCCTCCTAGTCCCTCACGACAGGCTTGTCAGTACCACCTTCGGTTCACGTGAGAGATTAATTGAGCCTTAAAACCTGCTCTATCTGCATTGGAAAGAAGTGGAGAAAAAAAATGTTTTGAAAATATTTTTGGAAGTTTTAAATGTCAATTTTGTTTCCTTACTGACTTCTTTTTATGAAGGAAAAAAAAAATCACCAAAAGAAAAATCACTGCTTCTGTTTTTGGCAGGAGGGGAATGTAATGGAAAGAAAACGCCCTTTTCCACCATCATGATGCTGGGTGAGCTTCTCTTGGACCGTTCGCTGAGGCTTTCCCTCCCCCACAGCAGAATCTTCTCTCTCTGGGCCCTGTGCCTAAACTTCCTCATCTGTGAAATGGAGATATACACTCCTTTCATTTTAAGTCCTCTGTAAATACAAATAAGCTTGAGAAAATCAGCTGAAACTGGGTTTTTAAAAACCCCTCTCCAAATCATGTTTGGATCTTTTCCTCAATAACCAGAGACACAGGGGAACTGCCTTTATTCTGCAGCCTCCTTTCTAATGGTGGGGGGGGGGGCACTCCAGCCCAGCCCTGTGCTTTTGTTCGCAAGGTCCTTTTCCAGTCTCGCCCTTATGAAAGCCCGATGACTGGCCTGTGAAGCCAAGGCAGAGCAAGTCTCAGGCCTCTGGAGAGGTATCACCTTCTTTAAGAAACCCTGAAACCCTGATCTTAACCCCATCACCTCCACCCGTTTCTCTTCCTAAAGCTCTCTGTGTCTTTGTCAGCACACATGCATTGTAGGGTTATCTGCCAGTGTGGCCCGTTCTCCCCCAAACTGTGGGTTCTGTAAGAGCAGAGCCTGTCCTCTACCCCTTATCTATAACCAGTGCTCAGCACAGTACCTTACTGTCAAATTCACTATGTCTTTGTTGAATTAAAGAGTGAAAGAAAGAATCAGTAGAGTGAAAGAATCAGTAAGGTTGCTAGGGAATCAAGTGGAAAAGGGACTAGAATGATGGTGTTTTCAGGCCACTCAATTTGATAACCTTGAACCTCATTCTTTTATGATCTTCTGGCTGTTTCATTGTACACTCTGGAAATCTTACTTTTTTTAGGTTAATCTCTGTTACTGTATTTTGTAATATCAATAATGAAGAATACTTATATTCTTATTTTGGTGAGTTGTGTGATGCTTCAAAATAGAAAAATACAGAATTTTGGGAGCCCCCAGGACAATAGCTGAACTGACATTACTGACTCCATTTCTTTTGTCAGGGAATGATTTGGAAAGATTCAGGCAATTTCAAAACCCAGGTTCCTGATATCTGAGGCAAAATATTTCAAACACATTTCACAGTCAAAACAGTTCTATAGGGTTATAAAAGATGAACTGATGGCATTTCTATTTTAGATTAAGTTTTGTTAATTCTATAAATGAGAAAAGTTGAATCACTGGTAGCAAAGCCTTTTTAACAGGAAAGAATTTACTTTGGATGGTTGTTAGGCATATGATACTAATATTCATGTACAACAAATTCAGCAACTTACGAGAAAAGAAAGAATGTGAATTGAGGCAAAAAAAAAAAGATTCTTTTAATACCTACACATTAAAGTGGAGGAAAGTCTGTGAATGTGAATTTAACTAAATCATTGTAGATAAACAGTTATGAGAACAGAATCTTTGAATGGTTTTATTTTTGGATTTACTTACTGCCATTAACAGAATCTTTGTGCCTGCAACCCAGTGGAGTTTTATTTTGTTTTAATCGGATTTGTTGGCAAGGCAGTTATGTTGTTAAAAAGAAAATGCAACTTTTAACATCCAGCTGCTTTTCTGAGAATTACCCATCTATGAAAAAAAGTGGCACCATTAACATTTATGAGAAACAGACTTAACATTATCATAAATTATACAGTAAACTATCTTGGCCTTGGATTGAAAGGTGTGTGTTTGTCTTTGAAGCTGATGTATTTTGACAGCACACCAGGAGGCAGCTCACTCTGAATAATGGGCAAGATGAGAGCCTCAGAGGAAAGAAATCACTCCCTTAAGTGAGCGTAAACCAGATAGGGGGTAAATGAACTTCCCCACCTGGACACATCGCAATTTTAGAAGCATTGATCACACTAGAAGCTAGTGCTAGCGGGGACCTAGAAGCCATTTAGTTCTATCTTTTCTATTTACCATGCAGAATTGGAGGCTCAGGAAAAAAAAAAAATTCTCTTCGCTTTATCCAGTGTATCAGTGGAAAAGCCAGGAACAGAGCTCATGGAGCACCACCGGGTCCAGCTCTCAGGGCCTGGGGCCACCACAGCCATGTGCTCGGCTTCTGCTGCCACCTCTGGAAAGTGAGCGGCCCGTTGTTTGAGCTTTACATCCTCTCCAACCTGAAAATCTCACGTTTCACTGATAGTTGTTATCATCTGGGTCATTTCTCTGCTTTACTACATCATCATATCCATTCACCTCCAAGGAATGACTTCTTGGTATGGGATGTAGGAGGCATCCAGGAATAGGTGACTGGGCTGCAAGGTCGTTAGGAGAAGAAGGAAAGTAGGGGTCCTCCACCAGCCCCTCTACTCAGATTTTAGGGTTCCAGTAAGTCCCACTTCAAGCCAGGGGTGCACATGTTCAACCCATGTCCTGTGTGGTCCATACCAAAAATTCCGAAATGGGCCCCCCAGTTGGCCACTAAGTCTTATGATTTGCTTAGGAGGACACCATCTCTCAGTGGTGCTCATTACTTTACATATCTGCACCCCCCCCAACATTTCCATTCTAATGCCATCTGCATCTCACCTGAACGATTTTTTTTTTTTTTGAGATTTTATTTATTTATTTGACAGAGAGAGATCACAAGTAGTCAGAGAGGCAGGCAGAGAGAGAGGGGGAAGCAGACTCCCCACTGAGCAGAGAGCCCAATGCGGGGCTCAATCCCAGGACCCTGGAATCATGACCTGAGCCAAAGGCAGAAGCTTTAACCCTTTAAAGCCATCCAGGTGCCCCTTACCTGAATGATTTCTACCAGCTCATAGTTAGGTGTATTGCCTTCTCAGTTCCTCTTGCCTATCATTGCTAAAATGGCTTGTCCTCTATCAAGACTGCATTTTGAGAAAGTGTTGAAGGACCCACAGTGGATTTTTGTGGGTCGCCTCTAAATTGCCTGGACTACAAAGGCTGTTTTTCTAGTGGTGGGTCTTCCTTTGATACTGAACCTCCCCACCAAGGTACTTTTTATCCCCTACATGTGGCTCACTGTTTCTCACCCTTCACAAGTAGCTTCCCTCTGCTACTGAGAACTTCCTCAGCTTCCCTTAGAACTGAGCTCATGATGCCTCCCATCAAGGAAATCCGCCCCTTCACTGACTACCTCCCAGATTTCTGGCCCTTGGGTGCTCCTTGTAGAACAATGACTAGATTGTACAGTTTTGTGCTCAAATTGTTCAGGTCCTCCTGGCTTCAGAACTTGGTCCTGAAATTCAGAAATGTGGTCCTGAAATTGCTTCTTCTTTTCCAAGTCTCGCTGGAGGCCAACTTAAGTGTCCCGAACCATGTGGCAGCTCAACAGAGGTGTTTCCCTTCCTGATGCACTTCTCTGGAGAGGCTGACTTCCTGAGACTGGTGTCATACATGGGAAAAGGGAGTCTGTTTAGCAGTGCCATCTAAGAGAAACCTCCTTCACTCTGAAGCCACAAAAATGTGCTCTTGGCTTTGTTGGCGGGAGTCTGTTTTGGAAATTCCACGGTCAGCACCAGCAGGACTGTGGTGGGGGGCCATGTGGAGCAGCATGTCCAGGATCAAGTGTCCTGTCTTTCAAGTCCGCCAGGCTCCCTTTAAAACTTGAAAACCGGTGGTTTGCTGAGAGATCTTATGTGGGTTTTCATTTTAAATGGTGCCCTTGAATGTGGCTCCTATTTGCATTTCTCCGAATTTCCGTTACAAAGCCCTCATAGTGGAGCACCTCCCAGTAAAAAGAACAAAATTAAAAGACTTGAAAGCCAGCTCCTTCGCGTGTTCTGGAGATGTGAAAGAAAGCAGTGTCTTCATTGGGCCTGACCCAAGATTCCAAACCTGTGGGTGCTGGATCCCCACAGACCTCTAAGCCTTCTCTAGGGGTGTGGGAATCCACATACCTCCCACCGGCAAACAGCGCCTAGCCAGTACACACACAACGTCTTCTGTACTACTCTTTTGCAAGCACATTTAGATGGGTTTGGGATTCATAAACAAGTGTTTGTTTTAAAGCACTGCTAAATAATTTATTAATGGACTAAAATTATAAGTGGAGTCACGTGGGAATTGACACGATATTTTGATGTTACAAAGGAGTTCTCGCACCCTCCAGGCAGAGAGCCAATGTACTGAGATGCTGGGGCTTGTCTGTGGCTGTGCGTGTGGACAAATATTGGCCAGAACTCTCTGTCAGAAGGGGTAAGGCTGCTTTGGCGGATTTCCATAACAAGGGCAAGGTGCAGGGATAGCTGTCCTCACTGGAAAGCCAGTTATGTAACCAGCTTCCTTTTGAGGGGGTTACAGACCCAAAGCTTGTGAAATCATTTTGTAGGTGTAGCATCTGTAGGATTTTTGCTTGTGGAAATTTGGGTAAGTTCTTTCAGGCAACAGAGGTAAATGTTAATGCCCAGTGTCATTTAGTCACACCGCCCAACAGACACTTTGCTAAATAGTACAGTAAAGAAATTTGTGAACGAGGCCGAACAGCAATGAATTTTTCCTGCTGAAAATCCTATTAATATAATTCCCTCCCTTTCATGGAATGGAAGCTGAGGGAATAAATGGTCTAGTCTTCATCTTGACAAAGTTTTTTAAAGCTGAAACTCACCTGAGGATTAAATGCTTTGAAGCATGTGCCACCTGTGTGGCGAAAGCTGATATTTCAGCCCTTTGTCACTCTCTCCAGAGTTCCCTTGGGCTTGGGGGAGAGGGCAGTGGTGACACGGAGGAGATGGAGCAGGGACATCAGTCTCCAGGGTTGCTGGTTGTTTTTTTTGTTTGTTTGTTTTGTTTTGTGTTGTTTTTAAGTCTCTCCAGTCATGTCCGTGGTGAGCCAAAGTTTTAGTTTCACAGTGAAGTTTAAACCCAGAGCTGGTTGGCTGAATTAAGGACTTTTTGGAGTGAGATTTTTGTTGTAAGGACTTCTGTCGAGACCATATTGTTGGCGTAGGAATTCAGCTTCGTGGGACAGAAAACAGTTTCAGGCCCTAGTGAGTAATGTTCCCCTATTTTGGATGGAAAAACATTGCAAATCATGATTTTTGGCCCTCAAAGAACAGCTATGGGTGGCTGCCATGGTTCACTGTCTCTAGTTTGGCTTTGGCGACAATAGCCGATTCGCCAGGATAACAGGCACTTTGATTTTATGGCACTTGACATCTTCAAAGTTGCTGAGGTGCATCCCAAACTGGTAGGTGGACAAGACGACAAGACCACGTGTGCCTCCTCGTGTGCAGTCTCTACACCTCAAGGAGGAGTTGTGTGTGTGTGTGCATGCACATGTGTGTCTGTTTTTAATATTACTGCTTGCATTTATATATTATAAAATACATAATAAAAATTTTTAAAAGCAGGTTCAGGAGCTTCCCAGCTAGTCATTTGAAGACCCTGTCTGTATCATGTGGACTTGGGAATGACTATAGACACTGTAAGGGCCTGGTTTGAGAAGAGCTGTCTTGGTTAATTCAGCAGCAGCCCCCCCCCCCCGCCTTTTTTTATTCCCTTGAGAGGACCAGTGACCTAGGGCCACATGAGAACTTTGTCATTTGCCGTAGTATCTTGCTGTGAAGCCAAAGAATATTCTCTGTGGAGGTAAAAAGGCTCCCATACAATTTTTATGCTCCCATCCATTTGCTTTAGCCCCCTATGCCTCTGGGCTCCGAGCCCATATCCTAAGCCCAGAGCTGGGCCTCAGGTGTTTCCTGGCCTCCACCCACCATGCCAGCCTTACTTACTGCCTCTCCAAAGGCAGCCATGCCCAAGTTCGAATCATCTGTGCAAATCACATCACACTTACTTAAGAGCAAATGCAGGATTTCTGTACTCACTGGTAGGAGCAGAACACACGTCTCCTATGATTAGATTAGTGTCTATATTTAATTAGCTAGAGGCACAAAATCTTACCAATGACAGGCAGATGCTCTTAGCAGGAACCAGAGACACCCAGCTCAGGGGACCTTCACCCAGGTTGTGAAGGAGGGATTTGCAGCAAATGGGGTCTTATGGGACCTAAGAAGCCCATGCTTTTGTTGCTCACCTGCTTATTCCTCCTTGGGCTCACATCACCACTCTAAACCTCCAGGACAAGTCTATGTCTTTCATTTACATAATTTATTACAAACCCAACTTAGTCCCACGCACTCATCCAGGAGGATGTGAATGTCTGTGAATGGTACCCGTCCCCTGCCTTCCCTAGGTGCACCCTGACCTCCTAACGGGGAGCCACATCTGTCTGGGAACTGTGTTCACAAATCAGTGTTCCTGCAGGCGGTTGGAAGGAACAAATAAGATCATTCCCAGAGCTGGGCTTGCAGTGAGTATTCTATAAATGTTCGTCACGATGGTTATTCACCTGCCCTTTGCTTTATGGAGACTTAAACACGTGCCAGACCCTTTACTTCCTGGCCTCCTTATTTCACGTTCCCTCAAAACCTCCTTTTCCCTGTCTTTGCCTCCAGATTCTGGTGTCCTGTCAGGTTTTGTGCAAATGCTACTCCCTCCAGGAAGCCTTTTTGGACTGCTCCCTGCTTCCTTTCCTTGCTTGAGATATACTTACCCCCTTGTTCTCCCTCTCCTGTTTGCTGGGCTCTCTGCTACTTATCCTTTCCTCAGCAAGGCTCCTCTGTGGACTTCCTCTATGTTCAGTCCAGTGTGGGTGAATACTTTATAAGATACAATGAAAAAGAAAAGGCAGTTTAAAAATACAACCCCCACTTTTTAAACTGAAGTTACCAGACAAAAAAATGTCACATTTACACGAAAGGTTTTAAAGGCTTACTCTCAGCTTCTGAACATCTCTTGCTCCAGACCAGCAATGACCAGGCTGAGGACCATCTTGGTCCACAAAGCGTGCTCTGAAAAGCACAGGGTTACGTTGTCTTGATAGACACAGTTACTCAGGTCCATGCTGATGCCAGTGACCGTAGTCTCCTACACCTGGCAGGAGCCTTACACATAGAGGGTTCTTGATAATTTAGTTGAACTGAATGAATGAATAAATGGATGCACAACAAATATTAGTTGAATTGAATGAATGAATACATGATTGGATGTGCAGAGCATATTTAAAACTCATAATCCCCAGGAAGAATTTTCTTAATGAACAGCACGCCAAAAGGATTATAATTTTTTATCTTTGCCTTTTATAAAATTTACTCATTTGCATTGCATATTAAGACTCTTTCTTTTCCTTTAGTTTTTTAAAATTTTCCATCTCTGGTAACTAAATCAAGATAGGTTTTATGCTTTCTGCAGAATATGGGCATCCTTGATAATATGAGAAGTAAGACAGATGAGAATCTTAAGAAAGAATGCATACGCTATGCTTTAGTGAGAATAAGAATTTCTGTATTTAATAATTGCTGATTAGAGAGCAGAAGGAAGAGAGTATATACTTCTGTGTATGTGAACTTGACAAGAAAATTTACTCAAGAGCCGTATTTGAATAAACAGAGGTAAAGTTTACTTTGTAGTACTTCCTTCAATCACCAAATCAATGTTGAAAAGATGAAAAGCAAATCTCCCTACCAAGGTTTTCTTCCTCCTTGAGGAATGCACTCTGGTAGTTCTCAGAGACATTAAAAGGAACCCCAGTGAACCAGCTAGCAGGATGCTTTCCAGTAATCTCTGCTTCTGTCTGAACAGAGGCAAACCCAGCTTGACCTCCTCTCTAACCACTTAAAGGAGGCTTTGAGATTTGAGGATAAGCTGTATACATTCTTCTCTAGAAATAACATCTCACTGTTTCTTACCTTAAAAAAAAAATATATTAAGACCCGCACACCATTCAGCTTTCTTCATTTTATTCCCTTGCTACCTCTGGTCTCAGACTCTGACTTTTCAAGGCCATAGTCATTTCTCCTGCATTCAGGGTCCACACCATGTGATCATTCAGTCCGCAAACATTTATGGAGGTCTCCTGTGAGTAAGGCAGGGGGACAGAAGCAGACAAGACACAGAAGCAAACAACTACATACATGTAGTTGACATTCTGTTGCACAAGTGATTGCAGGAATGATGCTATCTGTAGAGAAGAAGGGCAGAGTGTGGTATATATGGGGATTGTACAGTGGATCCTGACCCATTGGGAGAATGGGTTGGTCAGGGAAGTGGCATTTAAGCTCAGACATGAAAGATGGGGAGAAATTAACCAAGAAAAGTATTGGGGAAGAGTATTCTGGGACTTAGAGGATTCTCTTCTCTAACCATCAGCCCTGGTAAATGCACCGGATTATAAAATACAAAACTATGTTTCTCACTAATAAGACCGTTTCTTATTTTTCCAATCCTAGAATTAAATATAAGTCACTGATATGTACGTGTGTGTGTGTATACATGGTGTATGTGTAAAAATTACCACAGGACAAGCCCTGTAACTGAAGCAACCCTCTCAGTTAGATGCTGTGGTCATTCCCATTTACAGATGAGAGAAACTGAGGCACTAGGAGGTTAAATAACTTACCTAAGGTCATGTAGCCAATAAGTGATGCAGTCAAGATGTGAAACACAAACACTAGAGTTCGTGCTTTTAACAGCTATACCATTTTGCTTGCGCTACAGGCAAAAAGCGTCTTTTTCTTTTTTGAGGTTTGCAGTTTCTAATACAGTGCTACCTAAATAAAGCATGCCCCAATAAATGCTCACCATTTAATCAGGTTAGATTTAGTTACCCCTTTGCCAGAGGGTCTTTGATTTAATTGAAAACAAGAGGGGCTGAAGGAGGGCTTGCTGATAGAACCACGTATTAACGGGGGTGGTGAGGTATTAAGAGATTGAGGCCGCCTGATTTCAAATCTCTCCTTTGCTTCTTTGCCCAATACTGGGACAAACCCTGTGGCATTGTGGGGAGGTCGGACTTTCCATTCATTACTTAAATTCTTATCGAGTAACTGGGAAATGCTCCTCACTGTTCTGAGCGTAGAGGATTCAGCAGTCAGAACAGACAAAGCCCTGTCCTTGCAGTTCTTACTCCCTGGTTACAGGATGTTGTGTGTTACATGCTTAGTGCAGGGCTGTGTCATCGGTTAATTCTATTATATGGTGCCGCTGTTTAGTGCTCTTAACAGGCGATACTGGCACATTCCTAATCTGAGGAGGCATGTCAGATGAGATGATAGAACAAGATTTGTAGATGCTGATGGCAAATTGGATCATAGGACAGGGTGACTGTGGAGGTCTTCTAATGACCACTGTTGAATTAATCATACAGCTGTTAGCCTCAGTTTTGGGGATAAACAAAGTATTCTTTTGGGGCATTACACTAGTGTTTTTGATAATGTGCATTGTAGCAATAATGTTTTGGTGGTAACAAAGAAGAGGATCTGTAAAGGGCCAGATAGTGAACATTTTAGGATTTGTGGGCGATGTGATCTTTGTTAGAACAACTCAACTCTGCTGCCCCTGCAGCAGGAAAGCAGCCATTGACAATACGTCAAGGAGCAGGCCTAGCTGTGTTCCAGTGCCACTTTATTTATAAAAGCAAGCATTCAGCCCATAGGTCATAGTTGGCCCACCTCTGGTCCAGAAGACAGTAAAAATTCTGTGAGCTGCACCCTAGCACACAGCACTAGCTTTTTAAGAGAAAAGAAAACGTGAACAGCAAAATGACACTGACTCACTTTAAACCTAAAATACACTCCTTAGGCACTTTTAAGTTTGCATCGGACTCTTCTTGATGGTTTAAATTTCCAATTTTGTATGACCTTTCCTGATGGGTTCAAGACCAAGACCAGTGCAGAGAAGTTGCAAGAACTTGGAAAGGGCATCTTTCCTGGAATAGAATCAGAGTGAAACTGTCCCAGAGGACTGATGTTGGGTGCAAGACAGAATTTTTAGTCAGGAGAGCTTAGCAGTATTGAAGTAGATTACTGAGAAATGTTATTGCTGAAAAGCATCTTCCTTCTCTAGGCATTTTATATTCTACATAGGACCCACTCTCCTGGCTAATCACTCACTGAATAAAAATCTGACCTTCTCCTTCTCTTGTGTGAGGTGCCTAGTTCTTGCTCTAGACAGAAGGCTGATGGTGGATGAATTTAATGGATTTTATGTTCTCCCTGGGATTGGGTGATCAGCTTTACCATATTAGCCAACTAGAATGAAGTCTCAGTAAATTACAGTAAGGGAGAAGAAGCCACTCTGAAATGGACAAAAGCATTTCTAATGTCTTTCAAGAATGAAATTTGATTTAAGAGGCCAAAAATGTCTCCAAGTAATGGGACCCTGACTCCAGAACACCTAGCCCAGTTAAAAGTAAATCTAATTAACATATCAATAGTTTGTAGATCTTAGGTGCTTCCAAAGTGCTTGAGGGTGTTTGACAACTTTTTCTTCCCTTAAGCTCTTTTGCTTTCTCTTTGAAGAATTATTTTAAACAAAGAGAACCCCTGTTCCAATCTATTTTAATCTCAAGGATGTCTGATTTAATATAATTTTCTCACGTTCCTATCAGCTTGCCAAGGTGAGAAATAATTTACTTTGTTGGAGCAAAAGAACAAAGAACTTTGGAGGAAATGGTGAAGAGTGGACTTCCTTTACCAAAAAAAAAAAAAAAAAAAATACTGTAGTTTAGTCCATACTGACAAACTGCCACTCATTTTTAAATCTCTGCATTTTTAGATGATCTTGCATTTCCAGGCCTCTGTGAATTTGTTCACATAGGCAGTCATGCAAAAACAGCTGTGTTCTCTATCAGTGGTGTCTGCGGTATTTAGATTTGGTTGATGGGTGTATTAGGAACAAGCAGAGCAGAGGTGATTCCAGCCCATTGGATACAGCAAATAATTACTTCTGTGATTTTGGAAGCCATTAACTACACGCCCACCTGAGAAATGAATGTTGCCGGGGCCAAGGTGGGCAGGGGCTGGCTGCTCAGTGACCATGCTCAGGAAGATGCCTGTACGAGGGAAGGAAGGGTTCCAGGAAGACTCTGTACCCTCTCCTATGATGATTAAGACTTAAATGAGTCTGAAGAAAGGACCTGGTGGAGAGCTTATTTTCTGGAAAGGTTGATTGACATTCTCAGTCCCTCTTTCCGCTTTCAGTTGCTTTTAGGAGGGCATACTGTAATTCGAATAAAAATATATTTGTTGTAAATCTACAGAAGATGCAAGGGCCATGGCCTCCCCGAGTTCAAAAGCAGATGGAGGAAAGAGACGTTGAGAACCAGTGGAACGAGAGCCATGTTGTAAAAGACCATGGGGATGATGCAGGGAGGTCGGGGGAGCAGGACAGCACAGGCCCTGCCAATATTAGGTGAGTGGTAAAATTGGATCCGGAAGAGAACATTCTTTTAAAGGGATGGTTAGAAGAAAGTGGTACTAGTCCCGAATGGTTAAGGAAGGTTTCATGGGGGAGGCGGGATTTGACCAAGGCCTTGATGGGTGAGGCGGATGGTGGGGCATGGGGTGAGGGGGATCACATGTGGTGAGAGCTATGAACTCCTGAAATGCAGGTGGGGATCTGTTTTTTAAGTCATTGCTAGTGTTTGAAGCTACTTACAGATGTTTATTGAATGAATGAATGATTCTTAAGTGAACAGAGGATTCCTCTGAACTTAGCCCGTACCACCCAGTTTAACACTCTATTCTGTATTGTCTCACATTATCAAGGCAATGCTTCTTCTGGCTGCCCTGTTAGCACCCTATGGGAAAGGCCCACGATTAATATTTCTGCATCTTCTACAGTACTAACTGGAATGTTGAGCACAGAAAAGATGCTGCCTAAACATACCTCCTCTTTGAAGAGGATAACGAAAACACGGGATGCTAAGCCTTAGTAGAAGCTAGTATTACGTTGGGCGCTTTAAGAAAGAAATCATTGTAACGAGAATTGCTTTGCTAGCACAGAGACACCACCCCCCCCGCTCCGCCCCCCACAGGATCTGCTTGGTCCTAGTGGGAATGAACCCGTGTATTTGTTTTTAGGGTCTCCATGCCACTTAGTGGAAATAACCCTTGAGTTTCCTGGCAACTAATTCTGTGTATGAACTTGACCTCTGCTGTTTCTACATTATGTCAACTTTTAGGCATGCGGACTTTGATTTATGATGGTCTGACTTAAAGAAGGAAAGTGTTTTCTTCCCATTGTATAAGAGAGCTAATTGTTACCTAGTATCTACTATGTGCCAGGAGGTAAGTTCAGTGCTTAAAGATAGTACTTTATTTAACTTTCACAGTGGCCTTGGAGATAGTGCTTTTCCCATTTTGTAGGAGAAGCTCAGAGCCATGACATGGCTTGGGCATGGTTGCAGGTACAGTAAGCAGTGCAGGTTGGATTTGAACCTAGGACACCAGCACAGAGTTACACTCTTCCCACTGGGTTATGCTGCTTCCTGTGTAACTACATGTTGGTGGGCGATCAGGTGTGAATAAGTGGAGAGGAGGGAAGAGACCATTTCAGATGAGGTGTGGTGATCTGAGGCAGTGACTGGCAGGAGAGAAGAATACTTGGGTGGGGCAGGGGAGCGGGGAGGAGTGGTTAATAATAAATAATCTTGAATTCTTCAGATTTGGCAGGGTGACAGAGGATTCTGAAAAACTTAAGGCTTCATAAAATGTCTTGGGAGCCACTCGAAATTTTTTTTACTAGAGGAATGGCACAATAAAATAATTAAACATCTTTTGATGTTTTGAGCACAGATTACATGCCATATTCTCTGTTGAGGCAAATTATACATTTTTTCTGCTCTCATGAAACTTTTACTCTGAGAGGAGAAGAGAGACCTTAAATAATCTTAAAATACTATGTATAATTACCAACTGTGGAACATACCTGAAAATATATAAGAGCTCTAAGAGTGTAAATGTGAGGCCTTCCCTAGTCTGAAGAAGTGACTTTTGAGTTGAGACCCAAGGGTTAACCAAGTGAGAAGAGGGCTCCATGCAGAGGAACCGTATATGCAAAGGCCCTGTGGCAGAGGGGACTTAGAGTTAGAAGAATTGAGGAGACAGCCTTTGGTGGGGCTGAGTAGATTGAGGGAGAGAGTGGGGGGAGGATATGGATGAAGAGGTAGAAAAGGGCTAAATGTGTTCAGGACCTCATAGACGATTGAAAGATGCCAGTCTTGATCCAGTAAGGTAGCTGCATGTTCCTTAATTGGCAGTGGGTGATAGGGAGATAAAAATAAATGTGAAAGCTGCTAGGGACTGAATGCTGATACTTCCTCTCTTTCAAAAGAACAGGTAGATCTCAGAGGCGCCATCCTCCTGTTGTGTTTGCAGGCTGTTGACACAACCTGGAAAGGTGGGGAGTTTTCCACAGACTTGTCAGGGTTTGTGTTCTATGGAAACTGACAGAGCCTATAGGCTGAGGGGCTAATTTTAATAGAAATAATCTAGGTGGGTTTGTTAATTTTCTTCATTCCCTCGATGACCTGTCTGCATAGCGTGAAGGTGCTTTGATGTGACTGGGAGAACAGAAGGCTATTTTGTGCATAGCCAACCGTGAGAGGAATGCTGGTTTTGCAACAAGGAGGTGCAGGATGAAGACAGGTGAGTTGTGTGGAAGGGGGAGATCAGAACAGGTGTGGCTTTTCCCACCTTCCCAAATGCAACTTTGTTTATCTAACATTCATCTTTCTTCTAGCACGGAATTAACTTTTATGAACTTGGGGTGTTCAGAGTTCCAAGGAAATGAAACAGCCTGGAAAGTTATTTGGTTACTGGCACAGTGTGAGCCTCCGAGGAGGGGAAGAAGCCCCTCCTTGCTCTGATTGACTGAGTTTGTGGATGTTCCCCTGGGGTTCCAGAAAACTTGTGAGGCTTGCAGAGGCTTTTAGGTTCAAGTACCAGGGCACATTCTGCCTGTGTAAATGGACGTGGTGGGGAGTAGTCTCTCCCCTGCATGCAAATGATCTTGGTGTTGTCTTTGTGGAGTTTTTTTGCTGGCTCTGGCTTCTGTTCTGGGGGGACAAGTTGCCAGGACAGTGTGAATGCCACGGGAATTAGAATGCATCCCTGAGCTATCTGCACCCACTGCCTTTGGGTCCTTGAGATCTCTGCACAATGGCAGGCCATCTCCTAGGGTGGACAGAGCCAGACCCGAGGAAGGTGTGAGTGCTGACAGCTGCCTCGGCGGTCCTTGTAGTCCTGGTGTGTGTGCTGTGTTGTGGTGTTCAGCTGGTAATGGGGAAGACTCTGCTTCTGAGTGTACCACCCTCCCTACAAGGACTCAGACAAAGCCCTCAACCCATGGTTTGAGTCCTACAAGTGGAAATCCTTGCTAGCTCATCCGTCAGTGCATAAGGATCAGGGGGTGGGGTACAAAAGAGGGTCTGGAGAACCCCAAGTTTGCATCCAGTTACCTCTGAAATAGCAGGTGTTTGATGACCCATGCAGTCATGGTTCAGTCCCTCTCCTGTGATGCTAAGTGCCAACCCAGTACTGCCAGATCCCCCAGCCCTGCCCCTGAGGGGAGGGCCGCTCACTGTGCCTCCTGTGGTGAGCCAGCGCCCTGCCTTCTCCTGCTCCAGAGCCTGCTGTCCCCAGTTTCCCAGCTCAGATCAGGGGAAGGACTGAATCTGAAAGAGAGGGATGGAGTCTTACCCTGGAGCTCTGGAAAGTGTCTGTGTCTGGGGGTCCCTCCGAGGAAAGCATCCCATCGTTAACCGGTTCATTTTGTGGAGAACTCTGCCATGGAGGAGAGAGTGGTCGAACAAGAAGAAGTAGAGAGGACTGTTTCCTGTTAACAGAGGGGAAAGCGGGTACATCTGTCAGAGTAGGAGGTAGACCGGAGAAGAGCAGTTGGGGGGACTGTCAGGGTCAAGCACTTGGGTGTGGGGTGCAAAGATGTAGGAGCAGAACCAGGAAGTGGTGGGTGCACCGTCAAAGAATTTGGATCTGTCCCCTAGCAAGGAAACAAAACTGGGCTTTTGACAGTAGGGGCCTCATAAAAGGGAAATCGGATATCAAAGGTTGTTTTAAGAAGCGCTTTGGATGTCAGGGGAATGGAGCAGAGGGAATACAGAGCAGAAACGAAAAGCTTGGGAGGCCAGAGGTCCTCGGCTGTGGCCCTGATGGTTGGGGCGGCCAAGGCCAGAACACACAGTGGGAAGCAGAGCTTTTATTTAGTTATTTTAAAGGAAAGATGTTTACAGGCTGCTCAAAGAAAGGAGAGATTAGATTTCACCATCTGTGTGACATTTCATAGTTCGTCATTGGCAACACGAAGCATGTCAAGTTGGTCTGGTTGAGGAGGGGGCTTCCCCTCTGGAGACCCCTGGCATGGAGTCCTGTACACTGCTTCCCAACTGTTGACAAGGATGAGTGGTTCTCTCAAGCACCCACTTTCTTCGTTGAGATCAGGACGGACCAGGGTGTAGGACCTTGCGATGAGGCCTGGGAGAAATGTCCAAGCAGCTGGTGACAGGACTAGGATCCAAGGAGACAATCTGGGGCTTGTTATGGAGCATTCTTGACTTCAGCTCCCATCCCTGTGTGTGCCTGGGAGATAGTTTGAGCATTGGGCCTACTACCACTTAACCTGGTGGGCTAGGTTACCTTTGAGCATGTATAAGCCCACAGGAGCACAGGGTCCTTCTGGCTCACTGCCATTTCGAATCCATCACCCAAAACCTTGAAGGTCCCCTTCAATATTCCTAGTAAACCTGTCCACCATCCCCAGTGTGGCCAAGACCCCCAAAGACCAGTGACCCCCTAGCTGGCCTCCTGCTGCTGTTCCCACTCCCCACCTTTTCTTCCCCAGAGGTATAGCAGGGAGTGTTCTTTTTGAAATGCAGATATGGTTCTGTCACTGTCCTTCTTGGAAGGCTTTCTTTTAACCTGAAGATAAAATTTAAAACGTTAGCTTGGATAGGTCCACAAAAGCCTTGCAGACTTTTATTTTGTTATTTTAAAGGAAGAATGAATAAATACGGACACTGAGGAAAAGGAAGAGAGATTTCCACAGCTACTCCTGCTTCACCTTTCCTCTTGCTAAATTTTAGCCACACTGATCTATCCATGTCTTGAATGCATCAAGCTCTTTCCCACCTCAGGGCCTTTGCATATGTTGTTCCCACTGCAGAGAAAATGGTCTTCTCATTAGTTCTCCTTTCTCCCTCCTTTCTCCCCCCTGGCTCATTTCTGCTCATCCCTCTAGTCTCAAAGTAACTAGAATCCTTTCCCTCAGTGTCTCATGGTCTCTATGACCCTTACTCACCCTTCCATTCACTTTGTTGCCATTTGCAATTGGCTGTTCATTTGTGTGGTTATTCAGTGTCTGTCTTTTCCATTAACCAGAAACATCCTAAGAGCAGGGCCCTACCTGTTTTAACTAATCTCTGTGTATCTAGTGCACTTTAAATATTGATTGAATAAAACAAACAATTAAAGGGATACATTACAGCCTGTTATTGTGTTCCTATTTGTGCTTCCGGGTAAATGAATTTAAACTTTTATTTACTATCTACCTAATTTTTTCGTACTGCTAACATTTAATAAGTGCAAGCCCAGAATAAGGCATATTTCCTGTCTTTAAGGGGACTGGTGGAAGCAAGAGTCTTAGAATAAGCTATAATCCCACACTGTAGAAGACTTATGGGGATGCTAATAGATTTAGGGACAAGGCCTGGGTGCACAGTCTCTGTCCTGGTATTCCAGGTAGGTTATTAAGTATAATTTTCTGAAATTAGAGTTGGTACAAGTCCATGTACTGGGAAAATGATCAACCACTGCCACATCTCATCCAAAAGGCATTAGTCTAAACTGTATGGAGTGTAAGATAAGCTGTGATCTAGTTAATTGTCACATGAGGGCACATGCTGGTGACAGATCACGTGGGGGCTCATAGGAATATTGAAACCAGAGCTTGGGAGAACAGGAATGTGTCCTTGACCCCTCACCCTCTGGGGCAGACTCTTCCTTCAAATGAATGGTACCTCACTATTATCCAGATACATGTACCCCTGGAGTGGAGAAGGGCAAGCCAATCTGCTCCCTTTCCATAAAACCCCCGTCCTTGTAGCTTTTCCAAATATTGTTACCAGTTGGGAGACATTGAAGAATTGACCACTCTTAATGTGTGATGGGGGGAAGAAAGAGGGTGACTTCTGGCTCTTTTGAATTCTGCCTATAATTTAACATGATTGACAACTTTTTTGGAGTTAGTGGGTGAAACACAATCTTTCCTTTTTAGATCATGTCTGAAAAGAGATCACAGTACTGACCAAGTTTACTATTTCTAGAATTATCTTCACTAACTCTAGAAAAATGACCTTGAGATAATTATCTGAGAGTGTCCTCCAAACAGGTCCCCTTCACCTAAGGGTAGAAGGCTTTGAACTTTATTTCCTAACTTGATGAGTATTTCATGATAAACCAGTTCTGGCCCATTAACTTCATTTCTCAAAACACAGGTTTTAAAAGAGTATTTCCTAAAGGAGTTCCCACTAAAAAGGGAATGAATCCAACTTGCTGGAAACAAAAATAGAGCTGAACATGGCACATAATCTTGATAAAAAAAATTTTTTTTTTTGTAGGAGTGTGTGTTAGTTTTCAATAATAACATTATATAAATAACAAGCAATGTGTGTCTGATTAACAGCCCAATGTCCAATAACTATTAAGAAATCCTGTTAAGTAAGAGCCTGCCTCTCCTTCTCTTTTCTAATTTATCTAGAAAATCAAACTAGTGAGGTAATGTTCCAAGAAAGCCGTCCCCTCCCTGCTGGAGATTTAGTGGAGGATGTGATAGACCATCTTTCTGGAGAGAATTATAACCCACACTTAGAGGGACCTGTGTCCCAGCAGTCCCCAACTTGGGATGGTTCAACTTAGTATTTTTGACTACTGTGGTGTGAAAACGAAACACATTCAGTAGAAACTCTGCTTCGAATTTTGAGTTCTGTTCTTCACTTTCAGTACACTGTTTAATAAATTACATGAGCTATTCAACAGTTTGTTGTAAAACAGGCTTTGTGTTACATAATTTTATGCAGTTGTAGGCTAATTAAGTGTACTGAGCACCTTTAGGCCAGGCGAGGCTGAGCTACCTTATTCATAGGCTGTGTGCATTCAGTGCATTTTTAACTTTTGATATTTTCAGCTTACGGTGAGTTTATGGGGATGTAACCATCACAAGTTGAGGGGGATCTGTATGGATAGATATATGCAAGATGAATTTGCCCAGACTCAGTGCTGGCAGTTTATGAACTGGAACCCTGACATAGAATTCCCAGTTGTGAGGTGTGGTCTCATTCAAGCAATGTCTACAGCTCCCATTTCCATTTGAGTAAACAGGCAGACATGAACAATCAGTGGGGTAAATCATAATTAGGAGTGTTCTTGAGATTTGGGGAGTGATTCTTTCACACTTTTTAAAATCAACAATATATCAGAGATAAATTTTCCCCACAGATGTTTCAGCTAATTGTTCCTTCTAGGTAAAGAATGGCCCCATTTCTTGGTCTGTCTGATGATGACTTTTCATTTTCTGCCATAAACTAACCTAATTTGCAAATGAAAAATTTCACTGAGGTATAGGTTGCCTGCAAGGGAATTATAGCCCTGCACCTTTGGAAGTGTTCGGTAGAACACACGATTACATTTTAAACAAAAGACTTATGTTCTTAATTCACAGTTAAAATAACAATTGCTCCTACGTGGTACTGATTATTTTAAAAAGTTTAGACATTCCAATAACAGTAATCAAGAGGAGTTATGTTCACTTAAAAGCAAAGCAAATGAGGAGAAATTGTGAAAACTTGCTTAGTATTTCCTATTTGTAGGGGGAAGTTTTCCTGAAATCACACCATATTCCTTTGTTGATACATTTCACTGACAGTCTTTTTTAGATAGCTGGAGACTAGAAGCCCTTAGCAGCTTGGTGTCAAGCTTAGAAGCACCAATTCTCTTCCAAGTCCAGCATGTCCAAGGAGCTTTACTGAAAGCAAATAGGATTTAGACCCAGCAAAGGACTTGGGTTCAAGTCTTAGTTTTTACCTTTACTGGCTTTGTAACTGCCTAGAAGGTTGTTTATTTTAGGTACCAACTTTCTCAACTCTGAAGTAAGAACTACAATGCGGAGGCTTTGGGGAGCCTGGGTGGCTCAGTTGGCTAACTGTCTGCCTTCATCCTAGGTCATGATCTCAGGGTCCTGGGATCGAGCCCCACGTTGAACTCTTCACTCAGCGGGGAGTCTGCTTCTCCCTCTTCCTCACCCTCTGCCCCAAAACCTGCTTGTTCTCTCTCTTTCTCTCAAATAAATAAATAAATAAATAAAATCTTTAAAGATAATGGGGAGGCTTTTTCTATGTACTGAGGGGATCCCTTACTCCAGGGCCATAACAGTACCAGGCAAATGAAAGGTAATAGTGTATCACACTTAATACTTGTTATGGCCCTTGTGGTTTAGGGCAGGTAAAGTAATCAATAGCCCAAGTAGATTTATTTAAAATTAAAAAAAGAAAAAAAAAAGCCAATTCGGTCATACAAGGAGAGCTTCTACTTTTGTTGGCTCTTTTCTACTGTAGAACTTTATTTATTCCAGAGATATTTATGGAACTCTTTATTTATTGACTGCTTGTGTGCTAGGCACTGAGGATAAAATGTAAAGGAGGAGACAGAGGCCCTGCTAAGGAGTTTACTGTCAGGTCCGAGGGAAAGTAAGTGGGTAGGAAATCTCGGAGAAGCTGGGAGGGCTGGGTGGCCATAGTGAGGGGAGGGAAGCAGGTGGTTGGCAGTGAGGTCCAAGAAAGCTGGGACGCGTGGGCCTTATGATCTAGTGGAAAGGGTTTGGATTTTTTAAAAAGGTTTTGTTTATGGGAGAGACTGAGAGAGAGAGAGAGAAAGAGTGAGAATGAGCAGGGGGAGGAGCAGAGGGAGATAGGCAGGCTCCATGCTCAGTGTGGAGCTCAATGCTGGGGCTCAGACTCATGATCCTGAGATCGTGACTGCAGCCAGAACCAAGAGTCAGAAACTGAAGCGACTAAGTCACCCAAGTGCCTCAAGGATTGGGATTTTATTCCCAGTCTGTGGCAGTTCCTTTTATTTGCTTTGCATGCAGAAAGTCCTTCAAAGTTCAGATACTGAGCTGCCACTCCAGTGTGTCCGAAAACGGTAGAGCGCAGGGCAAGAGCCTCTTTCATCAGATCCCTGTCTGTCCCCACTGAGCAGTTTTGCCCATCTTTCCAGACCCTGCCCTTGCCTCACTTCACCAGAGGATCCTCCAGTCTTCCCTTTGTAACCTTCTCCCTCCTGTTTGCCTTTGCCTTTTATGGTGCTTCTCACATTCTGCCTTGCTTTAAATTCTTGGCGTTGGTCCCCCAGTAGAGTGGGAGCCTTAAGATGCCAGGGCCTTATGGTACTCACGTTTGCTTTTGTCTCCGTGCACAGGTGCCCTCTACTTGGGAGATGCCCCATAAATATTTATTGAGTTGCAGTAACTCAAATTCGGATATGAGACTACCAGGGAATAGTTTTCCAAAGCATTGTGTGGGAGAGAAGCGTATCTGAGAGCATAATGGGAAATGTATCCTAAGCACCCACAAAATAGTTTCCATTCTTTTGCTTTTACATCCCAAGAAACTTAATGGGTCCACTCTAGATGGTTTCATTTGCTAGATGGATCGGATCGAGAGGATTTTCAACCTGTAAACTTTCATAATTAAATTCCACTTTAAAGGAGGACATTTTATTTATTCTTAAAATTGTATACAATTCTACGTAATGCATAATTACAGAAATCCAAACAATTAAGAAAATACATTAAGGTAAAA
Source organism: Mustela putorius furo (assembly GCF_011764305.1). NCBI lineage: Eukaryota > Metazoa > Chordata > Mammalia > Carnivora > Mustelidae > Mustela > Mustela putorius. The sequence goes on along the minus strand of NW_025422045.1, from coordinate 5,085,615 downwards.
AAATTAAAATCAGCCTCTCATATCCCCAGTACCACTCTCCCTCAGAGGTAATTATTGCTAATTATTCTTTGTTGATTCTTCCAGAATTTCTCACCTGATCCATTCCCTTTGTCCATCTTGGACATGGACCTGCTACTTTTTATTAATGACTGCGTAGCCTTCCCCAGTGTGGTATGTTATTTTACATTCCCCTATTGAGATGTGTTGAGTTTGCTTCCAGCTTCTTGCTAGTACAGCAAACTCTATGCACATCATTACGCCACCCAAATGGCATGGTTAACCTAGTCAAAATACGAGCGCCTTCTCTATTTTTAACATTTTTGACTACCCACTGTTTGGCGCTTCATTTCCATTGTTTTCCAGACGACACAGATATAAATTAGGTATCGTCTGTGCTGTCAAGGAGCTCCGAGTCTGGTGGGGACCAGGGGTTCTACGTGACTAACTGTCCACAGGAACGGAATCTAGGCTCTAGAGGTGTGTGAGAGGTACTTCCCAAGTGAGAATCATGAGATGGGGCTGGTGGGAACAGAAAAGGCTTTTTGTCAAAGAGGACCTGGGCCTGAAGACAGAGCACTGGTGTGGAGAAAGGCCTTCTGGGACAGAGAAAAGCACCAGCCAGGAGGCAAGATGTCAGGATAGGGGAAAGAGGAAAAGCTGGAACTGTAGAGGTAGGCCAGGACCAAATTGCCAAGGGTCTGGTGCTCTATGTAGGAACCACAAAGCAATCTCAGAGGAGGAAGGAGCTGGGAGTTTTTCCTGAGAGCTTTCTCACTTGGCTGCATTTAATGCAAATATGCAAGAGATGCTGCATATTCACATCCATGGCATAAGGAGCTGTTTTGGAAAACAGTTCCCTGCTATTTCAAAGAAGCCTTGCTAATAAGCCAGTTTGAGAGTAGAGTTGCTCTTACAGTACACTACTTTCCAGCAGGACAGCCCCTGGGTTCTGGTGACCTTGCAGCTGGGCGAGCATCTTTCTTGCTCTCTTCCCACTCCCGCCCTCTTCTACCTCTGTGTGGAGACTGTGCAGAAGGGCCGAGAATCTTTTGTGGATTCTGCACATAAATGGATAGGATTGGTCCCCAAGGATGTCAGCTTGGCAACCTTTAGAGTGTGAAATCCATTTAAAAAGGGATCAGGAAAAGAAAATCAGTAAGAATGGGAGAAGACTGTTTAGATGGGGTGTTTTATACAGTTAGTGGGTTTAATTTTTATTTCCTGGAAAGGTTTTAAGAGAAAGACATGTAAGGTAAATTCTCCTGTGAAGTGCTTAGAGAATTGCTACTCCATCAGCAAGGAAAGCACAGACCAGGGCATAAGTACTGTGAATTTAAAGCAACCTTGGATTAAATTCCTCAGGTAAGCCTGCTAGTCATGTCTCCCCAGTGCATATTTATCCAGATGTCCTTTTGGGATGGGACTGGACTGATTTTTAATGACTCTGAACTGCCTTCCCCAGGCACTGGAGGCTGCGTTTTGCTGACGGCGGAAGCTCTTTGTGTGAGCGCCCAGGCTGCCGTTTGTGAGGATTCTGCTCTCTCCCTATGTCTCTGTCAGCTTGCGCATGTCAGTTTCCCCATCTCTGAAATGGGGATTATAACCTTTGCTGCAACAGATAATTTTGTTAAGGAAAATAAAGATTTATGGTTTTAAAATATGCATGTCTAAAATAGCTTCTGGTGCTATTTGGCTGTCTTTGCCTGAATTTCTCTGTGCCTGTAAGTGAGATTCAGCATTTTCTTGTGGACTGTGAATTGTTGCTACTAAATGAGCTTGTCAGTCTCTGCTAAAGAACAAAATGTCCTTGGATTTACCCCACACTGCATCGCTTTGTGCACTTCCACCGGAGTGCTAAATAGGAGATGTGCCCGAATCAGATTTTCCCCCCAAAAGGCTGCATATCCATTAGGGACACTGGTGTACGCAGCCACTCGCCAAAGCCATGTAGAAGCTTGGGGAGCCTCAGACCTGACTCTGCTGCTACAGATCTCCCCTGTCCCAGCTACCCCCTACCAGCACCCCACTCCCCCACCCCGTGACTTGGGTGTGGGCCTGGGCAAGGGCTGCCCTCTGGTCTCTCTCATTTGCAAAATCTCAGCTCTGGGACTTGTCAAGAAGAGCCAATCTTTTGCTACTTTAATGTCTCTAACTCGGCGTTGAATTTCTGGAGTTTTTCTTTGCAGATTGTGATTCATAATTCCAAACCTTCTGGTTATTATAAAATAAGGAACAGGAGCAATTCGGATGCCTTTGGGATATATCTCCTCATTCTGAGGATCAGGTCTTTGGTGTGAAAGATGGAGGTTGCCCTGACTCTCTGGTAATACTTTGTGTCCCAGGGGCCTGCTGGGTGTTCAGGGCTAAGGAGGGGACAGAAAATAATGGACCTTGGGTCCCAAAGCCCCTAACACTCCATTCAAACAGGCATCCTTATTTGTTATCTGATTTGCCTGCAGGATTTTGCGTAAGATTTAAGAAAAGTGTTCTGCTGCTTAAGAAAAAAAAAAGTGTTTGAAACCTCTAGTCTGTGCACTTTGGGATTTCATATCCTTGCACAGCCTTGGTACGGTCTTATCTCATTCTTCATGAAATTGGAAAATGCATTTGTCACTGGAGGCCCAGCCCTCAGACTGAGTTGATATTTATAGATTTGCCAGGATTCCTCAGATGGGTGGCCATTGACCTTGTTTAGTGGTATGCAAAGTCTTTTTATTAGTGGGTTTGTATATGGCTTCCTATAAAAGCATTAGTTCATGTCCTTAAATGCTCTTTTCAGAAAATAAGCCTTCAAAAGATGTTCTCTTTTTAAAAAAATAAGTATTTATAAAAAGTGTTTTTGTGGTAAACAAATTCCTATTATAAATGTCTAGTAATCAACATTGCTTAGAAACTTCCTCTTACGATATTCTCTGCGTAGCCTGGTCTTATCCTGCCCTTCAAAAACCTACAGATCCCCCCCCCCCCCTGGAATTCTAATGGATTCCTGGACAAGCCAGTTCAGTCCCCCTCTCCAGAGCACTGGAAAAGGTCTTTTGGCAACATGGATCTGACCATTGACTCTCCTGGTCATAGCTTTACGCTGAAAGGGTGGTCTGTCCATCCATGCCCTCAATTCCCTGCTTCCTGGAGTAACCTGTATGCAGTGCCTATAGCATTCAGGCATTGTGCTGAGCCCTGAGGAATCAAAAAAACAATAAGAGCCCCAAAGGGCATGGGTGCCCTCTGCCTGGAATCCTCTTCTCTGGAGATGTAGGCTCTCCTCACTCAGTAACCAGCTCAAATAGCACCCTTTGTGAATTCTTCAGTTAGGCAAAGGGGCACCTTCTTGTTTTGCAGGCTTTTTGCACATCTATTGCTTCTTCTACATCAGGATTATGGTAACTAGTTGTCTACTGGGGGACTCTGTCTCTGCAGGGCGGCTGGGTCATATTGGTTACTGTATCCTCAGCATCTGGTCCAGCTCCAGATACCTGCTAGCTGTTCAAAGAATATACTGCCCCCCACCCTGATCTTTTCTATTTGGGCCAGAAATGACTTATCCCTTATCTTTATGACATTTCTTTCTTTCCCTTCTCTTTATGACATTTCTTTCTTTCCACCTTTATTTTTTTTATTTATTTTTTTTTATTTGACAGACGGAGATCACAGAGAAGCAGACAGAGAGAGAGGAGAAGCAGGCTCCTTCCCAAGCAGAGAGCCCGATGTGGGGCTCGATCCCAGGACCCTGGGATCATGACCTGAGCTAAAGGCAGGGGCTTTAACCCACTGAGCCACGTAGGCACCCCTCTTTCCACCTTTAAAATACTTGTTTGTCTAGCAGTCTCTTCTTCCCCACTGGAGTCTGAGTTCCCAGAGGCTGGCCCCTTGTCTGCTTCACCTTATGGATCTTCCTCAGAGACCTATAAGCATACACTGTGCTCAATGTGTGTTATGGGCCTGGGCATATCCTGTTTCAGAGAGGTGGTGTGACTGCCAGGGCGGGGGGTGCTCCTTTTCTGAGAATGTGAGCTGCATTTTTGGCTTGTCCTACCTCCAGTGGCTAGACATCTTCTGGGGCTGGAGTAGAGAAAAGCCTGGACCCTTTCCTGGGAACTCGTAAAATAGACCAGATACTGACAGCTGAAATATCTGCTCTGTGGTTGTCTGCTTGTTTACATTTTGTAGGCATATTTGATTAGAGTGGGTCGAAGGAAAATACCACTCTGAGGTCAACTCAATGGTCTAGATCTTCCTGTAACTGGAGGGTGAATCTCTGTCTTGTCCATCTCTAGGTCTTTCTGGGGGCAAGAATTCTCAGTATTCTGAGATCTTTGAGGAATCTGTAGAGATCTCTGTATTTTTGTTCATTCACCTAAAACAGTAGTCACCCTAGGAATGAATGTCCCTCGATTCTTTAACCTAAGAGGAAAGGCTTGGTCTTTGGAATGAGTATCACAGAATGCCCTGCCAGGTTCTTCAGTGTGAGACTTGCCACTGTGCCCATGTCCCACAGGTGAGTGGCACAGTCCTGGGCCATGGTGGAGGAAAGGATCTCGTGTCACTGTGTGCATCACACAGCTCGGCTGGAGAACCAGAGAAGTGTGTTGTTCTTCTCCTGAAACAGTCTCTGTCCTGTCGGCCCATGAGTATGATAGACATGGTTTCACTTTCATTCAGTGCCTCTGTGCTCAAACTCCATTTTGTGGAGCTCTGCCTCGGTTGACCGTGAGTGAAGGATAACAGTGCATAGAGTACTTGCAGACCTCATGGCACAAGGGAAGGATAACACCTTGCTCCTTCTTTGCCTTCTGAGTTTGTTAGCTTCAGAGATGGCTGTCAAGTTATTGGTCATGATGAAAACTGCCTTGCTATAGCCACAGCCTCCTGGAGGTTGATGTGAAATGTGCTTTTCTCCAGAAAAGCCCCAGGTCCAGATGAGCACTCTGCCTTATTGTTGACCCACCTGTCATCACCACCATATCGTGGAGTTTATTATGTGTGGATCACACTCCCAAATGGTTTTCTGTATCCCCACCATCCAAGGTAACCTCTGAGAATAAGGATAAAATAAATCAGCAGCTTGGCCATTGGTGGTAGAGAGAGAATTGTATTGTTTGCCTGCATCTCCAGGCTTAGGGGATAATGTCCACATAATCTGCCATGTGGCTTTGTGCCTACATCATTTGTTTGACTAATGCCCTTGGCAGACCCATATGTGATGGACACCTAGTGCAGTACCTTAAGCTGTGTTTCAGGAAGCTTGCACTCCAGGTTAGTGTCCACTGGTGCCTGATGTATTCCTACTGAAAGGAATCCAATCATGGGAGAGGAAGCTCTTCTATCTAGTTGGGATTTAAGGAAACTATTACAGCTGGAATCATATTGCCTTTTCTTTTTCTTTTTTAAAGATTTTACTTATTAGCGAGAGTACACAAGAGTGAGAGAGAGATGGAGGGAGGACAAGTCTTGGGGGGAGGGTTGGGGAAGGGCAGGGGGAGAGGGAGAAGCGGCCTCCCCCCTGAACAGGGAGCCAGACATGGGGTTCAATCCCAGGACACCGGGATTATGACCTGAGCCAAAGACAGACACTTAACTGACTGAGTCACCCAGTCACCCCAGGATATTGCCTCTTCATGTTCACTTATCCCTTGATGAGACAGTGGAATAAATACTGTGACCTTAGTCACACGAGAGAGAGATCAGCCATCAGTCTAACCAGAGAGTCCAAGAAATTAAGAGTAGTAAGTCTTCAGAAAGGGGCCTGAGGGAATAAGGCAGCAGTGTTCCCAGCAAGTGAAGGAGGAGGCAGAGGGGTGGATCTGGAGGTGGGGAGTGCTTAAACAGCAAGGGAGCTGGGGGTCAGTGTCCCAGTAGATCAGTACCTACTGCTTTCACATACATGGTCACTTAGCTTCCTCTGGAGTCTACCTGGAGAGAAGAGCTGTGGAGAAGCCCCCAAATCTGTCTTTTGAATTCCCTCAGTGCATTGATTGCAAACCTTAGCTGGTATCTGTTGACTGGAGGGGAAGGAGGTTTTGACTGTGGTTAGTACCCATAATGCTCGGTGCCAGCGCCACCCAGGACGGTGCGTGGCATTTTAACTTTCACCTAAAATGTGCTTTTATTTCCTGTTGCAATATGTAAGCTCCTCTGATGGTAGAGACTTAAGGAAATGCGGAGAGTTATTTAAGTGGAATCTCCTGGAAGACACACCCAGCGATCATTTTCATTCATATTTTTTCATTTCTTTTGGCAGCAATAATGCGGTATTTCTGTTTCATTATTATGTAGCGTTATGGGGCATATTCTCTGTGGGTTTAGACTCCAGAGTAGCATATCTGATTTATACTTGATAAAGCAGTGTTTGCCAAGTAATTTTGCTGAAAAGCAGCCACTTCGGCAGAAAGGGAAGCGCCTCCTATAAAAAGAACAGAGTATATTATGTAGCTGCACGGGAGTTCACTGGGACCAAGAGATGTCGGCTACCAGGGGCCTAGAGACAAAAAGTTTGCTTCTTTTGATTTAAGTTTCAATTTTATTTCACTTTCTTTTTGGGATAGTCTGTCAGCCTTTAAGTTTTAAGTAAGTTTCATGTTTGCTCATCACCAAGACATTGGCCCACTTCTTCCCCGTAGGACTGGTCACACCAAGCTCAACAGTATAGGTGACTGTCTACAGTACCATGGAAACTGTTGTTGATATTAAGCATTCTGTCTCCTGATCCTAAACATTACATTATGTTGGCCCAAGTTCCCTGGAGGGTTAACTTTTCCCTTATTATATAGACCAAATTTAGCCTTATTCCTATCTTAGTCTGTTCTGTTGTTTGATGATGATGATGATGTTGGCTTCTTGAAACTCAGAAGCCAGCCTTGGGATCATGAGTAAGTGTTTAGAAGTCTTTTTTAAAATGAGTTTCAAAGACAATTTTAATATGTGCCATTATATTGCAAATCAAGAAAAACTTGAGTCTTTTTTTTTTTCCTACCAAATATGGATCCATAGAAAAAGTGCACGTATTTCTAATGACAGACGGGTAGGGTGACCCTCAGCAGTCCAGGGTACTGCTAGACACTCAGCTAGGGTGACTCTGTTTTTCCCGATGTTGGTTTCCTCATGCAAAGTTGCTGGTGGGTCAGTAGAGAACATCATGAGAATGCTTGTGATAGTTTTGAGGCTATCAGACTGAAGAAGCTGGCTGGGGGTACACTTCTTATTCCTGAGACACTCCTAGAGAACTTTGTGGTGTCCTTTGTTGAGGCACCACATGGAGGCCTGCCCCTGGGCAGAGGAAGTCTTTGTCCCCAAGCCCAGAGGGCCCTGGGCCTCCTTCGTTCTCCAAGCCCTTGAATCGGGCTCTGGCAGCCGCAGTTGTGGTGCTAACGGACGCCCCTTTTGATGGCAATTTGGCAGGGAGTCAAACTTTGGCCCTAAAGCAGAGGTGGTGCAATTAGACAGCTGAGATGCATTCTCTGAACACACACTTTTAATTGATTTCAGCTTGTTCAGTTCACAAAGATAGAGCTCTGACACACAGCAGCCTTCTTAGAGAGGCTTATTTTTACTTTTCCTTTATTCAGCAGCGTAATTCAACAGCAACAGAAGCAACAATAATCCAGAAGCTCTAAAGAGCGCGTATTTGGCATGGCTGGGATACAGAAAGTATTATTAAGAACTAATGAGTGAGATAGTTAGATGTTAACCGGAAAAGCATTAATGAGCAGAAGAGAATTCTGGCATAAACATCTGTTTCCGAAGCAGATGTTTGTTACCTTGTAAATTCGCCGAAGAAAAGCCTGTGGAAATGGAGCAGTGGACCGTTTTAGGTAATAGGAGGGGCTGAAGGGTACTGCGGGCGACGTTTTCAGATACCGTGTGTGTGGCTCTTCTGAAATTCGCAAATGACTATGTTTGAGACCGTGAATTGGGGTGGGGGGGCGCGGGGTAGAGTGGGGGTGACAAAAGGTGTCAGACCAAGATGAATTGCAATAGCCGATGACAATGAGCGGGAGTGATTCCTGCCTTAGGGAGAGATTTGGGATTCTCCTTGAACCGCTTAACTCCTGTTCCATCTAGTCCAGGGCTCCATGGTCCTTTCAGTGTGTATGGATCATTTTTGTTTTCATCTTCTTTGGTCAGAGATTTAAGATCTGCTCTGCCCCCAACAAAAATTACCAAACCTTTGGCTGACTTACTGGTAGCTTGATTTATGTACATGATGAAATGGCTGCTAATGAGTTAATAGTCAAACATTCCAAGATTACACAATGAATGTGCTTCAGCAGCTTCCAATCCCTCATCCCAGAGTCACTAGTTGGCAGGATTTCCAGGGATCTCCAACGGAGGCTTGGGTATTTTTTCAGAGCCTTCAAGTGATCTACCGTTGGCAGCTGCTTCATTCGCTTCTACACAGGGACAACTTGATACGGGTTATGTTCACTTAGTATCATAGAACAGACTTTAGCTGAAAGAAAGCTTTAGGATCGATCGTCTAGTTGCCCCAAACCCCTCAGTGATCAGACTGAAAAAAAAGTGGGGACTCCCTAAACGTGTTTCCACTAGTATCATCCAACAGTTGGTGAAAGGGGCTGGTTCCCAGAACCCAGGCTCCTGTCTGGAGCTTGTTCCACTGTGCCCCATTCTAGAACAAAACTCCTTCATCCTTCTCTTAGGTACTCAAGGTCAAGCATGGGGAGAGGGTTCCTCTAGAGAGAAAAGTCCTTTGGGAGAAGACCCTGGGCTTGCCCTCCTTGATGCTTTGAAAGCTATAAGTACAGCTAGAGCTGAAGTGAATTCCAGCCCCCAGACCATAGAGTTGGGACTGCCTTGCCTAGGCTTCTTGGTTTATTTGTATCCACCCTCAGAATGGTCACAGGCACAGATAATGGGATGATTTTTTTTTTTTTAAACTGTTAAATTTTGGAAAGCTGTTTTAACCAGCAGTGTGACAAGGCTGTTGCTCCCTCTGTGGCATAGTGGAAACACTGCTTGTCACTGCTGGCAGGCTGCAGAGGAACCCAGCAAACCAACCCCAGGGTTAGGGCCCCAGAGTCTACAGTGATGGTTTTGCTGCTGCTGGATGGGTCTGCTTTCTGCCACCAAAACAAGGTAGCTCTGCAATTTTTCAGGAGAATTTCTTGATTAGACCATCTTACCCCTTTGTCGTAGCCCTGGGATCTCCTTCCTGGGGCCCAGGGACTTCTGCTCGAAGACTATTTACAAGAACTCTCCAAGGACGGCCTGTATCCCTTCCACCATGTATCATGGTTATAAGAGAGACGGGTCTCCAGTCTGCCTATGTGGTGATTCCTTTTTCCGTCCCTTTGTGTGTATATTGTTCATGCAAGAAAAAGCATGAACAAAGCCATAGCTGCATGAAACGGGGTGATTTCCTAAGTTAGCAAGGCCTGTATTTTTCTGTAGAATTCCCTCTCACACAAAATTAAGGAAGGCCCAAGGAAAGAGTTGCCCCTAATATAGGACTTCTTCCCAGAGCACAGGCATTTCCTCCTCCTCATCAGGGGCTTTTTATCCTCCCAAGCAGGAACCAAAAAAGCCCATGAATATTCTAAATTAATTCTTTTTGTTATGCTTGAGGTGCTGATTCATTTCTCTTGAAAGAACCTTTGCATCTGTCATGTAGCTCCTGGCGAGTCAGAAGCAGATTTCGTGTCACTTCAAGGGGAAGTCTGTTTAACACCCTCCCACCCCATGGTCCTGGGGAGACATGACACGAGAAGAGTTTGTGTTGAGTTGACGTTGGGAGGATGCTCACGGGGCTGCCATTTTGAACAGCGTCAGTTGTATTTGTGAGTCATTGTCTCCCTGACAGCATTTCTTTCACCTGCACGACGGTGACACAGAAAAACGGAAGATGTGAGCAGTGTTGCTGTGTCTTTGAGGGCCTCTCCTGAATGACTCCTTCCATCATTATTCAGTGCTGAGGGAAGAGCCCACTGATAGAATCCTTTAAAAAAGAAAGAAAGGGGGAGGAAAGGAAGGAAGGAAGGAAGAAGGAAGGGAGGGAGGAAAGAATTCTCTTGCTGTTGAGCCCGGGTATGATTCTTCCCGTGTGGTTTTTTTGTCGTTTAGTTTGCTGGCCCACCGCTCTCGGCATGCAGCCATTACCTCCCTTGATCCCTGTACCACCCTTTGAGGGATGTATTACTAACAAGTACCAAGAAGGGGAGATTCTGGAAGTTGTCCAAGGTCACACTGCTAGCCAGGGGTACATTAGAATTTGAACCAAACTCTAGCCCCTTCCCAAGCCCTTTCTTTTTCTACACTCTAATGTCCCCTGCCATGTGAGGCTTGACCTGTGGTAAGGTATATGGACATTCCAGAACAAATTGTCCTGGTCTTGTAACTGCGGCTTTGTTCATGGTTTTCTGGTATGAACAACCCACAGAGGCACGTGCACACACACACACATACAAAGAGAGCTTGCTTGCTTTGCTCTGCTTATGTTCTTCCTACTGATCTTTCCATTCTTGGCTTCTGTGAGCCAGCAAGCCTCTATGAGCACTCCTCTTTACCCCTACTGTGCTGCTGTGGCACTCTGCATAGCTCTATCCCAGCACCTTTCATGTCCTACTGTGTGTAGGGCATGTCATTTTGTCACCATGTGGGTGCCTGAAGGTCAAGGGCCATGTCTTGGGGCCTAGCCCAGAACTTGGTACATGTGGGCCTTGCTAACTCTGTGCAGATCTGAACTGAACCAAATCCATAGTAGGAGATTTCAAACCTGTGTGGCATTGATAATACGGATGACCTGAGCTTCAGGAGGTGGCCTAGCCTGTATACTTAAGCAGGTCTAGAAATGGCCTCTCAATGGAAGACATCTGTTGTCTTTCTACTTTCCAAGCACTGTGAAAAACTCCACCAGCAAAAGGTTTGAAGAACGATAACATTTACGGCTCCCTGGCCATAAATTCACTGAAGAGCACATAAAAAACACCATTCCCACAGGGTTATGGCAAAGATTCAGTATTGCAAACATCTGCATATGAGCAGTAAAGCTAACCTCTGGTGTGCAGTACTCGACTGTTATCAACATATATTAACATTAGTGACAATCAGATGTGATTATCTGAGATGGCGTTTTATCTGCCAACTGCAGACTTATGGCTTCTAGAAACCCAATTTGCCTTCTTGCTCATTTGTTGTTTTTATATGACTTGAATCCCATGCAGAAATTTGTGATTAGTGTGACTCTTCCTGCTTTTATTATCTGGTGAATATGGGGAGGGTACAAATTTCCTGCACTTAAGTTGATTTTTAGCATCTTGAATAGGAGAGGCCCTCAAAAGTTTGTTAAACAGCTAAGTAAATTTTAAAGCATTTTTTGCCTTACATTTGAAGAAACCTACTGAGCCAGGAAAAAGGGATAGATGCTAATATTGGCTGATAGGGTTTTTTATACAACAGGTTTGTAATTAATTTTATAAGGTCATTGGTTGGAGGGTATATATTACACAACACATCTTAAGGTTTCAATTGCTGTCATTATTTATTCTTGATTCTTTAAGGCCAGGTTTGGCAGAATTTTTCTGTTGAGAGCTAGATAGTAAGTATTTTAGGGTTTGTGGGTCCAGTGTTCTCTGTAATAACTACTGATTTCTGCCATCGTAAGGTGAGGATAATGCATAAATAAATGAGTGTACCCTGTGGTCTAGCAACATTTACTGACAAAAATAGGTAATGGGCTACAGTCTAACCTCTGATCCAAATAATATTTTTTCTAAGAGAAGCTTTTGGGAGATTTAGGGGGAAAAATTGTAGACTTTTTGCAAATGGAACTTTTATCTGGCTCCCATTCCATTTGGCAATGTCTAACGTGGCCAAATTAGATTTTAAGTTAAAATATAAAACTTGACATAAAAAATTTGTCCTTTATGCTAGCACAGTGATTCTTAATACTTATTTGATTTTAGTTCGTCTAATGCATATAATGCATTTCCAGTAATAATGACTTACTACAGCAAATGTCTCCCAAGGAGAGGGATTGAGAGACACTGGTTTGGTGACATTGCTCTGAGTTCTTTAAAGTCTGTTTTAAAACTGTCTTAGCATAAACCTTTGCATTCAGATGAGTAGAACTTCAGATGGGCAGAAATATTTAGGTGTCAGAAAGCAAGAGCTTAGACTCAGAATTCCTTCTGAGACTTAATCCCAGCATCACTGACCAAGTGCTTTCTTCGTTCACACCGGGCTGTGGAGCTCTATGGAAACAGACCTATGCGGGAACTTGCAAGCATTGCCTGGGTGATGGTCATATTTCTGAATGGCAGAAAGGTTTCCGGTTTCACAGTTTGAAAAGGATTACCGAGGTAGAAGCAAGGGAAATATCTGAGAGTGTATCTTGTAATACTTATTTTTCTCTTGGTTTGAGGTTATTTTTTTTTTTTTTATGCCTCTCCAAACAGTGACTGAGACTGTCAAATTTGCACGGTGCTGTTCCAGGCAACTTGGGCAGTTGGCAACCCTGTGACCCAGGATCACAGCCCCGGAGTAGTGGAGCTCAAGTAAACTATTCTTACTCCTTATTGGTTACTTCAGAGTAGCATTTCCACCTTGTAGTCTGGAATGATTTTCAAGGAATCCTCACAGGTGTAGCAGCTGCTGACCCCTGAGAGTTAAGCCATTAGCCCTCCCCACTGGAATCTTCACTGCTTGTCTTTGCAAATAAGTGAGCAGAAGTTGGGGGCAAGAGAAACCCTGTGTGACTGGGGCAGAGGCCTGTGACTTGTGTAGCCCTGTGTGGAATTCTTCAGACGGTCAGGGCCAGGCCGTTGTGACTTGTCGTGTGACCAGCGTGGGTAGTGGAAGATGGTTCTCCCAGGGTGGTCCCCACCTAGGCAGTATCAGCAGCTTTTGAGAGATGCAAATTCTCAGACCCCCATGGCCATCCTACTAAATCAGAGTCTTTGCTTGTGGGCCCAGGAATCTGTTGGAACCAGGCCTCTCGCGGACCCTCCTACTTAGTAAAGTTTCAGAAGCCCTGCTTGGTTTACCAGCGGGTAAGCTCTGTCTAGTACCTTTTTGTGGTTGTGGAAATGGAGGGATGGAGGGCCAGTGACTCGTCCACATCAAACAGCCTCTTGGGGGGAGGGACCTGCTGGTCTGATTCCCAGTCCAGCCTCCAGGGCGGGGGCAGTGCCAGTTTAGGAGGACTGCGAGGAGGTCAAGGGCCTTGGACAGAGTGGTGACTTGGGACCAGTGTCTGTGCTGCCTGCCATTTGTGCTGTGGGGGAGAGGCCTGGTCTGAGGAGAGATGGAAGGGATCAGGACTGCCAGCTCTCCTCCTCCCCTGGGCAGCCTGTCTCCATTGAAAAGCCTGGTGACCCCGCTGTTGAACTTCCTCTTTTAAATAAACAGCTCCCTAGAGCATCTTTGGCTGAGCTTAGCAACAGGGGAGGAGGGAGAGAGAGGGGCGGGGGGAGAACAGGCTCCCCCGTTATCATCATGTCAGTGCAATCACTGGGAATTACGGTTGAGGATTAAGAGTCACTTGGGGATAATTCAGCCAGGCTGGAGAGGGAAATAGATACACACACACACACACACACACACACCGTAAACATATTGCTAAAATTCATGGCACCAAACAAACAGCATAGGAAAACAAGTATGGGCAGAACTGAAAGGGCCTGAATTTTGAATAGGTGGTATAGGCTCCAGAATGATCTGTTTCCTAAACACTTTTGGTGAAGTTGTATACACAGTGACTAGAACAGAGCAGCTGCTTCCCCAACTCTGTGCATTGCTCTGTTTCAGAACTAGCATCCCTCTCCTCCAGGCATCTGTTCCTGAGAACACTTGAAGGTTCTGCCAAGAGAACTCAAACTGGCGAGAGAATACTTGAAATGTGGAAAACGAGACACAGACATGCATGTGCGCACACACACTCCTGAAAAGATACAGCAAGGCCCAAAGGAGAGTATCCCCTGTGTCCCAATATTCAGGTGCCTCTGAAGAAGGTCACATATATCTTCTGTCTATTGTGATTATCCTTGGGCCTGATGAGGAGACCTCAGCCAGTTAGGGTTTTGCTTTTCCCGGACAGGGTGTGGGATTTGTTGACACTTTTTGACTGGGTCTTCAAGGTTGGAACCTAGAACATCTTTTCTTACCCTGTGAGGCAACTGTCCAGTCCAATGGGATTTGCCCAAGCATAGTTAATGGAGTCCAGAAGAATGCTGTGCTTTTCCAGTCAACCTTGAAAGAGCCAAATAGACCAGAGCAACCCAAAGTAGCAAGAGAAAATAATTTGTTCACCCTCAGTGAGAGGCTTGGCACACCATTCAATTGAGAGGCACAGCCTAGACTTCATGGGGCCAATGTAAGGTGAGAGCTCCCTTCAACCCTTTTGTGTGTCTCTCACTTCAGGTTGGCTGTAAGGTAATCAATTATCTCTGTGATAGAGGCTCTTACCACTTCTGTCCAGCCAAGTGGTGGGCCTTAAACATGGGTTAAACCAGGAAGGAAACAGTCCCACCCTAAGTTTTCCATGTGTGGGTGCCCTTAAAACCACTTTGAACAAAACAGAAGTGACTCTTAAGTTATTCCTCATTTTTTTATTCTTTATCCATTCTTCCTCATGCTTTCTAACTTGGTAATTGACAGAGGTCTAGGTATTCCCATCATCCATTTGTTGTACATAATGAGGCTGTATTTTATTTCCTGGGGAGGAGCAATCTCCATAAGGGAGAAGGTGGAGAGAAGTATGGGCTTTCTCTCCCTTTCCAGATTCTCCCCATTAGCCTTAGAGCACTACACAGTCGTTTTCCAGGTGAACAAACGCTGCAACAGATGAGTCCACAGACATGTGTTCTGGGATTATTTGGGTTTGTTTAAATTGAGCTTTCCCTACACCAAAAGATTTTATGGAAATACATCGTGGTTTGGGACAAGGAGAGATTTTCAGCTTCAGACATGCAGGGGCCAAGAGATTAACTAACTACTCCATTCCAGAATGTCCATGACTGTGCATGGCTTTATCTTGGAGAATTACTGCTTCAAGCCCAAATAAGCTAAAGGAATACATCTCCTCTTTTCTCTGATACCTACTAGAACTGAACATTGTGTAATCTTGATATTCCCTCTCTAGATTCTGCCTGGAATTTTTTTTTTTTTAAGATTTTACTTATTTATTTGACAGAGATCACAAGCAGACAGAGAGAGAAAGAGAGAAGAAGGCAGGCTCCCTGCTGAGCAGAAAGCCAGATGCGGGGCTGGATCCCAGGATCCTGGGATCATGACCTGAGCTGAAGGCAGAGGCTTTAACCCACCGAGCCACCCAGGCGCCCCTGCCTGGAATCTTAATAGCATGGTCACTATCAGTGAAGGCTAATGTGATCCATTCAGATGTTCTCAGAGTTGGAGAGGGAAGCCATGTTGTGCCTTGGGGAAGGGACACCTGTTCTGTCTTCTTGTGGGGGTACAGGGACAGAACCCTGCAGTGAAGAACACCACCCTCAACTGCCAGATGCCACTTTCACAGCAATTCCACATTGTTCTGAGAGAATGCCTTTGTGGTCTCAGATGCTGGCTTCATGTGGAAAGCTGAAAAGGAAGTATTTTGTTGCCTGTGGAGCACTGAAGATTTGGAGCACCAAAAGATTCAGGAGCCCTTACACTGAAACCTGGTTCTGGGAGTCTCAGTGTTATCTTAAAGAATTCATTCAGCCTTTCTCTACCTCCCTTTCCCCATCAGTGAGGTTGGATTAGAATGAAATGCTTCCTAAGCATCTGTTAATGACAACACTAACTCTTTTTTTTTTTTTTAATTTTACTTTATTTTATTTCAGTGTTCCAAAATTCATTGTTTATGCACCATACCCAGTGCTCCATGCAATACATGCCCTCCATAATACCCACCAGCAGGCTCACCCCACGCTCCCACCCCTGCCAAAATCCTCAGTTTATTTCTCAGAGTCCACAGTCTCTCATGGTTTGTCTCCCCCCTCTGATTTCCCTCAACTCAATTCTCCTCTCCATCTCCCTGTGTCCTCCGTGTTATTCCTTATACTCCACAAGTAAGTGAAACCATATGATAATTGACTCTGTGCTTGACTTATTTCACTCAACATCATCTCTTCCAGTCCCGGCCGTGTTAATGCAAAAGTTGGGTATTCATCCTTTCTGATGGAGGTGTAATACTTTCTAATTCTTTAACTCCATATTAAATTGATCAAGAACAGTATACATATTCCACCTTCTCTTAGGATTCTAGAGTGTCCTAGCCACAAGAAACTTAAAGAAATAATTGCCAGAGATTTACTTATAAATGTGATTTTTAGGATTAGACAGAAATCTTGTAATTCTTGCCCTACAAGAGCAACCACGTTGGCATTTGCCCTTCAATCTTGATGAGGAGCTTGAAAGTTCTCAATTACTATTAAGCAGTACAGCACTTTACAGCATTCTTTTACATGTGATCCTTACAGCCAACCTGTGAAGTGGCTGTGTGTTATCCCCATGTTTTGGAGATGTGATTAGTAAGTGGTGAAGCTAAATATTGTTCTTCTGTCTCCCAATTTTCCAGAATTCTAGTTACTATTCCCAGTGCTAATTCTAACAAATTACTGATTATAAATCCTGGTTACTCTACTAATGGAGTAAGTTTTTAGCCCTTGCTATGGACATCCTCTTTCTGCCCCATTCCACTCTCTGCTCAGTTTTCTTTGGAAAGTAAAATATAAGCAGGGAAAGATATATATGGCAAGAAATGATTAATAATACCAGTTTATATTCAGCATCTGCAAATATATGTATTTTTTGGTCCCGAACTTGTAAATAATCTTATAAATGAGTCACTCTCTTGCCTTTTTGTAAGCTGTATCTAGTTCATATCCCTCGTCCAAATATAAACCCCTAAAGGTTAAGAGTACTCTTCTTTTCAAGGCAATAAGGAACAGACAAAGTTAGCCTTTTCAGGTATTTTCATGTAGTCAGGAAAGCTCGCCAAGGGAGTGAGGGTAAGATGGCCCAGTGCCCTTGGGCCTTTAGAAAATGTCTCATGGGGGTAAATGCTTTGATTCCCAGCAGTGCAGGAGGTAACAGATGTGAGGCTCTCCATGGTGCTTACCAGAAATATGTATGTACTGTGGGACAGAACAAGGTACTTTGAAGATTGGAGAATTTGTCGGCCCTGTGACTGTTCACTTTATTTCTTTCTTCCTGTGCAAAATGTCTCCAGACCCAGAGGGAGAGGCACCAGCCAGACAGTGAGTCAAATGACAAGTTGACAAAATGGTTGTAATTCTAGAAGCTGCAGTCCCATCTCACTCTTTTTATGTAGGGGTGGGATGAAGCCAAAATCTGAAACAGCTCCCAGGAGAGCAAGAAGATATTGTTACTAATGGTTGGACTGACCTGAATTCTTTCCACATTTGTTTATGCTAGTCATTGGAATAAACATCTGAACCGCATCTACATGAGCACCCATATCTAGCAATGGTGTTCTTATTAACTGAGAGTCAGCCGAGCCTCGCAAAATACCCACCACGTGCAGGACAAGCGATCGATACCATTGTGGAAAGGCCTCCGAGTAACACCATAAACATCTCTACTCCTTATCCAGAGATTTAATGGCAGTGGGCGCAATATGGGACAGCAGAATTTGATACCGTATTTGAGCTATGTACTTTTTATTAGGGGCAGATTTGTGAAGGTTTAGGCAGGGTGTCTGTTTATGTTCATTCATTCCTCTTCTAAACAAATGATAACTGAACACTGCTACTACCCGTTATTGTACTGGAAACTCCAGAGAGAGCACTGGCCTGTGGTTCTGCCTTCCACTCCCCTGCACTCAGGTGGGGAGAGTAGGTAAGAACACAGGGATGTTCAAAGGTCAGTGGCAGGTGCTGCAAGCTTAGGTGTTTGAGAGCATGAGGAATGAGCCCTCAGTCATGCTGGGTATGGAGAGTATCAGGAAGAAATGGGAATGGAGGTTTAGGTTAAGCTGAAGGTGCATAGAAATTAACCAGGTGAAGTTTGCATGGAGTCCAGACGGAGAGAAATGGAAATTGCAACCAAGTGAAGGAGTGCAAAGACCTGGGGAGCTAAAAGAGAGGGAGGTTTCTGATAGCTGGTGGCTTCCTGAGCTGCCTGTGGTGTGGTAGAATGAACCCGCCCCTCCTTCTCCACCGCATGCTAGCCATGACTTCATTTATCCTTACCCGATGCTGGTCACGTGTTGGCCTCTTTATATACGTGATTTGTTGACTCCTTCTCCCCTATTTGAAGTATTATTGTCTCCATTTAAACATAGAAAACCCAAGTCCTCAGGAGGTTAAATAAGGTGCTCACAGTTGCATAGTTCATAACACAATCAAGCCAGGTTTCAAACCAGGTCTAATAGAAAACATGAACACCTCAGCACTGCCATCCAGGAGTGTCCAGGCCAGAAACCATGCAGCTTATGGAATCTGGTAACCAGATCTGTCTTGTTCATGAGTCTCCCTGCCGTAGCATCCTGCCAGCTCTCTCAGGATGAGGAGCTGGGTCATTCAGGTGCCACTGGGTACCTGGAACAGAGTAGGCACATTGTATCCTCACAATAAACACTTGGTAACAAAACATCTCTTGACCATATATTCCCTTTTCCATCCTCGTGATAAGAGTTGAGATGGAATTCAGTGCCCAATGACGTTTGGACTTATGTACTTTTTACATAATTCTCCTGAAACTCAGTAGGTGACTTAGTAGAAGATTTAACTGGTGGATGGAGGAGAGATTTAGCTACTCTTAAGGAATCTTTGAAATCCTCCTATGCTCCTTGATTATGCAAGTGGGATTGTTACTGCTCAAGAGAGAGAGAGCCTATCCTGCCACCAGAGAAACAAAGTCAGGCTTATGTCGTGGAGAGTTTTATAAACTAGCTGAACAGTGTAGAACTGCATCAAAGATCTGCTATTGAAATCAGTCATTTATATCTCTTTAAGTGATACGTTAGCATCTTTCAATCTTACTGCTTTTTTAAAGGGAGTACTTTTTAAATAATTTGAAGACAACGTCTCAATGAATTGGTGGCATCATTTCTGATGCTCAGACTATATAAAATCTCAAGGGTATGGTTTTAGAATAGTATGGATTAAAGTTAGTATTTTTTTTTCCAGTGGTCAGGAGGAGGATAATAAAAATCTGTTAATAAGGGAATCTTGGACAAGTGGTGCCCATAAGGCAGAGTGGGAAGCACATGGGCTTTCTAATTCGATCTCCTCTCCCTACCATGTTCAGAAATGGAGGTGAGTTAGTCTCATGAACTCTGGGTTTTCTTGCTTGTTACATGAGGATAAAACAGCTTGCCTTTTAGAATTGTTGTAAGGTTTAGAAATAGTACGCAAGGAACAGTCAGTTCATTGCTTAACCGGTGGTAGACGTTTAAGCCCCTATTCTATGAGGTAGGTGAAAACCCGTGCTTGCCTTCTACTTACCCCTGTGTAGGCTGTGCCCTGGCTATGGCATGGTTTCTGGTCATAAATAGAACATAAGAACTTGGACACCGAACTCAGAAAGATGTGGATTCAAATTATGGCTTTAACACTATCACTTTGACTTCTGCAACTTACTTTTTCTCTGTGCATCATCTTTTTCCTCTGTGAAATGGGGAATGTGATTGTATCTACCTAGTAGGGTTATTGTTGGGACTGAATGAGAAGAGCTGCTGAAAGCCCTTAATATGGACTTGGTGTATAATAAATACTCAACAGACACTAATTATCATCAGCTACCTATTATCTAGCGTTGCTTTACTGGGAAGTGGGTATCAGGCTCCCCCTAGGATGAGAGGGCTTGCTGTCTTCACTGAGGCTCTACAAATAAGGTCGCAGTTCAGTATTACAGAGGCTGTGAAAGCTACTCTGGGGGTTTGGGACAGAAGCAGGTGCCCTTGCCGTACTCTCCCCCAGTTCAGAGGCTGTAGGGCATTCCAGTCAGAGGCCGGATCTGCATGGGAGGATACAGAAATGGAAGAAGGACCCACGTAGGGCACCACAAAAGGGGGTTAAGGAAAGAAGAGATTCTTCCGTGTGGAGAGGGATTGGAGGCTTCAGAAAAACGCTGGGCATTTATTTTTTTTTTAAGGGACCTAACAGCACAGAGAAGTAAGAAAGTACGTTTTCGAAAAGGAGGTTTCTTGGGAAGACCTGTATCTTTGTTCGATAAACACAGAGAGAAGTGTTGACAGAAGGCACGTAGTTGGCAGTGCACTTCCCAGGGCAGACGTCCCTTTCCCAATGCCAGGGCTGCCCACGGTAGAGGTGGCTGTGGCTCAGCACCCAGTGGCTGGGGGATCGGGCAATATGGGCAGACAGTTTCTGCCTCCCCGAGTCTGTAACCCTTGCTAGGTACAGTCTAGACTGAAGGAAATAATTTAGATTCACAGCCATTTCCCTGGGACATGGATGTAGAAAGATGGCAAGCAGCAGCTGACCCAATGTAAAATGCTCTTTTTCTTGAACCACGATCATCTTCATTAGGAATCTGAATCTGCTGGATCAGCCCCCGAAGGCTATCCTTTTGAGATGTATCCTTCCTCACTCTCCCTCTGTGTTTTCCTCTCACTCCCTCCCCCACTTAAAAAAATAGATTCCCCCTGGATCACGCCTGTATCATCTACAATTAAAGATTACTTCAACTGCTGACAATGCCCCAAGCTATTCTTTAAGACTATCTCATTCTACTTAGCAGTGCCCTGTGCCTGCTGATCCCACCACAGTGTTTTCTCCACTGAAGACGTTGCCTCAACAAAATCTGTTTTAGAGTTTTCCTTGCTTCTCCATGCTGAATTCCAGTCACAGTCAATGGCCCACTTGTGTGTAGTTCAAGAAGCAATTAAGGGCTCTTTTCTCCGAACAGGCAAGGGAGGGGGTAGAGTGAAAAATGATCATTACTCTGATGAGTCCTCTGCGTTACTGAACAGTTCACAGATCTTTGATAGCACAAGTCCCCCACATTGAAACCCTTCTCTGTAACTGCCTTCTGCAGGCTCTCTTGCTGTTGGACAGACTTGAGGGGGGGTCAAGAACTCACATGTCATAAGATCGGAGCAGTCCTGCACCTGACTTAGGATTCTGATTAAATATGATTGTACCAGCTGCACAGTAACCCGCAGCAGGATGATGGTGTCATTGGAAATGTAAAAAGTGCAAGCTTGGGAGACCTCCCAAGTAACCTTGCCATCTCCATTGTGAGCCTTTTGTTATATCCTAGGAGGTGTGTTATAATCAGAATACAATAGTCTTATTTATCTGTGCTTGTCTATGTGAATTGTGTCTGTCTTTAGTGTGTATGTTTGTAGAGGGAGGAGACTTTGATCCATCTTCTACATATTGGGCCTAAAACAGAACTAAAGACAGAAGCTGCTTAAATGTTTTTGGTGAAGTGATCAGTGTATCCCCTCCTTGATGTCTCTTAACAAATGTGTGCTATGTATGGAGGGGTAAATGAGGTCCTGGGAAGAGACGAGTCATTACGTGTCAGCGGTTCTTGAAGAGCAGGCCTCCCTCCACCAGCAGCATTAGCGTCACTTGGGAATGCGTGAGAAATGAGTGTTCCTTGGCCCTGCTCTCAGAAACTCTGAGGTCAGACCCAGCAATTGGTGCTTGCATAAGCCTTCCAGCACATTCTGACATGTGCTCATGTTTGAGAAACACTGGTCTAATAAACTCTTCCTTGCCCTCTGGCACCTCTACAGACTTTGTTCTGTGAAGAGGAAACCTTTGGTCCTAGCAAGACTAGAGAACTGGGGACTGAGCTTTGAGGTGAGGGCAAGCTTTCCTGCAGCCTCCCACCTGCCTCCATAGGGTAACAACATAGCAAATTTCTGCCTTTAAGGAGCCAAGGAGTTCCACACTACCTCATGATGGGATA
This sequence comes from Mustela putorius furo, assembly GCF_011764305.1. NCBI lineage: Eukaryota > Metazoa > Chordata > Mammalia > Carnivora > Mustelidae > Mustela > Mustela putorius. The sequence goes on along the minus strand of NW_025422045.1, from coordinate 5,063,757 downwards.
TTGAGGCATTCTTGCCTTGAAGAAGATATCTTCTTGCTTCTCCACTAAGTATGCATGTTGAGGCACAGAAGGGCACCGATTCTTGATCAAAATGTAAGAAGCTATAGTGTGAGAAGTTTGGATGTGGAAGACTTGGATCAAGGCACAGGTCTGTTGCAGTAGCTTTGGGACTCTGGGAAAATCCATTAACCTCACTAAACTTAGATGGACCTGAGTTTCCCCATCTCAAAAGCAGAGTTAATTATATCTGCCCTATCGTAGGACGTTCTGCTCAGTGGAGATGGGGGTCAGGATGGGATTTTGCCCAAACTCACTTTTCTTCTCAGACTTCTGGATGAAGGTGCCCTACCAAGGATAGCTCAATAGGGACAAAGTATTGTTATGTTTTAATCGTATGCATTTATATTTGTGTGTGTACAAGTGCACATGCATGCACACACACACACACATATACACAAATATTGCTTCTCTGGTAAAGGATAATAAAACGGAAGGCTGAGTTGTGTCAACCTAAATGAGGCCTTCCATCTCCACCTTGTGGTCAGACTCTATGTCCAGTTACCTCTCCAGCCCAGGCATGAGCAACTGGAATCCCAAGCATGACCAAGGTCAGGGTGTGGTGACCACACAAAGGCAGGAAACTGAATAGAGCTTGCCCACTACAACTGTCAGAATAAGATTGGGTAGGGAGTCTAGAAGGCTGCATGAGAGGGTAGCAGTTCTGTCAGTTCTGTCAGTTGTGATCATGATCCAGAGACAAACAGGCTTTCATGGGTTGAGTGTGCCCCCTCCCATGGAAGGGGCTAGCACTAGGAGAAAATAGAAGTTCTCTTCTTCCTCATTAGCTAAAAAGCTGAAAATGTTAACAATGTATATGTGTGAGTTATTGCGTTTAGTATTTCTTCTCCCCAATTCCCCGGTGCCATGGCTAACAGTGGGCCCTGAGCACCCCCTCATTGGTGAGTTTGGCTCTTATCTGCCTCATGGGTAGGGATGGGGCTTGGTGGTCAGGGTAGGTAGCAAACTAGCTCAGCTTAGTTAGACTCATGGTGCTGAGACAATTCCAAGGGAGTGGGCAGAAAGGAAAATAGAATGAAAGGTGAAGGTCAAGAGGAAATTTAAGTCATCAGATAGGAGAAAGCACTCATCAAAACAAGATGGGAGGGGGCTTATAACTGAATGCTTCAGACAGTGGCTGCTATGTGTGACCTATGTGATGGCCTTAGGCCTGTTGAATGGGTGGATTCAGTAGGCCAGAAATGCTGGGGATAGAATACATTTTGGCCCAACATGGCAATACATCAGAAAGCCTAATCCCACCACTATTACATGGGACCTGATTGTGCCTTGATGCTACCCCACCCCTCCTCCTTCTTCTCAGCCTACAAACTGTAGCCACCGAGGCCTATGTATGTGCCTGGTCCCCACAACCGCCATTCTGCTTAGATTGTGGTGTCCTGCCATCTCTTAGGGCTGAAGCCCTTCCTTCACCCCAGCATACCAGAAAATGAGAGCCTTTCCCCTGGTGGTTAACTCTGCCTGGGCCTCTCATCGCACATCCCATTTAACCATTTCTATAGTGCTAACACTTATCTAGTGATAGACATGACCATTGACTGCGGACGCTCCTCCTTCTGTCCCATTTATCAGACAACTGTAGGTATTTTGAACAGGGCCACTGCATAAAGTAGTGCAGGTTGTGTCTAGACAACTGGAGAGGGTGCTTTCTACATGGTGGCCTATGTGTGTAATGTGTGAGTACACCTCACAGCCCTTGTGTTCCTTGGATAGGATGTGATTTTGGCCTACTTCTTTGCATATTATAACTTAGACTGACAAACTCAGTTTTACTCAGCTCCACAGCTCATTGCAACCCTTGGTTCTTGGGGTGAAAATGAGAAAAGAAGGAGTTCAGATATAATGTGTGGTTTTTTAAGTCAACAGCTAAGTTTGGGTGGAGTTAAACATGACAACCATCACTCCCCCAGCCCAATTCTCACTACTAACACTTACTGAGCACCTACTATGTGCCAGGCACATAACACGGTTGAAGGACATCCCAAGACTTTCTCTAACTGCAGTCTGGCAGGACCATTGTTTCTTACTAAATCCAAAGTGACATGTTACACAAAGATGAAATCTATTAAGTAGTCCAAGAAAGGTGACCTTGAGAAGTAGATACACTTAGGCCTGCTACCTAAAGACATTAGGTCTGACAGAGAAAGCTTCCCCAACCCCCACCCAAATTTCTAAGGTTCCCAAACTTGCTCAGCTCATGGTGTCTTTGTGTGCCACTAAAGTTTTCACCCCCAGACCAAGAGAAATACCTAATGTTTATTAATAGTTTCAAAAACTCAATATTTGTAGTCTGTGCTCCCTCACAGAGATCACTGTGTGACCCTGGAAATTTGAAAATATTTGTGGCTTTCCTAAGAGTTTGCTGCAGCACACTGTTTGGGAACCATGACCCTAACCACACCTGACACAAACAGGGTGGAGCTTAAACTGTTGAGTTTCCCAGAAGTCTGCCATTGTCATACTTTCCCCTGGAATAGTCCAGCAGAATAATGAAAATTTTTACACAGTCCTTTGGGAAGGAAGACAATTTGGGGGAAAGAAGATCATTTTGATAAATTGTAAGGAGCTGGTAGAAATTGTCTGTTTCCTTAGCAGCATTTCAATTTCAGGGTAAATTTCAGACCAGAAGCACAGCATTTCTGGCCAAGAATTCCTTCATATCTTTTTGCAGGTATCCCACCTAGAGTTCAGTTTAGAAGCAATATTTTCTTTTTGGAGCAACAGGATCATTGCCCATATCCCAATTCTGTTTCTGACTCTGTATCATTCAGTGGACCTTTGGTGACTTCAGGGCAGGGTCTAGTATAGAGTAGGTTTTTAATTTGTGGCTTTGAGTTATATAACTCCTTTATGGATAGCTTGTAGATATTTTTATTCTTCAAGTGGTTTCCCTCATGACCATCACTGCTGTCATTCTTTGGGCTTGTTTTTTTAGGGTTGCCAACAAAAGGTAGCATACATCAAGCATTGCAGCTAAGGCTGCCTTTAAAGGCATGGGCTTATCCTTCCAACTGTTCCCAAAGAGTGGTGATGTCAAAGAACACTGGCATGGCCGTGGAGGTCCTGGTGCTCCTTATGATAAATAGCAAGCACACCATTCACAAAATGTACCCAGGCTTCATTCTTCAGGTGCCCTTGTTCTAGAGTAGAAAGCCTTTGGACCCTTAAAGCCATCCTACATTTTAGAGTTCAGTTATGAGCAGAAATGCAAAGTTCTGGTAGCAAGAAACAGTATCTTCTGTTCATTGAGATGGACTGCCTGATATTCTGGAAAAAGAGTGAGTCATAAACTGTTGAAATTTAGCAATGAACTTGGCAATGGTTGGCATTTGTGGCAGGAAAACACAGTGGAGAAATTGAGGAACTCCAGAAAACCCCATTTCTTTTACAGGGACTGCCTATGCCCAGTCTAAAGAATGGGTGAAGCATAATGATACTGATATAGGAGACAACTCGAGAAGCTGTCACCACCCAGTTTCTGTTTAATATTTACTTTAAGTCAGTACCTGACAAATTGAGATGAGAACTTCAGCTCTGGGAATTTTTTTGTTTCTTTATTTTCCCACCACTCTCCCCAAGCCCATTTCTCTTTATCCCCTAGGCCAACATCATCAAAAATCCCTTGGGTTGTGGCAAGTCACAGCCCTGCAATATAAGCAGTGGTGATGTTTAGGCAGTTCATGCCATCTGAGAAATTGGAACCACTGTGCAGTGAGTGATAGCGCTGCAAGGAAGCCGGCCCAGACAACCTTTAATAACCATGCCAACCCTGAGAGAGTCCATGCTTTTGAGATGTGAGCTGTTAATAATCCCACAGGGTCGTTAAGTGTCTTGGTTTTAAATAAAACAGGAGCAGTAAGTCAGCTTGTTGTGACGAATAGTACACCTGCTCGCTGCCCTCTCCCTTGCCTCACAATCAAACAGAAGCCCCTTAGCATACAAACCTCACCACACTGCTCAGAGGAGCCATTTATAGCATAGAGGCAAGAGAGAAGAGAGCATTTCCAGGCCTTTACCAGTTGTAGTTCAGAGCATTCATGGACCGTCTGCTTTAGGTCCCTTTTCTACAGGGAGTGAAGAAAAGGTGCATATGATGATGGTAAGGAGTGGATAGGAAACCATACCTTTATAGTCTTTTCTTCATTTGCTACAAACAACCTTGGGTCTGTCTGCACCTAAATGCCTGGACCTCAATTTTCCTGGGACTCTGAAATGGAAACACTGACTTGGAACACTTACCATATCCCAACAGTTTTCCTACAGCCTGTGCCCTGCTCTGAGTGCTTTCCATGTATTAACTCACTTAATCTTCAAAAACAGTTTTAGAACCAAGAAAGGTACTGTCATTATGATCCCTCAGTCCTTATTAGGGTCATATGGTAGCCTGAGATCTCCATTAGTTCAGAAAAGTGCTGTTTCCAGGGCAGGGGTGCTGGCTAGGCTTTATAAGGTAGAAATTGCCAAGAAACCCTTCATACCTATTTGCAGATATCCCATCTAGGATTAAAAAAAAATAACATATATAGCTTACAGTGACTTTCCTTGTGAAGATTTTATTTATTTTAGCAAGGAGGGTGTAGGAGCAGAGGGAGAGGGACAATCAGACTCTGCGCTGAGCATGGAGCCTGACGTTGGTCTTAATCTCTTAACCCTGAGATCATGACCTAAAGTGAAATCACGAGTGAGATTTCAGTCAGTTGAGCATGTGATGCTCAACTGACTGAGCCACTCTGGGGCCCATAGTGACTTTTTAAAACAATCAAATTGTGCAGACTAAAGACCCCACTTTACATAAAATGCCATTTGTGTTCTTTTAAGGTGCAATTTTTTGTTAAATGGTAGACCTTTTAGGATAGACTTATTTGAAAGTCATAGATGTATGTAGTTCTTTAGACAGATAATCTCTCCATTCAGCATTTAAAGTTACAATATTTCTACTCTAATGATTCTTAGAGTAGCTTGAAATGTGGAAATGTGAGTGATTTTGCTTTTTTCACTCGGTATTATTTGATCATGACATAAAAATAGAAACTGCTGTATTTCTTATAGGCTTATCAGTGCCCATGTCCACAGGGCAGGGTGTACTGAGAGAAGGGGGATAGCATGCAGGTGATACCATCTTTTCATGAAAGAACGAAATGAAAGTGTTTTGGCTTTCTTTCAGTAACATATCATTTGTAACTTCTTCCCCTCATTTATAATCATTTCCATTTATAAACAGTAATTTGCTCTTACAAACATGTACTGTAGTTAGAGTTCTGTTGGGAGCAATTGGTGTTCTTGCTCTGTGACATCATGAGCATTTAAAAAACTATAATTATAAATATCCTCTAAGGTAAAAAAAAAAAAAAAAAATATATATATATATATATAGTAGAAAGAATTGGAGGATCTGTCTAGAGACTAATTCAGTAAGAATTTGTCTCTGTATGTCCTGCCCCCACCCTCATCTCGGTGAGTTGAGACACCTCCAGATTTTTCAAAACTCACTGTAGATATTGCCTACCACAAATCTCTGAAAATGTTACTGTTTCAAGAACAGTATTTAGTAACAGTATTTCTTGACATCGAACATAGCTTGTTGCTATTAACCTTGATCCCCAGTTCTGAAATCCAAAGAGTAAGCTTGGATTCCTTTGCCTTATACCGTGAATTGTGGATTGTGGGCTTTTATCTCATCTCCCTCACCAAGTCCAAGGATACACCAATGGAATCAAAGTTTGTATTTCTCTGAATGGTTTGAAGTAGAGAGAAATACCTGGTCTTAGTGATAATAATGAGTAGAAGACCCAAACATGAAGTATTCAGAGGAAAAGGATCCATGTATCAAAGACATTCTCCAGTTTCATAACACTTGCAGAGTGGCATTTCAGCAGAGGAGACCATTAGATTACTAATGGGGTATTTAGAGAGGAAGGAGCAAAAGTAGAGTGTAATCTGAATATATAAACCGCTTATGTTCTTAAAGTCCAATTTGTACCCAGGTTTTTTTTTTTTTTTTTTTAACTCAGAATGTATTTCCCTGTAGGATCTATATTTTGCATGCTTTTGGACTCCCCGACTAGCTTATGAAAATCTTTGTTGAGCACAATGTAGTAATGTGGTTTTTTGGAAAGAGCAGAGAATTAGATATCGTATGGCCCTGGGTTTGAGTCCCAAAACTGTAGCACTTCTAGTTGTTTGGCCCTAGGCAGGTCACTAAAGCTTTCAGTGGTTTGGTTTATTCATACATAGAATTCACATGCTGAGACCCAGTGTTTGATCTAGAGTAGATGTTCAATGGATGTTTGCTGACTGAGTGAACAAAGGAATAAGCACATATTTTATTTCTGTGGGAAAAGTCCATACAAAGGATGAGAGGCTTGCACAATTTCTGCTGCCTCAAGGTGGAGATTGCAGGCCAAGATCGACAGAAATGAAGACTCCTCAAGGAGCCTTTCATGACCATTTATATGATATGGGGGTTTTCTCTGAAGCACCTGGTGGCTCAATGTGGGGCTGTAGGAGTTTCAGTCACGAGGCCAAGGCTTCACCAACACCTTCTCAGGCCCTGTGCAGCTAACAGGCACGTCAAAGGGGTGTGCTGGCCATTTGTATGTTTGACTCTCACTCAAGTTAGATGTTAGCAAATAAAGAACTTTGTGCATGCCTTTACCTCTGTGAAATGTAATAAAGGGCATAAAAAAGATTTCTTTATTAGAAAATATATTAACTTTATTTTGATTGGCCCAAAGGAGGTAGGTGAATACATTTAAAATAATGAGAAGGGGAAAAAAATAAACATAAAAAAATTGAAATGCATAATGTTATTCCCAGAAGGGAGCAGAAAGACCCAGGGTATTACAGACTTGGAGGCAGTCATACCTGATTTGGGGAATGGACTTCGGGTTTATTTTAATGTGACCCCTCCTTTTCTAATTACAATCAGTCCTCAGACAGGTAAGAGCAATTGTGAATTTATCTTCTGTTTCAGTGGGCACACTTTCTGGAAAAAAAAAAAAAAGAAAACCTTAAAATTTCAAGAGGAACTTTTATTTTCCTTCATTATCTTTATTTATTTATTTATTTATTTATTTATTTATTTATTTATATTTTTTTTCTTAAGCATTTGTTGTATTTTGAGCTCCAAGGGCTGACAGCTGTTCTAGTTTTGCTTGGGGACTTTTTCACAATGTGGATTAATCAATGTTATGAACTGAGTCCGTGGGGTTTTGGGAATGTAATTGGTTTCAGATGACACTTTGCTAGTCAATCTGTGAAACAGCCGAATGTTGACACAGCTGAACAATTCCAGCTGTTTCCACTCGCCCCTTCCTCTTTCCCTGGACACTACATCCTCTGCCTTTATTTTGTCTGCCCTCTCTTATTGTGACTTCGCTAAACTCATTTGTTATCCTTTCTAAAATTTCTTCTTGATTTTCTCTCCTTCGGGATATCATGGCTCCCCGTTTATTGTATTCTCCACCCAATTTGATTTTGGAAAAGTTTTTTCTTGGCTTGCATAGTTCTTAAGGAAATAATAGTTTTACCATGTAAGTTCCCTTTTTTTAATGTGGTGATCACCAAAGCCGTTTATTAAAGGGCACACAGCAACAAATTTAGCTTTTACGCAAGTGCTTGGATTCCCTGAATATTTGGTTTCACAACTGCTTGATTGACCTTTTTATTTTTTTAATTACCAGAGGCAGTCCATTGAATAAATAATACAAGTCATTAACTTCATTCAGTGCATAGCGGGGTTTGCTACTGTATATCCTTCTGAAACAGTGAAAAAGAGATTCAGGTGTCAGTATTGCAGCTAGAAAGACATATGATTAGAAGGGAAGAATAAAAAAAAAAAGAAAAACAACCGTGAGTTATGTACAGTATATTGAGTTTATATACTGTCAGGGGAATAGTTTGTAAATTGCTTTTGGTGGTTTTTCATTATCAGGCTAATTTCTCTTTGTTTTTTCAAGATTACTTGTTTCTATGTCTTACGCTGTGAAGGAATGGCTTTAACTGCTTCTGTGCCCAGTAAAATATTTTGCTCTTTAATTGGGGGATGGGTTGCAGAGCTAGAGCTAAATGAGGTAAAGCTAAAGAATAGGACGCCCAAGTAGATGCATGGGTGAATGTGATCATTCCCACTAGCCGAGACTCTTGATGTAAGAAAAGTAATCCCCTTGTGCCCAGAATGGTCTGCATTGACTAAATATTGGGGTCAGACTTACAGGACAGTTAGGCAGCCACCTGCTCTGGCTTGCTTGTGGATTCAGATGCCTAGCACAATGATAGATTCTGAAGTCAGAGGCACGCCTGAGATGTCAAAGAATGTGGAACAATTGAGCAATTAGCATGAGAATTTGGCAAATGAAAGCAATTGACATAGTGAATTTTTTCAGTCAGATGTTTCCTCCCACTACAGTTGTTAATGATCATGGTATCAGAAGAAACATTCTCAGGGGTGGAGAGAATCCTGCAGCCAGGAAACAATGGGTAGATATACCATGTCCTTTCTCTGAATGGAGAGCAATAAACAGTACAAACACTTAGGCATTGGTGAGGGATGATCCAGTTTAACTCTTACCTAATTGTATGTGTAGTGAAACTTCTGGATCTTTGTAGCAGCAAAATGCTAAACTATCATGGGCCAGGTGTGCTGGAAAGAGGCAGAAAAGCATCTGTATCAACAAAGCATATGAAAAAAAAAAAAAAAGACAAATTGCACTTGGAGATGAGCAGCCAGAATTCTAGGTGCTAACCCAGTAAATGGGCTTTAAATCATTGCAGACAAATCTCAGAAGACTGACCAGAAGTTGGTTATGGCCAAAAAGACAGAACAAGTACTGGATGTAATTATGGAGGCACTAGAATCAGAATCAAAAGTGTGTCTGTGGCCATAGGTGATGTAATTTATAGCCGGACCAGTGTGCCTTAAGAACACTCTGACCAAACAAAGGAAATCTCTGAGAGGGATAATTGAAGTAACTAAGGGATTCTAGGTATACCACTTGAGGCAAATAAATATACTTTATTTAGGAAGTAAAGAATAAATGGGAAGGAGACCTCTGTGATCATAGTAGGTAGAAGAGTGTGAACCTAGACTTATTCACTAAACATGGTGGCAGGACATACTTTGAGGGTAGAAGTATATTAGATAAGAACATCAGTGTTCAAATCCTTGTTTTACCGTTTAATTACCTGACCATAGTCATTCGTAATCATTCTGATTCCTGATTTTCTTACTGAAAAAGGAGGAAATCACAATTTTAAAAGAGTTTTACAATTATTAAATGAGATATATATGTGGAACGTTTGCTGTAATTCGAAACTTAGTCAAATATTTAACAGATGACTACCATCACATTCATTGTCATCAACCACATCATTGATATTTTATTTTTTTACAAAATCTGATAGAAGTACGGGTTAAAAATTAAAGTTTACAAGTTTAGATTGACGTATGCATGGTTAACTGGGAGAACTGGAAGTATGTTGGCTAGATCTTGGGCCTCTTGATATTAAAATGAAGTGTGAACTGATTCCCTCCCTTAATTGTACCTTAATGTGACTTTCAGAAATGCCTCAGTGCCTCAGTGCAGTAAGGTCCATCCTATCTCCCATCATTGTTTTTTCTGATCTTACTAACCCTTTTCTTTCAGGGCATGTGGATCTAGAAGAAGGAAGGTTTGGACCTCTGGACTTGAGAAACCATACTTTTAACTACTTGGGTGTAACACAAAACAACACCAACCAAAAACCTGAACCTCTTGAAAGGATGTTCTATATTTTGAGGAATATGCCACCATTTCTCACTATTGTATAGGCCCTAGGCTCCCTAGATCTTTATCATTTGCTCCAAAACAAAAACCTGAACAACCAGTTTCTTCTGGTGAAGCCCTAATTTTGTAGTAAATACTTAATATTCTCAAGTTTTTGTCCTGATGTTGTTAGGGCTAATAACTGCTATCTCCGTCTGTTTCCATAGTACCTGTCTACCAATTTTGGAATCACTAACCTCTTTTAAAAGCTGATAGATAGCTTGGAATGTAGATCAGAGCCAGTAAACTCCTGCAAAAGAAGTGCTTACAACAACAACAAAAAATACTAGACTTAGTAAATTTCTCAGACAAGTAAGCACAAGAGAATGACCAAAATCCTACTCCAGAAGAGGGGCTTTGATTCAGTCATCAGCTTTCTGCTAGGATACTTCAACCAAACTGCAACCAATCTTGAAGGGAACACCAGCCATGGTAGAAAAGTCCTCTGCTTTTTGGGTAGAACAGAGAAGTCATTGGAGAATATGAAATATAGTCAGACTAAACTCAGACCAGAGTCTTACATAAAAGGAATGGATTATGTGATGAAAACGAGATCTTGGCATACCATTCTTGGGCTCTGAGAGACCTTTTGTCCCCCAGTTTTGCAGTCAAATTTGTACCAGCATGAGGTTTATGCTAGATTCCTTGAACGTAAGAGCAGAAAGCACCTAAGATCCAACAGCTTATCCGAGGTGGAACTGTCCAGGTACCGCTCTTACCAGCCTCTGCAAGGACAACATCATTGACCTCTTAGTCCTTTCATTGATTCAGTAGTTGGTTTTTGAGTGCTTCATGTCAGTCTCCTTTGTTGTCCTCATGGAACTAGTAGAGGACCGAGAGAGACATTGATCATCCAGTCACTAAAATGCTGGGATATGGCAGCTACATTAAGTGTTGCAAAGAGAGGAGGATGGTGCCATGAGCTATAGTAAGGAGTGTCGACTTGAGTCAGAGCAGGGTCTCTTGGAGAAAGGGCAGTTGAACCCAGATCATTAAAAATGACCCTGGCTAGGCAGGGGGGAGCTGAAGATGTAAAGTTAATGTGGTGCCTACTGGCAAGGAGCTCACAGTCTTTTTTTTTTTTTTTTTTAAAGATTTTATTTATTTATTTGACAGAGAGAAACCACAAGTAGTCGGAGAGGCAGGCAGAGAGACAGAGGGAAGCAGGCTCCCCGCCGAGCAGAGAGCCCGATGTGGGACTCGATCCCAGGACCCTGAGATCATGACCTGAGCCGAAGGCAGTGGCTTAACCCACTGAGCCACCCAGGCGCCCCACAGAGCTCACAGTCTTGAGCAGTTACGGTGCATGAGGATACCTGCTACCTGTGTTTCAGGTTTTCCTAGGGATAGTTTGTTAGCCCTTAAAGGGCAATGGAAAACAATATGGGGGAGGGGTTCTCTTCAAGGATAGCTTCCTGGAAGAAGGGGACTTTTGAAAGGAGCTTTGGATGATAACACTACTGATAGTTTGTGAAAACTCCTGGAGACGTAAATACATCCTTTACAAAATTTCTTTGGACTCTGATTCTCCAAGCTTGATGTATTCCGAACACTGAGATTCTTTTTTTAGACTCTATGGGGGCAGATAGAGAAGAGTCAGTAACTAGCCCAGGGCAAGCAATGAAGCAGCTTAAGTATGAGGGGACACAGGGTGAGGTGGGGAACTTGAGGAGTGCTAATTGCTCCCAAGTCAGATTGGTCAGATTGCATCATAAATACTAGAATTTTACTTCTGTGCCAGAAAGAAGATGAGCAGATTGTGTAATAGCTTTTTTTTTTTTTTTTTTTTTTTTTGCTGCCTGAAGACTAGGGGGAAGCCTTAGTTCAGGTAATGGTACTTTCTCAGCCGTCTGCATGGGCTCTCCAAAACTATCCATGATGAATCCTGAAAAATGTTATTTACACTGTGCACCACTGACGTCAGAGGAATTTGACGTTAAAGCAGCACAGCCCTGGGAACCACCATAGATTTACAGAATTAGTATGAAGGGGGGAGGGTCCGCATTTTCAAAAAGCTCCCTATGCATGCTCTCAAACAGTCTTAAGTTTGTGAACCCTAAAATTTGCACTAGGAATTTAGGCTGTGTGTGAGGACTGGATTATGGCCTAAGTAGGATAGAGTATAGCTCAGTAATTGATATATATAGCCCACAAGAATGGGCCATGCAGACGTGCCCTTTGTATTGCAAAAATAAAAGGCTGTTTGCATAGATGGTGCTGAGAAAGTACAGACTAAAATTACCTAGACAGTTTTCTTAGGTGGAAGTAGTGGCTCACGGGAATCAAAGTTGGTCTCAAGCATGTGACGTGCATCGGGGCCTGTCCCTTCAGAATGCGATTGCGTAACCATAACCAGATGCTCCCTCCCTGCAGATGGGGGTGGTGGTGTCTAATGACGCAATGTGGCCAGTGGGCCCCATCACTCTGTTCTCTGATTAAAGCTCATAAAATGTGCTGTGTTGACCTTTGCCATCACAGCTACTCTAGAGGTTAACTCCAGGATGTTATGGCTCAAAGGGACTGGTGATATCACCAGCACCAGCTACATCTACAAACATTTTTTATGGAAGCCCAGGGGAGGCACAGCAAGATGAGGTGATGTGCCGAAGGCATCACCAAAATGTACTTCAGGTCCAGGACCAGAACTGGGCCCTGTTTCTGCATTTTCAAGAGCTAGGCCAAATGTGCTTTTAATTTATTTTGTAATGCTGGTTCATTTTTCACTCTTTTCACTGGAAAACCTGATTTGAAATGGGCTGGGATTTTTAAGGTGAAAAGCCACCCATTAGTCTTCTTATTATTTTAGAACCACAGTAGTTAGTGTTTACTGAGCACATACCAGGAGCCAGGCAGTGCATTAAACACTGTGTATACATTAGCCATCTGATCCTCTTGGCTGACCTGTGCAAGTAACTGTCCATATTTTAAAGATGAGGAGGCTCAGGCTTGAGAAACTTTTAAGAACCTTTCCTAGGAGATTCAACTGGCAGATAGAAGACCGAAGATTTCAAGCAGGCCAGTCTGATTCCAGGATATTATTTTATAACTTATTAGACTATTGATCATGTTGAGAAACCACAAAAATTCCTTTTGTACAGATACAGTTCAGGTCACCTTATCTGAATTACACTTTACTTTAGATGACAAAAGATAAAGTGTGTTAAACGTTCACTGAACACTGGGTTCTAGATTAAGTAACTTTTTACTTTTTACTTTAGTTAAATGCATAGAGTATAGCTATTCTAGGGTGTTCTCCCTGGGCAGTAGTGCCCCTTCCCCCTCACTGCCGCCATGTTTTTCATAATCTTGTTCCTGGTAACATATCTAAAAATGATGAGAATATGTATTTTCTGTGGAACCTGAGTTTTCAGTTAGAACAGCAGCAGCTCCACAAAGTGAAGACACTGAATATTATTTAGTCTCTAAGGAGAAGCTGTGTTGGTGGTAGGGGCCGTTGCATGGTGTGTCTTGATTTATAGGCTTCTCGAGGCCAGCTGGTGTGTCCTGCAGGTCAGCAAGCACACCAATCAGCACACCTGATTAGAATGCTCACTCTTCACACCTGACACAACTGTCCTCTTGTGCTCTGGGTCTCAGGCTTGGGTAATTTACTAGAGCTGTGGAAATTCTGTCCTTTTCAGATCATGGTAATAAGTTAGAAAAATTAAGTATGGAGAAAGCGCTCACCTGAAGTGGGATGTCTTACTCCCCGGTTTTTGTGAGCAGCACTCCATAAACCTTGATAGCGAGCGTGTAAATACCTCTAAATACCTCATGGAGATGGAGACCACATTTCCCTGAGGACATGAGCTTCTGTCTGTCCCCATGCATTTGGGAGAGGAGAGAGTATAATCATTGTCCTCACTCCAGATAGGAATGCCATGTGGACACTGAATGCATAAATTATCATACCCAGGAAATGCAAATCCTTCCCAGGGACTCCTTGAAGCTGATCATCTGAGAAGCAGTAGTTATAAACGTGCGGAACCTTTATCCAAGCTGTTCCCTCTGCCCAAAACACCCTCCCAGCTCTGCTCTGCTGGGCCATTGCTCCTGGTTTTCAATGCTCCACTCAAGCTCCCTCCTCTGAGACGTCTCCCCTGATTCCTTCCAGACTGGGGTCCCCCCCCCCACAGTGCTCTGCTGACCTCAGGCAGCTCCCACACTAGGCTTGGTTATAATTTTTTATCTATTGGGACAGACTTGGTTTTCAGGGCTCCCAGAGGCCTCTGCAGGGAAACACTGATCCAGAGGAATCCCCCCTTCCGGCCAAGGGAGCAGAGGTAAATACATGACTTCCTTTCATCAGCATCTGGGTCACTTGTTTGGGGTGTGGGGACTGGGATCATCTGTGTGACTGGCCTGGAGCCACCCTGTGGCACTCTTGGAGTTTATCACCTAAGTGAGGGGTTCATCACCTAAGTAAGGGGGGGAGCCTGTAAGTGGGGCAAAAGGGGCTGCTCGCTTCCTCTGCCTGGGAAGTTCCAAATGAAATGTGAATCAGTAAGCAGTATAGCATTGCAGAGGAGGGGAAGATAGCGGAGAGTAGAGGGGCCCCGAGAAGAACCTCGAGCTGGATCTTAAGGACCAGTCTAAGAAAGAAACAAGGAGTAGGAAGTATAGCCCAGTTTAGCCAAACCCAACAGTAAAAGCCCTGAGTGTGGGCACAAGCCTTTGTTCCTATTGAAGATGTGCCATTGGCCTTGTGCATGGTCAGGTGTTCCAAGCAGGGAAGACCTAGTAAAGAGGTGGCAGTGTCCCCTCTGGCCTTTATCTTCAGCTCATCAACATTGGTTGAGCACTTACTGTATGCACCATACTGTATGAGCTGATATAGTAGTTAATAAGAACCTATCTATTTGCAGGCCTCCTCTGCCCAGCAACTAAAGCATGGACTAAAATTTCCTTTTAATTCTTGTAATTAAAGAAAGGCTGTGTAAACTGTGATTATTTTCACTTTACCTAGGGATGAATAAGTAAATCACAAAGGGCTTTGGGGCTGGTGCATAAGAAAACTTAAAATCAGGATATTATACTGTAGAATGAGGGATGAGGCCAGAAGCTTGTCTGCCCTGTGCCAGCAGCACCCTCCCAATACCATCCCTGCCCCGACATCAGCCTGCCTGCTATACCCGCATCACACCAATAGCATTGCCTACCCTGTCATCTAAGGCCAAACTCCAGGGGGAAGAAAGATAGCTCCTCCCCCTTAAGGACTTGGGACATGTCTGCTTTTAGATCCGGTCTGGATATTTTAAATAGTCTTTGATGTTGGATTCTAACCTTTCCCTTGTTTTAATAAAAAGAGCTAGAGGAGCACCTGCGTAGCTCAGTTGGTTGGGCAGCCGACTCTTGGTTTCTGTTCAGGTCATTGTGGTCTCAGGGTCATGGGATCAAACCCAGAGTCCGGGGTCGGGCTCCACACTCAGTAGGGAGTCTGCTTCAGATTCTCTCTCTCCCTCTACTCCTCCCCCAGCTTGGGTACACACACTCTGTCTCTGTCTCTCTCTGTCTCTTAAATGAATAAATAAAAATATTAAATAAATAAGTAAAATAAAATAGTTTTAAAAAAAAAGTGCTAGGTGATGTAACCACTGACCTCTCCCAAGCTACATTTGTCACGTGTACTCTGGACGAGAAAGCCAAAAATTCTAGTGATGGAGCCCCCTGTTTGCGCAGCCAGTGGTGATCTATGACCAAGAAAGGGGTTGTCAACTCTGGTTGGAATCTCATCCTTTCATTCCCTGCTATGGGCCATGGGGTCTGCCACACTCCCTCCTGCCCTGGCATGTCCGGGGAAGGCCCCTGTCAAGTGCCTGCTCTTAGGGTGTGTTGTCATGGCAACCACTGGGACCAGGCCAGGGAGAAGCGGGCTCCTACAGTGAACAGAATGAGAAAGGGAAGGTGAGCCAAGAGGATATGTGAAGTGGGAGTCTGGATGCTAGAGGACCAGGGGACATGATTATCAGGTGCTCACTTTTGCTTCATGGGATGCCAGATGTTGGTGGGGGGAGCCTAAAAAGTGTGAAAACTGCATGAAGTTAGCTTACAATCTATTCACTTAACAAGCATGTACTGGGTTCCTCTCTGGAACCACATCCTGCACTAGGAGGTGAGGATTAGTCAGATCATAGGGACACCTCTGCCTCCATCTAAAGTCAGGTGGCACTTACTAGAAAGACGTAGATTGTATTTTTCAAATACAGAACTGTGGTGTTTTGACTCCATCGTAGTTTATGAATTACATCATTATTGAAAGTAAACGAATCCCTTTTCTCACGATTAGACCTGTTGGCTGCCAAAACTGGATCTTTGAATCTACTTTGCTTTTTCTCCTTGATACCATTGGGCCTGTCCCAGCTTTTAGCATAATTCCACTTTGGGACAGGATCGGTAAAGAAAATTGAGAAGGGTCTTTTATTACAGCCCATAAATAGCAGGAAATTCTGGACTCTAATTTCCCTATGGGAGGAAAGATCCTACTGAGGTAAAATACAGTAACGTATCTCAAAACAGACTTCCAAAGGAGTAAGGAAGATTTCTACAAACCTCTGTTCTTCCAGAAGCGAGAGTAATTGCTCATACAATGGTATTGGAATAAATAGGTGCACTGTGATAATTTTTTGGTAGGCAGGGAACATAAAATGAACTATCCTTCACCATGACAATTAAATATCATGAATTACTGGTGAGTAAACATCAAGGTGAGGTACACACCAAACATTCTGCTGGTTGCCCCAGTGTAAAACCTGGTTTCTTGGTAATTTTTGTCTTCTGTCCCCCAGCTCACCCCATGCTGTTCGGTGAGTCTGAAAACTTCCTGATGTTCCTCACGTTATTCCCTCTCTTTCTTCTGCTACTTTCTGAACCCAGGGCTTTCCTACTTTCTCCCTGTATATTGCCTTTCTTCCTTCCTAAGCTGATTTCTTTGCCCTTGAACCAACTCCTTCCAGTCCATCCTGAACCCCTGAAGCAAGGTTAGTGTTTCTTAGAAAATTTCCTTCCTTCCCAGCTAGTATCTCATGTACAGTCACTCACTCAGCAAATGGGGAAGGGGTGCTTACAATCACTAGATGCTCCCCATGGCTTTGAGGATGAACTCTGAACCTCAGCCTCACCTCCAGTCCAGCTACACTCTTCCTTTCTGACTTCCCCTTTCTGGAAGCAGGACCTTCCATCTGGCTCTTTGCCCACTGCCTCATGCCATGCCTTATATGCTCCGTCCCATACTTTGCTCTTGTTCCACTCCCTTTCAGGCCATCCAGGTGCCCCATCAAGGTCTAAGTGAAATCCATCATCTTCCTTGAGGCCTCCCTGACTCCTCTAGCCTTAAAAGGACAGAAAACCGGGACGCCTGGGTGGCTCAGTTGGTTAAGCAGCTGCCTTTGGCTCAGGTCATGATCCCAGCGTCCTGGGATCGAGTCCCACATTGGGCTCCTTGCTCAGTGGGGAGCCTGCTTCTCCCTCTGCCTCTGCCTGCCACTCTGTCTGCCTGTGCTCACTCTCTCTGTCAAATAAGTAAGTAAATAAATCTTTAAGAAAAAAAAAAAAAAAGGACAGAAAATCCCCTATCCAGTTAGTCGCAAGCCATACTCCTGCAAGGATCCCCATAGGATCCCTAGTCCCACTCAGTCTGTTAATGAATCTCTTCTTAAACTTTGTTTAGAACTAACTGCCCATTGTTGGAGCTTTCATATTCATAGTGGGGTGTTTCAACCAGTGTTTTTCCCGAAGCGTGGATCACTGAATAAAGAGAGAAATTTGGGGGACACTGGAGTTCCAAGTTACCTATTAGAACAGTGATTCTTCAGTAAATTTGGGTGACTCAAAAGAGTTAGTGATGGGTTGCAAAGGTGGCCTTGTACAAAGACAAATGTTCTTTTGAGTGGTTTTTTATCCCCTGAGCTCCCTGTTTTAATAAAAGTAGGAGTGGCAAAGAAACTAGAGGTTTCTATAGATGTCTATGCCTCCAAGGTGGCCATTGTACACAGTAGGGGGCACGAGAAGGTAGGTGCCTTAGAGATGAGCATAATTGTTGTTACATGTATTAGTATACAACAGTGTTGTGAGCGGACTCCAAATTTTATGTGCTTACCATTTACAAATGCTCATGTCATCTAAAGAAGTGCTGAAGACAGTTGCCCTCCTGGCAGAAAATACTAAATGTGATCATTCTGAGAAATGCTGGTGGAAAGATCAAGATTGAGTGTGGAGGGGTTAGAAGTCCCATGCTCATGAATTTCTGCTTTTGGGGGCTTACAGTCAGAAATAATATTCTCAGGTTTCTCTTTTATGCTTGAATATTAGAAAGCCAGGTATAATGAAGTGCATAAGGCTGAACTAGAAGTGGGTTAAAATGCCTTCATTTTACAGAGAGTATCCAGTTTAGAGGATCTCACCAGTGCTTCCTTCCTCTGTCTTCCTCTAGCTGTCGAGTCTAAGGAGACCTGGCAGCCTGCGATCCCCTTGGGTGCTCGGGGAGATCGGTGGAGGCAGACACCTTTGATGTGCTCACCTACCAAAAATGTCACATCACACTGCTTCTGTTGTTTCACATTGAATGTGAATTATTCACTAAAAGGTTAATTTCAAGTCTTGTCAAGTGTAGATCATTAAAGGCCTCACATTTTCATGGCACAAGAGAAAAAAAAAAGTCAGGGGGCATGAAGGAAGGCAGATAGAAAGGTTGAACAAGCGGGATACTGTCACAAGCCCTTTGGACAATCACATCAGGGTATTTTTATCTCTACTCGGCAGAAGCAGCGATTGGTGACTTTTTGCAGAAGGAAACTGGATGGGTGTCTGCCTTTCTACTGGTAAAATAGGCCCAGTCTCCTCTAGGACTGACTTTGGTTGGTGCTTTTTTGTTCTTTGCCTTTATTCTAGAGCAGAGATGGCCCATATTTTAAAAAAGTGGTTTTTATGTTTCTATTTGTTTTGATTTCTAGGACCATGTTTAGATGACAAAAACACCAGATTGAAAGACAGTCCATCTGGTATCTTTGGCTTTCATAAAAGCCAGTTTGAATCACATCATAGTTGATCCAATGGCAGGAAAACACATATTTACTCAAAATATGGTTAATGTGATGTCTCTCAAGAATCCTGGATTTTGTCGCCTTGGACACTTCAGGCTTTAATTTCCAGTTTATCCCCTTTTTCCTTTCTTTGATTTGAGAAACCTCATGAAGTGTAGAAGGAATCTGGGATTGAGAGAGACCCAGAGACAAATTCCAGGTTTTCCACTTTAGAGCGTTTGCCCTTGGGGACGATACTCAATCTCTATGACCCCCCCCCCGCCCCAGTTTCTTCATTTGATGTAAGGACGTTAATACCTACCCTAGGATTTAGGGGAGGGCTAACTCGGCAAACCCATGTGAGAGCCAGCAAATTCATAGCACACGGCCCCAAACTGGTGTCTACCATCGATACTGTTGTTTTTTTATTTTCTTACTTTTTTGTTTTCCCTCACTATTATTCCTTGCTTTAAAAAATAACAGAAGAAGTATATGGATCTTCTTATGCATTTGAGTGGATATCTGAAAATTGAATATTGAGGAGTTGTTACTTGTAAATGGCATGGGTTTCTAAGACAAGTATTTAATTAGAATGAGCTTTTCAATAACAATACAGTTATCTGGAGTAATCTGGAGTTATGGCCTCACATAAAGGAGTATGACCTGTCAAGAGATATTCACTCTCCTGGATGAAGAAGGGAGGAGAGTACGACGATGTTCATTATTTAAGCTCCTTTATCTGTAAACATCTCTCAGACCCTCGTGATTCTGCTTGTTGCCCATAAACATTACCAATGCTGTTGTATACTTTCCTTGAGATGGTTCTAAAAATATAGAAAGGAAATTTTGATCTGTGATAAAAGTTCAGGTTGATCACCCTTCTCTGCCTGTGTAGTTTTGTTCAGTATTGCTTTGAAGCTCCAGCTGGAATATTCACTTGAAGCAACCTTCTTCTCTCTAAAGTTACTCTGCACGGTAAACCTAAGAATGGCCCAGCAGATGACTGGAACGAGCAGAACGCCTGCACGGGCAGCACAGGTGCTTTCTTTGGGAAGTAAAGTGATTTTGTGCTGACAGCTTCAGGTACTGTGTAAACATTAGCCACAAAACAAATATGAATCCTCACGGTGGCCCCGGTCACTCCGTAAGCTCTGCTTACTTTAGGAACAGCTGTGATAAAGGGGGAGGAAACATCTGAAGGCAAATCCAACCCATAAAACATACTAAAGTCTACAGTATTAAACTCCATGATGGAGAGAATGAATTCAGACTGCAAACAGGAGAAACCAGG
The DNA here is from genome assembly GCF_011764305.1 of Mustela putorius furo. Classification (NCBI taxonomy): domain Eukaryota; kingdom Metazoa; phylum Chordata; class Mammalia; order Carnivora; family Mustelidae; genus Mustela; species Mustela putorius. Next base: position 5,043,568 of record NW_025422045.1, on the reverse strand, counting down.
AAAGAGAAGAGGAGGCCTGGCATGGGCAGGGGGACAATGTTTGTCAATGTTGTATGCGAGAGCTCCAATAAGGATTTGGTATGTGACAGAGGTAAAGGGAGAGCCAGCCCTAACTAACTTTATTAGCACAGCTCGGCAAGTTTGGCCTTGTCCATAAACCATGTGTTGTCTGATGGTGTCACTTACCCATTGTGTTTGTATGCCTCAAAAACAGAGTATTAAAATAATACAGTTAGTAACAGGAAATACACAGATACTCACTGAAGGGACTTTGTTGGGACACTGAGTCTTGCTTGGAGCCAAAATCAGAAGGCCTAGCATTTCTGGTGCTTTGGTGGGATGAGAAGAAATACAGCTGGAGTCTGACGTTGTGCCCTGCTCCCCACCCCCACCTCATTGTCTCCATTACCTGGATTTCCGTCTCTAAGGGGAGACACCAGATCTCGATGGAATGGTTCAGAAATATGGAATGGCTGTGGCAAGAGATGACGAGGAACTCTTCTGGTTGTACAGGAGAACACTTCCAAGTGCTGTGAGCAGCCACGGGGAGACACCACAGCCAATGGTTATTTTTGCTTCCTGCCTTACTCCTTCCTCTGACAATGCCTGTCTTCTTGGCTTCAGGAGAAACCGCATACATGGAAAAAGCCACAGCTAAGTGGGATGACGCTTGCTGAGTCCATCCCTAAACCTTTCCATCTGCCCATCACCATTCCTTTCACCCCCCCCCCCCACTTCACGCTCAACTCACACGGGTTTGCTTAAAACAGAATACAGATTTCCAAGTCCCATCTACCATCCAAGAGTTTTGGGATAAAAATGGAATAAGGTTCATTTTACTTTGCAAGTGTTTCTGTTAAAGAAATAGCCCGGCAGGAAACCAAGGCAATACAAGTCAGCTATCCCCCACTGCCCCTTTTCCTTAGGTGTTGCATTTTCTGAAGGAAACCTTCCCCCAAGGATGCAGTAGGTACATTACACCTGGGGAGCTGTTCAAGGCACAAATGAAGTTCAGAGCGTGCTTCGCTATTGTGTGGATTCTGGGAAGTGCCTTCCAGGAGAAGCATTTGTCTGAATACACACACGCCCAACTCATACATACTTGTTTTCTGGCTACAAAAATAACCATCAGCTGTGTTGTCTCCCTGGAACCCCTCAAAAAGGGAGAAGCAAGAATTTTGTTTTTGAGAGGCGTTCTCCAAGATTCTGCTGCCCTGGCTTCGTTACTGAAGTTCTGTCTTCCCCTTCAGTGCTTCCCTGGACCCCAGCTTCAGGGCCAAAGTGACAGGGGCATAAGGGTCACCCTGGCGGCTGTCGTCTGTAACTGCCCAGAGCTTGCATGGTGGCCGCTGTGGAGTTGTGTCCTTAGCAGTGAACGCTGTCTGTGAGCTTTCTCCACTGCTGAGGGGTCACCTGTTTACATCTGGACAGGGAGGGAGCCAAGGGGGCCTTTTGTTCTTTCTGTCAGTGTGAGTCAGTAGACCACCATTGAGTCTCAGGGGAAGAGGGGCAAAAGCCAGATTTTTGTTTAAAAAAAAAAAAAAAAATGTTTTCACAGCTGACAGCTGTATGCAAACAGTAATAGTACATCGCGATGAGCATTTTAAAATATGAACAGTCAAGATTATTGGCTTTGGGTGAAAACCAAGTGATATAGGACCAAATGGTTGAGTTTGTCTGATCACATCGCTCCCTTTCCTAATACACAGGCCATTGGTCATTACGGGGACAAAAGCAGAAGCAATGTAGTTGGTTAAATCCTTAATCATGGAAAGTGATGGGCAACAATTTGAGGTTTATTTTTCTTTAGGACACTTTATTTATGATATACTACCATTTATCCCCAAAACACACATTTAGTGAGTTAGAAAAAATGTCCCTTTTGTAATCCTATAACAGGTACACAGCTAGGTAAGTAGGATGCAGACTGGGCACTTGTGTAGGACACAACTTAAGCAACTGTACATGGCATGCTGCCTGAAGTTTCATCCTAGCCCCTGTTTTCTCTGTGGGCTTTTTGTATACCTTCTGTGCTTTTGTCTTATTATGAACTGTATAAAGGCAAGAGTGCATGGAAATGTACTGTGACCTAGAAGAGAAACAATCCGTGAGGGAGCCAACCCAGTCTCAAAACATACATTCAAGATATCTGGAATGGTTCCTACAGAATTGGCGATGATGTGTAGAAATGTGCGGTCTTTGATCTAGTGAAGCAAATCCATTTTTAGAAACTACAATCTGATAAATGTCACTTACCCTCCATTTCTCTCCTGGACTGATGTTTTCCTTCCTTACAGAAAACACACAACCATAGTTTATTATAATAGCCTTGTATGATACTAGAACCACTTCTTGAAAGCCCTGAAGTTAGCTGTATTTTGAAGGATGAAAAGCATTATGCATGAGGCTTTGCCACCGAGACTTGTAGAATCCTAGCTATTCAGCAGGCCTCTTGCAAGGAATCTGAAAGAAGAAGGAAAAAAAAATAGTGTCATTTGACCCCAGAGTTTGTCCATAGGCTTGATGAGGCTTAAAAGACCCTCCTCTCCACCACTGTGCTTGGTGGAGGAATGGTCCCATTTAGTGAAAACACGGATGGTTTCTGTGTGTATAAACTACACCCACATGGCGCTAATGTTTGGCACCTCTAACTCTTGCCGCTGTGGGCTGAGAAACAGATCCTCACCACCCGTCTTGTGTCTTTTCTGTTTCTGACTGCAGATGATAGCATTTCTGTTTAGTTGAGAAAGCAGCAGATGCTGCATATGCCTAAGACTTCCAGGATGTACCGTAAAGGAAACAGGTTATTGCAGCCACACACGGATGTGGGAAAAGACGTTTCTTCCATCACTGCTGAAAGGTGGGATGGGTGAGTGGGTGTCTGCTGTACATTCTTGCGTAATTAGTGCTGCAGGTTTGGGCTGCTCCCTTTAAGCACGACGTCACTCAGATCCTCTGCGCCTCTTGGGGACAGGCTAATGCAGGCACATGGACTGTTTCGAAGCCAAGACAGAGACTTCAGACTCTCCCCGAATGTGGAAGTGGTGGCCAGGAATAGCAAATGCCAGGCCTCCTCAAAGCCTCTCCTGCTCTCTTCAGGCTGAGAACAGTACATGCAAGCATCACTAGGTGGCATAGCTGCCTTGGTGTATTATTCTCCTGGAGCCAAGCTTGTAACTGCTGTGGGATGCTTTGATGATCTACCTGATAGGATTCATATCCAGGCCCACTGACACAATTTATTCAGATCAAGTGGAAGATTCCATTAGCAGCAGATCACTAGATGGACTCCAGGAGAAAAAGAAGGCATGCCTTAGGGTCTGTCACCACAAACATCTGCACGGTGTAGTTCACCTTGCCCAGGCTGTGGCTGAGACAGAGCTGCTGAGTGGAGCTCAGGCGTTCAAGTTCATGATTCAGTATGCCCCACCCCTGCCAGCCCCTACCCCCATACACACACACACACACACACACGCCTTACCCATCCTCAACTTAGGAGGAATCAGGAAAGTTTCGAGAAAAAGGAATACATAAATATCTCTATGTGTGTATACATTTGATAGTGACTACTGTAACACTGATAGACTCAAATCAGAACTATGACAAACCCACTTGACTGGGCTGACACCTTGTTTCCCTGAACTGCACTTTTTGTCATCTCTCTAGCTGACCACTTGCCTGTTAAGTCTCCCTGGAACAGAGCCAGCCCTTGTCTGTTTCTTCATTCATTGTCAATGGCTACTTTCACACAGCCACAGAGCTGAGTAATGAGACAGATACTGCACGGCTCGTAAAGCCTAAAATACTTACTCTCTGGCCCTTTACAGGAAAAACTTGCCAACTCCGGCCCTCCAGAATATAGTTTGGGGAACCTTTATTCCTAGCATCGATATTTCTAACAAATTTCTTAAGTCAATACTGAGACACTTCCCATGGATAATAGAATTTCTGTAATAATGATAGTAAATACATTTCTTGTTGACCATAAAGCATTTTGGCAATGACCTAGGCAGGTAGGTACTATGCCGTTGTATATGGTGTCTGTATTCAGGAAGTTCACGAGTTAGTGTAGAAGGTCTGTTTGTGTAAAAGAGCACACAAGACACCACAGAGTAGAGAGAACACAGGAGTGTGGGAGGGGGAAACGTGAAATTGAGAGCCAGAGAGTTAGGGTTTTAGTCTGGGTAGTGACATTGTCTTCTGTGAGGATAGCAAAACCTTTTACTGAGCACTTACTCACCAGACCCCATCCCGACTGCTTTACATGAAAAATTTCTTCTAGTCATGTTGAGGTAGTTATTATTATTATCCCAATTCACTGGGGGGGGGGAAGGGAAGTCTCAGGTTAACTACTTACCAAAACAAAGCACCCACTTAGGAAGTGGGAAGCAGGGACCAAAACAGGTGTGTATGACAGGTAACCACCACATTGTAAGGACTCCTTCTTGGAGATACCACGTAACCTCTGGATTTCCCCCACAGGTGGCAGGATGTCACAGCACACCCTGCTCCTGGGTGCAGTGCAGAGTGTAATGTTCTCGAAGCTCTGACACTGAGCTCACTGATGGAGTGACCACACAGGGAGCAGCAAGATCCTCAGATGGGGAGGAGGTTACCCTGGGTTGGACGGGTCACACAGAAGCCTGCCTCTGAGCTAGCTATCGACAGAGGAGAGAAGGAAGGAGGAGCACAGCCTTCAGGGTAGATAGAAAATGTTAAGAGTGTCACATCCTTGACCTTGAAGGAACTGGGAAGGTTTGTGGAGAAAAATACACAGATATGTATATAATTTGAGCCTTTTAACTTGACAGTGTTCATTGCCATATTAAAAGCTCTGAGCCATCCTGCAGCTAAACAGTTTTTACATTATTTAACCTACGGTTTTCCTCCTTCTGGCAGTATGGGATGTGCTTTTCATAGTGTATCAGTGATCATTTATAGATCAGTATTCCTCACATTACTGGTTAGAAATGCTGGAGTTTTACATTTCCACTCACTACTGTCAAACCTGTATTTTCTTTTTTTTTTGATGGTAGACTGTTGGCATTTATGAAATTGTTACTTTTGTTTGAGGATGCAGACTTGGATGCTGACCCATTCTTGTGCAGTTTAGTGCATGTCCACGGAAGGAGCTGAATGCCCCAGCTGAACGGAGCCGTGCGCACGGAGTCCCCACGGGAGGGTGTTGGAGACGGGTGTGTCGCCGTGCTCATCTCTGTGTTGAGCTCCAGCATAAGTGGGAGTTCTTAGAAGCCGTGTGGCTTAATACATCTGTCTCCTTGGCGGCTGTGCCAGCTTTTCATGACAGTGCTTTTCATCATCTGAAACATGTAATTGCTTTTGACGACAACAAGAGAATTATGGCAAGAGGACTCTCTACAGTTTCCGAAAACACTGAGCCGCCTGTGCTTCAGGCCCGGTCAAGTTAAGCAGACTTGGGGCTGGAATAAGAGAGAGGGTTTGCAGACAGAAAGGGGCATCCAGCAGGGAAAGGACCTGCAGCAGCTGGCTCCATGGGCGTTTTCTTCAGAGTAAGGATTTGTGGATGGAGTTTCCCCCACCAAACCAAGGCGTGAGGGGAAGTTGGGGTGACTGTGTGTTGTGCAGACGTGGGTCTTTGCCTCCCATTCAGTTCCAGGATATGGTGTGTGCTTGAGGAGCCAAGTCTGAAGCAGAAAGACTATAAGCAGAAAGCCCAAACCCCCCTCCCTCCACCACCAGCCCCTGTTCCAAACCTCCCCTTAGGCTTCCCACACACATGAGAGTTGTTTGAAGGGACTCTACGGCCCTTTCTGGGATTGACGTCAAAGTCTTGTGTCCTGAGCTTCAGAAATGTCTGCAACTGCACATGCCAGAAGATTCCTCTCCATCAGGCAGAATAATCAAAACCAGGCTGGTTGCTGGGCCATGATGCTCGCCGGGCTCTGTGGGTGAGGCCCACCACCACCACCACCATTTGGGGCATGAAGCAAGGCAAACAGTTCTCCCAGAGAAAGGGTCTTGTGTGTGTTTTTTTACAGAGAGCACAGACCCTGTATCAGGAGATGTCTGTGGCTTTTTCACTTCCTGGTCTCTCTGAGCTGCTGTCCTCTCTGGAGGCTATTGGGAGAGAGGAAAGCAGAATGCAGGGTTCAGTGGTCATTTCCCAGGGAAAAGGGAGCATTCAGATGAGTGCAAGTGGATGACCGAGGAACAAATTCTCAAAGGATTATGAAAACCTGCAGAATAGACCTGTATATAATTTAACCGGGGATGCTGGCATATGTCATTTAGCTTTCGTATAAAGAGAAGAAGCTGGGAACGATGCTGATTTCAAGTGCATGTCTGTCAGATGAATCTCTGTGCAGTTTAGAGCCCACAGGTCACACCCTTCATTAAGATGCCAGTAGTCCCTTGTAGGCCTGTGCTCTTTTCCAGAGCCCTATCTAAAGCCCTGGTTACATAAACACATGAATCACGTCTGCCTTCTGGGGAGTTTTAAAGTTACTCATTTTATCACTGTGGGAGCAAGTATCTTGGGTTGCTTGGTCTCTCCTGGAAAATAGGTCTGCAAGAAATGCTTGCTGAGTCCATGACTGTCCTCTTTCTGTAACTGGGGAAACCGAGGCAAAAAAGTACTGACTAGAGACCCATGCTTCCTCTGCTTTTCTTTCCAAGTCGATTTGGGATATGAACCATTACGGGGCAACAAAGGAGTGGGGTGTTTTGTCTACTATCAGGCACACAAAAAGGGAAAAATGTAAAACCGGCAATTTTTATTTTGATTTTTTGCAAGGAAAAATGCAGCAAAAAAAAAAAGATGCCTCTGATTTCTCATTGAATTTTTTCTTGACCACTCTCAACACCCTCATTCTGATTTATTTCTCAAGAACAAGGCGAGAGACACTCCGAGCAGAAGTTCAAATTGCCCTTTTGAGAAGGCAGAGATGCGTTGGAGGTTGCTATTACCAGGCCCTCTAGAGGCACTTCTAGGGTCTTAATGCATTTTATTCCTTCCTACTTGTGAAAACCCAAAGCCTGTTGTTTTCCTCTTTAGGAAAAATGTGGGTATGGAATGCAGAAAGTGATCTTCGGTCTGCCGTCCTTCAAAAGCCAGGGGACACAGGTTGGTCCCCCGAGAAACCTCCCTTATTTCCTAGTCCTGCACAGAGGAGGATGCTGTGGGGGGCCCCTGGTCATATGCCAGCTGATGGGAAGAGAGATGATTCAGATCCTGGGCATGAGGACAGATAGAATGCACTTACTCATGACATCAAAGACCCTCTGTGCTACCCAGGCAAGGTCACCTGGTGCCACTTCTCTGCAGGCTAAAGAACCTCTACCCCATGCTCGCTTCGGCAGCACATATACTAAAATTGGAACGATACAGAGAAGATTAGCATGGCCCCTGCGCAAGGATGACACGCAAATTCGTGAAGCTTTCCATATTTTTAATGAATACTGTTATGCTGAAAATAAATAAATTAATTAAAAAAATAAAAGAACCTCTACCCCTTCTAGAATAAGAAGAGAACATTGTTGTAGGTTCACACCACAGTTGGCTACAGTATGGCTAGCTGCCCCATTCAAAGTAAGAAGTTAATTAAAGACTGTGTGCATTCTGGGCAGAATGGTCTAAAATGAGCGTGTCACGCTGCCCCAGCAGACTCAATCTAACTGAGACCCCCATTGTGAGCAAAAGATGCTCTCAAAGAAGGGCCTTGAGCTTGAAAACACACTCCACCTTGACAAGATATGCCCTGTGGCAGGAGGCTGGCTCTGGGTACCCAAGAGGGTCCTTGGGTTTTTTGTTACTGTTGTTGGCTTTTTGTTTGTTTGTTTTATGGTGGTGGTTTTGTTTTTTGGGTTTTGTTTTGTTTTAAATAAGATCAGTGTCAAAGTCAGAAGAATTTGGAAGAGCTCATACCAAATGAGGCTGTTCCTTTCCTTTCTGTGGAAGACCTTTTGGAGTTGATGCCGAGAGCCATTCCAGCTCCATTTCTCCCGTTCTGGTCCTACTATATAACACCCCACCCAGTCCAGCTGGAGTTTGTTGATTTTCTTAAAATATTGAGCAACTGCTGGCAAAGGAGCCCTGCAGCTTGGTGTGAGGGTCTGGGGAGAACCCTCTACTCGACAGGAATACCTCTGTGGTGACTTCTCTGGCTTACCTCTGGCTTACTCTGGTGAAACTTCAAACTGATACTCTTCTGGGGGCAGGTGGGGTGGCTGTGACACACGTTCTGTGTGCCTAAGTCCATCTTCCCTTTTGCAAGAGGCTTATCGCTTACTGAAACCTACTGGCTGTATCCCATGGCCTCTTCTGAGGGATTGTGTCCCCTAGGGCAGCTCTCAGAGCTCAGAAAGAACTGGTCATGTTTTGCCAAAATGGGACGGAGGAACTATGAGCTTGCATAAGGGTCATTGCTATTTTGTACAGCCCTCTGGCCACACGTAGACACCTCTTCTTCCTCATGCTCCTTAAAAGGGAGATTTGTTTAAGACACACCTTCACATTCTCCTCCCTCCATCTGTTCTTCCCTCCCGCACACACAGCTTCTGATGGAATTTCCAGGGCCTGACTTGTTCTCCTCAATTCTTCTTCCTCCTCCTCCCTGTTCCCTGAATTTCCCCAGTCTCTGCTACCTCTTCTCTCTACCTACCGCTGCCATGGACCCTCTAACATTCTGTATATGGGGTCTGAGGTTGGCTGGGTGGGGCTTGTGCATGTCTGGGAGAGAGTGCCAGGAGACCGAGACAGTGGTGGTGCCTATTGTTCTCTGTCTGCCATGACGGCCTTTTCCCTGAGCATTTGCTTCCGATTAAAAGGGGGGGGGGGATCAGCTTTATGAGTTTGTTTTATGGCTAACATGTCAAGGATTTTAGGTCTAGAAAGGAACAAAATGAAGAGTTGAGATTCACACCAGTCCTTTGTCTGATTTTTGCTGAACAGCATGCTGTGGGGTCCACCATGCCCCATTGTCTTTTCCCTCAGCCCTAGGGCTGCCTTCTCCCCTGAGTCCATTGCTGGATGGTCTGAGTACCTTGAGAGCCCAGCAGAAAAAATTCTTGCCAGCTTGGGCTCCTCCAAGTCCTCACTTGCCCAGTCTCCCCACAGCGCTGGTCTTCACTTCTCTAGAGCCCCTGTTCCTTCTGCCCTAACCTCTCACTCATGAACACGCTTATGATTCACCTTGGGGTCTACTTATAATCCAGACTCCAAATCTGGGGTCTAGAAAGGATCCAGTATTCTACATTTCTGACCAGATTCTAGGATTTATGGACCACGCTTTCTCAAGGACCACATTTGTCCTGATTCAATGGTCATGCTAAAGTGAAAGATGATTAATCTGATGAGCACATCAGTATTAATGAACTGAAGAAAAACCAGGGAAGGGCCTTCCCCTTTCCCCAAGTGTCCTGTGGGCAGCAGCTTCCTGGAGATAACTCATTTATCCATTCTATCCCCATTTCTCAAGCCCCTGCGGAGGGCCACGTAATGTTCTAAGCCCAAGGGCAGTGCCTCTCAAACTGTAATGTGCATGCAGATTACCTGGGGATCTTCTTAAAATGCAGATTCTGATTCAGTAGGTCAGGGGTAGGACCTGAGAGTCTGCCTTTCTAACAAGCTCCCAGTGGATACCAATGCTGCGGGTCCCTGGAGACCTCGTAGAGGGAAAGCGTCTAGCCTGGAGCTGTGGATATAAGGCAGGAGCCAGATAGGCTAACCTTCTATACAACTTTAAATTTTCTCATGGCCATTTTAAAAAAGTAAAAAGAGACAGGTGAAATTAATTTTGAAGAAATATTATTTAACCCAGTATGTGCGCAGTGTTACTTGAACACGTACTCAATGTAAAAATGCTGGAGGTCTCCACATAGCTGCCAATACCAAGAGTGTGTTTTGCAGTTAGAGTACATTTCAGTTTGGACTAGCCACATTCCAAGTGCTCAATAGCCACATGTGGCTAATGGCTACTGTTCAAGACGGTGCGGGTCCACGTGATGCTCTCATCTCTGGGTGGCTGGGCAAAGTGACCCTGAGGAGAGCAGAAGGTGCCACCATGGGGCCTGGGGCTTGCAGAGCTCTTGGGAAGAACAGTGTCAATGACATGAAACCTGGACCAGCTCCCTTCCCCCACCCCCTTAGGAAATAAATAAAATCGAAATCTCTCCATGCAAGTGGTTTCTTTCTACCAAAGCTCACTGCTTTGGGTTGGGTCAGATTGCCTTTCCATCCTAAAAGTGCTCCTCCTGCTTCACTGAAATGGAATCTCCTTCATCTTTACTCCTGAGTTGGGGGCCGGGGGGACGGAGGAGCTGGCTTCGCTTCTGCGGCTCTTACCAGGTTTGTTTTTGACGTCAAAGCCCCTGAGCGTGGCTTTGCTCCGGGAACCGAGTTCTGACTTTGCGTTCCTGCAGATTCTCTTGTCACTCCAGCCTGTGCTCCAAATGGGGAGCTGAGAGTGGGGTGCCGGGTGCTCGTGAGTCACTGCCTCCACCTGTCCTACCAGCTGACCGGAGGAAAGGGGCCAGGTTGGAGGGCTTGGAGACGTCAAAAAAAATAAACTCCTTTGGCTTTCTTGACACCTGCCCTCTTCTGTATTCCTCATGACCCGTGCTCGGGATCTTCATAGTGTTTCAAAGTACTTTATCCTCTGGCAAATTGGGACGTGGCAGATGTGGCTGCCCTGGGGATAATGCGTGACAGGCTTTGCCCAGGACGCTGTGCACTTGTATGGGGCTTGGAGTTCACCCATGCCCTGTGCCTGATGTCCAAGTATTAAACGGCTCTATTAGAGAAGAATAAACTGAAGTTGGGTTTAAGAGCTGCAGTAGTAAAACTGGTTAACATTTAGCTAGCACTTCTTAGTTGATGTAGCTTTCTGACCATCTCACATTTCATTTTTATAAAGTATTTTTTACATTTATTTATTTTTTTAAATTTATTCATTTTTACAAAATATTGTCTGGAAGAGAGAAGGGGCAGAGCTGTGGTCCTCATCTGTTAGGTGAGAAGGTGGGAGGTGTGAATCTCTCTGGCCCCATTTGACTCTGCTATTCTGTCATCTGGGGTTGGTTTGTGCATTTGAATGGTCAGATGCTCTGGGTGAGAGTGTTGGCTATGAGGTCAAGTTGCCCAGATTGGATGTTGCGCAGAATTTTTAACCTAAGCCCCAGTTTCTCCGTCTCTAAAATGGGAATGATAATTGCACCTTCCACATAGCATTAGGTGAGATAATCTATGTAAAATACCGTGTAAGTTCTTGAACTGTGTAAAGTCTTGATTGTCCCTGTCACCACTGGGAGACCTAGTCTCCACGTCTGACTACACTGGAACAAAGAGAAGGATCTAGTTCTTGCTCACTCCTGTGCCACCTTGCTAGCCAGTACCCTCCCTGAATCTTCCCTGCATTGCTCCAGAGGGGAGAGTCTGTGTGTCTTTGCTAATATTTCTATTTCCAAAAGAAAAGAAAATGGTTCACGAGGGAATTTGAAACTCCAAGTCAATTCCTCTAGGTAGGCAAAATGAGGTAAATGAAGGGCTTGGCCAGCAGGTCCCAAAGAAGCAGGCTTGGGAGGGCTGGAGTGAAGTACAGGTAAGAAGACTTACACGGAGAAGCTGCTGGTCCCCGCACTGGCACCATCCGCTGTGGAGATATCACCGTGTCTGCTCAGCCAGCTAAGTACAAATTAATCTCTCGTGGCTGACCAATTACGCACAGTCTTTTGTGAGAAAACAAGTTAAAAGAAATGCGTTAGGTAAAGAAAGGAATAGCGGCTCTTACAGGGAGTGGAGGGATAGGTGTGCACAATCAGAAGGCATTTAATTTCCAGCTGCAGTCCAGCTAATCTTATCAGAAGGTGTCGGAAAGTGACTATATCTAATCGTGTGTGTATGGACACATATTCCTGACCAGGGCAGCCAGGCACCCTGTTCACCTGGGTCAGTTCCAGTTTACAGCTGTTGTCCTTGAGGAATATTATTTTTTTCTCTTTTCTTTCTTTATCTTCTAGAAGGGAAGGAGGGAAGAGGCAGAGGGAAAAGGAAAGAGAGAATCTTAAGTGGGCTCCATGCTGAGGGGCTCAGTCTCACAACCCTGAGACCACGCACCAAAATCAATTGTCCGACACTTAACTGACTGAGCTAGCCAGGCATCGCTTGAGTAATTACTAAGAGCATCCCCTTTCACTCTTGGATGAGTCTTGGTTTGTACAGTAAAGTGTACAGTTAACTTAACTGTAACTACCTAGCATGTCTGTATGTTTAACAAAAACACATAATTTATAGTGCTGGAAGAGTGTAACAGGCTGTTGTTGAGTTGTGCCTTTTTTTGTTGTTTTCTCTAGAAATATAAATTGAAGTTGTATCCTGGAAAGAACTTGCCCTTTGGAAAAAGGCCAACATAGACCCTGTTATAGAGAAAGGTTGGATGTGATCATCAAGAGAGTAAAGTCCAGAGTGACCATCTGGGTTCCATCTCTAGCTCTGCTACTTACCAGCTATGACTTCTTGGACAAGTTTCTTAACTTCTCTGTGTTTGTTCTATAACCTCTAAGAAGGACACAGAAGTACCTGCTGTATAGGTTGAAATGAGTTTTAAGTGTGTTAATAGTTAACACACATGAAACAATGACTGACATTGATTAAGCCCTCGGTAAATATTTGTTCTTACTTTAGTCCTAGCTTTACTGTTCCTTGGCTGCTTGACCATGGGGGTTGGAGTTCTCTGAGCCCCGATTCCCTGTAAACTGAACAGACTATTTCATACCTTCTGGAAATGTAGGAAACCTCTAATGGGGTCATGTACATGCAGAGCTTAGTGCAGCACCAGGTTGTAAAGGATTGTCACCAAATATTCACTTTTCTTCCCTTTCGACTTTGCCTTGATAAGATGGGAAGGGTCTCTGATAGCTCATGGAGCTCATCTCTCCTCTTGTTGGTTGCATGGAAAACTTGAAGTTGTTTTCTATGATGTCTGTGGCATGAGGCTGTGAAGCCCACCAGAGAGGTAAGTAAACTTCCCAAGAGTTGCCTGTGTCATCTGAGTGATACATGGCGGTGGTGAGCTTGGGACGACTGTGGTGAAAATAGCAAAGACAGTGGTTAAAAGACGGCTGCATTTTTATAAGCTTCTAGAACACCCATCGCTACATACCCTGGTGAGGTGTGGTTTGTTTTTCTTTTAATATTCCCTCCCCTTTCACTCCTCCAATGTCTATGGGTTAGTTATTTTTGAATTCCAATGACATTTCTGTTTAAGTGATAACAAGTTGAGATGAGCTGAAGACTGCAAAGAAAAATCAGTATGGGAGCTGGTATTACAGAGGAGGGTGTGTTTAAAATACTGTATTTGCTCTTGTTTCTGTGGGGTAAACAGTACCTAATCAAGAGTTTTATCAGTAAGAGCAACCTTTGAAAAAATGAGTAGTCACTGGTTAATGCTATAAGCTATGTATCTTTCAAACCAACTTGATTTACTCAGACATTATTCAGATCGGTGAGTTTTTTTCTTGCCTCTCAATCAGCCATCCTTACATTTATATTTTCAGTAAGTATTTATTGAGTACTTACTATGGGCCAAGCAATATGTCATGTTTAGGGGATACAGCAGTGGAAAAAGACACGAAAAAAACCTGTCCTCAGACTTAAGATCTGCATAGTGTTTACACAATATGCTTGTCATCATTCAAGCATGTTCCAAAGGCCATCAAATGTCCTAAAACACATAAGTAAAAGATACAAATTGAGCTAAGAATGAAATGCAGGGAAAGCATCAGTATTACTAATCTGGGAATAAATAAGCAAAAGCCTTTCATCAGTGTTTTGCAGGAGGATAAAGTGGATAGCTTGAGCTGAGGTTCATGTGAGCTGACTAGACCAAAGAAGTGAAGCAAACATTTCATGTTAAAGCTTTCAGACAGTTCTTGCTGCAATTACTGGTCCCATCTCAGACCTGAGACTATATCCTCTTTGCTTTTCCATCTCCCGTGCCCTAGACAAATGTAGATGGGTGCATTAGAGTGCCCCACACACCATCTACTTCTTTCAGGTAAAGCCTACTTCCAGCTAATAGGAAATGGTTATGTATATATGTATGAAAGCTTACAACCATGGCCATTAAAACCATCTTCTTGTGATATAGGTGATACAAGTCATGAGGTTGAAAGTGGCTGGGGAAAAAATGTGACTGAAAAATGATGCAGATCCTTTACCAAATACTATTAGTCACCAGTGTTTTCCAAGGTTGTTGGCAGAGAAAGTACGTCAGAATTACCTGGGCACCTTGCTAAGGAGGCACCTGGTCAATGGAGATTCTTAGAGGAGGGTGTGGAGATCTGCATTTTTTTTTTAACAGCTTTGGGTGGGTTTTCATACACGTTGAACTTTGAGACCCAACAAGTTAATCCATTTTACCAAGAGTGAATGTAAGTGTCAACCTCAGAAAACTGTCTCTCTGAGAAATGGGCAAAGCAATAAAGCAGTATAAAAGGAAAAAAAAAACTAATAAGGCATTGTTAGAGGAAATATAGAGGAATCTTGGAATATTTGAGATTTCCAGGACTGAACCTATATTTACAAAGTACCTTACAGTTTCTTTAGAAGTCCAAGATGATTTTTCTAATGTTTGAGGTTGACCAGAGCCCAAATATATTTGCCAGAAGCAGATTTTCCCCCTCAGATTTAACCTCCCCCTCCCATGCATTTTTAGGGAAATTTAATCCATGTGTTCTTGGTAGTCTTGCCCTAAATTTATCAAAATGTCATTTTTGTAACAATAATTTGGTAGCCCTGTAGTATTTTAGAGTCTTTTGTTCCCCTTCAGAAACCGGAAGCTGCATTTGGCCAAAGACAGACTAACCTCAAACAGACAGAAGTTTGAGTTGGCTCCAGAGCACAAGCCCCACAAGTATCCTGTGAGTCTCCCACAGACTCTGGGCACTCTGCTTAGATAGGACCTAACCTTCAAAAAGCTCTCTTGCTTCAAAAAAGAAGGCATTTAATAATGGTAACATGACATTCTGGAAGATCAGGGGGCTCAGAGAAACTCGTGCTTTAGTCTTGGGCTTTCCACCAGTTTGCTGTGTGGCTATGGTCAGATACTCTACAACATCTCTGCTTCTCTCTTTTGTTCACATTTAAATGGGAGGATTAAATTACAGACGGTCCCTGACTTAGGATGGTTGAATTTATAATTTTTCAACTTTAGGATGGTGCAAAAGCAATGCACTTTGAGTAGAAACCATACTTGAAATTTTGAATTTTGATCTTTTCCTGGGCCAACAATATGCTGTAGAATGTTCTCTTTTGATGCTGGACTGTAGCAAGGGAGCCTCAGCTTCCAGTGAGCCATGTGATCACGAGAGTAAACAAGTGATACACTTAAAACTAACTGTACTCCTATAACCATTCTGTTTTTCACTTTCAGTACACCATTGAGATATTCAGCACTGTCTAATGAAATTGGCTTTGTGTTAGACGATTTTGCCCAACTATGGTCTAATGGGAGAGTTCTGAGCCTGTTTCAGGCAGGCTAGCCTAAAAGCTCTGATGTTCAGTAGATTAGATGTATTATATATATTTTCGACTTCGGATTTTGTCAACTGATGATATGTTTATTGAGAGAGAGCACCATCATAAGACAAGGAAGATCTGTATGTGACATTTGGGTCTAAAGTACTTCTCTGTCTCAAGTATCATAACAATTACTGAAATTGCTCCCTAGGTTCTTCTACAACTGTAGTGTATTTTGGTTGGCTTATCTGTTTATTGCCTTTGCAAACACAATGCATTGCTATGTCTCTGGCTTCTTACCAGGAAAGAGGAGCCAATTTGATTGTGTTGCTTCTGGATGTCAAAACATTCTTGTCTGACCATGCCACAGAAGAAGTTTGTCGAAAGTGTGACTGACTGACATAATGACTGATTGGCTGATAACGGCGGCTGACAGTGATTGATTGAGTGTAAAATTATCTGCTCTCATTACTTCTGAAATTGAATTCAGATTGGTTCTATTGGAGAGTTTCCATGGAGACCATAACCCACTGAAGCAGGTGTTTGTGGATGCAGTGGCTTATTGTGATCAATACCTGTTTCCTGTGTGGGTCTGAAGAAATTATTTGTGATTATAGTGGAAAGAGACAGCCATATATAAAGTGGGGGGGAGGAACTCATGTTCAGTCTCACTGCAACGAAAAAACGGGCCTTCTCAAGCTTCTGCTTTGGCTGACTAGTCCATCATACATTCACTAATTTGCCATTCTTATTTTATTGTGAAATTGGAGGATTTGCATTTATTAAAGACAAGTATTGTAGGATTTTTCCTTTCCCCACTTTGAAGATCAGAACAGTATATAAATGTTCATACTTGTTTTTAAAAATGTGATAGATTACAGTAACAACAAACATTTAATCAACTCTTAAACACACACACGTTAATGTGGGACAGGGATGGTCCCTCAGGCTTTTTCTGGGTTGTTTCCATGAATGAAGAAGTCATTAAACAATTTCGTGGGCTTGCTTATTGATCTCTTTCAATGGCATGCTATGTCTGCTCTTCAGGGAAGCCTTTCCTGACTGCCCCCATCAGAGTTAATGACTCCTTCCTCACTGTACCGGGGCATTCTTCCATCTCCGGTTCTGTCTTCTGTTAGGACATTCATCTCAAGCCATTTTGCCTTCAAAGGCTTACATCTCTCTTGCCCTCTTGCTGATGACCTCTTTGAGGACAGGGTCATTTTCTTTTGTCTTCATATCACCCTCCACATCTAGTGGAGTTTGGAGACATCACAGAGGTTCAATACATGCCTGTTGATTGAATTAACTGGGGCTGCATTACAAGATCCTCTCTTCCGAGCCTGGTGTTTAATGGGCTTCCCACAGAGTGAGGCACATTCCCACCAGGTGCCTCAGTGGTTTAGTCCCTGTTTCTGTCCCTGTGGCTGTGTGTGTGCCCTCGAAGGCTGTTAGGGACTATTGTGTTTCAGGAGGCTGGTATCACAGTGGCAGTCTGTACAGCATCTAGAGCAGCACTGACCTGTGTGTGTAAAACTTGAGTTCCTTAACCACCTGCATGAGAGCATGTGGAATCACGTAGAGTAATTCTGTAAGAAATCACAATTTAAAAAAAAAGAAAGAAAGAAAGAAAAGAAATGACAATCAAAATCACTCAGAGTGTTGGTTAAAATATGGTATCCCCGTACCTACCAATTCAGATTCTTTTGATTGAATTTTGTAAGAAGGGTAAGCAATTTCAATACCGCAACTTTATGAATCTCTGCTCTAAGGCAGACATATTCCTTGAGACTTCTAAACGGAAGTCAAGGCTTTGGGGCTTTTGTTTCTTTGTATTGCCTTTAGCAATAACTGGCCATGGGAACATGAAAACATATTTAAGGGAAATTATGGGGCCTTTATCTTTAAAGAGAATGGGTATTTTTTGAAACTGTCCAGAGAAGTCATCTCACATGTTCATTGCAAAGTACAGACTTGCTGCAAATAAGGGCCCAGCCAGTGGTGTCAGCCATGAAGAGATTGTTCCAGGGGTACCCTCCACAGGACACATGACAACAGGCCGTGTGCCAGTGGCTTATCCATGAACTTGATGGCCTCAGCGTTGTGCTTCCTGAAGTACACACCCTGCTTTGTGTTTTCCTCTCTAGAGTAAATGCAAACCAGTGGAGATCTGAAGCTATCTCAGGGCAGCAAGGGAAATCTCTGCCTCCTCCAGAGGGCTGTTTCTTCTTGCTTTGTCTTTGCTGGTGCTCTCTGATGGCCCATCTGTGTCATGTCTTCCTCACAGAATCTGCCTCTTTGGATCCCAGCTCTTTCTTGCAGGAATTTTCTCTGCCAGGTGCAGCCCCCAAAGAGAGGCTCCCCTCCTGAAAGTTTGAAGAGGCTTATTCCTCTGGGGTTAATTCTCTCCTCGGTCTT
The DNA here is from genome assembly GCF_011764305.1 of Mustela putorius furo. Classification (NCBI taxonomy): domain Eukaryota; kingdom Metazoa; phylum Chordata; class Mammalia; order Carnivora; family Mustelidae; genus Mustela; species Mustela putorius. The sequence goes on along the minus strand of NW_025422045.1, from coordinate 5,025,654 downwards.
ACCTTGTTTACTTTTCCTACTTATCTTTTTGGGACTTCTTTGGTGAACTGCTGGGAGGGGCAGAGACTAGTTAAGGTCTTCTGTTCTTAGGCCTCTTCCTTACTCCAGTGACAACCACAGCAGCTCCAAATACCAGGGCTGCCATGACCTGTTAGAATTTCTTTCGCCCTTCCCCCTACTTTGGGTTTATCAAGCTCTAATTGACATATAGCATTGTAGAAGCTGAATGATTTGATAAGGCAGACATTCCAAAATGATTCCCACATGATTCCTAAGTTTAGTTGACATCTGTCACCACACAAAGTTAGAGCATTTATTTATTTTTCATGTTTTTTGTTGGTTTGTTTTCTGCCTTCAGAGTCTTTATGGAACTGATGAATGCTCATGGGAGTTAATGATTTTCTCCATATCCCCTTCCCCCAACTTTGCCTCTCCCTCCCCCATCCCTCCCCCATCTCTTTGAAGTACTTCTGTTCTTGTTTGTAGCCACTGTCTGTAGGAAGAGCCATGATCCCTGTCTTCACACTGTCGGTGGTATTACAGTTTGTTATGTAGCGTAAAAAAGTGTTTGTTATATAAAAAACAGCTTTTCTTACACGGTATTTATTAGTGATTCAGACACCTATCATTCATTTTACCTATTGTGGCCTTCAAGGTGAGCAGGAGCCCTCTGTTTTGTTCCGGAAGCCAGTGATAGTTGAAAAGCCTCCAGGTGGCTCTGCCCCGGGGGTCCCGTGCCCTCCCTGCAGTCCCAGAACGGTTCCTGTGACCCCAGCTGTGTAGTTCAGGCAGGATTCTTAGGGCTCTGACGTGAAATGGAACAGAAAATTGCTTGATGTATTTTGCCACATGAAGTACCTTTAACCGCCGCTTGGTTCTTTATACTCTTTCGATTAAGAACTCTACTAACATTGTGTGGGTAAGTAAAAGATTCTTTTTATTTTTATTCTGTGGGGAAAAAAAAATAAAAAAGGAAGAAAAAAAAATCCAGGCATTGTCAAAATATTTGCTTAATCTTCCAGAATCGGGAAGTTGTGTAGCTGCTTGCTCTGACAGCCCGGAACAATGGTCATTAAATGAGAAGCAGATGTAACAAAGTCCGCGGTAAAAGCCTTCTATTACGGGCTGTAAGGGGAAAAAAATTAGTTGTTAACAGAACACAGTAAGCGTTATGGAATAAATCAGAACAAAACATTCCCAATTACTGTACAAAGATAATTAAAGTCTACGACGCTAATTAAGGTCTGTTTATATCTATTTCTGTTTGTGTACAAACATATGCACATAGTTAAATATTTTCTATTGTTTTTTATGCAATGCTAACTTCAGAGTCGAGTCTCTCTGAATTTAACTTTTGTTTTTATATCACCAGGAAGTACAATCTCCAGAAATTGAAACTCCAGCTTTTCCTCCTTGATTTTACTTTATTTTTCTTGGCGCACTTCAAAAAAATATTTCAAGTATGCAATTCTACTTCCTTGAGTGGACTTTTTCGGTCTACTATGTTTTTCAGTGGGATCAACCAGATTTTCCCCCCACCATTCTTTAAAGAAAAAAGGATTTTTCTTTGAATTTGACCAATATGGCAAAATATCTTCACACATTAGTGTTATGTAGGATTACCAAATGTCTTTTGGATAGGAATCTCAAGAAAATTCAAACTTGAAGAAAGAGAAATTGATAAATAATCCTCCCTCCTGGCAGTTCCCCCAGGGTTTTCATCACAGGCTATAAATATCACATAAATATTCCCTCACTGTAAGCTATAATTTTTTGGATGGATATCAATGGTTTTTAAGTGGGAACAACAATGAGCTATAATTATCATTCGAAAGTCATTAGCTAAACAAGTGGAAAGGCAGTATCTTTCCACCAAGGTCCAAGAATAGCCTCGGCCTATACTGTATTTGACTTAACTTTGTGAATTAGGAAGAGACCTAATTCTAAATTGCTGTTGACCTTCTTTTGAAAATGACTTCATGCCACTACCCAGATCAGCAATTTCATTTTTAAAAGAAAGTACAAAGTTCTCCTTGGACTTCTTTCTCTTCTTTCTCTTTCTTTCATTCCTTTGTTCAAACCTACCTGCTGTCTATGTTTTCCCTTAGTCTCCATCTACCATAGATTTAATACGGCTGCAACTTTATGGCAGTTCTTCCTACTGGGATTAAACTAAAAAAGAACTTGTATAGGAGTCAGAACTTCAGTCTTGAAACAGCATTGGTGAGACTTTATTCCAGACCAGTCCTGTTCAATAGAGTTGTAATGCAAGTGGCATACAAAAAGTTAAGTTTTCTAGTAGCTATATTTTTTTCTTTTATTTTTTTAAATTAACATATAATGTATTATTTGCTTCAGGGGTGCAAGTCTGTGAATCATTAGTCTTACACAATTTATAGTCCTCTCCATAGCACATACCCTCTTCAATGTCCATAACCCAGCCACCCTGTCCCTCTCCTCCACCCAACAGCAACCCTCAGTTTCCTGAGATTAAGAGTCTCATGGTTTGTCTCCCTCCTGAACCCATCTTGTTTCATTTTTTACTCCTCCCAAATCCCCCACAACGCCCCCCTGCCTCTCAAATTCCTCGTATCACAAAGATCATGTGATAATAGGATAATTGTCTTTATCTGATTAAATTATTTTGCTTACCATAATACCCTCTAGTTCTATCCATGTCATTGCAAATGGCTAGATTTGGGTTTTTTGATGGCTGCATAGTATTCCATTATATATGTTTTATATATGTATATATACATACATGTATATACATACATATATGTATATACATACATACATACATATACCATCTTCTTTATCCATTCATCTGTTGATGGGCATCTAGGTTCTTCCCATAGTTTGCCTATTGTGGACATTGCTGCTATAAACACTCAGGTGTACATGCCCCTTTGGATCACTACATTTGTATTTTTGGGATAAATACCCAGTAGTGCGAATGTTGGGTCATAGGGTATTTTCAACTTTTTGTGAAACCTCCATACTGTCTTCCAGAGTGACTATACTAGCTTGCACTCATTCCTACCAGCAGTGTAGAAGGGTTCCCCTTTCTCCACATCCTCGCCAATATCTGTCATTCCTGACTTGTTCATTTTAGCTGTTCTGACTGGTGTAAGGTGGTATCTCACTGTGGTCTTGATTTATATTTTCCTCATGCCAAGTGATGTTGAGCACTTTTTCATGTGTCTCAAGGCCATTTGGATGTCTTCTTTGCAGAAATGTCCGTTAATATCTCCTGCCCATTTCTTGATTGGATTACTTGTTCTTTGGGTGTTAAGTTTGATAAGTTCTTTATAGATTTTGGAAACAAGACCTCTATCTGATATGTCATTTGTGAAAATATTCTCCCATTCTGTCAGTTGTCTATTAGTTTTGTTGACTATTTCCTTTGCTGGTCTATCCTTGTGCTTTAGATCTTGATGAAGTCCCAATAGTTCATTTTTTCCCTTGCTTCCCTTACCTTTGGTGATGTTTCTAGGAAGAAGTTCCTGTGGCTGAGGTTGAAGAGGTTGCTGCCTGTGTTTTCTCTAGGATTCTGATGGATTCCTGTCTCACATTGAGGTCTTTCATCCATTTGGAGTCTATTTTTGTGTGTGGTGTAAGGAAATGGTCCAGTTTCATTTTTCTGCATGTGGCTGTCCAATTTTTCCAACACCATTTGTTGTTGAGACTCTTTTTTCCACAGGACATTCTTTCTTGCTTTGTCAAAGATTAGTTGACCATAGAGTTGAGGGTCCATTTCTGGGCTGTCTATTCTTTTCCATTGATCTATGTGTCTTTGTGCCAGTACCATACTGTCTTGATGATTACAGCTTTGTAATAGAGCTTGAAGTCTGGAATGGTGATACTACCAACTTTGGTTTTCTTTTTCAGTATTCCTCTGGCTATTTGGGGTCGTTTCTGGTTCCATATAAATTTTAGGATTATTTGTTCCATTTCTTTGAAAAAAGTTGATGGTATTTTGATAGAGATTACATTAAATGTGTAGATTGCTTTAGGTAGTGTAAACATTTTCACATTATTTGTTCTTCTAATCCTTTAGCATGGAACACTTTTCCCTTTCTTTGTATCTTCCTCAATTTCTTTCATGAGTACTTTATAGTTTTCTGAGTACAGATTCCTTCCCTCTGTGGTTAGGTTTATTCCTAGGTATCTTATGGTTTTGGGTGCAATTGTAAATGGGATCGACTCTTTAATTTCTCTTTTTTCGTTCTTGCTTTTGGTGTATAGAAATGCAACTGATTTCTGAGCATTGATTTTTATATCCTGATACTTTACTGAATTCCTCTATGACTTCTAGCGCTTTTGGAGTGGAGTCTTTTGGGTTTTCCATGTAAAATATCATATCATCTGCAAAGAGTGAGAGTTTGACTTCTTCTTTGCCTATTCAGATGCCTTTTATTTCTTCCTATACTGTGTTGAATAGCGATGGTGATAGTTGACATCCCTGCCATGTTCCTGACCTTAGGGGAAAAGCTCTCAGTTTTTCCCCATTGAGAATGATGTTTGCTGTGGGTTTTCTATAGATGGCTTTGATGATATTGAGGTATGTTCCCTTTATCCCTACACTTTCAAGTTTTTATCAAGAAAATATGCTGTACTTTGTCAAATGCATCTATTGAGAGTATCAAATGGTTCTTGTTCTTTCTTTTATTTTTGTATTTTATCACATTGACTGATTTGCAGATGTTGAACCAACCTTGCAGCCCATGAATAAATCCCACTTGGTCAGGGTGAATAATCCTTTTAATGTACTGTTGGATCCTATTGGCTAGTATTTTGGTGAGAAGTTTTGCATCCGTGTTCATCAAGGATATTGGTCTGAAATTCTCCTTTTTGATGGGGTCTTTCTCTGGTTTTGGGATCAAGGTAAAATGAGTTTGGGAAGTTTTCCTTCCATTTCTATTTTTTGGAACAGTTTCAGGAGAATAGGTATTAGCTCTTCTTTAAATGTTTAGTAGAATGCCCTGGGAAGCCATCTGGACCTGGGCTCTTGTTTGTTGGGAGATTTTTGATGACTGCCTCAATCTCCTTACTGGTTATGGGTCTGTTCAGGTTTTTTGTTTTTGTTTTTGTTTTCCCTTCCTGGTTCACTTTTGGAACTTTATATGTCTCTAGGAATGCATCCATTTCTTCCAGATTGTCAAATTTGCTGGCATATAGTTGCTCATAATATGTTCTTATAATTGTATTTCTTTGGTGTTAGTTGTGATCTCTCCTCTTTCATTCTTGGTTTTATTAATTTGGGTCCTTTCTCTTTTCTTTTTGATAAACCTGGCCAGGGGCTTATCAATCTTATTAATTCTTTCAAAGAACCACATCCTAGTTTTGTTGATCTGTTCTACTGTTCTTTCGGTTTCTATTTCATTGATTTCTGCTCTGATTTTTATTATTTCTCTTCTCCTACTGGGTTTAGGCTGTTTTTTCTCCAGCTCCTTAGGTGTAGGGTAAGCTTGTATACTTGAGACCTTTCTTATTTCTTGAGAAAGGCTTTTATTGCTATATACTTTCCTCTCAGGACCACCTTTGCTGTGTCCCAAAGATTTTGAAGAGTTGTGATTTCATTTTCATTTGTTTCCATGAATTTTTAAAATTCTTCTTTAATTTCCTGGTTGACCCATTCATTGTTCAGTAGGATGCTCTTTAGCCTCCATGTATTTGAGTTATTTCCAACTTTTCTCTTGTGGCTGAGCTCTAGATTCAAAGCATTGTGGTCTGAAAATATGCAAGGAATAATCCCAGTCTTTTGGCACTGGTTGAGGCCTGATTTATGACCCAGGTTGTGATCTGTTCTGGAGAATGTTCCATGTGCTCTCGAGAAGAGTGTGTATTCTGTTGCTTTTGGATGGAATGTTCTAAATAAATCTGTAATGTCCATCTGGCTCAGTGTGTCATTTAAAGCCTTTATTTCCTTGTGGATATTTTGCTTAGATGATCTGTCCATTTCAGTGAGGTAGGTGTTAAAGTCCCCTACTATTATTATATTATTGTTGATATGTTTCTTTGATTTTGTTACTAATTGGTTTATATAATTGGCTGCTCCCATGTGAGGGGTATAGTTATTTACAATTGTTAGATCTTCTTGTTGGACAGATCCTCTAATTATGATACAGTGTCCTTCCTCATCTCTTGCTATAGTCTTTGTCTTAAAATCTAATTAGTCTAATAATAATGACTGCCACTCCAGCTTTCTTTTGATGTCCATTAGCACGGTAAATTGTTTTCCACCCCTAACTTTCAATCTGGAGGTGTCTTTGGGTCTAAAATGAGTTTCTTGCAGACAGCATATCTATGGGTCTTATTTTTTTTTTTTTTTATCCATTCTGATAACACTGTGTCTTTTGATTGGGGGCATTTAGCCCATTTACATTCAGGGTAACCATTGAAAGATATGAACTTATTGCCACTGTATTGCCTATAAGGTGACTGTTACTGTGTATTATCTCTGTTCCTTTCTGGTCTGTTACTTTTAGGCATTCTCTTTGCTTAGAGGATCCTTTCAATATTTCCTAGTGTTGTTTTGCTGTTTGCAAATTCTTTTAGTTTTTGTTTGTCCTGGAAGCTTTTGATCACCCCTTCTATTTTCAGTGACAGCCTAGCTGGATATAGTATTCTTGGCTGCATATTTTTCTTGTTTAGTGCTTGAATATATCATTTCTGGCCTGCTAGGTCTCTGTGCATAGGTTTGCTGCCAGTCTAAGATTTCTACCATTGTATGTTTACAGACCTCTTGTCCCGAACTGCTTTCAGGATGTTTTCTTTGTCACTGAGACTTGTAAGTTTTACTATTAGATGATGGGTTGTGGACCTATTTTTATTGATTTTGAGGTGGATTCTCTGTGCCTTTTGGATTTTGATGCTGTTGCCATTGCCAAATTAGGGAAATTATCTGTTATAATTTGCTCCAATATACCCTTCTGCCCCCCTCTCTCTTTCTTCTTCTTGGATCCCAATCATTCTAATATTGTTTCATCTTATGGTATCACTTATCTCTCAAATTCTCCCCTTGTGGTCCAGTAGTTGTTTGTCTCTCTTTTTCTCAGCTTCTTTATTCTCCATCATTTGGTCTTCTGTATCACTAATTCTCTCTTCTGCTTCATTTATTCTAGGAATAAGAGCCTCCATTTTTTATTATACCTCATTAATAGCTTTTTTAAAATTTCAACTTGGTTAGATTTTACTTCTTTCATTTCTCCAGAAAGGGCATTTGTTTCTCCAGAAAGGGATTCTCTGGTATCTTCCATGCTTTTTTTTTTTTTTAAGATTTTGTTTATTTTATTTATTTATTTGACAGACAGAGATCACAAGTAGGCAGAGAGGCTGGGAGAGAGAGAGAGAGAGAGGAGGAAGCAGGCTCTCCGTGGAGCAGACAGCCCGATGTGGGGCTCGATCCCAGGACACTGGGAACATGACCCGAGCCGAAGGCAGAGGCTTTAACCCACTGAGCCACCCAGGCGCCCCTCTTCCATGCTTTTTTTGAGCCCAGCTAGCTAGCATCTTGATAATAGTCATTCTGAACCCAAGTTCTGACATCTTACTAATGTCTGTATTGAGTAGGAACCTAGCCATCGGTACTGCCTCTTCTTCCTTTTTATTTTATTTTATTTTATTTTTGTGGTTAGTTTTTGTGCATTGTCATTTTATCCAAGAAAGAATAGATGAATGAGAGAACAAAATACTAAGAGTATATAAATGACCCAGAAAGATATACACTAACCAAATCAGAAGAGATCCAAAACCAGAGGTGAAGAAAGGAGGAAAAAAAGAAAAACGAAAAACATAATAATATATAGACCAGTGAATAGAACAGAGCCACACACTTGCTTTTGGGTGTATTTTGGTCTGTTAAAAGAAACTACCTGTTTGTGTGTGTGTGTGTGTGTGTGTGTGTATGTACACACACACACAGACACAAAAATAAGGGTGAACATGATGAAGGGATGGGATATGATTGTAAAGATGAAAATTTAAAAAGATTCTAAAAAAATGGAATTGATAGGATAAGAAGCCAGTTGAAGAAGGAAAAGAAGAAAAAAAAGAGGAAAGAATGTGATCAGGCTGGAGACTAGAACAAAGCCATGTGCTAGATTTAAGGTATATTTTTATCTATTAGACAAAATTGTATACCAAAGTTTTAAAGAAAGAAAAACCTACATGTGTACAAAAAATAAGGTTAAATACAATGAAGGGATAGAATATGACTATAACAATGAATATTTAGCAAGATTTTTAAAAGGTATTGTTAAGATAAAATAGTTTAAAAAGTTAAAATAAAGAGGAAAATTTTTTAAAAAATAGAGTAAGAAGAAAATAAAATTTAAAAAATTGAACTTTGAAAGACAAAAGAATCACAGGGGAAAAGCCATGAATTCTATATGTTGCTTTTCCCCTCACTCTGGAGTTCCACAGTTCCCATTGATTGGTGAACTTGATCTTGGCTGGATGTTCTTGCTGATCTTCTCGGGGAGGGGCCTGTTGCTGCCATTCTTAAATATCTTTGCCCAAGGCAGAATTGCACGGCCCTTGCCAGGGGCCAGGCTAAGTAATCTGCTTGGGTTCTTTCTCAGTAGCTTCTCTTCCCTGAACACTTTCCATATGGCTTTGGATGCTGGGAATGAAAATGGCAGCCTCCCTGTCTCTGGCCTTGTAGCAACTGAGAGCTCAGCGCCCCACTCCTCAGTGTGCCCTCAGAGAAAAGCAGTCAGTTACTCCTATCTCCCTGTTCTCTGGCTGCACGCCCAGCTCATCCATTCTGTGTCGGAGCATTTCTGTCTCTGGCGCATAGCCCCATTTGGAGTCTCCAAACCCAGGCGATTCCTGCAGCACGCTCCTGCACCATTACCCCCAGTAGAGGCAGATGAGTCTCCCCAGATCTGCCACTAGTGACATCCCTGCTTGAAGAGCAGTGGCCCAGCTCAGCCTCGGATCACAGTCTAAGGTAACCCTGAGCTGAGAGCCACTCCTCAGCTCCATCTCTGTAACCAGCTAACCCACTCGATACCTGAGAGGTCTGCCACACTCAGGCACCCCCAGTCTTTTATGACCCTGTGGGTCCTGAAACCACACTGTCTCCACGTGGTCTCCACCCCCATGTCTAGCCTCTGCAGTGACATCCGTCAGTGGAGCAGACTTCTAAAAGTTGCGATTTTGTGCTCCACTGATCTACTGCTTGCTGGGAGCCAGCCCCTCCCCCTTCAGTCTCTCTTCCCATATATTACCTGTGATTCAGTTCTCCTCATGTCCTACCTTCCAGAAAGTGGTCAATTTTCTGTTCCCAGAATTGCTGTTCTTCTTCTCTTCAATCTCCTGTTGAGTTTTTAGGTGTTCAAAACGGTTTGATACCTGCCTAGCTGAACTTCTGAGACCTGAGAATATTTAGGTCTCCTACTCCTTGGCTATCTTCTCTAGTAGCTGTATGAACTGATGAAACTGATGAATTTTGACTAAAGATTTTGGGTATTTTAGGTTAAAAATACATTAATTTTAGCATTTTACCAATAAGTAATTGCTAGTCATATAGTTCACATTCTTTTTTCATACTAAGTCTTCAAAGTCTGGTGTGTATTTTAGATTTGCAGCACACCTGTACTTGGACTAGCCATGTTTTACCCACTCAGTAGCTACATGGGCCAGCGGCGACCAAACTGGACAGCAGAGCTTTAAATAACACTTGGAGAGGACCCCACGTGACATTAACCAAATCTGGGGGCTTGAGTGTCTTGTTCACATGGAGCTACTTATCTAGGTCAGTTTGGAGATGAAGGCAGAATCCCTTTGCTTCTCGCTTGGGTGGCGATGGATTTGGAGAAAGGAAATGGTAGGAGGTTTCAGAAAGTTGAAGGGTGTGATTGATACAAAATGACTTGATTTTTGAGTAGAAAACTACAAATGTGGAGCTTGTGTGAGAGCTGTCTTGTTGGGCTTGATGTTCTGTTATGAGCCAGCTAGGGCCTCACTAGAAGGATCGAGGGGAAGAATTCATTCTCTCTGAACAATTTCAGAGCAGAAGGAACATTGGTTTGAAGGAAAACTCAGCATTCCTCTGTCCTGCTTGCCTGAGGCAGCTGCTATTGCCCCGAAGACTCACTCACATAGTCTATGCTGTGTTCTTTTGTACCCACAGACTGGAGCCTGAATCCGTTCCCAGCTCAGTGATAAACACACAGAGATTCCTTGAGGTGTACCCAGAGAGAGTTGACTTTTCAAATCTGATAGCCCTCAGTTTGAACAGCTCAGTGACTTGAAGAAAATTGCAGATCTGAATCTGTTTCTAGCAGTAAACCAGGAAAGATAATGCCTACCTTACAGAGTTGTTTGAGAAGTAAATACCATGAAGTGTATAAAGCACTTGGCAGAGTGCCTGACACATAGTAGGCAGTCAATAAAAGATGGGTATCATCATAATGTAAACATTATATAAGTATACACATAAATAATAATGCCAACATATTTAATTACTGTCTCAAGCTGCTGTCATGGTCCTTTGCAAAAGGAACTTTTTGTATTGCTCTAGGGTCCATCACTGAAAACAATGTTCTGTAGTTTATGATCTCCATGAAAATAATTTTTGGTTAAGCTGGGGTAGGAACTCTGGATGTCTAGGCTGTTAAAAAACTCCTAAGTATTTGTCAAACTAAGCTCCTGCCTCTTGTGTTTTTTTGTTTGTTTGTTTGTTTTTTTCAGAATGACTTATACTGTAAATGTGAAATGTTTCTAATATCCATACTTGGCCCAGCCTGGGTATGTGACCATGTGAGGAAACTTGTTATGGTTGTCATCTGAAAATGTGGGAACGTGCATTGGTCTACTCTGTTGACCAAATACTGATAAAATTCTTGCTTTTTACATTTGAGGGGCTTGTTGTTTTCTTGGAAACCACCTTTTTGTTACTTATGTTCTCTCGTTAACTTTCAAGGGTACGAGTTGAGCAGAATCATACACTAACTCTTTCTTAAGGCCAGAAAGGCACTATTCGCAGGATTCTCTTTCGTTTGTGGGGAAGAGGGTGGCCAGGATCTTTGCTCTTTTGTTTGAAACTCTTTGCTTTAGATTATGTTTGGGCCACATTTTAAAGCTTATTTTATGATCCCTAAAAGTGCTAATCATAATTGGTTGAATGTGATGTGAGCCACTTGGAAGGGTTTCCTTTGTAATTCTGCATAGTTTCAAGTACTCTGGGTGTCATCTTGCTAACCAGCCAATTAACTGAAGAGTTCTTTGAGAGCATGCGCTGAATTTGACGTAGGTGGCTTGTGTAAAATGTGTCTCTCTCACAGTACTTCTCCCAGAACACAAAAAGACACTTTTCCAAAGACAGACCTTTTCAGGAGGTCAGGGGTAAAGTGACCATTCTTGGCAGGACCCATCAGCGGGACAAATGTCCTCCAGTTCTTCAGAAGGAGAGTCAATACTGAGAACAAAATAATGATCATCTTTATCTGTTATACAGAAACATCTATGTTTAATATTTTGCATAAAATATTTCTCTAGCCATATTTGTGGTTCTGCCCTTTGGCTCTTGCTCCCACATCATGATGGAATAAGCAATAACACATTGTTCGCCTTTCACACCTTTTCTCCTCACTGATACAGAGGTGTGTATATGCACGGGACCATAGCTAGGCGGGGGGGGGGGGTAATCTCTATGGAGGTTTTTTCGTATGGAAATAGAGGCATACTCTACATTGTTTTACATTACACAGTGCATCATGTACACATCCCTAAAACTCAGTAGAGTTCTGACACACTACCCTTCCCCCTCTAAATTACCAAAGAGATCTTTAACTGCCTCCTACACGCAAACTTAGAACACACACACAACCACATTATATTCCAAATCCTTACTGACAGTAGTCTCAGAAGTTGGTTGCTTGCTAAGCTAAGTTATGTGTCAGTTCAGAATGCATCTGAGCTAAACCAAATCAAAAGAGTATTTCCATTTGGTGTAGACCAGAAAAGAAATTATTAAAATAACCTGGCATCATTATATCTTATGAGAAATATAGACCCTAGATGAATATGTATCATATAAAGGTACTCTTCACCTGGAGACTAGCAAGGTCTGGAAAAGTATATAAATGACAGTTTTGTAAATATCTCATTTCACTGAATTTGACATTCAGAGAAAATTTTTGCTTATATTTTTTTTCCATTTTTTTTTTAAGATTTTATTTATTTATTTGACAGAGAGAGATCACAAGTAGACAGAGAGCCAGGTGGGGAGAGAGAGAGAGAGGAGCAGACTCCCTGCTGAGCAGAGAGCCCGATGCGGGGCTCGATCCCAGGACTGTGAGATCATGACCTGAGCTGAAGGCAGCGGCTTAATCCACTGAGCCACCCAGGCGCCCCAAATTTTTACTTATATTATAGTTAAGTTTCAGCTGGCCAGTAACAACTTTGGATTTAATATTTTTGTCCAGCTGTGGTTTTTACCCATTCTTTGCCTAGATATTGTCAGGAGGCTAATAATTTATAAATAAATCCAGTTCTATCCAGAAACTCTGTAGTAAACAGTTACTAACACAAACTAATTGTGTTGGTCTGGAAGTAAGTGTTAAGATGGTATCTTAAACAACCTGTGCTATTATTTTATTAAAATGAAATGTGACTTGTATGTATGCATACATATACACACACATACTAAATATAACTGTTTTGTGAGTTTTAAACTTTATTTTTCTAATATCTTTTAAAACTGTTATTGAGTTATTCTCAAATGAAATTGAAGAAGAGATAACCTAAAATAAGGTATATTACCAGACATAAATGTGTTTACTAAGTTGCATATACATATCAGTTAAGGGATCATTCTTTTTAAAGATTGTATTTATTTATTTGAGAGGGAGACAGAGCACAAGAGGTGGCGAGGGGCAGAGACAGAGGAAGAAGCAGACTCCTGGCTGAGCAGGGAGCATGATACCGGTCTTGGCCCCAGGACCTTGAGATCATGACCTGGCCTGAGCTGAAGGCAGATGCTTTACCAGAAGAGCCACCCAGGTTCCCCCAAGGAATCATTTTTAAGTGCTACAGTTTTTAAGTCCTTGATGGGATGCAAAGGCATGGATGGCTTTGTTTTGTGCATATTCACTATCTTGATGTAAGCTCTAAACTTTCCTGACAGTCTTTTCTACCTCTCTGATCAACTCATTGTCCCATATAACACAACAGCTATTTCATCCTTTCTCAAACTCTCTCCCTGCCACTGCATCATTGATGACCTCCTATTTTATATTCTCTTCTCTCAAATGGGTCATGCCCACTGACTTCTGAAAAAGTAGCAAGACTAATACGAAGAACTTTATTTTCTTCTGAACCATTTGAGAGCAAGTTGCCAACCTCTTGCCCTATCATCCTAGAATACTTGGTTTATAATCCCTGTATACAAAGATACTCTCCTTACATATGCATGATCTAACCATCGAAAATCAGGACGGAAAAGCACTGATACATGACAACCTGTGAATCTGTTGACCCTGTTCAAATTTTACCAGTTGCCCGATCCTTATATGTATATAAATACAATTGCAAATATAAATATACATATGTCTTGTCCTTCTAGAGCCAAATGTTCCAGTTTTGGATAACATATTACATTTAGTTGATATGTATCTTTGGGTTTCTTTCTTTTATGTAGTATAATTTCTGTCTTCCCTTGACACAGTTGAAGAGTACAGGCCAGTTATTTCATAGAATGACTCTCATTTTGGGTTTGTCTTAGGATTAGATTCCATTTATGCAGCATCAGGCTACTCAATATTAGAATTCCTCACAGTCCAGTTGACTTTTTCTTCCCTTCTTGCTGAGCCAAGCTCACACACGCCCAGGGTTCCATTTATCTCCCTTTAGCTGGTTCACAGATTCACATCTCAAGTTCAGACCTCTCCAGGAAGCTCTAGACTCATGGAACCAACAGTCTCCCTGTTTCTCTTCTTGGATACTAAATACCAATCAGTCACCTTTTACTATTGATTTGACAACCCAAACATCCTAATCTGGCTGCCTTGGTCCATCAGTGCTACCTCAACCCTTGCCTTGGACTCTCACAGCCTGGTCTGTACATATACTGTTTGGTTTTCTCCAATGTATTTTCCTTATTTCAGCCACATGATCTTTTCAAAATGGAAAATTGGTTGTCATCTCCCCCTTGCTACTTAAGACCCTCCAGTGATATCCCCTGTGTGCTTTGGACAGACAAAATGTTAACATGACCAGTGGGGTCCTGTGTGGACCACTTACTCCCTCTTCATCTTGATCTCATGTCTGACCCTCCCTATTCTGGCCATACTGACCTTTCTGTCTTTCTAGTTGTGTGTACCGTGTTTCCTCCAAACACAGAACCCTTGCTCCCCTCAGCTCATCATCTTCCCAGCCTTCTAGTATTTTTAAATACTGAGATAATGATTCACATACCACTTAAAGTGTACATTTCTGTGTTTTTATTATATTCAGAGTTCTGCAACCATCACCACTATCTAATTTCAGAAGAATTTCATAATTGCAAAAAGAAATTCCCTACTCATTAGCCACCACTCCTCATTCACACCTGTTAGCAGTTACTTTTCATCCCACCCACCCCTAGCCGGTCAGCCCTAAGCACCCACAATCTACTTCCAGTCTCTATAGATTTTCCTGTTCTAGACATTTTATATAAGTGAAATACACAATATGTAGTATTTTTTGACTGGCTTCTTTTCACTCAGTGTTACGTTTCCAGAGTTCGTACATGCTATAGCATGAATCAGTACTTCATTCCTTCTTATGGCCAAATAATATTTCACTCGGTGAATATATCATATTTTATTTATTCAGTCATGAGTTGATGTACATTTGGGCCAACTTTAAAGTCTTGAATCAAGTATCCTGTCCTCAGAGAATTTCCCTTAAAGCATAGCAAGCGTAGATCCTGCTAAATGGGGTTTTGTTGTACAGTATCTCTGTCTCTCTATCGCTCTCTCACTAGTGATAGCATTTCTTTCTTTCTTTTCTTTTTTTTTTAATTTGTTTCTCCTTTTTCACAACCCCACAGGCGCCCAGGGGGTTCCCACCTGCCCCCACACACACACCAAGGGACGCGGGGCACACGCACATGCACGGCCCGACGGGGCCGCCGGGTAGCCCCCTAGTGATAGCATTTCTCAGAGCTGTGTTTTGTCTGCTTATTTCTTGGCCTAAATAAATGCTGGACTTTCCCAACGTCACTTGTAAAACAGAGAAGGCAGGGACCATATCTGTTTTGACTTACATGGTGTGCCAACAGCTAACACAGGGGCATGCACACAGTAGGAACTGATTAAATATTTGTTAAATGAATAAATCGTAATACTGTTCATTGAAACAAGATTGTTTCTGGCAGTCTAGATATTTGAACCATTTGTATGAATTTTCTTGGCATGACCTCTATTATGCCTTAGATCGCAAGGGCCCTCCATAAACCGTTCATTTCTTCCTCTTGCTTCCAGCCCGCCTTTACTCAATTGTATTTCTTAATAGAATTCAACATTTATTGTATATATTTATTTGAATTAAGTTGAAAAAACATAGAAGTGACTGTGAGAGGCCAAAGCAGAGGAGCATGGGGAAGTGAATGCATGGCGAGCCCGTAGCAGAGCTGGAAAGGTCTGGGTGACTGTCAGCTGAGAAGGGCAATGGGATTCAGGGGCATGCTTCTGTAAACATCTGGGGAGAAACTTTTTTTGATGAGTTTCCTGTTTGTACTTAAAGTGCGGGAAGTAGTTCATGCGAAACATTTTTTGCTTGAACGAGTGGTCGGCTAGAATGACTTGGTTCTCTTCCTGACTCCCTTACTGAGGGTTAGGCATGGTGCTATGAGCTTTAGGTGTGGAGTTTCCTTTAATCCTGCCAGCCACCTTGTGAGCTAGGCATTACTGTTACCATTTTACAGATGAGTAAACTGAGGATTTGAGAAAGAAAAGTCACTTGGCCTTTGTCCCGTAGTTTTTCTAATTCTAAATCTTACATTAACTCCTGCAGTTTTAGATATTAACTGTTCATTTTGGCAGGTGTAGGGTCTCTTTTTAACTGGAAGGTTTAAAATAGAGAATTAAACAAGAAAATCACAAGCTATTGATGATTCTGCCTGGAATTAAAAAAGAAAGAAAGAAAAAGAAAGAAAGAATGAACAACTCTGGTAGAGCAGAGGAGATCACTTAGGTTCTGGAGCTGGATGGAGCTGGAGTCCATACCTACCTCTATCGTTACTAGTTGAGGGCATTACTTACTGTCCCTGAACCCCAGTTTTTTAATTTTATAAGTGGGAATAATTATATCAATCTCAGTGGTTAGTGAGGGGTTAAATGAAACAAGAAAAACAAATCTCCAAGCCAGTGCTTGACACAAAATATATGCTTTTTTTTTTTTAAGATTTTATTTATTTGCCAGAGATCACAGGGGAGAGAGAGAGAGTATAAATAAGGAGCAGCAGACAGAGGGAGAAGCAGGCTCTCTGCTGAGCAGCCACCCCTATGTGGGACTCGATCTCAGAACCCTGGGATCAGGACCTGAGCCGAAGGCAGATGCTTAACTATCTGAGCCACCCAGGCATCCCCAAAATATGTGATTTTAAAAAAAGGTGACTTCTCCATTTTTTTTTCCTCTTCTTCTATAGTAATATGCAAATGAATGGCTTCTGTAGAAAGTTTGAGCTAGCTCACCCAGCTAGCACTTTTTTTAGGCCAAGATTAGAAAGAAATTAGGTACTAAACTGTGAAAATGATTGTTGGAAGAAGAAACTTCCCTTCTCACCTGAAATAGTTATCTATCGTTGAGTGACTATCCATTCAATTAGTACTATTCAAGCACAGAAGTGAATATGATACTAATGGTCCTTTGCCCATATTGGGCTCAAGATCCAATAGAAGAGACACAAACAAACAGGCTTTTACAATTCAACCAAATACAGCTCACTTACTACTATGACAGATGCCTTTGAAGCAGCATGGGGAAATGTGACGACATTTTTTGCGGGCCAGAAGGCTTTCTAACTTGCTTCTGGTGCGGTTAAGACTCCATGGCCTCTGGGAGCCAGTGAAAATCCTCCCCCCTTACTGCACTGTGATTAACAGGGAGAGGAAGTGCAGCGTGTTTAATGAGGCTGAGTCTCCCATTAGGTGCTAAAGGACAATATTGTTCACATATCCCACCTAACAAGTCCTGCAGAAGCAAAAGTTCATCAGCCATAGGGACTTCCTGTGTCTGGTTTTTAAAATTTTAAAACAGGAATGGACTGAGGATGAATTTGGAGGCCTATTTGAAAAGTTTAATTCTATATACATGTTTCTAATTACTTTGTTGTGAAATAGAACTTGCCAGGCCGGCCAGCTAGTGGTTTATTTCGCTCTTTATGAGGCAAGCATATTAAGTATGACAGGTAACCCACTGGAACTGTGGATGGTATTTCACGCAATAGTGTTAAATATTGGGGAGCAGGGCAGACCTGGAGATGAAGTACACTTGATTTCTTTGGGAGTCACTTTGTTCTTAAATACCCAAATACCAGATATTGAAACACATTTTCGTGATTCCTTTGAATAAAAAGCAAGCAGAATGGCTACTGTTGTAATTCTGCTGCTTCTAGCAATTCGCCAGCAGAATACATCCTGAAATAGCAGATATACAATGCAGCA
The DNA here is from genome assembly GCF_011764305.1 of Mustela putorius furo. NCBI lineage: Eukaryota > Metazoa > Chordata > Mammalia > Carnivora > Mustelidae > Mustela > Mustela putorius. The sequence goes on along the minus strand of NW_025422045.1, from coordinate 5,007,994 downwards.
TACACTTTGGTAAATCTAATAATCTCATGAACTCCTTCGCGCCTGGGTTAGTCATCTACATAGCTTTAATGGTGAACTTTATAAAATTTGGAACCTCATGAATCAGAAGGGGAAAAACAAAAGTGGACAGTTTTAACAATGATGGATGAGTTGCTAGGGAGTAAAATTAAATGGTTGATAATAATTGTGGTAGCTCACAAAGACTGATGTTATTTACAAAAGCTCCATTTTGCATGTAATCAGATGTCTATTCCCATGAGCTGGGTCATAATTCATATTCCACTTTAATGTTCGTGGAAAATGTGCTTCTCTCTGTGTATGTATTATTTTTAGGATGTTATGTTTCCTTGGTGCATACACAATGAGCCTGAAATCCTTTAGGAATGTGTTTAATTTGAAAGTTTTATCCTCTGGGTCTGGCTAATTCAAATACACAGCTAGGAGCATTACGGTGGGGTCTGAAAGAATGTGGGCATGGCAAATTACGTGCACAAAGGCAGCCCCATCCAGTGTTGCCCGTGCTCATTTGGTGAAAGGATGCAGGGAGAATTTTTTTTTCCCAAACTTTTTCATCTATTCACTTAATATTTCTGAACTAATTCCTTATCTTAATCAGCTTGAATTATACTGAATCATATTTCTTTGCTTTTCAACTCAGAAACCATCTCTGGTGGCTCTTCTGAATTAAAATGTTAAGCCTAGGGACCTTTGATAAATTTCCTCCAGGGTGTCCTGGGGCCTCCCTTAAAGTCTCTCCCATCCTTGGTCACAAAGATGGTCTGAGCTGCATTTTTCCTCCCCAGCAGCTGGGGAAGAGCCCTAAGTGTATAACTCAAGGATCACAGCTCTCAGAAAAGAGTGAGATTTGTCCCACCATCTCAGAGAAGATGTTTCTGAATCCTGTCGTTGTGTCATGGAAGAAGAGCGGGGGCCTGGGAATTTGGCCCAGAAGCCTTTCAAGGGGATGAGTGGCTCTCTGGGAGCTGTAAGTTCTCTCAGGAGAGGCATTTTCATAGGGCTCTGTGAAACTCAGTCTTACATATGGACAGAGACAGGCGTTTTATGATTTGAGAAGTCTGAGGAGAAATTAAGTCTTGTCCCAGTGGGTAGTGCTCTGCTGAGAGAATGGTCAGATCATGCTAGAGCATCCCAGGATGCTGACAGGGACTTCTGTATACATTGTGGGGCTTCAGAGTGGCACAGACTTAGGTCTGAGTCCTGACCACTGAACTCATTACACATGTGATCTGAGCCTGGACTGAAGCTTTGGACATCTTCAACAGCAAAAAAATTGTGATGCGAAAACATGAAATGCAACCATGTCATTCAAAAAATAATATCAAAAGTTAAACCAGAAAGTGAGTATGAGGAGTTCTAATACATTGCTACTTTCTCCCCCCAGGTAAATGCAATATATATATATATGTATGTATATGTGTATATATATATATATACACACATATACATACATATATATATATTTTTTTTTAACTTTCACATTACCCCCCAAATTTGCTCTTGCTATGCTGGTATTCTCAGCCTGGGTTTTGTGTAGAAACCCAATGCATGGATCACCACCCCCCTTTCTGGGAGTTATGCTATTTCTTTTCTTTTCTTTTCTTTTTTTTTTTAAAGAGCACAAATGTGAGCTGAGGTGGAGTACGGGAGGAGCAGAGGGAAAGGAAGAGAGAATCTGAAAGAGGCTCCACACCTAGCATGGAACTCGATGCAGGGCTCGATCTTATGACCCTGTGATCATGACCTGAGCCAGAATCAAGAGTCAGACACTTAACCCACTGAGCCACCTAGGTGCCCCTGGGGGTTATGCACATTAAACACACAGAAGTATGTCATGGACCTTGTACAGTGCCAAACATGTAATCAACTCTCAGTGTAGGTTACTTTTATTTATTTATTTATTTATTTTTTCCCATTTCTCATCCTTCCCTATAAGACTCTTAGGGACCAGTTTAAAGGTCCTCTGGTGCAAGTTAATTGGGCCTTCTGAACTGGGTTTGATCCAGATAGGTAGGAGAGTACCATGGTTCTATATATCAGTGTATACACATTGGGTACTTTCATCTTTTTTCTGGAGCCATGGGGATTTAACTACCATTGAAGACAATATGTGGGATGAGCTTTGTCATCCCAGGTAGAAATCATGAATGGGAAGGAGTCAGGTTTGTGTTTATGACCAGTAGCGTTGCATCTTATATAGACCTTTCCCACCCCAGGGGAATTTGCATGGACAAAAATTGCCAGATCTCTTCACTGAAACAGCATGGGGATACCAGTAACTGGTCTGCCATCTTAAAAGTTCGTAGCTGATCCTGAGATGGTCCTGGCTCTTTGTAGCCCTCCAAAAGTGAAGCACCTAGTTCTGTCATTTATAAACTTTGGTCACCACCAGGAGTAACGCTGCCTTCCTGCATCTCTTCCCCTGAGGAGCCAAAGGCAAATGGCAAACTCAGTCTTGCGTTGTTTAAGAGACCATTTTCCCCTACCCTTATCTAGACAGCCAAACCACAAACAAGGTTTAGAATCGAATTAGCCAGTAAATCCTCAGTTAACCATGTCCCTGAAATCTGAATGGATCTTGTTGTGATGGGTCTTAAGGATTGTAGTTTTACCCAACTTTAAAGTAAGAAAACACAAAACTACAGAAAGGTATCTTCCTTAACAAGGGAGGATTCTGATTGTGACCCCTCACCCTGTTCTTAGTGCTGATCCCTATCAGTTTTATCATTGCTTTTGTTCAGTTCATTTTTAAGGCCTCTTGAAATGGAATGCATTAAGTGTATTGTGTTTATGCCTTGCTGAGTCTGTAGCAGATGTCACATTAACACAGTGTGTCTGTGTGGGCACCATTGACGATACTGGCATGAAAACAAAGATGGCACTCTGAATTTGATCTCTATTCTTAAGAGTATAGGGAAGAAGCTGTTGCCCTTCAGGCCAAGCCCAGTGACCACACATCTGAACCAAACTTATCTTCCTGCAACATCTCAGCATGTGGCACAGTCACCATACACATTCCTACTCACACCCATTTTTTCACACACATTAAGTATATTAATAAGTGGCTGCCAAAACAGTGAGAGCTTCCGTGTCAGACATTTTACAGGTGCTGGCTCATGCAGTGGTTCTAACCACCCCAGAGGGTAAGAGCTTTGGCTATCATGATTTTATAGATAGGGAGACTGAGGCAGCAAACTAGTGAACTAGGTTATCACAAATCATAGATCTCACAAGTGGCTGAGCTGGTATTTGAATACACACAGTCAGACCGCAGAGCCTGGACCTCACACACTCCTCAGAACTGCCACCCCAAGATGCTTTGTTTGCCTAAGCAAATACTGCTCTCCTTCTAAGGCTCCCTCAAGTCAGTACATAATTAATTGACCAAGAACACTTACTCTGAGCAGGGCACCACATGAAGCATGCAAGCGGATATATATACACCATTCACCGCTAGTACCTGCCCACCCAGCAGCCTGGACGTGTTGGGATGTAGCATGCATATGACCACTCACTGGAAGTTAAACATCCACTGGGAGGATATTGACACTTGCTGCTTTGCTGGGGACAATAGGCCTTTCTAGTGTAATTATTAAAATGCTTCCATTTGTTCTCAGATGTGCCCTACTTTGGATGGTATCATTGCCGTGGCCACAGAATTACATTCGAGGGCTTAGGGGAGAAAAAGGACGTAGCTGACCAGGGGATCACATGCAAGATGCTCTTGCAAAAGAGCTCTTGGAGAAGGTTGTACTAAAGCTGTTCTTGGCAAGGCAGGGTTGTGTTGTGGCTAGGAGAATAGAACTGGAGTCAGGCTGCCTTTCTGAAATCCCATTGGACTTCCGTGTCCTCACCTGGGAGATGGGTAGAACTATGCTCTTCCCTCATGGTTATCATGAAGAATGAAAGCTCATACCCATTAAGCAACCCAAGTACTGGCTGGCCAAGAGCAAGGGCTTGTGAAATGCACTCTAGCATTACTTAGGTAGACAGAAGGATGTTCTAAGTTTAGGCAGTGACATCTAGAGTGTGTTTAGGGAACTCTCCGAGCCATTCACAAAGCTGCCATCTGCCTCTCCAGTCTCCCACTGTGGGGACCAAACAATAAAAATCACTTTCCCAGCCTCCTTTGCAGTCACGTGACCCAGTTCCTGCCAATGAGGCAAGAGAAAGGTGTCCTTGCAGAGAATTCTGTGTGTAGGCCCCCTCCCACTTCATGCGTCAGAGTATTGGTGTGGACTTGATACTTGAAGGTGCCCCTGTCATCTCCTCTTCTCAAGGGGAAGACTAAGAGAATTCCCAGCAGTGGCCTGGAGTCCTGACCTTGTAGGACCTCTAACACACAGTACAAAGTCAGCTGCTTCCAGACTTGGTGTTATATGAAGAAAGATAAATGCTTATTCGTTTAGGCCACTGTCAACTGGGTTTCTGGTACTTAGAACTAAATTCATCATAACTGATAGGGAATGAGAACCTAATTTGGCACTAGGATCAGTTGCCATTTGGGAAGTACAGAAGCTAGGTGGGGATGGCGGGCCGGGGGGTGGGGGACGGGGGTGTCCTCAGAAAATGGTAGCAAGCCCTTGAAGGTTTCTTAGCTTGGGAATAATATGACTTGAGTTATGCTGTGGGAAGATAATTCTGCCTTCAAGGTCTATGATGGATTAGAACAGAGTCTCCAAAATCTAATTGTCCACAAGATCCCCCGAGAAGCTTTTCAAAATACAGATTTGAGGGGCCTCTTGTCAATATTGTGAATCAGAATCTATGGGGGTGAAGGTGTAGGGCACATCTGCAGTAGGGGAGGGAGTTAGGTGGTTATAACAACAGCTAGGCGTTCTTGTTTTCAGTGAGCCAGAGGAAAGGAGCCACATTCGTACTGGAGAGGTGGGAAGGTTGAGCCTAAAAGGGAACAGGTCCGTGTCCAAAGTTAATCTGCAAAGAGGCAGCAGTTGTGAATTAAAGAGTCCTGTCTCTGTGCAGTGTGTGCTCTCCTTTGTTGGATGCCTGTTTCTGAAACAAAAGGCTCTCTTATTCTGGGCTCTACGTGGGAAGGTCTGAGGGTGAACAGTGGCAGAGAGGGTGGCATATAAGTAACAGATGTGAGGAGCTGTGTGGAGGTGATACTTGGAATCTGTCTTAATGTGGGAGCCAAGAGTGGGGGAAACAGAAAGGACAGAAGGCATTTCACACTTGCAGAACTCTGACAGCAGTAGCCCCTGATGGTAGATTTGGAAGGAAGTTGTGGCCTGCAGAGTTGGTTTCCTGACATGTTACAAGGGAACACATCTAGGTGATGTCCAGCAGACACCTGGGGGTGTGAATCTGGTTCTCCCGAGAGAAGGTGGCAAATTCCTTGGTGATGAGGGAGCAGGGTGGGTAATGAGGGATGCAGGGAGAAGAGAGCGGGCCAGAGGCCCCCCCACGGGGTACACCCAGAGCCAGAGCAGGAACCAGAAGGGGATGCTTGAGAAGGGGCAAAGGAACCAGGAACGTGCTTTGCTGTGGAGGTGAAAGGTGGGCAGAAGGCTCAAGGTGATGGACAGACCATTCGAGAGGATAGTGAGGACATGAACAGGAACCTCATCAGGAGGGTTAGTTGACATGAGTGGAGAAGAGGTGAAGTAAAATGTAGGAAGTTAAGGAGGATATGCTGGGGGACTTGAAGCTGCAGAATGATTTACTTTTAGGAGAGCAGCACTCAAAATGGGGAGAGGGAGGGGCAGAGTGCTCAGTTTCCACCTCTTCCCCAAGCACTCCTGCTCCAAAGAACCACTGTGTTTTCTGAGCATGGGCAGTGGCTATCCTCCGAACCATACAACTGATCGCTAAGACGTCCATTGGCTTCTGATCATCTGGAGTGTAAGTCTTACCTCTTAGAATCTCACAGATGGTTAGTGGACAGTAGTGTTTACTATCTATTTGATACCTGATTGGCAAACAGCACAGGGAATTACCGCACAAAATGGAGGGGGAGCCCGGGGGACAACGTTTTCTCTCTTTAAGGAAAGGGCATGATGAAGGACAGACATGGAAAATTCTTGTTACTTTAAAACATGGGAAAGCACAGCCTGAGAACAAATGGGGTTATCAAGACAATGTTAGAAATTTGGGGCGAGTGACGCCGGCAATATCAATTTCAGAAGAGCTGTGAGGAGGGGTGTGTAATGTATTCCGCTGGGCATGTTCTATGGAGCTGTGAAGACAGTGCAGTTCTCGTGCCTTGCAGCAACTGGGTCCTTTTGTATTAGAGAGCTTTGGAGATGTTAAGAGCATTTGGGGATCTTAGCAGAACTAAAAAAGATCTTTCCTTTCAGAGGGTGTATTAGATAAGATGGAAGAAAACTCAGGGGGGAACAGAGCTGGATCGGCTCTGCTTGCTTTAAGCTCTTCAGCTGGACGCATAGGTCTGGATTTAGTCCTGGGTCATTTCGGGTAGCCTCCGTTGCAAAGGGCACAGCTTAAGTGGCTTGGATACATGCATGTTTAGTGTGTATATGCGCCCGTAGACATAAATGTCTATGGGTATACTCATGAGCTTGTATGATGAGTACATATCTATGAGTACGTCATATACACCCATGCTTGGATGTGTTCTAAGTGGCTCTTTGGGGCCACTGTATTCATATATACATCTGTACTTATCCCTGGGTCCCTATACATATGTGTGGTCTGCACCAGTATACATATGCATGCAGAAACATATGTTACATTCATAATAATGAACACAAATACGTACGTGTGTATACAGGTACTGTGGACTACTCCTTTACGCCACCTTCCACATAGCCTCTCACCATTAGGGGACCTGTGACGCCTTGCACTTAAAAAAAGGACTGTAGATCCTTTGCCAGATTGTTTTGGCATCCCTTTCTCCCTCTTTTGATTTGCTAACGCCGTTCTGGAATTTTAATGGGGCGAGAAAGAGGAAATAAATCCACTGAAACCCCTGGCTTCTGAGCTGGTCGAGGACAGGAGCAAGTTGGAACTAGTGCCAGACAGAAGAGGCCCCAGGAACTTGTGACTTTTAAGCCCACGGCACTTTGCCGACGACTCAGAAGGTGAGGCCCCGCTCAGTTAGTGAAGAGACTGGACTGTAGACATGCACAAAGACATTCAGTTTTATAACTTCTATACCAGGCATAGTGAAATAGAATGAAACGGACCAATAAAGTCTTCCACAGGAGAGTTCTACGGGGGAATCCATTGTAATAAATAGAAAAGGCAGTTGAATAGCTTGACCAGTTTTCTATATAAACAATGCTTCTAAGTGCTTGGGAAGAGGCTCCTCCATTATTGAGGCTGAGTATGCGTGCTTCAGTACTTGTCATGATATTCATTTGCTTTGCCAACCCTTTCACCCTTCCGATCAAAGTCGGCTTCTTCCCTACTCCTGTGGAAGTGATCAACATGGAGAATTAGTGAAACTGGAACCCAGAAGGTTTGACTGTAACAGTAATTAGGAAGGAATGCACGTGTGCTTGTTTCTGGGAAGGTTAGGAATGGAAATAAATGCAAAAATATGCTTTTCTGGCAAGTCATCATTTTTAATACGAAGACGGAAAGCACAAGACAGCTTTGTTTTGCCTTTTTTCGAGGGTTGTGGTTGATTTTCTTTTCTTGCTTCCTGGTTTTTGCTAGAAAGAAACTTGTTTATTTCCCACCCACTCCACACCCCCTCTCCCAAGCTAAAATATCTGTCCAAGATCAGCCTTTTAAGTGCACAGTCTTAGAGACGAGAGAAGAAAAAGAACTGTGATTTAAAATATATATGTACATCTTTTTTTTAAGCTTGCAAACTGGGATTTCTAGACTCAATTTGTGTTCTTGAGACATTGGAGTCAAGTTTATATATAGTTTTTGATGTAGGACCTAATTAGGCTCTCAGCATATCTTAATACTTTCTGCTACATCTGCATTAAAGATAACGTTGCATACATTTGCATTTCATTTACATAAAAAAGTTAGCCATGCTGTATGTAACAATCACTTTAACCAAGTACCGTTGACAGCAAATATTTTGAATAAGCATGTGAAAATCCATGGTTACACAAAGCCTGTCCTGGATTCTGTCGCATCTCTCTCATTTGGAACTTGTTTGTGTGTAACACGTTCTAGTCGGGCCCTGGAGGTTTAGCCAGCAAATAAGGACGGAGGAATCAACAAGGGTCTGACGTATGTGATAGACTCATGTCAGGAAAGAAAGGTTCAGTTGAGACTCTTTCTGACGCCTTTATGATTTTATTAACAACGGCTGTCGGTGGTAAGAATGGTATGCTTTTTGTGATACATTTTAAAAGATGGGATAACCTTGAAATAAAAGTATTCATTCATTTCTTTATTCATTCATGTGTATTCGGATGCGTCTATATGGGGCAACCTTATTTCCAGGTCTCATTTAATGAATCTCAGGTTTATCTGGGCCAATTTACTTTAAAAGTGAAATTTTTGCCAGGGGACTGCTCCCCCAGTTGCCTCAGAATGAGGAATGTTGCTTACCTTAAGTTCTGATTCCTCTGGGCACATTCCCTGTGTTCTAACCTGCTCAGCCATTCACCTCCCAAGTTTGTCACACTTGGCTATTCTTTCCCCCTTAAGGGGGAAATCTGGGCTGCCTCTCTGGGGTGTGGTTTATGGCCGTCAGAGGATGGTAGGCCTAGCTTGTGATGTGTGGGATCTTCTACAGTCATGAGATCTGAAGCTTGCTCCGAAAAACATGCACTTTCCAGGGAATATTCATGAAAAATGGTACTAACCAAACCCATCTGGGAATTGTTGCATACTTCTATCTCTTCTTGGAGGACCACGATGTCTAAAGTAAAAATCTTGCTTAATTTTCTCTAAGTTGCTATTTCCCAAACTTTTGGGACCATGGAAACCTTTGTTGGCATGCCACATATTTACTCTGGGAGACAAGTTATGCACAGAGATTTTGGAAGTCACTGTTCTATTATAAGGACAACAAGGATAGCAACAATAATAGTAGTTGCTAGCATTTGCTAAGAGCTTCTCGAGTGCCTTGTACTAGGGTGAGTACCATACTTACATTATCTCAGCTGATTCCCTCAAGAACCCTAGAAGGTTAAAGCGCCATATTAGTGCTGTCTGAGAGATGAGAAGACTGAGACCTAGGGAAGCTAAACAACTTACTCCACATTGTGCCGCTAAGAGAAAAGGGCGAGACTCGAACCCAGGGCTGTGCTCCTGTTTGCTCTGCCTTCTGTGCACAGCAAAAGAAGAAGGTACTCTTCTTTTCCAGGCCACCATTGCCTGTCTCTGTAATCATTCCTCACATGTCCTGACTCAGGTCCTTCACTATGGCAGCCACTTTGCCCCTGGTTTATCCATATCCCATATCAACTGTGCTCTATTAAACACAGAGCCCCAGATGGAGGATGAGGTCCAAGGAGTCAGGCAGAGCCATCAGCTCCCTTGTCTTGGACCCTGGATTTCAAGTAATGCAGCCTAAGACTTCAGTGGCTCTTTTACTCGTATATAATTCTTTTGTATCTTTTGGAGCATGTTCCCAGAATTGTTCAATCTCTTTTCCCGTGTATGCCACTGATTTTTAACAACTGAAGATTTGTGATCTAAGGCAAGTTGTCGCCCTCTTTCGAAAGGCTTCAGTTTTCTGGTGAGTAAAATGGAAATAATAACGGTCCAGACCTCCTAGACCTGCGGGGGCAACAGATGAACAGGTGCAGTCCTCTCAGCACGGTGTCTTATATGTAGTAACTATTCAGTAAGTTTTTTTTTTTAAGATTTTATTTATTTATTTGAAAGAGACAGAGAATGCGCTTGAGAGAGCACAAGCCAGGGGAACAGCAGACAGAGGGGGAAGGAGAAACAGGCTCCCCAAAGGGCAGGGAGTGTGATGTGGGGCTCGATCCCAGGACCCTGGGATCATGACCTGAGCCAAAGGCAGCCGGTTAACTAGCCGCCCCACCATTCAATAAGTATTAACAAGTACGATTGTTGTGGTAGTTATTAGAAAATTAAGAAATTTTATTGAGCAAAAACCTCCTCCCCCAGTTTTTTGGTATATTTTAATGTAATTAAATTTTCTTTCCTTTAAAAATTTTGAATTAATATCTCTATTTGTAAGAGCAGCTTTGTTAGTACATTTGAAACAATTCCCACAATGCTGATTTAGGCATTTCACATTTTTATATGCATTTTTCGCTGGTTTTCAAAGTTGTAAGACTCTAAGCGGGGGGCACCACCCTAATCCTTAGTTGGCAGGCAAGTCCCCTCCCCACATCCTTGGATTAGAATAGAATCTGCCGCCAGGGCTTTCCTTGTCTCCTGTGATTGAGATCTGTCTGAGGCAAGAAGGCAACCAGTACCTGTGTAAAGCAAGTACATCTGTTAAAGGTAGAATTTGCAACTTTAATATTTATCAATAGGCACACTAATTCTCTTGACGATGGTAATTAATGAAGTGCTTATATCTTATTTTGTGGTAGTTTAATGAGCTGCGGGCTAGCAGGGAGATCTGGTGCTTGCTATAAATGCTACGAATCAAAGATGCTGGAGGAAAATGCAGAAAATGGAGCAGAAAAATTAAGCCTTTAGTAGATAAAATGTCTCAGATTAAAATGATCTCAAAACAAACCTTGGTAAGGCAGCAGCATTTAGGAATCAGTGAAAGCCTTCTGGGGGGAAAAGTCATATGTTTGCCATTCGTTTTTCTCCAGTGAGGCTGTTAATTTTGACCACCCATTTGTCTTTCTAGCCGTTTGGTCTGGACTGTGTTAGCAGCATGCAGTGAAAAATTGAGAGGAAAACATAGTTTGCTTCTTAAGGCTTAGATAGTTGCATCCAAAACATTTTGTTGTATTGTGTTTTGAATAATTGCTCCAAATCCACACTTAATATTGCCATAAACAGCTAGCCTTATAACCCTAGTTAACCTGTGTTTTATCTTGTTCTTTCATCCTTTGGAAATGAGGTTCACAGAATACAAATGCAGAAAGGCATAAATTCCAACTCCTCAGAAGACAGGAATAGAAGTCAAAGTGACCTCAATAAATCAAAAGCAAGTTGAAGTTCAATAGGGACAAATGTAAGGTAGGATACTTATGTCCAGTAAATGGACTCACAAATTTAAAATTGTCTGAGCCCTATCATGGCAGAGAAATGTCTTGGTGACATTTGGTGTCACCAATGTCTTGGTGATGTGAGGAGGACTCTCGTAGCCTTATCCTAGGACCTACTATGGGCTAGCTGTTCTGCAGAAGTCAACTTGTTCACAATGTTCACTGTTGCAATTTCCCTACACTAACTCTCTCAGCTATACATAATTTGTTATCTCATTTTATAGATGTGGAAGCTGGGGTTGAGAGAGGTTAAATAATTTGCCCAAGTATTTACAGTTAATAAACCAACTGCCTGGTTTTGGACCATGCTTTTTCTACGTGACCAAGAGCACTTCATTACTGAGCTGTTACTTAAAAAGCCAACCCAGTTCTTGGCTGTATGAACTTGGATTTCACTATAGAACCAGGTAATAACCTTTCCAGTATACTATACATTACTTAAAATTTAAAAGAAAAAGGAACAGGAGAAACTGGAGCACGTCCCAAAATACCCCACCCAGCAACAAAGGCAGGGAAAGAAATTTTGAAACTGGCCTTATAGGAAAAGACTCAAGGTGTTAGGGATTGCTTAGCTGGGAGGAATGCAGCTGTGGGGTAAGTGGCATGCTAATTGCCTATAAACATCGAAAAGGCAGTAATAAAGATTTATTTGCATTTTACATAAATATTGCAGTTTACAAGGCACTTCCAGATCCCGTCGTTTTATGGGTCCCCCACAACCTCTCTCTTCGTGAGCAGGAGTTGGCAAACTTCCTCTGTAAAGGGTCAGAGGGCTAAATATGTTTGGCTTAGCGGACTGTGCGATCTCTGTCACAGCTTCTCAGCCCTTGTGTCACTGCACAGGAAAGCGGCCTGGACGCTTCCTACACAAGTGGGCGTGACTGTGAGCCGATGAAACTATTTACCACAAGAAGTGGCAGGCCGGATTTGGCTCTTGAGCTAGAGTAATTGACTGCACATTATTGCTCCTAGGGTACAAGTCAAGGAAATTGAGGCTCGGAAAAGTAAAGGGACTTGTCCGATGCGATTCAGTGAATGAACAGTAGCTCTGGAGTTAGAGTCCAGACTTCCTGGTTCATAGTTTGGTGCTCCATGCACTCAACAGAAACTGTGTCCCTGGAAAGATTGCAGGGAAGGTCGTCATCCCCAGGTACCATTTGCCAGTGATGGTGACTGAAATTTGGAGCAGACTCATCCAGAAGTTAGGTGCCTACCTGGTGTAATGGAATGTTACTTGGCGAGCACTTACGGGGTATCTTGTCAAAAAACATTTTCCATCATGCCTAAAATTTCCATTATAAAATCAATTACTTTTTAAAAAAATTATTATTTTCTATTTATTTGACAGACAGAGATCACAGGCAGAGAGGCAGGCAGAGAGAAAGAGGAGGAAGCAGGCTCCCCACTGAGCAGAGAGCCCACTGCTGGGCTCGATCCCAGGACCCTGGGATCATGACCTGGGCTGAAGGCAGAGGCTTTAATCCACTGAGCCACCCAGGCACCCCTATAAAAGCAATTACTTAAGGAACTTTCTGAGATGTGTGAATTTCCAGTGGATTACAGCATTTCTGTACCTGGGAGAGAAAATACATTAGAAAATACATTTGTACTGATTTTTCGCTAGTAAAAAGTGGGATTGAGAAGGTATATGGCATCAGAACAAGTTAGCATTTATGGGGTATGGGGTAGGCAGTGAGATTGTAAGCAAAGGTTACTGTACCAGTTATGGGTGTTTTATATGAGCAAGTGGGGACAGCATTAATATTATCTGCTAGATGTGTGAGGTACTTAACCCATTGTGGGGCACATGTTCTAAGAGCTGTGCTTGCCTCAATTCTCCAAACAATCCTGGAAGACAGGTGCTCTTCTTTCTATTTTATAGGTAGGGAACCTGAGGCACAAAGTCACAATAAGTAGGTGGAGGTGGCACATCAGAGTCATGTTACATATAATCTGTTAGCGAAGCTCCCCGGCCTGTCCTTCTTGGTGGGCTTGGGGAAGGAAGCCCTCCACCCCAGAGATGCTCAGACTGCATATGCACACTCTTGCTGCAGTTGGCTGGGCCAGGTAATCCTCCAGTTCTATTTGTCTGATAGAGATGTAAACTGTGGTGAGCTGTGGAGAAAACACAGGAAAGTTAATGCACCATTACCGGCCAGGCCGGATGGCATGAACTATGGCTGAAGAATGTTTCCTCTTGTTTGCTGAAAGAGGCCTTAAGTGGGCACTTGTAACAAGCTTGGTTAAACCTATCCTGCTCAGGGTTAAACCCTCATAAATCAGAATAGCTCAAGTGACCCTAGTAAATGCCAGTACCCAGCAATGGATGGAGTAATTCAGTCTGCTTTGTTAAGTGTCAACTAGCCTAATACTGCTTCTTCTTTTTTTTATTTGTGTGTGGGGGGGGGGGGAAGCTTTTGCAGATATACTTTCAGTAAGAGTTTTTTTCCGATTTATCTCGTTGAGAAAGCAGAAGGTAATGCCACGTCTATTTCCTCTTTAGATTAAAATTTTATTTCAAACCATTCTTCTGACATACTTAAAGTAGATGAGATTTATGCATTTAAAAATAAACAATGCAAAGCCTTATCATTTTATTAGTCTTGACATCATTCTTTTTAAGATCCTATTTTTAGAATTTCCAAAATTTCTACTCTTAGGTTTCAGGAGCTTTCATTACCGGTACAGTAGAGAAACAGATTGGGTAATGAGATCATGGGTGCTTATAAGGAAAGAAACAGAGGAAGAGAATGTGAGAGTTACAGCTTGCAGGAAGGGAAGGAAAGAATCACAAAGTGGAGGTGGGAAGGAAAGGTAAGAAGCCAGATGTGTGTTCAATGGAATGAAGAAGCAGGAAGAAACGCTGAATTTGGGATCATGAAATCAGAAGATTTGAGTTCAGTTCCCAGCTCTGCCCCTTGCCTGCATAACCTTTGATTTGTCACTTGGCCTTCATCACCTTCATGTTTTATATCCTGTGGGAATAATCATGGAAGCTCTAAAGGGTGTTTAAATGATGTGATGTGGACGAAGTCCATTGGTTTAAGAGAGGTGTATGGGATCCGTGTGTCTTAGGATTACAGCAAAACAGAAGCAAGGGACCAAGCTCATGATGGTAAGATGAATGGGAAAGAAGCAGCTTGGGAAGTAAATTCATTTGGGTGTTCCTAACCAACAATCTTTATTTCCAAGTTCTGGGAAGTCATGGAACGTTCTTAACTGTCTACTCTGCATTACACCCCCTTGCAACAAAATCCTGATATCACCAGGTCACGAATTTTGACCAAAACCTTACAGGGCAAAGGCAGGAATAGGATCTAGAATGTGCACCGTCTAATAGGTGGACACTTAAGCAGGGTGATATTGGTATTTCAGGGACCTTGGACGGGGGGTGCTCAAGGGGACTCTACTTGAAGCAGAAGCTCTCTGTGACAATGTTAGATTCAGGTCCCAGTGGGCCTTGAGCAATTCTACAGAGGAAAAGTATCCCCAATTTTCTCAAGCATAGGTTGTTTTCCCCCCAAAGCCAGGGATTTTCATAAGCTAGATTTAAATTTAATTCTTCTCTCCCAGTGTCTTTTCTTTTTAACTCACCATCTGACAGGGAATAGTTAGTATATAACCCAAAGCATATGTGGTAAGTTTGTTCCTCTCTCCCTAAATATGAGTTTAATAAAAAAAAATAAATAACAGTTAAACATATGTTACAAATGAAGCAGTACAGTTGGGGGCAAAGACTAAAAGGCGACACAACTGTTTATTAGTTGTGTTTTTCATTTTCATGTTCGGAGAATTTTAAAACCTGATATTTTTCCCCCCAAGCTGTAGCCAGATCTGCACAACCAGTTATGTACTCTATTTTGGTCTTTATTTCCTACAGATAAACACCAGACAGTGTTGAAGTCCGTGTCCAAAGCAATGAACATCAATTACCAAAATAATGAATTAGGACTCTTTTATGTGTCACTTGTCCAGGTTAGTAATTTCAGGGCTTGTAATGTTTTACCACAAGAGAGAGCTTTGGCATTACGTATAGAAATCAGCGCAAGGGAGTGTTAAGTGATCTTGGCTTCCTGGATTGCTGTTCAAGGTTTGTGAGATCCAACCAGAGACAGGACAGATCAGATGGTTCCTTTTCTCGTCATCAGCAGCTTTATCAAGACAGTCTATCTGACTTAAAATCAGAGATGAGTCTTGACCTTATAGGTGAATTTGGCAGTCTTTCTTTACTGTGTCACAAGGATGAATCCAGGTAGAGGCACCTTGTATCTTGGAATAACTGCCCTACCAAAATGTGGCTGTTCAAGGATAGAACTGTGACCAGAGTCCTGGTTGTTTCTTTTATTATAGTGAAACCAGGGCTGTGAGCCATGACTTCTAGGAAGACAGATTCTCACTGTAATAAATTTTTGCTCTACATGTATGACCTCAGTGATCCTCTATATCCATCCTCCTACCTAAATGGGCTGCTATATAGGAAAAGAGAAGTGACATCAGGACAGATACTAGAGTGGAGAATACCAAGTCAAGGTTCTTCTACCAAAAGTGTTGGCATAGAAAAGCTTTTCAGACTGAAAGCGATGAAGCAGTAATGGTATACAAGGAACTTTGGGATTCACAGTCTGATTGCTACTGAGAGCAGTCTTGCGAAGTAGTAGGCAGGTGTCTGTTTTGAACTCCACTTTTTTTTTTTTTAAAGATTTTATTTATTAATTTGACAGAGAGAAATCATAAGTAGACAGAGAGGCAGCCAGAGAAAGAGAGAGAGAGGGAAGCAGGCTCCCCGCGGAGCAGAGAGCCCGATGCGGGACTCGATCCGAGGACCCTGAGATCATGACCTGAGCCGAAGGCAGCGGCTTAACCCACTGAGCCACCCAGGCGCCCCTGAACTCCACTTTAAAGAGAAGGAAACCAAGGGGGTGAAAAAAGTCGTTTGAGATGGGGAGTCACCGGACCTGGTTCTTTCTGCACCCTTGTCTTACTGTGCTGCATGGGTAACTTCCTATGCCTGAAGTTGTCTCTAGTCAGAGTTAGCAGAGAGGAGGAAAGCTAGTATATGTGCCCCCAGCAATTCTTTGGTGTCATCAATTTAAAGCCTTTTTCATTGTTTGGGAGTGGATATACACGTGCAACTTTCTAAATAACAGAGTGTACACAGTTGTGAGATTTTTGCCTAATGCAATCAAGGACAAAGCATTCAAAGGTGGTCCATAGATAAGGACAAAAGAGAATTCCATCCACGTGCCAAATTTTTCGTAGGATTTCTTCCATTCTTGCAAATGATAATATAAAGAACTTGATTATAGCTGTAAGTCACAACGGGAGATTTAGTTTTCCTTTGCTTTCTGGGAGTCACATGTATTCCAGCCGTCCAGGAACCTGCCAGTGTCACTCATCACCCTTGTGCTCAGAGCTGCTACATGCTCTCCTGTTGATGTGTTCTGAGCACCTGCTCCGTGAGAGAACCCACCAACACGTGGCCTGTGGAGGCAGGTGGAGTGTGGCCAGATCTCTTGAGAGGACTAAATCAAATGTTTTCTTTATCCCCTTAAACCCAATAATACAAATGTCATCTTCTTGGATCTCATAAATTAAAGAAGTGTCGCCTTGAAATGTGATAGACAGTGAATTTTAATTTTTGGTCATTTACCACCCCCTCAAAAAAAAAAAAAGAATTTTGAAATTTTTTTGTACCCCCTTGCACATGCTTTCCTAAAATTTGACATTTAGAGTTTTTCATCGTAAGTTTAAATAGTTGGAAAAGATATAAATTCCTGGCAAATTATATTGACATTTTAAAATAAAACTGTTTGATCACTTTTGAAAATGCATGCAGTGAAATCTGAATGCTATTTTGAGTGAATATCCACCATCATTCTTTTTTTTTAAATACATGAACAAGCTGTTCTTTAACACTCAAAAATTGTCTTTTTTCTTTGAACTATCTTTCTATTATATTTCCCCTGTGGAATTTTATACTAATGTTATATATTTTAATGCTTAAAAGTCTTTTATTGATTTTGCTGTCATAGCCCTTTGCAATAAAAATATGTGTAAAAATAAATTTAAATTTTAAATCCAATGATCATAAAACTCTAATTCATAAAAAGTCTTTTAGATTGATTTATCACTACAATGATTTTTTTTACTATAGTTTATCAAAACAACATAATTGAAACATTTTGATTAATAATTATTAAATGTAAGAAGCAAAAATTTATTGGAAATACATTTCCTAATGAGATGGATGGAGATTTATTTCCAGTTAGTTCAACCCATGGATGAATATTATTTATTGCTAAGGGCTCAACATCAGTTCCATTTCTAGTTTTAGTTTCTATTATATAGATGGTGAATATGATATATATAGATATAAATTCTCTACATATTATATGATGGGAACAGATGGAGTCCTGTTAGAGCAGTACCATTTCTGTCTTTAAATTTCTGAATTATAAGCCAAAACAAACAACCACCCGCAGCAATATTTAGTGATCTCTTGGTAAATTTATTAGATCTTCCTTTGATTTTGTGAAAAGCAAACAATAGTGGGCACCTGGCTTCCAGAAGTGTTTGTAACCATTCATTAAAGTCATCTGCTTTCTCAGTGTATGCTAAACAGTATGTCACATTTGCTTTATCAAGATACCAAATTGCTAAAAATTATATGTATTCTTTCACTTAGTGATGTGCTGCTTAACCTGATCTACTTAGAAAGTGTTCATGATTAGGAATATTGGAAATTTCAATACACCTTTGCCTTCCAAACCATATTTTTTATGTGATTACAGTAAACATGCTTTTATCACACCTTGAAATGCATATTCATCAAACCTTGGATCTGCAGATTTAGTTTGTTCAATGCATAGATAATATACCCTAATTGTGCTCATTGTTTAATCAACCAGCCAAGTCAAATTTATTTTGTGTCAGAAAAAATTCTGACTTCATTTTCCAATGGATATATTTTCAGTGTTAAGATGCATCCCTGTGACAATGATATCACTTCTGCATTTGGATTTTAATATAGAATTTTGACTAAAACATAGCTCTATAAGGACAGGGTTTTAAAAAATATATATTTGGGCGTTAATTGCTCAATAAATGTCTGTGGGGGAGGGTGAGGAGGGAAAGAGGGAAGAAAATTGAGGACTGGAGCTGTGGAGGTCATAAGCTGGTAGCCTGGGTGTGGGAAGGCTGCACAACTTTCACCAGTTCTTACTGACTCTATTCCACTGGGGTCTCTAATAATAATCAAGGGGTAGAGGAGAGGTGGTGAAACCGTAAGTATTGTCCTTCTCCCCACCCCAGTCCTCCTATCTGAATCTCAAAAAGAGGTCAAAATACACTACTTCTGACTCTTCACTAAAGACCCAAAGACTTACCCACCTTGGATTTATCACTCACCTTGATTCTAGGAGGCTTACTTTTCACCTGTATGCCAAGTTGGTCCTTTCTGGGCCACTCCAGTGCTCTTCATAGCTCCAAGCAATGGGGCACAGTGGATCTGTGAGGGTGAGAGTCAGGTTTTTCTTCTGGGAAGTAGGAGAAGCGTGATCGTAGGAGGCGGGTGAATACAGCAGAAGGCACCCTTGAGCACAGATGCATTCTCAGACAAGCTCAGGAAATCTTAGGGAAATAGAGATTCTGGAAGTTTATTTCCTTAAAACTGCCTATGTCTGTGTATTCCTTGGAAGGATTTTTGGGACTCTTGAGATGTATATGCTCCCTAGTTTGAAGACCACTGTAATAGAGAAGGACATAACCTTGGAAAACAACACAAGAACTTTAGTTCAGAAAGGGTTATAATTTGGGAAGGGAGGGATAGGACACACAGGTAAAGGGCAGGAAGAAGGCATTCTTGAGGCCGAGTATATTTCCCTTTGATGTGAATCTGTGGTCTTCCCTAAGACCTTGAAAACCATGTATTAGGCAGAAACTGGAGAAAAGCCACTCCAGGAATCGGTGTGTTCCAGAAAACTGGCAAGAGCAAGGGGGAAACCACATTTATTGAACAGATATTGTTGGAGGTGAAGGTTGAATACCTTAAGATGTTTATTTCTCACTCTGCATTGGAGAGGTTAAATGACCTTTCCCAGGGCATGTGGTCAGGAGGTGGTCATGCCTGGCTCCAGAGTCCATCTGGGAAAAAGAGTTTGTTAGCTCCTTTCTGCTGCTGCTTGAATCTACCTGAGTATCAAGGAGTCGGATGGTCACAGAGTACCATCTCAGAAGAAGAGCTAATTTTATCTTTTCCTTAGTTGCAGAAGAGACACATGCTCATTGTAGAAATCACGAAAAACAGAAAAGCACAAAGCGGTAAACAAAATTTGTGTCTAAGTCTACCACTCAGATAATTCTGAACTTTTTAGAGTGTATATATTTGTGAGGAAGGACACACATACACAAGCACACATTCTCACAGCAGGGACCAAAAGTTTGTGTGGTTTAGACAAACACCTCCACCCAGGTTTACATTTACAAGTGGGCGATCACTAGGCTCTTTATCTGTGGAGAGGCAATAATAGTACATACTTCATGGAGTTGTCATTGTGAGTGTTACAGGAGTTCATGGAAGTATGCTTCGCTAAATGCTTCGCACACAGTAAGCCGGATGGATGGGGGGATAGATGGATGATAGACCCTAGACTTTAAAAATTTTTTTTTTTTTTGGTTAACAGCATTTCCTGAACATTTATCCATCTCATTAGTTATGTATTGCTGTAAGCATGACTTTTCATCACACCCATTGTGTGACTATAACACAGTTGACTTAACTAATTGTCTTATTGTTGGGCACCCACATTGTTCCCAGCAAATTGCTGTTCTAAACAGTGTTGCATCTAACGTCCTGCTGCCGAGGACTGATGCAGTCAACGGCTCCAAGTGTGATTGCAGCGCTGGAATACGCACATTTAAGACGTTTCCAGTGCGTTGCCTAATTTAAGTTCAGAAAACCCTACTCATTTATATTCCAACTCTACACAGATGTGAGAGTGCTTGTTTGCATAAACCCTCACCAACACAGGTATTATCTTCCTTTTTCATCTTTGCTAATTGGGTAAGTTTTAAAAAGTGTGCATGTTTTAGTTTGCATTTCTTTGATTATAAGTGAGGTTTGACATTCTCTGTTATTGGGCGGGGGCGGAGAAAAACAATCTAACAATGAGGTGTGTGCGCATGTTTGTTCTTCTTAGGATGCTTAGTGTTATTTACTCCCAGTCTGTATCCATCTCTGTTCTGTAGGAGGCATGAAATTAAAGTTCAACTTTCCTGGGGCATGTGTGTATGCATAAGAGGTTTAATCAATAACTGACAGAAAAAGTGGGGGTTCACAGTGCCCTCCCAGGTCTCTGTGGATTCTTTCTCTTTCAGTCTGGCTGCTGCTTCTCTGACAGGTGTATTTCTTAGCTCCGGGGACCCGACCAGACAGCCCTCAGCTCTTACTCCACCCAGCGTGTCTTGGGACTCAGGACATTACAGAAATACATATGGTCTGGAGAATGCAAAAGGTCAAAGGCTTATTTTTAGTTGGGAAAAATGAGACTACATTTTAAGCATAAAGAATCCTGTGATAGGATGTGCCCTCTTGCTGTGTTATTTGTATTCTAGTATTTGCGCTTCTCTCTCTCTCTCTCTTTCTTTCACTCCCTCTCTCCCTACCTCTCTCTGGCAAATTATACTTTTCTATGACAAGAGTTACTGTCAATAAAGAAAGCAAATGTATAACAAGGAATTTAAATAATAGAAGAAAATGTCCTAAACCTAGAAAATCTTGTTTGCAAATTGACAGAGTGAGAAGGATGTTTCTCATTCGGCAAAGACTTGAAACCTCATCTTGTCTGCATTCCCTTCACTCTGGGATCTGAAACCTGTGACTGATCTCCCTGCTGCTTTTGATCCTCTGCCTTGGCGTTTGGGATGGGGCTTTTTCCCCCACCTCAAAAAAATTTTTTTCTTGACCATGAGAAAAGATTTCTCATCAGAAGAGTGAGACTGCAGGAGAGTCTGTGTGTGAGAGAGACAGACAGACAGTTGGCAAAGCAGCAGCCGCCCGAAAGGCCAGGCCTGTGCCATCCCCTTTCAGTTCCGTGTTTGATTTCCTCCCAGCCAGGGGGTGTGGGGGGGTGGGGGGTGGGGGGAGTAGCTAGGCCCTGTCAGCCTCTGCTGGAGTCCCTGGGGACTCAGCCATAACTTTCCTCCCGCTTCAGCCGTTTCTTCTTCCAAAGGCGGTGTGAGATAGGCATCCTTTCTTCCTAAAAGCTTGCTCTGTTCTCTCTCCCCTCCCAGGCCTGACCTTGTTTGGCATTTTGTCCAAAGCATGGGAAATAAACTTTAAAACTTGCTCGATGAAATAAACACTCATAGGCCTCCTGGATTCCCACACCCTCCTCCAAGCCCACACGGTCACTATGACCACGCTAAGCAGGGGATGGCACCAAAGATGCAGTCTAGTTTTGTCTTTGAATTTCGGAAGTTTGCATCTCCCAGCTGGAACCCTCGAGTGGGCTGCATTCATATATATTCAATACAAGCATAAACGCGATCCTAATTAATGAGTTTGTTAATTCTTCTTGCCAGCTGGGGACAAAGACCATTGTTCCAGTCTCCAGCCATTGTGTGTGTGTGTGAATTTGGAATCTCCAGATTTCAAATCACTAGGTCAGCAGATTAGATCGTCTCTTCCATCCCTCAAGATTTTTTAAAAACCTAGACATTCTTCCTTATAATGTCACATAATCAGGAAACAACCCCCCCCACCTTTTTTTAGGCTACCATAGTATGTAGCTTATCAGAATGGATACATAGAGTGTAATAGATGTTAGATAGTATGTCCTTGTGTTTTTCAAGTGATTTCTAGGAAACCAGTTTTGTGACATTGGTAAGTGCAAGGTATTTATATTCTCTGGCTGGGTGCACCCAATAACTCCTTTTCAAATTGGAGCATCAGCTCCAAGGATGAAAGGATCACTTCTCGGAGTTTAAACCCTAAAGCAGCATCATTCATGAGAATGATTTGCTTGCAGAGGTTAGCTCCCTGACTAGATGATGCTTTGGATAAAGTAAGAAGCGGGCTGACTAGCCCCTAAATTACAGGTAGGCTGCGTTCAGAAACACTAAGGCATTTTTTCAATATGATACAAGCCCTTTAATCTCTCTGCATGGCATTGTTTTAGCACTGAGCATGGCTCCTCAAAGCCCAAGATTAAATTAGGAGAAATCCCCCTGCTGCTTCTATTGAATTGAGTTAATATAATGAGTTTATTGTTAAATTAAACAAAATGAAACTTGCCATGTGGAAGAAATACGGCCGAGATCGCAGTGGGATGTTTTTTCCCTTTCTACCTTGCTTCTGTGCCTCTGAGAGGTGGCTCCTTGGCTTGGATGCTACAACTCCAGCATACTCGCTCAACTTGCCCTGGGACCTGGGAGCTGGGAGGTTGAGCCTCAAGCATAAAGTGAACTTCAACATTTGTGGGGTAAGGGTCGATGCCCAGCATTCCTATAGCAGCCCCTTCTTCATAGATACAGGTGCTGGTCTAACGTGGACATGGCTTCCATTCCCTCCCGTTGTTTCTGTGAAAAGACAGGGATGAGACCAGGCAACCCACCTCAACAGCCAGGAGAGAGGAGCTTATTAGGAAACGGCCACCTTCCCAGCTGCCCCTTCTGCCCATCGCTTGCCTCTTCTGGCTACTTCTGTCCACGGCATAACCAGCACCCTTTCCTCTTGCCCCCTCAAACTGACTCTTGCCCACATCTCCTTATGGCTGGGTCCCTTTTGTCATTCCGTTCCTGGTTCAAATGTCCCCTCAGAGAGCTCTTTTCTCCTTCACCACATAGAAGTAGCTCTCCAGTCACTCTCCGTCATATTGCCTGGTTTTACTTTTGTCACATTTTACATCGCCATTTATTTCCTCACTGTTAGCTTATGTGTTGACAGCTGTTCGTGTCTCCCTCTGATAGAAAGTAAACTCTGTCAAGGCAGATGCCACATGGGCTCCTCCCACTGTGTCCCTACCATGTCTAGAATAGAGCAGGCATCCAGTAGATATTGGCTGGAAGGGTGACTCCTCAGTGTGCCCATGTGACATAGAGCAGGCTTCTTGACCTTTCTGAACTTACAATGTAGAGATAATAAATGCCCATCTCCCCGTGGCACATGAGCAGTAAATCCATTCCAAGAAAACTAGCCCAGAACAATGACACGTGCTGGTTTCCTTCTTTGGACTCTGAAACACCAGCTTCAGATGCTTTCTCCCTGCTTCCTGGGGCACATACCGTAACCAGCCAGCAAGCAACTGTTACATGGTTGGTGTTCCCACATGGGAAGCTGAACTCTACGTTGAGTTATTAATGACTTTTCTAAAACTCACTCTTCCTATCCCACGAAGATTTGTAATTCATTTGTCAAAAGCATCATTTCCTCCAAAACACCATGGATCTCTAAGTATCATCAGTGTCCCAAACCTGACAGATGTAGTGAGGAACGAGCAGCTCCGTGAAAAAGCAGGCTTGAACCAGAATGCTGGGAGGACCTTCCAGAAACTGTTTGGTCAGATGTTTGTCTTTTATTAAGGAAATTTAAAATAGAGTGTCCTCAGCAATCTCCTTGATAATTTATCAACCTTCTCATTTGAGAGAGAGAGAGTTTGGGGATTTTTTTTTTTTTTTTTTAGTTTAGTTTTCATTGTAAGATCCTCTTGGGCTGGCAGGAATCTTAGAAACCATGGGCTGCATCCTTAGGTTACAGATGTGGAAACTGAGGCCTGTAGCAGTTCAAGTACTTGTCCAGGGCCTTCTCATTTGTTAGCAACAAGTGGGTCCACCCAGTCCTAATTCCCCAGCTAACCCCTTCCCTCTGGCCTGGCCTCCCTCCCACAATGCCCACCAGAATTTCACTGTCCCCTCATTTCCCTAAATCCTCTTCTCAAAAGCCAATCATGTACTTGATGGTATTTACTAAGTTGCTCTTTTCTTCTGAAGTCCACTGATAGCACTGATCTTGCCTCACTAGGTGTGTTTCCCACCTACCTAGCAGCTTCCTTACCCCTTTCCGCCCCTCCTCAGACGGCAGTGGCCAGCCATCTCCTCTCCCAACACTCCCGAGCATTCTCCCTGGACGGGGTCCTCCTCACCTCTGAGCCTAGGACCATGTGCAGCCCTTGACTTCAGAGTTCTCTGACCAGCATAATTATTATTCTCAGTTATGAAATGGTCACTTTGCCTCTGATATCATTTCTGTCCTGATGCCTGCCATCTTTTACATTGGTTGGCTGCCCAGTAGAGCAGTCTGTTCCCCAACCTCAAAATGTCTGCTTTTAGCATCCCAGAATGTCCAGTTAATCTTAGGTGAATCTAAGATTCATGTTACACTGATGAAAGTAAGATTTAGTATAACGAACTTTTAAAAAATTCTTGCCAACATCATCAAGAAGTACTAAACATCAAATGTTTTTTCCAAAAAGATCTTCTTTAGCTAATAATAAAAAAAACCCTAAATGCTAAGTATATCCTATAATTTTACATCTGTTAAGTGATTTGAACTGTGAAACATTCACACTGAAAAACAGTTTGCCTTTCCAGCTGTTGATCTGTTCTGAACACTGAGCATTACTGTACAGGAAGTCTTCCTTGCAGGCTCCAAGTCGCTCTGTTCAGATGCCTTTGAACTGGGAAGGAGGAGCAAATTAATTTTTTGTCTGCATTTCAGCTATTTTCATTTTTCTTTTAACATATAAAGTCTGTTTAGAATTTTCCCCCAGAATCTGATGCCACAAGCTGATTTGTATGGCCCTCTATTCAGAAAGGGTTAAAGCCAGTAGAAAAGCAAGAACTCAGTGGCAAAATTCCTTCCTTCCCTTCTTGTGCACACACAGAGTCAGAGACACCTGGGTGCCTTTTGGGGGCTAAGCGCCTAGCATCCACATGTACGGAAAGCCTTGGTAGGACTAGTAGTGGGGAGCAGAGATGGCTTCAGCTTGAACACCTGGGCGACAGGGAGGGAATGTGTACACAGCATACCATATAATGAAGAGCATGTCAAAAATACAACTACCTGCTTTCTTGGGTATGTGAGAAGTTCTCCATGCTAAATGCGGATACATTATTTTATTTGGCTTCAAAGGGAAATTAACACCCATGAATATGAGCTACAAGGACACAGACTTCAACTCTATGCAAAGGAGAAATCCTCTGAGGGTCTGAGCTCCCTGTGGTGGAATAGCCTCAATGGTAGGAATATCCCTGTCATTATTCTTTTGAGGACCTCCCTGTTCACATGTGCTCTGGGAATCCGCCCACAGCAGTGTTTGGGAACCATGTAAACAATGAGCTGAACCTTTCCATCAAAGAATAAGGAATTTTAACTCTCCAGCAACCTAGTCCTCCATTTCCATTGTTTTTTAGGTGAAGGGTCCATGTCAATTTAATTTCAAAAGGAACTCTACCTAAAAAAAAAAAAAAAAAATTGCTTGAAAACCACCACAGCTGATGACCTTTCAGCTCCCTTCTAGCTCTGGGGTGCTGTGGCCGTAGCAAAATCCAGGATGGTTGGTCATCAGGTTCTGGGTCCCAAAAGCCGCCAAAATCATCACCCTGGATTAATGGACCTCAACTTTTTCAAGAGGTTCACTACCTCTCCATTGACCGATGGGTGATAGCTCCACCATGATTGGGGGAGCCCTGGCCAAGCCTCCGAGAGATGTTCAGGATCTGTCAAGAGCATCACGGTCATCAGCCTTCAAAAACCGATACCCATGCGATACCCATGGTGAAGTTAGCCTTGGCGAAAAGGAATTGATAGAGCAAAGCAAACCTGCCACTAAATCTCTGAAGCCACGCCATGGCCACCCCGGTTTCTTCTCTCAGTTACTTCTTCTTGCTGGCTACTGGCTTGCTCTCTCCACGAACAGTATGTTGAGGACATGAACAAGAGTATTTCGTTTTTTTTTTCTATTGAACTTATTGGTTTCCATGGGATTATGGCTCTTTTACCTTATCACCGCCAATTCTTATGGCTCCAGAGAGAAAGATGACTTACCCAATCACTGGAGCAAACTTGAAAGAAACATTAAGGTTCATGCAGGAGAAAATGTGAGTTTACAGTGATAAGATGCCTTTGAGAATATTTTGTTTTAAGGATGGGATACCAGCAAACATGAGCAAGAGTTTTTAAAAGCCATAACTAACATAGGGAAGATATACACAAGTACTTTGTAAGAAGTTAAGCATGAGTTATGGGATATAATTTTTCTAAGTGCTTTGAGGAGGACCCATTCTCCATGGGAGGGGGGCGGATGTTCTTCTGAAGATGCTTTACAATATTATTTAGTAACAGTATTACTTCATCGAAAGTTGATGATAGATATTAATACCATATTTGCTTTAAAAAAATACTAGTAGGGGATGGCATTTAGTATGAGAATACAGGAAACTGGAAGGAGAAACAGACCTGAGAGCCAGACTTGTGTTTGGCGGGAGATGGCTGTGTGTTCTTGAGAAATTTGCTTTTCTTCTCTGAGCCTCAATTTTTATATTGGTTTAGTGAGGGGTTTAGATCATATGATCCACTGCCTTTTAAACCTCTGAAGTTCTGTCACTCTCTTCCTGAATTGAACAAATGTTCTCAGTTCATCTGCAAATCCGTATCATTCAAACAAACCAATTTTGTTGCCCTCCCTTCCAAGTCCCCAGCCAGGACTCCCCATATCAAGGTATTTGAGACCAACTGATTCAAGCCCCTAACATATTTTACTTGCACATTTACCTGTCAACTCATAGGTAACCTATAACATTATCATCCTTCCCTTCAGAAAAACCTTTCTGAGCTGCTCTAGATTATGATAGGCTCCTAAAATTTAATTAAGGGTCATATAGGGATTACTTTGGGATCTTTTAAAAATTATTCCATATATACCAGATAACTAACTGTTGAAGTGTCACAATGTGTGTTTTTATAGTAGTCAGCTGGTATAGATGCTGTGTATAGTTACTATGAGTGTTACTGGAACATAAGACCTTAAACTTTAAGCTTTTATTCAGATATAATTTGCATACAACAGAATCCCCAGATCTTAGGCATTCAGCTCAATGAGTTTTGACAGCTGTATACACTTATGTAACCAGCACTTAAAACAACATACAGAACACTTCCATCTCTCTAGAAACCTCCTTTAAGCACTTATTTTAGCAGCTGAGTTTCTTATTTTTGTCCTTTTTACGTAATTATCAAACAGTGTGTGAATGAAAATCAGAGAAAAAGTGGACAAGTTCATGGAAAGGGAACTTGTGTTCCCCCTGACAGGGACACTCTTTACCTTGACCTTGATTCAAAGGATTACTTTTCTTGCACTGAGTAGCCAGGTGTTAGCTCTTCCGTCTGAGTTCCTCCTCTGTGTGTAAACACAGCAATGTTACGTAAATAAACTTGTGTGGCATAGTAGTTGGTGTTAGTGAACATTCATAGAGGAGACACCAGGGGATTCTGCCAGGGCATCCACAGACTCCGGTTCAGCTGAGGGATCTGAAAAGGAATACACGCATTTTCCAGGGGTTGAACTGGGCCATCAGGTGTGTGCCCAGACACTTGGGGACAAGAGGCTTCTGCTACAGGCTGTTCAGTGAGCGGGCAGGAGGAAGCCCCACCACTTTGAAGGAAGGAGAGATGGTCAGTTGGGAGGATGTTGGGGAGCAGAGGAGGAACAGATAGAGGAAAGACCTCTTTCAAGG
Organism: Mustela putorius furo; assembly: GCF_011764305.1. Lineage (NCBI taxonomy): Eukaryota > Metazoa > Chordata > Mammalia > Carnivora > Mustelidae > Mustela > Mustela putorius. The sequence continues at coordinate 4,980,146 of NW_025422045.1, read as the reverse complement.
TCACCTTTCTGGGAACACAGAGCCAGGAGGTAGAAGGTGGCGCCGGTGAGCTCCTAGGGCCAGAAGGCCGGCCCTGGGGAGACTCAGGAAGGGCGCGGGAAGATATGCCACCACACCTGAGGCAGCCCTTCATTTATTTGAGCCTCTGTGCCGGGACTGCTAACAACCAGCTCAAATTGGCTGATTTTTCCACATTTGTCAGGGAGCCAGCTGCACTGGCTCAGCTGAGCATCTGCAGAAAGGGAAGCAGAGAACCAGAAAAAAAAAAGCTTTTAAGTCATTATTCTTATTCATTTCCCTATTCTCTGCCCCTCCCCCTCGCAGTCTCCACTGCCATGCCTCTTTCTTCTTCTTCTTTCTTTTTTTAAAAAATCTTTTTATAACCATCTTTTCCTTTATGTGGCAAGAGCCCTTGGCATCCTTCCAGTGACCTGTCTATAGAGAGATACTCCTCCCTTATAATTAGGCCTTTGTTACACCACTTCCTGATTTTCTTCCCTTTCTTTCCCTTTTTAAAGCTTCTGGCCCCTGACACCCCAGTGCCCGATGGAATAACCACACTTGTTAAAACGAAGGGTCTTCAAAAGGGTGATCAAGTTGGCTTCCTCAAGGAGGCCTGTGAGTTCATTCAGGCCTGTGGTTACAATGGACCAGGGCATGGATGGACCCAAAATAAGACGTGTGTTGAGATGTCTTCATTCTAATCACAATCTCACCTGCTGAGCTTTCTCTGAGCACCATTTCATGAGCCCTGGGAGAATGGGTTCTCAGTATATCTGCTTCTCTTGTGGGTACCTCGGTCTCTTCCCTGCATTTGGGGGATTTTTTCTTTCTGTCTTTTCAGGAGTGTTTGACAGTATGGAGTCCCATCCTTCTGCCTGGAAACTGGTATGATTATAGCCCAGGAATGATGGAGTGTAGAAACCGTGATCCTGACATGAAGTGGGCCAAGAATAGGGATAGGAGGTTAAGACACCCTCACACTGAAAGACTAGAAGTCTTGCGGTCATTGAAATCTTTAGGATGTAAAGAAGAAATTATGAGAGAACTTAGTCCTTCCCTATCACAATTGGTGATGTTCCATTCTGTTCCCTTTGTTCTGATTTGCAGCTCAAAAACAAACAGTGCCAAGCAAGCTAGATAACCACTCTTAGTGGCTTCTCTTTCTCCAACGTGGCTTTTAGAAATAAAGCTATTGGGACAGTCCAGACTTGCCCAAAATGTTAGATTTCTAACCCCCGCCTCGTCAGATCGATTACTTTGTTAACCCAAAGTGTTACCAAGTGCTTCTGGTAGGCTTAAAAAAGATGAGGGTAACACTAAGGTTTTTTTCCCCCCTTTATGGGTTTTAGGATTTTTAGATACTTCCTTTTGAAAATTTTATGTCAAGAGGAGTATTATAGGGACGCCTGGGTGGCTCAGTTGGTTGGACGACTGCCTTCGGCTCAGGTCACGATCCTGGAGTCCTGGGATCGAGTCCCACATCGGGCTCCCAGCTCCACGGGGAGTCTGCTTCTCTCTCTGACCTTCTCCTCGCTCATGCTCTCTCACTGTCTCTCTCTCAAATAAATAAATAAATAAATCTTAAAAAATTTAAAAAAAAAAAAGAGGAGTATTATAGAGAAAAATGTTTTATCATTTTTGCTGTTATTGTTATACAAAGATCCAACCTCCAAGTGGTCATTCTAACCAGCCTATTAGTAGCGTTCTTTGTTGTGGCTTAGTTAAGAATACCAAATGTTCTTCCTGGTGGTTTAAGAGACTGAAGTTAGGTCCTTTGGAAGCACTTGAACCAGGTCAAATGAGAATTAAATGGGTTATTGATTTAAAGGCATATTTAAAACACTAAAGCTAGATTTCAGGTTTGTAACTTGTTTTAGAAGTTACTTAGATAGTCTATGAAAGGGGATCCTTAATACCTTCCTCACAGTAATGTGTAGATTAATGAGATCCTGGGTTTGGAGCACCTGATATGATGCTTGGCATATGGTAGAAGTATGCATAGACCAGCCATTTTCAAAGACCTGCAGTGTGATTTTTCAACTTAGAAAAGTTATCACTATCCAAAAGCTGGGCTTAATGTAGTGAGAGTATTGTAGGTAACCGAATACTTCATCATATCCCAAGGATAGGTAAACGTTGCAGAAGAGCTTGACCAGAATCTCAGCCTTCCATTTTATACTAGTTGAGTAACTAGAGGGGATAGGTGAGTGGGATGCCTCTAATGTACAGACCAGTTTCTGCTAAAACCCTTGAAAGAGTTTTGGTTTTGGTTTCCAAGAAAGCCTTTTCTTGTCCAGACAGTGGGGCAGTGTTTAAGTGTTACTTAGGTACTCAGGGGTCCCTGGGTGGCTCAGTCGCTTCAGTGTCTTACTCTTGATTTCTGCTCAGGTCATGATCTCAGGGTTGGGAGATCGGCTCACGTGAGGCTCCACACTCAGCAAGGAGTCTGCTGCTCTCCCTCTTCCTCTGCCCCTTTGTGCTTGCTCACTTTCTCTTTCCCTCTAAATAAATAAATAAATAAATAAATATTAGGTACCCAAACCAGCCCAAAGTGGACTTTTCTGGCAGCACAGAGTTTTGATTTCCTTAGTCCCTACCATATTTTTTTCTGTGAAACACTGCCTTCTGATTTCCAGACATATATCATCCCTCTGCATCTCCACAACAGTGTGGGTAGCTGTCTGGCCAATTCCATGGTATCAGGGACTCTAATTGTGGGACAAGCTATGTCAGCGGGTGGGAAGGTGCTGGTGAGATAAGCTTGCACCTTCTCAACACCTGTGGCATCAATGAGGGGAGTGAAACTGTTCTACTGTAGCTCCCCCTCTAGATTAAGGTCTGGTCTTCCACTCTCCCTAAGGAAGAGAGCGGTTCTACTTGCAGGGGGTAGAAGGGTCTCGTTCTCATTCATATATAAGAGTCATACATATATTGAAAGTGTGTTGTGTCCATCAACACCCACCTCACCTGAGTTGGAATGGCAGATTTGTGATGCCAAGGTTATAGAGCTCTTTTTCGTGTGTCAGAAACTCTGGTAGTAGAGCCCAGGCCTCCAACGGATCCTAGTGGATACTTTCAGAGTTTGAGGATTATTGGTTTAAGCATTAAATAGGATTCCTGTCTACACTGCCGACCTTTGGGGAAGGGATGCCTGTGGAAAATGGGGTGAGGAGAGTCCCATGGACAAGGTAGGGGCTCAATAAACAATAATGACTTTCTTTTTGGGGGGATTTACTTCTGAAAGTAGAGCTGCCTGATAAAACACAGAGCCCCCATTAAATCTGAATTTTAAATAAAAACAAAATTCTTTAGTATTGGTATGTCTCATTTGATGTCCTGTGTTTCTGTGTGCTGAATCTGGCAACTCTGTGACAGTGAAGTCAGGTTGTGTAGAAACTTGGCAGATACCACCTGAGACAAGTGATCAAGGTTAACACCACCAGTGAGTAGCTATGAGAAGATGTGCTAAGAAGGGTTCTTTATCTCTGAGCTTTTTCTTTTTCTTCCCCCAAATCCATAACCTCAGTCTCATCATTAGGGAGCATCAGACAAGTGTCTGAGAGACTGTTCAAATGTCAAGGTCATGTAAAACCACGAGAGACTGAGAAACTGTCACTGATGGGGGAAAAAAGAAAAAGAGAGAGAGAGAGACAGAAAGAAAATTAGGAGATATGAATAACCGAAGGCAATGTGGGATTCTCGATGGGATCCTGGAAAGAAAAAGAGACATTTGTGGGAAAACTGGCAAAATCAGGATAAAGTCTGAAGTTTAGTTAATAGGAGTAACTTACTAACATTAATTTCTTAGTTTCTATAACTACTGTGGTGATATGTGATATTAATAACAGGTGAAGCTGGATGAAGTGTCTATGGGAACTCTCTACTCTCTTTGCAGTTCTTCTGTAAGACTAAAACTGCTATAAAATGCAAGTTTTCAAAAAATCGGGCCGGGTATACCTTAGCAGCTTTGTGAGTACCACCCTCCTTTGTTTCCTTTCAGGAACAAAGAGAGATTTTACTTAATTGCTGAAGTGTGTGAGGTCATGGGGATGAATGATGAACACACGGGGCATAGTTCTTCCGACATGATAGGGGCCAGAAGTGTTGCAGTGGGTTTAAATCTGCCAGGGACAAATAGTCTTTTCCATGAGCATATAACGGGTTGTGCCTGGAGAGGCATGGGAATCCTCATTTACTATTATGGCTTATTCACCCCAGAGCTGATTGAGACAGATTTTTAAGAAGCAAGAGAGGTCAGCAGTGGGGTGGTTGTGTAAGAGGAGCTTACACACAAGCATCCTGATCAGAATGGCTTCATCGCTTCGGGAGGATTCTGTTGTCGTTCCCTCGTTTTTAGTTTTATCTGCAAGGTTTGGTCTGTGTGAACCCATGAGCGTAGGGATCCAACGGCGGCTTCTCAGCCAAAAAGATTTTTCCACAGCACCAGTTTACAGATGGTGGACCAATTTGTTCTGGAATTAGTGGTTTCAGATAAAAACTTTTAGTAGGGCATTTAGAATCAGACTGTGACTTTAGTTTATTCCCAGCCCCACCCTGCCCACCCCCTACTGTATCTTCCCTATTTCCCTAGATGGGGATGCCTCTTAAATTGTTAAGTCCCCAAACCTTAGGAACTGTGGTGGCTTCTTGCCGAGGTCTAAGAGCCCTTCCCACAGCAAAAGGTCTGAGGATTGCAATTAGCTTCCCTGTGGAGGCTTAGTCGGTTCACTTCAGCCCAGCTCAGCCCTTAACCAGGAATGAATGTAGCTAAATCCCGGCTGGAAGGAGCTCTCTGTCTCAGTCAAGTTTCTTTGTCTTCTCTCTCCTTCCTGTCATTCGGTGGGCCTTCTGGGCGCCATTTCTCCCAGCAGGAATCCATTTTTCTTCCTGATTTGAAACTCTTGTGTTTAAGAACATAATATTTAAAAGCATACAGTCTAGTACTTACAGATTTTTTACATTCATCTCTTTCCCTGAGCACTGTCTCATAGCTGCTTCTCCTTGAGTCCAAAGACTTGATTTTATTTACTTACCATGATTTTCTTCCAATTTTTAAATTATTTGTTATAATTTATTAATATGTGTTACTATCAAAGGTTTAATATTGAATAAGAATTTATCTCAGTTTCTTTTTTTTAAAGATTTTATTTATTTGACAGAGATCACAAGTAGGCAGAAAGGCAGGCAGAGAGAGAGAGGAAGGGAAGCAGGCTCCCCGCCGAGCAGAGAGCCCGATGTGGGGCTCGATCCGAGGACCCTGAGATCATGACCTGAGCTGAAGGCAGAGGCTTTAAACCACTGAGCCACCCAGGCACCCCATCTCAGTTATTTTTTGTTGTTAGGTTCTTTATGTCATTATAGTTAATGTTTTACTGTTTTCAATGACAGTGGGATTTATATTTTTAAAACTTCACTACTTTTAACTTTCTTCATCTTTGGAGTCATTTTTATTAGGAAAAACTGAGTTATAGTATTACTGGGATCTAAAAACTCTTAAAACTTTTAGGACTTTTTTTTTAAGATTTTATTTATTTATTTGATAGAGATCACAAGTAGGCAGAGAGGCAGGCAGAGAGCGAGGAAGGGAAGCAGCTCCCTGCTGAGCAGAGAGCCCGATACAGAGCTCCATCCCAGGACCCCAGGATCATGACCTAAGCCGAAGGCAGAGGCCTTAACCCCCTGAGCCACCCAGGCACCCCAACTTTTAGGACTTTTGATATGCATTTCTTGTCAGTTTAATTTTTACATGTCTAAAATGACCAGAAATACTCTTTCCTATTGTCTCCAACCCATGCCTACAATCTTCCGGAAAACCCACATTGAAACACCCCTCACCCACTCAGTAGTTTCAAAATAAATTCTACCTTCTTTTTTATTCTCTCTGTGGTCTTTCTTTTGTCCATCCATCCATCCATCCACCCATCCACCCAACAGTTTCTACTTGCTAAATTTATTGGTGTTACTAGTTTTGTTCTTTAGTCTTTGACTAGAAGTCAACTTGAAGTTCTGCTCTCTTCTTACTTGCTTCTGGGAAGAATAAACCCAGGTTATTATCTCCTGGGTTTAGCTGATGTCTTCTTAACAAGTACTACTTTCCATTCATTTACAAAATTTCTATTTTTACAGTCAATATCCAGTAGTCACTGAATCAGTGAAAACAAGTAAGGTTGTTTTTCACTGATTCAGAAAGGTTTACTTAATTAACAGGCATAACATAGACAAGTATCACCTAAGATTTGGTGACGCAAAGCGATTATACATAGTCATCTATAACTCACTCTAGCTAAGTAGATCTAAGGTTTATAATTTGATTTCTACCTGCATCATATTTTGAGATTACATTTGTTTTAACTCCTTTAAAATGTTCAGTGTTTGCTACCTTCAGGTATTGAGTAAATGCATATTAAAATAATGGTCTGTGTGTTTCTGCTTTTGGGGAGCCTAAGAAACTTGCCCATGTTGTTGGTAAGTATTCAAGGTGTGGGTGGGTGGATGTTCACATACAGATTTGTGAGGAAACAACTTTGTATACACACTTAAAAGTATTTGTTACCTCATTCAGAGAACCCAAATTCTTCCAGAAGTCACTGTCTTGCCAGTTTACATTCCTGATGAATGTTTAGGACAAATGTGTTGGCTGTTTAATCAGCCATTTCTTATCCAGGAATAATGAGCTTTGAAGGGATTTGAACCACTTCTTAACAGTGTGTAGGACTCACCGTTATATTTTCCTTTTTATTTTCACAATTTACTGCAAAAAGCACAGGAGTAGAAATTCACTCACTTACTATCTTTTAATAACTGAATTACTGCCCAAACCTAGAGTAAGACAAGTATATCTTAAACAATGGCTGATAAAAAAAGAAAATTGCACACAAGCCTTACTAATTCCAAAGTATTCTAACACTTTTATACTATTAATTGTCAAAATAAAATTTCACTTATTATTTCATTAAGCCCTCTGAGTGCATCAACTCTGCATTAGGGCTTAATTGGAGCTTTTTAAAATAAAAGTTATATTTGATCCAACAAGATAAAGTCCGTTGCTTATTGATTTGCCTGGGAAACAAAAAGCTCAGATCTCAGCATGAGCCAAATGAAACTTTTGGTTCCATGAGTTCAAATTAGTGTTATTAATCATATGACCTCAGGGTGTTTGAGTTAAGGTTAAAAGTAGTAATACTTTAACAAATAATTATTCAGTGAATTTTAGCCCAAGAAGCTCTAGGTTTAGTGGCTGGACTAGAACCAGATAGACCTGGATCCCAATCCTGGCTCCACCACTAATAAGCTGGATGACCCCGGCAGGGTGCCTTCTCTCTTAGCTTCAATTTCCCCATTTTATAGTAGGCTTAAAGCAGCAATTCCATGCCTATGTATATACCTAAGAGAAACAAAAACACATTTCTACACAAAAACTTATGCATGAATGTTTGTAGCAGCATCATTCATAATGGCCAGATGTCACTCCATCAACTGACAAATGGATAAACAAAGTGTGACATGTATATACAACGGAGTATTATTCAAACATGAAAGAATGGTTGCTACCGCTTGGATGAAACTTGAAAACATTATGCCAAATGAAGGAAGAAGCCGTATACGGAAGTTCGCATATTACATGATTCCTTTCATTTGAATATCCAGAACAGGGCAATCCACGGACACAGAAAGCAGATCAGTGATGAGGAGGTAGGAGAATGGGCATGATTTCTTAATAGAGTTGGGGTATTTTTCTGGGGTGATGAAGATGTTTTGAAACTACAGAGCTTGGTTGCCCAACATTGTGAATCTGCTAAATGCCACTGAATTATACACTTAATTTATTTTTATTTTTGTATTTTTTAAAAAAAGATTTTATGTATGTGTGAGAGAGAGAGAGCTTGAGAGGGGATGGGAACAGGGAGAGGGAGAAGCAGGCTCCCCACCGAGCAGGGAGCCCAATGTGGAACTCAGTCCCAGGGCCCTGGGATCATGACCTGAGTCAAAGGCAGACACTTGACCAACTGAGCCACCCAGGTGTCCCTGGTTTGTACACTTTAAAATGCTGAATTGTATGTGGATTGCACTCAGTAAAAAATAGTACCATGAGAAGACCTCAGTCTGAAAGTTATTAGGATTAAATTTGGGTGACGTGCACACAGTAGGCACTTAAACAATATGCTTTTATTTCTTCTACCCTTGCTACTCCTCTCTTTCTGGATGATTCCTTTACCTCTTGTGTGTTGAAAGAATGAGAGAAGAGCATTTTATAGAGAAGTGAGTTGAAGTGTTGAGGGAGGGGTATGGATCCGGATTTCTGGGCCTTTGGAATACATCAATGTAGGGCACTCCTTAAGGTAGTAGTGTCTATTAAACCACATTGTGTACCTTGCTTCGAGTGTTTCGGGTGGCCTTAACCATCCTTGAGGGGCGGGAGGGGACCAAGACAGCTGCAGTATCTGGAGCGCTTCATCTAGAAGGCAGGCATTTGCCAAGTATTATTCAAAGCAGCGAGTCATAATTCTAATAGTTTAGCAACAGAGGATTGCTGAGGTCGATAGGCTGTTTGTCAGTGAGGCAAGTGTTCTGCCTTTGGCTATGACTTTTATATATTCTTTCCAACAGAGGCAGAACAACAAAAGTCCCCGAACAGTACATTCACTGGTTGAAAAATAGGCGTTGCCTGAGCTGAATGAAAGTAATTGCCTTCTGACCTATAAGGTTATCAGTTCATTTCCAGAAGCATCAAATGTGACTCTCCTGATATTAGCATGCTGTGACTGATGGCCAGTGTATTTGCTCCTGATTTTCCCACTCCCAGGGGAATTAATCTTTCTACTTGGTTCTAGGAATGGGTAATCTATCATTTGCCCCCAGTATCTCCTCTCTCCAAGGCCCCCTTTCAGCCTCTCCAAACATGTTTGAGAGTCCTGCCTGCCACCTTTTTCTCACTCTTAGCACTTAGTTGTCCCCTGAAGGATGGTCTGCTGACTGCATGGGTCCTCTACAGCATTGTGCTGGAGCTCAGTGTCATGGCAAGCGGGAAAGCAGGGCCAGAGTGGGTGGGCATACCTCCACAGCAAGGAGGAGGCAGGTCAGGTGAAAATGCCAGGGAGAGAAGGCTGCGATCTGACGAGCTCAATCCAGCTGGTCTGTCAGTCCGCATTTGCCCTTGAGGACCTACTATGTGTATTGTGTGGAGAGAGCTTGGTGTGCCCAAAGAGGACTTGAATTCAAGGCCAGACATGGTAGTCACTAACTGTGTGGCCTCCGGAAGTAACAATTGACTCTGGGCCTCGGTTTACTCATCTGTAAGCAGGAGGTAAAAATCTCTTCTCAGGAACATTTTGAGAATTAAATGTAAACAGCCTACTACCTCTCAGAAAGCAAGTGTTCCATAAGTGGACACTCTGCCACTTATGGAACACTCTGCTGAGTGTTAGTTAATTAATTCCCCTGGGAGTGGGGAATCTCTGCTTCCAAAATGGGGGAAGCAGAATTTACTTAAAGATTTTAAGTAAATTCACGGCCCTCAGGGACTCTCAGGGCGATAAGGTCAGAAGTCCTGAATTATTGCACAAATCATACAAGTGCTAAAGGAAGTAGGTCTGATTCTTGTGTTTTTGATTGTCATGAGAGAAGGGCCCCAACCAAACAGATGGTTGCAGTAACAGAAGTTTTAATACTCACTCATTTTTGTATCCTCAATCCTTACTATGACCCAGGATTTTTACAGTGAAGAATCTTGTGACTCAGGGTAAGTAATTACCTGCCCTCCTCAGCTCTGGTTAACCTCAAAGCCCATGGTTTTCTTACCACTCAAGTGCTGTTTGGGAAGGCAGCCTTTGTAAAAGAGGGAGAATTTGAGTTGGACCTTGAGGAGTGAGCAGACTTGGATAGTCCTTGATTCTGTCATGGGTAACCATAATTGGGTAGACCATCCTCCAGGCAAGGAGGAACAGCTAGGACAAAGGCATAGGAGAGGAGAGTGACATTGCCCAACAATAGGGAAACACAGTCGAGTGGAGTGGGAAGAAATAATGAGACCTCACATCCCAACATCCCAAGTCTTCAGTCTTGAGAGTCTCTTCTGAGCATCATTTTCCCCACCTGCCCACAGCATGTGGCTAGCATCATCCTGTCCCTTTTCATGTGATTACAATCTTTCCATGGAATTTGTCAGTAATGACAGCCATGGCTTACGATCTTCTTACCAATCCAAGCACTTTCAGAACCTTTCAAAGACTCCAAGTCCTTGTGTCACTGGGCAAAGTGAGCTTGCGGGAAGTCTTCACAAGGCCCCTAAGAGCCGTGAATCGCCACTAGCAAGCCTGTGTCTTAAAGACCTAGTGAGCCCATGGTTTCATTTAAATCTTTAAGTAAATTCTTGATTTTGAAGGACCCCTTGATTTGAGTAAAGCATATTAAGGTACTCCTTACCTAGCCTCAGCATAAGATTAATTTTTCATATATAAGAAAAATATTATCTTTACCCATTTCCAAACAGAAGGATGGCTTTTGAAAACACAGGTGCTACAGTTCAAGAAGGATTTAGTTTTTCTCAATTTGATCAAATATTCTGATTTCTTTCAATGCCAAAAAAACATTTTAATTTAGTTCTTCTTTCTCTTAGGCAAGCTTTTCTAATTTTGAAAATGAGAAGACACTTAATTTACGTTTTCTCCTTCACTGGAAGATTCTACCAATCATGCTATTGAAATTCTAAATCCTTTCTTTAAGGAACTTCAGAGTCAAAGAGGAAATTAAAAGATTTTAATTCATTTTCTGATTTTTACCCATCATAAAAGAAAGAGATGCCTATATTAGACAAGAGAGATTAAAAAAAAAAAAACATAGAAAAATTTACACACATTTTATTTCCAAACCTTAGGAAACTTGATTCTGGCGGTTTTCTCCCAATTTTTCACCTATAATCTGTAACACTGTAACTACTATTCCATAAATCCTGCTCAAACCACTGGAGTCCATCGTGATCTCTCTGCTCCTCCAAATCTGAATGTATATAGATGTCCCCAGGACCTGTCATTTCCCAAACCAAGTAGCATATATAGTCTAAACTAACACTTCTCAAGGGATTTGTTCTGAAGGGCTAGTTTCTCCCCCCTCTTTCTAGTTTTTTGTAGACTGGTGTTTTTCTTTTAAAAAGAACACAAAAATGAGTTACCAGAAAATAATGAAATACTACGAAAAGACATTACAAAATACAAAACCACATTCATTGTGATATTTTACAGGCGAAACTTCCATTTTCAAAGTGCTGTAAGTTTCTAAACACTCTCTCCAGTTCTGCACTTGTCTCAAACCAGTAACAAGTTTGCAGAACAGTGTACTAGCCTGTGGACTGTGCTTGGATAGGCACTCAGTACTGTGTGCAGTGCCTCATTGTTTTTCAAGTGTTGCTTGGACATATGAAATACAGAAATATGAAACAATTACACTTAAAATAGCATTAAATGTAATACTTAGAATACATTTAAACAAGGTAATGTTTGTCCTGCATACTGGGAATTATTAAAAAAATAAGTTTTGAAATAAAGATGTCCTGTGTTCCTGGGTCTGAAGATAGAATATTGTTAAGATAGTAATACTCCCCAAATTAATTTACAGATTCAGTGCAATCCCTATCAAATTCCAACTGTTGTTTTTTGTTTTTCCCCCACATCAATGGATACACTGATCCTAAAATTCACATGGAATGGCAAGGGACATAGCCAGAACATTCTTGAAAAAGAACAAAGTTGGAGGACTCCTATTTCCCAATTTTAAAACTTGTTACAAGGACCCGTGGCTGGCTCAGTAGGTTAAGCGTCTGACTCTTCGTTTTAGCTGAGGTCATGATTTCAGGGTTGTGAGATTGATCCCCACATAAGGCTCTGCACTTGGTGGGGAGCCTGCTTGAGATTTTCTCTCCCTCTCTCTTTGCCCCTCCCCTCATTTGTATATGTTCTCTATCTCTGTCCCTTTCTCTCTCTAAAGTAAAATAAATAAAATCTTTTAAAAACAAACCTGTTACACGTCTGCAGTAATCAAAACAGGATGATCCTGGCGTAAGGACAGGCATATAAACTAGTGAAATAGAATTGAGGATCCAGAAATAAATTTTACACGTATGGTCAACTAGTTTTCCAAGAGAATTTGGCGATGAGAATTCAGTGCCGAGAGAATTTAGTGAAGAGACAATGGGCTGAACGAGTGCTTCTGGTATAACTGGATAGCTGCATACAAGGGAATGGAGTTGGACCTTTATGTTACACTACATACAAAAAATTAGTTCACAATGGATCAAAGACTTACATGTAAAAGACAAAACTATAAAACTCTTCGAAAGGAGGATAGGTATAAATCTTATGACTTAGGACCAGGCAATGGTTTCTTAAATATAACACCGAAAGCACAGGCAACAGAAGAAAAAATTGATGAGACTTGATCAGATTAAAATTATGTGCTGAAAAGGACAATATTAAGAAAGTAAAGAGCAACCCAAAGTATAGGAGAAATTATTTGCAAATCATTTATCTCCTAAGCACCTGCTATCCCAAATATATAAGAACTCCTACTACTCAGCAATAAAAGACAACCAAATCAAATACAATGGGTAAAGGAGATAAACAGACATTCCTCCAAAGAAGATCTACAAAGTGAGAAGATCTTCAGCATCATTTGTTAGGAAAATACCACTTCACATCCTACTACGTTGTTGCTGCTGCTGCTGCTGCTGCTAGCAACAGATGGAAAGTAACAATGTTAAAGAAGACATGGGGTGATTGGAACCCTCCCACTTCACTGGGGTGAATGGAAAACGGTTTAACCTCTGTGGAAAAATTTGGTCATACCCCAAAAGTTAAACACAGAGCTGCCATTTGACCCAATATTTCCACTCCTAGGTATATACATAAGAGAATTCAACACATGTCTTCAACTACATCTGAAATTAATTATATACTATATGTTGGCCAGTTGCATTTAAATTAAATTTTAGAACAATGTGTTCCCACAGAAACTTGTATATGAACAATCATAGCAGTATTATTCATAATAGCAAAGAAGAAGAAACAAACCCATTGTCCATTGAATAATGATGGATAAGCAAAAGATAGGATATCTATACATGGAAAGAGTACTCAGCTAGGAAAAGGAATGATGTACTTCTACATGCACCAGCATGGATCAGCCTTCAAAACATGATATTCACAGAACAAAACCATCCATGAGATGTCACATAATGTAGGATTCTGTTTATATGAAATGTCCGGAAAGTAAGTGGTTGCCAGGAATTGAGACTGTCTGCTCACAGCTATGGGGCTTCTTGTTGGGGTCATGGAAATGTTTTGGAATTAGTCTTGATGGTTGTACAAAACTGCTGAATCATGCGTTTTTTCATATGAATTTTACTTTGTGTGAATTTTTTTCCCCTCAAGAAAGAAAACTTCATGGAAAACTACTTTAAAATGAGCACAAATGAACATTACCACAAAATTTTCTTGTTAAACCATTTCGTTAAGCTGACAACTGACATCTGTTTTATAAAGAAAGGCTACGGAATACTGTTTTGGCTTGTCATCTTACAATGGCAAGTTATATTTACTGTCCCCTCTCAACCTGTGCCTCCAGCTAAACATATAATCATGACTCCAGGCAAAAAAAAATTCAGTCCTCATGAAATTGGGAAAGTAATTTTACAGTTTAATTATTAATGGGTTTGCAGGTTTTTTTTTCCTTCCCTCTCACAGATTTTGAAAATAACTGGGTAGAGCCTCGGTAACCATATCATTTTGTCCAAATAGGACACTTTTGAGCAGGAAGGTAGGCACTAGCCATATGGGATGCTGGCACAACCAGCAGAAACGAGACTGCTCTGGGCAACCCAGGACATATGGCCACCTGAGCAGAGGGGACATTAAATTCCAAGCACAGACTCGGAGCTGGATACCCAACCAAAAACACTGGGCAAAGTGCAAGGATTGCTTCCGAAGTGAAAACCGTGCTACAGGTGGTGGTGGTGAGCGGGGAGGTGTCCTCCCTCCTCAGTGGGAATGACTGGCCCCGGGGGAGGCCGCTGTCACCCCAGCTATCTGGGACTGGGATTCCAGAGGAGGTGGAGAAAGGTGGGGGGTGGGGGGTCTGTCTTCTAGATGCCTGTCTGGGGTCTCCTCCTAAGAACATTACCTCCTTTCTTGTTGTGCATCTAAGTTAGGACTTTGGGATGGGCCCGGGCTGCTGTGCCAGCATCATCGGCTGGTGTATGTGAGAGAGGACATCCACCCGGGCAGGTCAAATGGCAAGTTCGAACCTTGGCTGCCGATGTTGGCAGTTCTGAGCCGTTCAGACTCAAGCAGAATGGGCGGGTATCAAAGAATCGATCTTCAGTGTCAGCTCTGTTCTGATCTGCATTTGCCTGAAGACACTTGGTGATATTTAATTGGATTCTTCATTGTTTCAAATGAGAAAGCAGAGACTCAGAAATGGTTCATATTTCTCTATTGAACAGCGCCTCTCCTGGAGTAGGAATTGTTCCCTATCTATTCAGCTTCTATTTTCCTGGGGGTGGGCATTTGGAGGGGTGAGAAGAGGGGAGGTGAGACTCTAAAGGAAAGAGGTTTGTGGAAGACTGGGGTAAGAATCTGAAGGGTCTGGGGCGCCTGGGTGGCTCAGTGGTTAAGCCGCTGCCTTCGGCTCAGGTCATGATCTCGGGGTCCTGGGATCGAGCCCCACATCAGGCTCTCTGCTCAGCAGGGAGCCTACTTCCTCCTCTCTCTCTCTGCCTGCCTCTCTGCCTGCTTGTGATCTCTCTCTGTCAAATAAATAAATAAAATCTTTAAAAAAAAAAGAATCTGAAGGGTCCAAGGCTGAGGTTTCCGTCCCCCCACCCCACCCTCACCAGCCCCAGCCCTGCCCTGTAAGGCAGATAAATGTATAGAGCAATCTCATTAGTGCAGTGGTGAGCCACTGTCTGCCTCCCTGGGCTGGGCTGTGGATTAATTGCTCAGTGTTCAAAAAGTACCTTAAAGAAGGAGCGGTCACCTGGGCCCTTCCAAGCTGATGTCATCTCTCAGGACTGAGCCCTGCTTGAAGCTGAGGAGAAGAGGTAGGAGGTTTCTGTGGGACCTAAGGAGCCCCTGCCCCAGAAAACCTCACAGACTGCCCATCCTCTTAACTGAAGTTGAAGCCGAGATGGGGACGCGACTGTGTGTTGATCAGTGGTGGTGGCTGCAGTAAAGGAATGGAGGGACACGTTCCAGGCACAGAAGAATCAGGAAGCCCCGCCAGAGGTGTCAACATTCTCTGTGCCTTGTTTGGCACTGAATTAGTTATTTTACACCCATTCACACTGCTAATCCTCTGAGTCCTCACGCATGTGTGTTGTTATCTCTACGTCCTGGGCGAGAGTGAGCGAGCTCCCAGAATCCAGCAGAGCCCGCATGGGGAGGGGGTTTCATCAAAGGCAGCCTGGATTGCACACACTCAAAGCAAACATGCCCAGGGTATGATCCCCCATGTGTATTTCAGTGCTTTTCAAAAGGAGCGCTGGGGGTTGGATTTTCTGATTGTCTTTTGAGTTTGCCAAACTGGAAATGGACTCCTTCCAGGTCTGTAAGAACCTGCTTGACAAAAATCCAGGAAGATGTCCTGCCACGACATACAAAGCCTGGGAAGGGACTTGGCAGGCTGGGGTGACTTAGGAACAGGAATTCAGTGCTTGCTTTGCCCACTTCCTCTGTTCGGACCTCACTTGTGCACGCTGCCTATCTTTGCACTCTGTGGTGCGATAGATTGGAATTTGCTTAGACGTCATTCCTCTCGGCTCAGACCATGGCAGCAGCTTCCAAGGGGCATCCACGGGGTATCTGCCCTCACGGGCCCCGTGCTATTCCTCCCTCCACTTTCCCCGAAGAGTGGTCTCCTCAGGCCCTTCTTCTGACTGAATCCCAGTGTCCTCCCACTGGCCCTCATTCCCCCTCAGGCTCTCTGCAGTCTGGCTCTGGCCCCCCCTTTCTGGCCTGCTGTCTCCAGGCTCATTCTTGTTCAGCAGGCTTTCCCATTCTTTTCTTCATGCCTCGGACAGCCACCCACTTTCACTGGCTGAGTCCTATCAGATCTCACATGAGCATCGAGTTTCCCCTGCTTCAGGAAACTGTCTGATGCCTTGAACCGTTCACCCCCCCGGCTCGGAGCAGAGGCTGTCCTGTGATGAGAGCTTATCCTGGCATTTCAGCCACACAGTGCTGCCACAGATCTCTAGGCTCCCTGGGGGCCTTGTTTGCGGCTTCTCCTACCCATCACCGTACAGAGAGCCTGGGACAGCGAAGAGACTCAGTGCAGGTGAACGAATGAGGCCTGTTAGAGAGCTCAAGTCCCAGAGCCTATTTCTCACAGAGTTTTGACTCTAAAGGGTGCTGATAACTCAGGAGCCACAAAAGTAAAGCACCGAGTG
The DNA here is from genome assembly GCF_011764305.1 of Mustela putorius furo. Lineage (NCBI taxonomy): Eukaryota > Metazoa > Chordata > Mammalia > Carnivora > Mustelidae > Mustela > Mustela putorius. The sequence goes on along the minus strand of NW_025422045.1, from coordinate 4,963,708 downwards.
AATAATGTCCTTGCTACCCCAGGGGGTGACACATTTTCCTTAGTGAAGCCCAGAGCTCTGGGCCAGAATCACCTGGTGACTATAAAGGGAAGAAGGGGATGAGGCAGAGAGTGTCCCCAATTTATAGAGCAGGAACTTGAGAGGTGAAGCTGATTGAAAAGAGCTGGCTGAGAGAGTTGCTTTGGGCTTCAGGTACGGGATAGTCTCTGTGCTTCCTACCACACCTCCCTTAATAGCAGCCTGGAAGGATGTGAAGTGACCCAAGCTCATTATAGGATTCCGGAGGTGGCTAAGGGCGAATTCCTGCTTACTTACACAGCTGGCTTTGTGGGGGTCAGGGTGGAGGCTGGGATGTCGGTCCTCCCATGTCCTGAGGACTTTGTCCAAAAGGGTCTTCATCCGGGCAACTTTCCTCCAGGACTCAAGGAGCAGCGTGTTACCCAATGAAATCAATTAAAAGAAGTTTGAAATGCCATGTCCTGCAAAACAGCTGTGGAATGCTAAAAATAGGTCCCCAGGTAAGCCGGCATCTATCGGCTAATTGCTGAGAGGGATGGTTTGCAGAAGGGCCTCCCATCCCCAACACAGAGTTCTGGAAGGCAGAGATGGCAGGAAGCCGGATTGAACTGTTCAGATGGAACTCAGAGGGTCTGGCGGCTCCCGGACCCTCGGAGCCAAGGTGACTTCTCTCTTTGTTCTTCTTGAGGCTCAGCCCTGGTGGTGTCACCTCCTCCCTGGGCCTGGCTACAAGGGTCTTGAGGGCAACTTCTGTTGTAAGCAGAATAATGTTAACAGCTGGGACGTGCCAGTCTGTCAGAGGTCACTGCTGTTACAAGTTTCAGAGTGAACATTTTTAGTAGAAGGTGAGACAGGAGGACTGCAGGCTACACTTTGAGGCTGCAGACTGGAAAAATCAGAGCATTTTCCGAGCAGTGGACTAAGGCTGCCCAACCACCCTGCTCGTCACTCATGGGCCCCGTAGGTTCAGACAGAGCCCACTCTAAGTAAAATTGGACAGGTGGCAGGGGAAAGTCAGTGGATTCTGAAACAGGAGATGGAAGCTTTAATCCTGCTCTTTGACCAACGAGCTGGGTCACTTGAGGCAAGTAACATAACCCACTCAGGTTTGCACCATGTGTGGACCAGGGTTCTCCTACTTTTGTTCTGATATTCAGTGAACCTATGATTCCAGAATTTTCTCATAGTTGAGCATCTTCCACATTCCTTGGCATGACCCTCCCGACCTCTTTTTTGGTGACCCCACCCACTGAGACACAGAGGGCTTTAATTTGTGTCCTCTCTTGCCCAGCCGCCCAAAGCACCTCCCTTTTCATTCTAATCCCAGATTTCCCGTGAGTCATGGGATGATTTTGCAAAGCCACCTGCTTTTGATGCTTCTTTAAGTCAATTAAAGCAGGTCCTTGTGTATTATCTGAAGAGAGATGGGGGTAATGGAGTGCATGCCGGTCAGCTGTGTTGGGAAGTCCTCAGGTCAGAGGATAATGGCAAAATCACAATGGCAACAATTAGGAGGAGAATGAATGAGTTCCAGACACGAACGCCATCTCCTTATAAAGTCAATTTACGTGCTTGTTCCAGCAATGTAATACACACAAGATTGGGGCTCCCGATTTCTCCTTCATGAGCCCCACAGGTCCATGGAACCCTTTTCTTTCTGGGGGAATCTTTTAGAGAAGCCCCAGTTTGTGAGGCAGATAAATGAATAGAGCTTCTGTGTTTGAAGCATAAATTGAGACATGACCCCCTTTCACTCTTCTCTCCTGCTCTTCTTGTTCTGCTCCTTGACCACTAGGAAGGCTTCAAGTCCCAGGGGACCCAGTTTGAAAACCACTCCTCCCCCCCAGGCTTCCCAGTTTTGGGGTGGGGGTGGGGGCAGAGTCAGGAGCCCCTTACCCTCTTGCTGGTCCAGGCTGAGCAAGTCCTGTCTTTGAACTCAAGGAGCATATCTGTATCTCCTTAAAGTTCTCACTGGCTGCAAGGAAGGCGAACATGACTCCTGGGTGAACGCCTCCTCCGGGTCTTTAATCCACCATTCATATTTGTAGAAGAGCTTTAAGAGGTTTGCAGAAATGCTTTAAGGAAGGAAGAAGAGGGAGCTTGGTGGCTATAAATAGAAAGGCTAGTTCTAAGGTCAAGAATGATAAAAGAGGAGAGAAAAAATGTAAGGGTTGCAATGGAATGAGGAAAAGAATCACAAAGACATTAAGAAAAAGCGTGCAAACTGGGGATTTCCAGCAGAAAGCGAAAAGCACAATGTGTCTGAATCCCAGGCTGAATGTTGAACGTCTGCTGTGTCCAGCCTCCCACTGCCGTTAGGGTCATGAAGAGCTGGGAGGGATACCCGTTCCTTACCTGGTCCTGGGGCTACCAGCAAGGATCCCTCTCTTAACGAGCTCCCTGTCTAGTAGGGGACGTACTCAGAAACTCTAAATCCAAAAGGAAATGTGGCAAAGGAGTAAGGGAGATAAAAATGGACAGTTAGAAGAGATCAGAGGAGGGGTTCTTCTATGAAAACACCCAAGCCAGAGCAAGGTTGCTCTAAAGCATGACCATCCTTTCAATCCTGAAGTGGGAACTTTGGGTAAAACTAAGGCTCTTCCAATTATATCTTATCAAACTTATTTTGACTCCTTCATCCTAACTTCATTCTTCTCAAAAAAAAAATTACTTCTTTGTTTCTCTCCCCAGAGGAGGTATAAAGTCATAACTATGTTTCTTCCAGCATGAGACAGTTGGACCCTTGCTTTAAGTGGTGATTGCATGTGGCCCAATAATTCTTCTGTCCTCCTGTCCGAATTTCAGTGGAGCATAGCAAGGCCTTTCCATTTTCACTTAATTGCTTTCAAGTTGCTTTGACTTAAAAGCATCAGCTCATACCTCACACCAACATGGAAGGCAAAAAAAAAAAAAAAAAACAACCTCTTGACCATCAAGGAAGGGAAAAAAAAGGAAAAAAAAAAAAAAAAACACCTCGATTTGTGTGGAGGACCCTGGCCAATTACTAGTGATCTGGGAGAAGACTTTGTTACCAACAGATATAATAAAACCAAGGGGGAGTGCAGAGGCCTGTTGTATCTAATCCTGTGATTTAACTCATTTTACCCATATCTTTTGTGAGCCAGTGCCTTTCCAAGTGGAATTTAGAACAACTTCTAACCTAGGCCTGCAGTGGGCAGTACCATCACCCTTGGCTTTGGACATGAAGCAATGCTGTGTTGCACGCTCTCTAGTCCCAGAGTCTAGGACCTGATTGGCACATAGTAGGGACTTGCTCAAATCATACTTGTGGAACTGAACTGGTTAGGGCAAAGGCAGGGAAACGGGAATGTGCAAGGTGTGTTTATAGGCCAGAGAAATAGCCAACACTTGGAAAGCATTTACTGAAACCCAGTACCATGCTAAGTACTTGATGTTTTCTTCTCCTTGACCTTCCACAGACCTCTGTAGGTAGGACTAGTAGTATCCATTTCACAGGTGGGAAACAGATCAGATCAGCACTGTGTTCACTTGTGAGGACCACCCTAAAAGGCACCACAGACTGATAACACAAATTTATTTCTCACAGTTCTGGAGGCTGGGAATTCTGAAAGATCAAGGTGCAAGCAGGCTAGGTTTTATTCTGAGGTCTCTTCTTTTAGCTTGTAGATGGTGACCATCTTGCTTTGTGTGCCCATGACTTCTTTTTTGCGGCTGCTCCTGGAGGAGGTAGAGATAGGACACCATTGTCTAGGATTTAATTTTACTTCTCTAGAAGCTTCCTGTATAAACAGCCATGCTGGCAGTTAGGGCTTCAGTATACAAATTTTGTGGGCGGGGGTACAAACACGCAGTCCATAACAAGTCACAGCTCAAGTTGACACAACTAGGGAATGTCCAAACAGGAACTCAGACCGCCTTACCCTGAAATTTCTGCTTTCCATTGCGAGGTATCTGTTCCGTGATGTGTGGAGTCACAACCTAGCATACAGGGAGGGAAGGGACTGTGTTGTTGGAGAGGATAAGGAGGATGTAGTCTAGACTCAGAGGAACCCTAAAAATGGAATCTGTTGACACCCCCCATCTACATCCTACCTATGACCCATATAGAAAACCTTGTAGTTCCTTGAGCCTTCTGCTCATTGACTTGCTGAATATGATGCTTTGCTCTGTCTTACAGAAGGGGTTCTCAGCCTCAGCTGCATACTAGAACCACCTGGTAGACTGAAAAAACCAGGAGTCCAAGCCGGACTGAAAGGCTCCCACGAGCCTCACACAAATCATGGTAGTGACAGGTTATAATCCGAGCAAAATAAAACAGCATGACTTCATACTGATACAAGTAACCTAACAAACTGGTCAAAAGTCCGAGATAAATAGGATATTTATGTAATTTCAAGCACCTCTCCAAACAGGACTGATAAAATGCAAAAGGAAAATGAAGGAATTTATAGTGGAGAAGCCGGACAGTCACCACCTCAATCAAGTGACCAAAGCGAACATCATCAGTATTGGGACAAATAGAAGAAACCATGTGCCATTTCACAGGTGACAATGAGAAGGCACCAAGTGCTGCTGTGTCAGCCTATCCAAGATACAGAACCCAAATCTCACCGTGGGGAAACATCAGACTAAACTGAGCAACATTTCCACTGAGCTGCTGGCTTGTAATCTTCAACATTGTCAAAGTCAGGAGAGCTAAGGACAGAATAAGGAAGCTTTCCAGAATCAAGGCAGCTAAATGCACGTAACAACTAAAAGTGACTTGTAATTTTAAATTAGAGCCTTTTACTATTAAAAAAAAAAAAAAGATCTAAGGTTCGGCAAAGCTTGAATGATCATAATATATCAATATGGATTTCCTGATTTTAATGGTTACGTGGTAGTTATGTTACAGAAGGTTCTTGTTAGGAAGAAAATCCCCACTGTAAAGGGAGAGATGGGATGCCAAGTCGAATTACTTCCAAATGGTTCAGTTAAAAAAAAATTAAAAAAAAAAAGTTATTTATGCTGTAACTTTTCTGTAAGCTTGAAATTCTCAAAATACAAACACACGAAATCCCTGATGTCCAGCTTGTGCACCAAACCAATTAAAAAAGAATCTCCAGGGAGGCGACCCAGGGTTCCGTAAGCTGTGGAAATTCCCAGGTGATTCCAGTGTGAGCCTGGGTTGAGATTCTCAAAATATGGTCCCCGAACCAGTGGTGTTAGAATCAGTGGGACGGGGGCACCTGGGTGGCTCCATAGGTTAAGCCTCTGCCTTCGGCTCGGGTCATGATCTCAGGGTCCTGGGATCGAGTCCTGCATCGGGCTCTCTGCTTGGCAAGGAGCCTGCTTCCTCTTCTCTCTCTGCCTGCCTCTCTGCCTATTTGTGATCTGTCTGTCAAATAAATAAAATCTTTAAAAAAAAAAAGAATCAGTGGGACGCTTGTTAGAAGCAGAGATTCTCCAGCCCTCTTGCAGACCTCTTGAGTCAGAAAATCTAAGGGGAGGGCCCCAGCAATTTGTATTTTAACAAACCCTCCAACTGGCTTGGAGGTTTTGGTTCATGCTTCAGAACCATTCATCCAGAACTTTACTCATTATTCTGTCCATATTTGCTCCTAAGTATCCTTCCAGAGTCAGCTCAGATCCTCTTCACATACCTTCTCTGGGGCTACCTCACTCTCTTAGTGTAGCCTCAGTGTTTAGAAACGATCTGTCCACACACTAGTCACCCCCAACAGACCTGGTTCAAGTGTTGTTCCCCCAGTCCCCGGCAGAGAGTGGGCACCACTGCATGCCTTTTTAATTGACATATATCAGATGAATGGAGGGACGTTTTTGGTGTTCTCTGTGCTACACCGACTTCCGTTTGCCTGCCCTTTAGAGGCCCGCAGTGATGCTTCTCAAGTGCTGTGACGGGAATGGGGTAAGGGGCTCTGTAAAGGCAGGGAAGATAGATGACGAGTATTTGAAACCACATTAAGAAGCAGCCCCACTCTTAGGGGAGTTGGTTCTGAAGCCTTTTACTAAAAGGTGCCTGCGAACTGCTGGGCTCCCTAATTAAACCAGATGGACTGGATGATAGCTGATTAGATTCCTGACTTACCGATCCTCCTTCTATTTACTCACATAAATACGTTGATGAGCCAGAAACCATCTCATTCAGGAAAAGCACCTCGCTGAATATTTTTAGAAAATTAAACTTTTATAGATGACCCAGTCTGTGAGCAGCTAAAATGCCAAAGTCTGTTTCCTGTGGCACTAGGATGGTAGAGCTTTCAGCAGGGGAGCCGTGAACGGGTCTGTGTCTGCAAATGTATGCCAACACAACAGCAACAACAAATTATAGGCCCATCAGTCACTTTGGACAGAGGGAGCAGCACATCACAGCGATGGACACAACCCGGGACTTGGGCACGTCTTCGCTGCAGCGGTCTTTGCCTCTCCTAGCTCCGCTGGGTGGCGTCACTGTTGTGGATACTGACTATCCATTCACTTGGTGGTCCCAGCTGGTAATATTTGGGGCTGGGGTTGATGAAGTAGATGGTGAAAAGAACACACTCCATTAAAACATACATTTATAAACACATGCAAATATAGGTTCATCTGCCCATGCATAAATACATATGCCTATGTGTATCAATAACTGTGTGCCACTTTCTTGGAAAAAACCCACACCAGATACAGTTATTCAGGCAGCAAGGATCTTAAGCAACCATGGGGTTGAGAGATTTTTTACTTCAGGTCCTGCTACTGACTGGAATCCATATCCGTGCCCTATAGTAGATATGGAGGTGGCCCAGACTGGATGCAAGGAAAATTATTCTGTGAACTGCATTGCTTGAGGAGGTTTCTAAGACAATTGTGCTGAGATGATAGAAGAGTGAGTAGAATATTCTAAAGATATGCCACCAGATCGATGGTCCTGCAGAAACATCACTGCACTAGAGAGAGGGCACATCTCAGTCCCAAGTGCTCACACTGGCTTTGACCTGTGAAAATTGGTGCAGGTCTGGACTGACTTCCTTAGCTGAACGGCATAATCAGAATTCTGTTTGATCACACGCAAAGAGTATTTTTGACTGCCTGATGGATTACTAGTGGATGTTTACTTCCATGGCTGGCGCAACATATTTAGAACATATCAGATTTACTGAAAATATGGAAGCATTCCCTCTTAGAGTAAAAGCCAAGATCAGATTGTTCTCTAAAGGCAGGGCAGGTCTCTGGAAGGTCAAATAGATATAATCCCAGTGTGTAACTTTCTCATTTATTCATTTATTTATTTATTCATCTAATATTTAAGATATTCCTACCATGTGCCAAATATTATTCTAGGAGGAAACAGTGGTTAATAAGACAGACACAAAGACAGACACAGTCTCTTCTTTCATGGAACTTATGATTTGTGTTAACTAGCCATTAAGTTTGGTGAAAATAGAAATGAATGGTGTAGGTAGAACTTGCAAACTTCCTGGGAGATAAGACTCATCTTCCAGAAAGCCATCTCCTTAGAGTATTATTATGGGCTGAATTGGGTACCCCCCCCCAAATCCATCATCCCCAGTACCTACGAGTGAGACCTTATATGGAAATAGGCTCTTTAAAGAGATAATTAAGTTAAAATGAATAGGCCCTTATCCAACCTGACTAGTGTCTGTATAAGAAGAAAAAAATTGGATTCAGATAACAACATATAGAGGGAAGATAAACTGAATACACAGATAACCATCTTTAAGCCAAGGAGAGAGAACTATAACAGATCCTTACTTCACAACCCTCAACCTTGCTAACTCCTTGATCTCAGACTTAAGCCTCCAGAACTGTGAGACGGTATGCTTCAGGGGGTTAAGCCACCCCATCTGAGTACCTTGTCACATCAGCCCTAACAAACTAATACGAATATATTAAATGCTAAAGTGTGGACAGGGAAGAGACTGGCTCGATTGAGCAGGGCACAGGGTTAGAGAAGTTGAACTGTTGGTCAGGCTGAGTAGGGAGGAGGATGGCTTAGTGTTCCAGAAGGGGGAAAAAGAGAGAAAAAGAAAGGGAGGGAGGGGACCAGGAGGGAAGGGGGAAGATATAAAGGGAGCAAGGGAGGGAGTTGCTGCAAACAGAGAACTCAAAATGCAAGTCTCTTTGCATCCGAATAGCTTCATCCCTGTGAAGGAGGCTTCTGCATTCTCCAGAGAGAAGACATCCCCCCCCCCCCCCCCCCCCCCCCCCCCCCCTGTTTATTGAATTGTTTTTATTGAATTGTTTTGTTTTTCAAGGAAGCAAAATGGCTTCAGGTCAGGCTGCAGCCCACAGGACAGAAACCATCCCTAATTCTGCATTTTGATTGTGCCCCAACCCCCAGTGGCCCTGGGGACGTGAGGACAGTCCTAGATGGTGAGCTAAGCAATGAAGTGAGCAGAGGGTGATGCTTTGCAGTGTTGTCCTCTTACTGGTAGGCTCAGTGATAGTGGGTTGACAGTTATGCTGGAAAGGAAGATTGGAGAATGAGCTCAAAGATGGGAAGTCAAATATGACAAACACTTGTGTTGATGCAGTGCCTTGCTGGTGCTCAGAATTGCCTTGGTAGGTGAGATCACAGCCTCCAGGCCGGCTCTTCCTGGAGGTCTCTAGAATGTTGTGAAAGGGGCTGATGGCCTTTAGCAGCAGTTAGAAGTCCATTGTCCCTCAACACATTATGCCATAGTTCCTATTCCTTTGGTGTCTTGAGCCTCCATGCCACTGGTCACCAGAAGGACCTGCCGGAAGGTAGGAGGGCTGGTTCAGCCTCCAAGAAGGAGGCATGTGGTTGGAGCAAAGGGACTTCTCACCACTTCCTCTCCTCTCATACTTTCTCATCACTTCTCTGTCTTCTCCCCACTTCTCTGTCTTCTCCCCACGTAGAAACACTCCCTGCCAGGGACCATCCTTTAGTTCTCTCAGCATCCTCAGAACCTAGTTGATGCTTAGTTTATAGCTGGCACTCAGTGACTACTGGCTACAGGGAGAAAGGGAAGAGAAGGAGCTTTCTTTTGGGTCTGGGAAGTACCTCTTTGTGGCATAATGTGGCATAATTCAATGTAATTTATGTCATATGTGGATCCCAGGAATCTCAAACAGGACCTCTCCTTTACCTACCACCCCCTTGTATCTGCTTCACGCAGAAGGTGACTCCATGTGCTTCTGCAACCAGCCCTCCCAGCTGCACTTGTAGGCCACCAACATCTGGAGACACCTTTGCTGCTCGGGCTGCAGTACCTAGAGATTGAGACCATCCTTCTCCCCTAGTTTGCCCCAGTCCTTTGGGCAAACTACTTAGGCCACTCTATTTACCAGTGGGATACTGCACCCTAACTCCTGCTGACTGCAGCTCCCTCCCCTTGCCACCAGGCAGCACTGCCTTCCTTCCACTCCCCAGGTCCCGGGAGTTTTTAATAGCTCTTTGATTCTACCTTTGGGACAGAGGTATGAGGGCACAGGGTATGGGACTAAATAAAAGGGCAGGATGACTCTCCCCTCTGACCCTGACCCTGGTCCTTAACACTTTGGCCATTGAGGCTCATTCCCTTGGGTTGGGGGCTTTCCCAGAAAGCTCTGCAGAACCTCCAGCAACCAGAAAGCCTCCACACCCCACCCTCCATCTGCAAAACCTGAATCCCAGGGTGAGTTCCAGGTGGCCCAAGGCTATCCTCCTTGGTGAGAGGCCACACCACATCTTATCCAGATAGGCATATTAATGTTTCCATTACCAAAAATTGTCCTTGTAGCTCCAGAAAGGCTTGAGCAGAGCATGAAAGCCCTGCAGGGGCGGGAGTCAGATGGACTTATATTTCAAACCAGACTGTACCACTTACTTACTAGCTGTGTGACTGTGGACCAGTTACTAAGACTCCATGGGTCCGTTAAATGGGATAATTCCTATTTCGAGAGACTCTAACTGGTTTACAGGAGTGGAAATATGAAATGAGGGAAGGGCATTGCTGGCAAATAGTAGGCACTAAACCTACCTTGCTTTTCTTGTCTTCCTCTTCCCTTAAGTTGAGAGAAAGGAATAACTCGATACAAATCTCTGACTTGAAACCACCCACTGGTGAACCTCCCCTTGAATATCCTAGCAGGAGAGCCCCATCAAGGGATCCCTGTCCCTGCAGTTGGAATGCATAAGTATCTGAGCTGCTTCATACTAACCAGGGCTGAAATCCACACCTGCCCACCGGGCCTCCCAGGATGTACTCGCAGAGCTAACTGGGCCATCCCTGCTGAGTTCTGCAGCATTCGGTAGAGCTCTTTCATTAAGATGCTCAGAAAGGGCTTCAGATGAAGCTGAGGGAGGTACCACAGGCAAAGTGAGCTGAGCAGGGAGCAGAGGAATGGAAGGGAAACCTCACAAATAAGTACAACCTCTTTGCCAGGAGACCACAAACCAGAGGATGCCAACTTCCTTTCCGGCACCACCCAGAAGTGGTTCATTGCTTTAAGTCTAAGGGAAATGAATATCAACCTCTTCAGGTCTCTTCCAAGCTTGGCAGTTTTCAACCCTTTGCTCCCACTGCCCACTTCCTCTGTTCTGCATCACTGCTATTCCTGCGTGAGATCATGGACAGTGTGTGCCTTGTGAGCCGTGTCCCTTGCCTGCATTCTGATGAATAGGGTCCTTCCTGCACCATCACCACCTGCAGGAGACAAGCAGACTCTAGTTCTAATGCCATAGGATACAAAAGCACAGACTTTAGAATGAGAGCTGCTCTCCTCTATTAGCTGTTCAACTTGGGGGCCACTCGTTTACCCCCAGAGCTTCCATGGCTTCTAAGTGTAAATAGAGCTCATTTTGTCTTCTTCAGAAGTATAAGAATTAAATGAGATGGTACGTATAGGCATCTCATCATCTGATGCGCAGTATGGTCGCTATTTATAGGTGTCCTGGCAGTGGGAGGCATGGCGGGTGTGAGATGCATTTAGTCATACCAGGAATACTCTCCCCACCTTTTAAAACCATATCTATTCTTCATGCTTACAAATGGCATCATCTCCATATTGTCTTCGCTGTCATCTGCAACCACCTAATTCCCTTTGAATGCCTGTCTCCCCTACATTCTGCCATTCCTTGGCCTTGTTACCAATTCTGAGCAAGTCTTGTTTCCCCAGAGTGACTGTAGGCCCTTTCAGACCCAAATCATCCTTTCTAGTGAGTGTTTCAGTAATAGCTCCTGGGAGCTGTGAATATTAGTGAATGTCAACACCCGTGTTTGGGCAGGTGAACGTATTAAGGTTGCCAAGCGTTCGTGTCATGGTATCCAAGACAGTGTCCTAGTGTGTTGAGGACAGTTCAGAGATGGCTGAGATGAAGTAGAAGAGGGAGAAACTGTATAACCTCAAATAGAACTCTCCGAGCCATGTCCAGGGGCTAAACTCAGAAAAGGCCAGCTTTGATCTGTACCTTCCCTCTGGGGCCAGGTGATTATAGCTTAAGATGGGTTTGGGAATTTCCATGCTGCTGGAAACATATGAGAACCTTCCTAGTATTTGGGTCTGACAGCAAATGCTGAGACAGAAAAAAATATTTCCATCCATCTGCACTAATCTCTTGTTTCCCTAGCAGTTAGAAAGAGAGGGTGAAAAAAATAAATTAAAGGCTGCATCAGGGGGAAAAAAAATAAAAAAACACAGTTAAAGAGCCAGGCTTATGCTCAGTCTGCTGCCAGGTCATTTTCTTGTCGGTACAGAAAATGCCAAACTTCTGTGGCTATGGGGTGGAGGTGCTGGGAATATAATCATTCGAACTGTGATAATTGAAGGCATTAAAGAAGAAAGCCCAACTGAAAAACTTCCAGAAAAGCAATGGCACTCAGAATTCCAAGCAGGCCACTCTCACCCCTGCAGCCTTGCGGCCACATGAGAAAGAAAATAGAGGTTGGTCAGGATCAGGTCTCCTTCCATGTCCTAAAAGAATTCAGCCATCTGCAGCCGGTGCTCTGTGCCAAGCCAAATCCAAACCCCAGCACCTTTCTACCAATTTATGTGCAGGCCTTCCATGTTTGTATGTGCAAATCCATCCACGTGGTACCCGTATGAGTTACCGTGTTTAGGCTGGGACCCCAGGGAACACAGAGTTGATGAGGGCTTTGCACTTAACCTTTAGTTACACAATCTGGGCCTTGTTACCGGGTTGGCTGGAGCTGGCAGTTCCCACTGCTCCTGGAGACAGGCCAGGCTGACAATGTATATCCGTGGATTAAATCATTAAAGCCATCACGGCTTCTTCCCCTTCCTCCTTACTCCTTGCTTGGACCCATTCGTAGCCAGAGACATCCCTCCAAAGGAAGAAGCTTCTGCCCACGTGTATTCTAGGCCTAGACACCATGTCAGCACCAACGCAGTTGCTTCAACCAGCCAGTACTTGAAAGTCTCTGTCTTGTGTATTGTTGGGCAATAAACATGCTCTTCTTGGTCACTTATATTCTTTCCTTGTGGATCTTGGCTCCTGGGACCAGGTGTGCATGTATGGTAGGGATGGGAACGTTGAGAATGGTCCAGTGCCTTCGTAAGGCCATCTGTGAACTCACCTGTGAGCAGGTTCCTATGGAGCAGACTGAGCCATGCACCCAATCCTATACCGGGCCTTGTAGGAGAGGTAGAAGGAGTATTTGTTCCCTGGCCTCAGGAGGCCCACAGTCAGATTAGAAGCCATACGCAAATGGGAACTAAAATGAAAACGTAGGAAAACAAACAAACAAACAAACCCAGACACACCAAAATCAGCATGACACAGCCTAAGGCAGAGAAGGTGAGCAAGAGAGGCTAGCAAAGAGGGGAAAGGAGGGATCGGGGGTGCTGAGAACACTGAGAAAGTGCTTTCTGAAGGAGGTGACATTTGCACTTGACCTTGATGACAAGGTGAATGAAGCCTCTGTAACCTGATAGTTAAGATGAAGACTGAAGAGAGATGGCTTGGTCTTAAATCCCAGCTCAGCTTCTCCCCAACTGTGTGATCTTGGGCAAGTTCCTTAATCTCTTTGTTCCTCAGTTTTCCTACTTATAAAAGGATAATAATAGTGTCTGTCTCATAGGGGTGCCCTGAGGATTCCTTGAAATAGACCTAGAGAGCACATAGCTAAAACGTGGTGATGGTAGAGGTGATGCAGGGCTCATACGCAAGCCAAGAACAGAACTGGCCGAATGAGAGGAGCCCTGGAACATGGGGAACATGACTTTGAGGGGAAGCTGGTGTGTCAGTGGGTCATCTTTCCCAGTCATTTGTTGTATCTGTAATCCCGGTCCTCTGTAATCTCTGCCTCCACTTATTAGATCAGATGGGCAGACATCTCATCCACCGTCCCAGCGGGCCAAGGCATCAACCGGACAACTATAGGAGTGGGTTTTTTTTTAATTAATTTTTAATCAGATAGACAAATTGTGTGGCCTAAATTCCTGCAAGAAATGCAAAGGCCTCTCTAGCACCAACTTCCTAAGCAGTTCAGCCAACAGTGTGGCTGGCTTTAGGGAGGCAGGGGAAACGACTGGTGCATTTGCTCTGGTAGCTCTTTTGGTCAGAGGGATTTCATAAGAGCAACATGTTTGTTAAATGTAGTATGCATAGCTGATGATTTTATGATAAAGTCAAAAACAAACAAACAAAAAAACTTTAACTTATCTCTATGGAGTCATGGAATTTTGGAGCGGGAAGGGGTCTCCAAACTAATCTAGTCTTTGTAGCAGTAAGAGAAATAATGGAGGAAGGTAGCTCTGTAAACTGGGAAGAATTATCCAGATCTCAGATCCTAGTTTCATAAAATTTCTTCCTCTTTCCACAGAAGGTATTATTTCCATTTATTTTGGGGGCTTATGAGGAAAGTTTTTACAATCCTCACTGGTTGCAGGAAAGAAGAAAGGGCAGCCTATCATATGGCAAGCCCCACAACCCCCATTTCCAAATGGGGTGATGATGAGGCCTTAAGTGTTGGATGGGAGAGGAACTGAGAAAGTTGTTCACACGTGTGTCTCTGCCATAAACGTATATGGCAAAATGAAACCCTTCTCTGTAGGATTGTAGAGTCCAGCAGCAGAGGGAAGCTTCAGGATCATGTAGTATTTCTAAAATTCCATTCTACCAGTTTCCCAAGATGTTTAATGGTGTTACATGTCACAGTCCACTAAATTTGGAAATGATCATTTGAGCGACAATAATAGGTCTGTTGCCTGAAGGAATTTCAGAATCTTTAGTATGCTACTATTATCATTGTGGCTTTCCAAGAAAGGGATGTAAGTGTGAGCCCAATTAATTTAATTTAATTTATTTTGGCCGTTGTGTTGTTTTTTTATTTTTGTGAAGGACCTTTTTAGGTTAAGACTCATGGCGGTATTGCTCAGCATTTGTGGTCTGTGGAGCATCAGGACATTTTGACTTTGTCTAATACCTAAGTTTACAGATGAGGTTTTTGGAACAAAGTCACTATCAAGTTCATGGTTGAAGTCAGACGTGATCCCGGGCCACCTGAGGCCCTCTTCCAGAGCTTCAGAACTCCAAGTAGGCAGACCAAGCTGCCCATTTTACCTGCAGTTATCCAAATGTTTCAGGAAAACAGTGGTTTTTAAAAAATAGTTATCTTGGTTTCTTTGGATGTGTATTTCTGTTTATCACTCTGTCATACGGAGGTGGGTAATCACAGAATATCTAATACATCCTCTGTCCAACAGTCATAGAAAGAAAAGGAATACTTAGTTTCTATTCCTTTTTCACACAGGAGTCCAATAGGACTCTGCTATAGAGGCTGGTCACCCTGGTTTTTGTAGTTTCCAAAATCCTTCATATAATTAACCTTGGGTTGTGTCCATACCAGTCTATTAGCAGGTACAATTTTAATGGGTGTGCCCATCTGCAGACTTCAGCAGTATCAGAAGGGTTTTGATGTTCTGATTTGTTGGGAGAGAATCGGGCACATGTGGCTCAGAATGGTAAGGATCTTTACTTCTTTTTCCTGTGTTACCAGCCACTCAACAAGGTGCCTGAGCCAAGTTTCTGTGCAACCCTGCTAAGCAGTCAGCAAGAATGGTGTCATATTGGGACCAATAGTCAAGACACATTCATACACAGTACATTTTTCAAGTGATCCATTTGGTGCACATGAGCCGAGTTCGGTTTTCTTAATGACAACAATGGCCGCCAGTTTTGCTTAGCTGTGAGTTACCATGCCGGACATTTAACATATGTTTTATCTCATTTTTTTCTCGTGACAACCATTGCTAAGTCCTAGTTACCTGACCTTGAATAAGACAATTTAATCTCTTTGTTCTTTGGTTTCCTCAGAGGGGGTTGGGAAGATTGAGTACAATGAGGTATGATTAAATGAGCATCTGTCTCATGTTTGCATATACTAGGCACTTAATAAGTAGTCATTTATTGGGGCAAAATCTATATTGTATAAGATGTTATAAAATCCACTTTCCTCTCTTTATACCTCTAGCTAAGACAATTAGGCCATAGTAATATTTTAAATAATCCTAGGTTTTGGTAAAGAGGCTGTGGAGCACATTAGTGACTCTTCTTATTAGGATGAAATAGAATTTGATTCTGCATACATGCAGAGGCTCGGGTAATTTGAGTGTGATGTTTAATCCAGGGTGAACATCCTTTGGATGAAATAAATGCCATCAGCACTTTAAGAAAGTTAATATTTATATCAAACATCTTCTGTAATGAGATATGATCCTTTGACCACCAGAAATCTAGCTCAGATTTTAGATTTGCATGCTCCCATAGTCAGGTTTCTAAATGTTTTATTTATCCAATTGGAGAAGTAAAGTAGATGCACTATTTCAAAGGAGACAGTGAATCAAAGTGGATCACTAATTATTCCCTTCTCAAAGTATTCTGGTTGAAGAAAATAAAAGAAGACTCTGAAATCAAACATACCGCACAGATAATTTTGAATAGTAGTTATGTTTAAAAAACTCCTTTTAAGACAAACCATGAAAGGTAGGTGACATAATGTGATTATATTTGGAAACCAAGTGTTTATATTTGAGAAGAAAGTATATTGGTTTACTGGCATAAACACTTAACTCTTTCAGAGTAGTCTCTACCTCTCGTTGGTGCTTCTTCACTTTTTGTCAACCTCCTCCTTTTCCCCATCTAGTTAACTCTTAACTATTTAAGACTAAGATAAAGTGTCATCTCCTCCCAGAAGCCTTCCCCAGCCTCCCTTTCTCCATTTTAATGTTGAACCCTTTGCCTACCTATATCTCAACCATGATGAGCACCTTATTCTGAAATAATTAGTATGTGAATCTGTTTGCTCCACTGAACCACTGTACCACGCAGGTCCTAAGCAAAATGTCCTTTCTATATTTGTTTACCAAAATTACTGGCACAAAGTAGGTCTTTAGCGAGTGTCTATTTAAAGGAACTACAAGGGTGCTTGGGTGACTCTATCCGTTAAGCATCCGACTCTTGATTTCGACTCAAGTCATGATCTGAGGGTCTTGAAATGGAGCCCCTCATTGGGTTCGCTGCTCAGTGAAGGGTTGCTTCCTTTCTCCCTCTGCCTCTCCCCTGCTTTCTGGTATACATGTGTATGTGCATACTTGCCCTCAAATAAATAAATCTTAAAAAAACAAAAGACTTTCAAAAAAGATAAAGGGACTACAACAAATCCTAGACAGTGGGCTTCACCATTGCATTGCTGGGAATCAGAGCCAAGGAGTTCAATGGTGTCATGGAACTGATGGAACTGTAGCTAAAAGGCTTCTGGATTTGTGTTCTTCTGTGCTGGAGGAAAGATGACAGGCACAATGGAGTCCTCACCTGCCTTCCCTGGCAAAGTTCCTAAATGTGGGTGTTGAGAGGATGTTAGTCTTCTCTCCAACAGGATTGTAGGCTGTGTTCACATTTTGTAAGTGCTCTTGTAGCCCCCACGCTATCTATTTCAGTAATAGGCACATTGTAATAATACCTCACTTGAATTCACATCATAGTGTAGTCAGTCATGTACCATCTTACGTGTCTGTCTCCCCTGCTCTCCCAACTCATTTTTGAGTCACTGATGTTCTGTACAATGCCTCGCATTGGCAAGGATGCTAACAGTCTATGCATGAATGAGCGAACGAATGGTAAATAAATGAAGTCATTTGTATCATACCTTGTAGACTTCCTGTAGACTTTCCCTTCAGATCTCACTTGATTTAATCTGTACAGCAACACTGTAAGGCTCATATGTCTAGGGTTAGTGTCCCATTTCATAGATGCAGAAATTGGCCATCAGAAAGATTCAATAACTTGCTCATGACCTCATATCTGAGAAAGGACAGAACCAGGACTTATACCCAGCACTTCGAGTGCTTGAAGCATAGACTCATGCCCCTAACACAGAGCTTCCTCTACAATTTCTAATAGACCAGGTATGTGTTGGGTGAAGAGATGGTGGGACCTGCTAAGATACTTTGCCTGCGACAGAAGGAATAGTCATAATAAGAGTGGTTACTATTTACTGAGTTCTTAAGATGGGTACTCAGTAAATGTCAAGCACTTGACACAAGTCGTCCTCACTAACACACTCCAAGGTAGCTACTGGTGTGACTTTTGTTTCCCACAGGAGGAGACTGGAATACAGAATGCTTATGTACCCTGTGCATGGTTCCAGAGCTGGTTCATAGTAGAGGCAAGATTGGAAGCCACACAGTTTGAATTCAGAACCCCCGCTTAACCACTCTGCCATACTTCTTCCCCTGAAAGACCTCCGTTTTCTTCTGAACTGTCATTGTGTTCCTAACAGGCCAACACCTTGCAGTAATTTTGACCTTGGAAAAATTATCCAACTTACCTGGGCCTCTAATACCTGATTTGTAAAATGAAGAAATTAATATCTACCTTTTGGAACTGCTGTGAGAATAAAATGGTAATACATGAAGAATGTGCTTTGTAAGCTGGAAAGCATTATACAAATGAAAGTTGTTATTGCTTAGTGTGGAAAAAAAGCAACAAGCTATTGTAATAATAATTCGATTGAACAAGTGTTTATCGAGTTCATGTGGGCAACGTGTGATCAAAATAAGAGAAATACTTCTATTCATCGCCGAACATAATGCTATCAAATTTCCAGCTAGAGAATCTACTTTCCCTGCTTCTTTTTGTTAGAAACATGCTGGTGAAAATACCTAACAGGAAAGAAAACAAAACCAGGTAAAGCAATCTTGTTTAAAATTGTGCCGGTGATTACAGTGTGTTTTATGATTTTCTGCTTTCAATAATGCACCGCCCTACTTAAAATCTTGCCTACTGTTATTGTAATTTCAAACATCATCTGGCCCCTTCGGAGAATACATGTATGTAAACTGTTCTGTTCTCAGTGGAATAAACAAAACGGATAAATTGAAAACAGTGCCACAAGGAAGAACTAGAGAGGCATTGAGACTGTCAGGATTGGGAGTCGGCCTTCTTGGTTGGGTGTGATTCCTCCTTCTGACCCATCCTGCCTTCATGGTCTTGAGTGAGACATGTACACTGACTGAGCCTCCATTGCTTTCCCAGCAAAATGCAGCAATTGAAACTTTATAAAAATAGTTTATGAAATCTTTCTCACTCTAAAATGCAAGTTCTTGTTTTATGTTGAGTTCAGGAGAATATTTAGCATCTTTTTAAAAATATCTGCATGATAGTTAGGACTAGGAATTTTAAAGGCATAAAGCCAGTGTCCAGTTAAACATCTCTATGATCCCAGTTTGACAGCTAACATGTACCGAGCATCTACTGTATAACCAACATATGCTTTAGGCGTACTCAGTAATGTTCACAGTTCTAAATCTGAAATCCCAGTAATCTGAAAAAATACCTATAAATGGGGCGCCTGGGTTGCTCATTGGGTTAAAGCCTCTGTATTCCCCTCAGGTCATGATCCCAGGGTCCTGTGATGGAGCCTGCAAAGCATGGGGCTCTCTGCTCAGCAGGGAGCCTGCTTCTCCCCCGCCCCCACCACCTGCCTCTCTGCCTACTTGTGATCTCTGTCAAATAAATAAATAAAATCTTAAAAATATATATACATAAATAGAGATTACCTTTAAAAAATATAAAACCCACATAAATGTGGCAAGTCAAGGCAAGAAATAACTGGAGAAAAATTTCCAGTTTTATTTATTTATTTATTTATTTCAGTCATTACCAGTTGAACTACAATTTGCCAGTCACTAAATGGTTGCAAAGAGAAGCAAAACTGGTCTCTTCTGTCAAGGAACTCACCATTCCACTCAGAATATAAGAACTGAATAAGACTCATAAAGTACTTGAGGGTCCCAAGAGAAAATAATTCGTTCTGCCTGGGGAGTCCTAAAAATTCCAGAAGAGGTGACGTTTCTCCTGAAACTTGGAGGTTGACTAGGATCTCCCCTTGAATTTGTTGGCAGTGGGCTGCTTGTTCACTAGTTTAACTACTAGTTAAATCTAGTAGACACCCCGCATAGGTCAGTAAATATGGAGAGCAGATCCAGTGGGGACCAAATCAGGACCTTTCTCACAAGACCTACCTCCACAGAGTCAAAGCTTGCATCATCCATGAATGAGGAGGATTGGAGTCCTACCCGTAGGTGTAAATAGAAAGTTTCCCCTTTGAGTATGTCCAGATATGTATCTTCTAACCTGCAGGGCTTGAAACTATCCTGAAAGTTCCCACAGTCTCCAGAGAGGCTTCTCATCCTTTTTGCAAAACCTGTGTTTGTGGCACGCAATAGATGGTATGAAGTAGAAGCTTTATC
Organism: Mustela putorius furo; assembly: GCF_011764305.1. Lineage (NCBI taxonomy): Eukaryota > Metazoa > Chordata > Mammalia > Carnivora > Mustelidae > Mustela > Mustela putorius. Next base: position 4,943,992 of record NW_025422045.1, on the reverse strand, counting down.
TGTTGATTTCACTTATTAAGCAAGGTCAGATAGAGCTATAAGAAGCGTCCGGGTGGGAAATTTAATGCTGGAGATTTGCAGGAGTGTGTCAGTACCATTTCTTACATCCCACCACAGGGTCTGCGGTAACGGCAACATGGCGCCAGGTGACCAGGAGTAGGTTAAAAGCACCCTCTCTGGGCACCTGGGTGGCACAGTCTGTTGAGTGTTGGACTCTTACTTTCACCTCAGGTCATGATCTCAGGCGGGTGAGATAGAGCCCTCCATTGGGCTCTGTGCCAGCATGGAGTCCGCCTGTGATTCTCTCTCCCTCGGCCCCTCCTGCTTGTGTGTTCTTGCATGCTTTCTCTCTCTCTCTCTTTCAAATAAACAAGTCTTTAAAAAAATAAAAAATAAAAAATAAAGCACACACCCCCCCCTCCCCGACCTGCTCCTATATCCTGCTGTGGCATGTCCAGCACAGGGTTCAGATGAGGCTGCAGCAATTAGAACAGAAGTGGAGGGGTCTCTGTGTTGGTGCTTTGTGTGCCCACACTTCACAGCTGCTCTGCGATCCAGTCCAGAGCGGCGTGGCTTTCTCTTGTGTGTAGTAACACTGGGTGCCAAATGGAGTGGTGAGGGAACACTATTTGGGCAGTTTATTTTTACATGCTGAGTTTTTTTCCCCTTTAGCTGTATATTGAGAGGTTTTATCTCTGAGGCAGTCCTGATAAATAGCCTAACTGGAGAAGCCAAGCAGGATTGGAACTGGCAACTTGCAACATTTACATTGTGGATGGTACGAGACGATCACGTGGGGTTCAGCTGCCTCACCAGAGGAGGCCAGGAGCATCACAAGAGAGAGACCATGACAGGTACGCGTACTCCACGGTGTAGCAAAATACGTGGCACACACCCTGTGCTTCGGACGTTTGCAAGAGAATGAATGACTGGACAGCGCCATTATCCTATATTTCATCGTGCTGCTTCCGCTTAGAAAGGCTGCTTGTTCACGGCTCAGAACACACTTCAACTCAGCCCTGCCTCTTCTCTGCTTGCCTATTAAAATCCTCCTTCTCTGGAACAACTCTTGGACAAATCCAACCTTTATAGATCTCTTCCTGCCTGAATTATGGTATCATTCCCTTCAGTATCCCTCTTTTGGAACTAGGGGGAAAAATAACCACGTTCTAGTTTCTTTCTTTCTTTCTTTCTTTTTTTTTTTTTGTTTTGTTTACGATTTTATTTATTTGAGAGAGAGAGAGAGAGCACACAAGCAGATGAGAGGGATAGAGGTAGAGGGAGAAGCAGGCTCCCAGCTGAGCAGGGAGCCCCATGAGGGGCTTGATCCCAGGACTCTGGGATCATGACCTGAGCCAAAGGCAGACGCTTAACTTACTGAGGCATGCAGGTACCCCACCAAGTTCTAGTTTCTGATTGTTTATATGAGTTTGAGTCTCATGACTTCTTTTTTAATTGAAGTATAATTGAACAATATTACATTAGTTTCAGGTCTATAACATTGTGATTTGACAGTTACATACATTGTGAAATGTCACTATAATAAGTATAGTTAGTATCTGTCACTCCACAGAGTTGTTACAAATTACTGATTATATTCCCCATGCTATGTTTTACATCCCGATGACTTTTTTATTTTATTATTGGAAGTTTGTACCTCTTAATCCCCTTCACCTATCCCCCACCTACCTCTCTCCTTGCCACCAGCAGTTTGTTCTCTGTGTTTGAATCTCTTCCTGGTTTTGTCCGTTTGCTCATTTGTTACATTTTTAGATTCCATAGCTAGGTGAAATCTTATGATATTTATCTTTCTCAGTCTTACTTACTTCACTTAGCATAATAGCCTCTAGGTCCAGCTGTGTCATCCCGAATAGGAAGGTATCATTCCTTTTTGTGGCTAAGTAATATTCCTCTGTGTGTGGGTTTGTGTGCGCACTGCAAGTTTTCTTTATCCTTTCATCTGCCACTGGACACTTGGCTTGCTGCCGTAACTTGGCTATTGCAAATAATGCCTCAATAAGCATAGGAGGGCATACATCTTTTCAAATTAGTGTTCTTGTTTTCTTCAGATAAATACCCAGCAGTGGAATTACTGAATCCTATGGTAATTCTATTTTTAATTGGGCGGGGGGAACCTCCATGCTATTTTCCATAGTGGCTATACCGTTTTGGCACAGGGGTTCCTTTTTCTCACATCTTCGCTAACACTTGTTTTTATTTTATTTTTTGATACTAGCCATTCTGACTGATATGAGGTGTTCTCTCATTGTGGTTTTAATTTGCACTTCCCTGATGCTTAATGATGTTGAGCATCTTTGCCTGTGTTTCTTAGCCATCTGTATGTCTTCCTTGGGAAACTGTCTATTTAGGTTCTCTGTCCACTTTTAATTGGATTATTTGTTCTTTTGGTGTGGAGTTACATGAGTTCTTTATATATTTCGGATATTAACTCCAATATGGTGTGGTACTAGCACAAAAATAGACACATAGATCAATGGAACAGGGTAGAGAGTCCAGAAATAAACCCACTCTTGTGTGGTCAATTAATCTACAACAAAGAAGGCAGAATATACAATGGGGAAAAGACAGTCTTTTCAATAAATGGCCTTGGGAAAACTGGACAGCTATGTGCAAAAGAATGAAACTGAGCCACTTCCTCACAGCATACACAAAAACACACTCAAAATGAATTAAAGACCTAAATGTAAGACCTGAGACCATAAACTCTCTAAAAACAAAAGAAAACAAAAAATCTGGGAAGTAATGTCTTGGACATCAGCCTTAACAATATTTTTCTGAATCTGTCCCCTCAGGCTAGGGAAACAAAAGCAAAAACAAACTATTGGGACTGCATCAAACTAAAAAGCTTTTCCACAGCAACAGAAACCATCAACAAAATAAAAAGGCAACCCCACTGAGTGAGAGAAGTTATTTGCAAATGACATATCCAGTAAGGGGTTAATAGCAAGGTTTCTTGAAAGCAGGGAGTAAGTAGGGCCATGTTTTTATACCCCACATGGGGGAATAGTTGTAGGGGATGAAAAGAATCTGGAGCTAGAATTGGATCCAAGTGTGTGACCTGGTTCTGTCCCTTAATATTTGGATGATCTTGGCCAAGCCACTTAACTTCTCAAAGCCTCGATTTTCCCATCTTTAAAGTAGGAATAAATAGTGCTTGTCACAGTAAGGTCAAAAGAATTAAATGAGGTTGCTTATGTTAAAATGTCTGGCATAAATTAAGTGTTGTTGTTACTTATCCCTGACAGAGGCTAGCACTAGCTGGGAACTTCATCTATTTTTAGTTACTATTAGTTTAGTGACTGAGGAAATGAACCATGGAGAGTATTTTGCCTTCCATAAGTGACTCCTATAACTCATTTGTAAATGTTGGCATTTTGGAATGGAAAGAAAAAAATGGATTTTGTTTCTTTTAAATGAATGCTGCATTGCATTTGTATCACAAGCAAACGGAGAGAAATGTTTTCATTCAGTTTTATTTTTCTTCTTTAACACCGGTCACTTGTATTTCTTGGGTCATGTTTGCCTGGGAATAAAAAATAGGGTCTCCAAATAGTTTTGTTTTGGAAAGAACTTGAATCCCCCACTATCTTTTAAACATCGGGGCATGGGGTGTCTGAGTGGCTCAGTCTTTGGGCATATGCCTTTGGCTCAGGTCATGAACCCAGAGTCCTGGAATCAAGCCCCGCATCAGGCTCTCTGCTTCGCAGGAAGCCTGCTTCCCCCTCACCCTCTCCCCCTGCTTGTGCTCCCTCTCTCGCTGTGTCTCTCTCTGTCAAATAATACATAAAATCTTTTTTTAAAAAAATCTGGGTTTATTTCAGGTGAGCTGGTCATTTTGGCTGCCTTTCACATTCCCTGTGGCTCTCAGTCATGTTAGGTTCTGAAGCTACTGATGCTGAAAACAGCAGCGTGGACCTAATATCCACCACCAGAGATGCCCTTGGGGGCCTGGGGGGTGGCATTGCTGATGCCTATTGACTAGTGATGCCCACAGGTGGCTGCCCCCAAGGCTCTGAGACTACCTGGCCTTCAGAGGGCCTCGGCCTTTGCAGTATCTGCCAGTGCCCTTGCTTAGGTACCAGCTCCCACTACAGAGGCTGCTGGCAGCAAAGCAGACACCATATCCTGGGTTTCGCTAGGGGCCATTCATGGTTTTGGGGAGATTGGTCTTTTTTTATTCCATTATTACTTAACCATGCAATTGTGGCTGTTCTCCCATGAGGCACAGGATAACTGGAACAAAGAATGCACTGCTCCACTCAGAATCATCCCTCCTTCTGATCCTGGCCCGTTCGCAAAAGGTGCATTTTGAGTCATTCTTCCTTTGGAAAATACATCTCCTTCCTGGAGCCTCCTTGACTCCTGCATATAACCCTGAGCAAGTGTCCCCTCTCCTCCAGGCCTGCCTGAATCCTTGAGTGGGCCCTACTTGAACTCAGAGCGGGGACCCTGCTATACCCCTGACTCGTCAAAGCGTCTGCCTGGTGGGAGAACTCCTGACCACCATTCCCTGGGTGGAAAGGGGGCAGGAAGCAGACCCAGTTCATCTCGTGGATTGGAAGCTGGGTTGATGACCAGGTTTGCCTCTGGCTCTTTTTGGCCAGTGAGGTGACTTTGGTGCCCCTGGCTTCCCCACAAACAGAGGGGACCTCGCCACATGCACTGTCACAGACAGAGTGCACGGACCAGTGTGAATCATTTTTGTCTGCCCCTGGCCTGAACCACCCCTGGTTTTCTTTCTCCCAAATACAGTTTTGCGTGTATCCCTTTATACCTATGAACACTTATTGATAGAACGTCTTTTTGTGCCTGTGACCAGGGAGCGGGGAAGGGGTATGGATTAAACGGAAGGGATTTGAAGAAAGAGCCCCTTTTCTCCCTGAACAGTGAGGAGCCTTATTTCTTCTAAGAAGCTCTGTTCTTGGCAGTTGTTGCCTGGAGAGCCTCATTCTTTCCCTCACCTTCGCATCTGCAGCAGCCACGATAGAACAGTGTTTCCCCCCTGACAGGAGCTTGGGCGAGCCACTGTCGCCTGGAGGCAAGCCAGCCCCGTGTGCTGGCCAGTTGGCACCACCCGCCTGTGTTCAGGAAGCCAGCGTTCTTCTCCATCCCCAGAGATGTCAGTCCTGTGATGCCGGCTCCCTCCAACAGGAACCTTGGCATACTTACTTCCCTTCCAAAAGAGAGAGAGGAGAATTCCTATTCTGCGCCCCCCGTGACATATCGTTTTATAGGATGATGAGCTTAGATTTTCAGAGTGTGGGGAGGGAAATGCCGTTTTATAGGTTGTCCCTCCACCCCGCCCCCACGTTGCTGGATCTGCTACATATATTCCGTGGGAACCTCTCTCCCCTCTGCCCGAAAGCTGACCAGTCCTTGGTCTTTTTCATTCCAAAACCGGAGCAGGCTGTTTGCTTTCCATTGGTGTTCCATCCTACACATTGTGCTCATTCGAGCATCTGTCCCATCTCTGAGCTGCGAACCCTGTGGAAACTCTGACGTGGGTGCCTTTTGCTAAACACAGGTCACTGTCAGTGGGGGTCTAGCCCACATAGGCATGGAGCACCCTCAGCCCTGGGGCCTGGTGTGCGGTTTTCAGTGTGTTCTGTGGCCAACGTATTTCTAGCCTCCTGCAGGGACACCCATTGGAAAGGGTTTCCTACCCTCTGGAAATGCGGGCTTCAAGAAATCTTGCACAGTTTTTGGAGTTTTCCCACCTATAGCTGTGTCCAGTGAAGCAGTTGGTTCCGAGCCCCTCGTGGGGCATTCACTGAGGCTGGCTGGGTCTAGAGCGGGCAGCCTCCTTCTAGTTGCACGGGGAGAATCTCCTGGGGGCTTTTAAGTAATACTGATGCCCAAGCCCCATTTCAGACCAGTTAAATCAGACTCCCGGGGAACGGGAGTGGGGTGGGCCGGGCTTCAGGAATTTTTAAAGCTCCCCAGGTGCTTCTCATGTTCAGCCATGTTGCAGTTCTTCAGTTTATAGGATTTCCCTGACAGCTAGATGACCTTGTGTGAGTGTGAGCACGTGTGTGTGTGGTTTTCCTTTCACCGTGATGGTCAGCCAACCGACCATGGCAGAGGCCTCTGTTTTATGGTTTATTTGGCAAGCAGCAATGATATATTTATCCTCATGTTATAGACACACTTGCTAGGTCCCCGAGATAGCAACTGTCGTTAAATATGTCATATACGGAGAATAGAGACCAGTGCTGGCTCTCACCAGATTGAGAACCTCTTCAGCCTTCCCCTCGTTATCTCTATCCTCTAAAACATTGGCTGAACCCTCATACTGAAAACAAAATCACGTCAGAACCCTGATCAAGAAATAACATTCCCTTTTAAGTATGACCTTGATTACAGCAAAGAACAAGAACTCCTCGGGAAAAAAAGTGGCTACAGGAGCCAGAACGAGATGGAATAGATCAGAAACGACACTCTTAAGCTAATTTAAAATGTGGAAAACATAAGAAATATGAAAAATCAAATTCTAAGCCTGGCAATCAGTCCACTTTGAAAGTGTCCTGCAGAACCTAACCATCTGTAGCAAAGTCACCTTACTTCTTAACCCTAGCGAGTCTAGAATGTGCTTCTGGGCCTAGCTCTGTGGATTTGGATTTGGTCATGAGGCCAGTGAAGGGATGGATACATGTACCCTGCCTCTAGTTTTTTCGATTTGGGTGGAACCGTCTCAAGTGTGTGCTAAGAACAGAAAATTGTTCTTCGGCTATCCTACAAGAAAATCTAATAAATTTGACCTTCAAGGAGTTGCTACTTAAACTCTAAAAGGACTTTGTAGGCTTGATAATATCATTAGCCTTGTTTATTTCATTCTGTGTAAGGACAGTGGGGGCCAGTCTTGCAGTTGTGAGTTTTGGTGTCTATTTCTCTCGTTATGCTCAGCTTCCTTTGTCCACCCCCTACTCCTCGGTGTATGTCTCTGTTATCACTTTTGCACATAAATCTAAAGATAAAGTGTTTGTTTTGAAGGAGGATAGGGAGACCCAGGCTACAGAGAAAACGTGTGTGTGTGTATATATGTGCACATAAGGTACACACGGTGTTCTAACAGCTCAGCACTGAGCATCATAGGTAACAGGAAAATTCTTTTAACAGATAATCTTATGAACTGATTACAGGTCACTGCTCACATGAATGTATGCCTGAGGCTACGTCGCTAATGTGAAGCAAAGTACAAGATGTGAGAAACCTAAACACATACCTTTTTATTTGTGGGCAAATAATTGCAGAAGATCTTGCTTAACATACATATAATGAGCCTTGTGAATAGAAATGTAAACAGAAGCCTGATTCTCACATTTGAAAATTAGCAGTAGAAGAAAGAGCATTGATTTTGGATTTCATCTGACATGGGTGTATATTCTAGCTCTGCTGCTTACATGCTGGGTGGCCTTGGGTTTGTGACATGAGCTCAGTACAACGCCATTTCCACATTCCGTTTTAAGTTTTGAAAAAATCTACCGTGTGCTGAGTACCTGGCCATTACTGGGGGCTCCGTAAATAGTTATTTTTACCATTAGCTATGGCTTTTGCCAGTATTTTAGATTTCAGCCAGATCCATCATGTTAAAAAAAAAAAAAATCAGTGCTTCTGGAAAATTAAGAGGGATCTTCCCAAGATATTACAGATTAGGTTTTCATTCAGCCATTTAGGAAGGAGGGTTTACTTGTAGACTTAGCAGGTTTTATGCATAAGAGCTATGTCTGCTCACTAAACTGGTGAATGATGCAAAAATCGATGATTAACTTTGTAAAAACTGCTTCCTAATAACTGCAATGCCACTTATCACCAGTATCAGGGTGTCTCATCTTTTTCTTTTTTTCCAAGGGCAAGCAATTAAAACCCTTCCTTACTTCCAGGATCTTTGAAGAGAAAAAGATAAATCAGTGATGAAGTTGGGGGTGGGGAATCTTGAGGTTACAGATGTGAATGTGCTGAATGACTCATAATTGCATAGAAAAAGTGAGATAAATAATCCTCTTCTTACAATCTGAACATTTTCTTGGGCTCCGAAGTAAGTACCAAGGAACTAAAAATAAGGCAGAGAAGTCACTGGGGATCTTCCAAGAGCACCTCCGAATGAGAACGTAATAGAAATTGGCTATTGTGTCCAGGTAGGACCATCAGCCTGGGCAGTGCCAGCATTAAGGTCCACTGTTGACTCTGGCACTGATCATCTTCACTCTAAATGCCTCATAGCCCTTCACCCCATTTTCCATGATGTTGGTATTCAGACCAGCTAGGTTCAGCTTGAAGGTAGAGTGGGGGGTTCCAAGAGCTAAATGGAATCATAAGTTGCCAACCCATTAAAGAATTTGCAGAGATCAACGTATGGCCCGATTATACCATTTAAAAGCTATAGCAGCTGTTTCGTCCAAATCACTTTTAAAGACAATAATCTTGAAGACCAGGGAGGTGAAACCCCTTGCCTGAGATCACACCTCTGGTTAATTCTGTACTCCAACATTTTGGGGCCTTTTAGACCTAACTGAAATTAACCAGAAGTTGAGCTGAACCTGGCAGGTCTCTGCTGCCGCAGGGGCGGTACGTGTAGTTGATCACCATACTGCTCGGAGTACAACAGCGTTTGGGCTCTGCAAGGTCAGGTTCACAAGGGAGGCTCATTCCTTTTTACGTAGTGAGTATAACTCGTTTTCCTATAGACTATCACTTCTGTCTTGTAGGGCTGTCACAGGAAGAAAAGTCAGGGCAATTCCCCTTAGTCAACATCCTGTGCTCTTCTGTTTTTTGTTTCTTTGTGTGTTTTTAAATCATTTATTAAGAGAGTGTTTATGTACAGTAAAATTCAACAGCTTTAAGTATACAGTCGGATGAATTTTGGAAATTGTGTACAATCCTATAACCACCACTGATCAATATATAGAACACTTTGCTCATCCTAAAAAGCTCCCTCAGGCCCATTTGCTCCCCACTCCTTCCCCCAACACTGGCCTCGGGTGACCACAGATCTGCTTTCTGTCACTACAGTTTTGCTCTTTTTCTAGAATTTCATATAAATGAGACCATGAAGTACATGAGCTTTTGTGTTCAGCTTTTCTTCTCTTAGCATCATGTTTTTGAGACTCGTCCATGTTGTGGCATCTATTAATATTTCTTTGGATTGCTGGAGTCATAGGGAGCCATATTCCATGGTATATAGGATATAGGACACACAGTCCATTTATCCATTCACCAACGGATGGCCGTTGGCTTGCTTCCAGTTGGGGGCCATTAGGAGTCATCTTGGCTGATCGTTTTATCCTTGATTTCTCCTAGTGACTTAATATCTTGACCCAGTCTCTAATTTTTATGGTCTTCAATTGTTTTTCATCCCCAGTATATGAAACACTTTCACAAAATGCTGATGGGGTGGAGGTGTTGCTCCTCATCCTCCCATCTGTGACTTCAGAAGCCATCTACTCTTCTCAGAGTAGCAATCTGGGGCCCGAAGCTGACATGATGGCCTCTTTAGTGTGCTATAATGTAATTTACCATCATGACAGGCCTTCAGGGACACAGCAGAGTGCACCAAAATGCAGTATCCAATATTTATAGTAAATAGAGTTGAGTGGCTTTTTATCCTGCCTTGTGGAAAAGTGCACCCACTCTGTTTTCCACCCATTCTAAGTGCTCAGGGAGGGAGCAGAGGGAGGACCCGTGGACGAAACTGTCCCACACCCGTGCGGCTGCCTCGGAACAACCTGGGCTGAGTTAGCACTTAGACCCAACAGCAGAGAGTCTCCTGAAAAATGGGCTGTCCCCTGTTATAATTCACCGTAATGAGTGGGGAACAAAAGGTTGTGAAGGAGAGTGGTGACTGATGGCCGACACGGCCGCCCCGTGTTGCAGCTGGCACAGCTCCCGCCGGCGAAAGGCATAATCTATTACTGCTCCAGGTCGCGTAGTGGTAAATGAACACTTACGGCCGCTATGGCAACTGGATTGATTATCACAGCTACCTCACGACCAGCCTGGCCCCGTATTACAAGTGAGCACATGCGCCCCTGCCCTGCCTCAGTCAGAAGAACGCCTCCAAGGCAATTTGTAGAAACAGGAATCTCTGAGTACGCCAGGTCCCTCTTCTCCAGCTCCCCCAGCCGCTGGGGAGTCTGGGCAAGGCTGGCCATGGACCATCGGGCCTCTCCAACTAGAGAGGTAGGGCCACCCTATTAAGACAATGTCTGGCTCCTTGTGACAGTAGGGTAACTGTTTGTTGAATACGGTCACATGCATGAACGGAGTGGATCCCTGAGTGGAAGGCCCAGCCAGCTCTGAGATTGTGCTGAGGGCAAAGTGGGAGGTGACAGTGGGGAGGTCAGAGTGTTTATGGGGAGCTGGAATGCCCCGCTGGGAGGTCTGACGGAAGGCAAGGAGGGAAACCAGACCTGGCAAGTTGAAATGGACCAACGGGCAATGGCCTGAGCCAATAACATTGGTCAAGACGTTACCTGTGACTAGACTTGTACATGTTTCTGAAAGCATGTTCTTCATTTAGGAAGTACAGGATGGGCCACTTCCTTTTCTCTTAATTTGCAAATAGTAAATTTGTCAAAGCTAAGACTTGAACTCAGATTCAAGTTGTAGTTCAGAACTCTCTCCTTTGAAGCTCTGTTGGCTCCACCTTGCTGCCTGTGGTGGCGCTAGGTTTTACTGTGTTGTAATACAGTTGTGTTACTGTATTAATGACTGGAATTAATACATAAATCTCTAGTTTTTCCAGTAGCCAAAGGAGAGGGAGCAATCCCTGTCCCCATTGGAAGGTTTAGGCAGAGTTATGATAATGTTCTAAATATACTCAATTGTTATTTTTATTTTTTTCCAAGATTTTATTTAAAAATGTTTAAATGAGTTTTTCTCTGATCTAGTTTGTACAAGTTGATCTAAATACGTATCATCAAGGGTAGAGGGGTGGGTAGCATTAGTGGTGCATTATCTTTCTATTTTGGTTGGTAGAAGATTTACTCCATGGAATTTAAATGTGAAGGTGTTCTAATTCTTTGCACATGACCCCTAAGCTAGACCATCCACAATGGCAACTAAAGTGGCCACCACGTTCCCTGGGACCGTGTTTGAACATGGCATGCAGCCTTTCCTTGTAGGATCCTAATGGCATGGTATGAATAATAATCTAATTGTGTGAAATGGAATGATATAGTGAAGTTAGACCAGTATTTCTCAAATTTTTCATCACTGTTGCCTTCTAAGGATAATTTATTTTTCCTGATTGTCCTCCCCATGAAATTTTCATATCATAGCTACATCATGTATTTATGTGTTGTGTCTACACCTGCGCTATGTACATAAAAAGAGTAAGATTTTTGGCAAGAACCAGTTTTCACCCCTGTGGGAGTGATATTAACTCTCCAGAAAATGCATAAGTTAGAAAAACATGGGGTCAACTCTTTTTCTGCCAATTCTCTGAGCCTCGCCTTCTTCCTCACCAGCAATAAAGATAATTAATATCCACTTAATAGGATTCTGGGGCACCTAAGAGGCAATTAAGAGATGTTCGTTATCATCACTGTTACTGTTATTTATACTCATATATGTTTTCGCATAGAGTATCTTGATTGGTCTAATTGTGAACTTCTGAGGTATCAGAACTGATGTCACCCTATTACAGATATTATTCCCCCCTTTACTGATAAGATCACAGATGGTCATAGTGGTTTGGTGATTTGCTCGAGGTCGTGCAAATAGTAAATTTGTCAAAGCTAAGACTTGAACTCAGATTCAAGTTGTAGTTCAGAACTCTCTCCTTTGAAGCTCTGTTGGCTCCACCTTGCTGCCTGTGGTGGCGCTAGGTTTTACTGTGTTGTCAAGACCCAAGTTGGAATGTGAGGAATTGAAGAAATCACCCATGAAAATAGGCTCTAAGGACCAGTCATACATTTTCTGCCCCCAGTGTGTAGAGAGAGAATTATCAAGGCTTTGAACCAAATGGTCACACCCAGTTTCAGGAAATCTGTGATAAGCTTTTCCTGTGTTGCCTGGTAACTCATGGGTTTAATGAAGCAGAATTTCCCCAAGCTTGGGAGAACTTGGCTTTCAAGCTGGATGAGGGTGAGTCCGTTCTCACCAAGATAAAGCCCTTATAAAATGAACAATAATAATCACTCAGAGAGGAAGTAGTCTTGAACGACTACCATGTTCAGGCTCACTGCTGACTATCTGGAAGCATTGGAGAGTGCCCTTGTTGGGCCTGGTGTTCCTCTGAGCTCATTGCAAGGCTATGCAGCAGAAGGGGCAGTTCAAGTGTGTTAATTGAAGCTTTGCCATTTGACAGCTGTGGTGCTTCGTTTCCTTATCTGCAATCCAACATGAAAACACTCCCTACACTGTCTGGCCCATGATAAGTAAATATTTACAATTGTTATTATTAGATGAAAAACTTAAGACATACACCCCTCTTATCACAAAGTGTAAGATCTAATACTGCTCCTAACTAATCATTATACCCACCTCGACACAGCATTTAATCTTTATTGAAGTGGTTTTACATGAATGGTTGCGTAAACAGAGTCCTTGGCATCTGGAGATTCCTACCATCATCCCCTGCCCCATCGAGGCACCTGTCTTGTACATTTCATCAACATCAACTGCTCATTTTTTAATTAGCTAAGAGATATTCAATTCTCTGCACATGAAAAAAGAAAAGGGGGATGTTGAGAACAAGGGCTTGTTTTTTGACCACTGCATGGTCAAGGGCAGTGCCTATTGCTAAGGAAGGGCCATCCTTATCAGTCACTCCACATGGTTGCTCTCAGGGGTGGCAGATCCACCGTGATCTGCATTCGAGGTAGTGATGGTGATGAGAGAATGTTAAGGCAGACGTTCTCACTTCTATAGCTACAGAGGCTGAAGGGCTGACAGGTGCATGAGGAATGCCATCTTCTTCTCCATCCAGGCTGTTTCTGGAAACATACCCCTGTGCTGCTAATAACACCAGATCCCTCCAACAGAGCCACTCCACAGGTTGCCTAGCACCAGGCTAAGGCGAGAACTGGATGAGAGTAACCTCATGTGTTCCAGCTAAGAGAGGGCTGTTGTGAGCTGCCGGAAGGAAAACTGTGAGGAGCCAGGCGAGTGATGTTGCTTCCAGAGATGGACCTGTCCTTTCCCCCAGAATGGCTTCCTGAAGGGCCGTAGATACCGTGGGGGACATCCGTTGGGCTTGAATCTGGCATAGCTCTCATTCTGCTGGAACTCTGCATGGATGCTCTGACGATGACTTGCTCAGGTGCAGACTTCCGCGTGGCTAGTATCACCATGGTGAACCCGAGACTGGGGGACTGCAGGGCAATCCATGTGGGGAAGCCCTTGGAAGTGACACAGAAACTTGAGCTGGTGATGAATTCATCCATATTGTTTTACCCAATTCCAAAAGATTTGAGTTCAAACTCCCTTTGTTATCATTGTCTTTCATTCATGGCAAACAAGAGTATTTTCAAAAGGGGAACAGCTGAGCGTCTTCTGGGAAGACCATACTGCCTGCCCCCAGTCTCAAAGGGTCGCATTTTGCTGATCATTGGTGCAAAATCTAGCTTGTGAAGTCCACTGTCTCCAGAGCAGTGAAGGATGAAGCTACCAGTTTGAGTCTGATGTTTTATTTATCTGGACTGGTAGTTTTATGTATGGTGTGTTTTCTCTGTTTGGGCCTCAAGGCTGGTTAAGCAAAAGGCAGGAAACATAAATAAGTAATAGACAGACAGGGCTGTCCATTTATAGACTTTCAAAGATGACCTGGTTTTCTGTTCCAATGTAAGCATTAGTGTTGCATTAGAGTAATATGCATTCGAGATGTTTTTGCTGGTGCATTGGTGGTGATAATCAGGAGAGACATATTCATGTTCTATTTTTATAATAAAAATTAAGAAACCTCAGGCTGCACCAGGGGCCCTTGTTGGCAGCGTGAAACCATGAGCCTGAGCAGTCCATTTTCCTCGGGTTGTGTGGGATCATAGTGTTCCTTTCTGCTCTTCTCCAGTTTCTGGTTATTATTAAACAACCCTTTGTGAAGGATTAACTCTGGCTTTCCTCCCAGTGAGGAGATGTCTACACAAAGCCAGAATATCCAGCCAATTGCAGGCAAACGGGTTATTTGGTATAGTACAGGAACAAATAACTGGTTGGCCAGCCAATTCTTCACTTTCTGATGGCCTCCCTTGGCATGGAAACAGCCTTCTGTAGTACATGGTGTAAATGCTTATGAGCGTCCCTTTAGCCATTCATTCAGAAAATATTTCCTGAGGGCTCACTGTGGGATTCATTATTTTGAAATGGGGATAATAATAGTACCTACTGCATAGAATTATGTGGATTAAATGAGTTAATATGTGTAAAGGACTTAAAACAGTACCTGGCACACAGTTAAGGATTAGTTCATATGAGCTTGGCTGTGGAGTTGGAGTTTTATTCTATAGGCAAGGAAGAGGCAGTGAAACCAATGGTATAGGCAGATGTGTCCTTATAGGCAGATGTGTCCTTCCAGAAGGTGGTTTCGGTGGCAGAAGAGAGGGCAGATCTTAATGGGGCAGAGCCCGCAGGCAGGGAGAGAGCTACATATCATCTCTTGTCCAATCTCTTACCACTTTCATTTACCTTTCTTGAGATTACCTAGACTAGTGCTTCTCAAGTGTGATCCCGGAACCAGTAACATCACCGAGAATCTTATTAGAAATGCAGATTCTTGGGCTGTGTCCCAGAGAGACTGAATCAGACTCTAGAATTTTGGTCCAGCAATCTGTTGCTTTAACAAGGTCCCCCAGGTAATTCCGTCCTTGCTGAAGTTTGCGAACATTGATCGAGTCTTTGGAGGAAGAGTGGAAAGGAGAGCTTTATTTAGAAACTCTTTCCCCCCAACACCCACCTACTCCCACAAATGAAGACATCACTGAGTCAACATGGGGCAGGTGCACAAGCTTTGAGGAGGGTCTCCGTGCACAAGGCATGCCAGGTGGCGGTCTCCTTGTTAGCTGGTCACACAGAAGCAGGAGCCTTGTTAACACAGATCAAGGCCACCTGTTGAGCACAGCAAAAACCAAACCTCAAATCTCTGCCTGGCTCACTGCCAAGAAAGCACTGTGACCCACCCCTGTCGATACATATGGTGTAGAGCCAAAGTGGCGTTATGCTAAGTAGGTGTTTTTGTTACCAGAAAGACTGTTGGCTGCAAGGCTCCAGTGTGCCTCCCATCACATTGAGTAATGAAGGAGCCCAGGGACTCTGGGCTCTCCTGAAGCACATGCTGCATCTGGGTCCTGGGAGTCTACATGCACATACCTGAAGATGTTGGATGGCCCACAGAAAGGAGCGCATAGAATGCTTCTGCCCTTTCCCGTATGAAAACCTTGTGGCTGGGCTTGTTTTTATTACTGACATGTAGCTACCTCTGGGATGAAATACCACCTCTATAGATAATTCTAGAACAGCCACCTCTATCTTCTAAATTTATTCATTTTTTTCATTAATACAAATTCACATACTCTGGCATGATGGGAAATAAACCAAGAATAGGACATCCACCCTCCTCACCCCCACACTGTCTTGGGGAGTATGCCATCCAGGAGGAGATAGAAGTTACCCACACAGGTGCCAGCAGTTCAGAATAATGTGCTATGTCAACAGGAAGGTACAAACGGTGCATGGGATGAGAGATCAGAGGGTCTTCCTTAGCGTGATCTGGAGAAGCTGCTTAGCAGAGGAGATAGCATTTGATCTGGGTGGAATTTCAAGAGATAGAGAGAAGGGATCTCAAGTAAAGGGAACTGAAAGAGCATGATGGGGGGAGGGGGTGGGAAGCACACATGCTCAAGGGAAGAGCAAGGGGTCCAATTTGCCCAGGACACATGCTGCAAGTAGTGTCCTAGAGAAAGATGAGGCTTGAAAGATAGATGGGGCTTTGAATACCAAATTCCAGGCCAGGATGTGGACCTGATTGCCTAGGTGAGGGAGCTGGTGGAGAGTTTTTGTTAGGAGGTTGGTGTGAGCATCATGGCTCTAAGAAGGCAATTGGGCTGAGAATGAAATTGGGATGGGAAGGATTTGAGGTGAGTTGCTCAGGGGTCTAGCCATAAAAAGCAGAAGACTCTAGGTTGGAACTAAGTATTCTGTGTTCACAAGTTCATGGCCGTGGGAGGCCACCTGGATATTCCTGGTAAGAAGGAGGAGGGAGCTTTTAGATTAAAGGATTCCCATGTAGGAAGCCATCACAACTCTCCACGGATTGGGAGGAAGAGAGTAGAGCCACTGTGGGATGTCAGCTACTTTTCTGGTCGATTCTTCTTGGTCATCTGTCCGAGAAAACATTCCTCCCTTTATAGATGAACACCAGAGGTCCTCGATAGCCCATGCTAGCCAAGCCCAGAGCATCTCAACAATGCCACGGAGTCTTGGCTAGGGGCTGAGTCACAGGCTTGGTTCTGACTCAGAGGAGTTGGAACCACCTACTGAGTCATTTGCAGGAGCTGTGGTTTCCTGGGAGGCTTCCCAACCAGTTACCCGCCCTGCCGAGTGGCTGGTAGCATGCAAGATCTGAAGGGAGCCGCACATTCTCTGCGCCATGGCTTCAGGCAAACGCAAGTTGCACATCTCCAACTGTTGCATGGAAATTATTTCCTTGCTCTTGGCACTTGGTGGTAACAGATAAACAGATGAAACATCTTTTTACTCCCTGTTAGTTATTTGATCTTAAGGAGTCTCAGTTTCCCCAACAATGAGTGAAAAACTACTTAGGAACAGTTGTGGTTCCTGAGAGAAGTGTTGGTTCCTAATGACTTCTCCTTAGGAAGGTCCAAAATGTTCCATATTTTGCAAGAATTTGGCATACTAGTTGACTGAGCGTTCTGGTGGAAATGGAATTTGGTCCATGTCTGCGTATGCTTTTATTTACTGCCACTCAAGCAGCTCTGTTTTCTCAGATCTTTTAGATTTCTCCACAGTTAGTAGTCTTAGAAATTTCAAGTACCGTGAAATCTTTCCACTCAGAGATTACCATAGTTTGTTTTAGAGAGTGAATTCAAATATATTGGTACTGCTATATTCTTCCAAATAGAAGTTGCCACTCTACCCCCACCATTGGGTCTTTGTTTTAATGAAGATATCTCTGGATTCAGTATTCTTCTAGAGATTGCTTTTAGAACTCAGGATCAGAACAGAACCCAGAACAGGTCTTATTGGTAGAGTCCAGTCCCTAACTTCCAGCATATAAGAATGAATTTCTAACACGTATGACGCTGGAGTTCCTTGCTAATACAGAGGTTAATGTGGCTGCCTAACAATGAGCTTATGTTGACCTAATGAATATTTAGCCAGAGATCTCAGCCCACGGTTTGGGGTCTAAGCTGTTATCATTATAAGGCAGAAAAGCTTGGAAAGAAGGTTTCTTTCTTTCTTCTTGGAAAGAAGGTTGCGATTTTTGTCTTTTTTTCCTGTCCTTACGCTGGATTATGAGGAACTCACAGTGCCGTGTTCTCTGTAGAGCGCTCTCTCTCTCTCCCCCCCCCTCTCTCCCTCCCTCCCTCCCTCCCTCCCTCTGTGTGTATATACATGTGTGCTTGTATGTGTGTGCAGAGAGAGGCAGCTTTGGCCCTGTGCAAGATACCAGGAACATTAAATCTTGGCATCAGCCACACAACTTCTGATTACCAGTGCCTGTTTTCTGGAGGCAAAATAATGCCACTTGATGAAAAGAAAGGGGAGTTGAATGTCAGAGACTTATAAAGGTCCAGGAGTCTGGGATTGGCAGAGCTAGCCATCTATAAGCTGAAACTATGCATCTCCTCTCTTCAGCTGGACCTCCTGCAGCTCTGAGCTGGGGTTCTGCTTCCTTGGGGAGCCAGAAAAATGAGTTCGAAAAAGAGATTGGGTAGAGACTAAATGTCTAATTGAGCAGAGGGAGTCCAGTGAAGGCTGGTGGGCTGCTCCTTCACTTCTGGAGTGGGGTCTCTGTGCATTGGGTCAGGGGCAATGGTCTCCCAAGGCCTCACACCACCACTCCCCTCCTGGGCCTCTCTGGCCCATGTGAACGTTTGCTGCGGCAATCAGACACACCCTTCACATTCCCAAGCAGAATTTTCTCACAGATGGGGAGTTCCACAGCAGAACTTGACCAATCACCCTTCCATATGGCTTTCTCCCCCACCCTTTAAAATATATTGGGGGGGGGGATCCTGTCTCAAAACACTGTAAAGCGAGAACACCAATGGCCCTTTATCATCAAAGAACAGAATACTTTCTACTTCTCAGGGCCCACCTACCCATCTGACTTGCAGCCTTAAGGAAAACGTAAAGGGCCTCACCTAGGCAAATATGAGGCCATTTGATTTCAGTTCATACTGTTGTGCCCTACCAGTGTCTGCCACTGGGCTAAGCCCTGGGGCTCAAAGATGAGTGAATTCTGATCCCTCATGGATCTCAGTCTCTATAAGATAGCAGGGGAACAGGGAATGAGAGTCACACACGCTAAGGTGACCTCAAAGCAGGGGTGTGGGGGGTTCCACCTCCACAAAGCAGAGATAGTTAGACATCTACCTTGGGCACTTAAGAAAGGAATTTAGAATTCTGTGTTCTCTCAGTGAATTGGAGATGATTAATGACAAACCTGTCTCAGTAATTCCAAAGTAGGAAAGGAAAATCTCATGTCTGGAAGTGTTCAGAGCATTAGCTAGGGGAGAACAGACTTCTGGCCCCTTGCTTCTTTAGGTGTTTTCTGCTACAGCCCCAGGGCTTTCTTTCTTTCTTTCTTTCTTTTTTCTTTAAAGATTTTTATTTATTTATTTGACAGACAGAGATCACAAGTAGACAGAGAGGCAGGCAGAGAGAGAGGAGGAAGCAGGCTCCCTGCTGAGCAGAGAGCCCGATGCGGGACTCGATCCCAGGATCCTGGGATCATGACCTGAGCCGAAGGCAGAGGCTTTAACCCACTGAGCCACCCAGGTGCCCCAACCCCAGGGCTTTCTTAAAGCATTTATCACACTGTGCCATCTGGCATTGGGTCACTTGTGTGTTTATCTTCTCACCCTGTATTGGGAAGGAAGGGACCTCATCCTGAAGGACCAGGGCCGTATCTTATTCTCAGAGACCACCCCCCCACTGACACACACACATATCCACCTAGAAGCTTAAGGAATTGAATCTCTCTGTTTCTCTATTTGTGTAGACCTTGGGAATGGAGGTGGGAGAATATGTTTCTCTGGCCTCCTATTCCAACCTGAAGAAATAGGGCACACTTCCCAGGGGCTTACCATATTCATTTGTGGCCCAAAAATGGGGGAGTGGAAGGAGACTGGTATGTCAGGTTTCATGTGCCTATTGAGTTTTTCAGCCTGTACCTGCTTTCCAGAATTCAAATGTTCACTGATTTGCTGGAGCTGTGCTGTCTAATATGGCAACTGCTGGCTGCATGTGATGACTTACATTTCAGTTAAAGAAAATGAAGAAATTCAGTTCCTCTCTCACATCAGCCACATTCTGAGTGCTCAGTAGCCACAAGCAATTATTAGATATAGTATTTGTCAGTGCGGAGTATTTGCGTCTTCATCGAACGTTCACATGGACAGCACTGGGGGTACGACATATCTCCCAAGCAGTGTGTCTTGATCCAAAGTGTGTGCCATGAATTGTGTCGAGCTGAATTACTTGACAGCAAGAGCTTATGGAAATACACATTCCCAAGTTCTTCCCTAGATCTCCTGAATCAGAATCTCTGGGAGGAAAGGGGTTGGGAAAACTGGGAATCTTTTCACAAGTACCCCCAGATGGCTATTAGGAAAACTCACATTTCAGGATCAGCAATCTAAGAGAAGCCAGAAGTTGAATATCAAAGCTGGAAAACCTCCTGGTACAGCGATTCTGAGCATCAGATGTCTAATAGCACTTTCCACTCCAGTGTGAGATTTCCCAGCCCAACATTTCCAAGAGTGTGTGACTGGAGCTCCCAGATTGCAGCTGAGGGCACCGTCTCAGGAAAGACTTGGCTGTGCTTCTACCAAGCAGTAAATAATGAAGAAAGAGGCTGTCCTAGCATTATCTCCCTTTCTCCTCTTGCAGACCAGGAGGATGGAAATAACCTCACTGCTCCCCTTGAGCATGTTTGAATCACAAGTACCTTCCTCTAAAATAAATTTATTTCCTGCTGCCTTCATCCAACAAAGACCAGCCAGTGATGAATACCAGACTTCATAGCTTATTTGTCAAGGCAGTACACCTGTGAGGATTCCTGTGGAAGATAAATTTTGGTTTGGGGGAGGGGGACTTGGAGGAGGAGGGACCTGGCTGGGAATAAATCTTAACATGTTGCACCAGACGGTGAATGAGCGTTTGCCTCACAAGGCTCGCCCTCCTGACAAGGTATGATAAATTACCCTCTGTGTTGACACCTTCATTGGGTTATTTATGGCTCATTAATTGAACCGAAAAGGGGCCTTGTAGACCCAGCAGGGGCACCTTACAATGCTCCTCCAGTGGACCCAGCTCAAAGAGAAGAACAAAGGAGGGCAGAGGGGGAGGGGGGCACACAAATGTGTCTGCTTCTTGGCTGGAGACACTCTTCACCAAAGATTTCAAGATGTGTTTAAAAAAAGAAAGGAAGGAAGAAAAAACCTTGGGAAGTACAGGTGAGCGTCTCTAGGGATGATGAGCTGTGCACCTCCCAGCCAGCCTCTGCTGGTATCTGGTATCTTCTAGAGACTCCTGCACCTCGAGCTCTGCGCGTGATCACCACTGAAGCTTTAGACTTGCCCTGAAGGTCAGCACGGCACAACGAAGACCATCAGAGGACCCAGACATAATGCTAGGTCATTCGTACATTTGCTGTGGGGCATTGGCGGGGGTGGGGGGTGGTTGGCACTCAATCTCTTTGAGCTTTGAATTCTTCCCTTGTGAAGTGTGGGTATCAGACTGGATGATCTCAGAGTCTTTATTAATTCTAAACGGTCTGAGAAAACAAAAAACACGTTGCTCCTCACAGCCCATTGTATTGATTTAACACCTCTGTTTCTGGTTATTAATGATTAGTTGATTCATTTGGCAAACAGTATTTACAGGAATCCTGTCATGTATCAGGTTCCCAGAGGGGAGACATAGCCTTACTGGGTATGTATGGTCTTGTCAGCTTCCATGAGCATTCTGTCTAGAATTCTGTTTGTGTTTTCAAGAGCTGGCCAGCTCTTAGGGAGGAATTGAATCTTTAAATTACATACTTCTGGGATAGCCTCTTATCATAAACTCTCCTTTATTTGATAATAACATGCAGTATTTCCAGCTATCATGTGTGGAAAGTGGTTTCTCCAGGGTGCCTCTGTGATCCATGACTAAGTTGAAAAGGCTCTCATATAAAGTGCCAGGTGTTTTCACTGTTGCTGTTGCCTTGCAGAAGGTTCCATCCGGTGGAAAAAGCTGAATGAAAGGAATACTGGCATGGTTTTGGTCATTTATCTATCCATCCATCCATTTCGTTGTTCTTCTATTCCACCAAATTTTATCGAGTGCGTACTCTTCATCTTTGTGTCAAGATCTGTGTTCACAAGGTGAGTCAGAGACAAAATTCAAGAATTCAAGGAAATTACCCTCTGGTGGAAAGCAAATGCAGTCCATAATCATTGATTACTATTACAGAGTCATTCTCTTGGCATCTATGGGAGCATATGGGGGAAAGCATAATGGTGCTGGGGGCTTAGGGAAGGCTTCCAGAATACTTAAGTTGGGGTTTGAAGGAAGGCTAGCTATTTTCTGGGCAAACAAGTTGTAGAGGATTTTTCCACATAGAACAAAAGAATGTGTGTAAACAGCACAAGTATGTACATCAGCTGTTTCACAAATTACAAGTAGTTTATTCTGATTGGGGTTGAGTATGAATTTAGGAGATGGAAGGCAAAATGCGGAAGATGGGGCTGGAGTAAGGCCAGATCTTGAAGAGGCTCCTGTGAGATGTGGAGGAGCCTGAGCTCTGTCCTGAAGGCCATGAGAAAGATTTGAAGAGACTTACTTAGAAGAAAGGTAAAGTCAGTATTTTAGGGAGATCCTCTGGTGCCAGGGTGGAGTGAGCTTTCTTGTCTAGGAGATTGGGGGAGGAAAAACCTGCTGGATGACTATTGCAGTAGTCCAAGCAGGAGAAAATAAATGGGCCCAAAGCAAGGGCATGGCAGTGAGGAAGGTGGAGAGAACACAGGACTGGCAGCTAGAAGCCCTTGATTCTAATCCAGGCTCTGTCAATATCCACGTGAATTATTTGTTTTCTCCGGGACATGTGACTAGATGTTCTCTACTCTGACTCTGACATTCTGTAAGGATTGGGTTTCCTATCTGTAGTTAGAAGTGGGGAGAGAGAGGAAGGTACGGGGTCAGTATTTAAAATTGAGAGAAGTTTTATTTAATAATGAGGATTGGCATGTTCATCAGCTGCACCCAGCTAAGGATATGGATGGGAGATGGTAGGGAATGATTCAGCTGGTGGTAGGGCAAGTTCTTTGCCTCCTTACCAAAACCCACAGAGTTCCTTAGGACTCATCAAAAACATGGGATTAGTATAACTTACATTCTGCTTTAGGAATCCATTGCCTGGCAGCTAGAAGGGAAAGCAGTTGGGAGAACTGGTCCACTCAGGCTAAATACTTTCTACCTCGTCAGTCAGGTGAGAAGGATGAGCGTGACTTACGCTTATATCCTCAGAAACTCATTTCACCCATTTGGAGAGATCTCTGCTCTTTCTTTTCCCCTCCAGGGTTGCCTGTGAAATTCTTTTCTTTTCTTTTTTTTTTTTTTTTTGCCCCCAAATGAAAATAATTATTTTTCTGATATTAAAAAAGGACAGGCTCATGTGAAGAGTTCAAAGTCTTTTTTTTTTTTTTTTTTTTTAATTACAGAATAGGGGAGCCTGGGTGGCTCCTTCAGTTATGTGTCTGCCTTCAGCTCAGGTCATGATCCCAGGGTCCTGGAATGGAGTCCTGTCAGGCTTCCTGCTCAATCAGGAGCCTGCTTGTCCCTCTCCCTATGCCCTATTCATTCTCTCTCAGTCTCTCTCTTAAATGAATAAACAAAAATTTTTTAAAAAAAATTACAGAATAAAATTTACCTAATATCTCAAGATCCAGGTAATAAGTTAATATGTCTGTAAGGATCCTTCTAGCCGTCTTCTGTGTGTGCAATAATCTGGATATATTGACATGAATGGGCTATATCATATAATCTGTTCTATTCAGGCAGTAATATCTTATGGCTATCTTTTGTGATGTATTTATGCATCACCATTTTTATGACACAGCACTTTATTCATCGATAAATCATAATGTATTCAACTGATAAATTGGTATTAATGGACATGTAGGTTGCTTCCAATTTTTCTTTTATAAATAAGATGAAGAAGACCTTTTTACATATACATTTGTGCATTTGTGGAATTATTTATTTCCTACAGAGGAAGCTGTAAGGACAGAGTTTATGTACATTTTCAAGTTTTCCTACATATTTACCCAATATGGTCTCTTGGAAGATTACCATCATACCTAAAATGTAATTTAATGTTTTCCTTCACTGGAGAGCAAGAATCCTGGCACTCCTTCACTCCTTCCCAGGGGTTGGAGCTGGGGCAGGATTGAGGCTTGGGAAGCTCCATGGTCTTCCCTGTGACTCTCTTCACCAAGCACTCCGGAGTCCATAGGTCCAGTGAAGGTGTGAGAGACTTTGCCAAGGGCTCATGGAAAGTGGTAGAGTCAGCGTGCCTGCTGATGCCAGGGTGCATTCCAGAATCTTCTCCAAGATGGCTGACCCTAGATTTGAGGACATTTAGCTTCTGAAGAGCAGTGTGTCACTACACGGATAAGCTATATGAAATGCAGTTCATGAAAATAGGTGTGTACTGGGGCACCTGGGTGGCTCAGTGGGTTAAAGTCTCTGCCTTCGGCTCAGGTCATGATCCCAGGGTCCTGGGATCGAGCCCCGCATCGGGCTCTCTGCTCAGTGGGGAGCCTGCTTCCTCCTCTCTCTCTCTGCCTGCCTCTCTGCCTGCTTGTGAGCTATCTGTCAAATAAATAAATAAAATCTTAAAGAAAAAAAATAGGTGTGTACCTTTGTGATATACAACCTTCTTCAGTGTGGTGTTTTCTGGTCTCTGAGATGGCAGCCCTCTGTCCTAGATGTTCAAGAGCAGTTCAAGGTCATTATACTCCATCCTCTCCTCAGGGCTGCTTCCTTCCATGCATGTCAGACCATGTGGGCCAGATATGGCTTCCGAATTTTTGGTCATCACCTGGCACCGTGTGATGAATTTGAGTAGAATTCCCCAATCATTTTGTCTCCATTCATGACAAGTGCAGAGTTTCCATCCCTTATTACTAAAAACTTGTGTTATTACAGGCAGTGTGCTGGGTACTGGGTAGAACCCCAAAATGAGTAAGAACTTAGAGGTTCATGGCATTTGAGAAAGAAAGAATCCTGGCACTCCTCAGGTTCAACCCCCTCGGATTCCTGTGGAGGAAACTGAGGTCCACAGAAGTGAATGTTTTGTCCCTGGTCATCAGTCTGGCTGCCCAGATGTGACAGGCAGGAGCTCTCAATGGTGAGATGGCCATCGGATCCTCAAGATAGGTAACACATCTTATCAATTACCAGTCCTCTGATCTCTCAGGTCACTAGAGCTTACAGAGTATTTTCACCACATTAGCCAGTCCCATCCCTACACCGCCTGTGTACGAATGCTTCCCTAATTAATTTTAGTATATCTGTGCCCTCCTCATCAGCAAGGAATCCGAAAACAGAAAGATTGAGTGACCTGTCCAAGAGCTAGCAAGAGACAGTGTTGGGCTCGTGACCAGGTTTTCTTGCTTCCGGTTCCAGCCTTTTTCTGGACCTGCCTTTGCTGGCTCTGGGTCTGTACACTGAGCAGTCCTTGACAAGAATGGCCTGCAGAGCAGGTCAGCTAGGAAAGAGGTCCCTCTGCCTGGATATTTGAATGGGGGCTAGGAAAAAACGTTTACCTTAACCATTTGTCCTTACCATAAAACATTCATTCCTTGGTATTTTAAAAGCTTTCATTAAATGAAAGATGCACCCATGTAGTACTACAGCTATTCTGTTCCATTAGCAGTGGAATGGAAGGACATGGAATAGAATTTATGTTGCTTCAGAAATAAAATAGAATTCATGGGCAGAAGTATGATTATGGACACATAAGAAATACACTTACTTATAAATGTGTGAAAAAAAAATCTGGAGTCTCTACAACTTAAAAGGGCCGTGGTGTGTGGTGACTTTAGTTGTTTTCTTTATTCCACTGTATATTGTTACAT
This sequence comes from Mustela putorius furo, assembly GCF_011764305.1. Taxonomy (NCBI): domain Eukaryota; kingdom Metazoa; phylum Chordata; class Mammalia; order Carnivora; family Mustelidae; genus Mustela; species Mustela putorius. The sequence continues at coordinate 4,918,667 of NW_025422045.1, read as the reverse complement.
TTTTATGCCATGAACATGTATTAGCAGTAGTGGCACGATGAGCTAGTTTTTAAAAAGTTAACAGACTACTCATTCCAGTCGTGTGCTTCATCTTCAATGAGTGAAAAAGGATGAAATAAATACAATGTTATGCCTCTATTCCATTCTCCTGGCACCGTATTCATCACACATTAAACTGCAGAGAAATCATCTTAACACTTGGAGACACCTGGGTGGCTCTGTGGGTTAAGTGGCTGACTCTTGCTTTAGTTCAGGTCATGATGTCGGGGTCATGAGATTGAGACTAGCATTGGGCTCTGTGTTCAGCGTGGAGTCTTGAGATCCTCTCTCTGCCCTTCCCCCTACTCATGCACTCTCTCTCTCTTTCAATGAGTAAACAAAAACAAACAAACAAAACAAAAACCCAAAAAGTTAAAAAAAAAAAAAAAGAGTTGTCAACAAGCCAAAAGCCAGAATTTTTTTCTGGAAGGGGATGGTGCAGCAGGTATGGGATAGATAGCATGAGAGGAGAGAATAAGTACAAGCTGAGTGTCACCCAGTGGGCTGACTCGGCCAGCCTTCACCTCTCCCTATGCTCACCTCCTGAAATGCATTGCCCTATGCCCATACAGAATAATGGCCAATCATCCACTCTGTTCAGAGCAGAATCAGACATGGGCTAAGGGGTAAGACAAGTCTTCTCATTAGTCCCTGCTCACTCCAGCTTTCAGGCAGCTCAGTTGAACCGCGTCTAGCACATGACATGCTGTTGGGTGAGTTAGATGGGAGGGTTCCTTCTGGCCACTCTGGGTGTGGTGTTACTACTGTGATTTGTGGTGGGAACACAGTAGGCGCAGAAGGTATAGAGCAACATGGTGAACAAAGTCTTGTCACTGTGGAGTGTTCTGAGAAGGTACCAGTGCTTTGTCAACACTTAGTGTTTAGATGTAAATTAAGAGATGTATCAACACAGTAGCTTGGTAAGTGGAGTAAATATTTTCTAGAACTGGGGACTCTTAAAAGAGTTGTGAGAAATCCTAGAAATTGCTGGAAGCCCATGGAAGTTAGTGGCTTGCCTCAGGTCACCCCAAGGGTCAGAGACACAGAGAAGACCGTAGTCTAGCCCGTAGTCCAGGGCTTTTCCCACAAGCTCTGTTCACCCTCATTCACTAATATATCCCACACACATTTACTTCGGGGCCTACTGTATACTAGGTGCTGAGCCAGGAATGAGGATCCCCAGATAAATAGAATGAGGGCCCTTTCCTTTTGGTGCTCAAAATCTGGTTGGGAAGAACACATTCACTGGTTCTTTAATAAGATGCAGTAGGTGCACCTAGGTGCTGCAGTCGGTTAAGAATCTGACTCTTGATTTCAGCCCAGGTCACGATCTCAGGGTTGAGAGATGGAGCCCCACATTGGACACTGCACTCAGCGTGGAGTCTGCTTGGGTTTCTCTCTCCCTCTCCATTTGCCCCTCCCCGCCAGCTCGCTCACTCTCTCAAACAAATAAACTTAAATAAATAAATAAATAAATAAAATGCAGTAAGGTGCCTTCCTGAAAGGAAGGACCGTGAGATGCATGCAGTCTGGGAGACCATCTGTTTTTAGGGAATCAGCACAAGGGACGACCCTGCTTGGGGGTGTGACACTGCCTTGACTCAGACCCCAGAGGAAGGCACCCAGGCTCCGAGATGATGAGTGAAGTTTACGTGGATGAAGACAAAATAGCACAGAGGAAAGATATGAAGGACAGTTTCCCCCATAATCTTAGCAGTGTGTTCTTTTGAGGAGCTCAAAACTCTTGTTTGATTCCAACAGTTGAGCTAGATACCACACATTTTTGTCTCCCAGGAAATGCTCACCACAGGGTTTCCTTTGTCTGTTGTGTGACCACCCTAGCTGTTCTCGCACATGTGTCCATAGTCTGTGTTGAAGGGTCTTCCCTTTGTTCTTTATTGTGTTAAATCCAGTTTTGACCATGACAACAGCCGTTTGGTTCTAAAGAACTCAGAACAGTGCTAGAAACAGAAACTCTGTGTGTTTCCAGGAGACTTCCTTACAGAATCCTTTCCCTTCTCCATAAAGGATTCTGTGACGTAGCAAATGTCACAGATAGACTCTCTGACCATTACCCTTGTGGTTTATTAAGAGACTGAAGAAAATTAAGAATGAAAACATACCCATCCATATACCTTGTCTGGATTTTGATTTGAGCAAACTAGTTATAAGATGACATTTTTGGGGTAATCAGGGAAACTCGATTAATAGCAGTAGTATTTAATGATAATGGTATCATGATTATGGCTTCAAAATTTGTCTCTTACAAACACAAAATGATATATACATACATACATACATACATATCTACCTACCTACCTACCTACCTACCAGGAGCTCCAGTTTTTTGTTTTTTTTTCTGTTCTGTCACTCATTTTTCTCTAATAGATCAAGAAATCAACTACCTTAGTTCTAGCAGACTAGAAAATAACAGAGGCTCCTGGAAGGTTGTGAGATAAAACCAAGATTGAGGTTTGAGCCTGAAATATTCTGGTTCAGTGTTGATGTATCCCAAGTCCTAACCCAGGCCTTCAGTGCTTCATGTATCTTTCCTGAAATAAGTTTAACGCAAGGAGAACACTGCTCAGAACTGTCCTGCATCTGAAATTGAACACAATACCGGGACACCACAAATCATAGAACATCAATAAAAGAAAACATTTCATAAAATACAAATTTTAATAAAGTCTACCTTGACATTTGGCATACTTGAAGGTTTGTCAGTATTACAGAAGTGGTGTCATTACAATCTCATTTTGAAGGATGAGATGTAGCTATTGGAGTAGCCTGTGATTAACTGTGAACCCGAGGAAATGGGCTTCTTAACCGTTGGTTACGTGGGTCATCCTCATGCCTCATACCTACAGCCGCCAAATTCTTCTTCCTGCGTGAAGCCTGATGGCCTTGGGCCTAAGAGAGACCTAAAATGGGTGGCCTACTCACGACAGTTTCAGGTGACAGTGAATGTTCAACAATGCAGGTGATGTAGTAGAAAAAAGTGTGGGCTTCAGATACAAATGGGAGTGGGTTCAAATTCCATGGCTACTTATTATTTGACCTTGAAGATAGGACTTAATTTTGAACCTCTGCTTCCTTATCCATAAGCATAAGGATGATGAAATCAATTTTAGAGAAAAGCTAGAAAAAGGTTACCTAGAAAAGTGATGGAGGTGGATGATAAAATGAGAGAGACAGAGATAACACACACAGCACTAGACGCACTGAGCCCCTCCAGGAAATGTTCCAGGTTATGATAGTTCTTTCCCCAGATTGCACCACTCCAAGGTCACCAGAAGCTTTTTTTAAACGAAATATTTATCTATTTTAGAAGTTGTGGGGTGGGAGGAGAGGGAGAGAAGAGAATCTCATGCTGACTCCCCACTAAGTGCAGAGCCAAGGCTCAATCGCACGACCCTGAGATCCTGACCTCAGATAAAATCAAGAGTCAGATGCTTAACCAACCGAGCCCCCCAGGCTTCAGAAACCCTTTTTATTCTGCCTCCAGCTCTTCTGGTTGTAGTGGTTGGTGGGGCAAGATGGTGATACTCAGGCTGGAGAGGGGCCAGTAAAGGAACTGGCCTCTTCTGTCTGCTCTCCTTTTTCACAAAAACTTGAGCCTCCTCCCCGTGCAGTATGTATGTGGACAGGAGGCTCTGGTATCCTTCCCAATTTGTTGGTAGATTCTATAAAATTTTACTTCATGCATGTTTGAACCCTAAGGCTTAAGATTATTATTGATTTGGTTTTCGTTTATTGATTTGTTGGTAATCCCACCTCCATCCAGAGATTTTCTAGTAAAAACACAGGTACAGAAAGATCAAAACAGTTTCCCTAATGGCAAAGCAGGTCTTGAGCAAACGAGAGGGAAAGAAAACTATAGTGAAAACGCCCTTCTGAGGAAAGCAGCACAAGATGCGGCTCCCTGTCTCCTAACAGCTGGGGAGGAAAAGAGGAATCACTGTAGAAGGTGGAGGTCTCCTTGTCTTAGAGTTAGGAAGCCGTTCAGGTCAGAGCCACCAAATGCCTGCATTCTCTTGACCACTGGAAGGAATTTGTTGCAAGAAGGAGTTTTATGTATAAGATTATTTAAAAAGGCCAAGAAAAAAAATCATCCCAGAGTGGCTTTCCTGGTGGATGAAGAGACACTCGGCCTGTGGCTGTGTTTATATCCGCCTTTCCATTTGAGAGCCTGGGCAACCTCTCCCTCACGAAGGATAGGCATTTGTGGCCTGCCTCTGACATGCGTCGCTGTTTGACTTTGGACCACATGTTCACCTTTCTGGCCTCTGGGCTGCTCCTCTGTTAAATGAGGAGCCCCTTGCAATTCTAAGAGCCAGTGATGCTCTTATTCTATGCTTGCCAACCATGGAGCTCCAGGAGGGTTGAGAACCCATCATATCATGTTCTTCTCCCCATGTCTGCTGGTATCCAGTGAAAATAACTGGCAAGAGCAACCACAGGGACAGTCAGCTTGAAGGGATGTGGAAAAAGGGACTAGGAGGACACTGTGGCCCAGAAAATCAGCCTGGACACCAGATTCATTTTTAGTGGGGCGGGGCCTTCACAACCTGCGTGTGTTGCTACAGCCGCGCACCTTTTCCCAGCACCCCTGTTCCTGGTGTGTGGAAGCCACCATCCTCTCTCCTTTGGGCCTCCTCTCTGCAACTCCTAGTCTCCTGGTCCCCACACTGTCCATCACCAATCACTCAGCCTCCCGACTTCTGTGCCCCTTAGCCCGAAAGCGTAGGTTCTCTGAGAGTCCTCCCCGATACTCAACAAGTTGGTAATTCCTACAGCTCTGGAATCTAGCCTCCTAGAACTCAGTGCCTGCACACTTTGCCAAATCTTTCTGCCTCCTCCCTGTCGCCGGAGCACCCCAGACATGCCCAGAAACAGGACAGACCTGCAAAACTGCATCTTGTTCTGCCAGAAGAAGAAATTAAAAAAAGAAAAAAGCTCCTGGTGTCACCCAGGTTCCTGGTTTTTCTGCTAATTGGGAATGAAAAGATGCAGTCCCTTACGTAATAACCTTTCGCACACAGCCACAGCTAATCATGTCATTAATGGGTAATTCCAAGGTAGCCAGCTGTTGGTAAACATGCACCTCCACAGTGCCTAGTTTCTACCTGGCAATTCCGATCGTAATTACCATGAAATTATATAACTGCAAATTACCCTGCCATGCGAGTGGTGTAAATAAGTACGTTCCTGCTCTGTGATAATAAATGTGAGATGACACGGTTAGTTAATTAGTAGCCACTGGAAATTTACCAATGGGTTACCAAACCAGTAACTTTCACCGAAAGAGGGAAGCAGATGGTTGGGGTTTATTCAGCTCGGTTTTGTCAAAGCCGTAGCGAAGGAACTGGTAGTGCCTGTTTTTTTCTTTTCTCCTGGTCCCTGCTGTTGGAATCTGGAAAGTAAGGGAGGACTCCCTAGAATGAAAGCACAACTTGGAGACGGAAGATGATGATTCCCAGCTTAGCCGTTGGCTAGTCATGTGACCGGGAAACCATGCTGAATCCCCCTGAGTCTCAATTTCCTCTGTGAGATGAGAGTGATGCCAGCGAGGTTGGCGATGAGTCCCTCCTCCCTGGGGTTGTCAGGAGGATGACATGGGTTTATGCCCAGGGAGGGGGTGGAAAACTCCCAGCCCTCCGCGGGGTGAGCTGTTATCATTGACCAAGGACTAGAGGAAAGCCCAGCTTCACAGGCCATTCGTTCACCTTCTGCACTCTGAGGGCTGCGTCTGCTTCCGGCCGTTGTGAAACGCTGTCGGGGCAGAGACACTGTCACGCTTTGTCAGTTGAGGGTGGCAGAATGAACTCAGCTCTGAGCCTCTGCTGTTTTCTGAAGGGAGATTATAACTCCATTTCCATCAGGAAAGAAGGGGTGATGCTACAGATGCGTGAGAGGAAAGGATTACGCCCAAAGAAATTTAACTCCTGAGAGATTATGTTCTCAGCCCTTGCCTGTAGCTGGGAAATAATCAGCCAAGAGTAAACAGTCTAGTAACAGCTCTAGTTGGGCAACAGGAGGGCCCTGACCTGGCTGGCCACTGGGACTGCTCCACAGCCAACTTTTCTGACTTTCCCCCAGTTAGCTCTCCTTATGGGTGCCGCACTCAGGCAGGGAAACACCAGGAGGGAGAGAGGGGGACAGCGCCCAGTGGTTCCAAGGCGTGTCCAGGACTTCCAAATACAATGAGACCAGGAAAAGCCACTTTCCTTAGGACAGAAAACTAATGTCACTCTTCAGCTTGCTTTCTGAGGCACATCCAGGCTGCACCTTGACAAATAGAAAGCTACTCTTGGGGATGATGGATTTATCTTCCAAAGTACTGCTAAACTTGTAACCATAGTAACAAACAAAGCTATTACATAAAATGGCTTCACCCATGTGAAAGCAATAATTATATTAACCAGATGGGAGGAAGAAGGAGAAGGAAGTCTGATCAGTGTGGCAGGTACCAGTAAATTGGATTGAAAATGCGTGGCATTTTCCTAAATTACACCTATTTGGGGGCGGGGGCCGCAGCCCGACCGAGGAGCGGAAACAAAGTTGGGAGCAGCTCCCACCAGGTGGCAGTATGCAGAAGTGGTTGAAGAGTCTCCCGGCAGGCCCGTGGCTCTGGGCTCCGGAAGCCGGCTTAAGATTCACTTTAGGCTTGGTTTTACAGCACCCCTCCCCTGCCCATCACCAATGCAGAGGGGAATTTCCCTGTCAACACTAACAATGTGGAAATGGCCCCAATTAGACTTTATTCAAGAGGATGCTGGTTGAGAAATTTTCTAGTGGCGACAAGCAGTGTGTGTCTAAGGGAAATGTGAACCCCCGTGGTCTGATGAGGCCTGGGGTGTGTGCGGTACAGATGAAAACTCCGGTGCGGTTAACCCCTGAGCGGCTCCCTGGGTCGTTCCTTCTTGACACTCTGTTCTCAAACATACACGTACCTTCGGATCATCCAGGAGGCTTTAAAAAGTACAGACACATCGTAGGGCGCCACCCTCACCATTTTTTATTTAATTGTATGTGGTCCGGGCTGGGCATTGGAATTTTGTTTTGTTTTGTTTTTTTAATCCTCCAGGTGATTCGAAGTATGTTTTCTGGGGATCGGGTGGGTCGGAAGCCATTTCTTAAAATGGAGTGGAGGTGAGTTATTCAGAGGTGATACCTTTGGGGGCAAAAGAGCTGCAAACTGACTTTCTCATCAGTTGCTTTCTCTTTTACTCCAGTGGGTGGTTCTCTGTTTAAGAATTTTAACCAGAAAATGGCCAGCTGACCAGCAGAGCAAGTGCCCTCATGATGTCGCAGGCTATCCCTCATGTTTGCTTAGAATGTCAAGGACCTTTCCCTTCCCTCAGTCTCTTGACCTGTAAATCTCGGTGGTAATGCCCGCTCACAAATCTCTGGCCAGTCAGATCTGTTTGCTTACAAGGCTGGGAGGATTGCACCATACAGACACATCGAAGGGAATCTGAATATCTAGCTAGATCTTGTGTAATTTGACCCAATCAGAGACACACGCAGGGACAGCCCTGGGAAAAATGTAAAGTAGGCAAAACTGCCTTTCCTTCCCTCACTCCTCCCTCCCCTGTCCCCCACCCCACTGACTTCCCAGAGCCCAGCCCAGTGGATTTTAAACCTCACTCTCCTTTTGCTCAATTTTGCATGTGAAGTGTCTGTAAAGGAGGTAATGGATAAATCAAAAACAAAACAAAACAAAAACAAAAACAACACCCTCTCCCACTCCTTCATGTAGGGAGTCCTCATGATGTAACAGACAATACACTAAGAGCTCGATCTCCTTCACTGATCACAGCACGTTTGTGTGGAAGTCATTTTCATTTTGATAGACGAGGAAACAGGTTTGAGGAGGGTAAATGCCTTGGGTTTGGCCTCATCGCTAGTGAGTGGCAGGATGAGATTTGAACCCACGTCCATGAGAACTGGAACCCTTAATCCTACCTTATACCGCTTCCTTCTCAGCCTCTCAGGGATGAAGCTTCCTACCTTCACTGTCTAATACAGGAGCCACTAGACACATGTGGCTGTTTACATTTAAATCTCAATTAACTAAAATCTTACAATTAAAAATTCAGTTTCTCATTCACACTAACCACTGTTCAAGTACTTCGTGGGTAGATTTGGCTAGTCACTACTGTATTGGGCAGTGCAGAAAACAGAGTACTTGCATTATCATACAAAGATCTGAGGTGCTAAGAAATAATCTGTCAAGTCTTTTCAGTTTACAGATGAGGAACTAAGGGTCAGGGAAGAAGGGTGATTTGCTGAAGAACCAGCCCTCTCCTGCTATATTGCCTCCTACCCAGTGGTAAAGCTGGGGCTGGAACCTGAGCTTCCTGATGCTGACCTCTTGCAGCCTTTACACGAGCGCATACCTGCCACTCAAAACCATTCTTGAATGTTGAACAAGGGCAGACTCATGCACAAACCTGGGAGGCCGTGTATCACCTGGGCTGGGCAGCTAAGGTAGCCTCAGGAAGGAGACTATAAATGCTGCTATTGAAAGAGCCTGGAGGCCCTCTCTAAGCCCCCCGGATTGATGCTGCTATGGTTGAGTTGCAAGGGTCTGCAGAGAAGCCCAGGCTCCACCACGAAATCAGTGGGCACGTCCTCTGGGGCCCACAGTCTGTAGGTGTGTGCCCTCCCTCAGGAGGTGTCTGTCCTGTGGTCATTACTACTTATTGGTAAACAAGTATGAATACAGCTTAGGAAAGAGTTGTTGATCCTTCCTCTGGACTGCACTAAGGAGAGAGGCTACAGAAATTGAAGAAGACTTGTTTATCTCTGCCCATGGGATTCCAAATGGATTCCAAATCCAGAGGAATTCTAAGGGGCCAGATATGTGTTGGACTGGCGAGATCTCTGTCCACAGAGTTAGATCTGTGTTCAGGTTCTGGTAGGGTCACTTTCTAGCTGGACAACCTTGGGGTATGACATGCAGTCTCTCTGACCCTCCCCTCCTCAGTGGTAAAGTTCTGATTGCCATAGCCTTCTAGTAGGTTCCCTGGTCAGAACGGATAGGGGAGGTGGGAGTACTTCACCTGGTGCCTGGCCCAGAGCAGGGTCCAAAGAAACCTTCGTTCATTTCCCGCTGGTCCTTCTTGCATCTTCCCAGATGTCCTCCTCCCCTGCCCCGTGCTCCTCCTCCCCCGGAGTCCTTGAACATTCCTGGGGCCACTCAGAAGTTGGATGATCACTTGAGGACAGACATCTCAGAGATTGAGTCTTCACTGCGTTTATTTTCCAAGAGGTGGTATTCCCAGGCCTGGGACCCATGGGCTTACCTTCCTTATTTTCCATTTGTTAATCACATTCACGGATCACTTCCTGGACAAGCTGAGATGTTCGATGGAAAATCCAGTTCAGGGAATTTGTGTTTTTAGAGCACAGAGCACAGGGGGCAACAATACATATTTTCTGGAGAAAGAAGCCAGCCAGACTCTGAAATATTCATTCACGTCACAAGTATTTACTAAGTGCTGACCGTGTTCTGAGGCCTGGGGTACGCCCTGGGGATGCAGCAGCGGTGGGCAAGACAGGCAACATGAACGTGGTGAAGGCATTTCCATAAACCACAAGTTGAAAGCACGCATTTATTTGCCTTTCTTGCTGTGGGTCCAGCTCTGACGGTAGACGTTTGTAAGGAGGAGTGGTTGCTTATCCTCACAGACCATGGCTGTGGAGACACAGATTTCCTCTCTTTTCGCTGGGAGCTGCATTCTGCCAGCCTTCTCAGCGGGCAGATATTAGGGAAAGCTCCTCCCCCTGCAAAGCCTCCAGCCCTTACTTCAGCAATCCAGCGTTGCCGTTAACGTTTATTGCTTCTTGAGTCCAAAACAATTTCTTAATTCAACAAATTATCACAAATCACTCCCTGGCCACGGGAAGTTTGGCAAATTAGCCCAGCTGCCTGCGGAAGGAGGCACTGGTTCTGCACGTGCGCCCCTCTCTGTTTTCACTGTCCTTCCCTCGTCAATCGAATACAGGTTATCTCGTGGGCATCCTCACTCTGCCAGGGGTACCCTTAGACATCAGGGTTACACGGAAGGATAGGACATGGTCCCCTTTCTACAGGACTTAGAGTGTGGAAGGGGGACAGAGACAGAACAGAAAGGCCTGGTCCAGCAGACTAAGTTCCATAGGAAGGAGTGGCACGGGGAAAGGAGTGGTCCGTTGTTTGGTTTGGAGAACTCTCACATGGAAGGACAGGCAAAAGGAGGAGAGGGGATTCTCAAAAGAGAGAACAGCGTGTATAAGGGCATATACCTCATTTGTTCAGACTCTGTTAATAGACTCTAACTCCACAATTGTTATTTTGACCCTTAATAGTAAATCCAAAGTGTTTAAGTGGATTCTAGACTCAACCAAATATTTGCTCATGCCCATTCTTTACCCATGTCTGCTACTAAGAAATGCCACCAAAGCACAACAGAGTCTTTGTTCTAGCGTTTACTTTAAAATAAGGCTGCTTTTCTGTCTTCCACTTGACTCACAGTGAAACGGAAAGACCTAGAATGAGGTAAGTCTGTTTGGTGCCCAGAGATAAAGGACAGAGGAGCCTGTCACATGGCCGTCAGTGGGGGTGAGAGGGGCATGGCCTGCCAAATGGAATGCCGACTTGTGAGCCAGTTTCCTTCACGCTGTCCGAGGAGAGGTGGGTGTAGGAGGCTGGGGTGGAAGGGCAGATTACACTCTTGTTCTCCTGGTTCTGGAAACCGGAGGTGTGCCCAGGAGTTCTCTGTAACTTTCCAAGTAGTGGTCATGGAGGCCATAGACCTCCCATCTACAGTGGACCTTCCCATCATCCCCAGGGGCCCCGCCTTCAGTCCGAGTACTGGGTGGCTGGGCTCTTAGCTTACCCCCACATCCCAACATGCAATGAAATAGAAACCAAGAAAAGGAAGCAGACCTTCCAAAGCAGGGTTGCCCTTATGCCTTCTGGTAGTGAGCCTAAATGAGGCAGATGTTGATAAGAAGAAATCCTATCGTGTACTGTGATGGGCAAACAGTATTTCCATTTCCAAGTATTATTTCTTCAAATGTAACTTCTAAAACTACATTGTGATGATGGCTATACTAGGCTAGGAATTTACTAAAAATCATTAAATTGTATACTTAATATGTGTGGATTTTAGGATATGTAAATCTTAATAAAGCTGCTTTAAAAAATTTTTTAATCCAACCCATTAAAGGATCCTCAAAGTGTTTCTTTAGAGCCTAGAACATTTAACAGGCATTGCCTTAAGCAAAACAGTACAGCCAGGGGACTGTCTTCAGGGATCCTAGTGTGCTTGTTCTGCCCCTTTCCCACCTCTGTGACCTTCCCAACAACACTGCCCTGATACCCTCCTCTTCCCTCTCAGCCCCTCTTGCTCCCCGGAAGAACTGATTAGTATTTTATTTATTCACTAATGAATGAATCCATTGCCCTGAATTGATTCTTTAATATATTTGCACTTTCAACTTGTCTCTCATTGTAAAATGATTACTTTTAAATCCCCACTCAGGGGATTTAAAACCTTAGAGGAAGGGATAGAAGAGAATTGAAGGAAGAAATGCTTTCCCCTAAGAACCTGGAAATCACCGCAGAAAGGCAGCCATCTGTTTTGTCTATAGATAAAATCAACCACGTATGATGAAAGATCGAGTTAATCCAATATTCTCAGAACCTGGCCATGTAAATGGCCTTGGGAGCAGAGGGTATGCTGCGAGTCTGGCCCGGCCATTCCACCTATGCATCAGTGAATCAGGCATAGGCAGGTGCTCCCAGAACCCACTGTGGTCATAAAGACACCTGGAGACTTACAGAGATGATTTATGTCTGTGGAAAAGAGCGTGGACTCCTGATATTGATGTGACTGGGAGGGTGGGATAAATTTAGTTAGTTATTATAGGGTCACTCTTTTCAACCTTGGAAAAATCTTGCATACACCAAGAGGAAATCCTTGTGATTCTGTGGAGAGAGAAGTGGTTGTGGAACGAGCCGGTCTAGGCTTGTCCCTTCTCTGTGGCTGTCGAGCTGTGTGAATTTAGGTGAGCCACCTAACCAGCCCTCTGAGCCTCTGTCCTCTCATCTCTAAAACGGGGCCATTACTCCCAACTGCACAGGGTTGTTTGGAGGTAGGTGATAGTCACCTGATTAGAGATCTTGCAGGGAGTAATTCAGGCTGACTAAAGGAAGGGGGTTTTACAAGCTAAAGTGCTCTAAGATTAGAGTATTATAATTCCCTCAAACTTCCCAACAAATTTCAGCAGAAAGATAATGCAGATGGTTATTCTCTGTCTGCCTGACGGCATCAAAAGCCACTGGGAGCTAAGTGACTTGCCTACCCAGGATTAGTATTTGCATCTTCTGATAGAAACATGGAGCTTTGTGGAAGGCAACGTTTTCAATTTCAGGGTTAGTTTCCACTGCGGTTCATGGAATCTAGACAGGGAACACTGACATTTCGGAACTCTTCCAATTAGTTTCAAGAGTTCAAATATCTCTCTGTTCGATACAACCCAGAGTGTAATCGTTTGTTGGTAATAACCTAGCCCTTGTTTAGCTACATAGATCTGACTCTGAACCCAGACATCCCATGGACAAAAACACCACTTGCTTTTTATTGGCATGTTGGGTGGAATGGCTCCACACAGCTAGGAAACAATTTTATTTTTCCCCTTTGCAACTCAATTATAAGGCTGAAGGGCACATATAGATTTTTCTGCAGGAAGCAAAGGGCTTTCAGGCTTACTTTATTGGCAGATTTCTGCATCACCTCCACGGTGAAGGGTTAGGTGCTTTTAAGAGGCAGAAATGCCCAGACTGAGGGGGAAAAGAAAAAAAAAGGGGGGGAGGGCGGGGAAGGAGGCAAGGAATCATAATACATTCCAGATGGGCTTGTAAAAGACGAGGGAGGTGTTGTGAATCTTGGCCTTTCACTCCTGTCCCACCGGAGGCCGCTCTCTTCCCAGAGACTCCATGAATCCAACAAGAAACAAAATAAGGGGCCCTGGGTGGTGGTAAGAAACTGGAATTAGAAGGCGAATGCCCAGGCTGGGGCTCTGTCCCCAACTCTGACACGTGCTGAGTCGGGGCCCTGTTGAGCCCCTGTTCCTCGGTGTCTTCATGTATAGAATGAAGGAAGTAGTCTGGCTGCTTTTTAAGTGCCCCCCCTTTATGGATATTCTGTGACTCTGTTTCTACAGCTTTCCTCACAGGACATCTCTTTCCATTTATGGGAGTGCGAGTGTGGAGATTAAATATTTCAGGAAGGCTCCACCTGAGAGATGGAAAGGCAGGAGACAACTTCGATGCTGGGTTTGCTGCCAACCTTGACTTTTCCTGGTGGCCCACCTAAGTGCTGAGGGGTCAGTCTCTGAGGCATCCACACCTGAGCCTTAGCAAGATGCTCTTTCTGTTTTTCTGTTTGAATCACAGAAATTCCCTGATGACTCAGAGTAGCTCCCCTGGGCGTCTGTGCCTGAGGCTGGCAGATGTGTCCAGCATCTGGAAGAGAACCCAAAGCAGGTAACATATTGGGAGCCCGTATCCTTATGGTCTGAAAATTTGTAGCCATTTTTCCAAGCCAGTAGAGCTGTCGATGGTTCACGTGGAGTCCCCAGACACGTGTTAACTTGCCCTGGGATGAGTGGTATGAGCAGAGCTGTCCACCTCCCCTGCCGTCCTGAAGTAACAACATCAGAGAAGTTCATCCACTGAGGGGCCAAACAGACGGGGCAGCATGCTGGGCTCTGTGGATGATAGTATCCCTGAGTCTGAGGGGACATCCCCTCTCTCCAGTACTGGGTGGTGTGTCTCCAGTAGACTGAGAACTCTCGGTAAAAAAAATAAAATAAAAATAAAGGGAAAGAATTCGTGTGTTCAGGATACCAAGTGGCAAGAAGGGCATAATACCCCCCCGTGCTGGGGCATCTACACAATATTCGGTTGGCAAAACCACACTGTCTTGGGTATGTAACAAGCTCAGTATTCAGCCTGCATTACTGGGACCCTGGTGAGGAGAGGGTCGGGTGGGAAGACAAAATGGGAGAGAGACTGCTATAGAAATGAATATTGAATCCAAAGTATTATTGTTAGAATCTCTGGAGAAAATGGCTCCCGGACATACAGGATTTTCAATACAGTTTAAAAAAGGAATGGCTCTTCTGGTTTTTCCATTTATTGTAGCTTCCCAAAGCTTATTTTTAGTAGCACTAATAGTGCCGCCTACCCCTGTACTCATTTTCTACAGATTTTAAATTTTTGTATTATCCTGTCCCTCCAGAGGTGCCTTCTATTTCTAAAACATTAGTACCATGGAGGGGGGAAAATAGGACATTTCTGAGAGAAAGGAGCCTTGGATATTTGCATTCCGATTTGATTAGTATTTTTGCTTCTCCTGGTTCATTCTGAATCAAGGGAAAACATACTTAAATGGAAATAGATTGATGCCACGGATCTCTGGACACTAAAGGTCCCCCAGTCTCTGACACACAAACACAACATGGTTAGCTTAGGCGCCAGTGTCCCCTCAGAGCTTCATTAGCCTCAGGGCTAATGAAGGGCCTGACCCAGGGGCCTCACCAAGATGGATCAACTCTAAACTTGACTCCGCAAGCCTCCTGCCCAGGATGAGCTATGGGCGGGAAAGAAACCCCGTGAGCATGTGGCTTGTGTGTTTCTGGGTGGAGGTGGGGAATTCTGAGCAGTCAGACCCCATGTACAGTCTCAGAAGCCAGAATGTGGCATCTGTGACTGAAGAAGTCAAGAAACTGCCATCATAGAAGGACCCTTGGTCCTTTAATTGTGCATCTAGGAGCAGATCTCTGACAGCAGAGTCCACTGCTGAAGAATGACAGTACTTGAGTTGTGAGTGGAGTTTCAGACTCACTGACTTTGCGCAGACCTCTTCACAACTGGGGCCACGTTGCCAGATTACACGTGGGAACTAGATAGAGGGTAGCTCATGCTATCTTTACCTGTGGGCTCCTGGAGCAGCTCCTGGATTAGTCCTAAAAGAAAGCTGGACGTGGAGGCATCTTCAGCCCGTCACTGCTTTTGTAAAGTTGTGGCTTTGTGACCTGGTTATCTGGGTTCTAACGGGGGCATTACAAGTCAAGTTTTGAGAAAATAATGCTATGTTAGATTTCCATGGATGGTCTCTCCTAGCTCAAAGAATTCACAATTAGCTGAAAGGGTTAGATCTGGAAGAGACTTAAGAGGTGTTTTCTCTAACTCGTTGTTATGTAGTTGAGGTCCCTGAGCCCAGAGAGGGCATGTCTCTGGCTGAATGTCACCAAGCAATGTCTTGTATAGGTTCATGGACAATGTCTCGGGTCTCTTCTATTGCTCTTTCCAGTGATCCTTGAAAAAGGCAGAATGGCTGCTATGACATGATGGGCATTTAGGGAATCAGAGATGCCACTAACCACTCCCCGTGGCTGCCCCTTAGCTCTTCTTCCCAACCCTTCCAAGCTGGGCAGCCCTGAGCAAGTTGCTTTCCCTCTCTGTGCCTTGTTTATCACATGTGTAAAATGCAGATGATGCTGATGGTGGTGGTGATGATGATGACAGCCCCCCTCCCAAAGCAATTCCGTGCTCCAGCATGAGCTTTAGAGTCAGACACTTGGGTTCAAATCCTCATGCTCCTTGATTTAGTGCTTGGAGCACATGGCTTACTTACTCTCTCTCAGCCTCAGTTTCCTTAATTTTAAACTAGGTGTAATAATTCCTCACTCATAACATTTTTCTAAGGATTAAATGATAAACTAGATATGTAAAGTGCTTAGTCCAAGTGTTCAATAAATGGCCGCTGCTCTTACTGTAATTGCCAACAATAATAATGAGTTAGAAAAATGTAAGTAAAAGTCCTAAAAAAAAATCCTAATGTGTGATAAAAATATTAGCAGTTATTAACAGAAGGGGCCATTAGTATCCATCCCAAGCTGTTGTTTAAACTCCTACATTTCTAGCAGCGGGATCAGCCCAGAGCAGGGTACTAGATTTGCTTGCTAAATCAGCTTAAATCACTTGTTCGCCTCTGACACAGTGTGGCTCTTTCTGACATGGCCAGAGAGACCACAGAGCGCACTAAGCTGCAGAAGGGGAACAACAAACAAAATTTCAGAGACGAAGAGATTTCCAGTAATTGCTGGGACCACCTCCATGCCAGTTTGATTTCCTGGGCGAATGCGTGTGTTGCAAAGATTGATGTGGGCATGACCTTCAGACCCTGTTTGGAAATTATACATACACGTGGTGCTTTAATGGTACGAGTGGCAGTTGGGGGGTTGTGTTAATTACATTTGAATAGAGAGATGGTGATAACTTACTAGCTCAGCCCCTGGTAGTTAATTTTATTACATCTAGGGGAAAATTCTGTTGGGGTCTATGAGTAGCTGTGGTGCAATTAAGCGGCAAGAAGGTTTTTGTCGGTACAGTTGCTATTGATTAGTATTTACTTTAAAAAGAGTAAAAGCTATTCCCTCGTGCCAGAGCTGCCTAATCTGTCAGGGACCAGCCTGCACGTTTCGGAGATGCATAGCAGGCTTCTTCATATGTGCTGAAACCCCCCAAAAGAGAGTCCAGTATAAAAATCTCCCCAACTGGTTTTAATGATGCTCCAGTAAAAGGCATATACCACAGCCAAGATCTTATTAAAAGAGGGAAGTCTTTTTGTAGATTTGCTTATTTATTTATGAAACACCTCTGAAATATTTATAAATGCTTCCCTGATATTTGTCTGAAAATACATTTTAGGGCTTCTTTGGTGGAATGCAGGGGGAGGGGGGGCAGGGGGAGGAGGAGCAGGGAGGAGAGGATGCAGGTGGGAGAGAAAGAGGTGAGTCGGGCACAGTTTCCTTCTGCTGCCGGGAAGTGGATGTGCCAGGGTACACATGAGTCACTAGGGGGTGCCCCAAGAACCAGGCAGACGCTAACCTGCTCAGCACAGGTGACCCCGCTTACTTGGATCCCTTAAACAGAAGCAATGGCAATCACAAGTGCTCTGTTGAATTTTCCTGACAGAACCAGGGCAGATAGGGACGCTCCTAAGGCCTTTATCACTTCCTTCACTTTTAGAGCTATTTATTAATTGAAATAATAGTTATGCTACCCCTCGCCTCAGACCTACTTTCATCTGTTTAGCAACTGCTTTCTATAAAACACAAAAGAGCTCAGCAATGACACTGGTGTCTTAATTAACCATTGAATACCTTATAGAGCAGCTGTCATAACTCTTGTCACTTGAAAGAAAGCACAGTGGTCCCTGTTTAAAAAAAAAAAAAAAACAAAACAAAAACCACATACACACAACAGATACACAGGGGAAAAAAGTTGATTTAATGAGCTGTCTTTGATGTGTCTGAAGAATGATATTTTTTATCATCATGCTTTGCACTCACATAGCAATGCAAAGGAGGGAATCTCAGGTCAATCTGGAAGAAACCCGCGAATACTTGACACCTTTCAGAGAACCTGGTTGCACAGTGGCTCAGAGAAGTGGTCCAAGATCAGGGATTATAACACAACTAAGACTAGGAAGAAGAAGAAGAAGAAGAGGGGCTAATATAAGCTTATATGGAAGAAGAGGAGGGGCTAATATAAACTTAGGTGACCAAAATGTTCCTAAGCCTTTCCAGCCCATGGGTATGAATGAGTCCCATTAATGCTAAGACCAGAGCTTCTAGCCCTCACCTGTTAATGCAGGCAGTACAGCCCCTTACAAAGCTCATTCCAAAACTCAATGTCCCTTTGAGCTCCCAGCATGGTGTTTTCTGTGTGTTTAGGAATTAGTCTGGACTTTTACTCAACGCTAGATTCTGCTAGCCCTGAGTTCCCCTGATGCCATCAGTATCGGCCCCAAACCATACCACCCTTAGGACTTTTTTTTTTTTTTTTTTGACCATTTCTTATGGACTTCCTCCTCTTCACATGGTTGATTGCTGGCTCTAGCCACCAACCCTCTCAAATCTTTCATTACCAGGACAGAATAGGAGCCTATATTGAAGTGAGGAAAGATGTTTTCTGTCTCTGGGCTCATTTAGGAATGTTTCATCTTAGTTAAGTAGTTTGAACCCAAAAGTGTTCTAGAACTTGATGCTAAACTTCTTTTAGCTGATGTGTACAACCCCTTCTCCCCAAGGTATATATAAGCCCTTAGGGCCGGATGGGTTCAAACTATAGCCAGCATAGTGAAAGAGAACATCCAACCCATCCGAAAATCTTCCCATCAGACTCTCAGACCTGTGGCTGAGTCTCACTGGCACTGCTGGTGATCCCGTGGTGATCCTTGTTTTTCAGCCCAAGGCTGCTTCTCAGCCCCCGTGCAAATAAATATTTAGGGAATAGACCCCTCTTACTCCACAAACCATGCATCTAAAGCTCCACTCTGCCCCAGTAAGGACCTCCAAAATCCTAAACGTGAACCTAGTTAGAGAGGAGGCCTTTAATGACACCAGCATAAATCTTGGGGGTGGGGGATGAATGTGCAAATGGCACAGTGATTCGCTTGTTTCAACTCTACTTCTACAGTTACTTGGTATTTGAAATGTTACGAAGAACAGGGATACCTTGTAACTAAGTGTTGCAGACCCCTCCAGTGCAAAACAAATGCTGTTACCAGCACTGAGCAGAAGGTCCACAATTAGCAGGCACTTATTATAAATAAGAGGGAAATCATAGCAGCCCAAGGATTGTTAGTACTGACCTTCCATTTTTCAAAGCAAACCAGATACTTTATATATCACTGTATATGAATGCAAAAGGTACCCCTGGGGGCTTATCAAATCAATGGGACAGCAAGGCATTTTATAATGGGTTTGCCATGGAAATTTTAATGTGTTAGAAGATACTCTACTCATTGCTGCCTCACTTAAATCACTGTTAAGTGAAGTCTTAGACTGGCCTTCTGTTTTGCATAATTCTAAATTCAGGGTCCCTGGGGAGGCAGTCACCCCTGTAATAACCATTGTGTTTCTATGCATTTATTTCTGTGTACACTCAACTGTGAACATACATCGGGAGAGCTTGTACCTTCTCGATGGTGAGTCTCTGAAAAGGCCACCTCGAATTGCACAGCGTTTGGCGGGGAAGAGTTGGTGGAGTAGAATAGTTCTGCCAATTAAACTTCAAAATGAAGCCCAGCTTTGCATCATGTGTCAGGAGCCTTCAGCGAGTGTGGAGGCCTGATAGAAAGTGACTACCACACTGCCCGCCACCCCCAACCCCACCCCCATAGAAGGATTCCAGAAGACATTTATACAAAGCTTCTTGCCAAATAGGGCAATAGGGCCCATAAATGTGTCCAGTGGTGGAAACAGTGGTTCCTGCTTGTCTCTGCCAAGCGTGTACCCTGGGGAAGACAGCGTTACCCGACCTCCTCTAAGGTTGCTGTGAGTAGAGGTCAGAGCCTCCTCTCCCCCGTGACATTGTCACCCCAGTAGACAGTCTCCACAGTCTTCTCCTGGCACCCTCCAAAACTACTCATACAAGTATTGGGCGCCTGATGAATACTGTTGACTTGATTTCCCTGAGCCAGACGGCTCAGCCGGCAAGGTCAGAGGTCAGGGTAATCTCCCCACACCCAGAGGGGGGTCACAGAATTCATCCCCTGCGTAAAATGCTTCACATTAGCCTATTTTCTCTCCAAAGCACTCTTCTATTTTTTTTTTTCCTTTCAACTTCATTTATTACGTCTGAGAGAAATCCTCAATTAGGAAAACATAAACTTGAACATTTGCATATCTCCCCTTTAGCTAAAGGAGCATTCTCCAGGCAGCTCTAGAAGAGCAGAAACCCAGAGCTGGTGGTGTGCTTCTCATCCTGACTCTGAACTCGGTGACCTTACTCCGGTGTGGTGGGGGTTTTGTAACCTAGAAACTAGGCAGCGCTGAGAAGCAGGGTTTTCCCTCTCAGGGAGCCGTTGTTAAGTATGCGCCCCATATACCATCTGCCCCGCCCTGCCTCTCCTTACCACTGTCCTGAGCAGGGTTTAAATCACCTTTCAGCTCTGTGCACGTGCCTATAAAGCAAGACAGAACACATTCTAACCAGGAGCAGTGGCAAGCCCTGTTGCTTCCCCAGACCTGGGTTCGGTTCCAGATGCCGGTGCTTGCATATATGCAAGCAGAGCTCTGAAGTGATGAGCCCCTCTCACATGTTAGAGGAGAGAGGCCCTTCCTTCATCTCACATAAACCCATAGGAAGCTGAGCCGCAGCTCACAAATTCCTATGAATTCCTATGAATGAGAAAATGAAAAAATGAAAAACTTTGCACTACCCTATGGTTTTTGAAGTAAGTTAACATTTGATACTGAGATAAATAGATGTTTATCCGTTTCCATTCCTAGAAGTGCCACTGCAGAATCTATCTGGTGACCATATGACATTACGAGGACAGCTTTTAACTAAGTGAAAGACTGAAGGCTAACAAGCAAAATAGAAATACAGCCAGGCCACTGTCATAACAAGTCTTGTCATTCCTCAGATGGACCTATAACATTGTCCCATCCGTATTTCCATGACATAGTCGCATAAGAGAACAATCTGATTTGATATGGTAGATTAGCCTTTTGGTTCCCAGACAGTGAGCCAAGGCACCCTGGGCATTATAGCAAACTCAAAAGAGTGCCAGGAAGTAGTTTAAATAGTTGAGGAAAGTGTATCAATTCTTGACATCTGTCAGACATCGTGTGAACTACCAGCTCAAGTCAGTTCACAGTTTCACTACTGGAATGCACAACAATATTTTCAGTGATGTCACACCTTTGCGAAGCTAGGTTTTTGACATTTGGTAAAATATAAGTCAGAGCCACGTGGTACAGTGTGGAGCAGGAAATGAGGGCGGGGCTTTCCCATCAAATGCCAAGGGTTCAGAAGTTGTGAAGTAAGTACTTGTGATTACTTAACGATGAAAATCCTATTTTTATTTTTCTTTATGTGCCTGATAGTTTCAAAAAACTACTAAATTGTCAGGACACACTTATTATCTGGGCCTAATTAATTAATAAACAGTACTGTTAGATCATTTCTTTTAGCCCAGGAGTGCTATAAAAGAAAAAATGACTGATACATTAATCATGAAACAAGAATGTTTGGGGACTTCTGGGTTATACAGTACAAAAGATAAATAATCATTGTTTGCTATTGAATAAATGCCAAGAAGTACTTACTGTGTGCTTTTCATATATAGGCATAATTTCAAAAAAACTACAGAGACATACATGTGAGGTTTCTGCCCTCCAAGTTGGGGGAGGACAGTAATAATATGAAGGATGTGGTATGTGCAGAGGTCCCATACTTTACATATAATCCTATTATATCTGTGTAAAAAATATATGAGGAAGGGCACTATGATTCGTTTTAAAGAATATAAGGCAGTTTCAGAAAATAAGACACTTGCCCCAAACCACATGTCTGTAGTGAGTGAACAGGCCTGTATTTGACCCAGCTCTATTTGATTCTGAAGCATACTCACCTTGTGCTCTATCAGTATCCTGGACTGTTGTAACAGCAATATTGAAACAACAGCCCATGCTTTTCAGTATCCATCAGGAAGATGCTGTTTTAAAATGCCCCTTACAATCCCAAGTAGCTGTGGGCTCTCGGGCTACTATGTTTCTATTTTCCTGTGTTGATCAGTTTGTGAGCATACTTAATTTTGTATGTGAGGGAGTATTTTAATTCTTTTCTCCCCCTAATTATGTGGCTGAACCATTTCACTTTGAAGCATTCCATTTGGCAGACAATAGATGACCCTTTTAATCTTGGTCTTTGTATCTTGTACCCAACAAAAGTTAAAAAGCACCAAATGGTGCCAGTTGTATTGTGATTGTCACGTTGTGTGATGTGCAAGCTTACCCCATAGCAATTAAAGCAGCTCAGAGAAGGAATTTTCCACTTAGACAAAGGGGAAAAGGCTATCTTGCTCTCTCCCGGAAACAACTAGAATAATTCTGTGGAAAATCTGCTTTCCTGATCTTTGCATCAGGAAAAGCAGGCTGTCCGGTGGAAGCCAGCAGGACTCCGGGCTTCCCTCACTGTCCTGTATTGGCTGGGTTAAAAAGTCCTCAACAGTATCTCAAGAAAGAGTTTGACTTTGTGGTCTGACATTTGTATAATGGATATTCTGTACACACATTCCCCAGATTTTGTTGATTCAGAGATTACTCAAACTCCATCCTGATAAAGCTGTATTTAATCTGGGTTTACTAAGTCATTTGTTTAAAGGGTGGGGAGTTGTTTTGGATAGTGGGCTGCTACTTACGCTGAAAAGGCTTTTTGCTGACATCCCTACCTGGTGAAATGGCAAGAGGTGGTTTCAGTACATGGTCAAGCATGTCAGATATCTATCAACCTAACCTTAAGAGAACACCATGAAAGAAGTGTGGCTGAAAACTGCTGGCTTCTGCTTGCTCAGGAAACTCCCTGTCTGGGTTACTTACCTTTCATTACTAACATTTTACCCAGTCATTATACTGGATTTCCCCTTTTCCCCTCAGAAAATTAGTAATCATTTCATTTCCAGCCCATATTTGTGCACTCAATCAGATAAGAGCTGTGAAGGTGCCATGTCCATATTGGGACATAAACTTCAGCATACTGCGCGCTAATCTGCTTTTGACCTGCTCAGGTGGTCGGTGCTCTCCATGTTGAGACTTTTGAAAATGACATATTCATATTTACTTCTCTAAGTTCTTGCCTAGGAGATCCTAACTCAGGATAGAAGAAGACGAGGTTGGAAAATGGCATATGTAAGACATGTTTGCATTTTGGCTGCCCAAGGCCAAACCGTGGTTTCTGTAGCATTGTTGACAACCCCTGGTGGTGTGGAGATGAAACACTGCTCCATGTTCCCCTTAATAGGATGTGGATCACCACTGACCCCAGTGCAGGCTTACAGATGGCCTGAAGGTCAGTTACTATGCATGGGACTCCTTGCTAGATGTTTTTGGCGATTGCCAGGGAATATCTACTATGGTCTCATCCATCAGTAAGCCTGAGATCATGGCTTGTCCCCCACCTTACCCTCCCACCCCCCTCATGCCCTCAGATTGGATCCCTGACAACTGTATACTACACAGAACTTTATGGTAGTTTTGAACAGCTGCTTTTGGTGCACTTCACCATCCAATCCTATGTGATGTTTCCCAGAAAGCATTGCCTAATTTTTGGAAGGGTTCTGCCCTGCCTCCCCTCCTGCCTAGAGGACCTGAGCTTTACAGAGATTTATCAGTTCTGATTCCTTCTCTTCCTTGAGCCTAGAATAAAACCCATCCTGCCCATAAACGGAAGGCCTCCCAAGCCTGAAGATCATCCTGGCTCTACCCCGTCCATGCTTTGGAGTCACCAGAACCCAGTTTGCAGGTTGATTCTGTCACTTACTCATCTGCTGCTTGGACAGCCTGAGCTTCTGCTTCTTTGGTCTATAGAGAAAATAATTCTGCTTCATTGGGCTGTTACGTGTGATGTCAGATGAGTCATTGCAT
This sequence comes from Mustela putorius furo, assembly GCF_011764305.1. NCBI lineage: Eukaryota > Metazoa > Chordata > Mammalia > Carnivora > Mustelidae > Mustela > Mustela putorius. Next base: position 4,895,129 of record NW_025422045.1, on the reverse strand, counting down.
AGTAGATACTCAAGAATTATAGCTTCCTTTGCTAAACTTAGAGTTTTTCAACTTCTACTTAGGACCCGTCCCCAGCATTGGCTCCTCCAGGACAAGGATAGAAGGAGGCAGGTGTGTTAGGTAAACGTGCTACCTTTTCTCTAACTCAGTACAGCCCTGCCTATTCTTTTTCCAAGGTCTTCCTTCCTTTATTGTGGGCACAGTTTTGCTTCCCCAGTTAGATGACTCTGTGTTGGAGAGAAAGCATAAGAAGACTGAAGTAAATTTATTAAGATGTGGGGCTACACTTGTCAACTTTTATGGGATTGAGGGAGCGTTATATGCGTAAGTGTTATCGGACCTAGCGACAGACATCGTAAAAATTGCCAGGTTCGTCTCTTTTATTTAAGCTGCCTTTTTTCAGTGAAAGTACAAGTTCATACGGACTTCCACAGAAATAAAATTCACAGCTCACTTGGGAAACAGGGGGCTCAATTTGGGTCTCAAAAATACATCTTCGGGCACGGCAGATCTCTCCGTGGACGTGGAACACAAAAACACGGGTTTTTGCCTGAGCAGTGGTTAATCAGACTAAGGGAGGCTTATTCTTACCCCCAAAAGTAGGCATTTGTGGTTCCTGGACGCATCACCAAAATCATTAGTTCATTAGTTTCTTTGCCTCTTCATCTAGCATTCATATCCCCCTCCACTACAAGAACAAGATTTAAGGCAACTGTTTAATGTGATCTCTACCGAAGAGGAGATTATGTGTACACCATGATTACTCATTAATCCCACAAGCAGAGATCTTGAGATGTCATTGTGGAGATAATGAGTGCAAGGCCCTGATATGTAATAAGTTAGGGCAGAACTGGTGGGAGACTTGTAAGACACGGGTAGAGCTGCCCTGTCCGCCGATGAAAGGAGAGGCCAATGGCTGGCCCTTTCTCTCCTTTTTTTTTCGACCGTTAATTCAGCTCTTCAGTCCTCTCTCCTGAGTGACTGGTGTTCTTGTTCCCACTGCTGCCTTTAAGAACAACACACATGCACATGGGCCACGACCCCCTCCTAGAGCTGCCCTTCCCACCATGTGCCCTGTTTCTTTATCGCTTCTCAACCTGGGGAGGATTATCTATCCGGATCGCTCTCCCTGACCAGCCGGCCTTCAAGAAGGGGAATTCACATTACTGAGCACTGTCCAGATGGCAAACCCCACACAGTGTGCTCTTCCTGTTTCTTTATTCACTCCTCGCAGGTTTGTACCCTGACTCCCCTTTTGTAAATGACACAGCCAGAGCTCTTAGAGGAGACGTGACTTGCCCAAATTCACAGCACTAGGAAAGGACAGCTCTTAGGTTCCAACTCAGGTCTGTATAACCCCAAGGCTAAATTGTCTTGGCGAAGCAACCAAAGTAAGACTTGATAAAGTCTCAGGAGTGATGCTGATTAAGTAGATTTAGTGGGTTGCTTCTTGCAATAATTTAATGTGAAAAGGGTATTTCTAGACTTAAAATAGCGTGAGGATTTTTTTAGTGGTGAAATTTTAGCTATAGAGTAGATTGGGAAGGGAAATATTTGGGGATTGAAATTTGGGGTCGCTCTGTAAGAAGGAAACAGCCTAAAACCAGGTCGGTAACTAAGACGCTTGTATGCATATCAGGAGAAATATTTTTGTCTGGCAATGGATTTTTCTTGAGCATCTAGTGGTGGAAATGGGAAATTTAGAATTGCTTGTGTATCACCAGGGTAAAATCAATCCTTATTCGCACATGGAGCATTTTGCAAGTATGCTAGCTTTCCATTGATTGGCACTGGTGATGCCCAGGGTGTGTTAGCTTTGAGATCTGATAGGAGAACAAATATCTAGGCAGAAAAAATGGAGTGTAACCCTCTGGGAGGCAGATATGAAAATGGCCTGGCCAGGTCACCCTCTCGTGGGGATAAATGCCGGCGTGTCTCTCAGTGCTTACGGTGTGAGTTGGTCTTTTCCATACACCAGCTTAGTAACAGAGACAGACCTCCCTAATCCAGTGAGGGGAACTCCAGAGACTGCTCAGAACTGTAATGTGAGTCCTGATTGATGGTTTTAAGAGAGAGAAAAGATGACCCTTTGCTGACAGAATTACAATGTGTAGTCTTAGAAGGCTGCCAGGAAGAAAGTTCGATACGATCAATGTTTACCTTTTTCTAATTAAAAAAAAGTAATCACCTACACGTGTTTAAGGAAGAAGTTTAAGCTCCTGTCCTTACCACATGAGTACATTGAGCAATTGAATCTCAAGGAAAGAGACCAAGTAGAAAGAGGTGGAAAGCTGAGGAAAGAGCACCAGCTTAGAATAGCCATATATTCATTGTTCTCAGGGAGACTGCTGAGTGAGGAGAGTGCCCGAATGTGTGTGTCATATGGGCAAGCCTCTGAAATATGCACAGGGTCTTGTCATGATTTATTTCCAGCCACTGACTTTGCTGTAAACGACAGAGTTTAGTTCAGTTTACTTATTTTCTTTCTTTCTTTTTTTTTTTTTTTTTTTTAAGAAGAAGCCTCAGTCTAAGGAAACACTGTGCTTCTCCAAGATGCCAAGCTATTGAAAGAACCGTTCCGGGTGGAGGGTGGAGGCAGGGAAAGAATATTTCCTAAGATTTTCTGATACTAAAACCCATTTACGACTGTTGAGGAAAATCTCTCTGACGGAGGATTTAGCTCTCACTAATCCTTAAGTGACTTGTTTTGACAGAGCCTTTATAGGAGATTTTCTCAGTAACTTTGGTTTGCTCTAAAGGAGCAATTACTGATTTGTCCTCCAGCACCTTTTTTTCTATTTTTTTTTTATTTTTTCCTGTTTAATGTATGCCAGTTAATGAACCTCATGTATGTTCCAAAATAGACAGCGAATCCGATCAGAACTGTTTACTGGAGAAATTCAGGAACGTTTGGATTTTCTTGGATCCTCCGTTCTCTTTCTTGCCTCCGGGTATCAAGGACCTGGATTTCATTTCGTGTGTCATGTGGCCTTCTCAGCAGATTCTTTGACTCCAGCTTGAGGAAATCGAGCCCTACTTTCTATTTACACTGCACTTTCTTTACATAAAGACATTTTCTCCTGCTTGAGGAACGAGCGCGGGGACCCCAGGTTTTTAAGCTTCCCGGTGTTTGCTTTTGCTCAGATAGGCGTTATCTTTTAGAGGTGACTAAAGGAGCTGGCGCACACTGCTCACCTCCCTGTTCAAGGGACCGCTCGATGCTGGTGCTATGACAACGGGGCCCTCACGTCTGTGCGTTTCGATTTCCTACCCTACCTGCTGTGGCTGTGAAGGGATTTTTAAATTCCACCTCACCTCCCATCTCCCCACATTGTCATTAAATCCCACCCCAGCAGAGGCCTCCGTGGGTCTTTCCAACCCACAGGTTCTCAGAGTGCGGTTCCCCAACCAGACCAGCGGCACCAACGGCTCCTGAGACCTCGTTAGAAATGCAGATTCTCGGGCCCCGCCCCGGACCTGCCCCGTCAGAAAATCAAGGAGCAGGGCCCAGCAAACTGGGTTGTGGCACAGTCTTATGGCGATTCTGATGCAAGCTAACATTTAAGAAGCACTGTGTTCTAGTCCCTGGCCTATCTTGTTTGTGGAAAGGACTGCAGAGGAAGCCCCCCTCCAAGAGAACTACCGCCTACTGCCTCAACAATCCCCAGACTCATGACTCCACGCTCGATTTTGGTTTGTGACTTTGAAAGCTTTGTCTGCACAGTGAGGTTTCTGGTCCTAATTTATGACCAGGTTCACTCTATTTCTTTCTTAATTTCATTAAGCCATGCCAGTGACAGGATTGCTGCTAGGGTGTGGCAGGAGAGATTTATGAGTTTTCACGAAAGTGTACAAAACTCTAGGCGAGCATTAGCATAGTGAGTTTTAAATTATTCCTGAGACTTTTTTGAAAGCCGCCTGCCTTAATCCTCTTGTCAGGGAGCTGCTGAGGTAAAAAATGATCACCGAAGCAGCTTTGCTGGCTTCACAGAGACAGCCGTGAGAGCTCTTCACTGGGAGAACTGTCTCTGTGCCCATGTGGCCAATGAAGATAGTTTTCAGAGAAAGTGAGAAGCCATGACATTGGTTTTGAGGAGAGGAACATTATGGGAGGTCCCTCGGGAGTGGGCATGGGGTCACCCTGTAGGCACGTAAGTGTTCACGTGGCTGCTTGATGGGGTGGCATCAGCCCAGTCTCTGTGGACTGGGGGAGAGGTCCTGGACTGGGGACTCAGGAGAGCACGATTCATGTCCTGGCTCTTCACAAGTAGCCTGACCTTGGGCATTCACGTTTCTGACTTTTGGTTTCTTCATTTATAAGACAGAGGAGGTTATACTAGGTGACCTCTAAGGGTCCTTTCAGCTTTAAAATTTATGATTCTGGGATTCTTTCTCCCATCTGCCTCCCTGCACCATCCTTCCCCTTGTGTAAAGAAACAGTCGAATTTATTGATCCCTCAGAGGCTCTGTCACCCACTTCTCCTTCCTCCATGCTCCCTCGTCCCTTAAGAGCCTCGTCCTTATAGGACTTGAAAAAAAACAAAAACACATACAGTGCACTCTTCTCTCTTCAGCTGCTTAGAATTCACCTCCAGAGTGGCTTCTTTACTTTCTCATGGAGCGGTGAGGTGGGTGCCCAAAGATGACAGAGTCTCATCAGGCAGGGTAGGGGATTCGTTACCCAGAAATCCTTCAGTGAGACTCGAAATGAAAACATGTAATAACACTCTCTTCCCTCAGAAAATCAGGAGTCCCAGCCTAATCCCATTCCCACTTGCCCTGTCCTCGGAAGAAACCAAGCTGCTAAAAACACAGCAGAGGTGAGACAAAGGACATGGTTGCTAATTGCTGTCGAGCATTCTGGGATCGGGGGTTTAGGGAATGTCCTATCATCATCTCACGTTTGCCTCCAGTTCTGGGAATTCTCCCATCTTTGGTTAGAACTGTGTCCTTGGGTAACCTGGCCAACCAGGTCATTTGCTGTTGAAGCACATAAAGGCGGACATCCAGGTGATTCTCTTCAGGTTTAAGGGTTAGACGACCCTTTCCAAGCTCAGGCCATGCTGGGAGAATTTATCTCACCTCCCAAACTCTGACAGAAGCACAGGACGATGGGAGAGGGGGTCGGCAAGCACGTGTCTCGTGTCACCACTGAGGTCTCAGGAAAGCACAGTTTAGAATCCTTTAGGGTGTTGCAGCTAAATTTAAATACAGTGGTAACGTGACAACTTCTTGTCAGATGGGGAGTGTGCCAGCCTTCCTTCTCTTTATACCTTGTAACCTCCTGAAACTGGAACCCACTGGAAAATTCCCTTTACCCTGTGACAAGGAAAGAGTCCATCTCATGAAACCATTCTAAGTATATTTCCTTCTCGGGAAAGTTTCTGATGCCCAGATGAGGAGTGAAACACCAAGTCAGGAAACGTAGCTTCTACTTCGTTTTGGCTTCTTCCCTGACAGGAAGGAGTGTAGTTGTGATATCGGGAGAGTCAGCTCAGAAGTCTTTATTTTATCTTGGCTCACAGGCACCAGCAGTGCCAACAGCACCAACTAAAGAAGAGCAGAAAGGCAGAGACTTGTGGAGAATTAGGCAGGAAGAAACCTTATATGGCACAGAGGTTCAGGCAGGCAGTGTCCAAGCAAAATCGTGAATGCCTGTTTCCCTTCAATGGCTCCATCTCTAAATAACTACTCTCCTCCTCTGAAGAGATCTAAGAATCTGTTAAGAGTTTCAATGTTCCAGATCTGGAATCTTTGTGAATCCAAGGAACACTTGGTTAAGAATGACAAGGCCTGGTTTCCTATTCTGATTTTGCTGTCAGCTAGCCTTGTGATGCTGGGCAGACATTTCCTGTCTTTCAGCCTCAAATTCCTCATCTGGCTCATGAGGATGTTGGTCGACAGCAGAAGTGTGGCCCGTGCACTGAAGAGGGCTCTTAACTGCTACATTCTTTCCTAGTGATTCCAGATGAGACCTCAGAATCCTTCTTAACAAAGTGCCTCCAAGCAGCCATGACCTTTTCAGAGTTCAGAGTTGACCCTTTGCATGAAAACTCCCTGCCGTCTTTCTTAGATAGAAGCTTGGAAATTGACACAATGTCATCAGAGCCTGTAGGAGTGGTACTTAACCTAGCCCCAAGGTTTGGAGAGCAAGGAAGGCTTCCAGGAGGAGGTGACTCCAAAGCTACATCTTGGAAAACGGGAGATCAGGGGTGGAAGAAAGGGTTGTCTGGGTACAGAGAACCAAAGGAATGAAGGCAAGAATGGAGAACAACAGAGTCTGCTGCATTTTTGTTTTGATGGCATGTAAGGTGTCAAATGTGGGACAGCAGGAGATAAGGCTAGAAAGACCGGCAGAGACCAGATCAAGGAGGGTCTTGGAGACTAGGCTTTGGAGGTGTGGTTTTGCTGACCTGTCTCTTGTCCTTTCTTGCCCCTGCCTTGCCCCTTTCTTGCTGGCTGGTGATTTCTGAGTCTATACATCTCTGCTTCTGTCTTTTGTTGCCCATTTGACCCTTGAGTTTTCCCTGGCTCTGGCTTTCTCTGCAGCTAGCATTGTTCCTCTTATGACCTCTGACCATGGGACCTGACCAAGTGCCGACCCCTTGACCAGATGCCCACCCTGGATGCTTGTCTGTTCTTCCACATTCTGAGCAGCTCACCATCCAATTTCTTTACTTTCTGTGTATATCTTGTTCTTTGCTGACCCCTTACCCTCACCCACAGCACACACGCACGCATACACACGCACACACACCCCAGATCTGAAGCTTACATCAAGGGCACTTGCGAAATATTACATAATGACACATTCCTTCAGATAGAGTTTGGGCCAGTTAGAAAAAGAAAAATGGGCTCATTTGCAGGATCATATCAGCTCGCACATGGAAGGGGGTCTTTTGAGGCTCTAATGGGCAGGCAGCTGATTCTGACAGCAGAATTCTCGGTCCTTGATCTTCCCAAGACATCTCCCCCCTGTTTTGAACATTAGCTGTGGTGTGGGTCCTTCCCATGGAGAACTGTGAATCCTATTCAGCCGCCTCCTTGTGATTTGGACATGAACAGGGAGCTTTCTCTGTCTACTTAATTCCCTTTGAAAGCTTTCTCGTCCCACTATTGGGCCCTTCAGAGAGAGCACTGCATTAATATCTTCTGCTCTGGTTTCAACTTGGTGTGGTTTTGTGATCTTAAAATAGATGGAATTACCACGGCAAGCATTGTTCTGCCTTGAACTTAAAGTCTCAAGAGCAAGTACTTCTGAAAAAGTTAATCCTTTTCTTATTTGCAAGGATTCTGGACTGCAGTTTACAAAGAAATATGCTAAATTATTTATAATCCAGGATTATTGCAATACCAAAGATTTCCTTGCATAACATCCCAGCTGCACTAAAATGGCACAAAGAGAACAGCCCTTGGCCACACCTTATCTCAGCTGCTCTCCGCAGTCCCTGAGAAGGGCCCCCAGAGCTGATGTCCTGGTCACAGGAACGCGGGGTCTCCAAAGCATCACCCACCTCAGCTCACATGCTCATGATTCTGCTGCTGGGGCCTCAGGTGTGGACAGGCAGCGTACTTCTTTATAGCAAGCATCTCGTTTCCTAACATTTGTACCCTGCATTCTTCGGAGAGGAGTTGGGATGGTCAATAGTTAAAAAATGGCATTTGTGAGACATTTTAGAAACTATGCAGTATTCTAGGCCCATCTCCACAGTTAACTCGGAGAAAATTCATTGAGCTCTCAATTTGCACAAATGTAAAGTAAGGGGGTTAGTGTCAGTGATCATGAAAATGCCTTCGGTCCTAACATTGGATGACTCTAAACAAGTCCCGACATAACTCAGGGATGCTTATGTGCATGGCACAGACCATTGGAAAAGAAGACGGTGACATCTGGGTTACTTATTGTGGGAAGATGGAGCGGAATATTGGATATTGGATATTGGGTATTGCAGAAAGAAGAGAATCCTAATCCCTGTTATGAATAGAACCTTCCAGAGCGGATTTATGTATGTGTAATACATTTTCCTCTATTTTCAAAATTGGGAAATTACTTGATGCTGTTTTATAATCTCTTACCCTTTATAAATCGTCCCCGGGTTTCAGAAGTAATCTCATACTTTTAAGGTATTTTTACATCCCTTGTCGTCCATTACGATTCGCATCTCCTGCGGCCGTGTCTATTTCTGCATCTGAGTTCCCCGTGACATAAATTTAAGTCTGCCCGTGGGCCGCCAAGGCGAAGGGGGTAAGGCACAATTGTGTTTTCCCAACGTCGGTTTCCTGCCCTTTGGCGTTTTAGCTTTGGGAATACTGTATCTTGGCCTGTAAGGGAGGCCAGATCTAAACTTCAGCAGCACTTGGTGCCTCCCAAGCGTCCTCCCTGCACAGCGCTGCTGCCGTTCCGGGTCAGCATGAGTCTTCAGACATTCATCTGTGCCATGATCACTCTCCTTTGACTGTGGAGAACCGTGCATTTTGTTCTATCCCAAATATACGTGTGTCCCAGCACTCACTAACAAGTCTGTGGGGCAGGGAAGCCTATTCCCTGGGGTGCTGGGAGGAAAGAGAAGTGATAAATGTCAAATGCTAAGATGCCTGCTGGTCTGTGGGTATTGCAGAAAGGTTGATTTCTTTCTCTCCCTCCCTTGCTTTCTCTCTCAGCACCCATTTCCCCCTCTGCCAAAGGAGGCTGGTCTAAATGATCAGTAATTCAGCAAACATTTAGGGACATCTCTCTCCACCTGGGACTGGGCAGGGTGCATTGGACACACAGCATTAGAGCTCCTAAGTTCCCACTGTCAAGGGGTTCGTAGTGAGGTGGGAAGGAGCCAGCTCCTGCCAGGGTGATAGTAGGAAAAACACTGGATGCTCTTGGGACTGTGGGAGGCAGATTAAACTCCAGGTACAGGACTAAGGACATGACAAGGAAGGGTCAGGAAAGGAGCCTCAGAGGTAGCCCTCTTATTCCTAAGCACCTCTTCTGTGTGTTCATCTCCTGGGTTCCAATGACTATCTGTTCACTGGCAGCACAACAGTCTTTCTGTGATGAAGGTTTGCCCTCTGCTACCACCCTGCCTTTTTTCTGAGCGGAAGGAATATGAGGGTCCACTCTGGTCTATCTGCCCTGGGCCCTCGGGGTAGGAGGCTTATTGCCATCGCAGGAAGGACTTGCAAAGTGGCAGGCTCCAGTCACCCAGGACAGGGACAGCTTTGATCTCTGCTCCTCTCTTGAATCCACAAACACCCAGCTGATGTCTTAAAGGAAAAGAAAATCTTGAGGTGAGCCATAAAAGCACTTGGAGTTAGAGAAGTTAGAGCACAAGAGGACTGGTAAAACAACACCAAAACCAGAGAACACTTGCTCAGAGGAAGTGTTGAGAATTGAGCCAGTGAAACCAATGTGTGGCTGGTTGTGTATGAGGGCAGGAAAGAGAGAGGGGGAGAGAGAGAGAGATTGAGATTGAGAGGAGCTCCTGGGCAGGAGCCTGGTTAGTGAGGTGAGGTTCACAGAGCAAGATGGGGATGGAGAGAGCCTGTTTTGGACCCCGTCTAGGGATACCCTTTCTTGGCTGACTAGGGCTAATTTTTAGGATCTCTTCATTTCGAGTTCTCACTAGCCTTCTTTTTAGAAGCTCATGATTAGACTCCATGAAGTATTAGACTCTGGGAAGGAAGGTCTAAGGAGTCTGTCTGTTTGGAGGTGAAACAGAATGTCATTGCTGAAGCCTGCACTTCGCCTCCTCCTTCTCACCACAGCCAGGCGCGGGCGAGGCCGTGGGGCAGCAGGTGCACGGGGCCGGCCCCAAGACTGCCTTAGTACTTCCGAACGACCAACCTTTCAAGCTAGCACTGTCTTGCTCCAGAGAGAGTGGGCTATTTTTAAAAGCTCCTTCCCTATCCTCTGCCCATCCAGATGCCAAACAAGCACGAGCGTGCAACCCCAAAGAAAGAAACAGATGGCCCCGAAGTCACATCAAACATGTCTGTAAAGATGCTTTTTTTCTACCTATTTGATACTCCTGCTTCTTTGCCTTTTCCTTCTCTTTCTGCTCCTCTGCTCTTGTCTATAATATGTAGAACACTTTGGTTTGCCGAACTGGGGTTTAATCCTGGCAAGGGTCTTCAATAATGCTGAGACTTCTGAAATTCCTATAAAACCCCACTTTGGCTGCCTTTTATCATGAACCAGCCATGCACCCTAGTGACAGCATGATAGTCAGAGTAGGAACAAGAGAATGTCTTCACAACTGACCACATAACTAGATCCCTTCAGGCCACGAAGGGTTGCAAATCTGATATGCTTAACATCTCTGTTAAAAGATCATAGAGGCACTTGAAACCTTTTTCCTAATTCCAGCTCAGTCTCGCTCTCGTGCTCCCTCGTTCTCTCATTTTTTTCCCTCTCAGCTCTGGTACAGGAAAATGTCTGGCCGACAGTGAAGGCAGCTTTCTTCTGACCTGTCTTGGTTTTTGTTTGCAACAACCTGACAAAGAGCAGATCACTTCCAGAAGCAATAAAAACTATTGAGGAAGGCAATCTTATGGTCCAGGAGCAGAAGAGAGAGATAGTCACAGACGATGTTGTTCTAGGAGGCTGCTAGGTTTAAATGTGGTGACCACAAGTCTCATCTGGTTTTTGTAAATGGTAGGGATTTTAGAGTTTGTAGTTGTCTTCCAAGTCTGTGCCACAAACACTTAGCAAGTATGCCAGACCATCCCAGAAGAGACCCAGTTGTCTAGGAAGAAGTTATAGTCGTAAAATATATTCATTGCAAAACCTAGATGATGGTGTACTAATTTTAGTAATGGCTTAAGTTGTTCTTGAAGAGTTTTAAGCCTTTCACCATCCTTACAATTGTTTATGCAAGAAAATTTGCTATTTTCATTACTGGAGACCCACCTCAGGTGGAGATCAAAGCTGTCTATATTGACTAAGCAAATGGGTTGAAATATTTTGCAGGAGGGATTGACATCCATGGTTATAACTGGGTGGCCCTTGGCAGGCCAACTCTATAAGGAGTTTAACATAAGCAAGTGTAAGGAAAGGTTCCACAGGAACCACCCAGGCATGGAATTTGGGCCTTTCATGTGGGATACTCCTGCACTTGGTTGGAGGCAAAAACGTTGCAGTATAAAGCGTTTGAGGCCTACTTATCCCTCAGTCCCCATGAGCTGTAATTGATGCTGAGGGGTCCCAGCCTTGTTCACCTTTGTCTGGTCATGTAACTAGATTCCATTAGAACCTTCTAGTTTGTTTTTGTTTTTTGTTTTTAATCTCCATCCTCAGGGCCCCTCCATATGTTTTTTTGTTTTTTGTTTTTTGTTTAATGTCTATGTTATGAGTGTTTTGATGCTCTGCCTTCTGTCAACTCATGCTGTCTGATTTAGTTGGGGAAATGCTGTCTCCAGATGTAACAAGGTCTTGTCTGCTTTTCCCTTTAAGGACCTTCTGCATACCAGGTGGGATTCTTCTAAAGATGCCCTCTATTTGGTGAAGTTCTAACAGTGAGTAGGGTTGAGATCTAAACAAGATAAATCGTGAGGCAGTCATTTGCCTGGAAAAATCAAGAGTGTCCAGGAAATGAGGTGGCAGAGTAACTAGCTGAGATTTGGAAACAGGAGGCGAGGCTGAGTTAGATGGTGTGAGGAATCAAGGACCATGGAAGCCCCTGCTGGTGAGCTAGGCCCTGTGCTCTGTGCTTTGCATCTGCTTTCTCATGTGACAGTCACAACAACCCCATCAAATAGGTGGTGTCATCCCCCTTTTACAGATGAGGAAGTTGAGGTTCAAAGAACACAGTAATTGCCTGAGTCATCTACTAGCCAAGGGGCAATGCTGAAATTTGAGCCAGGATAGTTACCAATTGCATTGCATTCCATTCCCTTAAGAGCACAGAATATATTTTATCTTTTTTCAGATCACTCAACCGATAGTTAGATAGGAGATAGATAGACAGGAAAATTTCTGAGGCAAAGCTAATATTGAAAATGGACAGTCATTATAAACCTCTTGTCTAGGCCAGACTATCTATTACTGTATAACATGCTACCCCAAAACTTGGGGGCTTAAAAATAAAGTCATTTTATTCTATCTCACATTTTTTAATGGGTGAAGAATCCAGGCAAATCTAGGCTGCGCTATTCTGCTTTTCCACATGACATCAGTTGAAGTCACTTATTAGTATTCAGCAGTAGCCAGGCTAGTCTCAAGGGTCTTAAATGCCTTTACTTGCGTGTTCAGTAGCTTGGCAGGGACAGCTGGACCTCTGGAGCTCAGCTACACCCCCTCCCCTCCTGCGTTCTTAAGTCATCTCTACCTGGCCCTACCACACAGTAGTTAGAGTCAGTTCAGGGCTCCAGAAAAGGTGGTGGAAGCTACCAGTCTTCTCAAAGGATGAACCCCAAACAGGTATAGCTTCATTTCTGCTCTACTCTGTTGGTAAAAACATATCTAGGTTGGCCTAGATTCCAGGAGAGAAGATTTCAACCCCACTTCTGACTGGAGAGAGTGCCAAAGAACTTACCACCATCTTTCTTCTACCACAATCACATGTGCTCTTCGCATGGAATCAAAGGAAAAGACTGCTTTTTAGGACCAGGCTGTAAGAGAGCCACATTCATTTTGATGGCCTATTATCCTTCATTGACTTTGTTTTACCTTTCTCCTATGTCCCTAAAACCCATGCTCAAGGAAGATGAGAGAGCTATGACTCACATGCCCTTTGGGGGGCCATTTTCATTGTGAGCTGTATTTCTCATTAGAGAATGAAAGGATTTTTCTCTTGTCAAAGGAATATGCTGCTTCTCAAAGTTCAGGGAGATAAAGAAGGGAAGAGAGAATGGGTCTGAGCAAGTAGTCCTCGTCAGAGTCCTTAAAGTACAGACTATTCCAGCAATTGTTCATTCTGCCCAAGACAGCGATAGGTCCACTCCTTCCCATCAGCTGTGCACACACTCCCTGCCTCTCTTTCTGTAGTCCTCTTTCCTTTTCTTCTGTGACCCTTCAACTCTCTCTCCATACACACAGGTGAATTTATATTTAGATTTGTTTATTTTCTTGGGTTACTGTACCAGGATGACCACAAGTAGTCAAATATATAAAATCATCACACTTTTTTTTTTCCCTTCCTAGGTGACATAAGGATCTAACCATTCCAGGAAAAGGGCAGATGACATTTTTCAGGGTTGCAGTCCCAAAGAGGCATTTGTGAAAAGGGGGAAAAAATAAAGTTTTACAAAGGCTGTGAGAATTATATTCATGGGTCTGGGTTAACACTGGTCTTTTTAGGTTGCTCCAGAAGCCAGCCTCTCATGTCTGTGTCATTTTCTTCTTCTTCTCTCTCTCCCTCTCTCTCTCTCCCTCTCTCTTTCTCTCTCTCTCTTTGGGATACATTTTTCTGTTCTATTTTGAGCACCACAGCATAGTTCTTTTATTCCATTTGTCAGCTGCAGAAGCTCATCCAGTTGAAAAGCGCCCCCAGCCTCCACTGCCACAATGCCTCTGATCTTGTGGCCACTGGAGCCTCTGACCACATGAGTCTGTTGATTTGTGGCTGCTCTGTTGTTTCAGCTCTTGGTGTTACCAGTGGGAGAAAAGCTCAAGGGAGGGAAGAATGCTGAAAGAGTAAACCAGTTATAACAAAGCACTGCGGCCGGGCCAGTGGGTTATTATAATTCCCGTATTTTGAATCCATGGTAGCTGTATCATTGTGTCCCCTCAGTTGCGTCATGGAACGGGCTTCCCAGGCACCGAATGCCCTTTTGTATGCCCTTGCCTTCTGCATATTTCAAACCCTTCTTTATGTGGGTTCTAAGGTGCTCTTTTATATTTTGCAACAGCAAAATAATCTACGTGTACTTTTCTGTCTATAAAAGCAACACAGATTCATTGGAGAATCTTCGAAAAATAGAGGAAAAATAAAAAGATACTGATCATGAAAATGTCGGTCATCGGTAACCATGTTCATTCATTCATTTCATCCACTCACCAGTAATTCCTGTATACGACCCAGAAACACAGAAATGCAGAAGGAATCAAAAAGGCAAGATCCTTGAACTCGTAGACTTTAATTTAATGGGAACACTAACCCTAAAATAATAAAAAAAAACATGACTTTTAGCAGCTGCATAGCATTCCATCATTTGAATATATATGAGGTTCAATTAATACCTTTTTATATAATTTATTAAGCCAAGTTAGAATTTATTAGATAAATATTAGATGTTTAGATTATTTTCAAGGTTTTGTTATTATATATAAAGCTTCACTTCACATTCTGGTGTGCAAATCTTTGAAATTCTGAGTGAACGTCTTTAAGACTCTGAATTTATGTTATCAGTTTGTTTTCCAGAAGCATCCCCATTTGTACCACTTACCCATTCCTGCCCTACCACCTCATAAAGCTGATCTTGCCGTGCTATTGCTAGCAATGAATATTAACCAGTCAAGCTGAATTTCACTGTATTTCATATAGTCTTTAGAAGTGAAGACGATACACTGTTTTCTGCTTATAAAATCGGTAAATGTTTATCATGAAAGCAAAACAAAACTAACAAACCACATAAATCCAGCCTGGGCATACCAGAACAAAAGAGAAAAATCAGTGCAATCAGAGATGATCACAGATTCCATTTAGGTGTGTATCCTTTTTTTCTAAAGGTAAGTGCCATTTTTTGAGCAATTCCTTCTAGAATAAACATGCCACAGGGAAGAGGTATAGAACCAGCTAACCTGGACACCATGCACGACCTCTGCTCCTACTGACTGAATTCTCCTATTCTAACTTTCCCTCCCACTAGGCTTCAATATCTTTGCGAAAGGAGAGGTTGGCCTAACAGATTTTCATTACCGTGTTCCTTTTAGGCCAGGCTTCTCAACTTCAGTGCTATTGACCTCTTGCGCAGGACGATTCTTTGTTGCGAGGGTTATCGTAGGCATCGTAGAATTCAGCAGCACTCCTGGACCTCACTTACTGGATGCCAGTAGCCACTAGCACCCCCAGATGTGTCAATCAATCAAAAATGTCACCTGACATTGCCAGATGTACCCTTGGTGCATAATTGCTCCCCCAGTTGAAAAGCACCATTTTGAGCCAAGAAATACCATAATTCCATGCTTAGTGAGTTTTCATGGTTGCTGCAAAGCAAAACTTTGGGTGATCGCCAGCATGCTTTGTATGGGGAGGCAGAAAAGGTGGTAGATACAGGAACAGCAGGGCTAATTGAAGAGGAAGCGCCACCTGGGTACTGGCCTGGATAGCGTGCTGGGGACAGTTCTGGACCACGTGCCCACGAGGACAATGCTCTGAGCTGTATTTACGTCTCCGGTGCCCATTCATGGTCAGTGGGTAGGAAAACAAATTTCTTTTGTAGTAGTTATATTGTACGCCAGCAAGGTGATGAATTATTGAATTGGTTCTTTTTTTATAAACATATTTATCATCTTTCCTTTTCATCAATTCTGTGGTGAACAAGGGAAGGCAGAAGCAGGGAAGCATTTTGCAAAGAGCTTCAAATGTTACCTCCCTGTGGTGAATGGCCCCCTGGTTGGAGGGGTTATTTCCTTCTTGAGTGGTTCCTATGCCTTAAGGACACTCTTTCGTGCCATCATTATTCAGCCTCAGAGTCACCCTGTTTTCTAACATTTTCTCTTTCACTTGCCACCCCCCCCCAATTTTTTTTATTTTAGTGGTGAAAGGAAGCCTAGGTGTTTATTAAAAATTGGGATGAGGTGGCAAAGTGGCCATTTTGCATTTTGCAGTGTGCTTTGAGCCTCGGCTCAAACAGCCAGGCTATTGTTCAAGCAGAGTCCCAGTTTTTTAGCAAAGGTGTTGAATTCCACTGAATGTTAACATGGTTGTTTCACCCAGTGGGTGGGCTAGGGGACTTCAGGAAAGTGGGATATGCTGAGAGCACCTGTCTGGAACGATTACTAGCCAGGAATGGGGCTCCCTAACATGTGTCCGCCTAGGCCCTTCTCCTGGTGAGACCTCTCTCCAGTAGTGGCAACCCTGGTGGCTGTGCCCAGAAAGGGTACAGTGGAGGAGGCCACGGAGCTCGAGGTCTCAGGGGGAAGTCAAGCAAGTGGGGCCATAAAAACAGAGGCCTGGCAGACAGTAATAAAGATAGATCAAGGGTCCTGAGGTCGTGATGAAATTAAGCATCAGTAAAACTCATTGCTGGAAAGGAGAGTGCTGGCCATTGTCCCCACCTTTCTCTTCATTAATGTTTGTTCCTTTAGATCAGTGCTTTTTAAAAGGTGCTTTGAGGAGCCCTTAGGGCGGCCAAGGCAAAGGCCTCGGGGTTAAATTGGAGGTGGAAGATGGTAGCTGAGGTGTTGAATGAACAAGTGAAGGGCAAAATTTGTTTATTTTTAACTGCCTTGGTTTCATTAAAGGAAAGAAATCCTGTAATTAAGAGGGGGGTGGGGAGATAACACCATTGGCAGAGATTTTTGTATTTCTCAAGTCACTCTCAAGTTATTCAAACAGTTCTCAAGAGTTTTTGTATTTACTCAAAGCAGAAATATAAGAAATTTAATCTTCGTTTCATCATTTTAATGTCTGAAGAAATTAGACCATTATTATTTTATTTTAATCAATTTTAATTTATACCTTTTACAGAGGCTTTGAGCTGGCCTACAACATATCCACAAACTAAAAAATAGGTAAAAATAGGTTGAATCAAATGAAGCTGTTGAAATTTGGGTTTTAACCTACAAAAATGGAAACATCTCTAGCTTCAGAGAGATTGTTGTTTGGATTAGGACCAAGGAAAAGTTAGAATGAAGGGAAGAATGTCAAACCAGTTCCAGGGAAAGGGTGGGGCAAGAGACTAGAAATACACAGGCCCATGGACCTGCAGGGTTGCTCCTAATTGAGCCTTAAATATTCCTGGAAACCAAAGAGTAAAATAAGATGTTATTGGTCAAAAGAAAGCATTTTGACCTCACAGAGAGGCAAATCTGCTTCTTCCACTTTTATCGAAAAGAAATTGCTTGTGCAGGCCCTCTTAGGGGACCCATGGGTGATGGTGCAGATTCTTTCTTCAAGCACACTAAGAGGAAATGCAGTCACAGATTTCATAAATCACCTTCTTATAGCAGCCCACATGATAATACCACAATCATGCTGGTGTATATTTGTTTTTAAAGGAAATAGTATTCTAAAATGACACAGAGAGGTGGAAGGTTTATGTTTGTGTCTTATTTTACAAGCGTTGAAAAAGGAAATTATTTGTTTCTGCCAAATAACATCTCAAAGCATTTCCTCTTAGTCTAGGAGGAATTTCCAGAGCCTGACCTTAAACCCCAATTCTATCAGCCTGTCAGAGATAGATTTTACTGATCTCTTCTTATGTCTGCTGTCCACTGATGTGACTTCGTGTTGTCTTAAAGTGGGTCCTCGCCATTTGTTTCTGTACTCTAAATAATTGATCAGACACTCTGAATGCCCTTCTTGGGAAAAAGCTTCAAATTATATAAATAGTGCGTTTTATAAGATGATCAGGTTGCATCTAATTAGGTCTTTGGTGTGTTATTGACTTTCGAGAGTTGTTTGCTTTTGCTTTTCCAAATAACACCAATGGCTAATATTCCTGAGCATTCTCTGTGCACCAGGCTCCATTCTAAGGGCTTTTTATATACATCATCTCACATACCCTCACCCGGTGGTCCCGTAAGTTAAGTCCTTTAATTCTTTTTATGTTACCAATAAACAAATCAAGGCTCTGAAAAGCTTAAAAAAACAAAAACAAATAACTTCCCTGAGACTACCTGGCTGACATCCAGCCAAGTCAGGATTCAGCCTATGGGCCCCGCGACCCTTGTTATTGATCAGTATACTGCAAAGCCCAGGTGACTGTTCTTGGCAGCTGCTCAGGGGAGAGGAAGCCTGTGCTTCTAACACATGGAAACAGCCTGGCCTTGTCACACAGGAACATGGGCAGTAGAGGGACTGGATAGCCAAGAGGACCAGCGGCAGCTGGTTCTCAAAAAGCATGACACCTGGAACTAGAGGGTCAGAGGAGATCTGTGAGTCCTGTTCTGAAACCTGCTCAGGCTGACAGGGGGGTGGTTGGGTTGGGACTGAAAGAGCAGATAGATAGATACGCAACAAAGTTCTGGAATCTAAGGAGCTCAGATGAAGAAAACAAAGACTAAAGACGATAAGACAAGGCACCAGATCTGGATAATTAGAGGGAGGGCTGCGTAATGAAAATTCTTTTGACCAATCTGCTATAGTTACTTGGGACTTTGCTTACCTCTGGGCACAAGCTACTTCATCTGGAAAAAGAAGCCCAGTAGGTCACCATAGTAATGTTGCTTCTGATGGCTGCTGCTTCTGTGGGGCCTGGGTTTTCAGACAGAGGTCTGAGCACTGACAGGAAGTTGGGATTTAGCCATGTGGCTCAACAGAGTACTTGTAGAAGAGAGCTTTCTTCTAAGCAGAGCCTTTCAGGGCCCAGGACTGGCCTCTGAAAATGACCCAGACTTGGTCCCTGTGGGACAAGAGGTGGACCCACAAAGGAGCAAGGCTATCTCAATACATCTTTAGTTTCTGGGCTCCAGTTTTCTTCCTCCCTTGTGAGATATACCAGCCACCGACAAAGCAATGCCAAACACGCAGCTCTGGTTGCGTCCCGAGAGACTGAGGGCTGGTGAGGAGAAAGTCACTCCGTCCTCCTTAACATAGGAAAATAGTATTTTTTTTTATTTTTAAACTTTTTTTTAGATTATTTTTTTTTTAATTTGATAGAGAGAGAGATCACAAGTAGGCAGAGAGGCAGGCAGAGAGAGAGGGGGAAGCAGGCTCCCTGCTGAGCAGAGAACCTGATGCGAGGCTCGATCCCAGGACTCTGAGATCATGACCTGAGCCGAAGGCAGATGCTTAACCCACTGAGCCACCCAGGCGCCCCAACATCAGAAAATAGTATTAACTTAATTTAGCCTCCACACTTGATTCCTCAGCAGCCCAAACTTACTTCAGTGGAATCCATTGTTAAGGTCTGTGTACTACAGTGAGCTGTTAGAAGTAGGGCATTTTACACGTATAGTTTGCCTTGAATAGAAATGAACCCAAATCAGGTCTCATTAGAGCTCTGCTGGTGTGTGATTTAGGCAATTTTACCATTATCTGCAAAGAGAAGAAATCATGGGTACATTCAGATGTAATTCCGTAGCATCAGAGTGAGCTCTCCCTGTTAACTGGTTTGACTGCTGGGTTTTTGTTGTTTAATTGTTTAGTGTAGCTGCGCCTCAAGGAATGAGCACAAGTGAGTGTGATCTGGAGGTGGTCATGAAATTTTTAGACCTTGGAATGGATTCATGATTTTTAGGGTGCACTTTGGTGTTTTCGCTAAAAATACTTGGTTATTTCATGAATCAAGAAAAGACAGCAGCGTTTTGCTAGTAGTCAAAAAGTGTTTACTGAATTCTATCCTGGGCCAAGGTCAAAGAGATAGAAGACAGAGGCTGCTCTAAAACAAAGCCCCCCATAGGCTAAAGTTTCAAAAGAGAAATCCAATCAGCAGTTATTTTGTAAAGTTTTCAGCTGGCATGAAGCAACCACTTTGTAGCATTTGCCACTGTGATGGTAACAAAGATAGTAATAATGAGGGGACAATATCTAGCATGATGTTTTTAAAATAGTGGCTCTATTGAGATATAATTCATAGACCATAAGATACATCTCCCCTTTTTTTTTTAAAGATTTTATGTATTTGACAGGAAGAGAGAGAGAGAGAGATCACAGGTAGGCAGCAAGGCAGGTAGAGAGAGAAGGGGAAAGCAGGCTCCCTGAACAGAGAGCCCAATGTGGGGCTTGATCCCAGGACCCTGAGATCATAACCTGAGCCAGAGGCAGACGTTTAACTGACTAAGCCACCCAGGCACCCCTAAAAATCACCCTTTTAAAATTTACAATTAAATGGTATATACCCAGGGTGTGCAGTTATCATCACCATCTAATTTCAGATTATTTCCATCTTTCCAAAAAGAAACCCCATATCCAGTAGCAGTCACTCCCCTCACTCCCCACCCTCAAGCTCCTAGTAACTACTAATCTACTTTCTGTCTCTATGGATTTGCCTCTTCTAGATGTTTCATATAAATTGAATCATATAAAACATGCTCTTTTGTAACTCAATTATTTCACTTATCTTGTTTTTGAGGTCCATTCATGCTGTTACACGAGTGAGTACTTTTAATTGCCCTATAATATTCCGTTGTATGGGTATGCCACCTTTTGTTTAGCCAATCATCTGTTGATGGGCATTTAGGTGGTTTCAGTCTTTTACTATTATAAATAATGTTACTACTATAAATAATGTCCACATACAAGTTTTTGTATGGACACCTTTTTTTTTTTCAGTTCTCTGGGTATATACCTAGAAGTGGAATTGCTGGTTTATATGGTAACTATAAGTCTAACATTTTCAGGAACTGCCAGATTATTTTCTGAAATGGCCATACCACATTACAGTATTGCCACCAGTGTATAAGGGTTTCAAATTCTTTAAATCTCCTCTGGCACTTCTTATTATCTGTGATTTTGATTTTAGTCAATCCTAGTGGATGTGAGATGGTAACTTATTGTGGTTTTGATTTACATAATCACTAATGATGTTGAGTATCTTTATGTGTTTATTAGCCTTTTGTATATCTTCATTGGAGAAATGTCTGTTTCAATCTTTTACCCATTTTTTAGTTGGGTAGAGTTGTAAGAGTTCTTTATGTATGCTGGTTACAAATCCCTTATCTGATCTATGACTTGTCAGAATTTCTCCCATTTCTGTGGGTTGTCTTTTCACTTTCTTGATTATGTCCCTGAAAACACAAATATTTTTAATTTTGTAGAAATTCACTTTATCTATGTTCTTTGTCACTTATGCTTTTGGGGTCAAATCTAAGAAACCAATCCCTTATCCAAAGTCACAAAGATTTATTCTTATGTTTTCTTCTAAAGGTTTTAAAGTTTTATCTTTTACAATTAGGTCTGTGATTCATTTTGGGTTAATTTTTGTATGCACCACAAAGCGAAGATCCAGCTTAATTCTTTTGCATGAAGACTCGCAGTTGTCACAGAACCACTTGCTCAAAAAACTCTTCTTTGTTGATTGAATTGGCTTGTAATCTTGGTCTAAACCTTGATTGTTTTTTAAATCACCAACTAAATCAACTAGATCCTAGGATATCCTGGAATCACATAAAATAGTCTCCGTTCCTATTCCCAGAGAACTTGATATCTCCTAGGGAGAAATCCTTGGCAAAAACAGGTGGAAGAATACTCATTCATTCATTCATTCAACATTATTATAGTATTCTTACAAAATATCTGGCCCTATGGTAGGCCCTGGGAAGACTGGGATCTAT
The DNA here is from genome assembly GCF_011764305.1 of Mustela putorius furo. Taxonomy (NCBI): domain Eukaryota; kingdom Metazoa; phylum Chordata; class Mammalia; order Carnivora; family Mustelidae; genus Mustela; species Mustela putorius. The sequence continues at coordinate 4,873,759 of NW_025422045.1, read as the reverse complement.
AAGGATAAGAGAGGACACACTGAAGCAGGTGAAGGAAACATAGCTTTCAGTTTTATTAAGACTATAGTGGGTCCCAAGGAGTTTTATTTCTATTTCTATTTGTGTTTGTACATGCTCATTCTTCTCCATCTAGTTGTCTTGATGAACCACTTCTCACCCCTGGATTCTGATGGCATATCTTCTAAAAGGTCTTTGACATAATCCTAAGATATATATACCTCTGTAATAGTTCTTAGCATGTTGAATTGTAACTAGATATCTGTCTCTTGCACTCATACTTGACGAAATAACCGTGTTTTCATGGCATCATATACCTGCTAATTCCTAGATATAGATGATGCCCCATTTGTATATTAAACAAATTAATATTGGAATCAAGAGTACTAGATGGAGGGGTGCCTGGGTGGCTCAGTTGTTAAGTGTTTGCCATCAGCTCAGGTCATGATCCCATGGTCCTGGGATCAAGCCCCGAATCGGGCTCTCTGCTTGGCGGGAAGCCTGCTTCTCCCTCTCTCACTCCCCCTGCTTGTGTTCCCCTCTCTCACTATGTCTCTCTCTGTCAAAGAAATAAAATCTTTTTAAAAAAAATTTTTTTAAAAAAAGTACTAGATGGAGTTGCTCTCTTCCAATTCATTTCAGAAAAGAACTCAACAAACATCTCAACAAATGTAAGACATTGTGTTACAGGTTGACTGAGTCATGTGACCCTCTCACATTGCCTTGATCTGATAACAAATGTTTTAAAAGTAGGTGTGGGTATGGTGTGTGTGGGCACCATTGCAGTGATGTATATGACTTCCAAAGAGACCGTTGTCTTTGGCTTGGGAAGAAAGACCTCAAAATCGAATTCAAGGCCAGTGTGACCCAAATGTCTCTAGTAGCTAAACCATTTGTCAGAAGGATAGTTCTACTGACTCTAACCGTGTGGTGGTCTTTTAGCCCTCCCACTTCCTGTCACCACCCACAAATGGCAGATCCCAGAAAACACCTAACCTCAGAAAAAAAGCACTTTTGTGGGGAGGACCAACCTCAGGAAACTAATTTTCTGTATTCTAGCTGTCACACTCACAATTAATTAGTTTAAAGTTCCCTGAGAGAACCTTTATGCTGCTGTGGATTGATTTGCTTGAAATAGTAGAAATATGTGGGCCTTCAGAAGGGTGTGGCATATGAAGATCTAAAACTCTTGGCTCTCACAGCTCTGGCTTTTCTCTTTCCCTGAGGATAACTTTCATTAAATACACCGAACAACTGTGGTCTTCAAAAGAGTTTTTGGAGAACTTGATCCTTAAGTGAAACAAGCAAAAGGTTGAAAATAATTACCATGAAAAATAATATTTCAAAAGGCTCACTGGGTGGTCTCCTGGAGCACACCACCAGGTAGAAGAAGCCAAAGCGTTTAACCTCATCCAGGCACTTTAGTTTATAGTGAATATACTAAAGGCCTGGCTTCATTTGTGCATGGAAGAATTGGATTCTTTCATCCACCTTAGGCAGTCTCTACTGCAGAATTCATTCTCTTGATGACCATATTCTTCTTAAGGGTACTGTCCACTGATAGCCTCACTATTGAACATTAGATGGGACAACAGTACATACCGTTCTATCCAAAGGTTGGGAGTCGTTCTGTTTTCCCCAAATCCCTCTCCATGTATCAGAGGGCAGCCCTAAGGTTTCTTGGAGAATTGAGCAAAGTCTTGCTCAGTTGTCTAGTCTTTATTACTCATGGATCCTGCAGTTTAGACAGGACTTTGACTTGGGAGGCACAGTACCTGGTTCCCATGAGGACTCTGGTACTCACATGCCAGTCATGCCCCCTCTCTGAGACTTCTGTTTTTGTTGTTACTGTTATTATTGTCATTGTTGTCATGAAAACTAGAATTTGTTGTGGGTTTCCTGTGATTCACATGCCATGAATACATATTTATCTGGGTTATCTTAAGAGCCACCTAAGGTGTAGATATCATTATTTTCCTTTTATCAATGACAAAAATGAAGTGGAGAGAGATTAAGTAGCTTGCCCCAAATCACCTTTGATAAGTGGAAAAGGCAAAGATTTGGACCCTGGAAGGCTGACCCTAAAGGCCACATTCTCAATCTTGACACTTCCACATGAGGGGAAAGTGAGGTTAAGATTAAGTGACTATCCTTTTCAACACTAAGTATCTATACTTCTGTAAGTCACTCCATAAATTCTGTACCATTACTGTTTCATGCCAGTGATTTATAAGAAATTTCATGGACTGGAACAGAAGTTGGCAAACTATGGCCTACAAGGCCCAATCAGTCCCCCTGCCTGTTTAGATCAATAGTTTTATTGGAATAGAGCCACATTCATTTCTTTACATATTGTCTATGGCTGCATTTTTGCTACAATGGCAAGGTTGAGTACTGCTGAAGACAGTCTGGGTGTAAAGTAAAAAATATTTACTTTCCTAACCCTTTGTGAAAGCAGCTTGCTGATGCCTAAAATGGAAGGCTGTAGTGCTGGGAAGTTTATTCTGTTCACTACAGTATTTTCAGCATCAGAATGATGTTTAGTACATAGTAGGTGCTTAATATATAGTTTTGAAAGAACAATGAATGAGATAAAAAGTTTGTAATTTCATCAACTATGCCCTGGTAGATAAAGCTTCTGTCCTCAAATAAGTAGAATTTTAGAATAAGCTATCCACCCCCCCCTACACAAAACCCATAAACTATAATGTTCAAATACATAATTTTTATGAGATGTGAACTCATAAAATGAGATTTTTACCAATTTTCTTGAGCATTTACTAAAGGTAGGGTAGTTGGTTTAGGTTTTTCTACCCTCCTCCCCCGTTCCCCTACTACTTCAGGACCTGATGTCTTGGCTTGGTAAAATTAATATTGACATTGAAAACTAGTTTATTTGTTTTAGGTGGAGTCCCCATAAAGCTAGTAGACAAATATGCGTAGAAGGAGAGACAGACTGCTTTGCATTCTATCTTTGCCCCTTCTTTCATTAATTATTATGCAAAGATCAATTCCCTAGTATTTTACACCTGGCAGTTATCTACAAAATTTGCTTTCTGCTCCAGAATGTATTATTTGGGGGTTGTTTAAAATAGAAGCTGGGTATCTCTAGTTGTATCCCAATTTAATAGAGCTAATACAGCTATTTGGATGTGAGAGTTGCTTAGTAGAAGCTACTTTATATTCCAGAACCAACTTGGAAACATAATAGCTATGGTGGGTTTGTTTTTCCCCCCAGGTTCTTACCGTCATTTATCTTAGCAGTGCATTAATTAATTTTCTTTCATTATCTGGTACTTAGTCATAAAATGTTGTCATTCTCATTATGTCATTCTACAAAATGCTCTGTACATATTGTTAGTACTCCTGAAATGTGTGAGCTCACTGCTAGTCATATCAGTGTATTTGGAAATTACTCTGGTAGAAATAACATTTATGTTCAATACCAAATTCTCCTGGCCTTAGAAATACATGCATACTTCTGGAATAGATCTAAGTGGCTGGCCATTTTATTCATTGATTCACTTATTCCTATAACCTACTTTGTGCTGAATACTTGGTTAAATGATTAATATATTGGAAAATACACACACACACACCCTTTACCTATAAAAGACCACTGTCTGGTGCAGAGGATGTTAGGGAGACAGAATATGGGATGAACAATTTGATCATGGACTGGGGAGAGGAACCAACTGAGGTTGAGAGAAGGGAAAGGTCAGGGAAGAATCTTTAAGAACTTGACAAGTGAAACCTGAAAACTGAGAAGAAGGAAAAGTGGAGAAAGATGTAAGGCCATAAAGGATTGGGAAAAATAGAAAACAAAGAAAAGATGAGTAGGGATTACCCTGGTGAGAAAGATATAAAAAGGTATTCAGAGAGGACAAGAGCAGGTGAAAGGCATATAACATTAAACAGTATGTGTGCTTGTGAAAGAGCAAATAGGAGAGAGTGTTGGAGGTTAAGGTTAAAGACCTGTGTGCCGTGCTAAGGAGTTGAATTTGATGGTCTAGGTGTGGGGGAGCCATAGAATAATGCAGTAGGAGAAAACTAACTGACTGGAATGACAGTCCAACAAGCGGTAATGCTAGCATTTGGGGCAGCAAGAGTCCCTCTGCCTGTGAATGAACCACAAATCTTCAATCACTAGATATTGGGGTGATTCTACTCTGGGCCTCGGACATCGAGCTCCTCCTAGACTAGGGTTCTCTCTACTATGTCACACTCTTAATGGGAAGATTTCCTTAGAGCACTGCCAAAACAGAAGTTCCTCCATAAAGTTTTTTAATAAAGTGTTTACTTTGGAAGAATTTTGCATTTACAAAAAGTTGCAAAGATGATACAGATTTCCCAGATGTACTTCACCTGTTTTCCCCTAATGTTAATCTCTTGTATAACTATGATTCATTTGCCAAAATTCAGAAATTAACATTGGCACATTACTAGTAAGTGAAGTTCAGACTTGACTTGGATTTCATCAGTTTTTTACATTAATGTCCCTTTTCCATTTCAGGATCCAACCCAGGATACCACATTGCATTTACATGCCCATTTTTCTGCATTGCATCCTTAAAGTTTTTAATTACATATGCTTGTGGTTTATAGAAACTGACTACATAAGAGACTTTGAACCTGGTGAGACTGGAAAAGAGAGAGCTTTCCCCTTGTGTGAAAGGGGAAAGCGTTCCTTTTTTTGTGGAAAAGCCAGCCAGCTGTAGGATGTAGGCATAACATTCCCTTCATCAACTCTCCTAGGCTGAATGGTTTTAACAAGGTAGAAAAGAATTGGATGAGTCAAAATCTGGGTGATACTTATTTGATGAGTGGCATTTTAGGTAATATGGCTGGCCATGACCTCTTGAAACAAATGGTGCCCATAAAATACTTCAAACCTTATGTAGCTATAGTCCTCTGCCCCATAAGCAATGCTTTGTTTGCTAGGGCAGTGGTTCAATAATGGTCATTATTTAGTACACCTTGGGCTTGTAAGCTGAACTCTAAATTTAACAAAAAAGTTACCAAATACTTCTTAAGTGCCCTTGAAGAGTTTGGCCTCCAAATGTGTGCTTTGGTGTGGTTTTGGGGAGGAAAAAAAACAAAACTTTGATCTGCAGCAGGAGTGTAATTTGGGAAAATGTACAAAACTTCTGTTGCCTAGATCTCTAGCCCATCTCTTTTCCTAGACCTGAGCTGTCGTGCCTGGAAGTCCATTATTATCACCATTCCCCATGCTTGTTCTGATGTGCTGTTTCCAGAAGTTTTCACTTGGGAGGAAAGAGAATCCATCCGAAACTTCCCAGCTTAAATCTGGCAAACCAGTCAGCTCTGGTGTGTCTTCATGATAGGACTGGTAGAGTAGACAAAAGAAATAAAACATGGTTTAAAAAGTTCCCTGCAGAAGGTAGCATTGATTTTTTTGGAGAAGAACAGTATGATTAGGACTTGTCTCCCACTAGGACCAGAGGCAGGCATATTCCAATGTCATCCGATGGTTAATCAACTCTACAAGTGACTGATCTGTGACTAGTGATGGTAAGGATTCATCTAGCCTACGGAATCTGTAACCAACGTGAACCAGAATGCTCACTGGGGAGGTCTTGGGCTTTTCTGACATTAAGCAGGTTTCTGTGCAAAAGTGAGCATCGCACACACATGGTCATAAGCTAGATGCACCATACAAAAGCAAGGTGTCTCTAGCTGAGTCAGCAACACAGACATTTGCCAGCTAACCACCTCTCTGCCCCATTATTGCTGCCACTTGTCCCAGTACCATCACTTCCTCAGGTCCAGGTTCTTTTTATCCGCCGAGGAGCAGCATAGAAGTGGCCTCTTTTGTGCATTCTGGGAGCTACCCATATGAAAAAGACATCTGCACCCCTCCTAAAATCCCCCCCAAATCTCTGCCTCTGGCTCTGGGATGCACTTCTCACCCTCTCGTTATCTAGATAAGTATCTAATCTCTTCTCATTTAGGATAATTAATTGGAGCACAGGATTTACATTTAATTCACCTTTATATATCCTCAGAGTGCTTAGCATGCTGCTTGGCACACAACAGTAATGCAATAAATATCTCAATAAGTAGCACCTGGTTATGCTGCTGATGACCGTGCCCCCAGCCTAGCTCATCACCTCGCCAGTGAAATTATGAGTAATAAGGAGTCCTGGCCAGATGTCCAATTGAATTCCAATGACACTGTTGCAAAGACCACTTCAGGAAATCTTTTCTTTGGCCTAATCGACCATGATGAGCTTTTTGCCCCAAATGAGGGAAGACAAGCAGACAACTGAAGAAGATAGACAACCCCACAAGAAACAAACCCCACAAGGAAAAAAGAAATTTCCTTTCTCACAGTTCCTCACTGTCTCTCCAGACCCACCATGGGTTAAAATCAGACTCCTTTACACAGGTACCAGCAGAAACTAGATGACACAAGTCCCTTTTTCTTGACACTGCTGTAGATTCAGAGTTGTACACCGTATCCTCGCTGAGTTGCCTCCTCTCTCTGGGATGAAGCGTGGGGAGTGTGGAGGGAGGAGGAAAGGCAGTCCACAAAAAGCCAGAGGGACCAGAGGAGGATAACATGGGGGTTGGGACCAGCATTCTCCTTGGGACCAGCAGTACTTATTCAATTGTTGCCCATTTTACGGTGTTCCAGGGAGGAGAGAGAGAACTATAGTTGCCTGCTTGCCTTCTAATGTGTCTCCCCCTGCCCCACAAAAGCCTGGAGCATCTCCCACATAAGAGCTTTGGGAATTCCCTAACCTGGGACCAGCTGAGGCAGCTTGAAGCTGAAATATTTTTAGCACTTATTATGTGACTGGCCACTGCTTGCCACCAGCCCTGCCCACTCACAGTTCAAGAAGCTCTACCAACAAGAGATTGCCAGTCTTGTGTCCAACCAAAGTACTGACTGACCCAGGAGTATGGAAACCTGTCCTTAATTATAGAGGCTGCCATTTCGTCTCCACGTAGATGCAGGGGCACCTGGACCACCTACGTTGTGGACCATCTGGGGAGACACGTACTGCCCCAATCTCTATTATAAAAGGCCCCTTCTGGGATTTTCATGAAAAAGAAAACTCCATCTTTAAAATCATAAAATCTGTATCTCTGGAGAATTTCCCACCTCTTAATTCTGTCCCATTCAGGTGCCTGTCAATTCATTAGAAAAAGGTCAGTGGAAGACGGTTACCATGGTTGCATTGGGGACCTGCAATTTTAGGGTCATTCCACCCAAAATGTGGAGAGCTGATGTGGTTGTTTTTTCCTCGATGTGGCACATTTTCTGAAGGACACCACCATCAAAGGACTGTAAAATAATGCGGGTGCATAATGGAGCGACTCCGTGTGAGGTTGACAGTAATGAAACTCGAATGTCCATCACATTTGGCATGCGTTCTAGACAGCTTCGTTGTTTGAAGTGTGCTGTCTGTGCCTTGGTGGAAATAATCAGGTTGCCAACCTGTTTTTGGCAAGCCGTAGCGGAAGCAGCTCTTTACTTACAGATAGATAGCAAGGCATGAAGCACTTTCTGACATTTTCTCAAGTCTCCCCTCCCAGGGTGTTTTCCCCTGGGAAATGCTATAATAGCCAACTGGTAAGGTCCCAAATGAAATGTATACATGAAAGAACAGAGAACTTCTAATAAAAGGACATTCCAATCTTCCTCTCCCCCCAACACCCTTATGCTACCTCAGACTAAATGGATTTGACACCTAAGTATCACCCACCGTGGGGTTGAAAAGAAGGCGAACAGTGACCTCATCCAGCCCGCACCAGCCATGTAAGTCGCCCTCACAGTTCGCCCTCACAATAGCCACACAAGCAGGATGGGTGGTTGGCTCCTGGGTCTCTGATTCCTCTGATGACTTAGAGCTCACTCACCCGACAGGACAGTCAGGTTTGGAAGTTAATCTTAAACTAACAAGATAGCTTTCAATGCATAAATCCTCTTCAATAAGAATGGCTACTTTTTTTTTTTTTTCCCAACTGCTGGCTGAGTGCACTGAGAGCTCCCCAGCTTGCCCTGCACCCGCTCATATACTATTCACAACCACCTCAAAGGGAGGTATTATTATTCTTATTTTATAGTTAAAGAAACTGAGGTTGAGTTGGCCAAAGTGCTTATTCAGTTTATTCACAGAACCCCTAGTGACAGGAACCACACAGCTGGTCTTGAAGCAACTCTGACTCTCAGAAACGGCTTCTTTTTAAGGTAAAACGTGTTTCCCTCTAAAGCAAGCAGTACGCATTTATTGAGGAGCCGCCGAACTTCAGGCATGATGCTAGGCATTTCAGATTCAAAGAAATAATGGGTTTGATTTATGCCCATACTCATATTTTTACCTCATTTTAAGAAATATTGGGGGCAAATTAAAAGGAAACTTCTGGTATACAATGGCAGGATATAAATAGGACTAGAGAGCCAGGATCAGAGGAAGCATAAATAAAAGTGAAAGCTACCTTGACCAAATGAAAAATATACTACACAAACCAAATGGAATAAGAAACATTGTGTCAATTTGTTTATATTTGACCGGGGCATCCCCAAAACCAGAACAAAAGGGAGACCCTGTTAAATCACAAGACTTAAAAACAAAATGATGGCCAAAACAGGGTAGCTTTTTTTCCTGCAATTAAATGGTGAAAACAAATCTCTCTCAGAAGACGACGTATTGGGAGCATTGGGAGATCAACTTCGCTGTAGCCTTAGCAAAATTCCTCCAGGATATGCATTAAAATACTTAAGTGTAGTTGTTCTTGAAGGAGAGCATTAAATTAACTTGGCATATAATAGGGCACTATAAGTCAAGTAGGTAGCCTGTGCCCTTCCATCCTTTATCCTCCCGAAAGCATAAAACATTGCTCCTGGCACAGAGGATCTTCATTACAGATCTCAGATACTGAAACATAGAGACATGCCTGAGCCCCAGACTATGAGTGATCAGAACGCAGAGAGCAGGAACTCTTCCGAGTTTTCAGAGAACTAACCCATCACTGTGGGCTGAGCCCTTGAGGGGCCAATTCTAGGAAAGAATGACCTTTGAGCTGAGTCGCACTGAACAAGCATGGGAGGGAGATGGAGGAAAGATGAGTCAGGCTAAACGTGACTGATTTGATTTATTCCTTTCACTTAAACTGTGTTGTGCCTCAATTTCATGTGTCTGTGGAGGACACTCACCCTTGGCACCAACTGGAAAGTGAAACTGCAGGGCGTTCATGGGCTCTGGCCAAGGAGCCATCAGCAATCCCATTACCAGTGCTTCGAGTGAGTCTCATAAGGCAGATTTGGCTCCAAGCAGCAACCACAGCTCGATTTTCATAAAGTAATTTCACTTGTTTGTCCCAGTTAATATTAATAAGCCCAGGGCTACACGCATCTACTTATCAAAGCACAAAGATAATAGAATAATGGAATGTTCAAGCTGAAATGGACCTCGGAGAACTTGTAGTCCAACTTCCTCATTTGATAGATGAGGAAGTGGAGGTGGGAAGAAGTGAAGGGCCAGGTTGCAGAGAGTCGGATTTACAGACCAGCTGAGCTGGAACCCAGTCTCTCCAACAGCCAGCCCAAGGCATAGTCTGTCAGAGTTGTCTGGCATCCTCCTACCTCATCCCTGAGAACGGGAGTGTGCTAGAAAGAACCTTGGACCACACACCAGGAGAACCAGGACTTCAACATATCTTCATTCATTTTTATCTGGAGTTTCTCTGGACTCTTACTTTCTCATCACCACATCAACTTCCTGTAAACATGGATGCCCGACACTATTCCCCAGAAGAGGAGATAAGATAAAACAAAGTCTCTGCAACACCGTGGTCCCTTCGGTTTAGCCCCAACTCAGCACAGACCTGGTGCTAGCAGGTGGTACTTGGTGCTCTGTGACTTCGAACATACTTTCTTATCTCATGGAACCTAAGCTTCACTGGACTGTTGTCAGTATGATATGAGTCAGGGCATATAAATCATATGGCACAAGGCCTAGCACTGAGATGCTCAAACATGCTCATTCTCTTGATTGTGCTCTTGCCTTCTTCCTTCCTGGTAGACCAGATGTAAGTCCATGTGTGCCTCTAAGGGAGGTGAATCATCGAGAACTCCACGTAGTCAGAATGTGGAGTGATATCATGTGCCTAAGTTACTTACCTCTTTCCACTGAATAAGTCAGCCTGCGGGGTCTCATTTCCATTTCTCTTCAACTAGCCAAACATCCATTTTCACCTTCTGCTGGCCCAGGGACAAATAAATCACATTGCAAGTGGTCCCAGGACAATTCAGCTTTAAAGAAAAAGAAAGGATGGCAACATGAAGGACGTTTGCTGTGTTGGGCTGTCACTGGGTCCCCATCGGAATCATGAAAAATTATGGCCAATAAAATAACATTTTTCAAAATGTGACACTACCCTTAAATTTATCTTGGGCAGTAAATGGATTTTGAAGAGAATATTTGAGGGCAGTTCATTTCTCAAGCACTCAATAACACATCATAAATGAATCGCATTATTAATTTATAATAGAATAATTGTTTTGTCGCAACAGCCATTTTCACAAGCTCTGGCATTAATTTTCTCTTTCTTTTTAATCATCTCAAAATATAAGCGCATACACCACCCCAGCCTGCCACCCAGTCTTCTCCATTTATACGGAAGTGATTCTGACTGCTTGGCTAGAGAATCTTCTGGCCATCCTTTTGTGACAATGAGAGAGAATGGGAGCAAAAGCAGCTAGCTCAGACTGAGACTGACTGTCTTCTAAATAGTCTGCTAAAGAGCTTAACTGTAGTATTTTATCAAGTCTCCCCAATAATCCTGAAAAGTAGCTGCCATTATTATGCCCATTTTACATATGAGGAAACAGAGGCAGAGAATCTTTTTCTAAAGCAACAAGACAGAAAGGAACACCATTTTCCACTGAGGAGGCTTCGTGAATACAGGTTTCACAGACCAGGTGTGCTAAAATCAGGGTGCGTTGGACTGTCATCCCTTTTATATAACAGAACATGTAGGCACCAAGTTAAAGCAGCGAAGGGCAGAGAAAGATGGAGCAAAGTACTTATAGAGTGAAGACCAATAGAGCAAAGTCTTTGGGAATGCATTTCCTTTTTGTAATGAATGATCCAGTTGGGTGGCTTGCCGATGTCATAATGTTCGTCCAACTCTGACGTGTACAGGTGTCCTGATTGTTTTCTTCCTGGAGCATCAGGACACCTGGGTGCCAGATCCCTGTTCTGTCACTCAACATTTGTGCCATTTTGGTAGGTTACATCTTTCCGAATCTCAGCTTCCCCCCCACCCCCGTGTGAAAAATTTGCCCTCCAGTGTCAGTATTCCCGGAGGTTGTATTGACCAGATCGAAGCAACTGTTTACATACTAACCATGAAGAGGATGAGGGAGAAACAGGGCATCTTTAATGCCTAGCACTCAACATACAAAAACTTAGCCTTGCATTTCAACCTGTCTGAAGGGAGAGCTATATAATTGGACTTCAGAGAGGAAAAAGCCCATATGAAAGCTTAATAATAACAATAACCCAAAAAAAGGCAGTCTTAAAGCATCACGACACTAAAAGCTCATTAAGATCTCTGTCCCAGCTATTACACTCCTAATTGAACAGTTACACAAATAGACGTACAATACAATCGTGACTCTAATTAAGGCTCCGACCTCAGAATCTAGTAGAAGCTTGTACAGTTCCTGCTCCCTTCCCCCCTCCCCTTTAAATAGCTGTTCTGGGTAAGCTTTGGGAAGAGAAACTGTCCTATTATGACTTCACTGAAATAACATGAAAACTCATACAAGTGCCTCTTTTTTGTTTCTTTCCTTACCCCAAATCACCTCTCCCACTCCCCGTTTCTTCCCATTCACCACGGGGAATGTGTTCTTTGGTGGGAGAGGATGCAGTTTGCCAACTCCAGTGGTGTCTGTCCTATGATTGTCCACATTTTTCTGCAGGGCCCTCCATCGGTGTCTTGATCTATAGGACTGTGGGTCTGAGTCCTGCCTGGTACTCTCAAGCAAGGCTCTCTCCCTATTAGATAAAAGGCTTTCTTGCCCTTGTGCATGAATTAGTTTTACTTTCTCTTGCCACTTTTTTTTTTTTTTTTTGCTCATATATACATCCCAGCTAAGAATTTTAACAGATAGACAGTTTCGAGTTTCTCTGTACTTTTCCCTCCTCCTTCTTGTCCTGACCTTCGCAGAGAAGAGGGATGCCAAGACCCACAGGTGGTAACCTTGGGAGGAGGGGTAAAAATCAAGGTCTGTCTTTGAATAATGAAGAGTCCACAGGCTTAGAAAAATTCTAAAGGAAGAAAAAAAAAAGAAAAATTCTAAAGGAAGTTAAAGATCTGTGTATAGAAAACATTCCTGAAGTGCCCAGTTTCTGTCCCCTCTGATCTGATTGCATTCCACGTTAATGGAGGTTGGCATATTTGTCAAGCAGAGCTATGATAAAATCTAGAGTGAAAATAATTTGAGCTTGAGGTTGACCACCTCCGTGAATTGATTTCTTTCTGTCCTAAAACTAAGGACCTATTTCCAGGGCAGCTTAGTATACCTACTGAGGAGAGCCCAGTGACCTAGAATTCCTTTAGATCCTTTTGTCTCCTGCTATCTGAGTGGTGTGGTCTTCTGCAGGGCCACTGAAATAGAGGGGAGTCTAACACACCAGGATACTTAGTGTCAAGTTACATAAAGAGAAAGGCGGTTTAGGGAGACCCTTCATTCCTTGGAATTTCAAAAAAATATTTTTCACGCTTAACAGTAAAAAGTAGCTGCCTTTGCTTGACCATGAGTACAGTGTAAAGAGAATCCTCGTCTCAGTGCCACACATACTAGCCATGTCACACTGTGACAAGCCACCAACGACCCCGGGGGCAGTGACTCTGAGAGCCCAATGAGCAAACATTTATGAAGGTGCTTTTAAACAGAAATGTGGCCTCACCAATGTAAACGCTTGAATCTACAGACAGATCCAGGTCCTCTAGTGGGAGTTGATTTTCAAAAATTAAGAGGTAAGCACATTTTTCTGAGACATGTGATTGACATTAAGCTACCTCTGCTATGGATGGTTGACCTCTTTATCAACTGGGTTATGCATGTGATTCCCTCATGCATTTTCAATTCCAAAAAAGATAAGCATTGTCCATGGTGTCTTTGGGATCTAGTTTTATTGTTGACATCCTCAGGAAGAGCCCAAAAGTCTTTCCTGCTAGAAAATCAAGCTAGAGCGTGATTGTTAAGGATATCCCTTTGGACTATGTACACACTATTATAAAAACTTTTCCCACCATGTAATTGCTGGGTGCATCTGTCACTCCCAGCTGGGACATCAGGGACTCCAGGACAGAAAATCTCCCGCTCCAGGCCCCAACATAGTTTTTAGCACCTGGTGGATGGCCACTAAATATTTGAAAAGAGAAAGGCAGTGGGAGGAGAAAGGGGGGAGTTCCACATTGAATTCTAAATACCAACACATCCCCTAGCACACAGAAAATACCCAATAAATGTACATTGAGTTAATAGCTCTGATGTGCAACCAACAGTTTAAATTTTGTACTCAGATAATAATAATTACTTATTTAGCATGTCACAATTTAGGGAGTTTAGGAGATAAGGATGAGAACTTTGGTTTCATTTTCTGGATCCTGAATTTCAGTAATATCTCCATACCTCACAGGCTAGGACTGTGGGTTGCTATTTCATGAACCACGTGTGGGCTTTAGTCTTCTGGGGGCAGAATGAGCTACTTAGGTGGTGGTTGTCCTTAACGCTCTTGCAAAGAGTTAAGTCATTTTTAAGGGACAGCATAGTTCATACCTGTTTTGCTGGACTTCGGGTTAGATGGCCTCTATTTTCCTCTGAAGGTTTGACTGAGAGCCTTTGTTATTGGAAGCTTGAGGTTTGGCACAGTCTCGAAGGTGTCAAGTTTCTCGCAACTTTTGACCTTTGATGCTACACTTAGATTTTCCACTGCTGAGCAAATTGTGCATCTACTATTGGAGAAATGAGTGTATGCTCTTGGATTGGGTTGTACGACAAACCAGAACCAGCAATCAACACATTTAGAATGGTTTGAGAACACAGATTTGGTTTCAGTCCCCATCTAAAAGGTTTGGATGGTTATCTGAACTTGACTCATCCGATCTCAATCTGGACCATTGAATTTGCAACACAAAGCTCGAAACCTCAAATAGGAAGACTCCTGATATTTCTCGTCATGCCAGCTTCCCATCAGGCCAACCGCGTTTCGGTGAAATGTCCTCAGGCATTTTGGCACGTCCGGTTCTGTTCCAAGTCCAGGTTGTGGTTTCTTTGAAAGTAGTAGGTGTAGGTGGTAGGAACATGGAAACAGGCCCCCAAGCTCTGCAGAGTTCACATCCAGGATCTACTGCAGGGCTGAGGAGAGAGGGTTGAAGAGTTAGCTTTCCCTTCACAGTGTGTCCTCCTGGAGGACAGAGAACTGTAGCAGGAACAATTGGATTCTTCACAACTCTGATTCAGTGTTTCTCATCCCACCTGGTCTAGTGTTTTAAACTTGAATATGGCCTCAGATTACCTGAGCATCTTGTTAAATTGAAGATTAAGATTCAAGAGGGCTGGATGAAGTCTGAGACTCTGCGCTTTTCACAGGCTCCAAGTGGCGCTCGTACTACAGGTCCCTAAAACCACTGTGTTCTGAGCAGTGGCCCATGTACAAAGCATTGGACCAAAGTAACACAGAGGTGAATCGATGAGGAAGACTAGGCCGTTGCCCTGGTGGGGAGACAAACAAGTAAACAGTAAGCACTCCACAAGTGCTCAGGGCAGAGACTGAGGTGAAGAGAGCCCTGTGGGAGCCCTGCCTGGGCTTTGAAGGCAAGCAGGAGGTGAGCAGGCAGGGAAACCAGAAAAGAACATTTTAGGCAGAAGCAAGGGTCTGGGTTAGAAAGGAGACCACATATAAGCTTGTCATCTTTCTGCATAGAAGACACCTAAAATATTGCCCAGCTCATTCTCAAGCCCTGGGGGTGGGCGGGGAACGGGGTGGGGGGGTGGGGAGAAGCATATGAAAGCACAGAACATTCCTGTGGCAAGTAAGCCATTGCTCACATCCAAGGGCACCAGGCCTTCTTCCTGCTGCACAATGTAATTAGAGCGTTGGAGATGTGGGATCGGGAGAAGCACCAAGCTGAGGGAATTGTGAGCCAGCCGAAGCTGCGAGAAAGTCAGGCGTTCCCATTCTCAGCACTATCAGCAGTCTTGCTGTTATTTCTTGGGGACTGACCAAACTGGGGTTTGCTTTTTTCTTTTCTTTTCTTTCTTTCTTTTTTTCTTTTTTCTTTCTTTCTTTCTTTCTTTTTTTTTTTTTTTTTTTTTTTTTTTTTTTTTTTTTCTTTCTTTCTTTTTAATGAATCTGAAAACTCAGTGAAACTCAGGCTATTACATTTCCCTGGGCTTTTTCCTCTCCTTCCTGCTGCCACCTTGCTTTGCTGTGTCTCCACTGTCCCTTGGGATTCCACCCAGAAATGAGACTGGTTCGCACTGCCCATGCTACAGACCTGTTCTCACTCGAGCTCCAAGCTGGCCCATCAAACTTTCTGATCCCAGCTGTCAGAGTCCAAGCAGTGCAATCCAACAGTGGCCCAGGGGGAAAACAAAACAAAACAAGAAAACCTCAGATGGTCTTTCTCTTTCATTGTGTACATTCACTATGGCCCCAGCTGCTCACTGATGGGGAGGCCCAGAATGTGTCTTGCCATAATAGTAAAACAATAGCAACTGCTTGCTTAGAAACTTACACAGCTCTCATTTTTAAGACTTCCATCTATCCTGACAAGTCATTAGGCAGATACTAGCGTTCTTATTCCCATTTAACAGGTGCAAAAACTGAGGCCAAGGGAGCCACAGCTCAGACGTGGTGGACCAAGGATGCAAATCTAGTGTTCTGAGTCTAGGCAGGAGCGGGTTGGGCTCCCCACGAACAGACCGTGCAGTCAGTTCTGACAGTAGTCCGCATTTCAAAGAGGAAACTGAGGCCAAGGGAGGCTAAAGAACTTTCCTGAGGTCGGTGAGTTCCAGCCTTGGGATGCAGACTCCCCGTCTGCGTGATCTCAGTCCTTACTCTTCCCCTGATGCCAGTAGCTTCTTCGATCGTTGCACAGTACATCCTGCCTTCACTCACCTCTCTGGGCCTTATTTTCTCATCCATGAAATAGAGACTTTGTGGCCGGTGAGATCTCTGTGCCACGATCGTGCTGTTTGGACTCTGGGACCAGAGTTCTTCGCTGCAGCTTCTACTCGGTGCTAATCATCTTGCTCCGTTACGTTTAGCTCTGAGTGTGTTTACTGCAGCTGTCAACACACTTCAGTTGGTTTTGCGGCTAAGGTGGATTGCTAGATGAGAGCACCTGTGTGCCATTTTGCAGAGCCCTTCAGCAGCCCGGCAGGCCTTCCACTTGGCCGCAGGCTGCCATGGGCGGTCTCCGTGCCAGCTCTAACTCCTCTGTTTACACTGGAGAGAAGCAGGCATAGCTTTAGCTGCAAATACCCGGGAAGCAACATCAGGAACCTTTGGCTGAAGGTAAACTGCTGGTTGTGTTCCAAAGACCGGTGTGTTGTGTTGATGGGGTATTCGAGGTGAAGAGAGCAAAGACTCACACGTGACACATTTATTCCCAGGTTGTGTGCATGAGCAAAGTGGATTTCAGTCTCCCGCTTCTCTGTGACTCCTCCACCTCCTGGGCCTCTGCTGCTGTGATTGAAATCTCTGCTCACTCTTTCCCTTCAAGCCTCATGAGGCACCATGTTCTCTAGAATGCTTTCCCTGACATGTTTTGTCGGCACTCCAGCTTTGCCGGCGTGTCCCTGAACTTCCATCCATCATAGCCCTTGCCCCGCCATAATGAATATGTCTCTCATTATTTTCCTGGCTGAGGGCACCAGCCATATGTCATTCATCCCTGGATGCTCTCCCACTAAATGTTTATTGAATGAAGAATGGACGAATGAATGAAGCCATAATGGCTTTCTATGTGTTCACCCTTGCAGTGTTCTACATACTGATTAAGAGCAAGAGTTTCCCTTGTCTTTCTGATTTTCTGCCATTAGGCCTCCTTCCTCTTCTGACAGATTTGCTCAAAGTTTATCCATTTGCCCTACTTGTCCTCTGAGCCTTCTCCCAAGCTCATCTTTATCCAGAACAGCATCCCTTCTTCCTCCCTTTCTTCTCATATACTCCCTGATGGGCTAGCTTCTCTGCCCTCCATCTCTGAAAGGACACCTAAACCTCTCCTCATTCTCCAGTGTTCTCTGGCCAGCACTTTCTCTACTGCCCTACTAGAAATAAACATGCAGTTTCTGGAAGTAGCCAGAAGTAGTCTTTCCCCTGGATCATACGTAATGTAATATTGTGTGTGTGTGTGTGTGTGTGTGTAGTTTAGTTTGTTTTGTTTTGTTTTGTTTTTTAAGTTGTAAAAGAATCAATTCATTTGCATCAATGACTTCTAAAATCTCACTTGTGCAGCGAGTATTTTGACACTATCAAAGGACCCTTCTGGTTCTAAAACAAATTTAAAAGTCAGTAATTGTATAAATCATGGATGGATCCCACCCCCAAAAGATTCCGTGTAGGAGATCTTCTATCGGAGCTTCAATCTTAACAGGTGACTTGTTGTCCCCAGGGCCACCTGGCCAAGGTGTATACTGGTGTGTGTTTCTGCTGGGGAGAGAATTGGAAGGGAGATAAAACTTGGAGTGGTGGGAAGCATTTAGAGGGCTTCCTCCTTGAGAGACAGAACCTATCATGCCATCAATAGTGCCCTCCTCTATGCCAAGAAGGGAAGGAAGGGAGTTTTCACCCAAGCTTTTCTCATTGTGCCGCCTATTTCCTTCTTCCCTTGATGGGTTTCCTGGGTTGGTGGTGAGCATCTTCCAACCTGTTAAGTGCCATGGTTGGTAGGGAAGGATCAGCGCAGCCATCTGTAATTTCAGTGGATATGAGGACCACTTGATACTGGGAAAAGTTTGGATTCGCAGGCTCTTCATCAGGATTCCTGATTCACTATATACAGAGTAAGTCCAGAAATCGCTATTTTGTTTACAATACACATTTGCTCTCCAAGACCAGAGTCAGATTTTACCTGCCCAATGGGAGAAGCCCAGCAGAGTACACTCAAACATAGGTGTGCTTCTGTTTCGGCCCTTGTCCTCCTTCATAATCCTGTCTCTAAATCTGACCCCTTCCATCACATGGAATTCTACTGTGCTGGCTCTTCACTTTTAAGGGGAAGTTCGCAGGGGAAGTTTGGGAAAGAGTGACCAACACCCTTTGGAAAATCTGGTGAAAGTACAATGATCTTATGCCTGTGCGTGGGCTCCCTGGGGAGAGAAGCCATCCATCCATCTCAAGTGAAACATCTCACCCATGTCAAGAATTGCTTATCTCCTTCCTATGGCTCCTTGTAGCTATAGAGAGCAGAAGCACCTGGGGAAGGAGTCTAGAGCTCTGCAGGCACCTATACAGCCTGTCATGTAGTTTCTGTATCATCGTAAAAGTTGGTCCTAAGTTTTAGCTGCCCTGCTAGGCTGTTTTTCTCTCTTGTTTGCAACATGAAAAGCCAAGAGGCACTTCATGCCTTTGATACCCAGTGCTCCAGGAGACTTTAAAGAGCAGAATTCTCCCACATCTTACCAAATAGCTTGTGTCTCCCAGTGAGGTATATGCAGGCCAATAAAGCAGACAGTGCCAAGAGCATCGTCAGTGTGGTCAGCCGCACAGAGCAATGTGATCTTAAGTTCTAGGCCGGCCCCGAGCCTGAGTCAGCTACTTCTGGAGCACCGAACTATACTCAAAACTACTATAAGCATCTTTTCCAAACCTTTTCTCCAGGTCAGGTACTGAACTTTAGAAAGAAAATCCTTATTGCAAATTTGGGTGATTCTCTCTGTTGTCGAGTATTTCTGATACCAAAACCAGTGTCCTTCTGGTGAGAAATGAGACAAATATTTTGAACTACATAAACTCATTCCTGTTCATCCTCTGTATTTGGGAGGTTTAAACACCAGATTCTCTATTACTGTTATTACTGATGAATTGAAAAATGTCAGATACCTTTAGCTAGGCCACACTTGGAAGGAGCAATATCATGTTCTAATGGTAGGGTGGTTTTAGGATAATCATCATAAGTGTTGTCATTTATGTATCTCTGTTGCTAGGAAGCTTTGCTGAAGTACTACAAATTGCTAATTTTGTTTCTGATAGCCACCCATGAAAGGCCACGGTCAGCCATATGCTCAAACATGTGCTATGTGCCTGGGTTTACTCTTCTTGTTGTGTTTTCTGAATCACCCCACCGAAGTAGTTGTGTGTATAGCATGTCTCAAATTCCATTTAATCATTAACATAGAAAATCTTCTCTCCTGGGAGGGTCTAATGTAGAAAAGGAGCATTGCCTCAGAGTATGTACGGATGTTATCACTAACTGATAATAATAATCATTATTATTGTTTGTTTTTATATTGTACCTAGTCATTTATAAAGTATTCTTCTATCTTTGCTCACATTTCATCTTCAGTTAATTTAAGCTTCTATCATAAGCTGTAGATACTCAAATCATTCTAACTTTCCAGATGCCAAAACTATGGAATCACAATACAGCAATGATAAAAGATTATATAAATTGTCCACCAAATAGGGACAAACACTGGGCCACCTGGGTGGCTCCGTCATTTAAGTGTCGGGCTCTTGGTTTCAGCTTTGGTCTTGATTTCAGAGTCATGAGTTCAAGCCCTATGTTGGGCTTCATGCTGGCCGCAGAGCTACTTAAAAAAAAAATGTGGACAGTTATTGAGATTTGAATGCAGGTCTGTCTGACTCCAAGTCCAGTTCATTCTATGTTTAAATTTCCTGAACTTCTGCAAATAAAACAGTGTATTGTTGCTCATAGTAAGCCACAGTGATTGGACTATTTGTAGAACCGTCATATTAATACTGTCATATTAAGACCTGGCCACATATACCGTGAGACCGCTTCCACACCAAGCTGATGTCATGAGATGTTTTAATCGCTACTTTCTTCTTCTTTGATGACTTCTTGTTGGCAATGGTACAGCCATTTGTTACGCACCCAATTAAGTCAGCAGTCTTGTAGTCTTTTGTAGAATGTGGAAACTTCTCGTTTTATGTCTTGTGACTCTGCTTCACGGAACCGACAAGAGAGATGGCGGAAAAGGTTACAGTCACTCCATTTCTCTATTAGCGTCTTCTCCTGAGAGCTTATCACTAATTTTGGTGTCAGAGCAATAGTCACTTTGAGGCTTCATGAAAGCCTACATACTCCCCAGAAATGCAGACGGCCCCCCCTGACCTTTGAGACTGGAGATAATGGCCAAGGCTGAGGCACAGTGACCTTTAGGCCAAGAGTGGGTGGCAGCTCTTTCTTTTCTGTGACATTCGTTTTGCTTTTCCCTGTCTGTATTTTTTAATTGGAAGCATGTACCGTGTGAATCTGCCTGGTTCCCCCATACGTACACCCTGAACTCTGAGTAGAAAGATTGTGTCTGGCTGGCTCTTATCATCAAGGAGTGCTCTCACTGCTAAGCTGGGGGCCATTACTAATTGCCACAGTTATAGACACAAAGGATATTATGGGTGACCTTTCAGGGGAAGATGCTGTTAGCAGAGCAGGACCTTTGTACCACCTGGCCCAGCCCATGCTCTTTCTCATACTCGTTTTACCTCCATGATCTCATGAGATGAATCTGGCACTTGGATATTTTTTTTTCAAAAGACTTTTTTAAAAAAAAATTATTTTATTTTATTTTATTTTATTTTTTGTATGCAGAACTCATACTCCTCAAGGGGAACCACAGCCACTTAAGCCATTTCTTCAGGCCTTCCTCCATTAAACCATTTGCTACAGACGTACCTGGCACCTTCAGTTCCCTTTTGCAGCTCTAGCCCACACCAACCATCTTGTTATTTGTTCTATTTAGTTCCTTATCTTTGGATAACTCTGTAATGTTCCCAGATTACTTCCCACATGTTCATCTCATTCTCTCAGATTTTTGTTTCCTACTTATCAAACAGAAGCTGGCCAACAGAATTTCCTAAGTACCCCCTCTGTGTTGGGCCCCGAGGTGCTTCTCACGTAGTTTCATTTAATCCTCACAGCACCCCTGGGAATTAGGAGCTGCTTTCCTGTTTTACCCCTGAGAGACTGGATACACACCATGCACATTATAGGCTTGCTGAGGGTCACACAGGGCTGGTAAGTATGGGAGACATGTTGCTATTAAGCTCCCATGGGCCAAGGCAGGATCCCAGCCATGGACACCGATGGGAGGTGGGTGGGGAGAGGACACCCCCAAATGCAGATCACAGTACCCACGTAGCATGCTCTCCACAGGGCCAGGCACGTGGATGGTATTCTTAAACATGATACTCTTCTGCTGAGTTACAAAGGGACAGTCCACACCTGTAGCCCCAACTGAGGTTTAAGCTCTGGTGGAGAGCCCAGGCAAGGGTCCCTCGGACAATGCCTGACTGGGACTGTAAAATGGGAAAACATGTCACAATGTTGTTCCTTCATCGGGTCACTCAGGACCTACAGTGTAGGCACATGCAGGGCACGGGGAAGAGCCTGTGGGAAATGTGGCCAAGTCTTGGCTCTCGGGAGTTGAGACAGTATCAAGAAATGATTCCTCTTCCTTCAGAACCATTCAGTGATCCAGCATAGGAGTTCTCAGAGCTTAGATCTGGTTGGCACAATGGCATTTTGATCAAAAAGGAAAAAGGGGAGTTTCACAAATGGTTGTGAGGGGGATAATACACAATACATAACATGTGCACACACACACACACAGCCATAAACCAAAGCCACTGAATGACTTTAATAAAGGAAAACTTATAGAATGCCAAGATTTATTCCCCCCCCCCATTTGAAATTGCTTTTTATGTTCAGAAAATTCAGAGTAGGAGACAGCGGTTTTCTCTAACTTTGAGCTGTGTGCTTTGGACAGCTTGGGACCTCAAACTTTCCCCACTGTCCAGGCACATGGCTGCTCCAAGCTCACCCCACTGAGGCCTTTCCCACACACACCCAGGCAGGGGCACTGTTAGGAACAGAGCAGTCATGCCTTCTTCCTGGGGAACAGGGCAGGTGGGGAGCAACATTTCCATGGTGGCAGGATTGGCACCTTAAACTGTCAAAGGGGGTGACAGGTTGCCAGCGTCTTAGAAGAACATTTTTTATGTTCTGCCGTATTTTGAAATCCAGCTCCTGCTTGTAAATCGTTGTGTAACCATGTCAAGGATTTGGTAGGGTTTTTGTGTTTATATATATGTGGGCATTGTTGTTCCTGATGAGTCCAGCAGTGGGCTAGCGGGGAAGCTCGATCCACCTCACAGAGAACTTAACAAGAGACCAGACAACAGCAATATGTTACCTCTTTTGTTTGTACTGCGTCTTCACACCCACTCACTCAGCAACAGACTGAATGAAATGGGCTCCAGTGCTTTGTGTGGGGGAAAAAGAATGAAAATAATGGCCATTCAGGCAAAATAAAGCTTTTTAGTGCTTTTCAGAGAGCAGTCTTGTCCTCATTGTTGTCCGGATGTTCACATAATGGCCTTATCCTTGTCCTTCATTGAAACACGCTCAAAGCAAGGAAAACATCTCACCCCGCACACAAACAGATGTGTGCTCTTAAAGCGATCGCAAGGAAGGCTTGGGTCAGGGAGGGCTGTTGGACTAGGGATTGGGAGGGTACGTGAGAAGGGGTCTTCCTGCCGGGGGCAAAGGCAATGGACAGGTGATGTTGACGTTGATGTTGGGAGATGAGCTTTGGAAATTAGGTTCTGCCTGACATAATCTTGAGAAGGGGAAAACGTGATTTTCACTGTTAGCCATGGCATTGTGCACACCTGTCAGGTACTTACTAGGTTCCGTGTGTGGCACGGTGTATCCCTTAGGTATTATGTAATCCTCACAAACAGGCTCAAGGAAGACATTATTCTCCCCCATTTTAGAGATGAAGAACCTCGAGTCTAGAGAAATCAAGTCTCCTCCCCAGAGTCATTCACCTGGGAAGTGGTAGAGTCAGGGTTCAAATCTAGATACCATCTGACCCCACACATCAACTTCTTAAGTCCCACCCTAGGAGTCTCAGAATCGAACCAGCCAGGCTTATCAATTAGAGGAGATGACACCAGCACGAAGATGGGATTTTCAAGGAGGGTTACTTTGAGAACCTTAAGTGGGTAGTCCCAAGTTCATTTGGCAGCTCATCTTTATGATGGAACTGTAGGGTACCTGCATGTTATATCGATCAGTCAAATGTCTGCGGGACAGAATGAGTCAGAACATCAGCCTGGGCTCAGGGCAAAGAATCCTCTAGACCAGCTCAGGAGACACAGACTGTGCACTGTTTCCTTCTGGCCTTGCTACCCTGAGTGCTTAGCTCTACCCCACACTCATTAAAATCAGTGGGGGGCCGGAAGAATCATCAGGGTGCTCCCAACAATAAGATTTTCTATTCCCACATCTCTGTAGGCAGTCCTCTTCGTGGTGACTTCAAGTTAGTCTCTTATTTTTGTTTGTCTCAATGACAGAAAACCCACTGGAACCACAAGGGCCATAGATACCCCCCACTTCACCAGCCCTAAAGAGATTATTGCCTTTGTGTGCTCCATGCCTTCTGTCCCCATCCCACCCAACTTTTTGAGGTCCAGTTGAAATCTTACCTCCTCAACAAGATCCCACATGATCCTTCTGCGCACCACACTTAAAGACATTGCACTGGTAGCTTGAAGGTGGTCACCGTAGGAGTGCGTACACAGACTTGGCAAGTACTACAATTCAGGCAATCTTTGTTGCTGGTTTGAGAGCTAGTTTACCAGCACATCACTGTCATGACCACGCATTTGACCGCAGTCACTTAATACCCCACAGGCCTTTTATTTTTTATCATGTGCCCATGCATGCCTCTATACAGAGACTGTAGAGTCATCGGCTTCTTTCTATCTGTGCAGCACCATCATGGTCTCTTATAAGTAAGAGGCACTCTCTAGTATCTCTCAGTGTGGTTCATTTCATCCCCTTGGGTATACTTTTTTCTATCCAGTTGGTTGAATATAAATCTTTTATGTAACCAATTGCCACTTGTTAATTCATTTATAAATGATTTATTCATACCAAAGAGGATTTACTGTGCTCCAGACTCTAGTTCAGAAGGCCAGATCCTTAGTAGTAAATGCAACAGGAGGTCTTTGCCCACAGGGAACTCACATTCTAGTGAGGAGAGACTGAAAATAAACAAATAAATTAATAAATTTGATGCTGTCTGATAGTAATAGAAAAGTACTCTAGGGGCACCTGGGGGCTCAGTTGATTAAGCATCCAAGTCTTCATTTTGGTTCAGGTCATGATTTCAGTCATGGGGTGGAGGCCTCTGTCGGGCTCTATGCTCAGTGGGGAGTCTACTTGAGATTCTCTCCCTCCTTCTCCTGCTACTCCCCCAAATAAATAATTAAATAAATATTTTTTTAAAAAAGAAAAAAAGAATAAACTAGAAAGATGGATAGGGGAATTGGGAATTGGGTGATACAGAGTCTCAGACTGGGATGTGTATTAGTTTCCTAACGCTGCTATAACAAATTATCACAAGGGTTTTTTTGCTTAAAACAATACAAGTTTATTATCTTACAGTTTTGGAGGTCAGAAGTCTAAAATAGGTTGGCAAGCCTGCGTTCCTTCTGGAGGATCTAGGGAAGAATCCATTTCTTGCGTGTTGCAGCTCCTGGAGTGTACTTGCTATACTTGGTTGCTGGCCCTGTGTTTCTCTGACTTTCGCTTGTGTTATCACATCTCCTCCAACTCTCTCTCCCTTGCCTCCTTTTCATTATAAAGGCCCTCACCTGCCTGGATAATCCAGGGTAATCTCTCATCTTAAAATCCTTAACTTGATCATATCTGGGAAATTCCCTTTGCTACATAAGGTAGATAATCACAGATTCCAGGGAGAGAATGTCAACATTGGTAGGGGACATTATTGTGCCTGCCAAGGGAAGGTAACATTTGAGATGACACTCAATTAACAAAAGCCTATGAGGGGAAAATATTCCAGATAGAGAGAACAACAGCCTGCAGAGATCCTGAGCCTGGCCTGAGCCTAGAGTCTCTGAGGAAGGTTCCAGCTCACTGGAGTGAGCAAGCAGAGGGAGGCCAGAGATGTAGACAGCCCCCAGGTGCCTCAGCATCCTGGGGGCCAGAGTGGGGCATGCATTTCATTCTGAGTGTGATAGAGCTGGCAAAGGACTCAAGAGTTTTATTGTTCACTGGGTTGATCTATATTTCAATGGAAACAACTTCTCTGGCAATTGTCTAAAGCAGTGCTGGCCAGTAGAGACAGAATGCAGTCCACATTTGTCCCTTGAAGCGTTCCGCTAGCCACATTTTAAAAAGTGAAAACTAACAGGGAAAATTAATCTTAAGGAGACATTTAATTAATCCCGTATATCCAAAATGTCATCATTTCAACATGTAATCAAGATAAAACACATAATAATGAGATATTTCACCTTCTTTTGTTTTCCGTATCATGTCTTCATCATCTGATGTGTATTTTATACCTAAAGGACACATCAGGTTTGACCAGCCGTATTTCAGGAGCTTGAGAGCCAGCCGCCTGCGGTCTGTGGCAAACATTTTGGACAGGGCACTTCCGGACACCGTCCTCAGAGTCCCAGGCAAGGTCTCCTCAGGGAGTGTTTGAAAAAGCAATGAACAGTGGGGTGTCACAGAGAATGTGGGGCACATGTCACTGCCATGAGCCATTCCCAACTTCAGAGGCTCTGAGTAGGCCATAGGAAGCAAAGAATAGAATAGATTCTAGAAAGGATTGTGTCCCCTGGTGGGGCGGATGGGGTTAGGTCCACTCTGAGTGGACTCTTGCCTGGCTGGAACCTCCAAGGAACACAGATCTCTCTCCATTTGATTGGTCTTTAAGTTCACCTCTTTGTCTACCCCTCATACCTTTAATCCTCTGAGGGTGTTCTAGCCAAAACCAGACTTTTCCCATTTCTTTATAGACAGGGCCATTTAATTCAACTCATTATACCAATATTACTGAAAACAAGGGCAGAGGTCAAGAACAGGAAAAATTCAATGAGGCAATGAGAGCGTATCAGTTGCTAGGGCAAGAGCTGTATCCCAGGCACTCTCAAGCTATACCCATGCCCTGTTGTGCTCTCACAGTGACCCTGTCCCTGATATTAACCACAAAAGTCTAGCCCAAAATGCTTAGTATAGAAAGAACACCATGTATATCCATTTAGATTTTTTTATAGTGATATTAAATTAAAAGGGTTTATGAAACAGAAAATAAAGATCTGAATTAAAAATGTAGGTCATGGTGGTTACATAAAGGCCAGCTTATGAGCAGCTTATTCAACACAGCACAAGACAGTAAAAATAACAGCAACATTTATTAGAATATCCTATTTAGAGCCAGTGATCTGTGCAACACTGCTTTTAGGAAAAGGGATGGCACTGAGTTCCCCTCTGATGATGGATTCGGTGGGCAGGCACCTCGACCCTGACATCCGGGCTCTAGGCACCAGCAGCACCATTAAAAGACGGTTTGGCCATTTTGGATACATAGGGACGAAAGCTCTCATGAGCAAGGACAGAGGTGCCTTCGGCAAGTACTTCAGGCCTGTAGAGCAGCGGTCAAATTACCAGTGGCTCTAATTAATGTGCTTATAATCTGGAGCAACCTATATCTGCATTCCAAAAAGGGGTGGAATGTTTCTCTGTGAAAACAGAGTAGCACAAGCCCATCTTGGATGAGTTTTCCAAAATCATAAGGACATGATGGCGTGGGAGAAAGGAGCTAGGACAGAAACCTGTTGCCTTGTTAATCAGCAGCGATCTTCACAATCAGCTGATTAACAAATATTTATGTAATACCTATGAAGTGCTATAACCTGGAGGGATCTCAGCAGCACCAGATCCCTACTTTGCAGGGGCTTGAGACCTAGTGGGAGAAGTAACTGTGCAATAATTAATAACAGTCCATGGCACTACTGTGGTCTCCGGGGTCAGGTTCTGGCCTGAGGATCAGTAGGTCTGAGCTGTGCCATTAACTCAGCCACTTTCAAACCAGTCATCACCTTGCAGGGACAATATCTGCTAGATCACCTAAAACCCATGTCCTTGGGACCTCTCTGGACCTCGGGATCTTCTTCTGGAAATGAAGAGGGTTTGACTGGATTAGGATGGTGGCAATAATAGTAATAGGTCCACACAGTGGTGCTCATGAGTGTGCTTTGTACTTTACATAAATCACGAAAAGAGGGGTTCTGGTTTTCCCAATTTATGGATGAGAAAGCCAAGATTCAGGTTAAGTAACTTACTCCAAGCCAAAGAGCACTGACTAACACAGAACTGAAATTCAGTAGCAAGCCATCGAGCCTGCAAATTTTGGAATCTGAATGCTCCGCAGCCCATCACAGCTGCCACAGTCTCTAGTCCTGGGACCTGAAGGAATCGTGGGAAAATGTCTTGGGGGACTTACAAGGGCGAAAACTGATGGAAGAGACCATGTTGTGGTAAAACATGGCCCAGGTCTAAACAGAACTTCAGAGGAAGACAGCTCCCAATCGTCTGTGGCTCAGAGAATTCAGACGCAGCTGGCCCAGAACACCAGAATGCCGGAATTCTGCATCCTTCCCTGGGATATACTGGTCAGTCAATGCCGGTGTCTACTTTTGCCTTGATGCACCACTGGTCCTGGAGCAAGACAGTCACACAGCAGGTGTAGTTACCAGAAAGGGACCTCAAGACTGCTGCGTGAAAACAAGTGTCACCTTTTCAACCTTTTCATTTTATACATGCTCAGCCACAGGTGGAGGAGCTGTGAATTTCGCTTTAGCCATAGCTTGTAGCTAGGGCACACAGACGCACACATACACACAAACAGATTGGCACCCACAAAGTCTTCACTTTGAGATGAGGGTGGGTTCGGTTTTCTTCGCTTACACAACCGATGCCGCACAGGGACACTTTGGCTTAGATGGCTCATTAGCCACAAACTGTTTCGTTATGTGTTGCCCAGTTCCTCTGGCTTCCTGCTCATTCTCGTGAGCAGATAGTTCATCTCCTTATCTCTGAGAATGGTCTCCCCAGGTAGCCCCAGAGTCCGTCGCTTTGATACCATCGAGGCAAGAAGGCATTAAACCACCCTTCTTGTAATTGTTTCAGTCGTCCCTTTTCATGTCTGCTTCATGAAAAGATACTGTGGTTAGATTTAAGCTAGACCTTGCCGAGGGTATCATGCTTGCCTGGGGTTACCCACATGGTCACGTGGCTTACCTTCTTCTGCAGCAGGGTGATCTTATCTTCCTTGCTGCTCCTTGACAGAGAGCATCCAGCTCCCTCCAGCTTCTGTGTGTGTGTGTGCACACACGTGTGCACTCAGGCATGCGTGGAGGCTCACTCATGGCAGCGGCTTGTAAAATGACACTTTGCCATTCTATAGCTGAGGCCATTAGAATGAGGCCTTGGCTATATGCTTAGAAAAGAAAACCTTTATTGGCCTTTCACTTGGGAATTTGGTATAAAGTTTTCCTTCAGCGGACCTGTTTCTGTTTGATTTAAGCTGGTACTTCTGTTTTTCCCTTTCTGGGCCAGGACCTGGGCTAGCTACTTAGGGTACAAAGGTGACTATGACTGAGCCACTGTCCTTGAGAGATGTTCAGTGGAGCCACAGAGAGAAAACGTGTTAATAAATAGCTAGGGTTTGACCCAGGAAGGGCCCAGCGGTGCAGTTCAGAGGGAAGACAGATGAGGGGGACTTGGAGGGGAGGGGCCAAGGGAGGTCGTGAAAAGGAGCAGGCATTTAAAATCCATATTTAAAGTTAAGTACAAGTTTTCCAGTTAAAGAGGGAAAACATGTTGTCAGCAGAGGGAATAGCAGAAGAAATGACAAAGGTATAGATAAGGGGCTCTCTGTTTAGTGCAGCTTGAGTAGAGCAGTCACCCAAGGGGGAAGCTATAGAACAGTGGGCTGACCCAGCCAGAGCAGGACTTTGAGTGTTGTCCTGGATGTTTAGCACTTGGGAGAGCGTCCTAGGATCTTTAGCTTTAAGCACTTTTCAGCACTTAGTGTCCTGAGATCTTCCGCCTTAAGATTTAAACCTGAGGAGTGCACCAGAGACCCCAGGAAAATCAGGAGACTTTCTAGAACCTTGCCAAAACGAGGACCTTGGCCTTCCCCAGCCAGACAGGACCGTGCCTGCAAGTCTCCCTGGTTCTGACTCAGCCTGTGGCTTTCCTTTCACAAGTGATTTAACCCTCCTGGTACCTGATTTGCTATGGTCAGAGTGTGAACCTTCCAAGTGTCCTTGACTCCTGCTGACACCTTGAAAGGCACATGGGAAGAATTAATTTTATATCTCATGTGGCTCTTGGCAACCCAGTGGACACTTACCCATGACCCTCGTCGGGGTAGGAGGGACAGTTGTTGGTTAGGGTAGCAGTGATACCGTGCTGCCAGAGGAGGGAAGGAGCTCTGCCTGGGACACTTGGAACATGTGGTCTTCCGTGGGCTCTGTCATGCTCAGGCCGCATGAACTGGACAAGTACTTTCTGTCCAGGCTCTGGCAGATACTTTTGTAGAATGAGGGGCTGGCCTCCATGGCTTCCTCCTCTGATTCTGCCTTACCTCTTGGGAACTCAGAAGTGTTCTATGATGGAAGAGTCTGACCAGGAAGTGTTTTATCTTAATAAATTAGGGGGCTCTGGGAGTTGGGGGCCTCAGATAAGGGGGGGAAAATCACCCAGAGACCCAGTGAGGATGCCCTTTTCTCTGTTTCCTAGCAGCAAAACAGCCAGAGACGGAGGGAGTCTGAACCCAATGTCCTGCCCGAGTAGTCCTTGGGTGTGGAGGTTTAGAGTAGGCACCCTGGGAATGGGGTTCCAGGAGTGGAGTGACAGGGAGGTGGCTGTGGCATAGGCAATTAGAGGAGTTACAGCTCGGATGACTCCAACTGGCTCAAACTCGGCCACCGCCGCCCTCACCCAGCAGGGGCAGTGGCCTTTTCCCACAGCCTGGCTGCTCAGAGCCTCCTAGGCCACACATCACGTCAGTCTCACCGTTTCCTGCTCTGAAGCCTGAGAATGTTCAGCTCATCTGCACTGAGGGCTCATGAGGGGCCCCTCTGTACCAGGTGCTTAGAGGGGGTGACCCACGGCAACCTGTGGCTGAGGCAGAAGGTGGAGGCCCAGGACGCAATCAGTCCTGGGCTGCAGCACAGGGTGCCCATTCAGGCAGCAGAGAGAGGGGGTCATGAGCACCGGTTTTGAGGTCATAAGGACCTGGATTCAAGTGCTGGGTCCCCTGCCTCACTGAGCAGCTTCTCACGCTACTTTGTCTCTGCAGGCCTTGGGCATCGTTGCGTCATCTGAGAAGGGCAAGTAATAAAAATTGGTCTGACTCTTAGAAGAAAAAACTCAGATAAAGTGGTCAGCGCTCTGCCTGATATGTAGTAAGTGCCCCATAGATGGCACCTTAAAAAAAAAAAAAAAATTGTATTGTTAATGTCTAGAAAAGTAAGTTAGGGCCAGAATGTAGAGGCTCCTGTCTGCCAAGGCTGGGAACTTGGACTTTGTCCTGCAGCCCGTGGGCAGCCACTGATGGTGCCCCAGCAGGGAATGGCATTAAAGAAGTTGGTGTGGGGGGGAAGTCTCCACCTGTCCTCCATTTGGGGGGTGCATCGGACGAAAGAAGGAATGTTGGTAAGCAGGCTTCGCTGGTGTCCACGCCAAGTGGAGGAGGGCCCAGAGAGGTAGTGGAGGGAATGGAATGGAAAAGCAGAATCAAGAACTTTGAAAAGGAAGGTGGCCGAGGAGGATGGGGTGGGCACTGGGCAGGGAGGCAGTAGAGGAGAATGAAAGACGATGTCCCCAAAATGGCACCGACCCACACCAAAGTGTAAACTGTTCTCTGTCTGCGGGGCTGGGTGGCAACAGTTGACCCAGGCCCCAAAACTGTGTTTTTTTGGCACAGTGGTTGGTCCGTATGCTTGTATCCTGCTTTGTCCACAGGGGATTCAAGATGTTATACCTGACAGAGTGTGTGGCTTCTACTTTCTTCATAAGGAAAAATGAACTGAAACAGTGACCAAAGGAGAGAAGGGATAGAAAATAGAGTAGCAGAGTGTCGGAGAGTGGAGACGGGATGACTGACCAAATAGGGTGGGGGGAGGGGGTGTTAGTCCCCCAACTCTCGGCCTTGGAATTCAGATTCTGTTGTTTACTGCCTACCCCCTTTCTGAGGGAAAAACCCCTCCCAAAGGGAAAGAAAAACCAGGTTCTTTGACCTCTATTCTAACTTCCAGAATAACAGTGGGGTATTAAGCAATGGTATTTTTAATCTTGCTTTTCTTTGTCATGGAAGAAGCCAGGGCCAGTGCCTCCTTCTCCAGTCCCAGGAAAGGATGAGAGGGAGGAAGAGAGAGAGGGAGAGGGAGAAAGAGCAGCGGGAAGGGAGAGGGAGAACCCGTCACCACTAGGCACTGCCAGGTGACCCGCCGGTGGATGGCAGTGGCAGCGGCTGCCACAGCACCATCCCGCTTGTGGCTTTGCTTCCTCTTTCTCTCTCTCTAGTAGCACAGAATCACTCAGCCCTAGATTCCTCAGGGTTTCAGAACCCAAGAGGTCTGTGAGGACATCTCGCCAGGCCTGAGGCCCCGAGAGCGTTCACAACTGCCGCTCTCACAACCGGATATTTGGTGTCTCTGGGCCGGGTTCTGTCCGCATAGAGGGTCAGCTGCTGGGTGGCACCGGGAGAAAGCAAGAAAAAGTTGTTTCCTTCAGGTCTCTGCTTGAAAATGCTAACGGAGAGTCACTCAACACTTGGTAAGTGCAGTGAATGTTTTTATTCTCAATGGCCAACTTTCTCTGGCTTCCGTAAGGTATTGTTATCGAGGAAGAAGGTGGTATGATTGCCACCCCACCCCCACCCCCACCCCCCACCGTGTGCTGTGAAGGCACAGAGATAGTTATCTCTACACCTAAGTCAATGCTGCTTTTTTTGGGGTAACAGCTTTCAAAAAACCATCGACTGTGCTCCGGCCGGTCAGGCTTCAAGGGCTGTTCCCACAGAGCAAAAAGGCAGGATGCTTTGTCAGGCAGGCTGCAAGCCACAGACACAGGCTTTGGGAGATAGTGAACGCATCCCCTCTTTGTCACAGACTGGAGCCTAGACCCACCTGTGCCTGGGATGTGGAGTAAGAGGGGCCAGGTAAGAGGTGTGCTGGTTAATGCAGGCCTCCTTCCCTTATCTCTTCTGCCAGTCTGGCAATGACCGGACACGTGCAGGGTCCCTTTAGGGAGAAGAAGAGAGCTTAGCAAACATATAGCTGTCATGATCTTCTTCCTAATGGGAACCGTGAGGTTGCACTAACTTTCCCAAGGTCAACCCGACTGCTGCTTAGAGGTACGACAGGATTTGAGATGGCATGGCTCTGAATTCAGTGTTCAGAGACTTCTTGGTTAAGTGCAAAAGAGCCTGGCTTTGCAGCCAGATGGCCCTGGAAAACATCCAGCCTAAGGACCTAGGAGAGTTTGTCTTTACCCAGCCCCAAGCCAGGCCCCCCGAGCCCTCTCCACCCAGCACCCCCACCCCGGGAATGTTGCAGAGGTCTCTAGGACAGATGCTGAGGACTTCTAGATGAGAGGACAAGGCACTCAGAGCCGACAAGCCGTAGAGACAGGCATCTGGTCCTTCCCCCAGTAAGCAGACTCTCTTAGGGTCAAAGGGACTGCCCCCCGGTAGGGCTGCCAAAAGAAACCCAACCCCTTTATCATGGAAGCAATTGGTAACATCCTTCCCCAGCGAGCAGGGTTTACCCTGGAAGCAGTTCTCATTGCTGCTGCAGACTCAGGCTATCCTCCTCCTACTGGGAGCCATCTCAGGGCCAGCTCTGCCCACGTGCCACTCCCTTCCCATTGTCACTGCTCACATCCCCTGGATGTCCCCCCTGCAGCAAGGACTCTCTTGCCTGCCCCCACCCCAGCCTGCTAACCACGACAGACTCTGAGTTCATCTTCTTCCAGTCCCGGAATCATACTTCTTTATTTACCTTATAAGATGTTCTCACTTAATCAGGCAAGTGGCAAAAATGTCAGTGCACCTCCTGGATGCCCATATAAACCACTGCCAGTGATACAGAGATGTATGTGGCCATCCCTGTCTGGGATTTTTTTCCTCTTGTAATTCCAGTAACTTCTAAGAAGACAGGGTTGCTTTTTCTACAGCACGAGGGGGCCAGCCTTTTCCTCATATGCTATGGAGCTATGCTCCCACAGGTGCTAATCTCAGGGAATACCGTGCTTGGTACTCCCTGGAACTCTGAAGGCGCTGTACAGACCCAGGGTCCCCTCTGCCACGTGTACTTTGCAGGTGTTTGAAGAACCGTACGCTGGGTAAATGTGCCATCTCCCAAGTCAGGCAGACCAGATTCAAATTTGGGCTTTACTATCAACTGCGTGGCTCTGTGTCAATTAATCTCTCTGAACACCCGAGAGAGTTGCTAAGGTGGTTTGATAAATTAAAAATACAAATAGATTTTTCAGTGAGGCACCGAAAGGGTCGATCTATATTAACAATAATTATTATCATTAATGTAATGATTTCTCACTCTTGTCGTCATTATGTTTGTTCAAGGTAGATGAACTCTGCCAACAATGCCCGACAGGATAAGCACTTAATAGATATGTGCTGAATGAATGTTTTCAGGAATGATCAGGTGGGGATCCAAGTGCTCTCTTGCAAGAAAAAGAAGAAAACTGTGTGGGGAAACTGAATTAGAACCAGAAGACACTGAGTTTTTTAATGTGGTTTTGGTTAAATCGCGTTCTCTGGGAACTGAAAGCTAAGAGGGAAATCTTGACCTGGCCACACTTTTGACACCTCCAAGTAGGAGGCTGTTGTATCTGGTGTGGGTGGGGTTATTTATGAACAGACTGCTGTTCCCGCCTCCCTTCACCCATGCTTCTCTTTTATAAGAAAGCTCCAGAAGGATGGGCTTTAGATCTACAGTCTTTAGGCCAGATTTCATCCACCATGAGGCTCTGTTTCCACAGCCAACATGGGGCACTAGTGAGCCAGGCCCTGGGACCTGCTGCCTTTCTGCTGGGATAGCCACTCTCCTTGGTGGGGCAGTTGCCAGGATGTTCCCTCTTCCCTATACCAGACCTCTAGATGTTTAGAAACAGCTGATAGCTGTGCTTTTTTTCATGATAGTGCAGATGCTTGGTGCTTTACAGTTCTAGCCAGGGTGAAGTCCCCCACCCAGACCCAGTCCTGGTCAGCCTGTGTTCAGTGTTAAAGGCAGGGTAAAGGTCTAGGACCCTATAGGCCAGGGCAGGCTTACAACAACAGGTAGGGATCTGGCCTGAGCTGATGGGGAATGAAAATTGCGCCTGTGTTCTAGGGTTGTCGGTAGATTACTCAAACAGCGGCTCTGGTTCCAGAGGAAAGTGTACCGGCCGCAGAGGCAGCAGGGTAGCAAACCCAGGTCATCCCACAATCTGTGAAGGCTCGAGTGGATCTCAAAGATCAACATAGCAGTAAGAACAGAATCTCTATTTAGAGAAAAGCTGGGAAGCCAAATCTTGAAAAATTTGGAGAGTCGGCTATGTTCCACCTCAAGTTGTATGGCCTAGGGTTTTTTGGTTCATAAGGTCCCTTCTGGAATATTCATAGACATTTCCTCTGCCAACCCCTATGCTAGGGAACAAGAACACAAAGATGAAGGAGACATCCCTGTCCTTTGGGATGTACCCTCACAATGCCAAATGCCTTCGTACAAAGTGAACAGCTAGTCACTTCCAAAGGTTTCCAGATATCCCAGTTTTTGGCACCATGAGAGGAAACCATCAGATGCTACCTTGTTTGGTAGGACCCTCTGTGATTTCAAAGCTCATAGATACAATGAAGGCTGTACCCTCGGTTAGCTCTTGAGAGAAGTTCATAACTCTGTGATCAACACAGAAGCCAAGGGCAAGGTTATAGGCCAGCATGAGGTAGGACTTAGGAGTGGGTACACCTCTATACTCCAGTCTCCCCATGGAAGGCAGGGAATGAGGTCACCATCTTCTTGTTTTGTTTTCCACATGTTAAACTTGTAGTACCTGCTACCAAGCCTGTGTTGACATGTGCAAGAAGGGATGGGATTGGCAGGGTACAGTGCCCATTGATTGATATACGTGCGTCCCCACCATCGTGTAATTAATGGAGCCCCACCTGGAGAGGAGCTTGTGTTAGCCAAGCTTCATCCCACATCTGGAATCACCGCAACCTGACAGGCTTCATTTTTTTTTCCCTAGTCACTTATTTTCCTATTTCCATCCATTGACCAACATATAGGAGATACAGGATAGAAAAAGAACAAGAAAGATAAGGTTTTTCTGACACTAATTCAAGCTGGAAAGGTAAGATTGCTGGACTCTGGCCCAGGATCTGCCTCAGATCTGCCATATTTTGGCCATTAATTGCCCATTCGGAGAGCCTGGGTAAGGAGCAAAGACAAGCTTATATAGGGCCTGAAAAAGTCAAGGTAAGGATTTTGTACTTGATCATGAGCACAGGGAGCCATTGAAGGATTTCTTCAATAGGGAAGGTCCTGGTGGGATTTACCTTTTAGAAGCATCACTGGCTGCAGTGCATGCCGGGTTTTGAGGTGTAGACCAGGTGAATGACATGGAGGCCATGGCCTAGGACAATGGGGCTGGAAGGGCAGAGGAGGGAGTCACTGGAGAGTATTTAGGAGATAAAGCCTTGAGGACTCAGTGACTGATGAACATGAGCTAGGATAGCCTCATGGTGGGTTTGGACAGGGTGTTTCCACTAAATGGAGAACCCAGGAGGCAGTACATAAGGCAAGAAGGCCTTGAATTTGATTCTGAATATGCTACATCTGGAGTCCCCACTGGACATGGGGGTGGAAATGTTCAGGGAGCCAAAGAAGAGTGAGCCTAAAACTGGGAGGGGAGAATGACACTAGGGGTTCCTGATTGCCCATGGAGCTCAGGCCTACCAGCCTGCTGGTGAAAGAAACCTGTGGGACTGTCATCAGGGGCAAGCAGGCCTAGGGGACCTGCAACAAAGATGATGAAAGAATGGTCAGGGAGGTTCAAGGCCAGCCAGTGTAACCTTCAAGTCTCCTCATCATGTCATTATCAGTGTGTGAAAAACCAAGAGCAAGAATGAAGTTTCTCTGTTTTGTCTCTCCTCTTGGTCAGCACATAAAGCAAAATGGGCCAGCACAAACTTTTAAGTGGCGTTTCAAGCCACCTGGTAGTTCTCTACAGGAATGTGCCTTTCACATAGGTTGGCATTCATACCAACAAGTTCTGGCTTAAATAAGCATCATATCATCTCAACTGTATCTTTAACAGACTGGCATTTATTTTTTTAAAAACATTTTAAACCAATCTTACCTACTCACTGTTACGACCAGCATTCAACCATGAGAAATACTAAGTGAACATATTGAAAGTGGTCGGTGTAGTGGAGTACATAAGGGATTGAGCAACACCCTAGGTATTGACCTGTGCCTTGAATACCACAGAACTTCACAGACCTTTAAACAAAAAAAGATAAGCAGCAGGGAAGGTGTTTACTTTTAAACTGAGAGCAAGTTTTTATTTCAGTGCCAATTTTTGGAGGTGAAAAAGGATCAATGATTTTTTTCTTACCTTTGGAGGTCAGTCAAATGACGCAGACTGGCCATCTTCTAGGTTGTATCTGAGGATAGTAAACTGAGCCAGAGTGTTATGGTGATTAAACAGATAGTTTGAGTTTAAAGTGTAAGGAAGCTACTGAGAAATTTGTGGAAGGAGGTAAGAGAATACATGGGATTAAGTGCCCCCATCACCACCTCTCTGACCCTCAGGCTCTTTATCTGTCAGGGTTGGGGGATGGTAATCACAGATAGTCTTCTACAGGTTGTCATAACAATTGGGTATGGAAATTGTTTTGTTATGTGAAGCGTGTCCGGCATAGTTTGTTTTTATTGGTGTCTTATCTCGTGGGAAAGACTTCATGTTCTGGTATGTCTCGGGTGCCTGGAGGGTCATTCAGAGAGCTGATGGTCTTTCTGTAGGTTACGTTTTTGAAACCTTCTTTGGCCCGCACAGTTTTTGCTTACCCTTTCCATTTTACGAATGTCAGAAAGATTATATGATTGACTGATAGAACACCAGCAACCCAGCGAGATATTGTACCATGGCCCAGGGCTATACTTTCCATTTTTATTAAAATTCTTATTAACTCATAGCCCAAGAGCTTTTAAGCCAAGCTTGATCTCCTTTAGGGCCCCTTGATTTGATCAGAGCAATTTGTGTGCAGTGTTCTGGTCCCACTTTGTGGAAAGGCAACAAGACAGCAGCCAAATAATGTTCTTCTGAAGATAGTGGGGTCCCCCTCTCCCTCACAAACTACCTTGCCTCACAACCCTGGCCACGTAGACACACTTGAAGTCTACAATGACAAGTCTGCTTCCTCAGTTTAAGGCCTGCCACCCCTTTGAAATTCTGTGTCTCTCTATGAAAAATAACTATTCAGTCCTTTGTAGCTCAGTGGTACTGAGTTTGGTGGCTCCTATCCTGAATATGAGGATAGCTCTTTGGAGGGAGGGAAACTATCCTGCAAAGATAAGGGTCCTGAGGAAAAACACACCATGGTGAGGTGCAAGGGGAAAGGGGAACAAGAAGGGGACCTTGCTGCATGGGGTAGCTCCTAGCCTTGTTGAGCAGACGTTCTGCTACTCTTTGGTGGGAACAAAATGGCTTGCTCTCAGCAAAGGCACAGTAGCTCTCACAACATGTGTGATCAGATCAGGCGCATTGTTGGAGCTGTAGGGTAAAGCCGCATCTCTGTTCTTCCCCCATGGGCTTCATGGCGATTTTTATCCTTCAGTTGGTGTTTGCTTAAGTGGCCTCCTTGAATTACTCATATTTATCCTTCCATTAACGGGTAGTCCTAAAAGTAATGTCATCACCTTGGTAATCTGCTAAGCTATAGAACACCTGAAAACAGCAACT
This sequence comes from Mustela putorius furo, assembly GCF_011764305.1. Taxonomy (NCBI): domain Eukaryota; kingdom Metazoa; phylum Chordata; class Mammalia; order Carnivora; family Mustelidae; genus Mustela; species Mustela putorius. Next base: position 4,835,668 of record NW_025422045.1, on the reverse strand, counting down.
CTCTTAGCAACTAGCTGCGTAGAAGCCATTTCTTTCCTGACATAAGATGTATCTGGAGCCTTTTTAAAATTTTTCCTCGTGTTTGTGTTGAGGCACAGAACACACAGTGTTGAGGCTGAGAAGGGCGATGCCACTGTTCGTAGAAACTACTTTGTGTCTCCAGCATTGTTGACTTAGATTTTATTGCCACAAATTAACTGGTAATGTGGCTCTGAAAAGTCACTCATGAATGAAAACCTGGGTCTGAGACCTCATTTGTTATCACTTACAATGAACTCATTTGTACTTTTCTCATATCTGAAGGAGTAGATGTCCAGGCAGAGCCTTCTTCTTGACGATTTCAAAATGCTTATTCTTTCTCTCCTTTATTTATTCTACAAAGATTCACGGACCTGTCATTCACTGCATCCCTGGTACGGTAGTAAGCCTGCTAAAGATAGCAGGTGAACATCAGAGAGAGGACCAGTTCTCAAGAACTGTTAACATGGTTACGGCACTCAATGGCTGATGAGGTAGCCCCATAATATGTAATCTCACAACAGCACAGGGCAGAAGGCTGAGGAGGGATTATAATCACTGCCACCTTATGAGTGATGGAGCTGTCACTCAAGACCAGGAGAGCAGCAAATGCTGAAATTCAGACTCAACCCCAAACCTGCTAAACCCTGAGCCACATTCCATCAACCACACAGCCTCCCCAGATCTTAGACTCTTCCCAGGGATGAGACTTAAACATGTGATAAGTTAAATGACTGTGTAAAGAGTCTGTGATTAAATATTAAATGCATGGTCAAGATAAATGCTGCCGGATTCCAGAAATGGACAAAAATCACGGTAGCCAAAAAAGTCATGGTAATAAAAGAGATAGGGCCCGATGCATTAGGTTTGCTGGAGAGAAAGAAGAGACCTTTGACAGGACAGAAGCTGATTTATCTTTCACGTAAAAGTCTGAGTAGATGAGGCAGCTTGTGCTGCGGGAAGCTGGGGGACCTAGGCTTCCTCTGCCATTCCTGGGCTTTCCCTTCACCTGCATGCCCAAGATGGCTCACCAATGTGTCCATATTCCAGGAAATACGCTGAAGAGAGGGGTGGGAGAGAGACAGTCACCCAACATCCCACTTTTGCCCCGAAGTAGGGGATTTTCCAGGGCATGAGACTTTCAATGCTCAGATCAGGAAAGTCCCTGACAAACAAGGGGTGGGGGTGGTAGTCACGCTAGTTCTAGGACCCCACCTGAAAGTCGTATGCTTCACTTGTAGTTGCATCCCATTTGCTAGAACTTAGTCACATGATTGTACCTGGCTGCAAGTGAGGCTAGGAAAAAAATTAATCTTTATTCTGGGTGGCTGTAACTGTGGGCTTCTAGACTCAATTGTAGGAAATTAAGAACTTGCCTCAACCCAGTCTTCTGGGGAAGACTAACCATTTGAGTTGCTAGTTAGCACCCCAGACTGGCTTTTGGAAAAAAGATCTGCTGTATGAGTCACACTGTTAGGAGATAATATCAACCATCAAGCTGATGTGTCATGGCGGGGGGTAGGTGGGGAGCTGGTGTACACAGGTGTAGCCACTGGGTGGTGAGGGTAGTCAGTTCTGCCCTGATACCTGTGCTATCCAGCCTTGTTCTGGCTGTGCTGGACTGAGTTTTCCATACAAAACCCTCCTAATTAGAGTTTCACATTCACCTTATCAAACGCTCCAGCTTCATTCAAGGAAAAGAAGACTGGATTGCAGTAGGAAGGAACCCAAGGAGGGAGAGAGGATATGGCAATGTTTGGAAACCAGTTGTTCGATAGAAGAGAGCCCAGGACACCACTTATTGAACATTTCCCAGTCTGGTAAAGACCCTTCATCACCTCCTTTGTCATCGGAGCTTCATGGATATTCCCAATCTCCACACTGATGATACAGGCATGTGACCATGTGTCAACTTTGAATTATTTTTTCTCTTCTTGATAGCCTAAGTTCACCTTTTGTTGTTGTTGTTGTTGTTAAATCACTTTAGTGTAGGGAATTAATAGATCTCTCTTCCTAAATTGAGGCGTGGTCCCTCATGCCCAAGTAAATCTCCAGGGTTTCGTGAATCGACTAGACTTCTGCCATGTGGTTCTCATCACACTCGAATGCCTGTTTTCTTGTGTACCCTGGAGCTTCCAACTTGAAGAGAATAAACATTCCAAAGGCATTAGCATGCTTGTATGAATTAGTAACTCTGAGGAGGGAAAAGCTGAAACGAGATCCAGCCATACTTGCAACAGCTTTACTTGCCTGGAAGTATTTATTTGTCATTTTGTAAAGGTTTGCAGTCAGCCTCAGCCACTGTGATGGTTACAGAAGCCTGAGAACAGTTTTGATCGTGCAGTGATTCAGGGAGTTATTAAGGACAATAAATCTGCATTAGTTAAGAATTGAAGAGCTATAATGTAATATTATGCAGCCATTAAGTATAACATTTTCAAAGAATGTTTAATGGCATGGTAAAGCACTCATGATAGTATGTTAATGGAGAAGAATCAAGATCTCATACTACGTACATGGCATGCTTCCAACTTCGTAAATTTGTATATATAGAAAAAAGACTAGAAGGAAATTCTCCAGAATGCTCACAGTGTTGGTGAGATTATGGAAATTGGTATTATCTTTAAAATCATGTAACTTTTCCACTATTAAAATAGAGGGAAGAATTGTTTGTTTAAAAAAAAAAAAAAAACAAAACAAAAAACCTCTTCCCTCTATTTTAATGCAAATACCTCATACATTTATAATTATAGAAAGTTATTTATCGTTAAAAGAACATAGATGAAAATGGTGCTCAGGGGGATGGCTTCACATTTTTGTGTTTGTTCATTGTTGATACATTTGTTCCAGGCACAGTGCTAAATTGGCTAAAGTTTAGAAGTCCCCACCTTAAGAAGTCTGCAGTACCGTCAAGATACCTTAGTAAGGCAATATGTTAATTGTCTTACAAAGTTGTGAATAGCATATGTGTTTACTGAAGGAATTAATACATGGATCTGTCGGTGGATGAACAGAAGCAAGAGTTGGTCACCAGTGCTGACCTTTCCTTCGGGGGTTTCTGGCGCACTGGGAGATTTCTCTCATTTCCTTATGGGAATATCAAGTGTCTGGGCCCTACCCTTTGGGTTGATTGCTTCATAAAATGACAAAGGCAAATGGAAGAACTGACAAGCTCTTTCCATGTGTTGTACTGATTTGGGAATGGATGACAATGGTAAGAGTCAGAGTTGGAGGCCTCCAGATGTGCAGAATTTCTCCCTAGTTAATGCAGTGTTCCTATGGGACAAGAACCCAAGCTAGAGGCATGAACAGACCACAATTTGGGGGCCAAATTGTACCCTGCGGGAGATAGAAAAGGTCCTCTGTTCACCAACACCCACATCACTGATGCAGTAACTGAGGACAGAGGTCTTCCACTTTAGTGAGAGAGTTTAACAGGTCCATGCCGCAGAACTGCCTGAATTCCAGTTGCCCTAAGGTATAAAGAAATGCCAAAGGAGACTAACACTTCCTGCCGGAAAACTCCCCGAGGCGTAGCCTGTCTCCAGATTGGCAATAATCCAGGTAAGCAGAGGGGAGATCCAAACCAAGCTGGGCCTGAGAAAACATATCTCTTCTCTTCAAGAGTCTTACTAAATGCTCTGACAGTCTCCCTCACTCTCTGGGACACACCACCACCCCCTACTGGGGCTTAAGTCTGTGGGGAGGAGGACTCCTAATGTCTTTTTTGCAGGACTCCTGGAAATCCTTAAGTGATCTAAGTAAATGAGTAACTCTTTGGATATTGCAAGATGAAAGTAAATGAGCTGCCCTGAGACCATAATGAATGCAAATGAATTCTGCACCTTTATGCAGGTTTGAGAGAGACTAGCAGAACTACTGGTGGCGAGACGTTGTCTGAACATGAGAGAGACTCAAAATCAATGGGAATCTGGAAGAAGAGAGGGAAGGAAAATGCAAAGTGGTAGTCCTTGGAGAAGCCATTAGCCAGGACCTGGCTTTTATTACTTTCTTTCTAAGAAATACCCTGGGTCGTTTCTCCCCAGTGCCTCCCTGGAGCTTTCTCTTCGAGGGTCCTACATCCCCGTGGATCTGGGCCAGGGTTGAAGGGGGGGTGTATCCTTTCCCCCCACACAGGGCCTGCAGAGGCTGTGACCACCCTGCATTCAGTGTGCCTCAGTCAGTAGCTGCCTGGAGGTGCCCAGAATTGAGTAGACCACTGCAGTGACTGAGTCCAGACTTGACAGTCATGAAAGAGTGTCTCCTCTGTCTTCCCTTCCTTTGTCCTCCTCTCACACCCTCTTTCCTTCCGGGGACCTCTCGATGCCCTCTGGGCCCCGTCCCAAGCCTTCCTTTACCGGGAACTGATGGTGGGGTTGGCAAGACCACCTTCCTCACCTGCCCGCCCCTCCTGCCCTTCCTGCTCCAGGCTCAGGTCCAAGACAAGTCTGAGAGGGTGGGGGAGGTGAATCTCTTGGGAGCAGAGCTCCCTGCTCCTGACGCTTGCCACTGCTTCTTCAACTCCACTCCCTTCTCCTTCAGACCTTCTTCGGGAAGCTTCTTCAGCCTCCCCCACCCTTTCCCTGACACTCCCCGAATGGCCCATCCTCGTGATCCTCCACCATGAAATGCCTCATAGTTCTTACCGGATTGTCTCTGAAGTGTACACGAACCTTCCTTACTTCATCCAGTTCTCACTGAGTTACCTAATACATACATCTGCTAGAGCAGAGATTTAGGACATGAACAAGAACAAGCTCTCTCTGGCTGCTTGTAAGACCATAGCTAGAATACGCTTTTATAATGGTCCTGAATCCTTCCTGGAAGCACAGAGAATAAGGACCAGACAGGAGCCCCCCGGGTCTTGGAGCGCAGACACCGCAGATGCAACGGGCCCCTTCTCAGGGACCAGCACAGGCAGCTCCTTCCCACACCCCATTCCTTTAAAGACCCCCATCTTTCCCCGGAGGCAGATCCACATCCCCATAGCACTGCAGCGGGAAGAAGGATACTGGCCCTCAAGCTGGTTCCTGAACACGCGTTCCTGTGGAAAGCTTGCCGCGAAGGGTGGTTTGGGGATATCCTAAGGATTACACTTCAAGTACATTATGGTTAAAGCATACTTTTTTAGACCGTCCTCTGGGAACATAACCACCCTTTATAATTTGCATTTCTGGGGAAAAGCTTCCAAATAGCAAATGAACAAACGAGTTCTTTTCGGATTTTATATCCACCAGACATTTTCTCCCCAGCCCTCAATCCCTCGAATCTGCCATTCTCTCAAGGCTCCATATCTACAAGCTCACTCATCTTTTGAAGTCAGTCATGTCAAGGTGTTACTTTCTTAAATAATATGTATTTGAGCAGAGGATTCTGATAGACCTGTGCCTTAACTCTCAGAAAAGAAAAAAAAATTTTTTTTTCATTCCAGTATTTCTCTCCATAGCTCTAGTAGAGGGGATCTCACATAGATATTAAGGCAAGTCAGTAGTAGAAACATTTGTGAAGAGGGGATTTGGGGCATCTAAAATCTTATACTCTGAGTCTCGTACCCAATTTGGGTAAACATGGCATTAGTATTGTTTTCCAATTAGGCTTAATGTTATACTCCTCCAAGGTGTTTGACATGTTATCTGTATCACAGGCAGGGGAAGGGTGGGGGGTGTTGGTCTACCCAATTAGATGCCTCTAATTCTGAAATGTAATTGAAGGTTGGGGAGTTTCTGAACTGAGAATGCACACCTTTTCCTTTCTGTAATAGCGTGAGGACTTGGGAACTAAAGCGAAAGATAATAAATATCTTAAGTTTGAAATCTGATGGGAAGAAAAAAAGTGTATGTCTTTAAAAAAAAGAGAGCAGGTAGAATAATGTCCCCAGGCCAGGAAAGTACCAGTCATTTTCAGATAAATTATACCCTCCTCCTCCTCCATGGGAAAAAAAAAAAAATCATACTCAGACTTAACTGTCCCTTTGGCACTTTTGTCAAATGAGTTTTAGTAGCAGGAGCTGCTAAAAATATAAGCCAATTTCTTTCTTCATTTAAATCAAGTGCTTAAAAAAAGTGTAGCGCCTAGAACTGGTGCAGGGCTCAGCATAGCAGCAGCTGGTCTGCCTGAGTCCCTGAATAGTCCTCAGTGACAGACCAGCGCCCTCTCAGAGCTGAGGGAAGTCAGCAGCGAGGCTGGAAATTGCCCCTAAAGAGCGGGGGCTGCATTTAGCACCTGAGACCCACGTTGAAAAGATGTCCCTGTGTACATATTGACCAGGTCGGATGCAGGAGGTACTCTCAGGAGTATTTTTGTGTTTGGGCATTCATAGGTCTGTCGTTCATTCGTTCGTTCTTTCGTTCGTTCCTTCCTTCCAAAAAAGCAAAAACAGGGGCGGGCAGCTGGATGGCTCAGTAGGTTAAGTGTCTGCCTCTTGATTTCGGATCAGGTCCTGGTCTCAGGGTCATGAGATGGAGCCCTGCATGGGGCTCTGCACTCAGCAGGGAGTCTGCTTGAGATTCACTCTCTCCTTCTTCCTGTGCTCCTCCCTCCTGTGCTCTCTCTTACACACACACTCTCTCTAAAATAAATAAATAAATCGTTTTTTAAAGACGAAATTTCAAAAAATTAAAAAACAGAACAAAACATTTGAAAGCTTCCAAGCATGTGCCAATATCTATATAGAAACACACAGCCCTAAATCTGTGAATGAGACATAATGCCCACGCTTGGGTAGAGTGGGATTTGCCCCATCCCGTCCAATGTTCCCTTTTCCTGGGACCTTTCTCTTCGTCATGTTTGGAAAGCAGTCTGACCAACTCACCCTGTAAAGTGAGAACCAGTAAAGGTTCATATTGCTTTTAGGGTTACCTGCCTTTTAATAAAAGACTCTTAAGAATTTCAAAGCTTTTGAAGTCCAAAAGAATCTATTTATAATGGTCAAATGTCAGGAACTGTGATAGGGGGAAGGGAAAATATTTTTTGGCAGGAGGCTCCTCATGTTATCCTATGTGGCAGCTATTTGTTCTGCTCAAGAATCATGTAAGTTATATCTAAATTATGTATATCAAAGGTCATCTTAGATTCAAATTTTATGGGTGAAAAGCTTTTAGGAAATTAGCTGATCCAATTCCCATATTTTTATAGAAGAGGAAATTCTGGGAAACTCAAGCTCCTGCGTGCAGTGGGCCGCTCTTTGTCCCCACCACGCTTTGTCCCAGAGGGAGAGCAGCAGCACGCCACTTCAGGAATGGAGATGTAAGATGGGGAAATGGGCCTACTCAGAGCTGACTGTGTATTATGCTAGGATTTCGCCGTAATGCCCCCAGTACTTAGCCTTGAGACGTATAAATGAGGCCACCTTGAATCAAACCCCCTGTGGAACTTCAGTGATTCAAACAAACCTCCTGAATGAGACTCTGAGATAGCTTTGCCATAGTTCAAATTCGGGTCTCTAATGAATAGTGAACATAGTTATTAATGTCACAGTGACTTCTACGGAACAGCTACATTTTACCGCTGCATCAAACCTGACTTTTCAATACAATAATTGCATGAATGCTGTCTATGTGTATGTATGGTGACGATACAGAAGCACCTAACCATTTGCTAGGAGCACCGAGGGATTGTGGCAAGTACCCCACTATGCTTTCTTCCTGTTCTACTTGTTAACAGTGGCGCAGAAATTTGGAAGTCTGCCAAATATCCCTGTTACCACAGCACGGGAGGGAAGGCGACTGATTCCAATTAGGATTAACTCTGTAACCCCTTCTTCCTTATAACAATGCTCTAATCACTGAAGTATCAGCACTAAACAACTCTAGAAATTCCAGGCTACGCAGTCCTGCTTTCATCTGCTTGTACTCTCTTTATTTATGATGTTTTATAGTCCACCACTGAAGTCACCCTGGTTATCTTTTTCATAAGAATTGGATTATTCTTTCCTTTGCCATCTGCTGTCCTGTTCCTTAGCAGGGTCACGGTTCGTTTTGGGTGGACTTTTGGATAAACAAATAGATCTTAACAATGGATTACATAGTTCTGAGATTGGGTTTGGTTTCTAAATAATGATTGTGCACTCTTTTGTAACATTTCTTATGTGTCGGGCACTGTTCTGAAACTTTATGTGAATTACCTTTATCTTCATGAAAACAATCATACTAGCAAAGATTTATTATTTAGCCCCATTTTACAGATGGAAAAACTGAAGCAAGGGGAGGCTATTTAATTTGTCCAAGGTCATACAACTCTTCAGTGGAAGAAGCTGAGATTTGAATCCAGCCAGTCTGGCTTAATCACTACGATTTCTGGTCACTAGCACACTAAGCTTTGGGACATGGATTTTACTATTAAATGTTAACACCCATTTCTGGCACTTTAGGATTCTGTTTACAAGGGAAGATATCTATGAAAAGAGCTAGTGGGCCTGTCAGCAAAACTATATTTAAAGCTCACGTTGCTTCTCTTCATGTGAACTCCCAAATCACATCCAAGGACAGAGTTTGTCTTGACTTCACAGATTAGGCCTGTTCCCCACAGAAATCTAGGAAGAAATGTTGACTCTATTAACTTCCGAAAGCCTGGTTGAGTCAAGAACATTTCTCAGTCCCAGACCTTTTCCTCTTCCACAAAGGCTCTACTGATTATGCCAACATATCATGTGTTCTCTCTCTGGATCTTTTCCTTGGATCTCCCCTGAACCTAAATTAGGACAACTGGTCTGACCAGCACACATATCTGCACACATTCAACAGACCTCCATGTTGGAAATAACTCTTCACTACTTACTGGTTTCTCTCATCCTTCTCATTATGCCACATCAGTAAGCTCTGTCTTCACAACTTAAGGCCATGAACCATGTCTTCAAATTCGTTATTTCTCACAAAGTGTTTATTAATATACGAGACACCCCTAGCTACATTTAATAAATATTCAGAGATCCGACCTAAAGAAGCAGCAGTATTTTAGGCAAAGCTAGGGTTTTAGCCAAAGCTATTACATGGATTTTTTTTTCTTGTCAGTAACTGTTTGTTTTTTGTTGTCTTTTCCTTTACCTGGTAATTGTCTAAAAATTCCTGCTTACCTGTTACATTGAGTTAAACTCTCTTATTTCTAGGGGAGGTAAAGTGTGTATTACGTACATTTAAGTTCTGTCTCTGTAAGGTTTTAGCAGTGAATTTAAAAAAATGAGAAATGCAATACATACCTAACCATCATTCATTCCTTCATTTGATCTATATTTATTGAGTCTACCACATGTGCCAGGTGCTCTGAATAACACAACAGACCTGGTTAGCAGTTCTATTCATGAAGCCTACCCTAGTTGGAGATTAGGGTAGGCAAAGGACACTATATGAATAAATGCATAATTTCAATCTTGCTGAGTGTTAAGAGAAGTACCAATAGAGTGCTATGAGAAAAAAAAGATAGAGGGTACCTGATGTAGAATTTGGATAACAAGTTCCCAGTTGATGCTGCTGGTTTGGGGAACACACTCTGAGAACAACTGCTCTAGGTTATTATGGGTGGAGGATATTTTGCTTGCCTTATGGGTCAGCTCAGCATACCTTTGAATCACCTGGAGGCCTTAAAAAGTACTGAATGCCCAGGAGAGTCTTTCATAGTTGGTCTGGGCTGGTGCCTGGACATCAGCATTTTCAGGGGTACCTAATGCAAAAATGGGGGATAAAGAACACTGAGGCTCGGGCCCGGCATGGGGGGGCTCTTGTTGGCTGAGCACTGGCTAGTGCATATATTCCAGGGTGGTTTGCAACACAAATGCTGATTCACTCACCTACCAGTCAGCCTAGTGGTGAGGAATTCTACTTTCTTCCAGTGCTGATCTCACAAATCCCCAGTTGCAACGTGATGCTGTAATTCTACCCACCTGTCATATGAAAGAACTGGATCTTGATGGGCTTGCTCGCCGTGAATTTGATCTCCAACATGGAGTGTTTCTAATAAACCCAAGCGATAGCCAGTTGGACTCTGTTCCTCAGCTGGGAAGCCTGGGGCAGGAGGGTGGTGGGGAAGGGGCTGGCTAGCGGGCCCATAGTGGTGTAGCTGGAATCAGGGGACCCAGGTTTACTCCCAACTGGGCTGTCATGAGGTAGAGATTTTGGCAAGGACTCTGACTCATTGCGCTATAGCTCTGTCATTTACAAAATCAGGGCATTGAACTAAGAGGTCACCATGCTTCTTTAAAATGATCCAATTCTAGTTGTGGAAATAAATGTGAAACTGAACAGTTTCCTCCTTTGTAAAATAAGAGTTGGACTCGTGACTTCTAAGACTTTGTCATCCCCAGGTGCTATGATTCTACCAAAAATGACAACAGCTAACATTCAACGAGTGTGTGTGTGTGTGTGTGTGTGTGTATTTACATGCCTGATAAACGTGTATTATCTTCTTGCATCCTTATTTTAAAAACGAGGTAAATTCTATTATCATTCCTACTTTATAGATTAAGAAACTGAGGAACAAAGGGGCTGAGTGGCTAGCCCCGACCCACAGAGATAGTGGGTGACACATCCGTATTGTGACCCAGCCATCTCCTCCAAGCACACACACTGTTTTACCTCAGACGCTTTGTTTCACTGCTCTAACCCCTAGTTTCTCCAGTAATTAAATTAGGGTTTGGACTAAACTTGTCTCTAGGTCCCTTTCAACTCCCAAATGCAGTGCTTCTGTGGATATTTCCAATTCTTCATTTGTTCATGTTGCCTTTATTTATTCAGCAAACTTTGAATGAGCTCTTAACTGGGGGCTCAGGAGTCAGATGGGTTCAGATTCCGATCCTAAACTGATGGGGTATTAGCTGTATGACATGTGTCCAATTACCGACACACTCCAGCCTCACAAATCCCATTTATTTGCACAAGATCAGTAACTGGGTCGATTGTGTAGGGATGTTGCGGGGTTAAGTGGCACATTGCCTGAAAACACCTCGCCAAGTGCCTGGCAAACAGTAAGCACTCAGTCAGGGCTTTGTTAACGGTATTGTGAGGCCCCACACTAGTTGCTAGAGGCGAAAGGATCAGTGAGACATAGTCCTTGGCCTCGTAGAGCCTACAGCCTCGGCAGGGCAGCAAGGTGGCTAGAAATACTTAGAATAGGACGTGAACCAGAGAAGTGTGTCCCAAACCTTTGGGGAATGCAAAGGCGGAGTGATTATTTCAGGAAGAGGGGGGCTCTTTTAACATGAGCCCTGTTTTCTAGAGGCCTGAAGGCTTCGAGAACCACGAGCGCTAAGACATGGGCAGCTCATGGCGTGAGCCCAGCATGGAACACAGAGGCCAGGAGCCTCTGATCCAAACACCTAAGGAGGCGGAGAGCACCATGCTGAGCAGAGGAGCAAAGCAAGAGTCAACCGGAAAGGGACAGGCAGGCAGCATGGAGCAGGGCAAGGGAAAGGGGCCAGGCAGGGGGGAGCTGGCTGGAAGTGGAGCACACACCACCAGCAGTGATCAAAGAGCCCGAAAGCATTCAAGGCGTCTTCCCTGGAAGATAAATCCCTTCCACAGCCAACTGGCCCTGCTTCTTTAGGGCTGGTGTGAAGAGCCAGTCTTGGCCAAGGCCCTTGGCCCAGCAGGGGGGCTCGGTAATTACCTGGCAGAGGTGAGGTGGACTCTGGCAGTGGGGTAGCTGCAGTTCCTGGGGAGGCTCCCTTCCGAGAGTCTGGGATCATAGAGTAGCCGAGAAAGGATGGGCTGGGGTGAGTGTAGGGATTGCCTACCGTATCCAGCCCCTTCCAGGGCACAACGTGGTAATCTGCATTTTAACACGCTTCCCTGGTAGTTCTTGCCTCTGTGGTCTGGGACTGACTGTGCCTTGAGACACACATGGTAGAGGGGAGGCAGGCCAGGCCGACCGACACATATGTTGGGACCTCTCGGTTTGCAGTTTTCACAACTTAGGGGAAACCTGCGTTGTTTTCCTCCACATTTCCTGTAAGAACCAGGCACCTGCCCCCTGCCACCCCACTCTGTCTTCATTCTCAGTGTGAAAGCTACAGGCCAAAAGGATAACACTGAGCTTACAAACAATTTTTAGAAGTTTTACGGGAAAGAGATGCACCTTTTTGACCTCAAATTTTAAAGCCCCCTGACGCAGCGCAGGCCAGGATCTCACTGGCCCTTCGCCATGTGTGAAATGTTTGATCAAGGGTTCGCTTTCTGCAAGACCTCCAGCACGCCGAGAACCAGGCCTCTGTGTCTTCCCTCCTTTTCTCGCCCCTTGAAAGCACGTTCCCGATATTGTCTATTCTTTTAAAACTTGAGGGAACTGCCATAGAGCTTTGATCAGCAATGTTTACCCATCTCTGGGAAGAAGAAAAAAAAAGCCTACTTTCAAAACACATGCTAGGACCTGTGCTAAGCAAGGAGAAGCCCTATAAATTCCCTGAGCCACCCTCAGGTTGCTGGGAGGCGGTGAGGAGCGTCTTCTCCTGCCGGCATCACTTGCCAGCTTGTCCCAAACTACTGGTTTCCCAGTCGCAAGGTAGCAGGCTGGCTTCAGACTAGTGTGATCCAGGGGAGGACCTGGCTGTGTGAAATGCATATACACATGCGTGCACGCACACACACACACACACACACACACACACACACACACACACAATTTTAGTTCATGTTGTCAGGGAGGAGAGGCTTTGTGACAGACTTCCTTTCAGGTTGCCCTGAGGCATTCACAGGGGTGGCGTCACTGGTCCCAGTAGTAGACTTGGTCCCTCTCGAGTCCCTCCTCCTTGGAGCTTCCTGGCTGCCTCATTTGGGTTGCCGGGTCCTCACTCTGAGATAGGCCATGAGCTCCACCCACAAAAAGGCAACCTTCTCATGTGTGTCTGGGTGTGACCTCAGCCCCAGAATGCCATGCCCAGAGTTCTGGGAAGTTGCTTATGGGAATTCCAGTGTCCAGCCACCCAGAGGTCCAAGGGAAGAAGGAGGGAGCCAGCAGTGCCTGCCTTTAGCTCCACAGACGGGCCCCTCTCTGAAGGGCGCCGGCAGCAGCCTAGTCCCTGTGGAAATTTCTCTAGGGAAATCTCACAAGCCTGTAAGAAACTTGACCTCATTTGCATTTTCTGATTGAATCACAGATAGGTTTTGGTTCTTTCCCTTCCCTCTATAAAGAAAGGCCCAGGAATGAAGTAAGGCTGTTACCTAGTATTTTCAGGAGCAATACATTGTTATTGATTATAAACTAGGTTCTCTTACCCATGGTATTTCTGGGCCTTGACTAATTCCATAGTGGATGTATGTCTGTATCATGCTGTTTAAAAATCTTTCTTCCCTTCTTGTACATCATTGTTTAATGCAAAGTTCAACAGCATCAGAGCACACTCCTGAAGGATTTATTAGTTAACCGAATCTCCGTCCTCATTATGGGAGTGATGGAATTTCTTTCAAGGACCGCAGTTCCAGTAATAGCATAAATCAAAGACAAGCCAGTTGCTTGCTCTGCACAGGACTCTTGTTTTTAATCTCATTCCCCAAAGGGAGGGAGAATTTAGATGTAGAAAACCAGAGAGTGAGACCAAGTTATTTAGATGTCAGCACGCATCTGGACCGCCGGAATCTATTAATTGCTGTTACAGAGCCTTCGCGAGAGACCCACGATGGGGCAGAGCTGCTGCTTCCGTGTGGCTGTTGGGCTTCATTGTACTGGTTTGCATTAAGTCCATAAGTGTGGTTCTGCCTGCCAGGCCCAAACTGTCTGGGGAAATATTGCCGGGACGAGAAATTAACAACAGCTTGCTGGCAGAAGGACCTCGAGACATGTATGTGATACCAGGAGAGATAAACCGAGCACCAAGGAAAAATCAATTCATCTTCTTTCTGATGAAAGAAAATAGGAATCTTTGTTGTTTTCCTGCAAAAGTAAGAAACCACTCTTCTGAATACAGCAGTTGACATGCCCAACTGGGTGCTAAGTTTCTTCTTAGTTATTAGCTACCCCCTTTCTCTTCTGCATCTTGTGGAGAAGGGCCCTTTGAGGACCCCAGAGTCCCAAAGGAAGAACACCCCATCAGTGGAGTGCATGTCCTGCTCTTCCAAATGGGCCAGGTGGGATTCAGATGTATTTGGGTTGCTTGTTGGACTTGGCAGTTTATTCGCTGTGTGACCTTGAGGAAGACACTCTACCTCTCTGAGCTTCCCTTCCTCCCTGTATCCCATAGGGTGAGTATGAGCAGAAAGCGAGATAATGTGTAAAAAGATTCCCAACATTTCCTCCTGCCCTCCCCACTGCTCTCATGTGGGAAGTTCCTGGAAAAGAAAATTTAAGGGTGATTTTAATCTAATCTTAACATATTAGAGTCCTTGCACCTGTTCCTTCCTTTTACTTCAGGCTCCCAAATATTCCTCTTCCTTCTCACTTTGCCTTGTTCCAGGTGCTATTTCAAGGACTCTCCTGAAGATTTAAACGCATCTGCACTATTTCTCTCCTTTCGGGTATCTATTCCTTTCTTTCCTTCTCTCCTTTCTTAATCTATTTTACTTGCCTGTGATTGGTATAAGGAGGGATAGGAAAGGGTTAATGTTAGGGTGGGGCATAGAATATAAGAGAATGGAATATAAGAAAGGTGAGAAACTGTATTCTTCATGCATGCAACAAATATTGGTTAAGCACCTGCTGTATGCAGGCCCAGTGCACAGGACTGGCATACCTCATGCTCCCATGGTCTTTTGGGCAAACCTGGAAAGGCAAGAGACAAGTACGATGCTGTCTGCCAGGTGCTTTCGCCCAAGCACAAAGGAGGGCTCCGGAAGGAGGGAGAACCTCCCTGAGAGCTGAAGGCAAAGACAAGGAGGAAAGCATATGCAAAGGCCATGAACGGCATGCATAGAGGCCCGGAAGAGAGAGAGAGAGAATGAGAGAGAACCTTGTGCGTTTGAAGAAATAAAAGATCAGGAGGGAGGGGGGAAAAAAAAAGATCAAGAGGGAGGAACAGGGAGTGCGAGGGAGCGTTTGTAAAGATGCAGTAGAGGGGTGGTCTGGTGCCTGGGGGAGGAGTTCGGACACGAAGTGCCAGAGGAAACCAGTGGAAAGAACAGGGGATGACAGCAATCAGGCTTGTGATAGAGGCACCTTGCTCTGGCAGTAGCCCTGGGAGATGAGCCTCCTTATCTTGGCTCTGTGCCTATCATTCCACGGGGGTAGTTTGGACCCTTAGAATTGCCAAGTCCTCGGCTTTGAAATCAAGCAGCCCGCCTTGCTGAAGCTAAGTGCTTTCAGTGGTCCAGTGAACTGAGATCAAAAGAGCTCCCCCTTGGCCAGGCGCTGTTTTAAGGACTCTGCGGAGGATTTAAACCGACTGGTTTTGAAATGTAAGACAAACCATAATCACCGGGCAACGCTCCCTTGTTTTGCCAGGGAGAGACATTTATAGGTATTAAACTAGATCCAGAAGGCCTCTAATACAGTTCCTTAAATGTAATAATAACACAGAATTATTAGGGGAAACTATTATTATTATTCCAAGTAATAACATAATTTTGTGCCCATGGAGGACATCCAAAGTGCTGAGAGAAATGAGCATTAGTTAATTAAGCCTCGCCACTCCTCCCTGAGTTAGGCGAAGTATCATTAGACTCATTTATAGAGAAGTAAACTGAAATGCTGTTGGGTTAGTTGACTTCCTTAAGGTCAAACCGTGGGAAGAGAAACTGGGGATTTTTACGTTTTCTCAGCCCCCTTTGCTTCATGCATCTGCTTGTGAACGTAGATTCAGATTTTCCCAGTGCCTAAGCAAAGAATTCACCTCCAGGGTGGGGACAGGAGAGGAGGAGAAATGCCAAGCTCCCGTCCTGGTAATGGGCCCCTCTGAGCCTCCACATTCTCACGGGGCCTGGATGCATCCAGGGAAGCTGATTCACTGTGCTGAAGGCAGCCCTTTGGAGGAGAATCAGAACACTGGTCACATGTGGCAAACAAAGCCACATTGCATGGGAAGAAGGAGCGAGGAACAGAGGTCCTAGTTGTTGGGGGCTTCATGTTCTGGCAGCAAGAGTATGAACCCCAGAAATTCTTCAGCATCTGCTGGTACAGCTGCTTTTTTCTCTTCCCACCCACTTTCTTCAGCTCTGGCTCCTGCCTCCAAATCTCCAGGATCTGAGTTTAGGAAAGACACCTTTGGGATCATATGGGGCATCTCAGCAAGCTATGTCCTCTCTTCCAGATCATTTATATCTTCACCCCATGGACCTTTCACTCATGTCAGGAACCACATGGGACCCTGGAGATAGAAAGCAGAAAAGGGTTTGATTCCTACCCTCAGGAAATCAGTGATTTATTTGGAGTAGAAAAAGGTGCCATACACACAGCCTCCCCTTAAAAAAATCAGCAAACTTCACAGATATGTGATCTGTGCTCCCGGATGGAAAAGACCTGCAGGATATCTTGAAGAAGGCAGACTGACTAATTCTCCCTGGGGAGTTTGAAGAAGACTTTGGGGGAAGGAGTGGCATGGCAGCCAGCAATAGAAAGAAGAGATGATTGGGCTGAAAACCAAGAGAAAGGCATCTATGCAAAAGGAACAGCCCAGGCAAGGACATGAAGACATGATGCTGTCCGAAGGTTAGGGGCCATTTGAAAACGTGCATGCATCCTCCTTGTGTAAACTTTTCCCCATGGACTGAAAGAGCTAAATTGGTCCCTAATTATCTATTCCCTCCTAATTTTTATAGATTGTTTTATAAAATATAATAGGCCTCCTTATCCAGGTAGATTATAAATCACTTAAGTTTAGGGACCTTGTTTTACCCCATTACACAAAACTGAGCAGTACTGAGTATCTAGCATCTGGCTAAGACATACAAAGGAAAAGTCAAATTTAGACACAATTTGGAAGACCCAGACTGAAAGGTCACTGGAAGGACCAGCTCAGAATGACCTCAAATGTGATACTTCCATTCTCTAAGACTTGATTTTCTCATTTATAAAATTATGATTACTGTTACTTCACACATTATTTCAATGATAAAATAAAACAATAGAGATAAGACTACTTTTCAACTGCAATATGTTATAGAAAACATTATCATTGTTAAGTCTAATCTAATAAATAATTATAATAAAGATATAATAGAGGCAACTGGATGGCATAGTCAGTTAAGTGCCCAACTCTTTGTTTTGGCTCAGGTTGTGATCTCAGGGTCATGGGATCAAGCCCCATGTTGGGGTCCCCACTCAGCTTGGAGTCTACATGAGATTCTCTCTCCCTCTCACTCTGCCCCTCCTGCTTGTGCTCTCTCTCCATATGTATATACATATTAAATAAACAAATAAGTACATCTTTTAAAAAATATAATATTCTAGAGTAAAGTATTTTCTTTCTATCTCCTTAGCTGGCACCAATTAGAATCTCTAAGTTCAGTTCTGCCCATAAGGCAGAACTAATGGGAAGATAGGCAAAGGATACAATTGAGTGGAGCTCTTTTTTTTTTTTTTTAAGATTTTATTTATTTATTTAACAGAGAGCTAGAGAGAGAGCACAAGTAGACAAAATGGCAGAGGGAGAGAGAGAAGCAGACTCTCCACCGAGCAGGGATTCCGACATGAGCCTTGGAATTCCAGGACCTTGGAATCATGACCTGAGACAAAGGCAGATGTTTAACCGACTGAGCCACAGAGTCCAGAGTATATTTGCCTATTTTACTATGCTGGAGATGGAATGAAGGTGTTTAGACAAAATGGTTAGAGATAGCAGATTAAACCCACATAGTTAGTTGCTCTCCCTTCAAAATCCACTACAGTAAAGAGTGTTTTTAAGAGACAACCCAGAGGCTACATATTACATCAGCAATAATATTTAGAAACTAGAAAGCCAGTGGAATAGAAGTGACAGGCTTATCAGCTAAGAAAACTGAATCCCAAGCCAGTAGTGAAGAAAACCCAGAACATCGCAGAACCCATCAAGAATTGATGGCACCATGGGGCACCCAGGTGGCATAGTCAGCTAAGTGAATGACTCTTGGTTTGGGCTCAGGTCATGATTTTGGGGTCCCGGGATCAAGCCCCATGTCTGGCTCTGAGCTCAGCATGGAACCTACTTGAGATTCTCTCTTCCTCTGTCCCTACCATGAAAGAATTGATGGTACTAGTTACCTCTGAAAGTGAAGTACAAGGTGGGCTAACAATAATACCAAATAAAAGTCTAAGTAGCAGTTTGTTCCCAAGTTCCCTCTGGGAAACTGTTCTACCTCTTCCCTGACTGGAATTATTCTTTGGATACTGTAAACTGATGGTCCCTCTGCTTGGTACACCATGTGCAAACAGTGGGGTTAAGAATACATTCATATATTTAATTGAAGACTCCCTGCTTTCTTCCTCCAATTTGGCTCCAACACAATGGCAGCCAGATGTATACCTCTTAGCAGGAATCAGAATCTTCACTGCAATATCTGACCAGGCTAAGAGGAATAAAATACTAAAAAACTCATGTTGGAGTTCCCCAAGGAAGTTGCCCAATCAGTTAATCTAATAGTGAATGAACTCTTCTCATGCACTCTAAAATCATACTCAGCCTTTCCATACCCCATTCTTAAAAATAAGCAGATAACCAAGAATTATCAGGCATCTGAGGAAAGTATCTAATATGAGAAACAGAGGTTTTTGTTGTTGTTGTTGTTGTTTTTAAGTAGCAAGTTAGAGGAAACAAACTACGAAGGGAGAAAAAAAAATTGGCAGAGAGGGAAATACCCGTCTTTAACAAACACAGAAATACAAATGGAGATGTGACCTCCATGAAAGAATGAGCTGTTCTTTAAAGAAAAAAAAAAAAAAAGGAACATGAAAAAATAAGAATGAGCTACAGCAAATAAAAATCAAAGCATAGAATGAAAAATAAGGGAAAGAAGACTATGGAGAGTGGAAAGGATAAAATAATTCAAGAGATGACTCAGGAAAATTGGAAAGTGAAAGACACAAGTTTCCCATTGAATCTATCAAATGTCCAGTATAGTGGATGAAATTAGATCCATACTAAGGCAGGATGGTTATGAAATTGCAGAACACCAAAGACAAGAAGATCCTTGATGTCCAAAGAGAAACAACAGGTTTCATAGTAAAGACCAAGAATTGGGTGGGTATTAAGCTTCGGAACAGCAACAATAGAAACTAAAAGGTGATGGAGCAAGGTTTTCATAAGTCTAAGAGAAAATGACTTCCCGTGTAGAATTCTGTATCTAACCAAACCATCAATTACATGTGACTTTACAATAAAGACAGTTGCAAATATGTGCGGTCTCCAAAATATTACCTCACACACATCCTTTCTCAAGAGACTACTGAAGGAAGCTCCATCAAGATGGGAACATAAACCAAGAAAGATACAAGCTCCAAGAACAAGGAGGCCAACAAAATAGACCGTGAAGAGAATCTCCAGGATCATGAGAAAGAGAAACCACAAGACAACAGCTCTGCACCCGTCCATATTGGAGCTGGTCAGAAGGCTTCTGAGGAACTGGCTTCAAGAAGGTGAAATTGGCAGAACACCTGATGTGTTTCAATATATTGAAACTTACACAACAAGGAGAAAGTTTGAGGTTCAATAAGTGATCAGTAGCTAGAAAATTAAGCAAGCAAGAACAGCTCGTTATTAACTCCCGGAGAAACACACTATTGTACAAAACAAGAAATATTCTGGTTGGCTACAACACGACCTAGCAGTGAATCGCTTTTTTATTGTCATTAAAATAGAATATCGATCCAACCAAATTGTGAGAGAAGTACTTGGCAGGATGAGGGACAGGAAATGTGCATGTGTGGTGGGGGTGGGAGATCTTGAAAGAAAGCAGAAACCTCATCTTCCGTAGTGGAAGGTCAATAGATAAAGCCTAGAACTGAAAAGTCAAGAAGTAGTTACATAAACATGTTATTTAGAGATATGGCAGTAAAGATCGAAAGCATCAGCTAAAGGAGTTGAAAGTGGTTGCTCTGAGGGCATGGGAAATAGAGGGAGGGGACTGTTGGTTTTTCGACAAAACTTTCTAGAGTTACTTTTCTCTTTAACTAAGACACAAGTATAATTTTTAGACATGAATTTTTAAAAAGAATTAGAATTAACTGTGCCCATTTCCACCAACTGTTGTGTTTCAGGCTGCTATGGCCAATGACCATCAAATTTACCAATCCAAATCTGATGTCAGCTTGGCCATTCCAAGGAGGCATAGAATTAGTTACAGAATTTAGAGCGAAATGACATTGTTTTATAGACAACAACAGAGAAGGCAAGTGACTGGCCCAAGGCCCTCAACTCAGTTACAGCAGAATCAGAGCTAGAAACCAGAGCCCCTCCCACCTGGTCCAATTGTCTTTCCTGGACACCCTCAAGACTCTGCTTTCCTCCTTTTCGCATGTAAGAATGTGCTTTTTATAGTGCATGGGACATGTGGTGGTCGCAGAGGGAGTCAGCCATGACTCTAGTCCTGGCTGTGCTCCTGACCTGCATGCTGCTCCTTAACCTCACCAAGCAGGTTGGTTGGTTTTTCCATCTGTGAAATGAGCATAATAATGCCCACGTTGCCTACGCAATAGTATTGTCATGGGGATCAAAGAAGAGTATAGAGATGAAACCACTTTTTGAAACTGTAAAGCCTTTACAGATACCAGGAGGTGCTATTATTTTCACTAGTACAGCAACTGCCTGGGAAAGACGGCAGTAAAGACCATCTAGAAGTTCCCATTAGTAATGCCGATGAGAGTTCTTGGGTAGTGTGAAGATAATGGTATCTCAGAAGGCATGGCAAGGGATAGTTGATCTCTTCTCTTGCGGTCTGGCCCTGAATTTGTCCGGTGCTGTCTATGTATGGGTGGGTGTATAGACTCCTTCAGACAGACGCTCGCTTCTAGTCAAATTGGGTGCTTTTTGGTCAGGGACACAGATCAGCCATCTGCTAGACTTTGGACTGTCTTCGGTCCCCATAGTTGTCGACTTTGTTTTCTAACCCCTTTGCAATTTTTCCCTCTTGGGTTCGTACCAGGAAATCAAAAGCAGAAGAGTTAGACTCTTTCTGACAGTTCTGACTTTCCTACTGAAAGGAAAAATTTCAGAGCAGCACGTCACTGCCTAAAGTGCTTATTAGAGATGCTGTGGAATTGGCTGGAACACTCCAAAAGGAGGCTTTACAAACAATTCCCAGGCAGCAAATCCTGCCTGGTCCACCCTCCACATTCCTGGGGGAGGGGCAGCCTTGGAGAAAAGAGGACTCTGTGTCCAAAGGATGGGACTCCTGGACAACTAAAATATAAACTTCTGCCCCTTGCGTGTTGACATTTTGGTGTTGAACAATGAGTAGAAGAAATGATACCATGTTAGAGACAGTGGCACTCTTATTTGGCAGAATTTGAAACTTATACCAAGTTATGTGTTTGCCTCAAGTCTGTCATCTGGTCAGGGGCAAAACAAAGACCAGAATCTAGGCTTCTCTCACATCCTTCTTAATGGTGTAGCAAACCTTTTGCTAGGGAGGGAGAGGGGCACAGTGGGTGCTAGGACATTCACTAATGTACAGGGAAGGCAGACCTACTATATAATCCTGTATTAATAATACAATAATATAAATTGGCCAACACAAATTGAGTGTTATGTACTATGTGTTTTACGTAAATACTTAAGAGTCTTACATCAACAGACCTATGAGTTGGGTCCTGTTACTACTATTCCGTCCTACAAATAAGAGAGAGTCAGTAATTTTTCCAAGGTTGCATGCCAGTAAGCGGAAGTCCTGGGCTCAAACCCAGTTCTTTCAGACTCCTAGCCCCTCCCTCTAGTTGCACTGTCTCCCTGCATTTCCTAAGTTAAGTCAAAACAGGGGTGACTGTGTTTTAATTTTTTGTGGCAACAGCACTCCCTTGCATTCTCACTCTCTCTCTTTCTTCCCCCCTCCTTCCCTTTTCTGTGACTCTGTCTGAGCTCCCCAGCCTCCGTGGATTGTTGTTTGTGGTTTAAATGACACCGTTTTATTTGGGCTGTTGTCAGAGTGATTGGTACGGTGAAGTCACCCCTGGCAGGTGTTCCCGTGCCTGTCAGAGGAGAGTGGCGTCATGGTCATGGTGAGAGGGGACGGCTGCATATGGGGGGAGGGGGGAGCAGAGAGGACCTTGGGACAACTTGGGCTGCATACTGGGATAGTGACTGGTGGAAGCAGTGATTCATCGCCCTGGATATGCTCAAGACTGGATCCATGGGATTCTTACAATTTTCACACCCCGGACAAAACTTGACACATTGAAAAACTGTGGCGGGGAAGTCATTTTCCTTCGATTTACTTGGGTGATGAGGAAATCATTTTTGAAACTGCGTGTATAAAGAGGCCATTAAAAAAGAACAATGAACAAATTTGGATTTTAGGTTTCTTCTGTTGAAAGGGAGAGACTGTTTTAATTTAAGAGCTGTGATCACAGGCTTATAAAGAGGACTAAACGGAGCCAGGATCTTTGAATCTGCAATTCAAATATCTAAACCCTGGCCAAAATGCAAGGAGACTAGTTTTTGTGTGGCTCCTGAAATCAGTTGTTTAATCTCATACATATGTAATTTCATAGTCACACCTCTCTCATTTGTGGAAATTCAAAAATATTTGTAATCCCCCTTAGCTACAGGTGATCTTAATCACCAGTGGAACTTAAGCAATCAGACTTACTAAATCACATTTTAAAGGACGCTGATTCCTGAACTTGCTCACTTCTGCCCTATGGAAATAGCACTCATATGGGAGTCAGATGACTTGGTTCGGGTTCAGGTTCTGCCCTTCCCTGTGTGGTGATCTCATGTAAAGTAGCTCTCTGTGCCTCAGTTTTCTCATCTGTCAAATAGGGAGGATTAATGTGGCCTTCCCTAGGTGATTTGGAGGATTAAGTGAAACCATTTTATTCAAAAGTTACAGTATAATACCTAACACAGAGGAAGCCCGTCTTGAATATTTGTTAATATGAATGCCAGTACTGGATAGAATTTTGTCTATTTCTGAGATATACGGAGGGAAAAGATGAAACAGAAAGAGAAGGAGAACAGAAAAAAAAAATAGAAACAGCAATAAAGAAACCCAAATACAGGTTTCTCCACCCAGATGTATCAAGACCAATTCTCCATATCATGGCTCAGAAACTTCTGGTCATCACTCCCCACTCCCATCTATTTTGGAATAGCTGGAAAAGGTAGTTACATCACGGGGGTTGTCGGTAGTAACAGACAACTATCTACCTCCTCTCGAATTAGAGTCATGGAATGTCAGAGAAGGAAGACAATCTCTCAGAACTTTTAGTTTACTGCTAAGGAAACTGAGGCCGAGAAAGATGATATGACTTGATCAAGGGGACACACAGTTGGCCAGGAAACTAGGACTCCCTACTCCCAACAGCCAGCCTGGTATCCTTTCCACTCTGAGATTCTCCTTTATGGGCTTCATATCCCTTTCTCCCACTCCTTCTCATGTTCTCGTCTTCTCTAAGTGCAGCAAACACTGCCACACAGGTTGCATGCCTGTTCCTCCACTTGGGGCTGGAATTGTCCACCGTTTCATAACAGGCTCCTTCCGTAGATGGTGAACATGAAGAGACTGAGCAAGTGAACTACAGAGTTCTGTGGGGCCTCAACTTTCTTTCCGTGGGCTTCTTCCTCCAGCCCGAGAATGAAGAACTGCTTCAGTTCCTCCTGGCCCTGGGCTGTGCACAGCAGTCCTAAGGGGCTGCCACTTGGGATATGCAGATGGGAGGGAAGATTTCAGCCAACCGGAATTCTAATTTGAAGCATAAATTAATGCACACCTGAACAGGTGACATTATCCAAATGATAAATTGCTATAGGCACAGGCCATTGTGTTCATAAGGGTGATTTATGGCCCAGGTTTGGAAATGAACAGAGAAAGGAATATTTAAATGTAGCCATTTAAAAGCCAAGCTGTTGGGTTTAGGGCTATCTTTAAAAAATTGAGGTGTCTTTCCTCTGTCAGACCTGTCCATATTAATCAAAATAGAGTGAAATAGCTTCGTAAAATTTTTTTTTAAAAAAACGGGAAAAATTGTTTCAAATAGGACATGTAAGGCTCTTTGTTCGTTTTTATCGCCCCCCCCCCAGCACATTGCCCAAAATGAAACCTGCAGGAATCTGTACACATTGTTGTTATGTAGGCCTTCCCTCATCCTCTCGTCTTTTGAGGCTAAGCAGAAAATGAAAACTTTAATTGATTTCCTGCCTTATTGAATCTTGGCAAAGATTTTTATCTCTGTAGACACAGAAATATTTGAAAAAAAAAAACAAAAACAAGGATGGTTTGTCAACAACAGGTAAATATCATTTCCAAAGCAGAGTGGAAGAAGTCAGCCAGGCTCATCAGCATACACACACACACACACACACTGCCTTTACAGGAAGGCTTTTTCCTTCTGAACATGGAAACCAGGTACTTGAGCTGTTTGTCACTTGCTAAAACACTAAAGGAGGACAAAAGAGATGGACCTCATGAAATATTTAGAATTCCCACCCAGCAGAGTCACAAAGATATGAAATTAGCCCCTTCATGGGGCCGAGAGCCCTCTGTAAAGCTACTGATAATGATGGCTACTTAAGGCTACCATTTGATCCCTCCCGCATACCCATCTCCCCACCACCAGCAGCAGCAGCAGCACCCTGTGACCCTCACAGCAGTCTTTGAGTTGGGAGTTGTTACTCACATTTTCAGATGAGGAAACTGTAGCCAGAGGGATCATAGTTAAGAAACGATGGAGGGACTTAGCCCCGGGAGTGCTGTCAGGTCTGTTTGACCGCAGTTCGCACCCTCTTCCAAGTGGTCTCTACTTACAGACTTAGTGGTGGTGCCCCTTCTTCTGGGACGCCCACCCCATCTCAGTCCTGCCGGGCATCCTGAGAGAGCTCTGGGTTTCACTGCAAGACTCTCCATCCCCCAGCAGCTACACCGTGGTACCTCTCTCTGCCTTCGTTTTCCACACCTGTAACATCAGTGGTTTGTCCCCTACCTGGCTGGCGTGGTTGTCGCATCAAATAAAAATGAGAGAAAATACAGAGGAAAACAGCTTTTTACATGGAGATACGCTGCCACCACCGTCCTCTGTCCTCATCTTCTTATCCTGTAAGACACCTCTATCCCCCCCCAACACCCGCATGCTTCTGTTTTATTAGGAAACGCTAAAAAGCCCATGAACAACTATGAGAGTCATCTGAAATGATGAGTTTTCTTTGCGAGGGTCTGCTCACAAATTCCACACTGTGGCAAGCTGCCTCTCCCGGGCTTTTGGGCGGCAGCATCAGGGGCATTTGAGGCCAGAGAGCTTCATGTCTTTATAACATTATGCATTAAAGTCATCTGTAAAATGAAGAGACATTCCAAATAGCCCTTATGTTTTTCATTTTTTCATTTTGGCACGGGGACACAGAGCAATTTTCCAGAATGTTTTAAATAGGAAAAAAACGGTCATTCTCAAGACAGCCGTTCTGTATTCCTGAGCCTCTGGGTCATATTCACATTCTGAAATATCTGAGCCACTAAAGTCTGTGTTCCTTTAAATGGGCTGTTTCTTTTATTAAAACAAATGAAGGCAGCCTTCCTCCCTTACATAATATTCTTACCTCTGAGCCCTGTGGGCAGGGAGGGTGCAGAACCCTGGAATAAAGCGGTTGGAACACACCGAGAGAAGGGAGGAGGAGGAAGGGGAGACCACAATTAGAAGAATGCTTTCTGTAGTTCCTAACTGCTCCTTTCCACCCAAGGCCTCCAGGTGTTCACGAATTTTGTCTAGCAGCTATGTGATTAAATGCTTTTATAGGGACTGTGCAGGCCAGGGCTATTCCTAAAGTTGGCAGTAGGGTGCACCCTTTTTTGTGGTCGGCCCTCGATAATACCTCTTCACATTTTATGTATCGTGTTCACAGTTGAAAAGCTCCTTCGCTTCTAGTTTTCGCTGGTTCACTCACTAAATGTGCCGTCATCAACGGGTACGTGCCAGTCACTGCCCCTGCACTCACGGAGGTCACAGAGTGACAGAGGTTGGGGGCACCCAATCTGTAAGCAGCTATATACATGTAGCATGATACGCACTGGAATTGAGACAGGAGAGATGGGCTGATGGACCTGTATGCCAACAAGCAGGCCTTCTTCTTCTGGGAGCAGGGGTGGCTTTGTTGAAGCAGCAGAGAGAACAGAAGCATGGGAAGTGGGTTCCAGAGGATGACTAGGAGCTCAGCTTGGGGAGAACATGGGATGCTGTGGGGTGGGGATGAGGGGGGGCAGGTAGGCAGTCATCCTGTAGGTCGGGCGGAGGAAATGTTATTTACTAGTCAGTAACAAGGCAACCTGTGCTCAGAGAAAGTCACTCCCTCCTTGAGGTCACAGAGAGGAGGCTGCCATACGTGACGGCTGCACCGAGCCTGGCGGGCTCCCTCTCATAGCCCTGTCCCAAGCATTTAGTGCTGTTCTCTTCTTAAGATCAAAAGAAATGAGAAGCGATGTGAAATCTTCACCTCTTCCTTGTGGGTTTATATGGTTGATACTTTCCACCAGAGCTGAGTCAGAAGCGCTATTACCAAAGAGAAATTTTGTTTTAAATTAGTCTTCCTGGCATTTCTTTCTCTGCTTCATAACTAAATCCTAAGGCTTGTCATCTTTTTGTTGAGAAGAATTTACAGAGGGTTTGCTATGAATAGAGCCATGGAGGTGTTGGAAATGGCTCAAATGAATGGGACAGCTCAGCATTCTTTGTCTATATATCAAATATTTATGGAATGCCTATTGTCAGTAGTGAATTGCTGAATGTTGAACAATTGGCTCTCTAGAAAAAAAAAAAAGCCCTGATTTGTAGTGTTTGCCCATTTCTGTGGTGTAAATGCTTCCGTCACAGTCAGTTTCAGGCAACCCATCTAATGTCTCTGCAGGCAAGGTGGAGGAGAGACACAGAATTGGCACAGACACTGGGCTGGGTGCCGAAGTTGCCTTGCTATGCCTGCCCTTTGTTATAAATCAGGACCCCCTTTGTGGGGCAGATGAAATCCCAGCTTTATTTCTGTTACTGTTTTCATGAAAAAACCAGAGATACAGGTACTGAGAGACAGAGACAGAGAGCTAGAGAGAGAACGAGAAAAGGCTGAGACATTCCAATACACACATCTTGATAAGAGCTAAAATGCTTCAACCATCTGTCTCTTCCTGTGCCCCTCCCGCCTTATCTCCCTCTCTGCTAAGGCAGGCTCCAGCCACAGGTGTTTAAAAGAACATCAGATTGCAGAGGAAAATGAGAAAAGGAAAAAGAAACAAGACTACTTCTCAGTATGTTTTCCCATAAAAGCATAAAGATTAACTTAGTGTTTTGATGGGGGGATCTTGTTGGCTTAAGACCTTGTTTTCCTTTGTGACTCAGCACTCCCCTCCCCAGCATTTTTGGATCAGTGCAGAATATAAAAAAATAACTGTGAATTACTCAGAAGGGGAGGCTGTGAGGCTTTGCATGGATACCTGTCAACCTCTGACTCTGACAAGGAACACCATCTATCTTCTGTAGCCAGCCTTGGGCCCTGTTCATGCCCCAGGCTCCTGATGGTATGGTTTCAGGAGAAACTGCTTATAAGGTGTGATTGAGAGGACACTCCTTTGTCGAAATGTCTCTATTAGAGAAGTATTCATTTTTTTTTTAAGATTTTTATTTTTTTATTTGGGGGGGTTGATATGGGGCCGGATCCCACGATACTGACTGAGATCAAGACCTGAGCCAAAACCAAGAGTCAGACACTTAACCGACTGAGCCACCCACCCTCAAGAATTCCTTTCATTGGTGGCAGTCCTTCTTGCTAACTGATACCCACAAAAACTTTGCTTTGCTATTTTCAAGCATTGACACCTTAAGATAAGGCAGTTTATCAGAGAAGAATAGTTAGCTAAAAGTAGGTCTTACAGAGAGAAGGAGAGAATCTGAGCAGGGCCTCAGAGATGGGCAGAAAGGGGTGGAGGCCTGAGGTTTCAGGGATCCCAGGGGAGGAAGGCAGATGAAGAACTTATTGGAGGGAAGGTCCCTGCCTTTTCCCTGAGAACATGCAGACTACATGTTAACCTTCTCCAGATGACTCACCATGAACATGAGTAACCAGACCACACCATGACACCCTGATGTCCTCAGGTCTTTAAAAAAAAAAAAAAAAGTTTTTTATTGAGCAATAACTAGGTGCCTCTGTTAGCTCATTACATAATTATCTCATTTTCACAATAACCCTGTATATTCGAGAAGCTTGTTTCCACTCTAAAGTGAGGATGTATCATTCCTTTATAGAAGGAAACTAAAGGTCAGAGATGGGAAGTAACTTACCCAAGATTGCACAGCAATTAAGTGGCAAATTCTGGCTTTCAGACTGGGTTCTAGCTGACTCCTAAGCCCGTGCTCCCCACATGCTGTTGTGCTGCATCTTAGGGTGGGGTATGATTTGCTAACACTTCCCGTGGCTTCAGGCTATTCAATTTTGTATTACTTCCACTTGCTCTAGTTTTGTGGGATCTTCCTACTTTGGTGGTCAGTAATCACACATTGTGGCAGTCAGGGTGCCTTGCCCCAGGGGGCTCCCTCTCCCCACTTCTAGGGAGCCAGTTTTCAGTTTAGGAACCAGATAACTCACCTTGTTGTTTCTTTGTAGAAAAAGGGCCCGAGGATTCCTAACAGCTTCTCTAAGTTTGTGTGCTTGATCTTTGATGCATATCTCAAGTGGGCTTCATCTGACTTGATTAATTCTTTGCTATTTTCTAAATAAATGAAGTTATGAAGTATTACATTTTATTGTTAAAATATTCCATATATAATTAGATTTATTTATTTAGTTAGTTATACTGCAAGTGAAGTTCTCTGTGTGTGTGTGTGTGTGTGCCTATGGGAAGAAGAGAAGGAAGAGAGAGAGCTCATAAACTTAGCAACTTGTTCGAGTTCATGCATTAAATAATAAGGTGGGGTTCTTCCCCCTCCCTAGATGTAATTGAATAACTATTGCCAGGTGAAAAATTTTGTAAGATGTGTCTCCTTAATGCCAAAATTCAAGCTCAGTTGATCAAACTGGTCTTCCTCCTGTTGGGTTGCCGCTGGTGCTGTGGCATAGCTACAGGGCATGAATATGGTCATAGTCATGTCTTACCTGTCTGGCTGATTTTAAAGCCTTCACTGTACCATGCCAAAGTGTCATCCTAGCTCCCAGAAATTTTAGTCAAACAGATTTGTTTGGGCAAGACCCTTCATCTGTCTGGGGGCCTCCAAGACCACATGTGAAGAGGGAGGACCTGACTGGACCTGGCGACCAATAGGCCTGCCTAGGTACAGGTCCAGAGAATGACTTCTTCCCATCAACCACATATTGGTCTTGGTGGAAAAAACCAGAGCATGCTGTTACTTTATAAATGACTCTGGTGTCCTTAGCAGTGCTAGTAAGGAGTTAACATCTTGTATGCAGAGTGTGAGGAGTCTTACATAACTCATTCAGTCTCATCTCATGGGTGTTTTTCTGTAAACTCTGCCAGAACTAATTTCACGGTTTTAAAACAACTCATGGTACCAAAAGAATGCGTAATGAGCTGCCATGAGATATGATCGTTTCCCGTTTATAAGGAAAAGACCTGTAGCTCCTTGGGACTTATTAGGAATAATTTCTCAATTAAGCCAACAATGCAGGCCCTTGGAAGGGCTCACACAGTACAGCAGAGATCGCTTGGGAAGGTCCTCCCTCTACTGGAGCTCTAGAATGCTCCCTTCCTTCCACATCGTCCCCACCTTGGTCTGGCTTTCATTCTTTTTCTTCTCTTTAAAAAAAAAAAAAATATATATATATATATATATATAGAGAGAGAGAGAGAGAGACAGAGACAGAGACAGAGACAGACAGAGAGCGAGTGAGAGCGAGCAGTATAAAACATACAAGATTCACCATGTTGGCTGTTAGAAACTTTATGATTTAATAGAATCTAGCAGCTTCCTTTCCAGGAAGTAGGCATTCCCCATTCCCAGCCCCCAGCAAACACTAGTGTGCTTTTAGTGTCTGTAGATTGCCTGCTGTGGGTATTCACGTCAATGGAGTCATCTGTTAGATGGCCTTTTGGTTCTGGGTCTTTTCACTCAGCATAATGCTTTCAGGGTTCATCTACCTTGTAGCCTATGTCAGGCCTTCATTCCTTTTTTGTGGCTGAATAATATTCTGTTGTGTGGCGATACCAGCTTGTGTCTCTTCATAATTGACAGGTAAGGTTGTTTCTACCTTTTGCTGATTGGACAAAGGGGTGCTATGTAGTTTTACCTACAGGTTTTTATTTGAACACCCATTTTCAGTTCTTTGGGGCAAATCCCTAGGAGTGGAATTGCTGGGTGATAAGATGATTCTATGTTTAATATGCTGTGGAACTACCAAAATGTTTCCAAAGCGGCTGCACTGTTTTACGTCCCCACCAGCAATGTATGAGAGTTCCAATCTCTCCATGTCTTGGCCAACTACTTGTTGTTTTCCTTTTTCCTGTTTAATTGCCATCTTCATGGGTATGAAATGGTATCTGTCTGGCTTTCTTTAGAGGGATTTGTTTCTGAAAACTATTTATGGATTTCCAGGGGTAGAAAGCTCATATGGGCCAAAGCATCACAAAAGCTCAGCTCAGCCCATCCCCTGTCCCACTTCTAGGTTTCAAAGCAGGCTTCTGCATGTAGGGACATCAGAGGGGTCACCTCCAGGATTGCAGTGCATATCAGAACTATCCAAGTCTCACCTCACTTCATGAGCTTGTGCCATCTCTTAGAGTCCCTTCTAGCGCAAGTAGTTTGTGGGTGCCACAAAGCTAACCTTCTACCCTCTCCCAGATAGAGTCGTAGACACGGCATACAGTGTGAAGGCGTAGGAGAGCCACTGCCAGCCCCCAGCTCACCGCTGCTCCAGGCTTCTTTCCACTCTGTCATGAACCACAGCTTCATTTCACACTTCCTGTTTTGAGGATGCAAATGTTAAAAAAATATTGTGATGATGATGATGATGATATTTACATAAGCTTTAAGCATGTTAATACTCACAATAGTCCTGCAATATAGACCAGATATCAGGTAGTACTACCCCCATGTTATAGTGGAAGAAAGCAAGGCATGGTGCCATTTAGGTATTTGCCCAGAGCTCTTTCCACTCTAATATATTGTTCTAAATAATGTTCCCTGGTGGTACAGTGTCATGCAGTCTACCAGGTGTCTTCCCATTAAGTAGGGCTGAAAGAAAGGGAAGGATGGGGGGTTCTGAGTGAGTGGAATTAGCATTCAGGTGAGGGGGTCATTAGGAAGGTCTCTTCTGATAGTCTGAGGAGGACAACTAAGCCAGCTGTTTCTGCTGGCTCACTGTAGAGGGAAGGATTGGAGGAAGCTGTTTGAAGCTGTGATCTTAACAGCTCAGTGGCTGCTCCAGAACATTCCATCATCGTTGTGCCATATGAGTAGATGCCCATGTACCTACTGTGTCCTACTGATGTCGTACTGTGCCCCGCAGCAATGAGGTCAAAAGACAGAGCCTTTTCTCAGGGAGCTTCAAGTCTAAACAACTGTCAAATTTTTAACTCAAAAAATACTGCCCTTTGGTTTGGCCGCCTTTTCTGGGACAGGTTAAGAAGAAAAATGTGGAAGCAAATTTTATGTCTCAAAAAACCTGTCAAAGGGCTGTGGTTTTATTGTTGCTGCTGCTGTTGTTTTGTGGTGAGTACAGGAATAAAGTGACAAGTTGCTGCCAACCTGCAGATGGTGGATAGCCCACACTGAGCATTGGTTTGGGGGTGGCTTTTGAATTCTCTGTGTACTTGTCCCCACTACCAGCCACAAAATCCAGGTTGGCTCTTTAGAGGTAAGGATTCCTTGCTCTGATTCCTAAGCTGGAAGACATCTAGTGGGTGGGAATTTTCAATGCCTGCCAAAACCCCCAGCATGTGTATGCCAAAATGGTGATAGATTATAATGTCTGATGCTTACAGTAGGGTCTTCTTGAGGCTTTTATGTGGTTGGCAAGCAGTGAAGGGGGTCTCACAGTTTAGAAGCTAAGGTCTGGGATTTGGTTTTAGGCAAACCCCTCTAAGAATAGTCCTTCGTTTTTACCTCCCATTTCCCACATTTGCTTGGTTGAAGGACTTGAGGTGGAAAGACAGGACCCCACATGTAAGCTTCTCTTGAGCAATAAACTCAAGGATATTGGCAGATGGGCCAAAGCACCCATCTAGACAGAAAGCAAGGAAGGAAACCAAGTACTTTTGACTTGGGCTCTAATTAAATGACAACTCTGCACTGTCAGAAGTTCTTTTACTCGACATCCAGTGGCCCATGGCTTAGAAGGTTCTGGTTGTCATTCTAAAGATCTATTGGATTTTGCTGTCAGATACCCACAGACAGCTCACAGGGATGTCAGTGACTCAGTTGCCTCTGATGTCAGTGGCTTTTTGGATATCAGAAAGCAGGCTTTGGCTCACTGATTATGTACCCAGAATTTCCCCCTGGGGCTCTGTTATTGTTTTTCCCCAAAGGGGAGCATAAAAGCAGGTATAATGGTCTTGAGGTGACAAAGTTCAAATCTAAGAGCCATTCAAAAACACAAATGATGTGTATTCTATACTATGTGCTACAAGTTGGGAAGTTGGAACAAATTAAAAAAAAAAGAAATTTAACCTGGGTCATGTGACTAGGGGGGAAAAAGGCTTATCAAGAATGCTGTGAAATAAACAGAAAATGATTCAGCATTTCTCTGCTCTGTTCGTTAAAGTAATGGTGTTAAGCTTTGAAATTTTCTGTTTCAGTCATACCTTTATTTCATGTGTGCCAGTATTTGTAAATAATTATATTAACGTGACATTTTAAGTAGACCTGTTTCCAAACAGCCTGTTATTCACAGTGGCTGTTTTCTGGAGAGAAAAGAAACAGTGGAACACAGAGCACTCAGCAGAATCACAAAACTCCTGCCAACAAAGTGACCACTAATCCCACCTTTCCACTGCCACCTCAGAGAGGCCTCAGGGGTCTAGGTCCTCAAGGAGCTGTTCTAGAGTCTACTGAATCAGTCAAGAACCTCCCAGGCCTTGCTTCATCCAGCAGAGTCTCAGAGGCACTGAGGCAGGATGGAAAGGCTCCCCGGCTCAAATGTCACAGAGCATCATAACTGAGGAAGGCCGCCCTAAAGGCCACCTCCTGGAACATGGTGGCCGAACCTTAGAGTCTAGCCTGGCTTCAGTCCATCTCAGTAGCAAATCACCAGATCTTTGAATTTCCACAGATTCCCCCCTGCAGTGAAACATGGACACACTGAATATTTGATTAACTGTTCCCAGTCCTTGGAGCCTCCTGGCTCCCCTACTCCCTACTTCTCACATAAGCAAGACTTGTGCACTGAACTTTCGCGCTTGGCTAAGCACATTCTGATGTGGTTTAATGTAGTTCCTTGGTGTTCAAGATGATTAAGAAACAGGCATCCAGCATCAACATATTGCCAGTGTGAAAGGAAACCTGACAGTTGGGATAATAAAACCACTTTACCTTTACCTGTTTAGGGCTTTTACACTCCACAAAGCATATGCACTATAACTTACTGCATGGTATTACTTTAGCAATGGGTGTATGTTTTAGGTTATTTTTTGAATTGTGAGGCACAAAAGGATTTGGTAAGTGTGAGAAGCTTCTAAGGCACATTAGGTCTTGGTTGAATTTTATGAGTTTGGTCATTAATAAGACTCAGTTACCTTCACCATAATAATGAAAATATAAGTAATAATCATAAAAATTAAATGGAGAATATTGCTAATATATAGATCTAATTTAGTCATAAACCAAAGTATCTTCAGGGCAAAAGGAATTTTGAGATTACTTATTCCATCTTTTCACCTTAGAAATAAGGAAACAAATGCACAGATAAGTTAACTTTGTGCCTAAGATCAAGCACACAGCTAAATAATGAAAACCAAATTTTTGTTTTTGTTTTTATTTGGAGGGCTGCTTTGGGGTTTAGGGAGAAAGCCAGAAAAAAGCAAAATTTATAGGACTTATGTGTTCTATTTAGAGGTCGTGTGTCACTTAATCTATATGGGATAAGTTTGCTACCCACTAGAAAAATTAATAATTACTTACTTTAAAAATTTTCTTTGGTTATCCTCATTCTGTTTTATAGGTATGACTTATCATTGATGTTAATTCCCTTCAAGCTGAGGAACTTCTTTTATCATTTCTTTTAGTGTAGGTCTTCAGGTAATGAATCTCTCAGTTTTAGTCTATCTGAAAGTGACTTTTATTTTGACTTTTCCCTAACTGTAGACTTCTGGATTGACAATGTTTTTCTTGCTGTACTTTAACAGTATTACTTCCTCATCTTCTGGCCTTTGTTTCTTTTTGAAAGAAGTTAGCTGTCATTCACACAGTTGCTTCTCCTCTAAGGAGTGTGTGTTTTTTTCTGGCTGTTTTCAAGATTCTTCTCTCTATCTTTGGATTTTAGAGAACTGACTATGGT
This sequence comes from Mustela putorius furo, assembly GCF_011764305.1. Taxonomy (NCBI): domain Eukaryota; kingdom Metazoa; phylum Chordata; class Mammalia; order Carnivora; family Mustelidae; genus Mustela; species Mustela putorius. Next base: position 4,801,194 of record NW_025422045.1, on the reverse strand, counting down.
GTTCCTAGGTATGATTTTCTTTGTATTTATCCTGCCTTAGGTATGTTGAGCTTCTTGGATCTGTAAGTTAATGTCTTTCACCACATTTAGGAAGTTTTCAGTCATTCCTTCAAATGTATTTTATGCCCATCCTCTCTCCCTTATCCTTCTGAGATTTCATGTTCATTTATGTTAGACTGTTTGATGGTCTACAGTGCTCAGATCTCAGAGGCTCTGTTCACTTTTCTTCGTTTGTTTTTCCTCTTTGTTTTTGAGATTGGATACTTTATACTGATCCATCTTCAAGTCCACAGACTCTCTCCTCTCATTTCCAAACTGCTGTTAAGCTCAAACAGTATTTTTTTTTCATTGTAGTCATTTTTTCTTTTCAACTCTAGGCTTTCCATCTGGTTCATTTTTATAGTTTATCTTTTCCACTGAGGTTCCATATGTGTTCATTTATTATGTATATAGTTCTCTCAGTTCCTCAAATATATTTATAGTATCTTCTTTAAAGTCCTTATCTGCTAAATGCATCATCTGAATATTATTGGGGTGAGTTTCTATTGACTGCTTTTCTTTATCTGAGTATGGGTTAAATTTTACTCATTCTTCACGTTTCTAGTAACTTTTAGTTGGGTAATAGGTAATACGAATAATTGTTGCTGTGACTCTAGATTCTGTTATATTCCTCTGAAGATTAATTATTTTAGCAGCCAGTTAATTTAGCTGGTCTCAAATTCTAACTCTGTCTTTGGGGTGGTCAGCAGCAACTACAGTCTCTCTTTGGTTGTTTCATCTTTCAGCTGCTGCTTTGTATTGGGACCCTTGAGATCTCCTTTATACATGTTTGGTTTAGCAGTCAGCCAAAGAGTCAGCAGATTTTATATACCGATTTGTAACACGTTCCCTCTGCAGTTCCCACCCTTCTAGACTTTCTTCCCTAACTTTCTTCCAACCCTGAATTTATTCTCTGAAAACTTAAGATAACCAGAGCCAAAAACTGACCAGAGAGTGCTTTCAGGCAAAATTTCACAAATCCACAAATTTCACGAAGTGGAGGCCCTGTCTTTTAAGGTGAAGACTGTATTCCAGTTTTCTGTCCATTTTGGTTGTACTCCATTATCTTCAAATCATTTTTTAAGACTTATTTTGTGTAGACATTTTAATTGTTATCTGCAGGAGGATTAGTAAACCATTGCTAGAAACCAATACTCTGTATATTTACATTTAGATTTTTTAAAACATGTTGACTCCATAGCACAGCTCAGTGAGGCAAAACTAGTATTACAGACAAGGAAATAGAATTGGGGGTTAAATGACTTGCCCAAGTTCACCCAGCTTTGTGCTAGCTGAATAAGCCATGGAACCCAGAATCCTTCACTTTGGCCCTGGGCTCAATTCCACAGTTGGTGTTATATACATCAGACTTTCCAGTGCCAAAGCTTCTATTGCATTCTGTTCCTGCTAAACACTACTAAACAAACAAACAGGACCATGTTGGCTTTTTGAAGCGTTTTGGTCCACAAGAAGGATCTGGGGCTTCAACAGATTATAGAGATCTCTAAGAAGTCTGCACCAAGCTGGTGTTGGAAGCAAAATATCTGCAGCAATCCTAGAGCCAACTGATACCTGCAAGCCCCAGCATGCATGATTGTGAAACTGAAGCCAGTCCAGAAGTTTCTTTTTGGGGAAGCCATATACAGCCATGACAGGAATGTTCTATGTTACCTAGCCAGTACTATCTACTAAAAATTTTAGTGTAGCTGAACTGAAAAACTCAACCTCCATTGGCCCTTGTGGTTGGGAAGGGTGTTTTTCTCCCCTCTCTCCAGGGAATTTAGTGCAAAGTGTCTATAGGTTGACATTCACAGGAAGACAAGAATTGTTCTCAAGCTGGGGTCTGCACAGATATTTTCAAATACATTTACTACCTTCTCTACTCTCCAGGTTCTAAACAGATACTTCTGTACCTCTGTTGATCCTGGATCTTCCTCAAGCCATGATGCTACATCAAGTTTTAGTCATCTTCCAGCTTCTTAAGGGAAATGTCATTCTCTACCAGCCCTCCCAACCAGTTCCCACCCAATTCCTCCCTTTCACTTCAACGTTTGTATTTAGCCAAAGCTTTTCAAAGTGTATTCTTAGAAAACCTGTGGCAAGGTCACAGGTTGTTTTGGAGATCAATGGCAAAACACTATAGTGCTTTATCAAATTATGGTGACTGTCATTAATAACATTGGATGTATACTTGAATGTTGCTATGAGAATAGAGCTTTAAAGTTCTACCCTAACAATAGCAACAACAAAATGGCAATTATGTGAGGTGAAGGATGTATTAACTAACCTTATTGTGGTATATCTTTTAGAATATGTGTGCATATCAAATCACCATTTTGTACACCTTAAACTTCCACAATGTTGTATATTGATTACAACTCAATAAAGCTGGAGGGAAGGGTGCCAAGGTAGTGCAATTGGTTAAGCTCCAACTTTTGGTTTCGGCTCAGGTTGTGATCTCAGAGTCCTGAAATTGAGCCCCACACTGGGGTCCCTGCTGAGTGCCAAGTCTGCTGGAGATGCTCTCTCACTCTCCCTCTGACCATCCCACTTGTGCTCTCATTCACTCTCTCTCTCAAAAAAATAAGTGAATCTTAAAAAAAAAAAAGTAAATAAAGCTGGAGGGGAAGATCACAGGTGAGCACACATGTTTAAAATGCAGATTCTCAGGAACCACTCCAGTTATAAGAAATTAAAATTTTAAACACTCCAGTGTTTGTGCTGGGGAATCTGCTACACAGCAAGGGATCCAGGTGATTTCAGTGCTCATGAAAATGAAAGAACCGCTGATCTGCGTGAAATGAGGAATGCTAAGAGCAATCTCAAGTGTAAAGACTGACTGTATGAGCCATGTGTCTTCACTCTTGAGGGAATCTGTTTTTTCTTTCTTAGTTTCTTTCTTTCTTGTGTTCTTTCTTCCTTTCTATTTTGTATGTATTTATTTTACTTTTTTGTCACAGGTTCTCAGATGGGAAAACATGACTTAAAAATCAATTCTGTCAGGTGCCTAGGTGGCTCAGTTGGTTAAGCTGCTGCCTTTAGCTCAGGTCATAGTCCCACATGGGGCTCCCTGCTCAGCAGGGAGTCTGTTTCTCCCTCTGACTCTCTCCCCCTCATTCTCTCTCTCTCAAATAAATAAATAAAATCTTCTAAAAAAATCAGTTTGGTCTCCAGCCCTAATCATCTTATCATCTGGACTGCTGTGATGTTCAAGGAGTCTACCCTTACCCTTTCTTTGGCTGAGCCTGTCACATTGTATACTCACAAGAAGGTCCTTTCCTGTAGTTACTCAGTTCGTGCTACCCACATTTATGAAATGCTTGTTACATGCAAGGAACTATGTCCATGGGCCAGAAGCAGACGTACAAATAAAGCGTAAACTTCAGAACTCCTCACTTGAATGAGTTTCTTCCAAGGTCCTGGGAAGGATCCTCATAATGTGTTCGCATGGTTGTATGTTTTTTTAATATTTGTAAAAGTCACAGTTTTAAGTTCTTTTTCTTAAAGTCCCCCAACTTGAATAAGCTTCAGCCACCATCCTGAATGCATATTTGCTCCTGTAAAGAGCTAATAAGTAAGCAGTGAGAGAAAGAGATATGCACATGGATGATTAAAATACAATGTGGTGCAATGTGGACCCTCTTCTGGGTATTCTGGGAACATACTTGTGAAAAGGGAGGTGATCAGGGAAGACTTCCTGGAGGAGGTGACGCCTGATGCTGGCCATGAAGTAGGGGAAGGAAGACTCTTCCAAAGAAATAGTGTGAGCAGAGTTACAGAGGTAAGATATATTTGGGTGGTGGGGTGAGAGATTAAAATGCTTTGTTATTTGAGGACATTTCCTTTAGGTAAGGGGAAACTCCAATAGCAGGATGGTGAAGAGATTCCATTTCCAGGAAACTATATGGACGGTGAAGCTGTGTTTCCCAGAGCGCACCTGATCCTCAGCCTCCTGGAGCCCAGCTAGCCCCTGTACTTGACCTTTAGGAGACCTATTAGTTGACTACATCAGTAATTGTTCTTCAAGGAAAAATAACCCTTTTACTCTTCACTCCTTCTCCCATGTCCCTCCAACCCTTCTTTACTGTCAGCCTCGCAAATCAATATTTCATTTTGAAGAGCCTTGTTTGATGCCAGTTCTGCTTATTTGCTTCGCAGCCACTGTGGGTAATGCTTTGTAGGTCTGTCAGTATGTAAATTAAACCAAGCATAGATAGCTTTGTGTTGCTTAATGTTCAGCTGATAAAAATTAATGTGGTGTGAAATGAGCATTTTATCTGACTGCAGATACAGTGACGGAGTTAATTAGACAGGCAGAGGGAAAATGTTATTAAGCAAGATGGGGGCTTTCTCTTAGAAGGGGGCCCCCAACCCTCAGACAGAAGGTTCAGAAGGGCCGTGGGTGTGGCTGGGGTGCCCTGGGCTGAGGCAGGCTCAGAGCAATGAGGCAGGGAGGAGAGGGCCCTCTTTAAGCGGTCAGCCCCATGGTGCTGATGACTATGTGGATCCAGCCCGAGGAGGAGGGGAGGGATACACAGGCCAAGCCAGGCCAGCCGCTTCCAGCTTACTGCAAATTGCACACATCAGCATTTGCTGAGGCGGCTTCTCCGTGCAACATCACTGCCATTGATAGAGAAAGTGGTTTCGCTCTTAAGCAAGGAAAAGCAAGACGACAGGCCAAGCAGCACCGCACACAGCTGTCCACCAGGGCAGCTAGGAAGCCCAGTCTCTGAGGAAGATGTCTTGAGCTTAAAGTGTTCCCTCTGCCCAGCTGTGATCTGCCTCCCCCACTCACCTTGCACAGTTCTTGGGGTCGCAGATGTCTTGTTCCTCAGGGTGACCGCAGTGCTGAGCTCACAGGTGCTTCATAAATGTCAGTGGAATGAGTGAATGCACGTGATGCCCCCTCTGCCTGAAATCTCTTCCTGCCCACGCTTCTAGCCCTTGACCTCAGACACTGCTGCGCATCTTTTTATCTCAGCTCAAAGGTCACATGTTGACCAGAACTTCTCCTGTCTCCCTGACAAGATCAGTCCCCCAGACTCTTCAGACACTTTATACTTTTCCTTCACACTCCCCGAATTTATGATGAACTATTTGTGTGCCTACCCCTGTCACTAGACTGTGAACTCCTCGAGAGTAGGGACTGGGCTGTTTTGCCACAGTATCCCCAGCACAGCTGAGTGTGAATGAATGAATGAATGGTCTTTCTGATGCCCAGTGGATTCCTGTTCTTTCATCCATACCTTGTTTCAGAAATGTCTCGTAGGCACCCTGGCAGAGTTTCTCCTTCCTCTGAGTTCCCATAGCACCCTGTGTATTCCAGCAACAGGCTTGCCAAAGGGCGGCCCTAATCTTGGTTTATATGCTATTCTAACCTATTAGGGGATAGCTCCTTGAGAGCAGCCGTGGGGTCTCATTCGGCTTTACGTCCTTAGTACTTAGCACAGGGCCTGGTTTTTGTAAGGGCTCAGTATGAGAATGCACAACTAGTAAAACCAAACAAACAATTGTAGGTATCCCTGGGTTAAACAGTATTTCAGTTAAATGAAAAAATTCTTTGCCACTTTCCTAGGCTCTCCCATTCTACCCCTTGCAGAGGGACACCCAGAAAAGATGAAGGGATGTAGCCATACCTCTTCAGTGTTGACACTGCTGACAGGGAAGGGCTGTGAGGAAATGCCATGTTTAGGGAATGCTTCATGGTTCCTCTTACCATTTGATGAAGGTGTAACCTTTGCAGACAGCAAGAAGGGACTTAGGCAGTGCTTAATCCCATGTCTGCTCCGCCCGTCTCTCAGCTCCCAAACTTTGTAGCAGCTGCTTGAGCAACAGCAAGGCCTGCTGTTTTGATAGCCCCATGTGGTTACCAGCACTTCTCCCCTGTAACCCTGATAGGTCTCATTTGATGAGCACCCTAACCTTCAGAGCATTGCGTGACTTAGTACAGACTTGCCTTCCGCTCCTCGTTTGCAAAATGGGAGGACATTGCGTTTTGAGAGAGGTAGACTAGAAGGCCTGAGTATTATGAGAAAACACTGATGAGGTCCCACTCACACCCCACCCAGTGGTTCCCGAGTCACCCTATCCTGAGAAAAGCCTTGGTTCTTGTTCTGTGATTATGTAGGACTCTCCACACCTCTGCTCATAAGGTTGCTAAATAATTATCACACACTGAGACTCCCAGGAGGGAGCTGCCCTGGCGTGAGGGCTGATCCAGTCAGGTGAGCATCGGGTAGGGAGGAGACTTCCTGTTTGTTTGCCAAACCCAGGTGAGACAGGGCCCCAGAACCATTAGAGAAACAGCCCAACTCAGGGCAGATGAACCGGCCCAAACTCAGGGCAGATGAATCGGCCTCTTTCCCCCTTTCTCCTGGTCCTCTGCCATCACAAAGCTGCTCAATATTCCTGCTTCAGGGTGGCCATCCTCTGGGTGGCCCTGCGGACAGGAGGGTGGTCTTCCCCTGTCCCCCAGAAGAGTACCCTTCTCGGTCTGTCTGCGTGGCACTGGACTGTGCCCCCATATGGGCCCCACCCACTCCTGTGGCATAAGTGCCAAGTGGCATCTCACCCAAGAGGATGGCTTCTGTCATGTTTTTCTAGGAAGGCCCAAGACCTTTTATTAGAGGTGGCCGAGGAGGTGGTTTCGTTTTAGGAAAAAGTAATACCAGTATTTGCCTTTTTAGGGCATTTTCCTTTATGTAGTCTGGTTTTATCTTCTGACCATTTAGCAAAGGTTCACTGATGCTCTCCCATTTGACAAATGGGGCAGTGGAGGGACAGAAAGGTTTAGTGATTTGTCCAAGGAACCATGTGCCATCTGGAAGTCACTTGGATTCACTGATGCCATGGACAGCCCAGTTCTCAACTGTGGCGATGTCCTTTGCATGTGAAAATGGTATTTCCAGCTGATGAAACCCTCAGAGGCCTGGAATCATGACTTTTACCTTGTTCTACACGACGCCTTCCTTGCAAAGGCATGTCATTAACAAGAGATTTTGGTGAGGTTAATTGTCAAGGATTCATTCGCTCCACTCATGTAGTGCTTAAATAGTTACTGAGCACCTGCCAGGCAAGGGCATAGGATGGAAAGCAAACACAGATTGCCTGTTCTGAGGAGCTAATAGTCTTGTGGGGGAGATGGGGTTCATCAGATTGTCACCAAATAAATGTAAAGTAACAACAGTGACAAGTGTGTTGAAGGATTTGTCCTCTGAGAATACATAGTAGCAGATTTGTCTCACATGAAAGACAGCAAGGTTTCCCCGAGGAAGGAATGATCAGAAACATGAATAGGACAGAACCAGGCAAAGGGAATGTCATGTGCAAAGGTCCTGTGGAGAGATGAAAAATACGTGTTTGAGGAACTAGGTGAAGACTCTAAAGATGGAGCCCAGAAACACAGGAAAAGCAGCATGAGATGCAGCTGGAAAGGCAGATGAGGAATCTTATGGAAGCTTTCTACACAATCACAGGCAGAACATCTGACATTTCTTTGTACCACATGTGACATAATTTGCAAATTAATTTGCTCAAAAGAATGCACAGGATCATCCCGACAGTTACAATTCTCTTTCTCCCTTCATGCCTCACTTGCTAACAGTTAAAATTCAAGCTCCTTCTCCATTTACCTCTTCATTTATTTAAAATATTTATCACTGGAAAGGGGAGGCTGAAAGTTCCCCGTCTTTGTTTGCATCAGTGACCACAGAAGAAAAGCCCACAGGTTTCAGACCCACACGTCCCCCTGCTGGAGCGTCTGCTAAACCATTTGAGGGTCTGGATTGAGCCTGTTAGAAGATGCTCACTGATGTTTACGTTTCAAGCGCGTGAAACCAGACATTGAAACTGTTCATTAAAAATTCCTGTGCTCAAGCAGACAAAGAAGAATCATTTCAGAAGCTCCATAATGAATGTACAAGCGGGTACAGGTTATCTTGTCAAACACAATAATCATGAGTCAATGCAAACGGATGCTGCTTGTATTTGATTTTGCCTTCCACTGAAGCACGCTGACAGCTGCCTCCGGCCCTCCACCTCCCTGGGTGGGAGGACCCAGTCTTTTGCTTTGTGATCCCCTCTGGCCAGGGCTGAAGGGGCGGGTTGGGGGGGGGGACATGTAAATTAGGTGAAGCGCTCCGTCCAGGAGTTAGATGGCGAGAGTGAAATTAACACACATGTAGGCACTTTGCTGTGACCCATACCCAGCGACACAAGCTAGGGGGCTGGGGAGGGGATGAGATGGATTTCCGCATTGTTAGCGCTGGAGCTGGCAAGGAACTGCTCAGGTCCCACAGCTCTCACGTGGCAGAGCCGGGATTCTAATCCAGTCTTCTGAACCCACATCGAGAGCTTTCTTAGTTCCACAACTGTCCTTCAGATTTTACTCCACTTTGTCCAACTACAGACTAAAGTTTAACAACAGTATCCTCAATGCTGTGTTAGTCACCAAAAACACAAGGACGAATAAGGCAGTGGTTTCTGAGCAAAGACGTTCACAACTCAGTAGGGTAGACAGACACATACAGTGATGGAAGGAAAGCTCTATAATAATCGCACGGCACATTTTGAAGAGTCAAGGGGACCAGAACTTGCTGTGAAACTGTTTGGTGTGGCCCACTGAGAATGTCCAGAACCTCCATCTTTCTGTTGAATGGGGCTTTAAGGGCAATGCATGTAATAAAGTAGTTTAATTTCACTAACGTTTTAGAGGCCAATGTACGGTTCCTATATTCTACTGCAAAGAAATAAGAGCAACAAAATACAACCCCCATCTGTTGTCACCATCTTTTCCCAAAAGGATGGGGTTTTAACATCAAAAAACTAGAAAGGACATTATCTTGGAGTAAGGAATAATTTTTTTACTGTGAAAATACTTAACTTCATGACAGCTCATTATATTATCCTTACTCTCCCCAGTTGAACACAGTGGAAACCAAAACACAGACCTACCCACACTGTGTGCTGACAGGCTTGGAGAAGCGGCTGATGGGTAGCAAAGAATGGCCACCCTTGGTTTGACCCAAAATCATTGAGTTAAACCAGTTATGTGACTGGTTCATTATCCTGAGTAGAGATTCACTTCTTTGCTAGTCTTTCCAGGATGATCAGTCACATGAAATCGAGTTTCCTTCATTTCCTTTTAAAAAGAGACAGATTGTTGGGACGCCAGGGTGGCTTAGTTCTTTAAGCCTCTGCCTTCGGCTCAGGTCATGATCCCATCATCCTGAGATCGAGTCCGGCATTGGGCTCCTTGCTCGGCAGGGAGCCTGCTTCTCCCTCTGCCTGCCACTCTGCCTGCCACTCTGCCTGCCTGTGCTTTCGCTCTTGCTCTCTCTCTCTCTCTCTGACAAATAAATAAATTTAAAAAGAGAGAGAGAGATTGTTGATCTGGAGAGTTCTGAAGCCCTGGCACCAAGTTTTCTCGGTGGCTCTCTCTGGAGGTGCTTCCAGCATCTGAATGGATGTGAGCTACTACGGAGCTATGGTGGGAGCAGAGCCCCATTTTAGCACCTTTCCAAGACATCCCATTTGGAAAAATGAAAGAGGTTCTCTCAAAGGTAAGAGTGAAAGTCTGGACCTGGCTCAGACCCCACTCAGGATACAAGGTTTTAAGCCCTCCCCCCAGTCACCCAGCATGATTTCGGTGACCCTCTGTATTTCATTATTTTCGTTTGGGAAATCCTTGATAAAAGCCTCCGGGTTTTGCACAGATGTCTAGGCAGGAAAATAACTGTCTGATGGACCTCCTGGAACATTCTCTAGAATACTCTTAATTTCTTTTACATATTAGAAGAGATCAATAAAAACATTAAAGTAAATCCTATCATCCTAGTCATCTTCTTAAATTTACCCCTCATGTCTTCTGGAGTTTAATAGCAGTGTAGTATTCCATTGTCGACATGCATTCATTTGTTAAGCCATATCCAGTTACCAAACCTTAGTCTCCTTCTGAAATTTTGTGGTGTGTGTGTGTGTGAGAGAGAGAGAGATTAAATTTGATCATTAGGGACAGTGCTGCAGTTTGTGTAGCTTTTTGCTTCTGTCAGATCGTTTCTTTAATACAAATTCCCAGGAAAAGAATTCCTGGGTCAGAGTAAGCACGTCTTTACAATTCTTGTTACACGTTGCCTTATTTCTCTCAAGAGGAATTATTCTGATTTAATGTAGGGCTCACAGGAGTCAATCAGTCCTACCATAGCCCAACCAGCTTTAGGGTATTGTTCAGTAAGATTAAAATGGTACCTATTCCAAGTTACTTTAATTTGCATTTTTGATTACTAGCAGGGATGAATGTTTTCCCCCATGTTTACTTACTTATTACTATTCACTGGGGTCGGGAGTATGGATGGGGTCATACCTGGAGAGGCGATGACAGCTGTAGATGAGTCCATGTGAATAAAACGTAGGTTGATTTCTGTGACATGAAGGAACTGCGTATCATAGGACCACTTTCATAGTTGAGAAAACGGATGGTTGTAACTCTTATGGGCAAAAGAAACAGACTCCCCATAAAGTAAACAGCCAATGGTGGGCACGCGTTCATTTACAGTGTTATCCTCATTGAAAGGTCTCAAGGAGCTTCTGGAAGGCCATCAGCCTCCACGTCTTTCAGTCTTTACAGTTGTCCACATTAAGATTCGAGAAGCAAACAAATAGTGGCAAAACTCAAGATGAAGTACACTTCCTTAGCCGGAACGGGGCATGACCCTTCACGTGACCCTCCTCATCGAGCTGGGTTGATTGAAAACCATTGTACATGCATATGTACAAACAGACATGTTTTAGGACTAAATAATCTTGTTGCCTTCAAGAATCTGAGCCCTGTTCCCTCTGCGGGCCTCCCTGCCCACAGTTGACCAGACTCAGATGCGTGGGATTTGAAGATTGGGGAACTTAATGGGAAACAAATGGTGCCAAACTCTCAATTCTCTGGAAGATTTCAAAGTCTGTTTTCTTCACGTTACGCTAATAGCGCCTTTCCTGGCTCACCACACCCCCCCCAACCCCATCGCCCCCTCTGGGGAGGCACTCAGCCCAGTGGTAATATAACTGTGACTTGACGCCACAGCCAAGGTACAGGAGCTCAGTTCACTGAACTGTGGCAAGCCTTACGTTCTCCTCCCTGCACTGGCCAGGGAAGAGTACAGTTAGAGGATAAATAGATGACTTCAGGTTACAGCTCAGCTGCCCCTGACTCCGTGGGCTAGCTGGGCCACTCCGTGCTGCCCAAGCAGAGACCCGCCCTAGGGACCAGAAATAAATGTCTCTCAGGTACCAAATTAAGCCCCAGCAGGAGGAATCTGGGCTGGTTCATTTTTTTCCCCTTCAAGAGAGTGGCCTCAGAGGCACTCCTAACCCTTTGGGCTGCTTGGGTATCCAAGGCAGCCACAGCCACTGGGATGCTGTGTTGACCTAGCAAGAGGAAGGGTTGCACTCAGCCTTCTCCACTCCACCCCAGCACAGCCAGACAGATGGAACACCCTCCAGGCCCAAGCCCCCACAGACGGCCTCCTGTACACTTAAGAAACAGAATAAGACAGGTGTGTGAATTTGGCTTGCTGAATCAGAAAGGCCCGGCTCTTACAGGTTTTGAGACCTTTGAGAAGTTTGGTTAGCCATCTAAATCTCAGGTTCCCCATCTGTAAAATGGGTATCATTTTATACACAAGCCACCTGATGAGGCTGTGGCAAGGATGAAATGAGGTCTGGGATGGAAAGCTCTGGAAATATTGTATGACCTCTGGAAAGAGGCAAATGAAAAATCACTTCTAATCATAGCACTTTTTTATTCTTTACCCCTCCCTTGCTAGACTGGATGATCCTAGCATGTAGGGACTGTATCTGCTTCATCCCAGACTGATAAAATCAAGCACAGTTCCTGATACATAGGGGACCCTCAGTAAGTTTGGTGCATGCATGTTTGTGTGGATACGAGCTGTCTTAGGAAACTTAGATTCTGGGATTGTGGATTCAGCAGGTGGGGCTGGTTGAACTTTTTGATTTTTTTTTTTTTTCCTTCTACGTTATTTTGGAGTCAGTGCTTAATCCCTAGTCCTGCGCATCCATCAAATAAATGGTTTCTTTTGAGTCCATTTAAATAAAAGTAAGAATAAAGGATTTCTTGTTTTGAATTTGTTGCTCTGTGACTCTTTACTTTGGGGTCGTGAGTTCGAGCCCCACGTTGTGGACATAGAGAACTCTTAAAAATACAATAGTTGCTTACATAAAATATCAAGTAAAACTAAATTACTAACTGAACAGGGATGCTGTTTGGAAGCAATTACCTGAGGGCATGTGCCCTATTCTTTTGAAAAGACTTATTTCTCTTGTATGTTCTATGACAGGTGATGTAACTCACATATAGGTGTTCACAGTCTAGACTGTGCTCCTGAGACCAGCCCAGTGTTTCCCAGACCTGTCTGCACAACAGAATCACAAATGGAGCTTTTTTTCATTTAATACCCCTGTCTTATTTCTCCTGGGGAGGTAATCTTAAGACTGAAATAGACATGAGAATTTTCAAAAGTTCTCCAAATGGTTCTGGTTAGCAGCCAGGATTGAGATCCTCTAGGCTGAACTTTTCCACACCCAGCATGGTAGTAAAGAAATTTCTCTCCCTCTATTTTTCTTGAAATTCCCATATACATTATGGCTTAGCTGAAACTCCTCCTCCTACTGCCTCCTCACCTAACAGACACATTTAATGTGTGTTCTGTGATGTATGACTGCTGTTGCTTCCAAAAGCACTTCACTTAGATGTCTAAAACTTTGCTGAAAACCCCCAAGTGCTTTGGAAATATGTATCCACATGTTTTTGATAAGGGAATCCTCTCGTTAGAGGCAAACTACCTTAGTGCATTTAACCAGACTATCTCCTCCTCCCCACTCCCCCCATGGGTCTGGGTCTCACTTGACTATGCCACAACAATAGAAAGAATATCAGTGTTCTTCCATTCAAGGCAAAGTTGTAGAGAAAATGAAGAGCCATTTCACAATTGTCAGAAACGCCATTGCTAGAACTGTTTTGAGGGAAAAACTTGTACAGTTTCCTACAAAGTATCCACCAGCTTGGTCTTTGTCAAAGATTAGCCAATGGGTTTATATAGTGAAAGGTTACAAGGTGTGTTGGTTTGTTCATCTTTCTTTCTCTCATCTATCTACTTGTGCCAAGCAGCATTCTCCTTACACAGTCCTGCCACTTACATCTCCCACAGCTGCAGGTGCAAGGAGCAGTGAGCCGACTGGATGGAAGACAACCTCCACAGCAGAACCAGCCTAGTAAAACTCCAGCCTGTGGTTCAGGGAGTCTTATTAGAGGGAGGTGTTAGACAGGCTCAGGCATTTAAATGACCTGCAGGTGAGCCTTTGATCTGAGCTCCTTTCAGTTGTGTTGGAGGAAGGCAAATCCCAAAACGGGAGTGTGGAAAAGGGGAGGGCGGGGTGGTGATGTGCCAAGCAGAGAGATGTATAGGCTGAGCTCAGGTCCTTGATCCAGGGATGGGGTTTTCATTGGGTTTTGTGAAGGGAAAGAGTCACATGAGCCCTTCCTGTACATGGGAATCCAAATGGTTCACTCTTTCACTGGCTAAAGGTCATCTCGGTTTGAAACTAGTCACTCATGCTCCCACCTAAATGTTCCCATCTATAAAATGGGGCTAGTTCATACCTCACACAGTGTCGGGAGGGGGAATTGATTAATTAACATTTACAATCTGCTTTGAACTTGAAAAGAATTCCCTAGAAGTTGTTATTAAGCCTGTATCATTTTTACTTTGAGTTCTGGGGTGTGTCTAAACCAGAAATTCAAAGGAAACTTCACAGTTTGTGGCACCCCCACAGAGGGGACATAAAATGCAGTAAGATTAATGCAAATTCCCTGGAAATGGCTACCCTTTAACCAGTACACAGTGTGTTCTCTGTGGTGCTCTAGAGGGATCCTGAAGCAGAAAGGAAAGAAGAGTAGCCATCTTCTAAGCGAGGACGCAGGAAGCAGTTCCTTGAACTGAGAGGGGTAAGGTTGGGGGGACTTTGTTCTTTGGTAAAGGGAGCCATCAGTATTCAGAAAAAAATTAGTTTTTGGCCCTCCACCTTCGTTAAGTCCCTGAGGAAGCCAGATAGTCTGCTGGGCAGAAGGGTTTGCACGTAAGGCATTAAAGGATAGTCAACCTAATTTAGTTTATAGTCATCTTAATTTATCCTGTTGTCACTCAGCGGCAAACCGCAACGTACAGACACTTGTCTGCAACCAGGTAACTGGGCTGTGCGATGAGGCAAGGTTCAGGGCCAAAGCAACGCATGGCAGAGAGAGCTTTAATGAACACTGGCTCTTGGGATCCAGGGTCTTTAACCCTTCTGTGTGAATATGGAGAGAAATATGGGTCCTCGTGTGTAGGAAAAACAAAATAGTGATCACCTAATCCCATTACAGAACCTTTGTAAACCGTAAGGATAACAAGCCTGTGCCTGGCTCCAATAAGCCAGATCAAAAATTATTAGCCACATTGATTTCTGAGCACTGACCATTCCCACCGAATGGAGTTTGGGTAATTTTTTCTCACTGAAGAAACAACAACCTGTGATGTGTATCAATACCAGGCCTGCGTGGTTGCATTAGATTTTTCTTGCCGGAGGCTGTGGCTTGAGTTTTAAGTCAATTGAGGCTATCCAGCAGAAGCTGGTATTGACTATTGGATTAAACAGTAAGTCAATTTATTTTTCGGGATTCAATATTCAAGGATGCAAGAGAGCAAAGAGATCCTCCAGATGTGCTTTTGTGCAGCCGTTGTACCCTGCTCACATTGTTGTGATGCTTTTTAAGCCATTTGAAATAGCATTTGCACACCCCTTGCTCAGCAGTTCAATGCGCACCTTGACTATCGGCATTTTACTCACTCGCTGTGCTGGTGAGATGGCTGTTTGATTCTCGGTTCTCCAAAGAGGTGAGCGCCTGGACTCTGCTGCCCCAGGGACTCTCAGCACCTCACCTTTCAGAGCAAATGCCTGCTCTGCTGAGTAAGGATGTCTAAATGAAGGTGTAATCCACTTGGGAGCGGCAGCCCACAGCAACAAGGGGAGGGGATGCAACTTCAATTTTTTTCCCATGAATGATCAAATTTAGCATCTTAATATCAAGTGGGACTAGGTAGGGTTATGCCATCTCAGGGCTCGAAGTGACGCAGTGTGCACTCATTAAATATTTGAATCTAATCAAGCTTAACTTGGGTGGAGAAAATGAGGCCCAGAGAGAAAGGGTGATCTGCCCAGAGTCACGCCACTGAGTGCGCAAAACGGAGGCTTTAGCTAGGGTCTTCTTATATTTACCTAGGCCAGTGACTTTTCCATGATACCATGAAGCTTCTCTTTAGGAAGAGGAGATGGATCAGTATTTATTAGCTCAGGAGGGAAACCGACGTGGGTTTTCTTTTGAGCCAATGTTCCAGGTTGGTTTCTCTGTTTTTTTTTTGTTTTTCAGCTATTCACTTAACCTCCACCTGAACTGGAGGACACTTTGTTAGAGAGAACCAAACTGTAGATGCTTATACCTTTTTTGTTATTTTAACTACAGTCTTAAAGGGTTCCCAGTGTTATAGAGTATAACTGTCTATATATATAAATTATATATATATATATATATATATAATTTTATTTATTTTAGAGACAGAGAGCGCGGAAGGGGAGAGGGAGAGAGAGAATCTTAAGCAGACTCCCAGTACAGGGCTCGATCTCACTACCCTGAGATCATAACCTGAGAGGAAACCAAGAGTCAGACGCTCAACCAACTGGGCCACCCACGCCCCCCAAGAACTGCTTTTAATAAGTAACATTCATTCGTTCATTTGGTAAATATCTATTCAGCAGCACCTGCTGGGAACCAGGCATGGTTCTGAGTACTAAGAGCATACTAGCAGACATAAACAAATACCCATGACTTTGAGTTGTTTATTTTCCTGCAGGGAGAAGACAGACAATTAGCAATAAATATAAGAAATAAGTATATTATATAGTGTGTTAGAAAGTGGTAAGTGCTAAAAAGGAAAAAGTAGAACAGGTAGGGGAGGCAGGCTGCAGGTTTTAATACGGTGGCTGGGATAGGACTGCCTCTAGAGACAGTAATCCCACTGTCACTGATAAGGTGTCTTAGACACCGGTAGGTGCAGATAAAGATTCAGGCGCTTTACCAGAACTCCACTCCAAACTTTGGGGACTCCATCCCTGATCTCTGTCTTCTGCATCCATGACTCATTTGTACCCCTTTGGGCTGGGGTGCTACACTCCGTCATCTCAGTTCGATTTGCATACTTTAAAAGCAGCAGAAAAGGCACATGTATTTCAGTAGAGTTCCCTTGTGAAGTCTTTGATGGCTCCCTTCTTTCTTTTCCCCCAGCACTCAGCTCTTTGGTGATGCTCCAAGCTCCAATCTCTCTAGCCCTTTACTCCCTGCCATACAGCTTCTGGTATCTCCAAAGACCTAGACAAAGTTACCCTATTCTACTTCCTTCCCCTGAAAACTTTGCTAGGAGATTAAGTAGCTATCTGGTAGACGAATACATCCCTCCTGGGTGTTGATGGATCTGTAATAACAATAGCAAACACAAATAACACAAACACAATAACAATAGCCTTTTGATGTAGGCCAGGTACCAGTTCTTGTCATTTGATAATACTAACTCATTTAATACAACAGCCTTAAGATACCATAATTATCCTCATTTCACTGCTAATGAAACTGAGGCAAAGAGCAACTTCCCCAGAGTCATACTGCTTTTAAGTGCTGGGGCTGGGATGCAAACCCTGGCAGTCTAGGCTTCTTCAGTGCCTTAACCCTGGAATATAAATCGGATCCAGCTCTCATGTCAGCTCCACTTGACTGGTAGTGACTGCTTAAAATGCCATCACGAAAAAGACCTGGGATTGGGGTTAGTATTAATGGGAAAGAATTCCATGGTCGATTAGCACTGTCGGCCATGGGTTCAGGACAGGAGAATGGACAGTTTCCTTGTCGTAACCCGAAGAAGTAGTGGAGAGTCAGGCCTGCGGTATGGCCAGTGAGAGAGATATTTGGGGGCTGGTCCCTATTAGATCCTACTGTAAAGTCAACTGCCAATCTACCAGTAGACTCTGTTTCTTCTTTTCTTACCATGGTCTTTTTTTTCTTTTATCCCACAAAGGTGAGAAGTATAAAGATGGGCTCTGAAGCCCATCCACGGAAAATGAAAGGGAAGGGAGAGGCTCGCTCCTACAAGCCAGCGACAAGTCCCTTCACCTCAAACCGGTTGATGATCGTAATATCCTGGGTGCTGTCTAAACTCAATTTTAACTGAACTAGCAAAACACCTTCCCCTTCAACAAAGTTTCACGTTCCCTTAGAATTACCGATAAGGCCTAAGCTACAGAATTTGAGTTGGAACTTGTTCACATGCAGGCATGCTGACCTTGGCAGATCTGACACTTCCCTGGGGGTGCTCAGGGAGGAGGGTTAGAGGGTTAGAGTCGAAGCCCCACATAGGGGACATTCCCCCGCCATACTGTATTCCGTAATGACCCAGCTATGAAAGCAAGGGGATGCTGCACAAGATAATTCTTCTATGTCAGTAATTTTAAACCTAAAGAGGTTTGATGTCCCATAAGCATATTCATCTTTCCATGTTTATTAAATTAAGCCCTCCATGAATCTGCAACAACATACTGTTCATTAATAGGAAAAGAGACCATTGTTTCCCCCCAGGGACCATATTGGCTCAGATCTGTTCCAAGGTAGGTATAAATGTGTGTGTGTGTGTGTGTGTGTGTACACATGTGTGCACAGAAACGTGCATGTGCACTTGTGCACCTTAAGTAGAGATGATAAGGGAAGGACAAAGAGCAAAGTGGAAAAGAAGGAAACAAGGTCTTAGAGCTTAGACCAGATACATCCAAGAAAAGTTTTTATCAGAACCAAATCTAACTACTCCTGGCAGAGTGCCTAGTGTGATATTAGCTTTTATAAGGAGAAAACTGAACGTGTAATTGTAGTGTCTCCATAGGAAGGAAATGGCAGATCTGTTCAGGAGAACCCCCCACGCAAATTTGAAAACAGCTTACATATAGGAAAGTCAGGGTTTTTTTTCCTTCTAGCAACATTAACATAGTCAAACGACTGAAGAGAGAATTCTATTAACGAAGTCAGTCCCATCAAGTTAAAGCCTAGTAATACTGCCATCGGGGCTCAGTAGGGAATCTAATCATTTGTAGCTTGGACCAGAATAATGTGGAAATCCCATTCATTTAGAGTTGTGTTACTAGTGATGCTGAAGGCAAATCCAGGAAGTCCAGTACAAGTGTAGGGAGCTTAAGGGAGAAGTGTTGAAAAAAGAAAGAAGAGGGTGAAGATATTCTGACAGCCATGTGATTCACAGGTGAAAAACACTACAGGTGGGGGGTGTCTGAGACTTTACTGATAGCTTGTTTCAGGACAACATGCTTTATTTAGACAATGTTACAGTAATAGACTCAAAATATCAGTCATAAAGGAAGTTGAGGAAATGTGTTGAGTAATCATGAATTGATACTGCAATTACCCTAAATTTTCAAGTTTCCAGTTAAAGCCAATGGTTGTTTGGTAATAGAATCTGAGGAACATGGTAATAATGTGGGTTCAGCAAAGAGAAACTTTTCATCCTCAATTCTTTTGCTTTGCTTCAGGAAAATAAGATGACTGTGGGAGGGGGCAGGCTAGAACATTTAGAAAGAGACTGCAGATGACTTCTGCCCATTCAGAAACACTAGTGACAAATGTGGTGTATCTCAGGACCTCAGTGTGAGGAAAGAAAGACTGAGGCCCTTGCTTGACCTAAATGGGGGTACATCCATTGAGTCTGTCAATGGCTACTAAGATCAGTGGCTACTCCAGGCAGTTAGTGGGGTAAGGAGACAAGAGAGGTGCTTTTTCTCTTTTCTAGGAGTAAACTCTCTTAGTAAAAGCAGTAGTAACAACTGGTGTATGTGAAAGGCCTATGGAAAGGCATATCTGGTGAAGGATCCAAGGAGATTGGGCCTCTGTGAGCCTTCCATGAACTCTGTTGATAGCCTCTCAGGAGGAAGCAGTTTCCAGTGATGGTTCCTGGATTGGGGCAGAGTCTCAAATGAAGGACATCATGAGACCAGGCAGCACATTTGAAGAACAGGAAGTCCGGCCTTAACATCGATTAAACACTACACTGACTTATCTGACCCAGATGCTCCAATAAAATCTAATCCTTCCAGAGCATGAACAGGATTAGGCTCCCGGGGTAGAGAGCAGGGAAATGCCCTATTAAGAATCTCCAGAATCCATAGCTATGGGTGCCGGTCAGATCTTTCAGTCTGAGTCAGGCCCAGGGCACATGCTGTCATCAAAGGGCCTTTCGGCTGTGAGGTCTCAGTGGTCTTCATGTTGCTGCTGAGGGATCCTGATTTAAGCCTGCTCAGAGAGCCACCCCGTATTTCGTAAGTAATTAGAATCTTAAATCTGGGAGAAAAGACGTATCTCGATGAATAACTCTTTATTGCATGTCTTTATTACACATTACATAAATGCTGAACATGGCCCTTGAGAGTGGTGGGGGAAAAGAAGAAGAAGAGATCTAGGGGAAGATTCCATAGCTGGGTGAGAGTAGTGTCGAGTCTTGTTGGGCAGGTAACTCTCAATGCTTGGGTCAAAACTGACCGGGCCTTCCCTGAGTTTTTGTGTGGTTATCCATTCAGTGACCAGAAGTTGGCTTTGTTGGCCTTTTATTTAACTATATTTGCCCCTGAGGACCTGTTTTGAAATGTCTGGTGCCAATGGCATATTCTTCTTCAAAATACAAAGGCAGTGGGTGGAAGAAGACTGCAGCCGCCATGCCCACCCCTACCCTCCACCTTCCACCGCTGAGGTGCCTCTGTAACCTTGGGGCTCTGGGGAACACTGAGAACCCCTAGCAGAATGGAAAAGCTGGCTACCTGAATTCTTGAGTTTGTCTCGACATTGCTGCCAATGTATATAGTCTTTTGTTGTTGTTGTTGTTGTTTATAATGTTAGTTAGTCGCCATACATTCCATCATCAGTTTTTAATGTATAGTTCATTTTATTTTTATTTTTTGGGTCTTATTTTTCTGTCTCTTTTTGAGCAGAGAGCCCGATGCGGGACTTCATGACCTGAGCCGAAGGCAGCGGCTTAACCGAAGAGCTTCATTTTATTTTCTCTCTTATTCCTGTCTCTTTTTCTTTCCCGAAGAGCTTCATTCTTCCTCTTGATTCCCGCCCCTCTTTTGTAACCTGATCTTTAAGTGTTGTTTAGTGCAGTGCATTTCAGAGTAAATCGGTATCGGTAGAGTAGACACGGTTATGGTAGCACTGAAAATTGATGAAGTTGGTAACTCAGTCGTGGTTACGTAAGACAATATTCCTATTCTTAGGAAACACATATGGAAGTCTCCAGGACTTACTGATCACGCTGTATATGCCTCATCCTCAAATAGTGCAGAAAACGAAGTACATATATTCACATAGAAAGAGGGAGAGAAAGAAAAGAAAATTTGACGTCAATCATTTATGAAGCATTAAGTCCAACGCTGAGTGTACCAAGACCGTCACCCTTCAGGCCAGAGTTCACCACAGATATTTAAAGCAAAGAATCCACCCAAAAGCCCAAAAGCAGGTGGCTCTCTGTGCTCCAGCTTTCATAGACTTGTCAGGATGGATCAAGGTTTCATCGCCCACCCTGGAGCCTTCAGGTGCAAATGAGCTGTCAGAGAGAGGTTTTCAGAGAGCAATCAAGAGCCTCTTCCTTAGAGGCCAGGAGAGCCTGGGCCTCCCATTTTAGTCAAAGGAAGCTAAATGGAACTTGCAACCCAAAATATGTAATGATTCACCCCATGGTAATAAAGCAGCCCTGGAGAACTCCCTAGAGGGATTAATCTTAATCGGCAATTAAGATAAAGTCAGGGCACATGCTAATCCAGGACTTAATCGGAGACATTTTAATGTGCTGCTGCCATGTGGGTATAAGACTGGGATTCCACTAATTGACCCTGGAATGTGGGTGTGAGGAGGAGGAGGAGCAGCGTGCAGATGGCCCGCACATCCAGCAGCTAAATGAGGCTTTGCAAGGGTGCTGGGCAGTCTTGGCTAGCACGGATACCACGCATGGCTTGTCCTGCTGTTAAGGCTCACAGGTAAATGAGCAAAAAGGCAAAAAGGCAAAGCAACTTCCAAACAAGATGTACAGGACACTTCCTGACACCAGCCTGTTGTGAAAAACCCTGGCTTATGAGATTATCAGAGACACTCCTGCAAGGTGTGCAAACCAATACAAATATAAGCAAAAGCAAAATATAAAAAGGAAAAAAAATTACATTTTCAAAGAAAGTTGAAGCCAGTATCACTCCTGCATTCTCTTCTCCCTAGATTTCCCTTTTCCTTGTATTTCTCAATCCTGACAATCACGGGATGCAGTTTGTAAGTATGAATTCCCGTGAACCGGACCTTGCACCCTAGGTTAGGCAGAGACTCGTGCACATGCTCTCCACCTGGTTTGTCTCCAGTTGTGTCCTTCTGAAGTCACACATTGCCAGCCGTGATTTGAAGACGACGCTGGCATTTGCCCTGAAACTCTCATGAGGAACCCAAGCATCTAGGTGCAACGGTGTACGGTAGAGAAGTTTAATCCGTGTTCTTATCCTCATCACCACATGCATGCCAGACCCTCTGCTACTTCCTTTTTTTCTTTTTTTCCCAAGTTCAGATGGATCCTGGTTACCTTGGGAGGTAGCTGGGTACCAGGCCCTTCTCCCAGATAAGACAAGGGTTTTGCATCATTTACTCATGTGTCCATGAGAAATGGATCTGGCCATGAAACTTTTAACCCTATATAAGATTGAGTGCATGTGTGTAAGTTTCCCCACATGCCCACTGGCTCACATGGGTTTGAACCTTCCCCTGACGCGAGAGAGAAGTACGACCAAGTTGCAGAGGAGGGCAGCTCGGTGTCTTTCCATGGTTGTCTTTGAAATCCATGGATATCTTAGAGCACTAGCTACATGATGGGCCTAGCGCAGGGCTCTGTGAAGCACACAAAGAGGTGTGTGGCAAAGTCACGGCCACACAAGGGAAAAAATACACTATACAGATGAAGTGATAACCAAAGCTGCAAGACACTAGGAGAGGCATCAGACAGAAAGAGCTCTCTCATCTAAATGGGGAAAGAGATGACTTTGGCCATTTGGGAAAGGCTCCCCTGAGGAGGCGTGCTGGAACAGTCCAAGGAGCTAGAAGGAAAGGAGGCATTCAGATGGGAAAATAAGCCCAATTCAGAGGCTGGTAAATGGCACATAGGACTGGAGTGGGGGAGAAGAGGAAGTCAGATATCCTAGAAAAGGTGTCAGAAAGAAAAGGGTCAGAGCCAGTATATGGAGAAACCCAGAAATCTGGGCTTGAGAGTTAAGGACTGTCTGTTTATATGGTGCAGATAGGGTTGCCAGGTTTAGGGAAAATACACAGAAAAACAAACAACAACAACAAAAGGACACCCGTTTAGATTTGAATTTCAGTAAGCAAAATCATTTTTGATAGACGTCCCCGATATTGCATGGGACATACTTATACCCAAAAGGTATTGACTGTTTATCTGAAATTCAAATGTACCTGGGAATCCTATATTTTATCCAGCAGCCCTAACTATGGAACTTGGGAAGGTTTCGAAATAGAATAGTCCCATGAAGATAAATCTCTTCCAAAAGGAATTCTGAGGATCGAATATTAAGAACTGTTAAACTTTCCTCATCACGTGCTTTTCTTTTTGGGAAAGCTCGATGAAAATCTCATGTCCCACATAAGGGGTTCCCTGTAGCTGAAATGCATGAATTACCCTGTTTTAAGACATGAGCTTAACAGGAGCTGTGAATTCAACAATGTCACCAGTGAAACAGTTGTCCCTAGGAAAGGCTGATTAGCGTACAGCTGAATTGGGCTTTGAAAACATCATTTCTTACAAACCCCTGACTCCTGGGCTTCCTACACCTGCCTGTATGTGCAGGACAGTTAAGAAACACAAAGGGAGATCAAACATAATAGGCATGACATGAAAAGCGTAATAGGAAAATCATATTGGGCCACTACCATTTTCATTAAAATCTTTTTTCTCCAAGAAAATAAGTAATGCATTTTTTGAACATTTGTAGTTTTTATAATTTAAATGGGCAGTATTCAGAAACAAAAGCCTTTTAACGAAGGTGTAAATTGTGCCTTTTAAAATGACTTTTCTTCCCTACCCTGGTACCCACAGTAATGAACACTCCTACCCAATCAAAATATGAAAACAAAATTGGAGCTGTGTCAGCATCTTGGCTGCAAATAAAACTCAAAACAGGTTATAGCACATGCTAGGAATACAAAATAAGGTTAGAAATAATGCTTCAGCTGTGAGTTCTTCAGGCTGTGGAAATAATAGAGCATAATTTAGTAGAGGGGGAACGAGGGAGTCAGCATACACAGGAAAAATGAAAAAAGCAAGAAAAACACAAGGTGTAGGAAGCAGGGTTGAAAGAAATTGAGGAGGACATTGGGTGGCTAATCATTTGAGGAGAAAAAAGACCCAGCCTGGTCAGAGAAGGTCCAGGAGCATAGAGATCAAACTGGTCGAGTTTTGTATAAACTGCTCATATTGGGTTATCAAGGTGATTCTAAAAGTCCTCCCAACAAGAGCAGAATGGAGGAATCCACTTTTCTTACCTGGCAACTGGAATATTCAAGGGGTGTTTATTTTATTAAGTCTGAGATTATCGCCTAAACCCTAACCAAATTTGCAGAGCCACTCCGTAATTATCTTGGTTTAGTGATTCAGCTCTCTGGTTACCATGTTCAACCAAACGGATTTTTTTTTTCTTTTCTTTTTGCAACTCTTTCAGGATATCACTAGTCCAGATCTCCCACCCCCGACCCCATCCCATCCGAGCACCTGACCCTGGTGAATGGAGACAAAAATAGTTAACAGGTCTGCTGTTTTACATTGTACTTGCAAGAGCCTTATCAAGACCGCTATCTGCGATTACAGTTTGCACATTCGCTTCCATTCTAACTCAAGACTCATTTTCTTAACGAATATTGATTATGGAAGTTCATTTCCCTTTGTACTTGGCTTCCTGGTGCTAACAGTCAAGAACTTGTTATACATAGAAAGAGGCAGCCTTCCTTTTCTCCCCTGGAACCCCAGGACAAATAATTCAAAACGTGTGGCTCTCTACCATCCCCCCATCTTGAATAGGGTACCAGTTGCCTGACTATGAGGTTGCCCTAAGTTTCCCAGGCTATGCTCACTATTCCCATTTTGGAAATAACCACACATGCAGTACACATTCAGTGAAGTTTTGTTTGGGATGAGAAACAAAAACATGCCAGTTAAAACTCCCCTAAATGTACTACAAGCTCTCCTCCCTAGTTAGTCTCTCCTGAAATAATCATTTCGTGAGAAGACACATTTCTCACCTTTAGTAATTCATTGCCAAAGTCAACTCCTCCCTCCCACCTGGTCAGCCCTTTCTCATTGTCTACATGTGACAAGTTCATTAGAAAGAATAAAAATTCATTTTATCCAGCCAGCCTGTCAGTGCACCTGCTCTTAATTTTACCACTTATTTATGATTCAGGTGTGGGATAAAGTTTAAGCTTTGGCCTCTGGTTTGGTTTATTCCACGTGTACTCTGTTCCATATTCATTTTTTTTTTTTTTAATTTTAATGAGGCCTTTGGTGGTTAGTTGTAGTGGCAATTATTTCACACTTTCAAAAATACTATGGGAGTAGAGAATGAAAAAAGGGAAGTTCATTTGAGGCCCAGCCAATGATTTGGAGAGAAGTCAGTCTTATATTCCCATTATATTCCCATAGTTTCCCATACTCCCTGTGAGAAACAGACATTCAGCCAGCCCTCAGCTAGCACCTGGACAGATCCACCATCTTTTCAGGTATTTTTCGCAGGCCCTCTCCGGCATTGGTCATTTCCTGGTTGGCTTTACAGTCTTGTCTTAATTCTGCAGTGCACACATGCCAGTTCCTCCTCACCCATGCAGTGCCCAGCAAGTTTCTGGTGTGTTTCAAATTTGAATCCACTTGACGAGCGTATCTGGGTATTCAAAATAGTGAGTGTGTTCAAACCTCTGGCAACAGAGGAGTGAGTGGCCAAGCCTTATGAAGTCAGGAGTGTGGAGGATATGTGAGGGTCCAGTAATGGCTTATGAGGAAACAGACCAAAAGATAAATGGAGATGACCCTTCTCATGTAATTTCACTTCCCCGAGGACACCTTGAAAGGAACACGGTTCAGATTCCTCCACGGCACAGACCACCCTGTTTTGCATTCTTACTGCGTTGAGGCACCTGAAGACTGGGCATGGGAGATACAGTGATGAAGGAGATGTGGCTGTGACCTTAAGGAACCAACAGTCGCACGAGGGGAGACATGTATGTGCACCTTCTGCCAAGGGACACTTTAGTAAGAACAAAGGTGACAGGAGCTCTGAGGTCAGAATAACTGACTCAGGTGTTGATGAAAATCTTCGCGAAGGAGCTGGGAGTCAGGCTGGGTCTTGCAGGATGAAGAGAAGTTGTGGTCCTGAAGGAAAGAGCATTCGAGGTAGAGGGGAAAGAATATGCAAAGGCAAGAAGTGCTAAAATGATCTAGACTATCTGGTGTGACAAGACTAGAGCAGAGCTGAATGAGAGCAAAAGAGTATGGGGCCCAGCAGCACATACTGCACGCTTCCAGTAGTTGGAATTGGGAAGAGGGATGCTTCCAAACCAGGAGCTCTAGTTCCAACACCCAGCCCTTAGCACCAGGTATGTCGAATCAGAGAGCCTCGATTTCTTCATCTGTAAAAGGGGTATCAGAATCCCTGTCGATGTACAGAAATGATCAAATGAGATGACATATCTCAAGTACCTGCCCGTGTACCCAAAATATGCCAGTTATTTTTGTCTGCCTTTGTGTGTATCCTTATCATGGCTCTTAAACCCAAAGGGCCAGTGGCCCAGCAGGTAGCTTAAAGATGTCAAGGGAGCCAGGTCTAAAGAGCTTACCGGCGTCTGTCATTCAGCCACTGTTGAGAAAGAACGTATGTCCCATCTGTAACAGACCCAGGAAGGAAACGCCCCCTTCTCAGTCACATCTTCCAGTTTTCTAAGAGAAGCTGGAAATAGTGATGTCTAAGCAAAATTGCCCAACATTTCTGTGTTAGCTCCGAGTCCAGACTTAAAACACAGTGCAGGCAAAATGGCACATGTCTCTGGGCCATACACCACCTGTGGGCTGCCAGTTTAGGGCCTTTGATCTCTATCTTCTCTCTCCCACCACATTACAGGCTCTTACGGGGCAAGGGCTGTGGTTGCTAATGATTCGTATCAGGGCTGGCTCATGGCGGATGCTGCGTGGTTGGAGGGCACTGACTTTAGCCACATAGAGACATCAGCACCAGGAGTGAGGAAAAGCCAGCCAACAAGTGAGGTGTTCAAAAATGCAGAATTCAAAGAGTGACCCAGCACCATAGCACAAACCCAGGAATGAAAACTTTTAAAACTCAGCCCCAGCAAGAAGCTCCTGGGGGAGGAGCAGATCCTTGGGGGAAAAAAAAAAAATGTGCAGTCTGTGAAGGGCAAAGTTTGGCAGTCTATTAAACATCAAGTTACAATAGGCAAGTGCAGAGATCACAGAGGCTAGGATTCATGTACACACATCTATACAGGGGACTTTGATGCTTTCAAATGTCTGCTCGCCATCTGAAAATCAGGCAGCAGGCATCGCCTACATACCTCCCAGCAGGTCTACCTGTCTGGGTGTTTGGGCTTGACAGCGGGAAGCTCTTTGAAATAAGGCTGAGGCATTTCAAACACTTTTGCTTGAATATCCAGTTTGTATATTCTGCTGATGCCTTTTTAAAAATTTCTGTTTTATTTTATGTGGGTTTTTTTCCCCCTAATTTTGGAATCGTTGATGAAGTCGGGAGTTTGCAAAAGAGCCGGTTCCGAAGCGAAGATGCCTTTGACGGCCTCGAGTCAATAATCAGATACAGACTCCTCGTGCCCACACACAATCCCATGTAATGAGGAAGGAAAGAAGTTTTATTCACAGATCAGAACTATTTTCAACAACAGTCTAGTAAAAAGTGCCAAATGTTTGAACCATTTGACTCCTGCCCGGATAATTTCATAATGGTTTAGGGAGGGATGTTTATGGCTTTCTATGAGTAATAAATAATTTAGAAGCCATTCATTAAAACCTTCTAAATTACAGACACTGCAGGCAAATTCCTTCTTTTAAGAAGGAAAGGATGACCTGAAAATTGGTCCCCTGTCTCTAGCCTTCCTCCCTTTGATTCTTTTTTCCTTCTCCTCCTTACTAGCTAAGTGAGTAAAACGCCAGCATTGAGAGGGTCTAGAGGACCGTGGTGCATGTCGAAAGGAAACTGAGCTGCTCTGGCCTGATGAAATTATGGGAGAAAATCAGAAGATCTTAAATTTCATTCTCAGGTACACAGATTCTTACTCATCCATCTCTCTGCTCATTTTTCCCCCTAAGATCTTATTTACTTACTTGACAGAGAGCCAGAGAGGGAGAGAAAGCACAGAGGGAGGAGGAGAAGCAGACTCCCCACTGAACAGAGAGCCCGACCCAGGGCTTGATCCCAGGACCCCAAGATCATGGCCCAAGCTGAAGGCAGACGCTTAACCAACTGAGCCACCCAGGCGCCCCATTTTTAAAAGGAGGTTCCGGTGTCCTGGCTAAAAGAAGGAGAACATATGGATTTGCATAAGGGAGGTTCTGTGACTCAGGTTTTCAAAGCTGCCACATAGGAGGCAAAGAATATCATCCTCGTCTGCATCGTGTCGGAGGTGTGGTAGCTTGGCTATCTCTTCTGACACCACACTGCAGGGCCTTGATCGTGGGGTGTGGGAGTCTTACACAAGAGCTAACCAAACCACAGAGGATTAGTTTTAATTTCATCCACAAGCTCTAAGTAGGAGAAAAGGTTGTCCGTACCTAAGGCAATACTGAGAAGCAGGTTGACGTGGTGGGATTGTCCCGGAAAGGAAAGGAAAACGGTGACTCTGGGTTGGCTCAGGCACTCCCAGGCCAAAACCGGTGGGCACACACTGAGCTTACTTTCCTTTGTTTTGGTGGTGGGAGGGTGGGAAGGTCTTGGGAGTGAGGAGTTCTAGCTCAGCCCGTAGACATGAAAGGTAAGAAACCAAACTGTTGACCTGAGCCAGAGTTCTCCCGTTTCACAAATAGCCTGTGTCAGCAAGAGGGAGTGGCATGAGAAATGTGCTATGGATTCTAGGATCTTCCCAGTATAAAGCCATTCTTCTCCCCCGTGTAGACATATCTGATACCTGCTGCTTGGTCACTTCTTTTGAAATCTGGCCCCAACATTCCCACTCAGACAGGATCAGGGCAAAACTGGACACTGGCTTTTGTGGTAACAACCTATTGGCTGTCCTACTCTTCTTGAGGCCGGTCCCTGAGAGGGCAAGCTTCTGGTTCCAGGTGCAGACACCGTCTCCAGCTACCTAATGAACACATTTTTTAAGAGGGCCTTTTTATGGTTCCTTAAATGACAAGTCATTTTAAGCACAACTGATAAAGGGGCACGATCACAAAGTAGTGTGGATGGAAAGGAAAGTATTTTATGTGAGCAAGAGTGTCAAAGCAGAGCTTTATCAATGAGTGGAATTTCCTGTAAGTAGAGAGATAAATGAATTAGTAACTCAGAGTAATTTTTTAAAAATACATATCCAGATGAAAGCTTGGATAAGTTTGATCCCTTTTAGCCAATGAAGTATGATCTCTAATTAGGTTTCCACGCAGACGGTGCAGGCTTGGAGTACATTTCTGAATCTAGTTGACCTTTTCAGCTGGAGAAGCCAAATGATTTCCATTCCATGCTCTTTAATTCTGGAGGAATTTCTAATTTGTTGCCAGAGATAAAAACTCACTCCAAACCGGGGGGGGGGGGAGTTTTAAATAGTCCAGAGTCCCATTTATAGAATATTAAAATTTTAGAGCTTGGAGAACCCTAAGAGACCATTTTATTCATTCTCCTTATTCTCCTGATAATAAAACTGAGGACCAGAGAAAATCAAAGACTGGCCCAAGGTCACTCAGGGACTTAGGACCCAGGACTAGAACCCACGTCTCCTGCTTCACACCCCGGACTCCGTGTGTGGCCGGCTTCTCATTTACCTGCCAGGCTTTCTGGAGTCGTCCATATGTTGCTGAATCAAGGATCCCTCACTGAACTCCAGGATCAGGCCTGCTTTGGGGAAACTTCCACGGGCCAACACCTACCCTCTTGCCTTTCTTAATTTCTTTTGGAAATTCTCTATTCTCTCACCTTATTAATGTTAAAACAAAATGGGTTCTTTTATTGCCACAGGCAGCAAGAAAGTGAACTTCTTGATGGAGGAAAGTGTCTTCCCTAGTGAGAGCAAGTAAATTAGTTCTGAGGTACTCTCACTCACTGTAACTGTAATGAGAGAGACACCAGCCCTTCCTCATTAATGAGATGCCAATCACAAAGGGAACAGCCTCAGAGAGCCTTTGGGGAGGGAGGTGGCAGGGGGACGGCAGTGATTGGCACTGTAGCAAGAAGGTAGACAGCAGAAAAGAAAGCCTCCAGAGGTGGGGAACACACGTGGCTGATCTAGAATTGGAGGGGCAGGTCCGGTGGGAGCTTATGGTTGTCCTGAATGGGCACGTCAGTGTGGTTTATGGGAAGCATCTCTGAAAACGGAGAGAGAGATTGGGGAGCTCTATCGTCTGGCATACTTCGCCTCACACGCTTCCTGAGGCAAGGTTGTGATCGTGCTAAGTGTGTCCCACGTGGGGACCCATATGCTTGGTGACAGTCGGGGCTGGTTAACGAGTTGGGCCCTCTAGGAGGATTGGCAGCCACGTATCTTGTCTGTCTGCCTTAGAACTTGTCAGGAGTTTAACATACTGTGTAACCTTCTAAACTTTGAAAAGGAAACTTTCTAAAAGAAAGTCAAGGAGAAGGAGTTTGGTACTGAGGGAGTGGAATCATTTCCCTGGTCGGAGACCCTGGACTTAAATTTGCCCAAGGACCATTTAATTGAGGACAGTGGAAGCACCGAAGTCACATCTGGTGGGTAATCGCTACGGAAAACAGTTTGAAAGTCCTGCCCCTGGCAAGACGATGCTGTCTTTCCCCCTGAGCTGCCCAGAACAGCATTTACCACAGCATCAAGAAAGTTTGGGGAAAATAGCCGTCCAAGCGTTCCAACTCAGTTTTCAACATGTGCAGCCTCCCTTTGCTTTTATAAGTCGGTAAAATTCTGTGCATCTTGGAAATGAGTAGAACTTCCATTTGGAATTAAATGCCCTTTTTCTCCAGTTGTTTTTTTCCCTGAAACATTTATTTTTTATGAATATGGGCCTCTGTGAAGGTTAAGAGACTTTCAGCACTCAAAACAACTTAATAAAAGGTCTGAGAACACAATTAGGCATGCTTATGTCCTTCAAGAATCAGGTAGTGGAAGTTCTAATTGGCAAAGCAGCATCTTGAATGTCATTTTCCAAACCTATTAGACCATGTCTAACCGAGAAAGAGGAGAAGCCACAGCAGTTTACAAAATACCAATAGTGTCCCTCTTGGAGACATAATTTTAGGGTAGCAGTGAATGTGGTACTGAACTTATAGATGTTACAAAATGTTGTAGCTGCAAAGCCATGCTTGTTTCAAGCAAAATGATATTTCTGAAGATCATGTGTAGGCTCCCCTATTCATAGTAATTATAGTAAATGTGTGTGCAAGCGATCTGAAGATCCTTCTCCATTGTGTGTGTGTGTGTGCGCACGTGCATGTGTGTTTCACATATTTCCTTCAAGACCCACAGTCACCCACCAGTGCAGCATCATGGCCTCCTTTCTCTGCTTCTTGGTGATCTTTCTCCACAGACTGGGTAAGACCAAAGCTTCTCATTTGATAGGAAGACAACACACATATTTTCATTTATTCAAGCCTGATAATATAACCTCGATGCCTGTCTACTTTGGGGTTACCAACATCCACATTAAAATCAAGAAGAACCAGAATTGTTTTTAATAAATCCAGAAGAGAGTACCTCCAGGAGACATTATTTGGCCTGGAATCTTTACGTTTTACATGAGCCCTTTGGAAAATCTGAAGAGACTCACCTAGGAATTCCATTCTTGGGTGGAAGGCCAAAGGGAGCAATCGTCGTGGAACACAAAGATTCATAAAGCCAGTTGCATTTTATTTTTGGCGTTGTGTTGCTGCTAGAAAACTGTTTTTCAAAAACTTGTTGGGTAAATCCTCATTTTTTTTTTTTTTTTTTATTTTTTCCCTTTGGTTTTAGACACCTGAGTTTTTAAAGATAAAATTCTTGCAGATGTTTTGGATTAATTTGTTTTCAAAGGTGCCCAATAACTTGGTTTCCAAGGACTAGATGTTTTTTCTTCATTACCAACCACTGTGGTTTGCAGGGAGGGAGAAACTCCACTTGTGTTTGGCTTCTGTACAATGGAGTCACATCCTCCCGGGTTTTCGGAGTATTTGAAACTAAACAAAGCATGAATGTGCCACCTGACTCTGATTTTTTAAAAAAAATAAGAATAATTTTGTCAACTCTTTCAGGCCAATGTCTTATATAGTGATCTGAATTTAATTTGAAGCATCTATAAGTCTTTAAGTTAGTTCTCCCTAAGAAAATGGTTCAGAGGAAAACAAGGGGTTTTCAGTTTTACCTACACAGGCACACTATGGAATAGGTATTTCTCCAGACTGATAAATGAGCTTTATTTTTGTTGTTGTTGTTGTTGTTTTTCAGAGAATAGAAACAATATCTGGGCAAGAGCTTGAAAGCAGAGAAGGCCTGAGATAGAACAGTATTTTTTTTTTTTTTTAATATTGTAAGAGAGGGCTGCCCAGCACTTTCTTAACTGGTACTTCTAGAGAACTGGCTCTTCCTCACGTTTACCATAAAATAATTGATGTTTGTATTGCTGACCCTAAGGCATTACAGGATCCCAAAATGTGTTTTGAATCATCAAAGAGTGATTCATTGCGTTCTGGGTGGTTTTCTTGTTGAGTGTATTTTATTGTATACTAATCCCTTTGAAAACTGGTAACATGCCTAGGACAGGGAGCAGAGGCTTGCAGTCAAGAGCACATAGCCGCAGCCGGTGAGCAGGAAGTCTCTTTGGTGTACAGGCTGGTTGCCCCCTCCCCAGCCTCTGTCCGCCTGCCTCAGACTGGGCAGGAGACGCCACCCAGGGAATCTGCGGAAGCTTGTCTCTTCCTTTCCTGCTCGGCTGGCTAGCTGGAACCCATGTGTAAACAGAATTCCAGATTCTCACCCCTTCCCTGTGTCCAAAGAAAGAAGAGCCAGAAACTCAGGGTGGCATTAATTAGGTTGACCTGTTGACCTGTATGAAAATTCTTTCATTTGACCACTTTGTATCTACAAAAGCGGCAATTTCATATGACCAGTTGCAATGATTACAGGTATCGGGTGCCTGTGTGTGTGTGTGTGTGTGTGTGTACACATGCATGTACATGTGTGTGTGCCTATGTGTGTAGATAGGCATCTATCATTGAATGACTCAGAGGACTCCGTTAACGAGAACACCAGAGCTCCTCCGACCACTCAATGTGCTGCCCCCTTGTTTGTTAAGCAAATGATTGTTCCTTCTGCGATGATCTTTAGCCATTCTAGGAATGGCACCCCAGCGTGTCACAACACTGCTATGTATTAGGTGAAAATGGCCTTCCTATTTCTTGGTGTGCTCTGTTTATATTTTAATGCTGTTTACAGATGGAATATTCTATAAATATTCATATTGTGCCTGTTACTGAAAGGCTCCAAAGAGCGCTTTATTAACAAGCTCCCTCAAGTAAGGGTAACTATGGGAGAGAGGGCTTTAATCCATCGTCCTGGAGTTCTCACACAAAAACTGCTCTACCCTCTTTACACATAATGTTGGGGTGACCTGGGATTTACCAGCTAAATTCACAGCTGAAAGTGTCAGCTAATGAATTATTCCAAGTAAATTAACAGACCTAGGGAATCCTTTTTCAGTCCCATACCAATGCTCTCTTCATTAGCGAGTACTCTTAATGTAGGAGACAAATCAACTGGGTGCCCAGAGAATCTGCAGCCCACATTCAGCCTCTCCACCATTCCCCTATGCCAACAAATTTTAAATTTTATTCTCGCCAATATTCAAATGACATTTGTTAGAAGAGTGTTTTATTCTTCCAAAGGAAGGCTGGGAACACTGGAAAATTTGAGAGAGAGAGAGGAAGAGGAAGGAAGGAAGGAAGGGAAGAAGGAAGAGAGAAAGAGAGAGACAGCAAGCAAGCTCAGGGAGAACTTATAGTGAAGCATATCGAAACAATTTTTTTTAAAGTCACAAATTTTTTTGTGCTCAAATGTAAAGCTGTTAAACAGTCCTAGGTTATACATTACAGATTTTTTTTTTTTTAAAGCTGAGTTATTGAGTGACTAGCAAGTCCAAAATACAGTCAGGCTGATCTTTGTACCAAAGAAATCAAAGAAAAAGTAACAAATTATTTGGTATCTTCTCAAATGGGCAGGGGTAGGAGAGGGGGAGGCTGAAGCAGATAAGGTATCCCCCAATTTTTGTACCAGAGATACGAAATACTCCTTTCTGTCCAACCAGACTGGCTTAACTAGCAAGGTAATATTTGGGGGAAAAACTAGGGAGAAGGAAGAATGAAACCAGCAGCCCCCGGGCTCCGCAGGGCTCCGTCTGGCACTCAGTTCTTTGAGGCCTACCCCGAAGTGGTTAATCAGAGAGTAGAGATGATGTCAGGTTACATCAGAGGCGGATCGCTCTATGTGTATGGACAAATCCGAGACGGCCGCTCTTTCAGGTCTGGAGCTGCGGTTGCACGCAAACTGTGATCCAAAAACGAAATGCCAGCATTTAATCCTTCCAGCTACTCAACTTCCTCATTATTCCCTTGTGGGAATAATGGTTGCTACTGACTCAAAGCCATTCCGCCTCCCCTCTGTTGGGTGACGTATGCATTGCTAGAGATGGCCCTGGCCCCTGGATTACGGTCGAGGGTCCTATAATGAGAATTCAGTTCATCTCTAGGTAAAATCCAGCAAAAAGGACTTTGAAGCCCTGAAACGCACAATGCTGTCTTTATGTGTGCTGGGATATTCACTCTCACAGGGCGTCTGAGCCGGCCTCTGCGGGTCAGGACTCTCAGTACATTCTCTCAGGCACTTGCTGGGGAGTACCTCCTAGCAGAGCACATTTTTGTTACGTGAGGTCATAGCTACATGTGGCCACTGAATCAACCATTTTGACGTCAGTTTTGGTTCTTTCCAGTTGTCTAATGACCGTTCATTGAACATTTGATTGGATTAGGATAGGCTGATGCGGTTCAAGTGAATCCAAGTGTAGGAGGGAGGGGAAAAGCCCTGGATTGTAAATCCAAAGGACGTTGGTGGCCTCCCCTCCGCTGCTAGCTTGCTTTGTGACATTCAAATCTCTTGACTTCTCTGAACCTCAGTTTCTTCGTCTATAACAGGATAATCTGTCTAGCCTCTCTTATCAATCTTTTCTGGGTTTTATGAAGAGCACATGAGTTGGTGGATGTGAAAGCTCTTATTCCATTTGCGTTATCAGCCTGAATTTGAAAGAGTTAGTTGGCATAGTGCTGCGGGAGATAACCTGAGCGTGGCTTTGCTGGAGATTTCTGTGCCACTCAGACAACACTCTCTTGGGAAGGGAGTAAGAAAACAAGGGAGTCATTTGAGTCATTTGGACCCACTCGGTCATCACTACTTTAAAGTTGCGAGAGTCATGGCAAATTCTTTGCATTAGCTATTCCTAAAGAAACCAGAAGGAAAATGCCCTCTCCCTAATTGTACTTGAAAACAGGAAAGCCTAAAGCATCAGGACAAGTATGTTGAATGGACAGGATGTCCTAGAATGACACTCTAGGTGTAAATAAATCACTGGAACTCATGGCATCCACCCAAGAGTTTTGAAGGAACTCAAGGGTAAAATTGTGGAACTGTTGGCCAAAATGTGTAACTCGTTACAAATGGGTACTGTGCTCCAGACGTGGCAAACTGCCAGGGCCACACTGAAAGAAGAGAAGGACAAATAGTGAGTCTCACTTGTGTACCTGGCAAGCTAGTTAGAGACTAGCTGAGTGGATAGTATCACTGAATACGTGCTTATCAACAACCGAAGCATTTACTGAGTGCATTCGCCATGCCTGAGGCTAAGTGGGAGACGTCAACAAATGCAAGCGTCTAGGGGGCAGTTTGAAAAGGGGGTCCGAGAACTCCAGTGCTCCAGATACCTATTTGGGGAGATGTTGGCAGGTTGGTCAGAGAAATAACTTTCATCTGAAGTGCAAAGGTCTTTCGATTGGCAGAGCTTGCCTCTGGAGCACCGTGCCCACTGAGACTAAACTGTTTTGAGAAGAGAGCTGAACTCCTCTGGTAATGTCTGCCCTGGGCAGTACGGTGCTCTGTGTTTGCCGTCTCCATATATAGATGGGTATTCCAATTCTGAGGGGGTCTGTGATAACCTAGGGAAAATGTGAGAGGGGAGAAAGGGAGAGGCTGAAAGACAGTCTCCTAGACACCGCAAGCATTTAAGGAGTGTGTACAGGAAAAAGAGGCCAGCAAAGGAGACCGAAACTGATCATCATTTATTCACCAATTCATTTGTTCAACAAATAAATATTGGGCACTTTCTGGTACCAGGCACTATTTCACACACTGGAGTCATATCCAGGGTGCAGGCAATGCTCCTGCTTTTGGAATTATTTCAAAAATATCAGATAGTAATAAATGCTCAGAATCGGAAGAAGGTATATGTGGACAGGGGTTGGATGGGCACTGGAGCAAGATTGGCCAGCTCTTGTAGAAGCTGAGACCTGAATTGGCAGGACTCGACAAGGTATTAAAAATAAAACAAACAAGACAAAACAAAACAAACTAGGTGAAGAGCATTCCTGGCAAAAGAAATAGCTAGTGCAAAGGCCCTGAGGCAGAGGAGATGGAAGAAAAGGATACTTCCCTGAAGCTCATCTGGGTAAGATGGCATTGCAAGGAGAAGGCAGGGCTGAGGAGGTTTCCTGATGCTTATAGTCAGTTGGCTGGTTGTTTAGAATGGAGAAACTTAATGATGTTTGCGCACTGAGGAAAAGGAGAAAGACTAGAGGAGAGAGAAAGGATGGCAGATGGTGCTGAGAAGGACATTCATCTTGGGGAAAAAAGCATAGATGATAAGAGCAGGGATAGATAAACAGTTTAGAACAGCACTTTCCAACCATTTTTAAACCTGTTAACTCATTTCTTAGTAATGTATATTATTTGGGAAAAAATTTAATCATCTGATCATCTTGCATGCAAAGCAAAATGAAGTGATTTAATGTTTTAAAATATATGTATCATTTTAGAACAGTATATATTAAAGATTTTATTACAAAATTAATTGAATACAATATTTACTAATATTCATGGATTATAATAATAAATTCTGAATGAGTTCCATCTAACAAGTGATGCACATGGTTTAATTTACTTTAATTATGTAAGAAGCGGCGATTTATAAAACATACATTATAATGACATCTAATAGTGTGCTTAGTTTGGAAACCAAATAAACATTATTAAGCTGAGGCTTGAAATTTAACTGTGTATCACAGCATCAAATGTGGACAAAAACAGAACCAAATCTGTTTTCATAAGTAGTGATAGGAAACCTTACATTTTGTGTAAAAAAAAATGGGAATTATTTTTATCCTTTGTTTCTTTTATTTCTAAACAGTGAAATTTTTAAAGTACATTTCTGTCCACTAATTATAAATATTTCTATGCAGATAATTAAAAGCCAAACTGGATATTGGCAACACCAACTTTTCTGTTATTAACATTGGCTTTTGAAATGATGGTGAGATCTCAGTGGGTTATAGGAGAGGTCCATTGGTTATATGGAATTCTGAAACCTAGTGAAGAGTGACTTGCAGAATTACTATCATGTGTACAGTCTTCATAAACTTTTCAACATTTTACTGCAGAATTCTGCTACTTGCCTTTACCCAAAGGCCCATTATGTGCAAAAATTAGACAGCTTAATCAAGTAAGCCACTAACAAAAAATGAACATTAAAATTGTGTGACAGTGAGGTTGCCACTGCAGTTGGTGATAGTGAACTCAACCCCCCAGTACTGGAGAATGGCCCAGCGATGAACACCAGTGCCTGGTTCCAAGCTCTTCTCTCTTAAATGGAAAACATATTTAAGTAATCATTATCTTTATCCAGTCATTTAAGTAGAGATTGAGATATATGCTGCTCTGATTTCCTCCAAGTTGGGAAGCATTACTCAGGAGAGACATTGAGGGATGGTAAACAATAGGAGGGCAGAGACTTTATTTTGCTCACTGCTACATCTCCAGATCGAACACAGTGCCTGACACAGGTATTGGCTAAATAAGTGAGTAAGCAGATAAACAAATGCATGTTGAAGCAGAAGGCCAAGTCTTCTGTGGACTGTGGAATGTTTTGGAGGAGGGATTGAGGAGAAGAAAGGATCAAAAGAGGGAAGTTGCAGGGGCTGGGTTAGCAAACACCATTAGGTGGAAAGGCCAGGTTCCACAGAGGACATGATATTCGTAAAGGACCTTCATTTAATGCCCAAACTATTGTTTAAACAATCACTATGTGTTTGGACTTGTGAAAGATACTGTAATATTCAGAGATAAAGAAGACTCAACCCTTGCCTTCGGGAGAAGCTCATTAAGTTTATGGGGGTAAGGAGATAAACACCCATTCTAGACCGTGCACACACTCTACTGTCCACAGACCTTAGGGAAGAAGCAGAGGGGTCTCAAAGAAGTAGTGTTGACCTCAAGAATCAGGAGAGTAGGGTACTTGTTCCAGCTTCACCATCAACCAAAAAGGCATCTGACCTTTCTGGACTCTGGTGCCCCTATCTATATTCAAAGAGATTAGGACTGGATCTCCTCAAAGGTGTCTGCCCAGTAAAACTTTGACCGTCCATGGGCTTGGGAAACTCAGAGCAGGATTTGGTGTTGGCAGCAGTTTTGTGGAAATGCATCCTCAAGGACATGGAACTCGAGTTGGCCTTGGAGAATGGGGGAGGATTGTCGAAGTTGGGGCTGAGCATATCAGGTGGGACTAGCAATGAACTGAGTCATGAGGGTAAAATTGTACAATTTTTTTTTGATGGCCATTTTATAAGTAAGAGAAGAGAAGTATGAACAATCAAGGTCGAGTGATATGATGGATTGCATGCTAACATATTGGAATTAGCATGACTCTCTTTGATGGAATGTTTTATCACTTACATACAAGACAGAGAGGATGAAGGGCACCTGGGTGGCTCAGTCAGTTAAGCTTCCAGCTCTTGATTTCGGCTAAGTCATGATCTGATTGTAAGATCGAGCCTTACATCAGGCTCCACACTCAGCAGAGAGTCTGCTTGTCCCTCTCCCTCTGCTCCTCCCCACCACTAACCCCACGCTCTCCTTCTCTCAAGTAAATAAATAAATAAAATCTTCTTTTTTTTTTTTTAAAAAAAAAAGGAAGGTTAAAAATAGTCTAACTGGAGTAGTACCAGCTTTGGGAACCCCATATACCCATGTTAAGAGCAATCTTACAAGACAGCTAAATGAGAGAATATACAATGAAATCTGCATGTTAGGGAATGATGATGATGGTAATAAAAGGTGATGGGAAAATGCTACAAATTCTCATAAGGTGGAATAGGAGCGAATGATTCTCAAAGTGGACAAGTGTAAAAATAGCCCATGCTCTATCTCTAATGTGAATTGCTACCTAACAAAGGCTGCCAGTGGTAGATGGACAGAGGTAAGCAGCCCCCAGAAATCTACTGAAGCCCAAACTGGAAACATCTGCCTGCTCTTGTGCAGACCCATGGAGAGGAAGCTGGCACAGGGGTGCTGGTGTTCCAGGTCCAGCTCCAGCAGATTGCTTAACCTCGGTGTCTGCATCTGTGCAATGGGAATAATAATAACCCCTTCTCGGTGTGCGTCACAACACTGTCACAAGGACCGAATGAGATAATGGGAATGAATTTGCTTTAAAAAGAATCAAGTGCTATAATTGCTGGAATGAGGCAACAGAAATTTGTGCATTTTTGATGTCTGTCTGGTATATGAACAGCTTGTGGAAACACACTTAAAATAATTCCTTGTATTTGCAGAATGTTTTAGAGTTTATCGGGTTCCAAAAAAAGATAAAGGGACTTGGTGTGGCTTTAACTCCGGAAAAAAAAAAACCTGGGTTTGAATTGCAATCTTGTCACTTGCTAATGTGGTTTGGCATCCAGATCTTTAAAGGACGTAGGCTCAATTTCCTCATTTGTAACATAGGGAGAGCGTAGGCTCCCTCCCTGGGGGGCCGGTTGTGAGACTTCAGTACAATAGTGGACGGAGCTTA
Source organism: Mustela putorius furo (assembly GCF_011764305.1). NCBI lineage: Eukaryota > Metazoa > Chordata > Mammalia > Carnivora > Mustelidae > Mustela > Mustela putorius. The sequence goes on along the minus strand of NW_025422045.1, from coordinate 4,761,643 downwards.
GCGCCTGTCCACACAGCCCCTTCGTGCCCTGTGGCTGGCTTCTGTCTCAGATTGTGTTAGGATGGGAACTCCCATGGCCTGCAGAGTTCCTGAGACGGAGCTGGTGTTCAGTAAATATTTGTTGACCGGATGGGTGAACACCAGCTCTGTCATAGAGATGAAAGAAGGTAATATCTGCTTTCCTGGGTAAGAAAACCAAGGCTCAGAGAGATTAAATGTCTGCCTAAGGTTTAGTGTCAGAGCTGAAAACAGCAGGCTGGATTCAGTCATGAGCCTCTTCCCCAAGCATTCATGTGCTGCTCTCTGTTGTAAATCTCTGGCCTTTAGCGAGCTCCCAGGCTCCAGTTTTCTGAGCTATTATTGTCCTATCTTTACTATTTGCCTCTGCTTCTGCTTCTGCTTCCCCACCTCCTTTTCTTTCTTTCTTCTTCTTTTTTTTTTTTTTTTTGATCAGGGCTCAGAGAGTAAAAAACTCAAGTCAACTTCTAAACTGTTGGTTTTTTTTTTTTTTTTGAAAAAGGGCCAAAGGGAAAAAGAAAAGGGGGGAAAAAACCCCATAAGCAGAATCTCAAATGTCTTGGCTTTTGACAGTCCTCCGTTGGCTGGCCTCACTCAAGAAAATACTCTTCACTGAACGGTACAGTTTGTTTCCTTCTCCTGCAGACGAAAATGGGTGTTCAGGAGGCTGATTCCTCCCATGGCCCTTGCACCAGGCCTGGGACCAGCCCTTTTCATTATTTGCTCTGTTCCCTCTTTGGTTTACAAGGTCAGAGTCGATGTTTTGGTTGTTTTCCAGCAGTGCTCTACTGACCGACTTCGCTCTAATCCCTTGATGTCACTTAAATAAACTCGAGGCGGGTGGGGGAGGGGAGCGGTGTGAGGACTCCAATGATTTTTCTGCCGCTGTTGTTCTCGGCGGCAAATTAATTTGATGCTGTTATGTAAGTGTAATCATCCTCTCTAATCACATCACAGGATTGGGAACTGCCAGAAATAACAGAAGGGAACATTCGCGGTATCAAAGGGGAGCCACTAAAATAGATTGTTTATTTAGGTACCAAATTGAGACGCTATTATTGGGATATGGAAAACAGCCCCCGCCACACTCCCCTTTCACACGTCCCTGCGTTTTACATACTGTATTTGTCCGTGTGCATCATCCAGAAGTAAAAGGAGATACAGATTCAAAGCTTCCAGGGGCACCATCCCGGAAGGAAAGCGGAGAGTCAGAGGACCATGAGCGTCAGTGGGTTTTGGTCGATGCCTGGCATTTTGGTGATGTTCCTGCTGGTGTAAGAGGCTCCTCTCTTTGCCTGATGTTCTTTCCTTATGCCTGCCTCCTTCTCTTCCCTGTTCTTCCCCAACCTGCCCCATTGCCTTCTCCCTCCCTGTGTTTTCCTAGCAAGTCAGAGAAGCCTCGGGCGAACTCAGGTGGCCTTTGGCAAATTCTTGTTGCTGTCCCCTCCCCCAGCAGATGGGTCACGGGACAGATGTGAAATGGTTACAGCTGCCCCGTCTTCTCCCACACTCTATCTGGTTCTTTCTTCTGCCCAAGATCTTGTGCTTTCCTTCCTGCTCAGAGAGTCCCAGACTTGAGAAATAGAGTCCTATCCCAACCTGAAAATGGACTGCACTGAGTGCTCCATGGGACAGTGGATGGGTGGCTAAGAGTCTGGTTTGGAAGCTCAGCTCCCCTCCTTGTCCTGGACAGATTATATTTTCTGAGCATCACTTCCCTCATCTGTAAGAGGGGACAGCGGGGCCTGGCTCAGCCTGTTGCTGTGAGGATTCAGGTGGGAACCCCTAGAAAAGCCCAGCGTGTGGTGGGCAAGAATGTGGGCTCTGGGGTTGGGATCTGCAGCCAGACTTTGGGGGTTGGGTCCCTGTGCTACGACTACTTACACCGCCTGCTCTGTGACGCTGTTCGAGGTGCTGACCTCCTCATACCCCAGTGTCCTCCTCTGTGAAGCAGGATCATGCTGATACTGATCAGAAGAGCAGAGAGTGAGATAAGATTGCATATTTTAAACGTTTAGCATAGTACCTGGCTTGCTAAATGTTAGCTTCCCTGCGTTTATCATTCTCATTGTTATTATTTATTGTCATAATAGCAAAATCTAATTAAACAAAAATAATAATCATAATGATGATCCATTTCTAACTCTCCCCACCTCTTATTCCCACCACTTGTCCCCACACAGCTGCTAATCGCCCCTGGTGTTATTGGCCATAAGTAATCAGGACATGACATAGGATCGAAGGAGGCAGAATGATTTAAAACATGGACAGACGGGGTAAGGAGGGATGCCCGCCATGGGAGAGAAAGGACACTCTGCTGAAGGATCTTAGAAGACTCTTTCCTTGGAGCCTCTGACGGAGGCCTCTTCCTGCTCCCCTGCTCCCCTGGTATCCATATTCCTCTGCCATGTTCCGTATCTGGTCTCCTCCTGCCTTTCTTCTCTGCTCCGATCACCGCTGGCTTTGAAATGCCTTCCACCAACAAAGTCCTCCCATCAGAACGAACTAATCCCTTTTCCTTGTGTAAGGAGGGGTACCCAGGCTGGGGATTAGGAGGCTTGACTCCTTTCCTGCCCCTCACCTCTTGGGAGACTTTTGTCCATGGGTCTTCCGGTTTTGTCTGTGGACACAGACGGCACGGTATGATACGTGCCAGCTGGAGTACCAGCCAGTCCCCCATTTCTGAACCATGTACTAGGAACCAGAGCACCGCTGTTCCTCACTTTCCTTGAATGGAAGTATTTTTTAAATACATAAAAAATCATCCCTAAGACTATTCTGTACACCCCGATCACAGAAGGGAATGGATCACTTTGCCATAGCCATCTTTCACTCTTTTTCCTCTAATCTAATCTCAGTTTGGTGTCCTCCCCAGCTGAAGATTTTCTGTGGAGAGTCTAATGAGCAGGCTCCCCAAAGCAGCTGTCGTAGCTGGAAGGAATGCTAACTGAGTTTCGGTCACCAGCTCCAGAGAAAGTGGGGCTCTATGGTAACCAGGCCCAGCTAGGTTTGCAAAAATATATTGAAAGTAAAACTTTAAAGGGATTTTGTTTTTTCTTTCTTAGAGAAGATGATCTGGACAGTTACTTTCTGCGCACTACTTCATTCTCTGTGAACTTGGCAAGCTACACGTTTTAGCTAGCTAGTTGGTGCCTCTAGCAATGGTAACCGGTGGAGGAGACCAGTAGGAGGGGAGTGAATTCTTTCTTGGGTACAGACACAGCGGTGGTCTGGTGGGCTTCAGAGTCACACTCTAACTGCACCACTTTCTAGCTGGGGGACTTTGGGCAAGTTACTTAACCTCTCTGAATCGCAATTTCTCTATCTGTAAACTGGTTGATACAGTATCCAGCAATAGGATTAGTGTAAAGACAGTATGAAATAAGGTACGCAAAGTACTTGGCACCTAGAAAGGCCTTGATGAGTATTAGCTATTAGCATTATTGTTGCTGTTTAGATGATGTGGATGTTCGAATGCCTAAAGTCACAAAGCAGATGTTGTTTCTGTCATGCTCCTGGGAAAAGAGGTGCTGTCTGGACGTGCTAACAGGCACCCTGAAACAGTCATCTGGGCAGTCATTGGGCAGTTCTGGTTCATATCCTCTCTGTCCTGCAAAACTTGGCCCATTAAAGCAAGGGTTACTAAAGTGATTATCAACTATTCTCCCTCTCTTAGCTACTTAGCCTTTCAATTAATATCCTAAAATAACTAAACCAGTTAAATACTTAACTATATATCATAACTGACTACCATAGGATATTAGTTAGGGAAAAAAAAACAAGCATTTACAGAAATCCCATTAATTTGCATTTCACCCATTCTTAGAGCAATTTGCAGTAATTCAGTCTGGATCAGGCTACATTAACTTTTACATCTATGTTTTACAGAAATAATTTACCAGAAGAATTAATGGTGTAAATGAGGTGATAGGGGATATACTAAACTTTTTTTAAGGCAGCAAGTATTTCTCAAACAATAATGCTCTGTATGAAAATAAAACTTATAATTCATAAATGGGTGTTGTTCAGTGAATGCATGCAGCAACATTTCTCAAAGTTCCATCAGAGAGAATCATGGGGAGAGAGAGTCGAAGATTCCTAAATTATACCCCCAAAACTTTTGAATCATGATCTTTGGGGGTGGAGCCTAGGAATGTGTATTTTAGCAAGCTCCCTCTGTGATTCAGGTGTTAACTAAAGTTTAAGAATAGCTATTACACACACTATTGGCCAAAATTATATAATTTTGTGTGTGTGTGTGTGTGTGTGTGTGTGTGTATGCAATCACATATGCCTTGATTGAAGTAACCCGGGAAAGTCTCCTCAGCAATTGTCCAGAGCTCCTCGGTATAGCAGAAAACACCGGAGCCTCTTCTCTTTAAAATATTCCAGAATTCAAACCCCTGTACTAGTGCAGACTGATCTTCCCCCATAATGGAGATCTGTCACTGAAATTTCCTCCAGCTTCCCATGATCACTGCGCAGCTGCCTACATCATAACCCTCTAACAGTCAAAAGACCTTATAGCCTAAAAATTTTGATGGTAAGACTGGGATTCAAGAAGATTATGAGGAACCAGGAACCAGGAAAGGAAAGGAACCAGACTGGGACTCTGGGAGGCCTGGAAAGAGAACAAGGATCGAACATGATAGGGATTCAGTTACCCAGCAAGGAGAGGCTTGGTTGCAAGGGACAGGTCTGGAGTTCAGTTATAGGAACAGAGTTAAGGACAGGTTGGCAAAGAGTCACTTGATTTAGAGCCTCTGCAGGCACAAGCCACCCCTCAGTTGTCACATAAGCCAAAGTGACATGACCCTAACACATTTGAGAACAATAGGAGGAAGAATCTCTTTACTCTGATTTTGACTTTCCACAGGTGGATGGCTTGTTCAGTACTATACCATTTCCCTTGTTAATAAAATAATCCCTATGTCTGAAGGGGTTGGTTTATATTGCTTTGGATGTTTGTTCACTAATTGTGCCAATATGGGGTTAGGACCATTTTTTCCACCATTTCTGTGTACAATGTATCATATAGATGTGCACATGTGCTCACACACACACACACACACACACACACTTAAACCAGCATGTGTATGTATATATTTAGAATATTTTAAACTAGGCTTTGACACAAAACCAGATCTTTATATCTTAATTTATAATGGTAAAGAATGTGCAGCAAATATAAAATTGACCTAGAGGTCAGTTTATGCCACTGTTTGCCACGGATTAAAACCGTGGTGTGAGCAAGTTTGCTTGTAACTAAAGCACAGACTCTTGGCTATTTGCAGCATTTTAAACTTTAACAAGTGGGTGATGCAATATAAATGATGGTTTAAACATTTATGCATTGGGTGGGAATCCATATTAATTATAAAACAAAGAGCCAAGTCCTAGAAACAAAGAAGTATCCGTTTTTCTTCCTGAGTTGCTTTGCTAAGAATGAGATCTCTAAAGTAAAGCCATAGAAACCAGAAAGACTCTAGGTACTTACCAATACTTGATCTGTAGCTTACCTGGGACAACTCATCCAGGAGCTCCCCATGAGTTGTTGACTTTCTACTCCATGCCTTGCTTGTGTTCGGCAGCCATCATATGCTGTGTGCTGAAGAACACCTCTTCTCACGCACAGCGCTCATTGTCATGGTGCATTTGGCAAAGCCTCACTGATTCTAGAGTCCTGACATGGTGGAAGCAAGCCTGAGCTCTCGGATGCTTCTACCGTGTCTCTGGAAGGTGACTGGGGGCATATCCACCGTTTTTCTCTTGCTATAAAATAGTCCTCTATTTCTCTAACAGGCCAGGATTAAAGAAAGAGATGTCAATTATTTCAAGCCTGTTCCTTTACGTTCCCTCTTCTTCCAGGCACCAGAACTTTATACCAACCACAGAGTAAAAGCAAGTTCAACCTTATGCTTCTGTCTCTTGGGGAATGTTCTACTACTCCCCTGAAGCTGATGGATGAGAAGGGCTGAACATGGCCATCTCTCAATTAAAAATATCTCTCACCAGCTTGCTTTGGTTCCAAGGATTCTGACTGTCTTTGGAATCTGCCTTAGGAGCCATACTCAGCTGTTCTCACCTCAACAGAAATTTCTTGGTTAGTATCTTAGAGACGAAAAGAACTCCTGGATAGGTTTTAGTCTGACCAAGGGTCTATTCCCAGCCTGGGATGCTGCCCACCTTTAATGAAAGGTCCTTACCATTGGGGTGCAATGAGTGTAAGCAGGAAGGGCCATGGGCTGTGAAAACAAGTGGTCACCAGTTCACAATTCAGTCCGAGGCTGACACTACCCAGAGTCGATCAGTGAGTGTGTGTTCACTATTTTATTCAACATTATTTGGTATAGAATTCAGCTCTTCCTGGGACGCCTGGGTGGCTCAGTTGGTTAAGCAGCTGCCTTCGGCTCAGGTCATGATCCCAGCGTCCTGGGATCGAGTCCCACATCGGGCTCTGTGCTCAGCAGGGAGCCTGCTTCTCCCTCTGCCTCTGCCTGCCACTCTGTCTGCCTGTGCTCGCTCTCTCTCCCTCTCTCTCTCTCTGATAAATAAATAAAATCTTTGAAAAAAAAAAAAAAAGAAGAAGAAGAATTCAGCTCTTCCTTACTGGGAAGCAAGTCCCTAATTCCACAGGTTTGACTGAAGTGGGCCACCTGCCAGATGGTAAAGTTAATATAAGAATCTGAATTATTTTTCTCCAAGCCATCAAGGGAAAAATATTTTCTATGGCCACACTTTTGAAATGGTCGGTGCAGATTTAAGTGTCCAGTTAATTGTATAACCCTCCGCTTCCTCCCGTCTGTCCACACATAGGCTTAGCAAGAACTAACCCCACACGTTGAACCCAGGCCTGGAATCTTTTACCTCTTCCGGAAAGTCAGTAGAGGCTTCTGTCTCCTTGAGTTTCTTGAGTTTCGCTTTCAAAAGGTTTCAGTTTTCTCTTGGGAAAGGCTAGCGGGAGTCTGGATCATTGATCACAGGTAGTTTAAGGTCAGAATGTTTTCTCTCTCTCCCTTTCCAAGCTTTAACCATGTTTATACAGAGAGTTCTAAAGACTAGAATTCATGAATCTCAAGGCTCATAAACCACTCTCCACCCACTATATAGTCGTAAGCTTTGGCCGCACACATCTGCAAGGCATACCTGGTATGTTCAGCATCTGAAAAGCTACAACCGGGCCGCAAGCTGGAAAAATCAAACCTCCATTCATTAAAAATAAAATAAAATAAAAGCACATGGCCCACCACCCCTGACAGCTGGCAGCCTACATTTTTCCAGCTGGGTTTTAGCTTAACACCTTTTGGGATGTTGTCTTCCAAGAGGATGTATTTGTGCTTTTCAAATCTGACATTTGGATTAAAAAAAATGGAGCCTAGAGACAGTGTTGGACACATATTTATAAATCCATGAAGGCTTAGCCTACAGAAGCCACAGGAAATACTATGATATTTTGGAAAAGGTCGAGTTTCATAGATTCTGTAAGGCACTCAGCAGGTTGTAATTATTTCTTTTATTTAAAAGCCCTCCAGATATTTTTTTCCAGAGGGTCTCTGCAATTGAGGGTAGCAGACATTTTTTTCATACTGTACATTCTTTTTGGCCAAGCGCTGGAAATACACAGGAAATCAAGTGGTTTTGGAAGATCCAGCAGAGGCCAGGCCAAGGCATGAAGTCACTGCGACAAAACGGGAAATCTCCGGATCAGCAGCATCAGGTCTTGGCCGCCTTGATCCCCCTCCTTGTGCATGAGGGAAAAAATGAAGCAGGTGAACACACTGATCTGTTGTGTTCTAACAGAAACCAAATGTCACGGTGTCCGCAGGCCCGACACAGCAGCTGGAATCGCTCAAGAGGTTTAGACATAGGCCGACAAGACAGATGCGTCGAGGCGGCCAGGAAAGTGGAATGAGTTGCCTGCGTCTTAATTCAATGTCTTCTCGCTGCCTTGGGTCTGGACTTCTGCTGGCCTGGCTCAAGGCGAGGGCAGAAGCGGCCCGCGGAGGCCGAGGAAAGCAGGTCAGGGCCTTGTTGCACTAGCCGCTGGGCTGCCGCTCAGGAAAGTCAGTTGCAGGGACTTTCACCTCCAACCAAAGAGAAAATGGGCCGGCCTTTTGGGCTCACCTACTGAAAACAAAAAGGCAGGATCTGAATCTGAGGCAGCAGGTAGGCACATGTCTGGCTTCCTTTCCATGGGGAGGGGCAGACCTTCAGAGGCACCGGAACAGAGCAGGAGAGACCTCCGCGGAAGGCGAGCGCTTGGCTCCAGCCAAGCTGTGGGCTCCGCCGTTTGACGGGATTCTGTGAGAACTCTGGAAAGCTGCGAAAACTCCCCGGGAAACAAACTCAAGAGTGTGCAAGTCCATCGCTCGCCACCGTTTCATCCAGATTCTTTTGGATGCTTTGGGCTGAGTAGGGTTAACCTTGAGCAAAAAGGGAAGAGAATTTTAGCCAGTATGAATGAAGTGGTCCCAGGACAAGTCATAAAATGGCCTTTCAGAAAGAGCCATCCATTGAGAAGGGAGCCAGCCGGTGAGGTCACCACCAGCACAGGGCGCGGTGGCCAGGCATAGGCTGGATTCAGCAGAACTCTGGCCTGCGCCCATCACGCCCTCCAGCATTTCCATTTAATCAGTGGCGGAGGCCCCGGGTGAAATGAGGTAGGGAAGTCGTGCGGTTCCCAGTAGGTTTCCTAGGACTGAGTTTATTTCTCCCTGGCTCCCAACATGGAGGAGATACCAGGAAGGGGCAGAGGAGACTCACAGATCCCCCCGGGGCAGAATCCGTTCTGGGGCCTTGTGCAGCACCGTTGTCATCATCAGTCACAGTGAAGTCGCCGACCGTCATGCTGCATGGGAGGCCAAACTGAGCGAGGATTTGAGCAGCTCTTCGTGGTTCACAAAGCTCGCTCGTATACACCGGTCTTCTGGTGTATGGAGCTCAGGATGCCACCATCACTGCTCCTCGCATTCTTGTGAGGACGCTGAGCTCAGAGAGGTTAAGTGATATGTCCTGGGCCACACAGCTAATAAGAGGGTGAACCAGAACTCAGACTCAGACCTTTTAAAATTATGATGAGATGCCCCCTGGGAGATTCCCCCAATCAGCTACATGGCCATGGGTCCCTACAATCTCATGTCCCCGGTGTCAGCCCAGTGTCACTTCCAAAGAAACACACATTGACTTCTAAAAAGAATTTAAAAGCAATTTGTGTCTTCATTACATTTTCTCAGAAAATGCTACAGGAAGGTTTCCATATATAACATATAGCAGATTTCCTGACATATCTCTTTACCCATGTATCTCCCCCAAAACCCCACCCATCACAATATGACAGCTGCCTTAATCACTCCCCCTCCCCCCCCATCAGAAAAAGAAAGTTCCCTTGCTCCCTCACACTTTTCCTCAAACCTAGTGCCTTCTGATTCTTACTTTTTCACCCTACCTCTTACCTTCCAAATCTGTTATTTCCTCTTCTTTGAGTCTGGTTTCTCCAATGGAAACCAGCCAGTCTTGGTTTATTCTTCTCCTTCATCCTTAATCCATTCCTGTTATTGGAATGACAAGACCCAGGATCAATCTGGAATGAGGTTGTCTTCTCTACGGAGGGTGGGAGGGAGGGAGAAGCCGTGAGTCTTTTGTTTTTCCGGTTATACATGTATGTGACATGTCTGTGACCTCGCAAATGTGGCCTCTAACCTTCAAACCAAGACAGTCAGTGCATAAGATGTCATTAGCAGAGCCTCGCCGTGAATGTGGGCTTAGAATCAGATTCATGCTCTCTGATGGTGGACAGTGAGATTGGCAAACTCACCAACCATGCCTTGTTTACACTTCTTTTGTCAACTGCAATCATTCTTCTCCTCAAACTCATGTTTCCCACCTTTCTTAGAGTCATCGATGTCTGTGGCAAAGTGACAATAGGATTGAATTTCATCTTCCTCATCTTCTACTTCACAGTAGATACATCTAGATGGATAGCTATCTAGATCTTTATCTATAGAGAGAGATTCAGTTGGGGCCATGAGAATCGTTTCCATTTCTCTCTAATCAATCTAGAATGGCTTCCTGGAGGAGGTCAGATTTCAGAAGTTACATAAATGCTGTGAGAGAAACTTTTGTTTAACTGGGAGGGAAGGAGCTGGAAGGCAGCATTCTGAGGAAGCTTGGCAAGAGGTGGCATACTGGTTCCCAAGGAGATTTGTGCGGTTGGTCTGAGGCATGTGGGGGATGGGGGTCAGCTGTGGCCATGGAGGAAGTGGGAAAAGAAAACAAGGAAAGCGAGATTGACGGGGCCTCCCACGTGAATAAGGAAGAGGTGAAGAGAGCAAGAAGTACCCTGAGGCTCTAAAGATGAGATTCAAAGGAGAGGACTAGACCCCCAGAGCCAAGTCCCTGGCGTCCTAGATCAGGGAGGCGGTGCCCCTCCCCCACCCCCGTCTCTGTACTCTGTACCAGCACCTGCTATAGTGAATGATGGGCATTTGCTCAATGCCCTAGGTGTAAATTTCCATTTTTCTAAGGCCAGACAGGAAAGAAGCAGCAGCAGTCTCGGCCCTGGAACACTGCCCTCTGAGTAGTGTCAGTGAGCATTTTCTCAGCTGCTCTGACTCTACCCTCAGAGTCCTGTTACTGGGAGCTCTCGCCCCAAGGAGCATTTTCCCATCTCACTCTGCTCTGTTCCTGGTTATTATAGCCTCCAGAGAGAATGCCTGAAGCCTGTGGCCTGTTGGAAGCCATATTATCAGAGGTCATGTGTACAGAGAGTAAACCATCTTATTCCTTTCAGGGAGGGAGAAGCATGGAAATGGATGCACTTCCTCCAAGGTCATGAAAAGGTCAGTGTCAAGAAAAGGTCAGTGTTGTATTAAGGAGAAACCACTGTTCCTCAGGACACTGTCCTCCAAAGTTCATTCTGTGCTGCGTGAAGTTTCTGGCTGAAAATTGAATTTGAGTCATTTGCTCACTGGACTTGCTCTTCCTATCCCGTGTGATTTGCTAATGGTCAGTGCTATATATGATTAGTCAGCCGACACATTTGGAGAGGACTCTGGGATACGTGTAGTGGTTTATCATATACAGACCCAGAGCCTAGAGTGTCCATTCATTCTCAAGCACACCAGTTCCTCTACCCAAGCAGAATGCCTGGGGCTTCTGTTTTGCAGTTGCTGAACACCATGCAGGAAATATAGATGTTTTGAGTGTATGACCTCAAAAAGTACTACAGTTTCTTTCTCACCCAGCAGGGCTTGGTCGAACATTGGGCTGCATCTGGTAGATGAACCAACTGCAAGATCTTCTTCTGAAGAGAAGGGAGAATGATGCTAGTCATCGGTCACAAACACACACAAGTCATTTGGTCTTGGATATGTACATAGCAAAATCACTCTTTTTTTTTTTTTTTAAGTTAATGAGGATCTAAGAGACATACTGTTCAGAGTAACCACTGCCCTTATCTCACCATAATGTGTGCCAAGAGAGAAAGCCCTTCTTGGGGTGCTTTCCATTGGTCTTCCACATAAATATCAAGTACTTCCTTTTCAGCACACACACCCTCCAAGCCATCACTGTTACTTACCCCAGCCCTCTGGAAGAGACTGTCTCACAGGGACAGTTCAGCTTTCAACACAGCCTAACTGGCATTGTCATTTGGGCCTTTAACCATGTCTGGTGCTCCAGTTCGCATCCAGGGCTGTGAACAGTATTGCCAGACCCAATTGTGTGTCTGCGAATGAGCTGGAGATTTTATAATTTAAAGGGACAGGCAAAGTTCACATACTGTTTCAGTTCTTACTTTATAGGCCCCTTTGGGCTGTCCTGCTTTATTTGGCTGTTTCTGTGTGAGGTGCTTTTTCTTCTGAATGCGTGTCAGGGCAGTGGGGGCCAGGGCAGGAGGCTCGAGGAGGGTACCACACTTTGTTTGGGTTTATAGAATTCTTTGGGAATTGAACCATCGAACCACTGAGAAAGAATGTGGAGCCCTTTGTTGCAGTGAGCCACAAAAATTGAAGCAAAACAAGGGAGTGATCATCTCGGGTATCCTTTCCAGTTTCCCTCACTCTTTATCTATCTTTTCCAGTAGAGAAGAGGGGAAAAGGTTGGTGTCTGGGGGCAATGGGAAAATCTCTTCAGAATAAGCCCCTCTTTCCTCCACCCCGTTCTAGGTCATCAATAAAGACCTAGGGAGCAAATTAGGGATGTCTGGGTGGCTCAGTTGGTTAAGTGTCTGTCTTGGGCTTGGGTCATGATCCTGGCATCCAGCCCCACCTCGGGCTCCCTGCTCAGCGGAGAGTCTGCTTCTCCCTCTCCCTCTGTTCCTTCACCCAGCTCGTGCTCTCTCCCGTGTGCACTCTCTCGAATAAATAAAGAAAATCTTTTTTAAAAAAATTAGAAAATATCGGGGCGCCTGGGTGGCTCAATGGGTTGAGCCTCTGCATTCAGCTCAGGTCATGGTCTCAGCGTCCTGGGATCGGGCCCCACGTCAGGCTCTCTGCTCAGCAGGGAGCCTGCTTCCCCTTTCTCTCTCTGCCTGCCTTTCTGCCTATTTGTGATCTCTCTCTCAAATAAATAAAATCTTTACCAAAAAAAAAAAAAAAGTAGAAAATATGGAAAAAAAAAAAAAAAGACCTGGGGCAAGTCAAATGTCTCTTGCAGGGGAAGAGAGAAGACTAATATGGGGGAAGAGATCAAGAGTAGTACATGTCCTCTGTGAAAATCAGATTTTTAAAAAAATGAAATTGTATCCTTCCCCAATTCCTCAGAGGGCTCAGCTCCAAGAGAGGAGCAGGAAACACACAGGATTGAAACCTCCTGGATGGGGGAAGGGTTTCTCCTGTTGCAGAGGCTGGCTGCTTACTCCTGGAGCTGAGGGAGGGCTCTAAGCCCTGTGCTTAGAAGTGGGGCATTAAAAGAAGTTAACTTTCCCCCACGTGGAGTAGATCCATAGAAACTTGTCCTTGAAGACGTTTTGAATCTTGAAGTTATTTCCTTTAAAAACCAAGTAAAACATAAAACATGTCCTCCACTACCCCCACCCTGACCTACCTCTCCCGCCCAGCACCCAACCCCCACCCCCAAACCCCAACCCCCACCCCCACCCCCCCCACCCCCGCCATGGGTGCTTATCTCATTTCTGATACTTTGGAGCTGTAATCTTGCAGCTGACTCTCAGAATCCCAGAGAAGGCTTTGCCGGGAGGATCTCTCCATTAGACACAGGGCCTAGGCTCCTATTGTGGGTTGATTTGTGTCCCCTCAAAATTCATATGCTGAAATTCTGAATCCCTAGTACCTTGGACTGTGACCTTATTTGGAAATAGGGTCATTCGGGGTAATTCATTAAGATGAGGTCATACCAGAGTGGGTGGGCCCCTAAAGCCGCAGGACTGGTATCTTTATAAAAAAGAGGAAATCTGGAGACAGACATGCACACAGGGACAACAGCAAGTGAGGACTGGAGTTCTGCCCCTATGAGCCAAAGAACTAGCAAAAGCTGGGGGAAGAGACCAGCTGAAGGAAAAAGAGCAGGTCCTGCCAACACCTTGGTCTCAGGCTTCCAGCCTCCAGATCTGAGACAATACATTTCTACTTTTAAGCCATTCAGTTTAGGGTTCTTCATTTCAGCAGCCCTAGGAAGCTACTACAGGCCTGGTACCTTTAGGGGCCCACCAAAAGGTTTCCATTTTAATTCCTTTTAAAATCAGAGGGGAAAGTTACTACAATGCTAAAGATAAATAATGATAAATTATAAATTATATAAATTATGTGTTATAAATTATATAATAAACAAGTCCAGCCTACCCTATATTTATCTTTATACCAATGCAGTCATAAAATAAAATTTAAAAAAATTTTTTTTAATCAAGGAAGGGGTCTGTGAAGGCCAAAGTGCCCAAGACCCACAAAGGTAATGCTCCAGCCCTGAGGCCTGGAGTTGATTTGAAACAGGTGAGAGGCCTCTGCAGGTTGCTAGAGAATCCTGGAATTTGTGACTGGGTAACCCGGTACCCCCCCTCCCACCCCCACAAAAAATAATAAACCGCCCAATACTTTGTATAACTGTTACAAAATATTCCTTCAAGCTTTGCTGCTCAACCTGCCTCTTTACCTCGGCCAGATTGAGTTGTTTTCACATCTGATTTCTGTGGGAGGAGAGTGTCCAGAACGTCTCCATTTGGTAGGTGATCTTCCGGCCGCTCTTTCTGAAGCACAAAGTGGAACAGAATCCACCACCGTCTCTGCGCGTCCCCAGTGGAACGGCTTGCTTCACTAAAATGAGAAGGTAGCACTTCAAATTAAGTCTGGCCTCCCTCCTTCAGCTCCCAATAGGTCTTTCTTTTCCACCGTCTCTTCCCATTCACTTTCAAAAGCTCTATTACTTATTTATGACCCAATCCAGTAGAAATAATATGCACTTAACTTGCCTTGTAACTGTTATCCTATTAATTACTCAGTTAAAATCCATAAAAGTGGACGGCTGTCACCGAAGACTCCGCTAAAATCCTCACAAAGGGGAGCAGCTCTGGACAAATTCATTAATTAGGATCTGGTATGTCGTTCTTCGAAGTCAAATCGTCTGAGTTTCCAGGAGCCCAGTGGCCTGTGAAGATTGTTTCTCGTCCTCTCCAGTTGACAGTTCACACAGACTGTGGAATCAAAGGGAATATCTTTTCCTGACAAGCAGCCATAAACAGAGGAAACGTATGTGAAACAAGCAGGTGATTCTACGTTGACAAGTGATAGGTACCCTTGACCCTCCCATCCCCCCCATCGACAGCCCCATGGTTGTCAAACTGTAGTGAGCATCAGAGTCACCTGGAGGTCTCGTTAAGAGTACACACTGCTGGGCTCCCAAACCCCACAATTTCTGATTCAGTGATTCTGGTATTGAGCCTAAGAACACGTTTTACCAAGAACATGTTTCCAGGTAATACCAATCCTGATGGTCCAGGGCCACACTTTGAGAACCCCAAGTCTAGACACTAACCTTCAGTGGGTCTTTATCCCCAATGGGTGGAAAAGGACACCATCCTGCAGTTGCTAGGGGACATAATGAATTTTTAACAGAGGAACAAGCTGCCTAAAGTTATAGAATCGTCTTTGCTGAAAGTAGGTAGGAGTAGACACTACCCCTTTCCGAAAGGGTTTTGTGTTGTTTGGCTACAAACCCATACAACCGGAATAACATGATCAACATGATTGTATTCTGCTCCTGTTCTCTGTGACTTGCTCCTCTCCCTAGTGACTGTCCCGGCATCCCGTCTCGTGATGTGTAGATAGATATTCAATGGTGCTAACAGGAAAAAGCAACGGCAGGGGTAGAGCAACGAAAAAGTACACTTGGGTGCCGAGGCATCTCAGAAAAGCTGCACAAGGGGGTGTCCAAGCAAGGGTGCAGAGAGTGGGGAAGGAGCATTAGTAAAAGCTTATTAGCAAGACCTTAGTCTTCCGAGAAGTGGAAAGGTGGGAAGAACCCAACTTCTCTCTGCTGTGTTCCTTCAGTCAAGGTGTATTTACTGGTGAAGAGTGCCAAGGGGATTCACCCAGAGGGAGCTAATGGTGTAGTAGAGAGAGTGAGGCCAGTGCACAGATCATTATACGTGGTGAGACAATGTCACAAAACCAAACTCACAAGGGCCCAAGATGCTCCAACAATCATCATACCTGAAATGTAGTTACCTTTCAGGAGGGACAAAAAAAAGTATCAGATCACAGTGCGTTCAAATCAGATGATACCAAATCATAGCTCATGGACAGAGACATCAAAGTCTTAAACCAAATGTGAGCGTGTGCAAAGGTCTTCCTCTGGGTGCAGATAGTAGGGGACTTTAACACTCCCCTCACTGAAATGGACAGGTCATCCAAGCAAAAGATCAGCAAGGATATAAAGGCCTTAAATGACACACTGGACCAGATGGACATCACAGATATATTCAGAATATTTCATCCCAAAGCAACAGAACACACATTCTTCTCTAGTGCACATGGAACATTCTCCAGAATAGATCACATCCTCGGTCCTAAATCAGGACTCAACTGGTATCAAAAGATTGGGATCATTCCCTGCATATTTTCAGACCACAATGCTCTAAAGCTAGAACTCAACCACAAAAGGAAGTTTGGAAAGAACCCAAATACATGGAGACTAAACAGTATCCTTCTAAAGAATGAATGGGTCAACCGGGAAATTAAAGAAGAATTGAAAAAAATCATGGAAACAAATGATAATGAAAACACAATGGTTCAAAATCTGTGGGACACAACAAAGGCAGTCCTGAGAGGAAAATATATAGCGGTACAAGCCTTTCTCAAGAAACAAGAAAGGTCTCAGGTACACAACCTAACCCTACACCTAAAGGAGCTGGAGAAAGAACAAGAAAGAAACCCTAAGCCCAGCAGGAGAAGAGAAATCATAAAGATCAGAGCAGAAATCAATGAAATAGAAACCAAAAAAACAATAGAACAAATCAACGAAACTAGGAGCTGGTTCTTTGAAAGAATTAATAAAATTGATAAACCCCTGGCCCGACTTATCAAAAAGAAAAGAGAAAGGACCCAAATAAATAAAATCATGAATGAAAGAGGGGAGTCCTTAAATGCCAAAGGTCCTTGCTTATCAGAGCTGTTCAGAGAGGGAGACAAAATGGGATGTTTTTGGAGATATTTTCTGTCATGACTCTGACCTCCTGCCATGCTGCTACCTATCCTCTGCCCTAAGAACCTGGACCAGCTGAGATTGCCACCAACTGGAAAGTACCGTTCCAGCATTCTTTGGGACCAGGGGAAAAGCAGAAGATCGAATGTGGCAACACGTAGCGAGCAGCAAGCTGACATCCCTATTCACGCTCACCCACGCCCACCCCAACCTGCACAAGGCCTCCCCCAGACTCAGCTTCTGCTTCAGATAGAATCTGCTGGAGCCCTCAAAGACTTCTTAGAGGTGACTGGCAAGGAAGATAATTAGGAGAGGTGACAGCTGAAATGTGCTAGATAATACCCTGTGGTGAAGGGCATGGATACACCTAATCTACTATGTGTTTGGAATTAGGAATGGGGGATTAAAGTGGGGTTGGCCTGGCTGGTCAATACATCTTTCTCCGATGGTGAATCACTGTTTCCCATTAGTGACTTTGCTGCTTCCCTGATATTTCATCCCAAATGGAAGTGCGGAATTGCATTTTATCTTAAAAGCACCGAGCCTTGACTTTGTTGTTCTGCATTACTAAACTTCCTGCCAAATGTCCTTGGGAAATTGTACCCACTAAGCAAAGCTCATCTTGTCTACAGACATTTCTCCTGCCACGTTCCAATTCACATGGACTTCTCTAAACACAAACATTTCGGTGCTGAACTTCTGTTTATCTTATCTCTTCTGGAGGCCAAAGTTGTACCTGTCTTTTTCTTTTTCTCCTTTTCCTTAGGATGCCTAGCATTGTTCTAAAGATGGTAGGCCCTCAGTCGTATAACCATTCTTGTTTTGTTTAATTAAATAGCATTCATTTCTCTCCCTAAACAGCAAATTAGGCAGGTAAGGTATAGGTGTGATATGATTCCCCAGACACAGATTAGAATGATGTCTGCCACAGATTCCATATCACTAACTGGTCTCTCTCTTCTTAAAAGAGCTACAGAAATAGTGTTTGGCAATATTATATAAAAAACAACCTTTTATAAAGCAAGCTATGTTTAGTTAGGGGTCAGATGATGCTTTGTTCAGTATGTCTTGTCACCGATGTCTTTTATCATAAGCAACAAATCTTTCTGTGTTGGTGAACATCTCTGAAGCAGATGTCCTGTGACCCAGGGTGGAGGTTTATCCTTTGTTCTGTGATATATTTGCCTTCTCTTGAATTGCAGGCTCAGTGACTCAGCTTCTTTCTCTCCTCCAAAGAGATGGCAGCGACTGTTGTTTTGCTCTCTGATGCTTTATCCCTCACAGGGATTTGCTTTTGTAAACTGCATGGCTAAGGTGCACATCTTAAATAACACCATTAAATAACTCTCTTTTATACCCAACTGTGCTGCCCACAGTTGTCTACAAGTCAAGTCTGAGTGCACACAGCAGAGAAAAGGAAACAATAAACAGTATAGAAACAAACACCAGGTTGAGGTATTGGAGTGCAGGAAAACAGTTTTGTTAGCCATTGCCAAAAGTATTACAGAAATTTCTAGCCCCATCTATCAACTCAGAGCGACTACGTGGTTACCGTGACATGTCACACAGAGCTGAATGGCCTTTTAGAAGAGAATGCACGGGACCTTTCTGAAGCGTGGTACCAAGGTGAGGGTCTCTTTCCAATCACAGAAACCTACTTTTCTGTCAGTGTTTGAAAATGGAGAAGGACCCACCCAGAATACAGTGAGGTCAGGTGTCCCAAGAAGCATGATAGTGGGCTATTACCTCCAATTCTCTCCTGTTTTCAGAAACCAGCTTTTAGTCCCACCAGTTCAAAAACTTGTATTTGTAATGTTCATAAATGTGAGGACAGATTCAAAGATGACAAGCTCCCACAACTGATGTATAAAACCAGTATATTCCTTTGTTTATTTAAATGAGAGATTTCTTCAGCTGTTTCTTCAGTGGAGCTCCAGAAACAGGCTTGTGTTTAGGGCAGTGGTTCTCAAATTTTTTCATGCATCAGAATCACTGAGAGAACTTCTTAAAATATGAATTCCTGGGCCCACCCCAAAAATTTCTGATTTCCTACAACTTGGGTGGGACCCAAGTTTGCATTTCTAAGGGATTCCCAGGTGATGCTGATGCTGTTGGCCCAAGGACCACACTTGGAAAACACTGGTCATGGGGAAGAAATTGCTATAATTAAAAACTAGAAGTTCTCTCAAGCACAGAGTTGCTCCCAGGCTTAAGAACTGGGGCTGACTGGAAGATGTACAGAATTACATTTCCTTTATTCATCTCTCTCCTCTTCCCCATCTTCTTTCCTGTTTTTTTCCTCCTCATTCTCCTCTTAAATCTCTCTCTCTACCTCTCCCTCCTGCCTTCCCTCCCCTTCTCCCTTTCCCGCTCCCTACTCCAGCACCTCACCTGTGTGTGGATAGCTGGATACACATCAGTTAGGCAACTCAACTTTCCCACCACTGGGAACAATGGATGCCCAGGGCATTACCGTGATCTTCCTTTTTTTCTGCTTCCTTGGCCAGACCTGATTATCATACGTTCTTTTGATATATTTGTAAGTTCAAACAGGCTCCAAAATTTGTCTTCCATAGAGCTCCATGAGAGATACACAGTATCTCTCCCATGACCTTTCTGTGGGGTCATACAATTGAACTTTCTGGCCATGGTCTTTTTTCCTGCCTCAAACTCATTCTTGGGGGGTCACCTCTGTAATCCCCAAATATTGACACCATTAATATTTGCATTTTAGTTAAAGTATAAAGATCTTCTATGTGAAATGTGTTCTTTTCTCACAGTTTCTCACAGTTTCTAACACGCTTCACTCTTTAGTAGAATTCAGCACCCAAGTGACTCCATGTGGCCCACCCAAGGACCCCATTTCCCACAGATCCCTCCAGCCCACAGCCATGTACTGATCATACTCATACTATATATGTTGAGCATTTGTTTCTTCCCTTGTCCTTTTCTTCTCTTTGTGGCACCTTGTTTGTGGTTGCTACTGTTGGTAGTTTTACTAATTCAAAGAAATCACCCCAAGAAGGCAGAAGGGAAAAAAAAAAGATTGAAGAAATGAATAGGGGAGGAGGTTGAGAAGGACATTGACTAATGTATTTCCTTATTTAGCTCCCTTTCCAAATTTAGGGAACTCATAAGAAGCATAATTGAGTCTCCTACTTATAAAAGTTCTGAGCCAGAATTCCTCCAGAGGAACAAGCTAATACCATCTCGGCAATAAAGGGGCCAGAGGCAGAGCAGGTGTGCGTGTCTATTCTGCCCAGTCCCTGGGGCTTGGTGTTTATGAGAGTGTCCCTTTATGAGAAGATTTCTATCCAAAGAGAGTTGTTTTTGTCTAGAAGGAAAATTGTATGAAGGGGAGGGGGGATTGATAACAGGACAGTGTGAACAGATATCTGTTAATGTGCGTCTTTGGAGGTGAGGACGTGCGAGTATATGTGTATGTGAGTGTGTGTTTGAGTCTATGTGAGTGAATAAGTGTGTGTGTACATCTTCCTGTGTCTGTGTGAGACAGTATGTGGGTGGGTGTGTGTGTGAGTGAATGAGTGGGTGAGTGAGAATGTGAGTGATTATCCCATCTCAGATAAGCTGGGTGGGCTTGCTTGACCTCTCTCTGACTGCAGCTGAACAAAGCGGCCAAATGAAGGAAAGTCTTATATTATTTGCTTAATTTTTTTTCTGACCGGGACAGCTTCTCCAGGAAAGCTTCCTGAAATGTGGTGGTAGATTCTTCAGTGTGCCCTGGGTGCAGGAAGCTGTCTGCTTCCTGAAGGTTCACCGCAGGGTAAAAATCTTTGGCCTGACTTCAGTGCAAGGAGCCTGCCTTTGCCGCCTTGCAGGAATCTGGAAGGTGCTTGGCTCGCTGTCAC
This sequence comes from Mustela putorius furo, assembly GCF_011764305.1. Taxonomy (NCBI): domain Eukaryota; kingdom Metazoa; phylum Chordata; class Mammalia; order Carnivora; family Mustelidae; genus Mustela; species Mustela putorius. The sequence goes on along the minus strand of NW_025422045.1, from coordinate 4,741,103 downwards.
CTACCTTTCCGTCTTATATAACCTGACAAATTGACAATTACATCCTCTGCCTGGTGGATACATTCCTGTTTTCCTTGATGGTTACTAGATTTCATATTTTTACATAAGTTCTTTAAAGATCTCTAATTTGGGTACCTATGCAGAGGCTGCACTGTCCAAACAAGATGTTTTAAGACAAACTTTTGTTTTGTTTTGAATTCTCAAGAACTCTGTATACTGAATGTCTGCTAGGGATGCGTTCTGTTCCATTGGATGGTTTAGATGGTCATTCAGCTTGGCGCTTGCTCTGAGTCAGACGTTCTCTTGAGCTAAATGGGGAGCAAAGCCTTAGCCCACGTGGAACTTCTAGTCTGGTATGGAAGGATCCTAATTTATTAGTTAAGAGAGACCTCTGTTTTCACTAAGATACATCCTCTGTAGACAGTTAGCTGAAGAAGAATTCCACCAGCAAATTTAAGCTTATACAGTTCATGCTTGTGAAATGAATACCTGGGGTTGGTCACAATGGAGATGATGGTTTGCAATAGTGGTTTCATTTTAGGTGCCAACTATAGTCAGTTGGTAGTGGCTGCTTGGAGTGCTAAGTACAGAAGAAATCTGAGGCAGAGTCCTGGTTCAGCAGGAAAGAGTACCACAATAGATAAGTGATGCCTGCCAGAAACAGGAGTGGCATTGTTAGTGTGCTGGCTGTACTTGCCCCCTCTCTCCTGGTTAACAAAAGAAAGATGCCATCTTTATAAAAACCTGTTTTTATTTGCTCGATAAAGTTAACTTTTGCTCTTACAAGTTGAGACCATCTCTAGACAGGTAACTGATATTTCAGCAATTTTGAAGCTTTTAATTATTTTTCCCCCTGTTTTCTTTTCCTAGCCTGTCTCTCTTTCTTATGTCTCCCCCTCCCCAGCTTTAGAATCATTGACCACCAGGAACACTGAACATTTACTGACTGAATCATGCTTTCTGAGAAAGAAAGTACCCAACAAACTAAGTTGTTGTTTATTCCTAGAACATATGTATGTTTATAGGGAATGATTAGAGCTGGCCATGTTTAGACCAAAGGAATGAATTTCTAATGCAATTCAGGTATACTAATTGAGGTTTGAGACAGAGCTGTTTTCTTGACATTACTTAAATGACCATATTCACCACTGCTGATGGTTGTTCATCACATATGGCCCATCAGAGATCTCAAGTCTCTTGAGGTAAAAATGAGGGCCTGCTTCACTGTTTACTGGGTTAGCCTCAGTTTATGCCAGATTATTATCAAAAAAGCAATGGAGGGGCACCTGGGTGGTTCAGTGGATTGTCCGACTCTTGATCTTGGCTCAGGTCTTGATCCCAGGGTTGTGAGTTCAAGCCCTGAGGGGGAAAAAAGGCAGTATAAATACTCTTCTTTCTCTGTTTTTTTCTGTCAAAAGAAGCATTCATTTTCCACATAAAAGTAGCTAACTTTTGAGACATAAAAATTCAGACTATAATATACCTTTTTATTTATTCCATATGAGACTATCCAGCAGTTAGAACGAAGTTTGCAAATAAAGATAGGGTGACTTGGAAACCAATTCATGGTGTATGAAGCAAAATAAAATAATCATAGAATAATATACCAAGAAAAATATAAGTGAACACATATACACACATATACATATTTTAAGCCTATATTTAAAGCATATACAGTAGCCTTGAAGAAGTTTATATTAAAAAGTTTTACCTCAGAAGAAAGGCGAGGGATGAGGGAGTGTGGGAGTAGTGGGGGGGAAGTGAATGGGGTCTTTTGATCTTTTATTCCACATTAAACTGCAATTTTTAGCTCTTTATAGCCAGCATATATTACTTCTATCATTTAAAGAGAGAAAAGTTTAATTTATTTGGAAAACAATAGCAAAAGCCATCAGGCCATAAAAGGTTAAGGCCACTGGACCAAATACAATTATTCAGAGTGAGAAGAATGGCATTTCCTACTGTCCTTGATAACCTCCGGGTTTCCAGCTGCTAACAGTCATCTCCAAGCATCCTGTGCACACATGAAATGTGCAAGGAAAGCCATCTTCTCCTCTAGTGAGGAACGCCTTCCAGCATCTTCACTTCAGGCCCTCTCCTGTGGTCACCTAAACGAAGATATGCTGCTGGGAGCCTCGGGTGCAACTGTTGACTATTTAAATGCGATCCCAAAGCCTACTTTTTAAAAATTGCTTCCCAGATGTTATCTGGTTATTCTTGTTTATGGCTTTGTTAATGTTAGTATGACAAGAGAAAAATGTAGAGTGACAGATCACAACAAGGGTGACTTCAATTCAGTGCTACTTAGTGTTGCGACTTATAGAGATAGAACTGGACAAGGGAGAATCTAGCAATTTTTTTAATGTTGAAGCTAAATCTACTGTCAAGAACTAGCCTCAAAGCAGAGGTAAGATGGGTAAGATAGAGGGGTGCCTGGGTGGCTCAGTGGGTTAAAGCCTCTGCCTTCAGCTCAGGTCATGATCCCAGGGTTCTGGGATCGAGCCCCACATCGGGCTCTCTGCTCAGCAGGAGGCCTGCTTCCTCCTCTCTCTCTGCCTACTTGTGATCTGTGTCTGTCAAATAAATAAATCAAATCTTAAAAAAAGAAAAAAGATATTAGATAGAAAATGCTGTATTACCAGTCCTACCCCTTGACTGTATAAAGTGCAAGTTGGATTGGACTTTACATTTTAGATTTAATACAGAGGAACAAGTGAACAAGGGAATGCATTAACCTATTACGATCCAGTTGAGATGAATTCTATGCCATTTGTTGAGGCAGAAGGACAAACCAAGTCACTACAGACAAGGCTCTTGTTAGAAAGATTCCCGGCACCTGGCTAAAATTCCCATCCACCATTATATTAACATGTGTTTATATAATTCACGGGAGTTTTGTATTCCATACTATATACAACCTTGAGAGTGTCTGTAATTATTGAATTTTAACAATAAAGAAAGTGGTGTCTCAAATAAGTTAATGGGTTTGTCCAAGTCACAACTGGGAGTGACTAATCTGGGACTAGAATGCCAGAATCCTGACTCTCTTCTCTTCAACTCTGCTAATATGGTATTTCTCTTGGTTCAGGACTCATCCCCAGAAGACCTTGTTAAAATATGTATTGTTGGAGTTTGGAGTGGGGAAAGTAGCCAAGAGAACCTTTCTAGTTAATGTATTGCCCTCTTCTGTGACAACACTGGGAGCTCTTTGGCAATGAAATTTTGAGAGAGCAGAATAGAGGTGGAGGCTTCCAAAATATGGGGTGGGGTGAAGAGATCTGGGTGAGAGCGTAGTGTAGAGACCTGTATCCCAAAGCAGAGATACCAAAACATAGGAGATGAAGATTAGCATCAGCTTCACCTCCTCTTATTGGCTTCTAGTTCCTATGTACTAATATTAATTAAACCTAAAATAAATATCCCATCAAAGGAAGTTATAAATATCTGTCCATAAAAATACTAAAATGTCACTTTGTGTTCACATGGGTTAAATTAAGGGGAGACCCCTACCAGATGAAATGAATAATATCTTAACATTAATACAGTGAAACTTTATCATTTTCTAAAGTTTTTTTTGAATCTGTACCTCTCTTAATGGCACTTTTTATACTTTAACCTTTTTGAGGGTGGGATCTGTATCTGCTTCATCTTTAGGTGTGGAGAAATGAATAGCACTCAACATGTTCTTGCATTAATGCATGGATCAGGGATGTTAGCACAGATCTTTTTAATTCTCTTTAGTGTATTATACTTATAAATGCATTATACTTGTAAAATTTACAAGTTGGAGACTCATAGTCTATTCTTCATTTTTAATCTCTTTCAATTTTATAAATGAATGGTGTGTCTTTATATGTGTTTTTGGATGAAAAGAATGATAGTACTGATATTTTAAAGTTCAAATGTGCTAACATCCTAGGTTTGTCTGTGTTAATGAAGTCTATTTTGCTGTTCAACTAAATATAAAATTGAATAGGTACAACCTAGTTCCTACAAAAGTAGGGACAATATAATCTATTGCATATTGCCTATGGCCAGGGGGGTGAGAATATTGGAGATCATTAATCAATAGTGTTGAATGGTAAAAGAACATTTTTCTCTCAGTTATGGTTCTGGTTTTTTTTTTTTTTTAAGTTTTTTATTCTAATTCCAGTGTAGTTAACATACAGTGTGGGATTCTGATTTAAAAAAAACAAAAGAGGAAGCATTTTCTTATCTTGTTAAATTCTACCCAAAGAGTAATCATCCAGATGGGAAGTAGAAGGAAGGTTTGAGTTCCAGTAGCGTGCAAGAAAAAAATGGAAAAATTCCTTTGGCATGCATTCTCTTGATAGAGAGGAAAAACACTGGGCTCAGTGTCTCACAGACCTTGGTTTCCCCATCTCCCATCTCCCAGCTCTGGTTGTAAGCAGGCAAACCTTTCAAATTCATTTGCTGGGTCTTTGTAGAGAGGAGATGAAGCCAGGTCCAGGAGTCCATTCAAAGAGGGAGGAATACCTTCCTGAGGCATGTGAATGTCAGAAGCCCTGTGAACCTCTCCTAAGGTTTCACTTGGCAGGCAGGTGCTCCATTGAAACTATCTCCCCAGGGATCTCATGGGATCTGAGATCCTGCTCCTTCTCTTACTGGGTGGGATGAGAGCAATGGCCAGTTCATGTCAGGACAAGGACAGATTCTTTTCATTCTAATGCCACTTAAAACAACAACAACAACAACAACAACAACAACAAAAATCTATTCCAGGCCCTTCTCCCTTCACAGAGCTGGTCCCAGGTGCCTTTTCTTTGCATCTCTCTTCCCAGCAATGCCTGACACCTGAAGTGTCTGCATTCTTTTCCTGCTCTGTTTTGCTCCTGAACTTCTCTGGTGGACAATTAGAAGCTTTGGTTCATAAGGGATCAGCTGTCAGGGCGAGGAATGTGAGGCTCTTGTTTTGGACGGGATTTGGGCAGTCTGAATCCTTGCTTTTGTCTGGAAACATTGAGAACGATAATAGCGATGTGTGCCCAGTGGCCTAGGACTGCAGGTAAATCCGAACAGGGGCCTGGGAGTGAAGGAAGGTATGCTGGGAATCTAGTGGGTTTGCAACCCAGGGCGAGTCTAAGGCATATTAAAGGCTAACAGCAAACATAGGGAAGCAATTACAAAGAAGGGAAAGGAGGCACAAGTGTGGTTGTATTTCAGCCTATTCCTGCCAAAAAATAAAAAAAATAAAAAAAAATAAAGAATTAAAAAAAGCAACGGCTGAGTTCAACAGAGCCGTGGAGTGAGCGGAGGCAGAAATATTTGTCTTTTTTCGTTGTGGCCGGCCGTGTAATCGCAGGGCTCGCTGGGGAAGAAAACCCGCCAACCGGTGCGGGCTCCTGTTTGTGAGGCGTTCACCGGAGTTTGCGATCAAAACGATTGTGAATGTGAAAGTTATTACTGCTCAAAAAACACTTTATATCAGGGTTAATTATAAGGAGATTCTGGAGTATAATTAGTGTTCTTTCTATGGAGGATTAAGGGGCTCTCCTAAATGGCCTTTTTGATTGCCTTCTTCCCTTTTTTAATTTCCTCCTTGTCCTTTTTGATTATCTACCCCACGACCCTCAGGGCTCCTCAATGTAATACAATTAAAATAACATTTTTGTGTTAGAGGGTTTTATTTTATGAGCTATTAACCCCCTGCTTGCCTGCAGTCTGGTTCCGTCTCCCCGTGCAGCCGCTGCCCCGAGTCGCCCAGGCGCATCGGCAGCCCCAACCCCTGCGGGAGGCGCGGGCTGAGGAGCGTCTATGTGGGCCGCGCCAGGGCTGGGGAATGCCACTACTGGGTTATCGAAAACATGATTGGATGCTGACTTTCAAGCAGGAATGGAAGGCAAAAGGAGCCCTCGCGGCTGGGCTGGCTTTCCTGTAAGTCGCTGGCTAGATGCTAATACCTCGTCCTGACTCTTTTCCACTCTTTTCTCTCTGTGCCCTGGCTGGATTATCTTTCACACAGTAGGTGCTCAAAACTGTCCATTAATGACCTGCTTAGAACCATTTGCCACCGTTGTTTTTGCAACTGGACTGTAATAACCAAGAACTCGAACATTTCAGCTTCCCCTCCCTGTCAGTCCTATACCCATTCATTTGTTAGGCTTGCCAACGAGGCGTCTTATTAACCTTTATTTCCTCCATTCTGAGCCTAAAGGTAGGTTCTAGTCAATGTATGCATTTAAAGAGTGAAGGTGATTCTGGGAAGCAGTATAAAGGAAAGAGTACAATTTTGGAGTCAGATAAGCGTGGAGCCCTCCTCCAGCCCTACCATCTAGTAGCTGTGTGACCTTGGCTGAGTCACTTAAATTCTCTGAGCTTCATTTTAATCATGGGTAGAAGGGGAGGGGGGCATTCTATTAACATCTAAGGTTTGTTGTGATAATTAGATGAATTCAAGTGTGTGAAACATTTAACCTAGTACCTAGCATATGGGTCTGTTCAGGAAATGTTGTGTACTCCTCAACCCCTACCAGTATCTACCCATACCCACTACCACCCCCACCCCCACCCACCTTTCTTGTCATTTGCATTTGACCAGAACGTCTGTAGTTCTGCCTGGAGACTGCTCTATAAAACCTGCCTCACTTTAAGATTTTATTTATTTATTTATTTGACACAGAGAGAGAGAAATCACAAGTAGGCAGAGAGGCAGGCAGAGAGAGGGGGAAGCAGGCTCCCTGATGAGCAGAGAGTCCGATGCGGGGCTGGATCCCAGCACCTAGAGATCATGACCTGAACCAAAGACAGAGGCTTAACCCACTGAGCCACCCAGGCACCCCAGAACCTGCCTTACTTTACATTGACTGGCCCAGTACCAGAGGACATTTATATTCACTTTATTTGAGGGACATAACATTTTATAATATTGCGTGGCCTTTCCCGAAGCACATGGAACCGATAACTTGAGTCACTAGATTCCAGGAAGGATTCCAAGAAGCACAAGTCACAATGGTCTCTCGAACATGGGGACATTGAATTAATAATGCAAAGCTTCGGGGCACCTGGGTGGCTCAGTCTGTTGAATGACCAGCTCTTGTTTTCAGCTCAGGTCATGGGCTCAAGGTCATAGGATTGGTCCGCATTCAGTAGAGTCTGCTTTTCCCTCCCATCCTCCCCCAACTTGCATTCTCTCTCTCTCTCTAAAATAAATAAATAAAATCTTTTTTAAAAAAAATATGCAAGAGTCAAATAATAATTGGACATAATAATACATCTCTCTAAGCAAAACATGACTATTAAGTAAATAGCCCAGGTAATAAAAGCAAAGAAGATAAGAGGAAAGACCATATCAAAGTAGGAAAGAGAGGGAAGGCTTTGGTGCTGGTGGCATTGCTCGAAGGCAAATTAGGGAAAAAAGAAAACACTGAAATGCCCAAACTCATAAGATAATTTAAAAGTGCCCATTCCAATTTTGAATATGGCACTTTTGAATATACTTAAATTGAAATCTAGTCCATTTTATAATCACTAACCAAGAAGACCTTTTTTCTTGCAAAATGTGTTCTCTCTGTGTGATTAAACCTGACGCATATGTTTTACAACTCACAGATTGATGGTTGTTTCATTTTAGAAGCATCTGCTAGCCACATAGAATTCTCCAGTTACAAATAGGTGAGCCACTTGTAGCCATCATTCAGAGACATCATGAAGGGACCAAGGTCTGTGCATGCTTCTCTGGGAGAGTGTTTGTGGGAAAGTGGTGGAGCCCTCATTCATTCAGTCAACCCACATCAACTTTTAGTAAATATCTGTTGTGGCTCATATAAGCTACCAGCACTGACAGCTTGAACGTGAGGGAGCTTTAGCCACTGTTTGAAGAAGCTCATCCTCCAGAGACACAGGTGCTCAGATGCGGGAGCTCCTACTAACCCAGCCATGAGTCAGGGAGGCATCACAGAGAAGATGGGCCCATCCCGCTTTCCTCTTATCTTCTTTGCTTTTATTCGAGAAGGCACCCAAGATGACGTGGGGCACAATATAAGGTCCAAAAGTCAAACAGCGGGGGAAACCTAGTGAGTCAGACCGTTAGGCAAAAGGGCTTCTGTCCCATGAAGAGGCCTGGAGAGCTCCAATATGTAGACAAACCACCAGGAGTTCTACAAGCAGAGTATATGGATTCAAGTTCTAGGTGTACTACTTAATTGCAGTTACATGACCCTCTAGCTTGCTTTCCTCTTCCATGAAATAGGATCATTAATAGCCACAGAAGTTTATTGTCAAAGTGGAGGAAATGGTTGTAACGTGCTTAGCATGGTTCCTAACACCACATGCTTGGTGTGCACATGGAATGTGCCCATGGTTCCTGACACCACGACAGGAGTTCTCAGTGAAAGTCACTTGTAATAACAAGAATGACTATCTTTGTTATTGTTATTATGGGATGTAGTAGGGTAATTGTATTTATTTCCCAAGAGGATTTGAGGTGGCCTATGCAAGGTAAAAATTCAGGGACTAAATTGTAGTGGAAAGAAGACTCAGCTAGGGATAATTAAATGAAGCCAGGGGTAAAGTAAGTATACATGCTGCATGTTGTCAGATTTGGTATATCTGCTAAGCCTTAAGAGAATTAACACCTCAGGGAGCACCTGGGTGGCTCAGTTGGTTGAGCATCAGACCCTTGATTTCGGCTCAGGTCATGATCTCAGGGTGTGAGTTAGACTCTCCGCCGGGCAGGGAGTCTGCTTAAGATTCTCTCTCCCACTTCCTCTGCCTGACCCCACTCTTCCTCTCTAAAAAGAGAGAGAAAATTAACGCTTTTTATCAACTGTCCTCTTTTAAAAATATTAAAAAGAGAGAATTAACACTCTTACCTAAGTGCATGTTCTCTCTAAGAAAAAGTTAAGGCCCCCGAGTTAGTTGTACTGCATGGATAGACCTAGATGGTCTCTGGTGTGGCTGAGGGGAGCCCTGCTCATGTGCACAGACTCTGTGGCCTTCCTCTCACCCTCCTTGAGGATGGAGAACTTGTCTTGGCCTTTCCTGTAGCCTCCAACCCCAAGAACCAAACTTCTCACATAATAAGCACTTAATAAATACTTCTTGATTTGTTGGATGAATGGGTGCTTGGATGCATGGGTGCAGGGCTGAATGGATGGAGTTAGACATCATCCTGCCTATGGTTTTAACTCTGATCCTTCTAACCTCTCAGAAGTTCATATCCTATTTGTTTTAGATGGGAAAACCTCCAGAAAAAAATTCTGTGTTTAGAATCTGTCATTGAATTTATTTTATTCAAATCATTTTTCAAATCATTTCCCTGAGACAGTGCTCAACTAGTCCAACTTACTTCTTCTCCTTTGCTTTTTTTTTTTTCTTCTCCTGACCTGAGGAGGGTGTCTTTCCAAAAATATTCGAAGAGAATAGTCGTGCATGGGTATAAATAGTTTGATAGGGTCACATTTGTCAAATTCAACCAGGTTTGAGGTAACAATGGTCTTTATTTTTCTCTCTTTTCAACAAACCTTTCAACTTCCATGTTCATCTAAACCAAGGTTAGCTGTTATTACTCAAGTAAAATGTCACATATTGATCTATACGTGACTGTTCAAGGATTTTTATAAAATCTAGTCTTGGCAATACCTTCCTTGGTGTCCTTCCTTGAGTAAGGAGTTCTGTATCCTAAGAAAATATCTATGTTTTATCATAATGAGATTATAGAAAAAAGTGAAATTCCATTATTTCTACACCCAAAAGACCTCAGTGACCTAAGGACAGATAATTTGGAGAACTCAGGGCTTCTTGCATACCAACCTTATTCCATCTTTAAAGATCTGGTGAGATGTTAAACTCGGTGGTCGGGGGTGTCATGTTTACAGGTAGAATTCCTGTGGCGCTCATCTCACGGTGCCTAGACCACGTCTCTGGAAGTGTTCTTCTCACTGCTTGTCAGAGGCAGAGAGGGATGAGGAGTGGCATGGAGGTGCCTCGTGTCTGGTGTTGGAAATGTTCATCAGAACCAGAAGGTCTGCTTCCACCGAGAAGATGGTCCTCCTTTCCTGCATTCTTCCTGCATGACCCCGGGACAGGGCTGCACAGGAATGACCAGAGTCCAGCCTCTTGTAGGGATCTGGCATATAGCACAGGTCCAAGCCAAAAGGAGATTAGTCCAGGGAAGTCAGCTGAAACAGGAAGAGGCAAGTGGTGGTGATGCCCTAGGTAGGCAGGGCCTAGAGTCCAGGAGGTCAGACAGGTGACAAGAGTAGCAGGGGTGAGCCAAGAACTCTCATTCTTCAGAAAGGCTGCTTTCTGCTGCTGTCATCAACCTATTGCCTGTGAGAACCCAGGCCTCCTAGGGGTTAATCAGACCTAGAAGAAGTCCAGAAAACTGCAGGTAAGCCCTCTACGTGAATAAGGCAGGGCAGAAACACTCTATTTATACGTACATAAAAGCTGTAAGAAATAGTGTGGTTAGTGGGTGGTGGGTGATGAGAGGGAGCAACTGTGATGAGAGGGACCAACTGTTTGGTTTGCTAGGTTATCTTTGTGATTTTGTTTCCTCTTCAGTCTGCTAACGGCAACAGAAGCTTAGTTCTTTAACGATATGTAGATAATTTCCTGCACTTACCTTAATGATATATTTTATGTTGACAACACATGAATTCAGAACTTCAGAAAATAAATAGTATTTGGAAAACTGAGAGGGAAGAGAATGGCATCAAGCAAACAAACAAAAAAGGTCAAGAAGAGATAGTGATAACATGAGCTAATTTTATATCTTTAATAGGGTCTCTATAGAAAAGGTGCTGCTATAATGTCACCCACGGTGATCGTTCAGACTCTTGCTGGACAAATCCATAATGAAATGATTTGCTCAGCAAATAAATAGAGGTATCTTTGTTTAAACAACGGTGCATTTATGAAGAGCCGTTTTTACACCTTCTGTGAAGAATCCTTCAGGGAAATAAATCACCAGCCTGTATGGTCCCCAAAGACTGAGGCTCTTTTGAGGGATCAGGTGCATCTTGACAGACATGTCCCTCTGCAGAAACATCTTCACTCAAACTGCAAAGGGTTTTTTGCCTTTTGTTTTAATAAAGAAGGCTGATTCCTGACTCATCATGTTTCATGTATCTGGTCTGTTTAAATACCCTGGTATATATAGATGGTGTAAATAAGGTTTCCAGCAATTGTTTCTTCCTACTAGAAGAGCAACAGTTTTGTCACAACTTAAGAAACAGCTATTACCAAGCTCTTCAAGAATGCCCACATCTGCCTTCCCCGTGGCCCTTCTTCCAACGAGCTCCACAGAGTGGTACTCAACAAACCTGGCTTGTATGAGTAAACATATTTATTTATATAATAAATAATTGATGTACATTTAAATAATGTACATAAATAAGAGTACTTTCGCAATGGAAGCACAGCCTCGCTCTCCTCAGAGAGGTAGTTGGCTATTGTGGTTTCGATTTTCTCTTATCTGTTTGTGAATCAGAACCTACGGCAGGCCAGTTTACTTGTGTCACTCTTGAGACCATATATATACAATGATATGATTGTATCATTGATACAAAAACAGTATTTGGATCATTCAAAGTTTTTGTTAATTTGGCCCATCCCCTCCCCGACAGTCAGTCCAACTTCATGAGGAGATCCTTCCGTAGAAGCTGATCTCTCTGAGACCCAGAGACAGAGAACCCGTGGCCTCTTTTGCTCTCTTCTGCCCCTGACTCATTCTGTGACCTTCAAAATGAAGACAGCGCTACCCCAGGAAAGGTGGTTGTATTGATTGCAGTTGAGAACTGAGGTTTCTGTGTTTCTCTCGTTGTTTGATTGATGATGTGTGATGCAGGGAAAGCAGCGTTCAGGGAGACTCTCAGGTGCGGGGGCGGAGGGAGTAAGTTCAAGAGTGCCACAAAGGTCTGCTGGCTAAACCGAGAGCCGGCTGGGGGTTTTGGTTAAATTGTGTTTGAAAGCCCTCGCAAGCCCCCAGACGACAACGTATGGCAAACTCAGACGCAAGGAACACTGTAGAAGTCATACCCGCAAACTTTGGGAAATTACAGCCGACAGTTATTAGTCATTCTTACGGGCAATAGAGAGTGTTTAAAAAAAAAAATTCAAATCTGATGCTATGAGTAAAGAGGTGTTCTTTCCTGGACCGGATAATAATATTGCCAAGACCGAGTCAAGAAATTAATAGGACACCTTGCTCGGTGCTGCCAGCCAGCAAACTTTGTTTCTTGTCAAGTTCAGCCTGTACACAGGTGTCTTTAAGTTCGCGGGGAGTCATTAATATATAGAATCCCAAGCTCTTGAGGGAAGGGGGAGGAAAGTAAACATGAGGTGAATGGAGGCAACCACAGAGGGGGAATTGTTAAATTTACTACTGATAAAAGGTGATTGGGTCCATTTAGTACTTTCAACTGGACAGTCTGGATTTTTTAATTGTTAACTTAGATTTTTTTGGTTATCTTCTGTACCTTTCTGTTCACGTTAAACGTTCTAACCCAAATAAGACTCTTGTTTGCCATCTAGCTTGATGGGAGGCCTAAGGCAGTGGTGGTGGGGTGGTGGTTGGGGTAGGGGTGGGCGTCAGATTAGCTCTCCTACAAATCACAGCCCAGGCACTCAGATGTCTTAGGGCCAGAAGAGACCCAAGAGACGTTCGAGTGTTGACATGTCGTTCCAGTGTGCCATAAGAGTCACCACGGCAGGGTCATCCCCTGAGGTTTGCGCTAGCATGCAGCAATAGGGACACTAAAGACTAGGCTCCTGCTTCCGCACTAGCATTCCCTCCACCCTCAAAATGCTGGCTCTCTCCTTTTTTTTTTTTTTTCCCAACTGGAAGAGAAACAACAAAGGGTAGGGGGAAGCTTTGTAGACTCTAAATGCCTCTCTTGCAAGGTGTTCTCTCTTGTGTTACTAGAAGGTAGCGCTGGTAGCGTGGCCATGCCTGTGCATTCTGAGCCTTCTCACTACTCCTTCTTAAACATACAACACATCATTTTACCTGTGAACACCCACCTGAACCCCCAAGTCAATTCTGCCTCAACCAAGCACCTCCACCAATCCTTGAAGCCAGAGTCTGCAAGGTGGATTTCCTAACAAGCTGACTTTTCAAAGGTTTTTCAGCTCTCAAACACATGAAAGCCATGTTTAAAAATTTAAGGGTCTGATATGTACCAGTTCTGTGGAGCAGCAGCAGGATGTCGCTTTTTGCAGTGCCGTGATTCCCCAAACCCCAACTCTTTAAATTAAGATGTTTATGACAGCTGCTTGGGCTTAATGGAATGCACATAGGATTGGCCATTAATTATCGCTCTTGGGTTTTTGCACACATAATCCCTGAATTTCACCACAAAAGTCAGTATTGTTGTGTAAACCGTTTTTAGTGCTTTTTAAAGTAACCCTCTTTATCTGGGGTTAGACATTTTTTTCATTTTACTGTAAAGTTTCCAAACATAATCACGAGTTTGGAAAAAAAACAAAACAAAATCCACAACCCTTGATGGAACTATCATTCAGCTTCAACAACCATCAACATCTTACCATCACTGTTTTTCCTACTCCCCCTCCCCCACACACTTTTTAGTTTTGCTGGAATATTTTAACGAAGACCTCAGACATCAGGTCATTTCACCGCTAAATATTTCAAGGTCCACATTTTGGAAATAGTTTTACATAACCATAATGCCATTATCAAAACGAAAGAAAGTTAATAATTCCTTAATGTCATATACTATTGAGTTTATCTTCAAATTTATGCTTGATTTGATCAAATAAAGATCCAAACAAAGAAAAGCATGAAATTGTAACAGAAGAGATTGCATAAGGTCTTTTAGCAGCTTTCACTGGGTTGTTCAACATTATCTACTAATGCCACACATACACACACACACTGCTGTTTTGGGGGGTTTTTATACTTTCGTCTTTTGGTTTTTTGAGCCTAAGGAAGGTCAGTCCTTGAACTCTGATCTCTACATTTTGCTCTCAGAATGGATCTGGAGGCTGTCCTAATCAGAAAGTTTGCCTTGGTAATGATAGAGTGCCTGGTGTCCATTGTGGAAATACCTCAGCTATGTGACAGAACATACTATTTTCTTGGGGTAAATATTTATACAGTTCCTCTTGATTTTCATCAGTGAAAGGCACTCGGTGTTGGTGTTCCTTTGAGAGAGCCCCTTTCCACATATTAATGACTTCCTCGCCTGCTTTCTGCCAAGTTCTGTACTTTGGATTAGAAGGAGGTCAAGACGTGGATGTTTAAACGAATGTCCAGCTACCCCAGCTTTGTGTATGAAGCTCTCAGTACTCCTCTCTGGCTCCAGTTACCTAGTTAAAGCATATTTGTGACATGGGGACACTTTTGACGGGAAAGTCAAACTTAGCAAATGAGTATTTATTTGAATGTGATTAAACCAAAGACTTTCATTCATATCTAACCAGAAACCCTTCTTCTAAAGTGGTTTTTCTATTCAGTTTGTAGATCTAGCTTTTTTTTCATTTATTGGACTCATTTATGAAAGTGGGATCACCTTTATTGAGGTGAATGTCTTCACTTGCCTGCTGTCACATTCACCTTGAATTCCACAACAAGAGAAGAATCTTTAGGAAGCTGGCAGTTACAATGGCTTCATCTGAATGTAGCATCAGAGATGAAGTGAGACACTAGAGCATTCTAGAAAGGTTCTCCCCTCAGTGACTGACAGATGGACGGAAGAATAAATCCCTGCCGAGTGATACTCTGATCACCATTTCTTTTTGCATGTATGTCAAACCATTTTCATTATGGCAACCTGACCTTGTTGACACATCTTCATTGATATGAAGGCCCCATCTATAGAACACCAAATGCTGGAATGGGAATGTGGCATTCTGATTGACTACTCAGAGTTTTTCTGCATAAAATGCAACGAATCTGGAAGTTGGTTGTATTTGGGGGCTTCATCTGGGTATGATTCAGTGTCAGGCATTTAATGGCAGCCTCATAAAAGTATGTTACCTGAGTAATTGATGAGGCCCAAGGATGCCCATTTAAGAGTGCTGATAGATGGTAACAAAGCCAGACAAGGGTTTCATAAGTTACTGCCAAGAGTGAAAGTAATATATTCCCACCCACCTTGCCTTCTAGCTTCCAACATCATGGGCAGACGTTATTAACATGCTTTAGGTATTATAGACCCCATCTGCCCCTTATGTCTGTGCTGATCAGGCCATCTATGATGCCCTGATTCCGGGCATTCAAAGAAAAGAAGAAAAATGCCTGATACTTGCTGCACTTTTCCTGCATGCAGGACACTGTGCTGGGTTCTATATTCCTTCTCTTGTTTATCCACAGTCACAAGCACATGGTAGATGTGGCGGGGGTGGGGGTGCGTAACTTAGCCTCATATTATAGATGTGGCTCAGAGATGGGAATTGCTTGGCTAGTAGGGGCCGTTGCTGAAACAGAAACACAAGATTGCATGCTCTTCTCTCTGTGCTGGTGCCACAGACTGCCTCCTATAGGTGAGCAACTGCGAGTGTATTCAGAAAAGAAGGAAGGAGGATGAGCCTGAGGGAGGTATCTGAATGAGGGAAGATTCACAAGCAACGTAGGAGCTCAGAGAAGCCTGTTTAAACTGTCATTGTCTGCAGCCCATTTCTCGACCTGGAGAGAACAGCTTACAGGGGGCTTGGTCTAGAATTTTGCTACTCAGAGTTTAGTCCATGGGCTGGAAGTTTTGGTATCACCTGGGAACTTATAAGAACTATAGACTCTCCAGGCCCAGGTAAGACCTACTGAATCAGAATCAGCATTTTTAACAAGATCTCCAGGCAATTCATATGCACATTACACTTTGAGAAGCACTGGCCTAGAGGCTTGTGGGAAATAATTAAAGATGCTGACTGAGTAGTTCTAGTGTAGTGCAAGATCATTTCTGGGTATAGGCAATTCTCCACCATTAGGCTGAGAGGAAGAATCTTTTTTTTTTTTTTTTTAAAAAAAAAGATAACAGAATTTCTTCCAACTGTGAATCTCAAGATGGTGGTTTCAACCAGGAAATGGATCTTTCCCTCCTCTGACATTTTACACTGTTTTTTGAGTAGTAAGCCGGGAGTGTGTGTGCATGCACGCGCGCACACACACACACACACACACACACACACAAAATTAGAAAAAAAAGCTAGCCCGTGAATTTATTAGAAACCATTGTTGAGCACCGTGTGGAAATTTAATGGAAACTCATTTTATTCTCTTTCTAAAAATATTATTTTGGTTTTGGTTGTTTTTCAACATGCAGAAAAATTCACCCAATGTATGAAATGCAAACCTTAAGGGATGAATAAAGTTGTGGTTTTCACAGCTTTGCTCATCCAGGCTTCTTCTAGTCTCCTCAGACAAGCTCCAGGGAAGCTCTTGCAGTCAGCCGTCAGACACCATGTGAAGGTCTTTGGAAAAACAACGTGAGAGTTTACCACCTACCTGTTGCCAGGAAGCTTTACAAGCAAGTTAGCAAAAGAGGAAGGTGTTTCAGAGCTGACTGCCGCATCACTCTGAGGATGGGAGGTTCTCCGTGATTTCAAACTTCCACCACACTGACATGCTTCTTGCCCTTATTTGCTCCTTTCCTTTTCACTGTGTCCTTGTCTGTTGGATTCCTGCTCCTCGTAGGTCTTCCTCTGGAAATTCAGGAGCTGTATCTACTGGGAGGCAGGGCTAAGACCCTGCATCACAGAGCCTGCTAGGGAAGGAATGGGGTATTTTATATAGTTGTTAAAGTTCACCCTCTCTCACCAGAAAGAGGTAGAACTGGAGAGTCTTGCAAGGCCTCATACTCTCCAATAGCACTAGCCACCCAGTTACCGGAGGCAGCCTGACAGGAAGTCACAAGGGTTCTAGTCCCACCCTTGCTGCTAACTGGTTAAGTTTGGTCTTAGTTCCTCAACTCTTGAGGGTTGGATGGCATGTCTACAGGATGAGGGTCACAGGTGGCCCCTTCTGGCTTTCGAATTAAGGATCCCATTATTCAGTCTACCAGATAATGAGCCCACATTTTGAGGGCAGTGCTGGGCTCATGAGATGTTCTCCTTTTCTCTCTGGTCACAGTTCACATCATCACATCATCACACTGGGGCGGCAGAAGCCCTTTTTGATATCCCCATAAACACAAATATCCTATCTGGGAAGAAAAAATCCTTCTTTCAACAAGAAAGAGAATTTAAAAGGTGCTGATTTTTTAAATGTTTTACAAGTGGCTCTTGGGTTTCTGTAGGGCCCAGTTTTGCCAAGTGAAAGCATCTTGCCCATTTGAGGTGGTTGTGGAGTTTTACTTCATTGCTCTATGAAATCCTTGGGGTCAGTGGTTTGTCAGCCAGCATCTGTTAGTCTGCCTTGCAAATCCTGTTGTAAGGTGTGTGCCTTCAAACTGGAGTGCTTTCCGTAGAAAATTAAACTGATAATAGTAGCTGATATATATATTGAGCCCTTTCTGTGTGACAAGTACTGGAACTAGGGACTGACATCTACTTTACTTTACTGATGTGGAAGTTGTAGATCAGAGATGTTCAGTTACTTACCTCAGGCCCCATGGCTAGGTAGGACACAGACCATGAGGGGACATTCATCACTCCCCTCCTGTGGGAATATTGCTGAGGGCTGAATATGACCTGGTTGAGCAGAAGAGAAAAGTGGAGAAGGTGGAATGTTCATGGGGGTATATCTGAAACCATTCTTTTGGTTTGGGATCTTCTCCTCATTGCTGCTGCTCAGTTTCAGTTTCACAAAACCCTACAAATATCCGTGCTGTGTTGTCTGAGAACTAGGAACGCTGACAGTAGAAACCAAGGATTCTAAGGACAGAATTAAGCATTCCTTTTGTCTTCTTGTCAAACCGATAGAAGGCACCACTGATTTTCTTAGTGGGTGAAGGGAGTTAGGAAGAAGCGAGGAGCCATTTCCTGGAACCAGATGAACTCCCTCTTCAGCCTCATTGCAGTGGCCTGAGTAATGACTCACATGCTCCCAGGGAGGCTGGACACCCCCCCCCCCAAAAAAAGGTGCTGTTGCTAGTTAATTCTGGTGTGGATTTCTGGCACTAGCACATTTGTTTTCTTATGGAAAATGATTGTATTAATGACTATAATCTTCCTACATAATTTAGCACAATTTAGTGCAATCTTTTATTGCCAGTGAAGCCCTGACCACAGTGTGAAAAAAGTAGAAGAAATGAGAATCTATTTGTTTTGCTGATGAATGTAATCTAAACAGCTCTGTGTGTGTGTGTGTGTGTGTGTGTGTGTGTGTTTTTCTTGGCTTAACCCAAGTTCAAAGTATCCACTCTGACTGTTGAAGAGGGTGTAAGTCCAGTAGCCATGAGCAGAGACTTTTCAGGCTTTCTAGTCTGAAGGATAGGATTTCCATCATCAGATTTTTCTCCCTCAGAGGAGAGCAGTCTGCCCTCAGTGAAGCAACCTGGAGACAGAATTCTAACCCTAGATGGGGGGTTATAAACTCTAGTGGTGGGATATCCCTAATCAGGAAAAGAAGCTGGGTGCCAGTAGTCACAATGGGCATCATAGAAGCACTAGGAATTGAGGCTAGCCTTCGAGCCTCCGGAATAGCCAGAGCTTAAATTAGGCCCCATCTATCACATAGTGCCTTGCAACAGACTGGGATCCTAAATGGAAATGAGCACCGAGGCTAGGAGGATACCTTAGGCCAGCTGGGTACATACTGAAAAGATAAACCAAAATGAATCTAAACCATGGTGCACACCTGGCCATAAATGGTAACTGACCATGACCTCACTTCCACCAGTAATATGAAATGGTATGGATTGTGTCAACTAGAGAAGTTGTGCCAAAGATGGCGGCCACTCATTGAGATCCAGTGTAACTGTTTGATGCTAGAAAAAAGCTTTCGTGTCATCACATTTCTCTTTTCAAGAAAAGACAGAAATATGTATATGTCTTAAAGGGAACATCTGGATATGTAAATATTAGACTATAATTCAAGATTTTTTTAAAGTGCTAGACAACCATGTGTAATCCAGATAGAACATGTAGGGAACCACCGGTATGTCACCTCTAGAAGAAGACTTCATCTCTAAATCAACACAATGATATTTTGAACCTGTTGTATTTAGGTATTAGTTCCATCTGAAAATATCAGCCATTCTTCCTAAGATAAGAAACATCACTTCTAATATTCACAGAAGAAAAATACACTGTCTTTGACATTTCAGATTTCATTTCTAAAGGAAAATTCTGCGTATTATTAGATTACATAGCACAAAATAGTTTTATTGTACTGTAGCAGGAAAAAAGAAACCTGAAACCACTGCTATTATAATTTATAGCATCTTGAGACTAAGTGTGGGAAGGCTAAGGAATTTGGCATTTTATTATCATATAATTTGTTTCAATAAAGTTGTTTTACATTTTGGATTTTTCTAGTAAGTCATGTGTACAAAGGTGTGTTGCTAGAAGTTTTCAAAAACCCTAGAAGACCAAGCTGAGATTAAGCCATCTGTCCTAAAGTGTCCTCTCCCCACAGCCCTTGAGCTAGAGCATATAAGGACCAGAGGAGACAGACAGCGGGGCCTGAAAACAGTGGGAAAGAACAAGCAATGAATGGGAGCAGGATGAAATCCATCATGGGGGTGCTTCTCACACGATAGGCAACCTTTAGTCTAGCTTTTTCTTCAACCACAGAATAGCTCCCTAAAAATAAACCCTTCTGGTTCATGGCATTGTGTGTTCATGGAAGGCAGGGCACAATAATGGGGAAGAGAGTCACCTCATGTCACCCCTTATTTAAGCCCTTGACCTCAAATTAACCACGGCCTCAAGCTGTCCATCTTCTTGAGTATAGTATGCAACTTTTGACATTTATTCATTATACATTCATTTATTTAATAAACATGTATCGATTACCTGCTCTATGCTGGTACTGTCTGGGCAAAAAGAAGCTGTCAGTGAAGAAATATGTGGAGTCCCAGGCCTACAGAAGTGTGCGTTTAGAAGTAGGAGTAAGAAA
Source organism: Mustela putorius furo (assembly GCF_011764305.1). Taxonomy (NCBI): domain Eukaryota; kingdom Metazoa; phylum Chordata; class Mammalia; order Carnivora; family Mustelidae; genus Mustela; species Mustela putorius. The sequence goes on along the minus strand of NW_025422045.1, from coordinate 4,721,122 downwards.
TGTATGTTCATGACTAACTCCAAGTAAAGTAAGAGAAGAACATGGCCTTGAAGGCCCAGAGGCTGCTGGGCGGCATGTGGGAAGGGCAGAAGTGACGCATCCTTATTTGATCTTATAGAGGCAAAACCTCCTCTGGGGTAAATAGGGATGCAGGGGAAGCGTGAGGCTGGAGAAGGCCCGGCACTGCAGGATAAAAAGAGCTCTGGAATCCTAGGCTCAGCATACCAGTTTCTAGCAGTGTAACCAGCTCAGCTTTCTTCTGCATTGCCTTGGTCTCCTACATGTTAAGTGATGGAGTTGGGGGAATCATCCTGGAGGCCTCTTTCTGCTGAAAGGGCTACAGGTCTTACCTGTATAGGTGTTCTGGAGCATAGAGGGTCAAGGGTTTGCTGGGATACTTCATGCACAGCATGCCTTCCCTCTTCTCTGACCTGGGACCAGGGCAGTGAGAAGAGCCCTGCTTTCCAGAGGCACCATGGAGTCATCCAGAAGGGCTTCCCACTGCTCAGGGGAAAATTGGGCTTCAGCAATGAGAACATGAGGCACTAAGGGAAGGCCAACCAGCCATTAACAGCCAACTCTTCATCTCATGGTTCTTGCCTTTACTAAATACCACCTACACACATCCTAGATAGATTCTATCTATGATCTACTTGAACATTCCCAGTGGAAGCCTTATCTGTTGTATCTTTCTATGGGTAATTCTTAAGGTCAGGAGGAATCCATCTCCCCAAGTTCAAGTGCAAGGCAACATAGGGCTTGGTCCAAAATGGCAGAGCCTGGGTCTGAATCCCATCTCTACACTACTCAGCTTCCAATGCCAAATATTCCTGAGACAGTAAAATCAAGGTAAAAAGTCTGATCAAACAGACACTTGATCTCTAAGTTACTTCTCTCCACACCAGAACCCGCAGACCCTATCCCCTGGAAGAGGCCATGGCCTCATCTGCAGCATACAGATGGGTTTTGGAACCAATGGGCCTGAATCTGAATCCCCAGTCTGTTACAAGGGTAATAGTAACCATTTCTCAGTGTTGTAGAATTAAATGAGATCTGTATGCAAAATACTTCATACGCAGTAGAAAGTCAGTGAACGGTAGTAGCTATTAATTACCGCTACTTAAGAAGCTTACATATAATTAGTTGAAGAGGAGTTTACATGAAGTTCATCAAGCTACGGGAGGAAATATTAAGGTATGTTATCTCGTAAAATCCCACCACTGATCTTCCGGAAGTAAGTTTGGGAGGGGCTGAAGCTCAGTGGTTTCTGGAAGGCCTCTGATTCTCCCATCCCCATGGGCTGTCAGAAATGGCGCCGAGCTAATCATGTCTCCCCGCTCACATACCCTTTGCTGGCTGCCCTGGCGCTACATCAAGGCCTTTTCTTGCATGCCCTGTGCTGTTTGAGGTCTGTCTTGAGGCCTACCGTACAGCACGGGGTTTTACCTTATCATCAGTACTTGTTTTCAGCCTGACCCCTGGATGCCCCTGTTAGGGGATAGATCTCCTGATTCACTTCCTTCTCAGAATTCTACTGCATAAACAAGCCTAAGCTCTAAGATATAAATAATTCTAACTCTGATACCAAACAGACTTAGCCGCAGTATTGCTGCTATGCCCTGGGAACAGGGAGGGTGAAAGTGTGGAGAATTGAAAGGGCCTGAGAGGGCGGGGAGGATGCCAGAATTTCTATGGAGAGTCCGGGGAGTTAAATGAAAGAATTTCTGTGCAAATAGTATGGAAAATTCCTTCATGGCCCTTTACATAATGGAAGCTATTTCTAAGTATTTCTCCCACCCACCTTGGGACACACACAGGCATAAAATGACAAAGAAGCTCAACTTCTGATGCTAAGCCACAGTTGAATGCCGCTTGGATGAGAAGTTAGTGACATTTTGGTTCTGAAAAGAAGGTAGGCACCCAGGAAAGTCTTGGTTGGGCTCTACACACACATAATACGCGTGCATCTTCTGTGGCCAGAATGCTGTCAGGGAGGTTCAAGGGACAGTCTCTCTACCCTTAAGAAGCCTCAAGTTTAAGCCTCAGTCTAAGGAGTCAAGAGTTTGTTCAGAAGGAGCAGACTGAGCCAACATCCGTTAAAAAAAATGTATGTGAATGGGTGACAAACATGACATCACATAGGGATGCAACTGGTTTTATGTAAATCCTCCAGGGCTGTGGAGGTGATGGGGATGAGGAGCACGTCTGGGGGAGAGTAGTATGGGCTCCCAGCGAACGCAAAGGGAAAGGCTCACCTTGAGCCAATGGAGTAGTATCATGGACTCCAGCACACCAGCTCACAACTGGCCCCAGGCGGAAACTTAATGAGAGAAAAATGGTGGTCAGGGAAGGACCGAAGGAGAAACTTCAAGGAGAATTTCTGTGGGGGCATGGAAAGGAGGGGCTCTTTGGGACTAATTGAGTGACTTCAAGAAAGATCATGATCATGATGCTTCAAGAGAATCACGATGCTTGCTTGTAGGCGCAATACCTAGAGTCAGTTAATTCAGGGATCAGGGGAGAGCTCTTCCCTTGGCAATAGCCCACAGCACACTCGCCTGCCATTCTGGGGAGTTTCAGCTGACGTCCACCTTTCACGGCTTCTAGAGACCAAAGGAAGTCCACTCGATTGACACCTCAACTTTTGGGGTTGAGCAAAGTGGTATCTTCCCTCAGAACACGCCATATACCTCTGTTTGCTAAAAAAAATGACAGTATTAGTGTCTCTAAAAACAACAACAACGAGGAACAGCTTCTTCTGAGCTAGGTAAGAATCAGAAACCATTTATTATCACAACATGTCAAAAAAAAAAAATGTAGTTCACATCAGAGGCACATCAGTTTATTAATTTGACTGAATTTTCTCCTGGGGCTTTTTCCTTTTTGGGAAGTGATTTGAGCTGAGCCCTAATTCCCCAAAGAGGCTGGCATTAAAAGAGATTGAAGTTTCGGAAGTGCTACTTGGTTTGTTATTTTCAGGCTGCCTCACTCTTCGCAGAAGCACCCTCTCCAGTTCATCAGTTATTGATCAAGACCGTGACAGAGGCTTCTGTCTCTGGAGAGGGTGTGCAAGAGTGGGAAGCTAAAGTCTGCCTACGGACTGCTTCAAAATGACATGCAGCAGGGCAAACCCTTCCCTCTCTCCAGACTCCCAGGCTCACAACTCTCTCAATAGGAGAGATGGAGACTTGTGGCGTTTCTCCCCCCCACTGAGTACACAGAGACCCCCAAAAAGATCATTCAAGTCCTCCAACCCCCTCTGACCACACCACCACCAACAACCTCCAAAATACCATCTACACACCCACTTTGCAGAGGACAGTGGAATGAGAAACACAAGCACAGCCACTTGGCTGAGGTGCTGCTTGAGGGCAGGGTGCAAGTAGTTCAAGTAGTTCACACCATCAGTATCCCCCAAGTTTGCCTTCTGAAAGGCAAACTTGAAGAGACCACCAGGCTAAAAGTCAAGAAATACAGGTTCTGTCATTGGCACTTGCAATGAAGTTCATGCCCCATGGACACACCTGGGGGGCACAGGCAAAGCACGCAAACCATCTTGTCCTATTAGTGTTTTGTCAACCAGTATCAAATTTGACTGATTCTTCTGTTCCATGAGTTGCTTAGGTGCTTTGAGGTCCTGCAGACCTGGCTTAAATTACAAGGCGTGTACCCTTTTTACCATTCTTTATATATTTCCTCACCTGGGACATGTTGATGGTGCCCATGAACCTTCGTAATACCTGCCACCTCCCTTCCACCTGGGGACCCTAGGAGGATTAATTAGATTGCATCTATAATATACTTGGCACTCCTTGGAGAAAGATTCTGCATAAAAGCAAAGTATTATTATTTCTAAGAGGGATGATAGTTATTAGCTCCTTGTAGGATCATTAAGCAAATAGATTATGCTTCCCTTTAGAGAAATTATCTCTCAGTTTCCTAATTCTTACATCTTACAGTCTATAGAGCTGAATACACACTCTAAAAGGGCAAAGGGGGGAGTGGGGCAGGTTGGTTGGTGAAAGAGAATGGGGTAGATTTCTAACCATAACTCTAGACATCGTTTTTAAGGACTTCATCACCAAAGAACGTAGACAGTACATATCGCCTTCCCTCTGATTTTATAAAATGGCCCTGTCTGCTTTATAACAATTATATAATAAATGATGACTCTGTATCTATAAGTTCATTCATCTTATTGCCTTATGAGCCTCCGATTGTTGAATCCTTTGATTAAATCGCATTACAGTTAAGTAGCTGTTCAGGGATCACAGGGTCGTCAGGGCACACACACTTGTAATAGTTTACGAATGGATAATGAAAGTTATGAGTGGAAAATTTTAAATCTAAACTCTGGTCCACATATATTTCAGGGAAAACTCAAACCAGTATTTATCTTATTTTCACCCCATTTTCCAGATTGTGTCAAAATTCCTCATTTGGCATTTAATAGAAGCCCAGTCTTATGATGAAACCAGTTCCACTTGTCCTGCATTTTGGGTACATTGTTCACTTCAATGAACCCCACACTGCCTCAGTTGCCTTGCTGTGTCAGTACAGAACGTCTCACTTTCTGTTTTTCTTTTCTTTTCTTTTCTTTCTTTTTCTTCTTCTTCTTCTTTTTTTTTTTTTTTTCTTTTTTGCTGGCACAAAAATGGCATGTGGAGAAGTGGAGTATGATCCTCTGGCTAGGGGGAAAGCCAAATAGAACACAAAGCACAAATTAAAACCTCGAGCCCCTGACGTGAGTTTTGAGTGGATTTTAGAGGAGAAAACCCAGAGCTAATGTCTCTCGTGCCTGTGCAGGCACACGGGGAGCGTGGCCGACCCCGAGCTGTCACGTGCGGAAGCTCACGTGAATCCGATCTTCATCCAGAAAGCTCATTCACAGGAAAATACAATGTGGGTCAGAGGGGAGAGCGAGGCGGTGTCAGGTGCTCCCTCATTCACCCTCCTGAGAAACAGGAGTCGGGGGGTGTTGGAGGGGGAAGGCTGGAAGCCCCGGTTGGAGAATACCAGAAGGCCACCGCGGTGGGAACCAAACCGATGGCCCATGAGGCCCGTGTCAGTGTGGCTGCTGCAGTCCTCTGTGTGAGGGCGCTCATCTGACCTAGATAATGCACTTGAGGGGCCCGCCGCTGGGGTGCTAGCTCCCCGTTCTCTCCCCTGCATTCTGCATTCTTGGTCGTCCTTTTCAAGCTTTGCCATTTTGTTTCATGTTGTGAGAAGGGTTCTGCTCCTCTGAGAGACTGCGACAAAAACCTGTCGACTTCCGGGGGCCAGCGGGGGCAGGGAGATAACAGGGGACAGGGACACTTGGCTGGAGAGAGCCCTGCCGGTTGTTTTTATTCTCCGCATCTGGGGATCCTCCACCCCGCCCTCTGAGAGTGTGCCTGCAGCGACTTTGGGGAGCCACCCAGGCAGGATGACAACAGGGTTTGTGGGCTGTGTTTGCTTCTAGGATGGGCGTGATGAAAGCATGGTGGTGACACCCTGCTTCCCTCGTAACCACACGCTGATAGTGGCCCTCCCACCACGCATCTCCAGCCCGAAACCAGGAAGAGGCTCCAGAAAGGAGCCAACGTGCAAGTGAAAGACCCCCCCCCCAGTCTTTAAATAATTAACTGCTCTTTTGTTGTGTAAGAGTACCCCTCCTCCCCTTGCAGTGAAAAGACCCTTCCCCCAGGGTTGAATTCAATGTAACTGCTCTTTTGCCTTTCTGTAACAGCTTGGCTACTAAGGCATGACACTTGACTCCTGTTTGAACAAGATACCCTCTCCTAATAGCAGGGGCATGGTCATGTAGGCAGGGGGCCACATAGTCACGTAGACAGGATGTCTTTCTGCTGAGTAGTAAGGTCTAACTTCCCCTTCCCGCCGCTCTCTTCGCATGCGTGGGGGCTAACTGGCCAGTTCTGCTTCTGTAAGATTGCTTTGTCTGCTTTCACATGTGGGTCCCCTGATCCACTCCACTAACACCAAGTATGCCTTTTTCAAAAGTTCAAAACTGTCCACCAATCAGTTGCGCCCCACCCAAAACTTGTTTGTACCTGTCTATAAAAACCCGGCACCACCCCAGCCGGGTGTGCTCAGCTAGCAGGAGCTGCTGACCACCCGCAGGCGCGCGCTGACCACCCGCAGGCGCCTGCGTAACAATAAAGAACCTCTTGCTGATTGCATCCAGTGGCAGTGTTGGATTCTTGGGTAAGGGGATCCGCGGGTCTTTCATTTGGAGGTCCCACCGAGATCATCGGACTCCTGCCCACGGATCCAACTGACTCCCACCGGGAGGTAAGCTGGCCAGCATTCTTGTCTCCTGTCTCATGTTCTCGTTTGTATCCAGTCTCGTGTTCTTGTTTGTCTCTAGTCTTGAGAGGCCTCTGTTTGACCTATACTGCGGGTAGCGGTATAGTGTTTGTACAACAGCGTGCGTTGTTGGATTGTATTTGTAGGCAGCTTGAGAAGGAGCTGACGAGCTCGGACTTCTCCCCTGCCAACCCTGGGGGACGCTCCAGGGTGTCGAGGGGCCCAATTTTTTGGAGCCCCTCATTTGTCCGAGGGTTATATCCGTTTGTCCGTTCCAGAGGAACCCCTTGGCCCTGGACGGAATTTGTCCACCGCAGGGAGATCTCGAGGCTCCTCTGGGCCGGTGGAAACCTTGCTTTCGGTAGCATACCGAAACCGCGCAGCGACCTTTTTGTTAATTGTTTTGTGTGTTCTACTCGTTGTCCTTGGTGTTTTCTTTGAGTCTAAAATGGGGCTTCTCCCTCATTCACTTCCCATGTTAATGGGTATAACTGGAGCCAACTGGGGTTGGTCTCACTCGAGACAGAGACTATAAGGAATATTCCCAAGCAGCTGCCGAAACTCTCTTTGTTTCGGGGAAGTTTCCTTGTGTTCTCTGGCCTGACTTAGACTGCTTAACCCCTTCCCCCTTGCTGGTGGGAAAGCATGGTGTCTGCTCCTCTGTTGGGGCTTAGGAGCTCCAAAACTGGGAATCCTTTCTCTGCCCTCCTGGCAGCACTTTGTTTCTTCTGTTTCCCCCTTACGTGTTTCTGTACCAACGTGTGTGCAGCCTGCATGACTGGCCTCTAGATCATGCACCACAGCTCCTTCTCTCTCCACTGTCAAGGAGCAAGAACAACACCCCCTGGACCCTAACACCTCCCCACTCCAGATCTTCCCACGCATGTCTCAGGTAAACATTCAAACAAAGTGGAGTGGGTCCAGGTGGAACGTAAATCAGTATTGGAACTAAGTTAAGATTGTTGGTTTAATTAAGATAAGATGTGTCTTTGAAGTTACAGCAGTAATCTATCAAAGTTTACTGAAGATCAAATAAGCTTGTGTTACTTGTTAAAATTTGTTAGCAAAGGAATGACTAAACTGATGGTTAATTGTCTGTCTCAAAGTTCTAATGGGTAATTGCTGAAATAGCTTTCAAAGTCTTTGGTAACCTGAAAGTTTTAAAGTTTTGCTTGGATGACAAATGGAATTGAATTGTGGACATCTATATCTTAACCAGACAGGATAAAAAGCTAAGTCGTTAATTACTGGATGTAGGTTTGTGCTTTTGACTTCTTACTGCAAAGAAACTAAGAGTATTTAAATCTGCTGGTAAACTTGTTTGCCACTTAACTGATTCATAAATTTGCCACCTGAAGATTTCTGTTGTGTGTAACAGTTTACAATTGGTTAATAACTAAAGGTGTTTCTAAGAATACAAAGTTCTGCTTAGTGTAACTAAGACTGATGGAAATAAGGGAAACTCTGTAGGAAAGTAGATGATAAGTAAGAAAGATTTAAGGAATGGGAATACATTTTGTTGAAGGTAAGGGAAGGTAATTTTGTCCTAAATGAGATGGTTGTTTGGAAGGAAATGGCTTGGGACAAAACCTGAATGCAAAGGAAAGTTAGAAGGTTTGTGAATGGAAAATCTTCACAAAAGAAATTTTTTAGATATGGTCAGGACAGACTAAAAAAAGAAAGAAAAAAACAGCCTCCAAGGTGATTTAGCACTCTCCTGACCTGCCTCCACATAGATTATACTTCCAAGTATAAGGGCCATTTGGCCTTGAGAGATTAAGGAAGCAGCCCAACCTTGAGGGACTGCGAAAAACACCCGGTTACCATCCTCCTTTGCCTGTAACCATAGAAACTCACTCTAATTTGTAAAGAGTGAAAGGGGAGACTGATCACCTCCCATTAGCCAGAGACGCCCAAAAGGGGAGGGTATCCAGACCAACCTGTTTGAATCTGAAGAGTGTCTGACTGTGTGAATGTGTCTGTATGGCTCCACCACTTTGGCTACGGAGTCTGAGGGGGGCTGCACCTTGAGTCTCACGGGGTGTCATATGGCATAACGGTCATCTACTCCACGGAGTAGCCTGGTCCGGGGTTTATGCGGACAGGCCTTAGCTAAGACGCTCCTAAATTCCCATGAGGGATGCAAACAGGACAGCAGGGGAAAGATCCCCCCCCCTCCCTTGTCTGCGACATCATTCATGATAGGAGAGAAACCCAGAAAAACTCCTATCTTAAGACTGCACACTTAGAAGTAAAATAAAAAAAGGGAAAGACACTGGTATAAAATGCTGGTTTTCTTTCTGTTTAAAAGGGGCAAAGTTTTCTTAGCTAATTGATCTGTTAAAAAGTGTAAATGGTTTCCTCTTTGCCCGCCTGAAAAATTCAGTTCCCATGTTTTGTTTTATCAGGTGTTTAACATCCCTAATTATATTTAGGCATGTGTTTTTTTAAACTTTCTAAGGTTTTAGCAATTTTGACAAGATTTAAACCAGTGATAAACATTGGGTTACATTTGGGAAAATGCTATAACTATTCTAGAGATTCTATGCACTTCCTAAAGTTTTATGTTATATGTCACAGAAATTGTAACCTGATTTTCTTGCAGCTAAATTGTAAATTCCCATGTCTCTTTAGCTCTAACCATATCCATTCTGAGTTTTTGTCATTTATAATTGTTTTAATTCTCTTGTAAAATGAGTTTTTATATCTTCAAGGAGATTCCTATAAAGGACTTTCAGGACAAATACAGATATTTGATATACTTGAAAGTCCTAAAACTGAAATGGGTAAGAATTTCCAAAACTGACTAAAGCCACATTCACCAGATTTTGGTAACATGGGACTAAATGAACTAAAAGATTATAATGTTGTGTCTCTTAATGTTTTGTCTTATTTTAAACATTGCCGGTTCTCTCTAATGTTTGCTCTTCCAGACTAGGGATACTTTTTCTTAAGTTATCTGTAACTTATAGAGATGTATAAGTGCTCATTTGTAAAAGTGCTCAAAGCATTCAAGCTTTTCTCTCTCTATATGAACCCTCTGAAACCAAAAGGTCTCAGTAAGCATTCTTCTATGGCAATCAGTCATTTGCATAAGTTCAATAAGAATCTGTTCTCCTTGTAACAGGACACCATTGGAAAAACTGGTTATTTTACCAAGGCTTTGACTGGAATGTCATATTTGAGAAAGATATGCATAAACTCAGATATGACCAGATAATTTAAAGGAACTAAGGTTGACTTTATGAAACCTGGAGCCATAAAGCCCCTTGGGACTGTTGGCCTGATACCTTGCTTACAGAGTTCCCAGCAGCCCCACCAGGTGAGTAAGTAAAGAATGTCACTCCTTGGTAGGTGCAGTCTCGGGAAGAGGAATTCGCCCAAAGGTATTGCAGGCATGCCTCATGGCAAGTACAGGGCTTGGCTTCTGGCCCGGAGAGGCTACTAAAAGTTCAACCTAGAGATTCCTTATACAAAGTTCCAGCAAAGCAGATTCTAAAAGATCTATTGATCACAGTCACTGTTCTTGCTGAGCTTATGTAAATAATGGGCCAAGTTTGTTAAAACTGGACTTGTTTCACAAGTGAATTAGTCCTGATTTCACTATCTCTGTAAATGAGGGTTATTTTAGAGAGAAAAATTGTTTTAGTAACACACCTTTATGGATGTTAAATTCTAGATTTGATTGTCTTTAAATGTTTACCTAAGCTAAACAATTTGAGGTAAACTTCAGAGAAGTTGTACAATAGCTTCTTTAGTTGATCTTACTGTTTTGTGGGGATATTCGCAGACCCCACGGCACATGATTAAACAACTGGAAAATGGGATTGATTCCCCTACAATTGTATAACTTAACTAACCCCTTATGTGTGGCTGGGATAATGAAATTGCCTAAAAAAAGCCAGCCTATTGCACTCCATAGGATCAACTATGGACTTGGAGGCACCGTGGATGACCCCACTTTCTTTATGAATGGATTGAATAATCCATGGGGGACTCCCCTTATCTCTTGACAAGTTTTCTCACTTGCCAGTGATCCTCTGTAATCAGGATATTGTTAAGGCTGGACCACTCAAAGGTCGTCTTCTTGGTTTCATCCCTTTGTCATATTTATCCTAGAGGCCACCTCTGTTGAGGTGCAATTGCAAATAGATGCTTTAGCTAAGCATGGAACAGCCCTCCTATAAAAGTGCCCTCAAACCTCACTATGGAACTGTCCCTGACTGTAATAACTTCACATCAGGTCCAGATTTGTCTTAGAAGCCAAAGACCACCAATGGATGATGGAGGCCGACTTATTAAATACTGGGCTACACTAACAGATAAGCCAGAAATAATACTTAAAACTTGTCAAACTTTAAACCTAGTTACCTGTATGCCTGAACCTGACTACTACTGTACTTCTTTCTCTATAGAGCAAAAATGTTCAAAGGTTATTGATCTTGCTTACTCTATCTGGCCAGATTTAAGATGCCCCTGTTAAAAATATGAATGACAGTTTGTTTTTGTCTGATGACAGTAGTTTTCATAGAAAAAAAATAAAGAAAAAGCTAGGTGTGCCAAAGTGCTCACTAGCACTTTGCAATTGCCAAAGCCTAAAAACATTAACACTGACTCCAAATATGCCTTCCTGGTACTACATGCCCATGGAGCTATTTGGAAGGAAAGGGGATTGCTGTCAATCCATAACTCCCCAATCCAATATGGGCCTAAGTTCCAAAACCCTCCTTATCGCTATACTAAGGATGGCCTTAGATGTCCTGACAGCAGCCCAGGGTGGCACATGTGCAATTATCAAGACAGAATGTTGTGTGTACATTCCAGACTATCACAAAAAGTATCACAGGACTAATAAAGGATATGAATACCCAGATTAAGGCCCTACAAGATCCTTCTCTCTCAGTGAATGGTTAAGTTCCTGGTTTGAAGGAGGACTATGGCCGAATCTCCTTTTCGGGCTTCTCATTATCGCCTTATTAACCTTAATATGTTGCTTTGTTCAATGTTTCTCTACTTGGTGCCGAGACTCCATTGCTGCAATGACTTCACCATGACAGACGATCCTTGTCGCGTGAGAGGACGCCTCTTCGCTGTCAGCACTGGATTCGGCTGCCTCCGCCTTTCCTAACTCCCCTATACATTTCCTCCACTGATCAATATTGACCCCAGTAGGTAGGGACAGCTCTACGCCCCTATTCAGCAGGAAGAAGTTACAGAAGATGAGACCTTCCACCTTCAACCACCTTAAAGATTTCAGGGTCAAGATTTGTTCAGGGGGGAATCAAGGAGCAGGAGGCTGGCTGAGGATGGAGAAGGGGGCTGATGCCTTGCACCCCCTCTTCACCCTTCTCCACTGCGAAAACTGGTTCAACAGATTGCCTTGGCTTACTACTTTGTTGTCATCTATAACGGGCCCTCTCATCATTCTGTTATTAATTCTAACTTTTGGTCCTTGTGTCTTAAACAGGTTAGTACAGTTCATTAAAGATCACCTGTCTGTTTTTCAGACTATGGTACTGACACAGCGATACCAACTCCTCAAGCAAACAGAGCCCCGGGACTAGCTCAATGCAAGGGCAGGACATGCAAGAACAAGACGAATGGATATAAGATTCTATCCATGATCAAGAAAAAGGGGGGAATGAAAGACCCCCCCCCCAGTCTTTAAATAATTAACTGCTCTTTTGTTGTGTAAGAGTACCCCTCCTCCCCTTGCAGTGAAAAGACCCTTCCCCCAGGGTTGAATTCAATGTAACTGCTCTTTTGCCTTTCTGTAACAGCTTGGCTACTAAGGCATGACACTTGACTCCTGTTTGAACAAGATACCCTCTCCTAATAGCAGGGGCATGGTCATGTAGGCAGGGGGCCACATAGTCACGTAGACAGGATGTCTTTCTGCTGAGTAGTAAGGTCTAACTTCCCCTTCCCGCCGCTCTCTTCGCATGCGTGGGCTAACTGGCCAGTTCTGCTTCTGTAAGATTGCTTTGTCTGCTTTCACATGTGGGTCCCCTGATCCACTCCACTAACACCAAGTATGCCTTTTTCAAAAGTTCAAACTGTCCACCAATCAGTTGCGCCCCACCCAAAACTTGTTTGTACCTGTCTATAAAAACCCGGCACCACCCCAGCCGGGTGTGCTCAGCTAGCAGGAGCTGCTGACCACCCGCAGGCGCGCGCTGACCACCCGCAGGCGCCTGCGTAACAATAAAGAACCTCTTGCTGATTGCATCCAGTGGCAGTGTTGGATTCTTGGGTAAGGGGATCCGCGGGTCTTTCACAAGCACTTTAAAAACAACAACAACAACTTAGTTTTGTATCTGGTCGGTTCAAGTTTGGAGTCCCACATCTTTGTCACAGCTGTGTTGCCTAAAGTTAGAGGTAAAAATTCCTTGAGGGAAATGAGGCCTCTCATTTCATGGAAATTGACCTGTGTTTTCTTAAGACCTTAAAAAAAAAAAGACTTTATTTATTTATTTAACAGAGAGAGACACAGCCAGAGAGAGAACACAAGCAGAGGAAGTAGGAGAGGGGGGAGAAGCAGGCTTCCCACTGAGCAGGGAGCTGGATCCGATCCTGGGCTCAATCCCAGGACCCTGAGATCATGACCCAAGCTGAAGGCAGTCTCTTAATGACTGAGCCACCCAGGTGCCCCTTCTTAAGAGCGTTTAAGAAACTAGCAAAACCAAGTCTATTGTACTCTTCCCTCTAAAAAAGTAAAACAGTCATAAAAATTTCAGAAAAGATGCAAAGCAGAAAGGAAGGAAAATACTAGATGCAATCACAGTTAAAATTTTGATATATTTCCTTGTAGACTTTCTTCCTTTTTTCCTTTCTTCCATCCTGTTCTTTTCTTTTCTCATCTCTTCTCTTGTCCTTCCTTCCTTCCTTCCTTCCCGTCTTTCTTTTACTCAAATTTTTCTTACATCCCCAATGCCGTGTTTCCAGGCTCACATATGTGGTATTTGGAAATATCCTGCTTTAATCAAAACACAGGGCTGTGTAAGGATGAAATTAAATGACCCCTTAGAACTCCTCCAGCACCTCCTCCATTCACACTGGCCAGAGAGGATGTGTGATGTGAGCTGGCATCCTCTCCATCCCTAAGGCAACTGGAAAAAATGTTAGGATGGCATCAACCTAATTGCCCTTAAGCAGATTAAGCCTCCTAGTTCTCATGGTAAGACCTGCTGGTGACTGTCCTTATCTTGCCCCCCCCCCCAAAGAGCCACCGTTGATTAATTGCAAATTTGCATGCTTCAAGACAGAGAGGTGAACACTTAGGCCTCTCTAGCATTCTCTGTTCATTGAGGAAAATGGAGCCAAGTAGGAATGTGGCCAGCAATGCAACTGGCTTTCAGATGCATGTTTCTGTAACACATCTTAGTGCTATATTTGTCAATGGACTTAGGGCCTCAGAGAACTTTCCAAGGTGAAAACCTAACATTGCTTCCATGGACATTGAGGGTAAAGCCCTTAACCCTGTGACTTAATGAGAACAAAATTAAGTGCTTCTTTAAGCAGCTTAGATTTATCTTGTCAATATAAGTGATGGGAGGTTTCTTTGTGTGCTTTAGAAAAGAGATTGTGTGTGTGTGTGTGTGTGTGTGTGTGTGTGTTAATCTAAAGTATCGTCTCTTTGCTTCATTATGTCACCATCCACACTGTTCCTTTATGATAGACAGGGTTCATCTATTCCCCTGCTCTAAACTTAATTACTTTGCAATTAATTCTTTGTTGAAAATAGCAAGGCTCCTAAACTCGGAACATCTCATTGTGAGAAAGGCTGTTTATGGATAGAGGTCAAGAGGACGAATTGGAATATTCCAAAGCACTGCCACAGATATTTTGAATGAAAATGGCAAGAGAGAAAAGGCCCGTTCCAAACAAAGTTGCCACAGGAGGTGAGGGCTTCCTCCCAAACAGAGCTAAGAATTTCAAAACAGCACCATAGAAAAATCTCATTCCAGTAGTTTGCACGAACTAACATTTTTTAATGACCTACTGTATGGCAACCACTTGTACGTGCCTTGTTAGAGTTAATCCTTATAAAAATCTTCCCAGCTAGGTAATATTCATCCTGTCTTATAAATTATGTAATTTCTTAAGATGACACAAATAATGTAACACAATTAACTCCCTAACATTCATCCTGCATAATCACTGCTGACTGGTTTACAAGCATGGGATCGTTGAATCCATTATGACCGTTTTACAGATGAGCAAACTGAGGCTTTGAGAAGGGGAGGTGGCTTGCCCGGGGTTCTACCACTGCTAAGTGCTGGTCCCAGCCTCAGACTCAATCATCTGACTGTGCTCTCAGCTATAATCCTAGACTTCCTCCCTCACACAGCCCTCATCCTTACCCTTCGCCGACATGAGAAGACAGGCTTTCAGGGAATGTCCTGCATGTCAGCTGGTAGAGAAGGGACTCAGAGGAAATGACCCAAATGAGAACTTGACGAGAGGTTATGATTATTCTGGGGCCGTGAACAGTCCGAGACTGAAGAAGTGGTCCCTGCTAACCTCTCAGCCCTTCAGGCGACTCATCGGGTTTCGGAGGTCAGTGGTGAGCACGTTAGTGTCACAGATGGACAAGGGCACCACCCTTCTGGCATATGGAAGTGGGTAAGTAAGGACAAGATGAGGAAAACTCAGAGCCCCCGTGTCAGGGTCATGTGCGACAGTGGAGGGTCTGTCTGGGCGCTGCCAGAGCTTTGCATGTAGTAAATAATAGAGAAAATATTGTTGAGTGAGTGAATGAAGGAATTCTCACACTTGTAAGGACAGGGGAGAAGCAGTACATTGGTGAGTTCTACAAATTTTGCCCACTTTACCAAATGCAGAGAAACTGAATCTCGGATTAGAAGTTTCTGTACGAGACCCTGTGAGTCAATATCTGCTCACCTTCTCTGTGGAAGTTCCACTAACTTGTTCAGACCCCTCTGATCCTTGGTGGCTCCTGTCTCAGCCCCTCTTCTGAAACGTAACGTGTGAAGCCTTGTATTATGTGATATGAGGCTTATGGGAAGACAAGGCCCTTACATTGAGCGGCATGTTTCTTGAAGGCATTCACTGATTTTTTTCCTTTTGTTTTTGTTGTTGTTGTTGTTGTTGTTTGTTTTTTGAGGTGTAATTGACAGAAGGCATTCACTTTTGAGTCTTTAAGTATTCAGAAGATATATTCTAAGGAGCTACTATGTGCTAGGTGTAACGGCTGGAGCTTAGGATTCAGAAATAAAAGCTATTGTCCCTGTACTTAATTGGAAAGAGGGATGTTTTCTATCTGTGGGAGGGAGGTTAGTGACAACAGAGTGTGCATGGGACTGGGGTATAGACAGATGAGCCAACAAAAATAACACAGCACGATAGCTATGAAAATGGAAAGCGCAGAGAACAGAAGGCAGCTCTGGGGAGAATTCAGAAAAGGTGCTCCTCCCTGAAGGTTAATGCAGACCACACCTGGGCCCAGCAAGTGGTGAGTATACGTCCCCACCCATCCCTTTGCTACTTGCCTTGAGCTGCGACCACACTGAGCAACAGACCACAGGCAGCACTGAGGGTACGCTAGGGAGAGACAGCAGACATCGCCAGGGTGTGATGGTGAAGTGGCCACGGCTCTGAATCTGGAACATTTAATGGGAATTAGTCCAGGAAAGCAAAAAGGGATAGCATTCCTGGTAGAGAAAACATAGCCAAAAAGCTCAGAGGTCTTTGAGAACATGGAGCATGTGGGGAGCTGTAAAGGCTGAGAAACCAGGGGCCGTTCTTCATTAAAGAACTTCCTTGATGCCTCAAATACAGCACTGCATTGGAAAAACACTTAAAGCAAATGAAATACATTGAAGATTCCTGACTTTTTGCCTTGCCTTGTTTTCCTGCTGTTCTTTTCCCCAGACTAAGTAGAAGATGACTAGAATATACTCAGTTCCCACATCTTTAAGGGGTGAGTTGAAAGTATCCCTTGGATTCCTGTTCTCTGTGAATGGAAGGAAAGATTTCCCTTAAGCATCACGACATTGATTCTGCTTCTTCCAATTTCTCTGAAGCTAAAGAACTCTGGGATTGGGGCTACGGTCAGACAGGACCAAGGTCAACCACCCCTCTCTCCTTCTCTTACAGTGGGCTTTACCTTCCCTTAAGGAATGCATTGCTGTAAAAATCGTGTTCTGCAGTACATCTTTGCTGGCAGTTGCCCTAGCAAAACAGAGTAATGAGGAAGGGTTGTTATATTTTAGACACTTTTGAATAGAGTGGTAAATTGTTATTCAAATCCCACATGATGGCCAGTGTGCACGTTATTCTTCCCATGCTCTAGTTTTTTTGTTTTTTGTTTTTTGTTTTCCGTAAAATACATGCTTCTCCTGCCCATCCACCTCCTCCCACCTCAAACCCCTGTTTCTCCTAATGAGCACAATTCCCATATCTGGGCAGGTCAGCCTCTCTGCAAGGTCCTTCCTGTCTCTTTGACCTCCCTGGCTTTCCTCCTGGACAAAAAGCAAATCAGCTAGCAGAATTGCACCAGGAATATCACATCATGTCCTATGTGTGTACTTTGTGTGGAGTCACTGAATGGAGCCTTCTTAGCTTCTGGAATATAATTCTAATCTAAACACACTTGGGTAAATAGCACACAGAGCTTTATTTATAGAAATAGCCTTATTTGGAAAACTAATTGTTAGCATTAAAATGTCAGCAGTAATTTTCATTGTGAGTCAATATTAAATATACTAAAGATAAAAATGTGAAACTTTCAGTGATGCCAGTGATCTCTTATCAAAAGCATTAAGCATTATGCTTCACTACATAATCCTCATTTTATATAGAAATCAGGAAACGTGCCCAGGTTTCAGTAAAAACAAATTTAAGAAATGGATCCGCCAAATCTTAATGTTGCCCTCATTTTCTAAAGAAGGAGCAAGCCAATTCAAATTCTATTCATAAAATTTGGGGGCTAGAATTTGGCTCAAACCTTTTGTTATTCCTGATTTTTTTTTCCTTACATGACAGACATAGGGGCATATCTTACTTGGAAATAGAACAAAGACACGAGACAGTTTGTATATTGTTTGGACTCAAATCACAAGAAGGGGAATTGGAATAATTTATCTATTAACTAAGCTAAAGAGAGATAAAGGAAATATATCTAGATAATTTCATTTGAATTTTTAAATCAAATATGAAGAATAATATAAAAATACTTTTTAATTTTTTTATTTGTATATAGTTGACACACAATGTTACATTAGTTTCAGGTGTATAAAAGTGATTCAGCAACTCTATAAATTATAGGTCTGATTCTTTTCGTCTTTTTAATTGTTTTGTTTTTTAGATTCCCCATATAAATGAAATCCTGTAGCATTTGTCTTAGACTTACTTCACTTGACATAATATCATCTTGTTCCATCCATCCATATTGTTGCAAATGGCAAGATCTCATCTCTTTTATGGCTGCATAATATTCCTGTATGTGTATGTGTGTGTGTGTGTACCTTATCTCCTTATCTAGCCATCCATTTGTGGACGACTCTGGTTATGTTCATATCTTGACCATTGCAAATCATTCATACAGAAACCATAAATGAAACGTTAGATCCCACCCCTTTAAATAAAACAAAACATTTTTTAAATTTCCACATATGGATAAAACCTATGCAAAATTTAGAAAGAAAACATTAGCGTATAATTAACTTTACAGAATTATTAGAAATTGGTAAATGAAAGACTAACACCACATACAAAAATGAGCAGAGACGTGAACAGGCAATTAACAGAAGAGGAAATATGAAAGTTAGCAAACTTAGATAAAACAATCTCATAAATAAACAAAGACACATAAATTAAAAGAAGATACCTTTGAGTCAACTAAGTATCAAAGTTTATTTTTCAGGATAATGTTCTTGAGGATATACACTATGACAGGAATTATAAGTTGATAAACTCTACAGGTCCCTGTTAATGATACATATTAAATTCTTTTTAAAAGTTAAACTTTGAAGAATGTACTTAGAAAATTAAGACTGTCAATAAAGACATATATAACAAGGATATTTATGGTCAAATTATTTTTATAACTAAAAAAAGTAAAGAAAAGCGAAAAGGCCTATAATTATCAGTATGTGGTAGAATTCATGGCAATATTAACTCTCATAAAACTCATCTCAATGTTCTGTAGTAAGATGTATTAGTTTCATTTTTTTTAAATGGTGATGTATCTTTCTTAAGAAAGGTTGGGAGTGGGGGGCGGCAGTGTGGCTCCGTCAGTTAGGCATTGGACTCAATTTCAGCTCCAGTCATGATCTCAGGATCCTGAGATCAAGCCCCCAGTCAGCTCCGCAGTGCATGTAGAGCCTGCTTCAGATTCTCTTTATCCCTCTCCATCTGCCCCTTCCCTGCTTTAGGAAGGAAGAAAGGTGGGAAGGAAGGGAGAGAGGGAGGAGAGAAAGAGAGGAAGGAAGGAAGGAAAAGAGGAAGGGAGGAGGAAGATACTGGGACGTTTTTCACAGTGGCCTATCAAATAGGGAGCTGGCAATGGAAATGGTTGGCCCTGGGGGAAGGAATATTTTATCACAAACATTGCTTAGGGTTGTCAGCCCATAGTAATAATCAGAAGCAAACTAGCTTTTATTAGGCTTTTCATTGTTTTTAAATCATTGCCTGCACACTGGGCAACTGCTCCCCCATCATTCTCCCTCTCTTGACTCATGACTGTGGCTGTTGACGCTTCTGGAAAGAAAGAGGAAGGAGAGACACCTTAACATCCGCATTTAGTATGTAGAAATCGCTTGCAGTTGGTACTTACACCAGTTTCTACAATAAAATACATAATCACTTCACGACTACAAACACTGAAGTGTTTTTCCAGCTTACCTAGGTGATCCTACTTCAGGAGTGGAGTGGCATCATTTTCACTTTGTAGGCTTTTATATTCTGCGCGTGTGTGGAATCCCACAGGAGCCTCGTTTGTCCTCTCACACAGGATCTTCACACGTGAGAGTCGCTGGCTGACTGAGCCGCGTAACTCTGCGTTCCTATCCCGGAGGAACCGTGAATGAGATACCATATAATATGAATGGATATCCCCCTAGGCACCCTATAAATTTATTATAAAGCACGGGATTTTGCAATAACAAAAAATAACTTAGGAAATTTGAGGAAAGTCTAAAAATGAGAAATTTATGTCTCTTCAGGGTCACACTAGACCACAGATTCTAGTAACAGGCCTGATTTCATTAACACAAGAGCAGGCCTTATTTTATCCCAAGCAGGCAGAAATACTGCAGTGCGGGGCTCTGAAGTTTCCAGTGTTGGGGACAGAAAGTAGACATAGTCAACCCACTTTTCTGGAAGGAAATAGCAAAGGTGGACAGCTCTGTAGGTTGAACTCTCGTCAATGAATCAAATGGTTAGATGATGCTTTGTTTGCTTTTAACCTCCATTTTGTAAAAGATTTTTAGAAAGACAAGATTTGGGGTTTGGCTGTCCTTGGAAGATTGGGGTGAGGGGAGGCCCCATTCAGACAGCTGTGTGGGGCATATAGAATCTAACTTGGGCTTGTGGTTTTTGGGGAAAAAACCAGCACATTGGGGTTTATGTAGCTCTTTAAATATTTATTGTCCTCACTAACTTGGCATTTAGTCATCTTTTAAGGAAGTCATGAGTAGAGCTAAAATTTGTAATATGGAAATTACTCAAAATCCTACAAAAAACCATCCATACCAATTGGAGTTGTTTTTAGTTCAAGAGAGCTGAAAAATCTCTCCACGTTTATTGTGCTAGATAGTGAAGAGTGATGGCAAGAAGTAACGCCTCCTTCAAAAGTCAGGCGCTGATTCTTGCTCTGGTTCAAAAACCCTTTAAAATCTCAGGAAATGGGTTCTCTCTTTGAATTGCCCACCCTAAATGCAGGTACTATTTATCTATTATATCAATTTAATGAGAGGACTATCTCGTGCTCATTAAGTTGATTTGAAAAACGATCAGAAGAATCAGAGACTGTGTCCTTGGAGACTATAAATGCCTCCAAGGCTAGATCCATTTTAGGAAAACCAGGTCTTTTACCTTTGCTCTTGCTTCACCTCAGCATTTTCTTCCCGGCAGAAATAATGCGTTTAGTCATTTTGGAACAACGGTTTAATACATTAATGATCGCAGGTGCCGTTCCTAGAATTTTAGCTCTGCAAATGCGATACCGTGAGTGGGTCAGAGGCAGCCAGCGTGAGTTGCGTAAAGTGAGGATTTTATGAAGCCAGGATACACTGCGGTGTAAGCAGAAGCACCCCCACATAATAAAATAGTCGGGGAATATGTGGGACGTAGACTGTGAAAGGCACGTGTGGTGGGTGGTGGCCTGGGCGAAGGGGAGCGGGGAATAAGAAGGTATGAGAAAGACAGGAAATCAGAGACTTGCGGGGCTCCTGCTCCGTGGCCTCTGGAGTTAAAGAGTTGTTATGCAATCCATGCCAGCAGCTTGAGGGGATTTGGCTAGTAGTTCACTTAATTTCTCTGCAATGTCCTTCTTCTTCTTCTTCTTTTTTTTTTTTTTCTGTAAGTCAGCCTGAGTGGAAAGAAAGTGGAACTCTCGTCAATGAATCAAATGGCGGGAGGGGCCAGCTGGGAGGACTGATTCCCCCTGGATCTTGTACACATTACTCCACTCCTTGGCTGTACTTCGAGTGCAGGTTAAATGAATTGTTCCCATTAGCGGGCTGATAGGACAGCTCCTTTAGATGAAGGAGACTCTGTACTTTGAATGTCACCGTGAGGAAAAGGGAGCCCTCATAGAAAAGTTGACAGTAGCACTTGTGGCAGTATTTTACTGTCATTGTTAAAAGTAGATAAAATGATGACTTACAGTAAGGCTCCGAGTTTCAGCATAATATATAATCATAATAAAACTTCTGTCAGCTTAGAAGTGATGTCAGAATTCTCTGCAGCTTGAGGGCTTATCTGAGGCATTGTGGTCACGGGAGCCATACTTGGTGCCGGACTTGCCAGCCGAGGCTAATTCGCTCTGGCGTTGGTGGTCCTGACGCAGTCTCATTCACTCAGATTAGTCACTTCTTCCTACATTTGCTGAAACTGGAATCCTGAAAGTTTACTTGTTTTATCTGGGTATTTTTTGTAGGGATATTTAAAGCACTCTTCAGTAGGTGACACCAAGTATGACTACTGAGGGAGAGGGGAGAATGTTAAAAATTAGGAGGATGTTGAGTTGGCTGAAAGGTTCCTGATGTCTGAGCCCAGAGCTCTCCAACATTTCCCATATTGGCATCAGGGGGATAACTTGTTTTATTTGTTCTATTACCTTGGAAACTGAGGCACAGTTTTCAGAGTAACAGAATCTGTTCTCTTCATCATATAGTAGTTGTAGGAACTATCTGGAATATGTAAATCATTTATAAGGATAATTTAAAAACAAATATATATATATCTATATCAAGATATCCGTAGGCAGAAAAAAAAAATCTATCATCTATAGGGGAAAATATATAAGCAGGAAGAGAGGAAGAAGCCCTTGTCACATGCATTTCTTCATGGACATAGGCACCCAAAGTCAACAGGGCTTCGAGAGACCAAGGATGGAAAGAGAATGTGCTCAGAGTTGGGCTGAATGAACATAAGCCTGCATTTTTTTCAGTGTTCCCACATCACTTCTTGCTCTTGAAGCTCATGGATGTGATGAACAGTATTTGGGCTTTGTGAGGGAGCAGAGATGACTGCTAGGAACAAGGATAGGGCTCACGCCAAATGGATGGCCGGATGGAATTTGGGTCCCCAGCTAGGCTTTGGCTGATAATATTCACTGTGAGTACCAGGACAAATGCTATCTCATTGGCCATTCCTATCACCTAACATAATGCTTGACAACGTGAGGTAAGGAGAGTACAATCACACAGCCAATCAGGGGCAGCATAGATGGCAAGTCTGGGTTTTTGTACTTGAACAAATCCCACTTTGAGCTGAAAAATTAGATTATTCATACATTGTTCATTAGTGAGATTTTCAAAGAGTTTCAAGCTGTCCTTCGACTCTGGGACTAAATTAGTGACAGCTTTGAAATCAGAGGTAACTAAAGCTACCTCAACTGGATATGGGTTGATTTCCAAATTCATAAAGGCATTGCAAACAGTGTTTTTACTGTTATGTGAGTGCGAGCCAGAGGGTGGTAGACATAGCTGTGTGTGACCGAGTTTGGATAATATACTATCCTAGGGAGGCTAGTCTCTCCCTGTGGCAGCTAGGAGCATCCTTGAGGCTTGGGCAAGGCTCCTCTAGTCTCTTGTTCACAAATACAGGAGGTAGACCTGAAGGACACTTGTACAGCTGTACACCATCTAAATGCTGGTTTACCAAAGCCAGACTGTGCAAAATGAGAAAGGACAACCAGAATGTAAAGCTAGAAGAGCCTGTTGGGGGGGGGAGTTATTGCTCATGGAAAAGAGGGGAGACTACAGGGAATGCTTTGACCCAAGATACACGTGCTTGTCTCTGTTGCTTTTTGCTGGATACCTTTGGCTCTTGGTGCAGACAAAGGAGGAGCACTTAAAGGATTTGACCAGAGAAAGAAATAAGTACAGTGACCACTGAAAATGCCCCATGACTGAGCTTTGGCTTCCATTTCTGTCATACAAGAGCCTCTTGACCTTGAGCATGCCCCCTCCACCCTTCTGACACTCCATATTCTCACTGAGAAGTGACTCAGCAATATCTTCACTACTTACCTCCCAGAGAGAGATGAGGAAATCAGAAAGATGGGTTGAAAATATGCAACTGTATGACATTGAATATGTTCTTAGAATGGCAAACTGCAAGTTGACCTTGGATAATTTTCAAGGGAGTTTGAAGATGTCAGACTCAAAAACAATGACAATAACACCACCACCACCACCCTGATGGGGAAATGCTACATCTTGTTTGAATGAACATCAGATTGTTAGTCTGAATGATGAATTGAAAGTACCAGCAAAGGGACTGAACTGTTAAGTTACAAACAACCGTCCACCTTCAAGTAACCACTGAAGAAAGTACCCAGCATTTCTCGGGTTCTTGTTTGAAATCATTAACCAAGGAGTTTCTAATTTGTTTAGGTTTCTATGTAGTCGAAGGGACGCACTTCTCAGGAGGGCTGGTGTTATACGCCACTGATGGGACTTTCATCTGACCCACAAAACATGGGCTTCTGAGAACAAAGGGAACCAAGCGCAAGCTTGTCAAGAGGGTAGACTCATCGAAGTATCATCAAAACATGGCAGAGAGCCAGGGGAGGGGAAGGTAGAGTTCCAATTCAGGCCTTCTGATTTATTTTCTACGCATTTTCTACGTCAGGTCTTCTGATTTATTTTCTGTGGGTTTTCTACGCAGGTTCCCTTCACATGGCCTTAACAAATTCCAGTTTTTTCTCATCAACCGATGAGGTTGTGTTCCTAACATGTATCGTAGTTGACAAAACCACCATTGACAAAAGTAAGAGCCCACTGAAAACAAGAATTTAAGGAGGAGGGATAAAAGATATTGAATGTTTCTTTTTATAAATAAAATCAATGGCTAAGTAAGTAAGTACATATTCTGAAGGTATCTGCTCTCCAAAGCATTCAAACCTGCTCCAGGGAGGAACACTTTCTTTGGCATTTGGGGAGCTGTGACTGCAGCCTATTCACAAGTTCAGGCAGAATCTCTCACACGCTTTAGGTGTGGGAGACTGGGCCTCATTTTAAAGTTTTCCAGCCAATAAGGGCCTTTTGTTATGAAAATTTCAAACATACACACAAAGAGAGGCAACAGTGCAGTGAGCTCTTGTATGCCAAACACCCAGATCGCACACTTATCAAGATTTTGTCCTCTTGGGCTTCATCTATCCCTTTCTGCTTTGCTGAAGCATTTTAAAGCAGATCAGAGACATTGTATCATTTCATCCCTGCATGTTTCAGATGTCAGTCTGTAGCTAAATGCCTGGTACACTCACATTCTGCCCTGTGTTCTTTTCAAGGCCGCCCAGAAAGGTTTTGAGATGGTTATTTTGTTTTGTCTTCTGGACCTGCTTTGCAGCATAAACTGGTTTTTCCTTTCTGCACTAACATAGACCACGTGGTCCCGAGGAGTATGATGGAGAAATAATGCAGCATTACTCTGTTGAAGAAGAGTGACCCAAACTCACGTATTAAATAATAATCATCATCATCATCATCGAGGGATTTCATATATATAGATATAGATAACTATCTCTCTCTCTCTCTCTCTCTCTCTCTATATATATATATATGTCTTTTAAAAAATAAAAATAAAAGTGCTGACTTTTATTTTTAAATCACTTTGACTAGAAGGGAGATTGCTAACCCCAAGTTAACTTCTAAGCTGTTATATCTAAGAACCCCGAATACCAAAATCGTTATTTCCAGGACTGCTTTCTCAGTCTCAGAAATGGGAAAGTTAAACTATTCTGAATTGCCATAGGAGAAGTCACACAAGCTCTTCTTTTTGCTCTAACATATGTTTAAGTGGGAATTTTTCTGTTGGTTCTTTATTATCCTGGAGCCAATATGAGATTAGCTTTACAAGTTGGGTTATAACCTTTACAGCTTCTGTGTCGGGGATCCGTTAACAAGATCATAAAGATCTTTCTAACAGATGAGGCCTCCGTGCCCTGTGTTCAGCTGTGGTAATGACCAAATTGATTTTATCAGAAGTGTTTAAGAGCGCCATTTTAACTTTTCTATTGATTGCCTGACCTCAGCTTTGGGCCCTGGGGTTGGTATGTGTTCTCTCCGCCTCTCTCTTTGTATGTAGCTTTCCAGTTTCTCTTCACCCATGCAAACCTTTCCTTCTGTGCCCCCAGACCATCTCATTTAGCCTCTGCCTCACCGTTTCTGTTCTCCTGTATTGTCCATACATTTTCAGAGGACTAGGCTTTGAGGGCACAATTGGTAAAGTAGACACGTGGCTTTGGGGAGCCATCTTTATTCATTCATTTGACAGAGTTTCTCGAGTTCCTACTATGTGCCAGGCACTGCTGTCAGCATTCAAAAATACAGTGATAATCCAGGAACATGAAGTCCCTGCCTTTAAGAGTTGCCATTGTTGGAAAGGCATACAACAGCTATTTAATAGAATGTCAGAGGGAGAGAAACACTTTTATGAAGAGTAAAGCAAAGTAGGAACACAGGTCTAGATAAGCCAGGGGAGAGCATTCCACCTTTGAGTTCTGAGTGGCTGTGAGGAAGGCCTGGGGAGATGTAGAGGGAAAATTGAACCAGGTAGAGGGAATTCCAAGCAGAAAGGACTCCAGGCCTAAGCAAGCTTAGAGCTTTAGAGAAAATTCAAGAAGGTGCATGTAGAAGAGCAAGAGAGATGAGGCAGGGAGAAGAGGACATGAGGTAGAGAACCAGGGAGGCTTCTGGAGGACCTCATGAGCCATGAAAGGAACTTGAACACAAGATTGACACTAACTGATTAACAGTTCAAAAACTTGCCTGGCCCAGAGGATGCTTGTCAGTGATGCTGGTGAAACCTCCTTGGATCCAGCTGAGATGTCTTGTACTTGAACATACCAGGCCACAGAGCAGAGTGGAGTGCTGCTCTCTCTTATTGTCTGGCTGACTTGGTACCAGTCACTTAGTCCCTCTCAGAACCAGTTTTCTGTCCTTTTCCAGGGAGTGATACAATTTCTTATCTCTTCCACATCTAATATTTGGTAATTCTAAGCTATAATCTAGAGTTGTTTCTTAACCTTATATATTTGTTAGGGTAATAACAGAGACCCAAGAACACAGCAGTTCATATGAGGTAGAAATTTGCTTCTTTTTCCTGTGGTGTTTGACCCCACAGAAACCGCCAGGGAAGCAGGCAGGCTTACGAGTTCTAGGGTCCTGTCTCCAAAGGGGCAGTACTGGGCCATGACTTCATCCATGTTCCAGTCCATGAGAAGAAAGACACAGGATATCCCAGGCAGGCAATTTCCTCTTAAGTGACATGGAACTTCCACACACACTATCTGCTCACGTTTCTTAGTGAGAACCTAGTCTTATGGCTATACCCAGCCCCAAGGGACCCTGGGAAATGTAGTCCCTATCTGGGCTATTGTGTGCCCACCAAAAAGGTACCTGCTGTGGAAGAATGGGAGAATGAATTTGGAGGGGCAGCAAGAAAACTGCCACACCATTACTTCTGAAAGATCCCAGAGTATTGTCAGATACCATAAACTCATAAAATTTCCTGGACTTTTGTCATCAATTTCCTAGGGCTGCTGTAACAAATTGCTGCAAATGAGTGGCTTGAAATAATAGAGATGCATTCTCTCACAGTTCTGGATGCTCAGAGTCCAAAACTAAGGTGTCAGCAGGGCCATGCTCCCTCTGAAGGCTCTAGAGAAGAATTTCTGGAAGCCTCTCTCCTACCTTCCAGTAGTTTCTGGCCATCCTTGGCATTCCTTGGCATATCACCTCATGACTCCAATTTCTGCCTCCATCTTGACATGACCTTCTCTGTGTATCTTCTTTGTCTCTGTATCCCGGTCTCCTCCTTTCTCTTATAGAGACAACAGTATTCTTACTTCTATCCTACAGCAATTGAAACTGCAACTCAGGTGAAGTAGCTTGCCTAGAGAGAAATGATTCCAGTGATGGTCACTTAGTGAAGGTTGATGAGGTCAGGCATGCAGCCTGGGTCTCCCTGTCTCCAAAATCCTGCTCTTCACATTTCACGGAGGTACGTCCCAGAGACTTCTCAGGGGACAATGACAAAGGGCTCACTCTTGCCTGGAGGGATTAGTGATCAGCCTCTGAGGCAGTACCTGCTCTGTGGAGTTCTCCACAAACCCAAGAGCAGATACCCTGTAGTCATCAGCATAAACTGAACTTCTATTTGGTAGCTAAAGGATTGTTGTTTTCCTAGGAGTCAAGAGTCACCCAGCATCAAAGTCTAGGTTTCTCACTGCATTCTGGAACATTATGGAGAACACACTGAACTAAGCAAAGCTTATTTTCAGACCCTTTTTCAGCACGTGGATTAGTGGTTTGATTACTACTTCAAACTGTACCATCAGACTGTCCACCACCATGGGGCCTTCCTTAAAGATTCTGGCCATGTCATCATGCTCATTCTTCAGACTCAGATAGAGTTCCCTGGAAAGTGTAATGCAATTAGTTGTTGCCATAGGAAACCAGGTCTCCTAGTGGTCACAGAGAGATGATGTTTGGAATAATAAAGAAAAAAAAAATGAAATCAACATTTCCATTCATTATTTCATTTTATCCTCACAGCAACCCTGGGAGGTGCATATTTTAGCTTTTCTTTCTTAGTCTTAAATGTTATTTACACAGATTTATTATAGAAAATTTCCAAGTAGAGACAAAGAAAATAAATGAAAAAGTATCCATAATTCCTCCACTCTCATTAATTTGGTGCATTTTTTTTATTCTTTTTTCTAAATGGTTTGTCTTCTTTTTTTCTTCTTTTCACAGAAATGGAGTCATGCTGTACTTGGGGAGTTTGAGAGTCTTTTTGTTGTTGTTGTTTCTCTGAAGACAGCTAGAACGTCTTTCTTTGCAATTAACCTTTCATTAGTTACTGATGGCGGCGTATTTCATTACATAGATAGACCATGGTTTATTTATCTCATCTTCTCATCCTGTTGACATTTGGGTTGTTCCTCCTTAACCTTTTGCTGTTGGCAACAATGCTACCGTGAAAACCCTGTGTACATCCATAATTACTTCTGAAAGCCTATATTACTGGTGGTCAGATGACCACCAGAAGAAGAAAAGATTTTTTTCTCCCTTCTTTAAGAGATGAGGAAACTAAGATTCAGAGACATTAAGTATCTTGGCCACATTCACACAGCTGGCAAGTGACTGAGCTAAGACTGAAATTGAAGCTTCCAGACTCATATGGGAAAATAGTTTATTCATCTCACCCAGTAATTATCATACTCGATAAATTCTGTGAATGCAAAGGAAATACCTTGGTGACTAGTTTCTTTTCTTGAATTATCACCCAGCAGCAGCCAATCCAGAGAAAACTGCTTAAAATTCTGTCATCAGAAGAGAGGCTACAAAATACTTATTTAATTGGAGTTTTCATCTTTTTTCTTTCAAGATGATTAATGTTGGCATTTTTAAAAGTTCTTTACAGACCTTTAAATAGTATCTTTTATGTTCAGCAATAGTTGAAGACACCTCTCCACTAGAAATAAATATCAATATTTATTTTATATCCCTTTGGATCCTGTGGCTTTTTTTAAAAGATTTATTTATTTATTTTGGAGAGTGAGAGTGTGCTGGGGGAGGGGCAGTAGGAGAGGGGAAGCAGACTTCCTGTTCAGTGGGGAGCCTAACATGGGGCTTTGGGGCTCAATGTCATGATCCTGGGATCACGACCTGAGCCAAAACCAAGAGTCGGATGCTTAACCAGCTGAGTCATGCAGGCACACCAGCACCTGGATCTTGTGACATATATATATATATATATATATATATTTTTTTTTTTTTTTTTAAAGATCATATTGACAGAGACAGACCCAGCGAGAGAGGGAACAGAAGCAGGGGGAGTGGGAGATGGAGAAGCACAGAATTCAATCCCAGGACCCTGGGATCATGACCTGAGCTGAAGGCAGTTCTGAGCCACCCAGGTGGCCCTTGTGGCTTTTAGTGTTAATCCTGGTTCTGACAGTAGAGCTCATATCCTCAAAATTTAGAACCAAATTCCCATTGCTTCCACTTCAGATTCCCTCTCCTTTCTAGGTGATTTGAGACATGAGTGAACCCATGGAACTGTCTCCTATTTTGCCATAACTCGTATACCCTTGGTCTATCCATGCTTATGCCATTGGGACAAGACTTTGCTCTTGGGGTGGCTGCCGACTAGATGAGATTTCTTTAGTCATCACTTGCCTTGACCTGATATGCCCCATGAGGTATGATTTAGGGTGACTACACAGGGCCAAAATATGTGAAAAGTATCTATAGTGCCTTACTTGCTTTGGGGCCACAACTCTAATCTTCCAGTCATCCTCATCCAACCAGTTCTGGTAGCTTCGAGTTTGGGGATTGCAACTCTAGGCACGTGTTTGACAGCATTCAGGCAAGTCACCTACAGACAGTTCAAGTCAGTACCTGCCCATATTAGTGGCAAAGATAAACAATTTCAACAGATTTCAGACCTACACAAAGTAAAGCATTTCCTGGAAAAGCATGGTAAGACCTGGTGACTTTTACCTGAATTGAATTATTCACTTATGACACTACTTAATTCCAGAAGGCTAAGCTGGAAGTGTTGATGGTTGTCAGTTCACATCTCTGCTCAGAGCTCCAAGAGCAAATTTAAGTCAATGAGTAATATTTAATGGATAGCTCCATTTTCAATATAGAGACTCGATAAAAGGAAATCAATTTGAAAGAACAGGATTCTTATTATTCTTACTGTCCTTTAGTGCTAATCATGCATTTGGCACCAACAAGCCATAAGAGGAGAAATTACCCTCCTTAGGTGTGGACTTTTCATAATGCATTAGATAATAATCTCTAAGGGACAAGATGGATGTTTCCCGAATAAGTTTCGTCTCTAAATTTCTTTCTAGGATAGACTGATGGTGGCTTTCTGGTGCTTTTGCTGCAGGACTGGGAATGAGGTTTTGTTCTTGGAACTGTTTTGTCAAAGATAAAGGGAGAGCTAGAGAGAGGGTATAGCTCTCGCCTGCCTGCCTAAAACTAAAAGATATTTCTGGGCACAACTGTCAGGAAATATGACCTAGAGATGGAAGGCAATCACACATACACAATTGTTTTAGTTCAAAACACAGGGGAAAAAAATCCTCTTATCAATGCCTACTCTATTTTTCACACTAAAATGGAGATTCTTTTCATGTTGCATAAAGCACCTTGATTGGTAAAAGAGCTGAAATATTATTACCAAAGGAGCTCAACCTAGGCTCAAATCAACACAAAAGAACGCTCACATTAAAGTATTATTTATCTTCATAATTAGTATTTCTAAATGATTTTTAAAGGCTTTTTAATGCAATTACAAAATGTTTGATTGTCGTAACATTGCTAATGCTTTGATGCCTTCCGAGTGTTGTCCTTGGTCCCTGCAACCCTGGCACATAATTTATTTCTCTTTTGAGTGAACTCTAAGCATTAGTGTCCATTAAGAATTTTTGAAACAAAGTCCAGAGATTACTTGGAGCACTTTCAGTAATATGTACTGATTATCATTAATAGCTCTTTTGTCCTAGACAAGGACATTGTTTTGTAACGTCCCTCTGTTTGGTGAGGCCGCGCTCGGGCTGTGTTCCCGCTCTTGCCTTCTGCAGGGGTTCTCTCCTTGACTGCCTATGGAATGGAGAAAGTGCGTAGGACAGCTCTGGGTTGGGGGAGGGAGGCAAAGGACCAGCACAACGTGAGAGTTTTTGTCTTTATTAAACTGTTTTTAGCCCTTCAGATTCAAAAACAAAACCCTAAACTCTGGGCTTGGTTTCTTAGCTCGTGTTCATTCACTGCATATAAATTGCTCTTTTACCTACAAGCTCCTTACAAGGAGGAAGTCAAAGAGAAGTATAGAAGAGAGCAAGTCAACCCAGCAGCTTTGTACACTTTGCACTATGCTCGCTGATAATATGGAAAGAAGGAGGTTAACACATTCCAGATTTTATTTTGAAATTTCTGCCTGAGCTCTTAAACACTCATTTGCCAGATTCTATGTCTTAATGACCCCACTGCCCTGTTGGGTATGCCTGTGTCCACCCAGGGGATAGCTCTCTGTTGGTCCAGTGTGAAGTGTCTGTGCATAGAAATGTCTTGAGTAGGAACAAGACACTCTGCTACATGTCTCGGGTGAATTCTCTTACTGAAACCTTATTATAAACCCAGCATTGAAAATTTTGCCCCCAACTCATGGGTAGGAAAATGGAGACTTAGAAGTTAGGGCATTGGCCCAAGACCTCACAGCTTGAATAATGGGCGTCTTATTTAACTCCTTAACCTTGTGAAGAGGGAGAATAAATCCTGGGAAAGCCTTCAGATTAGGAGACTCCTTTTCTAGAAATCAAACTCAGCATTAAGGTGTGGATCTAGTATAGACTCATGAGTTGGCCAATTAAAGATTTTGTTAATTATCATTTAGCACATCTCCTCCTCCCTGCCACATAGAGTCATTTGAAATAGGGAAACATTGACATGTTTATTTCTTTTAAGATTTAATTATTTATTTGAGAGAGAGAGAGCATGAGCTGGGAGAGGGGAGAGGGAGAAGCAGACTTCCTGCTGAGCAGGGAGCCCAATGTTGGGGCTCGATCCCACGACCGTAGGATCATGACCTGAGCTGAAGGCAGGTGCTTAACTGACTGAACCACCCAGGTGCCCCAAGAAACATTGACATATTTAAAAAACAAAAGGAAGAAAAAAGAAAACTTCATTGCATCTCATTTTAAGTATTCTTTGTTGCGTTTGTTTTTCTTTTTGTTTTTTATTCTAACACAGAGCTTACCCATGTGGAAAATATCTGGGTCTCAACAACTGTTATCTCATTAGGAAAGAGAATAAGAGAAAGCACACAGACTGAATAATGGCAGAGTGGCAAAGGACATCTCTGTAGTTAGGGTCTTGTCGAGAATGCAGGGCCTCTGGAAATGCTAGTTTAGTAATTGGCATGTCTGAGAAAGAGGAAAAATGCCATTTCTTACCCCTCCACCAAAAAAAATTTAAAATAAACTTGGTACCCAGACAATTGCCTAGAAACCAAGAGACAATAAGAAGTCCATCAAGGAAGTTAATTGGTCCCAGATTTGGCACTGATTGGAAATATCAGATTACATTCCTAAAGTGCTCTGCTCTGTGATAGCTCTAACTCTCAAACTACTGATAACCGTGACAGTGATAAATTTGTGGTATTTTCATGACATTTCCTTTGCTTTACTTTGAAGCATGGTCGGCTAAATGGAGTCAGGCAGTCTTGCTGTATTAGAAGCTCTACTTTGAGTACAGTATTTGTGGAGATTTTTCCTCTTAATTTCAAGGGTGTTAATTGACAATTTAAAACTGATGTTCTGTTATTAAATTAGAAATTAAAGTATTACTTGGAAATGTTTCTCTTCTCTTTTCTCCTCTCTCTTTCTCTCTCTCTCTATATAAGATCTGGGTGAAATATAAGGAGTCTTGCAACTTTATCAAAAGGTACCATTTTTCTCTAGCCCAGATAATTTTAAAATATCACCCAAAAGAAGTGTAGCTTTTACTTATATAACCTTTTGTGGGTATTGCCTTCTTTCTTCTTTGGTTTTTAAAGGCAAAAAGAAAAAAGTTTCAGGGGGTTACCTTTGATTGTGAGCTACATTAGATTTTGTACAGTGAGAAATAGATCTGGCAGCCTGTTGCTTAAAAAGAGGAGGTTTGGTCTAACAGCTAGAAAGCAGGGCAAGGAGCCCTTGATCAATGGACTAGAAGGGAAATTAAGAAATCATGCAGTTCAGCCATCTCATTCTACAGATGAGAAAACTAAGGCCCAGAAAAGTTCAGTGATTTGCCCAAACCAACCAGTGAGTTCCCTCTTGGCTCAGGCTGCTGAGCGCCCCGGCACACACCCCCCCCCCCCCGCCCGCCCACCCTGACCCCCACCCCCAGCGCTCTCCCACAGCTCCCTGCCTCCACAGGCTCTGCAGAGAGCATTACTCTGCTCGGCAGCCTGTTTGCAAATCTCAGTGGAAGGATCTTGGTGTTCTTCCCAGTCACTTGGCAGTGAATCAAAATCTTCACAACAGCTGGACTCAGTTTGACACCCTTTGGTGGTGGTGATCAAAGTCCCTTGCCTGTGCTAAACAGCAGTCTAGTTAGCACACTTGCCAATGAACAAGTGTCTTCCTTGGATTTCAGAGAGTAAAGACTCCAGTGGAGTTCAGGGTCTAGAACAGCACACACTTACTTTTAGAAACTTGGTTTCTGTCTCTCTCCAACAACTAGAAATTTTCAAGTCAGAGCACTTGGTCGGAAAACCAGAGTCCTTAGGCCCTATGTCAGAGTGAAACCCAGGGACATCAGGAGTAGCTATGACATAACTTTCAGTAGAATATTCTAATTCAGCCTTGCTACAATAAGACCGAGCGTGTTGCCCACCCTTTTAATGTTTCTATCACACTTTCCAGTTTGGAAAGCTCTTTAACTTCATTTTAATTTTCATAGCAGAATTTTGAGTATTATCGTGATGATACACAATTATAAACTCAAGACACAAATACAAACTCCAGGCCCAGAGAAGTTAAGTCAGTTGCCCAAGGCCTGTCAGCCAAGAGGCAGGAAAGTGTACGGGCCACGAATGCAAGCCCAAGTAGGCCTGATCCCAGACCCAGCGATCTTGAGCTAACTTTAAAAAGCGTATTCTTTTCTGCTGGGTAGAATGAGAGCTATTTGCCCCTGCTAAATACTCATGATAATTTATCTTTAGAAAACCGGTTTTTCCAACAATTCATTATTCAGAGCTGCTTCTCCTACCGCTGCTGTTAACATTAGCTTTGGATGTGCTAAGGACGAGAATGGGCAGTGTGTGACTGCTGTGGTCTCATGAAGGAGGCGCTTTCTGGCAAGAAAGACAGGATGCTTACAATCTCTGAGGGAAGGAGAAGAAAGACTAAAGGGGGAGACTCACCCCACCCCCAATGAAGGGTGAAGAAATGGCTATTGTTCACAAACAAGGGCACCGCAGGCCTCTCTTTTGGAGGACTTCATTCACGCAAGCCCTGGTGAGGCTCCCTGGTTGGGATGAGACTGCGGACAGGGTCCCATAGGTTTAAATTATTTACTGACTGCTGAGTGATATGGTCCTGGGAATCAATCTTTTTTTGAGTATTTACTCCTTTCAGAGGCACTGTCTATACCAGGGTTTTTAAACATGAGCCATGGATGTGATTCCAAGAGGATATTAACTTTCCACAGAAAGCTTTTTATTGTGCTAATTAAACTTTCCTGAGCCTCAACTGACCCATCTGTGAACTGAGGATGGTTTTTGCTTACTTTCTTTCTTTTTCTCGGTGGGGGTGAGAGGTGAGGGGGGAGTGGGGGTGGAGAGACAGACCAGGGGGCTGGGTAGGAAGGAACAGAGGGAGAAGGAGATAATCTTAAGCAGGCTCCATGAGGTTCAATCTCAGCACCTTGAGATCGTGATCTGAGCCAAAATCATGAATCGAGTCAGATATGTAACTGACTCAGCCACCCAGGTGCTCTTTTTTTGGTTGTTGCTTTGTTTTTTGTTTTTGGGGGGGGGGGTGCATTTTTTTTTTTTAAACGTTTCTATAGAATCAGTTACTGTGAAGTACTAGAGCTTCTATAGAGAAAGGAGTGACACAAAATTCAAGACCTTAGTTTGATCAAAAATGTTATTTTTGTAGGAGAGGAGGAAGAAGGCAATTCCACATAAACTTTCCGATCGTTCCATTAAATTTGTCTTTTGTGTGTTCATATCATTTTCATTTGTTTGCTTTTGGAGGGTAATAGAATTTTGTCTTCCTAATGGCTATGAAGTAAAAGCAATAATTAAATATTATGCATAGTCCTGTCTCCATAGTTAAAACAATACACTTTTTATTAAAAAATACCGCTTTCAGGGGAGGGGTGTGTTTTTTAAGGCTTTCTCCGTATAAGTGTGCTATTAATTTGTTTTATATTCTTCACTGTATAGAACAGATAGAGTTTACATTTTATTTGTATGCATTAGGGTTGCCAGATAAAATACAGGATGCTCGGTTAAATTTGAATTCTGGATACACAGCAGAGTCGTATCTGAACTTCACATTTAACTGGAGTCCTGCATTTTATCTGCTAAATCTAGCCACTTTTAGGTGGACATATCCCCCAGTTCTTCATATCAGCGCTAAGTGGCTGCTCACCTAAACTAGGGGACTGAGCTGGCTCTGATGCAGGCTCATGCTTGCTCCTGGGGACAGATAGGAGTGGTTTTAGCTCTCTGAGATCAGGCAGCTTTCCTGGAAAGATTTTCAGAATCTATTATCAATGTAATCATCATGAAAATATTTGATGAGAACACTGCCTCACGCTGTATAATAAATTTAAGTAGAAAAGTCAAAGCAGTGGTATTTTCGTCAGGGCTTTGGATGTCAGGAGAAAATAGTTCCACACTCAGCGAATATAGATAGGTCTGTTTTGGGCTGTGTTAAATCCAATTGTGTGGAGGTTCTGAATAATCAGGAGTGACAGCATAAGCACTTTCTCTTCAAAGTGATTTTACAGAAAGCATTATTTCCTAAGGAAAGTACACATATAGCCCTCATAATGCTGAAGGAGCACTAACGTATCAATTTATTGGTGCTGGTGTTGTGAGCTGGAGTTGCAAATTGTATTCAGATTTTAAACTTCACTCACACTTGCTGCTGGGGGAAGCTTCCTTCCCATGATAAAGCTTCTTTCAAAAAAAAATCTAGAAAGTTTTCTATAGTTCCTGTGTGAGAGAGCCTTCAAGGCTCTTGCTGAGGGTTCTAACTTCACTTTGAGAAGCCAACTCAAACACGATGAAAAACAATAGTTTAGTTTTCCTCAATAAAAAGGGGGGTGGGGGAATATGAGTTGGGCTATGTAATTTCAGCTTCCCTAAATAAGCCCTTTGGAAAGTTGTGGAGGGGAGCAAGCGTGTGATTTTGGTCTTGGCGCACAACTTTGGAACTAACTTTTTTTTTTTTTTAATGTCTACCGTGGATTTTCAGATTTCTCCCCTGTACGATTTGTTCCATAGCTAAGTAATGGGTCTGCCAAATTTTTCGACAACTTTTACTTTCCAGAGGAGGGTTAAATAGTTCTCTTAATAACTTAAAAGAAAAAAATTTCAAGGTTTACCACAGTGCTTAGTCACAGGCTAAATGTTTTCAAGAGTTGTATTACTTTGAACCTATTTAGTCTCAGGAATATCCCCCAAGAAGGACAGAGCAGAGAGTTCAAGATGGGCTCCTTCCGAAACAGAGATAGCATAGTTTGCACTGGAGCGTGCGTTCGTGTTAGCTTTCTGTGGTCTTATGTGCCGAGTCTTGCTTAGCGGCATTCACCTGCTCTCCATAAATCATCTTGGACGCAGCAAGGTTGCTGACTCATGAATCCCTCGTGTTTTCATACTGTTTGTGTTAAGTTTTGGTACCGTTCACAGAGAAGTAGCGGCCATATCCCTTCTGACTTTAAGGAGTACGGACAGATAGGTACATTTTGTGGATGTTTTTCCTTTCACCAAAAAAAATTTATGCCTCCTGTGAGCAGGCAGAGTCATTTTCATTAAAAAGTAAACCCCGAATCAATGGCCACAGCTCAGCTCACCCTTGTCTGAGAAGGTTGATATCTCTCTCTTGCGTCTTAAATCTTCCCCACTCTGCCTCTAAATATGATCATCGCCCTATTTAAAATGAAAACAGAGAGTCTTCTCTCACCTTGTTTAATCACTGTCCACGCTGCTTTTTACCACAGAATGTTCTAAACCAGTAGCCGGTGTTTGCCATCCCTGTCACTCGTGGTTCTGTTGTTCTGGGGTAGGTCTGGTGACACCACCAGGTACGACTGAGACTAACCTGGCCTCTGCGTTGCCATCCAAGCAAATGCTCTCCTGAGTACTGTGAATGACACGCTTTCCAAAAAAGCACCCACAGGACACTTTCTTACCTTTGTCATTCTTTCTTCTCTTCTAGGTATCTCAGTAACGAAGAAGACACATACATGTAAGTAATGCATTTTTTTTTTAATCCAAAGTTTTCTGAAGAGTTGGAATTCGCATATGTCTGGCTGCTGTGACCCTTCAAGTATAAACTAATGTTTCAGCTGTGATCCATGGTCAACAGAGGTCATACTTCTCTACCTGTAGTGGTCGGAAGTGGTGCATCTCCACCTGTTTGTACTGAGTGTGTGTTAAAGAGAGTCTAGCCATAGTCTGCTGAATTCTAGTGATTCAAGTCATTAGTCTTTAGAAAAATCATCAAATCTAGTCAGGAGGATCAATTAATTACTTACCGATCACCCCTATTCTGGATCCTTCTTAGAAGAGCTGGTATGTTTCTAGGAAACATCACCTGGATTTCTTTTAAACTTTGGTCTCCTTTTCCTCACCACCAGTTCACGATCTAGGCCGTTTTGTACTTGTGTCTGTGGGGCAGAGATACTGACTGGGAATCTAGGTGCTGTTGCTCGACCATGACTGTGGCCCACGAGGGCCCTGGTAAATGGCATCGGAAGTTTGATGTGGAAATGTGCGCTGGATTGACACTCTGTATTCATTCCCACTTCTCAGGTTCAACTGCTTTCATCAGTTGCCTTCATTCGAACTACACCATAAGTTTACAAACTCTCGTCAATGTAAAGTGTTGTGATTTTGCAATCTGAGCAATAATGTTTGACTGTGCTTTGAACCTTAGGATGAGACTAATCCGTCATTGATGCAGGCAGTCAACTTTCACTGTACTTGACCAGCATATTTAGACTTTGAATTAGTAGTGTCATTAGAATTCGATAACTGTTTTAGACCATAGATATGTGCTATCCATGAGATGTGTTTGGGCATCTTTCTAAGGCAAGCAGTGGAGATATTTATGGCACAATTTAGGGCCAAAAAAAGATGAGTCCCCAAATTTTTCCTAATTATGCTTTTAAAACTTTTGGTTTCATGTGAAGCATTTGGGGAAAAAAAAAAATCTGTGTAACATCAAAGTAGTTTATCTTGTGCCTCAGTTGATTCTTGAAATCTGCTCTTGGGCTTGTCTGTCTGTCTATCTGTATTTGTAGCAAACAAAAAAGCAAAAAAAACAAAAAAACAAAAAAAAACCATTTAAAAAAAAAAGAACACCCCACCAAATTCGATGGTGGCCTTTTAGTGCCCAGTCCTGCAGTCTCTCCACCTGGCTCTCCCATGGGCTTCAATGGAATGTTTGTTTGAGGAAATTAGTAAAGGTCAGGCCCGTAACGGACACATGATCAGGACAGCACCTCCATCTCAGAATGCACAGTTCCCGTTGGCTGTCCCTCCATCACGGTAGTCTGTGGCCCTTAGCTTTTTGGGGGTTGTTTTGTCGTCGTTGTTGTTGTTGTTCTTGCTGTTGTCGGTGCATAATTGAGCTCATGATGACTGAGAGATTGACAGTGCAGGAGACTGAAGTCCTCTGTATATCCGCAGGGCAGGCATGGTACAGAGCGCTTCCTTGCACAGCCTTGCCCATGAGCTCGTCCCTGGCCTGGAGGGACCCACTCTAGAGGTGGTAAGTAATTCAGTCTTTCTGCTAGCTCAGTCCTGGGCCTCTCCCGAACAGGAGCGGATGATTGTGCCTATTGTTGATGGTGGTTTGGGGTATGGACTCCTGGCCACCTGGCAATACACAGAAAGCCACTGATTATTTGCATTATGACTTGGCTCTTGGATAAGTGGATAAACCACTAGTTCAACTCCACTGGATACAAAGAGTGCCCCTCATCCAATAAGACAGAGACCAGAGAGGTTAGAAAATATATAGACCATCCATCCATGAGGAGATTCAAGGAATTATTATCCCTGAGAATAATTTCATTGGCCTATTACAGAAACAATAACTTGTGGTCAGATTTAAATTCATGGAAGGATTTGGATGGCAGCACGGGAGTGGTAGCTAGTGAAGTAAAAGCTGGTGTTCCAGGAAGAGGCAATATAGCCAGGTTGGCCTTGCAGCCAAGGCTTAACTAACCCCACCAGATATGCCTGCTTGAAAAATAGAGCCAGAGTGGGTGGACTTTGATTGCCTTTCTAACTCTGGAAATCAGCAGGAAAATTCTTGGACATCAAGCATCAAATAAGTGTCGACAGATTTAATATAAAGTTCATTTTATGTAATTCAAATATTAAATTGACAAAAAGAGATCAGAAATCACCTAGGTTTTTTTGGTTGATATTTACTTTCATGATTTAGGGGAGAGGGCCCATGATAAAGCAGACCAATGACAAGTTGGGAAGAACAGCAACTGAAACAGAGATTTGACACAAAACTTTGCACATGCCAAGAAGAAATTGAATTGTCCAAGTTGCGTGTTAGTGCAGGTCTTCAATGCCACTTCAATGTGGAGATTGTTTTTGTCACCCAACTCAGCAGACAACCCTTCATATTTCTGATCTTAGCATCTCTACAGGGCCTACCACTTGTGAGGAAGAAGAAAATCAATCAGTTCTTTCTCCCATAACAATCACCCAAATGACTTCTTCTTTAGCATCTGTCGGATTTTTCTTGCAAACCAAACTGTCCTAGCTTGCCCATAAGTTTTCTTAAGAGGTTAAATTCCAGCTCCTCTTAAAGCATCTTGACATCTGTTCTTCAAAAAGTTTCACTATCAGTGAAGTGTGTGAATCCATTTTTGTACTGTCACAAGACTTCCATTTTTAGCCAGAGTTCTGGAAACCTTGGTCAAGGCTTGACTACATAATCATCGACAGCTGAAGTCACCCCGCATTAGCAATTTCAATCCAGGTTTCCTAACTGCCCTCACAGAGAGATGGTTCAACTTACAAATTAACATGTACAGTTGTAGAATATATTATCAGACCAGAGTGTCAGCTCACAGGTACACCAGTCAGAGGTGCAAGAACCACAAAATGAACCTGAAGAGATGTGACACCTGATAGTATTTTAGGCCACCTCGTTATCTGGAAAGCATAGATATTATATGCTTCTTTAAAAAAAATAAATAAATAAACAAATAAAAAATGCTTTGGGTGAGCTGAGCCAGAAATTCCCAGGAAAGGAAATGTGATTAGTAGCTTCAGAGGAATTCACAAGTGTGGTCTTTGGAGAACTCAGATTCTCCAGAGTTCCTGAGAAGGGCACTGGTGGTGTTTGTCATTAACTTTACTTGGCCAGTGGGGGAAGGCAAAGCTTTGAGGTTTCTAGTACAAAGTCGTCGTGACCAACCTGGTCAGAGAATGCTTTCATTTGTGATATTCTTCAATTGGTGATAGGAAATGTTGCTGTTGCTTTTGGTATGTGAGCAGAAAAGGAAGTTTTTACTTGTGGGATAGGGACCTACGAGATAAATTTTACACTATGGTGTAGAATTTCAATTTAATCTTTGTGGTGATTATATAGCACCTATATTTGGTTGGACACTTTAAAGATTGCTTTGACTTTGGTGTTTCACAAGTTTGTTCTGGTGTCTTTCCTGCTGAAATGGTATCATGTCGGATAAGTATCTCTTTCATGGCATCAACGGCTGTTTTGGTTTTTATTATTTGCCAAGGACAACTCGTCACTTGCCCCTGACTTTTTAATCTCGTTCTACTTGGATTGTTCTGCATACACTAAAATGTTAGAATATGATGGATTAAGAGGTGAAAAAGTAACAAATGCAACAGATCCTCTTAGCTCTTTCCAGCTAGAAGGAAGTTTAGCATCATGAGTCATAACCTTAACGTATATATCAGCCAAGGGCCGCAGTGTAGACCCGAAGGGTACCAGGTAGACTGTTAGATAGTTTCCAGAAGCAACAGATCATTGTCACTTCCTCCTGTTCTCATCCGTGTTTCTATTCTTTATTCTTCCTGTGTAAGTCTGGTCTGCTTGTTTTCTTCTACACTCGGGAACAGGCACTTACTTTACACACATATGAAAATTGCAGGCGACTCAGTAAAGCAGCCAGAAAAATGTATCAGTTTAATACGATTTAATGTCAGTTTTTCCCAGTAAATAACAAAGTAAAATGTGCTTTGGAGTCTTCTGAAATATTTTAATTTTAACATGAATAGCCACTAACGTCAATTTAGTGTGTTTTCAAATGTTTGTTTGTGGTAGGCTAATACCAAACATATAAAATTAAAGCACTATATTATTTATAAAAAAGAGTTTAGTACTCAATATTTAAAATATTTTAGTACAAATCAGAATATTTCCTTGAGAAATAATCCTTTGTATCTGTAAAAAGAAAAAGTGTTTATTGCAGTCATTTAAAGTGGAATAGGTTAATGTATTCACTTTTCACCCCTAGAGACTTGGTTTTGAATTTGACTTAGAGAAAATTAGTTTTGAGGCCTCAACCTCCTCTCCTTAGGCATTTGTTGATATCACAAAACCAACCCAACAATTTGTCACGATTGTTGCCATTTACTCAGGAGGTCCAAGAACTAAAATAACCTTATTTTCTCGTTTTCTTTTCTTGTCCTTGAGGCCATTCCTTTTGATTGTAGACTCTTAACACAGCACCAAACTTAGGGCTCACCCACACTATTTTCACAGTCCAGGAAAACTCAGGAACCATTCTTGGCAAAGCTAATGGAAGGTGCTTTGGTTATATAGTTAATAGGTTGCCGTGACAACCCATGTGACTCACGGCATGACTCACAGCAAGTATAATTTCAATTGCTGCTGGCAGGGTGTATCATTAGGACAGGCCTGAGAAGAAGCCACACTGAACTTCTCTTAGTAGGCTTTCATCCAGATTCCACCTACCCATTGAGAAACAATAAAGGGGATAACCCAGTGCTTACAAAGTAGCCAGAGGATTCATTTCTTCTCCAGGCTTCCTGAGGCTACCGGCCATCCCAGACATAAAGCTTGCCTCTGATGGTATGTGACCAAAAATAGATGCGATGCTGCCATCTTAGAGGGCTAACCAATGGACAACCATTTACTGAGAGCCTACTATGTCCCGGCAGGTTCTTTGCTCTCGAGGACCATACAGACTAGGTTGAAGGTGGAGCCTGGGGTGGGGATGGGGTAAGCGGGGGGTAATTCAGTCACTGAAAACACCAATGCCTCATGTACCACTTCTAGAAGATTGGGCTCACAACTGGAAAGCATACTTAGCTGCAAGTGCGGGAGAGGAGGAAAAAAATTAGATAATCCAGGATTTGGGACCATGATCCAGGGCATACAGCAGGGTGAAAGGAAAGGGAAAGATTTAACCCTGGGTGCTAAAAGCTCTCCCTGCTGCACATCTCCCATTCTCACCCAGAGTCACACCTATTTAGTCCCTTCAAGATCAGCCAGCCCAGGGAAGTAAAAAATCCCTAATACTGCCCAAAAATGTTTGCCTTGTTTAGACTCAGCCTGTGTGACTACAGCCAACCCTGCCTCAGCTTAACAGGATTTCTGGCTCATCATATTGAGATATAAATGGACTGCACTTGGCCCTGCCACTCAGTTCTTCCAAGGTAGAAGATTTGCATAGCCTGAAAAACCACAGTTTATTCCATTAAAAAAAAAAAAAAAAAAAAGCCCAGAATATGTAGTTAAGTGTTTCCATCAGAGCCTCTAGTTGATTCAAGTTTGTTCTGTTAGTAGGACATCAGATCCATGAACTGAATTTGGAGAAGTATTTGAGTTCCCATTTCATAACACAGGTTCAAAAGGGTAGATTGAGATGGCGAGGAGCTCCTTAAAAAGTCCATGATCCACACAAGTGCCTGGCCTATCGGGCGCTGGCATGTACTAGAGATTATCTATTTAGTAAAACTCTTACATGTGGTTGTCTCACTCTTTAAAGAATGCTGGGTGTCAGGGCCACCTGGGTGGCTCAGTGGGTTAAAGCCTCTGCCTTCAGCTCAGGTCATGATCTCGGGGTCCTGGGATCGAGGCCCGCATCGGGCTCTCTGCTTAGCGAAGAGCCTGCTTTCCCCTTCTCTCTCTCTGCCTGTTTCTCTGCCTACTTCTGATCTCTGTCTCTGTCAAATAAATAAATAAAATCTTTAAAAAAAAAAAGAAAGAAGAAGAAGGCTGGGTGTCTGTTGCAGAGTTTCACATTACTATTGATTCAGCGAAGGCAGGAATCTGGGGTAGGAGGAGAAATACCAGGAGATAGGAACAGCTAGCCCTGAGTGGTTAATTCTAATAGTTCAGGTGCTCTGTTTCATGCTTTACATGCATGATCTCATGCAATCTTCTCATCAGCTCATGAGCCTTGCTCTACCTAGGTCCCCATTTTGGATGAGCAAAATTATCCTAGAGATCAGCAACTTCAAGAAGTGAAAACGCTGACAAACTCATCCATCTGGTGATGGGCA
Organism: Mustela putorius furo; assembly: GCF_011764305.1. Lineage (NCBI taxonomy): Eukaryota > Metazoa > Chordata > Mammalia > Carnivora > Mustelidae > Mustela > Mustela putorius. Next base: position 4,677,844 of record NW_025422045.1, on the reverse strand, counting down.
GAGTCAGGTCTCAGAGTAGACTGACGCCTTCCACGCAAAGAAGCACCACGCCATTATCTCTGATCTCAATGTGAGGCAGTGTCTGTGGTGCACTTACAAAGCACTAGGTGCTTTTCTTAGCACTTCGTAAATGTTCATTTATTTCATCTTCACCACAATCTTGTCAGGTAGGTCTCGCTACTCTCCACACTCTGCAGGTGAAAACTGAGGCCCAGGAGTCTACAGCAAGCTAGGACGGGATACAGCCAGGATTGAAAGCCACTCCACAGAGTCTCGATGCTGCTACAGTAACAATGTCAGTCCTCAGAGTGGTCTTTCCACTCTAAACCATAGGAAGAAAGTCCAGTGTAATTGTCATTCCTACAACTGATTCGGGTTCTTGAAACCTAGGACTATGTTACCTGTAAAGGCTTCTAAGCTTGGTGAACCAACCGATTATAAAATAGAGGGATGTTATTCCTTCTATATGAAAAAAAATTCATTTAAACTAAGTGGTCTACATAAAACCATGCTGTCTTTTTACTTCAAAATGATCTTCACTTCTCTTTTTAACAATCTAACCTGACTTATCAAAGAACTGGCATCCACTTGATAGCATTGTTCATACAACTCAACTGATTCCATAATAAAATAGTTCAAATGGTTCCTTTTGCTTCCAAAGGAAGTTCTGTCCTCCACACTAGTAGTGATATGTATTTCTTAGAGCACAAATCTGTTTTTCACTGCCACGAAGTCTTTAATGGACCTCAGTAACATTTGTAATAAATTTGTGCATTATTCTTTGGTCAAACCGTCTTGGTATTCGTGTGTAACTTTCATTGCCACTAAGGGGTAGTATGATTCAGGATACTGTGGTTTCTCTGAACCCTAACCAAAAACAAACAAAACCATGAAAGTAAAAAGAATGCCTAGGGAATTGAAATGCATACCAAAAGCATACATAAGAGAATTAAACATCTAGGTTTTGAGTATGTTTATGCATACCTGAACTTAACCTTAGATTTACAGTTATATCTGCTTCTCTCTTTATTGGGATCTGTTGTCCAAAGGCATAAAAACGTAGGAAAAACAGAGATGCTAATTTGTTTGAAATATGAAGAAACTTACTGTTCTGCATTAACTTTCTTTACAAATTACACAAATTTTTTAATAGTAACTCTGTCAGCTATGCTGCCAGGAAGTTGGTATACTTGTAGTCACACGATCCCCTTTGATTATAATTGATGTCCATATCTGCATGTTATGGTACCTGAGGTTTTTATTTCCAAGCTATTTGATGACCCTTTTCCCTGGATTCCCCACGGTGGAATGTTCTCCACTCACTTCACCTCCCCCTCTGAGTAAACATTTTTCCTCTGAGAGACTGATAGCCTTTTCCCTTGTATTACTTGTTCATCTCCTGGGCATTCACTGTAGCTCCTAATGTCTTAAGTAGTTGAAGAACAGAAAATGCTAGAATATGCAGGATTAAGCTGCAGATTCAGTGAAAGAGACTTACTCTGTAAGTCTTTCATTTTAGATGTTATGTTTGTAGGAGAGAAGGAAGGGCTTGTATGGTAGCTAACCCTGGTCCCCGGAATTGGAGATCTGAGAAAGGAAAGCTGGAAAGCAGAACAGAGCCACTCCCTGGAGGAGGACCATGAGGCTGGGAGTCAGATCTTCTTCGCTTGGTATTTCTAACCCCTACTCTGTGCCCAGCATTGCATTAGGCACAGAGTGGTATAGAAAGCTTAACTCCTAACACTCACTGTCCAGTAGATCAGTCTGCATCTGAGGACTAAGGACAGACCCTCTTGAGGAAACTTTGGTTAATGATGGAATTGCAAGAAAATGCAGGGTTATGACACAAGTTGGATTACCTGTATGAGTTGGGAATGCTGGTGGTGAGCTGAGCTCAGTTGAGAAGAGTAGCAAGGATTAGGTGTAATCAGGTGGATCAAGGGGTGTTTGGGGATGACTGTGTAGACCTGTCTAACTAGAATAGAGTATTAACAAGGATAAGGAAGAAGAGCAGCGATAAGGTTTCAGCTTTATCTCAGAACCAGTGGGGAGCCACAGAATGTGTGTGAAAAATACACTGACCTTTAAATAATGCTTTTATTGCCACGGTCATTTAGTGAGTGTTACATAAAGCAGATGTTCCATACTTCAGTCCCTTTTCCAAAATCAGACGGAATTCTTATCCTTAGATAGAGGTTCTTCTCTGGCCTTTCCTCTGATCAACTATGAAGCAAAAGTGCTTATGGGGCAGGAAAGATCTAGTCCAAAAAGGGAAGGCTGTTCTGATTATTAAAGAGAAAGCGCGTTTTACTTTTTCTCCATCTTCCCAGGTTTAAGGTCTAATTGTAAGACCAGTTCTTGCCGTGCTGTCGAAATCAGAAGAAAGAAATGAGCTTGAAAAATACATATGCACTTTGAATTGCGTGGCTAGCGGTTCTCCTTGCTTTCTTTTATTCCTGCTGCGAATCGGCCGGAAACTACTCTAATACACCAGGAGCCGACGTCTTTCCAACCCTTTTTAACTCGGCCGCATGTAGCTGTGTAAAAATTGGAACCCCGAATTCTAAATCCTGTTCACCCCTTAGGTAGGCAGCTGTGTTGACTATGACTTTGTTCATCAGCACGAAGAATCATTTCCCTCACATAGCTGGACAGTACAGTAAGGGTATAATCATACTTTCTTTTCTCTTTGTTGGTATTTCTTCATTTTCCAAGAATGAGTCCCTATCGTTTCACCTAAAGAACGCAAAAGATCCAGATGAGGTCTTGTCATTGGCTGCACGTTCACGAAAGTCTTTGGTATATAATGAACTCTATCGCGCCAACTTATCTGTCTCTCTTACACGGTGTCTTTTTGTGTCGACAAAACTGAAAATTCACTTTCCCTCACCAAGTCGGGGCGTCGGGATAATTGATTGTTACCAGTCTCTGCTGTTAGTAGACAAGATAACACCAGTGCCTCTGGAGAACGGGTGAAAACTAAACTCTGTCCCCCGAGGCCAATGAAATAGCTGTTTGGTCCCTTGTGTGAAACTTCCTAATAACTTAACTGGGCAGCCTCTGGGTCCCTGGAGGGTTTCTCCACAAGAGTATTCCCTCTCTTTGTTAAGATTGCTTATTAAAAATGATTTTATAATGAAGTTGCCTCAAATAGCAGCTCTTTTCCTGGTTGTCCTTGAAGCTGTGGTGAAGAATCTTAGAGACAACTGTCTAGGGTTTTCCTCCTTGTTAAAAACTTCTCTTACCACTGTTACTCTTGATTTTTTTTAAGGAAACAAAGTCTAACTGACACAAGTCCCTCTCCGGTTGATTATGTCGCTTAAAACCCGGTGCAAGGCATTATTGGTAGTTAAGTTTGTCATTCGGGCTCAGGAATCGAATTGATCTGCATGGATGGAGGACATTTGAGTCTGCGGTGGGAACGAGGCTGTCGGGCTTCCCCAGGAGAGCGGCAGCTGGGGAATGCCATTGCTAACTCTGCCCCCGACTCCATCCAAACAGGGATTTCCAATTATTTTCTCTCTTTGGTCCTGGATTTCTCCGATCTGCAAACTAACCAATTTCCTGCCATGGGGGACTGTCATGAAGAAGAATCAAACAATAAAAAATAATTAGTATTGCATTCCTTGCTATCCAGGCGCTGTATAGATTCAGACTTCTAACAGATGTGGACAAGTAAGAGAAAAATCCCTTTTTGGTTGTTGTTGTCCACATCATCAGCTTGCCTTTGGGTAATGAAGAGGCTTCAATATGCTGGTGTCCTTATTGATTTTTAAAGATTTTATTTATTTATTGGAGAGAGAGTAGCAAGAGAGAAAACGAGCAGTGGGTGGAGAAAGGGAGAAGCAGACTCCCTCTGAGCAGGGAGCCCGATGCTGGGCTCGATCATAGGACCCCAGGATCATGATCTGAGCCAAAGGCAGATCATGAGCCACCCAGGTGCCCCTATGCTGATAAAGAATGATAAAGCAGATGTCAATAGGGCTTACCATTGGAAACATCTACTTCAGACTTGGTGTCCCAGTGGCCAGGTGACTCAGGAAAGAGCCACAGCATAAAGTTGTTAGTGACAGGTTCAGTTTGAAGTATTTTTCTAACTTTAAATCTTGTCAGACCATAAATCCACAGAGCAGAGTATCCCAGATGCAGCTTGGCACTCCTTTTGCTTTGCAGTGTGAATATAATACACCAATAGTAAAGGGGACCACTGTGAACCTTTTAGTGGGGAGATCAGTGTGGTCTGGATGTGCTAAGAATTATAGTGTGCTAAGTTGTACCAAGAACATGCCTTGGCTAAACGCTGTTCTCTAGGACCAGGTATAGTCGAAAACACTCCCTTTATGTACAACAATTCCTGTTGCTTCCTTTCTCAAATAAAAAGAAAAGAAAGACTATATGACCTGCTCTGGAATCCCACTGCCAGCAGGATCTTCTTATTCCCCCACCTTAATAACCTTCTAGTGCTTTGCAGTACCTCAGGAGTCTACACTTCTTAGTATGGTGTTCAAGGGCCTTTGCAATCTGGTCTTAATCTTTCTACTGCTCATTCCTTGACTTCTATGCTGGTAGTTTCTGCCATCCTCAGTGACCAGTTTCTGCAAGGTTGTACATGGGCATACCTCAGTGCCTTTGCTTCTATTGTATCTTGTTTGTCCTGGAATGCCCTTCACCAACTTCGGGACCTGTAGAATTTTTTTTTTTTTTAAGATTTTATTTATTTATTTGACAGACAGAGATCACAGAGAAGCAGACAGAGAGAGAGGAGGAAGCAGGCTCCCTGCTGAGCAAAGAGCCCGATGCAGGGCTCAATCCCAGGACCCTGGGATCATGACCTGAGCCGAAGGCAGAGGTTTCAACCCACTGAGCCACCCAGGCGCCCCAAGGGACCTGTAGAATTCTTACTGCTCCACCAAAGGCCAACACAAATAGCATCTGCCATGAAAGCCTTCTCCAACCACCAACCCTCCCCCCTTTGTTAAATTGCAAAGTAAACTTTGTTACTGCAGCTTCTCTGCCCCCACAGTACATGGTTAAGGTGACAGTACAAAAAGTCTATTGTAAAATAGTTGTTGTTTATGTAGCTTTGTCCTAGATATGCTTTAATTATCTTTATATCCCTTAGGCTTAGCAGAATGATTGGTATCTACTATGTGTTCAATTAATATCTGTAGATTTTAAATAAGAATGTCTGTGCATGTGTGTGTGTGTGTGTGTGTGTTGTACATGCACAATTTTATGACCTCACGTTCTTTTTGCAAATTTGAATCTCGGGAAAAATAATTAATCTTTTCATTGTTAACAGCAAAAAGGAAGAACAGATATTTAATATTTGAAATTATCTTGTGAGATTTGTTCTGTATTATTTTGGAAACCAATACTACAACTCAAAAGGCTCCTTGATGTCTGGCAACTTACCCTATGTATCTGGAGTCTCAATTTTAGGACTGATTGCTTTAAAGTTTCTTTTTGCAGATTTAAGACCGAATCTCATCCAGAAGGCTTAAGAGTACTTACTTTTAATTCTAAAATGAAGAACGTGTTATTTTTCTGATTGACCTCTTAAACAACGTTTGTCTGCATTATCAATACAAAATTTTATAAGCTACATACTCAGATTTACAGAGTGAAAAAGAAAGAGACATTTTCAGTTGCCATTGTCATCTACTCAAAGGCAAAGGAGGGGGCAACTGGGTGTCTCAGTCAATTAAGCATCCAACACCTGATTTGGGCTCAGGTCATGATCTCATGGGTCCTCGGATCCAGCCCTACCTCAGGCTCTGAGCTCAGCAGATGTCCGCTTGAGATTCTCCTTCTCCCTCTGCCCCTTCCCCCATACACTCACACTCTCTTTCTCCCTCTCTAAATTAAATAAATACATATTTTTTAAAAAATAAAAGCAAAGGAGAAAACAACCTGCTAGAGAAAAGAATCAGCCAATCTCTCCACGAATGGGAAGTATATCCTGTCAAGGAAAATATCCTGTATTTGTCTGGTGTGTAGAGGGAGAAGTGATCCTGATATGTTAAACAATTTGAGAAGTAGATGCTTCGATAATCCTAGATTACTTACTGAGTCTGAAGGTAAATTCTGGAAACAAGTGACATTTATTTGTTCAAAGCCGGAGCACATGACATTGCTGTGTTTGGTCTGGAATGTAAGTGTGTTTCCTTAACTTAGCAGGGACCAGTGATTTCAAAACTCTGGCCCACTTGAGAAGTAGCTGCTCACAACCATGGTTTGTCTCCCTTTCCTTGGAATTCTCTGCCTTTTAAACTTTAGGAACAGTTTCTTCCCTTCTTTTGTTTGTAACCGCCCCCCACCCCAGTCAAAACAAAAGGAGCCAAATTATCCCCTGCAGTATCAATTCCTTGAGTGGAAACCTTGCTTATAAATGAGAGGATGAGATGTGACCCAATAAAAGAATCTATTTTTATTTTAATTTTAATTTATTTCCTGGTGGCCCTTTATGCCTCCTTAGGCGATGACCTAACCAATTCTATCTTAACACTGATTTTTTTTTTTCCTTCCAAGGTCAAAAAGCACTTTGGAATTATTATAAGAGGAGAGTAAATGTTTTCTTGCCTTGAATGGAAAGCCCATCTCTTCATAGGAAATGTAAAGTCTGGCTTTCTCAGCTTCACACTCATTCTGTCGTGAGGCTTTTATCAGCAAGCTAAAGGAGAACAGGAGGAAGGAAGAAGATCTTTGATTTCTGGTGGAGACACTGTCTCTTGTGGCCCCTTTCATCCCTCCCCTTTCTCAGATGGGAGTCTTTAATAACACAGTGAGAGGAGCGGTCTTCATCTTGGGCTGCAGTTTTGCACAGCCAAGTGCAATCAAAGTGGAAACTGTCCTAGAAGGCACTCAACCTGTGGTTTTCCAGGTGGGACAAGGGAAAAACGGCTACACCATCACACATAGACCCATACCCCCCGCACGCGCGTCCCATCCCCTGCCACACATACTCACACAAAAGAGTTCTGACCGCTATCTCTAAATCAAAGAATTTTCCGTGGCCTGATTTGTGGAAGTTACCTAATCCTGCCTATAATTGGGGTGATTTGAGAGATGGGAAAATGTTCTCATTTTCATTATGGGAATCACTGGGGGACAGTATCATTGAGAAGAATATGCGTTTATTGCCCTAAATTGCTTTACCTGAGATACTACTGGTATGTTTCACTTAAGTTAAATTTCTAATGAACAAAATGACCGATGTGGGTCCCATTCTCAGAGATTCTCCCAGGGCTCAAGGTACTCCTTAATGGTCAGTGACTTCTTCTTCATTCATCCCAGAGTTTTACTTATAAGGAAAAATTCCAGAGTTGAGTTGAGTTAATATGCCCCTGAAACACAGAAGAGCCAACTTCTAACATTCTGCACGTGGTTAAAGGATCTACACGCTGTCCATGGTTCGTCTATATTAATACAGTAGTAAAACCTCATCACAGAGTTCCTTGCATTGTAGGATCACCATGAAGTGAACTCACCTTGTCATGCCAAACTTAAACAACTTCTGGAACCAACCTTCTCGGCATAAAGGCCAGGCTGGGTCTACCTCACACCAAATAAAGTGAAGTTCTACCATATTCTCATCTAAAATTCACCATGATTCCTAACTTGTCACCCCTACCTTTAAATAAATGGGTAGCTCAGATTGGGTTCCCCAGAGAATAGACTCCGACCTGTGCCTACAGGAAGTTGATTGGGAAGTGCTGTTAGGAACAACACCTGGAAAGGGTGAAGGAAGCTGGATTGGGAGGAGAAACTGACCTGACATGCACTTGCAGCCCAAGTTCCGCAGATGCTGCAGGGAGAGGAGAAATGGGGATAACCCTTGAGATATGTCCTAAGTTGAGGCAAGGGGATTGGATATTCTACTCTGCATCAACTAGCCCCAGAATGCCAGCTTGCCACAGGGAGGGGTGTAACATTGGGGAAGGCAAGCTCCGCTTAGCTGAAGGCAAGTCTCGGGTGCGAAACATTGGCAGTCAACACTCCAGGCCCCAAGGAGAATAAGGCCCTCGATTCTGGGAGGAGGGAGGGATCTGGGTGGCGCCCCCACAGTATCACTCAAGGGGGGCCAAAATAGACATTAAATTTAACTTTGGTGAAAAACATGTTTGCTCTATTTAAAATGACACACATTTTATTGCTTAGCTAGGATGTAAACTAATAAAATATATGCTTGGCCTCAAGCATATAGTATACCAGAAGAGCAAATGCTAAAGAAAAAAAATGTGGTTTTTTGGTTTTGTTTTTGTTTGTTTGTTTGTTTTTGTTTTTTCCTGTTCAGTGAGGTTCTTCGTTAGAATTTCTGGTCCTGGATGTGTGCATTATAAATCATATGCTTGTGCAATTCCATGTAATACATGTTTTATTTTTCCACACATGGACATTCCAGAGAGTTAACACATTTTTCTCAATTATAAACATAACGCATTTCCAACTCTTTCACCTCATGTGGAACGTATTCACACAGTAACAAAGAGAATGCCTGCAAAGAACTAGTTATACATAATACACGTTACTTTTCAGATTTTGACAGTCACTTCTGTCTTATATTTGAGATATATTATCTGAAATATTTTGCAGGTCCTTTTTGTGTATATAATGTCTCTCTTTCTAGTGGTTTATGGAGCTCCACGCTCATTCTGTCTGTTAGCAACTCCTTGCAGATGAACTCAGGATTAAGCTGGAGATTAGGGGTGGCTGTCAAAGACAAGAACCCTCGGGAGCCAATAATCCCATCCCCCAACTGTTGTCTTACAAGAAAAAGCTTCTCAGGAGTAATTAGTGATAAGGTACACGATGAATTTTAGTTTCCTTCCTCAAAATTTTGACTTAAACTCTGATTTAATGAAATTTGACTTCTAAGAATGAGAGTTCCCAACAGGAGAAAATCGATCCAAACTGTGTTCATAGAGTATTATATCAGGAGAGAAAAAACAGTTTCCACTCTTTCCTCGGTTGTTCAAAATACATCTCCCACCACCAACATCCAAAATTCTAAAGCCCCAAGTGTTCCTTCATGTAATTGTCATAGTTCAGAATACCCCTATTCCTTCCAGAATCAGAAGCTTGAGACACCTTGCAGATCTGAACAAGGCTTTCCGGTTTCAGAGATCCTGAAGGTTCAGACGTATATCTGAACCTGTAGAGTTCAGATGGAGTCAGGATTTATCTAAGTGGAATTCAATCTGTCTTGCTTTCCTAGGTTTAGTTTCTGTGCCTATGCCTGGGAAAAGAGGGGCCCTTTCAGGTTGATAGTGAAGTTAATTCAGATTATTCTTTCCCTTCCTCAAAGAGAATCAATAGACTGTAGAAACTCTTTCCCTGGTGTGAAAGCTTCCATGGTTCCAGCCGCTCCTAACTGGGGACATCCCCAGCCATTCTTCTGGAGATCCCTGTGTCTGAACCCTGTGAAAGGGATTCTGATGGTGCCCATGGATGTCCATGGCAGCCTGATCAGTCTGGCCTGGGTATTGCCATAATAATTACAGGGTCCTGACAGCAGATTTTCTTTTTTTTCTTTCTTTCTTTCTTTCTTTTTTTTAAGATTTATTTGGCAGAGAGAGATCACAGGTAGGCAGAGAGGCAGGCACAGAGAGGGGGGAGCAGGCTCCCTGCTGAGCAGAGAGCCCGATGCGGGGCTCGATCCCAGGACCCTGAGATCGTGACCTGAGCCCAAAGGCAGAGGCTTAACCCACTGAGCTACCCAGGTGCCCCCTGACAGCAGATTTTCAAGTGGCAAAATTACTGGGAGGACCATCTCCTGAAACACCCTTGGGAGAGGAACCCCCCGTTTGCTCTACCAAGTAACCCAACTAAATTTGCCATTTCACAGATGTCTGACCCAACCCATCCAATTACATGTGTTGTGTAACTACTCCACTTCTTTATAAGACAAACTGATAGTTAGTGTAAATTACAGTGATTTTTTTAATATAAAGGTAGCTAATGAGCTGAAATGTAGTTGCTATTTTCAATGGACAGTGTAAACATGCTCAGTTTTTTCCTGGGAAAAATAATAACTCCATATATATGTATATGACTGTGTGTATGTGTATGTGTGTGTGTGTGTGGCTTTGCTTTTTTTTTTTTTTTTTTGCCAGAATTTCAGTGAGTGATTCACATTACTGTCGATTACACACCCTTGTTATGTATTACATCCAGCAGGCAGCTGTCCAGGAAAACACAAGTCTGAAAATGCTTCTGTTTTAAGAAAATTAAATTCATCGTTGCTCCTCCTATGGGCATGTGCAGCAGGCAGGAAGCCTCCGCTTTCTTGCCAAACAAAGGGATAAGGCCTTGCCTTCCTTTATCTGGATTAAATAGGCAGTCTGACATCTTGAGATCCTGATACCAATGCCCAGATGCAGGGCTTGGTTTTGGTTTCTAAATGGTCTTTTTTTGTTGTTTGTTTCCGTGTGTGTTACAAAACACAGATTGGTGTTATAAAACAGTATTTCTAGTTATGAGTCACAGCAGTGCCTGTGTGTTACCAGAGGCTGCGTGAGGCTGAATGTAGAAACGGTTGCTTTCCTCCTTCCCAAAGCCAGCCTGTGACAGCTTAGGGCTCTTAGCCCTATTTACAAAATGGGCCTCCTTGTCTCTATATTCAGTCAGATGCCTTTTTTTTTTTAACTTTGGGTAAAACTACAGCTGAAAATGCCACATCTGCTTTGGGGATGCTCTGTGGTCCAGGAAATTCAGCTTCTGTATGGGCAAAATGAGGACTGCCAGGCTTTCTCACATGTATTCTTCCTGGGACTCTTACAAAGTTTAACAGAACATCCTTAAGGCAAGCAGGTAAAGTGGCCTAAATCGTTCATGCATTTGAGAAAATTATGAGAATTAGTTGATGTTTCCAGTTCTGAGGCTTTAACTACATTTGAATCTGATTCATAGAATCAGACACTTCAAATAACGAAATACTGGCTAGCTTTGAAGCTCAGCATCACATTATCTGTGTTCCAGATGTATTGTGTCTAAGTAATGGTGGGATCTAAAATAAACATATGAAAGACAATTTTGATTTGAGTGAAATCAGTTTACCTCTGCCCTTATTTAGATGCAGAGTCAAGCCAAAAATTGAAAAAAGATTTTTTTTTTAGAAGATGGATGGAATTTGGATATGGACTGGTATTTTAGAAGCTATTAAAGAATATTTCCTTAATATTGCCAAGTGTAGTAATGACATGATTTCTATCAGAGATGAAGACTGAAGTAGTTAGAGGTGAAGCAACAGCATATCTTGAGATTTACTTAAAATGCTCCAAAACAATAAAAATTTAAAAAAATAATAAAAATAAATATATTGAGATGGGGCTGGGAATAGGTGAAACAAGAGTAGGAAAACATTTATTTTACCAGGAGGGAGAGGGTGAGTCCATAGAGCTGTATTCAAGTTTTGTGTGAATGTGAAAATTTTTTAATAGATGAACTTTTTTTCACCTTCTTGTCTGTGATTTCTGAGGTGATTAGATTTACAAAGGAAGGTTGACCACCTTGGGTCATTAGTATTTGATGAGAAAAAGGTGACACCAATGAGCATATCAGGTTTGGAAAATTGACAGTGTTCTCTTAAACTGCATAAATACCTGCATCTCTATAAAAATTATGCATTAGTTGTTAGCAGACACGCTAATAAAAGTTGTCTTTTATAATAAAGTTCCTTCACCTTTGCTTCAGGTTGGAAAAGAATATGCGTGTTAGCTGCTCTTGTTTTTAAGTTTCTCCATTGTTCTGGTCATGAAGACCCAGATTTGAGAGTGGATCGGAGAGAGAATCAGGCGGTCCGCACCGCCCTTATGCGAGCTGGAGAAGTTTTCTCAGGGAGGTAGAACGTGTCTTGTTCAGAAGCAGTTGCACTGGCTTTTACAGAAGTAGAAGCAAGACTGGAACCCTTCAACTCTGTCATACCACCTCAGTCCCGTCCTTTAAAATACTCATTAACAAGCCATCCTCTGGGGATCAAAGCAGTTTTCTAAATCCAGACCAGGGACTGCATGTGAGATGTTCAATAAAGGAAAAAGATAATTTGGGGCCACACTACCGGAATGATTTCCAAGTTGTATGATAAGTCCCAGAAGTGGAGGTTTTAAATTCTGTTCTTGTTAATGCTCTGCAGCAAGTTTACAGTGTATTCTTCCTCCTCGAGCTTTCTAGACTTTCTGTCAGCGGTGGTCAGTTGATTCAGGTGACGGTCTAGGCTGACAAGAGGATGCACCTGGCCAAAGTGATTCCACGAGGACCAGCAGCCACTTCGGTAATGCCTTTCCAAAGGCCTTTCATAATTGAAGCTGAAATTCCAAACATCACCATTGAAACAGGGACGTTTTTCTTCAAATGGAAAAAAGAATTCTGTTTTGTATTTGTGGCCAAATCCTTTAAGCTCAGACTTCCCTGCTAAATTTTGTCTCCTTTGCATTGTACTTCATAATAGCTCGTTGGGATAAAGTAGAAGATCCGATTAGCATTTATAAAATAATTGTTACCCAGTCCTTTCAAGAGTTTTACAAAGAGCAACCCTCTGATTGTTGAAATTATTTGTATGATAATACAAATAGGTGGGGAAATAAAAATAGAGAGAAGAATTTTGTCCCATTGGTATGGTCTCTGAGGAGACCAGCCACAGGGGGTTGGTGCTCTCTTTCTCCTATCCATTACTCAGAACTCTGGATTCTCTTATCTGTTGGATGCCCAAGAAATACAGATTTCATGTGTTCATTCAGGAATCATCCTGACTTACCGAACTCCTAATAGGTAGAAGGCACTAGGGATATAGAAAGAAAATATTGGGGCACCTGGGTGGCTCAGTCAGTTAAGTGTCTGACTCTTGGTTTTGGCTCAGGTCATGATCTCAGGGCCCTGAGATTGACCCCCATGTCGGGCTCCACACTGGGCATGGAGCCTACTCAAGATTCTCTCTCTCCACCCTCTCTACCCCCACACATGCATGCGTAGTCTCTCTCTCACACACAAGTGCTAAGGAAAGAGATGGTATAACATCTGCCTCCTGACAGGGGCCTCCTGAAAATCATGTTGGATGAAGATCTAGCCAAGTGGTATTTCAGAGCATGAAGGAAGGTGGGGGAATCGCTGAGAGAGCATTCCAGGCAGAGGTAAATGGAAGTATGGTGTGAGTACCTGGCTATTTGTCTGTGTCCAAGGTATATTTAATCCTCAGGATTTGAAAGCTCATTTCATCTTTCACTTTTTTTTTTTTTTTGTGCAAATTATACCTCCTAGAAGACATTTACTTAACTTACCTAGAACTCAAGATAAAAATCCTATAGAGGAGTTTACAATTAGCCAGATAAAAACAGGGCAGTACTTGATTTCCATTTCAGGCTCCCAAGGGGAAGTTTTTTGTTTTGTTTTGTTTTGTTTTTGTTTTTTTGTTTTAAATCTTTTTTTTTTAATATTTTATTTATTTATTTGTCAAGAGAGAGTGAGCATAGGCAGAGTGGCAGGCAGAGGCAGAGGGAGAAGCAGGCTCCCCACCGAGCAAGGAGCCCAATATGGGACTCCATCCCAGGATGCTGGGATCATGACCTGAGCCGAAGGCAGCTGCTTAACCAACTGAGCCACCCAGGCGTCCCCCAAGGGGAAGTTTTGAAGAGGTCCCCACTCCGGCATAGCTTCTCAAGAATGGGCTTTGTCGTCAGTACAGGGAGGTCTGTTCCTTTTCTGGACCTTCAACTGCAGTATGATCTAACAGGAACTAACTCCTCTCATTTTCCAGAGGCAAAAGAATCTCTTCCCTTGGTTTTGTTCATGGAAATATGCTTTGTCCCATTGTTCAGAGCTGCTCGTGGATTCCTCGTTGGTCATTGACCTGGAGATGGCTGGTTTTCTCTGGCAGGTGGTCAGAAGCATCACAAGCCACAGTTAGACACAGTGAGATGTCCATGTCCAAAATAAGAGGAGAAGAAGGGGAAAATGGGGAGGTAATAGGGGGGTGGGAGGAGGAGGAAAAGAAAGAAAAGTAGAAAATGCATAGGTAGCTTTGGAGCTCACCCAGAGACTTCTTACATGAGCTAACCTCCAAACTGTCTTCTGGAGACAAGGCCTTTTATTTTATTCAGGAAACCCTGGAGATTTGTGGTTTCTAATATTCACGGTGCTATGTGCCAACCCACATAGCCAATTTTGCAAGCAAGTAGCGCTGCCGACACATGACCCATATTTCTCACAAATCCCACTATTCAGTGGTCTTTCTGTTCTTCTAATTATACCAAAAAGACAGTCTCTAGTGGGTAATAATCTCCCTTTGCTAATACTTTGTAGTTGGGTTCCAAACCAAGACCTTTCCTCTATCACAGCTTGAGTATGTTATTTTTATTTTAGAGCCAGTCACGACTAATGGAAGTGGGGGGGAAGAGTCTCTTGGCCTCCTGGGGTGGTGGTCAATGGATTTATCTTTTACTCTTCCTTCCTTTTCGACCCAGTGCCTCATTTGGTTTGGCTTGCCTGGGCAGACGGTGAGATACCTGCTCAGAAGATCTCATACAACATGCATTGTGTGGTCCGGCTTGGTTGTTTATTTTTTTCAAATCAGATATTCAAATACGGTGTGTTGTGAAATCCTTTAACTAAATTATAGTCCAAATACTTGGTTTCAAGGAATGTTGAAAAAAAGGAAAAATTTCACTACTTAATAAGTTTGATTAATATCATACAAAAATTTTAAAAAGAATCTCAATGGTCAGTGACTTAAAGTTTCCTTTTGAATCTATAACTCTTACGTTGAGCTTATCTCTGTTGACATTGTGTCATAATTTCTTATGGATTATCTCCCCTAGACTGTAAACATCTTGAAGGCAAGATCAGTGTCTATTTTTGTGTACCTCAAACTCCTTACACCATCATATAAGATGAGGGTGCACATTGGATCCGGGACTCAGAACCTGGGTCTGGGGTCTGCCAGCCAGCCTGACCTGGCAAACTTCAAACAGGCCTCACTTTCCCTCATCCACAAAGTAAGGAAACAGGACAAGATGATCCCCCAAGGTCTCTGCTTTCCTAACTTATAATTCAGAGAGTCAATTAGATCTTGATTTGGGAGAGCTAGAGCTATTCTCAGGCTTTATCATTAATTTTTCTTTGTTCCTGTATCTCAAAAATGGATTACCTAAATTTCTCCACTTTGGTAGAAGGTATTGATTTTACCTCTATGATAAATCGAAAAGAATCCTGAATGAGAAGTTACTCTAAATCACTAATATCACCATTAAGTGTTAATAAGTTCCTCGGGGAAACTGTTCTTCAATCAGCCAGAATAGCTTAATTTATTTTTCTTTAAATTAAAAGGCTTGCAAGAACCGAACAAGTGAGAGAGTCCCAGGAAAGGTGAGGTATATTGCTGTGGTCTGCAGTCTCTGTGGCCAAAATATGTGTATTGTATACATCTGTGGCTGAGGTTGGAGTGTTTTCTCCTTTGCTCTTGTTTCATTTCAATGGGTGAAATTAACATCCAGGGAGGCAAAGAAAGCAGAGGTGGTGGGAGACTAACTTCTACTGTAGAAGGCTTCGGGAAGCGATGAGGGGGCTGGTCAGATTTGTACACTGGCTCTGAATGTCATTCATCCTACCATTTACTTGTTGAGTGCCTACTATATACCAGACATTTTTCAAAATGCTGGTATTTGTGAGTATTGCGCAATGTGGATGCTGCCTCTTCTTCCTCCCTGCCTCCCCGCTTCTTTGAGTCCCTGGAAGCACTAAATAGATATTTGTAAAGGAATTGGCCTCTAAATGCTTTTTATCATGCTCCCTGGTCTCTTCCACCTGCTCCCAGGAAAGAGCTTGCTAGCCCTGAAGAGCTAATACAAAGCTGCCTAAATTCTGGGGCCAGGTCATGGATAAGCAGGCAATCGTACACCGAGCTGAGACTTTAAAAAAAAAAAAAAAAAAAGTTTTTCTCGTCCTCAGAAATCAGGAGTTTTTTAAACCCACAGATGTTACCATGAATTGGGTACATTTTATTTTCATGATTTCCTTCCTTCACATTTTTCAATCCATTCAGTAAATATCAGTTTGTGAGTCCATATTATATGCCAAGCACCATGCTGGTCATGAGAGATGGGATAATTAGGAAGCAAGTTCATTAGTTTCCTAATGCCTCCATAATACATTATCACAAGCATGAGGCTTACAACAACACAAATTTATTCTCTTAATGTTCTGGAGATCAAAAGTCCAAAAGTGGTTTGATTGACCTAGAATCAGGGTGTTGGCAGGGCTAGTTCCTTCAAGAGACTCTATTAGGGCTACCTGACTTTCTCAGCTTCAGATCCACCTGTATTTCTTTCCTCATGGTGCCTCTGTCCTTCTCTGAAGCCTGCAGTGTAGCATCTTCCAGCCTCTCTCTGTCCCTCCCCTTCCGTGTGTCTCTGATCCTCCTGCCTCCCTCTTTTAAGGACCCTTGTGATTACATTGGACCCGCCAGGATAATCCGGAATAATCTCCCCATCTCAAGGTCCTTAACTTAATCACAGCGGCAGAGTCCCTTCTGCATCTAAAATAACATGATGACAATTTCCAGGGATTAGGAGGTGGCCATTTTAGGGGGAGGAGGGGCCATTTTTCAGCCCACTGCAACAAAGCACACAGCCTTTGTCACCTCAGAGAGCATAGGGTTCTAGTCGCCTGGGCAAGGAAAAACTGGGGTGGGTTTTTTGTTTGCTTGCTTGCTTGCCTGCTTGTTTGTTTTTGATGCTTTATTCTAGCCATAAAGTTTCAGTGGAAATAAATATGGAGAATATATGTCTGTTACATTCAAAGTGTGTCAAGGTTAAAAATAAATCTTCCTCTTATAAAATGCTACCTTCAAAACAGAACATTAACTGTACCATCCAACACATAAATCTAAACTGTTGCATTATCCAAATTTCAGCAGGAAATGATTGGAATCTTTATTTGCAAAGGGAAGAAGTAAGACTCCTCTCTCCTTAGCCTGTGAGAAACTTTAGTCAACAAGTCTTTCTTCAGTAGCTACTCTGATTAAAATGGTAGGCATTCCGAATCCCAGCGATCCAAAGAAGTAGCTTCCATGGGAGAAGAAGAGACGCCACTTCTTCATCGTTAAGTGCTGGCTGCAAAAGGTCAGGGTTCTCCTGGTAGAATTCATGCTCTCATCGAGACTTTAATTGTCCCTCAAGTTCTTTGTAGTTTTGAAAATTTGAACATGAAAAATATTGCCCTAGGGTATCTGAAACATAAATTTTAACATTAGGCAAAAAAGAGAACCAACCTGGAGGGGGAGGATCTGGCTACAAAGCAAGAAATAAAATATCAGAGACCAAAAAAAAAAAAATGAGGCCAGGTGGCTAAAACATGGCCTGCTAGACAGAGTCAGATTCTGGACCAGAAGCCACCAACAGCCACCAAAAGAATACAGTGTAACGAAAAGTCCAGAGGCCGCAAAGGCATTACCATGGGGGTCACATTTCACCTCTACCACCACATGGGAGTCACGTGGCTATGAGCAGGCTGTGTAACCTTCCTGAGATTCACCTGTAAAATGGGGATACAGTAGTACGCAGTTGAATAAATAAGATCTGTGGGTGCAAGCCCAGGCTTTCCCAGAATCTGGCTGATCAATGGGCCATCAGCAAGGACAGTCATTTGGAAGCAGGGTGAGGATGACAGTCCTGACCTTGGCACTCCCGTCCTGCCATATGCGTGACGCCTTCATCTTCTGCGGCCCTCCCCCCATGTAAGGCTGCCCTTGATGTTCACTTTGGCCAAACAGAAGTTACCATTTGCAAGGTACACTTATGATTTCCTTCATGTCCCAGGCATGTTCACACACACACACACACACACACACACACACGAGTCTCCCAGAGGTCGACCCTGTGTCTATGACTCATACGTGGCAGCCAATTTTCCAAGCAAACTCAAGCACTCTAACAAGGGTTTGGGCTTTGCCCAATCAGTTGGGATTTGTCTGCAGGCTCATAGGTCATTGCCCCTAGCAAGCTAAAAAATTCACTTTCAAAGTGGTTCATAACCTGTAGAAATGAAAGCCCACAGTGTAACATCTCAGGTAAAAAATCCAATGTCACTCAGATCAGGCTTACCAGCTGAACTCTGGTGATTATGAAGTGAACTCTGTTGTTGGAAACCTGCGTGAACATTAAAGTCTGTTATCGCTTTTATTGGCAGGTGCCACGGGCTCAGACAGCAAGAGGGCAGGGTGGGAGAGGACTGCCGAGCTGGTCAGACAGAAACAATGGAGAGAAGGAGAGCAAGAGGCAGCAGAGAGAAGTTTGATTTTTCTAAAAATGGAACTATTTGTGTAGTGGGAAGTAATGAAAACTTAGGGCCATGTGGTTTGTGTTAAATGTTAAGTGTTTTACAACAGTTAAATGTGTTCTGTGCACTCAGTGGAAATGGGATTCTCTACCGACTACTTGAATGGAGGGGAAAAAACATGGGAGGGATTGGTTTTCTAGAAGGAAAATAAATTTGAGAAAAAGTAATGTCACTTTACTTTTATTCTCTGTTGGGCATTTTGAGAGGATTTATCTTGGCTCTTCCGGAAGGACACAGTTGTAAGTCATAGGATCATCGAATTTCAATATTAGCAGGGAAATTCGAAGGATCCAGGCTAAACTCCCACCAGGACCCTCCGCCCAGGTCCAGCTTCGGCACAAAACCAAGCAAAGGTATAGCTTCTTCATTTTTTTTCAATGCAGCCCATTCTACTTCTGAGCCAAACTGATTTTTAGCAAGTTCTTCTGTCTACTAAGCAGGAAATCTTTCTCCCTATAATCTCTGCCCCTTGGCCCTACTGATACCTTTCTTATGCTATTAACTATCTTTCATAATAGCCTGATTGGAAAAACTGGAGTTCCGTGGGTGAAGTAACTTGTGCCTCGTTTCATAGGTATGAATGGCAGAACAGGGATTTAAATCCAGGTCTGCCTCCCTGCATATCTCCTATTCTTCCTATATGTCACCTCGCCTCTCCATCTAGATGAGAGAAGGGCAGGCTGCTTTCTCCCGCGGGGGACAAGTGTAAAGACCTAACAAGAACTGAGGGCAGAGGAGGGAGGGAAACGTCGGAGAGATGGAGGCGGGCGGACAAACACCCCTCTCTGATCGGGGTTACACTTTCCCAAGCCGGGGCCGACTGCGGTTATCTGAGTATAACTGACATCCCGCTATTCACAGCTTTCCACCTGGTGACATGCTTAATGGCCCATGAAATTCTAGCCCTCAGGGCTCAAGCCTGATATTTACGGTTCCCCACATAAACCCATAAACCGAAAGTGGATTGTAAATTTATCTCTCTCAGATTTAGGTGACTAAAATGGCTGTTCCAAACTCTGGAAGGGATAGTCCCACTTTATGGACCTGTTGTACCAACTTTAAAAAAGATCAGGGAGGGAGGAGTATACAGAGAGCTGCTGCTCCCAGGAGCCTCCTGGAGCGGAACCCTGAGGGTATCGAAGTCATGGGTGAAGGCGGGCGAGGTGGGGAGGATGCACGTACGAAGTGGGGGTGACCTTCATGAGACTCCGTCTGGGTGCAGGCATCGTGTGGTATTTCTGTGTTCAGGTGTGTGCATCTTTCAGCCTCGACGCTCCTCGAGCCTGCAGCTTCCTTGTCTTTTCTCTGATGTGAGCTTGCGCCATAGGCAGGATGTGACTTAAATTTCACCAGCAAGTTCCAACATGCAGATTTTAAGAGGAAACCTCTGTATATGCTCGTGAAAGATGGGGACATAGTAACAACAACCGAAGTGATGACATTTCCCTCTAACGCATGAGCACTCCCTAATCAAAATTCTTTAGTATTCGCATCCAAAAATTTCTCTCTTCTTCACACCAATAATATGGATTATTAGGAAGGATGAGGTTAGGCGCCGACGTGGTGTGTTGGAAAGAACTCAGGCATCAGAGGCTTCAAAGACCTAGGTTTGAAATCTCTGCTATTCTATGTACTGTATTTCTTATATCCCTTGGGACTTCATTTCTGAGTCTCAATTTTCCAGTCCATCAAATGGGGATAAAAACACCAACCAAAACATTGTTGTGAGCAAATGACGCTATGAACTGAAAAGAAATAGGTTTATAAAACAAGAATATTGTTTGCAAAGGGTTGGCGTGGTGCCTCCTTTATTCTGGAAAACGGCTTGCTTGAGCATTCGACTGTGTACCAAAGCCTCCTCCCCAGGGACCAGTAGAAAACAGCCAGGCTCCTTTTGCGTGGAAACCTTCACGTGGGCTCCAGAAATAGACCCTGTCTCCTGGTTTCACACACAAGAAAAGGCATTCTCCTCACAGGCATGTTCGCACCATGAGAATCTTTCTCACCCTCTCTCTGCGGAATTCCTCTCTCCGGTTTTTGAGATATCCTCGCCTGGAGGACAGAGTTGGTGATTTGGAAGCAAATTCAAATTTGAGTGCTTCCCCTCCCCCACGCTGGGGGTGGGATTTCTAGGCTTCCTTTTCTGAAGATACTTTGTGAATAACCTGAAGTTGGAATGCCCTCCTGAGGTGGATGTATAAAAGCCAGCAGCATAAATAGGAACTAAGGCTGAAGTAAGCATAAATGTTCCCCCAACAACTTCAATAGAGAGAGGCTTGTTTGATCCTCTGGAAACTTCCTGAAACTGAGCTGAATATTTGTTTGTTTTGCGGTAGCTCCACTTTTTTTTTTTTTTTTTTTTTTCAAGCCTTGTAGAGCGTGGCTGTTGGTTTCTCTGTTGAAAAGGAAAGTGCTTTTTCTCAGTAATGATGCTCGCGTTCTGAACTCGGTAATACCCACTTCTAAAGGCCATTTCACCATAAAGATAAAGTCCTGCTAATTCTTAGGACTCCCCAGATAAAGGATGTGGCCAGTTACCATGACTTGTGCTTACCTCCCAAAGTGTGTCATTTGGAAGACAGGACCAAAAAGTATGTGACCGAAAGTTTCTAGATGGATTTTCACAGGGAAGATTTGACCCCACCCAGGGAAAAGGTTGACACAGATGACTATACAAAAAAGGACAGTAGCATTCTGACCCTTCGATCGCCAGAAAAACAGAGGCTCTGCTGCATTTGTTCTTCTGTTGCTTTTTTGAGGAGCCTGTTGGTTACTAGCACTGTTGTTTATTATTTGAATATTCTTGGAGCTTCAGCTCCATGGACGCTGAGGCCAAATCACAGAGCCCAAGAACAACACACAGAGAAAATGCTGAGAGGCCAAACAGGGGGGTCATTTGCAGGAGATAGCAATAGTGGTGAGTCCTTCCTTTTGGCCTCCTTTCTGGTAGATATGTATCAACACCATAAAACCAGTGTATGATGTCGAGCTGACTGACAGTTACTAAGACAGAATGTTCTGAAGCTGGAAGAGCTAAGAAATGGCATGACAGGGCTGAGGCGCTTGGCAGCGTTTTCAGGTACACGTACAATGTTTCCTTATACCTTGTCTCTAAAATGCTAACGTCCCCCAGGTTCTGTGTCTCGGGGCCCTCAGAATGTGGGAGACAGCCCATAAGGCCGTGACAGCTATGGTCAGATCCTGTCCCTGTGGCCTCTGAACACAGGGGTAATTTGCCAGGTGTCAGATGCAAGAATCGTATATGCCATGGATTTTTTTTTTTTTCCTGGAAGCAACTGGAAACCAAGTTAGAGACACTTAAGTCCTTCACCTGCTGCATCACTGTAGCCAGTGGGTGTGAGCCAGAGTGGTACCAAGAAGGGCCCTCATCAGAACAGCCGCCGGAGTTATGGGCTCTGGCTTGGAGTGGAATGTTATACTATGTTCAGAGTCATGGCAACTTGAACTCGGCAGCCGTGTCTGCTTCTGACATTACAAGGACGCGTGTTGACCTCCGAGTGGGATATAGATTGAGAAACCTTTCTTTTGTAGCTAACAATTTGTTTGAATTCCTTTAACAGCTGGATGGTTGAGTAGCAGTTTAAGTGTTAGAATTAGCGGCGTTGCTTTTCATCTCCCACAGATTAAATGTAAAATACATATGGAATCACTGACAGCTCCCCTGACCCCCCCAAAAAAGGGTGCTTAGAATTAGAAGGATGTTTCCAGATTGGCTTTTGTTTCCATCATCAATATGTATAAAATGTACCCCATTTGAAACTGAGAACCCTCTGTGAGGTTAGTAATAATATGTTCTCTTTGCAAAAGGGCTTTTTTTCAGAGGATTGTTAAGCAATGTTTTGTGATAGGTTCCAACATATTTGTACCCCTCAGAACACGCTACATTTGCTTTCATGTGTTGTGATTAGCTGGCTTCTTTGTTTAATCCCTAGCATGTGACATTCTTCTCTAATAGTGCTTCTATAGAAAATTTTACTCTAGGCAAGTAGGAGACCAGTTATAACAGTTTGATTTAAAAAAAAAAAATATGTCCAACGTTTCCAACAGCCACATTTTTCTGAGAAAATGATCTGGGGCACCTACGGTTGAAGTTCCAAAAATTAATTTTGTGGCTTTTTCAAGTGATTTTTTATATGAAGTCAAGTAATAGTTTTAACAGCACATCTAATTTTGATGCGATTAGGATAGATAACATATCTACTAATCGCAACCTTCTTTAATGTTTGCATATGTTTAAATTTGTGTAAATTAGCATGTGGTTTTACTGCCTATCAAATATCCCCTTTACCCCCACCTTCTTCAGTGTTCTATGTGGAAGACACCTTCATACTACAGACGAATGAGACACTGTCATGCTTTCAAAATTCTTTCCTCCCTCCCGCGGCTTCCCTCAGTCAGCCTCATGTAAAGTTAGCCAATCAAAGTCAACATTACATCTTCCCCTTTGACCTGTGTTCTCCCTCATCCTTATATAAGCCTTAGTGGCCCCAGACCTTTCCACAGCCACCGCCACACCTGGTCGGGCGACCTGCGGTAGCTGCCTCACACTTCCTCCTCCTCACCTGATCCTGTGGCTGCCTCTGGGGTGTGATGCCAGGGATTCTGAAGACAGCTGGGGCAGGATGAGGGTATAGAGGAGGCGGTGTGTAAATAATGGTCACCTTGTGACCATTATTCCTCTCTCTTGGCAACAAACACAGCCCGTTCCTTTGTTTTCTCTTTCTAAACCATTCTGGTCTTGGACCATCCCTAGTACAGGGACAACCTCTGTCATGTAAAAACAAAAAAGGTCAGGTGGCTCAGCTGGTTAAGCGGCTGCCTTCAGCTCAGGTCATGATCCCATGGTCCTGGGGTCTAGCCCCACATCCAGCTGCCTGCTCAGTGGGGACCCTGCTTCTTCCTCTCTTCCAACACCCCCCAGCTCATGCTCTCTCTCTCCCAAATTAAAAATTAAAATAAATAAATAAATAACAAAAAAGGAACAGTAATAATAAGGCTTTTCAAGGCAGTAAGAACCCACTTGTTAGGTTTGCTTTTCTGTCTCTCTCTTACCCTCTCACTCTTGCCTCAAGGATCAATTGTCCTTTTGCTCAATTGTTTAGTCAACAGGGAAAAACAAGCCGGGGCCCTGGCATCAGTGGAAACCCTGGACCTTCCCAGGTCTCCAGGTGCTGAGGGGAGAGGTGGGCATCATGGAGTCAGGTCAAGTTGGGGTATCGCTTTTACAGGGCTTCCCACATCCAGAAAACCAACCACTATGGGTTTGCTCACAAACTTTTGTGACCCATCTGCGAACCTCGTTTTACAGGTTTGAGAGTACAGAGCCTGGGATAAAAACTGAAGGCATCACACCACATCTGAGCATAAAGGAATCAGGGAGAAAGTCCTTAGAGTCAGGGAAGCTGAGGCCTATAGGCAGCAAGCTATACACCTAAAGGAGGCAGCAAGGACCACAGAATGTTCTAGAATAAAAGAAAGAAGTGTGAGGTCCATTTCCCTGTCAGTACCAAGGGAACCATTTTAGAACGAGAACAGTGCTTACATTTTTTTTACTGGGCTCTTCTTCTAAGTCTTAAACACTTCCTACCACAGGTTACCGGGCCCAAAAATAAATGTGGGAAGAAAATTCTTTGCGTGTATGAAGCACTTTGTATTTTCTCCCTCCTTCTCGATCCTTAATTAAGTTTTGCAGCCACCCTGTGAAGCCGGTGATTACCACTGGGTGAGGAAACGGAGTCCCGCAGGAGTTATGTGACTTGCCCAAGCCTACGAGCCAGACAGGCTGGGCAGGGTGAGACTCCCAGTTTCTGATGCCCACGCCCCATGTGCAATCCAGCCTAGTCACCCTGTGTCTTGGCGTGGGGGAGAAATAAACAAACAAACGACTATGACACTGCTTTTACTTCTGGGGAGCAATGGGTTCTTATTCAAAATAGGCACAAGGGGCCAAACAAATGGTATCCAGTAGCAAAGCTGTTGGGGGAGAGTGGTGCCACCCTTTGGGGGCTTGGAGTTCTGCTCTTTCTGAAGCTATGTGTCCACTGCTAAGTTTCCCTTTATTACTCACATACCCAGGATTTATTCAGCAAAGGGGCCATACATCTTGCCGGCCAGTGGGGATTCAAAAGCGATACCATGAGGTCTACTTCGCTGTAGTCAGGCTCAAGGCCATGTAATACCATGTGGTATGTGCTGTAATGCAGCTATTTATGGAGAGAGGTGGAATTCCAGAAGAAGAACTTTACCCTCCCTGGTGGTCAGAGAAGGCTCCACAGATAAAGTAACATTGAACTAGAATCTTAAAGAAAGGAGCAGGAGTTTGCTAGTTGGAAACGAGGGGAAAAAAAAAAACATCTGGGCATCTATGGTGGGGGGTTGGGGAGTGTGATAGACTCCGGCTTCAGATTCCCTGTATTCAAGTCATGTTCTGTATAACCTGTAGCGTAAAACTGAAACGCATAGGCTCAGCTCTCAACTCTGATGTCAGATTAGCTCTCTGTCCTCCGAGATGTCTTTCAATGCACTTTCCCCATGTCATATGGAAAGCCAGGACCTTGCCTGGATTTCGGAGAGCTCCAAGGTTTGACAGTGTAAGGGGAAGGCACCGCCCTGTGGTTCCAGTCACCCCTGGCTCTGAATTTCTGCATGCCCCTGATTCATTTCAGTTCATTTGTTATCTCTTATATACAGTAGGGACATGTCTCTAAGTATGTATACTCATATATGCATAGATGCACGTGTATATACGTGTGTCATACATATGCGCATATACACATCAATATGAAATGCGTCTCTTGATTTAAAAAAATATCTGTTTCACGAGCACTTTACTGCAGCGGGGGGTAGAGGTGGGTAGCAAACAGTGGGTTTCTCTCACAGAAATGCAGACTTTACATGGATCCTTGGAGATCCATGGATCTATTGATATTTCCTTCTCTCTCTCTCTCTTTAAGGTTTATTTATTTCGGGGGGGGGGGTCGGGGAGGGGCAGGGGGAGAGGGAGAGAGAGAATCCTCAAGCAGACTCCCTCCTGAGTATGGACCCTGACTCAGGGCTCCATCCCAGGATCTGAAATCATGACCTGAGCTGAAATCCAGAGTAGGACACTCGACCAATGGAGCCATCCAGGTGCCCCATCTGTGGATCTCTTTATAAGAGACCTTGTTGTTAGAGCCTTCCAGACACCGCAGATAACCACCATGGACTATTGTCACTTTAGCCGCGCTGTCACATGTCCTTTAGTCTCCTGCCCTTGCCCTGTTCTCCACTCCCTTCTCTCTTCTCTCTTACCGTCTCTTTTCTCTCTCTCCCATCTCTCTTCTGTCTCCCGCAAGATTCCTTGTTACTCCTCTCCCCCTCGCCCTCTCCTTCCTCCCCCGACACTCCTGCTCAGCTCAGTTCAGTTGTCTTTTGGCTCTTATTGTCCACATCTTCAAGGCCACAGCTTATCACAGAATTGTCCTAAATGGAGACCGTTCCCTTCCGAAGAGAAATTTTGATATTAGGTGGTTTTAATTTCCGTTTGTTTGGGCATATCCCCGCTCATGGCCTAGTCCCTGGGAATAAGTGGGCAATCGATACTCTCCGTTCTATGAATTAGTCAATTAAGGAGCGCTTTAAAAAGATCTGCCTTGACTTGGTGTTTAACGATACTGTAATTCTGCCCTGAATGGTAGATATAAAGAGGCTTAGCCACCTTACTAAGACAGGCCCAGGGACTCCCCACTGTGTGGTGATGCCCACCAGTCCCTAAAGCCTAAATACTCCAAAGGCCGCATTTGTTAAGCCGAGCTGCTACATGGGCAGGCCTGCATAAAAGCCAAGGACAGAAGGATACACATAAGCCACAGAGTAGAGTTTGCCTGTCGGGAAACAGGAAGAAAGAAGCCTGGGAACAGGCACAACCATAACATTTAGTTTCTTTGAAAAAAGAGCCCAAATAGAGATTATAAAATCTTGGAAATGGGATTGTGCATTTACCAAGTCTCTGCATTTTTATATCCTTTAAGTATTTTGTGGGTTAAAGAAAGATTGCCAAATCAAACAAATAAACAAACAAATAAAGAAAAAGAGACTCCCATATCAAAGATGCCCATTGAAAATGAAATTGCACTTTCTAATGAAGAAATAGTTCGAAATATGATGCTCTTCCAAGAAGAGAAGTACCCGGGGCCCTCAGCGCCCTAGACAGGAGGTAGCTCCCAACCACTTTTATCAACATGAGACCAAAAACCTCAAGATTCACAAGAAGTCTTTGTTACTTGAGGCCTTAATCTCTTACCACTGTTATGTGATTAAATCATGAAAGGCCTGTAATGAATTGAATTCGTGTCCACAGAAGCGTTCAGTGGGTGTCCCCAGTTCTTAGAAAAACCTGGCGAATTGTCCCCTCTTCTTCCCTCACTCTTCCGGCACAGGGAATGTTACAAAGGGCGTTAAAGAATTTTCTCAAACTAGTCCCATCCTTATGTCCTTTTCAAAGCAGCATGGAACTAGTATTTCAAAATATACCAACAACAACAACAAACCCCAGTGGCTTCCCTGCTATTCTAGTAATTTTCTGGGAAGGTAAGAGAAATGCACAGACATCCCTGCAGCCAGTCTGGTTACTAATAAGTCTCAGAGAAGCCCATCATGAGGTTCTGTCCAAGTTGCCACACTGTCCTGAACCTTCCTTCTCAGTTTATTTATTTGTTCCCATTCTAGAACAGCCAGCAAATGATTTCACACCTTTTTGTTTAGCTGCTAAAAGCAACACAATAACTCCCCTCAGGGCTGCCTCTGTGGGTTCCAAAAATAAAATGGGCTCATTTTCATGCTAAGCATGCAAAGGCTCATAGGGATTCTAAAGAAAGGCAAAGGAAGGAAAGAAGGGAAAAAAGAGAGGTCAGACTGTTGGTGTTGCTGAGAAGGGTCAGCCTCTGCCTCGAGTTACCAGCCACCCCTGCCAGAGGGAGAGGTAAAAATAACAGATAGTTCTTAGGCTACAAATTAAAAGGGATCTAATTCAACCCCAAACTCTCCAGCCTTATCATCTATCCCTAAACCCAGGGTTATTTTTGGAATACAACCTGCCGTTCACCAAGAAGAGTAGAAGAGTAGTAGCCTGCTTTCAGCCTTGCCGATAAGAAGTCTCCTGGGCAGGAAATAGCCAGTAACTTGCTTCCAGGTCAGAATATAAAATCGTGGATCTATGAGATTCTAAGTTGATTTCCGAAAGTGCAAGTTTTCTGGGCCTGAGCTGTTACTTCACCAGCACTCATCATATCCCATATGCTATTTATTAGAAAGAACGTTATGAGATGCAAATCACATAGTATTAGTTCCCACAAGCCAGGCTAGAATGTGTGAAAAGAATTCTGGGGGCCCCTGGGTTGCTCAGCAGGTTGAGGCCTCTGCCTTCAGCTCGGGTCATCGTCAGGGGTCCTGGGATTGAACCCCGCATTGGGCTCTCTGCTCAGCAGGGAGCCTGCTTCCCTTCCTCTCTCTGCCTGCCTCTCTGCCTACTTGTGATCTCTGTCTGTTGAATAAATAAATAAAATCTTAAAAAAAAAAAAAAAGATTTCTGTGAGAGCTTGGAGAAGTGCACAGGTTGCCCACGTCCAGTGAGGCCCTTGCTCCTCCACCTGCCCCAAATTTAAACATCCAGTGATCGTACCTGCTCATTATATCTCCAAGTAGGCATTTGATTCTGTATGAGGCCAGACTGTTAGACATCTTCTCTATTTATTGAGGCAAAATCTGCTTCCTGGTAGCTCCTATTCATTGGTTCTAGATTTGTCCTGTGGCACGTGCAGCACAGAATCTGCCTTTTTATGAGAAACCTTCGAATATTTGACAACTATCAGCCTTTGCAATCCCTGCTCCCCCAGTCCCCACTCCTTTCAGTTAGGTCTGCCCATGTTCTTCCCCGAACACTTCCCATTCCAGTTCCTTCCCTAGGATGCGAGCCGGTTTGCACAGTGTCCCCCTTACAGCACAGCCCCGAAAGTGGGCCAACCTGTACAGAGCACAGTGGGGTGAGCACTGCCCTGAGCTGATGAACAGCCAAGTCACACAGCCTGAGCTTACCTGAGCCATTTCTTTTAGCAGATGTGCTGTACTATGGAACCATATTCCCTTTCAAGATCTGTGAAGAAAGGTTGCGCTAAGCCAACTGTAGACAGAAATGCTCAGAAAATCTAAATGCTGCTTAAAGGAACCCAACTTTTAAATAGTTTAAAAGGATTCCTTTATATACAAATACTTCACATGCGAATTATAGGTCCTTCTTATTTTTTCTTCATTAAAACAGATACCCAGGGTGCCTCTATCTGGTATACCTAATACAAATTTTTCTATGTTGAATATTTGAACATTTTCTAACTGCATTTCTATGAAATTATTCTGGGATTCAGATTTTCTGTTCAAGCAATCATAGAACCTTTAGAAATGGAAAGGACATGGGAAGATTTTCGAATTCAGTCTCAAACTAATTTTACCTATCATTCAGAATTCATTCACCAAGTGATTTCTGAGAACCTACAGTGTTCTAAGCTTATTCCAGGGTAATAAATATAGTCCCCTACTTTAATGGAATTTACATTCCCATGGGGAAAACAGACTAGCAAAATTTGAAATAATTATAGGTAGTGACAAGTGCTATGAAGAAAATAAAGTAGGCTAAGATAGAGACACTAGGTCAGGGGAGACAAGTTTTAGGAGGGTCCATTTGGGCGAACTGTTGGAAAGGTTTCAACCAAGCAGAATCTGGAAGAAACTTTGTCCAAGCTATGGAAACAGCAAAAGGAAGGTCCCCAAGGTAGAAATAAACTTGATGTGATCTGGAAAGTGAAATTAGGCCAGTACGGTTGGAAAATATTAATAGAAGAAGAAAGTGATAGCAGATGGAGTCAAAGAAGAAAAAGATAAGCAGGGCCTAGATCGCATGAAGCATCAAAGCCTGTGGTGAAAGCTTGGATTTTATTCTCAGTGTAGTAAGAAGCCACTTGGAGGGTTTTAGATAGGGGAGTAGCGTGATTTAACTTACTTTTTCTTTTTTAAGTGATCTCTACCTGCTATGCAGACGGATTATACACGGTTTAAAAACAGAGGGAGATGGCGCATGGGGGGTGATGCAGCGGGTTATCCAGCCGACTCTTGATTTCACCTTGGGTCCAGATCTCAGGGTCAAGAGATCAAGCCCTGCCTCCGGACTCCTGGCTGCGATCAGTGTGGAGAGGGCTTGAGATCCTCTCTCTCCCTCTCTCCCTCCCCCGGCCAGCTTGCTCTCTCGCTCTCTCATAAATAAATAAATAAACAAATAAATAAATGTCTTTAAGTTTAAAAAAAAAAAAAGAGGGAGAGAAACTAGTCAGGAAGATATTGCAATGGCCTGTCAAGAGATGATAGTGGCTTGTACTGGTCTGGTAGAAGTGGAAATAGAAGTGGGTGAATTCTGGTTATTTTTTAGAGGTACAACCAATAGGACTTGCTAAGAGAGAAACAACTGGACTCCAGGGAAGCTTAAATGATTTGTGTAAAAGGGGATAAGTAGGGGCACCTGGGTGGCTCAGTCGGTTGAGCATCTGCCTTCAGCTCAGGGTGTGATCCTGGGGTCCTGGGATGGAACCTGGCATTGGGATCCCTGCTCAGCAGGGAGACAGCTTCTCTGCTTTTCCCTCTCCCTATGCCCCTCCCCCATCCCATGCTCATGCTCTCTTTCACTATCTTTCTCTCTCGAATAAATAAATAATATCTTTTTTAAAAGGGGGAGGAGAAAAGGAGAAAGACACCAAGAAAAGATTGAGTACTTAGTAGTGCCAGGTACTTCAATCCTAATAGTCAGCCTAATAATACTGTGAGAGAGATATTATTTTACCTACCTTTTATGTATAAACACCCTGAGGCTCAGAGAATTTAAGTAACTCCAAATCAAATACAGGATTAGGTTAAGGTGGCACGGGATCCAAACTCAGGACTTTTGGAATGTGTATCTCATAGACTCTTGCCACTGTACCATACTCTTTCCCAAAGTGGTGGTGGAGGGGAACACTGGGTACAGACTCTGGGGTAGGCTCCTTCTCCATACCTTTTCTTTAGATTCATGGATGCTCCGTGAGAGCCAATGCCATCATCTGCTACAGATCCCCCAGTGTGCCATAATATCTAACCAAAGCTAAGATGCCTTCCTCCTGTTTCCTTTCTGCCCCCTTCCTTTGCGCCTCACCATCTCTGAGTCAAGGTCCACTCCTCTGTATGCAGTTCAGTTGCCCGAGACATGAGCCCCTGTGCCTGCCTCCCTTCCTGAGGGGCTGCTGCTGGAAATTGCTTGAGCAAGCTGATGACAACCTGTCTATATTTAGCAGAAAAAGTGGAGGCAAGGATCTGTCCAGCTCAATTTTTTTTACAGTCTCAATGTTCAGAATCTCACAGACAATATCCTGAAAGGCACATTGGCCCTGACAGTACCTGAGTGGAAGGAAGCTTCCTCCATCTCACCGGGTTATCCACTGGAAGCCTTGTTCCAAGAAATTACATGGACATCCATCGTAGAACAAAGATGTGACGTCCGCAGGTCTCCCCCTACCCCCGACACAAAGGGCTGCTGGTACTGTAGGCACTTTGATGACTTTTAACTGTTATTCTAGGACAGGAAAACAAGCATGAAAGCTTTAAGAGGGAAATGGGCTATGACATAATTGTTTATGCGTTTAAGTGATATGTACAGCACTTGATTTTTATTTCTTTTCAATGTGGCATGGAAAAGAAATACAAAGCCGCTGATGGTTTGAGAGCAAAGATAAACTTGCTTGGGTGGGGAGGGGAAAAAACTACAGCAGGTGTTCTCAGGCGCTTAGTAGGATGAAACCATTGCCACGGAGGCTGATTATCACTTATACTTAAAGTAACTAATTTGAGGATGAGGCACAGTTTAGCTTTTCTGGAGCCAGACTAAACCAGATACAGTATATTGTCCATGACTCTGACCTTCCTCACTTCTGGTCAGCCGAAGAGAATTATCTACTACTGAAAAGCAGAACAATTAAGAAGAGCTAAGAAAACAGGAGAGTAGAGACTGTTAAAGAAAAATGGGAATTTTCAAGACAGTAAAATAACACCAAGTATATCACAAAAAGGGAATTTACAGAGGAAAAAATTCTCTCCAGTGAGCACTTAATTATAATTCTCTACTTTCTAACATACAAGATGCATCAATCTCTGGTTGTCAAGTGAAAAAAGAAAGAAAGAAAGAAAGACCTACCATAAAAGAATTTTTATTAGCTTTAGAAATAGAAATTTTAAAAAGTCATTTTTTCATACCTCCTTCCAGTCCCCAACTTCATTTTGGGTTAAATCTTATACAGAGAAAAGCACTTGGTTTAGAAATGTCCTATCTCATTTTCATAAAATCTCTTCTAATGAGATGAATTTTAGTGTTGCTGTGTCTATTAAGGAAAAGAGAGGAAGAAATAGAAAATCCACTTTTTGTACCATTGCACTTCTTGGAACTAAAGCTCCCAATACTGTGTTCCAGAAGTTAATTAACAGACCATTATTAAGGAGGGAAAAAACCTATGCAGTGTGTCAGGGGCTGGGGGTAGGGTGGAAACACAATTAAATTTTTTTAAAAAGAAAGGAAAAGGTCACCTAAAACCCCAACACCCTAAAATTTCACTGTTAACAAGCCTTCAAAACAAAACAAAATTATTCGGCACATCCCTTGTTGAACCCTAGTAGGACCAATGTAATTCAGGTTTTCCCTCGTTTATCATTTTATGACTGTTTCTGGGAATATTCCTCAGATCTATGGTTGAAATCTTTACCGGTGCCCCAGAAGCCCAAGCAGAGATGATCTTCTAGCATGAAATGTCTTAATCTCCTCACTGGAAGTTTTCTTTGCTTGAGATGAACAAAAAGATATATAATTCTTTTTTTTTTTTTTTACTGTTCCCATGACTATCAAGAAAACAAGAAGATCCTTTCTGATTTTCTGTGTCATAGCATATGCCTCATCCTTCAGAGACACAGGAAGAACTAACACACTCTTTTTCACCTAAGACCTGAAACTTTGAAGGCAGACCTTCTCTTTAAACAGGTTTCTTTTACATCATCTTGGCCACATTTTAAGTTGTATAAGAATTCAGTATAAGAACTAAAAGAACTTCTAGGGGTGCCTGGGTGGCTCAGTGGGTTAAGCCTCTGCCCTCGGCTTAGGTCATGATCTCAGGGTCCTGGGATCGAGTCCTGCATCGGGCTTTCTGCTTGGCAGGGAGCCTGCTTCCCCCTCTCTCTACCTGCCTCTCTGCCTACTTGTGATCTCTCTCTCTCTGTCAAGTAAATAAATAAATAATCTTTAAAAAAAAAAAAAAGAACTAAAAGAACTTATTAAAAAAATAGGGGTGATGAAACTACTGGTGAAAGAATTGGCAAAGACGGGCACCTGGGTGGTTCAGTCATAAAGCATCTGTCTTCGGCTCAAGTCATGATCCTGGGGTCCTGAGATCGAGTCCTGCATGGGGCTCCCTGCTCAGCAGGAAACCTGCTTCTTCCTCTTTCACTAACTGCCCCCCCGCTTGTGTTCCCTCTTTCACTGTGTCTCTGTCAAATAAATAAATAAAATCTTAAAAAAAAAAAAAAAAGAAATCAGTAGAAAACCCACAAATACAATCTTGCATATGTAAGAATAGCCTGAAATATGTATATATGGAATACATATAAAAACAGTGGGGAAGAGTAGTCAGCAAGTGGTACCATGGTAATTGCTAGCTTATCAGGAAAAGAATTATTTTTTTCTCATACCACGTAACAAGTTCTAGATAGATTAAAGAAATGTTATTTTTGAAAAGTTAATTCAATAACTAAAGGAATATATTTCTGCATATTTATCTGATCTAGGTGGGTGAAGATTTTCAATACTTTAAAACAGTGGAAGAAATCGCTGAGTAAAGGGTCAGTAAAGCTGAAATATAGAGAAATATAAAATGCCTGTATGTCAAAAATAATCATAGCAAAATTAGAGGACAAAAGGCAAATTAGTTAGAAAACGTATTTTTTCCCAAAATTGAGACACAAAGAAAGTAAATAACCTTTATTTATTAAGTGTTACTATAAATCAATGAGCAAGAGACAAAGGTCATGAACTGGTAATTCATAGATGAGAAAATACAAATAACTAATTATACAGTAAACAATTTTCAGCCTCACCACTAAATACGAAGTGAAATAATAGGGAACTAACAAAATAGCGAAGATTTTTAAAATACCATTAATCAATGCAGTGAGAGCTTCAAGAAGACACTGATATACTGTATTAATATAAATTAGTACAACCTTCCTGGTACTATGTATTAAAGACCTGAAAAATGATTATACTGTTTGACCCGGTATTTCTCCTTCTGTTAGACTATCCTAAAGAAATGATTTGCTAAGATTTATGCATACACAGAAAACATTAAAGTGTACCCTAAATGTCCATTATCAAGAAAATTATTAACAAATGAGTAGCATCCTATGTTGAAAAATTATGTGGGTGTTCTGGGGGCCGAGGTGGATAGCTATTTTCCTGTCTTGTTCTTTCTCCAGGTTTAGTTTCCCTTTCTCTTTTTTCCTTTCTCCCACACTTGATCCAAGTAAAACCAGGGAGTATGAACACCCTTCCTCAACACCATTCTGGAGGTGGTGAGATAGGGTTGCTTTCACCTCTTCTTGCAAGCCTGAGAAGATAGACCTGAAAAGGACAAGAGCATGGGTTTCCTATATGAAGAGAAGGAATAGTCCCTGGAAGGACCTGGGTCAGCTTCTCCAGCCCTCTTCTTATAGACCACACCTGGACATGAAAAGAACACACTTCCCCAAGGAGTTCATTTGAGAAATAGAGGGAATGTTTAATCTAAACAACATATTTTGGTGTTTTAAAATGGTAACTTCTAGAGCAGCAAACCCCATCACTACTATTGCCACCACCATCACAACCGAGTGAACCAGATCTGAAAGGAGAGGAACTAAAGGGCCATCACTCTTGCCTGGTGTTGACTTCCAGAGGATGGAAGATGAAAAGGCTCAGGATCCATCTCCAGCCAAGTCCAAGGTCTTGCTTTGTTCTGTTGAAATTAAAAGCAACATGCAGAGTGTACTTTGCTTAACTCTTGTACCCAAACAATCTTCAGTATGTTTCTGTTCCAGAGGAAATGGAGGGCTGAGTCTCTGATCCATTTCCGTGATGCCACACAGCATCCTTGGATGAAAGTATCGCGCTCCTTTGCATGTCCTTTGGAAAGCCCTTCAAAGTGTTCTTTCCCCTTTAAGTGTCAGAGTTGCATTCTAATTGCAGAAAACATATTTCAGTCAGTAGAGGCAAATGTATTTGAAATCTATCCGGAAACATCTTTTTAAGGATTACAACTTCCTACAGTTTAATTATCATGCTATTAATTGTGGCTATCTTTTTATTTATACCTAGAACCCAGGAACTAGGAAAATCTAACTTTTTTGACTCTTTGGTCGGGGGGGGCCAGAATTGGAGCTCCCTTTTTTTCCCTCCAATAAAAATCTATAATTTATTCTAGTCGGACTAAAACACATAATTCAGCAATAATCCACCATCACCCTAATGTTTAATATTCTTTCCACTGAAAATAAGTAAAAATAGCACATTATTCTCAAACTTTTTGGTGAGGAAGAGAAGCCTGCGGGAAGAGTATAACCTAACAGTTATCTTTAAATTGCAATTTGAGGTTCCTGGTCATTTACATTCTTGCTGTTGCCCTGAGGCAGCCCCTCAAAACGCAGAGTCATGGTGGTGGCAGCTTGGCCCTCAGGTGACAGAAGCCATTAAAGCGAGGCAGAGGGCCCGGCCTCACTTCGTGAGTTTCATTAGCTTACATGTTGTGTAGGAGCAAACTGTGTCTGAAGGGCTCCAGACTTCTAACCAAAATGTTCATGGCTTAGAGACAGTGAGAAATTAGTGAGTGAGATATTTATCTAGTACCTGGAACAAGAGTTGACGCTCTGTGAAACATCACCCTGGAATCAAAGCCAAAATCGCTCTCTTCTCTTCAGTGGCGCCTGAGAAAATAATCACATCAGAATTAGTAAGGCAAACAAGACAGGGAGAGAACTGAAAACAAGCCCGCATTAAATAGGACTGAGGAGAAAATACCTGAGCTTCAGTAATTACAGAAAAGGTGGGATTTAGGAAGTTAAGGGGGAAAAAAAAGTCGTAGAACTGCTTCTCTCAGAAATGCAAATATTTGGGATCCCCAAGTGGTCCTGGGGAATCTCTCAGGCAGGTAGGTCTGGGATAGAACTATGAGAAGGTACAATTGGAAGATGATATTAAGTGGCCTCCTAAAAATTCAGGATGAAGTGATTTTTAGTGGGAGTGTAGGTGTTTCCTATCTTTGTTGTTGTTTTGTTTTGCTTATTATAAAAGTAATAAATAATTACATTTAAAAACATCATCATTACAGAAAAATAGATTGTAAAAAAGAACTGTCTGCCATTGCCCTAATGTAGAGATCATCACTTGTTAAAAATTGGGGGGTAAAAATTTATTTTCATATGATTCATATGATATGTCCTTTAAAATAAAGTTATGGATAGTTATAACAATATGAGAGATATGTATATAATAATATTACATTTAAAAAGTGAAAAAAAAACTGGGTACATAACAGAATCAAAAGACACCAAATAACCCTATGACTGGAAAAGACACGTAAAATTATATCGAAATATTTTAAAAGTTAGGGTAGTCTTCATATTTCTTTAAGCACATTCTAACATATATTTTAAAGTATTTGTGTATGTGAGTGGGATTGTGTGTGTGTGTTTAATGACTAATTCTTTGCTTCAAAGAGCCCATTTTCAAAGAAAAGGATACTGAATTTCCCACCTCACATGGCCTTGGGGTGAAGGACAAGGATACTTAAGATCACTGGTAAATAATGTTTTGAATCTCTCTTTGGCATATGAAAGATTTCAGCCTATTTAATGCTCTCTTGGTAAAAAGTCTTTATATGTGTTTCTTGGGCAAGAGAAGGATAGAAGAAACTAGGTACAAGGCTTGGGTTGGACAGTTGATTTTAATTTCTGTTAGTGACTCTGTTAATTTCGGGCAATTCTCTGCTTTCACACCAGCGTTTTCCCTTGTGTATAATGGGGAGGATGAGAGAAAGTCTGAGCTGGGGAACTTGGTCTCCCAGCACTGCACCTGCTTTTTGGCAAATATCCAACTCATCTTGGCCGGGGGTCACACATTCTACCAGTTCACCAGAGCCAGGAGGCTTAATTACCTATCTTTTCAAAGACCTCTAGATTCTGACGAAGGGGCTTCTTCAGTTCGATGTCATATTATTCAATTCCTGAAGCATTCATTTCACAGAGAGAGAGAGAGGAAGAAGAGTAGAGAGCTCAGGCTGTGAGCCCTAGGAAGTTTAGAAAAGCTTAGGGAAAGGTTTTCTATGTAGTGTAAGTGGAGGAAATGCTTCATGGTCTGAGAAAAGTTGTGTCATACTTCCACACAAATAATATGCTTCTCAGAAATAAAATACTTAAATGACAGAGTAACTTCAAGTCGTTGCAGTTTGAGCTGGCTGTGCTCACCTTCCTTTTCCTTTCCTTGAGAGTGCTCTGTGGGGTGCCTGGGTGGCTCAGTCCTTAAGTTTCTGCCTTCTGCTCTGGTCATGATCCCAGGGTCATGGGATTGAGACCTGCATCAGGCGCTCTGCTCCGCGGGAAGCCTGCTTCTCCCTCTCTCTCTCTGCTTGTGTTCCCTTTCTCACTGTGTCTCTCTCTGTCAAATAAATAAATAAAATCTTAAAAAAAAAAAAAAAAAGAAGAAGAAGAAGAAGAAGAAAGAAAGTGCTCTGTGGTTCACTCCTAGCAGCACAAGCCTGGAGGGCGGGCGATATTGGTACTGTCCTTTCATAGGGGTTGCTATAGCCTAACCTGGACTGGGTGTTCAGGCTGACATGGCGTAGTTTTCACAAAACCCAGGACTATACATTGGAAGGCCACCAATTTTATTTAAGAAACATTGCTCTTTATTCCAAGAGAGTGTCCTTCCTGCTTTAGGGGTATTCAAATGTCACTCTCCTTAATGAATTGATGATCATCGAAAATGGCAGTGGTGGTATTTTTAACATTTTTATTTGATCAGATTTAAACTTGGCAACAGATCTATAAGATCTGAACTCAAAAACATCAGTCTGTGGCTAGTTCTGTATATGGTAATAGGGAAAATGCACTTAATCACTATCTTCAACCCAGTATATTAAATTCCTCCCCTACTCAAACATGTGTCCCAGTTGATGGTAAGTAGGACACCCAATGTGGTCGAATTATATTTCTCTGTCCACCCTCTATTAGGGGGTCCTAAAATCAAGCCACTGAAAGGTCAAAAAAGAATGGGGCAGGCAATCTGGATAATAAATAAACTGGCTGGTTAACAGACCCCGTGTGACTGACAAGAATAAAAGGGGTCCCATGCGATGTCTAGAGCACACTTACATTTAAGAGTTATTTATTTTTCATTTAAATTTAACCAGATATTCTGTATTTTTTCTGGTAATCCTATACCCAAGATTATCTGACCCTTTAGAAAATATGTAGCCAATAAAACGTGAATTAAAGTAGCCCCTATCGTATAAACAGCTATTAATGAAATACACGTAAGTGGCTATTATTGAAATACTCTTTTGGTTGTCTTTTTGTTGTGTAGTTTCCTTATCTAAATGTGAAATGTTTAGATGATAGGGTTCTTATAAAAGCATAACAACCTTCAATTAAATCCAGAGAAGAGTAAAACAAGTTACCTTGCTCGCAGTTGGCTTACCTGATAAGCGGTGTTTCCCAGCTGGTCCTGCAGAGTCACTCGGGTGCCCCCCTCTGAGCTGGCTGCTCAGGCCGAGTAGTTTCCTCCAACCCACTCTGATGTTTCAGGACCAGAAAATTGTGGGTGGGAAGGAAGGAGGAAAGCCAGGATTCGTTGAAATGCTAAGACCTACGTACTCAGTCTGCAGCCAACACATTCGTTCTTTGTTTCTTCCTTTTCCCTCGGATGCTAAAACTAACACAAAGTTCAAAAGTCTCCATTTTTTTTTTCCACCACACTACTTGGCAAATGTAGATTTCCTCACCTTAGCTTGAAACAAAAGTAATGATAAAACTGTCAAGTAGCACTAATAACCTCTCTGGTAATATTTGCAGGGAAATTACTTTCCATCTGCAACGTGGACGCCTATTTTCTGTTAGGGAAATGAATTTATATGAGCTGGAGATTGGCAGGGAAGTAGGAGTCTAGGTCAGATACCTAGTGTGCATTTCATTACAATGAGTGGGAATGCGTGTGGTCTTCCCCCACCCCCCGCCGGCCACCTCATGGTTGTTGCAAAAGTAATATGTCGGGGGGGGGGGGATATGGTGAATAGTGTTCATATGTTCAAATAAATGGAAAGTGAAGATCAAAATGTGCAATTGGAGCCAATTTTGTCGTCAGTCCTCAGACAGGCTGCTTAGGGCTGCGAAGGGAAGCTGGGTTAGAAGGTCTTATCCTGGCTCAGGCGCTGTCTACCAAGGTGACTCTGGGCAAGTTATGATGTCGTCTAGACGTCAGGTTCCTTCCTTCTCAAATGAAGGGATTACATAGGCCAATATGGTCCTTTATAGTTCTGATCTAAGAAAGTCCAGAGGAGAGAAGGAATTTTGGAGTTCTAAGTTAGTGAACAGAACTCATCCACTTACCTTCTGGGAGTTCCAAGGCTATGTTTTTGAATTAACAGACCTGCTCCTGTTCTTGTGACCTGATCTCATGTCCTGACCTTCCAACATAGAAGAGCAATCATTCTTTATGCCTTCCTCTGCCCACCCTGGCCTCATCAGAGGAAGGTCAGCTGGACTATGTTGTTTGTCCTCCGGAACACCTAGGGAGTTCTTGTCACAGACCATCCCTCCGGACTCCCATGTACACAGTCATGGTTATCTTTCTTTTTCAAAGCTGTTACTTAGGTTGGATGAAAAATAAGCAGAGTTCAACCATCATAATTATTAATATGGGTACACAAAGACAACACGTCCCAAGTTTTCAGTTTTTAAATCACACTCTCAACTCTCAGTTTCTCTCCCGCATGTTTTCCAGGCCTTTACTCACTAGGGTTGTTCCAGTCAGAATCTTATGAAACGCTGTCCCTTTTGGTCGGTATTTTAACATTGAATGTTAAATACAAATTGAATGAAACATTGAATGTTAAATACGAATGAAAATACAAACTTTTCAAGGTAGGCAGTATATGCATTGATTCTGTTCTTTGTGACCATGTGGGAAAGATGGTGGAAAATAAAGATTTCTGTGGGGTCCTCTCCATTCTGAGCCCAGAAGCTCACTGTTGCCTTGTTTCAGATTTCCTCACACGTCCGAAGATGGCTGTCCTTTCCTAGTATGAAACCCTATCGCAGAATCACGAGTCTCCATCTTCCATTTTATCCATAGTGCTCTTTTTATTCTCCTCAGGTTTGTGCCAACACCAGAGAGGTTAAATGGGGTACCTCCCAGCCTCTCAAGAACGCCTGTGTTGTTATCATTCATGGGAGACGTTCTCAATTTATGCAGACATTCTTCCAGCCCCCGCCCTTCCCCTGGCCCTAGTCATTCCTTATCCCCCATTCTTTGTCCTGTGAACCCTTGTTGCCCTTCCTGAGGTGGAAAACTACTGGACAGCCTCTACCTCTGTGCAGCCCACACCTAGAACATTGCTGGCCTTTGCCCAAATGATGCCACCCCATTTGGGATCACCTGACACCATTGTGATCAGTCTTATGAATGACCTGGCAGCATCCCATGTGCCTACCCAGTTCACTCTTGCTCCATTCCAGTGCCTGTCACATGTCTTCTTGTCCCATGCCTTGTTGGGCTCATCCAACACCAACCCTTTTATTCATTCAACAAGATGATTTGAGTATTACTTGGTGACGCCGGGTAATGTGTTCTGCCAGAGTTAATGAAAATTCAATACTTTTCCTCAAGATGCTTTGACTCCACGGAGGGAGACCGACAATATAGAAATAATCAATCATTACAAACATTGAGAAAGGATGTAAAGAAAACAGACAAGGTCTCTGGAGAGAGTGGCAAGTGGAACCTATTTTGGATAATGTCCTCCATGAAGTACAAATTCAGCCCTACGCCCAAACGATGAGAAGTTGCCAGCCATGGAGGGAAGATGGGTGGGGCGTGTCCCCCAGTCTTTGGGCTCAGCATGTGAGCAGACCCTAAGGCAGGAAGGAGCATGGTGGACTTGAGAACTGAAAAAAGCCTCTCTAAGTCCTCCCTACCTTTCCAGTCCCTTCTTTCACATCGATCTTGCTGACTACACCCACTCACACTCACTAGTCCATCTCCTGAGCTCCCTTAGGTCATTCCTCTCTGTTCCCCTTACTTAACACTTGGTCGCATGCTGTCTTTTATTATTCAGCTATTGGAAGATCTTTATAGGACTTGAGTTCCACACTTCATCTCTCCTAAAGCATCAGTCAGGGTTCTATTTATATAGGAGGTGCCAAAGAAATACTTGAACTCAATTCAGTTCAATAACCTGGTCTACACTATGTGGTGCATGCTAGGTAGTCAGCTCAGGGCTGGTGTTTAAAAATAAACAATTCCCTGTCTAGCCATGAGGAAAAAAACATCATATAAACCCAATAGTCTACCATATACCTGATCAGTATGCCTCAAAACTGTCAAAGTCATCAAAAACACAGAAAGCTCAAGAAACTGTCACAGACAGGAGGAGGCTAAGGAGACATGCCCACTAACTGTAATGTGGTCCCTGAAGGGCATTCTGGGGACAGGAAGGAAGACATTAAGGAAAAACGAGTGAAGTCTGAATTAACTTTAGTTCGTTTAGTTAAGAGTGAACATGTTAGTTCTAACAAACACACTATAGTGAGGCAGGATGTTAACAGTAGGGGAAACTGTGAGAATTCCCCTTTTTTGCAACTTTTTTACAAATCAGAAATTATTCTAAAATCATTTGTTTGAATTAAAAACAAATGAGGGGTGCCTGAGTGGCATAGTCGGTTAAGCGTCTGGCTCTTGGTCTCAGCTCAGGTCATGATCTCAGGGCTGTGAGATCGACCCCTGAGTCGGGCTCTGCACTCATCACAGATTCTGCTTGAGATTCTTTCTCTCCCTCTCCCCTCGCCTCTCCTGCTCCTGCGCGCTCTCTCTCAAAATAAATAGATAAATCTTTTTTTTTTAATTAAAAGTAAATGAATAAATTATCAAGACATGGTCCCTACCCTTCATGAGTTCATACATACGTCTAAATAAATATTTGCAGTACAGCATGATAAGGGCAACAACAAAATTGCATACCAGGTACAAAAGTAGCCCAAATGAGGACACATCTGAGAATTTAGGGAAGAATTCACCAAGGAGAGAAGCGCCTGGAGCTAGGTTTTGAAGGATCGCTAGGACTTGGAAGAATGTAGAAGACAAGCCTAGAAAAGATTGGTTCAGGCCCTTGACACCTTTGACAAGGCCTGCAAACCTTTCAAGCAGTTTACCTTTTTGACAAAAGGGAGAAAGAATGAAAAGGGGATAAAAGCTTGGGTATTCACTGACAAATTACGGCACCATAGTTAGCAAGCTTATTGTTTGTGGCTGGAACTTGACGGCCCAAGGCAGCTGACCCACAGGGCCTCTGAGTAGTGCCCACCAGATCTCCCTCCCATCACTCTCCACCCAGCTGTGGAGGCCATCTGTGTGGTCACCACGGACTCCCTAGTACACTGGGGCAAGGCACGCCCCCAGTTTCCGGGGGTAGATGGATAGCCAGGAAAGGACATGAATGCAGAGAATAAGAGGCGGTGATTAGGGAACTGAGGCAAGAGCTGAGTGGTCAGTAATGGTCCATTGTCTCCAAACCGGACAGGCCAGAAAGTCTGCCACACCCATCATGGCAGGTAAAGGAGGTAGAAGGCAACTCCACTGAGAGCAAAGGCTTGGCACTGTTGGTGCTGGATCCCCAGTATCCCACTAGTTGGCTTGAGGTCAGTTCTTCGAAAAGGAAATTGATGAGTGCCGAGCAAGACTAACCCCAAGAGGCCTGGCGGCCCTCACCACAGATGAATGAAAACACCTGGGGACCTGATCTGGGAGAGGCAACCCACGGGTCAGGAAGTGGCTGTCCTCCAGGGGAAGGAGGACCCTCAAGTCCTTTTTAATTGGAATTCTAACAGGATGTCTGAAGAGGAAGAAGCAGTTAGAAGGCAAATGAGAAGCAGAGGGAACCTTGAGTAGAATGCCTGGGAGGACCCTGTGGAAGCTGGTGTAGTAAGGGAGCAGTCAGTGAGGGAGTCCAACAGGTGGTGAATATGCCAGCTGCTGTCAGAACAGAGAAGCAAGCACACAGAGACAAGCAGCGTCTCTGAGAGAGAGAGAGGTCCCTTGCTGCCACAAAGCACTTAGCACAGTGCTGGCCCCAGAGTGCCCCATCATTGTTCTTCTGAAGTTGTTGTTTCGTTCTTCTTATTGGATTCCCATGAGAACTGTGCTGTTCTTACTACTCCACAAGTATCCTTACAATAAACATCCCCTCACTTAGTGAGGTTTTTTTCCTTGCAACCACCACCACCACCAACAAACGCGCACATACGCAAGACAGTCCCAAAATTATCACTGGTCAGAATTGCAGCAAATATGTGTGGCAGACCCATAATTTTTAGGGATCATTTCCTGTGTCAGTCCTACAGGGAAGGTTCTTGCTCACCCTGATCTATGTCTGAGAGATCTGCTACAGATCAGGGATTTCCTGGTGTGGGGAGAGGTAGGCCCCAGGCACCAAGCTGACTCACCCTGAATTGAGCTGTAGGCGACTGGAGAAGTTGGAGGGTGGAAAACCTGGTGTTGAGAGGAATGTAGGAG
The DNA here is from genome assembly GCF_011764305.1 of Mustela putorius furo. Classification (NCBI taxonomy): domain Eukaryota; kingdom Metazoa; phylum Chordata; class Mammalia; order Carnivora; family Mustelidae; genus Mustela; species Mustela putorius. Next base: position 4,634,592 of record NW_025422045.1, on the reverse strand, counting down.
AGCTCTGAAGACACGCCTCATCCAGTTCCACCCCCAGAAGATGGTACAAAGTTCATAGGTGTACTTTGTCACTACATCAGTGGCTTCACACACACTAGTTTATTTATTTTTGAATAGGTCACATGGGTACGTGATACAGTATTCGGAAAGATATAAAAGTGCCCGGGTAGCTTAGTCGGTTGAGTGACTCTTGATTTGGGCTCAGCTCATGATCTCAGGACTGTGGGATCGAGCCCTACATAGGGCTCTGCGCTCAGTGGGGAGTGGGCTTGGGGTTCTCTCTCCCTCTGCCTCTGCCCCTCTGTCCGCTTGCACGCACATGCTCTCTCTCTCAAATCAATCAATCAATCTTTTTTTTAAAAGGATATAACATAGAGGTAAGCCCTATCCTTTAGCCAGTGACCACTTTCTAATGCTGTCTTCCAGAAATAATCTGTTCTGTGGATATAGGAGCACCATGAATCCAAAGATACACAGTGGCATCTACACGCACATACATGTAGACATACACACGCTGTTCTGCGCATGGCCTTTTTTTTTTTTTTATTCCTACTACCTCCGTAGAACTAATTCCATGAGGGCATGGAAGCTGCCTTAGTCTTTTTAGCAACAGCGTGATGCTCCATTTTATGGGTATACCAGAGTTATTTTATCCCTTCCTAATCAGTTCTGAGTTGTTTTCAGGCTTCATTAATACAAACAGTGCTACAGTGAATATCGTCCAGAATATACCAGTTTGCACATATGCAGATCGATGTGCAGGATTAACTTCTAGATGTGGAATTATTAGAACAATGGGAAAGTGTATTTGTCGTGTCCCTGGATATTACAAAGTGGGCCTCCAGAGACAATTTACCAGTTTACGTGTCCAACAGGAATGTATGTGATTACACCCTCACCAACACAGAATGCATAGGGTTTTTTATTTTTTAATTTTAAAAATGGATTTATTTTTGTAGCAAATATAAACATATGAGAAAAGCCCTTTGCATAGGTTTTTTTCTGAAGTCCCGTCTGTCTCTCTGAATGTCTCTCTCGCCATCTCCCGTGCAGGTATGTGCACACACACAATGGCTTGCCCTCTCCCCATTGGAGATGGGTTTTTTTTCAAGGCTTTAATTCTTTCTTTTTTCATATTGCAGTGGGTTTTCATCTTTGGTGATTTTCATTTGCAAAAAAAAGAAGAAGAAGAAGAAGAAGAAGAAAGAAAGTTTTCCACTAAGTCTTACATTCCCCAATCTAGAGGGTCTCTTAATCTTTCCAGAAGCAATTGCTGCTGCCAGTATGCCAGGACCTATTTCTTCATTAATTTTTCCAAAGCCCTTATAATACTGAGGGGACTGATACTGGGGCCGATAATGCCCAGTAATTCTCGGTATTTACAGAGCTTCTTTGTCTGAGATCTCAAAGCACTTGACAGCATTAAATCATCATTCCCTCGGCTCTCTCAAAAGCATCTTTGAACCAGAGGGGTGATGCACAGAAATGAAATGTCTGCTTTCTATCCAGATTGTCTGAAAGGTGACTGGGGAGAGAATACAAACCAACCAACATCGTTTCTAGCCAGAGTAGCATGTCCCTTTGGTTACTTCAGATTTTTTTTTTTTTTTAACCTTTTGTGGATGCATTTCCAGTGAATAGTAAATCATCTGTGTATAAGCAGCAAATAGAAATGTGGCAAAAACGTTCAACGATGTCAGGGGTTGAGTCCCTGGACGCAAAAAGGTATATTCAGGCCTTTAGGCTACTCACATGCTCTCTGGTCTGACTCCCGGTCTTCTCGATCCCAGAAAATGTATAAATATGACAAAACACCACTTCCTCTGGGCCAGGAAAAGAAGGCAGCAGAGAAGGAGAAGGAAAAAAAGCAGGAAGATAAGGGGAGGGAGTGATGTTTCCTTCCAATGTTGGACAGTACCCTGTGAGCAGAAAGCCCAGCCTCAAGCATAGTGCCTGATTCCACCAGTGAGTAACTGCCCTTTTTATAAAGAGCTTTTTAACTGTCACCCATCCTACTTCTCCCCACCCTTTCCCACTCCCTAGTCTCCACAGCCCCCATATCCTCCACACACCATACACAGAATATCAACCAGAGAGCAGGTTATTTAGCAGGGAAATGTTAGCAAACATTATCTCCTATTTCAGATACAAAAACCAAGGGACAGAGAAACTAACTTATTTAGTGGTAAAGATTCTGTCTTAGGTATACGTATCAAAACCTTCATCAGCTGGGTCAGGAATTATCAATCAATAGGGTGAATTTTTTTTTAATTTTTAAAAAATTATTAATTACACAAATAACACAGAAGACCAAAATAAAAATAAACATCACTGGGCACCTGGGTGGCTCAGTTCGTTAAGCCACTGCCTTCAGCTCAGGTCATGATCCCGGGATCCCAGGATCAAGTCCCGCATCGGGCTCCCAGCTCTGAGGGGAGTCTACCTCTGATCTTCTCCCCTCTCGTGCTCTCTCTCACTCTCTCTTGAATAAATAAAGTCTTTTTAAAAAAAAGTCACTGCAGTCTCACCACCCCAACTAAACACCCTGCTACCTCCCTGTTCCCTGTCCTTTGAAGTTCATAGGCCCTCTGCAGGTCCAGTAGTAACCAGAGCCTATAGAAGTGTAATATTGTGAGCAAGAGCCCAGGTACAGGGACTAGGCAACCCACACTTCTATCCAATTCCACCATTGACTAGCTGGGCCTTAGTTATTCCATCTATAAAATGAGAATATAGATATTTTGCACCTCACAGAAATGTGATGAGGAACCAGTGAGATACCCGTGTCACGTAGTTAGCAAAGAATATAGTACCTACCTGATCTATCTGAGCTGCTGCTAATATTATTATTAAATTTTGCTTTCTGCCTTTGAAAATGCATCTTAAGCAAATACAGCAGAATTGTCTGATAGTTCCCATATACTTCCTAAGCAGACTTCCCACTCCTGGTGCACCACTTCTTCTAGGTTCTTGACAAGGTGGGGGAGAGTCCTTCCTGCAGAGAGCCAAGCATCCATTAGCCCCTCCCCTCCTAGGGCCTGTACAGACTGCACCTGTTGTGGGCTTCCCCACCGTCCTGACCCTGTTATTCCTCAAATTTCAAGGCTTCAGGGAAGAAAGTGCAGAAATGAGAACCGTAGAGGACATCTTACTTTTTAGAGTTCCCAGGGCCTTGTAGCTGTATCCACCCGACCGAAGTATGTTCTGATTATCGCTGATCCTCTTCAGAATAATGGCAAGAAGAAGCATTGTCATTTTGGTAAATTTAAAACTATTTTAAATATTATTTTTAAAATACTTTATTATTTTTTTAGTATTATTTAAATACTTTAAAAATTTTTAAATACTTTAAAGGATTTTCAAATACTTTTTTTTTTATAAATACTTTAAAACTTTGTGTTAATGTATGTTGGTGTAATTTCAAACTTACAGACATTTGCAAGCATTGCCCAAGGAACTCCCAAATGTCCTTTATCATTCTCATATGTGTACACACATATATAGAGAGAAACATACTTGTGTGTGTGTTTGTGTGTATGGGTGAGAGGTAAAGAAAACGTGTCTCTTTACCTCTTTTCAGGTTGGATTTCCCGCGAATGTGGTATTTCTCCGCCATGATCCCAGTACAGGGATCATAATCAGGGAATGTATTGTTGATACAACACGATTTCCCAACCCACCATCTGGTTCTGTATTTTTAAAGCATCACTTGAAAAAGCAGGTGTGGGACAAAGATGATAAATGTCCATCACAGCCTAATCAGGCCACTCGTTCACCTGGTGACCTCCTCCCCCGAGTCGTTCTTCAAAGCTCTGGGCTAACAAGACTCCCCGGCAAGCCTGTGCAGCGGCTCTCCCCCCCCCTGGCAGAAATCAGTTCTCTGCTGGCAGCCCCTCCACGCCAATAAACCCTTCATGTGGTAGTGACTGTCTCCATCCTGGACTTCGGGGTTCCTAGGGCTCACTTGGGTAACTGACAGATAATTGGGGCTTAGGAAATGTTTGCTAAAAACGGAATGATTAAATAGACAAAAGGAAGCCTCTGGTGAATTGAACTTGATGAGGAGTTCGGTTGTTGGTATTGTTTTTGTTGTTGTTGTTGTTTATTTTTTGTTTTTTGTTTTAATCTGTCAGATGAAAGTTCGGCGGTACACAGTACAGTGGGTGAGAATAGACATGCATCTTAGGGCAGGCAAAAAAAAAAAAAAAAAAACACGTGGGATCTTGGCTCATGCCTTCCTGCCACTCCCTCCAACTTTCTTCTCCTCCCTCTCCTCCCTCTGTCCCAAAATATAGTAACTGCTGAAAGAATACAGTTATGTGCAGGGGACGTGTAGAGACTGGATTCTCAGAAGAGCCGTGCCTGTGAGCGTAAGAAACACAGCCCAGGATTTCAGCACTTGGCAGCCCTGGGCTTTCCATCGTTCCTGCCACGTTAGCACGCAGTAACTTTCCGTGCCGACTCCGGGGCGGCGAGGCGGGGGGCGGAGCTCGGGGCTGTCCCCTCGCCCGTCGCAGCAGCCACCGCCTGTGGGCGCCAGGGTGCCCGGCAACTGCTCCTCCTCCAGCTAACCCGAAAAGCCACACGTTCCTGCCCTAGGAGTGCGCCAGCTGAACCGAGTTGGTGGCAGAACCTGGTACCTTCCAAGGCCCTTGAACTAGAGCGCCGAGCCTGCTGTGTTCCCCCAGGGCTTCCTCTCCTGGAAAGCGCTGTCACCAAGCAGCCCATCCATCCCGGCAGCCGCTCCCTCCCAGGCCCGGCTGGTCCAAGCGGCATGAAACAAAAGAGCGTGGTTGAGTTCCGTCCGTCTTGACTGAGCAGCTACCCTGTGGCAGGGGCTCTGGTAGATTTGGGCCCAGTGATGTCATTTCACTTTTATTTTCATTTAACAAATGCCTCTGTGGCATTTTGCTGCGCGCCCGGCACTGTTCTAAGCGCTTCACAAATATGAGCTCGTTAAATCCTCCTGACAGCCCTGTGAAGCAGGTACTCTTGTTATTTTGACTTTTTGGCTGAAGAAACGGACACAACAAGAGGTTAAGTAACGTATGCGGGTGAGACTGGGTCCCTGCCCTCGTTTGAATTAATGCCGTCATGTCTTTTTCTCTTTCACATTTTCTACATTACTTTCACTTACTTAATTTTCCAGTGGACACTTGTATTGATCAACAGTATGGTTTGGATCATTGTAGAAATGTGCCTTCATCCTTCCTGTGTATCAGATACCCTGGGGACTCCAGGGAAGGCTCAGGGGGAATCCTGCCTCCAGGAACAGAGGAGTGCGGTCAGGGGGGTGAAGCATGGACAGTCTTGCAACAAGGGGAGACCCCGAGAGATGCGGATCATGGGACCTCCTGGAGTTGAAAGGGAAGCAGAGGAGAGTCCTCTGGGCAGGAATGTTTGGGGAAGGCCTCCAAGAAGGTGGATGGAACGCTCTGGAATAGAAGCCACTTTGGATAAATGAAACAGAGAGGATTGGGATCAGCCTCGTGTAGGCAATGACTTCCTGTGCCTAGAGGCCCGAAAACACAGGAAAAGCTATGCATATTCTTCAGAAAGTGCCTCAAGCAATGTCTGTGGTTCTATACCTTAAAAATCAAAGAGCCCTGAAATCTTGGGTGGTTGGGTTGTCCTGCCAGCTCCTCCTGAGCCACAGCGAAGGGGTCAGAAGGGCTGATCCTTGTGTTCCAATCCATCATGATTCATTATGATGAAGTAATGATATGGAGAAGCATGGGAGCGAGACAACTTGCATGTCAACAGATGTCAAGACTATGAGAGCAAGGAAGAAGATAAACAGTGTGTTTAAGGTTCAAGGGTTCTGAGTGAGTTTCTCAATTTCCATATAGGTTATGATATAGTTCTGCAATAAAATGAAATTTTTTAGCAAACAAAGCAAAACCAAATACCCCTCAACCCCACCGATAATGAATGTACCCAAAAGGAATCATCATGACACAGCATCAGTGTGGAAGATGGGTGGCCATTTTTGTAGCCCCAAGATATTTTATACCACAGTGGATCAAAGGAAGTGGGAAAGGCTGCTGACCGTGTCTGAAACTAAATTTGATCCTCAACAGTCAGAGGAATAAAAACTTGCCTTTGTCTCCAAAAAAAGATGAGCTACTGAAGAAGATGTGTCCATTTGTGTCGTGGTTTTATTACCATAATCATGCTCTAAATCAAAGAAGCCATTACTGGGTATTGACTTCTGGAGAGTGCACTTTTCATTATGAAACATTACGGTAAGCAGCTTATGTCCAACATGATTGCAATTAGAGTTTAGTGAACCACAAGAAGGGACAATCCATGTAGGATACATCAGTGTAAACTCGTTTGCCAAGAACAAGTTTTAACCTTTGTACAGCTGCTGAGGGAAAGGTTCCAGTATTCCCTATGAGAATACCTGTCAAGTTTTCATTTGAACAGGGAACACCTATTTTATGTTTTTGAAGACCACTCCCTTTTTAAGCTGCGCACCTTTGGGCGTGTGTCAGCAGGAGGTGTTGGGACAGATATATATTTTAAAAAAAAAAATTGAACGAGCTTCAAATCCAGCAGATTAGCAAGATTTGGGGAAATGGCAAGACCAAAAAAAAAAAAAAAAAAAAAGTTTCAAAGAAATCATCTGTTTGGGGAAGCAACATTTGAAGAGTAATTATGGGGATTGAGGAAGGGAATATCTTTAAAAGGACAGGTACCTAGCTGACTAGGTTGGTAGAGCATGTGACTCCTGACCTTGGGGTCGTGAGTTAGACCTCCATGCTGGGCATGGAGTTTACTTAAAAACAAAACAAAACAAAAATCAGGAAAGATGATTATCTGCTATCTTAAAATGAGAAAGTAAATTATTTTTACCTTCATCACCAAAGTGTAAAGAACGTACTATCTCTGCATCCTGACTCTCACGGAATGCCTTTATGGAGAATCAAAAGTGGGAAAAAAGTTGTGTCCACATATTTTATGGTGAGTTGAGGCTTGGTAGGAACAAATACAGCATGGAGTAGATCCCCTACTTCCTAATATTTTAATCCAGTCATTCAACATTTGACAGATTCATTGGGCACTGCTGTATGTCAGGTACCTGGAATGCACATGAAAGGACAGGTTACAAGATGCATGTATAAGGGCTGTGTGTGTGTGTGTGTGTGTGTGTGTGCGTGTGTAAGGGCTCTGTGTCTGTGTGTGCTCCATGTGTTTGTGAGGGACTGGGTAGGTTGGTGGGGGTGGCAAGGGAAGGAATGTAGCAGAGGTGGTAATCTCCTAGCCTTGGTCAAAGCTGAGAGAGCAGAGCTTGAGTCCTGCTCCCCAAGTATTGTTCCATTGCTGTTTCTAAGCACAGTGTTGCCACCTGATTCTTGGAGTCCCTAGTTACCTCTCCCAGCACCTCCAGAATACAAGAGGGGAAGACCAGGGGTGCCTGGGTGGCTCAGTTGTTAACCATCTGCCTTCAGTTCAGGTCATGATCCCAGGGTCCTGGGATCGAGCCCCACATCGCGCTCCCTGCTCAACGGGGAGCCTGCTTCTCCCTCTCTCACTCCCCCTGCTTGTTTTCCCTTTCTCGCTGTGCCTTTCTCTGTCATAAATAAATAAATACTCTTTCAAAAAAAAAAAAAAAAAAGAAAGAAAAGAAAAGAAGGGGAAACCCAACCAAGCCAAGTGTTAATAGCTAAGAAAAGAAAAAAATACATGGTAACAGGAGAGTGTTGAACAGCTTATCCATGGCCTGTAATGGTCCTGTCCCTATATAATCATTTAAAATTGCCCTTGACTATAAGCTCGAGTTACTTCTCTGTTACTTCATAGTTTTGAGAACCGGAGCCCAGAGTTTGACTTCCCATTTTCACTCTCAAGAGCATAACACCCTTTTTGAGCAGCTCTCGGTCTCAGTTGCCTCCCTGTCTCCCCCATGACACAGGGCTTCCCGGTCCCTACCACAGTGGGACTCTAGCCCTGAAACAGCCCTGCTCCAGCTTGGGCTTAGCCCCTGTTGTCAAGGACCAGAGGAAGCAGGCTTTCTGCGCTCTGTGGGGGTGAATCCACCCCATCACAGTTTTGCTAACTTAGTAAAGACTGGACTTAATGAAGCTCACTGTTAAAGGTTCTTCTGAGTACATGTATTATTGTTTTGGGGTTTTTTTTTTTTTTTTTTTTTGCTTTATTCTTTCTTCCTTATTAATACAGCTAGTCATCTACTGTCTTATGAAACTGTAACAAGCATTGAAATTGGCCCATGACAGCTCTATCTATAATCTCTCTGAGGGAGCCTGTGGACAGGGTGTCCCCTGAGCGCGATTCTCACTCACTTTTCTGCCTCTTGCTGGTTGTTACCTCAAATCTTGCTGCCCTTCACAGAGTTCACCTTTTGCTCCTATATTTTTGAGTTAAGAATACGGGCCTCAAATTTCACTGGTACTGGATATAATCTTTGTGTTTCAATCAGTGAACAAGCGCTTGCAGAGGACCACCTGGGTGCCCCAACCTGATGGACTTACCTATTTATTCAACAAATATGAACCATAAAAAAGGCAACTGTCATGTGCCCAGCACTGTGCTGGGCTCTGAGACTGTAACACTGAGCCCGACAGTGACAGTCCCTGTCCCAGTGGGCTTGCCTGCGGAGAATATATATAAACCTTGCCTTTGATAACTTACACTAAGATAGAAAGGAAAAATCAGGGGGGCCACTGGTGGGTTTGTTTTTGTTTTTTTTCTGAGACATTTTTATACTATGGAAGTCATCCCTGAAATGCAGTGTCTTTTTATATAAAGCCTATATATCATGGAGAGAGCCTTTCCACCCAATCTTCTTCCAAGTATTTTTTCTTGGAGAACTATTCCAGAGTCGTGTGTGACCCTGGGCTCAGAACAAGGGGGTTTCCTACGGCCTTGCCACTGACTCAGCAAACCTTTGAGCTAGTTGGGCTGAATCTGGATTTGCCCCAGCCATAGAATGGAGGTGTGGTCATTCTTATTTGTGCAAAGTGCAAGATTATTCAGGGAAAATCAGTTTATTTTTACCTGACAAGCTTCCTTTTCCAAGCTCTTTTCCTGGAACAAGGTTCTGACATATTTGGGGTCTGGTTTGGTTCCAAGATTAGAATCTCTTCAACTCCTGACCACTGGAATTCCTTGAGACTTCCCCTAAACATGCCTTTGGGGCTCTTCCAGACTCCTGATTTCTTTCTGAACATCTCTAAGGACGACAGGGGATATTTTCTAACTTGGGGCTAACAACAGATACCAGGAAAACAACAAACAGAAGTCGAAATTTCCCAATCCTTGCCAGCCAGTGACAATCCCCATGCAACGGGGAGAGTGCCCGGCAAATGTGGGAGACAGATCTGAAGCAACAGGGGGGTGAGGGGAGAGCGTGGTGCATGCGCCAGCACGAGTCGTCTCCACACCAAGGACACGTCATCACACCAAGAGTGTGGCACTCGTCGTTTCCACACCAAAGACACGTCATCACACCAGCCTGGAGGACCGCGGGCCCTAATGGAGTTTGAGCCACACTGTCGATTCACATGTTCTCAGACTTACCTTGCTCTTGTGGATACCCAAACCACAAATATGTACGGGTGTCTGTATATGCACTTACATTCAACAGGATGTAAAGTGTTTTTGTGTATGTGAGTGGATACGTACTTACCGAACTCTATGTTTCCTTTTTTTTTTTTTAAAAAGATTTTTATTTATTTATTTATTTATTTATTTATTTATTTGACAGACAGAGATCACACGTAGGCAGAGAGGCAGGCAGAGAAAGAGGGAGAAGCAGGCTCCCTGCTGAGCAGAGAGCCCAATGTGGGGCTCCATCCCAGGATCCTGGGATCATGACCTGAGCCGAAGGCAGAGGCTTAATTCACTGAGCCACCCTAGGCGCCCCACGAACTGTATGTTTCTTAATATTCTTTATGTTGAGTTTTATGAGTCTTATGAGCAAGATGGGTTTGCTTTCCCCTCCAGAGTAGAGGCCCTTTTCGGATGAGAGGAATGTGGCTCGCCCATATGAGATATACCCATGATAACGCTCCTGGGTTGCCCTGGGAGTGAAGCAACAGGATGAAGTAAGCAAACGCGACCCTTTTCCCACAGCAGCCCCTCAACCTTGGTCCGCAAGACTCCAGGCAGCTAAATGTTTTCACACCAGCCGGGCCTCCTCAGTCATTCCTTGCTCATTAGCAGAAGAACCTGTCATCTGGAGAACTGGTTGCCATGTGGTTATTGTTAGGAGTTCAGGACAAACAGGTTCCAGCAATGTGCAAAGGTTTTTTGTTTTGTGTTTTGGTTTGGTTTTGCTTTGGTTTTGGTTTTTGGTTTTTTGTTTTTTCTTTTTGGCAAACAGAAAACATAAACAGTTTCCTTATGAGCTAGCTGGACTAGGGGGGAGCAGCCTCCCCAGACCCTGCCTCATGGCAGGGCGCTCACATTCTTCTTCGGCCTCCCAGGCATTGTCCATGGTGGGGTTGGCTGGGTAAACTCCAGTCCCATGATTAGCCTTCTCCTCCCCGGCTGCCAGTGGAGCCTCAGGAACAGCTACCTGCCTATCCTGAGCAGTGCTTGGAGCCCCATCTCATGAGACTTCGGGGAGACTCTTCCCTCCCTCTCTCCTGTTATACATGGTGCAGGTTAGAAATACTGGCTGGGGTGTTAATCTTTTCTGTTATCAGCTTCCCAGATGAGATAGGCACAACGTTCCGGACTTAGAAACGGTCTCTCCAGGGCCTCGGTAGAGAGCAGAAGCTGCTCTCTGTCCCTCTATCTGTATCTCCTGACCCCACGTGTGGGGTATTACAGGATTCAGAATCCAGGTATCAGAGCCAGCAGTTCTGCCAAATTCTCCAGCCCTGAGATGATGGAACATGAGAGAGCCTTAGGATTTTTCAACTGTGGGGAATGGCAGCTAATCCAGCACCACATCCTAGGAAGCTAAGTGGGGGCCTGTGGGGTAGTGCTGTCTGTTTTCACCGGCAGCCCTTAAACCCATGGCTCCCTGACAAGGCTGTTCTGGTCCCTCCTTGTGCTTAGAAACCCAGATGGAGCCACAGCCTGAACTTTATTAACTTCCTTATTATGTTAAGATGGGAGCTCTTATCTCTTCTGCTCCTGGTTGCAAGAACGGGTATATTATGTGAGAGCTTACTATGTTCCAGACTTTATATGTATGTAGTTATGTGTCTATGTGTGTATAATCTCATTTAAACCTCACGATAACATGACTATGAAGTATAACGGTGAGTGTTAACTGAGGAAACCAAGTTTTAGATGTTAAGCAACTTGTTCAACCCACATAGCTAGTGAGCCGCAGAGGTGGGCTTGAACCTCAGTCTGTCACACCCCAGTGTCCTTGTCTTTCCTACTGTGCCCTGCTGTCCCCCTCCCCTCAAGGCTCTTACATCCAAAGGTAGAGGTGATGTCTTTATAAGTCAGTGTCAGTGAGCTAGCTTCTAAACTCTTGAATACTTTTCTTGGGACTTTCTTTCCTTTTTTTTTTTTTTTTTAGATTATTTATTTATTTATTTGACAGAGAGAGAGAGAGAGAGAGAGAGATCACAAATAGGCAGAGAGGCAGGCAGAGAGAGAGGGGGAAGCAGGCTCCCTGCTGAGCAGAGAGCCCCATGTGGGGCTCAATCCCAGAACCCTGGAATCATGACCTGAGCCAAAGGCAGAGGCTTTAACCCACTGAGCCACCCAGGTACCCCATTCTTGGGACTTTCTTAAGAGATTTTGAGCTCACTAGTGTGCCAAATGGATGCCTCTTTTCTTCAAACATAAACACACAGCAACACACACACACACACACCCCGCAAAAAGACCGACCCCTTAATGCTCCTCCCTGTATTACTTGCCTTGCCTCTGCAACTTTCTCATTTCTATTTATTCTGCTGTCTCCATGTCCTCAAGCTCCTGTGTAGAGCCCACGCTCTCCAAATCCGCTCCCCTTAGCTGCTGGCCATCCTCCAAAATTGTCTTTCCCTCCTCTTCCTCAACTCGGTCAACGTTTGTGTTCTCTCTGTGTTGTTGGAAGACGAGTATTCCATTCCTTAGACATTGACCTCTTGACTAGATAGCCTGTCAACCTAAATGGATGAATCCCCATAAAATTCTCTAATGTTAGACATCTAAATGTCTAACCTCATTCTAAGAACAAGAAAGACTTTTACAGAAGAGGAGAACGATATGCCCGTTTTTCTCACTAATCCACCAAAAAAGATATTTCAGTTTTCCTTTCTTTTCTTTTATCATATATATGTCACCTCTATGGTTTTGTAATTATAGTACAGATTCAATGTTGTATTCTTTTTTCTCTCCCACGGAATTTCCCCACATCCGATGTTACCTGTTTGGTCTGAAGAACAGCCTTTCGGAGGGCACGGCAGCAAATGTATCGTCCCGTAGTTCTTTCTGCCTTCCCATGAGTTTATACCTGAAATTCTGAGGGTCCCCCTTTAATAAACAGCAAGGATCAAGTGTGACACCCCTTTTTTAGGGGACTTTGGTAACCCTAATCCTAACACAAAACCAAGATATCAAATTTGAAATGTTACCATTATTATCCTCCTTTAGATATTAATAATTTTTAGGACTTTCCAAGGAGATCAGGAGGCGACATGGAGCCCCACGTGCCTGGCAGTTGGATAGAAGGGCTGCGAGGGTTATCGTAATTAAATCACACACAGCCCTGTGGGGGAGTACTGTGACCCTCGAGTTCAGATGAGGAAACCAAGGCTCAGAGGGTTGAGCTCCTTTCCCAGCTGCCACGTGACAGGACAGCATTCAAAGTTAGATCCGCCGTGCTCTGTAGCTCCTTCCAACGCACCAGCTGACTCTCTCCTCTTGTAGAAACGTCCTCTCATTTAAGGTTAGTCCAAGCGGATGTAACAAAGAAAAGGGAACGGAGAAGGTTCTATGGTCAGTGACACATACAAACATTACAGGCACACAGAAAATATGAAACAAATGTAAATTTATTCAAAAATTATGAGAGAGACGGTTGCAGTGATACATGTTAACAGGAGACCTATTACTCATAATTGATTTTACTAATATTTTAGCATCTGACCTGTTTCTCTTAATTGAATTGAAATGGCTTATGCAACACATTTGTTTTACTGACTTTGGAAAGATATAATCACCTTCACCTACACTTTTAATTTTAAAGTAGAGGGTTTTTTTTTTTTTTTTTAATTCTTGAACGGTGGCCTTAAAGATAAGTAAAATGCAATAAGAGTTTTCTTCCCTAAAAAATATCTAGAAAACTGTGGTTATTTTGTTTTAAGGAAAAAAGAAAAAACAACAAAGAGAGGGCATTTTTCACAACGATTGCTGAGGTCACCCTGAACGAAAATAAAATGTCCATTAAACTCTTCCCAAGAATCACAGATCGAGTCACTTGGGAGTCACTACTCTGCCCTGTTTAACTTAGTCAAAATTAGTCATTCCAAAGCCCTTAAAATATAAACTAATTTCATGTTTGCAGAAAATACTTTACCACCGGGAACAGGGTAAATCAGAGAGACAGAGAGGGATCCTTCTGGGAACAGGAGCATCTCACGTCTCAGCATCTCAGGACAGATGACTTGCTCTCCCCAACTGCAGAGAATACCAGTCTGCTGGGTTTGCTAATGCCTGGGCCTGCAGAATATCAGGGATGAGAATTCAAGAGCAAACCAGGAGACTGTTCGCTAAAGCAGGTAAAAAATTATGGCTCTAACCTCAGGCTTCCACTGGGCGCACAGCCACCAGCGTCTGCCCGGGGTTAGTTGAGGCTTGGAGAAACATGCCAAAATTAGGGGAGGTTCATTTTTGTTTTTCACGTTGGCAGGTCTTGTCTTGGAAAAGAGACAGAATCGGTATACCAGCTTTAATGGATTATAAGATGATTGGGCGTTGGGCGAGAACAGAGGGGAAAAAAAGGCAAGCAGAAAGAAAAAAAATATTTTCGAGAACTTGCAAGAAATAGGTCTTGCTGGCCAACCGTGGCCCTAGGTTGACAGCTGTTGTATGTTAGTTTAGAATGCATCTGTTTCTTAATAAATGATCTCATAACTTTAGTGATAGCATCCAAAGGAAAATTACAAAATGAGCTTGAGGAAACATTTTTCTGGGTTCCTTCTCCCTGTGCCCAACAGGGAAAGAGCCGACAGAAGCCCTGCCTAGTCTGACTTGAGGCCACCCATTGGCTGGTAGGACTAGGATGAAACATTAGCACCTTTAATGTGGGGTTGAAAAACGGAATGCCAGGAAGTTAAAAGGACTTAGGGGAAAATGTCCTTTGGCCTTCCGCTGCGTGACAGGATTCTGAAGTGGCAGCTAGTGAGCAGAGTAGACTCAGTTAGTCCAGTCAGAGGAAAAAAGCAGCAAAACCAGAGGACCAACATCAGTAATATCTTTGAGTGCAGTGATGAAAGAGTGAGATGGCTCTGCCAGAAAGGCGGGTCTCTTCATCAGGCTTCCCAAAGCAGTTTGCGCCTCTGGCCAGCTGTCAGGGGAAACGAGCCCTGCCTATTGGCTGGTATTTATTGAGCACCTACTAGGTGCTCAGAGTCCTCCAGACCCTTCATGCAAAGAAGACTCCATCCTTCTTTATTTTTGCCAAACTTAAGGTTGTTGGAGACGGAGATAGATGGTGATTTTGCTTTCTACCAGAACAAAGAAAGTAAAAAGTGGGGTAGACTAATGAGACAAACCCACCTGTTTTCACATTGATAGGAATCCAGTCATGTACGGACCCTGAAGTCTTTGAGAAGGGTGAAAGCCATGACGAATTGAATCCCTCCCCCCACCCCATCTATGTCCTGTTCTCCCGCTGATCCAATGCTGGGCATCTGGTGGGGTATGGAATGGACAGCCTCGGGTGAGAGACAGAAGAAATCAGAACAAGGCTCTGGCCACTGCTGTTCTGGAGACTCTTGGAGATCTTTTGAAATCTGAGAGATTGAACCCATTCAAGAGTGAAGAATTTTCTGTTCCCCACCGCCTATGTAATAATGTCCAGCCCAACAGAGGAAAGGTAATCAAGGGGAAAGAGCAATTTTATTTCCCTTCGGAGGCAAACTCCCTTTGCTGTCTAGGATCTAAGGCGTCCTTCCTCCCTCCCTTTTGTCCTAAATTAGGTTGAAAGTTAGCACAGGAGAGACCACTGGCACATAATCTTCAGATGACATGACTTCTTAGCTTTACTACAAACACATGTGCCACTTTTGGTCATCTGATGATTTTACCCCTTCCAGGAACCCAAACACTCTCAATCTGGAGGTGTTTTGGACAATCATCTGTAAGAAAACAGAATAATTGCTAAGAGTCTATATATTTTATCTCCATGATGCAATTTACCGGCATTGTACTTGAGTGAAATTGAAAGTTTTTATCCAGGTGATTGCCCTGGATAGGATACAGTCTTAAGGAGTCTCTCAGATGCTTTAATTTTCTCTTTCACTCCGTCTTTCTCTCTGATCTGGGCGCTATTGCTCAATTGTGCTGTCTCTATCATTACCTACTTAGTAGCAGCAATGGGAAATAAGCCTTAAAAGTGATAACCTGTCATATTTTTTTTTTTAATTCTGCTGGTCTCATAAAAAAAAAAAACTACCAGTCGTTTATTTCATCTCACTTATTGTCGATCAGTCCCGCATTTTTTACCTCCTTACCGTGGTTTTCTTTGTGCTGTGGTTCCCAGCCACGGCCCGCTTCCTGCTGAATTAAACTGCAACCCAGACAAAACCAAAGAGCACATCTCTCCCAAAGTTCACTCGGAAGGTCGCCCCTGGTGAGATGGACATTGCAGATGTGCTGGAAAGATTAGAAGCTGCTTTGATAAAAACCTGTGTCTGTTCTTTGCTTCAGGTCCTCAGAGTGGAAGATCGGATGGATTGCCATTGCCTTGCATTATTTAAGAGTTTTGATGAGCAGCTCCCATCAAAATTCCCCACAGACTCTGGACTGTGTGTGTGTGTGTATGTGTGCATGTGTGCCCACGCACAAGTGTGTGTGTTTTAAACAGCACTTTAGAATGATTGAGATGTTCAAAAGGACATTGCCAAGTGAGCGCTCTTTGCGGGGCTCAGATTCCATTAGGTTGTCCTTCCTTAAGGTCTCTTGGTGGCCCTTCTGTTCTATTTGATGGCAAATTCTGTTCATTCCAGATTGTGTTAAATCCCTTTAGCAGCTTCAAACGGCTCTCCCGTGCTGCAGTGTTAGCATTTGGGTGCTGATCAAATCAGTCCCTGGACTTTTGTTATTTTTCACTCCTTTGATGGTTTTCCTCCGTTCTTCTGTTTTCGCTGGTTTCCACTTTCATCTCCACGGTCTGTTCTTCGATGGTGTTATCTATTCATTCGAGAGAGTCCAGCCATTCAGCCCTCTGAAGAAAGGGCCGTTCCCTCACTTCTCTGGCCTGGCTGCCCCAGTGGGTAGTCCATGATTTGTGTCTTTCATCCCGCAGCTGTGGAGGCCCCTCTTTGGGCCACCACTTTGGTGATAGGATAAGGATTAGTGTATCACGATTTCATTTTTATCAACCTCGTCTGTGTCTTCCCGTTTTTAGGTGAGATGCAGTGGCTTCTGTGATCACAGGTATTTTTATAAATGGCTTCGTTTCTGATCATTGCAAATGAAAGTTAGGCCACCTCATTTCCATCTCGGGAACTTTTCCACAGATAGATCTTTCTTGTCATTTCCTCGAAGTGTGACCGAATGGTCAGAACACTGAATAAAAATGAGACCTTGAGGACTTTATCCTGGATCTCTCAGGATCTCTCCCTGAGACTTTATGTAAGTCGTTTACTCCCACGGCTGCCATATTTTGGTTCTATCTCAATTCCTTGCCATAAATATTGCATGCTATTTTGCCCAATTAAATATTTCATGTTTCATTTCAAAAGCCCTGGTACCAAATAAAATAATTTTCAAGGGTAATGTAACTGATTATGATTCCTTTTTAGGCTAGTTCAGTATTTCCTACCAAGCAAAGGGCGGTAGAAGCAAAGTTCTATGCCAAGTGAGCATCCCTTCAATGTGGAAGATGGTCAGTGTTAGGATTAATAATAGGAATCACTCCCTTATGCTGTTGGCGAACTCACGTGATACTGCCTGCCTGGACTACCGCCCCCCCACCCCATCGCTTTGAATCGCTAACGTATTAGAAGGTACAAGGAAAGTCTACATAAATTAATGAAAAAGATAACCATAAAAGAGAGAAAGAACACTTCAAAATAATAATCCTAGCTTCTGAAGCCAGTGTAATGATGGGTACCAGGCTCTCCCAAGCACTCTGTGTATCCCTCTCATACAGAAAGGACTAGAAATTATGAGGCAGGCTTGGTTTATATGTTCTGCATCGTGAGAGTTCATTTTCCATAGACTGTCTAATCCATTAACAATTAACAGGAGATTTATTGGTGGCATAGTGTTGAAGAACTATGTAAACGATCTCTTGCGGTAGGAATGAATAGGTAATACACAAATGTATGAACTGAAAGCAAGAATTAGTCACCAAAAAATCTCCTGCAAAAGTCTAAGACAGCTTCCTGTTTCACTTTCAAAAATCCTCTTCTGGAAAACTTTCCTTAAACTTGCCAATCTGAGTCCCTCAGAATATAAATTCTTAAGGAGCTGGAAATTGGTTTTCAATATTGCGCATGTGGCAACATTTATCAAGCACTAGACTAGAGAGTCAGGAACCCTGGTTGAAGTCCCAGCTCTAACCATTAGCAACGTGACCCAGGCAGGCTAAACTGAAAAACCTCTCCAAGCTTTATTCACCCCATCTGCCAGTGGGCTCAATGAACTCTGCCTGCTTGCTTTCCTTCCAGGAGGTTTATTAAGTCAAATGGTATCCTTTAAGCTGTCTTTTCATGAACAACAACCTACTGCTCCTAATGATGATGATGAATTTAATAGCAAAATCATGGTCATTTTAAGACAAAAAGTGTGATTCTGGAGTTCAGACAATACGTGGAGTGAAAGCAACAATCATCCATGAGTATGGCCCAGAACACTGACAGCGGTGGCTTCTCCTTGCTCTGTCTAGCCTGGAGCGGGGAGAATTCATCTCAGGACCTTCAGTTCCTGCTTTGTACAGTCTGCACAATGTGGATCTAGCCTGGCAGGTGTAGAGGCAGCAGTTTCCATGACTCCGATAAATTAACTAGTGTTCACGGGTGTTTTGCGGCTGCCCTGGAAACAGGCTAGCAGTTTTGAAAAAGAATTGTTGCAGCCATGAAGAAAGTGTTGGTATCATGTGTGTGCACGTAGAAAGCGCACTTTTAAAAACCTGTCCCTTCACCTGCACAGAATGAAAACAATACCAAGTTGTGCTCATGTTTTTCTTTCTTTTTTGTCCACATTGAACTTACTTTAACTGCTAACCTTTGCTTCTCCAGAATTCCGGCAGGTTAAACATTATTGTATAAATAGCAGTGGCTACTGTATAAATAGCAAGTATCTTAATATAATGATACAGATTTAAAGCCCAGCTCTGGACACTCAAAATGCAAGTAAACATTTACAAAAACATTGCAGCTTTAAAAAGAGAGGGTATTTGAACAGTTTTTATTTTATTGATATTTGGCTAATATTAGAATTGAATGAAATTCCAGTGTATAAAACAGTTATTCCTACTACGAAAACCTCTTTATTTTTCCACAAGTCCTCTAAGTTTTGCTTCCTGAAACTGGAATAACTAAAGCCCTAATTGTAATGTTTTAAGTAATTAGAGGTATTATTTGAATTGTGTGTAGTAATGCTGCACTCAAAGACGTTATCAGAAAATGGCCTGTATACATTAATTTTCTGTAGTATATTTCTATAAGTGTCTAAGCTACCTCACTGTATTTGGGGGTGAGGGAGGGAAGGCCTTTCAAAATATATTATGTAAGTCCCTGTCTCCCTAGTTCAGGGTTAATCCATTCTTAATGTTTCAAAATCATTATAAACATTAATTATTGTGGCTTGTACAGTATGCTGTAATACAGGATGTCCTCAGACTCTCTCTATGGGTGTAGCAGGTTGTTTGCCCCTTTGCTAAATGGTCTCGTGCTGCCGTACTTTTTATCATTTTTTCTAATCTCTTCCTTCAGTATTTATTGTTTCTTCTTGCTCCTATGGGCAGGACTCTGCACTCCTTTCTGCTGTGCTTTTTAATATGTTTTATATACAGGAAAATCAGGTATCAAGGTTTGCAGAACTGTGTCTTATGTAAGAGTAAATAGCCTCTGAATGAATGCCCGAGAGACTTTTTAAGAACAGATAGGAACTTTAGTCCTGAAATTGTTAGCGGTATCGTTGCAGATCTTTCTTTCTGTTTTGTCTTCTTCCATGCTCCATGTCCTAATACTTCTGACAAAGGCCTCTAATTATGAAAAGCATTGGAGTAAATATTTATACTTCTTTAATAGTTCTGATTTAGTATTACTTAGATAACCATTTGCTTTGTGGATAAACTGGAAGCTGCATCCCTTCTACTAGTCTTAATGATGATTTTTGGTGTGTAAGCAAGGGTAAGACTTTTTTTACTTCCTTTTTCCAATCTCTCGCACGATGCCTCACCCACAGTCTGTTCCCAGAAAATATCTGATGATTAACTGAGATTTAAAAATAATTATCATGCACAAGCTACATACAAATGAAACTTTCTAAGAACTATACTTGTCTCTCATGTTCTGGAAAATGCTTATGTGCTTTTCACACTTCGGTTTAAAAAAAAAAAATCAGAAAGACCAAGTTGAGCATAAATGATTAAAAAAAAAAAATTGTAAAGGAACCGAAAAGTGAATTCTTCCTAGATCTGAATTCCAAGTACATCGCAGCTTTCCTATGGGATTATTTTGCTGGTGGAGGAATTTGTAACTCATAATTAGAATCCCTTTAATTCATTCATTCATTCCAACAATAGCATTTATTGAATGCCTGCTGAGCCCCACCAGGAATGCACAGGCTTTATCAGACACAATCTCAGGAAACAGACATTTTGGCCAGAATTTGAAGGTTGCTGTGAGTCAGAGCCCAGCTGCCATATGTTAGAAGCATTCCCCCAGTTAAAACTGAAAGCTTTAAAGTGAAGCTTAACTTGTTCTTAAACTAGCTTTAATTCTATTAGAACGATCCCAAATATTTCATGTTGGAGGAAGAAATCTGGAGAAGTGGTGTCATAATGTTTTCCTGCTCCCTGACAAGTCAATCAGTAGCCCTGTCCAAGATCATTTAAAATAGCCTGGAAATAATCGGAAGTGATGAGTTTCTGTGGAAAACACTTGCAGGATGCCTGTCGGCAAATGATGTTTTAAACCCTAGGTTTAATTTAGATCTGTTGTTATGTTCTCTATAAGAACCCATGTGTTTAAAGAATGTAGTCTCAAGAAAAATTAACATAAATGTAAGTTAGGAAACAATCAGGTTTCGCCTAAAATAATAATTCTTGATTCTGAGGTTTTGCCTATCTGTTCTGCTGTGTAATCAAATGCACACACGTAACACCTCTCCCTCCCTACCATTAGCTTCCTTTGTTAGTGAATCATCATGTTTTGCATGTACTGAAGACCAATAATCTTATTCGGTGTCACTTAATCATATCTGATCATCGTAATTTTGTAAGGCAATCATATGTATACATTTTCAGTGATGTAACCACGGCTTTATTTATACAGCTTCTTTTCCACCGCATTTTGCCATTTATATTATATTATTGCCCTTAGTTGCACATGGGGGGATTGAGACGATTTTATAGAAATTATTGATATTGGAGGTGCCTGGCTGGCTCAGCCAGTGGAGTATGCGACTCTTGATCTCAGTGTTGCGAGTTTGAGCCCCACGTTGGGTATAAAGATTATTTAAAAATAAAATCTTAAAAAAGAAATTATTGATTTTTGTTCCCTCAAAACCTTAGGGACATAATAGATCTTTTTAAGAAAATATTTCAGGTAGAATCATAATACACTTATTAACTGTGTTTCATTCTTTGTTTTATCAGGAGTGTTTGAAAGAGGAAAAAAAATCTTGTTTTCAGAGAATACAAACTCTAGTTGTATTATTGAAGAATCACTTTCAAATATTCAAAAAATATTTTTGAAATGGAACAGATAAATCATCAGCTCTTGTGAAGACATATTCATAGGGTATATGATGTACATAACCTTGATCCTGAGGAGCGGGGCTAATGGACAGAATCAGAAAACATCTACTTCTAAAGTGAAGAATTCTCCAAACTATTTGAGTTTCCTGAGTACATACCACTAAATGTATGAAGAGTTGGTACTCTCCAGGCGGCTAAATAAACTCACTCTTCGTATTTTTCATTAGTATAGTTTGTGTCGCTCATGTAGTTCTAAACATCTGGTTGTGTCTCATAAACCACTCTATTCCAATGACTACTGGTTATCACCTGTGCCAGATATGAACAGTTCTAATGTTTACTGTCTTACCTTTATAGTCTTTAAAAATCTTGAAAGATAGATATTATATTTCTTTTTTTTTTTCTAAGATTTTATTTATTTGAAAGAGAGAAAGCACAAGCAAGGGGAGAGACAGAGGGACAAGCAGACACCCCACTGAGCAGGGAGCCCCACACCAGGCTCCATCCCAGGACCCTGAGGTCATGTCCTGAGCTAAAGTCAAGAGCTTAACTGACTGGGCCACCCAGCTGCCCGGATAAGTACTATTTTTCCAATTTTATAGACAAGGAAACCGAGGCTTAAGGACTCTAAATAATGTATTGCCAATCACATAGCCACAAGGTATTAGAACTGTGATAAGAAGTCAAATTTTCCAGTGCTCTGTCCACCACACATGCTGCTTTCAAAAGAAGTATTCATCTATTCAACAAATCATGTGACCTCGTGGCGCAATGGTAGCACGTCTGATTCATCTATTCAACGAATCTTTATCCATCATCTAATATATGCCAGGCACTGTGCTAAGTCTTAGTGTTACCAGAGATACAAAGCTGAGTAAGACAGATGTCTTCCCTCCCTCTAAGTCTAGAGTCCATGAAAGAAGACATAAAAGAGAACAAATGAGTACCAGGGGTCAGGGGGGGAATGGCATGAAGAATCGGGTTTATGGAAAGGGAAGATCAGGATGCCAGTGGGAACCGAAAGCTCCTCTGATGGAGGCTAGCAGTTTGTCCAAGACCTCCTGAAGGCAGTGACATTTGGACTGAGATTGTAGGATGGCAAAAATGATAAATAGGTAGGTAGATAGATGAGCATACATACATAGATGGATAAACAGAGTTGATTCTCATTGTTGGCAGATTCTGTATTTGTAAATTTGCCTACTAACTAAAATTGGTTCATGACCCCCAAATCAATGCCAACTGCCATTTTCAGATTTGTTCCCAAGGGTGGAGTATCATGATACATGTCCCCACCTAAGGTGTGATGAGGCAGAGCTCTGGCTTCTTGTCTCAGCTCTCATACTGTGAATAAGTATCCTTTTCACATTGTAAGTAGTACTGCTTTTTCATAATTTTTGTGCTTTTTGTTGGTGATCTTACTATTTAAAATGGCACTCAAGCATACAGTTAAAGTCCTCGCTGGTGTCTTCAAGTACAAGAAGGCTGTGATGGGCTTTACAAAGAAAATAAATGTTAGAAAAGTCTCATTCAAGAATGCTGGCTGTGAGTCCAATGCTAGTGGCCCAATAATATCCATCAAATAAAGTGTCTTTAAACAAATACACAGAAAACAAGGTTATTATTGATGAGTTGACAAAAATTTTATGAGCACAGGCTCACAGGAACCTAACCCTCTATTTCCTCTAGAGACAGTGATTCAATATTTGCCACTTCAGTGGTCCTAGTGACTTTATAGAACCTAAGGATGTGAAATAACAAGAACAGACACTAGGGAGATAGACAGCTGACACCACCAAGTGCTGGTGCGAGTTCAGGACAACTAGAACTCTGAGACCATTGCTAATAGGAATGCAAAATGGCACAGCTTCTCTGAAAAACCATTTGGCATTTATTATCATTGAACTTCTATATCCCATACATGCTAGCAGTTCTATTCCTAGACATTTACCCAAGTGAAAGAAAAATATATTCACACAAAGCCTGTACGTGAATGTTATCAACTTTATTTGTAAATGTTAAATAATGGAACCAGCCTAAGTGTCCATCAGTTAGGCAAGGAATAAACTGTGGGATGGACTATTACTGAACAATAGAAAGTAACAAATTATTGATAGGCTCAGCAACATGGGATGTACCTGAAATGTGTCATGGCAAGTAGAAGAAACCAGAGTCAAAAAACTACATAATATATTATTCCATTTAAGTGATATTATTTAAAGGCAGAACGATAGGGATAGAAAACAGTTATGTGGTTGCCTGGGTTTAGGGAAGGGAAGAAATTTAGCTACAGGCGAGCAGAGAGGAATCTGGGAGGAAAGGAGATGGAACTTTTCCATATATTGATGGAATTGGTGCTAATTCAACTAATACCTTTGTCAAACTCGAAGAACTTACACTAAAAAGAGTGTGTATTACTATATATGTAAATTATACTTTAAGAAGAGGTGAAAAACTGAGATTTGAATGATGAATCAAAATACAATTATTCTATTTTGCCCCAATAACATCAGAAAACACTGTCTTGTACATTATAGGGAATGTAGACAATAAGATGGAAAAACATCTGGTGATGACACTTATGATGGTAAGCCCTGAGTAACGTATAGAATTGCTGATCATTATGTTGTACACCTGAAACTAACATAGCACTGGATGCTGTGTTTCCATAAAGCAAAAAAAAAAAAAAAAAAAAAAAAAAAGAAAGAAAGGAAGGAAGAAATGCCATTAAAACAAAGGTACTCCATGTGTTTTACTATAGTTCTATGTGATAACACACTGTTAGTATAAAATAAACACTGTGTAATTCATGTCACACTATGAACTGAGCAGTGGATGCTATGAACATATAAAACACCTTTTCTTTTCTCTTGGGTTGTTTTTTTTTTTTTTAAGATTTTATTTATTTATTTGACAGACAGAGATCACAAGTAGGCAGAGGGGCAAGCAGGGAGAGAGGGGGAAGCAGGCTCCCTGCAGAGCAGAGAGCCCGATGCCATGCGGGGCTCAATCCCAGGACCCTGGGATCATGACCTGAGCCGAAGGCAGAGGCCTCAACCCACTGAGCCACCCAGGCGCCCCTTTTCTCTTGTTTTTTTTTTTTTTTTTTTTTTTTTTTTTTTTTTAAGATTTTATTTATTTGTCAGAGAGAGCGAGCGAGAGCGAGCACAGGCAGACAGAGTGGAAGGCAGAGTCAGACGGAGAAGCAGGCTCCCTGCGGAGCAAGGAGCCCGATGTGGGACTCGATCCCAGGATGCTGGGATCATGACCTGAGCCGAAGGCAGCTGCTTAACCAACTGAGCCACCCAGGCGTCCCTTTTTTTTTTTTTTTTAAGATTTTATTTATTTGTCAGAGCGAGCGAGAGCGAGCACAGGCAGATCTCTTGTTTTTAATGCTTAAATTTAACCTGGTTCTTACTGGTTGCAGGAAACCATTCTTTACTGATTGTTTGACAAGCGGTGACATCTGCAGTCTATACTATACTTCTAATATATGCATATTTCATAGGAGGGCAAAACTTCTGTTTGATTTGAATTACCCAGTTCGATGGCATTTTGACCTTAGGATAATAGAGAAGAAAACAAGACATTAGAAAAAATATACTATTGCTTATCTTGCTTATATGTGGTTATGTAACGTAGGCAACTTTGAGGCATGGGTGGTGAACTGCTCACATCCTTGGAAGCAGTAAGACCTACCACCTGACCTTTGTGAGTGTCTTCCAGTTCTGGTATTTCTCTTTTTTATTCTTCCTTGTTTACAATGGCTTTGTCACTTTCCCTCTGTTATAGTTCAAGGAGCAAAGATGTATACATTCTAGCTTATAAAAGTCCCCTTCACCATAGAATATGTACCCTGCCTTTGGAAGAATGAGCAAGTTGGGGTTTCTGAGGCTATTACTATGTGTACTTAAGCCTTTACAACAAATTCAATAATACTTATCAGTAGTTTCTCAATAATGTGTACCATCACTTACCTAAATAAGTCACTCTTTCTTACTTGTATTATGACATTTTAAAAATTACTTTAATCTGTATTTAATATTTGTTGTCAAAACATCCAAAAGGCATATACATACGATGTCTTTGTATAAATAACAGGGCCATGCATGACTATAATCAACACATGTGGACAACAATTTATTCAAATTGCATTGAAAATTAAGTGACTGTGCTTAAGATTATTATACCATTATACCATCCATTTGGTATGGATGATTGAATAGGTAAAGGAAATGCTGTATTATATGATATGTTGCAAAAACTATGAAAAGAGCATCAGTGATATGATTTGGAAAAGCTAAATCAATAAATATCCCTATCTCATGGTTTTTCAGTAGAAGAGGGTGAACTACAAAATTACTATTTTTAATGTTTTTAACAGATGTGTTCTTTGAAGTCTTTTAGAAGTGCAGTGTTGGCTTTTGTAGTTTTTAGTTTCCTTGAAGCCCTATTGGACATTCCATTACCAATATTTAGGGTTGTTTAATTATTCCAAAAAAAGAAAGAATTCCCCTTAAGAGTTAATATGTGGCAGGTGTTTCTTAAATGTACAAATGGCAACATTGTTTTCAAATAAGATAATTACAACTGTGTACAGTATGTTTCTTCATTAGTAAGTAATTAAATAATTTACTAAATTGTGCAATAATTCATAATGACACATGCTAACCCTGCTCAATTATAGGAACTAGTGATAAAAGAATTTCTCGCACACATGCCTAAAATTTATTAGGGTAGTAATTTTTGATTCCTGACGAAGTCAGCTTGCCATTTTCAAAATACTGAGGAATGCTCAAATCAGAGAAAATGTTTTTAAAATTTTGAGAGTCATAGCATAATGGTTAAGAGTGCATACCCTAGAACCCCCTTACAAAGGTTGTTCTTAAGGTTCTACCATTTTTTAGCCTTCTGTTCCCAGCAAGTTTCTTAATTTCTCTGTGCTCCAGTTTTCTCATCTCTAAAAAGAGAGTTCGGGGTAAATGTTAAAAAGAGTATCAGTGCCTACCACAGAGTAAGTCTCAAGGTATTGTTAGCCAATAGGAGAGGTAAAAGAAGCAACAACAGTGTTGTGTAATTATCGAAAAGCCCCTTTGATTTTGGAAAGTTATCTTTGGGGACATAAGGCTTCAGTGGATACTCGAAATCGAATGTGAATTTTGGAGTCTTCGGAGTTGAATGCTTCATTTAATCTACCTCTGTCTTACAAAATGGAAGAGAGGAGCACTGATTTTTTTTTTTTTTAAATGTGAGCCGAACATATTTAGAAGAATTTTAACATTTCTTAATACGACAGAGGAGCATACCCAAATCTATCCTTGTTTCAGTACTCAGAGCATATTGCCCCAGTGCAGGACTGGACATAAATAATAGGTTACTTCTGAGAGCAGCGAAGAGACTTCTGATCAAATGCTGTCAGCCAAACAAATCCCATCCTATAAGCTGGAGCTTAAATGTGAGCCTCCGAACGACTATTGACATGTGGCACCACTGTCTGAAATGTCAATAGTAATAAAATGAGTATTTCATAATGCAGAATAATTGATTACTCTGCCTGACTGAACAGAAACATATTTTCTCCGCGAAAGCAAAATAATGCCAGCATTTGCTCCTGGAATGCTCCTCGCTGCGAGACTCGGATTTCCCAATGAAGCCCACGTACTCCGCAGCCCTTGATCATGCATGACAAAAATAGAGAGAACCATCTGTAACTGCTTATCTTTTCTCCATTATTTGAAAATATATTTTTAAGATACTTCTTAAAAAATAAAAAATGGCCCATATACAAAGCATCTATATTAATAGAACTGTCGCAGATAATTTTCAGAACTTAAAAGGATGAGATACAGAATCAAATAATATTCAATTTATCTTGTTCATCCTAAAATGTCCTGCTTAGCGTTTCGCTCTGTGGAAATAACACCCATTTCCAGTTTTATTCTTCCTCTGTGTGCTGTGATGTGGAACTCTTTTGCTCTGTGTGTTTTATTAAGTGTAATTTAACTTTATGACTATCAAACCGACTATTAATCCTTACAATAAGACTATGAAATGGGTGAGCAGCAAAGAGATTTATTTTCTAAAGTGCAATTCTCTTGTTCTGCCCTCGATTATTTTTTCAAAACTTATTCTTTGAATGTATATGGTTTGCAAAGGTCTGTGCTAGGCACTGTGAGGAAAAGCAGAAGAGATAATAACAACCTACATTGTGAGCTTTCTCTATTCCTTGTCTATATGTGCTGTATGTTGCTGTGAACCTTCACTACTAGCTTCTTAAGAGAGGCATTTTCTTTCTCTGTATCTTCATCTGTATTCTGCCCGCCTGTTAAGATGTTCTTTATTCCTTTTTCTAGCCACTAGATTTGTCTTTCAAAGTGTAATTCAAGTGGTACCTCTTCCATCAAGTTCTTCTCCTCATAAAATTTAAGTTTAACCCTGCACAAAGTACCTCCTCTTACTCTTGGCTTACATAGCACCTTATTTCTGGAACATTGTTTCTGCCTTACATTGTAAGTGTGGCATTCACGTGCCTGCTAGATGGTAAGCTCCTTGAGCGAAGGTCTGACGTCTTAATCTTTTTCTTTCCCTCTTCATGTCCTGGCGCACATTCTTTAAATTATGACACACAGATGTTTACATTCTGTATTGGATGGGAGCTCCCGCTCTTACAGGAGATAAGACCTAAGAAAGTGAGACCAAGACCCGTTAGAACAAGGGATCATTTAATTTGTACTCATCTTCATATTCCCAATACTTAGCAGGTACTTAATAAATGCTTGTTTAATACACATACGCACACATACACACAGTTTCAAAATTGTAAAAAACTTAGCAAATGTGCTTTCTAATAGTCATTCCAACACAAACTTTATTAAGATCAGTAATTTATGCCAAGCACAGGCTCTATGTGTACAACAATGTAGGAGCTAGTGGGGGTAGTGATGGTATTTCCACTCATAAGCCCTACTAAGAGGTAATCACTCTATCCTTTCTTTAAGTTGTTTAATCCTCGCAATGGCCTATCAAGACTCCACCAGACTTATTTCACATATGAGGAAACAAAGATTTATTCAAATCACTCAGCTAATGAGTGGGATAAAGTTTGGTTTGGGGCCCAGCTTTGTCTAATGTGAGAGCTCGTTTGACCATACGGCAGAGTTCAGTGACACAAAGAAGCCTCCTTGCAGAGGTAAGTTGATGTGGTGCAGCAGAAGTTCCTAAGAAGTGGTAGGATGTGATCGTGAATGTAGTTGTGGGATGTTTGAGTTGCGGGAGCACTTCAATGTCTGTTCCCATTCCTTCATTTTACAGGGAAGGGGCCGGAGAAGTGAAATAACTAGTCCAGGGAGCCGTAGACAGCTAGTTAAGTGTGAAACTTGAACCCAGGCTCCAGGTTTTGAGTTTATTTCTAGTTGTCATATTCCTTTAACTAAAAAAATGATTTCCTGAATAGCCTGTTCCCCTGCCCTCTGCAGGAGTGGGGTGAGAACACCCCATGGGAACACAAGTCACAGAGGTCCTTTAGGCCTCTGATGTGCATCTCCTTCCTTGCTGCCTTGGCAGGTGTGTGTGTGTGTGTGTGTGTGTGTGTGTGTAGTAAGACACCTGCTACCTACCTATTTCATGGAGGTTGCTCACATCTGTATGCCTGTGAACTTCACCCTTCCCCTCATTGTGTCAGTTACAAAACATCTGCCAGTTCCTGAATTTCCCAATAGATGTATGAGATATGTGGTTCCAGAAATCTCAGAATCCCTTCACCATTGTCTCAATCCAGCCAAATCTTTCACCTCTAACATCTCATTACACTAATAATCACACTAATGATTTGGAGCCGTCTGTCCACTGTGAGGGGCAAAGTGCTGTGCAAACATCTTTTCAGTGGGCAACCAGACACTGCCTTCCTTTAGGGTTGCTCAGATGACTCAGGGAGCTGACTTCTCTACAGTATCCAGAGCCAAGGTCAACTGATTAGTGAGCTTGTTCTTGTTTGATTCTCCAGCACAATAGCAGGCACATTACACACATTCAGTGAATGTGCTTGATAATGTGAAATGTGTGTGCCTATGTGTCTGAATGTGTATAATTGAAGCTATCTCTTGCCACCAAAGTACAGTGTATTTTACCGTATTTCATGGACTATGTGTAAGCATACACACATGTACATCTACACCGACATCTACATTTGTTTTAAAATCACGAGTGGCAAGCGAGCTATATTCATCTGTTCATCTTCTGACCCTTCCACTCATTAATAAGGGGGCCTCTCTGTCACCACTGGTTTCCAGATCTCACCAATATTATGCCATTAAAAAAAAAATGTTCCTTTATGAGACACTGGCTCCTTCCAGAAAAATTAAGCAAGTCTGTGCCTTCTCTGTAGCTTTCCAAGTAGTCTTATTTAGAACTCTCTGGGCCTGACCCTGTCCGGTCCACAGGAGACCTGCTCCTCTGGCTCTGTGTCGGTCAGAATGGCCCAAGTCCTACAGATCACAGTGCAGTGGTGGTTAAGAATTCGGTTGAATCAAGCTGCCTAGGACCACATTAACCTTTCACTGATCCCTTTCTTGTTCTGCTAGAAAGAAATTAATTGAATTAGCAGGCTGCCACACACTAGAGAGGGAGAAGCAGGGCCTGGGTGAGATACAGAGCCAAAATCCTCTCTCACGTGCAGCCGCAAACATTGAAATCATCTTATGTTAGGAGGTCCTTGCCCACTCAAGAAAAATGTCTTGGTCCATTGGTTTGCCATTCTCCCTAACAGCAGCATTCTAGTGTGATTCAGTGCGGTATGCCAAACCTCATTTGGTGGAAAATCAAATATACCCTCATAAAGTATCATTTCTTTATTTAATCTCTGAAAGTGGGAAGATTGGCACCAATTTACTGATTACATTCCAGTCCAGATATCCTGTAGAAATATAGCAGGCTTTCCTCACATAGGCATTTGGGAACAACCTGGCACCAGAAGTGTCTCTCCACTTTCTTGCTAAGTGACAGATCAAATGTGAAATCCAGTATATAGGGACCCCATGTGGGGCTGTTACAGGTCTGGAGGACTCTGAAATGAATTACATGTGTTTATAAGTATGCAGTGTACCTTCCTTTTCTGAGATTAGCCAATAGAAACATTTGAATAAAAACGTAATGTGTAACGTAACTCTATTCATGGTAAAGAATTCCCATCCTGTGTAATTACCTTCATGTAAGCAATACTCTTTTTATATTTTCTTTTCAGAACACTTGGTAAAAAAAATTTTAAGTGGAAAGAATATATTACTTAATACTGTTTCTCCCCCATAGTAGGTACTCTGAAAATCTTTTTTATTAGACTCCAAATAATTATTCCTACATGTTAATATATAGTTGGTAAAAGTTTGCACAGAAATGTGCATCGTTTAGGGTTCAAATTTGGTGGTATCAGAGGGGTTATGGATCCTTTCATTCCTGACTGATTTATTTGGTGGAAGACTTATAATTTCATAGAAAGTTTGTATTTCAAGGTTGTTTTGTTTTAAACAGCTCTCATTTTTACTTTCAAAGTTTCATGAGAGCTTTATGTTAATATAAAGAACAATATTGTACCCTGGGTTAAAAGCTGAAGACATTTAATAGAGGCATGTATTACAAATAGCATCTAGCCACACAGGAAGGTTAAGACTTAATATCTGAAATTCTGTTGCTCATTATTTATAGGACCAGAATGAAACACATTTCTAAAGGCTAAGGTCAGTATTACATTATCCTGGAAATGTCTTTGTTGAATAAATGTGTAAATATCTCAAATAAGTATTATGAGATTATATTTCTATTGGGGACATATCTATAGGATGACTGATTCTACTACTTGTAATTGCAGGAGCACACATGTCACGTTACATGTCATTCCCGATTACCGATTTCATTTGAAATGGTCTGGAAATAAATACCGATTACTAGTAATGTAAGACTATTTACCTTGGAGTCAGATGTCTGACAGGCAGGCTAGAGCTAATGGATTTGCTCATTTTCAAAGCATTGTTTTCTAAAACAGGATACTGTTTTAAAGTAACACTGTGAATTTTCAGAGTTGTGTATCTGGATTCATTTGCAGGGAAATGAAGAGCATACCTAGAAGCATGCAATCACTGATGTCTTTCCATCCTTCAGCGGTACAACGGAAAGAAAATTGTACCTGGGACCTACCTACTGGATAGCTTGGCTTTACTTTTCCTTGTTATAAAGTCCTTAGGACTAGGGGAAATCAAGAACCAAATATGAAGGATGGTGTCAATGTAACTGAGGGGTGTTGCCTCATTGGGAGATACAGTTGCATCATGGGAAGGTGGTGTGATTTAATTTCATAATTGTAAACATCAGTGGGTATGGTTGGTTCATTTGAAACTCTTGTCCACTTTGCTATGGCTGGACAGCTGAATTAACATGGGTAGGTCTTGGCTTCCCACTTTCATAATTTCTTATTTTTGTGGTTTTATTTGAAAAAAAATGTAAAGTAGGGGGATGGGGCAATTGGGTGATGGCATTAAGGAGGGCATGTGATGTGATGAGTCCTAGGTGTTATATGCAACTGGTAAGTTATTGAACACGCCATCTGAAACTAATGTACTATAAATTGGCTAATTTAATTGAAATTAAACAAAGAAAAAACCTAAAGGAAAAACTTTAGGATGGTTTTAGCTGAAACCAAACTTTTATAAAGCTATATCTTGATTTCTGACCTTCTAAATCAGGACTGTGTAAATTTTGCCTTGAAAGGGAGGCTGGGGATTGTGGGGAGTATATGAATCCTAGTTTTCTACAGAGCTGATTGTCTCACTGTGTTTTAAATCATAGCACAACTCAGGACAAGGACAACTGTTTTATGGGGGAAAAAATGCTAGGACTCTCGTAATATAATCAGCATGAAGTCATCAGTTAATAACTATATAATATTTTGAGTTGTAAATGGAAATACAGACCATTAGAAAAGAAAGGAAAATTGAAGTGATGTGAAGTAACAGTAGCAGGTATGTAAACTGGGCTTTTGAGATTTTTTTTTCCTGTTGTGGTCAATGTTACGAGCATTCAGCAGTTTTAAATAATGCAGGCTCTGGGTATGAAGCATCTGAAATTCATCCTCAAGAGATTCATCTAGTAATACTGTCAAGATTTAAGTTTCCATAGGCCAGTAAAAAGAATTAAGCTTCAAAGTTCAGAGGGAATTAAGTTTTAATTTTAAGTGAGAATTCACAAAGTTTACCTTTATATAGGTATTTTTGTTTTCCTCCCCAAAGTGGCACAATATCTCATCTTTAGGGTGTAAAAAGTAGAATCTTTCCCACCTGTAGATGGGTTCCCTGGAGAGAATGATGGATATGGAAGAGTCTGGGAATTTAGTGGCTCAAGTTGGCTGGCGATTATCATTTAGGATATTCACATAGTTTTCAGCTCTCCTTCCAGGTAACAGTGTTCCTGGGGGAAGAGAGAGGTGTAAACAGACACCTTTGGTGAAGTTGGTGTGCTGGAGATTACCAACGTTTGAGTGGGCGGCGGTCCCCCTGCCCAGGCCAAGTCTCCCATGGAAGACTTAGAAGGCACTCACTCCACTCGCCCGCAAGGTCCCGGGTGACACGCGCTGCACGGACCCATATGGGCCCCCCTTTCCGAACAGAGCTGGGGCGCTCTGGGAAATGAGGGTGTCTATGACCCCGCAGGCCATATCCCTCTTTTCCGCCGACGAACCGGAGTATTTAACGTCCCGGGGGGCTCGGGAAAAGCAGCAGGAGAGCGGCGGGGGGTTGCGTGCCCCTTGCCCCACCAGGTGGGGGCACAAAGTGGCCAGGCGCGCGCGTTCCGCGGGGCGCTGCGTCCAGAGGGGCGCTGCGTCGAGAGAGCACCCTGGCGACCACAGGTGCTCTGGGAGGCGAAGAGAAGGCCGGGGGCCTGGGCGCGGGCCGGGGGCGCGGCAGGGCAGCGCCGGGCTGGGGTGCGCCCGCCGAGCCGCTGCCGCTCACCTGCCCGCGGGGGCGGGGCGGGGCGCGGCGCTGGGGCGCGCCTGCCTCCCGCCTCCCGCCCGGGGAGGAAGCGGAGGGGCGCGGTGTAAACAGAGCGGCGGCCGTGATGTCAGCCGGTCACATGGAGCCTCTTATGGCTCGGGATGGCTCTCGGCGGGCGGGCAGCTGCGGCAGCTGCTGCTGTGGCTCGGGCGGCGGCGGCGCGGCGGCGGCAGAGGGGGCTCCGGGGTCGGACCATCGGCTCTCCCTGCGCTCTCCGCACCGCGGCTTAAATGATGTATTTTGTGATCGCAGCGATGAAAGGTGAGCCGGGAGCCCCGCCGGGGCCGGGTGGGCTGGCTGCTCCGGGGGGCGGGGAGGAGGGCGCGCAGGGGGAGGGGTGGGCGCGCCTGCCCGAACGCACGTACTGCCCCGGGCTGGGCGCCCGAGCCCCGCCAGGGCCTTCTGGGCCACAGCGGCGGCGCCACCTGAGCCCGGCCGCGGGATCAGCCTGCCTCCTGTAGGGGGCAAAGGCGCACGGGCTGGAGCCCCCTCTTCCTCCCCCTCTGACTCCTGTCAGCAGCCCGGGTCTGCCTGGAACCCGGCGGGGCTCTCGGAAGAAAGTTTGCTGGGAGTCGCGGCGCTTCTGGAAGGGAGGGGAGGATCTGAAGAGCTCGGAGGAAGCCGGGGACGCCCGCGGTCAGTCCCCAGGGCCCGCACCCCGGACAGCTCCGGCCTACGTAGTGAAGGCGCTGCGGCCGGGCCGGGCCGTGCGTGCGCGCGGACGCGATGTCATCTCTCGGGACTGGTCAGCGCCCCGGGCCTCGCGCCCTCCCGCCCTCCCCCCGCCCCGTGGCGGCCCGGAGGCCCGGAGCGCCCGAGCGGCCGCGGGCGGGGAAAGTGCGGCCGTTTCGCCCTGCGTCCCGACGCGGCTACTTCCGAAAGCGCCCGGGTCCGAGCGAGACGGGCTTCTCGAACGTGCCAAGACTCTCCGGGCTGCCGCCGCAGCCTCAGCGCACCTCCGCTTTGATACTTTGGGTTGTGGATGGACGTGGGGAGGCAACCTTGCCCACAGGAGTCGCGGGCGGCCGTGCAAGTTAGACGGCGGTGAGGGCCGACCCGCGCGGGTTGGTCGCGGTCGAGTCTCCCCGCCCGGCCTTCCGCCTTGGTCAGGATTTCTGAGTAGGCTGGTGGCTATGGCAGGGGGAACTAGTGGAAGACAGGGTCGACTGGAGGGCTTCCCAGGTGAGGGGCAAAGAAACGAGCCAAGTCAGGGAAGTTTCTCCTGGGAGAGCCAAAGTTTGGAGGTGTGCAGGAAGTCGCCCGTGCGGCCCGGAGAAGCCAAGTCGCGCTCTTAGGACTCTTGCAAACAGCCGTGGAGAAGCTCAGCCGGCAGCACGTTGCCCGCCTGTGCGCCCGCAGGTTCCTCGGGGGAGATAATCTGCCCGAGGGGCCTCGCGGACCCGGCCGCTGGCCGCGGGGATTTGGAAGCCCATCTGTTTGCGGCGCACCCGGTGCGCAGCATTTTTGCAGATCCAGACTGTCCTGCGGGCACTGCCCATCCGTGCGGGCGCCGGGAGCGCCGTGAACGTTTGGTGGGTTGAGGTTTTGTTGCAGTCCGGGATGAAGGACACTAGTTCGGTATCCGAGCTGCGTTTACTTTCGGATCATCTAGCTTTGCCTTTCTTCACTAGAGATTGGGTGGCATCTCTTTTATTAATTATTAACAGGCCGAAATGTGCTGGACACTAAGATGAGCTGCTTAAGATGAAATTTCTCTATACGACGTACCCACGGCAAATTTTCTATCTTTCCCTCGTGGCTTTCAGAAAACAGGATTTAAGCGTTTTTAGAAAAAGCAACTGATAAAGGAGGGAAAACCTCCCATGTGATACACGTTCTTAAGCACTTAAAATCATTTTGTAAAGAAAAAAAAATGTTTGTCTTACCGACTTTTTTTTGGTAAAAGAAAGCTATGCTCCTCCTCTCCCCCTCAGAAAAACTTTTATGCTATTTCCTGCGTTTTATTAATCCTGTAAGAGTAAAACGACTCAAATAGCCTTCGTAGTCAAGACATTTTCTTGTGTGCGTTTTTTTTCCCTCCCCTTTAAGTTGCAAAGTGGATTTTGCTCTTTGGAAGATGTCAATGCCAGTTTTTATCCATTTTATGTTGTATAATTTGTGTTGATTGGGGGAAGGGTGAAAACCCAAGACTATTTCCCCTCATGAAGAGTAACCACCAAACAATAAGGAAAGTATGTTTTAATATTTAATCTAATGTTGATGCTTCCCAGTACAGAGGATTTTGCTTTTGTAGCTCTAGTACAAAGTTCGGTACTATCCCTTACTAATATAAGCATGAGAATCACACAACCACCAACATCCCCCAAAAGCTCTAGCCCACACATTTGTCTTGGAGTGACCTCTGGCTGCCATTAGATAATAGATTCATAGTAATGTGCTTTGAGAAAAGTAGCTCAGAAGTACTGGCAATGCAGTTTTTTCTATAAGCGTGAGAGAGAAAGAAATAGAATGCATCTGGACAATTAGAATATTTCATTTCCAATATCTTCACATCCTGTGTTTTAATGGGATTATCTCACTGTGGCGCAAATTTAAACTGAAGAAAAATAGTTTGTGGGAAAATGAGGAATGCTGTAAATGTTTCCATATCAGATTTAAGGGGAAAAAAACTGGCCCAGAATCATATTAAAT
Source organism: Mustela putorius furo (assembly GCF_011764305.1). Lineage (NCBI taxonomy): Eukaryota > Metazoa > Chordata > Mammalia > Carnivora > Mustelidae > Mustela > Mustela putorius. Next base: position 4,598,832 of record NW_025422045.1, on the reverse strand, counting down.
ACTTCCCTACTGCCTCTTATTTTTAATAGTTAAATTGGTTCCATATGTAAGAGAGTTTGTATAATTAGATTTTTCATGCAAAACAGAAAAACTATAATATAGCTTTTTGGTACATGTATGCATGTGGATGGGGGAGGAGAGAACAAGCGACCATAAAAGAGAAACATTCTCTTTGTTGGCTGATTACTTAGGTTTTTTAAACATCATTAAATCAGGCCTTTTGAACTCACCAAAGAAGAAAATCCTTCCTCTGCATTAGTTGTCAAATAAGTTTAGGCTTAAAGTGGTTTTATGCTTAGAAGTAATAAATCTTCATTTAAGCAACTCTAGTCTCATCTTTCAGTTTTGTTTTTGTTTAATTAACAACAAAATTCCAATACCATTTGGATTGCTTCTTGGGCAAACAGAGAGAGCCAGCGATAACATTTAGAATCAGGGGAGCACTTGTTCTGCTCATCATAAAAGTGCATTGGTCAAATGTCAGGCAGCAGCCAAGTGCTGAAAGGAAATGCAAGGGCTTCATCAGTTTCCGTAGATTATATACTCCTTTGCTTCATGAGTGCTCAGCCAATGCTCATGTAAATGGAGTTAGAGTGGAGAAAGGCTTACAGGGAATTTCTGTCCCATAATAGATTCTTCCCCCAGCACAATTCATGTGCAATTCAAATGCAGAACTTCACCTTCTTGCTTTGAAAATATTTTGTGTGTTGGTGATTAGTAGTAGTTCCAACTCGCATAAATTTGATTTTGTAGTTTTGAAGAACTTGGGTTTTCTTTTTACCCAATGAAATGTGAATTTTATCCCTGGTCTGCTTTCACGCACCCTGTCAGTGGTATCCCTTAAGCAGGGATTTTTGTCCCATTTTTGTGACCTTTGATGAGTAGGATTGGGAGAAGGGTGATGGCTGGGTCTTGAAAGAAGAAAATGCAAAGGGCTGTGCCACCGGGCAGAGTTCATCGGGCAAGGAGGGGTCAGTTCTTTTAAAGACAAAGAGGATCTCTGAATCCATCTGTCCATGGGAGGAGGGGGGAGCTCAGACCCTTTAGGAAATAGACAATATTTTTAAAGCACCCTTTTCTTGAGCAACCTCTTGATTTTGTATATTTGAATCACATCACTTGAAATACAAAGCAACATCATACTCGAGTAAACCACTTTGCCCTCAATTTGAATTAAACCATGTAATTTCTTGATGCTGCCCAGTTATAAAATAATACAATTTGTAAATGGAAGTGCTCCGATAGATGGAGGGATGGATAGATAGATAGAATGAATATGATTTATATCTTCGGGGTTATTTTATAACTAGTGGATAAATTAGTAAATATATATTAATAGTTCTTACTGCACTCCGTTTTCTCTCACCTTTCCCTTCCAGCCAAGTGAACCACGGTGAAATGGATGAGATCAGCAAGTAGATAATTGCAAAGGACCTGCAGTAACACCCAGCCACTTTGTAATTTGCTCAGGGGTGTCTAAGAAAATAATATTTACAAATGACCATTTATTGAGAGAAAAAGTTACTGGATAGATGGATAGATGGATCTGCAGAGGTAGCGTTAGAGTTCAGTTTTCTTATAATTCTCTTAAATTATTTTAGTCATCCGTAAAACCCATTGCATGGAGTAAATCTAAGTACCTCGTCATAGAAATATTTTCTGATGCATTCTAAATACTCATAGTGCTTATTAGTAAGAAATCAAGGCTTTAATCTATATATTTCATGTCTATTAAGTATTAAAACAGTAATTAGACTCTCAGAATCAGCAGCTACACCATGTGTATGCTTCTCTGCTTTGAAAAAAAAAAAGGTAATTTGGAAAGATCCACCAGTGACAACAGGTATGAATTGACATTTGATATCATCTCAAAGACCACATATTGACCCTCTGAGGAAAGACTGACAAATTTCCCCCCTTCCCCCTTCTAGATCCTCCGCTGAGGATACCTCCCTTCCAGCCCAGACTTTGAGTCATGGACTTACAGATTCATAGTCAGAGCCTTTTGTATTTGTTACTATGCATGCTTTTTCTGTAAATTGTCAGAGCATTATGTCCAGAGAAAAGAGGTCTAAATAGACTGATAATAGCATTTATTAGCCCTTGTGCAATATGCGAGAAAACAGTTGAAAACTCTTATTTTTGGATATTCTTTTTAAAGTGACATTTGGGGGCGCCTGGGTGGCTCAGTGGGTTAAGCTGCTGCCTTTGGCTCAGGTCATGATCTCAGGGTCCTGGGATCGAGTCCCGCATCGGGCTCTCTGCTCAGCGGGGAGCCTGCTTCCTCCTCTCTCTCTGCCTGCCTCTCTGCCTACTTGTGTTCTCTGTCAAATAAATAAATAAAATCTTTAAAAAAAAATAAAATAAAGTGACATTTGGTAGCCCTCATCATATTATAAGGAGGTAATGTGATAATTTTAAAATCTTTGTTCCTGTGAGTATGAAAAACCATGTCCAACCTATTCCCTAGGTTTGCTAGTGATTTCATTCTTTGATTTTTATTGTGTTGTCTCTGAAGTTTACTAGACATTTCGTAAATACATAGTTGGATGAGTTAATCTATATTTGTTTTGTGCTTTATGTTTTACAAACATTCTTGTCTCATTTAATCCTCCGTGGAAAGCCACTATTACTCTCATGGTTTTTGGTTGGAAAAAAGTGAAGCCCATAGAGGTTATGTTGCTCTAGCCAAGCTCTTCCAGCTGATAAATGGTGAAGCAAGGACTAGAGCCCTAATTTCTACTATTTTCATGCTGCCTCCCCTGGAGGAAGCTGTGAAAATGCCCTGGATATAACTTTGTCTCTAGTTAGTGAAAATTATAACTCTGGCATTTATAAGAGAAAAAAATAGATTCAATTATGTAATGCTTTGCTGAGCCTAATATCTTTAAATTACTATTTAATAAAATCAATTTGGTACAAATGGGGTTATTCTTATTTGCTCATCATTAGCTCTCTTCATCCATGATTTTCATTAAGTCTGCTTGTTATAAGAGGATCTGGGTGAAATGTAAGCCTTACCTTCCTAAAGAATACAGAATACTATGAGGTACGGCTAACTTGTATAACCTACCTCCATTATGATAGAATTGAGCTAGAGATTTATCTGTATGTGTTCCACTAATCTTTAGGCAAAGGGTGCGTTCATAAATGTATCTTCTAATTTTAATATGCCTTTATGTAGAAAGCTGATGAAGCCTTGGGCTTGTGAGTGCTGTTCTGGTTTTTCCATGACAGCTAAGGGACATGATTGTGGACGTACTCTTGAGAAATCTGTTGTCTTTTAGAAAAGCACACAAGAGTAAAAGTTTCCAAGTAGATAGATCTGCAAAAGCTCATTTCTTGATGGGTGTTTACTTTTCTGCTGACTGGATTGAGATGAGTGTGAAAGCAAATCTACATTATTTCATAGAGTCTTGGGGAGAAAAGAAACCGTCACTCAGACACGTGTCCTGTTGGCATTTCGTTCTCCACTGCATTCCTGCAAAATGGTTGTCTGGTTCTACTTGAACACCTTTTATGACGGGAAACTCACTATTGTTCAAGATAGCTTATTCCATCTCGAATTAGAAAATTCTGCTTATTACATCAAGCACAAATCTCTTTGTATTTTAAATCCCTCGATTCTGATCCTTTCTTTTGGGGCTGTGTAGAACATATTTAATCCATCTTTCAAGTAAAGATTGCCAGCTATTTGAAGCCTCATAGTATGAAACGCACACAACTCTGACCTTACTATTTGCTGTCCCTGTCCACTGCGCTCCTTCTGTCTTCCCGCAATCTTGGTCTGTTTCTTTCTTCCTCAGGCATACTTAAGTTTCTCTAGAACCTCTGGAAATTTTGTTGCCAAAAGTGGAACCCGCGCACTAGTTGTGGTATGATTGATTTAGCACTTAACCTGCCACGTAGTAAGGAGTAAAGATTTTTGAATTTTGTGTTAAGTTTTTAAAGCTGCATAGGCTGCATAGGCTAGGACATCGCATGAGCGGTCTGTGTAATATCATTGTAATTTGTGAAAGTGGACTTTTGACCTATTTATAAATGCTTTTAGGTGAACTGAAGTTGGCTATTAAATATCTAGGAAAATCAAAGATATTCTAAAAGCAATTAATGGAACATGAGAAGCGTTTATAAGGTGTTTTCCTCCAAAGAAGTGTCTGATCTGAGATAAGGCTGCCCTCTAGTGGTTACTTATTCGCGGAAAGCCGTAATGGTGCCAGTGAATTTCCCATCAGGCTAGTGGAGGGGGTCAAAGGTTGAAATTATTTTCTCACTTGCTGTGGGGCATTCTTCATCAGATTCCAAAGAGTAATGCATTGTTTTAAACGGTTATTAGAAATGGAACTGTAGTGGAGATAATGAATTTGCAAAGTTTCCATGGAAGATAGTAAGGGAAGTTTTAAAGCTGAATTATAAAATTCTTTTTCGCTCCATGTTAAATTTTAAGATGTAAATAAGATTTGGTTTGTGAGTAAACAATTATTATGACCTTTACGGTAATCTTGTAATTTTTTTTTTAAGTTTCAACCTTGATTATGTTCCCCAAACCTCAAATAAATTTTAAAAAGAGATTGTCATTTTGATTTGCATCTTCCCTTTTGAAATCCAGAGCCATTTTTTTCCCAAAAAAAGCAAACATTTAGAAAGAAGTAAACAATTGTAGCTTTTTTCAGCAATAAAATGGTTTTAAACATGGGTGCAAAACTATTAACCACTTGATTTATGTAGACTTGTGGTCTTTTGGTTCATTTAAGTGTAAGCAATTTGCCGCAAATATAGGTTCTGTGTTACATAGGTTTTTAGAACATCGTATAGAGTTTATGCTTTAAAACACTGCACAAAATAGAAATAAGAAAACACTTCTGTAATTTTCAGGATAAATAGATAATACGAGTGAATTGCATGCAGACTCAGATTTCGGTGACATCAAGTGTGAAACAATCATAAAACAATCTGATTCTGGGTTGGAATCAGACAAATAAGTATTGATCCTTTAATATCATTTAAGGAAATGATGCCTTGCAGAAGGATGAGAATACAGGTTTACATGAATTTTGCATTGCTCAAGAACTCAAGGCTTCGGAGCTGAGTTGGACTTACCAGGATAGTAATAATGATGGGTAATCACTGAGATTTTAAAGGGTGACAGTGCTTCCTTATTCCTACTGGAAAGGTGAAATTGCACCTTTACGTGAAAAACATGGAGGGGAGGAAAAAGCAAGGAGAACCTGCTGTTTAAACTTTTCCATTATAGAAATAAGATAGTGGTTCAGAAGTGAAGACTTGTGGTTAAGTTTCAGATCAGTTATTGAAGCAAACCGTTTTTTAAACTATGCCGCCTAGGAGTGTGATTCTTTCACCACATGACAAATAATCTCTTTTTCATAGAATGTTATTTTCATTTTTCAGTTGCTGGGGCCCCCCCTTTCTCTTATTTGTTTATTTCACGTCAAATCTTGTGCAGAACACAGGGCATAAATAAATACATAAATTTGTAAATTTAATTAAATTAAAATTAAATAAATTTGTAAAGTGCCTCCTGCGTGCTGGGTTCTACAGGGCCCACCTGTGTGCTTTTATAGAGCTGAGACCCCCCCCCCCCCGCCTTCCTCCCAGTTGTGTCTTGTAAGCCATGAATCAGCACCTAAAAAATGTACTGGGAGATTGGCAACCACGCTTAGCCAGAGACGGCTGCTTTAAGACCGTTGCTCTTAGAGGTCTGCCGCTTTTGTGAGCAATATGCCATTTAAAGTAAAGGAGAATTTGCGACACACAGAATGATATGGTACTGTAATTAGATAAAGCCAATCATCACGTGTGAACAGGATTTCCTTACAAACAAGCCACAGGTTAGTTCTAAAATCCTGCCACAAGTAGGGGTTCTGAACCTTGAGAGTACAACTCATAACCCAGAGAGTCTTTTCAAAAGGGAGATTCCTGGGGTGTCTGGGGTGCTGTTAAGTGGCTGCCTTCAGCTCAGGTCATGATCTCAGAGTCCTGGGATCGAGCCCCGCATCGGGCTCCCTGCTCAGCAGAGAGCCTGCTTCTCCGTCTGCTGATCTGCCTACTTGTGTTCTCTCTGTGTCAAATAAATAAATAAAATCTTTAAAAAAAAAAAAAAAGAGAGAGAGAGAGAGAGATTGAGAGAGAGAAATTCCTGGGTCGCAGCTGTAGAGAGCCTGATTCTGTCTGTTTGGTCCTCCTGGCCTGGGAAGGCATCGTTTTAAAAGTGTCTCAGGTGTTTTCAAGTCAGGGGGTCCTCTCGCTTTGTGAAACCTGCTCCCGTCCTCACCTTCCAGAGCTGGCGGGGGCACGGGGTCCTCTAGACCTTCAGCAGTTCCCAAATACCATTGATCTCCACATTCAGCTGGAAAGCAATTTAAAAATAAACTCCCATTCTCCATCACCACCTTCGTGGATCCTGCTTCCGACAGTAATGGGGTGAGACCAAGGAATCTGAATTTGTCAGAGCTCTTCATCTGGTGAGTTTGGGAAGCATTGCTTTGGTCTGTGGTGTGGAGAGTGGAGCTCAGAAAGGTAAATAGATTAAAATCAGCATGAGCTTTCCTGCAGACCATCCTTTCCGGGTGGAAGAGATGCCCAACATGAGCAATTTCTGCCATTATTTGGATGTCATTAACGCGCTTAACATAATCTTCTGATTATTTTGGCTTTTCTATAACAGCGTGTGGGAGGAAGTGGGCATACTCCAAATCTGTTACTCCAAGTGGCCCAAACAGCCAGAACATCCTGAGACATGGGTGTGGGAAGTGCCAACAATACTTTCCAGTACTTTTCTGCGTGAATCTTCCTGGGGAGCTCTGGCCAGCATTTAGTGAGCCCCAGGGGCTGGCTCTTGCCACCATTTTGACCAGTCGGTGGGGTAAGGGATTGTGCCACAGGGGTCAAGGCCAACTCCAGTGGAAACAGTGATTTCTTTTCTATGTTGCTAGAAGCACCAGCAGTCTCATCAGTGCTTCCTATTTACAAGTATTTCTCAGGCCCTGTGCACATTTCCTGTCTGCCCACTTCCAGGCAATGGAGGTAGCTGAGTATGAATGAGGCCAATACAACCCTGCCTTCACGCAGCTCCGATTCTAGTCCAGTGAAACAGAGAAAAGCAGAACTGCTCTGGTTAAGGGAGAGAGCAGCCCATCCCCTTCCACACGACAACTCCAGGCCCGTCCCTCTCTCTTTGGAAAATGGTTATGCACTATCCCATCATTGCAGCAGGTATGATACTGTGGATTGTAGGAGCCATGGGGAACACAGTGGGCTTTGTCTCTGGCCTCTGGGAGTACACATCCTGTCAGGAAGAGGTAGGTAATCCCTAAGTAAACAGCGAAACAGGTAGTATCAACAGCTAGGCTCACAGGCAGACCGAGTGATGGCTTAGAAACTTGTATGGCTTCATGGATGAATGTCAGGGAGCACAGTCCAAGAACTTTTTCCAACTGATGGTGAGTGTTTGGCAATAGGCTCAGGAGGGGTCTCGGAGGTTCTCAACCTTGTCTGCACATTGGGCCATCTAGAGAACGTTTTATATATTTATTTATTTAATTTTATTTCTTTGATGGAGAACTAGAGCACAAGCAGGGGGAGCAGTAGAGAGGGAGGGAGAAAGATACTCCCTCCTGAGCCAGTAGCCCATGCTGGCTAGATCCCAGCAACCCGAGATCTTGGTCTGAGCCGAAGGCAGACGCTTAACCATCTGAGCCACCCAGGTGCCCCTAGAGAGCTTTTTAAAGATAATCAAGCCCAGCCTGCACTCCTAGAAGCTCTGATTTTATTGGTTTGAGGTGGGGCTCAAGTATTGTTAAGATTTTAAGCCGCCCATGTGGTTCTGATTGAGAAACCCCCGAAGTTCAACACCCTGACTTTACACGTGAGTCACTGGTCCCCAGTGCACAGAAACAGCTTTGGATGGTGGAAACCACCCCCCTTCACGCTGGGTGGGGGGAAGATGTGGGTTCTCCTCCCAGATCTGCTACTCAAATAATTGTCAGGTTACCTTGGTTGCTCGCTTCCCCCGTTTGTTAAGTTTGAGAGACTTGATAGGCATCAAGGTCTTTTCCATATCTCCCATTTGATGAAATGTTTCTATGCAAACAGAGAGATGATCTGATTTCTTGTTCAAGACTCAGAGGAAACAGATGAATGCCTTCTAGTTTCCTTGTTCCCTGTCTCAACCCTTAATTGCTGTAGGTGCCTCAATCAGCTAATGCGTTCATTTCAGATGTGAAAATTTAAGGTTTACTCCTTTTAGCCAATGATTTAAACAAATTTAAGAACAAGCATGCTTTCATTAATAGTAATAATAACTGTGCCCAGACTTAGTTCTGGTAAATTACAAAAATACCTTATTTATCAAATTCTATCCCAAAGCCTTTTCCATTTTTGATGGTTGAGTTAAAACCAAGGAGGTTAGGGGGAAGGAGGTTGCATAAAAATGGAAACCCTGGAGTCATCTAACCATTGCATACCACAGTAATCATATTCCTTACCAAGTATTCCAGGCCAGAAACCCAACAAAATTGAGTCTCTTCTTATATATTGTTTGCAGTTTATTAGCAAGCAGAAACAGTGTATCTCCTATGATGCTAGCTTACAAAAGAAAAATAACAACTGAGCTCTGTCCTGAAAAATAAACCCATTGTACTTCCTCATTAGAGATCCAGTATCTCTAAGAACTTGGATTTCATTGAAGCATTTATTCAGAAAGGTAGCAGTTCGTTATACACCAGGCTGGTGTGATGTAAGCACCTTAATTTTATTTCCTTTTTGTGTGGAATGACCCAGTGAGGGTTGAGAATATTCAGCAGCTCCAGAAGTGATAAAGGAGCTTGAAAAGTAAATCTGATGGGAGCTGGTAAATGAAATTAGAGCAATGTCTTTTTCAACAGAGAATTTTAAAGATGAGCTTATTGCCTATTTTGTGTGTATATATTTAAGAAACAGTACACACGTTGTATACAAAGCCATATGCTTGCCTCAGACATTAAATTACGAAAAGTCATCTTCTAATTTACACTGCATCCATAACAGCAAGCAGCCTCTGAAAATTGTTTTAATAAAATAATTAGTTTGTCTGAAGTTTATTTCAAAAGCAGAATTTCTGTCACAGGCAAAATCGTGTAGAACAGAAGTGTTTTGTTTCCACCATTGCAGAAAAACAAAGTTGTTTAAGATGAGTTAAGATGTCTCCAAGTTTTGGCCGACTTTCTGAGCCTCCTGCTGCTGTTGCATTCAGAATCCCTTTTAACGTGGCTTGGAAGTTTCTCTGTAATTTAATGGCTGCTTAGGGGAAATATTGGCTAAACTACTCATTCTGACTTGTTAAGATGGCTTGAGCGTTTTCAGAATGTTTTCATTTGCTAGAAATATGTTTTGTGCTGAGGCTTCTCTTGTTGAAGAAGGTTGGTTACCAGCCATCTGATGATGCCTCAGGGTGTTTACAGAAAATGTGGGTGCCGTAGTTATATTTGAGCACAGCCCTCCCCCAACAAAGATAGTGTGGTAATCAGCAGGAATGTGAAAACATGTATTTAAGGATTGATGCTTGTAAAAGGGGCGCCGTAAAGAAACATGGTTGTTCAGATGTAAGAAATGACTGACAGCTCTCCTTGTAGGCATGCTAGTAACAGTAAAGTCTAGAAGTTCAACATCAAAGCCATCACAGCTTACTCCACCAGTGACTTGCACATCAAAGACGGAGTGCAAGACAAAGGAAGTGCACTGAGGTATGTTTCTGCCTCATAGCCCAATGCTCAGGGGAGCTCCCATAGCTCCTTTCATGAATGCGAAGTGATTTTTGCAGATCAGCGTCTTCATTTCGTAAATGACCGGGAATATACAAAAAAAGCAGGGCAAACGAATGTCATCACTGCTTCCCATCACTTTAAGTTTTGGTAGGAAAGATTCATCGAACAGGAGATGGGTCTCTCTGATTTCCCTAAGTAACGAATTCTGTAGCAGCGTGGGCAGCTCCGACTTCACCTAGTAGAATACAGGCAATTATTCACGGAGTAAGAGAGTACAAATCGGATACATTTCAAGCCGGTTGTTTTGAATTATGCTTGAAAATATTAAACTGGACCTAAGTTTGTGGAGTTATGTCTTCCTCGCTCTTATTTGCTTTTTAATTTTTTAAAATTAACCTTGTGGGTGGATTTCTGCTGAATCAGGTGTGTATTATTTAACAGGTGTGTGTGATAATGAAATCTGGACCTGTTAAACCGGCTCTTAATTAATCACCAGATCTGTACCTCAGTTCTATAAATCAAATGGCTTCTACTCCGAAATGAAAAATGCCAAAAGTGGAACAGGAGGAAGAGTCTAGATATAACAGCCCCCCCTTAATATTAAATTGAAAATAAAATTAAGCATGCAAGTATTATGGGTGATTTGAAATAATATGCCTTTTTTTGCTTGTCTTTGAAATTTGAAGTTCTTTTATAGTTCATCTTCAGTAATTTACTCATTTTTAAATGCTATTGAAAAATAGTAGTGCTCTGTGTAGTCATTAATAAATACAAAGCAGCTCTCTCAAGGCTCTGGGGAGACCTAATAAACACAACTGTGTTACTAATTGATGCTATACTGAGCTGACAAAAGTAGTGCATCAGTAAACAGAAGTTAGAAAGCAAAAAGTTAAAGAACTATAGGGGATTATGTAGACATCAAGGGTTGGAAATTATAATAAGGCCTCTTTAGGGGAGCATTAATTTGCATGTGGCTGAATTAGGACACCCAATTATTTCTGAGGACACTGCTAAGAGCTCATCCGAAATACCCCTGAAGTGAAAGGTTTGGGAGGGTCGGGTGTTCCATGGCATAGAGGGGGACTCAGCGGGTCATATTTCCTGTACTCATGATAGTTTCCCCAATAGCTCGTTGGAGCAGCTTTCTTTGTTAGGGAGGAAAATGCTGATGAAATCAAGAGTACTGCAATTTCTTTGTTCTATACACACAATTTATGTTGAATTGCCACGATGGAATTTTTTTTTTTTTTTTTTTTTTTTTAAGCAGGGAGGGCAGGAGGGTGGAGACAGAAATAAACCTTTTAAATCTTCTTTATGTGAAGCCCACAAGGACATAAGCACTGAGCAGATTAGAGAGTGGATTTATACTGTCAGTATCCTCTGTGGCAGGGGTCCTCAGCGTGGGATCCAGGCACCCCTGGGAGCCCCGAAGCCCTTTCAGGGGTTCCAAGAGATAAAAACAATCTGTATAATAACACTGAGATATTATTTGCCCCTTTTCACTGTACTGACCATTTGGCATGAAAAGTGCCAAAACTTTGGGAGGTAAAACTGGCATCTTTGCAGGAATCACGGTGGGGACACCTTTTACAAGTCATCATCGTATTTGTTATTACCGTGGGCTTGCTTTAACAACACATTGCCGGGTTCGAGAATGTCCTTGGTGAAGCAGTAGAGATTATTAAGTGTATTAAATTTTGACCTTTGAGTACAAGTCTTTTTAATATTCTTTATGACAAAATGGGAAGTACATATAAAGCGCTTCTGCTACATACCGAATGAGGATGTTTGTCTGGGGGCGGGGCCGGGGCATGGGTTGCGGGGGGCACTGTGCCATTGTTAGAGTTAGCAGCCCACGTAACTGCTTTTTGAATGGAATGCTATGTTACTTACTAGACTGACTGACTCTAGCTATTCAGATTTAGTTATAGGTCATATATTTTTTCAAAAATGAGCGAAGTGAGCCCGTCGTTTCAAGAAAAATAGTTGGCAGTATTTATTGCCAATAAATTCAAGCTTTTAGGCAAATACAATTTTGGAATACTTATTTCCAACACCAGGCATGTGGCTGCTTCCCATATTTAAAGACTTCTGATGGTGATATTAATAAATGAGGTAGATGGTGATATTAATAAATGTGATTGCTTGATATGATCTTATTTGTATGTAAGGAAATGTGGCAACATCTGGAAGAACTACATAACTCTGTGAACTAATAGTTTCCAAGTGACCAATGTATGGGTAGATGATTCAAAGTACAAGATATACCAATCTATTTGAATTTAACAGAGTACAAAAAATTATGAGAGGGTTTCAGGTTTCATATTCCATCCAACCTTTAAGAAACCACCACTTGGGGAGTTTTGGTGTAGTATCAGAGGTTATCTAAAATTATCTGAAAAGGCTAAAAAATGCCCCTCCCTTTTCCAGCGATGTATCTGTGTGTGAGGCCTGATTTTCTTCACGTACTTCCAACCAAAAGAGCACAACAGACAGAATGCAGAAGCAGATATGAGAGTCTCCTATCTTTCATTAAGCTATAGATTAAAGAGATGTGCAAAAATGTAAAAATAAAAAAAAATATTCTTCTGATTAACCATTTTGGGGAAAATGTATTTTTCATAAAAATACTTTGTGTTACTTGGTAATGAGTTTTTTACTATTATTTTGAAATTAATTATAAGTAAATATTTTTACATTTTCTCAGTTTTAATTTCTTATACAGTCATTACTGATGTATAACCCACATTCCCAAAAGGTCTTTGGGATTTTTAAATACATAAAGGGATCTAGATGCCAGACATCAAAAAGTTGGAGAACTAAAAAAAAGGAAAAAAGGAGGGTTGCCTGGGTGGCTCAGTTGGTTAAGTGTCCAACTCTTGATTTTGGTTCAGGTCATGATTTCAGGGTCGAGAGATAGAGCCTTGTATGGGGCTCTGTGCTGTTTGTGGAGCCTGCTTAAGATCCCTCTCTCCCTCTGCCTCTGCTTTCACGCATGCACACTCTCTCTTAAAGAAAAAAGTTTGAGAATCTCTGCTGTACAGTTTATCCTAGGAGATGGAAGATTTTGTGACAAAGCACACAGTAACAATGAAAGCGCTTTAAATTTAGACAAATTCAACAGGTAAGCCATGAATTAAATTAAAGCACTTTCAAACATGCATTCAAAAACATATTTTCTAATCTCTATTTTTGTTATAATGTCTTTCCCTTTAATGGCCGTAGAGGACTAGAATCATTGCTAATGTTACATGTTCAGCGTTTTTGTTGTTTTCTTTTTTTAATACAACAGAGATTTGGCAAAAATTGTGGTTTACAGAGGTTTTACAATTTACCTTTAATCATCTGCAAACTACATTAGCAAAAACTGCAATAAATTACTGCTATTTGTCTTTTCGGTTTGGCCTCATACCTAGGAAAAAATATTTTGTACGATTAATGCAACTTCCAGAGCTATTCCAAATCCTGGTAGATGTAAGACTTTCCCACAAATGTGGACCCTTTGGGGAATTTCATTACTGCTTGTAGTGGTGGAAGAAAACCCTTCCATGTCCCACCACCACACGAGTGAAGGATATGGTCACCTGCTGTCCACATGTGTGCTCCCTCAGACCTTCTATAGGAGGGAAGAGTTCTGCCCAAGTGTCTGTCGGCACTGAGGACATAGCCAGAAGGCCGAGCCCTCGGCTAACTTTCGATGTGCTTGGCAGAATCTGTTCCATTAGACTAATTAAATGTATGAAAGGCCAGCCTTCCCTGAAGTTTCTTGTGAAGGATAACGTGCAGCTAGAAAGCCATGCTCAAATACTTGTTAATTTTATAATCACTTCGTTGGCATCTAACATACAGGCCTTTACATTGCCCTATGGAGCTGGGCCATCGGCCTCTTTGTTATGATTACCAAACAGGGGGCACTAGGTCTTGGTTCCATTTGGTTTCCTATCAACAGGCTGTCAGTTGAATGTGAGCAAATACATTCTGGCACATTCTGCTTTTCCAGGGTCTTGCTCCTGACTCCTCTAACCCAGAGAGGACTGGGTGCCCCTAGAGCCTGATGAATGTCAGAGTATGGGGCCACCTCGCTTCTGGCATGGTTTTAGTAGCCAATTAAAGGTAGAAGCTGAAACACACTGTGTCAGCGACGGTTGTCTAGTGGCCCACAGCTGCCCTGGCCACGAGAAAAGCCCCTCACTTCCTCTTGGATCTGCCCGCGATGAGGAGGGCTAAGGGGAGTGAGATGGCCTAGTTTCAGAACAGCTCATGATGATACTGTGGGGGAAGGACGGGAGTGGAGAGGAAGGAAATGGAGACAGCGTCCTCTCTCCTTGCGCTGCTGAGAAGGTGAAGCTCTAACCTTTGCAAAACGGGTGAGAGAAAGAGCCACATGCCCACTCGTGGTGAAAAAGAAAACAAAACTTCTTCCCAATGCCCAAGATAATTATCCTCTTTGAAGTGAAATGGCTCTTTGGAGGCAGTACATTTTGTTAGATTTCGAGCATTTTCCTGCTACCCAAACTTAAAATAATAAACTCTACACATTAAGTTTGGCATTATCCAGTGGTTTTGACCCAGGCATAGGAAACGATTTAAAAAACAAAAGTCATTTTTTTTTTCTGGGTCGGAGAGGACTCACTCTCCGAGAATTCATCAGGCTCCCATTTGTGATGCGTGTTTCTGGAGGTATGTTGCACTTAAATAAAAAGCTTACTAAAAGGCTAGGGCATTCTGGTACATTTGTAATATAAATAATACACTCACAGTACTGAAAATATTCTCTAGACTCAAGGTTTTGGAATTTTTCACTGTCGTTGAACACACATTTTGTTTATTCTCAATTCCTTTGTACCACCACTTCACAAACATAAAATTGAATCTGTGACTTTATAGGCGGGAAACCAACAGCATTTATAGATGTCAGGTGTGTCATAACTCTGTATCACAAAGGCCTGACAGCAGCCTTTGTGTTTTCCTTTCATTCCCTCCCTCCCATTCTTCCTTCTCCCCCCCCTTTCTTCCTCTTTCCCGCCTTTTCTACTTTCCCTCCCTCCCCTCCCCTCCCCTTCCCTTCTCTGCCTCCCTCCCTCCATCCCTGCCTCCCTCCCCTCCTTGATAGGCTCTTGGAAGACTTGTGAGGAAGGTAGGAGGAGACATTGAATCGGAAGACACGGTGAGGGGCACCTGGGTGGCTCAGTGGGTTGAGTCTCTGCCTTTGGCTTGGGTCAAGATCTCAGGGTCCTGGACTCGAACCCCATGTCGGGCTCTCTGCTCGGCAGAGAGACTGCTACCCCCTCTCTCTCTCTGCCGGCCTCTCTGCCTGCTTGTGATCTCTCTCTCTGTCGAATAAATAAAATCTTTAGGATAAAAAAAGAAGAAGAAGAAGACATGGTGATATTGTTAAAGGAATATGAAGTTCTTTTAAGACTTAAAGCTTCTGTGTATTTTTTAGCTCTTTGCGAAAAGTTCTGGCCCTCCGTAAGGTTGGCCTTAGGCAAACAGGCTGTGTTTTCATAGTCCTCTCCCTTTTCTTTGCTTTCCTGACCTAGCAGCCATGGGCAGAGTAGTCACCTTCCTTCCACATCAAGATCAAGTAGTGCACCTCTCCACGACTGCCTCCTCTTCCCTCTCTCCTAACTCGGTGTGTTGGTCTTCTGTCCCCTTCTCTTCTGGCTCTTCCAGGTGACATCACAGAAATGAATAGGAAGGAATGTGGGACACTTGGCATATGTGGAAGAACGTGTATAGATTTGGAAATTTTTCCAAATATAAGGTTAAAGTCCCAGAAATGCTGCATACTAGCAGAAGGATCTTTGGCAAGTCACATATCTCTCTAAACGTCAGTGTCGATTGTAAAACAACAATCAGATTGACCTCATAGGGATTTTAGAAAGTAGGAAGTAACGCATAGAAGGTGAAGGTGCTTATACAATGTCTCACCTGTAACAGGTACTTAGCACACAGTAGAAATGAATATCATTATGTTCCTCCGAGGAATGGTCCACTTCATGTACATGAGTTTGCAGTAGGGGAATGATGTCACCCAATCTTCTCTCAACTGCCGCACACTGGCATTTTAATAAGGGCCTCCGCTGGTACCCAAAGATAGGAGTTTTGTGATCTGATCAGATGGGGGTTGGTGGAAGGGGCACTAGGATGATATTTCTCATCATATCATGTGGGAGGCTTCCAATTCTGCATTATCCGAGCCTTGCCGCTGTAAACAGTGATACGTATGTCCTAAGTACATGTTTAAAGTACTTCGTCTGTGTCAGGCACTGTGAAATGCCTTATTACCACACTGAATACTCATGTCAACCTTTCATCCCCCTTTTTACAGAGCTGAGAGTCAAGGGAGACGGAACACCTACCCAGGATCGCAGAGCTAGAAGCCCGTAGGGAGGCCAAGCCTGTCTGGCTCTCGAGGCTGTGTCTTTAACCTCCTTGCTCTCCTGACCCAAGATCACAGCACCAGACGACTCTCGCAGAAATCCATTGTTCCATACTCTGAGATTGGGGGTCCTCATACAAATTGGGGTTGGGGCTCTTTCCAGAACACTGTGGTGGAGTGAGGGTAGGCAATAGAGAAACCTATGTTATTGAACTTCTGCTGTGTGCTGGGCACAGTACCAAGTGCTGGAAGCAGAGAGATGGTATTCCTTGCCTGCAAGGAGCTCACAGGCCTTTGAGGACATGAGGGGCGCGTAAAAATCACAGCACGGTGACCATGCCAGATTCGAGCAGGTGGAGATGCAGTGGGAAAACATGAAGGAGCTCTCCTCAGATCTGAGGCAGGAGGAGGAGGAGGAGGCAAAGGCCTGACTGAGCTTTGAAGAGAAGGAAGGTCTTGCCAACCAAGAGTAGAGTTCTTTGTGTAGAGCAAAAACTCGCAAAGACTGGACAGGGAGTTTGGTGAGTGTGGGGATGGCTGGAAGTTGAGTCTGGCCTGTAGGGACTGCGGGAGTCCCGGCAGCTGGAGGAGGCCACGAAGGCCCCGGCTGTCATCCCAAGGGGGTTGTTCTTCATACAGAAGTGGTGGGAAGTCACTGAAGGCAGTTGCCAAACTTTTTTAAGGCACTGGGAATCATGCGGAGCAATCGCATGTTCTCACTATCTTCTTTTCCCCCTTACTCATTTTGGGGGCAGGGGCTGGGAGGGAGGGGGGAGAAGCTTTTTGGATATAGCCAAAGACCCTCCCACAGTCTGATCTGGGTTTCTGTGCAGCCACTTCACCTCTTGGGTGCTCTCAAGAGCTCTGTGAAAGGCTCCTCCCCAAGACTCTGTCAATGGATTTGTGCACTTTGCTTGTTATAAATTGATTCAGGGACTTCATTATGATGTCGCCAAGATGAATGGGGCAGTGGTGTTTTGGCTCGCGCTGTCAGGAGGAGGGAAAACAAGTTTCTGTGGTGCTGCGGTTCAATCATGCTGCTTACAGAAGTAGGGCCATGAAAGCATGGAGGAGTGTGTCTTTGATACTAGAAACCCCGTCGCCCTGTTGGGGCTACAAGCGAATGCTTAAATTAAAGGTTGGAGCCAGCTTTCAAGTGTTGACTGTCGAGCAAAAAGCTCAGCCCACACTCGTGCACTTACTCAAGCTTGTTAAAATAAAAATACACTCTCGGCGAGGCTCGTGTCACAGCTAGTGTAATTATTACATTGAAGATTGTTGTTTGCATTTGAGTTGCTGTAGCACCCGTTTATTTAAAGATATGCTCGGTAATTTAATACATTAGTCAGGACTTATGCCCAAGCCGTGAAGAAGTAAATATCATTGCCAGCTGCCTCTCCGGGTTATTCTCCTTCATGTACTCAAGGTAAACACTGGTCCTTGGCAGATTGCTCCAGGGGGAGGGGATTTCCCTTCCCTGCGACGGCCTGGTTGCTCACCTGACTCACCTCTCCTCTGGCAATGAGGATAATGATGGCATCGCCCTCAGTGGTTGGTTCTGAGGATTAAATGAGATAATACATTTAAGGTGTCTAGCCCACCAGTGTTTCATAATGTCATTTTATTATTGGTAGTATTCCTGATTTTTTTTTAAAAGATCTTATTTATTTATTTGACAGAGAGAGAGATCACAAGTAGGCAGAGAGGCAGGCAGAGAGGGGTGGGTAGTGGGTAGCAGGTTCCCTGCTGAGCACAGAGCCCGATGCGGGCTCAATCCCAGGACCCTGAGATCATGACCTGAGCCAAAGGCAGAGGCTTAACCCACTGAGCCCCCCAGGCGCCCCACTGATTTTTTTTTTTTAAGCAGTGGGCTGGGGTAGGACTTTGGTGCTGCTCTTTTTGCCTGGCTACCAATGATAAAAGTAGGACAGTCCAACCAACTGTGATAGTAGGCTCGGTAGCCCTAAAGTCGTACTCCCTGTGTGGTTTAGGATATGCCCAGATTGTTGGAGTGTTTGGGAAAGTTGTGCAAGACTTTGCAAAGGTGAGGCATCGTGCTCACTTTGTGATTGAATTCTTGTGGGGTTCTTTCCCTTGACATACAGATTTCTGAGTCATCCTCCCGTCTCACCCTGTTTGGCCGTGTGGAATGCGGGACATCACTTCCAACGAAGGAAGCCACTTTATACCCATTTATTGAGCGGTTTTCTACATTTCAAGCTACTCGGCTTTGCTGTGTTGTTTTAAGGCCCCAAAATTCAAATCGTGGGTATTAAGGGGGAGTATACCCAGAGTCTTTTTCTTTTTCTTCTTCTTTTTTTTTTTTAATGGCAGCGGGGAGGGGCAGAGGAAGAAGGATAATCTTAAGCGGGCTCCACACCCAGGGTGGAGCTGGGCACGGGGCTCCATCTCCCCACCCCGAGATCATGACCTGAGCCGAAATCAAGAGTGGGGCACTTAACTGACTGCACCTCCCAGGTGCCCCTACCTGTTGTCTTTTCTGCAGACCTGTGGAGTCTCCTGCATGGAACTTAGACATCAGGCCTCCCTCCTCATCTCAGAGTGCTGGGATTGATGATCTCTGCAGAATGTTCTAGTATGTTTAAGTCAGGATATTGTTTTGTTTATCTAAATCACCCTTCCAGCCCACACTTCTGCATGGATGATTACTCTTTAATGAGGTAACAGAACAGTGGTGAGGTCAATTTATGTCTAGGCACAATGTTCTGATGAGTGAATTTTGATAACTCCGTAGCAGAGAGCAGTATTTTGATCTTGGAAGGTGATGTAGCCAAAAACACCAGTCCCAGGGAGCACTTGGGTTGGCTCAGTGGGTTAAAGCCTCTGCCTTGGGCTCAGGTCATGATCCCAGGGTCCTGGGATCGAGCCCCGCATAGCCTACCTTGCTGCCTACTTGTGATCTCTGTCTGTCAAATAAATAAATAAATAATCTTTAAAAAAAAAAAAAACAGTCCCTTGGCTGGTGGACATTCTGTGGAATGGTAGACCTCTAATCAACTCCAGAGGCCAGCTCATCCAGAATGTTTCCTTCACAGATTAGGCAGTGGGTAGATGAAATGCCATGCCTGGGATCAACTGGCGGCAGGTTATGAGCTAGAATAGAAGTCTCCACGGTTGTTTCACTGCTCATGCATCATTCTATCCAAAATGATAGAATGATACCATTCTATCCAAAAGGGCTGTAAGTGATACATGAGGCCTGTTTCACTCTTTAGGAACAAGGCCATACATTTTTATCCAAAGGTTCAACTGCATCATTATTTGTATTTTCATAGAAAAGGGAAAAAAATTAATTCCAGCCAAGAGTGGCCGCACAAAGGACCTTATGCACCCAAGCTTTAACGTCGGCTTTAGAAGCACAGAAAAACACAGGAAACCACTTCAAATATACCATCACAAGGAATTCAAACTGTGTCAGAAAAGCCAGCAGAACGGTGTCCCTTCATGCTGAGTATTGTGAAAATCTATCCTTGTTGTTTGCTGTGGTCTCCCTGTGAGAGACACATCGAAATTTCCGCCCACCCCAAGAAAAAAAAAAATAGCAGGAACAGTAAATAACAACCCTCAGATAATACAGATGGGTAAACATTTCCAGAATTGATTATATAAAGTACTGTTGACAAGCCACTAGCAGGCAAAATGAGGAGAGAGGGGAGGAAAAAAAAGAACTTTTATCTGCCATTCAACTCTGGGCATACAAGGCAGGATAGAGACACAGAGCAAAATCCGTGATTAACATGATAATGTTCTTCATTGCCTGCCCCGGATAGTGAGAGGGTCCTGAGAATTATCTCATCCAGGCTACTCCTGTTACTCCAGAGGAAAGAGAAACTCAGAAAGGTTAAGTGGCTGGCTGGCCTCGCATCCCACACTTTACAGAAAGCCAATTTCAGGACCCTGGTCTCTTGACTCTCAGTCCAGTGCTCTCGCTGTGATAGTATGACCCCTAATTAAATCTATGACACGACCAGCATCAGGGGTACGAGATGAGGCTCACAGAAGTTTCTCTAAATGGATAGCTGTTTTAAAATCATCATTAAAGCTGTTCATGATTTTTAGGATCTCCAAAGTGCAAAAACTTAATACGGTGTCATGTAAAAATCTTAAGTTATTGCCAGCCCTAGAAAGGAAGGAATTTTTCATGTGTATTTAGTTATCCAACAAATATTTGCTAAACGCCTATGCTTGTATTTACGTGATCTGCAGTCCATGATCAATTCTCCTCTCTTTTCTCGGAGGCTAATAATAAGCAGAGGGATCACTGGATCTGCCCCCTTCACCCCTCAGTCTGAGGATGTCATGCGCACATCCTCTTACTTTTCTCTAGCTGTCCCTATCCTTCCCATCTGGTCTTTAAATGTCAGTCTCTGTTCTCATCTCCTTTTTTAGCCCGTGTGGGTTTCTCCTGTTTGTCTTGCTCTCCTTTCGCTGACGTATTTGCATCTCTGTAGTTGCGCTTAATATCTGCTAAATCAAACCATATTGGCTTGAATAGCTTCCATTGATTGTGAATAAAAGGATGCTTCAGCTGCCCAGCCTTGCTCTTTGCCCCTTCTTTGTCACCAGTAGGTTTAACTTACTCAAACCCTCCTTGTCCCTGTCCCCCTTTTACCCCTGCTTTGTTCATGCTCCCCTGTTCCAGCCAACTCATCCTTTTGAGCTACCCTTACTATAAACACAGTCTCTGTGTTGCCGGGGGGGCGGGGGGCGGGGGGGGGAGGATCACTGCTATTTCATTTACTCATTATTTAGTGAACGAGGTGACCGGTCAGGTTCTCTTTGCTGTTGTTCTGTTTTCACTTTTAACCACCACCCCTCCCCCAAATTATGGACATGGTTGGAATCACTGTTGTCATTAGCTAAACCACATCGAGCAGCTACTACAGATTTGCTAAGCAGCATTCAGAAAACTTGAATTTTGTAAAGATGGAGCCTTGGGCTTCTTTTGAGAAGGGATGGAAAATGAACACGGCAATTTCGTTGATTATTTTAATTCAACCAATTTTCTATATACAATCCTCTCACCGCAGAGAAATGATTAGATACTATGTGCCAGAAAAAAGAAGTGTGAAAAGGCACTAACCACAAAAATATGATTTTGTAAGTCGTATCATCAGTCTATCTATTTTACACTCCAGGAAATGCCACAGTCTTTATATATTTTTTCTTAGCTCAAAACCAATCCAACCTGAAATCCATATGAAAAATAGCAAAACTCTCCAGTCAACTTTTACCTACTTCTTGGCTTTGTCATTCAGCAACTGCCCACTTGTTCCGCCACCCCCCACCCCACGCCAGTTATACTAGGAAACATACAAAATCATACTGATGGTTTGCTAACCTAACAATAATAATGCTTAGATTCAAGATAAATTTCATTACAGGAAACATGAAAGAAACTCTCAGATGTGTGAGCTCAGGGACTGTGTTGCTGGTGGACGGGGAAGCCCAGGAATGTGGTCTGAGGGATTCTGAGATCTGGGCCTGGCCGGCCTCCAACCAGCAGGTGTTAGTAGCAGCAAGTCCTGCTCTCCCAGTGACCACCACCCCGCCCTTGCCCTGACCGGACCTCACCGCTGCCTGGTTGAGGAGAAATGGCTTCTTCTGTCTTGAGAGGCATTCTGACACCACACTTGGCTAAGGTGTACAGATGGGGAAGTTTGGGTCTTGGGAGTAAACCTTCCAAGTTTCCATCTTCTGTACATACGTCAGTAAGAGCGAGCATGAGATCAAGGAGCCTTTGCCGCTGTGCTGCCTCGTTGGCATGTTTGAAGGTTCTCACAGATAGGAAGGCCCTTGGGGGACTATTTGGCATCACGAACTGAGGCTGCCCAGCTGTTCCATCTCCCCTTGGTTGGGACAGTCTTTGTCTTGCATGATAGAAAGGTGCACAGGGTAGAAGTAACAGCAGGAAACCGAAAGCACCATCCTGTCCATTTTCCAGTAGAACACTGCTCTGCTACCCAGAGCTTATTTTCCTGACACCCTCTTCCCTGTAGAGCAATGGTTCTTCACTGAGGACAGTTTTGACTCCCAGGGGACATTTGTCACTATTTGGAGACATTTTCAATTATCACAACCGACGAGTGCTACTACTATCTGGAGAGTAGAGGCAAGGGATACTGCTAAACATTCTGCATAGTGCCTGGGACAGCCGCCCAAAATAAAGAGTTCTCCAGCCCCAAATGTCAGTAGGGCTGAGGCTGAGGAATCCTGCAAGAGAATATGTTGTTTCTCTCATCTTCGTCACGGACCCCTCACACACACCGCCTACATTTCAACCTAAAGACATTATATTTGAAAGTACTTACTTTCACTTTCAAATGAAGGAATAAGTGGGAAACCTCATTCACATGAGAGACAAGTAAAAGTGAGGGAATGATGCATTAGCCCCCCCCAAAAAAAAAAGGCAGAGGGAATCAATATAAATGAACTCATTTAAGTTAATTTGTGCTGCTTGTAATGGTAGAAAGACTCTCTGGTGAAAGAAGACGTCTCTTTAAAAGAGAAGGCACCATCCTAAATGCCTAGTGTTGCTAGGCAGGTGATAGGAGTGTGGCGGATAGAAGAGGCACCTGGACAGCCCATGTGCCATGTGGAATGAGCAACCTCCCTTGGCTTCTACCAGCTGTCACCATCTAGAATAACTGGTCTGCCATTGCCAGCTCTTTTGATTTTCAAGAGACTCTGGAAGCCTGAACTTTATTGTGAAAGTTCCTGGTTATCAATTGTTAGAAACAAATTTTAAAACTCGTAAGCTTTGTGTGGTTGAATAGTAGGCAGATGAGACCAAAATCTCTGGTCTAATTACCTACATGGGTCTGAATAGGTTCCCCTGTTCCAGAAACTTTTAAGGGACCGGGAAAATAAGTCTAAACTCCTTGGCCGAGTATTCAAGACCCTTTAAGATGGGGACTCACCGGCCTAGCCATCCACTTTCCATCCATTGGTTCCTGTCCACCCTTCTCTTGAGACACAGTGTGCCCCTCTTTGAATAAACCGCGCATGCTCATATCAGAACCTCTGCTTGGCTCTCTCGCCTTCCCGTCCCCCCTTCCTTTCTGCTGCCTGTTGACATGTGACAGTCATTCGTCATGGCCCAGATCAGATAACCAATGATCTTTCTGAATTCTCTCAGGAAGTCTGGCTTGCTATATTATGTAAGTATGCTTTTTACAACTTACCACACATTCATCTAGTCACCTGCCCACCTCAGGTAATGTGTAAGATCTGGAGACTGGGAACCCAACTTTATTTATTGTTCTTTCCTCCATGTAAACAGAGCGTTTAGTAAATTTAAATCACCTTCTCCTTAATCGTCCACCAGTGTGTGCTGTCGTTAACAGGACAGTCTCTCTCCCCGAATTTTCTCTCTTCCCTTCCTATGACCAAATTGTTCCCCCAAATTAAAATAACATAAAATAATGTTATTAATGGCAGGAATGGAATTATGTGTTTTTTCGTATCCTCTCACCCCCTTTATTAAGAGGGAAAAAGTAAAATTTGAGAGATGAGTAATACTTATTAAGTATTTAAAATAAGTATCTTTAAACAGTTAAATATTTGCGTCTATACTTAGATGTATAAATCAGTATTTCTTTGAACTTGAAGTGGATTTTGAACTGTGCTCTCCATAATTATAATAATCATACATTTTATTTATGTGTAGTTGGACTATATAGACATTAGCCAATTAATTCTTGATCACATTGCCTAATAAGACGACTTTCCTTGGTACCCTATTTTTAGAGTACACATATGAGTGTGTTAATTATAGACCTCTGTTATTAATTTTGCATCCTATTATCCAAATGCTTACTTAACAATTTACCAACATCAAGGGGTAGGTGGGCAAGACACTTGTATCAGAATTAACTTCAGTTTTCAAGCCAGGAGGCAAGTGATAGTTATTAATCCATCAAATACCTGGCTTGAGTTCAAGGACAATTCATTTTCCTTAAGTGTTTGAGTGGTTGTTCAAGGGAGGGGATATGTTGACTTTCTCAATTCAGGTCACATCATAATTAGCTAATTTTATATATATATACATATATATGTATAAAATTATATATATGTGTGTGTGTATATATATGCATGTATATGTTTGAGCCAAATTTAGTTTTATTATAAACCTGGTTCTATGTCAGTGATATAGCTAATAATTAAGTTATCCCCATTAGCTTGTGCTTTCAGAGGTTGCAATGGCCTGCTGCCTATCCCATTAAAGAACTACCTTTATCACTAATTTTAACATGAAACAGATCCATTTGAGGAAAAATCCATTATGAATGAGATAGAATAGGTTGTTGAATAGCATAGGTTTAGGCTCAAGGGCGAATATAAATGTGATATAATGGGAATATATTGGACAAATGCAATTTATCTCATTATTCAGCAGTGAGGTATTCCAAATGCATCTGCTAATGAAAACATAAAAATAGATGACATATAGCATACACACACTATGACTTGCCTTTGCAGAATTATTTTTGCAACTTCTACTATGCCTGAAACCAATCCTGTTTAAACAGCAACAGTACTTAAGCCTCTGGTTATAAGAAACAGCTTCTTTAAAATTTAGACTAAAAAAAAAAAGATAAAAAAGCGAGAAAAGTCAGTGTCATATCTGTAGAATTTACCATTCACCTTTATGAAAGAATTCTTAGGAATGCACCAATTTTATCTTAATCTGCTTGTGTTGTCTTCTGTTAATCCTCTATTGTCCCTTGATATTGGCCCACATGAAAAGAAGGCAGTGTTCTTCCTCCGAGCTCTGATGGACGAATACAGAGACTGAGGTTTCAGGAACACTGTCTTTTTGCTGAGATACTGATAGAACACAATAGATAATATTCACCGAACTCACAGGGGGGGTCACTGCTTGCCCATAGGAGTTTGTAAGCTGTTGGTTGTGGCGTTGAATTTAAAACCCCAAAGAGTGGGGGGAGTGAAAGGGGGGAGTATAATGATACTATTATGGCATTGGTCACAGGGTTTTAACGCGGGTATTCGGGCATCATAAATATCTATGTTTTTTGCTCTCCTATGATTTTCTCAGAACTAATCATTACTTTATATCGAGAAAATAATTTCAATTAGAATGCTCTCTGATTCCCCATCCCCCAGATATGTTTGAACAATGAACTTGTTAGAAGTTCAACAAGTCAAATACGATTTGCTTTCACTGGCCCCATCAGTTTTGGTTCGAGGATTGTCACAAAGAGACCAAAAGGTCAGTTTGGTTATAGCCCAGGAGGCTTTGAACACAGGAAAGCAGTATTCTGCAGTCCCTGATCCTGGCCAGCTCTCTCAGAAGTGAAGGTAAGAGGGACTGGATGAGGGAGTGTGGTTGGTTCTTCACAAATTACCATCACTACAAGAAAAACAAAAAACCAAAAAGAACAGCTGTAAGAGAGGGTCTTCACTGGTGAACCAGACGCGAAGAGCACCAGATGAGGAGAAAGTCAGCAATAGTAACAGCACCCGCCCGACATTTATTGAATCTTTTCTGTATGTCAGGTGCTGGGCTAAGCAGTTGGCATGCATGATCATGTTTACCTTTCAACAACTCTCTAAGTAGGAACTGTTACTGTGCCCCCTTTTTAGGTGAGGGAGCCAGGGATCAGGTCAGAGGTTCAAGTGGCTAGTACAAGATCACACGTGATAGGAACCGAGATTTGAAGCGAGGCAACTACCCACTGAGCCTTCAGCCCTGTGTCCACAGCCATGCCGAAAGCATGCATGCGTGAGCACGTGTATTTCTCAGATGGTGGATTCATTGCCTGGACACAGAATTCACAGGCTGAAGGAAAGAAGTGTGTGGTGACAAGCATGCGCAAGTTTAGGAGGTGTGCTGGAGGCTGCCTGTGAGGGACAGAGTGAGAGCTAGATCCATGCCCGGGGAAGACCAGGAGTGTTCTGTCCCATCCAGAGTGCCGTGTTTGCTGGCCAATAGTTACATAGGCCATTGTTACCTGTGTGTGTACTTTGCATATTGTAGTAAATTTCCCAAGGACTGCTAAGGATGAACCACAGTGAACTAGACCTGTGTCCCCAGATAAACAATGTCTGTGATGTGACCAAATGGGGAAAAGCCATGATTGGGCCTCTGGGAAGCCAGTTTCCTAATAGACTCTTTGGGGTGTAAATTTACTGAGAGTCCTCATCCCCCAAGCCAATCTATGAGAAGTGGAGTCCCATGCAGAAAGCTGCAGATGGTATCTAGTTAGGCAAAGAAACAAAAAAGGCAGAGTGGTTGTTTGGCACCACTGGTGTTCACATAGTCAGAATTTTGCACGCAGTAGGTGCTAAGCAGATATTTGTGGTTTGTTTCAGTCATGGATTTTTGTCTGCATATTTGGCCATTCACCTCCTTTTGGTTTTGCTTTGGTAGGCTGACTCTGTTCACTTTGGGAGAATTTTAATGTATACGGATATAGTTTGGGGTTAGCATTTACCTTTCTTCTGTTTTCCTTGACCCTTTTTTAAATGCACTGGTATTTTACAATTGAGAATCTGTGATATCATGGAACAGGGTCCAAACCCTTGGGAGCCATCTTGTGGTTAAAGCATCTTTCTCGAGTTTTCCTGAATCTGCAACAGTGGGTGAAATTCTTGTATTCATTTCAAAGTTAAGAATTTAAAATTGTCTTCATTACTTCCTTCTCATCACAATTATCATTAGGTTTCAATTATTTATAATTAATATGCATTTTTCTGTATTTTCAAAATACAAATTAAAACTTCCCAGGTATAGAAACACATTATAAAACATCACTACCAGGGACGCCTGGGTGGCTCAGTGGGTTAAGCCGCTGCCTTCGGGTCCCGCATCGGGCTCTCTGCTCAGCAGGGAGCCTGCTTCCTCCTCTCTCTCTCTCTCTCTGCCTACTTATGATCTCTCTCTGTCGAATAAATAAATAAAATCTTTAAAAAATAAATAAATAAAATAAAATAAAACATCACTACCAATGTGTGTGTGTGTGTGTGTGTGTGTGTGCACGCACACATGTATGTGTGTGTGCTCATGGGTGTAAAGATGTGTATATTATAAGTGGGTACATTTTATTTTTTAAAATTTTTAAATTTATTTTACAGAAAGAGAGAGAGAGAGATCATGAGTAGGCAGAGAGACAGGGGAAAGCAGGCTCCTCGCCGAGCAAAGAGCCCAATGCAGGGCTTGATCCCAGGACCCTGAGATCATGACCTGAGCTGAAGGCAGAGGCTTAACCCACTTAGCCACCCAGGAGCCCCCAAGTGGGTACGTTTTTAAAGCTTTGCCTGTCTTTAGGAATGAAGTCCATGAATGCATGTTTTCTTTATACTTTTCTGTATTTTCTAAATTTTGTTCAATAAGCCTGTGTAACTTTTAAATAGGAAAAAAAAAAAAAAGCAGCCCCAAATTATAGTTAAATATTAGCAGCTGCTGCTAAGGGCAGATGGACAGATTGCCCCAGCAGCCACATTAGAGGGAGGGTAAGCACTTGAACACACATATTAAGCATAAACATAACAAAAATGGAATGGCAGTTCAGTTCCTGTGTTAATGAAGTATTAAGGGCGTGACTGGGGCAAGCTGACCCTGATTATGTCACATGAAATTGAGTGTTTCGGAAAACACTCTTGAAAACAAAAATAAAGAAAACCAAAAGAAAAGAAAAAAAAAAATTTACAGGAGCAGTTTTGGCACTCAGTGTTTCTGAAGTGACATACATTTTAATATATAGCCAGACTGCATTTTGTGGCAGTGTGATCATTTTCAATCTGAGTCTCCTTAAGAAGTCAGTCAGAATCTCTAGAGAGATCTAAATTTAATACAGTCTCTTAGGGAACACAAGCAAGAGTCACTCTGATAAACTTTTTGCTTTGCCAGATATGGATTACACATGATTGGTTGACGTAGTCCAAAAATGAATTAAAACCTCAAATTCAAATCATTCACAGACTTCTTATTATAACTTAAATTGCTTCCTGAAGGAAAAACAACCATAGTAACTTTTGACTATCTATAATAAAAGGAAAAAAAAAACAGATTGAAATTTATAAAATATAGCTGTTTAGATCAGAATAATTTTTGGAGCTTAAAATTTGTCTGATTGAATAATACTAAGTTGATTTGCCATTTCTTTCGTTTTTTTTTTTTAAGATTTATTTATATATTTATTTGACAGACAGAGATCACAAGTAGGCAGAGAGGCAGGTAGAGAGAGACGAGGAAGCAGGATCCCTGCTCAGTAGAGAGCCCGATACAGGACTCGATCCCAGGACTCTAAGCCGAAGGCAGAGGCTTTAACCCACTGAGCCACCCAGGCGCTCAATGATTTGCCATTTCTTTTTTTTTTTTTTTTAAGATTTTATTTATTTATTTGACAGAGAGAGAGATCACAAGTAGGCAGAGAGAGAGAGAGAGATGAGGAAGCAGGCTCCCTGCTGAGCAGAGAGCCCGATGCGGGACTCGATCCCAGGACCCTGAGATCATGACCTGAGCCGAAGGCAGCGGCTTAACCCACTGAGCCACCCAGGCGCCCTGATTTGCCATTTCTTAAAACATATATACTTGGAGTCATGGGGACGAGATCAAGAAACTTTCTCAAACTGAATGTGCTTTCAGTAATTATCAAGCTGTGATGGAAATAACATAGAGGTGATTGCTAGACTGTGTACCACAGTTGGTCTGGATATGTGAAAGAACGTCCTCTTTCGGTTACCTTTTTTTTTTTGCCTTCCTGTTACAGCAGTATTTCACTTATGATGGATCTGTCCTCTTGCAACCTCCTCTATCAGGAACCATGTGAGAATTTAGGAAGTAAGCAAATAGGCCTGTGGGCTGCCAAAACAGAGTCCCAAAGTTCAAGCACTACGGCTCATGCACTAGACTCAGAGGAAATCCCTTTGGACCCAATACATCCTACGTATAATTGGTTTTTACACAGGTCCTCTGACAAGTTTGGCTCTCTGGTTATGTTCCAAGAACATAACTAATTCCAAGCTGAAATATTAATTACAACTAGAAGGAGGGCCTTATAAGATCTAGCATATGACTACAGATGGAAAGACAGCAAATGATAAGGGGGAAAATAACTATAAGAAGGACAATGGGGGGTGCCTGGGTGGCTCAGTGGGTTAAGCCGCTGCCTTCAGCTCAGGTCATGATCTCAGGGTCCTGGGATCGAGTCCCGTGTCGGGCTCTCTGCTCAGCGGGGAGCCTGCTTCCTTCTCTCTCTCTCTCTGCCTGCCTCTCAGTGTACTTGTAATTTCTCTCTGTCAAATAAATAAATAAAATCTTTAATTAAAAAAAAAAAAAAGAAGGACAATGGGGCATTTAGTTTTGGGATAAAATGTCCTATAAATCTTAGAAGGTCTTAAGGTCATTACAGCATATGGAATAATTTTGTACTTTTCTGGTAAGTTACTAATACGTTTTAAAACAAGCTTTATAATGATACTTCATCAAGAAACAGCCAGTTATGTTCAAAATACCCTAAGAGGAAGAAAAATATGTCATGCTTTTAGAAATACTCTATTAAAAATGTTTAGGACAGGGGCACCTGGGTGGCTCAGTCGGTTGGGCATCTGGCTTCAGCTTAGGTCATGATCTTAGGGTCCTGGGATGGAGCCCCACATCGGGCTCTCTGCTCATTAAGGAGTCTGCTTCTCATCTCTTTTTGCTCCTCCCCTCACTTGTATTCTCTCTCTCTCTCTCTCAAATAAATAAATAAAATCTTTAGAAAATGTTTAGGGTAACTACCCTCTTTGTTATGATGTACTTTCTTTGATAAAATTCCAGCTCTTTGAAAAGTCAGCTCTCCCAGACTCCTTTTTAGGGCTGTCATCATCTAGGATTCACTGCTGTTCACCCTGGTGATGCTTTAAAATCCATAATATTCGCAAAGTTGTCTGAGGAGAATTTGCTTCATTGAATTCTTTGAGAGAACCATCTAGAAAATGACTTCTATTTGTTTCCAGAATGTAAGATGTTTCTCTTGGAGCCCAAGGGAATGTGTTCTTGATGAATGGTGGGCCTGACTAACGGGAGGACCAAGGACAGAATTTCCTGTGTTTATCTTCCCATCCCAGAGTTTGTAACAGTTGACTCTGGTTATTTAAACTCCAGCAAGGCTGAGCTTGTATCTCATTACATAATAGTACAAAGTAACTTAGCCAAAACAGGCTGTTCTATGCTGGCCCTTCCTGTCATGTAACCACAACCGCTGCGATTTTTTTCTCCTTCCAAAGGAAGGCTAAACCCTGTGTCATCTTGCACATCGTCTTCTAGGGCCAGAAAGCCCCACTTTCTAGTTCCCAGGTAACTGTAACAACTGTGTGCATTTTAGATCTTGAAAAAGTGGGCTAATTTTAGGTATGACTATAGAGGCTAATACAGATTCTTCCATGGTAACTTGAAGCTGAACCGTCACAAAATCAGAGTGCTAGGCAGAAAGAAAATGCAGGTAGCAGAAAATTCTTCCTGCCGGCAAGTAGGAGGAGGAGAAATTGCTTTAGAACAAAAGGAGTAAAAAGGCATATTCAGTGACAGTGGCATTAAACCAGTCAGGGTTGGCTATTTAAAGAGCATTAAAAAAAAGGGGGGGGGGGCGCCTGGGTGGCTCAGTGGGTTAAGCTGCTGTCTTCGGCTCAGGTCATGATCTCAGGATCCTGGGATCGAGCCCCGCATTAGGCTCTCTGCTCAGCAGGGAGCCTGCTTCCTCCTCTCTCTCTGCCTGCTTCTCTGCCTACTTGTGATCTTTGTCGGTCAAAAAAAAAAAAAATTTATTGGGTATTTATTGCTGTCCAAACATTTGGGGGTGTTTCAACATTTGAGGACAATGCAGTGAAATATACTCCAGTAAATCTGTTCCTGGTCGTTTATCTTTGAGTTGGGGTGGACAAACCATTGTTCCTGGAGGGATAAGGGCAAGGCAACATATTCACAAAAAAGAAGATAAGGAAGTTCAAATTGGACACATGAATGGTAAAAATAAACATCTATTTTAATGTGTAAGTTTTCTTCATCTTAGAAGGCTTTAAGGAGGAAGTGAGGTTTGAACCAAAATGAGGCCTCCAGTGGAACTTGAAATAATGGAGAGAGAGAGGGGAAGCCAGGAACTTCCAGGCACAGAGGACTTCAGGTGTGGCCAGTGGGCTGGGGATGCTGACTTCGGCTTATGCCGCTAGGCACATTCGCCCAAAGCACCTCTCAGAACTGCAGGGAGCCATTAGTGGCAACATCTTTACCTGCAAAGTAAATAGAACTAAGAAGATAACCTAGACGCTCAGAACAGGAAACTCATTTCCCTAAAATATTTAGATAGGTAATACAAAACTTATTTTCAGGTAACTGTTTTAGGTCTCTACTTTTATGTGATGGGTTCACAAAAGAGAAGGGGCATTGGAAGAAGGGAAATAAATTGTTTAAATTCAGAAGTTAGGGGGCACCTGGATGACTCAGTTGGTTGAGTGTCTGACTCTTGGTCTCAGCTCAGGTCACGATCTCAGTCAGGTTCCACACTCAGCATGGAGTCTGCTTAAGATTCTCTTGCCCTCTGCCCCTCCCCCCACTCCTGTGTGGGTAGGCTCACACTCTCTCTCAGATAAATAAGTAAATAAATAAAATCTTTTAAAAAAAAGTTATTGCTGTGGCCAGATTTTCCTCCTCCCTGTTCCTATTTATGAAACAATCCATAGCACCTTCAGCTTTGAGGGTGGATTTTGTTTGGGGATAGATAGAGAACATGAAGCTCCTGGTCTGCAATTGAGTGGGTCTAGAAGGAGAGAGAGAGTGAGATAAAAATGAGAGGGACACTCAGGATGGATCCCACCTTTTTTTTTCTTTTCATAAAACTCACCTGAAATGTCAGTTACTCCAAAAGCTTTCCATATCAGGTACCTTGAATTCTCTCTGCTGTCTGTGCTTCATTGGAAAGTAGAGGCACCACTCTTTCAAGAGGGGGAAATTTGTCTGACAGAAGGAAAGGCATAAAATAGGCCAACAAAGTCAAGTGACCTACACAGATGGGTGTTTCGAGATGTGTAAGCTGCGGTTCCACAATCACTACCCAGATTCACTTACGAATATTGGGTGTAAAGGCCGGAAGTGGAAAAAATATTTTCTGGGCAGGTGGGAGTGAAGAAGAGGGAGAAGTGGGTTATCATTCTTCTTTCAAAAACTACCACATTAAACTTTTTTAAAAAGTTTCCTTAAAGTCCTTTTGATCAACAAATGACAGTTTTTCTTAGAAAAGAAGTTAAGACAAAAAGAAAAAAAAAAAAGAACTTCAAACAGTATGAGTGTCCTCCTAACCACTGCCTTCTATCTCTTCCCACCTGTGAATCCAGACAGTTTCCTTTCCTTGGCCCCATTCTGCTTAAATATCGCGACGTCGTGCAATCACTTCTTTCAGATGGTAACCTAGTACCAAACAGAATTTTTAACATAGCCACTAATTCTTTTGAACAAGGCCGTGTTGGCAATTATGAAACAGGGTAGACGTTGGCAAGCGCTTTCGAAATAATTACAGGGTTCCTCGAGTAGTACAGTATAAATAATTGCTGGTTTAAAAGCGTTATTGTGAGCAGCAATTTATACTAAAATTTATATTTGCTCCTTGAAACCAATATACGTCAAGAGTGCCTCACTTACACCCCCATATCCCCACACTGAGATCTCAAGGGCTTTGGAACCTTCTGATTCCATTACACGTTTAACTTAGCAAGGCAACTACAAGGCACATCCAGGCGCTAGTAAATAAGAGTAAGAGTAATGCATTTAATAAATGGGCATGAATGAAGTCATGAAACTATTCCAGCTCTGGCCACCCGGCGTGCTCCCAGGATACTGACGTGCAGAAAGGCCATTTTGGTACCGAGAGAAACTAAGAACTGCAGTGGTATCACTTTTGCTTGGCAAGTAGGGCACGCCGAAGAACATTATCACCTCCTCTTTGGCTTATGATGGTGTGGATGGGAGGCACAGAGGACCAAGACACAGGAAACTCCTGGAGATAATGCCACTCTAAAATAGCCACAGAGACTTATTAAAATATATATATTTCCTCTCTCAGGAAGTTTTCATTTTATCCTATGGCACATTAAAAATGGGTCGGTAAGTCCGAAGAGCAAACGGTTGGAAGGGGGAGGAAGGCCTGGGGGCTCGGCGGCTGTTGGTGAAGGGCTCTCCTGGAGGAGTGAATGCTGAATAGGGGCCCTTCTTTCCTAAGCAGGTGAACCAATGGGTCATCTTCTTGTCTTTCTGTTGATCCTAGTAGCTTCTCTTACCCAGTGTGAGAACTCCCCTGAGATTTTCACATCCTGAATGTTTCTCACCAAAGTAGTTAGTGTTCTAGGATAATGTGGTTTTTGTTTCAACTGCTGTTCCTGGTTTCTGTTCTCTAAAACCCTTTTAAGCCATATTTTCCATGATTGTTCAGTACTGGCTTTGGTATTTAAATAAGCCTTTCAATGGGTCATTAGCTCTGTAATTAATTCCAGCTATTTTTAAATGGTGCCTTGGTTTTTAAAGAGCTGCCATATTCTCAACAGCCTTGTCTTTCTTGGAGCATCCCTAAGCATTAGCTGATTTTTTTTTTTTTTTGGTGCCAAAAATATTGTAATTTTTTTTCTCCTTTCAAATACATTCTTCACGGGTAGGAAGAGTCAAAGTTTTTGAATGAGGACAGAAAATATTTAACTGTTACATTTCTGTATGATAGCCTTGGATAGCCTTCTATTTTTCTTTCAAATGATCTCTACAAATAACCATCAAGGATTTCCTGTGGGCCAGGCCCTGCCCTCTTTCTTATTTACATTTGAAAACTCAATACTGGCAAGTCACAGGATTTGAATAGGAAGTGACTTTATGAAGAAGTGACTGCATGGGAATCACTTAGCCAGTTAGTTGCAAAGCTCAGAATTAGAACCCAGAGCACCTGACTCTTAGCCCGTTCTTCCCAGGTCTTTGTGCTTCGTTACATAATATTAACATAGCTGTTAGTCTCCCTAACACTGGAAGAGGCTTACCAATTCTAATATTAGAACCAGCGAGCCTGGCCCCACACCCTGGGCAGACGTCACAATCAATCACAGCACAGTGCACCTCAGCCAGCATTCAAAGCGTTCATGAGAAATCCATCTGACTTAGGAAATGAGCTGAAACCCACTTGCCACAGTGACCTTATAGTAATCCCAGGATAAAGCAGTAATTCTTGGTTCAGAAAAGCAGATGGAGATTAACTTTGATTATTGAGTATTATCTGCGATTAGATAAAAATACCGATAGCTCATATAATAATAGTAATAGTGGCTACCATTGTGGGCCAGGCACTGAGCTAATTGTATAGATGAATTCTTGCATTGGAGCCACATAACAACTCTGTGAAGTAGTTACTGCTAACACTGGTACAGACAAGAAAACTGAGGATTGGAAAGGTGAAATGACTTGCCCCTGATCACTGAGCTAGTAAGCAGCTGACTTAGCATTTGGGCTCGAATTTATCTCTAAAGCCACTCCTTGACACCTAACAGTTCACATGGACTGTCCGGTGCTGACCTGTGGGCCAGCCCTTGATGTCAGAAGACCAGTTACTACCTTTCTTCTCCATGACACTGACCCTCCCCTGTTACCTCCAGCCCCTGACCTTCTTTTGTTTTTAATCCTGTGAACTCCTTTGGCATCTTTGATTTACAGGTTCTAGTAAATGCAGTTCAGAAGAGGATGCTTGCCCAGTTGATGTTTTTGGTTTCGTTTTTTGATAAATTAGATACCCTTTAACTAATTTTGGTTCTTGCCGTAGAGTTTCCATGCTAGAAGGAAATGTCTAGGGCTGCCTAGGATATCTTCAGCAACCTTCTTGTTCTTCTCTAGAGTAACAGAGATTACATGCTAGAAGCAGGAGATAGGGTTCCCTAATTTAATCATTGCTTTGGGGCACCTGCCGTGTGTCAGGGACTGAGCTAGACACTTGGAATACAGGATGAGGAAAAAAGACCGATCCCTGCTCCTTCTACCGCCCATTCTAAGTGTGTGGAGACAGCTAATAAATATGAGGTATTCTGGGGAATGATAAATGCTATGAAGAATGAATCCAGGTATTACAGTAGGAGATGCATTGGGGGGAGAAGGTAGGAATGCCTCTGGTTCTTTATTTCCTATGGTCACTAGGACAGGTATTAAGGGGGACTTTAAAAGGCAAGTTTAGAAAGGCCTGGATCAGTCAGTTAAGTGCCTGCCTTCACCTCAGGTCATGATCTCGGGGTCCTGGGATCGAGCCCTGTGTTGGGCTCGCTGCTCAGTAGGGAGTCTGCTTCTCCCTCTCCATTTGCCCCTAACCCTGGTTGTGCTTCTTCTTTCTCTCTCAAATAAATAAATAAATTCTTTAAAGATAAATAAATAAAAGGACAGTTTAGCTTCTGTGTTTCTAGATATATTATAGCCCGCTTGTGGCTAGGACTGAGGCTGGAGGAAAATGTTAGGTGGACACAACTTTATTCCAATGCAGTCTTCCTCTTTCACACCCCTGCCGTTTTCCCAGTCTGTTGGGGTTTTCTCTCCTGATAACTCTCTCCATCTCCAGGTGCCCAGCATTCTGCCTTTGGTGCCCAAGCTTGCTGCCTCTCCCTAACACTACCCCCAGCGTCACCCATGAATGGTCCTCTGTTTCATGTCCTCAAGGTCAAGTTGCCTGTGGCTGCCCAGGCCTCAACTAGCCACGCTCATAAACTAACCTCTGTTCACTCCTCCCACGTGAGTGATTTCTGTTAACCCTGATTCTGGTTTTTGGTTTTGTTTTTTTGTTTTTTGTTTTGTTTTTTTCCATCTGCGAAATGACGAGTTTGGGATAGACCTAGTTGAAAGTTGGGAGGAGAATGAGCAGATGTGGGTGGTGGGTGGTGGTTTCCCTGGATCTCACCCCAGCTTGGTAATGTTGGGACAGTGTGCCACTCCGAGCCTTGGTGGCCTTGGCTGAAAAGTAATGGGTTTGATTGGATCATCTCCTAAGTCTTTACAGGTCTGGAATTCTGTCATTTGGTTTGGTTGAGCTCCTTAGAGCCGGCTAAACAAAACGGAAACTAGTTTCTGTTTTCATGAGCGGGAGCAGCTCTACTTTGTCTGACCCGGGGAAGGGTCTTCAGACAACGAAGGAGGCCAGTAAGGTCTCACTGTAGGGCAGTAGGAGAAATTATTCGAGGCCTTTTAACTTCCCTTCCTGAGGACAGTTCATGTGGGGAATGGACTCTTACTGCGATTATTAATGAAAAGAGAACAAAGATGACTGTTTGTATGTCCAAACAATGTTTAATATCTTAAACCATAGAAATAGCGGGCTTTAACGAAAGCCACATCTCCTGAACGAGGTGTGGGAACTGAGCAGGGGCCAGAATGGGCCAAAGCATCAAAATCACCTATTTGTGTAAGTGACTAGCTTCTACTTCCTTGTTATCTGTCATTTTACTCCGTGTTGAGGTCAGAGTGGTAAGGCTATTATGCAGTATACATTCACAGTAGATTATCAAGAAGACAACTGGCAAGGGCATGGTGAATCACTCTCACCAGTCATTTCTAAATGATGAAAAATAAATGTGCATGATATATTCTACATGGGTGCATTGTGTTGGATATAAAGCTATATAAGCTATAGACTTTACTTAATTGATTTCACTTATGGAATCCTGTGAAATCGCCTTGCAGAAATCTGAAAGAGGAAGAGATACTACCAAGTTCATGACTAGCTTGTCCTTTTTTTTTTTTTTTTTTAAGAAGACTTTATTTACTTATTAGAGAGAGGGAGAAAAGAAGCAGCAGGGAGGGGCAGAGGGAGAAGCAGACTCCCCAGTGAGCAGGGAGCCAGCCCCCCGGGTCTTGATCCCAGGACCCTGAGATCACGACCTGGACCAAAGGCAGCTGCTTAGCTGGCAGAGCCGCCCAGGCGGCCCCAGCTTGTCTTCTTCTAAAGGCATTTGTTTAGTGTGATGAGGAACAAGTGGTCCACACAGTGAATCTTCTGCACAAACTAAATTAGCAGAAAGAGCAGCAAAACCAGCACGGTTCTGCAAAATGCTTCTTTTGTTTTCTGTCAGTGTGGTAATGATTCCACACAATTGAAAACTTATTTTTGTAAGCTGGTATTGGGTGTAATTTTGAGGTGTGAATTCAGCCATTCATTGTTTGAACTTCTATTCTTTCAGAATTAAGGTAGCCTTATTTAGATTCCTTCATCATCTCCTTTGAGACTCAACATTTACATGATAATCAGGATGTCCCTTTACATCTTTTTCCAACTGTTCTTGAGGAAAACAGACCTCATCAAAAAGGATTAATTATTTTCCAGCGAATGCTTATTTTGTGCTGACAGTAACTTTAATCCCTTTAACATCTAAATGAGGGGGATTGATAACTGATAACACTTCTATTGATATTTTCCAGATATGATTCTGTAGCAAAAAAACCCACAAAACTTTAATGTCTTTCTAGTGAACACTAACAGGGGAAACCATAGATACATAGACCATAAATTCTTTGGCTTTTAACATTATTTAAATGAATTTGATTGGGGTTCGACATGAGCAGTTTAAAATATTAAAACTTTCATGCAGGTTTTAAGTCTTAGATGTTCCTCTCCTATACATTTTACTAGGTCAAAAGCAGCCCAAATATAAACAGTTCTTATCTTTGGCCATTTTGTTGTCAAATATCACTTATATTTTATTTTATAAAATGAGCTGCATTGTCCTTGTGATTTAATTGACGGCTGGAAGAAAATCAGACACTTTATATACAGTAGGATTTACGAACCCCTGGAGTCCTATTTGTAGCTATTTCACAATACAAGTTAAGAATACTTTTTTGTTGTTGTTTTGTAGATTAGAAAGGAGGTACAAGAGGAAGGAGAAAGACATTACAGTTTGAATTTATAAGTAGAAAGCACAGAAAATGAGTGAAATAAAGAGATTATTACCATGAGAGTATCACCAGATGCCCACCCCAGCCCCCAAACACCCAGGCAATCTCTTTGTGAGAATTCACCTTGGGTGTTTAAAAACCATCGCAATTCCAAAAAAAAAAAAAAAAGTGCTATGAAAAATGCTATGTAACCCCCATAGCAAACACAACAAATATGTGATATCCTGAGAAACTGCAAAATATTTTCTTATCCCATGTTTGGTCCCTGTCTCTTAGAGTGTTTGAAACTAAAGAATATAGCAAATACTGTTATATATTTAGCCTATTCCCTTATGCCTTGCTTATTTCTTAATTCATAGGCAATGAATGGGGAGAGGAAAATAAGAGCAACCACAAAATACCCCGGCCACATGATAGAGAATACCACTTCTAATGCTTACTCCCCACCTAAGAAAATAGCTTTACTTCCTTCTCTTCTCTTGTGCCAAACTTGATTGCGTGGAGCAAGAAAGTGCCTAGCAAGTCTTTTTTAATGTTGTGCTATTCATTTAACTCAACACAACATGTTTAATTCCTCATTCTTTAACTTTGGGAGTAACTATAGTGTTTTGTTGCTCATTTACAATATAGTCAGTCAGCAGACACGGTACATAAAAGGTACTAGTTACCATCAAACACATCAAGAATATGTTTCAGATTGTTCTGCTTTCATCAATAAGACTTTGTTAAAGTGTAAATATCAAGAAGTTCAGTAGCCGCGATGTAAAGCTAATCTGTTATTTTTATATTTTTATCCACCACATTATTTTGAACCAACATTCTACACCTTTAAACATTCTGCTCATACTCCTCGCTTTTCGAAGTTCCAGGATCTCATCATTAACTGTCATCATTAGCTTTGCCTTTCTCAGAAAAGAACACATTCTCCCATGGCCATTCTTGACCACCTTTAGCAAATTGAGACCACCCTATTAAGAATGTGACGTGTGTTTGATTACCTAGAATGGCTTCCCCAAAGATTCTCTTTTGAAAGAGTACCGGCACAATGCCCGAAATGCCAGACGGTGGAAAGTCATGGTCTTGACGGGGAATGACTGGAGTGTTCCTGGAGACAGTGTTTCCGCATGGCTGACATTAATGACAACCCGATGCTACACACTCACTAAATGTTTTCATTTCAGAAGAGCATCAAAACCACGGAGTCCTTTCAAGTCGTCTTCATTTACTGTGAAACCAGAAACCATGCGAACAACGACTTTCAGTAATAACCTGTTCCCAGCTACAGGCTGTATTAAACTCCTTGTCATATAATTTTCTAATTTGTGTGTAGGTAGTTGTAGCAAACAACTTAGTTTATTCCAGAGCATGACATCAGAAAGCATATTTTAATGCAGCGGTGGTAATGAAATCAGAATTTCCACAAAGTCAACTCTAATTGAACAGTATTGTAAGGAGAGAGAAAATAGGAGACTCAGAGTTTTCCTCCCAAACTCATTTACATTATTAGGTAATGAGGCTGACTTTATTTTAACAAATGTACTAGAAAGGCTGTTTCCACGTGGGTGACACCCCTTCGCAGCCAGTCCACCAGGGAGGCTGAACATCTGTGCCAAAAATGCTATCACTTCCAAAAACTAATATGTCATCTCTCTTTTGGAATGGCTTTCCACTCCCATAGCAATAGCCTCCATCGTGGCCATTGTTCTTCTGTAAAAGTGACTTTCATTTTTGAAAATAACCAATGGTTAATATAGTGAGTGAGCTAACAGAAGAAACCAGGCCAGGCTGTTTTTCTTTAAGAACAACAACAACAACAACAACAAAAGTGACTACGAAGTGACAAACTGGTCTTTACGGGCACACTGGCCCTGCGAGCAGCTGCCAGCAGCGGAAGCGGTTCAAAGAAGTTAGTGACAATGACAGCATCGCTGTTTTGAAGACCAGTCATTTGGGGTGAGAGGCTGGTGCCACTAATTTTGCTGGAAGAAAATACCGGCCGCTAATTCTCTTCTTCCAGGAAATTAACATGGTGGACGGCAGCCACAAGGAAAACAAAGGACATTCCAAGGCTGTCTCTGCCTCAGCACAGAGACGCGTCCGCACACACAGCGCATGTCCCTTAGCCAGATCTCCCCCGCCTCCTGAGGGTGCACGGTTACAACTGTGTCAGAATTACTACTCCCTGACTGACAGAACTGCCCTGCGAGCAGTGCGTGTGGGAAGCCGAAGGGAGGGAGAAAGAAGAGAAACTCCTAGGATGGTGCCTCTCGTTGTCATAACCTGATAGTCATCACCGGAGAATTCTGACTTCAGCCACCGGTTCAGAAATCACTAAGATGCCACCCCATTTGGCTGTGGGGCTGCTCAGTGCTGTTTCCGCACTCGGCCCAGAGCTCCCTGTTTCTGAGCTGGGCAGACCTCACTGACTCAGTTGTAAGGGTTCAAGATCAGGGCTCGCTGGGGAATCTGATGCGAGTGATGGTGGTGGTGGTGGGACTGAAGCTTTCCCCGGGAGAGGTGTCCTTCGGAACTACCCGTGTTTGATCTCATTTTGCGGTTTCTTGTCTTTAGGGGCTATAAAAATGGGTTTTCCCTAAGTTTTACTTTTTAAGATTTATGAGATGCTGCTGAAGAATGTATAGAACTGCGACCTATTTTCTTGTTCCCAGGCCTTTCTTCTAGGAATGGTTTTGCCTTGCTGCAGTTGGAGGGGAAATAGCCTCCCTGGAGTGAAGTGAGTGGCAGCAATCCTTGGGAACCCTTCTTAGGTCTGCCACTGGTGACCTCAGACCCCTCGGCTCACTCGCTGTTTATGCCCATTGCTGATGTCTTTGTGACCAGTTTCCTCCAGTTTCAGCAATTGCTCTCTCCCTAGAAAGACTGAACATAAATTCAAATAACAGTTAATATGGGACATGTGGGCGGCTCAGAAGGTTAAGCGTCTGCCTTCAGCTCAGGTCAGGATACCAGGGTCTTGGGATTGAGTCCCACACCGGGCTCCCTGCTTAGCAGGGAGTCTGCTTTTCCCTCTGGCCCTCCCCCCTGCTCATGATCTGGATCTCTCTCTCTCCCTCAAATAAATAAATAAAATCTTCCAAACAAAAACAACAACAAAAAGAATTTTTAAAAACCAGTTAATATGAATTTGCATTCCTAGAATGTTAAAATGCAGTTGGTTTAGGAAATTTATTTGTTGGCCCTTGGGGCTTTCCGTTTTCTCCTTTCTTGCTCTCCATTTTTCAGTTGTAGTTGAATAAAATGTGGATCCTTGGCAAAGTCAGCATGGGTAGAGATGTCACACGGCTATTTGTCAGGTTAGGAAAAGAGTGAGCTACTGTATCCTGTGAGACTGAGGCCTTCCCAGCCTCCTAACTCCCTGACAGTGGCTAGACTGAAGGTAGCCTGATTGCCACTTTCAAGTTTGGCTTTTTTCTTTCTCTTAATCTCTTCCTCAAAACCCCATTAAGGATGGGGCGCGTAGGTGGCTCAGTTAGTTAAGTGTCTGCCTTCGGCTCAGGTCTTGTGGGACTAGGCCCCACATCCAGCTCTCTGCTCAGTGAGGAGTCTGCTTCTCCCTTTCCCTCCGCCCCTCCTCCCTGTGTGTGTTCTCTCTCTCCTCTCAAATAAATCGATAAATAAATCTAAATACTAAAACAAAGCAAAGCCATTAAGGAAAGCTCCTGGAATAACACATGTTAAAATCAGAGATTTTTAAAATCATTGCCCTCACTGTTCCTGAGAACCTTCCGCCGTATTGAGGACATTATGCTTTACAAAGTGCCGTGAACTAAGATCTCAAAGAATCTTTGTAAAATTATGCCCAAAGAAAACATTCTTTGAAATTAATTAGTAATGTCTAAGTCGAGAAAGAAAGATAATAGATTCACTCTAAAATGAACTATACCATCTAACTGAGCAATGAAATGTCGCTCTTGAACACCATTTACCTCAATAGACCAGAAAAGGGGAAAACATTGCTCTGTTGTACATGGGAGTAATTAATGCTCAGGAAAATTTCTGAAGTGGATTGATACTTGTCCAGTAGAGTTACCTGCCTTGCTAGTGGCAATGATAAATTTTATGGTTTATCAGTTTATGTTGGCTGACAATTCAAAAAGCTGATTCCAAGAACAGGAAACTGGCTTCAGTGGAAATATTACTTGTTGATTTTAGAGGGTGGGGATGGGTAAGGACTGGTCAGACTTATTCTTGTGATATATTTTAAAGGATGTTTTAAATGAACAATAATTCCTCAGAGGTGTTGGCTGTCTTTCTGATTATTGGCAGCTGTGTTTGAGGTGTGACTGGTTTTTTAAACAACATTCCAAGGTGATGCACCTGAAAAAAATCTTTTCCCATTCAGAATTTTCAGTCTGGAAGCCTACACTCATATCTGAATGATTTTTTTTTTCTAAGTCTTAATTCTTTTTTGAACTCCATTTTTTGGAATTGCTTTCAGTGATTGCACTGGGTTTCTTTGAATAACAGTGAAATTAGAATAAAGGCAGGTCGGGGTGAGTAGTTAGGTTGATTTTCCTGGAGCACTGGGGTGTCTTCAGCCACCCCTCTGGAAATCAGTTCCCCAACATGTTACATGTTATGGGGAAGGCTCTAGCCTGATAAATACACTTTTGTCCTGCCACTAGAATCTGCCTCAGAAGTCACTTCTGTTATTTCTTAATGGTCTTTGACATGACCTTGGACTTGGCCCCTGATTATGAATGCCTTAGACCTTTGTAGCTGAGAATGAGGTAGCATGAGGTCCTAAAATGCTTGGCCGTTGAGAGGTTTTGTTTTGAAAAA
Organism: Mustela putorius furo; assembly: GCF_011764305.1. Taxonomy (NCBI): domain Eukaryota; kingdom Metazoa; phylum Chordata; class Mammalia; order Carnivora; family Mustelidae; genus Mustela; species Mustela putorius. The sequence goes on along the minus strand of NW_025422045.1, from coordinate 4,555,967 downwards.
TAAATGGGAAATAGATTTGTATGACTGATGCTCCTTGCCTTGGGCTTTGCTGCTATGGATTTAAAGCAAAAACACACAACTACTGGGGTTGGGGAGGGAGGTATAAACAACATAACTCTGTTCTAGCACATTCTATTGAAATTGTTTACCTTGAAGGGAAAACAGTACTTTATTTTCCATCAACACTACGTTAGCATTGTGTTGCCTTGTCTTCTGTGATGGCGTGGTATTGAAAGGAATGCTTTTTGATAGGTAGTAGTAAACATTTGTTTTAAAATAAGGCAGAAAAGAAATGGCATGTGTGTAGAAACAAAGTGTTCTAGCTCTGGCAAGAGCTCTGGCAGGACTTTTCCTCTGGACCTCTAGGAGAACATTTCATTATGTTCTCTTTCCTAAGCCAAAAATGAGATGAAATAGACAATTTGGTTACCAGGTGGGCTTCTCTTCCCCTTTGGATTACTGTGTTTTCCCTGACTAGATGACACCTGTGGGGTCTTGCCATGAAAAAGATGTCCCTACTGTTGGAGAAATGACGGGTCAACTCACCGATAATCGTCAAATCACAGCATAGTATAGCAGGACTGGATGGGGAAGACTATCCCGTGCAACAGTGTATCTAAGAACAGAAGAGGGGAGGGGAGCCCAGGAGAAAGATGCTGGCAGAGATTCTGAGGGTGGGGGGAGGGTTTGGTAAATTACACTCATTGACAGGTAGTTTTAGGTCGCTCAGGCTTTTTGCTATCTCACCACACGGCTCTTAGAAGCCCCTCTAAGGAGGCTTACTTCTTCTCTGCTTACCACCTCTCCAAGATGCCCTCCTTGCCATGGGCTTTACCTAGAAAGTGGGTCGCTGACATCATATACACTGAGTTCTGCTTTAGATCTGCTTAGTGTTACTTCTCATCTTAGGCCTCCGCATTAGAAATAAAGCTGCTAGCGGTGCCTGGATGGCTCTGTCAGTTAAGCATCCTACTCTTGGTATCTGCTTGGGTTGTGATCTCAGGGGCGTGATGTGGAGCCCCCTGTCGGCAGAGAGTCTGCTCAAGATTTTCTCTCTCTTTCTGTCCATCTCCCTCTGACCCTGCTCAAAATAAATAAATCTTTAAAACAAAACAAAAAGCTGCTAAACTTTACCATGTTTTTATTTTAAGGAGTATAATGACCTGTCCTTCATTCTTCTACTAGTTCCCTCAACTCGGTTGCAGCCCTTGCCTGATACTACTGTCCTTAAAAAATGCATGAGGTGGAGGAAGAAGATACATACTAACATATATTAAGCACTTACTATATGCAAGGCAGTGGCTCTACCGGCACTCGACCTGGGTGCCCTTTTATAATGAGGTAGGAATCATTTTAAAGGAGAGGAGGAAAATAAGGCACAGAGAGAGAGTCAGAAAGCTGCCCACGTTCAGATGGTTAGTGAGTGACAGGACAGGATTTCACCCCGCGGCCCTAGAACTTGCACAGTTAACCTCTGCACTTGACCTTCAAGGTTATACTAAACTCTTTCCTTTCTTCTCCTTTTAAAACAGTTTTCACTTTGTGTCTTGATCTGTATACAGTGAAGCTAATATAACAAGATGAAGTGTGCTAGTGGGTTCTGCATATCCTCTTTGCGCTCCTGGTGTCTGACCGTGCAGGTTGCCAGCTAGTAGTGGTAGGCCTTGCGGCTGGATGGACCTGTGTGTGAGCATGCGGCATGTGGCATATGGGGTGTGTGTGTGTGTGTGTGCATGAGAGAGAGAGAGAGAGAGAGAAATGATTTAAGATGGTGGCAGTCATGGGCATTAAAAAGGACCTGCTATTCTGAGCTAAGGCGGTGACAGTAAGATGTGCCTAGAGCAGCTGTTAGCAATCAGAGTGTGTTTCCATCTGATGTGAAATGTGCTGCCGTCACTTGTGAAGTGGCTTTCAAACCCTGCCGTACTGGAGTACCAGAGTGTGTGAGTGGTGCACTTTTACTGCAAATGAGAAGAATTCACTTATTCTGAGGATAATGTCACACCCCCTCACCCAAGCTATCTGAAGTGACAAAAGCACACATGGCCAGAGGCTGAGCAGCAGATAGGAGTCTGTCCAGGATGGTCACAGAACCTCCTCCAAAATGTCTGTCTGCAGGCAAAAGCAGCTCCTTGGCTGGTAGGAGCAGAAACCGGAAGTCGAATAAGGCCATTGCCTTGCCCCTTCCTGTGCTATCACCACCTGGCTGTGACATTCTTAACCCATCTCTGGTACATGACTCACATAAGAATAGGTGGCTTCAAGAAAATCACCCATGGTACACCTTTCCTTTTGTTAGGAAAAAATGACGTTTATTAGGTATTATAGTCTGTGAAATGATGCTGAGTCTGATGTTCAGAACTTCTTAAAATAAATCTGACGATCTCTGAGCTTGGTCGGAACATTCCTTCCCCTCCTGCCTCACAACTACTTAGTATCCCCAAGGCTCTTCTGCCTTTTACTGCATTTCTCTTTCCTACCAAGAAATAGCTGCGAGCTCCTGCTTTCTCCCCATGGGAATAGACTTGGAAAACAACTGTGCTTCAGCTATCAGCTGACATCGTTAGCCATTCTCTGGTTGATCTTACATAATTAAGAGTGGAAATCCTTCTTTAAAAAGCAAGTTTAGAGAGCCTGCAGTTAGAGAGTCAGAAAAAATCTCCAGGTCATTTGTCTGGTCGTTCCTAAGCCTGGCTGAACTGGCTGTCTAAGAAAAGCATCCTAAAAGATAATTGTTTAAAACAAACAAACAAACAAAAAAAAAACTATTGAACTGTAATCCAGAAATACATCTGTGATGTATTTGAAGGCTTAGAACTTGACATATTGGTTGTTTAGATGTCATTGGCTATGTCCTAGAAATTAGAGGTGGAGAACTCAGCAGAATTTTTCTTCCAGGAGTTGGTCACTAATCCTTCAAGATCTTACAATCTAAATATGATTAATATGACAACATCTACACTTCTGCTTCTGGCAAGTCTGAATAATTTGCTTATGATTTTTAATAAAAACCAGACCTTTCCTTGGCTTGTTGACCAAAGCTCCATTTCCCTTATTAATTCTAGGCATATTTTGTAAAGTGGGGAAATAGCTCAGCAGTAGAGGGGGAATCTGGACTGTGGGATAATCCTTCTTACCATCCTCACCCCAGGACCTTGGACTGAGAAAGTTTTCATATTACCAACCTGTGTTTCTGTGGCTATGGATGTATTGTCATTTTAGTCCTCTCTGGCTTACTATGGAGGGTTGTAAATGTATTTCCAATGCTTAAAGTTATGAGTTATTTTCAAAATTTTGCCATGAATCCAGACTTGATTTGGTTAGAGAATATTTCTTAAATGACATAATCTACTATTCAATGAATAGTAATGGATCAAAAAAACAATCCAGGCTAATGGGAAAAAGCGGTGGATTCCTTGGCCTGGTTAACTTTGATGATGTAATCTGGATTCTTGTTATTTTGACCCACTTCTGCATGCCTTTGTACAGCGGATCTTTGTGGTAGCACTATTAGGGTGGGGAGGGGGTCATAGAAATTACACTATCAAAATTAGCAATCAATGACTGACTTTTTAGGCAGGAGATTTTAGCTCTCTAAGGAGTGTTTTGAGGCAAACAATGTTTTGATTGGTTTTATTCAGTAAACTCCGATGCCATATTCTAAGGATACAGTGTATGAGACTCATAGGAAGCCACAGAATAAACAGATGTCCTGTTTGTTGTGAGATCCATTTCTTTGTCAATATGTTTTCCGTCCGTGGACTGGTGATTAGATCAATTAAATCGACAGGCTTGTTTATTTTTGTAACATTATATGTACCTATTAAAAAAAATTAAAAGTTTCTACATTAAAATACCAAGATTGTACAACGAGGCCAGCCTGAGGTATGCATGAGCAGGCATGAGGTTAAGAGAGCTGCCAAATGGAGTGTTGGGTGTGAGAATTTGGGGGCAATTGTGTAAAGTTAGATTATTTCATAAAATGCAGTAATTCTGATGTTTTGGGTGAAGCAGACACTAGATAAGATCTCCAGATTTGGTTTGGTTTTAAAGAATTTTTTTTTCTGTTGTTGTGGAAAACAGACTTCAAATGATGAAAGCAAAGAGTTGACCCCATTGCTCTCAACTGCAGACAGAGGAAGATTTAACCTAAATGGGGCGTAGTTGTTCTTGTTTAGGGCAAAAAAGGAATTGGTATCTAGAGTGAGGTTGATCACGAGTAAAGATTAGATACAGTTCTGTGAGTCAGATGACTTTGTTTTTTGGCCTAGTATGATCCAGAAGAACGTAAAGGACACACATCTATTGTCGGAAAAGAAGTTATTAGGGGTTTACCTTGATCACAATCTAATCACTTGGTAAAATAAAACGGGTTCTTTCTCCTGCTGAGAGGAAATGACAGTCAACCCACACTGAGAGTGCAAGAGAAAAAATTGTATTAGGTATTTCTGATCTGAAGGTCCTAGAAAATCTTCAGGATTTAAATATTGAAGAAAAGAAAATGTAGTTAATTCTAGCATCTTAGAGGAACCTTATCCCAACTGAGAATAACTGGCCATTGGACCAGTTACATTTGTCCTGGTCCCTGATTGCATATAACCCCGCACATTCTCGACAACAGGTATATCTCACTATTTATGACGGCAAGAGACAGGTTAGATTAAGGAAGACAAAACAGAGAGACGTATTTGTAATGCTGATACTATGGCATCATCTTTTATTGAGTGAGCATTTATTCAGTGTTTGCCCACTTGATGAGTAAAGAGAAGCTGCTTTCCCTGCCGTTCAAGTATTTTATGCAAGGTTGAGTTAATTATCAGGTAGTTACCAAAAGAGGTAAAAAGTCAATTACCTTAAATTTCGGTGTTTTGTACATTACTGTCTAGTAGGAGGGTTCTAGGTAGAACTGGCTCTAAAAATCAAAGCCATCCACTATTCCTCTGTAGGAAAAACCTGTTTCCTCTCTGATTGGATGGAATTTCCCTGTCTAGGGACAGAAGTGTTCATTTGGATTGGGCTTTTAACAAAGATATGTGTGCATCAGGGAATGTGAGTCAGTTTCTCTGGAAAGCTTAATCTAGTAAGGATAGAAACACATTACAAAGGATTAATACTCAGTTCTCATTGTCAGAACTACCTGCACATTCACAGAGAGCCACACGAGAAGATATGCCTGTCTTCCGTATTCTGCAGGGATTTCCTGCATACCCAGCTAAGCTCTTTCTGAATTCATAGTGGGGATTCTGGCCCAGTGTTTTAACTCCTCCAAACTGATGTCATACATGTATAATGTCTGAGGGAAATAGCCGAAGCTCCAAAATTCCACTTTTGACATACTTTAGATTTAGTTTACAAATACTTGTTCTCTTGACTGAGGTGTGTTTATGTGTATGTATTTTGGCAGGTACAAGCAAAACAATCAATTTAAAGAAGTGGCTTTAATTAGTAGGTAAGATATAGGAGCTTTGTCAAAGGGGGGGGCTGAGACTTTTTTTTTTTTAAACTGGCTCTACTTTGACAAGCCCCTTTGAATCAGAAATCAGCTTAATACCAAGACTCAAAATGTCACAGTGTGACATGTATGTTTATGGTTTAACATGTAGGAATCCTTCCATTTTCACGATGCCTCCGCAGGACCGCACATGCCCTGGTGGAAGTTTCGTTTTGGTGACTGCTTGTGACAGCAGCTCTGGAGAGGTGACTTCTCCATCTATGTGTTCTTCTTTTTTTGAGACTAAGATCATAGCATCTGGACCTCTTAGTCCCTCAGGAAGGCATATGGGGAACCAACAATTAAAAAAAAAAGTATGTCTAGGTAGCAGATGAAAATTACAGTTCTGTGTATTTTTCTTTATTCTCTTTGTGGAGGAGCCTGTTGTGGGTAGTGAGGGCACAGCGTCCTAGTCCTTGCCAAGAATGATATGCCAAGCTTCCTAAAGCTTCCCATTTATATAAGTCTTTTCATCTTCAAAGAGCTTTGTGAGCATTCATTTACCACCACCTGCCTGGGAGGTAAGAATTATTCCCATTTTATAGACGGAGGAAGTGGAGGTGTAAGTGACTTGTTTGAGGCCACCCAGCAAGTTGAGGGTCAGAGAGAGACTTGGAAGGATTGCCGACTCTACTTCTAGCTAAATCAGCCGCAGCTCTATCTCTCTCGTGTCATTTCCCCTTGGGAGCCTCAGATCAATGCTAGCATAAATCTAAAGGCATCAGATAATCTAGAATAGGGAAGAGACACCAAGTCTGTTTTATTTGTGGCTGCCTCCACCGCTGAAACTCTGGGAAATCCAGACAGAGAGAAGCCGTTTCACCCTCCTGAGGTTCACTGTCTGCATCTGTAGAATGGGGATGGTAATACCCAGGGTCCTACTTCACAGCTGCTGGGAGCACCAAAATCAGAGCACACTGATGAGAACAAACACTTTAAAGTCTGTTACAGAACCTGCAAATATCAGACATTATTACCATTGCCAGAAATGACCACAAGGCTGCTCTAGCGAAGGGTAGATAGGGTGTTTCTAATTAGGTGGCTAATTGCTTTGGTGCTGTTCAGTGAGGACTAGGTACTGCTATGGAAGAATCCAGAATCAGTAGATGGAAAGACTGTATCAAGGAAACATACTAGTATTATAATTAGTCTATATTTAGTAGGCACAATGGCAGAACACGTTGATGGTTGGTTTGGATAGTGTGCAGCTGGAACTCGGCCCTCCCCACCCCCAAGGTTCATTGGTCATGCCTGTGTGGAATATAGCCATGCTGTACCCCGAGCCGTTCATCCAGGACAACTGAAGTTGCCAAACTGGTCAAAGCCCACAGCCTATTCCCCTCCCACCACTGAGATGTACGGAGAGGTGTCCGCAAATCCACTGGTGGCCCCGTCGCCTCCAGCAGCAGCCCTGAGAGAGTGGAGGGGAAAGCATTTTGCTCCCTGAGTTGTTCACCACTAGTATGCATAGCACCTTCGCACAGTATAAAGAAGGCACCGCCCTGGCAAGGATGGTTTGAAAATGAGGTGCTTATCTGGACACACGAATTAGAATGAGGCTCCCTTACTCCAGGCTCTTCCAGCCACTCTGCAGCAGGACCAACAGCCAGGTGAATTTCAGCCCCTACTTTTGTCCACTTAGCGGGGCCCCGTTGGGCAGGGCAGAGCGTCCTTAGAACCAGGAGGTGGCCAGACCCAGAGCGGCCAGAAAATTCTAGAAGCTGGGAGCTTTGAAAGCCACTCCAGGTAAGCAGGTGAAGCCTCTGCCACTCTCCCCCAGCCGGCCTTGACATGCAGGCCCGGCCGCCATTCAGGCAGCTGCAGAAGCCTTTAATACCCCAGCAGTTTTAAACTGGGGATAAAATAAAGTGACTAATCCATAAAGGACTCAAGCCATTTTACTGAAAATAAAATCAAATGCCTTGGGGTTTTTCTTTTTAATCTTTATTGGTTTTTCTGCTTACAAAAGTAATACATGCTGGTTGTAAAAAAAAAAAAATTCAAACATTGGAGGAATATGTAACATAGCAAATGAAAAGCCTTCCATAGTTTCAGCCTCCAGAAGAGAGACTGTCAACAGATTGGTATAAAAGATAGTTGATTTTGGGTTTTGGGTTTTGTGTTCTGGTTTGGTTTTTTGTTTGTTTGTTTTTTGGTTTTTGGCTTTTTTAGCAGTAGTTCTCGACTGTTTTTGCAAGACACACAAAATTGTGTAACATTCATCTGTGTCACATACTCTCATGGGTGTACCCAAGGTTTGGCCATTTCCTGGCAAGCCAGCAAATGTAACCCCGCCCTATTCAGTCCAATTCAAGAAAGTGTATGGTTATGCAAGTGAGCTAAAGTGAAAGATATTATTGGGGTAACCATAGGTCCCTATTAGTTTATTTTTTATATGAGCCAATAAAAATTTTAATTTTTTTTTTTACTATTGTTAGTAACATTCCTTGGGACACATAACACACCTGATTGCAGTGTACTGCTGGGCTGTGGCAGTTAAGGGCCAATGTCATAAAGGATTGCTACAGTAGCTGGTATGAACTGCCCATCATATTATTCAGAGGATAAGCAGCTTTTCTCTATCCCCACTTTGGAAAGGGCTTAAAGTCTGGAGAAGAGAATTTCATTTCGCTATACGGCAGGATTTCTTATCAACAATAACAATAATAATAACTACTATTTATTGAGTGCCAAATATTTCTAACAACTGTGTGATGTGCATATATAGATAGCGAGAGAATACATATATAAAATAATCATTTCTGTGTGACATCATTTATACATTGTATCTCTGAATCTTCGGATATTAAACTGAAGCTCAGAGAAGTTAAGTCATCTGCCCAGCCTTAAAAATTGTTAAACCTTGGCGTCAGTTGTCTTACGGTCAAAAACTCTACTTGGAATCTTATAAAATGGAGAAGAACGGTCTAGAAGGTTGATGATTACTTACAGTTATAAAGTACTAGTAAGTAATGTAACTCCCAGAAGGATATCTTGACATCAGTTCTGAGTAGTTATGTAAGTTTAACCGAATTATTTGTGCTGTGTCATTTGCATCCTCAGTTGTTGGTCGTATACTAATAGCAGTCTGTTCCTGATACAGTTATTGGAGCAATTTAGCTTGGCTGTGAATTATGGTGGGAAAGGGGGAAAAACTGTGGAGTTAAACAAAAAGACAAAATGTCTCCAAATCCCAGTCTTACCTCTTCCTAGCTCTCTGCCATCGGGCAAGTTGTTCAGCCTCTCTGAGTTTCCATTTTCTCTTCTGAAAAATGCAGGTAATGATGATTATGGTAACTCTCCCCTCGTAGGATACTGGAGGAATGGATATAATGCCTTGCACATTATAAGCCCCAATACATGTTGCATATTATTGGTTATCATAAATCCATTAGATTACCATGCCATCACCTTTCACCCGTAGAATGGGTACAACTCTCGGACAATCATACTTTTTAATTCTGTGGGAAATGGGTATTTTTCTCTGGACCAAGATTATCTCCCAAAAAAAGGTTCTGAGGAGCATATGAGGTATCCAGAATGCCATTGTCCATGTTCTCGTCCTTTTTATATAAAAAATCCAACCTTCTGCAGAAGTACAGTGCTAAATGACAGCCCAGCCCAAGGACCACTTTGGCTAATTAGCACACTTGCATTCCAGGATTTCCTGACTCCCCGCTGCCACTTGTTGTCAGCTCCTTGAAACTGCAGAGATTTGCCTCTGCAGGTGTGGAGAGCGTGCTTGAATCACTGAGGGTGCATGAGAGAGCAAATTATTTAGGCAATAGAGCTGAAAATGTGGGCAAATTAGAATTTTTCATAGCAAGATTGTGCATTGTTAAGCCAATTCATGATTATATGTGTGTGTCTTGCTTCAGATATTCTGCTACACAATAAACCTCTTTGCTGCGATGAATATGTATGTGGACTAATTTAATCAATATACTTGTGACAGTAGTGGTGTCTGACAGAACTCATCCTTTGAAATTCTGGCTGAGTTAATGTGTGCAGTATATATATGGGCCAAGACTCATAATTTGTGTTAAAAGACGAGTATTTTGAAAAGAAACAACACTGCCTGTTAGAAAATGAAAAAGCCGGAGGGATAGGAAGCAAAGAGCAAAGGGATTTTTGTCCTTTTCCCTCTTATTGGTCGAAAAACTCAAATTTAAGGAACTAAACTGCTTTCTTTTGGAAAAAAATACTGATGGGCATTTTGTGGTTGTTGTTCTCCTTGATATATTTGAATTCTGTAAATTGACGAAAAGGTGGAGGGAAGTGGCTTTTATGCATTGTTGGATTAAATGGAAAGTTGAGTTAAGTGCCCGGGTCCAATCTGCAAATGTTTGCTTTCTGGAAATATCAACACATGTGATCAGATCACATTCAGAGAGTTTGCTTTTTGGAGCAGGTGGATTTTAATCATTTCCTAAAGAGCCCCTGCAACTCAGATTGTCTTCTGAGATAAGAGAGCCAACCCAGAGGGTAAGCTAGTCTAGTTTAATCTGACCATTCAGAATACTTGAACTTTGCTATGGAGATCCCCCCATCACCTTACCATGAGATTCCTAGTGAAGCTTTTCTAATTCCCATTCTTTGGCCAACTTTGTCCACCGGAATGAAACACAAACACGGTGGGGGTCAAAGGTCGAGGTTCATGGCCCCTGCTTGAAAATACAGATCAATCTACGGTGAATCCATTCATATTAAGCATCTTACCCGCCATAAATCTTGGGAAATAAGTCTCAGCTTGAGTGCCCTCCAGATGCTAGGACCCTGGGAACTGAAGGAAGGTGAAGTTTAGGAGCCTGACTCAGGCCAGTAGCCCTATCAATGCAGCAGTTGACACCAAACTCTGAGTCTGTGCTATCATTACCCTCCTGCCTTCCCTTCCATTACCACCTCCCGCCCTCGCAGCCAGGCCATGAGTCATTCCAAGGGCAGAAGTGCCAGGCTATGATCCCAGGGCCACCGCCATCATGAACAGACCCCTCCATGCCAGATCTCCATATCACTTGTAGGATCACAGCAGTCATTGGCAGGCATTTTGGTCCTGCCTTAAACATTACCATTTCATTTCTCATGCATAATCCACTAGGAGCCCAGGCAGAATGAACAGCAATACATTATTCTCTATTCAATCCAGATAGTTTTACTCAGTGTTCCCAATATGGTCTGTCCAGGGCCTTCATAACTTATAAAGAGCTAAATAAATAGATGTGCTTGATCTCTCCGTTGTTAAGCTGGAAGGAAGGTAACTCTTGAGAGGTCTGGAGCTCAGCACTGAGGCTGCTTTAATTGCCTCACATCGTTTTGATGCCTGCTTAAACTACAGGGTTTAGCCTAGTTTGTTTGTGTCTGATTTCTGTGATTACGGCTTGAGGTAAGACATAAGCAGAAGCAGCTCAGTGTTGGTCTTTTTATTTCACATATAAATTTTGTTTAATAAGTGGTCCAAGTACTTTATGTTGCCTAATTATTCTATTCCTTAGGGCTGGGGGTGGGAGAGGCTGGTTCTCATTACAGACTAGTTAATTCCTGTGGGAAAATCCAGGCCATCACTCTCAGCTGATAGCACCTTTCAGAATGTCTATACCACCGCGTGGCTTTTGTGTCTCAAAAATGTTGGACGTAACTCTGTCTAAAGCTACAGACAATATGTGACACAAAACTTAGCCTTGACTCCATTAAAAGTATCAGAAGGGGGCTATCAGTGTGAAGCATCATTAGAGTTCAGATTTCATAAAAAATTTCCTTGAAGCAATCAAACAAGACACTAAGATGAGGCGGACTTAGAAATTATCATTTTTGTTTAATGCGACCTTACCACACGTTGGGCTGTGGAGCTCAGAAAATAGACATTATACAAAGACACCATTATTGATGTATTAGAAGGCTTACCCATTATAGAAAATATATTGGATGTGAAATTTTAAACAGTCTCTAACTGGACATTGAAGCTCACTATGTCAACACAAAAAGTGACTGATGTGAGGGGCTCCTGGGTGGCACAGTCGGTTAAGCTTCTGACTCTTGGTTTCAGCTCAGGTTCATAAGATGTAGCCCCCTGTCAGGCTTCACGCTCAATGTAGAGTCTGTTTAAGATCCTCTCTCCCTTCTCCCTCTCTCTGCCCCTACCCCCCGCCTCCAAACCTGCTCACTCTCTCTTTCTCCCCTAACTCTCTATAATAAATAAATAAATCTTTAAAAAAATGATAGACTGAAAAGGGACTCTCCATCTGGAATAGCTTGTACTCCCTAAAAAGTCATCACAGTACTTGTACTAGTCCCCTGGAAAGGAAGTCAGCAGGTACACATAGTTTATAATGAGGCTAAATCCAGTAATTTAATGTATACCGTTTCTGAGTATTGAATGGAAACATCACATCAAATCCAGAGTAAGTGGTTGTGGAGATTATTCCAGGATATGGGATTATACTGGAAGGAAGAGCGGGCTGTATGCATGTGTGTATTACTCACAAGATGCAACATATTCCTTGGATACATCATTGCATTGTGTAAGGCATGGGGCTAGGTAGGAGCTGTATGAAAATGAAGTACACTTAACGCTCTTAAAATTGTGTTTGTGTGTGTGATATAGTAATCTGACATGATAGCCATAGTGAAAACTGTGGAAAATAAAACTTAGTGTAATGGGATATTCTGGGTACACTGGTGAACATTGCCACCCTCCGTATACAAAAGGCGAAAGATTTATGCGATCTGAAGAGAAACCAGAGTATTAGACCCTCCGTATACAGCTCAAGATTGGTCTTCTTTATTTCACATATAAGTCGTATTTAATAAGTGGGCCAAGAACTTCATTTTGTCTAATTATTGCTGAGGTTATTTTTTTTAATCCTTACTTATGTCCTTTCCAACCAGCTGTGCTCAAGGTATATTGTGTTTGCTTAGAAATGTGCTTTGTCATATTTGAGAACTTCGGAGTGATAGCTATTAGACATTGGGTGGTCTTCCAACATGAGGCATCTTCAAGTGATCCGTTGGTTAGAAACATATGCACACTGTACCGGGCAATCAGTCTCCAACATAAAGAACTGAGAAACTACATTTACTATTCGTTAGGATTCACCATTATTAAATTCAGATAGGATATTAACTTTATGGTTGAAAGGTTTTGATCGTCCACAAATGGACTGATTTTTAACACATGCCAACTACATTAATTAAAAAAGATGATTAAGGCATTCTTAACTTGCCGGCATATGTAACTTATTAATATTTTGAATTGAATCATTTTCCTAAGTAGTCTTGACTTTCTGGAGTGTATATTTTTTTCCCTACCGGTGGAGCTATAATGCGCAGCCAAGACAGATTTATGACCTTTTAAAAATAATGATGGAAAATGAGATCGGAGGAAACATTTTAGTATCTGCTTTGCTCTGAGGCCTAAACTGCGAGCTCTCCAGTTCTTGAAGGCTTTGAAATGCTGATTCCAGTCTTCTTGTGGGTTCTTAAACACCTTCTCAAATGACCCATTTTAATAACCCGAAAGCTATTATATAACGAGCAGCCATAATTTAGTCCAGGGCTCTAGGGGGACCCTCACAGTTCAGCAATGAATAGTTAATGCAGTATAATGTTTAGCAGGTTATTAGTTTTCACTATACAAATGCTGATCAGGGAACGCTTTTATAAGGTGTTTAAAAGAAAATGTAATTAACTGGTTGCGTGCTTCTGTTGCAGCTCAAATTGAAATTATTCCTTGCAAGATCTGTGGAGACAAATCATCAGGAATCCATTATGGTGTCATTACATGTGAAGGCTGCAAGGTAAGCCTTTTTAATTGTTGTTGTTGTTTCTATTAATGTTAGAATGTGTCTTTGTGATGTGACTTCTCCTGTGTCTGAAAATTCAACTCCTCGGCATTTTGAGTGATGAGAGATGACAGGACAGAATAAATATTTTGGTGTTAAATTACAATTAAGCAAGTCATATATATTTTTATGTCTTCCGTCAAAATAACAGGAGGCTAGAGAAAAGTATTTGAGCATTGCTTGTCATTTCCAAACCTACAATTGATAGAACTGATAAACCATCCCTTTGGTTATCTTTTTAAAAAAGAAATGACTCTGGATTTCTGTAGTGTCCCTGTTAAAAGCTTTATAGGAAGGCATTTCCAGTGGTTTAATCGGAATGTGATTGAAAGTCTTATTATTGGCCCACATATGTTGATACATCTGGCCAAATTATGGCAAAGCCATTGGAAAGAACTGGGTTCTGGTCTTAGTGCCATCCCGTACCCCTCTTGTTGTGAGCTTGTCTTAATGTTTTAGTGACTCAGTTTCTTCATCTATAATGTGGGCATAACACATGTTCTTCCTACCTCTTAGAACTATTCCAAGGATAGAATGAAAAACTGTGAATGAAAGTTCCTTACAAACTGAAAAGTGCTGTTTCAACCTAAATATTTTCTTTCTTATTGCTGTTGTTACTGTTTTAATTATTACTGATGCCGATCGAGGGCAATGTGTTATAGCACATGCATAATTTGAGAATCGGAATAGAGATGTTTATCCTAATCATTCAAGACCTCCAAACCCAGATTGCCTCTGTTATTCAAATCTCAATTTATTAAGATTTAAATCCTCCTGCTTATATTGGAAGGGCCTTGAGACAGCTTACAGGATAAAACAGTGCAAAATAAATAGGCGAGAAGCTATTTAAACATGCAGGCGGCCTCTGAGACAACTGATTGCCACTGAACTAGGCTTGAATTAGCCCTAAGGCATTTTGAGGCTGCGGCAAAAGAAATAAAAATAAAAATAAATAAAATCCATGCATTTGGTTAGCTTTCCTTCAGTGAAATTAGAAAATGTCACGTCACAAAATACAAAATCACCCTCAGACCCAAATAACTACTGCGAGACTTCAGGGAAGTTTGCCTCGTAATTTCCTTAAGTCTTTGTTTTACTGTTAACTCAGCATCACATGTGCTGCTTTGTACACGTACAGATGTTTCAGACTGATCCCATCTTGGGGACACTTGGGTTTTCTACATACCTCTAAACATACTTTTTTTTTCATCACCTGCCTTTTAGAAATAGGGGACTTGCTACTGAAAGGGGATTTTTTAAAAGATTTTATTTATTTATTTGTCAGAGAGACAGAGCACAAAGCAGGGGGAGTGACAGGCAGAGGGAGAAGCAGGCTCCTTGCAGAGCAAGGAGCAGATGTGGGGCTTGATCCCTGGACCCTTGGGAACATGACCTGAGCTGAAAGCAGTTTCTTAACCTACTGAGCCACCCAGGCATCTCTGAAAGGGGATTTTGAATTGTTCCTCTTTATAGCAACCCTCAGGGCCTCAGGTTCTAGATTACCAAGAGAAAAACAAAATGATGTACTTTTACTTCTCAGCTTACCCTCCCTCAAAATTAATCAATTAAGTAAATAATAGTAAAAAAAAAAAAAAAAAAGAAATCAGCTGCCTGGCTTATCCCATCTGGGGACAAACTGTCATCCCGTTGACTTTCAGAGTTACTTCTGTTGATGTGGCTGGGCACCTCTCCCCCCTCACCCTCACCCAGACCTCCTTGTCCAGGGCAGGATGGCACAGCCTGTCCTGGTGAAGCAGGTACAGACACCAGGGCCCCCTAGCAACTTGGAAGTTCTGAGCAAACTTGACTCTGTGCGTTGTATCTCATCTAGTTAAGCTCTTCCGCGGACCGGGTTCTGGGCATTAATCAGGTGACCTTTCATTCTGCCACAAGAAACTGGCCACTCTCTCTGAAGCTTTTAGGAATGCCACGTGTGATTTTAGGTACCAACTAAAGTGAGCACCTCAGGTCGGCGTCTGAAGCAGGGCCAGAGTGGGGGTGAGGGCTGCTTTGTGTGAAATAACGCAACAGTACAGAAGATTCATGAACAACATGCTGTTCAGTCAAAATGGGACCGTCTGAGAACCACTGGGCTTACATAGGCAGGAACAATGCATGTTTTCTTTTTTCCCCAATACTTATTTATGATGAAAATTAAAGCCATAAGAAAACAAAGGGGAGGTGGCATTTTATCATTGTCATTTTTCTAGATTCCTTCCCCTGATCTTGTACAGTCCCAATGCTGAAGTGTATTATGGTTATCTGTGGTTCTGTTCTTCTGTCCTATTGACTTTGTACAGCAGAAATCACCAAAACAAACAATTAAAACTTAATCTTATTAACAGACAAGGCCTAGGCCCAGTCTGGGACCTGTACAGTGGTATGTGTTTATATTTGATGCATATAGTATTTGCTGTACAATTATAGTTTCCCTCTGCTGTAATTAATATTTTTACTTCTGGCTGTGGTGAAGTCAAGAGACTTCTGCTTTTGCTGGTGATGTTAATGATTTATCATGCTCTAACCAGGTGAGGGTGGTTATGGCATCATAAATTATAAATAATTTATCTCTGTGATAGGATCAGTAGACATACGGAAAATTTCTAATTATGTGTATAAATACATACCTAATGAAAAGAAGAGAAAGTCACTCAGTCATTTCCGAGTTCATCATTTTGTGAATGTATTTTAAATTGCATTTTAAAGTCAACCACCTGAAATCCTAAGAAACCAAAGAACCTATTTAGTTGCTGAAAGGATTATTTATTTTACCACATATTTGCTCAGGTAAGCATTGCACATAAGCCTCAAGAATGATGCAAGTTTGGTAGCTCTTTTCTCTGGTTCCTGGGTGTTCCCAGCCTACCCTCTCCAAGTCCCCTTTGCTTCCCTGTAGAGAGACAATATTGTGGCATGCTTACGCTCTGAATTTGGAACCAGACTGCTTGGGTTTGAAGCCCAGTTCTGGTTTACCACCATGAGCATCTACCCAACCTCTCTGTGCCTCTGTTTTCCCCGTCTGTAAAATGAGGATAGACACTTAGTTACTTCCCAGTTAGGTAACGCACAGAGAAAAGTGCCAGGCATACAGCAGTCATTCAGTAACTGTTGGCTGCTGTTAGAATCATTGCTAGCCAAATTCCGTACACTTGAGTCATGCTGTGCTAGTCAGATATCATTTCCAGAACATGTATGGGTCCAGTCTTGATTTTTTTGTGTGACCATTTGCTATTTGTTATGTAGACTCTGCTATTAAAAACAAAAATATGAGCACCCCCTTGGGGCCAGGCACTATATAAGCACTGTAAGTGCTTATATCCAGAAGACCTGACCATGTCAAGCAGTTTATGGTGTAGTTGTAGAGATGAGGTCTGCACAGGGGCAATGCAAGAACTAAATCCTAGGTTTAATAAACCAGAAGAAATTTTTTAAAAGGGAGGGGATGGTTCAGAAAGAGATCCATGCATTTAAGGTCAATTAAATTTTGACAAAGATGCCAGTTGAATTCAATGAAGAAAAGATGGGTCATTTCAAATAATATTTCTGGAACAATTGGACAGTCATATGAAAAAAAATTAACTTCACATTTATACCTCTCACTGAAGGCAAATATTAACTTAAAGAATGTCCTAAGCATAAAACATGACTCTATAATATTTCTACAGGAAATCATATATTTTTGTAACAGTAGACGTACAAATATTGCTCAAACCACACACTGAAGTCCTTACCTTATTTTTAAAAAGAACAAATTGGGGTTAATAGAAATTAAAAACTTGTACCTTTCAAAAGATATCATCAGGAAAATGAAAAGGCAAGCCATAAACTGAAAGAAATAAAAGAAAAAACCAAGAAATTTAAAAATAAACGGACAAAATAGTAAAAAGATACAGTAACTTGAACAATCTCTTCACAAAAGCTGGACAAGGAACGTGTGAACACGTGGCTATATTCTCAACATCTTTAGTCATTAGGGAAATGTAAATAAAACTGCAGTTTAAATATCATGCATTTAAGGCATAAAATGCATTAACCTGCTTTTAAATTCCATGACCTGTTCATTTGAAAAGCTAAAATTAAAATAGAACAAAATAAGAAGAAGAGCAAAACCACTGCCTAGAACAAACATCATGATGATGCGGAGAGACTGGCAAATCTTGCAGTCTCCTACATGACTTGAGGGTCTGTGACATGGTACACAGCCCCTTTGAAAAAAGATGGAACTATGGTCAGCTATCAACCTAACATATGACCTAACAACCCATCCTAGGCGTTTCCCCAAAAGAAACAAAAGCACCTGTCATAGAAAGACTTTCAGATGAATATTCATAATGGCCATAAACTGGAAACAATCCAAATGCCCATCAGCCGATAAATGGGTAAAAGAGCAAGAGCCACAGAAAGGCGCTTAGCAGTAAGAGAAGAGGTATGGTACGTGCACAGAACAACATTACCGTGAATGAAAGAAGCCAGAAACAAAAGAATAGTTACTGTATGATTGCATTTCTGTATCATTCTAGAAGAAGCAAACATTTTAAATTTTAAATCTGTAATGGCAGACAGCAAATGTGGTAACCTGGAACCGAGGTAAGGAATGACTGCTAAGAGAAAGACACTTTTTGTGGCTTGTGGCAATGTTCCACCTTGATCATGGTGGTAGTTCCACAGGTGTACATATTGTCAAAATTCATCAAGGTGAACTCGTCACAATGGTGCATTTTTGTATTTAATTTATGCCTCAATGAAGTGTATTTAAAACATATATATATATATAAAGAACTAAACCCTGAACTAAAGCTACAGTCTATGGTGTGGCACAAAGAGCACATACCCATGAAGCAGCAAGAACCTGGAGGTGAGGAAGTCTTGGTTGTCTTTTAGGGACAACATATAACCCCGGTTGACTGGAACAAGGGGTCACTTTCTGTGGATTGTGGGAAATAAGGAAGGGTATGCCATTGCCAATTTTTTAAAGGCTCTATTATACCAAGGTTTTTGTTAGAAAGGTACTTTACTTGTTCTTTTCTTCTTCTTTTTTTTTTTAAGATTATTTATTTGAGAGAGAGAGAGAGGAAAAAATTTGCATGCGAGCACGAGGGAAGTAGGTAGGGGCAGAGAAAGTCTTAAGCAGACTTCATGCTGGGTAGAGTCCTCCTGGGGCTTGATCCCACAAGCTTGAGTTTGTAACCTGGGCCAAGAGTCAGAAGCTTAACCAACTGAGTCATCCAGGAGCCCCTACTTGTTCTTTTGAAATAATGAGGGAACAGTGTACCAGCTTTGGTCATCCCTTGAATATTGCATTTCAGAAAAACCTAAAATCCAGGCCTGCAGGAGCTTAGGTCGGTCACTAAAGTTGTTTCTGAGCTCTTAGAATAGAATTTAGTCCCAGCCCTGGATGAGCAGTAGGAGAGGGGGTGGGGTAAGCTGAGCAGGCCTGCTGGGGAGGAGGGGCCAGGCCAAGGAATGGGCAGAAAGAGGAATAGGCCAGAAATAAAACAAGAGGCTGTAGATGTTAGGGTTGAGCTTCAGTCTTCAAAGCGGATAAAAATGCTGAAGAGTTTATAGAAAAATGACACCAGTTGAGGTTTCCTTTGAGAAATGGTCCTGTTTCTCATTTTCACTTCCATTCCTGGCTTCATCATTAGATACAGTGACTGCTCCTGATGATGATGAAAAATTTATCTCACAATAGAAACAGTTTTTTAATGTATATCCTTTAGATGTTTTGGATCTATAATTTCAATTTTAATTTTTTTTCAAAGATTATTTATTTATTCAACAGACAGAGACCACAGGTAGGCAGAGAGGCAGGCAGAGAGAGGGAAAAGCAGACTTCCCGCTATGCAGAGACCCTGACGTGGGGCTCCATCCCAGGACCCTGAGATCATGACCTGAGCCGAAGGCAGAGGCTTAACCCAATGAGCCACCCAGGTACCCCTCAATCATAATTTTTAAAATATAATATACAATCTAGTATTAGGGTTGATAGGATTGATTTCTGATACATTTAAGAACTTTTGCTCTTGGGGTGCCTGGGTGGCTCAGTGGGTTGAAGCCTCTGCCTTCAGCTCAGGTCGTGATCTCAGGGTCCTGGGTTCGAGCCCCACATTGGGCTCTCTGCTCAGTGGGAAGCCTGCTTCCTCCATTCTCTCTCTGCCTGCCTGTCTGCCTACTTGTGATCTCTGTCTAATAAACAAATAAAATATTAAAAAAAAAAAAAAAACCCTTTTGCTCCTGATAGGGTAAGAACAGAGTAGCATTCGTTGTCAAATACTTACTCATCAGTTAATACACTTAAGGCGATGTCTTAGGCAAAGTTTCCTTTTCCACCCAATGAAGGGAGAATTTGGAGTAGTTTCTTTTGCTATATATTGTATATTGTATATTAACTATACACGAGCCTCTTAAGTATAGAGATTGCTAGAGGGGAGGTGGGTGGGGGGATGGGCTAACTGGGTGACAGGCATTAAGGAGGGCACTTGAGGTAGTGGGTGTTATACGCAACTGACTGAATCACTGATGAATCGTAAATTCTGCCCCTGAAACTAATGATACACTATATGTTAACTAAATTGAATTTAAATAAAAACAAAAAGTAGAGGGGAATATGCTGTCTGAGATTAACCATGAAAAGCCTTGGGGCTCCTGGGTGGCTCAGTTTTAAGCCTCTGCCTTCAGCTCAGGTCCTGATCCCAAGATTCTGGGATCGAGCCCTGTATCATGCTGCCTGCTCAGTGGGGAGCCTGCTTCTCCCTCTCCCACTCCCCCCTGCTTGTGTTCCCTCTCTTGCTGTGTCTCTGTCAAATACATTTTAAAAACAAGAACAATAAAAAGCCTTTTCAAAGATATCCAGAATGCAAAATTGGTACTTTTATCCCCCCCCCCTCTTTTTTTCCTGAAAGAGTTAAGGCAGTTTCTGGAGTCTGTATGTATTAGGCCAAAAAGAAATGCCCATAAATATTCCATTTAGGCTCAAATTGGTTTTTAGAGGATTCTAATATTTTTATTTCAGTTGGGAAATGTCACTAGCTTTGGACCCATTTTATCTGCATTTCACATTGATATATTCATGTCCAACATCTTTATTTTAATGTTTTATAACCCCTGGCCCCAATATTAGAGCTAGCCATTCAATACGAAAATTAGATGTGGCTGTTACTGCATCCTGTGACATCAGAGTTTCAGTGCCATTATATACCAGGTGATGAGAAAAATACTTTGTTTCATTCCCTCTTCCAATTCTGTGATGAGATGCACAAGTAGTAGAATGTATGAAACCCCAACGTACATCAAGATGATTTGGATTTTTTTTTTCCTGTATTTTCTCTTGCTTTGTTTTGGTCATAACCATGTCCCGGTAACTGCTGTCCTTCCTCAGCTCATAGACAATGCTGGGCTTATGGCCTTGTTGTCAGTAGGGCTCTAATATAGTATCTGGCTCGGGGCAGGGCTCCTCATATTTGCCTGGGGATCACTGCTGTGGAATGTGTTCATTTGGATTGAGTCTGAGTGTGGCAGATCACAGGACGGCAAAGCAGACATCTACACTTACCAAATATGACACACCAGGTCAGCTTTAATCAGAGATCATTTGCACATACAATTCTACAGGGAGGCCAGTCATTATTGAAGGGGAGAGTAGTTCAGGAGATCTATGATTCCATGATTTATTGCTGCCAGCTGTACGAATGTAGAGCCGTACCAGCTAAACTTTTGCGAATGAGCTTGCCTCTTCTTTCTGAAAGAACAAATCCCGTTCTTCATTTACTTCCTTGAGGACTATGATTGCTGCTCCCCACCCCTTTTTAATTCTATCATTTCCTCTGCTTCTTCCTGTCTCTTGATTTTAATCTATTCATGCCCTCTCCTTATCCCTCAGTAAAATTAAATTGACAGTTATTTTCTTACTTAACTTTAAATACTTAAATATCCAAAGATATTTCTTCTTCCTCCCCCCCACCCCATGTTTCTGAATATTCTCAACAGAAAGTTCCCCAGAGAAATAAATTTGTAACAGTTCGTCGTTTACAGAAGGGATTCTCTGCTGTGAGAGGGAGACGTACACCCACAACAGTCTCCCCAAATTCCAGTTTTTTAGTTGTATTGGAAAATACAATAATTCAGGCAGGCATAGGAACATTCATAATAAATCATAGAGTTATGAATAAATCTTGGTTGTCAAAAGCAAATGTGTAGCCGTTCCAAAGCGTCTGCCATTAGAATTCAGCAAGGCAGCTGTCAGCTGTTTTCTTGTAATTAAACAGCCAATGAACAGCTAATTAAGACATATGTGTATACAGAAGTGGAAGTGGGTATGTTAATGAACTGTAGGAATCAATTCATTAAGTGAAAATTGTCAAAAGACCAAACATCAGATCAGCATTTCAGCCTCTGCCTTACTGAGAAGGAGCCCCAAACAGGAGGGGAGCCCCCCGCCAGAGAGAAGACCCTCTGAGCACCTTTCCAACCACACCCATAGTTCTCTGTCCAGCCAACCCACATTTCTGGGCAAAACTACTAATAACACCAATAGGAAATGCCATGTATATTTCAAAGCTTTTTTATTAAGTAGATCCAGCAAATGAAAATATTTTCCTGCCCGTATATAAACGTGGTATTTGATACTCTATGAAGTGCCACCTCCTTCTCCTATGTCTAAACCATTATATGGAACTTTGACTACAGAGCTGAAAAATGGGACTTCGGGGCTTGTTTGGTTTTGTTGTTTATCTTGTTCTGTTCAGTCTGCCCTATGTGTTTGTCTTGATGCTTTTGGGGGCCTATATTAAGAAGTCTGTGGCATTTGGAATAAGGTGCATCTAGGGTTCAGTGATTCAAATCCTGCCTCCTCCCCTTATGTGCTGTGTGACTTTGGAAACATGGCTTAACCTCTCTGTACTTGAAATTTCTCTTATAAAACAGAGAAATACTTGCTTTGCAAGGTTTATGTGAACTGCAGATCAGTAATATTTGGCAAGTGTCCTACATGGTGCCTGGTATTGAATAGGTATTCAGCATATGATTGTCACCACAGTTTTTAATTAGTACTGTCATTTTTCCCTCTGGTCATTCATTCAGCAAGCATTTGTTGATTTCTGTAAGTATTGGATTAGCTCCTGGAAACAAAGAAACAAAGCAATCAGTAAGGGAGACCTGGCCATACGGGTGCACATAGGATGGGCCCCCCAACCAGCCTCGGGAGGGGCAAAGTCAGAGAAAGTGATTATCTCTGTGAATCCTGAAAAGAAGGGAGAGCTTCTGGAAGTGGGGGTAGAGTGGGAGAGTTGAGGGGTTGCCCTTGAAGGAACTGTGAACACAGCAGTTCAGGCATGGCCAGAGTGTGTCTTTGAGTAGAGGACTAAATGTAGGAGAGAGTTGCCTGGACAGGTGGTTGTATCCTGGTCATCAGTAGGGAGCCGCTGAGGGCTAAGAAGCAAGAAAGTGACCCGATCAGGTTGATGTTTGAGAAAAGGTCTCCAGTAAATTCGTGAAAATGGATTGGAGGGGATGTGAATGGAAGCAGGGAGACCAGTTGGGGGACTGTATAGTAACCAACTTGGGAGATGGTAGGCACATGAACTTGCAATAAAGATGGAGAAGAGCTGTAGGATTTGAGAACTAGGGAAGATGGCAAGAAACAGCCTAATATGGTGACTGCACGGGTGCACGAGGGGAGGCGGACGGGATGAAGTGAAGCCTATCGTTCTGCCTTGAATAATTAGGATGAAGTCAGTCTTTTGACTGAGCAAGCAAACACCAGAGGAGACGAGGCCAGGAAGTGGGCAGTAGGCTGGGATATGTTCTGTTTTGGAATGAAGATAAAACTGGAGAATGTGTGTGTCTGTGTGTGCTGCGCAGTGGGGGCGTTGGTGACAGGACTATAGAAAGTCAAACCACCACTTTGGGTAGAGACCCATCCGAAGTGGGGAGGATTCATTCAGACAGCCTGATGGGTACCCGGGGAAGGCTGTGCTCAGTCCAGTCACGTGCTGGTCAGTTTTCAACAACTGAGTTTGGAAAACAGTGTCTATCAGTATGTACATAACTTCAATGTATATGTCACTGATGTAATGTCACACAATTCACAAATAGTAAAATCTGCAATATCCGAACCTATAAACGTCATATAGACAAGTGATTCTCGCTAAGTGCTCTCAGTAATTTCTGCTGAACTCCTACATCTGTACCTGTGGTTGCATTTGATGAAAGACTGTGGTGCCACCATGAATGTTGATATTTTCATTTACGTTAATGAGTAAGAGGAAAGTGAAATAAGGAAGATGTGTTTCAGAACTTCACTCATTCACCAGTGATGACATGAACAACCTCTTTGCTAAATCAGATAATAGTTTCTAAATGCTAGAAGAATATTTCCTCACATTTGTTGTGCTGTTCACAAAGCAGGATGGCTACAGATATTATATACTTCTACCTTTAACCCACATTATTGTTTTCCTTATCATTTTTTAAATCTAGACCGTAAGTGGCATAATAAATCAACACCCAGTTTGTAGCTTTTGGCAGTTTCTATGGTACAGATACTTCCAGCACATGGTCAATTTCAGGCCTCCCAACATGACCCCTCACTAAATGCAGAGTAGGGAAGACATAGCACACCATTGTGTAGAATTCCCACTGTCCAGATGTAACTGATGTAAATATCCTCAGGAACATGGATAAGACCAAATAATAAAATAATAATAAGTTAATTTTTAATAATAGTTATGTTTAACAATTGGTTCATGAAACTCCTGAAAAAAAATTTTTTTAAGATTTTATTTATTTACTTGACAGAGTTGACAAGTAGGCAGAGAGGCAGGCAGAGAGAAAGGAAGGGAAGCAGGCTCCCTGCTAAGCAGAGAGCCTGATGCAGGGTTCGATCCCAGGATCCTGGGACCATGGCCTGAGCTGAAGGCAGAGGCTTTAACGCACTGGGCCACCCAGGCGCCCCAAAACTCCTGAAATTTTAATACTCACCTCTTGCAATCTGGAATGAGCATTTTCCCGTAAGCCATGGCCTCAGTCCCAGTCCTGGAGAACTCCAAACTAGTAAGAGTGAGGAACAATCATAGAGTAAAATCAAAAGTTAGGCATTAGAAGTTTCCAGAGGACGAAGGCAGGAATTAGAAATAAAAGTCAATGAAAGGCACTTTGGTGAAAGACTAAGGGAGGAAACATTGGAGAGTTCTCTTGCAGTCTGTGGAAATCGATATAGATGGTATGTATGAGGAAGTCAGGATTGTGTGATGTCACTTCTCTTGGCCCATCACTTCAGAAGAGATACTTAAGTGAGAGGGGACTGTACTTAAAACGAGGGCACTGGACTTTGAGTGTCAGCACTTATACTTAACCAGGCATGGGCTTTAAGTCACTAACCGTTCTGAGCTTCATTTTTGTTATCTACAAATTAAGAATACTAGAGTCGATCTGTGCTTCTTAACATGGGGAGGGCAGGGCAGTCTTCAGGAAGCTTTGTTAAAATATTTATCATACAAATTGATATGCTTTTTTTTTTTTTTTCGGCCTGCAAAAATGGCGCCTTCATATTGTTCAAACTGTATGTATGTTCAGGACTATATTCCCCAGAGGTTCTGGATCAGTCTATGTCAGGTATATTTTTTTAAAGCTTCCTGGATGATTCTGATGCACCATCTGTTTGAGAACCTTTGAACCTGATAATCTGTCAACTCCTTCCAGTTCTAAAGGCTGCTGGTATTATTCTAATGAACCATTTGCAGTAACTGCATGTTGGTATAGCACCACTAGGTGGTGGTAGTGTGCCACTGTCCCACCAGGTTCTACTACCCTGAAATTCATCATGGTGGCTTTCTGCTCAAGCCCACCATGTTCACAAGGGCCCATCTCCATGTATTTTGACATCCATAGAAAGTGAACTTTTAAGAAAGCCAAAGAAGTAATTCATTAGCTCATCTTTTGGCAGTAAAACCCCAAAACTGTGAACTTAATATTTTTTCTAGCTAACTTATAGCTTCATTAGTTTCTCTCTTTATACATACCTCTTCAGCTCTACCCCAAACTCCAGTGCACTGGTTTGTGCTGTCCCTGCCCTCTATGTGGCCTCATACTCCCCAAGCCCTAGAACTTCTGTCTCAGCTCACGCATTTCTCACTGGGACCCTTTCCAGGATTGCTCCTTATCAGTAGAGATCCCGCTTCTACATTCATGTATATATTTCTACCTTTAGGTGGGAAGATATTGACCATATTCTCTACCTTTCTTCCTCTTCCTTCTTGCTCTCCTAATCCTCCTCCCTCTTATGTGTTCTTTAGCTTTAAATATTTTAGTTAACTTCCCAAATCCTTAAGCCCCTGAGAAATCGCCAGGAATGCTGAAATGAAGAGAAAGAACAAAAGAGAAAGAGAGAGAGAGAAAGAGAAGGAAGACCAAGCCCTCAGTCTGTCTGAAATGTAAGGTTCAGGGTTTATCTGAGTCATGCAGGCTTAACCTCTCTCTCCTTCATAGCTCTTACCTTATAACCCTACTTGACCCATCCCACATGGTATGTGATAGCTCTCCTCCTGGGCATGACTCTGTTGCCTCAGTCCAAAAGCAGGATCCCTTCTCTGGCTCTTGGCCACTCCCAGAACTTTCAGCAGCCACTTGCTCTGCTGACTCAGTGTAGAATAAATGGTGTTGTGAAGAGCAAGGTGTGTCTGTTTGCTCTCCTACTTTTCCCAAATGCTTCAGAGCTGAACCATCTAAAGAAGTATAGTTCTCTTCCGAGCTGATAGCTTGAAGACTTAATTTCAGCCTCAGTGCTCAAAGCCCATGTGGAATGTTTCGTGGATTTGTCTTGCAATGGCATAATTGCATAATGGCATAATTACTCAGACACCTCTCATGATAGAGGTCTTTAGTGACGTAGTGTCCTTGACCTAAGTTTGTTGTTGTTGTTGTTGGTGGTACTGGTATTTTATTTGTTTTCCAAATGACTCCAAATAATTTAGAAATAAATAAGGTGAATAAAAGGAGACCTAATGCTATGGTCAGAAATGAGGGAAAATGATGAGTTCGTGAGACTTTTTTTCCGGGGACTCCAACCGACATCAGGCCATAGAAGGAGTAATCTGGAAAATGCCTGGGCAGGGGTTGTTAGTCCTGCCAACAGGGCTAACCTGAAGGAAAACAGCACTTTCAGAGTAGATCAGTTCTGCTACTTTATTCATACCTGTCTCTGCCTAATTTAACGGTTGCCCTCTCTGAGAATAACCAAGTGGGAATCCTTTTGACATGCAAGGGAAAAATAAAAAGGATAAAAGTGTGTGTTCTAGAATTAAACCACATGAATTCATATCCTGCCTTTACTCTCTGCTAGAGGTGGGGCTCTGCGAAAGTCGCTGTACCGAAAACCAAGGAGATGGTAGTGCCTTCCTCACACTGCCCTCGTCAGAATTATGGAATGTCATCCACATAAAGCACAGGGTGCCTGGCACATAATAAGCACTGTTTTAACGATACTTAAGATTTGTTTGAATCGGGTAGGTAGGACACACAGACACACAAATATCACGAAGGAAGAAGGCTTCATACTCACAGGTCCCTAGAAACAGGAGGGGCCACAGTGGAAAGTAGCAGGCTCAGTCAGGAGGTAGAAGGGAGAATGCATGGAGACTTCGTTGTGATTTCCCATAGGAAGGAATGGGCAAGGAAGGGTAAGCAGGTTTAAGATTGGCTAGATTTAGACAGCTCTGGTCTCTAGGGGCCGCCCTGGCTGTCTGGTATCTGGTCCTGGAATAAAATGGGTGGGGCAGTAGTGGCCCAGAGTTTGAGAACTTCATCGAGGAGGTGGTTGGGTATAGGGGCTCTGGATTGGTTGGTTTGTCTATGAAAAGTGTGCTTCCAGACAAGTTGCTGGTGATCTCTAGGAATTAGCTAGTCCTGGGAAATGTAATCTCTTTTGGGTCTTATGGCCCCAAGATGTCAAAGCATCAAAAATATGGAATAAAAATATATGATTAACACAAGCACTAATTAAAATTTCTCTATGAGGGCGCCTGGGTGGCTCAGTGAGTTAAAGCCTCTGCCTTCGGCTCGGGTCATGATCCCAGGGTCCTGGGATCAAGCCCCACATCGGGCTCTCTGCTCAGCAGGGAGCTTGCTTCCTCCTCTCTCTCTGCCTGCCTCTCTGCCTGCCTCTCTGCCTACTCTCTCTCTCTGTCAAATAAATAAAATCTTAAAAAAAAAAATAAAATTTCTCTATCATCGTCATCATCATGCCTTCTCAGCATTCCCTGGTAATAGAGCAAAGTGATGGTTTTATATGGCTTCTGCGCCATTGTTCTGGAACTCATTATTAATGGTTGATGTTAATTGGAGTTTGATAAGTAGAAACTAAAAAGTAGCATCTTTTTTGTTAATGGCCCAACCATTATTCAAGAGCTGTAGCTAGTTCCGGATTTCATATTTTTGAAGGAAGTGGAGAAACCAGAGAGGATTCTGAGAAGAAATTCTTAATGGGGGGAAGAACCAAGGAGGAAAGGTGACAGATGCTGTGATTTGATCTATAGGTGAGGGATCAGGAGATAGCGTGCCAGTCCGTGAGTACTGCTTCCCTTCAGATAAGAAGAGATCACTCAGACATTCTCCATATTTGATGATCATAGAACAAAATGCAGCAGGTTCATTGTGAAGCAAGCACAGCCTCAGCTAAAGGAAAAGCAAGTAATTCCTGATCCTAGGCACCTGTAGTGACAGCAAACATGGAGGGTCTGAAGAAAGGTAGAGTCTCAAGGAATAGACACCTTTCACCTTTGACAGAGATTATGTATCTCAGACAAACTGAATACCTAGACCCTTGACCTCTTGTATCTCTTTCTAAGGATTATCTGCCTCTGTTACCATTTTTATTTTCTTGAATTCTCTTCATTAAGCTCCAAAGAAAGCTTTACTTCTTCTCACTTCCTTTTTGTAGAGGAGAAAAAAAAAACACACCAAACAAACAAGAAAGCCCACAGTGTTAGATATTTTGAGAAAAGTAAGATTGCTTCACAGAAGAGGCCAGACTTAATACAAGGGAGATTCAAAGCACATCAGACAGTCTGAGACCCTGGACCCCCAGCCCTGTCCATGTTTAGGTTAGTGAGTGGTTTGGCAGATAGCCAAGAGTGGGTGATAGGTCAGTGCCCTGCCCCCTCCCATTCTAGTCTGGCTTCCAAAACAAAGAGGTAGGAACTGATATCCTATCCATCTTAGCCATTGACTTTGCCCACAGTTACCAACTCTTCACAAAAGAAAGCAGATCTAGTAGATTGCTTTTCCCGTGTAGTTCACGTACCTTTCAATGTATATACTATAGAAAAATCAGAAAGCACAGATAAACAGATCCCTTATTTTATCACCTTTTAATATCAATAATTGTATTTCTGAAATACCATTTTTACTGGTTTCTGAGTATATGGATATCCATTATAACTCTTGCAACTCACTAATGTAGGACATTTAGCATCTTTCTAAATTTCTTATATTTCAGACTGTACTTATGATGAACATCCTTGTAGATAAGCTTTATACCATTCTTAATATTCCTTTAAAATATATTCCCTAAAGGATAATTATTGATTCAATAAATAGACATATTTCTAAGGATTTTGATACAACGGCCAAGTTGACCTCCAGAAAAATCTTTCGGTGAAAAAGTACCTTTGTCAGTATGCCTGCTACTCTGTCAGTTCTTTAGGATTTTACTTCTCCCCTCTCCACTGGTGTTGCCTTTATTGGGGTCATGTATCTTGACCATTAAGGATTTGAAGATATATAGATATAGATATATCTAGGATCTAGCCCAGAGTTGGACTCCATGCTCAGCAGGGAGCCTGCTTGAGATTCTTTTCCCCTTCCTTCTCCCCCTCGCCCATTGACTCATGCTCACTCAGTCTCTCTCTCAAATAAATAAATAAATCTTTATTTTATTTATTTATTTATTTGACAAAGAGAGAGAGACAGCAAGAGAGGGAACACAAGCAGAGGGGTAGGAGAGGAAAAAGCAGATATAGATATGTAGATATATCTATATAGATATATCTATATCTATATATCTTCAAATCCTTAATCTATATCTATAGTTATATCTATATCTATATCTATATCTACATCTATATATATAGTGGTCTTTTGTACCCCTCATGGCTCTGGGTCATGGAAAGGACTCTGGTTACCTTCCTTTTCTTCAGTACCTTCCTAGCTTGCAAAACCACTAAGAGATAAGTCAAAAAGAAAAAAAACCACCAACAACAACAACCCCCTCCATATATTTAGAAATTAAGAAATGTGCTTCTAAATAATGTATAAAGAAGAAATCTTTTGAAAATTAGAGTGTGTTTTCAAATGACTGGTAATGCAAATACTGTATAGCAAAACTTACTCTAAAAGATGACCGAAAGGAAAATGTGCAGCTTTAGGGAAAGGATGAACATGGAACATTAATGATGTAGAAAGGATCCAGCTCAAGAAGTTAGCAAGAGTGAATGAATGAAAACGTGAATGAATACATGAAATCCTTGAGGTCAGTAGCTCCTCAGGCATCTTTGCATGCCCTCTCATTTCCAAAACAACGCTTAACAAGTAAGTGGAGGGTACACCTGGGTGACTTAGTTAAGTGTCAGACTCTTGATTTCAGCTCAGGTCACAATCTCATGGGCCCTGGGATCTAGCCCAGAGTTGGACTCCATGCTCAGCAGGGAGCCTGCTTGAGATTCTCTTCCCCTTCCTTCTCCCCCTCGCCCATTGACTCATGCTCACTCAGTCTCTCTCTCAAATAAATAAATAAATCTTTATTTTATTTATTTATTTATTTGACAAAGAGAGAGAGACAGCAAGAGAGGGAACACAAGCAGAGGGGTAGGAGAGGAAAAAGCAGACTTCCTGCCAAGTAGGGAGCCCAACATGGGGCTGGATCCCAGGACCCTGGGATAATGACCTGAGCCAAAGGCAGACGCTTAACAACTGAGCCACCCAGGTGCCCCAGGAAATCTTAACTTAAAACAAACAAACAAAAAGGCAAGGAAATGGAACTCGAGGAACATGGGATTATATTTGTTAAAGACTATGACTCTGAACTCAAGGGTTGACGAGTATTCCCATTCTGATTTATCTGCCAAGATAATCCATCCAAGTGTCATTTAAGTGCTTGGGGCAGGAGAGTCTGTCTCAGGGAATGCAAGATGTGTGGAGTGTGGTAGACAGAGTTCAGTGGGCTAGGAGAGATAACCCAGGATATCAGGATTGCAGCCATCATGAGTTATACTGAGGCAGGATTTTCCATACCTCTGGACATTCCAGAGAAATGTTTTGTTTATTTCACTAAAAATATTTTGGAGATAAAGATTAAAGATAAGTGCCTTTGTACCAATCTATCAAGCACATGGTTTGCTTAGCAGAAGTCAAGAACAGGGCCTAATCACACAGGCAGCCATCTGTTGGATTTAAAGAAAGTTTCACATGTGTAAGGGATAGAGGATTAGGCTCTAGAGATCAGTTTTGCCCAAGAAAAATAAGTGGCTTTAATGTCATTAGTGGCCTCCTGGATGATCTGCCATAACTTTTTAATTCTCCATTAAACATTAATGCCGTTCAGTGCTTAGTATACTGCCTTTAGTATCATACAGCTCACACTGACACTAACCTGTTTTATATTTTATAACTGAATCACAGGGCTTTTTCAGGAGAAGTCAGCAGAGCAATGCCACCTACTCCTGTCCTCGTCAGAAGAACTGTTTGATTGATCGAACCAGTAGAAACCGCTGCCAACACTGTCGATTACAGAAATGCCTTGCCGTAGGGATGTCTCGAGATGGTGAGCACTCGTAGTTTGAGTTGTACAGTAGCATGGGCTTGTGAAAGTGCCTTCTGAGCCCTGGACCCAGATCTGCCCCTCCCCCACTCCACCTCACCTCTGGAGGCCTTGTGGAACCCATAACAGTTACTTCCTGCACTGGAGCCCACTGGGGTTGGGGGTGGCATGGCAGAGAAGCACCTGTGTGGTCAGAACACCTTCCTATTTTAGACGTTTAAGATGTTACAGGTTGATGAATTGATTGAAGGGACATGTCATCTGATGGCCTTAATAAATATACCTCTTACAGACATTGTCCCCAGTAAGAAACACAAGCCAGAGCTAACTGTTAAGGCTAATTATTAGTGCTTTACACTAACTAGTAAAGCTTATTGGCAGTTGGAATGAATTAGTTTTTATGTTAACTGGATAGTTTGAATCACAAATCAAAATCACGTATTTAGGGGGTTTCTTTAAATTTTTTATTACGTTATTCAATTTTAATTCCAGTGTAGTTAACATACAGTGTTATATTAATTTCAGGTATACAATACAGTGTGGTGACATTTCCATACACTCCTTAAAGCCCACTGACTATTTCAGCCATCTCCCAGCCCTCCTCCTCTCTGATATGCTTTATTTTAAAAGGGTACCCTCAATTAAAGTTATTATTTCCTTCTCCGACAAGAATATTGTTTACTTAGGGCAAACTTCAGAATACACAGTTCTATAGGATATATGTAAGACATTCCATCTGAGAAAAATAGAATATACATTTTCCTCAAGTACACGCAGACAAATCCCCTGGTTAAGTCATATAAAAGGAGACATAACGAATATCACAAATTGAAATCACACTAAGCATATTTTCCAACTATAATGGTAAAAACTAAAGATCAACAATAAAACAAAGCTGGGAAATCCACAATGTATACATTAAATAATTAATATGTAAAAACTATACAACAACAGTACTGTACAAGCAGTGGACCAGACAAGAAATCAAATGGCAAATCAAAATATGTCTCAAAACAAAAGAGAAAGTCCCATACTTGTACATACAGAATGTGTGAAAACAGTGCAAATCATGGCTCAAAGACAAATGTTCTTTTCCTTAAAAGAAGCTATTTAAAGAAATAGAGGCCATCTATCGTGCAATTGCCAAACATTTCAAGATCTTCCTGGAAAACTATCTTAAGTGTGTGGAATAATCAACACCAGATTTCAAGACAGTTACTCTTATACAAGGAAACTGGGCAGAAAGTATAGTGGGTACATTTTAGGACTTTTACGAACATACATGTTGGCTCTCTTAAGAGATCCCCTTGAAGGAAACATCTCTTCCAGTGGCATCTCAGCCTGTGGAAAATATTTCAGAATGCTGGGCAGGCGTTCTGAAAGCCTGCCTTCCCCATGATCAGATGTTCTTGAGGCCTGTAGACCAGCCCAGGCACGAGCTGTGATACACGTCAGTAGTGGTGCACGGGATGGCCACTAAGAATATGTAGGAACAAAAATTAAGTTTGGGGCATTGGAAGATGCAAGTCACAGAACTTACATACTCAGAAATGCCTGTGATAGGCAGTTCTGCAGATTTCATCTTTCAGAGGCACTAAACCAACAAAGTCAGGCATATCTCTTATATATGAACTTATATGCTAAGGTCACAAGTTGTGTGTGTGTTTTTAGTTGTGTGTGCGTTTTTGGTTGTGTGTGCGTTTTTGGTTGTGTGTGTGTTTTTAGTTGTATGTGTGTTTTCTCAAGAACTGATCCTCTCATTTCATTTACAGTATAGTATAATTACTCTTGTTGATATTAAGGCAAAAGTTAAAACACAATTCAAAGTATTAGCAGAATGAGTTTCACCTATGGTTGTCAATCCCTCTGGGAGTTCTGGAGTAGTCTTTTAAAAAAAGGGGGGGGGCACCTTCAGTATGCCTCTTGGAGATTTTGCACAGAGGTAGCAAGGCATGTTATGGGCTTGATGTGAATGTTGGGGCGTGTACAATGACAGGCCTGAAATCCGAGCTTAGAGTGGCCTGATTGCTGCCTAACCAGCCCCAACTTTGTTACCCGAGCTGTGGACTCTGGAAATTGATCAGGATCCCACTCATATGTTTCCTGTGTGTAAAGGGACAGCACGCTCTCCTTGGCAGGACACAAATCTCCCAGGTGGTTGTCTCTGGTTCCCAACTTCCATCTCTCTTGGCCTCCTGCCCCTAGACTCGTAGAATTATAATGATGGTCAAATAGATGAGTTCATCCATCCAGTCAGGTATAAATGTGACCATAATCAACTACGGGGTCTTTGTCCTTCCAGCTGAGGCTTTCTCGGCATACAGAGAATTGGGCTGAGAGACCGTGGGTTAGTGGGAGAGTTCAGACCAGGAAATCATAAGGTTCTTTGATCAATTATCTCACGTTTTAGGAGAGAGCATTTGGGATTCTGAATGAACAGGAAAGGTACTACAGTCATTGTTCCACTTTAAATATGGGGACACATCACAAGGAGAAACACTGAGAACACAAATTTGCCCAATAGGGAAATTTACAGTGTTTGCTCTTCCCCAGATTCTGATACTCTGTTTACTTGAGGGTAAATAAGAAGAGAA
Organism: Mustela putorius furo; assembly: GCF_011764305.1. NCBI lineage: Eukaryota > Metazoa > Chordata > Mammalia > Carnivora > Mustelidae > Mustela > Mustela putorius. The sequence continues at coordinate 4,522,235 of NW_025422045.1, read as the reverse complement.
AAAGTCACTTAAAGGTGGGCCTGAGGGTTCCACAGGGTTCACCGTGACCCAGGAGGAGGAAAGTGAGGGATTCTTATGTCATGTAGACTCAGAGATAAAAATCAGGGAATTGCAAAGGCCTTCATTGCTGCGGTCTCACAGCAAAGCCCCAGATTTGGCTGTTTGATTAGGAGGGAAAAATGAATGAATGAAATGAATGGAAGTTGAGGTTCAGCTGCTTGTGCCTCAGTGTACCCCCATGACTCTGCATCCCTGCACATCAGTCTGAAACCCTGGGAAGAGAAAGAGGTGGTCAAGGTAAGCGGCACGGGCGGAGAACACACAAGCCCACCAAGTCACACATCAGTGGTTCCCGCTGAGCGTCAGGTTATGTGCCAGCAGGAGGATATACGTGGTCATTGCCCTTGCACCAGTCCTGGGTCTGGTTCTGAAACATAGCTCCTCTGGGATGTGGAGCAAGCCTGTGTGGGGTGGGACCGTTTTCACCTCTGGATCATGTCCTTATTTTTGTGGCGATGTGGTTTTTGATTGAGATTGTCTGAGACTTAAAAGGAACCCCCAACGCATGCTGGAGAGAATAATAAAGAAAAGCATATTGTATATGGTGTGGTCTGGCTTTTCTCTTCCAGCTGTAAAATTTGGCCGGATGTCAAAAAAGCAAAGAGACAGCTTGTACGCAGAAGTACAAAAACACCGGATGCAGCAGCAGCAGCGAGACCACCAACAGCAGCCTGGAGAGGCTGAGCCGCTGACTCCCACCTACAACATCTCGGCCAACGGGCTCACCGAGCTTCATGAGGACCTCAGCAACTACATCGACGGGCACACCCCGGAGGGAAGCAAGGCAGACTCTGCTGTCAGCAGCTTCTACCTGGACATACAGCCTTCCCCAGACCAGTCAGGTCTTGATATCAATGGAATCAAACCAGAACCAATATGTGACTACACACCAGCATCAGGCTTCTTTCCCTACTGTTCTTTCACCAACGGAGAGACGTCCCCAACTGTGTCCATGGCAGAATTAGGTAATGGCCTCCACGTGTCCATTGGGACGTGTCTCTTCTGCCCTTTCAAGTAAATGGGATGTGTTTGACTTTCCTCTAATGAGTTACATTATTAGAATGATACTAGAAGAGCAGTTCACCTCTACTATTTGGACCCCTTCAAAGTTCCACCGTGCCCCCTTGCTTTCGATTGTCCTGTTTCCTGTCGCATACCAGGAAACACATTGACCTGTCCGTATCAGAGATGGGGCAGCGTGAACTTGAAGCAGTCTTTAAATGCCACAGAAACTGTAAACTCAGGGAATGGCCCCATTAACTTTGTTCATCATTTCCTTTAGTTATTGTCCAGGTGTTGCTTTACACCTGAAATCATAGAAATGGCAGCCCACCCACTGGGCCTGGGCCATATACAGTTTTGGACCCATGCAGAGTTTTAAATATTTTTGAACTGGTTGCTAAAGTTTTAAACCTAGACAGTCCTGCCTCAAAGTTCAGATTTTCAGCTTCTTGTGAGAAGGGAAAAATGACCTAGTTATACTGGACCAGCACTGGTGAATGGCAACAACCACTTGGTACCAGTAAAGCCCTAACACCTTGACATGTCTTCCCATTTTATATCGCTGCCCAGCTCCTGTAGACATCTAGGTTTTTCCAACCATGATGTATTCTACGAATGTTAAAGGGAAATTGGCTTCTTTATTTTCCAAAATTGTTTGGTGATGGATATTGGTAACAACACTGATAGAGTTAATAGAAAACTCACCAGGCAAAAACAAACAAATCTGACATCTCCTTAATCCTGTGTGACATTGTTGCTTTTTGGGAGATGTGACCTAGAAATGTTGGTAGAACACAGACACTGGAAGACTTGCCATTTCCAGGAAGTTGTGTTAGTAACCTACCTGTTACAACATTTGATCGATTTTTAGGTCCAACACTATTATTAGAGAAACTTGGATAAGAAACTTTGCAGTGTAGAATTTGACGTGCTCCTCCCCGTGACTCCTCACATAAGGTTATAGTCCTTTGGGATATTTCAATTAGTTGCTGTGGAGGTGACTAACTTAACACGAGGAGAGAATGAAGACTTCAGATGGAAAAGAACCAGCAGGTTCTGACTTGAGCACAGACACCCTTAGTTCACAGAAATAACAGTTGTGTTCTTTAGATGGTTTCTCCACCTCTGTACTCCATAAAACATTTTTTAAGTGAAATTTATATTTCCAGTAAAATCTTTCTCCAAATAGAACAAATTGAATGTTCTTGATGGTTTTTACACAAGTACCTCTTTATGGGTCTAAATTTAAATCCTCAAGAGCAGGGACATTTTAAGCTTGGTCTTTAACCACTGAACAGCATTAAAGGTGGATTTCAGCTCTTTTGATTAACAGAGGAACCTCTGAACTAGAAGCCAAGCTGAGCAGAGGTAGGTTTGATATTTTTTTCTTGAACTAGAACAAAAACCTTCCGTTTTTATCGTGAAATCTTGGTTGGCCGCGACTTAAGCAGAACTGTAATGAAAGTAAAATTTTCAGAAAGGAGTAAGGATTTGATTGAAAGCTGACATGATATCATGAAAAATGACCTGGCTCACTTTCAGTTTGTTTCCACCTTATCATAAATACTAGCAAATCTGTCCTGTTTGCTTGTCAAACGTTCAACCCCAAAATAAATCCATAGGGCTTAGCCAAAGCATTGCCCTTAAATGTGGCCCTTTGGCTAAGCGTGCACTAATACTTGAGTGGGTCCAGAAATGGAAAAGCCAATGCCCCTTGGGCCGTCTGGTCAGTGTCTCTTCTACATCTCCCACTGAAGTCTGGGAGCCCTGTGCCCTCAAATGTTCTCCATGCTCTCCTAAATTGGGAGCTTTTTACGTGTCTTTTGGCATTTTTCTGGATCAGTAAAATTAATTCATCACTGGGATTAGTCCCAAACCCAAAACTAAATAAGAATTTGTCTAAAAAGAATATAATTGGATTCTAATTTTCTTTCCCATTTACCTGTACAAAATATTTGGAGGAATTGAGCAACATAGAGGTGGTCAAAGATGTTGCTGGTCCTTCTTCAAAGCTATCTGGGGTTCCCTAGTATTTCCTTTGGGGCCTCAAATCCTGCTATTTTTCCCCGCAATTCCAGTACAGTTAACATACAGAGTTTTATTAGTTTCAGGTGAACAATATAGTGATTCCAGTCTTACTGTCTTTTTAATGATGTTAACTTCATTTTAGGCAAAATTTTGTCATCAGATTTTAAACGAATGAAACCAATTATACAGTTGGAAAATAAATTGTAAATTGACATATCTTAACCGCAATTCTCTCTTTCAATAATAGTGTCTACAATCCATTACTTTTAGTGGCAATACATCTGCATTCCTGACTAGGAAATTTTGCCCTTAAGGTACAATTAGTACCAGAAATATACATTCCAGATAAATAATCTTGGTTCGCTTAAAAAAAAAAGCTAACTGCACATGTCACTATAATTGATAACTAAAGCCTTTTGTAGAAGGGTCAAGTGATTATTGGACAAAGCACTGGTCAAGAAGTCAGCTTATATGTTTTGTGGTCCTAGGTTTGCTATAGGTTGTGTAACCCACTATAAGTCATGTACCTCTACAAGCTGCAGTTTCCCTACTTATAGAATATAATGATGAAGAACAGACTGGCCCCAAATTATGTATGTTTCAATCACTTGCCAGTTGCCCACTATTATACCTTGAAAAAATCACTTAACCTCACTTGGTTTCATCATCTGTAAAAGGGAGATAATACCAGCACTTTCCTCCCAGAATTGTTATGACGATGAAGAAAATATACATATTCAGAATATATGTATATAGATATATATGTATATATACATATATATAAGTTATATGGGGCTACCACGTAGTAACTACTATTAAACATTATTAATGGTGTTACTATCTATAAACTGAGGAGAGGCTGGACTATCTAAAGTTCCTTTCCACTGTGAAAATCTGTGACTAACTCAGAAGTCAGGAAATTCCATCTGAAGTACCTAGACCTTAGCTGTGTTGAAAAAACAATCATGGTTGGGAAGATGAATTGATTTGTCCATCACAAAGTGAGTTTATCTGCTGAGCACAGACCAGAAACCAGGTCTCCTAACGCCTAGTTCCATGGTATTTCACTATTCCAGAGTGTTTCTCTAAGAGACCACACTAACTTAACTTTTGTTCAGTCTGACCATATTGTCCTTTGCTGAAATGGAGATTTAAAAATAGTAAAGTGTCTGAAATCTTACACTTGCCAAATCAACTGTGAATTGTAATCAAAGGCAGTTGGTGAGAATGCAGCCACTGCCCTCTACTGGTATGACATGTACATTACGCTGTTCCTTGTCTGTCTTCCCAAAGGTGGGCTCAAATAGGTAGGGGTGGATGGGAACAATTTTTAAGATGAAGTAAGATGCTGACCATATTAACTGGAAAAGAAGCATGATCTGGAAGGGAATACTATGTGCTTCTTACCATTCGTCACCTCATAGGATCCCCCAGCTTCCCTGCAAACACTTCATTTTCATTTTATTTAGTATCTGCAAAAATTGGTTTACTATATACACATTTGTTTTCCTGATTCTGACTCATTGTTTTCGTCTTTACTGCCCCCTTCTCTCCACAAGCATCACTGATTCTAAGACACATAAATTGCTGGCTTCTCCCTCTTTTGGTCACTGTCTTTCTGTTTCTTTCTTTTAATTTTTTTCTTCTGTTTATGTTTTATTTTCCTGGTATTTATTTATATTGTGTTCATGTCTGTGTGCTGCCAAATAGGGCTGTTAAGATTTATTGTGTTTCAGTGTTTCTAAGGAGACTCTAGTTTCAAGCTTCATTTAGGTGAACCCACTCTGTTTTCACACAAACAAGTCTGAATCTGTTTGCCGAAAGCAGTGACAAATTTCCAAACAGACCCTCTTACTAGTGTTGCCAAGTTTTCACTCAGCACCATTCTTTTAAATGGCTTTTCCTGTTATGTAATCAGGACCCTAGAAGAAGATCCCTTTGGGATATGGTTTCATATTCATGGAATCTTGTCAGTTCCCCTTAAAATACTTGCATTGTCCTTCCCTTCCATAATGTTTATTACTGACCTACCTAAAGCACTTAGTCCTGCCCACACGGGTTGCAGCAGTCTTTCGCTGGTACTCCCAGCTCCAGCCTCTGCTGGAGTCCATCAGTCACAAAACTGCTTGTTCTGTTGCCCCACATACAGCCTTCTGTGTGCCAGCTGCCCCTAGATAATTCCACTGACTCCTTAAGCAGGTCCAAACCTTAATCCTAATATTTGAGATTCTCCAGAATGTGGACCCTTACCTACTCATGCTTCTGTTTGGGTGCTATCACTTTTTTTTTTTTTAAAGATTTTATTTATTTATTTGACAGACAGAGATCACAAGTAGGCAGAGAGGCAGGCAGAGAGAGGAAGGGAAGCAGGCTCCCTGCTGAGCAGAGAGCCCGATGCGGGGCTCGATCCCAGGACCCTGAGACCATGACCTGAGCCGAAGGCAGAGGCTTTAGCCCACCGAGCCACCCAGGCACCCCTGGGTGCTATCACTTTATCACACATCTGCCTGTCCCCTATGAATGCCATTATTTGCTCCTTCATCTATCATCCCTAGAATGTGGAACCAGCTCGCCTCTTCACACCACTGTCCACTGCCTGCCAAATCCTCCCTTTCCTTCAGGATCCACTTCAGATGTTTCTCTCCTGCCAAGAAGCATCCTCTAATTCTCTTCATCTTTCCCTTCCATGACAGAACCTGTTCTTTATTTTATCTTCTGATGTAATTCAAGTTGATGCTTTATTGTCTAATGTCTTGAATTGTCCTTTCAGTATTCCCATACATGTTCATCAGATTATAAGTTCCTAGAGAAACTTTTTAGGCATCTAGTTGTTTTAATATCCTCAAACTACCTACGTTCCAGTATAATTAGAACAAATGTTTACGTAGTGTGTACTAGGTAACCCTCACTGTTCTAAGCGCTCAACTCATTTAATTCTCACAAGGCCTATGAAGTAGGTACTGTTTCCCTCATTTTGCAAGTGAGGAAACCAAAGCACAGAGAGGCTGAGTAACATACCCAAGATCATACAGCTGGTAGGTACAAGAGCTGAGTTTCATACACTGGCTGTCTGGTGCCAGAGTCCATCTCTTAACCACCCCCCTACATATAGTGACATAATGGGCCCTCAGTAATGCTTGTTGTACTGTTTGCTGGCAAAATAAAAGAAATAACAGTTGTTTTCACAAAAGCATACTGTTTCCTAATTTTTCAAGAGTAATCCTCCCCAGGTCAATGTCTCTTCATAAAAATGCCAAGAATAGGCTGTGTCGGTCATTTCCCACACCTATCTGGGCTAATAATTGTTCATTCCCAGACATTGGTGTAAAGCCACAGAAGAAGGTCAAGGTCAGGAGGGTCTTTGAAGTCACCGAGACTTATTGCTAGGTATTGGCGTTGCCTGTCCTTCATCTTCATGTTCCAAAATATAGAATAGTTTCAAATTGCTTATTTAAAAATATAAAGATAATTGAAACTGGTTCAGCATGTTGCTTTGTACTTGTTACTTTTTATTTACCTTTATTTTCTTACTTGTTACTTTTTAAACCAAATGTTAAGCAGGGAAAACCCTGATTATCCGGAGAAGAGCTTGGAGAAGAGCTTGGCTTTTCATGTTTATGATCTCCTGTTTTCTCCTTAGAACACCTTGCACAGAATATATCTAAATCACATCTGGAAACTTGCCAATACTTGAGAGAAGAGCTCCAGCAGATAACGTGGCAGACCTTTCTGCAGGAGGAGATCGAGAGCTACCAAAACAAGGTATATACTCTGAAGATTTTTACCCAGGATTGAGACAAGAGTGGGAAGGGTGTTTATGCAGGACATCTGTTGAAGAATACAGACTAGAGAGTGACTGTCTTTCATCAGATATCAGATTTCTGTTTAAAATCTTTCTTTTAGAGATGATCATATACTTGGGACTTTGTCGTCTTTCTGAGGTGCAAGTGTGTGAAATTCCAGCAATAACAAACAAATTTTCTCAGGCCGATGGCTATATACATGTATCTCCTATCATTTGGCAATGGGGGGTAGAGAAAGCAGTGTCCAAAAGCCCGAATTAATTGAGAGTTGTCCTGATACCACGGTGGAAGATTTCAAGGTCTGGAAGTTGACGTAAAATAATCTCAGCCTCAGAGGTTTAGAGGATGTGTGCAAAAGGTTTGGAAGCTATTCTCATAACTCCAGTCTGAACCTAGCAATGTGCAACCGACAAACGGTGCTGCTCCTTGCCATTTTCTTTACACACTGTTCCACAAGCCACCAGAATGGGAGGGCGGGGCTGGAGAAGGGGAAGTTTCAGTTACCCATTCTGCCTTGGTAAAGGGAGATGCTGTGGTTTTCCCCAAGAATTACAGAGATGTAGGCCTAGGAGGGGCAACAGGGTTTCTTCAGGCTAATCCTCCCCTTCATTTAACATATGAGGATATTAGCATCCCTTGGCGTATGGCAGGAGAGTGAAAATACCAGAACTAGATCATGATTCCTGGCTCCTAATTCAGTGTTTCCTTCACCCCATCATATTGTTGGAAATAGTATTAAGATCCACATCCCCTTGTAACTAAATGGAAGTGGGTATACAAAAGCAATTAAACAGGATAGGAATCATTTTGCCTTTGAGATAGCAGGTAACACCAGCAGTCAGCCAGTATTGTTAGAAAGGGAAGCGAGAAAGCAGTAAGAAACAGGGCATGTGAAATGGGATTCCGAGTCAGAGATGCTAGGATTTGAATCCCGGCTCCAACACCTTCTAGCTGTGAAACCTCTAAGAATTTATGACCACTTATGGAAAATGGGAAAATGAAATAAGACAAGGATGTCATACAGCATCTAGCTCAAAGCAGGTGCACGATAAATGTAATTGACTCCCCTTCTCTACCTTGCCCCCAGTAAAATGGTGTTCTATCCCCCAAGGTAAGATAATTGCTCACAAGAAGATCCTACTGTGCTACTCTCCGAGGCCCAAGGGTAAAGCAGTGGCATCTGCTGCTTTTCAGACTCACAGTTGCACCTGCTTATAACATCTTCCCCCGTCCCTTTACCGCCAAAATGGTAACAGAGGAATCAGAGGAGACGAGAAGGGACTCAGAAGCAATCATTATAACCCAAATGTTGATTTTTAATCCTCTAGCTTTTTTTAATCCATTTCCAAAGAAGGCTTTGAGAAAATAGGGGCAGTTAAAAACCCCTGTGTCCGGGATACGGGTGACCATGTGTGTTGCTGTGCTTTGCTCCTCTGCAGCAGCGAGAGGTGATGTGGCAGTTGTGTGCCATCAAAATCACAGAAGCTATACAGTATGTGGTGGAGTTTGCCAAACGCATTGACGGATTTATGGAACTGTGTCAAAATGATCAAATTGTGCTTCTCAAAGCAGGTATGTGCTTTGCAAGTGAATTTTGAGATCTCTTCCTAACCTGCTTTCACCCGCCTATTAGAGAAATGCTGGGTAAGGAAGGTGTCGGGAACAGTTTTTCCCCAATGATAATAGCTCGGGTTCCTTCTAGCAGCAACTGAGTCCTTTTTAATGGTTTTTGAGCTATCTGTGGAAAACATTTTGTTTCTCCTCTGAGTGAAACAATTAATTTGAAGGATACCCACTCCAGACCCTTGGGAGGTAACAGTAAGTTGTTAGGAATGTTCTCTGTGGAACTCAAAGGGACACCCCTGGTTTCTTGGTTTGTTTGTTTATGTTATTGTTTGTATGTTTATTAACCTCTAATCTATTATTTGTTTCAGGGGTACAGGTACAGACACCAGTCTTACACAATTCACAGCACTCACCATAGCATTTACCCTCCCCAGTCCATCCCCCAGCCACCCCATCCCTCCCACCTCCCTCCCCTCCAGCAACCCTCAGTTTGTTTCCTGAGATTAAGAGTCTCTTATGGTTTGTCCCTCTGGTTTTTTTTAATAAATATGAATCAATACGTTTTCCTGGCAACTCTGAGACTCTACTGCAAGACAGAAGAATGCCAGAGGAGTAATTTGTAACCCCGCCTCTCTTCAGGAATATAGGGCATAGTTAGCTTGGCCATAGTTAGCTTCAGCATAAATCTTTAATTATGCTGGTAAACTGTGCCCCTTTAAATAGAGAGCTTAGGGGCACCTGGGTGGCTCATTCAGTTGGCATCTGCCTTCGGCTCAGGTCATGATCCTGGAGTCCTAGGATCGAGCCCTGTATTGGGCTCCCTGCTCAGCGGGGAGCCCTCTTCTCCCTCAGCTCCTCACCCTACTCGTGTTCTCTGTCTCACTCTCTTTCTCTCTCAATTGAATAAATAAAATCTTTAAAAAATAATAATAAATAGCTGATGTGACTGAGAGCCACTGGCCCTGTGGCTGCACTGAATCAGAAAGGGGTCCCTACATTAGGGCTTTCACAGTAGAGAAATATTTACCACGATAAGATAATCCACATAATTTCTGTCTTCACTTAGGTTCTCTAGAGGTGGTGTTTATCAGAATGTGCCGTGCCTTCGACTCTCAGAACAACACCGTGTACTTTGATGGGAAATATGCTAGCCCCGATGTCTTCAAATCCTTGGGTAAGGAAATCTGGGTGCTCTGTCTTTAAATCAGGGCCATAGGAAAGTGTGGGAGCCCTGCCAAAGAGCTTACTGAACAGAACGGAAACTGTTATTTGGAAACAAAAATTAAAGGATTTTATGCTTATGTTACTTTATAGTCACTGCAGAAAAGTCACACAGCTCAAACAATTTTTGTCTATAGTACATTAGAAAGTTTAGCGTTTTGTTTTATCTAGTCTGTAATCGAAGAAATTTATATTGTCTAACCTTCCAGTTCCCTTGCAGATTTTAAGATTTTCATTGGATGAATTATTCAGAGAAACTAGAGGATGTAATCTGATGCATAAAATCAAGCAAAGAGTACTTCTCAAATAACACCCATTAATAAGAATGAAATGTAGATATCAAAGAAATAAAGTATAGCTAAGTGAAACTGACATAGACTATAAAAATTATTTTAGATTTCTATAATTTAAATAAAGTGGGATATAATCACGAAGAAGAATGAAACAGTATCCAAGATAAAGTTGTTAAGTGATTTTAAAAACAATGAAATTAAAAAAAAAGAAAGAAAAATAAATAAATAAAAACAATGAAATGACAGAAGGTCTGAATACTTTAGGAAAGCTCATTACCATTTAAATGGGTATATATAATATGCAAATCTAAAAGAGTAGATACCAAACTTAACCAATCCTTTTTTTTTTTTTTAAATATTTTATTTACTTATTTGAGAGAGGGAGAGAGAGAAAGTGTGTATGAGCAGGGGGCAGGAGCAGCAGGAGAGGGAGAAAAAGATTCCCTGATGAGCAGGGAGCCCAGCTTTTGGGTCAGTCCCACACCCTGATGTTATGACCTGAGCTGGAAGCAAGACACTTAACCAACTGAGCCACCCAGGCGGCCCCAAGCTTAACCAATCTTTTGAGAATGGATTATTAATAAGACTTTCACATTCTACATTTTTACTTCTATAATAGCTGTAATGATTTTACGACCATACTGTGTCATTTGTTCTAATTTTTAAGGGTGGCTTAGATCAAATAGAGTAAAAGCAAAAAATCAGTGAATGTCATGTTTAAGTTGGATTGGACTCTGTTTTTAAGATTGCGGGTCCTTAAAGGGGCTCCTGGGTGGCTCAGTGGGTTAAAGCCTCTGCTTTTGGCTCAGGTCATGATCTCAGCGTCCTGGGATGGAGCCCCACATCGGGCTCTCTGCTCAGGAGGGAGCCTGCTTCCTCCTCTCTCTCTGCCTGCCTCTCTGCCTACTTGTGATCTCTGTCTGTCAAATAAATAAATAAAATCTTAAAAAAAAACAAAGATTGCGGGTCCTAAACTCAGGCAGCCTGGTTTTGAATATCAGGCTGTTTCTTCCTACCTGTATAAACTTAAGTCATTTTTCTCTCCAGGTCTGTTTACTCACCTCTAAAATGGGATAATAATAATAATAATAATACCTCTCTCCCAGAGTTGTTGTGAGCAATATGGTTCCCAAAGGAACTTCTTAGAGTGGTACCTAATAACATGCTAACCTTGCAACAAAAGTTCATTCTCAATATTTTGAATGGTGAGGACAGTGGTGATAGTGATGATAGCTAAACAGATTTTTCTTTTAAGATTTTAAACTGTTGAACTGTAGAAATGTTATTACTATCTACTTGGATCTTCAACTACTAGATCCCTTTTCACCTTATTCCATGTTTTTCTCCAAAATAGTAACCAAAATCTTAAACTGTCTTTGACCTTGGCAGGTTGTGAAGACTTTATTAGCTTTGTATTTGAATTTGGAAAGAGTTTATGTTCTATGCACCTGACTGAAGATGAAATTGCGTTATTTTCTGCATTTGTACTAATGTCAGCAGGTAAGATAACCAAAGAACAATGCAATGCTTTAAAAAGTGTTCAGGTAAAGATTTCTTAGAAAAAAAAAAAAAGGGACGCCTGGGTGGCTCAGTTGGTTAGGCAGCTGCCTTCGGCTCAGTTCATGATCCCGGTGTCCTGGGATCGAGTCCCACATCGGGCTCCTAGCTCAGCGGGGAGCCTGCTTCTCCCTCTGCCTCTGCCTGCCATTCTGTCTGCCTGTGCTCGCTCTCCCCGCCCCCCCCGCCCCGATAAATAAATAAAATCTTGAAAAAAAAAAAAACAAAAAAACTTAAGTTGTAATGGCTCTAGAACATTCAGGTGCCTACCAAGAGAGGTTGCTACCCTTATTAGATCTAATTTTAAGTTTTATCAAACAGCAAAACGCCCCTCCCTCCACACACACACATTACCTGTTTAAGACCTCATGCCATTCTGACAAAATCTTAAGAAATGAGAAATGAGTAAAACCCAGTCCACAGTTAACCTCCTGAGATCACGAGAAATGCTCTGGTAGAGTAGGGTTGCCCTTCTTAACACGTATCTCCAAGACAACAGGGTTTTTAAGACATCCTACTTTTTTTTAAGATTTATCTGGATGTCATCTACAAGTTTATCCAAATGTAATTTATGTTTTCAACCAGTACTGCCTCCTGGGTATATTCTGTTTTGCCAATTTACTGTCGTCTATTTGGAATTCTTAGACATAAAGGCTGAATTAACAACCGTTAAATTGTTTGGAGTGCTCTTGACCATCTTAGTTGCCTTGGATTCTAAGGCAATTTTCATATTTGCCAGAAGGGCTAGCAGGATTGCTATGAGTATTTCATCCAGAAATGTAATTATTAGAAAGATTTAAGCACCCGTGGTAGTTTCATTTGCCCTTACGTATGGCCGTAGATTTAAATATCTATCCTTTTGGAAGGAGAGGACTTTCCCCTCCTTAAAGTGTCAGTAAAAATGGAAAGATTTACCACTCTATTGTAGATCAGTTCTCCACTGCTTTAGGAGCAAATTTTGAACATGGAGTAAAACTGGGCTATTGTTCTCTAATTCTCCACTGTGGCATAATAACCTGTGTCTAAGAGTCCAGAGGAATTGGGGTGTCCCAATACCACATAAGAGAAACACTAAGAAGTATCATTTTTCATGTTTAGATCGCTCGTGGCTGCAGGAAAAGGTAAAAATTGAAAAACTGCAACAGAAAATTCAACTAGCTCTTCAACACGTCCTGCAGAAGAATCACCGAGAAGATGGAATACTAACAAAGGTAAGAGGGAAAGGTAATGCGGTTGGCATAGCCTGAAGTATATCCCTTGCCACAGGTCCTGCTGCCAGCCTCCCTTACAAGTCATCTTACCAGCCCCCAGAAGTACCCATAAGCAAGAGGCTACTGAAAAGAAAGAGAGATATCTCCATTTCAAGAAACTTGGTCGGGTCAAAATTCAGCTTAAGTTCTACTTACAATCATTGGTTGTGAAGTGTCCTGCAATAATAGGGCAATGGTAGAAAAAGTTTTTTTAAGCATTAATACATTCTGGAAATCCTCCTATTCCATCTAAGTTGTGCATAAAGCTGAGTTAATGTTCTACATTGATATAAATTAGAGAAAGAATCTTTGAATTTAGAAGGAGGAAGTTATAAAGGACTAAAACAAGCAGGATAATCACATATTCTAATATTAGTTCTATTTCCATTCCATTCATTAGTAATCAACAGAAAGTGACTTTTGTATTTTCTTCGTCTGTTTCCCATTACTACCCTGTATTCAAAGCATAAGGCTTCATTTTTGCTAATTATTACTTTTTGCAATAAAAATATAATTAGGATGTCAATTTAAAATATGCTAATATTCTTCAGTGCTTGCGCTAGTAGTATGTATTCGGTCTTCGAAAATCAGCCGTATTCTTTCTAAAACTATTTTAGTTGTTCAAGAAGATTGATTTGAACGGTTTGGGTTTCTTCTCCTGCTTTTTCTTTTCTTCTGATAGCTAAGTTAGGTCAGAGAGAGGAAGTTGAGGGTTAGTTGCTATTTTGTTTTTATTTTGCACCCGTTCAATGAGAGATGGAGGCAGGAATGGAAAATAGAAGAACCCTCCAGACCCTTACCTTCTTCTCCATCTTGCCCCAGTGCAAGGATACAGTTAAGTTCTTTCATTATAGAAAGCACCTAACACATGGACAAGATCTGTCACATATGTTTCTTAGGATTATTCTGGTTGAAATAATACATCGTTTGTACAGTGTTTTGGACTTTAAAAAGCATTGTTTCAAGTTTTATTGTCTTCAACTGCTAAACGGTTGATGCTGAGACTTCCCTCCAGGCCTTCTGACTATTCTTTCTTCTGAGCCTTTTACTCAGACCCAGAATTGGTTTGTCTAAGCAAAGGTCTTTCCAGAAAGAAACTTGTCGTCATTGGAGTTGGCTAGTACAGGTTCTGCATAAAATATGTAGGGGATGCCATCATCTCCATTTGCAGTGACCTCATCTGCCCATGATTGCCTCCTTGTTCTCTTCTCTGTCACCAGACATCTTCTTTGTCCACAGCGGTGGAGGACAGGGTTGGGGATGGGAGAGCAGAAAGTATGTTTGGAGTAGGAGAAGGAGGTGAGAGGCTTGGGTTCTTATCTCAACTCTGCCACTTTTGCTTATAAACATCTTTTCAGGTTATTGTATTATTTGTCTTCAAAATTGTATTTAATGTATACCTGGTATTCTATGACATGCCTAAAATTTGTCTTTACCAATCTTCCTTCTTGGAAGATCATAGAAGCCGCTTCGAGTGTGTTTCACCTTTGTAAACAGCATTGTAAAGATCATCCAGATTCCCCGATTTTTGATGCTCATGTCTGTTCTTTCCTCACAACGTGTCCTTTCTTCCACTTACAGTTAATATGCAAGGTGTCTACATTAAGAGCCTTATGTGGACGACATACAGAAAAGCTAATGGCATTTAAAGCAATATACCCAGACATTGTACGACTTCATTTTCCTCCATTATACAAGGAGTTGTTCACTTCAGAATTTGAGCCAGCAATGCAAATTGATGGGTAAATGTATCACCTAAGCACTTCTAGAATGTCTGAAGTATAAACCATGAAAAACAACAACAAAAAAAATTAACCAAGACACTTTATATGGCCCTGCACAGACCTGGAGCGCCAACACACTGCACATCTTTTGGTGATCGGGGTCAGGCAAAGGAGGGGAAACAATGAAAACAAATAAAAGTTGAACTTGTTTTTCTCATGCATATGATTTCCATTATGCCTACAGATATGGACCCTTTTTCTGTCTCAACTTCTTGATCATTGACCTCTGTTTACAACTGAAGGAGGGTACTAAAGTCGGAGGATTTCCTTTTCTTGTAGCTCACTGCCCACAGACTTTCTGCAGAGTCACCAATCTGTCGGTAACAACAGAGAGTCCGGCAATAATCGGTGCCCGGTGTGCATAGCGGAGGTGGCGGCATGACTTTGCACAACCTGCTCTTTGTTTCATGAAGGAAGTTTTTATTTTTTTCACCGATTATTGCCAGTCAGCAGGATGGCATGAAAAGGGTCCATAGCACTAGCAACAATAGCATTATAATATATTACAGGGTAAATGGGCATGAAGACTATATATAGCTAAAAGAGATATTGTTTATATATTGTTTTAATTAATATAAAATGTAGTTACTGGTGTAGCTTTTCCTGTTGAATTGATAAGGCACTTTCATTTTGCACCTTTTTCTTTAAATGAAATGCTAGCGTGTTCACTGTCGTGTCGCATGTGCACCAGAAACACAAGTTTAACTGAGAAGGCTTGGAAGGTACGTCAGGAGGTATTTATGCTGCTGTTTACAAATTACTTTGAAAAGACTGGCTGGTCATATCTAGAAATCATGATGTGGATTATTGGTTTGTTTTTGTTTTGTTTTGTTTTGTTTTTTTATACTTCATTTGGTATTAGAAACAGAATTCTCCCTAAATTATACTTTGCTTTTTGGTAAGCTCAAGGATAGATGTGTTTATGCTTCATACAAAGTTGAATGGTCTATTGGTGCTATGGACTTATACCATCATGCACGTTATTTTTAAAAAGCTTTTTTAAGTGCCACCTCATGGGGGTAGGGGAGGGAGGGGAGGCTCATTTCATACAATTCAGTAGATATATGGACTCAGTCTCAACTTGGAATTCTTATGCTTTGAGGATAAATCAGTAACCCAAATATTTATTGGAATTCAGCTTTTATTATAAGAAGGACCCAAAGATTATATCTGGAGCAAACACACACTCCCCATGTGAGGACATGAAACATTTACTTTGTGAATGCCTATGTTCTTGGTCTAAACTAGGAACCCTAAGAGTGTATCTCAGAGTGACCTAGCTCTAGACTAGCTGCCTCTAGACGCTATAATTCTAGAATATAGTTCTCCATATTTCACAGACAATGGACAGAAGGGCGAGGGAGTTATGCAACACTGAACCGGTTTCTCTTATTTAAATATTAAATATTTTAAGCATTCAAAGTGAAGTTGATGCTAGCTGCAAACATTTACTCTTGTATTTATCTTCAATAGAAAACTGTGGACTGTAATTTATTTTATTAAATATTTAGAAGAATGTTTGGCTTTTGTGTTCAGGTGAGAAATATTGAATGTTTTTGTTTAATTTCATTTTTTTTATTTTAATAACTCCCAGTGGGGGAAGGGAAAATGAACAGTGCAAGTGTGCATATTTTAAAAATAAGTGCCCTTTGGAAATGTCAGCATTTAGATGATTTTAGTCAGTCGGGTGGGATTCAAACTTCTGGTCTGACACGAAGGACCATGGTTATATGGAAAAGGGAATATCCCATAGCATAATGGTGGGAGTTTCCAGGCAGCCCTTTATAGCCGAAAAAATGTCTCTACCCCCAGGCTCTTGAATCTTCCCTAGGAACTGTGGCTCCTAATGTCAGGTGGAGCACAGCAGGGGCATCCCAGAGCCATTTACTCTGGGTTTAACCCCAACTGATTTTCTGACTTGTTTCTTGAGGGATTTGGAAAAGAGGAAGGAATTATTCACAGAGAAGTGTGTATGAAGCCTAAATAACATCTTAATTTTTTTTTCAAAAATATAGTAAGGGTTTAACCATAAGTAGAAGACGAGAGTAATATCTACTTAAATTTCTTACAAGTATATTAAACTTTATGTGAGTGTTTATATAGAGAGGTAAACTAAACATATAGTATTTATATTTGGGCAAGAAGGGTGAAATCAAAATTTTAATTTAAATAAGCATAGTTCCTTTAAAGATCAATAGTATTTATACTCTGAAAAGAGTACCAAGCTTAGTTCAGTTATTTATTTGTCCATTTATTTTTCCTGTTGTTTCTCCTGTGGGGGGGCGGATAATGTGTTGGGTCTTTTTTGGAGAGGGGGTGTTTTTTGTTTTTTGTCATTCTGAGTCACTAAATTTGGGGATGGTTTTATTAAAGTGTATTAACTTCTTTTTAACCAAAGCTTTCTGAATATGACCAGCCTCAGGTGCTAGCGCATTAAAGAGCAACTAAACCTAATTCCAGTGTCCATTTGTGAAGTGATAAGAGCTAACTGAACTTCTCTAAGGGTGAGAGAGAGCATAATGTTGAGCTTAAAAGAAATTCCTTTTCCCAGAAAGGACTTTGCATGTACCAAATGCAAAAAAAAAAAAAGAGGCTTAATCTCAGTCACACCATGGTGACATTGCTTTTAGAATAAACCAACGTACATTGACGTGATGCTGCTACCAGGTCTTTCTGAAAGAAAAGCAAGGTGAGGAAGAGCAAAATACATTGGCAGCGTAGGGACAGAGCAGGAGAGGCATGCTCAGTGAACAGAGGGAACAACTATGATTTGGATCAAAGTTGGGATCTGAAGTTAAACAATAAATTCAGTTTTAAAAAAATGGAAGTATAGAAAAGGATGTGAAAAACTCTGCATTTTTATTTTCTTCTTACAGAAACACCTGTGTGAGGACACAAACTACTTGGTGATACAGAACAGTGATTGTTAAGAGTTCTTATAATTAAAGTTTCCTAAACTTAAATATCCAGTAGTCTTTTAAAGATTGGAATCACATCATTGTTATCCCAGCTCCTATGATGCCTTTAATACAGTTTTTCCATAGAGGGTACATAAGGCTTTTTGTACAAAGCCTGAATACCTTTGGTTACAATGGTGTCAGACGGTTGCATTATATTCTGAAGAACCTGGCCTTGGTCACAATGAAAACAAAAGTGCAGATGAAAGTGCTTTTTTGGACAGTTTGCAAATTGTGTTAAAGCTATGGATTTTTTTTTAAGTGTTCAGCATCCTAATTTGCGTTAAAGCTATGGATTTTTTAAAAAGTCTTCAGCATCCTAATTCACCCTTCCTAACTTAAGGAAAATATAACTTAAGACACTGCTTCTAAGTTTGGTTGTTCTTTATAGTGTGGATACCCAGATCTCTGTGTAGGGGTGTGGGCTGAGGGCCAGGTGAGAAGGGAGAGAGAGAGAGAGAGAGTGTGTGTGTGTGTGTGTGTGGTTTTCGTGTGTATGATGTGTGTGTGTCGGACCGCTTCTAGGCTACTAAGTGTCAATGGAAAAGAAAATGTATTCAAAATACTTAAATCAAAACTAGAAGATGGGGAAAAAAAAGATTTATTCTATACAAAGCCTTGTCTGGACCACTTTAGAGAGACTTCTATTTTTTTAACCCTTATATAAATATTTGATGGCACTTGAAATATTCCTGCAATAAAATGTGATTTGTGTAAAGAAAAAAAAAAAGATTTTGTAATGTGAAACAAAGAAAGAAAGTAATGTAATTTTCTAAAAAAAAAAATACAAACAAACAAACTTTGTATTATTTTCTTGATGGAATTTGTCTATCTGTCTTTGGGAAACTTTTTATTTCATTGAATGTGCCATAGTAGAAATATGTGTTTTTAGTTTTAGACTAAGGAATAGCTGTTTGTGTTCCGACATTCCAAAATGCAAAACAACCTAGTAGAATCTTTATTGAAAAGGTTTAAGTAGGATGTAAGCTTCTCTCATTGTTGCTTTTTTGCACATGTTCTTCATTCCTCTCTAGTGCAATATGTACATAGAGCACTTGCGGGTGTACCTTGATCCCTCAGGGAAAAAATACATATTTGTACAGTTTTGGTTTTTTGGTTTTTGTTTTTGGTTTTTTTGGTTTCTTTCTTTTTTTTTTTTTTTTTTTTGGCCTTTTGTTTTTGGCTAAGGAATGTCGATTGAATCACTTGTTATTGTTGAGGGGCAGCCAGATAATAATCCTAAAGCCACTGTTTTCAAACATTTATTGTTTAAATCATGTGTCCTTCCAGTGCTATTATTTTAAGAGAATAATAATAAAAATTTATTTTCTGACAGTTCTTTGTGCTGATTGGTGAAAAAAAAAGGGTAAATAAGCACCTTATGATTGACTTACTGTGAATGACAATCCATCTTGATATCAACAATAGAAGCCCTATCACTTTGGAGTTGGGGTTAAGAGTCAGAAACAATGTGCTCAGGGATCTTCTAAAACTCTTCAAACAGGGTGGCCAGTACTACTGGGACAAATTGTGTTTTTTATTATTAATAATAGTGATAATAATACTATCCCTCAAGGCACAAGTGAACTGTGTAGAACTGCGTGTGTGTGTGTATGTAAACTCTTCACTCTCGTCTCATTTTGTTGAGTTCAAAACGTATGTGTTCTTCAGTCTTGTGTGGTTTAAAACGTTGAATAACTTCCAAAGCAGTATAAAGTTATGCTAGTATGTTCACAAGATAAATTAATAGGCAGTATACCAATAGAGAACATCACTTCAAGTGCAGTCCTACATACTCCATTTACCTTCCTCAAAATTCATAGCATTACATATTAGAAACTTCCCAATTCTACATGTATGCAAAAAATTGTTTAAGCCAGTTATGAGAGACCTGCCTATCAGTGCAGTGAAAGAGGTAAAACTTTGAACACATTTTTTTCAAATGCCAGCAAATAACTTATTTTCATTGCACTCTCCTCTAGAAGTAAACCAAAACATCCCTTTATGTAACATAGTTCTTTTACTTCTTCACTTTGAGTTTTCATCTCTTGAATCAATACACGAGCTAACGTTTAAAGACAAAACAAAAAACAAAAAACAAAAAAACCCACCTATGTAACAGTGCCATGAGCCAGCTCTTAGGGTTACTTTGGACATTTTTGCAATATAGCTTCGTTCTCATGTTTCCATGTATTTTCATGAGGTCAGTGAACCTCAGTATAATTGTTGGCTTTGATTCTTCCATACCTGGAATACACATTGAGAAGAAGCTTTTACTATTTTCTTAGTACCATAGCAGAATATAATTTGAGGAAACTTTCCATGTCATTTAAATGAAAAAGAAACTTTGACCTTGTTTTTTATAATAAAGACTATGGAAAATGGCAGAAATTTCTCTTTCTCTCTCCACTTCTATACATGTATACATATATATACATATATACGCATATATATACATACACACACACAGGTTATTGACATTTTCACATATTATAACATGTGATTGCCATGTCTTACTTATAAAGATTGCTACAACAGAACCCTACTAACAGAAATACAATTGCAACAGAAAAATCTTGGTCTATTGCTAATAATCTATGATGCAAATCTTCATTCTACCCCTAAACACTAGTATTACTAAAGAGGTTCCACCAGATTTGATTAAAGAGGCCTTCCTCCTATTTATTCTTAAGATGTGAGAAGGCTGATGACAATGTCTTTACAAAGCAAATGGTTTCACTTCTGGGTCAGTTGCTTATTTGTTGTAAGTAAGATCAGCTTTGTCAGGCTCTCAGAATAATTTTTTTAAAGTAATCCAAAAGCCTGGCTTATATATCAAGGAAATATCATAGACGGATCTCCATGTTTAACCAGACCCTCAGATCTTAGAGCAATAAATACATTCATTCAGTCATTTACTTATTTATAAATGAATGACAGAATATTCCATCCAAATAAACACAATGTTTTTTCAACACTGCAATATAACATGGGGTCTTACGTTAAGAAAATGCATTTGACTATTTTAAACAGATGCCTATAGAATCCGTGTTTGCTGTTTACATTTAGTGTGTCTGCCACATTTTCTTTTGCTTTTTTTCCTTCTAAGAACTGAAGAAAGACAGCTTGCTATTAGCTTTGACACACTGCACATACCATTATGTTGTTCTCTAAGAGCAACTAAATTCTCTCCAGTGTTCTGTGTGTTTCCTTTCTTACTCATTATTACTTTAATATGGATGAAAACTATTTCTGGGAACTTGGTTATTATTGAACAGATTGCATATGTAAATGCAGATAATTCTTGAGCAATATAGTGAATATGATTTCACACACAAAAAAATCTGTATGTACTGTACACATCTTCCTGAATCCAAAATTCTCTTATCCACAGTGGTTTAAAATCTCAGATAAAACAGTGGTAAATTTTTAAACATTAGGACATTAGCTGGCTGCTTCTTTAAATGTACCTGTATTGTCTGCCTGCTCCTTTTGTGGAGATGTGTTTTTGTATTGGATGTTTGGGCCAATGGGAGGCTTCAAGCTACAACATATTTTCCCAGTTTAAATATATTTAACATATGACAAACCCCAGACAAGGCTTTTAATATGTATAAAGAACTGCAGTGTTAGGTGGTTTATTTGCAAACCGTTTTCAATGTTGTCCATTTTTATGGCACCTTTAACAATATTCTTGTTTCCAAAGTACAAAAAAAAAAAAAATAGGTTAAATAATCTAGCCATAACTGAATGTCAAGCAATAAAACAAATGACTTTTGTGCATAGACTTAAAAAAATACAAATTTTAGACATCTGCATGTAAATGCAATCTCTTGTTTACTGCTTTCTTCAACTTGAGCAATTGATTCCTTATTTACTATTAACTTAAGAACTTGTAATGGCCTGTAAACATTTTCTCTCTTACTCTTCTTTCAAATTTACCTTTGTCCCTGCTTTTAAGTCATAATATTTAATGTTGTTCTGCACATCTCTATACAGTTAACTTTTTGGCTTTCATTCTGTATAGATAAGAAAATGTTATATTATAAACAGCCTACTCAGTGCAAATATTTATCTGTTTATCAAATCCACAATATGCTGTATAATACTGGTTTTACTATATAATCTATTTTAGACATAGCTGTTTAGAACTAGAGTGTGCTATTTTTGTGTTTTTCTGATGTGTGGTGCTAGATAAGTTACTTTTGTGAACAAAAAAAATCCCTTTTATTCCTAGACAATACCACCTTTGGGTCTTGTTAATTTCACTGAGTATAACTATATATTTGTATATATATACATATATATATATATATCTACCTGTTCCCAACTGGCAGCTGTATCAGAGTGCTGGATTTGGGACATGCTTTTCTCTTTAAATACATAATATCATTATATAAATTATTCTAGAGTGTATTTAATTAGGATAAAATTACTTCCTTAGTATGGATATTTGACATCTATAGGGTGAATTTGCTTTTAAATATGGATATATGAAAACTTCTTAGCATTTACTTTATGTTTGCTACTTGGGTTTATACCATATCTTCTGAGCTGAAAACTAATTTGCCAGGCCTTCAAGATCCTAAAGAAACACTCTAGTTTAATGGAGTAATATTTTTTTGCTTACTAAGGAATTATATTATTGGCACCTGACAGAGTTGTGTACTTATTTCCTATTATAGATAATAGGCATTTATATAAAATATCCTTGGTGGCTGGATGGCAGAATAAACCTTTCCCCTCCTACCTGAGCCATGAGAACCATGGAGACACCCGCTATCATGGCAGAACATGGGCCATAAAGCAAATTTGACAAGGGACATTCTGTTTCAATATGACCTCAACCAGTTCCATGAACTGAGCAAAAGACCTTCATTTTAAAAGTCATTTAATAATGAGCTTAGTTAAACTCTTTCACCTGTTCTCCCAAGACCTATTGGCATTGTTAAAAATCAAAGTATATCAAATATCTAACTAAGGATGTAGTTAACCTTATTAAATATTGATTAGAATTGTTCTGTAATATTACTGAATTTGTAAGATCTTTAGCAAAGATTTTTGAGCAATTTATAAATATAGAGCAAATGTTTCTGTTTACTGCACTTTTTGTAATTGAAGGTGATAAATTCTCAAGCCATGGTTATTGGCTTCCGTGCACTGCATATTTACCCACAATTCTAGACATTTTCCATTTTTATGGAAGAGTTGCTGTTACCTTAATTATAAATGCAATCATGTGGTTAATGAGAGTGAATGCTAATAGTTAACCTTTTAAAGTGAATTGGCTACAGTTTAGGGAGAAATCTCTTTTACTACAAATCACATCATTCCTTATTGCTTCACTTAGAGATTGAAACCTGTTTTTCTGCTTGTTTTTTAAGCACCATTTAGTATCCTAAACTTCCTGAGAGTAGAGATTGTATCTCTTTGTGTCTACACAATGGCCAGCACATGTCAGCATTTGATAATTGTTAAATGACAACTGTGCGCAAATTAAAATTTTTTCCTGGGATTTTTTTTTTTTTTTTGGTGAATTTATAAAGTATGTCAAGCCTTATGGTTAACACTTTCTTCTACAACCAAGTATTAAAGCTACGTTTAAAAAGACCACATGAAATGCTGATTCTAATTGTGTGTAGGTCTTGAAGATTAAGCACACAAATTTCACAAAACTCTGTGAGTAACAAACTCAGCCTTCTGTAAATATACATGCAAGTTTGGAAACAGTAATACTGTACCTATAAATATATGCTGTCTGTTTTGTGTACAGTATGTAAAAACTCCTTTTCTGCCACACTAAAAATGCAAGCCATTTATGGGAATCCTAAAAATAGTATTGTACTAAAACTTTGCTAATGATCTTTATTGGAGGATCATCCAACGTTTCACTTACATTGGGTTTTCTTTTCAATTCACTCTTACAGTAGTCTGCTTCTTTCCAGCTGTTTGTTATTTTATTGAGTCCTCAATTTAAAAAAATATTTTGATTCATTTTGTAAATACAAGCTGTAAAAAAAAGAGATTTAATGTTGTCTTTTAAATACTCCGATTTTCATTCTAATATGAATGTTGTTATATTGTACTTAGAAACTGTACCTTTAATATTACATTACCTTTATTAAAAGTGCATTGAACACATCAATTTTAGATGTGCTTTATGTACTGTTATCCTATAATAAAACTTCAGCTTCTAATGGAACACTTGCCTTGTTTTTATTCTTTTTTATTGGTTATTGAGTTGCCTTGTACATAGTTTTCTAGTTCACATTTCGTCTCCAGAAAATGGGCTAGTAGAACCTTGCTACTCAAAGTGTGGTCCACAGATCAGTAGCACTGACATCACATACGACCTTCACCTTATTAGAAATGCAAAATTCTGGGCACCTTCCCAGACCTACTAAATCAGAATCTGCATTTTTACAAGATCCCCAAGTGATTGGTTTGCATACTAAAGTTTGAGAAGTACCGGTGTGTAGTACAGTACTTAAAAAAAAAAAATAATTCATTTTGGGGCACCCGGGTGGCTCAGTTTTTAAGTGACTATCTTCTGCTCAGGTCATGATCCCAGAGTCCTGGGATCAAGCCCTGAGTAAGGCTCCCTGCTCAGTGGGAAGCCTGCTTCTCTCTCTCCCACTCCCCTTCCTTGCGATCCCTCTCTCACTCTCTCCTCTGTCAAATAAATAAAATCTTCAAAAAAAAATAAAATAAAAATAATTCATTTCCATTTGCTGAAGGAAAAATGTATAGAAGGATCATGCTACCCTTTGGATCAGAGAAGTCAATGAAAGAAGTTTGAACTTATGAGATAATATCTATTGATTGGTTGTAGCTGCCAGAAATGCAGAAGTGAGGATTCTCAGGCTGTCTCAAAGAAGGATGCCATGACTGGTTAGTGGTGTCTGCCGTGATGTATAGGAGGGGAGATATCCTGAATGCACACCATACTTTGTCATGTTTGCTTTGGAAATTATTAAAATGGAATGTCAGAAATGATACCAAAGACTTTAAAAATCTGACTTAACCTGAGCTGTCTTTGCCCTACCCCAGCCCAACTACTTCTTGAGTAGATTATATAGGAGTAAACTAATAAATTTAAAATCAGCTAAGTATCACACTATTTTAATGATGCAAAACACCTCATCATAAATTATTTTGAAAGTAATGTCAGGACATCCAAATTGTAAAATATCCTGAAGTCAGAATAAAAGCAACTGAGTTGGCATTTTCCTCCACAGGCATACTACAATACCTAAGTGTCTCTTGCACTCAAGAAAATAAATATTTGACCTGATTCCCAAAGTTGCTTCATGTGACAGTCCCTACTCCTGCTTTTATTTCCAACTGCCTCAGAGAAGAGGAAGAATGAGATTATGCATGTGAAATATTTGTAGACTGTCAAGTTCTATATAATTGTAAATGTTCACCACCTTCTAGTATCCCAGGAAATTGGGAATTAATGGAAATAATGGAGGTCGAGTTATGAAATCTGTCACCTCCTGGACTTTGGCCAAACCCAGGCCTAAGCTCCTTCTGATAAAAACAATGGTTTATACTCATCTCTCCATCATGGATTAACTTGCCCAGCTTCAAGAGGGATACTGTAACCGGAGCAGAAGAGGGATTTCTTACCATTCTGTACCTAACGGTCTCATGGGCAAACTGGAAAGGAAAACAAATGTCAGGTCAATAACCTCTTGGGGAAAAGCAAAAGCAATAATCGTAGTAAGACCTGACCACAGTGTGTCTTGGTTTGGCACTGTTACTACTAAGCTTTGTCTCAAGAGGCAAGATCAGTCTAGCCCCCCCAAATTAGACTTCCACTTTTAATATGCCCCTGGGTCAAATGGACCAGTGCAGAGCTGGACTTGGCTTCTCATGACAGGTCTCTGAAAAGACAATATGCTGTGGAAGGTAACTGCTGATGTGCTGAGATGCAGCTGGGCACGTTCACTTCCCCTTTTGAACAAGAAAGTGGAGATGCGGCCCATGGTCTAAAAGAAACTGTTAATATAAGTTCCCAGAGACGAGAAGAAAAAAACTTTCTTACCTAAGGGATTTCAGGAACATGGGAGGAAGCAGGAAATTTTTGTCAAGAGAACACTCCTGGATTCCAGAAGAATCACACTGATGGATCCTCAGCTTTTCTTAAGGCAAGCCTAGACTCTCAATATTGGCGCGGTCCTCTGCTAAATTAACATGCACTCTAATTTCACTAGTTGTGAGCTGGAGAAAAATCCTTTTTTAAATTTCTAATGTCATTTATCTCTGATGTTGGAAAGAGATAAAAGAGTCTTACTATATTTAGACTTTGCCTCTGGATTTTTTTTACTCCTTAGGAAGGGGACTGTTATCTCCAATACAATATAGTCATGTCTTAGCCATCCACTTGTTGTTTATCCACTCAATGGGCTCCTCAAACAACATTATTAATTCCAGGATGATTTCCTCTTTGTGGGGGAGCAGTTGCTTCAACTATTCATTGTTCTGTGCTTAAAGAACAAAAACTAATTTTAAGAAGATCCTCACCCAAAATTATGGTGGTAACCTAACAAATCTCACATCTACCTTTTCTACCATTCTGTCTTTATCCCTCCAATAAAATACACACTGTATTCTAAAGATAAAGCTAAATAATGGCTTGCTTATCTTACTTGAAATGATCTCTTTGGTCATCAGCCTCTCTCTGTGGGAGGATTAGAGATCCCCTATAAAAAGATCAGGGTTCAGATCAACAGTTCTGGGTTGTTTGTTTTTAGTACAGGGACTATGTGATACAGTACACTATGAAATACACTTCACAAAATATCATCTTCAGAGTAGAAAATTTTGAACATGTTAGCCATTCTCCTCTGAAACCGGATAGCCTGGGCCAGAGCACTGTGTTGGTTTTCAGGAGTAATGATAATTCCCTTCCCACTTGAAATACATTTGTTGCTGAAAATCCAGGTTTGAACAAATTACTGTTGGAAACAGTATTTCCCCCAATAGCTCTCAATCGATTCCTAGATCAAAACCTCTTGCCTAGAGAACTATTTCTGAATTCTCATTCTGAGAGGACCTTATGGATGATTTTAAGTTCATGAAGCAATTCTCTGAGTGAGGTAGTTGCCACACAATCAACTCTCTAAGACTTACTTCATCGCAAATCAAGCAGAGGGAGTTCACTAGGTAAAGAATAGGAAAATGATTTGGTGCTAATAAAAAATAGGTGATCATGCATATTTCTCTGTCTTGACTTGGTCCACAAGAACAAATACAACTGGAAGCAACTGTAATAACTTCAGTTAGCTAGGTGGTTGCCATTTTAAAAGTTCTTTTTTGAAATTTGTTTCAATGAACCATTTTATAAACTCAAGTACCTACTGTTATAAATTCTTTTAAAATGAGATTGATTTCTCACTTAACTTCTGTATTTGTTTTTCAGTTTAGGAAGAACAGAAAACCAACTCTTTCTTCTGCCTAAAAATCCACAGAATAAAATATGATCACTTTGGAAAATATTTTGGTAGGGTCTTACAGAGTTAAACATAAGTTAACATACAGTCCAACAATTCCACTCCTTGGTGTCTGCCCAAGAGAAATGAAAATACAAAGTCCACACAGAGACTGGTAAACAAATGCTCATAACAACATTATTCGTAACAGCCAAAAAGTGGAAACCATCTAATGTCTGTCAACCATTGCATGGATAAACAAAATGAGGCATATCCATAAATGCACTATAATTCAGCAACAAAACTACTAACACCTATTGCAACACGGATGATCTTAAAAAATATTCTGCCAAGAGAAAGAATCCATATTGCATAATTTTACCTATATGAAATGTCCAGAAAAGGCAAATATATAGAGATGGAAAACAGATTTGTGTTGGCCTGGGGCTGGAAGGTAGGAAGAGAGATTAACTGCAAAAGACACAAAGGCCTTTCCAGGGTAATGGAATGTTTTAAAACTTGGCAGCGTTGACCGATGGTTGCAAAACTCCACATATTTACTAAAAATTAATGAATGATACAAATAAAATGGGTGAATTTTATGATACATAGATTACACCTCAATAAATCTGTTCTAAAAGTATGTACTCACAAGGCACCTGGGTGGCTCAGACATTGGGTGTCTGCCTTTGGCTCAGGTCAAGATCCCAGCGTCCTGTGATTGAGCCCTGCATTGGGCTCCTTGTTCAGCGGGAAGCCTGCTTCTTCCTCTCCCACTCCCCCTGCTTGTGTTCCCTCTCTCGCTGTGTCTCCGTCAAATAAATAAATAAAATCTTAAAAAAAAAAAAAGTATGCCCTCATAGACACACACACATACACACTCGTTTCTCTATCACCCAAAGTTCGACGTCCAAATTCTCTAATATGGCATGAAGTCTCTATCCCCTTCTCCCTTTCCAGTCCAATGGCTTTCATTTCCCACACACACACAACAGTGCAGTAGCTTTCCCCCTTCCCCAAAACATGCAGTGCTGTTTTACATTTCTGCACTTTTTCCCTACTGAAAAGCCACAACCCCTTCTCTACACAGAGAACTCCAACTCACCTTTCAAGACGCAATGTAAATTAAACTTCTCTGAACTGGCACCTAAGCTGTCTCATCAGAATAAGTTCCTTTCTCGTTGTGTTCCCAGAGAATCGATATATTTATATGTGTGTATGTGTGCACGTGTTGTGTGCGTGTGTGTATGTGTGCCATTTCTTATTTGTATTGTAATCATCTATTTACAATGCCACCTCCACTGTGGGTTTTTGTATTTTTGGAAGGCAGAAAAAAAACTATATGCTGACTATTTTACGTTGAACATCTACTCTTTGCAATGTACTTTTTACATGTTACTTCTAATAGTCACAACAACTCTGTAGGTGAGATATTACTGTCTCCTTTACCCAATTAGGAAACGAAGGCTCAAAGAGGAGACACATGTGTAGGATCACACTGGCAGTGACCAGGAAAACTGAGATAAAACTGGTATCAGCTGGACTCTAAAAATCTATGTTGTTTTCACTAAACTGCTTCTGGCTCACAAGTAAAGCATAAAGAAGAAAGGATACATGTATCTAATGTATTGTAATGGCAAGAGTTATAAGACCTGATTTTTAGCATCCATTCTATCACTGACCATTTAATGTTGGAAACGTCATTTGACAACCTGGACCTCAGTTTCTTTATCAGGAAAATAAGTGGGACTAGGTAATCTCCAAAGTTCCCTCTGGTTCTAAAAATTCTGATTCTGTGTGCTATCTTGCAACCACCAGAAATCAAATACACCAAATCAGAGCATGCTCTTTGATGATAATCTGTAATCTCAACACAGCTCATGTCTGGTGATGTTACCATAACACACTACTATGGACTGATACCAGCAGCGTAAGTGCTTGGACAATTCTTGAGCTGTTTCTTGAGCAGCTGTTAAAGAGTAGGACAGGACTCTCAATTCTCTCTGACTACATGCTTCATGAGATACTACCCAACACATGGAATTCTACACTGCCTTGATGTCCATCTCTGTCCTAGCACAGGCTAGGACACTCACCTGATACAGGCTACCAGGTCAGTGCCAGCCATTGTTCCAGCTGATTTGCAAGTATTCACAAGCATTGCCTCCTAACATGCCTCTTCCCTACAACCCACTCAATACATTGCCAGATAAACTTTCCTGAAATATAGAAACTCCCACTGTGTCATTCCTTTGCTGATAAGCAACCTCCACTCCACAGTCCAGCATTTTATTTCTTGTACAATAAAGTCAGAATCCTGAGTCTGGTTTATATGCTCTTCTGTGGCTTAATCCCAATCTATTTTCCTCTACTATTCTTTATAGTCCTTGCATTCCCGGCAAAATAAATTACCTAAGGGTCACTGTATTCAAGGCAGATTTTTAATAGAAGTATAATTTCTGTGTAAACATTATTTAAACAGTATCATAAATCATTGTAAAATTTAAAACATGCTTTCCTGCTAGCATACAAACTGGACTTGTTCATGCAATAGGTTTACGCTGTTTCTTGTGCTGGTCTCTTTCTAAAAAACGCCCTTTCCCATGATCTACATATTTCAAATTCTTCAAATGAGCTGCCATATCAAGTTCCCAATGTGGTAACTGACATGTAAGTATTCATTATGTTATCTTCAGCTATCCAAAGCTGCTTTCTGTCCCTCTCCTTAGTAATTTCTCTCCCTCTCTGAACTCATACAATCTCTCTTAAGGAGCTTACTACTTTCTATGTTGCTTTTTATTTTTTAATGTGAAAGAAACCCAATGATCAAAAGCTCTTGGAAACACGGGTATTGGGCCTTAGTCCTACGTGTACCCAGCACCAAACACAAATTTTAAAGTGCTCAATAGATATTTCCTTAGTGAATGAAAATAAAATTAGTGGGGAGACACCAGAGTGGCTGCTGGTAGAAACTGACATCTGGAAATAGAGTGGGGATGGAGTGGAGGTGCTATTATATGCCAAGTACCATGCAGAGCACAGCTTCATCCATTACTTCACTTAATCCTTTCCAAACCCCTAACGAGGTGCTGATGGCTCCTTTTTACAGATGAGGAAACAGGGATAGGGAAACTAATACATTTGTCTAAGGTCACAACCAAGTGTGTTTAGGTCTTCCCAGTACTGTACTTGTCCCTCTTCTAACTTACAATCCCCTGAAAGTCAAGGACTTTTCTAGGACAACGCATAGCCCCTAGCCCCTTTCGCGGGAATAGCCCCAGCAAACCCAGCCTCACAGTTTCCAGCCGAAGTACCCGGAGTACGGCAGTGAAGAGAACACGGACCCCGCCCGCCGCATCGCTGGTGACGTCATTACGCAAGAACGAGGCGGCGCGGCCACGTCCTTTAAATAAGGCCTTCCGAGGGCGCGCGCGACAGTGAGAGGAGTGGGGTGGAGCGTGTGGAGTGGGGGTCGCGGCCCGGGCCAGAGCCGCCGCGGACCACGAGGTGGGCGGAAAGGATGCCTTGCAGCGGAGACGCGGAAGGGAGGGCGCTGCCTTGCAGGCAGGCACGCTCGTGAGGGCGGGAGGAGGGAACATGGCGGCCCCCTCGGCCAGGCCAGGACCCTCCGCTCCAGGTTTTGGCGCGGCCCCCACCCCCCCGGCTTTGCTCGCCCCTTTACTTGTCTTACTGGAACCTTGTTTCTCCTTCCGTCCCCTCTCCCTCAGCCATTCCTTTTGTCTTCCTTAGCTCCTCCTCCCCAACCCCAGACGGGGTCGTAATGTGAGAGGTGGATTATTTGGGGGCAGGTCAGGCCCCTCAGGAGAGACCGACTCCTAAATTTGACTGCTAGGTTCTCACACTCCTTTATCGGTACGTTTGAGGGTAACAGGAGAAGCACAGAACGTAGAGTGGTCAAGTCAGATTTGCCATCCAGGTGATTCCTTTGTATGATTCTGTGAAATGTCATTTAAGTCACCTGGACCTCTTTCTCCTCAAAAGTGAGGTTCTTTTTGAAAGATTCTTGATTTCCAGGGAGATTTTGTCCAGCATTGCTTGCCAGAATCTTGTCCCACAACTGTGTATGATTGGGAAAACGGAAGCAAGATTTATTTGGGCAGTAAGGGAATAGAGGGGAGCTGAGTTAAGACTTAAGCCCCATGCCCTTAAGTGATCTAGTATATAAACAATGAGAACACCATTCAGTTTTGACTCTTCATTTCCACAGTGAGTTTTCTGAAAGTTAAGTTACTGGAGTAAGTTAAATGGAAAAGGGCTCCGACATCAGCTTCCTGTTCTGCTGCAAAGAAACTGGGGAGTATTCATCAGTGTGCTGTATTCTGTTTTAGGTGTCCCTGTCAGTTGAGGGTAGGTGTTACAGGTTCTTAACACACTTAACAGCCCCTGCCCCAGCCAGTCACCTGCTTTTGATCTTGACCTTTTGTTTTTCCTCAGTTGAGTGTAGATTCTGGAGAAATTCTGCCTCCGCTGGAGTCTCCACTGCCAGGCAGCAGAATTGTGAGATAGAGTGAAGCAGAAACCTAGGAATATGAGCTCCATGATGGCCATGGGTGAACCAAGGCTGAACTGGTGAGTTAAATCTGTTTGAAATCTAAAGAGGAGTGAAGTGGGACTGGTGGCTGGATTAGGAAAGGAGGGTTTCTGGTCTGGAGAGATTTGGAGGAAACAAAAAGAAAATACTAGTGGCTCAGACTGTACCCTGGTCTTACTTGCACGTACTGAGTACTTTTGAGCCATAGCTGATTGCACTTCCCTCCTAAAATGATAAAAGTTCATCACTCAAATTGCTACTAGATATAACTCCATCATGTTATTATTTTTCGTTCGTCTCTTAGTGAAGGACTGAGGCTAGGACTCTCTTGCGTTCCAAGAACCTTGCCCATTTCTGTACAACTAATAGAAAGACCCTCTTTAAGAAGAGACAAGCTTCATTTTATTATATGAGAACCTATCCCCAAGTGATAATATAAATGCATAGACTGTGTTTTAGAAGTGTATGAGAACTTCACAAATAGACGACTTGGTAAGTGTAGTTCTGTAGGACTCTAATACATGTGCTGTTCTAAATCAATTTAACACAGATTTACTGAGCATCCACTGTTCGCTAGCCAAAGAGAAATACTGAATTTACAAGAGATGACAAAGATGACTTATATAGTACCTGATTCAATCAGTATGAGCTCAATAAGTTTTTTGTTTGTTTATTGCAAAGTGCTCCTTTCCCCCCAAGGAGCTCGCTATCCTTGAGCCCATGAGTTTGTTTTTGTATGATATGCAAAAACCTTTTAACTGGGGTGCCTGGGTGGCTCAGTGGGTTAAAGCCTCTGCCTTTGGCTCTGGGTCATGATGCCAGGGTCCTGGGATCCAGCCGGGAATCAGGCTCTCTACTCAGCAGGGAGCCTGCTTCCTCCTGTCTACCTCTCTGCCTGCCTCTCTGCCTACTTGTGATCTCTGTCAAATAAATAAATAAAATCTTAAAAAAAAAAACAAAACCTTATAACTTAATGAGCTTTCACAGAAACAGTACCATAACACTTAATAAGAAATCACTTGCTTGCATAGCAAGCAAGACATTCTAATTTTTATCATTTATACTTTAACCATAGTTGTGGGGTTTTTGTTTGTTTGTTTTTTGATAAACACCTTTAAAAACAATCAGTGTGGGGTAAATAATGCTAAAATTTCCTGTGTGGGAATGGGCCAGCCAGAAGTTACCATTTAATATATTGTTCTGTTTTAAATTTTAGGAGTTGTATACATTTAAGCTCCTTATCATAATGAATGTGTTCAGATGCTGCACAGATGCTCTTAAATGCCATTGACATTATGAAACCAAATGTAGTTTATAGCCTTTGCACAGTATTGTAGCCCTTGGAACTACGTTTTTCCACAGAATCTTAATAATCTTTGTCCTTTCTAGGTTACGGTTCTCAATGTTTTTAATTCCTTCAACCAGCATTTATTGGTTCTTTACTATATGTAATATGTTATATCTAATTATGATGTTATAGGAAATCATATAAGACTTTAGAAGTGGTTTTAGCTGAGTCACACCATTTATCACATTTGCCAAGTTAATGAGAATAGGTAGGGTAGTTAGTCTTTGTAGCTGCTGTCTTGTGACCTGGCACAATAATGCATGAAACAAAATTAAGTTGAGAAGTATTTTCTTTCAGCAGCCAAACATCTTAAATGTTATGCCACAGAACCTGAGGTGAGCCCTGCCTCTGACAGACTATTACTCTACCTCAGTCTGTTCTGTCTTTAACTCTTAAGTATCTCTGATGTTTAATTGGTTTTTTTAAGATTTTATTTATTTATTTGACAGAGATCACAAGTAGGCAGAGATGCAGGCAGAGAGAGAGGGGGAAGCAGGCTCCCTGATGAGCAAAGAGACTGATGTGGGCTCAATCCCAGGACCCTGAGATCATGACCTGAGCTGAAGGCAGAGGCTTAACCCACTGAGTCACCCAGGTGCCCCTTTAATTGGGTATTAATGTTAAAAGCAAGGCTGATTATTTGAACAGGAGAGTTTCAGATTGAGCCTAGGCTAAAAGCTATCCAAGTAAAACATCTAAACTCAAACATCTGATACATGAAATTAAAATTATTAAGAGGTGATTATCTAGGAAAGGGGCTGTAGGGGGCATGTAGTTGTAAACTACAATTGTACCATTATGCTGCTTAGTCTGGCATGAGATTTTGAATTTTCAAATATAAGTAAATTACTTTGTTTCACAGGGATGTTTCCCCCAAAAATGGCCTTAAGACATTCTTTTCTCGAGAAAATTATAAAGACCATTCCATGGCTCCAAGTTTAAAAGAACTATGTGTTTTATCTAACAGGTAATATATTCATTTATTTTATTGTTTATTTTCATGTTTGACGTTATTTTTCTGATAATTGAAGTTTCATATTTGTATCCACTATTAAACATTCAAATTCTAAAAATGTAAAAATTTAAAAATGGAAGAATCCAGTACCCAAGGATGACTGGTCTTTGGTATATGTGTATTTATATATATAGATATATATTAACAAATCTTTTTGGACCTTTATCCACACAGATATAAAAACAAAAATGAGATCATACTATAAATAATGTAAAATACTATAAAACTGTTTTGCAGTTTGCTTTTTTCATTTAAAATAATATTTCATGTATCTTTCCATGCCTCTATATATAGCTTAATCTTAATTGTTCATAATACTTTATTATATAGATATATTTTTAACTTACTTAGCTAGTCTGATATTGCAAAATGTGTTCCTCTTTTTTGTAATTATAATAATGCATTGAAATTTTGTAATAATTTTTATAAGATAATTTCATAGAAATTGAGTTCAATCAGATGGCATAAGCATTTTATATTTTAATAGATACTGCTCAATTTCCATGGATTTTTTTCCTCTCTGGTATGAGCATGCCTATTGAATGATAATTTTCCCTTCTTACTGCTTGCTTGCCTGTAACATCTCTTTCCTTTGTGATTGGCTATTTCTATTCTGTTGTGGATGAGGTTTGAAACCAATTGGGTTTATTAGAATGGACTGTAAATATGCCAAGTGAGGAATGGAAAGCTTCTCTAGAGGAGCTCAACATTTACTTTCATCTTTCTCCATTCATTTTGCAATTGACGAAGCGTATTTCTAGCCTCTGTGTGGAATGGGTCCCCATCTGTTCCTGCCTTCTCAGTACCCTTTCTGTCAATTAGCATCCCTTCCTACTGCTCTATTTTCATTTTTTCTCGATCAGTGTTTAAAGGTGCACAGATTTTTCCTGTCTCAATCCCTGGACTCCGTGTTACTTTCTTACCTCTTCTGTTATTTGTACTTAGATTTCTTGAAAAACTTGTATGTGTTTGCCAGGAGGAAATGAGGGCAAAAAAACTATGACATGCAAAAAATGTTTAACAAAATGGCAATAATAGTAAGTCCCTCCCTGTCAATAATTACTTTAAATGAATTAAACTCTCCAGTCAAAAGACAGATTGGGAGAATGGATTAATAAATCATTTGGTTGCACATCTCACTACATTTGCTTTCACTGAACACCCTCCTCTAATCTGGCCTCCACCCTCATTAGTCTACTAAAACTTCCCCTCTCAAGATCATTGGTGGCCTCTCGACTATGAAGATATCTCACTCTCCTAGTTTTATGGTGATGGTGGTATTTCTCAGTCTCCTTTGCCATATTGGCTCATTATACTCCGGAGCTTTTAAGAAATACTGATCTGGCATGGAGCACTGGGTGTTACATGCAAACAACCATGGCAAGAATGGAAAGCTAAATGATGTACTAAAACTATAATGATGTTTGTACAAAAACTAATGATGTACCATATGGTGACTAACATAACATTAAAAAAAATTTTTTTTAATAAATAAAAAAGAGAAACAAAAAGAAATACTGATTTTATACTCTCAACCCATACTTTTGCATCTGAACCTTTAAGGATGTCTGTGGAATCAATTAATAGACCCCACTGATACTCATTTATAGGTTGTTTCCATTCATTTCTTATTAAAACACTGAGCATCCTTTTTATATATATGCTGGTATTAAGTAGGGTAAATTCCTATAAGAGAAAATATGTATATATTTTTTGTTTTGATAGATGCTACCAGAATGCCATTGAAAACCTTTTTTAAATAGGGCTATTTTGATTCATCAGATGAATAAGTAAGTTCACATAAAGGCAAGTAGATGTTGTAAAAAGAGGCGATTTTAAAAGCAACATTCTTGCCTAAGTGCATAATTATATTGTCTTTGCTAATATCACTTATAAAAGGTTGAGTAGATCCCACATAAATGCATCCAAGGATTTTTAAAAATATATTTGTTATTCAACTTGTACCATTTCTTGAGGATAACTTAATTTCTTAAAACTTATTAACAGAAAATTGCCTTTGTTTATTTGAATCAAAGAGTATTACCAATTATAGTATCCTGGAAGATGAGGGTAAAAATGCATGTCTTCACCTTTTTTTGAAAGTAAAATGAACATGTATCTTTAAAAACAGAAAACAAAAACTTGTCACCACTCTATGTTCTTTTATCTCAGCCTTCATCTTTTCAGACTAAATATTTTTAATATTAATCTTCATCCTGTACTGCTTCTTAATTATTTCAGTTGTTCTTAAATTTAGCTCTAGTCAGCATGTCATAAGTATGGGTTATAGTCTGAATTATATAAGGGAGATGACATCTTGCTGGCAATTGCATACAGCTTCTAAAATATTTTCTTCTTAGAATATGCTTTGTTTTTCTTTATATTTCTGTATAGCACAAAATAATTAGTATAATTTACCTTTTAGCATAGAAAAAATAAAGACCTAAGGCACTGATTTCATATGTTTCTAATCTTTTTTGCTCACATTGAATTTTATTAAGTCTTGTTACAGTAAGGAGTGGATTTTCAGATTATTAAATTACAGACATTTAATTTTAACTTGGAAAAATTAGGAAAAATGTAAAATTTTTATTAGTCCTAATTTTGTGTTTTTTTGTGTTCTCTAACATATTTGGGAAAATACTTCTAATTACTCTGCTTTCTACAGTAGGAGGTTTTTATTCAACCCTTCTCCCTCTACTGGAAGGTGAACATTTACCTTTTTTTAAATTAAAGTTTCGATGTAGACACTTAAAACTGAATTTTGAGCCAACAATGGGGAAAGTGGCTTCAAATAAAAATTTATGAAATTTTAACATGTTTAATATAAAAAAGTATAAATCAAATTCAGGAGGTATAGGTAGACTTTAGATGTGGGCTAGAAGTACCATTTCCAAATGCTACTTAAAGAAGCAACCCAAATCAGTAGACTTGAAGCATAGGAGACTAAAAGTTTGAATTCTGCCTTTTTTTTTTTTTTTTTAAAGAAACTTTAAGCAAAAAAAGAGAATAGGTGGTTGACAAAATGAGGGGGGAAAACTTCAAACCATCAACTAAAATAAAATATAATGCTGTAAATGTGGATAGAGAAACCCTGTCAGATGCTTTTGGCTTGCACCCTGATGAAGATTTTGACAGCACTGCACTCGGAAATGATCTTGATGTGCTGCCATTTCATTCTTTGCTGAATGTAGCCAATTTAAACTGCTAGAATTTC
This sequence comes from Mustela putorius furo, assembly GCF_011764305.1. Taxonomy (NCBI): domain Eukaryota; kingdom Metazoa; phylum Chordata; class Mammalia; order Carnivora; family Mustelidae; genus Mustela; species Mustela putorius. Next base: position 4,485,145 of record NW_025422045.1, on the reverse strand, counting down.
TTGACATTCCTACTCTGGCATATCTGAGTCAGCATCTTGTTGCTGCAGCAGCTTAATTAAATTTGCCAGTTTGTGCCACAAGGACAGACATGTTCTCATATTCAGAGAGACAGCTGTGAAGCAGTATTGTTAAGAGTTGCGGACACAATACTGTTAGGTTTGAATAGCTCTCAAGACATTTTCTAGTGAGAAATCAATTTGCTGTAATACATTTCTCCCAAGATCAGCAGTTAATATTCATTTTGTTAACCTAAAATATGCTTATTTTTATACAGTTATTGAGAAACTTTAGTAGCTAAGTATGTCTTCTTTCACCTGTATTATTTTCAGAGCCAATCTAAGCTTCCTTACTTTAATTTCCAAAATTCTTTACCCAGTCACTAACCAGCTCTCTTGATTAGTTTTCCATCTTTAGTTTAGCTAAGATGGGGTTGGATATTTTGCTTTATTTTAGGGCCTTAAGTTTTATTTTTCTAAGAATCTTGGCACTTTTACCATAATTATTCTAGTATTATAAAGCTGATTTGAAACAAATTATTAGTGGTTTTGGATTGGGCTCACCCTTTGTCCAGACATAGATCTAGATTAATAATTCTCAGCCTTATCAGATCAACACCCTCCCACTTTTCGTAACAAATATTTATGAGAAATAAGATACCTCCTTTGCTAGCCTGAATTAAAATTCATAGGTAATAATAGCCACAGACATTATTTAAAATAATATCTTAGATATATAAATGTGAAATCAAAGGAAATAATTTATATATTTTAATATGTATATGCATAGATACTATTGCACTAGAAGGTATAATGAAGTAGGCAGATGCACCAGCTAAAATGGAAATAATTTATATATTTTAATATGTATATGCATAGATACTATTGCACTAGAAGGTATAATGAAGTAGGCAGATGCACCAGCTAAAATGAACAAGGTTGGATTTTTTTTTAAGATTTTATTTATTTGAGAGTGAGTGAGAGCAAGAGAGAGAGAGCATAGGCAGGGGCAGTGGCAGAGGGAAAGGGAGAAGCAGACTCAGCACTGAGCAGGGAGCCCGATGCAGGGCTTGATCATGGGACTCTGGGAACATGACCTGAGCTGAAGGCAAACGGTTAATCAGCTCAGCCACCAAGCACCCCAACAAGGTTGGATTTAAGAAAGGTTAATATAAACGATGCCATAGAAGAATAATAAAAATAAAAGAGAATAAAATGTATTGTTAGGATAAGTAATAACAGACCAGATTTGTTTGTGTATGATTAAAAGAAAGCCTAGGGGTGCCTGGGTGGCTCAGTGGGTTAAGCCTCTGCCATCAGCTCAGGTCCTGATCTCGGTCCTGGGATGGAGCCCCACATGAGGCTCTCAGCTCAGCAGGGAGCGTGCCCCCCCCCCCCCGCCTCTCTGCCTATTTGTGATCTCTGTCAAATAAATAAAATCTTAAAAAAAAAAGAGAAAGTCTAAAGGAAGCTTTGAAAGTTGTGTAGTATACTCTGATGCATTACATTACTGGCAGATAATATTCCTCACCTCTATCTACATGCCTTTAATTCTCCCTTCTTTTGTAACAACCAAGATACAACCACCATCTTCTGAAATTCCCTAAAGAAATTTATACTGTCGTATTTCAGAACCATAGCTCTAAGTATTTCTTGCCCCTCCCCGTTATCCCTCCCTTTTTTTTTTTTTTTTTAAGATTTTATTTATTTGATAGAGAGCACAAGCGGGGTGGGGAACAGCAGGCAGAGGAAGAGGGAGAAGCAGGTTCTCTGCTGAGCTGAGCAAAGAGCCTGATGTGGAGCTCCACCTCAGGATCCTGAGATCATGACCCGAGCAGAAGGCAGACGCTTGACTGAGCTACCCAGGGCACCCTTCCCCCCAATTCACTGCTTTTCCCTTCTCCCTCTTATTCCCTGATCATGTTATCCTAGGATTCTTGGTTACCTATTCAGTAAATTGAGTTTGGAAACCTGAGATCTCCATAGTTAGACTCTATTGATACACATATTTACTTATCTTTCTTCCCTATTCGTTTGTCTGATCTCATTTGATTGTAAAGAATGAACCAGCAGAGCTCCATCTTTCTCATTAGTTTCCCTTCCTCTTGTGTTGCTTACTTTGGAACTAAATCATAGCGAACAGTTACTCTGGTGGAAATTGGAATTATGGAGACCAAAGAAGTTTTGTTTTATGTGTATATGTATTTGTGTATTTTAAAACTTTCTCATTAAAAATGTAGATCACTACAGTTGAAACTAGGAATAGCGACAAATTATGAACAAGATAAGAACTTTGTGTTCATGTATCTTACTATTGTAGAAAGGTGTTTTGGGTTTTCTTTGTTTTTTGGAGTTTTTTTTTTTAGAAATTGGGGTATCATTTCATAAATATGGTAACAGGTTCTCTAGTTTCTAAAATCTCCTCTAGTGCATTTCTTTTTGGATAAGCCAGACTTTTTAGGTTCATTCAAACCATAAGGACACTTCCGTGGACTCAGTCTTGTATGGGTGATGAGGATTGTTCAACTTTTCTAAAACCACTATTGCTTCCATAAAATATGGGATACAGTGTTGGAATTTTCATTTTAAATCTTAAAGTAATTAAGGAAACTAGAAAATTTAGAATCTCAGTGAGTTTGTGAACCTGTAACCTAAGCGTATTCTACTTCTAGTGGCTTTTGTTCACCATATTAACTAATACAGCTTACTGAAGAATTTAAACTTTTGAAAACAACTTGCATTGTAATAAAGGTGAACATGAAATATCTGCAATTATAATTGGCAAGAGCAGTTTTCATCTGTTGAATAAAGGAGAAAAAGTTCAAATTGAATAACTCGTCTAAGGATTTTGCCTCTTCCTCTCTGTCAGATAATTGAAGGTAAACTTGTAGTGTGATCCTATCCTGCAGAACACTTAATTTACACCAAATGGCTGAACATCAAAATGCAGGTGGCAGAGTAGGATAATAATCCAGAATTTACTATGTTAATCACGCTATATTCTCCCTGGTGATTGAGAATCATGAAGTTCCATGATAGTAATCTTCATGTGAAAAGCACATATTTGTAAATTGTATTTTTTTTTCCAGACGTATAGGAGAAAATTTGAATGCATCAGCAAGTTCTGTAGAAAATGAGCCGGCAGTTAGTTCAGCAACTCAAGCAAAGGAAAAAGTTAAAACCACAGTTGGAATGGTTCTTCTTCCAAAACCAAGAGTTCCTTATCCTCGTTTCTCTCGTTTCTCACAGAGAGAGCAGAGGAGTTATGTGGACTTGTTGGTTAAATACGCAAAAATTCCTGCAAATTCCAAAGCTGTTGGAATAAATAAAAATGACTACTTGCAGTACTTGGTATGTATTCTATTCTTCAGCGTCAGTGAACAATATTTTAACTTTGCTTTCATGTTTTTAGGTGTAGTTGTAGTCACAAAAATGAAAAATTTAAGGAGTTTAATTGACAGAGCATTGGCGCTTTCATTCTTTTGCTGGTTCTTTTATAGTTCAGGCATTTTGCTCTGGTTCTGAGCATATTTCACTCCAGTTCATCTTAAGTACTAGCAGAACAATTTTACATTGCTTGTTGAACCAATTTTAATTTTTTGTTTGATTACGTTAAGTGGTGGTTTCAAGTTCTCAATTACATAAATGATGCTGTGTTGAACATCTTGGTTGCAGACTCTTTGTTCATATCTATAATTGTTTCCTTAAGATAATTTCTTTAAATTGCCAGATCAAATCTATACATATTTTTCAAGGCTTAGATATGCATGGGTAAATTGTTATGCAAAAAGTTTAAGCCAATTTGTTTATGCCACTCTTGCATGAAAGTTTTCTTTAAAAAAGAAAAATCTTCACTAACCCTGGATATTACCTTTTTGCCTCTAATTTGGTATGGAAAAAATGGTGATGCTTTGTTTTATATTAATTTACAGTGCTTACTAATGAAAATAAGTCTTTCCTTATGTTTATAAGCCATTTTTGTTTCTTTCATATCTTGCCTATTCATGTTTTTTGCACATTTTTTTCATTTGGATGTTTGTCTTTTTTATGTTAATTAAGAGCATTCTGTGCAAAAGCTTAATTCCTCAATAAGTAATGTAATATTAGTAATTTGCTCTTCTATTTTTTGTGGCATTATGTTTTTTTTTAAATTGAAGCATTGCTGATAGACAATATCTGTTAGTTTCAAATGTTCCTATAGTTCACTGTGTTCAGCATAGTGATTCAAAATTTGTATACATTGTGAAGTTTTTAATAATAAGTTTGTCATTATTATATAGTAGTGTTTACTCCTTCTCTGATTTCTGTTTTGGATAAGATACTTTTATTAGTCTTTATGTCCAAATTATTTAAGAAGTGGTTGTTTTTAATCAATCTTCTTATTCCAAGACATGTCTACTTTTTTAAAAATCAGGATATGAAAAAACATGTGAATGAAGAAGTTACTGAATTCCTAAAGTTTTTGCAGAATTCTGCAAAGAAATGTGCACAGGATTATAACATGCTTTCTGAGGATGCTCGTCTTTTCACAGAGGTAAAAAAAAAACCCAAAAACATTTATTTAAACTGGCAAGGAATAAGCAAAAACAGCATTTTAAAATGGGTGATGCTTCTGCCACAATCATATAAAGATACCAGTATTATCAATTGAGAGATCAAATTGTGTGTCAGTCTTTTATTCAGCATATATTTTAATAAAAATATTAGAACCTCAAAATCATATACACTAGTAGTATATCCATTTTTTTCCTTTTACTGATTGAACTACTAAAATTGAATTATATTTTATTCACATGGATGGTTTGATCTGATGCACTGCTTTCCCTTGTGAGAGAGTGGGTGTTTAAGGCGTGACCTTGGTCCTTAAAAATCTGAATGGTCATTTAGTACTTAGTCGCATAAATTTGTATTCTTTATCTTCACGGTAACCAGCTACCAAATGGAAGGATTTCAGCTGTGAGTTCATTTTTTGATACTTAGATTATTCATGCAAGTGTATTAGCAAAGCATGTACATCATTATACTTTGTACCCTACCATCATTCAGTGGGCTTAGAAGAAATTCAGAATGCACTACTTAAATGGTAACTATTAATACGTATTATTGTATTAGAATTTTTCTGCCAAAACCAGTATGAATTTTTTTGAAGTCTTGAAAACTAGTCCTATCATATATATTATATAGTGATCAGAGTGTGATCCACTCAACAGTATTGAACTCTGAATGTAAAAATGGTTAAGATGGTAAGTTTCATGTGTATTATACCACAATTCAAAACAAAACAACTGTTACCTATAATTTAGGGGCAGCAGAGGATATTAGTTTTACCGTTTTTTATATATATTTTAAGGTGAAATTTTGCTGTTAATATGAACCAGAAGAATGATTCTTCTAAATAAAAGGAATTGCATTTTTATTTTCTCTGAACCTGCACATGATACACTCAAACCAAGTGTCATATTTTTCTGTATGGAAAAGGAATTGTAGCTGTTCCTATTTTAATAGTGCCTTTGAAGGGATGAGAATGCTGATTTTAAAACTAAGGCACATCCCCTCATGTCACTGGTTTAAAATGTTTTCTCAGTTCACCCAGAAAGAGAGGGTCTTGGGACGCCTGAGTGGCTCAGTGGGTTAAGCCTCTGCATTCAGCTCAGGTCATGATGTCAGGGTCCTGGGATCGAGCCCCGCATCAGGCTCTCTGCTCAGTGGGGAGCCCGTTTACCCCTTTCTCTCTACCTGTCACTCTGCCTACTTGTGACCTCTCTGTCAAATAAATAAAATCTTAAAAAAAAAAAAAAAAGGGAAGAAAGAAAGAAAGGGTCTTTATAAAGTTGTGCAATGCCCTATATGATCACACTCCCTCAATCCCCTGACCCCAGCCCAGCTTGCATCATCTTCTACATACCTCCCTCTCTGTTTGCTCCAGCCTCCTGACCTCTTTGTGTTACTTGAATATTCCAAGCATGGTCCTGCTTTAAGGCCTTTATAGGCTCTTCCCATCTTTCTGGCAAGCTTTTCCCCAGATAAGTCCATGGATTAGTTCCTTGATTTAAGTCTCTCTGTTCAGATGCCAACTATCAATTAGGATATCCCTAATTACCTTGTAACAAATAGCATCACTTTCAAGGTTCCCTTTACCATGCTTTATTCTTTTTTATTGTCTTTCTCCATAACACCTATATATAAGTGCTTTTTAGTGCACTGCTGTGTTCCTAATGACTAAATATGCCTGACACACAATACATTCTCAAGTGCTCGTTGTAATTATTTAGCAAATATGAAAGTGTTCACTAACAAAGTACATTATTTGATAGCTAACAATCAGCATTGTCTTATTTTTTAGTCACATTGACTTGGCATTATATTTTGTCCAATTTACATCTCCACCCTAAAGGTTCACTGATATTTTTCTGATTTTTTTAGTGTTTTAAATTTTTAATTTTATATTATGAAATGCTGTATATTTTAGAAAAGTATAAAGAATGAATATATACAGCTTAACACATAATTATATAGTGAACACCTATGTAGCTCTCTTCCAAGTCAAGAAATAAAACATTCCCAGTAACCCAGAAGCTCCCTCTGTCCCTCCTAATAATAACATTGTCCCTTTGTGAAGAAGTAATCACTGTCACAAGTGTGGTGTTGATAATGTCCATGCACTTTTTTGGTAGTTCTTTGAGCTCACTTTTGCCTGCCTTTGAGTTTTATGTGAACAGAATTCTTCCTTCACTCATTATGTTTGTGAGATTTAACTGCATATAAGTTTGTAGTTATAGTTCATTCATTTTCATTTCTGTGCAGTATTACTGCACAGAATAAACTGCAGTTTATTTTGTTGATCAAAGTTTGAGTTGTTTCCTTTTTGGAGCTTTTCTAAGCAGTGCTCCTATGAAAGTTCTCATACATCTCTCTTGTAATGGAATTGTTGAGTCCTAGAGTATATGCATATCTTCAACGTTAGTAAATGTCCAGCTATTTTCCAAAGGGTTGCACCATTTTGCAGTCTGCCTGTGAGAGTTTTGTTGGTCCTTATGAGGATATTAACTTGAGGAAGTTAAAACTTACGTAGTGGTCATTTCAGTTTTAGGCAATCTAGAGGATATGGTATTATATATGTAATAAGACTTTGCATCTTTTCATATGCTAATTGATTATTTCTTATGGATCAGTTGTTCAAATTTTGCCCTATATTCTACTGGATTTTCTTTTTGTTGTTGATATGTGGGAGTTCTTTCAAATTTTATGGGTTATGTATGTTGGAAACTTTTTCTTTTATTTGATAAAATGGTCTCTTTTAATCTACAAGTTCCCCCTCCATTCCTTTCTTTTCCTTAAACTTCATCTTTGTAGGGGCACCCCGGTGGCTCAGTGGGTTGATCCTCTGCCTTCGGCTCAGATCATGATCTTGGGGTCCTGGGATCAGGCCCCATGTTGGGCTCTCTGTTCAGCGGGGAGCCTGCTTCCTCTTCTCTCTGCCTGCCTCTCTGCCTACTTGTGATCTGTCAAATAAATAAATAAAATCTTTAAAAAAAAACAAACTTCGTTTTTCTAAGAACTTCAGTCATTTGACCTGTAACATTTCCCATGGTCTAGATTTTGATGATTGCTTATTCACAGTGACATTCAACATGTTCCTCTTTTCTCTGTATTTCTTACAAATTGTTGTTGGGATCTGGAAGCTTGATCAGAATTAGTCTTTGCTAAATGGGTTCAACACATAGATGTTATGTTCTTTAATCAGGTGACACGTATATCTGGTTGTTTCTTTTTTGTGGTTGCAGCTGTTCATGACCGATGCCTAGATCTATTCATTCACTGGGGTATATAAAAATAGTAGGATTCTAATTGCATAATTTATTATATTTATTGGTTGAAATAATTTTATTAAGATATGTTTTCCCTCATCTGTGTGGTTTCCCATCCATGTAGCAGAAAAAAATGCTAGATTCTTTGCCTTTATATGTCAGTTTTGAAAAAATTGATTCCTTCTTCTACAATGTTGATCAGTGTTTTCTTTTTTAAAAATATGGGTTTGAGTCCACTGTAATTACTCTTTTTGAAGCTCAAATAATGCCAGCTTTAGCCAGTGACTACTCTTCATACAGATTTTGAGTCTTTTTGAATCACTGTGGTAGTCTTTAGGGCTTGTTATGTACATTTCCTTTCTCAGCTCTGGTATCACCAATTCTCCAGAGCCTTTTGTTTCTTTCATTGGCAAGTGGTATTTCAAGACTTCAGTCTGGGTAACTGGGGATGCTCATTGCTCCTGGATTGATCATTGTTTTTGAGAATATTTTAGTCAATGGAGCTAGAAAATACTTATTTAAAGAAAAAATACTACATGTATCTCACTTATTTATACCACATTATACTCATAACAATCTTAGAATAATATTTCTAGTACTGTCAAGCAATAGGATACTGAAAATAGTTTGGAAAAGTTTTTTTTATATGTTCTCCCTATTCTCCCCTAATTTTTTTTTAATAATTTTTTATTTTTTATAAACACATATTTTTGTCCCCAGGGGTACAGGTCTGTGAATTGCCAGGTTTACACACTTTGCTTTTTTTTTTTTTAAAGAAAAGTAAAGTTTTGACCTCAGGTTTCATCTTTCTTCCTGTTGATGACCGTAGTCACACCCATGCAGTTTTTCATTTTTCATATTTTTATTTAAATTCTTGTTAGTTAACATAGAGTAAGCATTGGTTTCAGGAGTAGGATTTAGTCATCTGTCACTTACATATAACACCCAGTGCTCATCATTACAAGTTCCCTCCTCAATGTCCATCACCCATTTAGCACATCTCCCACCATCTCCCTCCATCAGCTCTGTTTGTTTTCTATCATTGAATTTCTCATAGCTTGTTTCCCTTTCTCTTTCCTTTTCCCCATGTTTACCTGTTTTGTTTCTTAAATTCTACATATAAATGAAGTCATATGGTATTGTCTTTTTCTGATTTATTTCACATAGCATAATATACTTTATCTCCATCTGCATTGTTGCAAATGACAAGATTTCATTCTTTTTGATGACCAAGAAGTATTCCTTTATGTGTGTATAGTATATATGTGTGTATATATACATATATACGTGTGTGTGTCTGTGTACCTTTATATATACACACACACACCACATTTTCTTTATCCATTCATGAGTCGATGGATACTTGTGTTCTTTCCGTAGTTTGGCTGTTGTTGATAATGCTGCTGTAAACGTCAGGGCACATATACCCCTTCAAATATGTATTTTTGTATCCTTTTGGTAAATACCTAGTTTATAATTACTGGATCCTAGGATAGTTCTATTTTTAACTTTTTGGTGAACCTCCATACTGTCTTCCAGGGTGGCTGCACCAGTTTGCATTCCCAAATACTAGTAATCTTTTATATTTTAACAACCTCGTAGGTGTGTAGTGGTGTCGCATTATGGCTCTAGTTTGCATTTCCCTAATGAGTGATGATGTTTTAAAATCTTTGGCTGATTTTATTGGTTTTTTTTTTAAATATATTTTTTAAAGATTTTATTTATTTATTTGACAGAGAAAGAGATCACAAGTAGACAGAGGGGCGGGCAGAGGGGGAGGGGGAAGCAGGCTCCCCACTGAGCAGAGCGCCTGATGCAGGGTTCGATCCCAGTACTCAGATCATGACCTGAGCCAAAGGCAGAGGCTTAACCCACTGAACCACCCAGGTTCCCCTATTGGTTTATATTTTTATTGAGTCTTGAAATCTTTATATATTCTGAATACAAGTCTATTATATATGTAGTTTTCTCCAGTTTGTGATGTGTTTTTTAATGTTTTTAAGAGTTTCAACAAAATTTTAATTTTAATGAAGTCTCATTTTTCAAAATGTTTTATGGTTGGTGCTTTTATGTGTTTTAGTATAGAAATCTTTGCTGACCCCAGGTGGTTCCCATCTGGGATCACTTTTACTTTTACCCCTGCCCCATAGATTTTAGCAATGTCTGGAGACATTTTTTGTTGTCACAAGTGCCCAAATGCTGCTGGTATTTATGGGCTAGAGGCCAGGGATGTACTAAGCATCAGCAATGCACATGACATCTCCCACAACAAAGAATTATCCAGCCCAAAGTGTCGGTAATGCTTGTGTTGAGAAACCCTGATCTAGAGGTTTTGTAGTTTTAACTTTACTATGGAACTTCATTTCAAGTTTTTATATTACAAGATGTGAGGTTTGGATCAAAGTTCATTCTTCTTTCATATGGATATCTAGTTCGAGCCTAGTAATTCTCACCCGAGAGTGATTTTTGCCTCTCAGAGAACATTTGATAATGTCTGGAGACATTTTTGGTTGTCAAAACTGAGGAAGGAGTACTTCCAGCATCTGGTGGGTAGAGCCGAGAATGTTGCTAAATATCCTTCAGTGTTTGGGACAGCCCCCCATCACAGCATCATCTGGTCCAAAATGTGGAAAGTACCAATATTGAGAAACTCTGCCTAGCACTGTTGGTTGAAAAAGCTATTTTTTCCCTCATTGAATTGCCTTGTCACCAATGATATGTGTGTGGGTCGATTTCCTGACTCTGTTTTATTTCATTAATCTATAAATCTGTCTTCATGCCACTACCACCTAGGCTTGTAAGATTTGAAACCATGTGAGGAAAGTCCTGCAACTTTGTTCTTTTTAAAAATTGTTTTGATTCTTTTAGGCCTTTGCATTTCCATTTGGAATCTACTTGTTAATTTCTACAGGAGAGTTAGTTGGGATTTCAATAGGATTTCTTCCCATCCTGTAGAGTTTGTATTTTACAAGTATCTTTTAAAATAGTGCTTAGCTTTATTGCCTTTCTTCCCTTTCTTTTTAAATAAAATCTGACATCTCTTGTCTTTTAACTAGAAAGATTAGTTATTTACATTCCTTATGATAATTAACATGCATGGACTTGTGATTTCATTTGTCTTTTTCTAAAATTCTAATTTTACTTCTTTTGAGATGATTGAATCCTTCTTCTTTTCTTCTTATTGAGTTGGAATTTATTCTTTGTTTTTCTCTTCTCCTAATGGTTACCCTTGAATTTTTACAGTGACCCCCCCCCCCCATTGAATTGCCTGTCGTTTGTATATGGGGCAGTTTCCTGGTTCGATTCTGTGTCTATTAGTCTAGGTATCTACAGAGACTGTAGAGCATTTTGACTTTCATCCATCCCTTCTGACTGATGTTATTTAATGCTGTCTTTTTTAAACCTATTATGTAAACCTGTTATTATTTTATATGAACAGTGTTTTAATTTATCTACAAATTCTGACAATTTTTAGCTACCCAGTTCTTCTTCTCAAATATATATTCTGAGATCATCCTTACTGTTCCTGAAATGCTTTGTGTCCTAGATGTTGCTTTGATGACTGTCTCTTGGTGATGAACAATCTTTAGGTTTATCTGAAAACACTTTTATTTTGCTCTCTTTCTTATACGATAGCTTTGCTCCATACATAATTCTAAGTTGACTGAGTTTTGTTTCTCAATCTGAAGATTTAATTCTGCTTTTCCTGGCTTCTGTTTTTGAAAAGTGCATCATCTGTTTATCCTTTCTTTTAGGGAATCTGTCTTTTCTCTCTGACTGCTCTTTATTTTTGGCATTTAATAGTTTCACTACAATGTTGGTTCATTATGTTTCTTGTATCTGTATATTCCTATCCTTTATCAGTTCTGGAAAATTCTCAGCCATTTTCTGTTATTGCTTCTCCTTCATTTTCTCAACTCTGTCTTTCTGGGATTCCCATATTCCCTTGGTTAGACCGCAGTCTGTCTTCCATTCTGTCCTCCGCCCCATCTACCTCTCTCCCTCTTTTAACTGTGGTATATAAGTAAGATAAAATTATAACCATTTTTAAGGACACTTGAATACCATAAAATACTTTTTATACTGTCATAAATAAAATTCTACCATCCACCTTTAGAACTTTCTCATCTTCCCAAGCTGAAACTCTGTACTCATTAAATAATAACTCATCATTCCCTTTTATCCCCAGTCCCTGGAAACCACCATTCTACTTTCTAGCTCTATGAATTTGACTTTTTTAGGTACCTCACATAAGTAGAGTATTTCTCCTTTTGTGATTTTTATTTATTTTATATTTATATATTTATTTTATTATTTATTTGTTTATATTTATTTATTATATTACTTAGCGTAGTATATTCTTCATGTTTCAACCATGTTGTAGTATGTGTATTTCCTTCCCTTTTTTAGAATTTATTTTTAATTGTGGTGAAATACACATAACTTAAAATTCGCTACCTTCAATTATCTTTAAGTGTGCAGTTCAGTAATATTAAGTATATTCATATTGTTATATAGCCCATCTCCAGAATCTTTGCACCTTGCAAAACTAAGACTCTTTACCCAATTCTGAACAGTTTCTGCTAACAACACTTTTGATACCAAATACTTGTTTTGTTCCCCACCGCCACCCCCAACTCCAACCAGTTCTCCCAACTCTGGAAGGCAGCTATTCTCACCATTATCCACCAATACAAGTTCTCCAACTCTCTAATAGTAGGCTTAGGGTTCCCATGACCTCTTCCTCTGGTTTAGTAATTTGCTACAGAACTCAGGAAGATACTTTACTTACTATTTCTAGTTTATTATAAAGGATACAACTCAGGAACAGCCAATGGAAGAAGAGAGAGATGCATAGGGCAAGAAATGGGGGAAGGGGCACAGAGCTTCTATGCCTTCTCCAGGCATATCACCCTCCCAGTACCCATGTGTTCACTAACCTTGGAGCTCTCTGAACCCCGTAAGTTTAGGGATTTTTTAGGAGTCTTTGTTTCCTAGGCATGATTGATTAAATTATTGGCTGTTGGTGATTAAGTCAATCTCCAGCCCTGTAATCATACCCTGGACTTTCTGGCATCTGCCCCCTACTCTGAAGTTCTATAGAAGCCATGAGTCATCTCATTAGCAAACAAAAGATATTCATTCTTGTCACTCCAGAAATTTCTAGGGTTTTAGTGCCCTGTGTTAGGAACCAAGGACAAAGACCAAATATGTATTTTTTATTTTATCGCATCCATTAAAAAATAACTCTCAATTCCCACCACTCCCAGTTTGTAGCAACTACTTTTCTACTTTCTGTGAATTTTGATCTTCTCTAGGTAACCCCATATAATTGAAATTTATGGTATTTGTCTCTTTTTTAAAACCTATTATTTATGATATATTTTACTTAAAAATAATTCTACTTTCTGTGAATTTTGATCTTCTCTAGGTAACCCCATATAATTGAAATTTATGGTATTTGTCTCTTTATTAAACCTATTATTTATGATATATTTTACTTAATGTAATGTCTTTAAGATTCACCCATGTTCTAGCATTTTTCTAAATTCCCTTCCTTTTTAAGGCTGAATACATATTCCATTGTATGTATTTGGACATTTTGCTTATCCGTTCATCCATTGATGGTTACTCTGGTTCCTTCTATTTTTTGGCAGTTGTGAATAACCCTGCTTTGAACATGGGTGTGCAAATACAGTTCAGATCTCCGTTTTGTGAGCCTTAAATATAAGAGTCTCATGTTCAGCTCCTTATTTGATCTTCCAACTGGAGGAGGTATTTGACCTCAAGATACCTCTTCTTTTATGCGTTTTCTGCACACAGCCCCTATTTCTTCTCACTCTAGGTGTGTTGAGTTTATTTATTTACTTACAGTCCTTGAGATTCTTTTTGCTTTTTACTAAGCCAAGTAATGCATGAAAGTTGTTAGTTGTAATTTATCCTGTATCTAGTGGGATTTGAATAGAATTGCTCTCTCTCTAAAGTATGCCTACTCTATCATACTGCCAGAAGTAGTGTCCATTATGTTTTTACATTTCAAACATGTATAATACCATATTTTTCCTTTTTGACCCAAAATAAAATCTAGCAGAGTCATTTTCACCTTTCTTTGTAATGATAGATCTGTAGTATGTACTTGCATGTGCTTTTGGTGTATTTAGTTTTCAGGATATTTTGAATATTAAATAATGCTTGGTGGTTATTTATTTTATTTTATGGGTTTTATTTATGGGTTTATTTGATGGGAAACAGCCAGAATCTCTTAGCCTTCATAGCTGTTTTTCAAAGACAAATAAATTATTAGTTAAAAAATGATCCTTTAGTTGCTTGATACCTGCCAGTTATGAAATACCTCTAATACAGTAATATATCTGAATATAAGAGTAAAACTGTTAGATTTTCCTGTGACTTTCTCTTTCCCTAATTACTGAATTAAGTAATTACTAAGTTAGAAGCACTAACATCCAACACAGTTTTACTAAGAGAGATGTGTGGGCACATATCTAACTAGAATAGTCTCTGTGTCATCTAGTTCTTATATATTGCTTTCTTTTGCATGTGTAGGTTCAAGTTGTTGTTCTTTTAATGGCTGCTATAAGATGGCAATGTGAGGGGAGGAAGTTAACTAATATAAATGAGCAAAGATACTATGTAGATCTGACTGCAGTTGAGATTTTTTAAAACAAACAACTTTTTTATGTTAACCCACATTTGCCTTAGTTGCAAATAATATCCCAAATAAAATACCAAAGTCAGCATTGAAAAGAATGGATAGAGGGGGAAAATGTGAAAGACAACAGGGAATGAGGATTAAGGAAGGGGAGAAGAGGATGTGAGATTAGATGAAAAGACACTGGAGTAAAGTTAATAATTTGTAACTTAATAAATTTTATAAATGTCTGAAAGGAAAGAGGATATAAAGATTACAAAGATATGCTTATTGCTAATTTAATTTTGTGATATAAAGTAAATTCTAAAAGCTTCAGATTAGATTCATTGACAGGAAAAATTCATTGACAAGAAAAAATATGTTTCTTAGAAGATGATATACATATGTTTTTAATTATAACCCCACTCCTACCCAAAATCACTCTGCATCTTTGAGTTATTTACATATTATCACAATATCATGTATTCTGCTTGAGTAAAGCTGTGAATTTTATTTCCTTACCTCCTGGTAAGTTATTAGTATTTTGAAAAGTTTGGAGAGATGAAAATACTAAATACTCCATCATTTAATTAGTTTTGACATTTTTGTTATTTATTTTTTTAGATTGTAGATTAGGGTGATTTCTTGGATAACTACTTGGTTAATTCTTTGTGCTTGGGAATATTTTTAGTGTATTAAACTTATTTATTTCTAATTAGTCATATATCTGCTTTTATTGCAAGATAATGTGTTAAAATTTTCATGTGGCTTTATTTCCTTGACAGTTTCTTAAATAGCACAGAAAATATGATGCATCTTTTCTATTTAATTTTAAATTTTAATACTATTGCTAATTTTAGTATTATTAAATACCAATCATTTAAGAAATTAGGTTAAAAAGAATTATTATGAAAATAAGAGAGTAACTCAAGTAAGGAATATACATTATGCTTGGATTATTAGAAGTTTGATTAATGAAATGAGACTAATATTCATAATGAATAATTATATAGTCACATGTAACTAAGTTACTTTTGTTGTATTATTAGGAAAATATGGTTCAAATGAATTTCTCTTCATTTTTATTTCCTAGCAAATTTTAAGAGCTTGTATTGAACAAGTGAAAAAGTATCCAGAGTTCTATACTCTTCATGAAGTCACAAGCTTAATGGGATTCTTCCCATTCAGAATAGAAATGGGATTAAAGTTAGAAAAAACTCTTCTCGCATTGGTAAGGTTTACCAGTGAAAGTATAAACTTATTTTGTCTGAAACATCACCTATATTTCAGGTGGACAAGATATATGTTTAGGTTTTGAACAGTAATGAGCTGTAACTTCTAAAAATGCAATGCAAATGTGTTTTTTTAATTTTATAGATATTAGTACTTGATATATATATTTTTTAAATGTCACTACCAACTTTATTTCTTGGTTTTCTTTTCTTCATTTCTTATGTTTCTTCATGTTCCAAAGTACAGCAGGGAACCTTTTTTCTTTCAAATTATTTTACTCAAAATCACTGGAAGTAAGTTTGTATGGAGAGGATATTTTAGAGTTTCTGTTATATTTGTACCTTATAAAATGAAAGGTTAGAATGTAAAGTGGTAAGGAAAATGGCATGGCATCCTTGTCTTGAACCTTTTAAAAAACAAAAACCAAAAACACATGTAGGCTATCAAGCAAAATCATTGAAGTCATGGCTTTTAAGAAGTTTTTAGAGTGGAGAATTTTAAGAGTTTCATATGATGAAAAGATACTTTTCTTAGGGAAAAAAATACATGTGATATTTGCAATAAGAGATTCCCTTTTTTCTTAGGGCAGTGTAAAATATGTGAAAACTGTATTTCCCTCAATGCCTGTGAAGTTGCAGCTCTCAAAAGATAACATATCTACCACTGAGACACCAGAAAAAACAGCTGCAGCTATGCATTATGTAAGTAGGAAAGTACTTTTGGATTTTCCCGAGTAATCTTCTGTACCTCATAAAGTACATATGATCTTACTGTTCTAAAGTCCCCTTCTTGGGGTGTCTGGGTGGCTCTGCCAGTTAAGCATCTGCTTTTAGCTGGGGTCTTGATCTCAGGGTCCTGGGATCGAGCCCCATGTCGTGCTCCCTATTCCACCTCCCTACTCCCCCAGCTCATGCTTTCTTGTTCTCTCTCTCTTTCAAATAAATAAAATCTTTAAAAAAAAAAAAAGTCACCTTCTTAAATGTCTTCCTTCTTTTCAGTACATCATCAAAGAAATTTTCAATAAATATAATGAAGTAACAAGTTATGTGTTGTTTTTCAGGATATTAGTAAAGATCCAAATGCAGAGAAGCTTGTTTCAAGATATCACCCTCAGATAGCTCTAACCAGTCAATCATTATTTACATTATTAAATAATCATGGACCAAACTACAAGGAACAGTGGGAAATTCCTGTGTGTATTCAAGTAATACCCGTTGCAGGTTTGTGATTTACCATATCAAGTAATAATCTCAAAAGAGGAGTTGGAACAGTTGTATTTCAGCTGTCTAAATATAGGTGGTCATACATTTACATTTAGTAGAACTTTAAATATGTAATACTACTATAGGGTTCATCCTCATATATAAGTAATTAGATATATAAAACTTGTATTCATATTGGGGGAGGTAAGAGAGAAATAGTTAAGGTTTAGGGTACCCCAAAATACATGAAATAATGAAGCTCTGTCTTTCATTGAAATGAAAAGAATGCAATACTTAGACAACCTCAAATGGTGAGTTTCCAAGACTTATTTACTTGTCTGGTATTGGAATTCAGAATTACAACAGGTCTATCCTTGTAAGTATAGGATTGTTTTTCCTTGGCCAGTAAAGTTAATATCTTCTAGAATTCCTATTATTATATGTAACAATTATAGTTAGTATAGAACTATATCTAATAAAATAAAATTACAGATTAGAGTTTAATGTAATATATTCTCTGTGGTTGAATTTCATCACTTTTTGAAAACATAGTCCTGTAAGAACTGAGTAATAATGACAGGTAAAAGTATGGGAAATGAAAAGCAGAAAATCTTTTAAAAAATTTATTAGAGAACATTTTTTCTTCCCGGTCAAATTTTCTCACCCTTATAACTGTAGGGGACATTAAAGATCACAAGTTCAAGGGTGGACTATACATGAGATATGCTACACTTTCTTATGCTCTATTTCTTTATTTGGTGATCTTTCTGTCCTGCATCTGGTTTGTTTTGAAATAGAACTTCTAGAAACTAGCCTCTTTCTTCTGTTTTTGTTTTAAGGTTCAAAACCAGTTAAAGTAATTTATATTAATTCACCACTTCCCCAAAAGAAAATGACAATGAGAGAGAGAAATCAAATCTTCCATGAAGTTCCATTAAAATTCATGATGTCCAAAAACACATCTGTTCCAGTCTCTGCAGTATTTATGGACAAACCAGAAGATTATATGTCTGAAATGGAAGTATGTAATGCTTGCTTTTTCTTTTCTTTTCTTTTTTTTTTTTAAGGGAATGTTCTTCTTTATCTTTTTGAAGCATAAAGTTTTATTACAAGTCTTTAAATCTAGTAGTTAAAAATAAAGGCTTTAGATTGATACTTAAAATTGAACCCCAGGTCAAGCTAGACTTTAAGCAACTAATTTAACTTCCCTCAACCTCAGTTATCTCCTTTTGTAAAAGAAAGATGATGATATGTACTTCAAAAGACTGTTGTAAGGATTAAGTTTGATATTATATGTAAAATGCTGAGTACAGTCTTTAGTATATATGTAAAAACTTAGTGGTGGTGGTAATCATGATAGTGGTTTTATTTAACTGGCCTCATTCATATTCAAGAGTTTTTAAGTATGAAAAGGAATAGATGAGTTTGATTGGTGCAGAAAAGTATTTGGCCAGACTGTTAATCTTTTTCCATATACTCAGTTGCTGCGTGACCTTAGGCAAGCTTCATAATTTCCCTGTCTCTGGTTTGCTCATCTGTAAAATGGGTTTCATGACAGTACCTAACTCAGGATTATTTGGGATTAAATGAGTTAATACAAGTAAAGCATTTAGGACAATGCCTGGCACTCCATAAATACTATTTTTATTACTTCATGTTTAGACAAAACTTCATTTATTCATTTTACTAATTTAAAAATACTTATTGAGCAGATACTGACCTATGCACTGAGGATACAGTAGTGAATAAAGTCTCTTTTTCTCTCACAGTTTACATTAGTGATAGAGAATGCAGATAATAAAATTTCAGGGAATAAGCAGTTAGTGATAAATGCTATTCAGGAATATAGAGTAGGCGAAGGGTAAAGAGATGGGAATGAGACTATTTTAAATTGATGACCAAGAAGGTTTTTCCAAGGAGAGAAAATTTGAACAAAGACTTGAGTAAAGTGAAAGAGCAAACAAAATCAGAAAATAAAATGGAAAAACTTTTTAGTTTATTTTATTTACACCTAGGAGCTAATACTATTTTAAGAATATTGGCCTTTTGTGTTCCATATTTGTTTTTCTCTGCTGTTAGCCATTAATTTATTTATGATGTAATATCATAAAGCACTTCCAAAGTTTGAGTTTTCTTTTTTTTACATTTTTAAATACTTGGTGTGAGGTGAATGTCAAGAAGTAGCAAGCACTATGAAGAAACATGAAGTAGGTTAAAAGGGATAAAAGTGACAGAGTAACTTCTTTCTGTAATGGTAAACCGAGTAATTTGGACCTTGACCATTACTAATTACAACTTAAAAAGCTGGACAAAATTTAAAATTTCTTTCTTAGAATCATTGAAGAGCTAACAAGATAGTGAGGAATTACAGGGCTGAGATACTAGAGAAGATCAGAATCCAGAGAGTTAGTCTTAGAGTCATTTTTGTCCTGAATGGATTTGCCATTTCTGAAAGGGCAGCAAAAAATGAACTATGCTTTTGACAACATCACAAGACTAGGGGGCCAAAAGTCAAAGTTTGATTTTCTACCAAGGGCTTGAACCCTACAGAGCTGCACCCTGGGAGTAAGGGTGAACTAGAAATAAATCCACTTTCTCAGAGATTGTAAATGTTTTCAGGTCTTGAACTTGGATTGAGATGCTTTTGGATTGCTAGTGTCTCTAGACATCTAATAAGAAAAAATGAAAATGATTCTTAGAGGAACATAATGTCATTTTGAGCCATAAATTATTTCTACAGTTAACTCTTTAAATAAAATATCCAGAAAGCATAAGGATAACTGAACTGGATATTGTGAGTAAGAACCATCAGAAACAATGACCAAAGAAATTGACTCACGGAAACATACTGCAATTATCAGTCACAAACTGTTAGCCAGCTCTGTTTAATTATACAGTGTTCAAGGAAATTAAAGCCATGCTTAAAAATTTCAATGAGGAACCAGAAAATTTAAAAGAGATCATAGATTTGAAAAAGAACTAAAGAAAAAATTATCAACTGAAAAATATAGCAACTTAAGAATTTTGTAAATGGGGTTATTCACGCCTTAAATAAAGCTGAAAAGAGAATTGATAAACTGGAAGATGGGTCTGAAAAGACTATCCATAATGAAACACAGACAAAAATATAGAAAATAGGGAGAATAGGGCAAGAGATATAGAGCATATAGTGAACATCTAACATATGTGTAGTTTTACCTAGAAGAATAGTATAAAAGAGATAATCAGACCAAAGCAATAGTTGGAAACAAAGAAGAAACCCTTTTTTTTTTTTTTTTTAAGATTTTATTTTATTTGACAAAGAAGGAGAGAGATAACAATTAGGCAGAGAGGCAGGCAGAGAGAGAGGAGGAAGTAGGCTCCCTGCTGAGCAGAGAGCCTAGACTCAGGGCTTGATCCCAAGACCCTGAGATCATGACCTGAGCTGAAGGCAGAGGCTTAATCCATTGAGCCACCCAGGCGCCCCAAAGAAGAAACTCTTAAAAGCCACCAGAAACCAGGTACCTGGGTGGCACAGTTAGTTAAGTGTCCAACTCTTTTTTTTTTTTTTTTTTTTTTTTAAGATTTTATTTATTTATTTGAAAGAGAGACAGTGAGAGAGAACAAGAGTGAGAAGGTCAGAGGGAGAAGCAGACTTCCCATGGAGCTGGGAGCCTGATGTGGGACTCGATCCTGGGACTCCAGGATCATGACCTGAGCCGAAGGCAGTCGTCCAACCAACTGAGCCACCCAGGCACCCAGTGTCCAACTCTTGATTTCAGCTCAGGTAGTGATCTTAGGGTTATGAGATTGAGCCCTGCATTGGGCTCTGTGCTCAGCTTGGAGTCAGCCTGAGACTCTCTCCCCCCCAACCCCTTCTGCTTCTCCCTGCCTCTTTCTCTCTCTAATATAAATGAATAAGTAAATCTTTAAAAAAAAAAAAAAACCCACCAGAAAAACAAATGGCACATTACCATTATAAGACTAAGAGACTAGCAGGTAATTTGTCAATAACAACAATGGAAGCCAGAAGACCCTGGTACAATATATTGTGCCAAAATGACCCATACACTAAAATTCTTAATCAGGGGAAATATCCTTAAATAAAAAATTAAAGATATTTTCAGATAAAAACTGGGTTTGCTACCAGAAGACTTATAATGGTAATGTGCCTTTTGTTTTTCTGGTGGCTTCTTTTTTTTTTTTTTTTTTTTAAAGATTTACTTATTCATTTATATTAGAGAGAGAAAGAGGCAGGGAAAAGCAGAGAGGGAGGGAGAGAGAGAGTCTCAGGCTGACTCCAAGCTGAGCACAGAGCCCAATGCAGGGATGTTCTTCAGGCACAAGGAAAATAATCCCAGACAGGAGGAGAATGGTACAGATGCAAGGAGGAATAAAGAAAAACAAGGGAAAATAATATGGGTAGGCTGTAATTTGTATATGAGTCCAGGGACCCTCAGGAAATTAAGAGAGTTCTGAGATGACTTGAACCATAAAACCCTAGAAACTAACCAACCAAAACTCCTTCCAAAACAAAAGCCTTCACTCAGACTGAGTTCATATTGAGCAAAACAAGGACATTAAAGGAAAGAAAGGAAAAGAGAAGTTTTCATATAACTGAGGGAGAGGGGACTAGAGAAAGCAGATTTCAGAATGTACTTAAGATTCTATACACATACACACACACAAATTTATATGCATGCATACATACCTACAAAAATACATACATACATACAAAAATACATACCTGTGGTAACTTGGAGCATGAGCTTAGAGCCATGAAGTTCAGAAAGCTATCTTGGCATGCCCTTAAACAGGGTTGTCCTCCCATAGGAGCAGGAGAACCCATCAAATTTCAAGTCAAGAAACAGAAGACGAAGGGTGCCTGGGTGGCTCAATGGGTTAAGCCTCTGCCTTTAGCTCAGGTCAGGATCCCAGGGTCCTGGGATCAAGCCCTGTATCAGGCTCTCTGCTCAGCAGGCAGCCTGCTTCCCCCTTTCTGTCTACCCACCTCTCTGCCTACTTGTGATCTTTCTTTCTCTCTCTGTGTCAAATAAGTAAAATATTTTAAAAAATAATAATAAATAGAAGAGGACTGTTGGTGGAAACCCTTATAAAAGTACTAGAGAAAAAAAGATAACTGCTATAACATTTCCATAGTCAAGTGAAGAAAGATGTACCAACAAAACATGAAATGAGTTCATCCTTTGCCGTAGAAATCTCAATTCTAGAAATGTAGCTCAGAAGTATGCTAGGGAGGGCTGCCTTGCTGGCTTTAATGGTAGAACATGACTCTTGATCTTTGGGTTGTAGGTGAAAACCCTGCTTTAAGTGTAGAAGTTACTTAAAATCTTACCATGATGCCTAAGTGGCTAAGTCAGTTAATTGTCTTCAGCTCAGGTTGTGTGACCCCAGAGTCCTGAGATTGAGTCTGGAGTGAGGCTCCTTGCTCAGCAGGGAGCCAGCTTCTCCTGCCTGTTCTGGGATTGAGTCCCAGACGGGGCTCCCTGCTCAGCAGAAGTCTGCTTCTTCTTCCTCTGCCCCTCCCCCCTTGCTCGTGCTTTCTCTCTCTCTGTTAGATAAATAAATAAAAATTTCGAAGAATTTGAGTAAAAGCCTTATCATAATAATGGAATAGTCTCAAAAAGATGCCAGAGCCAGCTGGAGGGTTTCCTATTGACCAGAGATGTGGCAGTTTGACATGACATGGAATGACTGCGGTGAATTAAAACATGTGAAATACGTTAAAACCCCTGAACTCATAAAGATACTTTAAAAAAATTACTAGTCACCTTTGGAGGGTGCTAGTGCATATAGTCATTCTAAAAACTGTTTATAAAAAGAAAAGATACCAGATATTTGTCTCGCCTTTCTAGTACAAACTGTATTTTAGGGTAATGTTAGAATATGACTGTCACCATTTTGCAGCTCCTAATGAAATAGTGAATCTGAGCAATAATCATCAGTGGTGGCTATTTAAAATCATCAGTGAGGATTTTCATAATGGACAGATTAAGTTGTGGACATTTGATGAACCAACAAATCAATTGTAATATCACAAGAAGAAAGACAACCAGACATCATCAGCCTCCTGGTTGAAGAAGGAAGTACATAGTACCACTATATTCAGGATAAAAAACAACAACAAAAAAACTGTACCTGAATCTAATAAAGCTACTAGATTGTTTTAATAGGAAATTTAGGGAATAGAAGAATATGTTAAATGACAGAGGGTTACAGAAGCTAAAATCCAGAATTGGACATTTTTGCAGGATAACTAACTTATTTTTTCCTATAAATATCTGGTAATATGGGAGTTGGCAGAATATGGGGAAGAGGCATTTGACAAATTAAAGAAAATTGAGAGCTTTGTCAACCAAATACAGTGTGGGGATCTTGATTAGATCCTGGTTCCAGTAAACAATTGTAAAAAATATATATATCAGACTTGGAAATTTTAACACTGATTAGGTATTTTGTGACATTAAGAAATTATTTTTATTGATATAACTAATGATATGTTTTAGAGAAGAGTCCTTTTACAACTGTATACTGAAGTATTTACAGATAAATGATATTTAAAGTTTTATTTAAGTTCTGTTAGAGATGAGACCATTGTTTTCAAGTCATTAATTTTTGGTTTTGTAATTATTAAATTATTCATTTTATTATATAATTATATTAGTGTTATTTTCTTATTTCTTGAAAAGACTGTGAATGATATTTCTGATCTTCAGTGTTCTATTTTCTGTTGCTCTTTAACTATTCTGCAGTTATTTGTATTTTCTTCTTTTATCCAACAATTTGGAGGGTGTTTTAGGGTCCAGGTGCTTGGCTTTATTGTTTGTTTGTATTTATTCTTAATGATCTCTAATTTTATTTTCTTCTAAACAGAGAGTAAGATCTTAGCAGATTCTGCTTTGTGCTATATTGATGTTTTCTTTATATGTTAATTTATAGTCCATCTTTGGAAATGCCCCTTGGATTCTTGGGAGGGAAAAGGTATATCTTTGCAGTCTATATATGTGTTTTCAGTCATTCATATATATTGGTTTCATTTAATAGTATATGTACTTCCTATATCCCTATTTTACTCAGAGACAGTGTACTGTTGACTAAGTGCAGTTGTGTTTCTGTCAAATTTTCCCTTTATTCTTCAATTTTGACTACCTGTTTTGAAGTTATTTGGCATGTCACAATTCACTATTCATGGATTTCATCTTTCTTCAATGCAGGATTTCTTTGATGCTTTTTGCATTGGATTCTGCTTTGTCTAACACTTTATATTGCTCTCTTTTACTTCCATTTCTTAACATTATGTCCCATTGTTTTGTTTTTAACCTGTGTAAGAATGCCTCATGTAAACAGCATATGGTTTTCTTTTCTTTCCTTTTTATTTTTTTTTTATTTTTTAAACTAAATTTCGTGGTCTATTTTATAAGAGTTACATTTACTGAGAAGTTTTTTCTATGTGCCAGGGACTATGCCAAGAAACTTCCTATATACAAGTTCTCATTTAATCCTTAGAACAAATCCAAGAAGATGACCCTGTCATCACTATTTAGAAATGAAGAAATTGAAGTTCAGAGAGGTTGAATAATTTAATGAGTTTTTCTTTCTTACTCACTATATGATTGCTGTTAGACATTTCCTCCCTCAGATCCTCAACTGTATGACTAGTGGGTGTGCATAGCTTGTAACCAGATTTTTATAGTATTTATCTAAAGTCCTTTGCTAGATTGAGGAGAGATCTATTGCTGCTTGGGGAGAGGACAGTTTATTCTTGAACAAATTAAAGCTGTCTGTAGTTCTTCCTTTACCAAAACAGTACATGAAAAACTACAGCCTCAATGGCTTCATGTCCCAGAACATAATAAAATCATTTCCTGTCCATATTACTAGGAGTGGGGTGCCTGGGTGGCTCAGTGGGTTGAGCCGCTGCCTTCGGCTCAGGTCATGATCTCAGGGTCCTGGGATTGAGTCCCGCATCGGGCTCTCTGCTCAGCAGGGAGCCTGCTTCCCTTCCTCTCTCTCTGCCTGCCTCTCTGCCTACTTGTGATCTCTCTCTGTCAAATAAATAAATAAAATCTTAAAAAAAACATATTACTAGGAGTTATTTTTTTGAGTAGGTGTAGAAAATCACTGATAATGTTAGGAATACATCAGAGGCTGGTGACCCTTCCTGAGCTGCATTAAAAAGCAGCTTCCTCACAATGGCAAAGAGGCTTTCTTCCTGGTCAGCTAAGTACAGGTGTCTCTGCAAGAGTGTAATGGAGTGGTTATCATTGAAAATCTACTGCCTTCCTATTTGACCCCACACTTGTTCTTTGTGGTTCTATTTTCTGATGAGTGGAAATTCCTTTTGGGAAATGCAGGTTCACAAGTATTCCCTATTTCCTATGCTGTTACAACTTGGCATATTTGTCTTGTGTTTCATCAGCATTTCAGTGGGAAGAGTGGGGGGATGGTGTAACTGGGTGACAAGCAGTAAGGAGGGCACGTGATGTAATGAGTGCTGTGTGTTATATACAACTGATGAATCACTGAACTCTGCCTTGAAACTAAAAATATACTGTATGCTAATTGAATTTAAATTTTAAAAAATAATTTGAAAACAAGAAAAAAATAGTGATTCATTAAACTCTTGAATTCTAAAAAAAAAAATTCAATGGGAAGGTAAGATTGAATAAATTAGTTTCTAGTAGTTTATCATTATCTTAAACAAAAACCTTTCAAAGCCATTAGACATTTCTTTCTGCTTTTAAATAGTATGAACTGTCTTTATGAGGGTAGGGGCATTAGGTGATAGATGAGGGGCGTTCTGGAATACCTGCTGAGAGTTTACCAATATATTTTCTTAAGATGTCTTATGAAGTTAATGAATGCCGAAAAATTGAGACCCTTGAAAATTTGGACCTGGATTTTGATGGTGATGTCACAGAACTTGAAACTTTTGGAGTAAACACCACCAAACCATCAAAGTCACCAAGTCCAGCAAGCACTTCCACAGTACCCAATACAACAGATACTCTCACAGTTCCCAGCACAGCAACAGCATCTGTGGTACCAACCACACCAGACATTTCTGCTCATTCTAGAAGTTTATCTCAGATTCTGATGGAACAGCTGCAAAAGGAGAAACAGCTGGTGACTGGTATGGATGGTGGCCCTGAGGAATGCAAAAATAAAGATGATCAGGGATTTGTACCATGTGGTGAAAAGGCATCAAATACTGACAAGCTTTTGGTGCAGGATAATGACTTGAAAATATCTGATTCCTTGCAGTTAGAAGGTTCTACAGAAATTGAAATCTCTCATAAAAATGATTTGGCTACTGATACAGTATATAGCCCTGAAAAATTAAATGTTCTGGAGAACTCAGACAGTTCAAAGGAAAAGCTTGTTACCTCAGAAGCAGTAAGAAGTGAAGATGTAATTCTTTGCAATAGTGATACAGATGAAGACTGTTTAATCATTGATACAGAGTGTCAAAATAATAGTAATGGAAAGACAACTGATAGGAATTCTAATTTAAGTTCTAAACCAGCTAGCCCCTATTCGTCTTCAGCACAGGCTTCTGTTGGAAACCAGACTAATCCTACTTGTAGTCCTGAAGAGTCATGTGTTTTAAAAAAACCTATCAAACGAGTATATAAAAAATTTGATCCAGTTGGAGAAATTTTAAAAATGCAAGATGAACTCCTAAAGCCAATTTCCAGAAAAATACCTGAATTGCCCTTAATGAATTTGGAAAATTCTAAACAACCTCCTGCTTCTGAGCAATCCTCTGCTCCTTCAGATGCCTCTAGTTGGCCAAAATCTGTATGGCCTTCTGCGTTTCAGAAGCCAAAAGGACGTAAGTAAATATTTACAAAGACCTTATATTAGCTGTTCTACCTCTTCCTTTTCCTTAGGTTTTTCTCCTTTATTCCCTTTCTTTCTTTTTGCTATGACCTGTCTTATAATATTTACATGGTCATTGATATTTTATTTTTCAAGGTACTGATCAGTGTATCAGCTTCCAAAATCTTCTCTTTAAATATGTACACGAAGTTATATGGATTTTTGTAACCTATATTTATCCAACATGTACAGTGGCTACTGTAACTACAGATAATATGGCTCACTGAACGATGAAGGGGAAGTGATCAAAAATAATCATAAACATTTATGAGTCCAAAATTTACTAATTCATGGTGTGGGACTGTAGTTGTACGCTTTTTCACTTTCTGAAAGAAATATAAAGTTTAGCCCAGCTCTACCTAGATTAGAAAAAACATCACTTTTTTTTAAAACTTTTTCTTCTTCATTTGTTGTCTCATGAATTTAAACTTTGTCTAGAGTTATGGAAGGTGGTATTTAAAGCTTTGACCTCAGCACTTGGCTGCAGTTCCAGTAAAAGTAGACAGAAATGGTAATAGTATAAATGTTCAACTCAGAGAAAATAGAAAGTTAAAGTTGATAGAAATGTAAAAATAAATAATTGAAGTGTTTTATCTTGAATTATGATGGATAAAGAGCTAATGGATTTTAAAATAAAAATGAGAAATATAATTATTTTTAAAGGATTGCCATATGAACTACAGGACTATGTTGAAGATACATCAGAATATGTAGCTCCCCAGGAAGGAAATTTTGTTTACAAGTTATTTAGTCTGCAAGACCTGTTGTTACTTGTGCGATGCAGTGTCCAGAGGATAGAGACCAGACCACGTTCAAAAAAACGGAAGAAAATCAGAAGAGTAAGTTGTTAATTGGGAATTTAGGATGTGGATGTGGTAGTATAAGTAGATAATCACAGATATTTAACATGCCATTATTATGAAGTTTAATTTTAAACTCTTGATCACTATCAGAATTTTTCAGTTTGAGTTGGAGCTTTTTGTTTGTTTTTTTGTGGGGTTTTTTGTTTTGTTTTGTAAAATACTGAAAACACTTTTAATAAGGGGAAGTGGAAAGTGTTAAATATAAAGTTCTTGAATGGTGGTAACATTCTTATATGGAAGTTATAAACGTAATGAAAAATGGCACCATCATAGATTTGACCTGGACCTGCTTTCTATAAATTTGGAATTCCAGTGTGTGACATATTAGCCCCTTTTTCTCTTACTTTAAGGATCTTCTTAACTAGTTTTAGAGGTCTCAAGTTTTCAAAGGTGGGCTTTCACATGCATTTGAAGTATTCCCAGAATTGTTAAAGACTAAATGTTTTCCTTTCCTTTTCCCCCTGTTGTTTTGCGGAGGGGATTGATATAAAAAAAGTTTTTCAGTTAAAAAGTTCTTGCTCCAGTTAGAGTAATTGGTTCTTTAAACAGTTTTCCATACTTGATGTTTAAAGTTCTCATTCAGATTAGTTTGCTTTTTGTGTGTGTGACCACTGAATTCCGGTCAATAAAGAGGAGGCTCTCTGTAATAACTGATTATAGTGATGTCTTTCCTTTCATTTTTACTTAAGAGAATTTTTTCTGTTGTGTACATTTGTCATTGTGTGTATGTTTATTTATATTTTTATATTATTATTATTATTATTTTTAATTTTGGTGTCTCTATCTCTTGCTTCCTAACCTATAACCTGATAAGAATCCTCAGTGACTACTTTAAAATGTTAGTATATTTGGAGCTAGGAATTAGATGATCAAAAATAGTGATGTTCTAGCATTGACCTTGTGGATCAGTGCTGATTGCTGCTTTGTCATGTTAAGGAATAACTTGGAAAAGAAAGGAAGAGAAGGAAAAAAGGCAGGGCGGGCTGGCGGTCCAACCTCCCTTAGCTGCCAGTAGGGGGTCTATCATGAAAAAACTCTAAAGCCAGCCCATAAAGATGTAGGATCTTTGTCCACCAGAATCCAGTGGACCTGGAGGATATTTTGCTGGATGATGCTGTTATCCTTTGTTAAATAGAAGGAAGATTGTGAATACAATTTTAAATTCTTAATTCTCATAATTTGGGTTTTATCAGTGGTTCTGGCTTTAAATTTTAGAAACCAAATGTTTTTGAATTATAATGTGTGGGGTAGTGTTTTCTGTAAGAGAAAGTCAAGGAATAGCAAAATACCAAAGATTTTGTATTACTTTGCTCCTAAATAAGTGCTAATAGTCTCTGAATTAAAAGATTTTACTTTATTTGCTAATTTTTCCCATCTCATTTATATTTAATTATGATCGATTTGATGGCTTATTGCATGAACATTTTAAGTATATATAGTGTCAGTGCTATGTATTGTCTTTTCAGTGTTTTATTTCTTTAATTTTTACTTACTATCTCTCTCATTTATTTGGGGGCTAACCTCATTTCTTTGACTTTCTACTCTTAGAACCCATACCACTTCATATTGATCTGCCAGTTCCCAGCAGTTAGAAACTATTGATGGCCAGTGTCTCTTAAGAAAGAATAGCTTAGGGAAATATTGGATACTGAATTAATTCTTCAAACAGCCTGTTAAAGACATTGTCATTCAGTTCACTGAAGTGCAATTTGTAAGTGTTGAGATAAACCCTTATTGGAGATAATTTGCTTTTCATCAAAATCTATCAAAACAGCCAAACCCCAGAGAATATCTAAATAGGAGTCTTGTGTTTTTTATTATGTCAAACCCAGAGTAAAGTGATAAAATTTCCAGTGAGTGGTTATCATATTGTACCTTTTATTATATGTAATAGTTTAGTACACATGGTTTAAATCCCTTAGTAGAATGCATTTCCCTTGGAATCATGCCCTATTTATCTGTTTCTCCCAAATGTTTTATATCCTAGAAACAAAATAAACAGGTATTAAGTAAATGAAAGAGCTGAGTAGTGAAGAGAGAAGAGGGAATTACTAAGGAAGGGAACTTTAAGATAATGTAAGCACTAGTTTGAGAAATTTTAAAGTAGCACTATTTAAATTCTGCATAAGAAAGCATTCCCTTAATATTTACTACTTTAAAACCAACTTGTTTAGATAAACTTTAAAATACTTAGAAGTCTTGGGGCACCTGGGTGGCTCAGTGGGTTAAAGCCTCTGCCTTCAGCTCGGGTCATGATCCCAGGGTCCTGGGATGGAGCCCCGCATAGGGCTGTCTGCTCAACGGGGAGCCTACTTCCTCCTCTCTCTCTGCCTGCTTCTCTGCCTACTTGTGATCTCCATCTGTCAAATAAATAAATAAATAAAATCTTAAATATTTAGAAGTCTCTTCAACCTCTGATACTAGCTATGAAATACCATACTTAGGGATGTATGGAAAAGTTTGAAAGGTTTATGTGAAATATTGGAAGGCAGAAACAAAAAATGTTTTTAGTTGGGGAGATTAGGAGTTAACCATTCAAGGGAGAAAGGAAGAGTAAATTTAATTTTTATAGTTTGAAACTTTGATTGAATTCAAAGTTTCATTTTAATTTTAGAATATTACCATGAAATATTGACTTTTTTCTTTCCCTTGGCTTCCTGGAGGTGGCAGCAGAATACATACAGAAATTAAAACCAGATTCAGGATTTAGTTTCATAGATACAACTCAGTATTATCAAGGAAAATCTACTCTTGATCCAAAAAGGGTATCTTCTTTATCAATTACTCAACTCTGCTATAAACTGGCTCTGTCCCTGAGCAAATTTCTTAACCCTCTTGACCTTCATTTCTTTATCTCTAGCTTACAGTTGTTAAATGCAGAGTGCCAGTTGCTTAAGAATTATTATATAATAAGAAGCTTTTATCAGTAAAATTATCTTAATCTCAGTTAAGTTTTTTAAATTGAGAAGATACCATAGAGGCCTTGTACTCAAGGTTTGGCCCCTGGAACAACAGCTTATCAAATATGCAAAACCTACTGTATAGAATTACTGAATTATTGTATTGTACTCTTGAAACTAATATAAAACTGTATGTTAATTGTACTTCAGTTTTAAAAAGAGCAAATCCTGTTCTTCACCTCAGATTCTGCATTTTAACAAAGTTATTACCAGGTTATTCATACACACATTGAAATTGAAGAAATACTGCTTTAAAAG
The DNA here is from genome assembly GCF_011764305.1 of Mustela putorius furo. Taxonomy (NCBI): domain Eukaryota; kingdom Metazoa; phylum Chordata; class Mammalia; order Carnivora; family Mustelidae; genus Mustela; species Mustela putorius. The sequence continues at coordinate 4,454,293 of NW_025422045.1, read as the reverse complement.
AGTTTTACACCATTCAGAGGTAATTATATGAATCGAGTTTACTGTTGACAGACATTTTACTGAATTTGAGTTGTTCTTACCACCATCATTGTTTCAAGCCCACTAAATTTGCCACTTTGTGAAAATCAGGAATTCTGAAACATTTATGAAATATTTTCAAGTATATGAATAGTGGCAACTTAGTATAATTTCAGAAGTATGAACTAGCTATATCACTTTGAATAAATTTCTTAAATCACGTATTTCTCCTTCTGCAGCTGGAAATGAAGAGACTACTATTAAGAGTAGAATATTCTTTGACAGAAATGAGAAAACATGAGCACAGTGAACATGACTCACATTATTTCATAAGCATGAATTTCCTTGCATATCCTCCTTTACACTAGTAATGGCCACAGTTACTTTACTTAATCTGTTTAGTGTCCTGACCAGTAAGCTCTGATTGGCTACTTTACCAGGTACTTAGTGTTTGGAACAAAGCCTTTGTATTAATCAATATAAAGACACTTACAGGTGTTAATGTAGGTATTAATGCTTATACGTTAATTCTTAGAATGAAAACAAGCTGCTCCGATAATTTGAGCCTGAGACCATGTGTCTCATGCTTTAAAGGGGTAAAAAAATTCTTACCTTTTTTTTTAGTCCTCTAAGAATTACTAGTATAACAGTCTTTGCTTCCCAGCATCCAGCTTTAAACCTTTGGGCAAATTACATATCATAAGCCCTGTTCCAAGGATGCTGCTGTCGGTTACATTCCCTGATAAAATGTGTACATGTGTAGGGAGGTGTGTGAATTTTAAGTGGATGTGAGGGAGAGCTATTGGTTCAGGATCCTTATTCACCTCTTGCCCACATCTAAGAAGGGTTCTTTCCATCTTTCTGTCTGAATTCTACTGTATTTGAAAGGATAAGACTACCTGAAAGCATTTTGAAGGGGCAAAACTATATAGGTAAATGTATTTGCTGTTAAGAGTAAATTAATGGAGCTTTGAAAAAGGATCTCTTCATTTCAGCAATTTCCAGTTTATGTACTACCAAAAGTGGAATATCAAGCTTGTTACGGAGTTGAAGCTCTGACTGAAAGTGAACTTTGTCGCTTATGGACTGAGAGTTTATTGCATTCCAACTGCTCATTTTATGTTGGTGAGTTATGCAAGAGAACTTGATCTCCCTTTTAATGTCATTATAAATACATGCTTTTGATCAATTATAAATACCTCAATTTCTTTCTATTAAAGCACCATTCTTACTGCATTTAGATGGTGAAGTGAGACTAGTGAGATCAGATATTTTCATTTCCCTCTTATTCATCTTGTTTAGTTGTGCTTGATGTCAACATCATTGTTTTATTTTTTAAATACTTATTTTACAGGGTACTAAGCTAAAACTATAGAAGTGTTTTCTGACAAGTTTCTTTTAAATTAGTGGTGTGAACATATTTTGAAATTTTCTTAAAATCACAATGAAATTTAAAATTTTGCAATTTTTCTTTGTTTCTGTTTTGCTGTCTTTTGGAGGAGGTGGTTAGGGATTTGATTTCTCTTATCTGGGTTCACATACAGTTAACATATTTCATATGAAGGATTACTTTCCTGTTGTTACTGGTACTGCTCCCTCCCAATGGAATGCCTCATCCCATACTTTAATTCATCCCATATGTCTCAGTCCATCCCCACTATCTCAAGCTGCCCTTATACCTAACATAATGTAGACTTAATGTTTTTGGTTTTAGAAAGAGTACCAGTCTACAGATAGTCAAGAGTTAAAGAAGATGGGTAGCAGGAGCAGAAGGAGAGGGAGAAGCAGACTCCCTGCTGGGCAGGGATTTCCCACTCAGGGCTCTGTCCCAGGATCCCAACCAAGATCATGACCTCATCTACAGGCAGACACTTAACCAGCTGAACCACCCAGGCGCCCCCTCTCCATTTAACTTTAGGAATCTGTTTAGATTGTTTCCATTTTAATGCAACTGAAAATTCTTGTAAATACCTGTTAGTATACTGCACACATATTGCTGTTAGGGCATATACTGAGGAGTGGAATTATTGGGTCATATTTTAGGTATACACTCAATTTAGTAAATAATTTCAGAAAGTTTTCCAAAGTGATTGAACCAACTTACATTTATAATAGCAATATGTGATGATTTCAGTTTCTTCACATCCTTACCCACACTTGGCCTTACCAGTTTACTTAATTTTACCCATGCTGGTGGGTAGGTATTATTAATATTTCATTATTGTTTTACTGTGCCTGTCTCTAGTGGTTTATGAAATTGGGCACTCTTTCATGTGATTAGTCATTTGGATACTCAATATTGTGAATTGCCTATTTAAACCTCTTGCTCATTTATCTTTTGTCAGGGGGTTTTGTGTGTTTTGTTGTTGTTGTTGTTTTTTAAGTAGGTTCCATACCTGGCCTGGAGCCAAAATGGAACTTGAACTCAAATCCCTGAGATCAAGACCTGAGCTAAGATCAAGGGTAGGTCGCTTATCTAACTGAGCCATGCAGGTCCCCCTTATTGTCAGATTTTTGTTTGTTTGGTCTTTGTTGGTTTTAAATTTTATAAATGTTTCTCTCCCATTCTGTAATTTACCTTTTCAGTCTCTTAATGGTATCTTTTGAATTTACCAGTTTATTAGTCATTTCCTTTCTGATACATGATTTTTTTGTCCTATTTTAAAAACTCCCCCCTCCCAGCAAGATCATAAAGATACTCTCCTATATTATCTTCTAGAATTTTTTTTTCCTAGTCCTTATTTTTAGGTACACAGTTTGTGTGGTATTTAATTTTACATGGTCAGAGGATTTTGTTTCCAGTTGTGGGTACTGTTTATTGAAAAGACCACCCTTTCTCTGCTGCTTTTCAATGCTACTTGTTCTATCAATCATGTATGTGACTCTAATTTATCCTTGAGGCAGTACCTGTTTTATTTATTCTAGCTGGAGTAATTACTTAGTTTTTCTAGGTACTCTTAGCTAGACAATTAACATTGTAAATTACTCTAACTATATAAGATATTCTGCTGTTCAGTAACGTGAATCTTGTCAACTTATTTTTCTTCAGGAGTTTCTTGGCTGTTCTTGGCCCTTTGTGTTTACAGATTTTGGAATCAGCTTGTCAGTTTCGATCAACAACAACAAGAAGATTAGGATTTTTGTTAGCAAGTGCAGTGACTCAATGTGGAGCAAATTGATAGCTTCACAATAACATCTTCTAATTTGTGAATTTTATATATTCCTTTATTAATATCTTTAATTTCTCTTAGTATTTTATGATTTTCTATGTAGAGATCTTGTACATTTTTTGTTAGGTGTATTTTGTGGTATTTGATATTACAAATGATATTTGTGACATTTTCTTTTTTTTGTGACATTTTATTTTCTTAAGGTTTGTTTCTAAAATATAAAATTTATTTACATACTGATTTCATATAGTGATCTATCTAGCAACTCCACTAAAGTCACTTATTCATTCTAATAATTGTTTTTTAAGTAACCAATCATGTCTTCTGCAAATAATGGCCAGTTTATTTCTTCCTTCCAATCTATATACCTTTTTTTCCTTGCCTTCATTGCCTATCACTTGAATACAAGTTGAATAATGCTCCTTTATGTCTTAGTTCTAATCTTAAAAGGGAATGTTTTAAATAATTCGCCATTGTGTTTGGTATTTTGTGTAGGTTTTTGTAGATACCTTTAATTAGAATAAAGAATCCTTTTTATGCCTAATTTAAGAATTTTAAGCAGGATGGGCAAAAAAAAAAAACCCTTATCAGATATTTTCTTTACTTTTACTGATGTGATTATATGAGTTTTATTCTACTAATGTGATGACTCCTGTTGAGTCAGGATGTTAATCCTAAAATGTTAATCGAACCTTGTGTTCCTGCAATAAACCCAGCTTGATCATAATATGTTACTTTTTCTATATTGGTAGATTTAGTTTAATATTAATATTAATTTTGTTAATAGTAATTTTGCCATCTGTGTTTATGAGTGAGATTGGCCTATAATACCTTGCTTATGTATTGGTGTTAAGGTTATATTTATACCATAAAATGAGTTGGGATGTATTCTTTCTACTCTTATCTGGTAGAATTTCTGTAAAACTAGTGTTATTTCTTCTACAGATGTTTGGTAAAAATTACCTAGGAAGCATGTGGACCTAAGTTTTCCCTTTTGAGAAGCTCCTAATTATCAGTTCTGTTTTTAATTCATTTTAGAGCCATTCAGATATTTGATTTCTTACACCAGCTTTGTAAACGTGTGTGTGTGTATGTTTTTAAGAAATTTGTTCAGCTTTTCAAAATTATTGGCATAAAGGTATAATGTCCTCTTATGATCTTTTAATGTCTATAGTATCTATAGTAATTACTATACATCCCTAATAGTTTGGGGTTATATCTAACATTTTAATATATATTTTCTATTTGACTCATTGTTTTAAGAACCTATTTTTTGGTCTTAGTGCCTTCTTATGAACTGAGTTTTTTTATTCCATTTTTCCCCTTGTTTAACAGGATAGTTCTATATTAAAATAATTGTATACTCTTCTACTACTCTTTAAAGGGTTATTCCAGAGGTGTCCAATATAGTAGCTCCTAACCACAGGTGACTATTTTAAATTTATTAAAATTAAGCAAAACTTAAAGTTCAGTTTCTCAGTCATATTGGCCATATTTCAAGTGCTTGAAAGCTGCATCTGTTTACCATGTTCAACAGGACAGCGATTTCCAGCTTCACAAAAATTTCAATTGGACAGTGGTCCTCTAATAATTATAACTGACTCATCCCTATTAAACAGTATTTTACTTTTTCTTTATATTATACTTTTTCTTTATACATTTGATATTCATTTATATTTATTCATTTATTTACCCTTTTTAATGCTTTTCTTCTATATCTCTAAGATTCTAACTAATATCATTTTCCTCTGACTTTAGTATTTAATATTATCATTATTACAGATATCTTAGTGACAAAGACTCTCAGTTTTTATTCATCTAAAGGGTTTATTATTAGTATTATTGTTATTATGCTTTTATTTATTTATTTATTTATTTATTTATGTCAGAGAGAGTGAGCACAGGCAGACAGAGTGGCAGGCAGAGGCAGAGGGAGAAGCAGGCTTCCTGTCGAGCAAGGAGCCCGATGTGGGACTCAATCCCAGGACGCTGGGATCATGACCTGAGCCAAAGGCAGCCGCTTAACCAACTGAGCCACCCAGGCGTTCCTATGCTTTTATTCTTGAAGGATAGATATTTCAGTGTCTTCTGGCTTCTTTTGTTTCTGTTCAAAAGTCAGGTGTCCATCTTTTTTTTTCCTCTTTTAACAGTAATACCTCTCTCTTCTCTGCAGATTTAAAATTTTATCTTTCTCTCTGCTTTTCAGAAATTTTCTTCAATTTACTTACATTAGGCTTTCTTTGTAAGTACTTTTTTTGGGGTTTATATTGCTCCTTGAATATGTGACTTCTAACAATTTTGGAGAATTCTCAGTGATTATGTCACTAAATATCACTTTCTCCTCTGGGATTTTCATTGCATTAGGTTATATCTTACTGTAATCCTAATGTCCTGTACATTCTTTATTATCTTTCCTTTGACTCTTCATGTATTATTTTTGATACTTTTTTTCTAGCTCATTAATTCCTAATTCTTCACCTGTCTCTAATAAACTATTTAAAGATTTTTTTTTAATTTATTTATTTGACAGACAGAGATCACAAGTAGGCAGAGAGGTAGGCAGAGAGAGAAGAGAAAGCAGACTCCCTGCCCAGCAGATAGCCCGATGCCGGGCTCGATCCCAGGACCCTGGGATCATGACCCGAGCCGAAGGCAGAGGCTTTAACTCACTGAGCCACCCAGGCGCCCCTCTAATAAACTATTTAAACCATGACTTTTGTCCCTAATTTCAATTATTGTATTCTTCAGTTCTAGATTTTTCCATTTGGTTCTTTTTTATAGATTAGAGTTTCTGACAAATTCTCAATCTTTCCTTTAGAATATTAGGCAAAACTCTTTTAAAGTCTGTGTCCAGTACCTTTGTTATCTAAATTTCCAGTATGTCTTTTCTATTATCTTTTGTGTATTCATTTCTTAGGGCTGCTGTAACAAAGTACCACAAACTAAGTGGCTTAAAACAACAGAAATTTCTTGTTTCACTGTTCTAGAGCTAGAAATACAAAATCGAGGTGTCACCAGGCCATGTTCCCTCTGAAGCCCAGAGGAGAGTATCCTTCATTGCCTTTTCTATCTTCTATCTACTTCTGCCAGTAATTTTTGGCATCTTTTGACTTGTAGATGCATCACTGTCGTCTCCTTTTCTCTCATCATATGGCATCTTCTTCCTGTGTGTCTCTCCTCTTAGAAGGACACCAGTCATATTGGATTAAGGGCCTACCCTGCTCCAGTATGACCTCATCTTAATCTTTAAGTATGTTTGCTATGATCCTATTTCCAAGGAAGGTCATGTTCTGAGGTACTATGGGTTAAGGCTTCAGCATATCTTTTTTAGGGGAACAAAATTCATCTCATAACATGTTTCTTTCTTTTTTTTAACATGTTATTTCATTGTATGCCAGGATGTTCTTTAATAAGGGCCAGCTACTGTATATGAAAAATTATGGAGATAATGAGAAAGTTAAAATATTATCTTCCACTAGACAAGAGTACTATTGACTAACCTTAATTCCATTACAGGGATTTAGATCATTTGAAGCTTGACTTTGGACCCTAGAAAGACCAGTCTGTTTCCCACTGAATGCTAGTGTGTTGCTATTCAGGGTCTGTGCAGGTAAGAGTTGATGTAGCCGGACTGACACTGCCAATCATTGAAAAGACCTATTTGCAAAGCTGGCCCTTAACGCGTATCTGGGAACTTGACTCGTAATCTGTTCCCTGTACTGATGTAAAACTTTCTTTAGCTGATAAGGATGGCTCCTAGTACCTACATTGTACAAACAATGTGGCTTATTCTAAACATCTGCTTTCTTTTTGAGAGTCTTTGGTATGTGCTAGGCGGAAGGCACCTATGTAATGAGCCTCCAGTAAACAACTTGAGTGCTGAGTTTCTAAGAAACTTTTCCAATATACAAAAAAACTGTTGCTAGAAGAATTAAGTGCATCTTATGTGACTTCAGTAGGAAGGACCTTTTTTTTTTAAATTGTGGTAAAATATACGTATTTTAGAATAACATAGAATTTAGCATTTTAACCATTTTGGTGTACAATTCAGTGTGCATTTTTAGTACAATTCAATGATACTAAGTAGATTCACAGAGTTGTGCAGCCATCACCACTATCTACTTCCAGAACCTTTTCATCATCCCAGATAGAAACTCAGGAAAAACTCAGAGATTTCATCTGGTTTCCTTTGGACTTTGCTCCATACATCTTTTCCTTTTACTCTTTATTTTTATTTTTTTGCTTTGCATACTTTTGCTGTAGTAAGTCTTAGCCATGAGTACACCTGTATGCTGAATCCTTGAACTCTTTTAGAGAATCACAAAACCCAGGGAACCCCTTGTTCCACAAGGTCCCTTAGGTGTTCAGTTTGTTGATAGATCCTGAAATGAGTTTCATTCATTCATTCCATATGAATGCTCCCCCCAAAGAGTCATGCTATACATCATCCTTAGGTCTGTTAAGTATGATTTTGTTGCCAAAAATGAAAGATGCCACTATTTTAAACAAACAAACAAACCAAAATCTTGTACATCTATGTATTTTACAAACTTGGTATCAGTTTAGGAGAAAAAAAATCCTTTTAAAAATCTTCCAGAGAGGGGCACCTGGGTGGCTCAGTCGTTAGCCTTCTGCCTTCTACTCCAGTCATGATCCTGGGGTCCTGGAATTGAGCCCTGCCTCAGACTCCCTGCTCAGGAGGAAGCCTGCTTCTCCCTCTCTCACTCTCCCTGCTTGTGTTCCCTATCTGCCTGTCTCTCTCCATATAAATAAATAAAATCTTAAAAAAAAAAAAATCTTCCAGAGAGCCTCAGAGATAAGAGTGTAGCCCCTGGGGCACATGGGTGGCTCAGTGGGTTAAGCCGCTGCCTTCGGCTCAGGTCATGATCTCGGGGTCCTGGGATCGAGTCCCGCATCGGGCTCTCTGCTCAGCAGGGAGCCTGCTTTCTTCTCTCTCTCTGCCTGCCTCTCTACTTGTGATCTCTCTCTCTGTGTCAAATAAATAAATAAATAAAATCTTTTTAAAAAAAGATTATTAAAAAAAAAAAAAAGAGTGTAGCCCCTGTCTTAAGGGGCTTTAACCAGAAAAACTGGTTAGCATCAGGGAAGATGGCCTTCTACTAGTAGAATTTAGAGAAAAACCTTTGTGTTATTGGTATTTGATACCAGAAACAATCCTGTCACTCTAGTATGCCCAGCAATGAGGCATTTATTGCATGTGGATCTTTGTATCATTGTATCTTTTTTAGCTATAGCAGCCACTAAAATGTGTTGCAAAATGAATTAAACTTTGAATCCATCCTTCAAAGAGTTGTATCACACAGTTTTAAACTAAGATTTCTCAAAACAAAGAGCGTAGTTAACCATACATTGTATATTTTTTCATTTTTCAAAAAAATGTGGTCTGTGTTAAGTGCTATTAATGAAAAGTTTTTAATGTGTGTAGACTGCTGCTATAAGCAATAGAGGAAAGTAAAGTTCATAATAAGTAAGTAACTTATTCATAGATACAGAGTTTATCAGTTGGCAGGACCAGAATTGAGTCACAGTTTTTAAGTGTCAGTAACTTTGCCATAAAACTAAAAAGGGCTAGAGAAGAATTGAGGGAGGTGTCAGATGTAACAAAAGGGAAGCATTTTGTGTGACAGTAGTAATCATTGTAAATTAAAACAAATGATTTTACTGTTTAGAAATCAGAGTCTTGACCAGAAACATTCCAAGTGGTATGTTCTCTTTCCCATGCACTCATGTACCATAGTCCCTCCTCAACTGTGGCCTGTTTTCCTTTCAACCAGTGCTAGGCACTCTTGTATTTAACTTAAGCATTTTGTTGTCATTATTGCCAGACTATGATCCCAAGATTTAAAGGAAATTTAAAATAATTTTTCCTCAAAAATCAAATTTGGGGGTCAATATGTTAGATCCTTTAAACAGTGAGGATAGTTTATCTGCATGATTGAGCAATTCAGATAAAACATGTCGTAGAAAATAGTGATAGATCTCAGTTGGTTTCTTTAACTGAGGAGCCCATTGGTTTGCAGGACATAAGTTCAGTAATTCTCAAACATTGTAGTTCATCAGAATCACTTACAGGGCTTGTTAGAGTAGAGAGTGCTGGCCCTGACCCTACAGTGTCTGATTCAGTAGGTCTAGATCAGGACCCAAGATTTAACATTTCTGGCATGTTTTCAGGTGCTGCTGATGCTGCAGTCTAGGGATTGCATCTTGAGAACCACTTTTGTAGTTCATAGTCTGTTTTTCAGGTAGAATAAATGTACTTATATTGTTGTTAATGTTTGTCTGTTTCACTTTACTATGAACATGTTCTCTTCCCCTCAATTGTAGTACTCTTTTTTTATCCTCAGGTCCCATAAAAACATTAAGAAAATGTTTTAAAGAAAATTCCCAAAGTGGAGCACCTTGGGTGGCTCAACTGTTAAGCTGCTGCCTTCAGCTCAGGTCTTGATCCTAGGGTCCTGGGATTGAGCCCTGCATCAGGCTCCCTGCTCAGTGGGAAGCCTGCTTCTCCCGCTGCCTCTGCCTGTTGCTTCCCCTACTTGTGTGCTTGTACGTTCTCTCTCTCTGTCAAATAAATAAAGTCTTTAAAAATAAAAAAGAAAGAAAGAAAAGAAAATTCCCAAAGGAATCTTATCGCGACTTCTTTATCTGCCTTCTAATCCTTTAATATATATCAGTTCTATATAGTTGACATAAGACCAGCCTTGCTTTTGCACAGTTCTGAGTTTTAGTTACCACAGAGTACTATGACTAATTTCATAAAGTACAGACTTCACAGCTGACTCTTCAGTCCACATATCACTACATAAATAACAGATGGACATCATGACCAGTCATGTCCCATTTTCCAAACTCTGTCAGTGGTTACCTGCTAATGAGTTCATAAACAAAAAACAAAGTGTATATTTGTGTTCCATTTCTATCTCCCACTGATAAACTCGTGTAATTTTATAAAAGTGGATAATCAAAGAGTTGGCACACAATGATTAAAGCACAGCAAATAAAAAGTGATATTGCAGGAAGTAAAATTCAAATTGAACATAAATGAAGTTATAGGAAAAACAGCTGACAGTAGAAACATTGCCACTGTTCATGTTCAAGAGACTCTAGATATGCTGCCACAGGAATTTAGTGAAGGCAAACTTAGGGACATAAATGAGGAAAGTGGTTGTTATGTAAAGGATGAAAAAGTGATACCTGCATAAGATTTTGCATGAAAAGAACTCTTAGAGATATTTCCTAACATTTAAAGCCCAAAGGAGGTGCTCCTGGGTGGCTCAGTCGGTTAAACATCTGCCTTTGGTTCAGGTCATGATCTCGGGGTCCTAGGATCCAGCCCTGCATCTGAGCTGAGCTCCTTCCACTCTCTCTGCTGCTCCCCCTGCCTGTGCGTGCGCGCGCTCGCTCGCGCGCGCTCTCTTCTCTCTCTGTGTCAAATAAATAAATAAAATTTTTAAAAAATAATAATAAAACACAAAGGATACAATGTTGGAAGCTGATCCCAACTTAGGAGTTTGACAGCCCATGGCTTCCTATCATAAGTTGTTCCAGAAGGTGACAACCCATGTTCAAACTGCTCTTGATAAGCTTTTTTATAAAGAAATATAGTACTTTAATTTTCAGTGTTTTTAGTGTTTTATAGTATATTAAATAAATATTAGTTTTGCTTTTTTTCATTTCCCTGTACATTTACAGTTGTTGGAGAATTCATAATGTTTTGACCAAAAAAATTTTTTTTAAGATTTTATTTATTTATTTGATAGAGAGACTGAGAGAGGGAACACAAGCCATAAGCAGGGGGCTAGAGAGAAAGAAAGAGGTAGAGAGAGGCAGGCTTCCCACTGAGCAGGGAGCCTGATGTAGGGCTCCATCCCAGGACACTGAGATAATGACCTGAACTGAAGGCAGACGCTTAACAACTGAGCCACCCAGACACTCCTTGACAAAAAAATTTTTTCAGATTTATTTATTTATTTATTTATTTATTTTAGAGAAAGAGCATGGGGTGTGCAGGGTGGCAGAGGAGAGAGAGTCTTAAGCAGACTCCTGAGTGCAGAAGCCAACAGGGACTCTATCTCACAATCCCGAGATTGAGATCAGGACCTAAGCCGAAACCAATAGTTGGAGGCTTAACTAATTGCACCTTTCAGCTGCCCCAACCAAAAAAATGTTTTTAAGACTTATTTATTTATTTATTTATTTATTTATTTATTTGAGAGAGAAAGTATGCACGCATGTGCACAAGTCAGAGGAGTAGCAGAGGGAAAGGGAGAGAGAGAATCTCAATGAGACTCCCCACAGAGTGCATAGCCTGATGTGGGACTTGATCTCATGACCTGAGCTGAAATCAAGAGTCAGACACTTAACTCACTGAGCCACCCAGGTGTCCCTTGACAAAAAATTTTAAGGTTATGGAACAATTGTAATTTTTCACATTGATCATTAAAATCGCTTGCATGGTTTCAGCTTGTATGATTATTTTTATCATCCCATACTGCATGCAAAGCAAGAACTACCTGTTTATATGTATATATGTATGTATTATGATTGGATACATGTATATAAAGCCTTTAATTGTATTATATAAAGACCTTATTTGTACTCTGTAAAGCAGTTTTTCAACCTGACACACAAAAAATACTTGGATAGCACACTGATATACAAAAGAGATTGCTCACGGCTGAAGGGCAGTGGCCGGGAAACTTTCCATCCCAAGCCTTTCTCAGCTGCCCGAGGGCTGGGGAGATAAATATCTCAACACACATATGAGTCATCTAAGGCCTCCAGGTGAAAATGCTCCAATATTGAGAGAATTGTTTACTTCTTGAGGAAGTAGGCCTCATAGAACTTAGCATGGCACTCTCTATGTAGTTATTTTTGGCTGACCATATTTGACATATACCATAATACATATTTTTTTATTGAGATTTCTTTAAAAAGCTAAGACTTGTTAATCTCCTCAAAGGCATATTTAGTAAATGTCTAAATATGTTTTATTGTATTTAATATTCCCTTTCTACAGTTATTAAAGCATTAAAATATGTCTTTGTTATTAGAAATGTCACTGTATAATGAGTGTTAGAATTGTAGAGGTGAAACTAAAACTTGGCATAGGAAATAACAAGTAGGCATAGGAAAAATAGATTTGTTGTTTTAAAGAAAAGCATCTTGTAAAAATGTTTCTAATTCTTTTTATGGGATAAAAGCCAATAAAAGGGGGCTTCATATGAAAATGAGATATTATATGCATTTTTTGTTGTCCCAGTGATTAGCATCAGCTTCACAGGTAATGTGTTTTGATAACTAAATATTGCAAGTTCAAAAATAAAAAGAAAAAATGGTATTATCTCAGCGTTAGTAAGTGTTATACTCTTGTCATACTAATTGTTATTTTTAAGTATGGTTTTTGTATTAACTTGATTATATAACATTTAATGTAGGGCTGTCTTTCATATAATTCTTTCTCAGTATATTTCAAGGCCTAAGTGTCCTGTCTTAACCTGTGTTGTTGTAGTATATACACATTAGTTTTTAAAATGGATGTGTCTACCTTTGCCACTTTGTTTCTTGGAATTCTAGAATTATGTCATATTTGTAAGGAAGTAAGACTTTAAGCACTTTTAAAAAAAAAGATTTTATTTATTTATTTGACAGAGATCACAAGTAGGCAGAGAGGCAGGCAGAGAGAGGAAGGGAAGCAGACTCACTGCTGAGCAGAGAGCCAGATGTGGGGCTCGATCCCAGAACCCTGGGATCATGACCTGAGCTGAAGACATAGGCTTTAACCCACTGAGCCACCCAGGTGCCCCTTTTTTTTTTTAAACCATGTGGAATCTTGTGTGCTTTAATTAAAAGCTGGATTTTCTTTTTGAGCTTTATTGTGGTATAATTAACAGATCAAATTGTAAGATATTTAAAGTGTACATCTTGAGGATTTGATAGACATATATTGCAAAATGATTCCTCCCATCCAGGTAATTAATACCTCATCGCCACACATTTATGTTTTTCCTTTTTTTTTTAATGAGAACATTTACATTCTCTCTTGGCAAATTTCAGTCATACAATATAGTGTTATCTTCTGTAGTCACCATATTATACATTAGAATCTCAGACTCTTATATGGCTGAAAGCTTGTACCCTTTTACCACCTCTCTCTATTCCTTCCTCCCCTAGCCTTTGGGAACCACTTTTCTACTCTATTTCTATGAGTTTGACTTTTATTTTTAGATTCCACATGTCAGTGATACCATGTAGTATTTTTTTTCTCTGTCTTATTTCATTTAGCATAATGCCCTTAAGTCTTTCTTGTTATAAAAAGCAGAATTTCCTTCTTTCTTTTGGCTGAGTAATATTCTATTGTATATATACACCACATCTTCTTTATCCATTCCTCTGTTGTTAGACACTTAGGTTGTTTCCATATCTTGGTTATTGTAAATAATTAAGCTTGATTTTTATAATCTAATTTTTATCTTAACCAGGTGTGGGAATGCCTGGGTAGCTCAGTTGGCTAAGCAGCTGACTCTTGATTAAGCTCAGGTCATGATCTTGGGGTCTTCGGATTGAGGCCTGTGTCAGGCTCCTCTCTCAGCAGGGAGTCTGCTTCAGGTTTCTTTCCCTCCCCCTGCTCATGCGCGAGTGCTCTCCCTCTCCCTCTCCCTCTCTCTCTCTCTAAAATAAATAAATGAATCTTAAAAAAAGAAGAACCAAGTGTGTCTTAGGTATGTGTAGAGCATACCCATACTATAAATTGGACTGTCCATTTGTGTCGATAATAAATGTCATCTCTATGAAAATGCAACTTAAACTAATAGGAAACAGATACACCAATATTTTGACAGTTGTTCTTTAATTCGGCTCTTAGAGATTATTTTTTGGTGTGCACATGTGTAAACTTTTCCATATTCAGCAAATATTTTGGAACTAATACTTTTGTGTCATTTTAAAATACAGTTTTGGGGCAGCTGGGTGGCTCAGTCGGTTGAGCATCTGACTGTTGGTATCACCTAGGTCATGATCTCAGGGTTGTGAGATTGAGCCCTGTCTCAGGGTCTGTGCTCAGCACAAAGTCTGCTTGAAATTCTCTTTCTCCTTTTCCTCTTCCCCCACCCCCACTTACTCTCTCTCTCAAATAAATAAATAAAATCTTTTAGGAAAATAAGTAAAATACAACTTCACTTAATAAACTTAATAAAATGTATAATTTTGCTCTTTTTAGAATGTAAAGTTCCTTTGAGGTTGTTACAATTTTGTAAAAGCATCTTTAAGAAGACTGTATAACCTTTTCTTCCCCCCAGATACTGCAATTGCTCTTTTTAAGTTTGATACTTTATTTTAGGGCATATCGATGCATTTACTTCAAAACTTTTTCTGTTAGAAGAAATTACCTCAGAAGAATTAAAAGAAAAACTTTCAGCACTCAAGTAAGAAAGTTTACTTTGTGGTGGGATTTTTAAAATTTGCTGATGTAATCACTAATTTTTGTTTATTTCTAAATATTTGTTTAAATCATTTATCTTCTCAAGACTTTTAATCCTTTTATACACTGAGGTTTCCTCTAGCCCAGTTTGTGATCCATCTATATTAATCATGTCCCTTTTCAAATTAAATCAAATTCCAGTGATACCAGTCTTTCTACTTCAGGGAAAGGAGGCCAGAGCAAGAGTAGTAGCCCACCATCTGGGAGGTGCATGGGAGCACTCCTTTGCAGGGATGGGAAAGAGTAGGACAGTGATATAGACTCTTAGCTCTAAGGATTGTATACAGTCATTTAGACATCCTAACTTCTAAAATTTTCCCCTGTGCCACATGTTACTATACATCATACTGAAATGAGTTTCTTGGGCTCAGGTCTCCAAATACCTAAATGCAAAGGAAAATAACATACAAACATTATCTAATTTATATCTGATAGCTTTCTGTGAAAATACTGGTGGGAGTATTATCCCTATTTTATGTGTGGGGAAAACTGGAACTTAAAGTGACTTGCTCCAGAGCACACAGCTGAGCTAAAGTGGCTGGTAGTAAGTTTGATTCATGATTAGAATGAGCAATTATCCTTAGACTGCTTGCATAGTTCCAGCTTTGGGGCTTGGTGCAACTTTTGAAGGGTCTCAGGTTCAAGCTTGAATTCTCTGCTTGTTCTTAAAAAATATCCACTTCTATTATAAGGACTGCCTCCTTTGAAGAGTAAGTTTTTCTTTACATGAATTAAAAAAGCTTTTCTGTGCATTGCTCACTGCTTGTCCCACCTTTCTTAGTGAAACCCATTTTTAAATAAATTGTAGGGGAAATGAATTTCGGGTAGAATAGATACTAAAGAAATATATTTCATTTCCCTTTAACTATCCTGCCACCAGTCAGTGGCTTCTCTGGTATCACACATTTAAAATACCTCTCAGTTTCTTTGGAAGCTAATTCACCACCATCCCTAAAAGGCAAACTCTTCCACAGATTAGTTCTGCTAAAGACTTTTTGAATGTTTAAAAAAGTTTATAATTTGAATATAAAATAGTGATCTCTTTACAACTGCCCTGATTTACACAGACCAAATACTTTATGATTTTGAAGAGAAATCGGCAAGTGGCAAAAACTAAGTAAACAATAATTTAATCAAATGATTTTGGTATTCTGTTTTCTATTTCATATTTTTTTTTGTTAGGGTATTTCTTTTCCTGAGGAGCTGTAATTGTTAAGAATAACTTTTTTTGTTATTTAATCTTACAAGAATTTCTTCTGTTTAATAGGATTTCAAGTTTATTTAACATCCTCCAACACATTCTGAAGAAATTGAGTAGGTAAGTTTTTTTGGACCTTCGGCATTGATCTATGTGATTTCTTGGGTGAAAATTCACAGAAAATTTGAATATATGTTACTAGGGGTCATAGAATGTAACCCAGAAATGCAAGATTTATTCTCTTTTGTCAAGGTTGAAATTGTGAAGATATAAATAAGAAAATAATAAGGTAGTATCTGTCTTGCTTGCAATTGAACATTTTTTTCTGTAAGCCTCTATTGTATTGGTTTCCAATTGGCATTGTAACAAATTACCACAAACTTACGGGCCTAAAAAGCACAAACTTACTCTCTTTCAGGTTTGGAGATCAGAAATCTGAAATCATTTTCACTAAACTAAATTTGTGTTAGCAGGGCTGATTATTTTTGGAGACTCTAAGGGAGCAGTCCTTTCCTTGTCCTGATTTTCACCTTTTAGTGGCTAACCTGTATCTCTTGACTTGTGGCCTCTCTCCATCTTCAAAGCATATTACTCAAATTTCTGCTTCCTTTATCACATTGTACCTTAATCACATTTGGAAAGCCATTAAACATTCAAAAGTTCTGGAGATTAGGATGTGGATATCATGGGGGCCATTATGGAGCCTAGCATAGATATATTGTTTACATTTTCAGGATAGGAAAGCAACATAGAGCTAGTGTTCAAAATCATTAAGTCCATGAGAAATCTTAGAAAATGGATTCTCCATCTGGTGATTTATCAGACTGTTTTATTTTATTTTATTTTAAAGATTTTATTTATTTATTTGACAGAGAGATCACAAGTAGGCAGAAAGGCAGGCAGAGGAGGAGGGGGAAGCAGGCTCCCCACTGAGCTGGATGCAAGGCTGGATCTCATGAGATCATGACCCAAGCTGAAGGCAGAGGCTTTAACCCACTGAGCCACCCAGGTGCCCCTCTCAGACTGTTTTAATATGTGAACTTTTATACTCCTTCTGTTATACCCTTACCAAAAGAAAAACTAAAAAACAATTCAAGAGTCTGAAATCAATGTGAAAAATCTCAAAGTTCTAACTCTCCTACCTGTGATGCAACTAGATGTTTGTTTCCTTCTTTATAAAATGATGGTGTTGAGTTCATTGATTCCCTAGGTACTTTTCAGTTCAGTGTCTGTGGCAGAAATTCTATTTTGTATATCATGTTCTTCAGGTGGAGGACAGTACTTATACTTGAGATTTGTTTAATGCTTTTTGAGATCTTATTATCAATATCTTAGTCTGTGTGTTCATTTTCTACTGCAACTATAGCAAATTACTATAAAATTGGTGTTTTAAAACAACCCAAATTTATTATCTTTCAATTCTGTAAGTGTAATAGGTCTTCTGGGTTGAAAGCAGTGTGTCAGTGGGACTGAATTTTATTTTATTTTATTTTTTTTCCTGTAGGCTCTGGGTATGGTCTCTTTTCTTGACTTCTGTAAAGTTTATAGGCCATCTGCATTCCTGGGCTTGTGGCACTCTTTTTCAAGGTTTCAGAAGCATGTTGAATCCTCACATCCCTCACATTGTTCGAACTCCTTTTATAGTTATTTCTCCCCTCTGCTTCCCTCTTCTACATTGAGGGACTCTTATGATTATTTTATTTAACATCCTCCAACTGAGATAATCCAGGAAAATCTTACCCTTTTAAAACCAGCAGGTTGGGAATTACATCTTAACCCCTTTGCCATATAATGTAACATATTTACAGGCTCTAGGGTTTAGTATCCAGGCATCTTTGGAAGGTCGTTATTCTGCCCACCATAGTTAGTATCCATCCATGTACTTTGCACTATAATGGCACTTCTAAAATACTCTTCCTTGAAGCTTCTCCTTCTCCATGAATTCTCTGTAAACTAGAGCTTTCTTCATTTTTAGTAAAGGTAGTTAAAGTATGATTTTCATCAATAAAAGCTCAGTCTTTGAAATGTTATTTATTCCTACTACCAAATTCATTATTACTCATTCCCTTATATGAAAATATGAAAGTGGTTGTTCCAAAAAGAAAGTTCTCCAGAATGTAATAGTAATTCTGAACTTCCTTTGTCAACACCTATTACTTTTCTGCTTAAAAAAAAAATTAATGGAAATATCACTTACCAGGCTTGTAGGCAGATGGGTATAAGTGAAGTACGATTAATCCTTATTTTAAATGATATGGGAAAGAACTGAGGTTTTTCTTGGCACCTTTGAGCTAGAGGAATGTAAAATCTTGTGAAAGCACAAAATATTAATCCTGTCCTTTTAGCTCTTTATGTTGATACACTGAATTCCTTAAACACTGAATTCCTTAAACCCTTGTAAGGAGAAAAGAAAAAGGTAGATATGATGTTTGACAGAAGTGATTATTATAACAGTAGAGGATCATGATTAAGGGTATGGCCTGTAAATTGAACTACCTGAGTTTATGCCTAAGCCCTATACTCAGAACTTTGGGCAAATTGTTTAGTATCTCTAATTTCTATTTACCTGTAATATGGGGTGAATTATTAATATTATGCCTTGAAGATTTGTTGTGGAGGATTTAATAATAAAATGGATATAAGCAGTATGACAGTAAGGTCATGGTAAGCATTCAGTACCTATCAGCTGCTATTATTATTATTCTCATAGGACTTTGTATTGTGATCCATTTTTTTCTTCCACTTTATTTTAAGCTAAGTGAGTGAATGTGCCACATTTCCTTTTATATCTCTTAATCTCTGTGTTACTGGATACAAAGCAAGAGCTATGTTTTTTGAATGGATATATGTTGTATATGTTGTGTGTGGATCCGAGAATTAACAGACTATTTGTTTCCCATAAATTACTGACTACTTAGAAATTGACTGAGGTAACAACAAAAAGAAAGTAATTATGTATCCTGAACTTTTAAATTAAAATCAGTTGCCTAAAAATCATGAAAATTATTAAAAATAAGACTTCTTGAATCTTGTTTGCTCATAACGTATTTTTAGAGGTGGTATTCCATTCCCATAATTGTTTTTGATTTTGCTTATAGATCATGATAAGAAAATACTGTTGAAATTGACACCATGAGCTAGTGAGTTGAAATTTCCTTATATGATTTAGCTTGCAGGAGGGTTCCTACTTGTTGTCTCATGCAGCAGAAGATTCTTCACTCCTGATCTACAAGACCTCTGATGGAAAAGTTACTAGGACAGCCTACAATTTGCATAAAACACATTGCAGCCTTCCTGGTGTGCCTTCCAGTCTCTCAGTTCCCTGGGTCCCTTTAGATCCCAGTTTGTTATTACCATATCATATCCATCATGGAAGAATACCTTGTACTTTTCCGCCTAAATCACTAGGTCCTACACCACAACAAAAGGTAAGATCTTTTTTGCAGTTAAATGTTCCATTAGGTTGTTAATTATTCATCTGTGTCATTGACAATATAATATTTCAACTTCATATCCACATTAATCACATCATCACCTAAAAACTGTATCCATAAGAAGGGTAGATAAAGTTGTATGCTTTACTAGATCCGGTCATCATCGGTGGAAGTTTCTGTTTTTGTTATGTTTATAAGTCAACTAAAGGAAATTCTATTAGCTTCCCCAGTGGGAGCATGAGTAATACATCCACAGAGTTGAATCCCTGTGTTCTTGTGAAGAGCAAAGTAATATTTTTTTGTGATTCTTATTTGTGTGTACTGTTTCATTTCATTAAATATTTGAGGCAATTTGCAGAAGAATACTTACCATAAAATTATGATGATACAATTAAAAATTGATAAGTAGGATATAGAAAAATTAAAAAGTAAGTGTTAGTAATTAGTGAATGCAGTACCTTATTAAATGTACAATAAACTGTTAAGGACTAAATTGCTTGCTAAGTATTGTATAACTCAGTATTTATTGAGTTATAATTAACATTACTCTCTTTATTGAATCCTTCCCAGAAATACCAGTTGAATGGTTTTTCCCTGTCTGAAACTTTTGTAAAGCCATGGCTAGAGATACTCTTCACTACGTCACTCATTCTTTATATCTTGTAAGATAACTCCATTTGAGGTTTAGCTGTAGGAAAAGTTTTGTTCTATACAAATGAATCTAAGTATTCAGGAAATAAAAGCTAAGTGTATTTTCCTTCTGGGCTGCGAGAAATCTTGGAGTCAAAATTATTCTGACTTCCATAATCTTCTCAATATGTGTGTCCCAGAACATCTGTCAGTCGTGTATCCTGTGGATATCTTTTGTTCTTTTTTTTCTTTCTGTGTTATATTAATCCATAAATGTTTTCAAGTCCTTTTAGAAATAGCTGGAATGCAAATATTGAGGACTTTTTAAATAATTTACCTTGAATGAAGTTGTTTACGTTTTTCAGTAGTTTACCCTAATGTTACTGTTTGGGAGGCTCTTTTTAGAAATGAGAACTCCTTGCACATTCTTAGCTAACTTTGGCCATTAGAATATATATGGTTAACTAGTTGCTACAAATGAAAGAGTGGATGAAGTTAATATTTTAGACCATCTTATCTACTATTCTGGTTGGTTATTTCCAGTTTAAATTTCATTTGAGTAGTAATTATTATAACTAATTAAGGCAACTTAATTAGTTATAACTTAACTAACTTAAATATAATAATTGTCACTAACTTAAATATAATAATTGAAAACTACTTTTAAAAGATTTATGTTCTTTCTAGGATAATGATTTCTCTTTTACTTAGAAATTCTGCAGGGCACCTGGGTGGCTCAGTTGGTTAAGTGTCTGCGTTTGGCTCAGGTCATGATCACAGGGTCCTGGGATCGAGTCCTGCGGAGCCTGCTTCTCCCTCTACCAGCTGCTCCCCCTGCTTGTACTCTCTTTCACTCTCTCTCTCTTAAATAAATAAAAATCTTTAAAAAAAAATTTTTTTTAAAAGAAATTCTGGTTATGGTCTATTTCCTGTGACATATAATTCTGTATGAGGATAACTTACTCCTTTTTGGTTTAATACTTTGATACAATGTTCAGGGTTTGGCCACATAAATATGAAATCAAACAATTCAATTATATGTATGCCACTGAGCAGTTGCTGATTTGTATTTTTTAAGACACTTCACACTTTCAGTGACAGAAACAGATCCTTCGTGAAATTATCTAAGACAGCTGTTAGGTAGAGTAAATGGGTAGATAAATTAATGTTTGGTTTGGTATGTTTTTAAGCCCTTGAAAGTTTTTTGTGATGTCTTACATACCTCCCTACAATCTAGCCCTATGTTTGGTGAGAATTACCCAACCTTCCTCCCTTAGTTCCTCCTAGCTAGGCCATGGCAATGGGACTTTCTAGTCTAGTCAGGTTAAGCACAGATAGGGTTTCTAGCCTTAGCAGCAGCAGGAAAATACTGAAGTTTCAGGAAACCTGAGGAAGTAGTACCCTATATGAAGCAAAAATCATCCACATATTTCGTGGTGTCAAAACTCATATAACAGGGGCACCTGGGTGGCTCAGTCGTTAAGCACCTGTCTGCCTTTGGCTCAAGTCATGATCACAGGGTCCTGGGATCAAGCCCCACATCAGATTCCCTACTCAGCACGAAGCCTGGTTCTCCCTCTCCCACTCCCTCTGCTTGTGTTCCCTCTCTAGCTGTCTCTCTCTGTCTCTAAACAAAATCTTTTAAAAAAACAACTCATAAAACAAATGTATCTGCCTCTGATACAGTCCTTTAGTTCCTGTCCACTTGAACTCATTTCTCATCTTTGTGTAGTGCCTTAGGTACTAACCCTGAGAGACACCCTAATAGAGTCCGTGTCTGCCTCCTGCTGCAGGGAGAAGAGATTAATAGGAGAATCTCATTTGTTTCCTATGCTACTTTTGACTTCTTCCTCTTCCAGTCCTTTTGCAAAGTCTCTGTGCCAGTCCCTTCTCTCCTTCTACAACTTCTATAATAAACATTCATTTTACACACACAAAAAAAATCTTACAATGGAAGCTTCAAAATGCTTTCCACAGCGATAAAATAGATAGGGTGGTCAGTGTAATCTTATGGTAGATACCAGCTGAGTGGGCAGTAGTATAGATAATCTAAAAATCACAGCTTTTTTCTAATTACTGTGTTAGAAAAGTTCATCAGATTCAGACAAACACACTGGCATACTCAAATCCCAGCTGGACTTTTTCCTTTATGGTCACCTGATCGTAAACCAAAAAATGCCTCTGAAGAGATAACTTATTAGGTTAGGGAAGCTGGAGTCTGATTCATTCTTAGTGAGCCAGTAGCCCGGTGGAGCAATGCTAATAATATGTCTATTAGGAAAAATGAATGTGTTTGGAGTAGCAATATCACCCATCACCATCAGGTCTGTAATTCAGTAGATAGGATGTAAAGAAACAAAGGATGCAAGGTGGCCAGGGAAAATAGAGGCAGAAATGGATAGGTTCTGGGCAAATGGCTTTAGGCTGTACAGCTTTGGCCCTTCTCTCCAAAGGCTGACTTTATCCATTACCCCTTTTAAAAACTATCTGTTCTCACTGGCCAAAGAGATGACAGAATTTCCAGCTCTCATCTTCAGTAGGACTACAGTTAGCAAGGGCTTGTATCCTAAGAATATGCCTTCCCATTTCTGTAGTCAGTGAGGGTAGGCAGCTAGTTGTCCTGAGGAGGAGTCGATATTAAGATAGAGCCAGCACCCTAACAAACTTTCTTCCTCCCACTTCTCTTCCTTTTTTCCTCTGTAGCCTCCTTCCAGTTTTTTCTCCCCCTTTCTCTTTCTTTCTTACAAGAATCTTCTCTTTTAGTCCCTCAACTTTTCCTTTTTACTTGAGTTATTTTCTCTTTTGCTTTCCTGTTTTTCACATTTATTCCCCCCCGCTTTTTCCTATAGACTCATCTGTCTTATTCTTTGTCCCTTTCTCCAATTCTGTAATATTTTTCTCCCTCTTGACCACCTCTGACCTGTTTCTTTTATTTCCTTTCTCTCTCTCCGTATTTTTCATTTCTTGCTTTCTCCTGCCCTTCAGTGTCATTATTGCAAACACATTGCTCAATAGTACTGTCCTTCCATCATTTTCTAATTTAACATTTCAGCCTCTTCCAGAATTAACACAAAGAGTGGTTTTCCCCTGCTTCTCTCTATCTACCCTTACCTCTTCCTTCCCTGATTGCTGTTTGAAAGTTTAGTACCTTAAACTGTGTCAGATTAAAGCTTGTTTAGAAGCAGCCAGATAGCTGGAGATTAAAACCATATAAAGGATGAGTTGCAAGGTAATTAGTACATATATAAATAATACAGAGCAGAGTTAACTGTATATAAATATTTTGTAAACATGTTAAACCATTCTTTGCTTCATCTCTTAGGTTGGTGGAACAAGAATGCCTACACGCAGCCGCAGGAATCCAGTTTCCATGGAAACCAAAAGTCTGCCTATTCAGCAAGTTGAAAATGAAGGAGAAGCTCCAAATAAAAGAAAAATAACTTAAGGACTCTACCATGGAAAATGAAGAAAAACTAGTTCTAACAATGTTCAAATTAGAAAAGTTTGAGGGGAAATATGCCTAGATCAGTGGACAAGATGAACATTTTTATTTTAGTGTCTTTGAGAGTTCTTAGAGTGCCTTGAAAAAATATATTGGCCACGTGAAGGAATGTTTCAGCTAAAATGGAATGTTATACTTTTAATGGTTGATGTTTGAGGAGAATCTGGATATGTTTTAACATTATCATGGCAGGGAAACAGAGAAGAGAAATATTTTTATAGTAGACCTTTTCCAAAAACTGTAAATAGGAAAATAATTTGCTTTTTTCAAGAGCAATATGTATCATTGCGTGTTATGTTAATAATTTGAACTATATCACCAGTCTGTTGAGATTGGCTCAAAAAGTTGAATCTTGCCACTGTCAGGGTTAATTTAGAGCCAATGTAAACCTTGCTTCTGACCCATTGTGACAGTTTTTATATACTATTTTTAAATGATTGTTGCAAGTTAATAAAGTTATCTTTAAAAACGATGAAATTCCATTGCAAAAGCCAAAAATTAAGATTAAAAATAAAAAATACATGCTTCTGAAAAGTTACCAGTTAACAGTTCCTTGTTGGTCAACCATCAATTTGTTTTTAAAAAGACAAACCTTCTGTGGTGTTATAGGTTTGGGGATAGATCCCCTATCTCTTGGCACAAATTTCAACTGAGTGTTGAAATATGCTACTCAAAGCAGAGATGAGAGTGTTTTCCAGAAAAATCTCATTATTTCAACTGAAAAGGTTAATGTGTGATAAAACATAAATTATTTTTTCTCATCTATACTGATTAAATTTCCGAGGACCACATAGATCAATTTGGAAAAGTTATCACCTGATGTTGCTGTAGCCAATTTGGACTTAAGAAGAAATGGACTTATTTAATTTGTGTCTCTTCGTCCTTTAATGTGGGTTAAAAGTTTCAGAAATATGTGCATCATTTGTAAAATATAAATTTTGTTATCCAAAGTAGTAACTTCTTTGTTTTTGGAATTTTTTTTTTAAGATTTTATTTATTTATTTGACAGAGAACACAAGTAGGCAGAGCAGCAGGCAGAGGGAGAGGGAGAAGCAGGCTCCCCAATGAGCAGAGAGCCCGATGTGGGACACAATCCCAGGACCCTGGGATCATGACCTGAGCTGAAGGCTGCCGCTTAAATGACAGCCATCTAAGCACCCCATGTTTTTGGAATTTTTTAATGTGTTTTATATTAATAGAAGAAACGAGTCCAAGAAATCTTCTCAACTATTACCACTAACAGTTGAATATTTTTATCTTCAACTACCAAGTTTTGTTTTTAATTATTTTAGTCCATTATAAAATATTTTTAAATTAATTAATAATTATTAAAACTATTTTATATATTTTAATATATGATTTCTTCCTCATGCCAGTCCTCTTTTAAACATTGAACTTTTTTTTTTTTAATGGACATGATTTTTCTTTTTTAACTTTGTCCCATATTCCCATATCCCAGAAATATTTTAGTTGTGAATCATTTGGCAGTGAACCAAGGGAGAGGCAGGGTTTCCTTTGGAATTTGCTCTTTTAAAAAAGCTAGACAGTGATTTCTTCAGACTTCTGAATCCCAGAAAGACTTGGCTTTTGATTTTTTAATACTACTTTTTATTTAGTAAAATGTATAGTGTTGCAAGTAATTATTTTGAAATTATCTTAGCCATGCATTTCAGTAACCCTGATTATATATATATATATATAAATCTAGTCTTAGTATTTTACTTGTGCTTAATCAGACCTCTTTTATAAGATGTATTTGATCATGCATGTGTTTTTTTTCCTTGATTTTTAGTACAAGCATACCTCATTTTACTGCACTTTACTTTGTTGTACTTTGCAGATACTACATTTTTTACAAATTGAAGGTTTGTGACAACCCTGTGTTAAGCAGAGTCAATGTTGGCAAGGATGTGATGAACCTGGTCCACTTATACCTATGGTGAAGTTATAATTTATACATACCTCTTAGAAAACATTTAGTTCAATAAATGTTTGCATTTGTTTGACGTACATCCTAAAGAAGGTCCCCATTTTACTCTCATAATCTTTTTTAACATATCACAGTATTTGCTTATTTGCCTTTCTTCTTGACTATATTATAAACTATGCAAAGGCAGGAACATAATTGTTTTGTTCACAGTTATGTAACAAACACCTAACCTGGTTTACTATCTTATAGTTGCATAGTAAATTTAAGTTGGATGAATAAATGAATGTCTAGATATCAAGGATAGATTTTATTTTTTCCAGGAGCTCACATTCTAATGGAGGAGAGAATACCGATCGATGGGTAAGTGCTCTGATAAAGTAATATAAGAAAGCCATATAACCTGAACCTGATAATTAAGGAGAGTTGAGATGAAGCATGAGGGGAGTCTTTTTAAAGTGTGTAAGAGTTCTAAGGAAAGAATGAAAGATCTATATGGAAAGAAAGAAGCATATGCAAAATTGAAGATGGAGACATTGTAGGCTCTGACTTAGATTTGAGAGAAAACACTCTAGGACAGGAGCAGATATGCCATGCTATGACATTTGAATGTTTTCCTGTGCAATGTGGGAAGAAGTAGTGAATTTAAATTTAAAAAAATAACACAATCGGGCTTTTGAAGAAGTTCTTGTTAGCATTAATCTAGAGAATGAAATAGAACTGGGAAAGACTGTAGGGAAGGAGAAAAGTTGGAAAGCTGTGTTATAATAATTGAAAAGTAAAGGCCTGGAATTAAAGCAATAAGAGAGATGGGCTCAAGTATCAGGAGGAAAAAATAGTGACTTAGTGAAATGGTTGGTAGGAAGTGTTAAATAAGGCTTCCAGAGAAATCCCAATTCTTCATTTCAGATACTGGGTAAATAATGGTGTTACTCATTGAGAAAGTAGGAGGATGAGTATGGGTAGGGTGGAAAGGGTTAAGTGAAAGTGTTCATTTCCTAGGTGGCTGGAAGGCCCAGTTGTTAAGGGTCTGCCTCTGGCTCAGGTCACAATCCAAGGATCCTGGTATTTAGCCCTGCATCAGGCTCCTGGCTCAGCAGGGAGTCTGCTTCACCTTCTTCCTCTGCCCTTACCCCACCTCTGTCTTGTTCTCTCTCTTAAATAAGTAAAATCTTTTAAAAATAAAAAAATAAAAAATTTTCATTTCCTTTCACCATATTTGTTCCTTAGATTCTAGGTTTGGATGCAATATTAGTTATATATTGCTGTATAATAAATTACCCCCAAATTTAGTTAAAAAAACAAACATTTATTATCTGAGAGTTTCTCTAGGTCAGAAGATGCAGCTTAGCTGGGATTCTGGTTCAGGGTCTTTCACAAAGTTACAGTCAACCTGTTGTCTGGGGCTGCATTCATCTCAAGGTTTAACCTGCTGGAGCAAATACTTTCTAAAGGGTGGAGCAATTCTTTCACTGATTGTTGGCTGGAAGACTTATCCTCGCTGCATGTACTTCTTCATGAGTCTGCTTGAGCATCCTCAAGACATGGCAGCTGGCTTATCCCAAAGTGAGCTATTGAAGAGGAAGAACCAGAGAAAACCACAATGTCTTTTTGTCTTGAAGGTCAAATACTGTCCCTTCTGCTGTATTTTCCTCATTAAATATGTTAGTAAGTGCACACCCAAGCCCCACCTCTTGAAAGGAGGAATAAAGAATTTGTGAACATTTTTTAACTACCACAAATGCCATGAACATTTTAAGGATATAGAAGAAGAATTAGGTTTAGGGTAGAAAAGAAAGGACACTGTTTAATGTCTTATTACCAGTATGCTGAATCTAGAGGTGGTTGATAATTTGAGTTTTGAACTCAGAAGCCTGATTTCAGCACTACAGATTTGGGAATTGTTGGTATGTCTGTGGTAATTGAGAGAAATGGAAAGGGTAACATAGCAGAAATTAGAATGAGAGAAGGATCATGAATGGAACCCCAGAGAAAATCATATGACTTCACTCAAAGAAGTTTCATGTAAGTGGCCAGTATGGAAGTCATGTTTATAAACATTAAGGAATGAGTAGAAGATGAGGTGGAAACAATGACATTTTTCATTGCTAATTGATCAACAAAACTGGGAAATAGTTTCACTATTTAGATCTTCTTTTGCAACTGCAAAGGAAGTTAACCCGTTCCTTTCCATTTCTACTTGGATTCTTAGTTTTGGACACTATAAACATTTTTGATATATTACAAGGAAGCATGGATTTAGGGTAGAGTGGGGAGAAAACACTTTAATGTTACATTATGAGCATACTAAATCTGGAGTTTCTGACTGATACACATATTAAGATGTTTGTTATGTGTTAAAAGTATGTGGTACCTTTTAATCAAACTAAGAGTATTTGATATCAAGATTTATTAAGTTTCTCATTGAGATGTAGGAATAAAGATGTATTTCATTGATCCTTCCACTCTTGCCATGTTCCCTTTGGGTAATGTCTAGACTTACCAAGGTATGTAGGGGCAGACAAAAAAAGCATCTATCTGGGAATTGAATCTGATCTTCCAGGTTAATCTTACTGAAGGAGTTGAGGCCCAGCTGTCTATTTCTAGGATGGGACTTTGAGATTGCCTCCTCAAAAAGAAAGATTCAAACAGCAATAGTAATGTACTATTGCCTTGGCATAAATGTTTTCTTTCAATATATGAACTGCTGGAAAGTGATCAAGCGAGGAGCTACAAAAGGATTGTGTTTTATTGCTAAACATGCCTGGTATATTCTTATTAATTCTCCAAGGAATGGGAGGAAAAGCCACAGAATGAATTAATTGCGGTTTTGAAAGTGAAGAAACCTAAAGAGGCTGTCAATAGTGGGTTGAATTCCTCCTTCCCTTTTCTTGAGAATATGCATTTCTTGGAGGGGAAAAGGAGGAAATCTTTTCTATACTCCCTATCCTAGGTTTGGCTTGCTCAAAAATGTACAGCACCAGAGGGTAAGTGCATATTAATCTTAAGAGTCGCAGTGCAGCAAGGCAATGCCACGCTGATTCCGTGGGTTTCACCTCTCTTCCAAGCACTGCATTAATGCAACATCCACTCCAGACAGGTTTTACCAACACAGAGATTAGCCATTCTAGACCCTACCTGCATGGTTTTGCTCATAAAGCTACATCTTGGATTATTATTATTATTAAAGCTATATCTTGGATTATTATTACTATTATTATATGCTTGAATTTATTATCACCTGTAGAAGTTTCTAGTGATTAGTATGAAAATCAGATTTATAAACAGGACTAAGGAGAAGGAGAGGTGGAAACAATGGAATTCTTCATTGCCACTTGATCTGCAAAACTTGGAAATGAATTGATAATGCTTTTTTGAGCATGTCTGGGTATAGTACATTATGCCAGTTTCTTGGGATGTAAAAATAAATAAGATTGTTTTCTGTCTTAAGGGTACTCTCTAATCTAGTTGGAGAGATGGATATGTGCAATTAGCCGTAATACAGAGCAGAGTTTAAGTGGCACAGTAGTGCACAGGAATAAGAAAAGGGGGTGCGTGGAAATAAGAGAAACTCATGGTAAAAGTGACCTTTAAGCTTGTTCTGAAAGACAAGTAAAATATTAATAGGGACAATAAGGAGGAGGAACATTACAGCATGAGGGAAAATCCTGTGAAAAGTGCTGATTTTCAAAAAGAGCAAATATGCTCTTATAACAAGCATGGGGATAAAAGAAGATAAATGGGTGATGAAGAGATAAGTTAGAGCTTGATAGTGGAAGGTATTGATGATTATTCCCAAATAGTTTGATTTGATTCTAAAAGCAGTGAGGAGACATTGAAGGCTTTTCAAGCAAAATGACATCAATTTTAGGAAACTTATAAAGAATTATTTAGAGAGAAGAAAGACATGGCAAGGAGGTGATAACTCTACAAATAGAAAGTGGATAGAAAAGGTGTAGATTGGAATACTATTTAGTTAGCAGCTATGAGATTTGATCCTATCTCCCAATGAATGTTTGCCTCATGTAACAGAGTTGCAGGTAGGTTATAGACACCAGGTGTTGAGAATACAAAGAAGAACTAAAGCTCATGGGACATGACGTAGCTTGTGCGTGTGGAATTATGAAGTAGAGGTTTCAGAGACAACTGAAATTTTTAGCCTGAGTGCTGCCACTGACTTAAATGAAAATATTAGAAGGAGAATATAGATGGCCTAAAAAGACTACTCCTTGTGTTCAACCAGATGTCAGCAGTTACAGTTAAGATGATAATGTCCTATGGAATCTGTACACTGAAAATGTGGGTCTATAATTTAGAGGAGAGAAATAGGAAGGTTGGGCCCCACCTTTGGGTTGATAAACCAGAATATTGGGCCAGGCATGTCTGGGACCACACTGGCCTTTTCTTTCCTCTACTTCCTCTGTACTGGGGCCAGTGGACAGGGAGTTTGGTTACATACCAGATTAACTGAGCAAATACACTGAGAATAATGGGAAAGAGGAAGGCAAGAATAAACCCCATGGTATTAGATTGAAATTAGAAGTATCAGAGTGAATTTGTTATATTTAATATATATGGAGAGAGATGGAGAAACATATAGAGCTGTGTGTATGTGTACATGTGTATACGTATTTCCCAGTTCTGCCTCTAGAGCATAGAAGCAGTAACCCTCACATAGCAATGCACAAACCTAGCACCCAGGTTTCTAAATTGGTTTCTTGGTTTCCAAATTCCATTCTTCACTAAAAGAAATTAGTGTTCCTTGGATATATTATCTCGAGACTGGGGCAAGGAAAATATAAGATGAACCTGGAACATTGTCTTACACCAAAAAGTAAGAAAGTGCTCAAAGAGTGATGGATGCATGTTAAAAGAACATAAAGACTAGCTTAAAAGAGTTCTTAGGTCTGGGAGAATTTGAGCATAAAAGAGTGAAAGGAACATTATAATGCTTTAAGTAAAATAGTAATCTACAAGCTCATGCTGGCATAAATGAATAAATGAGGAAGATGGAAATATTTTGTTCTACAGTAGATTGTCAACCAATAACTCCAGAAGGAGTGATGGAATTTGAAAAATCAACTTGCAGTCATTATAGAGAGAATTACTTAGCTGAGAATCCTCAAAGGATGCTAAATATGGTAGGTGAAAATTTGATGGCAAATAGGAATATTCACATAGCCTTTTTTTTTTTTAAGATGTTAAAAATTTATTTGAGAGAGAGCACAAGCAGGGGTGAGAGGTAGAGGGAGAAGATTCCCCACTGAGCAGGGAGCCTGGTAAAGGACTCCATCCCAGGGTCGTGGCATCATGACCTGAGCTAAAGGCAGACGCTTAATTGACTAAGCCACCCAGGCACTCTGTAATATTCACATAGTCTTATTAAAGAATCTCCCTAGGAGATAGTTATTAGGTATAATATACTTTTTTGTATACTTAATCCAGAAGAAATCTGGCAGAAACTACCTTAACTAAATGATTAAAACTAGTATCACCAGTAATAAGACAAATGAACAATGTGTGTTTCCTTCAATGCACCAAGAAAAGCACATTACTTAGGTGGTATATTACTGTCTGGCTCACCCATTGTTACTCTATTTCAGAACAACAAAGGATGTACAAATTCAGATTAAACAATCTGAAAGATACCATATTTCAAAACCTCTTGAAAACATTCTACATGGCAGCCAAAACTTGTCTGGACAAACCTGTTACTCTTTCTGGTATGGCCAAAAAAAAAAAAAAAAGCCTTTTCTTTCAAACAACTTTTGAGGTCTCATCATCTACAGGTAATGTTCTCCAATGCCAAGTAAATGTAAGTCATCCAGTTTTTCAAGTTGGTCTTTCAACCACTGCCCAACTTAGGCTCTGGAAATAAACTGTAGGGTTTTTTTGTTTAACCTGTTAGATAGACTCCAAATAAGTAAAGAGGATGTTGCATCCAGAGACAGTCTTACTGACTGCATTTTTCTCCATGAGATATTTAAATTTGCTCCTGAAATTTTCAACCCAAAGTGAGAAATGAGTCCAGGATAAATGATCAAGTGATTGCAGTCTGTTTAGAGTTAACATTTCTAGACAACTAAGACATAGAATGTGTTTTATATTTAACTATTTAGTCATGGGTCCTAACAATATGCAAACAGCAGTTTTACTAATGTGAAAAAGAAATAATGGAATACAATTTACAAGTATAATGTCTGCCCTCTGTCTCATGAAAAGTGATGCAGATTATAGTTTCCCAAGTCCCCAACGGGCAGCTGGAAGTGGTCTCTGTCCAATTCCAAAATGCAATCTTGTAGAATTGCAAAATGAGTTCTTCTGAGTTCAGGAGGAGAGTGAGGGAGACTGAAATCACAGTGCGTGAGGCTTGAATGTTTCTGTACATGTGTGCATGTTGGGAGACTGATAAAGTGGTGGGTCAGTCCCTAATTCAGTTTGGCTTTTTTTTAATGCTACACTCTAGTGCCTGAAAACTTTTACTCTTAAGGAGAAAGGACTGTGTAACTTACTAAGTGCCTAAGGCCAAAATGTCATTTTGCATATAAGGGAGAGCTGAGTTAGCTGTCAGCCAAGTCTTCTGTCTCCCATGAGCCTGTGCTAGAGTTAATTCACATCCAGCAGTTGGGGAAGTCTTTAGAATGTTAAGACTGTCTGCTATAACTTGGAGAGAATTATGAGAGGTTGAGTCTCAGAAGTAGGCAGCCCAGATTTGGAGTTTAATGGAAGAGGCATGAGGTTGGGTAGAGGGTGGGAAGTAGGGAGTATGGGGTCTCAACTCCTCCATTTGCTAAGACCATATCTCTCCCTTCTTTGCTTTTTGGTCTTTTCATCTGTAAAATGCAGATATGTATACCTTGCTAGCATACTCTATAGGCTCTATTGACTTTCCAGTAAATAATGGATATAAAAGTTCTTTTTAAACTGCAAGTCCTTGGGGGCACCTGGGTGGCCCAGTGGGTTGGGCCTTTGCTTTTGGCTCAAGTCGTGATCTTGGGGTCCTGGGATCGAGCACCACCTCAGGCTCTCTGCTCAGCAGGGAGCCTACTTCCCCCTTTCTCTCTCTGCCTGCATGTGAGCTCTGTCAAATAAATAAACCAAATAAAGAAATAAATAAATAAACTGCGAGTCCTTGTGTAAATGTGAGGTATTTTCAGATCAAATCAACGAGTAATGTCATCTGAGCTAAAACTTGAAAGGAGTTTGCCAGATTGGAAGGGAAATTACAAGCTCAGGGACAAAACATAGTCAGTCAATGTTCAGAGGTGCAAACATGCATAGAATGTTGGAAGGGCAGATCATCGGTGCAGCTAAGACATAACCAGTGTGCCTCTGGGCACAGTGCTGGGGAGAACTTGTCACTAAAAAGCTGTGACTGACTTAGAGACTGTAGCATTGTCTTGAGGTGGGGAGTGAGGAGAAGCTTGTTGATGGGGGGTAATAATAAGATATGGACAACATGGTTAAACTAACATAATGGAAACCATGGCAATGTAAAATATGTAGGCTGGATTGGGGGGCAGAATGGAAACTAGGAAAGTCTGAAAGCAGGGAGATCAGGTTAGTCTATTTTTCAATCTAAACCAAAGCTTCTAGTGATCCATCTTACTTGGCCATCCGTCACTTCTGTTCTTCAGTACCAAATAATGCCTGCCACATATGTGAGAATGTGGTCAAGCCTGTGAGATAGAAGGTGCCCATTGTTAATCTTCTAGAGTTGGACAAGTCAGAAATGGAATGATAAATACTGCAGACCCTCATGTAAGCTGGGTCAAGTGCCTTTCCTCCCTCCATAGCCCAAAGTTAAATGGAGTAAGGGTTCCTTTGCAAAAATTGTTCTTTGGGGAATTAAACTATGATTAAATTATCATTTGGAAGCACACTCTAAATCTGGAAAAAAGGTTGGTATCCTCCCAAGTAAGTCACTTAAAAAAGGATAGTTAACTCTTTAAATGTCACTTTTACCTAGTTGTTCTCTTTCCTAACCTTTTAAAACTTGGGCTCTGGGGTATAAGAAGGAAAAATAAAATGAGCCAAGTAGCTGAGCCCAGAAGCCCAAACTGAAACCTAATTTGCCTCCCTTCAGAGATTTGAGGGTCAGAGTAAGTCATGCCATGAGCTCCTCGCCAGAATATTTTAATGTTTGTGTTAATTATGTTTAGAAGTTTGAAATGAATACTATAGCTTTGAATGAGAAAACTGGCTTACCCAGTTAAGACGAAATGTGTAGACCAGCATTGCCAGCCCATGTGGGTCTCAGGGCCTGTCTCCTGCCCCTCATTCCTTTTCAGTTTGATATCTGAAAAGGGTATAAAGGCTTCCTGTATTTTTTTCCTCACAGTACAGAGCAGGTAGTTTTATTATGTACATAACTTACTAGCAGACTAGTTTGTGAAGACCTAACAGAAGCAGTGTTAATGACTCTGAGAAAGGATTTCTGTTTATGAAGGAAGAGTAATTCCCACTCCAGGAGAGTGGTCAGCCTTTGTGAGGAGTGGCTGGCAAGGGTCTCTAGACACACTCTACAACTGCTAACTCTGTGGCCTTTCCTTTTTCCTCTTCAGCTGTGTGGGTTCATGTCTAAGTTTGCTCCACTTATCCAGAATACTCAACAATACCACTGGGTCTGAAAAGGGACTGAGGTGTTAATCCATTTTGATAGAGACCTACATGATGCTGATGCCATTCATGGGAAACTATAACCAACTTGGTTGGCTATTTCCTTGGCCATAGAGTATAGGTTTTTGAAACTCTTTTTGATGTGTAAGTACCTCATCTGTAGGTATGTCATTATTGAAAATTCCATTTCAGTTCATTCTACTTTTGGATATTTTCACCAAAAAAAAAAAACAAAAAAAAAACTTTAAATTGTATTACATGATTTTGAATATTTAAAGAACTTGGTTGGACTGATATTTACATCAGACATCATATCAAAATGATCAAACTTCCCTAAAACCAGAAAATCAATACTGTTGATTCCATCAAACAGTATAATCAAATGAGGCCCTATTCATGGCTTCATGTATTTTTTTTAATATTTTATTTGTTTATTTGACAGAGAGCTAGAGAGAGAGCACAAGTAAGCAGAGCGGCAGGGAGAGGGGGAGAGAGAGAAGCAGGCTCTCTGCTGAGTAGGAAGCCCGATGTGGGGCTCGATCCCAGGACCCTGAGATCATGACCTGAACCGAAGACAGCCGCTTAACCAACTGAGCCACCTGGGTGCCCCGCTTCATGTATTTTTAACCCCTGTTGAAACTCCTACTATCCTCTGCCCACTTAGTCACGAGCCTTGGCTCAGAATGACCTTTAGCAGTTGCTTAGAACTCCTCTCGTTTAACCAAGATTTGCCTTAGGCTCTGAGGGAAATAAGTAGAGGAGTTACAAAAATATTCTCAAGTTTTCACATGAGTAGCATTAATCAAATAATATATCTTCTCCAGTAACTATTCCTATTTACCTCTTTTTATACTGGAGTGGCTTGTTTAAAACAAAACAAAACAAAACAAAACAGTCACACCTCTACACTGACACTGTCCATGGATATAGAATACATTGGTGTATGTTACATTTCCTCTTGAATGGTTTCACAATGACTTCAGATAGCTATGAGTAACAATGCATTGGCCAAGACAGAATATCTTGCTTCCTTTCTCTAATGGTTCACTGCCCTTGAAAAAATGTCGTTCTCTTATTGGGTTCCCCTGCACTTTGATTTTATTTCTGATACATTTATTGAATTACAATTACTTATTTACCTCTACTAGACCTTGCGGTCAGAGTTACCACGTTTTTGCCCATTAGGCATCTGCTGTACAGTCCTGCCCTAATGCCTAGCATATGGTGAATACAGTGTTTGTTAAATTGAGTGCATTTGTCTTGATTTTTATAGTTAGGTACTAGCAGCTTTTTCAGAGACATGGGTGATCAAAACAATTTGGCATTTATCTGTACTATAGTAAGCATTTTACGAATTTCATAGATAAAGATGTGTTTGATGAACAAAAATGTTCATGTAAGTGAATTTAAAGAGAGATCGAGGCACTGGATGTAATGACACCTCCTGGGAACAATTTCTGAGTTAGGAGTATTGTGAGCTATATATTTTTTTCATTCTCTTACACTCTTAGTAGTTTTTCTTAGATTCCTTCCTTTTGAGCTAAAACATAACCTGGATATTAGAGTTGTTTTCTTTACCCCACCCTAGTTGCTACAGCTGATGAATCATAGAAACCAGAGAAGGGAAAGACCAGTGAAGTCATCTGGTTCACCTCCAAATTAGGGAGTGGAGTCTTGGGATTTGGGAAAGACTAACCTCTCATTTAAAAAGAGAAAAGAAAAAACTGCAACTAGTGCTGCTTAGAGCAGCTCACCCATCTGTTCACCTTTTGGTTTTTGGTTTTGTTTTTTAAGATTTTATTTATTTATTTGACAGAGAGACATCACAAGTAGGCAGAGAGGCAGGCAGAGAGAGAGAGCAGGCAGAGAGAGGGGGAAGCAGGCTCCCCACTGAGCAGAGAGCCCGATGCGGGGCTCAATCCCAGGACCCTGAGACCATGACCTGAGCTGAAGTCAGAGGCTTAACCCACTAAGGCACCCAGGCACCCCTTGCCTTTTGCTTAACAGTACCCTGAGCTCTACCCTATTAGAACACAATCAGGAATGCTTTTCCAGAGCCCTAGAAGCACCAGATGCCAAAGTGTTAAGGAGTTGAACTAAAATTACCTGAGTAATAAAGTTGGATTATGAATCTTCCGAAGATTGTTTTAACAGAGTCTTAAAGAATTTAAAACTCTGTTTTAGCAAGACCTTACAAATGTAAGAGCTAGCAAAGAACTTGCAGATGATCTGGGCTAACATGTGTAGTTCCCAGATGCAGAAACTAGGATGGAGATGGTAGGATATTACAGATAAGCCCGGGTCAAGACGACAGGCCTCTCAATCCATTTCTGTCTGTATCACAGTCGCCCAGTGTCCTCCCTCATAGTGCTCTCCTCTGTCGTCTCTCTCTCCTCCTCTTCCTACTCTTCTGGGTTGGTGTTTGAAGAAGTGGCACAGATGATTTACCGTCGGTAGCTGCTCTTCATGTCAAGGAAGCCTGACCCTCAAGTATCACATGTCATTGGGCCACAGAGGGAAGCAGATGCCATCTCAGCTCCACCAGCAGCTGGTCTACCACACTCCTGGCTTCCCTTCTGCTAGCTTCTGTGCTGTTTCAGCTGCCAAACCTCTCCCATCCAGAGTCTGCTTTTGTACTTTGGACTTTTTAACCAGTCCTGGTGTCCTTTGCCCTCCCTGGGAACCTTGCTTAGCTCTCTCCCAGCTTCTTAATGTCTTCCCATAGCATCCTGACATACCGCTGGTCTCTTGGGTTACAAAACTGGCTCCATACTGCTTGCTATTTGCTAATGTCCTCTTACAGAGTGGGGAGGAATATTTGTACCCTATCAATAGTGGCAGCATTTGCATACATGTGTCCCCAGTGTAAATTTCCTTATCTAGTTACCTGAGTATATCACAGGTTCACAGTATTCAAAATCTAAACTCCTCTGCAGCATTAGAAATATTCAACTGTTTTCCTATAAGTTTTATTTTGGTAATATTCTACACAGATTTATTTACCTTATTTTTTCCATTTTATTTATTTATTTTTATTTAGATTTTGTTAGTTAACATACAGTGCGGTATTGGTTCCTGGAGTAGAATTCAGTGATCCATTACTTAACATACAACACCTAGTGGTCTCCTCAAGAAGTGTCCTCTTTAACCCACATCATCTATCTAGCCCCTCCCCCACCCACCACCTTCCATCAACCCTGAGTTTGTTCTCTGTCATTAAGAGTCCCTTATGGCAGGGTGCCTGGGTGGCTCAGTGGGTTAAAGCCTCTGCCTTTGGCTCAGGTCATGATCCCAGGATTCTGGGATTGAGCCCAGCATCAGGCTCTCTGCTCAGCAGGGAGCCTGCTTCCTCCTCTTTCTCTGCCTGCTTCTCTGCCTACTTATAATCTCTGTCTGTCAAATAATTAATAAATAAATAAATAAATAAATAAATAAATCCCTTATGACTTGTTTCTCCTCCCTCCTTTTTTTCCTTTTCCCTTTTCCCGTATGTTCATATGTTTTCTCTCTTAAATTCCTTGTAAGAATAAGATTATATGATACTTGTCCTTCTCTGACTGACTTATTTCACTTAGCATACTATACTCTAGCTCCATCCATGATGTTGCAAATGGCAAGATTTCATTCTTTTTGATGACTAAATTATATTCCATTTTATATATATATATATATATATATATCACATTTTTCAAAGATTTTATTTATTTATTTGACAGAGATTACAAGTAGGCAGAGAGGCAGACAGAGAGAGAGAAGGGGAAGCAGGTTCCCCGCTGAGCAGGGAGCCCAATGCGGGGCTTGACCCCAGGACGCCGTGACCATGACCCGAGCCAAAGGCAGAAATTTTAACCCACTGAGCATCCAGGTGCCCCATACCACATTTTCTTTGTCAGTTCATCATTCAGTGGACATTTGGGCTCACTCCATAGTTTTGGCTATTGCGGACATTGCTGCCATAAATATTGGGGTGCATGTAACCCTTCAAGTTTGTATTTTTTTAATCCTTTGGGTAAATACATAGTAGTGAAATTGCTGGGTTATAGGGTAGCTCTATTTTTAACTTTTTGAGGAGCCTCCATACTGTTTTCCGGAACAGCTGCACCAGTCTGCATTCCCACCAACAATGTAATAGGTTCTCCTTTCTCCACATCCTTGCCAACACCTGTTTTTTCTTGTGTTGTTAATTTTAGCCATTCTGACAGGTGTGATGGTATCTTATGATGGTTTTTATTTGTATTTCCCTGATGATGAGTGATGCTGAGCATCTTTTCCTGTGTCTGTTAGACATCTGGATGTCGTGTCTGTTCCTGTCTTCTCCCATTTCTTAATGGGATTATTTGTTTTTTGGGTGTTGAGTTTGATTAGTTCTCTATAGATTTTGGATACTAATTCTTTTTCAGATATGTCATTTGCAAATATCTTCTCCTGTCCCATATGTTGCCCTTTAGTTTTGTTGATGGTTTCTTTTGCTGTGCAGAGCTATTTATCTAGATGAAGTCTCAGTGGTTCATTTTTGCTTTTGTTTCCCTTGCCTCCAGCACCATGTCTAATAAGAAGTTGCTATGGCTGAGGTCAATGACAAGTGTTCTTATAAGAGACAGAGGAGGAGAAGGTCCAGAAACAGAGAAGAAGGCCACGTGAAGATGGGGAAAGATTGGAGTGATGCTGCAACAAGGAATATTGACAGCCACCAGAACCAGGAAGGGGCAAGGAAGGGTTTTTTCTTAGAGCATCCAGAGGGAGTACGGCCTTGCTGATACATTGCTTTCATACTTTTTGCCTCTAGAATTGTAAGAGAATACATTTCTGTTGTTTTAAGTCATGAGGATTGTGGTAATTTGTTATGGTAGCCTTAGGAAACTAACACAGGGTACATGAGCATATATAGCATATTTGAAAAATGTTTATTATGTATTTATCCTTGATTTATAGTTTGGATGGATATGGAATTCTAGTTGCAAAATAGTAACTTCATATTTATTTCCTGATACATTTGTAAGTTGGCATTCCTCTGTAAATAAGAATTTTCCTTATCCCACTTTTTTTTTTTTTTTTTTTTTTTGTCATAGAGCATGCATGCATAAGCAGGGAGAGCAGCACGCTGAGGGAAAGTGGACTTCCTGATGAGCAAGGATCCCCATGCAGTACTTGATCCCAGGACCCTGGGATCATGACCTGAGCCAAAGGTAGATGCTTAACTGACTGAGCCACCCAAGCATCCACTTATCCCATCTTTTGTCTGTTTTCTTAAACTACCCATTTAGACAATTCAAAGTAATGCAAAAAATTTCTATCATTATTCACTGTGATGCTCAGATTATCCCAAATTTTAACTGGGAGAGGCTCCTTCTGATTGGCTTTGTGTCTTTTCAATAAGTTGTTTAACATAAAGATCACCATGTATTTTCTCTGCCCCATTTCTGGAACCAGCTCTTTCTCCTCTGAGAACTGTTTCATTTACTGGAGAATGGTATTTAGAAACTAAGATCTGAGTGTTGAATATAATGCCATTCTTATTTCTTACCCGTCATGTATGACCTTTCAAAATCTCTCAGATCTTTTAGGAATTGCTCCCTATTTGTATCAGGTGTTCTGAAATTTCATGGTGATGGGCCTCAGGTTTGTTTGTTTGATTGGTTGGTTGATTCTGTTTATTGTGTCTTTCAGTCTAAAAACTTGTGGCCATTGGTTCTAGAAAATTGTCTTCAGTTATTTCTTGATGATTTTCTCCCTATAGTTTTGCCTGTTTTTTTCTTTCTAGAACTCCTATTATGTGAATGTTGGATTTTACAAATAGTTCTTTTTCCTTTTCTGGTCAAGTTTTTAAATACCTGACATTGTTATATACTGGTTATATATAACAAGGCTCAAAGATATAGCAGCTATACGGCTAGAGAGAGTCTAAACCATATAATGTAGAGGACTTGGGGCCAGCCCGTGTCTTACCGAAGAAGTGATGGTATGTGAAAAATATGGTGTGGTGGAAGAAGCAGTGAAAGGCAGGCTCAAAACCTCTAGCCTCAGGTCTGCCGTTTACTGGTCTAAGGGTTATGGTAGATTTGTCTGTACAAGTGGTTGCCAGCAATTCCATCCACCCATGTCAATATATGTTGCTTCCTTTATGAAGAGGTGGAATTGTTTTTCCCTTCTCTCAAATCTAGGTTAAATGACTTGTTTTGACCAGTAGAATACAGAGGAAGTTTTGTGGGCCTGGCAGCTTCCACTTTCATTCCTTAAAGCTATCAACCACCTTGCTGTGGAGAGGATCTTTTGGATCTTCCAGACTCTATTTAAGTCTCCCTAGCCAATCCAAAATAGACCAGAGATGAGCTGACCCAGTGAACTCTGCCCTTTGCCGAATCATGAACATAGGGTTGTTGTTGTTTTATGCCTCTGAGATTTGGAAGTAGTTTATTTCCTAACAATAGTAACTGAAACAAATTATTACCTGGATGTGGAGTATTGCTGTAACAAATACCTAAAAATAGAAGACATTGACCTTATTGCCAGGCAGTAATAGAGAGTAGATGGTTAGTGGAGGTTGAAAGGGTGGTGAGGAAATTGCAGTAGGAGGTTGGAGGAATGGCAGCCTAGCTTATGCTTTGGCAGAATGTTTAACATTACCATTGCCTGGGATAACATGAATGATAGAAAATATGCCCTGTGCACTCTGAATCTAGCCAACGAGATTTCTAGGCAGAATCCTGAAAATGCTAATATATAATATATATATAATAGGAGAAAAGTACACTAAAGAAAGATGTTTGGCTTTCAAGCAGAAATTGCTAGCTAGTGAAAGATTACAGAGTGAGAAATGGCCTCAGAATAAAGATCAAATTGTGTGTGGCTACAAAACCTTTTTTTTTTTTTTTTTTTTAAATTTTTAAAATTCCTCATAAGGGCGCCAAGATGGCCTGGACAGTTAGGAGTCCAACTCTTGATTTCAGCTGGAGTAGGGTTCTTATGGGTCATGAGATCCAGTGCACCATTGTTGGTCTCTGGGTTCAGGGGAGTCTACTAGAGATGCTCTCTTTCCCTCTCCCTCTGCTCCTTTCCCCACAACTTCTGAGCACTTGCTCGCTCTGTCTCTCTCCAAAAAAATCAATGAATTAATCTTTAAAAAAAAAAAAGATTCCAGAGAGATTTAATGTGGTACTTTGAAGACCATCTCAGGTCTTCTAGGAATCTTATGTGCACAAAGTAGAGAAGTCTGTTTTTAGAAGGAATAATACATGGGAATTTTGGAGCATGGAGTTAAACCTCATTAAGATTTACAGAAAATCCATAATGTTTTTGAGAAAATTGTACTGGTTATAAATTTTTGGAGCATAGAATGAACCTCAGTAAGATTTATAGAAAATCCACATAGTTTTAAAGATAATTGTGTGTGTTTTTTTTTTAAATAATCTTGTTAATGAAAGAATTGACAGTTTTGTTGGACACAGAAACAGGACAAAATGAAAAGTTTCTGGATCTTTGTGTTTCTACTGGCATGAAGCAGATTGCGAGAACTACTCAGCTACAAATATGGGTCATTCTTAAGGAAAAGGAGATATTTCAGACAGTAGTGAAGAGGCCAGAGGGCAAAGCCCAAAACTGATCAGACTTGAAGCAGGGATCTGCAGACTACCACCCATAATGCCAATCCAGCCTGTCACTGTTTTTGTATAACCTATAAGCTAAGTGTCCTGGTAGCTTCAGCTTTTCTTCTTAAAGAGCCACACCATTACTGCTCTGGTGTAGAGATCAAGACTATTCCTCTCATCTTAAGGATGAGAGACTAAAGACAGGAAGGCCTAGCCTGCTCTCAGACATTCTAGCAGCTGATTCACCATGGTTAAACCCCTTTTGATCCTCCAACCCCATATGAGCTGCCCCACCCAACATCATGTGGAACACAGGCTATCCGCACTGAATCCTGTCCAGATTGCAAAATCATGAGCAGAGCAAATAAACGGTTATGTATGTTTCAACCACTAAGTTTTGATAGTAACTTAATACATTGCAACAAGTAATTTGAGTGCATTATTTAATCTCTGGATTGGGCAGAAGACTTTAGTTGGGTTCCAGCTTCTCCATGTATAAAAACCAAGGATTAGACAAATTAATCTGAAAACTTCTCTCTGATCTAACATTCTATTACTCTGAATTATTCTATTATTCCATAATTTTTGTGAGTGCCTATTATTGCTAGCTAGTTACTATTAGCAGTGTTCAGATATGGTAGACGAAGTGTGAATAAAATACAGGCTTTAGAGGACAGCATGCAGAAGAGTAGACATAATCTGTGATCCATTGTAGTAGTAAACATTCTCCCCAGCTATGGGGGAAAAAGAAAAGAAAAAGAGAATCTTTGCACAAAGAGATTAAAAAGCTCTTTTATACTGGCAGAATTGGCCCCACATTCCTCAGATAGCAAACCATGACTTCTAATAGCTTCATTTTTATAACATCAGTGTAAAGTTCTGGAGCTTGAAGCAAACTGGCTATTTCACAGATGTGTATGTCTGAATTTGCTAGAGTCCCAAGATAAAACAACAACAACGTTCTTTTGGAGACCTGGTGAATTTTATGTAATGCGTATAATTTGAATTGAATCTTACCTTCTGTAAAAGGCCCACCACACACAAGTAGGAGTAAGAGGCTGTGCACCCTCCCCTGAAAAGAATAGAAGGGAGGCAGAAGCCTGTCCACCATTATAGGCAGCCTGTGTTCCCCTTCTGTTCCAAAATGTTCAGACAAGTGAGCAGATAAACATGATTTCTGCCTGTAAGTCTTCCAGCCTACATTTTTTAAAAAAGGATTTTATTTATTTACTTGACAGACAGAGATCACAAGTAGGCAGAGAGGCAGGCTGGGTTGGGGGGGGGCTCCATCCCAGGATGTTCCTGGGGTCATGACTTGAGCTGAAGATAGAGGCTTTAACCCACTGAGCCACCCAGGAGCCCCTCAGACCAAATTGAGCTATAAACATAAACCCCGGGGCTCCTAGGTAGCTCATCAGTAGAGCCAGCCCCCCTTGATCTCAATAGGGTTGTGAGTTTGAGCCCATATGTATAGATATTACTTAAAATCTTTCTTAAAAATGCAAATCAGAAATTGTATTAAAAGAGTTGGTTTATTTTCTGTGTGTTCTGATAGGGCCCATTATGTATCATTATAAGTGAATGGGTAACGGTGAGCTCAGGGCTGAACACCCAGAGACAAGCCCCCCCTCCCCTGCCTTGTGGCGAGTTGGCTAGGTGACCGTGAGCGTGGCTAACAATGTCTTTTGGCTTTCCTTTAATTTTATGGTTCTCTGAAGTGAAATGATGCCCAACTAGAAAGTAAAAATAGGCCTCAAGATAGGAGGAAGGTTAAAACACATAAGCATCAGGATTAGAAGAGGAGCTTGCTCCCTGAAATGTGTGGAAGGAAGGAATTCAAAGGTTGCAGGGAGAGGTCTTCAGGATTCTTAGCCAAACACTCCTGCTAGTTTGAATTCTGCGTACAGTTTTGAGCAGTCACACACTAAAACTTGTTTGCTTACATGTTGCCGGTGTGGTTCGTGGAAATAGAGAAGGGAAGAAAAGCGAGAAACGAAGCAAAACTGAGCGGAAGGAGCTGGCAAAGAGGCTGCGAAAGAACGAGTTATGAAAGAAGGAAGGCAGGCAACTTCTTTGTTGAAACTTGAGGCTCAAAGCCGCCGCCCCCACCCAGCCCTGACTGCCTGCCACGAGGACGCGCAGCACTGCCAGGGCGCGGGGTGCAGAGCGCGGGTGCGGGAGGCGTGGAGAGAAGCTGAGAGGACGGCGCTCCGGAAAAACGGGCTCCTCTCGGAGCCTGAGGGGGTGGGATCTTGGAGCCTGGCTTTGGCCTCCCACCCGTTTCTCTCATCCCAACCCTGGCTCCGGGCCTGGCTGCGTGCTGTAAGGCCCGGGCGAGCCAATCTTCACAGGACCGGACCCAGCAGATCGCCCGCCCCACTCTCCTCCCGGGAACTGCTTGCTGGTCAGAGGTTAAGCTAATGTGTTCGCAGACGGTAACTGGGAGCTGGAACTGGATGCCAACAGCCCCTCCTCAGGGGAATCTCGATTTATGTTTCCTGGAACAATTCTTTCTCCCATTGCATCGACGCTTAAAAAAAAAAATGACTTAACCAAGCTTACTTTGCTAATTTATTAGCCTAAATCAGGGTCTGAGAACTCGACGTGGCGCTAAAAAAGTAAAAGAAGGGAAGGGTGGAAGAAACGAGGCTGCTCATGGGCCTCTAGGAAGCCTCCGCAGTGCTTTAATGGAGGGTTGGGCTGAGGGCGCGGGGGCTGCTCCCGCAGGTCAGGTCGAGATTCAGAACGTTCCAGGGCGAGGCCGCCCCAGTGGGCGGGCGGGCCAGGGAGGGTGAGTCACCCTGACTCCGGGTGGGAGCAGGCAGGGGGAGGCGGGGCGGGGCGGGCCTCCCTTCACAGCAAGGATGTGGCGGCTATAAAAGCCCCACCCAGGGCAGCCAGCTCTGCTCTACAACTGAGGACGCTCACTGCTCTCGGCGCCCGGCCCAGGTAAGCGGGGTGCGCCCCGCCCTCCCGCTATGGCCCCGGGGCCGCCGCGCTAGCGGGGCGGGGAGCAGCGGGAAGAGAGGAAGACTGCCTTACAAAGAGCCTTGGGCCACAGGAACCCGGGAGGCCGTCCAGGGAAGGGGGCTGGAGGGACAGTCCATACTGGGGTTCTGCAGAGAGCAGCGCTATAGCGCTAGAGCGCTGGT
Source organism: Mustela putorius furo (assembly GCF_011764305.1). Taxonomy (NCBI): domain Eukaryota; kingdom Metazoa; phylum Chordata; class Mammalia; order Carnivora; family Mustelidae; genus Mustela; species Mustela putorius. The sequence continues at coordinate 4,409,557 of NW_025422045.1, read as the reverse complement.
GGCCTGGGTAAGAGTGGCCTGGGTAAGAGTGAGGGGGACTGGTTGTGCTCTGGCGTTAGGCTTGCAAGGCAGAGGGAGGGGGGTGGGGCATCCCCCCCGAAGTGTTCCCAGAAAGCTGAGAGAGGGGCGCCGGGGAGGGGAACAGAGGAAGGCCCCACATTCCTGACGCGCCGGGCGCCAGGGTAGACAGGGTGTGGCTGCTCGGGTTGCCTTGGGTCCCGGGCTGAACAGGCTTGGGGGCAGTTCCCTCCACGTTGAACAAAAGCTTAACGGCCTTCTAGAAAGTAACCTCCCTCAGTTTTACTTTGAAAACAAAACAAAAAAAAAAACCCCACAACCAAACCCGCATTTGTGGAACTTGTAGGACCATCTGGAGGGAAGCGGGGGGGGGGGGGGGGAGGGAATGAGAGAGGTTTGTAGGGGGTTGCTAACTTTCTCCCCAGTAAAACAAAACAAAAGGAAAAAAAAAAAACCTCAGCGCATTCTCTTTTGTCTAGATTATCTTTTAGGAGAACAACCTCTGATTTCAGCGTTATCTGGAGAGTTTCCCACTTGGTTGACCATTTTTGCGTCAGGAAGTATCCCCCAAGGTTGGGGGGAGGGGAGGAAGAGGATGGTCACTGACTATTACTCCACAGGATGCAGTAGTGAGTCAGGAACGAGGGTTTAGAAAAGGGCGTCGCCCGGAGACTGCTCCTAGAGCTCTGAGACGGGTCTCGGCCCTTGGTGTGGAGGGTTGGATTCCATCAACTGGGTGTTGAGGAGGTAGGAGGAGAACACCAATTTCCTTACCTGGGAAAGTGGCCTAAGGATGCCCATTCTTACCTCCACTTGCACAATTACTGTGGTAAACTTCGAAAAGCACGTTCTTTCAAAAATAAATATGTAAAAATAAATAAATAAATATGTAAAGCACACTGAAATCATTAGGTGCCATGCCACTGCAAATGGTCGCTTTTATGTTGAGTTGCTCTTAAGCTGTGAGTATTCTGAATCTGTGGAAGAGCAGTGGCTTCATACGTGCACACTGGGTCTTTATCTAAAGCCTTAAGATCCTAGAGCCTGGGGCCTGGGCATTTGGCTCAGACTGACTGAATGGATCCTGTCCAGAAATATGTGGTACTGTGCTCGTCTGGAACTTGGTGGTTTGGAATGCAGAATGTACCTTCTCACTGAAACAGTATTTAAAGGTTTTTAGGTTCCCAGGTTAGTGCAGAAATTCTACTTGAGGTGCACGGTATCTAAGTACTATATTGATAGTACATGCTTAATTTGGTGGTCGGGGGGAAAGGTGGGAGGATAAGGGATGAGGATATGTGGGTAGGAAAAACAAATTTATGAAATATTCTGGAACTTTCCTTGGTTTTGAGATTGGCCCTCATTATTTGGAAAATTATATCTTTGCCCCCGCCACCTTTGTTTTTTCCAGCTTCCTCCTTTGCCCTTAGCATCCCTCTTCTCTGACATATCATAAAAGCCATTACTGTCATCATTTCTGCTGCTGCCCCTTCTTCCCATTTCAGTGTACTTACACCCAGCTGGAGGCTAGCAATTTGAATCAATATTCAATAAGTTAGGAATGTTTGGTGGTCCTGAAATCCTCAGCAACCTAAACAGACCTGTGTTCTGTGAAATTAGAGGCCATGGAGTTAAGGAGCCACATAATTACAAATTTGAGGTCTTGTGAATGAAGGAAGATTTCAGATGAGGCCAGGTTCAGAGAGACAAACTCCAGAGAGGAGTCCGCTGGCCAGTGGTGTTAAGACATTCCCCTTCTTCCAAGTCTATCGATTATCTAAAAACTTAAGGGTTTCTCCGAAAGTATCTATCACATCTGTAGTGCAAGGGTGTGCCCATCAATGTGCATTTCTTTAGTTAAGGATTTATGATTTGGAGACCTAGATTTTGTAATTTCCCACAGTGCCAAATGGACTGCCTGTGGCAAATGCCCAGGAAATACTGCTTATTCACTGGCTTTGATTACGTGCTTGTTCTTGGATTGCACCTCAGTATTTAACATCTTGTGTCTTTGAGCTATTAAAGTACTGTATTGACTGACATTAGGCTGGCTGTTGTGGCCATTAGTTTCCTGACAAATTTCTGATTTAAGTAGTTTTCCTGGCAAGGTAGGTATCCTTCTGTAATTGCTATTGATTTTGGAGGCTGTAGCCTCTTCCTGCACCATTGGGCCTAGAATCTTGTACTGACACACTCATGAGCCTCGGTCAGGGCTGTGGGCCTGCTGAGGCATTTTTTGTTAATGGAGAGTGGCCCTGTCAAAAGGAGGAGTCGCAGTCTCTAGTGGTTTGCTTTGAACATCTATTCATTCCACAGTATTTATTGAGCATCTATCAGGTTCTACTTGCAGATAGAGGTAGTGGGTATGCAAGAGTGAACAAAACAGACTGAAAAAAGCCAAAACTGAACCAAAAACCTGCTTTGTAGACTTGAAGTCTGTTGGGGAGAGGAAAAAAAAAAAAAAGACCAAGTAAGTGAATTATATAGACAGTAATTAGGTTTTGAACTTTACATTTTTCCCAAATTAATATTTTAGTTTCCAAACTTGGCAGGGGCTCATTTCCCCCTTTAATCTAGATGTTCCACAAAACTGAGTGTCATATTTAGCCTGCCTTGTGGTAGTGATTTTTAAAGTTATTGTGACTTAACCTGCCTTCCAGATTTGACTGTGAGAGTTAAACAGAAATGGAATGCTCCTTTTTTTTTTTTTTTTTTTTTTTTTGCACATGTGAATCCACCTCCCTCATTTTCCCTGGTGCCACACCCCATTCTAGTTAGAGGCTACATCAGGAAATTCCAGTTCTTTTAAAAAATTCTTTCCACCCCTTCACTGGCATGCTTTTCCTTCTGTTACCAAAAGCAGTCTCCATCTACTTAGTTGGGAAGCAGGTCAGCAGTAGGGGTCAGGAGACGCCCAGGCTTGTTTTGGGTGGTTCCAAACTGAGATTAGCTGTGAATCTCTCTTCTGGGGTAAACCCTGAAGCTTGAAGACCTCTGCTCAGTCTTGTCAGAGAGAAGTCAGTACATCCAAGTAGTCCGAGTTCTAATCCCAGGTTTGGTGTAGAAAGTTCTGAATCAGGGGAATGGCTATGACCTGGAGTCCTTGCTCTTTGCCTCTCTGCCACACCCAGTGTACACACTCATAGCTCAGAGGAAATGGGAGTCCCAAGGCCACTTGCAAGTTCTTCCTCCTTTCTCCTCCTTTCTTGTATTCCAAGTGCCCTAGGAGATATAGGTTACATTTGCATGTTGTCCAGGGGACAGAGCTAGGACCCGAGTGGCCTGGAAGTACAGAGGTGGAGTGCTGGGGTGGGAGTGGGCTGTCTTTCATGATGAGGAAGAGGCTGCCTGTGAAGTGACCTGCCAGGCTTTGGAAGATTTGCAAAGATTGGCAGCTTAAGCATCCTTTGGAACTGGAACTGCATTTAGGATGTTCATTCTGAGCAAGAGAAAGAAAATGGAGCAAGAGTGCATTGAAAAAGGAAGCCATAATGATATGGAAAGACCTCATGTGTGTAAACCATCCATAAATGCCACTGAGCACCTACCATTTGGTAGGCACGGTGCGCTGACCTATAAGGAAGCAAGTGGATGTGACAGAAACCCTGCGGGCAGATAAAATGGAAGACCATCTTTATATACTCATTTTTGATTATTTAACAGACACACTGAGATAGCACGGAGCAGGGAGAGGTGCAGGAGAAAAAGTATAGTATTTTTGTAGCTTGAAGTCTCATGAGGGTGTCAGATGCTCAAGATTTCGTGTTCCCAGAGAACCTGGGTCTTGAGGTGGTAGAACTGTGCTGAGTATATTCAGAGGAATTACCACCCCAGTGTCACTGCAGTGTGTGTGCAGGTGTGCACTCGTTGGGGGGGGGGGCTGTGTAGAAGATATTTATGGAAATGTTGGTGAAGTCCAGAGTGTGGGAGATCTTTTTTTTTTGAAGGTTTTATTTATTTATTTGACAAATAGAAAACAGGCAGACAGAGCGGCAGGCAGAGGGAGAGGGAGGAGCAGGGACTCAGTTGCAGGACTTGGTCCCAAGACCCTGGGATCATGAGCTGAGTCTAAGGCAGACACTTAATCGACTGAGTCACCCAGGCACTCCCAAAGTGTGTGAGATCTTGAAGGCCGAGGTTAGGCTTTTCTTTTCTTCTTCCCCCTCCTCCTCCTCTTTATCCTCCTCCTCCTCTTCTTCTTCTTCTTCTTTTTAAATTATTTATTTATTTGAGAAAGAGAGAGAGAATGCGAGCAGGGAGAAGAGGGAGAAGCAGGCTTTCCACTGAGCAGTAAGCTGGACGCAGGGCTCTATCCCAGGACCCTGGAATCATGACCTGAGCCAAAGGCGTTGCTTAACTGACTCAGCCACCCGGGCGCCCCGTTTAGGCTTTTTCTGTAGACACCAGGTCTCCATTAGAAACACAGTAAGTGGGCCATAAAACATTGACATTGTGCTATAGCTCGAAGGCCTTGATTTCCTAACCCTGAAACTGTCCCATGCCAACTGACTTCATTCTTCCTGACAGTCTCTTTCCACCCACTCCAAACCCATGACCAGGGACTGACGGAGAACCTCTGAGAACACGAGGTTGCCACGTAGGTTTGTCGGGAGCAAACATACACATACTGATTCAGATCAGGTAGCGAAAGGGACAAGCCAGATCAAGTGTTGTTGTGTCCATCCTGCTCAGTTTGATCAAGGCCACTGGGCACAATTCCAGGCTTTTTGCAGGATGACTTGGCCCGGTGACTCAGGCATTGATCAAGACCATAAATCCCAGGAGAACAAGTTGTGTTTTCAGGAATGTTCTGTTGAATAAAAAGTGCTTGGGGTGGGGGGTGAGGAATAGACACAGTACAATATGAATTCCACTCCCAACCCCACTTATGCAATTTTTTTCCTCCCCTTTTGGTTTAAAATTCCAGTCTGGTCCTATAGACCAGGAATGCTGCACAGGGAAGGTTTTGGTGGGGAAACCCAACCCTCCATGCTGCCACCCACACACATTTTCACTTTAAAAAATCCTCGTTTGTATCATCCAGTTCCTGATTGATTCATCATGGTTGCTAGGGCTGTGTTTTGTGGTAACACATCAACACCACGTTTAAACTGTAAAGTGGGTGTGTCAACGAAACTGCTAGATTGTGCTCAGATTTCAGATTTGCCTATGTAGACCAGCCCATTGCAACATGTTTTTGTATGTTTGTGTGAATTAATGCTTGGGTTTTCTGGAGCTCATTCTTAATTCATTACAGTAGAACTTGTTTTTGCTGTTTACAAAATGTTGACTTTTGGGTCAACAAAACAAAGAGTTGTCTCAACTCTTCTTTGCAAATTTTGTTTTACTTTCCATTTTTGGGGAGAAGTTTAATCTGTTTCCCTTGTACTGTTTCTACTACCACGTGTTTGATGTGAAACAATAAAATACAAAAAAAAAGTAGGTAGGGTTTAAAAAAAGTAATCCTTTAAGTATCTTTAAGACAGTCCTTATGTTAAATGTAAATGATTGTTTTTCAACAGCTGCACAGATTTTGTTAATGTCTAGTTTTGCACTCCAAGGGCTTTTCCAGTCAGGCGGCTAACAGTCTTCATTCATTAATATTTTCAAGGCCAGAGGAGAAAACTGTTCCTTCACAGCACCGAGATGGGGGAGTGGTTGGTGGCTGCCAGGAATGAGTGAGTGCATTCTCACTCCTGTGGTGACTTATTTCAAGTCAGTTTGAAGTGGGTGTGGCTCTTTCACTAAGTTTCTCTATCCCTCTCTAGTTCTTTCCTCTTTCTTTCTTTGTCTCTCTCTCTCTCTCTCTTTCCTTCCTTCCTTCCTTCCTTCCTTCTTTTTTTCTTTTTTAGATTTACTTATTTTTTGAGGGGCATGGGGAAGCAATCTCCCTGCTGAGCTACAAGCTAGATGTGGGGCTTGATCCCAAGACCCCAGGATCATGACCTGAGTGGAAGGCAGCTGCTTAACTGACTGAGGCACCCAGGTACCCTTCTAATTATTTTCTTAAAAGAAAAACAAAAACAAAAACAAAACAGAACTACCCAATAAAGAGCTGTTTTAATAATCTTGTCTAGTCAGCCAGCGCTTCTCTGGGAATGGGAGGTGCTGGTGTGTGCAGATACTACTCATCAACAGATTGAATTTGCTGGCTTTTCCCCCTTCTTTTTTACAAGTTGAAACCAGTTGGAGATCTGGGTGAGGTCGAAGTGCTGGAAAGAATGATGCAGACTGCCGTTTTCATGTGCTTTGAGAACTCTGCCAGGAAAGGAGTAGTGGTTCTGCTTTTAACACACTTTAAGAATTTTACACTGTGATGAGGAGTCAGTGGGAGTGGAATTTTCACAGGGCTCATAGACTTCATTTTATTCTCAAAGCACTAGGTAAACTAAGGCAATGCTCCTGCTTATTGTAAGAAAATTCAGCCTCCAGAGCAAATGTGATAAACAGATTAGATGAGTATTGGGGAACTTTGGCTTTCTGGCTCTCCCGTATTTCCATAGCCATGCTTAAATTGGCACCATTCAGAAGCCAATATTTTAGACCCCCCACGGGGCATTACAGTAGACACAGCTTGTTTTAAACTTGTCCTCTTGGTTCTCCCACCACCCAGGGACAGACATTCTTCTCCATTCTTTCTCCCCAGTCCTTCCCCCATGTTTATCTGGCTGGAACCTTCCAGGGTAATTGCCCTTCTCAAACCTGTCAGTACCTCACCGTTGATCTCTCAGCTGATCTCACTCACATTACTTTTATCTTTCTCTCTGTCTGAGTCTTCTTTGGAAGGGAGAACGATTGTGGTCAAGTTGCCAAGGTGAAGACCCGAGAGTCAGACGACCCAGATTCTAGCCCTGCCTCGGTTCTCATTAATTGAGTAATCTGGGCTAATGCCTCGGGTGTCTCTCACTGCAACAAGATGAGAAGAGAGCTGGAAAGTGCTATGGGGCGTAGTCTGCATTTCACCATTTTGTGTGTGTCTGCAGGCCAAGAGTGTATGCTTGTCAGGGGTTTGTTGATTGATTATTTGAAGGTTACTAGTGTTTGTAACCTACAGTAGCCCTACCAAGACTTTCTTTTACTGCTTTCAAGGGTAACATTGCACTGACGTGTTCTCATTAATCAAATATATTATGTTAATGTTTTAATAAAAGTTCTGAGTGGCAAAGCCGACTTTCTTCTAGAGACTACCCAGTCCTCCACAAAATGACTGCATTGCCAAAGGATTGGATGTAATGAAGAAACAAGGGCCGAATTCTATTTGTAAGGTGAAAATGTGTTTGCCATCATGCTTGCATGAAATAGGAAATATTTCTTGGATACCAGAGAACTTTCACAGAGCTATATAGCAAGCTTCATGGAGATTCTTTTATGGTTATTATGACATTTTTGCTTTTCCTGTAGAATGGTTATAAATAATTCAAATATAAATGTTTACTCTGCCAAATACTGACTTGTTTCTAAAAGTTTACTTGGCACCTGGAGTGTGCAAAGGCTCTCTTAAGTTTGTGGGGAACCAGGATGCTATGAAGGAGGTGAGGTAAAATATACTCCTGCTGCTTTGAATTGTACTTAGACATTTGCCATTTGAATTTTTGGTACATGTGGGAACTCAGTACAGTGTGCTCCTCAAAGAAGTCTGGTGGCACCAGAAAGTGCTTTGGGCACTTTCTTTTGGCACTTTTGGAAGGTGGGCAAGAGCATGTGGGATGGCAGCTACAACCACCCCATGAGCAGAGGCCAGAGTAGTGGTGACTCCAGGAATGGGTACAGTCTCCTAACCAAGAGGAGAGGTGAAGTTAAGGAGATGGGGGAGGAAGCAGCGATCAGGGCACTGTGGATGAAAGGAATACAGCTTTTGGAGAGAAGCAAGGGACTGTGGGGGTCAGGCCACTTTTGCTGGGGGGGGGGGTTGGATAGAAGACACTGATACTGGGTTTCTGTGCCAGTCTTGGAGGGCTGGCCTGAGCTGGAATAAGAGAAGGCTATTGAAGGATGGGTTTTGAACCATTGGATGAGATGCTATGTAGGGATTTAATTGATAGTAGCATGTGGGATTGTTGTGATGAAATAACAGGACAACTGTGGACGATAAAACAGAAAGATTTGTGGGGCCTTTCGAGACCCCTATTTCCTGTCTCTCCTCAGTGTGTTGTGGCTGTGGGAGGAGAATTAACAGGAATGGAGAGTGTGTATCAGATTGTCTTTGGCTTATTCAGTAACGAGGGTCTCATGTGAGACAAGCTTAGGCAGCTGTCTGTAAAGCCAGTGCTCAGGGCTGGAAAGGCAGCTTGAAAGAACTCTACAATAAAAACTTACTGTGCCTCTGTGGTCGAGATTCCCTAAACAGCAGAACCCGCGTGAGGCACCTGATTTAAGAACGAAGTGGACTTTTAATCCACATTTCTTTGTGAGCAGAAACAATTCTGTTTGCAAGTCTGACTTACTGATCCTCTCTTTGGGGTTTTCCTTTTGTTTTGGCATTTTTATTTCTTAGCTGTTTATGGTGGGGACTAGAATTCTGTTAGGCAGATGACAACAGTTTACCCCTCACTGCAGACCTACTGCAGTTCTGATGAGGCTCAGGGGTGATGGTCAAGGTCAGGATTGGGTGGTTAGTATCTTAGGGAATTCATCTCCACTTTGGTGATTCTCAGGCTGATGGATATGACGAGACCTTGTGGAATATTTTTTGGCTCAACTAGAAGTAGGAGATTTCTTGCTTTTTCTGTCAAGGCAGACTCAAATTTGTCTGTCCTGACAAGAAATCTCAAACTGAATTTTGCCATGATCAGGCTACTGCAAACGTTTTTGGACGAGGATTGGACCATGGCACTAGGGGATCCTCTAGACCAGTGCTGTCCAACAGAAATAGAATGTGAGCTGCATTTTCCACTGTGAATTTCCTAGCAGGCCTAGGAGAAAAAGGAAAAACAGGTGAAATTAAATTTAAATAATGTATTTTGTTTAACCCAATAAAGCCAGCATATCGGAAGTACAATATATAATCAATAAAATCAAAACAGAGAGATTTTATGTCCTTTTTCTCACTCTAAGTCTTCAGAATCCAGTGTGTAGTTTACACTTACTGCACTTCCCAGTTTGGACAGGACACCTTCCAAATGCTTGATAGCCCCGTGTGCCTGGTAGCTGCTGTATTGGGCAGTCCAGTTACAGAGGTGCATGGCCTCCCATACCAGAGTGGTATGTTTGCTATAACCAATGAACCTATATGGACACCTCACTGTCATTCAAACTCATAGTTCACATTAGGGTTCACTTTTAGTGCTGTACACTTTGTGGGTTTTGACAACTGTATAATGGCATTATAGTATCTTACAGAGAAGTTTCATGGCCCTAAAAATCTGCTGTGCTCCACCTCTTCATCCCTTCCTCCTTTCCCTCTAATTCCTGGCAGCCACTGATCTTTTATTGTCTCCATGGTATTGTCTTAACCAGAATATTATATCGTTGGAATCATACTATGTATGTAGTATGTAGCCCTTCAGACTGGCGTCTTTGACTGGTAATATGCATTTAAGATTCTTCCATGCCTGTTCATGGCTTGATAGTTCATTTCTTTTCAGTTCTGAATAATGTTCTGTTGTCTGGATGTACCATGGTTTATTTATAGAGCAAGAAAGACCTTTTATAATCAGGATTATATCCCAGCAGTGGAACATATTTGGGGGTAGGCGTGTCTGAGAGCTATGGGTATAGGGGTAATTGGAATAGCCTTAATTTTCTTTTTGCTTTGCTTAAAACTATTCAGTGGGGGCGCCTAGTTGGTTCAGTCGTTAAGCGTCTGCTTTTGGTTCAGGTCGTGATCCTGGGGTCCTGGGATTGAATCCCATATCAGGCTCCTTGCTGAGGGAGCCTGCTTCTCCTTCTCCCACTCCCTGTGCTTGTATTCCCTCTCTTGCTGTCTCTTTGTCAAATAAATACATAAAATCTTAAAAAAAACAAAGAAACAACTATTCTGTGATTATTAAGAAGGGGGGGCTGGTTTAGGAGAAGGAGCTCAGGATGAAAATCTTGCAGAGATATGTCCATAAGCACAAATAAGGGCGAATCTTCTTACATCCGTCCACCTCCACCCAACACAGACTGGAATCTGCTCAGTCCACAGTGTTCTGATAAGTTAGCAAATGTCTATGTCAAATACTCCCTCCAAGCCAGTTCTACAAAAATATTTAGATCATGCAAACTGTTGGGAGAATGGAAAACTGGATTTGCATGGACACAATTTCTTTGATCAAAGAATATTAAGCAAAGAGTCTGAAGCAGGAGTTATTACAATTCAGATGTCGAATCCACTGTTTCAGGTTACAGCTCTGCTCTGTTTTCCTTCTTTCCTTCTTTGGGGGTGATGATGCTGAATGACCTATCTTGTCTCAGTTGAGATAAATTTCCTGCTGCTTGGGCACTCTTCATTGGCAGACGTTGGTGTATCAATTCCGAGAACCGTGTGATTGCAAAGCTGGAAAGCCAATTCATCAGGCTATAGTGTCGCAGCCTGATTAAGTGTATTAACTGGAAGATGACTTCATTTCAGCCCTTTTGAATCTTAAATACAAGGGATTGGTCTTTCTTGGGATGAGTTAATGTCAGAACATCTGTCCATGGTCTTTTTCATAAATAGCTGCATATCTTCTAGGCATTGCTGAGCTAAGAAAATAATGGATAATAATAAAGGTTCTATTTAGGAATGGGCCAGCGTGCAAATATTGTTGATTTCAGGTCCTTTTCAATAGAGAACATTACTGGTGAGAAACACAGAAGCAGTGGCTGGTTGGACAAGCTTGTCCCTTTTTTTTTTTTCTTTTTAAGATTTTATTTATTTCTTTAGAGAGAGTCAGAGAGGGAACACAAGCAGGGGAGGGGGAGAAGGAGAAGCAGGTTTCCCGCTGAGCAGGGATCCAACAACCATATGGGGGGATCCATCCCAAAACCCTGGAATCATGACCTGAGCCGAGGACTGATGCTTAACAGTTGAGCCAACCAGGTGCCCCAAGCTTATCACTTCTTATAAGAAGTGAAAGGCTCAGTTTTATCCTGTTTGAACAAGTTGCATGAGCCTTGGGGAGCATTTTGTTTTTGTATTTACAAATCACATCTATACCAGTTCTGTTTACACAGAGCACGAGAAAGACTGGCTACTTCTTCTACTTCTTCTTTTTTTTTTTTTTAAACTTAAGATTTCATTTATTTATTTGAGAGAAAGAATAAAAGAGAGATCTTGAGCGAGGGAGGCAGAGAAAGAGGCAGGAGCAGACTCCTGCTGAGCAGGGAACCCAATGCAGAACTCGATCCCAGGACCAAGAGATAATGACCTGAGCTGATAGGCAGACCCTTAACCTACTGAGCCACCCAGGTGCCCAGACGGACTACTTCTGTAGTCCATCCAAAACCTAAGGCAAACCATCTCTCAGCTTAATTTGCCCAATCATAAGATAGGAATTGCATCCATTTGCAAAAATTGTTCTAATATCCTCAGATGAAATGGTCCAAGAAATAGAGATTAGTATAATGAATCACTGCGCTTCAGGGGAAAAGAAAGCCTCTTTGTAAATACTTTTGTTGTACTTTTTTCCTCCAGCTTCCTTCAAAATGTCTACTGTTCACGAAATTCTCTGCAAGCTCAGCTTGGAGGGTGATGTAAGTATATCATTTTGTGTAATTTTTGCAAATTAGACGTCTCTCTGGATAACTATGCTACTCTCTTTCCTTGTACATCTAAGGACAATGAGAACAAATATACACAGTTATTTCCCTCTCTTCATTCCCCTTTTCTTCACCATTACTTTTACTGTTTCCAGTAGTTCAATTTGATAGAAATGTTATGGCACTAGAAACTTTTTTGGCATCACCTGAAAATTGGACAGGCTGGGGTGGCTGGAGTTTTATCCTGCTGTATACTTAGTGTGTCAGTGGTGGTAATTGCTATGTTGATCCTGGAGTTTTAATGTCATACCCTGGCATTTTATTAATGATTGGCATAAGCTACAGCCATATCAAAAATGATCCTTGTGTTTTGGACTTATTACAGTGTCTGTGAAATTATTCTAGACAAGGACTTACATGTTTGTTGTTGTTTTAATTTAACACCCGGGAAATCTTTAATCTATAAAAACTAGGATAGTTGTGTGTGTGTTTTTTGTTTTTTGTTTTGTTTTTAGCTAAATAAATATTCTAATTCATCATGTTTGCTTTTTTGCTTTGGCTATCAGGGAGCTCAAAATTATATCTTACTGTCTTTCACAGGAAATATGTGAACCTGGAAATTCTGATGCTTTGTTTTATAGTCAAAAATTTTTTTTTTTAGATTTTATTTTATTTTTTTTAAAGATTTTATTTATTTATTTGTCAGAGAGAAAGCGAGCGAGATCGAGCACAGGCAGACAGAGTGGAAGGCAGAGTCAGAGGGAGAAGCAGGCTCCCTGCGGAGCAAGGAGCCCGATGTGGGACCTGAGCCGAAGGCAGCTGCTTAACCGACTGAGCCACCCAGGCGTCCCTATAGTCAAAATTTTCTTAAACTATATGTGAAATTACAGGTCATTGCAAATACTTTTAGAATCAAGTAGAATATAAATTATGAATATGTAAAAATATTTAATAATTCCATACATCTTTCTGGTCATCCTGGCAGAAATGGCTCTTACAAAAACTCAGCAGTAACCCTCGTTTGTAGGCATATCTTACAGGTACTTCAAAATGCGCTCTCACTGAAACTGAAATACATCAAAGCACTTGACAGCAGTTTGGATTAGGTGGTACTGCTGTATTCTGTCTGGTACCAGCCATCAAATGTTCAGATAGATGACATCTATGCAGACACGGGTTGTATGGAGTATAGAGCCCATCTATTTTTAATCTTCCCTCGTGGAACTTGTGCACACTGTTGTTGGCAACACTTACAAGCTGCATGTTGAGGTCCAGACAAGTCCAAGAGCTGAACAATTTTTTTTCTTAACGGATCTAATCATTAAATAGTTTTTAGTATCAAATTTCAGAAAAGGCTTTTTGTGTGGCCTTTGAAGTTACTTTAGTATAATGCATCTCTCTGTGGAGAGATGGGACTGCATTAGAAAATGTCATATTTCCCCCCCACCCCCATATTTTGGAGGAAGAAGAAAAATCATTTTTCCTCAATAATTTGATTTTTGAGACAGTTCTATGGGTAATAGGTTCAGTTATCCATTTAGTTTTGTTTTTAGAAGTTTTATTAAAGATATGCAAAATTTTCCTACTTCTTGTTGTTTTTGGAGTAAGTTGACATAGCACCTAGGAAATGAAGCCATATGTGATATGGCTTAATGAGCAGACTGTCTGCCTTTGTAAATAATTGACAGCACTGTTAATAAATAGGGAAATGTTTTTCTTAGATTTCCATCCACATTTTGTAGCCACCATAACAAATAGAGTATTTCAGAATAGCCCTTGGTCCTTACTTTTTTCTGAATGTATGTTTCATCTTCATTGATTTAATCTTATTGGAAAGTTTAGTAAAATTAGACGGAAAATACTTTAATGATCCATTGTGTTTCAGATGTATACGTGTTAACTGGATTCACTATTTGGCCAAGATGGTCACAAGTACATTTTGAAATACTCTGTTCAGTCCTCCACTTAGATTTCTGGCTTGTCCTGGGAAACATTTGAGAGGATGTCATCTTAGTTACTTACCTGTATATAACTGCACTCCTAATAAAACCAAATGAATGAGTCCTGGAATGCTTCTTTATGTTTGCCTGTGGGTGGAAAGGTAAGTCAGGACACCTCAGGCTCTGACTCTTCTCAGAAACTGAACTAAGGCAAGGTCATCACATTACGATGGGCATTATGTACTTGGGGGAGGTCGTGGGGATGGATGAGTCTTGAAGTTGAAGGTTCTACAAGTTGATGGTTCTACTGACAATCAAAACCACGCTGTCCATCTTCTGCATTCTCTTTGCTTTGGGATTGGGTAACAGGGTGGAGGGAAGCTGTAAGAGCTCTCAAGGAAAGAGAAAAGTTAACCCTTCGGATAGAAGGACTGATGTAGACGCATACTACTGTCCTTGCTTCAGTCTGGGATGGAAGTGGATCCATCAGATCAGGCAGGGTAATGGGCTTTGAAAAGCATTGGAAAAGGAGGAGAGTATGGTTTAAAAGGCCATAACAACAAAAAAAAAAAATTAAAGAAAAAAAATAGAAAGGGTGATAGGAATAGGGTTAAAAGCGTAGTATTAAAGACAGCAGAGGAGAGGGAACAGAGGAGAGAGCGGGGAGCAGGAACTTAGCGAACACAAAGAGGATGTGGGCCAGGAGGCCTGACCACCTTGGTGCCCCGGCTTCCCTCACTTGTCTGATAGTCTGAAACAAGCAAGCCAGCATTTTACATTTGCATTTTGAGGAACTGTGAGCTTAGCGATATAGGCCCAGTGGAAATTCAGATGCCTGTAGCAAAAACTTGGCTAAACGCACTTGTCATTCAGGCCTTTCCACATTTTCAGCTTGTTTCAAATCGTTGCTGGCCCAGTTTAATGCTTTTCAAAGTCTTCCCAGATAAGTGGTGGTTTCCAGTGCCCAGCTTTGGGTTGTCTGCTTTTGAACTTGGACTAGAAGTAAGAGAAGTGAAACACAGATGCATTTTCTAAACGAGCTGAGCTTTTGAAGATGAAATCTTATTAGAAACAATGAAGTTTCTTATTCTCTGTTGTGAAGGCACATTAATACTTCCCTAGTTACATAGTCTACAAATGATTTGAATTGTTTAAAGAAACGATAGAAGAAATCTATTTCAGGGATACTTCAGCAGGAGGATTTTAAATGTGTCTGATTTGAGTATGTTTGTCTTTTAACCTCAGCACTCCACGCCCCCGAGTGCATATGGGTCGGTCAAAGCATACACCAATTTTGATGCTGAGCGTGATGCTCTGAACATTGAAACGGCCATCAAGACCAAAGGTAGGTGACATTTGTCCTTCTCTTGTCAGGCTGACAACAACGACTGAGGCATTTTTAGTTGCCTCTTCATTCTCCCTCAAATCTCTGTTTACTGGTCATTTGAAATTGTCCTCAAGCTTTCATGGAGTGGATCTAAATCTTTCCCATCTTACCCCACGCCTCCTTCCCTCCTTTCCTTCATCCTTTCCTTTTTCCCTTCCTCTTCCTTCCTCTCTTTGGAGAGAAGACTTAAAACATGAGAAAGTTTTTTGGTTTTTTTTTTTAAGATTTTATTTATTTATTTGATAGAGACACAGCCAGAGAGGGAACACAAGCAGGGAGTTGGAGAGGGAGAAGCAGCCTTCTCATGGAGCAGGGAGCCGGATGCAGGGCTTGATCGCAGGACCCTGGGATCATGACCTGAGCTGAAGGCAGACACTTAATGACTGAACCACGCAGGTGCCCTCATGAGAAAGTATTTTAACCAAGGAGAGCCTAGTGACAGGGAAACAGGCCTCAGCTGAGAGCTGGAGGTCTGATTCCCTGGGTGTGTGTTTTGGCCTCAGGTCTTTACTTTGAGGCCTCAGTGCCTCTTCCAATAAGGAAGAGTTTGGTCATGGTGATCCCTAACTGGCCTTTTTTCCCTGAATTCCCCTGATTTTTCAGTACATTTGTTGGAAAAATACTGGGGAAAATTATACTGCTTTGCTTTTAGATCTATTGAAGAAAAAACTCGGGTTTTTTTTAACCCTACTGATTATATCATTCCTTAGACCTGGAGCTTGAATTAGAAGAGCCGTCAGAATGAGTGTATTTCCTGGAGTTCCAGGATGAGTAAGAGAGGGCCAGAAGGTGTAAGAGCTTCCCTTCGAAATAAAGCAGATAAAGCATTTGATTGGGTGGGGCTGAGTAAGAACTTGCTCAGGTCATCATTGTGCTGTTTTTTTGTGTCTATAAAAGTCAGTGTTCAGGGCGCCTGGGTGGCTCAGTGGGTTAAGCCGCTGCCTTCGGCTCAGGTCATGATCTCAGGGTCCTGGGATTGAGGCCGCATCAGGCTCTCTGCTCAGCGGGGAGCCTGCTTCCTCCTCTCTCTCTGCCTGCCTCTCTGCCTGCTTGTGATCTCTCTCTGTCAAATAAATAAATAAAATCTTTAAAAAAAAAGAGAGAGAGAAAAGTCAGTGTTCAGACTCTCTGGCTTATGTTAATGAAGCGTGTCTCTCTAGGATGGCCCCATCCCCCAAATCCCTGGGCATTCCGATTACTGTGGTGATGCTTGTGATTCACTGCACTCTTTCCCCTTTTAGGCAAAGCACTTCTTTTCACTGTGAAGCTAGTTGAGATGTGTACATGACCCAGCAGCCAGAGCAGCTGCTGATTCATACCTCTGCTAAAGAGCCATGGGCGGTTTGGTCTGGGAAGTCCGGTGTTTTAACTTACTGACACTTGGACAATTCACATATGGGTGACCGACAGACTGGGAACCTCAACCAGGATGACCTAGGAACCCAAAAAAACGAGAGTGATCACATGTCCTGGCTTATTTACATCTGCATTATTTACTGATTGTGCCCCTTTTCACTCTCAGAATTGTTTTGTCTTTCTAAAACCCTTGGAGAGGGGCGCCTGGGTGACTCAGTGGGTTAAGCCTCTGCCTTCAGCTCAGGTCATGATCCAAGGCTCCTGGGATTGAGTTCCACATCAGGCTCCTTGCTTGACAGGAAGTCTGCTTCCTCTCTCTGCCTTCCTCTCTGCCTACTTGTGATCTCTGCTGTCAAAAAAAAAAATAAATAAATAATAATAATTCTTTAAAAGCCTTGGAGAAACTGGTGACTTTGTTTCCAGAGGCAGGACAGAAAGGAGAAAAATCGTTTATGTCCTGTGGCTCTGACTGGACACAAGGATCTACATTATCCTAAAGCAGCCTTACAGTTAGATCCCTGGGGACATGGCGTATCTCCCAGAATGACTCCCTGGACAACTGGAGGGAGAATAAGGAAGCATCCAAATTAAACCTTTCATAAGTCTTCTCTTTTTGATGCTTTCAAATGACCATACTTGTCAAAGGCCAGGTTGGGAAGTCAGCAAGTCAGTAATCAGAAAATGAGACTGAAAGGTACAGGCTCATCTCACCATTCTCTTTGGCAGAGCTGGGGTGTAGTGGGTGAGAGATTGTGCAGTCATGGTTCTTCACATCTTGGCTCTGCCACTCATTTACTAACTATCTGACTCTGGAAAAACACTTAACTTCCTTAAGCTTCAGTTTCCACATACAAATTGGGGCTCATCAGAGTTCCACCTCACACAGTTGGGTGGTATGAAGTGGTGCCTGCCATTAGACAGTGCTCGAAATGTGTTATCTCAACACACACACACTCACACACACATGCGTGTACACACACAGGCGCCTGCGTGCACATGCCATGATCCACTTGCCGAAAACTCACCCTGTCTCACTATCTGGGTGTGCCTACATTCCTGGGGTTTCCCAAGAGCCCCTGCAGAAACACACTTAACTCCCCTCACAGTTAACTCATCTGATAGAGATGGTGCCTTGTACACGCTTGAGACAAAGACTGCTTTTGTCCTCGCATGAGAAAGCTTTTAAGCAACCTGGAATGTAAAGATTGCGCAAGTGAGCTCTGGTCATAGCTGAAACTCCCAGGGTAATAAAAATGCCTTCAGGCTCTTTCTGAGTTGGTTAGAAAATACTGTAGTTTCTAAACAGAGATGTCTGGGGGGGTGAGATTTGGATTCCTGCATTCCAGTGTGGTCAAAAGCAGCTGACATCACCATGATCCTGATTGCCACTATTGATTGAGTGCTTATTATAGCAAAGCATTGCGCCAGGCACTTTAGGAATGCTCTTCTTAGGTGAACTTCAAATTCATCCTGATGTAGTGTTATATCCTCTGCACAGTTTATGGGTGACAGAGTTTAGGTCTGTTGGCCTTGGTTTAAATTGGGATTTGGTCAACTCTGTCCATCCCTAGGCCTGTTTCTTAAATACCTACATGTTGTGCCACCCACCTGAAGACCGGACTTTCTCCCTTTGCTGTAAGTTATTTTCAGACATGAAAAACATTTTGCAGTTGTGATTCTGTTGATCTCAGATACATGACGTATTTGTGGCCCAACTTTAGGCCCCCTGTCTTCTTCTTCTTTTTTTTTTTTTTTAATTTTTATTTATTTATTTGACAGATAGAGATCACAAGTAGGCAGACAGGCAGGCAGAGAGGAGGAAGCAGGCTCCCTGCTGCGCAGAAAGCCCGATGCAGGGCTCGATCCCAGGACCCTGAGATCATGACCTGAGCCGAAGGCAGAGGCTTTAACCCACTGAGCCACCCAGGTGCCCCATAGGCCCCCTGTCTTCTCTTCATACTTAATGCCTAGTGACTTCCACTGAGGACCACTTACTTATTTTTGGTGCCTAGTAATTGTAGAAAGTAACTGAGTTTTCTTGAATTAATTCTGTTAGTCTTATTAATTAAATAATCTTTGGATTGTCAGTGTGTCTGGGAACCTTATATCCTTCTAGGAAATTATTGAGGAGAAAGAAAATTACATTCATAGAGAGCTCAGTGTACCAAAGATGTTAATATCTGCATTGGTTATGGTAACAAAAAACCAGGCTAGTTGGGGAAAGACTTAATAGGTTCTGGTAACTCCCTCTGTATTATACAGAGTATCTGTAGACTGTGAAATGTGAAAAACAAAGTTATGAACAATTTTTACTGAAATATAGTTCACATACATACAATTTGCCTAGGTAAAATGCACGATTCAATTTTTTAGTGTGTTTACCGAGTTATGCAACCGTCACAGTTTAGGAATGCTTGTTTTATCATGCATTCACCTTAAAGTTGTTAGTTGTAGAGCTGATTCTTTTCCTTTCTTGTGCTTTCAGTATATTCTGTTTTCCAAATTTTCTTTGAGGACATGTATCAACTTCACAAATGGAAGGCAATAAATTTAATTACAAATAGAAATAAAGTCATTCATTGGGAAAGTTAACATTCCTTTGTCCCTTTCCTCTTCCTCTTGATATTTGTAGATAACTCATTCCACTTTTAAAAATGAGCTAATTAATATTTTACCCTCCCGTTTAAAATGCCTTCTACCTTCAGTGTAATTAAGAGGCTTGTGCCACACTTTCACCCCACACCCGCCTCAAGCCCTTTACAGGAAGAACACAATGCTTCGTAATTGCTGTTTCCTTGACATCAAAGAAAACAAAGGGTAAACCTCGAATACCTATAAACAAAGGCCAAAGTCCATGAAATGATGACTCTCTGGGCCTCCATCTCCTAGGTAGAGTAGCCCAGTACACGTGCAAGCATGTGCCAAGTACAGAGTTCTCTGGGCATTATCTGCTCTATCTGACCGACCATGGACTTCCCTTTGGTCTGAGTGCTCTCAGGAAGGAGAGCTGAGAGCAAGTCTGGAGGGTCCTTCCCTTACTATGAAACAAAGGATGATAAACTGGAACAGGCCTGGTGTGGGGGGATTAGAAAGAGGGGCCAAGCTGAGTGAGATCTGGACTGGTAATAAGGATGGGAAGCAGTTACTATTACTCCTTCCTGTCAGCCTTATACTCTCTCACCTGGGCTGCATGGCTTCTGTCCTCATCGAGGGTCTCCTTGCTTCATCCACTGCAGAGTCTTTCTCTAGCTTCATCTCCAGGCTATTTGGAAACTTTACTCTAACAGGAGTGTGCAGCCCCCATCTCGTGGTAGTGTTAGCCCACTTCTCACACCCAGGTGCTTCCCTCTGACCTCTTGGAGTGGGCCCATACTTAGCCTCTTCTCCATGCTTTCTCTGAGGAAGAGGCAGAATCAATTATTCCTTGGTCTGTGTCTCAGATACTTCATGTGAGGAATTTACAGCTCTTGTCATATTGTGTTGTTACTTATGTATGGAATTGTTTCTCCCACCAGAATGTGAGTTCCTTGAGGGCAAGGATTTTATTTCATTAAACTTACTTAATCTTATTTACACAGCCCCAGAGACTGTGTGAAAAAGTAAGTATTTAAGCTATATTTAAATAGTAGTCAAATGTACACAGATCCCATACCACACACTGTGAGTGCAGAGAAGGGGGACACGTGGCTGGTGAGATGAGGCCACAGAGGACATTCCAGAATCTGGACAGTAGCCAGAAAGGGTAACAGTCCCCTAGTGGGCTTTGATCTGTTTTCACAAAATGAATTTAGCTTATGCTCATAAGTCTGCTTTGTTTTTAGTTTGAAGGGATCTCTGAATTTCTTGAGTATGTTACCTAAATCGAATGCATGGCTGTTTTGTGTATACTCTGGCTCGAGGTAGACTATGCAATTATTTACCTTAATTTATGTCTAGTTTTAAACTGAATAAAGCCATGCAAAAGTAGTAATATTGCTTAATTAACAAGAGGTTTCTGAGACTAAAATCTGTAGGAGTCTCTTGGTCTAGATTGGCCTTGGGTTAAATATATACTGTGGAGTGTACAACACAGCTGTGAATGGTTTACCATATGGGTCCAAATAACTAGAAAGGAAAGTCAGCTAAATTAGAAAAGGATGAATCCAGACTACATAAAATAGATTGTAATTAGAAGCAGCACAACCCCAGAGTTAGTGTAAGTGCCAATAGACTGGTACAGCTTTGGTCTCTCTCTCTTTCTCTGTAAAGGGGTGGGAAATGAGTTGCCCTATTATTATTGCCAGTTTTGATTTTAGCAGTATTTGTGTTCTCCGGAAGGGATGCAAAAGCGAGTGGTTTTTTTTTTACCCCCTTGCAAGCAAGCACAAGAGAGAAGCATAACTGCAGCAAGTTTTTGCACTTATTTTTTTCTTACACTTTTAAAATGGAACCATGTTTTCTAGCATGGCCAAAAATACGAACATCCCATGCCAGTGGAAAGCAGGCCAGGATGTGTATTTTTGGTTTCACCTGCACACCTGGAGGAATATTCGTTCAGCTGAGACAGCAATTAGGAATAGAGTCTCTTGAAGATGCCAGGAGGCAGATTGGCTCAGAAAGGTGGCTTCGCTCCTAAGGGGGTAGGGGGGAAAGCCTACAGAACCCTTAAGTCTGAGGGACAGTGTTCTTGTGAGAAAGGTCCCTGTGGCTCACACAGCCCAGGCCTTCCCATTCTCCTATACTGGAAAGGAGGAAGGGAACCTTCTCTTCACCGAGGCCTTTCCCTTTGTGATTAAGTTTACTTTGGACTGAGTTCTCGTCTTACAGCAGTGCTGGGAACAAAGAAGGACCAGTGCTGAGTCACGGCCACCTTTGCTCTGAGCAGAGATTTTCAGATTTTCCTCAAAACAATCTTTGTCTGCACTGGTGTATAGATGCCAAACCTGAGCCAAAAAGTCCATAAAACATGGGTGAAGGAGTCCCTGGTGCCTTTCTAATGGTAGGCATTGGCTTTTATTGCCTGCCTCTCGGCTCCTTTTTTATTTTTTATTTTTTTGTAAAAACTGGTACCTCTTTCCCCTGAGGAAATTGGACAGTTGCTGCCACCCAAGGACACTGGGTATAGTAACCAGATTCTTTTCTGGTGTCTGCAGTGCTAAGGCAGTAAATATTAACTTCTTCACTATCAATTGAGTTAAGGGTGGGGATACTGGTTTCTCTTGCATCTGTTCAGATTTTAAAATTTTCTGTCTCATGAGGCTAACAGAGTAGCCAGGCACAAAATGGTGCTTGCATTTTGCATATCAGCCTTCATTTACAATTTGATTTGGTTTGAATTTTGGATGCTGGCCTACTTTGTGTTTTCCTGCTGGTCCTGTGGAATATTTCAGAACTATAATTATGCATGGAAGGCAGACAGGGTTCTAGATTATTGAAGCATACAGTCAGGTGGCCAGATAGAGGGCACTGAAATCCTTCCTAAGGGTCTCAGCAGAGGTGAGATCAGAGCAGAATGGAAAGAGAAGAAATTTGATTTGGGGACCAAATGTTCTTCTCAGGCACTTAGCTAAACCACACTTGGCATGAGTCAGGACCACAGCTACACTGTGCCAGTCCTGGGAGAGGTGCTGGTCTCCCCAGCCCCCTCCTACCCCATGTAGCCCTTGTTTTCTCACTCATCTCTCAGGCAGCTGCCACAGCCTTGAAACCAGGCTGGTAATCTAATGTGTGCTAATGGCAGAAGTGTTCCCCAAGCCCCCGTTGCCCTCCACTTTCATTGACCCCAAACAGAATACAACCAAGAGGCAGGCCTGCAACAGAGGAGCTAACTGTGGAGAAGGTAGTAGACATGGTCTGAGTCCTTAACTGGGTCCATCCTTTCTGCATTTGCCTAAATGTTCTCATAATCTCTTTTACAGAGTGAGAAACCAAGGCACAGGGAGGTAACTAATGTGCCCAGATAGTATAGTTCTGAGCCCCACATCATTTCCGAAGCCTTTCTGAAGCCGCTGATCTAGATGCCTCCCCTTTTCACCTGTCCCCCATGTGAATGTCCAGCTTCTGGTGGGACCCTCTGGATACAGAGAACTCACGGCTGCTGAGTGATCCCCAGGAGTGACTTCGAGAGCAGGAATTCCAGGCCAGGCAGCACTGTGACTGATGGTGGGAAGGATATTTTGGGCAACTGTGTGTGTACCTCTCTGTCCCTGAGGTCACTTCCAATAGACAGATGGCTTGTTGGCATATTAATTTTGTTGGGAGGAGCTGCCCTTTCTCACCATGTTGTTAATGGCTATCCGTGGAAGAGCGTTTCTAGCTCTTTCTATTGAGAAAAACCTCAGTTGGGCTATCTCTTCAGTGGCCATGCACTATTAGTGGGTAACAAATCCTTATCTACAGATGATTAAATATGTGTATGTTTAGATATACTAAATAGTAAGTCCAGTTCTATAAACATATGGACATGTTACTGTCCCAGATCCTGTTTGGGAACTATTTGGAAGAGTGTGGTATGAAGAAGTATGAAAGTATAATTTCGGAAAGGTACTAGCATGACTCATAGAGATATGGGATGAACACATCAAACATTTATTTAACTCAAAGGAGATAAGACTGGTTCGAGGGACATTTGAAAGCCTGGTTGTTAATAGGCACTGAGGGAAGAGTGTTGAGTTAAGATTGCTGGTGAGACCATTGGTATCCTGCAGGGCACTGAAGTTATAACCTTGAGACCATAATCTCCAAGTTAACTTGTAACCCTGCAGAGCTTGTGGCCCACAGTAGTAAGTTGAGTGAGAGCATACCCTAGAGACACAGTCTTGGATTGCCCTGTTAGCCACGCTGGGAGGCCCCTTTATAGCTACTCTGTCTTCCTCTTGCCTTATTTTTAAATTTGGGGTACTTTTTTATAATAGGAGACAGGATAGCCCAATGCAGGGAGCCCTGGTCTTGAATCCTGGTTTGAGTCCCAGCTCTGCAGGTGACTTGCTTGTGTGACCTTGGGCCTTCTATGAGCATTTATTTCCTTGTGGGTAAAAATGAGGATGACAGTAATTCCTGTCTCTTATGGATGTGGTAAAAATTACATGGTAGAATTGTGTAAAAGCACTTAGTAAATTCCTGGCACATAGTAGGTGTTCAGTGAGTGACTGATGCTATTATAATAAGCAAAATCCACACCCGTGGATCTCCTCTCTGTGGCCTGCCACTGACCTTCGTGTTGCAGAGATGATTTCTTCTGAGGTTTGATACCCATATTCCCAATAATCTAAGCTGAGGCATGTTTTTTCCCATCATCTAGATAAGGAATTTTTTTTTTTTGACCAGTCAGCCACGCCCTGAGGGCCTCCTGAGCCTTCATGAAACAAAATGAAATCCATTTTCTTTGTGCAGTCAGTGTGTCTTGGCAAATGTGAGTCAGCATCCTGTTCAGAATGGCCTCTTGGTTCCTTGCCATGGACAATAAAGACACATTTTCCCTGGAATGCCAGATGTGGAGCTGACTTGGGGTTTCCATCCGTAGAGAAGGGGAGGAAACTCCAGGAGGCTGATTTTGTGATTTTGGAGTTAGCATTATGTTAGACTGCAAATGTTCTTTTCGTTTGAGAAATACAGTGGACGGTTTAAGGGACCTGAGACTCCAGAGTTTCCTGCTGAGCTCTGCTGTCAGCAGCGCCTCCCTGTGGTATCACTTGGCAGAGGTGTCAGTGTTCAGTGAGCTTGCAGGTGTTTTTTCTTACCTGGGTTATTTGGACAAAGGGAAGCATTACTTTCCCTGAAATTGTAATCGACTCAGCACCTCACAGGAGCAATTGGTAGAAGTGACTTAAAAGTCTTCTATCTAAGCAGCATGCTGACTGCCTCGTGTTGACTGGCATTCAGAGCAGTGACTGACCTTCCAGAGGCCCCAGCTAAAGAGTGTTGTTGGAAACATTTTTGTAGTTAGGTGATACACTTCCTTTCATTTTCATGAAAGGAACGAATACTGATGAAATTTACTGTGCTGTTTCCCTTCAGGAGCCAAATTTGTGTCTTCGTTCCTTACCAATCTTAAAAATTTTAACTTCTGTCGTTTTGAGAAGATATTAAAAAAAAATCCACCTGAAACACAGAACTTACTGTGTTTTCTTTCACCCACGTTTTGTAGGGACCCCTATCTGCATCACTGTTTCCCATTGTGAGCCTTTGCTTAGGTTACTTTGACTTTCCACATGAAATACAAGAGGAGTGGGATGGGAAAAGGAACATTATTCAGGTTTGTTGCTTTTTTCCTTTATGCTCTTGCCCTGACCGCCCAGTTTCTTTTAGGCCCTGGGCCCCTTCTGCCCAGCAGCTGCTTCCTTATGCACTGAATGAGATCTGAACATGGGAATCCAGAGCCTCATCTTCTGGGCATCTGTACCTATGTTAAAGTCATTAAATATAAAGCTTTCCCGGTGTCCTGGCTCTTGCTATGCCTTGTTGACGACGACTGTGCTGACATAGGTGGCTGAGTGCTCAGTAATCATCCTTCTGGCCCCATCCTGGGCAGAAGTGGTGAGACACCGGATGACCCTTGTGGCTTCAACCTGCACCGAGCTATTTTCCACAGGAATAAACTGCCTCACCAATTATGATAGCAGGTTGAGAGGAAGCAGCAGTGTTCTGAAGATAAGATGGTTAAATCCCACTGGCAGAAATGTATATTCTGGTGGTCCGACACAGGACATGCCTTAAGTGGTTTGACTAGGCAGTTGATCCAGGGGTCCATGATCCCCCCGCCCAGTTCCATTTGAAACTTGCAGACAGTGGTATGAGAGAAATAGCTTATGTAGGTAAGGTTCTTAGAAGGCGGAGGGGGTGTCCACTGGCAGAAATAGCTCCCGTGTCTTTGTAGTTGCTGGTATTAGCATTTGTGTAATGGATCCGATTGTTCATGTGAAGGGGTCCCAGCATGTTGGATGTTGCATCTCAGCAGGCTATTCGCTTGGTAAATAATTTAAGTAAAATACGTTTAGATTCCCTCAGACTATCATAGTTGCTGCCACCTACGTGAGATCCAGGTTAACCACTCGGGCTCTTTACAGGGATTTCCAATAATTGGATTGAATTCTGACTCTGTTGGCTAGATGCTTAGCTGCTGTGAACAGAAAGGCAAAAAGCTGTCTCACTGACTCTAAGAGTGTGGGACTACACTGCAGTCAGTGTGGTGAACTCGCCAGGTGTTTTTTTCTTACCTGGTTTACATGGACAAAGGTAAGCTTTTCTGGCCCTGAAATTTTAGGTGACCCTGTCCCTCACAGAAGCAGTTGGTAGAAGTGACTTAAATCTCTATGTAAGCAGATTTCTAAAGATCTTTGCATTCCTCATGTTTATCTGTCTCTGTTGGTGATTCTCAAATAAAAAGTGACCAGAGAGCTGGTTGAAATGCTGTTTGCTTGGTCCATAGTTCTAAGGAGGCTTTAATCAGTAGATCTTAGGTGTGGCCCAAGAGACTGTGTGTTAGTAACTGCCTCATGGGATTCTAATTCAGGTGGGCGTCTGACCACATTTTGACACAAACATAAATTTTGCATTTGTTTCCAAGGGAGAATTATTTTTGTGGGTCAGTGTTGGTGTGTGTTCAGGTCAGCAGTTCCAAAATTGCTTTCAGAAAATACTAGATTTGAGGTTGGAAGATATGATTGATTTTGTTGTTCTCTGGCATTTTCAGATTTGAGGAAGAAGGTTGGTTTTTTTTTTTTTTTTAAAGATTTTATTTATTTATTCAAGGGAGGGAGAGAGAATATGAGCAAGGGGAAGGGACAGAGGGAGAGGGAGAAGCAGTTTCCCGGCTTGGCAGGGAACCAGATGTGGCGCTCCATCCCAGGACCCTGAGATCATGACCTGAGTTGAGGGCAGAGGCTTAACTGAGTGAGCCACCCAGGTGCCTCTTGAGGAAGAAAGTTAAGTAGGAAGCAAAAACATGTTTATGGTTTTCCTAACATGAAATTAGAGCCATAGAATATTTAAGAGAGAGTGAGAGAGAACACATGTAGGGGTAGGCCTGCAGGATTGTATCTGTTAGTGTTTCATGGAAGCTGAACTGGAGGTCATTGTTCAAGTGCCTTACTTGTGCAGATGTAGAAACTGAGATCCAAACATGCCAGATGTTTACACATGTAATAGTTTCAGTTTCTTGAGCATCAGCTTCTCCATCTATAAACTAGGAAGAAGGCCTATCCTTACTGGGTAGCTGTAAAGAATAATAAAGCAATCTGTGTTAGGATATTGCAGAAACCAAAGAGAATTATATAGATGTTGCAATTATTATGCATAATGTGTTTTATTCTAATTGAAGTATGTAGAACCATGCTGGGATTCTCTCAAGGAAAAGTCACTAGTTGATTCTAATCAATGACTACATGTCATTCACAGTGTATGTAAAGAACCTTTTTTATGGCATTATGGTGAACTTTGAAAGTATATATAATCAAAAGAAAGAAAACTTTACAGTGTCCATAAGTCCATAATTCTACCACTCACATGATCACTATTAAAATTTTGTTATAGGGACGCCTGGGTGGCTCAGTTGGTTGAGCAGCTGCCTTTGGCTCAGGTCATGATCCCGGCGTCCTGGGATCGAGTCCCACATCGGGCTCCTTGCTCAGCGGGGAGCCTGCTTCTCCCTCTGCCTCCCATTCTGTCTGCCTGTGCTCGTTCTCTCCCCCTCTGTCTCTCTGATAATTAAATAAAATCTTTAAAAAAAAAAAAAAAAATAAAAAAAAAATAAAATTTTGTTATAAAGGCCTCTATTTTCTTGTTCATGCACATGTATTTTACAAAACTTGAGTTAAACTGTATATATTGCTTTGCCACTTGTTTTGTTTTACTTAACAGCATATCATGAACATTTTCCCATGTCAGTTAATATTTTATGCCATCATTCTGAATGACTGTAGTATCCTATTATTGGGACAGAAGAACATTTATTTAACCAGACTCTTATTGGACTTAGGGAGCGTTTTCCCTCTATTTTTTGATACTATATATAATGCTGAAATAAGCATCTTTGCAACTGAATCTCATATATAGCAATTGTAATTCTCTGTTGACATTGGTTCTCTAAAAATTGGAGGTAAAGTTATATAGATGCTGCACTTAAGTGATTAATGTACTGGTATGAACTCACTCTGAAATGAGTATATAAATACAAAAATAAATGTTACCTATTTTTATACCCAGAAAATCTAACTTGGCGCATTTTGATCTAACACGTTTGAGGGTTGAGGGTACCTTCTCTGTCAGTTTGTTCATTGCCTCTGCCTCAAAGCATTACAGTTCTGATATTTCTGTTGCTTGGGGACTCCTGATTTCCTTTAGGTCAGGCTGTTTGCCATTCACATGTAACCTTGTGGATTTAGCTCCTCTCTCCCTTGCCCAAGAATTACCTATCCAGTTATGGCAAAGACTCTTCCTTTTATTAAAAAAGGTATATAATCGGACGTGAGGGAGACCTTTCATTCTCTGAATTCTTAAAATCAGGCTTTCTTCAGTTAAATGGCATTTTAGGAGTATTTCTGATATAAAATTGGAAACTTTCAGATACCAGAAGGCATTGCTTATCTTTGTAAATACACATGTTCCAATTAAAATAGGTACTAAAATATTTTGGTGGCACTTCAAAACTCCCAATTTAGATTTAATTTAGATTAAAACACTTACTCTTTTTAATAAAGTTATAAAATTGATTATTAAAGTTGCCTATTGAAGATTAAAAGCAGTGGAACATTTATTTTCCTTAAAAAACAATTTAGTCTTCAATAAGTATGATTGTATTAATCAATTATGCTATTAAAATACAACTGCCATATTAAATCTGATTCATTTGTCATGACAGTTTCTATAATTATAGAAATTATACCTAGCTGCTTATATAGCTGTAATCCTGCAATAAATATAAATAATTGTCTCTATTAATTCAGTTCGCAGTTACTGTCTATTAAATCCCCGGTTAAATGGCAATTTGGGAACCTTCATTTAAAATCCTCCTAAATCTTTGTTGTTCTGTCTGGCTGCCAAAGCCCCACAAACACACCTCCTACGGTTGATTCCAGAAACCAGTTTATGAATAAATAGTTTTTTTAAATGCAGATATTCAAAAGGTCCATTTAGATTTGAGGTTTACAGCTGTTAGGATAAAAATTGGGTAAACACATTTGGTGGACGGTACTGACGTGGAGGACAACACTTGATGTCCTGATGTTTTGGTTTGAAAAACAGTACATAAATTTCAATTTGATAAACTGCTTAAAACCCTCAATGTAAGCCCAAAGGACTAGAGCACATGGCTGATAACGGTTCTCAACTTGTGTTTCCATAGGTGTGGATGAGGTCACCATTGTCAACATTTTGACCAACCGCAGCAATGAACAGAGACAGGATATTGCCTTCGCCTACCAGAGAAGGACCAAAAAGGTATAAGCAATTTCAGGGGTGGGGGGCATTCCTTATAGAATTTCATTTCCTTAGGCATTGCATTTTCTTTTTATGGATTCTGGCTTGTCCCGGCAAGAGCATTCTAGAACTCTTGGGTATCCAAGGTTTTCCTCTTACATCCTTGTAAGAGTCATCACTCATACTCATGATCCCTGGAGTGCTTGGAGCTCATCCATAAAGACCATACCCTCCTCCAGCCAGAGGGTGTGGAGGGAGCTCTGCTGGGAACATAAAGTTAGAAGGGACTGGGAACATCAACAATAGCAGGTATCGTTTCTAGAATGCTTACTCTGTGCCAGGCATGTAGTTCTGACATGTAGCAACTCACTTCATCTTTATGACTTCTGCTAGCTCTTGATAAGATGTTTCTAATTTAATCTTAGGACCCTGGCCTTTAGTTAGCATTGATCCTGATAGGCTCTCCTGACTCTTAAAAAAAAAATACTTGAATTCTTAAGAGGTTTGCTGCAAATGGACTTAGTTAGTAGTTCATTTGGTCTACTAGGCTATCTTCAACATGCCATGCTCCCACTATTTAAAGAGTCTTTGTGTGCTTTTTCCCTTGCTTGTGCACTAGTGGTTAAGGAACAACCCAGCATTTGTTCGTCCTTTATTTTGTTGCAGTGTTAGGAAATTTTATTTTTAAAGGATGGGATGCTTTATTTTTAACTTCTTGCTATTAAAAGCTTTTGATTTATTCTTGGACAGTGCAGTAAGCGTGGCTTCCTGCAGCTTCTGTTTGACTTAATAGCTTTCACTCGTAGCCACAGTGGAGGTGAGCTGGAAAGATTCTGGAAAAGACATTTCTTTTCTTGGGGTTGACATGACCACCAGGGTTCTGAGAGTTGCAGGTCAAGCCCTGCTATGGCTCCCACCCCTACCTACTCAAACAGTTGGAAAGGACATAAATAGGGAAGAATCCAGCTTCTATCATCTTACGTGCATTAAAATTCTTTTTCCAACTAGACTTATATAATCTTTTGTAGTGAGGCATAGAGGGGAGTGTTTTATTTCTCCAGTTTCTAAAAGGATCTGGGACCTGGTAGGGCTGAGTTCCAGTTGGAGCAAAAGGCTCACTTCTTTGGATAGTGTGCTTATAGTTGCTCCTTCATTTGTCACTTACAGAGTGGGGTATTCGAACACACTTAGGTGTGTACACACATGTGTACACAGAAACACAAAAGCCTGGATCTCAATTTCA
Source organism: Mustela putorius furo (assembly GCF_011764305.1). Taxonomy (NCBI): domain Eukaryota; kingdom Metazoa; phylum Chordata; class Mammalia; order Carnivora; family Mustelidae; genus Mustela; species Mustela putorius. Next base: position 4,379,559 of record NW_025422045.1, on the reverse strand, counting down.
AATTAGATGGAGAACGAAGCTCTTACATACTCTGTTGGATGGAAGATATTACCAGAATCATGATAGTGTTCGTTGACCACACAGGCTTTGTTTGTGTTGGGGACTGCTTACTGTCCTACTGATTTTTCTTTTTCTTCTTCTTCTTCTTCTTAAAGAAAGGGAGAGAGTGGGGAGGAGGGGCAGAAGGAGAGGGAAGGAGAGACTCATAAGCATGCTCCACACCTAGCACAGAGCCTGATGCAGGACACAATCTCAAGACCCTGAGATCATGACCTGAGGCAAAGTCAAAAATCCGAGGCTTAATCAACTGAGCCACCCAGGCACCCCTGTCCTACTGATTCTTGATGTCTCTCAGTCTTAGGCTAAGGAATATTGTCATCATGTATAGAAAGATACATAAATTACTTGAGATCATTTCTGAAGGAGATTTTGGAAGCAGAACATTAGTGTTTTGAATGAGTTGTTTGCATAATCAAGGAGAAAGCTCTGTGTAGAGAGTACATTGGAGTATGGACTGTGGCTGCCTCTGTCGTGAACCTTGAACAGCATAGGCAAAGCTAACAGGTGGAGAGGAACGGAGGAAGAGGATTGGTCTTATGTTTTTGCTTTTTTTTTTTTTAAGGTTTTATTTATTTACCTGACAGACAGAGATCACAAGTAGGCAGAGAGACAAGTGGGGGGTGGGGGAAGCAGGCTCCCTGCTGAGCAGAGAGCCCAATGTGGGGCTCGATCCCAGGACCCTGAGATCATGATCCGAGCCGAAGACAAAGCTTTAACCCACTGAGCCACCCAGGCACCCCTGGTCTTGTGTTTTTTTCCACATTCTATCAGATGCCAAATTTTCCAGATAAGGAATAAATAATGTTTTATTTATCAAACATTTCTGGGATTTCTGTTATATGCAAAGCCCGGTCCTAGACATCATAAGAGACAGGAAGTTCAATGCCAATAGGAGTTTATAATAGAAGTGGAAGACATCAGTAGGCACCCAAATGCTATTTTAAGTTTGAGCAGAGAATGAATGGGTAGAGGGGTGTCAAGGGTAGGCTAAGTTTAGAATGACCTAACCTCAAATTTCCAAATTGGAAAATTGGTGCTATAATTGGAAGGTGTTACTTTTCAAGCCCCTTTCTAAGTGCTGTGTGTTAGTAGGACACCAGGAATCAGAAGAGAGTAGGTGGTGGTAGACATGGGCCAGGTGATTTCCAAGGTTCATCTTAGTTCTCACTGCCTAGGAATGATCTGAGAAGATTATCCCAGACTGCACAACACCTCCTGGCACCTGCAGATACTTTTAGGAGCTAACCGTTATAGACGCCCTGGAGTGCTGCAGGCAAGCAGGAGAAAAAGAAGGGGAGAGAATAGGAAGGAAAATGTGAAAAGAAAGGAAAATAATTGCAATAGGAGAATTCAGGCATCACTCAATGCTCATGATGTGTAGGAAGTTTAAGCACCAGTTTAAGTGGCTGTAAAATGACCCATTGCATTGGGGTATTTGTCTCCATACATGGGGGTTGAACTCAGACCTCTGACATAACAGTCTATGTTGAGACAGTGGAAACCTTAAAAAACAGTACAGAGCAGGGAAACCAAGGAGGTGAATGCGGGACTTCAGTCTCCCATTGTCTCTGGACGGAGACATGTTTGATGTGGACGGAGAGATGTTCTCGCAGTCTGGAATGAAGCATTTTGCTTACGAAAGCTTCATGATCCAACTTCCACCCATGGTGGGGCTTCTGGTTCCTCCAGAGACTTTTAGGAGGTGCAGTTGCACCAACATCTTTTACTCTAACCACCTTCTTAGTAGAGGCCTTGACCTTGGAAAGTGCCTTATCTTCCATGAGTGCTTATCACTTGCAAGTGTGCTATGAAGCACCCTCACACTCCTAGCTTTCTGAGGAATTGCATACTGCCCTGGTTTCTTTGTATTGACTGGGAGAAGATGGCTCAGTCAGCTTGGATGCTAAGGGATTTTTGTCAGAGCAAAGGCCGATCTTGTGGCTTTTGACATTGGAGTCTGTGGAAGGGAATGCGTTTGAGACAGTTGGGTCTGTGATCCCAGAGTGGACAAGGAATCATAATCCATTTTACAAACACATCCTGCTTTTGTTTTATTCACCAGTTTTAAAGGGAATATTGGTTACCAATCACATTTTCCATGTTCTTGCCTATTTTTCTGAAGGAACTTGCATCAGCGCTGAAATCAGCCTTGTCCGGCCACCTGGAGACAGTGATTTTGGGCCTATTAAAAACACCTGCTCAGTATGACGCTTCTGAGCTGAAAGCCTCCATGAAGGTAAACATGTGTGAGATGCAATCTCTGTCAAATCCACCATTAATATTTGTGAATTACAGCTCTCTGGGTATAATTAGGTGATTTTCAGTTTTGTTGAATTCTCATTTGGTACCATTTTTTTTTCTAATGAACTGAAGCTATAAGTCTCAGGATTTGTACCAAAAATATTTCAATTACTCTTTTTAAGACTGTAAAGAAATTTCATGATGCTGGGAAGTCAGTTATCCAGCTGCTACTGCTTGGCACCTGGGCAATTGGAATACCATTTGGAAAAACTACTTCCTTGATTACACTTCCTCCTTAAAAAAAGATTTGTTGTGATATTAAGGCAAAAGTAAAACTCATAGCTTTTGTCAAGTGAAACTTGCAAATTCTGCCCATGTTCTCTTGGGTATTTCTTCTTCTGACCTTCTTCTGTCAGTCCCATTGTTTAATTCAAATTTGGGCAAATCAGGACATTACAGTACATATAAAGGGTGGTTTCAGGTTGTAATTAGTACCTGTGTTTTGTTCAAAGTATTATAGCACAGATTATCTCTTTTGTTTATTTTTTGTTTTTGTAAAGTTATTTGGAATTTTAGGTTACATTAGGCAGTAGAAATTCCAGGTTAGAAAATCCCTGAATTCTGTGTGTACCTAAAACATCAAGTATTATATAAATGTGATAGAGGCATAAGCATAAATACATTTTATAGGAAAACATAACCCTTTCTATAGTATGTGCCTGCAACACTTTGAGTAATCTGATACTGCCCTCTGCTGATAAAACTTGGTAAAGTCCCGAGTAGGGGGGAAAGCCGCAGTTTTCATTTTTTATTCGGAGTCCAGTTGCATTTTCTGTGATGCTCCTGTTTCTGAATTATGAAGAGACCGAGCTATAAGCCTGTCACCAGAGCTGATGTCACAGTTCATGTCATCTTTTTCCCCAGAGAGCACCTCGAGAGCGAGGCAGCTTCGCATACCAGGCATTTCCATCGCCCAGGACTTGATAGCTTAGGGCTGCTGCAAGATTTGTTGGGGAATCTCTTTCTTCCTTCAGTTTTTCAGCCTAACCCAAGCTCTGCTCAGTTTATTTGAGCAGATTGGCTCTGAGTTTCCCAAGTAGGTTATATTGCAGTGAAGGTAGATGATGAATGACGAAATGTCACCAACATTTAATGATCCTGCTTGATAAAAAGAACAGTCCTGAAAACCAAATCTTGGGTTTTCTGGAGACATGGATGAGTTAGCCTCTCCTAGGTTTCTTCTGACCATCATCACTTCAGATCAGTTTATCTTACTTTCGTCAAAAATCTATTTAGTTGTGATGTGTGCAATTTTACTAGTATCTTTTACTCGGTATTAGTGACTTGAAATGGACCTGCTGGAGCTGTCATTCACCACTGTAATCTCTGTAACTGGGCCCAATGAAAGGTGCTTTGACTACTGAATCTTTGACCTTGTGCCAGCTCTTCCATTAGCTGTCACAGTTGAGTACCCTTCTGAAATCCATAAAGCTCAAAGTGACGTTAACTGAACTATGCTTTTCAAAAAAAAAAAAATCTGTTTTGACTTCTGGCAATACCAGTGGCACTACTGGCCATATGTTATGGTAGAAGTTGCCCTTGTGATAGGACAATCTGTGGGAAGCACAGGCCAAGTTTTGGAAATTGCCAAGGTCACCTCTGAATACAGAGATAAAAATACTGTTAGAATCCTAACAGTGGTATATCAGCACTGGTATATCAGCAGTGAAAGAAAACATCTTATATCGCCACACGTGTTTTACATTTCAACAGTGTCAGGATATAGCATTTCTTCCAATGCAGTATCATTTTTAGACTATATTTCTATCATCTTAAGATTGAAAACCTGCCCCTAACATATTTGAAGGCACTTAGTCACTCTGTAACATGTGTATAGAATGTTGTGTAGGCCTTTTGCTCAGGTAGGAAGAAAGTATGGCTGTGCCAGAACCTCTACATATCATGATTTAAAATTCTGAAAGAAGAGGCATTGGCTCATAGATTAGATTAAGAATAAAATTCAAAATTAACCATTAACCTGAGGTTTAGCTTATATTATACAAACCGCTTTTCAGGGGTGTATAAACTCTAATAAGTTTAATTAATAGCTGACACACTTTTCATGTGGATAAGTTTCTTATTGTATTAACACCTTATAATTGATTTACATTTTAAACAGTTGTAATTCTACTTAGTTCAAAGTAATATTTCCATATTCGGAAAGACAAGTATTAGAGAAGCCTGATTATTAAATCTTGACTTTGATCATGAAGCCAGCTTTGAAATACATGTTTCATTGAGGCCTTTCAAGCTTTCTGGCACGTTCAAAAGTGTATATATTAAATTTGAATACATCACCCATCGAATTCTTCTTCCTTAATAAAGTGTTGGTGTCTAGGTTTATTTGGCAGTTCATTATTTCCTTTTGCTTCCCTAAAATGCCTGAAGAGTGCATAGTAATCAAGCAAAAATGGAAGTACAAGAATAAAATTTTTAACATTAACCCAATTTTACATTTCAAAGAGGTAAAGCTAAAAATTTTATCTTATCTGTACATTTCCCTGGTAAAAGACTTATTCCATTCCAGTGATGCTGACTGCAAATGACAACAAACTCTCTATATTCCCTTACTTTATATCACTGAGCAGAATTGTTTAGTAAAGAAAATTTTCCCATCTATTAAAATAATTTGAAAAATAGAGAAAAAATAGGAGGAAGAAAAAGTTACTCATTCTGTAAACCCATTACCAAAAGGCAACTGTATTGACATAGTTGATTGAGCTCAGATGTATCACTTATATCATCTTTTATTCTTGTGAAGCCTTTTTTTAAGAAATAGAAAATAACATTACATTGTGCTATGGAATACAGGAGTGATCCCCCCACTAAGAATATGGAAAGGAGCTTGCTAACTGACCCAATCCAAGTTTGCAGTTTCCTGATTGAGATCAGAGAAGTACACTAATGGCTAAGAGGATTTTCCATGCTGATGTCTTTTGCCTGGTTCACAGGGACTGGGGACTGATGAGGACTCCCTCATTGAGATCATCTGCTCAAGGACCAACCAAGAGCTTCAGGAAATTAACAGAGTCTACAAGGAAAGTGAGTAGCCCTAGTTCTTTGATGCAGCTTCTCAGCCCAATGTCTGTAACCTCATCAAGGCTCCCTGGATAGTGTTGGGGGCAGGATGCCTGGATTACCTATGCAGAAGTGCTGTCTGGACCATCCAGGGGTTTGCCATGGTCCAAGTCCCTCCACCTTCTTGGGGCCTGTGTTGGTAATTACATTCCACTAGACCGTCTATAAAAGGATAGGCAGGAGGGGAAAGAGAGAATCAAAAAGAACTTTTTTGTAAAGGGTCTGATGGGAGGCATAGAAAGCATGTACTTGGATTTAATGTACTGGGTGCTTCCCACTCTCTGCTTAAGAGGTTCCCAGCTCTGGATTGTGGATAATTATTGCAAGAGGCATGTGGCTGTATGTGCACCAAGCACTAGAGGAGGCTATGGGTAGAATCAATGATGCAGCTTACATGTGTAGCTGTTACTAGGTTTCAATGTAGAAGCTATTTTGAATAAAAAAATACAGATTCATTCAAAAGTACTCTCTAGTTCTTACTAATTTTGCCATTGTGCATTTTCTCATTCAGTGGATAACAAAGCACAGTTGGGGTATGTGTGTGTCTGTGTACGTGTAGCCTTCCAAATTTTTTCATTTTGAAAGTGAGTTTTCACAGTTAAGTTTGGGAAACAGTATTCTAGCTATGAAAGAGGTCACTGATCAAAGGTGAGCTTGAGGATGCCTGATTTGATCTAGCTCTATCTCCTGTCACTGATAATAACATTTGGCTCTGATTTTATGAGGCTAAAAATCATAAAATAAATCATGGACCATCTGCCCTCATTTGGGTGGATATGTCCATGCTGCCACAGCTGTTTCTGCTTCTCAGAGGCGTAGTGCAGCAGGGGCGGTTGGCAGGGGGGGTGGCTGGCTGCACAGGCAGGAAGCATAAAGCCAGATGTGTTGTTTTCCAAGTGTACAAGACTGATCTGGAGAAGGACATCGTTTCTGACACATCTGGTGACTTCCGCAAGCTGATGGTTGCCCTTGCAAAGGTTTGCTTCCGGTTTATTCCTTTGTCCTTGTTTCCTCCCAATTAAGGTCCTGTACCTCATTTTATACCTGGCATCGAATTAGCTCAATCCTCTGTGCCTGCATCAGAATCTCCAGCTGCATTTCTGACAGGGGGTTTGCACTGTCACTGCAGAGTTGTCATTTTTGTATAATAGGATTTCTTATCCTGGGAAACCGCACGGTCAAGTGGACTTCAGGGCCAGAGGAGGAATAGGCAGCTCTGAAGTCCTGGCCTGGATTATGTGCCAACCCTTACCGCATGACTTGGGGAAGGTCACTTTGCCTCTGTCAGTGGCCACATAGGACCCAGTGGGAAGGGATCCTCTTGTTTTTCTTTCATTCTCTCTGCTCTCACTTCTTCTGAGAGGGTTTGCCTAGGTAGTCCTTTGCCTGGAGAGGGGATCTTTGTTTGCTAATGCTAACACAGAAACCTGAATGAAAGGCATTTCCCTTCTGAGTCCTGAGTCCTGACCAGTGTGCAGTTCAAGACCTCTGTGCTAGAGGAAGGAAGAGAAAAATATTTTCTTCAAGAACCTCAGTGACAAATGATTGATTGGTAATGCTGTCTCCTGCCTGCTCACATACCTGTTACTGTAGCAACTCCGTACAGCCTTCCCCGCCAGTTCCTCACCCTGCATCCCACCAACCACCCATCTTCCTGGAGTCCACTTTCAGTAATTCACTCCCTTGATCAAAGCCCGTTTCTGCCACCAAATCGGAACTTTTACTGCCTTGAGAACTTCCCTAGACCTTGTCCCTTCCTCACTTCATCTTCCTTCAAGGATTCCTTCCTGCTTATTACCTTCTGCTCTATCTGCCCTGTGGCGTGCTCAGCCTCTCTCTGTACTGTTCCCGCTGTGGGGAATGGCTTCCTCCTCCTCCCCTTTACCAGCCTCATTGACTCAGGCCTCAGTGTGCACCTCAACCCTACACCGTTGTCCACAGACTTTGCTGACAGTAATGACAGATCTCTCCCTTCTTCTGCATTTTATGTCTGCATAAGCCATGGATCACTGTGTTTTTTACCTTTTGTTCATGCTTATTTTTCCATCTGGATGGTAAGCTCTCTGAGGGAAGGAATTAAACATCATTAGTGCTTTTTTTGAAGGTAGAGGGAATTCTAGAAAGTGCTTGTCCCAGGAGGGTGTCCCCCTACCCCCACTTCACTACCTCAGTTATTTACTAATCTTTGGTCTTATCTAGACTTGAAAGTGAAGAAAAATTTTAAATGTGTGTGTGTGTACCATAAGTTAAATAATGGTTTTCATGAGTTGGAGAGAAGAATGAAATTTTCAACATTAAAATACACAAAGAAACCTATTTGATGTTCTTTTGTTTTCTTCTGTAGGGTAGAAGAGCAGAGGATGGCTCTGTCATTGATTATGAACTGATTGACCAAGATGCCCGGGTAAGTGTCAAGGTTCTTGTTTGAGTTTCTGTTTTCTAGCAGGTCTCTAGATAGTCTATACAGTAGTTATTGATCCTCTGTAACAATTTACCTCCAAACTGAGTGGCTTAAAACAAAAACACATACATCTCTCAGTTTCTGTGGGGTGTGGCTTACCTGGGTGGTTCTACCTCAGGACTTCTTATGAGGCTAGGGTCAAAATATTGACCAGAGCTGCATGTTCTGAGAGCCTGACAGCTTCAAGAGGATCACCCAGCCATGTGAATGTTGGAAGGAGGCCTTGTATTTCTCTGCCTGTGCTTTTCTAAGGGCTTGCTTGAGCGTCCTTGTAACATGGCAGCTGGCTTTCCCAAGTGAGTGAGCCAAGAGAGAAAGCAAGGAGGAAGCCAAATGCTTGTTATCATCTAATTTCAGGAATCACAGTGTCACCTTTTTTTTTTTTTTTTAAGATTTTATTTATTTATTTGACAGAGAGAGAGCGTGCAAGAGGGGGAGCAGCAGGCAGAGGGAGAGGGAGAAGCAGGCTCCCTGCTAAGCGGGGAGCCTGATGTGGGACTCAATCCCAGAACCCTGGGGTTATGACCTTAGTCAAAGGCAGACCCTTAATGACTGAGCCACCCAGTTGTCCCTCACAGTGTCACTTCTGTCATACTCTTAGAAGTGAGTCACTATGGTGTAGCCTATAGTCAGTTCAAAAGGAAGCAGGTGCCATTTTTGGAAGGGAGAAATGTCAAAGAACTCGTGGGCTTCATTTTCACTTTCTGGGAATAGTAGTTATTTTAAGATAATCCCTCTTGATGCTGTTGTTAATTACGGGACCAATACCTGACTCATGTGCTTATTTAGGCTTTACTTGTATGGAAGTACCAGATTCTGCAGGGTGTGATAAGACTGTGTGCACTCTTGTGCATTTGCTACAAATAAACACCAATAAACAACATGGCAGAGTGGAAGAAGACACGATATGCCCTTTGTGGTGAGGGAAAAGGGGAAGAGTAAGGGAGACCCTACTTTTCTGGTTGAATAGCACTTCTGCTGGTTATAGTGCCATAATCACTAAGAACTGTTTGTTAAGCTAATTCAGATCACTATGAACTATATACCTTTCCCAAACAGTTGTCAACTATCTCAAGGCATTTTATAAGAGTTTCAGAACAAAATTAATTTAAATTTATTTTGGTTTTAAAATTCAGTATGTTCTGAGGTACCTGGATGGCTCAGTGGGTTAAGTGTTCAACTCTTGGTTTCAGCTAAGGTCATGGTCTCAGGTCATGGGATCGAGCCACAATTTGAGCTCCATGCTTGGCACAGAGTCTGCTTGACATTCTCTCTCTCCCTCCCTTCTGCTCCTCTCTTTCCCACTCTCCCTCAATAAATAAATAAAATATTTAAAAACTGAAATGAAATTCATTATGTTTCACAGCACCTTTAACAGGAGGTAGAGAAATGTTTTAAATAAAGTAATATTAGTTAGGTTTCACAACTTCTAGATAATGGGTGTTCACTGAACGAATATCTTATCCTCGTGTAAGTCTTTCTCCTTCCCTCCTTGCCATTCGTAGCATTCTTAGCACTTGTAGCTCCTAAATTTTCCAGAAACTAAAAATTAGACTTCCTGAGTCTCTAAGAAATGTGGGTGTGGATACCTGATCTGTAGCTGTCTTCGACAGACAACCATTAGCTTATTTGCTATCAAAAGTACCAAAGGAAGGAGGGCTGGATGTGCTTGTTCTTCTGCATAGGAATAGAAGTGCTTGGTTCTTCCTTTGTCAGTCAAGGAAGTAGATGTGTACAGCATACACCTCACAAACAATCTAGTCTCATGCTGTGTTTGCGTCTAAGGAAGACTGCTCTTAATTAAGACTTTTGACTTAAATACAACATATTTGCCTATGTCTTCAGCACAGTCATCCTTCTCATTTGGCATTGAGTTTTTGAGTTTCTTTGCATGATATTTTTTATGACCTTACCCTGGATGTGTAGTCAGCTTTCTTGGTTGGTTGTGCTTGTAGGATCTCTACGATGCCGGAGTGAAGAGGAAAGGTACTGATGTACCTAAGTGGATCAGCATCATGACTGAGCGGAGTGTGTGTCATCTCCAGAAAGGTGGGTTCTGTACTGAAGAAGTCTTCAAGCCTATGGATGGTCCCCTCAGCCCAGCTTGCTGGTTATCTGTGTTGGGGCATGGGTCTGCCAGAACAAAGTTCACTCTCTACTTTGTGCCTCATAATCTTATCCATTTTTCCATCACCAGATCCATTTTCCCTTCTCTTCCATTTTGGATCCTACTTTCTCCTAAATATTTTCCATATTTGATGCTTTAGCTGCTCCTTCTTGTCCAGGATCATTTTATCTTGCCATATTTGTTGAAGTAATGGACTTTCCTGGGCTCTGTGTACTGTTTCTCACTGCTTCCAAACAGAATAGTTTCCACTCAGAGTTAAAGATGGTCAAAATATGTGGCCCAGGCAGTGCCATTCAGGACCGATGCAGTACAGCTGTCCCAAGCCAGCCAGTGCCGTGTCAGCTCTGGTCCACCATGACAACCTCTAACACTCTAAGATGCTGTGATCATCCTCATTTGCTTATTTATTTTTACCATGGTGCATAAGCATGTGAGTGATCACTGACAGCTTTGATTAGTGGCTCTTATTATAATTACTTTTTGCTTTTTCTCAGTATTTGATAGGTACAAGAGCTACAGCCCTTATGACATGTTGGAGAGCATCAAGAAGGAGGTCAAAGGAGACCTGGAAAATGCTTTCCTAAACCTGGGTAAGCAAGTGTGCCTCCCCTGCCACCCCGGCCCATTGCTAGTGGACATGAGCTTTCAGGAAATTGTGCCACAGTGGAAGTGACCAGTGGCCATCCTGTTCATTCAAGTGCTTTTGGGACAGGTGGTTGCTTTACCTGATTTGGGTTGTTGTATAATCTTCACTGTATAAATGTAAGATACAAAACTAAGGAGGGCTTGAAGCTGGTAGAGTGAGGAATTGCCCAGGAAGAAAAAGATGACAAGAAAAAGGGCTCTGTCAGGGATACTCACATTTCCACATTGGTTTTTGCAGCCCTCAGGGTCCCCACGTTTAAAATGGCGGTGGAGCTGACTTTCAGAGGACCCCAGTTTTCCCTTAGTTTTTCCCCTTTTGCAGCCCATTCCTGTTATGTTAGATCATCTTGTTTGCACCCCAACGTCTGGGCCTCTGCCCTCACTGGTGAAGAAAGGAGCAGCTGACCCCTTTTCTTCTTTCCACAGTCCAGTGCATTCAGAATAAGCCCCTGTATTTTGCTGACCGGCTGTACGACTCCATGAAGGTAAGGGGAGTTAGCTGAGAGGTCCATGTTTACACGCTAGGCTTTTCTTCTCTTGTGCCCCCAAACTAAGTCTTCTTGACTAGTGGATAGTGGAGGGTCCCCACTGTCCAGGTGTAGGAATGTACTGGTCAGCCATGATTGTGTCTGACGGGTGAGAAGACTACAAGTCCGTCTTCTCTCTCTCTGTCTCTCGACTACTTGAATATGTGTTTGTGTGCAGGTAGAAAATAAAATACCAGATGGTAATCATGTCTGATTCCTGCTTAAATTTCTCAGGGATTGCCTTCCATTACCCCAGAGTAAAGACAGGCAAGGAAAGGAGGGATTACCAAGCAGTCGCCTGCCCTAGACATTGTGCTACTTATTTCATCTGAAATCATTACCAAAAAGCCCTTGTGGCTTGTGTTATTTTCTTTATAGATCAGGAGACTGGAGCTCAGAAAGCTTCAACTAGCTTGATGTTACATAGCCACATTGGAACTTGGGTCTGTCTGACTCTGAAGGCAGCCCTACCGCTATCTCTTGAATGGACTGTATCTTCCCACAATCCCGGCCCATATTCTATGCCTCAAATGTCCCTTGTGATTTCTGGTTTCCTGGCCCTTCTTCCTGGACCACCCCTTGTCCACTCCCATCTCCTTCTCCCATCTCCCTCAGATTCTCTGTCAGCTAGCACCTGTTCCTTGGTGCCTCTGGTCTGAGACTCTTGAGAGTAAACTCAGTTGTCTTTACTGTTTATACCGTTCAAAATGGCACAAAGCGGTATTTTTTTTTTTTTTTTTTTTGCCCTGTGAGCCAGGGACTGTTTGTTACATATGGAAACCCGCACACTTCTTAAACTGAGCCGTGCTATAGTTAGGGCTCCTACAAGTTTATTGGGTGAACATAGTAGGGCTTTATGCTGATTTCATCCTAGTGTGTTTGGAATTCCAAGATGCTCATCTTCCTTTCTCCCTCCCTCCCTTTCTCCCTTTCTTTCTTTCTTTCATTTTTTATTTTTTTAGAGAGGGAGTGAGGGAGGGGCAGAGGGAGACAGAGAATCTCGAGCATGCTCCATGCCCAGTGTGGAGCCCAACTCAGGGTTCAGTTTTATGACCCCTGCGATCTTGAGGTCAGCTGAAATCAAGAGTCAGATGCTCAACCAACGTAGCCACTCAGGCATCCCAAATATCATTTTTCTTAAAGAAATAGTTTCATCATTACCTTTGCAGCTTCTTAGAGGGCAGCATTAAGAACTCAGATGAGTTCCATATATAAGAAAACTTATTGGATTAACATTGTCAGTGAATTGTAACTTGGAACATCAACTTGACTTTCAGGGCAAGGGGACTCGTGATAAAGTTCTGATAAGAATCATGGTCTCTCGCAGTGAAGTGGACATGTTGAAAATTAGGTCTGAATTCAAGAGAAAGTATGGCAAGTCCCTGTATTACTACATCCAGGTAAGCCCTACGGTGATGCGTTGGCCCTGCCAGGCCATCCAGAAGGCCCTGGCTCTGTGGGCCGGGGGCCTGTCAGAATGATGACAAGGGTGGTGGTTTTCTCATTCATTGGCAAGAGATGCTGGTCATCAGATACCAAGGGTTTATTTTGAAAGTGCCATTTGTGACTTGTCCTAGAATCTTCCAGAGACAATCAAAGATCTTATACTTCCCACATCTACTATTCTATAGCGATAATTGGTGTTCATGGCAATAATCATGTAAGACTTGCTGAAGAGCTAGACATTCTGAAGAGCCTGAGATCAATTAAATTTTACATTTTTATTATGCAGTTCACCCTCGCTCAACACAGGTTTGAACTTCACTGATTGACTTAACGATTTTCTTTTGATAAATACAGTGTAGTACTATAAATGTATTTCCCTTCTGATCTTAATAATATTTCCTTTTATCCTCCGTACTCTATCATAAGAATATAGTATATAATACATATAACAGACAAAATATGTGGTAATCAACTGTTTATGTTATTGGTAAAGCTTCTGGTTAACGCTTATTAGTAGTGAAGTTTTTGGGGTGTCAGAAATTTTATGTGGATTTTTGTCAGGGTGGAACAGAGGCATGGGTTGGCACCCCTCAGCCTTCCATTGTTAAACAGTTGACTATTTCCATTTTTTCAAAGTCCTCTGTGACAGGCCTGGCAATGTTTAGTTACTCAGAACTTCCATCTCTTTCATCAATTTAGTCTCTGTTTGGAGAGACGAAGCCTTTGAATGCAAGGAGGGGCTGCTCACAGTGGCCCCCCAGCTGGGTATTTCAGACAGACATTGCAGCCCCTCTTTTCCAAAAGACCCTGAAAATTTCAAAGGCATGTCAGTGGTTACCAGGGATGAATTTTGAGGTGGGTTTGGTATACCCAGGTTTTTTAGGGCACACATTTCTTCACTTCACTAGCTTATTCCCGCATGACCTTAAGAATCCCAGAAACAGCATCGTGAGGTGGGAGAGGCCCTTGTTTTCTCTGAAAGTGTTAGGGGAGGTGAGAAAAATGGTGGTGCTTGCAGGACCTTACTGCAGGAAGGGCAGGCCGGCTTGTGTGGGCCTGATTCCTTGCCGCGTGAATCCCTAGTACCTCACCTTCTCTCTTATGGTCATGGCACTAGAAGGTCTCCCCGGGCCAGACTCTCCGAGGGCCTGCTGATGATGGCTGAGGTCTTGTGGCTAGGCAGGTCCCGCCGAGCATTCTCTTGCTATTCCTAGGGAAGGCTCTATGTGCATCAAGCCTGTTCTATGCTAGTCGCAGAGTGGGGGTCCTTGCTTTGATTACTGATTTTCTTTTTTCTCCTTGGCCATTTGTAGCAAGACACGAAGGGCGACTACCAGAAAGCGCTGCTGTACCTGTGTGGTGGGGATGACTGAGGCCCACGACGGTTAAGCATCCAGGAGTGGTGCTCCTTTGTTTCCAGCTAACAATTCTAGAAAGTAGCTTATGACTAATAGTCCCCTTGCGCCCGTCCCTGCAGGGATGGCGTATCACCCGCTCCCCATCCTTATTGCAGTTGCCTAAGCATTGCCTGCCTCTCATGTCTAGTCTCTCCTTTTAGCCAAAGAAATGAACATTCCAAGGAGTTGGAAGTGAAATCTATGATGTGAAACACTTTGCCTCTTGTGTACTGTGTCATAAACAGATGAATAAACTGAATTTTTACTTTATAAACAAGTACTTTGTTGACCTTGCTTTCAACTTAATTGTTAAAATCAAACAAGCTTAAAAAATAAAATAATCCCACCCCCTTATGGACATTGGGGAGGGTATGTGCTTTGGTGAGTGCTGTGAAGTGTGTAAACCTGGTGATTCACAGACCTGTACCCCTGGGGATAAAAATATATATTTATAAAAAAATAAAAAATTAAAAGTAAAAAAAAAAAAGATAAAAAATAAAATAAATGAAATTCAAAAAATAAATAAATACAATAAAAAGTAGAAATCAAACATGTGTAAGGGCTATATTGTTCAGCTGGTGTAAAGCTGTCCCCTGGAGGAATAAAGCTCTAGAACTCAGCTGTCTGATATGGTAGCCTCTATCCAGATGTGGCTGTTTACATTTAAATTAATGTAAATGAAATAAAATTAAAAATTCAGTTCCTCAGTCACACTCCACATTTCAAATGCTTGATATCCACATGTGGTTAGCAGCCAGTGTATTGGACAGCACAGGCACAGAACATTTCCATTATACCAGAAAGTTCTCTTGCACAGCTCTTTGTGCCCAGGGGATGATAGTACGCATGGGGGGAAACTCACATCTACTCATCTTTCTACAGGTAAATTTGGTGAAAACCAGCATCAGTGGTGGCCTCAAACTGGGAAGAGGAGTGGGGTGGCATGGTGGGCTCTAGCAAATATTGCAGATATATCTGTAAGCCATTAGCCTTAGAGAAACAAATAACGTTCCGGCCCAACTTCAAGGACACACCTGCCGGTGAGTCAGACTACAGTATTCTTGTAAGGAGGTGTAACAAAAGTGGATTGGGGCACAGAGAAGAAAGTGATTGCTTTTGGGACGATTGAGAAAGATGGCCCAGAGGAGAAGGAAGCATTTTTATTGTGTCCAAAAATCTTGGGTGAAGTTTTTAAAGCAGGTACGAAGCTCTGCACCAGATTCTTATGGTTCTGATAATGGAACAGGTGATTCATGCTATAGGCACCAAGACTATTTACAGAAAGAATTATGTCTCCTACGCCTCTCAGCCAGCCAGGGGCTGTTCCTAGGACTGATTGATTTCTACTCATTCTTTCATGGATAGACTGCAATAGACATGATGTATAACACTGTATCATTGTTCATAATAAAAAAGATGCTGTCCATAGGCTGCTAGCCCAGGACACTGTGGACTTGCCCGCTTACACATGTTCTTCTCCTAAGCAGGATATAGGGAGGGAGTTGATGACTCTCTCCAAACCCTTCTACTGTATTTCCTCCTGGTCAGAGGATGCTGTGGCAACTGCTCATTCCTGAACCTGGCTGACATAGGGCACACTCAGTAGTCGACAGGGAGTAAGAAGGTAATGGAAATAAATGTGTAAAATGGCTAGTTGGACAGAACGGGGGTCCAGGGTATGCGGCTAGAGAAATAAAGACCCCCTGCCCCACTTAAACATGCAAATTCAGCTAGAATGACGCTATGTTGACCAAACCAAGTATATCTGTGGGCTGAATGATATGCTGTTTTCACTTTGGCAAACTTTGGGTAGAAACTCACATAGAGTATGGCTCTTGATTGGCTCATGATGTGCCTAGAAGTCCACTAAGCTATTGTTTAAAAAGTATCTTAGGCAAAAGTAGTGTTTTCTCAAATGTATCCTTCCATGCATATTCGAACTGATGCTCAAATCCCAAAATAACCTTTTCTGTGTCCTTGGGACAGAGTTCAAGGAAATGCATAGGAATCAGGATATTTATGTTTAACCCTAAATGGTGATATTGAACTCAAAATTGATAGGGCTGAGTAGAGGCTTGTCTGCAGTAATGTTTCACATCAAGAACTATTTGGGCTTTGTTTCTTCCCATCTTAAAGTGTGTTTCAGGCTGCAAAGGGAAGGTGGTAGGAGAAGGCAAGGGTGTACAGCCAGAATGTGGGGAGGCTTCTGCTCCCACCATGCCTAGGGCACCCTGGCCACTGGTCTGGACGGTTGGACCCTCCAGCAGGCATGACGGAAAATCCAAAAGGCAGACTGGCACCAGAGAGGCTCTGGGAGAACTGTTCCAAATGCTTCCCGCTGTCTCTCCTCTGTTTGGAGCTGTGATTATCTCATGTTACCCAAAACTGACAGAAAGGACACTTAGACTTTGGTCTCCTGTTTTTCTGGATTCCAGTCTGTCCTCAGTGAAGCCGTCCAAACCATTTCTTGAAATAAATAACCATCTGGAGATTTGAATAGACTCCCAAACAATTTTACTTTGTAAAGAGAAGGAAAAGGGCACCAGGCAGGCTTTAACATTTTGTCAGCTGATAATAAGAACTTTGATTTTCTTCTTTGAAGAATTAAAGGCAATGCAGGTAGTGTAGCCATGGAAACTTATTGATTGTAACTGAACAAGAGGATGTATTTTTTTCCCCCTGACCTGTCTGGTGGGACTGACATACTGTACAACTCTAGATGGCACCCTTCACATTGTAGCTTTTGTGAATGGTATCTTCTTTTCAATTGTGCAGTGAACAACCTGAGTGGCCAGATACGTATGATAGCCCTATATGGTGACCCCAGGCGTGTGTGAGATGGCCTATTAGGTCTTTTGTCACAGAGTTGGCTTCCAGATTAAAGACACATTTTACTTAGAAACAGTTGGCTAAACCTCTGAAGGCCTCGATTTTTCCATAGACTCTTGATCTTTGGATATGTTTTACTTGGCTATACACGAACGGCTGTGCGTATGAATCTTCCCAGCATGTGAAGTTCCTCTAGTGTAAATTATTAGTAAAGATAGCTAAAGCAGGGAAACCTGGCTCACAAAGTGGCTACATTTAGCAAGAAAAATGATTTGAGGACAGAACTCTTTTAAATCAATTTTTAGTCTTTAAATGACTCCAATCTCCGGCCTCTCCCTATGTTTTGACAAATGGCTTTGGCTTCTTATCCACATCAGTTTATTTGACCTCCTTTTTCCATCAACTACGAAAATGAAAACTCTGCTTCGGGAGAGAGAGGGAGCAATTTTAAACATCCCTTAGCAATGAGGCAGAACATACTATAGCCATCAAGTTCTAGTTGTTCATTCTATTTATTGAAAAAAGCCTGTAGCCTGATTTCTTTTATGCGAGTACATTTGAGCAAGCAAAGTTTATAGAGATGACTTATCTCATTACATTAAAAGAGTGATTTGCTATCTCAGCATCTATAAGCAATTTTAACAGACATTTCTGGATGAAGAAAAGCTTTTGTAAATATATGCGAAAGACACGATTTCATCAAGCATTAAATTGGAGGTGCCCTGGAAAAATATTACATTTGTGCATTCAATTAGCTTGATTGTGGCTGAATTTTGTCCACTGAAGGCAGCATTTCTGCAGAAAAACAGAAGCATTCCCTACGTCAGCAGGTTTCCTAAAACAGAAAAGCACACTTACCCCCTTTGCAAGTCTTCTTTTGCATTTGTGCTGTTCCCAGCTATACGTCCCTAATCAGGCGGCTCAGTCTTGCTCTCCACAGTAGAGCACAAAGGGAGAGTAAGCCAGAAGCCACTTTATTTAGGTGAAATTCAAATCCAACAATTCCACCCTAAAATAGCCTGTGCCCAGTCTAAGAGCTTGGCAAACTCTGGGCAGAAATGGGACTGGTCAAGATGGACTTAAGTTCTCCAAACTTCCCTTCCTGGTTTCTGCAGGGTCTCTCCCTCCTTTATGGTCTCTGGGATACTGTTTAAACTTTGGTATGACTGTTAACCCATGTCCCTTTCCTGGACATGAGTTTATAGGGTCAGCCTTATCTTGGAGTGAAGGTTTTGTTTGCCTATTACAGGAGTGAGAGGCAGTTGAGTACAAGAGGGCTTTCTTGGACTCCTAAAATCACAGTGAAGAAATGAGCCAAGTATTTAGAATGATTACCAGCCCCCCTCCTTCTCCTTGCTTATCTGTACTTGAACAATCTGTTTTCTTTTAAGAAGAAATAAACCAGAGGTGCCTCGCTGGCTCCGTTGGTAAAGCATCTGACTTCAGCTCAGGTCTTGATCTCGGGGTCCTGGGATCCAGCCCCATGTCAAGCTCCCTGCTCAGTGGGGAGCCTGCTTCTCCCTCTCCCTCTGCCTCTGCCTCCTGCCTCCTGGCTCATGCTTCTCTCTCACTCACTCTCCCTCACAAATAAATAAGTATTTAACAAAAAAAAGATGAAATAAACCAGAAAATCTGTAGTATGTCAATGGAACCTGACTGTGGGGGTGGCTGTTATTTTTAAACAACAGGTGATGACAAACTGGAACTTTCCTAGCTCTAATCCGTTACAGCCTAAGGCTATTATAACTTGAAAGCACATTTCTAAGTATTAATTAAGAATTAGGAAGGAGTTTGAAAAAAGAATTAGGAAGAAGTTTGGATCAGGAATTAAGAAATGTTTTTAACAAGTTTTCGTTTTTATGTCAGTTTGCCAGATTTCAAATTTTACCGTGGATTCTAGAGTTTGAGAGAACCAACTTGTTCTTTATGGATCACCTTGGTTCTTTTTTTTTTTTCTTTTAAGGTTTTATTTATTTATTTGACAGAGAGAGAGAGCTCAAGCAGGAGGAGCAGCAGAGGGAGAAGCAGGCTCACCACTGAATAGAGAGCCCAATGCAAGGCTCAATTCCAGGACTTTGGGATCATGACCTGAGCTGAAGGCAGACACTTAACTGACTGAGCCACCCAGGAACTCTGATCACCTTGGTTCTAGTAGATCTGAACTCATATATGACTAGAAAAATTTTTAAAAAGATTTATTTTTCTTTTAGAGAGAGAATGTGCAAGTGGGCAGAGGGAGAAAATCACAAGTAGCTACCTAGGCACTCTATGACTAGAACGATTTTTAGTCTAGAGTTGAGCAGGTAATATGGGACTTCAGTCACTGACTCATTCGTTGACTTACTAGTTAGTTAACAGATACACCTACCATGTGCTGGTGACTGAGTGAAATACTGGAGATTTAAAGAACAAGGCAAAAATGACCATGTAGAATGAAAGGGCTGAGACTGAGGAAGGCAAGGCAATGTGCTTGGGGGGTCCATAATAGCTGATGCCCCAGGATGAAACATCTGGGAGATTTCTAGGAGAGGCAATCCTCAAATAAGGATTTATATGTGGGATGGTGGTGGTGGTAGGGTTTTTGTTGTTGTTTTTTAAGATTTTATTTATTTATTTGACACAGAGAGAGAGAGAGATCACAAGTAGGCAGAGAGAGAGAGAGGGGGAAGCAGGCTCCCTGCTGAGCTGAGAGCCTAATGTGGGGCTCGATCCCAGGACCCTGAGATCATGACCTGAGCCGAAGACAGAGGCCTTTAACCCACTGAGCTCCCCAGAAGCCCCTTTGTTTTTGTTTTTTGATGTGCAAAAGGAGTATACAGTAATCATCTATAATTGTCTACAAAGTTGGAAAGTAAAGAAAAGCATAAAGAAGAAAATCAACTTCAACCACAACCAGTCATTGTTAACATTTTGGCAGGATAACCTGTTTGAGAATTAGCTCTTCTTTCCTTGGCTGTAAGCACATCAGGAGAGAAAGAGGCAATTTTTCCTCGTTCATAAGAGGAAGGGCTGGGCTTTAAGCAGTGAAAGTCAGGCTTTCTTTGCTGAAAGAGTGGAGTGGCTTTTGATTTTTCAAAGTCTAGTTCAAGAGGATGTAGGCCTAGATTGTTCTGGGTGATGATTCTGGGTGGGAGGAAGAAGGAAGTATCCTATACTGGGCTCGCTGGCTCTCTAGAGACTGAGCGGGACAATGTTCAGGTGATAGGGATGGTTTCTGGCCCCCACACAGTGCATGAAAGTGTCCAAAGCTCTGATGGGGGATCAAAAGCTGCCCACAACAATGTTGGTTATCTCTGGAAATGTCTTGATAACTGTGCGTGTGAATAGGGAATGAGGCCCTGCCCAATGTTAAAATCTTACTTCCGATCTTGACCTGATTTTATCCCCCTCTTTCCTCAATTACCAGAACAGCTCAGGTCCCCTGGTGAATTGCTGGAAGGGAATCTCTTTTATGTTTAATTTCTGACTTCTCTCTCTCCCTTTCTTCCTCCCTACCTTCCTTCTTTCCTTCCTGGGATTTTTTTTTTTTTTTAAGATTTTATTTATTTATTTGACACAGAGAGAGAGAGAGCACAAGTAGGCAGAGAGGCGGGCAGAGAAAGAGGGAAGCAGGCTCCCCACTAAGCAGAGAGCCCCATGGGGGCTCGATCCCAGGATCCTGAGACCATGACCTGAACTGAAGGCAGAGGCTTACCCCTCTGAGCCACCGAGGCACTCCCTTTCTGGGATTTTATGATCTACAAAATGTATCTCAGATAAATCATAGTAAGTATTCCTAGCACCTCAGAGCTGTATAATTTTAGATCTAACTTTGTGCTTTGAATAGCTTAAGTTAGCTAAATTTTGTAAATCAGTAAGGAAAACAGGATCCTATTAGAGTTATAAAACAAGAGAAGAAAAATGAAGGATGTGCTCTGGATATCATATTCCAGGTTTCTAGAAAAACAAACAACAGAAAGTGATTTCAGAGCATAGATTTAAAAAAAGTAAGATGTAGAATCAAACCTTTTCAGCTTATCAGTGGGGTAACTACCAGTTCTTCTTCTTCTTTTTTTTTTTTAAGATTTTATTTATTTATTTGAAAGACAGAGATCACAAGTAGGCAGAGAAGCAGGCAGAGAGAGAGGAGGACGCAGGCTTCCTGCTGAGTAGAGAGCCTGATTCGGGGCTTGATCCCAGGATCCTGGGATCATGACCTGAGCCGAAGGCAGAGGTTTTAACCTACTGTGCCACCCAGGTGCCCCTGCCAGTTCTTTTAATATGAAGTTTCCATGTAGTTACTATCTGGCCTCTAATATTATCAAATACAGAGACTGATAAGGTATGTCAGTCTGGTTCCCAGCCTCCAAATACCACATGGAAATTCAGGCCTGGCTAATCCCTAGTGTCAGATTTATGCTAGCCTGAGCATAGAATATTTAACCAGTTGTGTTTCCTGCTGCTTCTGGGAATCTGGGGGCCTCTGTATTGTCCTGGGAAGGAGTAATCTATTCCTGGGGCCCATGCTCTGTCCCCAGCACTGGGACCAGCTCTGAAAACCTTGGTCCAGTAAAAGATGAGATTGTTATAGTTTGTCTTCTGCCCTGGTTAACTGACTTCATCTCCCAGCTACCCTAAATCCTGGGTTTATTCGATCCTTCTTGCTATATCCTGGAACCATTCCTTCCAATCCCAGTCCTACTTTGCTCAGTTCCTTGATGAATGTCCACATAACAGGGGCAGCCATCCTTGAAGGATAAGCTCTGCCCAGCAATTGGAAAATTCCCTTTATCAGAACACTACTGTCTGTTTCCACCATCACAGTTAACTATTTGCCTCTACTTAAAACATATTCCATGGTCCCTTGCTTGCTTTGCCTTACTATGAATAACCAGCCAAGCAATGATAAATTCAGAGATGGTAACGCAATTTGTTTGTTTGGCACACACACAAAAAACATGCTACACAAGTTCAGAGATCAGATAATTACTTTTCCCTCCCTTCTCCCATCCCCCACCCACTGCTCTGCCAGAAACTCCTTCCTTAACAGTAGTCTTTGCATTAAGACATTGTCTCCATGCAAGCATATTAATTGGGTGGTTCTAATTAATCTCTTAACATACTTTAGAGCCATTTATCATTTCTTTGAAAGAGAATGTGGCTCTTAAAGAATGGGGATGTGGGATGTGAGGGTTTTTTTTTTTCTTTTACTTTTTTTATTTTGCACTATAGACAATGACAACCAGTAATATACTGCTTTTCTTCACATTAGTATGGATTTTAGGAAATCATTGCTTTTTCCCCTGGAGAACTAACCTATAGACAAAAAAGAAGTAGTACCACATTGTAAAATCTGTAAATCCCAGAAGTCAAGAGCATGAAGACAATCCCCAGGGGCAGGAAAGAAAATAAGCGTCATGAGAGATGAGACAAGTATATATTGGGAAAGTGAGCTAGGAGAGCGACTGTTTCAATGCCACTCACCCAGACAATAGGTACACTTTTTCTCCTGGCACCCTCTGTCACCACCTTAAAGGGGTCATTTTTGGTCTATGCTTGGAAGAACTTTTCTCAGCTGACATGCTTTGAGGAGAGGTGCAATGAGAAAGTATGAATAATAATCAAAATCCAAACTCAGGGAAGAACACACATTGAAAGGGAAACCCAGAAATGTCAGCATTTTGCTACTTGAACCAACTGCTTCCTTTGGACCCAAGAGGGAGTCTGAAAAACATCTAAGAGTTCAAATCAGCATATACAAACCCTAGAGGGTTACTTTGCTGACTTGATGGTGATCAGTTTATATCCTGAAGCAACAGAGACAGGTACCAAGACTGCCAAAGTTTTTAAAAAAAAAGAAGAGGAAATTGTGTTTCCTTAGAAATGAGTTTGCTTTGAAACTGCCTTTTCTCCTGGTCTGGCAAGCCCTTTCTCCCACATTGCTGCAGGTTTTATTGCCTTACCCTTGAAATGAAAACTCGAACCTTGAGGCGGGAGGATTGGGCAGTCCTGAGAGGACAGGGGGTCTGGAAGTACAGTAGTCAGCACAGCTGTGTGCCCTCATAATGGCTTGGCTTTCCTTGTACCCCAAGAACCTATCCCTGAGCTCAGTCTGAAGTCCTTTGCAAGCCTGGTGACCATTCATTACCCCATTGGAGCACTGTGAGAGAGTGAGCTCTTCAGTACTACACAGATATGAAATGTCCATGAATTTAAAAAACAAAATAACAGTTGTGTTGGGCTCTTTCCTCCATCCCAGTTTTAGCAGGATGTGGCTGTGCCCATGAGGCTCTGAGAAGCTCTGAGACCATCTAGCTGGTGGGCCCTGTCACTAGCACTTAAGTAGGGAAAGTGCAGTAGGAAACCTGAACATTAGGGCTCAGGGTCAGCGTCTGCCAGTGGGCTGTAAATGAAGAGCTGGATGCCTCCTCATGACTGGAGGGAGCCTTTGGAGAGAGGCATGGAGGGCAGGATCTCAGATCCATACTGCAGGAGCTGCTGGCCCATGAAGCCAAAGTTGGTCTAGGTCTTCACAAGGTAAGTCACACAGATGGTAATTGAACAGGAGATCACAATCTCACAGGGGACAGGATCCTGCCTCCTGTTTCACCAACAGAGTCTGAAGTCCAGTGCTTCCCAAACGTGGGAGCTAATGTCATCTACATGGCTGTCTTCTACGGGGATCCATTTATTGTGCAGGTGGGTCATGCAGGCCTTGGATGTTCACCGTAAGACATTCAGCAGGGCGGTGGGCAAGCAGGTGTAGCTTGGATACACCGTGGACACTTCCAAGGTAAAGAACAGTAAGCTTTTCATCTGGCTGCGCTGGTTATCAGCCGTCCACAGCTGATGCCCAGCCCCTGTATTACACACTGGCTACTGAGCGTTCTCTGGTAAAATGGATTTTGGGGGCTACGCAACACTCAGGACAATCTGAGTTGGAAGTGTCACACACCTCTTTGAGAAAGTACGCCCGTGAGCCAGCAGCAAATGGGTAGCTGAGCAGGCTGCAAGCGCAGCTGTCCTTGCGCAGCGTCGAGCCCCGGCGCAGGCGCAGTCCTCTTGACACCCCGTTGGGCAGCACGTAGTGCGCAGACTCTAAGCCGGGGGCGGCCATTATGCCAATGGGAGGATGGCGGGGTTGTGAGATACACGTTCCGGACAGCTGAGGTTGGCTGGGCAGCCCTCGAGAGTCACGAGGCACGCAGGTGCCCGCGGCTGGGGTGCTGGCCGCGAGGCCCAGGAGGGGGAACTGAGGGGCCGCAGCCGCCCACTGGGTCTTTCCTGGCCCGTGCGTCGCCGCCCGTCGCCGCTCTGGAAGCCAGGCCGGGAGTCTGAATGATACGAGCGTGACAAAACGTGCAGCATCACCGCAAACTAAATCGAGGTAAGACATTAACTGGCAGGGCCAGTTAAGATGCATCATCAATATACTTCTGGTGTGTTTTATAACGGAACACCGGCTTAGATATCACAGGTTTTGAGGACTCCTCCTCAGAGGTGAGTTAAGTACATCACCCCCTCTCACCCGTGAAGAATCCAGGTGTGAGGGTGTCCAGGGTTGCGCAGTGCCTGGAGGCAGCAAGTCCCTGGTGAGGCGCCCATGGGGCAGTTAGGATGATTGGCTCATCCCCAGCATGGGTCTGTTTTCCCTTGAACCCCATTGTGAGCCTGGGAGTTCACAGAAGCCGAATTCTTTCCTGGAGTCTCCCCACTGTGCCTAATAGGTCGGCCCCCCCCCGCCCCCCCTCCCCCGGGAATAATACTATTTACCTAAAAGGTTGTGATGATTAAATGAGATAGTTCAGGTTAATGTCCCTAGCATAGTCCTTGGTATAGTGGAAGTATTTAATCAAATAAGTCAGTTTCATATATAATCAGGTAGACGATATATAAGTAAATAATGCCATACAGTATTATTAGATCTGTCCTTCAGAGACGCAGGAGAGATTTTCCTCTGTATGGCATTTGCACAGGGCAGTGGACTATGGTTTCGGGGTCCCATGTGGCTTGTACCGCTTCTGTGGCCTGTTTCCATTTGGGAATTTAGCCTCCATGGTTCCCTTGGCTTTCTCTCTTGTCATATAATTGGCTTGGGATGTGCTTCCTACTTCATTCCTTCCTGTCTGTAAACACATCCCAAGACCTGACTGACAATACAAGCCTATCTGGGAAATGCACAGTGTTTGGGTCTCAGTATGGATGTCCTTGAATTTATTTTATAGATAGCATCATTCGTATTCTTGGCAGTGAGACAGGATCCCTCCCGCACTTTTTTTTTTTTTTCCCTTCACATTTCCATCAACTTTGAACCATATCAAGTTGGTGAATATATGTAAACTGATGATGAGTAGGAAATTATGTTTTGTGATGGTCAGTCTCTTCTGTTTGTGAAAATCACTGAACTTGATGACCTAACACAGATTGTTTTTTCTTTCTTTTTAAAAAATTTTAATTCCAGTATAGTTAGCATACAGTATTATGTTAGTATCAGGTGGACAATATTAGTGATTCAGCAATCCTATACACTATTCATTGCTCATCAAGATAAGCATACTCTTAATTCCCTTTACCTGTGTTACCCATTTCACATTCACCTCCCCTCTGGTAACCACCAGTTTGTTCTCGAGAGTTAAGAGTCTGTTTTTTGGTTTGTCTCTTTTTTCTTTGTCCACTTTTGTTTCTTAAATTGAGTAAAATATGAGTGAAATAATAGTTGCTCTAACTTATTTCACATATCATTATACCCTCTGGATCTGTCTATGTTGTTCCAAATGGCAAGATTGCATTTATTTTTATGGCTGAGTATGTGTATATGTGTACACACACACACACCATTTTCTTTATCTATTCATCTTTGGAGGGACAGTTAGGTTGCTTCTATATCTTGGCTATTATAAATAATACTTCAGTAAAAATAGGGGTACATTTCCCCTGGGGATATAAAAATATATGTTTATAAAAAATAAAAAATTAAAAAATAAAGAAATTGCTATATAGGTAATGTTTTTCTCCTTCCTACTTTAAAAAAAAAATTTCTGAGTTTTCTTAAATGAACATGTCAGTATTCCAATGGAAAAAAAACTTAATTGGAAATAAAGAAAAATAGGGGTTCATTTATCTTTTTGAATTAGTGTTTTGTGTTCTTTGGGTAAATACCCAGTAGTGGAATTACTACTGAATCATATGGTAGTGCTATTTTAAATTTTTTGAGGAACCTCCATGCTGCCTTCCACAGTACCTGTACCAAATTGCATTCCCATCAGCAGTGCAATTTGGTTCCTCTTTCTGCACATCCTTGCCAACGCTTGTTTCTTGTGTTTTTCATTTTAGTCATTCTGACAGGTGTGAGGTGATATCTCATTTTGGTTGAATTTTTATTTCCCTGATGATGAGTGATGTTGGGCATCTTTTCATGTGTCTGTTGGCCATCTGTATGTCTTTTGAAAAATGTCTGTTCATGTCTTCTCTCCATGTTTGATTGGATTGTGTGCATGTGTATGTATGTGTGTAGCAGTTCTTTATATATTTTGGATACAAACCCTTTATTGGATATATCATTTGCAAATACCTTCTCTCACTTAGTAGTCTTTAGTTTTATTGATTTTTAAAATTTTTAAAATTTTTATTTATTTTGCTGTGCAGAGCTTTTAATTTTGATGTAGTCCCAGTAGTGTATTTTTGCTTTTGTTTCCCTTTTCTCAGATGGCATCTAGAAAAATGTTGCTAAGGTTGTTATCAGAGAAAGTACTGCCTGTGCTCTTTCCTAGGATTTTTATGGTTTCAGGTCTCACATTTAGGTCTTTAATCCATTTTACGTTTATTTTTGTGTATGGTGAAAGAAAGTGATCCAGTTTCGTTCTTTTGCATGTTGCCATCCAGTTTTCCCAACACCATTTGTTGAAGAGACTGTCTTTTTTCCCATTACATATTCTTGCCTCTTTTTGTCAAAGATTAGACCCAGTTCCTTTGGGGATTGGAGTTAAGGGTTTATTTTCTGGAACCATGTGACAATGACTGCAATTAAATAGTGGTAGTAAAAGCTGTAGAAAATATCAGGTTGCCTAGATTTCTGGGGAGTTTTGGTTCCACAAGACCAGAAAACATGGAAAAGGCCAGGAAGCCATCAGAACATGTTTTCTTTTTCTTTTCTTTTTTTTTTAAAGATTTTATTTATTTATTTGACAGAGATCACAAGTAGGCAGAGAGGCAGGCAGAGAGAGAGAGAGAGAGAGAGAGGGAAGCACGCTCCCTGTGGAGCAGAGAGCCCGATGCGGGGCTCGATCCCAGGACTCTGAGATCATGACCCGAGCCGAAGGCAGCAGCCCAAACCATTGAGCCACCCAGGCGCCCCCAGAACATGTTTTCTATTCTGCATGGACATCTTAAACAAGCATGGTGAGTCTTAATTTTAGGAGGTACCTCTCAGGCTTGTCCTTGTGGCCAAGTTCCTATGAGTCACTTCTGAGGATATCACAGAATGATGATCCATCTTACATGTGTTATATAATCCAGGAGCAGTTTTCTTGATAGAGAATTCTATAATCATATGTGTACAGGTTCCATGCCTCAAAAATGTATGCATAAATTATTTCTAGGAAATGACATCTACAGTGATGGTCCTTCTTGTCCCTGTCCTCACGTCCTTTCCTGGAGCTGGCTCTTACTGAGGATAGGTTGTAGAAGGCAGCCTGTGGAGGACTTGCCTGTTAGCCCAGTAACACGTAAGAAGATTCGCTAGTGGGAGTTAACCTTTTCCGAAAATAGGGTTTGATTGCCTCTTAGTCCTCTCCATTTTCTCCATTCTCTGGACTTGCACATTGAGCAGAGGATACTTGCTCCATGTATATCAAAGTTTTGGGGAGAGAGAAGGGAGTGAAGGAGTAGAAGAAAAGGCAGAGCAAAAGAAGGCAAAAGTGCAAGGTAAAGAGAAGAGAGAGAGGGCACCTTTTTTCTGGGTGTCTACACAGAGCTGGGGATTAAAAACCCATCTGTATGAGCCCATGAGTCATCCTGAGGAAATTAGAGAAGAAACCCTGAAATCTTTAATCAGAAAGCCTTTCTGTTGGTTAGAATATATTGCTTAAACATGGAGTAAATAGCTGTTTGAATATTTTTTTCTGTAATTGATATTGGTGTTTGATAGGTTAAGATTAAGAATTTATTCTTTCATTCACAATAAAGGACTTGAGGTAGATATTTTGTACATTCTGAGGTGTTTTTTTTTTACATAAATCTGTTTGCTACCATGACCCTTATTTTGTCAATCAATCCACAGTAGCTAGCTAGTAAGAGCATTATTTTCTTGAAGTTATTCTGTGCCACTGTGTTAAGTGTTTGATATGGCTTATAACGTTTAATTTTTATGGCATGCCTAAGAAGTAGGTTATCATGAGTCTATTTGACTGAGAGAGCTGAAGTTCAGAGAGGTTAAACAACTTTCTCAAAGTTGTGCATCTAGTGGGAGGCAGAGCCCAAATATCTTATTCTAATACCTTTATTATGTATATATATATATATATATATATATATATATATATATATATATTATTAACTAAAGTCCATAGTTTATTCAGATTTTCTCCATTTCCCCCTTATGTCCTTTTTCTGTCCCAGGTTCCCATCTAGAATATCAGACTACATTTAGTAGTCCTGTGGCAGTTTCTCAGACTTTTTGGTTTTGGTTACTGTGAAGTTTTGAGGATTACTTGTCAGAATTTTTGTAGAATGTCTCACAGTCGGAATTTGTCTGATGTTTTTCTCATGATTAGGTTGGGGTAGTATATTTTTGGAGGAAGAATGCAGAGGTAAAATGTTATTTTTGTCATCTTTTATCAAGATTCATCCTTTCAACATGACTTATCGCTGTTGATGTTAATGTAGATCATCTACTTAAGGTAGTGTTTGTCAGTTTCTTCCCTGTAAACTTATTCTTTTTCTCCTGTTACCATGGTGTTTTCCTAAAGAGTTGGGAGTTATGAACCACCTCACTGAGAATAGAGTATCTATCTACACAAGTAATTTGGAATTTTTCACAGTGGATTTTTCTCTTTTCCTTATTTATTTATTCTTATTAATATAGTCATTAATTTATGTCAGTATGGACTCATGGATATTTATTTCATACTTTGGGCTATAATCCAATACGGCTTTATTTTATTGCTCAAATTGTTTTAGCTTTGGCTACTGGGAGGTCTTTCATTTGACTCCTGTGTTGTGTCCCTGTGATACATTAAGTTAGAATTTTTTGGAGCACTTTCTTACTCTCTGGCACTACAGGATGCTTCAGGATCATCTCGTATATTTCCTGGTCCAGTCCTTGAATCACCCATTTCTCCAAGCAGTCCTGGTTTCCTTCACTGGAGAATTAGTATTAGAAACTGAGACAAGGGCATTAAGTGTGTTCATTGCTGTTGGGATGTCATTGCTTCTAGGTTCTCTCAGGTGAAAGACCAAGGAAATACATATGTGTATACTAACTTGTGTATATACACATCTATACATTTTTCTATGTGTTACCATCTGTATCTATATTAAACTAAACATGAGTTCATCTTAGTATCTCCAACTCTAATTTATTGCTACATGGACCATTCTAACTTCCTCCCCTTGTTTACCTATAAATTCTCATTCCCAACAGTGAGAAATCTGGTACCTGCCTTTTACCATTTACTTAATTGTCCAGTTCTACAATAGGTATAGCAATATCAGAATTTTTAATCCAAATCTCCAAGGAAAACGGCATTATCAACTGGAGTACATTGCTATGTGAAGTTTGTTTTACTTTGGTGTTACAGATTCTACTTCTTTCCAAAGTTGCTTGAGTCAGTACCATTTACCTCCACCTCCTTCGGTGAGGTTCACACATTTGTAATATAGTTGGGTGGTTTGTCACATTTTGTACTCCATTCTAGGATCCTCTGTCCTCCTCTAAGTAATTTTTTTTGCTAATTTTCATTTTGTTTACAGTAACTCAGAGAATAGTTTCAACACCCCCAGAATTCACTGCACTTCATCTACTCAACTTCACTTTCCTAACTCCTGGCAACCACTGATCTGTTTAGTAGCTTTATAGTTTTGCCTTTCCAGAATGTTATATAATTGGAATCATACAGTAGGTAACTTTTTCAGGCTGACTTCTTTTATTTAGCAATATGCATTTAAGAATTACCCATGTATTTTCATGTCTTGATAGCTGTTTCTTTTTACCACTGGGTAATATTCCATTGTCTGGATGAACCACAGTTTGTTGATCCATTTACCTGTTAAAAAGGACATATTTGTTGCTTCCAATCTGTGCAGACTTTTGTGGGGATGTAAGTTGTAGCTCATGTGGATAAATACTTAGGAATACAGTTGCTGAGTCATATGGTGAGACTGTGTTTAATTTTGTAGGAAACAGCCAAACTGCCTTTCAGAATGGCTGCACCATTTTGTATTTCCATCAGCAATGAGTGTTTCTTTTGCTCTGTATCTTTGCCAGGATTTGATACTGTCAGTTTTTTAGATAGAGTCATTGTAATAGTTGTGTAGTAGTTTCTTGTTTTTACTTGTGGTTCCTTAATGACAAAGATGTTGAGCACATTTTCTATGCTTGTTTGCCATCTGTATATTTTCTTTGGTGAGGTGTCTGTTCAGATCTTTGCCTGCTTTTTTTTTTTTTTTTTAAAGGTTTTATTTATTTATTTGACAGAGATCACAAGTAGGTAGACAGGCAGGCAGAGAGAGGAGGCAGCAGGCTCACTGCCGAGCAGAGAGCCCGATGTGGGGCTCGATCCCAGGACCCTGAGATCATGACCTGAGCCGAAGGCAGAGGCTTTAAACCACTGAGCCACCCAGGTGCCCCCTTTGCCTGCTTTTTAATCTGCCTTTTTTTTTTTTTTTTTTTTTTTTTTTTTTTTTTAGTTGTTGGCTTTTAGGGTTCTTTCATATTTTGGAAATATTCTAATATTTGGATATGCTGCAAATATTTTCTTTCAGTCTGTCTTCTCATTTTCTTTCCATTCTTCTTGGCTTATCTTTTCATTTTCTTAATAGAGACGTTTTAATTTTAATAATTATTAAATAAATAAAATTTATTTAAATAAATTTATTTAAAAAATTTACATAAATAAAATTAAATTTATTTGAAAATCAATAAATTACTTAATTTTAATAAAGAAGTTTCACAGAGCAGAAGTGTTAATTTTCGTATAGTCCAACTTACCAATTTTTTCTCTCATAGACTGTGCTATTGATGTTGTATATACAAACTCATTACCAGACCCAAGGTCATGTAGATTTTCTTTTATGTTTTCTTCAAGAAGTTTTTATATTTTTTCCATTTCACATTTAGGCCCATGATCCATTCTAAGTTAATTTTTGTGCAGGGTGTAATGTCTGTTCCAAGGTCATCTTTTTTAAAAAATATGGACATTCAGTTCTAGCATCATTTGTTGGAAAGCCAACATATTTTTTTTTATTAGAAAAATATTTCTGGGGGGCGCCTGGGTGGCTCAGTGGGTTAAGCCGCTGCCTTCGGCTCAGGTCATGATCTCAGGGTCCTGGGATCGAGCCCCGCATCGGGCTCTCTGCTCAGCAGGGAGCCTGCTTCCTCCTCTCTCTCTGCCTGCCTCTCTGCCTGCTTGTGATCTCTCTCTGTCAAATAAATAAATAAAATCTTTAAAAAAAAAAAAAAAGAAAAAAAGAAAAATATTTCTGGGGGTGGATGGGTGGCTCAGTGGGTTAAGACCTCTGTCTTCAGCTCGGGTCATGATCCTGGGGTCCTGGGATCGAGCCCCGCCTTGGGCTCTCTGCTCGGCAGGGAGCCTGCTTCCTTCTCTCTGCTTGCCTCCTTCTCTCTGCCTACTTGTGATCTCTGTTAAATAAATAAATAAAATCTTTAAAAAAAAGAAAAAAAAAAGGAAAAATATTTCTGTCCAGTTTGGGGAATTAGAGTGCTGTGGAAGCAGGCTTTGAAAACTCTGGCCCAGTCACTGAAGTCTTCTTGTAACCTCCATATGGTGTTTTCTTTTCACCCATCTTCCTGTCAAATCAGATGCTGTCTGCTACTCACTGAAGATAGCTACAAAGACTTGTTATTTCAGTGCACAAGAGAAGAATTGCTGTCTGTGTGTATCAGAGACAGTAAAGTCCCTTTGGGACTTGTAAAGGAAGAGGTAGTGGTTGGAGAGCCACTATTTTGTCCTTGAAGATAGGAAACTCTTAAGATGGTTAGGATTTAATTAATATACATTTGAGACAAGCATCTCTTGGGAAAAATATAGAATTATGCAGTACCTACGTACACTTGCATGTGTGTTGAGTGCACACACATATGTGCACACACAGCCTTTCTTCCAAAGCTTGGCATTCTTTAAGAGCACCATCAAGACCCTTTGTCCAGGTCGTGGGGAGAGCCAGACAGAGGCTCTCCATCATCACATGCCTCATCCTCAGGGAAGTGGGGAGCAGATTTTCATAACTGTGATGTATGTTACAGCATTAAATATGATAGCATATGAAATTAGCTACATATTTCACAACACCATTTATTTAGAGATTGTGTGAAAATTAGACATACAATTATTATTTTGCTTGTGATGAATTAAAAATGAAGAAGAGTGCCATCTTGTGGGCATATCTGTTCCTACCACAATTACATCAGAGCTTGGAAGTTCATCAACTCTAGAGAACCAGTCTGTATAGAAACCATCTGTATGTAATGTATTAGCTGAGGGCAACTGATTAAAGACCTCTCTTAGTTCTTTTACCTCTGTTAAATCATTCTGTGGACCTTTATTTTCATAAATGACTAAAAGGTACTTCCTGATAACCTTCCTAATAACCCCATGGAGGGGTACTAACATTGGTGCTTATAATAAAAAATGGCATATTATCAGTTCATTTACATACCCTAATTACATTTTGTATAAGTAGTTTGACTGAAAAGACTCCCAGTACATGAACCCACATGGAATGGGAATTTCAGAAATTTCTAGGGAGGATGTCTTATATTCAGCATTGAATTTGGTTGTGATTTTCAATTGGTGCTAGTCTTGTCTTAAAGAATATAGTTGTTATTTATTTATCGGTATGAGAAAAGAACCAGGACAGACCACTCAGTAATAGGACAGAAGTTTTAGTAGTAATTCAGGAACCACTGGGTCAGATGGTGGACTCCAAGCCAAGCTAGGGAATTGGATGCTGAGAAGCTCTTTGGCAAGATGGAGCCAAGGAGGACAGATCATGCTACTTATTGCTGAGGGATCCCCTTCTAATTCCAGGTTTACTGTTTTTTACCATGAGACCTTGGGAAAATCCCTACACCTTACTAGGATTTTTTTTTTTTTTAATCTGTGAAATGGACAACTTTGAAATGTATATTCCCCAGGATCTCTTCAAGGCCTGAAATTTGATGTATCAAAGAGAGGTCTCATCTCATTCAAACCCAGGTTTCCTGATTAATGATGGGATTTATCACAAAGATACTTATTTTTAGTGAAGCTTCTATGGAGATATTCTGAAACCATGGAAGTAGTTTATATTTTACATAGTAACAAATTACATAAATACTTGAATATAATTACTCCTTCATTATTGTTCTCTTCACTTTGAATTTCTGTAGCCCTTATATGATGAGATATCACCGCAAAGCCTCACTCACGTCAAGAACTAAGGCCGCTGGGCTCTTGCTGCATTGGAGATATATTCTCCTTGTAGATGCATACACTTGACGTCACAGCATCTTAAGACATCTCAGACAGTGATGGTGACATTATCTACCTAGCCTGCAGCTATTATATCAACCTCATGCTGTCAGTATCGAGACAGTGGAGTTGATTCTAGGGAAAGAAACCATCCCTTCCATGGCCAGCTGAAGGACATTTGGGAAGGGTGTCATTTCATGAAGACTTTGTTCACCAGTTGCTAAGGACCATTGCTTTGCATTTGTGTTTAACTATGTGTATATATTATAAGAGTTCTCATAATTTGAGAACTCTCATACATTCCTGTTTGCTTAAGTGAATGCACTTTAAAGTTTACTGGGGGAAGAGGAGAGTCCAAAATCCAACAAGATACTAAAAGTTAACCTACATTGCATTTTATCTTCATCAAAATTATGCTGCTGTGGATTGCTAAATTTAGTGCCCTTAAAAAAATGTGGCACCTGGGTGGCTCAGTGGGTTAAAGCCTCTGCCTTCGGCTCGGGTCATGATCCCAGGGTCCTGGGATCGAGCCCCACATCGGGCTCTTTGCTCAGCGGGGAGCCTGCTTCCTCCTCTCTCTCTACCTGACTCTCTGCCTACTTGTGATTTCTGTCTGTCAAATAAATAAATAAAAAAAATCTTTAAAAAAAAAAAAAAAATGTGGAACAAATCACAGTGACGGCATTTTACCACAAGAGAGCGCTCTAACAAAACACCTCACAGCTCAAAAGCTCTACCTGGTCCTCCTCAAACATTTACATGAGTATAAGTTAACTACTTGCTTAGCTGGAGAGGCTTTAAAATTTCTTCAATTCCGAGGAAGGGGGCAAAAGAGTTTAAAAACCTTTACTATCTTTAACAATAGACCAAACAACACAAATTCAAAAACACTTTAGGAACATTTCCATTTCCAAACTACATCTTTAATGGATTATCATCTTAGAATTTGGAGTCTAGGGTGCCTGGGTGGCTCAGTGGGTTAAAGCCTCTACCTGCGGCTCATGTCATGATCCCAGGGTCCTGGAATCATTGGGCTCTCTGCTCAGCGGGGGAGCCTGCTTCCCTTCCTCTCTCTGCCTGCCTCTTTGCTTACTTGTGATCTCTGTCTGTCAAATAAATGAATAAAATCTTAAAAAAAAAAAAAGAATTTGGAGTCTAGATTTTTGATTAAAAAAATACCAACAACCAAACAAATCCATTTTCCAATCTAGATGGAACTATTGGAGAGAGTGCTGTGTTACCTCTCCCAGAATACATACAGTAGAGGAAGAAAGTAGGGGAAAGGCTATGTGATAGTCTTTGAAGTAAATTAAAGTACCTGAACTGCATTTCCCTAGTGGATACATAATACTTGAGGGCATTATTGCCTACAATGAATATCCTTTACATTTAAGCAATCTTTATTGATAATAAAATAATTAGAAAAATTTATGGGCATGTGTGCTATTATTAACATGGCTTTGCCTACAGGAGAGATTCAGATGGTTATTCATGGATATTATGAGATTCTCCCTCCCCCCCCTTTTTAGATGACATGTTTATACTTAAGCAGCACTTCTAAATTTTTAATAGAGATGAAGAGATTCCATTTAATTAGGTAGAGTGACTTGTTTATGTTCAGGTTATACATTTATGAGTTCTAATGAAGAACAGAAAATACCTATTGAGCAGCCTTTGAAGTTCCACTTGTTTAAGGATAATTGTAAACCCAGCTCAATGGAAACAGCATCTCAGTCAATCCAGTGATTGGACAGTAGAGCATAGGGAGTGCAGTCTAGGTAAAATAATTGCACAAATCGCATGTCAATCAATGTTCAAAGGATTTTTTTCCCTCCCAAATCAAAGCTGTTCCATCTTACATTCGATTGGAATATTGAAACTGGGTTATAGGAATAGATGTTAAGGATATAATAAGATTCTTTTCTTTAAAAAATCCCTCACCACTTATATAAAGTCTTTCTCTATTTTTCTTTGAATTTTTACTTTTTATATCTGTGTAGCCGATTTTATTTGCAAATTAGAGAACTAAACCATGCTACAGTCAAATGAGCTTTCCACATTCATAAATCCTTTCTGAAAATAAGTTAATTTTTTCTTAAACTCTGACCCAAGGTAAAAAATCCAAATATTTGTGTGCCTCAGATGTACTGCAAAAAGGCCACCTAAATTAATGAGGTTTCTTGAATTGGTGTATGGAAATGCATTACAAAGCTTAAGAAGTCCAAGAGATTTCTCATGATTTTTAAAGCATTATTAATGATCTTACTATAGGATTAGTCTTTATTTCCTGAAATATTCCTGGTCTATTTATGAGTATACAGGATGGAATTAAAGTCTGAATAGGTGGGTGCCTGGGTGGCTCAGTGGGTTAAGCCGCTGCCTTCGGCTCAGGTCATGATCTCAGAGTCCTGAGATTGAGTCCCACATCGGGCTCCCTGCTCAGCGGGGAGCCTGCTTCCCTCTCTCTCTCTCTCTGCCTGCCTCTCCATCTACTTGTGATTTCTCTCTGTCAAATAAATAAATAAAATCTTTAAAAAAAAAAAGTCTGAATAGGTTATTTATTTATTTTTTTTAAGTTCTGTAGAAGGTCTATTTCCTATTACTTTTTGTAAGTTTCCCTTTCAATTGTAGTTGCAATCTGCATTTGGAGTGAGTGAAGGAAGCTTGAAGAATAATATAATCCCTTATGGTATCTCTTTTAGGGAAGGGGTGGGATCAATGAAATGCTGCATACAGGTTCCTGACAATTTATTCATCTTGCTATTATTGTGGCTGATGAATTGTAGCAAGGCGACTCCTAGGACTCGTGTTTGGCATTTGGCATCTTTAGTATACATTATAATTTCACAATTAATTGTGAAAAAACCCCAGCATGCAAAAGAAATAAAGCCATCCCTAATTGAAAAGTAGTACCTTAAACATACTTCTTAAAAGAAAGGCACTTGTCTTGTTGCAGGGAGCACGGAAAGTAGAGAACAGAAGATGAAAGAGGAAAGGAAAAGAAACCATTGCCCTTTGCTTAGCTTGGTGACCACGTTGAAGGCTCTGAAACATATTAGTAGTTGCACATCCATTTTCTCTTTCTTCTGTGTGCTTGTTTAATTTATTTTCATAAGAAAACTCTGCTCTTCTTGTCTGGAGCCAGCATTAAGTAGCTGAAATCTTAAATGGTGTGGGTTTAAGATCAAACAGGACCTAATAAGGTGGGATTTGTTTTCTTATTGATCTTTTTGTTGCTTGGGTCCTGCTGACAAGCTGCAAAGTGATGGGGAGGTATTAGGACGGCAGCTCTTCAGAGAAATGTGTTCTTGCCAGGGCTCCATCTTGAAATAGGAGAGCAATAGACTTAAAACAGCTCAAAAAAAGGAGTTCAGGTCTTGCAGAATGGAAGTGGGTCCAGGGGAATGTCCAGCAGCATAAATATTAAAAGTGGAAGATGCTAGCTGATTTATTTTTGTTTATTGTATTTTAGGTTCTGGGAAGTTGGCTGATGTCCTTGATTAGAGTTGACCAACATGCCTAATTCAGGCCTAATTTAAGAAACAGAAACCTCCCGACTTTGTGGGAGACACTGGGAAGCAGGACAGGATACAATTTATGTAAGAGAAAAGCGAAGAGTTTGGTATCTTTTTTTTTAAAGTTCACTTAGGAGTCATAAAGACACAAAAACAAAACTATGGAGTTATTTAAAGGAAGCTAAAGGAAATTAAAGTGAGAAAAAAAATTAGTGAACGCATTAAACTCCTTGCCACCAAATGGAAAGAAACAGGAGAAAAAGTTGTCCTGGGGGGGGGGGACTAAAAATAAGTTAAAATAAAAAGTTAAAAATAAGTTAAAAATAAAAAGTTACTAAAAATTAGTCATTTTGGTCCAGTCCTTCAGAAATAGAGAATTGAGTTAAGCTCCCATTTTTGTGGTCTTATTCAGTAGCTTAATTGTACTAGAGGGCATTAAAATCTGTCTCCTGTTAGGGTAGATAATGCATAGTTGATATTCCTATAGGACTAGAAGCACAGCATTTTCATATTATTGGCAAAGAAGAAACTATGTCTATAGATTTTACCCTATATTAGATAACCACTTCAGTCATCCCAGGCATCAAGGATCATGTTCTGCTTCTGCCCACCTTTCAGGGTTGCAGAAAAGCAAGAGGGAAAAAAACACAACAGAAGGGAGTAGCCATTAGAAGGAAAATATTATCCAGGACAGTGGCACTCCTGAAGAGCTGACTTCTAGAGGCTCTTTGGCAAGGTCTTTACAGATGCAGTATTTCTGTCGATCTCCTTCCTGATTCCATCCTTTCTTCCTTTAATGGGCAAATTAGCCTTAGGTTCTTGTTAAATCTCTTCTTTTTGGGAAGAGAAGACTTGTATGTGGTTATGACCAGGCACTACCAGGAGAAAGGTCAGTTAGGAAGAGTATCCTCTTTTGGGGGATCCTTTTTTCCCTTGGGGTACAGCAGTGAATGTCACCAGATGCTTGAAGATCACCTCCTGCTTGTCCTCACTTTTAAGTACAGTCCTTTGGCATGAAAGGGAGAAGATATTCAAAATTATCCTAGTGAGAAGGAATATAGGATGCACCTAGTTATATGTGGCAGAGGAGAACTTCCTTTGATATTGAAGATGGGAGGGAACTTAAAGGCCAACTACTCCAGGCTTTTCATTTCTCAGATGGGTAATCTGAGGCCCTTTGAAGCTCAGCGAATTGTTCAAGACAATGTAAGTAGTTAGTGGTAGAATAATTTCACTCTTGCAGGGCATTTTTGAGGAGGAAGCTTCTGGAGAAACAGCTATTTTTCTGGGACTGGGAGGGTCCTCGAAGTAAGAGAATTATGTTCCTTGTTCCTCAAAGTATAGTTAACAGACCAGCAGCATTGGCATCACCTGGTGCTTGTTAGAAATGAGTATCTCAGTCTCTTTTAGATCTGCGGAATTGAATCTGCATTTCAACAAGATCTGCAGGTAATTTCTTTGCATGGTAGAGTTTGAGAGCACAGATGCCCCAAACACCAACTAAAATGATAGCGCAGCTCAAAGCAGCCTAATTTCAGCAAGTGTCATAATGACTTCTAAAAGATACTGTAGCATTTTTAGCTGAGGTGAGTACATTAAAAATGGAAAGATTAAAAAAGTGACGCTGTACAGTGAAGGTGAAGATTGGGGGAAATGGTTGTGTTAAATAGTACAACTTTCTTCTGGTGGGCAGTTGGTTATAGGTACCAGAGTCTTTTAAAAATGTGCATACCTAGGGTTCCTGGGTGGCTCAGTTCTTTAAGCAATTGCCTTCGGCTCAGGTCATGATGCTGGAGTCTCGGGATCAAGTCCCTCATCAGGCTGCCAGCTCCACAGAGTCGGATTCTCCCTCTGACCTTCTCCCCTCTCCTGCTCTCTCTCATTGTCTCTCTCTCAAATAAATAAAATCTTTTTAAAAAGATGTGCATACCTGGGTGGCTCAGTCAGTTGAGTGTCCAACTCTTGATTTAGACTCAGGTCATGATCTCAGGGTCATGGAGTTGAGCCCCTTGTCACGCTCTGCACTCAGCCAAGAGTCTGCTTGAGGATTTCTCTTCCTTTCCCTCTGCCTTCCCCACTGTTCACATGCTCCTCTCTCAAATAAATAAGTCTTTAAAAAATGTGCATACCATCTGATACAACAATTTCACTTTCTAGGAAATTATTCTGGAGAAATAATTGGACTAATTTAAAGAGAAGTGTGAATAAGAATGTCATAATGTTTATGATAACTCAAAAAAATTGTAAGCAGTCTAATATCTAATGGTAGAGAATAATTAAGGAAAATTTGAAACCTATAGTGAAGTACTATACAGTTGGGCGCCTGGGTGTCTTGGTTGGTTAAGCGACTGCCTTCACTCAGGTCATGATCCTGGAGTCCCAGGATTGAGTCCCACATTGAGCTTTCTGCTCGGTAGCGAATCTGCTTCTCCCTCTGCCCCTACCCCCATCATGCTCTCTCTCTCTCTCTCAAATAAATATATAAAATCTTTTAAAAATACTGTATAATCACTTAATAAATTAGAGTTGCATTTAATACTCCAGAAATATGTTTATATATATATTTGTTGCTAAGTTTTAAAAAACTCAGGTTTTCATACTCTGTATAAAATGGCTCAGTGGGTTAGGCCTCTGCCTTCAGCTCAGGTCATGGTTTCAGGATCCTGGGATCTAGCCCCGCATTGGGCTCTCAGCTCGGCTGGGAGCCTGCTTCCCTTTCCCCCTCTGCCTGCCTCTCTGCCTACTTATGATCTTTCTCTCTCTGTCAAATAAATAAATTAAAAAAAACCTAAAATAAAATGATCTCATATCTTGTTTAGAAACAGATATATTAATTTAAAATCCAGGAGAAGCTGCAGGATGAGCTCGGAGCATGGCCAGCAGCCGCAGCCGGAGGGGCCGAAGGGGCCGTGGTGATAAGAAGTCCAGAAGGCGAAGCCGGCGCAAGGAAACCTACTCAGTGCATATCTACAAGGTGCTGAAGCAGGTGCACCCAGACATTGGCATCTCTTCCAAGGCCATGAGCATAATGAACTCGTTTGTGAATGATGTGTTCGAATGTCTGGCTGGTGAGGCTGCCCGGCTGGCCCAGTACTCGGGCCGAACCACACTGACCTCCCGGGAAGTCCAGACGGCCGTGCGCCTGCTGCTGCCCGGGGAGCTGGCCAAGCACGCTGTGTCTGAGGGCACCAAGGCCGTCACCAAGTACACCAGCTCCAAGTGACCCGGGGCCGAGCGTTTAATAAAGAGTGAACTGCTCCCGTGGAAAAAAAAAAAAAAAAAATCCAGGAGACCATGAAGCTTAAATGTTAACAGTAGTTACTTCAGATAGTATTTTTATAGGTAATACGTTTCGTTTTTCTTCATTTTATGTTTTATTTGTTTGTTTTACAAATAATTTATTAGCTAATCAAAGGTGATAATATAGTAGTTATTTTGGAAGGGTGTTTTTTTCTTTGAATGTTGAATATTAAACAAAGTAAAATAAAATAAATGTTGAATATTTTGGGGTCCCTGGGTGGCTCAGTCAGGCATCTGACTCTTGGTTTCAGCTTCGTTCATGATCTTGGGTTGTGAGATTGAGCCCAACATTAGACTCTATTCAGTACAGAGTCGGTTGGAGATTCTTTCCCTCTCCTTCTGTCTCTCTCCCCAGTCTCGCATGTGTTCTCTCTCTCTGTCAAATAAATAAAATCTCTTTAAAAAACGTGGATAGGGGCGACTGGGTGTCTCAGTGGGTTAAAGCCTCTGCCTTCGGCTCAGGTTATGATCTCATCGTCCTGGGATTGAGCCCTGAGTCAGGCTCTCTTCTCAGCGGGGAGCCTGCTTCCTCCTCTCTCTCTGCCTGCCTCTCTGTCTACTTGTGATTTTTGTCTGTCAAATAAATACATAAAATAAAATAATAAAATATAAGAAAATAAAATAATAAAATATAATTCAAATAAATAAATAAATAAATAAATAAAAGTTGGATATTTCACTTTCCAAGATATACCCTGAAAGGAAAAACATTTTAAGATCTTGTGTGCAGCCTTTTCACTATACTGACTACATTATATTGAAAATTTCTATTAAGCATCTTTCTCCTCCAAGACTGTGAACACCTTGATGATAGAGATTGAGTCTCTGGCATCATAGCATGGAACTTGGCACTCAGCATGCAGTTAACAAGTGTTTTAAATGGATGAATGAATGGGTAACTGTCTAGAGATTTTTTTTTTTCCCCCACGAGTGGCTTAAAGTTCTTAGCACACTGGAATTGATTGCTATTGCATATAGATATTGTGCCTGTTGAGATAGCTAAGGAGGGCAAAGTTCTGCCCGATCTGTTGGTTTAGCCGCAGTTTCTACTCTGTTTTTTTTTGTTTGTTTTGTTTTGTCTGTTTGTTTTGACAGAAAGAGTGATCACAAGTAGGCAGAGAGGCAGGCAGAGAGAGAAGGGGAAGCAGGCTCCCTGTTGAGCAGAGAGCCTGATGTGGGGCTCCATCCTAGGACCCTGAGATCACAACCTGAGCCAAAGGCAGAGGCTTGACCCATTGAGCCACTCAGGTGCCCCTGCAGTTTCTACTCTGGTAATAAATTGTTCCGTGTGGCATGGGCTAGGGCTGAACATGTGAGGTGGTCTGGCTGTAGACGCCCCTATAGGCTCAGAGGAAATGTCCAGGAGTAACTACCCTCTGCTCCAGTGAGGAATCCGAGGAGGTAGCGTGTTGTGCTCAAATGGAGTTCACAGGTAGTGGAAACTGGGTTTCCAGGTCCTAGTTTGTTTCATTATACTAGTTAGAATTCTAGGTCTTATCTCATTAGGCAGCAGAATTTTGAGAGGTTTGAACTATTGCTAACTAGTGCTCACTTTGTTTCAGCATTATGCTAAGAAACATTTGCAAACATTCTTTGATCTAATCCTATGCTTCCTTATGAGGGAGGTACTCTTTTCACAGAAAAGAGACTGAAACTTAAAAAGGTTGAGCAACTTGCCCCAAGTTCAGACACAGAGAGTTAGAGCTGGAATACACACATGGGACCCTGAACCCAGAGCCCACTTCCTTCTGTGTTTTAAAGAAGCTGGAGGAAAGGGATTTTCTCCTGATCTAACACACTTCATTGTGACCCTGCCTGTGGAGATGTCTGTGGGACTTTTTGAATTTCCTCAGTTCTCTCCATAAACAGATTCTATTTGAGAATGGGTTTCCACATTCTATAGTTATGTATTTTCTTTCTTGCTCTTGGTTCTCAGGGAAGTCACCAGAAAGCCTATTTTATAGCTTAAAAGGAGAATAAAAACTATTTTTAATAAAGTAATTCATGTTAGTTGAATTCAAAAAGTTCAAGAAGGTAGTTTGCATACTTAAAGGTAAACCTAGCTTTAAATTGGCTTATAATTTAATTATGAATTAATTTTAATTCATGAAGTTCTGAGAAAATTCATACATTTGTTGAATGTATGTGGCTTGTTTCTTGAGATATTCCAGTTTCTGTATTTGGAAATGTTATAACAGTATAAAAAAATAGGTTCTTATCTGTAAAATTGGAGAAACATTTCTGGAATTGAGTAGTACAGTAATGAAATACAAATATTTGTTTGGAAATCTTTTTGGCTGCTTTACATTTGGAATTTGCATAGTAATATAGAAGGATCTTGAAAAACATCTGGGAAAGGGTCATGATTTGATCCAAATTATATATCCAAGAGGTTTCAAAATCATATAATGATATAAAAGTACCCTGGGCTTTTCTTAGTACCCCACCCCAAATAGAGTATATCTTAATTATAACAGTTTGTAACATATTTATTTGTGTGACTATCTGATTGATTTGTCTCTGCCACTAGCCTGAGCTTCATGGGAGCAGGGGAGCCACATCTGTTTTGCTTGTCATTGTATGTGCCTAGTCTATAGTACCATGTTATGGCATATAAATGAACAAGAATAATAGTGAATACTTGTTGAGCCCTTACTGTGGTTCAGGTGATGTTGTAAGTGCTTAATACTAACTCATGTAATGGAACTTTTGGCAAATATTGCTTGAATGACTTTTATGTAAATAAAAAAGAAATTTGATTTATATATCTGGGAACTTTATTTAGTGTTATGGAGGTTTGGGAAACTATCACAGTGAGAACTACAAGACATTGGACTCAACGTGATTCAGCAGAATGTAGCTCTTCTATCTCATACCTGACAAATATTTAAGTTTTCATGTTTTTACATTCCTTTTTATCTGCTGTTTTGCTATCCCCATAGCATATTTTCAAGAAACAAGAGAAAAGGCTAGATGCAGACTACTTAGAGAAATAGAATGGCAGTACCATTAAAATTGGGCTTTAATTTAATTTAATTTTATTTTTTTTAAGATTTTATTTATTTATTTGACAGAGGAGAGAGATCACAGTAAGAGAGAGGAAGGGAAGAGATCACAGAGAGAGGGGAAGGGAAGCAAGCCCCCTGCTGAGCAGAGAGCCCGATGTGGGACTCGATCCCAGGACCCTGAGATCATAACCTGAGCCGAAGGCAGCAGCTTAACCCACTGAGTCACCCAGGCGCCCCTGGGCTTTAATTTTAATGACGTCTTTGACTAGCAGCTGTGAATGCCAGTGGTGGGAGGGGAGGATTGTTTTTCCAGAAAGTTTCAAGCTGACACCTATGTTGCTCCTGCAGTAACCTCCACTTAATTTATTGTCATTTACTGCAAAAAATTGATGAGAACATAACCTTTGTAAGGTTTTTATGTTTTATTGTCCATAAAAGATAAAATATGGAGTAAAAGGAAGTAAAATAGTATTTTGTTAGGTTGGTGGATGGATTTATGCTTTAACTAACTGATAGAATAATCAGAAGGTCATAAAGATCAGAGTCTCTGCCTCCTATCTCTTCTCTTTTTATGTATGCATTCAACAAGCTTCTCTCTGTGGCTGTCAGGCTCTTGGGAGCTCACCCAAACACCAGGCCCCCCTTTGTCTAAGGGCATTAACTCAGCTGTTTAGGTGAAGAATATCATGGAGGCTTCTGTTGTAGACATTAAGCAATTGGGGTAAGTCTAAATGAATCAGATACTTGACATGTGCAAATGGAATATTTGTTCACAAGGGACTCTAGGTTGCATTGTGTCTTGAATGAACAGGCAAAAACAAAGTGTGTGAATTAAATTGAATTTTGCAGGAAACATACAAAGTGATACAGATCTTTGGGAATTGCTGTTGATTGTGGTAGAGAAGTGGATGCTGGGAGAGC
This sequence comes from Mustela putorius furo, assembly GCF_011764305.1. Taxonomy (NCBI): domain Eukaryota; kingdom Metazoa; phylum Chordata; class Mammalia; order Carnivora; family Mustelidae; genus Mustela; species Mustela putorius. Next base: position 4,335,276 of record NW_025422045.1, on the reverse strand, counting down.
CCAACCCCTTCAATTTCCTAACAGACTTTCCCTTGCCAAAATAAAATAACAAAACAAAAGATATCAAACAAATTTCAAAGTGATTCTATTTGATTATCTAAGCCAGTCATTCCCAAACTTTAGCCCATACATCAGAATCACCTGAAGAACTTGTTTAAACCCGATTTTTGGGTGCCACCCTGAGTTTCTGATTCACTTGAGATCTGGAGTGGGGCTTGAGAATTTGCATCTCTAACAAGCTCCCAGGTGATGCTGATACTGCTACGCTAGGGACACACTTTAAGAACCACTGATTGAGGCACTCAGTTATCCATGGCTTAGCTGGGTAGATGTGCTTCAAGAAACTGTAAGAACCCAAGGAAGATATTTTCTCACTTCAGAAGAGGGTGGCCAGGTGAGTCTATGGGGGTAGGTGTGTGTTTCATCTGCAGGCAAGACAGGGCCTGTCCTGAGGATAAATAACTGCTATACTTTTAGACTAGTTAATTAGCTAATTAATCAATCTAAGGTTGGGGTGAGGAATAAAATATGCAAGTTAATATCCTAAGTGTTTTTTGTTTTGTTTTGGAGGATTTGCTTCTAAAGTAATATGCTTGCTAGGAGCTTCTTCAGGGTGCCAATCTGTTTTACTGCTGTGTCCTGGATGTCAGGCACAGTGCCATGCACCAGAACTGCGATATAATTTATAGGATTCAATGCAGAATGAAAATGTAGGGCTCTTTGTTCAAAAGCTAAGAATTTGAAGACAGGGATAGCAGGATGTTAATCCCAATTCTCTTTATTTTTGAATCCCATTAACCCCTTTTCAGTGCAGGGCCCTGTGTGGCTGCACACATTGAACACCCATGAAGCTGGTCCTGGGTTGTCACCTAGTAGATACTCCATGGGAACAATCAGAGGATCCTCACCAAAGGGTCTCAACTAGAGTGACCAAGAAGGGATTTTGAAGGACTCCTCCCCTCCCCTGCTTTTCTGGTGGAGGCATGTGCTATCATTTTATGTAGCCTTTGTAGTTATTCCCTGCCTTTGCACCTGTTACACCATTGCTAGCAGCTCCGTGAGGTAGGCGTTATGATCCATTAAAAAGGCTCAGCTGTGACTGAGTGATTTGGACCAGTTTTCTGAAGTCTGATGCTTTAAAATTTTTTTTTCTTTTGCCACATTTTGCGTCTCAGAGACATTTAGCTATTTGGCTTGAAAACACACAGTCAGTGACACTTGAACAGGAATTTGAACCCAATCTTCAAAATCCTGATTGAGCATTCTACTACTTATCCCGAAGAAAGCAAGTTTTGGAAAGTTTATTGATTCTGTTTATTGATATATTTGAGCTCTGAAGCTTGAGTTTTGAATCGAGAAGCTAGTTGTCTCTGGTCTGTCCCCATGTGCTATTTAGTTCTGTGAACAAGGGGCTCCTTGGATGCCCTATTAACAGGAGAGTCTGGCCCTTTAAGTTGCTACTGCTGGCTTGGAAGACTTAATCTGAATTAATCCTCCAACTCCCAGTGTTCTTCTGCATTGCTACCCATTGTTTAGATTAAATAAAAATATTTCCTTGTACACTGTAATTCTCTTCTGCCCCCACTGTCCTGATTTACTTCTCTGCACTTTTCCCTGTTCTCCATGGGTGTGAAACTCCATCTCCTAGGGTGTGAAGCCTGGTAGTTATGGCTGCCATGCCCATGGACTATCTGAGTTTGAGTCATCCTTCTTACTTGCTCTGTGGTGTTGGCCATGTTTTTGACTTAACCACCTTTGAGCTTAGTTCTTGATCTGTAAAACAGGAATGATACAATAACAGAGGTTTGATGTGATGATTAAAAGGCATAAATTAATGCTTTTGTAAGAGCAGTACTGTGTTGAGGGATAACCGCCCCCCCCCCCCAATATATACCTAGGCAGTGGATCAGATGTATTCTCTGTTGCTTGTTTCACACTTTCCCTACCTCCTAGAAGGAGACTGTTGGAATGTTGCTTCTTGGTACGTCTGTACTGTAGAGCACTGAAGATTTCAAACCAAAACCAAGCCAACTGATGAAAACAATGGAGGGCATAGTGCTGTTACAATTTGCAAAGCAGTAAATGTTTTGAAGTAGACTACTGGGGGTGTGTGTGTGGGGAATGCCATGTTAAAAATAATTACACCTTGTAGGTGCCCTCATATTCCAACAGTGTGAGGAAATGATTATGTGTACAAGTATGTGTAAAAAAGTTTTTAAAGCACTCAAGAACTTCATTATTAGAATTTCCTTTCCTGGAACACCTGGGTGATGGCTCAGTGGGTAAAAGCCTCTGCCTTCAGCTCAGGTCATGATCCCAGGGTCCTCTAATCGAGCCCCACATTGGGCTCTCTGCTCTGCAGGGAGCCTGCTTCCCCCATCCCCCACCCTGCCTGCCTCTCTGCCTACTTGTGATCTGTCTGTCAAATAAATAAAATCTTAAGAAAAAAAGAATTTCCCTTCCTCCCTCCAGGTTCCTCAGTCTTCCTGCACTCCACTTCGGGAATGCATTTTGGATAAATTGAAACCTATGGTGCTCAGGGAAAATAATTTTACTTCAGAGCACTCACTATAGCTGCTCATTCTCATGGTTCTGTTTATCAGTTGCCAGTGTTTAGAATGTATGCAAATGTTTACCAAAATCTTGATATGTTTTCTACACCCAAAACTATTTATATAGCTAAAATGTTAAAGTAAATATCAAGGAATGAAATGAAGATAGGTCTAATTCCAGTTGTGTTGTCCTGATGACAGTCGGGGGAATGGAGGCTCTATATCTTTGAGCCTTATGTACCATTTCAGCACCTGCTTGCTTCGTTCCTTTTGACCTTCCTGTACCTATGCAGCAGCTAGTGGTATAGCCATTCTTTTTTTCCATCCATTCTTCCACAAAAAAAGAACCCAGGGGTTTGGGCAGCCATTCAGAGTCCTTGCAATAGGGATGAGATGCTTTGAGTTTTCACAGAGTAGTTTTTTGGAGGATGGAGTTGAGTGAACGGATAACAGTTTCATTGCAAACAGTAAGTTGATGCCCATCAAAGCTTAACTGAAGGATTTACTCATTCCAAGGCCTAGAGAATTATTTACATTTTTGCATTTATTAAGTGCACATGAAATCAGGACCATAATTTGGTCCATATAATTTTAAAACTTTATGGAAAAAGAAAACCACATTGTTAGTACCCAGTGGGAGACCCACTTCTCTTTTGGTGTTGATGAGATGTATGCTATCCCTTTATGATTTGCTACCCTACTCTGTGGTTGACCCAGGTAAACAAAAATGACATAGACACCTAAAACCAGAGATAATCTAAGAACTCCATAATGGTATGAAATTCTGTCTCTTCCTCACTGTACATAAAGAAACAGATCAGCCAGTGTTTTCTCCATGAATTTTCCTTCTCTCTAAGCCTTCCCCACCAGTACCCCTGCTCTTCCTTGTGAATTCCTTCCCTCTTAATTCCAGATCTAAACCAGATTCTAAACCAGATTCTAAGACAGATTCTTAGATCCCCTTCCTCTTCCTCACCTCAACATCTAACAATTCGCTAAATATCATTGGTTGTACCTCAACTCTCTCCAGACTCCCTCTCTCCCTTGTTTCCACCTTCCTTACCTTTATGGAGTCTCCTGTCTGCTGTCCTTCTCTAGTCTCACTTGGGACTATCAGTCCTGTCCTAAACACCTAGAATAAGCAGAGCAGTGCTATGCATAAACTTCATCACTTCTCAGAATTGAGTCCAAACTCCTCTAACAAGGAATAAAGTATTTTTATTGATCCTCCTTTGCCTGCTGCTATAGCTACATGCGTTGGTCTCTCAAAAGCAGCTAGAATGCTACTTTATTTTCCCAAATGGGGCATATTCCCTTCATGGGCCTTTTTTGTAAACTTTTTAAATTAAATTTTATTTTTTTAAAAAGATTTTATTTATTTATTTGACAGACAGAGATCATAAATAGGCAGAGGGGCAGGCCGGGGCGGGGGGAAGCAGGCTCCCCACTGAGCAGACAGCTTGATGTGGGGCTTGATCCCAGGACCCTGAGACCAGGACCTGAGCCAAAAGCAGAGACCTTACCAACAGAGCCACCCAGGAGCCCCTATTTTGTGAATTCTTTCCGCAAGCTCTGTCTTAAATAACTGTTCTCAGCTCAAAGGTCAGTTTCTTCTTCAAGACTTAACTGACTGCTCAGGCAGAGTTGACTTTTTTGTCCTTCCTACTTTGTGTGAAAATGTTAAAGCATTGGTAATACTATATTGAACATAGGTTTTAACAGAATACCTTTTAAACATATTTTTATGAACTGTAGCATACATACAAGAATGTGTTAAATATATACGTGTACTTTAAAGAATAACCACTACAAAATCAAATACTTACATATCACTCACCCAGGCCTTGGATATAGAACTTTGACAACTCCCAGAAATCCTCTTTGTTTCCCTCTCTGGTCTCATCTGCTTCTTCCATTCCCTATAGGATGATTATTCTGAATTTCTTGTTAATCGTTAACTTATTTTTCTTTGTAGTTTTAAAAAAGATACCACCTAAGAGAGGTTTTGTGTGTGTGTGTATGTGTGTGTGTGTGTGTGTGTGTTTATATCTATTCCTGGGTGACATATTATTTAATTGGGTCTGTTTGTGAACTTTATATAAATGGAATTGTTATATTGTAACCATTTATGACTTGCTTTTTTCATTATTGTGTTTATGAGATTTATTCAATTATGTGTTGTCATGATTCATTTTTTCATGGTTATTTAAACTCCATTTTACAAATACATCCTATTTTATTTACTGACTCTATTGTTGATGACTTGTTTGTAGGTTTTGCAATTATGAACAAGCTTCCTCTGAAGATTTTTGCACATGGTTTTTGGCACAGATGTAAGACTGACATGAGGAGATATATGTCTGTGTGTGTGTGTGTCTGTGTGTATGTGACTGGAAGCAGGACATCTGGGTAGAATATATATGCAGATTCACCTTTACCAGCTATTTCCAAACATTTGCCGAAGTACTTGTATCAAGTACTGTCTCTTTTATTTTGTTTTCTCTAGTACCTAGGACAGTGAATCACCAAACATTCAATATATACTCACTAAGTGAAAACAGAATGACAAAGTAGGTGTTATGTCATAGCCCTTATGTATGAATAGCTCTAGGAAATAAAGACAGAGCACCTTTCCCTGATAGAAAAGCACCTACCTGATAGAGTAGGCCTGTTAGTATTGTATAGAATGATATCTTTTAATAATGATATATAGATAGGAGTGATATAATTGTAAGGTCTCATACCACTTAAAATTTTTTTTTTTCTTCCCTTCATCTTTTTCTTCTTCTTCTTTTTTTTAAAATTATGTTCAGTTAGCCACTGCATAGTACATCATTAGTTTTTGATTTAAGAGGATTCTTAGAAGATGCAGGTGAGGGCGCCTGGGTGGCTCAGTGGGTTGGGCCGCTGCCTTCGGCTCGGGTCATGATCTCAGGGTCCTGGGATCGAGTCCCGCATCGGGCTCTGTGCTCAGCAGGGAGCCTGCTTCCCTCTCTGTCTCTCTCTCTGCCTGCCTCTCTGTCTACTGCGATCTCTCTCTGTCAAATAAATAAATAAAATCTTAAAAAAAAAAAAAGAAGATGCAGGTGAAATTATGACTGTAGCAGGCAGGAACTACCTGTGTTAAACTGTAGTTGGGTCCCAACTACAGTTAATAATCTTTTCCCAAATTACTAAGGAGCTGGATCTTGGAAATTAACTTGTCTTGGAATGTGGGTCTTTCTCCAATGCATCTTCTGGAACTTGGAGTAGTATATAGATCTTTGACAGAGAAAATCAGTGCCTCTAGAATGAGTGTAGAGACTACATATTTATAATGCTACACAGAGAAAGACACAGATGGACTTATGTGTAGCCAAGCACTGCTAAGCAATTAACACGCAGGTCATAAATTGGCATAAACCATGAATTTAATTGTGTTCCTTGAAATACCTTTCCATAAACAATATGTTAGGGATCCCTTCTCTTATCCAAACCTTATTTTTTTTTAAAGATTTTATTTATTTATTTGACAGATAGAGGTCACAAGTAGGCAGAGAGGCAGGTAGAGAGAGAAGGGGAAGCAGGCTCCCCGCTGAGCAGAAAGCCCGATGTGGGGCTCGATTCCAGGACCCTGGGATCATGCCCTGAGCCAAAGGCAGAGGCTTTAAACCACTGAGCCACCCAGGCGCCCCTTATCCAAACCTTATTTAATAAATTTGTTCTTTATGAGGCACCTGGTTGGCTTAGTTGGTTAAGGCTCTGACTCTTGATTTCGGCTCAGGTCATAACCTCGGGGTTGTGAGATTGAGTCATGTGTCCAGTTCCACACTGGGTGTGGAGCCTGCTTAAGATTCTCTTTCTCTGGGGCACCTGGGTGGCTCAGTGGGTTAAGCCTCTGCCTTCGGCTCAGGTCATGATCTCAGGGTTCTAGGATCAAGCCCTGCATCGGGCTCTCTGTTCTGCAGGGAGCCTGCTTCTCCGTCTCTCTCTGCCTACTTGTGATCTCTCTCTGTCAAATAAATAAATAAAATCTAAAAAAAATAATTCTCTCTGTCTCCCTTTTCTCCTCTTCCTCTTCTTCTTTTTAAAGATTTTATTTATTTTTGAGAGAGAGAGAGAGAGAGAGAGCGAGCGAGCAGGGGGAGGGGAAGAGGGAGAGGAAGAAGCAGACTCCCTGCTGAGCGAGGAGCCTGATTTCAGGACCCTGGGATCATGACCTGAGCTGAAGGCAGAGGCTTCACCCAACCAAATGAACCATCCAGGTGCCCCCCAACCTTCTCTTAAAAAAAAATTTTTTTTTGAAAAAAAATCAGTTCTTCTGAAAAAAAAATCTTGTTATTTAAAAATAATTTTGGGTTTAAAAAAGAGTTGCAAAAATAGGGAGTTCCTAAATACACTTCACTCAGCTTCTGTTGATATTAACAACATCTTATATAACCATGGTACACTTATCAAAACTAAAAAAATTAACATTGATGCAATACTAGTAACTAAATTATAGACTTTATTCTCATATTACTGATTTTTCCACTAATGTTCTTTTCCTATCCAGCACACAGTCTAGGATACCATTTGTATGTAGTTGTCCTGTCAGTTTCAGTCTGTGACAGTTTCTCAGTATTTCTTTTTTTTTTTCATGATGTTGGCCCATTTGAAAAGTATCACTTAAGTTTTTTAATAGAATGTGCCTCAGTTTGGGTTTGTCTGATATTTTCTCATGATTAGACTGGATTATGGATTTTGGGGAAGAAGATAGAAGTGAAGGTATCCTTATCACACCAAGTGAGAGGTAGATACTATTAGTATGACTTACCATTAGTGATGCTACCTTGATCATTTATTTAAGGTGTTGTCTGCCAGGTTTCTCCCCTGTAAAATTACAACTTTCCCTTTCCATATTCTGATCAGTTGATGAAAGTCACTAAGTCCAGCCCACACTCAACGAGGGGAGAATTAAAATCTACTTCCTGGGGCACCTGGGTGGCCCAGTCAGTTAAGCATCTGCCTTTAGCTCAGGTCATTATCTCAGGGTCCTGGGATGGAGCCCTGAGGTAGCCCAGCAGGTAGCATGCTTCTCCCTCTTCTTCTGCCCCTCACCCTGCTTGTGCTCTCTCTCTCTATCAAATAAATAAAATCTTAAAAAGACCCCCCCCCCAAAACCTCTACTTCCTGGAATGAAGAGTAAAGAATTTGTGGGTATATATTAACACCACCACAATGATTAATAAATATTTTGGAGGATACTTTGAGGTTATGCAAATATTCCTTTTCTCCAAATTGGTTCATATATCTAAGGCAGAAAATATACCATCCAAAACCTTAAGAACAGAAATCAATCAAAAGAAAATTTTGACAATAAAACGTCCCTTGTTTTTTTTTTTGAGAGAGAGAAAAAGAGTGTGTGTGAGCAGGCGATGGGTGAGGAAAAGGGCAGAGAGAGGGAGAGAGAATCTTAATCAGATTCCCTGAGCATGGAGCCTGAGCCCAAGAATCTGAGATCATGACCTGAGCTGATATCAAGAGTTGGATGTTTACCTGACTGAACCACCCAGTCACCCCAAAAGTCCCCCCCCTTTTTTTGCTCAATAGGTAATAACCAACTAACTCCCATTTTTTCAAGCTTGTGCTGAAAAGATTTTTCTTGGCTTAAAAGTTGAGCAGTTGAAATCTGTCATAGAAGGAATGAACCAAACAAAAGACTCCTTTATATCCGGATTCTGTGGATTACTTCTAGACAATTATACCTCCTCTTATTTAATTGGTATTGATGACATCTATTTCCAACTTTGTTTTGAGATACAGAGAGTTGGACTTTTTTTTTTTTAGTATTTTTTTTTTTATAAAATAGAAATATTAAGTAGCAAGCATGCATAATTTCTTTAGACCGAGAAAGAAGTAAACATTTCATTTTCCTGTATTTGTCTGTTATCATTTCAGATAAGATTCTGCAGGTCTTAGGAACCCCAGTGACAATTAATCATGCCTCTGTTTTTTCTAAGAGAAGAAAATGACCAAGAATACCCCCAATATACAATTACAACTTTCCCAAAGGTTTCCTGGCACAGAAGGAAACTTCATATTATTAGCTTGTGAGTCTAGACAAACTCTTAATTTTATTTATTTATTTATTTATTTATTTATTTTTAAATTCTTCATTTTAATGCCAAGGAAAAGTTCTACTAAAATAATCTCTTAAACTTTTGCCTAAGTTTTCTAGAAAATCATTCAGTAAATTTCAGAAAATTATTTTTATAAAAATTATGTTCAGTTACACACTGTATAGTAGTACATCATTAGTTTTCAGTGTAGCATTCAGTGATTTGTTAGTTATGTATAACATCCAGTGCTCATAACATGTGCCGTCCTTAATACCCATCATCCTGTTACCCTCTTCCCCTAATCCTCTCTCCTCTGAAACCTTCAGTTTGTTTCCTGGGATCCACAGTCCCTCATGGCTTGTATCCCTCTGATTTCTCGCACTTTAGATTTCCCTCCCTTCCCCATGGTCCCTGTGTTATTGCTTATGTTCTACATATGAGTGAAACCATATGATAATTGTCTTTCTCTGCTTGACTTACTTCACTTAGCATAATCCCCTCTAGTTCTGTCCATGTTGATGCAAATGGTGAGATTCATCCTTTCTGATGACTGAATAATATTCCATTGTATGTATGTACCACGTCTTCTTTATCCATTCATCTGTTGAAGGGCATCTTGGCTGCTTGCATAGTCTGGCTATTGTGGACATTGCTGTTATGAACATTGGGGTGCATGTACTCCTTCTTTTCACTACATCTGTATCTTTGGGGTAAATACCTAGTAGTGCAATTCTGGGTCATAGGATAGCTCTATTTTTAACCTCTTAAGGAATGTCTGTACTGTTTTCCAGAGTGGCTATACCAGCTTGCATTCCCACCAACAGTTTAAGAGGGCTCTCCTTTCTCCATATGCTCGCCAACATTTGCTGTTTCCTGTTTTGTTAATTTTTGCCATTCTAATGGTGTAAGGTCTTATCTCATTGTGGTTTTGATTTGTAATTCCCTGATGACCAGGGATGTTGAGAATTTTTTCATGTGTCTGTTAGCCATTTCTATGTCTTTTTTGGAAGAATGTCTGTTCATATCTCCTGCCCATTTTTTGACCACGTTATTTGTTTTTGATGGTTGAGTTTGAGATGTTCTTTATAGATCTTGAATACCAGCCCTTTATCTATAATGTCATTTGCAAATATCTTCTCCCATTCTGAGGGCTACCTCTTCGTTTTGTTGACAATTTCCTTTGCTGTGCAGAAGCTTTTTATCTTGATGAACTTCCAAAAGTTCATTTTTCTTTTGTTTCACTTACCTTGAAGGAAGTTACTGTGGCCGATGTCAAAGAGGTTACTGCCTATGTTCTCCTCTAGAATTCTGATAGATTCCCATCTCACACTGGGGTCTTTCATTCATTTTGAGTTTATCTTTGTGTATGGTGTAAGGGAGTGGTCCAGTTTCATTCTTCTATATGTAGCTGTCCAGTTTTCCCAGTAGCACTTATTGAGAAGACTTTTTTCCATTGGCTATTTTTTCCTGATTTGTCAAAAATTAGTTGACCATAGAGTTGAAGGTCCATTTCTGGACTCTCTCTTCTGTTCCATTGGTCTACGTGTCTGGTTTTGTGCCAATACCATGCTCTCTTGGCAATCACAGCTTTGTAATATAGCTTGAAGTTAGGCTAGATGATATCCCCAGCTTTGTTTTTCTTTTTTGTCATTCCTTTGGCAATTTGGAGGTCTTTTCTGGTTCCATACAAATTTTGATTGTTTGTTTCAACTTTTTGAAAAATGCCAGTGGTATTTTAATAGGGATAGCATTAGAAGTATAAATTGCTCTGGACAGGATAGATATTTTAACAATGTTTATTCTTCCAGTCCATGAGCATGGAATGTTTTTCCATCTTTTTGTGTCTTCCTAAATTTCTTTCATAATATTCTGTAGTTTCTAGAGTATAGATCCTTTATCTCTTTGGTTAGGTTTGTTTCTAGGTATCTTATAGTTTTTGTTGCTATTATGATTAGAATTGATTCCTTAATTTCTCTTTCTACATTTACATTGTTAGTGTATAAGAAATCAGTGAGGGGCGCTTGGGTGGCTCAGTGGGTTAAAGCCTCTGCCTTCAGCTCAGGTCATGATCCTAGGGTCCTGGGATCGAGCCCCATATCGGGCTCTCTGCTCAACATGGAGCCTGCTTCCCCCCCTTCCACCTGTCTCTCGCCTGCTTGTGATCTCTGTCAAATAAATAAATAAAATCTTAAAAAAAAAAAAGAAGCTGATTTCTGTGCATTGATTTTTGAATCCTGCCACATTACTGAATTGCTATATTAGGTCTCATAATTTGGGGGTGGAATCTTTTGGGTTTTCCACATGAAGTATCATGTTGTCTGCCGAGAAGGAGAGTTTGACTTCTTCTTTGCCAATTTGGATGCCTTTTATTTCTTTTTTTGTCCGATTGCTGAGGCTAGGACTTCTGACACTATGTTGAACAATAGTGGTGAGAGTGGGCATCCCTATCATGTTCCTGACCTCAAGAGAATCTCTCTCAGCATTTCCCCATTGATAATGATATTCACTATGAGCTTTTTATAGTTGGTTTTTATGGTACTGAGGAATGTTCCCTCTATTCCTATACTCTGAAGAGTTTTAATCAGGAACGGATATTGTATTATGTCAAATGAGGCCATTTTTTCTGCACCAGTTGAGAAGATGATATGTTTCTTGTCTCTTCTTTTATTGATGTGTTCTATCACATTGAGTGATTTGTGAATGTTGAGCCACCCTTGCATCCCAGGCATAAAACCCACTTGATCATGGTTAATAATCCTCTTAATATACTGTTGGATCCTATTATCTAGGATCTTGTTGAGTGTTTTGGCATCCATGCTTCTCAGGGATATTGGTCTGTAATTCTCTTTTTCAATGGGGTCTCTGGTGTTGGGATCAGGGTAATGCTGGCTTCATAGAAGGAATTTGGAAGTTTTCCTTCTGTTTCTAGTTTTTGGAACAGCTTCAGTAGAATAGGTATTATTTCTTCTTTAAATGTTTGGTAGAATTCTCCTGGAAAGCCATAGAAAATTACTTAAAAAAAATTGGGGTTATATATTTTGCGTCTAAGCCAGAGGTTTCTAGCATAGGGTGTCTTAATTCTTTCAGTTTGGGTTCTTATTTGCTAGCTTCAGAAACTAATTCTGCTTCTTTTGAGCCAGAAAGGAATCTATTAAAAGAATATTGGATAAGGACTAAGAAGAGGTTGGGAGCTGGCTGTGCAGCCAGAAACTGTACCTCTAGTAAGGCTGCAGAGCTGATCAATGAGAGCACTGCTGCTGATACTCTGACTGTATGGATCCTGGGCCATCCCTAGTTCTTTGGGTTACTAAGCTTCCAATTCTGGGTCTAGGTCAGATGTATCTTATTAGCAAAGTTTGACCTATTTCTGTACCAGAGCTGCCAAGAAATCTGGAAAGGTGACCATCTCCAGTGGTGGATATGCTCTGACTCACTTGGTATGGAGTTTCCCAATCATAGTAAAAAGACTAAGATACTTACAGCCAAAATGAATGACCAATGTTTACTATAGACCCTCATGGATGGGGTCCCTCTAGCTGTGAAGTTCCTCTGATTATCAAATAAGTCTTTTTTTATTTAAGATTTTATTTTTTATTTGATAGACAGAGATCACAAGTAGGCCGGGAGGCAGGCAGAGAGAGAGAGGAAGGGAAGCGGGCTCCCTGCTGAGCAGAGAGCCCGATGTGGGTCTCCATTCCAGGACCCTGGGATCATGACCTGAGCTGAAGGCAGAGGCTTTAACCCACTGAGCCACCCAGGCAACCCCCCGCCCCTTTTTTTAAAGAACTACTGCTTTAAATGCTCTACAATAAATGTGTATTATGGGCCACCTGCGTGGCTCAGTCATTAAGCATCTGCCTTTGGCTCAGGTCATGATCCCAGGGTCCTGGTCTGGAGCCTGGCATCAGGCTCCCTGCTCAGTGCGAAGCCTACTTCTCCCTCTCCCACTCTCCCTGCTTGTGTTCCCTCTCTCACTGTGTCTTTTTCTATCAAATATATAAATAAAATCTTAAAATTAAAAAAAAAAAGGTTTTTCTCTGGGTCATGGGATGGAGCCTCTGGGCAAGAACCCTGCTTAGGATTCTTTCTCTGCCCCTCCTTTCTCTCCCTCTACCCCATCTTTTAAAATAAATAAATAAATAAATAAATAAATAAATAAATAAATGTATGTGATGTAAGAAAACCATAAAAAATTGATTATTTTCCTAAACTACATGCTGACTTTATTAAATGTGATTACTGTTAATGCTGTCTCAGTATTTTTTCTTCTTTAGAGTCTAGTCTGAATATCTTTTTGGATTTTCTGATATTTGCTTCAGATTTTTTTAAAATTAAAATTTAAATTTTTTGAAAGATTTTTAAAATTTATTTGACAGTGAGAGCAAGAGAGGGAACACAAACAGTGGGAGCAGGAGAGGGAGAAGCTAGCTTCCCGCTGAACAGTGAGCCCAATCCAGGGTTCGATCCCAGGGTCCTGGGACCATGACCTGAACTGAAGGCAGACGCTTAACAACTGAGCCATCCAGGTGCCCCTGCTTAAGATTTTTTTTTTTTTAAAGGAGACAGAGTTTATTGAATATATCACAAGGGAGCAGTCGGCGAGACAGCAAAGAAGAGAATATCTGCCACAAGGCAGTGATTGCGGGGCTGTAGTTAAAGGCGGAAAGATGAGGAGGTCTGGGAACCTGGAATTTTCCTTTTTTGGTACCTGTATCCGGGTGTAAGTAACCCATTGGTCAGCTAGGGCTTCTGGATATTTTTGAGGTGGGTCTCCTAATGGGCATGTTTGTATTCAGCCAGGGGGTTAAGGGTCACTGTGGGCCCTTCTACCTTACTCAGGTTTCTATTGTTCAAGTGAGGGGTTGCCTAAAAGTGGCCTCTGCTTTGCCCCTTGAGCAATTTTTAAAAAAATCTTTAAGGTTGCTGGTGGTGGAAGGTCTTACCCTCTCTAACTGCCTCATGCTAAATGAGGGGTATGAAGATGTCCCTACCTATGGATCAACATTGGTCACTTGGGAATTTAGTAGGAGTTATGGAAAACAGAGGCATCTGTGTCTAGAGTTGATAACACATGGGAGTCTTCTTGAGCAGAGAGGATCCTCTGTTGGCTTGAAATTACGGCAGTGAAGGAGCCTCTACTCCAGACAGAAGCATAGGAGAAAAGAGCAAAATATGTTTAGAATAACAAGAAGAAAATGAAGGCCACAAAGAGTCCTTTGATAGTTGACAAATCCTCCTTTTGCCCAGGAGTTTAACCAGTCAGTGAAAGAAAGGGAGGAGTGGTCTTTCAGAGCATGAGCTTGAGTGTTCATGTCAGTTAGAAACCCAGAAATATTTTTGTGGTAATCTGGAATTTATACCCGGCATTCTGTTTTCATGATAGCACATATTCTATCTTCTAGAGCAGTTAAAATATCTAATTTCATTCTGTTTTGCAACACTGATTTACACATTTGTGTTTAATAGGGAAATTCTATTTTGAGTGTCATTTAGGGCTTTGTGTACTTATCAAGAGCTTTCACATGCCAAGCGACATCTTCCAGTTCTAAAGAGGGAATCAAGATGGATGCTATGTGGATGGTGTCCACTTTTGTTTTAAATTTGGAAGGTTGGCTGGGTTGGTAATGATTTTAATAATGTGTTGATGCATCCAGACAAAACGCAGAGTACAGTGGCCTATTCATCCTGGGGGAAGCCATGGCCATATAGCCATGGTCCCACCTAACTGTCGGGTCACTTTAGGAGCCAGCCATCTAATTCTGAGCCTCCTTGTCCCGCCAGTAGCAAACCAATCAGTGACCTGAAGAATGATTTGTGAACATTTTTCTCAAGGTAGCCATCCTAACTGCTATATGCTATTTGCCCATGTTTTCTAAATATGGTTTCTTTGTTCCCAGCATAGAATTGCCTTTTGACTTAACTGTCTGATTGTAGGGATAAGCCATAAATATTCATCCCAGATTTGATATATTCTATCTGGTGTATACTGAGAAGTTGGGTTTTATAACTTAGTTATCTTCTGGTTCCCATTTATTTGTGGGTGAGTGAATTCAGTCAGAACCTTACTGGTTTGAGAGTATGAAGTAGTCTGATTCTGGCCTGGGAGATTCCAGGTGGTATTGACCTTTGGCCAGAGAGTAACATTTCATTTTTATAGACCTATCACAAAATATAGCACTATTTGGGTCATGGATCAAATTTATATTAGACATATAAGGAATTCCAGTCTGTGCCCTGGAATGGGGAGACCCATCAAGGCAGACCAGATATGCTGGATACAGGCAGAATTCCACATATCCTGCACACTGTTTGGTTTTGAAGTTCAGCCTAATGCTGTGCCCATTGTAAGAAGAAATTATCAATATAAATAGGGGAAAACAGAATGAAAAAGAAAGGTACAACCATCATTGCTTGAAGAGAAGTTTGTGGTCTTTCACAGATTCATAGGAGTAAGAAGGCATATTTAGCTGACATACTGGGTTCCACTCAAAAGCCTAGGAACATGTTTGCCTATAGATCAAGGAGGTGGCTAGATCCATGGGAACAAAGGAAAAGAGAAAGGAGCCAAAAGAAATAACGTAGCTGAGGGTCAGCTGGCATCAGGAAAGAGTCCCAGTTGAGTAGAACGTGTGCATATTTGCTTTGCATAAGCTGTTGTTGCCCATTGCACCACACATTGTGAACAGACTTTGGGGGATGGAGTGAGAAAGCAGAAGAAAGGGGTCCTTTACCCGCACAGGAGTGGATAGTTGAACTGGTTAACTTCCAGACCTCTAGACTATACCTGAGCTTCCCTGGTCTGAGATCTTCAGTTGTCTCTTGCTTCAAATCAGTGAAAGATGATGTAGATTTGTGAAGTATTTCAGTATTACTTCATAAGAATTGTAGGTGCTCACCCAAAAGAAAGGAGCCATTCTCTTGATGCATCTTCTAGCCGGTTTAGTCTAGAACTTGCTTGTAAATCTCTCCATTATATAGATTGGTCATCTTTTCCCCTCTTTCCTTGAACCCAGGCATGGGGCAAAGGATGCTGGCTATGAATGAGAATAGAGCAGCAATTCTGCCTTTTTAGGTTAGATTGTAAACAAACCCCCTCAGTATAAACATGGAAGCCGAAGAACTCCTTTGCTTTGTTAGGAAGGAAGTGTAAAGCTCAGCTGTTCTGGCCAGAAATGCTGAGCCGGCAGGTTCCTTAGGAGAAGGAAAGAAACTGCTTCGCAATGGCTCCATGCCTCCAGGGTTGCCCTGTTCTCATCAGATGCTTCCCCTGTTCCTATAGGCAGGCATTGATCACCCAGAGGAGGAGGGAATGGCAAGGTGCCAGCTGTAAATAATGAATAGCACCCTCATTTACATTCTTTTTTAGTGCTGCCTGTTTGCACACAGCCTTGTAGGAACCTGGAGCCTGAGGAGATATGACTTGGAGCTTGCTTGGGCTCCCTCCCTCCAGTGTGCCTAGCTCAGGAAAAGGCAGAGCTCTGCCCGTCAGACCATCTGGCTCTCTTGAATGTGCTTATTAGTAACAGTGGAGGTGGGTCTATTAGCCTGGGACAGCATCTCTGAGACAGATGCTGAGTTTATGTGTAAAATATGGCTTCCAGCCAAAGCACTAATCATGATCGCCTCTGAAGTGGTTCCAATCGTCTGGATGAGGCACTCCAGCTCTTATGTTGTTTGTACAAGCTGGTAGTTAGAGGTGTTGTGTACAAGATATTTGTAGTCATAATTTCTCCAAACAGGTTAAGGCAAACATTATGAGAATCAGCATATTAATGTGCTGTGTTTCAAATTAGAATTATAAACACACTTTCCTCATTGGAGGCCTCATCTGCTAGGAAGAAGCCAGATGTTTAATGATGAAACCATTATTTAGGAAGACCTATGAAAGTAAAACAAATTGTTGTTGTTTAAGTGGAGGGGAAAACCTGCTTTATGCAAGGGAATTCAGAAAAACTGCTTTGAGAGGATTCTTGATTATGTTGAATTTCCATACTCCTCTTATTGCTGCTAGCAAATAGGAGTTCTGCCCTGCTAGGATAGACTAGAGTCTAGGAGAGTGCATTTCCTGGTGAAGAGGTGGTGACTGCTGTGCTGAAGTAGTAGTTGGGAAGAAATTTGGTCTCAGAGTGTTCTCGTAGTTAACTTTTGATGTTAACTCCCGATCCTTCTGTTGTTTCTGAGATTAGAATCAGGAAGCAGTGTTTGATGGTGCTTGACATATGTGTCTTCCACTTGCTTTTGAGGCACCTGATGCGCATCTGGCTCTCATATTCCTATTGTTCAGATATAATCATTCCATTAGCCCCTCCTTATCTTTAAGGGGATGCAACCCCATTCCCTTTGCATCTGTCTGTGAATATTTTGTTCTTTCCTCTTCTCTCTCTCTTCCTCCTTTCCCTCCATAGTCGACTCCACTTTCCCATGTTCCCTTCTTTCCCTTTTTTCTCCCTTTTTTATAGGAAACACATCTTAAGGAATAGATCCAGTTGTTGCAAAGAGCACACAAAAAAACAAAAAACAAAACAAAACAAAAAACCCAGAAAGAAGTGCAAAGGTGGGCATTGGAAATGGTTTTCTAAAATTTAATGACATCATAGGTTTGGTCCTAAATATTACAAGGTACTGCCACTACTATTTTTGAGCTCTGACTTATTCATTTTCCAAAAGTTTTCTTTGCTGTGGGTAGATTTTTGGACTGTCCCAAGTATATTCAGAGTACACACAGCTCTTTCCTAGTAGATTAACTGAGGCCATTTTGACATGCACACATTTTCAGTCATTACAACAGTGAGAGGAATATCAAGTCGAAGTGATTAGAAACCCTGGGACTTTGGAGGTTTCCCTTCTGCTGGATTCTAGAATCTGGGACTTGTGAAGTCCTGAGGATATCCAGAGAAGGCAGCACCTCTTTTGGAATTTTTCCACAGAACCTGGTAAATGCACATTCCCCAGGGGCTCATTTGCCCTGTAACCTTTGCTATTATAAGGGACCAGAAAGAAGTCACTCCATCGAGATGAGAGTTTGTTATTAAATATGTCTTGATTTCTATTAATAGTATCTCATTTTCCCTAAAATAATTTAGATTTTTTCCTCCTAGTTTGTTCATGTTCCTCTCTTCCAGTCATTCAAGAGCACCTGTTAGACTTTCTTGTTTGTATCTTTTTTTTTTATTCCAGCAAGTCCTAGAACGGACTTGAAGTAGAATCTAACTAAATTAACCATCTTATACCTGAATTCTCTAAACAACATCCTCTCATCTAGGATTTTCTAGCATATGATTGGTCATATCCAATGGTAGGACACTTGAATTCTTCCAATCCAGCATATTTAACCTCTAGATTATTCTAATTTTTTAAAAAGATTTTATTTATTTATTTGACAGATGGAGATCACAAGTAGGCAGAGAAGCAGGCTCCCTGCTGAGCAGAGAGCCCAATGAGGGGCTTGATCCCAGGACCCTGGGATCATGACTTGAGCCGAAGGCAGAGACTTTAACCCACTGAGCCACCCAGGCGCCCCTCTAATTTTTTAAAGATTTTATTTATTTACTTTTTGTCAGAGAGAGAGAGAGTGAGTAAGCACGTGCACAAGTAGGCAGAGTGAAAGGCAGAGGCAGAGAGAGAAGCAGCCTCCCTGCTGAGCAAGGAGCCCGATACAGGAGTTGATCCCAGGACCCTGGGATCACCACCCGAGCCGAAGGCAGCAGTTTAACCAACTGAGCCACCAAGGCGTCCCTAGATTATTCTGATTTTTAAAATACTCTTTGTAGTGTTAGCTTTAAATAATTTCTTGGTGACTACAATCCATTAATATCAGGAATGTTGTGACAAATAAATGAAGTAATGAATGTAATGTAATTAGCTAGCACCTGCACAGAGAAAGAACACGATAAAAGATTTTATTTTTGCTCCTATTGGTTTTTTGTCTGTTCCTTGAATTTTATAACACAAACCAGTCCTTCCACATGGAATCCCTTTGCATAATTGAAAACAACTATTGTCACTTCTTGACCCCTAGCTCCCTTTCCCATATTTAAGCTAAATATTCCCATTAAATTGAATCATTCCTCATATGGCTGGTCCTGAGTTTCTTGCCACTGCCTTGAGCAAGTTATAGCTTCTTGTTCTAGGTGTAGCTCTAGAAGTGAAAGCAATATTCATGTAAGGGGTGTTTGTGCAATGGGTTCTGCAGAGTGTAATAGCTGTAAATGAGCCCTGAGTCATATTATCTTTTCTGGCAGTTATAATAAGTGGACAATTGATTTTATTGTTAACCTCATCTCTTAAGTTTTTCTTTTTTGACAGGATAAACCTATATATTTACAATTACTTTTTACATCCGCAATTTTTTTTCAACTAGAAGTAAAGACCTTTCTGTTTATCATAGCTAAGTATCATCTTATTAAATACCTCCAACTCCTTTTTCTAGCTCTCAAAGGTTTTGTTTGGCTTCATCCACGTTGCACTTTGTTATTGGATCCGCAGAAATAGCTTTCTTTGCTTATGGTTTGAGTTTATTTGGGGAATTCCTGGATTTCTGCAAGATGATGTCTTAACTTGGGCTGCTATAACAAAAATACCTTAGACTAGGTGGCTTATAAATAATAGAAATTTATTTCTCACAGTTCTCGAGGCTGGAAGTCCCAAGATCTAGGTGCCAGTATGGATAGGTTTGGTGAAGCTGTCTTCTGGTTGCAGATTGCTGACTTGTCATTCTTTTCTCTCATGATGAAGAGCAGAGGGGGAAGCAAGCCCTCTTATGACTTACAAGGGCACTAATGCCATTCATAAAGGTTTTACTCTCCTAACCTCATCTAATCCTAGTTACTTATCAAAGGCCCCACATCCTAATACCCTAATACCATCACATGGGAGGATAGGGTTTTAACATATGAATTTTGGGAAAGACAGACATTCAGTTCACAAAAGATGAGGAGACAGCATTTACTAAAAAGGAGAGGGAAGAGTCTGGGTGAGGATGGTGCCTGGGTGGTTCAGTTGGTTAAGTGTCTAACTCTTGGTTTTCTGCTCAGGTTGTGATCCCAGGTTTATGAGCTAGAGCCTCATATTGGGCTCTGCACTGGGCATGGAACCTGCTTAAGATTTTCTCTATCCCTTTCCCTCTGCCCCTCCCCATTCCTTCTGTTTAAAAAAAAAAAAGCCCAAGTGAACAGAGTTGTTCATAGTGGCAGTATTATATTCCGAATTCAATTAGAGTGAAATGGGAACAGAGCATTAGGTAAACACAACAGACTCAGTGACCATGAGCAAGAATTTGGAGACATCATGAAAATTTGAAAATAACCTAGGTACTCTTATGGAATGCAGTCATAAGTGTGGTATATGTGTGTGTGTATGTATGTATATATTTGAGAGCATGTGTTCACAAGCACATGTGTGTGGAGGGTGAGGTGGGGAATGAGGAGGGGCAGAAGGAGAGAGAGAAGCCTAAGTAGACTCCCCGCTAGGTGCAGAGGCCAGTACAGGGCTTAATCCTGTGACCCTGGTATCATGACCTGAACTGGAATCAAGTTGGGTACTTAACTGACTGAGCCACCCGGGTGCCGCAAAAGCATGGAGTTTAAGTAGCCATCTAGCAGTTATGAAAAAAACTCATCATTCTCCCTCAAAGGGTTGATATTGGAATCAAATAGGGGTCATATGGAAAAGGCTTAGCATAAAGCTAGAAGCTTAGTAGGGAATCCATGAAAATGTCTAGTGTACATGTGTCCTCCTTGGGTACTTCTGTATCTTGACTTCGGTTTCTCTTTTTCTCTTTGATAATTTTCTCTTAGATGATTTCATCCAACCCATTAGGTCTTTTTACTCCTCACATTTTCTGTCTCTAGTCTGTTGGTTTTTTTTTCCCTTTTCTTTCTCACTCACTACCCCCATTTCTAGTCTGTCATTTTGTGAACAAACCTATGTTTGTGCTCTCCTTACTCTTCTTGATGTTATAGCCTTTGATAATTCTGCCTTTCCTTTTCTATCTTTCCATGTTGACCCTCCAATTTTTAGTCCACTAAATATCCCATCCTGTTCCTCACTCCAGTGCCCCCTCCAGGACTTAACCTAGCTCTCTGCCTTACTTGAAGATGGACTTTTTGTTGGGTTTGGCAGATGTTTCTCTAGTCCACCTGTGCATCTTCCCTGGCTTCCTGGTAATCTGAGACTTCCCATCTGTACAGTGGGAAATGATGCAAATAATATCACAGGAAGAGGTGATAATATCTGAGTGAATTGATGAATACAGATTGCCTAATGCAGAATGAGGCATGCAGTAGTCACTCAGATGTTAGGGTTAAAACCATCATGTTCTTAATTTCCTTGTAAAATATGACTTAGAAGCAATTAGTATGAAATACATGAGCTTCCCTTAAACTCACACTGTAGATTTCCACTGAGCATAGAATAATTTTTCTATTAATAGGTTGACTCAGTTTAGCCTCATGGTAACATGCTTTTGTCGCTTGTGTGAAAAATTGTGAGGGAAGAAGCCCTGGGGAAGTCATTCACTCTGTCCTACTCTCTAAACCATGAAACCATTACTCTGGAAGTTGACAGCTGGTGGCAGGACTTACAGATTCCATGAGTTCTACAGGAGCATACCTCTAAAACATGTTGAACTTTATGTTACCTGTGACTCTTTCTACCATTAACAGGAGTGATGATGGTATAGGGCTTGATCCTGTGATCCTGGAGAGGATTTTACTCCAAAATAAAATCAAGTCAGATTCTCAGCTGTTGCCTGTTAAGTGTCAGTTTGAAAAAAAGTTCCATTTTTTTTTTAAGATTTTATTTATTTATTTGACAGACAGAGATCACAAGTAGGCAGAGAGGCAGGCAGAGAGAGAGGAGGAAAGCAGGCTCCCCGCTGAGCAGAGAGCCCGATATGGGGCTCGATCCCAGGACCCTGGGATCATGACCCGAGCCGAAGGCAGAGGCTTTAAACACTGAGCCACCCAGGCGCCCCAAAAAAGTTCCATTTTTGAACCACTTACTGTGTTTCAGGTACTATACTAGGTTCTGGTGTAAGAAGGATAAATAAGAGAGTTATAGATTAGACATAGTCTGCATATAACTCCTACCACAATATCTGGGACATGGGAGTTTTTAATAAATATGTGAAAGAAAAGAATAAGTCATGCTCAGAACTTAATCGACCTTTAAGAAGGTCTTTTGGATTCTTGAAAAAGTAATACCTTTTTATGAGGCTCAAAATTCACATCCATACCAAATTTAGCTCCTGCAAGAGGGATATGACTCTTGAGATTCTATTGCATTTGGGGCCTATTCAGTTCAAAGAGGCTTTCATGAGCCCAACTGGGTTCTTTCCTCATTAGTTCCTTCAGACTTCTTGATGGCCCACACTGTTCACAGAGCATATCTCTAGACCAAAGCTGTCAAAGAGTGTTACAGAAAAGGGAAAGCTGAGGTAGTAGGGCTTTTAGTTCTTCTGGAAAATTTTTCTATTATCCAGAAGTTAGGAAGACTACGCTTTTATCCTTCAGTTTCTTTTATCCCCCCCATTACTGGCTTTTAATAAGTAGATTTTAACTGTTAAAAAAATTAAGCCATTTTTAAATTGCTTTGAAAGAGGGTTGTCTTTGACAAACCAGTTTTGAGGTCTTTTTTGTTGGAATACAATACTACTACTGCAGTAGTCAAGTTTGTGTGTGTGTGTGTGTGTGTGTGTGTGTCGTATGTGAATTGTAGTATATTTGGTAAACATTCTTGATTAGCTTAATTGATGCTTGCACAATTCTTTGTGGCTTCAATTTCAGTTTTAAATGACATTTGGTGGCAGATACCTTAAGTACATTGACTCTTTCTGCCTCTTAGTATCCATTTGTTAAATTACCTGTTTTACTACACATGAAGGCCATTGTGTCCTAAAGAAGTTAATGCCCCCATTGAAAGCGAGCAACTTTATTCGTGAGCTTTCCATATTAGAAGGATCATCCCCAATGTTTCTGAATTACTTAAGGATGTGAAAAATATCTTTATTTTCTATTTGATGACACTTCTAGGTAATGTGAGGAATTATAGAATAATACCTTAGCTTGGAGAGGATTTTACTCCAAAATAAAATCAAGTCAGATTCTCAGCTGTTGCCTGTTAAGTGCCAGTTTGACATTTGAAATGATCTGAACTTCATGATTTGGAGAATCATGAACCACAACCAGCAACTATAACTTTCATCCACTCAAAACCCATTTGGCCATGACTGATAAAGGAGCTTATTCTGTTTGGGAGGATTGAATTAGAGCAATTGGGGATAAAAACATAAAACCTAATGATGGAGTATGTGCTATATAACTTCAAGGTCCAAATTTGTGTTCACTTTAAAATAAACACTCTGTGCCTCTTGTTCTCAGGAAATTTAGGTTGAAATAAAAGTAAACTAATGTAGAAAAATGGTGGAAGTAGACTTGTTAAGTATTATTTGGTCTTAGGAGGTCACATTGTATATTGGCCAACTGTAGGGTGCTGAGCTGGGTCCTGACTCTGTCCTCCATGTCAGAATGGCCTTGGTCAAGTAGTTTAACACTTTTCAGCCTCAGTCCTCTCAATTATACAAAGAATCTGTAATATAGTACCTTTCTCAGAATGTTGGTATGGTGATTAAGTGGGCTTCCCTATGTAATGGGTTAACATGCTTTAAGCACTGGTTGGGTCTCCCTTTTAGGAAACCCTAGTTGGGAAGTGGATTGCTGTGAAGCTTATGGAACTTAAATGTCAGGACTCCTCACTTGCACACACACTTTTTAAATAAACATTTTATTTTGTACCTAATTTTGTGTTTACTATTGTTACGTTTTCTACTCTGTTTCACTGGTCTATGTGTCTGTTTTTATGCCAGTACCATGCTGTCTTGGTGATCACAGCTTTGTAGTAACGTTTTGAGAGCCTCTCAAATTTCGTGATTCCATAAGGCCTGGATTCTCCCTTGTCAGGCCTTCTTCATAAGTTTGGTCCATTATTCTTTCTGCTTGGGTGCAGACTCCAGAATTCATTAATTAAAAAATGCTTTTAATGACTAGAAACAAGACACGATTTTTTAAAGCATTTGCATGATATGTGTTATGGTAGAGCTCTCTCAGGTAGGACTTATTGAGAGGGAGAAGAATTAACTTGTCTCACATATACTAAACAATGGATTTATTTCTACTAAGGAATGCAAGGGTGTAGAAGCTTTCATGGTGAGATTTACTGATTTGTAGACTGATCTGCTGATGGATATCACTCTGTTTTAGAACAGTAAATAGTAAATCCAAAATAAGTCCTTTTTGAATGCCTCTGATTGGAACTTCGGTTCATGAACATTTTATTGTATATGCTTAAGTTGGTGAGTTTATTTTTTTTTGCAGTCATTGTTGTCTTTCTGTTGGATCTAGAAAGCTATGTGTCATCCTTAAGGTAAGAGAGATGTGGGCCATTCTAACTGGGATGAAGGGGAAAAATGTTCTGACAGTTATCCAGAAGTTGTGGGTAAAAGTAGGAAAGACATAGTATTCAAGCAGAACATGGACTGTTTCTTCCCAAAGTATGTGGACTTTTCTTGGAGGAAAGAGTTCAGTTAATGAGACATTAATTGAGAGAAGCTTTTTACTGAAAGTACGGCTTATGCCAAAGGAGGCATTCCAATTAAGGACATACACACACGCACACTCATTCACAGATTGAGGGAGGTTAAGTGGGTGGAGTCTGAGAGAGAGATACCCTGAAAGACTGAGCAGTTTGAAATGGAGATGGGGAGAAAAAAAGAGTGCTTTGTTTCAGATGAAAGCTACAAAAGCTGAGACTGATTTTGAAAGAAAAGGAAAATAAAACAGATTTCACTTGGTTCAGAGACTAATTTTGGTAAGCTGAAAATGCAGTTAGAGGAGTAGTTCTGCTTCTTATTGCCATCAGAAAAGGATAGGAAGAGCTCAATGAAAGACGGTCAGGGAACAGAACCACCAGTGGGTGACCTTCCGCAGGAGGCTCAAGTGTCTTAGGCAGCTTGCCCTGGGAAGGGCCTAAAACAGGACTTGACTAAGAGTATGTGTGTTGCAGAGGAAGGGTTGGGGGAGGTTATTGATGCTAGACTTGCCAAGGCTGGCCAGGCCATGAGACTATAAAAGAAATAAGTTCTTTCTTTTACACAGTTCGTTAAAGGGCTGCTTTCAGCTTAGGTCATGAACCTAGGGTCCTGTGATTAAACCCCTCATCGGTCTCTCTGCTCAGTGGGTAGCTTGCTTCTCTCTCTCCCTCTGCCTGCCGCTCAGCCTACTTGTGCTTTCTCTCTCTGTCAAATAAATAAAATCTTTTAAAAAAGACATATTCAAGATAATGGATTACATTAATTGAGAATTCAACAAGTATTCTAATGATTTGTGTGATTCATATTATTTAATACTTAGTGTTATTGGTTTATTCACTCAAGATATGTTTACATTTTATTGGCAACAGTAAATACTGTGACTCTTATATTTTTTTTATTGGTGCATACAGTTTACATTTATCCTGTAGTGAAAAGGTTTTCTGCTAAAGTTGCACTTCCTTAGAATTGCTCGGTAATAGTGAACTCTGAGAGGCAGTGTGGTAAAACTCTTAGTTGGGAGAAAAACCTGATTATTTTATTGGTAGTGTAGGTGATGGTTTTGTAGGTGATGTCTTTTTTGCTGACGGTGGTATAAAATCACTTAAGGTTTGGCTCGATTTTCAATTCCATAATTATTTACTGAGTGCAACCAGTGATGGGCTGGAGTGGCTTTTACAACTTCCAAGAACTGGCTGTATACATCTCTTTCCAACACTGCTTTCAGTGACATCATCTCAATTGCTTGAAATTTGCCACAGTGGAAGTATTTACACTATGGAAACTGGCAATCACTATGAATCAGAGTTTTCCCCATCCCTGGAGATCTGGCTGTTATATGTTTTCCAGCACACCCACATCCTTTGTGCAGGGTATTGGGCTAAGCACTGTAGGGGATTTAAAATGTGAGTGAGGTGACATCCCAGTCCTTAAAGATCTTATAATTTGTTAGAAGGAATTGAGGATGATGACAGTAAGTACTTACCGATCACTTACTATACCATTAGAACTTCACAGGTATTAGTCCATTTAATCGTTACAAAAAGGGGTGGGGTTTGAGCAAATTAATTTTACCAGTTTACTATGGAAAGCAATGATTTATCCTAAGTGTATAAGTTTGCAATGTTAAAATTGCCCCTCTTTCACACCTTCACCAGTTCTATCCTGGTGTTTTGTGAACAAGCTCATGTTTATGCTACCTCTGTTCTTTATGACTTTAAAGTGTTTGGTCATTCCCCCCTTAATTTTCCATCTTCTCAGACTACAGTTCTCAAGATCTTTAGTTCACCAGACTCCCTGTCCTTGCCCACACCCCAGACTCCTTTCTCAGGACTGTCTCTAGCTCTCTGCCTCACATGTTTGTAGGTATGTATGTACATATGTATGTATGTTTTTAATTCTAGGTAGCTGATGTACAGTGTTATATTAGTTTCAGGTATATGATGCAGTGATTCAACACTTCTGTACATGACCTGGTGCTCATCATGACAAGTGCCCCCCTTAATCCTCATCACATATTTAACCTGTCCCCCTACCTATCTCCCCTCTGGTAACCCTCCATTTGTTCTCTATATTTGTTCTATATTCTCTATATTTGTTCTCAACCGTCTCTTTCTTAGTTTGCCTGTCTCTCTCCTCTCTCTCTTATTTTTTCCCCTTTGCTTGTTTGTTTGCTTCTTATGTTCTACCTAGGAGTGATGGCATTTCTCTTTCTCTCACTGACATATTTCTCATAGCATTATACTCTCTGGTTCCATCCATGTCATTGCAAATGGCAAGATTTCATTCTTTTTTCTGGCTGAGTAGTGTGTACGCACACATACACACACACACATGAACACACACAAAACACTACTTCTTTATTCATTCATCATTTGATGGACACTTGGATTTCTTCTATATCTTAATGTAAATAATGCTGCTGTAAACAATGATGCATGTATCTCTTTGAATTAGTGTTCTTGTCTTTGGGTAAATACCCAGTAGTGTGATTGATGGATCATAAGTTGTTCTATTTGTAACTTTTTAAGGAACCTCCATACTTTCTTCCATAGTGGCTGTACCAATTTGCATTCCTGCCCAAAGTGCACAACTGTGCCTTTTTCTCCATCTCCTTGCCAACACCTGTTATTTCTTGTGTTTTTTATTTTAACCATTCTAACACGTGTGAGGTGATAGCTCATTGTAATTTTGATTGCACTTCAACATCACTGATGATGAGTGATGTCGAGCATCTTTTCATGTGTCTGTTGGCTGTTTGAATGTTGTCTTTAGAGAAATGTCTATTCATGTCTTCTGCCCATTTTCTAATTGGATTATTAGTTTTTTGGGGGTGTTGAGTTTTATAAATTCTTTATATATTTTGGATACTAATCCTTTATTAGGTATGTCATTTGCAAATATCTTCTCCTATCCTGAAGGTTGTCTTTTAGACTTGTTGATTGTTTCCTTTGTTGTGAAGAGGGTTTTGAGGTAGTGTTAATAGTTTATTTTTGCTTTTGTTAGGGAAAGATCTTGCCTCAGAAGACATATCTAGAAAGATGTTTCTATGGCTGATGTCAAGGAAGTTCCTGCCCATGTTCTCTTTTTAGGATTTTTATGGTTTCAGGTCTCACATGTAGATTTTTAATCCATTATGAATTTATTCTTTGTGTGGTCATTTCTTTTTTCTTTCTTTCTTTTTTTTTTTTTTTATGTTGCTGTTGAGTTTTACCAACACCCTTTGTAGAAGAGACTTTTTCTCACTAGATATTCTTTCCTGCTTTTCAAAGATTAAATCATATAATTATGGATTGATTTCTGGATTTTCTGTTGTGTTTCAGTGATCTGTGTGTCTGGTTTTGGCCCAGTATCATACTGTTTTGATTGCTACAGCTTTGTAGTATAACTTGAAGTCCAAAATTGTGATACCTCCAGCTTTTCTTTTCTTTTTCAAGATTGCTTTGGCTATTCAGGGTCTTTTGTGGCTCCATACAAATTTTAGGATTGTTTGTTCTATTGCTGTGAAAAATGCTATTGGTATTTTGATAGGGATTGCACTAAATGTGTAGATTGCCTTGTATTGTATAGACATTTTAACAATATTTGTTCTAACCTGTGAGCATTGAGTGTCTCTCCATTTCTTTGTATTGTCTTCTCTTTTATTCATCAGTGTTTTATAGTTTTGAGAGTACAAGTCTTTCAGCTCTTAAGTTTATTCCTAGGTATCTTATTATTTGGGGCACAATTGTAAGCAGAATTAATTTCTCTTTCTGCTGCTTCATTATTGGTATATAGAAATGCAGCAGATCTCTGTACATTAATTTTGAATTCTGCAACTTTGCTGAATTTGTTGATCAGTTCTCTCAGTTTTTTTTGTGAATTCTTTTGGGTTTTCCATATAGAGTATCATGTCATCTACAAATAGTGACAGTTTTACTTCTTCTTTACCAATTTGGACACCTTTTATTTCTTTTCATTGTCTGGTTGCTGTGGCTTGGCCTTTTCAGTACTGTGTTACATAAAAGTGGTGAGAGTGGTCATCCTTTTCTTGTTCCTGGCCTTAGGAGAAGGGCTCTCAGTTTTTCCTCATTAAGGGTGATATTTGCTGTGGGTTTTTCATATATGACCTTTATTATGTTGAAATATATTCCCTCTAAACCTACTTTGTTGAGGGTTTTTATTATGAATGAATGTTATACTTTGTTCCATGCTTTTTTGGTGTCTATTGACATGGCCATATGATCTTTATCCTTTTGCTTATTGATGTGGTGTATCACATTGATTTCATGAATATTGAATCACCCTTGCATTCTGGGAATAAATGCCATTTGATTGTAGTGAATGAGTTTTCTTAATGTATTGTTGGATTCCGTTTGCTAGTGTTTTGTTAAATTCTGCATCTATTTTCATCAGAGTTATTGGTCTGTAGTTCTCTTTTTTAGTGGTGTCTTTATCTGGTTTTGGTTTCAGGGTAATGCTGACCTCATTTCCCTTCCTTTTCTATTTTCTGGAATATAGTTTAAGGAAAAATAGGTATTAACTGTTCTTTAAATGTCTGGTAGAATTTGCCTGTAAAGCCATCTGGTCCTGGACTTTTTTTATTGGGAGTTTCTTGAATACTGATTCAACTTCTTTGCTAACTATCAGTCTCTTCAAATTTTCTCTTTCTTCCTGATTCTTTTTGGTACTTTATATGTTTCTTGGAGCTTATCCATTTCTTCTAGGTTGTCCAATTTGTTTGCATATAGTTTTTTCATAATATTCTCTTATGATTGTTTTTCTGTGATATTGGTTGTTATTTATCCTTTCATTTGTGATTTTATTTGAGTCCTTTCTCTTCTTTTTCTTGATAAGTCTGAACTCCCTGCCTTTTGTGAAGGAATTCTTGTTGGGATTGGTTAGTGATACCATAGTTCCTCTGCTCATTTTGAGATTGAAGTTGTGGGGCTTTTTTAAAAATTATTTTAAAAATTTCTTTTCAGTGTACCAGAATTCATTGTTTATGCACCACACTCAGTGCTCCATGCAATACATGCCCTCCATAATACCCACCATCAGACTGAAGTTTTAACAAGACATTCATATCTTTCCTTATTCATAAAGCATTTTTATGCCTGTCTCAGGAAGGAAGGGCAGGAGGTATTAATGGTCATCATACCTTTGGCAAAAAGATTTTCAGAAAAAGCTTTTACAAATGCTTCATGTTATTGTCACATCCAAAGTCCTACATCAGAACGAAGGACTTTGGGGAAATGATTTTAACCCAGGCTGTCTAGTTGAGAAGGGTGGACAAAGTCAGTACTTGTCTAGCCTTTACATTGAAATGTGGCTGAATAAGCCACTAGGAGGAGTTCTTTGCGTGTGTAAATCTGTATTCTTCCTCAACTGATTGCTCTAGGTTCAGACAAATTGGAGATGGAACTCTGCTTCAAGCTTTCATATTATTCAATAGACCAAGAAATTTATAAGTAGGATATCTTATTCATCTGAAGTGGAAGTATAGCCTTTGGGGATGGGTCAGGATTCTAGCTAAGAAAACTTATTTTAAAACCTCAACTTGATTCACCAACTTTCTTGGTCAGAAAGGAAGTGTGGTCAGCAAGAAGGTGTTTGGTTTGAATTGAGAAAGGAAGAGCCTAACCTTTGGTTTAGAATATTTAGTGATAGCTAATTCTTTTTTTTTCCCTTCAAGCTTCCTCCTTCAATTAGTGTAAATATGTTAATGGGATATGATTTCCCTAATAGACAACACTGATAGTAACAGGGGTGGGACTGAACCTAATGGTTTCTGTAACATGTTTAATTTCTGATGTTGCTGTTAAATGTTGAGGAAAATTAGTCACATTTAGAACCATCTGTTTCCAAAACTGCTTAAAGTGTGGGTTGCCTCCTGACTAGCCATTTTATGGCTTATGATAATAGTTGTGGGATGAAATTATTGTTTTTATTCCCTTTCTTTGTTTTCTGCTATGAATACTCACATTTTTCTTCTAGGGAACTGGGATTAAAAATATCAAAGGACATCCTTCAGATGTCTTGGTCATCATGGGTATAAAAAGGAATCTATATTCTTACTTTCCTCTTCCAACCCAGTATAACTTATCTTCATTTTATTTGATTGTTTATTTATTTATATTTAAGTAAGCTCTATGCCCAACATGGGCCCTGCGATCAAGAGTTGTATGTTTTCCCAACTGAGCCAAATCAGTGCCCCACCTTATCTTTGATTTAGATACAGTTATAAATTGGAAACCATAGTTATGAAGTATGTTAAAACTTTAATAGTGGTGAATAGTATATGAACAATAAATACTTGAAGAAGAAATTTTGAGGATTTTCATATGTGTGCCTTAGATATTTTATTTCCTCGGTTGTTTCTTTTGAGGTAGTGGAAAGAGGTAGGGACATAAGAGAGAGTCCCTTAAATGTATGTATGCCTTTCACAAGAAGGAAAAACCAAGTTTTAAAGCTGGAAACCAAATAATTTGGTCAGTGTTTCCCTCTTTTTCTTTCTTTTTTTTTTTTTTTTTTTGGTCTTCCATTCTTTCTACAGAATGGCCATGAAACTTATATATGACTGTGCATACCTTTTAATGAACAGGTCAGAATTCTGGTGAGCCCACCTGGAGTACTTGTCAGGATATTCAAAATGTTCACATAATGTGTTTCTTTAAGAAAAAAAAAAAAAAAACCCTACTATTTCAGGTTGTGGGTGGTACTTTGTTTCTGAGTGGTCACTGAAAACTTCATACAGTTTCCTAATCTTGGATTACTCTCTGACATATTCTTACAGACAAATCAGACTCAAATCCTTTTTCAAGCAGGTGTGCATAGTCAAACCTGCCCCAACAATGAAGCAGTTGACAACTCTGCTCTACAGCACTCATGTAATGGAGGAAGATTTACGTACTTTACTTGATGTCTATCTGCATAGAGAATATGGTTTCTACTGGATAACATAAGACAAGTTTTGAAAAAAACATTTTTGGAAGAAGATGTTTTGAAAGAAAAAAAAAGAGGAAAGAGAGGGAGAGATTTTGAAACCAAAAATCAGTTCTTTATTGCAACTCTATTGAAAATTTTGTTCTCCCACAAACTAAGAATTAGAATAACCCAAATATGAAATGGATTAAAAAAAAAATAAAAACCAGGCTACAGGATGATCCTGACTTCCAGATGTGTAACAGAACAAAACATGATGGATATGCCAAACTAATTGTATAGTAGAAGTAAAATAGCCCTCCCTGTATGTTGCCAGGAGGGGCAATAGCTGGGATACTGGCTTGAGGTTGGATGTTACAGGAAGCTTTGGATGCTCAATTAATGGGTTAATCTCCTGAGGGTAGAACAGTTCTTCTCTTACTGCCTATGTTAGTTGGTAAGGGAAGAACTGGTTATCTTCTGAAACCATTTGTTTATCTGTTGAATAGGGGTGGGGGAGAGCTAAAATTTTGGCCTTTTAAAAATTATGATATTTAGCTAATTGGTGGAGAAATTCTCTTTTTAATATCCAGGTGGGCAAGCACTCATATTGTTTTCTATAAAATGAATTTTGAAATAGGTTTCTGACAATTCATTCATTACTCCTACATGACAGTAATTTCAAAATGACATTTTGCTCCTATTAGGGCAGTAGAATTGATTTCAAAATTTTTCAAATGGTAGCTTTTTATGGTACAGTTTACAGAACAAATGTGAAAGGAAACACATTAATTAGACCACTGTGAAATAAAATTGCCCACACTTACACTATGTGGGATTCTCAATGAAAGTTCAGCAGAGAGAATTTTTTATTGCTGTAGTTGAGTGTAACAGCAGAGCCAAATCACCAGCTGCCTGTGGAATCTGTAATAAAACAGGTAGGAGCTGCTTCAAAGAGAATTGATGTGATTAGCTTCACCTATATTCTGTTGGCATTCTCTGAATTACCTCCTGACCCTCTCTCTCTTCACCTTTCTCCTGTTCACAGCTCTTGTATAACAAATAGTCATTTATTCATGCCTTTATGTATAAGGACTTTTGCTTGGAATTTTAACAGTATTTTTTTTCCAGCTCAAAAAAAAAAAAAAAAGAATGTAGATATGAGAAAAGGAGAAAGAAATCAGGAACTAAATGCTTTTTCTCCCCTGGAATATCTGGTTTATACAAGAAGAATTTACAGAGTAGGAGGGAATATAACAATATTACGTATTTTTTGCTTCTTTTCTCTGACAGGCAAGTCATTTGCTGCGGGTGACTAGAGGTATATAGGTTATCTGACTAGAAACAGCTGGTAATATGGACTCAAATGATTATGACAATTAGTAACCAAAAGAATTCATTTTCCCACCATGAAAAAGTTAAATAACAAAGATCTTTGATGTTATCTTGTTAACTAAAACACATTAGCATTCTAGCTGGGTGTTTATCATTTATTTTTTCATTCCTTTATTCACTCTGTCAATATTTATTTTGCCTCTACTAAGGGCCAGCTCTATATGTGGCACTGGAGAGAGAGTAATGAATCAGTCAGACATGGAGCTTATAGATATTGAAAATTACTTTAATAATGAGTTAATAGTGGTGATGAAATTTTGAGGGAGAATGTGCTGTGTGAATCTGCTATAGATAAGGATGATTAGATTATCATCTAGAAGAGCACCACGGTAGCTTAGTCAGTTAAGCATCTGCCTGTGGCTCAGGTCATGATCCCAGGGTCTTGGGATGGAGCTTGGTGTTAGGCTCCCTGCTTCATGGAGAGCCTGCTTCTCCCTCTCCTTCTGCCCCTGCCCCTGCTCATGCTTGCTCACACACTCTCTCTCTCAAATAAATAAAATCCTTTAAGAAAAAGGTTATATTCTAGAAACTGCATTTAGTCTTGTTCAGTGGGTTAAGCCTCTGCATTCAACTCAGGGCATGATCTCGGCGTCTTGGGATCGAGCCCCGCATCAGGCTCTCTGCTCAGCTGGGAGCCTGCTTCTCATCTCTCTCTCTCTCTGCCTGCTTCTCTGCCTACTATGTGATCTCTGTCTGTCAAATAAATAAATAAAATCTTTTTTTTTTTTTAAAGTACATAGATTAACAGGTATAATGAAATAGCACTACTAGAAAGACATTTGTAGTGGAATGTAGCTATGTGTCCTTCGAATAAAGGGTAAATGAATGTGGAAGTCCCTGTGGAATAGAATAATAACTAAGAAGGTTATAGACCATCCATTTTATTTAAAGTGTATGGGGCGCCTGAGTGTCTCAGTGGATTAAAGCCTCGGTCTTCAGCTTGGGTCATGATCCCAGGGTCCTGAGATTGAGCCCAGGATTCTAGAATTGAGCCTGCTTCCCCATCTCTCTCTGCCTGCCTCTCTGCTTACTTGTGATCTCTATCTGTCAAATAAATAAATAAAAATCTTAAAAAAAAAAAAGTGTAGCCATCTCTGTGGAAAGGGGATTCACATTTGTTTTGCTGATTGAGCACTAGGAAATGGTGGTCTTTGTGTTTTGTTTTATTTTGTTTTTCTTTCTTTTTTTATTATGTTATGTTAGTCACCATATGGTACATCATTAGTTTTTGTTGTAGTGTTCCATGATTCATTGTTTGTGTATAACACCCAGTGCTCCTTGCAATATATGCCCTTCTTAATATACATCCCTGGACTCACCCATCCCTCCCTTCCCCTCTAATATGCTCAGTTTGTTTCCTGGAGTCCCTAGTCTGTCATGGTTTGTCTCCCCCTCCGGTCCCCCTTCCTCTTTCATTTTTCCCTTCCTTCTTCTAATGTCCTACATGCTATTCCTTATGTTCCACAAATAAGTGAAACCATATGATAATTGACTTTCTCTACTTGTCTTATTTCATTTGCATAATCTCTACCAGTCCCATCCATGTTGATGCAAAAGTTGAGTATTTATCCTTTCTGATGGCTGAAATATTCCATTGTGTATATGGACCACATCTTCTTTATCTATTTGTCTGTTAAAAGGTATCTTGGCTCTTTCCACCGTTTGGCTATTGTGGACACTGCTACTATGAACATTGGGGTGCATATGGCCCTTCTTTTCACTACATCTGTATCTTTGGGGTGAATACCTAGTAAGGCAATTGCTGGGTCATAAGTAGCTCTATTTTTAACTTTTCGAGGAACTGCCATATTGTTTCCTAAAGTAACTGTACCAGTTTGCATTCCCACCAACAGTGTATGAGGGTTACCCTTTCTTCACAGCCTCTCCAACATTTGTTGTTTCTTGTCTTGTCAATTTTTGCCATCCTGACTGGTATCTCAGTGTGGTTTTGATGTGAATTTCCCTGATGGCTAATGATGATGAACATTTTTTCATGTGTCTGTTAGCCATTTGTAGTCTTCTTTGGAGAAGTTTCTGTTCATGTCTTCTGCCCATTTTTTTTGACTGGGTGGTTTGTTTTTTGAGTGTTGAGTTTGAGAAGTTCTTTATAGTTTTTCATAGATGCATTTTATGAAATTGAGGAATGTTCCCTCTATCCTTGTACTCAGAAGAGTTTTAATCAGAAAAGAATGGTGTATTTGTCAAATGTTTTTCTCCAATAATTGAGAGGATCAAATGGTTCTTCTCTCTCCTCTTATTAATGTGTTGTATCTCGTTGGTTGATTTGTGAATGTTGAACCATCCTTGCATCCCAGGGATAAATGTCATTTGGTCATGATGGGTAATCCTTTTAATGTACTGCTGGATGCTCTTAGCTAAGATCTCGTTGAGAATTTTGGCATCCATATTCATCAGGGATATTGGTCTGAAATTCTCCTTTTTGATGGGGTCTTTGCTTGGTTTTGGGATCAAGCTAATGTTGGCCTCATAGAATGAGTCTGTAAGTTTTTCTTCTGTTTCTGTTTTTTTGAAACAGCTTCAGGAAAATAGGTACTATTTCTTCTTTGAATCTTTGGTAGAATTCCCCAGAGAATCCATCAGGTCCTGATTTTTTGGGAGGTTTTTGATCACTGCTTCAATCTCATTACTAGTTATTGGTCTATTCAAGTCGTCAGTTTCTTCCTTTTCAGTCTTGGTAGTTGGTAGGTTTCCAGAATGCATCAGTTTCTTCCAGGTTGCTTAATTTAGTGGCATATATTTGTTGATAATAATTTCTGATAATTATTTCTATTTCCTTGGTGTTAGTCGTGATCTCTCCCCTTTCATTCATAATTAATTTGGGTCCTTTCTCTTTTTTCTTTTGCATAATCTGGCCTGTGGTTTATTGATTTTATTAATTCTTTCAAAGAACCAGCTTCTAGTTTTATTGATGTGTTCTACTGTATTTCTGGTTTCTAATTCATTGATTTCTGTTCTAATCTTAATTATTTCCCTTCTTGTGCATGGGTTAAGCTTAATTTGTTCATTCTCCAGTTTTTCAAGGTGTAAAGGTAGTTTGTATATTCAGGATTTTTCTGTTTTTTTTGAGTGAGGCATGAATGGCTATCTATATCCCCCTTAGGACCGACTTTGCCATATCCCATAGGTTTTGGACTGATTTGCTTTCATTCTCATTGGTTTCCATGAATTGTTTAAGTTCTTTTTTTATTTCTTGGTTGACCCAAACATTCTTGAGCAGGTTGTTTGAATTTCTTCCAAACTTTGTCTTGTGATTGAGTTCCAGTTTCAAAGCATTGTGGTCTGAGAATATGCAGGGAATAATCTCAGTCTTTTGGTATTGGGTAAGATCTAATTTGTGACCCAGTATGTGGTCTACTCTGGACAAAGTTCTATGTGCGCTTGAGAAGAATGAATATTCTTATAATTTTAATATTATTTTAGGGTGGAATGTTCTATATCTATCTATGAGGTCCATCTGGTCCACTTTGTCATTGAAAACTCTTGTTTCTTCATTGATTTTCTGCTTAGATGATCTGTCTATTGCTGAGAGTGGAGTGTTGAGGTCTCCTACTATTAATGTATTGTTATCAATATGTCTATTTATTTTGGTTAACAGTTGGTTTATGAAGTTGGCTGCTCCCATTTTGGGGGCATAGATATTTACAGTTGTTAGATCTTGCTGGATAGATGCTTTAAGAATGATATAGTGTCCTTCTGTATCTCTAACTGTAGTCCTTAGCTTAAAATCTAATTTGGTATGAGAATTGCTGCCCCAGCTTTCTATTGAGGTCCATTCTCATGAAAGATGGTTCTCCATTCCTTCCCTTTCAGTCTCGATGTATCTTTAGGTTCAGAATGAGTCTCTTGTAGACAGCATATTGGATAGGTCCTGACTTTTTATCCAATCTGCAACCCTGTGTCATTTTATGGAAGCATTTAGGCCATTCACGTTGAGATTATTGAAAGATATGATTTTATTTTCATCATGTTGTCTGTGAAGTCCTTGTTTCTATAGATTGTAAATTTCTACTGTATATAACTCTTGGGGTCTTCTCCTCTTATAGAACCCTCCTTAATATTTCTTGCAGGGATGACTTAGTGGTCACATATTCTTTCAGTTTCTGCCAGTCCTGGAAGCTCTTTATCTCTCCGTCCATGCTGAATGACAGCCTTGTTGGATGAAGTATTCTTGGCTACGTGTTCTTCTCATTTAGTATCCTGAATATGTCTTGCCAGGCCTTTCTGGCTTGCCAGGTCTATGTGGACTGGTCTGACGTTATTCTGATGTTCCTCCTTCTGTATATAAGGAATCTCTTTCATCTAACTGCCCTTAAGGTAGTTTCTTTGGTTCTAAGATTTGCAAGTTTTATGATTACATGCTGAGGCTTTGATCTGTTCTCCTTGATCTTGGGAGGGGTTCTCTCTGCCTCTAGGACATGAATGCTTGTTTAGTTCCCCAGATTTGGGAAGTTATCAGCTACAATTTACTCAAATATATCTTCTAGTCCTCTCTTGCTCTCCAATCCATCAGGGTTCCCAATAAACATTGGAATGTTTCATGGTGTCATTTGTTTCTCTGTTTTCATGGATTTTAAGCTGTATGTTCCAGGCTTCCTCATATTTCTTCTTTTCTATTAGTTTGTGCTCTAGAGCACTAGTTTGTTCTTCTGCCTCATTTACCCTAGCTGGTAGAGTATCTAGAGTAGATTAGATATCATTGATAGCATTTTTAAATTGTGTCAGATTAGTTCTCATTTCTGCCTTTAAAGATTCTATGATGCCATTAATGGTTTTCTCCATCCTAGTTATTGTCTTCATAACTGTTACTCTGAAGTCTGTTTCCTACATCTTGCTTATATCCATATCCATTAGTTCTGTGGCAGAGGTCACAGTCTCTGAATCTTTCCTGTGTTGGGTGGTGTTCTTCCTCTTAGTCATTCTGTTGAGGGGTGGTTGAGGGAATGTTTAGAGTCTAAATTATTGATGACAACCCAAACAGGATGCACCTGTTCTCTTAGGGTTGTCCGTCTCTTGTTCTTCAAGCCTGTCTTCTGGTGTGGGGGTGGGCTGCCGTGCTGTTACTTAGGCAACCCTCTTTGGGCCGAGTTGCCCTGCCCCCTGTGAGGCGTGGGGACAGGCTCAGTGAAAACCAGTTTGGGGTTTTTGTTCTCTGGAGACTTTCCCTGGTGGGTTTCCATATCTCTTCCAAGAGTCAGAGCAGAAGTAATTGTATCCAAACGTCTGTCTCAGAACAGAGAGATTGCAGTCTTCATTTCCACTGAGCTTTCCATGTCACACTATCGCTGTTTCTATTTGTGCTGCTAAAAATCACAGTGTCCTGGGTTGTGCACCCCACAGCAGCACTACCAGCCCCTCACTTCCAGGTCCAAGGACGTCTCTGTTCTTTGTGCTTCTAAAACCACAGGCCACCCCCAGTTGGTAAGCGCAGCCCTGCAGCTCAAGGTTTCAGTCTGGGAGGCTGCCCTAAGTCCTTTCCCTGCCCCTCCTGGTCTGCGAATCTGTGCCTGGTCCCCAGCACAGGAGGCTTCTGCGTTCCAACAGAGCAGGATCCAGGAGGCTCCCTACACCTTCTGTTTATCTTCTGATATCTGCCTGCAGACTCATGGATCCCCGCTTCATATCTGGAGACCAATAGTGGAGATACTCTGTTTATAGAGATCCAGATATATCTTCTTACATCTCAGGCTGAGATGGTAGATATCCAGTTCAATTCAGGGGACCAGTTGAAATAGGGTCCCCTGTTTCTCTGCCATCTTTTATCTCCCCTCCCAGTTTTTGTGTTTTGAATAAAGTTTTCCAGGGTGTTTTATGAGAAATAAGTATTCTGGGTAGCAGATCCCTTCGTCAGGATTTCCCCATGAGTTTACTTTTGTAATTTATTTATTTGAACAACTTTATTTCACAGCCTTTTCCATGTGTCCCCATTATATTTTATTTTGTTGATTTTAGTATATTTAGTTCTCTCTGAATTCTCATCCTGACATCCACAGACTTACCTCTGCTATCTTAAGATCATCTGGAAATTGGTTAAAGGTGTCTTGCGTGCCTTCATTTGGTCTGGTAAAACTGCTAAACATGACAAGACAAAATGGAGAGATGAGTGCACGCCCCATAGGTCTCTTTTCAGGCTGACATTGCTCCATTAGTAAGGTATTAAACTAGATTTGAATTCCCAGCATTGTGCCATCATGTAAGGACCAGTTAACTAGGGTGAGGGGGAGCACAGTTTGAAGATAATAGGAGTCTTAACTATCAAGGAGTGGTAGACCAGCCACCAAGAAATGAGGAGCAGAATGACTATTGGGGCTTAAAAGTGTTTTATCCATTCCAGAAACTGAGGACTAAAGGGGTGGCACGTCATGGAAACTAGAACTTCTTTGCTGAGTTTCCAGTGTGTTCAGTACTATATTTACTAGCCATTTTTATTAGGTGTCTTATAGGGACTTCAGATAACTTAGACTCTTCCTTTCCTATCCCTAGAACTATCTCCTCTGCCTTTACTATCTATCAATAGTTTTCTCCCAGTCCTCCTCCAACTGCCACACTGGTTTCAGAGTCATCTTTCTAACAAGTCTAATATTACCCTTTTTCCTTTTGGGGTTTCATTTTGTGCCATTAAAAGAATGAAACACACTCTCCTTGACATTTTCTTGCTCTCCAATTGGCCATTCCATAGATTTGATGGAGGGGTTAGAGGATCCATTTGTGATGGAAAAAGAAACTTCTGTCTTGTCTACCTATCTATCTATCTGTAGAGACTGGACCTAAATCGTATCTTTTTTTTTTTTTTTTCTAAATAGCATCTTTTTAAAGAAGTTGTATTCATGAACTTTGTTATTCAGCAGAAACATGCCTTGTCATCTACCTTTATATGCTCATTATATCACATTTGTTAAAAAATTATGAAAAATTTTAAACATACACAATACAATCTTTTTATGATAAGTGCTATATATTTTGGCATTTAAAAAAAAGTAATATGATGTTGTATCTAGAGTTAATACTCTTTACTGGGCCCAGTTCCTCTCTTTCCCTTAGAAGAAATCTCT
This sequence comes from Mustela putorius furo, assembly GCF_011764305.1. NCBI lineage: Eukaryota > Metazoa > Chordata > Mammalia > Carnivora > Mustelidae > Mustela > Mustela putorius. Next base: position 4,295,693 of record NW_025422045.1, on the reverse strand, counting down.
GTTTTGGTTTTATATTTACCAATCTTCTGCATATTTTTATACTTTTAACTACATGTTTATGTGCCTCTAAATATCTGTAGCATTTTTATATACATTTACATGAAAGCATTTACAAAAATGTATACTATTTTCCAAATCAATATTAGGTTTTGTGGCTTGTATACATTGATTTATATATGATTAGTTCAATATTTTAACTACTATGCAATATTTTGTATTTTAACTACTATGTAGTATTTCACTGAATGAATATAATTCAGTTTAATGATACTCTTATTGATGAATCTTGAGGTTGTTTCTGATTTTTAACCATAATTGACAGTTGCTTCAAGAATGCCCTTATATCTTTTGATGGCTGCATAGTATTCCATTGTGTATATATACCACATCTTCTTGATCCATTCATCTGTTGATGGACATCTAGGTTCTTTCCATAGTTTGGCTATTGTGGACATTGCTGCTATAAACATTCGGGTGCACGTGCCCTGAAATCTTGCCATTTGCGACAACATGGATGGAACTAGAGCGCATCATGCTTAGCGAAATAAGTCAAGCAGAGAAAGACAACTATCATATGATCTCCCTGATATGAGGAAGTGTTGATGCAACATGGGGGCTTAAGTGGGTAGGAGAAGAATAAATGAAACAAGATGGGATTGGGAGGGAGACAAACCATAAGTGACTCTTAATCTCACAAAACAAACTGAGGGTTGCTGGGGGGAGGGGGTTTGGGAGAAGGGGGTGGGATTATGGACATTGGGGAGGGTATGTGCTTTGGTGAGTGCTGTGAAGTGTGTAAACCTGGTGATTCACAGACCTGTACCCCTGGGGATAAAAATATATGTTTATAAAAAAAAAAGAATGCCCTTATACAGGTCTTTTGTGGTTATATGCAAGAGAGCTAATGGGACAAAACTTAATATTTGAAAAGTTACTAATCTGTGATTTCCACAACTGAGAAAAGATTTTTAAATCAGCTAAAAATCAAGAGGTTTATGGACCTCGGAGCCCAGAAAGATTAAGCAGTCATCATTTGGGACATTTTTAGTATCATGGTCACGGGGCAAGAGCTCTGGAAACTTTCTAAAGTTGAGTGCTCTGCCTTAAAAGTAATACATAGTGCTTCCTCTCAGAACTATTGGCAAGACCTAGTCACATGACCTCACTATGCCAGAAAGGGTCCAAAGTATAATCCTAGTCTAGCATGTGCTTAGGAGAAGAGAGGATGCTTGGTAATCAACATTAATTGTTACTGTAAGCTCAAACCATCTCTCTATTAAAACCATGAAATCCAAAAGCAAACAGTTTAATTTCTATTTGACATATCTTGTCATGATTGATAATAAATGTCTCTTATTTGCTGTTATTAAGTACCAGCTATAATCCCAACTCTGGGCTTTGTTCTCCCTATTTAATTAAATGTTCTCAGCAACCCTAGAAGGAAGGTTAGTAGTATTCTTCCCACTCTGCAAATGAGGAAACTGCTAAATAAAATGAGAAAGAGTGCTCAAATGAATAACTAGGTCATAGAGCTAAGGGGCTGGAGAGCCTGGTTGTAAGCTCTAGATCTGTCTCAGTCTCCTTCCCCTACATAGTCTGCCTGAGTGAGTCCTCAAATCCTCTCCTTTGGTCACCTCCCTGTGTAATAGTACCAGCAGTGAAGGTCTTCCTCTGCCTTTCCGCTCAGTTTAAAGCCACTAGACTACTCTCCAGAGCAGAGTTTAGCAACATTATGCTCCCACAGTAAGCATTCAAAGCATCTCAGCTTTCTAGTCCAGAGATGAAACAGCTGTTCTCTCCAAATGGCTTATACTGAAATGTAAATGAACAAGGACGTTAAAAAAAAAAAAAAAAGGAAAAAGAAAAGAGAAAGAAAATAGATTTAAGTTCTTTCCTTTTAAAATTTTTATCATTTCCCATCCAAGCTTACTGTTTTTGTTTAATCTTGCCATTCCTTTTCTTCTTCCTTGTATGCTCTTTTTCTTAGGGATATGCAAACTTTATTAGTCAGCTCCTCTTTCAAGCTCTGTATGCTTTTGTGTTTGAGAATTGGGAATCAGGTATTTTTACTGTTAGCCTCAGGGTGGATCTGAGCAGGAGGAAGCTTTATGAATAATCAAGGTTGACATCTCCAACGTTGTTCCTTCATTATAAATATTGTTAAAGTAGCTGTGACCACCATGGGCTCCTACTGAACAGAGTGTGCAGGGAGAAGCAGAGACAGCCTTTGATTTCAGCTCTTTTCTGGTTATCACTTCACTGATGACCCTGGAGTTGACAGGTCTCTTACATTTGGCTGTCTTTTTTTTCCCCCCCAGAAAGTTTCTCTTCAATTAGCATAAGTGTTTGGTCTTCAGGAAGCTGGCTGGGTTCTTCTCACCAACTCCAAAGGCTAGGGACCATAGTTAATATTAGTGCTGGTGCATTGCCTTAGCCTGAATCCCTAATGACTGCTGAGCTGCTTTGTGACTTTAGCAATTTTAGTTCCATTTGTATTATTATAGCATCACGATCTTTTTCAGGAGGAAAACAAATTATAGTACCGAAGGTCTTTGACCTTCTCCCTAGAAAGCTTAGGTTCCACAATGTCTGAAAAGACACAAATATTCAATCCATATCTCTACTAAGGTGCCCTCTCCCAATGGTGCTCCACTAATCCCTAGTTATTATATGTATATATTAGTAATATATATGTGTACATACATAAAAATTAGCCAACCATGTTTTAGATTATTCATGTTGTCTTATTCATGTACTTTCAAAATGGAGATGTGAATTTAAAGTTTTTTTTTAATTTTTTTTTTATTTGTCAGAGAGAGGGAGAGAGAGCGAGCACAGGCAGACAGAATGGCAGGCAGAGGCAGAGGGAGAAGCAGGCTCCCTGCCGAGCAAGGAGCCTGATGTGGGACTTGATCCCAGGACGCTGGGATCATGACCTGAGCCGAAGGCAGCTGCTTAACCAACTGAGCCACCCAGGCGTCCCTGGAGATGTGAATTTATATCACACCAGTAAAACTTTGTAAATCTCCTCCCCAGCTCCATCACCTTCTATCCACCTCCAACAGATTCACCAAAGAGTGTTTATAGAACTTATTACATACTAAGAAATTATATGGACTTCTGTTCATGTCTCAGTAGCCTTGTGAAGAAGGTGATATTGTTGTTCTGATTTCCTTGAAAGATTCAGACACCTTGCCTTAGGGAGTGATGGGACTTGCTCAGAGTTACATGATCAGGCATGGTTAGCAGCAGAGATAAAGTACAGGACTTTTACTTCAAACTCTGTACTCTTCTGCCATCTTCATGTTTATTAGTAATATTTGCCATTCGTTCATTCTGCCAACATTATTGAACATTTGTTTATGTCGGGCACTGGAGACTACTAAGATAGGAGCTTACTCCTATCTTACTTACTCCTTACTCCTTAGGGGCTCAAATACTGGTGAGGGAGAAAGCTTAGTTAGCTGGTAGTAAGGGATACTAAATTACTGAGATATTTAACAGTGTAGTGGTTGAAATAGGAAACGTTGAGGGCACTTTGAGCCAACCAGTGCTGTTGACTGGCAGTTGAACTATTTGATGATTCCAGGATCAGGCTCCCATAGCCCCACCAGGTCTTATATCACCAGTGCAAGCCACACTTCACCACCAAGAGGCCCAAAACCTTCTTGGGCCTGTCCTCTAGTTAGCCTTTCTGAGAGCAATTTCAGTGGGGTGTGTGTGTGTGTGTGTGTGTGTGTGTGTGTGTGTGTGGAGTTCAGACTCTTAACTGTAGAAGCAGAGGAATGAATGGAAGGATAGGATTGGAGATCATCTTCTGTGAGTTGGCCTTTGAACAATGGTAGAGTACTTTTTTTTTTTTTAAGGATTTTATTTATTTATTTGAGAGAGATAGAGAGCACAAGTAGGCAGAGCAGCAGGCAGAGGGAGAAGCAGGCTCCCTGTTCGGTGGGGTCTTGATGCAGGGCTGGATCCCAAGACCCTGGGATCATGACCTAAGCTGAAGGCAGACGTTTAACCAACTGAGACACCCAGGCACCCCAGTAGAGCACTTTTTTTTTTTTTTTTTTTTTTACTTCTCCAAAGATAGAGGAGAGATGTAGGAGAGTAGCTGGAGAGGGATACAGTGTTGAGGTAGGAGACTTTAAGGTGGAAGAAGGCATTAGGATGCTGATTTGGTGGAGGCAACTAGTTGAGCAAGTCTCCAAGGTTGGGGAAGGGTGGTGGAGTCTAGGGCAGAGACGGATTAGTCTAAGAAAGAGAAGGAATCCTCTTCCCTTTTCACAGGGAGGACTGAAAAATGGCTCAAGACTAGGGTGGATAGTAGGAATCAAGACCCCAGGGTAATTTTCTGAGTGCTAACCATGTGACAGCACTGTGCTATTCACATACATAAGGAACTGTTATAATTTCCATTCTATAAGTGGGGAAAAGGAGGCTCAAAGAAGTCCAGTTGGTATCCCAAAGCCACAGTTGGTATACACAGTTGGGATTTACAGACAGTCTAGCTCCAGAGCCTGCTTCCTGCCGACATGTTCTGCTATATGAGGGAGGCAGGGCTAGTGACTCAGGCAAGAATTAGGAAGCAAAAAAAAAAAAAAAAAAAAAAAAAAAAAGCAGGCTTCAGGAAATAGTGTCAGTAGGTCTGACTTGAGTTTCCTTTGTTGCCCTCATTTATCCCTCCCCAAGCTGGCTATATCTTTCTATTCCATGAAAATTCACTATGGTTCTTGGAGGTCAAATATGTCTATATTTTGAAGGTGTGAATATTTGACCCCTCTTCATCTGCTATCTATATTCATCATTTCTGAGTGATTTTGTGTAGTAGTCAGTGTTTTTCACACTAGATTTTTCATATAAATTTTTCATAAAAATTTTAGGGGCTCTATGATTTTTCTGTAGGAATTTACATTTTTTGTTTTTAAGACAATCTTAGGGAATATTAAAATAACTATACTTTGAGTCACTAGATGATCATTTTGTAATTAGCTCTTGTCCCACAACTTCAGAATCCATATTGCATTTGGATTTATATTTGTGTTGGCACCAAGAATCAAAATGTGTTGATTGATTTGGGCTCATGAGAAAAGATCAGAAGGTTAAGATGTAAATAGTATATCCATACCAGGTGAAAGGCAAATGTCCTCACTTAGCAAATATTTCGTACTTAATGCTTTGGAGAAAACAGATACAGGAAGAATCTAGAATATCAGTCATGCCTTCAGGAAGATTACACTCTATTTGAGAAAATTAGACTATCATAAGTGAAACAATTTTATATATTTTTAGGGCTAAAGTAAGTAAGGTAAAAATGCAAAAATATGAAGAAAAAAAGAAAAAAAATATTCTGCCTAAGAGCCTGTCTTAGCACTATTAGCCCTGCTTCAGCACGAATGGCCGATTATGGCCACACACCAGTGTTCTCACTCCTTGCCCATATTGGAGAGCTGGAGAGTCAAGACACTACAGCCATACCTTACCTTATTCTTCCTTGCCCCTCATTATCCATTGGGGCTTGAACCCCTTGGAAAAAGATAGAAAATTGCCTTCCACTGAGAAGTATTTACTAAATATCCATTAAAACTCTAGCTGTTGTGAAAGAAAAAAATAGTCACATGCTTTCCTGTTAAGTGTGCCTGAGTGAACACATACCTTTCCCATGACCATACCCAGTGTTGCAGTACACAGGAAACAAAAATGAACAAAATTATTTTAGGGAGGTAGGGCAAGAAGAAAGATATCTTACCCGATGGATCACGGCAGAGATTTTAAAAAGAAAGAATTTAATGAAAGAATTTAAAGAATTTCTCTAGAAAGAAAAAAAAGTGGCTTAGTCTTTCTTGAGGACAAACGATACATCCTATTCCATTCAAAAGCTACTATATCGGGACGCCTGGGTGGCTCAGTTGGTTAAGCGGCTGCCTTCGGCTCAGGACATGATCCCAGTGGGATCGAGTCCCACATCAGGCTCCTTGCTCGGCAGGGAGCCTGCTTCTCCCTCTGCCTCTAGCCTGCCACTCTGTCTGCCTGTGCTTGCGCTCTGTATCTCTCTCTGTCTCTCTAACAAATTAAAAAAAAAAGGCTACTATATCACCAAATTGAATATTGATACCAATATTTCAGTTGAGCATGTGAGACTAGAGTGGAAGGTGATTGGGTTTAAGTCCCAGCTATATTCTTATCTCAGAGGAGATAAAAAGAAGAAGGTGATAGCTGGGACTCAGGCAATGGGGGAAAAGTGTAAAGAGAGCATCAGCTGGGATACTAAGGATAATCATGCCTACTATGGGTCTACTTATGGGTCTGATAAATGTCTCTGAATCTAACCAGAACAGCAGCTCCTCCTCTCTTAAAGGGATCAGTGCTGGTAAGTTGGGCAGAGGAGTGTCTGGTGGGGAAAAGGGGCTGCAGAGTCCCCGTCTGATAGGTTTGAGGAGGCACCAATATGTGTGTTGTCATTATAGGATCGAAGGATATGTTAGAGTTAGCACGAGTGTGAGTTCTTTGTAGTGTAGATGGTGTTGCTCAGCTTTTCAGGAATAACTCAATTCATTTTCCCAGAGAGGATGAGACTGAGAAATTAGTTCACATGCACAAATCCCACAGGATGTATTGAGAGTGGGAGAGTGTGACTGGCATCAGCTCTCCACACCAGACACACTCTTCATTATGTTTGTACACTCAGGAGATTATATTACAGGTTAGAAAGTTGCTAGATGAGTCCCAACTTTGAGTAGAAGAACTGAATGTTCTTGCATAATAACTTGATGAATTGTTCTTTTCCAGTCTAAGGATATGTCTGTCATAGGAGTCAATATTGGGTATCTAGACTTAGAGGACAGTCTTGTGGACAGCAATTTTATGTAAACTAGAAGCTTTTATTATTTTATTTCTTCTTTTCATTGCGATATAGTTGATTTAAATTTGTATTAGTTTAGGTGTACAATATAATGATTCAGTATTTGTATGTATTGCAAAAAGATCACAATATGCCTAGTTATCATTACACATCATTACAAATTTTGTTTTTCTTGTGATGAGAGCTTTTAAGATCTACTCTCTTAGATCATATGTTGTAGTTTGTAGATCATCTGAATAGTTTTTGGATTGATGCTTGCAGAAAACATCTTGGGGTATGCTTTAGTTTTATATTACAGGTCATCTCTGGCTATGGGTAACATAGGATGACATATCAATGTTCAGTGCACAATATTCATGTTGACATTTATTTGTTTTATTTAAAAATTTTTTTTATTTGACAAAGATGGAACACGCAAACAGGGGGAATGGCAGAAGGACTGGGAGAAACAGACTCCTTGCTGAGCAAGGAGCCCAACTCAGGGATCCATCCCAGGATCCCAAGATCATGACCTGAGCCCAAAGGCAATGCTTAACTAACTGAGCCATCCAGGTGTCCCATGTTGATTTTTTACTAATTTGAGTTTCTTATAGCAATATAAACTTTTCCTGTTCTCATAATTCTGGTGTACCCTGTATTTGAAGCTTAACAGTTCAATATACAGAGCACAGATTAGAGCAGAGTAAAAGAAAGACAATGAATTAATCTTGTCAAGTTCTGCCCTACTTAGTGAGGAGAAAAACTCCTATTTTATACCTTATGAAACTGAGTTTAGGAGGGGCCAGGAATGCCCAAGAACACATGGTCGGAAGTGGAGAATCTTAGAGTCCAACTTAGTCTTGCTTCCAAAGGAAGCATGTGGGGAATACAAAATTTATGTCCTCTAATTGAAGCATTTCATGTAGAAGGCAAGACTTCAGCTGAGTTCTAAAGAGAAGGTAGGGATAGGGAAAGGACAAAATTTTGATGAACAAGTCTGCATTGTCCTGGCTAATCCACCTCTTGGTTATCATATTCAATTCTGGCTACTGTACTTTTCAAAGTATGTAGACAAACTAGGGTATATTTAAGGCTGTGGTTCTCAACCTTTAATCTACCATGGATCACATGGTTGATCATATTCACAGGTGCAAAATATTCACTTGGGTATTTTTAGTTTCTTCCCAGTCTGTGGCACAAAATGAAGGTAAGTTATTCTTAATTCTGGGTGCAGTTGCTATAGTATTTTACCTTTTCTTTTCTTACTAATCACAAGTATGATGGTATTCCAAAATGATGTTTGAAATCTACTGATTTAGAGAACAGAACCCAGGGTGGTGATGGAAGCAAAATCATGTTCTATGAGGAATGATTCAGGGAACCAGCATCTTTAGAAGAGAGTGTTCAGGACAAGGTAGGGAATTTCAAATATTTGGAGGAATTAGATTTGTTCCTATGGGTATAATTAGCATCATGAATTTAAACTACAAAACAAAGAAACCCTGACTCCAAATAAGGGAAGCATTTCTAAGGTGATGTGATAAAGTGAAATGATGTCCCTTGTTAGGTAGCAGCATCCCCATTGCTGGGACTGTTGGAGTAAGGGCTGGGCAACCATTTGTTGTGGATGTTGCTGAAGACACTTAGGTTCTGGACCACATATGCTTCAAAACTCATTTCAACTCTGAAATTCCAAGACTACAGAAAAATCGTAAATTATTGATTTCTTATTAGGTAGACAGAGTATTAATAATTTCATTAACAACCCATAAATCGAAACTTTAAAATCGTTGACTTGTAGGAGTCTAACCATGTACTTCCTCTTCAAAACTCAAAAGTTGAAAATGTCCTGGCTTCTAAAGACATTAAAGTGTTGATTGTAGATTATTGATTGTGTTTGAAAAAATTATCCTTGAAAAGGGAAGTTTTTCAGGAGCCATTGCATTAGAATAAAGGAGTCCTTGAGAATAAAGAGAACTTAAGGATAGAGGTGTCCTTGGAATTTGTCAAGAGTTTATTTTCTCCCCGATTCCAAGTTTATGGTAAATGATTATTAAAGTAAGATAGTCATCTATTTGCTGTCTATGGATTTAGAATATAAATGTCATGGGACTGTACATATTTGCTTCCAGAAAGAGTATAGAGAAAGAAAAGGCCAAGTTGTCTGAGGTTGTCATTCTCAGTGTGGCATTTCTTTTTAATGTAATGTGGAGCAGTTGTATTGAACCTGTTGTCATTATTTTAAGTTAGCTTTGGCTTTCAGTGCTTGTAAAACACAAAGTATTCTTAAATTCAGATATTATAATGGACATCATAGTAGTAAATTTTTGTCTTATGCATTTTTTCTATTTAGTAGGAAACAGCAGTCTCATTGCAATTACTCTAACTCAATGGGATGTATAGGTAATGAGGTATTGCCCTACCAAACCACATTTTGGTTAAATACTCAGTTTTTCTTACCTAAAATTTTTTTTTTGAAAAAGGGTCAAAGGTAAAGTGCTGATGGCTGATGACCACTGAGAAAATTGCTTAGCAGGTTAGACAGTGTAATATTATAAGAGAAAGAATTTGAAGAATAATTCTCATTTATTTCAGTCTCTCATTTCTGTATTCCTACCAGAGTATCTAGAGCAGAGCAGGCATTCAGCAAATGTTTGGGGATGAATGACATTTAGGAAAAGGAAATCTACACTAAATTTCAGTTATTTCTTTTACTGAGACTTTGACTGATTGAAAAGTGTAAATTTCAGCCATCATCTAGTTGTTAAATATTTAGGCTGCCAAATCATTTATTTGATTAATGCTTATACCTTTAGAATGACTGACTGCTTTGGCGCAGGGTAGTCACAGCATGAGTCATATGCTGCAGTTCTTGTCAGTCAGTGGTTGCATTTCCACACATAACCAGTTGACTTATGTTAGTCACATCAGGCACAGATATAAATTATGAAAATTCAATAATTGGTACTTGGGCCTTTTCTGGTTGGAATGATTTTTTTGGCCATTCTGATATTGATGACACTGAATACTCAATAATTAACACTGACCTGCTGACTAGATCAGTTTCCTACTCAGAGAAGATCATAAAATCCAGTGTAAAATAGAATTGTCCAGTGAATGGGATTCATATAAGTGCAATTCTAGGACATGGTGGAGAGTGGCTCCACTAAGAGAAGCTGAGCAAAGTTGGAATAAAGTAGGACACAAATAATGTACTTCTTAGGTTTCTAGTGGTAGGGGACTGACTTTAAGGTGGTCCCCATGGTCTCTCCCTCTGGCATTTATGTCTTTATATAATCCCCTCTTGTGTGTGGGCAGGATTTGTGACATATTTCTAAGCAATAGAATATGGCAAAGGTGAAGGGATATCACCTCTGTGATGACATTACGTTATGTAAGGCTCTGTCTTGGCAGCAGACTTGCTAGCAGAATTGCTCTAGGGTCTTTCTATCTCTGGTAGCTTTGTAGAAGCAAAAATCAGCAGGGAGTATGCTTGAGATTGTCTCTCCTTCTCCCTTTGCCCCTCCCCCTCCAAATAAAGAAATAAATCTTAAAAAAAAAAAAAACAAAAAAACAAATAAATCGCTTTGACCAGTGGAACATAGTAAAAGCGATAGCTTACCAGTGCTGAACTGAGGCTTAAAAGGCGTGGTGAATGTCTGCCAGCAATTTTGGCTTCTTGAGAAAAGCATACTTGAAGTAGCCACTGTTTTTTAGCCTGATTCCTGAATGAGAAACACCTGGAATACATCTGCATTTGACCTGCTTGAAACCAAACTGTCCTAGCCAGTTCAGAGACCTATCAGTGAGAAGTAGATATTAGTTGTTAGAATTGTCCAAGATTTGGGAATTGTTTGCTGTAGAGGCTTACTGCAACAATTGGTGAAGAATCGGAAATCCAAAAGCTTATTCATATTAGATTCTAAATTAAGCTAGCACTGTTTTTATACCTTACCAGAGAAGTATGAGTAAAGTTGTTAATTGTTGTTCCATCTCCTGTCCTATTGAATACTATTGTTGTTTTATATAACTACTGGTGTTCTGTCAAAGATTCTATATTCATAGAAGTTAAAAGAAGACTGATAATGTTTATTAGCTCTAAGAAATTGTGCATTGAAGAAAGGGCTCCTACTAAATATTTAACCCAGTATTTCCAATCTTATTTGGCCGTGGAACCCTTCTCACCCCTCAGAACAATCCATGCCTTGTTCTCTAGAACCAGTGAATACTTCTATTCCTGGTAACATGTGCTCACCTATCTGGCCTTGTCATGTTGCAAGCAGGTGGTATGCATGATAAATGGGGAATGGTGCCCTCAAAACTCAAGGTTATTATGCAGATACCACAGAGATAACTGATTAGTATATCTTTACATGAGATAACAAAACCTGATGAAGGAAGATGCCCAGATTAAGGCTGATGATAGTGTTTTGTTATTGCATAATCCTGGATCTTTATTTAAGTTTAAAAGGGGACTTTGGGGACTTCAGTGCCACTTGTTCAAGTTTTAATGGGTTTATTTGCATCTTCTGAATTATTGGTTCAAATATAATATGGAATGATTCCATGTTTGGCCCAAATTGGTCTGAAATTGCTGATTTGGAAGTCTGACATGTAAGTCTAAGTGATCACTTGGTAGAAGTCTGCTTGAAGTATGTGCTCATGGTAACCATGGGGTTACCAGCATTTACTGCTATTACTAAATTTTCCGAGGGGGCCAGGAGCAGGGGGTAGATGAGTGATCCTTCTGATTTATGGCTTAACATGGGGGATCTCAACTGCTTATAAATGCATTGAAAATGAATAAATATATTTCAACATGAAAACACTTTGAAAACATTCCCTGAATACATTAAAACCCCAATTTGGCAATGAGAAATGACTTCTTGTACTCCCTTAGGACTGTATCTTCAGACTGCATTTAATTCCTGATAATCTCATATCTGCCTCTTGAAGATACTCAGATATTAAAGAGATTAAAGTGGAGGACACCGTTTGAATATATCCTTAGACTGAATACTCAGTCACATAACCAAAACATAAAACTGCCCCAATTTTCCCAAAATGCTGACTCTGGCCTTCAACAAAACTTAAGCTTTCTTTATGTCTGTGGGACATTGTAGCTTCCTAGCTAATCGGCTACAAATAAGTTTATGAGAAGTAATAAACAAGTCAGCTTATACATGGAAAATAATGTAAGTTTCCAAAGCAAATCACAATAGAAAACTATGTACTTACTTATTCCCACTTTATAAACTGATTGTAACTACTGAGAGTGAACTTCTTAACCACCTTTTGCTTTCAGTCTCTGTTCCTGAACAGTTTGATTCTCAGTAAAAAATTCATATCAGATAAAGTTCTCTGAACTTTCTTTTGACATTTTCCTTTAATGGCATTTCTGGTTATTTTAAGAATTTGGGAACTGGGTCTGTGCTTTCGGATGGGAATAGCAAGGCCCAATCTAAGGCAGTTGGGTGGCAGTGACTGGAGGAACCATGGGGATAACCTCTTTAAAAAATCGTTTGATAGAGGAATGAGATTAGCATATTAATTAAGGTCTTCATATCCAGTAATGATCTCATTTGCTTATAGAAACAGATGACAGCAACATTAGAAGAAAAATCTTTTTGGGGGGTGTATTTTATTGAATTTTGGTAAAGTATAAGAATAGCTATTCCAGAGCTCTGGAAGCTAAAGCCAAATGTTGTGTTTCCTGTCACTGTGCTTGTTTTCATACATGGATCCCCCTTGTTTGCTTGCTTTTTCTCATCTATGAAACAGGGGACTGTGACTGAGGACTGGTTATAATGTTTCTTGATAAACCTTCCTAAAGCAATGTGCTGTTGCGAGTAATGGGCTCCATTCATTATTAGCCCAGTTGATTTTCATTTACACTTGGCTCTAACAATTAGCTTGAGCAGGTGTGAAGGTGATGGAGGGGCTGGGACACCCAGAGGTCAGCCTCCACTGGATGTGATAAATTAACCATTATTACCAGCAGTGAAAGTGGTTCTTTACGCTTGTCAGCAACAAACAAAGGGACAACATATCTCACATAAACTCACTATTCAGAGCTGAATTTGCTAAAGGATTAGAGTTTACTTCTGGGCCCTACAGACAGACAGATGGGAGGAAGGCAGAGAACCCATATAAGTAGAGGTGAGTGTTCCTTGAAGAGATGACTTGGTTGATGGAGTGGCATATGGATACCTCACCCTTGGTGGTTTTGCGGTGTTACCCATGCCAATATAAAGTCATCAGTAGCCTCTGCTGGTAATGGGGATCCTCCTGTGTGTAAGGAATACTAGGAGGTGAAAAGTGTATATCAGCAAATTGATATAGTTTTTATAGGGTGTGGATAGATGCATATTTCCATATGCTAATCAGTAGGTACTTTTGAACAATAACTTACACTTGAGCACATTTATATTCAATGAAAAGGAGTTAATCAGTATTCCTGTTCTCCATCTGTACCAGTTCTATAGGCATCAACAGATTTAAAACTCAGAAAGAAGGTGTCATACTGTCTGCAGAAGGCAACAACACATCCTGTCTACTATTCACCCAGTGGATCTAAATGTCTTACTTCTACAACAGGGAGTGTTTTCCCACTTTGCCACATTCTAGTATGGAAACTCACTGAACATACCCAAAGGTGAAACATTTAAATAAGGAAAGAAATTATAGGGAATCACTATGCATATACTGATATATATTAAAATCCCATAGATATAGTGTTTTTTGGTTTGACAGTGTTTGGGGGACTGTTGTGGACTGTGTGGAATCCCATTTCATCTGTTAAAGCCTTAATCCTCTATTTAACAGTATTTGGAGATGGGGCCTATAAGAAGATAATTAAGGGGGATGGCTCTCTACTTGCCACATGGGATGATGCTCATTGCATGAATTGCTTAATAAAGCCTATTATATCTTAAAAAAAAAGTGAGGCTAAATGAGGTTATAGATTGGGGCTCTGGCCCAATAGGATTAGTGTCCTTAGTAGAAGAGACATGACAACTCACTCACTCTCCTGTATGCGTGCATGGAAAGGCCATGCGGCCACACAGTGAAGTGGTGGTGTCTAAAAGCAAGGAAAAGTGCCTTTACCAGAAACTGAATTGTTTGGCATCTTGATCATGGAATTCTGTCCTCCAGAAGAGTGAGAAAATGGTTTTACACAAGTGTTTTTAAAGGCAGTTTATTATGGCAGCATGAGTAGACTAAGAGACTAAAAGTCTGATTGGAACATTGGAATATATAAGTGAACTTGTTGACCATGAGTTTTGTTTTAGAATGATTAGACAGCCTTCAGTGAGGAAACCTTGACATAATATGTATTAAAGTCTTTGCTCTTGGGTTGGCAAGACCTTATAGAATTTTGCAGGCTCTGCCTCGGGGTGACTGACTGCCTGGTTGCTAGGATCCTCTAATGTAAGTAAGACAAGGCTGGGGGAGGATCTCAGTTTTATGTGTTTTCCCTTTTATGTGTTATACCATTTTGTGAATGGTATATCCACCATCAGCTGTACCTGGTAGTTTTTAGTTTAAATACCCTCTGCTTTATCATTCATGGCTTGTTCCATGGGCTGGGTATGGGAGTTGAATTATTTCTTAAATCGTCTTCAAACAAATATTCCTTATTTAATTCCCTGCTGTGTTCCTACCTCCACATGTTTCCACTGAATGAGCCTTTTGAAATTGCTGTGATTTCTGAAAGCGAGATACTCCCTAGATCAGAATTTGTATCCTTTGCCTGGAACAGCAGTGGTGGAGACACAGGGGTAGGTGGATGTTGACAAAAGGTTCTTGGGATAGAGTACAGATCACAGACATGGGATATGGGGCTATATAAAGCATCATGCAGAAAAACTAGGAGCAGCTGAGAAAAGGGGCACCGGGTTATTAGTCAGTTAAGCATCTGACTCCTGTTTTCAGCTCAGATCATGATCTCACAGTCATTGGATCAAGCCCCGAGTTGGGCTCCATGCTCAGTAAGGAGTCGGTGTCATATTCTTTATCCCTCTCCCTTCCCTTCTGCCACCTTTGCTTGCTTGTTCACTCTTTGTCTCTCTCTCTCAAAAAATAAAATCTTAAAAAAAAAAAAAAGAGAGAGAAAAGAACGGCTGAGAAGAGATCCTTTGAATAGTGAAAAACAACTAGTCTGAAATACTATCCTGGCTCCACTGTAAGAAACTTTATGCTTCTTATTACAATGGCTGTGAAGAGAAACTATAAGAAAAAAAAAAAAGGAAAAGGTACAGCAAAGTATATTAGCAGATGATCAGCTCTCACCAAAAAGATGTTGTAATAAAGTAGAGGAAAACAGTGAGTGAATATTTTGATATAAATCTTTAAAAAACCCAAACTTCAGTAATTCAGTCATTTCTATTAATAAGTACCACCAGGTAGAAATGCAATATTTGAAAGAAAAGATAGTGAAACAGTAGGCAGGAAAGAAATATCAACTAGTAGGACTTAAGAAAGAACACTGGTTGTGATACACAACCAGTAAATCATTGAACACTACATCAAAAACTAATGATGGCTAACTGAACATAATTTAAAAAAAGGAAAGAGGTAGAGGGAAAAAAATAAAGATAAAAATCAAGACAAAATCGAAAGTAACAATGGAAAATACTGATAAGGACAAAAGATAAAGGTAAAAGTAAACACAGTGAAATGGAAATAAGAGTTTAAGAAAGAAATAATAAACATAGAACATATGTGTGGGAGATCCAACAAGTATATAGAATACCCAAAGATGAAAATCAAAAAATGGTGCAGACAGGTACTTTAAAATAACAATTCAAGAAAGAGAAAGACTTGAATCTGCAAAAATAGTATAGTGTGCTGGGGAAAATTGACCCAGAAGTATCAACATCAGGACAGATCCTAGAAAAGTTAAAGGATTTTAAAGATAAAGAACTGTTGGGAAGACCAGGGGTAGGAGTAGAAGGATGGGGATTTCATTTAAACGAAAAAAAAAAAAAAATCAGCTGGTATAAGACTTTTCCACATCATCTTTTAATAACATTATCTTTTAATAACAGCAGGTTATAGAGCACTACCTTAAAGTTTCTCAAGAGTGAGCCAGCCAAACTGTTCTTCAAATATAAAAGGCTGCAGGAACCCAAGGAAATTAGGTGCCTTGGACATGAAATTTAAGAGGATGCCAAAAAGTTCTGTAATCAAGAATATTATTTAGTGTAATATTAAAATAAAAATCAATGGAAAACAACCATGATAAAACCAAATTTTAAAGACAGGATCATTATTACTGATCTTTTTCTTTTGCCTCAGGCTCCAATATGGCTTGGCATAGCATTGTCATGAGCCCTTCCTGTAGAAACTACCAGAAGACAAATGTTAGTTAGTTAACCACAATATGGCTAGGTTATTAGTAAAAGAATTCAAGGTAAGCATTGAATATATTTAACAGAATAATTAAGACTAAATAAGACAAATGTGGAGATTATAACAAATACAGATTATAACAGAATAACAGAAAAATATAAAAAATATTATATGATTTTCAATAATTGAATATATTCCCTATTAAGCAATAATTGAGGGGCGCCTGGGTGGCTCAGTTGGTTGGGCGACTGACTTTGGCTCAGGTCATGATCCTGGAGTCCCGGGATCAGCTTCCTGCTCGGCAGGGAGTCTGCTTCTCCCACTGACCTCTATTCTTTCATGCTCTCTCTCTTTCATCCTCTCTCTCTTTCTCAAATAAATAAATAAAATATTTTAAAAAAAGCAACAATTGAATCAAAGAGGACATGTAAAATCAAATGTTTGGGATAGCTAGGAAATAAAAATATAGGGCTGCTCGGGTGTCTCAGTGGATTAAGCATCTGTCTTTGGCTCAGGTCATGATCTCAGAGAGTCCTGGGATTGAGCCCCATGTCAGCCTCCCTGTTCAGCCTGGAGCCTGCTTTTTCGGTTCCCCCTGCTTGTGTGCTCTCTCTCTCTCTCTCTTTCTCTCAAGTAAACAAGCAAAATCTTTAAAAACAATTTAAAAAAGAAAATAATAATATAAATACTACATATCAGAAACTATGGGATATAATTAAAGCAATTCTCAGAAAAAAATTTATATGTATGTAGGTATGTATACACATACATGGTAAAAGTAGAAATACATGTTATAAGAATCCTACTTAAAAGTTAGAAAATGAAAAACAAAATACAGAAGGAAAGAATATAAACAAAATAATGAGATTAATAAAACTAATCCTAAAGCTTTGGAAAAATGAGCTGCTGCTTATGTATTCAGTAAAAGGAGGAAGTGCAAATACAAAAGATAGGATAAAAAAGGAGAATTATCAAAAAGAAAACTAAAATGATAACGATCCGTTCAATTTAATGCAAATTAGTAGTTTATCAAAATATTTAAAAGGTAGGGGAAATCTAAACAATATATCATAGAAATAGAGGAAGTTGTCAAAGAACCAAGCCTCCGAAAGTGTTAAGGCTAGATGTTACCACAGAGAAATTCTACAGTACCATTAAAGAACAGTTCATTTTAATGCTACTTCATTTGTCTAGAATATTGATAAAGGAAAACATCTTCAAATTCTCTTTAAGAAGTATGGTGCTGACTCAAAAACAGACACATAGATCAGTGGAACAGAATAGAGAACCCAGAAATGGACCCTCGGATCTATGGTCAACTAATTTTGACAAAGCAGGAAACCAGGAAAGAATATCCAATGGAAAAAAGGCAGTCTTTTCAACAAATGGTGTTGGGAAAAATTGGACAGCCACATGCTGAAAAATGAAACTGGACCACTTTCCTACACCGTACATAAAAATAAATTCAGAATGAATGAAAGACCTAAATGTGAGATTGGAATATGTCAGAATCCTAGAGGAGAACACAGAAAGCAACCTCTTTGACTTGGGCAATAGCAACTTCTTACTAGACATGTGTCCAGAGGCAAGGGAAACAGAAGCAAAAATGAACTCTTGGAACTTCAAGATAAAAAGCTTCTGCAGAGTGAAGGAAACGTTCAACAAAACTAGAAGGCAGCCTATGACATGGGAGAAGATATTTGCAAATGACATATCTGATGAGGGATTAGTATACAAAATCTATAGAGAACTTATCAAATCCAACACCCCAAACCAAATAATCCAGTTAAAAAATGGGTAGAAGACATGAATAGACATTTTTCCAAAGGGGACATTCAGATGGCTAACACACATGAAAAGACTGTCACCATTAGTCATCATCAGGGAAATACAAATCAAAACTACAGTAAGATATCACTTCACATCTGTCAGAATGGCTAAAATTAGCAACACAGGGAACAACAGATGTTCACA
Organism: Mustela putorius furo; assembly: GCF_011764305.1. Taxonomy (NCBI): domain Eukaryota; kingdom Metazoa; phylum Chordata; class Mammalia; order Carnivora; family Mustelidae; genus Mustela; species Mustela putorius. The sequence continues at coordinate 4,277,527 of NW_025422045.1, read as the reverse complement.
AGGATGCATAGAAAGGGAACCCCTCTTACACTGTTGGTGGGAATACAAAGTGGTGCAGCCACTCAGGAAAACAGTACGGAGGCTCCTCAAAAAGTTCAAAATAGAGCTACCGTACAACCCAGCAACTGTAGTACTAGGTATTTACCCAAAGGATAAAAAAATACAGATTCGAAGGGACACAAGCACCTCAGTGTTTATAACAGCATTATCAGTAATGGCCAAATTATGGAAATAGTCCAATGGGAATGGGAAATTTACCCATTCAACTGCTGAATGGGTAAATAAGAGATGGTATGTGTATACAATGGGATACTACTCAGCAGTCAAAAAGAATGAAATACTGCCATTTGCAATGAAGTGGGTGGAGATTGACTGGTTTTGCTTAGCATAATACACTCTAAGAAAAGATGATTTTACTCATATGTGGAATTTAGTAAAAAAATGAACATAGAAGGGAAAAAACTAAGATAAAAACAGAGAGGGAGGCAAACCATAATGGACTGAACTATAAGAAACAAACTGAGGGTTACTGGAGGGGGAGGTGGGTAGGCAGATGAGGTAATTGGGTGATGAACATTAAGGAGGGCACTCGATGTAATGAGCACTAGGTTTTACATGCAACTGATGAATCACGAAATTCTACCCCTGAAGGTAATAATATACTATATGTTAACTAAATTGAATTTAAATAAATTTTTTTAAAAGCCAATGTTAAACTGATATCAAAACGTAATAGGAATTACACACAAAAAAGAAAATTACAGACTACCCTCACTTAGGAATATGGAAGTAAAAATGCTAAGTAAAATATCTATAAACATAATTGGAAACATGTTAACACATCATGTGGGGTTTTATTTGGAAAACATACATTTGAATGTTAGAATGTTAGAATTTGAATGTTAGAAAAATATTACCATAATTCATAATACTGTTAAATTTAAGAGATCATATTATATCCACAAATGCTGAAAAGGCTTTTGAAAGAAATCAATAGTATCCTTTAAAGAAAACACTTAACAGAATAGAATATTTCTTAAACTTAAACTATATTTATCTGAGATCCAAAATAAACATTATTTCTAATGAGAAATTCTAGACTTACTCCCATTAAAGTCAGGATTAAGGCAAAGATGGGGAGTATTTAATATTGTGCTGGAGGCTAGATTTACTCCTTAACATCTTTAAATAGGAGAAATAAATAAAAATGACAAAGGAGCAAACATTACTGGAAGATGGTATTTTTGTATACTTAAAATACATGTTTGGGGAAAAATCAGAAAGTGAGTAGAGAATTTAGTAAAATAGGGTGAAAAATTAATAAACAGAAATTGATAGTTTTCATTTACACAGAGAACAATCAGAGAAGATACAATGAAGGAAAAAATTCTTGCAATCCCATCCAAAAAAAAAATTTAAGAATAAATTTAGTAATAAATGGAAAAGTTGTGTATGAAGAAAACTTTAAAATATTCCTGAAAGACTTAAAATAGTTGAGAAAAGTAGGAAAAAGCATCCTATTCTAGATTAGGAAGTTTCAGTATCAAAAAGTTGTCAGTCCTCTCTAAGTTACTTTATAAAATTTAACATAGTACCTCAAAAATACCAGAGATATTTTTCTTCAGAACCAAAATTATTGCTACAGATGGGAATTTTTTTTCTAACAAGAGCTAGGAAAATTTTGAAAAGAGCAAAAATTAGGGGGATTGGATGTTCCACATAGTAATGTATGTTGTAAAGAATTAATTGTTAAATTGGTGTGTTATTAGTGCATGTGCTCAGAACAATGAAATAGAATAGAAGGTTTAGAAAAAGATCTCAAAGTATCTGTACTTTTTTGGATAGGGGACAACATTCCTTTTTTTAATTGAGTTTTTAAATTTTAATTCCAGTTAATGTACACTTTTATATTAGTTTCAGGTGTACAGTATAGTGATTCAACAATTCTGTATATGATTCAGTGCTTATTGTGAATAAGTGTACTATTTAATTCCCATCACCTATTTCACCCAGCCCCCAACCCACCTCCCTCTGGTACCCATCAGTTTGTTCTCCATAACTGAAGAGTGTGTTTTCTTGGTTTGCTCTTCTGTTTTTTTCCTTTGCTTGTTTGTTTTGTTTCTTAAATTCCACATAGGAATGAAATCATACAGTACTTCTCTTTCTCTGACTTATTTTTATCATACTCTCTAGCTCCATCAATGTCATTGCAAATGGCAAGATTTCATTCTTTTTCTTCTGACTGAATAATATTACATTGCATATATATAGCACATCTTTATCCATTCTCTATGAATGGACAGTTATGTTGCTTACGTATCTTGGCTATTGTAATTAATGTTTCCATAAATACAGGAGTGCATGTATCCCTTTAAATTAGTGTTTTTGTATTTTGGGGATAATACCCAGTAGTGCAATTACTGGACTATAGGGTAGTTCTGTTCTTAAATTTTTGAGGGAACTCCATATTGTTTTCCACAGTGGCTGTACCAGTTTGCATTCCCACCAATAGTGCAGGAGGGTTCCTTTTGCTCCAAATCCTCCAAATCCAAATATCTATTGATGTCTTCTGCCCATTTTTAAATTTGATTGTTTGGGGGGTTTTGGGGTGTTGAGTTGTGTCGGTTCTTTATATATTTTGGTCATTAACCCCTTATTGGATATGTCATTTGCAGATATATTCACCCATTCCATAGGTTGCCTTTCTGTTTTATTGCTGGTCTCCCTCAATGTGCAGAAGCTTTTTAATTTGATTTAGTTCCAAAAGTTTATTTTTGCTTTTATTTCCCTTGCCTCAGGAAGGGAAATTTTGCATATGTTGCTTTGGCCATTGTCAAAGACATTACTACTGTGTGCACTCTCTTCTAGGATTTTTAGGGTTTTGGGCCTCACATTTAATCAATTTTAAGTTTGTTTATGGGTATGCTGTAAGAAAATGGTCCAATTTCATTCTTTGGCATGTTGCTATCCAGTTTTCCCAACACCACTTGTTGAAGAGACTTTTTCTCATTGCATACTCTTTCCTCCTATGCTGAAGGTTAATTGACTGTATAATTATATGTTTTATTTTTAGGTCTTCTGTTCTGTTCCATTGATATGTGGGTATTTTGGTCCCGTACCATACTGTTTTGATTACCATAGCTCTGTAATACAATTTGGAAGTCTGGAATTGTGATACCTCCAGTTTTGTTTTTCTTTTTCAGGATTGCTTTGGCTATTCTGGGTCTTTTATGGTGCCATACAAATACTAGAATTGTTTTTTCTAGTTCTATGCAAAATGGTGTTGGTGTTTTTTTTTTTCATAAGGATTGCATTAAATCTATAGAATGCTTTGGGCAATACAAACTTTTTAACTATTTGTTCTTTGAATCCATGAGCAAGGAATGTCTTTCCATTTAGTTGTATTGTCTTCAATTTCTTTCATCAGTGTTTTATAGTTCTCAGAGTAGTCTTTCGCCTCTTTCTTAAGTTTATTCTAGATATCTTACTCTTTTTGGTGCAGTTATAAATGGGATTGTTTTCTTAATTTTGCTTTCTGCCGTTGCTTATTATTATATACAAATGCAACAGATTTCTTTGAATTGATTTTGGACTCTGCAACTTTACTGAATTTACTTATCAGTCCCAGTAGTTTTTTGGTGGAGTCTTTAGGTTTTCTATATAGAGTATCAGGTCATGGCAAATAGTAAAAGTTTTATTTCCTCACTAATTTCAGTGCCTTTTATTTATTTTCATTGTCTGATTGCTGTGGCTAGGACTTCTAGTAGTATGTTGAATAAAAGTGGTGAGAATGGACATCCTTATCTTATTCCTGATCTTGAGGAAAAATCTCAGTTTTTTCCATTAAGGATGATGTTTCCTCTGGGTTTTTCCTATATGGCCTTTATTATGTTGAGATATGTTCCCTCTAAACCTACTTTTTTGAGGCTTTTTTGTTTTTTGTATTGATGTCCACTTTATTTATTTTTTATTGTTTTTATTAACATATAATGTATTATTTGCCCTAGGAGTATTGGTTTGTGAATCATCAGGCTTACACACTTCACAGGTCTCACCATATCCCATACCCTCCCCAATGTCCATAACCCAACCATCCTCTCCATACCCCCCCAGCAACCCTCAGTTTGTTTTATGAGATTAAGAGTCTCCTATGGTTTGTCTCCCTCCTGATCCCATCTTGTTTCATTTTTTCCTTCCCTACTCCCCAAATTGCCCCACTCTGCCTCTCAGATTCCTCAGATCAGGGAGATTATATGATAATTGTCTTTCTCTGATTGACTTATTTCACTCAGCATAATACCCTCTAGTTCTGTCCACATCATTGTAAATGGCAAGATTTCTTTTAATGGCTCCATAGTATCCCATTGTATATGTATACACCACACCTTCTTTATTCATTCATCTGTTGATGGACATCTAGGTTCTTTCCATAGTTTGGCTGTTGTGGATTTTGCTGCTATAAACATTCAGGTGCACGTGCCCCTTCAGATCACTGTATTTGTATCTTTAGGGTAAATACTGAGTAGTACGATTGTTGGGTTATGGGGTAGTAGCTCTATTTTCAACTTTTTGAGGAACCTCCATGGCCCAGAGTGGCTGAACCAGCTTGCATTCCCACCAGCAGTGTAGGAGGGTTCTCCTTTCTCCGTATTTTCTCCAACATCTGTCCTTTCCTGACTTGTTAATTTTAGCCATTCTGACTGGTATGAGGTGGTATCTCATTGTGGTTTTGATTTGTATTTTTATGATGGCAAGTGATATAGAGCACTTTTTCATGTGTCTGTTGGCCATTTGGATGTCTTCTTTGCAGAAATGTCTGTTCATGTCCTCTGCCCATTTCTTGATTGGATTATTTGTTCTTTGGGTGTTGAGTTTGATAAGTTCTTTATAGATATTGGATAGTGGCCTTTATCTGATAGTGTCATTTGCAAATATCTTCTACCATTCTGTCAGTTGTCTTTTGGATTTGTTGACTATTTCCTTTGCTGTGCAGAAGCTTTTGATCTTGATGAAGTCCCAATAGTACATTTTGCCCTTGCTTCTCTTGCCTTTGGTGATGTTCCTAGGAAGAAGTTCCTGCAGCTGAGGTCAAAGAGGTTGCTGCCTGTGTTCTCCTAAGGATTTTGATGGATTCCTTCCTCACATTGAAGTACTTCATGCATTTTGAGTCTATTTTGATGTGTGGTGTAAGGAAATGGTCCAGTTTCATTTTTCTGCATGTGGCTGTACAATTTTGCCAATGCCATTTGTTGAAGAGACCATCTTTTTTCCACTGGACATTCTTTCCTGATTTGTCAAAGATTAGTTGACCATAGAGTTAAGGGTCTATTTATGGGCTGTCTTTTCTGTTCTGTTGATCTATGTGTCTGTTTCCGTGCCAGTACCATACTGTCTTGATGATGACAGCTTTGTAATAGAGCTTGAAGTCTGGAATGGTGATGCCATCAACTTTGGCTTGCTTTTTAGTATTCCTCTGGCTATTCGAGGTCTTTTCTGGTCCATAGAAATTTTAGGATGATTTGTTCCATTTCTTTGAAAAAAATGGATGGGATTTTGATAGGGATTGCATTAAATGTGTAGATTGCTTTAGGTAGCATAGACATTTTCACAATATTTGTTCTTCCAGTCCATGAGCATGGAACATTGTGTCTTCCTCAGTTTCTTTCATGAGTACTTTATAGTTTTCTGCATACAGATTCTTTGCCTCTTTGGGTAGCTTTATTCCCAGGTATCTTATGGTTTGGGGTGCAATTATAAATGGGATGGAGTCCTTAATTTCTCTTTCTTCCATCTTGTTGTTGGTGTATAGAAATGCAGCTGATTTCTGTGCATTGATTTTATATCCTGACACTTTACCGAATTCCTGTATGAGTTCTAGCAGTTTTGGAGTGGAGTCTTTTGGGTTTTCTGTAGAAAGTATCATATCTGCAAAGAGTGATTGTTTGATTTCTTCTTTGCTGATTTGTATACATTTTATTTCTTTTTGCTGTCTGATTGATGAGGCTAATACTTCTAGTACTATGTTGAATAACAGTGGTGATAGTGGACATCCCTGCCGTGTTCTGACCTTAGGGGAAAAGTTCTCAGTTTTTCTCTTTTGAGAATGATATTCGGTGTGGGTTTTTCATAGATGACTTTGATGATATTGAGGTATGTTCCCTCTATCCCTACACTTTGAAGAGTTTTGATCAAGAAAGTATGCTGTACTTTGTCAGATACTTTTCCAGCATCTATTGAGAGTGTCATATGGTTCTTGTTCTTTCTTTCATTAATGTATTGTATCACATTGATTGATTTGCAGATGGTGAACCTACCTTGGCTCTCAGGAATAAATCCCACTTGGTCGTGGTGAATAATCCTTTTAATGTACGGTTGGATCCTATTGGCTAGTATTTTGGTGAGAATTTTTGCATCTGTGTTCCTCAAGGATATTGGTCTGTAATTCTCTTTTTTGATGGGGTCTTTGTCTGGTTTGGGGATCAGGGTAATGCTGGCCTCATAAAATGAGTTTGGAAGCTTTCCTTCCATTTCTATTTTTTGGAACAGTTTCAGGAGAATAGGAATTAATTCTTCTTTAAACGTTTGGTGGAATTCCCCTGGGACGCTGTCTGGTCCTGGGCTCTTGTTTGTTTGGAGAATTTAATGACTGTTTCAATCTCCTTACTGGTTATGGGTCTGTTCAGGTTTTCTATTTCTTCTTGGTTCAGTTGTGGCAGTTTATATGTCTCTAGGAATGCCTCCTTTTCTTCCAGATTGTCAAATTTGCTTGTGTACAGTTGCTCATAAAATGTTCTTATAATTGTTTGTATTTCTTTGGTGTTGGTTGTGACCTCTCCTCCTTCATTCATGATTTTTTTTATTTGGGTCCTTTCTCTTTTCTTTTTGATAAGTCTGGCCAGGCGTTTATCAATCTTATTAATTCTTTCAAAGAACCAGCTCCTAGTTTCATTGATTTGTTCTGTTGTTTTTTTGGTTTCTGTTTCATTGATTTCTACTCTGGTCTTTGTTACTTCTCTTCTCCTGCTGGGGTTAGGCTTTCTTTGTTGATCTTTCTCTAACTCCTTTAGGTGTAGGATTAGGTTGTATATTTGAGACCTTTCTTGTTTCTTGAGAAAGGCCTGTATCACTATATACTTTCCTCTCAGGACTGCCTTTGCTGTGTCCCACAGATTTTGAACTGTTGTGTTTTCATTATCATTTGTTTCCATGAATTTTTCCAATTCTTCTTTAATTTCCTGGTTGACCCATTCATTGTTTAGAAGGATGCTGTTTAGTCTCCATGTATTTGGGTTCTTTCCATCGTTCCTCTTATGATTGAGTTCTAGCTTCAGAGCATTGTGGTCTGAAAATATGCAGGGAATGATCCCAATCTTTTGGTACTGGTTGAGACCTGATTTGTGACCCAGGATGTGATCTATTCTGGAGAATGTTCCATGTGCACTAGAGAACAATGTGTATTCTGTTGCTTTGGGATGGAATATTCTGAATATATCTGTGATGTCCATCTGGTCCAGTGTGTCATTTAAGGCCTTTATTTCCTTGTTGATCTTTTGCTTGGATGAGCTGTCCATTTCAGTGGGGTGTTAGCGTCCCCTTCTATTATTGTATTATTGTCGATGTGTTTCTTTGATTTTGTTATTAAGTGGTCTATATAGTTGGCTGCTCCAGTTTTAGGGGCATAGATATTTAAAATTGCCAGATCCTCTTGTTGGACAGAACCTTTGAGTATGATATAGTGTCCTTTCTCATCTCTTATTATAGTCTTTGGTTTAAAATCTAATTAATCTGATAAAAGGATTGCCATCCCAGTTTTCTTTTGATGTCCATTGGCATGGTAAATTGTTTTCCAACCCCTCACTTTCAATCTGGAGGTGTCTTTGGGTCTAAAATGAATTTCTTGTAGACAGCATATTGATGGGTTTTGTTTTTTTATCCATTCTGATACTGTGTGTCTTTTGATTGGGGCATTTATCCCTTTTACATTCAGAGTAACTATTGAGAGATAGGAATTCAGTGCCATTGTATTGCCTGCAAGGTGACTATCACTGTATATTGTCTCTGTTCCTTTATGGTCTACTACTTTTAGGCTCTTCTTTGCTTAGAGGACCCACTTTCAATATTTCCTGTAGAGGTGGTTTGGTGTTTACAAATTCTTTCAGGTTTTGTTTGTCCTGGAAGCTTTTTATCTCTCCTTCTATTTTCTTTTCATTTTTTTTTTAAATTAATTTTTTATTTTTTATAAACATATATTTTTATCCCCAGGGGTACAGGTCTGTGAATCACCAGGTTTACACACTTCACAGCACTCACCAAAGCACATACCCTCCCCAATGTCCATAATCCCACCCCCTTCTCCCAGACCCTCTCCCCCCAGCAACCCTCAGTTTGTTTTGTGAGATTAAGAGTCACTTATGGTTTGTCTCCCTCCCAATCCCATCTTGTTTCATTTATTCTTCTCCTACCCACTTAAGCCCCCATGTTGCATCACCACTTCCTCATATCAGGGAGATCATATGATAGTTGTCTTTCTCTGCTTGACTTATTTCGCTAAGCATGATACACTCTAGTTCCATCCATGTTGTCGCAAATGGCAAGATTTCATTTCTTTTGATGGCTGCATAGTATTCCATTGTGTATATATACCACATCTTCTTGATCCATTCATCTGTTGATGGACATCTAGGTTCTTTCCATAGTTTGGCTATTGTGGACATTACTGCTATAAACATTCGAGTACATATGCCCCTTTGGATCACTACGTTTGTATCTTTAGGGTAAATACCCAATAGTGCAATTGCTGGGTCATAGGGCAGTTCTATTTTCAACATTTTGAGGAACCTCCATGCTGTTTTCCAGAGAGGTTGCACCAGCTTGCATTCCCACCAACAGTGTAGGAGGGTTCCCCTTTCTCCGCATCCTCGCCAGCATCTGTCATTTCCTGACTTGTTGATTTTAGCCATTCTGACTGGTGTGAGGTGATATCGCATTGTGGTTTTGATTTGTATTTCCTTGATGCGGAGTGATATGGAGCACTTTTTCATGTGTCTGTTGGCCATCTGGATGTCTTCTTTGCAGAAATGTCTGTTCATGTCCTCTGCCCATTTCTTGATTGGATTATTTGTTCTTTGGGTGTTGAGTTTGCTAAGTTCTTTATAGATTCTGGACACTAGTCCTTTATCTGATATGTCGTTTGCAAATATCTTCTCCCATTCTGTCAGTTGTCTTTTGATTTTGTTAACTGTTTCCTTTGCTGTGCAAAAGCTTTTGATCTTGATGAAACCCCAATAGTTCATTTTTGCCCATGCTTCCCTTGCCTTTGGCATTGTTCCTAGGAAGATGTTGCTGCGGCTGAGGTCGAAGAGGTTGCTGCCTGTGTTCTCCTCAAGGATTTTGATGGATTCCTTTTGCACATTGAGGTCCTTCATCCATTTTGAGTCTATTTTTGTGTGTGGTGTAAGGAAATGGTCCAATTTCATTTTTCTGCATGTGGCTGTCCAATTTTCCCAGCACCATTTATTGAAGAGGCTGTCTTTTTTCCATTGGACATTCTTTCCTGCTTTGTCGAAGATTAGTTGGCCATAGAGTTGAGGGTCTATTTCTGGGCTCTCTATTCTGTTCCATTGATCTATATGTCCGTTTTTGTGCCAGTACTATGCTGTCTTGATGATGACAGCTTTGTAATAGAGCTTGAAGTCCGGAATTGTGATGCCACCAAAGTTGGCTTTCTTTTTCAATATCCCTTTGGCTATTCGAGGTCTTTTCTGGTTCCATATAAATTTTAGCATTATTTGTTCCATTTCTTTGAAAAAGATGGATGGTACTTTGATAGGAATTGCATTAAATGTGTAGATTGCTTTAGGTAGCATAGACATTTTCACAATATTTATTCTTCCAATCCAGGAGCATGGAACATTTTTCCATTTCTTTGTGTCTTCCTCAATTTCTTTCATGAGTACTTTATAGTTTTCTGAGTATAGATTCTGTGTCTCTTTGGTTAGGTTTATTCCTACGTATCTTATGGTTTTGGGTGCAATTGTAAATGGGATTGACTCCTTAATTTCTCTTTCTTCTGTCTTGCTGTTGGTGTAGAGAAATGCAACTGATTTCTGTGCATTGATTTTTATATCCTGACACTTTACTGAATTCCTGTATAAGTTCTAGCAGTTTTGGAGTGGAGTCTTTTGGGTTTTCCACATATAGTATCATATCATGTGCGAAGAGTGATAATTTGACTTCTTCTTTGCCGATTTGGATGCCTTTAATTTCCTTTTGTTGTCTGATTGCTGAGGCTAGGACCTCTAGTACTATGTTGAATAGCAGTGGTGATAATGGACATCCCTGCCGTGTTCCTGACCTTAGCGGAAAAGCTTTCAGTTTTTCTCCATTGAGAATGATATTTGCGGTGGGTTTTTCATAGATGGCTTTGATGATATTGAGGTATGTGCCCTCTATCCCTACACTTTGAAGAGTTTTGATCAGGAAGGGATGCTGTACTCTGTCAAATGCTTTTTCAGCATCTATTGAGAGTATCATATGGTTCTTGTTTTTTCTTTTATTGATGTGTTGTATCACATTGACTGATTTGAGGATGTTGAACCAACCTTGCAGCCCTGGAATAAATCCCACTTGGTCGTGGTGAATAATCTTTTTAATGTACTGTTGAATCCTATTGGCTAGTATTTTGTTGAGTATTTTCGCATCTGTGTTCATCAAGGATATTGGTCTATAGCTCTCTTTCTTGGTGGGATCCTTGTCTGGTTTTGGGATCAAGGTGATGCTGGCCTCATAAAATGAGTTTGGAAGTTTTCCTTCCATTTCTATTTTTTGGAACAGTTTCAGGAGAATAGGAATTAGTTCTTCTTTAAATGTTTGGTAGAATTCCCCCGGGAAGCCGTCGGGCCCTGGGCTTTTGTTTGTTTGGAGATTTTTAATGACTGTTTCAATCTCCTTACTGGTTATGGGTCTGTTCAGGCTTTCTATTTCTTCCAGGTTCAGTTGTGGTAGTTTATATGTTTCTAGGAATGCATCCATTTCTTCCAGATTGTCAAATTTATTGGCGTAGATTTGCTCATAGTATGTTCTTATAATAGTTTGTATTTCTTTGGTGTTAGTTGTGACCTCTCCTCTTTCATTCATGATTTTATTTATTTGGGTCCTTTCTCTTTTCCTTTTGATAAGTCGGGCCTGGGGTTTATCAATTTTATTAATTCTTTCAAAGAACCAGCTCCTAGTTTTGTTGATTTGTTCTATTGTTTTTTTGGTTTCTATTTCATTGATTTCTGCTCTGATCTTTATGACTTCTCTTCTCCTGCTGGGTTTAGGGTTTCTTTCTTGTTCTTTCTCCAGCTCCTTTAGGTGTAGGGTTAGGTTGTATACCTGAGACCTTTCTTGTTTCTTGAGAAAGGCCTGTACCGCTATATATTTTCCTCTCAGGACTGCCTTTGTTGTGTCCCACAGATTTTGAACCGTTGTATTTTCATTATCATTTGTTTCCATGATTTTTTTCAATTCTTCTTTAATTTTCCGGTTGACCCATTCATTCTTTAGAAGGATGCTGTTTAGTCTCCATGTATTTGGGTTCTTTCCATCGTTCCTCTTATGATTGAGTTCTAGCTTCAGAGCATTGTGGTCTGAAAATATGCAGGGAATGATCCCAATCTTTTGGTACTGGTTGAGACCTGATTTGTGACCCAGGATGTGATCTATTCTGGAGAATGTTCCATGTGCACTAGAGAACAATGTGTATTCTGTTGCTTTGGGATGGAATATTCTGAATATATCTGTGATGTCCATCTGGTCCAGTGTGTCGTTTAAGGCCTTTATTTCCTTGCTGATCTTTTGCTTGGATGATCTGTCCATTTCAGTGAGGGGAGTGTTAAAGTCCCCTACTATTATTGTATTATTGTTGATGTGTTTCTTTGATTTTGTTACTAATTGGTTTATATAGTTGGCTGCTCCCACGTTGGGGGCATAGATATTTAAAATTGTTAAATCTTCTTGTTGGACAGACCCTTTGAGTATGATATAGGGTCCTTCCTCATCTCTTATTATAGTCTTTGGCTTAAAATCTAATTGATCTGATATAAGGATTGCCACTCCTGCTTTCTTCTGATGTCCATTAGCATGGTAAATTCTTTTCCACCCCTTCACTTTAAATCTGGAGGTGTCTTCGGGCTTAAAATGAGTTTCTTGGAGGCAACATATAGATGGGTTTTGTTTATCCATTCTGATACCCTGTGTCTTTTGACAGGGGCATTTAGCCCATTAACATTCAGGGTAACTATTGAGAGATATGAATTTAGTGCCATTGTATTGTCTGTAAGGTGACTGTTACTGTATATGGTCTCTGTTCCTTTCTGATTTACCACTTGTAGGCTCTCTCTTTGCTTAGAGGACCCCTTTCAATATTTCCTGTAGAGCTGGTTTGGTATTTGCAATTTATTTCAGTTTTTGTTTGTCCTGGAAGCTTTTAATCTCTCCTTCTATTTTCAATGATAGCCTAGCTGGATATAGTATTCTTGGCTGCATGTTTTTCTCGTTTAGTGCTCTGAAAATATCATGCCAGCTCTTTCTGGCCTGCCAGGTCTCTGTGGATAAGTCAGCTGCCAATCTATATTTTTATCATTGTATGTTACAGACTTCTTTTCCCGGGCTGCTTTCAGGATTTTCTCTTTGTCACTGAGACTTGTGAATTTTACTATTAGGTGACGGGGTGTGGGCCTATTCTTCTTGATTTTGAGGGGCGTTCTCTGAACCTCCTGAATTTTGATGCTTGTTCCCTTTGCCATATTAGGGAAATTCTCCCCAATAATTCTCTCCAGTATACCTTCTGCTCCCCTCTCTCTTTCTTCTTCTTCTGGAATCCCAATTATTCTAATGTTGTTTCGTCTTATGGTGTCACTTATCTCTCGAATTCTCCCCTCGTGGTCCAGTAGTTGTTTGTCCCTCTTTTGCTCAGCTTCTTTATTCTCTGTCATTTGGTCTTCTATATCACTAATTCTTTCTTCTGCCTCATTTATCCTAGCAGTGAGAGCCTCCATTTTTGATTGCACCTCATTAATAGCTTTTTTTATTTCAACTTGGTTCGATTTTAGTTCTTTTATTTCTCCAGAAAGGGCTTTTATATCTCTCAAGAGGGTTTCTCTAATATCTTCCATGCCTTTTTCGAGCCCAGCTAGAACCTTTAGAATTGTCATTCTGAACTCTAGATCTGACATATTACCAATGTCTGTATTGATTAGGTCCCTAGCCTTCGGTATTGCCTCTTGTTCTTTTTTTTGTGTTGAATTTTTCCGTCCTGTCATTTTGTCCAGATAAGAGTATATGAAGGGGCAAGTAAAGTACTAAAAGGGTGGCAACAACCCCAGGAAAATGTGCTTTAACCAAATTAGAAGAGATCCAAAATCGTGAGTGGGGAGAAAGGGGATAAAAAGAGGTTCAAAAAGGAAGAAAGAAAGAAAAAAAAAAGAAAAAAGAAAAAAAAAGAAAAGAAAAGAATTAAAAAAAAGAAAACACCTAAGAAAAATGTAAAAAAGAAAAAATATATATATTAGATAAACTAGTAAAAAATCATTAAAAAAGAAAAAGGTAACAGTTAAAAAAATTTTTTTTACCCAAAGGCGAGAAAAAAAAAACAAAAAATGAAAAAGAAAAAAATTAAATTAACTGCAAGACTAAAAAAAATCACAGGGAAAAAGCCATGAGTTCCGTGCTTGGCTTTCTCCTCCTCTGGAATTCTGCTGCTCTCCTTGGTATTGAAACCGCACTCCTTGGTAGGTGAACTTGGTCTTGGCTGGATTTCTTGTTGATCTTCTGGGGGAGGGGCCTGTTGTAGTGATTGTCAAATGTCTTTGCCCCAGGCGGAATTACACCGCCATTACCCGGGGCCGGGGTGAGTAATCCGCTCGGGTTTGCTTTCAGGAGCTTTTGTTCCCTGAGCGCTTTCCGTAGATTTCCGGAGGACGGGAATACAAATGGTGGCCTCCTGGTCTCCGGCCCGGAGGAGCCGAGAGCCCAGGGCCGCACTCCTCAGTGTGCCCTCAGAGAACAGCGCCCAGTTACTCCCGTCTGCCTGACCTCCGGCCGCGCTCCGAGCTCACCGAGCCTGTGACCAGTTCAAGGTAACCCCGAGCTGCGAGCTTACTGTCGGCTCTGTCTCTGTAGCCAGCTTTCCCGTTCCAATACCTGCAAGCTCTGTGACACTCAGACACCCCCGATCCTTCTGTGACCCTGCGGGACCTGAGGCCACGCTGACCCCACGTGGGCTTCGCCCCTGTTTAGCCTCTGGAGCGATGTCCCTCAGCGGAACAGACTTTTAAAAGTCCTGATTTTGTGCGCGGTTGCTCCTCCGCTTGCCGGGAGCCGGCCCCACCCCCCGGGGTCTAGCTTCCCGTCGCTTTGGATTCACTTCTCCGCCGGTCCTACCTTTCAGAAAGTGGTTGTTTTTCTGTTTCCAGAATTGCTGTTCTTCTTCTCTTCGATCTGCCGATGGATTTTCAGGTGTTTGCAATCTTTAGATAAGCTATCTAGCTAATCTCCAGCTAGCTGAAGTAGTCTCAGCCTGCTACTTCTCCGCCATCTTGACTCCTCTCTCTCCTTCTATTTTCAATGATAGCCTAGCTGGATGTAGTATTCTTGGCTGCATGTTTTTCTCATTTAGTGCTCTGAATATATCATGCCAGTTCTTTCTGGCCTGCCAGGTATCTGTGGATAAATCTGCTGCCAATCTAATATTTCTACCATTGTATGTTACACACTTCTTGTCCCAAGCTTCTTTCAGGATTTTTCTCTTTGTCACTAAGACTTATAAATTTTACTACTAGATGACGGGGTGTGGACCTATTCTTATTGATTTTGAGGGGGGTTCTCTACACCTCCTGGATTTTGATGCTTGTTCTATTTGCCATATTAGGGAAATTCTCTACAATAACTCGCTCCAATATACTTTCTTCTCCCTTCTCTCTCTCTTCTTCTCGAATCCCAATGACTCTAATGTTGTTTTATCTTGTGGTATCACTTCTCTCTCGAATTCTTCCCTCATGGTCCAGTAGTTGTTTGTCTCTCTTTGCTCAGCTTCTTTATTCTCCATCATTTGGTGTCCAGTATCACTAATTCTCTCTTCTGCCTCATTTATCCAACAGTCAAAACCTCCATTTTTGATTCCACCTCGTTAATAGCTTTTTGATTTCAACTTGGCTAGATTTTAGTTCTTTTATTTCTTCAGAAAAGGCTTTTATTTCTTAATACAGGGTTTCTCTAATATCTTCCATGCCTTTTTCAAGCCCAGCTAGCACCTTGAGAATCATCAGTCT
Organism: Mustela putorius furo; assembly: GCF_011764305.1. Lineage (NCBI taxonomy): Eukaryota > Metazoa > Chordata > Mammalia > Carnivora > Mustelidae > Mustela > Mustela putorius. The sequence goes on along the minus strand of NW_025422045.1, from coordinate 4,262,216 downwards.
GAACTCTAGGTCTGACATATTTCCCATGTCCATATTGATTAGGTCCCTAGCCTTCGGTACTGCCTCTTATTCTTTTTTTTTTTTTTTTTTTTTTTTTTGTGATGAGTTTTTCTGCCTTGTCATTTTATCCAGATAAGAATATATGAAAGAGAGAATAAAATACTAAAAGTGTGGCAAGGACCCCAGAAAAATGTGCGTGAACCAAATCAGAAAGAGACCCCAAAATCATGGGAAGAAAAGGGGTAAAAAGAAGTGCAGAAAAAAAATTTTAAAAAGATAAAGAAAAAAATGTTAAAAAAATATATAAAATATATATATTAGACTGGTGAATAGAACAGAGCCACTCACTTAATTTTGGGAGTATTTTGGTCTCTTAGAAGAAACTACCAACCAAAATTTTAAAAAAAGAAAGAAAGAAAGAAAAAAATATATATATATACATACACACACACAGACACACACACACAAAATAAGGATAAACACGATGAAGGGATGGAATATGATTATAAAGATGAAAATTTAAAAAAAATTCTAAAAAAGGAGTTGATAAGGTGGTTGGGAAAAGAAAGAAAAAGAAAGTGGAGAGAATTTGCTCAGTCTGGAGACTAGAAGAAAGCCCTGTGCTAGATTTAGGGTATATTTTGATCTATTAAAAGAAGTTTTATCCCAAATTTTTTAGAAGAAGTAACTCTATGTGTATATAATAAATAAAGTTAGATACAATGAAGGACAAAATATGACTATAATAATTAATGTTCGGGGCACCTGGTGGCTCAGTGCGTTAAAGCTTCTGCCTTTGGCTCAGGTCATCATCTCAGGGTCTTGGGATCAAGCCCCACATCTGGCTCTCTGCTCAGCAGGGAGCCTGCTTCCTCCTCTCTCCCTGACTGCCTCTCTGACTACTTGTAATCTCTATCTATCATATAAATAAATAAAATCTTTAAAAAAATAATGAAGGTTCAAAAAGATTTTTTTAATGAAAGGTATTGTTAAGATAAACTAGTTAAAAAATGTTAAAAGAGGAAAGAAAAGGGGAAAAAAGTTAGAATAAGAAAAAATATATAATTAACTTTGCAAGAGTAAAGAATCAATGGGAGAAACCATGAATTTCATGCTTTGCTTTCTTCTTCTCTGGAATTTGCTGTTCTCCTTAATAAGTGAACTTGGTCTTGGCTGGATTTTTTGCTGATCGTCTCGGGGAGTGGCCTGGTGTAGTGATTCTCAAGTGTCTTTGCCCGAGGCAGAATTGCACTGCCCTTGCCAGGTGCCAGGCTAAGTAATCTGCTCGGGGTTCGCTTTCTGGAGCTTTTGTTCCCTGAATGCTTTCTGTAGAATTCTGGTGGATGGGAATGAAAATGACGGCCTCCCAGTCTCCAGCCCAGAGGAGCGGAGAACTTGGGGCCCCACTCCCTTGGAGAAAAACTCTCAAACACTCCCATCTCCCTGGCCTTCGGCTGCGCTCCAAACTCACCCAGCCTGTGACCAAGAGTCTCTGTCTCTGGCACACAGCCCTGCCTGGAGTCTCCAAATCCAGCAGATCCCTGCTGCTCTTCCATGGAGGTGTCCTCGGATCTGCCACTTATAGAGTCCTTGCTCAAAGAGCAGTGGTCTGACTGTGCCTCAGATCACAGTTTGAGATAACCCTGAATTGAGAACTCACTCCTTGGCTTCATCTCTGTAGCCGGCTTCCCCGCTCTAAAGCCTCTGTGACACTCAGACACCCCTGCTCCTTTTGTGACCCCGCGGGACCTGAGACCACACTGTCCCTGCATGAGCTCCCCCTGGCTTAGCCTCTGGAGCAATGTCCCTCAGTGGAGCAGACTTTTAATTAAAAAGTTCTGATTTTGTGCTACATTGCTCTGCCGCTTGCTGGGAGCCAGCCCCTCCCACCGCGGTCTATCTTGCCATCACTTTGGATTCACTTCTCCGCAGGTCCTATCTTTCAGAAAGTGGTTGATTTTCTGTTTCTAGAATTGCTGCTCTTCTCTTCGATCCCCTTTTGGATTTGTAGGTGTTCAGAATGGTTTGATAAACTATCTAGCTGATCTCCTACTACCTGATGTCATCTCAGCCTGCTACTCTTCTGCCATCTGGACCCCTCTCTCCTTGAATAACTCTATTTTTAACTTTTTGAGGAGCCACCACACTGTTTCCCAAAGTGGCTCTACCAACTTGCTATCCATCAACAGTGTACCAGAGTTACCCTATCCCCACAACCTCTCCCACATTTGTTGTTTCTTGTCTTGTCAATTTTTGCCATTCTAACTGATGTAAGGCAGTATCACAGTGTGGTTTTTGTAACTTTTTTGTTGAAAACTGGACATGGTGTATTGGTTAAAAGGAACTGAGGTAAATAGGCTTTTAGGGTCAGGTTTTACGTTTATCTCATTAGAAGCTAGGTTGTGTTTAATGTTTACTGTAGATGTAGGTATTAGGCTTCAATTTTGTTTCCTGTCCTTGTTTCTGTCTTCTCTGTTGCCTTTGAGTATCCCTAGAAATTCCATTTTAAATAGAGTTGGTGTCTTGCTGCTCTCAGTTATAATCTATCGTCGTTATACTGGAGCCTTGTTGATAGGATGATAAGTATTGGGGAGGGGAGGCAATCTATAACATGATTAAATTTCAGAGTGTTTTGTTTTGTTTGCTTGATTCCCCTCAGAATTGTTTCTTAGCCTTGTTTTCCCTTCCCCTGATGTAAAGCAGAAAGGGTAGAGGGGGCTCAAGTTGTCTGGTAAAGGAATTTCTCTTGAGGGCAGGCCTTTGTTATGAAGAACAGATGTTTTGGTTGTATTTCATAATGGTTATTTTCCCTTCTCCCTGCTGAAGATTTCTTGTGCTATTAGTATCAAAAAGAGTAGGGGAAGACTACAGGGAAGATGCTGAATAGGAGGATTTTAAGCCCACTCCTTTCCATGGATTTACCTAGGTATCAGCCATATCAGTGCACCCAGCCCAGAAAATGACCCAAGGACTGGCAGAACAGATTTTCTACATTTAATTATAGAGAAGAGGCCACATCAAAAAGGGATGGGAGGGAGAGAGATGCGGTCAGTCAGAAACCAAGCTCCCAGGAGACTAACCACAAATAGGAAGAACACCATAAGCACCAAGAAGGGAGAGGAGCAGACCCCACACCAGACACCCCACACACAGGGACCTGTGGTGGAAAGACAGGTCCTCATAACTTTGGCTTTGAAAAACAGTGGGGCTTAACTTTGTGATTTTTTACAATCAGTGGGGCTTAACTCTGGGTACTTTAAAAATCAGCAGGCTTAGCTTTGGAAGAACTGGAGGGTGGTAGAAAACTGAGTCCCTGCACTGAAAAAACTAGTGTAACAAACAATCCTGCTGAGATATAGCATAGAAGCAGCAATTTGAAAAGCCCTGGGGCATACATGAAGGAGATTTATTTACTAATCTCAGAATGTGTGGTGAGGAGCAGAGATCTTCAGGAGATTTCTCTGAGAACAGAAAGGTCAGTGGGCACCATTTTTCTCCACACTCACCCACCCCAGTCTAGAGAGAAGGACAATTGTGGGAACCAGCAAACTTCTTCCACCTACCTTGCTAACATCATACTTCCCACATCCATGCTCTCCTGCAGATCTGTCCCATCCAACCTGCCCTGTTAAGCAGGTATCCCTTCAGAGCAGTTCCTCCCACATATCATTCTATAAGTAACACTAGTAGAGGCTGGTGCTTCTCCAAAGTGATTCCAGCCCTGTTTGAGAGGGGAACATAACCACATGCACATTCATCTATAGCCCTAACTCCTGAACCCTATAACTGGCCATACAGAGAGAGGACCTGTCAATTAGTGCATCTACAGCCCCTGCAAACAGACTGAGGTCAGGCATCTGGTTTGACAGCTGACACCACCCAGCTACAAGCCCATACCAGCTCCAGACTGACCCTTTAACAGCATAGGGACCAAACCCTGCCCACAACAGGCAAAATGGGCCATTGCAGCCAACTGGACTGAAGACAAATGTGGCTCAGACACAATAGTAAGGTGCATGCAACCCACATAAGAGACACTTCTGAAGTATCTAGTTTTGATGAATAGGGGACATTGTGCTACAGAGCACCACAGGACTTCTGTTTTATAAGACCACTACTTTCAGGATCAGGAGATGTAGCTAATGTTCCTAATATATGGAAATAAACATAGACCAACTGAGGAGTTAGAGGAATATGTCCTAAATCAAAGAACAGGACAAAACCACAGCAAGAGCGCTAAATGAAATGTAGATAAGCAGTATGTCTGATAGAAAATTGAAAGTAAGGGGGCGCCTGGGTGGCTCAGTAGGTTAAAGCCTCTGCCTTCAGCTCAGGTCCTGATCCCAGGGTCCTGGGATCGAGCCCCACATTGGGAACTCTGCTCAGCAGGAGCCTGCTTCCCCCCTACCCACACTGTCTGCCTTTCTGCCTACTTATGATCTCTGTCTGTCAAATAAAATCTAAAAATATTTTAAAAAAAAAGAAAAAAAAGAAAATTGAAAGTAAGGGTCTTAAAGATATTTACTAGACTTGAGAAAGAGTAGAGGATCTCAGACTTTCAACAAAGAGATAGAAAATATAAAAAACGAACCAACTAGCGATGAAGAACTTAGTAATGGAAATTAAAAACACACTAGAGGGAATCAATAGCAGATCAAAGGAGGCAGAAGAATGGATCAGTTACCTGGAAGACAGAGTACAGAAAACAATCAAGCTGAACAGCAAAAAGAAAGAAGAACAACAAAAAATGAGAATAGGTTAAGGGAACTCAATGACATTGTAAGCATAGTAACATTTGCCTTAAAAGGATCCCAGAAGGAGGAGAGAGAGAAAGGGGAGCAGAAAACTTAATTGAAGAAGTAATAGCTGAAAAATTCTCAAATCTGGGGAAGGAGATACAGGAGGCACAGAGAGCCCCTGACAATCAATCCAAGGAGGTCCATATGAAGTCATATAATAATTAAAGTGGAAAAAATTAGTGACAGAGAATTTTAGAAGCAGCAAGAGAAAAGAAAACAATGATATACAAGGGAAATTCCATAAGACTGTCAACTGATTTTTCAGCAGAAACTTTATAGGCCAGAAAGGAGTGGCATGATATATTCAAAGGGCTTAAAGGAAAAGAACCTTCAACCAAGAATACTCTATCCAGCAAGGATATATCATTCAGAATAGAAGGAGAGATAGTTTCCCCCCCAAAAGTTAAAGGAGTTCACCACCAAACCAGGTTTATGAGAAATGAAAAGGAAGGTAAGACTATAAACAAGAGGAAGAAAATTAGGAAGCACAAAAGCAGTAAAACTAAGTGTATCTATAAAAATTAGTCAGGGATTCACAAAATGAAAAGGTATAAATTATGACACCATATATTTAATATGTGGGGGCAGGGAGAGGAGTAAAAATTTAGTGCTATTAGAATTGGTCCAAACTTAAATGACCATCAACTTAACATAGACTGCTATATGCATAAGATGTTATATATGAACCTAATGAGTTATCATTAGTCAAAAATTTCTAACATGCACACACAAAAAAATAAATAGAAAGGAATGTTAAGCACGTCACTAAAGAAAGCCATCAAACCACAAGGGAAGAGAGCAAGAAAAGAGAAGAACTACAAAAGCAACTATAAAACAAGTAACAAAAAGGCAACAAATACATACCTACCAATAATTACTTTGTGTGTAAATGGACTAAATGTTCCAGTCAAAAGACATAGAATAACTGGATAGATTAAAAACTCAAGAGCTATCTATATGCTGCCTACAAGAGACTCACTTCAGACTAAAGATATTTGAGGACTAAAAGTGAAGGTATGCAAAAAACATACACCATGCAAATGAAAGCAAAAAGAAAGCTTGGTACCAATACTTAATATCAGAGAAAATGGATTTTAATAGAGCACAAGATACAAAGATGGACACTACATAATGGCAAAGGGAATAATCCAACAAGAGGTTATAACAATTGTAAATACTTATGTACCCAGCATGGGAGCACCTAAATAAATAAAACAACTAGTAACATGCATAGGAAGATGTTGTCAATAACACAATAATAGTAGGGGACTTAACCATCCCATTACATCAATGGGTAGATTATCTAGACAGAAAATCAATAAGGAAAGTGGCTTTGAGTGACATATTGGACCACATGGACCTAACAAACGTACTCAGAACATTCCATCCCCAAACAGTGGAATATACATTCTTTTCAAGAGCACATAGAGCATTCTCCAGAATAGATCACATAGTAGACCACAAAACAAAGCTCAATAAATTCAAACCAATCAAATCACATTATGCATCTTTTCTGACCACAATGATATAAGACTAAAAATCAGTCACAAGAAAAAATCTGAAAAGAACATAAATACATGGAGGCTAAATAACACGCTACTAAACAATGAATGATCAGCCATTAAAAAAAAAAAAAGAATCTTGCCATTTGCAACAATTTGGATGGAACTATAGAGCATTATGCTATGTGAAATAAGTCAGAGAAGGACAAATACCATATGATTTCACTTCTATATGGAATTTAAGAAACAAAACAAACAAAGGCAAAATAAAGAGATAAACCCAAAACCAGACTCTTAACTCTGGAGAACAAACAGATGGTTACCAAAGGGGAAGTGGGGGAGGGAGAGAAATGGAAGAAATAGGTGACAGGGATTAAGAGTACACTTATCTTTTTTTTTTTTTTTTTTCAGATTTATTTGTTTGAGAGAGAGAGAGAGAGAGTAGGGGGACTGGTCAGAGAGAGAAAGGGAAAGAGAAACTCAAGCAGACTCCCTACAGAGTGTGGAGCCCCGTGCCAGGGTTGATCTTGCAACCCTGAGATCGGACCTGAGCTGAAACCGAGAGTTTAACTGACTATGCCACCCATGTGCCCCAAGAGTATACTTACCTTGATGAGTGCTGAATAATATATAGAATTGTTGAATTACTATATTGTATACCTCAAACTAATATAAAACAATATTGTTAACTATAGTGGATTTAAGATAAAAAAAAAATCATTTGTGGGCATGTGAGTTAAGATGACAAAGGAGTAGGGTGATCCTAAGCTTACCTTTTCCCTGGAACACAGCTAGATAAATATAAAATCATTCTGAACACCCAAGAAATGAGTCTGAGGACTGAGAGAACAAACTGCATAACTAAAGGTAGAAAAATGCCCACATTGTGAAAGGTGGGAGCTGCAGAGAGTTGATTTGGGGGCGAAAAGAATTGCAGGTGCTGTGGAGGGAGGGAGCCCTGATAACTGAGAGAGGAGAGAGTGAAGCAGTATTCAGCAGACTGCATAAGAAAAACTCTTCCCCAAAACCATTGATTGAGAGAAGGGGAGGGGCTGAATACCACACATATTTATAAGCAGTGGAGCTCAAAGTCTGAAGTTTTAAAAGTCCACTCTAATTTCCAGGGTCATGTCTGGTGGGCGTAACAGTGCTCCTGTAAGAAATGGGGGCAGAGGCCCGGGAGTGGGCATTGTGGTCTGAGGATCCCCTGGGTCACACTGGAAGTAACATTTGCCCTTCTTGGAGTGCGTTTGGGACAGGCAGCATGGCCTCTCCGTGGATAAAAGGCCCAGAAGACCCGATTGAGTTGCCCCCTTCACTAGCATAGGAATAGAGACTTTTCCTGAGGGCAGCAAACCATGGTACCAGCTTTTTGCTGCTTCACCATAAACTCTGAACCACTATGACGTCATATAGCTGCTTTCCTGGGACAGACTGGCACTGATCACAGCATGGGGAGACCCTGCCCCAGAGGATCAGCACAAGTCTGCACCATGTGGATCTCTAAAATTTGGAGTTTTGAAACCCAGCTTCAAAACACAGGATAAAACACAGGAGTGCTGTGCTGCCTGGAAGAAAGATAGCTTGGACATGGACAGGTAAAGTAGGGATCTGACAGAAGCTGGGGACGCAGGAAGGGAGATTGTTCTTCTATGAGGGCTTCTTGAAGAGAAGAACAGCAGGTGCAAACTTCTTGTTCTGGGGATAAGAGAGTGGAATACCGCCATTTCTTCCCTATCCATCAGTGAGGTCAGACTTCAGTGAGCAATATAGCATCTTCCAATGGAGGCTGGAGCTGCTTACACCAAGCTCCACCCCCTGTGCCCTGCAGGAACATCTCCACTAGGACAAGTTTACCTGAGAATCAGTGGAGCAGGCTCCTCCCCCAGAAGACCATCACAAACCCCTTGCACACACAACATCTGCTGATCATAGAGTGCTGCAAAGATTGAGCTCCAGGGGAAACAGGATCTAGCTTCTTTTAACAACCAGACCAAACATACCTACTTAAAACTTGCCACACAGTGGTCAAGGTCCAAATACCCCCACTCAAGGCAAGAAGAAACTCTGCAGAGGACTGAAATGAAGGAAGGAACAGCCAAAACACCACAGCAGAGTGCATACTCTGTAACACCTCCTAAAGTACCAGACCCAATACAATATAGGACCTCTTCTTAATATGGCTATTTCTCTCAGAAGCAGGACTATAACCAGCTTTACCAACAATCACACAAAAAAACAGTGACCTAGACAAAATGCCAAAATGGAGGAATTTGCTGTAAAAGATAGAACAGGAAGAAGTAATAGCCAGGGGGTTAATCAAAACACATGTAAGTAAAATGTCTGGACCAGAATTTAAAACAAGTCATAAAAAAACAACCATAGAAGACTAGAGAATCCTTTACTGCAGAGATAAAAGAACTAAAAATAGGTCAAAATTTAAAATTGAGATGCAAAAGTGGATGCAATGACAATGAGGATGGATGAGGCAGAGAAATGAATCAGTGATGTAGAAGACAAAATATGGAAAATAATGATGCTAAAAAGAAGAGGGAAAGGTATTGGATCACAGTTGTAGACTTAGGGAACTCAGCAACTCCTTGAAGTATATTAACATTCATATCATAGGAGTCCGAGAAGAAGAGAGAGAAAAAGGGATAGAAGGTTTGAGAAATTATAGCTGAAAACTTCCCTAGTCTGGGGAAGGAAACAGACATCAGAATTGAAGCACAGAGAAGTCCCATTAAATTTAACAAAAAGCCAGCCATCACCAAGACATATCATAGTCAAATTCACAAAATACACAGACAAAGAATTCTGAAAGCAGCAAGGGAAAAAAAAAGTCCTTAACCTATAATGGAAGAAAAATCAGCTTCACAGTAGGTCTATCTATAGAAACTTGGTAAACTGGAAGAGATTGGCATGATATATTAACCATGATGAATGGGAAACATATGAAGCCAATAATACTTTATCCAGCAAGGCTGTCATTCAGAATAGAAGGAGAGATACAGGCTTCCCAGACAAAGAAAAACTAAAGGAGTTCATAACCAATAAACCAGCCCTGCAAGAAATATTAAAAGGGGACTCTGAGTGGGGGAATAAAAGACCAAAAGCAACAAAGACTAGAAAGGAACAGTGAACATCACCAGAAACATCAACTTTATAGGTAACACAGTGGTGCTAAATTTATATCTATCAATAATCACTCTGAAAGTAAATGGACTAAATGCTCTGGCCAAAAGATGTAGGCTATCAGAATGGATAAAGAAAACAAGACTCATCTATATGCTACTGATAAGAGACTCATTTTAGACCTAAAGACACCTGCAGATTGAAAGTGAGGGCATAGAGAACCATCTATCATGCTAAGATATCAAAAGAAAGCAAGAGTAGCCTTCCTTATATCACACAAACTTGCTTTTAAACCAAAAACTGTAACAAGATGAAGAAGAGCTCTATATCATAATTAAGGGGTTTATCCATCAAGAAGATCTAATAATTATAAATATTTATGCTCCCAACTTGGGAGCACCAAAATATATAAATCAATTAATAACAAACATAAACTCATTGATAACAGTAAAATAATAGAGGACTTTAACATCCCACTTAGAACAATAGACAGATCATCTAAGCAGAAAATTAACAAGGAGACAATGGCTTTGAATACCACACTGGACCAGATGGTTGTAACAGATTATTTCAGAACTTTGAGGACATTTCATTCTAAAGCAGCAGAATACACATTCTTTTCGAGGGCACATGGAACATCCTCCAGAAGAGATCACATATTGAGTCACAAATCAGTCCTCAGCAAGTACAAAAAGTATTAGACATGTTGCCAAAGACAAGGGGAAGCAAAAATGAACTTTGGGACTTGGTAAAGATGATAGCTTCTGCACAGTGAAGGAAACAATAAAGCTAAAAGGCAGCCTAGAGAATAGAAGATATTTGCAAATGACATGTCTGTTAAAGAGTTAGTATCCAAAATCTATAAAGAACTTATCAAACTTAGCACCCAAAACCAAATAATCCAGTTAAGAAATGGGCAGAAGACATGAACAAACATTTTTCCAAAGAAGACATCCAGATGGCTAATAGACACATGAAAAGATGCTCAGCGTTACTCATTAGGGAAATACAAATTAAAGCAATGATGAGATTCCACCTGATACCGGTCAGACTGGCTAAAATTAACACAGGAAACAACAGGTGTTGTCAAGGATGTGGAGAAAAGGGAGCCCTCTTACACTGTTGGTGGGAATGAAGACTGGTGCAGTCACTGGAAAACAGTTTGGAGATTCTTCAAAAAGTTAAAAATAAGGGAGCCTGGGTGGCTCAGTGGGTTAAAGCCTCTGTCTTCGGCTCAGTTAATGATCTCAGGGTCCTGGGATCGAGCCCCGCATTGGACTCTCTGCTCAGCAGGGAGCCTGCTTCCCCCCTCTCTCTGCCTGCCTCTCTGCCTACTTGTGATCTCTGTCTGTCAAGTAAATAAATAAAATCTTAAAAAAAAAAAGTTAAAAATAGAACTACCTTACAACCCCACAATTGCAGTACTAGTGTTTACCCAAAGGATCTAAAAATACAGATTCAAAGGGGTACATGCACCTCTTGTTTTTAGGAGCATTCTCAACAATAGCCAAACTGTGGAAAGGGCTGAAATATCCATTGAAAGATGAATGGATAAGGATCAGGTGGTGTATATATATAATGGAATATTATTTAGCCACCAGAATGAATGAAATCTTGGCATTTGCAATGACGTAGATGGAGCTAGAGTGTCAGAGAAAGACAAATACCATATGATCTCACTCATATGTGGAATTTAAGAAAGAAAACAGATGAACATATGGGAAAGGGGAAAAGAGAAAAAAGGGAAGGAAGCAAACTATAGGAGACTCTTAATGGCAAGAGAGCAAGTTGAGGGTTGATGGAGGGCCATGGGTGAGAGATGGGCTAAATGGGTGCTGGGTATTATTAGAAAGGGCACTTGTTACGATGAGCACTGGATATTATATGTAAGTGATGAATCACTAAATTCTACTCTGAAGCTAGTATTAAACAATATCTTAACTAGACTGAAATAAAAATGTGAAAATAAATTCATTTGTGGACAAGTCATATGTTTTTCTTTAAAAACAGGAAGAATCACATAAAATGGGAAAAGTAAAAATTTGCTTACATACTGTAATTATGAGAAGTATATATAGTACACACTAAAATGCAATATTTAATAAAATAAGTAAGCTATAAATGGGTCAATCAGTAAATAAAAGAAGAAATTAAAAATATACATGAAGACCAATGAAAATGAAAACCTAATGATCCACCATCTTTTCAATGGAACTAAACCTGTTCTAAGAGGGAACACTATAACAATACAGGCCTACCTCAAGAAGCAAGAAAAATCTCAAACAATCTAACCTCACACATAAAAGGGCTAGAAAAAGAACAGCAAAGCCCCAAGCCACTAAAAGGAAGGAAATAATAAAGATTAGAGCAGAAATAAATGAAATAGAGACTAAAAAAATAATAGAACAGATCAAAGAAACCAGGAGCTGGTTTTTAAAAAAGATTAATAAAATCAATAAATCTTTAGCCAGATAATTTTAAAAAGAAGCAAGAGGACTCAGATTAAAAAAAAAAAACCAAAAAAATAAGAAATGAGAATATATATAAATTTAAAAAATTATGAAAAATGTTATACCAACAAATTGGGCAGCCTAGAAGAAATGTATACATTCCTAGAAATATATACTCTTCCAAAACTGAAACAGGAAGGAATAGAAGATTTGAAGAGACTGATTACTAGCAATGAAATTGAATCAATAATCAAAAAACTCCTAACAGGGGGACCTGGGTGGCTCAGTAGGTTAAGTGTCTGACTCTTGATTTCAGCTCAGATCATGAACTCAGCCCTGCATTGGGCTCCATGGTTAGAGGGGGGAATCTGCTTGAGATTCTCTCTCCCTCTGCGCCTTTCTCCTACATGCGCTTTTTCTCTCTCTCAAATAAATAAATAATAAATATAAATTTATACACAGAACTCTGTATGAAAGAAATTGAAGATTAAACAAATAAATGGAAGAATATCCCATTCTCAGGGATAAGAAGAACCAATAGTGTTAAACTGTCCATCATCCAAAGCAATCTATAGATTCAATACAATCTGTATCAAAATGCCAGTAGAATTTTCCATAAAACCAGAATAATCCTAATATCTGCATGGAACCACAAAAGACCCTGAATACTCAGAGCAATCTTAAAAAAGAACAAAGCTGGACGTATCATAATCCCAGATTTCAAGATATACTACCAAAGCAGTAGTAATCAAAACTGTATGGTACTGGCACAAAAATTGGCACATACATAATGAAACAGAACAGAGTGTCCAGAAATAAACCCATGCTTTTATGGTAAATTAATCTGTGATAAAGGAGGCAAGAATATACAATGGGAAGAAGACAGTATCTTCAACAAATAGTTTTGGGAAAACTGGATAGCTACATGCAAAAGAATGAAATTGGACCTCTTTCTTATACCCCCCACACAAAAAAACTTCAAAATGGATTAAAGACCTGAATGTGAGACCTGAAACTATAAAGTTCCTAGTAGAAAACATAAGCAATAATTTCTTTGACATTAGCTGTAAAAACATTTTTCCAGATATGTCTCCTCTGGCAAGGGAAACAAAAGCAAACTTAAATTATTAGGACTATATCCAAATAAAAAGCTTTTGGACCATCAACCAAAGGCAACCTACTGAACGGGAGAAGATATTTGCAAATGATATATCAGATAAAGTGTTAATATTCAAAATATATAAAGAACTTGTGCAACTAAACACCAGAATACCCACAAATAATCCAATTAGAAAATGGACAAAGGACCTAAATAGACATTTTGCCAGAGATGACATACAGATGGCCAACAGACATGAAAAGATGCTCAACATCACTAATCATAAGAGAGTACAAATTCACATCACAATTAGCTATCGCTTCAGTGTTGGAATGGCTAAAATAAAACAATAAATATCAAGTCTTTGTGAGGATGTGGGCAAAAGGGAACACTTGTACATTCTTTGTTGGAATGCAAATTGGTGCAGCCACTGTGGAAAATAGTATGGAGGTTCTTCAAAAAATTAAAAATAGAATTACCATGTGATCCAGTGAATTCCATTACTGGATACTTATTCAAAGAAAATGAAAACACTGCTTTGAAAAGATATATGCATCCCTATGCCTATTGCAGCATTATTTACAATAGCCAGAATATGGAAGCAACCCAAGTGTCCATCAGTAGATGAATGGATGAAGAAGACATATATGGAATAAAATATTACTCAGCTTTAAAAGGAATGAAATGTTTCCATTTACAACAACATGGATGGACCTAAATGGTATAATGCTAAGTGAAGTAAGTCAGTCAGAGATAGACAGATACCATATGATTTAACTCATATGAGGAATTTAAGAAACAAAACAAACTAACAAAGAAGGAAAAAAACTCTTAAATACAGAGAATAAACTGGTGGTTGCCAGAGAGGAAGTGGGGGTGATGGGTGAAATATATAAAGGGGATTAAGAATACACTTACCTCAGTGAGCACTGAGGAATGTATGGAATTGTTTAATTATTGTACACCTGATACTAATATAACACTGTATATTAATCAAACTTGAATTTAAAGATAAATAAATTTAAAAAACAGAGGAATTGTTTCTACAAAGAGCAATGAGGGGATCCCTGGGTGGCTCAGTTGCTTAAGCATCTGCCTTCGGCTCTGGTCATGATCCTAGGGTCCTGGGATTGAGCCTTGCATCAGGCTCCCTGCTCAGTGAGCAGCCTGCTTTTCCCTCTGCCTCTGCCTCATCCCTCTGCTTGTGCTCTCTCTCTCAAATAAATAAATAAAAATCTTAAAAAAAAAATCAATAAGTCTGCTTGAGTGTACACATACCTTCTTGTAAAAATCATATATCCTATAAATTGTAGTATGACTAGCTCATCATGATCTCCCTCAAAAAATTCTTTTGCATTTTATAGCACTCTAACATTTTCAAAGAACTTTCACCCACTTCATAATATTTTATGCTGACAGCAACCTTATAGACATTTGGGTGGAATTATGCCTGCTTTATAGATGAATGAGGGTCAGGAAATCTGTATTGCCTAAGATACAGGGCACTTCTACAGTGCTACAAAGTAGTTAATCGGTACATCTAGGCCTAGAATTTTAGCTGGAAGTCATAGCCCCTAGCACAGTGCTCCTTAGTATTACTTATGTCATGTTGCCAAATTTGGGAAAATTTATAAGATAACTTCAATAGTAAAAGATATAGCAACTTCAAATACAGGTTTTCCCAATGTTTGGTAGAAAACTTGGTCCTGGGTGAATAGGAAGTAGGGCATTTAATGTCATAGTTCACTTTTGGTCCTGTGCCCTTACATTCCATGTACTCTAGGCCCTCTTCATATCCCCCATACCTCTTTTAAAACATTCTCTTAGAGCCCAAACAGTGACAGTTGGCAGTGGGACCATTTAATAACCACTGCATCCATAAACCAGAGCCTGAGGCTTTGGAATTTGCAAAAGCTTAATAAAATGTTGGAATTCTGCAAGAAATTACTGAATAAAAAATCTAGAACTATAAAATTGATATTAATAAATGTTTAAGATTTTACAAAATGAAACATTTTAACCATCAACTGCAATGCATTTCAATTCATACAATTTTATGCAAATCTTAAATGTGGAATGCTGGGTATTTGATAGAATGTGAGAGAGGCAGGACTTCCAAGAAAGCAAGAGTACATGGAGCCAAAAAGAGGCCTTAGAGCAGCCCTTGCTACTAGCTAGAACTTTTCTCTTTAGTTTTAGAAGCAGTTCTGAAATGATGCTACACAGCCTCTTCTGCTTGCAAATGATGGTGATCCTGGTGGTTTCATATATCTCTTCTAGATCAGCTTGTGCTGTGACGAGGACTGAGGGTGAAAGGTGTTCTTCAGTCCCAAGGTGAAAACTATCCAACAAAAGAGCAATTTCAAGGAAGGAAGTCAATACTCCTTAGAGGCAATGGCTGGTCTGAGAGAAGAGGAAAATATATGCTTAATCTTTTGATCTGTCAAATAAAAGGCATGTTCTCAAGTGAATATATGCAATACACAGGGGCTTAATTACTGAGCTTGGGGAGGGAAAATAAAACACACAAATAATATGTTTATTCTGTGTGGGAGTATATAATATATGCAAGACATAATCATGGAAATTTGAAGTAGATAATGCGTAAGGTTATCCTGGCCATTCCCTGGAGCCACACTGGGGTCAGTACCACTTTGTATTCCAGACTTCTCTGTCTCATCTAATTGGCAGCATGGGTAAGGGCTTTTTTTGCCCTGCTTCTTTAAAATCAAAGATTCTCTATAGAGGGGTAGGGTGTCATTTAAAGCTTTTTGGTGTGTATGCATTATCTTCTGACTTTTCTGTAAGTAAGGAGTCCCTCCAGCCCCTGCAGGTCCGTGTAGTTCAGGGATGAAGTGAAGAAAAAGACGGAACTTCCTCTCTTTTTCTGGAAAAACCCACTTGTCCAAATTCTTAAGAGTAGCTGAGCTGATGGCAGGAGTGGTGGGAGAATGATTACTCTAACTCCAACCACCTCTGGCTGTGACAACAATCTCCTACAGTGGTACAGGGCTTCCAAAAGTTACCAAATGCTTTATTTATTAACCACGTTTGCCTGTGCAGTTCATGAAAGCTCCAAGAGAATGTGAAATGAGGTATAAGCCCCTTCTACAGATAAGAAAACAGAGTCTGAGATAGTGTGTGACTGGTCTGAGATTATGTTAGTAAGTGGTAAGGGCAGAACCCAAATCCCAGCCATCCCAAATCCCAGCAATTCTTTCCACATTATTAGGAGTAGGGTTTTTTGGTCCCATTTCTCTTCCTTTGGAATGGTGAGTAGCTAGATCCAAAACAGTCCAAAACTCAAGAATTCTTGAGTGGTGTGTATGCCTTCTACAGTGGTATAAGAGAAAGCCCAGATGACTCCCTCAGGATAGGCCTACTAGGAGAATGGGCTACCACTGGGGAGAGTCACTAAGTAACAGGGTTCCATCTTTAATTTTTTCCATTTAAAACCTTCTTACCTTTTAGAGATAGTAGTAAGAAGGTCTGGATATGAAATGAGGTGAGCTGAGTTCAAGCCTGCTCTGTGCTACTTGGGCAGTTCTAAGGAAGCTATTTAATGTAGAGCCCTTACATTTTTGTTTTCAGGAGGATTCAGTAACTTTCAAGAATAATTATTATGGTACAAGATGAAACACTTAATATAAGTTAAAAAGTTAGTGTGTAAACCTGGTGATTCACAGACCTGTACCCCTGGGGATAAAATATATGTTTATAAAAAATAAAAAAATTAATTAAAAAAAAAGTTAGTAAAAGAAAATAGGTAGGACATTTTGAAGCACCCCTAAGCCTGAATCATGTGAAAGAGGAAAGGCTGAAGGATGCACTGGGGTAAGAGACAAGCTGATGATGTCTGCTACAAGTATTATTTGGTAGAAAAGGAACTGAGTGTAGTGGACTGTGTTTTAGAGACATCAGTGGTGGTTTCTTAAGCATCAAAAAAGTTACATCAAATATTTCCTTTGGGAGCAAAATGGAGCTCAGAATGAGATTCCTAAAATACATTGCATAAAATTCTATTCATTTGCTGGGAAAGGGCCACAGATTGGGCTCTTACATTTTTAGGCTGCCAAAGCAGGAGAAAACCGCAATCTGATTCAGGGACCAGCAAATTTTTTCTTTAATGGGTCAGATAATAATTATTTTTAGCTTTGCAGGCCATATACATCTCTGGTACACTTTCTTGTTTGTTTGTTTTGGTTTTCATACCCCTTTAAAATTCTTAGCTTGCAGACCATATCAAAAGAAGCTGTGGGCCAGATTTTTTTTAAAAAAGATTTTATTTATTTGAGAGAGTGAGAGAGAAAGCATGAGTGGGGGTGGTGGGGTAGAGGAGAGGGAGAAGCAGACTCCCTGCTGAGCAGGGATTCTGACTCTGGGCTGGATCATGACCTGAGCAGAAGGCAGATGTTTAACTGACTGAGCCACCCAGGTGCCCCTGTGGGCCAGATTTGACAAGGGTTTGCTTACCTCTGTGAAGGAAATGCTTTCTGTCAATGGTGTAAAAAGCTGCTATGAGGAGACAGTAGTTACAAATGCTAAAATCATAGAGAAATATGTTTAGAAACTCTTTATTGAGTGGACACTGCATGGCAACCGTTGATAAGAGTAGGCAGTTAGCTAGATATGAGCTGGAGGCAAGAGTGGTGGTAGACAGTGGTTTCGTGGCTTTCTACTTCCCAAGGCTATCAGATTGAGAATAGCAGGT
Source organism: Mustela putorius furo (assembly GCF_011764305.1). NCBI lineage: Eukaryota > Metazoa > Chordata > Mammalia > Carnivora > Mustelidae > Mustela > Mustela putorius. Next base: position 4,244,520 of record NW_025422045.1, on the reverse strand, counting down.
GCAGAGCATGCACTGTTCTTTACAGTCTGTGTCCTACAGTAATCTATAGCTTCATTATAAGTATTTACTTGTGGTTTTGACAACAAACCACACCCACTGGGGGAGGACAGCTATGACAGTTCCATCAAGAACCTTGTAGAACCACAAACTACCCCTACTGAGCAGTAGTAGGAAGAGCCCTTTAGATGATAGGAAACAAACTCAGTTGGAGACCACCCTAGCGATGACTCATAACTTAGGTGAACATAAAAAGAAAAGACACTCCCAACACCAGGGCAGTTGCTGCCTCTGGGCCTGCCTGCTCTCCCATCTAGAGCTACTGTCCTTAATAAACTGCTTTGTGCTTGCTATTTTCCTTCTGGCTATCTTTATTCGAGCATAGACCCTCATGTAAATCTTTCATGGGGAATCTAAGAACTGAGACCTCCAATCTTTACACAACCCAGAATCTCCCACTGGGAACACAGTCATATTTTTAAAGGTCACCTAGGGGAAGGATTAATATCCTCTACTGAAAACTGAGCCAGACAAGAGTGCTTCTAATTCCAAAACTGTATCAGCACCACTCAAGGTGAAAGGCAAGTTATTCTCCTTGTCCAAGCCTGTGTTTTCACCTCTTCTCTAAGATGAGGATAACAGTAAGAGTCCTGGTCGCTTTCTAAGGTAATTGTAAGATCAAATGAGTTTCTGTATGTGAAAGTGCCTTGTAAACAATCATTAGAGTGTTACTATTTATCAGCTCAGGCATGGTCACCTGCTGGTAGTTGGTTTGTGCCCCCCATACCCACAAGAAAGTCCAGTCTAGTGATGGAAAAGAGGAAGAAGAGGGAATTACCTCAACCCACATGCAAAGACATATGCACAGATGAGCGCTGGTCTTCAGGGAGCTCATGGTGGGCGAGACCAAAATAACACCAAGGTAACAAAGTTAATATAACATCATTTATGTTGAAGTGACCCACGTACAGGCAACCAGCAACTTAATTGTAGAGACACATTTACTACTGCAGTGTACTAACACCAACCTCTAACTGAGCACATATTATTTCTATTTATTTATTTTTTTGTCAGGTGTTGTTCTAGGTCCTTCATATATTATCTCATTGAATTTCACAGTCCTACGAAGTAGGTCATAGTATCTCCATTTATTTTTTTTTCAGATAGGGAAATAGAAAGTTTCAGTCATCAGGCAAATATCTCAAGGCTAGTCAGAGGAGGACGTGGGTATGCTTCCTGGATGCTACAAATCTCAAACATAGTTTTAGAGAAACAGAAGGGTAGGAGCAATTGTGTGAAGGTTTGTTGTAGGATCTAGCAAGTGAAATGAGTTCAGCTTCCTCTTATTATTCATACTGCCCAGTTCTTCAGATCTTTCCTGCCACCTGACTTGGCTCTTTCTGATTTCTTCAGAAGGATGAGCTAGGCAGGGAGTCAGCTTTCAAGGGCCAAATATGTTGCTGTCCTTTTGCATTGGACTTAATTTCATAGAAACTGCTAGAGCCTTGGTCCAGGAGTCCTTGGTTCCACTCACCTCTGTACCCAAGTTATTTTGGAACCTTGGGTTGTCCCTCTCTGGGCTTATCCTCTGCAAATTGAGAATGTTTATCTCATAGGGTCCTTTCAAGTGTGAAATATCCTGGATTGCAGTATTTTCAAAGGCAGGAGCTAGCATCTAATGGTGAGGGAGTAATGCTTTCTCAAGAATGTCAGAACACGAAACATTAGATCCTGGGTCTACAGGAAAATCATTTACAAATGTCTTGTAAATGAATTTTCCAAATAGCTGAGGCTGGCATTTTTAAACACATAAACTTTGTTGTACATACATAACTGCAGACAGAAGTCTTTTCTAAGTTTTTTTTGTGTGTGTGTGTGCTTTTTATTTCTTATCAAACAGAGCGCATCAAATATCAGTGATCTTTTCATTTATAATGTAGCCCATTTTTTTTTAAAGATTTTATTTATTTATTTGACAGAGAGAAATCACAAGTAGGCAGAGAGGCAGGCAGAGAGAGAGAGAGAGAGAGGAGGAAGCAGGCTCCCTGCCGAGCAGAGAGCCCGATGCGGGACTCGATCCCAGGACCCTGAGATCATGAGCTGAGCCAAAGGCAGCGGCTTAACCACTGAGCCACCCAGGCGCCCAATGTAGCCCATTTTTATACTATAAAGTTCATAAGATATATATATTGAGTTATGTTAAGTTGCCTTCCCTTGCACTAGAAAGCTCCTGGATATCATTTTCAAGAAATCTTATATCTGATTTCTGGGTTTTTTCAGCCTCTATCATATCATATATTACCTCTTGCTGTTGTGTTTGTGGTGTTGTTATTAACTTTTTGCCTGTCTGAGTTTCTGGCTTCAAATATGCTCTGAGGTAGGAAATCAGATTACCTTCTTTGTTTGGATATAAGAATAAGTAGTATTAGAAGGTGAGCACAGTGGTTATCCTGTAAAGTGAGCTTCGGAGAGGAACTTTTGGATGTCCACTTCAGTTCTTTTTAGCTTGTTTTGCGATTCTCAGCTGTGTTACAGGTAATCAAGAAACTGACTTGACTAAAAAGCAAACTTGAGATTAGGGACATTTTTTCAGTTTGTCATATAAATGCCAAATAGTCCTGTAGTTTATTCCTTTTCCCATGGGGCAATGTCCCTGTCAGCTAAGGAAGTGTAATTCTTTTAATCTTTTTTCACATTCTCTATTCTTTTTGTCAGACCTCTTGTGATTTTAAAGTTGTTCCCCGAATTTCCACTCTCAACATCTCTCAGCTTCTAGGTTACATTAAAAATAAACATGCTACACTGTGGACAAATGTCCATGAAGAAAAGAAGAGTGTCCTGCTTTGTAACAGTGCCTGAAACTGCAAGTGCTGAATTCTGTGGGTTCATCGTCTTCTTGCCTTGTTAATTGCTAACTGATTTCATTGTCCTCAGCTTCTATAACCTTTGGGTCATCTTCAAGCCCAAGAACACAGCATACATGTCATTTCCAAACTCAGTTCTTCCCTGAATGACATGGGGAGACTCTGTAAACAGTTTGAGTTGTGAGTATCATTTATATTCATTAGCACTAATTATTATGTACATGCAGCCAGAGGCTGAAATACATCTTTTATAAATGGAAAGAACACATAAATAAATGGCTCCTTCTGCATATTATACTGACTATGGTTTCTCTTCCCTTTATTTCCAGTCTGCTGTGCTACCATGTACAACCTTCCCCAATAAGAGAACTTGTTCAGTATTTCTCGTGTCTGACTTCTTTTTGATAGGAGGGTGAGGAAGAATAGGACGTAATCACTGATCCTCTTATATGTGGTCAGTTAGCCTTTCCCCATTTTCTTTTGGTCTCATTATCATGCCATCAGACTTATGTTGAAAGGGACCTAATGAAATCTACTTCCTTGATAACAGTTCTTAATGTTGATGAGGGTGAATCTGGCCCATCACTGCCTGAGTGGCACTCAAGTCAGATTTTTTTCAACATGCACATGGTGGCTGGGCCACCTGTAGCCACAAGGGTCAGCAGCCCTTTCCTCCCGATTGGCAGATGCCAGTTCAGTCTTTTCTACTTTGCAAAGATGTGGTCAGCAAAGAAACAGCGTGCCAGAAAGAAAGAGGTCAGCTTTTCGGTCCACTCCTTTAAAAGGCTGCCAGCCTATAATCTAATTGAGTGGTTTATTTGCTGCTCCTGTCACCTTTCCAAAGTGCTGTGAACTCAAAGGGTTTATGTCTGCATCTCAGAGGGCTTCTCTTTACCTTGGGAGTTGGTCTCTTATTTCCACTTTCATTTCTGCTCAAATTGAATATTTGAGAACAAAAGTCTGATGTCCTACTTTCATTATGCAGAGATCACTATGGCTAAATATGAAATGTGGTGAAAAAAAGTGTTAAAATATATGAATCCCCTCCCCATTCCTTGAAAAGTCATTGACTGGTAATAGCATCAAATTCTTATATGCTAGCTTGCTTTCAGTTTCTTGGTCCAATTGTAATTTCAAAATTAAAAGTTCCATTTCTCCCCACAGTGAATCAGTTATTAGAACTGTGTATCTTAAACTGTGGAACCACTAAATTTTTATGATAATCTATATTAGAGGCAGTTCTATCATGCAAACTGAGGCCCAAACAGAAAATGGGAGATTCTCAGCTTAGTCCTCAGAGTAAATTGAAAGATGCATCTGTATTTATTTATTTATTAAAAGATTTTATTTATTTATTTGACAGACAGAGATCACAAGTAGGCAGAGAGGCAGGCAGGGAGAGAGAGGAAAAAGCAGGCTCCCTGCAGAGCAGAGAGCCCGATGTGGGGCTTGATCCCAGGACCCTGGGATCATGACCTGAGCTGAAGGCAGGGGCTTTAACCCACTGAGCCACCCAGCCGCCCCAATGCATCTGTATTTAAAATGGCAAAATCAGCTGAACAAAAATACATATAAAGGTCATCTAAAGCAGTGGTGAGTTTTTAAGAAGCTATTTAAAAGTACTTAATTGTGTCTTTTTAGGTTTATCTGTATTTATAAAGAGTGATTTTTCAATTAACATACATTGGTGTAATTCATTGAAACTGTCAGTGGAGGTTAGGGATGATTTATCCTCCTACTTTCTTTCAATGCGTATCTTTGCACATGCAAGCATTAGTTCAAGAAGTTTATGATTTGGAGAAGATAGATAAGTCAATCGGGGTGGAGTGCCAAGCACAGGTTATATGGATTATGCTGGGAGCCAAGATTGAGGGAGAGCCTAGATAAAAGATTATACCAGAGCAAGGATGACCCAAACTTGGGCTGGCAGTTCAGGAATTTAGAACAGGTTATGACATGCAAGAACCTAAAAATCCATACTTGGTTCTAGCTTTGTTGTTGACAATCTATGGGTTCTTGAATTTGGACATCAGGTCCATTCTAGGCCTAAGTTTTTCACTTGGTAACATGGGAATAACATAATCTGCCTTATGTTGATTGTGAAAAGGCAACGAGACCCAGAAATAGAATTGTTTTTAGAACCAACAGTGCCTACTGGTCAGGTAGTATAGCATATTGGCTTGGACTTCTTGGCAAACCAATTTCCTAGTCATTTTTTAGATATTATAATGTGAAATATAAAAGTACAAAACTATGGGTAACACTGTGTTATATCACCATTCAAATTTAAGTCTCATAATGGTAAGTGCAAATTACAGCATGGATAGGGTTAGGGGTGGAAGGGTTGGATAGGGATAAAAGTCATTGTCCAGTATCTACTCTGTCATGGAAACAAAAGCAAACTAACAAATTTCCAAAATCCTGCATTTTTACTGTTTGCCATTTTCTTCAATACTCCCGAACACTATGTCATAGAGATCAGTAGCTTGAGCTAACTACAGGTCAAATATATATTTGTTCAAATACAACAGGCTGCGTCTTGATTTTTTAGAGAATGAAAGAGTTTTGCAGAGCACACTGAGGAGGTAACAATGTTACATTCTACTGTCTTCTCTGGTGGTTTGCAAGTTCTTGTTGGTGTTGCTTAAGAGTCTCTAAATTTTGAGACCTTTGTGCTTCCTTTTCCCAGAAACCATTTTTATTTCCCTCTTCAACCAAATTCCATTGAAAATCTAGCAAATTTTCCTAGCAACCTCTTTGCTGGGAGTATAGCTATTTATGTGGCTGTATTAAAGTGACCGTTTCAAGTTGGCTAACATGAGCACTGAATAAACACATATTGATATTATAGAACAAAATAATATATTAGTGCATTGCTCATTTGTGCTCCAATAGTCACCCTGATACTATTTGTCATGTGGGGAGTGACAAACACAATTACACCCGAGTGCTAATAGAGTGGAAGGGCAAAACTGCCTGACCTCGGCATCCTGGGTCGATTTAAATGTTTGATGTCTCATTGAATTAGTATCACAGTGTGAAAGACAAAGCTCAAACTAATGGAAATGAGCCTGGACATGCAATACTGCTGATTGGGCTGACATAATTAGAATAATATTCCACGCAGAGCTAATAACAAGCCGAAGAAATAAATAACCAAGAGATAACCTAATTGCTGCATGCTAAAACGTTCTTTCGAATATGCTAAGGTTAGCATTTTCTATTTACTTATAAAGCACACTGATGAGCTTAAAAGAAAAACGTAGTGAGCATGGTGGAAGGGATGGACACTAAAATACACTGCCCTCTGGAGGGCCCAGCCCCTCCCTTACACCTGGTGACTAGCCACCAGTAAAACTTTTTGCAGGCCTATTCTGTGTCAAAGCACGTGTCTGGGGAAGGGAGATGGTGACAGTGTGAACCAAACACATACCTTGTCGCCAGGAGCTTATGGCCCCAGGGAAGTGATGAGACATGTATAGAAACAGAGTGGGAGGAGGTCAGTGTGAGAAGACAGATCAAGGAGGGTTAAGGAAATCCCACTGAGGGAGACTTCACTTTCAACAAATTTACACATTCTCTAGCCTGAAGACTTGAAGAAAAAGTATGGTAATTTACTGGGCTTGCACTCTGGTTTCTTAATCTAATACCTGAGGAAGATTCTAATTCATCATAGATTCCAGTATCCCAAAGAGGAAAGGCAATATTGGGATTGGTTTGTTAAATCTTTGCTTATGCTAGAGGAGTACTAATAAAAATTCCTTCCATTTGTGTTGATTTTTATAGTTTTCAGTAGTTTCATCTACACTATTGTGCTCAGCTCCTACAAGTTCTAAGGCAAAGAGGCATGCTCTGTTTACCTTATTGTAAGTGTCCAAAGGGGAATGACAAGGTGCAGGAAAACTCTCAAAAGTAGACTTCTCTGGCCTCATGGAAATGAGAGCTCCCATTTATTTGGTTCATTGTTGTATCCCCAGTGATGAGAATGCTGTCTGGTACATAGGAGGTACTGAATAAATCTTTGCTGAATGAGTTCTTATGTACTTTACCTTGGTTGTCTCATTTAAACCTCCCAGAAATTTGGAGGTGGAGTTATCAATAGCTCCATTTGACACAGGAGGAAATCAAGGCTCAGATAGGTCAAGTGACTTGCCCCAAGTCACACAGCTAAGAATTGGTGTGGCCACTTCTGTCCCAGAGCATGTGGTAGCTTTGAGTGTAGATTCTTCTGAGGAACTTGGTTATGAAAGGAAAGAGGGAAAACATTGTAAGTTGAGCTGGAGACTGAGACTTGAGATAGGGACACCATGAATAGATTTCTAAGTAGGGGGAAAGCAACTGTGGCCAAGAAACTATTGAGTCTCATAGTGAGAAGTAGACTGGTGAATATTGTCTTTAACAAGCAGGAAACCTGAGACAAAAAAATCAAGTGACCACACAACTAGCACATGGCAAAATAGTAGTTGACTTTAGGATTTCTGAGGCTTGTTTACCATTTCAGCATTATTTGCATATCCCTGGCTTATCCTTACCATCAAGTTTCAATTTATATTTTCACACAAAGTGAGTGAGCAGCATGGAATAATGAGTAAAAGACAGGTCCAAGAATAAAGAATTATGTGCATCCTGGTGTCAGCTTTGCCACTGATTGGCTGTGTGACCTTGGGTAAATCTCTTCAGCTTTCAGGGTCAATCTCTTCCAAAATCCTAATGGCCTATGGAATATTTTTGAGTTATTGACTGTTTTAAATGATCCCAGTCCAACTCCTTGTGATTATAAAGTTTATCAGGAGTGGTTCCCTTGAAACCTCCCAAGTTCCTAAGCAGTATTTCTCATACTCTTTTGGTCTGTGGTTCATCATAACTGAATCACCTAAACCACTGTGTTTATAGTTAAGATATTTCTTAAGACACCTTGCCAAAGAAAAGAGGTCAAATGGCATAGACTTTTGTGAGAGCATGATAGGATAATATGTAGGTTTGTGAAATATTAGATGAAAAATTTTCATGCCCAATTATAGGTGTCAGCCACTCATTGATTTTTTTTTTCACTAAACCTTTGAGTATCTAGTATGAGCCACACGTGGTGTCACTTATCTGCACAGATGTTGTAAGAGGTGAGCCAGCCTGTGACTTCCTGGTAGGTTCTGGACATTATTTTAAGAACTATGGCCCAAGGTGAGACATGATAGAGATGTTCTTAGCCAACTTTTGTGTCTACTTGGATGGGACTGGAGAAGATTATGCCAAGTGAAATAAGTCAAACGGAAAAAGTTAATTATCATATGGTTTCACTTATTCGTGGAACATAAGGAATAGCATGAAGGACAGTAGGAGAAGGGAAAAATAGAGGGGGAGACATCAGAAGGGGAGATGAACCTGAGAGACTATGGACTCCAGAAAACAGAGTTTTAGAAGGGATGGAGTTGAGTATTTAGAAGGAATAGAGAAGGGGGAGGATGGTGAGCCTGGAGATAGGTATTAAGGAGGTCAGGGATTGCATGGTGCACTGGGTGTTATATGCAAACAATGTGTCGTGGAACACTGCTTCAGAACTAATGATGTACTGTACGGTGACTAACATAACACAATAAAAATAAATAAATACTAGTGGTAAAAGTTGCTTCATGTAAAAGAGGATGATGTGGAAAAGGAGGAGAAGGATGATAAAGACTTTTTTTTTATAAGATTGACATGGGGAGGTGAATGATGAGAGACTATGGACTCTGAAAAACAATCTGAGGGTTTTGAAGGGGCGGGGGGTGGGAGGTTGGGGGAACCAGGTGGTGGGTCTTAGGGAGGGCACGGATTGCATGGAACACTGGGTGTGGTGCAAAAACAATGAATACTATTACGCTGAAAAGAAATAAAAAATTAGAAAAAAAAGATTGACGTGGGCTGTTAATATTTCAGTTAATTAAATCTTTTATTAAATAATGGAAACAGCTAAGCAGTTGAGTTCTAGTTGAGTTTTAGTGTAATGGAAACAGTTGAGTTCTAGTATAATGGAACTTGAAATAGTGAGCTCATTTATGTGTGATTTCAAAATATAACAGTATACTTATGAGGTCCATGTAGACTTAACTATAGTCTAGTCCTCGAAGGGAAAAGAACTTTGGAGATTCCATGTCTACACAGGCGTTTTAAAAAAATTATTATTAAAGCAATATCAAACTGTTCAAGACTGGATGTTTTCTCCTGTGTTTGTAGTTATTGACATTGTGTTAGTTCAAACTTCATCATTTCTCACCAGGATTATGCAGATAATGTCTCGATTAGTTTCTCTGTCTTGTCTATGTGATTGCCAAGGGATATTCCTGAAAAGGAAGCCCATGTGTGTGACAGTCCCTTGGCTTCATATCCTTTAGAGGCTACCATTGTTCTTAGGATCTGTCTAACTTTAGACGAGCACCGGTGCTGGTGTGGAGGTGGACTAAGTTCAGCACCCTTCACTATTATCTCTTAATTCTTCCCCACTGCATCCTTTGCTCTAACTTTATAGAATTTCCAAGAGCGTTTCCAAAACTCTTCTCTCCTCCTCATCCCAGGTTTGTGTCTGCACCGTTCCCCCTGTCAAGAAAGCTCTTCCTTTTCTTTCCTCCCTGACTTACTTCTCCTGGTCATTCAAGACTCGCCCAAGAGTCACTTTCTCCAAGAAGATGCATCAGGTCTCAGAAGGTCTTTCAGAGTTCCTCTCTAAAGGAACCAGGACTTTTGATTTGTCGTTATAGGTCTGTCTTTCTTGTGAGATTCGAGGGCATGTGCAGACAGCAGGCTCTAGAGCTAGGTAGCCTATGTTAGAAAGTCAGCTCTTCCATTTGCTAGATGTATCCTCAGGTAAGTTCCTTAACCACTTTGTGCTGCAGTTTCCTCATCTCTGAAACAAGGACAATAATAGTACCTATTTCTTAGGGATATTGTGAGGATTACATATATACAATTCTTCTTTTTTAAAGATTTTATTTATTTATTTGACAGAGGGAGAGCACAAGCAGGGGGAGTGGGAGAGGGAGAAGCAGGTTCCCCGCTGAGTAGCGAGCCCGATGAGTGGCTCGATCCCAGGACGTTTAACTGACTGTACCACCCAGGTGCCCTGACACATATACAATTCTTGAGGCAGTGCCTGACAAATAATACATGTTATCTAAGTATTAGCTATTACAATTAGTGGTAGTAGTGATAGTAATGGATGTAAACTTATTTAGAACAGTGCCTGGCATGTAGTAACTATTTAGTTAATTGTTAGTGATGATGATGATTAGCTTCACAAGGCAAGTTGGAACTTTGTAGTGAGAGGTAAGGACTTAGAATGTAGGGGTTTGAGGTGTCATTGAGATATGTCACTAGGAGGTTGAATACTGACACCTACATTGAAAGAAGCAATTGTTCCCTGCATTCCTGGCTTAGATGCCTAGAATCTCAGCTCAGGATAGTTACTGCAGCTTTGCTATTGCCCTGGAGATGCTTCTTGGCAAGCAGCATAATTTGAGATCTGCATAAAATGGCAGCAACAGATGTGGTTCACGGCTGACTGGTTGACCTTGGAAGTGACTGAAAAAGTCACTATTTAAAACAGTTCCCCCCCCCCCCCCTCTGGTAAGAAGTGATACTGGTGTTGGCAGGTGAGGGAGGGGGAGGCAAGATACGCTAGATGAAACCTGCTCCTTCTGATATGGAAGGTCTTCTCAATGTAAAATCCCTCAATGAATTAAACCTCAGGACTGCCTATTTCCCATGTTGTTCTGGGGTTCACTGAACAGTTCTGGAAGCTGGGATATCTAAATACATGGCCTTCAAAATAAGAAAGGCTTGTCTGGAGTTCCTCTGTCTCTTTACAGATGAAGTTGTTTTTGTTTTTGTTTTCTTGCCGTCGTTTTCATGATCTCTCATTAAAAGGATGATGATAAATGTCACTTTTGTGTGTGTGATTATGTGTACATTCCTTGGAAGGAGAGGTGGGCCTATACAGGAAAGTATATTATTTTATTTCATTAACGGTTAAAGGCTTTAGTTTAGTTTTTTTTACCAGTTGATCCTGAGATAGAGCAATGCTGAGCCAACAATGGCCACATGTGTTTTGTTAGCAAAGGTATTTCTTTGCATTTGGGTTGCTGATCAGTTACTTAAAAGGGGGTATTGAAAAGAAGGAGCAGAGCGCCAGTTGTGGGAAATGCAAAAGCCAGTTGCCACTCACAGTAGAATCCAACCAGTAACAAAAAGCAGTACTACTTACTGTATTAGTCCTTCATCCAAGTTGGTCATGTACTTATTGTACTTGTGGGATCAGCCATTTGGGGCAGCCAAGGCTACCATTTGCAAGTTAAGCCTCTGAGTGGCCTGAAGAGTTCTTCCCAGAGTTATTACAAAGAAATTTTCAGAACTCATAGCATGCCCACACATGAAGTAAACCAAATACTAAAACAGTTCTCTAATTGCTTCTGGCTAAGGTCATCAGACTAAATAAGACAGTGAGTTTATTAGACTCTTCGTATGACATGTGTGTTTAGAAACTTTATTGTGGAGGCTGGAAGTATATCTGGGAAGGGATCATTTGACCTTTGAGTCACTGAGGTATTGAAAAGATGTTAAGCCAATAGAAGGGAATGGGGGGCAGAAAAAGATGAAAAAATAACTAATTCTAATATTCTGACTTAACATTCATCCATACAGGACTTCCAACAGCCACAAAGGAAGCCCTGCCTCTTTTTTATTCAGTATGACAATTATAATTTTAGTGCTTTCTGTTTTTTCTGTACAACCCATTATTTTTATTGTTCAACTGCTTTTATGGACGCTTCTTGTGTGCAGAGCTCTATCCACTGTGTGTAAGAGAAGACAGTGTGCCCAAACATATATGCAGTGTATAAGGTGACTCTTTATTGTGTAGCCCAACATTTCTTTTTTTCATATTGTTTCATAATTGAAACAGACTTGGGAGGGGTAATAGAATCCTTAGTTATTACATTTTACTATAGTTGTGAAATTATAGAAGAAATGTTAAAAGGTTAATGTGGAAGGATGAGAAATTTAAAATCACTTGGTAAACTAATTTCCATTGACTATTCTTAAGAAGGAATGGGTAGGCAACCAACTCTTAGTTTGAAGCTCAGAGATATATTTTGGGAATGGGCCATCTGAAATAGCATCATCACCACAAATTAAACAAAGCTATTTTATATATTCAAGCTTGGTTTCCCATCTTCCTCAGAATTTTCTGGCTGACAGAAATCAGAGCCAGTGAATAACTAAGTCATGTTAAACTAATATCAACTGATGCTGAAAATATGAGCCATCCATAATTGTCTCCTTCATATGATGGAGATTTCTGGAATGATCAGGAGATGGGATCCTTATTATTTTGCTACCAAAATATATTACTGAGTCACAAAGATTAGTGAGATTGCAGTGAAGGACACTAGGAAATTATGTTCAGGATCAGGTACATCAGAATTTTCTAGGGCTTGAGTCTATCATTACAGACAATGATTCTGGTAAATTTGGAAATTTTGTAGGCTAGAGATTTCTACCGTTAAAATGCAGAATACACCACCTTTTACTATTATGGGATCGAAATTCTATTGACCAAATTGTATAGAGGGCATGAATAAAATAATGAGTAACCACCCCAGTGTTTTTACCATTTATGTTTTGCATGAAACTAAAGCACATCCCATTGTGTGCTGGCCCCTCTGCCTTGAGTTGTCACTCATCTCTTAGTAACAGCTCTTTACATTATTGGACACTTCTTATGTGTCAGTCATTGTTACGAATTTCACAACCTCGTTGAATCTTCTTAATAGACTTAAATGGCAGGTACCATTATCATCCCCATTTTACTGAGGAGAACCCTAAGACCCACAAGGTCAGTCAGATAGTAAGTGGCAGAGCTGATTTTAAACCTAGTTCCATCTGAGTTTCAAGCGACTGCTTTTAGTTTGAACAGAGAACACATATGTCAGGAACCTATGCAAGTCCAGAGACGTACTACCATTCCCATGGAATTCCATGGTTAATCTGAGTATACATATTGTTGGCGAGTGGCCCTTCTTGCATATCAGCTGTTTACTCTTAAAGCCTACAAAATGTATATGTTGGGATCTGCTTTGCCTTGACCCTGTATGTCTTCTCTCCCCATGCTTGGAGTCCTTTGTCATTCCCTGCTCCTTCTTCTGGGGATAGTCCTGAACAGAGGAGGTGAGCATGGACTCCTGCTTCCACCCAGCATCAGCCAGCACTAGGTTAATCTATCCCACCCTGGTGCTTGGACCACTCTTATTGCCAAGGCCTTACATTGTCCTATGGTTTGGGTAAATGGGTGCCTGCTCTGTAATGGGGCCCTTGTACTTACTCAGGGACCTTTTGTAGGCCATCACTGGTACACAGTGGTGTGCTCTGCCCGCCTTTCAGGGCATACTCCTTCTTCCTTTCTATTCCTAAGGCTTACCTGTACTCCCCTCTCTTTCCTAGGATTATCCTTTCATTCTAGTTTCTGCCTTTCTGATGGTGCCATTCCCATGGTGTGTCTTTTACTCCTTACTACATGCCCATGGACACAGCAGGCTTTCAGCTTCAGGTCTTTTAGTGTCCACTTTCTGTTGGTAGGTTACCATTTGGTGTCCAGCCACCCTACTAAACAGTAAGAGTTATGGATACCACATAAATGATAGTAATGATTAACCACCATGCTATTTCTATCCCCAACCACAGAGTTTAGCATTTGGTGGGCATTGTTATTGAATAGTTACTGAACGTCTGAAATAAATAGTGCCATGCATTGTCTGCTTGAAATTTGCTAATTTTACATATTTTATCTCTTTAAATTGATGTGTAGTTTATATATATTAAAATGCATAAATCTAAAGTATGCAATTTGATAAATTTTGACATCTGTGTAACCAGCACTTGAATTAAGATACACAGAACTTTAATCACCCCCAAATTCTCTTGTGTCCTTCCCAGTGAATCCCTGAGCTCTTCCCCAAAGCAAACACAGTTCTGATTTCTTTAGGTGTGGTTTAGTTTTTCCTGTTATTGAATATCATGTGACTAAATGTGTGTATGTATGTTCCTGGTTGATGAGGAATGGAATGCGACTATTAGTCAATGAAGTCTTCCTAGAGGGAGGAAACAGGAACTATAATTATCTACGAAGATTTAGAGTATAGTCTGGAGAGAGGCACCTTAGGTTAAAATCTCGGTCACTAACTAGCTGTTTAATTTAGAGAAGTTACATGATCACTCTAAGCCTCAATCTAAAAAAGAGATTCTGGGAGTGACCTCATAGGATTGTTTGGACGGTTAGTCCAGAGAATGTATGTGAATGTTTTAGCTCATGCCTGGCAGGTAAAACAGTAAATGTTATAAAAGTTTTTTCTCTTTCTGGTTAAATGAGATGGTTTGTATGTCAGACATAGTGCTAGGAGCTCTCTATGATCACATTTAAAACTTACACTAGCACTGAGCATTTAGTGATGTCATACCTATTTTACATTTGATAAAGCCAAGGACTAGAGAGGTCAATGGTTTGTCCAACATCACAAGATGATAAATGGCAAACCAAAATCCAGGTGACATCTGTGGAATCCTAAGCCCATTCTTTCCCTGCTTTGACAATTGACCTCAGAAGAGGCCTCTGAAGCGGTGCTTCCGAGGAATTATAAGGCATAATATGACAGAAAGGAATAACGGTAACAAAAGAAATTGCTAGTAAGGCCCATTGGATGGTAGGTACTGTGCCAGACCCTTTCCATGTAGATTCATTGATCCTGACCAGAAGCCTCCAAGGTGAGCACATCATAACCTCCCTTTTGTAGAATAGGAAACTGGGACACAAGTTGGGTAAGAGAATTCTCCCAGTGTTATCGAGCTGATAGGGGGGCAGATCCAGGAACCTTGAAATAGGTATTGATCTTATGATATGATAGATTTAGATGGATACTAGAGATGAAAAACTTGACTAAGGGCAGATTCCAGTATTCAGAGAAGTGATTGGTATGTATAATTGTGAGGATGCATACAATGAAATGATACAACAGGCCACCAATTGCAAAGGAAACCCCCTCCTTTTTTTTTTTTTTTTTTTTTTACAGATTTGCTATGATAGTCAGCAGTCATGAATTCCATTCTGCCACTAATTCGTTGTATAGCCTTGTACAAATTACATTATTTCTCAGAGTTCCATCACTGGTTAGAACATGGACAAAATATGTCTAGTCCTCAGAATTGTTAGGTAATTAAATTAACCACTATATGTAACCATTTATGTCATGCTGCAGAACAGCTGGCAGGCCCTCTTGGGGATGGCTGTGATTATGACATCACCCTCATCTTAGCAGAGAGGAGAAAAAGAGTTAGGATAAATTACAACTTATCAACAGAGAGCTATGCCCACCTCTGGAAATAGGGGAATGTTGGAGAGGAGGAATGTTTTATGGGGGTTCAGATTGGGTAAGGGTGGGAAGAAGATCATGTGTTCATTTTGGTTACAGAAGAGTGTTAGAACTAATGGTTGGAAGTAGAGATTAGAGAAATTTATTTGCGTACATGTAGCAATCAAATCCCTGTGAATAGATAGGTCATTTGCAGGAATAAGTTTAAAAAAAGTGAGAAAGAATGCACAGAGCTGAGTAGCATCTGGTCAGTAGTAAGGAGTGGATTACGTGTTGCAGTGTGTGTGCATGTGTGTGTGTGCGCATAAGGGCAAAGTAGGGAGTTGTGTGTTTCTTATAATAACTACTGTGGAACAAGCACTGGCACTTCAGATCAAGGACATTTCCCCCTTTCTAATAGTTTTAAATAATTGCTACCGAACAGGAGAACAAAGTAAGATAAATTTTGCATTTAGCATATGTGGAAATATTATGAATAGTTGCAGACTCAATTCACTTTGATACCCTTTGACAATCTGATAATTTTTGCAAAGACGTACTTAAAATGCTGTTTCATGAAAAGTTCAGATATTTTTCCCTTGTTTAAAAAATACACGACATCATTAATTTGCAGGCCTGTATATTAATTTTGCTGAGAGCACCGTTTATTTCTCTTTCCTTCCACTTTGTTTAAAGTCAGTTGTTGACAACTCTCAAGCGTGTCAAACTCTCATCGCCAATAATTGCTTAAGGACCCCTAACTTCTACAAATGTTGGTTCCAGCTCCAAACCCCATGCTAGCCCTGGAAGAAAAAAAAGAGGGGGAAGAAAGAACTTCTTCTGATGAATTTTTGATTTTCCTTCTTAACAAAGAAATGTCTGAGATTCAAAGCAATAGCTTAAAGTGATATTATAAAATAGAATATGGAGTGCACTGTTCTGAATGACTCTTTGCTTTTAATGTGGGGCTGAAAAATTGTCAGTGCCTTTTTTGATTAGATGGGATTTTTTTTTGTTCTTGATCTAAGAATTGAGGAGAAAAACATGCTACTTGCATTTGAATATGGCATGAGCAGAGCTGTAATGTATTGGAGATAAAGTAATAGCAGCAATGCCTTAAGGCAGCACCTGTATCTCCGGGTCAGTGCCATCTCTCTTTAGATCGCCGCTGCGCCACTCTTTCTGCAGCTGCTTTATTAGGCCTAATTAGGCGGGCTGTCACTTTTATTGGTGATGGGAAAGGAAGATAAGTAGATCACTTGTGTCGTCTATCTCTATCTGGACGTGTCTAAAAAGTCTAAAGTGATTGCTGTAGGCCACAAATATATACCACAAGAGGGAGAGGGAGCAGGAAAAAAAAAAAAAAAAAACACCCAGAACTGTAATAAAGAAAAAAAATCTCTAGAAATGTCTTACCTTTGGCACTGCTGTGTATAATTTCCAACCCACAGAGAAGAGCTTGTGAAACATCTTGGAAGCCCTTTTGTTCTGAGGGAGAAGGTTGTCCAACAGATTTTCTGATAGCAGAGTGGGTGGGGTAGGGAAAACTGTGTCCTGCTTAGGAATATAGAAATGGCTTCTCAAGAAAAAGTGGGTTGTAACAAGAATCCCACATACGGTATAGCTGAACCATAGAGTCACAGTAAAGAAGAATTCTGGAGCTGTGATCTGAGTGTGTCATGTGTGTGTTATGTGTGTGTTATGGTTGTGATAGTGGAAGGGAAGGGTTTTCTGAAAGTTTTAGTAATTGGATTCTATATGGGAACAAATAATTCCTCTCGTTTGCCTGTAAAAATAGGGACAATGATAAATAACCCAGAGGACATTGGTTAATGTTCTCTTCAGCTATGGTCAACTGCCTGAGGCTTTCAGGATATGGCTTCATTTCTTCTCAAAAGGACTCCTTACTTAACTGGGCATTTCTGATAAGGACTGGAAAACCCAGTTTTTTCCAAATATTAGCTCTATGCTGTCTCACCCATCTGGTTGTGGGGTAAGCTCTGGTTACTGGACCTTGATTATGGTCTGGTGATTATGGTTTTGAATGGAATCCGTTTGTCCAATCACATCTCCTTAGTGAGGTGATAAATTATACATTGGAGCCATATTTTACACTTTTCTTATATCCCCTCCATGCCTAGAACTGTGCTAGGTATGTACCAAGAGCTTGAAAAATAGTGGTTTCATTGGTTTCTTAATTCCTGTGACTGACAGGATTTTACAGTGTCAAGGAGAACTTTAATTTGTTCTTTTATATGGAAAATGATGACCCTCATAAAATAATTTTTAAAATATTATAAAGTAACTCTCAGTGATACTTATACAATACCAAGATGTTTGGGCCAAATCAGTCTGAATTTTTTTTTTTTTTAAAGATTTTATTTATCAGAGAGAGAGAGAGCAAGAGCGAGCACAGGCAGACAGAATGGCAGGCAGAGGCAGAGGGAGAAGCAGACTCCCTGCTGAGCAAAGAACCTGATGTGGGACTCGATCCCAGGACGCTGGGATCATGACCTGAGCCGAAGGCAGCTGCTTAACCAACTGAGCCACCCAGGCGTCCCTACTCAGTCTGAATTTTTGTTCATCCCTTTGATGTTTATTATGTACATTATCAAGAATATAGATTGATGGGTAGAATTTATTCTTGAAAAGTCTATAGTTTACACTTGTAATTCTGGGAAGACAAAGTATTATATGGGAAACTGCATGGGAAAGGCAAGGTCATGTCGACTGATGCTAGTCAGTGTGTTGGTAGACTTCATCATTTTTTTATATTGTTTTAATCCATCTACATAAAATAACTACAATTTGTAGTATCTACTACACATCACTTTGCCAAAAGTGCTTTACATACATTGCTTCATTCTAGTTTGATCAAACCCTCTAAAGTAGTCATTACCTATTTAATGGATGAGAAAACTGAGGCTGTGAGCAATGGAGTAACTTTCCCAAGTCCATATAGCGAGTGAATAAAAAAACTGGAATTCAAACTCATATCTGTTTGATTGCACAGTCTGCTCTCTTAACTCCTTTTAGGCTCAGTCTCTTGCTTCTGCATGTTGCTCATGAGAATGTTTTACCTTCTTGAGAAAAAAAAATTACCTACTCATGGAATTTTAGGTTGGAAGGAGCTTTTATCACTGATTTTGTTGAGCTGCTTGAGTAGCCTTTGAGTATAACAGTTGGATTTAGGAAAATTTTTATTTCGATCTTTGACTTTGAACATTAAGCACCACTTATAAATAATTTGGATTCATTTTGTCTCAAATAAATGGAGCAGCCATTAGATTATGGAAACATTTTTCACCTGAGACTGAAAGACTATCCCTAGGCAGAGATAGGACTTTAAGGGCACCCAAAGCTTGTTTGACCAAAGTACTCCTTCCCTGCATCCCATCAGTTTATTGTATAATTAAGAATTTTAAAGCTTTTATAGAATGATTGCTATATGCCATGCAGGTCTATATAGTCTTAATCCTTTCAATACCTCTGATATTGGGGTATTAATACTCTCTCTTTTTTAAACAGAATACAGAACTTCTCAAATCCAATCTCTGTTCTTTATACTCTTCTTTATTGCTTCTTAGGAAAAGGTCTTCTGATGGGCATAAAGAAGATGTTGCATTGCCTGAAACTTCAGGGAAGATTTGGCAATAGAAATGTTGGAACAGGATTGTGGTTGTCTGGAAAAAGGGAGCCTCCCATTTGAGTGTGATGAGATGAGGATGGGAGTGGAAGGACTTAGGCATGTTTGGGACACCTTACAATCTTGCTGGTATCAGTTTTTGTCAGTTGGTACAATGTATGATCTGTACCCAGTAAGGTCTTATTTTAGCAACTCTTTGCTAGATCCCAGCCGATCTGTCTTCTTGTTCTGTCCATTTCTAATGAGTCAG
Organism: Mustela putorius furo; assembly: GCF_011764305.1. NCBI lineage: Eukaryota > Metazoa > Chordata > Mammalia > Carnivora > Mustelidae > Mustela > Mustela putorius. Next base: position 4,225,395 of record NW_025422045.1, on the reverse strand, counting down.
CAAATTCTGATGCAGGGCTGGTAAACACCTGACATACCACCCTTTCCTGGTGTCATGACATGTGTTGCCAATTTGTCACAATATCTAGCTTTCCAAGGCCAGTCTCAATATCAGAATCTAAACGTAGTGCTTCACATAGTTATTACCAATTGACATACAATTTGAGGCTTATTTGTCAGCCCTGAATTAATGGGGCTAATGCTAATTCTTCTATCTTCTACCTGTCTGCAGGAATTAAGGCAAGCATTTGTCTTTCTGAGGCTCAGCCACCATCCATAAAGAAGAGATGTATTATCTTATCCATGAACTCCAAATTCATGGAAGTATCAAATGAGATTTATAATAAAAATAAGAAATCTTGTTTTCAATATAAGGAGATACTATTTTTACTGAAATTGACTATTTTGAGAAAACTATAGTCCATTAATCCAATCACCCAAAGGAGTATCTGTTTATTGTGCTTCTTGCTTCACTCTCCTACAACCAACCAGTCTCCAAATCGTGTTGATGTTGTCTTTTAAATAGCTCTTGAATCTTCCCCTTCCTAGCCAGGCACACTGGTATAGAGTCTGTGCTCCCATTATGAACCTTTTAACTAAGTGGCCTTGCCGCCACTAGTCACCTAACTTCTACTCTGTTCTCTACTGCTCGATGGCCAGAGTGACTTCTTCAGACAAGTCGTGTTCCTCTCTTAATAATATGTCCCATGGGTCTTCCACACTCACCATAATAAAACCTAAACTCCTTCATCTGGCACATGTGGCCCTTCACTTCAATACTCGTTCCATCTCCTTTGTATGCCTTGCTCTGCTCATCATTCTCTCTATCCCCAGACTTGTTATGACACTGTGTCTTTCCCCAGGTTTTGCCATCTACAGGTGTCATTCACTGTCCTTCTCTACTTGGCAAACTCAGACTTCACCTGTTATGGCTCAATTCAGTGTGGCTTGGCTGGGCCTCTGGAAGAATTGTAGTGAAGAGAAACATTTCTGCAGATGCCTTGGGATGGGCAACCCATCAGTGTCTACCTACCTAGGTCCAGTAGTAGAATTCTCTGCAACTAGGAATTGAGCCATGGGACAAAAGGGGTCCCAAGATGGAGGCAGGTTGCAGTATCTAGTTCCAAATACTCACAATCCAGTAGTGTGGTTTCCCCAAGTAAAGATGGTCAGATCTCAGAAGAGTACTTAGGGCCTGAAGTAAGTAGAAAGGGAAGGAACTAACTAGTTGTGTAGATTTAAAATTCTGGCAAAATCTTTGCCTGCCCTAATCAATTAAAAACATCATCTTTTGTGCACACCTCAGACTTTGGGAGCATGACAGGACTTCTGCTCTTTGTGGCTACCCAGATACCACAGCAAGTGCTTGAGCTTTACTCCCTCCCCTTCTTCCTCATTTTCCTCCACTTCTGTATCTTCCTCATTCCCTATAATTAGCAATAATTATAGTGACATTTTAAAATTTATAAAACACTTTCACATACATCAAATCATCTACATAACAGTGTTGTGAAGTACATTGTTATTATATATCAATTTTAGGGATGAATAAATTGAGGTCCAGAGAAGTTCAATTGTTTGTTTAAAATCACATAGTTTGTAGATTATAGAATTGGGATTTACACCAAGTCTTCAATTCTAAATCTCAGAGTTGTTTGTTTTCATGAAGTATTGTGACATTGATATTTAATTTGGAGCTGTGTTTCAATTTGTAGCATCATTCTTGGTATTAAAAATTGCTATTTTACAAACTCTCTTCAAGCATCTTGCTGTGGTTGCTTTAAATAAAAAGCCATTTTATGTGCCTGCATGATATCCTGTATCATAACTTACCATTGTACTTCTTCCTTATCCTACAGATCTCTCTTTGTGTTGGTCTCCCAAGGAATGTGAGAAACTGCAGAGCAGGGTTTATCACATATCATACATGTTTATTACATATCATCAGGCCCAAGCACACAGGCCTGGTTGGTGCAGAATAACCATGTGAGAAAAGTTTATTAAATGGATGATTAATGACAAAAACTAAGACTTATTGAATGCTTAGTATTGCTAGCCACTTTGCTTTCTCTTTCTTTACATTAACTCCTTCAATTTCAGTTAATTATCATAAAAATCTTATGAGGCAGGTACTATTATGGTTCCCATTTTATAGCTTGGAAAACAGAGTCTTAGGGAGGTTAAGTAACTTGCGAAGGGTCATCCAGCAGCTAGTCAATGGTAGAGCCAAGATGTGAGCCCAGGGTATATCCTACACACTGTTCTGGGGCTCTACTACCCATCTAGTGAATGAGTAACATCTGCATCAAGGGGTGTGCTGAGAGGAAGTTGCTCTCACATCATATCTGAGTCCCAACTCTGCCTTTAAGCAGCTGAGAAGCTTTGAGTACGGCACTTAATAACTTCTGTGTGTCTCCATTTCCTCATCAGTAAACCAGGTGAACAAGTTGGTTGTGAGGATCCAATACTATGATGGCTGGGATGTTTTATAATTCTAAACAACTCTCTAGATATTTTGTCAGTGATATTATTGCTGTAGTTGTCATAAGGCTGACAACAGTCCCTGCTGCTGAGCCACAGGTCTCCTGTGTGTTTTGCTCAAGGCTGGCCCTCCAGGAGGCTCCCCAGCACTGCATTGAGTCCAGCAGGGAGCTAGCGCCCCTGGACTCATCAATTAGCTGTGGAGGGGTGTTTCTAATTATTCTTTAGCCCCAGGGTGATCCAACACATTTCATCTTTATCTTCTCAAAAGAAAAAAAAAATTCTCTTTTGACCTTTGGGTGAAGTAATCAGAATTCTTTACATTTTTTGCCTTTTGCAAGAAAAGTAGCTTAGCCATACCCCTTCCTCCAATTCCTCAACTCCATTCTTTATTTATGTCTTTTTCTTTTCTTTTGTTGCTCACTGACAACATAGAACAGAGATGAGAAGCTCATATAGCAGCTTGAGAATAGTTCTTTTGTAAACTACCTTTTTAGTATCCTTCTGGACAGTAGGATTTTTCTGGCTTCTTGCCTAGTATAAAGGTTAAGCTTGTGAGCTGTGGGGTCAGATTTGCCTGGGTTCAAATCCCAGCTCTACACCTTCGCTATTGTATAGAGCTCAATAAGCTACTTAGCTTCACTAAGCCTCAGTTTTCACATCCATAAAAAGGGGGTAGTAGCAACAATAGCCAATGTCATGGGTTTCTAAATGAGCTAATGCTTGTAAAACATTCACAGCCATGTCTGGTGAATCATAAATACTCAAAAACTTCTTTAAGAAGTATTTCATTGTTTTAAATTCTACCACATAGATAAACTTAACCTGCTGATCACAGTATTGAATATTTTGAAATAATTTCAAAGGAGGGACAATAAAATTTCATTAGGTGACTTTTTGGATGAGGCCTACATAAAATCCTAAGCATTTGGGTATTTCAAAACAGTTGTGTAAGCTAATAAAAACATTCACTTTATTTTAGCATTATCTAGCGTGTAGAATTAGCTCTGGTGCTTTGGTTGGGTAAGGGTACCACTTCAGTCATCCAGGTTCTTAAGCTCAGGGTTACAATGCTCTGATGTACTGTGGTCTGATGCTCAGGGTTACAATGCTCTGATGTATAGTTGTGAGGTATGACCTAAGGAATTGGTCATTATTGATAAGGTACTTAAAGATGTGAATATTTTTAAAAAAATTTATTAGTTTTACAAATTATAGAGTAGAGTCAAGGCTATCTTAGTAACAATATTGTATTTCGAACTCTCTTGTGTTTTGGGAGGTGTCTTGAGTGGGTGAGGCAGGCTAAGTTACAGCTCGCTCCCTGAGACCTGTTAAGTACTATTAGCATATGTGAAGCCTGGGAATTCTTGGGGTGCATTACTTCCCCATGACATTTTTTGGGATATTTGAATCTGCATATATATTCAAGTTCTACATGTTAATTATCACTTGCCATGTGTTTCCCGGTATAGAAAGCTTGGGTCAGTATGATCTCCCACATAATTTTGGAGTATTTTTTATAGCAGTTGTTTTTAAACTGCATTCCTTAGAGTCCTGTGGTGTTGCCTGCAGAGCCTTGGGGGGTAAAAACAAGGTGAGTAAATGGAGTTCTAGGTTCTCCATCTTTTACTTCAATCAGAGCAGTGCTGTTTTCATTTGCGTTACATTTTGAGATTTCATGTGAGGTTTTGAGAAAAAATACACTACATTTTTTCTTGACAATGCTGTTAAAGCATCCATGAAAGAGTCTTTCAGCCTCTATTTGAGTGCCTCTACCTTATAAGTTACCCTGTTCATTTCATCACTGTATGCCTCTGCTGGGATGTTCTCACAAAGGCCCTGAATTTGCCTCGCTGTAGTATTTACCCGGGTCCTGGTTTTGTCTCCTGACAAAACAGAATAGTTTTGCTCCTTTTACTGCTCAGCAGCACGTAACTGTAAATACTTTTAGAATTAGTGCTTCTGAAAAGTAGCCCAAAGGGCCATTTTTAGTTTTCCTGGGGATGTGGATTAGGGTACTGTTGGAGGATGGTTATAAGAGCCAGTTATCTGCTAGGAAGCCACCTATCATCCACATCTTTATCTTCTACCTCTTTCCCATTTCCCCCCATTATTATGCATGCAACAATTTTCCTGAATGATGAAGAAAAAAAAAAATCTCATATCCTCATGGAAAGTGGTCCTAAAAACACAGTAACTCCTATTGCTGTTGATGAAGAAGAAAAAGCAATCATGTCTTAGGAAGTGATGGTTAAGAGTTGTAGTAGGCCTACTCAAGAATTTTAAGACTCTGTAGCTTAATGTGATTGTGGGAGTATTTGTGTTAACCTGAAATTATAGTTACAGTCAAACATTTTCTCTTAATGGTCAGTAAGAGAGCAAGGAGAACTCATTATATTTGCTTTAACGTTATTCACAAAATGATCTAATTGTATTAATGATTTTCTGAATTTCCATATAATCATAAAGACACTAGTTTTACTCCCTGAATTAAAAAAGCCACTTTGAAAAAGTTTGAATACTATTGTTCTAAATTAATGGCTTCTTTGTCTAATTAGTGAGCATTATTGTTACAATATAGTTATACTCACATAGCACACCAGAGGCAGCACAAACCACTTCTGTGTACAAGCAAGCATGAAAAAAATCCCAAAAAACAGAGTTCCAGAACAGTTCCATTCTTTTATGATTAAAAAAAAACAACAAAAAAAACCATGGCTAATTTCCTAATTTCTATTTGCTTGGTGGTTCTCTTCCTAAAACACTGCAAAAAGTAGGGCTGTTGATGGGCTCCTACCCCCTTTTAAAAGCCCTGCCACAAATAGGATTGTTTTGTAGCCCCTGTTTGAATATTGAGCAGGCTAACTTTGCTTTGGCTCCTGCCAGATCTCTTCAGGCAGGGAGAATAGGCCACCTCCCGGCAGAGGACAGCTCTCACTGCCCACCGCAGGTGATATAACCTATTTGTGAAGCACATTTTAGAGAGAGATTCTGTATTTTAATGGTCAGTTAGTAGCTGGCTACCAACTGTCTGTGCTCTCGCCTGGGGACAGGAATGCCAGGCTTATTAAATATTGAGAAGTTGTTCATTACTATGGGGATCTGTGACAACAGCCTATCTGCATATGGAGAAAACAGCAAATTTACATTCTTCAGAATAGCAGCTCCAGTTCTGGGGAAGGACTAATGTTTGTCTGGCTAAAGATGCATAAAAATGCAAACTCTATCTTGGAGATCTGCTTTGTTGCTTTTTTTTTCCTTAAAAGAGAAAATTTCAAAAACCAAACTTGCTTATGGAGAGAGAATTAAAAACAAACAAACCAACATTTTGAAAAATCTAGTTATCTAATATTGGCTTTTTTTTTTTTTTTTTTTTGGAGAAAGTGCCAGATGTTTGAAATACTAACTTACATGTTAGGACATTATAAGAAAATGCATTTAATTAAATTTGGATTCTAAGGAACTGAGAAATTTGGTAGGGTATAGGTAAGTTGTAGGAGACAAAGTAATGAGATATTAAGTCTTTCCTTGAAGTCTTAATAATTGGAAAATTGTAATCACCGGGGCTCAGTCAGTGCCAGCTGCAAATTAGTAACCTAGGAACATATAACCCATTTTGTCTTCAATGAGAGACTGTGCACATGAATGTAGTTGCTGTTTACCAATTAAATGCCAAAATCTCATGAAGACTATTACATAGGTTTAGGCTGGAGGTCCGGCCAGCCCATTATTCAATTTCAGACCATAATCTGAATATAATTGCCCAAAAAGGAAGTCCCTGAAAATGTCTGGGGTGAAACACAGGTGAGTATGACTTTCTTTTGTGATCAACTATGGCTCTATCACTAATAACTTTCCATAAACCCTTTCCAACTCTATTTACAGTTTAAAACAGTGATTCAGTGGTTCAGTATGAGAGAGGACTAGTGCCATCTTCTGTTGACTCTCATCAGTCTGCACTGTGACCAGACACATCTATTGCACTGTTCAGCACAGTGTGTGTGTACATATGTTTATAAATGAGAACAGTGAGGTTTTTGATTACTGGGATAATCCCTGGTGCATCGTGTACCATGTCCTTGTGTTTACTCCTTCCTCCCCACTCTTTCTGATTCTTCTCTTCCTTTGGCTGCTGCTTATTTGAGAGTTTCTCTTTTGGATATATTGAATCAGAGACATAGCATCCACAACTTCATTCTTAGATATTAGAAATGTCCTCTAATCATCCCTAACCTCTGCTTGTTAGAGCAGTCATTGAGGACAGAACTCTTTCTGGAATTTGCATTTCATGTTTTTCAGTGGATACATGGTATGTTTCACACGCTTTTCCATCTGTGACATTTGTCTTATTCCCTAGCTAATAACTCTCAGTTTGTTATCGCATTTTGCTGCTTTTGAAGTGTATATTGATTAAGAGCTTGGTTTGACGATCTCAATGTGAATCTTTTCTCCACAACTTATTAATTCTGGAAACCTAGACAAGCAAATCACTTTTTTGTGTCTCAGGTTTTCAGGTGTGCGTTGAAGACAATATCAGTCATACAGGGTTGTTATGAGGATTAAAAAGCAAATGCTTAGTGTCAATGCCTAACACATAATAAATGCTTCATATAGATTAGACATTATTACTGTCATTGCAAATTCAATAACACCATCTAATGCTAATTGAACATCTTTTCTGGATAGTCAGTGAGGATAAAGAGATAGTAAAACATAGGCATTCTCTTGGAATAAGAGAATCTTAGTGGCAGAAATAGACAAGGAAGCAATTGCAATGCAATGTGATAAAGTACTTATGTAATGGTATATTTATCGATTATTATTTGGCTCTTGAAGCAATTCTGTGAGATATTAAACCCATTTTCAGATGAGGAATCTAGAGCCCAGGGAAGTAAAAGGAAGAGCCTATAGTTATAGGCTAGAGACAGGTTTCTCTCTTAAGCCTCTTATTTCCCACCTCACATCTTGCTTTGTGCACCAGGCCAACCTGCCTCAGGGCCCTGCATTCTTTTATTGTTGCTGGTAATTTTGCATGAACACTCCTGCCTCTGTTTGACATTGTAACTTTCCATGCATTAATTATAGTATGTTGTTTCCATTTGGGACCATGGTACTGGGGAAAGAGCACTGGGCAAATGGGTCAAGGTTTTGTTAGGCAAATTTTAGGTCTCTCATATTGCATAAGGCTTTAACTGGTGGCCTCACCTCTCTGGACCCCAGTTCCTCCAGCTGTTTGATGAAGGATTTGATAAACACACTGGTTTTTAGAAGGCAGGTTCTGGGGTGGTGCCTCAGTTGCCAGCTTGGGGAATGAGATCAACCCCTCTGTTAAAGGGTTCTGCTTTTACCTGTGTCGGTACATTTGTGTTTCGTGAAAGATTATGTTTGAAAAAAGGATTCTGTTGCTACAAATAGTTTGAAACCCTGTGGACAAAATTGCTTCTAAGGTCTTAGCCTGAAATTTCTGGATTTTAGTTGTTGAAACATGGTGAGAAATGCTAAAGGGAAGAAAAGTTGTTTAATACATCCTCACTGGCCAGTCCCTTCCAAGAAAACTAAACTACAAATGATTTTTAATAGTTAACTGGGTAGTAATTTAATTCTTAAAATGATATCTCTCATGTAAACAAAATTAATGACTGTTCAAAACCAGTGTGGTATGTAGTAGAATGATTTGGGGGTTGAAGCACATGGGTTTAAGTTCTGGCTCAGCATGTACTCTGCATGACCTACCCCAAGTCACTTTACTGCCCTCAGCTTTGATTTCCCTTGCTCAGCCTTGTTTGTCCAATAACACAGGAATAAGACAGACATAACTAGAGTGAACATGGTTATAAACCAGAGCAGCTATGAAAATGTTAATTTTATTTTTATGATTGTTTTTAACATACTGGTAAAGTTACAGTTAATATTTGTGAGGTTTTCAAATCTTCACCTTCTCAGAGTTTCAGACATTTCTCTCCAACATGCTCCCAAGGCAGGGAGGAATTCGTTCTGACAGTCGGGTTTAGTTAACAAAGAGAAAAGGGGTGTGTGTGTGTGTGTGTGTGTGTGTGTGTGTGTGTGTGTTGTTATTGTCATTGCTGTCCAGGCTGACAAATGGGTTTAGGTCCAGACTCCCCCTTGCATTATTAATGAAAAATTGCATATCACCTGAGGCTAACCTAGCTCCTTTCACAAGTCTTTGGCGACTAACAATCTTGCTGCCATCTGAAGAGAAGTCTGCCAAGCAAAGAACTCCTCCCTGCTCTTTCCCTTAAGAAACACTTTAGCATGTCTAGCACACAACTACTTCAAATTACGTTTGAATAAAACACTGTGATAAATAAGTGTCTCCTCTACACAGATTGCCACTTGTTTAGAAATAAAGTATCGATTTTTGAATGTTGCTGAGATTTAGACATGGGTTAATTAAACATTTACATATATGTGCTGAACAATATATTGCATGGTACAATAATGTGCACTTTAATCAGAAACCGTGGGTGTTTGTGTTTGCTTTTTCCATGTTAATTGGCACCATGCTGGCTCAAGCTTAGGTATTTGGCTAGATGGAAGAAAATAGACATGGTGTTTTAAATATTTTAATTAGGACCAGCAGTTCTCAGCTCCCTCATTTCTCATTGGATTGTTTTTCATGCATGAATAAATTAGCTAGCATGGAAGTACTCTGTAGAAAGTGGTTGCCCTCTGGCCATAAAAAGAGTCCTGTTCATTAATACTTTAATGAAATTAGCTGTGAGCAAAATATTATTCCTTTTAACTGTGTTCTAATTTCTTAATTTTAATTAGGCACATAATTGTAGGGTGCTGAAATTATCTTCGTGTTCAGCAACTAAAGTTCCATCATCAGGAGCCTGTGGCTGAAACACCACACACTCCCAACACGTTCCAGCAGGAAATTTTCTGTCCAACTTTTTCCCCATTTGCTTCACCAAAGATTCCCCTCGCCCCTCCATTTGTGGCCACGGTGTGATATTTCAGAGTTCCTGCTCCTGACTCAAGCCATTGATAATGAAGCTATTAGACTATGGGTCATTTTAGAAGTGAGACAGTGTGGAAGGCTACAAAGAAGCTGGTCTGGTGGGATTTTTTCCATCAGTTTTTGTCTCCTCAGGCTCCCACCTACATGTCTGTCCCCCTGGTCTTACGTTAGAGTTCTCTCTGTTTCTCTTTATTATTTATTACTTTATTGGCTTGTTCACTTTGGATCTGTAAGCTCTGTGAGGGCAGGAAGTTTTTTCTCTTTCAAACCCCAACTTATGGTATATAATTCCTACATTACACAAATATAGTTGTTGAATGTTTAACATTGTGGATTCCAATGTTGAAATTTTCTGATACAAGTTATGGCATTTTACAATGCTTTAGGTAAATAAGATAGTCCACACATAAATACCAAAATGAAACTTCTGAATTTGATAAAACAGTACTCTCAGTTTGCTGAATTTTCACTTTAGAAGGAATAGTGTGAAATCTGGATTAAAATTTAAGGGAGAAACTAAAAGCCTATATACATTACTTTGTATTATGCCCTAAAGTTCAACCTGAAATATATCATGGCATGTATTCAATATATATGATGCAATAACTACTGAAAAATGAAAATTTATTCAGTAATTGTTTGTATCATTCTTGCCCACCACCTCTACCACACTTAACATAACCTCATACACCTACACTGATGATTTTTGTGTGAAGCACATGACTCACTTATTTAAATATTTTAAAGGTATTAGTAAATGCAGGTAAATGTTTCATAGGTCCATCAAGAAGTTTCATGTTTGATCTGATATGTAAAATAGTTATAATAATAATACCTCCCTCATAGGCTTCTTGGGATTATTAAGTGAGATAATTACATATCAGACACATAGTGTCAGATAATATAATTGACATTTTTTTTATTATTGTTTTATTTTTTATAAACATATATTTTTATCCTCAGGGGTACAGGTCTGTGAATCACCAGGTTTACACACCTCACAGCACTCACCAGAGCACATACCCTCTCCAATGTCCATAACCCCACCCCCCTTCTCCCAACCCCATCCCCCCAGCAACCCTCAGTTTGTTTTGTGAGATTAAGAGTCACTTATGGTTTGTCTCCCTCCCAATCCCATCTTCTTTCATTGATTCTTCTCCTACCCATTTAAGCCCCCATGTTGCATCAAACTTCCTCATATCAGGGAGATCATATGATAGTTGTCTTTCTCTGCTTGACTTATTTCGCTAAGCATGATACGCTCTAGTTCCATCCATGTTGTCGCAAATGGCAAGATTTCATTTCTTTTGATGGCTACATAGTATTCCATTGTGTATATATACCACATCTTCTTGATCCATTCATCTGTTGATGGACATCTAGGTTCTTTCTATAGTTTGGCTATTGTAGTCATTGCTGCTATAAACATTCGGGTGCACGTGCCCCTTCGGATCACTACGTTTGTATCTTTAGGGTAAATACCCAGTAGTGCAATTGCTGGGTCATAGGGCAGTTCTATTTTCAACATTTTGAGGAACCTCCATGCTGTTTTCCAGAGTGGTTGCACCAGCTTGCATTCCCACCAACAGTTTAGGAGGGTTCCCCTTTCTCCGCATCCTCGCCAGCATCTGTCATTTCCTGACTTGTTAATTTTAGCCATTCTGACTGGTATGAGGTGGTATCTCATTGTGGTTTTGATTTGTATTTCCCTGATACCGAGTGATATGGAGCACTTTTTCATGTGTCTGTTGGCCATTTGGATGTCTTCTTTGCAGAAATGTCTGATCGTGTCCTCTGCCCATTTCTTGATTGGATTATTTGTTCTTTGGGTGTTGAGTTTGCTAAGTTCTTTAAAGATTTTGGACACTAGTCCTTTATCTGATATGTCGTTTGCAAATATCTTCTCCCATTCTGTCAGTTGTATTTTGGTTTTGTTAACTCTTTCCTTTGCTGTGCAAAAGCTTTTGATCTTGATGAAATCCCAATAGTTCATTTTTGCCCTTGCTTCCCTTGCCTTTGGCGATGTTCCTAGGAAGATGTTGCTGCGGCTGAGGTCGAAGAGATTGCTGCCTGTGTTCTCCTCAAGGATTTTGATGGATTCCTTTCTCACATTGAGGTCCTTCATCCATTTTGAGTCTATTTTCGTGTGGTGTAAGGAAATGGTCCAATTTCATTTTTCTGCATGTGGCTGTCCAATTTTCCCAGCACCATTTATTGAAGAGGCTGTCTTTTTTCCATTGGACATTCTTTCCTGCTTTGTCGAAGATTAGTTGACCATAGAGTTGAGGGTCTATTTCTGGGCTCTCTATTCTGTTCCATTGATCTATGTGTCTGTTTTTGTGCCAGTACCATGCTGTCTTGATGATGACAGCTTTTTAATAGAGCTTGAAGTCCAGAATTGTGATGCCACCAACTTTGGCTTTCTTTTTCAATATTCCTTTGACTATTCGAGGTCTTTTCTGATTCCATATAAATTTTAGGATTATTTGTTCCATTTCTTTGAAAAAAATGGATGGTATTTTGATAGGAATTGCAGTAAATGTGTAGATTGCTTTAGGTAACATAGACATTTTCACAATATTGATTCTTCCAATCCAGGAGCATGGAACATTTTTCCATTTCTTTGTGTCTTCCTCAATTTATTTCATGAGTACTTTATAGTCTTCTGATTATAGATTCTTAGCCTCTTTGGTTAGGTTTATTCCTAGGTATCTTACGGTTTTGGGTGCAATGGTAAATGGGATTGACTCCTTAATTTCTCTTTCTTCTGTCTTGTTGTTGGTGTAGAGAAAAGCAACTGATTTCTGTGCATTGATTTTATATCCTGACACTTTACTGAATTCCTGTACAAGTTCTAGCAGTTTTGGAGTGGAGTCTTTTGGGTTTTCCACATATAGTATCATCTCATCTGTGAAGAGTGATAGTTTGACTTCTTCTTTGCTGATTTGGATGCCTTTAATTTCCTTTTGTTGTCTGATTGCTGAGGCTAGGACTTCCACTACTATGTTGAATAGCAGTGGTGATAATGGACATCCCTGCCGTGTTCCTGACCTTAGCGGAAAAGCTTTCAGTTTTTCTCCATTGAGAATGATATTTGTGGTGGGTTTTTCATAGATGGCTTTGATGATATTGAGGTATGTGCCCTCTATCCCTACACTTTGAAGAGTTTTGATCAGGAAGGGATGCTGTACTCTGTCAAATGCTTTTTCAGCATCTATTGAGAGTATCATGTGGTTCTTGTTCTTTCTTTTATTGATGTGTTGTATCACATTAATTGATTTGCGGATGTTGAACCAACCTTGCAGCCCTGGAATAAATCCCTCTTGGTCGTGGTGAATAATCCTTTTAATGTACTGTTGAATCCTATTGGCTAGTATTTTGGTGAGAATTTTTGCATCTGTGTTCATCAAGGATATTGGTCTATAGCTCTCTTTTTTGATGGGATCCTTGTCTGGTTTTGGGATCAAGGTGATGCTGGCCTCATAAAATGAGTTTGGAAGTTTTCCTTCCATTTCTATTTTTTGGAACAGTTTCAGAAGAATAGGAATTAGTTCTTCTTTAAATGTTTGGTAGAATTCCCCCGGCAAGCCGTCTGGCCCTGGGCTTTTGTTTGTTTGGAGATTTTTAATGACTGTTTCAATCTCCTTACTGGTTATGGGTCTGTTCAGGCTTTCGATTTCTTCTTGGTTTAGTTGTGGTAGTTTATATGTTTCTAGGAATGCATCCGTTTCTTCCAGATTGTCAAATTTGTTGGCGTAGAGTTGTTCATAGTATGTTCTTATAATAGTTTGTATTTCTTCAGTGTTAGTTGTGATTTTCCTCTTTCATTCATAATTTTATTTATCTGGGTCCTTTCTCTTTTCTTTTTGATAAGTCTGGCCAGGGGTTTATCAATTTTATTAATTCTTTCAAAGAACCAGCTCCTAGTTTTGTTGATTTGTTCTATTGTTTTTTTGGTTTCTATTTCATTGATTTCTGCTCTGATCTTTATGACTTCTCTTCTCCTGCTGGGCTTAGGGTTTCTTTCTTGTTCTTTCTCTAGCTCCTTTAGGTGTAGGGTTAGGTTGTATACCTGAGACCTTTCTTGTTTCTTGAGAAAGGCTTGTACCGCTATATATTTTCCTCTCTGGACTGCCTTTGTTGTGTCTCACAGATTTTGAACCGTTGTATTTTCATTATCATTTGTTTCCATGATTTTTTTCAATTCTTCTTTAATTTCCCGGTTGACCAATTCATTCTTTAGAAGGATGCTGCTTAGTCTCCATATATTTGGGTTCTTTCCAAACTTCCTCTTGTGGTTGAGTTCTAGCTTCAGAGCATTGTGGTCTGAAAATATGCAGGGAATGATCCCAATCTTTTGATACCGGTTGAGTCCTGATTTAGGACTGAGGATGTGATCTATTCTGGAGAATGTTCCATGTGCACTAGAGAAGAATGCGTCTTTTGCTTTGGGATGGAATATTCTGAATATATCTGTGATGTCCATCTGGTCCAGTGTGTCATTTAAGGCCTTTATTTCCTTGTTGATCTTTTGCTTGGATGATATGTCCATTTCAATGAGGGGAGTGTTAAAGTCCCCTACTATTATTGTATTATTGTTGATGTGTTTCTTTGATTTTGTTATTAATTGGTTTATATAGTTGGCTGCTCCTACATTGGGGGCATAGATATTTAAAATCGTTAGATCTTCTTGTTGGACAGACCCTTTGAGTATGATATAGTGTCCTTCTTCATCTCTTATTATAGTCTTTGGCTTAAAATCTAATTGATCTGATATAAGGATTGCCACTCCTGCTTTCTTCTGATGTCCATTAGCATGGTAAATTTTTTCCACCCCCTCACTTTAAATCTGGAGGTGTCTTCGGGCTTAAAATGAGTTTCTTGGAGGCAACATATAGATGGGTTTTGTTTTTTTATCCACTCTGATACCCTGTGTCTTTTGATTGGGCATTTAGCCCATTAACATTCAGGGTAACTATTGAGAGATATGAATTTAGTGCCATTGTATTGCCTGTAAGGTGACTGTTACTGTATATTGTCTCTGTTCCTTTCTGATCTACCACTTGTAGGCTCTCTCTTTGCTTAGAGGACCCCTTTCAGTATTTCTTGTAGAGCTGGTTTGGTGTTTGCAAATTCTTTCAGTTTTTGTTTGTCCTGGAAGCTTTTAATCTCTCCTTCTATTTTCAGTGATAGCCTAGCCGGATATAGTATTCTTGGCTGCATGTTTTTTTCGTTTAGTGCTCTGAATATATCATGCCAGCTCTTTGTGGCCTGCCAGGTCTCTGTGAATAAGTCTGCTGCTAGTATAATATTTTTACCATTGTATGTTACAGACTTCTTTTCCTGGGCTGCTTTCAGGATTTTCTCTTTGTCACTAAGACTTGTAAATTTTACTATTAGGTGACGGATGTGTGGGCGTATTCTTTTTGATTTTGAGGGGCGTTCTCTGAACCTCCTGAATTTTTTTTTAAATATTTATTTGTTTGACAGAGACAGAGATAACAAGTAGCAGACAGGCAGGCAGAGAGAGAGGAGGAAACAGGCTCCTCGCTGAGCAGAGAGCTAGATGTGGGGCTTGATTCCAGGACCCCGGGATCATGACGCGAGCTGAAAGCAGAGGCTTTAAACCACTGAGCCACCCAGGCACCCCTGAACCTCCTGAATTTTGATGCTTGTTCCCTTTGCCATATTGGGGAAATTCTCCCCAATAATTCTCTCCAGTATACTCTCTGCTCCCCTCTCTCTTTCTTCTTCTTCTGGAATCCCAATTATTCTAATGTTGTTTCGTCTTATGGTGTCACTTATCTCTCGAATTCTCCCCTTGTGGTCCAGTAGCTGTTTGTCCCTCTTTTGCTCAGCTTCTTTATTCTCTGACATTTGCTCTTCTATATCACTAATTCTTTCTTCTGCCTCATTTATCCTAGCAGTGAGAGCCTCCATTTTTGATTGCACCTCATTAATAGCTTTTTGATTTCAACTTGGTTCGATTTTAGTTCTTTTATTTCTCCAGAAAGGGCTTTTATATCTCCCGAGAGGGTTTCTCTAATATCTTCCATGCCTTTTTCGAGCCCGGCTAGAACCTTGAGAATTGTCATTCTGAACTCTAGATCTGACATACTACAAATGTCTGTATTGATTAGGTCCCTAGCCTTCGGTACTGCCTCTTGTTCTTTTTTTTGTGGTGAATTTTTCTGCCTTGTCATTTTGTCCAGATAAGAGTATATGAAGGAGCAAGTAAAATACTAAAAGGGTGGCAACAACCCCAGGAAAATATGCTTTAACCAAATCAGAAGAGATCCCAAATCGTGAGGGGGGAGAAAAGGGATAAAAAGTGGTTCAGTAAGAAAGAAAGAAAAAGAAAAAAAAGAAAAGAATTTAAAAAAAGAAAACGAATAAAGAAAAGTATAAAAAAGAAAAAATATATATATTAGATAAACTAATTAAAAAAGAAAAGGGTAAAAGTTAAACAAAATTTTAACAGAAGGAGAGAAAAAAATGAAAAAGAAAAGAAATTAAATTAACTGCAAGACTAAAAAATCACAGGGAGAAAGCCATGAGTTCCGTGCTTTGCTTTTTCCTCCTCTGGAATTCTGCTGCTCTCCTTGGTATTGAAACCTCACACCTTGGTAGGTGAACTTGGTCTTGGCTGGATTTCTTGTTGATCTTCTGGGGGAGGGGCCTGGTGTAGTGATTCTCAAGTGTTTTTGCCCCAGGCGGAATTGCACTGCCCTTACCATGGGCTGGGCTGAGTAATCCGCTCGGGTTTTCTTTCAGGAGTTTTGTTCCCTGAGCGCTTTCCGTAGAGTTCCAGAGGACGGGAATACAAATGGTGGCCTCCTGTTCTCCAGCCTGGACAAGCCGAGAGCCCGGGGCCCCACTCCTCAGTGTGCCCTCAGAGAACAGCGCCCAGTAACTTCCGTCTGCCTGACCTCCGGCCGCGCTCCGAGCTCACCGAGCCTGTGACCAGTTCAAGGTAACCCCGAACTATGAGCTTACTGTCGGCTCTGTCTCTGTAGCTGGCTTCCCGTTCCAATACCCATATGCTCTGCAACACTCAGACACCCCCAATGCTTCTGTGACCCTGCGGGACCTGAGGCCACGCTCACCCCGCATGGGCTTCGCCCCGGTTTAGCTTCTGGAGGGATGTCCCTCAGTGGAACAGACTTTTAAAAGTCCTGATTTTGTGCTCCGTTGCTTCGCCGCTTGCCAGGTGCCGGCCCCTCCTCCCGGGATCTATCTTCCTGTCGCTTTGGATTCACTTCTCCGCCAGTCCTACCTTTCAGAAAGTGGTTGTTTTCTGTTTCTAGAATTGCTGTTCTTCTTCTCTTCGATCTGCCAATGGATTTGTAGGTGTTTGCAATCTTTAGATAAGCTATCTAGCTGATCTCCTGCTAGCTGAAGTAGTCTCAGCGTGCTACTTCTCCGCCATCTTGACTCCTCCCCTCTATAATTGACATTCTTAAGTTGCATATAGATTGTCATTTTGCCAACTAATGTTTGAGAGCATTTTATAATGTACAAACCCCTCTTACCTGTGTTCAAATTTAAGTGCATCTATTTAATAAAAATAGAGATAAAATATTCTGCTTTATAGAATGAGGCAAATTTTATCCCTCCTATTTTCATAAAAGATAATACCATTAATGAGACCATGTTTCAGATATAGCTTGATGCTTGCTCACACTAGAATTCAGAAATTCCGGTTACTGGGTTTGTAAATGCTACAAACACAGAGGAAGGACCATACCCGTCACCCATACCACTCTTCCCATTCCTAAAGTAAATAAGATCCCAAAGTTGTTTTGTATTGTTCCCATGTGTGTTTTTAGCTTTTACTCTACGTAAATCATGAATAAAATGCAGGCATCAGGAGGAGAAATTCATAAAATTTTGGTAGTGTTTTAAAGTGATCATTTATGTATAATGAAAAAAATTATAACAAATTATAAATTTTTAAAAACCTCAGTGAAGGGGTGCCTGGGTGGCTCAGTGGGTTGAGCTTCTGCCTTTGGGTCAGGTCATGATCCCAGTATCCCGTGATCGAGACCCGTATCAGGCTCTCTGCTTGGCAGGAAGCCTGCTTCTCCCTCTCTATCTTCCTACTTCTGCCTGCTTGTGACTTCTCTCTCTGCCAAATAAATAAATCTTAAAAAAAAAAACCAACCTCAGTGAATATAATAAAAATGTTTGTAAAATTATTTTAAAAATTAAAAATTAAAATATTAAGAAAAATATTTTTGATAATTAAGTGACTTTTTTGCTAATTTTTTGGGCTACATACACTATTTCATATGAAATGATTTAATAATATTGTCTATATAATTTTCTAATTTAGCTTTTTCTAAGTATATTTTTTTCCTAAGCTTTTAGAGAAATAATCATTAACTAAATAATAGTCTAAATACAAAGACAATTTTTTCCTTTAGCATGGTTGATCAAATTTTTTTTTATTCCTGATAGTCAAAACTCATAAAGCATGAAACTTTGCAGACAGAATGACTCATACTACTGCTGTGGATTTTTCCCTTGTATGCACAAGACTTATGATAAATTCTCTTTATAAGATTTTCCTGCAAAGAAAAACGATGTGTTTGTAATTACATATGCTACATTATGAGTCTATTGCTGACAAGAGAGAACTTTGTTTTCACAAGGCATCAATGAAAACCAAATTTCTCATTTATAGTTTTATATATCTGACTAGAGAATTTTCCACTGACCAACTTCTGCTACCATACATTTCAAACCTTGTTTTTTTTTAATCTTGCCTTTCCTCTTGTGCCTGGTGCTATATGGTATATTTATGTTTTGATCTGATCTTGGGCAAGACACCTTTGAGTCATGATACCACACCAAAGTGTGCATATGGTAGGCAGGAGTAGTTCCTGCACTGCATGCATAGTAAAGTTCATGAACACATCTCACAAACCCTAACGTAACTGTATCCCCAAAATAAGTTCTTCTGAATCAGATCCCAAAATGTCCATGGTCATACAATGCTACCTGACATAAAGGGAAGGGAAATAGATGGTGAAGCTGGCATGGGAAGGGACAACTGTCTTAACCAATTCTGATTAAAATATTACTTACTCAAATTTTATAAAATATATGATCATGTGAACACATTGCCAGAACCTTTCTTGGGTCTTTGAAAGGGGCCCAGAAAAGTAAGGGACCCTGGAGCTAAAGTTTCATTAGTACCAGAACAGTTGACCTCTGATGGGATAATTACATATGGTGACAGATTCTAGATCAATGTTATTATGCTGTTTATCTTTTTCATCACTCAACATTAAGGTTTTCAGGTTTATCTTTATTTATACATATAAATCCAGTTTATTCACTTTAAGTTCTCTGCAATATTCCGTTTAATGAAAATAGCACATTTTATTTTCATTTCCCCTGGTGTATATTCAGGTTGTTTCCAACAATAAATGTCTTCATAAGATCTTTCATTTTGTAGATCTTCTTTTTCATCTTTTAATAGTTTTATCATTTTACCCATAAAATTCTTGGAGATAGTATTTTTCTGTATTTTCCATCTTTATTTTTTTATTTTTATTTTTTTAAAGATTTTATTTATTTATTTGACAGAGAGAGATCACAAGTAGGCAGAGAGGCAGGCAGAGAGAGAGAGAGGAGGAAGCAGACTCCCTGCTGAGCAGAGAGCCCGATGCGGGACTCGATCCCAGGACCCTGAGATCACGACCTGAGCTGAAGGCAGCGGCTTAACCCACTGATCCACCCAGGCGCCCTCCATCTTTATTTTTTAATGTGTACTTTAGTCTGGTGTGTGTGTGTGCATGCATGCGCAGTTTTCCAGTTCCCAGTTCTCCCCTTTAGCTATATCTAATCTGCCATTAAACTAATTTGTTAAATTATAAATTTCATTTATCGTGTTTTGGATTTGGTAATTTCTATTTGATTATTTTAAAATAATACTTTGTAGTTCCATACTGAAATTCTGTCATACCATCTACTTTAAGATGTTAGTCCTTTTAAAGTTTTTCTCTGATAATACCAATGCCTGAATGTCTAGTGAAGCTGAAACTCTTTTTTTCCTCTTAATTGTCAAGGTATAAGTGTTTCTTTAATGTTTTTATTAAATCTCAAACAATACATACAAAAATTTTAGAGCTAACGGGGAGCCTGGGTGGCTCAGTCAGTTGAGTGTCTGACTCTTGATTTCAGCTCAGGTTGTGATCTCAGGATTGTGAGATCAAGCCTGCATCAGGCTTCATGGTGGGTGTAGAGCCTTCTTGGGATTCTCTCTCTCTCCCTCTCCCTCTACTCCCCCCCCCCTTTAAAAAAAAAAAGAAAGAAAGAAAAGAAAAAAGAAAAGAAATTTAGAGCTAATCTGAAACTCTGGATAATATTATAGTCCTTGAGAGATGATTTATTTTTATACTAGAAGGCATTAAGTTAGAGGCTCTATTAGTCATCTATTGCTGAGTAACAAATTACCTCAATACTCAGTGGCTTCAGATAGCAAAACATTTATTATCTTAGTGTTTCTGTGTATCCAGAACCCAGGTGTGGCCTTGTTGGGTGCCTTTGTCTCTCAGTCTCTCAGGAGCTTGAAATTCAGGTGTTAGCAGAGTCTGTGGTTTCATCTGAAAAGGATTCCCTGGGGTTGGGCATGCTTCCAAGCTCACTCACATGACTTTTGGCTGGCCTCATGTCTTCATTGGCTATTTGCTGGAGTTATTGATTTTTTGCCATATAAAACTCCTTTATAGGTCAGCTCACAATAAATTGTCTGGCTATTCTCAGAACAAGTAAGAGAATTAGAAGGGGCAAGATAGAAGGACAGTTTCTTTGTAACATAATCTTGGAACTGATACCCATAATATTTGCCAGTTCTGTTCATTAGAATGCATTAGGTCTAGCCTATGCTCAAGGGATTACCCAAGGACATGAGTACTAGGAGAGGGGTATCATTGGGGGCCTTCTCAGAGCTGCCTACTCTAGGAACACATCAATTTGATCCAGCCTGGGATATAGCATGTTCATTCTTCCCCAAAGAACTCTAAATTCCTATTCTTCTTCCTATAGTTCTGTAAACTACTTAAGGTTCTGCTCATTTTCTAAGCTCCTCAGCCATCAGCCATCACTTTAGAATCTGCATCTGTCTAAAGGGCAATAAGTGTGTGTTGGAACTTTTTTTTTTTTTAAAGATTTTATTTATTTATTTGTCAGAGAGAGAGAGAGCGAGAGCGAGCACAGGCAGGCAGAGTGGAAGGCAGAGCCAGAGGGAGAAGCAGGCTCCCTGCGGAGCAAGGAGCCTGATGTGGGACTCGATCCCAGGATGCTGAGTTCATGACCTGAGCCGAAGGCAGCTGCTTAACCAACTGAGCCACCCAGGTGTCCCTGTGTTGGAACTTTTTGAGCCTTTTATGTTTCTGGGATCTTATTTCCCCAAGTCTTGATGATGGGTTTCAATGTTTTTCTGCCTTCAAACAGATTTTTTTTTTTCTTTTTTATCCATCCTCTCTAGGTGTTTTTAGTGAGAGATTTGTTCTGATCCAAGTGTGTCCATTATAGCCAGAAGAAGAAGAACTGAATCTGGTCGGAACCAGCTTGAGTCCAGTGTTTATTCCTGGTTGATTTAGTTGTGATCAAAAATGTCAGGTTTTATAGCCCAAGCTTAATTTGGGGGCTGTGTTCTGTCTCTCTCTATAGAAAAAGAGAATGTGAGCTAAGCAGACACTCCTGAAAGTATCTATTAGGCAGACACAGTTGACTTTTATCTCTAATCATCAGAGAGAACAGATATTAGGCTAATGAGAAAGACCATAACATTGGGGGAGAAAAGACCCTTGTATTTATAGGTCAAAATTCTAGGAAACATTCACATTTTAAAATAAAGCATTTTTAAAATTATGTTATTTTATTCCACTAGGGTTTATGAGTTATCTACTAAACTGGGAGATTTATGAGAACGGGTTATGTCTCTTTATTTTGGAATCCCTAATGCCTAGAGTAGTGTCTGGAATTAGATGTCCCATAAAAATTTCAAATTGAGCTCAGTTAATATTACAAAAAAGTTACCTTTCTGAGCACATCCTGACTAATAGGGGTAGGTAATTAGAAGATGATTTGGTGGTGAGTCTAGAATGTAAGCATTTTTCCATATAACCAGTGCTCTATTAAATTATTTAATTTAAACAATATCCATTTCAATAGTAAATCCTCAGAATGTTGGGTCTATAACAATAAATAAAGATAAGAAGACAGGGAAAGAGAAAGAGAGGAAGGAAGAAGAATTCAGGTGGTGGAGCCCAAGAAGAGCACTTTGTCCTTCAAGGTAATGTGTTAGAAACTCATCAATATACTCTTCTGCTCTGATGTTGAGTCTAGCACAGTGGCCACAGATTTCTGTGGGTTTCAGTGCAAAACAGCCACATAAATGTGGTCAAATGAAACCAGATGGACTAAATATGCTATTATATATTTGTATTTTTAAACAGTCTCAACTGGTTATCAGGGGAGGAGTTGGACAAGGTTGAGTATTGGTTAAAGAACAAGTTAGTCATGGATTTTTACTGCATGAGTTTCAAGTGACATCTGTTCTAGGTGTTATTTCTACAGCCTCCCTCAGGTGGTACAGATGATTGTAGTTCTCGATTATGCCTTTCCTCTGGGAACTGAATTCAGATTGCTTTGCAATTAAAAACAAAACAAAATGAGTCTTATAACTTGGGAGCAATTTTCTGCCTTTCCACAGAATGCTACCAGAATCAAGGAAGCTAGGAGATTTGTCATTTCCACTGGCAATCTAGTTTTGCTATATAAACAATTTAAAATGTAATGTGCTGTATGGTCTGGTAGCATGTGACATGACCGTGGGGAGTGTTTACTTGTTAACCTTTGGTCAGTCTTCCATCAGCCTGAATACTCTAAGGACTCAAGATGGAAAGACTGGAATCATATAACCTCTAAGTCATCATTCATCACTTGGCCAAACAATTGCTTCTGATTGAGCAAGCAAGAGCATTATTTATTGATAGAAGTAGTTGTAAAGAAACAATTTTAACATTGTCAAAGAAGCAGCCTAAGATTTAAATCATCTAGTACTCAGAATGTAGCAGAAATTATCTGTCTCTATATCTATATATCTCTGTCCATATCTTCATCATTCTATCCATTTCTCTCATTTTTCCAAAATGGATTTAAAAGACTTACACAGATACAAATGCATACATATACACACATATATTCTTTTCTGTGGAAAAGATTGGAAGATGATAGATATACAGATAGATATAGAATAAGATTGGAAGACTGTATCCCAAAATGTTACCTCTGCATGGTAGAATCATAGATTATTTTTATTTACTTCTTGAGCTTTGCTCTATTTCATAATATTTCTGCAATGAATATATATCATATTGTAACACTCTGATATAATAAGAAATATATATTTGGTTTTCATCCCTGATTCCTGACAGAGAACTCTTAAAACCGTTGTAATTTCCAGAATAGTAGGGGTAATAGGAAGATCTTCTGTTCCAATACTTGTTCTTAGTACTTCCAATTCCCAACGGAAGAGCTTCTAAGACCTTTGGAATCTCTGGACTGATTAAGATTGTCTTTTTGTGGGCACCTGGGTGGCTCAGTGGGTTAAGCCACTGCCTTGGGCTCAGGTCATGATCTCAGGGTCCTGGGATTGAGTCCCGCATCAGGCTCTCTGCTCAGCAGGGAGCTTGCTTCCCTCTCTCTCTGCCTGCCTCTCTGTCTACTTATGATCTCTGTCAAATAAATAAATAAAATCTTTAAAAAAAAAAAAGATTGCCTTTTTGTATGCTAGTGAGATGACAAATGGCTGGGGACTCCAGAATAGCTTCAGGATGGGGAGTGGTCATCAGAAAGACCAAGCATGACTGGAGGGTTGGAACTTTCAGACTCATTCCCCATCCTCTGGGGAATACGGAGTGACTAGATTGAGTTAATAACTGATCATGATTACATGATGAAGCCTCCATGAACATCCCTAAACTATATAGTTTGGGGAGTTTGTGGGTTGGTCCCTGTGCTGGGAAGACAGCATACTCAACTCCAGTGGAACAGAATGTCCTATGCTTGGGACACTTCTGGACTTCATGCTATGTACCTCTTCATCTGGTTTTTCATTGGTATTCTTTATAATTAACCATTAAATGTAAATAAAGTGTTTCACTGGTTGTGTGAGCCATTACAGCAAATTATCAAACTGGAAGAGGGTAGGAGTTTGTAGAATTTAATTCGTAGTCAAGTTAAACAAGAATTTGGGTTTCCTTGGCACCTAATTCTTATAACTGAATCTGACTTGGAGCAATTTTATGGGACTGAGCCCTGAACCTGTGGGGTCTGCACCAATTCTGGTTAGTGTCAGAATTGAATTAAATTATGGAACACCCATTTGGTGTCCACAGAGAACTGGGGAATTGCTAGGTGTGGAAAACTCACTTATTTGGTGACAGAAGTATTGTGAGAAGAGAAACAGCTTTTCCTTTCATATACTTTAAATAAGAAAATAAGTGTTAAATAATAAGTAACTCATTTTAAAAAATAATTTCTGACAGAATCTTGCTAAATAATACATAGCAATATATTAAAAATTATATATACTCAGTAAAAGAAAAAAATTTAAAGAAGGAAGTAAGAATAGGAAGAGGAAGCTGAAAGAAAGACTGAGTTTAGCCACAAAGAGGCAGGCTGCACAAATATGGTATGCTTGATAAAAGGGGGACTCATTTGTTATTGAGTTCATCTTCCACCAAAAAACCTAGGACACCATAATGGGTAATAGTCTAGTGCGTGGGGCTAAAATAAGTCATTTGCTCAGGAGAAGCAAGAGGATTTTTGGTCTCTTTGGAGTCTTTTTAACGAGGAGCTTCTTCAGTGTCCATATAGATGTTTTAGAGGGCAGTCCTTTTAGGACCCAAGCAGTGCCCAGGCATGGGGAGAGTAGGAGTGAACCAGCTCATGTGTCACCATGGCAGTTCTTCTGGCATATCTTTCCTGACCCAGACTATTAGCACCTCTCACCTGGGTGGCTGCACCCGCCAATGAACTCTTATGCCCATGTGCTCTCTGGCTTCTTTCCAGCTCATTCTATACATGGTAGTCAATGGCCTTAAAAATTACATGTCAAATCATGCCATTACTGGCTTTCCACTTCTGTTCTTTGTCTCACTTGAATATATTTCAACATGACAATCAGAGTAATCTGAGAACTTAATTAGCTAATGAATGTTACTAGTTACAACTTTTCAGCTGCTTTCAACTTCTTCAAAGACCAAAAATTTTTTTAAATTTATTATTTATTTGAGAGAGAATAAGAGAAAGCGGGTGAGCATAAGCAGATTCCCCTCTAAGCAAGGAGCATGGGGCTCCATCCCAGGACCCTGAGATCATGACCTGAACTAAAGGCAAACACTGAACTGACAGCCACCCAGACACCCCAAAGACCAAAATCTTTACAATGGCCTCCAAGGCCCTTGGTGATTTGACCTGACCTTCTACCTTTCAGCTTAATTTCTGTCTCTTTCTTCTTGAATCCTTCTTGACATAATAGGTGTGCTGTCCTACATACCTTCCTACTCCAGGGCCTATACACTTGCTATTTCCTGTACTAAGGAGGTGCACTCTCTCAACTTTTTCTACCTATTCATCTTTTTTTTTTTTTTAATTTATAATTCTCAAAAATCCGGACAAAATCTGCTCTCCCTTTTATAATTTCTTATAGAAGCATATACTTTTCCTTCCAAGCACTCACCACAGTTTGTAGATTTATATTCATTTGTGCAATTGTTTGATCTGTGTTAATCTTCCATCCCTAAATGGGTTTCATGAAGGTGGGAACCTTTTGCTCATCATTGTATCCCTTGTGATCAGAGTGCTTGAACTCAGGATGAGAACTCAACAAATGATTGTTGAATGAATAAATGCATAAATCAGCCTTAATGTTTTCACTGGAGGATCCTTCACTCCCTTCTCTCATCCTTTTACTTTTAATCACTGGTTTAGAAGCAATAGTAAGGAAATTGGAAGCTTGGTCATTCCTTGCTCTGGAGTATCTCTCTGAACAGGGTGGGAATTGTGGGTTTCTGGGCAACTGAAGAAAGGTCCCAGAAGAACATAGCTACTAGCACTATCCTCCAGTCAAAATTTTGGATTTTGGATTCAACACTGTGTTTTCTGTTTGTAGCTTTAGCTGCTTTGGGGGTAAGAACAGTTTGTCTCTGCTCTATCTCCTTCTCAGCACAATTATTCCAATTTTGAGAATATCTCAGGGTGTTTTTTAAGATTTTATTTATTTGTCAGAGAGAGTAAAAGCAGTGGGAGTGGCAGGCAGAGGAGATCAGGTTCCTTGCCGGGCAAGGAGCTCAATATGGGACTCCATCCCAGGACCCCGGGATCATGACCTGAGCTGAAGGCAGACACTTAACTGACTGAGCCACCCAGGAGTCCCTGAGACTATCTGTTTTGAAGAAAGAGAGACATGAGTTCTAATGTTGCACTAAAGTCCTATCCAGAGCTCTTGCAGAAAAAGGAAACGTGGTTTAATTTGGTGGGATTCCTTGAGGTAAACAGTGGAGGTTGAAAAATGCATGTAAAAACATTGATCACTTTTCGAAAAACATTGTTTTTCAGAGTATTGACTTATTTAATTTTAAGCATGGAATTTGGTGAGTTTGCTGCTTCTGTTTCTTTTTTTTTTCAAACTAGGACTGGAGAAATTTTTATATCAGGAATCAGAATCCAATTTTAAACCTCCAAATGCATCTCTGAATATTACATGACAAGATGGTGTATCATACTTGTAAGAACTTCCTGTGGGAACGTGACTGTTCAGCTGCAGTTAATGATCCTTGCAGTTCTGTTCAAAACCACTTTTTTTTAGTTGTTGTTGGACTGGCATTATCTTCAAGCCTATAGTTGAGTGTTACTGGCTCATTCCATACTGACAAAATAGCTACTTGTTTTATTAGTTTGACCGTTTTGCTTATTAAAGTCATCTTGAACCCAGGGGGGTGTTCTTAAGGTATCTTCAAAGGAGATTCTTCTAAAATTTGAAATAAATCTTTCATTGCATGTATGCCATGTAATAGGGACAATTTATTTTGCAGAACTTAGTAGAAATAGACTAGAATTAATATCATCAATATAAGACATACTTTGTTATTACGAACCCTTAATTTATTATTTCTCTAAGTGGGAGAAAGATTTGGGGTGGGGTGTGTGGGAAAGAAGTAGAGGTGAAAAGTAAAGATGTGGGGCACCTGGGTGGCTCAGTGGGTTGGGCCTCTGCCTTCAGCTCAGGTCATGAACACAGGGTCATGGGATCGAGCCCCACATTGGGCTCTCTGCTCAGTGGGGAGCCTGCTTCCCCCTCTCTCTCTGCCTGCCTCTCTGCCTGCTTGACATCTCCGTCTGTCAGATAAATAAATAAAATCTTAAAAAAAAAGAGTAAAGAGGAGATACATGTAAATTGGTAGAGAAAGAGAGAGAAAGATTAGGGCAATTACACAGTTTGGGGAAAGAAAGCCTTAAATACTGAGGTCTGGAATAGGAAATCTCCACCTATTTATTCAATAAATAATTACTGATTATATCATAGATAGGCACAATGCTGGTAAATTTAGAAATAGAGAAAAATGGGCTCTTTGCTCAGTGGAGAGCCTGTTTCTCCCTCTCCTTCTGCCTGGCTCTCTGCCTACTTGTGTTCTGTTTGTCAAATAAATAAATAAAATAAAATAAAGATTTTTTTAAAAAGTACAGAAAAAAAAAATCAAGGTCCCCATCTTCATGAAGCTTGCAGGGTAATAAGAGAAACAGGCATTAAACAAATACAAATAAGTATGTGAATGCAAATTATGATTTTAAAAACCCAAGAGATTTAATAAGATTATAAGATGTCCGAGGAGAAGCCAGGGAAAATTTTTCTGTTAAAGAACTTCTAACCTGGGAACTAAAAGATGACTCAGAGCTGGCTAACTACAGAGGAGAAAGAGCATTTCAAGTGAAAGAAATAAGTGAAGGGCAGGGTGACTTTAAGAAATTACAAGAATATTAAGGTAGCTAGTGCAGAGGACAAGCGGCAAACTGAGGTGTCCTTGTTGGCCATGTGGTGTAAAGGGCTTGGAGTTTCTCTTTAATGTGATGGAAAGGTACCCAGGAGTTCAAAGTTGGGAGTGGCATGATCAGATTTGGTTTTTAAGCACTCTGACGAAAGAATAGGGAATGGGTAAGGAGGATTAGAGAGGTAATGGGAGTATTTTAAAAATACCAAATATGTGAGATACAAAAGGGAACTTGTCTTAATCTTCCATATCTGCCTATCACTGATGCCTAATGCTTAACTTCTTTAGTGTTGAGATATAAAGACTCTCTAATGTATTATGGGAGGGGGTGACAAATCATTATGCATCCTAAGATGAAGAAATCAGTCATCTTACAAACTGTTGATGACAGAGCATACAGGTACACCATTTTAAAGAGGACCTGTTGTGACTTTAGCTCTGTTAGAGTTGATAATCAATGTTTTGTTGTTGCTGTTATTTTTGAAAGAGGGCAATGAAATAGATTGGGATACTTGAGGGGTGTCAACTATGTATTTGTAATGTTTTATTTCCGTAAGAAAAAAGGTCTGAAACAAATATGGCAAAAGGTTAAGCCTTGACAAAGTGAATGGTCAGTTACATTTGTGATTGTTAAATGATTTTCTATCCTTGTTTCCATTAAATATTTAGTAACTAAGATAATCTTTGAGATTTCTTTGAAGGAAATGTAAAAAGGGATGCTCATTTTATATGACTAGAGCTATAAAGGAAGTATATATATGAATGCCTGCAAATGCCATATAAAGCCCCCAGTTTTATAAAATATTGCAAATATTTTAATACTAAGATTTTAGTCTTTTTGTTTCTTATATGTGTTATCTTCAACCTGGATGGAATATATTATTATTGGTAGACAGTAATATGGGCAAGCTAGAAGATACACACTTACCTAGCTACCTGTAAGAAATTAGAAATTACTTCCATGTTTCCCTATCTCTGGATTAGAGAAAAGGCATCCAAGTCCTTTTGTCTTTCATTGTTAATTCCTTTCAGTTGCTTTAAGCTTCTGAAGTTATTCTCATTTATTTCTTGAACACAAAACAGATGGAAAATGTGATTAAAATAAAGTACACTTAAAAAAGTATTTTTTTAGGTTTTCATATTTTCATAACCCTATACCAAAGAGACTTTAAATCCTTGATTTAAGGACAACTTCTGCATATACTCCACTTGGTCTTGAAAATCAGCAGATGAGGGGTGCCTGGGTGGCTCAGTGGGTTAAAGCCTCTGCCTTCGGCTCGGGTCATGATTCCAGGGTCCTGGGATCGAGCCCCACATCGGGCTCTCTGCTCGGCAGGAGCCTGCTTCCCCCTCTTTCTCTCTGCCTGCCTCTCTGCCTCCTTGTGATCTCTATCTGTCAAATAAATAAATAAAATCTTTAAAAAAAAAAAAAAGAATGTTTAAAAAAAAAAAAAGAAAGAAAATCAGCAGATGACATCAGAGGTTTGTTCAGATTGCCCAAACTTGAAGTTTATCTTAATATTAGTAGTACTAGAAATAGAAATGCCAAACGTGGAAGCTTCCAGAAGAGCTTCTCATCTCTGCAGCAGCTAGTAACCTCATTCCTCTCACCTTTGGTTTTACTCTAAAAATCCAAGTGTTAGCTTTTTAAACAATGACACCAAGCTACCTGAAGCTAACATCCCTTGTGGTTAGGGGCGATTTGACATTAATGCAAACATAATCAATTTTTTAAGAAATGGAAATGACTTACAGTTGTGGAGAACTGTAAAGGCCCATGTGTGCTAGGCTTCAGTCTGTATAAAACTGGGGACATTCTCAATGAAAATTAGTTTAAAAATAAAGTTCCCCTGGCAAGAGGAAAGCTTGACTATTTGGTAACATGCTCCCCCTTCCTAACCTTTACCTTGCATATCTTGTTGATATGAAGACAATATCAGCTTCACTAATGACATGATGAGCAGAGACTTGTTAAAGGGAATCCAGAGTTCTTAGGTAAGAACTGCATTTATCTGTTTAAACTAAAACCTATATTTACTTCTGTTGGGACTCAGGACATGCTACTTCAAAATATGGCACCTTTGCATATTGCATATTTTAAGCTGAAGGAGTTTGAGAAAAGAGCAGAAGAAGGAAGGTCTCTCTGATCTTCTCTTTGGCCTTCTTCCCTCAAACAGGTCATAAATCCTCCTGTGAGAGGTACCCTCCCTAAACCTGGAGAAAAGGAGTATCCTTATCTCCAAAGATGAAGAGAAGCTGAGAAGAATCTGAACAAACAGGCTTTGCTGTTCTCCCCAGTTTACTATACTTACACGTTATATTCTCTGATCTATTTTACTGCTACACGACTGCCCGCTCTTCATCAAACCTAGCATTGAAATACTCACATCTGTTTCCTTGGGTCTTCATTTCCTTCTGAAGGCTCCAGAGTCACTTAGAAACTTATGTTAAATAAACGTGTTCACTTTTCTCCTGTTAATCTGTCTGTCAGTGTAATTCTCAGATCTAACAAGGAACCCTAAGAAGGTTGAGGAAAACTTTTCTGTCCCTACACTTCTCTTTTACTATGAGAAACTTTAGAATTTTTAAAAATTTGATTCATAGTAAACTGAACACTTAAAATATCTCCCTCCCCTTTCATTTTTCTTAAATTTTCATTTGATACTTGACAGAATCCCTATTTTACAATTTTTTTTAAGGAACCATAATTTTCCTATGCTCTATATAGTCACAGAGAACAGTGTTGCTATTTCATTTGTTATCAGAATTGTTAATTATTAGTGGATTAAGAACTTAACTGCCAATTGGCATATTGAGTCACTTTCCCAATATTGTTTTAAACATGCCAGTATATCAAGCTGAATTGTTTTCTAAGTAGAATTTTGTGGTAGATAATTTCCTAACAGGAATAATACTCATTAATTTTATCTTTTTTAAAGTACTCATATAAAAAGAAATATCTAGATTTGTGTAACAAGTCCTCAGAAGCAGGCAGGACTGTGTTTTGATGCCATTAATTGCTTTTGATTATTAAACTGTTCTATTCATGCTAATTACTAAATCCCATGGGATCTCACTAAGATGAGATATGGCCCAGAATAGACAATAAAACCCCAAATCAGCAGAGGTGGTGATTTTAACATCTTGAAGGCCATATTTAAAGGTATGTTATAGTCATGATATTAAGTTAGTAGAGGCAGAAACCAGTCATTAATGAATAACTAATCTGGGGAGCACCCAGCCTTGATGATGATGGAAGTTAACTTGTTGTTTCCCCATGTGGTCCCTTCCAACCCTAGAATATCACAGATTCCACGTCTAGATCTCTATGGGAAGAATTAAGCTGAAAACTGAGTAATTACGATTTTAAATTTTTCTTTCTTTCAATTTACTTACATAATGGAGACAAAACTGTTTATCTTCATTTGGCCCCCATGTTTCTCAGACTGCACTGATGAAGAAAGGCATTATGAGAGAAGAAGACTGAAAGGCACAAAGGGAGTGATAGCCGAACAAAGAGAGTCAAACCAAAGGCAGAGAGGGGTGTGGTGAGAAAGAGAAAGAGACAGCTCAAGGGAGAGAATGAGGAAGAGGGAGAAATGTGAGAATGCCTGTGATCATTTTTCAAGTAGAAACATACTGTTTGAAAACGATCTAAAGCTCAATCTGTGCCATTAAATTGGTGCCCAAATAGGCAAAGTTCACTTACGCCCATGTCTTTTTGTGAAAGAGAACAGCAGAACGTGAGTTGTGACTCTGCACAGAACTGGCCAAATCTCCCACTGGACATGAGAGAAAGTTGGCTTGTGATCAATAGATGATCAGAATAAATTCCTTGAAATCACCTGCAAAGGCACCAAACAGAAATCCTGGTGATGCTTCCTCTAACACTCAGCCATCGTAAGAACCTTTCCAAAGTGGCATCATTTTAGAAAACGCATTAATGAAATTGGGCATGATTAAATGGAAGCAAGTCTCTTGTTTGGTTTTATTAAAATGAGTTTACCTCTTGAAACGGATCCATTTCCCGTTTCTCACCATCTTATCAGAGGATGCCATTGCAGTGGGAACCAAGTGCTCCCTTTCCAATTTAATGGGAAATCAAAAGTGCAGAGCCACCTGCACAGACATAAACCAACAACTCTGAAGGATGACCCTTCAGTGGAAATACATTATGGGGCATGCCATGTGTTTTCCTGAGACTCACATTTTAACCCCAGCATGGTTCCTGGTACTTTATCTTAGTAAGATCCCAGCCTATGTTGTACCTTACATGGTGTCAGTGGTGGACAAACAGTAATTGTCAGAGCTCAGTTTTCTCTAAGACCTCATTTTCTCAAAGTGGATATTATAGGTGTAAAGACCAGTGAAGTTGATAATGAAATAGCAAGTATTCCTTTAGGATTTTGATGTCAGAGAAAGGAACTCATCGTCTCTGTTGCCAAGAAGCTGTCAGATATGCCTTAATTATGATTAATAACATACACATACCTAAGAAGATTTTTTTTTCTCCCTCATGCTGACTTTCTTAAAATACGTCTTTGCTAAATATTATCTCAGGGTTCAGTGCAGCTGTAGCTTTAGGAACAGACTTAGGATGGTGTCTCTGTATGCTGTGCCATTTATAAAATATTAGATCTTGGCTAAACAAGGCAGGTTCCAACATCTCTTCATGTAAATTTCTTTCTTTCGTTCTTTCTTTTTTTTTTTTTTTGCAATTGCTAGTTTTACAGTGGAAAAAAAGAGTGGGATAGATAATTTTAATCTTTCATAAGTGAACTGGTTTGACTTTAAAGCAAATCAGTAAATATTCTCTACCATTTGTTCTTGAAAATGATGAAAATCATTATGCTTTAGAATTGGGCAGTAATAGAGCTGTCTTCATAGTTGTTGTGCTATAAACAACACAGGTCAGTGATAATTGCAAAAAAACCCAAAAATATGGAAACCATTTGTGGTAGAGTTTTATGTGTAATGTATGTTTAGTGTTATTTAGACAGAAAGTAAATTTAGAACTATGTATGTTGAAAGAGGATTTTAGAATGAATTATGCATAGGGCGCCTGGGTGGTTCAGTCAGTTGGGTGACTGCCTTTGGCTTGGGTCATGGTCCCAGGGTTCTGGAATCTAGCCCCGTGTGGGACTTCTTGCTCGCCGGGGTGCCTGCTTCTCCCTCTCCCTCTGCTGCTCCCCAGCCTGTGCTCTCTCTCACTCTCTCTCTTTGTCAAATAAATAAATAAAAATCTTGAAAGAAAGAAAGAAAAAGAGAAAGAAAAGAAGGAAGGAAAAGAATTATGCATGAATTTTATGCAGATTTTAACTTTTTCTTTAGTCTCAGT
The DNA here is from genome assembly GCF_011764305.1 of Mustela putorius furo. Taxonomy (NCBI): domain Eukaryota; kingdom Metazoa; phylum Chordata; class Mammalia; order Carnivora; family Mustelidae; genus Mustela; species Mustela putorius. The sequence goes on along the minus strand of NW_025422045.1, from coordinate 4,192,524 downwards.
GTATCTTTTGCTTAGCCTTGTTAATATTCCTGGTGTGTTTTATATTTGCAAAGTGCTTTATTCTGGTTTTACTAGTTATTCCCAGTGCTGATACGTACCTGACATCATTTTATTGTTTAGGTAAGTTAACAGGGCTCCACATTCAGCAAGTTGATGGCTCCATCTCTAGCTTAATTAGACATTTTAAGCTCTAATTGGCTGATGTTAAGTCAATCAATCAGTGAGAGAGTTGCACATTCACTCACTGGGAATTGTGGGAGCAGTTGATGTTGTTGGTGCCAGATACTTCAGGAGAAATCGCTTATTCAGAGCAGAACTGCATGTTGTAAAGGGCCCTAGTAGTGGGTGTCCATGAATGCCTGGTCAAGGGTGGCATGGATCTCAACCTTTTCTCTGTGCAGATTTTCAGGAGAAGCATGTCCTAGAGCATCATGCTAGAGAAGGAAGCATGTTGGAATTGTGTTTGTGCACCAGGGTAGAGACCGAGGTGACTGTCAGCTGTGATAAAAGCTGCCTTGGAAAGGGGATTAAAGACAAGTCAGAATACCTAGATAAGTTGATGAGACTGCTGTGTGATCAAACATAGAAAAATGTAGACACCAGAGCCAGCAAAACCACTCAAATTCTCATTTGTTGGGCCATGAGCTCCTTAAGGAAAGACCTGTGCATCTGTGTATCCCTTGTAGTGTCTTTTCCTGGGCCTCATGTGCAGTTATTTACTTAAAAATTACTGAATAAAACATAAAAACATTCTAATAGTAGATAAGCCACTGCTCAAAACATGTATGTATTTTCAAAGCCAGCTTTACCCAGTTGTTAAAAAAAAAGAAGCTATTTCCTTTCTTAACTTACTTGTTTTCAATATGGAAGCTCATTGCATACTATTTAATGTTTAATATTTATTATCTGAATGGTCATCTATCTTACTTTACCTTATTCTCTGGCCTTGGTTCTAAGCTGTGTCCCAATCAACCCTCCCCTGCTGAGAATATTGTGCATGAATGTACTGTATCACCCCATACAGTCTCCAGAATCAGCTTTCAGGCCATCCACTTTGATATTTGGTTCCACAAATAGTGATGTGTATGAAAAAAAAGCCAGCCATGACAATGCTCATAAGATTTTTGTTTTTTTTTTTTAATATTTTATTTTATTTATTTGACAGAGAGAGATCACAAGGAGGCAGAGGGACAGGCGGAGAGAGGAGGAAGCAGGGTCTCCGCTGAGCAGAGAGCCCGATGCGGGGTTTGATCCCAGGACCCTGAGATCATGACCTGAGCTGAAGGCAGAGGCCTTAACCCACTAAGCCACCCAGGCGCCCCAATGCTCCTAAGTTTTAAAAAATTTTGTTTAAATTCAATTTAATTAACATATACTGCATTATTAGTTTCAGAGGTAGAATTCAGTGATTCATCAGTTGCATACAATATCCAGTGCTCGTACTTCAGGGGCCCTCCTTAATGCCCATCACCCACATCCCCTCCAGCAACCCTAAGTTTGTTACCTATAGTTTAAAGTCTCTTATGGTTTTCTTTCCTCTCTGTTTTCCTCTTATTTTATTTTTCCTTCCTTTTCTCTGTGTTCATCTGTTTTGTTTCTTAAATTCTACATATGAGTGAAATCATATGGTATTTGTCTTTCTGTGACTGACTTATTTTCACTTAGCATAATACTCTCTAGTTCCATCCATGTCATTGCAAATGGCAAGATTTCATTCTTCTTGATGGCTAATATTCCATTTATGTATGTATGTGTATATATATATATATATGTATACATATATATATATACACACCACATTTTCTTTATCCATTCATCTGTTGATTCTTTCCATAGTTTGGCTATTGGGATGTGTATACTCTTTCCAGTCACTATGTTTGTATTCTTTCGTTGCAAAGGATAATAGTAGTACAGTTGCTAGGTCATAGGGTAGCTCTATTTTGAACTTTTTGAGGAGCCTCCATACTGTTTTCCAGAGTGGCTGCACCAGCTTGCATTCCCACCAACAGTGTAAGAGGGTTCCCCCTTTCTCCACCAATATCTATTGTTTCCTGAGTTGTTAATTTTAGCCATTCTGACCTTGTGAGGTGGTAACTCATTGTGGTTTTGATTTGTATTTTCCTGATGCCCAGTGATGATAATGCTCATAAGTTTTATAGACAGATAATGGCTTCATGCAGCTTTATTGTGTTATTTTCTCCACCTTTGTGAATGTTTTAAAATTTTATTAGGAAAAATAAAGGAATCAGTCACATAACTATGTACAATGCATAGACTTGTAGGCTGTCAGTCCGTATTCTTTTAATTTGCTGAAAAGGAAACTAAGGACATGATGGTAAAGGACTTACAAAAGTCACATGTAACAGAGCTGATGCAAGAAACCAGTCACTGTAAGGGATTTATTTTTTCTTGCCTTGACTGTTTCTAAGATGATACTTTGGGTGTTACCTGGAATGTGTAAGTAAACAAGTCGTTGAGAAAGCATTTGAATCAGTATTGCAGACCTGTGGTTGTACCAGACAAATTGAGGCAGAGGCAGTATCATGATAAATAAATCCAGAAGTCACCGTTAGCTTAAATATCCAGACAATTGAGGAAGATAGTTTTAATGTGATTTTGAATTTTCTTCTGCTTGATTTTGAGATTTTAAATTACTTTAGCTTTTAACAACAAACATCCCTGTATGATCTGGCCCCTGGCAATCCCTCTGAGCTCTTCTGACATTTTCTTCCTCTTTCACTACAGTCAGTGCAGCTCTCCTGGTTTTTCTGACCCTTCAGTATGCCATGATTGTTCCCACCTGCAAGCCTTTGAACTTATTTCTTCTGCCTGGAACTCTTCCATATCTCCACAAGTCTTGGTCCTTCTTGTTACTATTATTATTTTAAGTAAATTTTATTTTTTGGAACAGTTTTAGGTTCACAGCAAAACTGAGTGGAAGGTACAGAGATTTTCCACATACCTCCTACCTCACAAGTAGAGCATCACCATCATCAACATCCCCACCAGAGTGGTACATTTGCTATAATTAATGAACTTATACTGACACATCATTACAATCCAAAGTAGATAGTTTACATTAGGGTTCACTTGGTGTCATATATTTTGTGGGTCTGGACAAAGGTAGAATGATATGAAATGATATAATGATACCCACTATTACGGTATCATACAGAGTAGCTTCACTGCCCCAGAACCCTCTGTATTTTGCCTACTGATCTCTTACCTATTCCCCACAACTCTTGTTCATTATTTTTTTAAATCTTTGTTCATATATTACCATCTCAGAGACTTTCCTGAGCAGCGTAGTCAAAAATAGCAACCTCTCCTTACTCTAGTCTTTTTCTACCACTTACTCTCTTCTGTTTTCTTTTTAACATTTGCTAACACCTAAAATTACCATATGAATTTGGCCCCATTTTTTTTCTACCTCTGTCCATTATAAGACCCCTGAGTGGAATATATTGTTCACTCCCAAGTCCTAGAATAGTGTCTGACATTAGGTAGGTCCTCAGTAAATATATGTGGGATGTGTGGATCTACTGAGTTTCTTCATTGTGTCAGGAATTGTACTGGTGATACAAACATGAGTTAGGCACAACCCCCTTTCCAGAGGAGCTTATAACTTAGAGGGGAACACTGTCACATTTATAACATGATCTGATAACTACCATGATTAGACATCATGCTATGAGAATCAAGTGAAGGACTATTTAACTCTGACTAGGAGAATCAAAGAAGCTTTCCTAGAGAAAATAATACTTTGACTAAGATCTGAACAATAAGAGAACTTACCCTGAGAAACAGATGCTGTCATTGTCTTACTCTCATCCCCTTAGCATTCACCGTAAGTATTCTCCCTGACCCCAACACTTCTGACTTTTCTAAGAGCTTTCTCTTGCTTTCAAGAGAGCAGGCTGGAAGTGCTGTAGAGTTAAGTACCTTCTAGGAGAAGCCCACTAGTAGGAAAATTTGATAAATACTCTAGCTTCCTTGCCTTTTGGGAAACTGGGCCATCCAGATCACCGGGGGAACTGAGCCTCAGTTGCTTGTAGTTTGTACTCACTGTTGGGTTCCTTCTCTTCCCTTGTCTCACATCCCCACTCTCCTGCCTGTGCTTCCTGGGGTCACCTCCAAAATAAGTTACCTTACCTCAAAAGCTTGTTTCAGGTACTGATTCTAAGAGCATCTAACTTAGGACATACAACAAAGAAAAAAGAACCAGGACATTCTGGACAAAGACAGTGGCCTATATTAAAGCCCAGACTTGGAAAAGAACCTGATATATTTAGAGAATAATAAGAAACTACTTTGGATTAATTGTGAGGTCAGTAGCAGGCAATAGCAGGATATGGGGTTAGAAAAATATTGGACTGGCTCATTTGTTTCTTGTCTGGAGTTTTCTAAAAAATAGTGGTAGCTGATTTGCTCTAATCTACCAATAGTTCTCCCTATGTGAACAGGAAAAAAATATTTATTTGTATACAAAATTATATAGATTTTTTTTAACATAGGCTTTTTATAAGTGCTGAGGTCTATAGTTTTGAAATAGAGCAAAAGTACCTGGCTTATGCTGGGAATTATAATCTTATTCTCCTTCAGACTCATCTTCTCATCAAATGCACTAATTAGACACAGAGCAGTAATACAGGTGAATCATAGTTTTGTATGTGGAGTCAAAATGAGAATAAAAATCAATCAATATAAAATAATTTGTGCCTTGATCTGGAGTTTTCAAATAAAGACCTGCACAGTCTGTCAGGAATAAAATGACTTGTGCCTGGGTCTTCCCCTGCTGCCCAGCAGGTCTGGTGAGAAGAAACTATCTGTGACTTCCAAAGTGTTTTTGGTCCCCACATCCCTGACCTCATGCATTTTTCGAAGGGGAATCTTCAGAGAAACCCATGCTACATTTAACTTTGGGATCTCTCTTGTGGGCTTGTGTCTAACCAGACACAGCCGATCTGAATATTTCCTGCATGCTAAGCAGACCATTGTCAGCCGCTTCCTCTAGGCTAGATTGTTATAAATGCTGTTTATGATCCTGCTATGACAACTGTGAAGGACATGGCAAAGAATTTATCACAGGATTATTCATCCACCAGCAGAATACCTAATAAGATTCTAAATGACCCAAGATGATAATAAGATCTAGCTTGTAGCAATAAGGTATTAATAAACTGCTTTTTTCAATAAGGGAGAGTCCTGGCATCATTACCCTGACATATTTGTTTTGCTTATATTTTGCGAACAAAGTAGGGCTGCTGGTTTGAATAGTAAATTTATAAAAACCCCTGATGTATGAAAAATACAACCCACATGAAGTGGAACCCATAGGTTAAAGTCAAGAGCACGGCGTTTGCCTATGACATCCGAGAGCCAGACTCCCAAGCCATCGATTCTAATTGTTCCATGCCATTTGCCTTTGTATTTAAAAATTATATAAGAATAATATATCGCCCGCTGTTGACCACAAGGCCATAATTCAAATGAAGAAATTTAGTAAAATCATAAACCAAGAAAATGCAGTGTAGATGAATAATGGATGAAACGGGAACAAGAACACTGAATTCAAAATGAAATCTGGGATTCTGCTGCTTGTTCCTGTTTTGAAAATAAAACTAGTATTAAGTTAATAAAAAAAAAATGAATCCTGTTCGTTGTCACTCAATTATTCCTAGGGAAGAAAGTGGCAGAGATGCAAAAACTGTCATTAGGGAATTTTTGAATAGCAGAAGCTGGAAAAGTGAGATGTAACTCTACATTGGCCTGGTTCTACCTTTCTGCCTTATAGCTTTTTTCTTTGACAACACTGTGCAAGGACAAGGCCCAAAAAGCTGAAAATACCTTTAGTTCTCATTTCCAGGAAAGTAGCCTTGTGCCTTAGAAGGTGTTCTCTAGTGGATTAAATTGAAATCAACAATATTCTTTTTATATTGAGTTATAAGGTATATACAATAAAATACGCAATGCCTGGGAATATATAGTTTGAAGATTTCGACAGATAAATTCCTGTGTGACTATCACTCGAAACAAGTTATGTAATGTTTTCATCTCCCTAGAAAGTTCCCTTGTGCTTCATTCCAGTCAGCATCTTCCCCTTGTTTAGTCCTGGTGACCATTTTTCTGACTTCAGCCCCATGGGTTAGATTTGCTTATTATTGAACTTCAAATAAATGGAAACATATAGTATACTCTTTTGTGTCTTTTTTCACTCAGATAATGTTTCTGAGATTAATTTATGTCATGCATATCAATTTTTCATTCCTTTTTGTTGCTGTATGGATATAACATTGTATTTATTCATTCTCTTGTTAATGGACATTTGGTAGTTCCCCAGTTTGGGACCATTATCAGTAAAACAGCTATTAACATTTATGTACCAGTCTTTCTGTTAACTCAGAATGGATTGTGACCTAAATATGAAAATTAAAACTATATAACTTCTAGAAGAAAATAAGTAAAAATCTTCACAACCCTAGACATAGACAAAATTTTCTTAGATTAAATACTGAAAGCACGAACAGTAAAATAAACAGCGAATGAATTGGACGCCATCAAAATTTAAAACTTCTGCTCTTCATGTAAAAACATCTTTTTGTGGATTTACGTTTTCATTTATCTTAATTAAGTACCTAGAAGTGAGCTTACTAGGTCATAAAGGAGAATGTAGGTTTTATTTTGTAAGAAACTGCCAAATCATTCTCCAACTTCGTCCATTTTACATTCCCACCAAGAGTTTGGAACTGAGTTTCAGATACTCCATGCCCTTGTCAGCACTCAGTATTTTACATCTTATTTTAGTGATTCTGGTGGGTTTGAAATGGCAACTCACCTGTGGTTTTCACTATCAGTAAACTTAAACATGACCAAATAGATAGACTGGCAACTGATTACATTTGTATTTAGCTTGGAATCACAATTTGCCACACTCCCTGTTGTGTGAAGTCCACACTTTAAACATTCTAAAGCTGGACGTTTTGATTATTGCATTTTAGACTGCCGGGTCATCTCCAAATTGCCTTTTATCACATTCCTTCCATGTTTGTCTTCAACTCCAGGTCTTTTGCCCACTGATTAGTCATAACTCATGAGACAGATTTAATGTTGTTAGTTAAATGTTTCACCTCACTGGTCTAAAAGGCACATAACAAAACAAGCTAAAGCCTAGAGGGAATTCCTCAAGTTACAAAGAATATTATTTCATGGGTAGGACAAGATATGCAGAATCCTAAAACTCCTTTTCTATTAAAGAGTTAGATTGTGCAAAGCCTGCACTGGCGCATTGGGTTTAGATGAAAGCCTAATGGAAACTACATGATAGACCTTCTCAATAAATTTGATTCTGGACCCTCATTAAAGTAAGAAATGGTGGAATCGCTGCTTGCTACCTATAATTTATGACATTTACTGTAAGAGAATCTCTTGACAAATAAGGTAGGAAATTTAACCTATTTTAAAACATGAAGTGGTGCACTTTCAATCCAGCATGTGGGACATGCACAGAGATGGGACCTGTTGAGTTTGTAAGTGAAATGCCTGTCTTCTTTTTTTATTTTTTTAATTGAGGGCCATATGATAATGGCATTCTCTTCCATTATGGGATACCTTTAGTATTCTTTAGCATAGAACTTTGTATCACTGATCTTCAAAGAGCTGCTTTTTTTCATGATGTGCTGGAAAGACCAGGAAGCTTCCAAATGTCTGATGGTTACATTGTCCTCTTCTGAGAAAAGTAGCCAAAGGCTAGTCTCTGATTATAAATTTTCCTCTCTATGTGATATGACCTTGCAGCCCTGGCCACAGCTGATGGCCTGGAAATTGCCACCTGTCACAAAAGCACTTATCTATAGGCTGAGCATGATGAAAATGATGATGATAATGATGAAATTATAACAACAGACGTTAATCTAATTGAACACCTATCACTCTCAACTTTATGTCTCTAGTTTAGTATTTTTGTTAGGAAAATGACTCAGAAGATAGAAGAATTTTTGGGTTGCTGTTCTCTGCCACTAGGGGGTAGCATCATTGTTATTGTCTTGAGTCCATTGAAGGTAAACTCTGTTTACAGTTCTTTAACCTTTCCAAGTGTGTTTTTTTTCCCATTTAGAGTGAATATAAGTGGTCCTCTGCCTAGTGCAGTAATTTTATAATTTAAGAAATGACCCTTGTGTCTTGTAAATGGTATAAAAGATATACAGTAAGATAGAACAGTTTTTTCTTTTCAATCAATTATCTATCAATCTAATTAAATCCATTAATTATATTAATTATTCTACTTATAATAGTTTTGCTTATTAAAAAATGCCTAGGGGGTGTCTGGGTGGCTCAGTAGGTTAAACCTCTGCCTTTGGCTCAGGTCATGATCTCCGGGTCCTGGGATGGAGTCCCGCATCGGGCTCTCTGCTCGGTAGGGAGCCTGCTTCCCCCTCTCTCTGCCTGCCTCTCTGCCTACTTGTGATCTCTCTCTCTCTCTGTCAAATAAATAGTTAAAATCTTCTTAAAAATATAAAAAAATAATAAAAATAAAAAATGTCTAGTACTGGTGTGCCAGGGTGCCTCAGTTGGTTGAGCATCTGCCTTTGGCTCAGGTCATGATCTCAAAGTCCTTGGCTAGAATCCCATATCAGGCTCACTTCTTAGTGGGAAGCCTGCTTCTCCCTTTTCTTACCCACTCGTGCCCTCTCGATCTCTATCATTATATCTGTCTCTCAAATAAATAAATAAAATCTTAAAAAAAAACCCTAGTATTAGTAATAAATTATTAGTACTAACTTTTTGTGCTTTGCATTTTTTTTTAGTACTTAACCTTCCATCCGTTATATGAGAAAAGGTTACGTGCACTTAGGTTTGGGTAGAGGGGAGATGCATCACATATGCTGGAGAACATGGCAGAAGACATGCACTTTTACCTCAAGGATCATATAATTTAGTTATAGAAATGAAATGTATGCATATCAACCGGACTTATCAGAACTTAAAAATTTTTTTAGAATTTACCAATTTCCTCTTCTAATTTGGTAATTTTTTCTTTAGAGGCAATGCTGTCTGATTCATGATTCATTCATTCATAATTGTTAGATCGTCTTGGAGAATTAATTCGTTCTTTTATTTCTTGCAAATTAATGTCAACTTCTTAAGCCCTAATAAAGTTTTTCCTCTCTTAAATTATTTTTTTTGTGATATTAGTAATTTTAAACTTTCTTTGACTTAGTATTTGATGGCTTATCTTTTTTCTCATTTCTTATCTTTCAACTCCTATGTGCTATATTTCATGCATTTATCTATCAAATAGCATATAACTGAATTACTAAAAATTTAAGAATATCTCTCTTTGGTTAGCCAGTTTAATCCATTTAAATTTCACGATTTTAATCGCTATTTCTTTGGATTTTTTTCCCCACTATCTTGTTTGTGGTTTCCGTATAACGTACCTTTTCTTGGCTTAGTATTTTTCTCCCTTGCTGACTTCTCTTGAATAGACTGAATTTTCTTTATTCCTTTTCCTCTCTTTATAGCTTTGAATTGTATATATTCTATTTCTTATTTTTTAGTGGTAATCATTAGTTTTTTAGGATGCATGCTTAAAGCCAAAATTTAATATTTCTTCCCTTTCCCTAAATTATACAAGAACCTTTGTATAATATATTATATATTATACAAAGATCCCTCTCATCATCCATGATGTTTTCCTCCCTCAGGATTTTAATTCTTCCTAGGTTAAACACTAGTCACCTTTACCATTGCTTTTTCAGCAAGTGCTTAGATTTATCTCACATGTTTACTAATTCCTTGCTTCACTGTTGCTCCTTGCAATGCCATTCCTTCATTATGGGTTCAGTTTTATTCCTACCACAGTATGTCCTTCAGTGGCTCTTTCAGCATGGTTGTGAATAGTTAGTCTCACCACCTTCGTTTGTTAAAGAACATTTTCATTTTACCATGCTACTTGAGCAACGGTTTTGCTGACCTTTTTCACTTTAAAGATATTGCTGATCTTTTTAAAACTTTTTGTTGAAATTTAATATACAAGTAGAAAAACATGCATATTGTGAGTGTGTAGCTCCATGGACCCATGTAATGAAAACCTAGTTCAAGGTACAGAAGACACCCGGCACCCCAGAAGCCCTCCTGATGGCCACAGCCAGCCACTAGCCACCTCTAAATAGTTAAACACTGTCTGGACTTCTACCAGCATAGATATGTTTTCTTTTAGTTTCTGTTTTTGCTGATGAGAAATCTGCTATCAATCTAGTCTTTATTTACTTATAGCTGATCTTTTTTTCTCCTGTCTTTTAAGATATTATTTTTGGTGATTTGCTGTTTCATTATGTGGTATATATGGCTGTGGATTTATTTCTATTTGTGCTACTTTGCTCCATATTTTCTGGATCTAAGAAGGTGTTTTTTCATAAATTCTGGAAAAATCTCATCCACTATCTTTCTGAATATTTCTTCCTTCTCATTCTTTCTATTCCTGCTTTCTGAAACTCCTAAGAATATATAGTGGATCTTACCTTGTCCTTTATAACTTTGAACTTGTCTTTGATATTTTTGATCTCTTAATTTTTCTACATTGCATTCTAGATAATTTCCTGATTTATCTTTTTTTCCCCTTTGATTTTATTCATTTGTATATGATCTACTGCTAAATTTATTTGTTATGGGTGGAATTGTATGCTCCAAGAGACACATTGAAGTCATAACTCCCAGTACTTTAAATATGCCCTTATTTAGACATAGGGTCTTCACGGAGATAATCAAGTTAAAATGAAGTCATTAGGATGGACCTTAACCAAACCTGACTGGTATCCATAAGAAGGTGGCAGGGCAGGCGACAGGTATTGAATTTGGACACAGACACAAGCCCAGAGGGAGGTCTGTGTGATGAGGCCTGAGGAAAACACCATGTGAAGATTGGACTTGTACTGCCACAAGCCAAAGAACATTGGGGCTACAAAAAGCTGGAAGAAGCAAAGAAGGGTCTTCCCTCTTTGGGTGTCAGAGGGAGCATGGCCCTGCCAACACCTCAATTTCATACTTGTAGCCTCTAGAACTATGAGATAATACATTTATTTTGTTCTAAGTTACCCAGTGTGTGACACTCTGTTGGGCAGCCATGGAAAATTAGTATACCATTTATTTAGTTTTAAATTTCAGTGATTCTGGGGTGCCTAGGTGGCTCAGTTGGTTAAGCGTCTGCCTTCAGCTCAGGTCATGATCCTGGAGTCTCAGAATCAAGCCCCACGTTGGGCTCCTTGCTTAGCAGGGAGTCTCCTCTCCCTCCCCCACTGCCCCTCCCCACCTCTCTCTCTTAAACAAATAAAATTTTTTAAAAATTAAAAAAAATTAAATTCCAGTGATTCTTTTTCTTTAATTTCTAAAAAGTTCTTTTTATTATATGGTATCTCATTCTTATATCATGGCTTCTAATCTTTTATGTCTGTAATGATTTTGAAAATGCTTATTTATATTGCCTGTTTCAGATTGTTCTATTATCTTAAATTCTTAGAGTGTTATTCTTCCTGTTTATTTTGTTTGCTTACTGTCTCTTTTGGAGGATGATTTCCTCTTGTGATTTGTAGTTTTTTTTTCTTTTAAGTGTGAACTTACTTTCACCAAAGGGATTTCCCTATCTTGGGAACATCCCATGCTCTTTGGGTTGTGAAAATGTTTCTACAGAGTAGCTTTGTATTTCTTTCTTTTTTTTTTTTTAATTTTTTATTTTTTATAAACATATATTTTTATCCCCAGGGGTACAGGTCTGTGAATCACCAGGTTTACACACTTCACAGCACTCACCAAATCACATACCCTCCCCAATGTCCATAATCCCACCAATGGGTATCTCAGTGGTTTCATTGGTTTGTAGCCAATTTTTTCTTTGATTTCTTCACTGAGGTTTCTTTTTGGGTTGATATCATGAGTTCAGACTCTGCACCCTGCATGCTCAAACAGACTTGGTATTTTGATTTTCCATAACTGACTTTTTTTTAACCACTTGGAGCTGGGAAAAGACAAAGTTCCTTGACTTCTCCCTGTGCCTTCTAGGATCTTGACTTTATACAGGTTTGTTAATTCTAGCTCCCTGCCTTGCCCAGCTCCTGTTCTATCTCTCCTGCTGCTAAGTGGGCATTTAAACCCCAGCCTCTGACCATTTGGTCTTATATCTAGATCCACACCCTGCTGCGTCCCCAAAACATTGGTTCACAAATGGCAAAATGGCAGCTCCATCTTTGTTTTCCTCTTTATTTCTAATATCTAAGAATTTCTTTCTTCTTTACTCTCCCTGACATTCTTCCAAGTTTGGTTCTTTCTCAAAATAGTTTTTGCTACATTTCCTTGAGCATTTCTCTGTATTTTTAGAAAAAGGAGACTGGGGGCTATGTTAGTGTAACCTACCATTTCATTGAAATGAGAAGCTGGGACCAATGTCTGGTATTGAATGATTGTGAAGAAGGCAGTACATACTAATAAGGGTTTTTAAGGAGGGAGAGATTCACTGAAGAGCGGAAACAAGAAATAACAAGTATTGGTGAGGATGTGAAGAAAAATTAATACTGTGCACCATTGTTGGAAATGCAAACTGGTGCAGTCAGTTTAGAAAACAATATGGAGGTTCCTCAAAAAACTGAAAATGGAATTACCATCTGATCCAGTAATCCCAATATTGGATATTTATATGAAGAAAACAAAAACTCTAATTTGAAAAGATATATGCACCTGTGTTTATTGCAACATTATTAACCAGCATATGGAAGCAACCCAAGTGTCCATCAAAAGATGAATGAATAAAAATGTATATGTACAATGGAATAGTAAACAGCCATGAAAAATAGTAAAATCTTGCCTTTTGCAACAATATGGATAGATCTAGAGAGTGTAATACTGAATGAAATGTTAGAGAAAGACAAATATGATTTTACCTATATGTGGAATTTAAAAAACAAAACAAATGAACAAAGGAAAAGGAGAAAGAGAAAACTTTGACTCTTAAATGTAGAGAACTGGTGGTTACCAGAGAGGACATAGATGGGGAGGGATGGGAAGGGGGTGAAATAGATAACTGTGATTGAGATGAGTACACTTATTATGGTTTGCACTCTGTATAAAATTGTTGAATCATTATATTGTATATCTGAAGCTAATATAACACTCTGGGTTAATCCTACTTCAATTTTTAAAATCTACCAAAAAGAGAAGAAGAAGGAGAAGGAGAAGAAGAATGCCAGTTGGGGTTCAGATAAAGGAGGGTTAAATACTTTAAAAATATTTATTAATAATTATGTAATTAATTTATTAATTAAATAATAATTTAATTTAATAAATTTAATTTATTAATAATACTTTAAAAGTATTATCACATATCAGTTAGAATTAGAACTAGGACAATGATATGCATCTAATGTTTAGCACAATCATAAACACACAGCATTGTTATTTTTCAGGAAGATTGACAACTTGACTCTTCTTCCCTCTCTTCCCCGTGCCTTTTCCTTTGTAGAGACAAAACTGCTCTGTGAACTGCAGGAAGCCAGATTTTTGCAGGAAACACCACATGGCTTCAAAACCTTACCATGCTGACTTAGTCCTCAAGGCAGTGGATGGTTGTGAAGAAAGGAATTAGAAATGTTCCTAGGGCATTTCAATCTGTAGTTAATGGAGGTAGGAGGCTCAAGTCAGAATTTTGGTTTTTAATTTTTAATTTCATCAACTATGACTTCATTGTCTGAAAAAGAGAGTAGAAAACAAATCTTCTGCTCCACTTTGAAATGTCCTTAACACCCACTGAATTGGAAATATCTTCCTAATCTAACCGCTGGAGGAGACTACAAAAATTAAATGAGAAAGCAGAAGTGAATATGCCTTAAAATAAAAATGTTTCATGTAAGAGAGGCAGCATCACCTGGTAGTTCAGTGCATGGACTTTAGAGCCACAATGAGTTTGAAGCCCTAATTCTAACACTAGCTGTTTGGGAATGTTACTTTAATCATCCGTGCCTCAGTTTCCCCATCTGTTAGATAGGGTTAGTGATATATATATATCATTAGGATTGCTGTAGGGTTTAAGTGAGATGTAGTAGTGCCTGACATATAGTAAGTTCCTAATAAGCATTACTTTACATCTCCTATCATAATCTATATAAGATCTTAGTCCAGGGGCCCAAGCAGGTTGAGAAATAAGATCAGAGTGTTTGAGAACCCTCTAAAATTTACCCCAAATTGTGTATGTGTGCCTGCATATGCATTTATGAGAGGGTGGTGCATTTTTCTTAGGAGCCAGTTCATAGTTTCCATCAGATTCTGAAGATACGCAACCTCTGGGGCACCTGGATGGCACAGTCGGTTAAGTATCCAACTCTTGGATTTGGCTCAGGTCATGATCTTGTTGATCATGGGATCGGGCCCCTGTGGGGCTTCAGGCTGAGTGGGGAGTCTGCTTGGAGATTCTCTCCCTTTGACTCTTCCCCTTACTTGTGTGCACTTTAAAAAAAAAAAAAAAAAGATGTGCCACACCCTAAAAGTTAAGAACTGTTTTTGTTTGAATCTAAACACCATAGAGCTAAATACTCTTATGCATTCCATGTAGGTTTTATGGCTCTTGTTTGGTTCAATAAACATGGACTGAGAATTGGGCACTGGTCCTGGGCAGTCACTCAGCCACCCAGGGGCAACACCTTACTCAGGTAACTCTGTATTTAGGGAAGACCCAAACGAGAACTCAGGAAATCACTCAGATGATTTCTGCTGAAGTTTATCAATGTCATGATTTCCTTTATGGGCAATTTCAGTGCCAGGCGAGTCAAATTTATTATTAAGATGTTCTAAGGAAGGACTGAAGCTTCACTTAAGGCTTTTCTTGGAGAGCAATGCAGGATTTCATCCCTTCCCATCAAGTGCCATGAGAGCCTTCTAGTCTGAGTTTTCAGTGAAAACCCAAGGTCATGAGATTAGGGGACCTTGGTGAAGCACCATAAAATACATGATGGAAGGCTCCCCAAACCTGATGAATTCTAAGAATTATTAGACTGTTTTCTTCTATCCTTTGAACCTTCTCTTGCTTTGACTTAGCCCAAACAGATTTGGCCAGGCTTACAGGTATAAATGTCAAAACTATTATTTCTTTTTAATGATGTGTGTCATCTAAATAGTGATGCCATCAATAAAGGATGTTGTTTTTATTATTTTTTCCCTTCTGCTCTCTGATGCCTTTTAACATATGTAAAAATATTTATATAGTGTTTCAAGTCTGCAGCATTCAGCACAGACTTGCTCTTTTGAGTTCTCCCTTTTGGTAATATATTTAACTCGAAAGAAGTCGTGGGCATATTGGGGGCAGATAGTAGGAACAAATCTGACAAAAAGCTAATGAGCTCTCCTGTGATTATCAGGGAGGCTGGTGACTCATTAAATCTCATTTCCTGGGCAAGTCCACATAGGGAGAAGAAATGATCTGAACTAAAGGCCTGAGAACCTAATGCAGTCAGATTTATGGGCATCCATATAAGTAGCCACATGATAATCAGTGCAGATAGTGAAATGTTTTAATGAGGTTCTCTGAAATATTTAATTGGTTACTTTATTAAATTTTTTAATAGTTTTGTTGTTTTCTGTTAGGAATTAGCCCCACAGCAGGGAGGGTCCTGAAACCAGTAGGGTTATCTTTTGCTTGGATTCAGTCCAAGCTGTTGTTCCCCTTCATAGTACTCTTTATGTGTATTAACATTGTCATTGATACTCAAGGCTATGCTGAAAAGAGGATCAGGTTGGTTAGAATCTATAAAAACTTCTTCTGGTTCCAAAGTATACGAGTATCTGCTTAGCATTAATCCTCTTCCAGGTTCATTAGAGTGATCATTGTTCATTCTAAGGATTACCTATTGCTAAGATGAAATTTTTCCAAAATTGAACAAGCCATAATGAAGATGAAGAAGAGACTGTGATTTGTTTTTGACACCTTAACTTCCTTTTTTTTTTTTAAGATTTTATTTATTTATTTGACACAGAGAGAGAGATCACAAGTAGGCAGAGAGGCAGGCAGAGAGAGGGGAAGGGAAGCAGGCTCCCCGCCGAGCAGAGAGCCCGATGTGGGACTCGATCCCAGGACCCCGGGATCATGACCTGAGCTGAAGGCAGAGGCTTTAACCCACTGAACCACCCAGGCACCCCCCTTAACTTCCTTTTAAATGTCCATCTTCACCTTCTAGTTGTTTCCTTTATATCTTGTTCCTCACCCTGGGGTCCTGGTAGCTTTCTAATCATGAATTAGTTAAATGACAAGAACTTAAGATATTGTTCTTCTCAGGATGCATAGGCACAAATAAATTAATTTCTACTGGTAGATTTTAGATATTATAACAGGTTGGGTGGGTTGTGATATTTTGCATAGTCTAGATCCCACCTCTTCATCAAGACTTCCTTGTGGCTTGATCATCCCATGTGTATAGGTACTTAAAACTATCTGTTAGAAAAATTGCCAGTTGACTAGTAAGGGGAGACCATGAAGTGGGGTGTGGTATCTGTTGCTATGTGACCAGTTACTATTTGTGATTAAGACCCATGCTTTTTGCCACAACCGTGGAGAGAAGCATCACCTATAGGTATGATTTATTTTTAAAGGCTATGGGCAGGATTCCAAACAGAGCAAACATTCTAGACAGCCTTTTCATAGCAAAGATGGGTTTGCCAGTGTAAAATGTCAAAATGATTTAGATAAATTCAGGTTCTAACTCATGTCCACATTAAATCCAGTATTTGAAACCATCCATCTTTTAAGGTCATAGATATCTAAGATAACATATTGGGGTAGATTACGCCAAAAGAAAGGTCCGGGTATGTGAGGTCTTCACATCATGAAAGATGAGTGAGTGTAAGTACAATATTTTCTTGATTCAAAAATGCATGTAAAAAAATGAAAAAAATTTCTGTAATTAAGAGCTCATAGAATCATCTTATAGTTCATAAATATGCTTAATATAGTATTTTTTTCCCAAAAATATGTTACTAAATCTTGTAAGCAGTGTTTCCTTAGAATTTAGGAAATACTGTTCATTCCCTGTAGGCTAAGTCTTCTTCACAACTTACTGTTTGGACTTTGGTTTATAAAAACACCATGGCCAAGTTTTATATTGTTGACCAGAGGAAGGGCAGGCAACTCTTTAGAACTAATAAAAGCCGAGGGACGCCTGGGTGACTCAGTTGGTTAAGCATCTGGCTTCAGCTCTGGTCCTAGGATCAAGCCCTGCATGGTCAGACTTCATACTCAGTGGGGAGTCTGCTTCTCCTTCTTTCTCTGCCCTTCCAGGTGCTCATGTGTGCTCTCTCTATCAAATAAATAAAACTTAAAAAAAAAAAAAGGCATTCAAGTTGTAGAAAACACAGTTTAAACATGATAAATGGCTGAACTGATTTGGAGCTGGAGCAAGCTGTCTTGTCAGGCTGGTGTGGTTGAGAACCCAACTCATGGTCCTGTGGCAGACGGTGTGGTTGAGAACCCAACTCATGGTCCTGTGGCAGACATGAAGTTGAGGGTGCATCTGACCTTGAAGACTAGGATGGTAAAAGAGAATGGGCAGATTCAGAGCAACACAGATTTGAGAGGCAGAATCTGTAGGAAATGCTGGAAGCACAAACTTACAATAATATATCTGGCAGATGTAGTTAGAAAAAGTTTAGAAGGTTATGCCCCAAGTAATTAACAGTGTTAAAGAATAGGATGGTGGGGCTGGGGAATAGACCTAAGCACTCTCTCTTTTCATTTGTACATGTCTGCTGTTAAAATATCTTATAATGAACATGTGACTTTTTTTTAAATTAAGAAATTATAAAAATCACTAAAGAAAACAATATATCCCAGAAATGAAAATAGTTCGCAGCTGCCAGTATACTGGCCTGCCAAATTGAAAATTATTTATTTAGACAACTGTTGGCATGGCTCAACTTCCCATATCTGTGCATGGGAAGTAGAGCCACGCCTCTGTCTGTTGGGCCTGCCCCGGGCAACATAAGGGCCAAAACCATCTCCCTCCCCACAGTCAGGCCAGGACACCTCCTCCAGTGAATTTTCAGACAACATTTAAAGAGGAAGCTTAGCTGTAGGCTGCAGAGGCTATCCAGTCAAGAACTACCTGGGGGCCAGTGGCTGAGGTTCCCCTCCTCTAAACCTGGGAGTATGTGTGCCTTGTTCCACATTGAGGACAGTGGGAAAATTCAAGTGCTCTGTTTTATGAAAGTGAATATGAAGTTAGTTTCTCATGCTTTAGGTCCTTTGGTCAGTACCCACCTAAAAAGAAGCCTTGCTTTCCCCCAAAGGCCAGGAGCTGGGAAAACTTAAATCACTAATGCCGTTGTTTTTCTGGTGCCATTTAAAGGCAAGCCAAATTTTGGGGGAAAAAACCTTTATCTTTCCTTCTCTTTCATGTTCATTAAACAAGAAAACGAAGGTATGTGGTGCCCCATCTACGACTACGAGTGGAAAATGCCTCCTATAAATCTTTATTTATGATTTAAGTAAAAGGGGAAAGGGGAGGCCGTTAAAACCATCAACGTCATTTACTTCTTTTCTAGGAAGATAATCACCCACAGGCTGTACCTTTAGTACACTTGAATTCTTGGTTTCCCAGAGTCATCCACGTCCTAGCTGCATTTCCCTTTTTGTATTGTCACCTACTGCTTATTCCTACGCATTATTTTTACTAGAGATACTTCAGCAGCTTTGAAAACCTGGGAACCAGTGTGCCTGTCTGGATGTATGCATGTTTGGAAGTTAAAACTGAATTGGCAAAGAATGCATTGATTTAAACAAGGGCTAGTAATTTTATTTGTACTTTTGCAGTAAAAATTCTTAAAAACATTATCCTTCTAAATATAGCTAGAATGGTTTGATGGTGGTGTTTTCCATCTGTCTGACCTCATTGTCTTACTGGGGAGTTGGAGCCACATGGGCATGGGGTGAAGGGTGAACCCTAATGAAACATTGCAAGTCCCAGGCAGCAACAAGAATAATCACAGAGTTGCTCCGCTATCTGCTGCTACTCACCTTATGTGCCATTTTTTCCCTTCAAACTTCAATGGTTTTTTTCCCCAATATTCCCCTTTGAAAGAGATTGATGTGGCTGGCAATGGTGAGGGGATTAACATGAATAACAAATTATTCTTACACGTTTGAAGTTATAGGCCTATTATACTTGCCCTTTAGGGAAACAGTGGGCTTTACTGAGCTATTGCTATTCTCAACAAATTTCAGTAATTATTAGTGCTAGGAGTTGGGTTGCTTGGTTTCAGCTTAGTTTATACAAATTGTCTGTGCCTTTTGGGAACCTTCTCTGACACCTGATTCACAGTGAAGGAGGCTGAATGGGGTATGACAATATTTTCCAACCTTAAAATTTGCAACTAAGTTTTAAATTGTCTAAATATATATATATTTTTAAATTTTGGGCCCCAGGCATGACAGAGAGGAAAAAATAAAGAGAACCCAGAGTAACTATATTTATTCAGGAGAAGGTAGAGGAGAGGTGTTTGCTCCAGATAGGAATAGTTTGCCCGGAATAGAAACCCCACAGAATGGTGGCTGGGAACTGGAGAAGGATTAGAAATAGCAAGGTTCATATTTGATCGGGTCTAAATCAGTTGTGTGACTATGACAACTATATAATCTTTTGAACCCATCCTTTGCTCATCTACAATTAAGATAAAATACTGATTTCAGGCCATTTGGAAAAATAAATAAAATAATGAAAATTCCTCACTGTGTACATGGTTTTTACAACTACTATTTTTAGTACTAATACTAGCTTACCTATCTCCTGTATCTGAAGTTCAGATAGTAGTCTTGAAAAAGAGAGCCCTCCAGTGGGTTGCATAAAGCACCTACATGAAAAATATGGATCAAATCAATATAATAAATTTTATCAAACACCTGTGCAGCCAGACCAGATCCAAGTACCACCAGTTACTAGCTGTGTGACCCTGGGAAAGTTGGCACCATTTCCATGACTCTGTGGTTGGCTCTAAATCAACATTACCAGTTTCACAAGGTTGTCATGAAAATTAAATAAGGTAATTATCTGTAAGGCCCTTAGGAGAGTGCTCTGGAGTTATTTCAGCATAACAGGTCACCAAACCTTCTGTGCAGCCTCATACCTTCCTTGGTGATAGAATGAGAACATATTAATTTCATAACTTCTTAGGAGGTACTACTATTTTCTTCCCAGGAAAAAGTCCTTCTGGTATTAGTATTTTGTCATACCTCAGGAATGGGTCCACCTTCTCCCAGGGTAGCAATATTGGCATTTCCAGAATGGACGAGTGGGTGGTTTGGTTTCTTTCTGGATGGATGTTTATGTGGCATAGATACCTGTGAGCAGTATCTCTACCCTAGGCTGCCAGTTTCTTTAGGACAGTGACCATGTGGACTAGGTGCCCAAGTTAGAACAGTGTTGCAGATTTTGCTATTAACAAGAAATTCACAATCCCCAAATCCCAGGTATCCTTGTCTCCTTCCATGGGAAAAAAACAAGACTTACTCGCCATCACCAAATGGAATTATTCTATGTAGTTGAAATATCAGATGGGAAGTAAGCGGATAAATGATAACATGTGGAATTAAGGCCAGATATTAAGATTATTCAGGCAGAGGACTGAATGAAATAACCACAAAAATCCTTTCTTCAGACATTCAAAATGCTTCTTTTTGATAAATAAGGACAATTACTACCACACAACTTCCCAACTGAGATTAACGTGGAAGGCAACAAGGGATCTAAGATTAGTGGGATATAGATGAAATTTAAACAAAACTCTTTTTATACAAAACTTGGTGTGCAAGCTTGGATTTAAAAAAAAAGAATATTATTGCTAAAAGATAAACTGAGGCATATTAAAACTTTTAAAAGCTTAAGCAAAAATCTATTAAAACCAGCATCCATTCGAGAGGATAGAAAGAAGCTCTGAGCAACTATACCGAATGAAAGACTTTTATAGGCAGAAGGGAGCTGGATGAGAAAATAATGGTAGATTAGGTATCGCAAAATTACTTCCTTTAGGCGCTGGCACAGGCCTATTAGGCAGATTATGTCACTAGTGCTGATGAGGTCATTTCTGCCTGACTGGTTTAAGATTCCATTTCTAGAGAGTTGCAACTGTAAGTCTCAGTAAGTAAGTAAGTCTGTAGTGATGTGGACTTAGCATAAACAAAGTCCTCTTGAACCTGTTGT
This sequence comes from Mustela putorius furo, assembly GCF_011764305.1. Lineage (NCBI taxonomy): Eukaryota > Metazoa > Chordata > Mammalia > Carnivora > Mustelidae > Mustela > Mustela putorius. Next base: position 4,171,303 of record NW_025422045.1, on the reverse strand, counting down.
CTTCTTTCTAACACTAATAACTAATAGCTTAAACATAGCACTTAAAGGTTTTTAAAATCTTTCAAATCATTTTAATTTTATTTTTTTAAAAGATTTTATTTATTTATTTGACAGACAGAGATCACAAGTAGGCAGAGAGTCAGGCAGAGAGAGGAGGAAGCAGATTCCCCACGGAGCAGAGACCCCAATGCAGGGCTCGATCCCAGGACCCTGGGATCATGACCTGAGCCGAAGGCAGAGGCTTTAACCCACTGAGCCACCCAGGTGCCCCCATTTTAATTTTATAGACAAAGAAATAGAATTCACTAAACACAGTCTGCTTGTCCATCTAATGTCTTCTAGGATGTTTAAAACATGATTATGCATACCAAAATCCTACTTTCTCCTATTTTTTTCAGAAATTCACTTATAATATAAAACAGTATATAGAAAGCAAATGAAAAAATTGTGACATATATTGTGTTTACATTTAATAAATTGCCAGTTCTTGATGCAAAATTATGAATCAATATAGTTGTATGATTTATAATATAAATGAGGGATTAAATTAAAAATATTAGTTCATAGAGTACCATACAGAGTGCTCACCATGAATGGGGCCCACTTTAAGGTTTGTAGTTGAACATCTTTTGATCCTGTGAGTGTGCCTCGGTGATATATGGGTATCACTTCATTTAAGGCTGAACCAAAGTCTAAAATTTGTGGCTTTAATAAAGGATGAGAGGCTCAGGTAACAACAACCCCAATTCTGCCTGTGATCAGCAAGTACTTGAAAAAAAAAATATATATATAGGATTAGGATGTGAATTAGGATGTGTGACTTAGGATGTGTGCTTTCTTCACCAACTTGAGGATATGCTCTAGATCTCTGGACCTCCTAGACCTCCACCTTCTTAGGCCCTCTCACCAACATTTTGGGGAAGTAGCATCCCCTTTTGTGTGACTCCCTTTCACTCCACTACCGTGTAAAGAAGCAAGCTGCAGATCATCCAGCTGGTGGTATAAGCTAGAGCAGTGCTCCTAACATGTGCGGCAGGACCCATTTTAGTCTGCAAACTGTTACTAGTCTGAAATGACATAAGCATAGACATTGAGGGTAAGTCTCTCTCCTTAGGGGCTAATGTAGCTGGTCACTTGCAGTTGAAGCCAGGGCTAATTTATCATTATGAAAATCCTAGGGTCCTTAAAAATCACGCTAATCTACTCTACTGTGTTCTATCAGTGGAACAACAAAGCTGGAATGACAGCACATTTGTTTACAACATGGTTTACTGTATATTTTAAGCCTACTGTTGAGACCCACTGCTCAGAAAAAAACTTTTCAAAATATTACTCCTCCTTTATAGTTTGCCTGGTTACTCAAGAGCTCTGAGGGAGCTGTACAATGAGATAAATGTTGTTTTCATGCCTGCTCACACAACATCTGTTCTGCAGCCCATGGATTAAGGAGAACTTTCGTTTTTCCACTCTTATTATTCAAGAAATACATTTTGTAAAGCTATAGCTGCCACAGATAATGATTTCTTTGATGGATCTGGGCAAAGTCAATTGAGAAACTTCTGGAAAGGATTCATATTTCTGGATGCCATTAGTAATGTTTGTGTTTATGTGAAGAGGTCAGAATATCAACATTAGCAGGAGTTTGGAAGAAGTTGATTGCAAACCTCATGGATGACTTTGAGGGGTTCAAGACTTCAGGGGAGGAAGTAACTGCAGATGTGGTAGAAACAGCAAGAAAACTGGAATTAGAAGTGGAACCTGCAGATGGGACTGAATTGCTGCTGTCTCTTGATGAAATGAAGAGCTGCTTCTTATGGAAGTACAAAGAAAGTGGTTTCTTGAGATAGCATCTACTCTTAATAAAGATGCTGTGAAGACTGTTGAAATGACAATAAAGGATTTAGAATATTACATACATTTAGTTGATAAAGCAGTGGGAGGGTTTGAGAGGATTGATTCCCAAGTTTAAAGAAAGTTCTCTGGGTAAAGTGTTACCAAGCAGTGTCACATATTTCAGAGAAATTGTTTGTGAAAGGAAGAGTCAATTGATGTAGCAAACTTCATCATTGTCTTATCTTGAGAACTTGCCATAGCCACACCAGTGTTTAGCCACCCTGATCAGTGAGCAGCCATCCACACTGAGGCAGGTTCTACCATCAATGAAAAGATTACAACTTGCTGAAAGCTCAAATGATGGATAGCATTTTTTAGCAATGAAGTTTTGTTTTGTTTTAGATTTTTAAAATTTATTTGCCAGAGAGAGAGAGAGAGAGCGCGCAAGTACACACAAGCAGGCAGAGAGGCAGGCAGAGGCAGCAAGAGAAGCAGGTTTTCTGCTGAGCAAGGAGCCCTATGCGGGACTCAATCCCAGGACTCTGGGATCATGACTTGAGCCAAAAGCAGCGGCTTAACCAACTGAGCCACCCAGGCATTCCAGCAATTAAGTATTTTTTTAATTAAAGTATGTACATTATATTTTTAGACCTTATTTATACACACTTAATGGACTATAGTATAGTGTAAACATAACTTCTATATGCACTGGGAAACCCCAAAATTCATTTGCTTTCTTTTTTTTTTTTTAAGATTTTAAAAATTTATTTCAGACAGAGAGAGAGTGAAAGAGAGAGAGCACAAGTCTGGGAGGGGAGAGGGTCAGAGGGAGAAGCAGACTCCCCATTGAGCAGAGAGCCCAAAATGGGCTCGATCCTAGGACCCTGGAATCATGACCTGAGCCGAAGGTTGGTGCTAACCTGACTGAGCCACCTAGATGCCCCTCATTTTATTTTCTTTATTGTGATATTATCTTTATTGTGGTAGTCTGAAACCAAACCTTCATTATCTCTAAGATACACCAGTAAATAATTTGGGGCGAGTCAGCATAGAGCTTGAGTGTGTGGACTCTGGGGTAATAGTGCCTAAATAAGTGACCTGGTTATCTGGATGACTGTGTGAGTGTATTATCTGTATGACTTTGAGAAACTTATTTTCTTCTGCCTTGATTTCCTTATCTGTAAAATGGGGGTGGTGGTAATTGTACCTACCTCATAGGATTGTGAGGAGTAAAGGATACTTGCTCTTAGAAAAAGTACCGTACAGAGTAAGGGCTCACTGTGTTTTAGGTATTGTTACTTGCGTTTCCAGACCTTATTGCTCACCTGTATTTTTGCATAAGCCAGTGCTTATGACTTAGACATTATGGCTTTTGAGTGCCCTAGGCACTTTTACCATTATGGGCCTCTTGTCCTATTAAAAAAAATTAAGTATTATATTTTATGACTGCATCAATATAAAGATGAATTTAACAGGCTAGATTCATTATCCTATATTTATTATCATTGTATTTATTTTTCCTTCTTTTTTAAAAATTATCTTTATTAACATATAATGTATTATTTGCCCCAGGAGTACAGGCCTGTGAATCATCAGGTTTACACATTTCACAGTGCTCACCATAGCACACACATCCCTTTCCTTCTGTTTCTAAGATAAATTAGAACAAAAACATTTCTGTGGTCCCCTAAAAGTATCTTGAACCCTGGTCACTATGCCCACTGTGACAGGGTTAGACAAGTTAGAGCCTGTTGAGTAAGTTGGCTCTGGTGTAAGCCCCTCTTTCCATTACTGGAATACTCTTTTCAAACATCTGCTCTTGAGCATTATTCCTTCTCTTCTTGAGCATCTCCTCTTCGTTTGAAACTCCACCCAAGTTTCTTCCTCAGGCTGTCCTGTGGATACTATATAGTATTAGAATTGTCTGCTTCCTCGTCTGTTTCCCAGGCTAGACTCTAAGTTCTTTGAGCTCAAGAAACAGCTGTTTTCCCAGTGCTGGTAAGCACATTATAGTTGGTTAATTATTAGGTAAGTTTGGGTAAAATGTGTCATGATGTAGGAATCAGCATGGATTGGGGACCCAGGTGGTCCTGAAAGAAGATTTATGCAGAAAACAGGCGAAGTTTAAAGACAGTCTTTATAGTCCTATTTCCAGATAGTGCCTGACCACCAGTGGATTTCAAAACCCAGGAAGAAAAGTTGAGCATCATGGAGCAAGAGCTTCACAAGAAAGTTGCCCAAACAGTGGTAACTCCCCACTGATTAACATTAACAGAAGCTCCATTCATATATCACACTGCGAACGGTCCCCTAAAAGCTGATCTGCTGCCTCATTAGAAACCAATCAAATGCTTTCAGTGTTGAGTAATGGGTTTGACTGGGCAGGCTCCAGGGGCAGAACTGCATTGAGGTTCTTTGCTAATTTCACATGTTGTAGCAAGGCTGGTACAGAAAGGAACCCTGGCAAGAGGATGTTGCGGTGGTTGAATCACCAGGCAAAAACCTCTAACAAGAAGATGATCCAGTCCAGTGACATTTCCTGCTATAATATTTTCCCCACAAATCAGAAACACGTTTCTGTTTCACAGGATTATCCTGTCCCACCAGCCATTGACCACAGCAGAGGTGTTTTTAAGTTCAGGTGCATACAAAGCACTTGGGAATCTTGTTAAGCATGCAGACCCCGGGCTCACTCTCAAAGTATCTGAGTCAGTGGAACTGGGACTGAGCCCAGAACTTGTACATTTAACAAGTAGCCTGGGTAAAAAATGTTGCAGATGTATTAGATCAGACTAAGAATATGGATCTTGCCAGACAGGTAAACTTAGAACAAGTAAGAATCCTTCTATGTTCTGGCCCCTATGCTGTATGCCCATATCTTCTTAGCTCTTATTTCTTGGATGTCTGGAACATAGAATAATCCTTAAGCATAGAAGGAAGCCAGAAATATTCCTTCTATGTCCCAAGCCATCTCCCTTGCAGGTCCTGAGGCCCTCATTTTCTTTGGTGCTGGGGGTTGGGATGTGGGCATCTGCATGACAGAGTGATGTGTCTTTTTTCCAACTCAGAGCTGAATCTTGTGAAATCGGCTTGCTGGAACTCTGCACTAGGGTTCCATTTACTATTAAAGGCTCTAATGAGGAGGGACAGGCAATTATTATTATTTATTTCACTAATTAGCCAGATAATCATTCATTTTGAAACTGTTCAGGGTTGGAATCTGTTCATTTTGTACCCTTTGTGTAATGTGGATTCATTCTATTTTTCCTCTTTAGAAAAATGGCTGCTTTGTTAAATGAGGGGCAAAGGTAGAGGGTAAGAAGGGGGTACTCAAAAAAGAGAGAGATCATTTCTGAGCTGTGAAGATAATGCAACAAGGAGCCAGAGTCCATAAAAACATCACCTTTCAGTCTCTGAAGACATAATGCTTGATGATAACCATAAAACATGTTAGTGCAAAATAAATTGCTGTTCTATTCAGATCCTTAAACGTACTACTGTGGATGTCACTGGAGATATGCAACTCTTTTTTCTGATCCCGAGGTGTATTTTATCATAATTTGTGGGGTGGGTGACAGCCTTGTACACATGATTGCCTTTTCCTGCTCAGTTAGCTTGTCAAGGTCAGAGTCCTTTGGCCTTTTATGAATGTAGGACTATTAAGAAATGAGCAGGATAACTGAAAAGCATGGAGAGGAAACTTTATTTTTCTCCAGTAATCAGTACATTATATTTGCATGGTGTTTGCTATAATAAGCTATCGTTGTATTCTCAGGTATTTTGAGGGGTAGGAGGGGATGATGTTGCTGCTTTGATGCTGTGCATCTAGTTTTTATTGTGAGATGGAAAGAACCTCTGGGAGGTTGAGATTCATCTTTAGTGCAACAATATATAGTGTTCAGGAGCACTTCCACTTTCAGATAGAATTTTTTTAAGGTAGATGATTATAGTGGAATGTTCGTGCTTCTCTAGGTTGGTGCTTCTATAGAGTGGAGATGCAGTATGACTCTTTTTAAGACAAATGTCCTAGATAATACCAACCTGGTAGATCTGGCTAAGAGTGTTTTCTTTTTGTTTTTGTTTCCGTTTCTTTATGGCTTCCATTTTGAGAGCTAAAAGCAGAACTGAGGATAACAGGAGTTGTAGCCAGGGATCTCATTCTAAGGAAATGTGAAATGATGGTCATTTCTCATAGAAATGGAAACCCTCGGTAAGTATTAGTGTCAGGCAAGTGATCCTAACAAGAAGTAGAGAAGGCTTCACCTCCTTATAGGATGACTTTGCTAGCACCCATAACTTCCAATATATTCTTTACCTTTGCATACTAGGAGTACGGGATTCAGTCGAGGGAACTTATAACCTGAATGTCTCTTTCTCCTCAGTGGGCTCCTTTGTGTCAGTAACACTGGAAATTGTTCAGGAGTCTTGGTAAAAAGTTAAAATGTCATAAACAAGTTCTTACGTAGGAAGTTCAAGGAACCATGGTTCCCAGGTCTTCAGTGGCTCTTACTAAATTTTCAGAAGCTCTGCTAGAATTTTTTATGCCTGGTATTGAGAAGATTATCAGGATTCTTTCTGGTAGAAGGAGCCACAAGAAAAATGTCCGAGCATCTATTATACCTACCACAGCAGTGATAAAATATTTACTGAAAAGAAAAAGAACTTTAAGAAACCTTTTATAGCATTGATAATATAGATCCTAACATGTTAATTTACTGGAATTGATTTCTATACTTTATATAGAACAAAGTAAAATGAATGAAAGAAATGTTTACACTACTTAAGAGTGAGATACAATTACTGCATCCAAGAACCACTTTAATATAGTGCAGGCATATTAAAAATAAATTTGATTATTTTAAATAATCCTTTTCTGTTCTTGAAAGCACTTTCGAGGGCTCTAGGGGAAGAAGATATGAAGGTACTGAAAAACTAAAGAGATTTTAAATAATCTAGACTTCTTCTGAAGGTCATCTTACCAAGTTACATACACTCTCTGATGACTAAGAAATAGAGATAATGGACAAATCCCAGAGGTCAAGTTGTATATTAGCCACCTGAAGGGACAGAATTTTGTATCAATTACTTAATATGGTAAAGGATAGAAATTAAAAGCTAAGAAAGAAAAATGGCTAACAAAGAAAGCAAAGATGGATTGGATGAGGTCAGTTGGGAGCTCTCTTCCCATTGTAAGTTCCTACCTATATCTAGTACAACTTTTAGGTGGCTATGGGAGCATTACCTTGTAGTGTCATTGAGGCTAGGCAAAGGCAGGAGCAGCAGCTAGAAAAGGGTTTGCTTCCTTTAAGAATAGTTTTCTAGGGGCGCCTGAGTGACTCAGTGGGGTAAGCCTCTGCCTTCAGCCCAGGTCATGATCTCAGGGTCCTGGGATCCAGTCCCGCCTTAGGCTCTCTGCTCAGCAGGGGGCCTGCTTCCCCCCCTCTCCCCTCTCTGCCTGGCTTTCCGCCTACTTGTGTTCTCTCTCTCTTACTCTCTGTCAAATAAATAAAATCTTTAAAAAAAAAAGAATAGTCTTCTAAAATGACACTTTCTCAGACCTTGGGACACATGCAGGGGGGTTGTCAATGTAAACTTGGTAAGCAGAGGTTGCAGCTGGGGTGGAAATGAGGTCCTGAGTTCTGTGAGGCCAGTATTTCCAGGTAAACTGGATTATGGAAATCAAAATATGTTTTCCTGATCAGTCTCATCAGTAATGGCCTTCCTGTGGCATGGCAAGCACTTACCTGCATCAGGGATTTGTATTTGCTGTTCTGTCCTCCTAGAATGCTCTTCTCCCCCAGATATTCTTGGGGCTTGCTCCCTAAGTTCATTTAAGGATTCTGCTCAACTGTCACTCATCAGGGCTGCCTTTCTTCCTCAGTCACCCAATTGAGAATAACAACTCTCTGCCACTCTATAATCCCACCCTTCTTCTTTTTCTACGGTAGCACTTATCATCATCTGACACAATATTTTTGTTTGTTTGTTGCCCCCAATGGAAGGTAAGTTTAATGAGTGTAGGGTCTGGGGCATATGGGACCTCTGAGCAAGCTGAGAGTTGGTCATGGCTATATACTCAGTGCCTCAAACTGTGCCTGCCCTGCCACAGGAACTCGGTGAGTTTTTGTTGAATGAATTAGTGAAAAATAACAGTAATAGTTTTTTTCTGCACTTTCCACACTCCACACTGAGTTCCCCACTCTGATAAAGGCCATTGCACTGTACTGTAAGCTAGATCACCATTATTTGGCACCCCATTTTACAGTTAAGAAGGCACTTCTATTGGCCCTACATACAGGGGTCTTCTCTAAGGAATATAGAGCTGTCCCAAGGATGTTAGCATTCTGCACTTTTACTCTAATAAAGAATTTGCTGACACACGTTAACTTAAAAGGGAAATGAAATTAAGAAAATGTCAACATTACAGAAAAAATAGTAGGAAAGAGGAATGGGACTCAGAAGGATTTTACTTTTGACAGACTTTCTGGAAAGGACCTTTTATTTAAGGTTTTATATATATATATATATATATATATATATTTAAAGATTTTATTTATTTATTTGACAGAGCGAGATCACAAGTAGGCAGAGAGAGAGAGGAGGAAGCAGGCTCCCTGCTGAGCAGAGAGCCCAATGCGGGGCTCGATCCCAGGACCCTGGGACCATGACCCGAGCCGAAGACAGAGGCTTAACCCACTGAGCCATCCAGGCACCCCTATGTAAACACTTTTTAAGAAATGGCTTCTGTTCTCCAGAAACTGTGTCCACTTTGCATCCATCATCTCTGGTTCTCACAAAGACTGTGCATGGTAGGTATTATCTCCCAGTGTGCAGATAAGGAAATTGAAACTCAGAGAGGATAAGTAATTTGCCTAATGATACACAGCCAAAAAGCCCATTTTCCTTTTATAACACTTGTCATCATCTGGTATAAAAATACTTTAATTTTTTTGTTTGTTTGTCTCCTCTACAAGAAAATAAGTTCTATGAGCATAGGTTCTATGCCCCCGGAGAGTGTCCTATTGTTCAGGTATCTCTATTTCCCACAACCCCCTCAGTTTTTAGAGGCACTAGGCTAGAGCCAGTCCACCAGAAAGAAGAGCCATTCCTTGCTAAACCCCAGAAGGAGCTTTTGGGATCTGAGCTCTCATCTTTGCCTTAGTTTTCACATCCCGAGTGACTTGTGCCAAGTCTGGTAAATATCCTGTGGGATCACTAAGAGATAAGACTTCCTTTTTACTACTTTTTTTTTCTTGCTTTACTTGAAAATAACTAAGGATAAATAGAAAAAACAACAGTGTGTGCTGTTTCTGTTCCAGAGTCATATGCATTTTATTCTAAATGACAATATTTAACAACAAAATTGCTTCATTTCAACCTCATTGCATTCCTTCAAGTGGGAGTACTATAATTTAAAAATAATTAATGCAACAGAGTGAATATATTGCTTTCATTAATCCCCAATACTGCTTATTTTCAGCACTTTTAAATTATTTGGGTGTGCTCAATAGATTTAGTTGAAGTGGAAAAAAATCATTCAAATTTCATACCATTTGCAATTATCAATTTATCTGCTGTTTTCCAGTCTAGCAACTGAACTTCAGAGTAGCATTTAGTTTGAATGATTTCCTCCCCACCCCCTGCCTGGTATGAAACAGTGAATTAGTCAAGTAAAAATGTCTGTGGAATTGAAGATGCTATAAACAAGGGCATCATATACTCTGAATTATCAGCTAGCACAGGTGATGTTGATTGCATGTCATGGTGTCCCAAGGACATCCAGAGTGACAGTGGAAACTTTCTGTCTCTGTGTCCAAAGTGAAGTGAAGAATCAAGGCAGTAATCTTAACATTTCCCTTCTAACCTGCCCTTTGCTTGATTCCCAAGTATTTAAAGGAAAATATGAAATTTTAAGGCCTTTAAACACCAGAACATAAGCACTAAATTGCCATATAAAATATAGGATGCTCCCATTAGATTTGAATTTCAGATAAATAGTGAATGCTTTTTTAGTGTAAGTATGCCCCAAATATTACACCCTGTATTTTTTTTCCTGCTATATCTGGCAACCCTTTTGAGTATCAGGACCCTGCATCATATTAATTTAGCTGGTGGGTTGTTTTTTTTTTTTTTTTTTAATATGGCATGGTAGTAGTTGTAGTGGTTGGAATTTACTGAGTGATTACTATGTACCAAGAATTATCCTACATGCTTTACATTTATGATCATCCAGTCCTCACAAGAATTCTGTCATTCAGGTGTATCATTATCCCATTTTAGAAATACAGGAAGATGAGGCTTGGAAAGGTGAAGTTCCTTCCCTAAGATCGCAGGGGGGTAGCTGGAGTCAGTACAAAGACTTCCCTGATTTCACTATGCCATTATACTTTCTAATTAAATGAAAACAAATGACCAGTGGCGGATAAGATCATGTGTCTCTCTAACTTTTCTTTAAGGATATAAATACAGTCTTAAATTCATATGGACATATTCAAGGTTGAGTTTGCAGTGTATATATTAAGGCATACAGGCAGAACTCATCTTACTGGCAAATGGACTGGCCCATCCCCTATTATTAAAAGGCAACTCGTATGGCAAGATATAAATTGAAGATATGAAATGCAATGGCAGTAATTGGATAGAACTTCAAATGAGTGAAAGCAGCTTCCAACAATTAGTTGTTTTGAACTCAGTAAAATTCCTGTTATTTCACTTAATTTTAAACTCATTATGGGTTGCCCTGAGGTATTTAAATTTAATTTGGGGGTTTTTGAATTGTGGATTTGCTTAAATGTAGGCTTCATCTCCTAATTGGTTAATGAGCAACTGCACTTGCAGATGGGCCAGGTTCCACGCTGAGGGTCTCACCATAACATTTCCTCTTAAATATCTACTGCATGTAATTATTGAAAAGATGATGAAACACATTTTGAAAAAATTCAAAAGAAAACAGCACCCACGGCAGAGCACAATCATTTTCATTTTTGCATATTCCTTTCCTGTTACTGATTTCTGAAGTGGCCAGAACTGATAGAGATTCCACGGTGCTTGTTAGAAATGAATTCATGGTTTCTGTCAAGAACCATGCCTACATAGAAGAAAAGGCATACGAGGAAAGAAAATCCATCTTGCAATTCAAAACAATTCTGTTTTTATTCTTTTTTTAAAATTCCATGAACAGGACATGCAATGAGCAGTATTTTCCTTTCTCACCACAATTATTCCCTTTATTTTAGAGGCACTGTGGAGGCGAGAATTGATTTCTGGATTCTGAGATCAAGAGGTCCAAGCACTTACCATAGAATTAACTGAAAGACACTGAGAGGTGGGATTCCTAAGTTCTTCCGGGGCCCATTTATTGAGCACCCACCAGGCATGTGGCACTAGGTTAAGTACTAGAAATGAACACACACACACACACACACACACACACACACACTGAACTAGAATTTGCCATGCTGTGACGGAAGTCTGAATTATTGTAGATAGATAGCAGCCAATGTTTTGCTGATGGGCTAACATGACTGATATGACAAGATGATCAAGGGTTCATGATTCTTCCAAGAGAGACTGTCTCAATCTAGGAGTGTTCACACGTGCAGGGAAGGACTGTGGATCATTTGGCCATAGCTTTTGTCCTCAACTAGTTAATAGTACTCTCTGAAATGAAGAGACTGGTAAAACATTTAAAGGAAACAATGATTTGACAGAAAATTAAAGGAATTCAACAGCAACCCTAATAGAGCTGCCTTGTTATGTAATACAGACTGTTCAACCATAGGATCAATGCAAGGGCCACAGAGGACTTAGCTACACTAGCAAAAAGTGAAATGATTTACATTTGGAAGCCCCAGCTGGTATGAAAATAAACATTGAATCAGTTTCTTCCTCTAAGTCCATGTTCCATTAGAATAACTACGGTAGGTGACATTTTTCACATTTTAATTGGTGTTTTGCTGATTTTATCAGAATTTCTGCTGATCAAAGCAAATTAGCTATTTATTTATTTTGCAATGAAGCTAACTGTTCACTGCAAGTTTAATGTACTGTAATGAATTTTAAATATCCTCCTAGTCAGATTACAAAGTGTTTGAATCAAGATGTCCTTGTTACACTTAAATTATTAATTACTCAAATGGACAAAAGGCAACTTTCAGATATAATGTCACATTTTAAATGGATCTGAGTCCATGAAAATGTTGGGCCTGCATTAAAAGATGTCAGAAAAATAAAAATGTTTTCCCCCGAAGTCTGCTTAACCCACTCGTACCTGCTTGGTTTTTAGACATATGATAAATACTTTCATTATTAGTTTATTTTCAGTAGCTTACAGAACAATAAGTTTTTATGTTATTTACACTTCAGTGACTTCGGTTTAATTGGCTTCCTTTATGTTATTTATATAAATATAAATCATACTGGATTTTAAAGTATTAATGATGCATTTTATGTTATAATGCTGTTTTCATCCAGACTAGCACTCCATAAATTCATACGATCCATGGGTAACAGCTAAGGATCCTTACAAAATCTATGTCAAAAGTTGAAGCAAATGCACTTGAACCTCAGCAGAATTCAGGTTTGGGATTAAAAGACCCAATAAATTACACTTCATTTGCATTTGATTCAGCAAATTAATTTATTCAAATATTTCTGGAGGGCAATTCTCAGGTCTGTATGGTTGGGAAACTACATAGATTTGTATGTCAAGGCACTATAACAAAGTAAAGCAAAAAAACCCATTTAAATAGAACTGAGTTTTAAGTACTGCTTCTACCAGTTGAAGGAGTACAGGTGACCCTACTCCAGAAGCCCTCAGAGATGGCTTCTGTCAAGAGGCTGGTTGAAAGTTCTGTTGGCTCTATTTAAATGTTTGCAGTTGTAGGCTCTTCTAAACACCCATTTGGTGATCTTTGGACATTTGCTCTTAAATCCTAAGATGATATTATGAGTAAATGGAATTCTCTTATATAGCTTACGTGTCTAAATAAACTTTAAGATTTTGTGGGTATTTAGGCTTTTCTGAGTGTGCATACTGACTTCTTTTATTGATGAAAAGCATATAAAAGATAAAAGAAAGTAAAAGATGGTTTTGAATAGATGAGTGACATCATTTCAATTGTTCATTAAAAATGATGTGCACTAGGGTTCAGGGTGGGGAACAGATAAACCAGTGTGGTAAGTTTAAACAGAACAACAGTAACTGTGTGATGGGATAGGAGTGGTAATTTGATTTTGGTCTTAGGGAAAGTTGGGTGCCCTTCTGAAGCACAGTCCTGATCTTTGTGGTGACTAAGATAGTAGAGAAAAATGAAATGCTTCTTGAGCATTCATTTTTAAAATGTCACTTGAACCCCACGCATACACAGCTTTTCTTATTGAGACACAGTGAGATGAGCTGGTTCATTTGTCTCTGTCCTTATCTTAGTATATTCAGTTTTCAAAGTGCCAGAAAAGTTCCGGGACAGGATGATTTTGTTCTAGAGGGTGAGTCTGTTGAAAAAAACTCTGAGAATCAAAGGGATCTTTCTAGATGAAAAACTTTGGTAAAGTTATTTAATGTTTTCTAACGTTGTTTTTCTCATTTATAAAATAAGGGTAGTCACAGTACTTGCTTCATGGAGTTGTTTTAAGAAATGAATGAAAGGAAGTATGTGCAGCCTTAGCACAGTACCTAATTCCTAATAGTTGCTCAGTGGATGGTTGTTTTTGTAATGTTTCTTCAGTATAGTTACTCTGTATATAAAGTTGGAAGGATATCAACAAATAAGTCATGCTGCTAACTATGGCATATTTCCAACTCAGATGGAAACCACTGGGGGAATAACAAACATTTATTTAGCAAGAATGATGTCACTAAAGAGAAAGATGTCTGGTATCTAAAGAAGTACTACAGAAGACACTAGAAAAGTACCTTGTAGACTGTGACAGCTGTTCTCAGTATGAATTGAGTGCTCTCTAAAAAGTGGGTAGAATGATCAGTTGGTGGAGAGAAACTGAGACAGTTTATTGGATTTATACTGCACCTAATGGGGAATGAGGGGAAAATCACTATCAAATTGGTGAATGTGGCATATGTTTGCTAACTTGTCTTAAATAGCTATTTCAGTTTACAAAGGCTTACACATTTTCTCATTTTGTCTTCACATCAGCCCAGTGATACGAGTGGTTCAGATATAATTGTTCCTTTTACAGGTGACATTGTGTCTCACAGAAGTAATGGAGTTTGACAAAGGCAGAACTTGAGCCAAATCATCTTTTCTTGTTTAACTTCATGAAATTAGCTGACAATTATTAGAACAATGCATTTAGGGGTACCCAGGTGGCTCATTTGGTTAAGTATCTAACTCTGGATTTCGGCTCAGGTCATGATCTCAGGGTCCTGAGATCTAGCCCCCCATTCTGGGCTGTCAGCTTAGTGTAGAGTCTGCTTGAGATTCTGTCTCCCTCTCCTTCTGCCCACCTGCCCACCCTCTTCCCTGCACACACCCTCTCTCTCTCTCTCTCTCAAATAAATAATCATTTTAAAAAATCCAATTAATTGGGGCACCTGGGTGGCTCAAATAGTTAAGCATCTGCCTTCAGCTCAGGTCATGATCCTGGGGTCCTGGGATTGAGTATTGCATTGGTGGGTCCCTGCTCAGTGGGGAGCCTGCTTCTCCCTCTGCCTCTCTCTTTCTCATGAATAAATAAATAAAATCTTTTTTAAAAATCCATTTAATTCTTACAACCATCCTATGATTAGATATACTACTGTTAACCTCATTCTATGGATAAGAAACCGAGGCACAGAAAGGTGAAGCAATTTGTGCAGTAGCATATAGTGGGAGACCTAGAATTTGAAGTCAGAAAGTCTGCCTCCAGAATTCACATTCTTCATATTATACCACCTCTGATGGACCAAAATTGAGAATAATCTATGATTCTCAAACTCTAGCAAAAATCAGAATCATCTGGAAGGTTTGTTAAAACACAGATTGCTGGTACTCACCCTGAGTTTGTGATTCATCACGGCTGGAGTGAAGCTTGAGAATTTGCATTTCTAACAAGTTTCCAGATGATGCTGATACTGATACTGATGGTGTGAAACCACACTTTCAGAACTATTGATCTAGACTAAAGACACAACATCTTGATGGTCCAGACCTCAGGATTTTTTGGCCTATGAAAGAGTAAATATTTGACTTGAGGGGGAGGGGAGTATAACTGGGGCTGCAACATAGGCTCATACCTCATGGTCTCTCTAGCATCCACAACATACCAAAGCAAAGCTGCTTGTCTGAATGCTTATAAAGGACTTCTCTAGAAAAGGTAGTTTGTACATTTATAATCATTCCCAGAGATAGTAGTTAGGGGTGCAGAGCGAGGAAAATCACACAGACCCACTTCCAATTACTATATATTTGCAGTCAGTTAAAGTGATTATCACAGGAAGTTTGGAAAGTTGATTGGAAAAGAGCAGATGGAAGGAGAAGTTGTAACCTCATCCCTTTGCCCTCATAACAGAAATTGGGGAGTTATAGGAGCATTTGATGCATCCAGATCTCTAGAACTATGGCTGTTTTTCTGGAATTGTTAGCATTATTACTATTTTAATGCCAAGGTGGAAGTTAAAATGCCCAATACCAGTGAACTTGTTTATTAATCTACTGATGTGTTAAAATGAAAATAACACAATAATTAAGAATACAATAAAGATGTGCTATTACATTCTGCTCTTTAATGTTTACTATAATTATCCAAACTTCTCTTGTTTTATGCATTTATTAAACTTCATACAAAAATATACTAATATAACAGTTATGATTGATTAAATCATTCATTTGAAAAAAGAAATTAAATAAAAATGATAGTGATATGATTCTTCATAGAAATCTGGTGTTTTTTCCACAACCCACCTGGACTCCAGGCAAGCTCTGCCCACAGATACCAACAGTACTATTTGCCATGGGGGGCCTTATATCCAGGCACTTTTGCTTATCAGACTTCACAACCCTCTGTGGAGGACATCTGTTCAATTCAAACTTGGCATGTGTCAAGGCATGAAACTTAACAGAAGAAATAAGTACTTGGCAGGGAATAAAACTCTGAACCTACCACTGTCTGTTGCTTAGGAAGAAACACATTATGGAGAATTTTCTAGAGAGGAAGTTCATTCCCTTACCTAACTTGGTACTTTCCATTGCTGGGGTTGGCCAGAGCACCAAATAGTCATTTATCCCATTGGCAGGATTTTAACCACTTCCCCATCTTACCAGGTGGCTTAGACTGAATTGGCATTTCTTTCAACCATTTACCATTAGTTTTCATCAAGCAGTATTAAAAAGAAAATGCTGTAGGGGCGCCTGGTGGCTCAGTGGGTTAAGCTTCTGCCTTCGGCTCAGGTCATGATCCCAGGGTCCTGGGATCTAGCCCCTCATGGGGCTATCTGCTCAGTGGAGAACCTGCTTCCCCTCTGTCTCCCCCTGCCTCTCTGCCTACTTGTGATCTCTCTCTCTCTCTCTGTCAAATAAATAAAATCTTTAAAAGAAAGAAAGAAAGAAAGAAAATGCTGTAAGACCTTGTACTGATTGTATTTACTTTGAGGTTGTTGAAATACATTGCTCATAATATTTCTTTAAATATTTTTCTTTATGATTATATGTTTCAAACCTACAGAAAATAATAGACCCAAGAGTATCATGAGAAGTTTACTTTTTGTTTTATCTGTCTCATTTTTGAAAAAGAAACAGAATGTTATACACATAGCTTATCAATTCTCCCACCCAACTTTAGAAGTAACCACTATCCTAGAGTTGGTATGTATCTTTCCTTTTCACATTTTGTGTGCTATTAATACATATAAACAATATGTGATATTAGTTTTAAAGATTTTCAGACGTTTCTGTAAATAACATGTAACACATCTCCATTTGCACACAGTGGGCTTTTCATGAAGACATAGACTAAAGACACAACATCTTGATGGTCCAGACCTCAGGATTTTTTGGCCTATGAAACAATATGTGATATTAGTTTTAATAATTAGTTCCCTCTGTCTCCATGTCTTTGTTTAATTTCTTGAAGGTTGTCCACTTTCACTTTGTTTATTTACTTGATTTGAATACTTCCTTACCTTATGTTCCCTCTGTCTCCATGTCTTTGTTTAATTTCTTGAAGGTTGTTGCATTTATATTCTTGTCTTATTTTTTGAGCCTCACCCCTTCCTTCCCCATTCAGTGTCACCTCCATTACATACTTAGTTACCAACAGGCAGCATTTGCAACCAACACATCTCCTCCCCAACACTGAAACCATGACAATTGGCAGGATTTACTATATAATAAACATGATATTGTATTTAGCAAAATAGATTTTATAAGCCTAAAAGCCAGATGTGTTATCTGTCAGTATTCAAGAAAACAGGTACAAAATGTACAATGGATTTCCATTTTAAAATACTTCTTGCTCAGAAGTGGACCCCTGTAGTTTAATCCCTAGTCCAAAAGTTGTTTTCAGTAGTAAAAAGGGATTTAGGATTATAGGCTGATGAGCATACATCACAATATTTTCATAATGTGGAACCAGAATGCACTGTGAAGGAGCAAAAGCCTAGGGAAGCTATTAACAATTTAAGAATTGGCCATTTCCAGTTAGTGTAAGAATGTTAATTCCATTCTCAAAGAGAAGTCCTAGAAATGGCATGTGTTATGACTCTTATAGACATGTAAAATATTAAAATGTCAGAGTTCAGAGTTTTACCCTTTGAGCCTTTGCTAAAGGCCTTTGCTAAGGCCTTACATCTTAAAGTTAAGCACAACTCTGGGATTTTTCCTAAAGGGAATCATTCGAAGTATGAGTTCATCTTCTTGGGGTGAAAATAGCCATCTTGAATGGTTGTGTTAGCCTCAAATATAACCAGGTGATCCTCCAACTTTAGGCAATGAACAAGAGTAGTTATTTATTAATTTTAGTATGAGAGAATATTTACAACAAGTATTTGCACAAGTAGAGGTAAATCTTTCTGTAAGACATACATAAAAATAAGTATGTACAGTGCATTATTTAAAATATGAATTTTAATATTTTATTGATATTCATCCATGTGTTTAATTAAGGCTATCTTTTTTCATGTTAACCAAGTTATTGCTCTAATATCTGCACAAATTATTGTGTTGATGAATAATATAGCTTTACTAATACAATAGTTGTAATAATGTCATATATTAACTCATTCATCCATCCATACATGCATACACTTATTTAAAAAGTTTGCTGAGGTTTGTTGTATTGTGGACAGTGTTGGATCCTAGAAATAGAGAGATGAGGAAGAAAAAAAAGAAGAGGAAGATTTGTACCATGCTTTCAAGAAACTTACAATTTCATGTGAATGAACTGTAGTGGTTGCCTGGGTGGCTCAGTTGGTTAAGCATCTGCCTTTGACTCAGGTCATGATCCCAGGGTCCTGGATTTGAGTCCCACATCAACAGGGAGCCTGCTTCTCCCTCTGCCTGCTGCTCCCTGTGCTTATGCTCTCTGTCTTTCTCTGACAAGTACATAAATAAAATCTTAAAAAAAATAAACTATGATAGCTGATACAGTTGATAAATATAAAAGTGTTGTGGAACAAAGAAATAACATGGAGGACCATAAGGGAAGAGAAGGAAAACTGAAGGGGAAGAAATTAGTGAAGGAGACAAACCATGAGAGACTCTGGACTCCACAGAGAAACAAACTGAGGGTTTCAGAAGGGAGAGGGTGGAGGGATGGGGTAGACAGGTGATGGGTATTAAGGAAGGCACATGTTGTGATGAGCACTGGCTGTTACATGCAACTAACTATGCTATAGCTATGTTATATATTGGCTAACTGAACATAATAAAAAAAAGTACTTGAATAAAAAAAGGAAGAGTCAATACATGAATGAAAAAAATTTAAAAAAATTTTAAAAAGTGTTGTGGTAGTATTGATGTAAATTAACTAAAGATGTAAATTAATCCTGAATGAAACCATCAAAGAAAATAAGGAACAAGGTTACATTTGAGTAAAAGAAGCTTAAGAAAGCATTTTCTGACTCCCTAGGGCAGGTTTAATTTTCCTTCTTCTCTCTCCCCAGAATAATATGTACTTATCCCAATTATGTATTTATTATCATATTTCATTATAGTTAATGGTTCCCATATCCTTCTACTCTACTAGAAAGAACTTCTGAAGGAAAGATGTTTTATTCAACTTTGTATCCTTAGTACCGAGTACAGGACAGAAGCTCAATAAAATATTTGTTGATTGAATAAACATATGAGTCAAAAAGAAATCTCAAGTGAAATGTATTGAAAAATATTTTTGAACTAAATGAAAATTTAAAAAATCAAAATTTATGTAGTGGAGTGAAGGGCAATAATGAGAGAAAAACTGGTAGCATTAAATGCATATATTAAAAAAGAAGAAATATCTGAAATTAATTATCGAAACTTTCACCTTTGAAAACTAGAAAAAACAATTTAAATCCAAAGTCAGGAGAAGAAAAGAAGTAATAAGATCTAGAACAGGAATCAGTGAAATCCATAATAGGAAATTAATGGAATTCATGAACCAGAATGCTGGCACCTTTAAAAGATTAGTAAAATTGATAAACTCCTACCCAGGCTGGCTAGGAAAAAAAGAGATGACACAAATTACTATCAGAAATAAGAGATGGGACATCACTACAGATCCTATGAACATCAAAATGATAATAAAGGAATACTACAAACAACTCTGTGCTCACAAATTGGATAAACGAAGTGAAATGAACAAATTCCTTGAAAGACACAACTTGCCAAATATCACACAAGAATAAATAAACAATCTCAAGAGGTTCATATCTATGAAAGAAATTAAATCAATAATTAATAATGTTCCAAAACAGAAGACAGCAGACCCAGGTGGCTTCACTGGTGAATACTGCCAAACATGTAAGGAAGAAATCATACCAGTTCTGTAAAATATCTTTTAGAAGATAGAAACAGAGGGAATACTTCTTAACTTGTTCTTTGAGGACAGCATTACCCTAATAACACCAGAGAAAATGTTACAGTAAAAGATTAAATTGAGTCCAAAAATGCATGAAAAGGATTTTACATAATGATCATGTGAGATTTATTCCAGGTAGGAAATGCTGGTTCAGTATTTGAAAATCCATTAATGTAGTACATCATATCAGCAGGTTAAAAAAATCATATGATTATATCAATAAATGCAGAAAAAGCATTTGACAAAATCTAACATTCATGGTAAAAACTTAGTAAACAAGGTACATAAGGGAACTTTCTCACCTTGATAAAGACTATGACAAAAAACTGGCAGCTGACATCATACTTAAATGGTGAGAAACTCAAAACTTTCCAAGATCATATATAAGATACAAATGTCTCCCCTCATCACTCATTTTCAGCATCACACTGAAAACTCTAGCTAATGCATAAGGCAAGAAAAGGAAATAAAAGGTACACATATTGAGAAGGAAAAAGTAAAATAGTCTTTTAGACAATCAGATGAACTGATTGTCTACAGAAAACCAAAAGAATTGACAGAAAACCTAGAACTAAAAAGCAATTATAGCAAGGGAGTGAGATATAAGGTTAGTATACAGATATCAATCATTTTGCTATATACCAGCAATGAATAAGTGGAATTTGAAATAGAAAACACAATGCCATTTATGTTACCACCCCTAAAATGAAATACATACAAATCTGACAAAATATGTATAAGATCTATATGAGGAAAACTACAAAACTGATGAGTGAAATCAAAGACAAACTAAATAAATGGAGTGATATTCCATGGTCATGGATAGGAAGATTCAATATTGTCAAGTTGTCAGTTTTTCCCAACTCAGTCAATAGATCCAGTGCAATCCCATTCAGAATATCAGCAAGTTATTTTGTGGATATTAACTATCTGATTCTAAAGTTTACATAGAGAGGCAAAAGACCCAAAACAGCCCAACACAATATTAAAGGAGTACAGCAAAGTTGGAGGACTGATACACTTGACTCCACAACTTAATATAAACCAACAGTAATCAAAGTAATGTGGTACTGATGAAAGAACAGACAAATAGATCAATGGAGCTTAATAACCCAGAAATAGACCCCCATAAATACAGTTAACTGATCTTTGACAAAGGAGCAAAAGCAGTAACACAGAGCAAAGTTAGTTTCGTCAATAAATGGTACTGGATCAACTATATTTCCACACATAAAAAAAAAATAAATCTAGACGCAGACCTTACACCCTTTGCAAAAATTAACTCAAAACGAGTCATAGATGTGGACGTAAAATGCAAAACTATAAAATTCCTAGCAGATAATATAGGAAAAAAACCTAGGTGACCTTGGATGTAACAATGACTTTTTATGTATACATAGTACTGAATACACCACCTATAGGAAAAAATTGACATAAGCTAGACTTCATTAAAATTAAAAATTCCTGCTCTGTGAGTGACAGTGTCAAGAGTATTAAAAGACAGGCCTCAAACCGGAAGAATACATTTACAAAAGACATTTGGTTAAGGACTGTTACCCAAAATAAAAACAATAGGAAAATAACCTGATTAAAAACTGGGCCAAAGACCTTAATAAACACCTCACCAAAGAAGATATACAGATGGCAAATAAACATATCAAAAGATGCTCTACATCATATGTCATCAGAGAAATAATAGAATAATGTATCTAAGTATGCTAATGTTGTTAGAAACCCAGATTTTTAGTGTAAGAGAAAAGGAATAATTGTAAAACATCAAAAAAGTTAAGCAAAAATCATTTTTCCCAGTTTTATTGATATATAATTGAGAAATAATTGATACATAACATTGTATTAATTTAAGGTATACAAAATTGTTATTCACACACACACATACTTACCACAATAAGGTTAGTTAATGTTCATCACATCACACAATTACAAGGTTTTTTCTTGTGAAGAGAACTTTTAAGATCTATTCTCTAAGCCTCTTTTTTTTTTTTTTTAAGATTTTATTTA
Source organism: Mustela putorius furo (assembly GCF_011764305.1). Taxonomy (NCBI): domain Eukaryota; kingdom Metazoa; phylum Chordata; class Mammalia; order Carnivora; family Mustelidae; genus Mustela; species Mustela putorius. Next base: position 4,149,460 of record NW_025422045.1, on the reverse strand, counting down.
TTTCTTTGACAGAGAGACACAGTGAGAAAGGAAACACAAGCAGGGAGAGTGGGAGAGGGAGAAGCAGGCTTCCCACTGAGCAGAGAGTTTGATGCGGGGCTCAATCCCAGGACCCTGGGATCATGACCTGAGCCAAAGGCAGAGGCTTAATGACTGAGCCATTCAAGCACACATCTTAGCCTCTTTCAAATATACAACACAGTATTCATATTTAACAATGGTCAACATGCTGTGGATTACATCTCCAGAATTTATTTATCTTTCAAGTGGAAGTTTTTACCACTTTTACCCTTTTCCCCCACCCTCTCCCCATCTCTGGCAGCCACCAGTCTCCTCTCTGTATGAATTAGTTCAATTTTTTTAGATTCTACTTGTAAGACAGCATTTGTTTTTCCTCTGGCTTATTTCATTTAGTAAACTACTCACCCTCAAAGTCCATCCATGTTGTTGACAAATGGTAGTATTTTTTATTCTTTATGGTTGAATAATATTCCATTATATATACTACCTCATTTCCTTTATCCATTCATCTGTCAGTGGACACTTAGGTTTTTTGCATGTCTTGGTTCTTGTAAATAATGCTGCAGAAAACAAGAGGGTTCAAATATCTCTGAGATACTGATTTCCTTTCCTTTGGATATATACCTATAAATGGAATTTTGGGGTCACCTGGTAATTCTTTTTAATTTTTTGAAGAACCTTCCTACTATTTTTCATAGTGACTGCACCAATTAATGTTTCCATTGGTAGTGCAGAAGCCTTCCCTTTTTTCCACATCCTGGTCAACACTTGTTATTTCTAGTCTTTTTAATGATAGCCATACATAAAATCTTGTAACATTACATTTAAAATATCAGTATAAATTCAATATTTTGTTTCCTTTTTTAAAAATGAAATTTTCCTAGTTTTGTTAAGTAAAAAAATTATGAAAAAAGCTGCAAAGCCTAATCACAACACACCTCTTATTTTCAAATTGTGGTTTCTAAATACCATAAGGAATCAAGACTCCTTGGAGGAATGATTAATTCCAGGTATGGGATAGGAAATTTATAGCACATCTCTCAAATGCTTTGTGCCTTATCAACTGACTCTTGTTCAGCTTAGGTCAAGATCTCAGGGTTGTGAGACTGATCCAAGTCAGGTTCTGGGCTCAGGGTGGAGTCTGCTGGAGATTCTCTCCCTCTGCCCCACCTGTCCATGCTGTGTGTGTGTGTGTGTGTGTGTGTGTGTGTGTGTGTGTATGAAATACATAAATTAAAAAAATAAATCTTTTCTTTAAAAAAAGATTAGTGGGTCCTGTCAGAGGGATACAGGGGCAAACATGAAGGAGCTTCCTTGGGTAAGGTTGGGAAGATTTGGGCATCAAAAAATAGTAATGCTTGGGGTGTTTGGGTGGCTCAGTGGGTTAAGCCTCTGCCTTTGGCTCAGGTCATGATCTCAGGGTCCTGGGATCAAGCCCCCGTGTTGGGCTCTCTGCTTGGTGGGAAGCCTGCTTCCCCCTGTCTCTCTGCCTGTCTCTTGCCTACTTTTGATCCATCAAATAAATAATAAAAATAAAATCTTTAAAAAAGTAATGCTTTTTACTAAATGAAAAACATTGTTTACATAGATTCCATAATGATACTTAACAACAAAAAGAGAAAGCCAACAAACAAAAACACCCTAGGAGGCATCATTGAAAGTAATTTAGGACAGTAGCTTCTTACTCTAAAAGGTGTCAATCATATGGGAAGATTAAACATTTATCTTGTCTTTTATGTATGAACAGTATATTGGGGTAATCAAATAGCCTTAGGGGATGAGTGAAAGGTTTTCATTATAGAAAAATTCCACATAATGAAAGTATAAGAAATAATGGAATTTCAGCATTTTTAATCTTTAATGAATAATAGATTGGAGCAATAGTCATCAATGGATAAAACCATTGGATAAAAAACCAAGCAAATCATTAGGTAAAATTTTGTTGGAAACTTTACAGTAAAGTAAAGTAAAATGCCCCAACCCATTGATTAGTCTTAGCATCAGGCTGTTCATGCCTTCTTATATGATGCAGTTATAAAGTACAGATTATGACTATAAATTATTCTTGCCAAAGAATTGACCTGTATCTAATCAAACCTTTATTTTTTTTCTTCTTTTAAAGATTTCATCTATTTATTTAACAGACAGAGATGACAAGTAGGCATAGAGGCAGGCAGAGAGAGAGGAGGAAGCAGGCTCCCCACCAAGCAGAGAGCCCAACGCAGGGCTTGATTCCAAGACCCCAAGATCACGACCTGAGCAGAAGGCAGAGGCTCCAACCCACTGAACCACCCGGGGGCCCCCTAATCAAACCTCTGAAGTTAACTTTCCTTTGGAGGGAATATGAGGGGTGAATTGAATTGAGCAATCAACTTGCATTACAGGGAAATAAACAGGTAAGTCCAAAATGTTGAATCTTCTCTAGCACAATACACTTGGTTTCTTTACAAGTCAGTTTACCTGAGAAAGAATAAAGGCAAGGGAGGAGAGACAATCAATTTTAGATTGAGACTTTATTTTTTTTTAAAGATTTTATTTATTTATTTGACAGACAGAGACCACAAGTAGGCAGAGAGGCAGGCAGAGAGAGAGGAGAAAGCAGGCTCCCTGCTGAGCAGAGAACCCAATGTGGGGCTCGATCCCAGGACCCTGGGATCCTGACCTGAGCCGCAGGCAGAGGCTTTAACCCACTGAGCCACCCAGGCACCCTGAGACTTTATCTTTTTAAAAATGGTTTTGTGTATCCCATAAAACCAAATGCAAAAATATTTTTAAAAACTGGAGAAATCTGCACATACCTAAGTCTTAGATGATATCTGGAAAATTTTACATTTACTCACATGTATTAAAATAGTAGTATGTTTATGTAGGAGGATGTCATATTTTCTAGAGATGCATATTAAAGTAAGTAGAGCTGAAATGATATGATGTCTGGGATTTGCTTCTAAAAATTTACTGAGGGGCATCTGGTGGTTCAGTCAGTAAAGCATCCAACTCTTGATTGCTGCTTGGGTCATCATCTCAGGGTCATGAGATTGAGCCCTGCATTGGGCTGGGTGTGGACCCTGCTTTAGATTCCCTCTCTCTCCTTCTACCCTTTCCCCCTTAAAAAAAAAGTAATAATTTACTGAGAGAGAAAAAAGAAGAGAGAAAAGAGGGAAGGAGGAAGGAAAGGAGGAGGAAGAACAATAATTACAACAGAGATGAAGAAGACAGAGTGAGAAAAAAGGGGGAATTAATCACAGCTGTAATAAAATGAACTGAAGGAGTGCCTGGGTGGCTCAGTCAGTTTAGTGTCTGTCTTCAGCCTGGGTCATGATCACAGAGTCCTGTGATCGAGCTCCATGTCTGGCTAACAGCTCAGTGGAGAGCCTGCTTCTCCCTCTGCCTGCTGTTCTTGCTCTATTTCAAATAAATAAACTCTTAAAAATAAATAAATAAATAAATAAAACGACTTAAGTGTGTTTTAAAAATAAGTAAGTATACCGAAGAAAGACTCAAATGCTCATATCCTTAGGAATCAACATACAATGTAGATTCAAGAATGTATTTTTTTTTTCATGAAATAACAAAAGTGACCATGAATAAATGTGGGTTTTTTTTTCTGAAGGGGGAGGGCCAAAGGGGAAGGGAGGGAGACTCTCAAGAGGCTTGACACTCAGGGCAGAGCCTGAACTGAGGCTGTCTCCCAAACCTGAGATCCTGACCTGAGCTGAAATCCAGAGCCAGACACTTAACCCACTGAGCCATCCAGGCGCCACCCATATGTGTTCTTTTTTAGCCAACAGAGAACCTGTGTTCTTTTCAAAAACTGCTAATTTGACTGTAATTGGCAATTAGTCTCAAAGAATATATTGACTTTACTGGTCATTTTTTTTAGTGGTAGTGTTCTGGAAATTTGATTTGCGAATTTATCTTAAATTGTATTTTGATACATTTTCTCCCCCCACCCCGTTTCTCTCTCTCTCTCTCTCTCCCCCTCCTCTTTCCCTCTCTTACTCTCTCTCTTGATCTCTTGGACCTCCAGTTCAAACACATGGTTATTGTGCTGGCACTGGGCAAAACGTGGTATTAGAGTTAAAACAAATCTACTCACCAAAGTTGAAGGAGTTTGAACTGTGTGTTTTTCTACTCCTCCCCCAATTTACTTGGCTCACACTTACTGTCCCAAAATAATTTTACGACCAGTTTGTCGAGTTGTATAAACTATCCCACTGCCATTTATTTGGGATTGCATTGATTTTTGTAAAGATAATTGTTGAGATAATTGATATGTTTACAACATTGTATCTTCTAATCTAAAAACAAAGTATATGTCTCTACTCTTCTGGGTTTTTATACCTCTCAAAACATTTTATAGATTTTTTTCATTTTGCCCTTGCACACTTCTTTTCTATTACTGTGAATGGGCTTTTTAATAATTATATATTCCAATTACTTATTGATAATCTATAGAAAGCTCTTGATTTTCACATATTGCTCTTATATCTGATTATTTGGAAAATTTGTTAGAATTGTTTAAAAACTCATTGGAACTAAACTAAATCTTCATCAGTAGAGGAATGATTAAATTAATCAGGATAAATCTAGTTTATGGAACATTATGCAACTCTTTAGAAATTATATGTATATTAAAAAAAGAAAAGAAATTGTATGTATGTAATATATGGTGAGAAAGAGAACCAACTCCAAAATAAAGTGGAAAAAAAAGCAAGTAAGCAAAAAAAAAAAAAGTTGCATAATAATATAGTATGGTCCAAGTATGTAAAACTACTACATGTGGATATATGCATATGCAATGTAAATTTGAATAAGGTCTGAAAAAATGTGTTTCAGTGTTAACAGTAATTACTCTTGGGTAGGAGAGTAAAAGAGTTTTCACTTTTTTACTATAATATTTTTGTACTGAAAATTTTTAAACATGAATTTATACAATTCTTTCATAATTAAAAACTAAAAGAAAAATATTAAAGTAAGATGCTGGGAAAGAGACAAGTTGATAAAGATTGACATGGAGGAAGCTCCAGGGAGAGTAGATTTAAGTCCATAGAAAACTCTCATGGGTCATTAATTTCTACAATATCTTTAAAGTCACTTCCATTTGGCTTTGGAAAATCTGTGTCTCTACACAACCTGTCAAGAAGTATTACCAGCATCTATTAGAGCAGAAAATGAAGATAAAATGTAACACTACTATCCAATGAAATCAGTGGAGACATCTCTCCCTGATGTTTATCTAGCTCATGTGATTTCTCCCATGCAAGGGCTATGGACTAGTGAAAGACCTAAATAAATTAGCTGACTAAATGAATTGGATAATTTTCCTTCTAGCCCTTTCTCATTACAGCTGGAAACCAGATGAGACCAGCCTCTATTTCGTAGGTCTTCCTAGAACTCTAGTGTCTAGAGTTTCTATATGGGAAACTCTTCCAACCTGAATGTAGAAATGGGAGCCTTGTTTGGTCTACCTGTATCAGGTGGGTTGAGGCATCCTTATTTGCCTTGAAGTGAGGCTCTTTCCTGGCTTGCATGTAAGATCTTTATAAAAAGCCCTTGCCTACTTCATATCACTGTAAATACTTACGCCATGCTCCTAGCACAGTGAGTTGGAAGATAAGCAAGTTTTGGCAGATTGTGTGACCTGGACTTTTATTTTTGTAACATGTTAAATGGACATCAGTGGTAGAGAGTAGTAGTTCACCTAACATGGTGTTTAGCAGCATTTCTCAAACTAATATGAGTCACCTTGGGATACTGATTCAGTAGGTCTGGGTTAGACCCTTTAACTTGCATTTCTAAGAAGCTCCCAAGTTATGTGGATGTGGTTTGTACAGGAACCACACTTAAGTAGCAAGAGAGTACAGCACATGCTTGTTACTCAGTAAATATTTGTTGAATGAGTCCTCTTCTGTGGTAATACCCAGAAATATGAAACTTTTTATAGAGACACACCCCCTCTCTTGTACTCTGTGTTAGATGGTGAGGAATTTTTACTTTCTCGGGCGCTAACTCTGTCAAGCTATTGTGATTTACATACTTTTCATCTCTATCCCGACATTCTGCCCACGTGGAGATACGACCCAGGGTTGTTTTCCATATAGGCAGCATTGCTGTATGCATTCTGAATCTAGTCACCCTTTCCTAGCCCAATCTGGTGTGATTGACAGTCTGCCCAGTGTGCTGCATTATGATGTCAACATCATAGACAAGGCCAGGAGGGAAACTAGAAGCCCCTTCTGTAAAACCCATTTCCCCCTAGAGCCACAGCCCCTCCCCTCCTCTGTGGTAGGGAGTTACTTGAGCAATAAATTGCTTTGCAAAGCTTAACAAACCAAAAAATAAAAATCAAGCTACAGAGAGGTACCTTAAACTGAGCAAGAATTAAAAGTTAACCAGACTTACTACAGGTACCCAAGACACCAAGATGGCATTAGTCATACCAGTGGAGGAGAAGCAGCTCATGGATATCAAACTGGGAGAGTTGCTAAACTGGGTACTGATGTGGGATTTCACCCTTAAAGGCACTGCTGGAGCTTTTCAAAAAGTCTACTACTAATATTACAACAAGTATGTCAGTGTGAAAAAGGGAGCATCGACGCAGTTTCTGTGTCTTTCAACTACTGCCTTTCTTACAAGGACCTGAAACATGAGCGGCTGTGCAAGTACTACTGAAGTGGGTCCTATGTGAAGGGCACACTCTGCATTCCAGAACATGACCTTTGCCTGATACCCTTGAATCCTGTTGTATTTGAACTGAGAATTACCACCCAATAATAGATGACAGGGAAAAGAAAAAAAAAAGTTAACCAGACAAGTGTCTTGAGAAATCTATTGCCTGGTTTTCCCCTTCACCAGAAAAAAAAAAGAAAGAAAGAAAGAAAGAAAACATTTGCCTGTTGAGCTAGTTGAGCTACAGCAAAAATACCTCATAAATTAAAATCTCAACCTTGGTCTTTTGGAGTAGATATTTTCCTTAAAATAGGATCCAAAGCCAAGTCAAAAAATGGTTGAAATATTTATGTTGAAATATTCTTTTGGAATGAACTAGGCATATTTTGGACAGATGACATTGTTAGTTTTATTGTATAAAACCATGTTTAGTATTTTAGGAATTGTCTTGTTTGAGATCACTGGATTGTGTAGACAGAAAAATTCTGTTGTCTTATGATCAATTTAACGCTTACTGTCAATTTAACAGTTATTCTCACTCATTGGCTACTCAGCTGGGGACTCTAAGAGTACAATGTTAGCAAAATTCACTTGGGGATTCTAGCATGTACACATTAGCTGAATACATTGGGCTGTGATTTGTAGTGAGAGCCTGGTTTTACAGGGAGCATTTTCTACCCACCCACAGCTTCATGATGATGTTGAAATCTGTCTAGTCGGTGGAGGATCAGTAGCTTAAGGAGCTAATGAATATTCATTTCTTTTCCCTGGGTACAAAGTAAAATAACCAGTAATTAGTATAATATTTAATACTTCTATTCAAAATAAATAAATCTTTTGTAAAAAAAAAAAACCTAATTATTATAATGTAGCAAATTCCACATATGTAACTGGAATTGGATGTGGTGTTTTGAAAATGCTTCTAAGCCCTCATTTACATGTTTTGAGATTAGTTAATTATTCCCCTTGTATGCATAAAACAGAACTGTAAATTTTTACCTGCATTTATTATTCATTTTTCTATCTCCCAAGTTTAGCTGATTCTAATATTTAAATTTTGCATTTTCTTGATACTGAAGATATTTGTATTTTGAAGTAATGTTTCAAATTTAGATTTGTTCTCCCTTTCTTTTTTTTTTTCATTCTCCCTTTCTTTTGTTGCATAGATATAGGATGCAATAGATATAAAAATTCCCAGATGGTGTTTCTTTTTTTTTTTTTTAGTATAATTTTTTATTTTTTATAAACATATATTTTTATCCCCAGGGGTACAGGTCTGTGAATCACCAGGTTTACACACTTCACAGCACTCACCAAAACACATACCCTCCCCAATGTCCATAATACCACCCCCTTCTCCCAAACCCCCTCCCCCCAACAACCCTCAGTTTGTTTTGTGAGATTAAGAGTCACTTATGGTTTGTCTCCCCCCCCCAGTCCCATCTTCTTTCATTTATTCTTCTCGTACCCACTTAAGCCCCCATGTTGCATCACCACTTCCTCATATCAGGGAGATCATATGATAGTTGTCTTTCTCCGCTTGACTTATTTCGCTAAGCATGATACGCTCTAGTTCCATCCATGTTGTCGCAAATGGCAAGATTTCATTTCTTTTGATGGCTGCATAGTATTCCATTGTGTATATATACCACATCTTCTTGATCCATTCATCTGTTGATGGACATCTAGGTTCTTTCCATAGTTTGGCTATTGTAGTCATTGCTGCTATAAACATTCGAGTACACGTGCCCCTTTGGATCACTACGTTTGTATCTTTAGGGTAAATGCCCAATAGTGCAATTGCTGGGTCATAGGGCAGTTCTATTTTCAACATTTTGAGGAACCTCCATGCTGTTTTCCAGAGAGGTTGCACCAGCTTGCATTCCCACCAACAGTGTAGGAGGGTTCCCCTTTCTCCGCATCCTCGCCAGCATCTGTCATTTCCTGACTTGTTGATTTTAGCCATTCTGACTGGTGTGAGGTGATATCACATTGTGGTTTTGATTTGTATTTCCCTGATGCCGAGTGATATGGAGCACTTTTTCATGTGTCTGTTGGCCATCTGGATGTCTTCTTTGCAGAAATGTCTGCTCATGTCCTCTGCCCATTTCTTGATTGGATTATTTGTTCTTTGGGTGTTGAGTTTGCTAAGTTCTTTATAGATTCTGGACACTAGTCCTTTATCTGATATGTCGTTTGCAAATATCTTCTCCCATTCTGTCAGTTGTCTTTTGATTTTGTTAACTGTTTCCTTTGCTGTGCAAAAGCTTTTGATCTTGATGAAATCCCAATAGTTCATTTTTGCCCTTGCTTCCCTTGCCTTTGGCATTGTTCCTAGGAAGATGTTGCTGCGGCTGAGGTCAAAGAGGTTGCTGCCTGTGTTCTCCTCAAGGATTTTGATGGATTCCTTTTGCACATTGAGGTCCTTCATCCATTTTGAGTCTATTTTTGTGTGTGGTGTAAGGAAATGGTCCAATTTCATTTTTCTGCATGTGGCTGTCCAATTTTCCCAGCACCATTTATTGAAGAGGCTGTCTTTTTTCCATTGGACATTCTTTCCTGCTTTGTCGAAGAGTAGTTGACCATAGAGTTGAGAGTCTATTTCTGGGCTCTCTATTCTGTTCCATTGATCTATGCGTCTGTTTTTGTGCCAGTACCATGCTGTCTTGATGATGACAGCTTTGTAATAGAGCTTGAAGTCCGGGATTGTGATGCCACCAACGTTGGCTTTCTTTTTCAATATCCCTTTGGCTATTCGAGGTCTTTTCTGGTTCCATATAAATTTTAGAATTATTTGTTCCATTTCTTTGAAAAAGATGGATGGTACTTTGATAGGAATTGCATTAAATGTGTAGATTGCTTTAGGTAGCATAGACATTTTCACAATATTTATTCTTCCAATCCAGGAGCATGGAACATTTTTCCATTAAGTACTCATGAAAGAAATTGAGGAAGACACAAAGAAACCAGATGGTGTTTCTTATCTGATCCTAGGTTTATGTGGCAAGGTTTAGCTGTTCCAATTTTTAAAAATAGACATCTTTGAGCATGTAATACATGGTAGACACTATGTAGGGTGCTTTTACAATTGTCATCATTGTTTTTTATTCTACAGCACTTGTGTGGAATTTGTTTTTCTACCACTGTTGTGTAGAAACTCTCCAAGAGTTTCTTTAACTCCCTTCATGCAAAGTGTAGAATTCTAATGTATCATCTATCTGAGTCCAAATCCAGTTTATACCGCAACTATGAGTTTCTGATATCTCTTTTGCTAAGGGGAGAAAGGTTTGGAGGAGGTGATAATATGCTTGTTTGCAAGTGAAAAATTCATAAGAGTGACATCATGGGTTTGGGTACTTGTGAGTGCCAACCACTGCCAGGGCACAGGGGCAGCCCAGGACAGTAGCTACGCAGGAAAATACTTTTTTGGCCTGCAGCAAAGAAGGAAACTTCTCATCTGCAGCCTGGATGTCTCTCAGTGATGCTGACTAGTACCTGCCGGAGAGAATTTACTTTCTTGTCCAGATGTGAGTAGATAGATCTATGTCAGATACAGTCACAATCCTTGAAGACCTAGGTAATTCATTGTGCTGCTCCTCCATTCTACAGGAAAATCAAATGCTGACTTGTAGGGAGTTTATATGACTTATCCGTAGTGGGGAGCAACTACAAGGCCTTTCTTTTGGTTCTTTTGAGAGATTCCCAGGACAACTAGAATGAAATCCAGTGGCCCCATGTGACCAGGCTACTGCCTGCCTCTTCTAGCTTCTGGTGTGTTTCCCTTCTCCCCTGTGCTCAGCACAGGCCAGCCACACTAGTCTCCCTCTTTCTGTTCCCCTAATTTGCAAGTTTGTTCCTGCCTCCAAACCTTTGCATTTATTGTTCTCTCTCTTGGAGTGCTCTTCCCTGCTGTTTCCACATGGCTGATTCTTTCTCATCTTCAGACCTTAGTTCAGATACCCCCTTCACAAAGAGCCTTCTTTGACCCCCCATCTAAAAGAGCCTCTCCCCATGACCCCCCACAGTCTCCCAGGAACTCATTATCATGTGACCCTGTTCACTTGACTTCAGAGCAGTTTTGCTTCCTGAAATTATTTTTCTTTATTTTCTTATTGATTGTTTTGTTTATTGCTTTGGAATCCAGAGCTGCTCTGGAACATAATAGGTAATAATATGTGTTTAATAATGGATATGAATGCATTGATAAATAGATGAAAGTAAGACCTATAGAACTACAAATTCTAGAGTTTGAGGGCACTGGCTAGTAATCTGTGCCAACTTTGCACCCATTCGTCTCTATTTGATGATTTCAAGTGAAAGAAAACTCATTACTTTATAAAACAGTGTCCCCAGGGCTTCTATTGAGAGACAGTGTGGGACTCTGGAAATCAAGTCAATCTCATCTTAATTCAAATCCAGATCTCCTACAGACTAGCTGTGAGCCATGATTAGGTTAGTTAATTTTGCTGTGTCCTGTTTTCCCATCTTAAAAGAGGGGTGATAATGTCTACCTGGACAAAGTGCTGTGACAAATAAATGAAGCCATGTATACACTTATATAGACATGGTATATAGGAGGTTAGCATGTCAAGAGGGTCAAATCAATGTTAATTTTCTTCTTTCTTTGTTCTTTCTGTCCATTTGTCCTGTATTGTGCATCTTTTGCATAGTCCTATCTGATCCCACCTTTGAATTAGGCACATTGCATCACTCTTGTTTTACAGGAGAGGAAACTGAAAGTCATGCTATTAAGTGATTTGCCCAAAGTTCTCCTTCTAAGAAATGGTTCAGTCACTGGCCAATTCTCTTTCCATCTCACCAAAGCTACCTCTTTCTTCTGTCTGCAAAACTGAACAGTAAACTGGTTGATGAAATGAAAGGAAGCAAATCCATTGGCCACTTTAACTCTCAGAATAGCAGGGAGCCTATGCTTCACCCCTAAGGGCAGCACAGCCTGCTAGAACCTGAGGGCCTATGCCAAGGAGATGTGTAAACATGGACAAAGGAGCAGACTTCACCTCTTGGTGCTAGGACTCTAGTCCCCCACCTTTAGTGACCACAGCCCCGCTACTAGTTAATCCGGGCTCTGGCCCTGAAATGAATGAAGTTATTATTATCGCTTGACACTTGCAGGTTGTTTCTGGGTACCGTGATGTTCCTGTTATAGTTGCTGGGTATTATGTGGGCCAATTAGGAATTGTGGACTTTTGGAAGGCAACAGGGCAATGAAGAACATGGGTTTAAAGCTGGGCTTGAGTTCAAATTCTTAGTCCATGATATATCAACTGTGTGAGTTTGTACAAGGTACTTTCTGGATTTTCTGTTTTTTCTCTTTTTGTATGAGAAGAATAATTCCATCTACCTCACAAGGTTTATTTGGAGATTAAAAATGTCTAGCACATGTCACTTTGTAGTGCATGATAACAACTGCCACCATCCCCTTTTCCCACAGATAATATTATCCTCTGGGTAGAAAATTAAGGGACATGGCTAGAAATAACTAAGTGCCCCTACCATGACCCATTTTAACAGGGCCAAAGCTTAGAAGTTGTCCTTGTTTCCCACTTGTATTTTCCGAGTGTGATAAGTGAAACCTGGAGAAATTAGTTTACTTCTAAACACTTATGGTGGAAGTAATGTGAGTAATAAATTATCTTCTACTCCCTAAGATCTTCCTGGTCATTATTCTCTAATCTAATTAGAATGCCAGATGCAGATCCATCCATCTTCATCAAGAAGCAATGGTAAACTTGGAGAAACACTTACTGAAAAGGAAGGATGGATTTTCCATAAAGTAGCCAAGGATGAAACTTAGAAACTCGAGCTAACATCCAGAATCACATGTGAGAACTGTGTGGTGCTTTCTTCTCACATATGCATATCTACATATTCGCTTTCCTTTTAATAGTCAATCAGATGTCTATGTTAGAAATATTTATAAGGTTACTAGAGTTTATGCTTGCTTATGTTGTTTTCCTCCTTCAGCATGATGGGAAATCATCCAGACATTTTTGGTTTCCCTCTCCCATAACCCGCAAAGTTTCCAGGGCCTAGAGTCCAGGCTATAAAGGGTCACTTGTGGTCATTCATGACGTCTTTGGCTTTCTGGGACATTTGTGTGGCTAATACGTCCAGATGATGTGGCAGTCAAATTATCTACCAAATGGAGCCAGATATTGCTAGGAGAAAATACACAGATAAGAAAATTTTATCTCTGTTGAAACTCCAAAGGAAACTAAGTAAAACCTAATGGTCTATGTGTTTTGCTCCATGGGAAATATAATTGGGTGGTGATTTGAAGACTTTATAGAGACAGCCAAGCTCAAAATCTTTATTTTTTTAGCCGTAATATTTGAACATACCTTCCTTCAAGATTGCTGTATTTGAATATACCTTCTTTCTCCTATCCATCCATTCATTTGTCCTCTTTCTATTCCTTTGTGTGAATGGCTGTGACTTGGTAAAATGGATGCTAGCTGTCTTGCTCACCATTGTTTCTCTAGCATTTAGGAGCAAAGGACCTGTGCATTTCAGATGGTCAGTGAGTACCATGAGAAGCATCTATATTTGTGGTTCTAGGCTTTTGTGATGTTAGTTGGGCAAATCATTTGCTGAGTCTCTTGTCCCTCAGATCTTGTATGAAAGCAACAAGCATAACCACTCCACCTTAACTTTTGAAAAGCACTGAAAAAAAAGGTGAAGAACCATTTATATCCAATAACTAGCAATACATATTTTTAATTTATATTATTATGAGTTTGGTAAGCGATTAATATGAAGTTGAATGCCAGAAAGTAAAAAGAGGTTATAGATAAAAGCTGGAAAAATATTTTGTTCATTTATTCACTCATTCATTTATTCATTCAGTGGTTCAAAAAATATGTGACTGTGTTCTAGCCATAGACCTAGGTGCTAAGGTTGTTGCCCCAAAAGATTTTGTCTTTTGGGAAAAACAGATAATTACACAAACAGTTACACATATAATTATTTGATTACAGCAGAGATAGATGCCACAATGATAAAAACAAAGTGCAGTGATAGGGTATGATGGGGGACTAACTAATCTGAGGAACTGGGAAGGCCATTCTTGCAGAAATAACATTTAAGCCAAAGCCTAAAACACCAGTAGAATTTTAAGCAAATTTATAAAGTACCATTGAAAACCTGCTTTCCAGGGGCATCTGGCTGGCTCAGTTGATAGAGCATGTGACTCTCGATCTTGGGGGTTAAGTGTTTGAGCCCCATGTCAGTGTAAAGATTACTTAAAAGAAATACAGTAAAATAAACAAAAATAAATAAAATAAAAACAAATGGTAGTTTAAAAAAAAAACAAACAAAAAAAGAAACCTACTTTCCAAGTTTTTGTGAGACTAGGTGCTCTCCCACTCTTCTAATTGCTTAGTCTTTTTCACTAACCAAGTAGAGCTTGACATTCTGGTGGGTTTCTCTTCTCACTCCTTTGCCAGTTGGTGGAGCACACTGGCTGCAACTGCCTTATAAAAGAATCTGAAAATGTGGCTCCAGGAAAGATCACACAACTCAGAGAATTTCACACAGCAAAGCACTAATGAGAATATATCTCTATTCCTAATTATAAAGAACTAACTGTTAAAAATTTAGCGTTTCTACTTCTTGTGGGAATTTCCTTTGCCAAAGAAAAGAGAAAATGTGGTAGGCATAGATTCAGAGTTTGTTAATGTAGGAGGGTGAGAATCTTAAATCTATCATATGGTAGACATGTTAGGTGAAATATATAAATATTGCTACTGAGCCCCTCAGGCCCCTGAGTCTAATGGAGTTTTCTTTGACAGGCCAGCCAAGAGGAGACATTAGCAGGCCATCAATGAAAGCAATAGTTATTCTGCTCATATTAGCCCAACTTCCCCCTGCATGTGACCCCCAGAATGTTTTATTTTGTTTATTTTTCTATAGTTGATTTGGTTCTTCTTTTTAAATAGTGACTACCATACGTATTTATTGTAGACAGAAAGAGCAAATACAGTTTTGTAAAAGAAGTGAAAAAAAATTAGCCATACCCAGAAAATACTAATAGCTGTATTTTGTGTTATATAAATGTGTATATATAGGGATATATATCATTAACTTGAGATCATACTGATACCACATTGTTGATTATCAGTCCTTTACAACTGTTTCTTTTTTCTAACATTCAACAATGAGTTACTTTTAGAATAAACCTTGGGCCTTCTGTGAAGCCAATCATTTGAGGAGATTACTCGCCCTAATAACCCGCAGTGCACAGTCCCTTTCAGGGGAGTTTGTTAACCTTAGGGACTAATAACTAATAACAGGCCTCTATGGCAGTGCTGTGCAAATAGCTGCTTATGTGGTACTTGGGAACTCCTGGGATTGAGGAGCATTTTTGCAAAGTTGCACAGGAAAGTGTCACTTGGGCTTTTCCCCTTCCTTTCTCTTTTTAGTTTTCAAAAGCAGAGAAATTGCAGTACCCTCAAGCAAAAAACCAACTTCAACTGTAGTTGATAGGAGCTCAGTATTTTGGAGGACAGCAAGAAAAAAAATACATTCTGCATGAATTTATAGGTTAATAAAGATGAATTCAAACTGTTAGTAACTTGGTAACTATATGCCAGAGTTAAAGCTGCAGGTGGGTTGTTTCACCTGTTTCATGTTTTGAAAGTAGTTCACAATGCTACCACACTGTAAACATGCTCAGATTAGATGGTTTTGCCCTCCTATTCAAACACCAAGTGCTTCCAGACTCCTCAACATCAGCTCCCCTCAATATTTGGGGACCATTATGCTCTAAACTTCCAGATATGGACCCATCAGAGGGGAGAGCTGCTGTAGAAGGGACTTCAGGGAAAAGGCTCATGCTGGTGAAGGAAGAGTTTGTTATGGAAATGAAGCAATTAGTATACCTGTTGGGGAGAGGGGTGATTGCTACATTTTTCTCACAGTACCCATGCTGGCTGATTAAAGCAGAGAAGGAATGCAACATTGGTAAGGAAATCCAGAACGGCATACTAGGGGGAGAACAGAATAACAACCTTGCCAAGGTGCCTACCTGGGGTTGAAATTGGTCTGAGGTCCCACTAAGATTAAAAAAAAAGATTTATGGTAGGAAATATGCTGTTTTCTTTATAATCTTTGTTCAAAACTTCTGTTGGAACTTCAATTTCTAAACCACTCATGAAAAGAGATTGCAGAATCTGATTTCCAAAATAAAAACAATAAAAAGCAGTCCAAGCACATAATACATTCATTTGCCCAGCTATAACTATGGTAACTACTGTCTTTTTGATACTTACTATGCCAGGCATTCTCTTATTATCTCATTTTATTCCAACAACAATAATCTGAAATAGGTGCTGTAAATTCAGTTGGTGTTTCAGAAGAAGAGACTGAGTCAAGAGAAAGGTTCAGCCAGGCCTGGGTTGGCTCTGAAGTCCATGTTCTTAACAATGACCTCTACTACCCAACCTGAGTTCCTTTGTTTTTTACTTGTGACATTCGTGCAAGAGCAGTTGCTCTTTTGTGACACTAGAGAGATGAACTTGGGGCTCTGAAGTGCTTCTTAGCAAACTAGAGAAACTTTGCGAAGTACATTGGTAATGGGCCTGCTCTTGGGGCTCATTTCTCTGGGCTCTTACCGCCAGGATAGAATGAGAGATTTCACTTAGATAATCAGCTTGGAGTGGAAACAGTATGTAAAAAGTTCGCGGTGTTCGGAGATGATAAAAACATGATTTAACAGAAGTTGCAGTTTCGCTTTTCACTTGAGGTGGAGGCATCTTAAAAGAGAAGAAAAACACAAGGGTTCAGTCTGATCAGGTTGGTTATTCTGGCTTGGGTCAACTCTTGACTTCTCTGAGGCTTGATTTCTTCATATATTAAATAAAATGCTTGAGCCCAATAATCCGCAGTGTGTCTCAGCAGTGAGTGTGAGTCCGGTGTACCTCTGTGGTGACTGGGAAGTTAAAGAAAGAGGGCAGCCTCTGCTTGTTTCCCTTTTTTCCCTTTTCCTCTAACCCCTTGCATTAGCTAACAACTTTTTTCTTTTTCCTTTTTTCTTTTTCTTTTTTTTTTGAGAGTCCAGGTACAGACAGAAAAACTTGTCCTTTAGTATAGAGTGAAGTATCACAGACTCAGTGGCTAGAGACATCAAATAGATATATATTTTTAAAAAACAAAAACAAAAACAGAGGTATATGTTTTGTGTATGCTCAGTACCATTTTCCTGAAAACATCTGTTGCTACTAATCCCCTCTATGATTTTCCACTTTTGGTAAAGACCGTGGCATAGAGTAATATTTCCCTATTATAAGAAGAACAACTGAACAGATGCCTTATGCAAGTACCACAGAGCACAGTGGTGAGCTTGACTGGCCATAGGCTACCTGTTTGCTTTCTTCTGCTCTGGAGGTGGTGCATCCTAGATCAACATATTGATGCAATGCCAGTTTTAAAATCTTGAGAGAACTGTTGTATTGTTTTTATGCTGATCATTTGTATACACCCAGAAGTTTCCTTATGGTTCATCTGAGATCCAGCATTCTTAAAAGTATCTATAGTTACTCTCAATTGCTTTTAAATTGCTTTTACAAAAGGAGGGGAAGGGGGTAGTGGAAACTGACAAATATCATTCATGAGTAATATACTGCTTTTGGAATTCTATCAGTGTCTGGAAACAGACATGTCTTCCTAGTGTAGTATTTGGGATATATTGGGAACTCAAAAAATATTTGTGGAATGAGAGGATGAATAGATAGATGTATATTTAATAGATGAGAAAATTCAAAATCTTGTGTTGGTGACATGTGCCAGTTGGAGGTAAAACAGACTAAAACCCAGGTCTACCAATTCTAAACACGTTGCTCATTCTGCAGTCTCCATGTTTTGTTTTGCTCTGCTCGTGTACAGTTTAGTGCCTTAAAATCATGACAACTATTGGGATGCCTGGGTGACTCGGTTAAGCGGGTGCCTTCGGCTCAGGTCATTAATCCAGCATCCTGGGATCGAGTCCCTCTCGGGCTCCTTGCTCGGCGGGGAGCCTGCTTCTCCCTCTGCTTCTCCCTGCCACTCTGTCTCTCTCTGAGAAATAAATAAATAAAATCTTAAAAAAAAAAATCATGCCAACTATGAACCAGTAGTCTCCTATATGCTTTCTCAGCTCAAAAGTGTGATTTCTTCTCACAGTTTAGGGAGATATTCCAGCACTAAGCAGGGGGGTGCCCCCACACCGACAAACACTTCCCCTTTTGAGGTAAATAGGAACATGTACAGGGGGTAGACAGGTTAGGAAGGAAAGAAGTGCTCTTTGGCCACCCCCAACCCATCATGTTGTAAAAGAGCTGAATTCTTTGGGGTCAGCAAAGTATTAAGCAGAAACCACGTTGCTAGCCCTCTCTGTGGCACCCTCTTAGAATTACCAGTCAAATATGATACAAAATGCTTTAACTAGGGCCACATGCCTCACAGATTTATCATCAGCAGAAAGTTAAATGCTCCTCTAGCCTAGGATTTACAAAACTTGCTTGTTCATGGTATCCTCCTTTTTTTTTTTTTTTTAACAGAACATCATGAGAAATAATATTTCCTGCACCCTGTTTGAGAAATGCATTCTAAATGTTTTGGGACACTTGAGTGGTTTCTGAGCTATTTATGCAAAACAACGGGCTGTGCAAATGCATTTGACTTGAAGATTTTAATGAATATTACCAAGAATTAAGTCAATACTAATGTTAAGTTTCTTAAAAATAGCTGTCTGAGAAAATGTTCTTTTATATTATGCTAACCTCAGTAAGAACATTGAGAAATGAAAGAATTATAGGTTTTTGCTGGCTGGGGTCTCTGTCTCTCTGTATATCTATGATGTCTTTCTTTCTTTCTGTATGCTATCTAGTTATCTATGTTATTATAATGAGCATTTTTTTAAAGTAAGCTTCATACAGAGTACCTGGGTTGCTCAGTTGTTTGAGCTTCGGACTCTTGGTTTTAGCTTGGGTGGTAATCTCAAGTTGTGGGAGCAAGCCCTGCATTGGCCTGCACACTGACCAGGGAGTCTGCTTGAGATTCTCTCTCTTCCCCTCTCCCTCCCCTCTGCCTTTCTGTACATCCGTACACACGTGCACACACACACACACACACACACACTTTCTCTCAAAATAAATAAACAAAATATATATATTTTTTAAAAAGGTAGAATCCATGCCCAGTGTGGAGCCCAAAGCAGGGCTTATACTCATGACCTGGATGAGATCAAGACTTGAGGCTGAGATCAAGAGTCAGAAGCTTAGCCACCCAGGTGCCCCTATTATGAACATTTTTTAAACAAAAAAAGAATAACCTAATAAATATACATGTACCCATTTCCCAGACTTAATAATTATCAACATGTTACCGTAAGGAGTACACCAAATTCTTTGTGCTGGAGTATTTTTTCTTAATTAAATTTTTTTTTTTTTTTAGTAATCTCTACACTCAAAGTGGGCTCAAACTCACAACCTGGAGTTGAAGAGTCTCATGCTCTACTGACTGAGTCAGCCAGGTGCCCCTGTGCTGAGTATTTTATTTTTAAAAATTTTTTAAAGATTTTATTTGTTTATTTGACCGAGAGAGAGAGAGAGCACAAGCAGGGGGAGTGGGAGGGAGAGGTAGAGGGAGAAGGAGACTCCCAGCTAGGCAAGGAGCTGGATGCGGGACTCTATCCCAGGACCCTGGGATCATGACCTGAACCCAAGGCAGATGCTTAACTCACTGAGCCATCCAGGTGCCTGTGCTAAGTTGTTGTTGTTGTTGTTGTTTTAAAGATTTTATTAATTTATTTGTCAGAGTAAGAGAGAGCACAAGTAGGAGAGGCAGCAGGCAGAGGGAGAGGAGAAGCAGTCTCCCCACCAAGCAGGGACCTCGATGCAGGGCTCCATCCCAGGACCCTAGGATTATGACCTGAGCCAAAGGCAGACACTTAATGACTGAGCCACCCAGGCGCCCCTGTGCTGAGTATTTTAAAGAAAATTACCAGTGTCATAACTTTTGCCTCTAAAATTTTAAGTTCTCTAGAAAATAAGGACCAACCACTTCCTGTGTAACCACAATCCTGTTCTCTCACTTGACAGAATTACCAGAGCTCCCTCAATGCCATCTATTAGTCAGTCCCTGTTCAGTTTCTCAGTCTTCAAAATGTCTTTTATAGCTGCTTT
This sequence comes from Mustela putorius furo, assembly GCF_011764305.1. NCBI lineage: Eukaryota > Metazoa > Chordata > Mammalia > Carnivora > Mustelidae > Mustela > Mustela putorius. Next base: position 4,129,589 of record NW_025422045.1, on the reverse strand, counting down.
ATTTGGTTGTTACTTTTGGTTATTATGTCTCTTAAGGCTTCTTAAATCTAGAACTTAATTATACAGGAAAAAGCAAAACTAGAGACTTCTGGAAGAAACACAAGGTTAGAAACCAATAGATCAAATAGCTTTACCACCAAACAGCTGCCTGCCATTGAGCACAGCACTTAGCCCTCTCAGTATCTTTGATCTCGTCTACTCATTCACTTACTGTTCATTCTTTCATTTAACAAATGTGTGTTGAGTGCTCAGTAAGGCCTAGTTCTTGCCCTGTTCTAGAAAGAAAGCTTCCAGAAAATGATAGAATTCCATAATTTCAATTCTTGGGGCTTATCTATGCTAAGATCCATCTGTGTTTCCTCTCCATTTTCATTACATTGATTTATTGAGGATACAAGACCAGTTGTCCTGTAGAATATATCACATTCTTAATTGCTTGATTTTTTTTTCTCTTGTGATGTCATTTGTCTTGTTTTTCTACCTTCTCTCTTTTTTGTGACTTGGAAATAGAAACTAAAGGCTTGACCAAATTTGGATGAAATATTTTTGATGAGAATATTCTATAGGTGGTGCTATGTACTTTATATGAATCTCATCAAGAGTGTTTAATGTCTGGCTGTCCTACTTTTGTAGTGCTAAGACTGATCTTGGGTTTATAACACATAGACTGATGCCCAACATGGTTTCCCCTTGTGACTGATGATATATCTGGTTGAGCAGAGGTCCTACTTTGATACCAAGTAAATCTAATTCCCTATCAAGCTTTCCCCTAATATCTTCAGATAATCCTTGCTTAAATCTTTTATTTTTTTATGGATTATAAAATGGTGACTTTCTAATTTTATCATTTCTTCTCTATTTATTAGTCAGTATTCATCCATAAAGATCTTACTTCATGAACTGGGGCTTAATGGTTATTCTGAAACAGTTCTTTTTTTTTTTAAGATTTTATTTATTTATTTGACAGACAGAGATCACAAGTAGGCAGAGAGGCAGGCAGAGAGAGAGAGGAAGGGAAGCAGACTCCCTGCTGAGCAGAGAGCCCGATGCGGGGCTCGAGCCCAGGACCCTGGGATCATGACCTGAGGCGAAGGCAGAGACTTTAACCCACTGAGCCACCCAGGTGCCCCCTGAAACAGTTCTTTACCAGAACTCTCTCCTCTCCTCTCCTTTCTCTTCTCTCCTCTCCTTTCTTTTCTCTTCTCTTCCCATCCCTTGCCTTGCCTTCTCTTCTCTTTTCTTCTCTTCCTTCTTAGATAGGGGATATACGGGCAGAGGGAGAAGTCAAAAGAGAGCCCCAAGCAGGCCCCACACCCAGCACAGGACCCAGTGTGGGGATTGATATCACGAGCCTGAGATCACAACCCTAGCCAAAATCAAGATTCCGACACTTAAATGATTGAGATACCCAGGTGCCCCAGTTCTTTACCAGTTTTCAGAGTAAGGAGTTGATATACTGGCCAACTCTACTTGTAATAAGTAAGGATTTATTTGTTTGTTTGCTTGCTCTTTTTTGAGTATCATGATGGACTCATGGATATTTAGGTATTCAGCGTGCTTCATTCCATTATAGTCAGCTGTTCATTTCGATGCTTAAGTTGTCCCAGCTTTGTGGGTGTCCCTTCAAGTTGGGTAAGTATTTGAAGATGAATGATGAAAAGAGATCCTCTGCAGAAAACCTATCTAAGAACTTGCCTGTATCCGGTTTGGGCTAACTGCTGGGCAAATCAGGTCATATTCACAGACTTGGGTTCTTCCATTAATACTTCATAGATAAGTCCTGAAAGTTTTAGTGAATAATCAAGAACAAACTGCAAAATGAGCTGGTTTACCTTTGAATGTGCCCTCTTTCACCAAGCAAATGGAGTGAATTGAGTCAGTTGTGGCTCCTGAGGATACAGTCAGGTAGCTAGTTCAGCAGATGGTAGCCAATGACTCAAATGTACAAAAGGTAAATCAGAACTGAGATGTGAGGTAGGTTTCAGTTTTTCTGTGTTTGTTCTGTTTCAGCTGTTCTGCTAACTGCAGTTACAAAAGCCAGATCAAAATGAGCTCAGCTTTTGAGGCATAGTAGTTTGGGGAGGGTGGAGGGCAAGGGGAGTTAAGAAAAACAGGTATTGGGGAAAGGATGTTTAATCTTCCTTCAGTACTTATTAGCTGTATGGCTAAGGCAAAACAACTAGCTATCTGCACTGAACATGGTACTAGTTCCCCATTGACAATATGGGCCTGAGGCCTGCTGTTCCTAGGCTTGTGACGATGACTAGTGGCCATAGGGCAGATGTGGATGTGTTAGACTAACTGGAAGACTCATTGTTAGTTAGTAATAAGTAGGGAGCTCCTGACCAGTTGTCCTATAGAATGTATTGCAATTCTGGAAATATCTGATATTTTTCCCTTATATTATCATTTATCTTGTTCTTCTATCCCTTGTGTGTTCTAAAACCTGCAAGTAGGAGCAAAAGCTTGCTTAAATTCGGGTTGAAATGTTTTTGGCAAAAATAATTTGGAAGCCAAATTACCTCTCAACTTAAAATAATAATAGAGGTACCATTTATTCATTGCTTAGGTAGCCCTTTCAATTACTTCTTTAATGTAGGTGCTGTTGTTATTCCCATTTTACAAATGACAAAACTGAGGAACAGGAAAGTTAGGTAACTTGCAAGATCACACAGCCAATAATAAATGACAGACATAGAACTTGGACCTGAGTTTCCAAAGTGGGAACTCTTAACATTCTTCTGTGAGTGAATGAATATTTTCTGGAGAAATCTGTAACAGATGTCTGCATGATTTGATTTCCATAGCACAGATTTGAAATTTTCATTTGGGCTTCTAGGGAGCACAAGAACATGGAGCGTGGTGTTTTAGCTGACAAGATGACTAAAACAAGTTTCTCCATCCATGATTGAAGCTGTTCATATCTTTTTTTTTTTTTTGTCCTATAGTCACCTTTGTAGTGGACATCTAGAGGGACTTTACCTGCCTAGAAAAGCAAAGCTGATGCTTTCAGTCACTTGCTATATATAGTTGGGAAGATCCAAATATATGCTTCAGATGGTTTGGTCCACCCATCATAAAGAAGAGCATTTTACTTGGGGCAGTATAGTCCAGTGGTTACATGCACAGGCTCTCCAGAGAACATTTGGGGTTGAATGGGGCTCTGCTGCTTTACTTGTATTTTATGTTAGGAGATCTTGTCTTAGGTAGTGTTAAATGTGTGAACTTGAGTGCAAGGCTGCCTGAGTTTGCAAGAGACATACACAAAGCTTGGTGCATGGTAATCGCTCAGTAAAGGCTAGCTATTATTTCTGAGATGAATGGCGTTTTTAGCTCAAAAGTGGGTTATGAAGAGACTCTTTGGGCTCTTCTCTGGAGATTAAGACCAAGAAACACGAGTTCAGAGATTCTCAAAGAGGGTTCTAATACCACCTGCTGGGTGCAACCTACTTCAGGCAGGATGCGGGATATTCATAACAATGATGGGGGAATTCCCCTCCCTTAGCCCCGCACACGTGTTACACCTGTGTCCTGGGACAAGCTGTGTTAATCCCCACTCCCCCTGCCAAACAGCCAGTGTAGTGTCTTTGAAGCACCACTTCCTAGGGATCCTTCCTGCTGTGCTGCTCAGTGACTTGAAAAGAGCTTTGAGTCCCACTGACCTGGCTTGAATCCCGGTTTCCCCACAGAGTCACTGTGCGACTTAGAGCCACTTACCCAGCTTTTCTGAGCTCCATCTTCCCAACTGTAAAAAAGATAATTCTTATCTCATGGGTCATCATGACCACTTAGAACTAATATAAAACGCAGTTCCTGGACCTCCAGAAGCTCCCTCTTTTGACTGTAACCACCTGCCAAGACCACTGACTGCATCTGGGAGACACCTGGGAACAAGGAATTTATCTTTAGTGCTATTTTTAGCAAGTAGAGTTGAGATCTTAAAATAGTGAATTTTTTTTTCATTTACTTTTTTCAATCAGCTGAGTGTTCCTTCCATCCAACACCCTAAACAGAAATAAGGTAATGTGAGAATTGCTAATTACTGAGCCAGATGATTCCAATAAAGGCATTGCTTATTCCTTTTTTGAAAAAGATTTTTTATTTTTAAGTAATTTCTACCCAACATGGGGCTTGAACTAACAACCCAGAGCTCAAGAATTTCATGCTCCACTGACTGAGCCAGCCAGGTGCCCCACTCATAGCTTACTCTTAAACAGTGATCTTAAAATATGTAAGGTTAGATTTAAAAAAAAAAGGCTCAGGCTAGAGTAATCAAATTCATAGAGACGGTTAGAAAGGTAGCTGTCAGGGACTGAGGAGAAGATGTGGGGTTACTGTTTAACAGGTACGGAGTTTCAGTTTTACAAGATGATAAGAGTTCTGTGGATGGATGGTGGTGATGGATGTAGGACAACATGAATGTATTTAATACCACTGAACTGGACATTTAAGAGTTGAAATGGTAAATTTTATCTGTATTTTGCCACAATTTAAAAAAATATATTAATGTTCAAATCATGAGTGAACACAGCCTTCGTTCCCTTAAGCCTCTGAGTCCTGACAAGGAGGCTAGAAGGAGGCACATCTGGCACTGTGTTCTAGATTCAAAAAGTGAGAGTTACAGCCCTTTGCATAAAGTAGCAACCCTGTGTGTGGTCTTCAGCAGCTGTCTGTGGACAATATTGGGGCATTCCTAGGAAATGGACATTTTTTTTTTTTTTTCATTTTTAAACCTGAGTCCCCTGAAAGGAAGGAACCTATTTGTTGAAGACTCTGTAAAATCAGGTTGTGGAAAATTTTCAGGGAAATAGCTCCATAAATTGTATGTAGATGCAAAACTAACAGGCACATGAAAGATTTGTATTTTGAAAACAAAACCCCAGTGGGATTCTCTCAGCAGAAAATGAAAAGGTCTTCTTAACATTCAGTTGAACTATTAGAGCTGTTTTTGCTGTTGCAAGCACTAATGCAGGTACGGACACTGCCACAGACCCAGATTGCAGTGCAGCAAATTAGCAAGGTTTTAACTTGGCTGCAAATATCAAGCTGGCTGCTTGTCATTATGCAAAAAGGGACAGGGGTGGGAGGGGGACCAGCACCTAGCGGCAAAGCACATTATAATTGTTTAAGCAGGCCCCACAAGTCATGCATTTCAATTATTTGTTCAAAGCAGTCTGCAATTAGGAGTTGCAAACAAGGCTTTTGAATGCAAAGTCAGACAATTAAAATGTTTCATGAGTGCATTAGAGAAAGAAGTTCTGAATTAGCACTTTGAATACACAAGACCTCTTTTTCTAATCTCTAGTCCCTTTCACTCTTTGCGGGGGGGGGGGGGGGGGGGGGGGGGGTGTTTCGGGGAGGGGGGAGAAAGAGTGAGTGAAAAGAGAAAGAGATGTTTGGACTGTGGTAGAGGTGATTTTGATGTTTACTTATTTATATCAAATGCCTGACTAATCCAGGGAAGATTGAACCATCCTAATCAGCCCTGCGTACATTTCAATGTCTCTTGTTACTTGCCAGATCCTTGTCCAGAGCACAATAGCCCAGGTGCCAAAACCCCTCTCCTAGGGGGGTCATAAATCACTTTAAGCATCTCTCCTCCCTCTTTCCTCACCACACCCCACTCTGTCCTTTGAAGAAGCGGGTCTATTTGAACCAGTGATTTGTGGCTTTCCAGTAGTTAGGCCACAACCCCAGGCTGGTTGCATTGACACACAGCATAAGAGTGCACCGGACAGGGTTGGGATCAGGGATGAGAGTCTGTGTCTTCTGGGATTGCTGGTGAGCAGAAGCTGGAGGCTCTGGGGCAGCAGGAAAATGCACTAATCTGCTATATTTCTTTGAAGGAAGACCAGTGGCTAAATTCCTTCTTCCCCTTCCCCCCATGCCCACACACATTCCCTTTCCCAACCCACAAATACCTTACTGATATTTAAAGTTTATTTTATGATTTATTGTACTTTAAGACACCTTTAGGTCTTTTGTTTTTGTTTTTAGAGAGCACATTTTTAGGAGAGGAGGATATATCCAACATATGGGAAAATGTGAATGTTCTTCCTTCAACCTTTTTTCCCTTTAATAGTAAGACTTTCTAAAAAGTATTATGTGTGCAGGGAATCATCCATTAGTACAAAGTAAGAGAGTGCACTTTATATTATTAGTCAACGTGTAAGATTAACCAGGAAAATCTAGACAAGTTAAGGTGAAAATTGCCAGCATTATCAGTTACATGTGTGTATATGTGTGTGCATGGCTAATTTGAGAATCTAGAAAGTAGTAGCCTTAATTTATCATTTCCTGCGTAGCTGAATTATGAAACAACATTTAAATAATCTAATTTATCCTTCTTTATAAAGAAAACACTTTTTTTTTTTTAAAGTTCAGGTTGGTGGAAGTTTAAAAAAAAAAATAGCAACCCACCTTCTACATGGGTATTTTGAATTTTACTTAAGCAATGCTCTTTTAATTACTTTGCCTCCAAGCAATCATTGAGGACTTAGAACACTGTTATATGCCAGGTGATAGGTTTTATGAGCCTTCATATGATCAATATATTCTATTAGTTGAAAAATTTTATCTTTCAATGGGAAATAGTTCTTTTATGTAGGTCTATGTAAAAATAAGTTGTTTTTTTCAACTAGGTCATGACATAAGCAAAGATGCAGACATGATAAGTATTAAAAATCATGTCATTTCAATGGTTGAGATCTGTAGGTACAAGAAAATACTATGCTTCCTTTTTTTTTAGTTGGCACAATTTCAAATCTGGCTTTTTTTTTTTTCCTTTGCAGCCAGTTCTGACATTTTTACCTTATCTTTTGAAATGCCCAAAGTGATAAACTGAATCATTTAAGATTGATTGGGTTTTTGCCAGCCTGTTTTTTAAAGTAGTAAGTGCCATTAAAAAAAAAAAAAGAAGAAGAAGACTTTAAAATCAAAACAGATACAGATTCTTTACCATAGGCTTATCTTAGATGTTTACAATAGAAGAGAGGAGGGTGCAACAGGGAAACCCTGCATAAAATCACACTTAGGTGCAATATGATTCTCCTCCCAAAATGCCCTTGCAACATCTGCCTGAATGGGAACCTTGAATCTGAAGGTGAAACACACTGAAATAAATAATAGCCAAATCATATGTTAAATCATTGGAAAATGATAAATAATAAATTATATCAGATCTGATGGTTTCTATATGATTGCTGCACAACTTTTGGTCCTGCTCATTTATTTACTGATTAGGTTTATAAATATTAGTTCTATAGCTGACTCTTTATCTCTGAAGAAGTAATTCATTCAGAGGGTATATTTGTAAGTTGTACCAGAACAGCCAGATTTAAACTCTTAATAGCCTGAAAACCAGCTTTCAGGTCTCCTTAATCTGACTCAGGGAGAGAAAACAGCCAAAAGAAATATATCCCCAAAATGCCCCCCACCCCCAGCTACTGTCACAAATACTATTCCTTCTGAAAAGTGAGCCTGGTGGTAGGTATGTGGCTTTAAGGGGAGCACGTATTGCATGGAGCACTGGGTGTGGTACATAAGCAATGAATCTTGGAACACTGAAGAAATAAAATTTAAAAAAAAAAAAAGTGAGTTAAAGAGAAAAGCAGTTGCTACTATAAATAAGAGAGAGTGCGAAAAGACCTATGTTCTGCTTTTCTAACATTTGGTTGAACCTTGGGTCCACTAGGTAAGCTAGAAATGGCAGCTGTGACTTTTTCAGGAGGGAGCAACCCTGCTCTCCTTGTATTACTCCCATTTACATCGAACATTTCATTCCAATCCATTTCACGATCAAGAGGTAGTGGGAATCTTGCCACTAAAATGCCACCATCTCTGGAACCCAGGGCTGGAAGCCAACCAGCCCTTTGGATATCTCAGTAGGAGGCAGAGAGAAGTTTCTGCTGAAGGACACCAGTACAAACGCCTTTTATGCAGGGGGACATGGGAATACTTCAAATTATCTACCTTCAAAAGCTGAGTGTTTGAGTCGCTACCCAAGAATGGATTCCTGAGTCTGTGAAATGGAAAGACAAAGGTGTTCAGGCTGGGTAACGGGACGAAGGCTTTTCCCAGCTGTAGAATTCAAGGATGATGAAAGGGAGATGCAACAGAATATAAAACAAATTGTGCAGTGGAGGATGGAAAATACAGATTTGAAAGTTAAGTGTCTGGAACAAGAGAGATATGAGTCACTGGAATTTACAAGTTACTATAGGAAACAAAGATAAAGAGATCATGAGAAGAGTAGTCACACTGGTAACAAAATGGCATTTTGTTAACTGCAGAACTGGGCGCTGGCAGAAACTGTTCATCAACTCAGGAAAGGGGTAGTAATTATGGAGGACAACAGCAGATAATAACATTTACGGAGTGACCTACAGGGACAAAATTGGGTGTTTGGCAATTATGTCACATGGTAGTACAAATTTTTCTTCCCCTTCAAAATGGTAAATCAGAGAAAATTAGGACTGGAGGGTGTTCACTTTCTTGTAAGGGAAACAGTGAAGCTTGGTTTGCTAGAAGGCAACGGTGCTCCAGCCGTAGGGAAACTGCTTTTCTCTGTACCAAATAGCGTGTTTCGTTTATGTTAAGGTAGAAAACACATCTGGCTTTTTGCACTTTTGTGTGTGGATGTAAAATGTGATACATGTGAGGAAAAGTGCGGGAACATCGATATAACCACACTGCAAGCCCCAGTGTATCCTTCCCAACCGAAAAATCCCTTCTTCCTCCAGACGTTCTATCCCAACTTTTATTGTAACAATTATCTTGCTTTTCTGTTTAATTTTATTACCAAGGTATGTCACCTAAATAACACAGTTTAGGTTTGTCTGCTTTTGGACTGTATATATTTATATAAAGAGAAATGAAACAACTTTCTAAGTATTTATTGGGCCTGCATTCTTTTGTCCCCCATCATTTTTGTTAGATTCATTCACATTGTTGTGTGTGTTGTATGTGGCTCTACATTGCCAAAGCACAGCCCATTGAATGAATGTATCACAATTTATTTATTCTATCATTTATGGATCATTTGGCTTGTGGTAAAGGTTAACAGCAAATCGCTACCTGTTTTTCCTGGGTTCCTCTTCCTCCTGGGCACATCTGAACCACATTTCCCAGCCTCCCTTCCAGTAAGATATGGATCTGGGTTCTAGCCTGGACCATAGGAATCTCCCAGGTATGATCCTCCACGATCTTTTCATCTAGACTGGAGATGACCTCTGTGTGATCTTGGAAGCCATGTATGGAAGGTATGCAAGCCACAAATTAGAGAAACTCTGGGTTCTTGAATCATCATTAGGATGAGAGCTTTCCAGGAGAGCCTGCTTAGGAGTATCCACACTGGGCTATTATGGAAATAAGAAATACATTTTTATTGTTTTAAGCCTCTGAGATTTTATGGGCTATTGCCAACAGCAACCAACTTCCCCTTAACTTATATAGCTTCCAGTTTTGGCAATTATGAACAGTTTGAACATGTATCTCAATATTTGTAGGCTGCATTTCTGCAGGGTATATACTTGGGAGTGGAGCTGCTGGGTCACTATATCTATCTCCAACTTTATGAGATAATGCCAAACTACTTCCAAAACGGTTGACCAGTTTACATGCTATTAGTACTGTATGAGAGTTCCCGTGCTCCATATCTTTACAATTTCTTGGCATGTTCAGAATTTTTGCCTACTGCCAAACTGAAGGGAGTATAATAGTTTCTCACTGTGGTATAGAATACTCAGCTCCTTACCTGAGATTGTATATCTTATCATGTATTTATTGGTCATTTGGGTTTCCTCTTATATGAGTCCCTCTCCACATTTTTCTCTTGGGTATCTTTTTTCTGTGATGTGTAGGATTTCTTCACATGTTCTGGTTACTAGGTCTTCATTAATTTTATGTGTTGCAATTGTTTTTAACCATTTAATGACAAAAATTGTCTTTGGTAAATATAGTCTTAATGTAGTAGAATTTATGATCTTGCCCTCTATGGCTAGTATTTTTTAAGTGTCTTGATCAAGAAATCCTTCTCTATCCTGAGGCATTAAATATATTCTCCTATGTTACCTTATAAAATCTTTGTAACTTTGTATTTTACATTTAGTTGCTTAATCTATCCATAATTATTATTTGTATATTGTATGAGATAGGGGTTTATTTATCTATTTATTTATTTTAATTTATTTGACAGACAGAGATCACAAGTAGGCAGAGAGGCAGACAGAGAGAGGGCAAAGCAGGCTTCCCACTGAGCAGAAAGCCTGAGGTGGGGCTCGATCCCAGGACGCTGGGATCATGATCTGAGCCGAAGGCAGAGGCTTTAACCCGCTGAGCCACCCAAGTGCCACTGAGGTAGGGGTTTAACTCCAGTTTTTCCTTTATGGGTACCCAGTTGTTCCAGAATCATTAGTTGAAAAAATTTGTCCTTTCTCCACTGCTCTGCTTTCCCACCTTTGTCATATATTGTATCCATATATATAAGGGTTTATTTCTTTTAAAGAAAAAAAAAGATTTTTTAAAGTAATTTCTGCCCCAGTGTGGGGCTCAAAGTTAACCCCAAGATCAAGAGTCTCATGCTATACTGCCTAAGCCAACGAGGTACCCCTCTAAGGGTTTACTGGGGGCTTTCTAATTTGTTTCAATGGTCTGTTTAACTCTGCACCAATTCTACAACATCTTGATTCACATAGTTTTGTTTTATTTATCTGAGAGAAACAGAGAGAGCACATGTGCATAAGAAGGGCAGGACAGAGGGAAAGGGAGACGCTGACTCCGCACTTAGCAGGGAGATGAGCAAGGATCCTAATGCAGGGCTTGATCCCAGGAATCCTGGATTATGACCTGAGCTGAAGGTAGATGCTTAACCTACTGAGCCACCCAGGTGCCCCTCACATAGCTTTTAAAGACACATAGTGTCTGGTACAGCAAGATTTCCAAGAAATCTTTTTCAGAAGGATCTGGAAAGGCTCCTGGGTGGCTCAGTCAGTTAAGTGTCTACCTCCGGCTCGGGTTGTGATCTTGGGGTCCAGGGATCCAGCCCCATATTGGGCTACCTGCTCAGCGGGAAGCCTGCTTCTCCCTCTCCTTCTGCCCTTCCCCCTGGCTCATGCTTTCTCTCTTTCCCTCTCAAATTGAAAAAAAGAAAAAAGTACCTTGGATTTTTGTATCCCTTTGCATTTCCATGTGAATTTCATGATCATCTTGAATTATTCCAGAATAACCTTTTGAGATTTGAACTGGGACATTATTAAATCTGTAAGTAAATGTAGGGAGAATTGAGAACATTATTGAGTTCTCAACTCATGACTAGGGCATATTCCTTCAAATGTTTGGATCTTCATTATTGTTGCTCAGTTGATTTTGATATGTCAATTTTCTATCTAGAAATCACAAATTCATGTTAATTCTAATAATTCAACTGTAGACTAAAAAATTTCTACTTACATAACCATATTATCCAAAGATAATGAGCTTTATTTCTGCCTTTCCAAAATTACAACTTTTCTTTTTCTTACTGTTTTGTCTAGGACCTTCAGTACAACATCCTAGGTTTAATGGGAATGGTCATAGCAAACATTCTCATCTAGTTCTGAAACTCGGAGGGAAAGCTCTAAATATTATACCATTAAATCTGGTATTTGCTCTAGGATTTTTATAGATATCCCTCATCAGATAAAGGAATTTCCTCCCTAATTCTAATTGGTTAAGAATTACTTTTTTTAAAAAGATTTCATTTATTTATTTGACTGAGATCACAAGTAGGCAGAGAGGCAGGCAGACAGAGAGAGGAGGAAGCAGGCTCCCTGCTAAGCAGAGAACCTGATGCGGGGCTCAATCCCAGGACCCTGGGATCTTGCCCTGAGCTGAAGGCAGAGGTGTTAACCCACCGAGCCACCAAGATGCCCCTGTTAAGAATTACTTTGATCAAATGTTAAGCTTGGGGCGCCTGGGTGGCTCAGTGGGTTAGGCCCCTGCCTTCGGCTCAGGTCATGGTCCCGGGGTCCTGGGATCGAGTCCCACATCAGGCTCTCAGGGAGCCTGTTTCCTCCTCTCTCTCTCTGCTTGCCTCTCTGCCTACTTGTGGTCTCCCTCTGAGAAATAAATAAATAAAATCTTTAAAAAAAAAATGTTAAGCTTGCATGCTGATACAAAGCAAATATTGTTGGATCTTGCTTACAAATAATATAAGAATTTTTGATTGATGTTCATGAGTGATATTGGCCTATAATTTACCTTTCTCATCTATGGTCCTTGTGAAGTTTTGAAATCAGATTTATACTGGTTTCATGTCAGTGGGAATGTGCCTCTTTTCTATTCTCTGAAGGCTTGTGTAAAGGTGTAATTATATCTTAATTTCATGTTGTGGAACTTGTTGCAAGAGCCAGCAGGGTATAGAATTTTCTTACACTATTAATTCAATTTATGGATTTGCAACTATTCAGGTTTTCTGTTTTCTTCTTGAGTCACACTTTTGCAGGAAAGTGTCCATTTAATATAAACCATCAAGTATATAAGGAAAAAGTAGTTCATAATATCCTCATTCTTTGTTAATTATATGAAGAATATGTAGTGTTGTTTCCATTTTCTTTTCTTTTTTTATATTATTTTTATTAACATGTTATTTTTATTAACATGTAATGCATTTTATTAACATATAATGTATTATTTGCCCCAGGGGTACGGGTCTGTGAATCGTCAGGCTTACACATTGCACAGCACTCACCCCATCACATACCATCCCCAGTGTACATAACCCAAACACCCTCTTTACACACCCCCTCGCCACAGCAACCCTCAGTCTGTTTTGGAAGATTAAGAGTCTCTTATGGTTTGTCTCCTTCCCAATCCCATCTTGTTTCATTTTTTCCTTCCCTATTCCCCCAAACCTCCACTTTGCCTCTCAAATTACTCATATTGGGGAGATCATATGATAATATGATCATATAATAATTGTCATTCTCTGATTGACTTACTTCACAGAGCATAATACCCTCTAGATCTAGCCACATCATTACAGATGGTAAGATTTCATTTCTTTTGATGGCTGCATAGCATTCTATTGTATATATATACCACACCTTCTTTATCCATTCACCTGTTGATGGACATCTAAGTTTTTTCCATAGTTTGACTATTGTGGACATGACTGCTATAAACACTCAGGTGCACAAGCCCCTTCGGATCACTACATTTGTATCTTTATGATAAATACCCAGTAGTGTGATTGCTGAATCATAGGGTAGCTCTATTTTGAACTTTTTGAGGAACCTCAATGCTGTTTTCCAGAGTGGTTGCACCACCTTGCATTCCCACCAACAGTATAGGAGGGTTCCCTTTCCTCACATCCTCACCAACATCTGTCGTTTCCTGACTTGTTAATTTTAGCCATTCTAAGTGGTGTGAGGTGGTATCTCATTGTGGTTTTGATTTGTATTTCCCTGATGCTGAGTGATGTGGAGCACTTTTTCATGTGTCTGTGGCCATCTGGATGTCTTTGCAGAAATGTCTGTTCATGTCTTCTGCCCATTTTTTGATTGCATTATTTGTTCTTCGGGTGTTGAGTTTGATAGGTTCTTTATAGATTTTGGATACTAGCCTTTTACCTGATATGTCATTTGCAAATATCTTCTCCCATTCTGCCAGTTTTCTTTTGGATTTGTTGACTGTATCCTTTGCTGTGCAAAAGCCTTTGATCTTGATGAAATCCCAATAGTTCATTTTTGCCCTTGCTTCTCTTGCTTTTGGCAATATTTCTAAGAAGAAGTTGCTGTGGCTAAGGTCAAGGAGGTTGCTGCCTGTGTTCTCCTCAAGGATTGTAATGGATTCCCTTCTCACATTGAGGTCTTTTATCTATTTGGAGTCTGTTTTTGTGCATGGTGTAAGGAAATGGTCCAGTTTCATTCTCTGCATGTGGCTATCAAATTTTCCCAACACCATTTGTTGAAAAGACTGTCTTTTTTCCATTGGACATTCATTCTTGCTTTGTTGAAGATTAGTTGACCATAAAGTTGAGGGTCTATTTCTGGGCTTTCTCTTCTGTCCCACTGATCTATGTGTCTGTTTTTGTGCCAGTACCATACTGTCTTGATGATGACAGCTTTGTAATAGAGCTTGAAGTATGGAATTGTGATGCCATCAACTTTGGCTTTCTTTTTCAACATTTCTCTGGCTATTTGAGGTCTTTTCTGGTTCCATATAAATTTTAGGATTATTTGTTCTATTTCTTTAAAAAAATTGATGGTATTTTGATAGGGGTTGCATTAAACATGGAGATTGCTTTAGGTAGCATAGACAGTTTCACAATATTTTTTCTTCCAATCCATGAGCATGGAACATTTTTCCATTTCTTTGTGTCTTCCTCAATTTCTTTCATGAATACTTTATAGTTTTCTGAGTACAGATTCTTTGCCTCTTTGGGTAGTTTTATTCCCAGGTATCTTATGGGTTTGGGTGCAATTGTAAATGGGATAGAGTCCTTAAGTTCTCTTTCTTCTCTCTTACTGTTAGTGTATAGAAGTGCAACTGATTTCTGTGCATTGATTTTATATCTTGACACTTTACTGAATTCCTGTATGAGTTCTAGCAGTTTTGGAGTGAAGTCTTTTGGGTTTTTTTGCAGAAAGTATCATATCTGCAAAGAGTGATAGTTTGACTTCTTTGCTGATTTGGATGCCTTTAATTTCTTTTTGCTGTCTGATTGCTGAGGCTAGGACTTCTAGTACTATGTTGAATAGCAGTGGTGATAATGGACATCTCTGCTGTGTTCTGACCTTAGGGGAAAAGTTCAGTTTTTTTTCCATTGAGAATGATATTCACTCTGGGTTTTTCATAGATGGCTTTGATGATATTGAGGTATGTACCCTCTATCCCTACACTTCGAAGACTTTTGATCAAGAAAGCATGCTGTACTTTGTCAGATGCTTTTTTAGCATCTATTGAGAATATCATATGGTTCTTGTTCTTTCTTTCATTAATGTATTGTATCACATTGATTAATTTGCGGATGTTGATCCTATGTTGGCTCTCAGGAATAAATCCCACTTGGCCGTGGTGAATAATCCTTTTAATGTACTGTTGGATCCTATTGGCTAGTATTTTGGTGAGAATTTTTGCAACTGTGTTCCTCAAGGATATTGGTCTGTAATTCTCTTTTTTGATGGGGTCTTTGTCTGGTTTTGGGATCAGGGTAATGCTGGCCTCATAAAATGAGTTTGGAAGTTTTCCTTCCATTTCTATTTTTTGGAACAGTTTCAGGGGAATAGGAATTAGTTCTTCTTTAAACCTTTGGTGGGTTCCCCTGGGAAGCTGTCTGGTCCTGGGCTCTTGTATGTTGGGAGATTTTTTTTTTTTTTAAAGATTTTATTTATTTGACAGAGAAAGAGAAATCACAAGTAGGCAGAGAGGCAGGCAGAGAGAGAGAGAGAGGAGGAAGCAGGCTCCCCGCGGAGCAGAGCCCAACGCGGGGCTTGATCCCAGGATTCTGGGATCATGACCTGAGCCGAAGGCAGAGGCCTCAACCCACTGAGCCACCCAGGCGCCCCCATGGGGAGATTTTTGATGACTGTTTCAATCTCCTTACCGGTTATGGGTCTGTTCAGGTTTTCTATTTCTTCTTGGTTCAGTTGTGGCAGTTTATATGTCTCTAGGAATGCCTCCATTTCTTCCAGATTGTCAAATTTGCTTGTGTACAGTTGCTCATAATATGTTCTTATAATTGTTTGTATTTCTTTGGTGTTGGTTGTGACCTTTCCTCCTTCATTCATGATTTTTTTTTATTTGGGTCCTTTCTCTTTTCTTTTTGATAAGTCTGGCCAGGGGTTTATCAATCTTATTAATTCTTTCAAAGAACCATCTCCTAGTTTCATTGATTTGTTCTGTTGTTTTTTTGGTTTCTTTTTCATTGGTTTCTGCTCTGGTCTTTGTTACTTCTCTTCTCCTGCTGGGTTTAGGCTTTCTTTGTTGTTCTTTCTCCAGCTCCTTTAGGTGTAGGATTAGGTTGTGTATTTGAGACCTTTCTTGTTTCTTGAGAAAAGCTTGTATCACTATATATTTTCCTCTCAGGACTGCCTTTGTTGTGTCCCACAGATTTTGTACTGTTGTGTTTTCATTATCATTTGTTTCCATGAATTTTTTCAATTCTTTAATTTCTGGGTTGACCCATTCATTCTTTAGAAGGATACTCTTTAGTCTCCATGTATTTGGGTTCTTTCCAATGTTCCTCTTGTGATTGAGTTCTAGCTTCAGAGCATTGTGGCCTGAAAATATGCAGGGAATGATCCCAATCTTTTGGTACTGGTTGAGACCTGATTTGTGACCCAGGATGTGATCTATTCTGGAGAATGTTCCATGTGCACTAGAGAAGAATGTGTATTCTGTTGCTTTGGGATGGAATGTTCTGAATATATCTGTGATGTCCATCTGGTCCAGTGTGTCATTTAAGGCCTTTATTTCCTTGTTGATCTTTTGCTTGGATGATCTGTCCATTTCAGTGGGGTGTTAGCGTCCCCTTCTATTATTGTATTATTGTCGATGTGTTTCTTTGATTTTGTTATTAATTGGTTTATATAGTTGGCTGCTCCCATGTGAGGACCATAGATATGTAAAATCATTAGATCTTCTTGTTGGACAGACATCTTGAGTATGATAGAGTGTCCTTCCTCATGTCTTATTATAGTCTTTGGTTTAAAATCTAATTAATCTGATAAAAGGATTGCCATCCCAGTTTTTTTTTGATGTCCATTGGCATGGTAAATTGTTTTCCAACCCCTCACTTTCAATCTGGAGATGTCTTTGGGTCTAAAATGAGTTTCTTATAGATAGCATATTGATGGGTTTTGGTTTTTTATTCATTCTGATACCCTCTATCTTTTGATTGAGGCATTTAGCCCATTTACATTCAGAGTACCTATGGAAAGACATGAATTTAGTGCCATTGTATTACCTGTAAGGTGACTGTTATTGTATATTGTCTCTGTTCCTTTCTGGTCAACTACTTTTAAGCTCTCTCTTTGCTTAGAGGAACCCTTTCAATATTTCTTGTAGGAGTGGTTTGGTGTTTGCAAATTCTTTTAATTTTTGTTTGTCCTGGAAGCTTTTAATCTCTCCTTCTATTTTCAATGATAGCCTAGCTGGATATAGTATTCTTGGTTGCATATTTTTCTCATTTAGTGCTCTGAATATATCATGCCAGTTTTTCTGGCCTGCCAGGTCTCTGTGGATAAATCTGCTGCCAATCTAGTATTTCTACCATTGTAAGTTACAGACTTCTTGTTCCAAGCTGGATTGGAACAAGGATTTTCAGGAGTTTCTCTTTGTCATGAAGACTTGTAAGTTTTACATTAGATGATGGGTTATGGACCTATTCTTAATGATTTTGAGAGGAGTTCTCTGCACCTCCTGGATTTTGATGCTTGTTCCCTTTGCCATATTAGGGAAATTCTCTACTATAATTTGCTGCTGTACACTTTCTGCCCTTCTCTCACTTTCTTCTTCTGGAATCCCAATTATTCTAATATTATTCTAATATTATTTTGTCTTATGATATCACTTCTCTCTCGAATTCTCCCCTCACGGTCCAGTACTTGTTTGTCTTTCTTTTGCTCAGCTTCTTTATTCTCCGTCATTTGGTCTTCTGTATCACTAATTCTCTCTTCTGCCTTATTTATCCTAGCAGTCAGAGCCTCCATTTTTTGATTGCACCTCATTTATAGCTGTTTTGATTTCAACTTGGTTAGATTTTAGTTCTTTTATTTCTTTATGTTGTTCTTTTATTTCTCCAGAAAAGGATTTTATTTTTCCAGAAAGGGTTTCTCTAATATTTTCCATGCCTTTTTCGAGCTCAGCTAGCATCTTAAGAATCTCTAGTTCTGACATTTTACCAAGGTCCATATTGATTAAGTCCCTAGCCATCAGTACTGCCTCTTGTTCTTTTTTTTTCCATGGTGAGTTTTTCTGCCTTGTTATTTTATTTAGATGAGAATATATGAATAAGTGAATAAAATACTAAAACAGTAGCAACAACCTGCTCTTGGAGCTTTTGTTCCCTGAGTGCTTTCCGTAGAGCTTTGGAGGACAAGAACGACATGAGAAAAATGTATACTAAGCAAATCAGAAGCGATCCAAAGCCAGGGGGAGAAGAAAGGGGAAAAAATGTAATAAAAATAAAATTTAAAAAATTATATATATATATATATGTGTGTGTGTATGTGTGTGTGTATAAATATATAAATATACACATACATATCTATCTTAGACTGGTGAATAGAACAGAGCCACCCACTTGATTTTGGGTGTATTTTGATCTCTTAGGAGAAATTACCTCTCAATAGTTGAAAGAAATAAAAACATATATATATATATATATATATATACACACACACAAATAAGGGTAAACACGATGAAGGGATGGAATATAACTGTAAAGATGAAATTTTTTAAAAAAATTCTAAAAAGGGAATTGATAAGTTGGTTGAAAAAAGGAAAAAAAAAAAAGAGGTGGCAATGTGCTCCGACTGGAGAGTAAAATAAAGCCGTGTACTAGATTAGTGTATATTTTGGTCTATTAGAAGAAATTATATCCCAAAATTTTTTATAAAAAATAAAAGAACTTATATGTATACAAAAAATAAAGTTAATACAATGAAAGGGTAAATATAACAATGAAGATTTAAAAAGGTTTTTTTAGAAAGGTATTGTTAAGATAAACTAGTTTAAAAATGCTAATAGAGGAATGAGGAAAACTTTAAAAAAACAGAATAAGAAAACAAAAAGATTAAAAAAATTTAACTTTGCAAGACTAAAGGATCATGGGGAAATATACATGAACTCTATGCAATGCTTTGCCCTAGCTCTGGAGTTCACCTGTTCTCCTTGATCAGTGAGCTTGATCTTGGCTGGATGTTCTTGCTGATCTTCTGGGGGAGGGGCCTTTTGCAGTGATTCTCAAATATCTTTGTCTGAGGTGAAATTGCATGGCCCTTGCCAGGGCCCAGGCTAAGTAATCTGCTCCGGTTTGCTCTTGGAGCTTTTGTTCCCTGAGTGCTTTGCGTAGAGCTTTGGAGGACAAGAATGAAAATGGCGGCCTCCCAATCTCCAGTCTGGAGGAGCCGAGTGCTTGGGGTCCCACTCTTCAATGTGCCTTCAAAGAAAAGCAGTCAGTCACTCCTGTCTCCCTGGTGACCAGCCATGCTCCAAGCTCACCGGCCAGAGACTGAGCATTTCTTTCTCTGGTTTACGGTCCCATTTGGTGTCTCCAAACCCAGCAGATTCCTGATGCACTTCTTCTCGCGGAGCAGAAAGGTGGGTCTCCCTGGATCTGCCACTTGTGGGGTCCCTGCTCAAAGAGCAGTGGTCCGACTGTGCATTGGATCATGGTTTAAGGTAACCCTAACCTGAAAGCTCACTCTTTGGCTTCGTCTCTGCATCCGGTTTCCCTGCTCCGATTCCTGGCAGCTATTCGACGCTCAGATACCCCAGATCAGTGTGATCTGGGAGCACACTGTCCTGGGAGGGCTCCACGCCCACTTAGCCTCTGGAGCAATGTCTCTCAGTGGAGCAGACTTCTAAAAGTTCTGATTTTGTGCCCCACTGCTGCGCCACTTGCTGGGAACTGCTCTGCCCCACCCCCCCAGCATGGTCTATCTCCCCCCATGGTCTATCTCCCCATCACTTCAGATTCACTTCTCTGCACATCCTACCTTTCAGAAAGTGGTTGATTTTCTGGGACGCCTGGGTGGCTCAGTGGGTTAAAGCCTTTGCCTTTGGCTCAGTTCATGATCCCAGGGTCCTGGGATCGAGTCCCGCATTGGACTCTCTGCTCAGCAGGGATCCTGCTTCTTCTTGTCTCTCTCTACCTGCTTCTCTGCCTACTTGTGATCTCTGTCTGTCAAATTAAAAAAAAAAATCTTTAGAAAGTGGTTGATTTTCTGTTTCTAGTATTGCTGCTCTTTTCTTCTATTTCCTTCTGAGTTTGTAGATGTTTGGAGTGGTTTGATACCTATCTAGCTGAACTCCTGGGATCTGATATCATTTCAGTCTGCTACTCCTCTGCCATCTTGCCTCTCTCCCTGTGTTGTCTCCATTTTTGTTCCTCATATTGCTTATTTGTACCTATTCTCTTTCTTGATCAGTATCAGCTGCAGCATGTCAATATTTCTTTTTCAAAAAACCAATTTTTTTTTAAGATTTTGTTTATTTATTTGACAGAGAGATCATCAGTAGGCAGAGAGGCAGTGGGGAAGAGAGAGAGAGGGAAGCAGGCTCCCTGCTGAGCAGAGAGCCTGATACGAGCCTCGATCCCAGGACCCTGAGATCATGATCTGAGCTGAAGGCAGAGGCTTAACCCATTTAGCCACCCAGGTGCCCCTCAAAACCAGTTCTTGTTTTTTGATCTTTTCTATAGTATATTTTTTTCCTATTTTATAAATTGTCTCTTTTCTTTATTAACTCCCTTCTGTTTCTTTCCTTTTTTTTTTTTTTATTTTTAAAAAGATTTATTTATTTATTTATTTGAGAGAGGGAGACAAAGAGTGAGCATAGGAGCCAGGGAAGAGGCAGAGGAGAAGGACAAGCAGACTCCACACTGAGCACAGAGCCTGAAGCTGGGCTTGTCCCAGGACCCTGAGATTAAGACCTGAGCCAAAACCAAGAGTCAGATGCCCAAACAACTGAGACACTCAGATACCCATCTCCTGTTTTTTTTTTTTTTTAATTTTGCTATTTCCTTACATTTGTTTACATGGCTATTATTTATCTAATTTAATGCTCACTTTGTAAAAGGGATTATTAATGACATCATGGCTATCACATGGGGTTGAGAAATGAAATCTTGATGAGCATCAGCTCTCAGTACAAAGTATACAGATGAATAGCCATGAGCTCCAACACTGGAGATGCTCATTCAGATACTTGTTTTAATTATAGGTGAGAATAAATTCAAATGTCATTTATTTTAAGGGTTAGGAACACAGTGGTCCCTCTACGGCTTAGGGTTTAGTTCCTGATAATTACTATTGTAAGAAAATTTGAAATTAAGAAATGTTAGGACTCATCTTTTTAAAAAAACAACAACTGGGGGGTGTGCCTGGGTGGCTTAGTGGGTTAAAGCCTCTGACTTTGGCTCAGGTCATGATCTCAGGGTCCTAGGATCGAGCCCCACATTGGGCTCTCTGCTTGGCAGGGAGTCTGCTTCCCCCTCTCTCTCTCTGCTTGTCTCTCTGCCTATTTGTGATCTCTGTCAAATAAATAAATAAAATCTTAAAAAAGAAATTTAGGACTCAAAGGGAAAAATATGATTGGGGAGCCAGAGTAAAAGCCCACTAAATGATAATATATTTACAAAGCTCAAACAGTAGAGACAACACCTTCAATTAAAGGCAATCTCAGTGATGTTTTATGTATTTTGTTCAACTAGTAATAATAAATTATTATCATTGGTTTCCAGAGACTATCTCTTGTTCTATAGAAAATTATTTCTTTGCAGTTTCAGTAGAGGACTTGTAAATTCATTTGTGTGTGTGTGTTTGTGTTTACAGATATGCATACTAAGCATACTAAGCAGTCTTTTTGCTTGGGTCTTGTATTTCTCCTAATGTGTGATGCCTTTCTGAATATATTGTTGTTCAGGAATTACTGAGTTCACTTCTAACAATTGTTTTTGTTTTCACCACTCCACAGACACTGTTGGAACACATTTGCAAGCTCTTGGTTGGTTCATTCCTTCATTCCTCTTTTCCTTCCTCCCACAAATACCTTTGTGCTTATTATTTACTGTCCAGGCATTGCTCAAGGGACTGAGGGTATAGCTATTAACAAAACAGAAAAATTCCAACTCCCATATAGCTTACAAATTTAGTAGGACTATGCAAACAATAATAAGATAAATAAAAATACAAATTTTAGATAATGGTTAATGTTACAGAGCAACATAAAACAGTAAAGAGGGCAGGGGATGCCAAGAAATGGAAAATGGGGCGGAGATACGTTTGCAATTTAGATGGTTTAACTGGGGAAGACCTCACTGAGAAGGTAACATTCAAGTACAAGCTTAAGGAGAATAAGGGTAGAGCATGTGGCTATGGGGAGTCTGGGGCAAAGAACATTGCAGAGGGAACAGGTGTAAATTCTTATAAATCATGGCAAGGCTTTTAATCTGAGGAAAATGGGAAACTGGAAAAGTTATGAGACAAATTACATGATATGACTTAAGCTCCAAAAGTATTACTCTAACTGTTGTCTTCAGAGTAGACCAAATAGGGGCATCTGTGGAAACAGGGAGACCAATGAAGAGGCTATGGGGCTCAGATTCAGATTCTGGATATATATTTTGAAAAGAGAATACAGGTTTATTGATGGATCAGATGAAGAACATGAAGTCAAGGATTGCTTCACTGTTTTTTGGCTTGAACAATTAGAAGAATAAAGTTGACATTAACAGGGATGGGGCAGGGCGCATTGGTGGCCAGTGGGTTAAGCCTCTGCCTTTGGCTCAGGTCATGGTCTCAGGGTCCTGGGATTGAGGCCCACATTGGACTCTCTGCTCAGCAGGGAGCCGGCTTCCCCCTCTCTCTCTGCCTGCCTCTCTGCCTACTTGTGATCTCTCTCTGTCTCTGTCCAGGCATTGCTTTTTTTTTTTTTTTTTTTTTTAAATAGGGATGGGGGCTGCTAGAGGAGTAGATTTGGAAGAGTAGATCAGGATTTCTATCTTGGATATGCTAATTAATTGTGTAAGGCAACCAAGAGAGACAATTGGATATTTGGGTCCAAATTGAGGTACAAGGTAAACCATCACTATAAATTTGGTAATTATAGGCCTATAGATATTTTGTACAGCTTTGTTACAAAAGTATCTTTTCCAAGGTACCTGGCTGACTTAGGAGAATATGCAACTATTTATCTCAGGGTTGTGAAGTTCAAGTCCTACATTGGGTTTAGAAATTACTAAACATATTTATATCTTTTCCTTCTCCATCAGTGACTTTATCTCACAATTTCCGCTTCAGGTTCCCACCTCCCCTCCCCCCTTTTTTTAAATGTGAGGCTTGAACTTATGACCCTGAGACCAGGACCTGAGTTGAGATCAAGAGTCTGAGGCTTAACTGACTGAGTTCCCCACGTACTCCCTTTTTTAAAATTAATTTTTAGCAAGTATAGTTGACATGCAATGTTATATTAGTTTCACATGAACAACATAGGGATTCGACAACTCTATATATTATGCTGTGCTCTCTACAAGTGTAGCTACCATCTGTCACCAAACACCACAATTACAACACCGTTGACTGTATTTCCTATATTGTACCTTTTATCCCTGTGACTTATTTATTCTATAACCAGAAGCCTGTGCCTTCTCTCTCTCTCTCTTTTTTTTTTTTTTCTAATTATCCTAAACAAGAATGATTCTGCTCTTCTGGAAATGAAATTTTCTTATTGGGGCTAATAAATGAGAAATATTTTAAGTGTTCACACTAAAATAGAAATTTCCTAGAAAACGTATACGAATTCCCTCAAAATAGAAATATAAATTTAAAAAGTAAATCTTAGGGGCGCCTGGGTGGCTCAGTGGGCTAAGCCTCTGCCTTCGGCTCAGGTCATGATCTCAGGGTCCTGGGATCGAGCCCCACATCGGGCTCTCTGCTCCGTGGGGAGCCTGCTTCCTCTCTCTCTCTTTCTGCCTACTTGTGATCTCTCTGTCAAATAAATAAATAAAATCTGTTTAAAAAAATTTTTTTAAAAGTAAATCTTAGCAAGACAAGTATGGAATTATCTACAAATCCATTACAAACTTAAGTTCATAATATATGGAGCAAAAATTTAAAACTCTAAACCCAGGTTCATTTACTGTCACCTCTCTGATTTAAGCTTAATATCTGTTCCTGCTAGCCTAAATTTTGATTGTCAATTTTGCTTCACAAAGAGTCTTTACATTCTCTCATCTTCGTTGCTCATGATTTTTGTACCTGTTTTCCTTTCCATGGCTTCAAGTGGCCAAGGCTCTCTGAACCAAAAAGTCTTTGGTTCTTTTCTTATTTTGTTCAAGATAAATACTCAGAGAGTGAGAGTGTCTTTGCCAATAATTTATTTAACACTGGTTCACTGCAGGAATTATAATGTGAAATAATAATATTTCACAAGCCAGTAGTAAACAGAATAATGTCTCTTAAAAACCCATTTAAGAACTAACCTATTTCTAACCAATGACAGATTAACTACACTATTGTTCCAGGCAAAGAGGTTATGAAAGATAAAGACTAAATTTAATTGAGGTATGTGTTTCTGCAAGTTGGTTCATGGTAGTTAGTCCTTCCAAGTAAAATCTGGGCTTCAGCTGCTGGCATAGGTCCCTAACTAGGGGGCAAGTAGCTAGCCGGACACAGCCACCGGTATTAGCAGGTGAGATGGGCTACTCAGAAGGTATTACTCCAGGGACCATTACATGGCTTGCCACATGGCCTATCAGTAGTAGCCTCACCAAGGCAGGAGCAGAAGTTCCTTCTCTTCCTGAAACTGCTCTACAGTTTAACACCACAAGAGTGGCCTGGCTTTGCCACAGCTGGAGCAAGTACCTCAAGATTTTTGGAGCACTATTTTGATCAATGAACAGTAACCTTGCCAGACCAAACACTCTGTGAGGACAGATTCTTGTCATTTAAAGTTTAAATGTCCATTATGTCATAGCTGCTCTGCCATATGTTCTTATAAGTCCCCAGTGGCTCCTGTCAATGGTTGAGCTACTAAATGCTTATCGACAACAGATGTCAATGACAGCATCTTGACACAGCTTCCTCAGTGTGAACAAAAAAACCCTTAGATCAAAACAACTCTACTTAAGTCATAAGCCAGTGGGTTTAAAATTATAACAAACCAATATCCAATATCTTCCCACTGCCGACACTGTAAAAAAATGTTTATCATGTATAACTCTTAGCTCTTACTAAATAAACACATTTTTTAAAAAAAATAAACATATTTTGAATAAAACTTCTTGCTATTCTTTAACCTTCTTTCCTGACATTGGTCAAATCTGAAGTCAGGGAAAAGATCACTTACTTTTCTTCTCATCTGCCTAGCGATGTAGCACTGATAGTCTTCCAATCAGGAGACATATTTGAAATATTTCAATATGATGTTTTTCTATTCTTTATTCTCTGTCCACCTACCTATCCAACTATTTAACAATAACAGGTTCTTTATAGTTTCCAAACTGTTTTTATTGTGGTCTTCTCACAGCAATATATTGAATGAAGGAAGAAAATTTTCTTAATTTATGCAACCTAGGCCCAATGAATATAAAAACAAAATAATTATAGACTTCACTTTTCCTCCACTTTACTTCTCTTTCCTCTCAGATGCTCTCAATTCCTGTTCTTTTTTCCACATTCCATAGTTATATTCCAGCCTTTTAGCCATGGCCACAGGCAGCTTTTTAAAATATACTACTTTCACTCCTGTTCAAAGTTAAACCCAAACATTCCGCAAAATGCACTTCTGGGGGATTGAAAATTTACAGCTACTGAAGTGTCTCAGTAACCTTCAGTAAGGAAATTAAGGAAAACTGGAATTTTGTTTTAATACTGGGGATTCCAGTTCCCTCTGCTCTCAAAGCTTCTCCATAGTAATTCTTCCCTTTTCCTCCTTTGTCTTGTCTGTTGATGATACGTGTCATTCATCATGCCAAAGCTATTCCCTCCCTGTCCTTTGAGCCCATACCCAGCCACCCCTGAATTGCATCTTATATCTCTTAAATCTTATATCCCTCTCCTTCCTCCTTTCCTCTGCTCTACAACACATTTGGGTGTCTCCAGACATGACAAATACCTTCTCTGTTAGCTCCTTCTGATATTGCCACACACGTTACCTGCTACTTCAACTTGCCCACCATCTTCTCTAGCCCTTTGCAGTCTGGCTAACATCCTCATGACTTTCCTGACTGCTCCTTTCCAGATTATCAGGGATCCAGGGCAGTGGTCTTCTGTTAAGACTTGCTACCCCCCGCCGAAAGTCTTACTATCCTCAACTCTTCTCTGTAACATTTAATGCCAGGTGAAGTTTGACAGATGTTTTGATAGTTAAAGAAGACTTTTTGGTAGGGAGAATCTGCTAGCTGGCAAATAGTTGGTTTACTTATGGTCATCTGGTCCTCAGTCTTATACCAGAAACTGGACATTTTCCTGTGTACCCAGAGATGAAAATACCTTTGGGAACAGGTGGGCATTCATGAAACTCCCAGATGGTGTGGAGGGCCAAATTATTAACAATAATAAAGAAAAATTCTTTTTTTCCTGGCATTTAATACCCAGCAAAGTTTGATTAGAGGCAAAGTATGCCCTTTACATCTCAGCTGCAGAATGCTGGAGTGGAATGGAAAGGCTGTGAAATCAAATAGACCTGGGCTTAAATCTGACTCCATCTCATTGGCTGGTATCTAATTTGGGGAATGAGTTTAACTCAATTTCTGTATCTATATGAGTAAGTATATTGCCTGTTTTGGAGCAGTGATACACAACTTATCTGTAATTTATCAACATGTCACAGTAGTATCGCATACAAGGTGCCTAATGTCGTCACCTTCATCACCCACAAACACTTGAGCATTCAGGCCTGCCAGGCATAGTTGACTGGGTTATAAACTGTGACTAACGCCCTGACCCTGTGCTCTAGAAGTCTTCAGTGGAGTGCAGATGGCAGAGATGCCCAGTTAAACACGCAGAGCAACTTGCATGGAAATATGTCAAAGGCATTGTGCATGCACAGAAGTACTGCTTATCCCCCTGGGTTTTCCCCTCTCATCTTTGCTGGACTAACTTATGCCATTCTCTACATCTCAGGTTCAACATCACACTTTCCTTCATGTGATTTATTGCCGTGTGCTCTTGTACTTACTGTTTGATAGTATTCATCTGCCTACCTGCTACTTGTTTAATGTCTGTTTGAGACTCCTAGCACTACTAGGCCAAGCACTATCTCTGTCTTGTTCATTGCTATGTCCCCACGGCTAAGATAGTGCCTGGCACATAGTAGGAACTCAAGAAACCCATAGTTGAATTGGGAACTATAAGAGATTTGGTGAGATTGTATAAGGGAGGGATTGGAGATAAGCGAAAAGAATGTAGAGACAAGATAATGAAGAGCCTTTTCTGCTAGAAGGAGTTTGGACCTTATATAGCAGAGAGTGGTGAACCAGTGAAAGATTTTGAGCAAGGGATATGATCAGTTTGGAGTTTACAAAAGTTCATCAAGGTATACTTGTAGTGTATTGGATATATATGTATGTGGGTGTGAGGAAAAACAGGCATCCAAGAGTTGAGTTAGGAAAATTTTGCAAGAGACCAGGTAAGGAATTTAGGTAATACCCAAACCAAGGTAATAGCAGTGGGGACAAAGCAATTTGAGAGTAGAGTTAATGGGATTAAGTGAACAAGTAGATGTGAAAAGGAAAAAGAAGAAGTTTATGTTGACTTCAAAGTTTCTAGCTTATATGATGGATGGTGGGGGAAAATTCATTTTAAACAGAAGATAAGTTTTGGGATCAGACAGCTAGAATGTGACCTCACAGGATGTTAGTCTTACTATTCCCATCTGTAAAGTAAAAATTTTAAGACCTACCTTTTGGTGTTGGTATGATATGAAATGGCAGGCATTGAGCTGAGACAACACGTAAGTTAGTATGTTTGTCCCTCCTCTTCATCATCCCCTCCCCGGTGCCATAATCAGGCTCTGGCTAAAAGAGCAAACGTAGATTTAATGAGGGAAGACAGATAATTTGGTTTTGTATACTTTAAGTTTTGGACATCTTAGTTACATTTTGAATACACACTTCTTAAAACTGGAATTAGGTCCTACAACATTGAAAGTGTCTACAGTTTAAGAGATTTTTCTTAGAGAAGTCATGAGTTTTTCCCCCCTCTATAGAGTTTTGCAACCTGTCTTCAACAGAACAAGTTGAAATAGGTTTGCCCTGTTGAATATTAGAAGAGCATGGACCTCAGGGTAAGACCTGATAGAGGGGAAATGTCTTATTCTGACTCAGATTCCTCAACAGTGGAACTGATGGTTGTTATCCCTCAGGATATGCAAAGATGAAATCCCTTACAGTAGGATACCTACAGTGTGTACTCCACACAGTTACTCAATAAATGTTGATTTCTTTCCTTCATAATCTTAAATCACAACATAAATAATATGTTTTAAGGACCACTTAAACTTCCTGTAGGCTGATCTGCAGTCAGTATACACTCTTTCAGCCAATATTCCATTTCCTGCAACTACACAACAAAGATTGTTTATAATAATGTGTTGACCAAAGACACGGTTTGATGGAATCAAAGGATAACTCACTAACATTTGGGGCATATTAGAATACTAAAATAAAAATGAATGTTAGAAATTTCAATAAGTAGTTATCTCTCAATTACCCAGAAAAATAATTTGTCACAGTGCCTAGGACCCCTGAGCATTTTGCATATTGAAATTAGAAGGCAAATCTGCTTTGCTGCTAGTTTTATTTGGGGACATCATTTCTGACATCATACTTATCACAAGGGTATGTAACTCTGCAGAAGATAATTTTCCAGCAGGAAGAGAAGAATAAATGTCTTTTTTTTTTAAACTTCAAATCTTTTCATTCATAAAGTTATGAATATTTACTAATTATTACTCTTCAGTTGCCACCTCCTGTTTGAATCCATAGTGACAAAGAAGTCAGCAGTTTGTATGTGAAGTTTTTAAAAGCTTAAACTCCTAGGGTTAAGAGTCAAATTGAAGGGGCACCTGGGTGGCTCAGTGGTTTAGGCTGCTGCCTTTGGCTCGGGTCATGATCTCAGGGTCCTGGGATCGAGCCCCGCATCGGGCTTCCTGCTCCGCAGGAAGCCTGCTTCCCTCTCTCTCTCTCTCTGCCTGCCTCTCTGCCTGCTTGTGATCTCTGTCTGTAAAATAAATAAATAAAATCTTTAAAAAAAAAAAAAAAAAAAAAAAAAAAAGAGTCAAATTGAAAAACAGATGCTACAAAATGTTGCCCTTATATTTTTTAAAACAAACAAAGGATATTCCATAGTTAAGATCTCTAGTGTTTTCATTGGACTCTTATGTAAATAAGCATTTTGGAGCATATAATCAATAATTTATGTTGTGGTGGGAATTACAAGTCTGTTTTTTAGAGGGGGAATTTCAGGAAGCATTAGGCATTCCCTCTGTCAGATTAGTCTGATTCCTGAGCTTGTACTCTTTCTACTGTATCACAGGTTAAATCTGCTTAAGTATGTTCTCTTCAAAAAAGGTTTCAGAAGTCTGCGCACGCGTGAGTGTGTGTGTGTGTGAGTGATGGTGTGGCAGGCCATAAAAAGTCCCAAGTATTTTTATGAACAGATTCAATTGAGTAAATTTGAAGAAAATGGATAGTGTTTTTCAAAAGACTAAGTTGTAAAAGTAAATCTAAGACTGTGATTTCTGTGAAAAGACATTCTTGGTTTGAAAGGGGATAAATGGCCTAATTTTCTCACTCTTGTGGGGCTTGCAGGGCTCAGTCCCAGGACCTCAGGATCATGACTCAAATCCAAAGGCAGATGCTTCA
The DNA here is from genome assembly GCF_011764305.1 of Mustela putorius furo. Taxonomy (NCBI): domain Eukaryota; kingdom Metazoa; phylum Chordata; class Mammalia; order Carnivora; family Mustelidae; genus Mustela; species Mustela putorius. The sequence goes on along the minus strand of NW_025422045.1, from coordinate 4,100,020 downwards.
CTGACTGAGCCACCTAAGCACCTGCCAGAGGCTTTTAAAAAACATGTAGAATATTATCCAAAATCTCTTACTGGAAAAAGATAGGATGACATGCAGTGTTTTTTCCTTTGGTGTGAGGGGAGGGGCAGGGTCACTAAGGAATATGTCATTTGAATTCATATAAAAATAGATCACATAATATTTTCTTTTCAAATCTAAATATTCCTGATTTTTTAAAAAGATTTTTTTATATTTAAAAACAAATTTTTTAAAGATTTTATTTATTTATTTCACAGACAGAGATCTCACAAATAGGCAGAGAGGCAGGCAGAGAGAGAGGAGAAAGCAAGCTCCCTGCTGAGCAGAGAACCCAACGTGGGGCTCGATCCCAGGACCTGGGGATCATGACCTGAGCTGAAGGTAGAGGCTTTAACCCACTGAGCCACCCAGGCACCCCTAAAAAGATTTTTATTTATTTATTTGTTTATTTTTTAAAGATTTTATTTATTTATTTTTTGAAAGACAAAGATCACAAGCAGGCAGAGAGGCAGGCAGAGAGAGAGGAGGAAGCAGGTTCCCTGCTGAGTAGAGAACCCGATGTGGGGCTCGATCCCAGGACCCTGAGATCATGACCTGAGCTGAAGGCAGAGGCTTTAACCCACTGAGCCACCCAGGCGCCCCAAAGATTTTTATTTATTTGATAGAGTGAGCAAGGGAGGGAGAGAACACGAGCAGGGTGAGGGGCCGAGGGAGAGGGAGAAGCAGACTCCCTATTGAGCAGGGAGCCTGATGTGGGCCTTGTTGTGGGTCTTGATCCCGAGACTCCATCCCAGGATCCTGGAATCATGACCTGAGTGGAAGGCAGATGCTTAACCAACTGAGCCACCGAGGCATACCTACATATTCCTAGTTTTGAATCAGGAGGATCACTAAATTATCTGCCCCTACAAGTCTCCTTCCCTTGCCATTTCTCTTTGTTCTTATGATTGCACTTTCCCATGAAGGGTAGTTCAGGATATAAACTTAATAAACTTAATGATTGCGCTTTCCCATGAAGGGTAGCTCAGGATATAAACTTAATAAATAAACTAAGGATATAAACTTAATAAAGCAGCTAAGATGGGCGGTTTAACTGCTTTGTTCATGGAAGAAGAAAACCAATGTTGTAAGCAGCTAATCTTTCTCCGCAAAACTTGCAGCCCCTCATCAAACCTGAGATCCCCAAAAGCAACATGCTCAAACTGGGCTCTGAAGAGATCTCCTCGGTTTGGCAGCGAAGTGGTCAAATCACCTTTGTTGGTGATTTCCAACTACTTACATTAACTGCTCCCATCCATGTCCGCTCTGAGTCCCAGCTACAGTTCTCTCCCTCTTTGTGGATCACTTTGCTACAGAGCAGAATCCCTGGTAGGCACTCTGTTCAAAGCCACCGCCGGCTGGGAGTTACAGAGCTTTATGATCCGGCATTGCTGGCTTGCCCTGTTCTTCCCAGCTGTTGATGCAGCACTAAGGGCAAAAGGTGACTAGGTCACTTCTACTCCACCTGCTTCTGTTGTTGTTTCTTTTAAATCCTCTTAAACAGACATTTAAGTGTGAACTTTGCAACCACGTCCTGGCCAAAGAACAACCTTAGAGGCAGCTGCAGCCTGTTCAAAGAAATGACCTGGATGGGAACCCCAGACTCTCTTGATTTCTGTTCACGAGCTCTCACTAATCTGGCAGCCAGGTGGTTAGTGCCAGTGTTAACTTGGGGGCTCATCAGGGTGTTCCTTTGCCCAAAGGCAACAGGAGGTTGACAGCTGGAGCCCCTGAAGTCTGAATTTCTCCTATCCAGGGACAAACTGGGAAGTCAGAAATTTCTCCTTGGCTGTGCTTAGGATGCTGAAGCTGGGATGAGCTTTAGAAATCCACTAGCCAGAAATCACAGAAGTTATCTTTAACCTGGACAGGTTGCTTTGCCACATATTACCCCTTTTTTAGTGAAAACTGAGATGATGTAGTGGCTATAAGCAAGGACAGTAGAGCTAGTCTGTCTGGTTTAATTCTTGGCTTCCCCACTTATTAGCTGTGTGACCTGGGATTAAACAGTATTTCCATCTGTAACATAGGAATAATAATATTATCTACCTCAGAACACTATTTCTGAAAGCTGGATGAATTGATATCTGTAGAACACTTAGAATAATGCCTGACAGAAAGAGCCACATAATCTTTAGCTGTTATTAGAATTATTAGTTACAAACCCAGCAGCAGCTCCTCAAATGACTTGTTGTGGACCTCAGTTCTTGGCATAACATTTGTAAGGTTTGCATTATTGATCATCATTGCTGCAATAGACTTAATGTTTGTGGCCCCTCAAAACTGATATGTTGAAATACTAACCCCCATAGTGATGGTTTTAGGAGGTGGGGTCTTTGGGAGGTGATTAAGTCTTGAGGGGAGAGCCCACTGCAATGAGAATAATGCCTTTAAAAAAGGAACTCCAGAGAGCTCTCTTTCTGCCATGTCAGAACACAGCAAGCCATCTGCACCCTGGAGGAAGGCTCCCACCAGAACCTAACCATGATGGCACCCTGATCTTGCTTTTCCAGCCTCCAGAACTGTGAGTAATAAATTCTGTCATTTATAAGTCACTGAGTCTTTGGTGCTTTGTGGTCGTCTGAACAGACTAAGACAGTTGCCAGTATTTTTGATCTGCTAATAGTGAGCCCGGTTCTAAATAATATTTTACAGAATTTATCTTATTTAAGCTATATAAACCTCAAAGAAATTGGTGCTATCACTATCTCCATTCTACATGGAAGGAAACTGAGGCTCAGGCAAGCTAAATATAATGCCAGGTTCACCAGGTAGTAAATGACAGAGCTGGGACTCACACCCAGTTGTGATTTTGGATATGAGCTGATACCATAATGGGTTGAGATTTTAGAGGCTAGTAAGATGGGGGTGAATTTATTTTGCATGTGGGAGGGATGTGAATCCTTGAGGGCTGACCTTGGTAGATTAAATAATCCCTCAAAGATACCAGGTCCTAATCCCTGGAACCTGTTAACTTTACTGTATATGGTAAAAAGGACATTGTAGGTGTGATTAAGTTAAGGATCTTGAGATCAGGAGATTATCCCGAATTTTCCAGGTGGATTCTGAATGCAATCCTATATTTCCTTATAAGGGACAAAGGGAGATTGACACAAAGAAGAAAAGAAGGCGTTGTGATCACAGAGTTAGAGAATGAAAGGATGTGATCAACAAGGAAGCCAAAAATATTAGCAGCCACCAGAAGTTGGAAGGGGTAAAGAACAGATTCTTCTCCTGAGGCACTCGAGAGAGTACAGCCTTGGTGTCACCTTGATTTCCACCTAGTGATACTGATTTCAGACTTTCGAAGTGTGAGAATAAATTCCTGTTGTTTTGAGACACCAAATTTGTGATAATTTGTTGCAGCAGCCTCAGGAAACTAATACAGCTGACCCTAGAACAACAGGGCTTTGAACTATGCAGATCCACTTACATGCAGTTTTTTTTTTTTTCAATAAATACACATATAATACTGCAAATGTATTTTCTCTTTGTTAACTTTTTTCTCTAACTTACTTTGTTGTAACAATGCAGTATAAAATACATACAACATACAAAATATATGTTAATGGACTGTTTATGTTATCGGTAAAGCTTTCGATCAACAGTAGACTGTAGTAAAGTTTTGGGGGTGTCAGAAGTTATATTCAGATTTTTGACTGCATGGGGGAGGGAAGTGTTGACGGCCCCAACCTCCCTATTCAAGGGTCAGCTGTACAAATGGTAATTAACATTTGGATCCCTGCCTTTTTAAATATAATTCCAAGGGTGTAGATGTTGAATAAGGCTTCCTACAACTGCACAGTTGTGCATAAATGAGGACAAAATCTTTTTTTTTTTTTTTTGTCACTAAGAACAGTGATTCCCAAACTTAGCTGAACACTGGAATCACCTGGGAGATTAAAATTCCTGAATATCCAGCCACAATCCAGATCAATTACATCAGAATCTCTGGAGGTGGGACCCAGGCATAAATTCTTTTTAAAGCTCCCAGGTGATTTCAGAGTGTAGCCATGTTTGGGAACCACTGAGTTAGAAGTAAGAAGTGTCTCTATATCTGTGCGTGGACCTCTGCCTCTTGTTCTGGGTCAGAATTTCCATGTACCTTGCTAAGTGTCCTTATCTAGTTGCCATGTACTACCTCAGACTAAATATATCAGGAACAGAGCTTATTCCATTCTCTCTGCAAACTTGTTACCTGTCCTGTGCACCCAGTGCAACTACTGATGCCACCAGCTTCTGTGTCATCTTGGTGCTATGTGACCCTTCACTCTCTTCTTCCCACCTCTCCCTCCAGCCCCAGACATACTTCTCCTGAGGACTTCAGGGGGCTTTGAGGCGGAGTGGAGGGAACAAGTGGACTCCAAATTGAAGCCTTCCCCACTGTCCTTTAGAGCCACTGCTTTTAAAAAAAATATCTGATTAATGAATTAAAGTTCTGTGAAAGATAGCATTGGAAAAATGGATTCTGCTTAAAAAGTGGAAAAAGAAATGAAAATAGTATAGCTGCATTACGCATCCTGTGTCTTCAACAGAAGACCTGTATTTTAATGGGAACAGTAATATGGGGAGATGCTGGGAATGATAAACCTAAACATAAACATAGCTTACTATGTCTGAGCAAACTGCAACAGGGAAGCTGTAGGCAGAGGTCCAGACACAAAAAACAGAACCGTAAGAAGTCTGAAGGGGAAGGCATGGCATATCTTCAAAGCCAGAAGCTACTCCTTACTACAAAACTAGGAGACATTTCTTTCCTTTCACATATAAGTAAACCACATTTCATTAAGATTCAGACACTTGTCCAAGGTCACACAGCTAATAAATTGTGGCTTCTAGATTTGAATCTGGATCTTGCTCATCCCAAGCCCCCAGGCTTAAACTCCTAGTTTGATCTACTTTCATCCTCCCCAGTGTTTGTTAAATTTTAGTGTTAAATAAGAATCAACCTGGATTGTTAAAAATGCCCGTTCTGAGGCCCAGCTGCTGATAGTTGATATAAAAGGTCCAAAGTGGGTCCAGGCACCTGTGTCTTTTAAACCAACATCTGAGGTGATTCTTGTATAAGCAGGATACAGACCACACTCTGAAAAACCTGGCATATGATTTATGTAGGATTTGTGCATGGGCACGATGTCCTTTACCTCTATTTTTATTGCAGCATTATTTACAACAAGCAAGATAGGGAAGCAACGCAAGTGTCCATGTATAGATGAGTGGATAAAGAAGATGTGGTGTGTATATATTCACAATGGACTATTATTCAGCCAAGAATTTCAAAGAATGAAACCTGGTTGGACCTAGAGGTTATAATGCTAAGTGAAATAAGTCTGTCAGAGAAAGACAAATACCGTGTGGAATTTAAGAAACAAAATAAATGAACCAATAAAAAGACAAAAGAGAGAGAGAGAAATGAATAAAATAAACCAGACTCTTCAACGCAGAGAACAATCTGGTGGTTATCAGAGTGGGGTGGGTGGAGAGATGTGTGAAAGAGGTGATGGGGATTAAGAGTCTACTCATCTTGATGAGCACTTAAGAATAGATAGAATTGTTGAATCACTATATTATATACCGGAAACTAATATAACATTGTATGTTAACTATTCTTCAAAAAAAGAAAAAATGCCCTTGGCTTCAAGGACCTGTTGAAATGTTGGAACAATGAGGTTATGACCCCACTTTCCAAAAAGTGGCTTTTGGGCTTGGGCTGGCTACAGGGTTGGAGGACTGGGCTGCTGTTAGCTTTCCAGCAAGATCTTACCAAGGGCAGGAGTAGTTAGTTGCCTGGCCCATGGAAACACCTGGTTGCTTGTTAACCTCCTAAATACTATAGATCTTACATTCATAGATGGGTAAAATGGTTTTAACATTATCAAGAAGATCCAATTTTAAGGTCAGATTTTGCAAGAATAGCCAAATGCTGCTGCAGTGGCTGTCAGCCTTGTCCCCTTTGCAGCCTGCCTGAAAGAGAACATTATAGACTCACTTATCTGTTGATCTAGCTCTGAGCTACAGGATGCCTTCTGCTACCAAGGCTCATAACGGCAGCTTTGAAGTCCAGGGCAAGTGTGAATTTATTGTTTTGTAAAGACCAGATTCCTGAACAAGTCATAAATTACCTCGTTAGACAAAGGCTTCTGGGGAAATGTAATGTGTTGAAATCCTTTAGTGGGTGATTATCCTAACACATTTCGGGCAGAGCAAATAACTGGCACTCAAACACCAAATCCAACAGCTGCCAAACTGCAGAGAAGCCGCAGCTAGGCTAGCTTTGAAATCTTAGTTAACCTTTTTCCTAGGTGAGAAAGAGGAGAAAAAACGAGAGAGAATAGCAATTTAAAAAAAAAAAAAAAAAGTGGCTTTACATTCCTGATCTTGTTTAGGAAAAATCTGTTTGGGGAAGCCAATGAAATCTAGCTGATTACTGTCAAAAGGATTTTGGTGGCATTATTCTCTTTGATTTGATGAAGATTCCTTTTCATTTTTGGAGCATTGTCTTTTCTGTGCTCATACCTTTCCTGTCTGTCTAGGTGGCCTTCCCAGAGTTATAACTGACATAATTAGCTCTTTGACACAGGTCACTGATTGGTCATTATCTGATGGTTCTTAGGGCCACCTCTCTTCTCTCTCGGCTTGGTATGAACTATCAGCCTCTATTAGGAACCTCATCATCCTGTCTTATCTCCTACAATAGAGTTTTTGCAATTTCTAGCTAGAGGGAAGGCCTTGAATAGATTCTAAATGCAAACTGAAAATAAAATCAGATCAAAATTTGGTTTATGAACTTTCTTTTAGAGTAGTATTTTTAAATGTGCATTGCAGGGAATTTAGATAATACTGAAAATACACAGAGGAAAAATAAGAACTGCCCCAAAGCCAGAGCCATAATTCACATTTTGGCTTAAAAATGGGCTTACATTGAATGTATTGCTTTGTAACCTGCTTTTCCACACAGCTAGATATCACAGTCATTTGTTTATGTCACTGACGATTTACGTACAGCATCTTTTCCAATGACTACAAAGTAGATCTACTCCTAAGTTTGTTGGTTAGAAGATGGTGCTAGTATTCCCCAAGTTATTTATTTGGATAAGGGAAGATAATTGCCTTCTTTGTGGGGAAAGAGCATCATTCATTTGTTCAGTAAATATTTATTGAGTACTTAATATGTTTCAGGCACTGTTCAGGATGCTAGGGATACAATCCAAATAGTACAGATGAAAATCCCTGTCCTCCTAAAGCTCTGTGGAGTGTAAGAGAGTACATTTTTTAAAAACTTGCTGAGCTCCTTTTAATATTGAGGATTATGGTTGTGTACATCAAACACCTATCAAATAAAGGCCACCGATAGTATATAAAATCTTCAGGAATTAATGTTAGTCACTATAGAATATTGTGTTTTTTATTTGCCCTCTCTTTAGCACAGGACCTGCCTGGTACATAGTAAGTGCTCAATAAATACTGGTTTAATGAATTTATGAGTAGGTATCTCCCACATATTTGAAGTTGGTTTGCTTATCAAAAGTTAAGGACTTCTTCCTGGACTTCAGGAAGGAAAATTAAAGCTAAATGCTATGGTGGCTCTTGTCCCCTTGGACATTTGTCCACAAAGGAGAGGACAAATTAAATCAGATAGCCTTGTCAAGAATGGCCTCTAAGCCTGAGTTTTCTCCCCTTGGGCAGAGTGCTATGCACAAGTTCTAGAGACCTTCATATCATGGCATTGCAACATGCCCTCTGGAAAGGAGGGGCTGGGTCAGCTCTACACTGTTCAGATATTTTCAGGCAAGGAAAGAGAATCAATTTATTAATCTCTGCAGAAAAGGAAACAGTCCTTTGCAGAGAATTGTGGGCTTTGGGGAATGCATTAAAGTATGTGCTGTCCCAGAGCAAGACATAGGCTTGATGTATGTGGTATTCAGAGACTCAGAAACTGGAAAAAACAGAGATTAGATCAAGTTCTTTTCACCTATTTGATTTGTGTCTGATGCCTACATTTTGACAGATAATTAGCAGGTCATATAGAGTACCTGGAAGGCACTGAAATATTACAACTTACGGGTAGCCAGCTCCAGATGGTAGACTATATGTTAAGAGTCATTCCGAAGTTGGAGTGCCAGATCTCTGACACTTGGTAAAAATGATCATAGGAGGTGTTTGAATTTGCTTTAAGGCAGGACCTAATAAATACGTGTGCATTGTGGGAACTGAAGCAGTAAATCTGTTATTTTTGCTAAGAACTAGAAAACTCTGAGAACAGACTGGGGTGAGAAGAAGGGTCTGCTGAATTAGAGAGGGTGGAATGAAATATGTAAATGTCACTGAAAGAAATGTTAATTAAGCAGAGCTGGTTTCTGTAGGTGAGGTGGTTTTGGTCTCCAGAAGGCATGTAGAAAAGATGGCTAGTCGTTTGATGGTCAAGGTTTCTTTTATAGAAGAGGAAGACCAACCAAGAGTTGGTTTCAGGTCTTTTATGCCTGATCTCCCTTGACTTTTGTACAACATTGGGCAACAATAATCAACTTCTGTGCAGAAAAGGGGAGTAGAGCCTGAGTCCCGCAGTTGGAATTCAGGCCTGGGGCTCGTGCTGCAGACCTTTTATTCTGTACCCAGCTCTTGGAGGGCAGACCCTAGCCCCACAGGCCTGGGTTTAACCCTGGGGCTTTGCTACTTAATTGCACTATTACTTGGGCAAGTTACTCACCTCTCAGTTTGACAAGGAAGACTTCAAGGGAAATGTTCTCTTCTGATTAGAAACCCACAGACAATGATTAGGAAGGTAGACTTTCTTCAGATGAAATGACTTTTAGAAATTCTATTCCTGTTTAAACTGTTTAAACTTGTAGGAATACGTATGGACTTTAGGCCTCCTTGTACCTACCCATCTAGCTGTTTCACAATCATCTCAAATTCACTGTGTTGGGAACATTCCCCACGCACATCATAAATGCATCTGGGACCTCTAGTGCCATCCACTGCCATCCCCACATGCTGTTAGACCTCATGCTCCAGGATAGTCATGGTGTTGGCTTCATTCATCACTGGACTCATGGTGCCTGGCACAGTGCCTGGCATATTGCCAGCATTCCGTGATTGCTTCATGAATGAAGGATTGTCTCCTCCTTCTGTCTTTAGGTTCTCCTTTCTCTAGGATCTCAACACACTATCACAGAACTGAAATACGAATCCCATGTATTACCTCCTTAAATATCTTAGATAGCACCCTATTGTAGGAAAGAAAATGTGTGGAGACCCTCCCGATATGAACTCCTCTTTCCTTCCTGACCTCATCTTGTGCTGCTCCACTTAGTCCTTCTCTGAGCTCCAGCTGAATAGAAACAGCCCAGTCTTCCTCCCGCATGCCATGCCTTTACACCTCCGTGTTTTCCTGTATTTCTCATTCAGACTAGAGACCAACTTGTGAGGAACAAGAAGATGCCTATTCATGGCATGTCTGGGTAGCTCAGTTGGTTGGGTGACTGCTTTTGGCTCAGGTCATGATCTCGGAGTCCCAGGATCAAGTCCCACATCAGGCTCCAAGCTCCGTGGGGAGTCTGCTTCTCCCTCTGACCTTCTCCCCTTTCATGCTCTTTCTCCCTCTCTCTCTGGCAAATAAATAAATAAAATCTTAAAAAAAAAAAAAATAGGCATCCCCTCTGGGATTGGGGGCAGGGAAGCCCTGAGAGTTTCTCAGTGATGGTTAGCATTAAAATCATGTTAGCCTCTGTATTTTTTAGATGGGATGGTCATGCAGATGGGCTGTGGGGAGATACATTTGTCAAGAGGGAGATATTCATTTATTTGAGTAGACCTGTCAAGGTTACCTTTAAAGATAAATGAAACTTTACTGTAAGGGAAAAAAACCTTAAATACAATCACTGTGCTGGAATATCAGTATATATAGGAAGCTCATATTCTGCCTCAGTCCTATCTTATCTGGGGACAGAAGCAGTTTTGGAACCAGTTATTGTTCTGTTCCTCAAGGAGGGGCATATGTTGAGGTAACTTGGGGATGGGAGTAGTATGGTTAAGAGAATGACTGGGAGACGAAACTTCTCCAGGAAACTTCTGGAAGAGAGTTGGAGAAGTCCAGGAAGAAGAGTGAATGGGGGTAGGAGACCTAAACTCTAGTCAGGTCTTAGTATTCTGATTGTGATCCACCTTGAGATGGGAGCTCAGGTTTATGGGCACTTTGTGGAAACAATCAGGGGCAAAATTTGTTTTCCATGGCACCAGAACATGTACCTTCCAACTTCTGATCAGCCCTCTCCCACTATGGAAGGACAAAAACAAAACACCCCCTTCCCTCCCACCCCAACCCTTTTACTTCCTTCTTTTCTCCTCCTTGCTCCACTCAAAAACTCTTCTACTTAAACAGGCCTATTAGCTGAGCCAACAATGCAAAAACTTCACTTTGTCCCTTTCTCAACTTAGGGACTCTTTTCCTAAAATTCTAAGAAGAGGAGTTTTGTGGATTTATAGAGAAAACTTGAGCTCCCCAAAGAAGTGAGGTTATGAGCCAAATTCTTGGGGAATTTTGGACTCCTTCCTCATCATAAAGACTATGTTTCTCTCAGGTTCTGAGTGAATTGGTCCTGTCTATATGTTCTTACCCTTGAAAGTTAGTTTTGCATTTTCCAGTTTCTTGGTGCAGTTCATAACTCCTCCTAAGACTGGCCTTTCATTTCTCTTGCTCTCCCTTGGGCCTCTGGATGTCAGTGAGCAAAGTCTAACGATGACTCGTCTTTTGAGAATGCAAGTCCCTGTGGGTATCTAGCAGGTAAAGAGGAGGTCATGGAAGCAGCAGCATGGTCGTTTAGTCAATATTTCCTTTTGAAGGTTTGGAAGGCCTAGCTCACCAGCCTGCCTCTGCTTGACAAATGATGAAGATAATGAAAGTGAAGGTGCATAGCGGAACGGCCAAGGCAGTCTGGGCACGTCTCTCATCACCACCTGTTTGGTGAGCTTGTGTTTATTCCCCGCCTTTGAAGGGCTGGCAGGCTGTGTGGCCTGAGCCTGCGAACACCCAAATCCTGGAGCAAAGAGAGGTTGGAAGACAGATGAAGGGAATGCTTTCAAACAATATTGCTTTCTCTAATTAGTGCAGACACAGAGCCCCCCGAGGAGCTTCAGGTGACCTTAGCCTTGCAAGGCTCAGGTATTTCTCAGAACCGACAGGGGCTGGAAACCTTTTCACTTTGCACAGACTGGTCTGGGAATCTTGAAAGAATCCGTTTTCTTTCGACCCGCAATGCTTCTGGGTGTGCGTGTGGTGGGTCGGGGGTGGGGTGAAAGATTCTCTAAGACATCTATTCTCATTGTTCTTTTGGTTGTGATAAATTCCATGCACAGAAAAGTCTGCATTCCTAGGTCCTTCTGTTTGAGGTTCTATTTGAGACTTGACTAGGAAGCCCCAGGCTGCCCTGTGCACGACCTCTTCTGATCATGCACTGAAAGTTTATGCTTCTCCTTCTTTACCTTTGCATACTGTGGAGGAGAAATTATAATAATAGTTACTGTTGGCCAAGGCCTTTTTTGTGCTTAGAGTTTTGGAAGACAATAATTATCATCACTTTTGAAGAGAAAACTCAGTTTTACAGAGGCCAGCAACATTCCAGAGCCCTGTAGCAGGTATCTCAGAGTTTAGGATTTGCACCCAAATCTGCCTAGCTCTCAGCCACCACACCATCCTGCCTCTCTTGAGAAAGGGACGGTTGATATGTGATGTGTTGGTACAAAGCGGCCTCCTGAAATCAGTTTTGCAGAAAAGAACAGCAGGGGCCAAACAGTACACATTTCATAGTGACTATTTGAAACCTCAGGACTGGCGCATTGGCAGGGCTGTACCACATTAGGAGTCTGACATGTCAGATCCTAGTTGGGCTATACTATCTCTGGCCATTAGAGCTTGAGAAAAGCACCTGAACTTTCTGCTCTGATTTCCTCATCCAGCAAATAATACCTGTCCTTTCCACCTTGCAAAATGGTTCTGAAGGAGCTTTGTGGAATAAAAAGGACTTTATGAACATAAAGGCTTCCTGGACGAGGCATTTTTCAAAAAAGAGCTATAAGTACAGGAATATTTTAGGCATATTTTTATTTTTCGTGATCGGTCACTGATGTGTTTTTAGATTTGTTAAACCTTCACGGTCTCACCTTCAAAATCACAGTCCAGTAAGATCCTAGGCCTCTTTTTGTCTTCGTTACAACAAATGAAAGAACACCAATCCTCTGTGCTTGTTAGAAAATGCAACTTTCTTGAAAGTCTTGTCTTCGTGGGTATTCTGGCTCAAATGCTTCTCAGTCTGGTTAGATTAAAAAAAAAAATTTAATATGACCTTCTTCTGTGTTGTTTATTGGCCAATATGTTTCATGCCTCATTTGCCCTCAAATTCATATTTTTATTCCTCAAAGTATTTGTTCTGCCTGTGTGTGTGTGTATATGCTCTCACTACACAGTCACTAAAAACCTGTGCTCTTTAAACACTGGCCAGATGATAGAGTATTTATTTTTTACTTTGTCAAGTTACATGATTTCTGTACATTATTTTAAAAACAAAAGAACAAAGGAAAGACAATAAAGAATTTTGTCTCAAATAAGCAGCCTCTGACATGCCCAAGGTATGGGGGTCAGTTTCTACTCCGTGCATACCTTTTAATTACATGCAGCCTAAATTGGGGTTGCCGTCCCTGACCTGGATCCTCAGACCTGTTATCATGCACTCTGATGGGTGCCATCCACCAGTGTCCATCCTTCATGTGAGTCCATAATTCTGTCTTGCCCTCCCAGCAGGCAAGGGGGCTGGAGCCAGGCTGGTTTTCTTGCAATTACTGAACAGCAAGAGCCCATAATTATGAAATTCCTAAGGAGGACCCCCCCTTTTAGCAAGTTCATCTTCTCTCCATCTTCTTGGTAATTTCATACCTAAATCACATCTCACTGGGTTTGGAGATTTTATTAATGTCCATTGGCAGTCTTTTTCATAGACTTTAAATTGCCATGAACTTTAAAAAATGTTAAGAGTAGATCACTAAATTAATCCTAGTTCTCTTATTTTATTTGTTCTTCTATTCCCCATTCTGATTCCCTAGCATGCTTTCACAGGTTACCATTTCAGTGTATTTATACCATGTGTGTGTTTGCATGTGCGTATGAGATTATGCTTTTGTAAATGGCTATGAGCTTTCATCATTGATTTTTTTTTTAAGATTTTATTTATTTATTTGACAGAGAGAGATCACAAGTAGGCAGAGAGGCAGGCAGAGAGAGAGAGAGGAGGAAGCAGGCTCCCTGCTGAGCAGAGAGCCCGATGCGGGACTCGATCCCAGGACCCTGAGATCATGACCTGAGCCGAAGGCAGCGGCTTAACCCACTGAGCCACCCAGGCGCCCTCATCATTGATTTTTTTCCCCCTCTGTGCCCAACTATCAGGAGCTTTCAGTTCACCATGGATATGCTTCTGTTCTTTGGCAAATGAATAACATGTGTATACATATAAGTCTGCCATTTTCACCTAGAAATGTGGCCAGAGTTCTTAGAAATTCTGTCTCAATGATTCTTTCTTTTACTCACATCTCTTGAGAACTCAACTACCTGATACAATCTTAACCTTTGAAACATACTTCCTGTGATTATCTCTTCTTTGAGGAGGAGAATGATGCCAAGATGTGATGGAACTGAGTGGTAGAGGGAACTGAGTGATGGTAGATGGATGGTAGATGAGACACCTAGCTCTGACGTTAGGTCAGCTACTAGGCATGAGCTCTTGAGAAATTTACATAAACCACCAAGCCTCAGTTTTTAAAATTTTTTATTTTTTTTTAATGATTTTTATTTATTTATTTATTTATTTTGACAGTGAGACACACAGTGAGAGAGGGAGCAGAAGCAGGGGGAGTAGGTGAGGGAGAAGCAGGCTTCCCACTAAGTAGGGAGCTCGATGCAGGGCTTGATCCCAGCACCCCGAGATCATGACCTGAGTCAAAGGCAGAGGCTTAACCAACTGAGCCACCCAGGTGTTCCCCCACTCAGCTTTTTAATCTGTAAAATGGACTTAGTACCCATGTTATAGCATTTAGTTACAGGTAAATGAAATAATATATTGACAAGTACCAATCTCAATGCCTGGCATATATGAAGCATCCAGTAGGTGCTGGTTGAATCAGAATGTCTTCCTTGAATAATTTGAAGTTTCCTCCTGATTTCAAGCAGCAGGATTTCCTGAGAGGACAGGAAAAGAAATGTGTGAATTACTGCCAGGGGCTCACTGTATTTGCCTAACGAGGAAGGCAGAGATTCAGGGGACAGCCATTGGCCTTTGCAGAGCTAGTTAACAGAAGTGGGTTGTGCAGAAAAGCAGAAACAACATACGATATCTATATATTTCTAATCTAGTTCTTCTCTGTTTCTCAAATGAAAACACAGTGTCTGTCTCTGAACTGGGAGTTGAGAGCTTGACTCCTAAGATTTAGCTATAAGCCTTAGTTTTCTTCACCAGTCAAAGTAGAGAGGCCAGTATTTCTCAGCAGGGCACTGCAATTCTTCACTGCATGGGACAGGCCCTGGACTGGGGAACAACAGAACCCCTAGTCATTGTTAGGCCAGCCTCTGGCCCCATTCAGCATTTCCTTGAGGGAAGCTCCCAAGTCTCTAGGGTCCCTTCTGGAGCTGGCTCTCAATGAGTCCATGTTACTCACCCAGAGTGTGTAAGAAAGCATTGTTATGTTGGTAGGAAAAAATGGTCATTTCATTTATTCAGTTCCAAATTACCTTCATGAGAGAACAAATTGATTGGAAGACCCTATAAACTGGTTAAACAGTGGCCAGAGCAGACTGCATTCTGTCTCTGAACCTAGCTTCATCCTCTGCATTTGAGAAAAAACCACGCATTCCACACCATTCTGGTAGGACTGAAATGGGCTGGCATTCACTAAGGCAAAAACACAGTATCTGACTTCTGATATGTTTAATATAATTTTTTAAAAGGAGATTATTATAAGGCACCCAATATGACAGATTTTTTGGATAATAACACCTGTATCTACATGCATCATAGAGAATGTTGGCTTCTCTTCATGACATAGAAAATGGTCCCAGTCTCCCCATGCCTTACTGTGGCTTTGTACACCTTGGTGCTGAAGATCTTTCAGGCTCAGTGATATCCCCAGACTTCTTGGGTGGGTGAGAAGGCACTAGTATATCCTGTACAACAAGAAAAGGAAATGGAATGAAGTGGGAAGAGCTTATGGGGGAGGCTATTTAGAGCTCTGGTTTGCCACTTCCTTCCAGAAGCCTTTTTATATTGCTTTGCTAGATAGAATGCAAAATAAAGTTGTTAAATGGAACAGGAAAAGGTCCTCATCATTTTTTTGCACTGAAGTCCATGATATTTACCTTCAGATTTGGAGAAATGAAAGGCCGTCTCCCCAGCTGTTAATTGGGGTAGTGCTGGAGGGACAGTGATCAGTAGCCTTTGACATTTAGAGAACTAGACCAGATGCTTTTAGCACATTAAAATCGGATTTTTGATTTATATTTATGTATGTAAATAACCTTTTTTCCTTCCAATTTTATTCTTTGTATTTATATATTTGCACTGTGCTCTGAACACAATCACTATGATTAGCAATATTTATTTAAAATTAGGAAATATTTATTTTGCTGTGATTTCATTTCTCCCCTGTTTTCAGATGCAGTAAATTCAAATGCCCTAATGATGAAGGCAGCAAAAGGAGATTTAACCCAGTAGCTTACTCATTTGAGTAAGACCGTGCTTTTTATTACTACTTCAAAAGGGAAACTTCTCATCTGCAAGGGTTTTGTATCTCTCTCCACCCATTCCTTCACCTAGGTTAAGGAGGACAGCCATCATTAAAACCTTGAAATCTTCAGAAACCCCATCATGGAAGGAGTGTGTCTTCTCCTTCTAGATTATCCATTCTAATAAAGAATTTAAAGGAAGTTTTTTCTCCAGCAGTGGAAAATTCTTGGCTTCCTGGGGTCTTCCCAGGGTCAGATGATGCTTGATGATATGACACATTAGGTCTTATCATCTCCAAGGATGACAAGTTGGGTGGAAAATTTCACTGGACAGCTTTTGGATGGCTCTCTAATTGCTCATGGCTCTACATTTTGAAAAATTAAAATATAAAAGGAGTTTCTTTTCAGGTTGAACATTTATATTCTTGCCAAAGTATGTTTCTGCTTCTGGCTTCCAATAACAGCAGGCCTTACTATAAAAGATCCACAGAGTACCTGGAGCATGAACATAGCCTTCCTCCTGTGATGGGGCTTCCCCCAAGGCCCTCTTGCAGATTCTTTGAGACCTGGGTACAGGGCTTGCTATGTGCTTCTTTCCTTTGGGGGGAATGATTAGGTATGTCATTTAATCAATTTGGGTTGCTAGCCTAGGGTTGTTAAAAAGCAGATGTTGATCATGGGAGTAATTATTAAGAGCTGCATATCCCAAATCATTTACAACCTGAGATTTGAAGCAAAATATTCATTCTCACATGTCAGGTCTCCCTCATCCCTCCTCCTGCCCCAAATGTATTGCCTCTAATGAATGCACCTTGGAGAACCTCACCTGCCAAGAGATGTTCTCCTGCTGCTGGTGCTATGAGATCTCTCCAGAGATCTATAGGTATAGGGGGCCCCATGTACTAAATCCACACAAAGGGCCATCCCCACCCTTCCCCAGCTCACATTTTATAATGCTCAGTCTGAAATGACCTTTAAAAAGCCAGATAATATTTTATTTACCTTTTTTCTCCCATTTACTGTTAAATGTTAATGAAGGTAAAAGATTCAAATTCCTGCTAATAAAACACTTTAATTGACTTCAGCGTAACCATAACTGTAAATTGGCTACTTTGTATGAACGACCTTAGAGTTTCCCTGCCCCCGACTCTGCTGCTTGTGCAAGTTTAGAAGTTGGAAGCAAACATTTCCTTTGTTCTTCTTGGGCTTCATGTGCAGCCTGAGGGCCCTCAACTTTAAGACTTGCAACCAGGAGCAATTTCAGATCTCTCCTCTCAGCAGAATTCACTGCCCTTCACTCCTCCCACAGCTTTTATTGCCATCCTTCAGATTCTGGGACTATAATAGGCACCACCTCCTCCAGGAAGCCATATAGGATCCCCGCTTCCCTCTCATCTACCTCCAAATGGCCACAGTATTTTGGGACTTTCCCTGTGATACTTCTCACTTCGCCTTTTGTTTGGTAGCTTTTGTAGTTGTGCTCTCTTCTTACTTAGAAACCCTGTGTATGGTTGGTATTCAATAAGTTTTCAATTAACTGATTTTAGTGAAAAGAGGCAAAAATTGATTTCACTGACTTATACCATATCCATTCTCCGGGGCATTCTTATTTATTTATTTACAGACAGAGATCACAAGTAGGCAGAGAGGCAGGAGAGAGAAGGGTAGGGGAAGCAGGATCCCTGCTGAGCAGAGACCCTGATATGGGGCTCGATCCCAGGACCCTGAGATCACGACCTCATGACCTGAGCCGAAGGCAGAGGCTTTAACCCACTGAGCCACCCAGGCTCCTGTCTTTGGGCCATTCTCAAAACATTTACTAAATGCTCTTTGTCTGGATTTCTTAGGCAAGACCACTCAGTTTTCAAACCTTTATAACTAAAAAAAAAAAAAAAAAAAAAAAAAACTCTCTTGAGAGAGTTTCAAAAGAGAAGGAAAGTAATATCATCTATACCTCTATAATTAAAAAAAAAATGTGAAAGGAGCTTCTGTATGATCTTGTGCAAGGTGAGATGGGGTGGTCAGAGAAAACAGCAGGTCAGGCTTCTCTTGCTCTGGCTGCAGCTGTCGGGGCAGAGGCTGTGGGCTTTGCTACTTATCTGTGCTCAGTGGAGCTCTGATAAAGCGTGGAGCTCCCAGCATGTCATCTGAACTGTAGTTGGGTGGGTATGCAGTGTTTGTCCAACTTCAGAGCATCCCGGTTTTAGAATGTAGGTAGGCCAGCTCCCAGACAACAGCATCTGTCACCAGTGAGCTCTCAGCTGCTGGTAAAAGAGGTAGCTTCAGTCTATGGCAATATCTGAAAGAAGCAGAAGAGAAGAGAGGTTGAGACAATGACCATTTAACTGCTGTGTAATTTTGAGTGCATTGTTTCACCTCTCTGTAAAATGGGGGTGATTGCAATACCTACTTCACAGAGATATTCTGACAATTAAGTGCAAAGAATTTGAGTGAAAAGCTCTTAGAATAATGTCTGGCACACTATAAATAGTAAATGTTAGCTTTTATTACTTTTCCTAGTCTAGAAGCAGAGGAGAAGAATTAAAAAAAAAAATACGAAATACATTTTCCTTTTCATGAAAAGAGCCTTGAGCTTTGGAAGAGGGATTCCCTGCTTATCCTTTGTCAGCTCCCTACCCCTCACAGTTACTTCCTAGGAATCTTTTCACTCCAGACCCATTTCAAGAGCTATCACTTCCAGGAAGCCTTTCCTGATGTCCTACCTCCCCTCATCTACATTTTTGCAGTGTTTTGAATCTCTAATGAGGCAGTACTTCTTCTAAATATGTCTGTACTTGCCTTCTAGTTTCTGTGGATCTCTTTCTAATCATGTAAGTCAGTGGGGTTCAACTAGGAATCCTGGAGCTAAACCAAGATGTCTTCTGCTTTGATTGAATAATATACTTTGTTTCCCATTCATAGAAAAACTAATGGATGATTGTTCTCAATTTTAGATTTTCCTCCCATAAACTCTGCTATTCCATCTGCTTCTATCGTCAATTAATTATAAATGCTTGTATCCCTCAACCCGAGCTCATCAGGGGAAATGTTAACCACTGGACTTACCTGGGGACCATCAACACTATCATGGCATGGGCTCTACCTCTGACCAATTAAAACAAATTCTGAGGATGGGGCCTGGGTATGTGCAGATTTTTTTAAATTTCTAAGGTACAGCCAGGGTTGAGAACTGTAGATCTACAATGAGCTTGTCTAAGGGAAAGCAGATTAAAAAGCAAATTATGTTAAGTATAGCCCTTCCCCTAAGGAGCCTGAGGTGATCTCAGAAAATTGATCCCTATTCATTCAACCCAGGAAACCCTACAAAATCATACAAATCAGGAGGTTCAAATCTTCATGTTCACTTTAAGAACACATGTGAAACTGTCCAGGCCATCAAGGGTATGCATACCAAAAAGCCACCAAATTTCTGAAAGACGTCACTTTGTACAAGCAGTGTGTTATGTCACTACACTGGTAGAGTTCATAGGTGTGCCCAGGCCAGACAGTGGGGTTGGACACAGGGTCAGCAGCCCAAAAAGAGTGCTGAATTTTTACTGCACATGCTTAAAACTGCAGAGTTTTACTGCACATGCTTAAAACTTTAAGTTCTTAAAGTTGAACTTAAAGTTTAGATGTTGATTCTCTCGTCATGGAGTACATGTACATGAACAAAGCCCCCAAGTTGCAGCAGAGGGCCCGTGGTCAGGTTAACCTGTACCTGAGCTTTCCCTGCTACACTGAGATGATCCTTACTGAAAAGAGCAGGTTGTCCCTAAACCAGAAAAGGAGGTTGCACAGAAGATAAAGATACCCAGAAGAAACAAAAACTTATGTAAATTCTGCATAAAATAAATGAAAATAAAAGTTATATATATGTACACACACACACACATATATATGGTATATTAGTGAGAAATTTTAGAAATAGATAACTAGCTTAGTTTCAGTTTAATAAGTTAGTATGTCCTCATGGCTCTACATTTACATAGAAAACCTTCAACAGTCTTATTTTTGGCTTGTTTCATGGCAGTTTTCTTTTGGGATATGTTGTTTCATGGCACGCTCTAGTGTTTTACCTGCTGTAATTGTTGGACTTAAGCAAATGTTTCTGTCAGACAACACCCACGCCAGCAAAGCTTCCGAACTCCTAGACTCCTGTCAGCATGTCCTAGTTACATTTGTTCTGTCGCCTCAGCTGCGGATTTCTTTGCTTTTACCGACTGTTTATCAGTGTAACTTATTGGCCACAAGAGGGACAAGGAGAAAGTATGTGAATGGCTTCGCACAAACACTCCCTTTCCCACTACTGGGGAAAAGTAGAAAACACTTCTTCCTTCCCAGGTGGGAGAGCAGCAGCATGTTTATACAGGATAAACCAACTATAGTAACTAGGATTTTTGTCAGAAATGATGGCACAGAAAATACTTTAACCTACAAAAAAATGTGGAAGTCTGGGCTATGTCCCCAAGTTAGAGCATTATTCAAACTATAAGATTCCTGCTAAAACAGTCTACAGTGCTCAGTAGTTGTACTGGGGCTAGACACAACTAAAGCATTGTCATTGATTCCTGTGTGATGGTTTGGGCAAGTTCAGAAGAGACATGAAAAGCAAATTGCTATTGCAATTAATTTAAAGAGAATATAAATTAAATTAAAATTTAATTTTATTAGGAATTTAAGGAACACTTTATGATCCATTCATACTTCTTCATATTTGTAGAGAAACTGTAATAGTTTTCTGTTCACAACTTCAATTAACACTGAAACATGTCGTGCCTTTCAATAAATATTTTTGGCCTCACAACTAGTTCTTATGAGTGAAATTCTTTTTGTCTAGCACTCAGAATTCACTTGTTTTTGCTCCAATGATGAGAAAGAGACTCAATCATGAGTTAGGCCTGATCATTAATCCACAAATATCTATGGCCTGTACATAACCCTTTTTATAAGATACCCATTCGCATTGTGGACCCAGGGCCCAAAATGCTATCTTTCCATCCTTTAAAACTATGGAAAAATTTGCCTGAGTTTTGTTGCCTGGTATGGAGAGTCACCTATAGTAGGAGACGGTGGCAGGTGGTCTCAATGCAATTATTGTCATAACTTGTTTGCTTTTTTCTATGCTGTTTCTTCATTACCTCAACAATGCCTTAATGCCTTCTGTGAGCAAGAACCACCCTCAGTGAGACAAAGAAACAAGGCCTGGGAATGCTATTGTGTGGTTTTATCTGCCTTCCATCTCCCCCTTACTACCTATAGCTTAAACATGACAGGAACAACCCTATAAAATAAGCTTTGTGGATAAGACAGGAAGAAAAATGTCAATAGATCAGCCCCTCCCCCATCCTCCTCTCAATCTATGTTAATATACTCTGCTTTTGGAGTTTTTAACCCACTAGACAAAATGTTCGGGGCTCTTATTGGTTTAATAAACAGACCAAACTCTTGAGGACAAAAGAGGACAAACCTGCCCACTGAAAATTATGTGACTTGGGCTCTTAAAAAGCTTGTGTTCCACTAGGTGAATAGAGAGTCCTGAACTGAATACATTGATTGTGTCCTTCACCACCCTCTCATCGACACAACTCTCAGGGCCTGTGCAAGCAAGGGTTTGTTGTCAGCAGCAACCCAGGGCATGCATGCAGGATCCACCAGTGTCTAGTTAGGAAAACATTTTACAGGTTTGGTGGCTTTGTGGAACTATATATCTGACTTCCTAGACTTTAGGGACATGAGGCTTTTTCAAAAGGGCTTTGCCTCCAAATATGGAAAATAGGCCTTTTGTGATGAGTGTGCTTTTCGTGGTACAAAGACTGAATTTGTAAACATCTCTTCATGAAAAAGTTGCATTTCTCAGCATCATGGCATGATCTTCTAAATCAATACATAAATGGATCTCTAGTGCACATGGAAATCTTTTGCATTTGAATATAAAAATCCATCAAGGGAAGGGAGAAGGGAGAGAAAGAAATGGGTAAATAAACACAAAAACTCTGAAGAGCTTCTGGGCTGGTTTCAAGAATGCCCCACAAAGTAGGTTTTCATGGTTGTGTGAGGCGATGCGATCCTATTCAAGCTTCTTCCCTTTCTTTAGGCTTTCTGAAGAAGCTGCTGCGTGCGGCTTCAGGGCTGTTCCTAAGACAGATTTCAGAGATGAAAAAATGAGCGAATGCATAGACAATCTGAGACAAATGAGCAGCTCTGGTACTGATGCCGAGATTGTAAAATGACTGCTGTGCCTTGCAAGAAATGAATATTCAGGACGCCCCTGCTGGGTGCCTTTTCCTATTTGAACCACCTACTCTTTGGGCCATGATTCACTTCTGACCAAATTAAACGCTCTTTGCACACAGCAGAGCAACTTTATGAAGTCGGATTTTGAAGTGCAAACATCTTTTCTGCTCTGGCCACGGAACCTGTCACAATCTTCATCGGGCACTGAATTAAGTTTAAAATATCATCAGAGGGTGTTGATCTCTCTTGGGCCTGGAGCTGTCCCCTGTACATCCGGCATTTTTCTGTTGACACTGCGTATCACTTAGCAACGCGCCTGAAAGGCCCTATATGCATTGATTGCACACCATTGTCTTTAAGGGGTGGAAGTGTTAACTGAATAACCCCCCCGGGTGACCAGACGGTCATTCCACTCATCTTGATAGTCTGTTTACATCAAAATATTATTTATTCCCTGGTCTCCTGATTTTTACATTTCTGACAGAAGGAATACTGTTAATGCCGTACATGGTGGAGGACCCAAATCTACTTTCCTGATGTGGAGTGAGGGGAATAATTTTGTTCTTAGTTCTCCTGATAAAGCATTAAATGCATTTGACAGCTAACTGCTGATGATGATGCCAACTTTATTCTATGGTTTTCAGAGGAGGAAGAAATTACAAGCCTGCAGTTGTCTCCACGAAGAGAAAATATTCCTTTTAGACTGTGAATGGTTTTGAAATAAATGGCACGATATGATACATGACTGTTGAAGATGTTAAGGCTTTCAAATGGATGGCAGACGCTGACATCATCTGAATGAAGAGGAAATATGGCCTACCCCAAGGGGTGTTTCCACAATGAATGAAATTTCAAAGTGGAAATTCTTCCTTGAGAGGAAAGGGTAGAACACATTTCTGCACCAGTAGCCATAGCTGAAGTGATGGACCAGACTGGTGGGTCAAATAGGCATTTTACCTCAGACTTCTCTCCCTTCTAGTCATCAATTTCAGAGAACTTCCACTCAGGAAGCTTTTGCACAAACATCTCAGATAATGAGAGCATTTCAGCCAAGAAGTTCTATGTGTAGGCAAAGACCAGATTGGTGGATTTGGTTCTCCCTTCTCTCAAACCATGTGTAGAAACAAAGTAGAAATTTTGTGGTTACCCGGTGTACAACTTCTAGTTTTAAGAAATCTGTTTTGCTCCTTTGTGAGTTTATATACCACATTCAGCTAAAATACGAGCCATGAGAAATCTGCCAAGAAGGCAAGCATTTTCAAAAACAACCTACTAATTATATTGCCTTAATGTCACTTTCTGTCTGGTATAAGAGAGCTGTAATAAAAATGATAGTGCCAAAATGTTCTTTGGTAATTTTAAAGTTTGGTCTCCTCACAGCCTTCTTCATCAAATAGGAAATCTACTTAAAAGAATCAATTCTATTAATATTGCCATTATGATAAAGAACTCAGGCCTTTCTACCTTGGTAGAAAGAAAAATGCAGCCCTAGAGTTTTGGAAATAGATATATGAGAGTGGGAGATGAGAACTGCAGCAGGAAAAGATGGGAACCTTCTCGGGTATGCATTTCTGACTGGGAGAAGATGGGAAAATATTCTCATGATTGGAAGTAAAAATATTTTAAACTAATGTACACATTTCTGAGTGACACTCATAGCCTCCCATACCTCTTACCCCCACAAAATCTTTCAGTATTCTGAGTATTAATCTTGTAGCTTGCCATCTTGGCCTGGTCCAACTGCTAAGTGAATGCTGCTTCTATAAACATTTCACTGCTACAAGTTGGATTTTTCACAGCATTAACTTTAACTACATGGGTGTTTGTAATGGAATAAAACTTCAAATTGATGTTTTGCCATATTGGTAGTTAAAGAAGTAGGCCTCAAATGGAGATAGATGTGCGCCTCATTTCATGGGAAAATTGTTATCTCATGGGCCAAGTTTAAGATGTAGACGGCTGTAGCTTCACTGAGAAAGTCTTAAAGAAAAAATACACCAATACAATGTCTACTTTTTATGTGAAATTCCTTGGCAAATTTCCAACTGCATTTCATTTAAAATTGATTTTAAATGGGCACAAATCTTAAATCACTTGAATAGAAAGAAACACATTTTTAACTCCCAACATTTTTAACTCCCAACTCCCAACCTTGGGCAGAATTACTTTGTATGGAACCTACGAAGTATGTTGGAAGAATTTGCTCAGTCCCTTTCAAGGTGCTTGCTACTTCCCTTACATTGAAATGCACTTAAGGATTAAGTTCCCTGTTTCTGCCCAGGAATCAAAGGCCTCCTTTATAAGAGGCAGATTATTTAATTGTGGTTTAGATTACCCCAAAAAGAGCACAGCCCCTTTGAACTCAGTTGAGTGGGTGGTGGTGGTTTGTAAAATTCATCATTGTGTCACCTGACACCTAAATTTCAAAATTTAGGGTTAGGAGCAAACCTCACTTGAATGGCCGCATCCCTTCCTAAAGGACCCAGGCCTCCACATAAAACATGTTCCTTTTTCTCAAAACTCTAGGTCTCACAATGTTGATATTAAAATAATAATAGAAAGCTGGAAGACAGGGCCCCTCTTTATAGTTAAATGTTATCTGCTTAGACTAATATTGCAGTTGCCACCCACTGACATAATTTGTTTCACAGTCACAGCTTGGCAGCATGAATCAAATGTTGACATTCTAATTTCATGCACACATGGGCGTTTGGCTGAGCAGGCCTACAGCCTCCAAACCATTCTCCCTCTACCTGTGTAAATCAGGCCGACAAGGCTCGCTCTCAACAGCCTGCCAGGGAAGTTGCTCTCTTCTGCTGAGAGAGCTGAGCCTTGCTTCTTTTCCTCAGTGTGTTTGTTTTTGTTTTTTGCCTCCTGCTTTGCACAGTGTCCCACAAATACTCTTTCACTCCTATTGGCAATGTGATTTTCTTTGCATTTTTTTCTACTTTTAATCACAATTTTCAGGACTTTCTTTTAGGTCTTAACTAACAGGTGATTTTTCTCATTGGTTTCTAAATCAATCACCAGTGTTGCTTGAAGAAAACACCAAGAAGAGTAAGTAGTATTCAGAGGAGGCGCAGTGATGACTGGCAAGAAGAGAGGCTGGCTTTCCTCTGTTATGGAGTGGATCATGTGCCCCCAGATTCATATATTGAAGCTCACCCCTGGTGTGACTGTATTGGAGATAGGACCTTTAAAGACATAATTAAAGTTAAATTAGGTCATCAGGGTAGTGCTCTAATCCAATAGGACTGGTTTTCTTATAAGAAGACAGACACCAGGACTCACACACACAGAAAAGGCCATTCAGGGACACAAAAAGAAGGGGAGCAAGAGAGGCCTCAGGAGAAAGCAAACCTGCTGACCCCTTGGTCTTGTACTTCTAGTCTCAAGAACTGTGAGAAAATGAATTTTTGTTGCTTGAGCCTCCAAATCTGTGATATCTTGTTATAGCAGCTGAGCAAATTAATACAACTTCCCATTTAAGGGTTAAGAGCTAAACTTTCTGTGAGTGCTCTCTCATTGGCCAGGTGACTTCTAGAACTACCTGAGCCCATGGCTTCTCCAATAGACTCAGTCAATGTAAAGAGAGTTTAAGGACCATAGCCATCAAGAACTTGAATGAAATCAGCAGAGTCTTGCAGGGCGGCCCCTGTTTGACCTCCCACTCATGAAGGATTAACAGCCAGCCCTTTGTGTTAGGAAAGGATGTTCCACATTCAGCCTGACATAGGGGAGTGCTATTTCCCAGTCTCAGTGACAAGTTGGCCTAAGCTAGTCCCATGCTCACATTTGGTTCTTCTAGGTCATGAGTTAATAGGGAGTGGGCAGGGGGTTAGGGGCAAAAGTGTTTCTGTTGGCTGAGGCACAGAGTAGAGCAGTTTGATTTGTACAAGCATGGATCCCATCTATGGGATGTGTGGCCAAGCATGGATCTGTGGCCCAATTGGCTTGCCCTTTTTCCAACTTTGATTCCATTGCCTCTCTCAAGGTCAGTGTTTCCTACTAATGAGATTTTCCAAAATGAGCCCAAGCTCATGCTCAGTGGGAAATTTTCCCCAGAAATTGTCACTTAATCATTTGACCATCAAAGAATTTTATCATCCTATTAGCTAGCCCTGAGTCTTGTATGGGAAGCACAAAAATACTGTGAATACTTTTGTCCCTCTTAAAGAGTTGATAATCTGGAATCTGTCCTATATAGAAATGTTGAAATATTTTTCACCCTACAGCAAATTATGTAATCTGGAGAAGGTTTGGGATCCACCTTGAGTGCTATCTTTGGAATTCATCATTTACCTTCTGTGAGCTTTAGTGTCTCTACTTGTAGAACAAGGGTTAATCTCTCTGCTGGCTTCCAGTTTAATGATACGATGAGTCTTTTATTTCAAAAAACAAAATACATCACAGAAGTCTCCAAGAGCAAGGGGAGGAAAAACACTGATTTAAATTCGGCTCATCTCAACAAAAACATACTGAGTGCCTGGTATGTGCCAGCCACAACCCTAAGGGCCGAGTACATGGAAATGAATGAGATTTAACCCTCAAATGCTAAATAAAAAGAGAAAACTGAGATCAAACTTAAGGGGAGGAAGAAAGTCTCTGACAACCGAATTATTGTGTAGTGGCTCCTATATCTGTTTAAGGACAAATGTTATTTACTAGACTGAACTCAAGTTTATAGAAGTACATGAAGCAATTGTTACCCTGGCCTCAGGGAATAAAACTTAATGGCTACTAATTAGCTGTTTGATCTTGGAGGAACACATGACCTTTCTGGGTCAAGGTCATCTTCTCTTAAATAAGGGGATTGGACTATCCTTTCTAAGTTTTCTATGCTTTCCACTACTACCATGTTATAATTATGGGAATGTGAACTAGCTAAGTAGATTCCCAAGAACCCCCAAATGTAGAATAAATTTACTAACTGCTTGGGAAACATGTTTCCGTTCACATTTCATAATGAGCATAATGAGGTATGATATAGTCTTCACGTTTTAAGACTTAAGAATCAATAAAAAATGGGGCGCCTGGGTGGCTCAGTGGGTAAAGCCACTGCCTTCGGCTCGGGTCATGATCTCAGGGTCCTGGGATGGAGTCCCGCATCGGGCTCTCTGCTCAGCGGGGAGCCTGCTTCCTCCTCTCTCTCTCTCTGCCTGCCTCTCTGCCTACTTGTGATCTCTCTCTCTGTCAAATAAATAAATAAATAATCTTAAAAAAAAAAAAAGAATCAATAAAAAATATCCATAAGACTGATCTGTGTGTGTGGTAATAACCAAAATTCTCTGAAGGAATTTGTTATTGATGGATTTTCCCCTAACAGCCACTAAAGCTGTTTACCTTTGTCTTTTAGTTATTTAAAAAACTGTATTCTGGGGACATCTGGTTGGCTCAGTCAGGGCAGCATGTGACTTGGTCTTGGGGTTGTAAGTTCAGGCCCCACATGGGGTATAGAGATTACTTTAAAAATCTTTAAGGAAGGGCGCCAGGGTGGCTCAGTCGGTTAAGCCTCTGCCTTAGGCTCAGGTCATGGTCTCAGGGTCCTGGGATCAAGCCCCGAATTGGGCTCTCTGCTCAGCAGGGAGTATGCTTCCCCCACCCTCTCTCTCTCTGCCTGCCTTTCTGCCTACTTGTGATCTCTCTCTCTCTCTCTGTGTCAAATAAATAAATAAATAAAATCTTTTTGAAAAAAAAAATCTTTAAAGAAAAAAAGCTCTATTCCGAATTTCCTGTTGATGTGGTGCTGCCATAGTCATCTTCTTAACGTACACCTGCATGCTCCCTTGAGAATGGACAGGGGCTGACCAGATTGAACCCAGGCATCCCAAGCTTTGATTTAAGGCAAAAAGCCTTGTGTCCTTGCTTTCTGATTTCAGATTATTAGTCTTAAAAAAGAATCTAGGGGCGCCTGGGTGGCTCAGTGGGTTAAAAAAAATCTGACCTTGTTAGACCAGGGCCTTTCCCATACCCTTCATATACCATCATCACTTAAACCCTTTTTTAGCTTCAACACCCTCTTTCCTCCCTACACTTTCCAGGAGGTCCAGATTCAAGATTCTGCCTCCTTCTTGAATACTTGTCCCATACCTAATTCCACAAAAGTTTTTTCCTCCTTTTTAGTCAATCCAACATTCTTTTATATAGTTTAGCTGCTTTATTTGTGTTCATACATTTCCTTCAAAGGCTTCTTTTACTTGTTTTTGAACCATCTAGATTTTTTCTGTCAGCTATAATGGAAAGTCTTCCAGCACAAACACCACACCTTCCATGTTTTTTGTACCTCCCATTTTGTGTGACTAAGTACACAGTGATGCTCAATGAATGCTTATAAAAGTCAATTGAGAAAATCTGGAAATAGTGTTTTATTTGTCTACCTGGAATTCAACAGTGTTTTCTCATTTCTATAGCAATGGAAGAGGCGTGGTGACCAGCAAGAACTTGTAATTTTGAGTCTGATAGATCTGTGTCCAAATCTAAGATCTACTGATTTATTCATGAAACATTTAGTGAGCAACTACTATGTGGGAGACATGGGGCTGGATGGTGGATAAATAGATAAATAGGATATAATCCCTTGCACTTAAGAAGTTCAGAGTCTTGGGGTGCCTGGGTGGCTCAGTGGGTTAAAGTCTCTGCCTTCAGCTCAGGTCATGATCCCAGGGTCCTGGGATCGAGCCCCGTGTCAGACTCTCTGCTTGGCAGGGAGCCTGCTTCCCTTCCTCTCTCTCTGCCTGCCTCTCTGCCTTCTTGTGATCTCTGTCTGCCAAAAAAATAAATAAAATCTTTAAAAAAAGAAAAAAGAAGTTCAGAGTCTAGTAACTGTATAAATTAATTTCTCTGGGCTTTAGTTTCTTTAGCTGAAAATGAGAATGGTTAACTATTTCACTGAATTGTAGGTGCTCCAATAATTAGTTTTCTCTTCATCCCTTTTCTTTATTTCTTGAGGGCCTTAAATTAAGATACTAATCCTTTGATGGTTCTATTTTTTTTATTTTTTTAAAGATTTTTTAAAAAATTCATTTGCAGAGAGGGAACATAAGCAGAGGGAATGGAAGAGGGAGAAGCAGGCTTTCCACTGAGCAGGGAGCCCAATGTGGTGTTCGATCCCAGGACCCTGGGATCATAACCTGAAGGCAGACGCCCAACAACTGAGCCACTCAGGTACCTTGATAGTTCTATTTTTTTCTTCTTTAAATGACCCTGTTGTGTGTTCATTTTGTTCTAAAATTAACAATTAATTTGAATTCATTTATATTGTTTTTAATTTTAGATCATATATGGCCACATAAAAAAGGAATCTAGACATTGATTCTGAGACTGATATTAATGTCAGTTGTCAAGGACTAGATTACCTTTGTATACTATCATTTATCTTCTTACATGATAGCATTTGAGGCCCAGCCTCAAGAAGATAACCTTTAAAATTCAGGGAAACAAAAAGTATACCTCAGTTATGAAAGATTCTTCCTTGGCATGGCATGGGCTTAAGCTCAGACTCAGATTGGTGGACTGGAGGAATGCAGGTGCCTTCCAGAAAAAGCTGAGAGGAAGACAGGACATAACCTAGTGTAGCTAAATAGGCGGTGTGGTCAGTGAGATCACCATGAATAATTAGAAAATTCTATCTCCTCTTTAAATTCTTTGAGGCCAGCACATATTTCTCCCCTGGAAGAGCGATGTTGGGATTATGTTAATGAAGAACCCGGTTTACCTGCCATGTATATACCAGTTCCTATTTATCCCAGGGGAGGAGCCATGAATTAGATGCTTTGTTTTGGAGCCTTCTGCTTGTGTCACCAAGTAGCACAGCCAAGTTCCTCTAAGATACTGATTTAATGAAGAGAAATTCCACTTGCCTCATAAACCAACCGTATTGTTAAATTTTACTTTAAATATCTGCTGAAGGTGATCTTTCAACTTTGACCTGTGGTACATGCAATAAGAAATCTAACTCAGACATGGAAGAGGGAGAAGCAGGCTTTCCACTGAGCAGGGAGCCCAATGTGGTGTTCGATCCCAGGACCCTGGGATCATAACCTGAAGGCAGACGCCCAACAACTGAGCCACTCAGGTACCTTGATAGTTCTATTTTTTCTTCTTTAAATGACCCTGTGTTAAATTACAAGTAAGGATTAAGTAAAATAATACACGTAGATCATAACTTGGTCTGTAAATGCTACCTATTTTTTACTACTGTCAAACTTTTCTTCATTTCAACACAGTTCAGTCATTACTTCCTCAGGGAGGCCTTCCTTGATTTCCCCCCTTATAATAGATCTTCAGTTATTGACAGCAACATAAATCTCTTACTTGTAGAATGTAATAGGGAGAAAGGCCTGACTTAACAAGGAATCTGAATTGTAGCATATTTAAAAAGTGATGCAGAGATTTTGTTGCCCCAAGTTTAAGATCAAGAGGTAGGAATGGTTCTCCTAGTACTGATCCACAGTGGTCCTTAGAATGTAACATAAATGAATGAACATTATTCCAAAGTACCTAAAAGAGTGGAAGAATTTGATAAACGTCTGAAAGTTGATTTCCTCATATTTGTGACATTATGTATAGAGTTACTTACAATGCTACTAGCACATTTGTGGAAATCTAAAAATTCAGGTCCTTACTAATTGCTAATTACTGTGATTCTTGGCCAGGTACCATACCCTTTGGTGCTGCCAGTCTGTTTCTTTCCAAGGGAGATCCAAAGGCTGTCTCCTGCCCCTGGAATGTTATTAAAACTTAAATATGTGTTAAATTACAAGTAAGGATTAAGTAAAATAATACACGTAGATCATAACTTGGTCTGTAAATGCTACCTATTTTTTACTACTGTCAAACTTTTCTTCATTTCAACACAGTTCAGTCATTACTTCCTCAGGGAGGCCTTCCTTGATTTCCCCCCTTATAATAGATCTTCAGTTATTGACAGCAACATAAATCTCTTACTTGTAGAATGTAATAGCATTATACTTTTCCTGTTTGGTTCATGAGATTATTTAACTATCACCTCTCACACAGTTAGGCTCTCAGCTCCATTAGACAATGCCCATCTTTGCTTTGCTAACTCCTATATCCCTAGTTCGCAACACAGTGCCTAGTACTTTGTGGGCACACAAGACATACTATATTTATTGAAGAAAGCAGAGAAGAGAATAAAGAAGAATAAAAATACAAACATTTCCAGTAACTTGAACTAGAGTAGCAAAATACTGCCAAGCAGAATTCAGATGGTTTGGATGAATCAATGAAAACAATTTGTAACTATCATGGAGCTTCTCCATATGTAAATGACATATGAGAGGGGATACAGCATTGCCTGTTACAATTTAGGTTGAATTTCTAGCCCTGTATTCTTCTAAAATTTTTTCAGGCTCTTACCAGTCTTATTGTTCTTACAAGAAATAATAATATCAAAGCAGAGATTTATCTAAAGAAGGCATACCTAGCAGTTGTCCCCACCACCCCACCGCTGCCCCCAGCACCTAGAATAACAATATCAAACTGTTGGGTACTGATTTAGGCTCTGTGTCTCCTGAGAGCTCAGGTAAAGGTTCAAACATGTATTTTCACACAACACACAGTTTTCTCTTTCTGACCAAGGTAACCACTCAGACTTATCAGTGCAAGTTTCCCTGGCACAAACTCAAGGAGAAATTTCTGAGCAGTGGCTCACAGTTTGTTCCAGCAGGGTTAGGATGCCATTACATTCAAGCAAAGCTCTTCATTTTGAACTTTGTTTATAGGCAGTCCCTTCTCAAGAGAACACCAAAGCAATGTCATCCCAAGAGGGTGGAACTCTTTCACTTTGGTTTAATGCCTTAAATTTCCTTGACTTCTCCTGAGCTCTCAAAACCCTCAGAATTGCTTCCAGTTTTCTGTGCCATGAAAACCTGAGGCTGAGTGAAAATGCCTGCCTCTAGGCTTGCCTTCACATGCACTGTGAATACTCATCTGTTATTGACATTTGAATATTTCCTGTGACAACAGCATGTACTATCAGTATTTTATTAAGCAAAAGCAAGTATGTTTTTCCTCTTTTGCTCTGTTATTTATTTATCCACCATATGGCTAGATCAGAAGATGAAGTCTGGAAGGAAATTTTTCATTCTTCTTTTGGCTAATGAGAGTCTGGCAGAGGAGTGGAATAAGCTAGAGGCTGGATGAAAATCTCTAGATCAGGTGGAAGGAAATCAGCCCTTCCCTGATGTGGCAGGTGAGCCACCCAAAGGCAACTTGCATAGTTAACAGGCAGTTATGAAGGTCTACACTTGGGATGATGGGGGAGCCTGATGTGTTCAGGCTATCTGCTGCTCTGCCAACTGTTTTGTTGCAAGGTGGGATCTCAAATACTCTGCCACAGTAGCCCAGATCAGGCTTCTCAGCCACCTGGACTGTGGGTATCGGGAGTGAAGAACAGAAAAGAACAGGCCATGACTTTAGGTGAGGGGATGTGAGAATTCCAATTAAATCCATTAAATTCACTTCCCTCTTTTAAAAATAATTTTTATCTCAATCGGGTTGAATATACAGTAAGTGAATTATGAAGTGTTATAAGTTAGGCCCACCTACTAGGTCAACAGAAACTAGAAGACTTAATGTTGCATTTAAATAAAGTAGTGCCAGGAGGGAGGAGTCAAGATGGCAGAGAAGTAGCAGGCTGAGACTACTTCAGCTAGCAGGAGATCAGCTAGATAGCTTATCTAAAGATTGCAAACACCTGCAAATCCATCGGCAGATTGAAGAGAAGAAGAACAGCAATTCTAGAAACAGAAAAACAACCACTTTCTGAAAGGTAGCACTGGCGGAGAAGTGAATCCAAAGCGACAGGAAGATAGACCCCAGGGGGAGGGTCTGGCTCCCGGCAAGCAGCGGAGCAACGAAGCAGAAAATCAGGACTTTTAAAAGTCTGTTCCACTGAGGGACATCACTCCAGAGACTAAACCGGGGCGAAGCCCACACGGAGTCAGCGTGGCCTCAGGTCGCGCAGGGTGACAGAAGGATCGGGGGTGTCTGAGTGTTGCAGAGCTTGCAGGTACTGGAACGGGAAGCCAGCTACAGAGACAGAGCCAACAGTGAGCTCACAGCTGGGGGTTACCTTGAACCGGTCGAGGGTCAGTGAGCTGGGAGCGCGGCCGGAGGTGAGGCAGAGGGGAGTTACTGGGCGCTGTTCTCTGAGGGCGCACTGAAAGTGGGGCCCCGGGCTGTCGGCTCCTCCGGCGGAGACCAGGAGGCCACCATTTGTATTCCCGTTCTCCGGAACTCTACGGAAAGTGCTCAGGGAACAAAAGCTCCTGAAAGCAAACCCGAGCAGATTACTCAGCCCGGCCCCTGGTAAAGGCGGTGCAATTCTTCCTGGAGCAAAGACACTTGAGAATCACTACACCAGGCCCCTCCCCCAGAAGATCAACAAGGAATCCAGCCAAGACCAAGTTCACTTAACAGGGAGTGTGGTTTCAATACCAAGGAGAGCAGCAGAATTCCAGAGGAAGAGAAAGCAAAGCACGGAAGTCATGGCTTTCTCCCTGTGATTTTTCAGTCTTGCAGTTAATTGATTTTTTTTCTTTTTCATTTTTTTTTCTCTTCTGCTAAAATTTTTTTTAACTTTTACCCTTTTCTTTTTTAACGTTTTTAAACTAGTTTAATATATATATATTTTCTTTTTTATACTTTTCGTTATTCATTTTCATTTTTTTTTTTTTAAAGATTTTATTTATTTATTTGACAGACAGAGATCACAGGCAGGCAGAGAGGCAGGCAGAGAGAGAGGAGGAAGCAGGCTCCCTGCTGAGCAGAGAGCCCGATGCGGGGCTCGATCCCAGGACCCTGAGATCACAACCTGAGCCGAAGGCAGCGGCTTAACCCACTGAGCCACCCAGGCGCCCCTCATTTTCATTTTTTAATTCTTTTTGGTTTTTTTTTTCTTTCTTTCTTTTTGAACTCTTTTTATCCCCTTTCTCCCCCCTCACGATTTGGGATCTCTTCTGATTTGGTTAAAGCATATTTTCCTGGGGTTGTTGCCACCCTTTTAGTATTTTACTTGCTCCTTCATATACTCTTATCTGGACAAAATGACAAGGCGGAAAAATTCACCACAAAAAAAAAGAACAAGAGGCAGTACCGAAGGCTAGGGACTTAATCAATACAGACATTTGTAGTATGTCAGATCTAGAGTTCAGAATGACAATTCTCAAGGTTCTAGCCGGGCTCGAAAAAGGCATGGAAGATATTAGAGAAACCCTCTCGGGAGATATAAAAGCCCTTTCTGGAGAAATAAAAGAACTAAAATCTAACCAAGTTGAAATCAAAAAAGCTATTAATGAGGTGCAATCAAAAATGGAGGCTCTCACTGTTAGGATAAATGAGGCAGAAGAAAGAATTAGCGATATAGAAGACCAAATGTCAGAGAATAAAGAAGCTGAGCAAAAGAGGGACAAACAGCTACTGGACCACAAGGGGAGAATTCGAGAGATAAATGACACCATAAGATGGAACAACATTAGAATAATTGGGATTCCAGAAGAAGAAGAAAGAGAGAGGGGAGCAGAAGGTATACTGGAGAGAATTATTGGGGAGAATTTCCCCAATATGGCAAAGGGAACTAGCATCAAAATTCAGGAGGTTCAGAGAACGCCCCTCAAAATCAATAAGAATAGGCCCACACCCCATCACCTAATAGTAAAATTTACAAGTCTTAGTGACAAAGAGAAAATCCTGAAAGCACCCCAGGAAAAGAAGTCTGTAACATACAATGGTAAAAATATTACACTGGCAGCTGACTTATCCACAGAGACCTGGCAGGCCAGAAAGAGCTGGCATGATATTTTCAGAGCACTAAACAAGAAAAACATGCAGCCAAGAATACTATATCCAGCTAGGTTATCATTGAAAATAGAAGGAGAGATTAAAAGCTTCCAGGACAAACAAAAACAAAGAATTTGCAAACACCAAAGCAGCTCTACAGGAAATATTAAAAGGGGTCCTCTAAGCAAAGAGAGAGCCTACAAGTGGTAGATCAGAAAGGAACAGAGACCATATACAGTAACAGTCACCTTACAGGCAATACAATGGCACTAAATTCATATCTCTCAATAGTTACCCTGAATGTTAATGGGCTAAATGTCCCAATCAAAAGACACAGGGTATCAGAATGGATAAAAAAGCAAAACCCATCTATATGTTGCCTCCAAGAAACTCATTTTAAGCCCGAAGACACCTCCAGATTTAAAGTGAGGGGGTGGAAAAGAATTTACCATGCTAATGGACATCAGAAGAAAGCAGGAGTGGCAATCCTTGTATCAGATCAATTAGATTTTAAGCCAAAGACTATAATAAGAGATGAGGAAGGACACTATATCATACTCAAAGGGTCTGTCCAACAAGAAGATCTAACAATTTTAAATATCTATGCCCCCAATGTGGGAGCAGCCAACTATATAAACCAATTAATAACAAAATCAAAGAAACACATCAACAATAATACAATAATAGTAGGGGATTTTAACACTCCCCTCACTGACATGGACAGATCATCCAAGCAAAAGATCAACAAGGAAATAAAGGCCTTAAATGACACACTGGACCAGATGGACATCACAGATATATTCAGAACATTTCATCCCAAAGCAACAGAATACACATTCTTCTCTAGTGCACATGGAACATTCTCCAAAATAGATCACATCCTCGGTCCTAAATCAGGACTCAACTGGTATCAAAGGCTGGGATCATTCCCTGCATATTTTCAGACCACAATGCTCTGAAGCTAGAACTCAACCACAAGAGGAAGTTTGGAAAGAACCCACATACATAGAGACTAAAGAGCATCCTTCTAAAGAATGAATGGGTCAACTGGGAAATTAAAGAAGAATTGAAAAAAATCATGAAAACAAATGATAATGAAAATACAATGGTTCAAAATCTGTGGGACACAACAAAGGAAAATATATAGCGGTACAAGCCTTTCTTGAGAAACAAGAAAGGTCTCAGGTACACAACCTAACCCTACACCTAAAGGAGCTGGAGAAAGAACAAGAAAGAAACTCTAAGCCCAGCAGGAGAAGAGAAATCATAAAGATCAGAGCAGAAATCAATGAAATAGAAACCAAAAAAAAAATCAATAGAACAAATCAACGAAACTAGGAGCTGGTTCTTTGAAAGAATTAATAAAATTGATAAAACCCTGGCCAGACTTATCAAAAAGAAAAGAGAAAGGACCCAAATAAATAAAATCATGAATGAAAGAGGAGAGACAACTAATACCAAGGAAATACAAACTATTATAAGAACATACTATGAGCAACTCTATGCCAACAAATTTGACAAACTGGAAGAAATGGATGCATTCCTAGAAACATATAAACTACCACAACTGAACCAGGAAGAAATAGAAAGCCTGAACAGACCCATAACCAGTAAGGAGATTGAAACAGTCATTAAAAATCTCCAAACAAACAAAAGCCCAGGGCCCGACGGCTTCCTGGGGGAATTCTACCAAACATTTAAGGAAGAACTAATTCCTATTCTCCTGAAACGATTCTAAAAAATAGAAATGGAAGGAAAACTTCCAAACTCAGTTTATGAGGCCAGCATCACCTTGATCCCAAAACCAGACAAGGATCTCATCAAAAAAGAGAGCTATAGACCAATATCCTTGATGAACACAGATGCGAAAATTCTCACCAAAATAGTAGCCAATAGGATTCAACAGTACATTAAAAGGATTATTCACCATGACCAAGTGGGATTTATTCCAGGGCTGCAAGGTTGGTTCAACATCCTCAAATCAGTCAATGTGATGCAACACATCAATAAAAGAAAGAACAAGAACCAT
This sequence comes from Mustela putorius furo, assembly GCF_011764305.1. Taxonomy (NCBI): domain Eukaryota; kingdom Metazoa; phylum Chordata; class Mammalia; order Carnivora; family Mustelidae; genus Mustela; species Mustela putorius. The sequence goes on along the minus strand of NW_025422045.1, from coordinate 4,063,133 downwards.
ATGATACTCTCAATAGATGCTGAAAAAGCATTTGACAGAGTACAGCATCTCTTCCTGATCAAAACTCTTCAAAGTATAGGGATAGAGGGCACATACCTCAATATCATCAAAGCCATCTATGAAAACCCCACCGCAAATATCATTCTCAATGGAGAAAAACTGAAAGTTTTTCCACTAAGGTCAGGAACACGGCAGGGATGTCTATTATCACCACTGCTAGTCAACATAGTAGTGGAAGTCCTAGCCTCAGCAATCAGACAACAAAAGGAAATTAAAGGAATCCAAATCGGCAAAGAAGTCAAATTATCACTCTTTGCAGATGATATGATACTATATGTGGAAAACCCAAAAGACTGAAAGAATTTGTACACTCCAAAACTGCTAGAACTTGTACAGGAATTCAGTAAAGTGTCAGGATATAAAATCAATGCACAGAAATCAGTTGCATTTCTCTACATCAACAACAAGACAGAAGAAAGAGAAATTAAAGAGTCAATCCCATTTACAATTGCATCCCAAACCATAAGATACCTAGGAATAAACCTAACCAAAGAGGCTAAGAATCTATACTCAGAAAACTATAAGGTACTCATGAAAGAAATTGAGGAAGACACAAAGAAATGGAAAAATGTTCCATGCTCCTGGATTGGAAGAATAAATATTGTGAAAATGTCTATGCTACCTAAAGCAATCTACACATTTAATGCAATTCCTATCAAAGTACCATCCATCTTTTTCAAAGAAATGGAACAAATAATTCTAAAATTTATATGGAACCAGAAAAGACCTCGAATAGCCAAAGGGATATTGAAAAAGAAAGCCAAAGTTGGTGGCATCACAATTCCGGACTTCAAGCTCTATTACAAAGCTGTCATCATCAAGACAGCATGGTACTGGCACAAAAACAGACACATAGATCAATGGAACAGAATAGAAAGCCCAGAAATAGACCCTCAACTCTATGGTCAACTAATCTTTGACAAAGCAGGAAAGAATGTCCAGTGGAAAAAAGACAGCCTCTTCAATAAATAGTGTTGGGAAAACTGGACAGCCACATGCAGAAAAATGAAATTGGACCATTTCCTTACACCACACACAAAAATAGACTCAAAATGGATGAAGGACCTCGATATGAGAAAGGAATCCATCAAAATCCTTGAGGAGAACACAGGCAGCAACCTCTTCGACCTCAGCCACAGCAACATCTTCCTAGGAACATCGCCAAAGGCAAGGGAAGCAAGGGCAAAAATGAACTATTGGGATTTCATCAAGATCAAAAGCTTTTGCACAGCAAAGGAAAGAGTTAACAAAACCAAAATACAACTGACAGAATGGGAGAAGATATTTGCAAACGACATATCAGATAAAGGGCTAGTGTCCAAAACCTATAAAGAACTTAGCAAACTCAACACCCAAAGAACAAATAATCCAATCAAGAAATGGGCAGAGGACATGAACAGACATTTCTGCAAAGAAGATATCCAGATGGCCAACAGACACATGAAAAAGTGCTCCATATCACTCCGCATCAAGGAAATACAAATCAAAACCACAATGAGATATCACCTCACACCAGTCAGAATGGCTAAAATTAACAAGTCAGGAAATGACAGATGCTGGCGAGGATGCGGAGAAAGGGGAACCCTCCTACACTGTTGGTGGGAATGCAAGCTGGTGCAACCACTCTGGAAAACAGCATGGAGGTTCCTCAAAACGTTGAAAGTACAATTGCCCTATGACCCAGCAATTGCACTATTGGGTATTTACCCTAAAGATACAAACGTAGTATCGGGGCACGTGCACCCGAATGTTGATAGCAGCAATGACTACAATAGCCAAACTATGGAAAGAACCTAGATGTCCATCAACAGATGAATGGATAAATAACATGTGGTATATATACACAATGGAATACTATGCAGCCATCAAAAGAAATGAAATCTTGCCATTTGCGACAACATGGATGGAACTAGAGCGTATCATGCTTAGCGAAATAAGTCAAGCAAGAGAAAGTCAACTATCATATGATCTCCCTGATATGAGGCAGTGGTGATGCAACATGGGGGCTTAAGTGGGTAGGAGAAGAATAAATGAAACAAGATAGGATTGGGAGGGAGACAAAACATAAGTGACTCTTAATCTCACAAAACAAACAGGGTTGCTGGGGGGAGGGGGGTTGGGAGAAGGGGGGTGGGGTTATGGACATTGGGGAGGGTATGTGCTTTGGTGAGTGTTGTGAAGTGTGTAAACCTGGCGATTCACTGACCTGTACCCCTGGGGATAAAAATATATGTTTATAAAAAATAAATATATATATATATGTTTATAAAAAAATAAAAAATTTTTTTAAAAAGAAGTAAATAAAGTAGTGCCAGGTTTTTTTTTTTTCTTTCCCTAATCTGTTAAGCCTCTTTCCTGTGCTTGTAAATAGGAAAAGGGGAGAGAACAATCTAAGCAGATAATGCAGAAATCCATATTTCAAGAAAGGAAATTTAACAAGCCTCTTGGCCTCTTTTCAGTTATTTTCTAATGTTTGGGAAGAAAACTCATCTTGGTCCTGCTAACATTCTTTTAACTTCTCTTGCCCAAGGTCATATCTGGTGGCCACCCTGGAAGATTTTGTCTAGGTAAATGCCATTTCTTGCATACTGGAAAAGGGAGACATTTTTTGTTTTGTTTTTACTTAAGGTTATTTTTATCTCCTTTAATTTATCATTTTGAAATGTACCTTTTTCAAATGAAGCCTCAAATCATAAGAAAAAATGAGCAAAGGGTTACAGCCACATAACATATGGCTAATTGAGAAGAACCCTTCCAAATGAACCCACCTTGCCTAAGCAGAATCTTACCAGCTGGTTATTTTAAAACAGCTACTACCTATGGAACTTTTTAACACCAAACTGAAAACACATGTCCTGGGGAAATCCCATCAAGGTATTCTAGATTCCTCACATGAGTCTTTGGTATGTTTTCCAACTTAAGGGTAACCCTTGCTTTGATGCCATTTGAAAGATGTAATACTGGCAAAACCCTTAAGAGTGAAGTGTATCCAGGCGCCTGAGTGTCTCAGTGGGTTAGATTCTGTGTTTGGTTCAGTGTCTGTTCTCAGGGTCCTGGGATGGAGTCCCACATGGGGTTCTCTGCTCAGCAGGGAGCCTGCTTCCTCCTCTCTCTCTGCCTACTTGTGATTTCTCTCTCTGTCAAATAAATAAATAAAATCTTGGAGGAAAAAAAGTGAAGTGCATCTATAAGAGAGAAGATTATCCTTCTATCATGACAGAGTTTTTTCAACAAGAGGCAATTTTTCTACCTTCCAGATAACATTTGGCAATATCTGAAGACATTCTTTGTTGTACAACTGAGAAGAGATCCCAGGGATGCTGCTAGACATCCTGTAATGCTTGGAACTGTACCTACAACAGAGAATGATCTGGCTCTAAGAGAATCTTACCCCCCAGTGTGTGGGAATGTAAGAACCTTCTGTACCCTTAAAGATGCCATTCTCACCCTAAAAAAGATTTCAATGATGTCTTCAGTACAGAGAAGAGTTCAGCCTCTTCTCTGAGGGCTCTAGTGCTCCATGGGGACTTCAGGTAGTAAATGCAGATTTCAAATGATTGATATTTTTTAAAAAAGAGGAGTCTTCCAAGCCATTTTTCTTGTCCTTGTCCTTAATCTTGATTTGCCCTGTAGGTTACTCTTATCATAAAGACAGTATGAATGACTGTCTCAGCGCCTTTCCTCATTAATGCTGCTGGAAATTGATGAGTAGCTCTCTGGAACTGTGGATTTTTTGGCAAGAATTATAGCCCCTATTTATTTTGGAGGACCCGTGCAGCTTTCTAAGTAAATATGTGTAGAAAATTTCCCCCAAAATAAACAGTACAAGTAATTGCCTGATGTATGAAGTTGACATTTTGGCTTTGTGATTTGCTCTGATATGTAAAAATCTAATTTTCTCCATGGAATGATGCCACTGCAAAATTGTGAATAAATTAGAATCAGTGGTTTACATAGAATGTGAGTAATAGCTTCTGTTATGATGTATCAATATTTATTTACAGTTTCTTAAATTGACCCACATCCACTTGGCAAATGTTAAATACATGAGTAAATATGGTAGCACAGTGATGGAAGCTTGAGTTCCCATCTGATCTCATGTGACAGAAATCTCCTCGAAACTGTATTTGATGATTGAAGTTTCAAGATCTTATCTATACATACTTTCTTTGAATTGAAAGAAAATAAGTTCTCCAGTTTATAATAAATTCAGGGTTTATCTAAATCAAAAGCTCTTACTCTTTACCACCTGATCAGTGAGACAAGAAGCTGATAATCACACTTAGGCGTACTTTTATGAACACCATCTGGATATTCTCTATCAGTTTAGGAGGAATTCGAATTTCATAGCCAACAGCCAAATCATAGGAAAAAGCTCTCTTTCAGATGTACATTTGTAATAATAATTTTTAAAAAGCTTCAAATTAGATGTAATAACTTCTCCAAGTAAATAGTTAACAAAAAGTTGTTTATTATCACCCCTAAACAGAAAACAAGAGCTTTTGCATATTTAGGTTAGTCTGCTGTAAGCTTGTTAACATTCCAAAATTAATTTGAAACCTCTCACAGAAGCTGATGTTTAAAAAAAAGAAAACACTTCGAATTTTATGAAATGGTACTTATAAAGGCCAAGTGTCTAGAAATTACATGCAGTCATTTTTATGGGCTGATTTATAAGTAGAATAAATTACCTTGGATATTAGTGTTTCCTTCCTTGAAATTTATTTCAGAAGTAGTATGTAAGTAAGTGGATTGGGATGCTCATCACTGTACTCCTTATGTGACAAAATGTTAGAAATAAGTGTTCAAAATCACAGAATTAAATAAACTGTCGTGTCTATATGACAGAATATTATGTAGCCACTAAAAATGATGATATAAAACAATACTGACATGGGACAATGATGATGAACTACTCAGTGAAAAAAACCAGCAGCATGTATTATATTGTCTAATTTTTGATAAACAATTCGCTCTTGGACAATGTGGATTTGAAGTGTACAGGCCCACTTATATGTGAATTTTTCTTTGTAAGTACAATAGTGCAAGTTTATGTTCCTTTCCTTATGATTTTCTTTAAGTTTTTAGTTTTATGAGCATACAGTATATGGTACATCTATGAAATATATGTTAGTCAGCTGTTTATGTTATCATTAGGTTTCTGATCAATAATAGCCTATTAATAAATAGTTAAGTTTTTAGAGTCAAAGTTACCTTTTGGATTTGTGACATTGCAGGGGTCAGCACCTGTAACCCCCACCTTGTCCAAGAATCAACTATCTATATTTGTGGTAGGCAGCCTCAAAGGTGGCCCCCAGTGGTCCTCACCTCCTGGTACTACACTCTTGTGTAATCCGTTTACCTTCACATTGGATAGGGCTGACCAGTGCAACTGATAGGACTTGCAGAATTGATGGAGTGTGACTTCTGACTCCCATTTCAGTTTCTGGAGCCCTCTCCCGGAGCAAACAACTGCCATGCAAAAGAAACTGCCATGTCATTGAAGATACCCAAGCAGCCATGTGAAAGGTTTATAAAGCAAAGAACTGAGGCCTCCTGCCAGCAACCAGCACCAAGCCAGGAGAGTGAATGCACCATCTTGGAAGCAAATCCTTCAGCCCCAGTCAAGCTTTCCAGTGACTGCATCTCATGTTTACCTGATGAGAAACCCTCAAAGAACTCCATAAAACCCCAGGAAATCACCCTGCTTTCTCTGACTCTGCCTCCAGTAGGGTGAGGATTCATTCCCATGCTTTTCTGTTGCATGGAAGAGGCAGGGGACTAGCTGGAGCTGTTTGGGTTGAGAAGATTGCCATGAATACATGCGGGGTCACAAAGACACTTGCCTGATTAACAACCCCCACTCCCCCACTGCTTACCTACCACTGTTTGAGGCATCAAATCTTTAGCAAGCCCCAGCAAAAGGTGCAATATTCATCCTCTGGAAAGAATAGTAAGCCTTTTAGCATCTGTTGCCACACTGGTGTGGTCATTTATCAAAAGATTCAGTGAGTTTCTTGGGGCCATGGTTTGGGAAGTGTATTTTGAGGGAAGAGAAGCAATGCTATATGACTTGTTGCAACCAAAATTCTCGCAGATCTGTAAGTGAACAATGTAAAATACAACGGAAGGCATCTATTCCAATGCACCAAGACGAAGGACATGTTGAAAACACTGCACTTAATACGGTGAGACATGGACCGCTTCTTTTTTGAACTTGACTGAATGTGGGATGTAGTCTGAGTTAGAACCACTTATTGTGGTAGAAGATAATCATGGGTAACCTCTTTGATGTACCTTGGCCTATTTTACTTTTTAAGATGCACACAGCCAAATTCTAATTTTAAAGAAGGGTTTCTACAATATAAGCTAAGTCCTCAATTTCTGTAGCATTTTTTTTGACAGCCTTGACTTTTAAATTGGAACCAAATTTCATTTGGAAAATGGGTCAGCTAAGCATGTCTCAGTTAACAAATTGAGTGTAGGTAGATTCTCTTGGTCTGTCACTCTTCTGAGTTTTTAGTATCTTGAGATGGAGAGAGGTCTCAGTATCTAAAGCTAACATGGATTTGGAATGAGGGAGAATGAGGCTGGGGCATCTAAGGACAAAAAGTAGATATCATACAGATCATATTTTGTAAGCAAACCAGGAGACCCTGGTGTATAAAATACAGGATGCCAAGTTCAGGGAACAGTAGAAATTGGGAGAAATGTGTTGGATAATGTACATGAAAGCGGCCCTGGCATTGTTTGCTTTGTTAAATAGCTTATCTTAGAGGAGTCTTATTTCCATAAGAATTGTGGATAGAGGCTGAGAAATCCAAAATAAGGCTCCCAGTGGCATTACCCCTAACCTGCCATGGTATTTGCTAGCTGTAGTATAAGTAGCTGGTTAACCTCATGTTGGACTCCAGTAAGACACCTAGATCTTGCCATTCGCTTAAGAAGAGAGCTATCTATATTTGTGGTAGGCAGCCTCAAAGATGGCCCCCAGTGGTCCTCACCTCCTGGTACTACACTCTTGTGTAATCCGTTCACTTTCACATTGGATAGGGCTGACCAGTGCAACTGATAGGACTTGCAGAATTGATGGAGTATGACTTCTGACTCCCATTTCAGTTTCTGGAGTTGTTGTTTTGTTTTAAGATTTGATTTATTTATTTGACAGAGCAAGATCACAAGTAGGCAGAGAGAGAAAGAAGGAAGCAGGCTCCCCGCCAAGCAGAGAGCCCGATGCAGAACTCAATCCCAGGACCCTGAATCATGACCTGAGCCGAAGGCAGAGGCTTAACCCACTGAGCCACCCAGGTGCCCTAGTTTGGGTTTTTTTTGTAAAACAAAAGAAAACATAACATTTGAGAATGTACGTGTTTCTTTTCAATTGTTCTGTGTTTTTGTTTTAAAGTTGAGATAGAGGAGGGATGCCTGGGTAGTTCAGAGGGTAGAGCATGAACTCTTCATCTCAGGGTTGTGAGTTCAAGCTCCATGTTAGGAATAGAGATTACCTTTTTTTTAAAAAAAAGAAATACTAAAAAAAATAACCAAACCATCAAGTTGAGCTAGAGGAAAGGTGGGAAATATAAACTTGTTGCATGAGGAAATGGATGCATCCATCCTTCCAGTTGACAAGACATTTTGTTGAAGATGGGCACTTGGTAGCCAAATTCCTTTAACTAGCTATAAAATATAAAGGGTGTCTGGGTGGCTCAGTGGGTTAAGCCTCTGCCTTCAGCTCAGGTCATGATCGAGTCCTGCATCGGATTCTCTGCTCAGCAGGGAGCCTGCTTCCCCCCACCTCCACCTTCCTTCTACCTACTTGTGATCTTTCTGTCAAATAAATAAATAAAATCTTTTTTAAAAAATAGCTATAAAATTTTAGTTGAATTGGTGGAATTACTTTAAAGATTTGGGCTTATTTTTGTAAAGCTGAATTGATAAGAATTAGAATGTAGAAACTGGATTGCCCTTTGGAATAAGGCAAATTATAAATAAAATTGCAAAGGCTTACCAATAATAATAAGAACAACCAAAGACTGAGAAAGCAAATAGATATTGGATTAAAGAGAATGAATTGAACATACATATTTAATGTACTCTTTCCAAAAATCCATTTAAAGTGATATTTAAATGTATATTTTAGAAAATAAGCTTCAAGGGCAGAAAATTTGGGGAAGGAGATGTTTGTGACAAAATTTCAGAGGCTGGAAAGCAGAAGGACAGTGACGAATGTATCACATATCTTCTGAATACCACTTCAATCCTCAGCAGGGCAAGAGAACTGAAAGATATTTATCCAAGGCACCCACCCTGGGCCTTTATAAGTGCACTGTGGAGGCTCTTTGGTGCCTGGGGGCATAGCAGAGAAGACTCTATTGAGAAGAAAAGAGAACTGTCCAGCCACCCAAAACATTGTCATTCTGGCTTTAGGAAGATATAGATCTCCTACAGCTAAGACATGAGTGGCAGAGCAGTAAAGCACAAAGAGGTCTTCAGAGTCTCTCCAGTGCTCAGATCTCACCCCCTACTGAAGAGAAGCTCTAATTCCTCCCTCAAAACATTTGGGGCCAAGATGAGTGAATGTGGCTAAAGCTGCAACAAAGTCCAACTACATATTAAATTGGTTCAGTGCCCCCCACCCCAATTTATGAACTGACACAAGAAGAGGTGTACCTTTTATTGGAGGTATATATCAGTATGTTATTATGAATTATTCTTAACACACAATTATAAGCATAAAATCAAACTTGAAGAGATATGTGAGGAAGTAAGAAAATATGAAGTATGGTTAAGAGAGGTCAGTAGAAGCAGATCCAGAGATGTTCCAGATGTTGTAATTATCAGATAGGGACTTTAGAACAAGCAGGAAAAAATATGTTAAAGGATCTAGTGGGGAAAGTAGACAACATTTCCATGAATAGGTAGAGAATATCAGCAGAAGGCTAGAAACTATAAAAAAAAAACAAAAATCTTACAAATGAAAAAAATAAAGATACCAGAAATGAAGCATTTATTCTGTATGTTTAACAGAAAACTGGACGCAATAAACAGAAAGCATGTCAATAGAAGAAATTCAGATTCAAATAAAAAGAAAATAAAGGGGGGGGCATAAGATCTGTGGGGCCATATCAAATTATCAGACACATATTTGTGTCCCAGAAAAAGGAAAAGGAGGCTGAAAAAATAGACAATTTTAGTGATTATTCTAAAATTTATGGAAGACATTAACCTACAGATTCAAGAAAAAGCCCAAACAGGATAAATACAGCAGAATCCAAGCCTAGAAATATCTAAGTCAAATTCTGATGAAAATTGAAGATAAAGAAAAAAATCTTAAAAGCAGCCAGAAAACAAAAAAAAGATATATACAGGAAACTAACTGTACAAGTTATAGGTGACTTTTTAGAAACACTGAGGCTAGAAGACAATGGAAACTCATCTTTAAAGTGTTGGAGGCAAAAAAATTTTAGAACTATTTTTCAAAATCTGGAATTATATACCAGTGAAAATATCCTTCAAAAATAAAAACAAAATAAAATTATGTTAGACAAAAGAGGACAGAATTCATTTCTAGCAGACCTTCACCAAAAGAAATACCAAAGCAGGTATTCATGTTGAAGAGAAACAATACCAGATGCAAGTCCAGTTTTGCAGGAAGAAATGAAGAACATTAAAAAGAATAAGTAGGGGGGCACCTGGGTGGCTCAGTGGGTTAAGCCTCTGCCTTCGGCTCAGATCATGATCCCAGGGTTCTGGGATCGAACCCCGAATTGGGCTCTCTGCCCAGTGGGGAGCCTGCTTCCTTCTCTCTCTGCCTGCTTCTCTGCCTGCTTGTGATCTCTCTCTGTCAAATAAATAAATAAAATCTTAAAAAAAAAAAGAATATGTAGTTAAATATAAAATTATTATACATAAATGCATTGTTTTTGTAACAGTATAAAGAGGGTTTATAATATATGTGGAAGTGAAAAACATAAAAGCACAAAAGACATTAATGAGGAAAAATGGAACCTTTATAAGGTAATACTGCTTATGAAGTAGTATAATATGATTTAAAGGAAAACCATAATAAGTTAAAGATACATATTGTAATTTCTAGAGCAATCACTAAAAAAAGAAATAGCAACAACAACAAAATACAACAAAACTTGAAAGGCATATATTATAAAGTCGCGAGAGGAGATAAAATTACACTAAAATATTCACAATTCACCCAATAGAAAATTGGAAAAGAGAAACGGGAAAGAACAAAAATGAAGACAAATAGAAAATGAATATTGACATAGTAGACTCAACCCCTCAGATGAACAGTTACATTGTATTAAAAAGGAATATAATTAAAAAGCCTAGATAATAATTTAAAAATGAATTTAAAAAAGCTAAAATCTAACTACATTCAATTTATGAGGAAAAAATCTATTAAATATGAAGATACAGGAAGGTGAAAGTAAAAAGGTTGAAAAAGACATTCACTGCAAATATTGAGCTTAAAGGACATCTGTACAGATCCTGCAGACAAATGATAGAAGTTATTTTACATAAGTTTATGCCAATAAATTTAACAACTTAGATGAAATGGAAAAATTTCTTGAAAATACATTTACTAAAACTGATAGAAAAGTACAGAAATTCCTATGTCAATTTAATAATTGAACTCATAGTCAAAATTTCTCCCACAAAGAAAATTCCAGACCAAGATAACTTCACTGGGAAATTCTACCAACATATTTTGTTAAGATTTTATTTTTAAGTGGGGCACCGGAGTTCCTCAGTCAGTTAAGTGATTGACTTTTTTTTTTTAATTTATCTATTTATTTTAGAAATAGAGAGAGCATGCAGTGGGGAGGGGCAGAGGGAGAAGAAGAGAATCCTCAAGCAGGCTCCCCACTGAGTGAGGAGCCCCATGCAGGGCTAGATCCCATGAATCTGAGATCGCTACCCTAGCCAAAACAAGAGTCAGATCTTGACCTACTGCACCACACAGGTGCTTCAAAATTAATTTTAACAATGTGTTTTGTTTAATCCAATATATTCCAACTTTGATGAACATATGATAAATATAAAAGTTATTAAATGCTTTCATTCTTGTTTTTGAAACCCAGTGTATTTTACACTTAGGTACATCTCAATTCAGTTACTTTTGCATACTTGAGTATGCAAACAGAATTTGCATCAGAAATAGATGATCTGTGTTTAGAGTTCCTAAAATTTGCAGTTGAAAAAAAATTCACATACCCAAGTTGTCCCAAACATACTTGAAAGTTTTCCAGTAACAACTGAGTACCAAAAAATCACTTTCCTTTAATGTTCACATTCATATTTATGAAACGGTTCATCTTTTTGCTTCAAAGAATTGATTTGACTTTGAAGCAAAACCTTATCAATTTTAAAACTACATCCGCCTAAGTAAAGTAAATTCACTCTTACATCAACTCAGTATTAACATTGAATTCAACGGAATATTGCATAAATTGAAAAGCAGTTCTAAATTTATCAATATTTACAAAGTGATATTCACATTTTTAATAGTTTTTGCAGCCAATTTATCTGACAGTGTGATTACAATTAAAACAGGCTTCATGATTCATGTTTTTAAAAATGACAAAAACATTAATTTGCTTTAGTAAAAGTTTCAACAAATTCTTTTTGCTTTCCATAGAACTGAAGTTTAGATCATTCATACACAATATGATACAGTTGAAACACATAAATTACACTGCCATTTTTTAAATTATTGGCTGTGGCAAACATTCTTTCTGTTTCAAAAAAAAATTCTTGAACTAGAGTCACTAGTATTGTAAATCTTTTTTTTTTTAAGATTTTATTTATTTATTTATTTGACAGAGAAAGAGATCACAAGTAGGCAGAGAGGCATGCAGAGGGGTGGGGGGAAGTAGGCTTCCTGCTGAGCGGAGAGCCCGATGAGGGGCTTGATCCCAGGACCCTGAGATCATCACCTGAGCAGAAGGCAGAGGCTTAACCTGCTGAGCCACCCAGGCATCCCAGTATTATAAATCTTTTTAGAACCCACCCACAACTCAAGTAATAACTGTTCGTAAAGGCAATCCTCTAATTCATTATCTTCCATTTCAACAACTGAATGAACTAGTAACTTACAGCACATGTGTATTGAATGATATTGACAGCTGTACTCCTGACACTTTTCATAGGAAAACTCCACACAGAGATCTTCAGTATGTATCATACAATGTAATGAAGCAAAAGGGAAATATCAGTACCTTGTTTTAAAATTCCAGTAAATTAGGGCACGTGGGTGGTTCAGTGGATTAGGCCTCTGTCTTCGGCTCAGGTCAAGATCTCAGGGTCCTGGGATCAAGTACTGCATTGGGCTCTCCGCTTGGCGGGGAGCCTGCTTCCCCCTCTCTCTCTGCCTGCCTCTGCCTACTTGTGATCTCTCTCTCTCTGTCAAATAAATAACTAAAAAATTTTAAAAATTAAAAAAATAATAAAATTCCAATAAATCTAATTTTTGACCTCGCATAGCTGGCTCATCATCTGTCTTGGGAGAAACTAACTTCTTCGTATCTAGCTAAAACTTTTCTTTGACATTTATAAAATATCCAAAATTACTTACATACTAAATTTATTTATTTATTTATTTATTTTAGGTCATGAATAGACAAATTCTAAGTAAATTTGAAAATTCTGTGAGACAAAAGTATACCCAAAGTTTTAAAAATGACAGTGTCTCTTACATTATGTAAAGTTATCTAAAGATGAAAAAAATAAGTACATACAATTTTTCACAATTGGAATCAATTGTTGGACATTGTTGGAAAGGTTTTATAATCTGTAGGTACTTATTTAGAGGTTTAATTGAAATTTTTCACTTTTGTAAAATTTCTTTTAGTCTCTAACTCATAATTTTCTAACAAAACTTCCATAACTAAAATAATTTATTTTACCATCTTTCTATCTAAAAATGATTTTTGTGTGTGTGTAAAAGAATTGAAATCATTTTATAATTGGCCAAAGTTACAGGCTCAGATCCTGTTAATAATTTTTGAGACATTTTTGTGGTACATCTAATTCTAATTTCACATAACTTATTTCTTTACTTCTTTTTAGCTGTTGAGAGGAAACTTATCACCTTTACTGTATTTGCTTTAAATGGCTCGTAGTTTGTTCACTTTATTTTTGTTTTGCTCTATAGTAGCCAGCTATAATCGCCATATGTGAAAATTGTGAAATTTGGTGTCTTCTCCTAGACTCTTCTCTTTTTTAATGTTCTAATTATAATACTAGCTCTGCATTTCCAACTTAATTCCACATCACATTAGCAGTAAGCCTTCATGGGTGCATAGGTGGCTCAGTTGGTTAAGCAACAGCCTTCAGTTCAGATCATGATCCTGGAGTCTTGGGATCGAGTCCACATCGGGCTCCCAGCTCCATGGGGAGTCTGCTTCTCCCTCTGACCTTCTTCCCTCTCGTGCTCTCTCTTACTCTCAAATAAATAAATAAATAGATAGATAGATAGACAGAGTATGCCTTCATTTTAAGTGTTAAAATTTGCCCATACTTATTTTTTAACCAGAAACATAACTTAGTTACAATTTAAATAAGGATTTTGATTTAACTACCAATTATGATTTTCATAGGACACACTCTAAAATATTCAAATAGACACAATGTAACACTACATTATTGTATAGGAAAATGATGACTTGAACTGAATCTGTCCTCTGGCTAGACTGGTAGTGTGTTTATGTGTAATATGTGTAATCCTAGAAATGGTGCTAATGTCCAATATATAGATTGCAACATAACAATATCTTGCAGGATATAGTGATTAAAGTGACATGTAGGGATGCCTGGGTGGTTAAGCAACTGCCTTCAGCTTCGGTTAAGCCACTGCCTTCAGCTCAGGTCATGATCCTAGGGTCCCAGGATCGAGCCCCATGTCAAGCTCTCTGCTCAGCAAGGAGCCTGCTTTTCCCTCTCTCTCTGCCTGTCACTCCCCCTATTTGTGCTCTCTCTCTTTGTCAAATAAATAAAATCTTAAAAAATAAATAAAATTAAAGATTTTCTTCCTTCATTGTAGTAACTGCATTTCAAGTGCTCATTAGCCACCTCTCCAGTGATTATTCTATTGGACAGCGTAACTATGGACAAAAGGAGAATGAGAAGCTATTAGGGTGTACCAGACATTTTGTTAGGTATTTTCAAAGATAGGATCTTGGCAGAGAGCCTCTTCTCTGCTGTCCTGCCAGCTGCTCCATAGCAGTGTGTTCTGTAAATTCTTATCTCCTTTAAAACAAAAACAGTATCTCAATTATTCTTCATAATGGTCCCACATGGGGTGCTTGGGTGGCTTATTCAGCTGAGTAGAGTACTCTTGATTTCTGCTCAGGTCATGATCTCAGGGTCCTGGGATGGAGCCCGCATTGGCTCTGTGCTCAGTGAAGAAGCTGCTGGAGATTCTCTCCATCTCCCTCTGCTCCACCCCCCTACTGATTCTCTTTGTCTTGTTCTCTCTTTCTCTCTCACCCTATCAAATAAATAAATATTTTTTTAAAAAATGGGTCCCACAGGGCGCATGGGTGGCTCAGTCATTAAGCATCTGCCTTCAGCTCAGGTCATGGTCCTGGGATCAAGCCCCGAATCGGGCTCCCTGCTCTGCGGAAAGCCTGCTTCTCCCTCTCCCACTCCCCCTGCTGTGTTCCCTCTCTTGCTGCGTCTCTCTCTGTCAAATAAAATATATACATTCTTAAAAAAAAAAAAATGGGTCTCACGTGGTGTTATCTATATTTCACAGAAAGAAAAAGGCTCATTGAGATTCAGAGATTTGTGGCAGGTTGGACAGTTAATCAGTGAAGGGGCTGGAAAGACAGTCTGAACCCAAAGCCCACATGTGTGTGCCAGGACATGGCTATTGCTCAGGTGTATCGATATAGATCACTGAGCAGGAAAACCACAGTCCTTTTTCTTTATCTCTCTACTCCCTTTAAAATAAGTCTGCAAACCTTGGAGCAACTGGGTGGCTGTCAATTAAATAGCAACTCTTGATTTCGGCTCAGGTCATGATCTCAGGGTCATGGGATAGTCCCATTTTGGGTTCTGTGCTCAGCAGGGAATCTGCTTGTCTCCCTCTCCCTCTGCCCTCACCCCACTTGCACATGTGTGAGCTCGCTCTCTCTCGCTCTCTCTTTCTCAAATAAATAAATGAATCTAAGGTTGATTGTGCAATTAGTTGCTTAGTGGAAGCTTTTGCTATTGGCTTTGAAGTAATTACTTCCAGTTCTGGATAATTACATTTATTTCTGTCTATTCAGTGTTAACCCTGGTGCTCATATGATCCAGTCTCTTAGAAGCAAACAATAGGGCAAAGGGGGCACATGGTAAAATGAGAAGGGCGATACTTTCCCAGATCAAGAACATCAGACTGAAGTGGGGACTTTTTCATTCCTTCTAAGGGTATAAAGTGAGATCGCGCTATGCTAAAAGTACTGCGTTGAACAGTAAATCATGATCTTACAAGGTATCATACCTATGGGTGATTTTTACACTATTGCAAAAGCTACAAAAAGCACAGTTTCCTTTGAGTGGTACAGTAAGTTCTAGAAATCATACTTAGTGCTTGCTTCCTAGGATGTAGCGGTGGAGCACTGGAAGCTGGGTCTTTAGGAGCAGAGATGTATGCAAAGGAAAGGATTTTCCTTAAACACTGCCTCAGTAATTAGCTCATTCAGAGTATTTTAGAGTTCAACCAGATCATTGTATAAGTAAGAAAACCTAAAATTCAGAGAGGTTAAGTGATTAATCCACGGTCATATAGCATATTCATTCAGGGAAACTAGGACCTTTGCATTTTCTTTCCAGCTAAGGAGTTGTGGGTGAGGAGAGGAAGAAGGGAGTAGGTGGCAGGGCGAATCAGAGGAAGCTAAAGATTGGGTGTATAGTCCCATAAGGCTCAGGATTTAAAATCTGCTCCTGCCCTTTCTATTTTGATGTTAAGCAGGTTTCTTAACTCTGCAAGATTCAGAATCTCAGCTGTGAAATGGGGATGACACAGACCTCCTAGAGTTGTGGAGAAGATTTAATGAAATGATACATGTGAAAATGCCTTTTCAAACCTCTTGAAGATAAGACTCTTCCTTTACTTGCTATCTCAAAATACCACTTCGTTTTTTTGATTTTCAAACCATCCATTTCAAACTTCCAACTCCAAAAGCCCGGGTCTTGAATTTTTTGGATTGTGGATCAGACTCAACAGGCCTTCACCTGCTGGCCCCTACCTCCCTGGGAATTTTTGTCTCCCAGGACTTCCCCAATTTTCTCCCAGAACCCCATTCCTGTGAGTGAGCACACCCTATTCCAGCCTCTCCCTTATCCCCTCCCAGCATCTGGCCCATCCTACTTGGAGTTCCACCTAACAATAGGAAGCCTTTACAAGTATTTGGATAGTGTGACAGCCTTCAAAGTGCTTTCACAGACATTCTCCCCTTTGATCCTCACAACAGCCCTGCAGGGGACACAGGGCAGCTGTTATCTTCCAAATTTTACCACTAAGGAACCCAGAGTGTATAGAGGCTAAGTGATTTGCCCAAGGCCACAAGCTGGAGAATCACTTGGTGTGCAGAAGAAACACAGGCTTTCCGGTCAGGAAGTCCTAGGTTCAAGTCTCAGCTTTCCCCTTGCTAGCAATGTGGCTTTGGGTGAGTTACAGAACTTTCCTGAGCCTCAGATTCCCCATTTATAAAATGGGGATATTTGTTGTGTTGCCTGCAGATTTACGCATTTTGTAGATGCAGTGCTTTGTAGACAGCAAGTATTTGGCAAACCAGACTGGAATCTAGTGTACATTTTTTTACACTGTTCCTCGACACTTCTCCAACTGGAAATAAGTTCTTCCATCTCTGAATTAGAGAAGCATTTGTTGTCTTTGTTTTTATGCCTCAGAAACTAACTCTGGCTGAGGCAAATATGATCTTGCCAAGATACTTTAAGATCATAAAATGGAAGAGTTGAAAACATCACTTTCTGAAAAGGAGCCATAGCAGCTGCAGGGATCTCCACAGCTCTTTGAGAATGGTCATTGGATGGCTCAGCGCCAGCTCTCTTTCCTCCCCCTCTGTCTCTTTCAACTCAAAATCCAAATATACAGAAGAGATGATCTGATTGACCTCGTTTAGCCCATGTGCTTACCGTGTGGACAGGTGGGCAGGAATGGTTGGCAGCCCACTGGAATGATGTGGAATGGAGGAATGGCAGTTCTACAAAGGGAGAAATGGCCCTCATATTAAGGAAGTCCATGATTTATGTAACTCTAAAACCAACTGTCACGTGTAGCTGGTTGTGGTTGGTTATATTCGCTTGCTTCTTCAGTCTAAACAACCAACTAGACCATTAGTCCTAGGGCTACTGGGGTGGGCTGGGGAGGAAGATACCTCTGTCTTATGCTTAGATTCAATATGGAGGCCCAGAGATTCGCCCAGTGCTTTACACATAATTGGTGGTCAAGAAATATTGATAATTGATAGCTTTTGTTGCTTTTATTCCAGTTCTTGGTCTTTCCAGTCCAAAAAACCAAATTAACTTTGATCTTTCCTGACTTATCCCAAATCTTAAACCTAAGAACTCCTACCTACGTGTAGCCACCAATAAAGCAAATCAGTCAACACCAATTCACCTAATTAGCTTCCTCACACGAGAAATAGATTCCTCAGGCCTATGCCATTTCCCATCACAATCACTGGGTGAGGAGTCTGTTGTCTTACCAAAGCAGCTGATTAATAAGTCATTGTAATTGGGGCACCTGGCTGTCTTGGTTGGTAGAACATGTGGCTCTTGATATCAGGTCCCACATTGGGCATAGAGATTACTTAAAAATAAATCTTTTTTAAAAATATTCATTCTAATTGAAGCTGAATGCAATTAATTGTATATTCTTGAACTCTTCAAGTTTGGTTCCACAAAATTACATCACAGAATTGGGGCATGATGAAGTATTCCTAATGAAAGGAATAAACAACTAGCCTAAGAACTGGTTCATATTTGTGATTATGTATCTGACAAGCATGGACTCTTGCTATTCCTGTCAAAGCTTAAATACATATAGGAATTCCAAAACACATGGTCCATTATAAAAAACAAAACAAAACTGGATACCCTTGTCCTAGTTAGGCCCCCCAACTTTTTTTAAAGATCTTGTTGATTTGTCAGGGAGAGAGAGCATACCCAAACAGGGGGAGCAGCAGACAGAGGGAGAAGCAGGCTCCCCAGTGAGCAGGGATCCTGATATGGGACTCCATCCCAGGACCTTGGGGTCATGACCTGAGCTGAAGGCAGATGTTTACCTGGCTGAGCCACTTCAAGGATCCCTAGGCCCAAAATTTTGATGATCTTGGAATCTGTCCTGGTTTTGCTCTTTTTTTTTTTTTTTTTTTAAGAGAAGGAGAGGGGGCAGAAGGATGGAGAGAGTCTCAAATCGGGCTCCATGCCCAGTGTGAAGCCTGACATAGGGTTTGATCTCACAACACTGAGATCATGACCTGAGCCAAAATCAAGTGTTAGACATTTAGCCAACTGAGCCACCCAGGTACCCCTGTCCTTGTTTTGTTCTTTTTGTGGGCACAGACCCCAGATTAGCAGTATTTTTTTGTGGGGGGAATGGTCTTATTTTCTCTCTCTTTGCAGTTCCCCTTAAATTTGTTCTTTCCTAAAGGACATGTCAGAAAATAGCTGATGAATAAAAATAATGTTCTCCACCTTTGACTAAACTTTTACCCAATTGAGCAGGCAGGATTTTCATGAAGAAAATCTGAGAAATTAATTAATTAACTGTAACTGAATTTCACCTCTTTAACCTTAGCCCGTGAGCAAACCTGAGCTAAATAAACATCTGACCATTCAATCTCTTCCACTTAAGGTTAACTTGAGTTTATTATTCAAGCTACTGCCCTTGTGTATTAGGCAACGCATAAATTACGCATACTAATTACCCTGGATGGGGCACCACTTTAATGAATTCTTTTAATTAAACTGCAACACAGTGGTTTTGCACGGGATGGTCTATATTTCATCCTTAAACTATGTTAACCTTCATCTTTGTCTGGGCAGCTCACACATCCAACCAGAGAAGGTCTGAGTTTAATTCATCTAAGTATATACATTCAGAACCCACCCCCCTCCTCTGCCTTGACTATCATAGGAAAATTTGAAAAATGTTTCTCTTCTGTTTCGAGGTTAAGAAATTAGATGCCTTTGTGAAAAGTTATGATTCTTCTGGGGATACTAAGATGGGGAAAAAAGGCAAAACAAAGCAAAAATGGTAATGACAGAATCAACCAGCAGAGCATTCCAGTCCTTAAAGCATAAATAACAGAAGTCATATTAACAATGTCATTAGTAATATGTGCTACTAAGCAAAGTAGTAACTTGTACTAATATATAGATCATGAATATAAAGATTACTTAATATGATCATGAAGGAGTCATTCCTTTGTGATCTTTATATTACAGAGTTTACAGTAAATAATCTATATTATGAGTATAGTTTTCAAAGGTACAGTTCTCTATTATCTGGAACCATTAGTGGATGGAGCAGTAGAGAAAATTGAAATGCATATGTATTTTAGCCAGGAATATTAATCTTCTCTTGTCTTTATTGAGCTTCTGCTCCTAATAGTAAAATTGACTGCTTTAGGTTTTATCTCTCTAATATCCAAGAGGGTGAAGTGGCAGGGGAAGGAAGGGGAAGAATCAAACAGCCAAAGGACTATCTAGATACCAGGAACCTTGCTAATCCCCAACTCAGTCAACATATATTGAGTATCTACTGTATTCCTAGCACAGTGCCTGGTGCCAGAATATTTTGGTGATTATGAAATGTTCTTGTTTGCATTTTTTAAATAAACATTTGTATATATATGTTTGTACTTACATGAATAAATCTAGGAGGGGGTACCTGGGTTTCAGTTGGTTAAGCTTCTGCCTTTGGTTTACATCATGATCTGGGAGTCCTGGGATGGAGCCTGCTTCTCCCTCTCCCTCTGATGCTCCCCCTGCTTGTCCTTTCTCTCACTTTCTCTCCCACTCTCTGTCAAATAAATAAATACAATCATTAAAAATTGATCAACCAATCAATCAATCCAGGAAGATACACAAAAACTGTTGGGAGAGTTTGCTTCTGGGAAGTACTGGGATCTGAGTTAAGAGGAAAAGTTACTTATTATTTTTTATTGTTTCCTCCTCTTCCTCCTGCTTCTCTTGCTGGTATTCTTCTTTTCCTTTTTCTCCTTCCTCTTCTGCTATAAGCACAGGATACTTTTTGATTAAAAAATATGTGTGTGTGTGTGTGTGTGTGTGTGTGTGTGTGTGTATATATATATATATATATATATATAAAGAGAGAGACTTACTACTCCACTGGGAGAGACAAACATATCACAATAATGTGGTAAGTACTTGAAAGGTGAACATGCAGACTATTCTGGATACACAAAAGAGGGATTATCCAACTCTGAGGGAGTCAAGGAAGGCTCCTCAGGGGAGGAAGCATGAGTCTTGAAGCATGAGTGTGAGAGTTTTTCAAGCTGAGCACCAGCTCTTGGGTAATGGGAAGCATAAGCGAATTCCATTCAACCTAAAATTGTTCTATTAATAGCTATGTTCCTATAGGACTTCCCTGATGATTAAGTCATTCTAATTTTCTAACAACAAGATGATTGAGAGTGATACTCTGTAAATGATCCCAAAGAAAAGTTATTCATTTTGGAAAACAACTGGATATGCCTAAAATTCTAACTTCATAATTACTCCCAACAGTCCCTGTGAATTTTGTACCAAGCCCTAATTTAAACTGAAATTTGTACAAAAGCAACTGACCTGTAAGATACAACCAGCCTTCTTTTTAATAAGAGAGAGCAAGAATATAGGGTATTTTTTATCAGCAAAACAGCTTTTTTTTTTTTCCAGTTAGTCAAACCTATGTTTACTAAAACTAATAGTTTACTATTAGTAAACTGATTTATTATTAGTTATCTTGAATGTAGCTGATTTACTACTTTTCAGAAAACGAATCGCCTTGAAGAATTGATAAAATCATTTTTCCATTGTAATCACTGATGAAGCCCTTAAATTTTCAAATCACATGGGACTACACAGATCTTCTGGTTGGGATGTGAATACAATGTACCCTTCTTCAATTCTTGACTGTTCTCTCTGTGCCTTATGTGGACTGCCTACTTATAGAGATTTATAGTAGTCTACCTACTGGACATTCACTGGGGCAGTTTATCTTACTGTTGGCTATGTCTAAGTGTGGGTCAAAAGAAATAATGCAAACCTATTTGAAATGTAAGATACAGATGAACATATTACCTTTTATTTTCAAATTTTCTCTTTCTAAGAGCATGCTAGTATCTTGAGAATATTTTAAATATTAACTCTGTTATCAAGCATATCAGCCATTTAGTTTGCTCTGGGCTCCCCAGATTTGATAAGCATGGAGCATGAAGGACTGAGCTCTGGGTTGTACCCCATTAGAGACTTCCTTCTGGACCTACTCTTGAACGCTGACAGAGCATCCAAGTAAGCCATGTCTCTTTTCTCTACCAAATTTCAGAGATTACTTGTTATTTTTTATCTCCCACAGGATTAATAAGGTTTATTTTGTTCACCACCTAGTACAAAGTAAATGTTCTATAGACATGTTAAATGAAAGAAGGGGACTATGTCAAATTATTTATCTGCAGAATTTTCCTAATCTACCAACCCAACAATGCTTTATTTATTTATTTTTTAAAATTTTTATTTATTTATTTGACACAGAGAGTGAGAGAGATCACAAGTAGGAAGAGAGGCAGGCAGAGAGAGAGAGAGGAGGAGGAAGCGGGCTCTCTGAGGACCCTGAGATCATGACCTGAGCTGAAGGCAGAGGCTTAACCCACTGGGCCACCCAGGTGCCCCCCAACAATGCTTTAAAAGTAAAAAGAAAAAAGAAGAAGAAGAAGTTAGGGGTGCCTGGATGGCTCAGTAGGTTAAGCATGCCTCTCTTGATTTCGGCTCTGGTCATGATCTCAGCAGGGACTTTGTTGGAGGCTCTTTCTCTTCCTTTCCCCCAGCCCTCTCCCTCACCCCTCAAATAAATAAATCTTTTAAAAAGAAAATTAGAAATTAAGTGCAAAAAGACTGTGTCTAGTGAACCCACAAAAGTTCCTCATAATCATCACACTCTCTTCTAAATACTACCAAATCTGTACTTTAACAATATTTAATAATTTTGCTAGAGATTAGTGTCATGCCTATTGATCTATAATTCCTTAAATTCATTCCCTGTTTGCACTGTTCATTGCACTGTTTGCCTAATATCTTACTCTGGATACTTCATCTTTATGACCTAGCTCTTAATATCATATCATTACATTTAGAAATGGAATTCCCACTCTTTCCTGACCTCCACCATGTAGCTACAATATAGGAAGGTTGGGGAAAGTGAAGACCATAAGGGTCTCAAATTCCATATTTTCCTGTTGATGGACTTATGTGGGGCACCAAATTCCCTTATTCTGAGACCACCAAGGACCCCTGGTAAAAAGGAATTCTGTCTCTCAACCAAAGTAAAAAATCCAAGAAAGAGGCCGGGGTCTCTCTGCCTCTTGGAGACTTCTTTTGAAAATGCAGTATCACATCACTACCGTGAACCCTGGTAAGATCAGTACCTTTCAGTTATTTACTGAGCCACAGCTATGATGCAGATGTAGGCGATGCAAAGATGAATGTCACGTAGTTCCTGCTCTCCAAGAGCTCACAGGAAAAGAGTCACAGACAAATCTCTGTAAAGAAATGGAATTTGCTGCTCTAGTTAAATAAACCAAGTAGCAGGCGGGATACCAGGACTCTTCCCAGTGGACCTGCAGTGGCTTCACATAGACTATCCTGAAGACCCCGAACTCCTAACTATAGTGCCAATATGCTTTGAAATGAGAGATATTTTGATATGCTTCATTCTTGTTTTCCATTTTATACCAAAGAAATAGAAGAAAGAAAAGATGGTTTATAAGCATGAGTAGAATATAATTTAAAGGCAGAGAATCTATAAATTAGTAGATGGCTAAACCCAAAGGGAGATTTTTCTTTCCCCTCACCTTGTCAGCAAATTTAGGAAGCCCCATAGCTTATTAAACTAGAATCTATGACAAAAACTAGGTTCCAGAGTGATTTCTTTTTTTTAATGTTGACAGTGGTGGCTCTGGAGTCAGACAACTCACACTTCCTTACCAGGTGCCTTGTTGTTACCTTGCACAACTCACTCAGCCTCTTTAGTTTTCAGCTTCCTCATATGTTGAGACTTGTATAATAATAGAACCTATATCACAGGATTCTTGATGATGATTAAATGAGATAATGTATGTAAAGTAGTTAGCAAAGTGATGGGCCCCCAGTAAGTTATATTATATTATATATTATATTATATTATATTTATATAATATGAATATTATAATAATTAGCATGAGTAAGGTAAGGCAAGTACATCTTGGATGTCTACATAAAAGGATTTTATTGCCATATTTTCAGAATTAAGCTAGGAGTCTTCCACAGCTCATAGAATATAAGAATGTAAGTTATAACATTATAACCACATGGGGGTGTGAAGCTGCAGAATGTACATACGCACACGTATTCATTTTGGTTCAGAAACCAAATTACAGCTACAGATGACCCATTCAAAAAGCCTGGAATGAATTCTTAATCACCCAAATGCTACTTTTACTGACTTACTGAAAGTGTCAGTTCTTTGTGGCTCCATGGATTTCTCAGAAATGACTTGTCCAACACAGAGTGTAAGGGTGTGCTTGCTTTCCAGTGTGCCCAAGAGAAGACGGTGTATCCCAGAGCAAGAGCACAGCTCTGGAGAAAAGGCCCTAGCCCCAAGGAATGCATACTCAGGCCTAGGGGTGACCAGGAGGCAGCCACCTGGGGCTGCCACTCCCCTGGAGTAACTCCAGAACTCCTGCTTTGATCCCTTTGTGTTTCTTATGGCTTTCCCGGTGGTGTTTTCTGCCCCAGGCTCTCCAAATGCAGAATGTCTGTGTGCTGTCCTTGTAGGGAACATATGTTGTGACATACCATCTGGCCTTTATGTATCTCCCCAGCGGCCATGGTATAAAAACCTGCCTGTTTGGCAGCTACAAGTGCCCACAGTCCCTTTGGTCTTTCTTGGTTTGAGTGTTTTTCAACATCAGTGGATGTAATTAGGAAGAACTAAACCAAGCATATGAATTCAGGACTGCATTATGACCATGAGGAAAGTTTTATTTTGGAAGAGGAGCTATTCAGGGTCAGCTCAGCCTGAGGCTCCTGGGCAAATGGAGCACATGTGCCAGTGGCACTGGCTCACCAGTTTACAGCTGGGCATGGTGTCACAGAGGCTTAAACATCAAGCTCCATAAATGAAGTCTAGTGCCTTGGTCATGCTCACTGCCATCCAGAGCTTGGCTGAGGGCAAAGGACACAGCTTGCTGATGATAGCACATCTTTGTTGGCTCTATGTGGTGGAGAAAATACCAGAACTGTTTAAATCCTGAGGTCAGCATCATTTGTGTTGCTTCTATTCAAACAGAGGAAGAACTGCCAGTTGCTGAATGGTAGTTATTTCCAGAATATATGGAAGGAGAAGCCAAAATCAAACTCCCAGAAGTTGAAAATAGGAGATAAAATTTGAAAGTATAGTTTATGGGGCGCCTGGGTGGCTCAGTGGGTTAAGCATCTGCCTTCGACTCAGGTCATGATCTCAGGGTCCTGGGATCAAGTCGTGCATCGGGCTCTCTGCTCAGCAGGGAGCCTGCTTCCTCCTCCTCTCTCTCTCCCTGCCTCTCTGCCTACTTGTGATCTCTGTCTGTCAAATAAATAAATAAAATCTTTTTTTTTTAAATAGTATAGTTTATACTATATGTACATACAATGGAATACTAAGCAGCTAAACAGAAGGATGGGGTAATTTATTTATTTATTATTATTTTTTTTTAATGTAAGCTCTACATCCAACACGGGGTTTGAACTCATGATCATAAGATCACTAGTCACATGCTCTACCAACTAAACCAGCCAGGCATCCCACGTGGGGAAATTCTTAATGTTATGGAAAGAACTCCAAGATATATTAAGTGAAAAAAAGATGGAAGATAATAGTGTGTATATAACTCTTCTAACATTTGTGTAAAAAAGTTAGGGTTGAGACAGTTTTGTTTGTATTTGTTTGCATATGCATAGAGTGCCTTGAAAGATATACGAGAAATAAATAACAGTGGTTATCTTTTTTTAAAGCAGCAGTAAGAGCCTGAGCTGATGGGGGATGGCATGGGAAGAAATTTTACTGGTATACTTTTATTTACTTTAACCTACTTTTTAAATATTTTACTCCCTTGAATTTAACTCAAAAAATTAAATGCATTTAAAAGTTTTGAAAGTAACATTATAAAACATATTGACAGGCCAGTGGAGATTACATACTAATAGATTTCTGAATATGTTTTTATTAGTTTATCTTTTTTTAAAAAGATTTTACTTATTTATTTGTCAGAGAGACAGTGACAGAGGGAACATAAGCGGGGGGAGAGGGAGAAAGAGAATCAGGCTTCCCATTGAGCCGAGAGCCCAATGCAGGGCTTGCTCCCAGGACCCTGGGATCATGACCTGAGCTGAAGGCAGACACTTAACGACTGAGCCACCCAAACGTCCCTGGTTTGTCTTTTTTTTTTTTTTTTTAATATTTTATTTATTTGAGAAAGAGTGCGTGAGCGAGAGAGAGAGCGCACGAGTGAGCACAAGTGGGGTGACAGAAGGAGAGGGAGAACAGCCTCCCTGCTAAATAGGGAGTCCGATGTGGGCTCCGTGTGGGGTTTGATCCCAGAACTCCAGGATCATGACCTGATCCAAAGGCAGACGCTTAACCAACTGAGCCACCCAGGTGCCCCTATTAGTTTGTCTTTATGCCCATCTTTCTACATGAATAAAGCTATATGATTTTGAACAATATCTTTCATGATTGATTATCATATGATGGAATAACTTTTGCATTGTGTATTTTCCATTGAACATTTTTCCATCAAGGAAAAAAGTTCAAAATAAATATAAGTTGTATTAATTGCCAGGTTTGAATATGGTTATATGTTAATAACCAGAAAGAAGCATTAATCCTTCATTTTCTGTCCTGTGATTCAACTAACATGTGTTGACAGGTGTAATGCCCTATTGACAATTTGCTATATAGTCCACAGTTTCTACTGCATGAAACTGAGTTTATATAGTTTAATTCATGCTCTATTCAGACAGGAATACGTTTGGTTCAAGAACTTATTCAAAAGATTCTTCACTTAGCTGGTTTTTCCAGAAAGAATATCAACTGGTTCCTGCAGGTTCAAGGTTTTTTTTTTTTTTTTTAATTTTTCTAACTCTGCCTCTGGGGCATTAGGAAGATAACCAAGATGTTGCTTGTAATAAACCATGTACTATTTACAAACTAGTAGAGCCAAGAATATTAATATTCCTCAGTGTCTCTGCCTTCTACCAAAATATACAGATTTAATCACAGTCCTTCTTATAATAATCCATTTCCACAGGGCGCTTGGGTTGCTCAGTCAGTTGAGCAAATGACTCTTGGTTTTGGCTCAGGTCATGGTCATGCTCCCCACTCATGGGGAGTCTGCTTAAAGATTCTCTTCTTCTCCCTCTGCCCTTTCCTCTGCTCATACATGCTCTCTCACTCTTTCTCAAATAAGTAAATCTTTAAAAAAATGATAATCCATTTCCACTTCTTTTAAAGATTATGGAAATCCTTACTATAGTGGCTTTGCCCTGTGTAAATTCAGCTAAACTGGAACTAATTCCTGGAAAGACTCCTTTCCTTATAGGGTTCTAGGTTAGGATTAGCCATGACAGAAATTTGTGTGAGACTTGGAAGGCAGAAGTGGAGTAGTATCAATTTTTAAGCTTTGAGGTTTGCTTAAGTGTACCAGGTACTGCAGTAACTTGATAGATTGTTGCTGACCTGCTAGCTCAACTTGGTGTGGGTTGTACGTGGGTCCCCACTAGATTTCCTCCCCCAGCTCTTTGTGTTGGACCAAAAATGTATGCAGCACTGTGGCAAAACACTGGGTTTTTCCTGCAAGTTATCCATACCATTAAGGATGGAGGCCCAGAGAGATGGATGTACATTCCAGTACATCTGCATGGGTTCTTCCTTGTCCTTGTTCTCCACTTCATTGTCAAGTCGTCTTTCCTCATTGCCAGCTGAGTATACCAAGTTCAAACCCAACCGTGGACATAGAGACCATAGCCCTACATAGACTTCCACACTTGCTCCTACATTAATATTCTATTCTATATCTCGGATAGTGATTTTGCTTTTCTGATTAAACTCCGATCGATGCACTATCCGAAAATGTCCAGAGACATGTCTTAGAGTTGTCATTGCTTACAGCATGGCAAACCGAAGCATTAGTGTCTGCATTTTGCAAGTGAGAAAGCTGACACTAGAAAGAAAAGAAAGCCACAAAGTTGAGAATCCAACTCTATCTAAATATTTTTTCACGGTATTATATTGTCTTTGCTTCCAAAGAGAGGAGCATAGTGCAAAAGAACATTGTCATAATAACTGAAAAAACAACCTTCAGAGTAGACTAGGAGAGTATTCCCAGTCTTTAACTCAGAACACTAGGGCTTGGAATGCCACTTGATTGTGATACAAGGCAAATGTGTAGAACAAAAATACTTTGGGCTTCTGGAGTTGAGGAGATGGTTGACATTAGCCTCATAACTTTCTTAGCTATTTTCAATGAGTGCAGGGATGACAGTTAGCCATATGGTGCTCCATGCAACAAACTGAGAAATTTGTATTTATTCTAGACAGTGCCAAAAAGTCTTCCATAACAATATCCATAAATATTTCCAAAGATTGAGAATATTAAGTAATGTTCGGAAATGTGGATTTTGAATGCTTTTTTGCTGGTTTCAGCTCTTTTTAGAAACACATATACAAAGTTAATACCTATAATCTTCCATGGGCTATTCTAAAATTTTCCAGTTCAAAATTACTGGAAAATACTATTTCCAAATCTAAATTAATGATGGCTTTGGAAAATGAAAGTCATTGCTAACTAGAAAATAATAGAGCAAAAAGAGAAATTTCTAGTTTCGTGTATTAGTTGAAAAGTAACAGGGAAAGTTAGGAGAGAGCAGGTCATTCTGGGAATGAGAGATTTCTGAAAACCCTGGCCTAACTTATATCTTGTGATAGAGGAGATTCCAAATCAGTACAGCAGAGAATTTAAGATCAGGTCTATTTATAACCAAGTGCACTAAATTCCTGGGAAAATTATCTTAGTCTACTCAGGCTACTATGACAAATACCACAGACAAGGTGGCTTAAATAACAGACATTTATTTTCTCACAGTTCTGTGAGCTAGATGTCCATGATCCAGGTGACAGTGAATTTAGTTTCTGGTGAGACCTCCGTCTTCCTGCTCTATAGACAGCTGCCTCCTTGCTGTGTGCTCATTGGCCTTTCTTCAGGGCATGTATAAAGAAAGAGCAATCTCATTGGCGTCTTTTCTTATGAGGATACTAATTCTACCTATCAGATCAGGTCTCCACTCTTACGGCCTCATTTAAGCCTAATTGCTTCCCTTGAGGCTTGATCTCCGCATACAGATACATTCAGAGTTAGGGACGGCTTCAACATAAGAATTTGGGGGTGGTAACACATTCAGTCTGTAACAAGAGGAAAGGACTGTTTCAGAGAGTGATCCAAACCACAGCCTAACATTCTGTCCATATTTCCCTTGTAGGGCTTGTCTAGGTAAAAGACTCTATCTTAATTAAAGATCACGAGTAAACAAGAGTAAATGAGAAGACCTTGGGATTTTGGCTTGGTGTTTGAACTTCATCCATTTTGTCTTTCACATCAGCATCTCAGATTTCCCCGACATGTTCAGGTTGTAACCCCTCTGATTAAGGAAATAAGGCTTGCCTTACCTTAACAGGCAATTAGTTTTTACAATTAAATAGAGAGAGTCATGATTAATGACCTTGCTAATTGTTCTTCCCTGATGTGCACACATTAATACAGGCAGAATGCTCAAAATTCTGAGGAACATTTATGCTTTGAGCCTACTGTGCTGCACCACTTTAAATCCAAACCTGAGAATCAAACCCTGCCATCCTGGATATCAGAATATAGTGCAAAAGACATGTGAAAAGATATATAGCAGCAACAAGGGAGAGATCTTGTCAGTTTTCCTGATGACTGCCATAGCATTGATGTATTGTTACCTTAGCCGGTTAATTGCCAAGAATGCCAGCAGGCCACCAAGTATGAAGACAGCACCATGGACATATAAGAGAGATTCTGAGTCATTGGTGATATGTCAGTTTTCTAGAATGCCTTCAAAGCAGGGGAATTTGTTCAAACTGTACAAACTAAGCAGAAGCTATAATTTTACTCTAAAGAGAAGCGAGAACAGTATTTCCAGTTGTCCCGTTAATTGTTTTCATGTAAAGAAATCCTACCAGTTTATTAAGGAGTCACTTCTTCTCTTAAGTCTCTTTCAGTCGTGACAGTTGGAAGTGATGGTTCCCCCTCAGACACCGCAGAACTCTGTTCCACTCACCTGCCATTTATCATTTAATGCCTTCCTACATAATTCCATTATCATCTATGGGAAGTTGTGCAACCTAAAAGCCAAATTTCAGAACTGTAGAACATTAGACTAGAAAGCTTTCAGAGAGACCCTTTGATTCAGTTTCTGCCATTTATAGACGAGGAAACAGGCCCATGTAAAGAATATTGATGAGAGATTAAGTCTCTCTGAAATACTGACATGTAGTCAACAGACTTAAAGGATGTGTAGGGAGTTAGTACAGTGCCTTAGAGAAGATACATGTCTGGCATGTCCACAAAAGGCCCCATGGCTGGGAGGCTGTTGTAGCTGGATCAGAGAGAGCAAAAGGGAAAGTGGAAGGGGATGAGGTCTGAAGGGTGTGGAGTGGGGTCAGATCATGGAGGATCTGTCGTTCTATAGTAATTTATTTCCCTTAGAATAAATTACTATAGAACGACAGATCCTCCATGAAAAAAAAGATTTTTTTTTCAGGTTTAGTGAGATATAATTTACACAGAGTACAATTTACCAGTTTTAACTGTATAATTTAACGACCTGGCAAATGTATGCAGCTGAGTAAATACCACCACTATCAAGATACGAAACAGCTCCATCACCACCATAAAGTTCCTTCACATCCCTATCCCTCCTCCTAGCCCTTGGCAACCACTGGTCTGATTTCTGTTCCTATATTTTTGCTTTTTCTAAAAATTCATATAAATAAAATGCTGTATCATGTAACCTTTGTATCTGGCTTCTTTTACTTGTAACAGTGCTTTGGAGACTCATCCAAGTTGTTTCATGTATAAGTAGTTCATTTTTTTTTTATTAAGCAATATTCATCGTATGAATATACCCATTTATCTTTTTACCAGTTGAAGAAAATTTGGATTGTTTCCAGTTTGGGGCCCTTGTAAATAAAACTGCTATAAACACTCATGTGTAGGACTTTATGCAGAGCTTTTGTTTCTCTTAAATAAATCCCTAGGAGTGGAATTGTTAGGTCCTTTGGTAAGAGAATACTTAACTTTATAAGAAATTATCAACTCAGTTAAGGGTCTGCTTTCAGCTCAAATCACCATCTCAGGGTCCTAAGATCGAGCCCCTCATCAGGCTCCCTGCCAGTGGAGAGCCTGCTTCTCCTCCTGCCCCTCTATCTGCTCGTGCTCTCTCTCTCTCTCTCTCAAAGAAATAAAAGCTTAAAAAAAAAAAGAAATTACTGAACTATTTTCCAAAGTGACTATCCATATTGTATTCTCATCAGCAATATATGAGAGTTCCAGTAATCCTGTATCTTCATCAACACTTAGTTTTGTTGGGTTTTAAATTTTAGTCATTCTTATATGTGGTTTTTAGTTTGTACTTTCCTAATGAGTAATGTTTTTGAGCACATATCCTTTCAAGTCCTTATTTGCCATTCATATCTGTTCTTTGGTGAGGTGTCTGTTTAGCTCTTTGCCCATTACTTTTAGCCTTATTATTATTGAGTCGTAAAAGCTCTTCAAGTATGCTTGATATAAGTCCTTTATTAGGTATATGTATTGTGTCTTATCTTTCATTTCTCTTAATTCCAGAGTGTCCATTTTTTTCTTTTATGATTTGAGCTCTTATGTCCCCTTTAAGAAATCCTTGACTAACCCAAGTTCATGAAGATTTTCACCAATTTTTTTCTTCTGAAAGTTTTATACTTTTAAGCCTTACATTTAGGTCTATAATCCAATTTGAGTCAAGTTTTATGAATGATGTAAGATAAAAGTCAAGATTTTTTTTTCATATAAATATTAATTTGTTGTAGCATCCTTTGTGGAAAAGCCTATTCTTTATCCATTGAATTATGTGGGCACATGTGTTAAAAATCAGTTGACCACATATGTATGGGTCTATTTCTCATGTATGTCTCTCTTTACACCAATACCACAAAGTCTTAATTAATGTTGCTTAATATTAGGTCTTGAAATCAAGTAGTGTAAGTCTTTCAACTCAGTTATTCTTTTTTAAAATTATCTTGTCCTTTCTAAAGGGTACTTTAGAAGAAAAGGGTACTTACAGTGCCTATGTCCTCAGAGATTATAATTTTAGCAGGGAGAAAAATCTTACACACACAAAATAATGAGAGACCAATAATAATAGCTCATATTTGGAAATGCTTTCCAAGTCACTGATTTCTTGCACATCCTTTATCTCTTCTCATTCTTACAACTATGTGCAGTATGTAGGACAGATATTTTTGTCCTCATTTTACAGATGAGGAAACTAAGGCCCAGAAAGCTCAGGTCATTTTTCCAAAGTTAAGAAGCTTGTAAGCAGTAGAATTGGGACCCAAACCCAGATTATTTTCTGACTATTAGTCCAGAAAAATCTATTCTAGTAGTTCTCAAACTTTGATATGATTAGGAACAATTTAAGGAACTTGTTAAAAGTTGCAAGTTTTTGAATCAGTTGGCCTGGGTCTGAGAATCTGATCTTTAAACAGGTAGTCCATACGATTATCTTGTAGGTACACTACAGTTTCCTTCTCACCAATTTACCCATCTGGCACAGACCACGAAAAGCTGAAGCAGAAAGCTACTACACTTCTGTACAGCTGGCCTGCAGAATATAGTGCTTATGAGCACAAATTCTGGAGCCAGACCACCTACATTTAAATCCTTCTTTCACTGTTTACTAGTTGGGTAGATTATGTAACTGCTCTATGCCCCATTTCCCCTTCTATAAAATGGGGGTGATACCGGTACATACCTCCTGGGCTTGTGATGAAGATTAAAGAAGGAATTGATTGTAAAGTAATTAGGACAGCTCTGGCATACAACAAGCTTTGCGTTTGTTTGTGAGAAAGGGAATGTGGCCCACAGAAACACTGCCATATGAGGAAGTGAGATTACTTTCTGAAATGCAGTGGCCTCATCCCTCACCTTAAACAATTCCCATTCCTTCTCACACCCACTCTTCTGATCTTGTGGATGGGTATATTGGCAACCTTTGGCATCGATTCTCTGGGAGGCTGACTATAGCCAGTTATCTCTGTTTGCAAAGTAACTAGAAGGTTCTAAGAGGCCCTCTAGCCTTAAGTCGGCTTTGTTGCTTTCTCCCATTTAAATCCACATTTGCTGTTGAAGAAAATAAACCAACACAGTAAAGCTTGCTGATAGCCACTCCATCTGTATTATGGCACACAATGATGGCGAGAAGTTAAAGGTTTGATATATAGGTCTATTTTTTTATTGCCAGTCCCTGCCCCTGAAGAAAGTATTAAAATTTCCAGATGAGTAACCAAACAATAAATAGATGAGACAGTTGCTGTGAATATCTGATTTTTTGCATAATAATGAGATATTGCTGGATAATGCACTCTGCCATCCCCAGTTTGTCTAAATTATCATTTTGATTGGTCAAATGCATAAGAAAGATATACCAATAAAGTCGTGTCAAGTGCTCTTTTGCAAATTGATGCAGGATGGAAGTTTCTTTAGGTTTGAGGTGAGGTGGGAGCAGGGAGAATTGGTTCTTCAGTGAGTACCTTTGGGTAGATATTTTCTTCAGCCAATTCGTAATCAAAGGCATCTGAAATCCTCACTTCTCCAGGGCCAATTGCATAAACATGAGGCAGTTTGTACCTTCTAAGGCCTCGTGTGTTGTTTTTGGAATTGAAAATAAGAACCAAATTTGGAAAAGAAGGGTTGTTCTAGGACATCTGAGGTTTGTTTTGTGTGGAGCATTTTCCCCTTGATTTTGTATCCCTGAGATACAGCATCAGAGTGTTGATAGAACTTCTGAATCAGAAAGACCAGTCATTAGGGAACATGATGTCAGTAAATCCAAATAACTCTTTTCCACCTTAAAAAAATGTGGAAGAATTCTATAAGTTCCAAATTGGGATGAAAACTAAAATTGCCTGAAGTATTTTGACTTGCAACTCTTCTTTCTTCTTGGTTACATAATGCTCGGTTTAATATGATTGGTAATTCATTCTGGATTTTATTTTTAAACTTTTCCTGTTGCTGTGTTGAAGTATCATTTTCATCCTTTGCTTGGATATAAGTTTCCCAAGGCCTGGACTGTGAACCCCTCGAGATAAGGAGCCACATCTTGGCACGATTATGTGCTCTGAGGGGTTTGTACAAAGTAGGTGCTCAATCGGAGCCTAGGCTTAGCATCCTTAGCCTAGGATTTCTTTTTTCTTTTTTTTTAATATCTTATTTATTTATGTAAGGGAGAGAGAGAGTGTGTGCGTTCTTGAGAGTAGTGGGGGGGGAGCAGAGGGAGAGAGAATCCAAGCAGACGCTGCTGAGCTCAGAGCCCAAGGTGGGACAGGGGCCGAGATCATGACCTGAGCTGAAATCAAGAGTCAGATGCTTAAACAACTGAGTCACCCAGGTGCCCCGGTTTAGGATTTCTAAACATGTATCGTGTTTTGAAATTTTTCAAAACAATAACCAAAAGTAGGATAGCTTTGTATTTATTATAAATTAACATATGGCAATTGTTTATCAACTATCGACCATGGGCCAACCACCCTACAGATATTAGCTCACTTACAGTGTACATCTCGACAAAGAGGAATTTTTTACCCCTATTTTGCAGGAAAAGAAATGAAGGTTTCAAAATGCTTGGTTGCTGGGCCAAGATGACACAGTCAGCAAGTGAACTTGTATATATGTGACTCCAAGACTCCTTTCACTAAACCACACACTCTTTGTCATTATCATTATTAAAATCGTGTTACACCAGATGCTTTTCTCTTAGATATCCTGATCAGCAATTGAGTTGACATTCCCTGATATTTGAGTGCTTTGCAAGTTGGCATGTAAGTCACCCCAGCTGCGGGATCTGGGACCTGACATCTTCAGAAATTCCATACATCCAAGGGGCGATTGGCAAAATTGAGCTAAAGAACCTTCTCAGAGTGATGGTGCTGAAGATTTCCTGGGAGTCAGTAGGCTGTGTACTCTAGTAGAGAGGGGAAAAAATGCATGAAGAAAACCTGAGAAAAAAAATTTTTTTAAGTTTTTAAGTATAATTTGGGCTTATCTCAAAATCTGAAAAATATATGATGTGTTGAGTTGGACATTGAAGGGAAATTATTGCAACCTCAAGGGAGGCATCTTCTGTTGGATTGGCTTGCTGTGATTAATTTATTATTAATTATGGCCACTTTGAGGATTGTCTAAGGAAAAGAATACAAAGTGTGAGCTAGACCAGGAATAATTTCTTTCCTGCATTAGTTTAGTTACTATTGGCAATAACTCAAAATATCTAGCATACCACTTATTCTTATAGATATTATTTATAGCTTATTGCTCTAAGCTCCAAATACTGTATCTCTGTGGTACTTCCCCCCAAACTTTTCTCTTCCCTACCCAATGACTTCCTTGAAAGCAAAGATTAACTATCTTATAGGACAACATTTCTGACTAGAGTAAGTATATATAATTGTAGTATCATAAATAATAAATATTTGGTTTTTGTCCCAGTCTCCTGGCAAGGAACTCCTAAAACCCTTGGAATTTATTGTCTTTTCTGTGCTAATGTGATGAGTCTGAGAGGAAGGCCCTAGATAGCTCTGGATGGGAGCTGGTCACCAGGAAAACCAACCAAGTGGCAACAGGGTAGAACTTATAGCCGCACCTTCAGAGAGAGGAGAGAGGTTATAATTTGATGAATGGCCAGTGATTTAATCAATTGTGCCCAGATGGTGAGACCTCCATTAAAACCTCTAAATGTTGGAGGGCGCCTGGGTGGCTCAGTGGGTTAAGCCTCTGCCTTCAGCCAGGTCATGATCTCAGGGTCCTGGGATGGAGCCCTGCGTCGGGCTCTCTGCTCAGCGGGAGCCTGCTTCCCCCTCTCTCTCTGCCTGCTTCTCTGCCTACTTGTCTATCAAATAAATAAATAAATAAAATCTTAACACACACACACACACACACACACCTCCAAATGTTGGGATTCAGGAAACTTGCAGGTCGGTGAACATGTTGCTGTGCTGCGAAGGTGGTTTTTCCCAGAGAGGGAATGAAAAGTCTGTACCCTACTCCCCTCCTCCAAATACCTTGCTGTATGCATCTCTTCCATTTGGCTCTTCCTGCGTTATATTTTTCATAATAAACTGTGAGTTTTTCTAGCAAATTCCTGAACATGGAAGAGAGGTTGCTGTGATAACCTTTGAATCTGCAATCAGCCAAGCAGAAGTTCTGGTGTTCTGCATATTCCATTTGCAGCTGGTGTCTAAACTGGGGCAGTCTTGTGGGACTGAACCCTTCATCTATGTGGTCTGCTAACTCTAGATAGCTAGTGTCAAAATTAAGTTGAATTGTAGGACCCCTGTTCCGTATTGGAGATTTGAAGAATTTGTGGTGGTTTTTTGGAAAAGACACATTTGATGTCACAAAAGAAAATACACTTAGTGTTTTATGACTGAATGAGCAAATGAAAGAGTGAAGGAAACTTTGTTACTTGGTATACTTCAGTCACAAGTAAATGAAAACCTGAAATCAAACTGACTTCAGTAGTAAAAAGAACTTACTGGTTCATGACAGCACCTTCAAAGATCCAGGGCAAGACCAGCATCAGGCAGCACTCTGTAGAATGACCCAGTAATGTCCAAAAGACTATTTCTCTCTCTTTTTTTTCTGTAACATCAGCTGTATCTTAAGGTGTTTCCCTGGGGTTCCCAAGACAGCAGTTAGCAATTTTCAGCCACTAATCATTCAATTCCAGCAGGACAGAATGACTGTCTTTGTGGAAGCATTCCTGTCAAAATTCTAAGAATCAGTCTGATTGCACCAACTGAAGTCACATGTCCATCACTGACCAATCACTGTGCCTGGGAATGCCTTAATTGGCTTACTATCAGCTATTTGGTAAAAATCCCTACATCTTATTATATAATTTCATGCATTCCCAAACTGAAACTAGAGGCTTTGGAAAGAATAGATT
This sequence comes from Mustela putorius furo, assembly GCF_011764305.1. Taxonomy (NCBI): domain Eukaryota; kingdom Metazoa; phylum Chordata; class Mammalia; order Carnivora; family Mustelidae; genus Mustela; species Mustela putorius. The sequence continues at coordinate 4,026,524 of NW_025422045.1, read as the reverse complement.
CTAGAAAGGCAACAATTTCCATCCCACTTAGAATGTGCTAACATAACATAGCATAACATAACATAACATAACATAACATAACATTACATAACATAACAAGTAATGTGGTTCCTATATGTATTCATTTTTTATTTACTATCTTATTTCAATCAGCTAACCCCTAGCAAATGCTATACCCAGGAGAGGTCAGGACTTACCAAAACTACATAGTATTTTACATATCATCCCAAACCAATGGTGTGTTTAATAGTACTTTGTAAACTGTGCAGTCTATAAAGATACATGAGATGATCCTTTAAGCAACTAGAGTAATGTAAGAACTTGGAGTTGTGACAGACTTTAAATGTTTGATCCAAGTTTTGTAACAAGCTTTAAAAAAACTTGTTAATAGCCTCCAAATTCACAGTCAAATGGATTATTTATGAAAATCTAGACATCATCTTGACCTTTTACCAGATTAGAGGCTAATTTACCACCCAATAAATGTAGGAATGATAACAAAGACCTCATAGGCCAGTTAGCATTCCCAAATTTTTAGCTCTCAGGCTAGCAAACGTTTTTCCTTAAAGAGAGAAAAAATAAATATTTTTGGCTTTGCAGTGCATAAAATGTGGTCTCTGTAGTAACTTAGTTCTGTATAGTACACAAAAATGGTAACACAGACAATACATAAATGAATGAATATGGCTGTATTCCAGCCAAACTTTATGGGCACCAAGTTTGAATTTCATACAGTTTTCATTTAGTCATAAAATATGATTCATTTTTTTTTATTTTTTCAGGTATTTAAAATGTTATTTTTAGTTCACAGGCTGTACAAAAACAGGTGGTAGGTTGTATTTGACTCATGGACTATAATTTGCCAACCCCTATTTTAGCTCAAAGCTGGAAAACCATGAGATTTATGAAAACGGCATTACCTAAACTGATACTTTGTGCATTCATGAAAAATCTCACCCTATAGGTGAGATATAGAATCTGTAATTTTAGTCATTGTTTGTTTTGTCCATGTCACTAATCTTTCAATACTAGTGGATAATCCTCAATTCCCAGAACTCATACATTTACCTTTTTTTTTTTTTTTTTTTAAGATTCATTCATTCTTTTGAGAGAGAGAGCCAAAGTGAGCACAAGTGGGGGTAGGGGCAAAGGGAGAAAATCCCAAGCAGACTCCCACTGAGCTCAAAGCCCAATGAGGGAGTCCATTCTACAACCCATGAGACCACAACAAGTGAGACTACCACCTGGACCAAAATCATGGGTCCAATACTTAACCAACTGAGCCACCAAGACGCCCCACACTTTTACCTTTAAACATTTAAAATTTCTGAAGAAACACGGTAGTGATTTCAGATATTGACTGCATATCTTCAAGATTAGGCTGTATCTTTTCCAAGCTAGTGCAAGTTTAGCGGATCTTTACCTTACTTGACTCAATATTTCCTCCCCTAGTCACTTGCTCTCAACCTTCTCTATTTCCATCAATGGGACCTCATTTCTAGTTAACCAGGCTTGAATCTTTAGAGTCATTTTATAGTGAGCATTCTATAAGGATCGTGCTCTAAAGGATCTTGCTCATACTCCTTCCTGGGACTTTTGTTAGAATAGAACCATCAGGTTGAATTAAGTTTCTATTACCTGCAACTCAAGGAATCCTGACTAATTGAATTGCCATTTAATTTTTTTGATTTGTACCTCTCCTTCCTAATACCTCCCACTTCTCACTAGTCAATCATCACGTCCTCTAATTTATTGAGCATGTTTTACATATCCATCCCTTTTTTTCTACTAATTATTTTACCATTACTTTCTTCTGTTTGTCATGGTAGCTACAATGGTATCATATTCAGTAAATATTTTTTGAAACAAGAAATATGTTACCATGGCAGCAGAATAGCACCAAATTTAGAGTTGGGGGAAACTGAGTTTGAATCTTATTCAGTCACTTACCACAAAACTTATTAACTCCTTTAGTTATTAGTTTCTTTATTTGTGTAATGAGAACTACTTCGTAAGTTTGCTGTGAGGACTAAAGGAGAATAGCATGTATGAATCATCTAGTACATATACACACTCAGCACCCAACTTAAGTTTCTGTTTGTAGAGACTCACAGGAAGTCGGCTGGCAAAGGAGTTTGGGAAATAAAGTTTTCAGAACAAAGTATAGAGAGCTGCGTTTGGAGCTGAGAGGATATATAAATATAACCAGATCAACATCTCTTTTTTCTTTTAAGATTATGTTTATTTATTTGACACAGAGAGAGGGCACACACAAAAAGGGGGAGCAGCAGGCAGAGGGAGAGGGAGAAGCACATTCTGTGTTGAGCAGAGAGCCCAGGACTTGGAGCTTGATCACAGATCCTGGGATCATGACCTGATCTGAAGGCAGACACTTAACCAACCGAGCCACCCAGGCACCCCCAACTCAACATTTCTAATATAACTCTCATTTTTTTAGAGGAAAAAAAGAGGGCTCAGAGTTTCGGTGATTTGCTCGATGCCCTCTCTTTAAATCACTGATTCCATGCTCTTAGGAATAGTGCTATTATTTTCATTTGAGGAGATCATATCCAAATGATAAATTGTGAAAATGTCATTCTACCTATCCTTTGATCTGAGGCCATTTTATGCAGATTAATGACATGTAGCATATGCCGTATAAGACCACACATATTGCTTTGAACAATTAGGAAAAAGGAAATAAAAGCTTACTGCTTTGCCAAGTTTATTGGTTCCAACAAGATATTTTTATAAGGTCTAGGGAGGGTCATTGGGTCAGCCTCCCCAACAGCATATGAATTTTCAGTTACCACCAAGCTGGTGGTATCAATATCAGTATCACTCCAAAAAATAACCTAACACATTGCAGCAGAAGCCATTACAGAAAACTTCTACTACTAAGTGGTAGCAGGTTTCATTTTTTTCTGTAAGAAAGTCAGCAAATGAAGGCGAAACATGACCATCTCCTAACTAGATGATTTAATATCTAAAAGCATCTTCTCCCAGTGTTCCCTTTCATGTGCCATCTGCTGAAGCCCAGGGAATATGGACAGTCACAGACCCCAACCCCAGAGTACTGGCAGTTGACTGGCTGAGTCCTACATGGGTGCACAGTTTGAAACTCAGATAGAAGTAAAACAGAATAAGAGAGAAAGGTGCAAAAAGGACACTGAGCTTTGCAGGTGGATCCAACTTTAAAGATGAGGTGGGCTGAGACACTCAAGGACTAAGGATGGTCATTTGAGTGGTAGTCTCAGAGCCTGTTGTATTGGGGGCTCATCTGCAGTACAGAGAGGCCAGAAACACAGATAATATATCCTCATTTGGCAAATCTAGCCACCAAACTGGGGTGAGGTCATCAAAAAGCATGGGTGAGCTTCGGCAGCCTTCTCCAGCCCAATCACAGACTGTTAAGAAAAGCCTGAGAGACTCCAAACACACAGCAAACTGGGAGCCCACTACCCATGTATAAAACAAACGATTTCCTCAGGAGTCACTTATAACTGAGGCAGGTGGTCAAAAAGGGAGGCCAGGGCTAGCCAGTAGACACAAAGACACACAACATTCTTATAAACGCATATCTTTAAAATATATGTAAATGCCAGTTTCCTGGTAGTTGGATTGAAGAAGATAATGTGAAGATTCAAGCATACTTTTATAAAAAGTACCACTAAAGAAATGTGAACATCAAAACACCAGATATTGACCTCTTCAATATTCGGTTCCATCAACAACAAACAAAATTGTATTTACTGAGATACAAAGTTACCCCTACCCTTTTCCTTTCTCTTTTCCTCCCTCTCTCCCTTCTTTTTTTCCTTATTTCTAAAATTATAGTGTAAGTACTAAAGTAGTACTTCTTCCCCCTTCTAACTTATTTTGCCAGCTGACACAGACTGTAAGAGAAGAAAAAGACACACAGGTCAGTAATTTTCTTCTAACTACTAGAGCACAACCCTGCCTAGATTTCCTATCAGCTGCTCTCATTCCCAAAGGATTTGAGATAATCGTACATGGATCCAGGTTGGTTGAATACAACTTAAGACCCACTTTTTTCAGGTTGCCAGGTGGCTCAGTCAGTTGAGTGCCTTCAGCTCAGGTCATGATCCCAGGACCCTGGGATCAAGCCCTGTGTGGGGCTACCTGCTCAGCAAGGGGTCTGCTTCTCCCTCTGTCTCAGCCTCTCCCTACTGGCTTGTGCTCTTTCTCTCTCTCACTCACGCTCACTCACTCATTCACTCTCTGTCTCAAATAAATTTTTTTTTAAAGATCCATTTTTTTCAGGGGGTAGTGGTGTTCTATGGTGACTTTTTTGGTATATGATCTGACTAAGATCAAAGATCAAATATTGCTATGAACTAACATAGAGGGGTATTACTGGTTTTGTTGAGGTATTGTTTCTCTCTCCACCCCAGCCACATAAATAGAAGATAGTTTAGGAAGAAAAGGCAATTTAGTGACTCATAACTCATAGCAAAACTGGGGGGGGGTTAAGAGAAATAATGAAAGAATAAGTAGATTAACAGCTGCAAAAAGCATTTTGTGTCTGAGATAGTCAGTTTAAAGCTGGGAGAGGATCACCCTTCAAAGGGTGATCCTCCTTTTCCCTCTGTACACCTTAATGAGCTTAATAGAGCCCTTGAGTCTAAGAAATCATGTGAGCTGCTGTCATCAATAACAAAAGTGTCTTGATACTAAACCAGATTTTTACTGAGTCTCCTGGACATTGACACCATTTACTAGTTGTGTACCCTTGGGCAATTTAGTTAAATGCCCACTGCCTCAGTATTTTTGTCTATAAAATGGACATCATAAAAAAGCACTTATCTCATAAGGTTATTATTAGGGTTAAATGAATTACTATTTATAAAGAAGTTAGAACAGTGCCTGGCACATGGTAAATGCTATATAGGCATTGATTAAATTCTTAAAGTGTGAGGGAAATAGTGTGAGCCATTGGTTGCTGAGAAAAAGAAAACTAAAAGTGCCCTGATTTTTATGTTTGCCATCTTTATGCACCTGGCTATCATACTGTTTCCTGTCCTGTCTTTTAACAATCTTAACAGCTTGTCAACATCATATTTTTAAGTCCGTGAAAAGGCCGATTTGGGGAGAATATACAAAAAAGCAGCCACAATTTCCCTTGCGATAACACCCCGTTGTCACTGACAGGTTACTTCATAGGTATGGGAACAGAAGGGCAGACAATAAAAATGTGGGGCTTAAAAAATAGCATGAAAAAATAGACCTTCCCTCCACTAGTCTACAATCTGTCCAGAAGAGCTTAAGGCTAAATTCCTCTCAGGCAGGACAATTTCTTATAGCTATTTTTATTTTACTATTTTTCTATCACAGACAGTAATAGTAACTTAAGTTTACATGACACTTCAAAGCACTTTCATCTACTTTGCTCCACTTGATCATCGAGACAAGCCTTTGAGTGAACCCTTATTCTCCATAAGAGACAGTTAACTGAGAGCTAAGAATTGCTCAGAACCATTTAGGTAAAAAGTAATAAAACTAGGACCCAAACTCAGATCTTCTGACCAAAATATTTTCTTGCAAGATCTTGTTTGTGTAGGTGCTGCTTAGCAATTGGATTTAAGCAGACTGAGTGGAGTTGGCTTGAGCTGAATTAAAAGGGCATGTGCTGAGATGTCCTAGGGGACCAGTTTAAAGAACCATGCTAATAACAGAGACATCAGATTTTCCTCTAGTTCATCTGCTGTCTCTCAGCCTTCCTCTTTCCCTCGTCTTATATCTCTACTCTTTGTGTCAAGTGAGCCAAGCTGGGAATAAGAGAGATCAGCTCTGGGAATGGTGGTTGGGAGACTGTGAAAAAGTAATTATGAACAAATTCCTTTGGTTCCAAGACCAAAAAACGTTTATTGCAATTCAGGAGAGTGGTTTCAGATGTAGCCACTAGTTTTGGTACTTTTCATGTTTATTCTTCTTTCTGGGTCTGCTCCGGGCTACCTGGTTGTTCTCTCATCAACAAATACCTAACCAGCACCAGTGTCGTGTCTTGCATAGCTAAAAGCAAATTTGTTAAAATAATTAAGATCTCAAGAACCTGGAGTGAGGAAATCAGATATGAAAATTTCATATAAAAAAGGGCAAAATGAAAAGCCACAATGAGACAAAATCTGAAGCTCTGATTCCTTGCCCTTCTTTGTTGTTCCTCTCTCCGCCCCCTCCTACCATATTCCATCTTGAGAATTAGCCTTGTTAAAGCAACTGAAGAAGTGACATAGTCTCATCTGCTGTGGGCCTGGACCATCTAGACTTATGGCAGTCTGTCTGGAAGACTGTTTGCTTTTGTTTTCAGAGAGGGTATCAAGAAGTTAAGAAATGGTTCGTACTGAGAGGGTAGATCTCTTGATCTTTAGACCGGGGACTGTAGACCATTCCCTTTTGTTACATAAACTACCCACGCCCCCCCCCCCCTTAAAAAGTTTGCAGCTTGCTGTGCTGTGTAAACTGCCTTGAAATGATGTCAGCCTACATTATCAGATAAAAGTTTTCATTTTGACAATTTCAGTACTTTTGGGATTTCTAACTTTTAGTGGCATATGGCTGGCATTTAAGACTGAACTTTTGTTTTACTTTCAGAACCTGACTTTGGTGCTGTTAAGGTATTTGGATGTAGGCAAAGGAATGTATCAGTGGGATTCACCAAATGAGTGAAACAAAGGAACTAGTTTACCTAGAATTTCTCAGGACCTTCCAACTCAAGATTCAGTGTCTTTTGATTCTAAGTTGAGGCAATATTGCTCTGGCTCCCAGACAGAGGACAAATAGCAGTGGGCAAATAGCAAAGCTGAAATCCTAAGTTAAATTTTATGTATATGTATGTGTGTATATATATATATATTTTTTTAAAAGATTTTATTTATTTATTTGTCAGAGAGAGATCACAAGTAGGCAGAGAAGCAGGCAGGGAAAGAGGGAGAAGTAGGCTCCCCTTCTGAGCAGAGAGTCCATGTGGGCCTGGATTCCAGGACCCCAAGATCATGACCTAAGCTGAAGGCAGAGGCTTTAACCCACTGAGCCATGCAGGCACCCCTATATTATATTATTGATTTGTAGGGAGCTGTTTGGGAATTCTATATAGTAGTACTGATGTATTTTACATTGTTGGAAACAGTGTTTAGTTAGATATGAAAGATGTTCACCACAACAATCTTTATATTAGCAAAAACAAACAAAACCTAAAAACATTCCAAATGCCCCAATTAGGCAGTTAGTATTCCACTCAATTGGTATGCTATACAAATATTAAAATAAACGTTTATGAAAACTGTGCTATGAAAACATGGTAAATGCTTATGATATAGTGGTGGGGAGAAGCAAGTAATACAAATTAGTATACTGATTATAATTATGGAAAATACTAAAAGGAGAAATGGATTATTTTAAAATAGCATAGGAAAAATACAGAAAAAACATTAATATGGTGTAGTATTTTTACAGTGAAGGCTAGGTTTCTAAATGGAATAGATCAGAACAAAACCAGTTATATATTTAGGAATCAATATAAATCTCTCCATAAGCTCCACCATTTCTCACTGTAGTGAAATTCCAAGTAATTATTTTATATGATTTATTCAGCATCTGTCATTTTAAGGATTGGATAATGTTTGGCTACACAGCAAAGAATAATTAGCAATATAATTAATCAAATTGCTGTTTATATTTCTGTGTCAAAGTTAATCATTTTCATTTTCTTGTTTTATGAAAGAGGTTCTTTTATTAAAGCCACAAGTAAATTTAAATGCATTTCATATATTTTAATTGTACAACCTGAGTATCACAGCTGAAGCCTATAGTCAATGCTCTCATTTACTGACATCTGGAACAAAGGCATAAGGTTTTTACCTAAGTTAAACTAACAGGACTCTTTTCAGAACTCCTATTCATTCAGTTAATTGTTCTGTGGTGGGGACAGAAAATCATTGCATATACGCGATCTGTACTAATCTGATAGTCATAAAATTTCATCCTTGCCTGTTCTAACTGCCCGCTCCCTATCTACCAACACTCACCACAAGGATGAGAACTGTATCTTCCAGGCAGCTACAGAAATATTTGATTCCGTCTGACTAATCCATTGAACATGAGAGGGTTGGGTAGTCATTCATCAGTTTTTCTCCAATATGAAATCATGCTAGGTATCTTGAGACAGACCATTATGTCACGTTTGCTGTTGTTGTTTTTGTAGTTGACGTAAATATCATGGTACCCAGGGTGATGGGGAACTTTCCAATGATCTTTTTTATTGTTTTAGCTATAGGCCTTTAGTCTATCAAATGTATGTAAATAAATAATGTATATGTTGGTATTTCCAAGTGAGCCAGACATTTGCTGCTCTGTGTTTCACTGTAGCAGGTCTAGTGGGGGAGTTCAGAAGCTCGGAGTTTTCCTGTTGTGTGAAACCGTTCTTGGCTGTAATGTCTCTCCAAGGAGCTGCTCTAATTAATGCAAAACGCTCTAGACACTACTTAATAAATACTAAGCTTCCTCTAAGTGGCACAAAATTCAGATCCTTTATTGAACAGTTTCTCTATATGTTGCTGTGTGCTGGAATCATCAGACCAATACATTGTATTTCAGGAAGGAGGGGAGAGAAATCTATAGCAAAAGCAGAGTTTGGAAACATTTATTTCTGCAAACCAACAACTCTTTATTGTATACCTTAGTAAATCCACTCAACAGGGAACACTCTGGGGAAGAAATTAAGTGAGTAAATAAAAATATACAGACTGCAAAGCATGAATCAGAATCACAGTGCCTCTAAACAACAGATACTTAAAGAATGCTTTTTATCTGTGAGCTTAATCTGCTCTAATTAATGCTCCCAGTTTGTCCCTTCAAAAGCTTGCAACTGATTTGACATCGGTTATTTGCAGACACAGGCAAAAGGAGGCTGCCTGCAAAAAAGAACCCTTTGTCCATATATTCTTGAAAATTTCCACAAGGAACATCTTTCAAGGAAGGTTTTACGTAGCCAGCTACAATTTTTGATGGATAATTTCTGATTACTTTATTATTAGTTCCAGTGAGTTTGTTAGCTTATGGTTATAAAACAGCCAACTATTTCTAAAGTATCTTTTGTATCTGTAGGTCTGAGCCACCTCCCATCCCTAGTTCCAGATACCAATACCACAAATTAAATGAAGAATCTTAAATATGACCTTATAGGTCTTGAAACTAAACTGAAAAATGTTCAAGGTTTTGATGTACCTGGGATGAGTACTAGGCAAAATTTTGGAAAGCAGTAGAAAACCCTCCAAATACTTTCTCCTTCAGATCAGATCTCATTTAGACTTCAAGTTTGAGAAAAACTGGTTCATTCCTCTGTAATCACACATTGAAAACTGAGAAGTCTGCTTCTTTATTATGCCCTGCTTTGCCTCTAGAAGCAGCTCTTAAGAGTCACTGTAAGCTTTCTTTAGACAATTAAAAGTCTATAAAGTTCACCAAAACAAATAGGTCAGCCATAGAAGACACAGGATAGAAGTACTGGCACAAGATTATCTTAATTACCCACTGACACATGTGGCTTGGGTTTTTGTTTTTTGTTTCCCCCTGAGAACGGGAAAGGGAAATGTAGGAGGATTCTGACTTGGAAATTCTAACCAAAGAGTATCTCCTCTCCTGATTTTTACACAAGTTTACCATCATGGTGCTCAGATAGAGGGGTTATCAGAAAGTGGGATGTGTAGGAGGGTGGGGGAGGAAGAGAGAGAAAGAGAAGAGAGAGAGAAACAGAGACAGAGAATTGACCAGGTGAGGTTGACAGCTCAGCTTTCAAATTTGTTGTGTCATCACTGACCTGATATTAGTTGAAGGAAGAAAACAATTGACCCAGATGCAATTCAGGTCTTTGAAAACAAGCTGTTTTATGTAATCTATGCCAAGCAAGGAGGTAAGAAACTTGGAGATGCATGTGATATAACGATGCTTACACTGATGTAAATAAAGATTTATTTAAAGAGTTATCTCAGATCTGAGTGTGAGTTGCCCACCAAAGAGCTTCTTGGGAATCCTGAGGCCCACATCGCCACCCCCACTCACTTTCTTCTCCTCCCCCACTTTTTCAGAAGCCTGAGGATGCCTGCTGCATCTTGCACTGTAGTGCAAACAGATCCCCGCAAAGAGAGAGGAAGATAAAATGAATTTAAATTCCAAAGGGGTTCCAGTGCCGGTTTCCTAGTCCCCGAGTCAGCAATGTGTTTGTGAAAATTCAGTCTTTTTGTCTCCCAGTAAAAAGGAGCTAAATCTACATCGGTGGCCCAGTCTCGGGTTGCTATTCTTTGCATTTTCTATTCGAGTGAATGAGAGTGAATGAAGTGGCCGGGACCCTTCATTTGATCTACTCAATTGCATAAAGTGACAGAATTCTAATATATTTGTTTAATGCTCTTCAATGGGCTTTCACTTTTTTGCTTGCAAATGAAGCATCCGTGGGCAAAGTTTCATCCCCCTTTAACACTGGGACATATTTCATAACTCAGGCTGTGGTTTGAAGTGATCTTGAGAGGAGTTTTAGCCTCAAAAAGTGGAAAATAAAGAAACAGATGTGAAGTTATTGTAAATTCCTAGAGTGGGCTCTGGGGCTATTGTGCCCCCACGGCGGGCGGTCCAGGGGCTGTGCCTTTCATGCTGTAATTGAAACATATTAATTAGATAATTTGTTGTTAGTTTAAACGAAACAAATGCATCCCCTTTGAGGCTTCACAGCCAGTGGGTTGGGTTGTTTTTGTTTTGTTTCTGTTTGGGTGTCTCTGTGTATATGTGGCTTCAGGGGAAAAAAATTAATTGACATTTATATTAAGAATTTGAGAGCAGATCCTGATTCTTTTCATTTCTTAAATGGATACCTTTTAAAAAGGGAGTTTTTCATTGGTAAATGTATAAACCATGCCTCCACCTCCAACCTCGCATACACTAATGCAAAACCTTCTCTTTGCGACACTCCACTGGCTTCTTTTTCCCACCCGCTCCTCAATACTTCACCCCACTCAAGCGAGCACCTGGCCAGATTTATGCTTCCGAGACACTCAATCTTCTCATTTATTAAAGGAATTAAACACACTACCATAATATTTAAGCCATTCTCAAAATCCCCAACTCAGGCAACAGGAACAGTGAGAATTTCCTCAGCTTCTCTCTTGAGAAAGTGAACAAAATTCACCCATTGTGTAAGCATTTTCCCCAATCACAGAGAAGGCCATTTTAAAAGCACAGTTGAGTACAAAATCATGTTAAAAAACAAAAGTAACAGGACAGCCAAGTTTCCAAATCAAAAACCTAAATTTTAAAAAGGCCCAAATTTGCAAAATAGAAAATACAAGTTGTAACTTGATCTTCTGGATAAGACCCCTGAACGGACACCTCACTGCATGGTGTTGTCTCTTCCAGTTTTATTTTAAAGCTGTGTGTATTGACTTTGGACTTGAGCCAGGTGAAAAGATTTAACATGACAAAGAGAGCCATTGAAGGTATCATAGTTATAAACTTCCTTGTTTGTGGGGGCACTTCACCTAAACAGGGCATAAGTCTCAAAGCTGAGGATGGAGCACGGTGGAGACGTGTTGTTTGGACTGCCTTTGGATTTCTGATCAAGGTGAAAATATTATCAGTGGATTTTTTACTTTACTCATTCGACTTTGTCTGAGAAAAGATGTCTGCAGTTGTGAAAGGAGGGCTCACAATGCCCAAGTTTTTCATTCTTTGCAATACACCATGACGAGCTTACTAGCTGAAAAGAACATTTTCAGATAGTGAGTTGAAATCACTCCATTGCTAATAATCAGAAATAGCATCTGCATCTCACCCCCATTTATTAAATGTATGTATCGTACATTTATACATATATATTCTACTGCCTATTATAGGACAAATATTTTACCTGATTATCTAAGCTGATAATTTATAAAATGTTTAAGGCCCATATTAGCCCTTCATTCCCAGTTTGAAATCAGTGTTAGTAAATTCAATGAAATTAGAATATTCCAAAAATGACCTTAATTTTATTTTTCAGGAAATGATGACAATGTATTTAATTTTTTTTAAATGTAGATGATTTCTTGTTGAGAACAAAGTTTCAAGAGTTTCCTAGCCTGGGGTGGGTAAGTTTTCCAGGCTTTCTTTTGCTGATCTTGTTGATATAATTGTGAATTGGGCTTGATGAATGAGTTTAGTTGTCCCCTGTCTGACGAGCTTTAGTAGCTTCATGCATTTTAATCAGTCCAATGATTCATTTATTTTCCACCTTTTTTTTTTTTTTGGCTGTGTGTGGGATCCTTCCTTTTTAAAAATGGTCACAACAGGATTAATTACCCTTTGCATTAATCCTAATTTTTTTTTTTCAGATAACCCTCTAAATATGTAAGGGTCGCAGGTGCTAAGGATTCTCCTTATAGAGTATAGTGATCATGATTTTTGTGTAGGTTTCTCTGTACTGCACAAAGGTCTTTGTTTAATCATATTACACAGTAAAGTGTTAATCACCATTTAAGTTTTTCTTTGTCTTGTAACTTCATTAGTTGAATACACACCTCGCTCTGGAAATATTGTGACCCCTTCAGTAAAGTTTCAGTTGGCTTTGAGCCATAAATTCTGGGCAAATTGTAATTCTCGGCAAAAATCTGAAGAAAAGCAAATACTTAGAGTTAAGCATTTAAATTAACTTCATTCACTTCCTTAAAATAAATGCATCGAGCATTATTTTCCCATATGAATGAGTGAAATCTGTTCTAATCAAAGTGAACAGGTTTCTTGATCATGGAAAGTGAACTTCTAGGTAACTTCTGAAAAAGCAAATTTCTACAACTGAAATAATTTAAGGAGCGCAGAAATGAATACTCTAATGCATCAGAGTATGAGCACTGAGTAAACAAGTCTGCTTCACTTACTGTATCTCCATGTAGCCTCTACCTGATTTCTACTTAAGCCTTATAGTAAGTATACTTTGTAAAATGTAAATTTTAAGATAGATAAATATACGAAGTATTGCATTTTTTAACGAGTTTCTCAGCACTACACCTGATCTATTCTAGAAATACTTCCCTCTTTCCCTCGGCTTCAGGAATCCATTTGAATAATTTCTCCCTCAATCTGCAAGTGGGGGAGATTGACTATTTTAAAAAATAAGATATGAAAGAGACAAACTATTCAGACAATGTATTATCAAAAGCATGCTTAGAGAAGCACTACATCTATCTTTTGTAAAGTTATTTTGCAGCAACTCTTCAAAAACACACAAAACTAAAATTTGGATTTACATATTTTAATGAGAAAATATTATTTGGACTAGATTCATAATTTAATGTAGACACCTTTTTAAAATTCTTTGTCTTAAAACAGGCATGCTGGGAACAAGAACATCAATATTTAAAATGCCATGCTAATTCTGAACAAGGAGGGAGAAAAATGAAAGGCAAAAATTTTACAGCCCTGATGACACTACAACTTTTTTTTTTTTAACTTAAGCAGGTCACACCAGAACAACAGTTCGTTTTCCAGCAAATTACCTAAGACTCTAAAGGAATATAGCAAACAAAAGTGCATTTTACACAGTGTATAATCATTCCTATTCACAAGCATTTACATCTCTTTGCAGCCCTTTAGCTTCTTGGGAAAGTTCTTGTAGCAAAGAGAAAGACTTGTCCATGGGAGACCTATCCGGTGACATCTCCTTCATGTTACCAGTGAGCTAAGTTCTTCTAGGGTTGCCCTTGATGCTTTCTTAGTTTGGGCTTATTTCATTTTCTTTTCTTTTTTTTTTTCCTTCCAACAATAAAATAAATAGCTAAAAGGTCTCTAAGTAATAGGAAAGTTAACATCCCAATTAACTTTCCATCCCCCCTTCCCTCCCCTAAACCTGGTCAGAAATGAAGAGTAAACATTCACATTACAACAGGTACTTGTAAAGTGGGCTTTGCCCGCTCGCCCGCCAAGCAATACAGATTCAAGTTCACTGTTTACATTTTACCGGGCGCCTTTGTAAACAATACTACAAGGTTACTTTTAGTTTTGTTTTGCTCGTGTTGAGGACTAGCGTCCCCTTCTCAGTTTGGCAGCCTCTCCCCTAACTCCCAGTGCCTGGAGCCTCTGGCAGGAAACAAAAACAAAACAAAACAAAACAAAACAACTCCGCAGAAGCTGGGAGGCTGGGCCGCTACTCCGGGAAGCTGTGGTCCGCCCAGCCCCTGCCCGATGGGCGGAGGCGAGTGGGGTAGGAAGATTAGTGGTCCCTTTTTCCGGCAGATTTCCAAGACGTAAACGAGATCCGGCCCTCCGCTGTGCGGCTGCAGCCCTAAGGGGAGATCTGTTCCAGGAAACCTCTGAGGCGGTTTCTCTTGTCTTGGAACTAACTGCGCGGAGTCCAGAGCCCCGCCGGTCCAGGCCGAGGGAAGACGTGCTCCTCTCGGCAAAGGCGGGAGGCAGGATCTCCCCAGCCTCTTAAATGGGAGAGGGTTTGGGCGCGGGGGGGGGGGAGCCGGGAATCGGAGGGCTTGGCTCAGGTGCCCCCTGCCTTCCCCTCTTGTGAAGGCGAGGACAGCTCCCACGCGCCTCCAGGTCATCTGCAAGTTCGTGTTTTGTCTTCTGGGTCCAAAACAAAGTTCTCCTGGTGGGGAGAGGGTTGGCCGAAGGTGAATTGGATAAGTTAGGGTGGCGGTCCTAGGCGGAGGAGGGCAGGGCTGGGAGGCTGGGAAGGCAAATAAGCTTGCGGGAGGGGGACAAGAGGGGGCTCCGGCTGTTGGGGGTCAGTGCACCGCCACCGAGTGCAAGGCGGAGGCCGGGCTGGTGAGCGTTTCACTGGGAGTGGCGGGGCTGCTTTGGCTGGTGGCTGTTTGCGAGGACGTGGGGCTGAGCGAGGGCGGCGAGTTCGAGAGCAAAGTGGGGATGGGCGCGGGCAACGCGGGCAGCGCGGGCACTGCGGCCGGTGTAGGCTTGATTGGCACCGGGATTGCGGGCAGCGTCTGGCCTGCTGCATGGCATAGCGGCTTCAGTGGCACGCCGTAGGCGCTGTAATCGCCACTAGCCATGGAGATGGGGGTGGCTGAATCGATCATGCCTGCGGAACCGTACACGTGTGGCCAGCCAGTGCCCAGCGAGCTGCTCATGGTAGTCAACTGGTTGGGGAGCGGGTAGGCGGCGGGCACCGGCTGCATGGCGGAGAAGGCCAGACCCCCAGGCATCTTGTACTCTCGAGCGATTATATTCTCGATGGCGAAGGGGTGCTTGAAGCCCGAGGGCTGTGCCACGCCGCCCAGGTTGTAGGCGGCGGCAGGCATCTGTGGCAGGTGCGTGCCGGAGGCCGCAAGCGCGCTGAGGCGCAGCTTGGCCTGCTGCTGCAGATACTGCGCGGCGTCGGCGGGCTTGCTGGGAGCCAGGTGGTCGGACTTGAGCACCTTGAAGCGCTTGCGGCGCCTCAGGAAGCTGCCGTTCTCGAACATGTCCCCGCAGCTGGGGTGCAGTGCCCAGAAGCTGCCCTTGCCCGGCTGGTCTGGCCGCCTCGGGATCTTGATGAAGCAGTCGTTGAAGGAGAGGTTGTGGCGCAGGCTGTTCTGCCAGCGCTGCGTGTTCTCCCGGTAGTAGGGGAAGCGGTCCATGATGAACTTGTAGATCTCGCTCAACGGCAGCATCTTCTCTGGAGAACTCTGGATGGCCATGGCGGTCAGCGAGATGTAGGAGTAGGGCGGCTTTTGGTCGCTGTACGTGTTGCGGCCGGGCCGAGGCATCTTCTTGTTTGCCCCCTTCTCGCTCCGGGTCCGCGCGGGCCGGCGGCTGCTTGGATCTGGACGGGGAGAAGATAATGGGAAGAGGGGGGAGCATGGATGCACAGACAGACACCGCGAGGCCAGCCAGCCAGGCCGAGTACAGACCAGACTTGGTGGGTAGGGGCTGCGGCGCCGGATCAGCCCGCGCCCGCACTCTTTAGCTGGCAACTTTGAGTGCAGAGTGGGGTGCGGCCAGGGGGCGCGAAAGGGGAAGCCGATGAGCTGCGCGAGGGAAGCATAGAAGTGAGCTGGACCTGGAGCGGGACTGGGGCAGGGATGCAACCAGAGGGCTCACCTTAAAGTTGCTCCAAGTTGTGCGTCCGCATCCGGGATGGCACTGCAGCTCTCGGGTCCCTCCCAGTGCGCAGCCGGGACGCAGTGTCGGGTCTCGGCTAGGCTCCGCACGTCTCCGAGCTTCGCAGCTCAGCCCTGCAGCGCCGGGAGCTGATCAGTCCGCTGAGCTTCTGGCCGTGAAATCCCCGGGCGGCCAAGCTCGGCTGCAGAGTCCCCGCGCAGACGGCAGCAGGGCGGCCTCGGGGCTCGGGAGGGCGCTGCTGTGGGCTCCGCGGCTCCGCTGAGCTAGGTGGCTGCCTCCATATCCTCCCTCGAACCATCTGATAGTTTTAAGCGGTGACAGGAGCAGAAAAGACCCCTGTAGCGGCGCTTCATTAATGTGCCACTTCTTAGCTATCATATGACAATCGCCTTGGGAGGAGGAGGAAGAGGAGGGGGAGCGGGGGCTGCAGAGGGAGGGGACTGAGCGAGAAGGGAGAGCCTGGCCAGCTCTGGTTTCTTTCACACCTATTTACATGGACACCTTGGCCAATAGGAATCACTTCCAGCTCAAGACTGGGCGAGGGGGAAGAGCCTCGGTCGCCGGTGGTGAGCGGGACGCCGGCCAGGGTGCGCGGTGTGAAGGTATGAGGAGGTGGCGGCCGCGGAGCAGGGATTCAGGCGACCACTCACGTTCACAGACCGAGCTGCCGCGCAGATGATGTTTGACATGGAAATTGCTTGGCTGGGGTATTCTGTTTCCTCTGCATTGTACCGGGTTTGTATTGTTAGCTAACTTAAGGCACGGCTTTCCCCTGAAGCAGACCCTTCTCCTGCGCTTGGCAATATGGGGCTGGTTGCATGGGATATTACAATGAAAATACACCCTTCCCCTTAGTTCTCCAAGATACAGGTCAAAGTTTGATTTGACCTTCCTTGGCTACTGCCATAGCTCTACACACAGTGAGTGTGTAGCTTAAGTGATGGGGTTTTAACAATACTTACAAAAATATAATCGGACAGCCCCTTGTAAAAACCCATTTTGTAAGTGTATTGACCAAGTTAAAAAAAAAGTCTCTCTGGGCCAATAGGAAGGGTCTTCACTGTAAAAGTCCTTTAGGAATTTAATTAGGCACAGGATGAAGGCTCTGGGGCTGTTGGGGCAGGCAGTATGTGGACCTGGGGCAGGGCCCGAGTTTGTTTGACACACTTTATCATCAGATGAATGGCAGGGTCTCATGCTTTCCCCAGGTGGCTGGAAACTTCAGGAGTTAGCCATTGCATGGAGGTTTGCATTTTACAGCCGGAACTTCGTCCCTGTCTCCATCCCTCCCCCTTCTCCATCTCCCCCCACCCCACCCCTGCAGTTGACAGAACATATTTAGAGCGTAGAGAGCCTAGCAAACGCTGCCTGCCGACCCACTAGAACAGCAGTACCTTCTAGACTTGACAGTTTTCCTTTTTGGGAGAAAGGACAGAGCGGGGATGTGCCTAGGGTCCTCCTGCCTAGTGCCAGCTGTAGGCTCCCTTTGGTCCAGATCAGTCTCCAGAGATTCAATGACTTATTATTATCATCATTATCATCATCATCATCATCATCATCGTGGGCGGCAGTGGCGGCATCATCATATTGCTTTGAAATAGTGAGTGGACCCTGCCTGCATGCACTTAGTCAAGGAGTAGACCCTGGGAGTTCCCACTGGTTTCTGCACATTCTCCAACCTTTATGGGTTTTTAAAAGAAATTCTTTTACCTCGTTGTTAGCCTCTTTTCCCACTCAATACCTACTGCCCACCCTGAATCATCTTCAATCCGGAAATATGAGAGCTTTCTCTCCCCCCCACCCCCCCAGGAGGAGGAGGTGATGGTAGTGGTGGTGGTGGGAGAGTTCTGGGTGTGAAGTTTGGATACTTTTAGTGATATTAGAGCATTATTAGTGGAGCCATTTGGAGTTAGCATAAAAATCTTTTGGCGCACGTGCGCGCGTGCACACACACACACACACACACACACACACCCCTCCATTAACCACAGTTTCGGAGGTGGTCAATAACTCACCAAAACGTAACTTAAACACGATGAATTTAGGAGATTAAACAATTTCATTAATATTGAAATGGCTCTCGCGTCTGGGCTGCCTTGCTTGAGATGCAAGCACACGTTTTTCAATATTAACAGAAGTGCTTGAAGAAAAGAATAATGTCACCTTCTTAATTCGGAAAAAATAACCAGGAGGAGGAGGTGGGTTCGAGGGGTGGAGGCGGGACGCTGACCTGTCTCTGGGGGCACGGCTTGAGAAGGGCAGATAAACCCTCTGCAGATAAACGGGTTGGATTCGGGTGGAACCTCCGCGGAGCTTTGGCTAAAGGCGGCGCCGTCCTTGCCTGAGCGGTGCGCGCTTTAGCTCCTAACGAGGGGTGGCATTTGGGGCTGTTACTTGGCGCGGCCCAGTTCGGCTTGAGGGTCCAGGGATGGGAGGAGCTGGGGAGACCTGGAGCCTAAGGGACCCCGATGAAGAATAGTAGCGAGGGCTTGTGTTTTCCAGACGGAAAGGCGTTGGTCCACAGCTTTCGGCTTCAGAAGGCAGCTGGCCTCGGAGGTCCAGAACTAAGGGAGCTCCTGTGGCGGAGGCAGGAGTGCTCCTGGGAAGGAAAGGTACCACCATCGAAGCCCCCAAGGGTCTTTTAGAATCATGTTAGCAAAAGTGTGCATACTGATCTATAGAAACGTAGATTAAAATATTGAGAGTGGTTGGATTGGGGATATGTAAGGAAAGGAGTGAAAGATCTCCATTCCCCCAGTGAGGGCCAGGAGGATTCTTCTCGCAGGGTATGTGCGAAAGCTTGTTGAGGGTGGGGGATGGGGAGGGAGAGAAATGTTTTCTTGTTTTAACAATTGCCATTTTGTTGCCTTGCAAAGCGCCTTTGTATGGCTGTCGAAATCATTGCGTGGAATAAACAGAAGATTAACTAAATTCTAAGAAGTGGAAGCGTTTGGGTTAAAAAAAATAAGTTGAAATAAATCTTTGTCCATTTCCCCAGGGAAAGTTGTCACCAAGTCTGAGACGCGTGAGGATATAAGTAGGTATTCGTGTTCGAGGAATCTTCAGAGTTTGGCTAGGGTGAGGATGGGAGGTGAGGCATATTGCCTCTGCCCGGGATTAATTAAGGAAATCAAACCCAATAGCACAAGTTTGCCTTGGGTGGGGTGAGGAGCTGTGAGATGCACATTTAAAACACATACTTTACTACAGAATTCTATTTCAGATCCTACCGAAGAGCCTGAGGGAAGGGGGAGGGGATTTGCATGCCATTTACAGCGTTTTAAGACCGGTATAATGAAGAAGAGGAGGGAAGAAGCACTTTCCAGAAATCTTGAAAAGTGCATCAGAGTCTATTGTACAGAACCCAAAGCAAACAGAGGCTCTGGGGAGGGGGCACATCCGACTTCGAGGCTTAGGGAGTTGTTGGGAAAACTGTATAAAATACACATAAGTCAATTATACCCATGTGCAAACCAAATGGAAATCTCTTTCATGCCATAGTCATTCATCGCCTCCGCAGAGCCCACCACCGACCACCTTTCTGCTTGGAGAGTTCGCAATAGCCTCTTTTCCCACAAGCTGGACCACACACGGCTACAGATTTCGTAATAATTTATGCTAATTTCCCTCCATAAATCCACAATTCGCTTCAGTGGCACCCGGGCTGCTGAGGGAGTAAAAAGGAGACAGAGGGGTGACAAATACAATATTGATTTTGATTCCTTCAGTTGTCAAGCAGGTGTATGTGTGCGTGAACGGCGGGGCTGGGGTTAGGGGGCGGGGGCTCTAGGAGAGGAAAACCGTCCGGGGCCAGGCCAGCCCCTTCGTCCACACTCCAGAAAGTAACGCGCCCTGGTTTGTTAATATTTACCAAACACCGAGGGAGGTGGAGGGAAAGTACCCAGCAGCTTCCGAAGGTTTCCTAGGCGCCAAAAACAATACCCGCCTTCCCGACTTGGAAAGCGAACTCGGGGCAGCCTGGAGCGTTTGGGGGCTGTGTCTTAGTGTGCCCCTTCTCTTCTTTCTCTCTCCCTCAGAGTCCTTCCCTCCTTCTCCTTGAGTTCTCCACCCCACCCTACCCTCGTCTCTCTCTCCTCCTTTCTTACTTCACCCTCGTCCCTCACTTCTCTGCGCTTTTTAATTTTTTCCTCTTTTCCCTCTACTTTTTCCATCTTCTCTACCAAATGGCAGTGAAATGTGCAGGTGGGGGAAGGTCTTCGGGCGTGCGCAGCATCGAGTTTAGATTTTAGGGCCTCCTCTGGCCGGCCCCACCTTTCCAGGCCGCCTCCGCATTTGCCCGAGTTGTCGGCGCGCTCTGGGAAACCGCGCTAACTCACCGCGCCGCTTTGTCCCATCAGTCATTCTTCACCAAATCTGCACTTTGGTGGCGTGAAACGACTTAGCTTTTCTTTCAAAAGGATTTTGTTCCTGGGGTATTCAGCACTAAAACAAACTCCCTCAGCCTGTCAGCAGTCAATTTTTAAAAATTGTCGTTCTAAGTGTCCTGGAGGCTGTTTGTCCTCAGAATCTGAGCGCTTCCGCCGCCAGCACCTTCGTCTGGCATAGCCTAGCTCTAGTGTTCTAGATCTGGGGACAAGAGGGAACCCATTCAGTGAGCTGACTTGGCTGGGACCACCGGACACGGGCTTGCGGGTTCTTGGGCCGTGGAGATCTGCACCCAGTTGGGAGCTGCGTCAGGGGAAACCTTTCGGCCATGACTTTCCCAGGACCGCCCCGGGAGTTTGAGCCCACACTGCCAGGCCACTTCGACTGAATCTGATGGGAGATCAAACTGCCCTAGGAAGAGAGGTGGGGGAGGGGACGCAGTGTGCCCTGTCATGCCAACCGTCTGTGAAAGGACTCTGTGCCCTCTCCCTCCTTGTTAGCCGGCGCCTTCACCCCCACCCCCACCCTCTCGCGCAAGGCAGCCAGAGGAGCGCACCTATTTTTCCAGATAGTAGGAAGAAATGTCAGCCATGGAACTTTGGAGCCATGTATTTCACTGGTTGGTGACAGGGCTACCTGAGCTTTGGACCTTAAGTCATAACAAGAAGGTTGAAAATAAACTTTTGATGAGGAGTACATTGCCTAAAACCAGTTCTTCCCTCCCCTCCAGTCTTGCCTGGGTTCTGAGAAAGGCAAGAGTCTCCTTCCTGCCCACTCTTTACTCCCATCCCTGTGGGGAGGCTTATATTCAGAGATGTCCCATCCTTATTCCTCAGTAGGGCCTTTGGCTATGACCTGTGGCACCTGGAATTAAAATCTGTTTTCCTTGGAGTTGGGGGAAAGGGAGTGGCAACACCACATACATTTTTTAAGTATTTCCCAAGCAGCAGCTACAATTTGGATAGGATAGAAGGCTCAGTTTTCCCTCCACCTCAAGCACAAAACAAACAGTTGCTGGCATTAGGTGCCAGTCCTCCTTGTCCTCCATCCCCAAGAAGTGCCAACCCCCACCCAGAGGGAGCAGGCAATTTCAAGGCTTGTGAAAACAACTCTTGCTCTGCTGGTCATAATGTCCTGTCTTTGGAATCAGTTTGCTAAACACCATTTGGTCTTTGCTTGCTCCGAGATTTTAAGTCTTTAAAGCCAGAGTTTCTAAATCCAGTCCCTCTTTTGCACAAACAATTGCATAGCTTTAAATTGGACATTACCAAACCTATAAATGTATTTGTTTAAAAAGTTATTTGCGAAAGGTTGGTGGAAGGATTTTTGTTGTTACCGCTAAACCCTGTCCATAAGTTTTGCTCTATACTGTGTGAAATAGAAGAAGCAATTCAAATCTATTATTATTATTGGAGGAAATATTGCTAAAGCCACCTTGGTATTGAAGGGATTAACTTGCTTTTCTCCCAGCCCCTAACTCTGGGGTTAAGACAGCAGTAGATCAACTGTATAATGTGTGCACTGTTCGCTCATTTGTACAAGCAGAACAAAGGTTGGACTAAGCCAAATTGCATTGCACTTGTGAACCGAGTCCTGATGTGAAGTATCTTTTACAGCGGGGGGAATGAGAACAATTTCGTGTATGTCTAAAAGGGAATAACAAAGCCACTTTCTCGAGCATCTCAAAGTGAAGTAGCGAGGCGTGACATTCCCAGGGTGAGGAGGGACAAAAGCAGGGTCAGGGGGATGAAAAAGAGAATCAAACAGCCACTTTCACATGTCTGCCCTCAACTGCTGCACCTCTCCATAATAGGAAACAAATGTTGTAAAAGGGGGGATTGCTCCCATTCATTCAAAATAGCAAATGATAGCTAAACAACATTGTCAAAACTGAATCAACTTCTGTGCAGTACCACCCAGAAAAAGGTATTGTGTTTTGTTTAATAGCGGGGTGGAGCAAAGGGTCTTTTTTTTTAAAGGGGAAGGGGGAGAAAAATCAGCCTATACTTTTCATATTAATTTTCTTTGTCAGGAATTACTTGTTTGCTCAGATTTGGGGGGGGGAATTCAGTATTTCTAGCTAGGCACTCACTCTTAAAATGTTATTTTTGGGAGAGAAATTTTGGGAAAGCAGAAGCACAAAGGCGAGGTTTAGCTTTGTAAAGTGTTTTAAAGCTTCCAGTAAATAGGAAAACTTTATCCTCCTTTGCGTGCGTTATCCAGAAAAAAACAAGATTTTGACTGCAGTAGCATATGGAGGTAAAAGCTGTATAGCAGACTAAATGCACTTTGCTTATGAATTTGAATAAAATCGAATCTGGGAGGAACTGCAAAATATCTGAAATGGAGAATATTTTGCACCTATAATATTTGTTGGTGCATTTTCCGGTGTTAATTTGTTTTGAAACCAGATAACCTGTAGGTCTCCAGCCTTAAAACCCCGCGCTTCTGCTTTGTTTGTTCAGGCTGAGGAGGAGGAGAGCTTAACCCTGTGGACGTGTGCAGTATGTGTTTTCTTAATGGCAGAAGCAGATTTCGCTGAAGACTACAGCATCCTTTAGATATAATAATTCACTGTGTTCCTGGGAAGGTTAAAACTTTTATTTTTCTGTCTGTCTGTCTCTCGCTCTACCCTCTCCCCCCTTCTCTGTTCTCTCTCTCTCTCTCCTTCTGTCTCTCTCCTCTGTCTCTCTGTTTGGGCTTTTTGTTTTTTGTCTCCAAGCGTCCCCTGCTGAGCTGCCACCCACAAAGCGGGTTTGGGAAAAAAAGAAAGAAAAGAAAGAAAGCGGCTGATCCTTACTGGCCTCCCCCAGCTAGGAATGGCTAGGAGGAGGGGCTTGCCTGGATGGGGCGGCGTGGTCTTTCCGCTCAGGCGGGTCTCACCTGGGACAAGAGCTAAGCTTCGCGCGGTCCGGCTACGGGTGCAGACCTCCAGCCGCACGCCCCTGCTTCGGGCGCTCAATTTGCTCACTGTTGGTGGGTAGCTGTGTACTGCAAGATGTAGGGAAAACCAGATTGCCCCGAGGGCTTACGCACACCCCAGACCGATCTACCATCCTCTTTTTTCGTTCTCTCCTTCCCTCTTTACTCTCCCTCTCTACCCTCATCTCTTCTTTCAGAGACTCTGGCTTTAATTACCGCAGCAGTACGGACACTAGATTTTAGGTCCGAAAACTAGCTGCCTTCTCAGCAATGCAGTGTCCACGATTGACAGTGCATTTCCTATGTACCCAGCCGGCTCATTCGAAAGAAGAAAGAAAGGGTAGGGGGAAGGAAACCGAAAACTCAAACATCCCCACCCCCACACCACCATCAGCTACACACCTTAGCTGCATAGTGGCAGGCCGTGCTGAGTGGGTGGCTCCGGAGTGTGGGATAATCATTAATTTGGCCGTTCAGAGATAGCGTTGGTGCGGTTCTTAGACACTAGTACTTGAAATTGTAGTTGGCATTACTCACTCACAGCAGCGATCCTAGTAAGGAACCTTCACTTCCCTCTCATTTATTTTATTTAGTATTTTTATTAGGAAAGAGCTTTGGAAATATGTATTTTTATGGAAATATTTATACATGTAAAATAAATATTAAATCGGCACTGCAGTTTTTCCCTGAAGTTCTTTCCCCCTCCATTTTTTGGGAAAATCCAGAACCATGGACCATTTAATAATTCCCAAAAGGCTGATCCAGCAGGTGATTTTCTTTGGAGCCGTAACCATTTGTTTATGGTGACCACCGCGATTTGATTGGTGGAGCTGAGAGCTTCCCTTAACCGAGGTAGGCTGCCTTCCTTACAGCGCCAGCTATAAAGTAAACCCTTCACCTCTCACTTCACACCCCTTCCCCAAAGCAGTTTGAATCCATAGTCTACCTGGCTCTTGAGGATACCCAGAGTTTGGGGAAGCTGCTGATCTCTCTGTTCTGCTGCTCTCTCTGCTGATCTCTGTACGTCTGTTCATCTTCTTTTTACTTAACAACAAAAAACTACACACAAACAGGGTAAAATATGTGGACCATACACAGTGAGTCAGATCCTTCCCTTTTCCCACATCACACGTCTTTTACCCCTTTTCAAAGGACAGAGGGAGCTGGCGCCCCAGATCTTCGGTAATTATTAGCTACTTAGGTTTCCGCGTCCGGATCCCCGCGACCTGTTGATGACTCCCAATCACAGAGCGCCGAGCTCAGCTTCGAAGTTGGTTATGTAAACTGCTTGTGTATTTCACATTATCATCCCGCTGACTGGAGGCAATGTAGATTTTCTAAAGATCTAATGAATAAACAACCAGCAACTGCTGGCGGTGTAATTTACATTGTTAATGCCTACATGTGTATAATAAATATGCATTTGTATGTCTTCAAATAAACTCTTTTTAGTTTCTAACCTGTGGTGATTTTTTCCCCCTAAAAGAAGGAGGGTGGGGGCAGTGGGGAGTGAATCTCATCTTTCCAAGAAATGAGAGTTTATTTCACTTGCGTGGCTCTGGTGAAAACTGTTCTGCCATCAAGCCCAGATGTGGAATCCGCAGCCCGGCTAGCCCCTCCGACCCGCCAAGGAAAGCTCGGCTGGGATAAGACCCCCGCAATGGATTCGCGAAGAACGGGAGGATGCGCCGGGAAACGGAGGATGCACCCAGGGACTTAGCGGCGCGGTCTTCGGGACCGCGGCGCCTCACGTACAAGTGGGATCCAGGAGAGAGGACAGCAACCACAGGATCCGGTTGTTCTCCCCCGAGCTATCGCCCTTCCCCAAGTTACAAGTGCTAACGACTTCTCCAAGCTCGCAATTTGGGTTGGGAGAGTTGGGGCTGCTGCGGCTCCGACAACCTCTAGGAAAAGTTTCCCGGGGAATTTCCCGACCGGCGACGTTTCCCCATACGCTGCTGTAAACAGCATTTCGGACCAGCCTGGGGGACCGCAGGGAGGAAAGAGAGGACGCTGGCTCGGAGTCGGGGTCCTAGACTCTGCCCCAAGAGCCACTTCCTTCGGTAGGGCAACCTTGCGGAGGGCAGCAGGAACACGGATGCTCCAGGGAGCCAAGGCCTCCCGAGCCTCAGGGTTTGGACCCAGCGTAGCCACTGTTTTCAGAAGCGGAACGTCCTCCCTGCGCGTCCCGCGCCGCTTATTTCAGGCTGGGCGCCGACGTTTGATATCTCTCCCCTCCAACCAGGTGCCACTTTCTTAGCGCGCTCGAAGGCAAATGTCTCATCTTTTCCCGTCCTGGATCTGGAATACATTATTTTAATTAAGTCTATGGCGATTTACTTTCCTCTGAGATCTATTCCACGGTGCAATTAGGAACGTATTGGTGCTAGCTCATATGAATATTCAGGAGCGTGTCAATTAATTAGCAGACAGAGGAATCTCATTATGGTGCTCAAAACCCTTTTAGTGTTAAGCAGAATTAAGGGGGTATTTGGCAATGCGCTGGATTAGTGAATATTTTACTGTGCACTCATTTAACTTCATTATCATAGCACTTACACTACTCTCTGATTTTATTAATTAAATTGCTCATTAATTTGTCCAAAAAGGATAAAAGTTTTAATATGCCACCCAATAACTTGGAAAGTAAACTTTCGCCCTGCTTGGTCTTCGCTCCCGGCCAGAAGAGGACAGATGGCGGCTTCCAAAGCCGGAGATGGAGGCGCGGTTCCTCCCTCCCTCCACCCCTCAGCTTTGGGAAGCGCAGGCGCTCTGGATCCGCGAACTCGGGGAGCAGCATGATGTCTGAGAGGAAGGGCCGCGACCGCAGAGCAGCCTCCCAGGACCCGCCTGGAAATCAGAATTCTTCCTTCGGGCGTGGCGGGGAGGAGGTTGGTGGGAAAAGGCCTCTCGCTGTTTCGCGGGAGTGCGACAGACTGGGCGCGGAGAGATTTGACCAGGGATACCGCAGTGCCCTTAAAGTGGCGGCCAGCGCGCCTAGGAGACTCCACCTCCAGGCCCTGAGGCTCTCTGTTAACCAAAGGCACAAGCAAAATGCTCCTGATGGGGTCAGCAACCGCAACATTCCAAGGAGTTGTTGAGCGCAGCACCCCTGCCCCAGGACACTTGAGGCTGTGCCTGAGCACCCTGCCCTCGACTGGGACCACCCCTCAGGCATCATCCAGGTTGGTGCCCACGTGCCGCTCGCTCACACCTACCTGCTCCTCCCCACCCTACCCCAAAGGTTAGAAAGACAAATATTAAAATTACTTGCACAAAGGGAACAGCTAAAGAGATCCCAAATTAATATGCATGTAAAATTAATTAGTTGCATTTCGTGACATCAAAATAAGTACCTGGGAAACAGAACACCTTCTGGGCATTGGGAACATATGCTAGAATTAGAGTTAATTGACTAATTACATAAATTAGGCATTAATTTTGCAACACATCAAGTATAAAAGATATCTCAATTAATTGTGCATAAATTATCAGGTGAAACCAGGCGGCAGTCCGGATAGGATCACGGTTCTCCCACCCCTCTGCTCTTCTAGGGCCCCAAAGCTAGGCGGCGTGGTGGGCACCCAGGTCGCGACAGGCTGGCGCGCGAGAAACGCTGAGATCTGCACCGGGAGTCGCCGCTGCTCAAAGTGATGACCCGGGGCAATTGTTAATGCGAAGGAAACTCCCCTGCTCATTAGAATCAATTACGTGCAGTTAGATTGATCAGCTTTTGTCGGAGGGGGTAAAGCCGACCCCTTTACTAACAACCGCCGCCCCGCTTCCCGTCCACTTAAGCTGGTTCTGTAACGATCTGGGACTCTCTCTGAGCAGGTCCCCAAGTCCGGTTCTCGGTTTCCCTAGCTGACGAGGTTAATTTTTCCCGATTTGACGTAGGCTCTGGGCCATTTTCGATCGACCTGGACCGTGGCCTGGCCTCCTGGGCTCTTGGTTTCTCTTGGTCTACATCCTTAGGAGCTTGCCACCACTCCTTACTCAGGAATCCAACTTGAAGGAAGCTGAATCTCCCCGGTTTTGAAGTGGGTGTGAATTAGTCTCCAGAATATAAAATCTTGGTAAATAACCCATATATTGTCCCAGAGGACTGGTCTTGTCGGAGCCTCCAATCCCCCCTCCTCATGCTTTATATGATTTCCCTGGTTTCTTATGGATGAAAGAACAGAATGCGAATGGGTTTTCAGTTTAAATTTTAAATCTCTGGGGCTCCTGTCTCCAAGGGAAATTCCAGGGGACATACTAGGGCAATTTTCCCTCAACAAATCATCAAATGTAACATTTGTTTTGCCTTTTAAAACAGTTTATTGTTGGTGAAATGTTAATGGTCTTGGCAGCAACTTTCCCCTACATTCTCTACACCTTTTAAGTGAAAGAAGGAAAAAAAACTTATCAAAGTAAAAGGGTTATTTGGGCAGTGGATAAAGTCCTGCCACTTCCAAATCTTCCAAACGGCAGCAAAACTCATAGGCATTCCTCAAATAAATTACCACCAATTATAGCACAGTTTGGTTCTGTTGATCTAGTGGAATGTTACTAACAGAGGGACAGATTTCTCAGCCACTTCTGGAGCTGTCATCGTGTGCTTGATGGCTTGTAAAAGTATCTCCCTCAAGATTCCCAAGTTGTAATCATTTTCTTCGTTTCGCCAAGGCAAACACAGGAGAATGAACGGAAGTCCTGAGAAACCCTTTATTGTCAGATGATACACATCTTCATCGAGGTGCTTTGGTGACATTTGTTAGGTAGCTTCCTGACTACTCATGAGCTAAAGAAACAGATGAATTCCAGAGTTCTCTGAGACATTCATTTTGATGTAGAGGTTTCTCTTCCGGAACCAGATGCTGAAGGTACTTGAGGGAGATGTTGACAAGTGGATAATTGTCAGCAGAACTAAAACAGACACTTTGTTTACAGTTGAGCATGATTAATTTAGAGTAAATAAAACAGCACTCTTTGTAAAATCACCCTCCAAGTTCAAAAAAGGCTGTATGTCTGGAAATAAAAGCAGTGGAGTCGCACAAGGGCTAGTTTTACCAGACCCTTGAAGCAGCAGCTGCTATTGGTGTAGACCCAAAGTAGATAGGCTTTATTGCTTTCCAACTGGTCTGCGAGCGCGTGCGTGCGTGTGTGTGTGTGTGTGTTTGATTTTTTGCTATATGTAAAGAGCTGGGTTAGAACCATTTTTCTCCTAAGTAGCTGAATTTTAGATTTTTCTTATTGAAGAACTGTTCTTCCTGTCTCCCTTCATTCTTCCTTTGAAATGTGAAATTCAATGTGAAAGAGTTTTTATTTTTTGTAAATATCTTTGGCATTTTTATTTATTTATTTTTATTATATTTTTAAAGATTGTATTTATTTATTTGACTGATCACAAGTAGGCAGAGCAGCAGGCAGAGACAGATGAGGAAGCAGGCTCCCCGCTGAGCAAAGAACCTGATGAGGGGCTCGATCCCAGGACCCTGAGATCATGACCTGAGCCGAAGGCAGAGGCTTTAACCCACTGAGCCACCCAGGTGCCCAACGTGAAAGAATTTTTAAAATGAGCCAGACTTGATAAACCCAAACTGATGTTGTCAGACAAGGCTATTAAATGCCATTGTGATACTTCATTTTGCAAGAGAGCATTTCTATTTCCTGTGGCTCTAATAAACTGCAGAGGCCAGACTCTAAGAAACATCTTATGATTGTCCAACATAATAACTTTTAATGAAACAGGAAATATCTTTTTTTTTCAAAGCACCCGGTACTTGTGTACACAAAATTTATCCCCCCTCTATCCTGTTAGACCAGAGGGTGAGCCGGCCAACAGCCTTTCTAACAAACTTCGCTAATCATGTTTGTGCAGATTAGTACTGCAGACATGCTAATTAATTGCCTTGGATAGATACATAGGATGCCCTGATTTATATAGTCTATAAATGGGCATTCTTTGCATTGTAATATGCTGAATAAAATTCAAAACAATGGGCATATGGAATTTAGAAATAATTTTAGATCACTAACAATTGAGTCAAACTCAATACCTGTTGTCCTCCTGTAAGCACGAATAGGGAAACATAAGCCAGGCAAATAAGATACAAATCAGGACTTTATGTGGGCTACTGGGAAAGAGCTTTCTCTTGGGACTTCTTGCAGCCAAGAACTGTCTCTAGGAGCTTCTGAGACAAAAGCAAAAGCAGAGTCCATGGCATGGAAGTAAATAGAGAAAGAAAAGGAAGAGGAGGAGGAGAGAGAATGCTCTCTCTTCATGTGAGCCTTGGACTTTTGGGGGACTAAACTGATACTTTTTGTTTTCTCTTGAGCCTGTTTGAGCTAAGTTTTAAGGAGATCATAAATAATATCCTTTTCCTATTGTCACGAGACCCAAAGCAGCTTTCATGCTGAAAATCTTGCCTATTCTTTTGGTTTGTCCTCACTAGCAGGAACGACTCAAATTGGTTTCTTTTCCTTAGAGAGAGAGTTTGTGTGTGTGTGCAAGGTGTGGGGGGGAAAGGGGACAAGAGGGGCAGAATGGCGCAGAAAGAAAATCTTAAGCAGGCTGCACACCCAGCATGGAGCCTGAAGTAGGGCCTTATCTCATAGTCCTGAGATCATGACCTGAACTGAGATCAAGAGTCAGGCACTTAACCCATTGAGTCACCCACCAACTACCAACTGGGTAGTTCTTGGCCTTTGGAATTTCATTTTCTTCCCTGGCGGACACTTTATATTGCACGCTTATGGAGATACTTATCAAGGCTTCTAGAGCCTGCCAGTCTAAGGATGAAGAGGTAACACAATGTCTCCATCAGCACATCCCTAAGCCTTTGAGAAATCTTAGAAGACAGGCAGCCTCCCTCCCACTCTCCCTCCATTCCTTCTTTTCTTCCTTTCTCTCCTCCTTCCTCTCCTTCCTTTCATAAGCATTTCTGAGGACTAATTCAGTCCTAGGTCATTAACTAGCAAAGCATAGCTGTGATAAATTCATTTCAGGAGTTTAAATTTTAACTGGTGAAAGAAAACACATGCTCAAGAATAGACACCTACTTCTTAAAATGTAGTTTCTTCATACTGGAAGCTCTTCATGATATCCGATCTCCAAAGAAATACATTCTCTCATTTAACCCTCAGTAACTCATAGGGGAATGGAATCTATGAATAAAAATGGCTAATAGCCATTGAGTTCTTGATGTTATGCCGGTAGTTCTGAAAGTGTAGTTCTGGGACCCTGACATTCTCTGAGAACCTTACATAGGTTCCATGAGATTCAGATCATCTTCACATTAGTACTAAGACATTATTTGCCTTTTCCACTCTTATTCATTCTCTAGTATACGTGGAGTTTTCTAGAAGCATCAGGGCATGTGCTTTTTCAAACAGACTGAATATAGAAACAGACATGAGCATCTAGAATCTAGAGCCTACCACAAAGACATATTTACAAAAATATGAAAGAAGGATACTGTTCTGATTGTTTTCTTTTAGCAAATATAGTTATTCATAAAAATTCATATTAATATATAATGGATTTATTATAATAGTATATTAAAATAAATGGATAAGTAAATAAATATGTAAAATTTTCTCCATTTTAATATCTAATATGGTGAATATCTTGAGATGTGACTCTGATAAACAAATGTCTTTGGGGTAGGTTCTGCTATCACCCCTATGTTATTTTACTTTTTATTTTTTTAAGATTTGATTTATTTATTTGACAGAGAGAGAGAGATCGCAAGTAGGCAGAGAGGCAGGCAGAGAGAGAGAGAGAGAGAAGCAGGCTCCCCGCTGAGCAGAGGGCCCGATGCAGGGCTCAATCCCAGGACCCTGAGATCATGGCCTGAGCAGAGGCTTAACCCATTGAGCCACCCAGGCGCCCTGATCACCCTTATCTTAACTCAGGCACCCCTATCACCCTTATCTTAAAGATAAGGTATAAAGATAAAGGTAAAAATAAAGATAAGGAAAGCATAGGAGGCAACTTAGGAAAACTCCAAATTCCAGAGGAGCTCCAGGCTCTCAGTTTCCAGAGTTTGATACTTGACTTCTGTTTTATAGTTAAAATTGAAATGTTCCTGTTCATAGTTTAAAGTGCTAACCCAGAGAGGTTAGATGATTTTCCTAAGCTCACATAGCCAGTGACTGAGCTAGAATGTTAACAGGTTCCTCCCTCTAGAGCTAGTGGCCACTATACCCACTATTCTCCATTCAGTGGTGTGTTAGAAAGCTGGTTCTTGATGGAGAAAAGCCTTCATTGGTAGTATTTGCCAATTTCTATAGTATAATACTCCCACCATGGCCCATTTCAAACATAACTTCACATCAGTTGGCAAGAGATGAGCACAAATGGCTTTTGTTAACTGGTAAAAGCTAGCTCTCGTATGCAACTGACTCTACCCTATCTCCCATATGATTTTTCTCCTATGGAGGTATGTGCTATGAACTGTGTAAGACTGATCACAGACCTGTACCCCTGAAACAAATTATACATTATGTGTTAATAAAAAAATATAGCAAAAAAAAAATTGTTTCCAGGTCATCTCAAAGAAATCATGATCTAGTGAAAAATTCCCTGATCTTGGACTTAAAGGACCTGAGTTAAATTCTCAACTCTGCTACTTACAAGCCAGGTATCCTTGGTAAGTAACTATCTTTCAGACTCAGGTTCTGCTTATGAAACAGGGACAATAATATCTGCCCAGCCTATTTCATTGTGTGTGTGTGTGTGTGTGTGTGTGTGTGTGTGCGTGCGTGCATATGGAGGAAATGCATTCTTTATAGGAAATCACTTTCTGAAATGTACAGCGTTATGCAAATGTGAGACATAGTGATTGTTCCTGGGTCAGAGGCCTCCTCTGGAGCTTCTTTTCTGGATTCTTGATTCCTGGTCAGAATTGGTGATTTCTTTTTATAATCCCATAATAAGTTGTTCATACTTCTATTTCACCACCGATACACCATCTCATAATTGCTCTTAAGTCTGTCACTAAAACAGTAGACTGTCACAGCCAGATTCTTAGAATCTAGAGCAGTACTGTCCAGTAGAAATATAATGTAAGCCACATATGTAATTTTGAATGTCCTAGGAGAATATTTTAAAAAGCTAAAGAAACCGACAGACTTAACTCAATAATGTATTTTTATTTAAATTCAATATACATTGAAATTTCATTATTTCTACCTATAACCAATATTAAAATTATTAATGTAGTGTTTTATGTTCTTTCTTCACACGAAGTTTTTCAAATCTGAGGTGTATTCTACACTTACACCATGTCTCAATTCACACTAACCACATTTTAAGTGCTCAGTGGCCACAAGTGGCTAGTGGCTACTATATTGGACAGCAAAGCTGTAGTGTCAGCCTTCTTGGCTTTGAATTTCACCTTTGCCATTTGCTATGTGGGCAATGTACTTGGCTTCTCTGTTTCTCAGTTTCCTGTTTGTGAAATGTAATTAATGATGCAGTCCACATCATAGGATTGTTGAAAGAATTAAATAAGTTAACATAGGCAAATAGTACTTTGTACAAAACATACTTACCATGGATGTTAAATATGATAGCTTTATTATTAAGTTATAAGATTTCTAAAAATAAAACTCTATTTTACTTATATTCTCATTGTCTAGAACCTTTAACTGTAGGGTTTCTGTATTGGGTGGCTGGCTGGCTGGCTGGCTAAATAAACCTGGCTGCTCTCACTAACTCTGTGTGGCATCAAAACTTCAAATGACATTGTAAGTAATAATAGCAGCAGAGCATTATCTTTAATCTAAAGGGAACATTGTTTGCAGATGTATTTATTTATTTATTTATTTATTTATTTATTTTCCAAGATTTTACTTATTTATTTGACGATGGAGATCACAAGTAGGCAGAGAGGCAGGCAGAGAGAGATAGAGGGGGAAGCAGGCTTCCTGCTGAGCAGAGAGCCCAACTCAGAGCTTGATCCCAGGACCCTGAGATCATGACCTGAGCCGAAAGCAGAAGCTTAACCCACTGAGCCACCCAGGTGCTCCTGCAGATGTATTTAAAAATAATCAGACTTGGGGCAGCTGGGTGGCTCAGTCAGTTGTGTGTCTGCCTTCAGCTCAGGTCATGATCTTGGGGTCCTGGGATCCAACACTGTGTCAGGCTCCCTGCTCAGCTGGCAGTCTGCTTCTCCCTCCGCCCCTCCCCGTCATTTGTGCACACTAGCTCTTTCTCGCTCAAATAAATATATCCATAAAAAATTTAAAAATAATCAGCCTTGTTGAGGTATAATTATAAAATTGACCCATTTAAAGTGTGTAGTTTAGTTAGCTTTAACAAATATGTGAGTCAGTCAATATATAGAACATTCTCAGCACCCAAAATGTTTTCCTATGCTTCTTTGTAGACAATCCTCTCTCCCTACCC
This sequence comes from Mustela putorius furo, assembly GCF_011764305.1. Taxonomy (NCBI): domain Eukaryota; kingdom Metazoa; phylum Chordata; class Mammalia; order Carnivora; family Mustelidae; genus Mustela; species Mustela putorius. Next base: position 3,992,713 of record NW_025422045.1, on the reverse strand, counting down.
TCAGCTCTTGGCAACCATTGATCTGCTTTCCGTTACTATAGATTTACCTTTTTAAGATTTCATATAAATGAAATCAGAAAATATGAGGTCTTTTGTATCTGGATTTTTTTTTAACTTATTGTAATGCTCTGAAGGTCATCTGCTGTTTCATGTATCTAAAATCAGTCTGTTTTTATTGCTAAGTTATTATTTCTGTGGATATACTACAATTGGTTATCCAGGCACTTACTGATAAAACTTTGAGTTGTTTCCAGTTTTTGGCAATTATTCTCTTAACAGCGTCTTTCTTAGAGGAAAAAATTTTTAATTTTATTCTTTAAAAAGATTTATTTATTATGAGAGAGAGAGAATGGGGGGAGAGGTAGAGGGAGAGAATCTCATCAATGAGGAGTCTAGCATGGGGCTCCATCTCATAACCCTGAGATCATGACCTGAGCCAAAACCAAGAGTCAGACGCTTGCCATTCTGGTCCCCCAAGAGGTTAGTTTTATTTATTTATTATTTATTTAAATATTTCATTTTTTTATTTGCAAGAGAGAGAGACAGAGAGAGTACGGGCAGGGGCAGAGGGAGAGGGTGAAACAGGCTCCCTGCTGAAGGGACTCGAGGCTCGATCCCAGGACCCTGAGATCAGCCAAAGTCAGACACTTAACAGATTGAGCCACACAGGCACCCCAAGAAGTTTTAATTTTAAAGCAATCCCAGCTGATCGTTTTTTTCCTCTCATGGATCATGGTGGTGTCTTTAAAAAGGTCATCTACCAAATCTAAGGTCATCTTGATTTTCTCCTATGTTCTCTTCTGAGAGCTTCATAGTTTTGTATTTTACATTTAGGTCTATAATCCATTTTGAATCAGTTTTTGTAAGAAGTATAAGGTCTGTGTCTAGATTGATTTTTTTGCTTGTGGATGGATGCCTAGTTGTTTAAGCACCTTTTGTTGAAGAGTATTCTTTTTCCATTGAATTGCCTTTGCTCCCTCGTCAATATTTACTTAGGGACTTTCTCTTTGGTTCCACACATCTAGAATTACAGTACTGCCAGTATGTTTTGGTTACTGTGGTTTTATTTTTGATTTATTATTTTTTTAATAAAGGCTTTATTTATTTGACAGAGAAAGAGAGCAAGCACAGCATGGGGAATAGCAGAGGAAGAGGGAGAAGCAGGTTCCCCACCAAGCAGGGAGCCTGACCTGGGGCTCGATCCCAGAACCCCTGGGATCACCACCTCAGCCAAGCTAAAGCAGATGCTTAGCTGACTGAGCCACCCAGGTGCTCTGGTTACTATAGTTTTATAGTATGTCTGATAAGTCTCAAGTTCTGTAGTCCTCAAACATTGTTTTTCTTTATCAAGACTATTCTGGCTATTCTAGATGCTTTACCTTCTGTATAAATTTTAGAATCAGCCTGTCAATGTCTACAATATTATAATGGGATTTTGAATGAGATCATATTGAAATATCAATTTGGGAGACAACATTTTAATAATAGTGAGTCTTTTGATCTAGGAATATGCTATTTCTCTGTATTTTTTACATCTTTAATTTTACTCAACAATATTTGGTAACCTTCAGCGAAAAGATCTTGCATATTTTGCTAAATCCTTTTTTATTCTATTACAAATGGTATTTTAAAAAAGATTTTATTCATTTATTTAACAGAGAGAGAGAGATCACAAGTAGGCAAAGGCGCAGGCAGAGAGAGTAGGGGAAGCAGGTTCCATGCTGAACTGAGAGCCCGACTCAGGGCTCGATCCCAGGACCCTGAGAACATGAGATCATGACCTCAGCCAAAGGTAGAGGATTAACCTAGGACCCTGAGATCATGAAATCATGACCTGAGCCAAAGGCAGAGGATTAACCCACTGAGCCACCCAGACACCCCATATAAATGGTATTTTTTAAAAATCTAAATTTCCAACTGTTGGGGTACCTGTCTAGTTCAGTCCATGGAACATGCAACTCTTGATCATGAATTTGGTCATGAGTTTGAGCCCTCACATTGGGTGTAGAGATTACTTATAAAAAATAATAAAAAAGAATGGGGCATCTGGGTGACTCAGTTGGTAGGGCGTCTGACTCTTGGTTTCAGCTCAGGTCATGATCTCAGGATTGTGAGACTGAGCCCTGCACTGGGCTCCTCTCAGTGTGGAGTCTGCTTGAGATTCTCTCTTCCCCTCCTGCAGCCCCTCCCCCCAGCATGCATGTCCACTCTTTCACTGAATAAATAAATCTTTAAAAAATAGTAACAATAAAAAATAAATTTCCAATTGTTTGTTGCTAATTATACAAAAATGTATACAAATTGTATACAAAGTATACAATTATACAGAATAGCTCTATATTGACCTTGTATTCTGCCACCTTGCTAAGCTCACATATTATGTCTAGTAAATTTTATACAGATTTCTTATATTTTTCTATGTATACTATCACGTCATCTGTGAATAAAGGCAGTTTTATTTCTTTTCCAATCAGCATGCTTTTTATTTCATTTTCTGGCATTATTGCATTGTGTAGGACCTCCATTAAAAATGTTGAATAGAAATGTTATAGTGTATCCTTGCTTTGTTCCTGATCTTGTGGGAAAATATTTAGTTTCCCACCATTAGATATGATACTTGCTATAGTTTTTTATAGATGTTCTTTGTGAGATTGAGGAAGTTTCCTTCTACTTCTAAGTTTATAAGAGTTAGTTTTTAAATCATGAATGGATATCAAACTATATCAAGTTCTTTGCATGTATGAGATGATAATATGATTTTCCTCTCTCTGTTAATATGGTGAATTGTATTTGTTGATATTTGAGTATTAAATTAACCCACCTGGTCATGATGTATTACTCTTTCCATATTGCTGGATTCAGTTTGCTGAAGGAACTGGGTTAAAGTTTTCTCTTTTTGTCTTGTCTAGATTTTGGAATCAAAGTAATCATGATCACAAGATAATTTGAGATATGATCATCTTTTAAGAAAGAGTTCTGTGTAGAATTAATATTATATTAATAATATAATGTAATATATAATATAATATTAATATTATCTCTAACTTAAATATTCGGTAGAATTCTCCAGTGAAGCCATCTGGGCCTGGAGTTTTCTGGAGCTTTCTGGAGTTTTCTTTGTGAGAAGGTTATTATCTAAACCTTTAATTTCTTTTTTTTTTTTTTAAGATTTTATTTATTTATCAGAGAGAGAGAGAGAGAGCACAGGCGGACAGAATGGCAGGCAGAGGCAGAGGGAGAAGCAGGCTCCCTGACGAGCAAGGAGCCCGATGTGGGACTCGATCCCAGGACACTGGGATCATGACCTGAGCCGAAGGCAGCTGCTTAACCAACTGAGCCGCCCAGGCGTCCCTAAAACTTTAATTTCTTTGATAAAGATCATGCTGTTCAGGTTATCTAGATTTTTCTGAGGGGGTTTTGGTAGTTTGTGTTTTTAAACAAATTTGTCATTTCATCTAAGTTGATTAATTTGTTGCTTTAAAGATGGTCATACTGGGTGCCTGGGTGGCTCAGTGGGTTAAGCCGCTGCCTTTGGCTCAGGTCGTGATCTCGGGGTCCTGGGATCGAGTCCCGCATCGGGCTCTCTGCTCCACAGGGAGCCTGCTTCCCTCTCTCTCTCTGCCTGCCTCTCCGACTACTTGTGATCTCTCTCTGTCAAATATTAAATAAAATCTTAAAAAAAAAAAAAAGATGGTCATACTATTCCCTTAAAATTATTTTAGTTTTCTCTCATTTTTTCTTTATCAGTCTGGATACAGGTTTATCAATTTTATTAATATTTTCAGAGAACGAGCTTTTGGCTTCCTTGATGCTTATTGTATCCTTGTCTTCTAGTTCACTGATTTCTGCTCTGATCACATTATTTTCTTCCTCTGGCTTCCATTATGTTTAATTTCTTTTTTTTAAATTTTGTCTTTTTTATTGAAGGCAGAAGCTTCAATTATTGAATTCAGACCATTTTTTTTCTAATATTGATGTTTATGGTTATCAATTTACTTTATTTATTAATTAAATATTTATTTATTTAAGTAATTTCAATGTGGGGCTCAAATGTACAACCCCAAGGTGAAGAGTCCCATATGCTTCTGACTGAGCTACCCAGGTGCCCCAACTATCAATTTACTTATTTATTTATATTTTTAAAATATATTATTTATTTATTTGTCAGAGAGAGCGAGAACTAACGTAAGCAGGGGAGCGCCAGGCAGAAGGAGAAACAGGGTCCCTGCTGAGGAAGGAGCCGGATGCTGAACTCAATCCCAGCACCCTGGGATCATGATCTGAACTGAAGGCAGACAACTTAGCCGATGGAGCCACCCAGGCATCCTTCACTTTACTTTTAAAAGATTGCTTTAGCTTCATCTGTAACTTTCGATGTGTTATATTTTCAGGTTCATGCAGTTCAAAATATTTTTTAAATTTTCATTGTGATTTCTTTTTCAATTCATGTGTTACTTAGAAGTGTGTTATTTAATTTTCAAGTATTTGAGGATTTCCAGGTTTTTAAAAACTTATTTGTAGTTTAAATCCATTGGTGTCAGAAACTGTATTTTGTATGATCTTAATCCTATTATAGTTTCTGAGATTTTTTTTTTAAGATTTTATTTATTTATTTGACAAAGATTACAAGAAGGCGGAGAGGCAGGCAGAGAGAGAGAGGAGGAAGCAGGTTTCCTGCTGAGCAGAGAGCCCTATGGGGCTGGATCCCAGGATCCCAGGATCCCAGGATCCCAGGATCACGACCTGAGCTGAAGGCAGAGGCTTTAGCCCACTGAGCCACCCAGGTGCCCCAGTTTCTGAGATTTTTTTTTTAAGATTTAATTTTTAAGGAATCTGTATACCCAATGTGCGGCTCACACTTATAACCCTGAGATCAAGTCATATGCTCCACTGACTGAGCCAGCCAGGTGCCCCACATTTACTGAGATTTTTAAACCGAAATGTGGTTTATTATGGTGAATGTTCTAAGTACACTTGAAAAATATGTTTATTATGATTTTGTTGGATGTAGTGGTCCATTAATGTCAATGAGGTCAATTTGATAGCAAGTATAGTTCAAGTCTTCTCTATCCCTACTGTGGTTTTGTGTTTACTTGTTCTGTCAATTACTGAGAGAAGAATGTTCAAGTCTCTAAGGAAAATTGTGGATTTGTCTATTCTTTTAGCAGCACAAGTCTGTGACTTCATATATTGTGAACTTCTGTTTTAGTTGCATATGTATTTAGGATTGGTATGCTTTCTTGAGTAATTAATTCCTTTACCTGTGATATGTCCATCTTTATCCCTTCTTTATTCCTTGTTTTGAAGTCTTTGTTATCTGTTGTTAGCATAGCTACTTCAGCTTTATTTTGATTAGGGTTTCCATCCTTTTACCTTTTAAGCTATTGTATTTTTTTATTTAAAGTGATCTCTTATAGACAGCATGTATATTGCCTTTCTATATGATTTCACAAATACTGCCTTTTATTTGGAGCATGCAGACAATTTATATTTATATTTATTACATAGCTGGGCAGAAAGCTACTATCTTACTTTTTTTTTAATTTCGTATGTTTGTTATTCCCTTTCTCCCCTTTTATTTATTCTTTTTTAATATTTTTATGATTCCATTTGTCTCCACTATTAGCTTACTAGCTGTTTTTCTTTCTTTCCTCCTTTTTCTCGTTTGTTTTTTTGCAGTTGCTTTAGGGTTTAAAATATATTTTTAAATTTATCATACTCTATTTTCAAATAATACTATACTACATTGTAGGTAAAAACCTTAGAAAAATATATCCCCATTCCCCCCTCTTTTCTTTTCTACTTTTGTCATAGTACAGTTTACTGCTACCTATGCCCTGAATCCCGAAATGAATTATTATTGTTTTTGCTTAAAATAGCAATTATATTTAAGAAGATTTAAAAATGAGAACACATATCCTATATTTACCTAAATATATGCCTTTTCATTCCTTTGTGTAGATCCAAATCTCCATCTGGAATCATTTTCCTTCTTCTTGATATACTTCCTTTAATTTTTCTTACAGTATAGGTCTACTAATGAATTCTCTCAACTTGTTTGTCTGAGAAAATATTTACTTTGACTTAAATTTGGGTGATATTTTCACTGGGTACAGAATTCTAGATTATCAAGTTTTTTCTTTCAGGACTTTATTATTTTTTTTATTCTGATTTGTATAGCTTCTTATGAAAGGTCTCTGATAATTCTCATTTTTCTTCCTCTGTACAGACTTTATATTTTCTCTCTGGCTACTTTTAATATTTCAGTACTGGTTTCAGTAATTTGATTCTCATGTGATGTTATGCCTGTGTATGTGTGTGTGTGTGTGTGTGTGTGTGTTTATTTTAGTTGGACTTCATTAAGCTTGGATTTGTAAGTTTATACTTTCATAGCATTTGAAAAAATTTTGGCAATCATTCAGCAAATATTTTAATTTCATATGTTTGTTATTCCCTTTCTCCCCTTTTATTTATTCTTTTCAAATATTTTTATGATTCCATTTTCGCTTTTGTGAACTCTATTTTCATATATGTTAGATTGCTTGATATTATTCCACAGATCACTGATTTTTGTCAGTCATTTTTTTTCTCCCCTCTGCCTCTTTTTGTTTTGATTTTTTTTTTAATTTTATTTTCCAAATTTATAGTTAATTTCCAGTTAGTTAACATACAGTGTAATATTAGTTTCAGGTGCAGAATTTAGTGATTCAGCGATTACATACAACACCCAGCGCTCATCACAAGTGCCCTCCTTAATATCTATCACCAGTTTTCTCTGTCCATTTTGTATAAGTTTTACTCCTTTATTTTCAAGTTCCTGGTTGTTTCTTCTATTGTGTCTAATCTGATATTAAATACATCCAGTACATCTTCATTTCTAATTATGTTTTCCCTGTCTAGAAACTTTATTTGGGTCTTTTTAAACTCATCTATGCTAGTTAATCATCTCTGTCCTTCCTAGATCTGTTTTTTTCTTGAAGGATTTTCTCCTGATTGTGGGTCATATTTTTGTATGCCAAGTAGTTTTAGAACAAAAGCTAAATCACTGTGATTTTAAGTTGCTGAATACTAAAAGATATTTGAAAGAATTTTGGACAAAATTTAGTTATTTGAATCAGTATGATTCTTCTGAGTCTGAGTCTTCTGAGTCACTAAAGAAGTGACAATTTATATGGCATTCTTGGTATTAAAATTAAAAAATAATAAACCATTGGTGACTTCATATAAGGTATGGAAAAATTCTTCATCAACACCAAAACAGCATATAATAAAAAATATCTATATATGGCTGGTATCAGGATGTGTACTTCCCACTTCAATAGAGAATATTTAGTACTCTTAGGAATAAAATTCTACTCTTTTAAACCCTCTAAACAGGTTGTAAACATTTGTGATCTTCCTTTTTTTGAATTAGTCTAATCCTTTCTAATAAATTGAGTTTCTGTGTTTTGCAGAGCTTTTGAAGACTAACTTAAGAGGCAGGAGTTTGAGGAATTAGGAATGTATTAAATGAAATGTGTTCAAATATTTCCTTCCTCTTATGTGTTAAGTACTTTGCAAAAATAATTACTTTTATTCTCATTTGCCAGATAGAAAAATTTTTCTGATGTATTTCATTATCTCTGAATAGAAATAAGCTTTCCTAAAATAGCTATCATATCTCTTGTCATATTATCTTTACCTTTAAAAAAGGATCTTTTTGGATACATCATAACTTGGTAATTCCTCTATTATGTTGTATTTTTAATATCCTGATAATTAAGCATGGTATCATAATAGAAATTATAACCATGATTATGAAATTGTAAAGCACCCATAGGAAGGGATGGTTAGAATTCTAATAATACTATATTTGTCTTTTATATATGAAGAAAAAAGTTTGAATTTTGCTAGCTGCCACCATGTTTTATGCTGTTGAAATACTCATGCCTTTCTGGCCCCATTTTTGCTTCAAAATAATATAATTAAATATCTATACAAAGGGCTGAGCTTTAAAAAATTAATAGATTTTTAGTTTTCACTTTGTTACTAGAGTATTTATGCTATATGAAAACCCATTCCAGGGTTTATATATTATTTAGAGGAATAACTAAGAGTCTTCCTCTTTTACATAATTGTATATTTAACAGTAAAAAGAAAATCATGATGTCCTAATACCTGTGGTTTCTCCACTGTTTTTTGATATCAATTAAAAAATAAACTAGGTTTTCTAATTCTCCAGTTCCTTGGGGATTCATTTTAAAAGCAACTGAAATTTTTACCTTCATGCAAAAACACTGCATTGTTTACAAGATGAATATTAAAATAATACAATTAGAATGAAAAGTGTTATCCTTTAGGGTTCTCTAGAGAAAGAGTAAGACAGACAGACACCTTGGGGTATAGCTGGGAACATTATCTGCAAAACTGAATTGATATTAATGCATTCTGCTAATCAAGTTTATTTTCTGTATTGACTGAAGTTAACATTAATCCTTTAATTTGCAAATACTACAGTTCTAAAAATTACATTTTCGAGTTGATCACTGGTGGTTATGCTACAAGGTGTCACTGTAAGCTTGCTGCTGAGCAGATTATTTACACTCACTCCAGAAGATGAAATTATCCCCCAAATATATCTTTCTTACAAAATTAGTAGAAATGCTGGTTGCTATTAAACCGGATCAGCTGGTATCACAGCAGGGTACTTGGGAAAAAATTACTTAATATCTCTTTGTTTACAGTCTTCACTGAAGTGAATGTAATTATTCAACCACTAATCAGCTAATGATGTTAACGATCTCTGTTTTAAAAGTTGCTTTTTGTTTAAGGAAAGGGAGGGGTTTATTCTTAAACATTGAAGGATTTACAAATGAGGGTATTTCAAGAAGTTGCGTTTTTAACAAAACCTATGCCATACCAAAGGTTTTTATTTTCCTAAGAATTTCATTCTGCATATTATGTAGAAAAGGAGTCTAATGAAGAAGTCATGTGCTGATTAAGCCCACAGGTGTTATTACACAAAGGAGATTTGATCAGCCTTGTATCTTCAGAAAGCATAGCATTGTGTAGAATTAAAAATTTTGGAAATCTTAATTGGCCACAGATTTATAAGACAAGTTGGGGACAGTTCATTTTGTGAGTTCCTCAATTTCCCCTTTTAAGCAGTAATTAAACCTTGATGAGACTACTATTCAGTAAAATAGATTAGAACAAATTCAGACAAAAAACAGTGTCTAATCTATAAACCTCTATTATTGTTATAAAAAATTTACTCCAAATTGGGAATGGGCAAAATATGTAAATATAATGCTTTTAGACATATATGTCATGCCTGTTGATTTCAAAGGGGAACCTTGCAAATGTATATGACTAGAATTTAATTCTCAGTCTCTTCAGTTGGCTCAACAATTTAGTTTTTTAGTTATATTTATGTTTCACTCTATCCTTCAAATAGCTCCCAGAATGAATGTATTTCATGTCTTGAATCATTAGACCAGTCTTAAAACTGCTTTCTCTTTCTTTACATAAATATTCCTATATAGCTGGTTGGCTAACAAGATCACTTGGTCATCCAGGAAAGCTCTAATCCAAGGCCTATTAATTTTTCTCAGCTCTGATATATGACTTTAAACTGGAAAAGAATCTTTTAAAAAATACATTGCTCCCCAAGCATCACTGAGGAGCAGAAGGTAACCAGATTGGCTATTATTTTGGGGTTTGGAAAAGCAGCTTAATGATATTCATATTAGAAATTATAAACCTGGAGAGTTATAACTTCTCTCTCCAGTACATTATTAGGCTGAACCTCAGCTCAGTTCTTACTTTGATGGAAGAACTTGTGATTATTTTCTTGTGGTTATAGGAGTTACCAGAATTCTTGAATTAAAAAAAGTTTTTAAATTCCTAATTAGGGCAACTCACTATTATATAATAATTTTATAGTTGTATTATTATTTGTTGGTGTTTAGAAGTGGTATACATTTCTGTTCATACCAAATTCCTATGATCAGCACAATTTTCAACACGTAGTGGGTGCTCAACAAATATTTGTTGGGCTGGTGAATGTCAGCTGCCTCTGCATCCTTTTCTTGCCATGGTCTTCTTATACCTGTGTAACTATGTGAGCTCCAGGTGTCACACTGTTGTGCCTGACTTTCTATCCTGAAAAATAGCATTTAAGGTCCAACCAGGAGAAAGGAAGCTCTCTATTCAAGTCAGAGAGAATTGGGTATCAGGAATTGGTTACACAGGTGCCAGAAAAACTGAGAAGAAAAAAAGAGGAGGTAACCCATATGGTAGTGGCAGTAAGAAGTTACCCCCCTAGACTGGAGAACCAAAAGGAGGAAGTGGTTTTATCACAGCTCAGGGACTGGGGGCACCTGATAGAACCTGAAATCACAGAGGCCCTGTCTGATGGACACTGACATCAAGGATGTGATGTGGTTATTGCCAGGGAGATACTGGAGGCAAAGAAGGAAGGGAGAAATACTCTTGACTTCTTTCCTTCTGCCCTCTAATTTGTCATTGAAAAACCCTACAGAATACCTGCTGACTTTGGAGCCTAAGGAAAACACCCTGCACTACCCACACACAGAGGAACAGAGAAGAGCAAGAAATTGGGGAGGGTATGTGCTTTGGTGAGTGCTGTGAAGTGTGTAAACCTGGTGATTCACAGACCTGTACCCCTGGGGATAAAAATATATGTTCATAAAAAATAAATAAATAAAAAATTAAAAAAAAGAAAGAAAGAAATCTGAGAACAAATAGACCACAGTCTGATCCACCACCAAAGGAAGATGCTTTAGGAATCTAGTTTTGTGCCAGTTTTGTGCTTTATGTCTTCTACTAACATGTTGCTCCCTGAAAGTTACTCTACCTAGTTAACTCCTACTCCAATTTGACTTTACCAGTGACCCTTCACAAACACTGTTTGATCCTATGAGATCCCTTCATGGGGCCCCTGACAACTCAAGATCAAGCAGCCAGCCCACTCTCCTTGCCCAACGTAGTACAGATGAATCCAGCCCAGTGGGCCTTGCTCCAGAGTTCATGCACCAGCCTCCCAGCCTGATTTCATGCCAGAAGCCGGGGGATGAACCACACAAGATCAAGGTAGAGAGAGCATTGTGGTCTTGGGGACCCAGGCCTATGTCCAAGTTTTTAGTGATGTGATTAGGGCAGCCTCTGCATCACTACAATTCTCAGCTTACACTTTTCATTGACAGTGTTTTCCTTTGGTCATCATTGGTCCTTTACACTTACTTTATGATGCATCAATGAGAGTTTAATTTGCTTAGGTGCTCCTGGATGGCTCCGTCGTTTAAGCATCTGCCTTCAGCTCAGGTCATGATCCCAGTGTCTTATGACTGAGTCCTGAATTTGGCTCCCTGCTCAGTGGAGAGCCTGCTTCTTCCTCTCCCAGCACCCCCCCCCCCTTCATGCGTGTGTGTTCTCTCTCTCTTGCTTGCTCTCTTTATCTCCAATAAACAAATAAAATCTTTTTTTTTAAAGTTTAGTGAAATACGGATAAACTACAAGTTAAAATTTATTATTATTATGACTGTTCAGAAAACCTTTCACTAAGCATCTGCTTTGATCTCCATGATAACCTCCTGGTTTTAAGGCAGAATTTCTTTCCCTGGGCACTAATGACATTTTGGGCTGGACAGTTCTTCGTGTGGGGCTCCCCTGTGCATTGAAAATGATTAGTAGCATCCCTGGCCTCTACCCATTAGATGCCATTAGCAATCATCTCCCCCAAATTGTGGCAACCAAAAATGTCTCCAGATATTTCCACATGTGCCCTGGGAGGTGGAAATCACCCCTAGTTGAGAACCACTGTGTTAAGAAGGAATAGTTGTTGCATAGATGAAGAAACCGTTATTTTATTGATGAAGAAAATGAAAATCAGAGATGTTAAGGCAGTATGTCAGGTCATATATCAACTTATTTTTCAAGTTTTTATATAGAATGTAAGTCAGGTATTAATGGGAAATTCTTGGGGTGAACATTTGCTGTTCTGGAGTAAAGTTAAAATTGGCAACCAAAATGAAAGAAGAAAAGGCACTACTTACTATTTTGAAATTCATTTTGAGGCCCTAGAGACGGAGGTGAGAATCTTGATTTTGACAACTGAACGGTTATGGTATTTCTCCTAACAGCTTTACTTTGTAAGAAATTGAGTGTTAGGATTATCAGGACAGCCCTACGATTTGCTTAGCAGGGAAAATAGCAGCAATGACTTTCCATCTGGCTTTGACTTAATGACTAAATTATTTTAATTTTTTCCCACATTTGAAATCTTTGGTTTCTTAAGATAAGAACACCTTAATTTCCCTCATCACATCTGTCTGCTCACTAATGTGCCTGTTTTCCTCTTTGTCAGCACTTGAGTACCAGATGAAGTTTAGATAAATGGTCGTCAGCTTAACTTACAGTTGTTTTATTATGGGGTCTGGTTGGAAGAGTTATAGCGGATACTCCCAATGAGAAGAAGCTGCACTCTCTGTGGTTCATTGAACCCATATGGATCAGAACAGCTGGAAGGATGGATTTGCTACCTGAGGCCAGCAATTGTGTTGCCAACCGTGACTCCCACTTGCTGACCCTCGTATAATGCATTGCAGTTGAGGGAGTGTTGATCAGTCCTTTCCATTTTGTGATGGATGGTGTTATATAAAACTGGTGGTCTTATAAACTAGTGGTGAGTTTCCACATCTCACAGATGCGAGTGAGGCAGATAGTCAATAAATAATGCCATGTTCTCAAGGAACATGCACTGTCTTCTACCATGTGGGCAAAACTGATCTGCCAAGAAGAAGCTGTGAAGGTAGCTTAGACCTGAAATAGAAAGTCTTCTTGAAAAAATGGTTTTTGGCTGGTATCATTATTAGCAAATATGCTTTTTACCAGACCTGTGATTTAAAATTGCTTTATATGAGATATTTGACTCCAAGGTCTGCTCCTGAAAGCACCTGCATTACCTAAAATGCTCATCTGTGGCTAGCAGAGCTGTAGCAAACTTGAGAAGACAAAAAACTTTACTAATTTAGATTTACCCACTCAGGCCGGGGTGATGGGTGCTAATTCATACAAGGCGATTCTCTTCAATTGCGTCAGGCCAGGGGAGCCATCCACAAAGAGTGGTTTGGAAAGTCAGTCGTGGTTGACACCATTCAACTTTTACATCATTCACATATCTCACCTGGCATTGAGTCCATGCTCTGAGAAACCTTTTACAATTGGCATTTGGCTTTCCATGCAGTTCTGTCTCAAAGTGGAGTATAGGGCAGGCAAACCGATGGGAGCAGCCTAGTCATGTACTAGTCAATACACAGGATAGGCATATTTTTCAGTATACAAAGTAGTAAATTGGCCTCAAGTTGAAAAATGTGTAAAATTGGTTAAGGAGTCTTTATATTCATAAAAAGGTTGGATGTAGTCCTGGTACTCGAGCTATGTTCATCCTGATAGGAAGAAGTGGAATGAAGCAGCAGAGCAGTCTTAGCACTGCAGCAGCTGTTGTGGAACATAGTTCTCTGGTTGTTGTGTAGAGTCTTCTTTTCCCCAGCAGGTGATGCTTCCTCTGACCAGAGCCATTTTTTCTGCAATTTAAAAAATATACTATAGTACATAGTACAATGCTGGGACATGCTAAACATTCACTTAAAATTTACCATTTGTTTTCTGGGTCCTCTAGTATATTGAACAACTTAATTAAAATTAAGAAGTAGTTGTAAAGGTAGAGAACAGTCTTTTAGAAGTACAGTGGCGTGTTAGGAAATGATGACTTGGTTGATTTACAGCATTATATACAGCGGGGCCACCTGTGCTAAATCCCCATAATCCTGTCATCCATGATGCCTTTCTCTAAAAGAGCCTTTGTTATGAGTTCCAGTATATTTGTGTGACTTAAAGAGCAATAGTGTAGGCTACTGCTGTATTGGATTTATATAAAGGAAGGAAAGTTCTAAACACATCAGAAGAGAGGGTAGTTGAATATACTGGTAATACATTTATGATCTGAACTCCTGTTGTGATATTTGGTTATTGCACTACTTGCTAAACACAAAGACCGGAACAGTGAAGAGCTCTGCAAAAAAGGAGTTTTTGGAATACTTCTGTTCCAGATGCCATGCATCTGGATAATATCCAGCATGGATATTATGTAGCTTTAAAATACTGGGACAGAGAAGGCTGATTCAAATAGGAAATTCTCAAGTAAAAAAAGCACTGTAGGTTAAAATCTGTATTTATGCCCAATTTTGCTGGTTATTAATATACATTAATAGTTTAATATAATAGTTTAATATTAATAGTTTAATATTGGAATCATTTTAGGCTGCTTTGAAACTTGGGATATTTACGTCTTACCTTGGCTTTGAAATACTATCTTAGTCTTTCTGGTAATCTCAGCTGTGGTAGATAAGGGGCTCATTTGTATGTACTGCACCTGAAATTTTCATAGTATTACTTATGTAATAACTCACTGTATCAGTCTCTTGTAGCTGCTCTAACAAATTAACACAAACTTGGCTTCTTAAAACAAGAGAAATTTGTTCTCTTACAGTTCTAGAGATCAGAAGTCTGCAATCAGTGTCACGGGGCTGAAACTAAGGTATGGGCTTGGCAGTGCTCCCTCCAGAGGCCCTAGGGAAGAATCTGTTCATTGTCTCTTGAGCTTCTCATGGCTACTGTTTTTTTGCCTTTTGGCCATGGTTGCGTCATTCCACTCTTTGCCCCCAGAGCCACATTGCTTCCTCTTCTGTCAAATTTTCCCTCTGCCTTCTCTTTTAAGGGTACATGTAATTGCATTTAGGTCCTACCTGGTTAATGTAGGATAATCTCCTCACCTCAGGATCATGAATTTAATCATATCAGCAAAGTCATATCAGGAAATATTTACAGGTTCCAGGGATTAGGATATGGATATTTTTAGGGGGCATTATTCAGTCTACTTGAATTATTAATTGGTATAGAACTTTAGTTCAAAATTCTTTTTCATCAATACTTGTAAGACATTTTGTCCATTGTTTCCTAGCATTACATGTTACATATCAGAAGTTGTTTAATTACCATTCTTTAGTAAGTAATCTTCTTGCTTCCCCTGCCCCCAAACATACTAGAAGCTTGAAGGCTTTCCTTTTAATCTCAAATGTCACAACTTTCTCCAGTATTTATCTATATGTTATGGGTACCCCCACCTTCAGCACTTCTATACAATTTTTAGCATGTGCTTTCTATCTAATCACTTAATTCTTTCTTCATTTCAGGAAAAAATTCTCTTTAGTATTTCTTTATTTAATTCTCTCCATCTGGGGTGCCTGGGTGGCTCAGTGGGTTAAGCCTCTACCTTAGGCTCAGGTCATGGTCTCGTGGTCCTGGGATCGAACCCCGCATCATCATTGGGCTCTCTGTTCAGTGGGGAGTCTGCTTCCCCCTTTCTCTCTGCCTGCTGCTCTGCCTACTTGTGATCTCTCTCTCTGTCAAATAAATAAATAAAATTAAGAAAAAAACTTTAATTCTCTCCATCTTCTCTTGTATCTCTTTTTAGAACTCTTATTGGTAGATTTTGGATCTCAGACCATCATCCATGACTTAATTTTTCTTTAAACTTTTTATTCTTTTGTTATTTTTGCATTGCATTTTGCAAAAATTCATCAGCTCAATCTTCTAGCTTTCCATATTGAATTTTATTCAGCTCTTCTGTTTGAATTACATTTTATTTTGGCTCTCCTAATTTTTAATTTCTAGGAATTCTGAATACTTCTTTTTAATAGTAACCTATAATAGTTTTATGGCTCTGATATCTTGAATCTCTTTGAGGATTTTAACTATGCTTTTAAAAATTCTTTTCTTTTTCCTGCATCAGTCTGTTTCTTTTCACTGAAGTATTATAGCAAGGTAAGTCGGATTTATTCTGCACTATCATAAAGCCATATGATAAGAACCTCTCTGTGACTCCCACACTTACACTAAGCTCTGCCCTTGGGAGAGACATTTTAAGCCTCAGGTGAATGTAGTTGTCCAAATGTTACAAATTATAATGACTCTAAGATTACTCACAAAAAGAATGCATTGAAATGGGCAATTTTCAACTTCCCGTGAGCTAATTTCTCCACTAGACTGTGAGCTTTTTGAAAGTCAGTAATCACATTTTATCCAATGCTGTATCTGTAGCACTTAGCGCAGTTCTGGTCCATAATTATTTCTTAATCAATATTTATTAAAGAATGAATAAATATATGATAGTCCAAGTTTGGCATAGATTATCACTTCATTTATATTGAAGGCAGAATCTAAAGAAAACAGTCTTTTGGGAAGAACATTTTATTCCGTACTTCATTGTTTATTGCCTCATACACAGTTAGATTGAAGTAATATGATAACTAGAGGATATATCTTACAGAGGGTTTCCTGGACACTTGAGAATGGCCAGTCAGTTAAGAGCACTTTCTCTGCCAATCCATTCTCTCCAAGATGAGAGGGAGGACAGGCTGCTTTAATGCCCATCACGTTTCCATGCCTATGTTGGAGCTATTTCTTCTTCCACAAGGACCCCTTCCCCTCACCCTCCTCCACCTACCTCCTTCCAGCCTTTCCCAACTACTTCAGACCACATTGATCTCCCCATTCTGAGCTACAGTGGGACTTTTTATGTGTATCGCACCATTTAGTACTTCAGTTTATTGAACAAATATTTATTTTCTCTGTACTTGGCTCTGAACTATGTTCCAAAGGTGATACGAAGATGGAAAAAAACTCACAGTCCTGCTTTTAAAAAACCTTAGGCTTCTTTTAGGGAATTTAGTGTGTAATAAGTAGCTGTAATAAAACTCATCAGCACAAGTAACCTGGGACTTGTAAAACTACGTACATGGGGAGTTCAAGGTGTCGAGAAACAATATCTACCTACCTTGGAAAGTTATGTGGCTTGACAATGGCCTTATAAGTTGGATAAGATTTTGTCAGAAGATAATGGAGAATCAGGGAGGAAAAGAGAAGATAGAAAAAACTAGTCATATATAAAGTGCTCAATTTAAGCCACAAAAGGCAGACAAAGAGTGGAAGACAAAAATGGAAACAATGAACAAGAATAACAAATAGAAAACAGTAACAAATATGGTAGCTATTAATCCAACTATACCAATAATTACTTTGAATATCAGTGGTCTAAATGTACCAATTAAAAGACAGAGATTGTCAGAATGATCAAAAAACAAGACCCAACTATATGTTGTCTATAAAAAAATCCACCTTAAATATTAGACATTTATAGATTAGATGGATGGAAAAGATGTACTATGCTAATACTATTCAAAATAAATCAAGAGTAGTTAACATTAATTTCAGAAAGAGCAGACTCCAAAGCAAGGAAAGTTATCAGAGATAAAGAGAGGCATTATGTACTGATAAGAGGAAGATGCCGGTTCTCCAAGAAGATGTAACAATCTTATTATAATGTGTGTTCATCTCACAAGAGAACATCAAAATATGTGAGTAAAGACTAATAGAACTGCAAGGAGAAATAGACAAATCCACTATTTTAGCTGCTACTTCAACACTCTTCTATCATTAATGGGCAGATCCAAGGGGCAGAAAATAATTAAGAATTTAGTGGAACTCAACATCATCAATCAACTAGATGTAATTGACAACTATAGACTACTTCATCCACCAACAACAGAATACACATCTTTTCAAGCTCATATGGAACATTCACTAGGATAGACCACAGTCTGAACCATAAAGCACAGTTTAACAAATTTGAAAGAATATAAATCATACAAAAAAGAATATAAATTATAAAATGTTTGCTGTCAGACTATAATAGAATTAAACTAGAAATCAATAACAAAAATAATATGAGAATTCCAAAATACATAGAAACTAAATAACACACTTCTAATTAATACATAAGAGAAATCTTGAGATAATTTTCTTTTTCTTAGGTAGGCTCCACACCCAGCATGGAGCCCAACACTGGTCTTGAACTCACATCCCTGAGATCAAGACGTGAACTGAGATCAAGAGTCCTATGCTTAATTAACTGAGCCACCCATATACCCCTAAATCTTCAGATAATTTAAAAAATATTTTTAATGTATATATATATTATATAAATGCATATATATAAACATGTACATATATACATATATATACATATATATGTATATACATAATATATACATTCAAAATATTTTTTAAATATTTAATATATATATGGCTCAATGAAAATTATTAAGATTTGTGGGATGCAGTGAAAGCAAAGATTAGAATAAAATTTATAGCACTGAATACATGTATTAGAAAGGAAGATCTAAATCACCTAAGCTTCCACCTTAGAAAACTAGAAAAAGAGAGCAAATTAAATCCAAAGTAAGAAGGGGAAAGGAGATAATAAATATTAGAGCAGAAATCAATGAAGTTGAAAACAGGAAATTGATAGAGAAAATCAGTGAAACCAAAAGCTGGTTTTTCAAAAAGATCAATGCTAAATGATAAGCTTCTAGCCAGGCTAACTAAGAAAACAGAGAAAGGACATAATTACTGGTATCAGAAATGAAAGATATCACAACAGATTCTATGATATTAAAAAGATAATGAAGGAATACTATGAGTACTCCATGCCTACAAATTTGATAACTTAGATAAAAATGGGCCATTCCTTGAAAGACACAATCTGCCAAAATTTATACAAGGAGAAATATACAATCTGAATATGCCTATGTCTAATACAGAAATTAAATGTGTAATTAATAACCTTCCAAAACAGGAAGCACAAGGCCCAGATGGGTGCACTGGTAAGTTTTAGCAAACATTTAAGGAAGAAATCTTCCCATTTTTCTACAGTGTTTTTCAGAAGATAGAAGCAAAAGGAATACTTCCTAACTCATGCTGTAGGCCAGCATTATCCTGACACCAAAATCAGACAAAGACATTAAAAAATCAGACAAAGACATTACAACTATAGATCAATATTTCTCATGAGTATAGATTTAAGAATCTTCAATAAAATATTGGTAATTCAATTCCAATAATGTGTGAAATGAATTGTATATGAGGACCCAGTGGAATTTATCCAAAGTAGGCAAGGCTGGTTCAACATTTAAATTTTTAAATTTTTGTTAACATATAATGTATTATTAGTTCCAGGGGTACAGGTCTGTGAATTGTCAGGTTTACACACTTCACAGCACTCACCACAGCACATACCCTTCCCAATGTCCATAACCCAACCACCCTCTCCCTACTCCCCTCCCCCCAGTAACCCTCAGTTTGTTTTGTGAGATTAAGAGTCTCTTAAGGTTTGTCTCCCTCCCGATCCCATCTTGTTTCAAGTTCAACATTTAAAAGCCAGTTGTGTATTCCATCACATCAACAAGCTAAAGAGGAAAAATCACATGGTCATATCAATAGATGCAGAAAAAGCATTTGACAAAATTTAACACCTGTTGATGATAGAACTTAGTAAACTAGGAGTAGAGGGGAACTTCCTCAATTTGTTAAAGAATACCTCCCAAAAAAAATCTACAGCTAACATCATACTAATGGTGAGAAACTAGAAGTTTTTCCTACAACTATCAGGAAAAAGGTCACAGACTTGGAGAAAGTATTTGCAAAAGTCATATCTGTTAAAGAACTGTTACTCAAAATATACAAAGAACTAAAACTCAACAATAAGAAAACAAACAGTCCAATTAAAAATGAACCAAGACCTTAAAATACCTCATCAAAGAAGATACACGTTTATTAGAATGGCCAAAACCCAGAACACACAACAGCAATGCAGATGAGGATGCAGAACAACAGGGTGCTGGGGGAAATGCAAAATGGCACAGCCACTGTGAAAGACAGTTTGACAATTAAAAAAAACAAAAACAAAACTAAGCACAGTTTTGCCATACAATCCAGCAATCCTACTCCTTGGCAATTACCCCAAAGAATTAAAAACATGTCCACACAAAAACCTGTACACAGATGTTTATAGCAACTATATTCATAATTGTCAAAACTTGGAAGAAACCAAGATGTCCTTCAGTAGGTGAATAGATAAACTGTAGTACATTTAGACAATGGACTATTATTCAATGATAAAAAGAACTATCAGGCCATGAAAAGGCATGGAGGAAACAAATGCATATTACTAAGTGAAAGAAGCCAATCTGAAAAGGCTACATACTATACGATTCCCTATATATATCATTCTGGAAAAGGAGAAACTTTGGAGACAATAAAAATATCAGTGGTTGCCAAGAGCTGGTTGGAGAAGGGGCCACAGAGGATGTTTAAAGGCAGTAAAAATACTGTGATGCCATAATCATGAATACATGTCATTATGTTTTTGTCCAAACCTATAGAATACACAGCCCCAAGAGTGATCCTTAGTGTAAAATGTGAATTTTGAGTGATTATTATGCATCAATGTTAAGTTCATCAATTGTTACAAATGCACCATGCTGGTGGGGTATGTTGCTAATAGAAGAGATATGCATGAGTGGAGGCAATGGATATATGGGAAGTCTTGGTACCTTCCTCTCAGTTTTGCTGTGAACCTAAGGATGATCTAACATAGTCTTCAATTAAAAAAAATTTTTTTGAAGAGAAGAGCAAAGATATGGAGTAAAGAAAACTGGAGCATTTTCATGGAACTGAGAATTTGGCTAGTTTCTGCACACAGGTAGAATCCAGTGCTTAGATGACAACAAAGTTTCTGCATGGCAACAGTGGTCTGGAGCCAAGGAGGTTGATAGGTTTTTTGAGGAACTTGAACTCTCAAGTTTGTTGCAGTTCCTTGTAAACCACCCACTTCACACATCCAAGTAACTGGTCCCATGCATGTAGTCCCATGCATGTGGTAGATAAGAAAGAATAATTTTAAATGTGTTTGGACTACTTTTTTTGAGATTTTGGAGGATCTTGATTGTCCTGATAAGGCATGGTGTTCTAGTTCTTAAGTGTTTCTCTACACATACCACCCTGCAGGCTACATTTGCTATCTTGATTTTGAGATTATAGAACAGCAGCAAGGAGCTGTCATTAGATTTCCAGAACATAGGTGAGCAGACTGCATGTTGAGCTTAAAACTTTACTGTCAACCGCTGAGATAAATAGGAATTGCCTTCCTTCAGAGAATAAGCATCTTGGGCACTGGTAATGAGTGTATCTCACACTTAACTTGGGTCTTCCATAATTCCAACAAAGTTCTACATTTGGATCCCAATCCATACCCTTACTAAGGCCTGTAAGACCCTGAATACCTGGCCTCTAATTATCACGCCTTTTTGGGTTTATTGAGTTTCTTTGTTTTCTTATATCACTGTTTTCTCTCTCAAATTTGGAAGATATTCTACGTCTACCTTTTATTGGTTGTTCTCAAAATCTTAACATGCATGGAAAGTATAAAATAAATATTTTAGCCACTTTCCAGAATAATACAAGAATACTTTGATCAAATTACTCCCTTTCAACTGATGTAATATTGTTGCTTAGAAATATGGATGCTTTTAAAAACTCATTGGGCATTGTTTTTATATAGATAAATAATTATACAGTTTACCAATTTGTTTGGCCATTTTTCCTTCTTACATGTCAGACCTTTCTTCTGAATTATTTTTCTTCTTTCTATAGAAAATCTTTCAGAAATTCCTGTTAGTAAAAAGTTTGCTGATGATAACCTCTCTCCATTTCTGTTTCTGTTTTGAAAATCAGAAAATATGCTTAATTTGTTCTCATTCTTAAAGGAGATAATTTTAAAACTTATAAGGATAGTTTTGCTGGGTACATGATTACAGGCTGACATTTGTTTTTTGCTCAGATCTTCAAAGAGATTATAATTCACCATCCCCTGGCTTCCATTGTTGCTATTTGCCTAATTGTTATTCTATGGAGATTATTTTGTTTGTTTTGTCCTCGATGCTCAGCAGTTTCACTGTGATATGTCTAGGATTTATTTAATATTATTAATCTCTTTGGTAGTATCTGTGGATTTATACCTTTCATCCATTGGTGAAATTCTCAGCCATTCTCTCTGTTGTGTTTTTTCTATTCTAATTTTATCCTTCTACAACTTTGTTTAGACATATATTAGATTTCTTCTTTTCATTTTTCATTTCCCTTGAGTTCTATTAATATTGTCTACCTCTTTGTGTTTATGTAATGCATTTTTAGTAATTACCACTGATCTGTAGTCTAGTACACTAATCCTGTGTTAATCTACATTTAATATGTTGTTTAATTGTAAATTTTTTTGATGTTTATTTTAAAAATAAACTTTATTAAGGTATAATTTGCATTAAAAATATTCCCCCAATAAGTATACAGCTTGGTTTTTGACAAGTACACTCACCTGTGCTGTCATAACAAAACAAATATTAAGAATTTTCATAACCAAGAAATTCCCTTTCTCCTTTTTTCTCTTTTCCTCCTCCTCCAACCCTGACCCCTGGCAACTGCTCGTCTGTTTTCTATAATAGTAGTTTAGCTTTTCTAGTCTCAGATTTTACATAAATGGAATCACATAGTATGTATAGTATACTAAGTTTCTTTCACTCAGCAAAATGCTTTTGGGACTCATGCATATTGTTGTATCAGTAGTTCTATTTTATTTCTGAGTAGTTTTCCATTCAATGGATATACCACAGATGGGTAGTCCATTTTCTTATTGATGGACATTTAGGATGCTTACAAATTTTTGGCTCTTATGAATGAAGCAGTTACGAATATTTGTGTACAAGTCCTTGTGTGGACATATGTTTTTATTTTTCTTGGATAAATACCTAGAAGTAGGATTGTGTATTTATCATACAGCCTTATGATAAATGCATGTTTAACTTTAAAAGAAAATGCCAAACACTGTATGGCATATGTAGCTGTACATATTAATTCTCATTAGCAATGTATAAGAATTCTAGTTGTACCATGTCCTTACCAACACTTGGTATGGTTAGTCTTTGTTATTTTAACCATTATAACAACTGTATGATGATATCTTATGGTTTTAATTTGCATTTCCCCCATGAATAATAATGTTGAGAACAGAAATCTGAGGAGACAAACCCTGGGAGATACTGGACTCCAAGAAACAAACTGAGGGGGGATGGGGTTACCAGGTGATGGGTATTAAGGACAACTTGTGTTGTGATGAGCACTGGGTGTTAAGTGCAACTAATGAATCGTTGAACACTACATCTAAAACTATTGATGTACTATATGCTAGCTAATTAAACATCAGAAAAAGTTCGAAAGTTAAGAGAAATGACTTAGAAAATAAAAAAGTATTTTCATGTGTTTAATAATTCTTTACATATCTTTTTTGGTTAAATATCTATTCAAATCTTTTGACCATTTTTTAAATTAGGTTATTTATGTTTCTATTGTTGAGTTGTAAGAGTTCTTTGTATATTCTGGAATGTATTTCTTTATCAGATGTGTATAGTATATGGTTTGAGATTAGGATTTAGGTTCAGATTTTTTTTTCATATGGGTATCCAGTTATTCCAGTTTTGTGTTTTTGGTAATACTGCCTTTACCACATTGATGCCTTTGTTGAAAATCAGCTTATCTCATATATCTAGGTTTCTCTATAGACTTTCTGCAGTTCTATTGAGATATATAACCTTCCTTATGGAAATGCCACACTATTTTGTTTTTTGTTTAACTGGATAGACATTTTATTATTTTTTTAAATTTAAATTCTTGTTTGTCAACATAAATGGTAAAATTGGTTCAAGTGTAGAATTTAGTGATTCATCACGTACATATAACACCCAGTGCTCATCACAAGTGCCCACCTTAACACCCGTCACCCATCTAGCCCATGCCCCATCCACCTCCCCACATTATTTTGATTAGTGTGTTTTTATAATAAGTTTTGAAATTAGGTAGTGTAAATTCTCAACTTTTATCTTTTTTTTTTTTTCAAAACTGTTTTTGGCTATTTTAGGTCCTTTGAATTTCCATATAAATTTTGGAATAAGTTGTCAGTCTCTAGAAAATTGCCCACTCAAATTTAGATTGAAATAGCATTGGGTGCCTGAGTGGCTCAGTGGGTTAGGATCCCAGGGTCCAGGGATCAAGTCCCCCATGGGTTCCCTGCTCAGCGGGGAGCCTGCTTCTCCCTCCCCACTCCCCTTGCTTGTGCTCTCTCTTTCTCTCTCTCTCAATAAATAATAAAATCTTAAAAAAAAAAAAAGGAAATTGCATTGACTCTATAGATCAATTTGGAGATAATTAATACCTTATCAATACTGAGCCTTCCCACCCATGAACATAATATATCTTTCCTTTTCTTTAGGTCTTCTTTAATTTCTGTCAGAAATGTTTTATATTTTTCAGCAAACAAGTCTTATACATATTTTCTAAATTTGTCTTTTGTGTTTAATGGATTTTCTCATGCCAAAGTGAGTGACATATTTAAAAAATTTTTAATTTGCAATTGCTTATAGCTAGTGTAAAAAAATAACAATTTTGGGGCACCTGGGTGGCTCAGTGGGTTAAAGCCTCTACCTTCGGCTCAGGTCATGATCCCAGGGTCCTGGGATCAAGCCCCGAATCGGACTCTCTACTCAGTGGGGAGCCTGCTTCCTCTTCTCTCTCTCTCTCTCTCTCTCTCTCTGCCTGCCTCTCTGCCTACTTGTGATCTCTGTTAAAAAAAAAAAAGTAGTAACAGTTTTTCCATATTGACCTTGTATCCTCTGACCTTAAAGAACTCAACTGTGAGTTTTACTAATATTTTTTAGTTCTAGTATTATGTGACTACTGCTCCATAACAAACTGGACCCAGACTTAAATGGCTTAACAAAATAACATCTATTATCTTATAGTTTTTGTGAGCCAAGAGTATGGATGTGGCTAGGCTGGACCCTTCCAGTTCAAAGTCTCTCACAAGGCTGAAAAGAAGGTGTTAGCCATGACCATAATTATGTCAAGGATTGAACAGAGGAGAGAATCTTCCAGTACAATGTTGAGCAGAATGGTGAGAATACATATTCTTGAATTCTCTCTGATTTTAAGGTTAACTATAATGTTAACAGTAGGATTTTTGGTAGATTTCCTTAACAGGTTGAGGTTTGATTAAATATGTTGTGAAGCTAAATATTAAGAGCAAAAGTTGTTTTTTTTTTTTAAGATTTTATTTATTTGAGAGAGAGAGAGAGAGAGAGAGAGAAAGCAGTGGGGAGGGAGAGGGAAAGGGAGAAGCAGACACACTGCTGAAATTAGGTAGTGTACACAGGACTCCATCCCAGGACCCCGAACTCATGACCTGAGCCAAAATCAGATACTTAACCAACCTCAGAATAAAATTTTTAAAAGGCATCTTTTTATATAAAACTAAAATAAAGAATCACTATTCTTTTCTAAAACCTATGAAGTCCATTATGTTTAGGAATTGAGAATTTTCCATTTTAAATGGTAATTTATTTTATGTATTTATTACTTAAAAAATCCTTGAGGAAGGGGCAATACCTCATAATCAAGGGCATAATTATTTCTACAGCAAAACATAAATGTTTACCTGTGATAAATAGAATCTTTTATAGTATCATGGCAGTTCAAGTCAGGTTTTCCCATTAACTGAGCTCCAATCAGTTAAAGTTTTGCTACTAAAGGATTACTGATAAAACTGTTTATAGTTTTTTTAAATTTATTTTAAAATTGTAGATTAAAGATTGAGGGCTTGTAATAGGCAATAATAAAGAGATGCAGGGAGAGGGGGACATTTGAATAGAAGTCATAGCATTCTAAAGCTTTGCCTGAGGGGCATACTTTGGTAAAAAATAATTCTAAAGCACCCGACATGAGAGGAAGAGTTCACGCTTGGTATGATTTCTTTATAATCTTCAAATCTGATGTAGCATCAGATACTGACATGGTAACTCTAATGATGACTCATTGTTTTTATTTACATTTCTTTTATCATTAATGGGATTGAGCGTATTTATTTTTAGTAGTCATTTACTCTGCCATCTCTTTTTTGTCTATATGTTTTGCTTTGTTTGCCAGTTCTAATATGGAGGCGATAGGTCCGTGATCAAAGACTGATACAAAGACTGATACAAAGCGAAGGTCGAGCAGAGCTTTATTTCATGCCAAACATCGAGAATCGAACCGACCGGTTGGGGCCACCTCTTACAGAGAGGGCGACCCCCCCGCAGCCTTACAGACAAACTTTTAAAGGGCAAAGGCCATGTAGTTGAGCCTGGCCACACACAGGTGGCCAATGAGTTTGTAATACAAAGAGAAAGCTGCACAGTCATGCTAGGTCACACACGGGTGGCCAATTGAATTACAATTTACCCTATAGTAGATATTTGAACTAGCCTATCACCTTGGTCAGAATTGGCACTCAAAAGGCACCCAAAAGGTGGGCCCCACACTCCTTGGTAGCTAGGGAGACTATGCTTGCTCCACTGATTGGATGTCTCCACCTGACCTGACCTGCCCTTGTATTTGGGCTCTGTTAACCTGGGACTGGTCGACCATATTTTATGAGTTTCCCGGACTTTCTTTTAACTAAGTCCCCTTGGGGGGGTGGGGCAGGGTCAGTTTAAATTTTACTGCATAAACAACAAAATGGTTGTTCAACCAAGATGGAGCCACTCTGACTAAATAGGCCCTTACAGAGGTACTTATTATTTTTAGTGATTTATAAAAGACTTTGTTATTGCTCTTGCTATTAAAACTTTCATTTTGTCTTGTGTTTTGCAAACATTTCCCCCAGTTTGTTGATTCCCTTTTGATTTCAGATAGAGCTGGCAACAAGGTTTGACTCTACCATCTTAGCTGTGGGATTCTGGTGAAACAATTTAAGCTTTAGTTTCCTCACATGCTATAAGGGGACAGTATCTGCATGATGGTTAGTTTTGTCAACCTGACTGGGCCGCAGAGGGCCCAGACATTTGGTCAGATATTCTGGGAGTATTTGTGAGAATATTTCTGGGTGAAATTAACATTTGAATGGTTAGACTGAGTGAAGCTGATTATCCTTCCTACTGTGGATGGGTCCATCCAATTCATTGAAAACTTAACTAGAAAAAAAGGTTGAGTAAGAGAGGACCTCCCTGCCTTAGTGCTGAACTGGGTTGTTGGTCTTTACTGGTCCTTAGACCTGGACACAGCAGCTCTTCTCGCATCTCAAGCCCACTGGCCTTTGGATGGCAATTTCCATCCTTGACTCTATTGGTTCTCAGGCCTTCAGACTAGGACTGGAACTAGTCTCCTGGGTTGTCAGCTTGTATAATCACTTGAGCCAATTGCTAATAACAAATCCCTTTATTATATACATGTATATATATTATATACAATATATTGTATATGTTATATAAAATAGAGTGTGCACGTGGACTGTATTGGTTTTGTCTTTTTGGAGAACTCTAATACAGTCAGCTATCTTATAGTTATCTTACAATTATCTTTCTTTTGGGAAGAAAGGAGTCAATATATGTGAAGACTTGGCTTAGTTTTTATCACATAGTAAGTATTAAATAAAGGTTAGGTAAAGTTAACTTTATTTGAGTTGTTTTTTGCTATTCACAGATTTTACATAGTCAAATATATTAATCCTTTCCTTTATGACTTTATTAAAAATTTTCCAAAATTTTTCTGACATTTGTCAAATGCCTGTAGTTTTTGTGTTTAAAAAGTTAATCCATCTGGAAATTTATATGTGTTTATCTTGGGGTCTAATATTTTCCACCAAATGGAAATCCAGTCCATGCTATTTATTGAATAAATTTTTCTTTCAGTGTTGTCTAAAAGTACCATTGTCAAGAGTCTTTTAGATCAAGGGGAAAACATTTCTGTTACCAAAATTACAAATTGTGTATCTGTATATCCAGATAGAAGCGTACTCCAAATAAGCTGTTTCATATTTCTTGTCCTGACAACCTAGAGGGAAAGAAAACAAAGAGGCATTAGAATTTTTCTTGTTCACACACTTGTTTATGTAACATAAAAGATGTTAAACCTGACTGGTATCTTAAAAAGCCACTGAGTAAACATAATCCAGGCAAACAAAGGCAGTGTCAAGATACTGATTTTGTGTTGTAGGAATGTAGGTGGAACATCAAAGCCTTAAACAATGCTTCCGGTACACTTTTTGGTGTAATCAGGCAAAGCAGGAGAACACGCCATATTTAATGATGTGAGAACTCACATCTCCAAGGTCAGTGGTATGTGCTTAATCTTTAGGCTCTCCCATGGCCAGCTGCCCCAGTGGTTTTTGGAGTGGAGGCCCGACAGGACTGGGGATTTAGGGCAGTGATGACTTTGTTTCTTCATGCTCGCTGCTCTCACCCAAAAATGGTGAGCAAATCCAAGAGAGTGGCTGCCCTCTATGCTTTTCTGAGCTGTCCACTCCAGTCTCTTATTTCAGACTTAACCTCTTGAGGTAAAAGGAGAACCTGGTATTAGAAAACAGGACTTCTCACTTCACCATGAGAAAAAAATTGTTGGTTTTTAATTTAGCTTTTAATGTCTTAAACAGGCAAACACGAAGTCTAGATGATTCTAGATCAGGACTGCTTTTGGTTTTATTTCTCATTCTGCCTAAGTTTCCACCTTGTGCATTTAGTGTTTTCCAAAGCCAATATAAAAAATTCTAGTCCTTTGAGACTCTGCTAGGAAGGAAGAAAGAAGGAAGGAAGGAAGGGTGAGAGGGAGGTGGGGAGGGGAGGGGAAGGGAAGGGTAGGGAAGGGAAGGGAGGGAGAAGAGAAAGGAGAGAGGGAAGGAAGTTAAGCTAGCTGAGGTTAATCATGTTTGGGGCATAGGATACCCCTTTTTGGAGCTCACTGTGCACATTAGCAATTAAAGTTTTGCTCTGTCAGTTGAGAAATGTGTTTTCTTTAAAACCCAGAAATTTCTAATTGACCCTACAACCCATTTTTAAAAAACATGTAATACCTGTTCTCCTATTTGGTAAATGCTACCTTAAAATTGTGTATAAAACAAAACTGCTTGCTGAATGCTCTTTACCATTAAATTTTTTAAAAGATTTTATTTTTAAGTAATCTGTATACCTAATGTGGGGCTTGAACTCACAACCTTGAGATCAAGGGTTGCAAGCTCTACTGACTGAGCAAGCCAGGTGCCTCTACCATTAATTTCTAAAAGTCAGCAGTGACTTCTTAAGGAAAAATATCGAACATAAGACATAATTGAAATATCAGGGAGGAATTCCAGTCTTCATATTAAAGCTTGACATTCCACGTGTGTCAACGTACATTTAATGCTGTCTTGTGTATCTTTTTTTTTTTTTTAAGATTTTATTTATTTGACAGAGAGAGATCACAAGTAGGCAGAGAAGCAGGCAGAGAGAGAGAAAGGGAAGCAGACTCCCTGCTGAGCAGAGAGCCCCATGCTGGGCTTGATCCGGGGCTCGATCTGGGGCTCCATCCCAGGACCCTGGGATCATGACCTGATCCTAAGTTAGAGGCTTTAACCAACTGAGCCACCCAGGTGCCCCATGTCTTGTGTATCTTTAAAAGAAGTGGTCAAGCAGAAGGAGCATCGAACTATGGGTGGACCGGAACCATAGAATAGCTCTTCTGTCCTCAGATGACCATACTGAGGCCTAGAAAAGCTGAGGAGCTGGGCAAAAAAACACAAATGGATTTGTGTTGGTGTCTGGACTCAGTTTTCCTGAATTTCTCTCCAGTTTTGTCCTTCTCTTTGTAATAGTATAATTCTTAAACTGGAGACTTCACAGGTATGGGCCACAGCACTCACAACAACGCTTATCGGAAGTGTCACTTTGAGAGGCTTTCCCTGGAAAATGAGGAAAAACAAATGCCCCACCTCCTGAAGCCTTAAGATCTGACAGACTGAGATGAAACCTTCCAACCTCCCCAGGTTAACATTACCTAACAGGCAGAGTGGCTCATTCCCAGGGGGTTATGACTTCCTGAGCCCAAAAGGACCACATCTGATGAGTGCAACTATTTCAGAAAAACAAAACAGAACAAAAACTGCTTTTCAGCATCTAATGATATGATCATGTAATTTTTCTCCTTTAATTAGGTGATATAATGAATTATGTTGAAAGACTTCTTGATTCTGAATTATCTTTTCATTTCTGAAGTAAACTTTACTTGGTCATACACCAGAGTTATTTTGATACACTGGTTGATTCTCTTTGCTAATACTTGATTTAAAATTTTGCATTTAAATTTCTCAATGAGATCAGGCTATAGTTTTCTATTTTTATACCATTTTTATCAGGTCTTGGTATTAAGGTTTTGTTAGAATCATAAAATGAATTGGGGCACTTTCCAACTTTTTTATTAGAGTCTGTAATATTTTGAATTATAAAGGAATTATCTATTTCTTAAAGGTGAGACAGAACTCAGCTGTGAAACTCTTTAGTTCTGGTTCTTAAAAAATGATAGATCTTCAATCATTTTTAGTGTCTTCTGTGATGACTAGTCTGTGCAAGTTTTGTCCTTTATTGTAGACCAATTTCTTTTACAAACTTTTTAAAAACAGCTTTATTAAGGTATAATTTACATGTCACAAAATTCAATTACTTTTAGTAATGTGTCATTTTTTAAGTGTACAATTCTATGACATTTAGTAATATAGATCAGTTTAATTCACTCGTATTTTTCTGGAAAATATCCATTTCCTCCAGGTTTTTAACTACTTCCATCAAATCGCTCATAATATTTTTTTATAATTATATATTTATGGACATGTTGGCTTTTCAAATGAACATGCCAGTGTGGGAAAAAAGAGAAGAACGTGGAGATAATGCCAGAGGCAGTAAATAAACTGGTGGAAGCACATTTATTTAGACAGCTGAGCAGTGTGTAAGTCAGGAGCTACAATGTGCTTTTATGTCCCTGATTGGAAGGGCTTTCTAGCTGCTTGTGTAGCTTAGATGCTCAGAGTTCCTCAGATCAGAGCTAGGACTGAGAAGTTTCAGACCTGGTTGGCACTTTCTGTTTCTTTGTGGTTTTTAGCTGGCCACTTCCTTCAATTAAGAATCCCCATAACACCAGTGTATTTTACCACTTGTGTGGGAAATTTCACTATGGTTGTGACCCTATGTCAAACAGTTTTCAATATCAAGAATCCACTTTTTACCACTTGTGTGGGAAATTACATATGGTTGTGATCCTATGTCAAACAGTTTTCAATATCAAGAATCCACTAACCTGAAAACTTCACATTAAAATTAAAGATGTATATAAACCAATAAATTGTAGAATCATAGTTTATTTGGTTATGTTAGATAGAATATAAGATGAACCAAAGCAAGTATGAATTTATGCCCTACTTTAGAAATCAATTTTATAGAGGTATAACTTACATATAGTAGAATTCTTTCTTTTGAGTTCAGTGAATGTATTAGTCCTGTTACCATCAAAATCAAGCAACAGAGTATTTCCTTCATCTCTAAATTTTCCCTTGTAACCCTTTCTGGTCAATCTCTCTTAGAACTCACAGTCTCTGGAAATCACTGGTCTGTTTTCTGTATCTAAAAGTTTGGCCTTTTCCAGATTATTATATAAATGGAATCATACAGTATGAATTACTTTGTGTCTGGCACCTTTCAGTGAGAGGGTTTCTGAGATTTGTTCATGTCTTTGCATGCATCAGTTTCTCTTCACTGCTGAATAC
Source organism: Mustela putorius furo (assembly GCF_011764305.1). Lineage (NCBI taxonomy): Eukaryota > Metazoa > Chordata > Mammalia > Carnivora > Mustelidae > Mustela > Mustela putorius. Next base: position 3,961,110 of record NW_025422045.1, on the reverse strand, counting down.
TATTCTATTGTGCTGATGTACAATAATTTACTTCTCCATTGACCTTTTTAAAAGATATTTGAGATGTTTCAGTTTATGGAAATTATGTATAAAGCTACTGCAAATATTAACATACAGGGGTTTTTTTTGTGTGTGTGTGGGCCTATGTTTGCATTTCTCTCAGATGAATACCCGAGAATGGGATTTCTAAATTGTATGGTTGTATGTGTTTCATTTTATAAGAAACTTCCAAAAGATTTCCAAAGTGACTGTACCATTTTGCATTCCAAACACTAATGTAATAGAGTTAGAGTTGCTGCATCTTCTCAGCACCCCTTCATGTTTTCAGACTTGTTAGTGCTCAGCCATTCACATATGCGTGTAGTGGCAGCTCGTTGTGTTTTTAATTTGTATCTTCTAATGACGTATGTGTTTATTTGTCATGGTATCTCTTCTTAGATGAGGTATCCGTTCACATTTTAAGAAATTGATTTGTTTTATTATTATTGATTTAAGAGTTTTTTATATTCTGGATACAAATCCTTCATCAGATATTTATTGTGCAAATATTTTTGCTAGACTTGTAGCTTGCCATTTTATTTTCATAACTGAGTGTTTAGAAGAACACACATTTTGGGGAGGAGTCAAGATGGCGGAGAAGTAGCAGGCTGAGACTACTTCAGCTAGCAGGAGATCAGCTAGATAGCTTATCTAAAGATTGCAAACACATGCAAATCCATCGGCAGATCGAAGAGAAGAAGAACAGAAATTCTGGAAACATAAAAACAACTACTTTTTGAAAGGTAGGACCGGCGGAGAAGTGAATCCAAAGCGACGGGAAAAAGACCCCGGGGGGAGGGGCCGGCTCCCGGCAAGCGGCAGAGCAATGGTGCACAAAATCAGGACTTTTAAAAGTCTGTTCCGCTGAGGGACATTGCTCGAGAGCCTAAACCGGGGCAAAGCCCACGCGGGGTCAGTGTGGCCTCAGGTCCCGCAGGGTCACAGAAGGATCGGAGCTTGCAGGTATTGGAACGGGAAAACCGGCTACAGAGACAGAGCCGACAGTAAGATCACAGCTTGGGGTTACCTTGAACCGGTCGCAGGCTCGGTGAGCTCGGAGCTCGGCCAGAGGTCAGGCAGACGGGAGTAACTGGGCGCTGTTCTTTGAGGGTGCACTGAGTAGTGCGGCCCCGGGCTCTCGGCTCCTCGGGGCTGGAGACCAGGAGGCCGCCATTTGTATTCCCATCCTCTGGATCTCTACGGAAAGCACTTAGGGAACAAAAGCTCCCGAAAGCAAACCCGAGCGGATTACTCAGCCCGGCCCCTGGTAAGGGCCGTGCAATTCCGCCTGGGGCAAAGACACTTGAGAATCACTACACCAGGCCCCTCCCCCAGAAGATCAACAAGAAATCCAGCCAAGACCAAGTTCACCTACCAAGGAGTGCAGTTTCAATACCAAGGAGAGGAGCAGAATTCCAGAGGAGGAGAAAGCAAAGCACGGAACTCATGGCTTTCTCCCTGTGATTTTTTTAGTCTTGCAGTTAATTAAATTTTTTTCTTTTTCATTTATTTTCTCTTCTTCTGCTAAAATTTTGTTTAACATTTACCCCTTTCTTTTTTAACTAGTTTATCTAATATATATATTTTTTCGTTTTTATATTTTTCTTTATTCGTTTTCCTTTTTTAAATTCTTTTCTTTTATTTATTTTTTCTTTCTCTCTTTTTGAACCTCTTTTTATCCCCTTTCTCCTCCCTCATGATTTGGGATCTCTTCTGATTTGGTTACGGCATATTTTCCTGGGGTTGTTGCCACCCTTTTAGTATTTTACTTGCTCCTTCATATACTCTTATCTGGACAAAATGACAAGGCAGAAAAATTCACCACAAAAAAAAGAACAAGAGGCAGTACCAAAGGCTAGGGACCTAATCAATACAGACATTGGTTATATGTCAGATCTAGAGTTCAGAATGACGATTCTCAAGGTTCTAGCCGGGCTCGAAAAAGGCATGGAAGATATTAGAGAAACCCTCTCGGGAGATATAAAAGCCCTTTCTGGAGAAATAAAAGAACTAAAATCTAACCAAGTTGAAATTTAAAAAGCTATTAATGAGGTGCAATCAAAAATGGAGGCTCTCACTGTTAGGGTAAATGAGGCAGAAGAAAGAATTAGCGATATAGAAGACCAAATGACAGAGAATGAAGAAGCTGAGCAAAAGAGGGACAAACAGCTACTGGACCACAAGGGGAGAATTCGAGAGATAAGTGACACCATAAGTCGGAACAACATTAGAATAATTGGGATTCCAGAAGAAGAAGAAAGAGAGAGGGGAGCAGAAGGTATACTGGAGAGAATTATTGGGGAGAATTTCCCCAATATGACAAAGGGAACTAGCATCAAAATTCAGGAGGTTCAGAGAACGCCCCTCAAAATCAATAAGAATAGGCCCATACCCCGTCACCTAATGGTAAAATTTACAAGTCTTAGTGACAAAGAGAAAATCCTGAAAGCAGCCCGGGAAAAGAAGTCTGTAACATACAATGGTAAAAATATTACACTGGCAGCTGACTTATCCACAGAGACCTGGCAGACCAGAAAGAGCTGGCATGGTATTTTCAGAGCACTAAACGAGAAAAACATGCAGCCAAGAATACTATATCCAGCTAGGCTATCATTGAAAATAGAAGGAGAGATTAAAAGCTTCCAGGACAAACAAAAACTGAAAGAATTTGCAAACACCAAACCAGCTCTACAGGAAATATTGAAAGTGGTCCTCTGAGCAAAGAGAGAGCCTAAAAGTAGTAGATCAGAAAGGAACAGAGACAATATACAGTAACAGTCACCTTACAGGCAATACAATGGCACTAAATTCATATCTCTCAATAGTGACCCTGAATGTTAATGGGCTAAATGCCCCAATCAAAAGACACAGGGTATCAGAATGGATAAAAAAGCAAAACCCATCTATATGTTGCCTCCAAGAAACTCATTTTAAGCCCGAAGACACCTCCAGATTTAAAGTGAGGGGGTGGAAAAGAATTTACCATGCTAATGGACATCAGAAGAAAGCAGGAGTGGCAATCCTTGTATCAGATCAATTAGATTTTAAGCCAAAGACTATAATAAGAGATGAGGAAGGACACTATATCATACTCAAAGGGTCTGTCCAACAAGAAGATCTAACAATTTTAAATATCTATGCCCCCAACGTGGTAGCAGCCAACTATATAAACCAATTAATAACAAAATCAAAGAAACACATCAACAATAATACAATAATAGTAGGGGACTTTAACACTCCCCTCACTGAAATGGACCGATCATCCAAGCAAATGATCAGCAAGGAAATAAAGGCCTTAAACGACACACTGGACCAGATGGACATCACAGATATATTCAGAACATTTCATCCCAAAGCAACAGAATACACATTCTTCTCTAGTGCACATGGAACATTCTCCAGAATAGATCACGTCCTCGGTCCCAAATCAGGACTCAGCAAGTATCAAAAGATTGGGATCATTCCCTGCATATTTTCAGACCACAATGCTCTGAAGCTAGAACTCAACCACAAGAGGAAGTTTGGAAAGAACCCAAATACATGGAGACTAAGCAGCATCCTTCTAAAGAATGAATGGGTCAACCGGGAAATTAAAGAAGAATTGAAGGGGCGCCTGGGTGGCTCAGTGGGTTAAGCCGCTGCCTTCGGCTCAGGTCATGATCTCGGGGTCCTGGGATCGAGTCCCGCATCGGGCTCTCTGCTCGGCAGGGAGCCTGCTTCCCTCTCTCTCTCTCTCTGCCTGCCTCTCCGACTACTTGTGATTTCTCTCTGTCAAATAAATAAATACAATCTTTAAAAAAAAAAAAGAAGAATTGAAAAAAATCATGGAAACAAATGATAATGAAAATACAACGGTTCAAAATCTGTGGGACACAACAAAGGCAGTCCTGAGAGGAAAATATATAGCGGTACAAGCCTTTCTCAAGAAACAAGAAAGGTCTCAGGTACACAACCTAACCCTACACCTAAAGGAGCTGGAGAAAGAACAAGAAAGAAACCCTGCTCTGCAGGGAGCCTGCTTCCTCCTCTCTCTCTCTTTGCCTGCCTCTCTGCCTACTTGTGATCTATGTCTGTCAAATAAATAAATAAAATCTTTAAAAAAAAAAAAAGAAATGAAACCTTGCCATATCCGACAACATGGATGGAACTAGAGCGTATCATGCTTAGCAAAATAAGTCAAGCAGAGAAAGACAACTATCATATGATCTCCCTGATATGAGGAAGTGGTGATGCAACATGGGGTTTTAAGTGGGTAGAAGAAGAATCAATGAAACAAGATGGGATTGGGAGGGAGACAAACCATAAGTGACTCTTAATCTCACAAACAAACTGAGGGTTGCTGGGGAAAGGGGCGTTGGGAGAAGGGGGGTGGGGATATGGACATTGGGGAGGGTATATGCTTTGGTGAGTGCTGTGAAATGTGTAAACCTGGCAATTCACAGACCTGTACCCCTGAGGATAAAAATATATGTTTATAAAAAATAAAAAATTAAAAAAAAAGAAATTAAATCTAAGATATTGCTAGGTTAAAAAAAAAAAAGATTTGGTGGGTGTCAAAAGCTGTATGTAAATTTTCAAATGTGTGGGGTATAGGTTCTCTTAACCCCCACATTGCTCAAAAATTAACTGGATTTACATCTGGAAATTTAAATAACTTTGAAGTTTTAATAAAATGAGGTATGTTTCAGTGCTTAAAAAGGAAAAAAAAGAAGAATACACATTTTTAATATTGATAATCTAATTTGCTGATTTTTTTTCTTTTGTGGTTTTTGCTCTTTGTGTTCTAAGAAATCTTTACCTAACCTAAGGTCATATATTTCTTCTAGAAGTCTTGTAATTTTAGGTTTCAGTTATAGGTCTATGATTCACCTCAAGTTAATTTTTTTTTAATTTTTTTTTTTTAAGATTTTATTTTGTTTATTTGACAGGCAGAGATCACAAGTAGGCAGAGAGGCAGGCGGGAGTGGGGGGAAGGGGGAGAAGTAGGCTCCCTGCCGAGCAGAGAGCCTGATGTGGGTCTAGATCCAAGGACCCTGGGATCATGACCTGAGCTGAAGGCAGAGGCTTTAACCCACTGAGCCATCCAGGTGCCCCTCAAGTTAATTTTTTAAGAAGATTTTATTTTTTTATTTGAGAGACAGAGAGTGCCAGAGAGAGAGATTACATACAAGCAGGGGAGCAAGAGAGGGAGAGGGAAAATCGGGCTCCTGCTGAGCAGGGAGCCAGATATGGGGCTTGATCCCAGGACCCTGGGATCATGACCTGAGCCAGAGGCAGATGCTTTAACTGACTGAGCCACTCATTCACCCCATCTCAAGTTAATTTTTATATGTACTGTGAAGAAAGATCAATGTTCATTTTTTGACATTCAATTACGTGTTCAATTCCAGTACCATTGTTGAAGACTTCCTCCATTGAATTACCTTAATGCTTTTGTTGATTATCAACTGACCATATTTCTGTGGGTCTGTTTCTGGACTTTCCATTCATCTGCATGTCTATCCTTATGTCAATACCACACTATCTTGATTCTTGTAGCTTTAGAGTAATAAGTCTTGAGGTCAATGAGTGATTATCTTCCAATTTTATTATTCTTTTCAAAATTGTTTTGGCCTTTCTAGATCCTCTGCTTTTCCATATAAATTTTAGAATCAGCTTCTTAGTTTCTACCAAAATACTTATTGATGTTCTGATTGGGATTTTGATAATCATAAGGATCAATTTGGAAAGAATTAAGATCTTAATCTGGAGTCTTACATTTTAGGAGCACAATACAGCTCTCTATTTATTTTGGTCTTTTGTCATCTCTCCCATTGACGTTTGATAGTTCCTGGCTTACAATCCTTGCACTTATTTTGTTATATTTATCCCTACGTTGTAATGCTACTGGACCTAGTACTGTTTTAAATTTTCTTTCTAGTTGTTCATTATTAGTATATAGAAATACAATTGATGTCTTAATATGGTCTCATCTGCTGTGACTTTATTAAGTTTCCTTACACACTCTGGTAGTGTTTTAGTAACATCCCAATGCTTTTTGAATGAGAGTCATATCCTGCCAAAATAAAACAGTGATCCTGTGGGTGGGGACTATTTATTTTTCACCTGATACCCATGAATGCCTGATTAAAGAGCGGTAGAGATTGTTGTAAGCTTTACAATGAACATGAAATATTTATGACTCTTTCAGGCCTATTGCTCTTAGTGCATCCCTTGTACATAAAATAAATCATAATGTACATCTTCTGTACTGTATTAAAACTTGTTACTTCTCCCAAGTTGACTAACAGGTATTTCCAGGAACTTCTGGGTTAGAGGTTAAGATACTGGTGATAGAAGATTGTATGTGTGTGTGTTAAGGTATATGAGTATGGATTTTGGCACTCACTGTAAAGTTCCTCAGGTGGAGATGGGAGTGGGGTTCTCTCAATAGGTAGCAGAGAGGGGTGACAAGGGCAGAATTTGGAGACCCTCCAGGAAAGATTTAAGATTCATTGGTATATATCCTGTCAGTGTGAACCATTTTAACCGTAAAATGGTTAAAATCTAACCATTTTAGATTGGTGTTGCCTTTTTCCTTCTCAGTAAAAATTCCACAATCAAATAAATTGGGGAAACACTTCATACCATATCCTTGGAGTTTTACAGGGTTCCTTAGTGTATTAAAGGCTGTGAAAAACCTAAAGTAAAGATACATGTTTATACAGCTTTGTTTTTTTTTAAAGATTTTATTTATTTATTTATTTGACAGACAGAGATCACAAGTAGGCAGAGAGGCAGGCAGAGAGAGAGAGAGAGAGAGAAGGAAGCAGTCTCCCCGCAGAGCAGAAAGCCCGATGTGGGGCTCGATCCTAGGACCCTGGGATCATGACCCGAGCCGAAGGCAGAGGCTTTAATCCACTGAGCCACCCAGGCGCCCCTATACAGCTTTGTTTAATCCAGCATTCCCCACACTCATTTGACCATGGAACCCTTCTTTAATATAAAGCCTCCTAATATCCAGAAACTCTTCAGCTTATGCTCCACAAAATCAAGAAACGACGCCATGGATAGTTCTAGGATCTCTTTCTTACCTTCAATATGAGAACAATACTCAGGTTATTATGTAAGAACTAGCTGGTTGCTACAAAATGCTCCCAGCAATAGGATGTGGGTAGAATTCTAGAATATTGAGAGGATTATGTTTTAGATGTCTTTTTTTGTTTCTATTTACAAAAGATGAGTAAATATTCTCCCAACATATGCTGCTGAATTATATCAAGGAAATGATTCTGCCACACACTTCAGTGTTTCTTGGTCTTCCCTGATGTTCTCCTTTGCTTGTACTTCAAGTTATTTCTTGCTTTGCTCTGATTTGTTGCAAAAACGAGCCATCAAACTGTAAAAAAGGTTTTCTACGAGAGGCATTATGCTACCTGCTTATATGCTTTGTGTAGTGATCAGAGCAATGGGAGAAAAGCAGATACTCTCTATTTTTCAAATAAAATAATTTTCTAATGATTGACAGCATGCAATTAAAGCAGCACTAAAATAAACAACATTGCAGTTTTTAGTGTGAAGCAGCTTTGTGTTGTAATTGATCATATTTGACACAACAGCTGATGACAGGATTTGTGTTGATCCTTGATGCTAAGTTGTAGCTTTTAAGGAAAGTACAGCTGGAAACCTGCTCCAAATTGCCTTCCTTTGTAATTAAAAGTATAAATGTTTCAAGTCGAATACATCCTATTAGTAAGATTTTAGGAAACAAAAAGTTAATTTATTCACATTCGATATGGTCTGTAAATGCCACCATTATATGCCTTCCACTGGCCTTTGATTAGCTATGGATTAATAAAACTTTTATACCTCCTTTGTCAGCCTCATTTTGAACTCTGTTTTTGCATACTGTTACTATTAAATAAATGAATTAGTGTCCAGAAATGTGTCATGCATATTACCTAGCAGCAGGAAGCATAATACAGTGGTCAGCTCCCCAGGAGCGTTATAAATCCTAATGTGCTCGGTAACCTGCTCACGTGGACCTATTAAAAGCATGATGATTTAGTGGAGCAGTATTTGTGCTTAACAATGGAATTTTAGTTAATTCAAAACAATGTAAATCATCTCCAATTACAGTATTTGAATATTCACAGTTGCTTCACAAGTACATGTACTGTTGCTAAGCCAAAAAAAATTTTTTTTTGTTTTTTGTTTTAAACATTATGAGTTACTTGCCTGGAGGACCTTTCAGACAGATTTTTGGTGACTTCTGTTCAAAGTAACCAACCCTGGAGAACAATGTTTATGTGGAGCAGCTTACTAATTCTCAGACAAAGCAATTTAGGGTGTCCAAAACACAGAAGGCAGGGGAAGTTTGCAGAGCCCCCAGTGCGGTTGCTTCTGGAGAGCTCAGGTGAACACCATAATTGTGCTAGTGAGCCGAGGTGGCTGCTTGCATTCCTAGAGCCCGCTGAGGGCTTTTTCTTGTGACTGCTATTATCAAAGTCATCTCAGACCCGTGTCAGTAGCTTCTTGATATTGCAACCGCCACAGCGTCCCTGTGGGCATAGCACAAACCAGAGAGGATCCTCTGGTTGGAAACAGGCTCTTTCATGTTCAAGGTCTCAAGGGGCCTTTCCAGGAAATAATGATGAGTCGCTGTCCAGCTGGCGGCGACTGCTTCCAGCCTGGCAGGTCCTTGGCAAAACTTGGACTTCGGCAGCAGAGACGGCCTACTAGTCTGCCAGTACCCAGTCTGTCCCATGAGGTGAAATCGAAGAGGAATTAATGAGGAACAGGGTGAGCTTTACTGAAGGAATTCTTCTGTGTGTTGTGGATCCAGCCACTTAAGGACAAAGCACAATGTTCCTGGCCTTCCAAATAAAGTTGGGATGAAGCAAGTACTTTTAGTTGGTAAAAAAAAGAAATAAAAACTTGGAGAGAATGCTGTTGGACACATTTGCCCAGTTTACCGATAGGCAAAGTTCGCTTTGTGTGATGTGATTTTGTGCAATGTCATCATCAGTTTTGGTCAGTGATAGAGTTAGTGACTTTGCAATTAGCAAGCCTAGATTCAAAACTTGATGCTGTCTGTTATAAGCTGGGTGTCCTTGAGTGAGTTACTTCCCCTCTCTGAACCTCAGTTTAGCCATCTGTGAGGGAGGTATAGGTTTATGGACAACAACATGCTGCTCTGTAGTGATGAGGTATAGATTAATTGAAGTGGTGTACCTAAAACAGGATGGTTATTGCTGTTTTTACTGCTGATTCTTAAGATTATGATTCCGTCAAGTACAAGTGGTCTTAGCTAGAGGTCATATGTATTGGTTTTGACTGTAGTGTTGGAGATACTTGAATCAATTGGAAAGTTACCACGATCTCACTAAATGTTTATTTAGAACTCACCTGTGGGCACGTTACACAGCTCTGGGCTTGGGGACAGGAAGGGACAAGTCAGGTGTAAGAAGAGAGGGTTCTAGTGAGACTGCCACTCATTAGTCATGTGATCACTGAATGACTCATTTAACCTTTTGGCATTTCAGTGTCTTCATCAGTAAAACAGTGAGAAGTTGCTACCGTGGTAATGACTTATGTATATTCAAGGTACTATATAATCAAGCATAGTGATCCTTATCATTTATCAGTCACTTGCTATAACTTTGGCATAGGCCATCTCTGCTCTTTGAGGCAGGTACTATTATTATCATTATCCTTAAAATTACCCCTTCTTTATTGATAAAGAGATGGGAACGTGGGAGGTGATATACTTTGCTTGTCCAGCCAGTCAGTGGCAGAGTTGGGGCTCAGATTCTGGGTCTCTTTTACTTCAAAGACTGTGTACTTAACTGTACTACCCTGCCTCTGGAGCCACTTTGTGGGGTAGATAGAACATCATTCCCATTTTGTAATTAGCTGAGCTCAGCAAGATGGTAGGTCAGCATGACAGATTGGCTCACAAGCTTTGGAAAGGGTTGAATGAAAGAACATCTAGGAAAATGTTATGTAGACTTGACCCCTTTACATACGTAAGCTTATTAATTGGACTGTAGCAGAGATGGGTCATGCTGATGGATAGAAACCCACACACTGTAAGTGAAATCCATTGGATAAAAAGGAAGGACCTCTGCTAGTCATTTGCTTTCCTTAAAAATGCCTAGCAATAATTTTTATTGTGTTTTTATATAAACTTACTGGATTTTGTGACATGGTGTAAACATAGCCATAAATCATTACTATAAACATTGTAAAGTACTGTTTTGCATTTCAGATTGCAAACGACTGTGCAGAAATTAATATACATATTCACATGTAAAGATACATATACATGTTTATATACATGTATATGTATACAGATACATGTATAGATACATGTATCTGTATACATATATCAGTATTCATGTATGTCTAAGTACAGATACACAAAATCTCCGTGGTGTTTTCTTTCTTAAACCTTCTTATAATTTCTTAGGTAGAAAGAATAAGAATGTGTGCTAGTACTTAAAAACAAAGTAGTAGGGAGTTATTAAGACAGTAATTTACCACTACCAAATCAATCAATCAATCAATCTCAAGCTGCCATTTCTTTAAGAAAGCAACCCATCCATTCAACAAATATGCTGCTAAATGTAATAGTTCCAGCTTCTATTTACTGTTTCTAGTAATTCTGTGTTTTATTTTCAAATAAGAACATAAACTAGATAAAATACAAGCACCTCAAGACCGTATCAATTAATACCGTTTTTCAAACAAAACACATGGAAATTTAAAAAATGGGCCCAAAAGTCTTTCATTATCTGACCATCTACTGATAATTGTTATTAATGTTGGTGCATTTTTTCCAATTTTTTTCTGTCAGTGTATTCTGAACATCTCAACTCTAGAAACTTGGTGGCCATTCAAGGAGAATAAATTGTGTATCAAATGCCATGTCAGGGAAAATAAAGGGGATGGCGTTCTGTGATTCATGTTCAAAGGACTCACATTATAAGTGAGAGTGCTGGAAATCGTTGACTGAGCCTTGCTGTGGTCATGAAATGACACGAAGTCAAACCATTTGTAAAATCTACATGCAGTCATTTCCATTCTTGGTTGTTAGAAACCAAGTATATTTCAGAATTCTTATAAGTAATTATAATAAACATGAATCTGCCAGAAATATCCTGGTGGGTGAATTTGCTCACTTCACTTTCCTTGGTTTCTAACTGTAGTCTCAACCCATCTTCATGAGACATCCCAACTTTTCATCTCACACTTAGTATGTCCAAACTGAACCCTTCTCCCACCTCTAACCTGCTAGTCACCTGGTCTCCCCGATCTCAGTTAATTTTTTTAAAGATTTTATTTATTTATTTGACAGAGACACAGCGAGAGAGAGAGAGAGAGAGAGGGAAAGAGAACACAAGCAGGAGGAGTCGGGGAGGAAGAAGCAGGCTCCCTGCAGAGCAAGGAACCCTATGGGGGACTTGATTCTAGGACCCTAGGATCATGACCTGAGCCAAAGGCAGACACTTAATGACTGAGCCACCCAGGTGCCCCCCCCAAGTTACTGTTACCTCAAGCCTCTCACTACTTGAACCCAGAAATCTAAGGGTCATTTTTGCATTCTTCCTCTCCTTCATTTCCACATCCATTCAGTCTTGTCATTTCTGTACCCAAATCCCATCTCAAACATGTCTACCTATCTCCTTGGCCCCAACTCCAGTCCAAGCCATGGTTGTGTTTGAACCATGGGGATAGTTCTCTCACTGAACTCCCTGCTTCCTTTCCAGCTAGCCTTCAAGACAAGCAGCCAGACAAGAGCAATGCACTTCCCTGCTCACACTTCTTCAGTGGCTTCCCACTACTTTGGGGGCAAAATCCAAGGTCTTCAGTGTGGCCTCCAAGGCCACTTGCTATTTTCCTGGTTTTGTCTTTTTTTTTTTTAAAGATTATTTATTTTTTATTTGTCAGAGAGAGAGAGACAAGCAGGGGGAGTGGCAGGCAGAGGGAGAGGCAGGCTCCCTGCTGCGCAAGGATTCCCCATGAGGGACTCAATCATGACCTGAGCAGAAGGCAGACACCAGATGCTTAACTGACTAAGCCACCAAGGTGCACCTGGTTTTATCTTTTGCACTCTCAATTACTTTGTTCCAGTTACACTGTCCCTCTTTTAATTCACTGAGCTTGGCAAGTCCTTCCCCAGTAAGGATCACTGCATATGCTCTCCTTAAGCCTCAGTCCCCTTCCCTGTGGCCTAGCTCAATCCTGCTCATGTTTTAGATCTCATTGTAAATGTCCCTTCCTCCAAGACCTTCCCTGAACTCCCATTCAAAAAAATGCCTCTTCTTATTCTTTCTTATAAAAAGTCCTCAGTCGCCATGACAATGTATTATTATGTACTTATTTACATGAATATTTAATGTTTATCTCCACACCAGACTGTAAGTTCCTTGAGGACAGGGATTGTGTCTGTTTTGCTCACTGTTGCACCCTCATAAGCATAATGCCTGGTACATAGCAGGACTCAAATGTTCATTGATTATGTGAATGAACAAATGAAGGAATGGATATTTTCTTCTGTCACTGCACCTCTCTGGGATTAAAAAAGATTTGGACAAACATAGGAAGCAGAGGGAAGAAGTTTCTGGCAATTCTTTCCAACATTTTCATCTTAATGGGTTCTAGTTGTCTTCAAGAGTAAGTTGCTGCCATATGTAATCTGTGATTGAGAAATTTCCCTTGAAAACTGCCACTTTCTTGTCCACCTGTCTACATGGTCACTTACGTCTGATGTTAGTTCCCTACTGCCCAGAAACTTAGTATTCTCTTAATAGTGCTTATGATCTGTCTGACTCAAATGGTATGCAATGTTCATAAAGCTCAGGCCTTAAGATGTATACCTGATACACTGATGTGACATAAAGGACCAGCTAACCCCATATCTCTTAGAAATAATACACAGTGCCCACCATACTTTTAAAATTTTTATTATTTGTTTAATCCACTCAACAGATATTTATTCAACTTGCGCTGTGTGCTCGGAACTGTTCTACAATGGGATATACGCCAAACCAGCAGCTCCTGCCCTTACAAATCTTGTGGACCAGTACTGTTTGAACGACTGAAAAAGTGTGCAGTCACACATGCTCATGAGGATACTTCCCAAGATTTACTGTGGAATCTGAAGTAGACCAGGGAGACACTACACCTGGCCTTTATAAGGCCATTCAATTTCCTAATGTGTTTTTTCCAAGAATACCACAAATAATACCATTAATTTTCTAGGTATCTCAATTCCAAATTTTATTAGGAATATTGACTGCTTGGAGCTGCTTCTTGATCGCCATGCCATTTCCCTCAGCTTATTTGATTTTGTCACAGCTGTGGTGGACTGTTCCATAAGATGCAGAAGGTCACTCAGCCATGCACAGATGCAACCCAGTTTTTATGTGTGTGAGTGTATGCACATGTGTGTGTTGAAAGAATGGGAGGTTAGTACCCTGGAAAGTACCCCTCGACCAATGTGGGTCATGTGTTGATGGATAAATATTCCAGCCTTCCCTCTCAGGGTGGTGGCCTTCTCAAGTGTGCCCTCCATGGTTTCTCAGAGCCCTGCAGTGCAATTGAGCCCAGTTGCCTCAGCATTCACTAGAACTTCTTTTCTGCTCTCTCTTCCCAGACAGACTACTGGCACCCAAGTCCTTAGAAGGGTTTACTTTCAGAGGAAACCAATCTTGGATACACTTCCAAATTCTGGACTGCCCTCACATGGCGAGAACTCAGTAAAAGTAACTAAATTTCTTGTAGTTAATTGCTGTGTCTCTTTTTTTTTTAATCCGTTAGAAGGAAGGAAAACCAACTCAGCCAAATTTCTGAGCATCTACAAGGTTTGAGAGAACTAAGAAACACAAAATGAATGTGATTCTTGCTCACAGGGAACACACAGTCCATCAGAAGAACCATTTTTCCTAAGCCTGGGTTACAGAACAAGAGAATTTGGTTAAGGACCTCTATTATTCCCCTTCTCCAAGCTACATGTGACTTCTGTAGGAATATATGACCCAACGGGGTATATAATTATACTAATGGGCATAATACAAAATCTGGTGTGGACCCCATTCTTCCTTTGCCTTAAGCCTAGACTCTCAGTATTATAAGTGACAGAAACTCAAACTAGCTTGAGCCAAAAGGCGATTATTGGCTGGATCAGCTGAGAAGTCAGGGGGTACACTGTCTTCAGTCATAAGTATATCCTGAGTTTCAGTGATATTATCAGGATTTTGTCCGTCTTCATTTTCCCACTTAATTCTTTTGGGTTTTCTTTACTCTTAGTAGGCCTCTCCATATGAGAGGAAAAAATGGCTCCCAGTGGGTTTTGGCTTACTCAGTGCTTTTGTCTCATGACCCTAGCAAAGAGGATCCTGTCTCTTTCCCAATATTCATATTTAAAAGTCCCATGGAGACAATTAGGGCCTGCTAAGATTGTGTACTTAACCCTGAAACAGTCATGCGGACAGGAGAATAGGAAACCTTTACAGGGCTGAATCACATACTCATCACTGGCTGGGAGGGGTAAACCCCATCCCCAGTGAAACAGGTGCACTATTACTTGAAGCAAAATAGCCAAAATAACCTGGAACACTAAAACCAAGCACAGTCCTATATAGATTCCAAGGCAACAAGAAGAAGTATTTTCCTCTTTTTTCCAGGAGTAGGGAAGTTGATGTTCCTGAGCAAAATGAGATTCTTAGATGGAGAGAAGATGTTTGGTTGTTTGGACTTACAAGGATAAGGAGACTGCCTCAAGGTCATAGTTTCTAGAACTCTGGGTATTTCTTTAGGGGCTTCTATAGATGCCCCATTGAACTGGGTCTTGTACCTTGTCTGACTGGTAGGCACAGCAAGGGTGAATGTGATGCCCAGATTTTTCCTAATAAGGCCACCCATGTATGGAGTCACAGGAGTTTTTCCCCAGTCAGGGAAGGAAGAAGAGGGAACAATAAGACTTTCATTCCTGGGCACATTCCTGAGAGAAGGAATTGCCCTCTCTTGTCTGCCACTGAGTTAGGTGCAAGTCGTAACTTTCCCCAACCCTGTCAAATGTTGGGACACAGAAGGAGGAATCGAAGTCCCCTGCCTTGGCTGCCAAAAGGCACCTAACTGATAGAAACTTGGGCTAAGGCTACCTCTGCATAGCCTGTGCATCTTCATCTGGAGGCGGCTGGTAGGGAAATTTCAGAGCTTCTGCCTTTGAGTGGTGTGTTGGCTGCTGTAGGAGACTGGTTTCCCCCTTCACCTAGCCGACAGCAAGCAGTACGGGGGCCTCTTCAACTCCAGGATAGGCAAAGTGAAGCCTGTCTCTGCATTCCTTGCCATTCGCAGTTAACCTAAGCCTCTTCGTGCTTTTTAGGTCAGTGGCTGCCATAAAACCTGGGCCTGTCCATTTTCAGGCCGCAGCCTCTTCTGTTATTGGTGAGCAGCAGACGTGTTCTGTCAGTCTCACACTGGCCTTTTTACCCCATTCCTTGTCTGTGTGTGGCTCTCCCAGCTGTATGTGAGTGCACATCCTCTTGGCCATTCCCGGTTTGAAGGAAACACCGCTCGAATCCTATAGATTCAGCTTCTTTTCTTTCCCCACCTTCCTTTCCCTCTTAGCCTATAATTAGCCATTTTTCTTCTTAGTTTTGAAGTCTGCTTATTTGAAATTCATCAGTGAGTTAGTCCTCTGGGAGTTACTCTCAATTACAAATTGAAGACTAATTGTGCCACAATCACTGTTGCTCTAAGACGCCTCCACTGTAATCGCTTCCTAAATTAACTCTCTCCTCTTATTTAACACAAAGTTAAGTCTTTTAAGATGAGCTGTGATTCGTAGTAGGAGACACAGCAGCTGGTGAACTGTGAAGCCACAATTACATTGTTTTAAAAATTCCTTTTCCTTTACATTGAAATTCTGGATTATTTTTAAAATTTCAAAGTGAAATCTGCTCAATGGAAACAGCATATGTTTAGCTTTTACTGTAAATATTTTATCATACGAAATTAAAATTTTTCCTGATTGTTTCCAGTCTTGTCCTGAAAAAGTTTCTGAAAAACTTAAATCATATACTACATGTACACACACACACATACACACACACACATGATTTTTTAATATTGTCTTCATGTATTTTCTCTCTCGATATGCCTTTTTTAATTTGGGGGACCAGGTTGGGGAGGGAGAGGTTCAACTACTGATGGGAGCAGGTTGCGTGATCTCCTATTCTTTGAGCATCTATCCGACCGTTGCCATTCTGACAATCGGGTGACAAGCAGCAAGCTGGGGAGAGCTCATTGTAAATGCACTTGGGAGAGGAGAAATATAAAGGTAGTGTATGCAAGAGGAGACGAGGCAGTGGCTGTAATAAAGAGGCCACAGTGGAATGAAGAGGGGCAGAAGACATCCCAAATGGTGGAGCAAGGATCGGGCCCCTCATAGATGTTATCTTTAGGACACTTCCATCAAGGAACTGAAAGGGTGACTTCTATAAATTTGACCTGAGCATGAGCTGAAATTCAGACTTCAAATTAAGAATACACTTTTTTATTTTATGGCAAAATATGGCCAGATGATTTTAAATATAAATTTCAAGTTTACTCAAAAGACTTTGTAAAAAGGTCTTTTGGCCTTAACCAAGCAATGATGACATAAAAAGCTTCCAGTTGGCTTTCCCCAAGAGAACAGGCTGGGGCTAAGCTCGCTTGATTTGCTGTTTCTGCTGGTGTGCTCCGTTGCAAGGACATATCTGTTCTGCTTTAATCCTCTGGTTAGGGCACAGGCAACAGCTTAAGTCTGTCTGGCCTTGAAGAGGCACAGGGAAAACTCAAAGGAAACAGACAAAAGAAATGCAAAAAACATAAAACCATAAGACTTCTCAGGGATAGATTTCAGATTTCAGATTTCAGATTTCTAGCCACACCCTCATCCAGGCCCTCCCCACTGGGACCCTGCTGGGATCCTCCTGGCTTCCTGTGGGCCTCTTCCTCATGGGCACCATGTTATGCCCTGCCACTGCAGAGTCACCTCCTGGCTATTCTGGCCTCTTCTTTGCTGAGCTCCAAAGTCAGAGGAAGATGTGGGACCCAATGAGCTCCAAAGTCCTCACCAAATGAGCTCATTGGGTCCCACATCTTCCTCTGAGCGACTCTTCTCATCCACAGGCAAATGGAATTCTTTAATGACAGGCAAAGACTCATCTTATGTTCCCAGCTCAGATGATTATCCATGGACTCCTCCCTGAGAATTTTGATTCAGGCTAGATGCTCCCCATCCCCCACCCCATACAGAAAATTATTCAGAGTTAGAAATGGAAGGGTGATTTCCTTGAGCTGCAACACACGACGATCTGACCCTACTCCTGAAAGGGATGTGACTAATGTAGATTTCCCAAATGATAAACTAAAACTTCTCTCATCCATCTGCTGACTACCTCTGGCAGTAGTGGCAAATGTCTTTGCCCATTTATTTTCCAAATTAAACTTTATTTCCATATTTCAATCACCACCCATTGTGGATAGATCATGTGGACACTATAGAAGAGTAGAAGAAAGTGGGAAAACTCGCCCATAGTTTCATACCTAGACATAAATAGTGTTAATGTTTTGGTCCATTGATTCCCAGTTTTTTTCCTGTAACATAGTAGAGATTGTATTACTTAAGCAATTTTAATTCAATATTGTAATGCACATATTTCCTCCTGCTTACATAAATATGTAAAACATTTAATGTAAATACGTTATATTTATATAATATAATAATGTATATTAACAGATATATCTATTACATATAATAATTACATACAAATATATAAATATTTGTAAATATATTTACAAACTTACATTTGTAAAAAACAAATACAAGTTTGTAAATATACTTAATGTATTTGCAAATACATTTAATGAATGCATGATAGTTCATTGGCTGTCTGATAGTTTACTTAACCTAAATGAGTCAAAATGAAGGATTCCATTTCCTATTTTCCCTGTTATTATTAAGACTGTAATTAACACCATTATACATAAACACTTTTTAGGTATTTAGGCTAATTCTTTTGTAATAGGTTCCAATAAAAGGGGGATAGCTGGGTCAAAGGTTGTAAACCTTTTTCAGACTTCTTGATGCTCATTGTCAGAGTTCCCTGGACTTTTTAAAGGGATATTAGTAAAATGTTTTGTGACAGTTATAGAGGCTCTTACTGATTCAAGGGAAAGGATTTGCCCCTTAACTGATTTAAAACAAAAGAGAATTGGGGTGCCTGGGTGGCTCAGTTGGTTGAGCGACTGCTTTCGGCTCAGGTCATGATCCTGGAGTTGTGGGATCGAGTCCTGCATCGGACTCCCAGCTCCATGGGGAGTCTGCTTCTCTCTCTGATGTTCTCACCTCTCATGCTCTCTCTTACTGTTTCTCTCTCAAATAAGTAAATAAAATATTTAAAAAAAATAAAAAATAAAACAAAAGAGAATTAAAGTTTTTTCATGCTGAAAAATGGTTTACTAATGAGTGACCCGCATGTAGAAATGGAGCCTGTTTCCTTCATTCCTAAAGACAAATTAACATCTAACCAATCTACCAAGGATGGGCTTATACGATTTCAAGATTTCCCCAGAGCTATCTTCCAAATGTTAAAACCAGTGATTTTTAAAATTTATGTCCGTGTACATTAATGACACTTTTTTGTTAGCTCACCTAGATAACTAGAGAATGGGCCTTTTGCAAAAACAGTCATTATATATATATATATAATTCATATTATAAATATTATTTTATATATAAAATAAACATTATATATAATAAACATATTTTATATATAATAAACAGTCATTTATATAATGTTTATACTTTATAATATATGCATATTGGAATAAATATATACACAGACTCAAATGAACTGAATGAAAATGCTTATCATATGTCTTTGATAAGGCAGACTTAATTTCTCCCTTTTCAACACACACACACACACACAATTTTCAGTTGCATTTCCTTTAGAGAGGACAGGTGATGTTGCCTGCTGTTACTGGAGAAATAAAGGCTCGTCTCCCTTTGTAATGTTATGCACTGATGAATGGAAGCACTGGAATTTGCTAACAAATGACTATACCTGCTGCTTGGTGCTATTCCCACCCCCCCTTCTGCCTCCCAGACAGACATTTCTTCCTATCCGAAGCCATGTGAATTCCCAGTTCAAAGAATCTTTGTTAGATGGCCTGTTTGTTCCCAAGAGCATCGGAAACAGCCATAAAAAGATACTCACGCTTCATGTGTGGTGGCGTCATGCCAGTCTGAGACCGCAGACATTGCTTTTGAGAATGCTTGCCAGAGTGAACAGGAGGTCTGTGGAGGTAAAGGAGACCGTGGTTTAACGCCGAGCACAAGGTGTCCTAATCTTCCATGAGGTGTACTGAGTGCCCACTGGGTAGCTTGTATCTCTGTTAAGAGCAGACTGCTGGAAACTCCAAGGGAAGCAAACATACTAAAATATTGTAATCAGGCTCCCAGGGCATAGCTTTTTCCTGGCTCAGCAATTAGAGATTTCCCCCTGGAAAGGTTATTAATATGAAAGTCTTCACATTAAATATATTGTGCTAGAAGAGGCAGAGATTACATGCAGATCTATAGTCAGTTCCGAAATGTGTGTGTATATCCATCTGTGTGTGCATGTTTTTGCACACACTCACAAAAAACATAAATTGCATGTATACCTCAAACACACGCAGTAGATAGCAATGCTGTTTGTTCCAAGCAAGCACAGGAAATGGCCCATCCCTGGGTTAGATATCTCTGAATGCTATGTTAGCTTGGGACCTGATCATATGCAGAAATAGGCTTTTCACCAAGCAAACGACCAATTCATTCATCTTGATTGATAATTAGAACCGACAAAGAACAGATCAACACAAATCAGGAGGGCAAAAACATCTGGGACTCAGTTTAATGAGAATACCCCAAAACCTCTTTAGTGGTAATTGCATTGCTAGCACCAAATAGCTTTCATAGTTGTTTTTGCGAATGATACAAATTAACACCCAAGATATGAAAAGTATACTAACTGTAAAAACAGTGGGGAGTTTAGCAGGGCCCTGGGTAGCTCAGCCAAACATATGTATTGACCTGGATATACTCTGGCATATAATTTTTGGGACTTTTGCAGCAAAAAAAGTTAAGACGCTGGAATCCTACTGCTATTTGCACTTGGAACTCCCAGGAGGGCAGTTTCATCTGTGAGGCAGTTTTCTCCTTTCCCCACAGAATCCTTTACCAATTTCACACAAATACCCTGAGAATGTTTTAATATCCAAGATGCTTAAATTCTGCAGTTTACATCTTTTTCTTTGTTAGGAAATACAGATAGCACACAAAGAATCTGAAGCTTTTATGGGTACTTAATTATACCTAGAAAGTCCAGGAAAGCTGTAATAAGATGGAGCAATTGCACATCTTATTAGGTCTAAACATACCTAGTGAAACAATAAGAGATTTTGAAAGCAGTCGGCTCAGGTTTTGGTTTATTTCCTTTTTCGGGTACCCCTGCCTAAGTCCAGCAAGAAGTCAGGAGTGAGTGCTTACTGTACCAATCCTGTAGAAGAAAACTTCAGGTATATATCCCAAGATGAAGCAGGAAGCCTTCATTAGAAGAAGAAGGAGGAGAAGAAAAAGGTTGTCATCAATTATGGAATGATGAAAGCACAATGCCTTGCTCACTCCGTAAATGCTCCTCCCTCCTTCTGCTCAGGTCTTTCCTCTTTCAAGACTTTGCCGGCCACTGACCACCAGGAATGGAGGTCTTCCAGCCTACACAGCATTTGCTCCCACTGCTTTATGTAGCACTTAGCCTACACTTCCTCCACTTTCTGATTTCTGCTTCCTAAGCTTAGAAGATGCTCAGTACATGTATGTTAATGGAACCTCTTTAATGGAATCACTGTCCCTTGTACAAAGCATTTCCATACCAGTTTTTCCATGTGAGAATGCCTCCAAGGTCATCAATACAATGTCCCAAGGTCAGCAAGGCACATTCTGTGAACCCACTTTACGGAAAAGATGTTGCAGCTCAAAGAGATTGAATGACCTCTCCAGAGTCATGTACCCACTAAGATGCAGTAAGAATTTCCAAACAAGCTTCCATGGCTGCTGAAATGGTATGGGTTAAATCAGACTCATTTTTTAAAAAATGCTCTTTTTTTGTCTTTTTGGAATTCTCCAGCAATATTAGTGGAACAATTTGAAATGAATATATTTTAGGCTCCTCATCTTTTACCTGTGGGGAATTTGTAGAAAATTAAGCACTTACTGAAATATAGTTATCAAGCCCCATTGGTGATGGTTCCAGCTGCCATGTCAGGGATAATGGGAAATGAGTAATAATACCCAACTGTATATCTGCAAAACCTTCCAGAAGAGATTTGGGGGCTCAGAGTCATTCTCCAGAAGAATACGAATGGAAGAATTGCACTTTGATTTTCAACCAATTCCCCTTCCCACAGCTACAGTATTTTGCTTCAAATGAAATCAAGTTCAAGCAAAAATAATTTAGAACAATATTCAGTAGGGAAAATGTCACCAAAAGGGTTTAAGTGAACCTAAGGCAGCCTGACTGAGGTGAAGGAGGTCCCAACTCTGCCCTGAAGACTCTTAAAGATGCAGTAAGTACCTCCTGCTTGTATATACGTCTCTGATCTTTTTATCTTTTTCTTTAACACCGGCTGGGCCCCCATGTCTAATTTCTTGTTGCTCCTGTGCCTTTCGGATCTGGTACGTGAAGTGACTCTGTGAGCAAAGAGCAATCATTATGAAATTGTAAATGGCAGGTTATTAAATGGACTTTGAATTGGCAGAATTGGAAATGTGTCCCTACTAACTCTCAGAAGCTCCCAGTCCTACAATAACTGGAATGGGGTGAGGAAATCATGGCCTAATCTGGCTGCCACCTGTTTTTGTACGGCAGCCTGTGAATTAAGAATGCTTTTAACCTTCTTAAGTGTTTGAAAAAAAATCAAAAGAAGAATATTTCATGACATGCAAAAATGACAGGAAATTCAAATTTTAGATGCCATGAAGTTTTATTGGAATACAACTATACCCACTCATTCATTTCCATAATGATTCTGACTGCTTTCCTGAAAAACCTAAAATATTTACTCTCTGCCTCATTACAGAAAAAGCTTGAGCTGGAAGAAAGCATTTCTGAGGCAATATGAAGGGGTTTCAGCCCAATAAATATATGCTTTACAGATAAATTCAATACCGTTTTTGAAACAAAAAAGACCACACCCATTTTCTGAACTGGGGCACAGATTTTTAAAGTGTGAATGACAGCTAATAGGACATGTACTCATAGCCTGCTTCCATGCCCACCCCCAGCCTCTATCTAAGCATCCAGTGCATTGTAAAAATTGTAACTAGGTAGCCCTGTTCATTGTCTTTTGCATTCTTAACAATTTGATCAATTATTTATAGCACTGCTTCCCCCCCCAATGATTTTTAATCCAGTTTAAACATGTCAGTTAGTAGCACAACTAACTGAATCTCAAAGTGTTCATATAATACTAATTGAATTAAAAAAAATCAAGCAAAGATGTGGAAAATTCCAAAGAGATAGCATTAATAGTGGCTCAGTAATGAGAAACAATCTGGGAAAATACAGTCTACAGTTACCTTCCTACCTAATCCCTCCCTCATTTACAATATACTAGGCAGAGATTTTAAGTGGAAAGACTTTTTTTTTTTTAAGATTTATTTATTTGACAGAGAGAAATCACAAGTAGACAGAGAGGCAGCCAGAAAGAGAGAGGGAAGCAGGCTCCCTGCTGAGCAGAGAGCCTGATGCGGGACTCGATCCCAGGACCCTGAGATCATGACCTGAGCCAAAGGCAGTGGCTTAATCCACTGAGCCACCCAGGCGCCCTGGAAAGACTGTCTTATTCTGTAGGGAGTCTCCTGAGTTTAGCACTTAGAATGAATTCACTTGGGAGAGTTTAAAGGGAATTTTTATCTCGTCAAACTTGTATTAAAAAACTACCCAAAAGTGAAGAAATATTTTGTATCACATGGTGTCTTTTTAATTCCATATTGTTTTAACAATATGTTAGTAGACATGTTTGCTTAAAAAACTTAATTTCTGTATTAAAATTTGTTTCAGGGAAGGCTTAAAATATCCTTTAGTGGGCAAGGCTTGACATATTAAAATTAACATGAAATTTAAATGTGAACAACCCTCTGAACATTAGAGTTATTTGAGCCAGCTCATTTAGGAAGAGATATGGAAAGAATTTGTCTTACAATCTTCAAAACACAATCACTGTGTCGTAATTGTGATATCTGTTAGAATTAGCTGGGGGGAGAGGAGGGGATGCATCGCAGAGCTTAGTTAGTACTACAATAATTACAATAGTACATTTCCAAAACATTCGCCAGAACCTCCAAGGGCCTCTGTCTTGAAAACTTGCAACTGCTGTATTCCATGACAAATCCTGTATGTGTGGGTTTTGTTATTAACTCTAGGTTTGAATTAGAATTCCCTATCTTACAGCTTGGAGCTAAACTCTGTTTACAAAACAGTATTTACACTTGACTAATTTTGCAGATCAAACTAATTAAATCAATTAAACTGGTGATTAACCAAATGAAGGCTGATTGCAAAAATTAGTGGGTTTATTTTGGAGGACTGGAAGTAAGCTAATTACTGCAGTGATTACTTGAACCTGGAGTACTCTAAATGTGGTATAAATTGAAACCTCATAGTGAATTAGACTGGGAATTCATTACAGTTTAAAGCACTGTTAATACTATTCAGTCTGTTCCTCCTTGGGGAAAATTTTTTCTCTCTATGTTTTGTATACTGATAAACAATCATTTGAGTTGTGTGCTTTTTGTGGTAGAACCTAGTAAAATGAAGGACACTAAAGAAGTTATTTACTTTTACAGTGATATACACCTGTCAAACTTTAACGAGCATTTGACTCCCTTGAGGATCTTCTAAAAAGAGGATTATGATTCAGTGTGTTGGGAGTGGAAGTGGTGATTGGGGAGAGACATGCGGGCATAAGGTGTGTTCGTGGGCATGGGTGTGCATGGGGATGAGCATGCACAGAGCTAAGATTCTGCCCATCAGGCTCCCAGGTAATGGTGATCCTGCTGGTTCTTGGACCACACTCCAAGCAATAAGCACGACACTGACGGAGACATATAAACTGTCAGAATTAGGTCTGGTGCTTCAGGATGTGCTAGAGAGAGCAAGCTATCATTACATTCCTTGGTGTTGAAAACTGACCCACTCTTGCTAGAGATGTCTGAGCATCAGCTGATTTCAGTACTAGCTGATACCAATGGGTCCTCATTGAGTGGTTTTTCTCCAGGTCTTCTCCTACAGGCGTGTGAGTAACAGAGTATTTATGTCCGTACATAATGCACTCTACTAATTGGTTCTTAAAGCATATCATTTTAACAAAATGTGAAATCAGCTGAGTGTGTGGTCTACATTTTGCTGATTTAAATATCACTGAGCTTTCGGTTTTCTGTTTTGCCTTAGTTTCAGATTTATGAGATGGTATTTACAATAATAAAAGAAAGACTTCACGTTCTGTTCGAGGATTCAATTAAATCAAGGAGAGAGACGTTGGTTTTATGCAAAATTTTAAAGGAAAGTAAGCAGTTTCACTCTGCAGCCAAACTGGAGGACAGACATATCTTTATTTTCATTGCCATATCCACTTTTGATATTGGGGGAAAAAGTTAATTTCCCCGGTTAATCAATGAACCTGTCTTGACATTGGGTTTCCTGCATGCTGCAGTTCATGGCAAGAAACGCCTTATCCCTACAGGAAACCCCACAACCTTTAGCAACGACTATTCATTGCCATTTGATAAGTAGTGCCCCCCCGTGTGCCAGGGGCTAGAGAGTACAAATTTGAATAAATTAAGACCACAGACTGTGTTTTAATAAGGACAGATCTTGTAAAAAGTGGAAGGCACATGTGAAGAGTTTCAATCTGGTGGAAGAAGAACGATGGAATGGTTACTAGAAACAGCTTTATGTTAGGAACAGATTGCTCGGATCAGTTGCCTGAAAGTTAATCAGAACCACTTCTGATTGCAATTCTTGTTCAAATGCTTCTTAGATTATTTTTTCATGTCATAGTCCTGTGAAAGTACTTGAATTTTTCCTCAGTGTTTGAGACATTTGCAAGCTGCTGGCTCCCTGGTCTCAGTGTGAACAAACATCTCTGAGCCTGTGGGTGGAGATGCAGGAGTTTGAGCTGAATCTTTATAGATCCCAGGAGAGGGTTTTAAAAAAACAGAACACTTGATAGATGCTTCTCTGAGGAGTTTCTTTAAACAAAAACAATTTCAAAATAATAAACAAAAATTTATTTTTTTTAAGGCTGGAATTTTTAGTTGAGAAATCGGTTAAGTTTTGTAGATTCTGTCAAGTTAAATTAGTTGAAGACATTTGGCACAAAAATGGAAAGGTTTTCTTGTCTTATTAAACAAAAATTAGAATATTTTCACTAATTACTAATCAGCAGTCTGGAGAACTCCTTATTATAGATGGTACCAAAAACAAATGACTAATCAATTGAGAGGCTGTGCTGGTGACACTTGTCTCAGTAAACTTACTGCCATTCAGGACTACATGTTTCAATTTTATTCACCACTGTGGAGTAGATCTGTGTCTTGGGGAGAGATGACAATAACTGAAAAAAAAAAAAGATATCAACTGACATTTGGGTGTGTCTGTGTATGCCTCTTTTGGAAATACACAGAAGTCCTAATTATCTGCTACAGTCTCAGGAAGTCAGTTCATTGTTTGACAATGAGAAGTATCAGTCCATTTGGGCTGCTATAACAAAATAACATAGATGGGTGGTTCATAAACAATAAACATTGATTTATCATAGTTCTGGAAGTTGGGAAGTCCAAGATCAAGGTGCCAGCAGATTCAGTATGGTAAGAGTTGGCCTCCTCTTTGACACCATCTTATTGTAGTAACCTCACATAGAAAGGGCAAGGGAGCTTTCTTGACCCTCTTTTATAAGGGCACTAAGGGCAGGGCCCTCGAGATCTAATCACCTCCAAAAGGCCCTACTCTAATACCATCACACTGGATGTTAGGATTTTTAACATATGAATTTGTGGGAGACACAAACATTCAGACTATAGCAAGAAGTTTACCTGTCTAGAAATCAGATTGCTTGCATAGACCTGCCCAGTGCATTCAGTCCCTGTAGAAAATGTTAACAGAGGCTCCCTTATGGGAAGATTGTTGATATTAGGGAGAGCTTCTCAGATAAGATAATATGAGACACTCTTACCTTGCCAAGGAAGGCTACTCTAGAGCTTTCCATGAATAGACACTAACAATCATTGCCTCCAGGATTCTTTTAAAAATATTTCAGGATTCTTCTCTTAACAAGGTGTGATGTTGTTGATTAGGTTATGGCTTATTCACTATAACCCCACCCCCTGGTCCATCTTTAAGAAATGTGACCCAGGCCACCTTGACTGAATTTCAGGTTCCTAAGCTCAGCCTCCTTGTTTTCTCCCATAGTTAGTCATACATCATATAGACTTTGTCTCCCAGCTCTCAGAGAAGCAGCTACTGAATTGTCATCTCTATGTACGATCCCAACAAGTGAAAACACTTCTGACGAGTCCCATGTAAAGTCAGAATTTGGAGAACATTTACTGGTATAATTTCATTTCTCCCCCTTCTATCTCTAGTTAATAAAATACACTGTAAGGTGTTAGGATCACTGATTTCTTCACACCTGCCTAACAGATGTCATGGCAAGAAGAGTCCCATATTCGAGATGTGATTCCTATGGCATTCTATAGAATGAGTGCTTGCTCCACTGTGGGTTACTTACCAAAGTCTGGTCCTTCCTTCTTTCTTGCAGACATAAACTCAAGTCTGTGTAGGTGTCTACGCCTCGGAGCATGTGATCACAGCTTCAGGGCAAATCCTGATTAGGCTAACTCAAGCCTGGTAATCTCCTTTTTGTTGCCAGTTGCCAGTGTTTCGTTTAGAGGAAGGGATGTGACTGGGTTTCAGCCAGTGCAACCAGAGTGGAAATCTGCTTCAGGTTCCTAGAAGTGATGTCCTATTTTACAAATAGACAGGAGGGAGAAATGAACCACTTCTTCCTGTGAAAATGAACCTCTGTATGTTGCCCCATGAAGGGAGCCATTCTGAATGCAAAGCTGAAATGCTGACGTGAAAGCAACAGAAACTTTTCTTCTTGATGAAGAGCACTACATTTTTTTCCTTACGCAACCTGAAACTTTTGATTCTTTCCATCGTCCTGGACAAGGACTAGGGCTTACACTTTGCCTATTGATTCTATCTCTCTACTTTTCTGATAAACAAATGGCTTGTGTAGATGAATCCAGGGGTTAGTGATACACGAAACTGTACCAGAATTCTCTCCATTATCGTCAGCCAAGGTGACCCTTCCCCAAAGCTTTCCCTTGTTGGATCATAGTTCCTGAGAAAACTCTCTCTCTTGAAATCTGGGTAGACTGAGCCGCTGTTCACACGTCCGTTCTCTTCTGCAGTGGCCAACTGAAGGACACACGCACTTTGGCCAGATGCAAACTCTCAAGTGCGCTGCCAATGTTTGGAATTAACAAAGCCTACTTAACATTTCAAACAAGTTACTTTTCCATATTTCTGCATCTTTGCTGGGTATGGCATTCAAAATATTAAGCCGATTTGCATTTCATTATTTGATTATTTCAAAAAGCACACAGTCGGGGACTGAATTACCAATATGAGATAATAACACAAACAAGGGAAATAGCACAAGGTAAATTACAGTATGGTGATAAATGGACAGATCCACAGATTAGAAGAGCAAGCATGCTAATGAAATTTATAGTAATCTGCAGTGGAAAAATTACTATTAAGAGTGAGGTCTCCTATAACCTGGCAGCTGAGGAGATTCTGTTCTGAGGATTGTTTTGGGATCTGACTTACGCGGAGTAGTCTATCCATTAGCCTACCTTGCAGTGAAGTAGATTAATTTATCTCTTAATGTTGCATGATTTCAAGTGTGAAGAGAAGCAGAGAGAAATCTTCCTTCCTTGGGACCTTGAGGAAACCTGACCTTTTGAAAAGTTTCACAAGAGCTTTCCTAGAGACACATTTGTGCAACAGTTTTTGTTGTTGTTGTTGTTTTAGATTTTATTTATTTATTTGACAGAGAGAAATCACAAGTAGACCAAGAGGCAGGCAGAGAGAAAGAGAGGGAAGCAGGCTCCCCGCCGAGCAGAGAGCCCGATGTGGGACTCGATCCCAGAACCCTAAGATCATGACCCGAGCTGAAGGCAGCGGCTCAACCCACTGAGCCACCCAGCCACTGTTGCCCCGGTGCAACAGTTTTGAACAGTTGATGGGTGAGAGGCATCAGGCGTACTGGAGGTGCCGGGGAGTTTGTGAAGATGAGTCAGACTTCCATTCTACTCTCGAGAGGGTCCCAGATAAGATGTTAACTTGAGACAGAGATAGAAAAAGAGAAAAATGACTCCCAAGATTTTGTACCTGGAGAAGTGCAGGGAGAAGATGCTGTGGAGGCAAATGAAGGCTTCTGGTTTTAGACAGACTTAGATTTCAGGGAGTTTAATTTCAGTTGTAGGACAGGTTCTATGCCACTGGAAATCATCAGGCTGATTGAATTTCTATTTCCTTGCAGAACTCTGATTGTCTTTATTTTAACAAGTTTTCTCTGCATTGATAACTAGACCATCCTTCACAGGAAAGCACTTTTGGTGTGGAAATTCACTGTGATTATATAGTAGTACAATATTAGAAGGGGGGGATGGTTTTCAAATCAAAACTGGAAAGGAGACACTCAGATCATTTTGCTTGACCTTTGGCAAGGGCCAGTCCTGAACACAACATTGGGAAATACCACAACCCAGTGGAAAGAACACTGGCTAGGGAATTAGGAGGTGTGAGTTCTAGTTCTGACAATCACCCTTGGATGAGTTACTTTCTGCCCTCTGGGATTCTCACCTGTAAAGGTAGATTGGTCTAATTAGCTCCAAAGACTCTTTTAGTAATTTCTATATTATCTTAAGGTATCATTCATATGCCAGTTTTGCCCTTGACACTCACCTCTATCAGATGTGTTAATAAAAATTTGTACAATTTTTTAGCTTCCTAAAGCATAGTCATTATTTTCACATTTTTCTTTTCTGAAATGCTGGCATTATGGATGATATCTTCAGTCAGATGAGGAAACTGGAATACAGAGATCCAGGGGCTTGTCCAAGGTTTCTAGCTGGTGCATGTCAGAGCTAGGACCTGAGACCAGGCTCCCTTCCTTTTTTCCTTACCCTACAAATCTCTTCCTCCCCTGACACACTTCAGTCTTACGTTGGGCCACTTTTTTTTTTTTTTTTTAAGATTTTATTTATTTATTTGACAGACCGAGATCACAAGTAGGCAGAGAGGCAGGCAGAGAGAGAGAGAGAGGAAAGCAGCAGGCTCCCTGCTGAGCAGAGAGCCCGATGTGGAGCTTCATGCCAGGACCCTGGAATTATGACCTGAGCTGAAGGCAGAGGCTTTAACCCACTGAGCCACCCAGGCGCCCCAGGTTGGTCCACTCTTGAGTGAACTTTAATAGGAGAACTCATAAAGATACCACTAGTTTTTGTTTTTTTTTAAGGTTTTATTTGTTTATTTGACAGGCAGAGATCACAAGTAGGCAGAGAGAGAGAGGGAAGCAAGCTCCCTGCTGCAGAGAGCCTGATGTGGGGCTTGATCCCAGGACCCTGGGATCATGACCTGAGCCGAAGGCAGAGGCTTAACCCACTGAGCCACCCAGGTGCCTCAAAACACTAGTTTTGAGGATTGCAGATAGAAAGATTTCTTTAACTTTCTATTTTGACCTAATTTTATATATATAGAAAACTTACAAAGATAGTTCAGAGGGTTCCTATATACCCTTCACTCAGGTTTTCTTTTTTCTTTTCTTTTCTTTTTTTTTTTTAAGATTTTATGTATTTATTTGACAGAGAGAGATCACAAGTAGGCAGAGAGGCAGGCAGAGAGAGAGGAGGAAGCAGGCAGCTTGCTGAGCAGAGAGCCCAATGTGGGGCTCGATCCCAGGACCATGAGATCACGACCCACTCGGGTTTTCTTAATCTTTATTTCTTTTTAAGATTTTATTTATTTATCTATTTATTTGAAAGAGAGAGAGGATGAAAAAGAGAGGGAGAGAAGATCTGAAGCAGACTCAACCACACTGAGCAAAGAACCTGACATTGGGCTCTGTCCCACAACTGCAAGATTATGACCTGAGCTGAAACCAGAGTCAGATGCCCAACCAACTGAGCCGCCCAGGCATCCCCAGCTTTTCCTGATCCAATGTCTTATATAACAGTGGTACATTTGTCAAAACTAATAAATTAACATTGATCTAATAATACTATGAACTAAACTGGAGTTTTAATTTGGATTTCAGCAGTTGAAATTTTTAATGGACAAAGTAAATTGGAGAGTGAAAATAGGGTTTGGGACATAAATCCTTCTGGCCCGCATCAGATAATGCCATGGATGACATATATGCCACAAGGACTGACCTTACAGCAGGCACAGACTTCTAACACTGAAGCATCTCCACCCTTGATGAGAGAGGCAATGGGCATCGCCAGTGGATAAGATGAGAAAACCAATGGCCACAGGACCACTTATATCCCAAAGTTCCAAATGCTTAGGTTTGTGAACTTCACATAGGTTAGCAGACCAAAGATACATCTCAGATCTAATCTTTTATGGACAAGATGCTCTCAATCACCATCCGTCACTTTCTAAGTACAATCCTTTCCTGGAAGATATTGCAGTATTATTCAAAACGTGCCAAAGTGGGCAGGAGATCCCAAGAGTAATTGTGAGTTATGAGGTCATGGGGACCTCATTGCAAACTATTTGCAAAACTTAATTGGGGTAATAAATAAACTAAGCATGTAAATGACATTGAAGACTACAGTGTGAATTAGAAGGAGACCATTAGCTTGCATAGTCAAAATGCCTTCTTCCTGTTTGTAATATTTGCTGATTTGAACTATTAATCAAAGAAGCGTTAAATTCAAATATCCTAAAATTTCACAACTAAAATGACTTGGAAATAAAACCATTTAATGAGATTCTTTCTGGACAAGGTGTGAACTTTATTTTTTATGATTAGGTACTTCAGCACTTTTCAAATACAGGATGGTCTGGCATTCACATCAGATGCTACCTGCCCCCCACCCCTCCACCCCCCGCCCTCAGGGTGTGAATTCATTTCAACCAGGGTACTTAGAAGCAAATGCAGAAGAAAAAAAAAAAAAAAACACAGCTCAAAAGGAACGAAATAAGGACGCCATTCCCAATCATGAAAAACAAACAGGTCTGTGGGCTAAAATGGGACTATCCCTTTCTCCCTTTTCTTGTTTTCTTCTTTAAACTGGTGGTCAAAAAAAACTTCAGTCCTGACATTTCTTTTTTCACATATCTGAAGAATGAGTAGCGGGGCCTCTTACAAATAAATATAAATATATAAAAAATAATAAAAGAGACAAAGCGCCCATACACTGCATCTAATCAACCAGCCCAAGTCAAGTCTTACAGCAGCTCCTTTTTTTTTTTTTTTTAAAGCAGTTGATTGAATGAATACAAATGCCTCTCTGTTGTCACTTGGGATGCCACTTGATATATCCCATTTTCTAGACTCTAATTATTCCATTTGTAGACATGAATGCCATTTAGATGTGAGCTAATTCAGCATGGTAACTCAATTAGATTTGTACCGACTTGGATTTATGAAACATCAATGGGTTCTTGGTGAGACCAATGGGACTGCGGGCGATTCATCCGAAGTCTCACCGACACAACCTCTCAGGAGCTCAATTAAACATGCCAGCCACGAGGATGTTTTTTAACTGGAATGTTTCACAATTAAAATAAAAAAGATTTCTGTGTTCCTTGGCGCGCACGGCCCAGCAGAAAAGAAAGACCTATAATGACACGGGCCGCAGTTTTCCTTGAGGTAACATGTTATCTCCATCAAAGGAAGCTCCCTGGCGGGCCAGGCTCAGAGCACAGGGTGGGCCCCACTCTGCATGGCTGGCCTCAGCAACTGACCCATGTGGCGAAGATCGTGGGGTTTCAGAGTGCCTCCCACTCAAGGGCACTCAATAAATGTTGGTTGAACTAAATTGCCAGGTTCATCTTGGAGCCTGTACCTGCATCTTGGTTCT
This sequence comes from Mustela putorius furo, assembly GCF_011764305.1. Lineage (NCBI taxonomy): Eukaryota > Metazoa > Chordata > Mammalia > Carnivora > Mustelidae > Mustela > Mustela putorius. The sequence goes on along the minus strand of NW_025422045.1, from coordinate 3,928,829 downwards.
GAGAGCTGAAAGGCAGATGCCTACTGCCAAATTAGATTTTATAAAAAGATAAGAAATCTCAACATGTGGAGAATTATGCTAACTATATTCTCAGCATAAACAAAACAAAACAAAGCAAAAAACCCATGGCCCATAGTCAGAAATGAGGAAAAAGATTTTAAATCAGGACTTTTTTTTTTTTAAAGGCCTCTTTTTGAAGATATTGTGAAACTGTAATTCTGTGTGGGGTTTAGGAAGGTAGGCACGTGCCTGTGTGTGGAATGCCTGAGTCTGGCAACTTGCCTCACCTCAGGCCTCTTCACTCTGGGCATGTGTGATGACCAAGAGGCTTCGCTGGTTCTCAGCACTGGGCCCTACACAGAAGGTGGACTTGGAAATCTGGTGGAATTAATGAAACAACATCATCGATATGAACTCACTTTGTCAAGGATGAGCAACTTTGACAATGTCTGCCATCATTTTCCTCAACCAAGTCTTAGATAAGAAAGACAGTTGTGTTCATTTTTCTAACACCTGGATGAGGAACAACAATGTAAGAGGGGAAGAGTCTCAATTTTATTGTATCTTCATCTTTCCCTTTCTAATATTCTTGTATTTATTTCTGTTGTGACATCATTATTAGTTGTAGAACAGTAGTAGCACTATAAATAAAGAACATGTGCATGATTTTCAAAGTACAGTTCCATGAAACTTGTGTCATTATATGCCCACAACTCTCCAACAGAACAAACATTATTTCCTTCATTTCATGGTTGATGAAACTGGTCCAGAGAGGTCTTGTGTCTTGCCTGAGGCCACACAGCTAAACTTTAGTGGCTCTGGAATATCCCTTCCTGTTCAATCCTTCTCATGTGATGTAGTGGAAAGAGCATTGGTTTTAAATCAAAAGGCACTGTTTTACTTTCTAGTTTTATCATTTTGGATCTTTTAAACATTGATAGGAAGATGGAGTTTTGCCTCAGCACATGATGAATCGGGGGGCATTTTTCAGTTTGGTTTGGATAAAAGTTCCAAAATTTAATCCTTAAAACTAATCCTTGGGACTGTCTGATTGTACTGGCATAGTACCAGCAGGATTAATATTATCCAGGGAGAAGAGATGCTCCGAGCCTGTGTACTGCCCTTTCTTTAATCGCATGGGAACCTTGATTTAAATTGGAAACACAGGTTAGAGCTTCCTTTTATTGTTCCTGTAGCAACTCCCTTTCTGGCTTCTGATTTTCTAGGGTAATGGTCTCTGCAAAGATTTTCTGAAGAGCCACCTGAAAGAGAAAGGCCAGGAGTTTATTTGTACTACGTTTGCATCCATTAACATATGTATAATTTGCTGTAGACTTTCTCTATCCACACAGACCAATCAACTCTACTTGGCTTGTCTTTATTCCAGGAAATGCCACATCAGGTAGCACAGAACACTGGAAAGATCGCCGTGCCAGGAATCAGAGGATGCCTTGCCCCCAACTTCCCCTTCTGTAACTGAGCCCTGTGGGGCAAGGTCAGTCATGTTGGGGGGTTGGGGCATGGGAATGGTGTGTGCTGGCAGCTTTGGGCAATGTCCCCCAAATCTCTAGCCTCATTTTCATCACCGGTACCAACAGTGATACCCTCCAAAACCATTGGAAGGATTAAATAAAATATGTGCAGGAACATTTTATAAACCATTAACCTATGCTTTTTTCCAAGAGATGCTATACCATAAGACTCTATAAGGATTTTTGTAATCCATGTTGGTAAAACACCAGACCTTAGAATCTCACCGTGTGCTTTGTCATGTTAAAGAATCTTGGAAGTCCTTAGTTGTAGATTCTGTGGAAATTTGTCTAATGCAATGTTTCACAAACTATTTGGTGACAGAATCCGTGTTTCATTTAATACGTGATGTCAAGCTGTGCTCTAGTCAGTGTTAAAGCTCCGAATCCACACGACTGGCTCTCAGGCTCTGTGACGGCAGGCATTCTCCCTCTGTACCTCTCTGGGCCTCCATCTGCCTCAGCTTTCTTCTGGGTTGGCAGGCTTCCACACACAGCAAAGGCTGCCAGCAGCCCAAGACTCACACAATCCAACTGAGGGAGCCAGGAGAAAGAGGGCCTCTTCCCCAAAGAATTCAAGAAAGGGATGAATTTTGAGTCACATGCCAAACCTCGAAGCCATCACAGTGGGCAGGGAGACATCATCTCATTGGTCAGACCCAGTTTATGTGCCTCCTTCTAGAAGAGCTACTCAGAACTAAGCCATGTGGACTAAAAAGTAGGAGAGACTGGTTCTTCAAAAGACTAATGTAACAAAATGTCAGTTTTGTCTTTAGTGAAGGAATTGAAAGCAGTTTAAAACACACACACACACACACACACACACACACACAGGAGCACCTGTCATTCCTTCTCCATCATTCCTTTTCCCCAGGGCAGGTTCAGAAACTTTGGTATATATAAGATTCCCCTGAGAATTTTGTTGAAAATATGATTTCAGGGCCTAATCAAGATTCTGACTCCTATTCTCAGGTATTGCTCAGAAATCTGTCCCTTTTGCAAACACCAGATGCAAGTGGTCCAAGTATACCATATTCTGAGCAACATAGGAGGTAGGATAAAGGCTAGAAATAGCAAAGATTCTATTGCTAGTATTTTCTACCAGTTGAATCTTTGCTATTTAAGAAAATTACCTACCAAATCAACATTTGCTGGGATTAGGCAGCAAATGATCCTCAGGCCATGAACTAGTCCTTTTCAACCTTTACTGTGTGTATCCATCAGCTGGGGATCTTAAGACATCGATTCTGATGCAGTAGGTTTAGGGGAAGGCCTGAAATTCTGCATTTCTAAGAAGGTTTCAGATGCACTGCAGCTTGTGGGCCACGTCCCACATTTCGAGCAGCAAGATCCTAAAGGCTGAGAACCACCTGTGTATTTGGTTTGCATCTTTTAAGGCTGTGTCCTTCAGGTTACCAGCCTGCTGGGCAAGCATGAAAGGAATTTCTGTTTCTCAGAGGATTTATTCATGCTGATATTTCTCACTTTGTTCTGAGCTGTAGAGATCATCTTTAAGAGGCTCAAAGAGAACTCTGCCCAGGCCCTAAAAACTGGAGTGCACATCTGCATGTTTTCCACTTAACTAACCCTTCGAGGCTCCAGATCTCATTTAGACTTTGAAAAGACCAAGAAAATTGATGCAGGATTCTTTAGAGTGCTCACACTTAGGGTGACCAATTGTCCTGGTTCGCAGGGACTGTCCTGGTTATAGCACTGAGGGCCTGACCCTAGCTGCTAAACTTTATCAAGGAAGAATAAAGAATATTATAGGCCCGTAACAATGACACAAGGTAGTGAGTATAGATAGGGAACCAGCGAATTCAACCTGAGGGGTCAGGAAAACCCCAGTTAGAACTAATCTTGGAGGCTGAATAGGAGTTCCCTGGACTGGGGACTGAGGGTGAAGAGGGAGGGAGGGGGCTGTATTGAATACAGTCTTGTCTTAATTTGACAGGGTTCAGTAATCTACACATGAATTCCTCCCACTGAGTAAAGGCCAGGCTGTCTTTGGAGACTGAATAGCCCCCAAAGACATCGGGGGGCTCTGCTAAATGCCTGTTTTCTGATAACCAATTGTTTTCTTCAGCGTGGCAAATGGATAAGTTTTACTTGTTCTTCAATATTTCTCAGGCTGTACTTCTCATGCCCTGCTTTGGTTCATTCATTGTTCAACAAATATTTATCCTACACTTACTGTGTGCCAGAACAGTTCTAAGCACCCCTGCCCTCAGGGAGCTTACATTCTAGAGGAAGAAAGAGATGAGCAGTAAGCATTTAAAAAGTAAATGATATCTGCTGGCAGGTGTAAGTGCTGTGGGGAAAAAAATAGTAGAAGATAAAGATTATCAGGAATATAACTTTTTAAAGGTGGTCAGGAAAGGCCTTTCTAATTTGGTGGTATTAGACCAGAGGCCTGAAGGAAATACAGGAATGATGGGTGCTTAAATATCTGTAGGAGGCCATTTCAAGTCAAGGGAACTGCAGCTCAAAGGTCCAGAGGGTGCCTGACATGTGCAAGGACCAATAAGAAGATGAATGAGTTTGGAGTGGAGTGAATGAGGCAGTTGTGTGTAGGAGGAAAGAAGGTCACACATGTGGACACACGGAGTCTGGGGCTAGTGTAAGGATTGCTACTGAGTGGGATGGGAGCTCCTGGAAGAGGTCTGACCAGAGGAAGGACATGATCTGACTTACAATTTTAGAGCATCACTCTGGCCTCTAGTTGAGAAGCAACTGTTTGTGGGGCAGGGTAGAGGCAGGGAATCTGGTTATGCAGTGATTACAATATCCTTGGCAAGAGATAAGAGTGGCTCTGACAAATGTGGGTGCAGTGCAGTGGTGACAAGCGGCTCTCTGGGTCCACCGGTTCCCTGCACGATCACTGGTCTCCCAGAGTCCAGAGAACTTCTTCAAGAACCCGAATAATCTAGGTAGATGTCTCTATCCTCCTGGGGCTTCATTTTCCCCATCTATGAAATAATGCCAGACAGTACTATCTGCCTCACCAAAGACACCAGTTTCTTGTGAGAATTAAATGAGATCATTACTTGGAAAGCCTGGAGCAAAGCAGGAAGGAAAACACATCTGAGTCAGAACCCACCAGCTAGATAATCTGCCAGTACAGAAAAATGCTATTGTCTCATCTCAGGTTCAGCCAATCCACAAAGGGGTGCTACCAAATAAGGTTAAACCTGAAGTCACGGATTGAGAAGAGACACTTATGACCACCTGATCAAAGCCCATATCTCTGAGATAATGAAATGGAGATGCAGAGATAAAAGTGGCTTTCCCAGGACAACCCAGTGAGTGGTGGAGATGCTCTGAGTCTTCTACCAAGGGTCCCATTCAAAAGTGGTAACAAAGGCCCTATCTTGAAAGCTAATCAAAGCACAATCACCTTCAAAGGAAAAGGAAGAGAAGGCTCTCAGGTGGGAGGCTCACCACAGACAGTATTATCACTTTCGGTGTGTCATTGCTTTCAGTCCTCCCAAAGACTGTTTGAGGTTTCAAATACCCCCATTTTAGAAGAGGCTCTGAAAGATCAGTGGAGTGACCCCAACTCACACAGCCAGCAAGTAGCTAAGAAGAGATTTCTGCTTATGTCTCCGGCACCTAACCCGGCACGTTTCCCCTGGCATTTAGTGGAAACCTTTGGAGAGAGCAGAAGCTGGTTTAATTTGGGGAGATAACATCTCTATTGCTCTAATTATTCTCCCTGAATCCTTCAGCAGAGGATTCAGGGGAATGTTTTTATTTGTAAAAATAAAAACATTTATGTGTAATCTACACATAAATTATGTGTAATCTACACATAAATTATATGTAATCTTACACATTTATGTGTAATCTAGCGCTTATTAGAATTTCTGAGCTTTTACCTTGGAAGTTTCAACAGGCTTATTGTGAGGCTTTTGTGGTGTTGAGTGTAAATGTAAGCCTAAAAACATTACCAGGCCAAGTGCAGTGACATATTTTTAGATAATGGTTGGAAGAGTTACAGAAGTGGGTGCTTTACAGAGACACAGGCATTGGGGTTCACATGCTGCCATTTTCTGAACCGTAAGAGCCAAGGGGGAGAGAGTGAGACTGAAAGAGAGAGAGAGAGAGAGAGATCAGGAAAGTACAGGAACTAGTGCAGAGATCACAGGCAAAGCTGCCGTAGAAAAAGCCTCGGAAGATTTGTCATCTGCCATATGGGATGTGTCCTGTGGTTTTAACTTTAAATCGATATATTCTTTTAACTCATGATGAAGATTGTAAGAGGCAAAATCTTCCGCTAGAACACAAAACACAAGGTGTGGAAGCCAAAGTTTGAGATGTCAATTTATTTCCCGGAATCATGACTAAGGTCAATGTTGACTTTTTTTTTTTTTTTTTTTTGAGATTTTTATTTATTTATTTGTCAGAGAGGGAGAGAGCACAGCAATGTGAACGACAGAGGGAGAGGGAGAAGCAGGTTTCCCACTGATCAAGGAGCCCAGTATGGGACTCAATCCCAGAACTCTGGGATCATGACCTGAGCCAAAGGCAGATGCTCAAACGACAGCCACCCAGGTGTCCCAAGTTGATGTGGACTTCGAATCCACCAAATGAGTACAAGTTCCTTCCACTCTCCAGAGAGGCAGATGCCCAGGAGCTATTGGCTTAGTGACACCAAATCTTCCGGTTGGTTGTTGGGGTCCTCAGGCTGCAAGTCTATAGGGTGAGCCCCAAGGTACCGTGGCCCCAGAGCTGTGATCCTCTCTCAGCCCCCCTGTGATCGTGTCATTACCACTGAACTTCCACTCTGTTTCTGATTTGAACCCTAAATCCAGAGGACTGAGGTGCCCTCACAAACACAGTAAACCTTCCCAAACCCCTCTTCTCTGTGACTGAGCCATCTTCCTGGCCCCAAGTTGGGGCTCCAGTCCACTTCTGGTCAGCCAAATCTCTCTAGGCACCTCCACACTGCCACCTGCTGGCACATCAGAGATGTTCACAGTCTAACTCTGGCGCCCTCCCTCTCCACTCTAGCTAGCTATGGACTAGATTAGTTGATTAATCTGATAATTACCACTCTTTGAGTGAAGGCTTTTTTATAGTCAGACTGGGTTCTAGCCCCTTTTCTAATTTACTAGCTGTATGACGCTAGAGTACTTACTTTACCTCTCTGATCCTCTTTTCTCATCTGTAAAATAAGGGTCATAACAGAACCTACCTTATTCTGAAATTAATTGAGTGACTACCTCTGTGAGTTACAGCTTTAGTTTTAAGACAGTTCATACAAGGTGCTTTGCAAAATACCTAGCACATAAGCATTCAATTAATGCTAGCTGTGACTATCTGTAATGGTGGTTAGTACAAGTATTAACTAATTAGTAGTAGTATATGCCAAGTACTCTTCCAAGGGATTTACATAAGTTATGTTATTAATTCTGAAAACTTGCAAAGTAAAGCATTATACCCATTTTATAGATGAATAAGCTGGAACTTAGATCTTCTAAGTAATGCCTCAAAGTCACACACTTGGTACATGGGTAAATGGCTGGAATTTGAGCCCTGGCAAGTTTGACTTCAAGCTCTCTGGTTTTCAAGATGTGGATGGCAATGACAGTCTTGAATGACAGCTCATTATTACAATAGAAGGGTTGGTGGACATGTCCTCTGTGATTAATTACCTCAGGAGTGGAACAAATAGTGAGTATTGCAAATAGTAAATACTTCAGCAGTGCAGAGAAAGAGACAATTATTTAGGCAGGTTTATTAACAAAAAAGATTTAAGACAATTTTTCAGTAGTTTTTAAAAACCTTTTCTTCCTGCTTTTCAAAGCAACGTGCGTGCATTGTGTGAAAATTCAAAGACTTCTTTTACTCTCCTACTCTTTTCTTAATCTATTTCTGAAATTGCATATACACATTCCGAACTAGCGCTGTTGCTTTTGACTCTATTTTTCCAAATAAAACACCAGTATGTGAGGCTATATGCCCGAGTACATTTTTTCTAGCATTGCTTACAGAGACCAAACAAATGAGAAACAAGACAAATGTTTTTACTCCTGTCAGTAGTGGGATAGTGAATACACTGTGACTTATTAATTCTAGGACCATGATGTGGCTATTACAAAGGCTGAATTAGAGGGACACCTGGGTGGCTCAGTTGGTTGAGCAGCTGGCTTCGGCTCAGGTCATGATCCCAGGGTCCTGGGATCGAGTCCCACATTGGGCTCCTTGCTCGGCAAGGGAGCCTGCTTCTCCCTCTGCCTCTGCCTGCCTCTTTGTCTGCCTGTGCTCTCTCGCTCGCTCTCCCTCTGTCTCTGGCAAATAAATAAATAAAAATCTTTTTTTAAAAAAAAAAGGCTGAATTAGATTTCTCTAAAATGACGTGTATGAAACTGTTTGAAAATCTTGGAGCTTACGGATTGATGAGCCAAACTTATTTCAACACAAGATAAAATAATATAGGGAGAGTAAAAGTTTATGTTTGCATGTGATCTGAAGAAGACTATTTGCACTAGCATAGCACTGGAGATACATGACTCATCAGCATCTTGTGTGACACGAGGAGAAGGGGTTTTGTAGACCATGAACTCAGTATGACCTAGCAGAATGGAGACAAGGAAGCTCATAGGTATCTTTGGCAGATTTAGAGTATCTGGAATCAGGGAGGACACAATCCCGTTCTTCTCTAGGCTGACCACATCTAAAGAATCATGTTTAGTTTAAAACACCTATGTTCCTCATAAGTGAGGTTGAAACCATGTCATTGGAGAAAGAGCTTTAGGAACTGTACTTTTTTTATTTGGAAGAAGAGCAGACTCAAAGGATGGACTATTACTGTCTCAACTTCAATTTATGGGAAATATTAGATTTTTCTGTGCAGCCCCACAGCTAACATAGGAGCAGTGGGTGGAAGCCGGTAGGAGCTGAGATTTAGCCCAATATAAAGAAGACATTTTTAACCATCAGAGCTGGTCAAAACGTAGTAAAATGGCTTGCTGTGGAGATTCCAGGCACTTAACTTGTCTTTATAGGTGTTGAAGAGACATGGTGGGAATAGTGAGAAAGGAGCCAGGTCCTTGATGGGAGCAGTGTAGTGCATAATACCATCTCCCAACCCACCCGCAACCCAAATCAGAGAATATTCAAGTTAGGCACTTGATCATGAGATTTGATTTCCAGTCATGAGAGATTGGGAGAGGCACCAGCTCTTAAGTTGAACAGACGCAGGTATAAGTGCTGCTTCCATCATGCCTGCTGTGTGACTCGGGCAAATTACTGACCTCTCCGAATCTGTTTGCTTATCTGTAAAATAGGAATAGTATTGGTTCTTTCCTCAAAGATCTGTTATATAAGGACTAACTGAGATAATAATTCACATATAATGTGTTTAATATGGGGTAGCCCATAGTGAATTCTCAATAGGTAGTTTGACGTTAAATTATGTAAATTATTGTCTTTCTTATTACATAGGTTCATGTTTGACAGAGTAAAGTGAGACTATTTTCTAATTAATCTTGGAAAGAACCATAAATTTCCCCAAGTTAAAACACCTTATTTCCTGGGCTCCTGGGTGGCTCAGTGGGTTAAAGCCTCTGCTTTCGGCTCAGGTCATGGTCCCAGGGTCCTGGGATTGAGCTCCGCATTGGGCTCTCTGCTCAGCAAGGAGCCTGCTTCCTCCTCTCTCTCTGTCTGCCTCTCTGCCTACTTGTGATCTCTGTCTGTCAAATAAATAAAATCTTTGAAAAAAAAAAAAAGAAAACCCTTTAAAATATCTTATTTCCTAAGATTTCTGAAGTCTATAAATATGAGTTTATCTTCTTCACCTAGTGTATTTGGTTGCTTTCCAGGTAGATCTATGCCAGAAAAACAACAAGGAATCTGGAGTCATTGGACTCAAGTCTGGCTGTCGTGTCTTAGGCAAGTAACTCTAAAATCTGTTTCCTCCTTCATAAGGTAGGGATGGGCACTCATAGATTTGTATGGAAGAATAAGTGGGATAACAACTATAGAAGTGCTTTCCAAATGATAAAATATGAGGCAATTGGGAATTATTTTTATTGACATGATTTGCAAAATGGGAAGGGGTATGATTTCTGAAAAACCAAGACTGCTATAGGCAGAACAATTATGAGGCTTTAATCCTAAGCATTTTAGGGTATAGGAGTACACTTGCAAAATAAAATGAGACTCTGTGTCCTATAAGAGTAAGCATTGTCAACTTTCCAGAAAACCTTATGGAACTTAGCTTACCTGTCCAGGTGGAAGAAGTAGAAAAGGAACTTGGGTATTATGAAGCACTTACCCAGGGTTTTTCTTAAGAGAAGTTTTTAAATTTAGTCTTTAACTTATTTAATCAGTTACAACAGATTGAAACTTTTTAGTTGCTGATTATGAAAGCAGAGAGGTGTGCACCTAAAGAAGGAGGCTGGGGCAAAGCAAAGGGCAGGTCTATGCATTCAAAGATCTTTGGCACGAGATGTGATCCTGAGACAATTTTTCTGAAGGGGAGGATTTGATCAAGAGGTAAAGTAGCTCGGTAACAGAAGTATTCACGCAGCAGTCCTGATGGTGCTCTCCTGTTTTGTGCTTTGGTCTTTCTGTTTTGACTTCTAAGTAGATTCTGAGGGAAAAATAAGAGAATGGAGAGAAAGAAGGGAAAAGTAGAGAAAATGTCCTTTAAGAAGATAACATTTCTTTTTTTTTTTTTTTAAAGATTTTATTTATTTATTTGACAGAGAGAAATTACAAGTACACTGAGAGGCAGGCAGAGAGAGAGAGAAGGAAGCATGCTCCCTGCTGAGCAGAGAGCCCGATGCGGGACTCGATCCCAGGACCCTGAGATCATGACCTGATCCGAAGGCAGCAGCTTAACCCACTGAGCCACCCAGGCGCCCCAAGAAGATATCATTTCTGTCGCTCATCCCTTACAATAACAATTGAATGCTTTCATGGATGTGTGTGAAATGCTTGAGTTTTAATGGAGATAAAAGCTTTTTCCCCAAGGAAATAAAATATCAAAATCTCCACTGTTTGGACTCTATTCTAAGGGAAAGAAATAGTAAAAGTCTAAAAAAGGTTTCATGCTCCAAAACTTTTATTATAGTACCATTTGTAATAGCAAAGAATTAGAACCATGCAAGTGTTCAAACAATGACAGGAAATTTAAGTAAATTATGACAGTCTATCATATATTACAACCATTACAAATGGTATTACCAAAATTAGGAAATAAAATAAACAAAAGCTTTTGTTATAGTGAATAAAGGAAGGAAGACAGCATTGGGTAGGCAGGATTGATTAGAGAGGATTCAGAGTAGGAATCTTCGTAGGGGGGGAAGAGGAAGGTGTATGTGTGTGTATATATATATATATGTGTGTGTGTGTGTGTGTGTACATATACATATATATATGAATTAAATTAGTAAATTTTATAAAAGATGCAAATTTCAGCAGGGCTTTACAGGGAGACAGACAAATCAATGAGAGGTGAGCCAAGTTGGAATAGTTTGGCTATAGGAGTAAGGAGGCCAAGAATAGAGTGGGAAGCTACAGTTTCAATACAGGCCACAGTGAGCACTCTCCATGCCCAGTGACTTTGACGATGAGCACCTTCCTTATGATGAGAAATACCACATGGAAATTTGTTGAAGGAGGAAGGATGTTAACATTATAGCCTGTATTACAGCCTTTTGGGTTCAGGCGATTCTCAGCATCATGAAAGACAATTTTACAACTGTGAACGAAAAATTGTGCATATGTGCCAACTAACCTGGGATACTTAGTGGTTCTTTTAATTAATATTCAGACAGGAATTTTAGATTTGTTACCAAATAACCATTGATAATGCCAAGGAAGAGTTCATTCTGACTTGATTCTATGCTGTAGGAAATTGCCATTTATGATTGAGCAATCACTTTCCTCCCCACCTCTCTCCCCATCCCCATCTCTACTCTCACCTCTGTTCTCATCTTAGCATGGACTTTTTGCCTCTTGATTAGAAAAAGAAAAAGGAGGGCGCCTGGGTGGCTCAGTGGTTAAGCCGCTGCCTTCGGCTCAGGTCATGATCTCAGGGTCCTGGGATCGAGTCCCGCATCGGGCTCTCTGCTCAGCAGGGAGCCTGCTTCCTCCTCTCTCTCTCTGCCTGCCTCTCTGCCTACTTGTGTTCTCTCTGTGTCAAATAAATAAATAAAATCTTTAAAAAAAAAAAAAAAAAGAAAAAGAAAAAGGAGAAGAGAGAAAAAGCTTTGTTCACTAAATATACCATTATTTTGAAAAGTGTTTTGAAAGCTTATAAATATTATCTTGGAATTGCTATTTGTCATATAAATTCAGTGAGACTCAATAAATAACCCGAGGAGTACCAGTATGTGCCTTGCAGTGTACTAGAAGCTGGGGGTACAAAGATCATGCACAGTCCTTTCCCAGTAGAAGTGTAAATAGATGATTTATAGTATGATGTGCAAAGTGTAACAGAAGTGTGGGCACACTGCAGAGGAAACTGAAGAAAGCGACAAGAGAGAAGGAGCTAGGAAGGAAAGCTTTGTGGAAGAAGTAGGTGTTTAAGCTGGGTTTCGAAGTGTGAATAAGAGTTCAATAGGTGGTCAAGCATAAAGAGAAGGTCATTCAAGGCAAAGCAAACAGCACTTACAAAGGCACAGAGGTAAGCAATTCAATTGCATGTATCTGCCATTTAGTGATAATGAACTGTGTTGAAAGAGGGGTACAAATGAGAATGGATAGGTTTTTAGGGGTTAGACTATTAGAGCATGGTTTCTAAAATGTTTATTTATACTTACTACGTACCAGACATTGTTGTTTTGCAAATACAAACTTTTTAAAAAAATATTTATTTATGTATTTTAGGGAAAGAGAAAGAGAAAAAAATCTTTTTTTCCCCCTAGAATGCTCTTATGTATGTGTGTGTGTTTATTAATATATAATGTGTTTGTTTCAGGGGTGCAGGTTTGTGATTCATCAGTCTTACACAATTCACAGCACTCACCATAGCACATACCCTCCCCCATGTCCATTACCCAGCCACCCCATCCTCCCTACCCGTCTCCTCTCCAACAACCGTCAGTTTGTTTCCTGAGATTAAGAGTCTCTTATGGTTTGTCTCCTCTCTGGTTTCATCTTGTTTCATTTTCCCTCCCTTCCCCTATGATCCTCTCTTTCTATTCTCAAATTCCTCATATCAGTGACATCATATAATTTTCTTTCTCTGATGGACTTCTTTCGCTCAGCATCATTGTAAATGGCAAATTTTGTGGTTTTTGATGGCTGCATAGTATTCCTGTGTGTGTGTGTGTATTTATTATATTCTCTTTATCCATTCATCTGTTAATGGACATTTAGGCTCTTTCCCATAGTTTGGCTATTGTGGACATGGCTGCTATAAACGTTGGGGTGCATGTGCCCCTTCAGATCACTACATTTGTATCTTTGGGGTAAATACCCAGTAGTGTAATTGCTGGGTTGTAGGGTAGCTCTATTTTCAACTTTTTGAGGAACCTCCATACTGTCTTCTGGAATGACTGCACCAGCTTGCATTCCCACCAACGGTGTAGAAGGGTTCCCCTTTCTTCACATCCTTGCCAACATCTGTTGTTTCCTGACTGGAATTAAAATTTGGTTAATTTTAACCATTCTGACTGGTGTGATATGGCATTTCACTGAGATTTTAATTTGTATTTCCCTGCTGCCAAGTGATATTGAGCACTTTTTCATGTATCTGTTGGCCATTTTTGTCTTCTTTGCAGAAATGTCTGTTCATGTCTTCTGCCCATTTCTTGATTGGATTATTTGCTCTTTGGGTGTTGAGTTTGGTAAGTTCTTTATAGATTTTGGATACTAGCTCTTTATCTGTTAATATCATTTGCAAATATCTTCTCCCATTCTGTCAGTTGTCTTTTGGTTTTGTTGACTGTTTCCTTTGCTGTGCAAAAGCTTTTGATCTTGATGAAGTCCCAGTACATTTTTGCCCTTATTGCCCTTGTCTTTGGCGATGTTTCTAGCAAGAAGTTGCTACAGCTGAGGTTGAAGAGGTTACTGCCTGTGTTCTCCTCTAGGATTTTGATGGATTCCTGTCTCAGATTTACATCTTTCATCCATTTTGAGTCTAGTTTTGTGTGTGATGTAAGGAAATGGTCCAGTTTCATTCTCTGCCTGTGGCTGTCCAATTTTCCCAAACTATTTGTTGAAGAGACTGTCTTTTTTCCATTTGACATTATTTCCTGCTTTGTTGAAGGTTAGTTGACCATAGAGTTGAGGGTCTATTTCTGGGCTCTCTGTTCTGTTCCATTGATCTATGTGTCTGTTTTTGTGCCAGTACCTACAGTCTTGATGATGACAGCTTTGTAATAGAGCTTGAAGTCCAGAATTGTGATGCCACCAGCTTTGGTTTTCTTTTGCAACATTCCTTTGGCTATTCGGGGTCTTTTTTGGTTCCAAATAAATTTTAGGATTATTTGTCCCATTTCTTTGAAAAAAGTGGATGGTATTTTGATAGGGACTGCATTCAATGTGTAGATTGCTCTAGGTAGCATAGACATTTTCACAATATCTGTTCTTCCAATCTGTGAGCATGGAACATTTTCCATTTCTTTGTGTCTTCCTCAATTTCTTTCATGAGTATTCTATAGTTTTCTGAGTACAGATTCTTTGCCCCTTTGGTTAGATTTATTCCCAGGTATCTCACGGTTTTGTGGGCAATTGTAAATGGGATCAACTCCTTGATTTCTCTTTCTTCTGTCTTGTTGTTGGTTTATAGAAATGCAACTGATTTCTGTGCATTGATTTTATATCCTGACACTTCACTGAATTCCTGTATGAGGCTCTAGCAGTTTTGGGGTGGAGTCTTTTGGGTTTTCCACATCAAGTATCATGTCATCTGCAAAGAATGAGAGTTTGACTTCTTTGTTGATTTGGATGCCTTTAATTTCTTTTTGTTGTCTGATTGCTGAGGCTAGGACTTCTACTACTATGCTGAATAGCAGTGGTGATAGTGGACATCCCTGCCGTGTTCCTGATCTCAGGGGAAAAACAGAGAGAGAATTGTAAGCAGACTGCTCTGAGCAAAGAGCCCAACGTGGGGCTCCATCCCAGCGTCCTGAGATCATGACCTGAGCCAAAATCAAGGGTCAGATGCACATATGCCTGAGCCACCCAGGCACCTCCAAATACAAACTCTTTTAATCCTCATAATGATCTAGGCAGACTGTTGGACTGCAGAATTGGAATAAGAGCTGACCTTTAAAATCTGGGATTGTTGACCAAGGGAAAAAACAGCAACAACATGCTAAATGTCATATTTTAGAACCAGCTCAGGAACTTTGAAATCCATATGTAAACCTCCTTCACCAATGAGTCGTCATGCCTCATAAGGAGATTTTGGCTTGATTCTGGGTTGGGGAAAGGGGGTTGTTATGTACAGTTACTGCACACCTGAACCTTTTCATACAGATGTTATTTAATCCTCAACATCATCCTGGGGAGTACACCGTGCTCTTTTCATGTTACCCATGAGGCTTGGAGAGGTCAGCCAAGCTATCCAGATCACACAGCTAGTAAAGTGAAGGAGCTGAAATTTGTCCAACTCAACATCTAAGGTTTCTCCATTCCATGCCTTCCTACCGAAGAGCCAGAGAGAGCTACACACCAGTTTTCCTCCAGCCACCAGACCCTGGTATGGCTACAGGGAAGGATCTGTGTGGTACTTTCTCAGGCATTTATTATAGAGCATGGAAAAGAGACAAGGGAGAAAAGGCTCTATCCTTTGGACCCTTGGTATTTAAGACAGGTATCTGATGATGCTCATTAAATACTTTTTGAGACAGTGTGCTCTCTTTTCTTCTGGAATTCCACCACAAAAACAGACGTTTAGATAGGGATAATTGTATAACACCAACTACTTCTTCTCTCCCCCCACAACCAACCTGATAGATATGAGACAGGATAAATGAAATTAGGCTGTTCTAGAAGAATAGGGATGCATGGTCATCATGGCCTTAATAGTTGTGATTTGCAGGACTAAAGGTGAGGAATGTTGTGATCCACATCCACAGGGTAGGTTTTTGTTTTTCCTTAAGTTCCTTAAATTGTACATTGGTGATTAAACAGCTAAGCATATATAACCTCTCTTCCTCATCAGCTTCATCTCCCCTTTCTAATCATTTTTTATCATGTCAATACCCCTCCCTCCATTAATCTAACTCACCTCTCAATTATAGCCTTGTATGCCCCTGACACAGAAAAAAGGGAGCTGTACATTAATTCACAGGAGGCTTTGGTGACTAGTTCCGGCTTTATCTGGTATCCCTTTTTTAATTTCTACAATTTACATTTCTAAAAAGAAGCCTGAGATGGTGCTGTTTAGTTCAAAGGAGCGACTCTCTAATGGTAAACTTTCTGACAATCTTGCTTGGAAGAAATAGCAATAATAATGATCACTGGCATTTTGTGTAGTCTCTTATGAGCCCAGCGCAGTGCTAGACACATGCATGTGAGACTGAATCTCCCAGCAACCTGCAAAGGTGGCAAGATCATCCCCGTTCAGAAAAGAAAACTGTGCTTCGGTTAGGTGAAGTATTTAAAGCTATCCACTAAGGCTGAGGGAGATTAGAATCTAGGTGTGTCTGGTTTCCAAGCGCTAACATTTTCCGGCATTCTGGTTGCTTCCCTGTGAGGAGATGATAGGGTCCTTCTGGTCAGCTGGTCTCTTTGATGCTGGATGTTTTCCTTAACCTACCACACCTGGTACAGGTATGTCATGCCGTCACTTATGTGGCAATGAAAGGAGAAAGAGGCAGGACTCTGCAGATTCTTCCCCAACAAGTACCCCAGAGTTTTGCCAGCAAGCCTGGTTACTTCCGTCATCTTCACTTCACCCAGTTTGAAGGACTTTCTGCCACTCACGTACGGTTTCTCACAGAGAAGGATATCCTCAAATGAAGGAGTCAAAAAGCAGGACCAGGGACCCACGACTTGCTGTGACATCTTCACACTGACCCACACCAGTAAACTATTTCATGGTGAGTGGTCTTTTCAAATTGCCTTCAGGTGTTAGTTTAAGAGAGCAGATTTTAAAAAAAGTTAAAAAGATTTTTAAGATTTAGTAAAAGGGAGCAGTTGATACACATCAGGCCCAGTAATAATGCCCTACAAACCTGTCAGTTTGTAGTAAAGTGACAAGAGTAGCTGAGGGGATTCCTTGCCCCGTGGTTTATGGTCATAGACTTGGTTCACTTTGATGAATCAACTGAATTATTAGAAAAATGAAATGAAATGTTTGCCCTGGCTCAGAATTTCCAAATGCCCCTGCAGGATAAAAAGGTCCCTTTTCTGTGTCTATTTAATTTTATAATATGCATAATGGTCTCCATGAAGCATCTTGTCCAGAATCTATCAGAGTTGTACATTTTTCAATGTAATGATTAATGTTATCCATTTAAATATTGTAAATCTTTTCTTGTCCTTGCTAAACTTGCCCACGGATGGGGACTTCCTCATTGTAAATGCAGACAACTAAATACCATTTAGAAAATAGAAGGAAAAAAATAAGCGTGTCTACAATAAATATTGTAGCCAATTAGGCTTCATCATAGCAATTTCTCTGGTTTTGTAATGTTTGTTTACTGGGTTTGTAGGGAAATGGTTGCCATTTCTGACATCCAGAATCATCAAAACTCCATCCTCGTCTTATCCTGCAATGGAAAGTTGTGAATATGAGAAATATTTTCTGCCTTACCAGACCCCATCTCAGTTATGATTTAGACATTCAGATATCCAGACCCAAACATGTAAATCTGTTTGTACACATTTGAAGAAAGCTCTCATACATTTCCTAAAAACCCACACATTAATATTGCTTACTTTTCAGCGGGGGTAAATGGGGGTCTCAGAGACCTCCTCAGAACAGGCTGGAGTTAAATAATATTGCATGTTTTTCATTTTACTATGATGAATGCAAAGCTATTAAATAACCTTTTAAAGAGTTGGTGTAATTATCTGTAAACAGTAATGTTACCAAAAAAAAGGTCAAGTTGTCCTGCCATTAGATGTTTATGGATATAAACTGGATTTATGCTTCCATAAAACAGGCACCGACTAACTAGATTAATTCTCCACAAACTAAACCAACTGTAGTAATATTTAGACACAATAAAATGATACCAATTAAAACAATTTTATTTTTTGTGTCATATTGATTAATGGCGCACTAAAATTAACCAGAGACCTTAAACTCCGAATGGTTGGCAAAAGGCATCCACATCTCAATATTATTACCAACAAGAAGAGCAGTTAAGTGAGATGGCTGTGCAATAGTATGAATATTTAATTAATAATTAGTCATGTAATTTCTCCTCAGGAATTATTATCCCTCAAACTGGTTTGTGAATTTAATTATTAGCAGCCTTTTTGTTTCCATGTCCCCTCATTACTGTCAGGATTGATGTAACATAAACTTCATTAAAAATTAAAGCAAGAGTCTTAATTACAAGGCTACCCTGACTGAAGTTAGAATTAGCCAAGTCAGTGATGTGCAAATGAGTGCATTATTTAAGAAACATGCTGGAAGTAGTTATGCTAATGTAGAAGGTTCGCAGTAGCAGACCTTTTCACTTGCAGCTGCATATTCATTAAATGCACTATGCAAATTTAATGTAGCAGTCTTAGTAATGCGTTGTTAATTTATTCAGATTTATTGAGTACGACTTGTAAAAAAAAGTACAAATTTAATTACTCTATCTAGTAAGGATGATATTAGGAGATAGCAGAGGTTTAAAATGTGTTGATCTGGATTACTGCAGTTTGATGGAAGACGTGGTATCAGAGGACACAATTTTGATAACTGGGCTTGAAAGAATATTTGATTTACTTATGGAATGATCTAAGAAATCACTAAAATTGCACATGTTCCTTCCCAATAGGAAAGTAAAAAAGTCTCGGTTGTATTAACTTAAGAGCTAAAGCAGTGCTGAGTCCACAGCCTAATGGTCGTAATGACTCTACAGAGACCAGTAAAGGTTATGGATTGGGATCCGGGTGAAGCAAACTGTCTTTGTGGGAAGTTCATTGGTGGTTGCCCGTGTCTCCGCTGCGCGCGGCCGCCCGGCGGGTGCAACGCCTGGAATGCTCGGCGCGCTCGCCCTCTCCAGCGGAACGCTCTGGTGCCCAACCCCGTGCTGCCTTTTGAGGTGGGTGGATGCTTGGGCTCGATTTTCTAGGGAAGCCAAGCAGAGAACACAGTGGAGAAACTGTGCTCTTTTAAAAAGGCATGGAAGTCCGTCCTCAACCTCTCCCACCGCCCAGCAGACACCCTGGCTCGAATACTTCCCCAGCGGGCACGGGGGCACCGAGTCTACACCCCTGATCTCACGTGGTTCTCCAACAACCCTTGCGGTGTAAGTCTTCTCATCCCATTTTACAGATGAGGAAACCGAGGCTGAGGTTGGAAGAGTAACTGATGCAGATGGCAGTGCTGGGATTCGACCCTAGACCGGTGTTAAGCAGGAACCTTATCCACTGTCTCCTTCCTTTCTTTTCCCTCTGCCACCTCTCCGCGCCCGGCCCTCCTGCCTCTTTTTCTGGGCTCTGTGTGTCTTCCCTTCTTTCCTTTTTCCTCCTCTTAGCATCTTTTCCTTTCACTCTTCGATTCACGCAAATACATACATATGGGTTTGTACATATAATTAAAACACCGAAAATGGCTGACCTTTTTCTCTTAAAACAGGTTCTACAAACAGGTTAAATTGGAATGAAGCTGTTTAAAGTTCAGGGAGGCAACCTTGACAACCCGGTTAAGGATGTTTTGGGGAAACAAAACTTAGCATCTTCTCTTCTACTAGCAGCCTGGCTGGTGACTCATAACTCCCCAACCATCTTTTAAATTGTTTAACAGTTTCTTAGCCTTTATAATCACACAAGTGAGTCCAGTATATTTTTAATACTATTCATATTTTATCTTGGTTTTGAGGGTCACTGCTTCCAATTGGTAAATCTTTTGCAGAAAAATCAATACACACTTTACTAAGCTCCAGGAATGAACAGGACGAATTACTACTAACCATGGTGACTGTCTGGTTCTCCACACCCATCTTTGGAGGCATTCCCAGCCCTCTGATATATTCTAACAGTCTGACCTGTGCATATTGGTCTTCTGACAGAGGGAGAAGCTAAGCACCTCACCTGAAGGTAAGCATATGAATTGATCACAGGCCGAAACTTGGCACCTACATAAAGATCTTCCTGCAGAATTAATAAAGATGAAAAAAATTAGTTAGGTGGCAAAGCAGATGTTCTGGGTCTCCTGTGTGAATCTTTTCATCTTATGTCCCACATCCAAAGGCAAATCAATCAGATCTGAGCCCCCCCCTTCCTGGCTGCTATCCATTGCTCCACTTAATGCATGCTATTGCTATTCTGCCTTAGATCGCGCTTCACTGTGTGAATGTGTGCGTGTGTGTGTTTGTGTGTGTGTGCCATTGGGTTGCAAACTTCTGGAAATCAGGACTGACCTCGTTCATCTTTGGTTAGTGGCAGTCATGTGCTGGTAAATGCTTAAAAACAAGCCCCCTAAAAAAAGTAATAAGCTTTGGTTTGTGCCATTTGCTAATTTCCTTGGTAAATGCTTCCACCATGCTGGTTTCATGCTCCCTACATGATGTCACTGAATGCAGAGCCAGGAAACAGGAAGCAGGTACACACCATTATACAGTATGTTCACCTAGCACACAGATACGATAGATATAAATAACCTCAAGAGCATAGATAGTAAAATGTCTTTAAATAAGGAGTGGTGAATTTTGCATATTTATTACCTTTGTTTTTAATATAATTTATGTAAGTGTCCATTTAAATCATTTTAATAATGTCTGAGTGTAACAGCTCACAAAATTCCCTGAAATTTGGCAGTCTTCTCCAGCTCACCAGTGGGTAATGAAAAGAAAAAGGTTTCCTGTTAAAAACTCTACCACATCCAGGGCACCTTGGTGGCTCAGTCTGCTAAGCGTCCCATTCTGGATTTTGGCTCAGGGTATGACAGGGTCATTAGCAGGGGGAGTCTTCTTGGGATTCTCTCTCCCATTCCCTCTCCCGCCTGTGCTTGTGCATTTTTTTTTTCTTCTCTCTCTCTCTCAATAAATCTCTCTCAAATAATTTTGTTTTTAAAGTCCACCTCAATCAATAATATAAAAACTGGATATGTTTCTCCTATTAAAGTAGTACTTTATTATTTCTGTTAGGGGGAAGGCATCTGAACCCCAAAATAAGAATTTGCATTGGCTCATGCTAAGAGAACATCTATAATTTCATAGGATATACTGGGATTTTGGTTGCAAAAGGATGGCATCTTGGAGCAGATAGAAAAGTTTTTTTTAGTGATGGCAGAGGTGTGGATACATCTACTGCCTGGATAGATGGCATGAGAGAGAAGGGAATCAATGATGCATTATTCAGTATTCAGCCAAAATATATGTTGTTCTGAGTGCTAGGGATGCAAAGATAAATGTGACTGGAAGTCTTCAGGTCTGAGGATTGAGGGTAGACTCCCTACAGAAGGGAGTTAAGAAGTCTAGGCAAAAGGATGGCTAGGGATAGGGACAGAGTGTGGTCCAAGTCTGATAAGAACTTGGTCTGTTCACTGAACAGCAAAGAAGACTAGTGGTTGGCATGCTGTTGGCAAGTGGGAAAGAGGGGTATGAAATGGATGGACCTCGTGGCTGTTGCCAGGAACCCAGTGAGCCAGTCCCTTGTGGGCTGTGTTGAGGGTTTGAAATGGAATTGGAAAGAAGTTTCTGAGCACTCTCAAGTTACTTCTTGTTACACTCAGCATTCACACTGTGTGACCCTTGCTTGTTTGCCTGTGTTACTTGTTAGGTAGTAAACTCCTGAAGGGCAGGACCAGGTATCCACAGGGCTAGCTAGCCCAGGGTCTGATCCATCACAGGGACTGAATTATAAAATTGGGGGAGGTGAATGAGTGGGAAAGTCCCCGCTTTACCCCACTTGCAGTTTTAGGTCCAGGGTTTAGAGTTGAGCTGACTTAGAGCTGGTGCTTCTGACTGAGCTGGACCTGAGAGCTGCTAGAGGCTCAGACCCAGGGTTCCCTACCCTTGAGGTTAAGCGGGTGGCCCAGTCCTGAGTAGACATTCCTTCCCAGCCCTCTGCTTTCCAGGACTTGTGGGAGCTCTTGAAAGTCAATGAACTTGACCCGAGTCCTTATGGGAACTGTGGTCATTCTGACAGGCTCAGATGGGATGTGTAGATGCAGACGTGAGCCCTGTGCCTTGGGGAGAAGTGGGGGCCCATGCAGCTTGGAGGTCAGGTGCACGCTTCATTGCTTTACCTGCCTGTAAAGAAGTGTGGGATATGGTTTTAGATGTGCCTAAAGCCTCCTGAGCTCTTCCCTACCAATTGCTTCTTTTACCTACCACTAAGGGGTGAAATTGCCCTTTTGAGAATTGAGGATACCGAATCCTCTGGAATGTATGTTCCTGGAGTATTAGAAATAATAATAAAAGAATACTTCACATTTATTAATCCCTGCCTCTATGACAGACACTGTGCTAGGTACTTTATATGCTTCATCTCATCTACTCAGAAGAGCACCATGAGGTAGACACCATTAATATTTCCATTTTGCAAAGAACATTGAGGTATCAAAAGGTTAAACAGCTTATTTGAGAATGTATAGTTGGTAAGTAACAATGACCAAATCAAGTGGTTTTTATATAAGGTCCATATATTCAAAACCGGGTCTCTCTGACACTGTGCTACCATTTAATCTGTGAGCTGAAGGAGGTAGTAAAAGGTTATTTTTATCCAGCATTCCAAAATTTCTCTGAGGAACAGAATCATATGGGGGTACTTAGCGATCATGGTGCTTTCTAGGCCAGTTCCATGGGGTTTAGAGATGCTTGAGTGTGGGCTGGGGTTCCAGAGTTTGTGTTCATGATTGTTTTCGAGGAAATGTGAGAAGCACTAGCAGGAATGAGCAGAAATGACCTGCACATACTTTCCTCGGGACTGGAGCATGTAACGATGTTGGCTCACACACCTGTTCTCTCCACGATGGAAGAACTGGATTAATCCACCCAGAACATTAATCTGAAAATTCATTCAGGAAATCAGTTTGTCAAAGACACGTCTGTAGCCAGAGAGAAGGTGGGAGGGTAGCATTGGAAGGAGAATACTATAGAACTCTGGAGCAGCCGAAACCACTGAGGCATTGATCTCAGGCCAGTTCTTCCACTTTGCTGAGCCTTGTTTTTCTAATCTGCAAATGGGGAGAATAACATCACTGTGATAGAAGTGTCTCATTTCAGCAGGATCTGGACTGGACCAGCGCTGTGGTGAGTGTTGATACTGGCCTCACACTGCCCAGTGTCATGCCTTAGCCATGCCATTTATTCTCTGTGGGCCTTGTGTTAAACTACTAACTTCTCTGTCCCTCAGTTTCCTCTGTATACAGGGAGTGAAAATAGGACCCTACTCCTAAGGTTGTTGTAAAGGCGTATTGTTAAGTACTTAGCACAGTGCTAAGTAAGTAGTGAGTGTTCTGATCATAATGGCTAGATTAATTTCAGTCGGCTTGGCACATGGGAGGTGTCACGTGGGGGATGTTCCCTTCAGATGATGACATTGGACCTAAAAGCCAGGGTCGGCACGTCATCTTTCTACCCATTGACTCTAGTGAGAAGTGAAAAGTGCACGTTGACTTTTCCATATTGAATTTAAAAAACAAAGCAGAGGCCACCCAGAGGTAGTTGTTTCAACTCTTGACTCATTTTGCTCTTGAGGCTGAAGTGGAGAGGAAGCCGGTCAAAGAGCACACCTGGTTGTTGTCACAGTTGAACAAGTCATTTCTCCTCTCTGAACTTAACTCCCTCATTTATAAAAGGTTTATTTTAGCTTTGAAATCCTATGAGTCAACGAAAAAAATACTCCTTGAACCTAACCTTCAAATGTCAGTTGCTTTACTGGAAATTCGGGGAGTGGGGAGAAATCACCAGGGAGGTTGGGTTGTTATGACTTTCTTCTCACAAGTAACCTTTTTATTTAAGACCCCCCCACCCCCATACAGATTTCCCAGTGTGCATGGCTTTGCTTAGGTCCCCCTGCAATGATGGTCTTAATCATAAATTCTGAATGGAACAGGATCCACCTCAATTTATTCCTAGTGCCTCAGAAAAGCAGAACTGTTTCTAGGAATAAATTGAGATGGATTCTGTTCCAGTTAACAGTTTGACTCAGTTAAAGGGTTGTTAACTCACTGTTGTCCTCTAACAACCATCCGATTCATGGACTGCAAGTTGCTGGGCTTTCCAGCTAGCAAGGGGATGAAAACTGCCTAAATGTGCTCAGCACTTTCTGTGGTGTAGACTTGGTTCTCTTCTTCCCACCGCACTCCTCCCACCTCAGTGACTTAAAGGGCACTCTCAGTGAGCTTGCTTGGAGCTGTGGGCTCCTTTCTCTAGACTGTAGTTATGCTGTTCTCATCGTATTCAGACAGATTTTGTATTAGTCAGGGTTCTCCAGATAAATGGGAACAATAGAATGCATATATAGAGAGAGATTTATTTTAAGGATTTGGCTCAGGCAGTTTTAGGGGCTGGCAAGTCTGAGAAGCATAGTGTAGGCCAGCTTGCAGTCTGATCAGTGGAATTCCTTCTTCTCCAGGAAACCTCAGTTTTAGCTCTTAAGGTCCTCACTTGCCTGGATGAGGTCCACCTGCATTATGGAGGTAATTGCTTTTACTTAAAGCTAATTGATCATAAATGTTATTGACAGCTACACAATACCTGCACAGCAACATCTAGACTAGCGTTTTACCAATGAGGCACTATAGTCTAGCCAAACCTGACACACAAAATTAATCATCATAGCTTCCATGGATTATATTCCCAAATCCAGGAGGAGTTTGCCTAAACCGGAGACTGGGTATAAAGAAAGATAGCAGACAGGGGGTATTATTGCTCTGAGGTCATCCAATGCCTCACAGAGGGCTCAGTATTTATGTTAGTTGCCCCTTCTTACACCACACTGTTTACCTGAGATTTTCAGGTATATTTTCTCCAAGGCAGGAGTCACAGTGTTGTGTTGGGCAATGGCAGGGCTGATTCTCGTCAATGGTTCATTGATGTCAGTCAGGTTCATAGCAATTCCTAAGCCTGGCCAAAAAAGGGAGAGTAGGCACTAGCTGCACATTTCTGTAAACAAGTATGTAAATATGCATAATTGAACACACAGCCAGGCAGGCACACTTGGGAGATTTTGACCAAAATAAAGCCTCTGAATTCCCATTTCCACTGGGCAAACAGGAAAATGAGATGATGCAAAATTGATGTGTGTGGAAAGCAGAGTGATTGGACATTTACATCTATTTAATTAAGGAACACGTTGTAACCTCTATTTACTTCTGTTTAATTAAGGGATTGCTCATTTCAGAGGAGATATCATGCTGGGCCTTCTACTACTTTTGTGATTCAAAGCTCAACTAAGGATGGATGGGAAATAGTTTGGTGATCTTAGCTCGGTCCCTAATGGCGAGAACTTCATGTTACAAAGCCAATAAACTACGCTGCCAGACTTGCAAAAAGAGAGTCAAGGGGCTTATCAAGAAAATGATCTCTCAAGGCACAGGAGGTCATTTGTGAAAATGTATGTTATTCTAGAATAATTTTGATCAAAAGTTAGAACCACAATAGAATCCTTATGGAATAACCAACCATATTTGAGTGGGAAAAGGAAAAGCCAAGAAAACTTACTGGAGCTGTATAGGCTCCAAACTTACATGAATTTTTTTTTTTTTTTTTTTTTTTTTTTAGCATGTTGACCAAATAATTGGCCATGTCTGGGCAGATGTAGAAAGGGTAAGATGGATCCACTTCCAAGGCTTCTGCCCCACCCTCTCACCACTGTTTACTAAATAAAGTGTGAAGGAAAGGAAGGAAGGAAGGAAAGGAGAGGAGGATAGAAGATCCAAAGTGAGGGAATATGTTTTTCTATATCCATGATATTTCTTAGCTTACTGAAGTGTCGATTACCTAGTTCTCCTTGGAGGAGGTGTTTCAGAACTAAGGTGACTCATTATTTCATCTGACGCTTTATTATCCTTTCCAGAAAGATCCATTGCCCCAAGAAATGCCCCTTGAATAACTCTATTCTTTTTTAAGTCCTGTGAGTCATGGTTAAGCAGAGAAGAAGAATGGAAGGAGAGCTATTCAATAAGGAAGGAGGGGAAGAGATTACAAATAATTCTGGAGTATAGAGCGGAGAGAGGAAAGTTTGGGATGTCTATCCAACTTGCCAGGCCCTGATTATCTAGCTAGATACACTGTCTCTGTTGAACATCACCATTTAATGTCTACCAAGGTATTAGCTGGTTAATGAGAGAGTAATCAGCCTCCTCAGTGTCCCCCTTTCATTACCAGGCGGCAAAGCTGGCTCGTAGTGGGGTTCCCTGGAGCAATACTCTTCCTGTTGTTTAAGTCAAAGCAGGGAATGGGATGACCTCAGGAGATGAAATGCCTTGATGGCTCCTTCTTTGCGCACGTTCAGATTGTAAGTCCTCTGGAGGAGGGTCAGCACACTACACCCATGTCATGGCCTCCTGGTATCACGTCGGTGCTTTGCACATGGTGAATGCTAAATCAGTACAAAAAGACCGGTGAAGGCTTTGCTCCTGTAAAGTTGGTTTGTTTGTTTGTTTTCTTCTTAAGCTCACTGTACATTCTTCTTTCACTTCCTGGAATGCCCTCCCACTCCCTCTTTTCCTTGTACCCAAGGCCCAGCCATTCGCCAAGGCCCTCCAGTTCCACAATGTCTTTCTGACTTACCTGACCTTAGTAAGCAATCCTGCCTCCAAAGACAGGCTGTTTGGTAAGAGCAACATGATAGTTTGATTAATGTGTATTGTAAAATTATTGCCACAGTAGGTGGGGCTAACATCCATCTCCTCATACAGATACAATAAAAAGGAAAGGAAGAAGAAAAGAAAAAAGGGGGGAAGAAACCCTCCTTCGAGTGATGAGAATCCTTAAGATTTACTCTCTCTTTTTTTTTTTTTTTGAAAGATTTTATTTATTTATTTGACAGAGAGAAATTACAAGTACACTGAGAGGCAGGCAGAGAGAGAGAGAGAAGGAAGCAGGCTCCCTGCTGAGCAGAGAGCCCGATGCGGGACTCGATCCCAGGACCCTGAGACCATGACCTGAGCCGAAGGCAGCGGCTTAACCCACTGAGCCACCCAGGCGCCCCAAGATTTACTCTCTTAACAACTTTCCTGTGCATCATACAGAAGTGTTAACTTTAGTCATCTCATCATTTCGGGCATGACATCCCTAGTACTTGTTTATCTTATAATGGAAGTTTGTACCTTTTAACTGCCTTTGTCCAGTTCCATTTCCCACCACCATCCACCTCTGGTAACCACAAATCTGAGTTAAACAATAAGATCACAACACCAAAAAGTCTGAGAATTGTGGGTCTGATTTGGATTATTTGAAAAAAAATGATTATTTTCCTTCCAAGCCCATATGAGTGGCTTTGGATGGCATATAGTCTGTGAAATGGGGTAGGAAAGATCTGTTTCTCCAAACAAGCTGGATGTTATCCTACCACATTATCTTTATTCAAGCCCGACCCTTGGCCTGATGTGTTCTTCCAGTTTCTGTCTTTCTTCCCTAATGAAATTCTGTTCACCTTTAAAGCTCAGCTTAAGGGTGACCACCTATGAGAAGACTTCCTCCCCTCTTTCACTTTCCTGCTCTCCTTTATGCCCACAGCATTGGTTCAAAGTGGTGGGAAAGCATCCTTCATAGCATTTCCCAGTTAGTTGCTGTTCCATTCTAGATCAACCATGGACTATTTAAAGGCAAGGACAAGATCTCCATCCTTTGTTCCTGGTCCACACCTGACATGGAGCAAGTTGCCCGTAAATAGTTGTTGAATTAAACGAAGGTCCATTCCCAGGTCTGACCCACTCCCTGTATCCAGAGGAGTACAGCCATTTGGGTGAGGGGAGGGATGGCCCTGATGGCAGCCTCCTCCGTGTAATTATCCCCTTCTGGTGAATAATGGGGCTTCAGTTCTGTGTCTGATTCTTTGATGAAGATGAAACTATTTAATCAGGTTTGGTTGCTCATCTCATCATCTTCCCGTATCACACCCTTCCTGACGAGTTCATTAGCTGGAAGAAAAATTGATGACCTCGTTAGTTCTGCACATTGGTTCACTTAGGACAAATTGGAGCTTTAGAATGTTGCTCAACTCTTACCCATAGTGGGACAAAAATCTCGCTCTCAGAACTGTTTGGGTACATTGTGCCCTTGGTGACTTTGTGTGATAGGTTGCCCAGGAAATTTCTGTTTGAAATAGTGTCTTTTCCAATATAAACATCCTTCTCTTGCTTTCTTCTCATCCTGCTTAGTAAGAAATACACCACTCTCTCACAAAGCATGCCTTTTCTCTATCTCCTGCCTCAATTTTTTTTCTCTCTGCCACCACTGAAAACTTACCACCTTCCAAGGTCTGGTTTACCTTCTGGTCACACCTCCATGCAGGAAACATTCACTGCATCCTCAGGGTCATGACTTAGGTGAATTTAGAAGCAGAACATGTTGGAATCTCAACTGAAGGACCATAGGCAAGGCCTGGAGAAAGGCACAAGGACTTTTAGCCAAGGATCCGAAATACTGAGTGCAGAAATGGAAGATGTGGCCAGTTCTGTTATTGTCCAGGGGAACTCTTTTAGCAGATAGAGTATAACAGCCAGAGTAGCCTGGGTGGTGAGTGATCCTGAGGGACAGGGGCAGAAGTTGAAGGATCGTGGGCCTGAGCGATGCTGTATTCCCTCTTCCTCAAGTCTTTTTTCTCCCCACCTAACTTTACCCTATTTTCCTGACAAACTCATTCGTTTTCAAAAGTGAGTTTTTTCTAGAAAGCCTTTCCAGTCATCTTCCCTGATGCTGTTGGTCCCTCCCATCTCTGTGTTAGCTCTCCACCTTGAATATAATTTAAAAGCAGTGTTTGTCACATAATGTGATGATTCATTAAAGGGTAGGTTTTCTTTGCTTTTCAGAGAACTCTTGAAAGTATAGATTTTGTTCTTTTTTAAGATTTTTTAAAAAAAGATTTTATTTATTTATTTGACAGAGACAGATCACAAATAGGCAGAGAGGCAGGCAGAGAGAGATGGAAGAAGCAGGCCCCCTGCTGAGCAGAGAGCCCGATATGGGGCTCAGTCCCAGGACCCTGAGATCACGACCTGAGCTGAAGGCAGAGGCTTAACCCACTGAGCCACCCAGGCACCCTAGATTTTGTTTTTTTCTCTCTTGTTTCTTTGTGCCAAGCATGGGTCTGCCATTAAATGATTACCTGTTAAATAAAATAATGAGTGAATGAGTTGTGGGATACCATCTTGCAGCTGGGAGATATAGCCATGGAGGGGGTGAGTATGGGCCCAATGGAGCCTCATGGCTCTTACCAAAGTTCAGTGCCCAAATTTGATAATACTGTCAGAGTGGAGTATAATGCAGAGAAACTGAGGCAGAAGGCCTGTGTGATGACCTGGACCAGCACTCTATCTTCTCAGATTGTTGACATGGGTTAAATGTTTTTGACAAATGATAATGTTGTTGACCTGGTTCAGCTGCTACTTTACACCAGGGGACTGTTCATACTGAATTATCTCTACAATAGCTTATTCTTTTACATGTTTCCTATTTTTAGAAACCGCTATAGCTTTCTCCACTGCAGTACACAGACACATAGGTCATTGTTGGGCTAAACCCAGACATCTGGGACATTGCAGGCTAGCCTGGGGCCAGTGCCCAAGGACCATGCTTGTCCAGAGGAGGATGTCAGATCATTTGTTCACAGAACCCCACTCATACTAACGGAAATAAAACAGACAGTGCTGGGAGCTCTCCCAGATAGGGGGACAGCTCTGGGGACACATCTGTTGAAGTGACCGATCTCTGTTCTAGAGCTCCCTGGTCACAGGCCACCCCTTCACCTGACTGGTTCTTTCTCTTCTTCCTTCAATGTCTGTAAGTTCTGAATTCCTTAATAGATGCTGTGTCTGGACATTGGCTCATCTTGGTTCGAGAATTTCTCCTGGACCCAGGAATAGAGTCCCAAAGTAGAAGAACTTCCCCTTCCAGGAATCCTCTTCAATAAAGTCTAATCTGGAAGAGAAGCTGGAAACTTCTCTACTTGCAAGGGAAACTCATTTATAAGCCATACTCAGAAGTGAGTTAGAAGAAAGGAGTTTGGACCATAAGAAGGTAGACTTAACACTATCTAGAAGGATAAATCTAGAGGATGACCACAGGTTGTGCAAGAGGAATTGGAAACAGCTTTTCTTTGTGACGTGCCCTTCTGTTTACAGAGCACATTCCTGTATGTTGGGTTCCCACTGACTTCCCAAGAGTTGGAGCTGAGTCTAGTTCAAATCTGTATTCCTTCATATCTGTCTCACGTGGACACCCATGCTCATACAAAAAGAGTATCTGGCCAATGTCCAGCAGATGAAAACATTACAGTATAGTGTGAGGCAGGCATAACATAAAGTTGTCCTACTTGATGGTGAAGGAAAACAGAGGCTCAAAATAGATAACAGATATACCCAGATCAAACATATTATAGATGCTGAAAACAGAACTCAAACCCAGAACTTTTGTTTCCTCACAAAGTGGTCTTTCCCCCAATATGAAAAGGAAACATGAACTAGCCTTAAAGATCAGGGAGTGTGAGTGGTCCCTCGTTGGCTCAGTTCTGGGCACCATGTGTGTGGAGGCTGCTTGAGATTCTCTCTCCCTCTCCTTCTGTCCCTCCCCTCCACTAGTATTCTCTCTTTCTCAACACACACACACAAACACACACACACACACACAAAACAAAACAAACATCCAAATTCCCATTTCAGGCACTTGGGTGGCCCAGTTGGTTGGGCTTCTGACTCTTGGTTTCAGCTCAGGTCATGGCTTCAGGGGACTATGAGATCTAGCACCACATCGGGCTCCGGCTCAGTGGGGAGTCTGCTTGAGTTTCTCTCTCCCACTCTCTCTGCCCATCCTGCTCATTCTCTCTCTCTCTCTCTCTTTCTCAAATAAATAAATGAATAAATCATTAAAAAAAAAAAAGATCCAGGAATGTGAAAAAGAACTGAAAGGGGGTGGTGGGATAATTTTGCTGGAATTACTGTCCTGACAAGATGCCATTTAAGTTCACCTCAACCCTTACGTGAACTGAAATTGTAAACCTTTATACTAAATACCTTGTCTTTTTTTCTGGGAAAAATGTCTTCAAATGTCTGTAAAGTGAAGGTGGAAGCTTAGATTCATTAAAACAAATCTGCTCTCCACCTTTCACTGGGCATGTTTCAAAGATACCTCTTTAACACTTAGTGCCAGAGAGTGACATCTGCTTGCATAGCTTTCTAGGGAATTTCAAGGACTTTTTTCAGAGCCAATTAAGCCCACCTGTTCAATCTCCCCCAAAGGAGCTGGAACAGGCAAAAGGGTTAATGTGCTTTTCTAAAGCTGTGTTCCCCCAGCACTTATCAAATGCTACTCTCACCTCTTCCCTGCCCGCACCTATAAATGTTTACTAGGCAGGAAAGGTTTGACGTTGATGGAGAGGAATCAAGATTCCATTTTTGACAACCTGACAAGTTGGGAAAATTCATATATTATATGGCTGGGAGCAATGTCTTTCTAATTTATTATACTGGTTCTTATCCATAGCTTTCTCTCTTTTTCCTTTTTTTTTTTTTTTTTTTACCCTGAAGCATATCTATCTTCCAGGGCAAAGGTAGGGGGCCTGATGCACCTTTTCATCTTGCTTCAGCTGCGATGTTTTTAACAAGCTGCTGTCTTAGAATAAGGGTTGTGCACCGTTGGATGTCCTGACCTTCTTTCCCTCCCACCCTTTTGGGTGTTCCAGCCCATTTTCCTGACCTGGACAGAGTCTGACGTACACACAGTTACCTTTGATAGGGTCCAGCCCTGCTGTTGTGTGTGCCTCATGTTGTCAGCCACTCAAACATCCATTTCCCAAAAACAACAAGGAGAATTTACTGTAGTGGTGTTCCCCTCTGGGTTGTTCTATGACTTAGCTTGTCACCAGAGAGGACTTGGGACAACCAAAGCTGCTGCTTCTGGGGTGTAGTGAATTGTTGCTCTGTGTTGGAGGTTTACATTGAAGTGACAAAACTTAAGAACCTCTGAAGCAAAAAGCAGGTGTTGGTTAATGTGCGGAGTCATGTAGACTAGAGCTAGCTCCAGAAGCAAACAGCCACCAAGAACAGAGACTGCCAAAGGAACAGGGTACTTTCCCATCTTTCAGTAGGATTGGTTTGGTTAATTACTCTTGCCTCCAAGGTGGACGTCAAGGTGTCCACCTGCTAGTCCATAGATGGACCACTCTTGTGTCATGTACATCTCTTCTCCAGTCAGTGGCTACCCTTAAGCAAGGAAGAGTCAAGTGCTCCTTCTTGGTGAAGCTGAGGACAGGACAGTCCTGGCTAGAATATGACAGCGGGTGTGGAAGACACCCCAGTTGTCCTGATCAGAACAGACAGCCATGACTTGTGCAGATAGCCAGTGAGGAAAGGGGTGAGATTGAAGAAGAAAGTGGTTTTGTTTGCCAGTTGAAGCCAAAAAGACCTGAGATTAGAGTGAGCACAGCTGGCCCATAATGTGACTCTTTTTTGTTGCCACACAATAGCTGTGGAACGTCCTTCTCTCTTTCATACATCCACAATGAGTATTTTCGGTAATTTCTGTCTCCTACAAGCCTACCCTATCTGATCATTTAAATTAGATCTTATGTGCATAACAATTATAGTGCATATTTCCTTTGCTTGTCTAGCTTTTCTTCTTTCCTATTTTAATGACATTACACAGTTTTCCATTGGAGAATCACCCCCACTTTCAGTCTATGTGTTTCAGGTGGAGCTGGTTTCATTCCCATTTCCAGCTGACCAATCTCATCCTCTGGGATATGTTGATTGGTTCAGCAATGGCCACATGGCCTAAGCTTGATTATTGAGAAGCCACTTGCTACTTCTGCTAACATTTTGGGGGTGGGGGGAAGAGTCTCTCTTTTTCTGAGATTGCAGTTCCTGAAGTCCATATAAATATGGAACTGCTAGGGCCATTTTTGCCACCATGTTGGCCCAACAGAAGAGGGCCACCAAGATTTAGAGACAGTGTCCTAACAAAATCATTTGAGCCCCTTTATTTTAGCCAAGCCTAAAGATACATAATGACATCTTGATGATATGCACAAATCATCTCCTGTCTCCCCCTCTCCAATTTTTGTGTCTAATGTTACTTTCAGTGAGTTTCTATCATTTGCAACCACAAGAGCCTTGGTGGATACAACAATGTTCCAAAGGGCTGGAGATTGGGGGATAGAAGGAAGAGATTTGTCCTTCATCCAGCCCCAGTGTTACCCCGATGGGGTCTTTTTGATCCCACAGACCCACTGGAAATCTCAGTCCTGGAGAATGATTTTTTTTTTAGGATTTTTTTATTTACTTATTTGACAGACAGAGATCACAAGTAGGCAGAGAGGCAGGGAGAGAGAGAGAGGAGGAAGCATGCTCCCTGCTGAGCAGAGAGCCCGATGCAGGCCTTGATCCCAGGACCCTGGAATCATGACCTGAGCCAAAGGCAGAGGCTTTAACCCACTGAGCCACCCGGGCACCCCTGGAGAGTGAATTTTAAGGTTCTGGTTAGCGTCTAGGATACAAGGACTCAAGAAACTCTTCTCCTTTTTCTCCACTTCCCATCAAGGTTGGGAGTTACGTCAAAAGCACTGAGGTTTGTTTTTTTCAGTGTAGACTCCTAGAGTCTCCCTCTTAAAATTTACTTCTGGATTCTCTGTATTTGGGCTCTGATCTCATTGCTCATACAACTGGATTGTTCCCTAAACTGTAGTTTCAGGTATAGGAGAAACACTGTTTCTTGTCTTCTCCTTGGGGATCTTATTTCTCCTGGTCTTATGAATGGTAAGATCAAGTTAGGCAGTAGGTCAAGGGGGATAAGGCCAAAGAGATGACAAGGCTAGCTTAGCATCTGGCTCATGCATCTGTCTGATGCTTCAGTCACCTCAGGTCTTCTCTCCCATCCCATTTTACTGCTTTAACACTGCCTTGTCAGTATCCTACCTGCACAGCTAACTTCTGAGTGCCATTCTTTTGACTGCGCCCCAGGAAAGGGCTGGTATCTGGCCCTGGGCACTGATGCTCCTGAGCCAGGTGTATTTCTCCCTCTTCGGCTCTACACACACACACACACACACACACACACACACACACACACCTGCCCCCACCACACTGCTTGTGCTCAGCCTCATAGCACCTTTTCTAGAGAGTGCTTCTTCCACTTCCGGTCCCACCCCTCCCCTCTACATCTGCTAGCCGGGCCAGGGGAGTGGGGCCAGGTGGCATGTCATCTCCCTAAAAGCCCCATCTTTCTCCTTTATTCCTAAGAGCCCACATACACAAACAACTCATGTAAATAAACTGCCAAAGTCCAGCTCTTAGGCTGAAATTAGCTAGAACAGGCTGCTCCGTGGAACTAAGAATACTAAGAACCAGAAGCTTAGGAGCTGGAAGAAAGTATTTACTTTTTAGTTAAGTACAGAATCTACTTTTCAGATGTCAAAATGCTTACATAAGAAAGTTGCTTATTTTTCACTTGTTAGCAAAGGGCCCTACCTACAACAAGGCGAGTTTTATTTTTCAGCTGTGAGCTAATTTCTCTCTCCCCTAAACAATGATTCCCTGCTCTCTCTCACTCTCCCGCTTTAGACATTATTAACATCCCACAGGAAGTGGTGTTTGTACAGTGCTCCTTGATTAACGAATCCCCGGGGAATGAACCTTCTTTATAGGATGTGGGGCTGGGTTCAGAAACACTTCATAAATCATGCAGCCTCGTTACCGCACGGGCAACCCCCTGTGCACAGCTCCTATTCGGTAGCTGAAGGTAAGGGGACAAACGTCTTTCCCTGGTCCCAGGCTTTTCTTGCGTGTATCCTTCCATCTCCCCCCAGGCAGGGATGGTCCTCACTCTCCACTCTCCCGCTCTCTCTCTCCTATTTCCCTTCCCCTCCTTCAGATCTGTTGACCACTGTCCCCCAGCACCGCCCTCCACACACTTTTCAAACAGCGAGAAATGAAACTCATTTACACTGATTAAAGCAAATGTTTGCATTTTAAGCTGAATGGTAGAAAAATGGGTTTCTTAACCTTTCTCTCTTGTCCAGTGGAGGAAATCCAACCCCAGGAACAGGTTTCGTGGGGCATGGTGCTTATATAGCCTGGTGGATGGGATGGGGTCCTTACCAAAAAATACAAAATTACAGATACAAAATCAGGTATGATTGGGTATGCCTGTTTAGATTGATAATAGAAATCCAAGTAAATGACAAAATTGAAAACACCACAAGTATCACAAAATCCAGAGAGATAACATTAATTAGACCCATCATTAATTATCTGCTTGGCATATTTCTATAATACCTTCTCCTCAGTATTTTCTAGCCGCAAATACTTTGTCTTCTCAAATGAAAATTTTTCAGTTTTCTATAGAGAAAGATAATTTCCCTTTAATATGATCGACAAAAATTTTTCACTTATTGACCACTTACAGAACCTTTTTTTTTGAGCTTCACAAATTATTATCGTAATGTCACAGACTTTTTTAGGATTGTTTTTAAATTTGGGAGGAACTTCACTTCACTTAGTTTCTTTCACTGAAGACCTGTAAGACTTAAGAACATTTGAAATTTTCTTGTGCAAGAACTCGTCTTAAATATTCTTTGAAATGACATCCTGAGTTAGCCATTTTGTTGTTAAAGCCCCGTTTATAGTATAGGAATTTTGTGGTGTTCTCATCCATGTTATATTTGTAGATGCATAGAAGTGTGACTTGATTCAATATTTTTTGTGAAAACGCATACAACATACAACTTGCCACTGTTTGTAGTACTGCTAAAGGTTTGTGCCTTTAAACGCAAGGAGTCTTTTATATTCTAAATCACATGATCCTTACCAGAATCCTAGAAAATATGTAGTAATTGTGTACCTTGTATTACTGAGTTTATTGCTGACAGGAGATGCAAATTCTCTTCTGACTACATGGTGATGGAAGCTAGATCCTCTTAAAATTGTCCACATCTGATGACTGGAAGGCAAGTTCATGTAACTACTTTCTGGCTCTATTTTTGAAGGCCTTTCTTCTTCCGTACTCACATATGTCTCGTGTCAGTTGGCAAAGGACACACTCACATGGCTCTCGCCCCTCTTGCCCTGCATCTTCATGAGCCAGCAAAGTAAGTGAGAGTATTCCTGGAAGACATTCCTATACCAGGATGGTAAGCCATACTGGGATGACTGCACATGGAAGAGACCTTGAGCAACACAACACAAATGTAGTCCATTAAATGCAAAGCAGATCCCCAGCTCAACTTCTCCTTAGCTGGATCCCAAGGATCATCATTACCACTTCAACACCACAGAACCCAAGGGGAGGGGTGAAAGAGAGGAAATCAGATTAGAAAGGGTGTCTTAAACCTCTTATTAACCAACAATGGCTAACATATCTTGCTTTTGCAAATTTTCCAAACACTTATGACCATGTAAGCAAATTACAGGAGCCCCTCAGGGTCTTTTCCAAGTGAGGGGCACCGAAGCTTGGTTTCTGTTTATAGTTTCATAGGTAATCTGCGTCTTATCAATTGCAGGATGTGGGTAAACCGGTGAGGCTCACCACCTGCTTCCTTCTTTGCTAACGTGAGTCTGAATGCCTCTTCCTTCAGACTGCCTGACTGAACACTCCCCACCACCATCAGCCTTCTTAGCCTGAGCCCCCAGGTCAGGTCT
Source organism: Mustela putorius furo (assembly GCF_011764305.1). Classification (NCBI taxonomy): domain Eukaryota; kingdom Metazoa; phylum Chordata; class Mammalia; order Carnivora; family Mustelidae; genus Mustela; species Mustela putorius. The sequence goes on along the minus strand of NW_025422045.1, from coordinate 3,892,424 downwards.
CCCTCCTCTATTTCTCCTGACCTCAACTCCACACTTGGTTTCCTGCATTCCAAAAATACCAGGTGGAGTTTTTATTGCCCCATTTGTTTTACTTTGTGCGTCATTGTGACTTTTTTACACTGGAAACCCCATTTTATTTCTGCCTATGTTTTATTCTGTGTTCTGCCTTGATGAATCGTGCTTCTAGCTTTGAGCTTTTCACTGAGAGCTTCCTCAGAAGCATTCTCTCTTTTTCATGACTCCATTTCTCTACTCAGATTTGGTAACGCTCTTGGGACATTTGCTTTGCTGTTATGACGATCCTAATTGTCATTTGGTTTATTTTAATCTGTCTCTGGATGATTGATGCAATTAATTGGTCAGGACTCCATCAGTTGCAAGTGATGGACATTCCATCATAAAGCAAAATGAAGGGGAATATTTTTGGCTTATAGGGCGCCTGGGTGGCTCAGTGGGTTAAGCCGCTGCCTTCGGCTCAGGTCATGATCTCGGAGTCCTGGGATCGAGTCCCACGTCGGGCTCTCTGCTCAGCAGGGAGCCTGCTTCCTCCTCTCTCTCTGCCTGCCTCTCTGCCTAACTTGTGATCTCTCTCTCTGTCAAATAAATAAATAAATAAATCTTAAAAAAAAATATTTTTGGCTTATATAACTGGGTTGTCCAAGGTTCGGACTTAAGACACAGTTGGATCCAAGGGCATAGACAGTTTTGTCTTCTTTATCTCATCTCTTGGCTCTTTCTCTCTACATGTCAGCCTTATTTATTCTCTTCTACTGTAAATGGGAGTGGCCACCAGCAGCTCCAGGCTTACATTATCATAGCTTATGATTAAAGAAGAAAGAACCTTTTTTTAAAAAAAAAAGATTTTATTTATTTATTTGACAGAGAGAGATCACAAGCAGGCATAGAGGCAGGCAGAGAGAGAGTGGGGAAGCAGGCTCCCCGCTGAGCAGAGAGCCAGATGCAGGGCTCGATCCCAGGACCATGGGATCATGACCTGAACTGAAGGCAGAGGCGCCCACTGAGCCACCCAGGCACGCCTGAGATAACATTTTTTGTTGTGTACCATTAATCTCATGGAATGATTCTTCTTGGCTCTGCCTTGGCCACATGTCCTTCTCTTGGACTAATCATTATAGATCAGTCAAACCAGGGTCAATTGCCTACTCCTGCCTCCAGGGACTTTGGTACCACAGTTGGCATCTGCTTCTCAAATCCCCTGGAGTGGGGAAAGATCCTCCAAATGAACAAAGAGGCATCCTAAATAAACTGAAACAACATACATTTTTACACATAAGTAAAGCTGGTATGGGCAATTGGAAATACTTTTTATTAAAATGTATGTATCTTTCCTGCTTCACTAAATTTTCAGTTTTATTCCATCCATATGAAAGTCATTTAAAATTTGCCAGGCATACAGTGTCTTTGATATTTTATTATTCTATATGTATTTCAACTTGATCCATGTTGTATGTCAGTTTCCAAGAAACAGATTCTGAGATTTATGTGCAGAATAGAGAATGAAGGAGGTGACATAGGACAGAAGAGGTATTGGACTGTGAGATGGATGCAGCAGAGGCTTCAGGTCAGCTTATGGGAGCTCTGGAACTAGGATGACCCTTCTAAGTTGTTCCAATTGAAGCAAGGGAGGTTAAGACTTTTTATCCTCCTTTGATGAGCCATTGAATGGAGGCTGCCCCAGGAGCAGCTCTGTGGCTGAGGGCAGGTCCTGGAGAGGACTCAGCTGTGAGCCATCCGTAGCCAACACTCCCTGCAGCTGGAGAGTAATTGCTAGGTCCTGGAGGGGAATGTGAGTAGTGCACTCCTGCATCCACTTCAGTGGTTTTCCAAAGAGTAAATGAGTCACCTACCTCTAATATTTGAATATTAAGGGCCAGGTATGGGGCAGATAATACCTTTATACATGTTATCACTCAATGGTTTGCTTTATAGTCACAGATACTGAGTTGTTCATTTTAGAATCTGTATTTTTAACTGCTCTTTCCAATGTGAATGAATGTTCATTATTGTTTCAAAATGCATGATGCGAGTCCCTATTTGGATGGATTCTATAGAATCTCTGTACACATGACTTAAAGATACCAGGCAGGTTACTTCCGAGGGCCCATGGTTTTGTTGTAGAACAGGAACCCCTGCCCACCCAAGTAAGAATTAAGTGGTAATCCCTAAAATCTTAGGCCCTTTTATTATTTTTTTTTAAGATTTTATTTATTTGAGAGAGAGCACAGCAGGGGGAAGAGCAGAGGGAGAAGAAGGCTCCCCACTGAGCAGGGAATCCAATGCCAAGGCTCAATCCCAGGACCCTGATATCATGACCTGAGCTGAAGTCAGGCTCTTAACTGACACCCAGGTGCCCCAAATCTTAGGCTCTTTTAGACCAGGAATTGTGAAATCACTGCGCTTAAGTTACCACTATTCTTAGTACTCTTTCATCTCAGCTTCTCAGCCATCCCAGCAATCATTTCGTCCAGTCCATTGGAATTAGCAAGGTGTGATAAATCCTGCTTAGCATATGTCTTAATCTGTTTGGGTTGCTATTATAGACTATCACAGACTGGGTGGCTTAAAAAATAAACATTTATTTCTCATAGTTCTGGAGGCTGGAGTTTTGAGATTAGGGTGACAGCATGGTCAATTCTTAGTGAGGGCCCTTTTCCCGGTGTACAGGTGTTTGTTTTCTTGTTGTATCCTCACGTGGCAGAGAGGGAGAGGGACACAGGAAGGAGGAGGGTGGGCAGGCACATGTATGTCATGACACCAGCCACCCAGTGGGGCTCCACCCCCCTGATCTCATCCAAATCCAATTAACTCCCACCTTCAAATACTATCACATTGGGGATGAGGGCCTCAACACATGAATTTTGAGGGGACACATATGTTCAGTCCATAAGAGCATCCTCATTTAGACCTTGAGCGATCTGAACTTACAACTCACCTTTCTTAACCTCTTTAGCTACATCTCTTAGTTTTGACTTCTTTGGGCACGAATTACCCTCATATTTCTACTTTTAGAATCAGAGACTTTTGAACCCATTCCCATGGGTAAAATCCTGGGATTTGTTCATCGGTAGGCCTGTGTGGACGTGCAAGTTGAATTTCCCTCCAGCTGGTCCAATTATAGACAGATCTTGTGCTGCCTCTCCACCATTCTGGATCTTTCTACCAACACTTCTAATTAGTCAGCTGACTCCCTGTTTGAGCTGAGCTGTAAATGGATTTCAAGCAGAAATCACAAATGGCATCCCGAGGGCTTGATCTGGTAGGCAGTTGAATTTTGTTTGCCTGTACCATGTTTTGTTTTTTGTTTTTTTTTTTAAAGAATTTAATAGGGTTTTTTTTTTTTTTAAGATTTTATTTATTTATTCGACAGACAGAGATCACAAGTGGGCAGGGAGGCAGGCAGAGAAAGCGGGGGAAGCATGCTCCCTGCAGAGCAGAGAGCCAGATCTGGGGCTCGATCCCAGGACCATGGGATTGTGACCTGAACCAAAGGCAGAGGCTTAACCCACTGAACCATCCAGGTGCCCCAGGACCATGTTTTTAAAAATTTAGCCAATATTTAACCATCTGGAGATTTCACTCCCGATAAAATCCATATTTCTCTTTTCTTTAAAAAAAAAAAAAAAAAAATCCGACAATCCAACCACACAAGGAAGCACTTCTGCATGGCAGTGCTTGACTCAAACTGAATCAGTCACCACATGTCCCGCCACTCACTATTGTAGTATGCCTGCTATCTTCACTCACGCATGATACCTGCCGGGATTCCATAGTTTATACCCCTGGTTTAGGCTAGCCTTCCTCCCACGTGTACTTGGCTGCCAGTGCAAGTTGTTAGCAGAAAAGAAAGGCCGAAACATGATACAGTCAGGATGGAAGTGAAGAAGAAAAACAAACGCAGGGTTTTCGGTGACATCATGTTTCCTGATATAGAGAAATGAGACTTGCTTCCTTCATTGATTTCACAGAACAGATGTTTTATCTATGGAACGCCACTGTGGTTTTGGACAGAGATGGTTCAGAGTAATTTGGTGGCAACCTCTGCCCCTTATTATTTATCTTTTGCTAAGAAGAAACTCAGGACAGTATGGAGAATTACGTGACATGTTTTCTCATCCTGGATCATGGATGCTGTCAATGAAATGGAAGATGTTCTGCCAAGAAGAGTCTGTTGGGGCACCTGGGTGACTCAGTCAGTTAAGCATCCAGCTCTTGATTTCGGCTCAGGTCATGATCTCAGGTTGTGGGATGGAGCCCATGTTGGACTCTGCACTGAGCATGGAGCCTGCTTAGGATTCTCTCTCTCCATCTCCCTCAGCCCCTTCCCAGTGCGCACACATTCCCTCACGCTATCTCTCTCTCAGAAAGAAGAAGAACATTTTGTTTAACACAAGGAACAGCATAACTGTTTTCCTCCACAGACTGGCTAGGCATGCCTATAGGAACTCAGGGGTACCTGCCCTAGGTTGACATTTGGTAATTTCAAGGGTAACAAAGGATGAAGAGAACATAGAAAGGAATTAAAAACAGATTATTTCAGAGTAGTAGAAATACTAAAGGCGGCAGATGAATATGGTTTTCTCAGTAAAATGTGAGAACAATTACCTGGTTTATGCTTGCCTTATCAGTTTTAAAAAAACAAAATACTTCCATCTGAGCCTTAGCAATTTTAAAAACCAGAACAGCTTCATCCAGATCTATAGGTGGGCTTTCAATCAGTTACAATGTTTCCCTGCTTTAAAAAAAAAAAAAAGGGTTTAAACTAAAGAGGTTTATTGTCATGGGGGTGGGGGGGAAGGAGAGCGTGGTTGTGGGGGAGGGCAGCAGTGAGTGAGTCTTCTTTGCCGGGCTAGGGAGGAAGGAGCTGATACATTTGCAGACTTCATTACCCTGAGTACTCTGTTCAGAGGGTGGTTCCGTCTCTACTTCCCTGCCCCCATCGCATGCCTTCCCTTGGTACATTACTTCCTGTAACATACACACTTCTTAATTTAATGGTCTCATTAGTCTATTATAGCTTTTCCATAGCTAGAACAGGCCAGAGCAGTGATGAATGGTTTATCAGGAAAGCAGCTCAAGGGTAGGACTTCATAGATATTGTGGCAGCACCTTAATCAGGAAATCCAAAAGAATGTTGGTGGGAGGGGAGAGGGAAGGACATTTGGATCACCAGAGAATTTCTTCCCCTGGGTCTCCTGACTGAGAAACATTAAAAAATCTAATGCAGCTTTATTCTCCATCCTCCTTTAAGCCTTAAATGTCTGCCTTTTGGGCATGGACTGTAATAGACTAGGGCTTTAGGACCAGTTTCTCTGAGAAGCAGCCGGTGTTCAAGAAGGGCCCTTGACACCATTCTGACTTAATGCTAGACACATCTGCAGCTACTTGGACAAAATTGACATTGTCTGGAGTGCAAAGCAATCGCCTAGCGCAGCATTAGGGAGCATTTACTCTTGAGCCGTGCTACCAGACAGCAAATCTTGACCTTTAGGAGTTCAGAGATTAGATTTCGTTGCTGCAGGCGTTGAAGATATTGTTAGGAATTTGTTGCTATTCAAAGCAGATTTCAGGGGTTACCTACGGGTTTAATTCATCGCATCAATCATTTTTTGGAAGGTTCTTTTAAAGCCAAGATAGCTTCAAATAAAAACTAGGATTACTTTTACATTGATTGTCAGTAGTTGGTGAGGAGCAAAGGGGGAACACTCTTGAGATGCTGTTAAAGTTTTTGTATTTGTTCCTTCTCTGGCAGGTGTTCTGTGGTATCGGAGAGAAAAGGCATGTTTCTTCAATAGGCGTGAGGCAGTTGCTGCAGGAACAGGCAGGAAATGAGAATAAGGATTTGACTCCCTCTGGTGTAGATTTCTCAAGCCCTTTAACACATTCAGAGCACAGATCTCTTCCAGGTTATCTCAAAGTGCACCGTTTAAAAAAAGACCTGTTTAAGCCAACAGGGGTTAAATGGAGCTTATTTCTTTGAGCTAGCCCATATAGGGACCCAATCTCCTCCTCCATTTTTGTATGGGTGTGTATCTGTATACGCATATATGGGACATGCGTATGTGTGTGTGTGTTGGTGAGTGTGCATATAGATAGCTCTCTTATCTGGAGGTCAGTTTCCCAGCTCTCTCAACCCTCTTGATCCCAGGGCTGTATAGAAAAGATTTCTGAGGGTCTCTGGAAAGGAAGTACCACACAGTGGCTGGACTCAAGCCCTGTACTTTGTTTCTTTGAGCAGACTTTTATTTTATCCTTATTGATTTTTATTTGCCATTCAAATCCTATTAAGCTCTTTTACTCAGCTCACCAATCCATAGTCGATTAAACACCTTGAAGAAAACCTATCTCCACTGTTTCTCTTCATCTCTTCAAATATGCTTCTGATTTCTCCAAGAGGGAGTTTGTCCTGGATAATCCTATAGCCCTGATTTTATTGCAACTGGAAAGTCTTAAGGATTGCTTTTCAAGGCAGGTACAATAGCAGCAAAAGAAACAACTAGAACCAAGGAAGGGAGAGGACACACACACGTATGAATGCAAGGACAGAGCTGTCATCCACAGTGTAATAACGAGGACCTGAGACCTCAGTGAAAGTTTACATGCAGGTCAGTAAATTCAGTTTAAGAAGTCAGGATAATGGATAATTATCATAAAATATGTTTTAGAAAAATTTTTATTTAACATTGTCAACATTTGAAAGTTCCATTGCTGGAAAGAAGAAACTTCATTTTTAAGATAAAGCACGTCTTTGGAATAGGCTGTTGCTTGAGGCTGCTGAAGACATGAGACCCTTTTACAGCAGGTGCATAGCCATTGAACAATGTGCGTTTTTGCTGATGCTCAACGTGTGTGTGTTTGTGTGTGTGTGTGTCACTCTGCAGACTTCAATGGCAGAATAAAAAGGAACCCAACACTCTTCTCTTCCATTCAAATGAAAGGTGCAGTTGCCAGGTCATTCCCTCTCTCATTGATAGAAGAGTTCTTGTGTGCGAGGTATAACACCCCAGGAGGAAGGCATTATTGCCCATTGGGCGGAGAGAAAAACTGAGGCTTGCAAAGTTAAATAACTTGCCTGAGATAACACAGCCACCAAAGCACATCCCCGGGATTCAAACTCAGCTTTGTCTATTTAAAGATTTATTCTGGCTCCTACACAAAGGAGTAAACTGACTCACATACAGCGAAATGGTCTCAAACAAGTGACAGAAGAAATACTTCATTCTCAGTGCACCGGCCTTCCACTAAACCATACTTTTGTGTGAGTTACGTATGTGTTAGTAGCCCCCGTGAATTTGTAATTTGCCTGGAGTAAATACACATGCATGTACAATATGTGCATTACAAAGAATAATTACTAATTGCCTTTGCTCTCATGGAAAAATATTCCTCTGTGCATTACAGAATACAGCTGAGCATTCCAACCCAGCTTCAAAACCAACCTGGTGTAGAGTCATCGATTGCCCTATATGCAAACTCTCTGCAGACATTGATTTCTAGGATAGCCAGAGTAATGATTTACTTTTTCAGCCAATGCTGACATAGGGCTGTCTCCTAGAATTCATGGATAAGGATTCAGTTTATTTACAAGAAATACAGCCCCACAGCTGCTGGAGAAGTAATTGGGCCAAACACTATCCTCAGGACATGAGACATTAATGAATGGGTAGATTTGGACTTGTTTATTTATTTTTAAAAATCTTTTATTGCAAAGGCAATTCATCTTTATTGCAGCATATTGAAGTACCATTAAGCAAAACGAAATGATAAAATTCACCCACGGTTCACCATCTAGAGATAACAAAGCAAGCATGATAGAGTATATTCTCCCTTATATAAACCTGTATTGCTTATGAAAGGATCATCATGTATATATTGTTTTGTAATCAGCTTATTTCGCTTAAAAAATGTTGTGGTCATATCATTAAATATTCTACAACATCATTTTCTTTAGCTGCATGGTAACTTATTGAATGGACATCTCATTGGCTATGTTTATTTAATTTAGTCACTTACCTAATGTGCCTCTGTTGAAACTGCAGCCAGATAAATGGAGGTGTTTAAATACTGCTGCCCGAAACAACGTCCTTGGGCCCTGTCCTCCCTCCAGGTACTACTAAATGGTAAATGAAAGCTGCAGGCTACATCCCTTCAGGTCCTAACACCATCCAAGATGATCTAGGAGAAGGCATGTGAAACCTCCGTCGCAAGCCCTGGGGCCATGGTCAGTATCAGGACCATGGGAAACCCACCCCCTCCCCCACCTCCGCCTCCCTCAGTCATGCAGCAGCCACGCCTCGTGGTGTAGAGCATTTAGGGTTCTGCACTGCTTCTTCCCATCGTGTAACTGTCCCCCCTGGATTTGGGTCATTCTTATTCTCCTTAAGGAAGGAGAGGCCCAAGAAGCTGTGACAACTCGTCACAGGGAGCCTCAGCAGGAAGGTTCACAGCCAGATCCTGAACCCTGATTTGGAGATTCTCACTTCACTGGGATTTCTATTGTACTGTGATAGATGCGAGGAGAAAAAGGAAGGAAGGGAGAGAGGGAGGAAAGAAGAGAAGAACAAAACAGAAAGCCTGGGAGAAAAAAAAAAAAAAAAAAGGCTAAACAGATAGGCCCTAGTATTCTGGGAGCGGACAGCGAGGGCATCCCCATTTCGCCCTGCATGCCTCTGTCTGCTTTTCTCCCACCAAGCAGCTTTCTTGGCATGGGCTTTAGACTCTGACGTCTCAAAAGACAAAGCCATTTCCAGTCACCAGATCATCAACCACTTTTGTTCATGTCTCTCTCCTCTTGCCTTCCTCAACTATCCTCACCCTGCAGGGCGGGGAAGCGCCCACTATGGGGAGACACCTGGCCCTGGGTTGACAGCTGAAGGCCCTTGTCCTGAGGAGGAGAGTGGGGATATTTGTCTTCACACATCAGAGGGGTGAGCCCGAGCAAGAACCATTAGACCTGAGCTCTAAGACCTTGGAGAGCAGACACGGGACCACAGGTGAAAGGTTCAGGGATAGCGGTTTCTCCCCGTGCTCAGGAGGAATTGGGATCAGCCCCTTGGCAAACTGCAGGGGCCACAGACAGTGAAAAGTGAGCTGACTTCACAGTTTATTTCTGAGTTTGTAGCTCACGCTCCTCTTAGCCGCGAGCCATGAGAAAGTCATACGCTGTTGCTGACTTCAGTCTCCTCGACGGTAGTAAGGAGGGGGACATCGAGGTAAGTGGTTCTAAGGGTATAAAATAATATAAACGAGTGTATGTAGATTCATAGAGTACAGGTCATACATGAGGAGATTTGTAAATGTTGGCTTCTGTGTTCCCTGCACCTGAAGGTTACATCGGAGGGTATGAGAAAACCGCACGGGGTGTTTGGTCACCTGAAACTGAGAGTCTGTGATTTTGTGATTATTTTGTCTATGATGACACTGTTTGCCTGTGCGGGTGGGGAGACATGGTAATAAAGTAAACAAAGCTCCAAGGAAAAAGCTGATACTTTGAATAATGATTTCTCTAAATCTCTTTGGCATGTGAGAGGGGTAGGCTGTGTTTCTCTTAAGCAGTGGCCACACATTGGCTAGTGAGGCCTTACCAGCCCCTTCAGAGTCCCTTCCGTGTCTCTCAAGACAACCCAAAGAAATACACAGTCTAAGCACGAATTGCTTGCTTGTGGCGCAAATTCAGCATCAACACAAATCACTTCCCTGCTCCTCACCCCAGTCCCTAAGCTGCTCTCTGGTCGAAAAGTAGGAGCTGCTTTGCCCTCCAACGAGGTGAACTTTTTTTAATATGGTAAGAAAAAAATGCATGCTCTGTTCAGGTCTTACCAGTGGCTAATGGTTCCTTGCATGAGAGTCACATAGTAAGAGGCCATATTCGTTTTTTAGGACACCAGTGTATCATTCCACTCATTCCTAGAATGGCTCACCTCTCGTATTTCCTAATGTTGGATATCCACAAGGAGAAACAGGTACTCAGAAGAACACATGTCATTTGGGGTAGCGTGAAGAGAACCCAAGGAAAAGCATCTCTCCCATAAAATAATTTTTGATCCTAGAGCAAGAGGTTGGTAGTCTTTGCAAAATGGTAAATTATCAGTCCACTTTTATTTGGCATTCAGCTTATTTGTTCTTTCATCCATTCAGTTAATCAATGTGTATTTATTGAGCAGCTTGCCTAGGTCCTAATATAACACTAATTCACAAGGTTCCTGCCCTTAAGAAGTTTAGAGTCTAGTGACAGGGTTGCTCTGCAGTTCAAGGTCATAGACTGGGGTCATAGACTGCTCAGCCATGGTGGGCTCTCACATCATTGTCACCAGACTGAGGTGAAAGTCTGGCTGTCTTGGGCATGGTGCCATGTCACCCTGGACCCCTGCTGGGTCCCGTTGAGGAGGTACAAAGATAGGGTCTCACACAGGGCATCAAAGATGAGAGAAGAGCAGGTGGTAAATCTTTTGCAAGGCTTTATAATCTTCTGCAAAATAAATGATCCTGAACTTACTAATGACCTGAAATGTTCATTTTTCTGATTTCCGTGCTTTTTAAGGATGTCCCCGTTATCCTGAGTTAAAACATTTTGATCCTCCCTTCTCTCCCCACTCTATCCTGAGCAGTATTTCTCATTTAAATTTTCCATTTTTATCTCATTCTCCCCTAAGCTCATTAATGACAGAGCAGAAAAGTCCCATCTAACCCTAAGCTTGGTCCACAACTTTAGTCTCCCTCACAAGAGACTGTTAGAGTCCCTAGGGATGAGACATAGGGAGGAGAAGGGAAGCAGAAGTAACAAGCACTAAAGCTGCTATAATGTCAAAGGCAAGGTCTTGATGACTGTGATGACAAAATACCCACAACCCCAAATCTCTATTCCTAAAACTCCGGAAGTCTGACAAACCAAGAGTTTTCTGAAGTTTGTAGCAACTCCCTGGGTGGCAAAACTGAGCCTGAACTGACATGAGTCTATTTATAGTCTCGTATTTATCTTGCTTAGTATGAATATTCATACATTTCATTAAAGAAATATTCATGTGTTTAATTATGAGATGCTGCCACATACCCTGTTGGGGGTGTTATGTAATTTATGGAAAATGCCCCATATTACCTTTCTAAAATTCAAAAGATTCTGAATTCTTAAACACATTGGTCTCATGGATTTCTTTTAAGGGGTTGTGGAGCTATAGATTTTCCTTAGTCTGCCTTATGATCTAATTTTTATCTCTCATAGAGACAATTTTTTTCTTTAATTTTCTTGAGAGTACAAAGCAAAATCTTTTCTGAAACTCTTTTTGCTCCTTAACCGCATATGCTTTCTCCCACAACACCCCAGATTAGGTTTTATTTCATGTGTACTATGCTTAGCACCTTGGGCATTTTCTGTAACTAAAAAAAAAAAAAAAAAAGTCCCTATGTATTTTTTTATCTTGTCTTTTTTTAAAAACAGCTTTATTGAGGCATAATTTACATATTCTAAAATTCACTTTTTTTCTTGTTTTGAGCCTATAGTTCAATGACTTTTAGTCAATTTGCAGAGTTGTGGGATCATCGCGATTTAATTATAGAACATTCCCATCACCCCAAAAAGAAACCTCCCACCCATTTGCTGTCCCTCCATTCCCACCCCCAAGAAAACACTAACCTACTTTCTGTCTATATTTTGACACCATGCTCTATGCCAGCCACAGTGCAAACTATCTTTTTGAGGCAACTGAGGCTCAAGTAACTAGTAAAGGATGAAGTTAGCATTTGATGCAGATCCTCCTGGCTCTAGAGTCCACGATCTTTCCAGGGGCTTCGAGAAGAGGTCAAGAGTGACTGCTCGCTGGCCAGGATCAGAAACAATGGTGGCCCAGGCGTGGATGTTGGAGAGAGGAGTGACCACCAGCAGGGGGGTGAACTGGGTGACCTTTGGGCTCCAGCCAGTTCTGAGCTTCTGTGATTCTATAAATCCATAAAATGTCTCCAACTAAGCCAGGGACTTATTTTAATGAATAGATAAGAATGATGTGTCATGAACAGACTAATTGCATATAAAAGGAACGCTTCTGAAGTGCACAGTGTGTTCCCTTAAGCACTTTAAACGCCCCCCAGAGATGCTGTTTGCAGTCACAATTTGCATTATCAATGAAGAAGCAGTTTGCCAAGCATAGGGGAGCATCAGCCTCACATGATTCAAGTCACCACACATTCCAACATACTGATGTCCAAATTAATGAAAACTTTTGATAGATTTCTTTTCTCGGCTTTTACAATTTAAAGGTGGTGCTAAATCTCACTGGTATGCTGGTGTTGGAGCCTTGTAAGACTAGTTGATAGATAAAATACTTGGTACTTAATTGAGGAAGCATCTATTATGTCGTTGCTGTTGTTATTATTATTATTATTATTGAGAGTTAAGTTCCTCTCTGTGCACTAAAAGAAGTCCATTCTCAAAGCCAGACAGCCTCTGGCCCTCTCAACCCTTCTTTCTGCCTCACACCTGCTCTGATCCACTGTTCCTGCTCCTCCCATCTCCCCCAGATTTCAGAGACTATGTGTTCTTTCTGTACCTTCTGCCTGAGCAAAGCCTAGGTCTAGGAAAAGGCTTACGACCTGTTCCTTATGCCTTGGTATCATATTTGGATCACTAAAATCCCCAAATAGAGGTTCTAGGGCCCATGCATTTTAAACCCTGTGGCTATTTTGGAGTAAAAGATCATTTGAGCCCTGGTAGAGATACTTGTAATCCATTGACTTTTCTGGGTGCTTCTAAAATTGTATTGCACATTGTTAAAAGATAAACTTGAGGCACATTAAAATTGTTAAGGTTTTATTTGAGCAAAAAAATCAATTTGAATTGGCCAGCATCCAATCCAGCAGATAGAAAGAAACTCTAAGGAGCTATACAGAATGAAACTCTTATAGGCAGGAGGGAGTGGGAATAAGGAAGTAATAATGGACAAAAAAGCAGGGAGGTTATTGCAGAGTTACTTTCCTTTAGGGGATGGCAGTGGTCTATCAGGCAGATTACCTCACTAGTGCTGATCTGGTGTTTCTTGACTGACTGGTTTAAGATTTCATTTCTGGGAGAGCTGAAACTATAATTAGGGTAAGTCTTGGTTTGGTGACATGGGACTTAGCATAAGCAACTCCATTTGGGGCCTGTCTTATTTTTAACAACTCCCTGCTTTGATTAGACATTTAGCCTAAGAGATGTGGTCAAAATTGAAGGCATTAGCACTACTCCCAGCTACCACTCTGGAGTTCTTGCAGTTTTTTGCTCTATCTCTGTGTGATATTCACAAGGCATGATGTCTTTTTGCTGAATCTCTTTGTGGCGTTCGCAAATCACAAGTTCCCATGCTTTAAGTTGATCATTGTCCTTGTATCCTTTTCTAATGTTCTAGTGTTAGGGAGATCATTTGCTTGGTGGTTAGTGGCCACAAACAGGCATTTAAAACTTTTGCGAGAATACAGTGTGCCACGGAGGCTGCTATGATTACTATAAACAAGATAATTCCTAATGTCTGGAGAGTACTTCAGAGCCATGGACCCCAAGACCCAATCCAATCAGAATCAAATAAGTCAAAGGAAGACCTCATTGAAGGAGGCACTTTGCTTTTTTTTTTTTTTTTCTTTTTTAAGATTTATGTATTTATTTGACAGAAAGAGAGATCACAAGTAGGCAGATAGGCAGGCAGAGAGAGAGAGGGAAGCAGGCTCCCCGCTGAGCAGAGCCTGAAGCGGGGCTTGATCCCAGGACCCCGAGATCAAGACCTGAGCCGTAGGCAGAGGCTCAATCCCCTGAGCCACCCAGGTGCCCCAAGGAGGCACTTTCTTAAGCCAACTGGATTATTCAGTGTTCTAATGTAAATGGAGTCTCAACTTCCCCAGAAGTTTCAATCCAAGTGCAGCAAATGGTGTTGGCCATAGCACAAACACCACTCTGCTCAGGTAAAAGATAATCAAGGGATATTCTGTTATGAAAAACAACTTTGCCCAGAGAGTCAGGATTTTTATTGGGCAGCTATGGATTTAGCAGCAAATTCTGCATTATCTTTAAGAGTTAAGAAGAGATTCCTGACCATAGTCTCATTTGTACATATTCCTATCCAGGGCAGTAGGGATCTGCCAGAGGAAGCATATTTTGAATCATGAATGACTCCTGGTATAACTCCCATTTGAGTCTGTGGCTCAGGAATGGAAAGGTGATAGCCATGGAGACCAGTAAAATTCATGGGTCTGTAGACTGCACAGGTGGTTTTTTTTCTGGTTACCCTTACCTTGTGTTCCTTTCTTTGTGCAGAGTTGCATACAAGGTTGCTAACCAGAGACAGGGAAGTTGACCCCAAGGGTTCTGGATCCTGCCCCAGTAGAGGCCTGAGTTCTTTCCGGAGTCACTGGGGTATTAGAAATCAGGGAGAAGTTTGTGAAAGGAATAACTATAAGATCATTATAATGCTGTTGATGATCAAATCCAACAGTTGTTTGTAGATTGGGTTACTAACCTCCTTGCCATGGGCTGAGATATATGAACACTGGCATTATCTCTCTAGGCCAGAGCAAGACAAAAGGTGAACAAAAGAATCATAAAGACCTTCATGTTGTAAGAATTAGGAAAATGATTATCAGAGAGGGAAAGAGGAATGGAAAGAAATGTTCATATTCTGACATCTTGGGAGGAAGCTGTCTACTTTGTGTCAGCTACTTTTGCTCCTAACCAATTTGATTTTAAGGTCTTTCAAGCATTTGCATAGGACCAGATGTCAGGGGGAAGCTTCTTTGGTAATGAAATATGTCTCCATGTTCCAGTGCCTTGTAATTTGGGAGCAGTGTCTATAGTCAGGAGTAATTAGTAGGATCCTATCCATGAACCTCAGTTTTGCAAAAGTATCAGAATAAAACATTAACTGTAAATGACAAAGGGCTTAAAAATGCCTATGGTTAAAGATCTGATAAGAATTAGATTAATGGAATTGACGAAATTTTTTTTTCTGTGACATATAACATTTTTATTTTAAGATTTTTATTTATTTATTTGACAGATCACAAGTAGGTAGAGAGACAGGCAGAGAGAGAGGAGGAAGCAGGCTCCCTGCGGAGCAGAGAGCCCGATGCGGGGCTCAATCCCAGCACCCTGGGACCATGACCTGAGCGGAAGGCAGAGGCTTAACCCACTGAGCCACCCAGGCGCCCCATATAACATTTTAAGATAATAACTGGAATTATGACTGCTAACATTATACCAAGTCTTAGGAATTTCATGCAATTTTTAGGATACTAATATCATTAACATGCAAAAAATAACCGATGAAGTTGTTTATCATTACTTATTTGGCAATGTTTCTCATGTAATTAAACATGCCAAATAAACCTAATAAGTTTAACATTCATCTTTTACAAGGTGAGAGACAAATCCTTTGAGATTTTCCAGGGACCCTCTGGGAGCTCTCAAAATTAGTTTGAATTCAGAAAGACTTCATTTAGAATTTGTGGAGAATATGTCAAAAGGTTTGAGGGCACCTGGGTAGTGTAGTTGGTTGAGCATCCAACTCTTGGTTTTGGCTCAGGTGGTGATCTCAGGGTTGTGAGATCAAGCCCTGTGTCAGGCTCTGTACTCCGTGTGGAGTCTGCTTAAATTTCTCTCTGCCTCTCCCTCTTCCCCCTCCCTGCCACATCAGTGCATGCACTCTCTCTCTCTCATAAGTAAATCTTAAAAAAAAAAAAAAAAAAAAAAAAAAAGCTTCAGGGGTACCTGTGTGGCTCAGTGGGTTAGGACTCAGCCTTTAGCTCAGGTCATGATCTCAAGGTCCTGGGATTGAACCCCACATCAGGCTCTCTGCTTGGCAGGGAGCCTGCTTCCCTCTCTCTGCCTGCCTCTCTGCCTACTTGTGATCTCTCTCTGTCAAATAAATAAAGTCTTTAAAAAAATTTTTCAAAAAATTTGAACATTTGACAAATAAGGTCACAGATAATTATGAAATAATACCTAGTTCTCTATTTAACCAAGATCACAATCAAAGATGTTAAAGGCAAATACAGAAAGTTACAGAGTTGTGAACAAAACTTAGCTCTTTTAAGAGTGAGAAGACTGAGTTTTCATAAGTAATGAAAGATCTGATAAAGATAATGTGAAAAACAGTAAGTTATTTTAGTAAGACATGAAATATTTGCTATCCAGATCACTTAAGAGCTAAAGAAAAGCCCTTAGTTATAATTTCTTATTAAGAGCAGACCAATAATCTAAGAAAACTTTGTCCTTTTAATAGAAAAATAAATTCTAATTTTGCATCAGTGTGGTTCTGATACATTAAACTCATTCCTTTAAAATTCAAATAAATTTATTCCAGTCTTAGCCTGACCACTTTAAAAAATTCCTTTTCCAATGTTTCTTTTCCACAAATATTCTATAACTTTTTCATATTCTTTCAGATTTTGTCCTAAGTTTTCTTCTTTCTCATTCTGGAACAAGCAGTCATTTTATTTTCCTTATCTACTTTTCATACATAATTGTTTCCTTTCACTAATATTATTTCTAAGTAGTTTAATTACATACATTGATTAGAATTTTTAGCCCTTGGATTCTTTTTTTTTTTTTAAGATTTTGTTTATTTATTTGACAGAGAGATCACAAGCAGGCAGAGAGGTGAGGGGGGCGGGGGTGGGGAGCGGAGAGCAGGCTCCCCGCTGAGCAGAGAGCCTGATGCGGGGCTGGATCCCAGGACCCTGGGATCATGACCTGAACCAAAGGCAGAGGCTTTAACCCACTGAGCCACCCAGGTGCTCTAGCCCTTAGATGCTTTAATTTCTAGTGAAAACTAAGAAGTAAGCAACAGTGGACTGTTTGTTACACTAGCATTCTGTGGATTGGTGAATTTATAACAACATTTTTTTTAACTTCAAAGAGCATATTTTTCCTCATAGTAAGTTTTACAGTGTGGTATAAATGTTCATTAATAGACCCAAATGTCTTTAGTTCCTCTGTAAAAGGAAGCCAATAGTGTATAAAACTATGTTCAGTAATTAATGTTTCAGTATTTTATATTATTTAGGAATGTCCTAGATACTCAATATATATCATTTAACTTATATCAGTATAACTTTAAGGTTTCAAGTTACCAAAAAGACTTTGGAAACTAATAGACATAAAACACAATTATTGTTGAAATGTTCACTTATAAACTTTTATATTATATATATTTAATTAATTTGTTCTTAACAATTATGTTTAGACTACATGAAAGTTTCATGAAAATTTCACAAGACATTAAACTGCTAACCATTGTCTTTTCTGATGACAGATTCTGTAACAGAGATAACCTGAGCTTATTTGACTTCTAGTGAACATAGGTAGAATAAAATAATTTATATGTAATGCTGATAACTCACTAGATGTGTGTTTTAATTCAACTAACAAACTTAAACTTCTACTTTTTTTAAAAAAATAGATTTTATTTATTTGACAGATCACAAGTAGGCAGAGAGGCAGGCAGAGAGAGAGGTAAGCAGGCTCCCCGCTGAGCAGAGAACCCAGTTAGGGGCTTGATCCCAGGACCCTGAGATCATGACCTGAGCCAAAGGCAGAGGATTAACCCACTGAGCCACCCAGGGGCCTCACAAACTTAAACTTGTTCTTACTTATCAAAGATTATCCTAAATCATGTGAACTTGAAAAATATTTGGGTTAGTTTCTATATTTCTGAGAGTATACTTTATATAAACATTAGTCTTTAAATCAATTAAATGGAGCTCATTACAAATTAATTTTGACAGTATTACCAGAAGTCAAAAAATCACATATTTATAATATACATATATGGACAGGTGTAAGTACACAGACAGATACAGACACAAAGAGAGATCTTCTAGCTTTCATTTAAGAATTATAGCCGCACTGGGTTAAGCGTCTGCCTCTTGATTTCAGCTCAGATCATGACCTGAGAATGGTGAGATTAAGCCCCTGTGGGGTACTGCACTGGGAATGGAATCTGCTTGAGAGTCTCTTTGACCCTCTCCACATCCTCCTGCACGCCAACCCTTCTCTATCCCTCCCTACCGTCCCCCACCCCTGAACCATTTACATGCTTTCTCTCTTCTCCTTCTTTAAAAAAAAAAAAAAAAAAACAATTGTAGCCACAAGACAGGCATTATATATATAATACATTATGTAATTCAAAACTCACTAGTTTATAAGGAACACTTGGATCCAAATTGTGCTTCTAGCAGATGGCATAAATTAAGGTTCCTGCTTAGATTTTTTTACCTGTATTTGTGAAACTTTAGATTTTTATTAGGCTGAGTTTTCTAAATAGTCGTGTTTACCCCCTCCCCCCGCCCTGCCTTCTAATAAGAATTATCTTGTTTCCTGTAGAAGACTGAATAGAATACCTAAATCTCAAAAGGCACAGAGAAAGAATGCAAGTTCCCAAGAAGGACTTTAAAAAAAATTTTTTTTTATTTTTTATAAACATGTATTTTTATCCCCAAGGGTACAGGTCTGTGAATCGCCAGGTTTACACACTTCACAGCACTCACCATAGCACATACCCTCCCCAATGGCCATAACCCCACCCCCTTCTCCCAACCCCCCTCCCCCCAGCAACCTTCAGTTTGTTTTGTGAGATTAAGAGTCACTTATGGTTTGTCTCCCGCCCAGTCCCATCTTGTTTCATTTATTCTTCTCCTACCCACTTAAGCCCCCATGTTGCATCTCCACTTCCTCATATCAGGGAGATCACATGATAGTTGTCTTTCTCTGCTTGACTTATTTCACTAAGCATGATACCCTCTAGTTCCATCCACGTCGTCGCAAATGGCAAGATTTCATTTCTTTTGATGGCTGCATAGTATTCCATTGTGTATATATACCACATCTTCTTTATCCATTCAACTGTTGATGGACATCTAGGTTCTTCCCATAGTTTGGCTATTGTGGACATTGCTGCTATAAACATTAGGGTGCACGTGCCCCTTCAGATCAGTACGTTTGTATCTTTAGGGTAAATACCTAGTAGTGCAATTGCTGGGTCTTAGGATAGTTCTATTTTCAACATTTTGAGGAACCTCTATGCTGTTTTCCAGAGTGGTTGCACCAGCTTGCATTCCCACCAACAGTGTAGGAGGGTTCCCCTTTCTCCGCATCCACGCCAGCATCTGTCATTCCCGGACTTGTTAATTTTAGCCATTCTGACTGGTGTGAGGTGATATCTCATTGTGATTTTGATTTGTATTTCCCTGATGCCGAGTGATATGGAGCACTTTTTCATGTGTCTGTTGGCAACATGGATGTCTTCTTTGCAGAAGTGTTTGTTCATGTCTTCTGCCCATTTCTTGATTGGATTATTTGTTCTTTGGGTGTTGAGTTTGAGAAGTTCTTTATAGATTGTAGACACTAGCCCTTTATCTGATATGTCGTTTGCAAATATCTTCTCCCATTCTGTCAGTTGTCTTTTGGTTTTGTTAACTGTTTCCTTTGCTGTGCAAAAGCTTTTGATCTTGATGAAATCCCAATAGTTCATTTTTGCCCTTGCTTCCCTTGCCTTTGGCAATGTTCCTAGGAAGATGTTGCTGTGGCTGAGGTCAAAGAGGTTGCTGCCTGTGTTCTCCTCAAGGATTTTGATGGATTCCTTTCTCACATTGAGGTCCTTCATCCATTTTGAGTCTATTTTCGTGTGTGGTGTAAGGAAATGGTCCAATTTCATTTTTCTGCATGTGGCTGTCCAATTTTCCCAATACCATTTATTGAAGAGGCTGTCTTTTTTCCATTGGACATTCTTTCCTGCTTTGTCAAAGATTAGTTGACCAGAGAGTTGAGGGTCTATTTCTGGGCTCTCTATTCTGTTCCATTGATCTATGTGTCTGTTTTTGTGCTAGTACCATGCTGTCTTGATGATGACAGCTTTGTAATAGAGCTTGAAGTCCGGAATTGTGATGCCACCAACTTTGGCTTTCTTTTTCAATATTCCTTTGACTATTCGAGGTCTTTTCTGATTCCATATAAATTTTAGGATGATTTGTTCCATTTCTTTGAAAAAAATGGATGGTATTTTGATAGGAATTACAGTAAATGTGTAGATTGCTTTAGGTAACATAGACATTTTCACAATATTTATTCTTCCAATCCAGGAGCATGGAACATTTTTCCATTTCTTTGTCTTCCTCAATTTCTTTCATGAGTACTTTATAGTTTTCTGAGTATAGATTCTTAGCCTCTTTGGTTAGGTTTATTCCTATGTATCTTATGGTTTGGGGTGCAATTGTAAATGGGATTGACTCCTTAATTTCTCTTTTTTCTGTCTTCTTTTTTTTTTTTTTTTTTAAAGATTTTATTTATTTATCAGAGAGAGAGGGGGGGGGGAGAGAGCAAGCAGACAGAATGGCAGGCAGAGGCAGAGGGAGAAGCAGGCTCCCTGCTGAGCAAGGAGCCCGATGTGGGACTCGATCCCAGGACGCTGGGATCATGACCCGAGCCGGAGGCAGCTGCTCAACCAACTGAGCCACCCAGGCGTCCCTTTTTTCTGTCTTCTTGTTGGTGTAGAGAAATGCAACTGATTTCTGTTCATTGATTTTATACCCTGACACTTTACTGAATTCCTGTACAAGTTCTAGCAGTTTTGGAGTGGAGTCTTTTGGTTTTCCACATACAGTATCATATCATCTGTGAAGAGTGATAGTTTGACTTCTTCTTTGCTGATTTGGATGCCTTTAATTTCCTTTTGTTGTCTGATTGCTGAGGCTAGGACTTCTAGTACTATGATGACTAGCAGTGGTGATAATGGACATCCCTGCCGTGTTCCTGACCGTAGCGGAAAAATTTTCAGTTTTTCTCCATTGAGAATGATATTTGTGGTGGGTTTTTCATAAATGGCTTTGATAATATTGAGGTATGTGCCCTCTATCCCTACACTTTAAAGAGTTTTGATCAGGAAGGGATGCTGTACTTTGTCAAATGCTTTTTCAGCATCTATTGAGAGTATCATATGGTTCTTGTTCTTTCTTTTATTTATGTGTTGTATCACATTGATTGATTTGCGGATGTTGAACCAACCTTGCAGCCCTGGAATAAATCCTACTTGGTCGTGGTGAATCATTTTAATGTACTGTTGAATCCTATTGGCTAGTATTTTGGTGAGAATTTTCACATTTGTGTTCATCAAGGATATTGGTCTGTAGTTCTCTTTTTTGATGGGATCCTTGTCTGGCTTTGGGATCAAAGTGATGCTGGCCTCATAAAATGAGTTTGGAAGTTTTCCTTCCATTTCTATTTTTGGAACAGTTTCCGGAGAATAGGAATTAGTTCTTCTTTAAATGTTTGGTAGAATCCCCCCGGGAAGCTGTCTGGCCCTGGGCTTTTGTTTGTTTGGAGATTTTTGGTGACTGTTTCAATCTCCTTACTGGTTATGGGTCTGTTCAGGTTTTCTATTTCTTCATGGTTCAGTTGTGGTAGTTTATATATCTCTAGGAATGCATCCATTTCTTCCAGATTGTCAAATTTGTTGGCATAGAGTTGCTCATAGTATGTTCTTATAATAGTTTGTATTTCTTTGGTGTTAGTTGTGATCTCTCCTCTTTCATTCATGATTTTATTTATTTGGATCCTTTCTCTTTTCTTTTTGATAAGTCTGGCCAGGGGTTTATCAATTTTATTAATTCTTTCAAAGAACCAGCTCCTAGTTTCGTTGATTTGTTCTATTTTTTTTGTTGTTGTTGTTTCTATTTCATTGATTTCTGCTCTGATCTTTATGATTTCTCTTCTGCTGGGTTTAGGGTTTCTTTCTTGTTCTTTCTCCAGCTCCTTTAGGTGTAGGGTTAGGTTGTGTACCTGAGACCTTTCTTGTTTCTTGAGAAAGGCTTGTACCGCTATATATTTTCCTCTCTGGACTGCCTTTGTTGTGTCCCACAGATTTTGAACCGTTGTATTTTCATTATCATTTGTTTCCATGAATTTTTTCAATTCTTCTTTAATTTCCTGGTTGACCCATTCATTCTTTAGAAGGGTGCTGTTTAGTCTCCATGTATTTGGGTTCTTTCCAAATTTCCTCTTGTGATTGAGTTCTAGCCTCAGAGCATTGTGGTCTGAAAATATGCAGGGAATGATCCCAATCTTTTGATACCAGTTGAGACCTGATTTAGGACCGAGGATGTGATCTATTCTGGAGGATGTTCCATGTGCACTAGAGAAGAATGTGTATTCTGTTGCTTTGGGATAAAATGTTCTGAATATATCTGTGATGTCCATCTGGTCCAGTGTGTCATTTAAGGTCTTTATTTCCTTGTTGATCTTTTGCTTGGATGATCTGTCCATATCTGTGAGGGGAGTGTTAAAGTCCCCTACTATTATTGTATTTTTGTTGATGTGTTTCTTTGATTTTGTTATTAATTGGTTTATATAGTTGGCTGCTCCCATGTTAGGGGCATAGATATTTAAAATTGTTAGCTTTTCTTGTTGGCCATATCCTTTGAGTATGATATAATGTCCTTCCTCATCTCTTATTATAGTCTTTGGCTTAAATCTTATTGATCTGATATAAGGATTTCCACTCCTGCTTTCTTCTGATGTCCATTAGCATGGTAAATTGTTTTCCATCCCCTCACTTTAAATCTGGAGGTGTTTTCACGTCTAAAATGAGTTTCTTGTAGGCAACATATAGATGAGTTTTGTTTTCTTATCCATTCTGATACCCTCTGTTTTTTGATTGGGGCATTTAGCCCATTAACATTCAGGGTAACTATTAAGAGATATGAATTTAGTGCCATTGTATTGCCTGTAAGGTGACTGTTACTGTATATTGTCTCTGTTCCTTTCTGATCTACTACTTTTAGGCTCTCTCTTTGCTCAGAGGGCCGCTTTCAATATTTCCTGTAGAGCTGGTTTGGTGTTTGCAAATTCTTTCAGTTTTTGTTTGTCCTGGTGTAATGCCAGATGTGTTGTACGCCCACCTTAAAAGACCACCAGAGACGCAAGCAAAGCCAAACAGCAAGGGTCGTTTATCGCGAGTTCGAACCCAGACCTCCGTGCACTCATTGTCAGTGACGCTGAGAGGTCTCGAGCAGAGTAAGTGCAGGGTTTTTATAAGCAGGTACAAACAAGTTTTTGGGTGGGGTACAAACAAGTTAAAAAAATCATACCTGGTGTTGGGTGATTGGTGTTGGGAGCCCGTGTGCATTAAGTGAGCATTTGAACAGAAGCGAAAGTAGCTAGTTAGCCCGCGCGTTGAGCAAGCACTTTTACAGAAGCAGAAGTAGCTGGTTGATAACACTTTCAGGCGTAAACAAGTCTCGGTGTAAACAAGTTTCGGGTGGGGTGAGGTTTGTCCAGGCCTTTCATTTCCCCCTCTCTCTAGTACCTGAGGAGCCAATCTCGGATCCTCTGTGGTCATGACTGCAGTCGTTGTCGTGTAAGTCTAGGGGCTGGTATTGTTGTCTTAAGACCAGAGTTTGCACTGTCTGGAGGCGTTGATTGACAAAAGTTACCAGACTGTTTAAAATGCATGTTCCAAAAGTTAACAGGAGGAGTAAGATACAGATGGGTCTCAGCAAGGAAGAGATAAAGGTCGTTAGCCAAGGGGATGAGGCAAACCAGGATTGGAATATACCCTGTGTTGCCTCTCGCTCCTTTTTCCACTTTGCCAACCCTTCTCTCACCTTAGCCATAGAATCTTTGACTACTCCTGAGTGATCAACATAGAAACAACATTCCTCCTTAAGAGCAGCACAGAGGCCCCCCTGTTGGAGGAGTAGGAGATCTAACCCCCGTCTGTTTTGTAGGACTACTTCAGCTAACGAGCTGATTAACTCTTGTAACTTTGAGATGGATAATTCTAGCTCCTGTATATCTGCATCTATGGCTTCTTGCAGGCCCTGATAGTGGTGTTGTTGTGAGATTAAGGCTGAAGTTCTGGTGGCTACCCCGGCAGTTCCTAGTCCTAGCCCCAGGATGAGTGCAAGAATCCAGCTTACGGGTTCTCTATTAACCCTGTGTGGTCCTCCCTCCCAGTATGAAATCACATCCTCATAGGGGTGGTAGATTAGGCGAGGTACAAGATACACCAGAACACAATAGTCTTTAGTTCCGTTCAGTGCTGACAGATGGATGCATGGGGTAAGTCCAGAGGCACAGGCCCACCAGGTATTTTGGGGTGGTATTAGATATTTTTCTGTGTTATTTATGGCTATAGTCTGGTTGCAGATGTGGGAATGTTCCGGTGGGACCTGTCCTATACAAGTCCCTTGTCTGCTTATGGCCGTTATAGTTAGGCGATGGTTGGAGTTAGACCAACGACACCCAGAAGGTGAACTGGAGCTATTATAACTTCCAGAAGTGGCCAAGCCCTCATAAAAGGGGGGTGATGTTTCATAACACAACCAGCAGGACAGGACTCTGTGGCGCTAGGATTAGTATAGTTTAGGACTTGAAAGGCATACTGAACTAGTTGGGTTAGGTGGGTGGGGGTGTCTTTTGGCTTAGGGCCCATTACTACTACAGGCAGCTTTTCGGGGCTTGAAGTGTGGAAGGTTGGCGCTGTCTTGGGAGGATTGGTTGGGCCGTATGTGTGGGTAAGTGGTGTTGGCCTTGGCCTTGATCTCTGGGGAGGTAAGGCGAGAACTGGATTGGGTCCTATGGCTACCAGAGGCTCAAGGGGGGCAATGAAGAGTCTAATTCCGAATAGAGCTCCGGGATCTTTGGGGCCCAATCTAGTCTTTTCAAAAAGTCTTAGCCCCCAGAATAACATTCCAGAGCTCCATCTGGTGTCTTTCTGTCCTGGGGGAGTGAAGGAAATGATTACTGGATTACAGATTCCTTTGATACCTCTACCAAAATTTTTGGAGCACTGCTTGGTAGTGGGTAGCCTTTTGACTGTTATGAGGTCTTGTTTGTATGGTGGGGTCCACCAAGTGTGCCCTGTGGAGACACAGCTCCATGATGAGCAATAAAAATTAGAGGCTCCCCCACATTGCCATGCTCTCTCTGGTGGATGGCTGGGACAGATGTAAAAGTGATGTTTGCTTATGAAGGTTTCGTCCCAGGTTAGGTGGAGGGGTTTAGCTAAGTCAAAGGTTAGAGAGGGAAACCATGTCCCCTGGGGAGCAATTTTACTGGTAGAGTTTAGAATTTCTCCGTTATCCACATTATAGACTATCCATGTTAGGTTAAGTGGCATATGAGGACTGGAGGTCCCACACCATGGCAGGAATGTAAGCAGCAGGACAGAGAGAGAGAGTTTCATAATAATTATTGGGGAAGCGGGGGTCGGGTTTTTGGCGCAGAGTTAGTTTTAGAGGATTGTCCTTACTGCGGTCCACTGTCCAACTGACGTCCTGGTCAGGCTCCCTGACGAGATCCGAGAGGGGGTCAACTGGTTTGATGTGAGTGTGGTGGACCCAGGCGTCTATGTTGTCTACTTTGACGGCTGTGGGGGTGGCCAGGATGATCTGGTAAGGTCCTTTCCACCTGGGTTCGAGGATCTCAGGCCGATGTCGCTTGACGAGGACCCAGTCCCCCAGACGAAGTTGGTGGGGTGCAGGCGGTGGCTCTGTCTTATACAAGTCCTTCAGTTTAGGCCAAATCCTTTTGTGGACCTGCTGCAGGGCTTGGAGGGAAAACACAAGGGAGTTATCCTGGTCCGACTCTATGAGATCAGTTTTGAGTTTGGGAATGACAGGAGGAGGCCTGCAATACATGATCTCATAGGGTGTGAGCCCCAGCTTGTATGGGGTGTTGCGTACCCGATACAGAGCGTAGGGGAGTAGAGCCACCCAGTTAGCACCAGTCTCCATGGTCAATTTAGCAAGGGTCTCTTTTAAAGTTCTATTCATCCTCTCTACCTGTCCTGAGCTCTGGGGTCTATATGCACAATGTAATTTCCAATTAACCCCAAGTTAAGTAAGCCAGGCCGTGACTTACCTTAGAAACGAAGGCTGGCCCATTATCTGATCCCATCATAACAGGAAAGCCATACCTGGGCAGGATATCCTCAAGTAGTTTCTTTGCTACAACCTGCGCGGTTTCATGCTTGGTTGGGAAAGCCTCAGTCCAACCTGAAAAGGTATCTATGAACACCAGTGAATACTTATATCCATATTTTCCAGGCTTTACTTCTGTAAAGTCTATTTCCCAGTAGGCTCCCGGCAGGGTCCCTCTTTCTCAGGATCCGGCCACAGTGGGATGTGGGTGAGTGTTCTGGAAATGGCAGGCTGTACAGCTTGAGGTAATCTTCTCTGTCTTCCTGGTGATATCTTTGATGAGTAGCTTGGATTGCCTTATAAGATCCTGAAGTCTTTTAGAACCCAAGTGGGTCGTGCGATGAATTCGCTCCAAGACTGTCTGCCCCAAGGTCTCGGGGAGGATGATGTTATCCTTGGCATCCCTCCACCAATCATCCTTGATCTGAGTCATTGGGAGTTTGCTCATCCAGGCGATGTCCTCTCCAGAGTACTTGGGGTGAGGTGGCAGTTCTCGGCGCCCTGGGTCAGGCAGCTGTACAGGCAACACCGGAATGGTCCTGTGGGCTATCTGGCGAGCAGTCTGGTCAGCAAGGTTGTTTCCCCGGGAAACCAGATCATTTGGTTTCTGGTGACCAGAGCAGTATACTATGGCCAGTTTCTTGGGGGCCCAGATGGCCGTTAGTAGGGCCAAAATTTCATCCCTGTTTTTAATGTCTTTCCCCTTGGCAGTGACTAAACCTCTCTCTCTGTAAATTGCTCCATGGATGTGGGCTGTGGCAAAGGCATATCGACTGTCTGTGTACACAGTCATCCGGAGGCCCTGCCCCAACTTTAGGGCCTGGGTCAGGGCGATTAACTCAGCTCTTTGTGCTGAGGTGCCCGGAGGCAATGCCTCTGCCCAAATAACCTCTGTTTCAGATGTCTCCATGGCCCCTGCGTACCTTTGTCCTTGGTGAACGAAGCTGCTGCCATCGGTGAACCAGACAACTTCGGCATCCATCAGGGGGTAGTCCTGCAGGTCTTCTCGTAGCCCATAAGTCTGGGCCAATATGTCGGCGCAGTCATGGAGGGGTGCATCCAAGTCCGGGTCAGGTAACAGGGAGGCAGGGTTTAGGGCCCGAGGGGAAGTTTAAGTTATTCTTAAGGGGTTTAGTAGTAGTCCTTGGTAATGGACCAAGCGAGCATTACTCATCCATCGGTCCAGAGGTTGTTTAAGGACGCCTTCAATAGCATGCGGGGTGGTCACATGTAATTCCTGACCCATAGACAGCTTATCGGCGTCCTTTACCATTAGGGCGGTGGCCGCTATCATCCGCAGGCAAGGGGGCCACCCGGCTGCCACGGGGTCTAATTTCTTTGAAAGGTATGCTACGGGTCTAGGCCAGGGGCCTAGACTTTGAGTCAGTACTGCTTTAGCCACCCCATTATGCTCATCCACAAACAGGTGGAACGGTTTAGAAATGTCTGGTCGACCCAGAGCCGGGGCAGAGAGGAGGGCCTTTTTTATCTGCTGGAAGGCTCGTTGTGCCTCCTCCGTCCATTTAAAATCCTGCTGGTTTCTGGAAGCTGCGTACAGAGGCTTGGCCATCTCGGCGAAGCCTGGTATCCATAGTCAGCAGTATCCTGCCGTCCTCAGGAATTCTCTTACCTGGCGTGGTGAGGCAGGTCGGGGGATGCGGAGCACAGCATCCTTGCGGGCATCAGTGGGCCATCTTTGTCCTCCTTTGAGCAAGTACCCTAGGTACACTACTTCAGGCTTACAGATCTGGGTCTTCTTTGCTGAGGCTCGGTATCCTAAGTCACCGAGGGTTTGAAGGAGGTTTTTCGGTTCCTCGGAGGCAGGCTTGTTGAGTCTCTGCAGCTATTAAAAGATCATCTACATATTGCAAGAGCGTTATGTCAGGATTCTGATTTCTGTACTCACTTAGATCCTCGTGGAGGGCCTCATCAAACAGGGTGGGCGAGTTCTTGAATCCCTGCGGGAGACACGTCCATGTCAACTGCCCATTTATGCCTCTCTCAGGGTCTGTCCTTTCGAATGAGAAGAGTTCCTGGCTTGTGGATGCTAAGGGTATACTGAAAAAAGCATCCTTTAGGTCGAGAACGGTATACCACTTCTTGTTTGGCCTCAGGACACTGAGGAGAGTGTAAGGGTTAGGGACAGTGGGATGTATGTCCATAACCCATTTGTTAACTTCCCTCAAGTCTTGCACTGGCCGGTAATCCCTGCTGTTGGACTTATGCACCGGCAGCAGGGGAGTGTTCCAAGCCGAGTGGCAGGGGCGTTAATACACCAGAGTCCAGGAGGCGATGGATGTGGGGGGTGATACCCGACTTAGCCTCCGCAGATAGGGGGTATTGTTTCACCCGGATGGGGTCAGCCCCAGGTTTGAGCTCTATAAAGAGGGCCGGTCGGTGTTTTGCCAGTCCTATGCCCCCTGTTTCGGCCCAGGCTTCCAGTAACCGGCGTAGCCAGGACTCGATATCCTGCTCTTGAGGGAGCGCAGTTTGGTGGAGCAGATGCTCATCTTCCAAACGCACTGTGAGTATTGTTAATGGCAGGTTCCGTGAGTCGGTCACCGTGGGACCGCCAAGCGACTCGGGTTGGAAGTAAATGTGTGCTCCCATTTTAGTGAGTAAGTCTCGTCCTAGTAAGGGGCAGGGGCTGTCAGGGATGACCAAGAAGGAATGGGTTACCTCCCCTGTACTCAAGTTAACTGTCCGTTGGGTGGTCCAGGGGTATCTTCTAGTTCAGGTGGCTCTCTGGACAGGAGGATCTCTCCGAAATCTTTCCATACGGTTTGGTTAACATTGAGTGTTGAGCTCCCGTGTCAACCAAGAACTGTATGGGGTTCCCCTCCACTTGTAGGGTTACCCTGGGCTCGGGGAGTGGAACCGAACCCGGTCCCCCCAGTCCAAATCCTGTGTGGATAGGATGGGAGTGGGTCTTGGCTCCCATGGCTGTGGTCTAGCTCGCAAGGGGTCTTTCCTAGGGCAGTCACATGCCCAATGCCCTTTTTCCCGGCAATAGGCGCATTGGTCTTTATCTAGAGGATGTCTAGATTGTTGGGCCATCTGAGCTCCCCTTGGAGGGGCTGATTCCCTCTGGAGGAAGATGGCCAGGACCTTGGTCATTTCCTTGATCACCTTCAGCTGTTTATCCTCTGGGGTATCCCGGCTATTGTAGACCCGTTGTGCTATACGCAGCAGGTCCTGACCTCTTTTCCTTCCAGATCCTCTAATTTCTGGAGCTTCTTTTTAATGTCAGGGGCTGCCTGGTTGACAAAGGACATAACTACTGCTGCCTGATTCTCAGGGGCCTCGGGATCCATGGGGGTATACGGTCTAAAGGCTTCCATCAACCTTTCTAGGAATGCCGCTGGACTCTCTGTCTTACCTTGCATGACTGCATATACCTTAGCCAAATTGGTGGGCTTGCGAGCAGCAGCCCGGAGACCCGCCATTAGAGTCCGGCGATAAATGAGTAGTCGTCCCCTACCGTCTGCCGCGTTGTGGTCCCAGTCAGGCCTGGTCAGAGGGAAACTTGCATTAATGAGGTCCGGGTTAGCTGTTGGTGGACCATCATCCCCAAGAGACCAACTTTCTTGCTTCCACCTGGATCCTTTCCCTTTCTTCCGTAGTAAACAGGATTCATAAGAGCTGTTGGCAGTCATCCCAGGTGGGCTGGTGGGTGAACGTGATGCTGTCTAAAAGAACTATGAGATCCTTTGGATTATCCGAGAATCGCACATTCTGACTTTTCCAGTTATACAGATCACTGGTTGAAAAAGGCCAATACTGGAGTCTAGGGTTTACCAGTGTCATGGGGGGCCAATCTCCCGAAGGGGTAAAGCCACAGTTGAGTCTGGCGGGTGGGGAGGGTTTTCTCTTTGAGAGCGCCCTCTAGTGTGCCCGGCAGGCCCATCGGTCCCTCCGCGGGGTGGATTGGGGCGGTTATCGCCTCTCCACCCTCCGTTCCCGCTTGAGGTGGAGCTGGGGCGGCCATTGCCTCCCGATCCTCCACTATCGCCTGAGCTCTTGCGGGAGGGGGTTGGTAACGGGGTGGATCGAAACTGAGTAAATCTTGGCTATCAGGGAGGACAGGCAGAGGGGGCGCAGATGGGTTTCGAGGTTTAGCAGGTTCTGTAGGTCGAGCTACAAGGACCTTGCAGTTTCCTGCGGATAGGAAGGGGCTTAGCCAGGGAGGGGGATCTTCTACTAAATCTTGCCAGACCAATATGTAGGGTGCTTGGTCTGGATGCTCCTCCTTTCCAGGCAAGAGAATCTGGGCCTTGATCTTAAGGATAATGGATAGGCAAAAGGTGCCTTCTATGGGCCATTCCACCCCAAAGATCGGCCATTCGGAGCAGCAGAAAGTGATGAGTTTAGATCTCCGGATATCCAGGCTCAGATTATTGCCTCTCGCCCGAACATCCTTGAAATTAGCCAGGAGGAGAGAGAGAGGAGTGCTCTGGGTCTGCCCCATCTGGTCAGGCAGTTCCCAGATTAAGAATATGGTTAGGACGAAGAGGAAAGCGCCTAGAATAGGCAGGGAGCGACAGAGGCACCGGTGCAAGGGATGGGAGATGAAGGAACAAGTTAGGAATAGGGAGGGGCTAGCTGAGGATGTGTACTCCGGGTTGGTCAGTCCGAAGGGGTAAATAGTGACCTTTGGAGAGCTAAAAGTCGGAGCTAGGGTGCGTTTCATCCTCCGGTGATGGGAGTAGAGATTCTCTTCCTCCACCTGCCAGGGTGAATCTGAAAATGAAACAGGTTGGGAAACACAGAAGGTTTGGAAGAGGTTTCTTATGTCTCAGTGGGGCAGTAGCAAGGTTTGAGCGTTAGGAGACCCAATGTTGCAACCTAAAAATACATTCTTGTGATAGTTTTTCCTTTGTCATACATATAGTTGCGGACAAGGGGAGGGGGATCTTTCAGGTGCTGTCCTGCTTGCATCCCTTGCGGGAACTTAGGAGCATCTTAGCTAAGGTCTATCCATATAATCCCCGGACCAGGCTACTCCGTAGAGTAGATGACCGTTATATGCCATATGACACTCCGCGAGACACAGGGTGCAGCCCACTCAGACTCCGTAGCGGAAGCGGTGGAGCCATATAGACACATTCACACAGTCTAGCACTCTTCAGAATCAAACGGGTCAGACATCTACAGACACGATAGCATTTATCATAGTTCACACCTCTGATGGTCTCCCTGGGGTGGGACTCTAACCCACGATCCCTGAGAGACCCCTGATGGGCCCTTTGGGGTGGGACTCTAACCCACGATCCCTGAGCGACCCCTGGTGGGCAACGAGGGACATCTCCGTCGGCGCATCTGCCAGGGCGTATTTGCCAGTCCTCGGTCTGGGACTCGAACCCAGATACAGAAGACAGAATGCAAAAACAGAACACAGGAACAAAGCTCACGAAAGACAAAACGTAGAGACAAAGCCGGCTCTCTTACCGTTCGGCTCCCAACGACCTGTTGACCGGTTGCCTGGTGGTCCTGAAGGGGGGGTATCCTGGGAGAGCCCCCAAATGTAATGCCGGATGCGTTGTACGCCCACCTTAAAAGACCACCAGAGTCGCAAGTCAAAGCCAAACAGCAAGGGTCGTTTATTGCAAGTTCGAACCCGGACCTCCATGCACTCGTTGCTGGTGACGCTGAGAGGTCTCGAGCAGAGTAAGTGCAGGGTTTTTATAAGCAGGTACAAACCAGTTTTTGGGTGGGGTACAAACAAGTTAAAACAATCATACCTGGTGTTGGTTGATTGGTGTTGGGAGCCCGTGCGCATTAAGTGAGCATTTGAACAGAAGCGAAAGTAGCTAGTTGTCCCGCACGTTGAGCAAGCACTTTTACAGAAGCAGAAGTAGCTGGTTGATAACACTTTCAGGCGTAAACAAGTCTCGGGTGTAAACAAGTTTCGGGTGGGGTAAGGTTTGTCCAGGCCTTTCACTGGAAGCTTTTTATGTCTCCTTCTATTTTCAATGATAGCCTCACTGGATATAGTATTCTTGGCTGCATGTTTTTCTCGTTTAGTGCTCTGAATATATCATGCCAGCTCTTTCTGGCCTGCCAGGTCTCTGTGGATAAGTCTGCTGCCAATCTAATATTTTTACCATTGTATGTTACAGACTTCTTTTCCCAGGCTGCTTTCAGGATTTTCTCTTTGTCACTAAGACTTGTAAATTTTACTATTAGGTGACTGAGTGTGGACCTATTCTTATTGATTTTGAGTGGGTTCTCTGCACCTCCTGGATTTTGATGCTTGTTCCCTTTGCCATATTGGAGAAATTCTCTCCAATAATTCTCTCCAATATACCTTCTGCTCCCCTCTCTCTTTCTTCTTCTTCTGGAATCCCAATTATTCTAATGTTGTTTCATCTTATGATGTCACTTATCTCTCGAATTCTCCCCTTGTGGTCCAGGAGCTGTTTGTCCTTCTTTTGCTCAGCTTCTTTATTCTCTGTCATTTGGTCTTCTATATCACTAATTCTTTCTTCTGCCTCATTTATCCTAGCAGTGAGAGCCTCCATTTTTTATTGCACCGCATTAGTAGCTTTTTAAATTTCAACTTGGTTAGATTTTAGTTCTTTTATTTCTCGAGAAAGGGCTTTTATATCTCCCGAGATGGTTCTCTAATATCTTCCATGCCTTTTTTGAGCCCGGCTAGAACCTTGAGAATCGTCATTCTGAACTCTAGATCTGACCTATTACCAATGTCTGTATTGATTAGGTCCCTAGCCTTCGGTGCTGCCTTTTGTTCTTTTATTTTGTGGTGAATTTTTCCGCCTTGTCATTTTGTCCAGATAAAAGTATATGAAGGAGCAAGTAAAATATTAAAAGGGTGGCAAAGACCCCAGGAAAATATGCTTTAACCAAATCAGAAGAGATCCCAAATTGTGAGGGGGGAGAAAGGGGGTATAAAGAGGTTCAGAAAGAAAGAAAGAAAGAAAAAGAAACAATTAAAAAAAGAAAACAAATAAAGAAAAAATATAAAAAAGAAAAATATATATATATTAGATAAACTAGTTAAAAAACGTTAAAAAAGAAAAGGGTAAAAATTTTTTAAAAATTAGCAGAAGAGAAAAAAAATTGAAAAGAAAAAAAAATTAACTGCAAAACTAAAGAATCATGGGGAGAAAGCCCTGAGTTCCGTGCTTTGCTTTCTCCTCCTCTGGAATTCCACTGCTCTCCTTGGAATTGAAACTGCACTCCTTGGTAAGTGAACTTGGTCCTGGCTGGATTTCTTGTTGATCTTCTGGGGGAGGGGCCTGGTGTAGTGCTTCTCAAGTGTCTTTGCCCCAGGCAGAATTGTACCACCCCTACCAGGGGCCGGGCTGATAATCAGCTCGGGTTTGCTTTCAGGAGCTTTTGTTCCCTGAGCACTTTCAGTAGAGTTCCAGAGGACGGGAATGAAAATGGCGGCCTCCTGGTCTCTGGCCCAGAGGAGCCGAGAACCCGGGGTCCCACTCCTCAGTGAGCCCTCAGAGGATAGCGCCCAATTACTCTCGTCTCCTGGTCTCTGGCCGCACTCCGAGCTCACCAAGCCTGCGACCGGCTCAAGGTAACCCCAAGCTGAGAGCTCACTCCTTGGTCTGTCTCTGTAACCAGCTTCCCTGGTCTAATACCTATGAGCTCTGCGACACTCAGACACCCCCAATCCTTCTGTGACCCCGCGGGACCTGCGGCCACACTGACCCCGTGTGGGCTTCACCCCGCTTTAGCCTGTGGAGTGACGTCCCTCAGCAGAACAGACTTCTAAAAGTCCCGATTTTGTGCTCCGTTGCTCCGCCACTTGCCAGGAGCCGGCCCCTCCCCCCGGGGTCTATCTTCCCGTTGCTTTGGATTCACTTCTCCGCCAGTCCTACCTTTCAGAAAGTGGTTGATTTTCTGTTTCTAGAATTGCTGTTCTTCTTCTCTTCGATCTCCCGTTGGATTTGTAGGTGTTTGCAATCTTTAGATAAGCTATCTAGCTGATCTCCTGCTACCGGAAGTAGTCTCAGCCTGCTACTTCTCTGCCATCTTGACTCCTCCTCCCCAAGAAGGACTTTTGTATCTAGATCTTTTATGGTATCTACAAGCCTTTTGAGATGAATAGGGAAGTTTGGGGATTGGTAAAAAGGTAAAAGTCAAAGGTAAAATTGCTAAAAGACTAAATTTGTAAGACAAGTACAATTGCCTTTTTTTTTTAATTTTTAAAGATTTTTATTTATTTATTTGACAGAGCGAGGTCACAAGTAGGCAGAGAGGCAGGCAGAGAAAGAGAGAGGAGGAAGCAGGCTCCCCGCCAAGCAGAGAACCCCATGTGGGACTCAATTCCAGGATCCTGAGATCATGACCTGAGCCAAAGGCAGAGGCTTAACCCACCCAGGTGCCCCACGTACAATTGCCTTCAATTCCTCAAAGAATTGGATTGCAACCTGAATGCTGTCAAGTCGCTGACACAGCCATCCAATTACATTATCCTCAACTTCCTTTTTTATATCAGAGAGAAAATCTTTAATCGAAAGTTTGCTATGTTCTAGATTCAAAGCGGTTTCTTTGGGGTGTTTTAGTGAATTGTTCCAATAAAGGCTTCAGATGTTTTTTCTTCCCTCCTGGGTACATAGTTTCATTTTAGCTTAGAGGAGAAAGCCTGAAATAAAAGTTCCTATCAGGCTCTCAATATCAGCTTCTGTTTGGGCCAACTTCGGACCATAAAGATACTTTTAAAAAATAATAATCCTTTCAAATATCTTCTCAGGTTAAAAAAAACACAACACGAAACAAAAACAAATATATTGTCATGTTACAGCCAATATAAATAGTTAATAGCCCTAAGAGATAACTATGCTCCCAGGATCCATAGCCACTTCCAAAGAGAACCAAAAGAAAGACCTAGGCGATTTCCCTGAGAGCTGACAAAAGTCAGTAGGACCCCAGCTTGAAATGGAATGCAACCTTCATTTCTGTCCAGCCATATTTTGGGGGCCCCCAACTGATGGTTGCCAAACCACGTTCTCAGGACACAGAAAGAGACAAGAAATCAAAGGTTGTCCCTGGGAAAGGAAGGATCAATGCAATGAGTACCTGAAAGTAAATTTATGAATCACAATTCAAAGATCTAATTCTTTTTATAATTTAAATTCCAGGGGTGCTTGGGTGACTCAGTGGGTTGAGCCTCTGCCTTCAGCTCAGGTCATGATCCCAGGGTCCTGAGATCGAGGCCCACATCAGGCTCTCTGCTCAACGGGGAGCCTGCTTCCCCCTCTTTCTCTGCCTGCCTCTCTGCCTGCTTGTGATCTCTCTCTGTCAAATAAATAAATAAATAAAAATCTTAAAAATACAGGGGCGCCTGGGTGGCTCAGTGGGTTAAAGCCTCTGCCTTCGGCTCAGGTCATGATCCCGGAGTCCTGGGATCGAGCCCCGCATCGGGCTCTCTGCTCAGCAGGGAGCCTGCTTCCTTCTCTCTCTCTGCCTGCCTCTCTGCCTACTTGTGATCTCTGTCTGTCAAATAAATAAATAAAATCTTTAAAAAAAATACATATAAAGGGGTGCCTGGGTGGCTCAGTGGGTTAAAGCCTCTGCCTTTGGCTCACGTCATGATCCCAGAGTCCTGGGATCGAGCCCCACATCGGGCTCTCTGCTCAGCAGGGAGCCTGCTTCCTGCTCTCTCTGCCTGCCTCTCTGCCTACTTGTCATCTCTGTCAAATAAATAAATAAAATCTTAGAAAAAAAAAAAAATATATATATATATATCCCAGTTAACATACAGTGTGGTATCAGTTGCAGGTGTACAATATAATGATTCAACACTTCCATACATTATCAGTGCTCATCACAAGTGCACTCCTTAGTCCCTATCACCTGTTTCATCCATCTCCCCCACCACCGACCTCCCTTTTGGTAACCATCAGTTTGTTCTCCATAGTGAAGAATCTCTTTCTTGGTTGTTTCTTTTCTTTTTTTTTCCTTTGCTCATTTCTTTTGTTTCTTAAATTCCACATATGAGTGAAATCATATTTGTCTTTCTCTCACTGACTTATTTCACTTAGCCTAACATTCTCCAGCTTCATCTGTGTTGTCTCAAATGGCAAGATTTCTTTCTTTTTTATAGCTTAATAATATTCTACATCTTCTTTACCTGTTTGCCAATCTGTGGACACTTGGGCTGCCTCCATATCTTGGCTATTATAAATAATGTTGTTATAAACACAGGGATGCATGTATCCCTTTGAATTAGTACTTGTGTATCCTCTGGGTAAATACCTAGTAGTGTGATTCCTGGATCATAAAGCATTCTATTTTTAACTTTTTTTTTTAAGATTTTATTTATTTATTTGACAGAAATCACAAGTAGATGGAGAGGCAGGCAGAGAGAGAGATGAAGGACTCAATCCCAGGACCCTGAGATCATGACCTGAGCCGAAGGCAGCGGCTTAACCCACTGAGCCACCCAGGCACCCCTATTTTTAACTTTTTGAAGAATCTCCATCCTGTTTTCCAGAGTGGCTGCACCAGTTTGCATTCCCACCAACGGTGCAGGGGAGTTCCCTTTTCTCTACAACCCCATCAACACCTGTTGGGTCTTGTATTGTTAATTTTAGCCATTCTGACAGGTGTAAGGTGATATCTCATTGTAGTTTTAATTTGCATTTCCCTGATGATCAGTGATGTTGAGTATTCAAAGATCTAATTCTTACAGATTTTTTTTCTTTTTCTTTTTTTTTTTTTTTTTTGGCCTGTGAATCTGAACTTGGAAATGAAGAGACAACATGAAATTTTACCTTTCTCTTTCGAACAGGTGCTAGAGAGATCTGGGAGAGCTGACTTTGATAAGAATTCTTACCCTTTGCCAGCTCTTGCTAGTTTTCCTAGGATCCTATCTGTAGACTCTGGATGAGGTGGGGTGTCCTGGTGGGTCTCATCCTGGTCACCAGAAACTGTAGAGAAGGGAAAGTAATTCTTCCTCTACCCTTTATGGCAAGTGCTTGGCTGAGAGCCCTTCTTCTCCAGGACACCTAATAAATGGATAAGCTTATTTTGGTTAAAAATTCTCCACAGTGGCCTCTGTTTTTCAAGATTATCTTTGGTTAAGGTTAACCTTGTTCAGCCTTAAAACAACATTTTATTCACCTGAGGCCTCACACTGGCCTCCAGCATAAGTCAGACCCATTCTGACCCTAGACCTGTTTGGTTTCTAAGGCAGAACCAGTCTTAACTCTGGATCTAGTCCTACTCCAGCCAATTTCTGGACCCAGTGTGGAAACAAATGCTCAGATAAAGCCTGAAAGTTCATACTGCAAAAGCTGTGGAGCTAGGATCCTAGAGGGACTTGCCCATGACCTCCAGAGACAGCAGGAAAGCAGTGGGCTCAAGTGACTCAGCAGGTGCTTATGTCTGGTTGCTTGCTGTGCCTTGGGAACCCTGAGGGTTTCCTTTGGTTCCCTCTTCTGATACTAGAACTGTTGAAAAATAAACTAACTCAGATTAAAAATTTTAAGTTTATTTGAGCAAAAATTGAGTCAAATTAGGCAGCATCTAATCTAACAGGTAGAATGGAGCCCCATGGGAACTATACAGCATAGAAGAGTTTTAGAGAGAAACGGGAATGAGAGGAATGGAGTTATACTAAGCAAAAAGCAGGTTGGTCGTTGCAAAATTATTTTCCTTTAGGGAATGCAGGGGTCTATTGGGCAGATTTACCCCACTAGTGTGATCAGGAGATTCTCAACTGACTAAGATTTCATTCGTCAGAGAGCTAAAACCATGATGAAGTCTCAGTCTAGTGACATGGGGCTGGGCCTAGCAAAAGTGACTCCATCTTGTTATTAACAATATGTTATAATTAACATCTGTGTATATCTTTTTGGTTGGCAAAGAGCTTTAACCTATTTTCTATCACTTAATTATGATGATTCTGTGAAGGAGATATTATGGTCAATTGTTATTCATGATAATAATCAAGAAAAGATATGTAATAATGCATTTGGTATTGAGCTTTCTGACTTAGTACATTGAATAAATTAGCTATTGTGGTTTTTTAAAAATCTTCACCCTTCCTTTTAGAGACAAGGAAAATGAGGCTCAGATATATTAAGAAACTTGCCCAAGGTTCACACAGCTAGTAAGAGTGGGGTGGGGATTGAAATTTTATGTCCGATTTCTCTGGGACATACCGTCCATAGCAGTGTAAGTAGCATGGCCTTGCCCAAGGTGACTAGAGAAATCCCAGACCTCAGAGTCAGGGGCCTGAGGTGAAGGCCTGGACTTGATAACAAATTTCCCAGATCACAGAGCTCTTCCTCTCTTCCCCCTCTTCCTGGTGAAATAGGGAGAGGACGCAGCTTCTCTTTCACAGATGGCAGCAGAGGTGGTTTTATTTTGACTTAGGAATGTATACACTTGAGCTATTTTACTGGCAGAATTACTTTGTTATATGTAGTGCCCAGATGAAGAGATATTTAAAAATATTAACAACGGACTAGTAACATAGGATTTTCTCAAATGTTCTCAGCTGTGATCCCATTACAGTTCATCCCCTCCACTTCTCAACATAGCACTGAGACATGCCCGTATCTGTCTATGTAAGCAAAAAAAAAAAAAAAAAAAAAAAAAAGGAATTCTGATGCTTCCATCTGAGCATATTTTTTCATGAGAGTGTTCATCTTGCTAGATGGTAAGGTTGTCTGAAGTCAACCTTCAGTGCGGTTAGGAGCACCAGATTATATTTTGTTTTCAATTTTCTCATTTGCAAGAGGAGGATTTCTGCAATAAAATGCAGCTAAAATTGGCCTATGTCTGAATCGGGATCCTGAGAAACCAGGCGGTAATGAGGTGGAAAGGAAAAAAAGGTAGGGGAGAGGACGCCCCCTCTGAGAAATCTCATTTGCTAGGAAATCCTGTGATGAGTGTCTTGTTGGTAGTTGAAATGCAACTCCTGTTAAGCATTTGCTTCCTGCTGATCGGTGCCCTTTTTTTCTCCACTAGTTTTTCTGTCTTGCTAAACTGTAATATCCCTCTCACCTCTCGCCCACTTCCTTGATCACTGGTTTTGAAATTGATACATATTTTAATTTGTGATCTTTTATATATATAACATTTTATATATATAAAATATCTTTTTATATATAACATCTTATATATATATAAAACATAATATTTGTATATATCTTTTCTTATTTAATTTGTTTCCTTTTCTCCAAATAATAATGTTGGAATGACAAACATTGTCTAAAACCAACAAGGAGTTTCCTCACTGACTTTGCAATGGGAGCAATGAAGCTGAGTCTGGTACTGGCAGGAGGGCTGTCCCGAGCTCCTCATACCTTATCACCTCTAGTATAAGTACATTATCTAAACCAGAAGTTGTGAAGCAAAGGCTTTCATTTGGCTCACACAAATGAAAAAAATATATATTTTTTAATAGTTGCCAACTTTAAGACAAATCAGGATTACTCACAATAAAAATCCTTATTTCTGGCATCTTTTGAAAAATTCAGAGCTCTATACACTAGGCCTTTAATTTCTTATGGTAGAATGAGGTGCTGGTCGTGTAGCTTTGTCTGAGAACTGACATATTCCTTCCTAGATGCCCTGGTCCTCACTTCTTACTGATGTCTTGAAAAAAGCTTGGCCTTATAGGCATCTGAGATTGCAATCTGAGAAAGTTGGCCACTGGCTTCGACCTCCTTATCCCCAAAACATCAACCCCCAAGCAGGACCAATTTTTAATATTTGTTATAAGAGCAAACAGTGATCTACTAATATTTGGGAGAAGGTATTACATGGTTAGCCCACACTTGAGCATGTGCATATGACTTTGTTTCTGTGGTGGGTATCCACAGTGTTCTATGGGGCCATGCACTCTCACCCCTCTTCCTACACCAGCAGATCCAAAGAGGGCCAAGCATAAGCTCTGATGGGAGACAGAACAGCCTTCA
Source organism: Mustela putorius furo (assembly GCF_011764305.1). Taxonomy (NCBI): domain Eukaryota; kingdom Metazoa; phylum Chordata; class Mammalia; order Carnivora; family Mustelidae; genus Mustela; species Mustela putorius. The sequence goes on along the minus strand of NW_025422045.1, from coordinate 3,852,564 downwards.
GATTCTGGTTGTGCCATTCACTAATTGCATGATGTTGGATATATCATTTGACTTGTTCCAGTCCCAGTATCCACTACTATAAAATGAATATACTTTGAGTGTAAAATGAATAAATGCCTATTTGCACAGACCTGACCCACTTTAACACCAAACACATGTTCCCTATTTCTGTTCTTCCCCTTAGAGCCAATTGCTAGATTGAGTTGGCAAGCTCGCTCACTGAAAGGACAGCCAAATGGGTCAAAACAGTTCCTGGAAACCATGAAATCCTCCATGTGGAGAAGAGGCGTGATGAGGGGTGCCATTCAGCACAGAAAGCCCCTTCTGGAGCAGCTAGGGCATTCACAAGGTTCAGGTGCCCCCAGGTCAGGAGGGTATCTCAAGGTTGTATCTTCTGTGGGATGGACTAGACCTGTCCCTTGTCATAGTTGCTGCTGAACTACAACTACTTCAAAAGGAAGTATAGAGACAGTGAATTTGAGATCAGATTTGGGAGTGGAGCCCAGAGGCTTCCAGTTAAGTGTGAACACTGTATGAAAAAGAACAAAAGGGAGTGAGATATGCTAAAAGTGTGATTCATGAATTTACATTCAATAAAAAAACCCTTCCAGCTATAATTATCACATTTTTGCTAATATTGAGATTCTAGATGTCAGACTTAATATTTGAGTAAACTAATTAAAGAATTTTTTTTCGAGCCTTGACAAACAATCTTTTTTATTGAACGTTTTCAAACGCAGTTCTTTCCTCCTGAAACTGACTGATCTACATGACCAGCACTTGAGGGTAGAACCCATCTCACCTCTGCTTTTCCTTTTCTCTCTCCCTTCCCCTCCCCCCACTCCCAGCTCCATTGTGTGTTCTTTTGTTGAGGGCACTATTTTCCAGACAGTGTTAATGTGTCTTTTTTATGCATTTGCCAAATAGTTCTAGGTGGAATTGCCTCTTAAGATTTCCTCTTTGGCTGTGGCACATTCAAACTCAAATTGTTGTGCTCAGTAGGGCTATTGTCACATTATAACAGGGAAAATGCTTCATCATGTGTTATAGAGCAAGATGGAATCTTTGCTAAGGAGCTCGGGGATCAAAGCGTAGAGAAAAGATTAATTTTTATGCATCAAGTCATTATAGAGGGAGAAGGAGACATTAAGATTGCCAGAGAGGAGATTTTCTCATCTAATATCGACATAGAGAATGTGTTGGGAGGACCGTTGGCTCTGTTCTCAGATTTGTTTTTGCTTTTAAAGTGCTCAGATCTAGGCCATAAGCTTGTTTACACATATTTCAGGTTTTATAAAGGGCCTCCATTAAAAAAAAAAAAAAAAAGTCATTTTCCCAGGATTTAGATACATGTAAAAATATTTTGATTGTTTTTACTCCATTAAAATGCATGGATACATTTCGAACAGTTTTGAAAATAAAAGACAGGGGGAAAAAAGACAAAGAAATCACTACTTACCCTACTATCCTAATCTGGCAACTCTGGTGAAGTGTTTCGTGTTCATCTTTTAAACGATGCTACTGTTTAACATGCTTGTGGGAACACACACAATTTTATATCATGTTTCTTTTGTTCACCTAACATTATCCTCCATATGATTTTCCACAGCCTCACAGAGATTCTATCAAGGACAAGGGCCCAGGTTATTAAGCTCTTCTATTATTAGACATTTGGGTAACCTCCTTTCTTGTTTCTTCTCTAAAAAATATATTTGCACATGAGGATTTTGTCATATTTTGATTTATATTCTTGGAATGAATTCTCAAAGTGGAATTTCTGGATCAAAGGTTATAAATATCAAGATTTTGATGCAAACTGCAAAATTGCAATTTTTTTTTTAAGATTGTATTTATTTATTTATTTGACAGAGAGAGATTACAAGTAGGCAGAGAGGCAGGCAGAGAGAAGGAAGCAGGCCCCCTGCTGAGCAGAGAGCCGGATCGGGACCCGATCCCAGGACCCTGAGATCATGACCCGAGCCGAAAGCAGCGGCTTAACCCACTGAACCACCCAGGCGCCCGCAAAATTGCAATTTTTAAAGAATCATACCAGTGGAATGCCCTTTCACCACATCACATGTACCTTTTGAACTTTTAGGAAAAGATTATTGTTTTCATATTTTGCTTAAATTTGGGGGGTGAATTGCAAAGCATCATATATGACAGCAGTCATCATGGTTATGAATAATTACCCTCAGTGAATAAATACTGCAACATTGAACGACACAACACTGGGATAGCAGCGTGTCTTAAAAGCAGTCCAGAATGATGAAGAGTGTGGACTCAGAGATGGGCTCTAACTTACCAGCTATTTGATATTAGCTCAGGATTTCTCAGCCTCAAGACTCTTGACATTTGGGACTGATCGTTTTTTGCCGTGGGTGCTGTGCAGGGCAACAACACCGCACAACTTTCAATAAAAACAACAACATTGTTTAACAATCCCTGACATTTCCCCTCTCCCCAGGGTGCACCCAAAAAATGTCTCACAACATTGCCAAATGTTTCTTGAGGACAGTGTCTTTCCCGCTGAAGAATCCTTGCCTAAGCGAATTACCAAATCTCTCAGTGCTCAGTTTCTGTGTGTGTAAAATGGGAATAAAAATAATACCTGGAGAGGTTATCAGTGTGGCTGAGCAGACTGGACCCTGGAGAGTGCCAGGAGGGGCCATCACATGCCAGGTGTACAGCCAGTGGTCAGCTTTTATTGACCTCCAATCCCTGAGGACAACTGTTCAGCAAGATGCTTGCTTGTTATTTTAATTATAAAAAATAATTGCATGCAATTTGAAAATTTTAGAGTATTAGAAGATAATAAGGATTTCCTATAATCCTAATGGCCAGGAACAACCCTATTAACATTCAAGTGTATTTTCTTACACAGCTGAAAGAATTCATGGCACATTATAGTTGCTCAACAAATGTGTTGAATGTCTATAAAAAGTGAGATCAAGCTATATAAACCAAATACAAAGTCTTGCATCTTATCTTCCGTACTACTACATTGTTACTGTTTGCCTGTGTGTTTAGAAATTCCTTAAAAAGGTGGTTAATTGAGGCACCTGGGTGGCTCAGTCGGCAGAACTTCTGTTTCTTGATCTTAGCTCAGGTCTTGCTCTCAGGGTTGTGAGTTCAAGCCCCAGATTGGTCTCCATACCCACATGGAGCTTATTTAAATTAAAAAATAAGGAAAAGGTGTTTAATAAGTGCATAATATCAATTCCATGGAGGTACTCCAATTTAATTATCATATAATTTTTAGTTAATTTGTATATAATGCCAGTTTTTAAAAATATTTTTTTCTAACATTTTATTATGAAAAATTTCAAGCATATATAAAAGTAAAATAGTACAAAGTATACCCATATTTTAAATGGTTTTTAAACACTGAGCCATATTTTCTCTGTGTGTTTCTGCCTGCATAATATAGAGATATGTGTATTGAGTTGTTTTCATTGTTTTGTGGGACCACTTAAAAGTAAATTGCAACATCATAGGATTTTATTCTTGAAGACTTAAGCATGCCTCTACTAAAAGGAAAGGCATTCTCCTACATAATCACAATACATTTATCACACCTAAGAAAATTAGCAGCTGTTCCCTAATACCATGTAATATCTCGTCTATATTCAAATTTTCCCAATTGTCACTGAAGTGTCCTTTTTCCTGCCAGAATTCCATGAAGGATTCTACATTTCATTTGGTTATGATTCTCTCATCTCTTTTTGTCTAGAATAGGGCACCAACCTTTTTTTAGTTTTATTAATGACTTTTTGAAGATCCCAGACCAGTTGTTTTATAGAACATTCTGCTTTCTGAATTTGTCTGATTGTTTCTGGGTCATGTCATTCAATTTGTTCTTCCAGCACCTGGATTTCTAGTAAACTGGAAGTTAGGTCTGAAGTCTTAATCCAATTTAGGTAAATAGTTTTGGCAAAGATGCTTCCTAGTGACTGAATTATCAGAAAAACTGAAGTGAAGTTTGATTATTTGATTAAGGTGGTGACCTCTAGATTTCTTTACTTAGAGGTATGTTTTTCCCTTTGCAATCAGTACATAGTCTATGGGGTGGTACTTCAGTACCATGACTATCCTATTTCCCAATAATTTTTCACCTAATAGTTTTTTGCTTCCTTGGTGATTCTTGCCCAAACCAGTTGTTTTATTGGGAGCTTCAAAAGGTGATTTTTCTAATTCCTCTATTTCACCTACATTTGATAGCTGCTAGTCTTCTGGAAAGAAGTTTTCTCTCTCCAAAGGCAGGGTAAATGCTTACTTCTCATGTTCTAAGCCTTAACTGAATGAGTGAGATAAATGTGTTTGTTTTTCTCTCTTCTATTCTACAATTTTTTTAGTATTGCCGTAGACTCATGGATTATTTTAGTGTTTTGCAGTCAACTATAATAACTTTCTGATGTTCAAGTTTGTATAAAGGCCACCCATCCACACTGACTTCCATGTCTTCTGGAATCTCTCCATTAGCCTTTGGGTTTCCTTGCTTTTTGGCTCAGTGTGTTCCAGGTTTCCTTATAATTTTTGCTGCCTTTGCTCTGGAACCATGCCTTTCTCCAAGCCTTGGTTCTTTTTAGTCATGAACAATAGAAATAATCTGTTGATAAATAGGTCTATATATAAGATTTTCACCAGAACTGCTAGATTTGAAATTATTTTCATGATGATTGTGAACTTTTAAATTCCTTTAATATACTTGCCAAATTACTGTGCCAAGAGGTGTTAACAATAATACACATTCTTGCTGTTGTTTGAGAATACCTATTTCACTCAATTCACACTGACATTAAATTCTTTATATAAGTAACTCTCCTTATTTCAAATAAGACTGAAGAGTTTTGTGGATGTTTAGAAGTTTATTAGTTCTCATGTATTTTACCTTTATTGTGATATGTATTTGAAAGCTAAAATGATATAATCATTTTAATCCTCTGTCTACTATACATGTTGCATACAACTTTTCTAGGGTGCTATTGGTGGTGTTTTTTTTTTTTTTTTACTCTGTTAAATGTCTATTTTTAATTTTTAAGTGGTCTAACGTATTTACCTTTTCCGTGGTGATTTCATACATTTTTGGGGGGCTTTCCCGATCTTAGAAAAGTGAAATATTTATATTTTCTTAAAGACAACTATCATATGATCTCCCTGATATGAGGAAGTGGTGATGCAACATGTGGGCTTAAGTGGGTAGGAGAAGAATCAATGAAACAAGATGGGATTGGGAGGGAGACAAACCATAAGTGACTCTTTTTTTTTTTTTTAAAGATTTATTTATTTATTTATTTGACAGAGAGAGATCACAAGTAGGCAGAGAGGCAGGCAGAGAGAGAGGAGGAAGCAGGCTCCCTGCTGAGCAGAGAGCCTGATGCGGGACTCGATCCCAGGACCCTGGGATCATGGCCTGAGCCGAAGGCAGCAGCTTAACCCACTGAGCCACCCAGGCGCCCCCATAAGTGACTCTTAATCTCACAAAACAAACTGAGGGTTGCTGGGGGGAGGGGGTTTGGGAGAAGGGGGTAGGATTATGGACATTGGGGAGGGTATGTGCTTTGGTGAGTGCTGTGAAGTGTGTAAACCTGGTGATTCATAGACCTGTACCCCTGGGGATAAAAATATATGTTTATAAAAAATAAAAAATTTTAAAAAATTTAAATAAGGCTAAGTTTTCAATAATTACACTTAGTTTTCAAACCACATAGGATATATTTTTAGCTGTAGTTTGAGGTGAGGAACTAACTTAATGTTTTTCCCAAAAGCCGACTTTCCTCATACCAAAGGAGGGATAATTCATCAATTTTTTAACTAGTAAGTGACTATTCCTTCATCATATGTGTAGTTCAATATAGATATAGACATATTGCTATATATATCAGTTCATATTTATCTGTCAGTTTTTGCACCAGTACCATACTATTTTTACTATGAAAGCTTTTAAGTACATTTTAAAATACAGGGCCTTCTTTTCCTCTTAATTCTTTTTTTTTTTTTTTTTTTTTTTTACATTTTTTTCCTCCAAGATGAACTTTAGAATAGTTTTGTCATTTTCAGGAAAGTGTTCATTGCACTTGAAACAATTTCTCATTTTCTGGATAGAACTTTGGGATTTTGCAATAACACTAAAAATTGCTTTGAGATGAGTTAATATATAGTAACATGAAAATGTAAAGTGATGAGCCTCTGAGCTGGAGCATGGTCAGTGTCACTTGAGCTTTGTAGCATTTAGGTCTTAAAAGATTCTTGAGGTAAAGACAGATGTCCCCTTTCAACGGTTTAAGAAGATCAGTGTGGTTAACGCAACCATAGTTTCTAATTCAGCAGTTGAGACATGTGGTCTAAGAAGTGGAATGATAGTTATGGGATAGAAGGAAATAATGTAACAAATATGAGCTGTCCTGGAAACTGTGAGATCTGTATGACCATTGGCTGTGTAGCCACTAGATTGAGACATTTCATTTAAGGTTATGTGTTTCAGCCCATGTAGTGTTTCCTTTTAATTTATGTGAAACTGTCCAAAATTTAATTCACACGAAGAACGCCATCATGGGTTAAGTCTGTGAATACCAAGCTACGTAATAGCACAGATCCTTACAGTACAATACAGTGGTGAAAAGCATGTTCTTTGGCATCAGACCTTCATTTGGATCTTCACTCTGCCTCTTCCCAGCAGAGTGACCTTGGATAATAATGGTATACGTGCCTTGTAGAGTTGAGAAGATGAAATGAGTTGTAGTGTATAGAGTACTCAGCAGTGCCTGGCACATAGTAAATGCTTAATCACATCAGCTGTGTTATCCCTGTGACCAATACGGTTAGTCCTGCTGCCGTTAATTATGATTGTGGCTTTGGTTATCATTCAGGATGGAGATGACTGAGTGCTCTTTGTGGGCCCTTCCTCTCTGTTGTATTTCCATATGGAATCTCAGTTACAATCAGGTCAAAGATTCTGCTGACTGCTTTATCCCCCTGATAGGTGGTGAGTTTTTCTGTAACAGAGAGTTGATACCAACTACCTGTGCCCACTATGGGAGGACGTACAATGCCAGTATAATACCCATTAAATAAGCCAGAGAAAGGGAAATGGCATCATGTCAGAGTTCATGTCAGAGTTCTAAGACCAAAGCAATTAAAGACAAAAATAAAGACAAGAATCCCCATTCGTTCTTAGACCTTCCCGAGAAGGTACTTTCAATCTAAGACTAAGTGTAACTGAAGTCAAAGCATTAACTTACATTTTTGCCTATTTGAAATGGTGTTCTTCTCTTGACATTAAGAGATAATGTTTCTATTCTTTCTCCTAAAATGAAATTAGGTCTGATTACCATCCTTATAATATAGCCTTTACAACAGAGAACAGCCTTTTAAAGATTCAGCCTCTAATTTAAATGTGACATTATAGAGCTGTCTGGGCATTGGGGTAATTCTTTCAGTCATCTCAAAGTGGAGCATATAGGGTCATTAATCAGCAGCTCAATATTTTATTCATATACTGGCTGGGAAAAAGCAGGAGCAATATTGGGATCCAAGACGAGGAAGGAATGATTAGTAACATGTGAGTCAAAATAATAAGGTCTTTAAGTGAATAAGGGACGTTAAACAACATGGCCACGAACTTAGACTTCCCAAGAGAAAGCAGTTATAGGTCGAATTAGTGAAAAACACTAAGCTACAATCCAAGTTATAGTTGGAGAGGCTCCTACTTCTAGATCAGGTTAAATCTACACACTGATCACAAGAAGGTGGTTAGAGTCTCCAGAAGGCACCACAAGTAGCCCAAGATACCAAGTGGACTCTTGAGTCTCTCTGTTCTCTCCTCTCCCACCCATTGCCAATACCTTTGTTCAGGTCTTACTTATTTCTCATCTCACACCTGATAAATACCTCAATACTAGTCTGCCTTCATTTTGGCTTCCTCATCCTAACTCCCCTTTTCTCTTAGCTGCAGGGACTATCTTTCAAAAACCCAAAGACCTATTAAAGTCTTCTGTGCCTTTTCACTGTTTAGGATTTGTTAGCTTTTCTTTTTTCTTTTTCTTTCTTTTTTTTTTTTAAAGATTTTATTTATTTATTTGAGAGAAAGACAGTGAGAGAGAGCATGAGAAGGGAGAAGGTCAGAGGGAGAAGCAGACTCCCCACGGAACAGGGAGCCTGATGCGGTACTTGATCCCAGGACTCTGGGATCATGACCTCAGCCAAAGGCAGTCGCTTAACCAACTGAGCCACCCAGGGCACCCATTAGCTTTTCTAATACTTATGTTATACCTCAATAAAAAAAGATGGGAAGGAAGTAGCCATGTTGAGCAGGTCTGGGGAGTATCCAAGTGGCAGGGCCTACAAGCTCTAAGACACCGAGTAAGAACTTGCATGATTATGTTAAGGGGCAGAACAAGGCCACTGTGGCTGAGTGTAGTGAATAAGGAGAAGGACAGACAGAGAAGGGAGCACAAAGTTAGGCAGGGTACATGAGAGTTTGCACTGTATTCTTTGTGAAATGGATCCCTACTAGAGAAGTTTTTAAGGCGGGGAAGAAAAATAGGGACCAGAAATGAAGCAGGAAGACAGGTTAGGAAGCCACAACAGGGTTCCACGTGAGAGGTAGTGGCACCCTGAACTAGCACCCATTCCCCACAGTGTGTTTATCCATTGACTCCCTGATGGCCATTAGGTTGATCCCAGCTGGGAGTTATTGCAAGACCTGCTGCTAGGGATATTCATGTACCTGCCACTGGGGGCACCAATATATGCATTTCTGTTGAATGAATATATACCCTGCAGTAGAGTTACTGGGTCAAAGACTGTAGCAGACGCTGACACTAACATTAACTTTATACCTTTGTTACCTTGGCACACTGGGAGGTGCTTACTGAAAACACGCTTCTCTCTACCGGGGAACTTTTGTTTAACCACAGTTGCATATTTAGCCCACATGAGCCTGAAGTGACAGAAAAGCAATGCCCTCCTGCTGGGCACTGAATGTTTGCACTTCCCCAAAATTTATACATTGTACAGTAGAGAACAAAGCAGACAAAAAAAAAAAAATCCTACCTTCACGAGAGTTATATTTCAGTAGGAGGAACAGAAAAAAACAAAAAGTAAACTATATAAAATGTCAAATGAGGGTCTCTGAAAAGTAGGGAGAAAGTAGTTTCTTTCCACGAATCAAGCTGAATCCCCCTTGAAGAGGTAGATAATCCCAATGGGGTCCATTCCAAGCTAGGAAAGTTCCAGTATCCAAACCAAGAGTGGCGTTTCTCCAAGGACCTTTAGTTACAGAGCTGAGGAGACCTAGAATCATCTTTGGGAGGAGTTACTGTGCTATGTATCAGGTCCAAAGAGGAAAGAGAGAATAAAACCAGGGAAAGAGGAGTCAAGTTAGGAGCTGAAGGGCTGGAGGCAGGGCTGAGTCAGGTGTAAGGAATATGTCTTGAGAGCAGGTCAGAACCAAGGTCAGGAAGGAGGAGCATGGGCTAACAAAGTCATGCAGGCCTGGCAAAATTGATATCCAGTACTTGCTTCTAGATTGTGGACTAAGAAAGACACTTGCTAAGAGTTCTCTTCATGACACATATTTTATCTCAGACTTCATTTGCTACTATTTCTTCTTGTGGGAGAATGCCACAGAAATGATTTTAAAATATGACTTTGATTTACATTTGAACATAGAGCGGGTCTACTGCCCCAGGAGCGCAAGGACTCTAGAAGGATGAGGAGGTCATAATTTGACTGAGGGCCCATTGAGCCTGAGTCCCTCTTCCCCTGTCTAGCTCTTTCTTCTCCCCTACTCCATGCTCAGGGTGGACCACATCTCTTCTGCCAACTTACAGGAACTCTCTCCTCTTTCAGACAAACAAAGGAAGCCAAAGAAGGGTGTAATCTCAGGCAGAACCCCACACAGGATAGCTCTGCCTGATTCTTCTGGAGAAGTCTAGAATGTAAGTTGTCCCAATCTGAGGTGAGGGAAGTGAAATTTTTAAGCCTCTATCAGTTGTGGTAAAGTGCTGCCTGGAAGGGCCCAAGTAACTAGACAGTGCTGCCTTCAGATGGAAGCATAGTGGGCTGAGGGCCATCTCCCTAGACAATAGCTAAAGGTGCAGGCTATTGGGATTGAAAACCTAACACCCAGGAAAAGGCTCTGTCTGTCTGTCTGTCTCTCTCTCTCTATCACACAGACACACAGACACACACACACACATACACACTCAGTATAAAAAAGAATCTGAGGGGAAAAAAACAATCTGAGGCATTCTGGTGAGAACAGCATTAATCTTCTGCTTAAAAATTAGGTTCAAGAAGGTCTATTGCTAAAACCAACACATGCATTGTTTTGGTTTAAATACTTCCCTATCATCCTCTACAAGGGAACATGTCATGTCTTCGAACAGAGGTCATGATCCTTTTAACAGATAACTCAGATAAATAGTTTGGTCCTGAACAAGGAAAAGTCACTGTAGGTATCTTCCCCTGGAGATGGTTAAGACTTGGCAACATAAGTTTACAGGTGATCCTATATAAGTCACCCCCTTTTTTTCCTTAGTGGAGAGGCCCTAGTATGATTATTTCTAGTAGTACTTTTTTTTTTAAGATTTTATTTATTTACTTGAGAGAGAGACAGTGAGAGAGAGCATGAGCGAGGAGAAGGTCAGAGAGAGAAGCAGACTCCCCATGAAGCTGGGAGTCCGATGCGGGACTCGATCCCGGGACTCCAGGATCATGACCTGAGCCGAAGGCAGTCCAACCAACTGAGCCACCCCGGTGTCCCTCTAGTAGTACTTTTTGCATGTGTCTCTTTCCTGTCTTTCTCTGTTGGGTTGAGGGAATAGAAGGTATGGGCAGAAATAAATCAAGTTCTTTCTTCATAGATTTAGGCAAGCCTGTCTTACGTTGGTGGTAAACCCCTTGAATTCGAGGATAACTGAATATCCTTAGTTCATTCTTGTCCCCATTCCCTACTTCATTAGATAGTTTCTGCTAGCCATGAGCATGCCAGCAAAAACAGACACAACCCTATAGCTTATGAACATTCACTTAACAAATGCACACAGTGAGGTTCAGCACCTGCACACTCAAGACTTTCCCCTTGGCCACTGGCTCTAGCAAATTCTGCCCAGGAACATGTCTGTCTGAAACCGTATCTGCTCCCGTCTGTTTGGTGTTTGGATTTCATTTTGAACAGTGCCTATAAGTACCAGGGCATGTGATGGATGGCAGAAGCATCTAGAGAGGGACAGGGCCAATTGGCCAGGCCTGAATAATAGTCTCCATTCTTAGAACCATAGTTCAGCTCTCACAGACCTCTCCTTCCCTCTGTTTTCATTTCCAACTAAGCTGCTTTTCTTTTCCTTTTTTTCAACATTTGTGGAGTGATGGCCCTGCTATACAGACCTGTCATAAAAATTGCTCTGTGAAATATTGAATATCCATCTTATTTACAGATTTCCTGCTGAAATATCTCTGTGGGTGCCAGGTGATTTAGTTGGCTAACGTGTTTAGATCCTTTGCTAGAAGTGATTGGCAAACTGGATCTTCACTGAGATTTCTCTCACTAATACTTTGATATAAGAGGTAATTTTTATTTCTGATTCCTGAGCAAATTGAACCTCATTTTGTAAAGGTGACTGGATACATCTGGGTGTAATGAGTTTAACCAGGAAGATAAAATCATTTTATACATAGATGTCAAAGTTTCCAAAAACAAGGAGAGAGGGAGATTAATTGAGAGTTGCATCTTGGAATGACAAAATGCAGCTGTTGTTGACATCTGCGAAGCCAGCTGTTGGCACTGAACTAGACTTACTATGCATGGAGAGTGCTGTCTGTTCACTTCTGATGGAATAAGGGTGCAGTCAGCATACCACTCAGTGAGCACCAAAGCATTGATTGGAGAGAAGAGTGATTTAACCATTATGCAAGTCCTCTTTTCCTCTCAACGTATGATCCAACTTAATCTGGACTATGGGCTGAAATACATACAGAAGTGTTTTGGAATCATGCCGTATTTGCTCTTAACATTACCCCCATAGGAAAAAACCTCTCCTTCCTTCCCACCTCCCACTGCAACCACCACTGTACTTTTTTTTTTTTAAGGTTTTATTTATTTATTTGACAGACAGAGATCACAAGTAGGCAGAAAGGCAGGCAGAGAGAGAGAGAGGAGGAAGCAGGCTCCCTGCTAAGCAGAGAGCCCGATGCGGGACTCAGTCCCAGGACCCTGGGTTCATGACCTGAGCCGAAGGCAGAAGCTTTAACCCACTGAGCCACCCAGGTGCCCCCACCACTGTACTTTTGACAGATTCATGCCCATAGCTGAAAACTCAGAATTTAATCCTTTACCAGCTTGAGGATAAGACCACCTATGGTGACCAGCGTGTTTTTTCATTGACAGTGCACTTCCACGGGGATTTTCACATGTCCCCTCGTACATTTATGAGGCTGCTTGGCTTGTCAAACCTTTACTCAGTTGAAGAGACAGATTCAGGGTGGGTACGACAAGGCAGGTGACTTGCCCTCAGTCCAGGAGGAAGTGGCAGAGCTGAGGTCAGGACCCAGGACTCCAACAGCCCAGACCCCCCTTCCTGCTAACAACTGATCTTGCATTTGGAAGTTATTTTTCTTGTGCTAGGAAAGAAAAGATCCTGGTAATAAGTAAGCATACGAATTAAAGTTAAATTGGGAACCAAGTCCTACATTGTCTTTTGTGTAGAATGTTGCCCTGAGGTGGAACAATTTGGAATTCCTTGCTTTACGATGAAAACTATGAAGCCTAGCAATGAGATAGTTTTGCTGCCTCGTTACCCGACATGAAGTTGCACATTCCATATCTGCCAGTTTTCCCTCAAATTTTTTTTTTTTGTTGTTATTCACTGATCAATGTGGTCATGTTGTCTTGTGACCTTTTCAGTTTCAAAACAGAGCAATTTTGGGGCGCCTGGGTGGCTCAGTGGATTAAGCCGCTGCCTTCGGCTCAGGTCATGATCTCAGGGTCCTGGGATCGAATCCCGCATCGGGCTCTCTGCTCGGCAGGGAGCCTGCTTCCCTCTCTCTCTCTCTCTGGCTCCCTCTCTGTCTACTTGTGATTTCTCTCTGTCAAATAAATAAATCTTTAAAAAAAAAAAAAAACAGAGCAATTTTAATAGAGGGCAGCATGTGTTAGATGCAAGTGGCTCCAAAACAAAAGGCAAGCACTCAGGGAATTTACCTTCTACATTTCACATCCCCAAGTAAGAGTGTTTCCAGTCTCTCATCACCTGCAGTCAGGCTTGTCTAGGTGAGTTCAGTTGCCCCAAATTGCAGGACTTGAGTAGTCTGGTGGTTGCCCATATGTTTCTGGCTGCCTAGCTGTGCCTCCTTGGTGTGGATTTAGAATTTCTGTGTTTACATTCATTCTGGAGGGAGGGAAGCAAGGGGGGAGGGAGGGAGAGAGGGAAATCTTGCATAATCAACTACAGATACTGTGGAAACCTGTAGCATCACTCTAGAGATTCCACACCTTCCTCCTCAAAACTGTAACTACTCCTAACTGTCCCACTTGTCTCCGATTTCCAAGTTTGAGAATGTCAAGGATTGCAAGTCAATCTCCTCAATTCCCGATCCTCCAGAACTACACTGTCTTTGAGAAGACTGATCATAGAGACAGGATCATGGACAGAGACAAACCATGTTTTCTGTACCAATAGTTGGAGCTCCTTGTCATGGGATATTTGAAACTGTACATCTTATGGAAATCCAGGAAACATGGACCATAACTGTAGAATGTGACTCCGTATGTATGTATATATAAATATATACACATATATACATACATACATATATGTACACACACTATGTACACAATACACATATACACACTATATATAAATATATATACATGTACTATATACTCAGTATAGTTAGAGAGTTCATCCTTTGGAATACATCCTACAGGTATAATTCCATTTGTAATGATAGAACTTTACCTGAAAAGCAAATCTATTTTGAGTTTGCAATTTCAAACTCTCTTATCCAAGCCACGAGGTCCTCCAGTAGAAGGAAGAGGTTGGATGATAATGAAGGTATTAATAATAAACAGCTATGGGCCCCTGGGTGGCTCAGTGGGTTAAGCCTCTGCCTTTGGCTCAGGTCATGATCTCAGAGTCCTGGGATCATGATATCAGCATTGGGCTCTTTGCTCAGAAGAGAGCCTACTTCCCCTCTTCTCTCTGCTTGCCTCTCTGCCTACTTGTGATTTCTCTCTCTGTGTGTCAAATAAATAAAATCTTTAAAAAATAATAATAATAAACAGCTATAATTGATTGACTGTTTTCTGTGTGCTGGGGACTGTGCTCTGAGCTTTTCATGTAGATCTCATTTAGTCTTCAGAACAACCCTAAATGGTGTCCTCCTTCCTTCATCCTTTTTTTAAATTGTGAAAGATATTGAAGTGGGCTTATGGGTGAGGAAAATGTACCTTGGGGACAGTGAAGAACTTGCCCATAGTGTCACAGGTAGACCAAAGTGAATCCTGGTGCTACCATTTTGAGTCAGGCCATCTAACCAGTAAACTTGGCTCTCTCAAAAACAGCTTCTGGTACAATGAATAGGAGAGAAAAATATATTTATTCCTCATGGGGTGGGGATCCAGGAGGGTGATAGTTTCCCAGTAGAATATGACCAAGAATTTCATGGCCAGTATTGAAACAATGACTGTGAAATTTGTTCAGTATTCCAACAGCAGGACTCCCAGTGAAGTCATTGTTCAGCTATCTTCTTTCAAACTAATTGAAGCTCTCTGAAAAAAAAGCCTCTTTGCTCCCACTGTTTCTCCTGGCAGCGCCAAATGTGTTGGCCAAGTGTATAGCCTGTTGAGGAAACTGCACAGGACTGAGAACAGAATGTTTCTAGGATTCTCAAGGATGATTACTCCTCTTGAGTTAGGCAAAAATTATTCTTATTTCATAGCTCAGCTTTAAAACTGGCAAGTCAGGGGCACCTGGGTGGCTCAGTGGGTTGGGGCCTCTGCCTTCGGCTCAGGTCATGGTCCCAGGGTCCTGGGATTGAGCCCCACATCAGACTCTCTGCTCAGCAGGGAGCCTGCTTCCTCCTCTCTCTCTCTGCCTGCCTCTCTGCCAACTTGTGATCTCTGTCTGTCAAATAAATAAATAAAATCTTAAAAAAAAAAAAGAACTAGTTTTATGAAGAGGTATTTAAAGGGAGAGCAATCTTCATTCGCTCATTCATTTCTTCATCGAGTATTTATTGGGTGTCATGAGTCAGCAGTGTTAGGAGCAGCCCATGACTCTATTAAAGGGATCCCCCCAAGAGATGAACACGAGGGGTGGTTTACAGAGGCTACAACAATCCCACTAGCTCATCCCACCGAATGCTGCCTCTGCAATGTGGGTATATGATGACATCGCTTACCTGTGATGTCACGAGGCCATCCACCAGCCCTCGGCCCTTGCTCCTCACAACCTGATCTACCCTCTTGAATCTTGCTTGCCCATATGGTGCTTTGGGTGACAGTCGCATGAGCTGACATATGTGGAAAGGGGTCTGTAACTTGGGAAGAGGCCTGTGAGTACAGGAAGCATGCTCCATTGTGTGAGTGATGGTGTCTCTAGTGTGGGAAATTGAGGTTATGATAATGACAGCCCAAGGCATCCAAGCTCATATCAGCTTCACCTGTTTATATATCTTAGGTGAAAATGATAGATGGGTAACTATTTGCATGTGTGGGCAGGGTTTGTGAAAGTGCGAGAAATGGAACTTTCAACCAGGCTCGGAAGACAGCACTTGCTCCCTCTCCCGGGTTCTCAACCTTGGTGGATTGAACCCCTACAGAGCACCTACACTTCTTGGAAGGAATGACATTTCTTTCTATTCCTCTTGTATATATCAAATGGAAATCTGTGTTTTTAGGAGTCAGTGTGTCTCTTTCTGCAGATCTGCCCGTCCCTTACTGAGAACAGCTCAAAGAGGAGAGGAAGGAACTGGTAGTAACCAGAACACGAGACTTCCTCCCCTGGCTCCTCTGGCCCAGGGTTCTCCTTCAGTCAGAGGCGCTTCATGCCAGGGCATGCGTGCCAGGGAAGGACTAGCGACTCAGGACATCAAGACATTTTAGTTCCACCAAGAGGCATTGAGTGCCCACTCTGTCCCAACCATTGTGTTAAATACCAAGGGTGCCAAGAAGGAGCCCTGAGGACAGACCTGGGGAGAGAAACCCCTAAACTGACAATTTCAGAATAACACAGAAGGCACTCTGCAACAGTACATTTGCAGGATCCTTTGCGGGAGGGGGCTTCCTGGAAAGGTGACACCTGAAACTGACTCTTAAAGGACTAGCAGGGAAGCTGGTAGAAAGGGGTAGAAGGAAGATCCATTTGAGGGGAGGACTGGCAGGGACACAGACACTAGGAAGGAAGTGGGGAGGGCCAGGCCAGAGGAAACCTCCAGAGTTTGCTCTTTCTGCTAGCTTAAATTCAAAGCCTGGGGAGGTTGGTGAGAGACCAGGAAAGCTACCTGGAAAGGGAGGAGGAATGCAAAATCTAAGGACTTTTAGTCAAAGCAAAGACCAGCAAGCAGGTGGTAAAGCTCTAGGTAAGCAGCTTCCAGCGTCTAAGACAGCAAAGAGTTTACGAGGGCATCAACATAGTAAATGCTGGTTCTGGCCCAGGAGCTGCTGCCTCGTGCCCTTTGCACATTCCGGTTATAGTGTGGGATATTAGCATAAGCAGCAGAGGGTGAATCCTATTCCAGATTATTGGAGGGCCAGGGATTCTGGGCTCATAAACCTGAAGACTGCTTGACTTGTCCTCAAAAACTCCATCCTTTAGAGATCCATGAATGTCCCTAAGCCTCTTTCAACCCTATGGGCATATTTGCTTAATCACAAGTTTCATGTTTACTAATAGAATCAGTAAAACTGTAATGAATGAGAATATTTTAAGATAATTGTTTCTCCAGATAAAAATAGATATATGATTGTCGGAGGCAGGCCCCTGGCCAGGGCGGCCTCCGCCATTAAAAGATGGCGCCTGGCTAGTTGCCAGGTTAGGATTGCCTCATGAGACTAAGTGGAACACCCAAAGAGGAAGTAAACAGCATTGGTTGCTAGCGAAGTTGTTCATTTAGGTGCACAGCCTGATTCGCTCGCTCCTGTACCCTGCTCGCTGATTGGTCATGTAAGCGTATATAAGTGTGTAGACTTGCGGAAATAAAGAGAGAGAAGATGCATCCGAACCAGGGCGTCTTGTCGTCCTTGCGGGGCGAGGGCGATGTATGATTACTTATAGAATATTCAGATAATGCAGGCAAGTCTGAGATATCAATTTTAATTGTGTGGTCAAAGGGTAATCATTGGTAATATTTTATATATCTAGCATATATTTTTATTTCCCGTTTTTAGACTTATTATGATAAAATGAATGTCTCCCACACAAAGAAAGTGGGAGTGCCAGTTACCAACTTACTACCTCTGAGCTTTGAATTTACCTTTCTTCTCCCTGTCTGGTGATACTGGAGCTGGACCTGCAGACAGTTCTCCTTTGCCAGCTGTCTGGGTCATAGGCTCTGTTAATAGAAGGCACTGGCTTGCCACTTTAATGCAAACAGGAGGGAGGAATTGCCCTTGCTAATCCTGGTGCTGGCACCAGTAGGTCCGTGTGGAGGGGCCTGGTAGTGTTCATCCCAGCATCCTGTATGGACCAGCTCCACTAGCCTACACCCTCCAGCAAGTTCTCCCACTACCCAGAGACCAGTAGTGTGGACTAGCTCCCCTCTGCAGCCTCTGGCCAGTTTCTCCACCATCCAGTAGCAGTAGGCTGCTCCTGTAAACCATTTCCAGCTCCCACCTCTGACAAGGGTCTTTGCCACAAGCAGACTGATTCTTACCCTTACAGAGGCCAAGTTCTTAGTTCTTTCCTCTCACTGCTCTCTGGAGGTGTTACTTCTGAACTCCTTAAAGTTTTCTTTTACCCCTGTTAGTGATCAATCACCCTTATCAGTTCAGACATCTTTATATTAAATGTTTCTGTCCCAGCTCTTGGTGTTGTTTGACCTTCCTGAATGGCCCCTAACTGAAGAAGGGTGGGAAGAGGAAAGGTGTTATATATAATTTGGGATGAAAGAACAGTTCGCCCCACTTTCTCCTGCAAAATTATCACACACACACACACACACACACACACACACACCCCTACCCAAAGGTCATTGAGAATCTATAAATTCTTTCTTTGTGGGCCAGGTTTTCCAGAAAGCAGACCCAAGGTGGGCCCTTGTACCATACTTCATTAGTGAGTGCAATCCCAGGGAGCAGGAATTACAGGCAGAGTGGTTCAAGTATGGGGGAAGAGAAACCCAATGTGAAGACGCATTAGCAAACTGGCTGCCTGTGACTATGGCAGATTGCTCAGCCTTGCTGAACTTTCGAGAAGTGGCATAAGCTGCTTTCTGTACCCCACTGGCTCCAGGTTCATCCAAGGGGCTTGATAGGTATTTAAGTTATTTACTACATAGATGTGTCTTCCCAGTGATACACAGTGCTGCTGTTTCTGTGTGCCTTGGATTATTTTTCTTAGACCAAATTATTTAAAATCTATTTATAGTGTCAAGACATAGGGAATGAAAATTTGTAACCAGAATTTTACTGGAAATTTCAGAAAAATAGAATTCCTTACTTCCTAAATATTTTGGTTAATAGAAATTTTGTGTTTACTGTGTTTTCCCTAGACAGATCTCTTCACTGTGACGAATATGTGCCATTCATGTAATGGCACGGTTTGTGTGTGTGTGTGTGTGTGTGTGTGTGTGTGTGGTGGGGAGGGGTGAGATGAGGTGGAACCATCAAAGATATACATCCAACCAGAATCTTTTGCAAATTGATATACATCTAATCATAAAATCGCTTTTCAATATCACAGAGTTAGCGTCTGTTGACCTTCAAATTCTTAAGGTTCTTCTGAATTACTTTTGGCTTCTCAAAATTATGCAAACCGTGCCCCCTGGGGAACCCCAACTCCACCAGCTGGAATAGCCAGAACAGAGCAGCCAGAGGAGAAGTGCAGCACCACTGTCCTGAAGAAAGTATGCATACTAGAAATTGGTTAAAACTGGACTAGCCAAATTAGTCATCCTCCCTAGGAGGCAAGTGAGGGGTGAAGGAGAGAAGCAGACAGAAGGACTAGGGCTTTTCAGAGAAGGAAGCAATAGCACCGCAATCTCCTTACCAGTTTTTACAACCAGTGTGGGCAAAAGACCCTGAGTGAAGGGCCTGGGCCTGCCAGCTGACCATGAACAATGCTCGTATTTTCTACTAACTAACTCTACCCCCACCTTGGAGTCCAATTTCTTTCCGGAGAGCTCTCCTAACCTTTAAGAGAAAATTCGACTGCCTACTGGCGGGGGTCGGAGGGGGTTGTAATCAGTGTCTGCAACTTTTCCTCAAAAAATCTTCCTCACCATGAATTTATTTCCCTGATACATAATTTAAAAAGAGAAGAGGAACATGCACCACTACTTGTGTGATTCTGTTGACTGTGGAAACTCTGGCGGGGCACCCCAGCATGAGATAAGGAGCCCTGGAGTCCAGAGTCTCTGCATGCCTGTGCTTGTACATCAAGTACATACAGCCACCCTACACAGATCTCATCAGCCTTCATTCTCCAATCACAGATGTACTTGTCTCCACTTCACTTGCCCAAGATTGGATCCAACATTTTGGATCCAGTATCTACTTCAGCTTCAGCTATCTATGGGGCTGGCCCAGGTTTTTAATCCATGGTACTTCACCCAAATGTATCATAAAAACTTGTAAGAAGGAGTTCTGGGCATTCCGATTTTATTCCCAATAAAGAGTCCTTCCCTCCCTCCAACAGTGTTTAAATGACTGTAAGAAATTGGCATTTGCCTGTTTTCTTGGCTTTTCAGCTCACTTGATGAATTTGAATTTTTGTACCTTCACCTTGATTGCTCTGGTGGAGAAGTCAGTGGAGATTCATGGGCCTATCTTCTTCAATAACCATGTCTTCTTGGAATCAAAGCGATTCTTCATAGGGCTTGTAGCAGTCAGTGGACAGGGAGTACTCTTCCTGTGTCGGAGTTAGAGATCCCTTTGGAAATCGTTGAATGCTATGAACCCTCTTTCAGAAAAATGCTCATACACATAAAACTTTGCTCATAATCCTCAGTACTCACTGCCCCCTTGTGGAAACCTGTTTCTGGATCCTGATTTTTAAAACCCCTGATTTGGGTAAGACAAGTAGAAAAACAGCCCAAGGCAATGTGATTATCAGGAGATAAAACTAATGGTGTGTGTGTGACTGTATAACATGTAAATGTGAGAAGGACTTCTAGGAAAGGGCAGACACTGCAAAAAGGACCCAAGAATAGGACCCAGGAGATGTGTGATCCAGATAGAAAATTCTAGCTCGTTGACTCTCAAGAGCTCCAAGAAATGGCTCCATTGATACTTGCTTCCTCCCCAAACATTACACATTTGGTGTCTCAATAGGCATCCAATAAATACTTATTTTGAGATAAATTGACTTGAATTCTCCATATGGGCACCATTTCTTTGTTGCCCTATAAAGCCTTACTGCCTGTGTGGCAATCGTCTGGTTTGGTGAGAAACACACCAGCCAGCCAGTAAGTCAGCTTGGAGGAGGAGTTTTGTTTGGGAAATGACTCAGAAGCTTCCAGAGTTGTGTAGAAGAGCATCTGAGTCCTGGATAGAAGAAATTAGAAAAACTTGAAGTAAGTGGGAACACTTTTTTTTGTAACAGCAAATAGAAGTTTAAAGTGTAGTTTAACAGTTTAACAGTTTAACAGTTCCATTAGTTCAAAACCTAGAATTACAGCATCCTTAAATTTTTTCCTTCAATGGATATTCACAGAGAGCCCACTACATTCTAGAAAAGTGCTAGATCCTGCAGATCTAGATCTTAGCAAAAGTGAGCACGACAAATTGGAACCCTGTCTTATAGAACTTAATCTGGAAGATTGCAGAGACCACCACCCTGGTCATTCTGTAGAAGAAGAAGGGAAATGATCTGTCCAGGATCACACAGCTAATAGGGAACTGAATTAGGACCAAAGCTCAGGGCTTCCAGCTTTCCAAGAGCACAATCATGTGAGTAAGAATTTGATGGTGAAATTGAGAGGATTATAATATTTTACAATAAAACATTTATTAAGTTTCTATGATATTCTATACCAGTTCTTAGTTAAGGGCCAGAAATCCTGAAATGTATAATTAAGTTTGTCCTTCTAAGATATGGTGGCTAACATAAATTTGCTTGTAAAAGCCAATGATTTTAATAGGCTAGCTTTTTATATCAACAAGGTGCAAACCATCAATTGCTTGATTCACAGTTCTTGGAAGGAAAAATAGCAAAAAGGAAAAGAGAAGAGGGAGGAGACAGAGGCAGCAAGAAAATGTCAAGCAGAAATTGAGTCATGTTTTGGCGGTGGAAGTATTTTACTCAGAGGAGATCGAGTTCCTCTCTGTAACCTTATAAACCACACTGACAGAAAGCACCCACACCCCTGAGGAACCCCACATTTGCACAGTCCAGTCTGCATGGGAAGAGGGAGGCTGAGGGGAATTTAGCAGCTATCTTGGGGAGGAGAACCTCTGGCCATAAATACTTGGGTGAGATAGAATTTCTAATACATACTGCGCCTGGGGCCTGCACGTGGGCCTTTGAAATCCTTCCTGGGGTTTGGCAGCAGAGTGGGGCCTCTTGGGCTTTACTGATGTATCCATTAGAAAGTGACATGATTTGCTTACTAAGTTTCTGTTTAATTTGCATCTTAATGTCCTATCATTAGGATATAAGTACAGGCAAAGGGAATTGAGCACTGTAGAAATTCCCTCTGGGGATTCGGTCACTCAGCCCTGTGGCCTGGGAAGGCTGCAACCTGGAGAAGCCACAGTCTGAGCAGATCTACCCCTTGAACCTGCTGCAACATCAAGTCTGCAAGCCAGAGCTGGGGGAGCCGGGCCTCCCTGGCATGTGTTCCCTCTGAAGTTGAGACTACCCAAGATCGGTCCTCAGTGTCTCCGGGAGGCCCCTGGTGCTTCCCATTTGGGGTCTTTTCTCCCTGGGCTTTGGACCAGCCAAGGTTTGCACCATAGCTGTTGCCTCCTTGCATGTGCTGTTCTTTTTGGAGCCATCTGACTTTGGTTTGGCCCCCTAGGAGTGGAGTCTTTTAAGGAACCCTCTGGGAGCCAAACAGCCCTGAGTTTCTTTAAATCCTGTCGCCAGTTAGAGAACACATCTGAAACTCAGGGAGCTTTTATCTGGAGTATGGGTGAATTGTTAATTTGAAAAATTGGTGAGGCCTAAATGAGGTAATACACTGAAAGTGTCTAGCACAGTCCATGAGTCAGCAAGTGCCTAAAAACAACACCGCCCCCTCCCTTTTTTGAGTGCCTCGTTTGGTTTCTGAACTTCTCTAACTCCCAAGTGAAGCTCCGTGGCAACCAAGCACAGGGCTCCTGAATATCCAAAATGCATTTTTCTCTGCCCTCTCTCTAATGAAATTCGATTGCCTAGATTGGCTACTTCTTGCAAATGGGCAAAAGTGTTAAATGATCTGTCTAAGTCTGGTCAGGAAGGAAGTCAATCCAGCCCTCCTCTTTCCTCTCGCCAGAGCTGAGAGCCCCAGCTGTGTGTACATAACATGAAGGCTGAGAGCCCACTAGAGAGCAGCTAGTCCAATCCTCTCAGTTTTAAGATGAAGAAATCAAGGGTGAGGATGAAGGGGTGTGCCTAAAGCTGTAGAGCAATTTAGGTGCAGAATTAAGGACAAGAACTAAGGTCTCCTGTATTTATGGAGATTTCATCACCTTCCAAGTACTTTCGTTTATTTTATTTTACTCGATCCTCTCTACAACTTTGAGGAGACAAAGTATTATCCCCGTTTTACAGATGAGCAAACTGAGATTCAAAGAGGAAACAGTTCAAAGTCTCAAACCCGGGTCTCTATATGCTGAGTCTAGTTGTCCTTTCCAGGCCCCAACTCAGCTGCCAGTACTCTACTGATTAGCTCTGAAAAGTGTATCTATGGTCCAAAGCTGAGATACCTTTTGTATCACTGGTCTCCCCTTTGTCAGGGAGGAAATATGCAGGTCACTTTTTTCTGAGAGCTCCAGAAAGTCTACCAGAAATGTTTCAGTATGAATGCTTCATGTTGGAACCCTGGCTTCTCCTTCCCTCTAGGACATTCTGTAACTCTCAACTCTCCTGGGGCTTGTACTGGTGAGAGGCCCTGATGCCTGAACTTTGAGAGCTTCACAGTCAATCCCCCTCTGCTGGTGTAATGTGTATTCAGGCTGGGGAGGAAGCCTTCAAAGACTGGTAGGAAAGATGCTCTTAGCTGCGTTCACGGGGTCGGGAACCAAGGAGCTGTTTCTCTCATGTTCTGGAGGCAGAAATTGGGCCCAAGGGAAAAACTGCAGCAAGGTGTATTTGGGCAGCAGTCTAAGAACTCAGACAACCAGAACTGTTCATCATGGAACTAGCTTCCTAGCCACGGAAGGAGGAGAAGGAGAAACAGGGTCATTCCCTTTCAGGGTCCTGTAGCCTAGATACCTTATCAGAGGTAGAATTTGGTCTGGAATTTGAATTTCAGTCCTTCAGACTTCCAGGTTCCATGCCATTCCATTGTGATCATCTGCTCTTTTTGCCTGCTCTGTTTTCATTTATCATTCTTTCTGGGACCCCTTCCCACTGTTAGCCTGTGCGGTTTGCAACATTGTGGGCTCCTCTCCAGCCCCAGCATAGACCTATGTTCTCATTCTGGCCACTGTCACTAATTCAAGGAAAGGCATGAGTCAAGTTAGTCTGATGAGAGAAGTCTTGTGACTTTGGTGTTCTATTAGGAATAGAAGAGTTCTCTTTTGGCTGGGGTGGCTGAGCCAGAAAATGTAGACCTGGGACTTTCAGTGGCCATCTTGCCCTCTTGAGAGAGAAGCACTGAAAAGGAAGCAGAGCCAAGACACTGCGAGATGTGTGTTTGCTGGCTGTGTCTGTGAACCTGAACTGAGCCATGCCTGAGGTTAGACCCCCCCGGATTTGAGCCAGTGAATTCCTACTTTTCTCCGTCTGGTTTGAATTGGACGTGAGTCAGTGATTCATTAAGACCTAAAACCCATTCCAGAGACCTAACCACCCTGCCTTCTGTGAATAAACACCTCCTAGCTCTTTTTTTCCGAAGGAAATTATGGCTGGTCTCATTTATACTACTTTCAGGGTTTAAAGTGGTGTTTTATGTGGTTTGTTCTGTTAGCATTTTGAATTTTTAGCCCATTGTTGGCATCACAATGTTATTATAAATTACGGTTCTGGTTTGCAGTTTTCACTCACATGACATCCATAATAGAGTTTCATATTTTCGGATGTAGGTAATCACACTTTCCCACCCAGAAGGCTAAGGTGATATATGTGTTTACCTTTGGAAAGTACGCGGAGAATTTTGCTATGGCAAGTATTCCAAGTCTTTTTCATCTTGATCACTAATACAAGATTTATGTTCACACTCACAGAACATGACAAGCTAATAAATTAGACTTGCTGACAACCCTTCAATAAAGGAACTATTTTGCTACAGTTAACTGTCCTTTTTAGATCTTAATAAGCTTACTTAGTGTTAATCATCTTGTAACTGGCAAAACTGTCTTTTAAAGAATAGAAACTCTAATGAAGACTAGTCATATTAAAAATGCTTTTCTCCTTAGGCATAATTCTTTAAGCAAAGCCCATGAAATCAACATATTACACAGGCAGTCCTTAGTTTTCATGGTAGGACAGAAGTGTAAAAATGATTGAGCAAGTTATTCTTAATAACTGTGAGAAAAAACTACAGTTATTTCTGTGACCTTTACAAATTTTTGTCAAAACATGAAAGTCTGTCTTATCGTTCATTGCAAATGTATAAGGAGAATTTAAAAACAGTAAAGTACTTAGTGTATTGTAATTTAAAATATTAGAAACATTGAAAATTAAACTGTTTACTTATAAAAAACTGATCAAAAGTAGTTCAAACAGTGCTTGCCTTCTTTTCGTCATGTAACTTATGATGTGGAGCAGGCATCTTTTCTATGCCTTGGTGAATTGTTAAACTTCTTTCTGAGTTTGGGTCAGCTTCTAGTATTTTTTCCTTCACACTTTTAATGGTGTGAAGTATCTCCAAAAGTTCCTCATGTGTGAAATTTTTGCTGTTAATACTTCCTCTGGGACTTTATCCTTTTCATCATAAACAAAATGGAGGGGGTATCTGTCAAAATCCTGCCTATAGATCAACTCTAGGACTCTGCCAGCATGGAATAAATAGACCTCCTTAGACTCCATAGAGAGTCATTTTGAAACCTGGAATCCAGACCCAACTCAGTGTTAGAAATTATAGTGCTTTCCTGCATATTCATTATTTCTTATTTAGATCGTGCTTTATTTTTATGGCACACTCTCATGTTCCTCATTATTCTCTGAGTTAGGCTTGGCAGAAACAATTATTCCCACTTTAGAGATAAAGCAAATGAGGCCCAAAATAATGAAATTGCGGCAGCAATTAGCAAGATGGTCACCAGCCCCATTTCCTCTTCTTGGGCAAAGAACCAAACTACATTTCCCAGGCTCTCAGAAAGAGGTAGGGCCACATGACTAGTTCTCATCAAATGAATGTGAGGGAAGTAATGTGTCACTTACGGGCTAGGACAATTAAGAGAGGGTGAGACTTCTGCGTGCATTCTTTCCTTCCCCTTCTACAGTGACCTTGAGACCACCTGTGAGGATGGTAGAACTATAGTGGGAAGAGCCTGGGTACCCAAGTCATCTTTTGGAGGAAATCCATCCAACCTACTTGGAACTGTGACATAAGTGACAAATCCTTGTTTGTAATGTTAAGCCACTGAGATGGGAGGGCTTTTTATTAGGACAATCTACCCTGACTAATGCAGAAGCGGTTAAGTGATCTGTCCAAAGCCACACATCTTGTCAGTAATGAAGACAGATCATGAACACAAGCCTCTCCTATCCTGTGCTATGTGTAAAGGCTTGACTATCTCCTGGTCTAAGAAGTTGACAGATCTTGTGAAGAGGTGGTTGTAAGTTAGCAAAACAAAAACAGGCCTTCCTTTTCTAAACCCACCCATCTAGAGCTCCTTATGGTGACTATTCTTGGTAGCTGGTGAATGCACGCTTCGTATTTGGTCTATATCAAATATGTCAAGAGATTACAACTACAACTGTATTGTAAATTAGCAAAGATACTTAGTTCTGTTGGACTTCCTCTGTCCATAGGAAGAAAGTGAGTTCTTTTTTTTTTTTTTTTCTAACCTGAAAATGCAATACAAAGGCCAAGAAATGAGAGGAAATTTTGTTATCATAGCCATCCTGGCACACTCTTGAGATCACATCTCAAGGCTGCTGTTAGGAAACACTTCTATGTAGATCTTGTTACGTTTCATAAGGATGAGGCATGGGCTCTGCATCCTTTGGTGCAGAAGAGGAAGGAAAAGGAAAATGCCATTTCAGGAAGGAAGGGTCTGGTCAGAATAATACTGCCCTTCATTGTTTTTATTTTTCAAAATCAGCTCTTGGTTTATACTGGGACTTCTAAAAATATGGGTATAGAAATGAGAGAACTGAATCGACCACAATATTAATTTCTTACTGAGAAAGTTAGAAGTTTGGAGACACTCCATTATTTATCATGACAGCAATGACATTAAATAAATGATCAGTTCAGTGCAGTCAGAAGTAGCTATGGAAAAATATTTATCCAAGGACTATGGCAGGTTGCACAATGGGAAAGTTGGTCTTTGAGAAGGTCATATTTATTGCTTGGCAATAGACATGCTCACAATCAGCATGATCTAGCATAAGACTGGGCACACACAATCTCAGATGGCTCACGCTCTCTAGGACTTCTCCTCAATTATCTGAAATGTTGACAGGTCAATAACAATTGTTCGAAAAGTCTAGAGGTGTTTTCCCAAATGCCGTTTGTCAGAATATTAGAGTTGTTCTCCCCACTCCTCTGCTAGCTCTCCTTTTTCAGAATTTCTAACCTAGAGGCAAACTCGTCCATCATCAATACTAAGAACATTTTTTAAAAGATTTTTTAAAATATATTTTTATTAGAGAGATCACAATTAGGCAGAGAGGCAGGCAGAGAGAGAGGGGGAAGCAGGCTCCCTGAGGAGGAGAGAGCTCAATGCGGGGCTCGATCCCAGGACTCTGAGATCATAACCTGAGCCAAAGGTAGAGGCTTAACCCACTGAGCCACCCAGGCGCCCCATCTAAGAAGAACACCTACGCCCCACCTACTAAGAACATTTTAAGGAGTTGTCAGAAGCACTCTCAGAAGCGTTAATAACTAAGTTTGCTAAAGGCTCTAACCCACTGAGCCACCCAGGCACCCCTCCCCATTGATTTTGAGACACATGTTCCACCAACTTCTCCTCTGAGAATTACTGCTTGATGTCCATTCCTAGGAGTAGATGGCTGCACCATAAAGTATGCGTATGTGTAACTCATTGAAATTCAAAATTATCTCCTGAAGTGGTTATGCCTCCCACCAAAAGAAATGTAAGAGTTTCCGTTGTTTCACATCCTTCCCAGTATCTCAGCAGTTTTCATGTTTGCTAATCCTGTGGTATGAAGTGGGATTTCATTGTGGTTTTCATTTATATTTCTAATTATTCATAAGATTAGGCATCTGTTCATATTGTTTCACTTGCCATTCTTGTATCCTCTTTTCATAAAGTACTGTCCAAAACTACTTCTTTTTTTTTTTAAAGATTTCATTTATTTATTTGACAGAGAGAGATCACAGGTAGGCAGAGAGGCAGGCAGAGAGAAAGGAAGGGAAGCAGGCTCTCTGCTGAGCAGAGAGCCCAATGTGGGACTCGATCCCAGGACCCCGAGATCATGACCTGAGCCAAAGGCAGCGGCTTAACCCACTGAGCCACCCAGGCGCCCCTACTTCTTAATTTTCTGTTGAGTTATCCTTTTCTTATTTGTAGGACAGATTTCTCCTGTTGGAGATGTTGATGGAAGATAATGCAGGCAAGATGAGGTATGAAGAGAAACCCCACCATTGCTGGTTTTGAGGATGAAGGGTCCCACGAGCCAAAAAATGTGGAGTGAGTGGCCTTTAGAAACTGAGAACAACTCTAGCCCAACAGCCAGCAAGAAAATGGGGACCTCATTCCTGCAACTGCATGGAACTAAATGCAGTCAGCAACATGCATGAGCCAGGGATCACATTCTTCTCCAGAGCCTTCATAAGATTAGCAGTCCTGCCATCTTGGTTTCAGCCTGGTAAGACCCATGTGGACTTCTGACCTATAAAACTGTGAGACGATATATTGTGTTTGATGTAAGCTGCTAAATTTGTGTTACTTTGTTATGGCAGCAATAGGAAACTAATGCAAAAGAATGTGAGCTTTCCAGTTGAGTGCAATGTTTCATATTTATCCACTAGATGAAGTTTCTTTTTGTTTTTTAACTAACATCTTTACTGAAGTTAGAAGCATTCTCAAATGTATGTGTGAAAGCATAGGAAACTCTAAGAAAGAACAGTGTATAGAAACCATCTTCCAGCTAACATCTTCTTTCATGTAGGGGCAGGTTTGTTTGTTTTTGTTGTTGTTGTTGTTGTTGCTGTTTGTTTGTTTGTTTTTAAAATTTTAATTTAAATTCAACTAGCCAGCATATCATTATATCATTATTTTCTATCATTAACTACCATTAGTTTCAGATGTAGTATTTGAAGATGATGTTTCTTTCTTTTTTTTTTTTTTTAAGATTTTATTTACTTATTTGGCAGGCAGAGATCACAAGTAGGCAGAGAGAGAGAGAGAGAGGAGGAAGCAGGCTCCCTGCTAAGCAGAGAGCCAGATGGAGGGCTCTATCCCAGGACCCTTTAACCCACTGAGCCACCGAGGTGCCCCAAAGATGACGTTTCTTAATTATGTTTAGATCTACTGTACTCTTATGGATTATCTTACAAATAATTGAGAAAGGTACATTTTTTTAAAGACTTTATTTATTTATTTGACAGGCAGATATCACAAGTAGGCAGAGAGACAGGCAGAGAGAGAGAGAGAAGAGGAAGCAGGCTCACTACAGAGCAGACAGCCTGATGTGGGGCCTGAACCCAAGACCCTGGGATCATGACCTGAGCCAAAGGCAGAGGCTTTAACCCACTGAGCCACCCAGGCGCCCCCAGGTTGATTTTTTTTTTCAGTTTCCCTTTGAAGCTCTGTCAGTTTTTGCTTCCTGTGTTTTTAAGCCATATTATTAGGAGTATAGTTATTAAAAATTGTAGTTATTTATAATTGTCATATTTTTAATCCACCTCTAAAATGTTTGTCACTTAGCTGGATAGTTTAGTCTTTTAAATATATTGAAATTAGTGAGATGTTTGGGTTCATTTATTGCTCCCTCATTTTGTGTTTTTCATTTGTCCTTCCTATTGTGTTTATCTTTTTTCTCCTTTCTGGATTTTCTTTTAGGTTTGATCATATTTATTTTTCCCTCATTCTCTTTTCCCTCTCTCCAAAGTTGGAAGTTTTATACTCTGTTATTATACTTTTACTGACTTCCTTAAACATATAAGTAATTAATGTTCTTAAGTACAAAGTTAATATTTTATGCTTCTCAAAACAATAAAAGGAGCTTAGAAACACTTTAATTTGATCATTCTCATCGTAACTTATGTGCTGTTTTCTTATTTTTCTTCTGTTTTCTTCTTGTTTTTATCAGTCCCACAAATTAGACAATTACTATCTTATAAAGTTTCACTTAGTTTTATCTATATATTTATCAAATTCTGTCATTTTTTTTCCTTGAGCATCAGACTTCCATTTGTGATCATTTTTCCCCTGCCTAAAGAATATCACTTAGAATTTCCTTTCTTGCTGATATTTTGATGGAAAACTCTGGTTTTGCTTATCTGAAGGTATCTCTGCTCTGCTCCTGGAGGATAATGTTATTGGGTATAAAATATTTTAACAATTATCTTTTTCCTCTCAGAACAGTAGGTCATTTCCTTGTCTTTTGGATTGTGTTGTGGCTGTAGAAAAATTAGCTGTCCGTCCAAGTGACATTCCTTTGGAGATGAACTTTTTTCTGTGGCTGGTTTTAGTATCATCTCCTTTCCTCAGTGTTTTGAGGTTTTATTTTGTTGTCCACAGGTGTCTTTCTCCTTATTTATCCTGCTTGAGGTGCTTTGAGGTCTTGGAATTGAAATTAGTGTCTTTTGACAGTTCTGGTAATTTCTCACCCGTTATTTTCTGAATCTCTCTTACATTTTCTTTCACCTCTTTTTGTAACCCTTGTGACATTTAAATAAAACATTTTCACTCTGTATTCAATAAAACTTACCTTCTCTGTACTGTTAACAGCTCTTCTTGACCGTTTTGCTCCATGTGGCATTGTGAATAATTTCTTCAGCTCTGTCACTTTCTTAGTTCTCTCTTGAGCTATATCTTTTCTGTCCACTGAGTTTTTATTCCAGTTACTTGGTGTTTTACTTCTAGATATTCCATTTGGTTCTTTTTCAAATCTCCTTTATCATTTTTAAGATTCCATGCTCTTTATCCATATTAAATATATTAAAACATAATTATTTTTATTTTGCATCTGAAATTCTAATATTCTCCTGATTGTTATTTCTGTTAGCTGTTATCTGTGATATCTTGTTTCTTTATTGATGATGCTAATGATATCATTATTTTACTATGAACTCCAATTTTATGGGTATTTTGAAAGCCTTGGTTCCAAGTATGTTCTTCTGTAGAGGGTTGAACATTTGCTTTATCCAGGTTCCTTATACCAAGTTAAAATAAACTTTTGACCTGACCTTTTCCAGAATATTCCGAAAGTGTGATTTGTGTTTCAAACCCGTATGTGGGCTTATCTGTGGTTATAAAAAGTTTTGTTTCCCTTCTTCACATTGCCAAGATCAGGAAAGGCAGTTCTTTTAATCCCCATCTACAGGTATTTATTTTTAGTTCACTGTTTCTTTCATGCTACAACTCTTCAGGATCCCAGATTTATGCAGGGATCACCTATTAGACTGTTGACCTTGGGTGGGCTATAAGTTTTATCTTCTGTCTCCCTTTGTCTATACCATAGTTAAAATGGAAGCTCAGAGTTACCAGATTCATCAGAAGCTCTCCAGAATGAAAGCTGACTTCATTGCTCTACAGACTCCCACCCTCACTATATTTTTGTCATCTGAGGATTCCTACTTTACTTCCAGCTCAACAATGCATTTCTAAAGGAGTTTTTTTTATAATTATCCAGGGAGATATATTTGGGGTTTCTAGTCCACCATATTGGTGGAAGGAAATTTCCTCAAAAAAACGATTATTTTCATTTACCCACTGGAGAGTTATTGCTAAGCACCTGGCATGTAAAGGATAAAACCCAGTCTCTGCTTTGAAAGAGTCTTGGGGGCTGGGTTCTCTGGGATTTCTTCACTGAATTAATAATATTTTCTGCATTCAATTTATGTGAGAACAGATAGCCAGTATTTTCTCAAAAAGAGAGTCTCATAGCTACGTAATATGAACGCATAAATGTTTGTTGAATGAATGCACAAATTAAATATTAATTGATGAATGAAACAAGTCAGCGTTAGTTGTGTTACACTGAACTCTTTTTTTCCTGAGCGTCATGCAGTTCAGGAAGTACAGAGGAGAAGCTTCACCCAGGACACCTCAGGGCAGCCATGCTCACAACCCCTGCAGCATTTCCGCTTTCTTTTGTTTTTCTCAGATAAGGTTTTGTTAGTTGTCTGTGGCACAGTCCTAATGAGAACTGAGAGGCATCTGTAGGTAACATATGTTGAACTCTTCCAGTTGGATCTAATACATCACGTTCAGTAACAACTTCTTCAGTCTCCTAATCGCTTCCTGATTCTGTTGTGCACTTCTCTGCCAAGTGAAGATAACATCTTGTGACAGGCCGACAGGCTGTGGCAGGGGGGCTGAGGGGAAGACAAACCTTAGCATTTCTAACTTGTGCTTGGAAATATAGGTAATCATTAATTTCCATACAATTGCTTATCATGTGGAAACCTTTTAAATTTAGTCTTGATGATTCTGGTAGACAGGAGTTGTTGGGAGGGCCTGAGGAATAATTAATACAATGATACCAGCAAAATTAATATTTTATATCACTGTAAAGCCATGTCGAATCATCCTGTAGTTGATGGGTAATTTGGGTTGGGCACAAGTCGAAACCCTTCTTCACTGAAACAAGAGATTCTTCCTTTATCTCAAATATAATTATCCATTTAAATGTCATGGGTCAATTTATTAACACTTTATTCATTGGGGTATAACCTTTATTAGGCTTTATTGCTACCAGAAATTATATCCTACACAAATACAATAGAGATTTAAATGTTCTGGAGAATGAGCTGATGGTTCCTGCCTTTATGGTGTCGCTCAGTAATGGACCTTGACTAGCAGAAGATTTGATAAGTATAAAATATTACTGCTTGATGCTAATTTGGTTCCTTTTTAATGACTGATAATCCTTGTCGATTTAGTGAGATCGTCACAATCCAGTACTGTTTCCCAGCCTGGATGTGATTGTAACAGGAGCCATTAAGTGTGTGTCTGCATAATAAAATTAGTCAGGGAAGCTATGTACATTGTTTCCAGGCCTTTGGATTTCCATTATAGTAGTGAGGCTTGTTGAAGTGAAAAGTCTGCCATCAGCTCGACCGAGTCCTCGGCTCCTTAGATGATATGCAAAGGACTGATGATGATCGTGTTAAGAAATCAGTTCTTAGAGTCCTAGCAAATTCATCATGTATAAATAGGAACTATAGATTTTGAGCTAGGAGAGATGGTTTGGTCACTGATTTGCCTAACAAAGCTTTACACAGCTCCAAAGCTTAAATACATAATCCGTCCTTGACAGCTAAAAAAATTTTTTTTTTAATTTCACAGCTAAAATTTTTAAGGGAGAAGCCTCTCTTCGGTTTAGAAATTTATCACTCCTTCGGAAGGTTGCTATATTAAAGAAGTTGGAATTGCTTGACATCTTTGAAAATAATTTAAATGTATGATCTGATCCTACCACCCCCTTGTAAGGATTTCTAGGGCTTGAGGGAAAGGTAGAGGTAAGGACCTCATCACTATGTAAAGGCGCTGAAATAAATAAGTGCATCTGCCCCGTTCCCCTTCCTGGTCCCCCAGCTTATATGGGATCAAGTTCAGATTCCTTTCTTCTAAAGCTGCTCTCATGGGAGTACCGGGCAACTACCTCCAGGCAGCCTGGAGCCTGCCAGGAAAAAAGTGGTAACTTTGTACCAAAAAAAGACCCATTTTGCTTCTGAAGTAAGAAACCCTCATTTTAACAGGCCAGAAATGTATGTTCTCCATGCTCAGAAAGTCTGGATCAGGAGCAAGAAGGTGATCGAATGTAAAGACAACATCGGGACCTTCCTAGCAGAGGACTTGTTGATACTATTATTATGTGGCATTAGCGGACGGGCTTTTTGTTTACTAAGCCCTCTGGGGTCATTAAAACTTGGGTTATTAGAAATGAGAATGCTTGTTCAGCATTAGAGTATAGAGCAAGCAACCATTCATTTTTTAACACTAAGTGTTATAGTAAACCAACAGTTCATGGTTTAAAAAAGGAAAAAAAATAAATTAAAAACAAACAGAAAACATAATATCTGTGTTGTAAGTGTCTATTATAATCTCTCCTCTGCAGGGTTGCTTTAGATTACAGAATATTAAGAAAATCAGAATGCGAGGTTTGTTCCATAAAAGATGTCAGCACAGTGGACTTGGCCCCCTTTGTCCATCTGGAAGCTCTATTCCGGCCTCTTTCTCTCCCCTTTGACTGGCATTGTCTCTTGAGACAGAGCCAAGAGCTTCCACCCCCATTGGCGGCCTCTCGAAAGTAGCAGTGTTGCTACTTCTGGCAAGTACTATAGGAGGTCGCCCAAGAGCAGCGGACCCCTTCTCTGTCCCACCCAGAGATGGGCAGTGGCAGGCCTGAGGGGACAACAGGTGCTTCTGTGAGGCTTGAAGAGGGCATGTTTTTCCAAAGCCAGAGTAACCTGCAAGGGTGGCTTTAATTTCCAAACACTGTGTCTCCTAGACTTCTTGTGCTGGTGATAACAAAGGCCAGGTTTTTTTTTTTTTTTTTTTTAAATACAGCTCATCATGTGCCACCTCGATTCCTCCAGCTGTCCTTTTTTGTCTGTCTCTAGATTATAGACTCTGTCAGAGGAAGTTCTTGTTCTCATTTGTGTGTTTAGCTCCTAGGACAGTGCCTGATTGTGATTAAGCATGCAATAGATATTGATCAAGTCCTCCATAAAGACTTCTTAAATAATTTCACACTGTAGCAATGCCTCAGAATACGTAGCACTTACTGTGTGGCTCACTCTTTAGGAGGTTGGTTAGGAAATTACTTAGAGCATCTTTACTACTTATGTTTGTGTTCTATATTGCAACTTCAAGTTTTGTGGGGGTAGATGTATCATCTAACTAGTTGCGAAATTCTTGAGAAGGCCATTATCATTTTGTGGTGTCCCACAGTATAGAACTCTCTTAGATCAGTGCTCAGAGCATTATAAATATCTAATAAAAGTTAACTGTCAGCTAATAGTGCCTAGCCCAATACCTCTTACACAATAAATATGCACTGATTGTATACTGATTGATAAATGGACTGATAACAGGAAATCTTGGCTGTTACATGCATGTACACACACCCTTCCTTCTAGGGGATCTGCCCCACCTTCTGTCTCTAATGCTTCGTTAGTCATTTCTCAGAGTGACTCTACCTTTCTGGTCATGGCTGACCAGGCCAGAGCTGGTCACCTAATTCTAAGTTAGTCCATTATTGGGCAAGTCCATGATCAAAATGATGAGTAAGAATAATCAGTTCTCTGTCATTCAGCATAGGGAAATGAGAATCCTAAGTGGGTGTCAGTGGGTATCAAAGCAGAAAAGATGTTCATGAAGTCACAGCATGTAGAGTGGACTAGAGCAGCCATGACAGGCCACATGCAGGTCAAAGTGATGAGAGGTTAGAGAAAACCAAGTCAGTATGATAAGAAAAACTAAGCAAGGTTGCTGAAAAAAGCAGATGCCAAGGCAGTCAGAAACGGTTCCTTTACAATGCTGTCATTTCTATTTCCAGTTCCAGTTTAGTTCCACAACTTCCTTTGGCAACTTCAAAGTCATTAATATGGCTCCTATATTTTTTTTAAAAAGAAAAAAAATAATAAATATTGGTGAGCATACAGGAAAATGGGTGCTCGAGTGGGAATCTAAAATGTTACAACCATGGGGCACCTGAGTGGCTCAGTGGGTGAAAGCCTCTGCCTTTGGCTCAGGTCATGATCTCAGGGTCCTGGGATCCAGCCCCGCATTGGGCTCTCTGCTCAGCAGGGAGCCTGTTTCCGCCTGCCTCTCTGCCTACTTGTGATCTCTCTCTCTCTCTGTCAAATAAATAAATAAAATCTTTAAAAAAATAAAATGTTATAACCTTGGGGCACCTAGCTGGCTCAGTCCATAGAACATACAACTCTTAATCTCAGGGTCATGAGTTTAAGCCACACACTGGGCATGGAGCCTACTAAACGAAACAAAAACAACAACAACAAAAAGAAAATACAAAATGATACAACCACTAGGGAAAACAGTATGTCAGTTCCTCCAAAAATTGAACCTAAAATTACTGTATGTTCCATCATTTCTACTTCTGAGTTTATAAGCAAAAGAGGTGAAAGCAGAGAAAAGATACTCATACACCCATGTTCATAGCACCATTATTCTTTTTTTTTTTTTTTAAAGATTTTATTTATTTATTTGACAGACAGAGATCACAAGCAGGCAGAGGCAAGCAGAGAGAGATGAGGAAGCAGGTTCCCTGCCGAGCAGAGAGCCCGATGGGGGGCTCCATCCCAGGACTCTGAGATCATGACCTGAGCCGAAGGCAGGGGCTTTAACCCGCTGAGCCACCCAGGCACCCCTGGCACTATTATTCTTAATAGCCAAAGCTGGAAACAATGCAAGTGTCCATTCTGCGACGAATGGCTCCACAAAATGTGTTTTATACATCCATAGAAACTTGCTCAGTTAAAAAAGGAAGGAAACTGTGACAGAGGCTACAACCTTGAAGATATTTTGCCAAGTGAAATAGGCCAGTCACAAAAGGATGGGATTCCACCTCTGCAAGGTACCTAGAGCAGTCAGATTTATAGAAATGAAAAGTTCATTGGTGGTTGTTAGAGGCCAGAGGAGTTGTTGCTACAATAGGTATAGCGTCTTAGTTGGACTAAGATGAGAACATTCTGGAGATAGATGGTGGTGACGATTGCACAGCAGTGTCAGTGAGCTTAATGCCACTGAACTATACACTTCAAAAGGGGTTAAGATGATAAAATTTATGATATGTATATTTTACCTGTGTTTTTAAACCATTGATTTTAGGTAACTTGAGTTAGAACCAAACTAAAAAAGTACCATTTTATGAATGGGAAGCATCCATCTTCCTGAAGACAAGAACAGAGACTCCCTCTAGGCAAGTAATGTCAGTGGGATGAGGGGATGTAATGAGTATCTGAGAGGAGTCCAGGATAGAGCTGGTGAAGACAGGAAGCGAACCAAAGGCAGCCTTAGCAGAGGTAGGTCAAGGATCTTCCCTCTGGTCCCTTACCGTTATCTTCCTTCTCTCCTTTGGTCTCCTCCTTGGTGTGTTTGCTTGCCTCTTCTCTGTTAGTTTTTATTCCATCTCAAAGCTTCTGTTCATTCATGGCTTCAGTTTACCCATAATTTTGGCCCTTCATGGTCCAGAATGGCCACTGGCCTTTCTCTCCCCTGGACTGGAGAAATAGAGCATTATAAGCACCAAATTCTTTAGTTCCACCTTGGTTAACATTATAGTAGAATCCACTCGCCATTGCTTTTAATGATCTTTGGTATAAAGTGCTTTAAGTGAAGAACTGGTTGACACCAGAGATTTTGAAAATGCAAAGTATTGCAATAGCCATTATCTTTTGTTTAAAAAACAAGGAAGAAGATTGGTCAATATTTATATATTACTTCTCATTAAATTTAAGCTAAATCCATACTGGCTTTATGTATTTTGTTATTTTAGAAGTTTTGATCTATATTTTTTAATGGAGAAAACCAAAGGACTTATAATATTCAGAGGTTTGCTGTAGTAGTTCTGAGGAACACTGACTTGTAACCTTGAGGCTATAAATATTTTTTAGGAAAAACCACATTTGTTAGAATATTTGTTGTACAAAATTGGATTTGTTCACTTGAAGTTACAAACTATGTTTGCTCACCAAACCTGTGTAATTAACCACTGAATAAGACCTCATTCATTTAACTATAATTAATTCAAAAAATATAAATGTCTCTATAGTAGGGAACATTTTTTAAAGGCATTTGCCCTTGCAAAAAGTTATTTCTGAGAAAATTAAAAAACGACTCTAGTAGTTAGCCTTGTAAAATGGCTCCCAGTGACCTCAGCTTCCCCTGTGTAATACCCTTCCTTTAACTATGGTCTAGACCCGGTGATTTGCTTTCTAGTGAACACAATGTGGCAAAAGTGAAAAGCTGTCATAATGGAATTTTTTTGCTATGTGAAGTTGGGTTAGCTCTAGTCCCCAGTTATAGAATCAGGTGCAAATATAGCTGTTGCAGTGGGAGTATTAAATGTGATTAAAATCTATAATCAGTTGACTTTAAGTGAAAGAGATTATCCCATATAATCTGGGTAGATAAGATCCATTGAAAGGCCTTCAGGAGAGCTGAGGCTACCCTGAATAAGAAAAAGTTCAGGCTGTGGATTGCAGCTCAGCCCACAACCAAGAGTCCAACCTGTCCATCCTGGTGTCCCGCCCTACGCTTCTTGCCCTACGCTTCTCCCACAACCACATTGTCACTTCCTTGTGATGAAGCCCTTTTTTTTCTTTTTAAGATTTTATTTATTTATTTGACAGAGAGAGGGAATACAAACAGGGGGAGTGGGAAAGGGAGAAGCAGTCCTCCCCCTGAGCAGGGAGCCTGATGTGGGCCTTGATCCCAGGACCCTGGAATCATGACCTGAGCTGAAGGCAGATGCTTAATGACTGACAGAGATGCCACTTCAGAGATTAACTTATGGAGACTTGACTTTCATCTTGCTCACCTCTGTCCCTGCCCCTTCTCACATGCTTGTTCTGATGGAGAGGGCCAACTGCAAGTTATTGAGAGAGGTCTCCAGCCAAGAGCCAGCAAGGAACTGAGACCCTCAGTCCAATAGCCTGTGAAGGACAGAATCCTGCCAACAATCAGTGAGCTAATTGGATCCTGCCCCAGACAAACCTTGAGATCTCCGTGGCATCAACCAACACCTTGGTTGCAGCCTCACGAAAGGACCCAGCTAAGCCATGCCTGGAATTGTAAGAACAAGTATTATTTATTGTTGTTTAAAGCTGAGTTTGGGGGTAAGTTATTATGCTACAATAGATAACTAAGATTGACTCCAACAAATTAATTGTAAAACACAGTGACAAATCTCATTCTTCTAGAACTTTTAGCCACCTTTAACATCTGATTTATTCCACATTTCCGAATACATTATTTTATGATAGAAAAATCTAATTGGTCTAGTGCATCTAAAGAGGGAGCTAATACTATTCTATATAATAGACCCAAATGTAGTCATTATCTGTCTTTGGGTCAGATGCCTATTCATGGTCTAATCAGCTGTGGCCATGGTGGAGAAGGTGGTTAGGATGTGGAGATTTGTATTCCATCTGAAAGCCGATGTTCTATCAAAGCTGTGGGCAAGACAATTTCCCTGAGAAGAACTGATGAGCAGATCCAAAATCATAATTTACATGCTGTAAGAGCTTTACATACTAAGAGCCAAACCACAGAACTATAAATATATCTAGTCACTGGTAATATTCAAAATATTTAATTAACTGTATGGTAAGGGCACCAACCTTTCCAAATGATCACTCAGCCACTTAGAATGGATGCCAACTATATGCCAGCCCAGTGTGTGCAAATGAAAATCAAGCCTGATATAAACCCCAGTACCTTCACATGTATTTATTTTCTCTAAGTATTTAGATGCCAGAAGGGCTAAAAGAGCAGAACACAGGTCTGTCGAGCAAACGAAGTTAACAACATCAAAAGAAGAGATAAATATTAAAAGACTGAGTTTCTCAACCAGGGCCTCCCTTCCTTTCTCCTTACAAGTAAACTCTCACACCATGGAATACTTTATTCGGGACCAAGCTCCCAAAATCCTCTAGTGAGTCTTTGTGACAAGTCATAGATGTGACCTCTTTATCATGGTCAAGACTATGTGGTTACTCATCCTATCATGGTGTCCTTGGCGTCTTTCGAAAATGGAACCAACACTGATGGACTCCATAATTCCATTATCTAGCAAATAGCTGTGCTTTCTTCAGTTTATAGACAGGGGTTGTAGATTAGATTATTGCTTGGCAAATATTTACTTCCTCCCTCACTTTCAGTTTCCTGGAAGGAATATATTATCCTGCCCCTTTGATGGTGACCTTGGCTCTATGACTTGCTTTGCTTTCATGATAAGTATAGTGTACTGCCCAGTCTCTTGACTTGGGCCTACCCATCCATGTGATTTGCCAATGGTAGCTGAAGATACA
Source organism: Mustela putorius furo (assembly GCF_011764305.1). NCBI lineage: Eukaryota > Metazoa > Chordata > Mammalia > Carnivora > Mustelidae > Mustela > Mustela putorius. Next base: position 3,812,892 of record NW_025422045.1, on the reverse strand, counting down.
AGACTTAAAAGAAGTTGCATTTCACCATAGAAAGAAGGTGCCTCGGATAACCTCTTGTTTAAGGACAATGAGACCCAGGGAGCAGGACTTGATCCAATGTACAGCTTGTGATTGTTAATTTTATGTAACTTGACTAGGCTGAGAGATGTCCAGATGGCTGGTAAAATGTTATTTCTGGGTGTGTCTTTGAGAATGTTTCCGGAGGATATTAGCTTTTGAGTCAAGAAATAATATACATGAGTATATTATTGAGTAATATTGGGTATATTAATGAGTAAAGAATATAGGCTCTCACCAGTGTGGGTGGGTAGCCTCCAGTCCACCAAGATACCCAAATAGAACAAAGGTGGCGGAAGGATGAATTCAAACTCTTTCTTTTGGATCCAGGATATCCACCTTCTTCTGCCCTCAGTCATCAGAGCTCCAGGTTCTTGGGCCTTAAGATCTGAACTGAATGTTACCACTGACTTCCCTGGTCCTCCAGCTCACAGGCTGCATATCTTGAAATTTCTCAGCCTCCATACCTGCATGAGCCAATTCCCATAATAATTCTTCTCTCATATATCTATTCTAACTGTTCTGTTTCTCTGGAGGACCCTAATAGAGGCTGGGAGCCAAATCAGCTGAAGCCCAAATGACCCACAGACCTAGGAGAAACAAGTGTTTTTTAAAAGTTGGGTTTTTTTCTTTTTTCATTTGTTTTTTAATCAGCGCTTCTCCAGACAAGATTTTTGTTCAGCCTTTGCTAAGTATATTCCTTCTGGCTGTCACAAGGTTATTATTACCTTTTCGACCAAGATGATATATTTAACTATGGCCTTGCAGTGTAACAGAGAAACTCCTCACAGATAAACAGGAGGCAGTCACAAAGAAGCCCCACGCCAGGCCCGCAACGCACAGCAAGCTTCAAGCAACTGCTCCACAGATGTGCCCACAGAAGTTTAAGAGGCAGCTTAACAGATGTACAAAGCTGCAGATCAGAGGGGATATAAAACAGTTAAACTTGCTTAAAGGCACAGTGTGTCACCATCTAACAGTTACGTGCATCCTGAGCCCCAGCAAGGAGGAACGCGCGCTGGCCTGTGCTCCTGGCTGTCGGCATGCCAGGAAGATTATAAAAACGCCACGCTGTGATATGTTGCCCTCCTGCCTGAGAAGCTACTATTAAGCTGAGTATTTACTGCACCTCTTCAGACAGGAGCGGCAGTCCAGAGTGCTACCTGTCTTCTGCTTGGATAAATTAGTCGTGGGTGTCACAAGATTATAGCTGCCTATTGTTCTGTCTGCTGAAGGTGGGACCAGATGAAAGCCCCTGGTCTGCCCTTGTAATGTTTCGTGGGAAAAGCAGGAGGCAGCCTCTTTTCTTTCCAAGTTAATGGCCAAACAAGATCTGGGCTGACTGTATTAGAGTTTGGGGCATAATTAAAAAGACAACACATGGCAGAGAGCAGGGGGGTAGGGGAGTGGAAAGGCATTTATTTATGGTGGGAGCACATGTTTGAAAGGAAAGGGAGAGCAAAGCAGAGGGATCTGGGAAAATCACATGTGCCTGCCGTGAGAGGTGAGCTCCTTGCGCCGCTGTGGAAATTGGTGCCGTAATCAGAACAGAAACCCTGCGTAGTCCGTGCAGAAATGATCTTCCATTTGTCCGACTCCTCTCAAACTATTTTTTGTACGAATTATTTTGCCCTCACGTTTCCATGATATATGGAGGTACGAACTCTAAATTAGTGTTAACAGAAATTGACAAGCTCTGCATTAAAAAATACCAGCCAGCCAGCCCTACAGGCTTAATTATGGAAGGAGAGTATGGTGGGTGCAAAAATCCTGCTTCAAAATTTTACCACATGCAATATAAATAAAAGATTATCTCATCCACTAGTAACCTTACAGATCAAAAGGAAAACAGGAAAGCGACTTTGCTGGCACTTACAATTATTTATCTTGCCTGAACAGTATTGTTGTCTTTAGACAAATCCAAGATTTGTCAATCTTTGTTGTGGTGCAGAAGGGGGAAGGTCAGAGCACTCCTTTGTGCATCTTAGACATCCGCCTAAGAAATCACATGAATTAAAATAACACATACTTCAAATAAAGACCGTATCTTCACATGTCAGATCAGACCATGTAGATTTATTCTTCGGTAGACATCTGTTGAGTACCTACTATGTACGAGCTTTGTATATAAGCGCTTTTTTAAAAAGTGTCCTTTATAATGCCTCTAACAGGATTTGTATCCTTTTTATGTCCTGAGTTTTATGCTTATTTTTGTCTTTCCCAAACCAAACCCTATTGTGGTGGTGATGGTTTCACCCTTTCTTGATGTCATGCTCCCTTCAACACACAAATCAGGACAGATCTTAGACCTCAGCCTTGATACCCAATCCCAGGACTCAAACACCATTCTCCCAGGTGGCTGCCATTAGAAGCTCCTCCATGTCTCATTTATCGTTTTGGACATTGCATGCTGCCATATGATCTGATTTACCTGGAACATTCTTGGTTTACTCCTATTTTCCAGTGTAGTTATTAACAACCCTCAATAGTGTCCCAGTTTGGATAATCAATGTCCAAATGTCCTACATATGATGTGCTTTTATTCCTATTAAACCTAGGAACTGTTGAATAAGTCTGTGAATAAATGAGTGTATGTAGCCATGATGATGGAGACTTAGAGAATTGAAGCCAGCTCTTTGAAATTTGCTGGCTCAGTTTACCTCCCAAAGGATACTGCCAAAGGGAAAATTGAACCAAAATGATATCTTTCAGATTAGAACAAAGTTTCTTAATCTCCAATTTATTGACATTTTGGTTGAGATAATTCTTTGTTTTTAAGTCAACTCCATGCGCAGTACGGGGCTTACACTCACCACCCTGGGATCAAGACCTGAGCTGAGATCAAGAGTCAGACACTTAATGGACTGAGACACCCAGGTGCCCCTGAGATAATTCTTTGCTTTGATAGGCTGTCCTGTGCATGGTAGGATGTTAACAAGTATCCCCAGGCTCCACCTGCTAAATGCCAGCAGCACTTCCACCCCCTCTTTGACAACCAAAACCACCTCCAGACATTGCCAAATGTCCTCCAGGGGAGGACAAAATGAACCCCAGTTGAGAACCACCAGGTTAGAGATGGATATAAAAGATTTTCTAAAATTACTAAAGACAATGAAGGAAAGACACGCTAAAACCTATGAAGCAGTATGGCATTCTCCATAATACCCAATGTCATGCACTTTCTAAGCCTAATGTGCAAATTCCTAATTTTAAATTTTAAAATGCACAAAGTATATGATATCAGTGAGATTTCAAAGACAATTCAAGTTCTGGCTTAAATATCTACTCATTTATTTTGCTTTGGGTATTTATATTTAGTAATTTCTTCATTTGCTTATATGCTAATAGACAGGAAGTCAGTCAAATCATGTTATTTTATTCCCTTTTATATGTATTGCCAACCTTATAATAAGGCATGGTTTAGGTCTCTTCTAGATTGGACTGAATATTTGAAAACCAGCTTCTTTCCTTCCCTCATTCTTCTCTCTTATTTTCCTTCTTTTCTTCCTTCTTCTTCTTCTTTTTTTTTTTTGACATTTATACTTTTTATTCATTGCAATCACTTATATTTTCCATAAAATAAATGAGGATCTGAAAAAGGTAAAGCATCTATCCTACCAAAAAAATGCTAAAATGAGGAAAAAATGCTAAATTCATGTTATGAAATTGGGTGTGGCTAATTTATTTCAACTGCAATAAAATACTGAAATTAGAAATGGGTTGTATGTCTTAAAGAACTCTATCTGTTGGGGCACCTGGGTGGCTCAGTTGGCTGAGTGTCTGACTCTTCATCTCAACTCAGGTCTCAATCTCACAGTCATGAGTTATGGAGCCCACTTTAAAAAAAATTAGTCTGTTTTAAAAAGAAAAAAAAAATCTGTTGTTTCAAATAATACCGCATATATTGTCTTATCCGTTAATTTCCTTTAAGTTCATACTAACCCAAGACAGATGTATATGATAGTTTAAGTAGATTTCTCCTTTTTAATCTTCAAAATATTTTCAGATTTACATGAGACTAGATTTATAGCTGTCAGAGTGCTCTTTAGTCAAATCATATATGATAACAATGATTCATATTGAGAATGGCCAAATGTTCCTCCCTAACTTCTGTATGCTAACCCCTAAAGTGATTTTGAGGAAAACATTTAGTTGTAGTGCATGGAATCTGCCTTATCTTTGAATACAGTGTTGAGTAAACAACCTCACAGTGAATGTTTTCACTCTATGTCCTTCTGTGACTTTCCTGAAAAATATCTTGTGCAATACCTTTACCCCACGTCCTCCGCCCACTCAATCCCTAATGATTGGAAAGAATTAGTAGTTTACTACTTAGCAAAATGTATTTAGCATCTGCAAAATTTTATTGAGTTCTGCTATTATGGTGTGTTATGGACACAGGTGTGTATGCAGGATGACCTCTGCTCTCCCTAAGTTTGCTTGTCCAACAAAATATCAGGCATGTCACCTATGCCATTTTAAAAATTTTCTAGTAGTGACAGTTAAAGAGTAAAAGTAAACAAGCAAAATTCACTTTAATAATATATCTTATTTAACCAACATATCCAAAATATGTCATTGATATAAAAATTAGTGAGATATTTTTACATTCTTTTTTTTCTTATTCTAGGTCTTCAACATCCAGTGTGTATTTTGTATCTCAGTTTGAATTAGTAACATCACGAGTGCTCAGTAAGCCACATGTGGCCAGTGGCTGTTGTATTGAACAGTGCAGACCTGAAGAAGTAGCCTCCAAATTTCAATGCCCTTGTCAGCTCCTTGGGTTTGGGAAGAAAATCTTAAAATATTATATGTATTTATTTTCATCCCCTCTTTGTAGAAGTACTTTATGCATATGCAAGCAAACAGTCATATTTTTTTGCCCCTCTTTAACTCTCATAATAACATAATACATATACTACCTGCACCTTACTTTTCTACTTGAGACCATTGTAGATCATTCCAAAATACACACTGGATGCACCATAACATATTTAACCGGTCTGCTGCTGATGGATTTTTGGATCGTTTCTGTCCTTTGCTATTACAGACAAGATACAAAGATATTGAAATGCCCTAGATCATTTCACATGTGTGTGAATAAATCTGTAGATAAAAAGTTATTAGAAACAGAACTGCTGGGTGAAAGGTATATGGGTTTTCATAGAATTTACCACATTTCCCACAACAGAGATTATACTCCTACTAGCAAAATAAGAGAGCACCTCATTCCCTTTAGCTTTGTCAACACAGTAGCTTATTGAGTTTTCTTTCCTTTTCTTTTTTTTTTTTTTTTAAGATCTATTTATTTCATTTAGAGAGAGAGAAAGCAGTGGGAGACGGGCAGCGGGAGGGAGAATCTTAAGCAGGTTCTGCGCTGAGTGTGGAACCTGCTATGGGGTACAAAGATATTGAAATGCCCTAGATCATTTCACATGTGTGTGAATAAATCTGTAGATAAAAAGTTATTAGAAACAGAACTGCTGGGTGAAAGGTATATGGGTTTTCATAGAATTTACCACATTTCCCACAACAGAGATTATACTCCTACTAGCAAAATAAGAGAGCACCTCATTCCCTTTAGCTTTGTCAACACAGTAGCTTATTGAGTTTTCTTTCCTTTTCTTTTTTTTTTTTTTTAAGATCTATTTATTTCATTTAGAGAGAGAGAAAGCAGTGGGAGACGGGCAGCGGGAGGGAGAATCTTAAGCAGGTTCTGCACTGAGTGTGGAACCTGCTATGGGGTTCAGTCTTACAACCCTGAGATTATGATCTGAGCCGAAACCAAGAGTCAAGACGCTTAACCCACAGTACCACCCAGGCACCCCATTAAGCTTTCTGATCTTTGCCAAATTATAGAGAAAAATATTTCAATATAATTTTGTTTTACATTGCTCTTAAGAGTAATGTCTTGCACATTTTCAAGTATTTATTATGGTTTGTGTTTTCTTTTCTGTTATCCATTCATATCCTTCATCCATTTTTCAATTCGGTTGTTGGTTGTCGTCTTACTGATTTGTAGGAACTCATTTTATACGAGGAAAATCAATCTTTCATAATTTGAGTTGCAAATATTACTTTATCAGTTTGTCTTTTGACCTTGGTTATGGTAATTGTTAACTTTCAGGGGACTTTTTTTTTTAATGTTGTCTAATCTAGTATCCTTTTTGGTTTCTGAGTTTGGTGTCATAATTATAAAGCTCTTCCTTGCTATTAGATTAGCTCTTCCTTGCTATTTTCTTGTTCTAGAACTCTTAAACTCTTAAACCTTTATTTTTTATATTTACATATTTGATCAATTTTGAATTTATTCTAACATAAGTTGTAAGGTATAGATCTAACTTTGTTTCCATATAACAACCTAGTTATTCCCCTACCATTTAATAAGTAAGCTCTCTTTTCCGCACTGATTCAAGATAGCATCTTATCATATGCTAGATTTGATTCCATAATACATACAAACCCAAGTGTATATCAATTTCTAGACCATAAATTCTGTGCTATTTCTCTCTATGTGATACATTGTTTAAGTCATTAGAATATTATGAGATATTTTCTTATTTCTTTGAACTAGTTCCTTCTTCTTAATCTACTCTTTCAGGTTTGTTTGTTTGTTTGTTTGTTTTTAAGATTTTATTTATTTATTTGACAGACAGAGATCACAAATAGGCAGAGAAGCAGGGAGAGAGGGAGGAGGAAGCAGGCTCCTTGCTGAGCATAGAGCCCTATGTGGGGCTAGATCCCAGGACCCTGGGATCATGACCTGAGCCGAAGGCAGAGGCTTTGACCCACTGAGCCACACAGGCGCCCCTTTTTTTCAGGTTTCTCATAGCTAAACTTGCTAACTAATTTCTACATCAGTGTGCTACTTTGTCTCATTTGAAAATAAATTCAATTGATACATTTACTGAGATCAGGTTAAATGTATAGGCTAGCAAAATAAGCAGCCCATTTTTGACTCATAATGTTCTTTGTCCTGTATTCAGTCTTGTCTGACATTAACTTGTTTGTGAGTGTGCATTTGCCTAGTAGATTTTACTCATTCTTTGTTTTCACACTGTATGAATCCCTTGGCTTCGGGGGTGTTTCTTATGTATGACATAAAATTTAGATTTGCTTTGTAATCTATTCTCAAAGTTGTTTTCTTTCATTAGGTGAAGTGTGTCCATTCACATTTACTGGTGTGACAGATAAGCTTTGCTTTACTTCTGTCATATTTTTCTATTGTTTCTGTTTCATAGTTTTGTGAAAATCTTTTAACATATGTTTTATTTCCTTACCTATTTTTGCATGATAAATAGGAAGTTTTATATTTTTTACCAGTGGTTACCTTAAATGCAAAGGTTTTTTAAAAGATTTAATTTTTTTTAGAGATTACATCCCTGAGATTACAACCCAAGTTGAAACCAAGAGTCAGGATGCATAACTGACTGTGCCCCCCAAGGTGCCCCCAAATGTTAAGGTTATATGATAATGAATCCTCAAATTTCTTTAGGCATGATACATGACTTATTCTGAGTATAAAGAATTGCATGTATTCCTTTCTTCCCTGGTTCTCTTTTCCACCACCCAAGTTTTATGAATTATTTTTGTCTGTCTTCTTGTTCTGTTTTGTACTCTTAGATATACTCTTGCATACATCGATTCACCGATATTAAAATAACATCCTTTAACCACATCGCTGGTTTTTTGTGTATGAATCTGCATAGCCTTTATTTTCCAGCTGCTTCTGCCATTGCCTCCCAGCTTGTATTACTTATATTGTGTTTGAATTTTTAGAGCCCAAAATATTTACATTCTGCTCTGTAATCTGAACCACGCATTTATTTTAAGGCTAATACATGTTTGTCCCTTTTCTGTTGTATCTTAATTGGCTAAAGCTTGTCCTCTAAGCTATTCCTCCAGACGGACTGATGGGAATAATAGTGTCTGAATCCTTGTGTGTTCAAAAGTATTTGCCTGTTGTCATTATGCCCAAATAACACCCTTAAGTTACAAATTCTTTCCTTGAGGCTACCACAGGTTTTACTCCTCTGACTTAGAAGTCAGTTGAGCATTGACTGCTGCTGCAGAGAGGTTGGAGGCCAGCACATCCTTTTTCTTTTATAAATGACTCTTTGCCTGGCTGTCCAAGAAATGCTGTTGTCGTTGTTGTCTTGAAGCCCAGTAACTTTACTAGGATATGTCAGTGTTCATTTTCCCCAAAATATGGTCTGTCCTTCCTTATGTGGATACGACCTTATTTTATTTCAGCTAATTTTTCTTCAATTATATTTTAAGTATTTGTTATAATTCAATGCTTTCTACTTCAGCAACCCCAGTTATGCATATGTTGACTCCCATTCCCCTTTGCCTACCCTCTATACTTCTTCTTTTTTATCCTTTAACTTTTTTTTTTTTTAAGATTTTATATATTTATTTGTCAGAGAGAGAGTGAGAGCAAGCACAGGCAGACAGAGTGGCAGGCAGAGTCAGAGGGAGAAGCAGGCTCCCCGCGGAGCAAGGAACCGGATGTGGGACTCGATCCCATGACGCTGGGATGATGACCTGAGCTGAAGGCAGCTGCTCAACCAACTGAACCACCCAGGTGTCCCTATCCTTTAACTTTTTCCTCAGTTTTACTCTTTTGCCTGCCTGCCTGCCTGCCTACCTTCCTTCCTTCTATCCCCATTTTCCTTTTCAAGCCTCTGTTCCCCCTGCTAAAACTGTGTTTTTCACAGTGTCTAGCCTCCCTAGTACTTCTTCCAATTTCACTTTAATTTTTGTGATTATTTTTTTCTTTCAACCTTTCTCCTAAGCTCTGCCAGATCACATTTCACTTCACTTTCCCTTCTGTTGTCTGTTGATCTCTTCTCTGAATTCTTGCATCTCTGATTTGTGTTCTTCCTTCATAGAACAACTGCTTCACCAAGCTTTTTAAATTTTTAGTGAAAAGTTTGCTCATACTTTTCATCTGTCCTGTGGCAATATCTTCTGCTACTCATTTCATTCTTTCCATGTGCTTCTGTTAATCCTCTGATTGTTTCTTTTGACTTTTCTTCTTTGCAATATGGGTGTTTCCTCAACCAGATATTTGCAAAATTTCACACTGGGGAAGGGCCAACGCCAACTGGACCTTTTTTTTTTCTTTTTCTGTTACAGAGTTTTGTTTTTAAAGATTTTATTTATTTATTGTTTATGTGACAGAAATAGAGAGAGGCAGGCAGAGAGAGAAGGAGAAGCCGGCTCCCCACCAAGCAGAGAACCCAATGTGGGGCTCGATCCCAGGACCCGGAGATCATGACCTGAGCTGAAGGCAGAGACTTAACCCACTGAGCCACCCAAGCACCCTTCTGTTACAGAGTTTTGTGTGTAAGTTTGTTTTTCTTAGGTCAGTGGGGTTTAGCAACTATGAGGTTTTTCCAAAGCAAAGTTACTTTTCTCCCCCTCTGGAAGGGATAGACTGCTTCCTACAAAAATGACTTAAGTCTGTGATTTCTCTCTTAGCCTCACTTTTTTCTTCTTCTTGGAATAAAACCAGGTAAAAGGGCTCCTGCTGCCAGCATCTGCACTCTGTTACTGTGGTGGCAAACAAGATATTGGGTTTTGGGGGCACCTGGGTGGCTCAGTAGGTTAAAGCCTCTGCCTTTGGCTCAGGTCAAGATCTCAAGTCCCACATCGGGCTCTCTGCACAGCAGGGAGCCTGCTTCCCTTTCTTTTCTTTCTCTCTGCCTGCTCTTCTACCTACTTGTGATCTGTCTGTCAAATAAATAAATAAAATATTTTTTTTAAAAAAAAGATATTGGGCTTTGCACCTCAGGGTAAACCTCCACCTTTCAAAAGTGTGTGGTTTTTTTTTCTTTTTCTGAGATCTGTGCTACAGTGTCCTCTCTCCTAATGTATTCCTTAATAATCGCCACTCCTTTCAGCAATCCTTCCATTTCTTTTATAGTTTGGGGTTCTAACTATTTCTTAGTTAGAAATGAAGTATGTCTTTTTCTACTGAAGAGTAGAATAATTGAATAATTTCCATATATACACACAAAGTGTCTTCTATCCTTTTAAAATTACTGGATATGTTTTCTTAAGGCCCCTAATGTATTTAATCATGTAAAACATACAAATATATTCAGTTGCATGTTCCCTCCATATTGTTATTTATGAGATAACTGACCCAAAACGCTTAGAGAACACTGAAGTCAAGAAAATCATGTATGTCAAATGCTATTATATAGGTAGATATGTAAAGCAGTTGGTCCAGAGAGAAGTAACATGTTCCTCTTCTATAAGCCCAAGCGGTTAGCACACACTTTGTGGGCAGTATGTGTTGAGGAATAATATATGATGGAAACATAAAGTAACACACTTCAGATTATTGTGCAGTTTGATAACATTATTTTTTTTAAAGCATTGTCACATACATTATTAGTTTATTGGATCCTCCAAATAACCCACTGAATGGAATATTATTACTTCCTATTTATAAATATAGAAAATGAGGTGTACAGAGGTTCAGTGACTGGTTTAAGGTCATATAGCAGAATGTCATATCCTGGTCACTGGGATGGATCTTCAACCACTGCCTGAGATTTAGGGAGTGATGATGTCCCTTGGGAAGATATGGACCCATATTAAAAACAAGGCCCAGTGATTAAGAAGCTGCCATGTCACAAGACTCTCCAAATCAAGACATATTAATCCTGACAATTCAGGACAAATCAAGAATTAATCCTGAATTCCTTTTTTTTTTTTTTTCTTTTTTAAGATTTATGTATCTTAGAGAAGGGAAGGGAGGAGGGGCAGATAGGGAGAGAGACTCTCAAGCAGACTCTCCACTGAGTGCAGAGTCCAACACAGAGCTGGATCTCACAGCCCTGAGATCAAGACCTGAGCTTAAATCAAGAGTAGGACGCTTAACCAACTGTGCCACCCAGGCGCCCCTCCTCCTCCTCTTCCTTCTTCTTCTTTTTTTAAATTGAGGTAAAAGCAGAAAGAGATGTCAGTTTCTTCAAATACTTGCAGTAATCTTTTCAAAATCTGTTATATTGGCTCCATAGAGAAAAAGAAGAGGATCTTTATTCATTCCTCAGTTTATTAGATCAATTCAAGACAGGTAACTGAAACTAGAAAGGATTTCAGAATGAGAGCTGGAAAACGGTCTAATAATCTTTGTTACCTTACACATTTTATTTTCAACTTATTCAGGGTTCAGATGACCAGTGACTTGGTATCAAGTCAATTACAATTTAAGAGTACATCAAATAATCATCAGTTAAAATGTCAGAATAGCTTCATTCTTTTGAAATAAACTGCCTCTTCTATAATTTATTCTGATGCTTCGTGGCCAGATGAATGCAATCAAATAATTGAAATTTCTGTCACTTCTAAGTGTAGCTTCGGCAGAGCCAAGTGTGTGGTATTTTACTGATTTATTACTCTAGTCAGAATATGTGTGTGTGAATATTATCACACTCAAAGATTTCAAAAGATGTGTAAACAACATCTTGAGTTTGTCCTCAACTGACAGCAACAACCCATGGCTTTCACAAATTTATGAACGTGGAAATATTTGAATAAGATTCTTTTTTAGTATAATTAAAAGAACTCAAATCACTGATAGCTGAGAGATTTTTCCAATAAACATTTAAAAAATAATATTGAAAATCTGGGAATGGTAAAAATTTAGGCTTTGGAATAGCTGGCAATCTCTCTTTGACAAATATTCTTGTCTAGGTGTGTTCACTTTTACTGTTAAAACATAAGTTACAGGGGTGCCTGGGTGGCTCAGTGGGTTAAAGCCTCTGCCTTCTGCTCAGGTCATGATCCCAGGGTCCTGGGATCGAGCCCCACATAGGGCTCTCTGCTCAGCAGGGAGCCTGCTTCCCCCTCTCTCTCTGCCTGCCTCTCTGCCTACTTGTGATCTCTGTCAAATAAATAAAATCTGTAAAAAAAATAAGTTACAAAGGTATGAAAAGAAAGGAAGAAATAGAGGACGGGAGGGAGGGAGGAAAGACTGGAGGATGGGAGGGAAGGAGATTTCACTGGGAAGTATACGTTTATGTGTTTAGAATCTCATGTGAACCTGAAAGTTGAGAAGAGGCCTTTTTTTATATGAAATTGTCACCCTGATTTCTGCACCTAATTCTACAGGCCTTAAAATGGCTAATTAAAACCTAACTGTATTTCTTAGTTAATTCAGTTGACAGTTAACCCTAGGGAATATTTTGACAGTTAATTATATACATCGACAATTTTTATATGGTGGATATAAATTTATAGTGATACAGCTATAAAATCCCACCCCACCAGCCAAATTTTTGTTCATACAAAGGTCTAGATTAATCTTAATCAGTAGTAAGAAATGTAATTGAACTAGTTTGATAAGTGATTATTTCCATAGGACTTCAAAGAGCTTGTCATTCTTATGAATTATTTTTCTGCTGCAGTGCAATCTACAAGAGGATGTATATTTCTAAGTAGCACACATTGGTGAATAAATAAGAATTTCTTGCTCCCTCTTTCATGCACATACACGTACATGACTTCAAGTTAAAGTTGTACTCACTTGCAAGTTTGACTCCATTTCATACTTTTTTTTTTAAGATTTTATTTATTTATTTGACAGAGAGAGAGATCACAAGCAGGCAAAGCAGCAGGCAGAGCGAAAGGGGGAAACAGTCTCCCCACTGAGTAGGGAGCCCGATGCGGGGCTCGATCCCAGTGCCCTGAGATCCTGACCCGAGCCGAAGGCAGAGGCTTACCCCACTGAGCCACCCAGGCACCCCTCCATTTCATACTCTTAATAAACAACCATTCTGAGCCTATGAACTTGCTAGGTTAAAAATACAATAGGAACTCATAGCAAAAGAATTCATAATCTAATTGGGAGACAAAGCTTTGAAGATAGAAATTGATCAGAGAAACAAGAACTCAATCAGGAACCAAAATACTGGAGGCTTTCGGGCAGAGCACTATTGAGTTCTTGCACTTCAAGGAGGAAGTGGATCTGTGGGATTAGAGGGAAAGATGCATGCTAGATGGCCCCGTGGTGTGATGAGAGCTGTAGTAGCTCTAGGTGTCTTGTGAAAGCTGGGGGAGGATATATTAGATATATAAGAGGTATCACCCATGATAGGACCTGAACTAAAGTTGTGGTAGAGGTGAAGCTTAGCAGATCACCTTGATGTTGCCTATATGAAGACTAAAGAATTTTTTTTTTTTTACTGGTATTAAAAATAGTATTTGGAAGGCATAGTGAGAGATTCTAAGTGGTTGCTTTCTTCAAAGTCATAGAAGGTTACTCTGTGCCATCTACTTTGTGAGGTCTGCGGTCTCCGAGCCAAATCAACAAATGTTTATAGAGCAAAGACTCCGTCTTAGCCCTGGGAAGATTCCACTTCTGTGCCTCGCACGCTCTACTCTTGCCGTTTGGAATGGGGATCAGAAGCTGACTGCACCAGTAAGCGCCCCGCAATAAACAAAAGCAGCCGTTTATGTAGACAGTGTGGGAGGGAAGAAAAAATTACTGTGTTTTTCATTACCCAGTGAATTTCCATCCACCCATCCCTTAGCAGTGAATTAAGTGTAAATAAATAAATACAACCAAGTTTACTGGTAACCTTTAGTGCCTTCCATTAATCAGAGTAATAAGGGTCTTTCCTGGGGTCTTCACTGATGCTGTAGAAAGAAAAATGGTGACATGAGGTCAGTTTAACCTCAGCCCTGTGACACTTTGTCAATACAGTATCGGCAATTCAGTTATGGTGAAAAATAAGTGCATTATTTAGTTGTTAGGAGCTAGTAAATAGATTATTTATTATGTTGTCTGTCATCAGCCAGAACCCCAAGCCAACAAGATACCAGCTGCCTGAGTAATTTTCCTGCAAAGGCCTGAAACAGTTTGCTGGGGCTCCCTCTTTCTCTAGTTCCTCCCTCCTTCCATTTGTGTGTGTGTGTTAGAAAGTGTTATAATATTTGAAGTTGATGGATATGGGACTTTATTAACAGGAAATGAAAACTGATAGGTATTTAACATTTAATGTGAAATAATCTACTATAACATAAAAAACTCAAAATAATACTAACTGTTTTAATTGTCCATGGTAATTAAACTGTCACTGTGGTAATTAAAAAGATAGGTGGATAGTAAGGTATTGACACAAGCTCTTCAAATAAAGTGGGCTAATTTTAATACTAAATTTAACTTAAATTGAATGAATGATTGCCTGCTTCTCACTTTGTGTGTGTGTGTGTCTGTGTGTGTGTGTGTGTGTGTAGCAACATGAAAATCTGTTTTTTCAGTGTTTACTAGGGATAAACCCCAAGTAGCTAAGTCAGCATATGTTAAAAATATCTAGTAATAAAAATTCCTGGTAATAAAAATCTCACTTTCACTAAAGGGAAAAGATTATTTACTATATAGTGAGAGAATGATAGGTTAGCTCTTTGCAAAATGTGCATGTGTGTATATGTGTGTATTCATCTCATATCACTTATCTAAGTAAATTCTGGGTGAATTCAAGTTAAAATTTTTAAATTAAACAGAAAATATTAAAAATATTTAAATATATGTCAAATCTCTCAAAGACAATGTCTGGACTTGAAATTCCGTAAAAGTTCTGTAATCTTCCATTCTCAGTCTGTCCTTATTTGATTTTGGTATAAAGAGATGTAAGGGGCGCCTGGGTGATTCAGTGGGTTAAAGCCTCTGCTTTTGGCTCAGGTCATGATCCCAGGGTCCTGGGATCAAGGCCCGCATTGGGCTCTCTGCTCAGCGGGGAGCCTGCTTCCTCCTTAAAAAAAATAAAGAGATATAAGCCTTATAAAACTTAGGAAGTGTTTTCTCTTTCTGGATTTTGTAGAGCAGTTTGTTGAATATTTTGTCTATTACAATGCAGCTCATGTTTTCTTTATGGGAAGATAACTGACAAATATTTTTATTTCTTTTATAAGTAAGAGACAGTGCCAGCTATATCTTACTGACTTTTGCAAAGTCATACTTTCCCAGGAATTTGTCCTTTGCATCTAATTGTTTAACTCAATTGGCATAAAACTGTTCATAGTATTTCTTAACCACATGTTTAAATTTTAACTATATGTATAGTTATGTTTCCCTTCTCTTCTTGATGGTGATCATCTCTTTTCTTTTCTTAATCATTACTGCCAAAATTTTCTCTATTGATATGTCTTTTAAGAGAAGCAACTTTCTTTTATTCTATCATTTGTTTACCTTTGCACCGGTTGCTGTTTTGACCTTTGTTCTATCCTTCCCTTTACATTTTTAAGTTTATTCTGTTCTACCTTATAAAAACCTTTTAGTTGAACACCATTTGTTAATTTTTATCTTTTATTCTTTTCTTTAAAAAAAAAAAGATTTTATTTATTTACTTGACAGACAGAGATCACAGGTAGGCAGAGAGGCAGAGAGAGAGAGAGAGGAGGAAGCAGGCTCCCCGCGGAGCAGAGAGCCCGATGTGGGACTCGATCCCAGAACCCTGAAATCATGACCTGAGCCGAAGGCAGAGGCTTTAACCCACTGAGCCAGCCAAGTGTCCCTCTTTTATTCTTTTCTAGTCTAAGCACTTAAATGTACTAAATACCACTTTTGCTGTATCCTAGTGAAAGTTTTGACATGTGTGATTTTCACAATTCATGTAATCGACACTTTTTAAAAAATCCTATATAATTTAATCTTTGATCCAGGAGGGGAGGTGCCACTAACCTGGACCACTTCAGACCCCTTAAAAATTTAGGCAGATCTGCCACTAACATGTTTGGTGGTCAGGGCAAGATGAAAACTGAGATGTCTACATTTCCATATCTAAATGCTTAGAAATTATAAATCAGACCTACAGACCGTGCTTGTGGTTCCATCCTCCCACCTTGAAAATTATACCTTCACGCAACCAAGTAGAAGATTTGGTGTAAAACTATGCTTTTTACGTCACTGACAGCTGGCAAAATTCTAGGAACAACTGAAGTTAATATTGCACCTGCCTGGGTGTGCTTTTGATAGGTTAGTGAGTTTTTTGGCTGACGAATAAAATAAGGACTTACATAATTCATTAATTATTATGTACCTACTTGATTAAATGCATTTTTCTTGGTTTCATTCCAGGAAAAACACTTACTTTTTTAATTTCTTGAACGAATTTTTAAGTTTTTATTTAAATTCCCCGTTAACATGCAATGGAATATTGGTTTCAGCTGCACAGTTCAGCACTTCTGTACAACACCTGGTGCTCATCACAAGGGCCCTCCTTCAAGCCCATTCCCTATTTCACCCATCCCTCTCTCACCTCCCTTTTGGTAACTGTCAGTCTAGTCTGCTCTCTAGAGCTGAGATTCTATTTCTGGGTTTGCCTCTCTCTCCCTCCCTTTTTCTTCTCCTTTGCTCATTTATGTTGTTTCTTAAATCCACATATGAGTGAAATGGGAGCATATTTGTCTCTCAGAAAAATCACTTATTATGTTGTAATCGAGACACCTAATTTGTTTTCCACTAACATTAATGATCTAAAAGATCAAACAATGAACTGCAGTAGCGCTCCAAAGCATACATGTAATTTTTTGTCCATCAAAATACACAGTTCAAAATAATTTTAAGAAACTGAAGCTTTCTAATGTAATTTTAGAATTTTTAATTATTGGTATATATTTGTATAACTTTATAATTATTCTAGTTCTTGATATCTATCTGGTTTTTAATATATTGAATCAGTAAGTATCACACTTCACATATGGTATATTACACCTGCAAATCTGTGAATGCGAGAGTAATACAAGTTGTGTAATACTGGAAAATTTTCTTTACCATCTTGTGCATCTGTCACAAATACTGTATGAATTTGTGAGTCCCTCAAGAACCACAAACTGGACACAAAGAGAAGCAAAAAAAAAAAAAAAGGGACATTTGAGACTACTGAACAATATTTATTATGTGAGGACCTATTGCATTCACTCAGAAAGAGAGGCTTTAATAAATTTATTCATCTATTTTTTTTTCTTTTACCTAAAGGTTTCCACCCCTCAAATCCTCCCTACCTTCTAAAGCAGTATCCATCTCCAACAACCCGAACCTCGCCACAGTTAGACTTTATCACCCTTTAGATGCTATCCTGTACAAGTGTTTGCTTCCCTGGAGCCCTGGTGGAGTTAGTCATGAGAGCGTTTATTTGGGGTATGGTCATGCTGTGTTGGCACTTCATGTATGGGTGTTGTGTGTGTGTTTGTTTGTGTTCAGATAGGAGAGGCTTCTCTAAAACATGGGCCCACAACAGGTCCTCTCTTGCCCAGCTCTAAGGGTAATAATGCCAGGTTAGCTTTCCCATCGCAACTAGCCCAAGGCTAGATAACCATATAAAACCCACCTGTTGTCACCCTCCTTCTTGCCTCTTGCTGCTAGCCACTCTGGCACTATCCTACCCTTTTTCTTTTGGGGAAAGGGAGGGATCTTTAGAGACATTCCTTGTAAAACTAGCAATATCTCCAAGAGTGTGTCATTTCTAGGGTTTAATTCTTGAACCCTGTACTGTTCGATAGCCAGAGGTTTCCTTTGAGAACCCAGACAGCTCTCATTCCAGAAGTGGAAGTTCCCCAGTCCAATGTGGTGAGACCTTCTATGCCATTATATCCCCATAGAATGATTGCAAGCTCTTTGAGGCCAGGGCATACACGATGCCTGGCATGTTATATGCCCTTAATAAATAGCTACTGAAATACAATTGCCACGGAATTCAGAAAAGAAAGGACAGGCCTTTATTTCATCAAAGCAAAAAGCTCTATATGTCAAGAAAATTCCCAAAGGCTTTAAGACAATATCTACAGCAAATATTGCAGTGAGATATCATCTTTAGTGTGTATAGTTCACACAAATAGATGAGATAAAAACTAAAACTCATAAAGTAAAAGGAAAAAATACCTAAAAGATAATTCTCAAAGGTGAACATATGACCAGCAATAAACTCCATAACTGACACGGTACTTTGGAACCAATCTGGCTCTCAAAAGCCTCCAAATATTCACTTTTTTTGACCTAATAGTTCCACTGTTAAAAACCCAAGAGAGTCCTAAATTTGGAGGAAGAAAGTTTTATCTATCGAACTCAAGCATAGTAGGGCCTTTCCTTTTTTCCCACAAGATGTTCATCAGCATCTTTGCTGGAGGCTAGAAGGGAGGAGAGTCAGGACCAGACTCCAGGCACTCAGAGCCCACAAGGTCACGAGAACACTACACAACACTAGATGTTTACCCAGTATCGAGTTGCATGCTGCCCACTGGCTGTGAGTAGGCATTCCTATGGCAGCGCTCAGCACAAGGGTCTGATGGAAACACAGAGATTTTCAGATGATCACACAGGTTAAAATGCCACAGGGCTTCAACTTGGATTGTATGCACACTGCAAGTTTTGCTCACCCACTTTTAACAGTTGCCTTACAACTCAGAAAGCATTACTCCTGTGAGTGGTTAGCTCCAAGTGGCCTTGAGCCCCTTGGAAATGTGGGGCTTCCATTCAAGAGGAATGGCTTCAAAAGCTTATTAGCAGAAGGGTCGGAACGTCTCAGCTTACTCGGCCAGCTTCCCAGGCCATTTTTATGGACCAGAAGCTCTCTGGCCAGGTACCCCCTCCTTGATGATAATTAATACAAATTGTTATCCCTGGCACCATGGTGACACAGAACTCAGAAACTGACAGCGGGTCCCTAGCTGTCCATCAAGAAGCACTAATGCACCATGCTCCTACCTGCCGTTAGGAGAGCTTTTTCCCACCGCTAGGCTGCTTGTCATTTCTCTGCAGAATGAGCTCAGCTGGCTCAGCCTGTAATACACTAACGTGATTTCAGCTGAACGACAGAACAAAATACCAGAGGAGTAGGGTACTTAGAACAGAAAAGAAAGGGAATGAAATAACTATCATTACCTCCCTAAACTTCAACAACTACGAAAGAGCCCTCTTCCTGAGAAGTCCAGATCCCTCATTTCAGACAGTGTAATGGCAGCCAGCTTTGCAGAATGAAAGAAGAAACACTTGTCTGCTGATGAGATATCTTTCCTCTCCCATTAAGCAGGTGGAGATGAGCCTTCGGATCAGCCCCAGCCCAAGGTTTGGGCCCCTGACCACATAGTCTGATCCTGAAGCCGTGGTTGGTAGACTCCATTTAGAATCTCACTGAAAATTCATAACAACTCTGGAATCCCATTCTGGAAAAATGTACACATGCTACCTTGTACACAGTATTGGTACAAGGACCCCAGAAACCCATCCATGGAGGCCCTTCAAGCATGAACTAGTCCTCTCTGCAGTCTGACCCCCACTCCCCATTTCTGAGTCTGTAGGAGGCCTCCTTGATGGACGGTGGGGCTCTCTTCTGCTGACCGAGGAAGCAACATTACAACCTTTTGCAGCACAGAATTCCACGGTTCCGGGGAGGCTTGGCTAAAGTATCCTCGTCACTCTCTCCTTAATCATCTGTGGTCAAGAATCAGCTCTCCAGAGACCCTTTCCAAAGTGACTTCCCACTCAGCAGAGTTATGTGCAGTTCTCTAATGGTGTCAGAAAGCAGTTTGGTGCTAAGGAAAAACAAAAACAATCATGGTAAGAAATTAAGAGCAAAGTTATATAAGCCTTTTTAAAAAAATGGTATTCTAGCTGCATTTCTCAACTAAGAGTCATAAAATCATTTCCCAAGCCAGAAGTATCATTATCCTCATTTCACAGGTGGAAAACCGGGAGTTACAGAGAGGTTAATGGCTCTGTCTAAAAGTACACAGCACGCCCTCATCAGAAGGAGCTGGAATTACAGGTATAGTCAAGAGCTCATACTGTTCTGTGATAACCCAAACTTTATGAACAAGTTTGGCTTGGCCCTAATTGGCATTCAATTTTAAAAAATGTCTTTCATTAAAAAATATAATTTGAAGAACTGGGTAATTGACTCACATTTGATTAAGGCAGAGTCTATTGGATTAACATGATTAATAGATAAAATTATAATCAAACAGAAAGCAGTACAAAAGGTGACTAAGTCATGGATCACATTAATATACTAAATTTTTAAAAAATGGATATGCTGGGGTTTTTTTTCCATTAGTAATATTCATTTCATAGTGGATCTCACACTGTTCAGCTATTGCTGGTAGTGTAATTAGAATGAAGTTTGTGTTCAGGATTAAAAGAAGTGGTACTTGGGAGGTGTTTTGATTTCACAGTAAGGGAAACCCCAGCTGTCCTCTTTCTGATTCTCCCCAAATCCTTTGGTCCAATGGTAATTTCTCAAACTGATAGTGAAGTAGGCCCCTCCAGTGGTTATCTCCACTCAGAACTAAATATAGCTAATGCCACATCACACTCCAAAGTTCCTTTTAGGAACGTAATGTTCACCAGCCTGTACTGGAATAACATATTCTACAGTTTCTTCTCTAATTGCAAAACTTTATTTCCCATAGAAACTAAATTAATTGATATGAAGTATTTCAGCATTAACCCCCTCCAGGCAGCTAAGCTAGGAAATAAAATGAAAAACAGGATGCCTGGACATTTTATTCGTCAGTCTTAACACTTTTTTACTCAAACAATGGAAACTACTGCAGTATAAATGGAAGTCAACGTAAGTGTAACATTCTTTTCGCCACCAAGAATTTCTGTTTCGGACTGGCTGGATGGTGGCAGTCCCCTTCCCGAGACTTCTGTCTCTGCATAAACTGGGAGGACAGAAGGAACTAGGGGAATTTCAACCATCCCATGATCTTCATTAGTGTCCCAGAAGCCAAGTCACATAGCATACGATATAAAGAAAAACCAGCTTCCACGGCAAACACCATTCCAATGTAGTCTTCTAGCCACCATCCCACCGGCTTCAGGATTTTTCTAGATAAAAAATCTGGAACCACGACTGCCGTCCCTGTTCTTACGTTGTTACTTCCGGGAGCATGCTCTAGTCAGGCAGTTATCTAAGAATATAGGACTGAAAGGCGGCATTTGAACAACGAGTTCGCTTTCTTTGCCCACAAGAACGACAAAATGTTTAAGGGTCAGTCACATTTCTTATAGGTAAGGATTTGGGAAACAAGTAACTTCTTACACAACTTGTTAGAACATACGTATCAGAAGGTAGTTTGGTAATACCTATAAAATACATAGCCCTAGGCACCTGGGTGGTTCAGTCGGTTTATAAGTAGGAAAATGGTTAAATAGGGATGCCTGGGTGGCTCAGTTGGTTGGACGACTGCCTTCGGCTCAGGTCATGATCCTGGAGTCCCGGGATCGAGTCCCACATCAGGCCCCCAGCTCCATGGGGAGTCTACTTCTCTCTCTGACCCTCTCCTCGTTCATGCTCTCTCTCACTGTTCTCTCTCTCAAGTAAATAAATAAATAAATAAAAAGAAAATGGTTAAATAAATCATTGTATAGCTATATTTGGAATACATTTCTTTTTTAAAAAGTAGATCCAAGCATAACATCAAGGAAAGATTTCCATGATATATTTTTAAATGAAAAAAGCAAGTGGTGAGGGGTGCTTGGGTGGCTCAGTGGGTTAAGCCTCTGCCTTCGGCTCAGGTCATGATCCCAGTGTCCTGGGATCGAGCCCCACATTGGGCTCTCTGCTCAGCAGGGAGCCTGCTTCCTCCTCTCTCTCTGCTTACTTGTGATATCTCTCTCTGTGTCAAATAAATAAATAAATATCTTTTAAAAAAAAGCAAGTGGTGGAAATATATACTTATATAATAATCCTATTTATGTATTTTTAAACCAATATGTGTGTATTCTATGATTTTAAATGGTTAGAGAAAGATCAGAATGGACACATCTTCCGCTATTAAGAGGTGCCCTCTGGAGGGAAGACATGAGAGGGGAGGGCGAGAGAGATAAGGAGATGAAGGAAGAATTCCACTTTCTACTTGCTATACTTCAGTAATTTATTCTAATAAAAATATGGTATTTTTATCGTGACAAAATAAAAGATGTCATCGGCATCTCCTCACAAGGCACTAGGCAGCCGTCCTCCTCGGGACCACGATGGAGTTCCCTGGCTTGGATGCATGGAAGATCTGCTTCCTACTTTGGATCGGGTTCTCTGTTGAACTGCCTGCATTGTCTCAGTGTGGATGTTCTGTCCAGGAACGTGTTGTCTAACTGAGCACAGGTGACTGCTTCTCGGAGGGCCAGACTTTGAGACACACATGCGTTAACTTAAATAGAAGATCCCATGCAAGACGTATATATGAGCAGAAGCTGATAGGGCTGGCTGGTAAGATGTGGGAAAATTTAGGCAGAATGGTCTCCATAATTTTATTCTGGAGCCCAGAATCATAGGTTATATCATAGACTCTTCGGCATTATTTCCATAATTGCCTTAAATCCTCTCTAAAACTATGGTAGGGACATATGCAGGGGGATGAACAAACAAATAGCATTTATCGAGTACTTACTCTGTGCCAAGTAACATGCTCAGTGTTCTTCACATAACTATTTCCTTTAATCCACACAAAAGCATGTTTATTATCAACTCTTATTTCATATTTTATATGATTTATCATATATTTGCTAGATAGGAGCCATGTGGACCTTTTTGTTGAGCTAGGGCAGCAGGCAAGGCAAAGGGAAGTAGCAAGAGAGAAAGAATAACCCTCCAAGAACCTCTAAAAGGAGGTGAAGGATGTGCTTACAAGTGCTCAGGACACTTAGCTCGAGAGTCAAGGCTTGACTTCCTCAACTACCAGAAATCCTAAAGAAATGGCTTCGTTCCTACTCTCTTTCAGGTGGCTTTTTCTGTTGCTACTGTAATTGGAAGGCGCGTCACTGGTCAAACATGGCAAATAGAGAACAAAACATTCACTTCTCTTTTTGCTTGTAGACCCAAGTCCTCATGGGTACCCTTCTCTACAATTCCCCTACAAGCCTCAAAGAATTAAAAAAAGAGTTGTGCTTTTAGGATGCAACAGGTCTTTCGTTTGCATGATTAGGTTTCACTGCTGTGGGAAGCCCATCTTCACTTGGGGGTTTGTGACACGAGCCTAAAATACATTCCAGCTTTTTGATCTTTCAAGTTGGAGCACGTTGGAGGGTTGGGGCTCTGATTTGGTCAGGGGTTCTGAGACTGGGAGCTGGTGGTTGTGGGTGAGAAGTGCCCTTCTGAGAGATAACACCCAAACACAAGTGTCAGTCATGTACCAAACAGTGCACACAAAGTATGGGTCTAAAGAAGGTGGAAGAAAAGGTAGCAAGAGAGAGACTCAGAACCCAAAGGGACCTAAGAGCAATTAATCTGTCCTCTGGGCACTTTGAGATCTGTATGGTTCCAAATGTGGGCCTTATGGGCTTTTTATAGAGGCTGTAGGGTAGGGTAGGGTAGCTGTTCGAAGCATGAAGACCTGCTTCAGGGATGGGAAACCAGATCTCACTATGTACAAGGATGGAACTCCGTAAATATTTAGGCAAAATATTGAAATTTTGGTTGAACTTTTGTCAAACTTGGCTCAACATGGTTAAACTTTTGTTCAAGAAAAATGGCCTCTCTTAATGGTTGTTGAAGCAATTCGCAGCTGACTGTTCCAGATACAAGCTCTTAAGAAAGTTGGATGTCGGACTGCTTCTGTTGTCACATGAGCGGAGAGTGTCACATGAATTTACCTCACCTGTGCATAGGCAGGCATGCACACACATATAAGCACATTGTTGTAGTAAGAGATACACAGTAGGCAAACAAGAAATGAATCTGCATTGTCCCCAAACAACCAGTTCCTTCTGTTCATTGAATTCACTGGACAAAAATAGTACCATGGGGGATGCCTGGCTGGCTTAATCAGTTGGGCATCCAACTCTTGGTTTTGACTTGGGTCCTGATCTTGGGGTTGTGGGATCGAGCCCCCATGTCTGGTTCCATGCTCAGTGGAGTCTGCTTGTCCCTTTTCCTCCCCCACTGTTATATTATCTCTCTCTCTCTCTCTCTTTCAAATAAATAAATAAAATCCTTAAAAAATAGCAATATAGTATAAGCAATTTTCAACCTCACAATTTATGAACATTTATGTTGTGGACTACACAGTGCTTGGCACTGCAGTATGTATAGCAGGAAAAAATAAGTCATCTTTAGTGTTGGGAGATGTATAATCTTTTGTGAAAGGTAGCATTTAGACATACCAATCTGGTAACTTCTCCAGACAGGAATAAACTTTCCTAAATACCAAATTATATCGCCATTACATTCTATTTCCATTGTTCCCTCAAGCGGTCAATTTCACAGCCCAAGAGATGTCAGGGGTTTTAACTGCTACTCTTTGCAGAGTTTGGCATCCATTATCAAGCCTTTCGTAATTCAACTGATTAGGTTCTAGACAACCAGGGTCCACTAGTGCTGATGTGGGAGAAGGGGTGGAACAGATTAGAAGATTCTATGTAGATGCAGGGATCTTCACAACAAGAAGAAGCCTGATATAAGAAGCTGGTTATAAGAGGGAGATTTATTTCACAAAGGTGTTTATCCTCATTTTATGTGAGTACCTGAGGTACGGTCGCCCTCACATCTGCTCTAGGATATAAAAGGAAAGGCATCTCTATTTATTAGGTTTGGGGAGACTTTAGGGGGCTGGGCAGGTTATTGTTTTAAAGGGATGGAGTCAAGTGTAGACAACTTTAAAACATTGCTGCTACATCCATGCGTCTAATTGAGACACTTGTAGGTCGTCAGGCTCTAGAGTATAACAATTTGTCAGCATAGGACACAGAGTGGACCAATTTAATAATTGCTGCAGGGGTTAGAATTTCTACAGCCTTTGATCAGATTTTTTTTCTTAGGTCAGTAACATTTAGAGGTAGATAAAAATCTCAAGTAATTGGTGAGAAACTAGATGGTTTGTGGCTAATTTGCAAAAGCACAGATTACATTATTTGAATTTTGTCTACTTAATGAAAAAGTCTTGAGATTTTTAGGAAGAACACGTTAATTTGATGACATGGTGTGCAGCCTGCTCTCAAGTGTGCAAACATCCGCCATCTTTCCTCTTTGACACACCCTCTTGCTTGCTCACTGAGGCCTCTGAATCTGCTATGACTTTTGTGTTCTGCCTGGTAATAAGATTATGTTTGACACGGTGGCTCCTTTACTCCCTCCTTTTACAAAACTGGAAGATGAAACCCTCTGTTCTATCTTTAACTTAGAATGGAGCAGGATAAAGAAAGGCTGATATATAATCACTGAAATGCCTACCTGTTCTTTTAAGAGAATTGCTATGCAAATGTGAGAGGCAGAAGGGAAATGGCAAAGGTATTGGGTGTTAGTACTTAAGGCACTGTTCCCGCTCTAACCCACCAGCCTAGACATTGTTTCTGGAAGAGCCTTCGCTGATCTAGTTAATGTCTTCTGAATGGGTTTCTGCAGCACTGACCTTTTAAAATCAGGCACCAACCCTGAAGGCAAGAGTTCTGGAGTAGGACAGCCACAACTAGTGGCCCACCTTGAGCTTGGGCTCTCCCAGAAGCATTAGGACTTGCCCCCATGACCCACAATTCATCACCAGATAACCCACTGTCTTCGTGTTGTGTTCAGAAGCAGGAGAGGGAGGTAATGCAGCAGATACTACTGTTTGGAGCATTTCCTTCCATTTTAAAAGGACTTTTTTTTTTCTTAACCTAGCGTATGAGCCTGTTCAGGCTGCTCTAGGAAAATACCATAGCCTTGGGTGGCCTAAACAACAGACATTTATTTCTCACAATTCTGGAAATGAGAAGTCCAAGATCAAGAATGCCAGTGGAGTCTGTTTCTACTGAAACCTCTTTCCCCCGCAGCCTTCTTGTAAAGTCCTTTCACCAGTGTGTGCTCAGAGAGAGAGAGACCATGATCTCTGGGGTCTCTACTTGTAAGGACACTAATCTTATCAGATGAAGCTCTCCACCTTTATGACCTCATTTAGCTTAATTCCTTCCAGAGAGTCCTCATCTCTAAACACAGATCCACTGGGGGGTTAGGATGTCACAATCATTCAGTCCAGAACATGGAAGGTACCTCTGATTTTGTCTTCTTTTTCCATGCAGCACAAATAATCTTCATGTTACAGCACAGATTTCATAGCCATCTTTTCACCTCTTCCAGC
Organism: Mustela putorius furo; assembly: GCF_011764305.1. Lineage (NCBI taxonomy): Eukaryota > Metazoa > Chordata > Mammalia > Carnivora > Mustelidae > Mustela > Mustela putorius. The sequence continues at coordinate 3,786,768 of NW_025422045.1, read as the reverse complement.
TGTGTCATTTTCATATATTCTTATTGCTAAAAGTTTGGGTAAATTCAGGGAAGTATAGGGAAGAAAATTTAAAATCATCTAGATATAATCACTATTAAATTTTAGTGCATTCTCTTTTGGTATTTTTTAGTATATATATATTTATAGAATATATATTTACAGAATGGATTATATAAATTTAAGTCAGCTTGCATCTCTTAGCATTGTATCATAAGTATTTCTCAAGTGTTGTTAAAAATTATTTGACCCCGTGTTTTAACAACTGCCTGATATTTTATAAGATGACAGTAACGGAATTTGTTCAGTCAACTCACTGTAGTTGTTTCCAGTTTTTCACTATTTTAAATAGTATTTTAAGTCATATTATGACTTACATTTGTGTGCATTTCATACTTACTTTAGGCAAGGTTGCTGCCATATCAAGTAACAGAAATATTTGACGCTCTTATACATACTGCCAAATTGTTTTATTGAATCTCAACGATGGTTATTCATCATTGAAAAAAATACTATTTGAGGGGTGCCTGGGTGGCTCACTGGGTTAAAGCCTCTGCCTTCTGCTCAGGTCATGATCTCAGGGTCCTGGGATAGAGCCCCACACTGCTCTATCTGCTCAGCAGGGAGCCTGCTTCCTCCTCTCTCTCTGCCTACTTCTCCACCTACTTGTGATCTCCGTCTGTCAAATAAATAAATAAAATCTTTTTTTAAAATACTATTTGAAAAATAGAAATTAGCACAGCACAAAGAACTTTATTCAATCACCTAAAATAGCCATGGTTAAAATTTCAAAAAATAGGATGTCTGGGTGGCTCAGTTGGGTAAGTGGCTGCCTTCAGCTCAAGTCATGATCCCGGTGCCCTAGGATCAAGCCCATGTCAGGCTCCCTGCTCAGCACAAAGCCTGCTTCTCCCTCTCCCTCTGCCTTCTGCTCCCCCTACTTGTGCTCTCTCTCTCTCATTCACTCTCTAGCAAATGAATTTTTAAAAATCTTAATTTTTTATTTCAAAAACTAAATAGAATTATATTATTTTAAATCTTATTTTTTTCACAACATTATTACTCTTCTGTAATATTTTAAGGACTGCATTGTGTTCTCTTGTGTGCACACATCATAATTTAATTCCAATACTTTATTTTTTTAAATTTTTTTAAATTTTATTTTTATTTATTTGACAGAGAGAGAGAGAGAAGAGATCACAAGTAGGCAGAGAGGCAGGCAGAGAGAGAGGGGGAAGCAAGCTCCCTGGTGAGCAGAGAGCCCAATGTGGGGCTCAATCCCAGGACCCTGGGATCATGACCTGAGCTGAAGGCAGAGGCTTAACCCACTGAGCCACCCAGGTGCCCCTGAAGAATGCTTTTTAACATTTGCATTATCTCTGTTTTTCTACCATTTCTTTTACACTGAGTCTTATTTTTTTCCTTGAGTTCTTTATTTTGATTCACTTATTTAATCAAAATGTTTTTATCGTGAGGGTTACCTGAATGGTTCAGTTGTTTAAGCGTCTGACTCTTGGTTCAGCTCAGGTCATGATCTCAGGGTTGTGCGATCCTGTATCTGGCTCTGCACTGAGCACATGGAGCATGCTTGGGCTTCTCTCTCTCCCTAGCCCTCTGGCCCTCCCCCGACCCACACATGCATGCTCCCTCTCTCTCAAATAAATAAATCTTTAAAAATTTTTACTTTTAGGGCGCCTGGGTGGCTCAGTGGGTTAAGCCGCTGCCTTCAGCTCAGGTCATGATCTCAGGTCCTGGGATCGAGTCCCGAGTCGGGCTCTCTGCTCAGCAGGGAGCCTGCTTCCCTCTCTCTCTCTCTGCCTGCCTCTCCATCTACTTGTGATTTCTCTCTGTCAAAAAAATAAAAATAAAAAATAAATCTTAAAAATTTTTACTTTTAAAAGATATTTTTTGGTAGTTTCAAAATATCTGCATTTCTGATTATTTTTTTCTGCAGCTCTTACACTAGACTTCAGATTCTTTGATCCCATTCCTTTCTTTCAACCCTCTGGTATCTATTGCTCTACTGCCTTCTCAAATCTGGTGTTGCAGTAGGGAAATTTGACCTTTCACATTACTTTATAAATAGTTACAGGAGATTTTTTCTTCTTCTTTTTTTTTTTTAAACACAACAAAACCTGTCTAGGTGAGAGTTTCTACACTAATTTGCCAACCACTCAGTTAACCCTTTTGCTCTGAATATTCAAGCCTTTCATCAGCTGGTGGTGGAAGTTGTTTTCTATTATTTTTTTTCAAAGATTTTATTTATTTATTTGAGAGAGAGTGTGTGAGAGAATGAGAATGAGAGGTGGGAGGGTCAGAGGGAGCAGCAGACTCCCTGCCAAGCAGAGAGCCCAATGTGGGACACAATCCTGGGACTACAGGATCATGACCTGAGCCGAAGGCAGTCACTTAACCAACTGAGCAACCCAGGCGTCCTTCTGTGATATTTTTGATTATTACTTCTCTTCTGTCTGCTTAGTCTTCTCTTTCTAGAATTCCTAGTATATGTACTTTGAATTTCTGTTAGTTCTCTTCAAAGTCCAACTCTTCGCTCCTCATAAATCTTCTCTAAGTCAGGGGAGAACCTCTATAACTTGCAGTTTCCTACAACAGTCTGTAGTCTGCTGCTTCTGTTTCAGGCTCCTATTTCTCATCTCTGTAACATCTTTCTTGGGCTGCATTTTCTGCACAGTGATCTGTTCATGTCCTCTCTAGCTTTATAGATCCAAACTCTTCCTGCATCTTGATGAGAACATTTATTTGAAATCTTCTGTGGTTTTTTTTTTTTTTTCTGTTACTTCAGTTGTAAGAGACAATTGATGGCTAAGATTTGTCCCCGTCTCTTGAACTACTCTGTTTTTTCATTAGTTTTCTACAAGATATGTGTTGGTCTGCTTGTATGAGTTCAGAGGAGTCTGAAAATTGTTGAGATCCCCATTCAAACATTTTAGCCCAAAGAAATGGAAAAAGGAGAATTTAAGTGTACTGTAGTTTTCTTATGCGTAGAAGCCAATGTGTAGAAGGAAAATAATGAACAAGCTATAGAGTATATATAGAGAGAGTAGGTAGGGCAGAGTGTCACCTCCGTGCCTGTGAGTTTTGCCCACATGTTTGTTATGAGAGCCCAGATGTCTCTAGGCAGTCCCAAGGCCAAGATCATCCTCATAAAGAACAGCCACAGAAGTGTCCTGTATTTACTTAGCTTGTCTAGTCACACCAAATGTAGTAACAATAATAGCTAGCATTTCTGAGTGCTTCTAATATGCCAGCCACTGTTCTGACCTATCTAAGTGTAATTTGGGTGTAAATACTGCAGAAAGACTCCTGTTATTTGTGGTGTCCTCTTCTAGGATGTTTCCTAGAAAATTATTGAGAATGAGATTTGATCCCCCAGCCAACCAAGAATAGCTAAAGTGACCATATAATTTATTATCTAAAGTGAGACACTTTTGAAAGCAAGAAAGGAGATTAATAACAAGACAACAAGGACATCCTGAGGCAGTCCCAAGTGAACTGAAATATATGGTCACTAAAATCATGGCACACCCTTGCTTCCAGACTTTGTTGCTCTCAGCTAGATTCAGTGCATGCCCAAATTGTCCTCCTAACCAGGGGGTCTTCAACCACCATTTGTAGTGACTGTTTAATAATCTGTGTGTTTACCAATGTTTATTCATTTCCTTATTTTTTAAGAGATTTTATTTATTTGATAGAGAGAGAGACAGTGAGAGAGAACACAAGCAGGGGGAGTGGGAGAGGGGAAAGCAGGCCTCCTGCCAAGCAGGGAGCCCAATGCAGGGCTCGATCCCAGGACCCTGGGATCATGACCGAGCTGAAGGTAGACACTTAATGACTGAGTCACCCAGGCACCCCAATCATTTCCTTACTGATGGACAATTAGATTGCTTCCAATTTACATCTACTAAATATAATACTGAGGTGAACATCTTTATGTATAAACTATAGTTTTAAATTAATTTTGATTTTTCCTTTGGATTACAGTTCAGAATTAAAATTATATAGTAAATCCTTTTTCTTTCTTTTCCTCTGTATCTTTCTCTTTTTTCCTTTCCTTTCTCTTTCCTTTTTCCAAAAGTCATAAAAACTGCTTGTATTATCTTACCAGTTTCCTCGTTAGTTAATAGGTTAGCTAAAATCTTTGATATATATTCACTTTGTATTTATATAAGAATCATGACTTCACTTCTTTTAATTATCCTTTAACAGCTTGGAATTCATGCACCAAGACTGAATCATGCATCCCTGACAGAACCAGGTAAACTGCATTGCCAGAGTGGTACACCTCTTGGGAGGGTAGGGGTGAGGGGTGGCTTAAGACCAGACACATCTTTCCTCAGCTTCCAGAAATAAATCTCAAGCAGTAATAGACTTGAAATTTTCTGTCTCTGTGTTTCTGTAGAGGGGTGTGTGTGTGTGTGTGTGTGTGTGTGTGTGTGTGTTTTCCCCCTTCTCTTGTCTCCTCTAATTTTGCAGTTGGCTTTTGTTTCTTGTTCACACACAAGGAATAAATTATGCTGGCAGCTATAATTAGTGAAATTTGGTTTTATTGTCTTACTATTTGGTAATATAGGTAAATGGATTAATAGACTATAGAGGTCTATTCTCTACTGGATGAAAGAATAGAAAATCTAAGTTGTTAGTCTTTTTTGTTTATCTGCTTGTCTATTTAGAGCTCAAATCAGTTAGAATTTCATGCTCATCAGGAGAGTAAACAACTCTGATATCTGGATGTGTGCATTTTTGTGTTACTATCTTACTGTTAACCTTTTAAGAAAGTTATAGAACTGAAAACATATGCACTTTATATGTATATGTGTCTATGTGTCTATAATTCAGCAAGTCCTTTACCTTTCATGCAAAATGTTTCCCCAACTCTATAATAATTTATGTTATAAAGTCCCTATAGAGAGATAAATAGATTCTGTAAATCAAATATTCCTAAAATTTCTGAAAAAGAAGGAAATTGAACTCCTAATGTAGTAAGTGTGCTAAATGTAAAAGCTACTACAGGGGGCAAAGCACAGTGGATGGGGTGAGGGAAGTCCTGGAGGCTGAGAGAAGGACAGTAAGGGTGTCCCCACGGGGAAGAAGGGTAGCAGAAGTGACTGGAGATTCACACCAGTGGGCTCATCAGATCAGTAAATATCCCAGCAATGATGGAAGTCCAATATCTCATTGTCAAAGAAGGAAATTCCTGAAAAGAAAACTACAAGAAACCCTCCAGTGTCAGATTCAATTTTAAAGTATCAGTTTGTATTCATGGTTGAATATGTAGATAAAAACAACTCTATCCATGTCCTACTTACCTATAGAGATATAGAGATGTCCCTTCTCTAGCTCTGGCTGCTGAGGCAGCCTGCGAGTCATGACTCCCAGTGTCACTGTGCAACGAGCACATCTAGCTTCTAGACTTTGGCTTCTAAATATCATTCTCTAATAATGGGAACCAGGGCTCCTTGGAGAAATAGAACATTCCAGTGCTGGTGCAGGGAAAGTACAAGATGAGCCCAAACCATCCTGTGCTAGAAAGAGAAGTGCTCAAAGAGTAAGAGGAGTATGTCAAAACAACACAAAACGAAACTGAAGGAGTCCTCACTAGCTAAATCTTGGACAGTTTGAGCATCAAAATAAATAATGAGGTAACAGATGAAAACCCATTTTAAAAAAATGGGAATTAAAGAGTTAATGCTAATCTAAATAACCAAATGATATAGATAAAGAAATAGTTTAGTGAGGTATAAGATGTTTATATCACCTCAAAGTTAATTCCTACCTGATAGATACTAATTGCAAAGGGAAAAAGAACTCTGCAGTAGAGAAACCTGGTAGATGACACCTCAATGAAGCAATTACAGTTAATATAACCAGTAATGAGACGAATCAAAATGATGTGGCACCTGAGAGGATTCCATGAGAACACATCTTCCCTTCTGTGATCTTCTTACCAAAGTCACATGACCTGAATCAAATTGTGAAGGAACATCAGACTAATCCAAACTAATAACAAAAATTCAAAATTGGGGGCGCCTGGGTGGCTCAGTGGGTTAAGCCTCTGCCTTCGGCTCAGGTCATGATCTCAGGGTCCTGGGATTGAGCCTGGCATTGGGCTCTCTGCTCAGCCGGGAGCCTGCTTCCCCTTCTCTCTCTGCCTGCCTCTCTGCCTACTTGTGATCTCTCTCTCTTTAAAATAAATAAAATCTTAAAAAAAAAAAAAATTCGAAATTGGCACGACCATGAAAAACAAGGGCAGAAGGAGGAACTGTTCCTTATTGAAGGAGACTAAAGGGCCATGACACCTAAAAGCAATGTGTCGTTCAGAATTGGATCCTTTTACTGTGAAGACATTATTAAAACAATTGGTAAAATTAACTGAATAGAGTGTGAAGACAAGATGGGAGTGATGTATCAACATTCATTTCTTCATTTTTATGTTGTATTGTGGTTATGGAGGAGAATCTATTCATTTGTAGGAAATTCACTTGGAAATATTCAAGGATGATAACGGTATCATATCAACAACCTACTCCCAAGAAGTTCTTTGTACTCCAGTTCCAATTTTTGAAAGTTTGATATTGTTTAAAACTATAAGAAAAAAGAAAAAAAATCTTTTACATGATAAAAAGGTGGGAAAAATTTAATGATTCTTGATACAGATTGCTAAGTTGCTTTCCAAAAGGGTTGTACCTCATCTTATAACTATGCCATTCCATTTTTTCCTATTAAATTTTTGTCAGGTGAGCCAGCCACTAACAGCATACAAAGACCTTATTTTCAGTCCTACCTGTCACACTTTATAACAGAAGTGCTGATTTTCATGAACTCACTTATTATCTCCATGTGGGAGTAATCACTCATTGTATCATTAGCTGATAATGACTAGATGAGTTGATTGAGCTGTAAATGACTATGGTTAGAGATTGCAGCTCTAGCTGATTAGATAAATATGCCACATATTTCATTTTGATCATATCAATTTCACTATCATTTGACTGAAATGTCTTCCTTCAACCTAAAGTTCTCATTAAGGCATGGTAATTTCTCTGAAATATGACTGTATGCATGACTTCTATCAGCCAAAACCAATAGTGACGAAAAAGGAAGGTTATTTTACATTTTAGCAACTGTCTAGCTATATGATTTTATGCAACTCCTGAAATCTGAAGATCCTTGTTAGAATGTGAATAATATCTTTATTGCGCCCAGAGTAGTCTACATGAGTGGTAGGGCAGAGAGATGAGGGCTTCTTTAATTGAGTGTCTTGTCTAGTTTAAGAATTTTGGTGAAGACATTTGAGGGTTTGTTCCCCAGTAAGTCCCAAATAATGGCTCTCCTGGGCACCTGGTGTTAGGCATTATTTAGACTTTGTAGCCAAGTGCTTTGCAAACTGTAAAGTGCACATGAGTCTTGTTAATACGCAGATGGATATAGTAGGTCTGGGGTGGGGCCTGAAAGTCTGCATTTCTAACAAGATCTCAGGAGATACCGATGCTGCTGCATACAAACCACACTCAGAGAAAGCAGGGGCCTGGTAGACGGCTTACTTAAGCTGTTTTATCAAGAACCGATGTCAGAGGTTGTATGTGAAGAGAGGCTTGGCACAGGCAGGTCTGCTTCCCTTTGGAGGCCTGGCTCATCTACCTGCTCTAGACAAGCTTTCCTCTGGGCTCCAGTTGGGTAGACCATGACAGATGACCACAGTAAGCAATTTTATTGGGCCAAGATGGTGTAACTTCAGAAAACAGACAACAAATTGACTGTGGTGTTCACGTGGCACAATGGTCTTTATTGAAATGTGGCCTCCAAACCTCTTTTTTTCCTCCAAAAATTCCTTGGTCAAACCTGGGGAAAACAAGTCCGTGTCATCCCTTAGAAAGGAAAGAGAAATGGAAGATGAGCTCTCATAAGCTGCCTTGACTTCAGGTAAATAGGGATCTTAGCTGGTCTGGTGAGTCACCCATTGATCAGAGGTCTATGTTTAAGTTCATTCAGTCACGTTCTATGTTGAGATAAGAAAAGAGGGCCCTGTACAAATTGTTGAGTCTTAGCAAGCCTTTTCCTTGAATAGCGTGAATTCAGAATTTTTAGGGATGAAGTTTTCTCTGTGGTTAATGGACGCATTAACATTTCAAAGGCATGTTAAGTCAGCACTTTCTACTTCAAGTAGTCTCTTAACCTTGGGAAACTAGATAATACTGTCCCCATGATATGGATCTGGAAATTGAGACTCTAGGAGCTTAATTAACCTACCCCAGGCCACATGTCTATAAGTGATGGAGATGGAACTTGAATTCTACCTGTATGATTTCAAAGATCAGTGGCCTCCTAGTATGCCAGGCTTCTCTAAAAATATTTGTAAAGAGGAAGTATTCTAGTTTAAATCAGAATGAAATTGGTGACATGCTGGCTTTTATTGCTCAACCAAGAGTATGCAACTATTAACTGATGAAGAAGGAATTCAAGCCCAGGTCTAGTGAGCTGCATAGGCTTTGTATGACACCCACTTCCTCTAATGATCCAAGAATCACGATGCTGACAGCACTAACATGAATATCACATCATATCGCATAGCACTTCAAAGTTCTAAGCTGTTATTTGGGTCCATCACTATTCCCAAGAGGTGAGTATGGCAGACTTTCCTTGCAGGTCATGAGTTAGGAGACCAATCCTATGAAAGTTAAACCTAAGGGCTCATCACAAGGATGTGGTAGCCCTGAAATCTAGGTCTCAGGCAGCAGATTTCATAAGTCCACAGCCTTCCCTGTCATCAGAAGACCTCAGCATGTTTCTGGAACATTTTTTCTTTTAAGATTTTATTTTTAGGGGCACCTCGGTCACTCAGTGGGTTAAGCCTCTGCCTTCGGCTCAGGTCATGATCTCAGGGTCCTGGGATGGAGCCCTGCATTAGACTTTGTGCTCGGCAGGGAGCCTGCTTCCTCCCCTCTCTCTGCCTGCCTCTCTGCCTACTTGTGATCTTTGTCAAGTGAATAAATAAAATCTTTAAAAAAAATTTTTAAATTTTTATTTATTTGACAGACAGAGATCACATGTGATCTCTGTCAAGTGAATAAATAAAATCTTTTTTAAAAAATTTATTTTTATTTATTTGATAGATAAAGAGAGATCACAAGTAGGCAGAGAGGCAGGCAGAGAGAAAGAGGGGGAAGCAGGCTCTCTGGTGAGCAGAGAGCCTGATGTGGGGCTCGATCCCAGGACCCTGAGACCATGACCTGAGCCAAAGACAGAGGCTTAACCTCTGGAGCATATTTAAATGGGTATATCCGCAGCTGTGCAAGATCTGTTTTCATTTTAAAGCAATTATTTAGAAGCTAGTCAAGGTTACGATCTGACTTCTAAAATAGCAGTAGCTGTCTTAATAGGAATTTATGGACTACCTACAATGCAAAAATGCAATACAATACAACAAAAATGAACATGATATGGACCCTGCCTTCAAGGAGCTTACAGTGTAGTAAATGCTCACAAACACAGGCATAACTGACTTTAATAAGATGAAAAACTCATTTGAGTGTATATGTAAAGAAGTACCTACAGAGTGAAGTGACAATATAAATGAGTGAGGAGTATAAGTACCCCTTCTGGAAAAAGGAGACCTTTGCAGGTGGATTTTCCATAAAAGGCAAGTACCATTATTTTGGTCCACAGCAATTCAGTTTTTCAATTCTCCTTTTTGTGTCCAAGAGCCCAAATAAAGCAGTCAGAAATCCTTTGGAATTGTATCCTTGATAAGCAATTACTGTCACCTCTACTCAGAGTAATCTCCAATAGCTCTGTTGGACCGCTCCACTCTAACTGTATTTAAAACAAAAACCTCTCCCCAAAACCTGCTGAATTCTCATCCTGTTCCCAGCCTATGCATGTACTTTTACCCCTAGAACAGTGTTCCCTTCAGTTTTTTACCTGGACAACTCTTACTCATTCTTCAGGTCTCAGCTTAGCTTTGTACACACCAGGAAACTTGCAATTCTCCAAATCCAGAGTAAAGCATGTAGTAGTCGGTAGAGGTTAGCCTGTGCTGCAGCAACAAACATCCTCCAAATCTCAGTGACTTAAAAGAAAAATTAAAAATTAAAGAATTTATTTCTGATGCACACAGTATGCCCACTGCAGGTTAACTGGGTGTTCAGTTCCAGCTCAGCCTCCTTTGGGGCTGGAACCTGGTGGGGCCTTTACCATCTGGAGAACTGTCAGTCATCACGAAGGAAAAAGGCTTCCCGCCTAGATGTGGCTTGTGTTACATCCACTCATATTTCATTAGCCAAAATAAGTCATGCCTAAATTTAAAGACGTGAAGAAATGCAGTCCTAGCATGTGTCAAGAAGAGCCAGAACCTTAGTGAATATCACTAATAGCCAGAACAGAGCCCTTCCCACTTGTTCCCAGAATCCCAGTACTGAGCACAGTTGCTTACTACGCTGGACTTACTACACAGTACTTACTACACTACACTACAATTAGTGAAGTATAGTCGGTATCCCCTCACTAGACTCTACAAACTTCTTAGGGACAAGCATTCAACCTGATTTTTGTATCCACTACCTACCACAATGTATGGCATATACATAGAATCAATGCAAAAGCTTGAATGGAAAAGGGAATGTCCTCTTTCTTTAAAAATGCACATCTGTATCTTTAAATTTAGGATTTCAAAACAATTACAATTCAAAATGCTATTTATGTCTTATGTTCCTTAGGAAAGATATACATATACCCTTGAGCTACCATTCTGGCTTTGCTTTTGAATGCAAATATTTTAACAAGTATAACACACAGAAGCTTGAACTATCAATTTCCTAGCAGCATATGTAAAATATCTTGTTTATCTCAGAGATCCTAAGTTAGACTGAAGAAAAAAACTCTACCTTTAAAAATACATCTGAGAGTTTGTATTTGTCCTCAACTCCTCTTGAATCAGAAATTAGAGCTACTTAATATTTAAGAAAGAAAAGTAATATTCATTTTCTTAGTCGTGAGTGGATTTTAATGAATAAACACAAGTGAATACAAAAGATAAATTATCCATCATTAGTTTCTGTTTATAGTTAGATATTAATTTTTTTTTGGTACTTCAGGGTTTTAAGAGAGATCTATTGAATTTCTACCCCAAACAAATTGGTTTAGGAAATAACCCACCAATTTGTTGTTGAATGCAACCCAAGTGGTAACATCTTTAACAACTGGCTACTAACAGGCAGCTTAAAAAAATAAAATGGCATGTTCCCAGAAAGCTGGTGTATGTATCAGCATAAGCATAAAGTACTTTTGGAGAAAACACAGTGTATAAGTGTGATAAAAACCATGGTCCACTGACATGTCACACTTCTTCAGCTACAGATTTGTTTGTGGAGGAATCATATCATTCCTTAACTGCAAGGATTGGATTTAGCAATTATTAGATTTAGCATGAAGATGATGCTTAACAATCGTAGCTTCTCTCATTCTGAAAGCATTCTATCAGATTAGCCCTACGGAAAAATCTATTGGGTGTTCTATGTATGTATGGTATATTTATGCCATTATAATGCTTTTATTTTGATCATCGTACTTTTCTGAGGTAGAGGAAGCTCAGGTGCCCTTCACCCCACATAACGCTCTTTTCCCACGGCCCCTCATCCCTCTACAAATTTCCTTGTTCTCAGTTCCCTTTCTGGGAGTCGCATTTTATTAGGGAAATGTTGGTGAATCCTCTCAGCAACCAGCCTTGAGCCATTCTCCTGATTTGAACGAGGAAATCCATCTTCTACAACAAGGTCTTCTATCTGTGGATTTTTTTCCTTTTCCTGATGACAAAAAGCCTTGATAACCTATGGCATGTATCTGGATGTCTATTTCAGAGAAATAGGAGTTTCAGTAAACAGATGTTTACTCTTCAGGTTGTATCACCTTGTTTTTTAAGTTAAAAACAACTATGGGACTTCCTTGAGATTAAAAAGTAACCAAACTGGACATTCCTCTGTAAGATCCCTGAAATAGGATATAGATAATGTTAGCTGTCCTTGAAAATCTATAGTGTGACAGGAACTAGGTGAAATATTAAAATAGATATTGCTCTTGTTTTCCTTTCTTGATATTCAGTCTCTTAATAAGTATTTGCTGAGCACTTATTATATGCCAGGCCCGATGCTTCTAGGCAGTACTGAAAGGGTGAGCAAAAACCAAGCCTAGGGGCGCCTGGGTGGCTCAGTGGGTTGAAGCCTCTGCCTTCGGCTCAGGTCGTGATCCCAGGGTCCTGGGATGGAGGCCGCATCGGGGTGTCTGCTCTGCGGAGAGCCTGCTTCCTCCTCTCTCTCTCTCTCTCTCTCTCTGCCTGCCTCTCTGCCTACTTGTGATCTCTGTCTGTCAAATGAATAAATAAAGTCTTTAAAAAAAAAAAAAAACCAAGCCTAGACTATAATGGGAAAAATATGCTTCAACCAAATAATCATGCCAAGGCATACAGAGTGACAAACTGAGATGAAACCTTTGTAGGGTGGTAACCATTCTTGAAAGTGGGTAATATGAAAGGAATTTGACTTTGGAGGGAGAGAGGAAGGGGTGAGGGAAGGCTAGTCCTAAGATAACCCTTGATCTGATATCTGATTGATGAAAAGATACAGGTGGGGCCCAAGAAGCAAGAGACAGTGAAATCAACTGAAATACATAGGGCAAGTTTAGGTTGGGGAGAGGGCTGAAGGGGTAAGATGAGGCTAGAGGGGTAGCAAGGCTCAAACCACACAGGACCCTATTAAAACATGCTGAGGATTTTGATCCTCATCACAAGGGCAATAGTGAGCCCCTGCCATGTTTTTAAATAAGCAAAGACCAGATTCGTGTTCTGAAAAAAAAAAAAAAAATTACTCTAATTTCATTGTGGAGATTAAGAAGAAACCAGAGCATTAGGAAGAATGGTGGTGGCTTAGGGACAGGTGGTGGTGACTTAGGTTTAGTGTAGCGGCAGTGGCAGAGATGGAAAGTGGGCACATTTGAGAGCTATTTAGATAAAACTGAGAAGAACTGATGATGAGTGGCTTTAGCAGAGAGGAAGAGAGAAGAGTCCGGGATAAATCTGAACTTAAGTCCAGCTTAAACAGCATTTTGGATGCTGGGACTAGTCACCTTATTAGGAAACCTGAAAGGACCTGGTGTGAGTCTGGGAGCAGGACGTGCTGAATTTGAGGTGCCTTTGAGATAGCAAGTAGGCGCGGAGCTCCCAGGAGAGGTCAAGGCTGCAGATATATATTTGCAAGTCCCTAGCAATCATCACAATGGAGGTGTATGGAGGGAGGGAAGGGCAAAGGACAGAAGAATGAGGACAGAAGAATGAGCTGGTCTGTGTGGTGATGGGGTAGAGGCAAATAAGCCTGCGTGGGAGACTTGAAACGGAATGGCCAGAAGCTGGGAGGAAAACCATGAAGGATCTCAGCATTAGGCAGGGAAAGTGTTGTAAGAGGAAAAGAATGATCAGTAGTGATCATTTCTCCTTAGGGATCGAGAGAATGGAGACTGAAACATGCTCGTTGAATTTCACAGCAGAGCAAGGGATGGTAGAAGTTTGAGTACGTTTAAATGTCAGTGAGAAGCAGCTGCCTGGGAGGAAAGGGCCACACACACAAAAGGGAGTAGAGGTGACTCCCATTCTGACTCTGTCCCATATCATCCCTCTGGGCTCATTGCTCTGGGCTGTTCTGTACAGCGTTAGACCATTCAGAGCATCTCCCTGAACTGCATTGTGCATAGACTGGGGCTGGTGACTGACATTGCTGCCTCATGCAGGATTGTTGGGAAGATTAAAATAAGCTAACAGGTGAACAGAAGCTCTCATCTATAAAATCAAATTAAGAAGCTGCCAGTGATTATTGCCACTCCATCTCTGGTTCAGCCAAAGTTTATCTTTTCTATGTCCTCTTCCTTCAGGTCCCTGCTAGATAATTAACACCTGTCCCCCCCCCCCATTTTCTTATCTGTGTCTGATAATGACTTACTGTGCTACCGCTCCTAAATGTCAACAGGGGCGGGGTGGGGGAGAATGTAGGGGGCTCCTTATAACCTCAGAGGTAACCCGGAGAAAGGGGACTCAAAATCTGGTTGCATGTAGCATGCTGACCAGCAGACAGAGAGCATTGTGAACGAGACTTTCCTACAGCATACCTAAAATCATAGCCAGTAGACGACAGCCTTTTCGACCCACTCAGCACTGATGATTAAATAATAGAATGTGACTTCCCCCTTCTCCCCGCCAAATCTAGTCACCCAACTTTGTGAGGATTTCAGAACCTTTTTTTTTTTTTTTTTTTTTTTTTAATAACCAGAGGAGTCATTTAGAAAAATAAGGCAAGAATGCCATCTTGGGGTTTCTGCAGACAGCACAAGATACCTAAGCAGCAGATGGGGGAGGGGGGTGTTCCTAGAGGTGGTTCAGTGTCATTACAGCAACGGACTTACATCCTTAAGGGGTTTTTCTTTTGACTGAATTGAACTGTTGGAACCCTATAATTAAACAATGTACAGTTTTAAAGTCAGACTAATTCGTGACCTTTGGGTTTGGGGCTTCCCCTGTTTGCCTTCTAGCTAAACCATGCTCAGCTTTTGCCTACCTGTTGACAGTCTTACCTAGTTATGATCTGATTGAGAGGATGATTTGGAGTTTGAAGGGATTGTTCGATAGCTTTCATTTTCAGCCATCTTTTCTCCTTATCTCAGGATATATTAAAAGGAAGAGATGACAGAATGTATCAGGCTTTTGTTTATGTATTTTGGAAGGCAGAGAGCTTATGGCTTAGAGAATTAGCTCCCAAGCTTCAATCCGTGTGACTATAAAATAATAGGATTCCTTGGTAGAGATGAACTTTATTACTTCACAGACACCTTTGTAGTCTTTTCTTTTTTTGGCATGATACTGCCCTCATGGTTTTCTTTTTTTAAGAGATAGTGGAGAAGGCAATATACTTTGGTTGGCATACTTCATTAATCTTCCTACATCTTACCCTGATGGACTCAAAAGAAGTAAATGTAGTCAAAGTTGCAAAGAATCCACTAGCAAATAATTTGGAACCCAATTTTATGTGTTTCCTTTCTTCGCAAGGTCTTCCTGTTTAAAGGACAATCTTGCTTTGAGTAAGGATGTCTATGGAATTCTATGCATAAGAGACACGATACAGGGTGACAAAGAGAGCTTTGTGAAATGTAAAGACTTGTTTTCATTGTGCCTTCTGTCATCTTCATATGATTATCTCCACCCAACTTCAGTAGGTTTTTAAAAATTCCTTAAAATAAGGATGCATGCGATTATCTATCTGGTACGGGGCTAGAGATCGGTAAACATTTGTTGAACCCAGCAACGTGCCTCTGAAAGGTGCAACTTCCTCTTTGCTTTTACTTTGCCTTCAGGTTTCAGCATATACTCTTACAATCTTCCCCCAAGTTGGGAAGTGGGTTTGGTGACAGCCTGTGAGACACGGTGGTGAGGATAAGAAAGAGAAAGCTGAGCATCAATCAAGGCAAGTGCTGATTGCTTGTTCCTTTGTCTTTCCTACTATAAAGAACAGTATGATAATTATTTAAAAACAAAGGAAGAAATTAAAATTATGAGGGTTTTTTTTTAAAGACCAAATATGGAAGGGACAAAGGTTGTTGAGAAAGTGAGGGGGTAAAAAACTTCTGATGGCTGTTCAGAGCCTCCCCTTGTATCCGCTGAGGTTGGGGGTTAGTGGGACTAGATGTAGAGTTTGGGCTCGGTGCGAACTGTGACCTTAGATAAGTAACTTAAACTTTGTAAGCCTCTGATTCCCCATCTGTAAAATAGGGTTAATAACAGTAGCTTCTTCATGACTTTATGATTAGTGTTAAATGAGCTAGGGAATGTGAAGTGCCTGGCAAATGACCATTGTTCTACAAAAGTGACAGCTCCTGCTAGTAAATTCTGAAGTCCAAAAGACCAGTTACCCCAGTTAGTTCTGTGGGGTTCCTGGCTTTGGGCATCATCGACTACATACCCCTACTCCCTTGGAAGGCGCGACCCCCCTTCTAAACAAGTATGTATGTTATTCCTGCTAGGGGAAAGAATGATTACGTGTAAATATGGTTGTTGAGATACACAGTTGACCCTTGAATAACATGGGGGTTAGGGGCACTGACCTCCTTTGCAGTTGAAAATATATATAGTTTTTGACCTCCCATTAAAATGTAACTATTAATAGCCTACTGTTGACTGGAAGCCTTACCGGTAATATAAACAGTCAATTAGCACATATTTTACATGTTATAGGTACTATACACTCTGTTCTTATAACTTGTTAAACTAAAAAGTTATTGAGAAAATCCATCTAGGATACTGTACTGTTTATCAAAAAAATCCACATGTAAATGGACACACACATTTCAAACCCATGTTGTTCAAGGGTCAACTATAGTAAAATCTCTATATTCAGCAACAATTGCTAGGTTGACTTCAAAATTCAGCATCAGACAAATGACATGAGCAAGGGTTTGAACTCTTCAGAGCAAAAGGGAATGCAGGTTAAGGCAGCTTCAAGAGTCTACTCATTATGAGAAGAAAATGAGAAAGAATTGACAAAGGGAGTGGTTACTGATAGGAATGTGCCCAGGCAGAGACAAAGTCCCAGGAGAAAGAAATCAGTTCAAGGAGTGTACTAGGAGAAAGAGAGAAAGAGGACAGGGCTCATTGCATATGATGTCATCACAATCCACTATGATGAGCAACAAAGAGAACCTCCCTTCCTGGCAGTCAGGGGAGCTGAGAAACTCACTTAACTGATTCACAAGGGAAGGAAAAAGAGATACCAGAAACCTGAGCATTCAGTCTTTGGAAAAGACTCCTCTGATCCTCTGGGTGATGGGAATAGAGCTTGAACCTCAGGGTTCATGTCATAAAATGTTCTCTTGTAGACCCGTTTTAGAGTAATAGTGATTCCAATTTTTCTTTCTTGAAAATAGGTTTCAGGTAGATAAAAGTTGATCTCACTCACTTACCTTCATTTAAAGACATCCTAAGTCATTTATTAATTTTTAGAAAATAAAAAAATTATTTTAGTGCCTAAACAGGCACTCAGATACAGGTGGTGAGGCAAGACCAGTGGAGGGAAGTATGTCAATGTACATCAGAATTACAAATGCAGGGCACCTGGGTGGCTCAGCTGGTTAAGCGTCTGCCTTTGGCTCCAGTGGTGATCCCAGAGTCCGGGGATTGATCCCCACCTCCGGCTCCCTGCTTAGCGGGGAGTCTGCTTCTCACTCCGCCCCTCAACCTGCTTGTGCTCTCTCTCTCTCTCTCTTAAAGGGATAAATAAAATCTTTTAAAAAAAAATCTACAAATGCATGTGAGTTTTGATGCAGCATTTCTTCTTCCTGAAAATTTATTCTACAGATATACTTGCCCACAGATATATGAAAGCTATATAACTATAAAAATGAATGATGAATTTATTTATATGTTGGAATGAAAAGATCTCAAGGATGTGTTAAGAGAAAAAAGATACATAAAACATACAGAGTATGCTATCCTGTAAAAATACTATTAAAGCAGGAAGAAAAATACATGCATGTATGTTGGCTTGAGTATGCATAAAAATCCTCTGGAAAAATAACTAAGAAACTAGTAATTGGTTACATCACAAGGAGACTGTGAGCTGTGGGGTAGGAGAGGAAAGCTTGAATTGTGTGAATATATTAGGTATCAAAATTTCAAATCATTGAAAGTTATACTTTATGAGAAACTTAATAACAGTACATTTGATGCTGAAGAAAAACTTCTAAACCAACAAATTAGTACCAAATAACCACATTGGGGGCACCTGGGTGGCTCAGTCAGTTAAGCATCTGATTCTTGACCTCAGCTCAGGTCTGGATCTCAGGATCATGCATTCAAACCCTGTATTGGGCTCCACACTGGGCATGGAGCCTACTTAAAAACAAAACAAAGCCCCACATATTGGAAAATACCCCTCAAAAAAATATACAAAGAAAGAATTTAAAACAACTCACAAACCTCACATCAGACCCTTTGAGCTGAAAAGGACTCTGGAAAACATAATTCTCAATTTCTTAAATCATAAATTCCCACCAAATAAATACAGACTTCAGCAGTTTGGTTGGCATCTCTGTGGCTTGAGGTCTCTGATTATGAACTGTAAACAGCAATGCTAGCTTGTCATGTAAAATCTCAACCAGGATTATCTGATAGAGGTACCTTTGAGGGACTCTATCAACATCAGATACCCCATGGCAGTCTGCAGAAACCCGACCACCGCATGGCCGAGAGAGAGGCAAATATGAGGACGCCAGAAGTGAAGTACAAAAGAGGTTCAGTGCACTGGGTGTCGCACTGTAGGAGCTCAATAAACATTTGTTCAATGAGAAGACCCCAGGTGCCCAGGTCACAGCCATGGAGAGTTGGAGGAGGCCTTGGAAGTGAAGTCAGCTCATCCGACCTCCCACCTGGTGCAGACTTTCTTTCCAAAGGAGTCTGGCAGATGCTTCCTGAAAGGGAGAATGAGCTCACCACTTGCAGGGAATCCTTTTCCTGTTGAAGTATTTCCACCTGCTGGGATGTTTCCCTCACAAGAGTGGAAATCTGGGGGCTTCTACCATTGGTTCCTGTTTGGGCTCAGCAATGGAATGGAGCTACTGCCTTTGGCACACAGCACCCGTGCAGGAGGTCTGCAAGGGCAGGCGGGATTTAAACAGGGAGGTGAGGGGCTGTTAGTGTCCTCCAGCTTCAATCTGGTGTAGCTAGAGCATGTCCTGAGTTGGGGCTTCACTCGCCCAGTGGCCTCATCTACCCCATGCGTGAGTTCCCACCATCTGTCCTGTTAAGGAGGGAACTGAGTTCTCTCCAGCTGGGGAGAGTGGCATGATACTCTCAGAAAAGCAACTCCGGTTGAATGTCAAAAGCTTTCTGTCCACCAACCTGTGATGAGCACCCTGTCCCTGGATGGTCACCCAAACACCCCCCCCCTCCCTGCTGGAGAGGGACATCTTTGAGAAACTGAAGCACAGCCAGATGCAACAACCCTGCACAGTCTCTCAGGTGTTTGAAGACAGTGACCATGTATCTTCCAAGACATTTCATCTTCTTCAGACGTCCCAGTTTATCAAGTATGAACTTAAACTCTCTTAAAATGCTGAGTCCGTCATTAAAACAGTACTCGCTGTGGGACCTGACCAGCTCTGGGCACAGGGAGACTCTGATTCACACCTACACACATTTGCTCATGTTAAATTAGGGAGGAAAAATCCTGCATTTGGTTCATTTTGGAAAACTAGAAAGAATGAAATAAATTATAATGAGAAGCAAACAAACAAGTATGTTGTTTATTAATACAAATTCTTTTTTTTTAAAGTGTATATTAGCATTTAAATAAAAAGAAAAATAAAAAACAAATGTGGTCTTACATCCTAAAGATCAGGTTTTCTTTTCTCACAGTACATCTTCATATTTCCCTGGTTGAAGAAAGATACACAAACTGCTCAGTGACTACCCTTCAAGGTCATGATCACTCCCCTAGAGGGATGCTTAGTTCACCTGGAACTCCTACCAGTCTGTTCACTCTCCTGATCTCATCGACTATTTCCTAAATTCTATCTCTCCTCCAACTTCCCAGCCCTTCTCTCAGGCCCACTCTCAACTGATTCCTTGCTTACCATTTCAATAAAAACATAGAAGTATTCAGAAAAGAATATCTACCAATTCCCCCTCACCACATCTGTGCCTGCATCTGCCAACTTCCTTCCTGTTACTATATGTGGTAGTTTAAAAATATATCTGCAAAAGTAGAATCTAAATTCCCTCCCCTTGACTAGGACTTAATGACTCATTTCTAATAAGCAGAATGTGGAGATCCTGAGGGTGTGTAACTTCTAAACTAAATTATAAAATCGTTAAGGGTTCTGCCTTATTCTTGCTTGAATCACTGCCATCTTGTGAGTATACTCAAGCAGCACTGTGGAGAGGTGCATCTGGTGAAGAATCTAGGCTTCCTGTCAACAGTTAACATGAACTTGCCAGTCGTATGAGTGATTCATCTTGGAAGCAGCTCTGCAACACCCAGTCAAAATCAAAGCTTTCTATGACTACAGCCTTGGTCAACATCTTGACTACAACCTCATGAGGCACCTTGAGCCAGAACCACCCAGCCTAGATGTTGTTAAGCTCCTAGGAAATTGTGTGAGATAATAAATGTGGGTTTTAATGTTGTTTTAAGCCACTAAATTTTGGGACAATTTGTTACACAGCAATGGATAACTGACACTATGGATGAACTGTCCTTGCTATTATTTTAGTCCAACTTTGTGCACTAAGCCGCATCCCTTCTCTCTAGTGCAAAAATATTGTTCAAGCCAAGTGTCCCCTTTCACTCCTGCATCACTGATATTTTCCTCCATGGCAGAACATTCCCATCAACATGCCACCATGTTATAATATCTCCCCTCTAAATGCACACACACAATACCTCTTGATCTCACAAGCCCCTTCTCGCTACAGCCCCATTTCTCTGTTCCCCTGTATAGCAGAATTCCTCAAAAGAGTGATTTCTTTCTTTTCATCCTCTACTGAACTCCCTCACATCACTTGTCCCTCCACTCCACAGAACAAGATCTTGTCTGCGTCTCTAGTGATCTCAATACTAAAATCCATTGCCTCTGCTTGGTTGACCTCTCAACAGCATTAGACATCATCAAAATCCTTGTTTCGTTTTCTCTCCGGGGCTCCTCTCTCCCTTGGTGTTCCTCCTAGTCTTCAGGTCTGATCATTCCCCCTCAGGTTTCTCTGCTGGTTCTTCCTTATCTTCCTGACTCCCTGTGTCGAGTGCTCCCAAGCTCAGTCCTTGGGTCAGTTTCCTTTTTCAAGACGTCTGTCATTATCCCCATGCCCTCTGATGACCGCTTGCCTCTGCCATGAGCCCTCCTTGGTGTGAGGCTCAGGATTCTGGGAACACTCGACATCTGCTTTAACCAATTGACAGCACTGTATGTTGGGTCCCTACCCATTCACGAGAGAGACATTCACTGAGTGGGAAAAAAAAAAAAAAAAAAAAGAGTGAAACCAGTTATTTTGATCTACTAAGATCAAAGTCATAAAAGATGTGTGGAATTGATTTTATTACCTTCATCTGTCTGAATTGAAGTTAGACTACCTTAGGCCAAATTTTGAGGTGTGGGGGGGGTGGCTGGGCTGTGTGTTTTGAGATGTTTAGCAGCATCTCTGACCTCTCTCCACTAGCCAGTAGCTATCCCCACCCCAGCTGTGATACCCACCCCAGTGTTTCTAGACACCGCCAAACATGCCCTCGGGTGCAATACCCGCTGCCTTGAACATAGTGAGTATATAGGTAAAGAGGTTGGGGGATCTATTCAGCATTGACATATGGAGGAAAAGGCTAACACAGACAGACCCTCCTTAAGGTATGATGAATGAAGTCTTGTCACTTCCATGTTTATATTGGGGAGGGGGCACTGCTGCAAAGACCAGTCAACTGGCAGGTGTTCAGTTGCAAAGCAAAGCTAAGAAGGCCCCACCTACATTAGTAGTGCCTATCCGTATCTGTATTATTATACTATGACACCGTTGCAAATTGGTTCATTCTCATTTCCCTAAGATGCACGCAAATTGAGGTCAAGGACTTGCCTTTAGCACAAGCCCCAGTGCCTAGCTGATGTTTGTCAATTTTTAATTGAAACTGCCTGAGGCCCAATGCACAAGACTGGACTTACCCACTCTTCCTCCCGCTGGTGGTTCTCTGACTGCATGGGGCTCCCCTCTGTACACTTGCTTCTGTTTTCATCTTAGCCAGATTCATGCCTTAAGTATGTCCTAAGTGCGTCCCAAGCTAGCTGGACGAGGGCCATCCATCGCCCTTCAAGGAACTTGGCTATTGAGACAGTGACATGCTACAGGGGGGAGATAGTAGTGACCACTTTCACCCATGGTCAGCCCTCAGAACCCCTGGTAGTTAACAGAGAAACCTGATGGATTACTGTACAGTGTCTAAAGGATAGCTGGTGGGTGAGGCAGCTAACGTGTCCCGCCAGCAGCTTACCAAAAGGAATTACAGAACATCAGAGCTAGAAGGAACTGCACAGTGTGTGTTGTCTAGCTCTTCTTCCTAGAGAGGACAGAGGCTTCCAGGGCCCAGGAAGAAGTGACTGGTCTAAGGCCAACTAGAATCCTGGCAACACGTCCCTGACCCCAGCGCCTGCTTCCTGAGTTCCAGGTCAGGGCTGTCACCACCTCATTGAGCTGTTCTGGTGGCGAACACAGAAACTCTAAGAGACCCCCCCCACACACACACACCCCACATCACAGAAGGACAAGCTTAACACTGTAGCTGAACTCTGCCCCACCTCGACCACCCTGGCCCCGCCCCCCAACCTTGACTCACAGTGTGGAGGCTCTTTGCATCCTTGGACAGTTTCTACTTGCATCCGCATCAATTAAACCTTGATCTCATTTATTATCTCAGGAAATGGTCTCAAGGTCACAGGGCTGGAAATTTAATTATGGTAGCAGTATATTAAGTGGCACATTTAAAGATGCTGAATTGTAGTAATTAATTTTTTGGATGGTGGTCTCGGAGGAATGGGTTTTCTCCACACTGGGTGTTCGGCATCCATCATGGCCATTGAGCTTGGCAGCTGTCTTTTAGCTTTAAACTGCCTCGTTATTCATCTTTTATGACTAGCCTTTAAAAACACTAGGCGCCAATATCCCCTTTTATTGTAATATATGTGTGCAGTGGGAACGGAGCCATACTTCACCTTTGCTATAAAACATGAACCAAGGGTGCCAGCAGCTACCTGAGCTGGCCTCTAAATTGAGACAACAATTACCCTTCGCTGACATCTAGTGTCAAGGCATGAGATATAGCCAGAGCGCTGGATCCATTGGCCTGGAAAACTTAACGCTTCCCCAGCGATAAAGCCTGTCTCGCCCACGAGGCCCCAGCCCCAGCTGTAAGATGGGAAGCAGAGGGATGAACTTGGCCTTGGCTGTTGACTTTGCCAGGGCGCCAGGTTATCGAACGGGGTACCTGCCTGCCAAGGCCTTAAAGAGCTTGTAACGTTTAATGAAGGGACTGACATTAAATACATTTGGTTCAAATATTAGGCTCAATGAGCCTGGGTGGCACTTAAAAGAGAGGTGGGGAAATACGAATTAAATTAGAGAGATTCATTAAAGAAATTGGCCTGGAGCCCGAGAAGGACGGGTTGGTTGTCAGACAGAACTGCCAGTAGCTAGGTCCTCAGCCAGTGAGGAAAACTCCCAACTAATTTTAGGTTTTACATTCCAGAATACCAACTGTAAAATATGTTTAAACACCAGTCTGCAGTGTTCTTGCAGAAAGAGCCACAAAATGAAACATTTTATGGAAGAGAGTGTGAATGAAATGCTTATACACAGATTTTTGCCTTCTGGAGGATCCCTGGCCGTTGGCTCCTACAGTGCAAGAAAGAGCACAGTTTTTTGTACACATTTACGGCCGAGTTCCTAGATCTCTCCACTTCAGCTAGAGCCTGCTCTATTTTGGAGTTTCTCAGTCTGGGCACATGGCTATTTTGGACTGGATAATGCTTTGTTGTGGGGGAGGGCTGGGGCTGTCCTGTGTAGGCTAGGTTATTTTTTTTTTTTTTAAGATTTTTATTTATTTATTTGACAGAGAGAAATCACAAGTAGGCAGAGAGAGAGATTGGAGGAAGCAGGCTCCCCACTGAGCAGAAAGATCGGTGCGGGGCTCCATCCCAGGACCCTGGGATCATAACCTGAACTAAAGGCAGAGGCTTTAACACACTGAGCCACCCAGGCGCCCCTAGGCTAGGTTATTTAATAGCATCTCTGGGGGCGCCTGGGTGGCTCAGTGGGTTAAAGCCTCTGCCTTCGACTCAGGTCATGATCTCAGGGTCCTGGAATCCATCCCCGCATCAGGCTCTCTGCTCAGTGGGGACCCTGCTTCCTCCAATCTCTCTCTCTCTGCCTACTTGTGATTTCTCTCTGTCAAATAAATAAAATATTAAAGGAAAAAATATGAAAAAAAAGGAAAATA
The DNA here is from genome assembly GCF_011764305.1 of Mustela putorius furo. Classification (NCBI taxonomy): domain Eukaryota; kingdom Metazoa; phylum Chordata; class Mammalia; order Carnivora; family Mustelidae; genus Mustela; species Mustela putorius. The sequence goes on along the minus strand of NW_025422045.1, from coordinate 3,762,697 downwards.
TGAATAGCATCTCTTCCCTCTACCCTCTTTATGCCAGGAGTCCTCCTCCCACTCATTCTGACAATTAGAAAAGTCCACAGACATTGCCAGAGGTCCCCTAGAAAGCAAAATTGCCCTGGTTGAGAATCACAGGTCTATTCTCACCTTAGGAAGCTGGCTCAAACCCCTAAGCTGATCCGCCTCGGAGCTGTTTATAGACTGGAATATGCACTGTTGGGCCAGCACATCTGAGTCACCCTAGTAGCTGGCTTGATGATCACTCATGCCTGATTTGGGATCATGACTTTGTTTTCTGGTTTGTATGTTGGACCTTGGCCTGGTGAACTCTAACCTGACTTTGGCCTTAGTCCTGAGTCTTGACCATGAGCGTCATTTGATCTCCTGTCCTTATTTTGGTAACACTTATTCTATAATAGAGCGGTACTATCACTGGCTCTGGACAGTGGAGGCCTTGCTAAAGAAGTGAAGACAGCCAAGATGTAAACAATGAGAAGAAGGTGGTCTGAAGACCATGTTGTTTCCATTATAGCAGGCTGTATTTTAGTAAGAAAATTAATAAGATTGTAGCATATGCAGAGTAAAGCACATCAATCTTAGGTGTACATCTCAATGAATTTTCTCTCTTACACGCACATACACACACGTGTATATATGCTTGTGTAACCACCACCCAGATCAAGACCTGAAATCTTTCCATCATTCCAGGTTTATTCCTGTCCTTCCCTGTTACTACACATCCCCAGAGGAAACTGTTCTTTGATCACCGTCAATTCATTTTGCCAGCAGCCTGCATTATTTTTTTGTTTTTCTAAGAGAGCCAGTCAGTAACTTTTCATAAATTCTTGTAAGCCTCCAGTGACTTATGAAACTAAAGGAGCCCACTGCTGTTTCCTTTAGGAAACGATAGGAACCAGTGGGAAGGGGACTCACATTCTCAAGCCCCAGTCATATGAATCCAGCCCTGGCTAATTCTGTGATACCCCGAAGGGAGAAGAGACATGGAGGGAAGCAGAGTCCCTGAGCTCTCGTCGCTCCCCCAGCCTTCTTGTTTGCTGAACAAACATCCCTGCCAGGGAGAACAGCAGGAAAACACTGGGCTCTGTCAGCCCCCCGTTAATCAATGAGGCCATAACAAATCACGGGATGAAGTCTATGACACATCAATTACACTAAAAACTGAGGGCATCTACGGGAATTGGTAATCAGGTACAGGACTTTCGGGGTCACCTCCATCCTGGTTGATGAGGCTTGGATGCTCTGATATTTATTGATCCAGCTATGGGGTGCCATGGTTTGGACGTGGCTAAGTGGCTACAGTGTAATATATGCTTCATGTGGGCAGTGGTCTGAATCAGCTGTACCTGATGTATGCGTCTTCAAGCTAGTTCTGGATGGTGCCTTTTTACAGAACCTAGTTATGAGGAAGAGAAATGATCCAGTAATTGGAGACTTGTTTCTACCTCTGCCATTGACAAACTAGAAACGGAGGTGATGGAGTTGGCCTCTAGGTGTCTCGATGTCTTCGGCAGCCTGTAGGGAATCACTCCATCAAAACATTGTCTTTTGAGTGTGTGTGTGTAGTCAAGAAATGTGTATATTTATGGGTGATTATATTTGTATACGTTAGTATTTATTCACTCCACACCATGACATTAAATGTCTCTACTATGCGTCAATGTTCATTGATGACGTCCATGTTCATTCTCAATGCCTCATCTCTCTCAAGGGAGATTCCCACTGAAGAAGAGAAGATAGGTTGAGTTGGAAATGAGAAGCCTACATGGAGGCATCCAACAAAAGCTGTGAGTGCCCCCAAGAAAAGGCTGGCATTGCCTTGTTCTTTGACTCCCATGAGGCAGTTGGCACCTGGGAACAGGAGGAGTCAGATTTCTGAGGCTTATCTGAGCCAGCCTTGTGGAGGGTATAGTGGAGTTCCTCAGCCCTTATCCCAGCTTAGAACACTTGATCTTTCCCATTGCCCCACTGCTCCCTGAATATGAAAATGGAGCAGAGGAAAAGGACATCATTGGGAAGAGTCATGAAGGACGGTGGAGAGCAGTTAAAAATTGGCTAGGTTCAGAACAGTACTCTGGGACTGGGTTTGTGAGAGTCAGGCGCAGGAGCAAGCCCTTGCTCAAAAGGACACCGCCCCTTCACGAGCCAGTACTGGCTCTCTGGTCTTCCGGTGCCATGCTGTTTCTTACTAATAGGAGGTTGCTTACTAAGTCAGAGTCCTTAGCTGTAAGAAACAGAGACTAATTTTGCCTGATAAAGGAGAAGAAGAGTTTTTAAGCTGGAAAGTTGAGCACCTGGATGGGTCAGTCAGTTGAGCGACAGACTCTTGATTTTGGCTTGGGTTGTGATCTCAGGGTCTTGACCTAGAGCCCTGCCATCCAGCTCCACACTTAGCAAGGAGTCTGCTTCTCTCCCTCTCCCTCGGCTCCACACCCCAACCTCATGCAAACATGCAATGGAGCTTTCTCTCTCTCTCTCAAATAAGTAAATAAATCTTTTTTTAAAGATGATTTTATTTGTTTATTTAACAGGCAGAGATCACAAGCAGGCAGAGAAGTAGGCAAAAAGAGAGAGGGAGAAGCAGGCTCCTTGACGAGCAGAGAGCCTGACGAGGGGCTCAATCCCGGGACCCTGGGATCATGACCTGAGCCAAAGGCAGAGGCTTTAACCCACTGAGCCACCCAGGTGCCCTTAAATAAATCTTTTTAAAAACGTTTTTAAGAAAGATATTTCCAGGCAAGAGTTACCAATAAATACAAATCATTAAAGTGAAAGGTTTTCAAGAAGATATTCACAAGAGGAAAAGTAGATTTCTTACTATAAGATTACTTGCCAAAAGAAAAGACATACATTTACAGTGGAGAGATCTGGCAGTGATCATCCTAACCAAGTGATCAAATTTAGAATCACAGATAATGGAACACTATCAGTGATATACACAGCCCTGCCTGTGAAATATACTTACCAAAAAATGTTAACATCTGCATCAGGGGCACTTGGGTGGTTCAGTTGGTTAAGCGTCAGACTCTTCATTTTGGCTCAGATCATGATCTCAGGGTTTTGAGAGAGAGCTCTGTGGCAGGCTCTGTGCTGGGTGTGGAGCCTGCTTAGGATTCCCCCCCCCCCCCTTCTAATCCTCCCCCTGATGTCTTAAAAAAAAAAAGTCAATCTCAAGGATAAACTTTTAAACTTTTAAAAATGAGAAGTACTCTAGGCTAATGGAGACTACAGAGACATAACCACCAGTTAAAATACTGAACCTAGATTGGATCCTGTTTTTGAAAAAAAAGAAAAAATGTAAAAGATACTCTCCTGCCGGAGGAATTTAAATATAGACTGTATTCCAGATAGTATTACGAAATTAATATTAATTTTCTTGGGCTTGATAAGTGTCGTGGTTCTGCAGAAGATGATACCTGGGCTTAGGAGATGTGCTCTGAAAATATTTAGGAGTAAGGGGTCAGGAGGCAGATGGCCTCCAGGCAGACAGCATTCAAGTGGTAGAGCAAAAATGAGAACCAGAATGTACACATAGACGGCAGAGGAAGGCATAAAGCAAATACAGTGAAAGAAGATTGGTTGCTGAAGCTAGGTGGAGGTAAAGTGAGCATTCTTCAGAGAGGGTGGAGGTTATCAGTGATGAGAGGGAGGCCGAGAGCATGAGGCTGAGCTTCCCGGAGCAAGGCCTGACTCACCTGACGCAACTGGCCAGGTGAGAACTCACCTTTGCGGACGGTGCCTTCCTAACCACCAGAGGACAGTGCTTCCATCTGCCCCCACTTCTGCACCAGGAATTTACCCTGGAAACCAGCTGGGTAAATCCCCCGTCGCCTCTGTTGCACCAAGCGGCACACACCTGGGCCACGCACCACCCCAGCAAACATGGAAACGCTACCCACGGGAGTTTTCTCGGTTGGCTCAGATGAATCAGTCCTACAGGTGCATCTGTTGGTGGAGGCTAGTTCTCACGCCCGCGTCCTGGTTGCCAGGTAACCTGGGAATTGGCATATTGATGCTTGTCTCGGTGAGCCTAGCAAAAGATGACAGGCAGCCTTCGATCTAATCGGTGTTGGCTCTGCAGGATGAGAATGTCCACAAAAGAGCTGAGGGTCCAGGCTCTATCCTAGTCCTACCCATGACTGCAGCGTACCTCCAGGTGAGAAGAACCATTCTGCCCACTCTTTGCCAATTTCATACACAGCACTTCTTTAATGTCGAGTCCTGGTATAGGAGTTTATTTATGAAGCAAGTATGGGACTTATTTATTTGGGCACGTTGCCTTGTTTGATTATCAAGTGACTCTCTTAGCTGTTTTCTGTTAAAACGCCGAGAGGCCTTGAGCCATGGATTGTCCATAAATTATAATGTATTATGACTATTATTGTTCACAGTGGTTCAAAAATATACTCTGTCTCTTCAGAACGTATAATCAAGACACTGCATACAGGAAAGTTTTTAAGTCTTTGTGTTTTATCCATTGAAAATCTAAGAGAATGGCAGTGAGGTTCTTCTGGCAGTTGGTGATAGATTAAAATACAACTGAATTCATATTTACCATGACCTAATATTAATATCCATTAACGTATCTTATATTGATAAATTCAGAAAGGGAACTCGCGGTGCTCTCTCTCGGAGACTGCTGGGAAGCAGCTTCCACCCGTCCATTTGTCATCATTACGGGGAAGAGCTATGGTCCACAGCTTATCGTCTGTTTATGGTAGTGAATCCAGCAAAGAAGGCGAACCGGGCAGTGAGGCTGCTGGTTCTCCGTCCTGACCCCTGTCTCAGGGCTTGGCAATGTCACACATCCAGATCCTCAAGCCACAAACCTAGAAGGCATCCCTGATACCTTCCCCTCCCTTACCACACCCCACGACCCAATCCATCGCTAACCCTGTTGACTTTAACTTTGAAATCTCTCTCAAATCCAGGCGCTTCTCCCCGATCCCTTCAATAGCAGTCCATCATTTCCCCTGTAGCAACGGCCCACAGACCTCCTGCTCTCTCTTCATCTGCAACCTCAGGGGCCTTTTAAAAATGGCAATCAGATGGTATATTTCTCTGCTCTCTTCTCCCTAACCAACCCCCACCCCCCAAAAAACACCTAAAAATTGTTTCAGTGGTTTCTGATTGCCTGTACAATACAATCCAAAATCCTTAGTGCTTTGTTGGCTGTGGCCACTCCCCACCTCCTCAGCAACCCAGCCCCATCTGGCCTGACTCTCCCCACAGGGCCCTGGGCTCCAGCAACCCCCGCCACCTCCCAGTATTTTTCATGCTCCAAGCTCCTCCTCCTCTCCAAACCTACACATGGAGTGTTCCCTCCGCTTGATATTTGTTCCTTCCCCACCCGTACCCACTCCTGGGTATGCCATCCACAAACCAGCTCTGTTCTACATTCCCACAGCACTCTGTCTTTCCTTTTTTTGCATCCATCATTGAAATGGATACACACATGTTGGGGTGATTGTTCGCTGATGTCTATTTTCCCCGCTACACTTCTATTTTCCCCTGCTATAATGGCAGCACCTTGAAGTCTGGCACAGTATTTCAATCTCTTTGCATCTGCACCTCACACACAAAGCCTGGGCATAGAAGGTGCTAAGTAGGTATTTCTTGAATAAGAGAATCTAGGAACAAATGAATGAGTGGAAGTGACCACAATCTGGTCCAAAGGGATAAGAAGACCTAGATGACATTGAGATGGTGCTGTGGGTTGACCACAGTCCTTGAACCAGGATTTAGAAATAAAAGCCATGTATGCTGGTCTCTTCTGGTTTTCTCAGGGCTTCCTCCCCATCTCCCCCCACCCCCACCCCCCACCCCCCCCACCCCCCCCCGCCCCAATAAGAGGCTGGGTGGGTCCTTTCAGATGTAGATAACTCTAGAGATTTGAAAGGTATTTGAAGGCAGTAAAAGCTGACTCACAGACCTTGGTAAGATTTCATTCCATCCTTGGTTCCCGTGATTGAAATTCCCATAGCCACCTCCCCTGAATTGCATTCAACTTCCCTAAATGAGATTTTATGGGAACTGATTGTGATTAGATAAATGGGTGACTCCACTAATGTATAATACAATTTTCCATTACAGCGTATGTACAATAATTTACATTTCTTGTTTCGTGGTGTGATATTTATGTGACATATTCTGGATGAGACCCGGCTGCTGTTTACATAATGATCCTGCTTTTTCTCTTAGAGAAGATCTGGCTTTCAATTTTCTTTTTGTGCTGCAAGGTATTGTCTTTCCAAGATAAACATTGTATATTCTAGGATGTGCAGGTGAGAAACATCAATAAAGTAATAATCTAGATGGGTTTTAATAATTCTTATTTATGCCACTGGATTAGGTAATAGAAAGGTTCACCTTTCATAAAAGGTTGGAATAAAAATGTCCCTAAAATTACAGTAAATTTTTTGTGATCTGCTTACTATGATCAGTTCTGTGGCCAGGTGCCACTGAGTAACAAAAATGAGGGCTTCATCCAATATACTTGACCATTAATAACATAATATTCATCACCAAAACACTGGTCTGAAGTTGAAATGATGTCAAGGGAAAATATCTTTCTTTCTGACCTGTAAGTCTGCATGAAACACATGCTTTTATGCAGCTAGCCCTGAATATTATTCTTCCCCTCCCAGTTAGACAAGATTGACAAAGGAGAAAATAAGTCTCAATTAAATGCATCTCAGATAGATAGCTCTTCTTTTTTATTTTTTTTTTAAGATTTTATATATTTACTTGAGAGAGAGCAAATGAAAGAGAGAGAGAGAGAGCACAAGCAGGGAGGAGGGGCAGAGGGAAAGGAGAAGCAGGTTCCCCACTGAGCAGGGAGCCCAATGCAAGACTTGATTGCCAGACCCTGGGATCATGACCTGAGCTGAAGGCAGATACTAACCAAATGAGCCAACTAGATGCCCCTGAAAACTCTTTTTAACATAGGGAAGGACATCACAAAGGAGAGAGATGAAATGAGCCCAATTTGGGGTTCAAGACCCCACAAGTACCAGGATATATAGTCTTGAAGTCAGGGGGCCACAGCTGGTACTGGGGGTCACATCTGGTACCGGCAGCCCTCCAGCCTGCTTCAGCCAGAGCAGCTCTCCTTCTATCCATGTTCTGTACTGGTGCTCCCAGTAAGAGCTCATTCAAAAAGGAGACCTGGCTCTTTTTAAAACTTAATCATGAAAAGAACAAAGACACTTAACAGTTCAAGAGCACCGTTCTAGAAGTCAGCTCTCTGAGCCCCATTTCCTCATTGACAAAACGAAGAGTTTGTGTGTAACATTTTCTCCCATTCCCCTATTCCTCAGTAGGTACTGTTTTATATTCCAGGCCAAAACGCTAGTGTAGATGTGGCTATTATTTGGTATAACAATCTAATTATGCCATGTTATCAAACAGCATGCTTGCCTCCCTTTTAACATAACAAGGGAAGTAAAACATCCAGGCGTGGAACTGGCAATATATCAACAGAGCTGGTCTCAGATATAAAATGCTCACTTTAACATCGGTCACTGGGAAGTAGTCAGATAGCCCTCGCAGATTTTAGACTGCAGGGTAAAATACTGTAAAAGACTCCTTAAGACTTGACCTCATTCAGATGAGCCCAACACTAGATTAAGTTGCAAATAGACCTATAATTTTACTGTAATTAAAAAAATCTTTATCATTTGGGATAGTGGTTTTTTAGTCATGACTTAATCTAGCACTAAGCAGTTTGTTGAGTTTCTCCTCCTTTCTGCAAAAAACATAAAAACGAAAACAAAAACCCCCACAACTAAATGATTATGGCAAAACCATAAAATCAAATACTGTGCAGCCATTAAAACAATGGGTGCATATTTGTTGGCATGAGAAAATGTTCAAAATATATTAAGTAAACAAGGCAAATAACAAAGCAGTGTATATAGTTATTACTTCATTGTGGGGGGAAAAATTACATATTTTCATGTACCCATAGGAAAAAGTTCTGAAGGATGGCCGTAGTTATCTCTAAACAACAGGATTATAAGTCATCATTATCTTCCTTTTTATTATCTTCTTGTGTTCTGAAATGTTTTTCAGTATTGAGGTGAGGGGAAGCAAATTTGGAAAAAAGGGAACTTCACTAATTTCTTACCCCATATGTTATTTGGAAAATGTACAGTTCTTTAGGAAAAGTGGGTGATCAAGAATCAAACAACTTTCTCTGTAAAGAGCCAAATAGTAAATATTTTAGGCCTGAGGGCCATGCATAAATTTTATAGCCCTACTCAAAAGCCTCCATAGACAACAGGTAAATGAATGCATGCACCTGTGTCCCAATAAAACTTTACAGAAACAAGGATGCCCGGGTGGTGCAGTCACTTAAAGATCTGGCCCTTTGTGGGGTGCCTGGGTGGCTCAGTGGGTTAAGCCTCTGCCTTCCGCTCAGGTCATTTTCCCAGGGTCCTGGGATTGAGCCCCGCATCGGGCTCTCTGCTTAGCAGAGAGCCTGCTACCTTCTCTCTCTCTCTTTGCCTGCCTCTCTGCCTACTTGTGCCTCTGCATACTCTGCCTACACAGACTTGTGATCTCTGCCTGTCAAAGAAGTAAATAAAATCTTAAAAAAAAAAAAAAAAAAGATCTGGCCCTTGGTTTGGGCTCAGATCATGATCCCCGGGTCCTGGGATCAAGCCCTCAGTGTGGAGTGGACTTGTTTTCCTTGTACAGAAAAAAGAAAGAACAATACTTCCCTTGAAGATTTGTGTGAGAAGGCACATGTCATGAAACAGTGCACACAGTTAAGTGGTTGTTTCCTGCCTTCTTTCTTTTAATAGCACAACTGGGCGGCTCAGGTCATGATCCCAGGGTCCTAGGATCGAGCCCCACATCAGGCTCTCTGCTCAGCAGGGAGCCTGCTTCCTCCTCTCTCTCTGCCTGCCTCTCTGCCTACTTGTGATCTCTCTCTGTCAAATAAATAAATTTAATAAAATAGCACAACTGGGGAAAAAAAGTGTGTTAAAGTAAGATTTTTTTAGTAAACTAATTCTAACACCAACATTTATCCACAACAGAACTATTTTGTAGTGGGGCACCAAGGTGACACAGTTGGTTTACCATCTGACTCCTGGTTTCTGATCAGGTCATGATCTCAGGATCTTGAGATCAAGCCCCAAGTCAGACTCCACGTTAGCCATTGAGTCTGCTTAAGATTCTCCCTCCTTTTCCCACTGCCCTTCCCCCACCTCTCTAAACAAAACAAAACAAAAACCTATTTTATAGCTAAAAGAAGAATTTATAGGGCAAACTATGAAGTAGGTTAAGGAGAGGCAAAATGACCTGGTTGGAGGCCTCTAGTTCCTACTTCACTGCTCCAGGCTGACAATGACTACAGAAGGCTTTGAGCAGGTACCCTACCTTTAATTTAAAATAAGTACAATGTATCTCATAAGGTGCGTGTTGAATATACCCTAAGATAAAAGTCATCCAGAACTAGAAGCATTGAACACTGGCTCCAGTACTTTCAGACAGGCCGACTCACACACCTCCTCTGTGAATGTGTAATGGGCATCGTCAAGGATTCATACTAACAATCACTGAGACCCTTAGCTGCTGCTTTTCTTTCCTGGGTGTTGGTAATGATATCTGTTGTCCTGCACCTCTCTCCCTAGCAATAGAAAGTGGGAGGGACATTTTACAAATGATCAGAATATATCAACCCCTCATTTATTTACCTGCAAAAGTAGTTCTTATTTGTGAGTTCAAAGCTCTTTGACCACTCACCGTACTTCATTAGTTTCTGTCTCCATGTCCAAGAAACATGTCTTTTATGTTTTTTAAATTTTATTTATTTATTAGAGATCATGAGCACAAGCATGGGGGCGGGACAGAAAGAGAGAGAGAAGCAGACTCCCTGATGAGCAAGGAGCCCAATGCAGGGCTCGATCCCAGGACCCTGGAATCATGACCTGAGCCGAAGGAATTAGAGATCATGATTCACGTGGGTGTCAGGGCCAGCTCTGGTGGTCTGTATTCAGCTACACTGCTTAAATACAATATTGAAATCCAAAATAGGTCATTGGTGCTTATTCCTGTTCGTTTTCAGAGAAACAAGGTCTGTAGTAAGCAGCTAGCCCTCTTCAAATGAGAAGTGCTCACAGGAGCATGAAGTCCAGTGGTCTGTAGGTGGCACAAGCCCGAGGGACGTGGGGGTGGTGGTGGGGGAAGGGACAATGGCTGGCATCCAGCACCAGCTCCTAATTACCGAGAAGGAGTTGTGAGAGCTGGCTTCGGCTGTGGGCGCTTGGGCAAATTCATGTGATCTCGGATAGAGACATCACTAGAAAATCTAGGTTTTTCCTGGGAATCAAAAACCCAGGATGAGAATAGTTCAAGATAACAGGGGGGCTGCATTGAAAGGCCAAACTACATAGTGTTCTGTCATACAATAAACAGTTAACCGATGTTGGGGAGGGATGACCTCTAGAAACTTACACTCTAGCCCGACATCTAATGTAATGACATACAACAGTATCAATGAAAGGATGGAGGAGATAGAGAATAACTCATGGGGGGCGTGATGCTGGGAGAGGAGGGACAGGCAAATTGGAATGGTGTAGGAGGGATTTTAAAGGAGAAAATGGTGCCTGGGGGTTAAAGCCTCTGCCTTCGGCTCAGGTCACGATCCCAAGGTCCTGGGATGGAGCCCCACATCAGGCTCTCTGCTCAGCAGGGAGCCTGCTTCCCCCTCTCTCTCTTCCTGCCTCTCTGCCTACTTGTGATCAATGTCTGTCAAATAAATAAATAAATAAATAAAATCTTAAAAAAAAAAAAAAGGAGAAAATGTTTGATCTAGGCCTTGACAGATTTCACCAACTAGACAAGGAGAAAAAGAATATTTCCTGTAAAGGACCAGCATGAGTGAAGTTCAGAGGCATGGAACTTGCCAGATTTGGGGGAGAACAAATAATGTCTTGTGCCTGGAATGAGGGCTGACTGCAGATAAAATTCAGGAACTAGAATAGTAGAGAGAACGTGTTGTAAGGGGTCTCTGAACTTGGCCAAGGAGTTCGAATGCCATCCAGAAGGCAATGAGGATGACTGAAGCTTGCTTGTAGATTTTTTTTTTTTAAGATTTTTATTTATTTATTGAGAGAGAGGTAGTGAGAGAGAGCATGAGCGAGGAGAAATCAGAGGGAGAAGCAGACTCCCCATGGAGCCGGGAGTCCAATGCGGGACTCTATCCCAGGACTCCGGGATCATGACCTGAGCCGAAGGCAGTCGTCCAACCAACTGAACCACCCAGGCGTCCCTTGCTCGTAGTTTTAAAAGATATCTTCGCACATGTAGCTTCAGGAGTGGGCTTCACTGCATGCAGACTTTAAGGGATTTGGAGAAGACTAAGGCAAACCTATTTTGTTTGTTTGTTTGTTTGTTTTTATAAATAAATTGTACCAATACTGTTTGAAGTATTTTTGCATCAACTCCCTTAATCCTCGCAACAACCCTCGGAGGTAAATACTAATATTTTCCCTGTTTTATGGAGAAGGCAACTGAGGCATGAGAGGTTAAGTAACGTGTCTGAGGTCACACAGCAAATAAGTGGTAGAGGCAAAATAAAAGCCCAGGAAGAAGGCTGGCTCCAGGGTTTTACTCAAAACCTGTCCACTTAGTTACCTGTCTTGGGCACTGAGCCGAGTGTGCAGCTCATGGTAAGTCTTTGGCAGATGCTGGCACTGACCTAACCTCCCGCTGCTCTCCCCTCTCTCAATAATTGTCTTGTTAGTATCATCCCATCATCTCTCTGCCTTGAAGCATCTGCTGGAGGTCATGAAGGAGAACAAGGAGCACCTACTTTTCATTTATTCTCTTTCGTGGGTATTCACCTCCCATTTACACTGCGTGAAATCGTTTCAACAAGGCAGATCCAGGGGCTTAGTGAAGAAATTTAAATATACCCATTTTTATATTTATATATGGGTTTTGGTCATGGATTTTTTTTTTTTTAATTTTGCGAGCTATCCTTTGAAAAAACCCTTTCAACTACTATTAACACTTTTGACATGAATCTGTAAAATTGATTCAGACAGTTTGCCAAAGCCGCCAGTCTTAATTAACGACTTACTATAACCTCCTGTTTTATTAGATCTATATTTCTAGTATATTGGCACATATATTAATGACTGACCCGTGAATAAACTGACAGTTTTTAAAATGATATGAGATAACTTGTCTCCTTACGGAGAATTCACTTTTGCCTTGAACTTACAGTAAAATGATTATTAGTTCAGTAAATTATGACTCCAATGTTTTGATGATCACCTTAGCAATAGAAAGACCATCTGGATTTCATTTCTTGGTGAAATTCTATTTTGGATGAGTCTGTGGTTAATCACATGCTCTAGCAAATAGAACTAGCTTCAGAGTCATAAACTTTTCAAGCAGAAAAACATTCACTGAGGATCTGCTAGTTTCCTGTATTAGTGATATCCAAACCCGGTTTAACAATACTTTACAGTATGTTCTGATATCTTAAAGGATATGTGTGTGTATATATATATATACATATGTATATATATACATTCAAAATTATATATTCAAAATTATTTGGAATTTTATTTAACTTTCAACAAAATGCATAAGGAACATTTTAGAATGAGATTGACTCTAATAAAATAAACAATGAAAAGGAGCTGGTTATCTACTTTCTAACTTGAAGCAATTTGTTTTATTTCCACAAAAGGGGGCACCAGATATGCTAAGCTTTGTATTTATGTATTTCACGGACAAATTCTGGCTGAGAAGTGGTAGTAGAAGCAAAAAGTTCTGAATTGCTGTTGAATTACAATATGTCCCAGGCTTTCTTTCCCAGTGTGGTGCCTTTTTGAAAGGTAAACTTTGAAATAAATGTCACAACTCAGACAACGAGGGTAATATACAGAGCTGAGATTTTTCTTTTGAAATTAACCCGGACAGTGTGAATCAGGCCTATAGTAAGGTAGTCAAATGCATAGAGGTTACATTGTATTTGAGGGTTATTCCCAAAGGCATAGCACAATTCAAGACTAGCTTTCTCTAGAGCAAACAATAGCTATTGTTTCCTAGTCGGAGTGGCGCCACCACGTGGCAATAGCGCAAACACAGTTTTACAAGTCACTCAACCTGGAGGCTTCAAAATTAAGAAATTTTGACACTTTTTTTTTCCCATTGAGGAATATCGCATGATTTAAAACTTTCTGCATAAGGAGAGAGTCAACCTCTATGTTCATATTATGTGATTTCAAATTAGCATATTTCGAATTCCCATGAAATGTGGCCATGTTGTGTTCTTATACAGTCAAATGCAGAGTGATGAAGAAAATGCACTTTGGAGCTAATTAGTCTGATTTGAACTCCAGCTCTGCTCCTTACTCTCTGCAGACCTTGGGCAAATTACTCAGCCCTTCCAAGTCTCAGTTTTCCCAGCTGTAAAATGGGGACAGTATTAGTACCTATCCTAATGGACTGTTATGAGTATTGAGTTACTTTAAAACACTTAGAACAGCCTGGCTAAGTAATCTAGAAGCTTTTTGTTATAGCTTTTCTATTAATTTAATTAAGCTTGAAGAGACTTTGATAAGTTGTCTGTTTCACCTTTCTAACTCCATTCAGGGTGCGGTCTAAACCAACTCATGAGAGATCAACACCAATGACCAAGTTAAGAGAATAGACCGCAGCTATTTTTTACAGTTTAAAAATCAGTGTCATACCATGAACTGATCATTTTAAAACAAATCAAAATAACTTCAGTGTTTTTGTGTCAGATTACATCATTTAAAAGCACGATTATAAATGACTGAGCTTCAACTTAAATGACTGAATTTCAACATTTTAATGAAATTTATTCTCCTAGACAAAAGCTTCTCAAACTTTAATATACGTGCTAATAACCTGAAACTCTGATCGAAATGCAGATTCCAGTTTAGTAGATCTGAGTGGTTTCTGAGATTTTTGCATTTTTTACAAGCTCCCAAATGATGCTGATGAGGTTGGCCTTTGGAGCACGCTTTGAGTAACGGCACTCTAAATCACTGAAATTGATTTCCATTTCCCATTGTTATTATCTTCCCTTGTCACTCAGAAAAACATGGTAATTTAATAAGTCAGAGAAAGCCGCAGGAACCAAGATAATATCTTGTGTACTCTTCACTTACACTGGTGGTGGCAGCTAAGGGAAGGCTAAGTGCCTAAAAAGAACTGGGGTAAGTATGTAAGGACCAAAGTTTATCACAGTTGTTGAGTTCCACCAGGCCAGAATTACCAGGGAATTGGAAATGGGGTAGCTCACATTTATATAGATCTGCCTCCTATGTGAAAAGTAGAAGGGACTGTACAGAGCCCCCTGAAGGCTGAAGCAGGGACACCATTATCCTGGGGACTATACAGGTTGAGAATCATGACATATACATAATCAGCCTTTCTAACCTACCCAGAAGGAAGATAAGGGGTTTGTTATTTGTGAAGCAATGCCAAAAAATGTTGTAACTTTAAAAATTCTTTGGAAATCCACATAAGTGTATCTAAAATAAATTAGTTAAGACCGAGGCAAACCAGATACGCTGTTATTGTCAAAATCAGAGATTAGAAAATGACAGTTCAGGGGCACCTGGATGGCTCAGTCGGTTAAGCATCTGACTGTTGGTTTCAGCTCAGGTCATGATCCCAGGGTTGTAAGATCGAGCCCTGTGTCAGGCTCCACGCCAGGTATGGAGCCTTCTTGGGATTCTCTCTCTCTCCTTCTGCTCCTCATTTCTCTCTCTTCATCCCTCTCTAAGAACAGGAAAAGAAAATTACAGTTCAAAAACCAGGAGATCATGAAAAAGACCTGAGAAACTGAGAGCTTTATGGGGAATGTATTGTAAGGTTCTGATAGCATCAACTTACACCAAATGAACTTTAATTTCCAGAAGCTCAAAAAATAACTATAAGAGCATCTATGTGCTTATTTTTTTTTACAGATGCAACATTTATGTTCTGTAAAAATCGTATCTTAGCAAAAGGAAGTGTTATAAATATATGTACATGGGAAAAGATTATGAAGATGCACCATAAAATGCCGAGAATAATTAACTGACGGGTGATTTTTATTTTCTTTTTGTTTACCTGCGCTTTGTTCATATCCCATAATCAGTGCATATTATTTTTGTAAAATGGGGAAAAATTTACTTTAAAAAAGAAAATCATCTCCCGAATGCAAATGCTTTATTTTTTTATTTTTATTTTTTAGGCAAAGAAGAGGGGAAAGGGGCAAAGGGAGAGGGGAAGAGTGAAACTTTTTTTTTTTAATTTTAGGTAGTTAACATACAGTGCATTATTGGTTTCTGGAGTAGAATTCGGTGTTTCCTCACTTACATATAACACACAGCAAGTGCCCTCCTCAGTACCCATCGCCCACCTAGCCCACCCCCCCACCCACCTCCCCTCCATCGACCTTCAGTTTGTTCTCTGTCATTAGAGTCTCTTATGACCTGTTTCCCTCTCCCCTTTTTTCCTTTTGCCCCTACCCCTATGCTCATCTCTTTTCTTTCTTGAATTCCACATACGAGTGAGATCATATGGACTTGTCTTTCTCAGACTGACTCACTTCACTTAACATAATACACTATAGCTCCATCCACATTGTTGCAAAATGGCAAGATTTCAGCTTTTGATGGCTGAGTAATGTTCCAGGGTGTGTGTGGGCGTGGGTGGGTGTGTGTGCGCGCGCGCGCCACATTTTCTTTATTCATTCATCAGCCGATGGACATTGGGTTCTCTCCATAGTTTGGTTATTGCTGATGATGCTGCTGTAACGTCACGTTGCATGTATCCCGAATCTGTACTCTCATATCCTTTGGGTAAAATACCTAGTAGTACAACTGCTGGATCGCACGGTAGTTCTATTTTTACCATTTTGAGGAACCTCCATAATGTGGGAGAGAGAGGATCTTCAGCAGACGCCACGACCCTGAGATCATGACCTGAGCCGAAGTTAAGAGTCTGACGCTCAACATCTGAACCACCCAGGCGCCCTAAATAAAAGTACTATAAAAATTTACTATTTAGCAATTGGAAAACTTTATACGATACAGGTAACCCTTGCTCTTCAAAAGTCCACGTCACACCACCCATTCTTGAAAGACCTACATGAATACCTGTGCTCACTAATCAAAAGAAATCCGAAGAGTATTTTGCTTTTTCAAAACAAGGAGAAAAACAAAAATAGCCTTCCGGGGGATTCACAGTCAGCCTTCCCAGAGGCAGGCTCACCCCGAGCGGCGAGAATGGCGCCACCAGGCTGCTTCCCCGGGAACTGCTCTCAGCAGCTCAGCCTGAAGACGCTGAAGCTTCCAACGGTGTCAAACCCGTGGGCTTTATCTTGATTTATTTTGTGCCATCTGTCAGCAAGATATGTCCTGAGGTATCAGAAAAATCTAAAAGAGGTTATTTTTTGGCCTGGAAATGCTAAAAAAGATTTCCATGTAAATTAATGGTCACTTGATGCCGTTTTGGCTTACAGAGGGTTTCATAGGCATGTTCCTCTTTCAGATAGCAGGGGAAACCTATGTAACCATAGCTCGTGATACACCTCCCTATACTTATTGCTAATGGCTGAATTACTGAAATATAATTTGATTCATTTTTAAAAAAGCAAATACCAGTATCCAAAATAGTGTCATAGCATATTGAGAATTTTGCCTGCTGATAATTAATTCTGTGTACTCTTTGGGTTCTAAAGGACCCTACAGAAAATCTGAAGTTAGAAAACTACCGCATTTTTGTTCGTGTCAGGTTCTTGTGGCTCGTGACTATGGCTCCATTTCAAGTGCACCTGAGCCTTCAACACTGAATTTCTTAACTTTCTTGACTATAGAAACATTTCCAAGGCACACTTGCAAGAAAACTGCTTCAAATTGGAATCCTTCCGCTCGGGTACAATCAGGCAAACAGCCAGCAGAATTTATTTAACCTTCAGCCAACTGCTCAACCAACTTGAAATTATTGATAGCCCATCAGCAATGATCAAGATGGAGAGACTAAATGAAGAGGTGCCTTTTTTTTTTTCCTTCTCTCTCTCTCTCTCTCTTTTAAAAAAAAAAAAAAGAGAGAGAGAGAGAGAGAGAACCATTGAGCTGGTAACAGGACTTGAAATGCCGTGTCAGCTCAGCTCGCATGGTCAGGGAGCTCAGCTGCTGGAGGGAAATAAAACTGTTCAGTTACGGCCGCCCTCCAATCAGTCACAGGGGTAATGGTGTTTGGCTTCAGTCAGGTTGTATGTCAGCAAATATACATCTCTTCGACAGCCCCTAAGAGTGCCTTAAGATCATGCTTATTGTTTTATATAGATAGGGGTCGGATGCTGATAGATGGTGGTCATAGGCCACCGAAATAAATTTTACCATGTTTAGCAGTTAAAGTTAATCTCAATACTGGGGAATGAGAGAGCCGTTTTGATAGAATATTCATTCCATTGACAGTGATGGGACATTTTTCCTCTCTTAAAGCGTGGTGCAGATCATATGAAAGTAGGTATCTTCTGTTCCCTGCTCCTCAGCCCCCACGATGTGAGGTCCACGTGCAGAAAAGGGACCTCAGGTACAACTGGGAAATTTACTAAGGTTGAACTTTAAAGACCCGAGTTTGTTTGAAGGCATTCTCCAGGAAACTGAACATACTGTTGCACTACCCTGCTATGGTCAGAGTGACACAGTCATCATATGCAGAATTCAAGAAACACAGGCTGTCACAGTGAATGTTTTCTGCCCTATCCTTAGTCCAAAAGAGAATTGGAAGCAGCATTATGGGGCACAAGGGTAGCCACCTCCTTCCAAACCTATCAAATGGTAGCAATCGGCCCCAGTATCCTTTTACCACTGAGCCCAGATGAAGCTCAGAACCTCAATCCAGTGTCTCCAGCACTCAGGTTAAAACGAGTTGGCTATCATCACACTAAGTCTTTAAAATCTGGAAACCTGCCTTCAAACGTTTTAAGAAAGATAGTGAATCTTCTAAGAGCTTCCCAAAGGACAGTTAGAGGCCAGCTCCTCTGTGAGAGTCTGTGAAAAACAGAGTATGATAGGGTCCTTCAAAGACGATCTGTCTGTCTGCAAAAGATTTTTCTTGGGAGTGATAAATGAGACCCGGCAGAAACGGGATACTGTGCTCTTCATTGGAGAAATTAGAAGACTTTTTTCAAAGGATTGGATCCTTTTACCCCAGGCCAACAGAGTCAGCGAGACTCACGGATCTGAGTCAGAGTGACTTCAAGAGCCCCTCAGAGCCAGTCTTCAGTAGGAACTCCTAGAAAGTTTGAAGGTGGAGAAGGAAAGAAGAAGTATTAGAATGTGAACCTCAGAACTGCCTTCATGTTTATGTTCTGGCAGATAAACTTAAAGAAACCAACCTACTCGCAGTGACTTCAGCCCTTGTAGGAACTGCTGTAGATGTGGGACTTGCCTCATCTCCCTGGCCTACTGGTTTATCAGACTACGTTCCTCAGACGTTATGACTTAGAGCATGCTTGGAAATGAAAAGAAATAAACTAAATTCTCATTTTCTTTAATTTAGTGAGAGTAGGTCTTTGTTTTATTAACTTGCTCACCTTCTTGCTCACTACTTTCTTGAGGGTAAAGTGTTGCTCACATAGCTCGGGGTCTTGGGGGCAGATGGCACCCAGTTTAGTAAAACCAGTGAGTTCATCCTTTACTGCCTCCCTTCCACAAAGAAGCCCTAAATTAGGCTGCCATATGGATTTTAAAGCTTAGTCTACCTTAAAAAGGCCAATGTCTGCATCTAGGCCAAAGTATGTGCTTATCTTAAGTTCGTGTTCCCTAAAAAAAGAAAAACAAAAAAACAAGAGACTAGACAGTTCTAGAATTTGAAAAAACAAAACAAAAAACACAACACTTCTTAATATTTTGATCCAAAATTAATCCTTAAGCACAAGTTCTTTTTTATAATAAAAATGTACTCTATGGTGTTCTAGTAAGAAAATGTCCCACAGGATATAAAGGAAAGGCCATTCTGAAATGAGACTCAACAGTAGACTTTTTTTAAATGCCCTTTAAAATGTTTTTAAATAATGAAAGTTAATTCTTAATGAAGTCCTGTCAAACACAAGTCCTAGAAGACTTGCCTTTGATGAATAAATTAAGGATTTTTAATTCATTAATTTAATGGCTTCCTTGAGGAAGGAACTAGCATTTAATGTAACCTCGTGTCACTTGTAGTGCTCAGCAAGCTGCCTTGAACCAGGGCAACACTGAGGACCTAGCCACTGAGGAGATGAATGTGCTTGTAAGGACGTGCAAAAACCATTGGCTCTCTTGAGTAAACATTTCTTCTGTACTTTCGGGTTTTACAGTGTAATTGCCACCTTAGCCAGAGCAAAGTTCCATTTTAGTCCCATCCATGAAAGAGTGATTGTAAATTCCATACAAGTGGGATCCAAATTCCTATCATTTTACTTGACTTTAAAATGTGGCACTACAACTTAAGAGTCTTAAAAATAGGCTCGACTTTCACTCAGTAATTTCCCTTCTAGGGATAGTAAATAATAATGGATTGCATAACCATTCTATAAAAGAATGTCCATCACTTGGAAGCAACCTAAATGTCTACATATATTTGGTGAAATAATAATTGGCCTTTAAAAATTGTCTTGAAGGTAATCATTTAGTGACTTGAAAGATAATAACTATATATTACTTGGGTTTTGTTTTTTTTTAATCAACTTAAAAGTGACAGAGCAGGGGTTGGGTGTTGGCCGCATAGAGACAGCTTAAGCAGATTAAGAAAAGTGGGTTCTTGCTGTCAGAAAAGAGAGTTACAGATATAAAAAGAGGAAGGATTAGAATTAACCCTGCAGTGTTGAACTGAAATTGGAGATACTGGTGTGAGCTCATTTTATTCAGAATGCATAAACATAAAACCAAATATAAATGTATATGTGTATATGTATATTTCCTGATTTTGTCCACTCTTCATTGCCTGGGCACACCAACATTCTAGTAAAAGGGCATCAGCACTGGAGTAGCAGTAAGGACACCACTGCTGAGGTCTGGTGTCTATACCACTTTCCATTCAAAAGGGAGGATCCTTAGAGACATGGCTGATTCTAGGGCTAGGGCAGGGAAAAAACACAATAAGCCTGGAATATCTTTGTTCCAGAAAAAAAGGTAGTGCTTAGAGAACAATGGGAACATGTCAGAAAGACATGTAAGCTAGCTTGCAGGGGCTCCCACTGACCAAATCTGGGATAATTTAATTGTCAGAATAATTAATAACAGTAATAGATTTTACCTCATTGAAAATAGTAGAAATCTGTGGATCCACTCTGTTATAAATTAATGAATGAATACATGAAAGAAGAAAAAGCTCTTCCTTACAGTAGAATGTCAACTAACAAATGTAGAAAAAATAATAGATGTAGAAAATCACCACTTGGTAACTATCATAGTAATAATAAATTTAATTAAGAAACATCAAGGAATGCTAGAACTAGCGGAAAAGTATTGGTTGAAGAATGGGATATATATGCAGCCTCAGAGTATCTGCACCCAAAATATTTATGAATTACAAAGGAAAATTAAGAATTTTATAGTGGGAAGGGGCGCCTGGGTGGCTCAGTGGGTTAAAGCCTCTGCCTTCGGCTCAGGTCATGATCCCAGGGTCATGGGATCGAGCCCCGCATCGGGCTCTCTGCTCAGCGGGGAGCCTGCTTCCTCATCTCTCTCTGCCTGCTTCTCTGCCTACTTGTGATCTCTGTCTGTCAAATAAATAAATAAAAATCTTTAAAAAAAAAAAAAAAAGAATTTTATAGTGGGAAAACCTGGCAGACACCCCCTTACTCAAGTAACAAGAGTCAGCCCTACCACTAATGAGCCAGTCAAGTACCATCTTATAAGAGCCCAACAGCCCTCTGAGATCTGCCTGCCAAAGATGCATCCGCTGCATCCAAATCATGAGGAAACATCAGACAAACCAAATCGAGGGACAGTTGACCAAAAATTAATAATCATAATCCTAACTAATAGTAAGGTCAATAACCATAATCTTCAAATACATCAAGGTCATAAAAATCAAGTTAGGAATGGGGAACTGTCCCAGAATGGAGACTAAAAAGACAAGAGCAGAGCAACAACTATTTCTGGATTGGATCCTTTTTGTATAAAGAACATTTATTGGTAGTTGGGGCGCCTGGGTGGCTCAGTTGGTAAACGTCTGCCTTCGGCTCAGATCATGATCCCAGGATCCTGGGATCAAGCCCCACACCGGGCTCCCTTCTCAGCGGGGAGCCTGCATCTCTCTCTCCCACTCCCTCTGCTTGTGTTCCCTCTCACAATCTCTCTCTCTCTCTGTCAAATAAGTAAATAAAATCTTTAAAAAAAAAGAACATTTATTGGTAGTTAAGTAGGATCTTTAGATGATGAGTTGATGAGTTTAGGCAGTTCTTTGTTCTGTACTTCCAAAATTTCTTAAGTTTTAAAGCATTTCAAAACTTTTTTAAAAATGGATATAAAACAAAATACAACTACAATTCCATTTTGTACAAGTTGTACAACAGAATGTATGTGATACATAGAGGCCAAAGAATATGCATTAAATATAGTAATCTCTTGAGTAATGGACTGTGTTTGCTTACATTTTTATTTTCATTTATGTTTTTGTTCATCTATATTTTCTAGTTGTCAAATAATTACTATGTATGGTCTTTACAAAAATAAGCAAAAACTTATTTTTGCTTTTTAATGTATATTCATGCACTTTGGTAGTTTCTACCCTTAAACGGATAGATTATATTACAAGACATAATTGCTTCATCTATAATTCAGTTAGCCTCAACAATATATAATGTACTTCTGAGACACTCAAGATTACCTCCCATTTCTAAAATGTGGAAAATAGTCATATTTGGGAATCATTTATCTTTTTTCTTTATTATATTGTCTGTTATTCATTGATCATATTCCTGAAAAAGAATCTTATTATAGTTGAAACACCGCCTTTCACATTTTTATGATAGAAACTTTAAAATAGATTAGATCTTCTAATTACTATTCCTCTGGATATAAAAATTACTAAAATAACTGTCTTTTGCTATTATGAGCATCAACATCTTTTTATTGCTTTTCTTAATTTACTCAGGGTCATATTATGATTATAAATTTCATTTTAAAGAATAATTATAAATACTAACAAGACTGATTAATTAGTAATGTTGCCAGAGTACACAGTATCCCTCTTATTTAGCGAACTCATACTGAAAGGATTTATGATCCTGTTGAATCATATTCATTGAAATGAAATGTGTTTAATATTCTTATCTTTTGCAAAGGCAAAACACTTATACATTGGCCATGACTCTTAGAAGAAAAATCTTGAAAATGGATTTGAAATCGTATCTATGAAATGAGATTCTTGATCAGATTCCAAAGAGTAAATTTGCACGCATGGACATTATTCACTTAATGTATAGAATCCAACATTGGAAATGTACACTAAGTGCATTTTTTGCATGAAGACTTCAAAAAACATCTCCTGGGTCAGGTTAGCTGGAAAGAAAATGAGGGCCTTTGTGATCTATTCAGACCCGGATGCACACATACATCTCCAATTAACTGAAACAGGAATTCCCAGCATGCTTCCAGTAAAAAAGATATTTTTAATCATGTCATGGTATTTTGGCAGGTATTTTTAACTATGCAAGTCAGAATGTTATATCATGAATCCAGAAATTTGAGCAGCAAAACCAAGTCAGAGATACAGAGTTCTAATACTAACGTCAACACCCCTCCCTGGATAGGTCTCTACACCACACACTACCTTACTTACCAGATCTATAAGACAGAATCAATATTACCATGTGCAGAGGCAGAACAATTTGAACTTGGCTTATAAAAATTAAATCATACCATATATATAAGCTCATACAGCATTCAATAACACTTCTACTACACTACAGCTATTCCTCAAGCCAAAGTCTTAATCAGAGAAAGACGCAAGGTGAATCAAATCTGTTTCTTACAAATATTCAGGGCAGTAACAAATTAAGATAGTTAATTTAAAGACTGTGTTTAAATTTAAGATTATTTTAGCTACAAATACAGAAAACCTAATTGAAAATGGCTAAAGCAAAGATCATCTACCAACGGTAACAGCCTCAAGGAGGCTGCAGGCAAGGCCAATTTAGTCCTTCAACAGTGACATCAATGATCCAGGCTCTTTCTGAATTAAGGCTCAGTAATCTTCAGTGTATTATCTGTTACCCTCAGACTTGTGCCCTCATTGTAGCAAGGTGGCTACTGCTATCCCAGCCATCAAGTTAGAGGTATGTCTGAAGGCAGAAAGGGCAATATTTATCTTTTCATCAGGGAGAAACACTTCACTGAACTTCACCAGCAGACGTCCCCTCAGGTCCATTGGTCAAGAATTATTGGATCCAGAGATGCCTGGGTAGCTCAGTGGGTTAAGCCTCTGCCTTTGGCTCAGGTCATGATCTCAGGGTCCTGGCATCAAGCCCTACATCTGGGCTCTCTGCTCAGCAGGGAGCCTGCTTCCTCCTCTCTCTCTGTCTCCCTCTCTGCCTACTTGTGATCTCTCTCTCTGTGTCAAATAAATAAATAAAATCTTAAAAAAAAAAAAAGAATTATTGGATGCCACGCCAATGCCCTAGTTACAGGGAAACTGGGGAGGTACCTTTCTGACATTGCAGCCTCTGAAATGAGAATCAGTTTCGCCAGCAGGAAAAACATATGAGAAAATAGAATGGTTGTTGAGTAGACAAGAAATCGTGTCTACTATACTGTGTGTTTTCTGGTGAAAAGCATGTTTTCTTTACTTTTTAAAAAATATTTGGACTTTTCGTATAGCTTCAAGTAAGCATTAAGTAAATCTGTCAGTGGCAATTCAAATGCTTCTGAATGTGGTAGGTTTATGAGACCGTGCTTCTATTTAACTTTGCAGCCATGAGGAGGATGTTCGTTCGTGTTCTCCTGTGTTTTTGATGGGCTGACCGCGGAGAGCTGTATTCCAGTACCTCTGGGCTGATAACATCCTGCATTGACTAAAGATAGCAGTAAGTTTTAAGATAAATGAATTTTGATGAATGAATGAATGAATGAGATACCAGACTTGTAGCAGAGGTGATTTGATACTAAGTCATTGCAGTCCTATTTTTTATGATAATAACTAGCATTTGTATAACACTTTATAGTTAGAAAAGCCACTTATTCATATATCTTTCTTACTATCCACATAAAGATTGTGTCCATTTACTTAAATGAGTGAGGACAATGGGAGAGGCTCTCTATCTGGCACTCCAGAAAGCCTGAGACTAGACAGGTAAGCACTCAACCTCTGGAAACGTTGTCAACAAGGAGCTGGGCCCCAGACACTGGCCTATAGCTCAGAACAGAGCTCCAGTCTCTGGGGGGAGGACTAAGAGCAGGATGAGACTTTAGTGCAAAGGGAAACTTTTCTAGTAGAAGATTAACAGATGAGGACTGGAATCAGGACGAAGGGAGAAATCTACAAATGAGACCTAAGACTCAGGGATATACAATAAACCCAGAAGGTTCTAAGTAAACTTTGAGATGAATAGATAAATGAATTTTGATGAATGAATGAATACCAAATTTGTAACAGAAGTGATCTGATACTAAGTCATTGCACATGGATCTAGAACCTAGTATTATTCCTGGGAACTGGGGGCTGACTACATCTATAATGAGGGATCAAGTGCACCATTTGGGAATGAAAGGAGGAACAAAGCCAGTTAATTCGGAGTTTGCTGAAAATATAAGTTACCTGGGAAGCTTCTTAATTATGCAGGTTTTCAGCCACCTCCTTAGAAATTGTGATTCAGGATGTCTTGTTTCAGGCAGAGACTTTTTTTTTCCTTTTTTTTTTTTTTTAGACTTTATTTATTTATTTGACAGACAGAGATCACAAGTAGGCAGAGAGGCAGGCAGAGGGAGAGGAGGAAGCAGTCTCCCCGCTGAGCAGAGAGCCCAATGTGGGGCTCGATCCCAGGACCCCGGGATCATGACCTGAGCCGAAGGCAGAGGCTTTAACCACTGAGCCACCCAGGCGCCCCAGGGCAGAGACATTTTTAACAAGAATCCTAAAGTGGTTCTAATACTGTGGTCAATGGAATCGTCTCATATTCCTAATTAAACAGTAAACTCCCTAGGAGCCAACAGAATGCCTTATATTCCTTCTGTATCCCCCATAGACTTTAACTGTATGATGTAAATGTTCAGTATGCATGTCGATTGAAATCCCTGACGGTTTAAATTAGGTCACTTGGATTGACCATTTAGGATTATCGTAGAATCACCTGCTGAGGAAGTTAAAAGTACTCACTAGCTTAATGCTAATTGGTTACTCCCATCTTTAAGGTACTAGACATTATAGGGGAACAAGAGGTGAGTGGAGCAGAGTCTGCATTTGAGATAGTTACAAAGTAATGGGGTACAGGTGTAATTTCATACAAAACAGAATTTGATGCATGTTATGATATGAATAAAAGTGCTGGGAGAGAGGAACAGTTAGGGAAGTTCAGCTATGCCTTGAAGAACAAAGAAAATTTCAGTAGATGTTGGAAAAAAGAAAGGTCATTTCACACAAAGGTGTTCACTCATTCATTCATTCAACAAATGTTTACTGAGCCCCTGTCATGTGCCAAGCACTGTTCTAGGGGTTAGATATAGAGAAATGCACCATACCATGTCCCTGTTGATATTCTAGGAAGGATGGGAGATAGCCAGTAAACAAATTAATTAGTAATGAGCTAGTATGCTATATTTGATAAATGCAGTCTATCTCTTGTGTATGGCAGCTACGTAAAAACTGAATTGAAAAAGAGGAAAGGTGGGTGCAAGAGGGCCAGCTAGGAGACCAAAGAAGAGAGGAAGACGTGACAAGAATCAGACATATTACATGACAGTAGAAATGGAAATAAATCAACTCAGTGGAAAACCTGTAACACTAATAGGATAGATAACAAGAAAAACAAATATGAGCAAGTTAAGGATTTGGTGACCTACTGACCCACATCCTCACCCCCCATACTGTCCATTTTCACCATCCCTTGAGTACTGTCCCCAGAACTTCCCTGTCTTCCCCATGGCCTTTGAAATGATATGAAGGGATGGCAGTAGATGCTCCGTTCTCTCCACTGGGCAATCTGCTTCTATGGGGCAGATCCCCTTGGATCCCCTTTCCCAATTATCTGTCTGTAAGGCAACCTAGAGAGTATAGACCCAAGGCGCTGACTTCAAGAACTCATGTTGTATCAGGATAACCAATTATAAAACACAATGGCAGGGCACTATGGAAGCGAAGCAACTGATTAAACTGTTCTGTTTTCAACCCACAATATAGGTTTTTGGAAGAAGTATTGAGCCAAGTTGTTTTAATTGAACTATAAATGGCTATTACCTTTGTTTTCACTGTTATGCCCTAGATACTAACCATATATGAATGGAAAATGGAAGGAAAGGAAAGGAAAGAAATAGTTTTTTAGTAATTAAAGTGAGTAAGTAATCAAGCTGAATTTTTCTAACTGGAATCAATTTGAATACTCTTAGGGTGTTTGATGGAAACATGTTAGGTATAAAATAATGAGCAAGCTCTAAAAAGACCAGAAATTCCGTTTTCCTGCAATTACAAAATAAATGTCTTTCAACATTTTACTTAGTACAACAGACATTCACATGTATCTTACATGTCCCAAAGTTTAGACTCCAAGTAACAACCTTGTGAAGTGGTCCCTGCTACCTCCTCATTTTTACAGATCGAGAAGCCATTCCATGAGTTCAAGTGACTTGCACAAGGTGACACTGCTAGGAGGTGATGGGCACGAACTCTAGGTTCTACATTTCACTCTTCTAAAGAGCCCCTCTTCCTCCCTATTTCTATGAATAATAGATCTGAATTTGTATATATATTGAGTTTGCTTAAAGCTAGATAAAACTAACTTTTAGATAGATAATCATCACCTCAGAAGTATTAAAGGGCTTTCTTGACAAATATACAGCTTTCCATGTCGATAAGATGCCAAAAGGTTATGGACAAGTTAGTCAATAAACAATTTTTGAATTATTCAAGTGTACCTTACTTTATCCATGATTTTCTAAAACACATGAGAGAATTTTATTATGTAAAGAAACCCTCTTTTCCCTTCTTTCATAAATGAATTTTTTACCTAAAAACATAATCACAAATCAGGCTTACAATTGCCATTGCATTCATGAGGGTTTTAAGTCGTAAGCAATCAAGACCAGTGCTGGCAGTCTTAAGCAGAGAGATGATATTGGAAGGTTCTTGGGGGCTGACCAAATCAAACAGAAGGCTAGGGAGTCATGCCTGAAAGCTAGGCTACAAGAGAGCCAGGTAAACCAAGGCCATCCCACGGATGCAGTGGCCTGTCACCACCACACCCATAAGAATGACCTTGGCCTCCAAAGTTCCCTTTGCTTGTGCCTCCACTCAGTCAGGATCCAAAGCCCCGGGAGCAAATGCCTTGACTGCCCCAGCCTACCACGGCGCTACCAGAAAGTTAGTTGAGGAAGAACTGGGTCCCCTTAATTTCTGTTCATGTCCAGAAATGGGGGGGAGGGGGGAGAACCCTGGGAATTGCCCCCTCACGAAGACTAGCTACAAGGTTGAATTTGCCGGAAAGGGAGATCCAGACAGATGCTGAAGGGGGAGGGTGGAGTGCTGTGTAATGGTTTGAAAAAAAAAAAAAAAATTAAGTCCAAAATGTCATCACAGTATTGTGTATCATAATTAATGTGGCAAGAGGCATGAGAATATTTTCTGACAATAAGAGATTTAGTTAAATAAATTATAGTTCAGTTTATATAATAGAAACCCCTAAAACTATGAAAATGATGTTAAGGAAAAATATTTAATGATCTGAGAAGATAGTTATTAAACAATGTTAAGAGAAAAAAATAGATTATAAGACAATATTTTAAAGAGGATCCTATTTTGTAAATAAGAACAATGGGGGGCGCCTGGGAGGCTCAGTGGGTTAAGCCGCTGCCTTCGGCTCGGGTCATGATCTCGGGGTCCTGGGATCGAGTCCCGCGTCGGGCTCTCTGCTCAGCAGGGAGCCTGCTTCCCTCTCTCTGCCTGCCTCTCCATCTACTTGTGATTTCTCTCTGTCAAATAAATAAATAAAATCTTTAAAAAAAAAAAAAAAGAACAATGGAAGGAGACCTCCCCCAAAATTAATAGTAGTTATCTCTGGGTAATAGAACTAAGAATGCTTATCCCTGTAATACAATTGTATTGTTTTTAAATTATTAAAAGCTAGTTTAATGTGCATAATTTTTCATTATAGATACCTCAATTTCTTTTGTTTAAATATTCATATCCATTGTTTGTCTTAAATTGTGCATATTGTATATGTGCATAAGTGTATATGCACATATATAATACATGCATACATATATAGTATGAGGATGGGGACATATATATGCATAGATCGATCAATTGATTGATAGATAGATTGATGTAGTCCATAACTACACCCACTTTCCTTTCAATGTTTTACTAAAACTGCTCAATTGTAAACTTCCTGAGGACAGTGGCCATGTCCTCACTCTTTCGAATCCTACACAGCACTCACCACACACATTATACATATTAAGTACTTAGTTATTATTTATTATTGAGGGAAAATTTTACTGGCCAGTAAAAGAGCAATGTGCTTTTTTAAAACACTAGTCATGTTTACATCCTGATTTCAGTGTTTAACAACTGTGTCCTGAGTGAGTCACTGCATTCTCTGAGCCCTTGTGTGTGAAATGGCGCTATGGTCAGAGATAATCTGGAGGTGCCTATACTCTTTGACTAAGGTACTCCCGTTCTCAGAATTTATTGTACAGGTAAACTTGCATTCTTAAGAAATAATGTCTTTATAGGTTGCTTCATTGTAGCCTTGTTTGTAACCACAGAAGTTCTTAAATAATGTAAATGTCCATCAATAAGGAACTGATAGGATAAATTATGGTATATGTGTACGATGACATCATGAAAGGGACTGAAGAAGATCTCTTTGTATTGATAGGGGAAAATCTCTATGATATATTGTAAGTGCAGAACTGTGTGTATAGTATACTTGCATTTATCTTTAAAAGAGTAGGAAAGAGGGGCACCTGGATGTCTCGGTTAGTTAGGCATCGAACTCTTGATTTCGGCTCAGGTCACGATCTTGGGGTCATGAGATGGAGCCCTGCGTCAGGTTTTGTACCAGGTGTTGAGCCTGCTTAGGATGCTCTCTCTGCCCCTCTCCCCCTCCGCTGAACCCTCCCTCTCACTAAAATAAATGAAATAAACAAATAAATGAATAAGTAAAATTTAAAAAAATAAAAGGGCAGGAAATAATATATTCATTTACATTCATATGCATAAATTAGCTCTAAAGAAACTGATAACATTAAGTACCTGTGAAATGTCACAAACAGCCGGTAACATTAGTTGCATGTGGGAGGGTAGCTGAGAGGCTGGGGGACAAATGTGGCTGGGAGAGGTTTTCACTCTATACTCTTGTACTTTAAAATTTTTGAAATTTATGAATATATTCTTATTGGAAAATAAAGACTACGATTTAAACTGAAGGGATTAAAAATAACGAAACACTGTTATAAAATACTTAGCATGTGGCTGGCACTTAGATACCAGCGTCCAGCAGATAAGCTACCTACCATCTCTGTGAGTAGCAGAGATGTTAAGGCTACTTGCTTTTTTTCTCCCAACGTTAACGGTGCTCCCTCTGGTGGGGATACCAGGGATTGCAGAATAAAAATTGAAACCTCGAACTCATGATTAAAGAAATGGATTGTATACCTACATTCGTCTCCCTGAACCACTCCAGTCTGTGACTTTCCAAGGTAGCTCTTAACCTGGGTAGTCTGGCGCCTGAATGCTTCCCATGTCACACAAATAATGAATAATATAGGTGGTCACAGTGGCCCACGGTGCCGCTCAGTTTACACAGATCTGTGAGTGTATCTTATAAAACTTCCACATGGTATATTTTTAAATAGATAACCTAGAAATAAATGTCCAAATATTGTCCAATGATCGAGGCAACTCAACTGCTGCTATACAGCCATAAGCGTGATTTGTAATGAAGATGACTAATTCTAACAGTTTCCACCATGTAAGATGTCAAAGGCAGTCAGTTGTACTATTCTCTGTGAGTTGATGTTTGTGTTGCTGAAGGAGTGATATTCCATCTACGTCAGAATTTTTCCTAATGTGGACCCTGGTGAAGCCTCAGGAATTTTTAAATCCCATTAGCACTATCCCCACTGGAGGGGGAGCTGACTTAATTGGGAATCAGCACACATTTTACACCTCTTTGGGAGGAAAAAAAACCTCAGGACTTGGGTATGATTAACAGAAAACACTCTGTATGGCACCATGAGGAATAATTAAGCTATAAATTTCATCTGTTTGCCAAATGAGAAACGCCTTTTCTTTAAAAAAAAAAAAAAGAAAAGAAAAAGAAAAGAAAAGAAAGAAAGGAAAGAAAAGAAAAAGAAAGAAAAAGATCCACACTTTTCCCCTTAACTTTATCTGTCTAGGTAAATATAATTAGGTAATGGATGATGATTTGTTAGCATTTTATTTCCTGTGTTTGCAAGGGCATTAACAGTGATCAGAAAGCGCACAACAAATATGGTCAGTTTCTGATTTTCAGAGGGAAGAACGTGACTTTTGAGAATCAGATGGGCGAGAAGCAGGCATTCTTGCAAATTAACTCTTCCTGTATTCTGAACAGGATCAGAGAGACTTTTGTCTTAGCTGATTTGCATGCACTAATTGCTAGTGCTGAGTAAATGTGGAGTGATCACCTACACAATTACATTCATAAATTAATATTTTTACTTTGCAGTTATTTACACACAGGAAGAAACAGTACAAATAATTTTAAGGCTGTGTCTACACTTACATAATGAAGTGGTTAATTAAAGTAATGAGCTAGTTAATGACAGGCCTAGAAATTTTTCATGAAATATCCATATAAGGGAGGAAGAAATGTCTTTGCCTGAATAATTCTCCTAATTGCCTCAACATTTGATTTCACTTTCTATGCACAGAGACAAGCCCTAAATGACACTTTGGTTATGAATCTGAATTATCCTTTGATTTCTTGTGGGCGGTGTAGATGCCAAGGCCACCTGCCAAGGTAATGGGACTAAACCAGAGGTGTCCAACAGAAAAGGTCCCCACCCCGGAAGCTTCGGACCCAGGCTGATGCTGGCGAGCACATGGTGTCCTGAATGTTCAGAAACGGAAGTGTAGGCTGGGTCTAGAGGAAATCAGTCCTCAACTATCAATACCAAGGGATCACTTTATCACTCCCAATCCAGTGTGATCCACTCCAATGTTAGAGGGACCCATCCTTACTTGGGAGCTCTGATCCTTTGCTCCAGCAGACCTCTAACCTCAGGACTTGGATACGATTAACAGAAAATACTCTGTATGGCACCACGAGAAATAACTAAGCTAAAAATTTCATCTCTGTTTGCCAAATGAGAAACACCTTTTCTTAAAAAAAAAAAAAAATAGAAAGAAAGAAAGAAAGGAAGTAAGAAAGAAAGAAAAAAGAAACCTAACCTCATTACTGGAGGCCAAATTACCACTGAATGCTTGCTTCACATCTGCACTTCGGTGCCTGCAACAAACCCTAATAACCTGGGTTTGGACAAGTGCCTCATTCCCTGGGAAAAAGAGGTAGCTTTTCTCCACTTGAGTGAACAGCACCCCATCCACCCTGCTGCTCGTAGCAGAACTCTAGCAGTCATCCTTGATTCTCTGCTTTTCCTCCTGGTGATCTAAGCCACCATCACCTCTGACTTGGGTCAGCACAGCAGCCTCCTCACTGATCTCCTTGCCTCCCTCCGCTTCCCCCGGCTGCACCAGGATCACCAAAGCCTATTCTCAAAGCAGCAGTGAGAACGGTTCTCTAGAATGTACGTTGAATCATGTCAGTCCTCTGCTCAAAACCTTGCAATGACGAGAGCTTATACTGCGGAGTGCACTCCGGGTCCGGAAGCATATAGAGCAGCTCAGTAGTTCGGCTTCTGTGGAATACCAAAGAGTAAAGTACCCAAGAAGTGGGGGACTAGAGCTCTTCTCACTGTGTGAAGCCAAGACTGGGGTACATCTCCTCCCCACTCCTCAAGCTCAAGAATGCATTGGTCCAGGGATATAATTTAGAGGAAAATGAGACTCTAGGGAGGAGAAAGGACACAGACAAAATTTCTCAATCTAAACCTAATCCAATATTGTAATTTGTTAGTATTTCCCTTCCCTGGTGTACACACCTTGTCTAATAATTCCTACACTTGAGTGTTGATGGGATACCACAATCATAATTAGGTTATGTTTTATGGAAGAGTTTCCTCTAAGAAAAGTAGATTATTTGGGGTGGACATGACCTAATCTCATAAACCCTTAAATGGGATTGGGCTCTGTTTAGAAAGAAAGATTTGAGACAATGAGAAGGATTTGAAGACAGGGAGACTTTCCATTGTTGCATTTGAAGATAAAAAGGCCACCTGTAGAGGAATGAGAGTGGCCCCGAGAAACTGAGAACATCTCCCAGTTGACAGCCAGTAAGAAATGGGAACCTGAGTCCTACAGCCACAAGGAATTGAATGGAGCCACATAAGGCCCCAGATGGGAAAACAGCTCAACCAAAACCTTGATCCCCACTTTGTGAGACCCTAAGCATAGAACCCAATCAAACTGTGTCTAGACTCCTGACCTACAGAACTGTGGACTAATAAGAGAGTATTGTTTTAAGCCACTAAATTTGTGGTAATTTGTTATGTTAACAACAGAATACTGTTTTATGTAGATTAGTTTAATGGCCATAAGTAGGTCTGATCCTAGTAGAAAGAATCCAGAAGTCATCACACCAGTTAGAAATTGCTACAATAATCTAGGATGAGATGTTAAGGCCTGGACTGAAGTGTTCACAGTCAAATGAGGAAGAAGAAACTAGTAACAGATTGTGAAGGAAGAATCCAGTAGACCTGGTATCCACAGAAAAACATACAGGAATGGTAAACTGCTATAGCAATGATAACTGAATAATTCATTGGGAATCAATCATGAACCTCCTTTTGATATCTTTCTTGTGACTCTGTTGGATTACTATTGAAGTATTCCATTTGATTTTTGTGTGTGTTTGTATTAGGTTTTCAACTAGGAGACAAGATCCTTATGGACAGAATCATTTGAACTTCACTGAACTGACCCATGGGATCCAATGTTAAAAATATGAAAAGATTTCATTAAATTATAAGGCACTTCACTGCATACCTGTCAGATTGGCTCAAATCAGAGCAGACTGACAATACCAAGAAGGGTGCAGAGCAACTGTAACTGACATGCATCGCAGGGGGAATGAAAGGTGGTGTAGCTACTTTGGAAAACAGCTTGGCAGTTTCTCATAAAGTTAAAAATAGACTTACCATACAACCCAGAAACCATTCTTGGGTATTTAACTCCTCCAAAATAAAGACATATATACACACAAAGCCCTATACTTAAATGTTAGTAGCAGCTTTATTCAAAATCACCAAAAAATGGAAACAACTCAAGTACCCATCAATTAATGGATAAATTATCGTATAGCCATACAATGGAATACTACTCAGCAATAAAAGAGAACCAACTACTGATACATACAACAACATAGATAAATCTCAAAAAGCATTGTGCTAGAAGAAAGAAGCCGTACTCGAAAGACAACATGCTGTCTGCTACCATTTATATGACATTCTCAAATGGCAAAACTATTGGGACAAGATGTAGGAGGTCAATGATTGCCAGGTGGCAGGGTAAGGTCAGGGAAAAGGGAACTTCTCAGGATAATATAAATATTCTATGTCTTGTTTGTGGTGGTATTTTCTCTTTCTTTCTTTCTTTCTTTTTTTTTTTTTTTAAAGATGTATGTATTTATTTTAGGGGCAAGGGGCAGAGAGAGAGGGAGACAGAACCTCAAGCAGACTTCCTACTGAGTGCAGAGTCCAATGTGGGGCTCAATCTCATGACCCTGAGATCATGACCAGAAACCAAGAGTCAGAAACTCAACTAACTGTACCACCCAGTTGCCCCTGTGGTGGTATTTTCAAGTTTATATACATTTTTCGAAATGTATGGATCTATACATCTAAATGGGGTAAATTCTAATATGTGTAAATCACAAATAAAGCTTTGCTTGACCTTCGCTTTTTATCAGTCTCCCTTTGATCACGGATCCTAACAGCTCAGGATGATAAAGAGGTCTAAAAGCAAAGAGGACCTGCCAAACCCAGAGAGCATATTTATGCAAATGTACACCAGGGCTTCCAATATGTTTTTAGCACCACGTGGTAGCATTCCTCCCTCCTCTACTCTCCCTGGTGCCATGTAACAACAGCTGCTTAAACCCAGAAAGAGTTCAGAACTA
This sequence comes from Mustela putorius furo, assembly GCF_011764305.1. Lineage (NCBI taxonomy): Eukaryota > Metazoa > Chordata > Mammalia > Carnivora > Mustelidae > Mustela > Mustela putorius. The sequence goes on along the minus strand of NW_025422045.1, from coordinate 3,728,211 downwards.
CTCCAAATACAGGACCCTGAGCGATGTTACCTCTACGTTCCATAACTCAGAGAGGTCTCTTTCTGCCTATAGACATACACCGGTATCTGTGACAGGTCAAGTCTTAGGAAGGCCCGTGTAGCTTTCCCATGTTCATACTCCTACTGATGTACATGCAGACATAACTGGTAACTTCCTATCTTATTTGCCCTGACTTGAATGTAATTTCTGTATAAAGAGAGAGAGTGGACTATTCTAAAGTTCGTCTCTAATCTTGGGGAAAAGGAGGACTATTTACCTTGTTCTCTTCTTAACATTTCACACTCAAGCACACAAAACTTCTCCAGGTGCCCAAGTGACACTGTGGAGGAAAGCATGTCAAATGAGATTGGTGTCAGGTTGGAGCAGAAAGGAACAATAGTACTAGTCTTAGCAAAAACATCAAAGCTAACAGGTTATTAGAAATGAAAGCAGGGGAGCCTGGCTGTTTCTTGATAGAACATGTGACCCTTGATCTTGGGGTTGTAAGTTTGAGCCCCTACGCTGGGTGTAGAGACTACTTTAAAAAAAAAAAAAAAAGCTATTTTTTAAGAAAATAAAAGCACGGAGCACCTGGGTGGCTCAGTGGGTTAAAGCGTCTGCCTTCGGCGCAGGTCATGATCCCAGGGTCCTGGGATTGAGCCCTGCATCAGGCTCCCTGCTCGGCAGGGAGCCTGCTTCCCCCCCCCTCTCTGTCTCCCTCTCTGCCTAATTGTGATCTCTGTCAAACAAACAAACAAATAAATAAATAAATAAAATTTTAAAAAAGAAAGAAAATAAAAGCAAAAGAGTTCTATTTGAACATGTGGCACCTTACATGTTCAGAGAGAGGCAGGCATTTCCCTTCTGCTATGTTGGTTGTCTTGGGTTTCATCTTTAAATTTAAGACAGGGGTATAATTTTTTTAAATGATTATACACTGTTCCCTTTGAGAATAAGAAATTTGAATTTAAAATTAACAATATTTCCAATATGTTAAAAATTAACTACTTCCCATGTTCAATATTTTCTTAAATAACGATTGTATATAACAGGCCATTCTGAAGTGTAATAAACGATGTCTTCTAAATTCTACTAATGGCACACATTACTTATGACCCTTTCTATAGCAATAGCCAATAAAAAAGATTATATTTTCAGTATATACATATCATTTTGAAGACTCTAACATTCAGAAGTGAGTCAATTTATTTAATTTATGGGAAGATGAAAACCATTCTAGGAATAACATTTTATGAGTCTACTCTCATCAATATCTGATACTTTAAATTTTCTTTTTAAACATCTCCATTTTCCATTGTCATGTTTGAATTACTTTTATTATTGTATTTTACCTATTTCAGTGTCTACTTCTTTTCTTCTATAAATGAATTCACCAGTTGAAGTCAAAATGAGCCTAGAAACCCTTGAGATTTAGAATACCCTTGAATTACCATAAATCATGCCATTAAGAAAAATCAGATACTGCTCTCTCTGCTAAGAATTATGGTTACATTTTTCTTATCATTAGATTTGACTTACTAAAAATAATCTTTTAACAGCAATAAGAATGGAAGTAACATACTAAAAATGGGCTATTCTTATTTTATCAATGTAAAATTTCTAAACAATTTGAATGCTGGTGCGACTGTATTTCCATCATTCCCTCCGCTTGTTTTGCTTAAGGAAAAAATATGCCCATTGGAAATATACATGGAACAGAATCTATACATAAATATATATAAAATGAAAATATATACATATATGCATATCAGCAGGCAGAACTGTAAAATGACTCAGTAAGACCTATAGTACTGGAGATGCTTCAAATACCAGTGATTAGAAATTTATCAGAGGTTTTTTTTTTAATTTAGAGAACAGCATAATTAATTTCAGATAAGTCTTTATCTGAAGGCTGGTCAATTAGTCTGGTCAATTAGTCCATGAAAACTTTCTTCTGGTTTTTCATTCATCAGTTATGCTGTCCCATTTGGCATTTTATAACAAATTAGAAGAATAAATCCAATTTGTTATGATCCAAGCATTGTGTTTACAGTGTCTAATTTAAACCCCAGATTGAAAGACCCACACATTTGCCTTCTATTTGAATGGATGTTGAGAAAAAATGAGAGAGGAAAAAGAAATATGACTTTGTTTCATAAAAACTAAATATCATCGAAAAAGTTAGTTTATTATCTATGATTAAATATTTGACCCTCATAAAGAAATTGCATGATATGCTTTTGAATCACTTTCTATCATTAATTGCATTAAACCTTCAAGCTTTCACTCTCATAATTCTTTTCAATTCCCACTCATTCCTTCAATGAATTATTCCCTTTAACTAGTTCAGTTTAATTATCATGTTCACTTTCCCAAACTGAATTGTGTACTCTTCATTATAAATTTTGTATTTCCATAGAATAAATAAAATTATTATTGCCCTGGTAGCCTAAATATGTTACAAGAGTAGATATTAAATGTGTTGCAGAATTTTTAGGATTAGACATCAAAGACAGGAATTGACACCAAGTTTTAAGAATTTTATGGTAAAGTTTTGTGATGCTATACTCTGGTCCCAATTCATGGCTGAGAAACTTAGAGCAAAATAACCTGATATGCAGATCAACAAATAAGTAACCAAGCCTGACATAAATGCCTTGTTTCTTATGAACATGTCTCACCTCACCTATAAGATGGTCAGCTTTTCTGGGACAGAGCCAAAGTAACTCGCCCCACATCTAGCATATGCCTAGTAAATATTAGGGAATAAATGTTTGAGTTGTTTTTTTAAAACCAATGAATCTTTGCCACATATGTTTATTTAGCCCAGAATGTAGTGTTCTGCCATTAAAGATGTACCCCTACTAAGTTATGTGCACATCTTATGACTTCTACCCAAGTCTCACTAATCAACTACATTCAGGGGTGCCTCATTGGCTCAGTTGGTAGGGCATATGACTCTTGATCTTGGGGTCGTGGGCTTGAGCCCCATGGTGGGGATAGAGCCTACTTTAAAAAATCAAAAAATAAAATCTTTAAAAACAAACCAATTAATTTCATTTTCTATTAAGCCCCTGAGTTTGTTTCTTCAATATACCTATCATGGGGGACTGAGAATGCTTTTGCTGCCCTTTTCTTAGATTTTATGTCACTCTTCACAATACCGTACAAAACAGAACATTTTTTTTTTAGAAAACTTTTGTGCCTGACTTACTCTTTTTGCTTTGACATGAAATTTCACGTTTTGTGCTAGTAGAAAGAAATAAAAATTATTTTAAATGTGCGAATGAAATGAAGACCAACAAAAACTGTTCTCTGCATTGGATAATAGAGTTTTAATGTATTTCTGCTGTCGGTTTGGTGTATTTGTGTGATAATTTTATGTGACAGTGTAATTAAATTGTAAAACAATTCCCATTTCCTATGTATTTTATCTATTTATCATCATTTATTTCTTTACCTTCTTTTTCTGCAATAAATATTATTGTAAGGAGAGTTAAATAAGTTAAACCAATGCAATTACTTTTACAGATTGAAATTAACTTCATATATCAATTTGTACACATTTATACAAAGTACCTACAACTTGCCCGATATAAATAAATGTGTTTATTGCAGTATATTTATGATGTCACTGTGGTTTCCATGTTTGCCTTCCTTTTGAATGATGATCTATATGTTTAAACTTGACACTTTAACAGTATTTTCAAACAATTTCATTCATTATCAAATAACCATTTATTACACTACGGCAATTTCGTACAATTTACTGAACCCTTTAGACACTCCTAAACAATGATTTATCAACCAATATACAGATTTTAATGCTTATCACAGCAAATATAGACAGTAACATTAAGTAGTGACTTGACAAGAGGTAACTAAATTATCTTTTTAAAAAAATCTTGATGAGTCATGTTTAGTAATAGCCTGTATGCTTTTATAGCTATACTAGAAATTAAGAGAATTATATTAGACTGTTCTATTCTTCATGCAGTAAGATGGCTAATTATAAAACCTGCATAGATGTCAATCATACAACCTCATACGTTGATTTTAAAGGCAAGAAAGAAGGAAGGATATTTTAGAAGTTTGGTTGCTGACCTGGTTGGTAGCTTCCTATATCTGTGCTTCCCCATAGATGGGTTAACATTGCTGCTCAGAAAAAGCGCCTCTGGGTGACAAATCTGGAATGATCCGGATGGATCTTGTTGCGTGAAACCAGGGGTTACTTAAAATAATCCCATCCGCCTGCTGCACGCAAAACATATCCAGATCAGTCTCGTGAGGTCTGACCAGACCATCCTCCCTGGAGCAATCCCACAGAAGTTATGTTGTAAAATGTATTGAGGGGAAAATTAAATTTCTCCACCCAAAGGAACCAGGTAGGGGGCAGAATGTTATCTTTGTAGGATCGCGTAGTGGATTCAATGAAGGCTACCGTCCTCAAAGAAGCCAAGAGACAGTTTAGGTTTAAAAACAATTAACAAGGACAGAAAGGGAGGAGAGAGAAATAAGACAAGCTTCCTTTCAAGTAGGATCATTTACATGAAACATTAAACCTGATAAAGGTTTCTGACAGTGTGTGGGAGGGTCTGTATTTCTTTAGTTATCCACATCCAGAATGAATTAATTTGACACTAATTGCAGAAGGATTAAATTTATTCAATCTCTATAGACTCCTCCTTGGCTATTAAAATTAAATGAAGATAAAAATGAATTATTCTTTCCTAGATCAAAAATTAAACACCAAATCAATTTACGAGGACGTGGGGGACAATGGGCAGTGAAGACCACAACCTGTGACTTTTTGTTCTGAAATAAATTGAAATGAGAAGATTATTTTTTGATAGACGTATTAATTTAACAAAAAGATCCCTTATTTCCAAGGCCCCTGGGATACCTTTGGAAAGCATACTCTAGCCTTATATAAGAACCTAAAAACATATCCGTTTCTACTAATACTTTTAAAAAATATATAGCTGTGTCAAGAAATTGGCTTGCTAGAGAAGGTCTTTTTTAACAGTCAAAACCCAAAAAGAATTATTACAATGAAAAAGAGGAACAAGCTTCAAGTTGTCTCCAGATAACTTCAAGACCGCGGATGTCTGTCCCTCCACATCAGGTAAGAACTGAAGCAGAAACTATTAGGAGGAGACAGTCTCATAAACTAAACTGAAGGAACTCCTCATTTTCAGAATGCTCCTTAAACAAAAATGATCACCTCAGGGCAATGCCTGAGACTCCCCGAGACTCATCTCTTTCTTCATCTGCCCTTGTCTCTCCCAGTCTTAGAAAAAACACAGAGCCTACAAGGTGTGGCAGGGAATCCTCAATGGTCGGGTTGGAATTGTAAAGGAAATTTGCTGACTCTGAACTCCTGAGTTCAGGATGCTATCTATTGTATTTTGCAAACCTGCAAATTATAAATACCCATTTCCCTGGTAAACATTCCGATTCTTTAAAGTATCTTTCCTATCACCTGGCATGGATTTGATGTATGCATTTGGATTGGAGGTTTTTATGTCATTTTTTTTTTTAAGGCAAGACAATAATACGAAAGATGTGTCATTTTCCTGTATTTGTTCTTAAACATCCAGGTGACATTTGAGTGAATTTCTAAAATGTAAGGAGAGGCTAAAACCAGCTTTTGGCAAAATGCTCCAACCACGGTCAAATGAGTCTTTGGTGTACCATATGAATTAGTGACAAGGAAATTGAAGATCTGAGGAAGATAGGGAACTTGCCCAAGGTCACAGAGACTGTAGCCGGCTAAAGACTAGATGGCCGCTCCTAATCCTAGCCTAGTCCCTGGCCTTCCCTTGTAGTGTAAAGTTTATGTGTTCAACGCTCTCTGAAAAATAATTGCTTTTAAAAAAAAATAAAAAAAAAAAAACAATTGCATTTTAACATGAATCAGTGTTGTAAGCTAATTAAGGAAAGACTAATAATGTAATTTCAGGCATTAGTCATCTTACTAATTCAGATTCGCTCCATACTCTCTCCTATTCCAAACTACACACAAAGCATACCAGGTACAAATTTTAAAATAGTGTTTGTCAGATAGAATAGCATCTTACATTTATATATATATGGAAAGTCCCTCATATTAATGGGTGACCTGCTGAAGAGTTAGTACTCCAAAAGCAAAAAAAAAAAAAAATCTAGAATTTTAGAGATTAAGGACCTTATAAAGATGATAATTCATGGCAAACTTCTGTCATTTCATGTCTCCCCATTCCATAAATACCTGAAAGGGGAAAGTGTCCTTCTTTTTCTCAGTAACTATAATTTGGTGCTTTAGCAATTATATAGGGGAAAAAAGTGTTTGTCTTTAAGCATCATTAGGGAGCCATGTAAATGAAAAATAATGTTACAGTATTAATATTTTCTCCTCAGTGGTACAGCCATTCATTAAAAAGAACTGGGGGGGGGGGGGCACCTGGATGGCTCAGTGGGTTGAGCCCCTGCCTTTAGCTCAGGTCATGATCTCAGGGTCCTGGGATCATCAGGCTCTCTGCTCAGCGGGGAGCCTACTTCCCCCCTCCCCCTCTTTGCCTGCCTCTCTGCCTGCTTGTGATCTCTGTCTGTCAAATAAATAAAATCTTAAAAAAAAAAAAAAAAAAGAATTGGCTTAGTACATTTTAACTGCATTTTTACCCGTGCCATTTTAAAATATCAATAATGATCTAGATTGTCTCACTTGAGGTAGTTACTTTTAGGAAGTAAAATATTTTTGGAAATACATTTGTAGAACATTTAGCCTATTGCCATAGCGAATTAGATGACATCACCTTTTAATTTTTATATTTGTATTAAATTAAAGTGCATACAGAGAGCATTGTTAGCATTTGTTAAATAAAAATGCCTTATACAGAACCATGCTAGCACTTGGCTTTGTTAATTAGAATGCAGTTTCCCAGTGACCCAACGATTGTTTGTATATTTTGAAATACACCTGTTTTGTTTTTGTTTTAAAAGATTTTATTTATTTATTTGACAGATAGAGATCACAAGCAGGCAGAGAGGCAGGCAGAGAGAGAGAGAGGGAAGCAGGCTCCCTGCTGAGCAGAGAGCCCGATGCTGGGCTCGATCCCAGGACCCTGAGATCATGACCTGAGCCGAAGGCAGAGGATTTAACCCACTGAGCCACCCAGACGCCCTGGTTTTTTGTTTTTTGGTTTTTGTTTTAAGATTTATTTATTTATTTGTCAGAGAGAGAGAGCATGAACAGGAGGAGTGGCAGACCGAGGTAGAAGCAAGTTCCCCACTGAGCAGGGAGCCTGAGGTGGGACTCAATCCCAGGACCCTGGAATCATGACCTGAGCTGAAGGCAGATACTTAACCGACTGAGCCTCCCAGTGTCCCTGAAATACACCTATTTCCTTGAAACAAAAGATTGTATTTTGACTTTAAAAATGCAGAAGAAATGGTAACTGCTTTGGTGAATGACAGTTTTATTATCTAATTTTGTATTAATCTGGTTGCAGGTGTTATAACTGACTACAGAATAGTTCACCTTGGTTAGTAAATTCTCACTTTTATTTACCCAGCTCAGGAAGAATTTCAGAAGCATTATCTCTGGTAAAAATCATCATCATCATCATCATCATCATCATCAGTAGTCAATCAAACTGCTTTTTTCTAATTGGAGGCTATCACTTATTTGTATGTTTCTAAATATAGATGTCATACTGAGAGAAAGAAGAGTGAAATCTACTTTCCCCTTCAAAATTATCTCTATTTTAGTAATAAACCAAGCATGGGATACTATGTCTCAAGTACTTTTGCAAGAGCATTAATTAAGAAGGGGAGCAGTTTTTGTTTTTTGTTTTTTGGTTTTTTTTGTAATGACCCCTATTCAGTGTAGATGGGTCTCTGCCATCTTCTTTCGAAATGTCAGCCATGATCTCCAATTTATTGTTGCATTGATATGGCCAAATTTTGGCTTTTTATATGTCAAAGTATATACCCTCAGATACCTTTAAACTCATATTTGTTATTCCTTTTACGACATTGCAGAAACAGCTTCACAGAAGACTTGAATATGGACTCTGAGATTTGTTCACATTTTTAGTTTTAATGAGTAATCTAAGATAGGTCTAGACTCTTCTAACTTATGTTGAATAAAATGCACATCCTCTCTCATCTTCAACAAACATGGCTCACTCCAGATCTGAGCTCTTGCTCTCACATGACTTCTACCCATAACCTATTTCCCTGAATGAGGCGAATACTTAAAGTCCCATGGACAAAAATTCTCTGGCAAATTAGCCTAGTTTTCCTCTTGAATGGCCATAATCTAATTCTGCATGTGGAAATATTTCTTAAAAATGTGTGCTGCTGTTTCCCTCTATGTGCTCTGTGAAATGTGGAAGCATCTTGCAACAGTGATGTGTAATATATGTCTGCAATCCAATTTGATTTTCTGAAATGAAGCACAAATTCTCTCTGGAATAATTTCTTTTACTGGTTCATTGTCGAAAAGAAACTTGTCACCAAGCCAAAGATAAAACTGCTGCTGGGTTTAGTTTCAAATTTTAAAAAGTGAATAAGTGAAAAATATATATACATGCATTTCAGACTCGAGTTATGAATAATTAAATGAATATATAATTGTATCCAGTTTTACCCTCAAGCTCAACCAGCAAAGACATCTTCAGTCCATGTAAAAAGGATACTTCACATTTTTTTCAAAAATTATGAGCAAGCTGCCAAACAACACTGAATTTATATGCTCATAAGCAAGAATAACAATCTGTCTATAAAATTATACAGTGGGGAGTGCAGCATTATTCAAAAGTTTTGTTTAATGTACATTCTGCCTTCTAAAATTTGAATTTACACAAGCATTTTCTTAGTGTTGTCTGAAATGTCTTCTTCATCATCTCTCACCCTACCTCTCTGATCCAACGTTGTAGTGGGGGTGAGAAGCAGATAGACTCAGCACTCTCTAAGTCTGTTTTGGCTGAGTGCTTTTGTTTTGATGTATGAAGTATGGCAAAGTAATGTGAATGATTTTAACACACATACCAAAGTATGTGTGAGTGTTGCCTCCTTCAAAGTGGTTCTCTCAGAACTTGTCCTAATAATGCCATTATTATGAGGGACATCTTTCAATCTCTTCTTTTGAAGCAGTTATAAACAAATAAGTGATTGCTTTTCCATGTTGTTCATTATATTGGCTCTGAATAAATTCTTAGTGTTAAAAAAATATGTCCCCCTTTCGTGTGGTCAGTTTATTTTTGATACTGGCCATTCACACCCATTTATCCTCCCACTGCTGGGGCTCCAGTCATTGGAGAAGAAGGGGCAGTTCCTAGAAGCCTCTGTGCATTTGCATACGCCATTCCCTCTGGCTGGAAGATCTTCCTTGTATTACTAAGCCAGAACTAACCTTCAGAAAGTCTTCCTTGACAGGCCCCACTTCCCCCGGGCCCCCTGCCGGCTGTTTAGCTCCCTTCTATTTAGCTGAACTTTGGAAATTCAAATGTCGCCTCAGTCCACCAAAGGCTTTTGCCATGTTTCTTTGCCCTTCTCCTGACCTAGTCTGAGAGTCCCTTGCAAACAGACACTCTGTCTTTATTATCTGTACCCTTGGGGCCCAATAATGGGACTCATAATATGTTCATTGCAAGTTTGTTCACTGATGGTTTGTGAAGGAATACAAATGTTTGTCAAAATGTTCGTGAATGGATACTTGAATAACATCGGCCACCTGAGATGACCTCTTTGAAAGCAAACTTTCATTTGATTGAGTCCTCCTCAAGTTTAGGAATTACTGGATTATTCCATGAATGATGTTAGGCAAACTCATTTGTCATTTTGGCAAAATCAGATTCCCTACCTCATATCATAAGCAGACAGACAAAATTCCGATTGAATTTAATGTTACTGGTTTTTGAAAAAATGAAACTATAGGGGCACCTGGGTGGCTCGGTCTTTAAGCGTCTGCCTTTGGCTCAAGTCATGATCCCAGGAATCCTGGGCTCCCTGTTCAGCGGGAGGCCTGCTTCTGCCTCTCCCTCCCTCTCCTGCTTGTGTTCCCTCTCTCACAATGTCTCTCTCTACCAAATAAATAAATAAAATCTTAAATTTAAAAAAACTTAAATAAAATCTAAGCAACTATAACTACTTGTCTAATTTTAGGTTGAGGAGGGACTATTTAAACATAACGCTAAAGCCCAAAACCACAAGGAAGAGGTTGATGGTGGTTCTGAGCAAATGTATCACTTTATAGATGGTATGTTCTAAAGGCACATTTTTTCTTCTGAATTCTTTTCCAACTTTTAAGATTCTGAATGTATGTCTATTCAAGGAGTCACACAGAAGAAAACAAGTGATTGTAAAAATACACCGAAGAGTGTCCAAAAAATCTGTAAACACAGGGAAAACTTTTTTTATTAACCTTTTTAAAAAAAAATTTTTAAAGATTTTATTAATTTATTAATTTATTTGAGAGAGACCATGAAAGGGCAGAGGCCAGAGGGAGAAGCAGACTCCCCACCAAGCAGGGAGCCTGGTGTGGGACTTGATCCTGGGACTCCAGGATCATGACCTGAGCCGAAGGCAGTTGCTTAACCAACTGAGCCACCCAGGTGCCCCTTAAAAATATTTTTTTAAAGATTTTATTTATTTATATGAGAGCAAGACAGTGAAAGAGAGCATGAGGGGGAGAAGGTCAGAGGGAGAAGCAGACTCCCTGTGGAGCTGGGAGTCCGAAGTGGGATTCAATCCCGAAACTCGGAAATCATGACCCGAGCCAAAGGCAGTTGCCTAAACAACTGAGTCACCCAGGTGCCCTATTTTTTTTTTATTTTACTTTTTTCAGGCTATCAAATGCATCCATTGCTTACAGGTATTTCACCTAAAAGCTGAAAGAAAATATATGGAGCATCTTATTTGAAAATATAACTACTTTCAAACTGTTGTTTGAAAAATCAGTCTTAGGTTTCTGACTTTTTGGTTTGTAAGTATGGTTCTTAACTATTAAAAAATGGAGCAACCTAAATGTTCAATAAGGAATTGTTAATACATAAATTATCCATAATAAAAATGATGGTGTTGAGGAGTTCAAGATATATTTTTACTGACCTGAAAAGGAGTTCAGGATATATATATTTTTTTTATTTTTTATTTTATTATATTTTAAGTAGGCTCCACACACAGCATGGAGCCCAAGTACTTGAATTCATGACCCTGAGATTAGCCACCCAGGCACCCCGACAATATATTTTTAAATGAAAAAAAAAAGAAAAAAGAAAAAAAACATTATAAACTTTTAGGTACATTATTTTCATAAAGATTATAAACTTTTAGGTACATTATTTTCATTTTTATAAAAACATATACGTTATTTATATTGTTACATGTATACAAAAATCTGAAAGGATATACACAAACATATTAGTAGTTACTATCTTTTTTGCCTCATCTATAGTTTCAAATGTTTCAACAATAAATACGCGTAATTCACAAGATGGGGATAAAAAGACAAATCTAGAATGGATTATTCATAACCAAAGCAAACACTGACCAAACTTACTAAACAATAAAATTTCTGAGATGAAAAAGAAACTAAAGATGGCAAGAAAACAAAAACAAAAACAACTATGTATGATTTCAAATGATTTGCTGCCACCTTGTGAGGAATGCTCCTCATTGCAGGACAGAAACAAGCAAAATATGGAAATATGAAAATTCTGTAAGTGAAGATGAAATCGCTTACATATGCATGATCCAAGAAGTTGCTTAGCTAAAGCTCTGTTTATCAGTTTTGTTTTCTAAGCCAGCTATTTAACAAAACTGCTAGAACAGGTGGAAAATAATATCAAACATACATGATTACAATGTGTCAAGCACAGTTCTAGTAGATAGCGCTTTATCTCACAAAAATCCTAGGAAATAGATATCATCTTTACCTGTTTTTAGAGAGGAGACAGACAGTTTAGCCCCCTGCCAACTTTAGTCAATGTTGCCAAAACGGTGTAAACCCGGGAGCTGCGTTTCCGGTCAATGATTTAAATTTTTGAGCTTTCAGTTCCCCCTCAAGCACCCCCCCCATTCTCAAATGCATTGCGCAGAGTTGACTGCTGCCTTTGTCGGTATTAGTGGATAAGAATTCCTAAGAATTCTGAGAGGGATTATTATGTCCTCCAAACTAATCTTAGTTCCTTAAAGCTGGGGAGCAGCATTGTTACTCCAAGTACGATGCACAGAGCTGGGTCCTTCAGTTACCAGTCCAAGGCCAGGCAGGAACAGAAATTGAGAGTAAGTAACTTTACAGGTAATATATAGCTGTTGACTCTAATGATAAAATGTTTCTAACATTTTTATCTTATCTTACCAGAGCATGGACCACAACTAACTGGTAATTCAAAAAATTAATCTGATCGGCTCCCTACATATAGTCTGGGCAGCACTGTTGTATTCACCCTCGAGAATTTTACAAAATTCTAAGGATTCTTCTGAGGTTTAGTTTCCCAAAATGAGGCTTCGGATATTTTCCCCTCCCGTATCTTCACCCATTTTATCCTATAAAATTGTTTTAATGATCACGAAAGCCAACATTAATAATGTAAAAATATCTCTGAGTCTCACGGGCCAAGAACCAAAGTAGAGAGATACCCAGGTACCAAGGTACCCAGGTGGGATGCGGGCTTGCACTCAGGCGCGTGCGCGGACGCCAGTCCGCGACGGTCAAGGGGGCGGGGCAGAGGCTAGGCGGCTCGGAGAAGCCACGCCTCCATCTCCGCGGGCCGCCGCGCCTGAAGAAGGCCGGGATACTGTCACTTCCGTCGGGGCCGCACTCTGCATCCGGGTCAGCTGCTGCCGCAGCAGCTGTAGACTGGGGACTGGGCCCGGGTCGCCGCTGCTGTCCGAGGGGAGCGGGCTCCTCTCGGCGCTATCTCCTACGCCCTGGCCGTCAGTCCCACGTCGCCGGCCTGGAGGGGCGAAGAAGACGAGGGAGCCAAGGCTTCCTGCGGGGTGAGTGCGGCCGGGGAAGGCTGGGCACGGCGGGTCTGGGCTGAGAGCAGGCCTGGGGTGGACGTCGGAGGGGTGAGTGCCCCTCGGACAGCCTGAGAGAGGACGCTCAGAGGGTTATCCGACGTAGGGGGCGCCCGGGAACCTGCTCGCGAGGCGCTTCCCGGATCCCCGCCCAGTTTAGGCCCCCGCCCTTGGCTCGGCTCCTGTTTGCCTTTGCTATCCTTGTCCGCCCCCCGGCCACCCCTTTTCCGTTTGTGCTGTTGTGCTCTGGATGGAACTTGCCCCCCTCTCGGCCCCGCTGCACACACCCTGGTCTGGGTGCGGTGACCGGCCACTTTGGTCGCGAACGTAAAACCAGCGTCCGTTCTGGTACAGAACAAAGAAACTCGGACGTCTGATGTGCCCTGTACCCTCGGGGAATAGACACGGAAGCGACATTTGTAATGAAGGCTTTAGTAGACTTTTCCTACGTTTAAAAGCCGAGTTCCCGCGTGGATTCAGACATAACTTTTTACTTAATGGTTTGGGGTGTTTGGGGTGTATCTGATGCAGATGGAGATGTACTAGATCAGCTCCTGTTAACTTTATTCGCGTCTACAACGTTGCTTTGAAACTTCCCTTGTCTGCCTGTTGCGGGAGCCCTTTGAGAGCACGGCTTTTGTCGTGTTCATCCCGGCAGTCATAGTGCCTTCCTTAAAGTTAATTGAATGAAGTGTGTGATTGCATTTTAGAGTTGCTTTTTTTCCAGCCTCACCTTTTGATTAGATCTCTATTTCTCTTCATGCCTAGTTTCTTAACCTTTTCAATGAAACATACTCTTTTTCTAAAATTTTATAAGAATTTCTGCAACTTGTAAATAACGTTGATAACTGAAATTACCCAATTTAGTTACCTCCTATACTATCTTCTTGATGAACTCTCACATCTTTTGCTTAGTTCTTGTCATTTTACATTTCTTCTAAACTATTCTCGTTCTTCATAATCTCTTCTATTGCAGCCTAACATTGTTGGGCTTATACAGGAAGTATGACCGGTGTACTTCTGCAAACACGAATCTTGAACTAGATCATAAGTCAGTACCTTTGTGTCCTTTAAGTGTTAGAAGACCTTTGAAGTTAAAGATAACCAAATCTGGCATTACAGGCTTACTCTGTATAAAGTTCCCAGTGAACTGGAAACAGTGTGCTATATTAGAAACAGTCTACATTTAATCTGGGAACCAAGAAGTGATGTCATTTGCCTCATATGTAAAACCGGGATAATAACACCAGTGTTTTTATTGGGAAAACATTGTTTTTGATGTTTTGTTGATTAGAACATATAGGAATGATGAATGTGCAAGTAGTTAGTAAATGTGAAAAGGAAAGTGATTCCCTTCATGGCCTCAGCAGCAAAGCCTGTAGGAGCAGTGATGGAGGAGGGCATCTAAAAAAGGAAGTATATATAGCCAGGACTGAAATATTAACCACGGCTGACAGTGGATTGAAAATTATCTTAAGCTTATATTGTATAAAGCAGAATACTAGTACAGTATGATGATAGTAGTATTCTACAATTACAATTTTATACAACAAATAATATATAACTACAATAAAGTGTCAGAGATCAATATTAGACTTCAATCTTCTTAAAGGTCTTAGAGCTTCTCCAGTATGTTCTGCATACTGATCATAAAAGTACTGTTTGTAGGTGGCATAATTATCCTTTGCTTTATTTTCACAATTTTTTTTTAAAGATTTTATTTATTTACTTGAGAGAGAGACAGTGAGAGAGAGAGCTTGAACGAGGAGAAGGTGAGAGAGAGAAGCAGACTCCCCGTGGAGCTGGGAGTCCGATGCGGGACTCGATCCCGGGACTCCAGGATCATGACCTGAGCCGAAGGCAGTCGTCCAACCAACTGAGCCACCCAGGCGTCCCTATTTTCACAATTTTGAGAAAAGTCAGCAGCATTGTAATTTTTCTCGTATTTTTTGTGTTAACATTTCAGGTAGATTATCTCATTTTGTTCTTTTTTTAAATTGAGGTACAACTGGCATATAACATTATATTGGTTTCAGGTGTACATACAAACAATGATTCGATATTTTTATATATTGGGAAATGATCACCACAGTGAATGTATTTAACATTCATTGGCGCACATTAAAATTTTTTTGTGATGAAAACTTTTAAGAATTATTTTCTTAGCACCTTTCAGATATGTAACACAGTATTAGCTATAATCACCGTGCTATACATTACATCCTTAGAATTTACTTTATAGCTGGTAGTTTGTCCCTTTTGACCCCCTTCACCCATTCGTCCAGCCCCATCCCCTCTGGCAATCACCAGTCTGTTTTCTGCATCTTTGAACTCGGTGTGTGCATGTGTCTGTGTTTTAAGATTCCACATATAAGTGAGACCATATAATATTTGTCTTTCTCTGTCTGACTTAAGATCTGTCTGTCTGCCCTCAAGATCTATATCCATGTTGTCCCATCTGGCAAGATTTCATTCTTTTTATGGCTAAACAATATTCCGTTGTGTGTATATACCACGATTTCTTTATCCATTCGTTTATCAGTAGAAACAGGTTGCCTCCATATCTTGGCTATTGTAAATAATGCTGCAGTGAATATGGGGCTGCATATATCTTTTTGAGATAGTAATTTCTTTTCCTTTAGATAAATACCCAGAAGTGGAATTGCTGGATCATATGGTATTTCTATTTTTAACTTTTTGAGGAACCTCCATACTGTTCTCTGTAGTGGCTTTACCAATTTACATTCTTGTCAACAGTTCACAGGGGCTCCTTTTTCTCTATCATTTGCTCTTCCTTGTCTATTCAAGAATGGTCATTCTAACAGACGTAAGGTGACATCACATTGTGTCATTTCATTCTTTTTTTAAAGATTTTTATTTATTTGACAGAGATCACAAGCAGGCAGAGAGGCAGGCAGAGAGAGAGAGAGGAGGAAGCAGGCTCCCTGTTGGCAGAGAGCCCGATACAGGGCTCCATCCCAGGACCCTGAGATCATGACCTGAGCCGAAGGCAGAGGCTTTGACCCACTGAGCCACCCAGGCGCCCTGTGTCATTTCATTCTTAAAAACCTACATGACCCTGCTCTCAAGGAAACAGTGACAAGTGTTTAAGATTTTTCTGGACGTGTTTGGTGATCTTTGCAAACATATAGACTGGCCTAAAGTATTTTCCTACAGCACTACCAGTGTTGCCAGCCTCATAGAGAAAAGAGAACATAAATATTTACAATGAAGCCCTTTTGTTTAAATGGAGAAGTGAAAGACTTGCCTGGGCATTTGCTTCTGCCATTAGTAAGTGATTTCAGCATAGATGGTGGTTATCAGCACCTATTCCAGCAGCAGGATTAAACAACATAATAGTAAAGTTGCATGTAAGATTACAATTTATAATTTAGACAGTTGTAAATATGATTTTAATATTTAATTTTTGCTTATATTGCTGAGTTGCATAGGGCAATCCTCTTCTTCGTCTTGGTTGAATTTACCACCACATTTCCCTTGGTTGAATTTACCACCACATCTCCCTACTGACACAATTGTGTTAGTAGGTACTCCGTTTTTCTTGATTATTAACTTCACTGAGGGATCAGCAAGTGTTCTGAATTTATCTGAATTGGTGTAAATAATCATGTGGTCTCAGAAACACAAGTATGTTGAGAAATCAAGTAATTCCTGTTGCATTAGGTTATTTTAACAAATGGCATCTTAAAGTGTTATTTCCCCATTCTAATTGACCAGATTTATGAACAAAAAATGGGAAACAGCCACAGTTAATTGTGAGTCAGCATTGTCCTGATTTCCTTCTCAGTGGTTGTGCTTATATTGCTCCTTTCTTGTTTGTTTCCTGTTCTTACAGCTGCTGATGATTAAGCCCTTCCAAGAACAATACTCTCTAAATTGTTTGAACTTTTTGTCTACCTAGTGTATTTTTCGCCTTACAGTCTGTGCTGAGATGGTCAAGAGTGAATCTATCTGTATCTCTCCTAGGTTCTGTTTAACTAGCTTAAATAATTATCCCTGAACTAAATATCCATACCCATGTGCTTTGTGTATTGAAATCACATGCTTCAATACGATTTTGAAGTAAAAGTTTAATAAATCAGTTGAGAGACCTGAAGGACTCAGGCTTTCTATGTTGAGAGGAGTTTTCAAGTGATAGACTTATTCAAGTGGTAGGGGAACTAAAGGACATGGCTTGTCTTATAGAATTTCACAAGTTACATACTTTCTCTTGCAAATAATGAATGATTTTACCAACAGAAATTGATAATTGCATGTGTGTGGGTTGCCCTAAATATTTTCATTACACTTTTTGAGGGTAAAACAACAGGAAGCCTGTTGAATAATGTAGTTGAATAAGAAAAATAAGCCCAAGGGGTAGAGCAAAACAAAGCCTGCTATCCAGTGCCCTACCTTAAAATATTCAGATAACTAACATTTACAGGCTTATGTACCAGACACCATGCGAGGTGTTGGGAATGTAGTAATAGCAACTTTCAATCTCTGCTTTTAATTTTGAGATACTGAATATTTTTCTGTGTATGGAGGGGTATTTTTTTTTTATTTTTTAAAGATTTTATTTATTTATTTGACAGAGACAGAGATCACAAGTAGGCAGAGAGGCAGGCAGGGAGAGAGGAGGAAGCAGGCTCCCTGCTGAGCAGAGAGCCCGATGCGGGGCTAGATCCCAGGACCCTGGGACCATGACCTGAGCCAAAGGCAGAGGCTTTAACCCACTGAGCCACCCAGGTGCCCTGGAAGAGACAGTTTTAAAGCTTTAGTAATAGAGTGTTTCAGTCTCACATGAGCATTAATTTCTAAGGGAATAAGCATTAAGTATTTGGGTTTGTTGGCCACAATTTGGGGGTCTTTATACTAGTTCTGTGTCCAGAATATAAGAGATTGGTAGGATAGGTATCTCTTTTTTATTTATTTTCTTCTCTACAGAAGTTGCCATCAGAGAACAATCAATGAAGTGATCAGTGAAGACTGTGTTGAGGTGTAGACTGTGTATGAGAAACAGAATGTGGTAAATTAAGTTAAGATCACTGTAATTTAGGTGTGTTTTCCAGTAATTTCTCAACATTGCCTGGCTCAGTGTTTTCCCAGAGAATTAAAAATGACTTACTCACATATATAAATACTGAGTTTTCCAAGCAAATATATTGGTGAGGAATAGAGCATTGGCCATTTTTTCTGTCCTTGAAAGTGGGTCCTCGAAAATTTAAACCTTTTGAGAACGTGTGAAACCGTTCCTTGAGTATAAGTAAGAATTCAAACTGAGAAGAGAGCCTCCCAGTCTTGGCAGAGATATAAATTTAGTTTACCATGTAAAAATCTAACACTTTAGAAAATTATCAGTGTAATTTTGTTGTTGTTCTAAGCATAATGCTTTTTCTGTATAGCTTTGTATATCTTTTGAGCATTGTAATGGCAGCAGATAAAGCAATTGTAAATCATGACCACATCTTTGTTTTATTTTTTAATTTTTTTATTCCAGTATAATTAACAGTCTTGTATTAGTTTCAGGTGTACCGTGTAATGATTCAGCAATTCTGTGTGTTACTCAATGCTCATGATGAGAAGTGTACTCTTAACCTTCCTTCACTCTTCCATTCATTTCCTACCCGCCTCCCCACCAGTTTGTTCTATGTAGTTAAGTCTGTTTTTTATCTATTTTGTTCATGTTTTGTTTCTTAAATTCCACATATGTGTGAAATCATATGGTATTTGTCTTTTTCGGATTTTTTTTCACTTAGCATTATAGCCTCGAGATCAATCCATGTTGTTGCAAATGGCAAGATTTCATTCTCTTTTATGCCTGAGTAATACTCCAGTATGTGGAGGCATCATGTCTTTGTTTTACAAAACTAATTGAAGTGAATGGCTGGCACCATTTGTTTTATTTGAAAAGTATTTTTAAAATTATATATACATGGTTTTAAAAGTCAGATAGGTTAGGATTTACTATGAAAAGTATCAGTCATTCTCCCCATCTCACTTTCTTTCTTCTTCCACTGGGACCAATCACTTCTTGCTTTGTTTAATACTTGTAGTGTTACTTTTTATCTCTTAAGAAATGCATGTTCTACTGCTTTAAAAAAAAAAAAAACAAACTTCAGTCATCTATTGACTTGCTTTAATGCAGCTGAACTAAATATTAGCTCATTTGTACCTCTTGTGCCCCTAAAGTTGTCACAGTTTTTGTGACATTAACCCGCTGATCTTTATGACTTCTTAAATGATATACTTAAACTTCCAGGTCTTATTCCATCAACCAAACCAATCTCTGCATTCTTCACTTTGTCAAGTGAGAATGTCAGGACCAACACCTCTCCTTGGACAGACTGAAACTAAAACTAAATGGCCTAGGTGAGCATGTGTAATTGCATGAACAGAAATAGTCACTAAGTCCATGCCTGAAAACATGCTGAACTACATGGGAAAAGTTTAGTGTAGATACAAAGCAAATCAAAATGTAGCATTCATTTACTGGATAGTTACTGAGTAGCCTTTTTTTTAGTGACTCTGGAATGATGGAATTGAAACTACAGAAATGGAAGTATAGAAAACAGTGCACATATTAATTATGCTTCAGTTTAATAGTGTTAATTACAGGGAGACCTGATGGCTCAGTGGGTTAAGCCTCGTCTTTGGCTCAGGTCATGATCGTAGGGTCCTGTGATCAAGCCCCACATCAGGCTCCCTGCTCACCAGGAAGCATGCTTCTCCCTCTCTCTGCCTTTTCCCCTGCTTGTGCTCACTCTCTCTCTGTGTCAAATAAATAAATAATATTTTTTAAAATGTCAATTATAGGGCACCTGGGTGGCTCAGTTGTTTAAGAAACTGCCTTCAGCTCAGGTCATGATCCTAGAGTCCCAGGATCCAGTTCCATTCACATCAGGCTCTCTGCTTCTACCTCTGACCTCTCCCCTCTCGTGCTTGCTCTCTCTATCTCAAATAAATAAATAAAATCTTTAAAAAAATTAATTATATGTCAGTTTTTAAAAGATGCAGCACACATACCACTTGGCTTTACTGAATCATGAATGTAAATACAATTTGCTAATGTTCAATTTCTAGGATCAGCTTCTATCCAGAAGACAGAAAATTTAATTATGGGTCCAGAGTAAAGAATATATTTACTTTTGTTCCTTGTGCCTCACCCCCCCACACCTCAGATTCTTTCTACATTCTTAAAATTTAAATCACAACCTGGGACACACATGCATATATATAACTGAAAGCAGATATTTTTACTACACAATACCCTTACTACAAATGGTACTTACTTTACTAGAATATATATACCCTGATTTTCATTCTAATTCTTTTTTTTTTTTTTTTAATGGTAGTTGCAACCCAATAAATTGATTCCATGACCAGGGTGGAATGTGAATGAAGATTATTATAAGATTATTGCACCTTTTTAGCAGATAAAAAGGAACATGGAAAATATGTTGTCACAAATTTTCCTCTTTTCCCAGGGCATTGGCTCTCCGGATTATCAGGAGTTTGTAGTTGATATTGAATCTAAGCTGAGGATGGAAGGTGTGGAACTTAAAGAAGAATGGCAAGATGAAGATTTTCCAATGTGAGCAATGCTTTCAAATGAAAACAGATTTAAAACAAAACTTCAAAATGTCTTTACTAAGATGTCACTTATTAAGTGACTATTGAGCTTCTTACAGAAACCCAGTGTCAAAAAGTGTTCATTTGATACTAGAAAATGAAAATTCCTTTCCAGCAGTTAGATGAATTTTCCAGTATCTTATTTTCCACCAAATATATATGTGATCTTCCCATAATCTTTATTTTTGTTTTCAACATTTAAATGTAAAATGTTTGCTGTTATAAAGAATGCTTAAATGTGGTATTTCTAAATGAGTCTAAGGGCTTCCTGGGAGAAGGGATTCTTTAGATGTCTGTAAGAATTGTTAAATTTTCTGCTTCTATTTTAAAAGAAAGCTTACTAAATAAGGGTTTTTTAGATTATCCGGCCAGCTACTTGGACACGTTTGCATTTGTAGTTGTATTTGTGTGGGTACCACTAGGTTAAGAGAAAAAGGGCAAAGGCAGACCATTGTGCTTTCATCCCATCTTGGTCAGAAGACCATCTCAGGGCACAGGAAGGTCCCTTAACAGTGGGAATATGGACAGCTGGTGGAAGTACCAAGTCACTACATAGCACATGGTGATAATAGGAATAATATAGAAATGCTGAGCTCAGAAGAATTGTAGCCCTCGTTGCCATCCTCTCACATGAGGGACCATTTACCTTCACCACACATTGTATTTATTGTATTTCACATTAAGCTCATGCATTTGAGTTCTATTTTTTTTAGGTTGTTTGTAATTTTTAGGTTTGTTTTGTAGTTATACTTAAGAGCAGTTACATAAGGAAGTTATATCTACTTTTATGTGTTACTTACATAAATATGTAAATCATCTGACAGTCTGAAAATTTTGTCTTTAAAAGTCGTTTGTAAATTACTGAAGCTTAAGAAACCACTTTCTTCAGTTTTCCACATAATTGGTTCTATGAGATATTTTTAATAGCTCTTTGAACTACAAAAAAGTTCTTTTAATTTGTGAATTAAAAATTTTGTCTGTATTTTCTAGACCTTTACCAGAGGATGATAGTATGGAAGCAGATGTATTAGCTGTAAGTGGACCAGAGAACCAGCCTGGTAAGAACTTGGCACTTGAGTTTCAATGAAATGGTGGATTTTATGCTATTTTTTTTAACACATTCTTTGTCAAGGAAAAAAAGTATACTCACTTTTTATTCTATTATACCGAGCCAAAGAGTAAGTGAATGTTTAAGAAAGCATTTTTTGAATGCTTTGGAAATTTAACATGCAAAAACATACCCTTGGGCTTGGGAAATTTCTATAGTAAAAGGTTGAGAGGAGATCATTTTTAGTGGTAAGTTGACTGTAATGTTTGCCTCTATTACTTAAAAAGATATATCCTTGCTGGAATGTGTTGTCTTTCCATGATGTAGAAGCAATAACGATCAAAATCCAAGGTTTGTAAATTAATGCTTTGGAATTATGTTTGATTCATGTTATTTTTCTCAAGAATGAAGTGATTAGAATTTTTCTCTAAATCGGGGCACCTGGGTGGCTCAGTCAGTTAAGCATCCTACTCTTGATTTTGGCCCAGGTCATGATTTCAAGGTCATGAGATCAAACCATGGGTTGGGCTCTGTACAGGGTGGTGGGGGGCTGCCTAAGATTCTTCCTTTCTCTCTGCCCCTCCCCCTGCTCACATACTCACACTCTCACTCTCTCAAAAATATAAATATATTTTTAAGATTTTTATTTATTTACTTGAGAGAGAGGCAGAGAGTGTGAAAGGAGAGAGCAAGGGAGAGAGAGCGCATGAGCAGGGAGAGGAACAGAGAATGGGGGAGAAGCAGACTCCTCACTGAGCAGGGAGCCTGATTCACGGCTGGATCCCAGGACCCACCCTGAGATCATGACCTGAGCCAAAGGCAACTGCTTAACCGACTGAACCACCCAGATTCCTTAAAAAAATAAATATTTTTAAAATTTTTTTCTCCTATTCAACTTGAGCAAGTAAACATTCCTTCTAATCTGTTTTTCACTTTTTTTTTTTTTTAACCCATTCCGTGCTCGCTAGAAGTTAATGGAAATAAAGTAAGAAAGAAACTCATGGCTCCAGATATTAGCCTGACCCTGGATCCTAGCGATGGCTCTGTGCTGTCAGATGATTTGGATGAAAGTGGGGAGATTGACTTAGATGGCTTAGACACGCCATCAGAAAACAGTAATGAATTTGAGTGGGAAGGTAAATGTTTCAGTGTTTTATCTGATCTTTATTAATGAATGTTTGTCTTTCTATACATATGTTTTTTGAATAGTAGTCTCATATTAGGATAATTGAAAACTTAAAACTTTATCTTGAACCTAAAATCAATGATTAAGGGATTTTGTTGACATATGAAGTTACTTTTTTTTTTAAAGTTCCTGCTATATTTTGTTACTAAGATGGGAAATTCTGCTGGCACTGAATATTCTCATCGCTTTCAAAACTGTTTTTAATAGGGTGGCTTTATTTTCTGTCTTAATTGCCCAGTATTGTGAAGTTATGTTTTTTCATGCTGCTCCCAAAATACTGCTTGATCATTATGGCATGTTCTTTTATTTAGTCAATCAGCTAAGAAAAAAGCTTTAAAGAGACATGTAACATAGGGAATATGCTAAAAGTAGTTAGGGGTTTGCAGAGAGGGAGCTTTGAAGGGAGTTTTTTTAGGGTGATGTTTTAATTAGGTTTGTCTGATAGTACTGCACTATGTAAACAACCATCTTGAATTAATGTATACTCTTAGTCCCCAAACTTTATATTCCTTATTATTAGTTATTTGGAATTCAAAGGAATTGGCATCTGTTTTGCTTTGCATGTTTTCTTTAATTAGATAATTTCTGTGTATAGTATCTTTATATAGTTGTTTGTATATTCCATCTTTAGAATGATTTTTACTTGAAAGCAGTGTTTTAGCCCTATGTGTCTTATCTGCAGTAAAGAGTAAGATCCTTGATATACTGTATCTTTGTTCCTTTTCTCTTCCCTATTTTACTGGTTCAATAAGCAGTCCAGTAATAAGCAATATTTTAAAAAGATACTGAAATAGTTTTCTGCCTATGTGTTTTGTCTCTTCTTTCTTTAATGCTGCTGTAGTCATTTCCTGGAAGGATATTTTCCGTTAACAGCTTTATCTTGGAAACAAACAACTAACATGCCGTAGGTTCCCCTCCCCCCATCTTTTGGTAAGGACTACGATACTAAAATTTTGAAAATCATTACTTCATTTAAAATCCGCTAAAGTGCAATCTTGAACTATAAACTACACCTAATCATTGGTGCTTCTGCTTTGGCTAATGTCAATTTAAAATAGATGTTTGCATGTACACATCAGAATATTATCAGTAAATTTCTGCTCAATAAACCTGATCAAATGAGAAATAATCATTGACTGGTTAACCACTTTCTATCTGGTATTACAGTGTTTGGGGAATAATTTATGTGCTCAAGAACAAAAAACCAATTTGCTCTCAGTTACTTTAAATAACCCATAGTGGTAACTTCCAAGAATAGTGTTGTAAATAGAATCTGAACAGCATTGTAAGGCCAATGTACTAAGATTCTGATGGCTGTATGAATTATCTTTTTTGAACTTATGCACATACATTGCACTGTGAATTGCTTTCTGAAATAGCCAATACAAAAAAAGTTAACCATAATTTCCAAAAACATAAAATGGCTTCATTATCAATAACAAGCCTTTTCCTCTGTTACAGAAGTAGTACTTAAAATTCCATGGAAGGTATAATGAAATATTCTCTGAACAATCTAATTAGATAGTAAAGTGGTTAACATGTAATTTGATTTTTACTGTACAAATAACAATTTGTGATTCAAAAACCTTTTATTTTGACAGATGATCTTCCAAAACCCAAAACTACTGAAGTTATTAGGAAAGGCTCGATTACTGAGTACACAACAGCAGAGGAAAAAGAAGATGGACGACGCTGGCGTATGTTCCGAATTGGAGAACAAGACCACAGGGTTGATATGAAGGCAATTGAACCCTATAAGAAAGTTATCAGCCATGGAGGTAAGAGCTATCAAAGAGCATATTTTTTAGTGCAATATCAGAAATGTAAATGCCTAAAGAAACTCCTCTATCTTGAGTTAAAGATGTATATATAGTGAACATTTATCATGTCATTTTAGAAACAACAGGTTTGAAGTAAAAGGATAAAACTAAATTTAAAAATCATTAGTACATGCACACAGTATATTCAAAAGGTATAAGAATATACAGTGAAAACTGTTTTCTACCTGACCTCTAGACAACCCCGAAACTGGGGCTTTCTCTCCTTTTTTATGCATTTATAATTTATATATAGTGAAATGGTATAAATCTTTTTTGTAGCATTTGCAGTTTTTCCCCAGCTTCATGAGATATAATTGACATATTGTTAAGTTTAAGGTTAAAACATGTTGATCTGATACAATACATATTGCATAATAATTAGCCTTTCTTTTTTGTGGTGAGAACATTTAGGATCTATTCTCTTAGCAACTTTACATAATACAGTATTACTGTATATAGTCGTTACGCTGTGCATTAGATCCCTACAACTTACTCATCACGTAACTGTAAGTTTGTACCCTTTGACCAACATATCTTCTTTCCCCCTAGACCCTGGTAAACACCATTTTAGTCTCTGTTTCTAAGTTCGGTGTTTTTAGATTCTGCGTATAAGTGATACCATACAGTGTTTGTTTTTCTTCTTTCTGACTTTTTCACTTCGAATCTGAAAGGTAGGATTCAGTGAGTTTTGACAGATGCCCATAGAACCATATCACCTACAGCTAGACATGTAAAACATTTTCATTGCCCCCCAAAATTCTCTCAGACTCCTTCCCAATGAATACCCCCTTCCAGTAACCACTATTCTAATGTCCGCCCCCATGATTACTTTTGCCTGTTCTAGAATTTCGTTTAACTGGAATCATATAGTATACCCTCTTTTGTTGACTTTTTTTTTGCTCAGCATGTTTTTGACATTTATCCATGTTGTTGCTTGTGTCTGTTGTTCATTCCTTTTCATTACTAAGTAGTATTTCATTGTATGGATAAACCACAGTTGGCTTATTCATTTTTCTTTTGATGGACTTATAAGTTGTTTCCTATTTGGGCCGTTATGATTAAAACTGCTTTGAACATTCTTGTACTTGTCTTTTTGTGTATATAAGTAAAACCTGGCATTTTAAACTATGACTCTTATTTTACATTAAAACCCTGAATAGGTATGCCTGGGTGATTCAGTTGGTTAAGTGTCAGCCTTCTGCCTTTGGCTCAGGTCATGATCCAGTTGTCTTGGGATCTTGCCCCACATTGGGTTCCCTGCTCAGTGGGGAGCCTGCTGCCCCCCCTGCTTGTGCTCTCTTTCTCTCTCTGGCAAATAAATAAATAAAATCTTAAAAAAAAAAAAAAATCAAACAATAAAACCCTGAATAAATCATTTAGTTTTACCATAAAGTATAGAACTAGTCCATTCCACATTTTTATGGAGCACCAGCTTTGCATATTTGTAGGATATCCAAAAATACAAGGCTTCGTTTCTTAAATCACAAGTCAAATAGGAAAGGCTATGGGAGTATGATTATAACTTCTAACCATCCTGACCGTGCCATATATAGAAGTTTACCTAGACACTGTAAATAGCGTCAGAACGTTAATGGTAGTCAAAATGCAAGTCACTCTCTAGAACATTTCTTTCCTTTTTTGTTTTTGTTTTTGTTTTAAAGATTTTATTTATTTATTTGACAGAGATCACAAGTAGGCAGAGAGGCAGGCAGA
The DNA here is from genome assembly GCF_011764305.1 of Mustela putorius furo. NCBI lineage: Eukaryota > Metazoa > Chordata > Mammalia > Carnivora > Mustelidae > Mustela > Mustela putorius. The sequence continues at coordinate 3,701,804 of NW_025422045.1, read as the reverse complement.
GAGAGAGGAGGAAGCAGGCTCCTTGCTGAGCAGAGAGCCCAATGCAGGGCTCTATCCCAGGACCCTGGATCATGACCTGAGCAGAAGGTAGAGGCTTAACCCACTGAGCCACCCTGGTGCCCCTCTAGAACATTTCTTTTCTTTTTTTTTTTTTTAAATTTTTTATTTTTTATAAACATATATTTTTATCCCCAGGGGTACAGGTCTGTGAATCACCAGGTTTACACACTTCACAGCACTCACCAAAGCACATACCCTCCCCAATGTCCATAATCCCACCCCCTTCTCCCAAACCCCCTCCCCCCAGCAACCCTCAGTTTGTTTTGTGAGATTAAGAGTCACTTATGGTTTGTCTCCCTCCCAATCCCATCTTGTTTCATTGATTCTTCTCCTACCCACTTAAGCCCCCATGTTGCATCACCACTTCCTCATATCAGGGAGATCATATGATAGTTTTCTTTCTCTGCTTGACTTATTTTGCTAAGCATGATATGCTCTAGTTCCATCCATGTTGTTGCAAATGGCAAGATTTTATTTCTTTTTATGGCTGCATAGTATTCCATTGTGTATATATACCACATCTTCTTGATCCATTCATCTGTTGATGGACATCTAGGTTCTTTCCATAGTTTGGCTATTGTGGACATTGCTGCTATAAACATTCGGGTGCACGTGCCCCTTTGGATCACTACGTTTGTATCTTTAGGGTAAATACCCAATAGTGCAATTGCTGGGTCATAGGGCAGTTCTATTTTCAACATTTTGAGGAACCTCCATGCTGTTTTCCAGAGTGGCTGCACCAGCTTGCATTCCCACCAACAGTGTAGGAGGGTTCCCCTTTCTCCGCATCCTCGCCAGCATCTGTCATTTCCTGACTTGTTTATTTTAGCCATTCTGACTGGTGTGAGGTGATATCTCATTTCTAGAACATTTCTTATTACGGAATCCTAATTCAAGAAAGGGGACCACATAGGTTAAACAGATTGCGGGGTTTTTTTGTTTTTTTTTGTTTTGTTTTGTTTTTTATGTAGAGTCCTTTCTACTTAATTTACTTTCTGCCAAATGCATTCCCCTCTGTATTTCTATAGTCTTCATTCATCTGAAAGCAAATCACTTGAATGTTTGCATTTACATTATTCCGCCTAATTTAATTCTATTCAGATGAAGAAAACAGGATAATCTGGATCAGGAAGTTCACAGTCTTGGATTAATTCAGCCAGTTCATAGGAAACAAGTTGTGAGACCTGCCTCATGGTTTAAACCTAGTATCTTTCAAAAAGAGTGCTTTATTTATATTAGGGGGAAATAATTAGGACCATTTTATGCTATTGAATTATAGCAATGTGTTTTGTGACTAAGAGATTGAGATAGATGCTAGTGTACTTGAAGTGTTTAAACCTTTTCAGTGCATGTTTGTTAACAATGGAAATGAAAGTTAAAACAATGTTACTAGATACGAGAGATTATAACAAACATATACATTTTAACACTTTTTCTTCAGTTAAAATTGCCAGAGATGTTATTGTAGTTTTCATTATTCTAGAATCTCCAAAATGCTAGGCATTGTTGAGTGTAAAGGTATTTTTTCAGAAGCATCCACTTTAACCATAAATTGCATAAGAGTGTTGCAGATGTCTTCATATTATGCCTGCTTGGATTATATCACTTCTTTTGTCTGTTTACTAAAATAATACTGGCTTTCTGATTATGCTACTTTAAATGGGTTTCTGGTTTTTATACCCACTATTTCCTCTTCAGATTTTATTCTCATTTTGAGAAGAGGGGATTTAAAGATCTATAAGGCTCTATAAGGTTAAAAACGAAACCATGTTTTTTGATCAAAAAATTTGTGGAACATGAACCACTATAATCTGTCAGCTGTACAGATTTCCTCTGCAAAAGTAAAATCATGCTGGTGTTTTTATCTTTGACTTAATTTTCAGGATATTACGGGGATGGATTAAATGCCATTGTTGTGTTTGCTGTCTGTTTTATGCCTGAAAGTGGTCAGCCTAACTATAGATACCTGATGGACAATCTCTTTAAGTAAGTATACCTTCACAGAAAAATGTGGACAGAATTCTCGGTTAATTAGATTTCCAGCTTAAGGAAGTGAACTTTGCCTGGGAGAAGATTATAATTATCCCCATTCCAGTTCTTTAAGTCCTTATTCTTTGGCATTATAAAAGTATGCATTTTCCAACTCAACAGGAAAATTACCAGTTTAAAACTGGAATGGATATTTCAGATTATCTGTTCTAACTTCTTTATTTTACATTAAATGTAAAGAAATTATTTTTATCTCAAAATCATATGGCTAAATGCATTTACTCCCAAAAAGCCAAATGTAACTGAACTGACTCAATTCTATTTCCACAGAGTCATTCTATTTCTTAAGTTAGTGGTATTTTTAAAAAAAAACTTACTGGGAAAATTTCAAACTTATATGAAGGTAAAAGAAGTGTATTGAATATTTGTGTATAAATCAAACGCTTCCACAGTTAATAGGTTTATACTTCATTCCCAAAATGTATACTCTTCCATTGTATAACTTTGAAGCAAGTCCCAGAAATCATGTCAGTTCATCCATAGACTTTTAAACGTGTATTTCTAGAAGGTAACTCTTTTAGAGTTACATATTCATAATACCAACTATAACAGTTCTGAAATTTTAATTGGTTTTGCTGTCACTGAAGGGAAGGAAGAGCATTATATAATTTGGATAATTTTCTTGGTTCTGCAAAGTAGTACTTAAGGCTTAAACTCAATTTGTCTTTATAGGTATGTTATTGGCACTTTGGAGCTATTAGTAGCAGAAAACTACATGATAGTTTATTTAAATGGTGCTACAACTCGAAGGAAAATGCCCAGTCTGGGATGGCTCAGGAAATGCTATCAGCAAATTGATAGAAGGTATTGTAAATACACATTGAAAGCTAGTCTGAATAATTTTTTTTTTTAGAAGAATTTTCTTTTTTTTTTTTAAAGACTTTATTTATTTGACAGACAGAGATCACAAGAGAAGCAGGCAGAGAGAGGAGGAAGCAGGCTCCCTGCTAAGCAGAGAGCCCGATGTGGGGCTCGATCCTGAGCCAAAGGCGGAGGCTTTAACCTACTGAGCCACCCAGGCACCCCAGTCTCAATAATTTTTATAATAGCTTTATTCAATTTTATTTCCTGTCGTCACCTAAGGGCACTATAAATTATACTTGTAAATTTTATAACACATTTCTGTTTTCTCAGTTCAGTATTTTAGAATATCATGAAAAATTAGTTTTGATCTGTTTAATAAAGAATAATCCCTTAAAACAAAACTATAAAATAGTCCTTTTTTTCTCCTTATTTGTACCACATTGAACATTTCCCTATAACTTGTATTTTAGGAAAGAATGAAGAACTTAATACATTTCCTATTTTAGTACATTCTGAATTTTGCCTAACTCATAGTGCTTAGCATATTTTATGGTTTTTAAGATGCTTAGCCATAATCTTACTTTGGAATCAGCTCTAGGGAGTGTATTCTCCTCAACAGTTAGTCATCAATGCTAATGGGAGGAACTTCGAATCTCCAGTTGGTTTGATTTAAGCTATAGCTAACTTGAACTAGTTTAATGAACTCAGATTCATTAATAGGTTTCTCTAAATATCTAAACATGGCATGGGCTAGTTCTTAACGATTTAAAAAAAAAATCCTTAATGGTCACTTTACTTAAGTGTGGAATATGCATAATAAAACAGCAGGGTTTTTTTGGTCATTTTAAGTCATTCAGGGTAATGCCGGTAATTTTTATTCAGAATTTTAGACTCTGATTTACATTTCCTGTTCTTGTGGCATAATGCCTTTCATGGTGTTGAAGAAATGAGTACCAGTTCCCCTCTCATCCTGAAAAATGAAATTTCGTATTCAGTATTGTCCTCTACCCCTGGTTGACAGAATTCTAAAGACAAGTGAATATATCTAGGAGACATTTAACAACAGGCTATACTGTGGACATAAATTTAGCCAAATGCAGTAAAGCTCATCTCGTAGCAGTAGAAAAGACCATCAGAATTCAAGAGTGTATTTCCTTGTCTTTAGGAATATCATATCTAAATGAACTTCTGGATGAGGAGTGTGTGTGTGTGTGTGTGTGTGTGTGTGTGTGTGTAAAGTTGCACATACTTAATGATGTCTTACCTTTTTTCCTAGCATTAGAATTTATAGAGCTTTAAAATTTTTGTTTCCTTTCCTTTCCTTTTTTTTTTTTTTTAACTCCAGGTTACGGAAAAACCTAAAATCACTAATCATTGTACATCCCTCATGGTTTATCAGAACACTTCTAGCTGTCACAAGACCCTTTATTAGGTAATTTTCTGAGAGTCATTGACTTAAAAAAAAAAAAAAAAAGAAACAAAACACCAGCTCCTTATGTGAATTTCTTGTCAGTTCTGTTGGTCAGAATATTGAGGTAATTATCTTTATTTTCTTCCATAGCTCAAAATTCAGCCAAAAAATTAGATACGTCTTTAATTTGGCAGAACTAGCGGAACTTGTCCCCATGGAATATGTTGGCATACCAGAATGCATAAAACAGTATGTTTTGTTTTATTTCTTTAATTGTATTGGATCTTTATATATTGATGTGCAAGAGGTAAATATTTTTCAATACTCCTCCTTTTCACTTCCTGTATGATAAATATTTTGTAACTGCTCTTGTTTTTGTAGCTAAGGAAAAGGGAAAGAAGCCATTTTCCAGCACCTTCCCCATACTGTTTTCTTCAGGCCATCACCTGAGGAAGCAGGAAGGATTATATCTGGTTGTAGTTAATTTTTATTTTTAAAGACTATTTCTTTTTAAAGACTATTTGCAATCTTAAGAGGTGATTTCCTGATCAGTCAGTACTAAAGAACATTCTCCATACTTGAACATGCTGTTCTCCAAATTTGAGTAAATTCATCCATGCGCTGAATAATCCTATTACTGGCGAAATATATTATTTATATCAGCCTAACCTTGGTTCATTCCAGTGGCTGGAATATGTTCTGTTTACTGAATTCACCTCCCATCTAATTTTTTAAAAGGATTTGGTAGAAGGCTATTAACATAAATCCTTGAACATCGCTCTGCTGTAGTGTCGAAAAAGTTTTTTGGTCTACTGATTTGAGGTTTAGTCTGTTGAATGTGTAAAGCGAGATTTCTTAGATCAATTTTGACTTTCTACATAGTGTGTTAAATAGTTTTGGTTTTGCCTGCAGACTTATATGAGTTTATTGTCAGTGCCTTTTTTTCAAGTTTTGTTTATCTTCATAACATGTATATTTACTGAAATAACTCTTCCCTACCAAGGTATGAAGAAGAAAAGTTTAAAAAGAAACAAAAAAGGTATATGCACACCTTGACTGGGTTGCATCTAGACTAGTCCATTTGCATTGCACAGACTAACTCTTCCTTATTGGTTGGTTAGCTTGTAGACAAAGATAACAGCATTTGTAAATATAAACATACCCCAGAATTCAAATATAGAGTGAATCTGAAGTTCCTGATGCTGAATATGGCTTGGATTCACCCTGTTCTAACATCATATATTAATGCCCATGAGGAATTAAAGGCCGTAGCCCCTCCTTACTCCTTCATGTTACAGGTACTGATTGCAAAACCAAAGAAACTGCTAAGAAAACTATTTGGAAAACCAATTACTTCTAAGACTTTTTTATTTGTTTCACCATTTTACTTATATGTCTAACTAGTGCTTTTGATAAATATATATGTACTCTTCTAAAGAAATAGTTTATTTCCCTGGGGTTTATGAGTATATTTGCAATGCACATATTCTTTGGCTAACCAACATTGATTTCCCTATACGCTTAAACGGCCTGCTAACCAGTCAAATTCTACATATGATAAAATACCTAAAATTCAGTAATATACTGTTAAATAGTTAAACACTCTGCTTTCCATCTTTAATTTTGAATACTTCTGCTTTGAGCATAACAAACTATTAGCTATTAATATCTCGGCATAGAAGATGAAAGGCAAGGTATAAAAGAGTTACCATTATTTATTTATTTATATATTCGTTTATTTATTTATTTATTTATTTTTTAAAGATTTTATTTATTTGACAGAGAGAGATCAAAAGTAGGCAGAGAGGCAGGCAGAGAGAGAGAGAAGAGGAAGCAGGCTCCCTGCTGAGCAGAGAGCCCGATGCGGGACTCGATCCCAGGACCCCGAGATCATGACCTGAGCCGAAGGCGGCAGCTTAACCCACTGAGCCACCCAGGCGCCCAAGAGTTACCATTTTAAATAGCAATTTAGAACAGTGTAGGATTTGGAGCTGACTTGTTAATGGATTTTTTTTTTTTTTAAATAATGACAAATTAGCAAAACAGCTTTAGTATAGTCTTTCTTATTGTATGTAGTTATTACCATTTTGACCATTCTAAGGAAACAATTATAAGGAACTAATTCTTTGAACACATTTTGACTGTGTTGATGAGCAAGAATTCAGTTGACCATGTGATGGAACCATAGCTCTACATTTTTATAGGACACTTAACAGTTTAATGAACATTTTTACATAGAGATGTGGATGGTAATTTTAGATATTGCTGATTTTTTTTTTCCCCTTTCTAGGCACTGGTGTACACTTGCCAGACAGATAACTGAAATTAAAAATACAATCTTTAACTGTATAATGAAGCCAAATGCTTCATGGATTTCAAAATGAATTGCCTTTGTTGATAAAATCCGCTGTATTGTGCCTTTTTACAAAGTTCTTAGTATTTAGTTACCTGGAATTTAGGCATCAGAAAAATAGTGGAACTATACTTTTTATTTAATATGTTGTTTGATACCAATCAATACTATTTTATCTTGAGTTTTTCTTTTTTTTTTTTTTTTTGTCTTGTTTAACTGTAATAGAATCACTACGTATATCTTTCAGACACTTGTTAGTTTTGGCATGGTTTGTTAGTCTTAAAAAAAACAATAAATCATTGTCAGCTTGAAGATGGTAACATTCAAGTTTTAAAAATAAAGGAGCATTTTTTTTTTAAAGGAGAATATTTTTTAAAATGTAACAGAGGCTGTGTGTGGAGGAGCTTACTTAAGGTGACATCTCTCTGATGAGTACCGGGCATAAGGAGGATTCAAAACTCCGTGTGCACACACGGTAGTGTCAAATGTTGTAACTGTTTCTTTCAAACGACTCAGTGCAAGTGTGGCCAGAGAGAGTGCAGCTGTTAAAGTGTTTGAATGTAGTTGAAAAATCAAGTAATTGTGAAAATAGTTCATAAGAACTAATTTAACAGATTTCAGATGTTGAAAAGACCGGATGTATATTGCATGCCTTATCGAGACTATATACCTCTTATATTTTTGATACCAGCATAAAAAATGTTTTTAAATGTTATTAATTTGACTTTACACAGACCAAGACTTTTAGGTTTCATTCACTGATGTTCAGGTGCTCCTAGTAATGGGTGGTGATGATCAAAAATTGGAAACAAGTGTGAAGAGTATCTTCATATATTGTACCAAGTTTTAAACTCCCCTCCATCAGTAATTCAGACTAGTAAAAAGAGTAATAGACTGTTGTATATTATTTTTAAAGTGTTGTTTATAGTTGTGTTGTAATTACATAATTCTTCTAATCCCCACTTGCCTAAATTTTGGTCTCTATGCAACCCACTCTAATTCAGTTCGATTTTTAACCACATCTAGATATTTCCAATTATTTGATGGCTTCTTACTATCAAAATAAGTGAAAAGCATTTACATTCTATGTATACTAATAAAAAATTTTGGAGAATCATTTCTGTAAATATGCATTTTTATCACTGAATTTAAAAACATGGATCATTTGGTGACATTTTAGTATGTCAGTTAACAAAATCATTTTTGAGGGAGTTGTTTTTCCTGCCACTCTCTAATCAATTAGATCCCAGCCATGCTACAGTTTAAGATTTTAATATACCTGTTGCAATTTAACTTTTAATAAAACTCTGAGCTTTTGTGTACAGTATTCAGTAATCTTCAAAGAAACAACAAGCACATTTCTTGTCAGTGTCCTCTTGTCTTTAAAAATTATCTTTCCTGGTTGGGGAAATGTTTGGTAACTTTTTTACTATGTCTGCTTCTTTGCAAAGCTTTGTTTTTAACAGAATAATATTCTATGCTAAAAGTAGTCACAATTTTTAGAAAGAAAATTGTTTAGTTGCTAGTGTCTTATTATCTCTATTGTTTTTCATTAAACAGAGTTGATCAAGAACTTAATGGAAAACAAGATGAACCGAAAAGTGAACAGTAAGTTTGGTGTCTAGTCCAAACAAGACTGAAGAATGTGCTGATGAAGCAGTGCTCTTTTTTGCATTTATAATGCATTTATTGGCCCTGATTTTTATGTAATCTGTTACAAAATTGACTCTTCCTTACTGGACTTTTGTATAAGGGACTGTTCACTGCTGTATTGGTTTGCAAATCTCTTGAATTTAGCTCCTTATTAGCTAATTATATTGTAATCATTTTGTATTTTATATTGCTAAATAGCAGAGAACCACACTTTATATAAAGCGGTTTTTGCATTTGTTTGTTGAATGATGCATCATCTTCAGTAAACTATTTATATGCCTAAATGGTAAAGGAAAGAGATAATATATATTTTTGTTTCTGAGCAATATTTTTTAATGTATACCTGTCTTGTGGAAGAATATGCAGGTAAATAAGACCATGATTTGTAAAGTGCATGTTTGAATTTTTGTTCTTGTAAATGGTTAGATACATTTCCTGGGTAACTTAGAAAACAGAGTTGCTCATAAGGTGAGGGACAGTTAAACTGGTTCTCATGAATACCCAAAGGTCATGTACATAATCTAAGAAGATTAAGATTAATACTATCCTAACCTTTTTTCCCCCTCATTTATTACTGTTTCTTAATTCAGAAGCACAGATACAAATGTATTGCACACATTTTCCTTTTTAAACTTTAAAGACAAGTCAAAAAGCCATTTTTAGAACTACACAATTTAAGAGGCTAAGAAGTGGGGTTTGTATATATGTATATATGGGATGTTTTATCTTCTGGCCAAAAGTCAGAACTTTATAAAAATTTTAGGTCTGTTCACTAATGTGAAATAAGCTTGTGTGTCCAGGGTATCACTCTCCAGAATATGTGAGTGCAGTGTAGTGTTCAGAGAATGTGATGAGTTACTCACTGTCACTATTTTTCTGTAGAAAATAGGGGCTGCTTTTTAACTGCTCTCAGTGTGGGCACTTTACCAAAACACTTCTGTATCGGTTACTGAAACTTTATAGCAGAGGTTCAGGTGTTTGACCTTGTGGAATCATGTTGACAGTACTGTAAATTTAAGTTATTTTATAAGTCTTAGAGCATCATTACATTATGCTGTTTTGGACAATATGGGATATAAGCATATAAACTTTTCATTTAATTTGGTAAGTACCTTGACTCTACATTGAAATACATTGTACTGAGGTGCCCAAACAGAACTTAATAACCCACAAAATCATCCTAAAACAACAGATTGATCTGATAGTATCATCTGCTTGTGTGACTCATACACACGTGGAAAAATTAGTATCCTCCAAATTTAAGGGTACTACCACACCCCAGCCCTTCCTGTAAGGTAATTTATAAAAGAATGTGCTAGAATAGCAAAATGAAGCAGATGAGAGCTAAGCTTTTAGGATTTATTCTGCCCTAGACTGAACACACATATGGCTTTTACCATTGCCATTTTTCATACAAAGTTTCTACTAAAAAAGAGAATTTTCCTTTACTTTTTGTCCTCTTTGGTTATAGACTTGGCATGCTAAACTAAGTCCAGTTATGGGAGATGCTGGAGGATTCCCAGGATGAGGTGTTCCTCAGCAGTCTTCTAACTTAACTTGAATCCAGCAGCCATAGGCAGATCCTAAACTGATGTTATTATATCAAATAAAGCCAAAACCATTATTGCTTGCTCAAACCTTAGAGAAATTTTGTGTTGAAAAAGCAAACTAACAATAACAACTTAGGCATTCCTTCGGAATTTACCATGTGAGAATTATGAATAAAGGATCAATGAATTTAATTGTGATTAGAGTCTATATTTATAGAGCTCTTTAAGCAGTCTTTTCTCTATACATATTTATCCTGTTCAAAATTTGCTGAACTTCTTACATAGGTGGTTTTCCTCCACATAAAGTACACAGTTCTTCAGGGTCAACAGTTTATTGCCTTTATTCACTTTTGCTTTTGCAAGCATTGCCCCTAACTATAGATACAACTTGTTGCAAAAGTGGTGCATGTTCCTAAATATATTTTTAAAGTACAAATAACCTTAATCTGTTAGAACATGAAAATTCAGAGGAAACAGTGGTAACACTTGGGATATAATGAAAGGCATGTGTTGTGAATCAGTGGATTAAAAGACACCTGCTCTACCCGACACCTGGTATAGGGACAGGTCCCCTAATAAATGTTTCATAACTGTAAGGCTTAAGATCATAACTAATAGGTTAGAGGAAAAGCATTTAGGAAGTTTGTTATTTGTAATTTATCACTATGTGACATTCCTCCCATAGCATTCAATTTTAATTTTCCATTGCTGATTGAAATGAAAGTACATAAAATTATATTATTTTATCTGTCTCCTGGGGTCATGGATCTAACTTAACTGGTTTAATTTTATTTTTGCCACTATATTTTGTTATACTTGGTCTCAAGTGTCTCTTTTTAATCCAAAGTTTCTCATACATATAATTTACCTTTGTTCTGCTTGGTTATATTCCTAGTAGCACCAAGAAAACTGCTACATTGGCCTCCTACTTGAAGCTTAATAGCCTTTAACTCAGTTCATGGCATGGAAGGATAGGATCCTAAGGAGGGCCTAGTGGGGTAGTTTGAAAGGAAGATAACAAGGAAGTAAGAGAAAGAACTTTAGAGTTTAGAGTGGCTGTTATCTCAGGTGGCACTGAATGTGTCCCTGTTAAGGGAAGTACCGTGTATGGCATCTCTTTGCACCATCTAACAGGCTTTCTTGTGTCCAACAGGAAAACCTGCAGTCTTCACATAGAATATGTGAAATAAGACTGGAGTGAAGAGTGCAAAGGCTGACAATACCTCTAAAGAGAATTTATATTCTCTCTGCTTTGTCTCTTCACACAGAAGCAAATTTGAACAGAGAGGGTCAACAATTACAATGCTCAGATTAAAGTTTAGGGCTAGATTATTTTTCATATTTTATGAAACAAACATTAATATAGTCTTCCAAAATGAATAGCACTATTTGGTAACTGCACTGAATACTGAAATTTTCTGATTGTATATCAGTAGCTAGAATTTCTTCAACTATAACTTCAGAATTTAAAAAAGTCAAGGATCTGATTTTTGATAGAAACTTCTTGTAGATGATTATAGTGTTATTATTTGGCTATTTTTATGTGAGAGCTCAGGGAATTTGGAAGTATTTAATTTAGTGCAGAAGTGGCTTTTTTAGATTTCTTCAATTGAGAGGTAAATTAGCATTAGGGTGTTATTGGTTAGAACAGGCCAGTTTCTTGTTGAGATCAGTAAAGGTGTGTATATTAGGTGACAGTAGCTTCATTCTTTTCCCTGTGTTATATGTGGAAATGGCTAACATTGCTCAGTCAGAAGGGAGAAGATAGGCTGAAAATAGAAATTTGCTAATCCATTCCATCATGTTTTCTTTCTTACTTTTTTTCAAATATTTAGATATTTAAGAAATGGATCACAAACCTCAAAAGGAAGGAATAGAGGAGAGTTAATATGCTTATTAGTTACACCACCTATTCTGTTAGAGTTTATCCTTGTCACAGGGAACAGGTATTGTGTGATTGGAGTCACTAGGAGAAAGCCTGAAGAGTTTGGACTCGCCCAAGAAAGTCAGCTAGTACGGGAAGTGGGAGATTTTCTACTCAGTGTTCTAATAGTACAGAAGAATTACCTGGGATCCTTTCACTCACCTCTACCCCAGTCGCAAGATTCTGAATGAATAAGAATCAGATCAGTTTCTTTTGAAGTTCTAAATGGTACTTGAAAATAAGTATTGTGTTGAACATGAGGAGTGACACTAAAATTTGAACATAGCTGTTATTTTCTTGCAACTGTATATGATAGATCTATTTAATTTCTTATGTTTTGAGAATTACTTTTAAGGATGCTATGAAAAGTTTGCATAAGGCACTTAAAAACCTGATGAAAATCAAGGGTTTAATTAAGGTTTCAGATCGATAAGGAATAATGTTGCGCTGTTTGCTTCATATAGCTGTCTGATTCTATCTTGTAAGACCTACAGGAGATTAAAACATGTACATTTTGGAATCTTTGTGCTTTCACAATCAGTGTGGCTAAGGAGGAACTTGGAAAATAATACCAATTAGCTATTCCACTGCACTTTTTATATACACGAGCTTTCTAAAGTTACATCCCATAAACCATTTATTTACATAAACCTAGCTAGCAAATGTTGGAGGTGTGTTCAGGGCCACTGACTTGCACAGTCCATAGGACACTATTCACATAGAACACAATTAATTCAGAGTGAGTTAGACACCTACACACTTAGATACAGATTTCAAAAATTCAAGTATCTTTTTTAATATAAGTTCACATGCTGCCATTTAGACAGAGTGTGCTGTGATCATTTCACTGCTATTCAGTTGATGTTGCCTGGCTTGGTGCTGTCATTTTACAGCGTGAGAAATTCAGTTCTGATGACTGTGCAAGATGTTGATGTGATCCCTGTAAGAAATAATAGGGTTGTCGTGATTTACTAAGGAGATGTAATATTTTATTTTCCTTTGACTTGTTAGGAATATGGTAACTTGTGTCCTGATTTGTTGCACATCATATTTTTGCAACATTAATGAATTTAAATAAATTAATTGGAAAGTTTGTTTTTGACTCATTTTTATCACACTTTTTTTTTTGGGGGGGGTCTTCTCTTAGGCTACTAAATGTTTACACTGAGTTATCTCATAAGCCTTTCAAATAGTTTAAGACTTTTTGTTTCTTTTTCTGTAGTCTGGGTGTTACTTCCTATTCTTCAAGGGCATGAAGTATTCATCCTGTTTTAATTTTAAACGTTACCTTAATTATCACACTTTGTATTTTATAATTTAGAATCATTTTAGTAGTGGATAATCCAGCAATAAAAGTTCAATAAGTGGCTGAAAACATGCCATAAATGAGACTCTGTTCTGCTTATAGGCCTGCTCAGAGAGTGAGTCTACTTGGTAACACTTATGTATTTACTCCTTAATCACTGTTCAGCTACTTAATGGCAAACAGCTGTACACATATTGCTGCCTTTAATCCACATTTAGGATACCATTTGGATTTTTATAAACCCATATATATTGAAATGTTTGTCTTCCATTAGGTACAAATTTTAAATACAAATTCTCCCACATTAAAATTCTTCAGGAATCACAAGCGCTTGCTGGGCTAAGTGAATTGCAGCCCTGTTTTGAATGGTAAGTCCTGCTCTAATCTTCACAATTTGTCTTCAATTTAGTATTGCAACATCTTCAACAGTATTACCTAGAACATCTTAAGGCATAGAGTGTGACTGCCCTAACATTCCTAATTGTGTATCTAACAGTGGATAAGATTAATCTCTCAAAGTTAGAATTCCCTTATGCATGATTTGGCAAACCTGGTGAATTACTCGGAAAGGAAGCAAGTTCACCTGTCTGGGGCTTGAAAGCCGCTGGCCCCACGCCCCTCCTCCCTCCCCACTCCATCCTCCCCAGACCTGTCTGGACGGGCGCGTCGGAGCGGGGCTGGGCGGGGCCTCCCGGCCCACTCGCATGCTGTCACTTCCAGGTTCGGGGAGCACTTCCGGGTCGTTGGCACAGCTCTGCGGCTCCTGCGGCGGCCGAAGAGGTGGTCGGGAAGTGGGTGCTTCCTGCTGGACTGCTGGCTGCTCCGCTTCAGTCCGCTCCGCGGCGGGAAGCGCCTGCCCCACAGGTACTTGGTGAGCCGGGCCCACGCTCCCTGCGGTCCCGAGAGGTGGGGCTGCGGTTGGTTGGGTCTTGGAGGGCTGCGCGGAGGGCAGGGGCCCAGGGTGGGCCCGTTACCGAGTTCGCTGCCGGGTGGCCCCCGCGGCCGGTACCCGCGAATGAAAAGTGCGGGAGGCGGCGGGAGGCGGTGGCGTCCTCTGCCGGGAGGTTTGTGGTCGTCGGGGCGCCAGCCGAGCGGTCCTGGGGAAGGTCCTCAGCCCAAAGCGGGAATTTTAGTCAGGTGAATGTCTTTACGCATCTTGATTTTGTCAAATATCAGGAGCGCGCATTCCGTGAGTGTCTCATTCCTCTGCTGCTTCGCTTATTTGAAGTCTGCCTTGAACTTCCAGCCAGCTCCCTCAGGGTAATGAATTTAAACAGGACCAGGACTACAGAGTTAATTCCGAACGTGGAGCCCTTGTAATTTTCTCAACTGCAGAATGAAGGAGCACGAAATTGATGTGGCGGATACCAGATCTAACAGATTTGAATACTGCATAAGAAATTTTTAAGAATCTAAGATCCTTGAAGCAAGTAACTTTAACATGTATAAATAACTTAGAGCTCCTTTTTAAATTAGCATTTATTGAGGTATAACTGACACATTAGTTTCAGGTTCGTGTTTTCGTTTTCGTCAAATAAATAGGAGAACCGGAATTGCTGGATCATTTGGTAGTTCTATTTTTAATTTTTGAGGAACCTCCATACTGTTTTCCACAGTGCTTGCAGCAGTTTGCATTCCCGCCAACAGTGCACAAGGGTCTCATTTTCTCTACCTTCTCGCCAGCACTTATTTCCCGTCTTGTTAGTAATAGCCATTTTAACAGGTGTGAGGTGATATCTCATTGTGGTTTTAATTTGCATTTTCCTGAGCCTTCGTGGTCTTAAACATCTTTTCATATGTTTGTTGTTGACCTGTATGTGTTCTTTGGGAAAATGTCTGGATCTTTTCTGCCCGTTTTTTAATCGGCGAGTTTGCTGTTGAGTTGTATGAATTCTTTATATATTTTGGATATTAGCTTCTTATTACATACATGATTTGCAGATAGTTTCTCCCATTCCAGTATGTTGCCTTTTTTTTTTTTTTAATGAACAATTATGTTTATTTAGTATTACTTTGAACCTCTTTGTTTGGCTGTATGACTTGTGTTCAGAATTCCAGTTTCACTTGTCCTCTCTAATACTTTTATATTGTGTATGTAGCATATATATAAAAGTCAGTATTTTGAATGATTCAAACCTTCTGTGTCTGTTTTACATTGGCTCCCTCTACTATATTGTGTCCCCAGCCTTACAACTACAAATCTGTTCTCTGAATCTACATGCTTTTTTATCCTCCTTTCTGGTTTTCAATTCCACATGTATCCAGTATCATACCTATTTGCCTTTCTCTCACTTAACTTCATTTAATGATAATGCCCATTATATCGATTCCTGCTATGAATGGCAAGATTTCATTCTTTTTATGGCGGAATAATATTCCATTGTGATATATTCCCCACAGTTTCTTTACCCATTGATGGACACTTAGGTTGCTCCTATAGCTTGAATATTATAATATTGCAGTGAACAGATATATTTCTTTTCGAGTTAGTGTTTTCATTTTGGGGGGCTAAATACTCAGTAGCGGAATTGCTGTATCATATGGTGGTCGTGTTTTTAATTTTCTGAAGAACATCCACACTGTTTTCCATAGTGGCTTTACCAATTTACATTCCCACCAGTAGTGCACAGGGGTTCCCTTTTCTCCATATCCTCACCAACGCTTGTTATTTCTTGTCTTTTTGATAATAGTCATTCTGACAGATGTGAGGTCATACCTCATTATGGTTTTGATTTGCATTTCCCTGATGATTAGTGATGTGGAGCATCTTTTCATGTGTCTGTTGGCCATCTGTATGTCTTCTTGGAAAAATGTCTATTCATATCTTCTGCCAATTTTTAAATTGAGTTACTTGTTCTTTTGCTCTTGAGTTGTATGAATTATATATTTGGGATATTAATTTCTTATATGATTTGCAAATTTTTTTTCATTCAGTAGGCTGCCTTTTTGTTTTGTTGGTTTCCTTTGCTGTGCAGAAGCTTTTTAGTATGAGGTAGTCCTACATTTGTTATTTTTGCTTTTTTTAATTTTGCTTCCAGTGTCAAATTTAAAAAATTATAGCACCAGTGTCAGGGAGCTACTGTAACTGTGTTTTCTCCTAGGAGTTTTATAGTTTCAGGTTTTACATTCAAGTCTTTAATCCGTTTTGAGTTGATTATTGTATATAGTGTGTAAGTTAGTGGTCTGGTTTCATTCTTCTGCATGTGTTTGTGTAGTTATCTCAAGACCATTTATTGAAGATACTGTCCTTCCACCCAATAGATGGTCTTGACTTCATTCATTGAGCATCTGTGCATGGGTTCTTTATACGGGCTATTAGATTCTGTTGATGTGTCTGTGTGTTTTGTGCAAGTACTATACTGTTTTGATTATCATAGCTTTCTGATCTTGTGGGATCAGGGAGAATGATTCCTCCAGCTTTGTTCTTTCTCAAGATTGCTTTGGCTATTGAGGGTTTGGTGGTTCCATACAAATTTTAGGATTGTTCTGTCTCTTTGAAAAATACCGTTAGGATTTTGATAGGGATTGCATTGAATTGTAAATTGCTTTGGGTAATAAGAATATATTATTAATATTAATTCTTCTAACCCATGAGCATGGAATGTCTTTCCATTTATTTTGTCATCTTCAGTTTCTCTTATTAATGTTTTGTAGTTTTCAACATACAGGTATTTTCTCTAGGTATTTTGTTCCTTTTGATGCAGTTGCAAATGATTATTTTATTTCTCTGATAGTTTTTGTTATCTTACCTTTTCCTTTCCAGTTTGGATGGCTTTTATTCCTATTTCTTGCCTAATTGCTCTGGAAGGACTTCTAGTACTTTGTCAAATACAGTAATTGGGCAGGAATCTTGTCTCGTGATCTCAGAGGCAAGGCTTTTAGCTTATTGCTGTTGACTGTGATGTTAGCTATGGGCTTGTCCTGTGTGGCCTTTATTATGTTGAGGTATGTTCCCTCTAAATCCACTGCATTGAGAGTTACCATAAATGGATGTTGAATTTTGTCAGATGCTTTTTCTGCATGTATCGAGATGGTCATAGGATTTGTATCCTTTATTTTGTTAATATGGTTTATCACATTGGCAGATTTGATGCCATTGAACCATTTCTCTACCCTCAAATAAATCCACCTTGATCATGGTGTATGATCCTTTTAATGTATTGTTGAATTCAGTTTGTTAATATTGAGGATTTTTGCATGTATATTCATCAAGGATATTGGCCTGCAATTTTTTTTTCTTGTGGCATCCTTGTCTGGTTTTGGTTTCAGGGTAATACTGCAATCTTCAAATGCGTTTGGAAGAGTTTTCCTTTTCTATTCTTTTTTAATGATTTATGTATTTATTTGAGAGGGGGAGAGAGCACGTGACTAAGCGCCCAAGTTGGGGGAGGTGCAGAGGGAAAGAATCTTGATTCAAGTAGACTCTCCACTGAGTGGGGAGCCCAATGTAGGGCTCAATCCCATGACCCTCCTCTTCTGTTTTTTGAAAGAGTTTGAGAAGGACTGGTGCTAATTCTTCTTTGAATGTTAGGTAGAATTTATCAGTGAAGCCATCTGATCCTGGACTTGCATTTATTGAGAATTTTTTGTTTACTGGTTAATCTCCTTATGTGTAATTGATATATTCAGATTCTCTATTTCATCACTGTTCAGTTCTGTGCTTTAAGGAATTAATTTCTTGTAGGTTGCCCAGTTTATTAGAATATAATTTTTCATAGCAGTCTTTTTAAGATCCTATTTCTGTGAAGTCAGTTGTAACATGTTTTTCATTTCTGATTTTATTTGACTTTTTTCCAGGTGAATTTTACTAGAGCATTGTCAGTTTTATCTTTCCAAAGAGCCAGCTCTTTTTTTCATTTGGAATTGCTAGTTCTTTTAAATCTCTATTTCACCTCTTTTTTTTTTTTCTTCCTTCTGCTTATTTTGGGCTTCATTTATTTTGTGTGTGTTTTTAGTATCTTGAGGTGTAAAATTAGGTTGTTCGTGAGACTTTTCTTATTTCTTAAGGTAGACATTTATCAATATGAATTTCCTTCTTACAGCTGCTTTTGATGTAGCCAATAAACTTTTCTTATGTCTCAAGGCATTTTTTTATTTCTCTTTGAATTCTCCTTTGACCCATTGGTTATTTAGTAACATGTTGTGTAATCTTCACACATTGTGAATTTTCTGGGTTTCTTTGTATAATTTCCAGTTTTGTGCCATTGTGCTCGTATAAGATGTTTGATATGATTTCAGTCCACCTAAATTCATGTTTTGTGGCCTAAACTGTGATCTATCCTGGAGAGTGTTGCATGTGCACTTGAGAAGAATGTGTATTCTGTTGCTTTTGGATGGAAGGTTCTGTGTGTATATATGTTAAGTTCATCTGGTCTGACATGTTCTAAGACTGATGTCTCCTTACTAATTCTCTGTCTGGATGATCTATGCACTGATGTAAATGGAATATTGAAATCTATTATTGTATTGCTATTTATCCCTTTAGGTCAGTTAATATTTTTTTTTAATATGTCTAGGTGTTCCTATGCTGAGTGCACCAGTATTTCCCAATATTCTGTTCTGTATTGGATGGACCCCTTCATCATTATGTGACACATATCTTGTCTTATTACAGTCTTTATGTTTAAGTCTGTTTTTTCCGATATAAGTATAGTTGCATTAGTTTTCTTTTGGTTTCCATTTGCATGGATTATCTTTTTCCATCTCTTCACTTTCCATCTGTATATGTTCTTACATGTAAAGTGAATCTCTTGTAGGCAGCATATAGATGAGCCTGGGTTTTTTTTAATCCATTCAGCCATTCTCTGTCTTTTGATTAGAGAATGTAGTGCATTTACAGCTAAAATAACTATTGATTGGTATGTACTTATAGCCATTTGTTAATCGTTTGCTGGCTGTTTTTGTACTTCTTTTCTTCCTTTCTTCTTCTCTTCCTTTGTGGTTTGATGACTTTAGTGGTATCCTTTATGTTTTGTGTTTTTACTATAGGTTTCTGCTCTGCGATCACCATAGGCTTACATACATATAACAACTTTTGTCTATAATAGTCCTTTTTTTTTTTTTTTAGATTTTATTTATTTATTTGACAGAGATTACAAGTAGGCAGAGAGGCAGGCAGAGAGAGAGGAGGAAGCAAGCTCCCTGCTAGAGCAGAGAGCCTGATGCGGGGCTCGATCCCAGGACTGTGGCATCATGACCTGAGCCAAAGGCAGAGGCTTTAACCCACTGAGCCACCCAGGCGCCCCTAATAGTCCATTCTTTTTAAGTGTAAGTAACATACAGTGTTAGTTTCAGGCATTACAGCATATTAGTTTGACAGTTTTATACATTACTCAGTCACCACGATAAGTGTAGTCACTGTCACCATACTGATGTTATTACAGTATTGTTGACTATATTCTTTATGCTGTACTTTTCATCTCTGACTTATTTTATAACTGGGAGTTTATACCATTTACTCCCCTTTATCTATTTTGCCCATTCTTGCCACTGGCCTCCCTTCTGGCAACCACTAGTTCTCTGTATTAGAGTCTGTTTTGTTTTGTTTTGTTTTAGAATCCTCCTGTAGGTGAAATCATATGGTATTTGTCTTTCTCTGTCTGATTTATTTCACTTCCCATAATACCCTCTGGGTTCATCAGTGTTGTCACAAATGACAAGATAGTCTTTTTTACAGCTGAGTAATATTTGTTTATACTACAGTTCTGTAGGGAGTTTTGAGTATGATTGATACACACAATGTTACATTAGTTTCAGGTGTACAGCTAGTGATTAGGCAAGTTGATACACCTTATGTTCACAAGGGTAGCTACCATCTATCCTGTTACATTGCTTTTCAATATCATTGACTATATTCCTTATGCTGTACCTTTTATTCTCATGACTTACTCATTCTATAACTAGAAGCCTGTATCTCCCTCTCCCCTTCACCCATTTTATCCAACTCCTCACCCCTCTTCCCTCTGCCAACCATCAGTCTCTGCTTACCCATCTGAGTTTGTTTTTTGTTTATCCATTTGTTAGGTTGTGTGTGCGTGGGTGTTTTTTAAAAATCTTTTGTTTCCACTTGTGAGTAGAATCATATGGTATTTATCTTTCTCAGTCTGAATTATTTCTCTTATTATAAGACACTCTACCTCCATCCATGTTGTCTTAAATGGCACGATGCCATCCTTTTTTATGTCTGAGTACTAGTCCATTGTGTGTATATATACCACATTTTCCTTATCTGTTTTTCTCTAGATGGACACCTGGGTTCCATATCTTGGCTATTGTAAATAATGCAGCAACAAACATAGGGGTGCATATATTTTTTCAAATCAGTGTTTTTAATCTTGGGGGTTAATCCCTACTACTGAAATTACTGGATTATATGGTATTTCTGTTTTCTTTTTTTTTTTTTTTTGAGACCCCCCCATATTGTTTTCCACAGTAGCTGCCCCAGTTTTCATTCCTGCCAATGGTACAAGAGCGTTCCCTTTTCTCCACATCCTCTCCAACATTTGACATTTCTTGTTTTTGATTAGCCACTCTCATAGAATGAGTGAAGTGAGATCTCATGGTTTTGATTTGCCTTTCCCTGACGATTAGTGATGTTGAGTATCTTTTCATGTGTCTATTGGCCACTTACTTGTATGTCTTCTTTGGAAAGAGGTCTATTCAGGTTTGCCTAATTTTTAACCAGATTACTTGATGATTTGGTGTTGAGTTATAGAAGTTCTTCATATATTTTGGATATTAACCCCTTATCAGATATATCCTTTGCAGAAATCCTCTCCCCCGACCTCACAAGGTTGCCTTTGGTTTTATTGATGGTTTCCTCTGTTGTGTAAAAGCTCTTTATTTTGGTGTAGTCCAGTAGTTTAGTTCTTGCTTTTGTTCCCTATGCCTGAGGAGACCTATGCATAAATAAGCTGGTAAGGGTAATGTCCAAGAGATTACTGCCTATGTTTTTCTTCCAGGAGTTTTATGATTTCAGGCCTCCCATTTAGGTCTTTAATCCATTTTCTGTTTATTTTGTGTATGGTGTAAGAAAATGGTCCAGCACTATTTATTGAAGATTTACTCTTTTGCCTATTGTATATTCTTGCCTCTTTTGTGATAAGTTAATGGACTGTAAAAATATGGGTTTATTTCTGGGCTCTGTATTCTGTTCCATTCACACGTCCTTTTTTATGCCAATACCAAAATGTTTTAATTACTTTAACTTTGTAGTATAGACTGAAATCAGGAAGCATGTTGCCTCCAGCTTTGTTCTTTGTCGGGATTGCTTTAGCTATGTGGGTTTGTGTTCTGTATAAATTTTAGGATTGTTTGTTGTAGTTCTGTGGAAAATGAGAGTGGAATTTTGATATGGATTGCATTGAACATGTAGATTGCTTTGGGTAATATGGGCATTTTAACAGCATTCTTCCAGCTCATGAGCATGGAATATCTTACCATTTATTTTTGTTGTCTTCAATTTCTTTCTTCAGTATTTTATAGTTTTTGGTGTACACGGCTTTCACCTTGCTTAAATTTATTTTTAGGTATTTTATTCATTTTGATGCAATTGTAAATGGGATTGTTTTAATTTCTGATAGTTCATTGCTGACTTAGAGCTATGGTCTTAGACTGTTGCCAAAAGAGTATGACACAAGATTTGGTACTCCTACTTTGTCAGGTGTATATCTCCATTGGGACCTCTCCTTGTGCTTTTTAATTCTCCCCCACCCACCCACCCACATACTCAGTTTTTTGCCCTCATTAATTTACTGAACAGATACTTATTTGGCTTCTGTTATGAGTCAGTTACAGGTACTTGCTTTACTTAAGTGAACAAAACAGACGAAAGTCCCTGTTGGAGGATGTAGAAAGTAATTACATAATGTAATTATTGGTATTTTAAGTACGGCCATCAGTGTAAGCCTCATCAAGTACATATTATACTTGAAGGAATTACAAGAACCAAGTGGATGTGGATGCCTGGAGGAAGAGTATCCAGGTAGAAAGAGCCGCCTTTGCAAAGGCTTACATAGGGAGGTACATGTCTTGTCATGTTCTAAGAATAACATGGAAGACAGTGTGTCTGTAGAAAGGTGAGAGCAAGGGAGAGATCCTAGGTAGCCACATTTTTGTAAGGATTGAGTAAAATGGAAGCCATGGGAGTTTTGGAGCTGAAAAGAGATATGGGCTGCTAGATTGGGATTAAAGTGTAGGGACAGCAGGGAAGCAGGGCAGCCTAGTAGGAAGCTGTTTCAGTAATCCAATTGCAGATGACCATAGCACAGACCAGGGTGATAACAGTGGAAATGGTGAGAAATGGATGGATTTTGAATGCATTTTGAAGATAGTTTACAGGATTTTCTAGGGATTGGATGTAAAGGTGAGATGAGGGGAGTAGGGGAGGATTTCAAAGGTTTTTGCATAAGCCCATCGAAGTATGGAGTTACCTCACCTAAAATAGGAAAGACAAAAAGTAAAGATGTTGAGTAGGCAGTTGGACCCAGGAGTTCAAGGGCAAGGTATAGGAAAAGGATGAATCTGTGAGCTTAAGAGAACAACCCAGAAAGCATCATGCCCCAGAAGCTTAGCCAAGATCCTTTATCAAAGAGGAAGGGGTAATTAGCTGTGTCAAATGATTAAGTCTGGAGAGGAGTGAGAATTTTGTGTTAGCTTTACTAGTGCCATTGGTGACCTTCACCATCTGTTTATTTTGAATGTTGGAGGCAAAAGCCTATAAGGAGTGAGTCTATGATGAGTGAGTAGAAGAGAAAATGCGAGAAAAGGAATGAGAAGGCACTGAGTACAGACAACTCTTAGGAGCAATGCCGCACAGAGAAATGTAGTGCAGCTAGTGTGGAAAGGGAGTTGAGACTTTATTTATTTATTTAGGAAGATGGGATAAGTAGCCACCTGTTTGCTGCTGGCAATAATCCATAAAGATGGGAAATTTGACGGTAAGGGAGAGGAGGACTAATTATATTGTTGGAATGATATTCTTGAGTGTACTAGAGAGAATAGGCTTGATGCAGAGATAGAAAGATTGTATTTGCATAGCAGCATGGATAGTTTGGCTATAGTGACTGGCAGGCAGGCAGAGTATGTGGTTACAGATACTGGTAGATGGTTTGATGCCATTTTGAGAGTCTGGAAGTTTTCATTGCTTCATTTTCTTCAGTAAAGTAGAAAACTTTGTATTATACTTAGACAAATTTATAATATTTGATAATAGTTTTAGACATAGCACCAAGTGACTTACTAACAAATACTTACTGAATACATACTCTCTACTAGGCATTGTTCTAGATGGTAAATATATAACTGAACAAAGTCCCCATCCTTATGGAACATCTCTTTTAGTGAATGGAAACAATAAGCATATATATGTCAGCTTCAGTGAATGGTATGAATGAAAATAAAGTAGTATAAGGGGTAAGAGAGGTAGTTCCTTTTTATAGGTTGGCCACAGAAGTTTTTTCTGATGAAGTGACATTTGAGCAGAGGTCTGAATTAAATCAGGGAGTGAACCATGAAGGGATCTGGTAAGAACATTTGAACCAAAAAGGACAGACAGTGCAAAGACCCTAGTGCAAGACTATCTTGCCATACTGAAAACCAGCAAGGGACCACCAGTATGATTGCAGCAGAGGGAATGAAGGAATAAGTGGCAGAAGGTTAGTTCATTGAGGTAATGGAGGACCACAATTGTGTTTTTTACTCTGAAACAGGATGCTGCTATTGGAGGTTTTGAATAAAGAGGGATTGGGGTAATTTGTTTTGATTTATGTTTGAAAAGGCTCAGTGTGGCAGCTGTAGGGGCAGGGGTTTTACTGGCCATGGTAGAAACCCGGAGACCTCTTACGGGGCTATCATAGTAATCTTGCTGGTAGATGATGGGGACTTGATGGTGTAGTACTGGAGATGGTAAAGGTTGTCAGCTTCTGGCTATACTTAGAAGAGCTGGAAAGATTGACAGATTAAATGGAGAGTGAGAGAGAAGCTAATGTCGAATGTAAAATTGGGGGTGGGGGGACTAGATTTACTGTTTACTAAGGTGGGTGAGGTGAGGGTAGAAAGGGTTTGGAGGGACAGTACCAGGAATTCAGTTTTTGATACATTTCATTTGAGCTTCCTAATTGGTATTTCCATTCATTGGCAAGGAGGCAGCTTTATATAGGGCAACAAGGGGAGGACTGGAGATAGACATTTGGGAGTCATCAGCAGATAGCCTAATACTAAGGGAGTTAAAGCATCTAGAGAAGACCTAAGAAGCCTTAGGGTACTCAAGTAGAAGTCAGGTACCTGCAGAGGGATGGGCCAAAGAAAACAAATACAGTAGTATCCAGTGAGTTAGGAGGAGAGAATGAAGTGTGGGGCCCCAAAAGCCAAAGAAAAGGTTTCAAGAAAGCAGAAATGATCTCATATCAAGTGTTCACAGGTATATAATGTGAAGACTGATAACCAGTCATTATTTTTGCTGAGTTTTGCCTGATAACTCCCTGTATATGTCTCCTGTCCATCTCTAAGCTGAAAGTGCCACGAGGTCAGGGATCTTGTGTATGACTTGTAGCTCAGTATTTGTTGAATCTCTACTACTGTCCCACTATTCAAGCCCTCATCTTCCAGTACATTCACCCTGGCATCCCTCCCATTGGAACAAATACATTCATGCCATCTTCTTCATACTTAGACCTTAATACTGTGGGACAACTTACAGTTCTCTCTACAGACTGTACCATTTTCATACCTTTCAGCCTATGATGATCTGCTTTTGCTTGGCTAAAGTCTAGCTTAAAGAATCAGGAAGCTTTTGTTAACAAGTTCACTCAGTCCACATACACTATGTACGTCTATCATGGTGCTTATTCTCTACTGAGTTAATTGCTGTTTTGTATATCTGTTACCCTCTGTAGAGTATAAGGTTTTTAGAGTCCAGGAGCATATTCTATCCATCTTCCTCCTGCCTAGCACAGTGCTATCTTCTTGGTAGGCACTCTATAAATACCAAATGTTAATTAAGAATAAAGAAAATGAAGTGGAGGGCATTCACATGTGAGCCAAACATTGTCTGCATCACTGACTGATGGTAAGGAGAAAGGAATAGTAGTACACAATAAATTGATTCTAGATTAGGTCAAAAGGCAGACTTTTAAAAGAAATGGTAAGGATGTACCTTTTAATAAATATATCTATGCTTTGTATAAAGGAGTATAAATGCCCATGTCAAAGTAACAAAAAAAAAAGAAAAATAATTTTTAATCTTCTTTGTGTTAATTATATAACAGTTTGCAATTATTACAAGTTATAATAGCATATATTAGGATGTATGAAGTAGACTATATTCCATTCATGGTTTATAATGTTTAATATTTTCATATTAAATTTTTAGGACATCAATGCAAGCCTGAATAAGAGAAACCAACTTCTTTCTCCTAAGCCATGGCATATCAATTATACAGAAATACAACTTTGGGAAACAGTCTCCAAGAGAGCCTTGATGAGCTCATACAGGTGGGAGACTAAAAACCAACTTTTACTTAGATGAGTCTATAATAAGTTTTGTTAGAGCCCTTCTTGCAGGCAAAGTAATGAGGTTAAGTACCTTGGAATCTTTGACCCAGCAAGTCAGTAATTATCCCATCCTGACTACAGGGCAGAAAATATAATGAAGATCAAATGACATAGTTTAACATGCCCAAATTTTCAAGGATTTTTGTTAAACATAAAAATTGAGATTATTGGTTTTCTCTTACTTATAAAGCATAGTCTCTGTAGCTTTAAGATAATTTTGGACTATTTGATAGTCTTTGAGATTTAAATTTGAATTTATATTTCAGTTTTAGGAGAAGTAAACTTTTAAAATAAACTCATCTAAGAACATAATAAGTATTCCCATTTGTTTTCATAAATTTTATGAGCTTTGATGAGATTGGGTTTTTAAAAAAATAGATTACTGGGCCTGCTTTTTTTTTTTTTTTTAAAGAAACTGCATTCCTTCAGTCGCTGAAATGCCTCTTTCCAGACACTGTAAAAGAGTGATAGAGTCTTGTCCTGGGAGTGCAACATCACTGCATGTCTTCTTCTCCAAATTATGTTTGTGTTAAGATAGTGCAAGAAAATTTCTTCAGGCTTTTACTCCTTAATTGTCAGTATGTTAAAGAATAAGGGAGTCTAGATTAAGAGGCTCTGGTTAACCTCAGTTAAATTTTAGATGATAATTCATACATATTTTGTCTTTAATGTCCTTCCCTAAAAGGATTTATGACCTTTACTTTTTCTCAGTCTCAACAGATCACCCCCCAACTTGCCCTTCAAGTTCTACTTCAGTTTGATAAAGCTATAAATTCAGCATTGGCGCAGAGGGTCAGGAACAGAGTCAATTTCAGGGTAAGGATATTTTATTAAATCTAAAAGCTTGCACTGGTGGTTAACAACAGTGCTTTTAAGGACCCCTTCATATTTAGGAATCATAAAAGGAAGCGACGGTTTAATTATACTTTACTTTTAAGTGACCTCCATACTAAGTTTGCCCACTTAATGTGAGACAGTTGTTTTTAGATTTTTATTCCATTGTTTCACAAATAAGCTTATGTATGTTTGGCTGCCTTCCCTGAAGAGTTACTGAGATTTCAAGAGCCTGAACCATTACCTGCAGGATTGAAGGTAAGTGACAAAGTACTCCCTAAAGCTCACTTCTGTTTTTCAAACTCTGATCTTCACCCATTCCATGGAAGTGCGTTCATGTTGCCTCCCACCGACTCTTATGAAGACCTAAACTAGTAGATCATGGTCTTTTCTGGTAGCTTGATCTCATTTGAACAGTAATCCCAAACTGAACAAAATTGTCTTTCTCAACTTGATGGTAAAGTCAAACTAAAAGCCCACTGAAAGTATCATGGTGAAAGAAGTAATTTTACCACATTGATACGGATATTGGTGGAGTCAGATATGTATCAGTGTACAATGATATTTAGTTATATGTAATATTTATGCTTATGATGTTTTAAGGGATACCATACAGTAGAAATTAAAAGGTTACACTATATGAAAAGAACATAGAGGTTAATTCGCTTTTAAAAGAACCAGAGCGTTTGGGGGTTTTCTTAAAGTTTTGAGCTAAAAACTTATTCAGCAAACACTTCAGTGCCTGTTACATATCAGGCATTGTTGTGGATATTGGGTTGGCAGAGAACAAATTTAGTGAAGGGATAAAGCATGCATGTTATGGAATGTTTCGAATGCTTAAAAGTTATCTGGAGTAAAATATATCTTTATAAAATTTTATAAATATGTTCTTGAATTTTTAACAGTAATGATTTTGGCAAAAGTAGGTTTCTGTTTTATACAACCATGTGTACAAATCTGCCAAGATGCTTTAATTTGAAATCAATCCATGTCGATACCTGATAGTTTTCTAATTGTATTATTGTCACTCTCCAGTTCCTTTTAGCTAAATTTCTGTTGCATAATGTTTGGTAAGTGTGTGTATTTTTAAAAAATTAGCTTTGAGATCTGACTTTACCACTCTTGTTTTTTCTTTTCCTACTTTTCTAAGCTCAGGCTTTCATTACCTACCTCTCCCATTATGGCAGACTTGATCAATTTTATGTCCAGAAAGTTTGCAAATAACGTGTTTTGCTTGGTGGGACATATGACAAAGGTAGAAGAGATCACACATTGGTCATTTCTAATTTTCAAAGGCATTTGGCTAGATCACATTGAAATCCATATTGTAGTGAATTTTACTGACCCCGAGGGCTCGTTGAAACAATACTCTTAGATAACGTGGTAAATTTTTTTTGTTTGTTTGTTTTAAATCCTCAAAAGAATTTCATATAACTGAGATCATTTTGTAGAATGTTACAGGGGGAAAAATCTCCTTGAGTATGAGAATTAAGATTTTAATAATTTCTAATTTTTAGGAAGAACATTTCTTTTAAAGAGTCAACGTATGCTTTTGATAGAATGTATGCTGGCAGGTGAGAGTTGTAATTAATGTTAAATAGTAAACATTAAAAGATTTAATGGTCAAGAAAAATCACCCTCTAAATTCCCTGTCTGTTCCATTTTCTACAATAAACAAGATATCTTAACTGTAAGAATGTTGCCCAGTTGTAGATTAATGTTTAAAAAAGAAACCTGTATTTATTAAAGGTGCATTCAAGATACTGTTTGCCAGATCAGTTACTGTGGAAATCAGTTACTTGACCAAAGCCCAATATCAGAATTATTTTTTAATATTTATCCCTCTTTCTCTGCCTCAACCCTCACTTGTTCTAGTGCATTCACTCTCACACACACACACAAAAAAACACACAACTTAAAATATATCATCTTGTGTTCACATTTTATTAAGCTTTTGTTGGCTCAAAAGCATTTAATATAGCAATAAAATAAGTGAAACATTTATATAACAATTTCAATATATATTTGAAAGTGAATCGTCACACACTAGGCATAAGGCCCAATGACATGGCCTTGTTCAGATAATTGGCATAGCTGTCCCTAATGAGGTATGACAGTAACATTACACACAAGTTCAGGGAGGCTAGAAATGAACATTAAAATTGGCATTTGGCTGTGTAGTCTTCCAAAGACTCAGACTATAGCTAAGGAGATCTACTTTTTTTTATAATCCTTTGTTAACCTAATAAGACATAATAGTATGTCTTACGTGGTTTTCCATGCATTAATCTTACCACTCCACTGAAACTCTTCTTGCCATGCCATTGCTAAACCTCATGCATAATTTGTGATATTATTGATTAGTCCTGGCTTCCATTCTCTGACTCCTCTCTTTCTCAGACCCTTTGTAGTTTAATTATTGGTATTCCTTACGTTTAGCTAGGGCTCCACATAGTCCCTGAATGAATGCTTCCAACCCTGTGGCTCTAAAGTCAATGGGCTTATGCGCCCAGGCTTTCTTCTACACACCAGCTGGTTATTGCACATGGTGATTTAGAGTGCACTGTTACTGGAGCCAGAATCTTGAGGGGTAACAAATTTTGTCTCCCCACCATGGCAAATTGGTTGAGAAATTTTTATTTTTATTTATTTATTTATTTATTAAGATTTTACTTATTTAGAGAGGGTGGGAGAGGAGCAGAGGGACAGGGATAAGCAGACTGTGCTGAACGCAGAGCCCAACAAGGGACTCAGTTTCATGACCCTGAGATCATAACCTGAGCAGAAATCAAGAGTCAGATGCTCAACCAGCTGGGCCACCCATGTGCCACTCTCTCCACTTCTGTTGACCTCTTTGCTGCTGTAACAAAGCCACTCTCACCTCTCGCATTCAGGCATCTGCTGCCTCAGCCTCCAGTCCACTCTGCCTCCAATCAGCTCTTCCTGTTATCAGGAGAAATGCAAATCTGATGATACTACTTTGTTCAAAATCTTCATTGACCTAAGACCTTTAGGACAGAGCAAAAGCTTTCCAAGGTTCTCCAGGATCTTCAGAACCCTTGGGACTTCCTGACACATTTAGTTTTCTGGAACTTACTGTTCCCTTTATATATGTGTTTTCCTTTCCATTGTCCCACCTCTCCCTGGACTTTTACTCATTTTTCAAAACTTAAACTTCAATTTATGGGAGAAGCCTTCTGTGCCCCATGTGTTCCATACCCTTGGGTGCCCCTAGCTTATTACTCTTTCATGATACTGCTATACTATATATTTTCTTACTTTAATACGCTACCCGAAGCTTGTTGATGACAGGAATCATATTTGTATGCTCAGGGCCTAGCACAGTCCAACAAATAGTACTTACTCATGTTTTTAAAATTTCATTAAGTCATTCATAGCCTTTATAGTTTCCCTGATCCTTCTCACTTGATAGAACACTAGATACACTGTAGTTTTTACTATTATGGGTACCACTGCAGAGAATGTTTTTCTGAATTGAAGGTTTGGGGCATATAAATCTCTGACCAATACTACATTTCCTTTGTGAAGATTCCATGTGTAGGTATGTCTCAAGTTTTTATTACATTCAGTTGGTGTCTGTCTGTGCACTTTCACCCCATTCTTCAAAAATTTCCTTTTAATGTTTAAGCACATATTCCTGCTCCTAAAAAAAAAAAAAATCATTTGCACAGGACAGTAATGTTGTCGTTTCGGGGGCTGATAAAGTAATTCATCTGAGTGAAGCACAGGTTGAAAACAATGTTTCTGGATAGTCCCTGCTTCTGCACAAGTTTGGAGTTAACACATACAATAAAAAGCAGTAGACCTTGAACAACAGGGGTTTGAACTGCATGGATCCACTTAGATACAGATTTTCTCAATAAATACAGTACTGTAAAGGTATTTTCTTATCTTTCTTTTCTGTAGCTTTACTGTAAAAATACAGGATATAATGCACGGAATGTTACAAAATGCATTAATTGACTATGTTATTGGTAAGGCTTCTGGTCAACAGTCATTAAATTTGGGTGGAATCTAAAGTGGTGTGTGAATTTTCTACTGCGAGAGCGGTGAACTTTTGTCATGTTGCCACAAGAGGGCAGTAGAAGTACAAATTTAAATTTCCTTTCAACTTTTCCCTCTTTCAGGTAAGTTGCAGATTCTAACAGTGCTGAAAATAGTCTGCTAACTACAGTATATAACTCTTAGTAAAGTTACATAGGGTGGTTTTTTTTAAATTATTGGGTGAAGATCTTAAGGTAAACATTAAATTGCCCTGCTGTTTTAAGAATTAGGTACTTGGTAGCTGAGTTCTCAAATTGCTTTGGGGGGAAAAAATGACTTCATGGTATGTCTAAATGTTTTGTTTTAAAGGGCTCTCTAAATACATACAGATTCTGCGATAACGTGTGGACTTTTGTATTGAATGATGTTGAATTCAGAGAGGTGACAGAACTTATTAAAGTGGATAAAGTGAAAATTGTAGCCTGTGATGGTAAAAGTAAGTGTTTACCTAATTACTGTGAAAGCAAAGCTGCTTGAAATCTTGTTCTTGTGAGTCTTTAGAAAATCTTTGCCTGAAATTATGGGGGGAAATGGCTTCCATCTCAGCTAGATTCTGAATTCCTGATCTCAATTCTCAAACAGTCCTCTCAATGACTTTAGGTGTGAACATTTCATAGGACATGTGGACTGCCTCCACACCTTAAATTTCTGTGAGTTAAAAGTAAGCAGGGTAAGGGACTTTTTCCCCCCATGTTAGTTGCAAATTTGAAGTGTTTAATTTTTGAAATTTATCCTAGTTTCTGTGTTGCTGGATGCCTATACATGTTATATTTTTAAAGTAATAATTTAAAGATTTTAAAATAACTAAGAACCTTATCAGGTATAATTGTAAATTACCATTCCTGATCTATCTGTGCAGATAGATTTTCTGTGGCAGATCCAGGACCTTGTTTAAGTCAAATGTTTCAAAACCTATACATCTTTCTCTTCCATGATTAGCTATTTCTTTTTTGCTAGTTATATTTTAAATATATTTTTACTTTATGATCTGAACCATTTATGTCTAAACAGCTGTTCTGAAATACAGAAGACTATAACTCTCTAAGAAGGGGAGTTTTGAAAAGCAAAAGAAACTGTACAAATACCTTAAATTTCTCGGGTTTTGTTTTATGTATTTTGGGTTTCAAAAGAAATAAGCTAACCAATGAAAAACTGTAAAGAAGATAGAAAAGCATAATTTGCAACACCATCTGTAGATAACATCACTTAATACTTAACTTTCTAGTCTTATGTATATGTTTTTACAGTAATATACATCCACATGTATACACATTTGCCAATACATCATTTTTCAGGGCTGCATAAAATTATACCCCTCCCCCCACTTTTTCCCCAAAGAAATAGTCTCTTTTGGGTATCAGAAAGTGTCCAAAACTTAGCAACATTTCAATGACTTGCACTTTTCAGGTTAGCTAGGAGTAATCATTCTTAAATCAACTTTAAGCAAAGAGGACTTTTTAATATAGTTATCGAATACTTTGCTATAATGACAGAAAATATGTAACTTTATAGTTTTGGATTACAAGATGTTAACATTTCTGCATGTCAAACAATGTGTACTTGTTTTGTATTAAGTTTTTACCAGACTCTGGAATTTGGGCATTAATTTATAACTTCTGTATCTCTGTCAGAAGACCAGCAGTAGTCAGTAAAACTTGTACCTACAGAAAGTGTTCTCTGTCTGTACTTCCCAGTAGCCACATATGGCTCCTAAGCATTTGAAATGTGCTAGGGCAACTAAGAAATATTAATGTTTTATTAACTAATAGCCACACATAGCTAGGCAGTGGCTACCATGTTGAACATTACAGATACTTTTGCCTACAGATGCAAGATGAGCTGTTTTTTCAAAATTCAGTAGATGAAAAGTAGCAAATCAGCCTTACCTATTGCCATAGCTTCTGAGAAGTTTGCCCCACTTCCAGTACATGGTATTAACTGATCTCTGCTGAGTGTTCAGGAAGAGCTTCAGTTGTGTTCCACGTGTGCTGTCAGCAGAAAAAAAATACAATCTTAGAATGTTTTCTTTCCTAAAGTAAAATATAAAAAGTTTGGCATCTAAAAGTAGAAGTTCAAGTAACAGAGAAACTACCATTCCTTAGTGACCAAATAAATGAGTGCTACTATGAAGTAAGCCCATTTTTTCTAAAAGTCAGTTTTCTGACATAGGAAGAGTGATAGTGGCTGGAATTTTGGTATATGCCTCACCAGGAATTAAAATACAATTTTCTTCTGAAAATTGGTTTAAATTTTGGTTTAAAATTTGAGGACAGTAGAGGACCTGATAGAAGAAATGGTCATGTAATAGCCCTAGGAACCAAACCAGTATAACTTATATAATGAACCAAGTAATACAATTTGGTTTTTCAGTAACATAACTATGGAGAATTAAGAATTATCCTCTTACCTATGCCTTAAATAACTTTCAAGTTCTCAGGGCAGTTCTTTGATCAGCTTCCCTCAGGTTTACCTTCTCTACTTCCCCAGCCCTCACACCACCATTAGTCCTTTTTTTTAAGAGATTATCAAAGTATTTAAATTTTAAATTGCTCCTTGAATTTAATCTTTCTCTCCTGTTTCCTAGATACTGGCTCCAATACTACAGAATGAATAGAAAAAAATTGGCTTTTTTATGCCATCTTCTGTTGTTATTCATCACTTTTTGAAGAGAAGCATAGAAGAGACTTTTTTTATTTATTCTAGCATTGCGGAAATGACTACACTGTGCTATATATACTACCAGAATTCCAATAGGAAGAAGCTTATAACTATAGCCTCTTACATTACTTTTTCAGCATGAAGAAACAGAAGTTTTTTTTAACAACAAACATTGTTGCCTTCCTAAGAACATTCTTGAATAAATTCATTTTAAAACTCACTGTGAGTAATAAGTGGTACAGCTATTAAGCTAGCAATATGAGGATATTAGATAAGCATTTGCACCATCTGCCTTACAAAGGAAATTAGGAAATGCATTCTCTTCACTGAAGGGAAGTGAGTTTCATCAGTAGGGCAAAACCAAATTCTGGATTGGGATAGGTCTTTTTTAAAAATATAAAACCGAAGTACAATTCAATTAGGAAAAGTTAGACAATCTTTACACAGCTTCCATAACCAAAACAAAACTAAAAAAAACCTAGCAACATGAAATAGTCTCTACATGACATGTAAATAATTTGTTAAGCTGGCCATATTGGTCATATTTCATACATTTTAAAATTATCTACATCTTAACAGTTACTAGACTTCTAATAAAAAGTCCTACCAAATATATGCCATATCTTTGTGTACTCAAAAGAAGTTTCTTTGTTTGTCAGTCTAAGTATATATAATGAAGAATGTGGCTTTTCTAAAGTATCAGATGAAGAATATTGGGCACTGGGTAGGTTAAGTAACTGAAATTTAGCAGCTGATGATAGATGAGTCAAGACCAACTACTTTTAATAAGGATCTGACACTGTTTATCGTTTAGTGAGAGTAGGCTCTCAAGGGTCCCATCCAGTGGTCACCTGCAATTAGTGTGCCAGAGCCACACTGGGATGAAAAATTACCTTTTTCTCTCTCTCTGAAAGTTAATGCTGCCGCGAGATAATAGAGTTGGTGGTAATCTTCAGGAAAACAGCTTTTTACAAACCTATTAAAATGTTCAATAGCTTTTTGTATTACACATAGTCCCCCTTTTTTCATTTGTAGAAGCACATTGTATAACAAGTGTCATTTTTTAAGCAACCACTACTCAAGTGTGATCACTTTTCACTTTAGCACCACAGACTTTGTAAGATAATAACAAGCATAACTGACTATTACAAGTGAGACTAAGTGCTATATGTGTGACCTAGCTTTTCCTGGATGAGTGTCACAACAACCCAGAAGAACTTTGTTCCCCTTTTACAAATTAAGAAACCAACTCAACCTCTCTGTACCACCAAAGGGTACATAATTAGGACTTTCCTCAATTGCAACTAATCACAACCAAAGCTTTTTTACTTTGGAGGTTCAACATAATGCTTAAGGGATAGGTGTGTTGATAATAAACAGTAGTGGTAGAAATTTCTGGTTCTTAAAGAGTAAGTCATGATTTAAACTTTTTTTTCCCCTAGTAATAGTCACTTATATCTTACAGAAGGAAGAACAGGGCTGGAGTTGTACACTTGTTTGGGGATTTAAAATCCTGTAAATGGTATTGGTAGATTGTTTTTCTGAGAAATGGAGAAGCATTTCTCCTCCCCGGGTGAGGACTTTGGTGTAAATGTGGCTGACTGACCTGACCTACTAACTGGAGTGATAATGACATAGGCCATGCTCTAGGTGCTTCTGTAGTATCTCCTCAGCATGTTAGTGTAATCCTTGACTCCCACATGACCATTTAACGGTTATCTTTGCAGCCCATTCTCGTCATCAGTTCCAGGGTTCTCTTCCTCGCGTTCCCCACCACCCAGCATATCATCTGCTCCAGTCAAGTTTGGTTATATTGGTTATGTCCATTTCTTGCGGCTTTCCTTCTACAAATCCGTATCCTACCAAGCCTTCAAAACTTACTGATCTCCTCTTACAAAGGAGTCCTTTAAATACTTGAAAAGACCCCACAAGCAACTGGAAGAACGTGGTCTGTTTCACCGCTCACTCAGGTGCTCAATCCAGGTAACGTCATTGGAACTTCATTCCATCAACTGAAGGCTGTTCTTGTGCTTAGGTTAGTCACCATAACCTTTTGCCTGGGCAGGGCTGCAGTAACGCTAGCTCACGTTTCCTCCTGTCCGTTCTCATTACTTGCATACACCTCACACAGCTGACATTTTTATTGTGGTAGGTGTTCTGATGGTCCCACACTTTACTGGGATTGCGAAAGGATCACAGCAAGAGCTCACTCCACTTTATGCTTTCCCAGCTGGCCACAGGCTCCAATGATAGTAAGTTTACTTGCCTATTAATAGGCAAGGAAGAAAAGGAAGAATAGGAAGAAGAAAAAATCCATTAGTTTTTCTACTGTTAGGACTAAGATTAAAAGCTGGGCTTTTGTGGTAATGTAGAATCAGTCCACTATAGATGCATTACTAATGCTACTTTAACACCCGAATAGTGGGCAAAGAGTATCCTCTTTGACTTTAGTGGGTTGGTTATTGTTTGACTTGTTTATTTTGATCTATCTTCAACTAATTTTGAAAAAGACAAATTTCTCTCTTGGTAGACGTCAATTACAATGTGAAGGTAGGTTGCCTTCAGTCTTAGTCAAATTATTTTCAATTAGTAGGAATTAGATTCCTACTAATAGTAAAATTTTGAAAATTTACATACATGTGTCATGAATATATATATTTTTTCAACTGGAGAGGTCATTATTTGTAGCCTAGTTATGAAATTTGGACTCAATAAAAGAGCACAGGGTAGGGGAAAATAGAAGACAGAGTTGACACGAGAATGAGAACACAATACCAGAGGTTGTTAAAGCTGGACAGGGGAATTCTTAGACAGCCTTGAATGGTCTTTGGGGAGGGGAGACACATGAAGCAAAGCTGAAATAATGCAGGAAGATAGGAGCATCCACTCAAGAGTTAAAATTTGGCCTAGAGAAATACTTGTGGGAATGCAAGACCTCCGGATCAGGGAAATTTCACCCAAAAAAGTCAACAGAGCTGAGAGTTTGGGGTGTTAACAATTATATGGACATCCATCCAGACCTGCTGGCCACGACGTGATGAGGTTCACAGATCAGAGACTTCAAAGCTGATGGAAGCTCAAAGATCAACCAATGAATCCAACCTCCTTCAGTGCATTATGAAGTTAAGATCAAGAGGGTTCTGCTTCTCCAAGCCCAAAAAGCCAGTCAGGAGAGGCAAGTATAAAACCCCAAAAGCTATCAAACTAGGGTACATGAAAATACTAGGTGTCCTTTACAGCATCTCTTATTTAAACATCTTAAGTCCTTGCTGATGGATAAATGTGTGTATTTCTACAATGGAATATTACACAGCCATCAAAAACCCCAAAGTCCTGCCATTTGTATTGATGTGATTGGAACTGGAGGGTATTATGCTAAACGAAATAGGACCATTATCAGGATCTCACTCGTGGAATTTAAGAAACGAAAGAGGATCATAGAGGAAGGGAAGGAAAAATACGATGAAATCAGGGCATATAGGTGGCTCAGTCATTTAAGGATCTGCCTTTGGCTCAGATCATGATCCTGGAGTTCTGGAATTGAGCCTCACATTGGGCTTCCTGCTCAGCAGGGAATCAGCTTCTTCCTCTGACCTTGCCCCCTCTCATCCTCTCTAAAATACATTTAAAAAAATAAAATCCTAAAAAAAGAAAGAAAGAAATCAGAGGGAGATAAGCTAGAAGAGACTCTTACTCATAGGAAACAAACAGGGTTGCTGGAGGGTTTAGGGGGAGGGGGATGACATAACTGGGTGATGGACATTAAAGAGTGCATGGGATATAATGAGCACTGGGTGTTTTAGAAGACTGATGAGTCACTAAACTCTGTCTTAGAAACTAATAATATACTACATGTTAATTAGTTGAATTTAAATTTTAAAAATATATTTTTTAAAAGTCCCTGCTGCTGTTCATGTAGGAGCATATTACATGGAGTTGTCCAAGTGAGAATCTAGTTGATCAAAATCCATGCTTGCTACTAAATATTTTTAAAATTATATGATGCCTGGCATGTCAAAAACAAATGAGGGAAGTGATGGGTGTGAGGGGGATATTAATAAAACTAACCATGCGGGGTGCCTGGGTGGCTCAGTGGGTTAAGCCTCTGCCTTCAGCTCAGGTCATGATCCCAGGGTCCTGGGATCAAGTCCCGCATCAGGCTCTCTGTTGAGCAGGAAGCCTGCTCCCTCCTCTCTCTCTGCCTGCCTCTCTGCCTACTTGTGATCTCTGTCAAATAAATAAATAAAATCTTTAAAAAAAAAAAAAAGTTAACCATGCATTGATAGTTGTTAAAATTCAGTAATAGGTAAATGGGATTCATTATACTCATCTATTTGAATATATGTTAGAAAATTACTTCCTCCCCCCCCCCCCCCGCCGCCCCAGACAATGCTTGTACTGTGTAGCATTGGGCCTAAAATATTATATTTAGGGCTTGTTTTTTAACCCTTGTTTTCTGTGTCCACATCTTGCCATCATAGCTTTTGGAACCCACATAGCAATCTCATGACTCACTTTCAGCTTCTCTAGACAATAATTGCCATCTGCCTTCCAGGACCCTCCAATAGATTTTAGAGCCTTTGTCAAACCACTCTAAAAACACCCTCTAATTTGGTGAAAATTCACCCAGCTACTTTGTTATTTTACATGCTGTGATAGTAAAAGGATCTTAATTTCCTAGTACATAGGTTGATAGGATTTGCATGGGGTTTGGGACAAAGCACTTCACTTTATAATAGGTACAGGAATGTAGCAACGTGCAGGAAAGAATGCATTCAGTTAGTTCAACAGCACTGTGCAGGAAGACTCAATAATATTCTGTCTTGAATGTCTCAATTCTTACTTTCTGATTCTGTGAGCCTCTGAAAGTTCTGTTCCAGACGAAACTGGTTCTTTTGCCACTGGGCAGAGATTAGAGATTGTGCTTTCCACTTCTGGAAATGCATGAGCAAGTAACCAAAACTTTGCCTAAGTTAAGGGGGTGGACACACATGCTCTATGCTTTTTTCCCTGTGACTTTACTCATTCTGTTTTCTAAGATGAAGTACCACAAAACA
Organism: Mustela putorius furo; assembly: GCF_011764305.1. Lineage (NCBI taxonomy): Eukaryota > Metazoa > Chordata > Mammalia > Carnivora > Mustelidae > Mustela > Mustela putorius. Next base: position 3,663,528 of record NW_025422045.1, on the reverse strand, counting down.
CCCAAATAAAGCGTTCTTATGAACAAAGCTAAAAGCATTATGTTCCCTCATTTCAAACTATATTAGCAAAAATACAGTAATCAAAATAGTACGGCATGGAAATAAAAATGCACACATGGATCAATAGAGCAGAGAGCCCAAAAATAAACCCGTGCAAATACACTTCGTTTATGACCAAAGAGCCAAGAATATACGCATGGCGAAAGGGTAGTTTCTTTAATACATGGTGTTGAGGAAACTGAATAGCTACATGTGAAAGAATGAAGCTCAACCACACCACTATCTTCTACCATACACAAAAATGAGCTCAGAGGCACCTGGCTGACTCAGTAAAGAACACACCTCTGGATTGCAGGACTGTGAGTTCAAGCCCCACATTGAATGTGGGGGATTACTTAAAATCTTTAAAAAACCTCAAAATGAATTAAAGACAAATGTGAGACCTGAAACCATGAAACTCATAGAAGAAAACAGGTAGTAAACTCCTTTATATCAATCTTGGCAGTGATTATTTTGGATCTAACTCCAAAAGCAAAGGTAACAGGAATATCTGGGTGACTCAGTTGGTCAAGCATCCATCTCTTGGTTTTGGCTCAGGTCATGATCTGAAGGTCATGAAATCAAGCCCCATCCATGTTGGGCTCTGTGATCAGCATGGAGTCTGCTTAAGATTCTGTCCCTCCCTCTGTTCCTCCTCTGCCCCTTTTCTCTCTCTCTCTCTCTAATAGATACATAAATAAAATCTTTTTTAAAACATACTAAACAACAAGGCAACCTACTGAATGGGAGAAAATATTTTCAAGTCATATATTTGATACAGCGTTATGACTCAAAATATATAACTTGTAAAACTAACGGAAAGCGGTCCAATTTTTAAAAATTGGGATTTAGAATAGACATGAGAGACATACAAATAGTTAACAGGTACATGAAAAGGTACTCAGTATTACTAATATCAGGGAAATTCGAATCAAAATGACAATGAGATATCCTACCCCATACCTGTTAGAATGGCTTTTATCAAAAAGTAAGTGTTAGGATGTGAAGAACTTCTGTGCACCATTATTAGTGATAATGTAAATTGGTAGAGCCATTATGGAAAACTATATGGAAATTCCTCAAAATATTAAAAATAGAACTCCCATATGACCCAGTTATTCCACGTGTGGTTATTTACCCCATGTTCATTGCAGCATTATTTAAATATCTGAGACACAGAAATAGCTTAAGTGTCTGTTAATACATGAATAAAGAAAATGTAATATATTTGTGTGTGTGTATATGTATGTGTGTGTGTGTGTGTATATATATAGAGTGTGTGTGTGTGTGTGTGTGTGTGTATGCATAGATACAGAGACTAGATCACAGGAAGTAGGTATAGGTGGGCAAAATGTTCAAAGATGGTCAAAAGGTACAAACATCCAGTTATAAGTAAGTCCTAGGAATGTAATGTACAAGATGGTGACCATAGTTGACAGCACTATTGAATATTCGAAAGTTGCTAAAAGAAAAATCATAAAAGTTCTCATCATAAGAACATAAATGTGTAACTGTGTGGTGATAGTAGATTGGGGTTTAGATTGGGGGTTAGATATTAACTTGTAATTACTCAGGTAATTAGAAGTTAGCAGAGTTTCAGAAAGGAATTAATACAGTGTGGTCCCCTAGAATCTTCATGGAGTACATAAGAAGAATGACACTCTGCAATTACAAGATGAAGCTGTACTTCATCTTGTACAAGATGACACTCTACAAGTACAATAAGTGACTGGGGATTGTGGGTGGTTAGTTGTAAACAGCAATTCCCAGAGCTCACATAGGACCAGGAGCCAGAGTACAGAATCCTCAGTAGTCATCCAGGGTATTAAATAGAGATCCCAGAGGGATCATGCCTTATTAATAGCCATAAAATATCCCTGGAGTGAAGGCTACTTTAGCTTGGACCCACTCTAGCAAAGATGCTTTAAATACCAAACTGTTGAAAGAGCCAAGATACCCTTCAACAGACGAATGGAAAGAGGAGATATGGTCCATGTATACAATGGAGTATTATGCCTCCATCAGAAAGGATGAATACGGGACACCTGGGTGGCTCAGTTGGTTGGATGACTGCCTTCGGCTCAGGTCATGATCCCGGAGTCCTGGGATGGGGTCCCGCATCGGGCTCCCAGCTCCATGCGGAGTCTGCTTCTCTCTCTGACCTTCTCCTTGCTCGTGCTCTCTCTCACGGTCTCTCTCTCAAATAAATAAATAAAATCTTTAAAAAAAAAAAAAGAAGAAGAAAGGATGAATACCCAACTATTGTATCAACATGGATGGGATTGGAGGTGATTATGCTGAGTGAAGTAAGTCAAGCAGAGAGAGTCAATTATCATACGGTTTCACTTACTTGTGGAGCATAAGGAATAACACGGAGAACATTGAAGACGAGAAGAAGTGACTTGGGGGAAATTGGAAGGGGAGATAAACCATGAGAGACTGTGGACTCTGAGAAACAAACTGAGGGTTTGGAGGGAAGGGGAGTGAAGGGTTAGGTGAGCCAGGTGGTGGGTATTTCGGAGGGCATGTATTGCATGGAGTACTGGGTGTGGTGCATAAACAATGAATCTTGGAACACTGAAAAAATAAAATTTAAAAAAATTTACAAGATTCAAAGCTGATCCACAAATAACTGCTAAAACAAAGCCTGACACTTAAGTAAACAAAATCCAGATCCTCAATAATGTAACAGACATAATGTCCTGCATCTAATCAAAGCATTATGAGACATATAAAGAAGCAGAAAAATGTGACTGATAAAACTAGAAGAAAAAGTAGTCTATAGGAAAAGACCCAGAAAAGGCAGGGATGATAGAGCCAGCAGATAAGAATATTAAAACAGTGCGCCTGGGTGGTTCTGTCAGTGAGGCATCTGCCTTGGGCTCAGGTTATGGTCCCAGGGTTCTGGGATCGAGTCCCTGCTCTGGGCTCCATGCTCGGCAGGAAGCCTGCTTCTTCCCCTGCCTCTGCCTATGGGTGCGTGTGTGCTCTCTCTCTGCCGGGTAAATAAGTAAAATCTTTAAAAAAAAAAAAAAAAGGTTAAAACAGCTGGTTTTGTACAAGTATTAAAAACATGAGAAAAAATGTTTTAATCAAATGGAATAGAAATAAAAAATAAATGCAATAAAACATTGGATAAATTAATAAATTAGACACTACAGGAGAAAAAGTTAGTGAAATGGAAGACTTAGCAATAAAATCTATCCTGAATTTTCTTTTTGTCATAAAGGGTGCAAAATGAAGAAATAATGGCCAATTTTAAAAAATTTGATGAAAACCATAAACTAACAGTGAAGAAGCTTCATAAACTCCACATGAGATAACCATGCACGTATTAATGTACTTGCTGAAAACCAGTGATAGACATTTTTTTTAAATAATAGGAGTAAGACACACTACATTACCACAGAAAGAGATAACAAATACCACAGACTTCTTAGAAACTATGTAGCTAGAAACAAAATCTTTAAAGTGTTGAAGACCATTTTACAGCCAATAAGACGGCTATTATCAAAACAAAACAGCACAAAATACAAGTGTTGGTAAAGATATAGAGAAATTGCAGCCCTTGTGCACTTGCTGTGACTCTTAACAACGGTACAGCTACTATGGAAAACAGTACAGCAGTTGCCCAAAAATTTTAAAGTAGAAGTCCCATATGATCCAGCATTTCTACTAATGGATATATACCCAAATGAATTAAAAGCCGAGATTGAAGAAATATTTGTAGACCAATGTTCATCACAGCATTATTCAGAAGAGTGAAAAGGTGAAGGCAACCCCAGTGCCTATCAGTGAATGAATGGATAAACAACCGTTACATACACACATAATGCAGGATCATTCAGCCCTTGAATGAAATTCTCACACATGCCCCAGCACAGATGAGCCTTCAGGACCTTGTGCTAAGTGAAATATAAGCATAGATATTGTGTGATCCCACTTCTGTGAGGTACCGGGAACAATCAAATTTAGACAGAATGGTGGTTACCAGGGCTGGGGGGCTGGCAGGATTAGTTGTTATTTGATGGGTACAGAGTTTTGTTTTGCAAGAGGAAAAAGGTTCTAGGCTATTGGTTGCAAAACAGTGTGATCCACAGTGAACTGTACACTTGAAAATGATTAAGATGGGGGCACCTGGGTGGCTCAGTTGGTTAAAGCCTCTGCCTTCAGCTCCCGTCATGATCCCAGGGTCCTAGGATTGAGCCCCGCATCGGGCTCTCTGCTCAACAGGGAGCCTGCTTCCTCCTCTCTCTCTGCCTACCTGTGATCTGTGTGTGTCAAATAAATAAAAATAATAATAATAAAAAAGAAAATGGTTAAGATGGTAAGTTTAATGTGATGTAGGGGTGCCTGGGGGGTGCAGTCAGTTAAGTGTCTGACTCTTGGTTTTGGCTCAGGTCATGATCTCAGGGTTGTGAGACCGAGCCCTGCATCATCAGACTCTGCACTCAGAATGGAGTCTACTTAAGATGGTCACTCCTTCTCCCCACAGCGGGTGCATATGCTCGCTCTATCTCCAAAATAAATCAGGGAGCCTGGGTGGCTCATTTGGTTAGAACTGTACCTTCTACTCAGGTCATGATCCCAGGGTTCTGGGATCAAGTCCCACATCAGGCTCAGTGGGGAGTCCACTTACCCCTCTCCCTCTGCCCTGCTCCCTGCCTATTCTTGCACATGCTCTCTATCTCAAATAAATAATTCTTTTAAAAATTTGTTATGTATATTTTGCCACAAATTTTTAACCTTTAAAAAAGTAATGCTTAGAGGGGCGCCCGGGTGGCTCAGTCATTCAGCATCTGCCTTCAGCTCAGGTCATGATCCCAGGGTCCTGGGGTCAAGCCCCACATCGGGCTCCCTGCTTGGCAGGAAGGCTGCTTCTCCTCTCCCACTCCCCCTGCTTGTGTTCTCTCTCTTGCTGTCTCTGTCAAATCAATAAATAAAATCTTTTTAAAAATATTAATATCAATGCTAGGGAAAAACCTGTGTCTTCTCTCTGCCTCTCCTGGCGGTCTGTTCTACTTGAGCCCCACCACTTCTAAGGAGCTTTCCGTCATCTTTCTGCTTCCCATGTTTCTCAAATTTCCCTGAATTCCTGAACCGCCCTATTAAGTATTGAATTATCTACTCATCTTGACAATCTGTAGGACCCCTGAAGAAAAGACTGCCGTCAGCTTGTTTGGGGGGGGCCCAACTGTACCCGTGTTAGAGGAAGTTTATCAGTCAGTGTCCAATCTGTGAAAGAGAAACCACATTATTTCAAACGGAAGGAACATAATACAGGGAGTTTGTTACAAAGGGCTTCCAAGGGCTGGAGGAACAAAAGAGAAGAGGTAAGTGCATCTGACTACTAAGGAGACAGCATACCATCACTTCTAATGGAAGGAACAAAAAAGCAAACAGACCCACGGTCACCACCACCGAGGCCCCGACTGGGAAGCCACGCTGCCTGACCAGCAGCCAGGAGGCCTACCCCTGTGAGCCGCCGCTGCCGCCGTGCTGTCCAGCCCTCCAGCTCCCACAGCTGTCCTTCCGTTGCTTGTGATACTCTTGGAAGTTGTACAAAAAATGGTTTCTTCTCCCCGACAACAACTGCCTCTCAACAGTTGGACGAAACAGAAATCCAGCTGCAGGGATCTGGGGCATTGTGGCTTGTGGGTCTCCCGCTGCAACAGCGAAGAGGAAAACACAGGAGAGGTGATGCAGAGCTGAAGGAGCACCCAGCCCTCAGCACCCTCCTGTACCTACTCAGCATAAATACTCATTCTTTTGCCTCTTTAGAGATTTACGCACACAAAAACCTTCTGTACAAAATACACTTAATCTGTCCCCCAACAGAAAGATGAGGACCCCACCAGTCACTGTGAATATCTGGGTGATGATAATTCTAGTTAAGTCAAACCAGCGCCCCACCCCCAGATGTGCTGAAATCTTAAGACTCAATGGTAGATCAGTTACCACCAAAATTTTACATTTAATAGAAGAGAGGGGGGAAGGTAATTAACATGTACAAATACGTAAGAAAGAAACAACTGGCATAGTCCTCATTTTTATAAATCAAATAGTTATCTCTGATACTTTTTTTTTTCCCTCCCCACAGCCCATATCATTTTCCTGTCGCCCTCAGTCAGAATCTTAGCTGGCTGGGGTTCTTTACCTGCTGGGGAGACCCTACACTTAATTCCTGAGGGATTGAAGTCCTTATTGATTCTGGCTTTGGAGAGTCGCGGTGGCCTTCCATTAACTTTTAACAACTGAACATGGAAGCACTATGGAGGCATGCCAGAGAGCTGTCTCCATTGTTGAGCAACAGTCACATTTCCCTCGATAATCGAGATCAAGCACCCCAGTCAATACAATAAGCGCCTTTTCCCATTGGTTCAGTGACACAAGAACCCAAAATGCCCAAATGGGAATCTCATTTCCAGTTCCTTGAGAGCACTGTTCATTTCCTAGCGGACAGATTTCCTCCCTTGGGAACCCAGGCAATAGATCCTCAAATTGTAGGTACAGAAACCAAACTTCTGGGAGTAGGTTATTAGATTTAATTTTGAGAAGAGTCATTCTCACTGTCCCCCAACCGATTCCTGCATCCTGTGATTCCTTGTGTCCACTGACTAGCAAAGATCATTCCTAATGCCCAAATTGTGGTTCATAAATACCATTCATACTTCAAACAAACAAACCCACCTCCTTGCAGAATGGCTGATTAAAGGTAAGGGATGAGAAATACATAAAGAACCTGGAAAGCCTTCTCATATCAGGAAGTAAGGCAGTCATAAAAAAACCCACTGGAGTCCTATCAAAAAGACACAGAGCTTCGGGGATTTAAAAGCCCAACTTTAAAGGGCTTTCACCAGCTTTAGTAGGCTGTATAATGGCCCCCAATGATATTGGGTCCTAATCCTTGGAATATGTTCCTTATACAGCAAAGATTTCTCAAATGTGATTAAGGAATTTGAGATGGGGAGAATATAGGATCATCAGGATATGTCCTAAATGCAATCCAATAGGCCTTTGGAAGAGGGGTACAGAAGATTTGCCACACAGAAGAGAGAGCCACATGACCATGGAGGCTGAGAGATTGGGGTGATGTGGCTGCAAGCCAAGGACTGCCAGCAACTGCCAGAAACTAGAAGAGGCAAGGAACAGGTTTTCCCCTACAGCCTTCAAAGGGCGCATAGCCTTGCTGATGCCTTGATTTTAAGCCAGTGGAACTGATTTGGGGTTCCTGGCCTCCAGGACTATGAAACAACACAATTTCTGTTGTTTTAAGCCACCCAATTTGTGGTAATTCGGTACAGTAGCCACAGGAAAATAACACAACGGTGCTTGGGTGGCTCAGTAGGTTAAGCCTCTGCATTCAGCTCAGGTCATGATCTCAGGGTCCTGGGATCAAGCCCCACATCGGGCTCTCTGCTTGGCAGGGAACCTGCTTCCCTTCTCTCTCTCTCTCTGCCTACTTGTGATCTCTCTCTCTTTCTGTCAAATAAATATTTTTTAAATAAATATTTTTTTAAAAGAAAATAATATACTAGCCAAAGATGGAGCATTGTGAGCATCAAAATAATTATTTTTAAACCATGCATTCAAAATGATACCAGTATGCACTGGGGTGCCTGGGTGGCTCAGTGGGCTAAACGTCTGACTCTTGATTTCATTCAGCTCAGGTCATGATCTCAGGGTCGTGAGTGCGAGCCCCCCACAGACTCCATGCTCAGCAGGGAGTCTGCTTGGGATTCTCCCTCTCCCTCTGCCCCTTTCCCCCACTGCACTTTCTCTCTCTAAAATAAGTAAATAAATCTTTCTAAAAAATGATGCCCTCTCTATGTACACAAATTTGTCAGTAGGTAAACTATTCAGTGTTCTAAGAACTGACAATGGGAAATAACTGTACTTTAGCAGAAGGATACAGTTAGAGAAGTTTTGCTTTACAGAAAAATTTACAGAAAGAATTAAGATGTCTCCATTTTGCAATCCATTATGAATTAGCAGCAATGACCATCAATGGCTACCAAGACAATTAGGTAAGAGAAGGTTATGGGGAATTCACAATCAGGCTGGCAACGTCCAAACCCCACAGTTCAATCAATCCCATCACTTAAAAAAAGAAAAAAGAGAAAAGACATATGTGCTTCCTGATGGGATGCAACAAGAAATACAAAATACCATCTATGACATTTTCTTGACAAAATTTCAGAACTGAGCCTGCTGCAGCCTAGATCTAAGTACCAGTTTGCAAGAAACATTTGGGACAGGAATATGTTCAGTGATCAAAACTGATGGCATCCTATCAGTAGAATCCCAAATGTAGGGAACTACAGAGGGAAAAGACCTAGAGCTTGTTCAACAAATTGCCAAAAAAAAAAAAAAAAAAAAAGTGGAAGGAGAAATCTATAATTAAAGATCTAAGAGAGTTCAAATGTCACCATTTCCTTAAACCAAGACTCCTTGAAATAGAACTGACCCCTCACTTCGAAGCTGTCCCAGCACATGAAGAACATGACTCGCCAGGCACTCCCCTTGGCATCATTCCAGCGTCATCCCATCCCCCGACCTTACCCCTGAAATTTCACGGCCCATCATTAGGATCACGCCCTTGCACATAACAACTCTTTCGCCCCTCTCCCGTCCATGCTGGGGTAAATCACAAACCTGGGTAAACCCTGCTCTGTATGCTTGTACTCTTGCGGATGAATGGCCGATTTCTTGTTAGACTCACTCTCCCTAATGCCATTGGATCCGTAACGCGGCCTGCCATCCTCTTTCACCCCTCGGTCTGGCTTCTCGTCCGGTTTCCAATTTGATCCAATCATACCTTCTCCTCTTCCCAAACACTTCCAGTATCTCCTCCATCCTCATCTGCTAAAATCATCTTGCTCTTTATTTCACTGAACAAAATAAAGGTAATCATCAAAAGAGAACTTCCAAGACATCCAAATGGCTAATAAACATCGGACAAGCTACTTAACATCACTAGTCATCAAATGCGAGGTAAAACCACAATCTGATACCACCACCACTCACCAGAGCACCTGCAACAAAGCCAGAGGGTAATATAGGCATTCCTCAGAGACAGTGCGAGTTGGGCCCCAGACCATTGCTATATAGCAAATATTGCAATAAAGCAAGTCAAATTTTTGGTTTCCAGGTGCATCTAAAAGTAACAATTATGCAACACTGTGGTCTGTTGGGTGTGCAACATTACGTCAAGGAAGGAGGAAGGAAGGAAAAACATACCTTAATTTGAAAATACTTCGTTGCTAAAAAATAAAATGCTAACCAACCTCTGAGGTTTCAGTCAATTTTTGCTGGTGGAAAGTCTCTGCCTTGATAATGGCTGCTGACTGAGCAGAGTGGGGGCTGCTGAAGTTGGGGGTGTCTGTGGCAGCTTCTTAAGATAAGACAACGATGAAGTTTTCCCCCTCAGCTGACTCTTCCTTTCACAATTTCTCTGCTGCTTGCAATGCCGCTTGACGGCGTCTCACTCACGGTACTTTTTTCGACATCAGAGTCTGGCCTCTGGCTGCTGCTTTATCAACTGAATGTGTGGCATATTCTAAAGCTTTTGGTGTCATTTCAACAATCTTCACGGCATCTTCACCAGTAGCTTCCATCTCAAGAAGCCGCTGATCCCCATAACAAATGCGAAAATAATGAAAAAGTTCGAAGGACTGCAAGAGTTACCAGCATGGGACGCAGACATAACGTGAGCAAATGCTGTTGGAAAAGTGGCACCGCAAGACTCCCTCGACGCAGAATCGCCACAAACCCTCAATTTGTGCAAGAAACAAAAACAAAAAACAAACAAACAAAAACAGCACAGTTCAGGGAAACACGTGAAAGCAAGGGATGCCTGTGGTAACGAGGAAGCAAATGGAACTTTCACACCTTGCTGGAGGGAGCTGAGTGGGTAGGTCGTGTTGTAAAACGACATGACACTTCACTAACGTCCAGCACGTGGATACGTAGGGCCCGGGAGCTTCTCCCCTAGCTATGTACCCAACTGAGACATATGCATGTTGTCTATAAAACGGGTTCCAGAAGGTTCGCAGAAGCCTGACTCAGACAAAAGCTGGAAACAGCCCAAATGTTCCTCAACACTAGAAGGGAAGAAGTATGGTACAGTCGTGGGATGCAGTGTTACATGGCAGGGAGAGCAAGTGAACTACCGCTATACCCAGCAACATAGGTAAGACTCACACGGAGGCCAAAGAGCCATAAGCAAAAGAGGATATAGTACTTACAAGATATGCAAAGGCAGACAAGGTCATCTGTGGTGTCAGGACTGCAGTTGCCTTGGCAGCAGCCTGGGGAGGACCTGGAAAGGGATACAGGGGCACTCTGGATTGCTGATAATGTTCTGTTTCCCGACCTGAGCCCCAGTTGCACAGGTAGGTTCGCTTCGTAAAAATTATTGAGCTGTAGATTCGGGACTTTTGTATTTACACCTCCGAGAAAATGTTAAAGGAGTAAAAGACACCCCACAAACTGACGCTACCACACGGACCCATCTGTGGGAAACCACGCCCAGCCTCCCTATCGTCACTCCTGTTCCTGGGGGTGAACTGTTGTTCATGCTTCCATCGAAGACAGGCCTTGCCTCCTGCGTCCCCACAGAACTACCCCCTCTCTTCACAAGGATGACAGTCTGGTCCCCCGTCTCATTCCTATACCTTTTCTCTGGACTGGATCTTTCCCATCAACCTACAAACATGCTATCACTTTCCTCATTTTTGAGACCACCTTCTCAACCCTCGGTTACTGTAGTTTTTTCCCCTTCTCTAGGCTAAAGCAAAACTCAAACAATGATCTATACTTGCTGATTCCAGATTTGTTCTAATACTCTCTTTGAACCACTCCAGTCATATTCTCACCTGCACGCTCCACAAACGTGGATCTCATCCAAGTCACTTCTGCATTGTTAAGTCTAACAGTCACTTCTTCACCCTCATCTTCTGTGACTTTCAGCCGCTTTAGGCATGACCATCAATTCCTTCTTTCTCAAATCACTTTCTCCTCTATGCTTCCAGAACATTCTACCACACTAGCTGCTCCTTTCCAACTTTCTTTTATTAGTTCCGCCTTATCTCCCTGACCTCTCATTTTGGAGAGCCCCAGAACTCATCTTCTATATGTTTTCTTCTATATGTTTTCTCCTTCGGGACTTTCATCCAGTGTCACGTACACACTGTGTAAGTGGAGGAATGCCAACAAAGGGTCTCCAGCCCAGATCTTTCTCCTGAACTCAGGTTCCTCATGCATTCGCTTCCTCAGCACCTCCACCCATGTCTAACAGGCATCTCCAATTTTGTATGTGCAACATCAAACTCCTGTCTTCCCCAAGAACCCACTCAAAGATTTCCCATCTTGGTTAATGGAAACTCTATCCTTCCGAACGATGATCAGGATAAAACCCTTGGAGACATTTTCAACTCCGCCATCTCTCAGAAACAAAGTCAACCTGTCAGCAGATCCTCAAACAACCTTCAGAGCATTCCCAGAATCTGACCACTCCCACTATTTCCACTTCTTCAACCCTAGTCTAAGCCACTATCACTAGGTGCCAGGATTATTGCTATAACCTCCTAGCTGGCCTCCCTGCGACCCCCGCACTAAACTCCCCACCAGCCTGTCCTCGGTGCAGCATCAAAATGTCAACCAGATCCAGTCAATCTTCTGCTTAAAACCTTCCGGTGACCTGTTTCGCCCAAAGACAAATTCCGTGTAGTAGGTTACCAAGGCCCTCACGGTGAACCCGTCTCCCTGCACTTTTACCTCTTCTCCATGTACACTAGCCTCTTTGCCATTCCTCAATGGAGGCTGACGAGCTCCTGCTTCAGGGCCTTGCAAGTCTCCTTTTGGAGACTGGAATGTTCTTCCCTCATTTGTTCTCAAGGATCATTCCTTCATCCTCTTCAGATCTTGACTCGAATGCCACTTTCTCATCGAGGGCCTCCCTGCCCCCAACATTCACTATGTTAAGCACTCTGCCTCTGCAATCCCTCTCCCCTAAGGTCTCTATCACTTCCTTCAACTTCTCCCTGTGCCGTCTCCTTCCAATAAACGTATGTCCGTATATAGTACTTATCTGTTTGCAGTCAGTTTCCTGCTAGTATGTGAACAACAGGGGCATGAGAATTTGTTTTGCTGATTGCTGTATCCCCCAGCATCAAGAACAATGCCTAGTAAGTAGTAAGAGCTTAGTTAATATTTGTGGAATGAACACAGGAGTCATATCAATCCTTGTCGTACACTCAAGCTTCATAGAAATGGGAACTATATATACAAAGCAGCTTTGTCATAAATGACTGAATGGAAAGGCAAAGAACAGGCCTTCAGCCCAATTAAGGTACTTAAAGCACGCAGTGTACTTTAATTGCTCTTCCCATTTTTTTTTAATTTTCTTTAAAGATTTTATTTCTTTAACAGAGGGAGAGAGAGAGAGAGAGAGCGAGTGAGCTTGCGCACAAGCAGGAGAAGCAGCAGGCAGAGGGAGAACTCGCTGCTCGGCGGGCCCGACCCTTGGATCATGACCTGAGCGAAGGCAGATGCTTGATCGACTGAACCATCCACGTGCCCCTGTTCTTTCCATTTCTTTCTTTTTTAAAGATTTTATTTATTTATTTGACAGACAGAGATCACAAGTAGGCAGAGAGAGAGAGAGAGAGAGGAGGAAGCAGGCTCCCCGCTGAGCAGAGAGCCCAATGTGGGGCTTGATCCCTGGACCCTGGGATCATGACCTGAGCCGAAGGCAGAGGCTTTAACCCACTAAGACACCCAGGCACCCCTATTCTTTCCATTTCTAATGCAAATACTTGATCTCCCCAAATTAATCAGGCCATCTGTTTCCAAACAATGTTGGGACTGTTATCAACCACCTTTTCTTCCTTACTTAAATTCTCACTCAGTCAAGAGCAAAGATTACAGTAGGCAGAGTGCGCAACAAAAATACAGTTATTAAAGCAATGCTTACCAATTCAAAGAGAGGAAATATTCAGACCTTGAGAGGTAATACAAACATCATTGCTCAACTCATTTATGATTTTTCTTGATCAGACAAAGGTTAAAGCAACAGATATGACTCAGAGGGAAGGAAAAATCAACAGATACGATGGTTTAATCGTATGATTTCTAAAATACACTAAACAAATGATGGAGAAATTTGACCCTTCTGATAGGAAAACCTCAAGTTATTAAATGAAAAGCACCTCCTATTCATCCAAATATATTTCTAGAGACAATCTCTATGCTTGAAAAATTCCAACAAATTATTCCCCCCATAGTGAAAAGTTCACATTTTTATCTTTTTAATTTGTATTTTTAAATTACGATTTACTTCCCATGAACACTTAGAGAAGAAGTTGACCATGAGACCAAAGACCTGCGTTCTCTTCTCAGAACACATGAACTCAGGGGAGCATTTCTGTGCACTTCCCACAGCAGCAGGGCACCACCTTCCAAACCCCACCCCCTCAATCAGAGGAGGAACAAGGACAGTCGCAAAGGCTAGTAGGTGGAGAGGTCCATGATCCCCACGGCTGGGGACAGACCTCACAGGGCTCATCTGCTGAACACACATTTCTTCACTGGTCACTTCTGGTGGGGCTGGGAGGAGGTAAGGGGGGCGCAATACTGCAAGGTAGGTAAGTAAGGTGTGGCAATGCCTGTTACCAAAGGACTGCAACCTTATAGAAAGTAACAATTTATTAAGTAGAAGACGCACTGTGTTAGACACAGTGATCACGCGTCAGAGTACGTGGGTTGCAGGGAAAGTCGATTGAGGAAAAAGTTAATTAAGTGACTCACAATCGGAGATGAACATAGTGACATCATGACCTCATTGGATCATTCAACTTGCATTCACCTGTGTATATATCCCTTTTCCAGAGCACAGGGTGTGCAGAAGATCAGCTATACTAAGATACACCTGTCTCTTTATAGAACATCCCTCGCCCCTCACAGAAGAGTCTGACTTCCAATCGTCTGACACTTGTGTCTGGAGCTTCAGAAAGAAATCTTTCATTGAGTAACATTTACGGGGCGGAGGGAGCGGAGAAATACACACACAACTGTCTGCCCATGAGGAAATGTACAAATCCCAGAACTACACACAGTGACGCTTCCATTCATATACACAAGTAAGAGTTTGGACCAACGAGGCCTAACTTGGGATGCCCAGACTTCCTGCTTTAGCTAGACAGTCCTAGTCCATTCTTGCTGTTTGAACAACATATGGCGACCTTATCTAAATCGCTATTATCTTTGTTACAGAACATTAAGCTTTGGCTGTGAAACGGGCAAAATTAGTGCTGTAACTGCCTCCGAAGTTTATACAGGTGGTCAGATTGGTTGAATTGCCCTGCTTTTTCCCCTTACAGACAAGTCATGAATCTGTCCATGTAAGCGAAATGAGGGAGGCTTTTAATAATGAGAGAATCAGTTCTGTCCCTCTGTACTCGTCTGAATCTGTTGTCTAGACACCTCGCCATGTCATTCTGGAATAACGGAGATCCTCTTGCCAGCCACCAGGGATTGTGAATGTCACAAGTAGGTACGAGAAAAAGTTTTCCACTCTTACCTTATTTCTGGCTTAGAAGACAAAAAGCAGAGGTAAGGGCTTTGAATCAAGAGCTATTTATTTTTAAGTGAATAATACAAAAGGCCCTCTCTTTCCATTGAAGTCCCACCCCCTCCCTACTACCAAGTCTCGAATCATTAGAACCAGCGTCTCCACAGAGTAGAAAAGCAGACACCAAGCATTCAATGGAAATCCAGGGCCCCCTGCCACAGTGCCCTCCCTTCCTCTCCCAAACAGGTGGATCTTACTCTGACTCTGTGAGAACGGCAGTGGGGGAGCTATTAGGAATGGGGTGAGCGCACACCCAGCATTCACCTGGGACTGCAACCCCCTGACTTGGGGATGCCAAGGATTGATTCCAGAGCCCTGGTCCCCCTCCCCGCTGTCCCAGCACCCCCTAGGAATGTTTGCATGTTTTCTTGTCCCACAGGTAGCACTGCTCTGACAGGGCATCTCAGAGATCAGTCCCGTAGATGGCCTTATAACGTAAGTACTCTTCTAAGCACTGAAGAACGTTGTCATCCACCTTCGGGTCAAACTTGTTAGCCAAAAGGTGATGGTTTTGAAGAATCCAGTGCAGGTCCCCAGTCCCATAAACACAGACAGACCGCTGGTGGGTTCCCGAGCAAGGTGCATACGGTGCCCCCCTACTGACATCTCCCTCATGGCCCTGCCACTTGACCAGCCTGGCAATGGCTGTCATGTCGGAGATGTGAAACTTGGGGTGGTAGGGAATAGAACCCGGCATCCACGGTGCGCGCTGAAGGGTGGCCCACAGATGCTCGTCGGGGCTATAGGTGTCTTTCACCCACTCGATCAGTCTTCGGGACTTGGGGTTCTCCAGGACATGCTGGACAAAGTCTCGAGAAGCCACGATATAGGCATTCCCCGTGAACATAGGTATATTATCTGGCGGGGGATCCTTCATCTTGCTGGTTATGGACAGTGTGTCTGTCACCTCATAGTGATAGGTCCAGCGAGACCTTTTGTACTCCGTAGGCTTTTCTGACTCCATACTGTTCTTCCCGTTCAACAACTTGAGGGCCAGGACCATCTCGGCATTGGTCTTTATAGGAAAGTCTGTCCCACACGTATTCAGCAAGTATTTCCATGGCACTGAGCTCTGGAGCAAGTCCTCCATACAGTTGAGGTCGGCCTGCACCCTGGACCAGGAGGCATAAACCACCCGAACCAACTTACTGGCTATGAAGACATTTGGGAAGCATGACACAATTGCCTTGACTGCCTCTTTGAAAGTTTCTGGGGATTTCTCATCCACGTGGACACAGTATACGTTCTGAGGAGCATACAAAGCTCGCAGCAGTCTTTCGAAGTTCTCTATCTTCTCATGGACCACCATAGAGTACGCGATAGGGAAGTCTAACTCTTCTTTGCTCAGAGGGAACCGCAGGAACTTCCGCTCAGTCTTAAAGTGCTCACAGTCCCTGGTCATGTTCAGGTAGTCAGTGTCTGTGAAAGGCTCCCGCTTCTTCTTGACCTCCAGGTTGTCCAGGAGAGCCTCCGTCACCGCTTGCTGGTCCCCTCGGATGATTCCAGAACAGTTGATGGTTCTCTTCGCTGGCAGCTTCAGGGACTTGTACAGGATGTCCCTACAGTGCTGGCTCTGAAAGACCCGGGACTCCAGATCCACGGAATCAAAGTCACATTTCAGTCGGAGAGAAAACCTCAGAGCAACCACAGCCAGCAGCATATAGCAGCCCAGGGCCCACAGGTGATGCTGGCGGCAGAGCCGCTTCTTCCACCAAACCATCTTCAAGGAATGAGAAACCAGTGGAGCTGGGGCACAGGGAAGGAGGAGGAGGATGGGATCCTTGGACAGAACAAAATGCCTTCGATTACAAATGAACCCTGAATGTATTCACAGGAACACCAAGCTCAACTCCAGAGGGATGGCAAAAAGGTATTTCTTCTCTATACAAATATCCTCAGTCAAGACCTGCCTAGGAACCTCTTACCCCTGGCTTGTTGACAGAGGTCTATAATCTGACCCTACAAACAAGCCATTCATGCTGGGATCGAGGTCTGGATCCACCTCCACCCCAAGAGACAAGGAAAGGGCACAGAACAGAGCACCTGCTGCCACTGGGGTGTAATGAGTAAGAGGAAATCCCTGCCTGCCTCTCTTTCCTCCACCTACCCCCACCCCAACCCCCGCCAAAACCTTGTTTCTAGTATAGCTCTTATCTGGGGCTGAGAATTTCTAATCAGTCTAGGGAGACACTCCATGAAATTCAGACTCTCAAGCATCTGTTCTAGAAATCCAAAGATCCAAAGCCTCTTAGAAGAAAATGTACCGGGGCACCTGGCTGACTCAGTTGAGAGAGCATGAAACTCTTGATCCCAGGGTCATAAGTTTGAGTCCCACGTGGAGATTATTTAAAAATAAATAAACTCTTAAAAAATAAATAAATAAGATAAAAGTACATTTCTTGCTCTTGTTTGGCAATTTGTGAATTGGGCTGTTTGCACCCCACAGAATTCACTGGGTAGATGTGGTATCTAGCCCACCCTTCTTTAACAACAACAAAAAATTTTTTCTTGAAGAAGTACAAAAAAACTGGATATGATCCAACAAATGCATTGTAATCATTCATATAGATAACCCAGTCTATCCAAATTCAAAATATATCTACAGTCAGAGACACACAGAGCTATGCATATATATAGTAGTTAATGTTTGCTTTGTACGGGCCAAAAATATTTCTTGACATTGTCCAATTTAATCTTTGCAACATACCTGAAGTGTAGTATTCCTAGGCCTCTTTCAAATATAGGAAAACAAATGCTAACTAACTTACCAAAGGTCATGTATATTTTAAGACACAACTAGGGGACTTAGCCCCACACCCCTTCTCCCCAATTTTTTTTTTTGTCTGCAAGCCCAATACTTCTTCCTCCAAACCACAGTCACCTTTTAAATAATACAATACAGGGTTCTGGATCCCATCAAAGAAAACCAGATGCTATAGAGAAAAAAAAAATCCTTACTAGAAAGAAACAAAATGTGACAAATCCTCCTGACAAAAACTGTTTTCCCTTGTCATGTCCTCTTTCTAAGCATAAGGTTGTGTCCTTCTTGTTCCTAACTTTTTACAGGAAACTAAGAAGAAGGAAAAATGAAAGATTAAGAAAATTCTCACCTTTTTAAAATAGCTTTGCTCTTGCTTAGGAAAGATTACTTGCCAGGGTGTGTGTGTTTCCAAGGGAAGATTGATTGGAATCCGTGGAAGCAAATGTGAACACCATATCCCCTTCTTCTAACCCCTCCAAAATATGGTATCTGATATTCACGGGATGTCCACGACCCGTCTCAGGCTCCTTCTCAGTCTCTGCAAAGGAGAGAGCAGCAGGTGGCTCTATCACTCACCTTCTAGCTTCCTGCTCTCAGACTTGAGCACAAGCTGACGAAGAGTCAGGAGCACATTCTCAGGCACTAGTCATTCAGGGAGGCAAATAAGGCAGGAAGAAAATGCTGGCTGTATATATACAAGCAGGTTTTTTTTTTCTTTAAGATTTCACTTATTATTTGACAGAGAGAGAGAGCGAGCACAAGCAGGGGGAGCAGCAGGAGGAGAAGGAGCAGCAGACTCCCTGCTGAGCAGGGAGCCCCCCACAGGGCTCAACCCCAGGACCCTGAGATCATGATCTGAGCTGAAACCAAGAGTCACCCAGGTGCCCCGCAAACAGGTATTTCGACCAGAACAGCCAGTTTGTAACCTGCTCTCCTGCCACAAAACTATTCATAAACACCTGTCAGTGCTCACACAAGAACTTGAAAGCTTTCCTGCCCCTTTCCCGCTTAGCAGGAACCATAGAAACACAGGTATTCCCTTGCTTTCTTTTGGCCTGGAAATTAAGTTACTCCTCTTTTTTCCCCTGAACATTACAAGAGTGAAGCAATAAAAAACAAGACCAAAAAAAAAAAAAGACACCCAAAACCCAAAAAAATGAAAAAGATTTTTTTTAAACCTTAAAAAAATCCTTAAAAACCAGTTTTTTCTCCAATGCCAACTGCTTTAAAAAAAAAATCCATTTGCCTGCCCTTCGTTACTGTTTATTGTGAGCTGTAGAAATACCCACAGGCTTCCAGTTCTCACTCACTAATGTCTGTGAGTCTAGGGTCTTGGCAGTGGAAGAAATGGACCTTCAGTGAGAGCCCCACGGGGTGGGAAACGCCTTCTTCAAAGCCGCTGTCACTGGGGTTTGCCAGTTTCTCTCCTGAACCCAGCCCCCACTCTAACAAAGCAGCATTCCTGGCCAAATATTTGAGAGAGAAAATTTAATATAAAGAACTTAAGTAGCTATAAAGTTAAGTAGGTAACTGCAGGGCAGAGGGAGGGCGTGTTAAGACGCCCTAAATTAGGGAAGTAGCAATTGCTGGAGGTAGTTACCACTCCCAGGCTGGAGGAATGAAGACAAGATTTGGGAATTTTTTAATTTAAAATTTGGGAAGATGGGTGCCA
Organism: Mustela putorius furo; assembly: GCF_011764305.1. Taxonomy (NCBI): domain Eukaryota; kingdom Metazoa; phylum Chordata; class Mammalia; order Carnivora; family Mustelidae; genus Mustela; species Mustela putorius. The sequence goes on along the minus strand of NW_025422045.1, from coordinate 3,644,424 downwards.
ACAAGCTGAAACGCAAGACCTCTGAGATGAGTACGCCACCAACTACTCAATGGGGACTGGGGTCTCTGTCCTCAGAGGGCCGCTCCCAGGCTGAGATCCCAACCTCTCCTGAGGCGGCTGACGTCTTTGCCCACCGTTACTGTAACTGGATTCAGTGCAGTTACATAAAGAAACTGCCTCTGGGAGGTAAACAGGCGTTGACATGGTGATGCTCACTGAAGCAGGAAGTGGACAGGAAGCCAGCAGGAAATCGCGCCTTCAGTCCTACTGGCTCCCTCCAGCGCCCCCTGTTGGCCGAGCCTAATAGGGGGCAGAGCCGGCGATGCAGAAATCCTAGCTGATTCCAAAATGTGGGCTTCATATGATGCAGAAATCCTAGCTGATTCCAAAATGTGGGCTTCGTATGAGGGCAACAGCATAAGAACGGAGATCAATCAAGTTACCTTATTCCTACAGGAATTGTTTATGCGGCTTCCAGTACAGCCTAGGGAACTTAGTTCTTTTCTTTTTTTAGGCCTCTTCTTCCTGCTTCTGACTATAGATGGAGACAGACCAATGGTGGGGGAGCTATATAGGGTCATCTGTGCTCCCACTTTTACTGGCCCCGCTCCTTGGGCTCTGTCTTCTCTCAGCTTCCATCATTCAGAGTCTGTGTGGCTCTCGGTTTTGAGCTGTGACATTTCTGAGGCAAACATGGTTAAAGGGCAAATGCTGGTTCAGGTATCCGAATCTACAAAAATCTCTCCAATTTCTTTCTATGTGACTTTTCTTCGATGGGCCCCCTCAAAGTCCCACCTTCTTTCCCATAAAAATCATATCACAGAATCTCTCAGTAAAAAGAAAACATTCTGAATATTTGATTAAGGTAACCAAAATAAGTATCCACTCTTGTTAAATATATGCTAATATAATATTAACACATAGTAAAATAAGACAAAATCGGAGGGAGGCAAACCACGAGAGACTCTTAACTCTAGGAAACAAACTGAGGGCTTCCTGAAGGGAGCGGGGTTGGGGGAGGGGGTAACTGGGTGATGGACATTAAGGAGCTCATGTGATGTAATGAGCACTGGGTGTTCCAAGCAACAGGTGAATCGCTAAATTCTACCCCTGAAACTAATAATACATTGCATGTTAAATGAATTTAAGTTAAAAAATTAAACTGTAGATAGAGTTTGTTGAGATATTCTACATATTAGTAATATCAAGTGGGTAGTATTTACAGGCACACCTGGGTTTTGACAAGAGAGCAAAGTCTGAATCCTGGCTCTGTCACTTTCTAACTGCAGGATCACAGGCAAATGATGTAATCCATCTATGCTTCACTGACTTCCTTTGTGTAACTGGGACAGATACCAATACCTATTTTATAGGATGGTTGTGAGGATTAAACATGATAACACATGGCTTAATATCTGGCACCAAGCAGGCCATTGAGGAAGGTCACAGAGGCTCCCAAGCCAGCCCTCAAAGGCCTCTTATACTCACAGAATAGCTCAAGAAGGGTACTATTAGCATTCTTGAACTGTGGACCAAGCAACAGTATTGATGCTGGTAATGTGGCCAGAAGGGTAGACCAGCAAAAAGACTTGAGCTCGTCCCCTTTTCCATGCCCTCCCTGTTACAACTGTGTTGTAAGTGGTGGGCAGGAGCACTGCAGAGAGGAGGGGTGAGCTGCAGCTGAGACCAGGAAGGGCAGGCAAAGGGGACAGGATGGCTGGAGGTACAGGAGAGTCATGAGCCAGGCTACCTGTAGAGATCCCTTGGACAGATATTCGGCATGGTCACAGCTTCCACACTTTAAGTCCATGCTGGCCTTGAGGAGAAGGTAGAGCATAGGCAAGAGGGAGGGCTCAGTCCCGGAATGCCTGGGAGCCAGGCTGTTTTCAAGGCAGGAACCCGGACCCGGGACCCGAAGCCCCGTCATTAGGACTTCTTTTACCCCTGCTGACATAAGAAAGCAGAGCGAGAGGATCCTGGAGGCAAAAGTGTCTGAGAGTTCAGGATGACAGGAAGATAGCTAGAAGTCCCAAGCACTGAAAATGATAACAGCACTCACCTTTCTAGACTATCAAAAATAAAAGCAACATGAATCCAGATCATAAGATTGTCCAACACAGGTCTGAATTCCCACGATGACCGTGGCTATCTTTGCTACTTCAGAAAACAGTAAGACTCAGGAGTTGAGACTCCCCACTGGGCAAAAAGCTTTGCTCGCATCCCCTGAGCTCTGAATCATAAATCCTTACAGGTCTGTGGGAAGGACCGGGACTTCTACCAAGAATGGAATGGAGAAATGGAATGGAGAAACTAAGTCGGGCTCATCAGGGTGAATCTGGAAGACTCCAGTGGAGTTTAGCAGATGGAGGGTCGGGGACCCCTACTGTCTTAACAATAGGGTCAGAGGAGGGTCAGGGTAGCCAGAATCCAACCCCTGTATTTTTTTTTTTTTAAGATTTTATTTATTTGTCAGAGCGACACAGAGAGCACAGGCAGGCAGAGAGGCAGCCAGAGGCAGAGGGAGAAGCAAGCTCCCCGCGGAGCAAGGAGCGCGATGGGACCCAGCCCAGGACGCTGGGACCATGACCTGAGCTGAAGGCAGCTGCTTCACCGACAGAGCCACCCAGGGGTCCCAGAATCCAACCACTTTAAACTGGATTCACAAATTGGCAGATTTCCCCTTCCACTCATTCTACGGGATGGTGTTTACCTCCGGGAGGTATCAGCTTCGTCTTCTCATTAGGCTGCAGCTCCCGGAAATCACGTCCTTTCTCGCTCCGCGCCCAGCACGGTCGACATGAGAACTCTAAGGCTTCCCAGGAGAGAACCACCACCCGGGGCCCGCGGACCGCAAGGGCCACGTCCCTGACTGATGGAGAGGAGAACGTGACTCAGGGAGGCAGACGGAAGAGCAGATAAGCAGGCAGTAAGCCAAGTTAATGTGTTACCGATCCGCCGGAGCAGGGGTTTGAAGGGAGCCTAAGGTTCTGAGGAAGACGAGGTTGCAGTGCTTTGAGCTTCTATCACAGGTTCTAGGTCTGGGGGTTCCTGGGGGAAATGGGGCTGTGCTATCCGGCCAAACAGAAGTGGTTAAAAGACCCAACAGGACCAACTCTGTCTCCATCAGGGCTGGCAGCCTGCTCGCCAGGCCCTCCCCCTGCTCACGCCCCACAGCCCAGAGCAGAAAGGAACAGCGATTCAAGAAAGAAAAAAGACACCCCCTCACCCCACAGAATTCAGTCTATACCTATTTATTAAACGCAGAGACTTTCCAGAGTCGGAAAGAAAGCCATGTAGCCAGGGGGACACAATCCCAAGGCTCCTTCCTGCTCACAGTCCCAAGGCAGACCGTCTGCTGAACTGTGAAGGACGTATGTGCTCCCTCTGTCCCCAGGCCCCCAACTTTGGGTGGGGCTGCCCACTCCTCAGCACACAGACCCAGCGGGGAGCCACAGCCACGTGTTCTATGGGCTCAGTCCTAAACCTGTCAAAAGGCACTGGACCTCTGTGGCATCCTGAGCTCCTGACTCAGCTCTGCCTTCCCACCCAGCCTAGGGGGACGCCCCATGGATGGTAGATTCCCCCAAATGTTTCCTGAATGGACAGCGGCTTCTGTGTCCCTGAGAGGGTGCTCTAAGTACTAGAGCCTTGGAACTACGGCTTACGGCTCTGTGGCTGTCCCTTGACCAGGACAGTTTGGAGGTCCTGCGGTCCACGGACCTGCAGATTTCTTACAGTTCAGTAAAACAGGATGCTTGTTCTCTCTTCCTTACAAGGTTCCACATAACCTTTTCTCTTCTCTAAAGCTTACTCCAGAGTAAGCATACAGCATACAATACTCACAACATACAGAATACATGTTCATCGACAGCTGATGTTATCTGTAAGGATCTGGTCCACACTAGGCTCTTAGTTAAGTTTTGGGGGTGTCGGAAGTTAGACGTGGAGTTTTGACTGTGTGGTGGGAGGAGGGGCAGCAACTCTAAGGCCCAGTGCTGGTGAGGGTCACCTGTAATTACTGGAACTACTGGGTCGAGACTCCTGGATGTAAGCTGTGCACGAAAATGGGATCCAGCAAGCTGAAGAGAACCAAAATCCGAATAGGAGTCAATGGATTAATTTTGCTTAGGAAACGTCCTCCAAAATAGCCTGCCAGGGGTGCCTGGGTGGCTCAGTGGCTTAAGCCTCTGCCTTCAGCTCAGGTCATGATCTCAGGGTGCTGGGATCGAGCCCCACATCGGGCTCTCTGCTCAGCAGGGAGCCTGCTTCCCCCTCTCTCTCTGCCTGCCTCTCGGCCTACTTGTGATCTCTGTCAATTAAATAAATAAAATCTTTTTAAAAAAATAACCTGCCAAAAGAGATTCGGGAGCATGTTAATGATGGGATCAAGGTGCCTCCCACTGTGTCCTTAAGAAGGAACCTAAATGGAACCAACAATAAATGGTACATGACATGGCAGTGCTTCCCTCATTTACCCCACTTAACAGCTGTTGACTGAGGAGGTTGCTAAGATTAAATGCCAGAGATAGAGTTGACTAAGACAGTCTTTACTTTTGGGGCACATGGGTGGCTCAGTGGACTAAGCATCTGCCTTAGGGCTAAGATATGATCCCGAGGTCCTGGGATCGAGCCCCAAGTCAGGATCCCTGCTCAGCAGGGACCTTGCTTCTCCTTCTCTCACCCCCCTCCCTACTTGTGATCTCTCTCTCTCAAATAAAAAAATAAAATCTTTAAAAAAAAGTCTCTATTTTCAAAGTGCTCATAGTCTTATGTGAAAGAAATATGTGAAAATAGATAATAATGCCATGTGTGAGTGCAAACGGAGGTATGCAATGGATATACCAGATTCCCAGAAGTTAAAATGTCCAGAAAGATGCCCCTTTCCCCCCAGCTCTTGTGCTCTGCCTTTGGCTCAGGTCATGACCCCAAGGTCCTGGGATTAAGCCCCACGTTGGGCTCCCTGATCAGCAAGAAGTCTGCTTCTCCCTCTGCCTCTCCCTACCTCTGCCCTGGCTTGTGCTCTCTCTGATAAATAAGTAAAATCTTTTTTTAAAAATTAAAAATTCAAAAAAGAAAAAGAAAGTTCCAAAATTTCCAGATAGTATATAGAATTTTTTTAAGGTTTTAAAAAATTTATTTTTTAAAAGTTAACATGTGCATAAAAGGAAATTGAAAAACATAAGAAGCAAAGAACAAAATCATCCATAATCACAAGCAGTTTACAGTTTGACTTCTAGGTCCCACGTGTGTATCTACAAAAGTAAGCATTTTAATGTAATTAAGATTGTAGTTATGTATCATGCTTTTTTACACACCATGAATATTTACCATTTCAAAGTCCTCAAACTATGAGTATTTCAATAACCAAGAATACACTATACCATCTGAAAGAAAAAAGTGTAATCCTGCCTTTCTTGACGACAAAGATTTCAGAAAAGACAAAAATGGCAACAGGCCTCTAGATAAAGATACTGGCAGGGTTACCATTAAAATACTGCATTACCTTAATGTTCAATTAAAACAGACATAAGTAAGAGTACACAATGTATAATGCTTCTAAAAGAATTCATTATCCAATCTATACTATTCAAATATTAGCAATGGGGTATGTTTCCATTGAATCACTTAATGTATTCCTATAGTACAGCCAAAGAGACACACACACATTAACAGTTATTACAATGTAAGTATGAACGCATCCGCATACAGCTCTCCCTCTATACTTCCTCCTGCCCCTCTGCGGCCAACCTAGTAAGTCCTCACATTTCTGAGACAGCGTAACAATTCCACGTCCAAGATACTTCGTTCCTATCAATGATAAAAGAAACTTATAAATTGGTTGACTCACTAGCTGTACATTTTATCATACATTGTCACCTCAGGACATCCAAAAAGCTTAGATGTTACAAAATAATGACACTTGTCCACAACAAACAGAGGTACTTCATCAAAATGCACATCCAGGGACGCCTGGATGGCTCAGTTGGTTGGACGACTGCCTTCGGCTCAGGTCATGATCCTGGAGTCACAGGATCGAGTCCCGCATCAGGCTCCCAGCTCCATGGGGAGTCTGCTTCTCTCTTTGACCTTCTCCTCGTTCATGCTCTCTCTCACTGTCTCTCTCTCAAGTAAATAAATAAAATCTTAAAAAAAAATAAAAAATTAAAAAAAAATGCACATCCAGACCTATGGTTATAACCTAAAATGGTCTTCCATATGTGGAGGTAACTAGCAAAAAGCCCTTCCCTTCACCCCTCCTCTGCTCCCTCCACCATTTTAATGACCAAGCATAGGACTACATCTAGCTCTAAGAGGTGATTGACAGTCCCAGAACAGTCCTTCCTAAAAACCAACAAAAAGGCATTCATAAAGGGAGTATTTTACTACCTCTACTTTTAATATACTTTGAATATTAGGACTTGTTTATCCTTGGACACACAGCAACATTAACTAAAACGCACATACAGAACTTTAAGACTCATGGGCACAGAACCCTTTGCTCCTCACTTCCTTCCCTGCCCCCATCCCCATCCCCTAGTGACCCCAGTGAACAGTCAGCATACGCTCCAAGACATCAAGTTTAACAACTCCATTCCCAAAATACAAACATTCCTGTAGATTAACAAGAAAGGGTGTTGCTACTCTACTCCTAACATGTGGTTCACTTTCAAACATCCAGAAGACTAGATGTTTCAAGTAAGGATTTATTTAAAATTTGCCCACTACATACATAGTAGCACTGAAAAGAATATTCTGGCTTAGAATCCTTCCTCTTCTCATTTCTATCAACATAGTGGAAAGTATAAGCCACTGTAATGCTTAGAGGGGACTTTAACATTTTTATGATACCTAAGTGAGAAAGTTCTTTTTAGTATTATACCAAGACCATAAGATTAAAAACAAAACCAAGACAGATCTGACTATAAAGAAACCATAAACAAAAATATCACTGGAAGTGAGAAATGGGACTCCTGGGGAAGTTCTTCAAAAAGGAGAGGCTAGGGGCACCTGGGTGGCTCAGTGGGTTAAGCCTCTGCCTTCGGCTCAGGTCATGATCCCAGGGTCCTGGGATGGAGCTTCACATCGGGCTCTCTGCTCAGCGGGGAGCCTGCTTCTCTTCCTCTCTCTCTCTCTGCCTGCCTCTGCCTCCTTGTGATCTCTGTCAAATAAATAAATAAATAAAATTTTTTTTAAAAGGAGAGGCTAATATCAGAAAGGATAAATACCCACCATTTGCAACCACTAGGATGGAACTGGAGGGGGATTATGCTAAGTAAAATAAGTCAATCAGAGAAAGACAATTATCATATGGTTTCTCTCATATGTGGAACATAATAAATAGCACAGAGGATCATAGGGGAAGGGAAAGAAAACTAAATGGGAAGAAATCACAGAGATAAACAATGACAGACCCTTGACTCAGAAACAAACTGAGGGTTGTAGAAAGGGAGATGGACAAGGGAATGGAATAACCAGGTGACAGGTATTAAGGAGGGCACATAATGTGATGAGCACTGGGAGTTCTATGCAACTGATGAATCACTGAACACTACATCAAAAACTAACGATGTACTATATGTTGGCTAATTGAATTTAAATAAATTTAAAAAGAAAAAGGAGAGACTGAGCCCTTCTTCTTTTCCTTCTTTGGGAAGTCATGAATGCAGACGTAAATGGCTGGAGCTTCAGCAGCTATCGAAGACTTAAAGGCAACATTGAAAATGGAAGCCATGAGTTGAAAGTAATGCCATGGCACCATTTCACCAGTTTTGAACCACCTACTTCTAGGTTTCATTTATAGAAGAGAGAGAGATAACTCATGTAGCCACTACTTTTTCATGTCTCTGATATGAGCAGTCATTCACAAATTCCTAACTCATACAGAAGCTGTTTCTTAATTCAGGGACATTTAGAACCATAGGTATGAAAAAGGGACATATGTCAGGGGAGTAAGGAGAAGGTGGTCTGAAGCCTGCAGAGTACAGAACAGGAGCTCTAATTCCCATTCTCTCTACCGCCACCTCCTTCATCTCCACACCACCATCATCATCTCTTGTTCCTTAGGAAAAACACAGTTCAGGGGGCACCTGGCTGGCTCAGTCAGGTAAGTGTCCGACTCTTTATTTCGGCTCAGGTCATGATCTCATGGGTCATGGGATCAAGCCCTGTGTTGGGCTCCCTGCTCAGTTGGAGTCTGCTTCTCCCTCTGCCTCTGCCCTGACTCGAATGCCCACACACATACTCTCTCTCAAATAAATAACATCTTTTTTTTTCGAATTTTTATTTTTTATAAACATATATTTTTATCCCCAGGGGTACAGGTCTGTGAATTGCCAGGTTTACACACTTCACAGCACTCACCATAGCACATACCCTCCCCAATGTCCATAACCCCACCCCCTTCTCCCAACCCCCCTTCTCCCAGCAACCCTCAGTTTGTTTTGTGAGACTAAGAGTCACTTATGGTTTGTCTCCCTCCCAATCCCATCTTGTTTCATTTATTCTCCTCCTATCCCCTTAACCCCCCATGTTGCATCTCCACTTCCTCATATCAGGGAGATCATATGATAGTTGTCTTTCTCCGCTTATTTCGCTAAGCATGATACCCTCTAATTCCATCCATGTCATCGCAAATGGCAAGATTTCATTTCTTTTGATGGCTTCATAGTAGCCCATTGTGTATATATACCACATCTTCTTTATCCATTCATCTGTTGATAGACATCTAGGTTTTTTCCATAGTTTGGCTATTGTGGACATTGCTGCTATAAACGCTCAGGAGCACGTGCCCCTTCAGATCACTACGTTTGTATCTTTAGGGTAAATACCCAGTAGGGCAATTGCTGGGTCATAAGGTAGTTCTATTTTCAACATTTTGAGGAACCTCCAGAGTAGTTGCACCAGCTTGCATTCCCACCAACAGTGTAGGAGGATTCCCCTTTCTCTGCATCATCTCCAGCATCTGTCATTTCCTGACTTGTTAATTTTAGCAATTCTGACTGGTGTGAGGTGATATCTCATTGTGGTTTTGATTTGTATTTCCCTGATGCCGAGTGGTATGGAGCACTTTTTCATGTGTCTGTTGGCCATCTGGATGTCTTCTTTGCAGAAATGTCTGTTCATGTCTTCTGTCCATTTCTTGATCAGATTATTTCTTCTTTGGGTGTTGAGTTTGCTAAGTTCTTTATAGATTTTGGACACTAGCCCTTTATCTGATAAGTCGTTTGCAAATATCTTCTCCCATTCTGTCAGTTGTCTTTTGGTTTTGTAAACTGTTTCCTTTGCTGTGCAAAAGCTTTTGATCTTGATAAAATCCCAATAGTTCATTTTTGCTCTTGCTTCCCTTGCCTTTGGCGATGTTCCTAGGAAGATGTTGCTGAGGCTGAGATCGAAGAGGTTGCTGCCTGTGTTCTCCTCAAGGATTTTGATGTATTCCTTACTCACATTGAGGTCCTTCAACCATTTTGAGTCTATTTCCATGTGTGGTGTAAGGAAATGGTCCAATTTCATTTTTCTGCATGTGGCTGTCCAATTATCCCAACACCATTTATTGAAGAGGCTGTCTTTTTTCCACTGGATATTCTTTCCTGCTTTGTCAAAGATTAGTTGACCATAGAGTTGAGGGTCTATTTCTGGGCTCTCTATTCTGGCCCATTGATCTATGTGTCTGTTTTTGTGCCAGTACCATGCTGTCTTGATGATGACAGCTTTGGAATAGAGCTTGAAGTCCGGAATTGTGATGCCACCAACTTTGGCTTTCTTCTTCAATATTCTTTTGGCTATTCGAGGCCTTTTCTGGTTCCATATAAATTTTAGGATTATTTGTTCCATTTCTTTGAAAAAAAAAATGGATGGTATTTTGATAGGAATTGCATTAAATGTGCAGATTGCTTTAGGTAGCATAGACATTTTCACAATATTTATTCTTCCAATCCAGGAGCATGGACATTTTTCCATTTCTTTGTGTCTTCCTCAATTTCTTTCATGAGTACTTTATAGTTTTCTGAGTATAGATTCTTTGCCTCTTTGGTTAGGTTTATTCCTAGGTATCTTATAGTTTTGGGTGCAATTGTAAATGGGATGGACTCCTTAATTTCTCTTTCTTCTGCCTTGTTGGTGTAGAGAAATGCAACTGATTTCTGTGCATTGATTTTATATCCTGACACTTAACTGAATTCCTGTACAAGTTCTAGCAGATTTGGAGTGGAGTCTTTTAGGTTTTCCACATTTAGTATCATATCATCTGCAAAGAGTGATAGTTTGACTTCTTCTTTGCTGATTTGGATGCCTTTAATTTCCTTTTGTTGTCTGATTGCTGAGGCTAGGACTTCTAGTACTATGTTGAATAGCAGTGGTGATAATGGACATCCCTGCCGTGTTCCTGACCTTAGCGGAAAAGCTTTCAGTTTTTCTCCATTGAGAATGATATTTGCGGTGGGGTTTTCATAGATGGCTTTGATGATATTGAGGTATGTGCCCTCTATCCCTACACTTCGAAGAGTTTTAATCAGGAAGGGATGCTGTACTTTGTCAAATGCTTTTCAGCATCTATTGAGAGTATCCTATGGTTCTTGTTCTTTCTTTTATTAATGTGTTGTATCACATTGATTGATTTGCAGATGTTGAACCATCCTTGCAGCCCTGGAATAAATCCCACTTGGTCGTGGTGAATCATCCTTCTAATGCACTGTTGAATCCTATTGGCTAGTATTTTGGTGAGAATTCTCCATCTGTGTTCATCAAGGATACTGGTCTGTAGTTCTCTTTTTTGATGGGATCCTTGTCTGGTTTTGGGATCAAGGTGATGCTGGCCTCATAAAACGAGTTTGGAAGTTTTCCTTCCATTTCTATTTTTTGGAACAGTTCCAGGAGAACAGGAATTAATTCTTCTTTAAATGTTTGGTAGAATTCCCCCGGGAAGCCATCTGGCCCTGGGCTTTTGTTTGTTTGAAGATTTTTGATGACTGTTTCAGTCTCCTTACTGGTTATGGGTCTGTTCAGGTTTTCTATTTCTTCCTGGTTCAGTTGTGGTAGTTTATAGGTCTCTAGGAATGCATCCATTTCTTCCAGATTGTCAAATTTGTTGGTGTAGAGTTGCTCATAGTATGTTCTTATAATTGTCTGTATTTCTTTGGTGTTAGTTGTGATCGCTCCTCTTTCATTCATGATTTTATTTATTTGGGTCCTTTCTCTTTTCTTTTTGATAAGTCTGGCCAGGGGTTTATCAATCTTATTAATCCTTTCAAAGAACCAGCTCCTAGTTTCGTTGATTTGTTCTGTTGTTTTTCTGGTTTCTATTTCATTGATTTCTGCTCTGATCTTTATTATCTCTCCTCTCCTGCTGGGTTTAGGCTTTCTTTCTTGTTCTTTCTCCAGCTCCTTTAGGTGTAGGGTTAGGTTGTGTACCTGAGACCTTTCTTGTTTCTTGAGAAAGGCTTGTACCTATATATATTTTCCTCTCAGGACCGCCTTTGTTGTGTCCCACAGATTTTGAACCTTTGTGTTTTCATTATCATTTGTTTCCATTAATTTTTTCAATTCTTCTGGTTGACCCATTCATTTTTTAGAAGGATGCTGTTTAGTCTCCATGTATTTGGATTCTTTCCAAATTTCCTCTTGTGATTGAGTTCTAGTTTCAGAGCATTGTGGTCTGAAAATATGCAGGGAATGATCCCAAACTTTTGATACCGGTTGAGACCTCATTTAGGACCGAGGATGTGATCTATTCTGGAGAATGTTCCATGTGCACTTGAGAAGAATGTGTATTCTGTTGCTTTGGGATGAAATGTTCTGAATATATTTGTGATGTCCATCTGGTCCAGTGTGTCATTTAAGGCCTTTACTTCCTTGTTGATCTTTTGCTTGGATGATCTGTCCATATCTGTTAAGGGAGTGTTAAAGTCCCTGCTATTATTGAATTATCCTTGATGTGTTTTTTTGATTTCGTTATTAATTGGTTTATATAGTTGGCTGCTCCCATGTTAGGGGCATAGATATTTAAAATTCTTAGATCTTCTTGTTGGACAGATCCTTTGAGTATGATATAGTGTCCTTCCTCATCTCTTATTATAGTCTTTGGCTTAAAATCTAATTGATCTGATATAAGGATTGCCACCCCAGCTTTCTTCTGATGTCCATTAGCATGGTAAATTGTTTTCCACCCCCTCACTTTAAATCTGGAGGTGCCTTTGGGTCTAAAATGAGTTTCTTGTAGGCAACATATAGATGGGTTTTGTTTTTTTATCCATTCTGATACCCTGTGTCTTTTGATTGGGGCATTTAGCCCATTAACATTCAGAGTAACTATTGAGAGATATGAATTTAGTGCCATTGTATTGCCTGTAAGGTGACTGTTACTGTATATTGTCTCTGTTCCTTTCTGATCTACCACTTTTAGGCTCTCTCTTTGCTTGGAGGACCCCTTTCAATATTTCCTGTGAGCTGGTTTGGTATTTGCAAATCCTTTCAGTGTTTGTTTGTCCTGGAAGCTTTTTATCTCTCCTTCTATTTTCAATGGTAGCCTAGCTGGATATAGTATTCTTGGCTGCATGTTTTTCTCGTTTAATGCTCTGAATATATCATGCCAGCTCTTTCTGGCCTGCCAGGTCTCTGTGGATAAGTCTGCTGCCAATCTAATATTTTTACCATTGTATGTTACAGACTTCTCTTCCTGGACTGCTTTCAGGATTTTCTCTTTGTCACTAAGACTTGTAAATTTTACTATTAGGTGATGGGGTGTGAACCTATTCTTGTTGATTTTGAGGGGGGTTCTCTGCACCTCCTGGATTTTGATGCATATTCCCTTTGCCATATTAGGGAAATTCTTTACAATAATTCTCTTCAAAATACCTTCTACTCCCCTCTCTCTTTATTCTTCATCTGGAATCCTAATTATTCTAATGTTGTTTCATCTTATGGCGTCACTTATTTCTCGAATTCTCCCCTCGTGGTCCAGTAGCTATTTGTCCCTCTTTTGCTCAGCTTCTTTATTCTCTGTCATTTGGTCTTCTATATCACCAATTCTTCCTTCTGCCTCATTTATCCTAGCAGTGAGAGCCTCCATTTTGATTGCACCTCAGTAATAGCTTTTTTTATTTCAACTTGGTTAGATTTTAGTTCTTTTATTTCTCCAGAAAGGGCTTTTATATCTCCCAAGATGGTTCTCTAATATCTTCCATGCCTTTTTCGAGCCCAGCTAGAACCTTAAGAATCATCATTCTGAACTCTAGATCTGACATATTATCAATGTCTATATTGATTAGGTCCCTAGCTATGGTACTGCCTCTTGTTCTTTTTTTTTTTGTGTGGTGAATTTTTCTGCCTTGTCATTTTGTCCAGATAAGAGTATATGAAGGAGCAAGTAAAATACTAAAAGGGTGGCAAAGACCCAGGAAAATATGCTTTAACCAAATCAGAAGAGATCCCAAATTGTGGGGGGGGAGAAAGGGGATAAAAAGAGGTTCAGGAAAAAGAAAGAAAGAAAGAAAACGAATAAAGAAAAAATATAAAAAATTAAAAATATATATATATATTAGATAAACTATTTTAAAAATGTTAAAATAGGGACACCTGGGTGGCTCAGTTGGTTAAGCGGCTGCCTTCGGCTCAGGTCATGATCCCAGCGTCCTGGGATCGAGTCCCACATCGGCCTCCTTGCTTGGCGGGGAGCCTGCTTCTCCCTCTGCCTCTGCCTGCCACACTGTCTGCCTGTGCTTGCTCTCACTTCTCTCTCTATGACAAATAAATAAAATAAAATATTTTAAAAAAATGTTAAAATAGAAAAAGGTAAAAGTTAAAAAAATTAGCAGAAGAAGAGAAAAAAAATTGAAAAAGAAAAAAAATTAAATTAACTGCAAGACTAAAGACTAAAGAATCATTGGGAGAAAGCCATGAGTTCCGTGCTTTGCTTTCTCCTTCTCTGGAATTCTGCTGCTCTCCTTGGTAGGTGAACTTGGTCTTGGCTGGATTTCTTGTTGATCTTCTGGGGGACGGGCCTGGTGTAGTGATTCTCAAGTGTCTTTGCCCCACGCGGAATTGCACCGCCCTTACCAGGGGCCAGGCTGAGTAATCAGCGTGGGTTTGCTTTCAGGAGCTTTTGTTCCCTGAGCGCTTTCTGAGGAGTTCTGGAGGACGGGAATGAAAATGACGGCCTCATAGGCTCCGGCCCAGAGCTGAGAGCCCAGGGCCCCACTCCTCAGTGAGCCCTCAGAGAATAGTGCCCAATTACTCCCATCTCCCTGGCCTCCGGTCGCATTCTGAGCTCACCGAGCCTGCCACCAGTTCAAGGTAGCCCCGAGCTGTGAGCTTACTGTTGGCTCTGTCTCTGTAGCCGGCTTCCCCATTCTAATACCTGCGAGCTCTGCAACACTCAGACACCCCCGATCCTTCTGTGACCCCGTGGGACCTGAGGCCACGCTGACCCCACGTGGGCTTCACCCAGGTTTAGCCTCTGGAGCGATGTCCCTCAGAGGAACAGACTTTTAAAAGTCCCGATTTTGTGCTCTGTTGCTCTGCCCCTTGCCGGGGCCTGGCCCCTCCCCCCACAGTCTATCTTCCCGTCGCTTTGGATTCACTTCTCCACCAGTCCTACCTTTCAGAAAGTGGTTGATTTTCTGTTTCCAGAATTGCTGTTCTTCTTCTCTTTGATCTCCCATTGGATTAGTAGATGTTTGCAATCTTTAGATAAGCTATCTAGCTGATCTCCTGCTACCTGAAGTAGTCTCAGCCTGCTACTTCTCCTCCATCTTGACCCCTCCTCTCAAATAAATAACATCTTAAAAAAATTAAGATATGGGTATCCTCTGTTTTCCTCATACTACATACCTACTTTACTTTATGACAGACCTATGTGTGTGTTAAATCCAAAGAAGATTTTTACTTTTACAAAAAAGACTGCTACTATACTATTGTAGATCTTTCAAAAAAGCAAAATGGCTTAACAGAAACTTTCAGAAAGCAGGGGATACTCTTCCCTTTACACCATGTGGCTTATGAGAGTTTTTCCTGGGGACACTCTACTTTCACACAGTCGGGGGAAACATGTACTCTCGTGGGTTCTAGTCAACTTCCCATTCATGCGGCCATACTTATTGTCATTAGTGCAATCTTGAAAAGATAAAGGGCATCCAACACCAAGCTGATCTAATTATACTTATGGGAAATTTTTTTTAAATTAAGGCACTTATTCACTTGTTGGTTCTGTGAAAGAGCCAAAACCAGGAGAGGTTAGAAGGTAGTACTTGCAAAGGGAGATAGAAGTGCCACTGGGAGGACTGAGGGCAGGTAGAAAGCAGAAACACACAGTGACAAGCAAATAGCATTAATTGTAGGACAATTGTGTAGCAGGAAAAACCTGCTACACAATCAAGTGAGTGGCAGAATAAGAAAGCCTGGCCTTTTTGGGGTTAAAGCAGGTGGGATCCTAATGCCAAAGGAAAGACATATATACAAACATAACACTCCTCTGGAAGGTGTTGAGTGAGGCCCGAAAAGCTCAGATTAATTGGCATCCCATTCTCCACACCCATGCACAAAAACATTTTCTTCTGTTCTCTGCAATGGAAGCGAATGGGGAACAGGATGATATCCAGGATTTATGCACAAAGTCAATTTCCAGGGACTGTCCAGGGCACATTCAAACTGATCACCGACTTCTACAAAAATATTCCTCTCCCTCACCATGTGATTTTAATTAGCTACCTGGCTTCTCCAGGCCTCAGTTTCCTCCCTGTGTTGAAACTCTGAACCCTAAGCCTTAGCCCTAAACCCACAAACCCTGAATCTGAAAGACCAGCTCTTTCAATTCAGAAATTCTCTGATCCTGATGCCTGGCTTCTCTGTCCTGGGAGCAGCATGTCTCAGCCATGGTTTAAGAACCCTTAACTGGCAGCAGAGCTCACCAAGGAAGGAAGGAAAGAGGAAACAACTACAAGTGAGGGGCCAGCTGGGAAGATTCTGGAAATGGAAGCCCATGTGGAAATGAGGAGGCCCCAGCCAGGTCAGTGACAATGGGGATAAGAAGAGTGAATAGAGGAAGAATTGAAAAGCACTGCAGGGATAGATCTGAGGAGACTTAAAAACCAAACCTGAAAGCTTGGAGACTTCTGACCCAAAGTTCACTGTGGTGACCCCAGGTCACACCAGCCCAGAAGGGAAAAGTCAGTCATGCTGAAGTAGAATTTTCACAAAATGTCAAAACTGACTCTTCACACATATACACCGAACATGCACCAAAATCTTATTCGACTCACTCACTAACGAGAGAGGGGAAGGAAAAAGGTCCGTGTGGCTCAAAGAACATCCCGAGAAGCTGGCTATGTGTAGACATTTATAAGGAAATGTTAGAACAAAATTTCTAGTTTAGATACAGAACCGGTCAATGCCCCTGAGAGGATAGAAGATCCTAATAGTGAGGATCTGCCTTCTACTGAGCAAAAATGAGTGGCCTCTCTACACAACAAGACCTGGAAATTACCAGGTAAGTTCACAGAGTCTGAGGCCTTAACTAATAGGAAATAGGAAAACCAAATACATTCTCATTCTTCTAAATTAGTGGTTTTCAACCAGGATAGAGTTTGTCTTCCAGGGGACACTTGGTATTATATGGAGGCATGTTTGGTCATAACTCAGCACGCTGGTAGCCAGGGGTGGGGAGGCCCCAGGCGGGGTGGGGGCGGGGGTGATTGGCACCTCATGAGTGAAGGTCAGGGGTACTGGTAAACACCCTACAGTGCACAGGACAGGCCCCACAACAACAAATTATCCTGCCCCAAGGATCAACAGTGTCAAGTGTGAGAGGCCTTGCCCTAGATGTTTACCCCTGAAGGGCTAGTTAAAGAATGCATCATCATTGTGAGAATATGCTGCCCAACTTTTTTTCTTATTTATAAGTTTTATTTTATATTTTTTAAGATTTTATTTATTTATTTATCTGACAGACAGATCACGAGTAGGCAGAGAGGCAGACAGAGAGAGTGGGGGAAGTAGGCTCCCTGCCGAGCTTAGAGCTGGATGCGGGGCTCTATCCCAGGACCCTGAGATCATGACCTGAGCCAAAGGCAGAGGCTTAACCCCCTGCGCCATACAGGTGCCCTGATAAGTTTTAAATACTTTTTATTAACAGTAACAATCAGCCATCTGCCTTCAAAGGAAAGTAGGGTTTTGGGGTTTGGTTTTGTTTTAGATATTATTCTTTTTTACAGAAAGAGAGATAGCATGAGCGAGCAAGCAGGGGCCAGGAGGGGCAAAGGGAGAGAATCCCCAAGCAGACTCCCCACTGAGCACGGGGGCCCTGGTGGGGCTCCATCCCACAACCCCGAGATCATGACCCCTGTCAAAACCAACTGAGTCACCCAGACATCCTGAAAGTAGACTTCTTTTTACAAACATTTCACCCAAGTTTTTTTTAAGGTTTTCCCTTAACCAGAAGGACAAAAGAAAAAGTCACTTATACAGAATGTCCCTCCCTATTCATTGGGCATTTGGTCTTATTAAGCTTGTATAGCAGGTGCTGTTCAAAGACGGGATTTTTTTAGGGAGCATGAAAGTACCTGTAGATTTCTTTAAAACAAGAATATTTAACTGAAAAGAAAGCAAGAAACCAAAAACATGCTCTGATGTAAGTGGATGAAGCTGTGACAAAGGTACATGTCACAGGATGGACAGAACAGGAAGAAGACAGTTATGCCAATGCCACTCCAGCAGACCCAATACAAACACATCACCTTTCCTCCCATTCCTGCTCCAGCATGAGAGTTCCAAACCTCTGCCAACACCACTGTCCCCTCAAGCACCAAGACCAGACCTTTCAATTACATCTCGGGGTCTTCCTCTTTCCTTCCCATCTGCAGGAATTCACTCACTCAATAAAGCATGTATGGAGCAATTATTGGTAGGCACTGAGCACAGAAAGAGGAGTAGGCAAATTCATCCTTCAGCAGGTTGCCAAGACCTCCTTGATTAGCTCTCCATCCTTACCTCTCACTCTTCTTCTTGTTTTCTCCTTACTTCAGGCTCTGAAGCCACAGACTTCTATTCTTCTGCCCCCAGTAGTTTCTCCTGCCTTCAGATCATCACCCTGAAGCATAGTTCTGCCCACACAGATGCCTGCTAAAACCAAATCTGCAGGAACTTCCCTCTGCATGTGCTCTGAGTATAAAACGCAATCACCTACACTCCGCAATCAGGCTTCTTCACACTTAACTCCCAGGCTTCCTCGCTCAGATATACTGCCTCATAAAGCACCATTCATGGCTCCCAGGAGAGATGGCAGCTTATTTTTGACAACTCCTTCATCTGTAGGTATCCTAAGGCACCAACCAATATCTCTGTCATGCTAGATAAATGTTTACTGGCTCCAAAATAAACATTCCTAGTGTGAAAACAAATTATGATCATCTACAGCATGTCTTCGTGAGACAGTTTTAGTAGGTTTTTCATTTTAAAAATAAATTTTGCTACTTCTAAACATTTAAAGGTATAGTTTTAAAAAATGTAAATTTAAAGTAATAAGTTCTTTGGGTGGGGGGGGGGGATACACAATCTATTGTCTATGACTGTGACTTGTATTTTAACCTGACAATGTGGCTGGAACAGAATGGATAAAATGGAACAAAATGGAAAACAATATATACTTTAAATTACTACATATTTTCATGCAGTTGTGAGGCAAATCATTTGGTTACATTGGTAAGCAAATTCAATTAGTATCTGATAACTCCTATGAATAATTATATATAATTTAGGCAACCTAGAAGGAATGAATAAATTCCAAGAAACATAAAACCTACTAAGACTGAATTATGAAGAAATAGAAAATCTGAACAGACCAATTACTAGTAAGGAAATTGAATCAGTACTCAAAAGCTTCCCAACAAACAAAGGTCCAGGACCAAATGGCTTCCCTGATAAGTTCTACCAAACATTTAAAGAAGAATACTTACTCTCCTCACAGTATTCCAAAGTTAGAAGAGGAGGGAAAACTTCCAAACTCATTTATGAGCCCAGCATTACCCTGACATCAAAACCAGGCAAGGACACTACAAGAAAAGAAAATTACAGGCCAATATCCCTGATGAACATAAATGCAAAAACCCTCAACAAAATATCAGCAAACCAAATTCAATACTTTAAGAGGATCATATATCATGATCAAGCGGGATTTACTTCACAGATTCAAAAATGGTTCAACATCCACAAATCAATCACTGTGGCACACCAAATTTAAAAACTGGAAGATAAATATATGATCATCTTGATACAGAAAAAAATTCCTGATAATATTCAACAATGTTTTCTGATAAAAACTCTCAACAAAGTAGATTTAAAGGGAACATACTTGGGGCGCCTGGGTGGCTCAGTGGGTTAAAGCCTCTGCCTTCGGCTCAGGTCATGATCCCAAGGTCCTGGGATTGAGCCCCACATCGGGCTCTCTGCTCAGCGGGGGGCCTGCTTTCTCCTCTCTCTCTGCCTGCCTCTCTGCCTACTTGTGATTTCTGTCTGTCAAATAAATAAATAAAATCTTTAAAAAAAAAATAAAAAAATAAAGGGAACATACTTGAACATAATAAAGGCCATATATGACAAACCCATAGTTAACATTTTACTCCACAGTGAAAAGCTGAAACTTTTCCTCTCTGAGATCAGGAATAATACAAGGATTCACACTCTTGCCACTTTTATTCAACATAGTATAGAAGGCCTTGGCCACAGAAATTAGGCAAGAAAACAAAAAAGGCATCCAAATTGGTAGGGAGCCAAACTCTGTAGAAGACAAGATACTATATACAGAAAATCCTAAAGTTTCCACCAAAAAAGCATTAAAACTAATAAATGAATTCAGTAAATTTCAAGACTTATATATAGAAATATGTTGCATTTCCACATATTAATAACAAAGTAGCAGAAAGATAAATTTTTTTTAAAAAACCCCATTTATACTTCCATCAAAAAGGAATAAATTTAATGAAGGTTAAAGAATTGTACTCTAAAAATTACAAGACTCTGATGACAGAAACTGAAAACAACACAAATAAATGGAAAGATATATTATATAAGCTCACAGATTGAAATAATTGAGAGTGGGGAGCCTGGGTGGCTCAGAGGATTAAGCCTCTGCCTTCAGCTCAGGTCATGGTCTCAAGGTCCTGGGATCGAGCCCCATGTCAGGTTCTCTGCATGGCAGGGAGCCTGTTTCTTCCTCTTTCTCTGTCTGCCTTTCTGCCTACTTGTGATCTCTCTCTCTTTGTGTCAAATAAATAAATAAGATCTTTAAAAAAATTGAGATTGTTAAAATGTACATACTATCCAAAGCAACCTACATATTTAATGTAATCCCTATCAAAATACCAGTAACATTTTTAACAGAAAAAATAATCCTGAAATCTGTATGTAACCATGATAGTTTGATGGAACCCATATAGCCAAAGTAATCTTGAGAAAGAACAAAGCTGGAAGGATTATAATCCCAGATTACAAGCAATGCTACAAAGCTTAACTAATCAAAACAGTATAATATCAGTACAAAAATAGACACAGAGTTCAATGGAACAGAAGAGAGAGCCCAGAAATAAACTCACACATATACGGTCAATTAATCTATGACAAAGGAGGCAAGAATATACAGCCTCTTAAAAAAAAAAATGACACTGGGAATACTGGAGAGCTATATGCAAAAGAATGAACTGGACGAATTTCTCATGCTATACACAAAAATAAACAGAAGATGGATTAAAGACTTAAATGTGAGACCTGAAATCATGTAACTCTTAGAAAGAAACCATAGGCAGTAATCCCTTGGACATCAGTCTCACAACATTTTTCTAGCTATGTCTTTCTTGTCAGGCAAGGAAAATAAAAGCAAAAGAAAGGAATTGGGACTACACCAAACTAAAAAGCTTTTGCACAGTGAAAGAAACCAGCAACAAAATGAAAAGGCAACCTACTGAATAGGAGATTTTTGCCAATGATATATCTGATAAGGGGTTCATATCCAAAATATATAAGGAAGTCATACAAGTCCACACCAAAAAACAGCCTGATTTTAAAAATGTACAGGGGCACCTGGGTGGTTCAGTGCGTTGGGTGTCCAATTCTTGATTTTGACTCAGGTGATGATCTCAGGGTTGTGGGATCAAGCCCCTCAATGGACTCCAGACTCAGCACAGAGTCTGCTTGAGATTCTCTCTCT
Organism: Mustela putorius furo; assembly: GCF_011764305.1. NCBI lineage: Eukaryota > Metazoa > Chordata > Mammalia > Carnivora > Mustelidae > Mustela > Mustela putorius. The sequence goes on along the minus strand of NW_025422045.1, from coordinate 3,623,237 downwards.
CCCTCCCCCTACTTGCATAAAAATAAATAAAATCTTTTATAAAAAATGGACAGAGGACCTGAATAGACATTTTCCTTTTTTTTTTTTTTTTTTAAGATTTCTCTTAGAGCATGAGAGAGAGAGAAAGTGGGCAGAGGAAGAGAGTCTTCAAGCAGACTCCCTTTAAGCACAGAGTCCAACACAGGGCTCAAGCTCATGATCTGTGAGATCGTGATCTGAGAGCCAAAACCAAGAGTCAGATACTTAACAGACTAAGCCATCCAGGTGCCTCCTGAATAGACATTTTTTTTTTCCTATAGAAGACTTATAGATGGCCAACAGACACAAGAAAAAAAGATGCTCAACATCACTAACCATCACGGAAATGTTAATCAAAACCACAATGAGGTGTCACTTCACACATACCTGGTTAGAATGACTAGTATCAAAGAGTTAAGAAATAACGAGTGCCAACAAGGATGTGGTGAAGAGGAAATTTTCATGCACTCTTGATGGGACTGGTAGAGCCAATCTGGAAAACAGTATGGAGATTTGTCAAAAAAAAAAAAAACCAAAATAGAAATGTCATATGATCCAATAATTCCACTGCTGGATATTTACCCAAGAAAACACAAACATTAATTCAAAAAGATATATGTAACCCTATTTTATTGTAGCATTAATTACAATAGCCAAGATATGGAAGCTACCTAAATGTCCATCAGTAGATAAATGAGGAAGATGTGGTATCAATACACACAATGGAATGTTTCTCAGACATAAAAAGAATGAGCTCTTGTCATTTGGGGCAACGTGGATGGACTAGAGGATATTATACTGAGTGAAATTAGTCAGACAGAAGAAGGCAAATACCATATAATTTCACTTATAGACACAGACACACAGACACACAGACACACACACACACACACAAAACAGTCACAGAGAACAAAGTGGTGGTTTCCAGAAAGGAGGAAGTTATGGGGATGGACAAAATAAGTAAACAGGATTAAGAGGTACAAAGTTCTAGTTATAAAATGTCAGTCACAGGGATGTAAAGTACAGCATGGGGAATACAATTAATACAGTAATAACTTTGTATATGGACAGGTAGTAATTACACTTCTCATAGTGAACACCATGTAATGTGCAGAATCACCTAATCACTATGTCATACACCTGAAATTAATTAACATTGGGTGTCACATACACTTCAATTTTAAAAAGAAGAAAAAACATGTTATATATCTATAAGACCATTCGGCCATAAAAAAGAAGGAAATATTGCCAGTTGTAAAAACATGAATGGAACCTGAGGCCATTATGTCAAGTGAAATAAACCAGAGAAAGACAAATACCGTATGATCTCCCTTATTAGTGGAATTCAAACAAAACAACCGACCTCAGGGATTCCAAGAATAGACTGGAGGTTGCCAGTGGCAAGATGTATGGGGTGGGAGAAACAGGTGAAGGTGGTCAACAGGTACAAACTTCCAGCTGCAAGTCCTGGGGATATAATGGAGAGCATGGGAAACTGTCGTTCATAACACTGTATTGTGTATTTGAAAGCTGCCAACAGAGGAGTTCTTAAAAGTTCTTACCACAGAGTGGAAAAGATTTGTAATTCTGTGAGGGGACAGAAGTGTACTAGGCTTATCATTGTGATAATTTCACAATATATACAAATCCCAATCATCATGTTGTACACCTGAAATTAATAATGTTATGTGTCAGTTTGTATCACAATAAAACCACTATCACCACCCAGCCCCAACTTTACAGCCATGAGATCATGAGAAAGTTGCTTATTCCTCCAAGGCCCAGTTTCCTGTCTCCAGAGTGGTGTTTGTTGGGGAGGAGATGGTGGGCAGGGGTAAAACAGAACCACTTCAGAGTTTTGAATTTAATAAGACCCAATGCCCTCCCAGTCATAGAGTCTCCATCAGTAAAGTGCAATGTTGACTATTTTCAAAACTTAGTATCTGATCAGTTCAATTAAACATTAACCTTTTCCTTCACTGAGTCGATCTTACCAAGACAACCTTCCTATAGGTGATTTGCTACTTAACACTCTATACAGCACAGCTGCCACAGAAAATGGAGGGGAGTTAAGTGAAGCTACACACCTACCTTTTTTCTCAAGCTGTGTGTGTAAAACCCAGCAATGAGCAGGGAGGCAGTAAACGTTTATTGGGCTGGGAGAAAGACTGAGCTGACACAGTAGTTGAAAGGCATGAAAGGGTGGGTGTTTAATCTTGCTCTTCTCACTTCAAGGGAAAACCCACAAAACTTCAAGGGAAAGCCATTTCTCAGACAATGCTGAAATGCAGCGGTGCCAAGTAAACATAGAAGTCCCCACCACAAGCACCCTGGTCATTTCTGGTGAATCACTGCCTAGATAAGGCAGTCAAGTAAGTCCCATGAAAGGGAAGGGATTAAAACAAAGGGAAATTTAAGTAAAGTCTGAAGTGATCATTTAAATGGATCTGCTTAGAATAGTAGTAATATGTAAATAGTACTGTCTAGGTGTGGTTGACCAGATGGATCTTCCGGCCAGCTGCGATCCCATCATCCTGTGCTGGCTCTGGCCATGGTCTCCTGAGACCCAGAGCGAAGGAGACAAATGCATCTCAAGAAGGAGATGACAACCAGAAATGTCTCACTTAGAAGCTTGAGACTACTTTTCATGTCTTTTCCTAATACTACATTTCTTCAAAGATGCTGTTGATCATTGGATAATATCATTATTTGACAAGCCACCAAGGAAGAACAAAGCCTGCCACTAAAGCCAAACACAGAGCCTTCTGCTCATTTATAATGTTTACTTTATGCTTAAAGAGCTCCTCCAGACTTATTTAGGCCCAAATAGCCTACAACCTGTGCTCAGAATCTTTCTCTCTGGGACGGTTACCACTGACAGTAAGTTTGAGGCTGTTGAAGAACAAGTGGGTTTAGTGGGTTTTTCATAGTGGGCTACATTTGTAGTTTTAGTTCAGGCTCAACTGAATCACTTTTGTCTGGAAATTGAGCAACTTCTGTTCGAACTCAATAGAAAGTTTCTAACAGATGATTGACCAACTCCTTAATGATAGTTCAAGTCACCTAAGTCAGCGCTTTGAAATCTGAAGAATCTGGCCATTCTTCCTGCTTCCAGATGCAGTGCTTGGCCTGGGAAAGTATGAGTAAAGTTTTTATGGTCTCATAGCTAACCCTCTTTCTAATCTCTCATAAAATACTTTGTTGGTGTCTTGCAAGAAAATATAAGCCTTTGGTCATTCCTCCAACAATGAACATTTGCTTCTCTGATATGTAATCTATGCCCTTGTACCTTTTTGTGATGCCATATAGTGGTGATGGATTTATGGATGTGTGTGTGTGTGTGTGTGTGTGTGTGTGTGTAGAAGAGTAGAAAATGTATACTTGGAATATGTTTCCTTTACTGTATGTCTATTAGATCTCAGTCAAGCTGTTTTTTTAAAGACACTATAAATCACTGACAGATGAATGGGTAAACAAAACATGGTATATACACACCATTGATCAGTTTCCCAATTCAGTACCACAGATAGTTCTTGACAGCTTCTGGACATGCAAAGAAGGCAACATGCTTCCTTACACCACACACAAAAATAGACTCAAAATGAATGAAAGACCTAAATGTGAAACAGGTATCCATCAAAAATCCTTGAGAACACAGGCAGCAACCTCTTCCACCTCAGTCACAGCAACTTTTTCCTAGAAACTATCACCAAAGGCAAGGGAAGCAAGAGCAAAAATGAACTATTGGGACTTCATCAAGATCAAAAGCTTCTGCAGCAAAGGAAACAGTCGACAAAATCAAAAGACAACCCAGAGAATGGGACAAGATATTTACAAATGACATATCAGATAAAGGGCTAGTATCCAAAATCTATAAAGAACTTATCAAACTCTACACCCAAGGAACAAATAATCCAATCAAGAAATGGGCAGAAGACATGAACAGACATTTCTGCAAGGAAGAGATCCAAATGGCCAACAGACACATGAAAAAGTGTCCAACATCACTCAGCATCTGGGAAATACAAATCAAAACCACGGTGAGATACCATCTCACTCTAGTCAGAATGGTTAAAATTAACCAGTCAGGAAATGACAGGTGCTGGCGAGGATGCAGAGAAAGGGGAACCCTCCTACACTGTTGGTGGGAATGCAAGCTGGTACAGCCACTCTGGAAAATAGTCTGGAGGTTCCTCAAAAAGTTGAAAATAGAGCTACCGTATGACCCTAAAGATACAAATGTAGTGATCCGAAGGGGCACATGCACCTGAATGTTTATAGCAGCAATGTCCACAATAGCCAAACTATGAATATAACCTGGATGTCCATCAACAAATGAATGGATAAAGAAGATGTGGGGTGTGTGTATACACACACACACACACACACACACACACACACACACACACAGAGTGGAATACTATGCAGCCATCAAAAATGAAATCTTGCCATTTGCAATGACATGGATAGAACTAGAGGGTATTATGTGAAGTGAAATAAGTCAATCAGAGAAAAACAATTATCATATGATCTCACTGATATGAGGAATTTGAGAAACAAGACAGAGGATTATAGGGAAAGGGAGGGGAAAATGAAACAAGAAGAAATCAGAGAGGGAGACAAACCTTAAGAGACTCTTGGTCTCAGGAAACAAACTGACAGTTGCTAGAGTGGAGGTGGGTGGGAGGGGTGGCATGGTGAGGTGTCAGACACTAGGGAGGGTATGTGCTCCAGTGAGCACTGTGAATTGTGTAACCTGTACCCCTGAAACAAATACATTATATATTAATTTTTTTTAAAGGCAACATGTTTCTACCTTTAACCTGCTGCTTAATACTAGATAATGTACATTCTATTATTTTTCATAAATATCCTCAAATTAATAGAAACAATTTGTCATCGTGTCCCTGCCACTCATGCTTGTCTATGTAGAAACTATAGAAAATGGTTGATCCCTGAGAGGAAGAAATCAGCCCTTCTAAAATAACACATAAGTCTGAGCAGATAAGAGTTGAGTGGTTCAAGAAAGTGAGATAAACTTCTAGAAACATAATGGACCCTTTGTGACTTACTAACAGTGGAATCTTTTTCAAATGCATGTTAACTGCTTTTTCAAAGAGCCCCTTCAAGTTGGCTAACTTAGAATTATAGGGGTCACCTTTTCCTTATGGCATAGCACAAAGTCTGTTTGCCTTACCTTAACACTATTTCTCCTCTACAGATACAAGCTGACACTCCGAAGGAATCTGAGGTCATAATCATCGAGGAAGTAAGTTCTATCATTCTGATGTGGTAATAGACTGGTCTGTGGGGGCTGTTCAACTACCCAGTTACTCCTCTCCAAACTTCCTTGAGGCCGTTCTCATAAGTCATCTCAGAGTATTGTAACATTTTGAGTCTGTGGTATTTTTGTCCCACAGCAAACACAGCACAGGTAGAATTACCTTTAGTCATATAATAATTGTGTAGAGGATTCTAGTCAGTATCTCCATTCTTCTCACACAGGCTCGTGTGGGTGTTTCGCACCCTGTGGGGACCATTACTGAAGGCCTCCAGACTGGGTTCTCTTGTTTCCTGGTAATTATCAGGAAGTCAGAGCTTCTATCTTGTCTCTCTCATGACTGGGCCCCTTCTCCCACACACACCCCCACCTCCCGGTGAATAGTTCCTCAGCCCTGCTCACAACTGTGCTGGGGTGGGGTTCTGGGGGGCAGTCCCTCCTGATCTACTAGCCAGCGCTTGCAGCTCCACTTCTGTGAGAAGATGGCATGCCTCCTCCTCAGGTACCAAGGGAAGTTTGACTTTGTTGTCCACCAAGAAACCACCCCACAACATTGTCCAGGTAGGTCAGACTCTATCGAAATATTTGGAAGAAACTCAGGGAAATTTAATGTAGAAGGGGTATAATTAAAACTATGTCCAGAAAATTAAATTCTTCACAAGCCCCCCACCCCCACAACTCCTAATTTAGATTTCCTGCTTACCTCATATCCCCTCTGCCTTCCATCCAAAATACCAAGGCCTTGTACTTGTAGGGATTGATTTTACTCCAGTATCCCCCTGCCTTCTGCTTGCTGTAGATTTTCCACAGATGATTCCTGCATTTGGAATCATACCTTGGAGTGTATGAGGTCGAAATGCTGGGGTTTGTGGCTCAGCAGGATATTTGGTGATACCTGTCTTTCACCCTCAACCCTTCAGAATAGACCCTGAAGGTGTAATTTTCAGACACTCCACTTTCTTCTCTGAATAGTCCAACACACAGCAGAGAAATGCCAGTTCTGGGACAATACAGTATAAATCTCAAAGGAGGGAGAAAACATGTCTCCCAGTTGTCTCAAGCTTTCCAAGGCACTTCCCTCTCACAATATAGCCAATAGCTATAGTGCACAAAGCAACTATAGTTCTTTCTCTTTGTTCCCTGCTTTCCAAAAGGGGCATAAGCTGATTAGGATAATGCCCTAAGTCTTGCAAATTTGGAAGTGAAAGTTTTCAAATTTGTGACACAAAAATGTGACATTTTTTAGTCCAACATCGTCTTTATACTTTCTGAGGGTGTGTTTGGGAGGAGTGTTGAGATAATTTTATCATTCTAGGTACAGATTGGATAGTTAGACCATATTATTGCCCTTTTAAAAGTTTCTGATACTCTTCTGTCAGGATATGAAGAGAAAAGAAAAGGGATGTTTGTAAAATTTCTATAAAGATGTCATTCTATATTGTATATGGGGTATCTTCTATATAATTATATAAATTATGCATACATGAATTATGTGCATAACAATTACATACATATTTGCATATATATATAAGTATGTGGATGTGTCCAAGTATACATGTGTATAGCACTGTATAGCTGTTCAAGAATATAAGCCCTTTGAATTCCAAGTATATTAGCCTGAGGTAGATCCTTAACTGAGCTAACATAGGAACCCTAATTTCTAGGAAATAGCAGGTTCTCCAAGCTTTCCTGCAAATTCTATAAGAGAGTGGGAGCCTTCCACAGAGTAACTTAGCCCTCTGAGCAAAGACTTCCATGAATGGTGCACATGACTTCTTTATTTGGGGGTCTCAGTGTGAGCTTGTATTGTGTTTGGTCTGGGAGGCTGACCCATCTGGGCTTGTCTGGAAGACCTGTGTTAAGGATAGGTCAGGCGTCTGTATGAATCATTGAAGAGCCTGGGGAAGGAGGATAATTATCCTCCTGGAAGTTGGAGAGAAGGACATTATTCTTAGGAAAGAAAGTCAGAGCAAAAAAGGACACTGCCTCCAGGCCCTTGAGAAGGGACAATTTTAAATACAGAAGAGAATCAGGTGCTCAATTTCAGCAACTTCCAAGTGCCAGTTCAGGGCCTCTGAGCTGCAGACACTAAATAGGAGTGAGCACCCAAGCCATGGCTGGGGAAAGTGCCTGTGAAAGATGGAGGCCACGTGACTGGAAGTAACCAGGTGCTTTCAGATGACAAATTAGGTCCATCGCTTGTCAATGGGAAGGTATACATAGGAAGAGCACTGGTCTACGGTGCAGTTCCCAAGACCTTCAGGCCAGGATGGTAGCAAGTCCCCAAGTCTAAGTTGCCTATTAGAAGAGTCCCGCCCTAAGCAGGAATGGGCAGGCCTCGTTCTCTGCTCGTGCTGGCTGGGAGCAGCCACGGGCTAGGTTAGCCTCACCATTCACAAGGTTGTCTGTCAAAGATGCTTCCTGCAGCTCCTCTTAACAGGTGACATGAGTGGGGCGCTCGCTCCACAGCCAGTATGTAACCATTTCTTAAACATGTTCAGGGAGCAGCCTCGCAAGTTTCCCGGGGGCCTCTCTTCCTGAAGGAAAACGGAAGAGGAAGGGTGGTGGGATGAATTACTGTTTGGTTGCACGATAGACCTGGTACTCACCTTGTCCCTCATCTACAATCCACTCTACACCGCCTTCACCCTCATCTCTCGCCTCGCGGCAGAGGGCTGTGGGAAACCAAGTCCCTGCTCTTGAAGAGCCAGCACCTGTATCACATGGCAGGAGACCCAGCACAGAAGTAGCATCTTGAAAAACACCAAGGATATACGTGAAGGAGATTTATTGATAATTTCAGTATGTATACCAGAAGGGCAAGGATCTGGAGACTTCTACAGGAATAGAAGTACTCACAGGTGCGGTTTTTCTTGGCCTCCTTCCGCCTAGATTGCCAGAAGGTTGTAGAAGCTACTTCTGACACTCTCCATCCATCTACCCTTCTAGCACTGCTTTCCGTATCCCAGCATTCCCTACAAACCCACCCTAAATGATCTCCCCACCTCAGTAGGTTCCCATCCTGCCACATCCAGTGGGTAACCTCATTTGGGACCAGCATCTCCGCAAAGTGATTACTGCCCCGCAAGACCCCGTGGGCAGCCCTGGCCAGGACTGGTATCCCCCCACCAAAAGCAACTCCTGCCCTAGGGAGGTGGGAAGCTACCCTCCCACACTGGTATTCCCACAGTAGCTACAGCCAGGCCTCTCACCAAGCCAGGCCTGAGACAGGCCCTCCCCACCAGTACATCTGCAATAGTTGTGACCAATCATTGCACACGGCCATGCTGAGGGCTAACCCCATCCGCCAGCACAGCTGCAGTGACTGCAGTATGGCTTCCCAGCCAGCCACACAGGAGATGAGTCCTGTCCACAGGAGTGTCAGCAGCAGTTGTGGCTCACACATAAGAGGAAGGCACAACAAAAATCCAGCCCACAGAGGGGACATGCCTAGAATGCTTGGTTCTAGTGACCAGGGAAGATTTCACTACAGACACCACAGGTGCCTTCTACACAAGGCTGCCACTTTCAAGACCCAGAGATGTAGATGACCTAATACACAGAGATAAATTAGACAAAATGGGGAGACAGAGAGGTATTTTCTAGGTGAAATAAAATAAAACTAGAGAAAAATAACTAACTCAAATGGAGATAAGAAATCAATCTGATAAAGAGTCCAAAGTAATGGAAATAAAGATACTCAGTGGACTTGAGAGAACACCTGAATAAACTCAGGATTTCAACAGGATAGAAAATGTAAAAAGTTACTAGTCAGAACTGAAGAATATAATGACAGAAAAAATACACTAGAAGAATCCATAGAGGATGCAGAAGAATTAATCAATGAGCTGGAAGACACGGTAATGGTAAACAACCAAGCTGAACAGCAAAAAGGAAAAAGAGTTTTAAAAAATGAGGATAGGGTATGGGGTGCCTGGGTGGCTCCGTCAGTTGGGCATCTGTATTTGGCTCAGGTCATGATCCCAGCATCCTGGATTGAGCCCCATGTTAGGCTCTCTGCTCATGCTTTCACTCTCATTCTCTTGCTCTCTCTCAAATAAATAAATCTTTTTAAAAAAATTAAATTAAAAAATGCGGATAGGGTAAGTGACCTCTGAGACATCAAACATGCTAACATTTGCATAACATGAGCCCAGAAGAAGAAGAAGAGAGAGAAAGGGGCAAAAACTTATTTGAAGAAATAATAGCTTAAAACTTTCCTAGTTGGGGAAAGGAAAGAGACCTCAAAGTCCAAGAAGTATAGATAGTGCCAAACAAGATGAATTCCAAAAAAGTCCACAATAAGATATAATGGCAAAAAATAAAGTAAAATAAAATAAAATAAAGATTAAATCTTAAAAATCATCAAGAGAAAAGCAAACAGTTATATACAAGGAAAATCTCATAAGGCTATAGCATGATTTTTCAGCAGAAACCTCACAGGCCAGAATAAGGTGGCACATTCAAAGTGTTGAAAGAAAAAAACCAAAGCAAGAATACTCTATTCATCAAGATTATCATTCAGAATTGGATAAGAGATCAAGGGTTTCCCAGACAAACCAAAATTAAGGAGTTTACCACCACTAAACCAGCCTTATAAGAAATGTTAAAGGAACTTCAAGTGGAAAGAAAAGGCCATAACTAGAAGAAAATCATGAAATGAAAAAATACATCAGTAAAAGCAGACACTATAAAAGTAGTAGATTACTCAGAGAGCTAGTATGAAGGATAAAAATAAAAGTAGTTTAATCAATTACATCTAGTAATAGAAGGAAGGAAATAATAAAGATTACATGCAATAGAGACTTAAGAAAAGCTTAATGAAGAGCTTAATGAAGCCAAGAGCTGGTTCTTTGAGTGGGTACACAAAATTGATAAACCTTTAATCAGACTAATGAAGGAAAAAAGAGAGAGGATTCAAATAAATAAAATCAGGAATGAAGGAGAAGAGGCTATAACCAACATCAAAGAAACACATAGGACTATAAGAGACCATAATGAAAAACCATATGCCAACAAAATTGGATAAGCTAGAAGAAACGGGAAAATTCTAGAAACACAATCTTCTACACTGAATCAGGAAGACAGAAAATCTGAACCAACTAATTCATTACTAGTAACAAATTTCAATTGGTAATCAAAAAACTCCCAAGAATAGCAACAACAATGTCTAGGAACAGGTGGCTTCACAGGTACATTCTACCAAACATTTAGAGAAGAGTCAATACCTATTCTCCTCAAATTATTACAGAAAGAAAGAGGTTTCTAAATTAATTTGAGCACAGGATTACCCTGATACCAAAACCAGACAAAGATACTACCAAAAAAACAAAAAACAAAAACAAACAACAACAACAAAAAAAACATAGACCAATATCCCAGATGAACATACATGCAAAACTCCTTAACAAAATATTAGCAAACTAAATTCAACAATACATTAAAAAGGATCATTCACCATGATCAAATGGGGTTTATTTCAGGGATGCAAGTTTGTTTCAGTGCATTCAAATCAATTGACATGATACACTGCATTAGTAAAATGAAGGATATAAATCATCTGATTATCTCAATAGATGCAGAAAAAGCATGATGATACTCAACATTCATTCATGATTAAATGTGGGTACAGAATAGAGGCCATATATAACAACACACAGCTAATATCAGACTCAATGGTGAAAACTTGAGTGTTTTTTCCTCTAAGATCAGGAAAAGGACAAGAATACCACCCTCACCAATATTATGCAACATAGTAGTAGAAGTTCTAGCCACAGCAATCAGACAAGAAAAATAAAGGCATCTGAAATGGTAAGAAGTAAAACTGTCACTGTTTGCAAATGACATGATACTATCTAGGGAAAACCCTAAAGACTCTACCAAAAAAACTATCAGAATAAGTGAATACGCACACCTGGGTGGCTCAGTTGGTTAAGCAACTGCCTTCGGCTCAGGTCATGATCCCGGAGTCCTGGGATCAAGTCCCACATTGGGCTCCCAGCTCCACAGGGGGGGGTCTTCTTCACCCTCTGACCTTCTCCCTACTCATGTTCTCTCTCACTCTCTCTCTCTCAAATAAATAAAATCTTAAAAAAAAGAATAAGTGAATTCATTAAAGTCACAGAATACAAAATTTATTGGAATCTGTTGCACTTCTGTACAGTAATAACAAAATAGCAGAAAGAGAAACGTAGAAAGTGATTCTATTTACAATTGCATGAAAAAGAACAAAATAGAGATAAATTCAATTAAGGAGGTGAAAGCCCATACTCTCAAAACTGTAAGACATTGATGAAAGAAACTGAAGACAACACAAATGAAAAGATATTCTGTGCTCATGGATTGGAAGAATATTGTTAAAGTATCCATACTACCCAAAGCAATCTACAGATTTAATATAATCCCTATTAAAATACCTTTTTTCACAGATCTAGAACAAATAATCCTGAAATTTACAAGTAACCATAAAAGACCCTGAATAGCCAAAGCAATCATGAAAGCTAGATGTATCAACAATCTCAGATTTCTAACTATATTACAGAGTTTTATCAATCAAAACATAATAGAATGAGCACTAAAATAGGCACATAGATTATTGGAACAGAAGTGAGAGCCTAGAAATTAACCCACACTTACATGGCCAATTAATCTATAACAAAGGAGGCAAGGATATATAATAAGGAAAAAGACTTGTCTCTTCAATATACGGTCCTGGGAAACTGGACAGCTATATGAAAAAGAATGAAACTGGACCATTTTCTTACACTATAAACTCAAAATGGATTAAAGACCAAGTATAAGACTTCAAACCACAATACTCCTAAAACAAAACAAAACAAAACAAAACAAAAAAAACAACTTGGTAGTGAACTCATTGACATTGGCCTTAGCAACATTTTTCTGGATAGGTCTCCTCAAGCAAGAGAAACAATTAGGACTACACCAAACTAAAAAGCTTTTGCACAGCAAAGGAAAACATACAAAACATACAAAAGGAAAAGGCAACCTATTGAATGGGATAAGAGATTTGAAAATGATTAATCTGATAAGGGGTTAATAGCATATATATATGTATATGTATACATATACATATGAGTATATATATATATGAACTTATACAACTCAATGCCAAGCAAACAAGCCAAGTAAAATATGGGCAGAGGAATTAAATAGACATTTTGCCAAAACAACATACAGATGGCCAACAGACACATGAAAACATGTTCAACATCACTAATCCCCAGGGAAATGCAAATCAAAAACACAATGAGGTATGATCTTAAACATTTCAGAATGGTTAAAATCAAAAGGATAAGAAATAATAAGTGTTTGAGAATGTGGAGAAAAATGAACCCTTGGGCTTTATTGGTGGGAATGTAAATTGGTGCAGCCACTCTGAAAAACAGTAGAGTTTCCTCAAAAAAACTAAAAACAGAAGTACCACAGGATTTAGTAATTCCACTTTGAGTAATTCACAAAGAAAATGAAAATACTAATTCATGTGCTCGCTTTGGCAGCACATATACTTAAAATTGGAAAACACTAATTCAAAAAGATATATGCACCCCTATGTTTACTGCAGCATTATTTACAAGGCCAAGAAGTAGATGAATGGAATATTAGCCATAGAAAACAATGAAATCCTGCCATTTATAACAACATGGATGGACCTAGAGGGTATTATGCTAAGGGAAGTAAGTCACACAAAGAGAAACAAATACCGTATCATTTCATTTGTATGTGGAATCTAAACAAACAAAAATAAAATAAAATAGAAACAGACTCATAATTACGGAGAATAAAGTTGGTAGCTGTCAGAGGATAAGCATCAGGAGATGGATGAAATAAGTAAAGGGGATTACATTACCTTATACTCATCAAAATGATAAAATCAAAAAGACAGAAATAACAAGTGTTAGAAAGAATGTGGAGAAAAGGGAACCCTTGTGTGTTATTGATGGGAATGTAAATTGGTGCAGCCACTCTGGAAGACAATGCAGAGGTTCCTCAAAAAATTAAAATAGAAATGCCATATGATCCAATAATGCCACTACTGGGTATTTACCTGAAAATATTAATTTGAAAAGATATATATACACCTCTATGTTAACTGCAGCATTATTTTCAGTAGTCAAGATATGGATACCTAGGTATCCATCATCAATAGATGAATGGACAAGGAAAACATGGCATATAGATATCATGGAATGTTATTTAGCCATAAAAAAAAAAAAAAGAGATCTTCCGTTTGTGACAAAACAGACAGACCTAGAGAGTATTATACTAAATGAAGTAAGTCAGAGGAAGACAAATCCCATATGATTTCACTTACATGTAGAACCTAAAACAAAACAAAATAAAAAGCATAAATAGACCCACAAATACAGAGAACAAACTTACGACTGTCAGAAGGAAAGGAAAAGGGGGGTGCGGTGAGAAAAATGAGTGAAGAGATGAGGGAGTTACAGGCTTCCAGTAATGGAATGAATAAGTCATAAGAATACAAGGTATAGCACAAGGAATATAGTCAATGATATTATAATAGGGTTGTATGGTGACAGACTGTAGCTACGTGGGTAGAGAACATGGCCTAATGTGTAGAGTTGTCAAATCACTATGTTGTACACCTGAATCTAATGTAACAGTGTATCAAGCTACTGGGGCATCTGGGTGGCTTAGTTGGTTAACCATTTCACTCTTGATCTCAGCTCAGGTCTTGATCTCAGGGTTGTGAGTTCAAGCTCTGGACTGGCCTCTACCCTGGGAGAGGAGTCTACTTAAATTAAAAAAATTAAATTTAATTTAAAAAATAAATAAATGTTTACAAAAAGAACCTAATGTTTGCTTACATTTTCTTAAGAATGTATTTGTAGATAAGATGATAAAATGTCTGGGAATACTTCAAATTAATAGGGAGTGGAGGCAGGGATGGAGCAGGACTGGCCAACAGATTGATAATTATTGGTGTATAATGGGTTCATGGAGATTAATTTTACTCTTCTACTTTTATATATAATCTTTGTATACTCAAAAGCCTTCATTATGAAGGCTTTTAAAAGGACATTTACTATGAAAAAAATATATTCAAGGTTACTGATGTAATACTAATATGATTACAAGCCTCAGGGACTACTTCTTGGCAATATTTAATCATATATGCCATAGAACATAATAATGAACAAATCTGATTTTTATGGTACTTGCTTTTTAAATCCCAAAGAGAAACTATGTCCAGTGGAATTTTAGTGATACAGGTTTGAACTATCAAACTATACATTTCAGGAGTTGAAAACAGTTCTCATAAATTTATAACAAGCATGGGTTAAAGATGTATTTTACATCACTAAGGGAATCAGCAGAATTTGGAAATACATAATCAATAGAAAAAAAATATAGAAATAAACTGCCTGGCTCATGTTTTATAAGTTAAATAAATTGTGAAGCTTTCAGCTTATCTTTTCTAATAGACTGGAATCATTTGCACCTCTTCAGAACAAAAGTCCACAAAGAAAATTAATTTTATGGAGTCTGGGCCCTAATCAATGGTAAATAAGGGGCTAAGGTCACATGTTTCTGACTCAGATGACTTAGCAGGTAGTAGGCAATGCTGTAAGTGTCTGATATGATATAAAAGGACATCCTGTGCTCTCATTGCCTCATTACTAGGTTGTGGATAGTTTTCCTTAATAGGATCTCACTTCCCAACAACCATAAGCATTACAGTTTGCTGTATTGAGTAGTCTCAACCATGCAGATTCTGCATGTTCCTTGACTTTGGGTTTGGTGAAATTGGCAAGGATTTTAAATGCGTTATTTGTGTGATACCAGGGTGACTCTGTGAGTTAAGCCTCTGACTTCCGCTCAGATCATGATCCTGGCATCAAACCCCAGGTCCGGCTCCAAGCTCAGCGTGAATTCTGCTTCAGATTCTCTCCTCCACCCCTCCCAATCATTCTCTCTCTCGCTCTCAAATAAGTAAAAAAAATAGTTTTTTTTTAAAGGAATAAAGAAAGCACTTCCATAACTGGTCTTAGAGGCAAAAACACAAACCACAAGCATTCCACCTGCAGTGTCCCAGAATGCAGGTAAGCTAACATCTTCAGTCTGTTTTTTCATCTATGAAGTGGGGATAATTCCTACCTGACCTATCTCATACATTTGTTCTCCTGCTCATTTAAGTCAAAATACATGAAGCACTTTGAAGCAAGAAAGGCAGGTTACCATAAATTGGTGCCACCAATGTCATTACTCATTCTAGACTTGTGTTTATCCCCACAATAGATACAGGAACTAGGCTTTAGGGTTCATTTTTTTCTAGAGTTTTACCTGAGTTGGAATCAGAATTTGGTGAACGGATCTGTTTTGCACCCACGCTGGTCATGTACAACCCACGCTGCCTCAGTTTGCACCAATCAAGTTAAAAGTGAGAATTTTAGAAGTCTACCTCCAATCCTTACAAACGTTGTAGACCAGGACCACCATTCTCTGTCTGAATAGGAGCCTTCAGGGGACCCTTCCTGTCATCCCCAGGGTTTTGATTATTAGGGAAAGAACTCATCTCCTTGTTTGAGGCAGGGATGGCAAATACAAAAGCTGTTAAGTGAAAGCTAAAGCATCCTTCCAGGGACTGTGTCTGTCTGGAGCAAGAAGCATGGATGAGGCTAGCACAGACTCCAGAGAGATAGGGAGATGGGTTCATAGAATCTGAAATCCGGATAGTCTCTGAAACACTTGCAGTGGAAAACCCAGTGAAAGACTTTATCTCCCCCCACATAGAGGGGAGAACTGTGTTTTCTGGGGGTAAAAATGGAAGGTGACCACTGCCAGCTGACAATTTTGGGGACCTCCAGACTACATGCTTCTTATCCAGCTCAGACATGCCCCTTTCAAGCTGCTGCCTGTATCCTCTCCTAAGATTTCTGGCCCTCATGCCCTTGATTTTCCTATCACATCTGTCCAACAAAACTAGGATCTCTAGAGTGGTGGCAAGTGAGTGAAAGTTTCAGATGACTCCTGCCCTGATATCCTGCCCTGATATCAATTTTCACGTTCATTTCTTTTTTTTTTTTTTTTTAAGATTTTATTTATTTATTTATTTTACAGAGAGAGAGAGATCACAGTAGGTAGAGAGGCAGGCAGAGAGAGAGGGGGAAGCAGGATCCCTGCCAAGCAGAGAGACCAATGCAGGACTCAATCCCAGGACCCTGAGATCACGACCTGAGCCAAAGGTAGAGGCCTAACCCACTGAACCACCCAGGTGCCCAATGTTCATTTCTAAGATAAAAATTCTACCTAAACACTTGAAAGTAATGAAAAATATTACTGTGAAAGCAGATATTACAACTCACACCACAGCAATACAAAGGGTCAGGGACTACTATGAAAAATTACACACCAGCAAACAACAACCTGGAAGAAACGGATAAATGCCTAGGAACACACAACCTAGTAAGGCTGAATCTTGAAGAAACAGAAAATCTGAACGGATCAATTATTAGTAAGGAGATTAAATCAGTAATCAAAAATTTCCTAACAAAATTCAGGATCTGATGGTTTCAATGGTGAATTCTACTAAAAATCAAAGAAGAATCAATAGCAATCCTCCTAAAATTCTTCCAAATTATTTTTCAAGGTCTCCTACCCTGATACTAAGACCAGGCAAATTCACTACAAGAAAAGAAAAATTACAGGCTAATATTCCTGATGAACATAGATGCAAAAATCCTCAACAAAATATTAGCAAACCAAATTCAACAATACTACAGAAAGGTCATACACCATGATCAAGTGAGATTTATTCCACAGAGGCAAAGATAATTCAACATTCTCAACCATGTGATACATCATAAGAACAAAATAAAAGATAAAAATCATATGATCATCTCAGATGTAGAAAAAGTATCTGTCAAAATTCAACAGCCACTTCCAATAACAACTTCCAGCAAAGTGAGCACAGAAGAAACATACATCAACATAATAATAATCAAATAGGACACATCCACAGCTAACATCATACTCAATGGTGAAGAGCTGAAAGCTTTTCTTCTAGAATGAGTAACAAGACTGGGATATCCACTCTCACCACTTTCATTCAATATAGTACTGGAAGCCCCATCCAGAGCAATTAGACAACAAAAAGAAACAAGTATCATCCAAATTGGGAAAAAGGAATAAAACTATTTGCAGATGACATAAAACTACATATACAGAAAACCCTAAAGACTCCACCAAAAACCTGTTCAAATTAACAAATTCAATAAAGGTTCAGGATACTTTAAGAAGACAACCCCAACCCTCCTACACTGTTGGTGGGAATGCAAGCTGGTACAACCACTCTAGAAAACAGCATGGAGGTTCCTCAAAAAGTTGAAAATAGAGCTACCTTACAACCCAGCAATCCCACTACTGGTTATCTACCCTAATCATACAAACATAGTGATCTGAAGGGGCACTTGCACCCGAATGTTTATAGCAGCAAAGTCCACAATAGGCAAACTATGGAAAGAACCTAGATGTCCATCAACAGATGAATGGATAAAGAAGATGTGGTGTATACACACACACACACACACACACACACACACACAGGAACACTATGCAGCCATCAAAAGAAATGAAATCTTGCCATTTGCAGTGATGTGGATGGAACTAGAGGGTATTACACTTAGCGAAATAAGTCAATCAGAGAAAGACAACTATCATATGATCTCCCTGATATGAGGAAATGGAGATGCAACACGTGGGGTTTGAGGGGTAGGAAAATAATAAATGGAACAAGATGGGATTGGGAGGGAGACGAACCATAAGAGACTCTTCATGTCACAAAACAAACTGGGGGGGGGGGTAGGGGGTAGGGAGAGGGTGGTGGGGTTATGGAAGTTAGGGAGGGTATGTGCTATGGTGAGTTCTGTGAAGTGTGTAAACCTGGCAATTCACAGACCTGTACCCCTGGGGCTAATAATACATTATATGTTTATAAAAAATTAAAAAAAAATTTTAAAGACAACCCCATTTATACCTGCATACAAAAGAATAAAATACCTAGGAAAATTTACCCAGGATGTGAAAGACCTATACACTGAAAAATATTAAAACATTGATGAAAAAATTGAGGAAGGCACAAGTAAGTAGAAAGATATTCCATGCTCAAGGACTGGGAAAATTAGAATTGTCCAAATTACCCAAGCAATCACAGATTTAAGCTATTCCATATCAAAATTCTAATGGCATCTTTCACAGGAATTCTAAAGTTTATGTAGAACCACAGATGATATCCCACATAACCCAAGAAATTTGGGGGGAAGAGAATAGTTAGAGTCATCATGAGCCCTGATTTCTAACTATATTATAAAACTACAGTAAGTAAAACAGTATGGTGTTGGCATAAAAAACAGGCACATAGATCACAATGGAACAGAATTCCATTCAGAACCCCCAAATAAACCCATATATAGAGAGTCAATTAATCTATGACAAGGAGCCAACAATATAGTATATGGAAAGGATGGTCTCTTCAACAAGTTGATGTTGCTAAAACTGGACAGTCACATGCAAAATAATGAACCTGGAACACTACTTTGTACCTTACAAAAATTAACTCAAAATGGACTAAAGACCTGAATGTAAAACCTGAGACCATAAAACTCCTGGAGGAAAACATAGCCAGTAAGCTCCTTGCCATAAGTCTTTGCAACGAATTTTTTGAACTTGACACCAAAAGCAAAAATAACAAAAGCAAAAGCACCTAAGTGGGACTACATCAAAATAAAAATCTTCTGCACAGCAAAGGAAACCCCTAGCTGAATGAAAAGACAACATACTGAATGGAAGGAAATGTTTTCAAATTAACTATCTGAGATATACAGCCCCTAATAAGGGGTTAAGATCCAAAACATATTAAGAATTCCTACACAGCTCAGGGGGCCTGAGTAGCTCAGGCAGTTAAGCATCTGCTTTTGGCTGAGGTCATGATCCTGGGGTCCTGGGATTGAGCCTCAAGTTAGTCTCCCTGCTCAGTGGGGACCCTGTCTCTCCCTCTCTCCCTGCCCCCCAACTCCTGTGATCTGTCTGTCAAATAAATAAATAAAAACTACTTTTTTAAAAGGAATTCATACAACCAAATGGCAAGGAACAATCAGATTTAAAATGGGCAGAAAGGCTCTCTGCTCTTCCCCGTTCGACAGACAGCCACATCTTCAGGTACAGTGCCAGCCGCGTGCCCGAGACACAATGGTGAAGGTCAGAGTGAACAGATTTGGCCGTATTGGGTGCTGGTCACCAGGGCTGCTTTTAACTCTGGTAAAGTGGATACTGTTGCCATCAATGACCCTTTCATTGATCGCAACTACATGGTCTACATGTTCCTGTATGATTCTACCCATGCACGGTAAATTCCACGGCACAGTCAAGGCTGAGAACGGGAAGCTTGTCATCAATGGGAAGTCCATCACCATCTTCCAGGAGCGAGATCCAGCCAACATCAAATGGGGCGATGCTGGTGCTGAGTATGTTGTAGAGTCCACTGGGGTCTTCACCACCATGGAGAAGGCTGGGGCTCACTTGAAGGGCGGGGCCAAGAGGGTCATCATCTCCGCTCCTTCTGCTGATGCCCCCATGTTCATGATGGGTGTGAATCATGAGAAATATGACAACCCCCTCAAGACTGTCAGCAATGCCTCCTGTACCACCAACCGCTTGGCTCCTCTGGCCAAGATCATCCATGACAACTTTGGCATTGTGGAGGGACTCATGACCACCGTCCATGCCATCACTGGCACCCAGAAGACTGTGGACAGCCCCTCTGGGAAGCTGTGGCGTGACGGATGAAGGGCTGCCCAGAACATCATCCCTGCTTCCACTGGTGCGGCCAAGGCTGTACGCTGTAGGCAAGGTCATCCCTACCCCTCTGGGAAGCTCACTGGCATGGCCTTCCATGTCTCCACCCCCAACATGTCTGTCATGGATCTGACCTGCCACCTGGAGAAAGCTGCCAAATATGATGACATCAAGAAGGTAGTGAAGCAGGCATCAGAGGGCCCCCTTAAGGGCATCCTGGGGTACACTGAGAACCAGGTTGTCTCCTGCGACTTCAACAGTGACACCCACTCCTCTACCTTCGATGCTGGAGCTGGCATTGCTCTCAATGACCACTTTGTCAAGCTCATTTCCTGCTATGACCATGAATTTGGCTACAGCAACCGGGTAGTGGACCTTATGGTCCACATGGCCTCCAAGGAATAAGAGCCTCCTGAACCACAAGCCCCAGCCAGAGCAAGAGGAAGAAAGAGGCCCTCAGCTGCTGGGGAATCCCTGACCCAGCTTATCCCCCCAAACACTGAGAATCTCCCAACCTCCACTATCTCCATCCCAGACCCCCTGAAGAAGGGGAGGGACTTGGGGAGCCCTACCTTGTCACATACCATCAATAAAGTATACTGTACCCAGCCAAAAATATAAATAAATAAATAAATAAATAAATAATAAAATAAAATGGGCAGAAAATCCAAGTAAATTTTTTTTTCCCAAAAAGACATACAGGTGACCAAAAAGTACATGAAAAGATGCTTGACATCACTCATCATCGGGGAAATTAATCTCAAAACCACAATGAGATTTCACCTCACACCTGTCAGAATAAATAAAATCAAAAAGATAAGAAATAAGTATTGACAAGGATGGGGAGAAAAGGGAAAGCTTGTGTACTGTTGGTGGGAATAGAACTTGGTTCTACCACTGTGGAAAACAGTATGGAGATTCCTCCAAAATTAAAAATTATAACCACTGTATGATCCAGGAATTTCACTTCTGGGTATTTCCAAAGAAGACAAAACAGCAATTCAGAAGGGTTTATGCATATCTATGTTCACTGCACCAGTATTAACAATAGCCCACATGTGGAAACAACTTAAGAGTCCATCAATGGATGAATGTATAAAGTGTGAGCTATATATATATATACACATAATGGAATACTATTCAGCCTTAAAGGATAATAGGGGCGCCTGGGTGGCTCAGATGGTTAGGCGTCTGCCTTCGGTCCAGGTCATGGTCTCAGGTCCTGGGATGGAGCCCCGCATCAGGCTCTCTGCTCGGCAGGGAGCCTGCTTCCCCCCCTCTCTCTGCCTGCCTCTCTGCCTACTTGTGATCTCTCTCTCTCTCTGTGTCAACTAAATAAATAAAATCTTAAAGGATAATAGAATCTCGCTATTTGTGACAACACAGATTGACCTTAAATGCATTATGCTAAGTGAAAGGAGTCAGATAAAGATAAAGACTATAATGTCTCTGTAACATGTGAAATCAAAACCAAATTCATAGATACAGAGAATAGACTGGTGGTTGCCAGAGGCAAGGAGTGGGGGGGTGGGCAAAATGGGTAAAGGTGGTCAGCATGTACAAACATCCAGTTCTAAAATAAATCCTGGGATTTAATGTACAGCATGGGGACAACAGTTAATAATACGGTCTTGTATTCTTCTTCTTTTTTTTAAGATTTTATTTATTTGACAGACAGAGATCACAAGCAGAGAGGCAGGCAGAGAGAGAGGGGGAAGCAGGCTCCCTGCTGAGCAGAGAGCCTGATACAGGGCTTGATCCCAGGACTCTGAGATCATGACCTGAGCCAAAGGCAGAGGCTTAACCCACTGAGCCACCCAGGTGCCCTGTCTTGTATTCTTGAAAGTTGCTAAGAGAGTCTTAAAAGTTACCAATCACAAGAAAAAAATTTTGTAACTGCGTGGTGATTGATGTCAATTAGACTTATTGCAGTGATAATTTTTCAACGTTATATATACTGAATCAATGTTGTATATATGCAACTAATTAATATATCTCAATTTTTTTTAAAGATTTTATTTATTTATTTGAAAGATAGAGATCACAAGTAGGCAGAGAAGCAGGCAGAGGGAGAGGAGGAAGCAGGCTCCCTGCTGAGCAGAGAGCCCGATGCGGGGCTCCATGTGGGGCTTGATCCCAGGACCCTGGGATCATGACCCGAGCCGAAGGCAGAGGCTTTAACCCACTGAGCCACCCAGGCGCCCCATGTTATCTCAATTTTTAGAAGATTTCTGTGTGTTGCCAGATCTTGTAGGAATGTCTATAAATATTCAGCTCAATAGTGCAAAATTAAGAAGGTGTACCTATAGCTGACCTAAGTTTGGAGGGAGGAAAATATTAAAACTGCTTGTCCTCCCTCTTCTTCCTCTTCAAAAAAAGCATATTCAGAAATATTAATAACCAAATAGTTGTTTCCTACTAAATCAAGTATGTTATAGCCAAACTTTGAAAGTTAAAATTTAATACACTATATGAAAAGATAATAAAATAGACACTATTCTGCAAAGCAATTTTTACCTAATTAAGCTGATTTTTTTAAAAAACTTAAAGGTTTATTTATTTTAGAGAAAGAAAGTGTACATGAATGGGAGAGGAAGAAGGAGAGAGAATGTCAAGCAAACTCTGTGCTGGGCTTGGAACCCCGTACAGGGCTTGATATCATGACCCTGAGATCACGATCTAGCTGAAACCAAGAGTTGGATGCTTAACTAACTGCACCACCCAGGAGCCCCCTAATTAAGCCATGTCACTGAGGATGTGCATGGCAGTGAGGTGGACAGACAGCAAGGCTAGGCCCTTGTTTTAGTTTCCTTTCCTACCTAGAAAACATCTGAGACCTGCCCACAGAGCTGCTTGCAGGTGTTAGTCCAAACTTCAGTAGGTGCTGGTCAATCCCCGGGAGAAACAGGCCAGGAGACATAATTGTCCACTCAGTTTCTGCACCAACAGACTCAAGGCCTGGTCCTGTTTTCTGCAATGATGATGATAAAAGTGCCCAGGCTGACCTGGGAGGGCTGCCTTCAAGAACCAGCAAGGACATATCTACCCAACCTTTGCCCTCCCTGGTGTCTAAGCCAAGGATGGAGCACCAGACCCAGCCATGTGAATGTGGGGTACCCAGGGAGTGGCAAGGGCCCCATTATAGCTCTTGGACTTGATATGCACATCTGTCTACCCTAACTTACTTTCCTCCCTCTGTCTGGCCTCCATCAACTACCCTAATGCACACACAAACTCCAACTTAAGGGATGGGAAAGGGAATCTACTTCAGGTGACCACATCTGCTCCTATACTTGGAAGAACTGGAAGAGGACAGCTCTGAGACCAAGCTGAGTTTGAGCTCAAGCAAGTGACAGAAGGAAGAAACATCCCCAGGCTGTCTGAGCTCCAGCTCTAGACTTGACCACCAAGGAGCTACTGTATGAACTTTGGGCAACAGCACAAGACCAAGAAATGTGCTTAGCTGCTGTGTGTCTGTCTGGGAGGGAACCCCAAACAGCCTCCCATACATAAAAGAGAGGGTCTTCAAGGACTGTCCAGTTAATTACAAAGAAATTTCAATGAGAGGTTCTATAAGAAAAGAACAGAAAAAAATATTTTTAAATTGAATTACTTAAAATATTATATTAAATTAAAATAATTAATTAAAAATTTCTTCTAAAAGAAGAAAGAAAGAACAAAAAGGTTAAAATCTCCCCTAAAATAACTCTCCAGGTCATACCTGTTCTATTCTCACCCTTTCGATTACAGCATGTGTGGGATGGGAAGAAAGCCTTCCCCTCAGACAAGGAGCCTTTGTTTCCTACACAAGCTTTATAGGCACGCTGACTTTTGCTTGGAAGAATGGGGAGGTCTGGCAAGGCTTCCCATGGGGAAAAGATTGAAGTCGAGACCTGAAGCACTGATTAGATGAAGGAAGAAACAGAGTTTTCTAGATAGAGGAACAGAACATCAAAAGCTTTGAAGATGTGACGCCTGGGTGGCTCAGTGGGTTAAGCCTCTGCCTTCAGCTCAGGTCATGATCCCAGGGTCCATGGGATCGAGCTCCGCATCCAGCTCCTTGCTCAGCAGGGAGCCTGCCTCTCTCTCTCCTGCTCTGCCTGCTTGTACTCTCGTGTTCTATCTCTCTGACAAATAAATAAATAAATAAAATCTTAAAAAAAAAAAAAAAAGCCCTGAAGGTAAGAAGAAAGAGGGGAGATTTCAACAGGACACATTCCAGGAGGCTGCAGATCTCAAATTGGAACAACAGCAACAAAGCAGCCTGAAAAGGCAGCTAGTTTGTGAAAACCCTTCCTAAGCCAAGACAAAGAATTCAGACATTCCTTCCTGCTGCTGAGGGCAGTTATGAGCAGAGCGAGGCAATATAAGCTTCAGAACTTCCTGCCTTTGGGCTGGGTGGGGTATCGATGGAAGTCAGACTTTTAGAAGCAGGTGGAGTCAGGTTAGGAGTATCTTAGACTAACTCACAGTGCAATAAAACCACCTGGAGAGCTACACTACCAGCACTAGCCTAACAGCTGGCTGTGGTTCCAAACACATCATACTGACCATTTACCCCATACAGGCAACAGGGCAGGCTGCCCCCAAATGTGGCACTTTGTCATGCTGATTTTCAATAAAAGTTACTTAAGAAACAGCCGGTGCCAAAAGAACACACTGACCCTTTTTACCTTTGTCTCCAGAAAGCAGGAAACAAATCTCCCACGTGGAAGGTAACCTCCTTGTACCAGAATATTAAGCAGAAACCCTTATTACCAGGGACAGAGAATTCCAAGCCAAGAAGGCTGTATGAACAAACCTTGTTACTTTTTACTGATGACTACCCCAGCCCGAATTCCTCACTGACTGAAGCTCACGATCATAAGTGTTCTTTATCCTGTCAATTCCTCCAAAATTTATTGATTTTTTTTTTTTTTTTGGTCCAAAAGTATACAAACTGCTTGCCTTGGTCATTTCTTTGGGTCTCAATTGCATTATTAGGCCTCCATGAATATGTAACAAGACTTTATGTGTGTGTTTGTGGCACACCTGCGTGGCTCAGTTGGGTAAGTGTCTGCCTTCAGCTCAGGTCATGATTTCAGGGTCCCAGGACCCTCCCTCAGGAGGGAGTCTTTTTCTCCCTCCCTCTCGATTCCCTGCTGCTCATTCTCTCTCTCTCTCAAATAAATAAATTAAATCTTCTTTAAAAAAAAAAAAAAGCTGTGGGTTTTCTTCTCCTGTTAATCTTTCTTGTGTCCATTTAATTCTTAGACTACCTGGAAGTATCTTGAAGGATAGAAGAAAAGTTTTCCTCCCAACAGCTGGCATAGTCAGCAGGATAAACTTCCACTGCATATTTGCTCTGAACATTCTGCAGCTCTGAGATCTTGGAAATCTGACATATAGCAGATTTCCTACCACACCTGTCTCCTCGGATCTCTGTCTGTGGAGTCCGATGGAGCAAAAATGGTGAAAAGCTTTTTCTGTTTAGATTAGCAGGGGGAGGGACGCCTGGGTGGCTCAGTGGGTTAAGACTCTGCCTTTGGCTCAGGTCATCATCTCAGGGTCCTGGGATCAAGCCCCACATCGGGCTCTCTGCTCAGCAGGGAGCCTGCTTCCCTTCCTCTCTCTCTCCCTGCCTCTCTGCCTAGTTGTGATCTCTGTCTGTCAAATAAATAAATAAAATCTTTAAAATTAAAAAAAAAGATTAGCAGGGGGAAATATTGTGGAAATAATCCCTCGGGCTTAGTGACTCTTGGTAAATTTGGTAGAACACTCTTGATTTTATTGATTTATTTCCTCCAAGAGATCGTCTTTGTCTTTTGTTCGTTTGTCATACAAAGGAATTAACACAGAGCAGAACACAGGCATAGGCCCTATGAGGTTGTTGTTGGAGCCAGCTCACAGACTGAAGAGTTAATTTTTCTTATCAGACTGGCTTTCCTTTTAGACAAACTTTGCCATGGATCTCCTGTGGAACAATCAAATAAGGTTTTTTTCTTTGGTCTTGTTCTAAGTCCTTAGAGTTTGGTTTCATGACCAGTCAGAATATTTCTCTGGTCTCTGCTGCCCAGAGGGTATACTTACCAGAGTGCACCTCGATGGCTAATTAAATAGACTGGGCCGCTAAGACATGCAGTTACAAGCAGCACTCACTTTGTTCAGCTGTGCCAGCTCTCAGGGGAGTCTGTCCCTGTAAGTCTCGGCCCAAGAGGGACCTTTGTGGTCTCAGCCCTCATTACCTGTTGGTGATGAAAAAAAATCCCATTCCAGAAGTACCTGCCCAGTGTTCTAGATCGGTATTGGTATGGATGACTACAGGCATCTCACATTTGTGGAGAACAGAGACACTATATGTACCACATTATTCTTCCGGCCTGTGCAATAAAGGTCTTCGCTTTTGTAGGCTATTTTGGGAAGTGAATTCTGGGTCACGGAGGCTGCCTCATTTATGCCCTCTCCAGAGAAGTCTCCTGCTTTCATGGTCTAAGCCTGGAAAGTCATCTTCAGGTCCTTCCACAAAAAAGGCTTACTGGCTTAAGTCACTATTTTTTAAAAATATTATCTATCTATTTATTTGAGAGAGTGAGTGAGAGACCACAAGCAAGAGGAGGGGCAGAGAGGGAGAAGCAGGCTTTCCACTGAGCCGAGAGCCCAACATGGGGCTCGATCCCAGGACACTAGCTCATGACCTGAGCAGAAGGAAGTCGCTTAACCCACTGAGCCACCCAGGCAACCCTGGTATCAGTCACTATTAAAATTAGTAAGCTCGTACTCCTCAATAGCCAGGAGATCTGTGGCAAATCTAAGGTTGAATTGTGTATTCAAGGGGAAAAAAAAAAAAGGATTTTGTTAAAATGCCTTATACAGACTTTACAACGGCATAAATCTTTTTATTCCCACCTTAGGAAGCACGTTTAGTTAAAAAGGTAGATCAGTCCCTTGATATTCAAGGTATAATCTAGTTCTTTGGGGGAAAATTAAAAATAATGGTTTTCATTTTACAAATATCTGCAAAACCAGAAATTTAACTCCACAAGTCAAAGCACACCTATCTTTACCAATCCCCAAATCTTGCCTATTCTTCTCAAGATGCTGTAGATATTATAAAAGATCAGGATATTAAAACAAAAGTGTTTGAACTTATGAAAAAAATTTTAATAACAATTACCCCAAAACTCTTAGGGAAAAACTTACATTCTTTCTCTGTCCCTTACAGTTCTAAATCTTACATCTTTGAAATGCAAACACAGCCCACAATTGCCTAAGACTGAAGGAAAAATGGAAGGGGAAGCTTTTAAAAGTAGAAAATACTCAAAGTGCTCTTGTACCCATACACTAGCACCTCTGCTAATAGGCCCCCCAAAAAGTCCACCTTACAAAAACTTGGGGGAACCCGAGTTGGTAGAGCATGCAATTCTTGATCTCAGGATTTTGAGTTAAAATGTTCTACACTGAGTCTAGAATTTAATTAAAAATAATACTACTAACAATAAAATTAAAAATAAATGTTAATTTTTGTTATTTTTTATTAATATACTTCTTTTATAATATTTATATATTTACATATCTTCTATTTCTATTTATAGAATATATCTCATATTTTTAAAAATATTTATTTTATAAATAAATATAAATATACTTATTTATTTTATTTATTATTATTATTTTTTAAATTTATCTGCACTCAGGGCAGAGTCTGCTTAAAATTCTCACTGCCTCTCCCTCTGCCCCACCCCACTACCATGCACTCTCTTTCTAAAATAATAAATTGGGAAGGAAGGAAGGAGGGGGGGAGGGAAGAAACAAATTCAAACTTTAGGGAGAAGGAAACAAAAATTGGGCCAAGAGTGTGGGGGAGCTGGGGGTGGCAGGAGAGGAGGTAATTGGGAATCAGGCCTATAATGTTCTCTCCACAAATAGAAGATCTTTGTTTTCAGTTGTCTGTATGGTATGTGTGTGTGTTGTGTGTGTGTGTGTGTGTGTGTGTATAGATATACATATTAAATGTGAGATACCTTTCTACCTCTGGATGGTATTGCTCACATGTGTAAAAGAACTCTATTTAGTTGGTTTGAGGGCAAGTACTTGTAAAGACTGTGCATTTTAAAACTTTTAAGACAGGGGCGCCTGGGTGGCTCAGTCGTTAAGTGTCTGCCTTAGGCTCAGGTCATGATTCCAGGGTCCTGGGATCAAGCCCTGCATTGGGCTCCCTGCTCATCGGGAGGCCTGCTTCTCCTTCTGCCTGCTGGTCCCCCTACTTGTGTGTGTGCTCTCTCTCTTTCTCACTATCAAACAAATAAATAAAATATTAAAAAAAAAAAAACTTTTAAGACAGAAATTAGCCCAAATGTATTTCAGGTTCATGTGATCCCGGAAAATGTTTGGTATTAAAGCTAATTTAAAATACACATGTCTTTAAAGTTATTAGTGTTAAAATTAAAACTTTTATTCTGCCTGAGTTTCCTTAAATCCAAGTTGATGTTATCTCTATTACAAAATGTTAAACAACAACCTACCCCCAACACACATACCCCTTTGGAGAATGAATGACTGACTTTGAGGTCTCATGAAGTTTTATGGGTAATCTAAGCATAATTGTTAAGAAAAAGTAAATTGTATAGATGTAAATAAGAGAGGGGTTTGTAGATAAACTTTTAATTTTCCCAAAGCTTTTTGGCAACCTAAAATTTTTAAGTTTTAGGAAGTTAGGTTAAATGAAAAGTTAAATTCATTGAATAGCTAGATAATCACAAAATAAGGTAAAATACTAAGTATTAATTACTAAACATGTTATTTACTTTGGTTTCCTTATTACAGAAAAACCAAACGTAAATTGGGATCTGTTAGTAAACATTATCTGTGCTTTACTGAAAGATTGTACTACAAAGAGGCATGCATTTCTAGAAATTTTGAAATATATCCATAAATTTGCCAGTCTAAAGAATGCGGGTGGGGGGCACCTGGGTAGCTCAGTGGGTTAAGCCTCTGCCCTCAGCTCAGGTCATGATCCCAGCCAGGGTCCTGAGATTGAGCCCCACATAGGGCTCTCTGCTCAAAGGGAGTCTGCTTCCCCTCCTTTCTCTTCTCTTCCTGCCTCTTGGCCTACTTGTGATCTCTGTCAAATAAATAAATAAAATCTTAAAAAAAAAAATTCCAGTGCAACAAACAGTTCATAATGGCTACTTTTGGTTATCACTAAAAATTAAAGTTTCTAAAGGCTAAAAATTCCAATTTAATATACATGTGGTTAAACCTACGTGAAATAAGCGAAACTTCTACATATGCAAAAAAAAAAAAAGGAAAGAAAGAAAAGATAGAACATTTATTTTCTTTTTTTTTTTTTTTTAAGATTTTATTTATTTATTTGACAGAGAGAAATTACAAGTACACTGAGAGGCAGGCAGAGAGAGAGAGAGAGAAGGAAGCAGGCTCCCTGCTGAGCAGAGAGCCCGATGCGGGACTCGATCCCAGGACCCTGAGATCATGACCTGAGCCGAAGGCAGCGGCTTAACCCACTGAGCCACCCAGGCGCCCAGAACATTTATTTTCAGTAAAAGGAAGTATGAGGAATAAAAATACACTTTTTTGGGGGGGTGGGGGGGGAGTACTTTTTTCCTGAAGCAAGGCTGATTACTTAAAGAGGGAAAACACAGGGCAAAATCTGAATGCAAAAAGAGCAGTTGTTGGTTTATGAACAAAGAATCGAGAAAAGAAATTTTATGTGCGATCAAGCCAAGTAAGATTCAATAAATTTATTATAAGGGTTTTTTAAATAAACTTTTTTCATAACTGTGCTCCAGGTAGCCTAAAGTTTACATATCTCACTGGCCTGTGTCCTCTAGTTTATAGCTTGACTAATTATAATTTCTTTGGGATTTAAACAGAACAGGGACCCTGGGGAAGTAAGGAACCAGATGTTCCTAGAAGATCGAGCTTCACTATGCCTGAGACTAGCCTTCCCTATGCCAGCAAGTCCGCTAGAGACCTTACTGAGACTGCTTCCCCTGCTCGTGACCTTTACCACTTCCCTGTGCTCCCCCTTAACAACTCTCTGCTTAGTCCAGGATCAGGGAGATGGTCTTTGAGCATTACTCCACCATATTCCCAGCTTGTGGCTTCCTGAATAAAGCAACCTTTCTTTCAAATCCAACACTTGTCTCTCAAGTTCTGACCTAGAAGTTCATTTCCCTTCATCTTTATATTAAAAAGACAAACTTTTTTTTTTAAGATAAAAATTAAAAAGACAAACTTTTTAAGACTACTGGCCTATCTTGATAAAAGATTGTAGAAGAGATTTTTTTACCCTTTTAAAATTTTCTGCCTAGAAAGCAAGGATGTTATGGTTCCTGGAATATTTCAAAGGATATTTTCTTATCGTAAAAGAAAGATGTTAAACCAATTAGGCTTGTGAGGTATGTTAAATTACATGGGAAGTATTGCCAAGTAAATGATGCTAAACCTTCTTGGATTGTATTTGGGATGATAGGTTATTAATATAAGTATTCTGTGAATTGTATAAAACTCCTAAAATTCTGATATATTTTGGTATGTTATCTTGAAGTGCTATGGGTCATAGAAAATGAGCAAATTTCCTTGTCAGCTGCATTATAAAGAATTCTCATCAGATCTTTGACCATGGCCATTTTTAAGTCTTTTGTCATTTACACTCCTTGTTGTACTCAGATGCTTTTGCAAATGTACTTCATCTTCAGAGAGATTCATGGAAAGAGTCAAATACAGGTTTGTCAAGAGTCAAATACAGGTTTCTGACTACCTTAAGACCATAACAATGAACATTGATAAAAAGTTTCCAGAACTGGGCGGCTGCGTGGCTCAGTGGGTTAAGCCTCTGCCTTCGGCTCAGGGTCCTGGGATTGAGTCCCACATCCAGCTCTCTGCCCAGCAGGGAGCCTACTTCCATCTCTCTCTCTCTCTCGGCCTGCCTCTCTGCCTACTTGTGATGTCTCTCTGTCAAATAAATAAATAAAATCTTTAAAAAAAAAAAAAAAGTTTCCAGAACTAATTGAAAAACTGTTTCAAGCAGAACAAGAATTAATAACATGGGACTGAATAAACTGGGAAGTATAATTATCACTTTTAGGACTTTTTCTTCCTTTGAAATGTTAATTTCTCTTTAAAGATTTTACTTATTTGAGAGAGAGAGCACAAGTTGGGGGGAGGGGAGAGAGAGAAGCAGGCTCCCTGCTGAGCAGGGAGCCCCATGTGGTAGATCTCATGACCCTGGGATCACGACCTGAGCCAAAGGCAGAGGCTTTAACCCACTGAGCCACCCAGGTGCCCTGTGAACTGTTTGTCTTAAGCTAAGACTTAGAGCAATGTGATAAATTATACCTTTGTAAGCAAACTTGAAACATTTAATCATTTTTTCCCTACCTGATCCCTCTAAAACTTGGGAACTCTCAATGAGTATCCTTATATTTTCACAGGAATACATTTACTTGCCTACATTCAATAAGAATCTGTTTTTCTTATAACAGGACACGGTTGGAAACACTGGTTCTATCATCCAGTCAAGGCTTTGACTGGAATGTCAGATTTGAGAATGTACCTAGACTCCAGTATGACCAGGCAGCATTAAGAAACAGGTTGACTTTATAAAGCCAATAAGTCACCTAGGAAACCCAGCCAGATGCCTTGCTTACAGACTTCCTAGCAGCCTTACTGGGTGAGTAAAGAATGTCACTTCCTGGAAGTGCAGGAACATTGGGGGATTTTGAAAAAAGAAGAATTAACCCAAATCTGTAGATAATGCAGACAAAGTCTGATGACAAGTACTTGGCTTCGATTTTTAGCCTTGTGGAGCTATTACAATTTCAATCTGGAAGTTCCTTATGAAAAGTTCTAGCAAAGTAGATTTAAAAGAGTCTAGGGGCGCCTGGGTGGCTCAGTGGGTTAAGCCGCTGCCTTCAGCTCAGGTCATGATCTCAGGGTCCTGGGATCGAGTCCCGCATAGGGCTCTCTGCTCGGCAGGGGGCCTGCTTCCCTTCCTCTCTCTGTGATCTCTTCCCTTCCTCTCTCCTACTGTGATCTCTCTCTGTCAAATAAATAAATAAAAATCTTAAAAAAAAAAAAAGATAAAAGAGTCTATATAATCAATCAATATTCTTATGGTATTTATGTAAATAATCAGACCAAACTTAATGAAATTGGTCTTAATTTGGCTCTCTTTGGAGGAAATGCAAGTGATTTTAGAGAAAGTATGTTTGCAACAGAGCTTTGTGGATATTAGATTCTAGTTCTGACTCACTGAGGGTTTGTTGTCTGCCTATAAACTGGACTGGATATTGAATTCTTCTGGTTTCCTCAAATAGTTGGCTATGGCTTTACAAACTAACATTTCCAATTTTCTCCCATCCTTTTGATTTGGAATCATGGAGAACTAGGCTGCCCTCTTCCTGAAGCCCTAGAAACTGAATATGAATGACTTCATATACACTTGAGAGAAATCACCACAACATATAGGCAATCTTCATGCCCACTGCTCTGTGGGCTACATTTACAGAGGTCACCAGAGACATTTAAACTACAAACCAGGAATATCAGACTGCCAATGCCTGCGCTCGCTCTATCTGAAGATGCCTTCACCATGACATCTAGAAGTCTCTATTGGCTGCCCTCAGAACTCAGAGACTGGTTTATAATTTGCTCCAATCATTAGCCATTGCTTTTCTTTTGTTTCCATAGAAATGCCTCTTAATACCTGAATATAAAGCAGGTCAGCTAACTTTGAACATACCTGCACCATCACCTCCTAAAAGGAGTTTGATTGAACTGACATATTGTCATGACTAAGACTGGTTCAGCAAGACAAAATAATTTACCAGCTCCACTTCTAAAGTGTAAAACTTCCAGGGAAGTTTCAGAGGAGGGGCCAAGGGCAGCTGCTCCAAAATGTGGCTTTTGCATATCATTTTAAGTAAACGTTACTTAAGAAACCAATCAAGGGGCACCTGGGTGGCTCAGTGGGTTAAAGCCTCTGCTTTCAGCTCAGGTCATGGTCCCAGGGTCCTGGGATCGAGCCCCGCATTGGGCTCTCTGCTCAGCAGGGGGCCTGCTTCCTCCTCTCTCTCTGCCTGCCTCTCTGCCTACTTGTGATCTGTCAAATAAATAAAATCATTAAAAAAAAAAAGAAACCAATCAAAAAAGAGCATGCTGACCTCCACCCCACTTTGTTCTAAAAGCAAAATTAAATCTCCCTTGTGAAAGGTGCCCCTTTTGTACCAGGAGATAAAGAGAGATCTTTATCACCAGGAGTAGGAAATTTAGAGCCAAGAAGCCTAAACAATCTTGCTACATTTTACTAATTTACTAACCCAGCCCAAATTCTGCTTTGAATTCCTTACTAACTAAAGCTTAAGAGTTCCTTACTAACTAAAGCTCACTAAACATAAATGTTCTTTATCCTGTCAGTGCCTCAGAGATTGCCTCTTTGTCTAAAAAGTATAAAAATTGCCTTGGTCATTATTGGACCTCTCTGTGCATGTAATTAAACTTTTCTTTTCTCTTATTAGTCTGTCTTATATCAATTTAATTCTTGGGCCACCAAGAAGAACCTTGATGGACAGGGGAAACTATTCCCTCTCCAACACCCAGAGCAAGTGCCCAAGCAAGGCATTATTACTATTTTTGTTTAATTTTAAGGCAGAGGGAAGCTGAACAATTTGCCCAGAGCTGTATAGCTGTGACAACAGAGCCAAGTTTCATCCATTTTCTCTCCACCGTTCACATTTCCTCTCCTAAAGGTGGTGGGAAATGGACAAGAGATTCTAGAGATACTTAAGAGGCAGAATTGATGACAGGACCTTGTCATCAATGGGTATGAGAAAGGCAAGAGTCAAAAATTACTCCCACATTTCTAGCTTGGGTTACTGGATGAATAGCAATGCCTTTCACTGAGACAAGTTGCATAGAAGATAGTCAATTTCTGTAGGAGAGATGGTTAGCACAGTTTTAGACACACTGAGTCTGAGATGACTATGGAAAATCCAAGTGGAGATGTTCAGTAAGTGGTTGAACATATAGTTTGGGAGTCCAGGAGACAGACCTGGAAAGGAATTCTAGAAACAAGAGTCACTGGGTAAGAATACTCAAGGAGAGTACGAGTGAGAGGAAACAGTGTTAGACAGAACCTTGAGGAACTAATGTGAAGAAGGGCTGGGAAAAATAACACTAAGGAGATCTTTGAAAGAAACATATGAGAAAATAAGTCAAGAGATTGTGGGAATGCAAGCTAGTGCAGCTACTCTTGAAAACAGCATGGAGGTTCCTCAAAAAGTTGAAAATAGAGCTACCTTATGACCCAGCAATCACACTACTGGGTATCTACCCTAAAGATACAAGTGTAGTGATCCGAAGGAGCACATACACCTGAATGTTTATAGCAGCAATGTCCACAACAGCCAAACTATGGAATGAGGCCAGATGTCCATCAACAGATGAATGGATAAAGAAGATATGGTGTATATACACAATGAAATATTATGTAGCCATCAAAATATCCAAAATCTTCCCATTTGCAATGACGTGGATGGAACTAGAGGGTATTATGCTAAGTGAAATAAGTCAATCAGAAAAAGACAATTATCAAATGATCTCACTGATATGAGGAATTTGAGAAACAAGAGGCAGGCTCATAGGGGAAGGGAGGGAAAAATGAAACAAGATGAAACCAGAGAGGGAAACAAACCATAAGACTCTTTTTTAAAAGATTTTATTTATTTATTTATTTATTTCACAGATAGAGATCACAAGTAGGCAGAGAGGCAGGCAGAGAGAGAGAAGGAAGCAGGCTCCCTGCTGAGCAGAGATCCCGATATGGGGCTCTATCCCAGGACCCTGGGATCATGACCTGAGCCAAAGGCAGAGGCTTTAACCCACTGAGCCACCCAGGCGCCCCAAACTGTAAGAGACTCTTAATGTCAGGAAACAGAGGGTTGCTGGGGGGGAGGGAGGTGGGAGGGATGGGGTGGTTGGGTGATGGACACTGGGGAGGGAATATGCTATGGTGAGCGCTGTGAATTGTGTAAGACTGACGAATCACAGACTTGTACCCCTCAAACAAATAATACATTATATAATAAAATAATAATAATAATCAGTCAACAGAACGTGATGTAATGGAAACCCAGAGAAGCCATTTCGAGGAGGAGGGGATGGTCAACAGTGGCAAATGCTGCTGGAAAGTCACAGAAGAAAAAGCCTGAAAGGTTTACAGGTGACCTTAAGAAGCGCAGATGCGGTGGATTAGTTGAGAGTAGGTTAAGGGGTCAAAGCAGGTAGAGAAGTAGAGGATGTGTGCAGGCAACTCCGAAGAAAGTTGGACTGTGAAGTGGAGGGAGGGGAGAAACTTCCTATCAGGAAGTGCTTTGGTTTTGCTTTTATATTAATATGGCAGAGACCTGAGCAGCTCCTATGTCATCCAGGAAGGAATACGTAGGGTGAAGACCTATGAGTAACTCAGGCGGAGTCAGTAGAGAGTTCAGGCATTTGCCATCTGGTGGTTCCATAAAGTTGGGGGCAGGGCGTGGGGGACACAGATTTGTTAGGTGGCCCGGCCAAGCTTACACAAGCTTTCACTGGCTGAGTTAGGACTAGCATCCAGATCGCTCAACTGCTTCTCCTGTATTCTTTCTGTTGCACAACTTCTTAAAAAGTTTCTTTTTTCTTTTTTTTTTAAAGATTTTATTTATTTATTTGACAGGCAGAGGTCACAGGTAGGCAGAGAGGCAGGCAGAGAGAGAGGGGAGGAAGCAGGCTCCCTGCCGAGCAGAGAGCCCAATGCGGGGCTCGATCCCAAGACCCTGGGACCATGACCTGAGCCGAAGGCAGAGGCTTTAACCCACTGAGCCACCCAGGTGCCACCCAGGTGCCCCTTAAAAAGTTTCTTTTGCTTTTTCTCAAGCAAATAGTTCTGGAATGTTACTTTTCTTAGAAGTGGAATTATATTTAGCATTTAAGTAGTCTTATTTAACAACTTGCTTTCTCTTTCAAAAGAGAACTTCCCTTGATATGGGTTTGTGGAGAAAGGAAGATGGACTACACAGTAATTGAAATAAATTTCATATTCTTGGGGCCTGTAAGCTCATCTATTGAGAGGGAAAAGAAATCACTTGTGAATTTCAAAGTGCAATGCAGCCTTTAGAAATTCACTTATAAGCTGTATGCCGCAAAAAGCCAGAAAAATGGTGGTTTTCTCCATTCTGGTTTGTAATAAAAAGAGAAAAAACTCTAAAGGGTCAAATTTAACATTATGCATGCTGAATTGGTATGGATGCTGTTTTTAATCTTTTATGGTAGGGCTGGGTGGGAACTCAATGTCCAAGAACTATAGTCTGGGTGGCAATATATCTAAATATGGATAGGTAAGAGGGAGAGGGAGGAAAGGAGAGGCTTGTAAAAACTTAAAGAAAGGACAATTAATCTTCTCATAAAGCAAAATCTTGGTCGATTTCCAGTCCCCCCCACCTTTTTTAAAAAATGAATAAAAAGTCACAGTATGCAAACAGTTATGGAGTCTGCTCTTTTCACTTTGTAAACATTATTTGGATGGCAGCATGAGATCCCACCCTAAAGATGTCTTGTAGCCCAACTTCCTCATTCATAGACTTGCTCTTGGGTGGCAAGAGGACTTCTTTCTCACCTGCTTGTTCACATAGTCTGGTGGAGCTGAGGGGCTTGGAGATAACAGGAATGGAGGCCTTGTCCTCTGGGTAACATACTTTCTTTGACTGGTTGGTCTTGAATTTTACTGTGTTAGAGCAGTAAAAAATCTACCAGTGGGAAATGTTAAGTTTGATCACTCAGGGATTATAATTTCTCCATTTATTCTATTTTCCAGGTTTCTGAGACAATAATCACTTAAAGCTCCCATGGACTTGACCTGACTAAGAGTTTTGGACAATAAGAGATGTTGCACTTCATAGCCTTGCACAAATGAGTTAATATTTTTAACATGTTTTTGTTGTCTAAGAGCAAAGAGTTAGATGGACAGATTATCTTCAGGTCAATAACAAATCATAACATCTACTCATTGCTAGTTATCCTACAATGCTTCAGGAATTCTTCCCCATCCCTACCCCCAAGGAATAAACTATGCCATCCTAAATTATTCCAGCTAATGATCCCGGCACTGGCCCTTGAGCATAGTGGACTTCCTCTCCACAGCGTAGCCTTCCTGTAAGTCCAGTCCAAGCCCCGCCAGCACAATTTCTCCAGGCCAAAATGTCATCTAATTTAATCAATTGCTGGGGAATAACTTGTCCAAACTCCAGCTTCTTAATCTATAAAATGGGGAAAATATTACTTATATGGTTATAGGAACTTCTGAAATGATGCTTGTTTCTGCCATAGGAGAAGTAAAGGTCATGAGAAAGAAGTAAATGTCCCAACACAGAAGTGACCTTGATAGTCTCAGGTGAAGAAGTGGGTATTACTGTCATACATTAGTTTCAGTAAATTCTGTCTCACAAAGCCATTCCATATCTAAAGGGCTACCCTTCTACTATATTTCTGGTTTCTAATTCACTGATCTCTGCTCTAATCTTAATTACTTCTCTTCTTGTGCATGGGTTAAGTTTAATTTGTTGTAAATTTCCCAGATCTTTAAGGTGTAAAGACAGTTTGTACATTTGGGGTTTCTCTTTTTTTTTTTTTTTTTTTTTTTTTTGAGTGAGGATTGGATAGCTATGCATTTGCCCCCTTAGGACTAATTTTGCCATATCTGATAGGTTTGGGATCAATGTGTCTTTGTACTCATTAGTTTCCATGAATTGTTTTAGTTCTTTGATTTCCTGGTTGACCCAAACACTCTTGAGCAGGATGGTTTTTAGCTTCCAAGCCTGGTGGTGGGTATTAAGGAGGACACGGATGGCATGAAGCACTGGGTATCATATGCAAACAGTGAACACTGCATTGAAAACTAACAATGGACAGTGTGGTGACTAACATAATAAAATAAATAAATAAATGAAATGAAATGAAATGAAGGTCTGGCCTTAGGTGTGGCTAAAGTTAGAGAGGAAGGAGCCACCCCTTCTGATGGGGCAACTACAGGATTTCAGAGCCTCAGACTCAAAGGGGCCACTGCAGGGCATGTCCTGCTTGCTTAGCACAATGCCGTGCCACAGGCACCAGTGAATGAGCAGGACACCTGGGTTTGAATCCCAACTTTGCTATACAGGTACCTGTGAAGGAGAAGGACACCTGGGTTTAAATCCCAATGTTGCAACTTCTTAGCAGTAGGACTTCACGGCATGAGCAATTTAACCTCTCTATGCCTTACTCTCTCATCAAGAATGAGCTCATACTTCATAGAGTTGAGATAAAAGATATATGTGAAGCCCTTAGTACAGTACAAGTACCTGGACAAAAGTAAGTGCAGGATACAAAATTAATACACAGAAATTGGTTGCATTTCTATATACACCTAACAAAGTAGCAGAAAGAGAAATCAAGAAAACAATTCCATTTACAATTGTACCATAAAGAATAAAATACCTAGGGATAAACATAAAGAAGGAGGTGAAAGACCTGTACTCTGAAACCTGTAAGACACTGATGAAAAAAAAAAAAAAATTAAGAGGACACAAATAGAAAGATATCCCATGTTCATGGATTGGAAGAATTAATATGGTTAAAACATCTATCCTACCCAAATCAATCAACAGATTCAATGCAATCTTTGTCAATAAACTGATAGCATTTTCCACAAAACTAGAACAAATAATCCTAAAATCTGTATGGAATCATAAAGACCCCAAATAGCCAAGGGAATCTTGCAAAAGAACAACAGAGCTTGAGGTATCACAATACTAGATTTCAAGCTATACTTTGAAGCTATAATCAAAACATGGTCCTGGCATGAAAATACACACATAGATCAAAAGAACATATAGAGACCCTACAAATAAACTAATATTTATGATAATATGGTCAATTGATCTATGATAAAGGAGGCAAGAATATACAAGAGGGAAAAGACAACCTCTTCAATGTATGGTGCTGGGAAAACTAGACCAGTACATGCCAAAAAATGAAACTACACCATTATCTTATTCCATACACAAAAATAAACTCAAAATGATTAAACACCTAAATGTGAGATATAAAACCATAAAACTCCAAGAGGAAAACATAGGCAGTAAGTTCTTTGACACAGGTCTTGGCAATGACTTTTTTTTTTTTTAATTTGACACCAAAAGTAAAAGCAACAAAAGAAAAAATAAAGAAGTGGGGCTACATCAAACTAAAAAGCTTCTGTACAGCAAAGGAAACCATCAACAAAATAAAAAGGCAATCTACTGAATGGGACAAAATATTTACAAGTCATGTATCTGATAAGAGGTTAATATCCAAAATATATAAAGAATTCATGCAATATCAAAAACAACCAAACAACCCAACTAAAAAAATAGACAGAAGACCCAAACAGACATTTCTTCAAATAAGGCATACAGAGGGCCAATAGACACAAGAAAAGATGTTCAGCATCACTCATCATCAGGGAAATGTCAATCAAAACCACAATGAGATATGAACGCCACACCTGTCAGAATAGCTAAAATCCAAAAATAAGAAATAACAAGTGTGGGCAAGGATGTGGAGAAAAAGGAACTCTGATGCACTGTTGGTGGGAA
Organism: Mustela putorius furo; assembly: GCF_011764305.1. Classification (NCBI taxonomy): domain Eukaryota; kingdom Metazoa; phylum Chordata; class Mammalia; order Carnivora; family Mustelidae; genus Mustela; species Mustela putorius. Next base: position 3,583,463 of record NW_025422045.1, on the reverse strand, counting down.
TGTAAATTGATGCAGCCGCCATGGAAAACACTGTGGAGTTTCCGCAAAAAAACCTAAAAATGGAAGCACCGTAGGATCCAGTAATTTCACTTGTGAGTACTTACAAAGAAAATAAAACCACTAATTCGAGAAGATATATGCACCCCTATGTTTATTGCAGTATTATTTAAAGTAGCCAAGATATGCAAGCAACTTCAGTGTCCATCAACAGATGAATACAGAAATTGTGATATATGCAATGCAACAGTACTCAGCCATAGAAAAGAACGAAATCCTGCAATTCATAACACAGATGGACCTAGAGGGGAGTAAGCTAAGTGAAATAAGTCAGAGAAAGACAAATGCCATGTGACTTCACTTGTATGTGGAATGTAAAAAAAAAGAAACAAAAACGAACAAGGCAGAACGAATGAAGCAGACACATAAATACAGAGAACTTGAGGTTGCCAGAGGGGAGGGTATGGGGAGGGTATGGGCGAGGGGGGGACACAATGAGTGAAGGGAAGCTGAAGGCACAGGCTTCTAATTATGGAATGAGTAAGTCACAGGGATGAAAGGTACAACACAGGAAATATAGTCAGTGGTATTGTAATTGCATTGTATGGTGACAGATGGTAGCTACACTTGGGGTAAGCACAGTATAATGTATACATAGTTGTGAAATCACTATAAAATACATACATATATGGGGGGGGGTGCCTGGGTAGTTCAGTTGGTTAAGTGTCTGCCATTGGGTCATGATCTCAGGGGTCCTGGGATCAAGCCCCAAGTTGGGCTCTCTGCTCCATGGGATGCCTGCTTCTTCCTCTGCCTGCCGCTCTATTTGTGCTTGCTCTCTGTCAAAGAAATTTTAAAAATCTCACAAATATATATAGAAACATTTTGTAAAGTTCTTAGAACAGCACAGCCAGTACCTATCCTAAATTAAATGTTCTATAGATGTTAATTATTATAAATTATAATTATTAGGGGCACCTGAGTGGCTCAGTGGGTTAAAGCCTCTGCCTTTGGCTCAGGTCATAATCTCAGGGTCCTGGGATCAAGCCCCATATCAGGCTCTCTGCTCAGTGGGGAGCCTACTTCCCCCTCTCTCTGCCTGCCTCTCTGCCTACTTGTGATCTCTGTCAAATAAATAAATAAAATCTTTTTTAAAAATTAATTATAATGATTATAAGTGAAATCTGTTTTTTGAGCTCTAAGTCTACTCTTTCCCTTTCAAGAAACTTCTGATGCTGGAGAAGCAGTAGATAAACCATAGTCCCAGAGACAAACACCACCCTTTGGTCATTCAGCAGATCTCTACTGAGTGCTTAAGTGCTCTCAGAATTTGAGAATATGGAGGGAACTCATAAAATCTGCTCCAAGTGTTAACTAGCTAGTAATTGCTTTTTATGGAGTGGACATTGCTAAGTGTCTTACTCCTTTAGTTCCTCAGCAATCCTATGAAGTTATTATTCCCATTTTTCAGATGAGAGAGGCTTAGAGTTAAGTGACCAGTCCTACAATGAAACAATGAAGGTGAGGAAGAGGGCCAAATGCATGTATACACCCCATCTTCAGCAAAGGGAAGCACATCTTATCCCCACTGACACCATTTACAATGCCTTGCATCTAGTAAGGTCTCAAAAGTATTTTTGAGGGGCGCCTGGGTGGCTCAGTGGGTTAAGCCACTGCCTTCGGCTCAGGTCATGATCTCAGAGTCCTGGGATCGAATCCCGCATCGGGCTCTCTGCTCAGCAGAGAGCCTGCTTCCCTCTCTCTCTCTGCCTGCCTCTCCATCTACTTGTGATTTCTCTCTGTCAAATAAATAAATAAAATCTTTAAAAAAAAAGTATTTTTGAGATTTTTCTAGTGTACAGCTACCTTGGCCTTTAAGAAAACTTGAACTTCATTATTTTTCATTTTTGAATAGTACATGTCAATATATCCAGGCGGAGACTTATTTAATATCTGACATAACTGGCTATCCATGTGGAAGATGTAAGTTATAATCCATACCTCACACCTTATATAAAATAAATTCAAACTGATTAAAACTTACTCTTGGTATAAAAATATTTTTTAAAGGTTTTATTTATTTATTTGACAGAGAGAGAGATCACAAGTAGGCAGAGAGAGAGAGTGGGAAGTAGGCTCCCCGCTGAGCAGAGAGCCTGATGTGGGGCTCAATCCCAGGACCCTGAGATCATGACCTGAGCCGAAGACAGAGGCTTTAACCCACTGAGTGACCCAGGCACTCCAGTATAAAAATATTTTTAATATATTTGCATAAGAATCGCTGCATGTTAGATGAAGGTAATGCTAAAATTAAATACTGTGATGTATATATATTAGAAAAATGGAGGAAAAGTGGTCTTTCAAAGATAGGTAGCACAGATGCTATAAATAAAACAAAACCCCCCTGAGATTTAACAGTATAAAAATAAAATATTTCAAGGGCTCCTGGATGGCTCAGTCTGTTAAGTGTCTGACTTGGGCTTGGACTGTGATCTCCAGGTCCTGGGATTGAGCCCCACATGGGGTTTCCTGCTCAACAATGAGTCTGCTTTTCCTTCTCTTTCTGTCCCTCGCCCTGCTCATGTTTGTGTGCAAGCTCTTTCAAATAAGTAAATAAAATCGTTAAAAAAAAAAAAAAAAAAAAGAGGGGCGCCTGGGTGGCTCAGTGGGTTAAATCCTCTGCCTTCGGCTCGGGTCGTGATCCCAGGGTCCTGGGATCAAGCCCCGCATCGGGTTCTCTGCTCAGCAGGGAGCCTGCTTCCTCCTCTCTCTCTGCCTGCCTCTCTGCCTACTTGTGATCTCTGTCTGTCAAATAAATAAATAAAATCTTTAAAAAAAAAAAAAAGAAAAGAAACATTTCAGTATGGCAAAAGATACCACAAACAAGATCAAAGGACAAATAATAAGAAGAATATGTTCACTTAACATCCATAATAAACAGAGGATACCTTTTATGGGACAATCAGAGATTGTCATGTCCTCTGAAATTTGTAGGGATAGGTCTTGTGACCTGCCCATGATGCCCTATCAGGGGAGTAACAGAGGTTATGGGACAACGTTCTCTCACTTTAGTATATATAAGATAAACAGAATAAAACAATTCTATTTTATTGAAATATCAAATAATTTAATAAGTTAATTCTATTTAAATCCTTTCAGCAGCACCTAAGATTTTCAAAGTGCTTTTACACACCATGCCCCTAGCAGGGCCAAGAGACCCAACTGACCCATCTGTGGCTACATCTTCAACATCCTTCCACTTCCTCATTCTGTTCCTTGCTCATTTGCCTCCTTGCTACTCCTCGCACATTCTAGCATCTCTTGCCTCAGGACCTTTGCACATACAGATTTCCTTCCTTTGGACACTCCTGCTCCATATACCCTCGTGCTTGATCCCTCATTTCATTTGGGTCTCTCCTCAAGTGTCCCTTCCTCAGCCAGGCTTTCCCTGAACATAAGGGCAGGGACTTTGTTTTATTTCCTTAGTGCCTGGAGCAGTGCCCTACCCATAAGAGGAACTCAAACAAAAATCTATTGAATCATAGAATTACTTAAGTTGATTTTCATTTAAAAAAAAAAAAAAAGATCTGTTTATCCAGGATATTTACACTTCCTGATCTGAACACAATGCATGCCTGTTGTATTTTTTTTTTTTAACATTCCTCCAGCTAGGAAGACACAAAGAAATGTAAAAATGTTCCATGCTCATGGATTGGAAGAATAAGTACTGTGAAAATGTCTATGCTACCTAGAGCAATCCACACACTTAATGCAATCTGTATCAAAATACCATCAACTTTTTTCAAAGAAATGGAAAAATAATCCTAAAATTTATATGGAGCCAGAGAAGACCCCCCAAAAAACCAGAGGAATGTTGAAAAAGAAAACCAAAGTTGGTGGCATCACAATTCCAGACTTCAAGCTCTATTACAAAGCTGTCATCATCAAGACAGTATGGTACTGGCACAAAAACAGATACATACATCAATGGAACAGAAATGGAGCCCAGAAACGGACCCTCAACTCTATAGTTAGCTAATCTTCAACAAAGCAGGAAAGAATGTCCAGTGGAAAAAAAGATAGTCTCTTCAACAAATGGTGTTGGGAAAATTGGACACCCACATACAGAAGAATAAAACTGGACCATTTTCTTTTTTATTTTTTTTAAAGATTTTATTTATTTATTTGACAGACAGAGATCACAAGTAGGCAGAGAGGCAGGCAGAGAGAGAGGAGGAAGCAGGCTCCCTGCTGAGCTGAGAGCCCGATGCAGGCCTTGATCCCAGGACCCTGGGATCATGACCTGAGCTGAAGGCAGAGGCTTTAACCCACTGAGCCACCCAGGTACCCTAAAACTGGACCATTTTCTTGCACCACACACAAAAACAGACCCCAAATGGATGAAAGACCTCAGTGTGAGAAAGAAATCCATCAAAATCCTTGAGAACACAGGAAGCAACCTCTTCGACCTCAGCCGCAGCAACTTCTTCCTAGAAACATTGCCAAAGGCAAGGGAAGCAAGGGCAAAAATGAACTATTGGATTTCATCAAGATAAAAAGCTTTTACACAGCAAAGGCAACAGTCAACAAAACCAAAGACAACCAGCAGAATGGGAGAAGATATTTGCAAATGACGTATCAGATAAAGGGCTAGTATCCAAAATCTATAAAGAATTATCAAACTCAACACCCAAAGAACAAATAATCCAATCAAAAAATGGACAGAGAAACAGACATTACTGCAAAAAAGACATCCAAATGGCCAACAGACACATGAAAAAGTGCTCAACTCGGCATCAGGGAAATACAAATCAAAACCACAGTGAGATACCACTTCATACCAGTCAGAATGGCTAAAATTAATCAGGAAACAGATGTTGGCATGGATGCATAGAAAGGGGACCCCATTCTACACTATTGATGGGAATGCAAGCTGTACAGCCACTCTGGAAAACAGTATGGAGTTGAAAATAGAGCTACCCTACAGCCTAGCAATCACACTACTGGGTATCTACCCCAAAGATACAAATGTCGTGATCCAAAGGGGCACTGCACCCCAATGTTTATAGCAGCAAAGTCCACAATAACCAAGCTATGAAAAGAACCTAGATGTCCATCAACAGATGAATGGATAAAGAAAATGAGGTATATATACACAATGAAATATTACATAGCCATCAAAAAGTGAAATTTTGCTAGTTGTATTGATGTGGAAGGAACTAAAGGGTATTATGCTAAGAGAAATAAGCCAATCAGAGAAAGGCAATTACCATAGGATCTCACTGATATGAGGAATCTGAGAAACAAGGCAGGGGATCACAGGAGCAGGGAGGGAAAATGAAACAAAAAACCAGAGAGGGAGACAAACCATAAGAGACTCTCAATCTCAGGAAACAAACTGAGGGTTGCTGAAGGGGAGGACAGTGGGAGGGATGGGGTGGCTGGGTGATGGGACACTGGGGAGGGTATGTGCTATGGGGAGTGCTGTGAATTGCGTAAGACTGATGAATCACAGACCTGTAGCCCTGAAACAAATAATACATTATATGTTAACAACAATTTAAAAAAAATTCCTCCAGCTCACATTGGCCTCCCTGATCCATTTAAAAGTTGTTTCCAAACATGCTGTGAATTCCTCCCACTGGGGAGAGTCCTCTGTGAAAGCAACTACTACTGCAGCAGGACTCCTTCTTCCTTCTTTGAACTGATGAGGAAAGCAGTCAGCACAGAAACCTGAGCAATCTGACAACCGTTAATAGTCGCCCCCACGCTGTGAGCAGTCCCGCCTGTGAGCATCCCAGGTTAGAGCCGCACTGGGTTCCCCAGTCCTGGGGTACTTGGCCCCGAGATGGGACGCCGCGATCCCTGTGCGCATGCGTGGTCTCAGCACCGCCCTCCTCCGGCTCCAGTCGGGGGCCGGGGATTCCAAACGCTTCGCTCCTCCCGACGGGGGCGCGGGGTAAAGAGAACATACAAAACTGGTCAAAAATCCTGGTAACTCGAGAAGTTAAAATCAGAGATTGAAGCCACAAAACCAGAGGAGGGGGAAAGAGCATAAGAAGCGCTTCGCGGAAGGGCCAGCCGTGCTCAGGCAGGGGGCAAGGACAGAACGAGAGGCTGGATTTGCGCTCAGGGAGGAGGCCGCCGGGGCTCGGGGTTCGACGGCGGCAGACTGAGGGGGGAGAATTTGCGAGCCCAAGAGAAGGAGGGCCTCTTGGGGAAGAGGAGGGCAGCCAGGCCTCGGCGGGGCGGTTCGCGCCACAGTCTCCTCCAGAGGACGGCGAGAGGGAGGGAGGGTACAGGGAGGGGTGAGGTGGCAAGGGCGGGGGAGACCAGGGGCGAGAACGAGGGGTAAATAAAAGCCGCCGCAAGCACACAGGGTCCCGCCCAAGCTTGGTCGTGTAACTTCGCGATGACGTGGAGCAATCTAGGCTGTGTTTGGCCAGCACTGTGGAAGCAGCTCGCGTGCACACTCCCGGGACGTTTCCGGCCGCGCGACCTGTGCCGGGATACCCGCGGGGCACCCGGGTCAGGAAATCAAGCGGGAGATGAGAAGAGGGTGAGCACGAGGGCAGAGAAACGGCGAAATGCAACATCCACACCGGGCTGGGAGACAAAGGAGGCCGGCGAGCCAGGCAGCTGGGCAGATAAGGAAGAGTTGAGGAACCAGAAGTTGAAAGGCTACTGTACAGGGGGGCGGGGGAGGGGGGGGTCGAAAAGGTGAAAGGTCACCCTTGCAGCAAGGAACTTCTGTGTTCATTTCGTGTCCTGCAAGGGGACCTGCCCAGGACGGTTGCAAATTAAGGTGGAGAAGAGGAAGACACAGGGAGGCCAGATACCCAATGAATCACTCCCCGGAAACCTGGGGAGGCCCTGGAAGACGATCAGGAACTAAACACGGGGCGAACCTGATGCCCAAGGGCCAGGATGATTAAGGGGCCTTGAGGAGAAGGGCAGGTACCAGCAGCGCGCAATATGGCTGGCTGGTAGTGGCTTCACAGGCGGTGAGCCAATCACTATCTGAAAGCAGAAATGGAGAGCACAGGTGATACCCTCCTTCTGGTCCAGCATTCGAGGAGGGGAGGGCTGTGGGAAAGTTTAAAAAAAAAAAAAAAAGCTGAGCCCACAGGGAAGAATGACAGTAATGACAGTAGCCAGGCTTCCCAGGGCAAGGCTGGACGAGGGAGCAGGACGTTCCCTGTAGGCCCTTGCCTTGAACTCTGAGCTTCCAGCTCCTTCCTCCCTCCTGCCAGCATCCCCCTTAGTCAGCTCCCTCTAACTTCTTTTGCATCATGGGACTTCTGTAAGCTTTCCTCAAGTTAGGGAGTTAGCATGCTCCCTGCCCAAAGAACCCCCAGCACTCACTTTCTAGGTCAAAGTAACCAATTTGAAAGAATTCTCAAATTAAAGCTGTCCCCTGGGTTGGACAAGAATTCTTCAGTTAACCAGGAGCAAGGAACTGTTGGTGAGGAAAAAGCCTAGTCTGGAAGGAATCTAAGGTCTAGCTGTTCTCAAATAACCTCAGTCCTCCTCTCTCCCTCCCACTGCCACTCTGTGTGCCCATAAGCAAGGACTGGAGTCTATCCCAGGTACCCTGCTAGCAGGCGGGAAGGAGGCCAAGCTGAGTAGCATCGATAAGCACCACTCTGGGTCTCAGATGCAGCTGGGGTCCACTCCTATCTCTGCCTCTCCCCACTCTTCAGCAAATGATATCCTTTCTATCAGCTTCAGTGCCTGCACCTCTGAGATAATGCTATTCAATTCATATGGGATTTTGTGACTAAGAAGTACAGCTCCAGAATCTGGCATACAGTATATGTCAGATATTATTCCTGATACTAATCACATTAATATCAACATTGTTAAAGTAATATATTATCATCTATACATCTACAGGTATCACACAGATGCTCGGAGAATGTCCGTTGAACAAATGAATGCTTGTTCACTTCTCCAGGGTTGTGTGAATCTATTCGTGGCATACAGAATAGATATAGATACAGAGAAATTGTTCCTATGTAAGAAACAGAACCAGAAATAGTTTCTCTATAGATACATTTCTCCACTGGATGGAAGAGCCATAAAGGTCACCCCTATTTGTCCTTACAACTAAGATCTCTAAGGTTTACCACAGTTGCTGCTGGATTTTCATTTTCTTTGGATCCGCCACCATTTAGGGTTTAGTTCACGGTCCATGCTGCTCAGACCCCAGGGAGCCTTTCTGAAGGGGACTTGCCCCAGTGCCACTCTAGTATGACGTTGGGTAGAATCAATAAGAGCACATACCCTTGACTTGTTCCTAATCTTGGAAGGAAAGCATTCAATCTTCCACCATGACTGGGATATTAGAGGTGGGGTTTTTTTTTTTTCCCCAGTCATTTGTTAGGGGTGCCTCGATGACTCTGTTGGTTGAGTATCTGCCTTCAGCTCAGGTCATGATCCCAGGGTCCTGGGATAGCCCCACATCAAGCTCCTGGCTCACTGGGGAGCCTGCTTCGCCCTCTTCCTCTGCCCCCTCCCCTGCTTTTGTGTGTGTGTGTGTGTGTACGTGTGCGCATGCATGCACTAATAATCTTAAAAAAAAAAAAGATGTCATTTGTCAAGGTGGGGGGACCAGGGTGGCTCCATCAGTTAAGTGTCCAACTCTTGATCTCAGGGTCAAGGGATCAAGCCCTGCGTCAGGCTCTGGGCTGGGCATGGAGCCTGCTTCAGATTCTTTCTCTCCCTTTTCCACTGCCCCTCCCCGCCTCCCAGTCCCTCACCCCTCTCACCCCTGCTGTTCGTGCTCGAGCAAGCTCTATCACTCTTAAAAAAATACTTTGTCAGATTGAGGATTCCTTGTATGTGGACTGTTGTTTAAAGGTTTCTCTATTTAAGAGAGAGAGAAAGAGAGAGCACACATGAGGAGGGGCAGAGGGAGAGGGAGAGCGAATCCCAAGCTGACTCCACTCTGAGCACAGTCCTGAGCTCATCTTGGGACTCTGAGATCAGGACCTAAGCAGAAACCAAGAGTCAGACACTTTACCGACTGTGCCACCCAGGCACTCTGGAGAGTTTTTTTGTTTGTTGTTTTTTTTTAAAAAAACAGGAATGGACCTTGGATCTTTCTGCATCTATTGAGAAAATCAGGCTTTTTCCTTAGTCTGTTAATATGATGAAACATGTTGATATCCATAATGTTAAACATTGTAGTCCTAGATAAATCTCACATGGTCTCAATAGAGTATCTTTGTTATATACTCTTGATTTGTTTTGCTAGCCTTTTACAAATTGTTGCCTCTATATTCATGTGAGTTATTCATGGTGTAGGGTTTTGGTTTCTGTTTTTTTTTTTTTTTTTTTTTTAAGAATTTTTATTAATTGGGCAGAGAGAAAGCAGAAGCAGGCAGAGTAGCAGGTAGAGGGAGAGGGAGAAGCAGTCTCCTTGCTGAGCGAGGAGCCAGACGTGGGGCTCGATCCCAGGACTCTGGAAACATGACCTGAGCTGAAGGCAGTCACTTAACCAACTGAGCCACCCAGGTGCCCCATGGTGTAGCTTTTTCTTGTACAGTCTTTCCCTTACTTTGGCACCACAGAAACGCTAGCCTTATAGAAGTGACAAGTATTGCCTCCTCTTCAATTTCTGAAAGTTCGTATAGGGATGTTATTTCTTAAATATCTGGTAGAGGGGTGCCTGGGTGGTTCTGTCAGTGCAGTGACTGCCTTTGGCTCGGGTCATGATCCCAGGGTCCCGGGATTGAGGCGACACACACACACACACACACACACACACACACCCACCTTTTGTATCCCTGTTCAGCAGGGAGCCTGCTTCTCCCTCTCACTCTCCCTCTGTGCTCTTCCTCCCTCCCCCGCCCAAATAAAATCTTGGAAAAAAATTTTTTTTTAACTGTCGGGTAGAATTCACCAATGAAATCATCTGGGCTTCAGGACTGTTTTTATGTGTGGTTTTTTATTGTTGTTTTGTTTTGAAGACCATTTGACAGAGAGAACAAGCACAAACAGGGGAAGTAGCAGAGAGAGGGAGAAGGCTCCTGCCTTAACAGGGAGCCCAATGTGGGGCTTGATCCCAGGACTCTGGGATTATCACCTGAGCCAAAGGCAGATGCTTAGCCAAAGCCTGAGCCACCAAGGCACCCCAAGCTCTTGAAACTTTTTACAACTTTTTACAACTTTTTGTCTGCAAGTGAATAAAAAGTCAGTTCTTTCAGTTTCAGTTCTTATTTATTCATTTCTAGTAATAAGATATTTAGTTCAGGTAAAGTAAAAATAAAAAAAAAAGTTTAGTAGGTTGGGTTCTTTTTGTGTGTGCATGCTTTGTAGCCCCCTCGGTCCCTGGGAATTAGAGGGATTATCAAAGAGATGGATTTGGAGTCCATTGGAAGCAGCAAAAATAAGGCAAGAGCAAAGGTTATTGTCATTTCTTTCACTTCTAGAAGGAACAGAAATTGTTACATAGTGACCTTTAGAATCCCTTCTGGTAAGTCATTCAACATCTGCACAGGTGAGGAATGGGACAGTACTTGGTGACCTTGGTGACTAATATGGACCGAACTCCGGCCCTCCAGCACAAGGTCTGCATTCAGACTCCAGGCCTGTGATAACTGCCAGAAGCCTGTTGAGGAGCCTGACTCCTGGGACCCTATTCCTTCAGGCCTTCTGAAGAGTGTCCTAGTATAGTGCAGAGCCGAGGACGGAGGGAAGGATTAGGTCACCCACTGAACCTCAGTCCTAGTCCTGAACCCGTGAAAACTCACCTTTTGTGGAAAAAGGGACCTCCCCTGGTGTTTCCCACTCTTTGTTGCCCACCTCACAGCTATACCTCTCCCAAGTGCTCTGGAACTGTGCAGGGGGCACGTTTCTCCAAGTCCAGCCCCTCTCGTCTAGAATTTAGATCTGTCCACTCCTTGCTCTTCAGAAATCTCCTGCTCTAGGGTTTAAAATGTCTCAAGCTAGGTAGGCTCTCACTACCCCCTCCATTAGTGAGCATCTCCTCCCCCAACCAAATCCGCTTCTCTTCCAGGTGTCTCTTCAGTCAATGGCACTGATGGCTTTTACGAGAAACCTGGGAGTTCTTTTTGACACAAACTTTTTCCTCCTGCCTTTGTATCATCGGGGTCTATCAGTATCAATGCCCTATTTCCTTAATTCTAACAACACTTAGATACCCCCCGAAGCAGAACTAGGTTTTTTTTTAAAGCAGAGATATTTTGAATGGAGAAATGCTTGGCATAAAGTAGGTGCTCAACATTTAGGATCATCTTTTTACCACCTCCATCAGGTGGCCATTAGGCAAAGAGGGGGGCTGTGGCAGGGATGGCGGTCACTGTTCTGCGTGCGGTACACTCGGCTGGACAGCACAGGTGTTCCTACACCTGTCACCCATCTGTGGGACTCCTCACAGTGGTATTTTTATTTAATTCAGATTCTTCATTCTTTCCTACATATTAATATCTTCAAAGAGATTGCATCCTCATGCAGCTTTCCTTTTAACCTTGACCTAATTCAACTTATAGAAAAGGTGAAAAAAAAAAAGGTGGCAAAAATTTCCCTTATACCCTTCAGAGAGCCCCCAAATATGGTTCACTTTCTGAACCATTAAGAGGCCAGCTACAGACACGGTGCCTTTTGTACCTAAAACCTTTGCTTTCCATTTTCTCAAAATAAGAACATCCTCTTAAGTTACCATAGTGTGACTGCTAAAATGTGAAGACTAACACGGAAGGATACTAACTTTTGAGCACAGAACTCCCCCCACCCTCACTCCACCCCCACCCTGGGGGAAGAGAGGCAGAAGTTTGAGACCAGCCTCCCATGCTGTAGGCCCTCATCTTGTTCTGACAGCAGTTGCAATGCCGTCAGTTTGAGGCTAAGCAGAATGTTCTGCACAGTGGCTGTCAGTGGTATAGGAGGCTACTGTGTCACTGGCAAGAGGACACAAGGCTCAGGATCGGACAGATTTTCACTCACAGGAACCCCCCACCCCGCGGTGTCCTGGTCCAGCCCCTCTCAGCACAGGGTCTAAAGTGGCTAAGGCGGACCTGGAGACCAGCTCAGCAGGGAAGGAGGGGTTGTGTCTGACTGCACAGGTAAAAAACCTTTCCCACCCCTCCCAGCCAATCTGAAAATAGCACTGGCCATTCTCAGCTGACAATAGAATAGGGCAATGCTCAGATTTTTTTTTTTAATCATCTACAGACCTTATTCACATTTTGCTAATTGCATTAAGTCATCAGCAAGAGAAAATTCTGGATCATGCATTGCATTTCGTTGTCACTGCTCTAGTCTTTCATCTTAAATGCAAAGACTGGGGAAAGGCTTAATGACGTATGTGGGAAGAGGGCAGGCCAGTTATTTTGTAGAAGGTCCCTCACCAGTGAGTTTGTCAGAGGGTTCCCCTTGATTGCACTCACATTAGGCACTTGTGTTCTTCTCGGTAATAACTTTAAAACAGAAGTTTATTGGATACACAGATCACCTAGCAATGCAAATAGAAGTTACTTGTTCTTTTCAGACTAGAGGGGTTAGAAAGATCTTGAAGGACTGTCACTCAGGGCTGAACGTCTATTTGAAGGACCTGGGTATTTTTCAAGAGAAGCCATTTAGGGATGCCTGGGTGGCTCAGTTGGTTAAGCGTCTGCCTTTGGCTCAGGTCATGATCCCGGAGTTCCGGGATGGACCCCGCATCGGGCTCCCTGCTCAGCAGGGAGTCTGCTTCTCCCTCTGCCCTTCACCCCTGCTCATGTGCTCGCTCACTCTCTCACTCTCACTCGCTCTCAAATAAATTAAAAAAAAAAAAAAAAGAAGAAGAAGAAGTGGCTTTTTTTTCAATTTTCAGGCAATTGTAAAACTTAAGTTCGTTTGGCATCACTGAGATCAGTAACACGATAATATTTGGATTTTTATTACCATGAAATTCCTTATCAGCTCAGAATATTGATTAAGCTGGCACATTCCCATTTATCTACAACAAAGAGTAACATTTCTCTCCTCCTTCCTCCTACCACTGCTAAACCGTGTTCTCTGTCTTTTTAAGACACATATGAGAAGGTGAAATTGTAACACTTCTAAGAATTTAAAAAAAAAAAAAAGGTCAGGGCTGTCATTAGATCAGAACTTATTCAATCCAATCTCCTACACCATTTTTAGCTATCACTTTGTACAATTGTAGTTGGTATTAGTCATCAAGATTGTGAGGCATAATCAAGCTTAAATAAAGGTAGAGAAGTTGTGTGCTATGTAATTTTAGTCAAATGCCATTCTGCCATCATGGGTTATTCTTTAAAAGTAAATTGTCTATATGTAGTAAACATAGAATATCTCCATTGAATAGAATTTTCAACAAACCAGGTCATATCTGGTTTCCTAGCCTTTTTGGATATACAGGTCAATGTACTAAGAGTGCTATCTAGTAAGTAGAAATTAATAGGGGAATCCCTACTTTATAGTGTTTGCCAGTTTCTATGGTATAAAAACTTGAAATGAAGCATGGTAAGTGTCACCAATGGTTTATCAACCACCTAACAAAATTTCCTAAACAAGAAATTTAGAAATTTTGGAATTTTGGAAAGCTGATTACAAGCAGACTCCAGACCACCACCGGTTCTGAAAAAAATCTTCGAAGAGTAGCACAAAGTCAAAAGATGAAAAACAGACAAGAGTTCAGAGAAAGGATACTGTGTAAAGGTCTTGTGTTTAGTTGTAGCCCCAGAAGAAAAGGAAAGAAAATGGTGTAGAAGTGACCTTTGACAAGATATTACTTGAGAATTCCCAGAAGTAGTAAGAGACATCTATGCATATTGGAAGCCTTACAAACCCCAAGCAAATTTAAACACAACCCTTCTCTAAACACAGGATAGGAAAAGAGAAGATCCTAAAAAATGCTTACTGCTTCCAAACAATTAAACTAAGAACGAACATTTGAATCCAAATTATAGAAACCAGAAGAGAATACAAAGTTACCAAACTTCAAACAGAAAATAACTGCCAAACTATAATTCTGTAACTAGCGAAAGTTATCCTTCAAGAATAAAAGTAAAGGGGGGAGGAACTAAGATGGTGGAGCAGGGGGGTGGCTAGGCTTCTCCTGGACCCTCAAACACTGCGCTATTAAGGGCAGATCACTTGAAACACCCAGGAGATTGACTTGATGACTGGGAGAAGGATCTTCATAGTTGGAGAGATACAGGAGCATGTAAAGAGAATTGGGGGAGAGAAAAACTGGTGCTGTGGAGGAGAGCGGGAGAGGGGTTGAGAGCATGCAGGCTCGGGTTCAAATAGAAAGAAAAACCGTTCCAGTCTACGACTGAGGAGTGAGGAGTACAAAGAGTCCGGTTTTTTTTTTAGAACAGCAGAAGGAGCTCAAACTCTGAGGTTTTGGAAGTGTGCCATTTTTGCCAAAGAGCTCGGTGTGTGTGCTCCTGGGAGAAGGAGGGCACTGGCCCGGGAGTGCACAACTGGTGTAGGGATTTCCTGGGTCAAGCTGGGGGAGAACGTTCCCCCTCCTAGAGTGCATTTGGAAGAGTGTACATTGCTCCTCCAAGGACAAAAGACCTGCAGGCACCAGTAAACAACCTTTCATCACCAGGGGACCAAGGCACATGCAGAGGTGGATAACCTGGTCACTGCTTTTCACTGGGCCACACTATAGATTCTGTGCCCTGTGCAGATGTGGGTCTGTTTTCTGGGACAAAGGACACCAGACACAGTGTGGAGAGGCTCTATTCTGGAGGAGAAGAGTGAGTCCAAGCAGTAGGTCCCTTAAGAATTGGAGTTTTGGGGTGCCTGGGTGGCTCAGTGGGTTGAGCCGCTGCCTTCGGCTCAGGTCATGATCTCAGGGTCCTGGGATCGAGTCCCGCATCGGGCTCTCTGCTCAGCAGGGAGCCTGCTTCCTCCTCTCTCTCTCTGCCTGCCTCTCTGTCTACTTGTGATCTCTCTCTGTCAAATAAATAAATAAAATCTTTAAAAAAAAAAAGAAATAAAGACTGAAAATTAGGCTGAAATAAAAAATATAACTGAGACATAAAACTAACTAGATATAATCACAAGGAAGATTGAAGAAGCAAAGGGAGAATAGGTGATATAGAAAATTATGGAAAATAATGAAGCCAAAAGAAGAGAGAAAGGAAACTATCACAAAGGGACTCTTAGGGATCTCAGCGATTCCACGAAGTGAAATACCATATCATAGGAGTCCCAAAAGAAGAGCAACAGGGGAAAAGTGCAGAAGGTTTATTTGAACAAATTACAGCTGAGAACTTCCCTGATCTGGGGAAGGAAACAGGCTAAGAAGCACAGATAACTCTCCTCAAAAATCAACAGAAATAGGGCAACATCACGACATATCATAGTGAAACTTGCAAAATACAAAGATGAAGAGAGAATTCTGAAAGCAGCTGGGGACAAAAGGCCCTGCAACCCCAACAGGAGATGCATAAGTTTAGCAACAGACCTGTCCACTGAAACTTAGCAGGCCAGAAGAAAGTGGCAGGAAACATTCAAAAGCCTAAATGGGAAAAAAATAAGCAGCCAAATATGCAGCAAAGCTGTCACACAGAATAGGAGAGAAAAAGAGTTTCCAATATTTAAAAAAAAAAAAAAAAACACACAACTAAAGGAGTTTATGAACACTAAACCAGCTCTGCAAGAATAACAGTAAAAATTATTTTTAGAAAAATAGTAAAAATGTTACCGGCCAGCTACATTAAAGGAGACATTAAAAAATGATTTCTGGGGGCGCCTGGGTGCCTCAGTGGGTTAAAGCCTCTGCCTTCGGCTCAGGTCATGATCCCAGGGTTCTGGGATCGAGCCTCGCATCGGGCTCTCTGCTTAGCAGGGAGCCTGCTTCCTCTTCCCTCTCTCTCTCTGCCTGCCTCTCTGCCTACTTGTGATCTCTATCTGTCAAATAAAATAAATAAAATCTTTAAAAAAAAATGATTTCAGGCTAGAGAATTTGATCCCAGGTAGAAACACAGACATGAAAGAAGGAATAAGAAAGAATAAATGAAATGATCCTATGAATAAATGATCCTATGAACAAATGAAAGAACAAAAACAAATGAAATGAATCTAACTATAAAAGCAAAGGCGTGTGGGGTTTAAAATGCATATGTAACAAAAATATTTGCCAATAAGACATAAATCAGATGAGATGTAAATGGGCTCAAAGTATGTTAAGGTCCTAAGAAGTATGTTAAGGTCCTAAGATTGTCAGCTAAAAGGTAAAAGTACCAGGTAACATTAGCTTTCCAAATCATAGGATTCAATGCAGCCCCTCTCAATCTAAGTCTCAGCTGCCTTTTTTTGTGGAAATCAAATCAAGCTGATTTTGAAATTCATGCAGAGATACTCAGATTAGCCAGAGCAACTAGGAAGAAGAACAAAGTTGGAAGGCTAACCTGTCTGATTTTGAGACTTTATCATGAAGTGACAGTGATCAAAACAAGACAATGGAATGAAGACAGACAAGCTCAATGGAACAGAATAGAGTCCAGAAAAGCTCACATACATATGAACTGAGTTTTTAAAACACAATGTGCCAAACTAATGCCTTGGAGAAAGGATGGTCTTTTCAATGATCCTGAAACAACTGGATATCCATTCGAGCAAAATTCTTGCATACATACCTCAAACTCAAAAATCAATCATAGAACCAAACACTCAATCTAGAGGAAATCCTAAAAGAATATGTGACATTGGATTAAGCAAAAATGTCTTAAATATGACATCAAAAGAATATAGAAGAAACAAAAATTGGTAAATCAGACTTCAAAATGAAATACTCCTGTTCTTTGTTTAAAGAATGAAAAGACAACCCACAGGATGGAGGATGAGATTTACAAAGACTATTCGAAAAGAATTTGTAGTCAGAAAACATGAAGAACACTCAGAACAAAGAAATAAGAAAATCTAATTTTTAAGATCAGCTAAAGATTCAGATAGACACTTCAGCAATGAAGATCTACAAGTAGCAAAAAAGCATATGAAAAGATGGTCAACATGATTAGTCATTAGAGAAATGTAAAAACCACAGGATACCACTGGGGACCCCTGTGTTGCTCTCTGTGGAGAAACTGGAACTCTCATACTCTACTGGCAGGAATGAAAAGTAGTAGACTGCTTTGGAGAATAATTGGTCATCTTCTTAAAAAGTTACACACCAGGGTGACTGGGTGGCTCAGTGGGTTAAAGCCTCTGCCTTCGGCTCAGGTCCTGACTGAGCCCCACATTAGGCTCTCTACTCAGCAGGGAGCCTGCCTCCCTCTCTCTCTGTCTCTGCCTGCCTCTCTGCCTATTTGAGACCTCTGTCTGTCAAATAAAATAAATCAATCTTAAAAAAAAAAAAAAGTTACACACCTATAATATAATCTAGCCATTCATTCTTATCTCTCCAAGAGAAAGGGAAATATTGGTCTATATAAGAATATGTACATGAACACTTTAGAATAGGTTTTTGGAAATAGATAAAAATTGGTGGGGTGTTCAGTCTGTTATGTGTCTGCCTTCAGCTTGGATCATGATCCGGGGGGTTCTGGGATCAAGTCCCGCTCTGGGCTCCCTGCTCAGCTGGGAATATGCTAATCCCTCTCACTCTGCTGTATTCTCTTACTCGTCCCTCTCTCACACTCATGTCTCCCTCTCAGTCGTCTCTCAGATAAATAAAATCTCTATTAAAAATTTTAAAAGGAAATAGTTAAAAACTGGAAACGACCCGAGTGTCCATCTCCGGGTAAATGGACAAGTAAGAAATGCCATCTATAGTGACAGAAAACAAATCATTGGTTGCTTGGGGATGGGGAGTGGTGGAGGAAGTACAAAGGGACAGGAGGACACTTTCAGGGATGGAGATGTTAA
Source organism: Mustela putorius furo (assembly GCF_011764305.1). NCBI lineage: Eukaryota > Metazoa > Chordata > Mammalia > Carnivora > Mustelidae > Mustela > Mustela putorius. Next base: position 3,565,613 of record NW_025422045.1, on the reverse strand, counting down.
CTTGACTGTGGTCATGGTTTCACAAGTATATTCACAGGGCAATATTTATTAGGTTCTAAAACTAAATATGTGCATTATTTAGGTCGATCATACCTCAAAGTTTAGAGGTTTTGGAGGGTTGCTTTGTTGTTTGGGGGGGGGGGTTGCCTTGTTTGCTTTTAACTGTATGGAGCCACCATTATTGACTATTAAATGGGAGATCATTGAAATCTGACAGAACCCCAGAGACGAGACTGCAGAAATAGGAACTCAGGTAAAGAGCAGCCTCTACAAAGAAAGATTTGATGCTAATGATCAAAACTGACACTAATGATCAAAATTACAGATGCACCTACAGATGCACTCAGACCTGCAATGTTACTTCTAGGAACTCATCCTGTAAAAGAACTTAAATACACGTGAAAATATATTATTTATTGAAGCATTGTCTCCATTAGCAAATAGAAAGAACTTCAATGTCAATGGGGTCTAATTAAAATTAAATGAACTAGAGTAAAATCCTAGAACACAATGTACCTTTAATAAGGGAAGAGACTTTATGTACTGGTAATGGGAAGAGCTCCAGGATAATTCTTTCAAAGAAAGGTATAAAAGACTACTTAAATTGCTAGAAGTGATACATAAATTCAGCAAATCGCAGGATATAAAAATCAATGCACAGAAATCAGTTGCATTTCTATACACTAACAATGAGGCAGAAGAAAGAAATCAAGCAATTAATCCTTTCTGCAACTGCACCAAAAACCATAAAATACCTAGGAATAAACCTAACCAAAGAGGTAAAGTATCTGTACTCTGTAAACTAAAGAACACTTACAAGAGAAATTGAGGAAGACACAAAGATATGGAAAAACGTTCCATGCTCATGGATTGGAAGAACAAATATTGTTAAAATGTCTTTGCTACCCAAAGCAATCAGCATTTTTCATAGAGCTAGAATAAACAATCCCAAATTTGTATGGAATCAGAGAAGACTCAATAAGACCCCACGAATAATGTTAAAAAGAAAACCAAAGCTGGATGCATCACCCATCCAGACTTCAAGCTCTATTACAAAGCTGAAATCATCAAGACGGTATGGTACTGGCACAAAAAAAGACACATAGATCAATGGAACAGACTAGAGAACCCAGAAATGGGCCCTCAAATCTAAGGTCAACTAATCTTTGACAAAGCAGGAAAGGATACCTAATGGGAAAAAAAGACGTTTTCTTCGACAAATGGTGTGGGGAAAATTGGACAGCAACATGAAGAACAAAACTAGAGCACTTTTTTACATCATACACAAAAATAAACTCAATATGGATGAAAGACCTAAATGTAAGACAGGAATCCATCAAAATCCTGCAGAAAAACACAGCAACTTCTCTCTAGACATGTCTTCAAAGACAAGGGAGACAAAAGCAAAAATGAACTATTGGGATTTTATCAAGATAAAAAGTTTTTCAAAAATATGTATTTTAGTAATGACTATTGCTTCATTGCTTTTATTAATTAATTTATTTATTTATTTGACAGAGATAGAGAGAGAGCACAAATAGGCAGAGCAGCAGGCAGAGGGAATGGGAGAAGCAGGCTCTCCAGAGCAGGGAGCCCAATGCAGTTCTCAGTCCCAGGACCCTGGGATCATGACCTTGTGCCACAAAGGCAGCCACTTAACCAACTGAGCCACCCAGATGCCCTAAGATAAAAAGCTTTTGCACAGTAAAGGAAACAGTCAACAAAAATAAAAGTCAACCTATGGAATGGGAGAAGATATTTGCAAATAACATATCAGATAAAGGGCTGGTATCCAAAATCTATAAAGAACTTACCAAACTCAACACCCAAAGGACAAGTAATCCAATCAAGAAATGAGTAGAAGACATAAACAGACATTTCTACAAAGACATACAAATGGCCAACAGACCCATGAAAAAAATGCTCTACATCACTCAGCATCAGGGAAATACAAATCAAAACCACAATGAGATACCACATCACACCTGTCAGAATGGCTAAAATTAACCTATCAGGAAATGACAGATGTTGGTGAGGACTCGGAGAAAAGGGAACCCTCTTGCACCACTGATGGGAGTGCAAACTGGTGCAACCACTCTGGAAAACGATATGAAGGTACTTCAAAATGTTAAAAATAGAGCTATGACACAGCAATTGCACTCCTAGGTATTTATCCAGAGGATACAAATACAGTGATTTGAAGAGGCACATGCACCCCAATGTTCATAGCAGCAATGTCCACAATAGCTCAACTATGAAAAGAGCCTAGATGTTCATCAACAAATGAATCAATAAAGATATGAAATACACACACATACAGTGGAATATTACTCAGCCATCAAAAAAATGAAATCTTGCCATTTGCTATGATGTGGATGGAATGAGAGGTATTATGCTAAGCAAAATAAGTCAAAGAAAGATATACCATATGATTTCACTGATACATGGAATTTAAGAAAACAGATGAACATAGGGGAAGGGAAGGAAAATAAGAAAAACAGAGGGAGACAAACCAATAGAGACTCTTAATCACAGGAAACAAACTGAGGGTTGCTGGAGGGGAGGTGGGTGAGGGTATGGGGTAACTGGGTGATGGACATTAAGGAGGGCACTTGAGCAGCACCTGGGTTACTCAGTTGGTAGTGTCTGACATAGGTTCAGGTCATGGTCTCAGGGTCCTGGGGTTGAGCTCCACACTGGGTTCCGTGCTCAGCAAGAGTCTGCTTCTCCCGCTCTCCCATTCTCTGCTTGTGCTCTTCCTCTCAGATAAAATCTTTTTAAAAAGGGGTCACTTGAAGTAATGAACACTGGATATTGTATGCAAGTAATGAATCACTAAGATCTACTTCTGAAACTAATACAGTATATGTAAAATTGAATTTAAATTCTAAAAATAAATAAAATAAAAGACAGGTGTTTAAGGGTGCATGGGTGGCTCAGTCAATTAAGCATCTGACTCCTGGTTTGGGCTCAGGTCATGATCAAAGTCATGGGATCCAGCCTCTGGATTGAGCTCCATGCTCCGTGCAGAATCTGTTTGGGATCTTTCCTCACTTCTCATCTCCCTCTGCTCCTCTCTCTCTCCCTGCTCGCACTCTCAAAAATAAATGAAATCTTAAAAAAAAAAAAAAAAAAGACCAATGTAGAACAGGACACATAATATACTACCAGGTAAAGTGAGCAATAGTGAGAAAGAATGAGAAGGAAGACTAGTCACAGAGAAGATGGTATTTGTAAATAACAAAACATTACTTTCTGTGAAGAGACAAAAGCTAAAAGGGAAAAGTGGTAAAAGACATTTTTATAAGCAAGGATATCCAAATGGCCAATAAAGATGAAAATGGATTCATCCTTATTAGTAATCAGGGAAGTGCAACTTAAGGTCAGCATGAGATGCCATGACAGAGCTGCTGAATGGCTAAATTTGAAAGACTGGTAATAACCAAGTGTTTCCGCAATGCGAAGTTAACAAGTCACCTGCTGGTTGGACTATACACCGGTATGGCCCCCAGTAGTCTGGCAGCATCTACTGAAACTCAAGACAGTCATGCTCTGACTCAGCAGTTCCACTGCCAGGCATATAAGCAACAGAAATATGTATATGTGTTAACCAAGACACATGTACAAAAATATTTCTAGGAACCTTGTCTTCACTGTCCCTGTAAGTCTTACACACCCATTCACCATGTGTATGGAAGGAGCATCCCACCCCAGCAAACAATTCTCCAACACCAGCTGGGTGTCCTACAATTCAACTCCTTCTGATGTCAGGGAGCCCTCTTGCTCAACTATAGATCTCAATAGCTAAAACCAAAAATAGATAAGACTGTTAAACTCATGCTGTAACTAAAACCCATTGTGCTTATTTCTTATCACACTTTGAGGTACTGATGAAGGCATTTTGCAAGGACTGGAATATTCCAACCGCCATATCAGAAAAGCCCTGATGGCAACAGAATGCCTAGAAGGTCACACCCCGATGAAACCCATTCCCTGCCCAAGGATCATGGGCTGAACATACCCTGACCCCTCCCCGTGATCACTGCTCCCTGCCTGCTCTCTTGCAGGTACCCCCCAGCCTCTTTACAAAACTCTAGGTGTCTATCCTGTGGGCAGAGAGGTTGGTGTTAAGACTTGAAGTCTGCCGCCTCCTCTGGTGGCTGGCACCCAAAATTTCTCCCTTTCGCTTTTCCAGGCCCTTGTCTCTTGAGTTATTGGCTTCTCTTGTGAGTTTACCTGAGCTTGTTGGGGCAACATTGTTGGCAAACCCAGCCAGGAGCCGTGCCCTCAATTTGTCCAGTCCTCCATGGGAGCGGTTGGCCATGGCAGTGCACCAGAACTCCCCTGTTCATTTTTGGAGTTAGTGGATCATTCGGTAACACTGACACTATCTTCCCAGGGTTAGATTACAGAGGTTAAGTGCCCAGGCCCACAAGATTAGATGGGAGGTTCCCACTACCTTATCTGTGGGTTTAATTTTTTTTTTTTTTTTTTAGTTTCTTTTTTGGGTGGGGAGGGGGTTGATTAATTTGCGGAATGGGCTTACGTAACTCAGGAAACTCATTTACTCACTAGATTACTAGTTCACTACAAAGGATATTAGAAGGGTACAAATCAATGGTCATGTCAACAGACACATAGGGTGGGTCCCAACAGAAGAGTTTCTGTCCTTATGGAGTTTGGGGCTCAACACAGTGGCATATGAAGGGTTGTGTTTCCCCAACCCAGAAGTTTGCTGAACCTGGTTTGTTTTTGTTTTTGTTTTTTAATGGAGGCTTCATTACATAAGCATGATTGGTCAAGTCATTGGCCACTGAGAATTAATTCAACTTCTACTTCCCTACTTGGCAATCAAGGGAGTGGGGCTGAAAGTTCCAACCCTCTATTCATGATTGGTTCTCCTGTCACCCAGCTCCCATCTTTCAGTGCTTTGCAAATACCACCTCATTAATAAACCCCACTGTGGTAGAAAGGGGCTTATTATGAACAATGAGACATTTATTTCACCTTTATGGATCTGAAGTGACTTCAAGAACTAAGGACAGGGGTGCCTGGGTGGCTCCGTGGGTTAAAGCCTCTGCCTTTGGCTCAGGTCATGATCCCAGGGTCCTGGGATTGAGCCCTACATCGGGCTCTCTGCTCAGCAGGGAGCCTGCTTTCCCCCCCTCTCTCTCTGCCTGCCTCTCTGCCTGCTTGTCATCTCTGTCTATCAAATAAATAAATAAAATCTTTAAAAAAAAAAACTAAGGACAAAACAACAACAAATATAACAAAGGATGTGCCTATCACTTAGGAAGTTCCAAGTGTTTTAGGAGCTTTGTGCCAGAACCTGAGACGAAGACCAAATATTTGGATGACAAAAATATTGTTTTTCCTAAACAACCAAATACTAGTTATAAATCCTATTATCACAGCCCCAAACTGGAAACCACCCAAATATTCACCAACAGTAGAATGGATATGTAAATTGTAGCATCTTTACAAAATCCCCTACCTGGCAATGGAAATGAATCACAGCTATGCATATGTATGAGTCTAAGCAAAGAAATGCATTACAAGAAGTCTGTAGACGACCAATCCAAGAACGTGACAACCACCAACATTTACAGATGCGTATCTAAGTGGTCAAACTATACAGCAAGGCAGTGATCATTCTAATAATCAGGACAGTGGTCATCTTTCCAGGAGAAGTAGTGATGAACACAGGGCAGTGTTCTAGGTCTTGACCTGGAGGATGGGGTCAGTGTTCACTTTAGGATTTATTTAAGCAAAGCGTTAGGTGGTCTGTTCTTTTCTACATGTGCCATGTTTGAGTGTAGAAATATTTAGGGTGTACAGTGAGAAATCCTACTGCAACCCACCCTTTTCCTGTGCCACCCACTTCCCATGGGAAACTACTTTTATTAGTTTCCTATACATCCTTCCTTAAATTTTTAAATGCATATAAAAGAACACAGTATACATCCTTCTTATCTCCCTTTTACACAAGGTAAAAATCTATTGCTCTTCTCCACCTGGATATTTGTCGAATTTTGTATTTTAGTTCCAAGTTCGTCTTTCCATAAAAATCTACAACTGCATAGTTTTCCACTGTATCTATGCACCATGGCTAATCCTCTACTGAGGGACATTCAGGTTGTTTCTAATCTTTCACTATTAAAAAAAATGCTACAGTGAATAAGTTTGCATGTACATAATCTCCTACAAGCACACAGATGCCGTAGGATGAAGCCCCAGAATTGAACAGCTGTAACAAAGTATGTGCATTTGTAACCTTGGGATCCTCAATACGAAGCCAATTCGCACTTCCACCAGCCATGTACAGAAATGCCTATTTCCAGACAGCCTTGCCAACAGGTGTTCAACCTGGCATTTTGGGCCAATCGGTCATCTCTGCATAGTGTTATGTGTAAAGTTGAGCCCCAACTTCCCCTACGGTTAAGGGCCATTTTTGTTTCCTTTCTGTGAACTGTTTGTTCACCCATCTTTCAAGTTTGTTTTCCTTTTAGTTTCAAGTTCTCTCCATATTGGGACATTAGCCCTTCACACTTACTCGGTTCTAGGTACCATGGCTCTTTCCCTTGGGTTGCCCCCCTTACTTTTTTTAAATTTGAGAGAGAGAGAGGGGGGCAGAGACCCAGAGAGGCAGAGACAAAGTTGACAGGACAGTGAGGCTAGAGTCTCACTGTCGCATGGCCCAGGTTTGTGTCCACAGCAATGAGTGTCATCAACTGATGCCTTGGATCAAGGTCCTTCTTCCCTGCAGATTAGTTTATCAAACCAAAGGTGTTGGCCGAACTGGGTCAACATGCCTTTCCCGTAATTGTATTCTAGCATTTCCTGTCAATGCAAATATCCTCCTTCTGGGCCTCCCCCTGCCCTCCCCACCCCTTTTACTTACTGCACAAACCACAGGTCACAGAATGGGCACACTGGTTACAGGAATTCCCAACCCCACCCTCTTCTTCCAGGGCTTCTCATTGGCTTTGGATCAAGTCCACATTCCTTTTCTTGACACATTCAAGATCCTACCAAACTGCCTTTCTGATTTCATCACTAACTCACCTGAACTTCTTAGCCCATTGTGCTCCTCACCACCCCAAATACTCTTGCCATTTTCCCACCTCCATGCATTAATGCCATTCCTGAATTGCCATCCTTTCCCATTAAGACCTGGTCTTTGGCGGCGCCTGGGTGGCTCAGTCAGTTAAGCGTCTGCCTTCGGCTCAAGTCATGATCTCAGGATCCTGGGATCAAGCCCCCACATTGGGCTCCCTGATCAGCAGGAAACCTGCTTCTCCCTCTCCCTCTTGTGTGCGCTCTAACATTCTCTCTCAGTCAATAAATATATTTTTTTTCAATAAATAAATATTTTTAAAAAAATACCTGGTCTTTGAGGTGGGAAGATGGTGGGGAAGACCCCACTTGCATGGGCCAAGTCTCCAGGATTAGAATGGAGGGGTGGGAGTCAAGATAGCAGAGAAGTAGTAGACTGGTAGCAGATCAGCTAGCATCATCAGGTAGCAGATCAGCTAGATAGTTTATCAAACCATTCTGAACACCTACAAATCCAACAGGAGATCGAAGAGAAGAAGAGCAACAATTCTAGAAACAGAAAATCGACCACTTTCTGAAAGGTAGGACCCACAGAGAAGTGACTCCAATGCTACAGGAAGATAGACAATGGAGGGAGGGGCTGGTTCCAAGCAAGTGGCGGAGGAATGGAGCACAAAATCAGGACTTTTAAAAGTCTGCTCGGGACGCCTGGGTGGCTCAGTTGGTTAAGCAGCTGCCTTCGGCTCAGGTCATGATCCCAGCGTCCTGGGATCGAGTCCCACATCGGGCTCCTTGCTCCGCAGGGAGCCTGCTTCTCCCTCTGACTCTGCCTTCCACTCTGTCTGCCTGTGCTCGATCTCGCTCGCTTTCTCTCTGACAAATAAATAAATAAAATCTTTAAAAAAAAAATAAAATAAAATAAAAAAATAAAAGTCTGCTCCACTGAAGGACATCGCTCCAGAGGCTAAACTGGGGTGAAGCCCACGTGGGGAAAATGTGGCGTCAGGTCCCACAGCGCCACAGAAGGATCAGGTATTAGAGTAGGGAAGCCGGCTACAGAGACAAAGCCGAGTGAGCTCTCAACTTGGGGTTGAACTGTAATCCATGACACAAACCACTGCTCTGTGAGTGGAGTCCCCACAAGATCTGGGGAGAACCCCCCACAAGAGCTCAAGGATTTACAGGGTTTGGAGACTCCAGGCGGAGCTGTGTGCCAGAGACAGAGATGCTTAGTCACAGGCTGGGTGAGCTCAGAGCGCAGCCAGAGGCCAGGGAGATGGGAGTGATTGAGCGCTTTTCTCTGAGGGCGCACTGAGGAGTGGGGTCCCGAGCTCTTGGCTCTTCCGGGTCAGAGAGTGGAGGCTGCCATTTTCATTCCCGTCCTCTGGAACTCTACGGAAAGCATTCAAGGAACAAAAGTTCCCAAAAGCGAACCGAACCCAAGTGGATTATTTAGCCTTGCCCCTGGTAAAGGCAGTACAAGTCCACCTGGGGCAAAGACACTTGAGAATCACTACAACAGGCCCCTCCCTCAGAAGATCAACAAGAAATCCAGCCAAGACCAAGTTCACGTATAAGAAGAACAGTGGAATTCCAGAGAAGGAGAAAGCAAAGCATGGAATTCATGGCTTTCTGCCCATGAATCTTTAGTCTTGCAAAGTTAATTTTGTTTATTTTTTCTCTTCTAACTTTTTTTTAACTATTATCCTTTCCTCTTTTAACGTTTTTTAACTAGTTTATCTTAACAATACCTTTCATAAAGCAAAAAAACTTTTTTGAACCTTCATTATTATAGTCATATTTTATCCTTCATTGTATCTAACTTTATTTTCTGTATACACATAGGGCTTTTTATTCTAAAATATTTGGGGTACAACTTCTTCTAATAGATCAAAATACACCCTAAATCTAGCACCAGGCTTGTTCTGGCCTCCAGCCCAAGCTAATTCTCTCCACTTCCTTTTTCTTTATTCTCCCAACGAACTTACCTTATCAACTCCTTTTTTAGAAATTTAGAAATTACAACTCCTTTTTTAGAAATAAATTCTTTTTCATTTTTATACTCATATTCCATTCCCTCATTGTGTTTACCCTTATATATGTTTTTCATTCTTTAAAATTTTGGGAGGTAGTTTCGTCTAAGAGACCAAAATACTCCCAAAATTAAGTGGGTGACCCTGTTCTAGTCACCAGTCTAATATATATATATATATATATATATATATATATATATATATATAAAAGAAAAAGAAAAAAAGAAAAAAGAAAATAAAAGAATAAAAAAAGAAAGAAAAATAAAAAAAAGAAAACAAATACAAAAAAGAAAAATTATATATATATATAATTTTTCTTTTTTGTATTTGTTTTCTTTTTTTTATTTTTCTTTCTTTTTTTATTCTTTTATTTTCTTTTTTCTTTTTTTCTTTTTCTTTTTAAAATTTTATTTGTTTTCTTTTCTAAATTTCTTTTTCGGAACTTCTTTTTACCCACTTTCTCCCCTCTCCCATGATGGGGTGGGTCTCTTCTGATTTGGTTAAAGCACACTTTACTGGGGTCTTTGCCACCCTTTTAGTATTTTATTTGCTCCTTCATATATTCTTTTTTTTAAGATTTTGTTTATTTATTTATTTGACAGAGATCACAAGTAGGCAGAGAGGCAGGCAGAGAGAGAGGAGGAAGCAGGCTCTCTGCTGAGCAGAGAGCCCAATGTGGGGCTCAATCCCAGGACTCTGGGATCATGACCTGAGCTGAAGGCAGAGGCTTTAACCCACTGAGCCACCCAGGCGCCCCTCCTTCATATATTCTTATCTGGACAAAATGACAAGGCTGAAAAACTCACCACACAAAAAAAAAAAAAAAAAAAAAAAAAAAAAACCACGAAAAACAAAAACAAACAAACAACAACAACAACAACAAAACCAAGAGGCAGTACCAAAGGCTAGGGACAGAATCAATATGGACATTGGTATTATGTCAGATCTAGAGTTCAGAATGATGATTCTCAAGGTTCTAGCCAGGCTCAAAAAAGGTATGGAAGATATTAGAGAAACCTTGTCTGGAGAAATAAAAGTCCTTCCTGGAGAAATAAAAAAACTAAAATCTAACCAAGTTAAAATCAAAAAAGCTATTAATGAGGTGCAATCTGAGGCACCTCAGTAATGAGGCTCTTACTGCTAGGATCAATGAGGCAGAAGAAAGAATTAGTGACATAGAAGACTAAATGAAAGAGAAAAAAGGAGCTGAGCAAAAGAGACAACCACTGGACCACACGGAGAGAATTCAAGAGATAAGTAATACCAGAAGACAAAAACAGTAGGATAATTGGGATTCCAGAAGAAGAAGAAAGAGAGAGGGGAGCAGAAGGTATATTGTAGAGAATTATTGGAGAGAATTTCCCTAATATGGCAAGGGGAACAAGCATCAAAATCCAGCAGGTGCAGACAACGCCCCTCAAAATCAATAAGAATAGGTCCACACCCCATCATCTAATAGTAAAATTTACAAATCTTAGGGACAAAGAAAATCCTGAAAGCAGCCCAGGATAAAAAGTGTAACATACAATGATAAAAATATTAGATTGGCAGCGGACTAATCCACAGAGACCTGGCAGGCCAGAAAGAGCTGGCATGATATATTCAGAGCACTAAACAAGAAAAACATGCAGCCAAGAATACAGTATCCAGCTAGGCTATCATTGAAAATAGAAGGAGAGATAAAAAGCTTCCAGGACAAACAAACACTGAAAGAATTTGCAAACACTAAACCAGCTCTACAGGAAATATTGAAAGGGGTCCTCTAAGCAAAGAGAGAGCCTAAAAGAAGTAGATCAGAAAGGAACAGAGACAATATACAGTAACAGTCACCTTACAGGCAATACAATGGCACTAAATTCATATCTCAATAGTTTCCCTGAATGTAAATGGGCTAAATGCCCAAATCAAAAGAAACAGGGTATCAGAATGGATAAAAAAAACAAAACCCATCAATATACTGCCTACAAGAAACTCATTTTAGACCTGAGGACACCTCCAGATTTAAAGTGAGCGGATGGAAAATAATTTACCATGCTAATGGACATCAGAAGAAAGCTGGGGTGGCAATCCTTATATCAGATCAATTAGATTTTAAGCCAAAGACTATAATAAGAGATAAGGAAGGATACTATGTCATACTCAAAGGGTCTGTCCAACAAGAAGATCTAACAATTTTAAGTATCTATGCCCCTAACGTGGGAGCAGCCAACTATATAAACCAATTAATAACAAAAGTAAAGAAACATATTGACAATAATACAATAATAGTAGGGGACTTTAACACTCCCCCTCACTGAAATGGACAGATCATCCAAGCAAAAGATCAACAAGGAAATAAAGGCCTTAAATGACACACTGAACCAGATAGACATCACAGATATATTCAGAGCATTCCATCTCAAAGCAACAGAATACACATTCTTCTCCAGTGCACATGGAACATTCTCCAGAATAGATCACATCCTGGGTCATAAATCAGGTCTCAACTAGTATCAAAAGATTGGGATCATTCCCTGTATATTTTCAGACCACAATGCTCTGAAGCTAGAACTCAAGCACAAGAAGAAATTTGGAAAGAACCCAAATACATGGAGACTAAACAGCATCCTTCTAAAAAATGAATGGGTCAACCAGGAAATTAAAGAAGAATTGAAAAAATTCATGGAAACAAATGATAATGAAAACACAATTCTTCAAAATCTGTGGGACACAGCAAAGACAGTCCTGAGAAGAAAATATATAACAATACAAACCTTTCTCAAGAAACAAGAAAGGTCTCAAATTCACAACCTAACCCTACACCTAAAGGAGCTGGAGAAAGAACAACAAAAAAAGCCAAATCCAGCAAGAGAAGATAAATCATAAAGATCAGAGCCGAAATCAATGAAATAGAACCCCCCCCCCAAAAAAAAAAAACCCAACAGAACAAATCAACAAAACTAAGAGATGGTTCTTTGAAAGTATTAATAAGATTGATAAATCCCTGGCCAGACTTATCAAAAAGAAAAGAGAAAGGACCCAAATAAATAAAAATAAAATCATGAATGAAAGAGGAGAGATCACAACTAACACCAAAGAAATACAGACAAATATAAGAACATACTATGAGCAACTCTACACCAACAAAAATGACAATCTGGAAGAAATGGATGCATTCCTAGAGACATATAAACTACCAAAACTGAACCAGGAAGAAACAGAAAACCTGAACAGACCCATAACCAGTAAGGAGATTGAAACAGTCATCAAAAGTCTCCAAACAGGGGCGCCTGGGTGGCTCAGTGGGTTAAGCCGCTGCCTTCGGCTCAGGTCATGATCTCGGGGCCCTGGGATCGAGTCCCGCATCGGGCTCTCTGCTCAGCAGGGAGCCTTTGTCCACCTCTCTCTCTTCCTGCCTGTCTACCCGTAATCTCTCTCTGTCAAATAAATAAAATCTTTTAAAAAAAAAATCTCCAAACAAACAAAAGCCCAGGACCAGATGGCTTCCCAGGGGAATTCTACCAAACATTTAAAGAAGAATTAATTCCTATTCTCCTGAAGCTGTTCCAAAAAATAGAAATGGAAGGAAAACTTCCAAACTCATTTTATCAGGCCAGCATCACCTTGATCCCAAAACCAGACAAGGATCCCATCAAAAAAGAGAACTACAGATCAATATCCTTGAGGAACACAGATGCAAAAATTCTCACCAAAATACTAGCCAATAGGATTCAACAGTACATTAAAAGGATTATTTACCACGACCAAGTGAGATTTATTCCAGGACTGCAAGGTTGGTTCAACATCCGCAAATCAATGTGATACAACACATTAATAAAAGAAAGAACAAGAACCATAGGATACTCTCAATAGATGCTGGAAAAGCATTTGACAAAGTACAGCATCCCTTCCTGATCAAAACTCTTCAAAGTGTAGGGATAGAGGGCACATACCTCAATATTATCAAAGCCATCTATGAAAAACCCACCGTAAATTATCATTCTCAGTGGAGAAAATCTGAGAGCTTTTCCACTAAGGTCAGGAACACAGCAGGGATGTCCATTATCACCACTGCTAGTCAACATACTACTAGAAGTCCTAGCCTCAACAATCAGACAACAAAAAGAAATTAAAGGCATCCAAATCAACAAAGAAGAAGTCAAACTATCACTCTTTGCAGAAGACATATTATATGTGGAAAACCCAATAGACTCCACTCCAAATCTGCTAGAACTTGTACAGGAATTCAGTAAAGTGTCAGGATATAAAATCAGTGCACAGAAATCAGTTGCATTTCTTTACACCAACAAGACAGAAGAAAGAGAAATTAAGGAGCCCATCCTATTTATAATTGCACCCAAAACCATAAGATACCTAGGAATAAACCTAACCAAAGAGGCAAAGAATCTGGGTGCCTGGGTGGCTCAGTGGGTTAAGCCGCTGCCTTTGGCTCAGGTCATGATCTCAGGGTCCTGGGATTGAGTCCCGCATCAGGCTCTCTGCTCAGCAGGGAGCCTGCTTCCTCCTCTCTCTCTCTCTCTCTCTCTCTCTCTCTGCCTGCCTCTCTGCCTACTTGTGATTTCTCTCTGTCAAATAAAAAAAAAGAGGCAAAGAATCTATACTCAGAAAATTATATAGTACTCATGGAAGAAATTGGGGAAGACACAAAGAAATGGAAAAATGGGGGCACCTGGGGGGCTCAGTGGGTTAAATCCTCTGCCTTCGGCTCAGGCCATGATCTCGAGGTCCTGGGATTGAGTCCTGCATCAGGCTCTCTGCTCAGCAGGGAGCCTGCTTCCCTTCTTCTCTTTCTGCCTGCCTCTCTGCCTACTTGTGATCTCTGTCTGTCAAATAAATAAATAAAATCTTTAAAAAATAAAAATAAAAAAAAATTTTTTAAAAAGAAATGGAAAAATGTTCCATGCTCCTGGATTGGAAAAACAAATATTGTGAAAATGTCCATGCTACCTAAAGCAATAAACACATTTAATGAAAGCCCTATCAAAATCCCACCCATTTTTTTTCAAAGAAATGGAACAAATAATCCTAACATTTATATGGAACCAGGAAAGACCTTGAATAGCCAAAGAAATATTGAAAATGAAAGCCAAAGTTGGTGGCATCACAATTCTGGACTTCAAGCTCTATTATAAAGCTGTCATCATCAAGACAGTATGGTACTGGCACAAACACAGACACATAGATCAATGGAACAGAATAGCCCAGAAATAGACCCTCAACTCTATGGTCAACTAATCTTCGACAAAGCAGAAAAGAATGTCCAATGGAAAAAAGACAGCCTCTTCAATAAATGGTGTTGGGAAAATTGGACAGCCACATGCAGAAAAATGAAATTGGACCATTTCCTTACACCACACACGAAAATAGACTCAAAATGGATGAAGGACCTCAGTGTGAGAAAGGAATCCATCAAAATCCTTGAGGCAGTAACTTCTTTGACCTCAGCTGCAGCAACATCTTCCTAGGAACATCGCCAAAGGCAAGGGAAGCAAGGGCAAAAATGAACTATTGGGACTTCATCAAGATCAAAAGCTTTTGCATAGCAAAGGAAACAGTTAACAAAACCAAAAGACAACTGACAGAATGGGAGAATATATTTGCAAATGACATATCAGATAAAGGGCTAGTATCCAAAATCTATAAAAAGCTTAGCAAACTCAAAGAACAAATAATCCAGTCAAGAAATGGGCAGAGGACATGAACAGACATTTCTGCAAAGAAGACATCCAAATGGCCAAAAGACACATGAAAAAATGTTCCACATCTCTCAGCATCAGGGCAATACAAATCAAAACCACAATGAGATACCACCTCACACCAGTCAGAATGGCTAAAATTAACAAGTCAGGAAATGACAGATGCTGGCGTGGATGCAGAGAAAGGGGAATCCTCATACACTGTTGGTGGAAATACAAGCTGGTGCAACCACTCTGGAAAACAGCATGGAAGTTCCTCAAAATGTTGAAAATAGAGCTACCTTATGACCCAGCAATTACACTACTTGGTATTTATACAAGATACAAGATACAAACATAGTGATCTGAAGGGGCACATGTACCCTAATGTTTAGAGCAGCAATGTCCACAATAGCCAAACTATGGAAAGAATCTAGATGTCCATCAATAGATGAATGGATAAAGAAGATGCGGTATATGTATGTATGTATATATTTGTGTATATATATATATATATATATATATATATATATATATATGCGCAATGGAATACCATGCAGCCATCAAAAGAAATGAAATCTTGCCATTTGCAACAACGTGGATGGAACTAGAGGGTATTATGCTGAGTGAAATAAGTCAATCAGAGAAAGACAACTATCATATGATCTCCCTGATATGAGGAAGTGGAGATGCAAAGTGTGGGGCTTAAGGGGTAGGAAAAGAATAAATGGAACAAGATGGGATTGGGAGGTAGATAAACCATTAGAAACTCTTAATGTCACAAAAGAAACTGAGGGTGGTGGGGTCATGGACATTGGGGAGGGTATGTGCTATGGTGAGTGCTGTGAAGTGTGTAAACCTGGCGATTCACAGACCTGTACCCCTGGGGCTAATAATACATTATATGTTTATAAAAATTTTTTTTAAAAAAGGAATGCTTTTGGAGACCAGATACATGTCTTGCTCAGTCATCATGGTGGTCTGGGATCAGATCCCATCCATGTAGCAAGGACTCTATTATGGACACCTTTAAAGTATTTTGTGCAATTGGGTAAAAATTCCAGAGCAGTAAAGGGAATGGCCTACTATCACATGACAGAGCAAGACCACAGCTAAGATAGCAGAGCTGGAAAGGAAGATTGGCTCCCCTGACTTCTAGCCTGAAAGATTGGTCTGTTTCTCCTGCTATGAGGAATTAAAAAATTGAGCACCTAAAATGCATGCATGTATCTTCATTAGGATTCTATTTTATTTTTTTAAAGATTTTATTTATTTGACAGACAGAGATCACAAGTAGGCAGAGGCAGGCAGAGAGATAGAGGAGGAAACAGGCTCCCCGCTGAGCAGAGAGCCCGATGTGGGGCTCGATCCCAGGACCCTGGGATCATGACCTGAGCCGAAGGCAGAGGCTTTAACCCACTGAGGCACCCAGGTGCCCCAGGATTCTATTTTAAAGAGTAAAAAATTAAAATAGCCATGAATACATTATGGTACTTTCAGACTATAACAGATTAGGAAGTCATGAGAACATTTTAACAGTAATCTGGAGTTTAAAAAAATGAAGCAGAGCATAGAGGAAGACAGCCTGGAAAAACAGCCATGACATGTGGTCAGTGAAGACAGGTGTAAGAGAATAGGACTAACAATTCATCTTTAAAAAAAAAAAAAATTCATTTATTTATTAGAGAGAGAGAGAGAGAGCATGAGAAGGGAGAAGGTCAGAGGGAGACGCAGACTCCCCATGGAGCTGGGAGCCCAATACAGGACTCAATCCCAGGACTCTGGGATCATAACCTGAGCTGAAGGCAGTTGCTTAACTAACAAGCCACCCAGGCGCCCTAATAACTCATCTTTATAAGAAAGTCACATATTTTCACACACAGACACACTGAAACGCCTGGAAAGACAGATATACGTGGTTAGTGGTGTGTCACTGCATTAAAAGAATTACGTGGAAAAATTTATTTTATATACACATGTAGTGTACATATATATGTGTTATAATGAACACAATTTTTACAATCAGAAAGTTAGGACCCAATTTTGAAAATACAAAACGTGTATGAAAAGGGAAGAACCTCTTTGCCAGGTGTGCCCTTCACTTTTGCTAAGGTAGGCCATCCTGGCCAGCACTCTTACCCTACCGAGGAAAGGACAAATAGAAATTCAAATGGGGCTGGGAGAAGTGGGGGTTGTCCCTGGGTGGCTCAGGAAGTTAAGCCTTTCCGCTCAGGTCATCTCAGGATCCTGGGATCGAGCCCCACATTGGGCTCTCTGCTCAGCAGGAAACCTGCTTCTCTCTCTCTCTCTCTGTCTGCCTCTCTGCCTACTTGTGATCTGTCAAATAAATAAATAAAAATATAAAAAAAAAAAAAAGGAAATTCAAATGGGAAGTGGCTCAGGACTGTGACTATTGCAGTCACTCTAAGGGATCTCCAACCTTACAGCTTAACTGCTCCCCTAATGTCAGAGTTTTTCCAGTAAGAAACCTAGCAAGTAGATAAGATAAAAAGCAGATTATTTACTGACAGGAATGGGTGGATGGCCATCAGGAGAGGCCCCAGATTTCCCCATGTGGCTCCTTGATAGTCTGAGAGCCCATCCCGCACTATATTGGGAACAAGTGAACTTGCTTTCTGTTCCTCTCACTCCTAATGCTCTTGATTAAAATAGAAGGAAGAAAGGGGTCAGAAAACCTAGACCCAGTACTTATCCTTGCTTGCAAAACACAGGGCTAGTCTCTGGGAACTGGAGTTTTCCCATGAAATGAGAAAATGACACTAACTCTATCTCCCAAGATTCAGATCTTATTTTAAATGGATTTAAATTTTAAATTTATTTAAATTAAATTTAAATATAAACAATATGAATTTAAATTTATTTATTAAGCATATTAAATATTAATATATTTGTTATATACTATATATTATAATGTATGTGAGATTGATTATTAATATTAAATATAGATTTGAATTTATTTAAAATAGGGTACATCTAGGAGTGCCTGGCTGGCTCAGTCAGGGGAGGGTGAGACTCCTGGGGTTTGTGAGTTCAAGTGCCATGCTGGGCGTAGAGATTATTTAAAAATGTTTTTAAATAATTTTTAATAATTTTAATAATTTTTAAATAATTTTTTAAATAAGATACATCCATAGCTTGGAATTCTGTGGAGACAATAAAAAGAAGGGGGATATATCCCATGTAGGAGTATGGCAAGGGCACCAAGAATCAATCAGGAAGCAAAGAAATACAGAGCAAAACATGTTGTGCTGACCCTGCTTGGGTGGAGAAGTTCCATGGTCTCATGTGCTGGAGACCTTATCCACAGACTGAGAGACAAGGCAGAGAGGAGCAAGGAGTCTCGTCTCTCACTTTCATACCATTTGGTTCTGTCTGATTTCTAGGTTATCTTGTGCATTACTTTGCTTAAAGTAAAATGGATAATGGTATCTGTATCTATGTCATGAGTGAGTTGAAAATAAAGCCATCAAAAACAACAACAACAACAAAAAAAGAACCCAGGGGCACCTGGGTGGCTCAGTGGGTTAAGCCTCTGCCTTTGGCTCTCAGGTCATGATCTCAGGGTCCTGGGATCAAGCCCCAGATCAGGCTCTCTGCTCAGCGGGGAACCTGCTTCCCCCTCTCTCTGCCTGCATCTCTGCCTACTTGTGATCTCTCTCTGTCAAATAAATAAATAAAATCTTAAAAAAAAAAACAGTCTGTATAAGTAAGACACTGCTACAGAATATAACACAATTCACCAGTAGTACTTTCATCATTCCAAATAGAACCAAACATCCATTTATTGGAATCTATTCTTTTTTTTAAAGATTTTATGGCTCAGGTCATGATCCCAGAGTCTCAGGATCAAGTCCTGCATCAGGCTCCCAGCTCCATGGGGAGTCTGCTTCTCCCTCTGATTCTCCCTCTGACCTCCACTTTCATGCTCTCTCTCGCTCTCTCACTCTCAAATTAAAACAAAACAAAAAAAAAAAACAACAACAACAACAAAAAACAAAACTTTAAAATTAAATGAGAGCCGCCCAATTTAGAACTTTCACCATTAGATGGTCTGAAAACAGCAGACCAGCCATCATCCAAGGGTGCCCTGAAGGTCACAGAGAGCTTGCCTGACCTCTCTGCATGACCACCTTCAGGCCACGCCACCTTCTAATGGGGCTCCCTGCTTCTGGCTTTGACCCTGGCTATTCTCCATACAGCAGTTACAGGGAACATAAAACAGGTATGTCACTCCTCTGCTCATGACAGGTGCCAACTCAGCCAACACCAAATCCCTTACAAGGCCCAATAAGGCCTCACATAACCTGCCTCCCCCAATAGCTCTCAACACATTTCTCTGCCCCTCTTAGGAGCCATGGGTCTCTTAGCCATTCCTGGGACACCCACATCCCCCTCCCCCACAGCCTTTATACTCGTCTGTATCATGCCCTGAGCCTCATCCTTGCCTCTCTGCTTTAGGACTCAAACATCACCTTTTTTAAAATTTAAATTCAATTAATTAACATAGATTATTGTTTCAGGGTATGGGTCTGTGATTCATCATTCTTATAGAATACCTAGTGCTCATTATATCACATGCCCTCCCCAATGTCCATCACCCAGTTACCCCATCCCCCACTCCCCTCCCCTCCCCTCCAGCAACCCTCAGTTTATTTCCTAAGATTAACAGTCTCATGGTTTGTCTCCCTCTCTAGTTTCATCTTGTTTCATTTTTTTCCTCTTCTCAGGGGAACCTTTGCTGGTCACCCACTTTCAGATTACAACCGCACGCACCCACACACACCCACACACCACCTCCTCCCCTCTCCTGATTTACCTCCATCGTCCTTTTCAACACAGACTGCATTTATGGTCTCTCCCCACTGCACCATTTGCTCTGTGGGAGCAAGGAGAGGTCATTTTGCTCACTACTGTGTCCCCAAGCCCTACAACAGTATGTGGCACACAGAAGGTGCTGGATAAATATGTACTGGATTCTGGCCCCAGGGAGCTAGAATATAGAGTTGAAGGAGCTTATTTAGGTACCTGCCTGAAGAAAAGGTAGATAGGTATGATGGCAGAAAAAGAAACCAAGGCCCCACTTTGCCGTGGCTTGTGGTCTCCAAGGATTCCTGAGGCATACAGATTCTAACACTCACACAAGGACTTCTTTTAATGTTTTACCATTTAATAGCTCTGTTCTGGTTAATGTTACTTGTCTGTGACAACTGTAAACACCCCCACCCAAGATATACGTTAGCAATCCTCTTTCAAACATATGGGCCACCAGTATCTTAACAGTACCCCTCCAGGTCCTGGAAGTCTTGCTTCCAAATCCCTTAACTAAAAAGTATATAATCCATCACTCCTCACAATCTCAGGGCAGTGCTTTCTGCCCACAGGTTCCATTCCCAAGCTAAAATAAAAGCACCGTTTTGCACGTAAAAGATCTCAAGAATTCTTTCTTGATAATTCTCTCAGGGCCCCACACCATTTTGGTGTCCAACATGGGGCCGGTGTTCCCATCTTTGAACCTCGGTACAAACTTTGTGAATTACACCTCCCTCCTTCTCTCCATTTGCTTTTGTTCCAGGGGCTTTTCAAGTGCAGTCTTATTAGAACAACTTCATGTCGATAGCTCGGGCGGCAATCCTCTAGCCGGTGGCTAGTCCGTGGGGAGGAATAAAAGCCTGCCTTTGGTCTAGAAGCTAGTACACTGGCTGCAATGGTAAGGAGACCCACAAACTTGATGCTCTATTCCTATTCTTATAAAAATTGACCTTTCTTGGGCACCGGACAAGCACATAATAAGACAGCTGCCAATCGCCAAGACTCCTGTGTGAGATCCCCTCCTCATCCCTGGTCTGGCTGCTTCTGGCTATGAGGTCTCTGCTCAGAGCTAGCTCAAACCAATGCCTGATGGGGGCACCTGGGTGGGTCAGTGGGTTAAGCCTCTGCCTTCAACCCAGGTCATGGTCTCAGGGTCCTGGGATCAAGACCCGCATCCGGCTCTCTGCTCAGCAGGGAGCCCGCTTCTCCCTCTCTCTGCCTGCCTCTCTGCCTACTTGTGATCTCTGTCAAATAAATAAAATCTTAAAAACAAAAACAAAACACCAATGCCTGATTGAATTAACATCCAACCAGGGACCAGCTCCTAGGGAAGCTGGCTGTAAAGACTACATGTGTTGGAATGTTTAGACCATGGTAGATTTCTAGCTTTACTTTCTCATCAGTGTACCCTCTTGATTACTTGAATTACAACAGTAACTTCCCCTTGTAAAACTTCCCTAGTATTTTCCATGGGTTAAAATCAGCAGGTCCTTCTGCTGACACAGTATTTGCCAGCACACATACATGGTCTAGAATGCAATGGAGAAGTTGGGGGTCGCTGGCATCCCTCCTCCAGGGCTAGACTGTGTTCACAGCCATTTCATTTGAGGGGTGCCTTCAGTTGCTTCGAAACTAGGCATCCCTGACCTAACCTGTGTGGGTACCACCTAGGAGGCAGGGCTAAGGCTGGGGCAAGGGGCATTTTCTTGGTAATGAACCTTCTTCAGCTCCCAAGGACTGTCCTTTGGGATGCCTTTTGACCCACTGGAAACAATTCAGATTGCCAGATTTAAGGGAAAAAAAGAGGACTCATTTTCTTCTGTAACACTGCATGGCCTCAGTATTCCTTAGGAGAGGAAGAAAAGTGGCCCCCTAATGCAGCATAAAACGTCAGTATAGCAGTTCGAGTTCTTCTGCAGGAAACAGGGCAAGGCCTTCACGGCCCTAAAGCAGGATTCGAAGTACGGGCCTCTTGCAGAGTATGTCTGGCCATTAACCAGGCTAATGAACTCCAACATACTGGTTGAGGATTACCTAAATCGGCCTCCTCACAGACCCAGGTTACTTTTTTTTAATTAAAGATTTTATTTATTTGTCAGAGAGCAAGTGAGTACATGCTTGGGGAGAAGCAGGCTTCCTACTGAGCAAGGAGCCTGATGTGGGACTCAATCCCAGGACCCTGGGATCATCATCTGAACTGAAGGCAGACACTTAACCAACTGAACCACCCAGATGTCCCGACCCAGGTTACTTTTGTTCTTGGTGGGATCTTCCCCTTGTGCATTTCCCAGCTTAATGGTTATGACAATTAGAGCGAGTTGTCTATGGTTAGTCTGCCTCGGGATAGGGACTTTAAGGAATGTTCCCAAGCGGCTGCCAAAACTTTTGTTTTGGGGAAGTTCCCAGTTTCCTCCAGCCTGACATGGATTGCCAATTTGTTATCATTGCTGCTGGAAAAAGAATGTGTGTCCACTGGACCGTCCAAGCTGAGAAGCCTTAGGACCAGGACCCATCGGCCGCGCATCGGCCGCAATCCTTGCTGTAGGCACCTCCCCTCCCCTGCCTCCACCTTGCTCCTTCAGATTCTGTGCCACCTTGTGTGCAGCTTGCATGATGATCTCCTAGGCCATCCTTGGGGTCTCCAGCCCTATCAGCTCTTGCTCCTCACCATCAAGGAGCAAAGAACACCCCCTTCCTGGACCTGAACTGCCCACTTCAGATCTCCCCATTGGTGCTCCAGGTGTAAATGGACTAGGAAGAACAAACTGACAGACTTTGAGTGGCACAGGTGCAATATATTTCTATATGAAAATGAATGAGTTTGTTGTTTTAATGTTAACAACTCCAAAGACCGTTTTGGTGAGTGCTGTGAAGTGTGTAAACCTGGTGATTCACAGACCTGTACCCCTGGGGATAAAAATATATGTTTATAAAAAATAAAAAATTATATTAAAAAAAGAAAAAAAAAAAAACAACTCCAAAGACCTATCTTAACTACAAAACTTTTATTCTACCAAGGTTTACTAAAAGTCAAAGAAGCTCATGTTAGTTCTTGCAATTTGTTAACACAAGATGGCTTAAAATGATGGTTAATCTGGTCTCAGACTTTCACAGGTAACTGTAAAAGTAGCTGTCAAAATCTTTGGTGGCCTGAAAGTTTGAAGTTTTACTTGGATGATGGGTTGGATGGAATTCATTGGGTATCTAAGTCTTTGCCTAATGAGAAAAGATACGAATTACTTAATGTAAGATCTTAATGGAAGATTTATCTGCTTTGGGTTTCCCACTGCAGAGAAGCAGATACTGAGGTCCATTGGTAAACATGCTTTATGGTTTGTCAAAAGACTGTACTAAAGGGAAAACCTGTTTTTAGAAATTATTAAGTTTATGAACTTGCAATCTAAAGAATTCTGATATAACCATTCACAATTACTACTTAGAAATCTTAGTCTCCTGGGAAAACTAAGGTTTAAATTTCTAATAAGTGTAATTAAGACTGATGGAAATAAAAGCAACTCTGTATACAAAATGTGTTTTTAATAAGACTTAAGGAATGGGAATAAGCTTTGTTGAGCAGGAAAAAGTAAAAATTTTTTTTTTTGAAAAAGTAAATTCTGTCCTAAAATGAGACTGGTTGTTTAGCTGGAAAAAAATAAAGGCTTAGGACAAAATCTGAATGCAGAATTCTAAAGATTTATATGTGGTCTGTGTAGAGCGAGGCAAAAGGGCCCACAAAGACTGAGCTGAATGCAAACAGGCTCATTAAGTGACCCACCTGGAAATAGCCGTAGGGCCTAACGGGCCAATCACAACCAGGCACAGTGCCTAAGATTGCCCCCCCACACACCGAAAAAGCGGGGGAGGGGGAATTCCATACATCCCCATACTACCTCCCCCTGCCCTTCAACTGTGGCCCCTCACCACTGCCTCCCCACAGGCATGTTCTCCTTTGCTGTCCTGCCCGTTACTCCCCTGAGGTGTAGTCAATCAACTTCTCCCGTTTGTTCTGCCTTGGGTGAATGCTTTCACCACCCAGGCTGCCAGCCTGACCTGATCAGAGCTCCCCACATTCGCTTGCCCCCCCACCTCCAACCAACTGGGACTTACCACAGTCAGGACTAACGGTGAAATAAGTGGATTTTAAAAGTACACTGTAAGGAGATTCAAAGTCTGCTTTACTCTCTGGTAAAAAGACCAAGTTTTCTTGGATTGTTGATTGGCACTTGGTATGAAATTGTAAAAGGTATTTTTCTTTTGTCACCCAGAGAACTTAAGTTTCTATGTTTTGGGGCGCCTGGGTGGCTCAGTGGGTTAAAGCCTCTGCCTTTGGCTCAGGTCATGGTCTCAGGGTCCTGGGATCGAGCCCCACATCGGGCTCTCTGCTCAGCAGGGAGCATGCTTCTTGCCCTTCTCTCTGCCTGCCTCTCTGCTTACTTGTGTTCTCGGTCAAATAAATAAAATTTTTTAAAAAATTGTTTTTAAATAAACCTCTCTGTTTTGTCTTTATAAGGTCTTCAATTACTTAAAACTTCAGGGGACCTGGGTGGCTCAGTCAGTTAAACGACTCTTGATTTCTGTTCGGGTTATGAGATCAAGCCCCATATCAGGCTCTATGCCAGGCCTGCTTAAGATTCTCTCTCCCTCTCCTTCTGCCCCTTCCCCTTCCCCTCATTTTCTGCCCCCCCCAAAAAAAGTAAAAGTTAAAAACTTCAATATTAAAGGAGCTAAGTTTAAAAAAAAAAAAAAAAGGAGCTAGGTTTTGCTAACAACTATATAACCCATTTGCCTTTGGAATCTTATTGTCACCTTGGTTAAATAACTAAGATTTTATAATGATCTATAATCCTATTCAGGCATGTACTTTTAAACTTGGAGGGTTTTAACAAACTTCAGATATTTGGTTTGTAAATAAAGTCTTGACTAATTAGGTTTATTTTATAATTAAGCTACTTGAAAAGTACTGTCAAACAAGTAAGACTTAGTTTGTATTGTATAGGTAAAGGCTATAACAGTTCTAGAAAATACATTAAATTCTTTAAGTTTTGATATGCCCCGGTAGGAGGTCATATTCTGATTATTGAACTGTTACATGCTACAGAAATAACCAGATTTCCTTGCCAGTTAGATTATAATGAGCTTTTGGGGCACCTGGGTGGCTCAGTGGGTTAAAGCCTCTACCTTCGGCTCAGGTCATGATCCCAGGGTCCTGGGATCGAGCCCCGCATCAGGCTCTCTGCTAGGCCAGGAGCCTGCTTCCTCCTCCCTCTGCCTGCCTCTCTGCTTACTTGTGATCTCTGTCTGTTAAATAAATAAAATCTTAAAAAAAAAAAAAGATTATAATGAGCTTTTATATCAGATCTTTAACTGTGGCCATTTTTTGAGCCTTTGGTCATTTCATTATTGTTCTGATGTTCTTGCAAAATGTGTGGTCTTCAAAGAGATTCTGCAGAAGAACTTCTGACAATGTGGGTATTTGAGATCTTTAAGATCATAAGATGAAGCTGAATAAAAACTTTCCAGAACTAGTGGGGAAAACTGCATTCAGACAAAGTAAGAACAACATGGGACACAATAAACTGAAAAAGAATTTTTTTTTTAATTCTGATTTGAAATATTGTTGGTTTTCTAATATTTGCTCTTCCAGATTAAGTAAGCTTTCATCTAAAGATATGTAGAATATACAGAAAATATGGTAAAATATTCCTTTGTGGACAAATTGAAACATTTAACTTTTCTCCCTACCTGAACCCTCTGAACTCAGAAACTCTGAGTATTCTTGCTTCCATGGCAATAGGAGTTATTGCTTAAGTTCAACAGGAGGCTGTTCTCCTCATAACAGGATAGTACTGGAGACCTTGGTTTCTTTACCAAGAATGGAAGGTCTTTGAGAGACGTGCATAGACTCAGACAGGACCAGACAGCTTTAAGGAATTAAGGTGGACTCTGGAGCCTATAGAGCCCCTTGGAACTGTTGGCCCAATACCTTCCTTACAGAGTTCCCAGCAGCCTCACCAGGTGAGTAAAGAATGTCCCATCCTGGCAGGTTCATGAACCTCAGGATATTTGGGAGACCTTGAGAAGAATTCACCCAATGTTTTGCTGGGTTCCCCACCCCACCCCCCACCAATGTCTCTACAGTGCCCAAATGCCTTCACTGCCATACCTTCAAGCCAAGAGAGGCTCCTTCCTACTCCAGGAGACTGTCAAGATAAACTCTAGATCCAGCAGTTCTAAACTGACCAACGTTGACCCGTAAGGACCTCTCTATGCCCCTACTCAGCAGGAAGAAGTTACAAAGAGAAGACTGACCAACCTTAGCAACCTTCAAGATTTCAGGATCAAAGTTGTTGGGGGAAAGGGGAACAATTTGGGGGGGCGGAGAAAGGAACAAAGGCCAGACTTTGCTAAGGCTCCTAGTCTCCAGCAAGGATTCTGAAGGGATACAGATTCTAACACTCTACCATTCCCAGAAGGACTTCAATGTTTTACCACTATAGCTTTGCTCTGGTTACGGCTACTTCCTTCTGATAACCATAAATGCACCCCCTACCCCAACACAGGTCAGCAGGATCTTTCAAACATATGGCCCACGGATGCAAAGCTGAAAGGTCTCAAGACTAATGGCTCCCTAGACAGTAGTCAGTCACCTTAACGGCAGCTAACCCATCAAGGTCCTCAGAGCCTGGCTTCCAAATTCCTTAGAGAATTACACGATTCCCCCAACCCCCAACTAAAAAGCATATAATCAATGACTCTTCACTCTTTCTGCTCACAGGTCCTGTCCCCATGCTCTCATGAAAGCCCCTTTCTAGCACTGAAAGGGTCTCAAGTGTTCTTTCTGGACCATTCATGCACAGCCCCGCTTCAGGTGGGCTACCCACTCCTCGAAGGTGCTTTTTAATATCCGAGGGGTGTGCGTGTTAAGGAAAGCAGGAAGAGAACAAGCCAGAAGAGATGATCATTCACTTACACAGACAAGAATTTATGGGCAGGCATGAGTCATGCAGTCATTAATTGTCATAAAGGGCTTCAAAGCTGTCATGCCAAGTTCAGGGACAAGTGCACACAAAGTCAATACAAGTGGTAGAATAGATACTAGAGTAAAGCAAGCAAAGTTAGCCATTGACTCCACATGTATGGTAAATCTTCAAAGTTGCAAGACAGGAGGCATCCCCTGGGTAGATGGAGTCAGAGTAGAAGCAGTTATCACCTCTCCTAAGGCCACCAGGGCTCATCCCTACTGTCGGTTGCTGGGAGCTTCCCAGCTGGTGGCTCGGGCACATGGTTGTATTTGTCCAGACCACGACAGGAAATCCCTGAGAAGGGACCAGAGGGAGGGCCACTAAGTCAGTGAGTGACTGTCTTATTGGGGGTAGTACAGCTGGTCACTGTGGGGCAGGACCCCCACATCATGTACACACCAGGAGCAGGAAAAAGGCCCCTTTGACACCTCGGACACCCATGTAGGACAAGCTGCACTTCCTCTAACACACCAGGCATAGTGCCTGTTTGGCTGGGTCATTGCGGGAGGTTCTGTGTATTGCTGGAGGTCTGACCTTCTACAATAAGAGATGGAATCTAATTCTTTTTTTATAGAAGTTATTTTTTTAAATATTTTATTTATTTGACAGAGAGAGAGAGATCACAAGTAGGCAGAGAGGCAGGCAGAGGGAGAGGGAAAAACAGGCTCCCCACTGAGCAAGGAGCCCAATACAGGGCTTGATCCAAGGACCCTGAGATCATGACCTGAGCCAAAGGCAGACACTTAACCCCCGGAGCCACCCAGGTGCCCCTGGAATCTAACTCTTTTTTTTTTTTAAAGATTTTATTTATTTGACAGAGAGAGATCACAGTAGACAGAGGCAGGCAGAGGGAGAGAGAGAGAGAAGCAGGCTCCCTGCTGAGCAGAGAGCCCAATGCGGGACTCGATCCCAGGACCCTGAGATCATGACCTGAGCCCAAGGCAGCGGCTTAACCCACTGAGCCACCCAGGCGCCCCTGGAATCTAACTCTTGAAGAGCTATTTCATTTTGCTTTAGGAAGAGCACTGTCCTGCTCTTAGCACCTCTTTCCAAATCTCCTCTGTAGCCTCTACCCTCCCTTCCTGGTAGATCCAAATGTATTTCTCTCCCAGTCTCCAGTTGGAGGGTGATGGTTGGGGTTGGGGTGGGGGGATGGAAATAATTGTTTCTTCTAGATAGGTTTAATTTGGGGAAGCCTAAGTTAGTGTTCATTTCTTTGCTTATACCCATGCTTATCCTAAGAAGAACTGGTATATAAAATCTAACAAAAAATAGGAATGAGTAAGAAAGCATCTGCAAAGGAAGGACAGGACATAAGATGGAATCGGGAATGCATATCTCAGGCCTTTAATAAAGTTACAAATCAACTTTAAATCTTTGAACTGGGGAGGAGGGAGGAAACCACAGAATGAGTAACATGAATCCTAGGGTCTGATTCAAAAAATATAACAGGGGGCACCTGACTGGCTCAGGTCATGATCTCAGGGTCCTGGGATAAAGCCCTGCCTCAGACTCTCTGCTCAGCAGAGGTCTGCTTCTCCCTCTTACTCTCTATCAGTGCTCTCCAGCTCACTCTCAAATAAAATCTTCAAAAAATAAACTTGAGGGGCGCCTGGGTGGCTCAGTGGATTAAGCCGCTGCCTTCGGCTCAGGTCATGATCTCAGGATCCTGGGATCGAGTCCCGCATCGGGCTCTCTGCTCAGCAGGGAGCCTGCTTCCCTCTCTCTCTCTCTCTGGCTGCCTCTCTGTCTACTTGTGATTTCTCTCTGTCAAATAAATAAATCTTTAAAAATAAAATAAAATAAAATAAAAATAAACTTGAGAAACACAGACCTGACAGGAGCAAGATTTCTACAGGTATGCAGTACATGCATGAGGTCTCAACAAGTTTGGATTTTTTTTAAATATTTCACTTATTTGGGGATGGGGAAGGGCAAGGGGGGAAGGAAGAAGGACCAGCAGACTCCGCACTGCACAGAGCCAGATGTGGGGCTCGATCTCACGACCCTGAGATCATGATCCGAGCTGAAACCAAGAATTGGACGTTCAACCAACCAAGCCACCCAGGCACCTCTCAACAAAGTCTTTAGAACGGACAAAATGACAGTTTCACAGGAATAATTAGGAGAGCCCTCAAGGAAAACCAAGGCTTCTCTCCACAGAGGCTCGACACCCGTGGACAGCAATTCTAACAAGTCCAGGCTCCAGACCTGTGCTAGGCTGGCACACCCAGTCTTGGCCCCAGAGAGGGGTTTGGATTGGGGGCAGAGCGGGAGTGGGAGAAAGATAGTTTTTGTGATGTTACTGCAGTTTTTTTCAAGTTCAAGCCCTTTGAACTTGGGCTTGAGTTCAAGATCTCAAGGAGAACTTGAGAATTTGAACTCCAGGAGGTCTGGAGGTCTGGGACTCAATTCCCCACCCTCTATTGTTTTTTCCTCCAGTGGCTTCATACATTTATGTTGCATCACCGGCCCAAAGGCATGGCCTTGGAGACCCGGTCATTCATTTACTCATATCAACAGATATTTTCCAGCACCTTTTAAATTTGGCACCATTCTCCGCAAGTAAGCAAATAATCTATCCTGCCTCAGGAAACTTAAGATCCTTGTGGAAATGAAGAGGCAACAGGTAATAAGGGGCCTATCAGAGGGGTAAGGGGAATGGAAATTAAGGGGGGGATGAAGTGCCAGAGGAAGGAAAAAAATCTATGGGATTGCCAGGAAAGTCCTGAGGAAAAAAAAAAAAAAAAATCACATTTGAGGGCGCCTGGGTGGCTCAGTGGGTTAAGCCGCTGCCTTCGGCTCAGGTCATGATCTCAGGGTCCTGGGATCGAGTCCCACATCGGGCTCTCTGCTCAGTGGGGAGCCTGCTTCTCTCTCTCTTTCTCTCTCTCTGTCAAATAAATAAAATCTTAAAAAAAAAAAAAATTACATTTGAGTAAGGACCAGAAAGAAGGAAGCTGTGGCTATCTGGGGGAACAGTAAGTACAACGGCCCTGAGGTAGGGAGAGGCTTGCCTCGGAGGACTGCCACACAAGCTAAGGGGAAGAGAGCAAAAAGCACAGGTGAGCTAAGTAGCTCTAAAGAGAGAGAAAAAATGGTCAAAGGGCAGGGCAGAAAACACAGGACCTGTAAGATCATTGTAGATATTTCAGAGGAAAAATCCTCCAAGGGGAGGGTTTGGAGGGGAGAAATGACATCACCTAAGTACTAGGCCTGCTCGAAGGCCTTGCTGGAGATCAGCTAAGAGGCCATTACAATCATTCCCCCTCCCCCCGATTTAGAAAAATAGTTGTAGCTTCTTCAAGAAGTTTCCTATAAATAGGGTTTCTTAGAGACTTTGTGGTGGGATCCCTGGCAAATAGCAGCAGTGTTCAGAGTGCCCCAGTGGGATTTAGTGGTCAGCGGAGCTGAGAGCATGAACCAAAGAACCATGCCAAGAATGGTCCCTGAGGAGACAGGGACTCCTCCCCTTCTGAGGTGAAGGAAGAAAGCCCTCAGATGCCAGTCGGATTCACCTGAAGGGGACGGACATCCCCAGGAGGAGGGCTGGAAAACAAGCAAGTGACAGGTACAGGGAATTTTCATCTCAGTCCAAAAAAAAAAAAAAAAAAAAAAAAAAAAGGTATTTGGAACACTTTACTTTGAGCAAAGTTACTTCCTGGTGAGCCCTCCAAGACAAATGAGCAGCAAAACCAACTGGAAGGTAACTGAAAGCAAAGACCGGCTTCTTAGAAATAGAAGAACCAGCTCAAAAAAAAAAAAAAGTAAAAACCAGAGAGTCCTGAATGGGTCAGGGGCCAGGAGAACAATAGCCTTTTGTCAGTTCTGAAAGGGACTGGTTCCTGGTGTCCCAGCAGTTCCCCAAGGCTCCAGAGCAGGAAGTGCCCCTCCCCGCCCCCAGGGGAGGAGGGCTCCGACCTGAGGTGGAAGAAGCTCCCAGCAACCCCCACCTCTGGCTCTCGCTCGGTGGGTAATCTAGGGCCAGCCAGGTCTCCTCTGTGAGTCAGCTTCTCACTTCTAAATTTAGCATTTTATGAGGATTAAACGAGGAGATAAAGGTGAGAGACCTGGCTTGTTTCACAGTAGGGAGTCACTCAGTTGGTGTGGCTTCCCTTGGCCTTCCCCCCCCCCCCCCCCCCCCCCCCCCCCCCCCGCCGCAGGTCCCCCAGTCAGGAAAACCAAGGCAAGCTCCCAGGCCAGCTCCCCCCACCCCATTGCTGCTGCACATCTGACTGCTTTTCCTTCTGGCTCGCCTTTCCACATGCTGGCTCAGGTTGTCTGAAGCTCCGCACCTGCCCCTGCCCTTCACAGCCTCTGTGCACTGCCATTACCCCAAAACACAGCCCAGGAAGAAAGCCCTGGGTGAGCCTCCCTGACAGGGGCAAGAAAAGCTCCTGAGGGGGGCCCCGCCCGGCTAAGCACTCACACGTACAGGCTCCTGGAAACCCTGCACAAGGGTTTCTCTGAAGGTCTCACTCTACCCAATAAAGAAATTCCAACGTTGCCTAAGGGGACTGTGCACATCCAGAAAGATCCAGGAAGAGTTCTCCCAGGTGTTTGATATAGGAAGGGAAGTCTGCTCAGGATGAAAGGACGTGACCAGCCCAAGGTCTCCATCTGGTCTATAGGGGACCTAGGAAAGAGGACGCTGGACCCGGTTGTCCAGACAACCTGCAGCAGGGTGGAAACTGTCAAGAATCTGGGGAGCCAGCAGGCACAGAGGACAGACAGACGGACACACACGTGGGAACAGAGTCATACAAAAGGAAGCCCAAGAAGGAAAATCTAAAAAGTCACACTCTGACCTGTGGAGCCACCCAGGGCCCAGGCCTCCTCATCCCAGGACCCCCCGCCCCTGGCCTGGGGGTGAGGGGTCCTTCGGTCTCTTGTAAATTCACAGGCATGTGTCCTCACAATGACCTCACACTGGTTAAAATAACTGGACCCTAGTCCTTCCACACAAGAGAGTAAAGGGGCTACTGCTCCCCTCTGCCCTTTCCAGAGAACTGTTTCTGTCTAAAGGACCCGTACCAGGAAACCCGAATCCCAGCCTCTCTCCTCTGGCTGGTGCAGGATAAACACCCTCCCCTAGTTCTCGGCCTCAGCACTGGTTTTCTCGCTCCTCCGAGCCCACCTGTCTCCTGACTACACCTCATTGCCTCGTATCAAATCACAGCACGACCTAGGAGGGAACTTGGGAGCCTGAGAACTTTGGAGTTGACTCCACTGGATT
This sequence comes from Mustela putorius furo, assembly GCF_011764305.1. Lineage (NCBI taxonomy): Eukaryota > Metazoa > Chordata > Mammalia > Carnivora > Mustelidae > Mustela > Mustela putorius. The sequence goes on along the minus strand of NW_025422045.1, from coordinate 3,533,761 downwards.
TCGGGGCTTCCAAAATATCCTCCCCTACAACCCTGCAGAAGATACAGGTCTCCCCTATGCGGGCGTCTCCCCGCATGAAGTTAGTTTTTGTCAGTTTCAATCCAAGACTGTGTACCTGCTGCTCAGAACGTGTCCCATTTCAGCTCCGTGGGCGCTGACTACGCCCCCAAGTGACCCGACAATCTTGCCCCTTCAACTGTACAGGCTCCGAATTTCAGGGTAACAAGGGAGCTTACAAGTCATTGACTTTACAGCGCTTGAATCCCTCTGATCAGGGGATGGTGTCCTCCTCGACAAGACAAGAAGCATAGCCCGTGTCTTCCTCGATGAATGGAAATGAGTCCTCCAGAATGACCGGCCCATCCTTTGGCACTCAGAAAACAGCAGCTGCCTCCCTCACCCCTTCCTGGGGGTGGCCCTCCAAGGTCAAGATTGACGCTTACCTGCCTTCTTCCCATTCTCGTCCCAGCTAAACATCTCCACTCCCTCCATGGGGCTAACAGGCTTCTGCGTGGAATCCCCTGACCAGGCTCCCCGCACTCCCTTAAATACGCAAGGGGCTCTCCATGCTTTCCACACCCTCCTGTGCATAAAAATCACCTGGGCTCTCATCCCTCCCTGAGGGGCTGGGTGGGGCCCAGGAGGCCACAAGCCTAACAAGCTCCAGATGCTGCGCTGCAGCTGGCCACCACTTTGACGAGTAAGACTTCCACTTGGGATGGACTCTCTGCTCCTGTACTCAGAATCACCCCCAGCTTGTGAGAGATGTGACTCTTGGGCCCCATCCAGACACCCTGAATCAGAGTCTGCATTTTAACAGGACCCGCAAGTTTATAGTATCCCCCTTTAAAGTTAAAAAAAAATAAGCTGGCAATCATGGCTACTTATTAGAATCACCTGGGAACCTGGAAAACAATCCCATGACCCAGCAGCACCCCAGACCAATGATGGGATCCAGGCATCAGCAGTGTTCTGGTTTTGGTTTTCCTCAAAGGCTTATTTATTTGAGACAGAGAAGGAGAGCAAGAGGACAGGGAAGAGCAGGGGGAAGGATTCCCTAGCAGGCTCCCCACCAAGCACGTGGGGCTCCATCTCTCGACCTGATATCACGACCTGAGTGGAAAGCAACAGAGACTCCACAGGACTGAGCTTCCAGGAAGCCCCCCGGGGGCCTCCCAAGCATCAGAGTTTTAAAGCTCCCCAAGTGTTTGCAATATGCAGCCAGTGTCCAGAGCTCTGTCCCAGAGCATTTAACATGTAGGCTTACCCTTGAGACCTCCCCCAGAGAAAGCCAAGGATGTGCTGTTACTTTTAGCTCCTCTGGTCGTGGCCGGAGGTCCTGGTCGGTCTTGGCCACCATCCATTGCACTGGCCCCTTGTGGGGCAACACAGAGCAGTGGTTAGGAGCTCTATTTTGGAGTCAGCTAAACCAGGATTTGAATTCTGATTCTAATGCTTATTAGCTGTGTGACCCCAGAAAACCTACCTCATTTCTCAGCCTTATTCTCTCACGGATAGAGTGGAGCTGAGATTAGTAACTACCTCCTAAAGTCCTGGTGAGGGTTGAATTAAATGAGAAAATGCATACACCAGGGATGCCTGGGTGGCTCAGTTGGTTGGACGACTGCCTTCGGCTCAGGTCATGATCCCGGAGTCCCGGGATCGAGTCCCACATCGGGCTCCCAGCTCCATGGGGAGTCTGCTTCTCTCTCTGACCTTCTCCTTGTTCATGTTCTCTCTCACTGTCTCTCTCTCAAATAAATAAATAAAATCTTTAAAAAAAGAAAATGCATACACCCTTCCCAGCACCGCGGGACGTCCTCGGCAATGGTTAGTTGCCCTTATTAACCTTGACGCTGAAACCCCGGGACGTTTTTCATGAGCGGCTGCTGAGCCCCCCGCGCAGACGCGCTGTATCCACTGAGGTTTCCATTTGTAAGAGATTCCAGTTGAATTGATTCTGGCTTAACCCAGGCAGAAAAGAAGTTATTAGAAGACTGTGCCCAACACTCAGCACGGGGATGGGGCCAGTTCCAGGGACATCGGCAGGAAACTCTCGAGTGCTGTCGGGTGAATGGGACAGGCCTTAGAGCACCGTGCACCCCTCAACTCAGGCTTCAGATTTCCAGGCCAGAGTCTGAGCTGCTCAGCGGGGTTGTTTGCCCCTTGGTGGGAGGAGGGGCTCTGTGAATAACACCCCCAACAGGACCTCTGGGAAGGGGCTAGTACTCCAGAGAAACCAGAGGCTGTCCCCTAAAAGGAGGAGAAGCCCGGCCAGCCGTCCACTTCAGCCCACCTGTGTTTTGCACGCAAAGGCAGGACCACACATTCATTCTCAATGCATTTTTAAGTGGGAGTTTTTATTTCTTGGAGTGCTTTTTTTTTTTTTAAGATTTTATTTATTTTGACAGACAGAAATCACAGGGAGGCAGACAGGCAGAGAGAGAGGAAAGGAAGCAGGCTCCCCGCTGAGCAGAGAGCCCTACCAGGGGCTCCATCCCCGGACCCCGGGATCATGACCTGAGCCGAAGGCAGAGGCTTTAACCCACTGAGCCACCCAGGCGCCCCGACTTGGAGTGCTTTTTTAATGATGACTTCATTGAGATGCAAGGTCCTGGTCGGATTCTAGAGGGCCTAAGTGAGGGTCTGGGAGGTGCTGATTTACCAGCAGGGGCCTGGGGCATGCACAAAGGTGCTGCTCAATCTGGGACTTCTTGGTGGATGTGGGGATGGGTGCCGAGCTTGACGGGGGACATCCTCCAAAACATTAGCCTGTTTCCTGGTGCTGCTGGTTTGTGGGAGAGCCCAGGCCGTGACGACGTTCCAAAGAGCCACAGGGCACCAGAGGATGAGCAGCATGAGGTGTGGACAAAGCACCATCATCACAGGGCAACGTATTCTCCCTAGTCCTTTTTGGAAAGCAGAAACCTCACTGGGTACTTCAAACAGGGAATTTACTACAGGGAATGGGCCACCCAGGCTGCGTGGCAATGGGGAGCGGCCAAGGGACGGTGAGACGGTTCAGCGGGTATAGCAGAGGAAGCCTTTACTCACCACGTAGCTGGGGGGACAAAGCGTTAGCAACCAGATGGACCCCGAATGCCTGAATTATATGTAGCTTTATTTTCTAGAAATGGTGAGATGTAGGTAAATTCTTCTGCCAGTATCTACCTGGCTCTGCCTTCTCTCTGTCAGGTCTTTGGTTCTCAGCAAGGCATTCTCTGGCCATCCTGTTTCCACGCATCCACCCCCCACCCGGACTCCCCACCCTGTGCCCTTGCTGTATCTTCCTCCAAAGTTCTTACCATCGTCTGACATACTTGGTATTTTCTTGCTGGCTTATCCTCTCTCCCCACCCCACCTCACCCTGGAATTAAAATCCCATAAAGGTATAAATTTTGTTCTGTTTCATGCACTGCCACGGCCCAGCCCGTGCAGAGGTGGTACTAAATCGCTATTATGGTTACAGTGTGTCTATCATTACTACCGTACTTACTGCCCTGCCAATCCCACTTCTAACTTCTCCAGCACTCTGTTTTCCGTTCCAGAAAATGAGAGAATTGAGATCCGGTGCCTCCAAGGGCCTTTCCACTGAGGGGCTCCTTGGTTGTGGGTTCTTCCTACGGAAACAAATTCCCTGGGGGTTTCTAATCCCGTCCACATGGGGGTAGCAAAGGCCAGTGGATCCCGGGAAGAGGCCCAGTGGTGCCCAACATTGGCACTCCCCTTCCTCATCTCAAAGAGGAGTCGGATCTTTTTATCTGTGTCTCAAACTAGTTCCAGAAAGAATTAAGTCACAAGTTGAAAATTAAACGAAGCGTGGCAATTAGGGATAAAAACAGACCAGAGACTATCTATTTAAAGCAATCAGACACTCTGGAGATAAGCTCATTACAATAACTGAGCCCTGAATTTAGTTCCAACTTTTCTACACATCTGGGCAGCGCAGCAATTAGGGTGAGGGAAATGGGGCACCCTCTTCAAATGCTAAATGTAAGGGGAGGGAGCAGTCAAAATCTTGTCATCAAGACAAATATGTCAGTGCAGTATTTCTAAAAATCTGTCTTCACACACACAAAAAATCTGGAATGAACAAAACGTCAAAAATTTAAAATTACATGCGGCTTGTACTTAGGAGCACAGCTTCCCGTTTGGCCTCAGTTCCATGATGGCTCTGCATGATATGATTGAAATTTTGTTCATCATGCATTATTTTGGCATTAATTTTGATCTGAAAAATACTGTGTTAACACATTATCTTAATTACAGAGTTTTTGGCATCCCTTTTAATTTTCCAAGACAAGTGCGTCATTTTGCCTCACCCTAGTCCCAGGCCTGATGGGTCCCTCTCACTAGGGAGCCTCAGAATCACTCAAGAGGTTTCCCTGGACAACAACACTTTGCCAGGCACATGCCTTGAACGTCCTGATGCGAACCTGACAGACTTGCAACACACAGTGCCCCCCCGTAGCTCTTCCAGGGGGCACCAGCCTCCCCATCCTTCTCAACACAGTACCCCCAGAAGCAACATCTGCTGATCAGAACCAGCAGGTAGGACAAAACCTTATAAAGACCTAAAAATCATCGTGAACAGGGACAACTGACACAAGATTGCAGGGATGAGACACAGGAAAGTTTCTGGTCTAAATCCCATTCTAGGCTGACAGACGAAGGTACAGAGTTTGGACAGAGCCATCCGTTGAAAGAGCCAGGAACTCGAGACCAGAGCTGTCAGATAGAACTTTCTGCGGTAATAGGAACGTTCTGTATTTGTGAGGGGCAAGACCATAACCCCTAACTACGTGTGGGTCTTGAGCACTTGAAATGTGGTTAGAGCAACTGAGGAACTGATTTCTTAAATTTATTTAATTCTGATTCTATTTAAATTTAAGTGGGCTACTGTATTACAGTGTGGTTCTAGATCAGCGATTCTCAAATTTAACCTGCAGCAGAATCATCAGCAGGACTTGTTAAAGCTGATTGCTGAGCTCATCTGAGTTCCAGAGTCAGGAAGCCTGCACGGAGCAGTCAGCTTACATTTCTAATAAGCCGCCAGGTAGTGCTGATCCTTCCAGTCTGGGGACACTCTGGGAACCACTGAGCTAAACAGTATTCTGCTTCCAAACTATTGTTAGATATTGAACAAATCATCTTAAGTATAGGTGTTGACTTTCTTGAAGCAAAATGGCAGCCTAGACTTTGATATGGATATGGATTCAAATCCCTGCTCCTCTGTTAAGTAGCTATATGAGCTTTGTTTCATTTCCAGCTTCTATATTCAGGTGACCCTTGAACAGTGCAGGGGATTAGGGACACCAACAACCATCCCCCACTTCCCCTACATAGTCAAAAGTCTGCATTTAACATTTGACTTCCCCAAAACTTAACTATTAATAGCCTGCTGTTGACCAGAAGCCTTACTGATAACATAGTCAATTAACACCTGTTTTGTAAATTATATGTATCATATACTGTATTCTTACAACAAAGTAAGCTAGAAAAAAGAAAATTTTATTAAGAAAACCATAAGAGAAAATACATTTACAGTACTGTATTTATAAAAAAAATCCACATGTAAGTGGGCCTGTGCAGTTCAAATCTGTTAGTCAAGAGTCAACTGTAATATTAGTTAACATTCAACTTCTCCCTCTCTGTTCCATCCACAAAATGGAAATAATAGTACACACCAAACAGGATAATTACAAAGATTAAATGGGATAGGGTATATATGCCATTTAGTATAAGTTCAGATCATGTCCTGCTCAGAAGATGTATTAAATGAGATTATATGTGTGAACATGTAATTTGTAGCACAAGAAATACACATTTCATTCTGTCAAGATTACTCAGTGCCGGGGGTGTCTGGATGACTCAGTTGGTTAAGCTTCTGCCTTCAGCTCAGGTCATGATCCCAGGGTCTTGGGATCGAGCCCCGCATCTGGCTCCCTGCTCAGCCGGGAGACTGCATCTCCCTCTCCCTCTGCCTGACCCTCCCCTGCTTGTGCGCTCTCTCTCTCTGTCAAATAAATGTATAGACTATTTAAAAAGAAAAAAAAAAAAAGATTACCGGTGCTAGTGCATCAGTTTCCTACTGCTGCATATAATAAATTGCCCCCAAATGTAGCAATTTAAAATAACAAATACTTATTATCTCACAGTTTCTTTGGGTCAGACGTGTGGGCATGGCTTTGTCGGGTACCTCTGACTTAACATCTCTCAGGAGGGTACAGTAAAGCTCCCAGGGCTGCAGTCTCATTTGAAGGCTTAACTGGACAGCCAAGGAATCCATTTCTCTTGTTTTGTTCTGTTGTTTGTAAGACATGTATATTTTGGGGCAGCGAGGTAGCTCAGTTGGTTGAGCATCCGACTCTTGATTTCGGCTCAGGTCATGATCTCAGGGTCATGGGATGGAGCCCTGTGCCAGGCTCCATGCTCTGTGGGGAGCCTGCTTCTCTCTCTCCCCCCCCCAACTCACTTGCTCTCTCTCTCAAATAATCTTTTTTAAAAATTAAAAATAAATAAAAATGGCTAAATTAGTAAAAAGTCCATATATATTTTTTTAAAAGACTTATTTATTTGAGAGAGAGAGAGAGACTGGGGGAGGGGCAGAAGGAGAGAGAGCCCTAAGCAGACTCCCCGCTGAGTACAGAGCCCATCACAGGGCTCAGTCCCACGACCCTGAGATCATGACCTAAGCCGAAACCAAGAGTTATATGTTTAACTGACTGAGTCACCAGGCGCCCCTAGTTTAACCATTTAAGATTTATGTATTTTAGAGAGAGAGAGAGCACACGGGGGGGGGGCAGAGGGAGAGAAAGTCTTAAGCAGACTCCCCCTGAGCACAGAGCTCAACACAGGGCTCCATCCCACAACCCTGAGATCACAACCTGAAACGAAACCAAGAGTTGGACACTTAACCAACTACACCACCCAGGCATCCCTAACCATTTTTAAATTTATAGTTCTGTGTCATTAAGTACATTAAGTGCATTAAGTACACTCTCATTGTTTGCAACCATCACCACCATCAAAACTTTTCCCTTTTCTCTAGCTGAAACTCTGTATCCATTCAGTACTAGCTCCCCACCCCCACGGAACCCCAAGCTCTTGGCAACTATCATGCTACTCTGTTTCTATGAATTTGACTCTTCTATATACCTCATACAAGTGGGATCATACAACATTTGTCTTTTTGTAACTTATTTCACTGAACAAAATGTCCTCAAGATTCATCCATGCTTTAGCATGTGTTGGAATTTCTTCCCTTGTTATGGCTGCATAGTATTCCATAGTACATATATAAATTTGCTTATTCATTGCTTCCTCCTTCTGGGTCTGATCCCACCCATCACAGCCCTCTCAAAACTGGCCCCTCAGTGGATGCTCCTTCTCCCAGGCTTAGTCCTGTGGAAGCCATGCTTGCTCCAGGGATGGGCCTGAGTAGCCTGAGGATCTGCCCAGAGCTTCCCCACATTCAGGGACTGTCTCCATTCTGGTCCTGTCCACTTATCTCTCCATCCAGGCTCTACTGCTCTTCTGTATCTCAGGCTGGGATACCACTTTCATTTATGGGATATCATAAATGATCCCAGCAGGTAATGGGATGCTTTGAGCCAAAACATGGACCACACTCCCCACCCATATACTTGCTATGTTACACCACCAATACCTCCTCTCCCATATTCCATATTTGACCACTTAATACCCAATACCGTATTAACTACTTCAACGTTTCAAAAATTATAACCTAGCTGCCTGTTTTAAACAATTCTAATTTCCATTCTGCAGATGAGAAAACTGAGATTCAGAAAGGTTAAGAGAACAGCCTGAGGTCACACAGCTAGAGGAGGACAGTGACAGAACCCCATCTAGTTCCCACTGAGTTTCTAGGATGTTGTGAGTGGTTTGTGGGTTTTTTCAGGCTGAAAGCCAGGTGGGATAAGCATAGTTTAAAGGGAATTGTTCTTCTGTTCTGCTCTGCAGTCACCCAGCATAACTCATCTCCCAGGACACAGAACCGTAGTCTATTGCGTAGGACAGCCCAAGCACAGGGCTTGAAATGCCTGGGACCACTCAGTCCTGTGGCCCCAACTGGCCCCAACAATAAACCAGAGGTCTTCTGACCCAAGGGAAGCTACTGAGATGCCTCTCAAAGGTGTTTGGAACTGGGACATTAAAGAGCAAAGGGGCTCTGATGGTGGAAAGTCCCATAGAGATGGGGCTGCAGGTGGTGGCCTAGTGAGTGAGTTATGCCGGAAGTAAGGATGTATCTTTAGAGGTAGGATAGTGGCGTACTGGTTAGATGCCCGGACTGTGGAAGTAGGCTGCCTGGTGTGAATCCTGAATGCCACGTATTAGCTGCAGGATTTGGGGCAAGTTGCCCAACCTTTAGGTGACCCACTTTTCTCATCTGCATAACAGGCGATTGAACAGTACTTCCTGCTACAATGAAACAAGTGAACACACATCGCAGCACAGGTGCACAGCACACCCTAGCAACTGCCAGCTGGCAGGAGCCCAGAGGTGAGAAGACACCGCAGCCTCGGAGACCCCAGACGGAGCAGCTCCCCGTGACTTTCCAGTTCCCAGCAGGTTGCCTCACACTCAAATACTTTCAAATTTAAAAATCGTACACCACGTGGATTTGGAAATTTTACTTTTTTTATTGCAAATTTCTGGTGAAGGAAAGAACACGGAAGCTGATCGTCATTTAGGCTTTGGTCCTAAGAGTCCACTGGGGCTCAGTGCCTTCCAGCCTCAGTGGCCTCCGAATCCCGAGAGGGCCTTGGATGCCTATGGATGCCTGGGTCCCACCTCCCAGAGGTTGCGGCTCTGCTGGCCGAGGGGGCAGCCCGGGCATCAGTAGCTCTGCGAGTTCCCCGGGGCATTCCAGCACGTTGCCAGGCTGGAGAACCCCTGCCAGAGCTCCTGACAGGAGGTGAGCAGCATCGGGAGCACCTGAGCAATCTCAGCGGACAGCCAGCCGTCACCTGTATACGTCAGCCCTCCACCTGAGGCCAGCTGGCCCCCTGGCCCCCTCTCCCCAGGCAGCCCACGTGCGGACCCTTCCTCCTCCCGGGACCATGGAAGAGGGAAGGGGTGTAATGCTCGGCCCTGTGGCTTGTGCTTCAACAGGGAAAACGGTACCAGATGTGCTTACTCTGTCACAAAAAGAAATTCACTTTCTGATTGCAAAAGAGCATTCCCCTTTGTTTTTTCACTGTTAAGTGGAAATCATCTTCCTATATAGAGATGCAAGGAATTGTGACAAAGTTAAGGAACTACGTGTTGGATGACATATTCCTTATAGGATTTCTCAGGTCCAAATTTTAAAAGAATTTTTGTCCAGCCACTGAAGTTGTAAAATACTATTACTTTAGCAGCATATTTTATATGGGTAAACAGTAATAGCCAGTTACATGTTTCATTTATGATTTATCCTAAAAATAGAAAATACTTTAATTTTCCTGAGTCCTTGGCAAACAAAAACAATTTTTTAAAAAATTCTTTAAAGAATTGTTTTCTTTTTCCTGGGCACCCTCACAGTTTAGAACAGTGTGTGTCTCACCATTGGTTTGTACGAACACAGGTGAACAATTTCACTGGCGCCAATTTTCAATGACTAATCAAATATGGCGATTGAAAAGAAAACCCCCATCATCTACAAAGCTGCTCAAAATGAAAGTTTCTTGACAGTGTTATAAATACAATATCAATTTGATTCTCTGTCCATACAAAAGTATGAATTTCTATTTCATTAATAATACTGAACAACTAATGTCTTAACAGTGATAAAATTTTTAGAACATTTAAAAATTACATAGGATCCCATTTTTACATCATAATTCTGATGTATTATCATGCCTTCTATTTTGTCTGTAAAACTTTTAGAGGATACAGTGCATTGACGTGGTAAAACCAAGGCACAGGATACAGTTACAAGAAGTATATATAAACCTTAGTTAGCACTTTGTGCCAATTTTGGAAACATTTAGAGGAGATCATAAAGCCTGAAAAATTCTCACATCCTATTATGATTTACAATTAATTGTGCAATAAACAGACTATTAACCACCATTCCATTACTAAATATATGGCTATCACTATACAGGCTGTAGGCAATTGAAAAAAAGTTTCCAATATTAAAACCTGGTATAAGTAGGTGGTTGATGTGGATATTGTGCCTTGTATTAGCTAGATAATTGTCTTAAGTTTCCATTTTAATTTGCAATGTATATGGCAGTTATCAATCTTTAAGCTATCTTCATTACATAAATGGTGGTGTGGGGGGGTGGTTCTCCAAAAATTAATTCCCTTATCCCTACAAAAGACAGAAGATTTACAAGAAGGAAACCATGTAAGAAATGCACAGATAACATTAATAAAATCCAAATATGGACTAAAGGGTTGAATTCTAATCTACCAGGACATTCTCTTAATTTAGGGTGAGGAGCTAACACATTCCTGTGACAATTCATTAGTTTCTTAATTAAAAAAAAATCACCATGACATTTTTCAAAATAGTAAAGTCTTGGCTAGAGCGTCAAGCATTGAAGGAAAGTCGTTAAGTCTTTTCATTCATAAAATGAAGAGGGACAAAAGCCTTTCCAATCTAGGGGCTGGGAGGCTATTCCATTGAATTTAGAGAAATGAAATAGAGTGGCAAAAATTGTACTTAATACTTTTAAAGGAAGTGTTTTCGAGACTTAAGGTAAACATTTAGACCCATGAAAACACATTGCTTGGCACATGCACGCCATGAATAGAACACTTCTGAAGGCAGTGACCGCCTGGCCACAGCGGCACCTGGCTCTCGCCCCACCAGCAAAACCACTTCTGAGGTCCTTGTCCCAGCTCCCCTCACATGGGAGGCTCTGGCTTCTGCATCTGCTGGATTTGCTTCTGTAGCTGGTCCTTGTCCAACTTCATCTTGGCTTCAAGAACTTGCCTGAGGGATCCTATGCTTTCATAGATGGCCGTAAACCCTTTAAGAAGAGGTAAATTTTGCAAGAGTTAATATTAAAAAACAATGTTGTGTCAAATTTTACAGCATATAGTAATAGCTGATTTGGGCAAAAATTATCAATAGATGCTAAGACTATTGGAGTAAAAGTTTGAGAGGGAACAGGATAGTTACACAGGTTTATAGTATCTCCCTACAGATTGCTTTCTAATTACAAAGTGGGGAGGGAACTATTACAACGGAGAAATCTGGCAGGTACCACTTTAACCAAGGTTATCAAAGCTAACTTCACCAATACCAGGAGAAACCAACATCACGTACCCCTGATAAGGTTCCCTGATAAGTGAGGGACACCCTGCTTCTGTGGCATTTCTGTCAAAATGCACTCCCTGAAACTAATTAAGAGGAAGCAAACAGGCCCAAACTGACATCCCACAAAATACTGGCCTGGATTCTTTTTTGGCCTGGATTCTTTAATGACGTAACATCACTGAGGAACTGATCCATATTAAAATACACTAAATAAAGAAATATGACAATTGTCTATGCTGTATAATTCTGGAATAGAACCTAGACCAGGGAAGGTCTGCTATAATGGAAACAACAGTGAAAGTTGAATAGTGAAAAATTTTTCATCAATATTTCACTGGACTATAGTTATTTAAGAGAATGGCCCTGTCCTAAGGGCATATAGATTGAAATAATAAAGGAGTAAAAAGGCATCGTAACTTCTGCAACTTATTCCCAAAGGACCTAGGGAAAAAAATTGTATTTACACACACACACACACACACACACACAGACGCATGCGTGCGCTCTCATCACCCAATGAGATAAAGAAAATTTCCAAAATGTTAACAATTGGTTAGTCTCTATGAAAGATGAATAGTTTTTGGAGTATTGTTACAGTTTTTCTAAATTTGAAATAATTTCAAAATAAAAAGCAAAATAAAAAAAAAATTCCCCACTCAAAAAGCATTTCGTATTATTCTGTATTTCTATGGGTTTTTAAAATACATTTTAAAAGGGCACATCTTCATTAGTAAATTTAGAATTTTCTCTCAGGGGCACCTGGGTAGCTCAGTTGATTGGCTGAGGGTCCAATTCTGGATTTCAGCTCAGGTCACGATCTCAGGGTCTTGGGCTCAAGCCCTATGTCGGGCTCCATGCTCAGCGCTGAGCCTCTCCCTCAGCCCCTCCCACTCATGGTCTCATGCTCACTCTCTCTCTCTCTCTCTAAAAATAAATAAATCTTTAGGAGGAAAGGAACAATTTTCTCTCAGAAAATATTCTCTATTGACAATTCATGTCATAGAAGGAATAAATATTACTTATTAAAAATAACATTCTTATTGAATAGAAAGATACAACATGTAAAAGAGTAGGTGAAAAATGTATGGTATGAGCTTTTACTTGAAAAAGCACATATATGTATAAAATGACATATATAAAGATGACCCCTGGGTGAGAGAAATTATGAGGGTTTCAAAAAATATTTTGTGCTTTCTTATTTCCTATTAAGAAAATAAGAAATACTGTTTTTGGAGTAGGAAAAAGTAAATCTTTTTATTTTTAAAAAGTTTATCTGCCCTTCTCATTAGGTGAATGTTAACCACCTCAATGGCATGTTGAATAGAAGGGAACGAACCCCCCCCAAGAATGATGTGAAGTTCAACACTGATGAAATACTCATGTACCATATTCTAATAGCCCCAAAGACAAAGAAAAAAATTCATTTTGATCTTCACAAGTTCAATGAATAAATTGAACTGTGACTTCTACTTTTTTCTTTTTAAGATTTTATTTATTCATTTGTCAGAGAGAGAGGGTGTGCAAGCAGTGGGAGTGGCAGGCTCCCCACCGTGCAGGGATCCTGATTCAGGGCTTGATCCCAGGACCCTGAGATTATGACCTGAGTGGAAGGTAGACGTTTAACCCACTGAGCCACCCAGGTACCTCTGTGACTTCTACTTAAAATAAAATAATAAACTTCTGGTAGTGACAACAAAACTATTCTTGGGATAACGAACTACGTTTATTTCCATGTGGGCCAAAGTAGACTCTGCCGAAGAAAATTATGGAATCTTAGAACTGGAAGGAGCTAGGAGATAACGCAGCACCCCTCATCACACTGTAAGACTGTCCCTGTAAGACGGTCTTGTCTTTCCTGACCATAACCGAACAGCTTCCACTTGGACATGTTCAGTCACAAAGAGCTCTCAGGCTTACAAGGCCACCAGTGTCTTTTTAGGACCCATGACCTGAGGATACTCCTGCCTCATGCTGAGTTAGAACATGTCTTCAAGTAACTTCCCCGTATTGGTTCCAGGACTGTATTCCTAAGCTCACAGTGTAAGCCAGTCTAACTAGTCCTTTATACGTGACAGTACGAGAGACCTGGAAATCAGCTTTACAACTTTCTTCTCAACAAATGTGAATTAATGGGCCCTGTTGACTTGGGAGAGGAGGAAAATCATTTGCTGCCATGGTAGCATGCTGCCCACATTAAGCCTTCAAAAGCCACGTCAAGATAGAGGTTCATTTCTGAGACATAATAATCCTGGCTATGAACAGAAACGAACCCGCAGATGGCATGAAAGAAAGTGCACATCAGCTGCAAACTGAGCAATGTTCATTTGTGTGCCCGTCCCTCGTGGTGGCTTTCTATGTATTTAGAGCTAAAACAGCGCTTTAATTCAGTACAGCACAGCTACTTAGAAAATCACCTAAGGACATCTCACTGTGATTACTGTTAGCTGGGATCACAGGTAGTTGATGGGGACGCTCATTACCTGGTTTTCAGATCCCACTGAGAATAACCCATGAGTGGGAGTCCAAGATGGCAGAGGAGTAGGAGACCATAGTTTTGTCTGGTCCCAGGAATTCAGCTAGATAGCTCTCAAAACATTCTGAACACCTGTGAACTCAACCAGAGAGCTAAGAAAAGAATACCTGCAACTCTACAAATAGAAAAGGGACCACTTTCTGCAAGGTAGGAGGTGCAGAGAAATGAATCCAAGGCAGTATGTGGGAAGATAACTGCGGGGGTTGGGAGCCTCTATCAGCCAACTACCGGCAAGTGATATAGCAGCAGAGCACAAAATGGGAACTTTTAGAAGTCTGTTCCGGTGAGGGACATCCCTGCCTGAAAAGCACTCAGGAGGGGAAGTGCGATGGGATCCTAGGTGGGGTGGTGTGGTCTTATGATCCCCGGGGTCACAGGAAGACCAGAAGAGCCTGAGAGTGGCAGAGCTCCCAGGCATCAGAGCAGGGTTGAAATCGGGAAGTTGAAATCAGGAAGCCCAGGAATGGGCTCCCAGTTCAGGGTTGCCATAAACCATGAACTGTGGCATAGTTGGGTGACTGCTCTCCAAGCACAGGCTCAGGAAGCAGCAAATAGAGATGAGACCCCTATTCCTTCACTGGGAGAGGCAGTGCAGGTACGTGCATAAGAGTTTGCCAGGCTTGGAGACCAGAAATGGATTCATGTGCCTGAGACAGAAACGCTCAGTCACAGGCTGGGTAAGCACAGAGAGCAGGGAGAGGGAAGTGACTGGACTGCTTTTCCCTGAGGGCACACTGAGGAGTGGGGCCCTGAGCTTCTGGTTACAGGGCTGGAGACTGGGAGGCCGCCATATTCATTCTCATCCTCCAAAGGATGAAAGCCTTTAGGAAACAAAAGCCATAGAGAGTAAACAGGAGCAGATTTCTTAGCCTGGCCCCCTGGCAACGGTGGTACAAAGACACCTGAGAATCAGCACAACAGGCCCCTCCTCCAGAAGATCTGCAGGAACATCTGGCTAAAACCAAGTTTACATACCATAGAGAACTGCAAAACTCCAGCGCTAGGAGAATATAGCATATAGAATTCATTATTTTTTCCCCACGATTCTTTAGTCTCTCAATATTAATTTCTTTCTCTTTTTCAATTAATTCCTTATTTTTTAAAGGATTTTATTTATTTATTTGTCAGAGAGAGCAAGCACAAATGGGGAAGAGGTGGCGGCAGGCAGAGGGAGAAGCAGGCTCCATGCTGAGCAAGGAGGCCAATGTGGAACTCAGTCCCAGGACTCTGGGATCATGACCTGAATCGAAGGCAGACACTTAACCAACTGAGCCACCTAGGCACCCCCTACCAATTTCTTATTTTATCAACTCGTTTTTTTAAAATATTTTTTATTTTCATTTTTACAGTTATATTTTATCCTTTCATTGTATTTTATTTTTATTTGTGTGTGTGTGTGTGTATATATATATATATATATATATATATATATATAATTTTTTTCTTTCTTTCTTTCCAATTTTGGGATGCAGTTTCTTCTAACAGACCAAAATACACCCCGAATCTAGTGTATGGCTCTGTTCTCTTCACTGACTGATCATATTCTCTCTTTCTTTTTCTTTCTTTTTTGTTAAAGTCTTTTTGCATTTTCATCTTTACAATTACATTCTATCCTTTAAATATATTTAATCTTATTTTTGTAAGTATATAAGTTCTTTCTTTACAAGTTTGGGATGTAGTTTCTTCTAATAAACCAATCAAAATACACTCAGGATCTAGTGTAGTGCTCTGTTCTGTTCACCTGTCTGATTATATCCTTTTTAAGAATTTTCTTCTTTTCAGTTTTGGGTCTCTTCTCATTTATTTAGTGTATATTTCTCTTGGGTTGTTGTTGCCATTTTAGTATTTTTTTCTCCCGTTCATCTGTTCATCTCTACACAGAACAACAAGACGGAAACACTCATCTCAAAAAAGAGAACAAGAGGCAGTACTGACTGCCAGGGATCTAATTAGTATGGATACAAATGAAATGTCGGAAATAGAGTTCAGAATAATGGTTATAAAGATACTAGTTTTAAAAAAGCAAAGAAGACACTAGAGAATCCCTTTCTGAAGAAATAAAAGAACTAATCTAAAAAATAGAAATCAAAAAGGCAATCCTTATGCCAGACAAATTAGAATTTTTTTCCCTAAAGATTTTATTTATTTGTCAGAGAGAGATAGAAAGACAGAGAGAACACAGGCAGGGGGAGAGGCAGGCAGAAGAAGCAGGCTCTCCACTGAGTAATGAGCCCAATGCAGGACTCGATCCCAGGACCCTGGGATCATGACCTGAGCTGAAGCCAGACATGTAACCAACTGAGCCACCCAGGTGTCCCCAGACAAATTAGATTTTGAACTGAAGACTGTAATAAGAGATGAGGAGAGACACTATGTCATAATTTAAGCCTCTATCCAATAAGAAGATCTAACAATTGTAAATATTTATGCCCCTAACATGGGGATAGCCAATTACATAAACCAATTAATAACAAAATTAAAGAAACACATAGATAATAATACAGTAATAGTAGGGGACTTTAATAGCCCATTCACTGCAATAAACAAATCATCTAAGCAGATGATCAACAAGGAAACAACAGCTTTGAATAACACACTGGACCAGATGGACATCACAGATATATTCAGAGCATTCTACCCTAAAGCAACAGAATATACATTCTTCTCGAGTGCACAGGAAACATTCTCCAGAATAGATCAGATCCTGGGTCACAAATCAGGTCTCAAGTGGTACCCAAAGACTGGGATCATTCCCTGCATATTTTTGGACCACAATGCTTTCAAACTGGAACTCAGCCACAAGAGGAAAGTTGGAAAGAACTCAAATACATGGAGGCTAAAGAGCATCCTACTAAAGAATAAATGGGTCAACCAGGAAATTAAAGAAGAACTGAAAAAATTCATGGAAACAAATGAAAATGAAAGCAGAATTGTTCAAAACCTTTGGGCTGCAGCACAGCTGGTTGTAAGAGGGAAGTATATGGCAATGTAAGCCTTTCTCAAGAAACAAGAAAGATCTCAAATACACAAGTTAATCTTACACCTAAAAGAGCTGGAGAAAGAACAGTAAATAAAACCTAAACCCAGCAGGAGAAAAGAATTAATAAAGATTAGAGCAGAAATCAATGAAATAGAAGCCAAAAAAAGAGTAGAACAGATCAATGAAACGAGGAGCTGGTTCTTTGAAAGAATAAGATTGATAACCCCCTGCTAGACTTACTAAAAAGAAAAGAGACAAGACCCAAGTAAATAAAATCATGAATGAAAGAGGAGAGATCACAACCAACACTGAAGAAATACAATTATAAGTTGAAAAAAGTTGAAAATAGAGCTACCTATGACTCAGCAATTGTACTACTGAGTATTTACTCCAAAGATAACAAATGTAGTGATCCAAAGGGGCACATGTGCCCCAATGTTTATAGCAGTAATGTCCACAATAGCCAAACTATGGAAAGAGCCCAAATGTCCACTGACAGATGAATGGATAAAGAAGATACACACACACACACACACACACACACACACACACACACACTAGAATACTACTCAGCCCTCAAAAAAAATGAAATCTTGCCATCTGCAATGATATGGATGGAATTAAAGGGTATTACTCCAAGCAAAATAAGTCAATCAGAAAAAGACAATTATCATATGAGCTCACTGTTATGTGGACCTCACTGACATGATCTCACTCATCTCAAAAAAAATGAACATGGGGAAGAAAAGAACAAATAAAATAAGATGAAATCAGAGAGGGAGACCAACCATAAAAGACTCTTAATCATCGGAAACAAACAAGGTTGCTGGAGGGGGGTGGGGGTTGGAGGATGGGGTAACTGGATGATGGACACTAAGGAGGACATGTGATGTAATGAGCACTGGATATTATAGAAAAATGATGAATCACTGACTTCTACCTCTGAAACTAATAATATATCATATGTTAACTAATTGAATCTAAATAAAAAACATTTTTAAAAAAGAATAAAGACTAACAATTTTTTAAAAGGAGAGAAAAGAAAAGAAAATAGCCCATGAGAGCCATCTGCTTTTTGGCCTACCAGCATCAACTTCTGCTTTCATTTCCTTCATGTCCTCATTCATCTGTAACTCCAGCTTGCTGATGCGCCCATGCACTTTCTCTTCTTCCTGTTTTGTTCTCTGCACTTCCATATTCTTCTTCTGACTTTCTTCTATTTTGTCAAGTCTGGCTGACATCTGGCTGAGCTTCTTCTCCATGTCCCTTTCGCTGGCTCCCTGAGATCCATGAGAAGAATTGGACTTGGTTATTCCAAAAGGAAAGTCTATCCTGTACCTGCATCAGTCATAGCATCATTTAACAATAATCTGCAGGGAAGAGGATCACAAAGGTGGCTTGTTGCTTGCTCAACCATCCACTCTCCTGTTTCCTTAACAGACCCCTGATTTTCAGCTGATTGTAAGCTCATCCGGAATTAAGACTACATTCTCTGCTGTCTCCTGAGTTTAGTTTGGCCATAAAGATGAAGTTCTGGCCAATGAGATATAAGTAGAAGGGTGTGTGGCAGCTTCTAGGAAAAGCTAAAAGGCAGCTGAGGCCTATCCTTATCCCTTTTGGCTTCCTTCTGTTCCTGGAATTCAGATGTAATGGCTGGAGCACTAGTGGCCACATTGAACTATGAGAACAAGGGTCACTCTCTAGAATTGGCAGAGTTGAGCCAGAAGAATCATGGATTGCTGAGGAATGATAAGCTACCACATCAGTCCTGCATTCCCTATCCCCAGATAGCTTTTATGTGAAAGAGAAATACGATGCTGTCTTATTAAAGCTACTATTATCCTGGGGTTTACTGTTAGTTATTAACCAATCCACATGTAAAAATAAACAGTTATCCAAAGACCACAGAAGCCCAAAAATGTAATAGTATGAATCTAAGTAAATCAACCATTAGATCTGATATTATATGGGAGAACACTTAAAGAAATATTTGAAATATTAAATATTTTCTTTTCTTTCCAACATGCCTGGTTTTTATGAGAATCTACATCTGTGGGTAAGCTTTGGAGGTCAAGACTATAAACAGAGCTGTAAGTGGACTACTGCATGACCTAGCTCTCTTGATGTTTTATAATGCAGTCTACTTGGAGAGCAGCTCAGCCCTGAGAAACAGCAGAGTCAGACATGGAAATTGCTCCTGATGCTTATGCTTCATCCAAGTCCAACAGAAGGAAGCAGTGCAAGAAAAGAGGAGGGAGAGGAAGATGGTCAGGCTGAATCACCAAACCAAAAAAATATTTGCTGCCAAAAACCAGTTTCAGAGCTTCTGAATACTCTACAAGCAAGGCTTTCCTGATGGCTTTTGAGCAGTACTGCAAGCCTTCATTCTCTGAGAGAGTGGGGCAAAAATAGAAGGAAAATGGAGGGGGAAAAGGGTAGATTTTGTTGACATGCTATCCATGACTCTGCATTCTGTGGTTATAGTGTGACAGAGGGGCTGAGCGGGAGAAACCTAGTCGACACTGTGTTTTCCAGATCATGAAATTCAACCAAAGTAGAATGAAGTTTGTAGTTAGTTTTACTTAGAAATGCAGGTGGTCAATTTGGTTCAGGAAGGTCTTGACTTAAATTCACCTTAGCTGAAAGTGCTGAAATTTTCTACTTTGCCTTTATTAACCAAAACAAGCCCAAGTGCTCTCTTTATAACAAACATAGAAAAAGAAAGGATTCTAAGGCAAGAAACAACTGAGCAGCTTAATGTGGTGCTAAATCAATCAATGCTAAGTTGGTATGGATTATTCACGAACATTGCAGGTCTCCACGAGTAACTTTACTATATTATGCCATACATCAATACCTACACTGTTTTCCTTAACGACCAAGGAAAGCTGATCAATTTTCTGTAAAAGTTCTTTCTCTATCCGTTCTTGTTCCTGTTGCAACCAATTCCGTGCAGATAAAATCTCATTACTGAGTTCCTCGATCGTACCTTTAAATCTAAAATAAGAAAATCAGCAAGTTAGACGTAAAACAACCATAAAATTACAACATACAACTTCAGTCTCTATCAAACTTCTCAGAAATATGTCAGCATGAACCTTGGCTCCCTCCGAATTACAAGCTTCCCTTCCCTTTCGAATTGCCCTTAGCACTAAATTGGGGGTAGAGTAGGTAGGAGGCAGGGAAGGAGGATACAACAGACACGTACCTAACAATACTTCCTACTGCTGAAGACCTGATGGGGAGGGTGTGGAGGTGTCAGAGTGACACACAGCCACACCAGGTGCTCATTTTTGCCTTCCCAGGGTGCCCGGTGCTCTTGGCTCAGAAGACACACTTCCAGCCTCCTCTTTCCCTGGGCTCTTCCACCTTCTCCCTGTTCTCTCCCAGGACTAGAGCCTGACTGCCTTTCTCTAGAATGTTCTCCAAATTGCTCTTGCCCCATAGAGATATTTCCTAATTTAAACCAAAAAGCAAACTGAAAGGAAAAAAAAAAAACCAACCACCCTCCATTCCTCTGGTCCTCATCCTTTCCAAATAATACTCCATGCTTGCTAATTTCCCTTCATTACTTTTGTATTCATTGTTTATGAAATGGAATAAACTTAGGAAAGAACACATGACTTAAATAATAACAGTAATAATAAAATGGACCCCGTGGTAGAAGAACCTAATTATCTGCTCTACCTGTTTTCCTCTTCTTTCCTATTAAGACATCCTCAGATGTGTGGCTGACCAAAGACCATGTCCCCAGCCTCTCTTGCAGCTACGTGTGGCCATGTGACCAGCTTCAGCAATGGGACACATGTAAGAGTGGCAGGTACAACTTCCAGGGCCATGCCACTATAAAAAAAGCGTCTTGGGCCTTATCTGGGCAGAAAGCCAACCCCCAGTCCCATGCAACTGTGGAGCTCAGCCTGCAGCCCTGCCTGACCATGAAGACCGGCCAGAGAGCATCACAACTTTAATGCATTCATTATTCTAACAGTGTTCTGATGTGGTCTTTAGAGTGCCTCTATATAAGATCACACCATCTGTAAATGGGGATAATTTTCCCTTTTTCTGATTTGATGCCTTTTATTCCTTTTTCTTGCCTAAGTGCCCAGCTAAGATCTCCAGTACTGTGTTCAACATGAGTGGGGAGAGTGAACATCCCCACCTTGTTCCTGATTTTAGAGAAGCTTTCAGCTTTTCTCTGCTGAGTAGATTATTATTTATGGGCCTGTCATATATGCCCTTTATTATGTCAAAATACATTCTTCCTATAACCAATTCGTTGGAAGTCTTTATCACAAAAAGGATATCAAATTTTGTCAAATGCCTTTTCCACATTATTGAGATAATTGTGATTTTTCTAATCCTTCATTCTGTCAATGTAGTGTGTCACATTTACTGATTTGCCTATATCAAACCATCCTTGCATCCCAGGGATAAATGCCACTTGATCATGTTGTAAGATCCTTTTAATTTGCTGTTGAATTTGGTTCATTAGCATTTTGTTCAGAATTTTTACATCTGTGTTCATCAGGGATATTGGCCTGTCCTTGGTACCATGGTAATGCAGAATTTATAAAATGAGTTTAGAAGTGTTTCTTCCTCTTTAATTTTTTGGAAGTGTTTGAGAATGATTGGTATTAATTCTGCTTTAAATTTTGGTAGTATTCATCCTTGAAGCCTTCTGGTCCTGGGCCTTTCTTTGTTGGGAAGTTTTGGACTGTGACTCAATCTCCTTACTTGTTATTAGTCTGTTCAGATTTTCTTTTTCTTCTGATTCTGTCTTGATAGGTTTTATGTCTCCAGGAATTTATCCATTTCTTCTAGCTCTCCAATTTGTTGGCATATGATTGTTAATGGTAGTCTCTTATGATCGTTTGTATTTCTGTGCTATCAGTTATAATGTCTCCTCTTTCATTTGTAATTTTATTTGAGTCTTCTTTTTCTTTTCCCCTTGGTTAGTCTGCCTAAAGGTTTTTCAATGTGGTATATCTTTTTTTTTTTTTTTAAGATTTTACTTTTATTTATTTGACAGAGAGAGAGAGATCACAAGTAGGCAGAGAGGCAGGAGGGGAGGTGGGGAGCAGGTTCCCTGCTGAGCAGAGAGCCCAATGCAGGGCTCGATCCCAGGACCCTGAGATCATGACCTGCATCAAAGGCAGAGGCTTAACCCACTAAGCCACCCAGGTGCCCCAATGTGGTGTATCTTTAAAAAAAAAAAAAAATCCAACAATTCGTTTAATTAATTTTTTCCCATTGTTTTTTTTTCTTTTTTTAAAAGATCTTGTTTATCTATTTGACACAGAGAGAGAGAGAGAGAAAGAAAGAGAGATCACAAGTAGGCAGAGCAGCAGACAAAGAAAGAGGGGAAAGCAGGCTCCCCGCTGAGCAGAGAGCCCGATGTAGGACTCGATCTCAGGACCCTGAGATCATGACCTGAGCCAAAGGCAAAGACTTAACCTACTGAGCCCCCCAGGTGCCCCATCCCATTGTTTTTCTATTGTTTTCTATGCTCTATTCATTTAATTTTGGCCTAATCTTTATTATTTCCTTCCTCCTGTATTTTTGTTCTTAGTTTGTTCTTTGTTTTCTAATTCCTTGAGATATAAATTTACGTTGTTTATTCAAGATCTTTCCTTTTTCTTAATGTAGGCACTTATTACTGCAAACTTTCCTCATAAAAGTGCTTTGGCTGCATCCCATAATTATTTCAATTACTTCAAGATTTTCTGAATTTCCCTTGTGATTTTCTTTGAGCCATCTGTTGTTCAGGAGTGTGTTGTTTGATTTCCACATATTTGTGAAATTTCCAATTTTCCTCCTATTACTGATTTCTAGTTTCATGCCACTGTAGTCAAAAAAAGATACTTGATATGATTTTGATCTTCTTTAATTTATTTAAGACTTGTTTTGTCAGGAGTGCCTGGGTGACTCAGTCAGTTAAGCATCTGCCTTCAGCTCAGGTCATGATTCCAGGGTCCTGGGATCAAAGTCGGCATCACTGGGCTCCCTGCTCAGTAGGAAGCCTGCTTCTTCCTTTCCCTTTGCCTGCTGGTTTTGTGACCTAAAATATGATCTATCCTAGAGAGTATTCTATGGGCACTTAAGAGGAATTTGTATTCTGCTACTGTTGGATAGAAAGTTCTACATGTCTGTTAGGTTTCTAGTTGGACAGGGCTTCTGCTTCTGCTCTAAGGTCAGGGGGTGGGGGGAAACACTGGCTGGGCTTGGCAGTCAGATGGGCCTACTAGCTGGGCTCTACATTTAAGCAGGGTTGCTGGGCTACGCTACATGATCAAACAGAGCCACTAACTGCACTGGGCAATGACCTCTGGTCGGCTGAGGTCTCAGACTGTGTTCCCTGGCCAGGCAGTGCTTCTATTTGGACTCCATGATTACAGGCTGTAGGCTGAGTTCTGCAACTGCACCTGATCCAGTGGGATCCCAAGATATACCTCCTAGACAGATGTTGCTACTGGCTAGCCTCTAAGTTCAGTTGGCTTCATAATCAGACAGGGCCTCAGGCCATGCTCCACAACTAGGCAGGCTGCTGGCTGTGCTGTACTATGGAGGGAGGTTACTGGCCAGGCTCCCTGGTCAGGTGGAGCCAGCAGCAGCTGTGCCTCACGGTGGGTGGGGCTGGTGGCTGTGTTTTGCGATCAGGCAATCACTGTCTGGGCTTCATGGTTAGGTAAGGCCCCAGTCTACGTTCTGTTTTGGGGAGGAATTATTGGCTGGGTTCCCTGCTTGAGCAAGGCTGCAGGCAACGCTCAACAAAGTAAGTGGGAGTAGTGGGCTCCACTTGCTGGGTGAGGCTGTAGGCTGGGTTCTGCAGCTGGAAAGTACTGTAGGGTGGGCTCCAAGGCCACCTGGGGTCACAATGCAGGCTCCCTAATCTGGCGGGGCCAGAGGTTACAACTTTTATTTTCAATGATCATATTTTCTAGAAGTTCTTTTTGTTTGTTTTCAATTCTGGCGGACTACTTTTGATCATCTCTCATTCCTTAGTCACACTTTTCAAAAGGGGTGTGTGTGTGTGTGTGTACTCACAATACATATACACAACATACAAATGTCTGTACATACACATACACTTATTTTATCCAATAATTCCCATAATGCCATATTTAGATGTCTGTCTGCATCCGCTTTTTCCTGTTTCTTCTGACTCTCTTATGTGGCTTTTTTCCTTCCTTTGTTTTACAATTTCCGATTACACACTTGTATTCCTTAGAACTTCACCTGTTTGTGGGAAGCCTCGAACACTGAATTTTGCATTTGCTTACACCATGCATCTCAGGCCACCGCCAAACAGGATTATGCTGAGATTACATTATCCACTGTGGTTTTCTTCAAGCTGCTTGGGTAATGGGAATTCTAGCTCTAAATCAACATAAAGGCGGTATTGTGGGGGCAGCTGGCTGGCTCTGTCAGTAGAACATATGACTCTTTTTTTTTTTTTTTTTTTTTTTTTTTTTTTTTTTTAATTTTTATTTTTATTTATTTGACAGAGAGAAATCACAAGCAGGCAGAGAGGCAGGCAGAGAGAGAGAGAGGAGGAAGCAGGCTCCCTGCTGAGCAGAGAGCCCGATGCGGGACTCGATCCCAGGACTCTGAGATCATGACCTGAGCCGAAGGCAGCGGCTTAACCACTGAGCCACCCAGGCGCCCGAACATATGACTCTTGATCTCGGGGTTGTGAATTCAAGCCCTGTTGGGTGTAGAGCTTATTTTAAAAATAAACAAATATTGGGGCGCCTGGGTGGCTCAGTGGGTTAAGCCGCTGCCTTCGGCTCAGGTCATGATCTCAGGGTCCTGGGATCAAGTCCCGCATCGGGCTCTCTGCTCAGCAGGGAGCCTGCTTCCTCCTCTCTCTCTCTGCCTGCCTCTCTGCCTGCTTGTGATTTCTCTCTGTCAAATAAATAAAATCTTTAAAAAAAAAAATAAAAAAAATAAACAAATATTATAAATAAATAAAGGCTGAATTGTGGTCCTAAAGTTTCAAGGAATATCTTTTATACCTCTACCCAGAGCCAAGATTTAGACAGGTGAATTTCCTTAGGCTCTCTTCCTGGAATGGGCTTTTTCCCTAGTTCACCCAAACAGGGGTTTACCTTTTGGGTCCCCAATCTGAACTTCTGCCCCAGGCTTTGTCCCCTCTCCCCTCTGAACAGCCTTTTGTTTCTAGACTTCCAGACTTTAAATTGTAGGAAGAAAAATAAAGATGTTCATTTCTGCTGACTAGTAATATCTCCTAAGGAAGTAATTTGGAGAGGAAAAAATACCAAGATGTTTATTTTTTTCCTCTGTGATGGAAGGAAGAGGATTGAAGAGATTTTTTCTGTACTTGGCAAGCTTGTAGGATCTATGAGAAGTGGTGACATAACTCAACGATTATATAAATACAGATAATTAGAGGAAAAGAAACATGCTTTCCATACGAGAATTCCTGTTAACTCAGCAACAACCCTGAAACAGCATTAAGTATGGTACAATGAGATGTAAGAACCAGGAAGAGGAATGATTTAAAATTTCCACATGTCTCTAACACAGTTCTACCCTGAAATCATCTTTAAAAAATAAATATTGAGTCAAATACATACACACACATATACAAACACACATATAGTGACTACTGGCTCTGCTTTAGCAGGAAAATGCCAAGCTCAGGAAAATTCATGATAGGAAAAGATGGTTTTGTGACTGAGCAGAAGGGCAGATGATGAGTTTCCCCATGGGCAAGAACAGTTTAAAGCATCACTGTAACAAAATGGGAAAGTATAACCCATTATAGGGTGTCAATGGGCTAGGTCACAATCACCCTAGTGCACACCTCTCCCAATTAACTACCGCAACCATGCCCCCAGCTGATGTCCCCATCTCTGCTTTGGCCAGATCCATTCTCCAGTTGCCACCAAGACCATTTAAAGATAGGATATAAATCTTATTCTCTCACCCCATCTGCCTCAAACCCTCCAGCTCCTTATAGCGCTCAAGTCAGACACCAAGGTCCTGGATGTGGCTACAAGGCCGGGCCAGAGGTCCGCCTCCTCCCCAGGCTCCACTTTCTCTCCCTCTCTGTTCCAGCCACCAGGGGCCAGCCTGCAGCTGCTTGGGTGCTGCAGCCCTCACTCCCCTGTGTTCTCACCTCCCTCCACCTAGTGAATTCCATTCATTCTTCAGCTCTTACTTCAAGCACTGCCTTCAGAGGAAGGAGGTCCCGCCCCCAGGCCTCTGTTCTTCACTCTCAGGGCGCCACTGTTTCAGCTTCCTGTGGCTGTGGTGACTAACTACCACAAACTTGGTGGCTTACCCTTTCATAGTTCTGGAGGTCAGAAGTCTAAAATCAGTTTCACTGGACTAAAGTCGAGGTGCAAGCAGGGCTGGTTCCTTCCGGAAGCTCTCAGGAGAATCGCTGTCTTGCCATTTTTTCAGCTGCTGGTGGCTGCCTGTGTTTTGTGGCTTGTGGTCCCTTCCTTATCTCCAAAGCACCTCACCCCCCTCTCTTCCTCCATCATGCTGTGCTCTTCTCTCATGACTCTGCCCCTCCTGCCTCCCTCTTACAGACACTTGGGGGTTACATCGGGTCTCCTTGGTAACCCACGGTAAGTACCCATCCTAACATCCTTAATCACATCTGCAAAGTCCCTTTTTGCCAGATAAGGTAACATATTCACAGGGACTAGGACATGGTGATATTTGGGGACTATTATGTAGCCTACCACAACCATGTGCCTTTCCTTCAAAGCAATGATCACCATTAGTAGTAATACAGCTCACACTCCCTCAAGTCATTATTTGATGAATGCTCATCCACTCCCTAGACTACAAGCTCCACAGGATAGGATCTCCTCTACAAAGATAAGAACAGAGTCTGTTCTTAATTTCTGGATGCTCAGCACCTAGGCCAGCACTCAAGATATATTTACTGTATGACAAGACAGATTATAAGCCAACTGCTAAAAATAATGCATGTAAAGTGGCAATATGCTACAAGGAAATTTTTCCTCTTAACTTTCATGACTGTTTTCACTTTGTTTTGTGCAATAAATAAAAGTGAAGATGGAAAAAACTGTGCTATGGAATAGGCTTCCCAAGAACTTCAACCCCCAAAGAAGTCTGTTAGTTGACTACTTACTTTGTATCCAGAAGTTGAAGCTGGTGGTTACTGTCTCTGTGGGACATCTTCAGTTTGGTGCTTTGCTCTGATATCGACAAGTCCACTCTGTTCAAAAGCTGAGAAATCTGGGAAAGAAGCTTTGCTTGTAATATCACATCTAATCTTTTCAGAGGTAACCTCAGATAGCATTTAATAAGCTACATTCTAGTCCATGACATTAAGGTTCAATATAATTTACTCAATTAATTTAGAAGCTCACCTTGTCTTTCCACTTCCATTTTCTATCATGCACACTCATCAAAAATCAGGACCAGGAGCACTGCCAAAATATTCATTAGGCTCTCAGTACTTAACTTTATAGTTCTCTGATAAGCAAGCCTACTTCCTCCCCGGGACCACTATGCCCATCTGCTGACAAAAAAATACAGTGTTTTGTTACCCTGGAATTTCTACCACAAACGTGGCTGCTAGTCATAGAGAACGGAACTCTTGTCACTTACAAACACCATCAAGGTCCCAGATTTACAGAGTGCCTGGGTAGCTCAGTCGGTTAAGCATCTGCCTTCAGCTCAGGTCATGATCCTAGAGTCCTGGGAGGGGGCCCTGCATTGGGCTCCCTGCTCAGCAGGGAGTGTGCTTCTCCCTCTCCCTCTGCCTGCTGCTCTGCCTACTTGTGCTCTCTATCTCTGTCAAATAAATAAATAAAATCTTAAAAAAAAAAAAGTCCAGATTTACCTCCAAATCAATTCAAGTCTCCAGAAGATTTTGTAAATTATATCCCTCCAACTCCTGTTTTTCATGACTTACCTCTTTCCCTTGTCTTTCTACTAAAATTTAATATAAAACTAGTCCTATATGACATGCATTTAGTTGCTGCAAAAGTTATGATGTTCTATGTTCCTTACTTAGAAATTCATGGAACAAGTATTTATTGGACCTAGAACAAAGGAAAAGTATGCCTCTTTTTATAGATTTCTATATGGATTTTACTTGGCATGGCTACTGAGAAGCTTAGTATTTCCTAAGCATTTATTTCTTAATGTGATAATTCTGTCCTCACTCATTCTGTGAAAAAAAATTGTTGGACTTGTTGTTTTGTTGTAGGTTGTTTGTTTTTTTTTTCATAGACTTATAAAATCTGTGTTTTTCACATAAGTAGATTTAGAGCTTCCTTGGATACATTTTGGACACAACCACTTTGAATCCAATAAGTTGACCAGATGCCTCATTTAACTGGAATGGTCTCTTTAACCATGAGGCAAGTCCTAGAAAATAGGCCCCTTCACGGCAAAGGGAAACTTTTAAGTGGCCAAAAAACAAACTGAAAAGCCAACAGTTTTGCTTAATGAAGTTGATCTGTGGATTTCAAGGTGGAATAGTCTAAGATTCATCAGCCAGCCTACCTTCTAGCTTTGTCTGAATCCTTTCCCACGAAGGACTGTGGTGAGGTAGCACACAGCATGAGTAACTACTTCCTGAACCCAAACTTGGGACATGTGGCATATAAAAGAAAGCCCAATCACTTACCTATGTAAGAACTGGTTTTGGAGCTATAATTTGGAATTTCTGGAATATGCTCATTGTTTTAGGAATCGGGGGAAAGAATCTTTGCAAGTAGGACCTTACCAAAACCTCTCGGTGCTTTGCTTGCCATACCCATGAAGGGCCACTGTAGTGAGAGAGAGGGAGGAAGAAGTAAGGAAAAACACGCACATTCCGGGCACCCTGGCTGGTTTCTCAACACCATGTTATTCTCAGCTAAGAACAAATTACCTATTTTTAAAAGGCTACCTGGAATCGGCCATACCTGTCCCTCTGCATCTTTGATTTTTGTTTCCAAGATAAGTTTGGCAGCTTGCTGTTCTTTGTTCAAGTGCTGGAGCCCCTCGTAAGTTGTTTTGTGCTCTGCAGAGAGTCTGGCTATGCTGGCGTCACATCTGTCCAGGCAAACAACAAAGCTAACTCTTATTAAAGTTTAAAAACAAGCACTGAAGCTTCTTGACACACTGGAAAATGCACGACCCCACTCCAAGAAACTGTACTATGACTCATCCTTTTCCATAGACGTTCACAGGAATATAGAGAGCTGCCCTCATGATGGCTTTTAAGTTAAACCACAGAGATGTTGCTTAATAAGAGTAGGGATGAAGCCATCCAAGCAACAAAGGCTTTTGCAACACCCACGAGTATGAAAGTGTGTGCAATGAGAGCCCGATGACAAAAGGCTAATATAACGTGCCAGATATGGCCCGTCCCTCTTTGGTGCCATTCCCCTCCTTTCAAGTGCTTTGGCTGTTCTTTGGATCTCAGAGGCAACTTCTACCACATCTGAAAGTATTGCTGCTAACCTCTACCACCTTGCCCATGTGGCTGTCTGCTCTGAGTGGCACCAGAGCAGGAGAAGCCTGTGCGGCAGGTCCCAGCTGCAGTGGAGCTGCTCTGCTCCTTGGGCCTGACAACCTGGTAGTTTCGACGGTGCTCAGAGTATCTGCAGCAGGGAAGCTCTGTTGGTGACCTCTGTCAAACCCTACTAGGAGAGGCAACAGGATAGCCCCCTGGGAATATGCGGCAAAGTCATGCCCTGTTCCAACCCACCCAGCCTGCTCACGAAGTAGCTGGTGGCTTGCTGCTGGGCTCTGGTAGAAACTACATGCCAAGGCACAGACATTAAGTGACCATGCAATCTAGTCAGTCCATCACAGTCACCCAGCTATAAAGGGAGGCATCTGAACAGCACGCCATCTTCAAAGGGAGGTATACCGAGACATCAGGCTTCAACAGGTCCCAAAGACATAAGTAAATTGCATGAGCCCAGACTCCTGTGGCATATACTCTTGCTACTGCCAGCCTTCCGCCAACTCACACATATGGCCTCTTGAGGAGTTTCTGAGCACCGGGTAGACCCAAGAAGGAAAACACAGGCCTAATTGATGGAAGGTGCCAATAGCTGACACCTTCCAGAAGAAGACTGCTGACACCTCAAAGCCCACTCAGGAGTGGCCCTCAAGGGTATCAAGGAAGGGAAACCCTCACAGTTGGCAGAAGTTCAAACAATGTACCTGAGGATTTATTTTGCCTAGAATAAAACATAGCCAGACATTCACAAGCATTAGCTAAGGGTGAGAGCCGTAGAAGACAGACACTGGTGACAAAGGAAAAGGGTTCTATAAATGGATTGCTCAGAACTGACAGAGCATTTCTGCTTCTTGTGAATGGTCTCTGTATCAAAGGGGCAGATGTCCACAAACTGTACTTCCAAACAACCTTGCCAGCCGGGTTCTGATTCAGATCCGGCCAGTGAGAGGCACTTGTGCCCCTCCCCGCCAGCAGGCACTGGGGGGACACGTGCTAAACTGCCCATGTGAGG
Source organism: Mustela putorius furo (assembly GCF_011764305.1). Lineage (NCBI taxonomy): Eukaryota > Metazoa > Chordata > Mammalia > Carnivora > Mustelidae > Mustela > Mustela putorius. Next base: position 3,503,492 of record NW_025422045.1, on the reverse strand, counting down.
TTTACGGTCACCTCCAGGCACACACCTACAAATCACTTACTTCCATGTTACACACAGCTAATATTATCAATGGCTCCTTGCTGTGATTCTTATACATGCTACTTTCCTGGGAGCCAATAGCTGTTTCCTTCCTGTTGCTTCCCCAAATTTGCCAATGGTTTTATAAACTCTAATTTCCTGGATTAAACCCCTTCCTGCTAAAATACTTAGAATGAACAAGATGGGACCGGGAAGGGAGACAAACCATAAGAGACTCTTATTCTTAGGAAACAAACTGAGGGTTGCTGGGGGGTGGGGAGGAGGGATAGAGTGTCTGGGTTATGGACATTGGGGAGGGTATGTGCTATGGTGAGTGCTGTGAAGTGTGTAAACCTGGCGATTCACAGACCTGTACCCCTGAAGCAAATAATACATTATATGTTAATAAAATAAATAAATAAATAAAAATAAAATAAAATACTTAGAATGGTTTCTGTTTTCTTGACCAAACCTTGATGCATATATATAGTCATTAAAATTTCAAAAGGAAGAAAACAAAATATTAACCAACCTTCTCTGGATGTGTGATTTTAAAAAAATATATTCATTCTTTTCTAAATTGTACTTTTCTGCAGTAAGTATATATAATCTTATGATCAGAAAAACAATTATACAAAGAAAATATTTATTTTTTTTTAAATTTTATTTATTTATCAGAGAAAGAGAGGGGAAGAGAGCGAGCACAGGCAGACAGAATGGCAGGCAGAGGCAGAGGGAGAAGCAGGCTCCCTGCTGAGCAAGGAGCCCGATGTGGGACTCGATCCCAGGACGCTGGGATCATGACCTGAGCCGAAGGCAGCTGCTTAACCAACTGGGCCACCCAGGCATCTCCAAAGAAAAGATTTCAATCAACAGCCATGTACAAAGAATGCATTACAATTACACGGAACAGGGACACCTAGGTGGCTCAGTTGGTTAAGCGGCTGTCTTCGGCTCGGGTCATGATCCCATCGTCCTGGGATCAAGTCCCACATTAGGCTCCTTGCTCGGCAGGGAGCCTGCTTCTCCCTCTGCCTCTGCCTACCACTCTGTCTGCTTGTGCTCATTCTCGCTCTTCTCTCTCTCTCTCTCTGACAAATAAATAAATAAAATCTTTAAAAAAAAAAAAAAAAACAATTACACGGAACATGCACTATCCTACCATCTTTCCCTGGGCTCCCCATGAAGCAAAAATGAGGCTGGGGCATGAGGAACCCAGAGCTAGAGAAATGTGGGTAGAGTCACTGTCATGAAAATGAGGTCAGGTTCAGGGCAATACACAGGAGAAGTTGAGAGGCTGGAGTTGGAACCCCAATCCATAATTCATTCCTTCAGTCAATAAGTATTTGTAGAATGACTACTATTTGTCACATGCTAATTATACAAAATGAGGACATGGTGCAAATTTTTTTTTCTTCAGTACACATACCACACAACCTAGAAACAATTTTTTTTAAAAGATTTTATTTATTTATTTGACAGACGGAGATCTCAAGTAGGGAGAGAGACAGGCAGAGAGAGAGAGAAAGGAGGAAGCAGGCTCCTCGATGAGCAGAAAGCCTGAAGTGGGGCTCGATCCCAAGACCCTGGGATCATGGCCTGAGCTGAAGGCAGAGGCTAATTTAACCCACTGAGCCACCCAGGTGCCCCACACAACCCAGAAATTTTTAAAAAAGATTCTCATGCCACTACCATGATAATGTTACTCAACTTATGTGTGTATTTTTCTATTATTGATGGAGATCTTATCTGACATTCTGTTCTTGTTCATTATACTGCAACTCAGACATAGAACTCAGAAGACCAGGAACTTGCTGAACAAGTTACTATAAATACACAGACTGAAGAACAAGCCTGTGACCACTCACAGTCAGTAAATCAGCAGTCTGAGATCTTCCTAAAAGCCCTGGGAATGTATTCTTTAAGATGTATATCTGCACTGGGGCCTCAATGGGGTTTATAAACTGTTCCCTATATAACTTAGACACTGAAAAGGATCCCACTCACTAAATCATATAAAGTATTTGCAGTCAACTATCAAAACTAGCATATTAATTGATAAAGGTTAAAGTATATATCCCTCTAGAAGTTTGAAAAATAAAATGTCGATCTATAGCTTATAAGCCTCAATAAAGATTAGAGGGCATGCTAGTACTTGGCTGGGCTTTCTAATAAACTGTAAGATTAACCAATTTACTAATCATTTTGTACTGAAATGTTGCAAATCAAAACTACTACCTGCTCTGTCAGTGAAACATGGTGGACTGAACACATGCCCTCATTTTGCCTCCCTCCTGAAACCCATCAAGATGACTCCAGATGAATAAAAAAGGTATAAACCCAAAAGGACAAAAAAGAATGGGAGGGGAAAAAAAGTCTGGGAGAAAGCAGAAAACAGACAGATGGTGCAGAAGATGGAGCAAAGCGTATGTTTTGCTACAGCTGGTGCTAGAAGCTTAAAGGGCTCCAGACCTGAAAATGAGTAGATGTAAGAAGAAGTTTTAGTTTCCAGAGGGCACGCGGGGTAAGAACAGGCTCCCCTCGTGACAGAACACAGGAACCAGGGTAACCAAAACCAGAGACTTGAGTGGGGCTCCACCAGCCACGGAAAGCTCAAAAAACCCAAATATACAAAGAAACAAAACAAACAAAAAACCTGGATCAAATGAGTTGAAAAGAAATATGTTTAAGATACTGAAAAAAAATCAAATAATAATATCTATCAAGAGAACTCTAAACTATTAAACAAAAGAAGGCAGAAAGGGAAGAAAAACAAGTGGATAAGAGAAAAATGAGAGAGCCTAGAAGTAAACCACAGCGTCTTCAGACCTGACGAACTCTGACTGGACATGACTGAAGGGAGAGTCAGTGAGTCAGGACACAGTAGCAAGGAGTTCACTCAGAAGGCAGCAAAGACAGAGAGTCAAAACATGGGAAAATTGCTAAGAGACAAGGAGGACAAATAAAAAGATGTTAACATAAGTGACAGAGGTGTTGAGAAGTCCCTAAAGATGGAAATAGAGAGAATGACCTAAGGGGTGAGTGCTGACAGTTTTCTAAAACTGAAGAAAAACATGAGTTTTCAAGTGTTCAGTGAATACAAAGTGGCATAAATAAAGTAAATAGGGCATATGAAATTCTAATAACCCATTACAGAGAAAATCTTAAAAGCCACCAGATTCTGAAGACAGGTAACCTACCAAGGACCTACTGTAAGACTGATAGTCCACAGTACGTATCATAAGACAGCAGATATGGGGCATCTGGGTGGCTCAATGAGTTAAGCCTCTGCCCTCAGCTCAGGTCATGGTTTCAAGGTCCTGGGATCAAGCCCCACATCGGGCTCTCTGCTCAGTGGGGAGCTTGCTTCCCCCTCTCTCTCTGCCTGCCTCTCTGCCTGCTTGTGATCTCTCTCTCTGTCAAATAAATAAAATCTTAAAAAAAAAAAAAAGACGACAGTAAATACCATAATGGCAAATGCAAAATAAAGACAGAGACACTTTTAGACTTGCAAAGATTAAGAAATGCATTGCCCACAAAACCTAACCTGAAAGAGTCACTAAATCATTTCTTTCATTAGAAAGAAAAGAGAGAGTATCCAGGAATGCCTGGCTGGCTCACTTGGTAAAGTGTGTGACTTCTGATCTTTGGATTGTAAATCTAAACCCCACATTGGGTATAGAGATTAAAAATAAAATCTTTAAAAAAAAAAAAAAAGCATCCAGAGAAGGGAGTGGGATGCACAAAACAATGGTGAACAAACTGAGATTACTGGTAAATTTAATATACTGCATATGCCGAAGAAAGTAAGCTACAGAACAATTATTCCAACCTTAAAAGTCTTTTCTTGGTACTGACTCACATTTACCTGAAGTTGAACAACTTGTTTAACTCATTTTGTTAAAATGCCATAATCCTTTTTGGAAGTAACAGAAAAAAATTAATGGGACAAATTTTTTTTGTAAATATTGACTTAAATACTTAAAATATTTTTAAATATGTTAAACAATCTGAAAAAACTGCATTTATATCTTTTATATATAAAATGCATTTATATATAAATGCATTATATATATGCATTTATATCTTTTCAGTATTCATAGTACAATATAGACAATTAAGCAATAATTATGCCTTGTTCTTCTGTTTTGGAAATCTTTTTGAATATGAATGCCCAATAATAGAGAAAGTTTGTAGAATCAAGGTATATCACACAGTACTAGCAGAAAAATCAATTTTATAAGCTTTCCAAAACAGAAATATATTTCCCTGTGCCTTTCGATTTGGTGTTCAGTGAATACAAAGTGGGATAAGTAAAAAGATTTTAGATATTAACCCCAAAGAAACAAAACTGAGGGGATAAAAAGGCAAACTAAGTATAATTCTGTATCTGTATAAATTTCTATGGTTTAACTTGCTACTATTTTAGAATATAAACTAAAAGTCCTTGAAAATGTCCCAGAAGAAAAAAAAAATGCCCCCAAAGTGTTGCTTCCTATCCTCTAACTTCCAGCATCATCTCACACATCTCTGTCCCTTTTCCCCCCTTCATCCACATACACCGATTATATTCCAGGGCTTTGAACTTATCTCACTCCTTCCCACTTCAAGGTCTTGACCCATGCTGTTCTCTGTCTAGAATGTTCATCCCTGACCTCTTCACTTGGTTAGTTACTGTTCATCCCTCAGAGCTAAACGCACAAGTCACTTCCTTAAGGAAGCCTTCCCAGAGAGAGCCCCCAGAGATCAGGCACACACCAATTACACACTTTGGGAATGCCCCACTTACGTCTTTTGCTGAACTTCTTGTAATTAAAACTTTTTATGATAGTTATTATTTTGGAACTCCAACTTTTGTTTCATAATATAGTCTCATTATCGGTCCATGCCTGGCTCACTTTATTCAGTTAATTATTTTTAATAACTGCACCCATGAAAGTAAGCATTTTGAATCTTGTGTCATCATTCCCTTGTTTTCCTATTAAGAAAATTAACTACAAGCCATGAAAGAGATTTTGAACCATAGAGGTTACCAGAAGGGAGGTGGGGGGAGGGTGTGAAATAGGTGATGGGGATGACAGAGGGTCCTTGTGATGAGCACCAGGTGATGTATGGAATTGCTGAATCACTGTATTGTACACCTGAAACTAACATAACACAGTATGTTAACTACTGAAATTTAATTGGAATTAAAATTAAGTGGAATTTTTTAAAAAGACAATTAATTATATACACATACTTAAGTACATATATATGTAAATCGTATATTAATATATCTTCCCACCTTAAGTACACATTGACAGATTGAAAGAGAAGAATATCTGACTTGGACAGATGCAAAAAACACTTGAGAAAACCCAATACAAATTCATAGATTCTTAATGAATTAGGCATGTAGAAAAACTTAATCTGATAAATCTATGTTTAAGGAAAAAGACAAAAAAAAAATACTAGAGCAAGGGTACCTGGCTGGCTCAGTCAGTCGAGTGAGCAACTCTTGGTTTCAGCTTGATTCCTGATCTCAGGATCCTGGGATCCAGCCCCAGGTCAGGCTCCACACTCAGTGTGGAGCATTATTAAGCCTAAGCATGGAGCCTGCATGGGATTCCCTCTCTCCCTCTGCCCCTCCCGACTGCTTGTGCATTCTCTCTCTCTTTAAAATAAATAAGTAAACTTTAAAACTTAAAAGAACAAAAAACTAGAGCAATTACCATTCCAAATGGAGAAACATAGAAGAATTCCATTAAAGTAAAAACCCAGAGGAAAATGCCCCCAATCACAACTTAACACTGTGTTGGAGGGTTTAGCCATTGCAAAATGACAGGAAAAAGAAACGAAGGATACAAGGATAAAAAAACAAAAAATAAAATTGTCATTATTTATAGATGACATTTCTATAGAAAACTCCAAATAACTAAAAATAAATTATTCAAATCATAAGTAAAATTAAATAATTGTTTTACAGTAAGTTTGATGTCTGCCTCCCCTACTAGACAGAATATAAACTGCAAGCAAGAGGGACAATATCTGCCCTTTTCATCACAAAAACCCTAGTGCCCAGTACATTGCTTTGCATGTAGGAGAGGCTCAATAAATATTACTGAATGAATGAACATAAAGATATTTACTATAAACCACAAACTGTGCAAGATCCTTGATACATACTACTTCATTTCATCTTCACAAATCATCTCCATTTCACAAATGATGATTAAAAACAATACCTAATATAGTTCTTTTTTTTTTGAGTTCTTAATTTTTTATCATGTATTATTTAAATCTTATTTGGGGTTATCCGAGGTTTAAACATACCACGAAATAAAGAAAGATATTATAGAAAGGCTTTATTTTCCAATCCAGAAACAGCTTTCTGGTTAGAAACTGTCAGGTATTGCTACATCAGACCAGTTTTATTATCTCTGCAGAGCTGTTCAAGGGACAGACTAAGTTTGAAAAGTTATTTAGAAAGGCCTTGAAATTATCCTGATGCTCATGGCTCACTAATTTTCACGAGCTATAGCTTGGCTTCAATACTATTTCTCACTTGGAAACACAAATACTACAACATAAATTTCTATTAACACCAAGCAGTAGTTACATAGATTAAATTATGGTACCCCCATGTAGCACAACACGCCATATCCAAGGAAGCAGTATGTTAGATCTATGTGTATACTGGAAGAAAGCCCACAATATATTGCTATATAGGAGCACAGAAGTTGCATCATCATCATAATATATCACTTTTAAAATTAAAATCACACTGTTAAGTAATTGTTATGCGCAAATCATACTACTATGATGATAAGTTATTATCTTGTAACTATGTATGAGAAAAGTCTGAAAGGACAGACAGCAAGCTGCTAACATTAGTTACCTGTAAGGAGTACAACAGAGAAAAGGGCGAGTGAGCTTTCATTTTTATGTTATATATTTCATAGTGTTTCTGACTGTTTATTACCAGCACATTTCACTTTTTTTTTTAAGATTTTATTTATTTATTTGACAGACAGAGATCACAAGTAGGCAGAGAGGCAGGCAGAGAGAGGGGGGGAAGCAGGCTCCCTGTTGAGCAGAGAACCTGATGCGGGGCTCGATCCTAGGACCCTGGGCTCATGACCTGATCTGAAGGCAGAGGCTTAACCCACTGAGCCACCCAGGCGCCCTGTCGCTTCTATACTTTTATAAGTAAGGGGACAAAACCGATCGTGGGGGGAGTATGCAGGGTATAATACCAAAGCCTGCCAACAGAAAACACGCACAATGGAATCAACTCTGGTTTTCTTAGGTTAAAAACAAAGTTATCCTTGCTCTCAAATATTTCAGGGAAAAAACTTACATATGAAAGAATAATAGAGTAAATGAAACAAAATGTTAACACTTGTGAATCTTGCAAATTTTCTGTAGGTTTCAAATTATTTCAAAATAAATAAATAGATAAATGCTACAAAAGGGGGAAACTATATAGTTATCTTGGCTGATATTGAATTAAAAGCATAACTTCTGTCTTTTCCCAAAAAACACTCATAAAAAACAGCCTCAGGGTTCTAAATATAACTGTGTGCATGCCTCAGCAGCTTTTGTTAAACAAGAATTCACAATGAAACTGACGAGTTGCCCTTGCCCTATTTTATCCCAAGTTTATATTATAGATGAGCCAATAATGTAGTCATTACAAAATTTCCCTTTTCAGGTCTTTAGATGTAGCTGTCTCCCAGGTGCAGTTCTCAATTGTGGCCATTGTGTGGCAGAGTAACTTTTCATCTGGTAATCAGATCAATGATGGGGACGTGGTCAGAAGCCCAAGAGTCCTAGAGGTCTAGCAACAGACTGACCAGGCAACGTGCTTAAGCAGAATGTTTCTTATAGTTTGTGACATGGTGGCATAGTGCACCAAAGGCAGTGACATTTAAAACATTAAGTTGTTCACATTCCATATTATAATTACCTATATATATAATAATTCATATATATATATATATATATACACACACACACACACACACACACACACACAGCTAAGCCCTTAAAGGCAGGCAATAATTTAATTGAATCAGAGCACAGAGAAATTTCTATCACAGGGCATCGTCAAAAACAGTAGAGAAGCACCTGGGTGGCACAGTCGGTTAAGTGTCCGACTCTTGGTTTCAGCTCAGGTCATGATCAGGGTTGTGAGACCAAGTCCTGAATCAGGCTCCACACTCAGCGTCAAGTCTGCTTAAGAGTCTCTCTCCCTCTACCTGTGCCCCTTCTGCTCGTTCTCTCTCCCCCACCTCAGTAAGAAGATAAATAAGGAAATCTTTAAACACAAACAAACAGTAGAACAATTTACCAGCAATTAATGGAGCCTAAGATCTAGGTGTGATATCTGCAGAGGCCACCAGCTTAATAAAAGATCGGGGGGGTGGGGGGGGTGGGGAAGAAAATAAATAAATAAATAATCGACCGATCAGGGAAAGAGTCAAAGAGAGTCTTGCTAAAACCACTGTCCTCACAAGGTGACTGAGCACCAGACCCTTCATATTCCAGGGGAAACAGACATCACTAGAATAACCCAGCCAAGTCACTAAACAAATCAACAACAACAAAAGCAAATGGGGGTAAGGGCTGTCAGTATTCAGGATTGCTGTGCTAGAATACCTAAAAAGTCCAGTCTTCAATAAAAAGTTATGAGACACACAAAAACACCAGAAAATGTGAACTAAACACAGGATAAAAGCAGGAAAAGAAACTGCCAGTGAGAGGAAACAGGTGTCAGATTTAATAGACACAGACTTCAAGGCAGCCATAATAAATGCAGGATGATCAAAGAAATAGAGAAAACATGCTTTAAGAAGTAAAGGGAGCTATAATGATAATGTCTCATCAAATAGAGAGTATCAACAAAGAGACAGAAGTAATTTTTTTAAAGGACCAAATGGACCCAATCAAGAAAGTGAAAAGAAAGCCCTCGGAAAGGGGTAAAACTTCTTCAGCTCAGATATCTGGTAAGGGAACTGAATCTAGAATAAAGAACTTCTACTGCTCAATAATAAGAAGACAATTAATCCACTTAAAAATGGGCAAAGGATCTTCCAAAAACAGTTCTCCAAGGAAGACTTGCAAATGACCAATAAACATGCTGAATGATGTTCAGCACCATTAGTCACTAGGGAAATGCAAATCAAAACCACATTCCCACCCATGAGGTTGGCTCTAATCAGAGACAGACAAGTGTTGGTGAGGAAGCGGAGAGATCAGAGCCCCCACATAGGACTGCTGACACCATAAAACGGTGCAGCCAATTTTGGAAAACAGTCTGACTGTTCTGTTCCTCAAAAAGTTAAATACAGGTGCACCTGCGTGGCTCAGCAGATGGTCTGCCTTCGGCTCAGGTCATGATACCTGGGTCCTGGGATCGAGCACCATGTCAGGCTCTCTGCTGGGTGGGGAGTCTTCTCCATCCTCCCCACCCCCCAACTTGTGCCCTCTCTCATCTCTTTCTCAAATAAATAAATAAAATCTTTTTTAAAAAGGTTAAATATAGAGTCACCACATTATACAACAATTACACTCTTAGGTATATATATCCAAAAGAAATGAAAACATATGGCCACACAGAAACTTGTATATGAATGTTGGTGGCAGCATTATTTATAAGAGCCTAAGATTTTTAATCTGATGATGTCCAATTTATTTTTTCCTGTGCACCTGGACTTGCTTACCTTGAGGGAACTTGGGTATCTGCCTCTGTGTGCAGCCACTTCTCCTCTAAGGCTCTGATGCCAGGAAAACAGACCTTGTAGGGGAAAGTGGAAGTGGCCACTGAGCACTAGAAAAAAATGATTCAGCAGGCCAAGTAACAGACCAGCTGCTCCAGTGGGAATGTGAATGCTGAACTCCCTTAGTTCCACTTCAGGAGGGAACGGGAAACCCTCTGAGAAAGTCCTGTTCAGAGGGTTCCACTCTTAGTGGGGTAAGGGTGTCTCTCCCCTCCACACAGAAGCATGGGGGAAGCTGCAGGTCCTCCTTCCTATCATGGTGTGACATCACCCATGGATCCACAAACACTGGAAAATAAAACCTGAAACAAGATAGCAGACTAGTAATTGAAGACGACCACTTAAAAAGTTCATATCCCTGAGGCATCTGGGTGGGAGAGTCAGTTGAGCATCCGACTCTTGGCTTTGGCTCTGGTCCTGCTCTCAGAATCGTGAGATAAAGCCCTGTGCTGAGCCCTACATGGGGCTCTGCACTTAGCACGGAGTCTGCTTAAGATTCTCTCTCCCTCTCCCTCTTCCCCTCCCCTTGCTCACCCGTGCTTTCTCTCACTTTCTCTCTCTCTCAAATGAATAAATAAATCTTAAAAAGAAAAAGTTTAGGGGCGCCCGGGTAGTTCAGTCAGTTAAGACTTCACCTTTGGCTCAGTCATGGCCCCAGGGTCCTGGAATCAAGTCCCGCATTGGGCTCCCTGCTTGCAGGGAACATGCCTCTCCCTTTCCCTCTGCTACCGCCCACCCCCCAAACTGCTTGTGCTCTCTCACTCTCTGTCTCAAGTAAATAAACAAAAAAAATCTTAAAAAAAAAAAAAAAGGGGGCGCCTGGGTGGCTCAGTGGGTTAAGCCTCTGCCTTTGGCTCAGGTCATGATCTCAGGGTCCTGGGATCGAGTCCCGCATAGGGCTCTCTGCTCAGCAGGGAGCCTGCTTCCTCCTCTCTCTCTCTGCCTGCCTCTCTGCCTACTTGTAATCTCTCTCTGTCAAATAAATAAATAAATCTTAAAAAAAAAAAAAAAAGTTATACTCTTCCAATTCAATGCAAGAAAGCCAAAACTTCGCCAACAAATTTCTTTCTCAGAAGCTGATTTCAACAAACAGTCTCATTAGCATTCCAGGGGAAAGACTAGTAGAACCACAGAAAAAGGAAAAATAGGGGGTTTTCATAACAAATGTTCATGATTGTTTCAGAGTAAATAAAGTATTTATTACAGAGAAGGAACCTGCTGGGTAGAGAAGTTAGTAAGAAACTGCATAGGAAGAATGTAAAATTCCTGAAAATATTTCAAGGTCATCTCTTGATTTTTTAATTGGAACCAGCTTCATGAGTCTATTTTCATGGCTGCTGCCCTTGTGATAATAAGTGCTCCCGCAGGTTATGTGTTCACTCCACGCCACGCCCTGTGCTAGGCCTCGTCCATATGTTGCTCCACTTAATCTTCATCTGCAGCTAAAGTGCACACACAGGTCCTCAAGAGTTTTCCAGAAATCCCTGCTCTGCTTTGTAGCTCTGAAGCCCTTCTAACTCCTCACTCTTCTGGGAGGTGTTGCAGAACGGGGTTGCTTTTAAGCCAATTTCCACACAAAGGATTCAAGTTTTTCAGTCCTATTACAGGGGTTTTCTAGATTACTGATTCATCCAAACAAATATTAATTATCTACTGTTTTCCAGAGACTGCTCTATGCATACACATTACAAAAATAAAAGATGTGGTACTCGCCCCAAGACGGTAAAGAAAACAGAGAGATTCAATAGAACAAAATGCTAGGGGAGCTCAGGAGAGTGGGCAATCACGGAAGACTTCCTGAAGGAGGTGATATTTGAGCTGAACTTTAAAGGCTGACTAGACATTAGAAAAAAGAGGGGAAAGGTATGCTGAGTGCAAGAACAGCATGTGCAAAGATACACAGATAGGAGAGCATGGCCCAGTCAGGAAATAACAAATAGCAGATCACTGCTGAAAGGTACTGCTGAAAGGTATCTTAAGAGAGATAAGGAGGTCAGTGGGGTTCATCACCAAGGGCCATGCTAATTAGACTGGAGCTGACTCAAATGAGAATAGAAAACCACACAACTAGGCCTACATCCAATTCACAGTTCTATGCTATGAGACTGATGTTCACCCACCAGACCCAGACACACACGCCCCACATTCAAGGTTCTTCACGTGCTGTCTGCACAAATACCCCCGACACCGCCTCCTCTACTCCATACAGGCTTTGGATCTTATGGGTCCTGATCTTTTTTCCATCCAACCCTTTACAGACCACCTGCATTTTCACCTCAGCCTGATTTGAAATGCTGATTGGCTCCACAGCTCCCGTGTAGACTTGTACTTGGTGCTTAACAGCAGCAGAGGGCAGAAGAGGCCCATGAATATTTTCGAGATCCTGCATTTCCAACAAGTTCTCGGGTGACTCCAGGGCTGCTGGTCCACAGAGCACGCTTTCAGTTGTGGAACAGCCTCTTGCATACTATCTGAGGTCAAAGATCTCTTTTTCTAAATTTCTAATCTGTGGCAGACCAATATTTTCAGAAAATAAAATAAAAATAAATTACAAGGAAAATTAAAATTTTAAGAGACACACAAAATAGAAGTCTCAACTTTGTCTTATTGAAGTCAATAAATATAATATTTCGAAGGCCAAATTACACAGGTCGGCTGGGCTCTCCCATCATTTCCTTCCCCAAACACAACTCCAATTGCAGCAACATAAGAAATCATGGCATGCTCATAATCAGGTGTAAGCTCTACCTGAGATTATACTGGCAAAGGAGGGGCAGTACTAGAAGAATGCGAAGAATTTGCTCCGGGGCTTTGTGAATATATACTTTGTGAAATGGAGCTGACGTAAGACAGCTTTTGACAGACAGAGTCCCACACACCTGATCACCTACCTTGCCACTCTTCCCCGCAGGTCTCCCAAACCTGAGAGCTGACGCATCTCCAAGGTCTTTAAGGCGGAATTCGTTCCGTAGCTGATGTTGTCCCGGGCCCGGATCTGCTCCTGCAGTACCTGAGCGACACAAAAAACCACCAAGAAGGTTGTCTGAGATGTACGTGCTGCCACAAAAGCATTTTCTATTTTTGGCAAAAATAAGACCATTTAACTTCATTCATAAGAGGCTTCTTTTTAACAGCCACGGGATATATGTGTGTACAGAGAACCAGGGGCTGAGAGAGACCTCAGAGCTCTCACACAGACCCAGTCCCTTCATCTGCTACTAAAAACCCTGAGACTTGGGGCACCTGGGTGGCTCAGTTGGTTAAGCGTCTACCTTCGGCTGGAGTCATGATCCCAGAGTCCTGGAATTGAGCCCCGCATCAGGCTCCCTGCTGCACCTCCCCCTCCTTCAGCCACTCCTTTTGCTTATGCTGTCTTGCTCTCTCAAAGAAATAAATAACATCTTTAAAAAAAACAAAAACAAAAAACCTGAGACTTGGATGTCAGGTGACTTGGTGGAGCCCACCACCCCCCAACTCCCCCCTGCTGCTGCAGGATGGGGCAAAGCTTAGTCAGACCCTGGACATTTGCTCTATAGTTCAGAGCTGTTTCTACCACCCCAGGCTGTATTTCAATAGTCATTGCTTTAAGTGAACACTCCCTAATCTACAAAGAAGCAATAAATGAAGAGCAAGCAGAGACAGGGATGGGCAGGGGTTGTCAGACCAAAAGGTCCAAATTCAGCTGCTCTCGCTGTGTGGCGATCCTGGGGAAGTGTGCGAAGTTCTAGATTCCTTTACCTCATTGGTTCATAGTAATGGTGATTGTACTCTTCAGAGCACGGTGAACGTTACATGAGCTAATGCATAGGAAGCACTTGCAATGCCCAGCATGCCCCAAAGACAGCAAATGCTTATCTCCTTCTAGTACTTATCTGAGAACAGTACTGGTGCTGCAAAGGCAGAATGGTGTCTCTTAGATAAGCATTAAATGAAAGGAGAGCTGCTTGAAGACCCCGTGGCCCAGCGGAAGCACAGCCTCGTGGGACATCCATGCTGGGAATGCCTCTAAGGAGTGGTGGCAATGCAGATGGGGAGGTCACCCTGTTGTTTACTGAGCATGGACCAGAAAGAGGAGCCTGGTGCTGCCCTGCACAGTGCCATGTACCAAAGCAAATCCATGCTCTCGGGAGCCCCATGTGACAGGCCAGGACCGAGGTACAAGCAGCTGCTCTGCTACAAAGTCCCACGGACGGCAAGTGACCAGCCAGCAGTGACCCAGCAACCCGGCTTCAGAACCCACACTGTAACACAGGCTGCCTTGCTGCCCGCCCAGAATAGGAAAGAGATTGGGCTGAAGCATGACAGACAGACAGACGGACAGACTGGAGAACCCGAGTCCTAGGTCACAGGAGACCTCACAAAAGCACAGGTTACATCCGACATTTCTTCTGTTTCCTTGTTCTTTCATGCATGCCTTCCTTCCTGTCTCCCCTTCTCCACTTTTATTCCGCCCCTCACGCCACCCTCACCGCCACCACCTTCCTTCCCCTTTGCAAAGAAGCTCTTGATTTCTTGTATCTCTTCCCTTTCAACCATTTAATCATGTTCATCTACTTGACTAATGTCAGCTTCATATTTTTACATTCTTCTTGCTTCCTTTTGGGTCTACTCGCTCTTCTAGAAATTTCCCAAGATGAGCATTGAGTTCCTTTATTTAGATGATGTCTTTTTCCTCAGAATGAAGACTTGACTTAGAACAGTATTTGCTGTGTCCTTGGGTTGGTTGTGAAGTGCTTTCCTTCTTTCAGTTTTCAGCTCTGAATTCCTCTTTGATCTGAAGATATTGAGGTATCTAAGGATTGGAGTTGTGTTTTTTCATTGTCAAGCAGTTAAGTCTGTTGGTCATTTTTCTCACTTATTTCTACATTACTGGCTGAGGATCAAAAATATGGTCTGTGATATATTTAATTTTTTAATATATTAGAATTTGCTTTGTGGCACATGTTATTAAATGTTGCACGCAAAAAAACTGAAGGAACAAACGGTTCAATATTGTCTGTTAGACTGAGTTTGCTGATTCCACTACTCACTCTCTCTAGATTTTATTTATTTTTGGTAGATCTCTCCATCTGTGAAAGACGGTTTATGAATTCTCCCCTTGTAAAATATTTTCATCAAGTTCTCCTTACATTTTTAACACTTTTCATTTTATGTCTTTAGCTGCCATCTTATTTGGCACATTCAGATTTGTGATCAAAGTGGCCTAACCATTACATGATCACCTTCTCTTCTGATGTAGTGCTGTTTCTTCTCGCCTAATATTAACATTGCAACGACGCTGTGTAAATAATAGGGCAAACACCTGCTTGGTCTAACTGTACGCCGGGCACTATTCTGCACGCTGTAGGTATGTTCACCCATTTAATCCTCACATAGTACCCCCTGAAGTAGGTACCATTATTACCCCCATTTCACAGGAGGTGAAATCTCTAAGATATTAAGTAGCTTGCCCAAAGCCACCGACAGTAAGGATCTGAACTGGGATTTGAACTGGGGACTCTGGCTCCACAGACTGCTGCCAATCATGACACTGCCCTTGGCTTGTGTTTTCCTTCAACATTTCATCTCACTTTATATAGACAAATTATGTTGCTTCTTGTTGCTTCCTCACTCCTTTTCTTTATTTTGACCAGCTTAATCAGGTTACCATTCATCGTCCTCCCTCCCCCATGAACTGGGGAATGTTCGTGGCCATTGCTATTCCACGAGTGGCTCCCTTCCCTTCCCCATGTCCATAACCACACATGTCCACTCCAGGCTCTGCTCCTGCACCGCTCCCCTCTCCTCCGCCTGAGACTCTCAGCACACCTCACGCCCACCCTCCTTCACCCTCCAACCCAGATGGCTTATTGGGAAGGATTTTACTTTTCTTCCCCAACTCAGCTTTGCTAAAATCACTCGGGACTTCTAGTTGGGTTATAATTAGAATCTTCCTTGTAAAATGTCGCTTCTATTTCAACAATTTTTTCTCTTTCTTTCAGTGCTTCTGTTACCCAGTCCCAGGCTTCCTTCAATATCCATTTACATGAAATACGACAGGTCTTGTGGATCACTGACGACCTTTGTGCTTCTTTTCATTTTCTCCTACCTTAGGGTCTCTGTGTAGACGCCCTAACACTTTCCTCAGATCAGGCGTTTGGAGGAAGACTGAATTCCTGCCAAGCTAACAACCTTCCTTCTCTCACCCTGGAGGGTGGGAATCAATTGAAAGGGTATGGAATTCTGGACTTCAAGGCCTTTCCTCCCAGTGAACTCAGAGGCTGACCAGTCGGGTGCTTTCTCCTCTGTACATTTCTCAGCTCCTTATACTCAGAAGCTTGTAAGATTTTGTTCTTCTATTTTGGAGTTCAGTTTTACCAGGATGTAGCTAATTGTGGATTTTTTTTTTTTTTTAATTTCAATTCTACCTGGAAGTCAGTGAAATCTTCAACCTGTAGTCTCAGATTATTCTCCTATTGTTTCTTTTCCAGCTGTTTCTTTGTCTCCTTCTGGAGCTCCATTATTCACATGCCCTAGATCTGTCCCCTGGTCTTCTATCTTTCCCCTCATGGTTTCTCTCTCTTTGTATTTGACTCTGATGTTCCAGCATCTCTTCTACTGTGCCTTGTGGGCAACTAATTCAATTCATGAAAGTAATCATCCACTGGCTTTGTAAAAATTTAAGTTCGAGGGAGAAACTTTATGCTGTACCCAGATCGCCTAAGCGTCCTGTGTTAGTCAGCTGGGGCTACAAGAACAAAATGCTGCAGACTGAGTGGCCTATGAACCACAAAGATCTATTCGAAGTTCTAAGTCTGGGAAATCTGGTCTGTTCCGGGGGGATGAGTGGGGAGTCCTTTCCTTGGCTTGCAGATGGCTGTGTGCTTTCCTTCTCACTGTGTCCTCACAGTGGAAAAACAAAGCACATGAGCGAACAAACAAATAAAAAGCAGAAATAGACCCATAAGTAAAGACCAAACTGATGGTTGCCACAGGGGAGGGGTGGGGGATGGGCAAACGGGGATGAAGGGGAGCGGGAGGCACAGGCTTCCAGGTACAGAATGAGGATGTCAGGAAAATAAAAAGGCACAGCCTTGGGAATACAGTCAATGACACTGTAATAGCACTGCGTGGGGATAGTGGGTAGCCACACTTGTGCTGTGCACAGCACAACATAGAGACTTGGGCACAGATGTATCTAAGTTGTTTCTGTGCTGCCTTTTCTCAACTATTCTTTTTTAAGTATGCAGACAACTGCACTTACATACATTTTGGATTTTCAAACTCCCTGGTAAAAAGCAGAAATTAGCAATGGGAGGCCTTTGTGTCTTCCTTATTGGAAACCAGTTGGAGCCTGTATAGATGAGAATAACAGTAATATGGAATATTTCACGGAAAGGAATTTGGAACTGCTAGACCTGTTATTTGCTATAGTTTGCAGCTTTTTCTGAATGAAGAAAGCTCTATTAAGAAGAATGCAAACCAGCTACAATACCTGTGAATGACAAAACGTTAGTCATCTGAACACATTCTTGTAAGAAAACTTCATATCTGACTAATCTGGTTCTGACACTCTCCCACTGATGAAAAGGCGCTGGTGTTCCCTTTTCATAGGAAGTAACACTTATTCGTTACAGTTTATATAAAGTATCTTTTATATGTAATGCTTCAAACCTTTATTGTAATACTCAAGACCAGGGGTTCTTAAGCATCTTTAGGGCGCATAAGAATCCCCAGGTGGCAGGGCACCTGGGTGGCTCAGTGGGTTAAAGCCTCTGCCTTCGGCTTGGGTCATGATCCCAGGGTTCTGGGATCAAGCCCTACATCGGGCTCTCTGCTCAGCACTGAGCCTGCTTACCCTCACTCCCCCACCTGCCTCTCTGCCTACTTGTGATCTCTGTCTGTCAAATAAATAAGTAAAATCTTAAAAAAAAAAAAAAAAGAATCCCCAGGTGGCTTTTAAAATACACAAATCCCCTGGGCCCAACTGCCAGAGAGCCAAAGCTAGGGTGTGGGCCCAGAAAGGCAGAAGTTCAGGCCCACAGACCCCTGGAGGAACGCTGCATGAGATGCCATAGAAATGACAAAGGTGGGATGCCTGGGTGGCTTAGTTGGTTAAGGGCCTGCCTTTGGCTGTGGTCATGATCCCAGAGTCCTGAGATCGAGCACATCAGGCTCCCTGCTCAGCGGAGAGACTGCTTCTCCCTCTCCCTCTGCCTGCTGCTCTGCCTACTTGTGTTCTCGATATCTCTGACAAATAAATAAACAAAATCTTGAAAGGAAAAATGGCAAAGGCTATAACCAATCTTACTTCGTCTGAGTTGTCTCTCAATCAAGAAATCACTAAGCAAATAAAATGAACAGCAACCCACAAAACGGTATTAAAAATAATTAACACAGGGGCGCCTGGGTGGCTCAGTGGGTTAAGCCGCTGCCTTCGGCTCGGGTCATGATCTCAGAGTCCTGGGATCGAGTCCCGCATCGGGCTCTCTGCTCGGCAGAGAGCCTGCTTCCCTCTCTCTCTCTCTGGCTGCCTCTCTGTCTACTTGTGATTTCTCTCTGTCAAATTAATAAATAAAATCTTTAAAAAAAAAAATAATTAACACAGGTTTTAAAAGGTTCAATCTTTCTAGTAAACAAAGAAACAGAAAATAAAAGTCATACTGCGATTGATAATTCACCATTGTAGTGTGCTGATAATGGGGGACACTCTGCAAGTGTAGGGACAGGGGGTCTATGGAAAATCTGTGCTTTCTGCTCAATCTTGCTGTGAACTTAAACTTCTTCTAATAAAATCAACTGAAAATTAAGACTTAAAAAATCATATCGTTTCTCTTTTGTTAAAAAAGTAAATATTTTTAATTTATAATACTAAAATGTATGTCAAGATTAAAAATGTACAGTTGGCCCTTCCTGATACATCTTTCTAGGACATCATCCATCCAAACAGATGCACAATGTTCATAATGTTTGATCCAGGGACTCTAGCTCCTGAAATTAATCTTAAAGGAAATAATAACAAAGCTGACAAAAATGGATACACAAAGCTATCTTCCTAGTAAGATATACCTAGTATTTTCTAAGGTATCTATATATTATTACACAAGAAATTCATGGGAAATGTTTAAAAATAAGAGAAAATGTGTATCAAACAAAAAGAAAGGGTAATATTATAAATTAATTAAATAAATTTTAAAAAATAAATTAAATATATTAAAGGGTAATAATATAAAAATAAATATACAGCACAATTCCAGCAGTATATAAAATACATAAAATAACAGAATATTAACGTGTTGCTATTCTCTAAAGGGGGACTATGTTTGCTTCCTCTTTTTTTATATTTTCCACAAAGGCCTTACATTGTTTCTATAACCAGCAAAAAAGTGTGTGTGTGTGTGTGTGTTTTAATACTAAAAATAAGAAAAGCCCATTTAACTTTCACAATCCCTAAGCAGATGAATAAGATATTGTATTAGAAGTGCTTTCTTTGAATAATATGGAAAAGAATCACATCAAAACTTAATGCAATATTCATGTTACTGAAAAGTTACGTAAAAACAGAAGGTATCAGAGAATTCTCTGATGAAGCCTTGGAAAAACAAACCCTCTCTACAGCCAGTAATGTTCCCTAATATGCCATTTTGGAACAATGTATCAAAGTGATGCATTTACTTTAAAAAGGTTACATTCCTACTCTATCATGGACATTGCATTATTGTCAGTCCAACTCAAGAGAATTTTTTTTAAGATTTTATTTATTTATTTGACAGAGAGAGAGAGATAGCGAGAGAGGGCACAAGCAGGGGGAGCAGCAGGCAGAGGGAAAGGGAGAAGCAAGCCTGTTACTGAGTAAGGAGAGGGATGTGTGGCTCAATCCCAGGACTGGGGGATCATGACCTGAGCCAAAGGCAGATGTTTAACCAAATGAACCACTCAGGTGTCCCAAGAGACTATTTTTTTGCGTGTCCATCATGTGCTGTGCCCCAGGCCTGCCTTCAGGGAGGGAGCTCAGTGGGGCAACAGCAGACTGTAGAGTGATAAGCCCATAGAATAAAACCACACAGTAATATTTCACAGAGTAAAGAGACACTTGGGAAAAGTGATTCCCAAGTCTTCATTTATTTATTCTAAGATATGACCTATCTTTACAAAATCTCCCTTCGCAAAGACAATAGGAAATGGCACTCCCCTATGAGTGCCGCCACACTACACCTCACTGTCTACCCAAAAGTGATATCGATCCAGGCCCACCCCCAGCCCTCGCCCACCTGGAGAAGCTAATATTGCCTAGGAACGGCCTGGAAAGAAACAGCTCTGCTTGTTTCTCCTCCAGCTCTTCCCAGGTTTGTGAGTACTTGGAAAAGAAAGTGTAAGTCCAGTATCACCCAGAAAAAGGCCCAGCTACAACAGGGCCGGCCTCATAAGACAGTATCCTCTACATGCCTTTTCATCTTCACAACAGGACTTAAAACTTCACAGAGCTCCAGCTTCACATCAAACTGTGTTCTGGGCATTTCCATGTGGACATACAAGGGAGGGGTCCCTAAAATTTGCCACATCCTAAACAAAGTCTCTCTGCCTCCTATGTACCAGAAGTCCTGTCAGGTCTACCTCCAAAACAGATCCAGAACCCACCCACTTCTCCCCATCTCTACTGTGACTCCCCTCATCCTAAACACCTTGGCCCTCTCCTGCCATGGCAGCCCCAACCCATCTCCCTGCCTCCATTCTTGCTCCCCATAACCCCTTCTTTTTTTTTTTTTAAAGATTTTATTTATTTATCTGACAGAGAGAGATCACAAGTAGACAAAGAGGCAGGCAGCAAGAGAGGAGGAAGCATGCCCACTGAGCAGAGAGTCCAATGTGGGGCTTGATCCGAGGACCCTGGGATCATGACCTGAGCTGAAGGCAGAGGCTTTAGCCCACTGAGCCACCCAGGTGCCCCCCCCATAACCCCTTCTCCATGCAGTAGCCAGAGTGATCTTTTTTTTTTTTAAGGTTTTTATTTATTTATTTATTTGTCAGAGTAAGAGAGAGTGCACAAGCAGGCAGAGCGGCAGGCAGAGGCAGAGGGAATAGCAGGCTCCCCACTGAGCAAGGAGCCCGATGTGGGACTCGATCCCAGGATCCCGGGATCATGACCCAAGATGAAGGCAGCAGCTCAACCGACTGAACCACCCAGGTATCCCAGAAAGTGATCTTTTTGAAACACAAATCAGTCTGTAAGCAACAGGAGGGCAAGGGGTTTTATCTGTTTCATTCACTAATGTTTCCCCAGCACCAAGTGTTTGAATTAAGTTCATTTGCTTAAAATTAAATAATGGCTCCCCATTTCCAAACTCCAAACTCCCCATCATAACTTCTAAGGTTAAATATCTGGTCCTATTCCCACACACCCCACCCACCTGCCTCACTCATTCCATGGCACTCCAATCCCATTGGTCCTTTTTCTGCTCAGCAAATATGCCAAGTTTCTTTCTGCTTATGGCCTTGGTATATGCAGCTTCCTCTCTCTGGAATGTACTCTGCCCTGTGTGTCTCTTCCCCGCCACCCCGCCACCTTGGCTTGGCTGGCCCCTTCCATGACTTAAATCTCAGTTCACACGTTGCCTAACCCACCCTCTTCCTGAAAGAGCCCCACAAACACTCTCCTCTATATTATCTTACCAGAGCACCGAACTGAGGCTGAAATTACCTTGGTTACTTAGTGTTTACTGGCTGTAAACCCTACTACTAGAATGTGCAGCAGGCCTGAGAGCAGGGCCTTGCCTGTCTAGTCACTACTAGAGCCCCAGTGCTCCTAACAATGCCTGGCTCCCAACAGAGATCGATTAACTTAGCTCTGTGTTCTAGAACTTGGTCTTCCACATTCAAGTCTTAGAGATTATATTTAGCCAGTGCCCAGAGGTGATTAGGTCCTCAAAGATGGACTCGAACAAGCTCAAATGTATTCGTGGCAAAGGCACACAGCGGAACAACAATTTTTTTTATTAACACTGAAAAACCTCTATCAGCAGAACTGAACAAATACTCAAACTGCATTCAATTCACTGTCTTCTCCCCCTAGTGTCAAGTCACATCACAAGCCAAATCCAGTGGGTAGACTTAAAACGATTTTTGATAGTGGGATGATTAATCATATGTCAAGTTGACCAAGCCAAGGGACGCTCAGATCCAGTCCTTTGAGAGCCATGATAGAAGAGAAAGGAGGAGGAAGGGGGCATTCCTATTCTGCCTGAGCAGGGAAATCCATCTTCTGCCCTTAGCACTTTCGTGCTCAGGATTTCAGACTTGAACTCAAGTCTGCACTATCAGCTCTCTGGCTCGCAGGCCTCAGAACTATACCACCGGTTATCTTGGGTCTCCAGCTTGCAGATGGCAGATGGTAGGACTTCTCAGCCTCCATAACCATGTGAGCCAATACCTAATAATAAATAAGTAAACAAGCCATTGGTTCTGTTTCTCTGGGGAACCCAGACTAATACAGATGATAACATGAAAATCCCTCTGCTGATAAACCTGTTCCAATGGGACAAAAACACAGCTGCAGGCTGAAATTCCCTGTTTAGCCAAAACATATGAAGTCTGGCAGGCTAGACTCTCTGCTGACAGTGTCAGGTGCACACTGAACCAAGCTCCCATCTGTGCATCCAACTACCCATTAACATGACCGTCTACACCTCTGCTGTGACATGCTGATAAGGTCCACCTGCAAATTACTAAACTAACAAAGTATGTGCAGTCAAATCAATAGGTGAGGGCTTGACACAGTTCCCCATAACCTCACTAGGTCAAAGCCACCCCAAGCCAGACACACAATGAAGCCTAAGCACATGGAAACCAGGAGTATGTCTGCTGATTTCAACCAGCAAGGGAGCACAGCCTGGTTCCCCAAAGTCTAAAGACAGTGAAAACCTTCAGCAGACATGGGGGTCTCAACCACTTCCCAAGCCACCCAAGTGGCATTGAAGGGGAAGCTTACCAGCAACAAAAGAGCCATGGACTGCTTATCAGGAGTCAGCCTCCGGAGATTGAGAAAAGCTTAAATTAAAGACAGTATGGGGGGCACCTGGGTGGCTCAGTGGGTTGAGCCTCTGCCTTCGGCTCAGGTCATGATCCCAGGGTCCTGGGATCGAACCACACATCGGGCTCTCTGCGCTGCAGGGAGCCTGCTTCCTCCTCTCTCTCTGCCTGCCTCTCTGCCTACTTGTGATCTCTGTCAGATAAATAAAGAAAAAATCTTTAAAAAAAAAAAAAGACAGTATGGATAATCTAGACATGTATAATTCATAGTTGACCACATTAACTCTTCTAAATTTATAATGATGACAATTATCTGTGGAATGTTTCCAAGGAATAAATAATTGATAACATACTCCACATCGTAAGGCAAAGTGTCATGGAGACAGTGGGTGGGGATGCATTAAAACAATAGATTCTTTCATTTGACATTTATCAAGCACCTACTGTGTACTAGCACACAAGAGTCATCTGTTTTGACACTGGACTCTGCTGACCAAATAAGGGCAATAACTATAGGGTTTTGGAAGGGCCAAGATCCCCAGAACCTTTGATTATGAAACATCTTTTGAGCTCCTACTATGCGCTAGACCATAGAAAAATGAAGATTCAGTTCTAGCTCTTGAGGATCACACAGTCTGTGGTTGGACAATACACTTTACTTTTCTTCCTGTGTGCTGTGATTAGAGCTACATGACAGAAAATCAGGAAGACTTATCAAGGTAAGTTCACCAAGATACAGTATTAAGATATCTCAATCTGAAGAGCTCTATTAGGAATCTGGAGATGCCTACAGCTTTAGTTTTGTGATACAAAATCATCTATAGGGACAGATTTTAACAAAACAAATACCCAGTAAAACTTTATTTATTGAACTAAAAAACAAATATAAACCAGTAATAAGAATGTAAACCAGTAATAAGAATAATTTTCAAATCAGGCAATTCATTGAAGAAATTCATTAAGAATCTAAAGACAAGGGGTCACTTAGGTGGCTCAGTCCGGTAAGCGTCTGACTCTTGATCTGGGCTCTGGTCATGATCTCAGGGTCCTGGGATCCAGCCCCACATCAGGGATCCAGCCCCACATTGGGCATTATGCTCAGCGGGGACTCTGCCTGAGAGTCTCTCTGTTGCTGTCCCTTTGCCCCTCCTCCCATGTTCCTTCTCTTTATCTCTCTCTCTCTCACTCACTCTAAAATAAATTTTTAAAATCTTGAAAAGAAAAAAAGGAATTTAAAGACAAGGGGCACCCAGTGACTCAGTAAGGCATGTGACTCTTGATCTTGGGGTTGTGTGTTCAAGTCCCACATTGGGCACAGAGTCTACTTAAAAAAAAAAAAAGAAAAAGAGGGGCACCTGGGTGGCTCAGTGGGTTTAAGCTCTGCCTTCACCTCAGGTCATGATCCCAGGGTCCTGGGATCGAGCCCCATGTTGGACTCTCTGCTCCGTGGGGAGCCTGCTTCCTCCTCTCTCTCTTTCTGCCTGTCTCTCTGCCTACTAGTGATCTCTGTCAAATAAATAAATAAAATCTTGAAAAAAAAAAAAAGAATCTACAGACAAAAATACATCTCTCACATCATTTAAATACTGTTTGAATATCTTCACACCTCTTTTCTTTAAATATGCAAATATTGCCTTTGCATAATACCCACCATCCGAATTTTATACTACTTATACATAAAGACTTCCTTTTAGTACTTTTTAAATTTCAATCTACACCACGGTTTTACTTTAACAAATTTTGGCTACAATGTGGCAGTTCTGATATCTCATCAAGCCTCCTAATTTTAGTTATGTTTGTGTAAACATGCTTAGGCTTATAATATATGTAAAACCATATAATTAGTGTTTCATACTGGAGTCTATTAAATTTCCAAACTTCCTTCTGTTACTTTATAATGATATATAGTTATTACCAGTTATAAAAAGTAAATGCTCATACATGCAAAGTACATTTTTATCAGAATCAGATTTTACTCAGTTTTTCCTCTCTAAAACGGAAATCATCTTTTCATTTGCAAACCACAAATCCAAAAATATATGTAAATGGAAAAGAGTGCTGTCTGGCTCTGGCAAGAATAATCATTACATATAACGTGTTTCAGATGGGAAAACAGCAGAATTGAAATAACTTTAAAACTCACTACATTGGAAAGTGCTCAAAAATCACATTTTAAAAACACACCTTAAGAAAAATAATTAGCAAAAGCCTACAGGACTGACAACTGGATTCGTAGCGATGTTTGCTAATAACTAAAATGGAGCAGTTTAATGAACTTGCATCAAAGGAATGATGGGGCGGGAGAGAACTCAGTGAGAACTAAAGCTAGAATGATCTATTTTCATGAAGAAATTCTTCCTGAAGGAACAAAGATACTTAGAAAGCAAAGAATGGCTGAAAATCTCCCTGAATATTTGAGAGTTGGCCACCTAAGATCAGAGTTCTAGAAGAGCTTCCAAGAGGCAAAGTAGAAAAGAAAAGCAGCACATTTTTGGATTTTAACAATCTGGGTTTAGTCTCAGCACTGCTACTGCCTGGCCTTGTTATCTCAGACAAGTCCTTTCACTTCCCTGGACCTTGGATGTCTTATATGAGAAGGCTGCAGTCTGTAAAGATGACCTCAGGGTCTCTCCTTCTCTTTCTGCTACCAGCATATCTGCAACTAGCTTCACTATGAATTGGGTATTTATTCACTTAATAAGCATTCATGGCATTTTGCTCCAAACACTGTGCTGGACAATGCATAGATGAATCAGACAAGGTTTCTTTCTTTCTGAGGAGTTAACAAGCTACTGGGCAAACAGACTAGTAAAGAAACAATGCCAGTCCTATTCGGTAAATGCTGTGGTAACAGTAGCAAGTGCTGGGTGCTCAGGATACCTTAAGGGAATTCAAGGCAAAGGAGGAGCTGGCAGGGAGGTCTTCCTGTAATAAAAAAAAAAAAAAAACCTATTAAATAGCATTTAGGGCTCCACTGAGCTTGGAGATTATATGGTTCTGATCACTGGATTAGTACATAGCATCTACCAAAGAGGAAATTATTCCCCAGCCCCATAGTTGCAGCCAAAGCACTATCACCTTTTACGATGACAGCAAAAATTAAGGCCAGGGTTTTCTTGGGATTTTTTTTCCTCCTTTTTTTTTTTTTAAGTTTTTAAATTTATTTTTTTAAGTAAGCTCTACGCCCAACATGAGGCTTGAACTCACAACCCCAAGATCAAGAGTCACATGCTCCACTGAATGAGTTAGCCAGGTGCCCCAAGTCCCTTTTTTTTTTTTTTTTTTTAGAGATTTTATTTATTTATTTGACAGAGATCACAACTAGGTGGAGAGTCAGGCAGAGAGAAAGAGGAGGAAGCAGGCTTCCTGCTGAGCAGAGAGCCTAATGTGAGGCTCGATCCCAGGACCCTGAGATCATGACCTGAGTTGAAGGCAGAGGCTTAACCCACTGAGCCACCCAGGCACCCCAAGTCCTGGATTTTCTAAGGGTGCAGTTACATTCTATGCTTTTACCTAAGAACAGTGCTGCCAGAATAGTATGGCTGCAGTCTCCAGTCTGCCCGCCACCCACATGAGCAAAGGGAATGGAAAGGATGGAGAGGTCACAGTATTTTCTGACATGAAACATAGGGGTGTTTGTATTTGTTTATGAAACACTTCTTTGCATTGGTTAAGGGGATGGGAATGTGAGAATCATGATTTATCCCTAACTGTTTTGATCTGTCTCCCTCTCTAGACTTGGGTACAGCAAGAATATTAGCCCCCTAATATATCTCTACCCCTTTCCAAAATTGAAATCCTTAAGTTAGGGTTCCTCAATCTAGTAAAGATGCCAACTTGGGGATGGCAAGTCATTCAGCCTCTGGGATAAAACTGCTTTAGCACACAAAAAGAAAACTGGAAAGATCACTCTAAACACCAACACCGCCTTCCAAAAACATGTATATTATCTACAGTGATCTTTTAAAATTCCTACACTCTTCTGATATCACTTGAGTTCTTTGGTTGCAGGCAATGGAAACCTGACTCTGGGCTAAGAGGAAAAGATGGAACTTACTGGAACGATTCAGGGAGGGAGGCACATGACCAACAGGGCAGCTGGGGATGCCGACTGAAAGGGACTTAAAAGGTGTTCCCCAGAGTTCGGGCGGCAGGAACATTGGCCAGTGTCCTGCAGGCACAGAGGCTGCAGGGAAGATGCTCCAAGCATTCCCACTCCTTGGATCGCTCAGCTCAGGTTTCAGGTTCCAGGGAGTGAGAGTCTCAGTGCTCTGGAATCATTTATGTGTTCCAATCCTCTCAGCTAAAAAGGTGATATGGCACCTGATGAATAGCTACCCAATCTGTAAGCAATGGAAGAAAGGTAAACACCAAAAGGAACACAAGTTTTTGTAACTGAAAGAGATTGGAGGAGCACCTGAATGGCTCAGTTGGTTGAGTAAATGACTCTTGACTTCAGCTCAGGTCATGATCTCAGGGTCATGAGATGGAGCACCATGTCGGGCTCTGAGCTGGGCATGGAACCTGCTTAAGATTCTCTCTCTTCCTCTCCCTCTGCCCCTCCCCTTCCCTCTCCCCTTCTCTTAAAAAAAAGAAAAAGAGAAAGAAAGAAACAAGAAGAAAAAGAAACACAGGAAAGAAAAGAAATTGGAATCGATACTGTCAGTCATCAAAACAATAAAGATCCACTACATCCCCTGAATAACAAACACATAAATCTTTTCTTTAAACATCATAAGATACATAGACATTTTAGAACCCTGAAGACATGTATTTTAAGTAGGGTACAATTTCTAGTGAAACCCTGTCTTTGTAAAGGTATGTGAGAATCTCAATGAACAGTGAAAGTTGGTAACCATGTGGTATACCAGAACCTCACTTAGGTATAAGCTAAGTGAGAATTACCACCCAAAAATAAATAAATAAATAAAAATTTAACTATCCACACAGTAGCCATCAAAGAGTTGGGATAGCTATATTAATATCAGACAAAATTGAATTTAAGATAAGAAATATTACTATATATAAAGAAATATACTATATATATACTATAAAGAAAGACATTTTATTTTATTTATTTGTGAGAGAGAGAGAGCGTGCGCACACAAGGGAAGGGCTGAGAGAGATGCAGGGCTCTATCCCAGGATTCTGGGATCATGACCTGAGCCAAAAGCAGATGTTTAACCGACTGAGCCACCCAGGTGCCCTGAAAGAGAGACATTTCATAATGATGAAAAGGCCAATATATCATTTTGAATGTATATGTACTGAAAAACAGAACCTTAAAATGCTTGAAGCAAAAACTAACAGAATTAAAAGTAGAAAAAGATAATTCAACAGCTGGATAATTAAATAATAAATTATAATAAAGAGAATTTAAGCTGGAGACTTAAATAATTGAATAACAATTAACAATTAAATAACAAGAGTCAATAAACTTAGGAGATTGAAAAGTATATAAAAAGTATATTCTCCACCTACATGGAATTAAATTAGAGCCCCAAAAAAGAAATAAGTTTTGGGAAATCCCAACCTCTGGAAATTAAACAACAGACTTATAAATAACACACAAGCCAAAAATAAAGTCACAAAAATATTTTCAACCGAATAAAAACAAAAATACAATATACCAAAATTCATGGGAAGCAACTAAAGCAGTGCTTAGAGGATATGGTATAGCCTTAAACACCATTATCAGAAGAGACCAAAGATCTCAAACCAATTACCTAAGCTTCCACCTTAAGAAACAAGAAAAAGAAAAGCAAACTAAATAAAAGCAAGCAGGAAAAAAGGACATCATATGGAGGTGAAATCAATGAAACAGAAAACGAAAAAGCAAGAGAAAAAATGAATAAAACAGAGTTGGTTCTCTGCAATGATTAATGACTTAATCTGGTGAAGACAGCAATTCTCCCCAAATTGGTTTATACATTCAAAGCAATTTCTATCAAAATCTCAATATGCTTGCAACTTAGAAAGAGATTTACTTTCATCAGTTTGTCTCAAAGAACTCTTCCACACTTAAATTTTTTCATAATTATATAATAATTAAAGTAATTATATAATCATAAAATTTTCCAGTAAGCTTTTCTATAGAAAACAAGCTGATCCTAAAATTTATATGAAAAATGCAAATGCCCTAGAAAAGCCAAAACAATTCTGAAAAGGAAAACAAAGTTGAAGGCCTACAGTACCTGATTTCAAAATGTACTATAAAGGTAGAAATGAATTAAGGCAGTGTGGTATTGGGATAGGAAAACAATAGAGATCAACGGGATCTAGAAAGAAACCCTTATATTTGGGGACGCCTGGGTGGCTCAGTTGGTTGGGCAGCTGCCTTCAGCTCAGGTCATGATCCCAGCATCCTGGGATCGAGTCCCACATCGGGGTCCTTGCTCAGCAGGGAGCCTGCTTCTCTCTCTGCCTCTGCCTGCCATTCTGTCTGCCTGTGCTCGCTTGCTCCCTCTCTCTCTCTCTCTCTCTGACAAATAAATAAATAAAATCTTTAAAAAAAAAAAAAAAAGAAACCCTTATATTTTATGGTCAATTGATTTTCGACAAAGGGACAAATGGGAAACTTCTCCTTGGGCATCTATATGGGGGAAAAGTTAACTTAGACCTTTACTTCACTTTTTATATGAAGATGAACTCAAAAGAGATCACAGACCTAAATGTAAGAACTAAAACTAATACTTCAGAAGAACACATAGGAAAAAATCTTTGATCATGGGTTAAGCAAATAGTTCTTAAGACACAACACGAAAAGTAAAAACCATAAAAGAAAAAACTGGTAAGCTGGACTTTATTAAAATAAAAAAATGTACTTCAAAAGACACCATTAGGAAAATGAAAATACAAGCCACAGAATAGGAGAAAGTACTTGCAAATCACATATATGATAAGGGATTTATATCTAGCCTATCTTAAGAACTTTTACAACTCAGTAATATGACAAATAACCTAATTTAAAAATAGGTTCTGATACATGCTACAACATTAAGCTAACTGAAATAACCCAAACACAAAAGAACAAATACTGTGTGATTCCACATGTTTGACATACCTAAGATAGGCAAATTCATAGAGACAGAAAGTAGAAAGAAAGTAGAACCGAGGTTCTACTCTGAGACAGGTGTGGAATGGGGAGTTATGGTGTGGAATGGGGAGTTATTGTTTAGTGGGACACTGTTTCTGTTTCGGATGATTAAAAAGTTCAGGAAGTGGCTTGTGGCGATGGCTGTACACAATTGTATACTTAATGGCTAAAATGGTAAATATCTCACCACGATTTAAAAAATAATTTTTAAAAATGGGCAGAAGACTGGGTACATTTCACCAAAGCAGACATGCAAATGACCACTACGTACATGAAAAGGTGCTCAGCATCTTTAGTCACTGGGGAGACACAAATTAAACTACAGTGAAATACCATTGCATAGCGGCTGGAATGACTGTAATCCGAGAGACAGAATACCCAATGTTGATAAGGATGTGGACAAACAAGAAATCTCATACATTGCTGATAGGATTGTAAAATGTGTATAGCCACTTTAGAAAATTATTTGGCTATGTTAAAAAATTAAACATAAACAGGGCGCCTGGGTGGCTCAATGTATTGAGCATCTGCCTTTTGCTCAGGTCGTGATCTCAGGGTCCTCGGATCGAACCACACATCAGGCTCCCTGCTCAGGGGAAAGCCTGCTTCTCCTTCTCCCCCTGCCACTCCCCCTGCTTGTGTTCTCTCCCTCTCTGTGTCAAATAAATAAGTAAAATCTTAAAAAAAAAAAAAAAAGGTTAAACATAAGCTTACTTTTTAAAATATTATTTATTTATTCTTTTAAGATTTTATTTATTTATTTGACAGAAAGAGACACAAGAGAGGGAACACAAGCAGGAGGAGAGAAAGAGAGAGAAGCAGGCTTCCCACTGAGCAGGGAGCCTGATGTGGGGCTCAATCCCAGGACCCTGAGATCATGACCTGAGCCGAGGGCAGATGCCCAAAGATGGAGCCACCCAGGAGCCCCAAACAAAGTTTACTTTAAGACCCAGGAATTCCACTCCTAGCAATTTGCCCAAGAGAAATGAAAACATGTCCACCCAGGCTTGTACACAAGTGTTCATTTATAGCAGCTTTACTTGTAATAGTTAAGACCTGGAGACAATCCAGGTGTCCATCAATTAATGAACAGATACACAAGATGTGGTATAGCCACACAACAGGATATTTCTCAGAAAGAAACAAAAGATAAGCTACAGGCACACCTTAATTTACTGTGCTTCCCAGATACTATGTTTTTTGTTTTTTTTTTTACAAACGGCAGATCTGTGGCACCCTGCATTAAGCATTAAGATCTCTGCCATTTTTCTTTTATTTTTTTTATTTTTTAGAAGATTTTATTTATTTATTGGACAGGCAGAGATCACAAGTAGGCAGAGAAGCAGTCAGAGAGATGGGGGGGGAAACAGGCTCCCTGCTGAGCAGAGAGCCCAACTTGGGGCTCGATCCCAGGACCCTGAGATCATGACCTGAGCCGAAGGCAGAGGCTTAACCCACTGAGCCACCCAGGCGCCCTCTGCCATTTTTCTAACAGCATTTGTTCACTTCATGTTTCTACGTCACATTCTGGTAATTCTCACAATAATTCAAACAATATTTCAAATCTCATTATTACTGTATTTGTTATGGTGATCTGTGATTTTTGGCACCCCACAAACTGCACTCATGTAAGATAGTGAACTTAATCATTAAATGTGTGTGTGCTCTGACCGCTCCACCAACCAGCCATTCCTCCATCTCTCTCCCTCTCCTCGGGCTCCCCTGTTCCCTGAGACACGACAGTACTGAAATTAGTCCAGCGAATAACCCTGCAATGGCCACAAAGTGTTCAAGTAAAAGGAAGAGTCGCACATGTCTCACTCCATTTTTTATTTTCTTTTAAATTTATTTATTTGCAAGATAGAGAGAGAGCGAGCATGAGTGGGGGTCAGAGGGGCAGAAGGAGATGGAGAGAGAATCCTAAGCAGACTCCACAATGAGTGTGGTGCCCAGTGCGGGGCTGGATCTCATAACCATGAGACCAGGACTTGAACCCAAACCACGAGTCAGGCACTTAACCAACCATGCTACCCAGGTGTCCCACACGTCTCTCCTTTTAAATCAAAAGCTAGAAATGATTAAGCTCGGTAAGGAAGGCATGCTGAAAGCCAAGACGGGCTAAAAGCTAGGTCTCCTGGGTCAAACAGTTAACCAAGTCGTGAACACAAAGGAAAAGTTTTTGAAGGAAATTACAAGGGCTACTCCAGTGAATGCACAAATGGTAAGAAAGACAAACAGACTTGTTGCTGATACAGAGAAAGTTTTAGTGGTCTGGACAGAAGATTAAATCAGCCACAGCACTCCCGTAAACCAAAGCCTAATCCAGAGCAAGGCCCTAACTCTCTTTAAATCTGTGAAGACTGAGAGGTGAGGATGCTGCTGAAGAAAAATCTGAAGCTAGCAGAGACTGGTTCATGAGGTTTTTGTTGTTTTTTTTTTTTTTTAAAGATTTTATTTGTTTATTTGACAGACAGAGATCACAACTAGGCAGAGAGGCAGGCAGGGAGAGAGGGTGGGAACGCAGGCTCCCTACAGAGCAGAGAGTCCAATGCAGGGCTCGATTCCAGGACCCTGGGATCACAACCCAAGCCAAAGGCAGAGGCTTTAACACACTGAGCGACCCAGGAGCCCCTGATTCATGAGGTTTAAGGAAGGAAGCTATTTCCGTAATACAAAATGCAAAGAAGCAACACTGCTGATACAGAGGCTATAGCCAGTTATGCAGAAGGATCTAGTTAAGATGATGAATGGAGGTGGTTACACTAAAGCAACAGATTTTCAGTATAAATGAAACAGCTTCCATTGGAAGAAGATGCCATCTAGGACAGGAAAAGTCAATGCCTGGCTTCAAGGCTTCAATGGACAGGCTGACTGTCTTG
The DNA here is from genome assembly GCF_011764305.1 of Mustela putorius furo. Classification (NCBI taxonomy): domain Eukaryota; kingdom Metazoa; phylum Chordata; class Mammalia; order Carnivora; family Mustelidae; genus Mustela; species Mustela putorius. The sequence continues at coordinate 3,470,733 of NW_025422045.1, read as the reverse complement.
TTAGGAGTTAAGAGAGCTGGTGACCTGCGGTTGAAGCCAGTGCTCATTGACCGTTCTGAAAATCCTAGGGCCCTTAATCTATTCTGCCTGTGCTCTCTGTCAGTGGAACAAAGCCTGGATGACAGCACACCCTTTTACAACATGGTTTATTGAGTATTTTGAACCCATTGTTGAGATCTGCTGCTCAGAAAAAAAGATCCCTTTCCAAAGCTTGCTGCTCATGGATAGTGCACCTGGTCACTCAAGAGTTCTGAAGGGGACAGACCATGAGATTAGTGTTGTTTTCACACCTGCTCACACAATACCCTTTCTGCAGCCATGGATCAAGGAGCACATTTAACTTTCAAGTCATATTATTTAAGAAACACATTTCACAGAACTAGAGCTACCATGAAGAGTGATGCCTTCTGGAAGTCCCTCTGGGAAGGGTTCCCCGTTCTACATGCTGTTACGGACATTTGTGTTTATGGGAAGAGGTCAGAATATCAACATTAGCAGGAGTTTGGAAGAAGTTGATTACAACCCCCATGGATAACTTTGAGGGGTTCAGGACTTCAGGGGAGGAAGTAACTGCAGATGTGGTAGAAACAGCAAGAGAACTGGAATTAGAAGTGGAGCCTGCAGAGGGGACTGAGTTGCTGCTGTCTCATGACAAAGCATGAAAAGCTGCTTCTTATGGAAGTGCAAAGAAAGTAGTTTCTTGAGATGGCATCTACTCTTAGTAAAGATGCTGAGAAGACTCTTGAAACGACAACAAAACATTTAGAATATTACATAAACCTAATGGATAAAACTTTAGAAAGAAGTTTCACTGTGGGTAAAATAGTATCAACACCATCGTGTGTATGGAGAAACTATTCATGAAATGAGAACCAATCAATGCAGCAAACTCTATCACTGTCTTTTTCTTTTTTAGATTTATTTATTTATTTATTTGACAGACAGAGATCACAAGTAGGCAGAGAGAGGGGGAAGCAGGCTCCTTGCCAAGCAGAGAGCCCAATGCGGGGCTCAATCCCAGGACCCTGGGTTCATGACCTGAGCCGAAGGCAGAGGCTTTAACCCACTGAGCCACCCAGGTGCCCCATCACTGTCTTATTTTTAAGAACTTGCCACAGCCACCCCAACTTCAAAAACCCCCACCCCAATCAGTCAGTGGCCATCCACCTCGAGGCAAGACCCTCCAGCAGCAAAATGATTATGACTCACTGGAAGATCCGATGATGGTTACCAGTTTTTAGCAATAAAGTATTTTATTTATTTATTTATTTTAATTTTTTTTTCAACAGCAATAAAGTGGTTTTTGTTTTTTAAGATTGTTTATCTGAGAGAAAGAGAGAGAGAGAGAGAAAGCGCGCATAAGGAGGGAGAGAGAGAGGGATGAGCTGAGCAGGGAGCCCAACGTGGGTCTTGATCTTAGGACCCTGAGATCATGACTGAGCCTGAGGCAGATGCTTAACCAACTGAGCCACCCAGGCTCCCCAATAAAGTGCTTTTAAATTTAGGTATGTGCATTTTCTTGACATAATGCTTCTGTACGCTTTATGGATTACAGTTATAGTATAGTATAAACATAACGTTTATATGCACTGGGAAACCAAAACATTCATTTGACTTGTTGTATTGCAATATTTGCTTTATCATGGTGATCTGGAGCCAAACTTGTCATATCTCGGAGGTTTATCTGCACTGATACAGGCTAGAACATGGCTGAACTTCATAAATGTTATACTAGGTGAAAAAAGCCAGTTGCAAAAGACTCCATGTTATAAGACTCCATTTATACGGAATGTCCAGAAAAGACACAATTAGAGACAGAAAGCAGATGAGTGGTTGCCTGGGCCCTGGGGAGAAGTAGGGATTGACTGAACACAGATCTATACAAATATTGGGGGTGATGGAAATGTTCTATGACTGAATCATGTTGATGGTTGCACAATTCTATAAATTTTCTAAAAATACTAAATTGTATACTTACACTGGGTGGATTTTTGTGCCTTATAACTCATACCTCAATAGAACCATTAAAAGTAAATAAACACAACCTGATGCTGAAAATTTCAGGAAGCATGACTCAGATACAATCTCTCCGACTTGAATCAAAGGTTCTCCTTAATCTATCCACATTCCTCTTCCTTATATATTTAAAAGTAACAGGTGAAGGACATTACCAGTTCAGAGCCTAAATGATCTTAAGCTCCTGAAAAAAAACTGTGTGGTCCCTGTGACTGTTCAAAAAACAGCAGTAGATTTAGATATCTTAAAAATTTTGACCATATTGGCCTTTTACTGGGCTCATTTCAGAGAAAAAAAATAAATAAAGCAATAAAAGGAAAGCCTGAGAAGCAAGTCAAATCCCAAAATTGTTTGAGTAATAAACCATATTATGTATAATCATTATGGCCTAGAAACATTTAATCTGAAGCAGCAAAGGCTGACTTAGTAATTGACTTAATAGCTGTCTTCAATGATACGAAGGGTTTCACGGAGAAACTATTTGACTGGATCTTCTCTCTCTCTATTGAGAGCCAAACAAAACAAAGTGATTTAATAGTCAGCAAGGTAAATTTAGATTAAACATAAATAACACTGACAGTAACTGCTATCAAATACTGAAATAAATTTAATTAGGATATTTGCTCAAGCTGTTTCCTTGGTGATCACTAGAACACACAGACAGAAAGCTCTGGTCTGAACGTATTACTTGCCTGGGCGGCAGGAAGTCGACTTGCTGACCCCAGGCCCCCACGCGGGGAGGAGCAGGTCTGGGCAGAAGGCAGGCAGCCACCCTGACTCTCCCACACCTCACTCACCTCAATATCCCGATTGAGCTGCTTCACAATGGCAGTTATGTTTCTGATGTGCTCCTCCAAGAAGAGCCTGGCCAAGCGGTCGCCGCCCCCTTTGTTCTGCATTTTCTGCAAACTGCTAACAATGTCGTCCTTAATCCGGAAGGCGTGCTCCACAAGGGCCGCGGTTGTCTTCTCGTGACAGAGGATCCTATCTTCCAGTTGTTCCACGAGGCTTACAGATGAGTAGGGTGCCATGGTCAGGGACTGGCTGTGTCGGGGCATGGTTCTAACTCGCCTGTGGAAGGGAGCCACATTGCAAGGTTGTTCACTGGGAAAAAGTCTTTTTCAAAAAGCCAGATTCAAGACTGCCCAGAGAAGTAAATGCAAATTCTCTCGCCCTACAAGCTAAATGGGGCTTGAGGCAGGGTTTCTGCCACAAGTTTTCTTGGTGAGCCGGGCATCTTGAAACAATCATACTCAGAGTCTTAACCGTGCGGGTAGCAGGCTTGATGACCTCCAAAAGCAAGAGGCTGGTAGAATTGGGCATGCTGACATGTGCCCAATTCCAATCCAAGCTTATGGAGACCAAGCTTACCAGGACGTCTGGGTCGCTCAGTTGGTTAAGCATCTCAACTCTTGATTTCAGCTCAGGTCATGATCTCAGAGTCCTGAGATCAAGCCCCGCGTTGGGCTCCCCACTGAGTAGGGAGCCTGCTTCTTTCTCTTTCTCTCCACCCCGGTCCCGCCCCTTCCCTCCCCACTTCCTGCTCACACATGCGCATGCTCTCTCTCTCTCTCTAAAATAAATAAATCTTTTTAAAAAAAATCTATAAAGATCAAGCATATTCACAAAGTCTCCTGACATGCCCTCCTCCCCCATTCCCCTACAGCAGTTCTTTAACATAATAACGAACTCTGAATGCCTACAAGGGTCAGGCAGGTGACCTAAATGAATCATGCCCATCACATGGGGGGGACTTAGAAGACCCCGGAAAGGGCACTCCTCCACTAAAGGCAGCTACAATTTTCCTCCATCCACGAGTGACCATCTGGGAATGCAGGTCTATTTTTTCAGATTATGTCAAATTTTTTTTAAAAAGCTGGAAATTCAGACTTGTATGTGAAATCACCTGATTTTCAAATGTTAATGAGTCATTTAAAAAGTATTTAAGACAATGCAGGCCAAACAGTGTACTTCCATGAGCCAATTCTGGTCTATGGACCCTCAATCTGCAACTTCTGATTTAAAAGGGTTAGTGGGACATTAGCCCTCAAGGCTCCAGAGTTGCATTTTCCTAGGGACCAGAAGTACAGCTGTACTGTAAGGTTATTATGAAGTCTCCACTTCTCACTGTCACTGAGCAGATCCTACAAATTGGATGCTGGAGAGGGACGCAACTGTACTTCTCTTGCCCTTGAACAAAATCATCCCTGGGTAACGTAACAGCCACAAAATTTCATTTATAATAACCATCACACCCACTAGCAGCCCTCATGGGATTGGTGGAAAGGAAAAGTATACCTTAGATGCATATTTTCCATATATTATACCTTTCCTCAGTGACGAGAGAAGGAAATGCAGTGTTCCGTTGGGCCATTTTCTTTTTAATAATTTACATCTGTTGAAAAAATAATCATTAAATTATTTAACAGTTTATATCTGGAATTGAAATGACATCTAAACCTTATTATTAAGTCACTAAGTGGATTGTAAATTATGCTGACCCACCGATCCGTTATATTATTAAATGTCTTATGTCCTATACATGAAATGAACAGTAAATGTTCCAAATAGGGAGAAAAGAATCAAGCAAAATCAAAATTAATACTGCCAAGCCTTGCTAGATAGATCACTGGGGACTGTTAAGCAGATTTTCTTGCAACTTCCTACCCTCCCACCCCGTAACTGCATTTTAAGCTTGAGAAACCACTTTTACACAAATGAGATAGTTTCTTTCCTTTTTTTTTTTTTTAAGATCTTATTTATTTATTTGAGAGAGAGACAGTGAGAGAGAGCATGAGTGAGGAGAAGGTCAGGGGGAGAAGCAGACTCCCCATGGAGTGGGAGCCCGATGAGGGACTCGATCCCAGGACTCTGGAATCACGACCGGAGCTGAAGGCAGTTAGTTGTTTACCCAACTGAGTCACCCAGGCGCCCACAAGACAGTTTCTTTAAAGGCTTTATTCAATCATGTCAGGCAGGAAACTACCTTAGTAAATCTGATCGCAGCAACTTTAGCAAATTCCATAGCAAATTAAGAGAGCACTTACTTCTAAATTAATCATAAATCAAAAAATACATCATCAATTGGATCTAATTTGGAGGAGCCTCTCTATCTATGAAGAGAATGTGATTGATATTCCTTAAAACTTTTTTTTAATAAGATATCATCATTCATATTATATCTTGCCTGTAAGGAACATTTGGCCATCCTAACACATTAGAAATTTGAGCAAAACTGGAGAGTTTTTAAAATATTTTGTTACTTAGGTTTCTCAATACTGCTGTTAATTGCCTTAAAACAATGAATGCCTAGTAACTGTGATCTGATTCAGTAATTAGTTCTCATTTAGATGCTGGATTCAGAGAGCATTTCTGATTGAAACCATTGTTTTGGCATCAACTCTTCCAGTGTCTTATTTTTAGAGTTTCAAAATGTGAACATTTCATTTTCCTAGACAAAGAACTTTGAATTCAAACAAATTACATTTAAGAAAAAAAGTGATTCATGCCAAACAAGTGATGATGCCAAAGGAGATCTTCAGCTCTTAAGATAATCATCTCTGTCATTAAGACTACATGAAATCAGGCCAATGTGGAAATGTTAAGATTTAGAATCATAGAATTTTTACCATTTTAAATTTGTAATGTACCTCAGTTGAGATATTAATCTATGGAATAGCCCAATCTAAGAAACATTTATCTGGCATCTATGATGCAGCTGAGTAACCTAAATATATACAACAAAATCCGGACCCCTCAGGGACTTCACAGCCTACAGAGAAAGAGAGATATCTAAGCCAACTATGAAGCAATGGGATTAATGGCTATGAACAAAAACACACAGGGAGGGAAAAAGGAGAGGCCTTACTTTCCCCTGGGTAGGAAAGAGAGCTAGGAGGAGAGGAACTAATGAAAATGAGTAGGATTCCCCAAAGTACAGAATAGAGAGATTGTTCTACACCTTCTTTCCTGAAGACTCCACCATCACATCTACCTTCTATGCTCTCAGCACACTCTGGCCTAACCCATTCTTCAACCGCACGCGGTGCCACTCTAGCCAATGCTAACCCTCCCCATTGCCACTCCACCCACCACTGTCCTTGAAGATGTCCTGAACTCTTCTGCCTTCACACCTTTGTCTGTGAGCTCTATGGGAAACACTCTTCTCTCTGCCTCCCGAGAAAACTCCTATTCATCCCTTAAGGCCCCTCTGCCCTTCAGTTCAATAAAAGAGCTCCCTCGTTTGTATTTCTACAGCACTTTACTCGGTATGTTTTTATAGTACCTATTACACTCTATTATTTTTAGCTATTTAATAGTCTGTCTCCCTTACTGAACTACATGCTCCTTCAGGGCATATTTCAAATCTTAATGGACACAGAGCTGACCTAGAACTCTCCATACGTGTCTGTTAACGGGAGCGTGACTTACATCCCAGTATCAGAAACTGGAGCAATGAGGCATTAGAGAGTGTTTAGTTAAAAAGTATAGTTCTTTACTGAGACTGCACCCAAACAGCCACTCAATATAATATTTGTAAAAGAATGGACACTTTTGGAACCCCCTTCTCTGAAGGTCATTTCATCCTTCTAGAATTTTCCTGCCTGAGCTAAAGAAGCCCAGCCACATCAACTTGCTGGAAAAGGAGTCTATCCACCACTCTGGCTGAGATTGCTTTTCAGTAACAAACCTATAACAAAGCACTATGCACTCTCTAGGACAGGAAATGTCACATGGCATGAGGTCACAACACACACTGTGGTCTGTTCAGAACTGGTGCCCTCTTCAAGAAATGTGGTGGGATATAGCAGCAATGTCCACAATAGCCAAACTATGGAAAGAACCTAGGTGTCCGTCAACAGATGAATGGATAAAGAAGATGTGGTATATATACACAATGGAATACTATGCAGCCATCAAAATAAATGAAATCTTGCCATTTGCGACAACATGGATGGAACTAGAGCGTATCATGCTTAGTGAAATAAGTCAAGTGGAGAAAGACAACTATCATATGATCTCCCTGATATGAGGAAGTGGTGATGCAATATGGGGGCTTAAATGGGTAGGAGAAGAATACATGAAACAAGATGGGATTGGGAGGGAGACAAACCATAAGTGACTCTTAATCTCACAAAACAGAGGGTTGCTGGGGGGAGGGGGCTTGGGAGAAGGGGATGGGTTATGGACGTTGGGGAGGGTATGTGCTTTGGTGAGTGCTGTGAAGTGTGTAAACCTGGTGATTCACAGACCTGTACCCCTGGGGATAAAAATATATGTTTATAAAGAATAAAAATTAAAAAAAAAAAAAGAAATGTGGTGGGAATTTGTTTGTGAGCTTGCTTGGTTGGTTAGTGTTGTGATTCTTTATCAGACAATGGGACCTATATTACAAAGAAATAAGGATTAAAATAAATAAGTCACTGGGTTAAATAACTTCTCAAAGATCATTTCCAGATCTTCCCATTGTCAATTCTGGCCGACCTGCCTGTGGTCATCCATTCCTGCACTTTTATAAATCTGAGCTCTAGAACTACAAGTGGTACTACAACATTATTAGGCAGATCTAGACTATCTACTGGTCTGACTCTGTTGTGTTTTGCTGATATAATATTAATCCCCAGCTTATGAGTTTAAAAAACTTGGGAAAATTAGAGGAAGGGACAGGTAAGCAAAGCAAGGAGAGAAGAGTTGAAAGAAATGTAAAAAAGTAAAAACCACAACGTCCAATATCAATAGAGTTTGGGAGTTCACAAAAGAGTAAAGGAAAATGCTCTTATCTAAACCAAAATAATTAATTGTGATTATGAGGATTCTCATTAGATTTTTATAAGTAAGATGACACTAAGGGCACCTAGGTGGCTCAGGTGGTTAAGCATCTGCTCTTGATTTTGGCTCAGGTCATTATATCCAGGGGGTATCCAGAGCCTGGCTTTGGGCTCTGCACTCAGTGGGAAGTCTGCTTGGATTCTCTCTCTCCCTCTGTCCCCTCCCTGCTCTCTAAAATAAATACATCTTTTGAAAAAAAAATAAGATGACACTGGGTAGAAATACCTCCAGTATCATCAAATGTGAAATGACACATGATTTTTGCTAATGGCAGTTTTAACTTTCAGAAAAATTCAATGTCAATCATGTAAAAATTAAGTTAGTTTTTCATTTTACTATCAAAATACAGTACTGATGGGTTCTGCTAGGTGTCAGAATTTAAAAAAAAAAATAGGCAAAGCACTTATGAATAAAGTGGTTGTAATCTGGTGGTAGGGGGAAAAGTCTATTTTCTCATAGTTAAAAATAAAGGGAAAGGAGAGAGAGCAGAGAACAGCGGAAGGTGTGCCTAGAAAGACAGGTGGGTGGGAATCGTGCTCTAACGTAGCTCTGTCCCACGCTCAGGGCTTGGACTCCATCCTGGGCAGCGCTGGGGCAGACGGGTGACTGGACCAGGGCTGGGAACGGGGAAAGACAAGCTGAGGGAGGGTCAGAAGCGAGGAGAGGTCCCAGGACCAGGAACTTCGCTGGGGAGGGCAGGGCCTGGGGAGGAGCTTCTGCCTTCCTCTCTCCTCCCTCTTGCTTTTCCCACTGCTCTGGCCTCTCCACTTCCTTTTCCTACAGCTCAGGGCTCCCCCTGCATTTTAATTTGCCCCTTCCATTTTCTTAGCCGGGCATTCCCACGGTCCATTCTCCTTCCCCCTCCTGACTGTGCTCTCCCCGCCTCTCCTCCTCCCACTTTGTGCAGCCGCAGGTACACTTGTCCAGCACTGGAAAGCACTGTGAGGTCAGTGAGGTCAGAAAGACCCTTATTTGAAGGCTGGCTTCCCAGCTGTGATCTTAGCAGGCTGGCCTTAGCTTGTTGGCCTGGGGACCTCATACATAACAGCTGCTCACTCTCAACAAGTGCTAACCCCTGTCCGACACTCCGGAGCATACTCTCGGGCATTCGTCGAATTCATCCTCACACTTGGCGAAGGAATGCTCTTACCATCACCATTTACACAGCGGAAACAGACTTAGAAAGGTTCAGGAACTGGCCCAACCACACGCAGGGATTTGAACTTGGGCCTCTGCCTCTTCCTCTGCCTCTTCCTCACCCAGGCATTACCCCACAGGAGGACTACAGGGAATCGACAACCCTGTCTGGCCTTAGGGCACTCCAAAAGCTCCCAGGAAGGGCTGGTTCCTTTCCCTTCCCTGGCAAATGCACATCTGATAGAAAACACATCTCTTTTTAAAAATAACACGTTAGGGATGCCTGGGTGGCTCAGTGGGTTGAAGCCTCTGCCTTCAGCTCAGGTCATGATCCCAGAGTCCTAGGATCGAGCCCCACATCAGGCTCCCTGCTCAGCATGGAGCCTGCTTCCCTTCCTCTATCTCTGCCTACCTCTCTGCCTACTTGTGATCTCTGTCTTTCAAATAAATAAATAAAATATTTTTTAAAAAATTAAATTAAATTAAAATAACATCTTGTATAAATGGTCCAGCAAATAGTACCCATTTGTTTAAGGAGGTATCCTATGGTTTCCTGGGTGGCACTAGTGGGGAAATGACAGGCATCTGCTTTAACCCTTTCATTTGGCCAAGGCTATTCCGCTGGTGAGGGTACAGCTACAGTGAAGTCTTGCTGTCACTCGTGTTTTTCAATCAGGCACACATGTGCAAAGAACAATTTGCAACACACATCTTTGTATGAGGAAATTTGAAACATTTTAAGAAACACCTTTTCTTAAACTGAAAAATGCTTTCTGTGATTAAAATTTAAGCTCTACATAAAGACATAAAGAACAAAGTGAAAATTAAGCCTCAGAAATTGATGTTAATATATTGATTTACATTTTTTTTTTTAAAGATCTCTCCCCAGGATACATTTTCCTTTTTGAAAAAAATAAAGTCATACTCTATAGCATGTGTGCCCTGCATTCCCTAATCGGCACTGTATCATGAACATCTTTCCATATATAAAGACACATCATGATTTTTAATGCCAGCATAATATTACAGTGAACGGATATACCAAATTGTTAGGCAGCCCCTTACTGACGAACATTTACACAGAAATGTTATTTTAAATCATGATTTAGTTCAAATTTTTGGTCTCAATTTTCCTTTCCTTTCCTTTCTTTTATGAGATAATGCAGGTAGTATAAAAATTTGAGGGGCAGAGGGCAAGCTACTTCCAAAATTGAGGTTAAAGTGAGACTCTAGGGGATCTGGGTGGCTCATTCGGTTAAGCATTTACCTTCAGCTCAGGTCATGATGCCAGGGTCCTGGGACTGAGCCCCATGTCAGGCTCCCTGCTTAGCTGGGAACCTGCTTCTCCCTCTCCCTCTGCCTGCTGCTCTCCCTGCTTGTGGTTTCTCTCTCTCTCTCTCTCTCTTTCAAATAAATAAATAAATAAAGTGTGACTCTGACAATGAAGTCTAAAGAATCAAGAAGGGATGAAATCAGCAGATCTGTAAGAACAATCCAAGATACTGCTAACACTCACAAGTAAAACAGAGCAAGCGGTCATCACATTTGTGATTACTGGTTCAAGGTCAGTCTTTGGCTCTATACTGTGGGCTCCATGAAGAACTGAATTGTCCACAGCTTTATTCCAAGCACCTGGCACACTGATGATCAATGAATATTTACTGGATCAATGAATCTCAAGGACAGATGACAGAAATGAAGACATTTCCTAATGTTGACTTTAATCAACTGAATTATATTCTGACTAGAGAATGAATGCGCAACCAGAAAGAGGGATGGTATACACAGCATATCCAGTAAAAGCAGAGTTTAAAGAGGAAAAATTTATCAGTGTTTCCAGCAACGTGAGAATCTGGGGCCGCAGGAAGGGTTCTGTGATGGAGAGGGATGTATTAAGTTCTCATGGTCCAAGGCCATTAGCCCCCAAAGTATTCCTGCTCACTCCTCTTGCCCTGAGCCCAAATTCACCAAGCGTATCATTTAGCCTCCTGTGTGGATGTGTGTAAAAGTAGAACATGCGAGAAGCAGCACAAGCCCCAGTCTGCCAGCTACTTTTCTCACTGTGATGGGAACCAGACTTGTGTGAGTCTGTCTCCCAAAATCTGTCTGATTGCCATAGCAGTGCTAACCATCGAAACCTGAGACGTGAAACTTGACACTGAAACATGAGGATCCCAACATGGTACCTGCTGCGGGGGACAGACTAGTATGTAAGGTAGCCCCCATGATCTCTGCCTCCTGGAGTCCATATCTGTGTGATCCCCTCCCCTTGAAAGTGTTGGTACGTATGACTTGCTCCTAACCCACAGAATACAGCAGAGACCAGTCAAGTGGCAGTCCCCTGTCCTCAGTCGGCAGCTGTAGTCACCCGGGATTCTGATACCAAATCACACAGGGGGTAGTTCTGCTCACTGCGAAGAGATTATTGATTTTATAATCTAATATTTAAGTCTTTTACTAAATTTCTAAATGGTTATTTTACTTTTAAAGAATCTCAATAAATACATTAAAGAAAGAATAAGAAATTTAACAAGTTTTTTTCTAACATTGTAGAAACAAATGGAAACAAATCATAAAATAAATCTAATTTGCCACAAGAGATCAGATTGCAAGGGATGCCATTTCACCCCGTCAGAATGGCAAAAATCAAGCATGGCAAGATCGGGTATTGACGGGAATATATATGGAACACGAGGAACACCAGATGGGAATGTGAATCAGTACCACTCCTCTGGAAGGCAATCTTCAGTATCTAGTAAAGCTGAAGATGTGCAAACTCCGTGACCCAATGATTCCACTGCTAAGAAATAAAACAAAACCAAAAAAGCCCTCTCAAACATGTTCACAAAGAGACATTTACAAGAATACTCAAGGCAGCATTATTTCTAAGAGCAAAAAAGTAGGTGGTGGCTGGGGGGGTGTGCATTGAACACCCATCATCAGGCAAAAGGATGAATAAAGCGTGACACATTCATGCAGTGAAGAACCACCCATTGTGGAGATAAATGGATTAGTGTTACAAGTCTCAATGTGAATGAATCTCACAAATACATTGTCAAAAAGCAAGCTGAAGAAGCATATGGACACCTAATGATCTTTTTATAAAGGTTTAAAATATGTCAAGTTAATATGCCAAATCTGTAATATTGAAAGACGAGCATGGAAGACACCAGATCAGAGTCATACTTGTCTCTGAGTGACAGAGGGATCAGACATATGGATACAGACACTTCCAACTAAATGTATGATGTTTTACTTCTTAATTTTTCATTGTATCATTAAAAAAAATTACTTCTTTCCACCTCTACTTAAAAATAAACAAACAGGGGTGCCTGGGTGGCTCAGTCGGTTAAGCATCTGCCTCCAGCTCAGATCAGGATCCCAGGGTCCTGGGATCAAGTCCCACATCCTTGCTCAGCGGGGAGCCTGCTTCTCCCTCTGCCGGCTGCTCCCCCTGCTTGTGCTCTCTCGCTCTCGCTCTCGCTCTCTCTCACTCACTCTTTAAAATCTTTAAAACAAACAAATAATCGTGTAAAGACTATGAAGTGGAAGGAAGTCAAAGTGTTAGTCTCCCCAGCACACACACTCAGAACTCAATCTTGCCCTAGACTTTCTGAGGACCGTGAAATGAGAACAGTAACTAATCTTCATCAGATCCCTGGCCCTAAGGCATTTCATCCATACTTAACATGTGATCTTATCTAAATGTTAATATTTCTATAAATGGCTATTGGTTAAGTGTCCAACCATAAAAGAGCAGTTAATTAAAGCACGGCACACCCACTCAAGAGAATATCAAAAACCATTTAAAATAATGGTTACAAAGACTATGAAGTAACATAAAAAAAATTTATATGCCAGCTATAATGCTAAGTTTTTTTTAAAGAATAAGATTTGAAAAAGGATTTATAGCACTATATAAAACCATAATCAGAGCCTGGAAACCAGAGCTTTGCTCCTCGGCACCACAGTATAGATGGTACAAACATTTTAACTTGAGTTTAAAAGACAGGCCAATTTTTTAAGGTCTCCCTCTGCCATACTCCCCTCTCTTTCTACTCTTCCTCCCCAAGGTGAGGAGCTCACCTGACCCTGGGCCTATGGAGGTGGATGGAACCGTCAAGGACAAGGAAACTACTACCCCTCTGTGAGCACTGGCCATGCTTTTTTTTTTTTAGATTTTATTTATTTACATGTCAGAGAGAGAGGCAACACAAGCAGGGGAGTGGAAGAAGATGAGGGAGAAGCAGGCTTCCCACTGAGCTGAAAGCCCAATGTGGGGCTTGATCCCAGGACCCCAGGATCATGACCCCAACAGAAGGCAGACCCTTAACGACTGAGCCACCCAAGCACCCCAGCACAGGCCACCCTTATCTGCCTTCCTCCCAGCTCTGAACTGACCCACCACAGGGCTCTGCCTCCATGAATGGACACCTCCTTGAGTGCCAAACTGCTGGCACTGCTCTGTGATGTGAATAGCTGGTATCTAGGTAAATCATTTGTTTTCAGTACAAGGAGGAGGAAGAAGGCCATGCAACTGCGGCCAGGGATGACTAATTCCAAAGCCAAAGTATTAGATTGATAAAAATGGCCGAAAAGATACCACTGATAACAGCAGGAGCGTTCCATAAATCAATCACAGGGCTCAGATTGAGAGAATGCCACCACATTATGTGCAAAGAAAATGAAACAGCACAAACGGCACAAATAAGTCTTATAAAACACTCTGCCTTCTTCTTAATAGACCAGCTCCCTCTCCCTAAACCTGGACAGCATTTGGGTGAATAGACGAGCCATCCTTGCAAGAAATGTACTGAGCTGGCACATTTGAGCATGGAAATGGCATTATGGTTATGAGGTGGATCTGGAGAAATCTGGGTAAGTCACCAAAGGAGGGAATGTTATAAGGCCTTACACAGCGTCTAAGACACTGGGTGTCTTCATATCAAAATATCCTTCTCTGGACACCTTAGGTCAATGGCGAATTAATCTTACCTGACACACCCAGACATTTCTTTTCAATTCTACAATACTCCAGCAACCCATAAGTCCCTCAACTGTCCTGAGCAGAGTAGAGCAGGGGTTCCAGTACTAGAAGTACTATTATAATAATATTTTCTTAAAACAACATAAAGACATAAATCAAAATATAAATAGTGGCATTGGGTACATTTTTATTCCACTTTTCCTTATTTTGAAAATACTTTAATAAGTATGTTGTTTTCACAATGACAAAAATCTAAATACAAACTTCTTGAGGAAAAGAAAGCGCCAATGAGCAAAAACAAAACAAAACAAAATAAAAAAAACAGAAACTGCCCATGTATAGTTATCAAAATCAAGAGACAAGCCTGATTCTGGGTTTAAAGGTTACGCTATAGTTCAGGTAAAATGAGTTTTATAGGCTTTTTTTTTTCTCCCGTGGTTAAAAACAGGTAACACAAGATTTATCATCTTTAAGAAATGTAAGTGTGCACTACAATAGTGTTAACTTTCTATCTCTAGAAATCTAGTTCTAGAAATCTTTATATCTAGAGTTCTAGAAGATATAAAGATCTATATCTAGAGATATAAAGATCTCTAGAACTTTTTCATCTTCCCAAACTAAAACTCTATACTCATCAAACAACAGCTCCTGGTTTCCTGTGAATGATTCCCCAAGCCCCATTCCCCTGTGGGCACATCATGAGGCTTGAGCCCAGTACGCTCGCTGAAGCTTTCATCAGAGCCCTGGATTGCCCTTACGTTGGGACTCAGGTGTTGCACACAGGTCCAATGGCTGCCGTTGGTGGGAGCCCCCAGCATGGCATCCCAAAAGTCTCATGTCCCTCCACAGGACAGCACAAGTCCCTCCACAGGGTCCCAAGGCAACTATCTCTAATGCCTTTTGTGAAAATGACCTCAATTCTACTTTGCAAAACCTGTTCTCCTTCCCCTCTGCTGAGGGGGAAAGTGGCTGTATTTCTGACCCATTAAAACCAAACAAACAGGGGCGCCTGCGTGGCTCAGTGGGTTAAAGCCTCTGCCTTCGGCTCAGGTCATGATCCTGGGGTCCTGGAATTGAGCCCCGAGTTGGGCTCTCTGCTCAGCGGGGAGCCTGCTTCCCCCCACTCTCTCTCTGCCTGCCTCTCTGCCTACTTGTGATCTCTGTCTGTCAAATAAATAAATAAATCTTTAAAAAAAAAAAAAACCAACAAACCAAAACCAAACAAACAAAAAAACCTTCCAAATGCTCAAAACATTGATTGTGGCTGCCAGCAAGTGCAAGGCTCGCTAAATAACTGAGGCAATCCGGAAAATCTGTAACATATATGTGGCCTCTGGTCCAGATGGGAATGGATTGGAATCATACAAACCCCTAGAACTCGAGGAATGGCCACCGGTATGGCTTTAACCCATTCTCCCACCTTAGAACGATGTTAACGTTTTTAGGTGAACCTTGCAAAAACAGATTGGTTTTTGTTCCCATCTATTAATAACAGCCATTTTTGAAATGCTATTTAAATCTTCTATTGTTATTTGAACTTTTCATGGATTATGTCTCTCCAGCTGAGCTACTTTGGGGCCGTAGGGACACCCTACCATCAGCACCTGTAACCCCTGTGAAGCCCAGCACAGTGCCTCTTCACAGACACTCGGAAATATTTGCTCATTGGCTTGTTCTTCTAATTTGGTAAGGCCCATCGTTTTAATTACTGAGTTGCTCTGCCCAGATGACAGAGCGATGGCTGACTCAAGATCCCCTCCAGCTGTGAGCCTGGCGGACTCCTTTAGGTTGCCCTGCAGTGCGCACGGGCACCCACACCAAAAAGAAGTGTCTTAATATTACTTTCAGGGTGTTTTATTATGCTCAACAGCTATATTTGGCAACTTTCTTTCTAGCATTAGAGAAGACACATTACTGAATGTTAAAAAGGGAACCTGACAAAGGCAACAGCTAGAACAGAAAAAAATATATATTACTAAAGGCTGGTGTAAACTTTCTACCTACTAAATTACCTACACCCCCAGATGCACCAAGGACCGCTGGAAGGCAGGCATGACTGTGTCTGTAGACAGAATTTGGGTTCTATCCTACATGCATCTCTGAAAAGCTAAGAATGTGGCCATGGGAGAAAGATCCAGCCTCCAGCTTCTGCCCTTTCTCTCACACACAGCAGGAGGGGGCTGGACTTCTCGGCTGAACACAAGAGTCTATGAGAGACTCTTTTATTTGGAGTAACAACTTGACTTCAGTGCATTAATTTTATAACTATTTTGGAGAGAGCAGGGGAGGACTCCTGTGCTCTTCCAGAGATAATTAAAAATGTGGAAAAAAGAAATCTGAAATCAACAAAAAAAACAAGCTGAAGTCACCAGGGGTTTCTGAATAACATCTTCCCGGTTAAACAATTTTAAGAATTCCATAATGTGAAAGCAACCCCCACACATTCTCTCCCACATAAACACGCTTTGTATGTAAGCCCCACTCGGCTAAGCAGCAGAATCTCTTGCCTTCGCTTCTGTAGCTACTTTTGCCAGAGAAGATGTCATCTGCACAAAAGCATTCTCTTAAGAATGAGAAGAAAGCTGACCACCGGCCAGCAAGCACAGGCACGCCTTGAGCCGAAATACTGTCCTTCCAACAATCTCAACAGCTCACCACCCGACGATCTGATGACTGACTTCAAATACCAATTTTGCTTTAGCAGAGGCTGAGAAATTCAGGCCTTTTGGTGTCTGTCAACCAGCACCTTCCCAGGAACTTTCCTGGTGGGCCAGAAAGGTAACCGAATAAACCATTTTATAATCTCTGCTATGTTTTTAAAATACCAAGAGCCACTGAGTCATGGTGGGGGCTGGGGAAGGAATCAACAGAAGACCACTGAAGAGTAAAAACAAAACCAAAAACACTCTTTTATCTTTTTTCACCTGCTTTTATATTTAAAATTCATGGAACCTAAAACCACACCCAACAAATCAAAAAGGAAAATAATGCAGACAGAGAAAGGGATGAAAGCAGAAGAGTTATTAAGAGAAAGGAACGGGCAGAAGGAGAAACAAGGGAGAAGGGGGGCAGGAGAGAAGGCGGAAAGGCAGTGCCGTGGGCCAGGCGTGGAGGGAGAGGCAGCCAGACAATGAAGAGGAGAGAAACAGGTGGTCCGAGGGCTCCCAGGGAGGATGGGAGCCTGAGAAACTGCTTCTCACACATGCAGCTGCTCATTTGGGGTGTGAAGGAATAGATGGGCCATTTTTAATATGCTATGTTAGCTTTCTATACTCTCTTTTTTAAATCAAATGTGCCATTTCTTTGTCTTGACACATACACACCAGGTTCAGGTGTCATTAGGGGAAAATCACTTACCCCACTTACGACACGTTAGTACCTTTTCAAATTACCTGTCGGTTTGCTAAAAGGCCCTATTTTGAACCCCCCATCTACCTGACTCCCAGAGCAAGGCATGGGGCTCCCACCCACCATCACGTACCAGATGCTAGCAGACAACTCTAAGATCACTCTGCGCAGTTCGCGAAATGATTTCATCAAGGAAATGAGCCCAGTCAGCAAATACTCATTGAGCCTCGACAGTGCTGAACGAGACAAAGCTCCTACTCCAGAGCTTCACGCCGACAGGGAAGAGTAGAGAGGCTGGTACCTGCTGCATGAGGGGCACAAACCAGGCCTCACCTTTGGGCGAAGGCAGGAGCAGTGCCAACTGTTGGGCATTCAAAAGGGATGAGTTAAGGAAACACAGGGCAGCAGGAGAAAGTGTGGAGGGAGGGCAAAGTAGAGGAAGCCCTGCCTTGTGGAAATTCCCAGCACAGGGGCTCCTGGTGGAGGGCCGCTGGGATCGTGGGCAGAGGGAGGCGGTAGGAACAGAAAGGAAGCGGAGCAGTTGAGGGAGACCTTGAAGGGAGCACCTCAACGCTCAGCAGTCAGCTGCATGTGGGAGGGTGGCGAAGAGAAGTGAGAATGAGCCGTGGGACCAAGCGCGGGTCACAGAGGACGGTGACAGGCATGGAAATCATTAGCGAAGGCAGTGAGAGGGGCACACTGTTGCCCTGTGGGATGCCTCCCGAAATCCACCGTGAGAAGCTCCAGGCAAACCCCAGTTAAAGGACACCGTACAAAATATCAGTCTGTCCCCTTCCAAAGCGTCAAGTCCGAGGACAACAAGTCCAAGGACAACTGAGGAACCATCCAGACGAAAGGAGATTAAAAAGGCATGACAACAAACACAGCTAAAGATTTAAAGATTTGTTCCTCCTCTTCTACTATGAAGGACCTTATTAGGGCTACTGGGGACATGCGAGTAAGGTCTGTAGATTAGACAACAGTATGGAATCAATGGCAATGTCTCAATTTTGGACTCTCGTTATGCAAGCAATGTCTTTGTTTTATGTTTTTTTTTATTTTATTGTAAAGATTTTATTTATTTATTTGACAGAGAGAGATCACAAGTAGGCAGGGAGGCAGGCAGAGAGAGAGGAGGAAGCAGGCTCCCCGCTGAGCAGAGAGCCCAATGTGGGGCACCATCCCAGGACCCTGGGATCATGACCTGAGCGGAAGGCAAAGGCTTAACCCACTAAGCCACCCAGGTGCCCTGAAATGTCCTGTTTTTTAGGAAACAACACTGAAGTACTGGGGGAGGTAGGTAAAGGGGCATTATGTCTATAGCTTAACTCTGAAAAGGCTCTGAAAAACTACAACATATGTATGTGTGCATGCATGAGTGTGTGTGTGTGTGTGTGTGTGTGCGCGCGCGCATGTCTATGTGTGTGGAGAGAGAGCACGAAAGAGAAGGATAAAGCAAGTGGGGCAAATAGTTAATATTTGTAGAATTTGGGTTACAGATGCAAATTATTTAAGTTATTCTTTTTTTTTTTTTTAAAGATTTTATTTATTTATTTGACAGAGAAAGATCACAAGTAGGCAGAGAGAGAGAAGGGGGAAGCAGGCTCCCTGCTGAGCAGAGAGCCCGATGTGGGGCTCGATCCCAGGACCCTGAGATCATGACCTGAGCCGAAGGCAGAGGCTTTAACCCACTGAGCCACCCAGGCGCCCCTATTTAAGTTATTCTTGCAACTCTTCCGTAAATCTGCATTATTTCATAATAAAAAGTTAAAAAGGGGAAAGTGATTTAAGGAAGCCATGACAAGGAGCTGTTTAGAGACCGAACAGTTGGGCTTCTGGGTATCAGATTCCAAATGGGATTTGGGAGAGGGTAGGCTCAAAATGCAGCTCTGAAGGCCTCTGAAGGCATAGGGAAAGCCTGGTGAAAGTAGGCTCTCTGGTCAGAGTGCCAGGATTCCTTTCTCAGGTCTGCCCCTTCACAACCAGTCACTGACTTAGGTTATTTTCATTTCTCTCTCCTCCAAGTTCTTCACCTGCACAACAGGAATGATGGGAGTATGTGCCCCACAGACGTGGAAGGGGATGGAAGGACAGGGTACGGGTCAGTCGCGACGCCCAGTAATGCCCAGGACAACCACCCAATGACAACTAACGTCAGCCGCAAGGTGAGTTGACAGCTGGGACAGGGAGAAGGCAGGAGGTCAGCAGAGGAAGAGAAGAACGCCAAGAACAGGACCCCCCAGAATCCCACGTCCGGAAGTCTGGGGGAAACAGGAGGTAAAGAGGATTGAGCTGCTGGTGGATAACCAGTGACACGGAGACAAGGGAAGAGAGAGATCCAGGCAGCAGGCGGCAGGGCAGATCAAGGAGGGAAAGACAGAAACAGGCCTCAGCTCTGCCACCAGGACACCACTGCGGGAGCTCCACAAGAAAGCAGTTTCAGCACAAAGGTGAGGGTGGGGCCAGACAAATGAGTGGGCAGAGGAGGGAAACCCAGAAGACAGCAGAACCCCGCAGCAGGGTGCACACGACACAGCCAGACACTGGAGCCTTTGCCCTAAGTGCTCTTGAAATGAATTTAAAATTAACAAAAACCTGGGCCACCTGGGTGGCTCAGTTGGTTAAGGTTAAGGTGTCTGCCTTCGGCTCAAGTCACAACCTCAGGGTCCTGGGATTCAGCCCCACATCCGGCTACCTGCTCAGTGGGGAGTCTACTTATCCCTCTCCCTTTGCCTCTGCCCCTACTAATGTGTGCACCCACGCTCGCGCTCTCTCTCTTTCTGTCGTAAATAAATAAAAAATCTTAATAAAAATTAACAAAAACTGGAAATTGTGCTCCTCGGTCACATTAGCCACATTTCACATGCTCCGTAGTCACACTGTGGCCAGTGACAATCACACTGGACAGCGCCAGGTACAAGATATTTCCAACATCACAGAAAGTTCTAGTGGACAGAGTTGGGACTCTAGCAGTTTCTTTTATTATGAGAAAGATGACTTGCACATACGGTCGGGTGAGAGTTGGGCAGAGTAAGGAGGGACCAAAAAAGCTGAAGAGGGAATAACAGACAAAGCAAGCGCTCTCATGAGGCAAGAAGGAAGGGCAGAAGTTCAGAGAATGGAGAGTGTGCAGTATATATGGGTTAATTATGGGGAGGGGACTTGTAGACATGTTTTTGCCTCACAGAAAGAGGAAATAAAGAAGGACAAAGATGGGTAAAGAAAAATGTTTGGGGGGAGCCTGAGTGGCTCAGTCAGTTAAATGTCTGCCTTAGACTCAAGTCATGATCCTGAGCCCTGGGATCGAGCCCCTTAGTGGGCACCCTGCTCAGCAGGGAGTCTGCTTCTCCCTCTGTCCCTCACCTTGCTTGTGCTCTCTCTCTCTCCAATAAATAAATAAAATCTTTAAAAAAAAAAAAAAGAAAGAAAGAAAAATGTATGGGGTGGTAAGGTAGGTACAATGACAGCTTATACGGAGGCAGAGGGCAGTAAACCAGGATGTGGACATCCTTCATCTCTTAGTGAAAAAGGGCTGCTGAAAGGAAACTGACTGGAAGTGTAAGAAATGGGAAGATCTGGCACAACCTCTAAAGGAATGCAGTCGTGAGTTAATAAAAGATGGATTTTTTTTTCCCCATAGAAAAGCAAGACCTAGGTGAAATTAGAGCCAGCATAAATTTGCAGTGGAACCAGTCCACAGGTCTTTGTGACTTTCTCCTGGATAACTTGGCAGGCTGGGAGAAGAAAAAGTAGATAATGAGGGTGATTTTGGATTGAGGACTGGAATATGAGAAGCTCAATATGTTAAGAATAAAGATTCCAGGATTCCAGACAGAACAGAAATGGCTGGCAACATCTAGACTCCAAGCGGAGAAACGGAGCCATAAGGGGATTGGAACAGCAAGCAATTAAGGGACCAGAGTCCTCAATAATGGTTAAAATCCTGTGCTGTAAGTAGAAAGAATCAGCTGAGCAGACTAAAGTCCAGATCTTGAAGGTAGAAAAAATTCTCCAAACGAAACAAACCCAAAATGTGAGTGGTTGACGTTAAGTGGACATTAAGGCCATAGGAGTTGAAGACCCTGAGGAACTTCAAGGTCAATGAGTTAACAGAGCCTCAATATAAACCTCAATGTCATGGGCAAGAGACAAGGTAGAGAAGAGAACCAAGCCAGTTGCTCGTGTTTATCTGTCTGTTACTTTTTTGTAGCATCAAGGGAAGTTCTTGCCAAACTGGGGTATACATCAGAATCACCCACAGAACTCGGTCTTCTCTCCCCATCTTCCTTCCTCCTCCTTCTTCTTTTTGGGTTTGTTTTTAAAATAAGGATTTGTAGGTCTTGCCCATCTTGATGATTCTCATTTGGTGTGTTTGAGAGAGTCTAAAGTGCCACATTTTTTTCATAATACTCTGGGTCATTCTAAGAAACCACCAGGTTTAGCAAGCACTGATCCAGAACATAAGAAGGAGGGTATAGGGCATTGAGCAGACAGCATGACCTTGTGAACAGAAGACTTTGTTAGTGAACGGGTTAATGGTTTGGAGGTAGCACTGAGAAGCAGGAAATCCAATCCCTGCTCCGGTGAGACCGAGACAGGAGAGGGCTATTCTGAGAGAAACTGTTCACTCAGGCTCTGGTGCTAGGGGAGGGACGGAAGATAGGCTCAGCTGCAGAAAAATGAAAATTCAGGAGTATCGCTGTAGGATGTGAGAAACAAGAGACTGAAAGGCAGGTTTGGAGACACAAAGGCCAGTGGCCTAGAGAGAGAGAAAGTGGACTAGTTTGTCCCTGAGGTTCCCAAGTGTAATGAAGTATTATTCACTAAAGATTTGTATGGCTTAGTGGCTGAATTCCTGCAGTAAGGATTTTTCTGTCTGAATGCTATCAGATTTTTAACACGTAAACCATTAGAGATTATTAAACCATCAGGTAAACAAGCTTACAGAAGCTTATTCATTAACACTGAAAATGTCTTCCCAGCCCACATTTTTATACAGATGAAATCAGATTGGAATGAACATTAAGGATTTAGAGCAGAAAGCCAGAAGAGGCAACCCCAAGGACCTATGAGAGGGACAGGATACTTTCTCCTTCCCCTTTTCTTGGAAGAGGGAAGTTTATGTACTGAGAATATACAAAGGGGCCTGAGTGTCTTTTTAGCACCAGCCAGTGCTAAAAATAGAAAAGGTGTCACAGCTTACTGGGTCTCAGAGGTACCTTCCTCCCAATACACACACTCCATGACAAGGCCCCCACCAGAACACAGTGGGCAAACCCTAGGGATGGTTCTCAGTAAAGAATCTATTTACTTTCACAAACCCAACTATTTAAAGAGCAAGCTGCAAATGTTTGCCCCTGCTTCCCAGAGAGCTGCACTCCTGTGGACTCAAATCATTCTAGCGTTATTTCTGGTTACTCCTATGAAATAATTCCTATCACTGACATACACAGACTTTAAGATGAGAGCGTGAGCACAGCCGGGCACGCGCACACGTGCGCGCGCAGAAACACACACACACACACACACACAAAAACCTCGTGCATACTGAAGAAATGACTCACTTAATTTGCTGCTGCCTGCCACTGTTGGGTTTTGATTTTACCTGTTCAAATACAAAGTTTCCTATGAGATTAACTACAGGAAAGAACAACTCGGGAGGATTAACCCTGATTTTGTTCCTGACTTTTAGAGCACCCAAGAGGTTTCAA
Organism: Mustela putorius furo; assembly: GCF_011764305.1. Taxonomy (NCBI): domain Eukaryota; kingdom Metazoa; phylum Chordata; class Mammalia; order Carnivora; family Mustelidae; genus Mustela; species Mustela putorius. The sequence goes on along the minus strand of NW_025422045.1, from coordinate 3,447,705 downwards.
CCTGGGCATCTTGAGAAGGCACTCTCTGGGCCACCCACGGTTTTCTGTCCATTATCTTCCATAAAACGGCAACATTTCTTACCACTTTGAGAGCCAATTAATGGAAACCCCTTGTCTAACAAACATGATTGAGTCCTGTAGATCCTGTTCCTGCAGAACCCTACTTTGGGACCCTTTCTCAGCTTACAGTGCAAGGGAACAACAGCACTGTGGAACCGCAAAGAGCCCAAGCCTCTCCCTTCAATGAGAAAGGGGTGGGGGGAGGCAGAGAGGTTAACCTGTCCAAGGTCACTCAGCTCTGAGTAGTGGGACGGCTGACTTACCACCACCCCCTGGCAATATGTGCAGCACCCCAGCTCCCCCAGACAGTCCCTCCCGGCTTCTGTTGGTTTGCTAGCACGCAACTCCCCCCGGCCCCCGCAGAAATGCAATGCCAGTTGCGTTCCGTGCCCAACTTCATCCCCTCGCGTCAGCATGCAGTTAACCCTCTCGCCGGCAGCACGTCACATGGGCCACGCGCAGCTCTCTCTCTGCCCCCCAAGCCTATCTCCCCGGCGGCTGCCCCAAGGTCACCGGCCGTCCCAGGGAGCTCCCGCCGCCGGGGAGCGGAGCCCGTCCGACCCGGGGGGCCCGGGGCGCGGCACTCACCGGCGCGGGGGGCGGGCGCGCCGCGGCTGCCCATGTCCTCGCCGGCGCGGCTGGGTGCGGCGGCCGCTGGCGCGGGCTGTGCGGGGCGCCCGGCTGCGGGCCCGCGCCGCGGGGAGCGCCGTCCAATCAGCGCGCGCCTGCCGCCTGGCCCGGCGCGCGGCCCGGCCGGGTTCGCGGCTCCCGGGGGGCGCGAGCCGCCGCGCGCCGCCCGAGCCGCTTCCGGGCGCGTTGCCTGGACGCGGTTGCCGTGGCAGCCCGAGCTGGAGGCTTTCCCCGCGCACCCGCGCCCAGCCTGGCGGCGCCGCCCCTCCTCCCTCCGCGTTCCCACACCCAAAATAGCCTCTCCTCGTCGCTGCTGTTTCCCACAGAGCTCTTATCCAAGCGGCTCGGAGTTGGCGGGCGGGGATTTCGCTTATTGGAAAATAAATCCTGTTGTAGGGCTGGATGACTTGAAGGGAGAGGTGTTGAAATGGTGTCTGATTAGGATAATAGCCATGGTGCTTGCACTGTAATTCTCTCCAGAGCCTTCACATTCCTTATTTACTAAACCTCTTTCCCACAAGAAAGCGTCATTTATCTCCCCTCCACTCCCTTCCAGATCGGGGAGAAGCTATTTTATGAGGCCACCGTCTGCTAAGCTGCTCGCGTGCTGACGCCCCACCTGGGCAGGTGAACTTAGCCTCGAGGCTGCCAGGTGCCCTTTAAAGTATCGCCTTGACGGGCCCCGCTGGGTCCAAGGATTGTGTTGCGCCGCAACAGACACGACGCTAGAAGGAACTGCTGCCACCCCTCTTCTTGACTTCCCCTCCTCCTCCCTTCTCCCTCATTCCTTTCCCAGGGCGTCCTAACTCTTTCCACCTTCCTCTCAATTTTGAGTCTGAGCAGGATGCACAAGCCGATCCACTCAATTTTGCTTCCTCTGGGTGCGCGGGATTTAAACAGAGTTGGGGACCCCCACCTTTCCCCGCCTCGCCGCCTCCGGTTCGTGTCTCTTTCATGTCGCTAGTATTTACCCAGTACATGCATTCTTGTCCGTCTCTCCCACCAGTCCGGGCCCCTCCAACCCCGGGGAACGGAGCATGACGTGATATTAAGACCCTGGGTGGTGGAGTCAGCCTGAGCTGTTTTGGAATCCTCCCTTCGTCAGTTTGGAATCCTGCCTTCGGGGTGGACTTGGGTATTTTGTGGCTGTTTACACTTATAAAATGGAATAATACCCCCCCCCAACACACACACACACACACACACACACACAAAGGGGTAATACATAGTAACACTCATGAATCAACAATATTGGATGTCTTTCCAATACTAGCATCTATGCTTAGCTTTAAGACACAATGGTGAAGAAGAAAAAGACACAGCTCTCTGCTCTCATAGAGCGTACAGCCTGAGACGCAGTAAGAAAAAAAAAATCACAGACATATGTGAAACTGCCATCATGATAAGAAGAGTATATGGCTTTGAGATCTATGATAAGAAGATCTGACTAACAGCATCCCTTTAGGGCTGCAAAGGCTCAATGGTTATTGTCTCCTTTCCCTCCTTAGGTTCCCACTGCCTGGCACACAGAATATATTCAGTAAATATATACTGAATTAAATCCTATGTCATAATGATAACAGTATCACTTAGTTTCCCAGTGACTTTCATATGGAACTTGTCACTATGTCGGGAAGGGTGTGAAGGTATTACTGGAGAGTGCCCATTCAAACCTGGGACCCACCATCAAAAGTCCTGAGGAAGGTTCACAATGTTTCTTGCCTGTCCTATTGGGTTGCCTTCCAGTGTGTAAGGCATGCATCTCAAATGAACACATGAAAGTTCTCCCTGTCTTACTTCCCCTCTCTGCTTACTTTTCCACTCTCTTCCTTGGTTCCAGCTCCATCCTGCCACTCCTTGTTCCGAGCCTCAGGACACACACCCCTGGCTTCCTAGGAGGTGGACAGTGGACTCTTGTATTCCTCAGAGTACAGCACCTATAAACCAGGAAAAAACTCCCTGCAGCTGCTTCTGCTGGCCTACAAAGCATAATTTTGATGCTCTTTTGCTGCAAGACTCCCTCACTCTCAAGGGCAAAGAAAGGGAGGGCTGGAAGGGGAAGAGCTCTGGTCGCATATATAAACCCTTCTATTTAGCCTGACTTTAATACCCTTCTTAAAAATCATACCAGGCGGGCGCCTGGGTGGCTCAGTGGGTTAAGCCGCTGCCTTCAGCTCAGGTCATGATCTCAGGGTCCTGGGATCAAGTTCCGCATCGGGCTCTCTGCTCAGCAGGGAGCCTGCTTCCCTCTCTCTCTCTCTCTCTGCCTGCCTCTCCATCTACTTGTGATTTCTCTCTGTCAATTTAAAAAAAAAAATTCTTAAAAAAAATAAATAAATAAAAATAAAAAATATAAATAAAAATAAATAAAAATCATACCAGGGGCACCTAGGTAGTGCTGTTGGTTAGGTGTCCACCTTGTTTTTCTTTTTTAGAACAGAGAGACAGAACACAGGAGCCATGGGGAGGGGCAGAGGGAGAGGGAAAAGCAGGCTTCCCACTGAGCAAGGAGCCCGATGTGGGGCTCAATGTGGGGCTCAATACCAGGATTCTGGGATAGTGACCTGACCAGAAGGCAGACACTTAATTGACTGAGTCACCCAGCTGCCCAAGTAGGCTACATTTAAAAAAAAACTATCTATCCAGAATCATTGATCACAGCTCATTACAGGAAATGGATTTTTTTTGCTTTACTTTAATTTAAAGAACTATGATTTGGGATACCTGGATTGTTCAGCCGTTAAGCGTCTGCCTTGGGCTTGGGTCATGATCCCAGTATCCTGGGATTGAGCCCCAAATTGGGCTTCTTGCTCAGTAGGGGGCCTGCTTCTCCCTCTGCCTGCTTGTGCTCTCTCTCTCTCTTTATCAAATAGATAAAATCTTTAAAAAATAAAAAATCTTTTAAAAAATAAAAAATTTTAGGGGCACCTGGGTGGCTCAGTGGGTTGAAGCCTCTGCCTTTGGCTCAGGTCATGATCCCAGGGCCCTGGGATCGAGCCCCGCATCGGGCTCTCTGCTCAGGAGCCTGCTTCCTCCTCTCTCTCTCTGCCTGCCTCTCTGCCTACTTGTGATCTCTGTCAAATAAATAAATAAAACCTTTAAAAAATTAATAAATAAAAAATAAAATCTTAAAGGAAAAAAAGGGAATGGGGATGGTAGTGATGAACCTAAGAGTAGAATTGATTGAGTTAGTTAGTACAAAATGATATATTGTGTTCTCCATTGCTTCATGACTGCAACAGTGTATATAGAAGATTTATTTATTTATTCATTTATTTATTTATTTGACAGATCAGAAGTAGGCAGAGAGGCAGTCAGAGAGAGAGTGAGGTGGAAACAGGCTCCCTGCTGAGCAGAGAGCCCAATGCAGGGCTCGATCCCAGGACTCTGGGATCATGACCCGAGCAGAAGGCAGAGGCTTTAACCTACTGAGCCACCCAGGCGCCCCACAACAGTGTATATAAAAGCAGACTTTTTTCTCCTATCTTGAAAATGTTCACTTGGCACTAGAAACCTATTGATCATTTTTCTCATCTTCCCTGTACTGCCAGCTCCTCTAAAAAGCGACCCATGTCTGCTTTTGCATTTGTCCAGCAGTCCATCTTTTCTTAACTGCAGCAATCTCATAATGAAAAATAATTATGGAGATCACCAGTGACCTTCTGTTCACTAAATTTCCTTGGCTTTCTATAGGACTTGTTGCTTTAAACTTTTCTCTGACATTGTCCCCATCCTTCCTCTGGTTTTTCCTCATTGTTTGCTTTGTACGAACCATCTCCTTCTTCCTGGTCCCTATTTGGGACTATTCCTTTCAGGTCAATCCTTGGACACATTTTTCTTAGTGAAGAACTGTGTGACACCATGTGACATACCTCACAACGGATCGTGACTCCTCACTGAATTTCAAGCCTCGGTTGAGAATTGCTGATTCGGAGATAAATATTAACTCTTTATCCTGCAGGGCTCACTACATTATTGGCCTAACAGTATTCTAGCCTTTTCAAATACCACTTTTGACCCATACAAGCCTTTGACCTTTACCTAGAAGTGCATACTTTCTGGCCTCAGTGATGCCCTGTACATCATATCTTCATGATTTTTGGTGGTGTTAAGACACAGGTAGGACCAGAATTTGGCTGTGCGATAAATCAGGTAAAAAAAAAAAAATCTTCATAGTGTATCACTATGTACATCATACTACTTATTGTATATAAGTATATAAGTATGAAGTATATAAGATATACTTCACAAGATTTTTCTATTTAATGACTGGTTGGTGAATAGTAGAACAGTCATCAAATTTATAAAATTATTCTCTGTGATGAAACTATTATTGATAATCTTTGCCAGTATAAAGTGATTTGTGATAAATCATAGTCTTAAGTTTTTAAAATTTTTTATTTTTTTAAAATTTTTCTATCTATTTACTTGATAGACAGAGATCACAAGTAGGCAGAGAGGCAGACAGAGAGAGAGAGGAGGAAGCAGACTCCCCGCCAAGCAGAGTCCGACACGGGGCTCCATCCCAGGACCCTAGGATCATGACCCGAGCTGAAGGCAGAGGCCCAACCCACTGAGCCACCCAGGCGCCCCTAAGATTTTATTTTTAAGTAATCTCTACACTCAATGTGGAGCTCGAACTCATAACCCCGAAATCGAGAGCGGCACACTTTACTGACTGAGCCAGCCAGGTGCCCCTGGCTTTTTTTTTAACTGTTTCATCAAATAAGAGGAATCTTACATAGAGCAGAGGTGGGGTTCAGACCTTGGAACACTATCTTCTTAATAACCAACTAAAAATTTAGGTTAATAACCAGTTAAAAGGATATATATAATTCTTTATGGCTTTTCTTTGTTGATAATAGTAACATTTTAGGATTAAGGAAATCCCATTTTTAGTCTTTCATATGTAAAAATAACAGATTTTTCATATGTTTTAAGTAAACTGTAATTGACATGTTTTTGCTAATAGTTTCCCTTCAGGTGTTGGCTAATTCCCGCAGAAATGATGTTTTGCTTATGAATTTGTTGGTGAATCAGTCTCACAGGATTTTTAAAAGTAACTATAATTAAGGTACAACCAGGAGAGAAGGCATAAAATTTTGAAAGATTCTTCTTAGAGAAGTGTTAACTTAGGAAGTGCTATCTTTTTTTTCTAAGATTGTATTTATTTGAAACAGACAGAGAGTGAGAGAGAGAACTGGCAAGCAGAGTGGGGGGCAGTGTGGGAGGCAGAGGGTGAGGGAGAAGCAGACTCTCCACAAAGCAGGGAGCCCAACATAGGGCTTGATCCCAGGACTCTGGGATCATGACCTGAACCTAAGGCAGACGCTTAACCGACTGAGTCACCCAGATGCCCCAGAAGTTTCATGCCACAACGGCTCAGTATAGTTAAACAAATATGTTTATCTACCTTGTAGTAGCTAGTCATGGTGCCACGCTCAAACAATGAAGCCCCACATAAGCTGACACTTTTGCTTCAGCTTCTCTGCTCAGTAGTACGTTATGTGTGGGACAGTGACCCTCATAGACAGAATTAAAAGACAACCTTCACTTCCGTTCAACGACAAGAAAGGAACAATACCCACTATGTGAAAATATGCACAGCATACATGTTATCATAGGCACTACCACACCAAACCACAGTGAAGCTAATCGAAGGAAAAATTAAGATTATCAGTCCTGTCCTTACAGAATCCTGTCCTTACTGGCCCTGGGCTGGTGGTACAAATAGCCAGTGTTTCTATGTCAGACCCCGTGCTAAATGCTTTACCTATAGAATTTCAAGTCTTCCTTGCAATAGCTCGTGAGTAAAACTGAGGCTTCAAGGTATGATGTGGCTTGTCCAAGATTCCAAAGCTATTAGGTACTGAAATGGTAATGTGACTATGGGTCCCTCATACGCCACCCTGTGCCTTAACCAGGTGCTAGATGGCCTCTCCATGATGACGTCAGACTAGAGAGGAAAAATGCAACACAAACTTCAGTATGTAATATGTGTGGCACAGTGAGACCTAAATAAGTATTTTTCCTTCCTTTATCTTCCCCCAAGGATAAAACATATCAAAGAATATGAATAGTAACATATTTAAAAAACTCTTTTGAAAGAGTAAATTAGGGGCGCCTGGGTGGCTCAGTGGGTTAAGCCGCTGCCTTCGGCTCAGGTCATGATCTCAGAGTCCTGGGATCGAGCCCCACATTGGGCTCTCTGCTCAGCAGGGAGCCTGCTTCCTCCTCTCTCTCTGCCTGCCTCTCTGCCTGCTTGTGATCTCTGTCTGTCAAATAAATAAATAAAATCTTAAAAAAAAAAAAAGAAAGAGTAAATTAATTTTAACATTCTGTCTGATTTCTTACAGCTTCATCCCAGGACTGTACTAGCCAAAGAGTCAAGATTGAGCGTAATTTTCCGAATGAATCTGGTAAAAGAATCTTTAGTTTAAAACATACAGAGCCAGAGATGAGTTGGGATTTGAACATCTTCTTAAATAATGAAACTGAAGCAAGTTTTTTACGAGTGCACGCTTGTCAGCAAAAGGTATATAGAAATATATACTTTCCAAAAGTCTTAATTAGTAGAAATACATATTCTTTACTTAAAATAAAATTAATTTTTTATGCAACAGCTCTTTTTTTTTTGCAACTGCTCTTAAAAAAGAAATATCAAGTATAATCCCCCTTGTTTCCCCTTCAATATTTGGATACACTTCAATTATTTTCATGCACATATAACAGATTTCCCAAGGCAAGAAAAAGTGGGTTGTAGGATTTGCTATCAGGAGCTGGAGGACCACAGAGTCATGAAATTAAGCTATCATCACTATGGACTGAAGACATAGCCTTCTCTTCCCCCTTAGAATCATAAATCATAAATCTGACACATTCTTATTTTCTTTCCTTAGAAGGCTCCATACCGTGAGGTTGCAGGAAACTATTGGTATGTGCTTAAGCAAGTTACTTAACCTCTCCTTGATACAAGTTTCATCATCTATAAAATGGGGGTAATGTAGTGCCTACCTAACTGGGTTCTAATGGAGATCAATTCATGTAAAAAACTTCAAATAATATTTTAGTTACTATTTTAATATTATTTGTTATATCTAATGTCACTTAAATTTTACTCTTAGTATTTTCTCCTATGACCCAATTGGAAGAGTGGTGATCTAATTAATATTGGCTCAGCTATTTTATCTAATATATGGAGACAGAATTTGGTAATTAATCTGGTTGACTCGTTCTTCACACCGTTACTCATGTTGCTTGTCTTGCAACAATACGAATTCTCCTTCCGGTGTCAGCCACTCCCCAAAACCATCCCTTTCATTTGCATGTAGTTATCAAGGTCCTAGTCAAGTGTATATATTGGTGCTAATATCCTAGGTCATTTTTGGCTGCGCCTACTGTGATTTCCAAAGTCTCTCTTCTCTAAGAACAATGAGCGAGATTGTCACAGTATGTCTTCTGCCTTATTTATCTGACTTTTTACTGCCCCACCTAAATTATTCAACCAAATTAATTATCCACTCAGGTCCTAAAAAAGGGAAAGAGCCCTATGTATTTCGTGCCATGGGAAAAGTGAAAATGGCGTCACTGCTCCCTCCTCCTTCCTCCACCTGCCAGTTGAAGTCGTCCTCACAATGGACATCTCTGAGGATGAACCCACCTAGAATGACTGTGGAATCAATGGCGCCCACCACTGCCACCAACACCACACAATTATCTGGTCCCTGCCTTCAGCTGTTTGATTTATTCCTATGAACTATATAAAGTAAGATTTCAAGAAGCATCATCAGAACAAGAAAGACTTTCACCTCCCTAGTCCCACCATCTGACCTGGGTTTTGCCTTCTATGATTCTTCTCCACCTGCTACCCTGTCCTCGGCATCAGGAGTGGATACAGTCCTGTTCCTGACCAGTATCTTTGCCCACATCTCTCACATCAGAATTTAGACCTTAGCTTTTCCAGCCTTATTTTCTCCCAAATTCAATCACTAGAATAACTAATTATTATTGGTTCAATTATTTTATTTTATACATGGAGACAGAATTTGATAATTCCAGTACTTCACAGTCAGCAGATCGTTTTGGAAAGGTTTCAATGACAAAAACAAAATTATTGCTAATTCAGTGGGTTTGAAACCTAAGAATACCCAGTATCTGACCTTACCATAATCAGTTTGACCTTGCTTTTTCCAAGGAAGAATCTACCTTTTTCCTGTGGAAGAAATTAATAATATCTGCATGAAAACCTCCACAAGAGATATCAGATTTTCTTTTATTCAGTTTAAAAAGAGAAAATTATTAAGTCTTTAAAAATCCTCAACACAGGGTGCTTGGGTGACTCAGTGGGTTAAGCTTCTGCCTTTGGCTCAGGTCATGATCTCAGGGTCCTGGGATGGAGCCCCACATCGGGCTCTCTGCTCTGCAGGGAGTCTGCTTGCCCTCTCTCTCTGCCTGCCTCTCTGCCTGCTTGTGATCTCTCTCTGTCAAATAAATATATAAAATCTTCAAAAAAATCCTCAACACAGACATTTTTTATGAGCAATATTGAAGGATGGGACAACCAGTAAAACTGCCATAGTAAGCCCCCTAAAGTTGTAGAAAATTATACAAAAAAAATTCTTATAACTGAAAAACACGATTACCTAGATTGACTAGAACTACCAATTATCTTACTGAATGAATAATAAAAGACCATACCAAAGCAACTCACTTTGAAATTTTGTAACACCTGAGGTATCTGGCTAGCTCAGTCTGTTAAGTGCCCAACTCTTGGTTTGGGCTTAGGTCATGATCTCAGGGTTGTGAGATCAAACCCTGCTTTGGGCTCCATGATGGGCATCCAGCTTGCTTAAGATTCTCTCCCTCTCCTGCTGCCCCTTCTCTCTCTCTTTCTCCTCCTCTCAAAAAAAAAAAAAAAAATCATAACACTAAAGATAAAGAGAGGATCCTAAAATATTCGAAACTCTAAGAATATCACCTACAAAGAATCAGGAGTCAGAATGACATCATACTTCTCAACAGAAGCAGTGAAATAAGCATCGGTACCTTTAAAATTCTGAGAGAAACTTATTTTCTTTGTAGAATTCTACCCTCCGCTAAACTATCCATCACATCTGAGGGCAAAATAAAGATATTTTCATACATGCTAATTCCCAAAAGCGTGCTCCATATACACCCTTTCTCAGGACTCTACTGAGAAATGTTAACTGTTTTAGAAAGTAAACCAAAAGGAAAGAAACATCCACTCTAAAATAATAACAAAAAGAATTCTTGGGAATATAACAAAAGGAATCACAGAGCTCATGTCCAGCAGGTCTTATAAAGAGCCACCAGTGTGGACTGAAGCAAAAAGCAGAGCCCACAGGGAGGATACAGCCAAGAAAATGAGAGAAAGAGAGAGAGAAACAGATTACTTAATATGTCTGACCACGGTGAGAAGAACTCTAGTTCTGTAGAAGGTTTATAGATGAACTAGTGGGTGGTACAAAAAGAATGAAACCAGTGGCCAAAGAGGCAATTATTAATGCCAGGACTAAAAGTCAAAAAGTTGTATGATTATACCTGGCTCAGCTGTGAACACTAGACATAATGTAAACGTTGACTGTTAGTTTAATCCAAAATTGTTATGTCACTGTATTGAGAAGTTTGGGGGAGAAGAAGTATATATGATAGTTTGAGGCATTTAGGAAAACTAAATCCCCAGATGCCTAGGCGGCTTGATTAACCCTCTGCCTTTGGCTCAGGTCATGATCCCAGGATCCTGGGATCGAGTCCCCCATCGGACTCCCCGCTTAGCAGAGAGCCTGGTTCTCCCTCTCCTGTTCCCCCTGCTTGTGCTCTCTCTCTCTCAAATAAATAAATAAATAAAATTTTTGAAAAATTGGCTCAGTGGGTTAAAGCCTCTGCCTTTAGCTCAGATCATGATCCCGGGGGCCTGGGATAGAGTCCTGATGTGGGCTCCTTGCTCAGTGGGGAGCCTGCTTCTCCCTCTTCTTCAGCCTGCAGCTCACCCTGCTTGCGTACTCTCTGTGTCAAATACATTAAGAAAATCTTTTAAGGAAATAAAATAAGTACATGGATTCATTTGATGCAAATAAGAAATAAAAGAAAATCCGGATTTATGAGAAAAAATCTTGAGAATATTTTAAAAATACCTTTTATTTTAAAAGTTCTCAGGTTATTTACTTGGAGTCTTATTACTGCCTTTCTTCCTAGGACATAATTTCTGTATTTCTATTTCAGGCACATTCAAAATGTGTGGTTAGCAAACCATAATTCTTCCATTTGAGAAGGTCTTATAAAACCTTTTTAAGGGGACTTAAGATACTAATTTAAAAAGAAATTCTATTCAAAAAACCCACATAAACCCATTGACTGCATAGTAAAATGTTCCAAATATATTTTAATAACTCTCTGATCAAAAAAAAATCAGTATATGGGTTTTCCTGTCAGCCTTAACTCATTAAAAATAAAATAGTCAAGGGTCGCTTGAGTGGCTCAGTTGGTTGGGCGTCTGCCTGCTGCTCAGGTCATAACTGCAGGGTTCCTGGATCGAGCCCCGCATCAGGCTCCCTGCTCAGCAAGTCTGCTTCTCCCTTTCCCTCTGCCTCTCCCCTGGATTCATTCTCTCTCTCACTCTTTGTCAAATAAGTGAATAAAATCTTAAAATAAAACAAAATAGTTAAGGAGAGGCCTATTTTATTAATACAAAAATATTTTCCAGATACATAGAATACTCATTTAAGGGGTCTATGTGTGTGCGTGCACGCGTGTGTGCAAGTGTGAACAACAATAATGTTTTAGAGCAAGAGAAAAGAAAAGAAAAAATTCATTTTAGTTGGCTTTTTATAAACATTACAAACAACAAAAAGCCAGGGGATCTTTCTTTTTCCTCATAACTCGGATAATAGAAATAATTTGTCTGCTGAACATAAATTATATGAATTATCATGTAACAGAAAGACTCTAGGATTCAGAATAAAAAGATTTGGGTTTAAATTTTGGCTTCCTCTCTTCTCTTACTAACTGAATGATTTGGGGAAATCCATTTATTTTTGAGCTTCAATTTCCTCATCTGTTGAACTGTGTTAGGCAGTATTTTAGGCCAAGGGGATATATTAGTCACTGTCTATGTGACTACATTAGTCTATGCCTTCGTGGAGCTTATAATTTGAATGGGGGAAGATAATAAACACACGAGCAAAGCAATTCTATTTATTATTATTTTTTTAAGATTATATTTGTTTATTTGACAGAGAGATCACAAGTAGGCAGAGAGGGGAAAACAGGCTCCCCGCAGAGCAGAGAGCCTGATGCAGAGCTCCATCCCAGGACCCTGAGATCATGACCTGAGCTGAAGGTAGAGGCATAACCCATTGAGTCACCCAGGTGCCCTATTTATTTATTTATTTTTAAGATTATTTGAGAGATAGAGGGCAAATGGAATCAAGCATGGAAAGGGGCAAAAGGAAGAGAACTCCAGCAGATTCTCTGCTGAGCACAGAACCCAACGAGGGGCTGAATTCACACCCCTGGATCCTGACCTGAGACAAATTCAAGAGTCAGTCACTTAACAGACTGAGCCACCCAGGCGCACCTCGAGCAAAGCAATTTTAGATAGAATTGAGGATCGTGGAGAAAATTAAAAAAGCCATAGGATAGTGAGCAGCATGGAGCATGGCTAGTGCCAAAAGAATGGTTAGCATGGACTGCTCTAAGGAGTTGGTATTTGACACCCAGATGATCGAAAGGCAGTTATGTGAAGATTCAGGGGGAAAGAACTGCAGGCAGAAGGAACACCCACTAAAGAAGGGTCTTGACATATAAGGGGAGTCAGAAGAGGGCTGGTGTGATCAGAGATTAGAGAGGAAGGGTGCAGAGTAGTAGATGAATTCAGAAGGCACTGTGTGTAGGAACTTGAAAGCCACTGTAAGGAGCTTAGGTTTCATTTGAGATGAGAACCAAAGGGCAATGGTAAGTAGAGGATCTAATTTGATCTAATTTGTCCTGTTGGCTATTTTGAGAATGAATTCTACGAGGGCGTAAGAGAAAGCAGAGAAACTGGTTTCAAGGCCTTTGTAGCAGTGAGATATGATGATGGCCCGGATTACAATGGTTGTAGGGGAGAGGGAGACCACGAGCAGTGGATTGACGTTGCATATGATGTAAAAGCAGAGTTCAGCCAACCTGTCACGAATTAGACATGGAGGAAAGAGGGATCAAGGTTGTGGGCATTGTAGTTTTTAATCGGAGCCGCTGGGTAAATTATGATGCCATTTACAAAATGAAGAAGGCTGTGGAAGGATCAGGTTTAGGGGCAGAAATCAGGAGCTCAGTTTCACACATATTAAGTAGGGGATGCCTATTAAATTTCCAAGAAGACATACCAAGGTGGTAGCTGGAAGTATGAGTCTGTTAAGTTTGAGGGAGAGTTTGATATCACTGGATTAGCGCTAGTATATAGTAGGTACTTAAAGCCACAGGAATGGATGAAATCATCTAGGGAAGACATACAGATGGGGAATTGTGTAGGTCCTAGAACCAAGCCTTGGAGCAGAGCAGGAGGAACCAGATGCCCAGACTCAAGAACCAAGAACCAGGAAAGAAGATTGAGAAGAAGGAGCCCGTGTAGTTGGCAGAGGACCAAGAAAGTCTGGTGACACCAAAGGCAAAAGAAGAGTTTCAAAGAGGGTGTTGATGCATGGGACAGTTGGGTTAAAGGCTGATGAAAAGCTTCAGAATTAGGGCGCAAAAGGTGAGTGATGGATTTGGCAACATGGAAGCCACTGGTGACCTTCATGAGGGCTGTTTGGGAGGAGTGGTGGGGACAGACTCTATCGGAGCAGGCTGAGGAAAAGACAGAAGATGAATACAAGAAGAAGTGACAGTAGACAGTGCTTTCTGGAGTTGTGCAGCAACAGAAAGCAGAAAAATGGTAGCAAAAAAAAAAAAAAAAAAGCCAGAAGTCATGAGATGGGATCAGCAAAGGTTTTTGGTTTTTAGTTTTTTGGTTTTTTTTTTAAACAAGACACTGAAGCAGGTTTCCTTTCTGATGGTAGTGATTCAGCAAAAGGAGGGTAACCAGTGATGCAAGAGAAAGGAGGTAATAGTTATAAATCATGATTTTAAAATCTTAATAGGTGAATAAATACAAGTTCCTGAAATTACATGAAATAATTTCCAGCAAAAACTTAATTTGGGGGCACCTGGGTGGCTCAGTCATTTAAGTGCCTGCTTTAAGCTCAGGTCCTGGTCTCAGGGTCCTGGGATCAAGCCCCATATTGGGCTCCCTGCTCAGCAGGGAGCCTGCTTCTCCCTCCCCACTGCCTCTCCTGCTTGTGCTCTGTCTCTTTTTTTTTTTCTCTCTCTCAATGAATAAATAAAACCTTAAAAAAAAAAACTCTTTAATTTTGAACAGTTTTGGGAAGATTTCTGCTGTTTGGTTAGCTTCTTCTCAACCCTTGTTTCAAAGTATTTAATCTTTAGTCTGCATGTATCCAATTTCATGCTTGCTGAGAGTTTAACTTACTCCATAATTCACACTTGTCACAAATAATAAGTCTGTGTCCACATAGGGAATTATTATTTTGTAGTGACTAAAAGATCAAGTCCTAGAGTCAGGCTGGCTTGGATTAAGCCTCAGCTCTCCCACATGATACCTGTGTGGCCTTGGGAAAGTAAATTAAAGTCTCTGAGCTTAGTGATTCTTTTCTATTAAAAGTTAATAATACCTTTTTCATTAGGCTGTGAGTCTTAAAGAAGAAAATATATGTGAAGGATCTGAGACATAGGAGGCATTCCATAAATAATAGCTGATATCATCAATACTGAATAATGGCAAATCAAAAAACAAAGTGAAAAGATACTCATATGTTGAAACTCTTCCAACTGTAAGAGTCAATAAATTGCCTACTGAATTCAAGAAGTGACAGAAATGTCTTGAATTAGCCACATAATCTTTGCTTTCATACAGTTTTCAAAAGGTATAACTTACACAACAAATAATACATCATATGTTAATTTAAAAAGATATGTGTTAAATATTTTATGAAACTAGACAGAAGTGGTGTTTCACAACAGCATGAATATCCTACATGCCAGTACGTTGTGCACTTTCTAATGGTTACTTTTATTTTTTTTTAATTTTACCTTTAAAAAAAAGTATACATTGAACACATACTATGTGCCTCTACCTTAATTCGTTTAGGAAGATATGGCCACAATAACCTTCTTTTCCTTTTCTGGCCCAAACACGAAGTTAAAGCTGAGATAGGTAGGTAGATAGACAGACAGACAGACAGACAGGGCTTATTGGTTTAGACAATCTTTCCCCAGAGAAAGAGCTTAAAGACACCCATCCTTTTTCCCGGGCAGGACCAAAAGCTCCAGGTGTAGGGCAACAATCAGTATAAGATAGAGCCAAGCACCAAAGAACAAGGAGGGCACATTTCCAAGCAAGGATTTTTAGATGGATGTTTTAGATAAAAGAGCAACAATTCAGGAGAGGATTCCATGAGGCAAGCAAACGGGAAAAGTTGGAGGCAGCACCTGGTAGAGCTCCCAGCCAGGAGCAGTTTCCTTCTACGCCCCTAAGAAGCAACTGCCTGTTTTCCTTCAGAAATCCAGGTGTCCCCCAGTTTGTCTTGTTTTAAAGCATGGGCTGTCCAGGACTTGAGGATCTCTCCAACCTCCAGTGATGGGGACCACATCTGCTTCCACACCAGAATCTTTGGCCAGGCTCTCAGGGACCTGCCATACACTGATCCCCAGTTCTCCCTAGAACATTGCTGCCCAAAGTGTGGTCTGTGGACCAGGACCCCAGCACCACTTCTGTGTTAAAACGTGGATTCACAAGTCCTGCAGCAGATCTATGAAAGAGAATCTGCATTTTAACAAGATCTTAGTTGATGTGTGTGCATAGTAAAGAAAAAGCAGCATTCTCCCGGAGAACATGAGTGCACTGGAACTTGGCAAAGAGCCTTCCTGGTGTTCTTCACTGGCTAAGAAAGAGTGGCTCAGGAGATAGAAACCCTCATCATTGGGATCATGGGAAAACTCTGGAATTTTATGTTCTAAAAGAATCCCAGGAATGCCTTGCCATTTGGAATTTATAAGGAATATCTATTTGGCTTTATAATAAATCACATAAACAACCAGGAAGAAAGGTGATTCAAAGGAAGAAACAACAGGGAAAAAACTCTCTCTAAGCTGGTACTTGGTTAGCAACATATGCAACAGATATTCAGTATGCAACATGTTTATTTTTCCATTAAACTCAGCTGTCCTAATTCAAGAGAGCCTCCAAAAATATCAGTTGCTATTTAGCTTCCTTCAGTTAAGAGTTGTTTAATTTTTTTTAGACAATATGAAGTTAATTCTCATCACTGCAGGAAGGAAAGCTGAGCGCCATAAAGCCACAGAAGGATGTCCCCACCTACACAAGGTCACAGTGGTATGACAAGCAGACACTGTGCCTCTGTGAAGAAAAGCCTGTCCTGGTCCTATAAACTTACAGGGCTCTGATGGGGATTGCCACAATCAGCAGTAGAAGCGACAGAGAAGCAACGGGCTTATATTTGCTTTTTGCATTTCGTTTCTCAGCAAGAACATTCTGTCCTGCTTCTTAGATGGCAGTCTCTAAGGAGTGAGTCTCCAATTTTATCCTGCAGTGCATTTTCTAGGCCATGATTTTAGGAAAACTCTCTGTGAGTCAATCAAGCATACACCAGGCACTCGCTCCAAGTCCAGCTCTGCCCTGGGGAGTATGAAGAGAAAAGGGGTCTGGGTAGTGGGAGCCAAAATATATTGAAGTTTGCATGCTCCCTGGCTATGAGAGGTTTCTTGTCTTACTAGGCAGAGTTTAAAAAACAAACAAATAGGGGCGCCTGGATGGCTCAGTGGGTTAAGGACTCTGCCGTTGGCTCTAGTTGTGGCCCCAGGGTCCTGGGATCGAGCCCCGAATCGAGCTCTCTGCTTGGCGGGGAGCCTGCTTCGCCCTCTCTCTCTGCCTGCCTCTCTGCCTACTTGTGATCTCTGTCTGTCAAATAAATAAATAAATAAATAAATAAATAAATATTTAAAACAAACAAAAAGGAACTCATTGAGAAGAAATGAAAGACACAGTACTAAACCGGCAAATTCTATGGTTGAAACGTTGAGTGCTCTAGAAGGTCAGGAAAGAGTGAGTTCCTTGCCTCTGAAAAAAAAAAAAAAGGAGAGGAAAGCTTAAAATAGGCCCTGGCGAATGTGTGGTGTTTCAATGCAGGGAAAAGGGATTAGGGGCCATTCCTGGAAAGATAAAAGGGAGAGCAAAGGCACAAAGGTGAGAGTTACTTAGTATCTCTTAATCCTACTGTCTACTTCTCTAAGAGGGAAGAGAAATGATAGTATTTGCTCTGGTTGACTGGTAGGTTTTTAAGAGAATGAAATAAGATGGTGTTTGTAAATGTCAGATTGTCTGAAGAGTTAATCAAATTGATGAAAGGGTTTCAGGAATGAAACCTACCAGCACTGAATTAAATCAGAGTATCAGCTTCCGATTTTAGGAGTGAAAGTAAAACCATGGGTGGCCGGCTCCTGATTTCTGCTCAGGGTCCTGGGATCAAGCCCAGAGTTGGGCTCCACCTCAGCTGGGAGTCTTCTTGGGATTCTCTCTCTCCCTCTATCCCTCCGCCCACTCACAAACACTCTCTCTGTCAAATAAATAAATCTTAAAGAAAAAAACAAAAACAAAAACAAAAAAAACAGCCAAAAGATTTGTATCAGTCTTTTGCCTAAGATTTTCCCCTGCAATATATTCCAAAACCAAATTTCAGATCAAAAGGATAATGATGATCCTAGTAATACTGGCCACCATCTATTGTATGCCCCTATTCGGGTACACAGGGCCTCGGTCTGTTCTTTGCACACGTGACCTTGTTGGTTCCTCACAGCAATCCTGTGAGAAGGAATCATCACCCCCACCATGCGCAAGCCTGGCTTCACAGCTAATAAGTGATGGAGCCTGTGTTTATTTTTTTTTAAGATTTTATTTATTTATTTGACACAGAAAGAGGGACAGTGAGAGAGAACACAAGCAGGGGGAGTGGGAAAAGGAGAAGCAGAGCAGGGAGCCCAATGCGGGACTCGATCCCAGAACCCTGGGATCATGACCTGAGCTAAAGACAGACTGAGATCCTGTGTTTAAACTCATGCCTACACACGTAGGTGGCTTAGTTGTTAAGGGACTGCCTTTGGTTCAGGTCATCATCCCAGGTTTCTGGGATCGAGTCCCGCATCGGGCTCCTTGCTCAGAGGGGAGTCTGCTTCTCCCTCTCCCTGCTTCCCCTGCTGTGGTCTCTCTCTTGCTGTATCTTTCTCTCTCTCTCTCTGTCAAATAAATAAATAAATCTTTTAAAAAATAAATAAAAATAAACTCATGCCTGACTAGTTTCAAAGACCAACCTATTACTCCTTTGTTACCAGATTTGAAAAAGACATCAGAGCAAGAAAACATGTCCAATAAGGGTATTCCTACATGCCTAGTGTTCACATGAACAACACACGAACAAGAAATAGCTGAGTAGGTGAACAGAAGTGAACATTGCACCAGCCTTGACAAGCTCTTTTGCAAGTTCGGTTGAAATAATTCCAACATCCCCTAAACCCTTCCAAGCTTTCGTAACTCTCAATTAGAGAGAAGAGATTCAAGGAAGACCATAAAACCAACCTGCTTACTGCTGAACGTCTGAGAGTATTGTTTTCTGAAAGGGGAATGGTAGGGTCACAGCTAATGAATTTGATGGGTTGTAAAATTCTGTTCAGATAAATTACATCCAAGCCATCTCTTTTCTACTTAGATTTCCTGCTGCCACTACTCATTGCCTCACCTCTGCAGGTAGTCTGTTGGCTAGGACATTTGGTTCTCTAGAAGAGAAAAAAAAGTGTCCCCTTGCTTGATGCATTCCGTAAAACAGAATGAGCATTTTGTCTTTTTTTTTTTTTAAACATTGCTATATTAATCATAGAGTAAGTTTAACACTTAGAGCTTGAGAAGGCAACATGAAGAAAATCAAGTTAATATAAAAGGGGAAATGACAGGTTGGGATGGTTTTCAAGCCACTGACTCAGCATCTCCAGACTCTGGGAAGGAGCAAATCGGGATGCTGGAGAGCACAGCCTGGTTATTCAGCACTCCTCCATCTGGACCTTCAGCGAGCTGAACTCATTTTCTATCTATAGAGTCTCTCGTTTTGATTTTCCTTTAAGTTATTTCCCAGGATTCTCTCTGGGTAACGATGGAAGCTCCCAGCTTCGTCACACACTTCCCCACCCTCCATCCATCTCTTGAGTGATTCTGAGCACATCACCTTGCGGAGACACATCTGCAGAAGTCTAAAACAGTGGTTTCCAGACTCTTTAGCTGCTTACCTGCAAAAATAATTTTTTTGGAAAACTATGTACCCCCAGGGACATCTTAGAGTTGTTATCTAAAATTTTTCACCAAATGTGCAAATAGTTGCAAAAGATATGATTTCTGGCTCAATAATATTGGGAAATTGAACTTGGAAAATCCAACACACTTTGGAATGATTCTAGTATCTTTGAAGCACTACAGCTATTTGAAATGTACCCAGGAGGGTCATCATGAAGACCCAGGGATTTACCAGAGAGATGCTGTAGTGTACCAGATAGATGATACGGACTACGTATTTGTTGTGTATACGGGTGTGTGGAGAGAGAGAGAGATGCCCAGGGGTGGCGAGATGCTGGCTGCAAATCCTAGAAGGGATTGTGGCAGATGACGCAGATGTCACACCGCCTTGGCTCGGGTTTGAGTCTGCTCACAGCTCTGGGTCACCGACTCTGCCAAGCTGAAGACTTTACACCTCAAATGATGTGTCTCTCTGCTTCCCAGTCAGGGGGTTTTTCTCTGGCACAAAGGAATTTGCTAGACCTTGTCGCTTAGGGCACAACCTGGAACTGAGGCTATTGAGTCCCTCAGGGATAACCTTCAACCTAAGGAGGACAGGAAGCAGTGGGAAAAAGAATCCTAGGCCCCCATCCTCTGGTCAGACAACTGGGGAGCTTGTACTATTTCCCAGACCATCCCCGGTAGAACTGTGTGCTTGTGGCCTGCTTATTAAAGCACACATTATTTCTGTTTTTCCTCTCCCTTCGAAGTAAATAAATAATTTTTTTTTTTTAATGTCTCAGAAAAGCAGCCCCATGGTATGGCTGGGTGTTGTTCCTGGCCGTGTGCTCCAGAGCCTGGTCTATGGTCCTCCCAGATTCTATAAGCTACAGAATGTCTTTACTTAATAAATCCAATCCTGCTTAAACAAATCTTTGTGGAGAGTGCCTGGAGGGCTCAGTTGGTTAAGCGTCAGACTCTTGATTTCAGCTCAGTCATATCTTAGAGTCACGGGATTGAGCCTCGTGTTGGGCTCTATGCTCAATGGGAAGTCTGCTTGAGATTATCTCTCCCTCTCCCTCTGTTCCTCTCCCCACTTATGCTTATATACTTCCTCTCTCTCTTTCTCTCAAATAAAGCAATTTAAAAAAAAAAACAGATCTTTTGTATTGAATGTGTTTAGTAAAAGAGATACAAGAGAGTAGTTCTGATGGGGACAAGGTGCCACTCAAGGAGACTTCTCAATCTACTATTACTATTACTATTACTATTACTATTACTATTACTATTATTAGACTACTACTATTATAGTCTCTCTACTATTACTATTAGAGACTTCTCAGTCTCTCTATTATTACTATTATTGCTGCCATAAAACAATTACCACGAATTAGGTGGCTTATAATGGCACAAATTTATTATCTTAAAGTTCTGTTGTTCAAAATTCCAATATTGGTCTCACGGAGCTAAAAAGAAGGTGTTAGCAGGTCTGTGTCTCTCTTGGGAGGCTTCAGAAAAGTCTCCTTTTCCTTTTCTTCTTCAGCTTTGAGATACTGCCTGCAGTCTGGGGCATGTAGCCCCTTCCTCCATCCGCAAAGCCAGCAATCACGGGTCAGGTCCCATTCAGAGGCATCTCTATGATCCTCTCTGCCTTTTTCTGCCATCTCGAAGGACTCCTATGATTAGACAGGACCCCTCTCACGATCACCTGTTTGGCAAACTTAATTGCATCTGCACCTGTGACCCCCTTTGCCACGTGAGGTAACATGGTCACAAGGTCTACATCAGGATAGGGACATCTTTGGGAAAGCCATTATTCTACCTGTCAGAGCCTTACAAAGACTGACCCCCATCTCTCCCTTCTCTCCGTAATAGAAACACCTGGAAAGAAGTTGTTTGCAGGCTATGTCCTGATGAGTAGAGATAACTGTCTACCAATGACTTAAACAGAATTTTTTTTTAAGATTTTATTTATTTATTTTACACAGAGAGAGAGAGCGAGCACACAAGCAGGGGGACAGCAGAGGAAGAGGGAGAAGCAGACTCCCCACTGAGCAGGGAGCCCTGATGTGGGACTCCATCCCAGGATCCTGAGATCATGACCTGAGCCGAAGGCAGATGGTTAACCAACTGAGCCACCCAGGCGCCCCTTAAACAGGAACTCTTACATGCAGATAAAGGACAGCTAGCAATGGCTTAGAACTCTGTCAGTTTAGACTTTAGTGGCAAGACTTTTCTCTGTTCCCACATTTATGTCCCCTAAAATAAGGAAATGACATATTCATTCCCAGGTTCACAAGGTATAATACAGGTCTTTAAAAATGCCATCTTGGGGCGCCTGGGTGGCTCAGTGGGTTAAGCCGCTGCCTTCGGCTCAGGTCATGATCTCAGAGTCCTGGGATCGAGTCCTGCATCGGGCTCTCTGCTCAGCAGGGAGCCTGCTTCCCTCTCTCTCTCTCTCTCTGCCTGCCTCTCCATCTACTTGTGATTTCTCTCTGTCAAATAAATAAAATCTTAAAAATAAAAATAAATAAATAAAAATGCCATCTTGAGGGACACCTGGGTGGCTCAGTGGGTTAAAGCCTCTGCTTTCGGCTCAGGTCATGGTCTCAGGGTCCTGGAATCAAGCCCGGCATCAGGCTCTCTGATCAGCAGGGAGCCTGCTTCCTCCTCTCTCAATCTCTCTCTCTGCCTGCCTCTCTGCTTACTTGTGATCTCTGTCTGTCAAATAAATAATAAAATCTTTAAAAAAAATGCCATTTCGACTCCATTCTGAGCACCTGGCTAGAGGCCAGTCCGTTCCCCTTCTTGAGCAGACAATTACGTCCACCCCCGAACCACCTCCCTTACCGGATTCTCACACTCAAGATCGCTGTCTGATCTCCCTCGTTGCCCTGACGCCAACTACCAGACAAGGAGGGACAGCCCCTATGCTCCACAGCTGCCTGAAATTATCTAAACTAACCAATCCTAACTTTCTTACCCTACGTCACCTGCCCCTTCCTGTGGAAACCACGACAAGGTGACTGCCTACCGTTCCCCCTTCTCCCTCGTGACTGAACCTGGTGCTTCCCCTGAGTGGCCCTGGGACACGAGCTGTTTCTCCCCTCGGGAGCTGTGGGTTGTTCTGGTTGCTCTCTCTTGGTCTGAGTCTAACCTCACCTCACCCAGGGTAATATGGTTCAAACACAGGGTAAGCGTGTTTAGTTGGTTTTTCTTTCTTTTGAATTTTTTATTGTTTTTTCTCTCTGCAAAGGGCTCAGGGAAGGACCTTCTCAACAAGTTCAAAACTAATTTTATTTTATTTTATTTTATTTTATTTTCCCCCAAATGTTAATTTATTGAAAAATCTTAAATATACGAAGTTAAATAACTTCTTAATCAGCAGTATAACACAGTATTTTGTATATGCACACATAAAGAAATTCAAATTTGTCTTGTTTCTTAAAATGAATTTAATCTATTTGAATGGAATATTTGGAGAAATATGATGTAGAACGAAATTTAGTTTGGTTTTTTTTTTTTTTGTAAGTATAATTTTTTTTATTTTTTCAAAACTAATTTTAATGACAACAGAGGAAGGTCCAGAAAGGCCCCAGGTGATTCTGCTGAGGGCACCCCTAGGATGCCCAGAGACCCCCTCCTTGTGGGGCCATTGTGAGAGGGGTGGCAGCAGAGAAAGTTTGAGGAAGGGTAACCCCGTAACAAAGGGAAAGTGTCTTTGGAACTGTCTCTTGTTTGGTCTGGAAACCAGCCTCAGGGATGGGAACCTGAATTCAGACCGGAAGAAACAGCTTCCCTTTCACAAATACCGCTCACCTGCTTCTCAGGTCCATGATGCTGCGGCCTGTCTTTTTTGTTTCCAACAAAACTTCTGAATCTCCTTCACCCTCATAAACGCCACCTCATCTGCTCTGAACGTCCAGCCTCATCGCATCATCTTCCAAACTGCGGTCCCCTTTCTACTCACGAGCCCTGACTCTCTCCTGCCTGGTCCGCACTCTCAGGGAGGACCAGAGAAGCTGGACCCACATGTGCTTTCAGACCACCAGCGCACGGATTGGAAGTCCTCTCCCTCTCGACTCCCTCCTTCCTCTCCTATTTCACTCTTCCCCATCTCCCCCTTTCCTATCCTGGGGATGGTCCCTCTTCCTCCATTTGCTTCCTAGTCACTCCCCTGAAGGCTGCAGCAGATTCTATCCAGGGCATGAAAAATACAGACAAACTGCTGTAGTCCTCTGGTGGGGGGAGGTGATCCCCCCTCTGTGAGGGGTAGAGGGGAGCAACCTGAGTCCACCCGGGTCTGTCGCCTGCACTGAAGGAGAAATTGTAGCTGGGACACAGGGGCCCAAGAGCACCTGGCTCCGGCCGTCCCAACCAGGCCAGACAAAATCCAGAAGCAGAGCAACGAGCGACTGTGAAACCAGAAAGTAATCTGTTTCACCAAGGCCGGCACCAGGAAGACAGTGGTGTGGGTCTAGAAGACCATCTCCAAAGTTCTGAAAACGTCGAGGCTTATGTAAGAAGAATGTGGAACAGAGGCTGGTGGGTACGTGCAGATGGGCAGTACAGGTCAGGTCGATCCCTGTCTTGGCGACAATTTTGTGGGGTCTTGCTGGCTCAGGACAGTCGTTATTGCTTGAGGGGGTAGTTTCGGTTCCCCTCAGGGGATGCTTTGCCTGCGGGGTCTTTTGCCTGAGTTCAGAGATGAGCTGGCACCACCTGGCTGGCTGAGTCATAGAGCATGAGCCCCTTGATCTCGGGATCGTGAGTTCAAGCTTCATGTTGGGCCTAGAGCTTACCTTTAAAAAATAAAAAGATAGGGGCGCCTGGGTGGCTCAGTGGGTTAAGCCTCTGCCTTCGGCTCAGGTCATGATCCCAGGGTCCTGGGATTGAGGCCCGCATCGGGCTCTCTGCTTGGCAGGGAGCCTGCTACCTCCTCTCTCTCTCTCTCTCTGCCTGCTTGGTCTCTCTCTGTCAAATAAATAAATAAAATCTTAAAAAATAAAATAAAATAAAAAGATAAAGAACAGTGCTATATATCTATAATGGAATACTATGCAGCCATCAAAAGAAATGAAATCTTGCCATTTGCAACAATGTGGATGGAACTAGAGGGTAGTATGCTGAGCAAAATAAGTCAATCGGAGAAAGACAACTATTATATGACCTCCCTAATATGAGGAAGTGGAGATGCAACATGGGGGGTTAGGGGGGTAGCAAAAGAATAAATGAAGTAAGATGGGATCGGGAGGGAGACAAACCATAAGAGACTCTTAATCTCACAAAACAAACTGAGGGTTGCTGGGGGGAGGGGGATCGGGAGAGGGTGGTGGGGTTATGGACATCGGGGAAGGTATGTGCTAATGCTGAGTCCTGTGAAGTGTGTAAACCTGGCAATTCACAGACCTGTATCCCTGGGAGTAAAAATAATTACATGTTTATTAAAAAAAAGAAAATAAATATAAAAAGATAAGCGGGAAAGAAGAACTCTATTAGAAAGCACCGACTGAGGTCAAAATGGCATAGTTGAAGTCCTCTTCCAAACTGGCGCAGTTGCGTTGAGTCTGTCGAGTTTGAGGACTGCTGGAGAGACTCTTATTAATACTCGGAGCGCTTTTCTTCTCCAGCTGTGCTCCCCAGCTGACTCATTCGCACACTTTTTTCTTAGTGGGAAGCCCACTGGTCTCTGCTAGAAAAGCCACACGTGCCACTTTGTTTCTGCTGAGGGTCGAGGTCTACCCCGTTTCTCCTTCCAGTTCTCGGAGTCCAGCTCTGGGCTCGCCACAGCCTCAGGTGTTACGAAACACCCCCACCAGTATGTCTGCAATCCCGGCGACTATAGCCAAAGCAAATCTCAGCCCGTGCTCTGTCCACGCTCCTCCCTGACCTGTGGGACTGAGGTCTGAACTCATTCATTGAGCAAAACCCACGAATAAAGTAACTGTAAAGCTAATATCATTCACATAACTGTCAAAAGCAAAATGAATATGTATGAATTGAACATGAATATTTGTATGAATGTACTGTAAACTATAAATGTAAAATATGAATGAAGTGTAAAATCCACACTCAAGAAACACCTGCTGCTTGAACTTAAATGCAATATTGTTTCAACTCATTTCTAACTTCCTTTCTTTCATTTTTTCCCCCCTAAGCAAGCTCTTGTACCCAAGGTGGGGCTTGAACTCCCAACCCTGAGATCAAGAGTTTTCTGCTCTACCAACTAAGCCAACCAGTGGACCCCTCACTCCTAGCTTTTAAAATGATTTCTTTTTTCCAAACACAGGCTTTGGGACCATTTTCCTGGTGAATTAGTTACCCATTTTCCTGCGGAATGTGTCTGGAGCTCTTTCTTCTCTGTGCAGTTTGATGGTTTGTCCCTCCTCACCCTCCTCCCTGCCCTGGGGGGGAAGCTGGGTGTGAGGATTGCTTCAGGATTAAGAGCTGTGTGCATTCAACTAGGCCCAAAGCTAACTCTGTCAGTTTAGAGAAGTTTACCTACCCGCTCTCTGCCTGACCTCCTTTCTGAACAAGGGACCAACGTAATAGTACCGATGCTCTTTTCCATACTAATAATCTCTACAGTGTAATGACAGTACGGGTATTGTGTTTGTACTCATAATTTCTGAACCATAATAAGAATTAATTTCCGTACTATAGTAATTGTCCTGATACTAATTTCTGTACTAATAATTTCTATACCATAATAGTATGATACCACTTTTATACACATTTCTGTACTACAGAAATAATTTCTGCACATAATAGTGGTACTGATACTATTTCCTTTACTAATAATTTCTACACCTGGATAATATCTATGCTAATAATACAGTTACAATAAAAAGTCTCCGCTACTAATAATTTAATAATGAAAATAATTCTATATAATATCTATGCTAATAATATCTGTACTAATAATAAACTAATAAGTAAGCTAGTAAAATAGTTTTCTGCAAAATGAAGCTTATAATACCGTTAATCTATAGAGTTATTTTGAGCACTATATGAGAAAAAAACAGATAAAGCATACATATAACTGTGGCATATAGTTCGTGCTCAATAACTATAAGTTATGGGGCACCTGGGTGGCTCAGTGGGTTAAAGCCTTTGCCTTCAGCTCAGGTCATGATCTCAGGGTCCTGGGATCAAGCCCTGCATCGGGCTCTCTGCTCGGTGGGAAGCATGCTTCCCCCTCTCTCTCTGCCTGCCTCTCTGCCTACCTGGGACCTGTGATCTCTCTCTCTCTCTGTCAAATAAATAAAGTCTTAAAAAAAAAAAAGTAAGTTATAATTATTGTTATTGCTGCTGCTGCTGATGTTGTTAGGCTCCTAGTCAGTCTCTCTCCCTCACCCCAGCCCTTGCACCAGAGGAATTTGTAAATAAAACTTAAAACTGACTCGTTCTTTTTCTTTTTCTTTTTTTTTTTTTTTAAAGATTTTATTTATTTATTTGACAGACAGAGATCACAAGCAGGCAGAGAGGCAGGCAGAGAGAGAGGAGGAAGCAGGCTCCCTGCTGAGCAGAGAGCCTGATGCGGGCTGATCCCAGGACCCTGGATCATGACCTGAGCCGAAGGCAAAGGCTTTAACCCACTGAGCCACCCAGGCGCCCCCTTTCTTTCTTTCTTTTTTTTTTTACATTAATTATTTATTTAATTTTAAAATTAAACTCTCACCCCCCCCAGCATGGGGCTCGAACTCATGATCAGAAGATAAAGCGTGGTAAGCTTTAGGAACGGAGCCAGTCAGGTGCCTCAAAACCGGCTTGTTTTCAGATTTGCCTTGGTCAAGACAGTCTCCCAGGGTGATCTGACCTGTAGGAGAGCCTCGCCCTGCCCTGGGGCCTCTTCCTGGGCCTGCTGCTACCTTTCCACCTGTGTACAGAATGTATTCCTGGTAAGAAGAGAGAGAGGTGTGAGGGGGCTGAAACGGACCACATAGTCCTGAAGAATGGGTTTTGTTATCTCTCTGGGTGGAATGGGAATTTCACTCGAGGGACAAGAGGCATGGTCAGGAGGAACAAAGGGACTGAGCTTCCCCCTTTGCCTCTTTACCTCAGGGAGATAACTTTAGACTTTGTCACAGAGAAAGGTGTCTCAGTGGTCACGGAGAGGCCAAAGGCAGGGGGCGTGAACTGCACTGTTCCCAGGTATGGGGCAGAGAAGAATTTCAAGCCTTGCATGGCCATGAAGGGTGGTATTTGAGGGTAGGTGTGAAGAGGAACTGACCCTTTCGCTATTGTCTTCCTCACTTCCTGTTTCAGGGAGGAGCTTCCGCACTGGATAGAAGGAGGCTGATGGGGCTTTAGGTTGGCCCTTTGGATTATGTTTTTTTCAATTTGGACTTTTTTTTTTTTTTAAAGATTTTATTTATTTATTTGACAGAGAGAGAGATCACAAGTAGGCAGACAGGCAGGCAGAGAGAAGGGGGGAAGCAGGCTGCCTGCTGAGCAGAGAGCCCAATGTGGGACTCGATCCCAGGACCCCGAGATCATGACCTGAGCCGAAGGCAGTGGCCCAACCCCCTGAGCCACCCAGGCGCCCCAATTTGGACTATTTTGTTCTCTGTATTTTATTTAAAATGGAACCAGTCCAATAAATTAAGTTATTTAATTAAACTAATTAATTAAAGTCCTTCCGGGGAGGCTGACTGGTTCAGTTGATTAAGCAGCTGACTCTTGATTCGGGCTCAGGTCATGACCTGAGGGTCTTGGGACAGAGCCCTGTATCAGGCTTTGTGCTCAGCCGGGGTCTTCATGAGGATTCTCTCTCTCACTCTGCCCCCACACCTGCTTGTTCTCAAGCTCCCTTGCTCTCAAATAAATAAATCTTAAAAAAAAAAAAAAAAAAAAGCCCTTTCTGCAACTATTTGGACTAGATGCCCATGAATTAAGATGAACCATCTTCATATGTTTTAAGAAGCAAAAGAACAGAGAAATCAACATGTAGGATTCGCCAACCTTGGTTCTTCACCTTCAGACTGGCAGTGCGTCTCTGTGTCCTCAGAAGCCAGGAATGTGAATTCACAAACAAACTACTTTCCCTCCAGGCCTCTTGCGGAAGTGGAGGTCTAATACCACACCGGGGAACCGGGGAACCGAGGGTTGAGGATTGAGCTAAGCCGTTTTCACAAAACAAATGCAACTTTTCATGAGATAAAAGATAATGCAGGATGATTTCATTTATACAGGCAGAAAATAGATCAGCGGTTGCCTAGGACTGAGGGTGGGAGTGGGGGTTAATTGCAAATGGGCATGAGGAAACATTTTGGGGTAGTGGAAAGGTTCTAAAACTGGATTGTGGTGAGAGCTACACAACTCTACAAGTGTACTAAAATCATTGCCTTACCAGCTTAGAGTGGGTGAATTTTATGGTATATAAATTATGCCTCAAGGAGACTGGATTTGACCAACACAGGTAGTGTAGGTGATCAGTTTAAACAGGTGTGCCAAACAGTATCATGGTTAGTACCTGCCTTTATAGCCCGGAGCACTTGTAAACCATGTGAATCCGAGAAATTCACTTTGCATTCCTCACCCCAATCGCTCCCTTTATCAAGTTGGAGATCATAATGCATATCTCTAAAGCTGAATGCCAGTTCAGTGAGATAACTAGTACAAAGCCACCCTTCTTCAGGCCCTATACTTCATCCTCGAGGGAGGAATGTGGGGATACCCTACAGGGAGAGTGAGCGTTGATCATTCTTGACTTGTGGGGGAAAGTTCATTCTGGGTTTTTCAATGAAGATGAACATGCTGTAATATTGTTTCCCACCTCTCAGGCTCACCAATGTCCCTGTGTCCAATGGTTCCACAGTTCTACCTTCCCTTTCCAGGGGTCTCTGGACATTGAATTGCACCTCCCCATGGGTCAAGTTTGTGAGAACACAAGGAGTGCAATTTGTTATCAATCACGTGAAAAGAGCAGGCGGCTGCAGATGCTCCAGGTCCCTTGGTGACTTATCCCAGGCTGGGTCTCATAGGAGATGCTCTAAGGTAGGTATGATCTGGGCAACTAGACGTGCACATAGGTTCCTGTCTACTGAGAGATGTCCAAATGAGCCCGGAAAAGTCAGGTCTGACCATGGGAGCAGAATGGGATAATTGGAATTTCCTCTGGAAAGAGGTCAAGTGGGAGGAGGGGCTGGTCCCAAGACTCCATTGAGAGGGCTTATTCTCTCCTTGTGTGTGAAAGACACTTAATCGTGAAGTTTTTAGAAACCAGGGAAGGACAAAATGAAGTAGTAGTCATCCTGGCAGGAAAGAGGCATACCATTACATACTTAACACCCTCACAAACCCCATTTCCACCCTGTCCTTGACGGGCTGACCTACTCATTCATTCATCCAACATACATCTATGGAGCTTCTGCTATTTGCCAGGGCTGTTCTCTCTTTGTCCTCAGAAAGCTTATATCCTAGTGGGAGACACAGACAATGAGCAAGGAAGGGAATGATTCTATCTCTAAATGCTAATGAGGGTAGGGTATGCAGGAGGCCGGGGCAGCTGGTTTAGATCGGGAGGTCAGAGAAGACCTCTCTGAGGAAGCGACAATTTAACAAAGTCTTGAGGGATCAAAAGAAGCAAAAGTCTAGAAGAGGGTATTCCTGGCAGAGGGAAGAGAATGTGCAAAGGCCCTGTGCTACACGTGAGATCTGTATGTTTAAGGAGCAGAAAGAAACCAGTGTAGTTGGAGCACTGACTAAAATTCCTTCATTACATTTGACATCACAGACCTTAAAGACAAAACTGGAGGCCAGAGATCTGCCAGAGGATCAAGGGCCCTGATATCTGGACCCACCCCTGAGAATAGTGCTTAACTGGCCCATGAGACCCAGTGTAGAAGCCTTCATTGTCTGGCTAAGGTTAGGGGTGGAGATGTGTCTTTCTTAAAAGAAGCAGACCTCTTTAGGCTTTTGAGGTCCATCTCTGTCTTTCAGATAGTCAATCCCCACTAGTGCCTCCCAAGTATACATGCTGCCGAAGCGAGCACACTACTGCCTCCCATAGTATTTCCATTTTTTATTCTGGGTACAAATCACGACATAGGAAACTGCTTAGGGAAAAAGGATATGAGAGGAAATAGTCCCTGATTTTAGGGTTTCATAAGAAAAGGAACCAGAATCACGTTATATTTGACCAGTAGTACAGAGTGCAGTAATGAGTCCTGCCCCCCTTGTCCTAAGTGCTTGCTTGTGCTTCTGGTTCTCTACAGAGCACAGGGAACGTGTGGACCCCATGGGTGATCCAGCCAGGGAGACGTTAATCAGCGACCATGAATTTGCAAGGCAGCATGTGCATTAAAGGAAAGAACCACAGGAAATGTGTGCGGGGAGGATTCCTAGCTGGCTGAGAGTCTCAGAACAATCTCCCCAGGCCAGTGGTGGGAGCCGAGAGTGGAAAGATGACCAGCAGTCACCAGCGGAAGGAAGGAGCATTGAAACATACAGGAGAGCCCTGAGTCGAGGGAGAGCAGAGTGCTGGCAGAGGTGAAAGTTGACCAGGGGGGCTGGATTGGAGGCACAATGACACCTGATGAAACAGAAGTGTAGACCTAACAACTCAGCACTGTACTGGCACAGAGAAAGCTCCAATGGGGTTGTAAGTGCTCACGGAGGGGGATTACAGTCATCTCTGATGCTGGGAAATGAGGACGCTGGCTGTGGCATGATCAGACAGTGGAGGGGTCTGAGTGGGCACAGGCAGCTGAACTGACAACCACTGCCTTAAGACAAGAGAGTAATAGCTTAGGGGCCATGGATGGAGAGGAGGAGGCAGACATGAGAGCTATCGAGGAAGCACGATCACTAGAGGTATAAGGGGTAGAATGAGAGGTGAGGGAGAGGGAGATGCTCAGCTAGCCCTTGGCCTTCTCATTTGAACGTTGGGGTGGGTGGAGGTGCATTCAGGAGATAGGGGACACTGGAAGAGGAATGCATTGTGGGTAAGAGCATTAGTCAGTTTTGGCCAAGTTGATTGAGAGGTGCCTTTGCATCTCCAAGTGACCCCCGGTTTCCCAGTTCACAGATTCCCACCTATAAAGTTCACCATAGTAATGGACAGAGGGTACCTCTTGGTGATGTTCTCCCTCCCCTTCCCCCACCCACCCTGGTGCCTCTCCAAAAAGTCCACTGTAGGTGCTTGTGTTTTTCCTTCTGGTTGAAAAAATAAACAAACAAACAAATAAAAAACCAACCAACCAACCAACCAAATGAAAAACAGCTCCATTCTCCTATTCTGAGAAAAAACAAGGATGTGAGTGTTCTAACTGTTCTTCCCATTCCTGGAGGAATGGCCACTCACTCTAAACTTGGAGACCCAGATAAAACAAGAGACAAGGGAGAAAGAGCGCCAGACCCCTGAGAACATCACTGGACATTGAGAACTGGCCTGAGCCCTGTCTAGGGAGGAACTCCTCCTGCTCCCACTCCATAATTCAGCCAGAACGAGCACCTGTCAGTTCCTCCAACATGTCTTGCTTCCTCTTCCTCATGGCATCACGTGCGCTGCCCCCTCCCTTGAAGCACTCTTTTCTTCCCCCTCTCCTACATCTCTTTCATCTGAACAGGTCCCTAATATTTCCTTCTTAGCTTAGACATCCCTTCTTTCGGGAGGCCCTTTCTGATGTTCATGGCTGGGTTCAGTGTCTGCGGCAGAGACTGCTAATAGCCGACACCCAACACCCATACTCTTTCTTTCTTGGTACCCGACAGAACCCCCAATTTTTAGCTGAGCTTATGGTGTCTGCAACAAAGACTACATCTTTTGCATCCCGGTATCTTTCGCAGTTAGGCGTGGCCGTCTGGCTAAGGTCTGGCCACAATATGGAAGTAGAAATGCTTGCAACTTCTGTGATGTGCTCTTCGGTGGGGAGGACATGCCTTTCTTCTCCTTCCTCCATTTGAACATGAAGGCTGACTCTCTAGCCACCAACTTGGACCATGAGGACACAGGCCAACCTTGGGGATGCTGGAGCCTTGAACTGCAAAGAGATTCCCAGTGACCTCCTGGAGCTAATATACCTTCTGCACTGCCTACTTCCTGCTCTTGTTTATGTAAAAGAGAAATAAATCTCCAGCCTGCTCAAGGTACTGGTATGCTGGGGTCTGGGTCTCATGCAGCCAGATTGAAATCCTCATTTATCCTATGTCCTTCCCCAGTGTTTATTCCTAGGAAAACACAGCCTGCATTAGCACTGTAGTTACGCACCGGAGTGAAACAAAATCTGCCCTGAGTTTATACTTTTCTTATGTGGAGGGCTCCAAAGTTGCCCCCACTTAACCTAACCAACTACTCCCACAACTGCCAGTATAACTAGAAAGCTGGCCTGGTACCCAAAGGTGATGATGCTGTGGAACCACACCAAACGCAGCCTTACAGTCGCAGGGTTTCGAGCCTCTGCCTGATGCCATGGTTCAGACTGTGTCCATTTCTCCTCCAGCACAATTTCTCACACCACTCAGTCAGATAAGACCACCAACAAACCCACAGAAAACAACAAGGCCAAAAAAAAAAAAAATGCACGCACAAAAATATCTTCTAACTGGCATTTTCCTAGTCTACATGCCCTGATGGTGTGGTATTTGTCAAATCAAAAGTAATTTTTAAAACTCTGACGGTTTGGCATTTGGAGCACTGAAAGCAATCTGGAAAAGCCCGATAGCCAGCATTTGGGTCGTCATCGCTAGCTGCAGAAACAGATTGCCAGCGTGGATTTTAGGAGGCTCCGAGGAGTGAGCGTATCTGGGCACACCGGCTCGCCTGTCGCAGCATTTGTGAGTTTCGGTGATACCCTAACAGATTCTCGCAAAGAGTCTGTGCTGATTAATTCACCTTTCTTCCCTCAGAGCCTTTCAGAGGTCAAACCCTGTGTGATGGGGTTTTACACCTTTGCACCACCATTTCTGCTTTCATTGGATCATCTGTAATGGATAAAGGCTTCATAGTATAAGCAAAAGTCAGAGCGGTCAAGAGATAGATTGAGGCACAAAACCCGGACAATACCTCAGAAGTCTGAAAGAAAAATAATTACAGGGGCGCCTGGGTGGCTCAGTGGGTTAAAGCCTCTGCTTTCGGCTCAGGTCATGATCCAAGGGTCCTGGGATCGAGCCCCACATTGGGCTCTCTGCTCGGCAGGGAGCCTGCTTCCTCCTCTCTCTCTCTGCCTGCCTCTCTGCCTACTTGTGATCTCTGTCTGTCAAACAAATAAATAAAAATCTTAAAAAGAAATAATTACACATTACCCATAAAATACTGTCCAAATGTCTGGACAAAAGTGAAAATAGAACAGGGTTACGGTCCCAGTTATCCTGGAGTTTTGGACTTTGATGGTCTTAAACCAACAGAAGCTGCAATAGTTACTCTTACTGGAGGAACAAAGTTTAATAATTAAAATGACTGGTTCATTCACCATGTAACATTTCATCTGATTCTCCCTTTCCAGCTCTGAGCCCACAGTCACATGCCACAGCTTGGAACAAGAAAGAATCCCTAGTCCAGAGCTGCTGCCAAAGGATTCCGCAAAGTAGCCTCACTCCCCAGGGTGCGTCCATGAGGGTTTGCGCAAGTTAGCCTCTCCCACAGAGGTCAGAGAATCCGACTTGGCAATATCTATTAATGCCCAGTCATCAGAGAATTCATGTAAATAAGTGAAAGTCAAAATAACAATGTTGCGGGAGCCCAAATAAAATGACTTCTCTCCCTTACAATACACAAAGGCTTCCCTTCCTCTTGCCACTGAGGGTGAACATATTGCTCAGGTCGATACCCTTCTACGCACCTGGCTCCAGGAATCACACTGTGACCGATGTGGCAGGGCTCTCCTTTAAACACAGCCTCCAGGAGGGTAGGTTATACTTGAAGGAGGATCCCATTAAGGACTCATGTCACTCAAGGTCCCCACACAGTGGCTTAATGTGGATCAAACACTTTGGGATGGGGGAGGGGTGCTTACTATGTATCAGGCACTACAGTAGCTACTAGGGATACAATGTGATTAAAAAAATGGGGTCCCTGCTTTCAGGGACTTGAAGCCCACTAGATGATAATGGCTAGTGCCCACTGACCAGGGCTATATGCTCGATATACATTATTTCTCTTAATCTTCAGCACTATAAGGCAGAAGGCTAGTCTCATCCCCATTTTACAGATGAAAAAGTCAAGGCAGAGAGCAGCTGAGGGCCAAGTTTATATGCAAATGTGCATCAGAGCTGGGTTTGATCCCAGGGATGCTGAAATATTGTACTTAGCATCCCCTCGCTGCCTTCTTGTGGGCAGATTCTGGATGCAGAGGGAGAGATGGCCCAGGCAGTGAGTCCACAAGACAGCCTCAGCAAAGCAGAACTACCTTCTGAAGATAGAGACAAAAAAGGGGTAAAAGAAATGTTTCTCTAAGAGAAGAGGTTAACAGAAGACAACGGGCTTCTGAGACGTTGGAAATTTTATTCCCTTTCTTGCAGGGAAATTACACTGCATAGGTTGATAAGGAGAAAGTGGGAAGGTGGAAGTTTTGTGCTCATTCCTCTTGTCTCTCCAAACTTGACCTTGCATCTGAGGCAATGAGGCAGGCACATTCTCAAAAAAAGGATCCGTGGCATCAGCACCATTGGACAGAAACCAGATTTGCCTTATTGGTGTGAGACCAGACTTGCATATTCAACTGGCTGGATGTTTCTCTTAAGATTGTGGTCAGCGAAATCCAAGTGCTTCCTGGTGGTAAGATTGAGAAAGTTTTTGCTGAGGCTGTTTTTCGGGCTATGTGTCAGCTCCTGAGGGTAATTTGCATGAAACTTGTAAGAAGTCTATTTTCAAGGCCTGAAAACACAAAATGTGCCAGACTTAAGGTAAGGACCCTGTTCGACCAGACACCTGCCTGCTGAGGCTTTGCCATGTATCATCTTCCAAGAATCAATAAGACAGCTCCAAGGTTAACATTTTAGGAAGCAGATGGATCTGCAAGTGCATTCAGCAATGTGCACTGGGAGGGCTGGTAGTGGAATGTCAGACCCTAGTGGGTAGAGAGGCAAGGTCAAAGCAGCAATGGCTACTAGTATAGTCAGTGTTTTGGAATCAGCAGACAAAGAGTGAAGGCGTTCCCTCATCTTCAAAATGGAGTTAGTGAGAATACCAATCAGCAGAGGTCACTGAAG
Source organism: Mustela putorius furo (assembly GCF_011764305.1). Lineage (NCBI taxonomy): Eukaryota > Metazoa > Chordata > Mammalia > Carnivora > Mustelidae > Mustela > Mustela putorius. The sequence continues at coordinate 3,412,472 of NW_025422045.1, read as the reverse complement.
GGCGCCACAGTGGCTCAGTGGGTTGAACGACCAACTTTTGATGTTGGCCCAAGGTTCTGTGTTGGGCTCCCCACTCAGCCGGGAGTCTGCTTGGGGATTCTCTCCCTCTCCCTCTCCCTCTGCCTCTACTCATGCTCTTTCTCCCAAATAAATTAATTATTTAAAAAAAAAAAAAGAAAAAAAGAAGGGGCACCTGAGTAGTTTAGTCAGTTATGTGTCTGTCTTCAGCTCAGGTCATGATCTCCAGGTCCTGGGATCAAGCTGAGCATCGGGCTCCCTGCTCAGTAAGGTATCTGCTTGAGGACTCTCTTCCTCCCCCTCTGCCCTCTCCCCGACTCCCAGATAGTGCTCTCTCTCTCTCTCTCTCTCTCAAATAAATAAATAAAATCTTTAAAAAAAAAAAAAGAGGCAGTTGTGATAAATGAATGACTTAAGGAATATGGCACACTCTGCGAATTGGCTGGCGTATAATACATTCTCAACAAATGTTAGCTGCCTTCATCATCACCACCAGTATCATCATGGTCATCACCAGCATCTTGGCTTCTTCACTTACCATGTATGTGGCCTGAAACAAGTTTTTTTTTTCTTTTGAAATAAGTTTTTGTTCTTGTTTTTTAAGATTTTATTTGACAGAGAGAGAGCACAAGTAGGGGGAGCATCAGGCAGATGGAGAGGGAGAAGCAGACTCCCTACTGAGCAGAGAGCCCAATGTGGGACTCGATCCCAGGACCATGGGATCATGACCTGAGCTGAAGGCAGTTGCTTAACCAACTGAGCCACCCAGGAGCTCCTTGAAACGAGTTTTTTTAAGCATCTCTAGGTTTCAGATTCCTCAGTTTTACACTGAAGATAAAAATTAGCTACCTTCTGAAGCAAGCAAGATGGGACCAGGGAAGGAGACAAACCATAAGAGACTCTTAATCTCAGGAAACAAACTGAGGGTTGCGGGTGGGGGGTTGGGGGGGAAAGAGAGGCTGGGTGATGGACATTGGGGAGGGTATGTGCTATGGTGAGTGCTGTGAATTGTGTAAGACTGATGACTCACAGACCTGTACTCCTGAAGCAAATAATACGTTAGATGTAAATAAATAAATAAATATAAAATTAGTTACCTTCAAGAGTGAGGATTAAACAAGATAAGGCGCGTAAAGCACAATGCCTGGCAAATAGAGGAGCTCACTGAGCGGGTGTTATTACCTGTTGGTTTGTTTTTCTAAAGATTTTATTTATTTATTTGAAAGAAAGAGAGCACACAAGTGGGGGAGGAGGGTGAGAGAAACAGACTCCCCACCGAGCAGGGAGCAAGATGTGGGGCTCAATCCCAGGACCCTGAGATCATGACTTCAGCTGAAGACAGACGCTTAACCAACTGAGTCACCCAGGTGGCTTACTTCTTACTTCTGAGTACTTACTTACACTTACTTCTGAGTGTATTTTGTTTCGGTTTTTGGTGTATTTGTTTTGGTGGGATGAGAGGAGTCGACTCCAGAGAAAGGTCTAACATTATGGACTCTCCATGACGTTCCACCAACTACCCTAACCCAAAACATTTTCTTCTGTAAGGTGAGGCTTGATCTAAGGATCAAGGTGTTTTTTCTGGAATTTTCATGTCCAGTTCTTACTCCATTACTGGTCAAGACCACAAGGAGCACACATCTGGGTCGGGGATAGAATTGACTGTACAAGCACACGAAGCCCCAGGGCGTCACACTCAGCTTCCAGACCCCTCCTACATCCCTCCCCATTCTGATGTCCTCAACTCATGGCCTTCAGGGCTGCCCTGCCTCATGGATGGGCCCACGCAACCCAACAAGGGTCGGAAGGCTTTGGGGTGATATCTCCCAACAGAATGGACTGCACCTGGGCCACGGGGCAAAGACAGAATCCCTGGTGGTCCTTCTTTAGTCCTCTACCATCTTTAACTATCTCTCCATATTCCTCCTCTGCCTTCCAGCTTTGGTATCTGGAAAGGTGATTTATGACCAATTCATGGAAACTAATAACTCCTAAAGATATACTCTGCTTTAAAGATCTTCCCCCTTGGTCCTCATCCCCAACAGAGCAGAGAGCTTTGAGGAACAGAGAGGCACTTTGCTTAAGCTGCTCGAAGGGCACTGAGGGCTGGGGTATAGACCACGGTTTACTGGTCTATACTTTGCTCAGCAGAGGAGTCTAAGGTGCCATAAATAACCGTTAGAAGTCATGAAATCAACCTTTCTGCCTCCTAGCAGCACTGGCAGTTAACAAAGAATGACCTTGACCTTGAATTTCCCCAAACCATCTAGAGGAGGACCTATAGAGATTGAGTTAGGAGTGGAATATTTGACATCACTTCTGTTTTTTGTATAATGCATGGGACCCCAGAATTTTCTGCCCAAACATTGTCAAGCTTGCCTCCAAGCCCAAAGAAGATATTTACCAGGTCAGTCCTTCTAAGGGTGACCCCGATCCGGTATGTGTGCACCTCAGGCTCAAGGAGTCAACTAAGAGCGAGTTCTGAGGGGTGGGGAAGGAACTTGGATACCTTGGCTGGGGAGTTCATATGCATAAGCAAGGGATCTTTGTGACTGAAGGAAGGGCTGGATATTAGAGTGGGAAGAGAAAGGGGATACAGGATGAGGGCCAAAGCATGGACTAGCTCTCCCCATGCCAGCATGTTCTGGCAAGGAACTCCAAGGAGTCCAAGAATTCTAAATTCAAACCTGAACTTCCAGGTTGTCCTGAAGGTATTTTTGTCAAGGTAGGAGGACAAACCATACTTTCTTTAATGATTAACTGGCTTGATTATAACATTATGTTATTTAGACATATGGCTTGTGGGTTTCCATTCGTACTCTTGCACTGGGGCCTACGACACCCCATGCCCCACTGGGCTACCTTCTGGGAGAGAAGGTTTCACAGCCCACATGGCTCAATAGTCCAGCTAAACCCATATGCTGAGTAGCCTTGCATCTGTGCCATTCTCCAAATCACCCTATTTTGACTCCTAAGAGTGGTTAGATCTTACCGGGTATTGAGTTAAGGATTCATATTTGGCCTATGTTTTGCACAAACCCTATACTAGTTTCCATTTCTATTTGCTCAGGGCATTAAATAGAATATAAGCTTTACCCAACTTCTAGGGATCACACACTTAATTCGATGTCATTATGGGCTTCGGAGACATGCCTGAAAAAGATGACTTGCTTCAAATTTAGCTGACGACCCAACTTTCTTTTTACTGAGTGGGGTGTGCCAGCCAAGGGAGAAAGGAAAATTTCAGGCACAAGAAGCCCCAGGAGGCAATATGGGTAGAAAAGGGGATAAAGCAGCTAGCAGAAGAGGGACCTTGAAGAAAGGCAGAAGCGTATACCAGTATTTTTTTAGGGAAATTTTGCTCTTCATTATGAGGAACTTGCCTAATTTTCCAAAATTAGGGCTGAGTCTGCCCTGAGGATGATCTTGGGGTGACAGCAGGGACCAAGGGTCGTGGTGCTTTGGGTTAACCAAGAGAAGGGATAGCAGGCATCCCGTTCTCTTCCCCAGAGCTGACTGTGTGCAGGATTTGGGGGTCATGACCAAAGGAGTAGCCACAGCAGGGGCGCTCAGGGCTTTCTGCACGATGAACTAAGAGATGAGCTGCACACTTGGCCTCAGTCCACCAAACTCCCTGCTTTTAAGTATGTGCTTTGGTTGTTTTTCTTTTCTGTTTTTACTACGAAAGTAATTTACGCTCATTAAATCAAATTTGGGAAACACAGAAAAAGTTAAAGGAAAAGAGAAACCATCCATGATGGTCCTACCATCTGAATCCCATCCATGTAAACACTTGTTATATTTTCTTCCAGGCTTTTTTTGTTCTCTGCATAAATGATGTACGTATGTGTGTGTGTGTGTGTATGTGTGTGTGTGTGTGTGTGTGACAGAGACACACACACACAGAGATTGATTTTAACATAATTAGATCCACTTCTCTAAAGCACTGTTTTCAAGACAACAGGATTAATGTGATTTTTAAAGTACTAAAATGAGTCATGTTAGGATTATTGAGCAACTTCATGTGGTTTGGTCAAAACAAAGTTAACTTTCCATTATCCTGTCATCAGGAATCACCTACTTTAATATTCAACTGCTTTTCTCACGGTCCATGTTCAGTGGAAAGGGTAACAAGCTATTAAACGGAGAGATGCAAAGATAAGAAATACAAGGAAGGTGCACACTTAAATTTTAACGTTTAAGGAAATTACTACCCAATCTTGAGTCCCTTAGTCACAACAGACCTATTTCTGACTCAAGTTAAAGAGGTTAAAAATCAGGTTTAATTATCTGACCTTCCTGTTAAGTGCTATCCTAAAAAGGATTAGGATTGAATTTTCACAGCATAAGTAACTTCACATTTACTTGATGACTTTCCTCCAAGGTGAGCAATGGAGGAGATCTGATGTAGCCGAGGAGCGGGTATCAATAATATAAAAGCAGGATCGTAGATATTAGATTTTACATGGACCAAAGACTGAAAAACCAGACTTACTTTGTGACAGCTCCAAAGAGACAGAAGTGTACTCTCAGCTCATTATTTTCTCAGTGAGTTTGAGAAAGTGTCCTGGGAGAACCATCTCCAACCACCTCAATAGGTTTCATACTCCTGGGCTTTTGTGGATACAGATCCTAACGCCTAGAAGATTCTATGCTAATTCTCCACCTTTCTAGATTGATCTTTGAGAGCCAGCTCATGTGGCACTGCTCTGAGAAGTCCTCCTTATGCTTTCAAAATCTTTGCTGACAGGATCCCCTGTGTGGCCATTGTATGAGTCTGCCCTAACAATGTATTCTACTGGATAACAACATTCACAAATGTTTCTGAGCAAAATGTTTACAATGGTTGAAAAATCAAGCATTTTAGGGGCGCCTGGGTGGCTCAGTGGGTTAAGCCTCCACCTTCGGCTCAGGTCATGATCCCAGAGTCCTGGGATCGAGCCCTACATTCGGGTCTCTGCTCAGCAGGGAGCCTGCTTCCCCTTGTCTCTTTCTGCCTGCCTCTCTGCCTACTTGTGATCTCTCTCTCTCTCTGTCAAATAAATAAATAATCTTAAAGAAGAAAGAAAAATCAAGCATTTTAAACATATCTAGTGTACAGTCTTGCTCCTACCCCTGCTCCCACGCCTCTTACTTACTGTGTTTTTGTGTCTTTTCTAATTTTTTTTCATGCAAACATCAATACAAACCTATTACTTCCCCATCCCTGTGTTCTTACACAAAAAGGTACCTTGATATACATACCATTCTTGAAAATACATGCTATTGTTTGATATGCATACTATCCAGTATTTTGCTTTTCATTTTAACTAATACATCTCAGAAATTTAGCTGAGATATATTTCCTTATCAGTTCGGAGAGAAATCCCTCATTCTGTTTTAAAAGCTCTTTAAAATTATAAAAAAAAAAATCGAGTAAATGTTGTCCTCTCGTATATTTAGCCACTTCCACTAATGATGGACATTTGGATTGTTTCCAGTCTTTTGCTATGCCAATGATGCTTTGTAGGCATATGTTAATCTGCCTTGTGTGTGTACGTCTTTGGATACATTCCCAAAAGCAGAAAGGCTGGGTCAGAGACTGCACAATTCCATAGTGTTGCTAGATAGCGTCAAATTGTCATAGGGTTTCTACCTATTTATATTCTCATCTGAAATATGGAAGAAATCTGTCTTCCCACAGCCTTGCCAAGAGAGAGGTGAGGAGGGAGAGAAAGTTTCAGGAGTGGTTGGTCCCACAAGCACCTGGCCAGGACAGTGTCCTGAGGTTCAGCTAATCTCTCCCAGGGGGCCTGGGGGCCTCTGCAGGCTCCAGCTAAGCACATCTAACATGGAGCTCTCTGAACCTGGGGCCTCCTCTTGGGTTCTCATTTCCTGCTAATGGAATCACAATTTTCTCACAGTTACAATCCCGTAGGAGAGAGTGTGGGCAGGTAGGCTTTCACTTTTCATTTTACAAACTCTAAATTCTTAAGCTTTACAACAAAAAGTGTGTTTTTCTTTTGCAAGTTAAAACCAGTGGTAATGTACTACCCCCAAATTTGGAAGTCTAGTCACTTTTGGGGTGTTTTTTGTTTTTTTTTTTTTAATTTCTTCACTCAACTACTTTTTATTCTGTTACCTGTTTTTCTTTTTCTTTTTTTCCTGCCAGGTGCCCAGAGAATGGTTTTAAATCACTTAACTTTGTAGGGAAATTTATCAAGAAAAAACATTAACTGTAGCACTTTACAAATTATTCCTAAGCATTGCCCCCTTGCCACCACTCTCAAGTTTTGGGGTTTTTCTTTTGAGTTTTGTTTTTATTTAAGTAATCTCTTTAACTGATGTGGGGCTCGAACTCAGGACCCCAAGACCAAGAGTCACACGCTCTTCTAAATGAGACAGCCAGGTGTCCCCCTACTTCCAGTTTTTAAAGTGAAAAGAAATTAAGAAAAAACTCCTAAGGAAAGGTTTAATTAATAGTTATAGGAGTTGGGATACTATTTTAGGGAAAATTTACATAGTAATGGGACGTCTGGGTGGCTCAGTGGGTTGAGTGTGCGACTCTTGATCTCAATTCAGGTCCTGATCCCAGGACTCCCCTTCCCTCTGCCCTTCCCCTGCCTCTAAAAAAATAAAATAAAAATTCACATTGTAAGGATGTATGAGAGCTGTGTGGTATTTTTAGGGGCTATGATATACTTTTCAATCCAGAGATCCCTTATAAAAGTGCACATTTATAACCATTTTATACCATTTAGAGAAAAACTGTAGTAGAATTGTACTATCTTAAATCACAGAAGCTGGTAACTGTCATAGCTGCTTTTAGAATCACATTCTTGGTCAAATATAAAATTCATTTCCTACGATGCCTTATCAAAGGCATGCATGCTTGGCTTTATTTTGAGATTTCCAGGAATCTCATATAGTTAAGAGAGAAGCCATCTCCCGGTGCCCTTGGTCTTCGCACATTCACTTTCGTACAGATAAGGACATCATACATGAATGCACCTGAGCCATCTTTCCATATGGCATCTGGCTCTTGGCCAGGTGACAAGGGAACATTTTGATCGATCTCATGAGGGTGTTGTCTCCCGACTGAGCTCACAGTTCAGTTCCATCTACATCACTGTCTCTGTCAACCTAGCAGCAGTCATTCAACTATGTTTCTAAATTGTATTTAATCTTGTTGCTTTATCAAAGTTAGTGAAATATGGGAAAATATAAATGCAAACACCAGTTAACAGTCGTGTCGTACTCACAAACGTAGAACAACTGAAACAGAGGAAATCATAAAGAATCCAGAAGGTAGTGCACCAAACTCATACTGAGGATTTTCTATGCATTAGTCACTATTATAATCACTTTATATGATGTATTTGAATTATCACAATGCTATGTAAGAAATAAATGATGGAGGTACTATCATTATCTCTGTTTTTATAGATAAGGAAATGGATTCACAATTTGTAGAGATGTAAATAGACTGACCAAATTGGAAAGATGCCTTCCTTTTAAACTTTAGATGGTCAACTCTGCTCAGCTGGGATGGAGAAATCCAAATTTAAAGAACATTTACTGGGACATTTGGCTGGCTCAGTTGCTAGAGCATGTGACTCTAGGTCATGAGTTCAAGCCCCACACTTATGCGTGGGGATAAAAAAAAAGAACATTTACTAAATTCTGGACTTACAGCCTAGGTAGGACTATATATATCCAAGAGATAAGGCACAATTAGGGATTTTATATTATATTTTAGCCCTTGGAAAATAGAGCCTTTTCCTTAAAACACACAAATCTGCTTTTGAATTTCATATATCTGACATTGGTGTGTATTTTCAGAAATATGTTGTATTTGAAAGTAGGAAGCCCTTGTGTTGTTGTTGTTGGTGTGTGTGTGTGTGTGTGTGTGTGTGTGTATAAAATCTTATTTATTTGAGGGGCGCCTGGGTGGCTCAGTGGGTTAAGCTGCTGCCTTCGGCTCAGGTCATGATCTCAGGGCCCTGGGATCGAGTCCCGCATCGGGTTCTCTGCTCAGCAGGGAGCCTGCTTCCTCCTCTCTCTCTCTGCCTGCCTCTCTGCCTACTTCCGATCTCTCTCTGTCAAATAAATAAATAAAATCTTTTAAAAAAATCTTATTTATTTGAGAGAGAGAGCATGTGCTTGAGGTAGAGGGTAGGCACAGAGAGGGAGGAAGCCGAACAAGCAGACTCCATGCTGAGCGCAGAGCCCAGTGTGGGACTTGATCTCACGACCCTGGGATCATGACCCCAGCCAAATCGAGAGCTGGATGCTCAACAGATGAGCCACCCAGGAGCCTCTGTTGTATGTGTTTTTGATGTTCATGGGAAGATGTGAGTCCTTTAGGGATAGGGTGTCTTTTTTCTACTTCTCCAATGCCTACAACGGTGCTCAGCAAATGTTTCTCATGGTGAGTGAAAATAGTAGTGGCTTGGAAACCATGCTGCCAACCTGCAAAGCACCAACATTAAGGAACTCTCTACTCCAAGCAAATACCCCTACTGGTAATGGGAGAGGCCACGCATGTGGGGGAGTGGGAGGCAGACTGAAAATCTCTGTATTTTCCGCTAATTTTACTGTGACGCTGTAACTGCTCTAAAAAAATAGACTATTAGAAAAAAAAAGTAAATTCCCCCAAATGTTTGCAACAATATCTTGAAAAATATGTTATCTTAAATACACATTCACACACACAACTCTGTGAATGCACAAATATTTACAGTATCTAGAAACACAGTTACAGGTGTGTGATAATAAAGGCAAAACAGATGTCACATCTTGACTATGTAAAAACATTTATAGGTGCAGGATGAGGAGTTGAAATGATGCTGACTGCTGCAAAACCCATGCAGTTTGTTCTGTTGAAGAGGCGAATGGAACCGCCCTCACGGCTTCCCCAAGATAATCCTGCATAGGTTAAGGTGGCCAATTGGTGGCAGGAGGCAAACTGTGGCACGCCCCCCAATCTGAAGTACCCATCATGTCCCTTCCTCAGAGACTCTGTCCCCATTCACCGTCTTTACATAATGGGGTAGTGGCTTCAGGACACCACCCCAGTGACCACATTGGCTTGGAATGCGACTGTGCAGACACCTGACCCCAGCAACACCTTGCATAGGCTTATCGAGGACCTGTGACCCTGGTGGCGTGGTTTGAGCTGTATGAGTCAGTCTCTCCTTCTTTCTCTCCCTCCCCTTTCTGTCTCTAGAACTTGAATCCAGAGACCAAGAGGAGGGTTCCCAGTGAGCTGCGGGCAGCACTGCTGAGAGACCATTTGGGGGCCTGAGTCAGGTCTATGACAATCTCAGGATACTTTGCATGCCGAATTTATGGGAGGAGGAGCCACCATGAGGGAGTTGCTTACAGTGGGAGAAGCTGGAAGAGACAGAAGGACACTCATCCACGCAGAGAAGCTGGGAAGCCAGAGGACACAGAGTTGCGCAGGTCCACCTTCCTTTGTGTTCTGTTTCCCCTGGGCTCCTGGACCTATGTACCGTTAAAACATTTTTCTCATGAAGCAACCCTTGTGCTTTTTTTCACCTCCTTGTTACTACAGAGACTAAATTAGAACAGCAGATAGCAGGAGAAAAAAGTCTCTGACCCTTGGAGGATATAAACTTAAAAACAAAATCAAGAACCACAAAACAGAGGTAGCAGTCAGTGAAGCATCTGCCTTGGGCTCAGGTCATGATCCCCCGTTCTAGGGATGGAGCCCAGCCTCAGACTCCCTGCTCAGTGGGGAGCCTGCTTCTCCCTCTGCCCCTCCCGCTGGGAGGGAGGGAGAGAGAGGTGGGGGGGATGGAAGGAAGGAAAGATGGAAGGGGGTAAAAAGACAAAACAAGAAAGAACGGCACATGTGTGGTGGTACAGGGCCACGAAGTTTACTGACAAACAGTTGTTCCATTCAATCGTCCCCAAGGACCTCCGCTCAGTACAACCCTGTGTGAAAATTGATATTTATAGTGATGACCTTGAGTCTTCAGGCACAAGGTGCCTGACATTCAGCATATTTTCAGAAGGCAGTGAAGCATGCGGTTTACTACAGAAAAAATTTCCTTCAAGTTAAAAAAAGTTTTGGTTCCTTTAAAAGGCAAGGTTCATGCAGTTGTTATTCTTTTTACATATTTTTAAAATACATATATTTATTTATACATGCCTTCCTTGTTTGAGTAAAGACTAAAGATGACTATAATTGACAGGAAAGAGAAAGAAGAAAGAACACCAGGGTGTGGACATGAAGTTGATCCAGGAGATTCAGTTATCTGCAAAGCTCACTTCTGTGAAATACCTCACTCCTTGATAGATCATGGAACATCATAACTAATATTACTCATTATTGAATCATTTTTAAATCTGGAGGAGTTTATATTCTGAATGTAACAGTCAAATTGAAATTAGAAGAAAAAGAAAAAGAAAATATTGGCTTAAATCAGAGAAAATATAATAACAAAAATGCATTTAATAAGCTGTTAACTAATTTTTTTTTTTCCCTGAAGGGCTTTAACTCAGAACTCTGAGCTCAAGACCCCTGAGATCGAGACCTGGGCCAATACCAAGCTGGACACTTAAACAACTGAGCCACTCAGGTGGTCATAATAAGCTGTTGATTTAAACATATGTTTAAATATTTTGTTTCTTTATTTTGTAAAAATTGTTTTTTATTTCAGTAAAGTAATTGTTACATTATAGTAAAACTTTTCTTAAGATTTTATTCATTTATTTGACACAGAGAGAGAGAGCGCGCCAGCGAACAAGCAGGGAGTCAGAGGCAGAGGGCAAAGAGACTCCCCGCCGAGCAGAGAGCCCAACATGGGACTTGATCCCAGGACCTCAGGATCATGACCTGAGCTTAAGGCAGCTGCTTATCTGACTGAGACACCCAGATGCCCCGAAAAACTTTTTTTTAATGTTTTACTAATTTAAGTAATCTCTACCCTCAACACAGAGCTCCAGCTCACGACTGTGAGATTAAGAGTCACAAGCTCTTCCAACTGATCCAGCCAGGCGCCCCACAAAACTTTTTTAATATTAATCAGACGTAGCATCACATTATGTTACCCAACCATTGAAATTCTCTGCACTATCCTTTGTACAAATCAATATTAACATATTAGGAAAAGAGCAAAGATTTACTTTATTTTTTAAAAAGATTTTATTTATTTGTTTGACAGATAGATCACAAGTAGGCAGAGAGGCAGGCAGAGAGAGGAAGGGAAGCAGGCTCCCTGCTGAGCAGAGAGCCCGATGTAGGGCTCAATCCCAGGACCCTGGGATCATGACCTGAGCCGAAGGCAGAGGCTTTGCCACCCAGGCGCCCCCAAGATTTATTTTTTTATTATTATTTTTAAAGATTTTATTTATTTATTTGACAGAGAGAGATAAAAGGAGAGAGGGAACACAAGCAGAGGGAGTGGGAGAGGGAAAGCAGGGTTCCTGCTGAGCAGGGAGCCTGATGTGGGACTCGAGCCCAGGACCCGGGGATCATGACCTGAGATGAAGACAGATGCTTAACGACTGAGCCACCCAGACATCCCAACAAAGATGTTTAAAGTTGAGTTAAACTCTCTATACAAACGTAATTTTTAATACAAATGTGAATTTTCGGTCCCATTAAAAAAGAGCAAGAATTTTTCCAGGAGCCCCTGTTTGGAGAGGCTCCCAGTGTTTTAATAAATGGGTTCCTATTCATATTGGGCCTATATCAGGGAAAATTTCTTCTAATATTTATAGTAGGACATTCCTGCTATGGACTTACTGCTTATAGGGTAAGAGTTGGGGCCTTTGGAGTCAGGCTAATATAAAGATTTGATGCAGAAAAGCTGAGCAATAACTTGGGCAAGTTACTTCAAACTCAGTTGGTTTCTTGGTTTTCTTTCTTTCTTTTTCTTTTTTTTTTTTTTTTTTTGCAGTTTAATAACTTTATTTGGAATCAGCAGTTAGTTCTCATCCACATCATCTGTCTGTAGTTTTTTGGTTTATTTGTAGATTTTTGAAAGTGGTGACAGGTACACAGGAAACCTGAATTTGTCTGGTGGGTCTTCAGTGTCATTTTCTGGACAACAGCGTGCCCATATGAGATGAGACCATCCTTACGCTGTTGGCCCTCGGAGCTTTGTTGTGTTTGGTATCAATGCACCCATCTAAGGTCCCCATTTCCCTCGTGGCAAATTCCTGGATCTCTCTGAATACCCATTTGACATCCATTCCACGGATGCACTTGTGAACAATGATGGTGTATTGGTGTATCCTCTGGTCACCTTGGTGGTGGGGTGGCGGAACGGCCCTTCACCTTGCCATTCTTCTTTATGGGAGCTGGTCTGTCCGGCCCATGTTGCAAATGCTCAGCTTAGTTTCTTAATTGCAAATGAAATCAATAGGGTTGTATGGAAGATTAGATAAGATATTACAGGGTAAGCACTTAGCTCATAGCTGATACCTATTGAACCTAACAAATGCCTATTACAGCAGAAACAGTGATGGCCCAGGACATCCGACATTGATGTGACATAAGCATCTCTTTCACTGGTGCTTTGGTAAAGATTTCTGGCCTAATTTTCCTGTGAACAAATTTTTCTTTAATTGCATTGTTGTGAACGCATTCTGATGTTCTCTTATGGTACTGACACGGAAACTAGTTTCATTGCCTTATTTTATCTTCTTACCAATTGTTTTCCAAAATGTATAAGCAGTGATTCTTTTCACTGCTAGATTCATACCAAATTGTGTTTTGTCTCCATTTGGATTTTTTTCTTCATTCCTTTTTCATTCAAGCCCAGATAAAACTGCATTTTAAATCATGCCCACGTATGTGTAAAGTCTCATCTGACTAGCTCCATCATGTGTCTATAATGAGTTTTACAATTTTTAAAGTTGTTTTCATTTCATTGCTACTATGAGCTCGAATAACAAAGAATATTGGGTAATATATTGATGAGTCCTCTTAAAAATAGGTGTAAATCAAGAAAATTGGAAAAGCTTTATAAAGCGAGAATTTTTGGAGGGGGGCTGCAATTTTGCCAAAAACTTAGGGTGATATTAATCTATCATTCAAATTATCAGGCCATTTTGGGAATGCAAGAGGGGTTCCATTAATTATTTCACTGAGATAAAGGCATAAACTAGGACTCTCCCACGTAGACCAGGGCATAAAACTGACAATTTATCTTCCTAAGATGGGGAAGGAGCGGGAAGAGCTTGAGCGGATTCTTTGTGAAATGACAGTCTCTATCACATGCTCATACTCTATATTCTACGTTCAAAGTGTGAATTATGGGTTCTGCTTTGAGAATCCAAGCTCTGCCCTTACAGTATCAGACTCAGTTCTAATCCCTATACTTCAAGAAAAACACAAAGATCCAGGAAGGCATAACTAACGTGATCAAGAGCTATTATTTTGACAGTTCCAGCATCTTTGAGAATTTGATGAAAGCTATTAACTCTCCCTGAAGGAAAGGGTATACACAGAAGCCCCCAAGATTTGGCATATAATTCAGAGGGCAGCAATATGTCTGATCCTACATGAACCCACATCTGGATCCTTAACCTAGAATACATGGCAGGTGGCAGGAGAAAGGAGCCAATGTTCGTTGGCCATCTTTATACATATTTCATTTCATATGCACATCAATCTATTTTATAGATAAGGGAACTGAAGTGCAGAAAGATTACTATCTCACAGCTAGTTAAGTGACAAAGCCAGACTTCAAATTCACTTTTATGTGCCACTAAATCTTATAATCTAAGTACTGCTTAGACACACAATTTCTTTTTTTAACTTGGTTCCATGCCCAGCATGGAGCCCAACGTGGGGCTTGAACTCAAGACTCTGAGATCAACACCTGAGCTGAGATCAAAACTCAGCTACTTAACCGACTGAGCTACCCAGGCACTCCACTATACAAATTAATATATACATTTATATTTCAATCTGGAAAAGAATTATATTATAAAATCATGAAAAATGAACACAAGCATATATCTTCATCAGAGTCCCACCTACTAGAATTACCTCTGAAAACTGGAACAAGATTATTAGGACAAATAAAAGCAAGCATTTAGGGGTGCCTGGGCAGCTCAGTCAGTTAAGTGTTGGACTCTTAATCTCAGGTCAGGTGTTGTTGTGAGTTCAAGCTCTGTGTTTGGAGCCTACTTTAAAAAAAGAAAAAGAAAAAGAAAAAAAAAGTAAGCATTTAAAAAAAGATCTCAAATGTTAATACAAATGGCATTTAGTGTCAAGATAGTTTTAGATCAATCCAAGACTGATAAATTGTTGATGGATTCTTAAAAGATTTTTCAGTGTCTCATTGTACCCCTGCTTTACAGCCTGTCTCCCTTGAAGCCCATGTCAATCCAATAACTCATCAGGGTTGACTGTGGATGGGATGGTGGCTTAGGCAACATGTCATTTCCCACCTAAGCAGTGCTTCTTGTATAATTGGTAAGCTCCAATATTCCTTTTGGTAACCTCTGTTCATTAGTTCCTAAGATACCTGATCATATTCTGGTGTGCCCCTGAAATGTGGAATCAGTTTCCCTGGGAATTTGGTGGGACCTGGCTGTTTGTACCTTCGCAGTACCTAGTACAGAGTGAGTGCCCAATAGATGTTTTGCTGTTTCCTGTCCAGTTTGTACTAGATCGCTGCCAGATGAATTCCCTAACCCAAAATGTAGCTCCTAGTTCGGAAGTTCCTTGCACAAAACCACTGTTGCTTTTCATTATATTTGTACCTTTCCTATAATTATTTATTGTTTTAATATGATCTCCTGGGGCTCCTGGGTGGTTCAGTTCATTAAGCGTCCACCTTTGGCTCAGGTCATGGTCTCAGGGTCCCAGGATCGAGGCCCATCTTGGGCTCTCTGCTCAGTGGTGAGTCTGTTTCTCCCTCCCCTCTGTGATCTCTCTTGCTTTTGTTCTCTCTCAAATAAATAAATAAAATCTTAAAAAAAAAAATATATATATATATATATAAAACTATCTTCTGTCTTGCTCCTTCCCAAATTGTAAGCTTGGCAAGGGAAGAAACCACTGTGCTCATGGTTGCTGCGCTGACCTATAGTAGGCATTTAATCATATCTGTTTCCTCACGGAATGGATGATTACTACAAGAATTTAAGAATGTAGTCAACATGATTTTCTTTCAACTTTAAAATGGAGATAAAATTTGCATACCCTTCTATAAGGTATAATTCAGTGTCTTTCAGTATATTCACAAAGTTGTGCAACCATCACCACTAATTCCAGAATATTTTCATCACCCCAGTATGAAAGCTGTTTCCAGGGTTTAGTCCATGTTGTGGCCTGCGTCCGCACTTCCTTCCTTTTTAAAGGCTGAATAGTATTCCATTGTATGGACATACCACATTCTGTTTAGCCATTCCAGGCAAGATGATTTTTAGCATTCACACCAACTCTAGGATCCTAGATCAAGTGAAGACCTACCACCAAAGTTCATAAACAATAAATCATAATGCTTCATACTTTCTCTAAGCCAGAAGTTTTCATTTCTTACCTGCCACAGATCCTGGGAGGACACTTATGTTGTAACCCACCAAGATTACCTTCTGAACGCTTAAAACAATAAGACCACACTCTCTACCTTCTTTCAGGATTCTTCCCCCACCTCCAATGTCCTCCTCACTGCCCACTCCATGCCTTGAAACTCCATATTCTGGAATAATTTGGCTTCGCAGGTATGGTTGTACAGCTGATTGTTCTCAACAGATAGGGTTGACTGAGGTGGGTGGGTGCTTTTTCCCTCACTTACCTTTCTGCTGTCTCTCTGTTCACTGCAGTGCAACTTTTTCACCATTCAAAAGTCCCCAAGAGAGAGACAGAGGAAAAAAAAAAAAAACACGAAAAAAGAAAAAAAGCCTTCCTTTGTTTTCCAAGGAAATTCAGGTAAAAGGAGGGGTAGGGGAAATGATATTTTTGACTTTCCTCACAATCCAGACATTGGAAAGAAAAAGGATTTCCTTTGGGCTGCAGCCATGACTCTGATCTTTTATGCTGATAAAATATTTCCTTCTTAAAAAAAAAAAAAAGTTATGGGAAAATCATACCACTTCGACTTGGAAGCCACACCTACTGTAATTTTCGCGTTTAAAAAAAAAAAGAGAGAGAGAGAGAGAGAGTCTTGCTCACTTTCACGAAGGGTTTTGCGAGGTTGAGGTCTTGCACCCGGGAGCGAGCCGGGTCAGCGGCGCTCCTTTGGAAGCTAGCGTGGAGGACTACAGGATCCAGAGGTCTTTGGAAACTCCAGCAGCTCCAAGCTTGTTGGCTACCACGGTTTCCCTGAGGAGTGACGCTGTGAAAACAAACCCTGATTGGTCAGGCCTGAGCTGAATTCTCCATTTATGGACAGATTGCCCAGCCCGAACCGAGGCTCTGCCGGAGGAGTACAGAGTAAGTGGCTGAAGAAAGAAGGAGCGATCCTGGGCAGCCAGGCAGACGCGCGGAGAGCACCGGGCTCGCCTACGCGGGTTGCGAGCGCCTGGTCCGAGTGGACCCCTGCCTTTGGCAGGATGTGCCCCGTCTGCTAAGTCGGCTTCTTCTCGTCCTTCACCTAGCGCCGCCGATCCCGCCTGGATGGAGTTCCCCCAGGGTTCCCATTGGCTCCTGTGAGTGCTTGGGTGTCGAGAGCCTGTTTTTGGCGAAGGGGACCAACTTTTGAAGTTCGCCCAGGAGTCTGCGATCCAGCCCCAGCTCCCCGGCAGCCGGACCCGGCAGAGGAGGGACCGCGGCGCGAGTCACCATGGTGAGCTGGTCGCGCGGCGTCCCGGGACGCCTGACCCTGGGATGGGGCAGGAAGCGCCAGCGCGGGGTACCCACCTTGGGCGCGCAGCCCAGGCCAGGGGTGGAGAAGGTGGACGCGGGAGTCGGCACGTCGCGAGCTCTGCCCGCCGCTTTCCGTAAACCCTGGCCGGGGGAGAGGGAGCGAGGGGGCCAAGGAAAACTTTCTTTCAAGTCGCTCTGGGCGCCGTGAAACTTTTTGTGGCCGGGTTGCTATGGCTGCCAGCTGTCGGGAGCCAGTGTATGGGCACCTCTGAGCTCGGGGGCGCGGCCCTCGGAGGGGACCCTTCTCTTCCTGCCGGGCCGGTGGGCAGCGCCCGTGCCCCGGCGTTCCCGCCCGCGGCGGCCCGGAGCGCGGCTCTGCTGCACGGCCGCCGACTCGCCGCGCCCCCTCCCCTGCGCGCCCCGCGCTCCCCTCCCCGCCGGCGGGCACGGGCGCCGGCCGCCTCCCCGCCTCCCCGCCTCTCCGCCCCCTGCGCCGCCCGCAGCTGTCCCGCCTGGCTGCGGCACGCTGGCGGGGGCGGAGCGGGCCGCACAAAGGGCGGCGGGGGCGCCAGGTAGGACAAGCACCTGGCGCTGGGCGGGCGGCCGAGAGCGAAAGTGGCGTAGCCCGTAGCCTGGCCGGCCTAGACTTCGCTGGGCGCGGGCCCGTTGGGTCTCTGCGCCCGAGAGGCCGAGTAAACACCCCCACCCCTGCCCCCTATCCCTTCCCCGAGGGCGAGGTGACTGGCGCTTCTCGGTGGACCGCGAACCGGTCGCCCGGGAGGAAGTCGAGTGTTTTGTTCTTTTTCCTTTGGCACTTTGGGAATACAGGGAAGTGGCTGACTTTTTCTCCGACTGGCTTCTGACTTTTCCTCTCCCCGCCCCCGAGAGCCCCAACTCCGCCCCCATTAACCTGAGCCGCATCCCCCCCCCCGCCCCGGGTCTCGGTGGGGTGTACGTTTCTTCCCGAAGCACAAAAGCAAGGACTCGGTTTCGAAGAGATGGACAGTCCATCCGAGAAAGAAAGAAAAAAAAGTTCGACTACAAGGCTTCATAGTTTCCACACTTGCTCCTTTTCAAAGAACCCTGCTCGGGTAGATGGCCTGATCCCCTTCTGGTTTGGTTTGTTCGGTTTTAATGATTGTGAATGTGGAGTTAAGTCAAAAACGATAACTAGTACAACACCAATTAAAAAAAAAAATCTGTCCTGCATGACCGGCCTGAGAAATGTAGCAAAGACCCATGCGAACGTATGGTCGAAACTCAAAAGCAGCTCTAGACCCAGTGCTGTTTATTCAAAAGAATGTTTAAAAACAAAACAGTCTTTAAAAGGGCATCTTTGACACAAGCTTTTTCTTTTTACGTAGTCCAAAATTGTGTCACTTCTGTTCCTCCCTAAGAGGACACTTCATCTGTAAATAAATTTCCTCCTTAAGTTTCAGGTTTTAAGAAGTCGGTCTAACCTACATTATTTTTGGAACCCCTGGGAGAGAACCATTTACTTACACTGTGTGTGTGTAAGTGTGTGGTTGGGTGGAGGAGCGACCGAATTGGGCCACTACCTAATTGGCCGCTTGAATCTGAGCAATGTGATAGTCCTGGTACTTTGGAATTGCTATCATTATTTTCCATGGGTCAATATTTCTAAAAAAAAAAAAAAAAAAATCAGTGTGTTTATGTCAAGAGCTTCAAGAAACTTAACTGAATTCAAATACTTGAGAACTACCTTGAGAAAGTTAGCTTTCCCTTAGTTAATTCATTTTTCTTGCTGGACACACTACCAAAGTAGTCTATGATGCCTTTTCTGGAGACCTCAGAATCTCCATACTCAGTTCGGCTGCATTGCTTTTGAAGGTGGTTGATCAAATGGGTACAGAGGAGGCATGTTGGAAGGAAGAGACTTTTGCCAGAGTTGTGTAGTGTGTCTATGGGAGGACAGGGTGTGACTTACCTATTGATGGGTTCCCTGCCAACAGCGCAGATGGCCCCGTTGCGGGCAGCCAGGCGACTATCAGCGCATCAGAAAAAAGTTGAAACAGCTGCTGTCCTGAAATCGGAGATTTGCCATCCCCCCATCTACTGGATGTAAAGTAGCATGGCAAAAATGAAATGAATCACTTCTTCCCTGGCTCGAGAGATTGTTCATTAGCTATGTGAGGTTGTCTGAGAGCAGCATCACCCATCTTAAACAGAAACCTCAGTTATACTGTTTACTGTTTATATAAGATGCCTTCAAGCCAGATGAGGCTGCATTTTGTGTTTCACATCTGTCTGGGTCTGCCCAGCTGCATCCTTCAGCTGCTCAGTACGGGAAGAGAAGGGGCATTGCCTTCCATGGGTGTGGCTGAGGCTTAGCATGGAGAATAGAGTTCCTCGGGCCCTTGGGCTATAGGGAGAGCACCTGTACTGTTGTTTGTGGGTTTGTGTGTGTGATCTTTTAGGAAGTCTGGTGGCACATGAGGAAGACTCTCCACTTGTCCCCATGGCCCTCCCAAGACTCATTCAATTGTGACTCATAAGGAATATTGTCATTTTCTGACTCATGAGCATAATATCCAGCTTACAGTTCACCTCCTGTCTCTTTCCTAAAAGTTCACTTTGGACCACTTTTCTCCATCTTTGGAGAATCAACAACACTACCAGGCGATATAAATTTGTACCTTTTTCCATAGGAGACTTGAAGAACTGAAAAAAAAAAAAATCTCTGCCTGCTTTTATAATTCAGTGTACCTTGGTTAGGAGGGTACAGCAGTCTCCTTTGTCTTTTTTTTTTTTAAAGATTTTTATTTATTTATTTAACAGACAGATCACAAGCAGGCAGAGAGGCAGGCAGGCAGGCAGAGAGAGAAGGAGGAGAAGCAGGCTCTCTGCTCAGCAGATAGCCTGATTGGGGGCTCCATCCCAGGACCCTAGGATCATGACCTGAGCAGAAGGCAGAGGCTTCTGAGCCACCCAGGCGCCCCTCCTTTGTCTTTAATTAATAATCATACCCTACTAAGATTTCTTTTGTCGCATGTGGCTTTATCATTTACAAGGGAAGTTCTGCTTTGTGGCAATGATGGTTTGAATGGTCTAATATGCTAGAGCCCATGTCTGTAGCTCTGCCATATACTTTGAATGCAGAAATTATTATTCATAGGGCTTCTCTGAAGTTAAATATACTAAAATATTTAATTAAGTCTGAATTGGCCATTCCTTCAGACTGTGGTCAGGTCACATTCCTTTTTTCTCACTTACGTAGTACTTGGGAGTGAGTTGCACAAGTTATTCATAAAAAGTACACAGGAATAGACCTAGGAACTTAGAAATCTGTCAGATAGCTGACTGCAAGGTAGGTAAGTTCCTTTGGGTGAAGGTAGGGCATGTATTTAGAAAGTCTGGAATCGATTTCAGATGTTTTCTGGGAAGGTGACCTAGTCCATTCCCACTGATTAGTTTATCAGATTTGCTGATAGTTTCCGGGCCAAAACGACAGAATACAAACCCAAAACAAAACAAAAAATTGGGTTGAAATATAGAGAAGTTGTGTGTGTGTGTGTGTGTGTGTGTTTAAGATTTTATTTTTAAGTAATCTCTACACCCAACACCGGACTGAAATTTATAAGCCTGAGATCATGAGTTGCTCTTTAGATGGGAACCAACCAGGCATCCCCCACAAAAGTTTTGATGGACGCAGTGGGGTTAGGGAAAGAGCTAGAGTTCACGACATTATCTAGGGGCCAGCCTCATGGGAGAAGTTTGATAGGTGCGACGTGAAGGGAAAGCCAGCGGAGCAGCAGATGGAGAGGGATTAAGTGGAGGAAGCCGATAGTTGGGGAAGGTGAAGGCCACCTCCCCCATACTCTTGCTAGGGATTTCAGCTTTGGGAGTGGTTGCAAACATGAATATCTACAGGATACAATTTTTGCCGGGATGAGGCTGGCCCCTAGAGAGCAAATAAGCCCCTCTAAAAAAGGCATCATTACTTGACCTTAGGTCATGGTTAGTTATGTCTACCATATTATCATGGTTAGATCGGCCATATTACATATTTCAAGGGAAGCTGGAAATCCAAATTGTTCTGCCGGACTTGCTGATTTTTCAAGTGTTCTGGCCATTGCTGAGAGGCCGAACACCTGCAAGTCAGCTGTTAGCAGCCACTCAATTGTAAATCTCAGAATGGTATCCCTGAGAACCACATGCTTCCTTCCATTCACCCACCAGCAAGACCGTCTAAACTTTGGCTCTATACCAGTAATGGTGTTTTATTAATACATCCACACCTTCCCACTGGGTTTCCCTTAAGAGAGGAAGTTGCCTGGTATTTTCAGCACATGGAACCTCCAAGCTATCAACAGGGAAAATCTGCATCCAGATTCAGAGCTATCTAAACACCAGTGTAAGTATGTAAGTTGTGTGAGTGGTGAGGCTGTAAATTGAATTTCTCTTTCTTAACCCATCACCCCCCGCTTTGGGTGAAAATGCCTCCTTGCCCTTTCCAGTATGCTGGACCTCTGTTATTACTCCTTTCTACAGCTGAATGTCGTGAATTTGAGGTCTGTCTCCAGGGTTCTCCTTCGGGCTAGATAATGAGCATTTTGGTAAATATGACTTGGAATACAACTTTTTGCTCCTGTACTCAGTGTTAATGTCATGAGCTTATGTGAGACTAAATAAAAGAGAGAACATGCAGTACTTTGCATTTCCTAATGAGAAAGGATTGGGTCTCATTACTTGGAAAGAACTTGTGAAAGCTTTCTTCATCAGCTTCAAAAAGCAAAAATATTTTGAACCTATACACAAATGCAGAGTTTTATGAGCTTCATTATGGAATATGTAGAAATTTTGTACAGACATGATTTTTTCAAGTATGAGTCATCTATTTTTTTTTTTTACAAAGAAGCAGCGATTATGTTTTCATCAGTATGTGATTAAAATGATGAGTTTTTAATATTTTTATTATTATTATGTTTTACCTTGCTGGGATGTAATATTTACAGAGCAATAAGGGGTTAAAGGTTAAATGCCAAAGGTATTAAAAATAAACATCTTGGCCTTACAAGCACATTCTGTAATAATGGTAAATAAATTGTGTTTTGAATTTCAACCTCACAATTTATTTTGGCAGAGACAAAAGGTTTTGGGGCATCCTAGCAAAGTTGTTGTGTTTTCTTTCTTTCTTTTTTTTTTTTTTTTTAATTTTACCTGTCTTTATGACAGCCACACTTGAGAGAAGCAGAACTAGTTAAGAGTGCTCCCCAAAATAGAATTATTGGCTTTATGGAAACTGGGACTATACCACCCAGTGAAGTCAGCCTTCCCTTTTTAGTTGCCACCACGGAACAGTATCATTAATGTATAAAGCATTTCTTTCTTTCTTTTCAAGATCTTATTTATTTACTTATTTGACACAGACAGATCACGAGTAGGCAGAGAGGCAGGCAGAGAGAGAGGAAGGGAAGCAGGCTCCCCACTGAGCGGAGAGCCCGATACAGGGCTCCATCCCAAGACCCTGAGGTCATGACCTGAGCTGAAAGCAGAGGCTTAACCCACTGAGCCACCCAGGCACTCCTACAAAGCATTAATGAATGGCTGTTTAAGAAACTCTTTTTTTCTGGGACGCCTGGGTGGCTCAGTTGGTTAAGCAGCTGCCTTCGGCTCAGGTCATGATCCCAGGGTCCTGGGATCGAGTCCCACATCGGGCTCCTTGCCCTCCGCAGGGAGCCTGCTTCTCCCTCTGACTCTGCCTGCCATTCTGTCTGCCTGTGCTCGCTCTCGCTCACTCTCTCTCTGACAAATAAATAAATAAAATCTTTAAAAAAAAAAAAAAAGAAACTCTTTTTTTCTTACTCCCTTTCTGACCTAAAATATTAGTGTTCAGCCGTATCACCCATCTTCATACCAAGGCCCTCAGCTGTTTCTGGAAGTTACATTCAGCCTCAAAGGAGAAAAATATGGGCCTTACCGAAGATGTGAAATATCATATAGAACAGGCTTTGGAGGACAGAGAGGAGGTGGCTCTTTCCAGGCATAAACAGAAGAACTACTTGGAAGGAGGGTACATGATTCTCTCCCATGTTCTGAGTTCTGATGTGTTTGGTCAAAGTTCATTCATGAGACTTTATGATGATATGCTACATGTAAAAAGTAAAATGTACCACATTGTAGAAGGCCAAGGAGAGTGTTTAAGAATTCTACCCTAGGGGCATCTGGTTGGCTCAGTAGGTGGAGCATGAGACCCTTGATCTTGAGGTTGTGAGTATGAGCCCCATGTTGGGCGTAGAGATGACTGGAAAAAATAAAATCTTAAAAAAAGATTTCTTGTGTGAAATCCTTAGGTAGGATTTCACAGGGAGGCTTAGAGTGGTTAAATGACTTCTGAAGCCTTAGAGAGAGGAGTTGGCTGAGCTGGTGCCAAGATCCAGGTTTTCTGATCCCAATCTAAAAAAGCTTTCCTCACCAAACTAGTGGTGGATTAGGGTCTATTTCCTTAGAGTCTAGACATGACCATTTCTTTCTTTCCTTCAAAAAAGCTGCTTGGAGATGGAAGGTCATTTATTTTTGATTCATTATTATATCAACTTTAAAAGAGCCCAAGGAATGAATTTAGAAGAACTCACCCATGATATTGCTACCCTAATAGTAATTATTTTCATGTCTTTGGGTTTCCTTACAGCCTATCCATGCATACCATTTTTCTGTAGTTGTAATTATGGGGCAAATGTACAAGTGGGGCTTGGTATTTTCCCACCTATTTTAGAATTCCTTTTCCTTGGTAAGCATATTTATCGTATTTAGGTGGTAGTAGAATAATTTCCATGTAGCCTGATTATCCAGCCTGTCATAACTGTATAGAAACTTTGTCGCCAGAGCTATGTCCTGGGGAGGCCCTCTCTGTACCCCCTGGGACCACACGGGTCAGCAGTGAACTGCTCAGCTTCCTGTCGCTTCTGAGACATGTAGCCCCCTCTCTGGTACCGAGTCGGAAGCAGGACAGGCAGATCTGGGCGACACTCCAAACTCCTAAGCCCTGGCTCAAAGGTGGGCGCCGTTGGTGTTCTCTGTAGATTATGGTGTTGGTACTCAAATATGTGACACCCGTGGGTGCTGAGGCCTCTGGCTCCAACTTAACAAGTATGAGTGATTTTATCAGAGGACGCAACTAGTTGGAGAGCTTTGAACCCCAAAGTGGAAAAGGCAACAGTAGTTGGAGAAGAGGTGACAGCGTACGTGTTTAATATGCAGAATCCTTATCAAACATGATGGCAATCACTGGGAAATCACAGGTGAATTACACATCGCCTTGTGTGTAATGAACCCGATCTGTTAATTTTATGCTCTTTCACAAGCAATTGCATGACATATTTCTAATTTGAAATTTCTGAATCCAGGCATCTGTATCGCGCTTCATTATTTCACGTACTTGGGAGGGAAGGCAAGGTTGATTAAAAAATAATCTATCTTAGTTAATTTTACCCAGTAGTGCCAGAGTGGGATAATTTAGACCCAAGAACATTGCCCATTATGAGTAATCAGGGTCTGGGCTTTAATTTCCTTGTTTTGGGATTTTTGCATATCACAAAGTTTGCATTCTGGATGATATCACACAGAGAGTAAGTGGAAAAGTAAAAGTCATGCCAAAAAGCTCTCTGACCTCCAGTAAACTAAAGAGGTAGAAAAAAAGGGGAAAGAGATAACCCCAAGAAATCTAACCTGTTAGTCCTTGTACATGACAGAAAACAAATTAAAAAATTAGGATATAATATTGTAAGTCTCTTAGTGATTTAATTGGTTTGACCAGCATTTGATGCTGACAGCAACTTAGCATAATATTTCTTGGCAATAGAATGGTTTGGGCAGTATCATTTTCTAATATAGAGCTTTTCAGCAACAACAAGAAAATAGGGTTGCTTTTAGTGTCCCAAGTAGATGCAGACCTTTGTTATAGGAAATTTGGACTGAAATGTAGAAGTATCTATTAAGCTACTTTAGAGCCTTAAATAAAGATGGCTTCCTCCAAGACTTGGGAATGCTCAAATGCAAAAACAGGTCTACGAAGTGATAGCAATTCAACTTTCCCCCATCAGATTGTCAGAGATTCCTAATATTTGGGGGTGTCCTGAGGTCTTCTGAAAATATGTTGAAAGCTATTGACCTGTTTCAACAGTGTTTGTAATAGTAAAACCAAAAATAAACAGGACCAATCTAAATGCCTACTAGTAGAGGAATGCCTAAGTATGTGTGGTATCAGTATGGATAGGGTATCAGTATGGATAGATCTCACAAAAGTAGTGTTTGGTGAAGAGGCAAATTGTAGAAAGATACATATAATAAAAACCATTTAAGAAAAATTAGGCTCAGTGGCATGGCTCAGTGGGTTGAGCCTCTGCCTTCAGCTCAGGTCATGATCTCAGGGTCTAGGATTGAGCCCTGCATCGGCCTCTCTGCTCAGTGGGAGAGCCTCCTTCCCCCTCCCCACCACTCTCTCTGCCTGCCCCTCTGCCTACTTGTGATCTCTGTTGAGTAAATAAATAAGTCAATAAATCTTTTTTTAAAAAAAGAAAAATTAAAAACCACAAAATTATATATATTGTTTAGGGATGTATATATTCTTCTAAAATACAAATCAATAGACTGGAAAGATACCAAATTTAAGCTGCTAAAGAGGGAAGGAGAACGCCTTCCTGGCTGGCTCAATTGGTAGAGAGTCTGACTCTTGATCCCAGAGCTGTGAACTCAAGGCTTAGCTTTGGTGTACAGATTACTTAAAAAAGAGAGAGAGAGAGATGTAGAGAAGGGAGAAGGCTGGGGTCAGTTGACTAACTTTAATACTATTGATTATATTTTATTTGCTTTATGTATTAAGAAATTCAATAAAATAGTATCTTTAATTCTAGGCAGTGTGTGCATAGATGTTTATGTTATGCTCCATACTTTTAACATCTTTTTCCAATTAACAAAAGACACATAAACATTGTAAATCTTCATATAGTTTTAGGAGGTTGGTAAACCCCCGAAGCCCATATGGTTCCATTCCAAGAGTTGTAGCAAACATTGTGTTGAGGTGAATATTAGGGAGTGTAGTCAACTATGGATCTACGTCAGATTATTTTAATGACAGTTGACATACAATCAGATCATTATTAAGTCCCATTGAATGTTACGTAAAGGGTCATTAGGGGTTGTATCCCAGGATGTTCAGTACATTAGTCACCTTTTCTTGCTCTATTGTGTCTGCTGGCTTTTGGTATAATAAACCACCCCAAACTTGGTAGTTTAAGTAATAAACATTTATTATATTTTTCATGATTTGTGCATGGGTTGGGCAGTTGTGGTCTGGACTGGCTCCTCAGATCCCTGTGGTCAACTGATGGCTTGGCTAAGGCTGGATGATCTAGGACGTCCTCACTCCCCATCAGATAGCTGGAACAATTTAAGTGGGGGCAGTGAAGATGACTTGGTCATGTATCTCTTGTCACAACTGGCCAGTCCTGGCTTGTTTACACAGCAGTGGGTACAGGGTTCCCAAGAACAGTGAAAGAGAAAGCAAGCCCCAGCACACATGTTTTGTTTTGTTTTAAGATTTTATTTATTTAACGCAGAGAGAGAGAGAGAGAGAGCGTGCTTGCGCGCACAAGCAATGGGGAGGGGCAGAGGGAGAAGCAAGCTTCCTGCTGAGCAGGGAGCCCGATGCAGGGCTTAAGGCCAAGGTCCCGGGATCTGTGACCTGAGCCAAAGGCAGATGCCGAACCAACTGAGCCACCCAGGTGCCCCTAGCGCACACTTTCTTTAAACCTCAGCTTGCATCATGCTTGCTGTTGTCCCGTTGACCAAAGCCAGCCGCATGGCCAAGCCCAGAGTCAGCATGGGACAGGGCTCCCTGACGGCTCAGCGGCAGTTTCCCACCCTCTCAGCCTTTTCATTCAGCTCGCCTTAGCTGGGTGAATACACTGAGGCAGGAATAGACTCCGCGACAGCTTCAGTCTTTCCCTGGCCGGCCCTCTGAACCTCTGTGTACGGCCAAGGCCCCCATGGCTCCTGATCTCCTGCTAAGTTCCCAAAGCACGAGGAATTGGAACTACAGTTCTTTTGCATTATGGAGACTCAATATGATCTTCAAATTGCTATTTTTGTTGGAGAAAACAAGTAAAAGCAGAAGCTAACAACCAGAAGAAAAATAATTTTCTATCGGTTAAAGGGAGCTTTGTGAACATAACAAAAATTTTACAAGTAAGTCCAAACCGAGAGTGCAGTGAACCATGCCAAACCAGACTGGGCTGGACGGCCCATTGGACAGAAGGGTGGAACAATTCTGTTTGGAACAGGTGGGGACAATACCGCTCACGGCTTAATTCTGCCGTTTCAGCCAGCACTGAGCTGCCATGTGGACAAAGACTTGCTTCACACACAAAAATCTTTTTTTGTCTTGGTTGAAAGCCCTATCTTGGCCTGTAAGATGGTGCCCCAAATAACCCCATGTCAGTTCCATATTCTGTTAGCCACAGACTGTGCTATCTCTGGGCTCCTCAACAAGATGTGAATTGAGGTTTAATTTGGCTTTGGACATGGTTCTCAAAAATCCATTAACCCATGGGCTTTCACTTTGACTTTCTCTCTCTTTTTCTAAATGGAAAATTTTAAACTACACAAGTGGGGAGAAAACTCACCCCCCAACTTCAACAAACTTGACAACTCGTGGCTGATCTTGTTTTCTTCATTTTGTTAATGGGGTGTATCACATTGATTGACTTATGGATGTCGAGCCATCCCTGAATCTATGCAATGAATCCCACTTGATCTTGGCATATGGTCATTTTGTTTTATTGTTGAATTTGGTTTGCTCGGATTTTGTTGAAGATTTTTGCATCTATGTTCATCAGGGGTATTGACCTGTAATTTTCTTGTGGTGCTCTTGTCTGGTTTTGGTATCAAGGTAATGCTGGTCTTGTAAAATGAGTTTGAAAGTGTTCCTTAGTCCTTCATTTTGAGTTTGAGGGGGACATTAATGCTTCTTTAAATATTTGGTAGAATTTACCAGGGAAGCCATCTGGTCTTGGACTTTTCTTTATTTTTTTATTTTTTTATTTTTTAATTTTTATTTTATTTTTTTTAAAAGATTTTATTTATTTATTTGACAGACAGAAATCACAAGTAGGCAGAGAAGCAGGCAGAGAGAGAGAAGGGGAAACAGGCTCCTGCTGAGCAGAGAGCCCTATGTGGGGCTCGATCCCAGGATCCTGAGACCATGACCTGAGCCGAAGGCAGAGACTTAATCCACTGAGCCACCCAGGCACCCCCTTGGACTTTTCTTTATTGAACTGTTCTTGATTACCAATTGAGTCTCCTTGTTAATAGTTTAGATTTTCTATTTCTTCATGATTTGGTGTTGGTTAAGTTGTATGTTTCTCGGAATTTATTCATTTCTCCTAGGTTGCCTATTTGTTAGCATATAATTGTTT
Source organism: Mustela putorius furo (assembly GCF_011764305.1). NCBI lineage: Eukaryota > Metazoa > Chordata > Mammalia > Carnivora > Mustelidae > Mustela > Mustela putorius. Next base: position 3,384,245 of record NW_025422045.1, on the reverse strand, counting down.
CAATCCTGTTTTCTGTATTCTCATCTTCCCTTGGTTTATGTTGGAGCAAATCTTAGGTATCATTTTATCTTATCTCTGATCAGGTTGGCTTTTAAATAAGCAAAACTCAGCTCTTGGCACTAATTACTCTTTGGTAATTCCCTTTGACTTTTAAGAGGAGGGTCTTTGTTTCACAGAATAATGTAGATGTCTCCAGTCACTGGGCAGTCTTGATACTTGTCCCCATTTGGTCTGCAGGAGTATGGAGCAATGATATCTCAGCAGATGTTGTCTTGGGTTGCAGGACAGGGTGGCTCCCTACCCTACAGTCCTAGCTCTACTCAGGTACTATATGATTAGGTAGGATTGGTAGAACCAGTTCATGGTTGCTGGTCTCTTCATTCCTTCTTCCACATGCCTGCATCATGGTGATGACTCTAAGAATAATACTTGTTTCTTTCAATGATCAGAAGCATTTGAAAGTAGACTGTCAGGATAAGAAATATCCTGGAGACTTCTTGGGTGGAGGTTCCATGAAATTGCTTAAGTTTGTGTCCATGTTCATATGTGCATTTTTTCCTGGGAAAAAGATTCATAAATCCCCAAAGTGGTCTATGGCCTCCCCAGATGACCCTCTAAGGTCCAAAGAATTTAAATGGTGTGACTAAGGTCACTTGGTAAATTAATAGAAGAGGTGGCCCTAGAGTTACAAGTCTGTTTCTCTTGAGGCACAATCAAGGGGTCTTGGTCCTAAACCTGCTTTTATTGGAAAAGTTTGAAAATCAAACATAATAAAGCACTAGAGAAAAGGAAGGTGGTAGGTTAAATTTTTTTCTGAGATTCCCATAGACACTAAACCAATGTAAGTTACTATGAAGTAATGGTAGGTATTATTTGTTGGCAACTAACCTGATTTTTCAGAATAAGAATAAAGTATAAAAGGATGCTTGGGTGGCTCAGTTGGTTAAGCTCTGCCTTAGGCTGAGATCATTATCCTAGGGTTCTGGGATCGAGCCCCACGTCAGGTTCCTTGCTCATTGGGGAACCTGCTTCTCCCTGCCTGCCACTTGCCCTGCCTGTGCTTGCTCTCTCTCTCTCTCTCTCTCTCTGAGACAAATAAATAAAATCTTTAAAAAATTAAAGAATAAAAATAAAACATAAAAACAGACTCACAGCATTGGTCTTACATTTATTATGTTTTTAAATTCTCCAGTGATCACAAAGAAAAGTCTGTACCTCCAGTATGACTTCAAATATAAATCAAGGGCATAAGGTTTTGACTTTATGTAAATTATTGACAGTTTCTTATTTTCCTGGTAAGGATTTATTCTTATTAATTATAAAATTAATATTTGTTTATTGAGGGCACATAACGAGAAAGAAATTGCTGGGTTCCAATGACTGGATGGTGGAGAAGATTACTGTACTCTGTTTTTGTCCTCTAGGACTAGGGCTTGGGGTGTAGGAGAAAGAAAATTGGAGCTTGGATAGTGTCTTCCTTCTAGCTCTTTCTGTCCCCTTGTCCAAGCCCCAGCCACATCCTCTATCTACTGTCCTGTCCTTTCCTCACGAGGCTCTTGCCTTTCTAGTTGCAGAAAGTTTGGAGAAGGCAGGAAACATAGTTTGCACTTGTCCAGAAGCGAGACACATAATTAAGGCCGCCGCACGAAGGGCAGCTTTCTCCTCCCACCTTGGTCGCAGCCCCCTTTTCTTGTCCTTGGTGGAAGCCTGCTTAGCACCTCTCTCCTGTGACTGTGGAGTGCCAGCATGTGAAATGTTGTCTGGTCTACAGAGACAATAGGCACTGTTGTCTTTGTTTGGGGTGATGAATCAGCCTTCAGTTTATTTGTCAGTGTCAGGTGGCATAGGTGTATTTCATGTCTCTAAATATAAGAGGTACCGAATGCAGGAGTCTGCCAGTTGCCGAGTCCGATGGATTCGACCTCTGCAGTGTTGCTTCAGTTTACCTTTTTGTTTCATCTCTTACCTGGATCGCCTGGCCAGGTCTAGCTAATTGCTGTGTCCCTTACAGGCTTGGATGTTCTCAGTTTGGCTGATGGTTAGCCACAGTTAATTCCCCATCCCAATGGTCTCTCCTTTGAGGCCAGTCCCAATTTCGCCTTCTTGAGTCTCAGAGTGGGAAGTTATCTTCAAAATCCCATGACAGTCTATCTGCAAAGATGTCATGATTGTTTATGTGCCATTTATCTTCTCATCTGGTCATTTTCTTTTCAGGTAGAGCCCTTACTCATCTTTGTATCCTACCTCCTTTTGTGATTTGTTCTACTAGGTATACAGTGCTATTTTTGTTTTTCTTTTTGTTTTTTAGAAAGTTTGAGATAAGCCTCATGCCATATGACTTTCTCACTACTTGTGTTCTATTAAAAAAAAATCATTTATTTATTTATTTGAAAGAGAACACAAGCAGGTGGAAGGGCAAAAAGGAGAGGGAGAAGCAGGGTTCCTGCTGAGCAGGGAGCCCACGTGGGTCTTGATCCCAGAACCTGGAGATCATGACCTGAGCTGAAGTCAGCCGCCTAACCAAGTGAGCCACCTGGGCACCCCCAGTGCTATTTTTAAGCCTATTGGGGAAAAATGCTTGCATTTCCTTCTCTGTGTGAGTATAGTCTTTAAAACTGCCCTCTTGGTCTTTATTTTGAGTAGAGAGAGGGCGGAACTGCCAACCCAGTGTAGTGCTCGTTAAATCCACGCCCATAAACTGCTGCTCTTGGTTACTCAGCTGATGGAGTGAAACAGGGAGGGGTGAGGCAGTGAAAGCACCCTGTGATTCAAATGTCACCAGAGCCTTTGATTTTACTGGGAACGATGAAGTTGTCTGATGTCGGTGTCTTGCCTCTGGAGAGATGGAATGGTGAGGACAGAGAGGAGGAGGATAAAGATACTTAAAAGGGCACCTGAAAGCCGAGCCACTCATTGACTGGAGGCAGGAAAATCCGTCTGCCCATCGTACCTGTCTTCACTCACCAGCCAGCTATAAAACCAGGGCAAACACCACCCGCTTGCCCCCTCCCCGCCCCCCCAGCTGTTTTGGAATCTGTGAAAAAAGATAGTTCTCCCAGAAAATGGAATGAATCTATTGTATCTTGCCGGGGATCTTCCTAAATGTGGAGGTTTCAGGAACAGGCAGAGATACAGAGGGACAAAGGGACTACAAGAATCGAAATGGGATTTTGGAGCAGACAGTATGCTTTTTAGTTGCTTCGTGGTTTTGTAGGACTGGTTGAATTCAGATGTTTAAAATTCACAGGTAATCCAAATAGTGGTAAGTTCAAACTGTCCTCGCGAAATCTTTCTGCTGGAACTCATCAACTAACAGAATGGGCAGACTTGGACTTTTTGAGCTTTTTGGAGTATGTTTTCCACACTCCGCTCCAGGTTGGGTGGTGTGAGGTGTTCTAAGCTCTCCAGAGTATTAAAAAAATGGCCTCCAAGGTGAGGCAGGAGGAAAGGGGAGAAGTCCGAGGAACGGGTGGGGTCTGGAAAGATACGTATCATCGCCAGTTAGAACATTCTAAATGACATTTTGAGATTCTTATAGACCAGGAGTAATGGAGTTGAGACAGGCAAGGTCAGTTGGCGCCCTCCTACCAACAACAGGAGGTGTTTGAGTGATAGTAATTCATTAAATATTTGCTTATTGCCCTGTCCTGCTGATGTAGGAAAGATGTTAGGGTTTGAAGCCAGCCACCAAGAAAGAATTCTTGAGAAACCTCTGGTCTCAAAAAAAGGTGGTTTTATTAAAACAACAGGGACAGGACCCTCGAGCAGAAAGCACCGCACCTAGGTGGTGAGTAGAGACCCATTATATACTTGCAAGTTGGGAGGGGCTTAGGGATAGCGTAATCTCTAAGGACGAGGCTTCCAGGACCTTGAGGGGCTAGCTATTGTTAGGAAAAGGTCTTTCATTACTGTCTAATAAAACCTTTAGTCACAAGACCCTCCGAATATATATCGGTGGGCCATATGCTTGGGGAGTGTCTGCCAAGGTATATCTTGGGAGGTAGAGATAAAGGAAGTTTCCAAAGGAATTCTTACATGTTAAAGTAGACTTACAGGATCCAGGGGGTCAGGCCAAGCTTGCCTTTTGCCCTTAGCAAAGCGTTAACATCTAGGCAGCTGAGTTCTGGAGGAATGTCACTCTGCCTGTTTTAAGGACTTGTGAATGGGCTGTAGGTAGTAAGGAAGTTAGTTTTTCTTTTGCCTTTGCTTCTTCCTACATCATGACTAGGCTGTATAAACTCCTTAAAGGGACACCGAGTCACACTCATTTTTGTGTTTCCATCACCTGGAGAGATGCCTAGCACTTGGTACAATCAGCAGCTTTGCTGAACGCAACCACACTGCTGTTCCCCACTAGACCGGCAATGCAGGGAGAGCTGAAAGCCTTCCCGTGCAACTTGGCCATGGCATTGAGGCCTCCAGCGGGTGAGTGATTGATGAGAGCCGGTGGATTAGAGTAGACAGCTAACTAATTGTAAACTGAAAATGTTATTCAAAGATAAAAATAGCCCCCACGGATAAAACCTTTTAAGTTTTGAGCTTCCTTTTGAGTTTTCTTTTAATAGAACAGGATATCAGCAACTTCAGCTCAGCTCCTGGAAGGCAGAGGCGGCCGAGGGAAGCTGGTGAGCTGGAATGGCTTCTGGATCTGACTCTCACTCTCTTCACTACAACCCTCCTTCACTTGGGACCCCAAGAGTTACCGGATTGCCGGAGGCCACACAGCCCATCCCAAATGCAGTCCCAAAGCCAGTCCCAACTCATCCCTTTAAGGGATAGTGCTGCTTTTCCCAAGCAGACATGGAAGCAGAACCCACCAAAGCCCTTTGAGGAGAAGTTCCCAGCGCCAAAGGGAACCTTTCCAAATCAGGTGTGACCTGTGACCTCCCTTTCCAGCTCCTCGCTGTCACAGTGTGCTGGTTAGGCTGCGTTTGGTGATGGAAGAAATCAGTACCAGAGAGGATAAGAAGATTTTCCTTGTTCGGCGATGTGGACCATCAGAATATAAAATTATTAGCTGACCAAGTTTCTGTCTGTTCAGGTTCAAAGAGGAGCATTTACTGCCTTTTTTTTTCCCCCCTTAGTGGGCTAACCGTTCACCTGCCAGAGTGGGATCTGGTTTTGCCCACCTCCAAAGGCCGGTTTGTCTCCAAGGAGATGTGCTAATGGCTTAATTGTTTTGTTTATTCTGCTCCCCACCGATTCCGGTTGCTTCATTTGCATCGAGAGTAAAACTTTTCTTATTTTTTTTTAAGTGTCTTGGCATTTCCTTTGGTTTTGAATAGCTCTTACCGTTTACTCCCAGTGTTTTTTTTTGAAAGGTTGGTTAGCTCTTAGTGATAGGTGTGGCTTTCTCTGAGTAGGAGTTTTTCTGGGTATGGGATAGAGAAAGTAAAAGGGAGGGATTTAAAAAAGAAATCCTAGGCACTCTCTCTGTAAAACAAGAGGCAGATTATTTTGGAGCCCGATATTTATGCAGTTATGTTCACTTGGCTCACATACTTGAGTTTTGGGGGTTAAAGGATTAATACATGCAAAGGAATGTTGATATTTAGCCTGACAAAAACTGCATTTACGGAGCTGGGGGTTTGCTTTTTCAAAATGTAGAAATGTCAAGGTTTATTGCTTCACCTATGACAAAGAATTCCAAATATGAGATTATTCTGGTTCATGATGGTAAATGCATTTTTTTAGTTTCATGTAAGTGACACATTTTGGATCAAAAACTTCATAACGTACTAGGACAATAATTCTCAGTGCAGGGTGGACTCTGACTTTGGGGAAGGGAGGATTCTTGCAAGGGAGGGTTGAAGAAGCTTGAACACACTGAGGTTGGTTGAACCAGGTATCCTGGCTTCTTCAAATGCTTTTTTCTCCAGGGCGCCTGCGTGGCCCATTTACTTAAATGTCTGCCTTCAGCTCAGGTCTTGATCTCAGGGTTGTGAGTCCCACACTGGGTTCTGTGTTCAGCAGAGAGTCGCTCTGCCCTACTGCACCTCCTCCTTCTCCCTCTCCCTCTGCCCTACTGCACCTCCTCCCCCCACCCACTGTCTCCCTCTCTCTTAAGTAAATAAATAAAATCTAAAAAAAAAAAAAAAAAAAAAATGCTTTCTTTCCTACAAACTGGAGAATGGAAATTTTAGAACTGGGAAATCATGTAGGAGATCTTGCTGTTATAAATCACTGAGACAAACATAGGATCATGCTATTTTTGGATGTGTTTGTAATTATGCAGGGTTTCATGATGATAAAAGTTTTCAGTGGCTTTTTTCGTTTCTGAAGGTATCTTGTGCATTGCATTCTCAGTTAGTGCCTCTGGAGACCTTCCCTTTCCTTGTGGGAGTATGTGCCTGTAATTTTCACAGTTTTTTGCAGCATCCAGAAGAGAAGAGAAATCCGTTATCGCAATGAACGATTCCTGAGGACCCACCTGAGTCTATACCTCCTTTGAGGTAGGTGTTAGTTGTCTTCCTACAGACAGGGAAACAAAAACCTGCTCAGGGTCACCCATCTGAAAAGTGGCAGAGGAGGGATTTAAGGCAGGAATCCAAAGTCTGCTGGGGAGGGGAGCTGTCTTGTTCCCATACACATGCACATTCTTAGCTGTGGGTCCTTGGGCCAGCAGTGTAGGCACCAGCTGGGATGTTATGAGAACGACAGAACTCCAGGCCTCACCCCAGATCTACTGATTCTGAATCTGCCTTTTAACAAGCTCCCAGGTGACTGAAAGCCCTAGAGCACAGGAACTCTATGGCCCAAGCAAGGTAACATGCTACGAAACATGTCCCCAGAGGAAGTCTGGTGGTTGTCCTCCAGGATACCATCTTCCAAGGACAGGGATGCAACCAGTCAGTCAATCCTTTCTAATTGTCTTACTGAAGCAAAAATGATAGAGCAGTGTTCAGAAGTGGGACAGATAGAAAGTTGTCTGAGACCATTCTGGAGTTAGATGCACAGAGTCAGTGGCTGTCTCCACCATGCTTGGAATGCCCAGAGTGGTTCCTCCGTGGTTACGGTCAATGGCAAGCTTGACCGTTACTGGTCCCTCTGAGCTACTGCATTGGTCTTGATAAATTGTTGGTTGGTTACTAGCACCTCACTGTGAACTTCTCTATCAGACCATCTAAAGCCGCCTAAGAACAGATTTTGTCAGGCTGGAGAAAAAGAGAGAGATCCAGAGTGGGGATATCAATAGTACAAAAATGGAGACGGTGGTTGAAAAAAAGCCCAGCCTCCAGAACATTTTAATCCCGGGGCCAGAGAAAATATCCCCTTTACCTTCTCTTCCTCACTGGTTTGCCTTTCAGTATTTCTCTAGACATCTAGATTGGAGCCGTCTGGGACCTTGTTGGTCATTATCTTCTCTTCTGGACTCCTGCTGGTTTCCAAGCCCTGTGAGCGTGTCCTCCTTTTCCCAGCTGTCACCCTGGTTTGAATCTGTGATCTCTTAGGCTGGGACCGTCCCAAGAGTTTCCTAAGTGATCTTCACTGTCTTCCCCCTGTAGTTCATAGAAACAGCATTGCCACAGTCATTTTCCTGGTAATAAGAGCTTTGCACCTGTCACTCTTACTCAAAAACTCTCAGCTCTTACAGAAAACAGGCTAAAGGCCAAAATGTGGTACTGTCTCAAATCTCTTCCAGGCTGCCCCTGTCCAACTCTTATTTTCCTGCAGTCCTTCTGGGATGTGTAAACTCCTGTGGGGCAGCTGAATGCCTTGTCCCTGCTGTTAGATCCTAACATAGTGCCTGCGCACAATAGGTTCTCTCTCTCTCTAAGATTTTATTTATTTATTTGACAGAGAGGGAGAGAGCATAGCAGGGGGAGCTGCAGGGGGAGAGGGAGAAGCAGACTCCCCACTGACCAGGGAGGCTGGCATGGGGCTCGATCCCAGGACCCTGAGATCATGACCTGAGCTGAAAGCAGACACTTAACCGGCTTTGCCACCCAGGCGCCCCAGCATACAACAGGTTCTTAATAAATATTGATTGATTAATTGAACAAATGAATGAATGAACTGATTCTCATGTCCATGCTTTATAGTCGGGCTAGAATTCACTTCTTGGTCAGGCCATTCTTCATGACTGGTCTCCCTTCCCTTTCTTGCCATTTATCAGAATCCTCTGAGGCCCGCATAAAGGCTCATTTCCTGGAAACTTTTGATGTAGCTCACTGAGTTCATTCCTTCTTCAAATCAGCCCTTGCCATGGAGTTATTTATTTGGTACTTAATTATATGCAGTCTTGCAGGCTGTCTGTATGTGCGTCATACTGTGTAGATGGACTGTAAGTCCCTCGAAGTCAGAAAAGATTTACATTTCTTTATCCTCTTCAGAATTTGCCATCTTTCCCTCTGGCCTTTTCACATTTTTCTACCTGCCCTCCTGGTTCCCAGGTCACTGGCAGCTCCTTCATAACACCTGGGTTGGGTGTGATGCTTGCTTGTGGGTGAGGCACCTCTCCCCTCAGGAATGCGTGCAGTCCCCAGGGCATGTCCTGCATCATCTGGTTTCTCTTTGTGTCATCTACTCTTTGTAGAAATGATGGATGCTATAAGCTTTGTCCTTCTGCGTTTTATGTCCCTCCTTTTCATTCTGCAATGTCCATGGAACTCCCCTTTCTCCACCAATACAAGTACAAACATGATGAATAAAAGTCAATGCCATTGTGACTCAGTGTATCCTCCTTGTGTGAAGGTGAGTCAGGAACCACCAGAAGCAGCGGGAGTGGATCTGTTCCATTCTGAGTGGGAGGCAGGAGCCTGCCTGGTGACGAGGAGAGTTTTTTCTCCACCTTTAGGTTTCTCCACCTCTTAGGTTTCCTGGAACCAAGCAGAGCAAATTATTTAACTCTGTACTTCAATTTCTTTTTTTCTTTTTCTTTTCTTTCTTTTTTTCTTAAAGGAAGTAAGAATAGTCTGTGTTCCCTTTTCTAGTGGTGCTGCATTGAGTATTAATAAGAACATTATAAAATGCTTTGAATGCAATCACGGTGACATGTGAAGTATCATAACCCGATCACAGCTGAAGCTCTGTACTATCGCCCCTCCTTTCTGGCTCTCCTGCCTACCCCCCAAAGCGGGAGGCAACGCTTCCTAATACAGTTATTACGTAAAGATTTTTCCAACAACCTTGTGTGACCTGTTAAGGAAAGACATCAAAATTGGAATCAATCGTGTAAGGTTATAAATGTCACAAGAAAATAGGCACATTTCCGCTTGACCTACTCAGCTTCAAGTGTTCACATCTTCCTAGTTTGGGGAGGGATGAATGGCAGAGAAGAGAAATCACAGAACGAAATGAATTAGTAATGAATTCATTGAACTTGCGCAGGGTGGCTTGCCTATTTGAAACATTCTTGGCAAAATTGCTCATCACCCTCCTCCATCACTGGCTGGGTCGTTTAAAGAAGACTTACGGCATTTGAATTTTCTAAAAAGAGCGAGTCCAGTTCAGCGTTTTGTATATGGTAGATATTTTGAAGCACATGACCGGAAGCGGGTAAGGACACCCTTCTCTGCCTTCTTCTTGGGCTGGAGGAAGGACACCCTTGTCTAGAAGCATGCTAAACCCACGATCATATCCTTTTCCTAAACATGACAAAATCTTGTTACAAAATTATATAAGAGGCATACATATACATAGAGATCCATACTGAGATGTTCTCCAGAGAACTTATGGGAGGAAAATAAAATAATTAATTACTAACCAAAATAAGGTTTCTTTTCTTTTTTTTTTTTTTTAAGATTTTATTTATTTATTTGACAGAGAGAAATCACAAGTAGATGGATAGGCAGGCAGAGAGAGAGAGAGAGAGAGGGAAGCAGGCTCCCCGCCGAGCAGAGAGCCCGATGCAGGACTCGATCCCAGGACCCTGAGATCATGACCTGAGCCAAAGGCAGCGGCTTAACCCACTGAGCCACCCAGGCGCCCCCAAAATAAGGTTTCTAATGATCCTTTTTTCTCCCTCCTCTGCCTGGGTGCTCCCCTTCCATGCCCCACGTCTTATCTAGGCTCAACAAGATCCCAACCCCTCCAATAAGCCTTCTCAGATCTCTTTCTCTTCCCTATGTCCATGGCATCTGTTTAAAATGTCCTTACCTCCCACATCCTGGTCTGCCTGGTGGCACAACACTCGGGATTCCATGTCTCATTAAGATGTGGACCTCTGAGGGCAGGGCATGTTTTGGACACGAGCCAATGGACTCCATCTCGTTTATTATTTATTTATTTGTTTATAAAAGATTTTATTTATTTATTTGGCAGAGAGACAGAGAGGGAACCCATGCAGGGGGAGGGGGAGAGAGAGGGGGAGAGGGAAAAGCAGGCTCCCACTGAGCAGGGAGCCCAACGTGGGGCTCAATTCCAGAATCCTGGGATCGTGACCTGAGCCAAAGGCAGTCCCTTAATGACTGAGCCACACAGGCGCCCCTCCATCTCGTTTAGAAGACCCCGTAGATCTTTTTAAAAATGTCAGTCTCTGGACTCCATCCTAGTGAAAATCAGAGTTCCTGGGGTGGGACTCAACTGTATGACCTTTCAAAATTTCTTGGGTGATTCCTAAAAACAGCCCAGGTTCGGGGTTAGGAATAGATATTTAAGAATTGTTGCCTGTGCTACAGTTTGGTGCAACATCAAATGCAAATCAGTGAGGCAATATATTTGCCGTGCTGCAGTGAGCCACTGAACTAGGAGATTCGAGGGGGTTGTTTGTATTTTGTTGATGAAATGGGGGGAAAGGGATGGGGAGTGTATTTGTTTAATGCATGTATTTCTTCTGTAAAAGGGACATGCGCTCCCAGGGGACATTATAAAAGGTGAAGGAACCTCCCGGTGAGCAGCACTGGGGGTCTTCAGCAGTGCAAGGCTCTGGCAGCCTTCTGCCCCCTTCCACACTGTCGTCTTGTGCTCTAGAGCAGAGGCTTCCAAAACATGGCAGGGGCTCAGCCCACCTGGGGAGGCGATTTTCAGTGGGGTTGGGGGAGGTTCAGGCATCTGTTTTTCACAAGCGTCCTGGGTGACTCCTCTAAGAGCTTGAGAACCACTGCTCTCAAGATCCCAAGTATGGGGGTTGTATCCTAGTGACCCTAGTGCACTGGGTCTTTTGTGAGGGGAGCAGGGGTCTTTCCTAGATTGTTTTTCTCACCCCCAAATTATACAGTCCTACACATGTTTTCTCTAGAACCTTTCTGTAGTTCTAAAGTTTAGCTCCTCATATCATCTAAAATTTCCTTTTCTGGGGCGAGAGACCACACCCCCTAGAACTTTTTCCAAATGGGTATTCATATAATGGTTCTGAAAGTGATCTATTAAAGATCCTCTCTGAAGTGCTGCCTTTATCCTCTATTAGATGCCCGTCTGTATTCCGTTTCTGGTCTCTTCTTTTCCACGGGTCCTTTTCTCTATTCTTGAGCCTTTCCCTCAGTACCATACTGTGCAATTGCTCTAGTTTTAGAATATGTTTTTATATTTGTTTAGGCAGGACCTCTCTAATTGTATTCCTTCTTAAATGAGTTCTTGGTAGTTCACCTTCATTCACTCTTCTAGATACAATTTAGGATCATCGTGTCAAAGTTTCAGAATCTCTTTAGACTTGAAATTGGAGTTGCATGGCCTCTCTGGAGCACTTTGAGAAGGCGAGCATTTCTAGGACTGAGTCTTTTTATCTGCAAACATGGGGTCTGTGTCTTCATCAGCTCTTCTTGTAGGAACTTCAGTGAATCTTTGGGCTTTTCTTATGTAACTCTTTCACATTTGTTATTAAGTTTATTACTGTCATTTTTTTTTTTTTTAAAGATTTTATTTATTTATTTGACAGAGAGAGATCACAAGCAGGCAGAGAGGCAGGCAGAGAGAGAGGAGGAAGCAGGCTCCCTGCTGAGCAGAGAGCCCGATGCGGGGCTCGATCCCAGGACCCGGGGATCATGACCTGAGCCGAAGGCAGCGGCTTAACCCACTGAGCCACCCAGGCGCCCCCTATTACTGTCATTTTATAACTTCTGTTCTTAGTTTAAATGGGCTCTTTTAAAAGTAAATAAATAAATGGGATCTTTTCTATAACATTGTCTCCTGAAAATATTAATCGTTTTTTTCTCATATTTTATTCTAATAGTATAATGGATACCAATACTAACCCCAGAATTAAGATAAGAATCTCATTTATCTGAATATGAAGTATTCTGGTTCATTCCATCTTTATCTGTTAATTAATTAATTAATTAGGTTTTAAGTAGGCTCCGCGCCCTGTGTCAAGCCCTCACAATCCTGAGATTAAGACCTGAGCTGAGATCAAGAGTCGGACACTAAACCGAATGAACCACCCATGTGCCCTTGGTTCATTCCATTTTTAAAATGAGTGTATGTCTTCTTTTCTTGACTAAAAAAGAGAAAACCAGGGGTGCTTGTGTGGCTCAGTGGGTTAAGCTTCTGCCTTTGGCTCCAGTCATGATCTCAGGGTCCTGGGATGGAGCCCCACATAGTGCTCTCTGCTCAGCAGGGAGCCTGCTTCCCTTCCTCTCTCTCTGCCTGCCTCTCTGCCTACCTGTGATCTCTGTCAAATAAATAAATAAAATCTTAAAAAAAAAAATGAACCGCTTCTCCTCAAATGTCCTAGAATATTCTGCCTAGTTTGTTTCTTCATTACAAAAGCAGCTTGGACCATCAGGTCATTGTTTGAAAGACTCATGGTTGGCTGTATGTCCCATGACTTGCAGAAGGGGCAAAAGTGGACCAAATGAGCGGTAGCCAGACATACCCTTCACAGAGCTTCTGAGTAGAACCCCGATAGTGGCCAGATGTTCTGTCCTACATCTCCTCTTCCTAAAGGTCAAGGAAGCACACAATTTAAAGTGAAAAGAAGAGAAAAATGTTTTAACTGTACTTAGCAGAATGAGGGATTCAGAAGTGGGAGTCAGACTTTGGTTTAGAATTTCAGTAGGAAAGGGACATCAGGGTGGCTCAGTTGGTTAAGCATCCGACTGTAGCTCAGGTCATCATCTTGGGGTCCTGGGATCGAGTCCTGCATCAGTTTCTGTGTTCACTGGGGAGTCTGCTTGATATTCTCTCTCCCTTTCTTGCTGCTCCTCTTTCTCTCTGTTTCTCAAATAAATAAATCTTTAAAAAAAAAAGAAGAATCTCAGGAAAAAAGAACGATTCTAGAAATCAAATAATTCTGAGGACTAATAATATAAAAATGTTTTGCACACTATAAAGTAATAGTCAAATGTATTAGGAAGTACTAACTCCATGTGTTTTAGCTACATTTAAAAGACTTCCAGAAAATAATGCCATTGCTGGACAAAACTTGGTCTATCTATCCCAGGATTCTTGTCATGGCTTTAAAGGAAGTTTTACATGAAAGCAGAGGAAACCTTTAATTTAGGTACACATCTATACCATGAGTAACACCTAGAAAGCCTTGGGGATTCTGGTAATTGGTGAATGTGCTATCTATTCTAAGTCCCCAGGCTAAATACCTATTCATTCCCCAAGCGAATAATGTCCCATTCTTAACAGTTAATTAATAATATCCTATCCCTGGTACCTGTCTCTGCATTTCCCTGTCTTTCCTCAGTCATCCTGTACCACTGGGAATATAAAAAGTCATTAGCCAATCCTGCTTTCTAGCATGAAGATCAAAGCCAAAGTTAAAGACAAATGTTCAACCCTTGGGTTCTGATGTTTAGTGAATCTAGAGTTTCCTCCACAAAAGGGTAAAGATTCTGTAAACTCGTTAAATTACTCTTCTCATCTTCCTATTTTCCCATTTTATTTTGCTGCTGAAATAACTAGACGTGAGTTTTTGTTTTTTTGCATGTTGTCATGGTTAGAGGTTTAGAGGGGGTTGAGACTCCCTTACTGTCTTCCCGGTGGTCACCAGCCCCAACCCCCCTGAGAGCCCAAGGCCACGGTCCTGGTTGGGAGTTGGTCCTGGTTGGGAGTGGGGTATGATGGGAGGAGCAGAGTTGGCCCAGCCTCTCGTGGAGCAGGCTTAGTGGGAGGTGTGCAGAAACCACGGAGGAAACTGCTCTGTGGACAACTTCCCACTACCTAATTCAGCCCAGGGGGTGCCTTTGTGGATTCATAGCCTAATCCTCTCTGACCAGCAGGTTGAAAAACAAAAAGTTTGCTTGGCTCCTGTCTGGGAGTCGGGAGCTTGGGTCTGGGAGTCCGGAATGCACTGTGTGCCGAGTCAGACATTTCAACTCTTCTTTGAAGCAAAAGGGAAGTTTAAACACTGACCTAGTTTAAGTGGCTACTATTCGTTAAAGGGGGAAAAATGGCCCTGTTCATGAAAATAGAAATTTGGCTAGAAATGAAAGAGGCTACCAAATTCCTAAGCCACCTATCAATTTCTTTTTCAAACTTAATTGCGTTCTCTTTGCCCCACAGTGCAATTGTTGCTGTGAACCCGCTTCAGTTACACCTAGTAGCTGAATCTGCAAATACCACAAAGCTTTACTTGCTTCAGAAGGATTTAGCTTCATTAATTTACACTGTTGGGGTGACATTTCTCAGTTGAGTGGGAGGGAAAAAACTGGCTTAATTTAACCACGTAAGCCACATCATGAAGGGGGAAACGTAGGGAGTGTGTGTAAGTGACTTATTTGCCTTCTTACTTAAGTGAAGATGTTTCTGGCTTAGGTTTTTACCTTGTCCTTTAAGAACTTTATGAGCAAGATATTTTAGGCTATGGAAGTTTGAATGTTCTTTTAACTCTGGTACTACAGGCTAAGGCTCTAATTTCTGCCAAATGTGAAAAAGTGGAACAGAATAAAGCCATGTGCTTTACATTAGAAAGGTTGTATCTGATCGATGTTCATGGTTAGAAAAATTGTAATCAGGCTCACCATTTGTAGATATGGGTAACACAACTCCTTTGCCAAACAAAGTTGGTTTCATCCTAATTGCTTGCCTTTATGTGCGTTATTTTCGTATCTGTGGTAATTGGGTTTGGTTATACTTAAAAACTATTCAGTGGTAATTTATAGTGGAGAGCCTGGTTTGAGTCCTGGCTTTTGTAATTTTAGAGAAGTATCTTTGGTTTGTTCATAGTATTCATGGTAATAAATCATCTCCTAGAGTTGTTACAAGGACCATATCAAATAAATTCTAAATAACTTAATAATTGCAAGGCAGTATTATGTAAGCATTGCTTTGCTCTGAGGCTAAAACGAAGGGTTCTTATGGGTGTGATGTACGAATTGCTGGAGGTACCAGAGAATTTTCCAGATGGTCCAACATGTGTCCAAAACTCAAGTCCTATTAGAAACACATATTTTAGAAATAAAAAACATTTGTCACGGCATTCTGAGATCTAGATTTTAAAGGACATAAGTAAACATTGAAATGGTTTTTTCCTCCATGAGAAAGCTTCAAGATTTTCTTTTGCTCTGGGTTTTTGCTGGGTGTGTTTGGACAGAAGAGTAGCAAATAGGAGTCACCAAGGGCATGGTCCTTTGGCATCATCAGAGCGATCTCCACATCACACAGCCAGGAGGTAATCACAGGAGAAAGGCATCAGAAGTGCATGTGCAAATGGCACTGCATATATTCTTGAGGACGCTTGTAACATCCTTCGTACAAACCAGGGCTAGCACACTCTCAAGCCATAATGATGCCTTTGCACCATCCGCCAGGGCAGTCCATTTATGGGCTTTTTTGTCTCCCCATCCTGCCTGCCAAAATTTATTGGTAAATAAATACTCAGGCCACTTAGCGGTGGCTGTTGTCTGGGGCACGGAGTGTAATCCCCTTTAAGGGCAAGTGTGTCCTAGCCTCCGAGGAGCTGGGAGAAACAGGTGCCGAACTTCGGAGAGATCTGGAAGAGAACCCGGTCAGGCCTCTTCTACTTTTCCAGCCGTGATCATCATGTGGCACGTGCACGGGACCACAGTGAAAAGCAGCCTTGATGCCCGACCGAGCGGGGTTTTTATTATTCATATTCTGCACAGATCTGTTGATGCAAAAAACATGCACTCCTGATGTGGCCACTGAATCATCGCCTGCTTCTTTCAAAAATCCCTCAAATCTTGTATTCTGATGGTATTTGGCGGATCACGTCTCCTCCTGCAGCAGCCTGTGCTTGCCAGCAAAGAGTCTGAAAGTGGTTTCAAGTGATTTTAACAAACTCTTTGATGAGGGTCCACCTTTTACTACATGCCGAGAATAGCACATATACCCACCAAGTCGTGCCAAGCCTTGTTCTTTCCTTCTTTTTAAAATTTTAACATCAAATTTGTACTTTGTTTGATATGAAAGTATGAAGCCATGAACAGCGCAGGGAATGAGTAAAGATTAATTGGGGTCGGCTTGGGTCCGCACGAACGCCCTTGTTTTTCCCTTTCACAGTTGGACCCCTCGTGGTGTGAATATTTTCTTTGATACAGTCTATGATTGTGTTACATTTTGCTTATAAGAGGTCTAAAGACTGTTAACATGTTTATTTAAAACTTCCTCAGCAATATTCACAGCGAGGAGGGATTGGTGGAGGTGTCTTTGCAAATAAGTTTCCTTGGTTTGCTTCCTAGTTTGCTTCTAGGTTTCTGAACGTGTACCCCTAAATGACGCGTCCGGATGAATGGAACAAAATGGAGGAGACATTTATGCCAATCGGATAAGTAAATAGTTATCATCCTCATGTTAGAGAGTTGGCAAGTTTTTCTCAGATCTTCTACTGTTTTTGATTCTGCCAGCCGAACCCAAAGACCCAGCCGTGTGATGAGAAGGGGGTGAGCCCTGCCAAATGATTTTGGTGTAATCATCTTACCGAGACTTCACAAGCTTTGGAGAGTATTTGGGTGAAGTTGGTGGCTGTTTTATTGCTACCATCTGATTCTGCTTTGGGCCCGTAGCAGTTTCTGCCACTTTGTCACCAATTGCAGGGCGGGGTGGGTAGATGTTTTTACTAGAGTGGAAAAAGATGATGTTCAGTAGCTGTTTCCTGTAGTCCTCTCAGAATTTGTCCAAAATGACTATGGGACCAAGAGCATAGCATTCAGTTGCTGTTGATTGGGTGTGAGACATTAGTAACTAATTTTAATTTGAAATTATAGTGTCTGTCCTAAGAATGAGTAAGACGAGCTAACAGAATAGGGGATATGTTCAGGTCCCCTGGGCCTCATCTTCAGTTTTGGTGTTATGGTCTCACAAGCCTACGGGCCCCAGGGAAGAAGTAGTTCTGTCTTGTTCACTACTCTTTCCTTAGCACCTCGTGCAGTGCCTGGCATAGAGCTCGGCTCAGTTTATTGAATTAATTGAGTGAGTGAATGAAAAACTAGGTAGAAAAGGAGTTCCTGATAGCATCTGCAAAAATAAGCAATTCCCATAATTAATTGCATTTTGTGGGGGTTTTGTTTGTTTGTTTGTTTGGTTGGTTGTTGGGAGGGTGGGTTTTTTGGTTGGTTGGTTGGTTGGTTGGTTGTTGGGAGGGTGGGTTTTTTGGTTGGTTGGTTGGTTGTTGGGAGGATGGGTTTTTTGGTTGGTTGGTTGGTTGGTTGTTGGGAGGGTGGATTTTTTGGTTGGTTGGTTTGTTGGTTGGTTGGTTGTGGGAGGGTGGATTTTTTTGGTTGGTTGGTTGGTTGGTTGTTGGGAAGGTGGGTTTTTTGTTGGTTGGTTGTTGGGAGGGTGGGTTTTTTGATTGGTTGGTTAGTTGGTTAGTTGGCTGGTTTTCAAAGTCCAAGAGTAGGAAAAACCCACTAGACTCCAGTCTTTACATGGTTGTTGTTCATTGATTTTATAGTGGATGGAGTGAATTGTTCTCTCCCTTCCCTTAGCACACATCTCTCATGTTGGGTGTTGGAGTGTCACTGTCAGCCACCACTTTGTCTCCTAATTGCTGCTGTTCTCTGCTACTCATAGATACCCAGTACTGGTGGATATTTATGTTACTTCCATTTTTGTTGAACATTCCTGCCAGTATTCCATTAAGAGTACTCGACCTGAGAATTGCAACAGGATTGTTGATTCATAGAGTATATGCCTATGACATTTTGAGAGGAGCTCCATAATTGACTTCCAGAAAGGAGCTGTCTATTTACTTGCTCACCAGGGGCATTAATGAGTTATGAAAATAGGGTAACATTTGGAGGATAATTCTAAGTAACTAAAAACTAACTCCCTGGGAGCTTACAGAAATTTGGAGGATAAGAGATTCTTTATATGTCTTTTATATCCTCCACCACATAATTAACTGAGAAATCAATCTATTCTGTCAAGAATCCTCTCACCTTTCATACTCTTCACCATTACCTGGGCATATTTCTAGGGAGGTTTTCAGGGAGAAAAAGTAACTCTTTTCTATGAAGAAGATATGCTGTTCCAAAGTTTTACTTAGATATGTGCTAGAAACTCAAAAGATATTTATTGAACTCATTCTTGTGGTTGAGCTTTCAACTATAAACAGTATTGGGGGCACCTGGGTGGCTCAGTCAGTTAATCATTGGACTCTTGATCTCAGCTCAGGTCATGAGTTCAAGCCCCGCATTGGGGTCCACACTGCATGTTGAGACTTAAGATAAACACAAGTGTGCACATGCACACACACACACACACAGACACACACACAATAGGAATAAAGAAAAAAACAGAGACTGAAATCAAGGCAGGAAGAGAGTTGGTCTAGAAGGAAGTAGGGAATTCGTTTGCTCAGAGGAAGGACACACAGCCAGTGGGATATAGGGCTACCGTGTGTGGTGGGGTGTGGGTGGTAGCAGGAAGTCTTTTTTCTTTTCTTTTTTTTTTTTTTAAGATTTTATTTTTAAGTATCCCTGCACCCTCATGGGGCTTGAGCTTACGACCCTGAGATCAAGAGTCACATGCTCTGTTCACTGAGCCAGCCAGCTCCCTGCCCCCCCATCCCTAGCTCCCCTGCCCAGTGGCAGGAAGTCTTACAATGTGTTCAGAAGGCTGGTAAGTGGAGGGGGTATGTTAGAAGGAGATGGCAGAGAAGCTGGATATTTACAACAGAAAGTTGCTAAGCAAGACACAGAATAGGACTATAGAATTTCAAAACTTACAAGAAATGTGACATTTCTTAGTAGATTATGCTTAGGTTGTGTTTATTAAGCAATAGTTAGCTCGTGAAGTTACTATATATGCCAGTTCTGATAAATAAGACCATTATGTCTTCATAAAAAGGAAAGAAGTGGGGTTCCTGAGAGGTTCGTTAAGTTAAGCATCTGTCTATGGCTCAGGTCATGATCCCGGGGTCCAGGGATAGAGCCCTACATTGGGTTCCTTGCTCAGTGGGGAGTCTGCTTCTCCCTCTGCCTCTCCCACTGCTGCCCCCCAGCCCCCAGTTTGTGCTCTCTGTGTCACTGTCTCTCAAATGAATAAATAAGATCTTAAAAAAAAAAAAAAGAAAGAAGAATTTGGGACTCCTATCTCTTTCTAGCTCAACTCCTTTTTTGAGGTATGGGGGTACAGTTGGGGGAGGGGGGCGCTGTTACATAACGGGAAACACCTGATTGAAAAACAATATGAAGTCGGTCTTACAATCCAACTGGCTGCATCCAGTAGAACACCAAGAAAACCAATTCCTGGCATCTCTTCTGTTAACTATTAATACAAAGGTGACCTAGATGATGGGGGAATTTAGTTTATGTGGCTTTAACATGGAACAGATCAATGACAACTGTCCTGTGGATTTATAGGACAGGGAATACTACAACCAGAAATACCTGTAACTATAGACTCCCGGTGTCGTTCGGGGTAATCTATAACCTAATGAGGGTGTGTTTCACCTTTCCTAGTGACAACCGAATAATGGAAGCCCTGGGTCAGTTATTCTGGTCTGTGAGTCATAACTTAGAAAATATTAGAAGTAAGTCCCAACTTACTTTTGATGTTGCTGTTTTACAAACAGCAAACGTGTTTGTAAAAGCTGTAGAAAAGCCCAGAATTCATTTCCCTTACATTGACATCGTAATCCCATGGGGCACTTTGTCTCACGAGCAAAGTGAACAACAATGGGAAGACCTCGAATACTCAACCCGTGACTTTGAGCAGGTGATTTAACTTCTCTGAGAACACAGTTCCTCATCTGCAAGATGGAAATAATGTCTCCTTCAATGTCTCCTTCCAGTCACAGGCTATCCTGAGGGCTCAAAACGGTAAAGGAGACAAAAGCTAAAGTACTGCAAAATTGTAGAGTGCTTTTTGCTTTTAAATTACTTTGTACTCATACGTCAATTTTTATCTAGGGCCTCTATTCCAGGCTAAGAAAGAAAGCTCTCAGCCTTCATTTTACTCAAATTAGCCCTACTCTATCCTTACTTTAAATTTGTCCATTTTTTCCACCTCTTTTGAACATCACCCTGTCCTTCAATAATAAAATAGAACCGCAAGTCATGAAATCAAACTGTGAAATTACTGAATTGTAAAGTCAGAACTCGCTACAGGGAAAGAGAAAAGCAGTCTGATTAAAATACCCGTCATTAAGGTGAAAATGACTGACTTCTATAGCTCCAAGAGGATGATTTACATTTTTTTTTAGACATGTTCTCCCGACTATTAATCTGCATATGTTTCCAATTGTGGAAGATAAGAGGTACCGATAATTTGGGACACAAATTTATTTTTCCAGCTCAATATTTTTGGAGATAGGAGATTGATGTGCCCATGTAATTTACCATTAAGAAACAATTCGGGTCTGGGGCGCCTGGGCAGCTCAGTTCGTTAAGCATCTGACTCTTGCTCTGAGCTCAGATCTCGACCACCGGGTTGTGCGTTCAAGCTCCATGCTGGGCTCCACACTGGGCATGGAGCCAACTTTAAAAAAAAGAAAAAACTGGGGTGCCTGGGTGGTTCAGTGGGTTAAAGCCTCTGCCTTTGGCTCAGGTTATGATCCCAGGGTCCTGGGATCGAGCCCTGCATCGGGCTCTCTGTTCAGTGGGGATCCTGCTTCCTCCTTTCTCTCTCTGCCTGCCTCTCCACCTACTTGTGATTTCTGTCTGTCAAATAAATAAATAAAATCTTAAAAAAAATGCTTTAAAAAAAAAAAAAACCTAATTTGGACCTGATATTGATGACCAGATTGATTGTAATCCATAGCAGAGGGAGTCCGTCCCATCTTTTTCTTGCCATTTGTATATATTGTTCTACCTCCTCCATGTCATCCTAAAATATGGAATCACTCAGTTCTATTTTTAAATTTTTATTTATTTTTTAAAAAAAGATTTTATTTATTTATTTGACAGACAGAGATCACAAGTAGACAGAGAGGCAGGCAGAGAGAGAGATGGAGAAGCAGGCTCCCCGCTGAGCAGAGAGCCCGATGTGGGGCTCGATCCCAGCACCCTGGGATCATGGCCTGAGCTGAATGCAGAGGCCTTAACCCAGTGAACCACCCGGGTGCCCCAATCACTCGGTTCTAAAGTGTTTCTCCTCTGACATCTTGCTGACCTCAAATTTCACATATCAGTACTCTTCCCTTACTTAGCTCAAGACTGTGCTTCTTTCAATTGGAGACTGAGGTTTGGAAAAGGCTGGTCACTTCTCCAGATAGTTTGATCTCCACCAGTGCTTTCACAATATAGTGAGCGCAACTGTGAACTGTGCAAGACTGCTCTAATACGTTTTGTGACTTTCCTCAATTTGTTCTTCTGCATCAAGTCAGCAAATTTCTGTAAAGGGTCGTTTGGGAAATATTTTAGTAGACCCTATGGTCTCTGTTGCAACTCCCTCAACGCTGCCGTTGTACAAGAAAACAGCCACAGAGAATGCATAAATGAATGGGCATGGCTGTGTTCCAATAAAACTTTACTTACAAAAACAAGCAGTGGGCCAGATTCGGCCCAGGGACTGTAGCTTACTGATCCCTGTTCTACATCATTCCCATGAAGATAGGACAGCTGGAATAATACTAAGTGGAATACATTTAATTAAATTAGGGTATTAATTTGTAAATACCCTAAAGTTGAATCAAAGATAGATTTTTCAGTTCTTTGTACTATGTACCCATAGATTGGATTAGGCTAAGGCCTGGCAACAGACTTAGGGAATATTTCCTTTTCTAAAGTATTTACTTCTTCTCAAATAGTTTCTCAAGTATTTATTTTTCTCCACACATAGTCTGCCATTTTCCACATTGCACTGTCATTTTAGATTAATGCCACTGACCTAATGCCAACCCTATACCACTCTTGGAGCTGGAAACCGAAAGAGAGAGAGAGAGCAAGGACAGAGTAGGAGAGGAAACTTACCTTAAATGATCCTTGGAGTCCACATCAGATACCTTGAGAAGCCATTGCTGCTTGGTTTTTAAGGTCTTCAATTACAGTGCTTTGATTCTTAACCTTAAGAAAATTCTCCTTCAACCATTTTATGCCATGCGGAATATCTATTACTGCTTAGGAATTTACTGTGGTTTTTCATTGATCGCGGCCCCAGATTCTGGAATATGTATTAATTTATTTGGGCAGAGAGTGCAGGAATCCACATGCAGAATATAGTGAACTTATGTTGAAGCAGAATATTGAAGCTGGGAATGATTAATTCTTAAAAAATGAACCATCAGCATTAATAAATACTGAATTCTAAGAAGGTTATTTTGCAGTTTGCTTTTTAAAGTACTGAAGTAATCTGACTGACTTCCCATTTCAAAGTGAAGGGTTTTTTTTTCCCTTTATGAACATTATTTGTTTAGAGTCATTGGTAAATTATTAATCTGCGTTCCAGTGTTTCACGTTTGAAATACCAGCCCTCCCTGTCCATGGGGGATTTGATCTCACTGTAATCAGCAGAGGGTTCTGGGAAGTGGGAATGGCTGTGGTTTGCTCTTTGAAAGACCTTAAGAGAGAATAAAAAAGCTGATGCTTTACAGGAAGTAGCCCTGCCCAGCATTTGACAGCTGGCAGTTTCCATATCGAGTCATACGATGCCCTGAACTTGGAGGGAACACTGAACTGTGGGAACGTTTGGGTGGGCTCCCTGCCCCCCTCTTTGCAGAGGTCCTTGTACTTTAAAGTGTTCTTGCAGCTCTTTTGAGCAGCTGTCAAAATCTTTTCTGGTTTGGAGCTGCCCCAAATGTTGATATTCTGAGCCTTTGGTCTCTTTTCCTCCCTACAGTGCACATGGAGGGTTGCTTTTGGGTTATCTCATGAACTAGACTGGTCATATGATTCTAGGGAGTTCTGGCCCTGGGTCCACACCACTTCCTAGCTCTATGGCTCATTAGGCAAGTCACTTAACCCTTCTGATTTCTTCACCGAGTGGAGACAAACTCATGGGAGCTAGCATGGGATCTCCTCCATGAAAATGTAAGCTCCACGGGGAAACGGTATTCCCACTGTCCGTCACAGTGCCTGGCACATAGTAGGAGCTCAATAAATATTTGATAAGTTAATTTATACTCAGCACTCAGTATTGTCATTATTAATACTGTTCTTGTACTTACTTGTGCTTATGCTACCCTTAGACTCAGGTTCTGTTTTAAAGAGTCCCTCTCCTTACCTTCTGCTGATGACAGGTATCCTTTTTTTCTTTTTAAGATTTTATTTATTTATTTATTTAAAAAAAGATTTTATTTATTTATTTGACAGAGAAATCACAAGTAGGCAGAGAGGCAGGCAGAGAGAGAGGAGGAAGCAGGCTTCCCGCTGAGCAGAGAGCCCGATTTGGGACTCGATCCCAGGACCCTGGGATCATTACCTGAGCTGAATCAGAGGCTTTAACCCACTGAGCCACCCAGGCGCCCCTAAGATTCTATTTATTTATTAGAGAGAGAGAGCATGAGCGGGGGGAGAGGCAGAGGAAGAGGGAGAAGAAGGCTCCCCTCTGAGTGAGGAGCCTGATGTGGGGGACTTGATCCAAGGACCCTGGGATCGTGACCTGAGCTGAATGCAGATGCCTAAGCGACTGAGCCACCCAGAAGCCCTGATGACAGTCATCTTTAGGAAGCCATGGTGTCAGTGGAGTGCTGGGTTCAAATCCAGTGCTGCCCTCGTTAACCCCCTGTAGAGTTCTGTGCTACTTTCCTCACCTCTAATTGGCATCACAGTGCCCACGTGCAGAGTTTAAGTGGGTGCAGTCTCTTTGCCTTAGTTTTCTCAACAGTATATGGCTATGCATGAGCCCGGTACTCACTCCTTTTCTCACTTCTTGGATTATCACCTGCCCCAACTGCCTAACCCTGGAGGTGCCGTGAGCTCCACGCCGGAGCCCGTGGCAGGTTGGCTCCGTATGCGGAGGTCTGATGGAGTCCTCGCCCCAGGAAACAGCCACGTCCAGAAGGCTTGTCACCAGTGGCCACATTTCCTTTCCTCATTGCTCCAAAAGCTGTGTTTTGATGAGGCTCATTGATGAATGGCCGGCATTGTGCATGTCCTTTAAGTTTCCATGGTTGGTCTTTATAAAATATGGCCACTACTACCTTGTGCCCCGTGGAGAGATACCATCACAACCACTGTGTCTAGGTGTTCACAGAGACCGTAAAATGCGTGTTTTGACACCTGCCCTGCACCCCTTAGGCTAGGTGTCTAGTTTGAGCCTAGAAGTGGATCATGTTCTCTCTCCTCCTTCAGCGTCTGTCTTTGCAGTCCACTCTGGGAGGTAGCACAGGTCCACATAGGAGCCACTTCCCCAGTGCTCTAAGGAAGGACACTGGTCTGTTCCCACCTCCTATTTTTGGCTTGAGCAAGGGCCAAACTCTGCTAGGCCTTCTGCTGCCCAGTTAGTCCCCAGGGGTGAGCTTTCTGTTTTTCTGACTTTCTCCTCTGATACCTTAGACACCTGGCCCTGTGCCCATTGGGTCTAGTGCAAAGGAATCAGTAACTGTCACCACCACAGCTGCCCCTGCTGGTAGCAGTTCCGCCGTCTCAGGTCCAGCAGCCAGCTTTGGTCCTTCGGAAGTGGGACCCTCTGTGAGGCTTTGTATCCCCCTCCTCTGCCTCCTTCCAGCAGGGGGTGAGCCTCCACACCTCCTGCCTGTGCTCTAGGGCCCATCACCTTCAGTTGCAGCACAGCTTCCATAGTGAAGGGGGTTCATGTGGCTAACATTCCATTGCCCATGGACGGGGAGCCTCAGGGTTGTCCAGGATGTGTCTGGAAATGGCACCCCAACCTAGCCTTTACTTGACTTCATTCTTTCTCTCACCCCTCACATCCCAACCAGAATGTCTTGTCATTTCTACTTAAAAAGTTAATGGAGGGGCGCCTGGGTGGCTCAGTCGGTTAAGCATCCGACTCTTGATCTCAGGGTCATGAGTTCAAGCCCCATACTGGGGCTTAAAAAAAAAAAAAGGGAACCTAACAGCGGTCCATCATTCCACAGCTGCCATCCTAATTCAGTGACCACCATTTCTCACCTAGAATGACTAGGATATTCCTAATGGTCTCTGTTTCCATACTTTCCCTCTGCATTTTCCACAGAGTGGTGCTGTTTTTAAAGTACACAAATGCATGCGTTTATATAGTGCTTACTACCTGCCAGCATATAAACTAATACTTATGCAGGACTAAATTTCCTGACAAGGTTTACGAAATGGCATAGGTATGGGGAAAGGTGAGCAGGAGTTGAGTCCTGGAAGTGCCTGGCGGTGACTTGGGGCAGCGCTTGTGATGGGTGCATGGGGACCAGAGGCAATGTCTCGTCCCCCACAAGGTGGAGACCAGATTGCAGACTCCGCTATGGAGTTGTGTGCTTGAAAAGTCTAATAGGAAAATACCTCCCCAATGAGGCATTTCCCAGTGTCCTCTCCACTATATTGACCAAGGGAGGCATTTGTGCAGTGATTACATCATCTTTAATTAAAGCATAGTTATAACATATGCAAGTTACAATGCATATTTTAACAACAAAGGAAGGTCCATAGACAAAAACAGAGTGATAAAATCACACAAATGTAAATCCCTGTGTGTGGGAGCCATTTAGGCTGAAACAATTATTTAAAAGCCAACAGGTTTCACCAGTTGATGGGACATTGAGAAACGGCTTGTGATTTTAAACTGGAAGATGGGTTCAGGCCGACCATCCACCTAATTTGGTGCAATTCTCTACAGGAAATGAGAATTACTTGTATATTGAGAGAAATATATAGCTGTCTGGGTTTTTAAAAAAACATTTAATTATTAATTTTAATTTAATTGTTATTTTCTTGTAAGCACGTGATAATAAAGAATGTACCCAAAAAGAGGAACTGAACCTTTGAGCTTGCCTAGAGTTCAGTCTCTGGGTATCTCAGACCATGAAGAATGTGTCATGGCTTTCCTCTAGTTGTTGCCTTCTGTGCTATGAGAAGACACTTTACTGCCTCCACATTGTGATTCCTGGGACAGCCCTGGTCACAGGTCACAGAGGTCAGCACCGGAAGGGGCTGCGGAGGTCAATCTGTGCCCCTCATGTGACAGGTGAGAAAACCAAGGCCACATACTGAGGGTCCAAAGACTCGTCTAGGCTGACATCGGGTCTCGATAGGCACCATGAACGTAACACCTGTTTCCACACTCAGCAGCTTTCCTCTAGTCTGGATTGATCAGTTTAAGAAAGAGATGCTGGCTCGATTGTAACAGATTGAATGAATTTAAAGACATGAGGAGGAAGTGCTCGGTTAGTTTTTAAAAATAGCTATTACTAGGCCTTCACGGAAAGAAAGCTAATGAAGTGATGGGACGTACATTTCAGTACTTGAGTTAGAGGATCTATTAGAGGATTGCACCGTCAAGCCCCAGAAAACCCTGAGCTGAAATATGTAAATCATCTCAAACCAGCAGTTTATGGTGGGGCCCTGTGCTGGTCAGCTGATCTACACCCTGCGGCTTGAGACGTGTACAGGACTTTAAGGCCTTCTGTCAAGCTGTGATCATTTCTCCAAAATTCCTGGTTATATAATTAGGCAATTTTTCCCCCCTAATAGAAAAGGAAAATGGAATGAGTTTAGTGGTGAAACCCTGCTGAAAGGGAATATAGTTCCCCAGACAAAAGTCATTTCTTTCCAAAAAGCCTTAGGATGCTAAAAATAAAAACAAGTCCAACTATTATTTTAAATTTGCAACTTGCAGTTGAGAGAACTTGGATTCTTCTCTGTGCTTCATTACTCCCCCTGAGAAGTAAGGCTCTGAGAGTCATTTAACGTCTTTAGGATAGAAGACCCCATCTGACTCCTGAAGTTCATCGAACCGTCAAGGGAAGTAGGTGCAACACTTGGACGTTCTTTCAGCCAATGGTTCAGAGCTCTGCTGTGTACTGCTTTCTGGGTCAGGTGCTTGAACAAGGGTAGACACAGGCTTTCTCCTACTCAGGCTTCAGGGATGAGGATGTTCACCTTGAACTTGGGTAGCTGTGTCTCTGAGATGCTTCTTCCCCACCTGTTTCCCCCTTGAAACATCGCAGATTCGCCAGGACCCCATCCCGCCCCCAAACCTGCCCAATTCCCAAGACAGCCTGATTTGCTAATGTTCTTTTTTTTTTTAATTTTTTAGAAGATTTTATTTATTTATTTGACAGACAGAGATCACAAGTAGGCAGAGAAGCAGGCAGAGAAAGGAGGAAGCAGGCTCTATGCTGAGCAGAGAGCCCGACTTGAGGCTTCATCCCAGGACTCTGGGATCATGACCTGAGCTGAAGGCAGAGGCTTTAACCCACTGAGCCACCCAGGCGCCCCCCACCCCTTTTTTTTAAATTAAAAAACAAACTATTCTGTTTTAGAGAATTCAGGATTTCATGGATTTGACCAGTGCTGGCACTTTTGTGTGTTCACAGACTGAGTACGCTTATAGCAGAGTTAACTCTGTTTCCTAGCTGTTCTGATGTCATATATTCTGCCTTGTTGTCCACATAGGTGTGTGTACTTGTCTGACTTCATGCCATGCTCTTTGACCTCAGAAAATCTAGTTACCCTCCCTTCTTCTGGCTAAGCTTTCTTTTCCTGTTTACGGTGGGTCCTGACATCTAGAACTGAGGGCACATGGAAGGATGCCTCACTTCATTCGAATACACAGCTGGGGTGAGAGGAAATTCCCTCCCCCATCCCACTTAGGTCCTGAACTTCAGAGATCTCTAGGATTCTGTTTTCATCCTGCTTTTCGAGGCTTCCTCTGTCTCCCGGCAGCCAGCTTGGCTCCTAGGACCCGAAGAGTCACAGAGGGCATGTGAAGGGTCTTTCAGCTCTGAACTAAGAAGTCCAGAGCCCCCAAAGCTTTAGTAATAATAGAAGGTGACAGCTCCCCAGATGCTCTTATGGGCCAGCCAGATCTCAAGCCTGCTGCTCTCCCTTAACCTGGAGGCTTCCCTTCCCTGCAGCATGGTCGGGCCCTGCCGCACACAGCAGTACCCATGCAGTCGTCCGACAAATGCACATGCCCATTCTCCATAGTGTCCTTAATTCTCAAGCCTGAATTTTATTTATTTTACTTTATTTATTTTTTTTAAAGATTATATTTATTTATTTGACAGACAGAGATCACAAGCAGGCAGAGAGGCAGGCAGAGAGAGAGAGAGGAGGAAGCAGGCTCCCTGACGAGCAGAGAGCCCGACGCGGGACTCGATCCCAGGACCCTGGGATCACGACCTGAGCCGAAGGCAGAGGCTTAACCCTCTGAGCCGCCCAGGCGCCCTATTTTACTTTATTTTTAAATAATCTCCACACCCTATGTGGGGCTCAAACTCACAACCCCGAGATCAAGAGTCACACACTTGACCACTTAAGTCTGAATTTTAATTCTCACATGGAAATTGTTTCTTGACGTATCATGTTCAGAAATTACTGTATTTCATCAAGACCAAGACTCCTTATTTGTTTATGTTTGTTTATTTGTTTATGTTTGAAAGAAACTGGTTTACTTTCCATCAGCCTTACTTCCAGTTTCTATTGCCATTGATTTTTAAGAAGCACCATTTTTTATGTACCTTTCAAAAAATTTTTTTAAAGAAGAATTTATTTACTTACTTGCTACAGAGAGGGAACATAAGCAGGAGCTGCAGCAGAAGCCGACTCCCTATCGAGCCGGGAAACCAGTGCGGGGCTTGATCCCAGCACCCTGGGATCAGGACCTGAGCCAAAGGCAAACGCTTAACTGAGCCACCCAGATGCTCCTTTATGTACCTTTAATAAAGAAAAATGCTCTTAACTAAATGGAGACATGTCAAGGGTTGTAATATAGAGTCTGATTTCAAATAAGTTAAAATGCAAAAACAAAAGGATGTGTCCCTCCTTTCCCCCGCAACCCCCCTCCCTTTGTTTCTTAGAATCGATTAAAATCTGTATCTGGACTCCATTAGATTTTACTCTCCCTCTGACAGAGTTACTTATGTGTTTAGAATAGCCAGGTAAGCAGGACAATTTCCTTTCAGCTAATTGCTGTTGCTTGGCTTTCTTCTTCTTTATTATTATTTTTTTAAATGATTTTTTAATTTACTTGTCAGAGAGAGCACAAGCAGGGGGAGGGGCAGGCAGAGGGAGCAGCAGGTACCCCGCTGAGCGAGGAGCAGGAGTAGGACCCGATCCCAGGACCCTGGGATCACGACCTGTGCCAAAGGCAGACGCCCAACCGACTGAGCCACCCAGGCATCCCTTGGCTTCCTTCTTACCCCATGCTCCACGTAAGCACTTTGAAGCTGAGAAACACTTAACTGTATTCTCACATGGTCTGGATTGTTTAAACAGAAAAGGTTAGGGCTTTTATATCTAAAAAAAAAAAATGCTGTAGCCTTCTTTTTCCTTTTAATTTCACTTTTCCAAACTAAGAAATAGCTTATAAGGTAAACATTGTCAAAGCAGCTTGTAGGCATGGGTACAACTTTGCTGTGGCAGTTTCTTGATAATTTGAGGTGACAAAAGGGATACCCTTTCTCTGCGGAGTCTGGTAACATCACCCACTAAGAAGGGTAACGTTGAGAAGTGACCAGTGAAGGAATAAAAGGCAGGAAGCATCCTCCAGTTGAGAGATCTCGGTGTTCCTTGGTGACAGCTTTGCCTCGTCCAGAAATCCTTTTGACAGTTTCTGACAGCATTCTTGAATACTTCCAGTGATTAAGAGCTCAGGCCTCAGAAGGGAGCCTGTTTATTTTTGAATGGCTAAACTCATGACAAATGTGAAGGCAATTGTGTTTCTTTCATTTTTCTTCTTAAAAAGAATTTGGTATAATCCATTTACTTTTGAAGTTAGAATAAATACAGGTTACCACAGAAACTTCATGTTTGAGTTAAAATTTATTTTTTTGTGGCATTTAGCCATTTATGCTGGTTCTGCTTCTCCGGAATTCCCCAGCCATGCAAATCTTTAACCCATTATCATGTCTCCTGTTTCCTGTGAGGCATATAGGACATGTCCAGCTTCTATAAGATGTGAAGTTAAACATGTCAGTTCATCTCTGCAGTTTGCTCACTGTGTGATCTCGGGTAACTTACTCAGGTTGCCTCCTCTTTAAAATGTAGGTAATGAGGGGTTTTGTGAGAAATTAAGTTATTCGGCATGTGTAATGCCCTTAATACAATGCCTGGCAAATAGTAAGTGCTCAGTAAATGTTGATACTCTCAGTCACCATTCTGGTAAGCTGTTTTCCTGCCTCCCATACTCAAGTAAAATAATGTCACAATCCTGATGTTGTTGTTTTCTTTTCTTTTTTCTTGCCTTTTTTTTTTTGTCTTTCCTTTGACTTCAGTGTCCAGTCAGTTATCTGGTCTAATTTTCTAATTCCTCTAATTCTCCTCACTACCGTCCAGTATCCTTGCCTCTAGTATTTCCAGGACAGTGTGGTAGGAATAGCAGGGACTCTAACGGTAGCCTCACTTGGGTTCAAAATCTGATTCCACCATGTACAGTGGTGAATGCACAATTTATGAACCATTTTGAGACTTAGTTCCTGTATCAGTAAAATGGAAATCTGGCTCTTCTGGAGTGCTCAGTGTGGATACTGAGGTAGCATTAAAAGTCCTGTCTGAAGAGGTCTGGGCACACCTGTGGCATTCATTAAATGCCAGTTGCCTTCCCCTTTCTCCTCCGGTTCATTCTGCCTTCAGTGACTACGTGAATTCTGAAATCAGTGTTATAATTACATGGTACCTTGCATAAACATCCTCTGAGACCCCTCCTTTTCTGCTAAGGCATGTCTTAAAGCGTTGACACGCATTTAGTATGAAACAAAGGTTCTAGAACCCAGGCTAGGTATGCTTGAGTCTTGGCACCATGACTTACTAACAAGCTTGGGCAAGTTTTGCAACTTAGCTCGCTCGTTTGTAGGATGGGAGCGATAACAGTAGTACCGGCTTCATGGGGTTATCATGATGGTTGGACTTGCTAACTTAGGTACAGAATTTGGGAAAGTCCCTGACTGTAACCGTCCCACACCTTCCGTGATGCCCCCATGGGCTCTCTTTCCTGGTACTGCTGTCATTGCTGTTCCAAGGACTCCAGGCTCCTAGCAAGCGAGACAATCTGATCTCCGCAGTCTGTCCTCCCCTGCTGCCTCCCCTTCCCGATGAAGGTCTCTGTCACTGCTCTCTTCCCAAGTTATTTCTTCTGTTGGTTTGCCTTGGTGATGGTGAGTTTAGAGTTTGCTCCCAGAATTTTGACTGTTTCCATGACTCATATCAGATTAAATTCTTGCAGTCCCTTGATCCAAGTTTCTTTGGGGAGGAGACAGAGAAGGAAGGGCGTGTTGTACCATACATGACTTGTATCAAACTGTTGGAATTGATTGTTAGCCTGTCTCTTTGGCTCATTGGACCGTAAGCTCTGGGAGGGCAGGCAAAATACATGTGTTGATCATCTCCATCACCCAACTCATAGCAAAGTACCTGGCACGTAACAGGTACTCAGTAGATATTTATTGAGTGGATGGATGGATGGATGGATGGATGGATGGATAGAGCAAGATTGGAAAATATAAACATCCCCTTTGCGTTCCTAAATTGCAAAATATCAGTTTTCCCCTCTTCCCCGCCTAGAGAGGAAACCACTCCTCGCAAGAGTGCATTTTAATGCTCCCAAATACTCTTGGGCCGTAGGGGTTATTTTGCAGGCTCTGCTACTGCTAAAGCTGTGGGCAGTTAGTTGTTAGCATTTATGAGTGATATCTTAAATAATATCAGCTTTCACCAGGACTTGGACCGAATCCAGATTTATTTTCCTAGAACAGTTTCAATTTTTAGTATGTGTTATTTGTTGTATGATACCCTCCTTACATAGCACAGTGCTTTCCTAGAAATAATGAAACAGAATTGCTAATGAACCCACAAGACTCACATCAGTCCTCTGTGAAGCAGTGGAAAGCAACAGAACCAGTATCCAATCCACATGTGATGAAATGATTTTGTCATTGAAAGACCCGTTTATATTGACGCCGTGATCAGAAGTAAAGTAGGAAGGGCAAATACGAAACGTGATCATTTGGTCTTACCCTCAGGAGTCCTTCTGGATTTTCTTCATTTATTTCCATTCCCTTTCTCTCTTTCTATAATGCTGCTAGAAGGAGCAAGTACTACCCACACATTTTTTTGGCAGACTTGGCTATTAGTTAATTAGCATTTTGGCCTCCAGTCGGGAGAGCAGATCCTATTCTCTTTGTAATGGGTGTTGTCAAGGAAGCTTTTCAAAGGCCAAGGGAAAAAATGGCACCCACTCCACTGTCAAGGATTTTTATGAGGGTCAAGTAGCCTTGGCAAGAAGTCAGGCCAGAATGGCTTGGCTGTAGCAAGGAATGCCACAGCCCTTGTGACAGGTTAGATTTGCCATAAACCTGAATTCACTAAATTCTTAAGATGGTGAGAGATTGTTACACTCTCGCTGGAGAATGTCTTGTATGCTTTTTTCTTTTTTTTGCGAGTGGTGGTTGGATGGCTTGAAAGTTGCCCGCTCCCTGCTCGCTCTGTCTCCTGCTGTTCGTGCCCCTTCCCAGAGTCACCGTGAGCCAAATCACCCTGGTGCTGGCTGGCCCACCATACATCAACACACAAAATATTCTTTGGCGTCTGTGAAGTGTTCCAAAAATGTGTCTCAGTAACTGATGAGACACGGCTTATTTGTCCTGGGAAAGTGATTTAACGTTCAGGTTCTGCCCTGTTTGAATTTTTAGGCTAAACCTCAAGCAAATATTAACATTAATCTTGATCTGAGTGTGCTGGCTTTCTTATTTTTATTAGCAGCAGCAGTAGCATTGGAGCATTATTTCCAAAGGGTACGGATTCGAGAGGGAGGTTGAGGTGATGTATGAACTCGTTCAGTCTTCCTAGCAGCCGGGAGAGGTCTTATTATTCTTACCCAAATTTTACAAGTGAGGAAACTGAGGCTCAGAGGGGTTAAGTAATATGTCAAATATTTTTCCTGGCAGATCAGGACTAGACCTTTTCCAGGGTCTCTTCCAATCCTGGGAGACTGAATTCTTATTTGGGAAGCGGATGGCACCTCGAGTCCAAAATGTCGCTGAAGAAGCGAGTGTGAGAGAGAGTGGCAGCGTGCTCTGGAGATGGCTTTGGGGGTGCAAGCGGCCTCCTGGGCTGCCTCACAAACCCAAGGAAGTGGAAGGAAGAGCTAGAAAGCTTCCAAGGGCTCAAGTGAAGGAGACTTTGGATCTTCTCTCCAGATCAGAGGTTGTAAACTGGTGACAGCCCAGCCTCCACGAGGCCTGGCGATATACTTATTTGCCCCATACTTATTTGGCCCAGACTTGAAAAAGTCTGAGCCGGCATTTAAAAATCAGATTCGGGGCACCTGAATCTGGTGCTCAGTCGGTAGACCACGCAACACTTGCTCTTGGGGTCGTGAGTTCAGGCCCCACGTTGGGTATAGAGCCTACTTAAAACAACAAGTTTTTAAAAAATCAGATTTCTCATGAAAATCCAGTTTCCCAGCTTTTCTAGAAAGTTCAGAACTGGCAAGCTTAAGTCCCGGTTCCCCCGTGATAACAACTGGCTGGAGCCACACAGCGGCTGCTCTCTTCCTCAGAACCTCAGCCCACTTTCCCACTGCCTGGCTCGATCCTTTTGTATCTGCCTGGCGTTGCGAGTTGTTTGCCTTCAACCACTTCTCTCATGCATGGTTTCTCATTCTTGATACTACTGACATTTGGGGCCAGAGAATTCTTTGTTGTGAAGAGCTGGCCATCTTGTGCTTTGGAGGATGTTTAGTGTTTCCCTGGTCTCTACCCACAAGGTCTCAGTAGTAACCCCTCCTCATTGTGACAGCCAGAAATGAACATCGCCAAGAGCCTTCAGCAGAGTAAAGGTGCCTCTGATAGGAACCACTAGGGTAGCGTAATGAGCCTAAGCCACCAAGAAGTCAGCTGCTAAGCCTCTCTATTATGAATTCCTGGGAATGAGAATCTCGTGCATCTGGCTTGGGTCGGGGGTCTTCGCCTGTGGCCAGGTCGTGAGGTATCAGCCGTCGTGACCACCACCTCCTGCGGAAAGGGAAGCAGGGCGGGCAGCCCAGGAGACAGCCACCACAGGAAGAAGGATGCAAAAGATACCAGAGGAAAACAAGAGTCCAGGAGTTACTCCCAGTAGTATAACAATCTTAATTTTCCAAAGGATGGGTCTTTGTGTCTTTTTCTTTATGTGTTCCTACCACTGTTCTGTGATACAGCCAAGACACATAGAGCGTGCCCCTCTCTTCCAGTAGATGAGGAGACAGAGAAAAGCTAAAATGGCCGCTTGAGTGCCTATAGCCACTACATAGAGAAAAGATGAGAACCCGGCTTTCTGGAGCCCACCCCTGGCCCCTCTGCTTAGCCCCGAAATGGGAGCCATCTGTAACCAGCACCTTGTCTCCTTTATTGGAGTGCGGGGGCGGGGAGGCAAAGCCAGCCGTCATCAGACTCGGCCTGGCCCTGAAAACACCACCGAGGCAGCCAGTCAGTCATGTTTGCAGAGCGGGTTTAGTTGGCAGGAGGCCACCCCGTCTAACTCCCGCTCCAGTCCGTCTGGGTGTAACCCAGCCATTATGGTCTCTCTCGGGTTTCGAACGCACAGGAACAATTAAGTCATTCTCATAATTTCATGTGGTACAGAAAGTCCCAAGCCAAAAATACCATCCTTGGTTCCTACTTTTAGACTTCCAGGGAACTTCCCCCTCCTTCCCTCCCTACCATTCACTTTGATTCCTTCTATTTTTCTCTTCTTGAATGCATCGGCCAGACGCGGAGTCCTAGTTTACTTAACGAGGAGCTACAGACCCAACACAAATCAAAATAAACCCAACCTTCCTTCACTGGGCAGGCCTGGTGGAAGTAGGGAATTGTCGGCGGCCTCAAATGTAGAGAGGCTCCTAACACGAAAGAGTGTGGGGTTCTTTTTTTTTTTTTAATTTGTCAGAGAGAGAGAGAGAGCGTGAACACAGGCAGACAGAATGGCAGGCAGAGGCAGAGAGAGAAGCAGACTCCCTGCTGAGCAAGGAGCCCGACATGGGACTCGATCCCAGGACGCTGGGATCATGACCTGAGCCAAAGGCAGCTGCTTAACCAACTGAGCCACCCAGGCGTCCCTGAGTGTGGGGTTCTTATCTCTGGTGTGTGGAAATAGAACCAGCCACCGGATGCTCCCAGAAGGATGATGGGGCTGCAAGGGAAGTAGTTGTATCTATACCCCTACTATTATTTCTGGGGCTTAGGTAACCACATTCAACCACTGTCTTTATCTTCAGTATATAAAATCTCTCACCCCATAGGATTGTGACATCACAGCAGTGCTTCTTTCTTAAATAACTAATTCTTCTAGATCTTTCTCAGATGCACGTTAAGCACTGACTTCCTGGCGGTCAGATGACTGAGGTGGTCTTTGGGCACACACGGACTCACGGTGCACACAGCTGTCTCTGCCTTGTGCTTGGCACGTGTTGCTGGTCAGCCATTTAGGTTCCATCAGAAACTAAATGAAAGTAGGAAACGATTTGAAAGTTTTTGTCTGTAGGAAGAGATATTATAGGTTTACTTATACAAGGGCTTCTGGTTCTCAGAAACTTTAGCCTGTGTCGGAATCACCTGGACAATGTGTAGAAACACAGACGGGGAGCCTCCCATCTCGCCACACGCCGAGAGCATCTCATTCGCTAGGTAGGGCGTGGGCCAAGACTTGACATTTCTGTCCAGTTTCCAGGTGCGGCTGATATTGCTGACCTGGAGGCCCCCTTTGTGAACTAGACTAATCAAGAACGGTGCTTTGACAGTTTCCCCAGGAGCCATGCTGCCTGCCCCTCCTGCTTCTGTGCCTTCTTCATTTGTGTTGTCCCTGCAAAGTCTCCCTCCTCCCGTTGGCCAGCTAAGTCCTCTGCAGCTGCCAGGCCCCACCTCCGTTCCCATTCCTTCCACCTACTCTTTCCTGACTGTTCCCATCCACTCAGGTCACTTCCGTTCCCTGAACTCTTCCAGTTTTTAAGTGAAGCCCCAGACTGCAATCTGCTGCCTTGTGTCCTGTGCACCTTGCATGCTTGTCCTTTGCCCAACTAGACCGGACTGATTGGATCAGTGAACTCAACTGGCCTCATACACTCTTCTGTGTGTCCTTGGACTGAGCACAGGGTACATTGTAGATAACTCATTAAGTTATTGCCTGATGAAGGTTCAAAGTGAATTCAGAGGAGAAATAGAATGCTGCATGTACCACCGAGTGCTATTGCTTAATACTTAGGCACCAAATTATGCTTCTGATTTGGTAAGAATTCTTCAGTGCCCAAAGCCACAAATCTTTCCGCCTGATTCAGCATTGCCCAGCTTTTGGTCTTATAGAGAAAGGGCATCATGGGTTTGCTCAGTATGGTGGAGACCCAGGCCCACTCTCAGGGCCACCCTGGCCAGTTGCTGTCACCATGACTATTGTCTACTGTGCGTGAGAATCAGTCATGGGGCTCGGGAGTGTGTGGGGGGGGTGCGGAGGCAGGCAGAAGGATAGCATTTATGTTGGAAAGGCAGTTTGGGACCAGAATGTGAAGGACTTACGTGACATATTATGGACTTGGACTTTGTCTGGAGCTTTGACTTGAAGGCTTCTTTCTTGATGGTCAGCTCTTCCGACCTTTTTAAAGATCCTGTGTCAGTTTCCTAGGGCTGCCTTCACAAATAACCATAAACTAGGTGGCTTCATCCTAGAGAAATTGATATGCTTACACTTCTGGAGGCTGGACTCTAAAATCAAGCTTTCAGTGGGGCCATGCACCCTCTGAAGGCTCTAGAGGAGAATCTGTTCCATGTCCTTCTCTTGGCTTCTGGTGTTGTGCAATTCTTGGTTTCTAGATGCATCACTTCCATCTCTATGTCATCACATGGCCTCTCAGCATGCCTCTCTCTTCTTAAAAGGACATCAGTCATACTGGATCGAGGCCCACCCTAATGACCTCATTTTAACTTTATTACATCTACAAAGACCCTATTTCCAAATAAGGTCACATTCACAAGTACTGGAGCCCCATATCTTTTTTTGGAGGAGGACACAGTTCAACCCATAACAGACACTTATTTTGCTACATCTTATTTTAGGTCTTAAGATAGCAGTGGGCCTGCTGCTATATCCAGCTAGTAAACTCACCTGGGGAATGTGCCCATAAGGAGTTAGGAAGCTCCCTCCACCTTGAGTAATGTGGCAGCTCACTTTATTATGAAGGAAGGAAACACAGGGCCAAAGCAGCAGAAGGTGGGGCACTGATCAAAGGACCAGTTAGGATGGTCTTGCAGGTTAGAAATAATGAGACCCTAAGTAAGGCAGTGACTTAAGAACAGGGGAGGGGTAGAATGGAGGTATAGATCCCCGCAGAGCCAACAGGATTGGGTGTGGGGGGAGGAAGAACTCAAGAGTGATTCTTAGCCTATTGAAAAATGTGCATGTGTGTTTGTGTGTATTTATAGGTATATAATAACTATCTATATGTAATGCATGTGTATATATTTATTTCTCAAAGATAAACAAGGCTTTATAGAGAAGCCTCTCTCTCTTTGTCCTTTCCCAGTTAACTGCAATTATGCTTCATTATCCTAGAAAGGAGAGTAGTAACAAGGAAATAATATGGAAGAAAATAAGGCGCAATCTTGGAAATCAATGGAAATAAAGATTTTTAAAGGAAAAGGGGACAAAAGATACATATGTTAGCCCACAACCTCCTGAGAAGGTTCTTGCAAATGTGGTGTGGTTCTCTAGGGGAATGACCACTCCAAACCTGCTAAGTTCAGCCCAGCAAGTCCTTTGTTCAAGTCCATTCCCAGCCATCAGCCAGGCAGACTTGGCCAAGACTGGCTGACCTCCAGGGAGACCCAGACCTTCTTAGAAAATATAACGGAAAATTCCTTTGCCGGGCAGAAGTCCTGTTGCTATTTTTCAGGGTCGAGGGTTAGTATTTGGACAAGACTCTTAACTTCTCCAAGCTCCATTCTCTCATCAGTAATGGACCAAGACCCCCACCCTTAAAGGATTATTGTGAGGACAAATATCAATTAATGTATATGAAGTGACGGCGCAGAGCTGGTGCCCCACACTATTCATTTCCTTTCCCTTCCTCTTCAGTCTTCCTTCCCTGTCTTCTTCCAGGCTTCCTTATTCTTAGGACCAGAGCTCTTTCTGCCATCCTATCCCTCTGGAAATAGAATGTAAATAAATTAAGAGAAGTAAAGTATAAGTAAAATCCTGCAGAGTGGCACCTGGATGGCTCAGTGGGTTCAAGTCTTGGTCTACGGCTCAGGTCATGATCCCAGGGTCCTGGGATCGAGCCCCGAATCGGGCTCTCTGCTTGGCTGGGAGCCTGCCCCCCTTGCCCCAACCCCTGCCTGCCTCTCTGCCTACTTGTGATCTCTGCCTGTCAAATAAATAAATAAAATCTTTTTAAAAAAAAATCAATAAAAAAAAATTCC
Source organism: Mustela putorius furo (assembly GCF_011764305.1). Classification (NCBI taxonomy): domain Eukaryota; kingdom Metazoa; phylum Chordata; class Mammalia; order Carnivora; family Mustelidae; genus Mustela; species Mustela putorius. The sequence goes on along the minus strand of NW_025422045.1, from coordinate 3,345,484 downwards.
TGCAGAGAATTTACTTTCAACTCATCGGAATCATTATCAGTTGCATACTCCCGCGAAGGGCTGGATGAGGGCTCTTGGAGTCTATGTAGCAAACCGTGAAAGTGAAGGTGAGAATGTTACCAATGTCAGAGTTATAACTGGGATTAATGGCAGTAGAGTTTGATAGGTAGAATCTGGTGCTTGTTCTGTCCCTTGCCCACAGTGGCTGGTCCCTGCTGCTCAGATGCTATTACTGTCTATCAGCTAGGCCCCCTGTGTCCCCTTCTTCAACAGAGAACAACTCAGCAGAACCACATCCTCTGGGACTTAGGTGTTGACGCAGCTGCTGGCGGATCTGTTCAGCTAACCCACACTTAAGTGCTACCTGAGACGCTGGAGAGGGGCCACTGCCCGGGTCACCCTGCGGCTCCTCTGGGTGACGTCCACTTGGACTTAGTTTCACTCAAAGGTTAGAAAGCAGTGGCCACACTGCTTTATTGATTATTCCAGATCAATAAAACTGGGAATGATGACCCAGGCAGGCCTGCCTCTTCAACTTCATTTCCCTGCCAAGAATGCTTTCCCAGTGCCCCCTCTCTCTGCTCAACATCCTGTTCTCTCATCCCAGACCCGAGGTGCTAAGTCAGACTTCGTCCCACACAAATGTTAGCCCAAGGGGCAGAGATACACAGGTAGGAGAAGGCTTACTGCGGTATTACTCAGAATGGGGAGACCAGGAAAATAACCGCGCCATTTACAGATTTTTTTTTTCTAGAAGAAGGGCACCGTGAGAAAGTGACTCACCATCTCAGAGCTTCTACTCTAGCTCCTTGTTTGTAACATAGAAATTACTAATATCCAGCCTGACTACAAGGACTATGAGATGATACGTATGAAAGCACTTTATAAATTTCAGATGGTTTTACAAAGGTAGGGGGGGATACAGTAGGGGATACTCAACAGTGAAAAAAAAGTCCTTTGAGGCCTTTTACAAATAAAGGCACTTTATGTATTGGAACTCTTGGCACTCACATATTTAACATTTGAGGTTTTGCCAACCTAGGGAGCAGTCTGAGAGCAGTTGCAGTTTAGCTGAGGAGTATGTTTTCCTACTCCACGAACGTGAGGATCTCACATGAGGATGAGAGGAGGGGACTAGATGAAGTAGTAGAAATGAAAATAAGATCACATTCTAGAGTCCTTAGACGCTCATTAAAACAGGCATTTTCACAAAACAAACTGAGGGTTGTTGGAGGGAGGGGGTGAGGGAAGGGGGTGGGGGGAGGGGATGGGGAGGGTATGTGCTATGGTGCTTGCTGTGAAGTGTGTAAACCTGGTGATTCACAGACCTCTACCCTTGATAGATAGAATCTGGTGCTGGTTCTGTCCCTTGCCCACAGTGGCTGGTCCCTGCTGCTCAGATGCTATTACTGTCTATCAGCTAGGCCCCCTGTGTCCCCTTCTTCAACAGAGAACAACTCAGCAGAACCACATCCTCTGGGACTTAGGTGTTGACGCAGCTGCTGGCGGATCTGTTCAGCTAACCCACACTTAAGTGCTACCTGAGACGCTGGAGAGGGGCCACTGCCCGGGTCACCCTGCAGATCCTCTGGGTGATGTCCACTTGGACTTAGTTTCATTCAAAGGTTATAAAGCAGTGGCCACAATAAAGCAGTGTTGATTATTCCAGATCAATAAAACTGGGAATGATGACCCAGGCAGGCCTGCCTCTTCAACTTCATTTCCCTGCCAAGAATGCTTTCCCAGTGCCCCCTCTTTCTGCTCAACATCCTGTCCTCTCATCCCAGACCCGAGGTGCTAAGTCAGACTTCGTCCCACACAAATGTTTATATGTTTATAAAATAAAATAACATTAAAAAAATAAGCAGGCATTTTCTCAGTATCTTTATACCCCATCAGGGGGCTCTGTGTTATTGGGAAAGAGTGCAACCAAAAGGTAAAAATTAGAAATCTGTAATTAGATAAAACATACATGTACTCATGAAACAGGGGGCATCGGAGTATGCAGCAACGTCCTACACAGATTTTTACCTGTCCTGTGCACTCCTGGGGAGAGGCGACGACAAGGGCAAAGCAGAGGGATTCAAGGAAGGAAGATCTGTGTAAACCTGGAGCTATAAAAGAGCTTCTGGGATTAAACAGAGTTTCAACACATTTAAATGGAAACAGTTTTCCCCTGAGACTAGGCAGCAGCAATCACAGGCGAGTTAATATTTTTGATTTATTAATTTATTATTGAAGTGTAGTTGACCTGAGTGAGGTTCTTTTGCTTGTTACTGGGGGGTGTGTGTGTATTTCTCCCTCACTTAGCATTTTGGATGTCGGCGGTGCAAGGAGCACTGGAGTGTAGGCTACTTCCTGGTTTTCGCTTTGCCACCCCGAGGGTGTGGCACCGGTCTTTATGGGTGCCTTGGCTACTACCTGCCAATCTAGCACAAGGGCACGGAGTGAGGAGGTCATGCCCCCTCCCCCACTTTGTGATATGCCCGAGAGCTTGGACCCTGCTCCTTCCACTTCCATCCCCGGCCATACCTAGCAGCATAAAGAATCTGGGAATGGATTCCTTCTGAGCAACTGTGTGCCCAGCTAAAAGCCAGAGATCAGGTCACTAAAGGAAAGGAAGCAAAGATGTTGGGGGGCAGCTCGCAGGTACTGCCACAGTTCAGCCCTCTCTGTGCCTGTGAACCCAATTAACTGTTCAGACAGGACGGCATCTGAATGGAAGGAGAGGCAAGACCAGGCACGGAGATTGTGATCAAACCTTACTGCATCTGCTGGGGAGTTACTGGGGCAGTTTAATGCTGATTGTATTTTTGGTTTCAGAAAGTAAAGGTTTGGGATCATTGAAAGATCATTTGCGTATGATCTTCCTTGACTTTCTTCTGTTCGTATGTGAAGGCTGCTCAGGGGACGTCGTTGCTTGAGAAGGAGACAGAGCAAGCCCTGACATCCTCTGTCGGGGACACAACTAAGTCTCAGTGTTGTTAGAAGGTGGCCCGGCACTCACAGCTGGGCCACGTCCTTGCATTGGACGTGGGCAAGTGCACACACAACACTAGTCTCAGACAAGCTCCCGCTTAAACCATGGTCAAGTGAGAGCAAACAAGGCCACTGTGTAATTTCTTCTAAACACAGGCTAAGACAAGGCGCATTTACACACCATAATATACTGTCAAATACCAGCACCACCCCCAATCCAACCTGGTTAATAGGAGTGGCCACTGCTGCTTTACCATTTTCCCGCTCTCTGCTGTAGTCCACTCCCTCCAGAGAACATAATATTGAGACATACAGTTGTAGATTGCCGTACTTTCTGATGGTGCCCCATCTAGAGCAAACCCTTGCTTCCTTAACCTTCCCCCAAACCCAGTACCAAAGCCCAAATCCTGTAGTAGAATTATTTTTAAATTTTTTTAAAGATTATTTATTTTTTTATTTGTCACAAGCAGGGGGAACGGCAGGCAGAGGGAGAAGCAGGCTCCCTGCTGAGCAGCGAGCCTGTTGCAGGGGTCAGTCCCAGGACCTTGGGATCATGATCTGAGCCAAAGGTAGACGCTTATCCTACTGAGCCACCCAGGCGTCCCCCTTTAATAGATTCTAAAAACCTCTTACTGAGGAGAGCTGGGGGGCCGGGTTGTGCCTTTTCTCCCTCGCTGTGATGAGTAAATGAATGCAGCTGTGCAGCGAGAAGTGTGTTCCTGGTGGTCTTTGGCTGGAAGGCGTTGACATGTTGTATCGTGGAGGGGTAATCCTGCCCTATAAATCTAGAACATCTGGGTTCACTTAGAGGTGACCTCACTGCCACATTGGGCCAGTTTCTTACCCTCTAAAAGGTTCTGTTTCCTGATCTGTAAATTGTGGATGGTAATATCAACTTTACAAGGTTGTGAAGATTATATAAAAGGATAGATAGGAAAGTGCTTTTTAGAATTATGGTGCACTTGGGGCTTCTGGAGAGCGCAGCCGGTGAAGCATCTGACTCTTGATTTCAGTTCAGATCTTGATCTCAGGGTCATGAGTTCAAGCCCCACGTTGGGCTCTACTCTGGGCGTGGAGCCTACTTAAAAAAAAAGAATTACGATGTACTTTATAGATCTAAGGCACTCAGTTTTATTTATGATAGGGGAAATAACAGCAGATTCTGTGTTTCTAAGATTTTCTTTGAGCTGAGGTCAATGAAGAGCTCGATTTATAGCCTAATTTACATCAGTAAGACATCTGCATTAGTCATCCCCACTTCTCCGTACTTGGGAAGGAAATTTGAACCAGGAGCCTGACTCCAGGGCATTTCTACCCAAATAGGGCCATTTCAACGGAGCCTCCTTGAAAGGAAAGTTCCATTTCATTTGAAAGGAGAACGCAGAAGGCAGGCAGAAAGTCACATCATGACGTACATAGTGTCATACCTAAATAACGAGAAGATAGCACTTTCCCCCAAAAGCCTCTGTGAAGTTTTCAGGGGGCTTCCGAAGTCGAAAGGAAAATTCTAAAGCCGAGCCCTATTTCAGCTCCATTTATTTCCCAGGGTCCCTGTCACCCCAGTTTTGTGGAGCGTGGAGGAAATGCGACCTGAAGCAGCCAAGTGAGAATGCAGCTCTGCCTTTTGCGTTATGTGTGAGCTTGGCCAAGTCTTGGGCCATTTTCTCATTTTGAAAACGCAGGTGGAGACGGCTGCCTCACACCCAGATCCGCCATCGCTCCTATAGGATGTGTGTGTGTGTGTGAAAACGTCGCTGGGAAGTCCCGTATGTTCAGGAAAGCCGTTAGGCTCCTGGGGTTACTATTTTATGAGGAGAGGGTCCTACGTAGCTGGTACAGGTAAATGAGCAGCTTCTGAGCCCCAACTTTGTTTCATTAACCACTCTCTTGAATGATATAGAGGACATTAGGGGAGACATCCCTACCTCGATGCTGCTGCTTGGAGACATGAACGGAGCTGGGGATGTTGGGAGTTCTCGCTCCAAGCAGAAGCCCAGAAGACACCAGGGCCTCCTGCTTTTGTGTTTCAGACAATAAGATTTTATCAAGTTGGCACCCGATTCTACCCGTCAGATTTAGATTTGATTGGGGTCTGAAACTGAAGGCCTTATTTGCGGCCTGGAGCTTCCCCATCAAGCTGGATGGTTTCTAGAAAAACCAACCTGCGTGCCACATTTTCTTTTATATGAGAATCCATTAATATGGTAGATAGTTTGGAGTGATCCCGGAGGATCGTCTCCCCAGACAATACCCGAGAGAGTTTCCTTTCTCCACCCTGGAGATGCCCTAGCCTTGCAGACCAAATTCATGGGTGTCCTGGTCACAATGCCACTGTCTCTTGGGCAGAAGAGAAACCCTAACCTTTAGTCTTTACCTTCCATATATCATTTTTGTATTTTAAATTGGCAAGAGTCTTTTGTTTGTCTTCATACCTTACCTTTACATATTTATAGACGTTTATCTTCAGTCATAACGCACGTACACCTAACCTGTTGATTACAAATTTAATAAAATTGATTAAGCCCTGAAAAGTGCCAGACACTAAGCTGGGTAGACTGGGAAATTCAGAGAAAAAGGGACAAATGTCCTCGTCTACAGGGCACTCAAGGACTAGTCAGAGAATCAGTTGTGTTTATGTCTAATTCATGTCAAGACAGCATGCCAAAGCCAACAATTGAGATGGGTTCCTAGTATAGCACAGTTCTCTTACTGGCCCTGTGAGTTCCATGGTGACACTCTATTCATGCGTGAGGAAATTGAGACCAAGAGCCCTAAGTGACTGCTGTGGTCACCCGGCAAAGGGGGTCTGACTTGTAAGCACTGGCGTTCTCCAGCCCGGCATGCTGCCCCTTCTCTCTTATCTACCTTGTCAGCATTCCTTCATAGCATGGTACCCTATCAAGATGACAGGTGATTTCTGCCGATTATACAGAAAATTCTATTTTGGGTTGACTGTTCCCTCCAGACATTTAGGAAGATGCCTTAAGTATCTGGCATGTCCCCGCATCTTCCTTTAGTAGCTAACTGGTCTCCTTATTGGCCTGCCAGTGTCTGTTAGCTTCATGGTGTCCTGTTTTCACCTTTTCCCATATCTGATGCTCATCCCACCCAGGACTTTACTAGAGTTTTCACCAGATCCTATCCTATCTCGGTACCTGCAGTGGAGGCCTTGGCTCTGGCAGGTAGTACACATGCTTACTTTCATTTAGGTGTTCTTGCATTTCTTTGGAAAACAGGTTTGAGGATGAAGGAAGGTAAGTTCTGCGAAGTATATAGCAAATTAGTGTAAGGGCATAAATTAGGAGAAACTAACGAATTAAGTTGTTTCCACATTCTGTCTTGGTGTTAACCAAAATAACTCATGTTTATGGCACCATAAAGTTTACAAAGGACTTTCCTGCCCTTGATCTCATTGATCTCTCACCAACAACCCTGAGATGTTGGCAACAGGGGAATGCATGTGAATCCCTAGGCCACCCAGTCAGTAAGTGGCAGAAGAGGAAATTAAGAGTCTCTTCAGGCTCCAGTCCTGGGCCTTTGCTCTTTGCCAGGTTGTGGCAGAATGTGGACTTCAGGATAATAAAGTTGACTCAGGTACTCAGAGTAACAGTTAGTAACTTTATTCCTCCCAGCATCCAAGAGAAACTTCTCAATTATGAATTAGAGCCTTTGGGATTAGCCCTGGAGACAATGCTAAGTGCTTTCACCAGTTGGTTCCTGTTGGTAAGTCTGTGAGGGGATGGGGGACATCAGGAAGGAAGGCTGACTTTCAGGAGTCCAACAGATGGGTAAGGTTTCCTAGGAATGCGGACAGTTCAGAGGAAGGAGGTGAACTCTGGTGACAGGTTGTCGTATTAACGGGGAATTTATTTTAAAGTGCTTAGATGTAAATGTACCTTCTAATTTGGAAGTTTTTCCTCCAGGGCTGTGGGTGCATTAACAGATGTAGGCCATTAACTAGGGAGACATTTTAAACAAATTCTGAGGATTCATGTGCTTTTACTGCTAAAATGAAAAAGGAAAAAAAGTATAAAATAAGCCCACTCAGAGAGTTTGTTTTTCCTATTACTTTTGTTATCATGAGTTTATCATTTGGATACTCTCTTAGAGCCAGTCTGTTCGAGAAAGCCTGACAAAATTCTTAATAACCATACCTGCAACCAAAGAGGGGCATTTGGGGAATTTTTTTTGTTTAAATAATTAGAATCCTGGAAGATTTATAACTCGAAGGCAATCAACAGGTCTCTAGACCAGTGTAGGAATTCATTGTCTTCCTCTAGCGTTTAACTTCCTTTCGCATCATGGGACCCACTTCCAGATTTCAAAAATTATGACAGCATCGGGGTAGAGTCACTTCCTCTCTTGATTAAGTATGAGAGTGAGGGGGTGGGTGAATGGGCAGGATGGGTGGCTAAGAATGGTGGTAGGTTCTGTTACATGGTCCTAAATGCTTGGTAGTATCTTTTGTCAGTAAAAGATGTCAAATGCCTTCCCTGTGGGCCCCACAGGCAGAGCCCTGGGAACCAGGACTGGTTTTGACAGACCGGCTCCGGTCTGCCCTCAGCCTTGCTCCAAGGACTGGTCTTGCTGGACCTACTGGTGGGAGGAGCTGCCCTAGATTCTCCTCTAGAAGAGATTCAAGAGAACCCAAAGCCTGGCATGTAACACTTAGTGCTTTACCTGGTGATAAATTATGGAGCAGCTAACTGGTCCGTAGTAAACAGTTGCTCAAATGCCTTTTCAGCTTCTCAGTGGTGACAAACTATGTCTGAGAGAGATCTTACACCACATGAAAGATTTAGGGATTCCAGTTAGGCTATTTAAAACCTCTTGCCAGATGGGAGATGGTATAGCATACCTCACACCAAATTTGTGAGTCTCATAGTTAGGCACTGAGATTTTTAAAAAATAATGATCTTTGGGGCTCCCGGGTGGCTCAGTGGGATGAGCCGCTGCCTTTCGGCTCTGGTCATGATCCCGGGGTCCTGGGATCGAGTCCCGCATTGGGCTCTCTGCTCGGCGGGGAGCCTGCTTCCCTCCTCTCTCTCTCTCTCTCTCTCTGCCTGCCTCTCTGTCTACTTGTGATCTCTCTCTGTAAAATAAATAAATAAAATCTTTAAAAAAATAATAATAATCTTTGAAGTCAAACAGCCCCACAATTTTAAGGAAAATCAAACCAACCTAATTTAAATGGAATAAATGATGGTTTAAGCTAATCATTATCTGACAGAGCTTGGGCTGGTGTTTCCAAAATGAAATTAACTGGGACACCCAGGTGGCTCAGTCAGTTAAGCCTCTGCCTTTGGCTCAGGTCATGATTCCAGGGTCCTGGGATCGAGTCCCACATCGGGCTCCCTGCTCAGTGGGGAGCCTGCTTCTCCCTCTGCCTGCCACTCCCCCTGCTTATGTGCGCTGTCTCTCTCTCTCACAAATAATTTCTTTTTAAAGATTTTATTTATTTGGGGCACCTGGGTGGCTCAGTCAGCCCTAACTACAAAGTTCTTAAAATGGGGATTCTCAGTGGGTTAAGTCCTCTGCCTTTGGCTCAGGTCATGATCCCAGGGTCCTGGGCTCTCTGCTCAGTAGGGAGCCTTCTTCCCTTCCTCTCTGTGCCTGCCTCTCTGCTTACTTGTGATCTGTCTGTGAAATAAAGAATTAAAATCTTTTTTTAGAAAAATGGGGATCATTCAGGTTAGAAGTCACTTGTTAGCAAAGATCAGGATCAATGATTTGTGTGAATTCATGTCTTCTCAGCTTACCTGGTAGCATGGGTCATATTTTGCAATGAGGTGTGAGCTGCACTGGGCATTCTCCTTCCTGGTAGTCACCAGCTCATTCAGTGTTTTTATGTGAGGAAAGAACTGAATCTTACGTCAACAGGATTCATTCTTCCCACACGAACTGCAACTGCAGACTTTGAGTCATTAATTTGTAAACCTTTATATCTCTTAAAAAAAAAAAATCATTATATCTCCAAGGCTGGCACAGTACCCAGCACAGGTATTGTTGCCTGTGACTGAATCAGTGAAAGACTGAATTGGTGAAAAACATAGGATGTGGTTGAGGAAAAAGACCACAGAGCACAGTTGTTATGAAAAGAATACCAGCCTTGAAATTATTATCATTGTTGCCAATTCCTGTTTATATTTATGGATCCTTCAGAGTATCAGAGTATACGCTACCAATACTGTATAGCTCATGATTCTAGCTAGAAGAGGAAAAATGAAATCTTAGATAGAAAATTTTCTGGGGCTCCTGGGTGGCTCAGCGGGTTAAGCCTCTGCCTTCGCCTCAGGTCATGATCTCAAGGTCCTGGGATTGAGCCTCACATGGGAGGGAGCCTGCTTCCCCCCTCCCCCATTCCCCCCTCAGCAGGGAGCCTGCTTCCCCCTCCTCCCCTCTCTACCTGCCTCTGCCTACTTGTGATCCCTGTCAAATAAATAACTAAACTCTTCAAAAAAAAAAAAAAAGAAGAAGAAGAAGAAGAAGAAACTTTTAAATCTAGAAAGTGTAAGGCTCAGTTTTCCAGGGTTGGTTCAACAGTAACTATTAAAATCACTAGCTTAGGGCGCCTGGGTGGTTCAGGTCATGATCCTGGGGTCCTGGGATTGAGCCCCACATCGGGCTCTCTGCTTGGCAGGGAGCCTGCTTCACCCTCTCTCTCTGCCTGCCTCTCTGCCTACTTGTGCTCTCTGTCTGTCAAATAAATAAATAAAATCTAAAATAAATAAATAAATAAATAAAATTAAAATCACTAGCTTATACATCCCTTTTAGAAATGGGCCCCAGGCTTCTCACACATGTGGCTATAATACTGAGAGACCAAGGAGAATCTTTGATCTCCAGATAAGCTCACTGGCCTTTATATCTGTGATAATTTGCCCCTCAGACTGTTTGGGCTTCGTCCAAGGCTCTCTCTGGTTGTGGAAGCGGCCATCTACTGGTGGCTCATAGGTAATAACGTCCTCAGACCTAGTATTTCCACACAAGCTTCATCAACAAAAAGAAAACGTTTAAGGACTATTCCAGGTGGTAGCAGATTCCCATGTGGGAACAAGAATGTCCGAAATCTAAGGTTGGACATAAAGGTCTTCTCTGTTTGTGGCTGAATAACAATGGTTGGCAGCCTCTTTGACCGGAGTTAGACTTCACCTCTTTACTCACGTCATTCTTTACCCCCAATCCACTTGTTCCTATTAGGCTTTAAGCTTTCTGGTCCAAAAGAACTTCTTCCAAGTCCACTATCTAAGTAGATAGTTGTTCATTCAAGAGCTCGGGGTGGTGGGGGGAGGGTTAAGCGGGGGAGGAGGCTCCTGGGCACCCTGACAAAGGAAATCAGAGATCAGCATCCTCACATAATAGCTTTGCGTATGGGCAGACGAGATTTCCTCGGACAGCTCTTCCCATGGTGCTCTCTGGGCCATTAGGAATCACCTTGACTCATACTTCTGGTTTTTAGTTCGGCTTCTAGGAATGCATTATTTCACGCCCTGTGGAGGTGGATGGAACTCGCTGTCAGAGATGAGGAGCGCGGTCGCCCAGCAACCTCAGCCCCTCTGGAACCCAGGAAGTGTGAGGAAATCAGCTACCATGGCCCTGAGACGCTCACATAGATGCTCCATAGCCCCTGTCTGTCTAAAACACTCAGCCTTGGAGAGTTAATTGATTCTCCCTGAATGCCAAATAAGTGGGTTTAAAATTCTAATTCCATCAAAGCTGGTTGTCAGAGTTTGATAAGGAACAGGATATTTACATAGTCTCCAAGTCTCTTCCCACAAACTGCTTAGCAGTTACAGCAGGAAAAAATAGAAGTTATGCAGTAGGAAAATGGGACAGTACTTAGCCAAGTGACAAAAATGAATATCACCCACAAACATCAACAAACATCGTGTCCCTCCAGACATGATACCCTGAGAAGGACACAAAATCACTTGACTAGAAGTCTAGCCAAAAAAAAAAAAAAAAAAAAAAAAGCTGCATTTAATTATGAGGAAACATCTGACAAACCCAAACTGAAGGAAATTCTATAAAATAACTGGCCCGGATTCTTGAAAATGTCAACATTATAAAGGACGAAGGAAAGTTGAGGAGCTGTTAGAAATTAAAGGAGACTAAAGAAATATGAAAACTAAATGCAAAACAGGATGATCTGGCACCAAGCAAAAGACAATCTTGTCAAAGGACATTATTGGGTTAATTGATGAAATTGGAATATTGACTTCGATAAAAACTATGGCATCTATGGTATCAATGTTCCATTTCCTGAGATTGTTTACTTTGGTTATATAAGAAAAGTCCCCTAGGAAATACATACTGCAGTGTTAGGAACAAGAGGGCGTGATGTATACAACCTGTTTTCAACTGCTTTGTATAAGAAAAATTTACATATTTGGCAGGGAGAGAGGGAGGGACAGAAAAGCAGCAAGTGTGACAACATGTTACCAATTGGTAACAAACAGGAATCCTTTGTATATGTTTTGTAACTTTCCTGAAATGGGGAAATTATTTAAAAAAAAAAAAGGTTTTAAAACCTACTTTTCTTATTCTACGACCATAAACAAACAAAATAAACAGAAAATCCGTTTTCTCCTCTATGCTGGGTTGGGTTAGCCATCAGCCAAAAGGGCCGGAAAGAGATTTTTGCCCCCTTTCTGCCTGTCCTCCTGACATTAAATCAAACCGTCCCAGCCAGTTGTGGACAATTCCTGTGGAGACACCAGCCAAGCAGGTTCCAGTTCTATGTCAGGGGCAACAGGCCTGGAGGACTGCGGGCCAGGCGGGCTGCTCTCCCCATCTCGGCCCACCCCAGAGCAGAGGGTTTCTTCCAGCAGCAGCAATGGTGGTCGCAGATTGAGGTCAGTAGGAAAACAGATCTGTTTCGGGTTGTCATGTTGCACATTATGCGATGAGTGAACAGAAAAGAATGCATCCCAGTGAAGGGACAGCCTGTGAACTCTGGGTCTGGTTCTGAATATCCTTATGATGCCCGGCATAGAAAACAGGAAACATCGGTTAAAACGGGAAATCGCTGTGGGCTGAGTTACTGTAATGCCTCATTTTACTTAGAAGCTGGCATCAAGTAGGGCCTTCATCCACAGCCTGACGTCTCCTGCTTTTCTGCGCCTTGATAATTTTGCCCTCTCTGTAGGGTGGTGCATTACTCAACCGAGAGGCTTTTAGGCTGGGATTGCTACCTTTAAGTAAGCTTAGAAATTGTGTTTCTCAAGAGCTGTTTGTTTTGCCCAGTCTCTGGGTTTAAAAAGCAGTCTAGCTCTGCTGCTGGTTCTGGGTCCCTCCTCCTGCCTCCTCTTTTATTTCTAAGTAGGTGAGACGCAGCACACAGAGACTCACAGCCCAACTTAATAATATCCCGCCATTCGGGTCATGATCTCAAGGTCCTGGGATCGAGCCCCACATGGGGCTCTCTGCTCAGCGGGGAGCCTGCTTCCTCCTCTCTCTCTGCCTGCTGCTGTGCCTACTTCTCATCTCTCTGTGTCAAATAAATAATATCTTTAAAAAAAACCCCACCACACCTTCATTTTAAAAAATTAAATAAATAAAAAAAAATAATATCCCACCATGAGAGACTTCGCCATTATCATGCTAGACATAAGCAGTGGGATGTTCCTGCAGCTGAGGAGCCCAGCCGGAAATTTGCTCTCTTGTCCTCCCCAGATCTCCATCACTCCTCTGGGCTCCTCTAAAGTAAGGGAAATTTTGCCAGGCGATCCAGGCCATGAAATGGACATCATTATACTTGTTCCCTTCCTGCCCCTCAGAGCTGCTCTGGGACTCACATGGGATGATATGCAGCTGAGTAGGGAGACGCTGGAAGCAATATACAGATTAGAGGTGGTGGTGTTTCTCTTTTTGGATGGGGATCTGACTGCTGGACTTTGGGCCTGTTTCCTCTGGAAGGAAGACAATTTTTCTGTGTGACCTGGGCTGCACCCTCTGATGGGGATTCCATCTTGGCTGCCTGTTTCCTGTCTCCGGTGCCAAGTACTCAGCCTTGGCCTTCTGGCCTCACTTGGCTGCTTTTATTTTTCCTGTCTATCTAGCCTGTTTTCTGCCTCACCAATGAAAGTAGGCGTGATGGAACCTGGAGCCTTGTCTGTACAGTCTGCAAGTGTTGCCCCAGCACCTAGGACAGTGCTTGGCCCCCAGGAGGCGTATAACTGTTGGAATGAATGAATGAACGAACCAATGGATGAAGGGCTTCCCATCCTTGGTTTTCTCATCTGCTGTTTGCCTCCTGTTCTGCATAATCTCATGCATGTCTATGGCAACAACTTTTTAGGAATCAACAGAGGACTCTCAAATCGATGTTCCTTCTTGGCCCATGGCTTGCTCTTAAGCCCCAGAGCTCCGGATCTGAGCACCCAGGGCCTACTGTGGGAACATTCAATGAAGAACGGATTTTGAGTATAGATTCTGGAAGGAGGGTATTTGCTCACTGGTGTTGATCTGGGGCAAGTGATGTAATTTCATTGTGCTTGGTCTTTCTCATCCTTAAATTGGAGATTAACAATAACGCTGACTTTATAGGCTTGTTGGCACAGGTAAATGCGTTAATACCTGTAAATAGCTTAGAAGTTGCTTGATACATAGTGAACCGTCTTTAGAGCTCACTGTACCCAGGTGCCGTGTGGAACATTGGGGTGATTGGTTTCTGCCACTTTGTCATGGCAGAATAAAGGGGGCACTGCTGAATCCTGAACTGTTTCTCCAAACGAAGTGCAGACTTATTCTTTGCCTGTGGCACGTGGACCTTGGCTACCCATGCCAACCTGCTCAGGAAGCAGAAAGTGCTTTTCCTGACCCAGCCGACTCTATGGCTGAGATAGCTCCTGAACTGGGAGACCCCTGCCTTGATCTGCAAACTCCCGTTTCCCACTACTTGCTTGCCCGTGGGAGAGAGCCTCCCTTAGACTCTCCAGGTTCGCTTCTCAAGCTCTGCCTTCTAGAAAATCCCCTCCCTTCTTTGGCCACGTGGACACGTTAGGCCTGGATCGCTGGTCCAGTTCAGATAAGAAAAGACCCCCTAAACCGGTAGGCCCAAGCTCATTTTGCAGTCTTGTTTGTAACTATAGTAATGTCACAATTCAGTTGAGATTTTCATCACACTGGTGAGGAAATTCATAGGGAAGGTTACTACAGCAACCTTCACTCTGCTGGGGGAAAGCATATCCCTCACAATGGGGCCTTTCAGAGCCTGGGCCCCAAAGCTGGGCAGTGATTCAGTCTATTCAAAACACAATGGGGCAAAACAGAATAGAAAGGAAAGACACATTGTTTTAGGCCTCCTGTCCCCTTCGGTAGCTTTGCGCATGCTTGTCCATCCCTGTGCCCAACTTGGCTTTTCTCGACTTTTAATTTCACTTCGCTTGGGACTCGCAGGCCTGTTCTCTAAAGAGCAATTCGTGTCGGTCTAAATAACAATGACGACGACTCTACAGCCAGAAAGCGAAAGCGTAGAAACTCACTCATAGCCAGAAAGTGCTGCCGAAAAAATACCTTTAAGAAAAGGTGGCTCAGAGTTTCAATTTGGAGACCGGGAGAACACCGATTGATTAGGTATGTTTAAAAATATTCAAAAAATAAAATAAAAATAAAAATAAAAATATTCAAACCACGCTTCAAAACTGAGCCCAATTTTTTTTTGAGGGGTGAAAATCTTAAATGACTAAAAAAAATCAAAATCAAATCCAACCAAATCACCCTTGCCTTCACTCACAGCCACTCAGAATAAACACACCCACCGAACAGAATTTACCCACCACCAGTCAATGATTGGTTCACTTACATTTTTTTTTTTTTAACTAGAGAATGTGGCCTAGGATTTTCAAAGCTGAATGAATATAGCCAGTTAAGCGTGTGAACTGTAGTTGTACTAAGCAAAAGAATTGTTAATTGCGGTTTCCTTAGAATGGAAGTCGGAAGGAAACTTTTTTCTAATTTTTTTTTCCTTGAGAGCATTTATAGTATTTTATTTTATTTATTCACACGCTTGCTCCATGATCAAACAAACTTTTCTTATGTTGTATATTCAGTATATCTGTAGGGTTGTTTTTATGTCTTTCTCTTTTTTAATGTTTAATTTAAATCATTTCCCTTTTATCTTTCTCAGGATTTCAAGCTATTTCTTTTTCCTAACCTTTGTACTCTTGCTCCACTAAATTAAAAAGAAAAGTCAAAGTGAGCTTTTCTTGTAAATGCGAAACTAGCAGGTCCTCTGTATCTTAAAGCCAGATTCCATCAAACAAATGGCGAAACTTTCTGCTTTTGATGCCAGTGGACCCTAATTGGTGTGTGGTCACTTTTAGGTATATCTGGGTGTTGGCTCTTTGATTTTAGTAAGTAACTGCTGTGCTTTTGACCCAGCTCCCAGGAAGAGAAGGCGTCACAGCCAGGGAGAGCATATTAGGACCACTGGTGCTTCTTGCCTTCCTAATTTGGGTCTGGGACTTGGGTCAAAAGGGACTTTTATGCAGTTGGGAGCAGAGTGTGGTCGAATTCTCTCAGCATTTTTGCAACCAGAAACCATGCAAATGTGTCTGCAAATGCACTTGTGGTGCTGCTGGCAGTGTCTGAGCACAGCCCTCTTTGTGAGGCCGTGATATTGGTACCTATTGTCTTTTCACTGTCCTGCCCCAAATTGCGTGCCCCGTTTTCTCCATAATTGGGTGGGTTACCCAGCCCAGAGAGCAGCTCTCGCTTTATCTTAATTCCTTGTCTAATGTGATTTCTCAGTGCTGCTCTAGGGATCATTTGGGAGTGAGCCCCAGCCCCCTGACTCCCATTCCTGTCCGTACCATAAGGGAGACCAGAGTTTATGACTTGCTCTTGACTTTCAGGAGCTGCAGGTTCTGTAGCCGGAACTGTTTCGGCAATTCACGTCTATGTCGCCTATTTTGTCGGAGTGAGAATTTCTGTGAGGTTACTTTGAACATATTCGAGTGTCTTCACTGGGGGAAGAGACACTTTTGCCCCAAAGGGAAGCTGTCCTCTCTTCCCAAAAGAATGTTAAATGAGAAGCCAGCACTTGCCGAAGACCAGGGTGTGGGACTCCATCTTCCAAGCTGGCTTTGAGGAGTGCTGTGAAGGGAGATGGGGTCGAGGCAGAGGTACAGTGTCTCAGGGTAGCTCCAACCCTCTGGCCTCTGAGCTCCAGAGAGGCTTCTCACAGCCCCCATTATCCTTCTGTGAGTCGGTCCTAGCAGTGGGCCTGAAATGCCCCTGTAGGCAGAGCAACCATCTCTGTTCCATTGCCAAGGCGATCCTTCATTCAACTTCAAGGCAGCTTCAGGGGCTGTACAAGACACCTTGCTGTCAGACGACAACGTGCCAACCTTGGGGGAGTTTCCCAGAGCAGAGAATCGACTTCCTTTGTCTTCCACAGTAGCCTTGAAGGAAGCTACCATGGGTTTCTAACTCCATCAAACCCAAGGATAGACCTGGACTCTGTGACTCTCTCTGGCCAAGTTTTTCATCTCCTGCATGGGAATCGGAGTACATCCCTGGTTCTACAATTCATTTGAGACCAAGGGAAACAAAGCACCTAACATACTATTTGATACATAGTATGGGCTCAAGAAATGCAGTGCCCATTCCACATTCCGTGAACATTTTGGATCCCCCCTCTTGAAGGCAGGGGTTGTCCCTTCGATGCTGTATTACATTTTGCCGAATACGGTGAGCCATAGAATGAATGTCTTGGATTTTCTCTGGAGCTGGGAACTTTAAGCTGGTGGGACCCACCCATGGCCCATAATCACATCAGACATGGTTAGCTGTGTTTTGTTTCCAATTTTAGTGATTATGGCCACAGAAAGTACTACAAAAGTAGAAAGTTCTACAGCCAGATATCTCCAGTTAGATTATAGCTTTCCAATTTCGGCTGACCTTTCCCCCCACATTCTGAAGGTTACCTCTTTCTACTTGCTTCTGAGTTTTAAGCCAATGCCAGGACTTTGCCCCCTGCTCCCACCACCCATAAATAGAGGCCTGTATCTTCAGTGGAAGGTAAAGGGTCCCAGGAAAGTGATCCCCGAAGTTTAGGGCCTATAGACTTTTGCAGGCAAGATAACCTGGAAGGCACATTTAAAACTTCTATTTCTGTTTATCTTAATATTAAAAACTGAGAAATTAAGCTCTTCAAATATTTCATATTTGGATGGACACCAGCACCCTCATGCAGTCTGATTGCCAGAGGGTCAAGGTTCACAAATGATTATCATTATTAACATAAACATTATGTTTATTATTTGAGAAATTTAATTTTTTAAAAGATTTATTTATTTGGCAGAGAGAGAGAGAGAGAAAGCATGAGCAGGGGGGTTAGGTGGGGAGAAGGAGCAAGGGGAGAGGGAGAAGAGGCTCCCCGCTGATCAGGGAGCCTGATAAGGGGACTCCATCCATCCGAGGACACCGGGATCACAACCCGAATCAAAAGCAGACGCTTAACTGACTGAGCCACCCAGGTGCCCAAGAAATTTTAAAATATTTACATGCCTAGATTTATTTGTTCTTTCCAGAAGCTCTGGATGATAAAAAAAAAAAAAAAACCTTTGCTATAGGTTTGCTCAGGAGAGTCTGGCCTCAGCTGCAAAGAAAGTGCTGGACAGGAGCCAGAAGACCTGAGTTCCAGTCCTTGTTCTTCCCCTAAGTAATTGGCACCATGGGCATCCCTCACCTCCCTGGGTCTCAGATTCCTCACCGGTACAGGGAAAGCTTGGAGGTTGATGGGTACGTACGGCCCCGGCCCCTTCCAGCTCTAAAATTTTAGGATTCAGAATGTAAACACAGAAGCATTCTGCCCCTTCTTTGCCATTTTTCCTTTGTAGTTAGTTTAAACACCTTCACTTTTTTCCTAGAAGGTATCAATCTGTTACTCAGATGGTCCTTACAGCACTCCTTCATTATAGGCTTCCTTTTTAGTTAGCCTCTTCAGTGCCCTGCATGTCTCATCTGGCAGCAACTGTCTTTTTTCTGCTCTGCTGCCGTAGATCCCTGTTCTCAAGAGTCTGGGTTCAGATGTCTCACATACGGTGCCATTAGGTTCATTTGAGGATCACGAAACTTTAAAAGTTCTGTATTTCTTCACTGAATCCTGTCTCTGCTGTCTCTTCTTGATAGCCCGATGAGACAGTGTCCTCGTTCTTTCTCGAAACACCCGATAGCCAATCAGAGCATGATTCCCGGCTCCCAGAGTCCCCGGGTCATTTGCTGTTATTGACAACTTGCGATTATTGGCAAGTTCACCTGCCCGGTGGGCCAGACAGTGTAATACGAACTCTCCACGCGTGATCTTATTTAATTCCCACAGAAGCCCTGAGTCCTCGTCACTGTTATTATCCCCATTTTACAGAAAAAGAAACTGAGGCTTAGAGACTGGCATCCTTGCAATGCTGTGTTTACTAAATAGCCTTGAAACACTTAACGTCCTTAAAAATCTTTTTAGTCGGAGGGGTACTAAGATCTCTCTTCAGTCAGAATCTCTTCCCCTCAGAGAGAGAGGGCTTTCTCTCCTTCTCTGCTTTTCTTTATCTCCCTTCCCAGTTTCTAGAGTTTTAAAAATCTGTGTTTGTGGACAGTTGAGTCTATAGCCAGGATTTAAGCTGGTCCGAGGAAGGCTTAGTCTCTGGTGGGTGGCCACCCACAAGCCTGGAAGGACCAAGTAATGGGGGGGCCTGGATGAGCTCAGAGTGAAGCACTGCTGATCTCCCAAATTGGTTTGATTGCAAATCGATCCCTATAACCTGCTCACTGAACTGGGGCACAGGGGGAGCAGCAGGTAAGGGATAAGCCCTTGGAAGTTCTATAGGCAGGGCATACATATACACAAGAAGAGATCTGTCTCTGCTCCTCCTTGCTGTGTAGATACCCACACTCAGGCGCCCACCCCGTGCTTGCTGGGTGTGGCTTCTGAGAGATAAGCCGAGAACAGGGCATTAGGAGACCTCACCTGCTTTGCTGTCTCCCTTGGGACTTTGAATGGCATTCTCAGGTGTACTCAGTACTCTCCCCCACCCCCTTCTGAAATCTTCAGCCCAGCCCCTTGGTCCTTTCCTGAAGTTCAAGGTATGGGTCTTGAGAAGAATGGCAGGGTGGGTTCTGTGTCCTCTGCCAGGTGATGAAAAGGAGTAAGAGGTTGGACCGAGTGTCTTGTCTTCAGCCTGGAGCTGTTCTGAGCCTTCTCCATCCTGGTGACACTGATCGGCAATGTTGATTCGTGGCTGCTCTGGTGGCCCCCCCCACTCCCAGATGTGCCCACAGAACCCTCCTCTCCTATCAGTTTGCCTCTTAGTAGCCCCAGATCTCTCTGGATTAAACATGCCCTGTTTACACCCAGAAAAGCTCCTAGACTCAAAGCCTTATGGCTACATTTTGCTCCTAGAGGGACATGGCACCTGGGTTCCACAGATCAGACCAGATCAAGCAAGCAAACGGTCAAGATGTGCCCATGCCAAATACAGGAGAAAATGTGGAAGGCTTTTCTCACCTCTGTACTTTGTTGTTCAGTATTGGCTAAGGACTGTGTGCTCACGGAACCCTCCCACACCCCTGAGTTCTGCTTCTAGACTCAGTATTCCCATGGCTAATCGTGACAAAGGCTGCCCCTATCTCTGAGACACCCCTGATCACATTCTTGATCCTTTTCTCTTAGCACATCCTGAAATAGCAACACCTCAACCTGTTGCCCCCTCTCCCCCTCCCCTTAAAATCCTACTCTTTATTCCCTTTTGGTATTTCTACATGAGCTTTTAAAAAAAAAATCTATGTAAGAAAAGAATTCTGTAGACTTTTTTTTAATTGAATTGTTTCATTCAGATATGCCCAAATGGTTCATTTTCCAGCAAAATTAAATAATACTAAAATATAAAAACAGGGTGCCTGGGTGGCTCAGTGGGTTAAGCCTCTGCCTTGGGCTCAGATCATGATCTCAGGGTCCTGGGATTAAAGCCCCACAATGGGCTCTCTGCTCAGCGGGGAACCTGCTTCCTCTTCTCTCTCTGCCTGCCTTTCTGCCTACTTGTGATCCCTGTCTGTCAAATAAATAAATAAAATCTTTAAAAAGTATATAAAATCAGTTGATTATCTTGGGTTGTCATACCTCCACCATTTTGCATGACATAAATAATGCATGTTTTGCAATCAGTATGGAAAGATGCTGTAAATGATACTGAGCCCAGGGAGACTATTTTTAATCAGGTTAATATCAACTCTGCTTCAGTTGGCTGGCAAGTCTTTGCATATTTATTTTTTCGCAGAACAGCATTTAAAATTAGGATTTTTTTTCTTCCTTGGTACAGAGCAGTAGTTCATTTTATGTGTCAAGAAGTTGTTCGATTATAGGAACAAGAACAACTGGTGTTGGTATTTCTAGCTGGCCTGCCTGCATTATGGCTTTGGTTTCTGAATTAAGTTAAAGAAACTTACTGAACAGCTACCATCACTTCAGGGACTGTAATTTTCAAACCAAAAATTATTATGGACATCCAGTCTGCTAAGATTCTATTTTCTTGGTTTATCTATTCATGAAAGTCCTATTGGTAGAGGTGCACAAACCCTAAATCACATTTAGTTATACAGTATTGAATAGATGCCTTAATCGTGGAGAATAAAATTCCCTGAAACCGACCTTGCCCAAGGTCACCGAGGTAGAGCTTGTCCTTGAACTCAAGTCTGTTGATTCTAATGTAATGGCTGGATTAGTAAGAGGAATTGCATTCCCCAACCTTTGTACTTGAAAACAGGAGGGCTGACCTGGAGGGCCCTGCAGGGGCTGGTAAATGCTTGAAGCTGTTGTCAACCTGGCCCAGCCACAGCAGCAAAGACTGACATCAGTCTCACATGTCATCATTTGTTTGATTAAAATCTATAAATAGAGGCAGAAGTGAAACTAGCGTTTGTCTGATAAGGAGATCTCATACCATTGATTCATTTTATGCTGTAACATGAAGCGTCCTCATCCCTCTGTCAAGAGTAGCCCGTTTCCCTTACCTGTCTGGATGACAACGGACGATTGAGAGGAGGGTTAGGGGCACCTGGGTGGCTCAGTCATTAAGCTGCTGCCTTTGGCGCAGGTCATGGTCCCAGGGTCCTGGGATCGAGCTTCTCATCGGGCTCCTTGCTCAGCCAGAAGCCTGCTTCTCCCTCTCCCACTCTCCCTGCTTGTGTTCCCTCTCTCCCTGTCTCTCTCTCTCTCTCTCTCTCTCTGTCAAATAAATTAAAACAACAACAACAAAACAGAGAGAGAGAGAAGGAGAGTTGTCTTTAGGAGAAACATCTCTCCCCTTTGATCTCCCAAGCCGGAGGTGAAAGGAAACTTCTTTCTTCCTTGGGTCAGACTCTGGGCCCCACCGACAGCTGCTGCAGGGAGATGCACCTAGTCCTGAGATGAGCTGAAGAGGCCTGGAGTTCCTTCCCCTGGAGCACAACCAGGCGCCAGGCACTGCCCTGCCTGCCGGGGACACGGCAGGGAGCAGCTGTGCTCCCAAGGGTTCCAGTGCCACGGCCCCGAGCTTCTCTGACTCGTGCAGGGTCCTGTACCAGTCAGACCGCTTGCTCTGCGGGCTCCGTGGTGCTGGGCTCTGCACACGGTAGCCTCCATACTAATTATAAAAGTGTCTGCTCCGTGGTGTTGTGCAGATGAAAGAGGCTGGGCCAGGGTGGGTAGTAAACATGTAATCACGCAATTACTATGAACTTTAGAATGATTCCCATTTGCAACAGCCACTTAACCTTATTATGAGAGGCAGCAGGTATGATGGTTGGACACAAAGATTTGAGAGCCGGGTGCCGGGGGATTGAAACAGCGGGACGAGTTACTTCACGTCTCTGTGCCTCAGTTTCCCTGCCTGGTAAGGCGAAGAACAGCAAATAAGTTATCATGTAGTAAGTGTTCAAAGCAGTGCTGCTATGTCATGAGAATTAGCCATTGTGTGAGAAGAAAAATATCCTCCCAAAGGGGCGAGAGAGATTTCCTAGAGACTGAGGGGGGAGAGAACAGTGCCCGCCCAGCTTCCCAGCTCTCCAACTAGTGCTTCCCTAGGGAGAAGGAATAAACTGCAGGTTCCCAAGAGAAAACTACGTCCTTAGCCTCAAGACAAGCCCTCCTCCTGGGGGACCACTAAAATGTCCCACGTGCGGCTTAGAGGGTTTTCTGAGAAGACTAGAGGAGGGGTCTTGGGATCCCTGATGAAATGCGCAGAGGTTTTGGAACATGAGTACAGAGTCGTTTCTACTTAAGAAAACAGAGCCTAGGCTCTCACCTGCTATCCAAAAGGGAATCTAGTTTTCCCGTGCAAGATTTTCCACAACAGAGAGCAATACATCTGGGAAATAGAAGAGAAGCCATTCAAATTCCCTACGGCTAGGGACACCCCCGCCCCCTGCGACTCCCCGTCCCCCAGCTCAGGGAGTAGAGCATATGACTCAGCGTCAGGAGTTCAAGCCCCATGTTGGGTGTGGAGCCTACCTAAAATAAATACACGTACACACACACCTACATCCATACATACACATGTACCCTACGGTTAGACTTGAAATTAGTGAGAGCAGGCTCAGGAGAGAATGGCAGTGGGCCCCTACGTATGAAACACGGCACCAAGATGGACAGCCCTACAGTGTGTATTTTTTTTTATTAACATAATGTATTATTTGCCGCAGGGATGCAGGTCTGGATTCATCAGTCTTACACAATTCACAGCACTCACCAAAGCACATACCCTCCCCAGTGTCCATCACCCAGCCACCCTATCCCTACCCCCCTCTCCGCAGCAACCCTCAGTTTGTATCCTGAGATTAAGAGTCTCTTACGGTTTGTCTCCCTCCCGATCCCATCTTGTTTCATTTTTTCCCTCCCTTCCCCCCACAACCCCCTGCCCTGCCTCTCAAATGTGTGTATTTTTAATTGAACGCCTCATTACTATGTTAATACATATGGAAGAAGTAAAGCTAACACACCAAACTGGTGAGTTTATGGAGATGATTGTTTAGGATTTAGTCAAATTAAAAGGGACAGTTCATAGAAACAGCGGAAGCATAGGAACGATATAGAAAAGTTTTGAGAGTAGTTGAAAACAGCTCTGGGCTTAGGAGACTCTGGACCATGGTGTCTGTGAATAAGGGTCACAACTCACTGTAATCCCCCAAGGTGGGTGTATCTGGGAGAGGGGAGAGGTAGGGACCTTCCTGCTTCAAACAGTCTTAACCCTGAAGGAACTCCTATGTTGAAAGAGATACAAATCAGAACATGCCTTTCCAAATCAGAGAGGAAATGCCCTTGCTGCTTGCAAACATTTTCAAGGAAGCTTCTCAAACTGGGCAGTCATCAACCCACCAGTAAAACTACTATGCAGTTTCTTTCTTTCTTTCCTTCTCTCTCTCTTTCTTTCTTTCTTTCTTGCTTCCTTCCTTCCTTTCTTTCTTTTTTTAAGATTTTATTTAGTTTTTTGACAGACAGAGGGAGATCACAAGTAGGCAGAGAGGCAGGCAGAGAGAGGAAGGGAAGCAGGCTTCCTGCCGTGCAGAGCCTGATGTGGGGCTCTATCCTAGGACCCTGAGATCATGACCTGAGCCAAAGGCAGAGGTTTTAACCCATTGAGCCATCCAGGCGCCCAAGTATGCAGTTTCTGAAGTAACACTGATGCATGGTGTGATACCTCCAGAATACTGTAAATCTTTGTAACATTTTCTATCTCTGAAGCTATTACACCGTGACTTAATATTTGTGAGGCGCACGGATTGGTGCCTGGCCCCTTTTAAGTGTTAAGTGCCATAATTCATCAAGCTGAAAGATACTACTGGTTGCAAGAGAGCCATCATTATTTTATTTTTCTGCTTTAAAGAAAACCCCAGAAAAGAAAAACCACACTCAGTTAAGCTGTGACACAACGTTGATTAGAAAGACGCATCCTGGGTTAGGGTTAGGGTTAGGGTTAGGGCCGTGGGTTGGATGGAGCTCTATGTTGGGGGTAGATATTGCTTTAAAAAATGGACATCCTGATTTCAGAATATTAGGATATGAAGAAAATGCATCTTGGAATTGATGAGCTATGTTAGGTTGGAATTGTTCCTTGACCATAGAAAATGGTCCTTTGGGAGCAACATCTTGGGCTGACTGCTTTGCCTGCGGGGACTCCTTGTTGTTTAAAAAAGAGTTTACTGTAGCTGCAATGCAGCCAGGGATAGACAAGAATTGGAGACCTGAGCTGACACAGACTAATGAAAAATATGGAAAATAGTGTCATGTTTCATTTCACTTCACAGAGTACTTTCCTCCCTGAGGTGATCTTTTTTCACTGAAACCCAGTATGTGTGTGTGTGTGTGTACATTTTATAAATACGTGCTCAGGAGAAAAATAACCACGCAGAAAGGACACTAGAGATGCAACATATGCAACAATTTAACAACCATATTTCCACACAGATACTTTATATAAAAATGCCATATATGCACTTAAAATTTGGGCATTTTACTGTCTCTCGTTTTTGTTTTTGTTTTTTAAGATTTTATTTATTTATTTGACAGAGAGAGATCACAAGTAGGCAGAGAGGCAGGCAGAGAGAGAGAGAGAGGAGGAAGCAGGCTCCCTGCTGAGCAGAGAGCCCGATGTGGGACTCGATCCCAGGACCCTGAGATCATGACCTGAGCCGAAGGCAGCGGCTTAACCCACTGAGCCATCCAGGCGCCCCTGTTTTTGTTTTTGTTTTTCTTTTTTTAACAGACCTTTTTTCCCTCCTCTACTCAATGTTGCCCACTTGCTATGTACCATCCATACGTTGCCCTCTGATTGTGTCATTGTGTAAAACCAACGCTACCCCGAGAGGCATTGGGGGTTGGGGCCATTAGCATTCTTTTTCCATCTTCTGGATCTTCATAGCAGCCGCTGGGGGTCTGAGAGACTGAGGGATTTGTGGGGGACCTGTGGGTAAGTAGCCCAGGATCCTGGCTGGGAGGGCCAGTCTTTGAAAGCTGCCTGTGACTTTTTGGAGATCAACTTGGTCACAGATAGAGTGCGCAACCTGAGACAGCCTCAGTTCATGCCTCATGTTCCAGCTTTATTAACAGCACTCTCTTCTGCGCTCAGAGTGTCCCTGTTTAGATGATAAATGACGTCTGGTCTAGTTGCTTCCAGATTGACTCGGGCCAGCCCTGGCTAGGAGACTGCTGGCCCTCCGATCCTGGAGCCAGCATCTATCTACACTTGGCGATCATGTTGGAAGTTAGTTGTGGTATAGCGGAAGGAACGACAAGGAAGTCAGTCCTGGCCCTTGGTCACAGGGATTAACTGAGATCGTGGAAGTGGAGATGTTACACAAATATGGAACTTTGGGTCAGGTCACATATATTTAACATGAATGATAACTAATGAGCCCATGTCCTGTATCCCTTGAGGGCTCCCCACACTGGATGTGCCAAACCCCCAGTGTACTTCTCCTTCACCAGCTCCTCCAAGCAGAGATTACGTTACAATCCCAGGACAAAGGGATTATAATATTCGTGTCTTGCAGGGCTGTGAGAATTAAATGAGATCATGTAAAGTACATCGGCACCTGTTGATGGGTTCAGTAAATGTTAGTTCCTCTGACGCTAAGGGATTTGTTGGCTACCTACTGCCTCATCCCTCCCCACCCCCGCTACTGCACCAGAAACACTTCTTTGCACTCCATTCACTGCATTTCAACATATCCACACATGCTTGCTTCAAACATACATGTTCACATCACCAAAATGGGGGTGGGGGAGCGGTCTGAATTCCATCAAGTGGAAAGTCATTGCAATCCCAGTGTGAGTTTACAGTGCCGGGCTCAGAGGAAACAAATATTTATGGTTGATTTCCCCCCCCCATCATTTGCCATAGAAGTGTTTCATTGCAGTCAAATAGCAGAACTTCAAAAGGTAGAAATCCTAGACTGTCAATTAAAAGATTAAAGGACAACAGAGAGTTCTGTTCCTTTCCTGTTATGACTCATGAGGACAAAAAAAATCCCATTAAAAAACAAGCCCTGTTCAACCACAGGCCAGAGCCTTACCCCATTGTCCATTGTTCACAATCAGAATATGGTTTATCTGCCTGTTAGGGTGATACACTTGAAACATTGGGAGTATTCTAGTCCCAGGTCTTTTGGAAATCAGATCCGCCATGCTGTTATGCTCATGGACCTGCTAAACATCCCAGATATGATAATATCTTGTCATGTAGGCAACATCTCCCAATCTACTTTACAGACCCGGAAGGGGCACAGAACCCAGGTGTACAGTGATGATCCCAGCTTCGGGATAGGCCCATCAACACCCAACACCACCGCCAGACAATTCTCGAATGTATGGGCATCCTTTTCAACATGTCTGTTTATTTGGTTATTTTACTAACGCAGGCCTAATATGGTTAAAAAATAATAATAATAAGTTAACTGCAGAGAAGTTTGAAATGGAAAGTAGAAGATACCCTTCTCCCAAAACCCCAGGCTTTCTTCCCAATGGAACCTTGTGTATCTTTCAAGAACGCAATTAATCACGTGTCTTTTAAGAATTTTAGGGCGCCTGGGTGGCTCAGTGGGTTAAGCCGCTGCCTTCGGCTCAGGTCATGATCTCAGGGTCCTGGGATCGAGTCCCGCATCGGGCTCTCTGCTCAGCAGGGAGCCTGCTTCCCTCTCTCTCTGCCTGCCTCTCCCACTACTTGTGATTTCTCTCTGTCAAATAAATAAATAAAATCTTTAAAAAAAAAAAAAAAGAATTTTAGACAGTTGCGGTCACTCTCTGCTTCAGTCCGCATATCGATTGCTGTTTTCATGACCCTGGGTGTCTTGAAGATACTTCTATGTTAGCAGAAGCAGATTCCTTTTAATGACTGCCGGAATTCCTTTGTCGGGTCTGACCTCTTCTCATCCGGCCCCAAACCATGTGTCCAGTTTTCCCCAAAACAAACTGTGCATCAGTGAGCAGGCTTGTACGTACATCGTGGCACATGCACTTGGTGTATCTTAAGGTAAATTCCTAAAAAGAATTACTGGAACAAAGAAAGTGTGAGTTTTATTTTTATTTAAGTAACTATTTATATATTGGTCTGCGTGACTAGAATTTTGATCCCTGTTTCTACAATGCTCTCTAAAAATACTGTGCAGTATACGCTTCCTGGAAGAGGATAAGGTATTTATGATCACCCCCTCCCCGCCAGGCCCTGCCCAACACTAGGCCTATTGTGCCACAACGCATTTCATGGCCTCCCTCTTCTGGGTGTCTGAAAGGCGTTCAAGACTTACCCTGTGTATGGTCTCCTTCTCGCTCCTGGACGAACCAGAGAAGAAAACTGCTCACGGAGACACTAGTGAGAGTGGCTGTGGCTCCCCTCAAGGCCCCCCAAACACCCTCAAACCCCTTCACCCCACCCCACCCCTGCCTCCCCACGCTGAGGGACAGTAGGGTTTCAATGGAGAACAGTCCTACCTTTGTGTGCTGACTCACCTTTGCTCTTCCTGGTCCCCACCCTGGTAAACACTCAGCGGCGAGGGACACTCCACCTTTTAAAGTCAGAGAGTCAGCGACCGGACGCCTTCCTCGGCATGAGGGACTCCTGTGTCTTGGTGCTACCTCCTAAATGTGAGGAACAGACCAGGCCATTATGTGCACATGGGTGGACTCCCCTTTCCAGAACGTGTGTGTGAATCCATCGCTTTTTAATAAACGGAATCGTTGTTAGAAACCACATGTGGAGGGAGCGTGGGGGTGGTTCGGTGAGTTAAGTGATGGACTCTTGCCTTGGGCGGCTCAGGTCGTGGGATCGAGCCCTGTGTCAAGCTGCTGGTTCAGCCCGAGACTGCTTGAGGTCTTCTCCTCCTCGTCCCCACCAACTCAGGCGTGCTCATGCACACTCTCATTCATAAATGAATGAATGAATGAATAAATACATAATCTTAAAGAAAGAAAGAAAGAAACCAAACATGGACCCACAAAAGTCTGCATTCAATCCTTAGTAACAGGAAATATCTCCCTTCCTCATTGTAATAACTGTCAGGGCTAAGAGTAACATTTATTGTGATTTTCATGTTCTTTTTTTTTTTTTTTCTTAGCTGGCACATCAGCAGCTATAGTCCTTCCTTTGCACAGTGCTGCCATGCTCTTTAAGGACTGTAGGACGTATAATTGCTGAGTACCCCTACTTGTTTAAAATGTTCCTATTTTTAGTGTGGAAACAAAAGTTGAGTTACCTACCCAAGAAGAAGCCCACAGAAGAGAAGGAAGCTGACTCTTGTTGTGGGGATAGCCTGGTAAGCCAGGCCTTTGCCAGCTGCAGAAAATGGCCCTTCTCAGATGGGGAAGTCCCCGCCGCTGTTCTTCCTTCTCCCAGTGCGCAAGGCAGCCAGTTCTACCCCCGCCCTCCCAGTCAGGAGCGGGAGGAAGCAGCAAAAAGGTCAAGGTTATTTGTCCCAGAAATACTGTTCATATTCTCACAGCCATAGCACAGTAGTTTGTGATCTGAAGGTCATGTCCAGCCCCTGCTTCCGGGGACATTGTCTAGGATTATAAAATGATAACCATTTTCCCACAGCGTTCCCACTTGCTGCCTGCCCGCAGCTGTGTTCCGCGGAAGACCTCTATCTAGAAAAGTCATGCTATGATCAAACTTGATCGTCCCCTACAGAAAAACAGAAAATAGTTTTCTGTTTCACTGTGGGGAACTTTCAAGCAAGGGTGAGAGCCTGCGCATCTGTGTTCGGTTCCCTAGCTTCTCCGACGAAGTTCTCATGCTGTGCTAGAACTGCCCTGCCCAACCCTGGCTCTGCTTTCATTTATCCATGGGGTGGATTCTGATCTTGTCCTTAATAATCCACGTGGGTCAGTTTTCCCCAAAGGCTCTGATTGTTCCTACACTTTCTAGCTACGTTCCCTCTTCCACTTTACTTCATATGAATTTTTTTTGGGGGGGCGGGGCCGGGAGGGGCTGATACGGGGAAGGAGAAAGGAGAAAGGAATAGTAAGGTGGGGGTCATTGAAGATGGAGAAGTTACAATTAGAAGACCTTGGACAATTAAGTTTTTTTCATTAGTATAACAGAGATAATCATATACAGTATGGGCAATGATTGTGAAGGTTGAATGAGTTCCCGAATATCATTGCCTCAGGGAAGGAGGGACAGAGAGGTGGGGGGTGGGGAGGTATATGTGACCAACTGGGTATAGGAAATGTGCCAAATAAAACATAAGTCCAGTGTTTCAGTCTTTGATGCAAAGAGAAAGTGGTCATTAACAAAGATTATAGGTCTTTTTAATGATCAAATCAGTTTTGGAGACAGTCTATCATTCTGGGGCCATCTTAAACGGAACTGTTGGAAATATCCAGTAAAGTCACCAGGGAGACCCTTTGAAGAAACCATGATGTTTGAATGAATTCATAATCATAGAGACTTGGGTTCGCATCTTACCCTTGCTGCTTCCTAGTTAGGAAGTCTGTTTCTTTCCGCATAGCATGAGAATGTTAACCCCTCTCTCTTTGAGTTGATGGCAGTAGCAGAGGGAGCAGCCACCACAAATCAAATGGCCGATTCCTTTGCTTGTGGTAAGCGTTCCGTCTCACTATTGGTTCCTTATCCTTTTACGGAGAGAGGTCTGAAGAGACACGTGGGACTCTGGTGTCCGCAGATATTTGAGACCATGAGTCCGTGAACTCCACAAGGAGGCCCTGTTTTCATGAGGAATAACTGCCATTAGAAGGAGGACAGTGGGCCAGACGGGTATATCTCACTCTGCTGTGAGACAAAGAAAAGACAGATTGGATACCAAGACCAACCTGGATCACCTTGAGAAGCCAGTTTCTGTGGCTCGGTACCAACATATACACTGTGACACAGAGCACCTCCATTTCTTGTCCTTCGCAGACATTAAATAACAGCTTGTTGATACCCTTCTGTTTTATTAAACTGTGCTTACATTTTCAAAGAGAGAATAACATATTTGACCTCTTAAGTAGATGGATATTTATCGGGGTTAAAAACAAACACACATACCTCCTGGTTAGGTACTCCGTGGCCTCAGTTTTTGATGAAGAATAATTTTTTGTGAGTGCCCAGAGAATAATCAAGAAAAGAAGGGAGGACAGAGGAGGGAAGGAGTTGCAGGGAACCTTTATCTGTTTGGAAGTAGACGGTGGATCTTGGATTGCGACCGAGTGAGTCCTGTGCAGCCAGTGCTTTTTCCCTCTTTCTGCTTTGCCACAAGAGGAAGTAGGTGTGGTGAGGTCTTGGGTAGTTCTGTAGAACTGATGCTGCTTGTGGTTCTGCGGAAGCCAAATATATCATATAAAGAGTCCCTGTGCAAGGCAGCATGGGTGGCAAGCCTTCCAGAACCCTTTTCTGGAGCGCGAGCCCATGGCACTGGTATACCTTTCCTATGGTAACTCTTTCCTGCCTGGTTTTTAAAAACTTCTTTTCCCAGAGCCCCTTAGAATGCATCTTATAAAGGACCCATGTCTCCTACAGAGAAAAAACATTAAATAAATTTTCCAAAACGAGATTTCAAGTGGTATTTATCTTGTTTCCTTCCACTTCCCCTTTCTCTCGAAGAACCTCCTGGGACCTTTTCTCATCCTAGTTTTTATGTCTGAGCGTGTGGCCTTTTTAGATAGCCTTATTACCCTTATTCAGAAATTTTCTCTTTTATCCAAATCCCCCAAAACAGTGAGCTCCCGGGAAGGGGGCAGGAGCCGAGTCTCCCTCAGGTCAATGCCCACCACACTTGGGCAGCACGCAACATCTCCAATAGGATGCACAAAGGGAGGATCTTCTAATATCTTGTCCTGTTCATTTGCCATTATCTCATACGTATCAGATGGTTGCCCCAGTGAGTCTAGATTATAATGACTGTCCCTCCTTGACTCGTCTTTTCTGGCAAATTCCAAAATATTTTAGATTCCCTTCAAATGGCACCTTTTCCAGAAGGTTGGTTCTGTCTTCCCTAGGACAAGGAAGTCTTCAGCACTCCTGGGACACCCGTTTTACATGTGTTTACATACTGACTGTTGCTGATGCATGTGCTACTTCCGTCAATATCGAGGTGTCCTTTTG
The DNA here is from genome assembly GCF_011764305.1 of Mustela putorius furo. NCBI lineage: Eukaryota > Metazoa > Chordata > Mammalia > Carnivora > Mustelidae > Mustela > Mustela putorius. The sequence goes on along the minus strand of NW_025422045.1, from coordinate 3,314,435 downwards.
TGGACATGAGTTCCTCAAGGGCAGCCACCACGGTGCACCCAGCTGCCTCTAACTCCAGAACTTGGCACATAGCATAACATGCAGGGATCCCACTGCAGACGTGCCAAGTGAAAGGAAGTCCAGCAGGCCAAGGGTGTTGAGAGGCCACTTCTGGTGTTAGGTCATAAATCCAGTGAGCAGACAAGGGCTACGGTTTCATCTCTCCAAGGAGGCCATGGGGCTGGATGAGGTCCTCCTGTCCACGGCACCTTCTGTAATCCCATTTCCTTGTTAATAGAGCAGTGATCAGCCATCAAAATGTACCTTATCTTTTGAATCTGGAAAGCCCATATTAACGTTGACTGTGGAAGTTTATGGAGGGAAAATAATTTGGATGGCTTGAGAAATTAGGCCAATGTGACCTAGCCATTGTGTGATACATACTACTTCTGCTTCTGAGTTCTGTCCTATAATTTGCAAATTAATGTAGAAAGTTTCTGTTTTATTGCCTATTGTATTGTTAATTCTACAAAACAATAAGGTTGAAGGAATTATTGGAGACAATTGCTCATTTTTTTTTTTTAAGATTTTTATTCATTTGAGAGAGTGAGAGAGAGAGCAAGCTCAACCAGGGTGAGGGGCGGAGGGAGAAGCAGACTCCATCCACGTGTGGGACTCTATCCTGGGCCCCCAGGATCATGATCTGAGCTGAAGACAAATGGTTAAGGGGCTGAGCCACTCAGGGGTCCTGACCATTGGTCATTTATTGTGTTATACTCAAGATACTCTTCAGTACTTTATATATGTTATCTTAGTTAATCCTTAACAGGAACTCTATAAAGTGGGTCTTAATTTCTCTTTTACAAATGAGAGAAGAGCAGCTTAAGGGACACAGTGAGCCTGTGTAACTTCCTCCCTTCTCTTAGTTCATAGGTGGCAAAGCTGAAATTTAAATCCAGATAATGTTAATAACAAAATCTTTGTTCTGCTCATTCTGCAGCATTTGATGTAAGGAATATTTGGGAGCTTCGTCGCTTTTTTTCCCCCATCAGGAGAAAATAAAACATCCTAATTATTGTGCGTTTTCTGTTCCCAGGGAAGCAAAGGTGCCTACCGGTACCACTGGCAAAGCCACAATGTTAAGCACAGCGGCGTGGATGACATGGTCCTGCTCTCCAAGATCACAGAGAACGCCATCGTGGAGAATCTGAAGAAGAGATACATGGATGACTACATTTTCGTATCCTTTCTTAGTTTCTACGGACTTTTCTTTTTCTTTTTCTTTTTTTTTTTAAAGATTTTATTTATTTGTTTGACAGAGATCACAAGTAGGCTGAGAGGCAGGTAGAGAGAGAGAGAGAGGCAGAAGCAGGCTCTCCACTGAGCAGAGAGCCCGATGCGGGGCTCGATCCCAGGACCCTGAGATCATGACTTGAGCTGAAGGCAGAGACTTTAACCCACTGAGCCACTCAGGCGCCCCTCTACGGACTTTTCTAAGTAAGATGACCATACCCACGGTAAAATGTGATGTGTTCCTAGCATGAGAAGATCCACCTGAAATTCTGAACTTGACACTATGCACTCAAGTTCTTTTCACTGTTTCAGAACATGGTTTTGTGCTTTTCTGCCCTCTTTGTTAAGGTGGTGGAAAGGGCAAAGATGATGCTAAATTATTTTCCTGGCATTTCACAAAATCAAGAACCAGCCGTATTCATCTGTTTCAATCAATGGCACTGTACCTTTGACGTCCTTTAGCTACGCACGTGGGGTCTAAAACCTCTGCTGTTCCTAAGGGAAAAGTCCTGATCTGCAGAGAATTCTGTCGATAGAGCTCCCTAATTGCAAAGCAGACAGTTAAGTCCAGACCTAAAAGGTTTTCAAAAGATTGCCTCATGCAAAAAATAATGCAATTTTGCCAGTTTTTCTGCATTCTTATGTTTACTAAAAGAAACATGAGACGTGAAGATCAACTATTGAAAATGCCTGACATTCTTGAGTTGTTCTTTATGTCTCAATTTTAGCTTGCCAGATGCCGTTTTTTACAGGGCTTTCAAAAATTCAGAATGGAAATTTGATTCAAATGTGTGTTGACTTCATTATAAACAGAGAACTGTGATATTTGCTTAAGTTCCTATAGGATTCAGTTTTGTTTGGTACAACTATATAAAGATCTCTTAGTGGAATTATTGTAGAGTTTTAGATATGCAAAGATCTGTGCAAATCTATATTGCTGTACTGGGAAGTTTAACTGTGATGCTCTTGGTAACTTCGGAAGGCACAGTGTCTCGGAGGACCATTAAAGGTAGAGTCTTTGCAGCTGGTGTTGCATACACTTTAGGTCTTAACCCCAAAAGCTTGAAGAGGTCTAGTTTTCTCATCTGTAGCTTCTCTTTGTTATTCATACCACTCATTTGACTATTAGTTAAAAGCATCCATATGTATACAACAATATTTTTGCAGAGAATGCCTTTCTCTTCATTGGTGAGTGGGGAATTCAACATACCAGGATAGACCAATACATATATTAGTAATGCTAATTAGTAATATTAATTAACAATTATTCTAAGACACTTGGATGGTTCAGACCAAGACTGTGCTATTTCTTATTGACCACAGGAAATTTTACCAAATCTCTCGGTAGTTAAACACCTAAACCCCTGCTTTGAAGCATTAACAGATATATTTGGACTTCTTAACTACATTAATAATAGCGTCTTGATCAGGGGCAGTGGCCTACCACCCGCAAATGAAGTCTGCCCACTGCCCATTTTATACCCAAGGTTTTATTGAAATATAGCCGTACTCACTCTTTATTTGTTGTTAATGCCTGCTTGAAATCTACAAAGGCCAGGGTGAGTAGTTGCCACACAACCATTGGACCTAAAATAATTATAAGGCCCTTTACAGAAAACTTTTGCTGACTCCTATTTTAGTATATGTGCTGCCAAAACGAGCACCCTTGCTGACTGCTAGGTATCTGTGCAGAGCTTCCTTTTAATTTAATTGTATGAAAGCAGTTGTATCGAGTGCTTAAGTTTTCCTTTTATTTGGTCAAAAAATTTGAAACGTGCTCACTTTAACGTGGGCTTATCATCATGAAAACATGTTAATCACTTTTATGTGCAAGTCCTGTGGCATAGGGGAACTGGCAGGGGCTGGGTACAGGCTGTGAATCTGGACTGCCTGGCTTCCAGCCTTACTCTGCACGGGCTTGCTGACCTCCTGCGGGGTTTGTGATCCATGTGGTTTGATTCCCTCACGTGTAAAATGGGAATGATATTGAAATCTACTGCATGAGACTGTTGGAAGGTTAAATGAAATTATGAATGCAGTGAGTAACAGTAAGCATTACTTATTATTATCATACACTAAGGCAAGTATAGAAGTTCCTTCCGCATTTCTGGGTTATGTTCCAGAAATTCAATTTTAAAGTTGCTTATTGAAAATTCAAATGCATTTTACCATGGAAACTGTTTTAAATGGAGGATTGGTTTATTGACGAGCCCATAAAAGGTGAATTTCCACTGAATACAGTTGAACAAATTATTTATTGGAATGTTCTTAGAACTTGGGCTCTGCTTATTATGTTATTTACGTAGAAGCGTGGTTTTTGAAAGCTGAGTAAGAAAAAAATGCTAGTGCTTATCAACAGCCAGTCCATCATCAAGCTGGACAGACTCACTTCTCCCTATAAAGATAGTTTACCCCCTAAAACTAGGGACTTTCTTTCATACATCTTCTTAAAAAACACGAACTCTTTAAAGCAGTATGTGTTCATTTGACATGATTTATAAAATGCAGTCAATCAGAAAGGAGAACACTAACATCACCTACGATCCTAACATAACCTCTTGGTGTATATTTTTCAATAGAACTGCATATAGACATGCATATATAAATATAAATAACAAATATAAATATATATATATATATTTTTTGAGGGGTCTTTCTTATTAATTTTAACAAAAACGGCCTCATCTTGCCTCAGACGGTATTTAGTTGCATGCATAATTCTTCGCATCATGCATTGTATTAAGTATTCATTGGAAATCTGTTGACTATCAAGATTGGCTTTTTATATTCAGACTGCAGAGTTTTTAAATGACTCACACAGAGGGTGCTGATTACGAGCCTTTGAATTATTGCCTTTGAATCAATGGCTGACTAATCGTGTGTTCTACCAAGGAAATGAGTTAGTTGACCACTAATGGCCTCTTGTTTTAGAGCTCTCTACCCACTCAGTACAAGAGAAACTCAGCATCTGCATGCTTTCCATCAAGAACACAGAGCAGCCTTGAGCTTTGAGGAAGCTTGACGATTCCTTTGGATGTTTATGAAATAATAACTGCAGATCTTTGCCTCTGTTAAGTGATAAAAGCCTCCTTCATCCCGTCAGTGCTATAGGAATATTATTATGATGGAGTAAGATTATTTTAAACAGGAGAATTTTTTCCCCTCTCCTAAGCTCAGTAGTTCAGGCAAGAAGAGATTTGATTTCCTATTAAGTTATGAGATTGCTTATGGTACCTCCTCTACATCGAATACCAGCACATTGTTTCAGATTGAAGGTCCACATTTGGAGCAATCAATTGTTAATGCATTCAGGCTGAATGCACATTTTTTTGTTCTACATTAGGGGAGAAAAATCTGCTTAGAAAATGCTAATACTGTTTACCAATAAAGCCCTGTAATTTTCAGCTATTTATCCTAAGACAAGGAAGGTTTAATTTACCATCCGTTTTTTTTTTCCCCTGAATGTTGCCACACTTCTTAAAATTACATTCTAAAATACATGAGGAAAACAGTGCCGTCTTCGCTCTTGTGCTTGGCCAGACATCCTTTATAGCCACTTTGCCGACGAAAATAGTTCCTGTGCAGAGCATTCCATGCTCATTTGGTCCAACTTTCTCCCAACTTGTTTTTACTCAAAGACCACGCTCAAGTGTGTTTGGCATTTTCAGCCCTTGAATTAGTTGAGGCTCTTGGGCCAGAGCAGCCAGAGCCCAAGGCCTTGCAGTAGTTCCAAGTGAGACTTGGCCCTTGGCCGTCCATTCAGGTGGAGTGGGCAGCATGCTGGAGGGACATGTTGGTCCGGTGGCTGGAGCCTGGGGCTCAAGGTCCTGCTCAACTGGTGTCCCCATATGTGTCTTCAGGCAGGTCCCTTCACCTCCCCGTTCCTCCTCAGTGATAAATCCAGGGAAGTCACCTAGATCAGTTGGGGGGAATTCACTGGACTGTTAAAAAAATTTTTTTTAAGTTAAGCTCAACTTTGCCTGTTAAGACCATAGAAGTTGTACTACCATCACATTTCATAAAAGGAAGAATATTCTAATGCCCTGAAAGTAGAAAGGAAATAATCTAAGACTACAGGATGGTCCTTTATATTGAATACATTGAGCTTTATGAAAAATTCAGGGCGTGTCTCTTTTTTTGTCATTGTTGCTGCAGAAGAATGAAAACCCACAGATCCACCACCAGCTTTTGAGAACTAACCAGTGAACCTTCTGTTGGGTCTCTTCCATCCCATGTATTCTGTGAGACAAGATGGCATGTATTTTGTTTTTGTCTGGTTAGTGCGTGTATGTGTGTGTGTTTATGTGGGTTTGTGTATCATAGCCTCATACCTCCATACATTCTGAAAATTAACCTTGGGCCACACCTTCACAGCCAGAGGTTACGTGGGTAGAGACAGTTTACGTTCCGATTATGCCTGAGCCGCTTTTTCCAGAGGCACGCCTGAATTATGTAGTAGGGAGTGGGAGTGAGTTGTCTGGGAAATAACCCAACCCAGCAGGAGACGTGGGTCTCAGAAAAGGAGCTGAGATCTCCGCAGACGCAGCCAGGTGAAAAACCGGGCAGGCTTTTGGATAAACCATTAGGCCAGATGCACACCTGAAATAACTAAACTATATTTGTTTTCTTCAGATTCTAAACTAATCTCTTTTCTCATATCTTCTGACTTATGGAAGTGTGTAGCTGCTTAGCACAGCAACAAGCCGCATTATTCTTCTCAAACCAAACTTTATTTTTCAGGAATCCTTCCAAATTATACTGAGTTTGAGAGCCTTACTGGGAGGTTGAGGGAATAGCTATAATTTTCCCTCCTCTTCTGAGTCACGAATTCAAGATTGGCCTAGAATAATCTGAAAGAGGTTTTTTCTCTGTCTTCTTACGAGGCCTTTACCCAAATTTATGTAGATGACTTAGTGAAAAATCAAGACTTTCTTTTTTAAAAGATTTTATTTATTTATTTGACAGATCACAAGTAGGCAGAGAGGCCTCTGTTGAGCAGAGAGCCCGATGGGGGCCTCTATCCCAGGACCCTGAGATCATGACCTGAGCCAAAGGCAGAGGCTTAACCCACTGAGCCACCCAGGCGCCCCGAAAATCAAGACTTTCTAAGATGTTTTTTGACAAAGCAGATTATTAATAGTAAAAAAATAAAAATAAAGTATGGTTTCCTACAAGAGCTCTCATGCAGCCCAGTCCATGTTTATCCAGTAGCTGAGGGCTTGGTGGGTAGGAAAGTGTTGGTGGGGAGCTCATGCCTGTGGCTCACGTCCTCAGGCAGCTGGTTCTTCTCCATGTGCAGTGCTGATTTCTCTAGAACAGTGGCATTTATCACAGCATTTCCTTTACAACTAAGGGAAGGCGCACCCCACCTCCTCCACAGAAAGATGGAACTTGGCCAGATGTGTTTACATCTGGCAATAAGTGGACCCCTAGACCTCTTCCCTTCTGACATGAGGAAGGTCACAGCATTGCTGTATTTCTTGAAAACTGGGTTTACCGTAAGAATCACTGTGTTTCAAACGTAGTGATCCGAAGGGGCACGTGCACCCGAATGTTTATAGCAGCCATGTCCACAAGAGCCAAACTATGGCTATGCTCTTCCAATGGCCCTTATCTCCTCGACTGCTCTTCCTCGGGCAGCCCTTCCAAGTCTGACGATTGTTCTGGTCCACGAAAAGAGAAGCAGAATTGCCACCAGATCATTCCATGTTTTCACCTTCTTGTGTAAATATTAATTTTCAAGTATTACCTGACTCATCCCACATTTGACTCATTTGTGTTCAATAATAATACCAAAGCCGTGTCTCCAAGATGCTAACACGGGACGCAACCAGCATCTCAAAGGATACGGATTAAGGAAATGGCTGAACCTTCTATACTTTGATTTAATCCTCATAATAAGTCTATCAAGTAGGTGGTATTGTACCCCATTATCCATTAGCCACGGCTTAGAGACGTGACTTGCCCAAGGTCAGAGTTAAACTGAGCTTGGGTAAAGTAGGCCTTCTCACTGGTTTCCCTTGCTGCTCTATTTGACACCCAGGTCCTTGATAAAAATATATAAATGTCCCCTTGGGGGAGGAAATGTCACAGCTTTACATCTTTCACTTCAGATTTTCCAGACATTTCAAAATCCTTGATTAAAAGAAACGACTTTGACGGGGCGCCTGGGTGGCTCAGTAGGTTAAAGCCTCTGCCTTCAGCTCAGGTCACGATCCCAGGGTCCTGGGATCGAGCCCCACATCAGGCTCTCTGCTCTGCGGAAAGCCTGTTTCCTCCTCTCTCTCTGCCTGCCTCCCTGCATACTTGTGATCTCTGTCTGTCAAATAAATACATAAAAATTAAAAAAAAAAAAAAAAGAAACGACTTTGAGTATGTGTATTTTGTTGTGTTTGTTGTTTTCTATCTCTCTTTTTAAATGCTTGTTTTTCCTCTATGAAGGGCGGAAGTTTAACACTTCTGTCTGTTTAGTTCATCACTGTATCCCCAGCATCCAGAACCGTGCCCGGCATGTTGTGGACACCCCATTCAAGCTAGTCGATTACTGAATAAATGGATACTTTTTTATTTTATAATAATATTTCACCTGTTGGGGTATATTAAAATGTGTGTGTGTTTATAAAACAGTTAAGACTTGGTGTAAATGCTTTCTCTTCTGATTAGCTTTCCTGGATTCCCCATGCAGGTATAATACCTTCTTCCCCTACACCTGATCTGTGTGGGTTTGTGATTTTCTGCTCCAAATAATGTCTTACAGATATAACTCTGTTCCCCATAGCTTCTAAAGAGTAGGACTGTTCAGTTCGTCTTGTATCCCTCTGTTTGTTAAATGAGTAAGTGAGTACATTTTTAGTCTACCTAAAAGATATGAAAGTTCGCAGGGAAAAACGGTATTTGAACAAAGGAATGATAACTGCTCTTTTCACTCCTAGGTCAGTTCTGTTTTGTGTTGTTTTGTTTTCTTAGCCATACATGTCACCAGTCTTAAAAGGATGTGCTTCAGATCATTTAAAATAATGATTTCTTTTTGGAGCACCTTGGTAATTAAACTCATTACTCTTCCTGGAGAGGAACAAAACCTGAGCCAGTTGGTAATTGCTCTTGTCTTTATTTGTAATCTTTTAGAAAACAAGTATCTGAGCTTTTTGTTTGAACAGTCATTATGAATTCTTGATAACATCTGGTTACTTAATTTGAAAAATGTGTAGCTATGAAGATTAATGCTGGACCTTAACTGGATATAAATTCAGACATACATAGGATCCGTATTAATCTCAGTCAACCCTTTCAAGCAGATGCCGTATTTTGGGGAAAAGGAAATTGAAATGTACCAAGGAGCGGTAAGTTATATGCCACATAAATTACTGTAGTTGGGGCTTTTATGATGCATAAGTAATTTTTCTTGAAGTTGGCAATACATTTGCATTTTCTTACTGTGAATTATTTATTGGGGAAGCTCGAGTGGATGACATCGTTTGTTTTTTAATGATGTGCTGCTCTAAAAAGCATAGGACTATCTAATATAGGAATGTGGTATACAAAATTATTCAAATAGGATGTAAGACCTACAGTTTGGTGGGGGAGGCAGGGCTCCCTCCTTCCACACAGGCCAGAGAATACTAAGGACTGAAAAATCAGTTAGCAGGTAAAAGAATAAATAGGGCGATGAGAACCGTTCCTTCCAAACCAGAACCTTAGTTAGCTATGGCTCTGCACGGAACCTGAAAAATGAATCTTTTTGTGACTTTATTAATGTGGTTCCTATTCAGATCCAGCTCCGTAGCCATTTCAGTTGTCTGATAAAACAGAAACTGTAAATCTGATGACTGTATTTCCCGACATCCCCAGGCCACCCCTTCCCTGCCTCTTTCCCCTTCTCTCTGCGGCAGAAGCACGAGAGCATTCATTAATCCTGACCCCTGGAAAACAAACAAAGGAGAGCCCACACAAATTCATCAGTTGAAGTGGAAGGCAATTTACCCGGAGCAAGAGCCCAGCCCATTGTTGCCAGATGAATGGTGCTGGTAGCCGGAGCCCAAGGAGGCTGCCACGCGAAAGACCTTTGATAATGCTGTCTTTATGGGAGCCCGGCACAAGGGACACACTGTCAGCAGAGGCTGGGCCCAGCCCTGGCGCCCTGAGCAGCGGGCCCTCCGGAGCAGCAGGCTCGGAGTTGGCTCGGCGTTCTCAATGACGGCCAAGGCCAAGGCGGGGTGGCTGGGAGTGCTGTGCTGTTTCTCTCCCGTCCTCTGAAAACTATTGTTCCACGAGTCCCTTTTGGATCCTTTATCTCTTAAAAAGTTCTCTTTAAAGAAATGCCCCAGAATTTTAAAAGATATATTTATTCTGAGCTGCTAATGGTAAGAGTTGTAAAATCGGTGTTTACTGAACGCTAGGTACCGTGTTCCACCACCACAGTCATTAAACAGCCCTGGGTGCTGGCTGTGGGTTACCGTCCAGCCCCATTTCACAGATGAGGAGAGTAAGGCTCAGAGAAGTTCAGTACACAGCTCTGTTGAGTGTACAACGATATTATCCCTACTTGAGAGCTGGGACCAGTTTAGGGTGACAGAGCCCAAATGTCTTCTCACTGTGTCTGCCATCCTCTTCCCTCTCTGATGTGAGTTAGTCTTAAATGTAAGGCAACTTCTTTCTTCCGATTCATAGCACATGAACTATTTTTCTTTTTAGTGATTTTTGAGGTAGTGATGTTAAATCCCAAGAAGCTGAGGAAAGTGGGGGGCGAAATCGTCCTGACACAGTGAATTTACTGGTGAATTGGTATTCAGGCATAGCTCATAGCCAAGCCAGCCCATGGGTCTAAAGCCTCAGGAGGAGATCTTGGTGTGGTAGGATTTTTTTTTTTTTTCTTCCCCAATGAGGTGAAACAGACTGGTCAAATCAGTTTATCCCTTTAAAGAACTACTACCCCTCTTGCCCTCTTCTTAGGGAAAATGTTTGGGTTTTCCTCCTCATTCATAGGTGGTGTCACTTCATTTCTTCTGGGCTTCCAGCATCTCCGACTTTCCTCTTAGAAAAAAGTTACGTAGGACTTTAGAATTTCAGTAAAAGTCAGATCCAAGTTTTTAGTAGGCCTCTCATAAGACCTGTTGCCCGGATGTCTTCAGAAACGTTTAGGAATGGAATGTGCTCGGCCGAGGCGTGTTGGGAGGAAGGGTGTGGTGCTAGAGTTACCTGAAGACATCTTCCCCTCTGAGGGCTGAATCACACCTTTGCTGACGGAGAAGTCCTTTCTGGTCCCGTCTTATTTCTCAGGTGTAACTCCTGAGGACCTAGGCAAGCTTATGAATTCCTGTGTTATACAAGCCTTCAGATTGGAACTGTACAGGGGCAAATGCATTGCTAAGACCAAGAAAAGAAATGTGACACGTCGCTCTCTCTGACCATAGTTTTGCTTTTGTTTTTTTGCTTCTCTAGGCACAGTATGAAAACCCACCACATATCTATGCTCTGGCAGATAATATGTTCAGAAACATGATCATTGACAGAGAGAACCAGTGTGTCATCATCAGGTATGGGAAAGAGCCTTCTTCAGAGTAGAAGGGGTGAGACCCTGGCAGATTTCACGTTCACGGTCAAGGAATGCTGTTTTTTTCTATAGGGGCTGGGGTCAGAAGCTGATTGACGTACCCAAGAAACAAGCAGGACGTCTGCTTTGTCTTGGTTTATTTTATAACTCCAAATCATAAAAGATTTTGCTTCCCTGGGGTTGTGGTTTATACTTCTGTTGTGGGGGGCATTAAGGCTCTGGGACACATAGTGCTAGCCTGCCTGAACTAGCGTCGTGAAATATCTTCCCTCCCACTTGACCACTGGCTTCACTCTGAACTGGAGATCTTTTATGTCAGGAGTATACTAAGTGTGCTTCTCTATTTTGTCAGCAGGAATCCTTTTCCCTAGGTCCCTCTTTTTCCTTTCCTTAATAATTTAGTAGTTCAAGTTCAAACTTTTTCAGTATCCTTTGTCGTTTGCTTTTAATCTACTGAGGGCATCCCTGTCAAACACCAGGCTTAGGTGTCTGTGGCCGCGTCTCAGAATCCTTCCAACCTGAGCCAACTCTGAGTCTTTGCTGGGTTTAAGTGCTTTCACGATTTTGTTTATTATTATGAACATTTTCAAACATATGGAAAACAGAAGCATCCATATTCCCATCACTTAGAACTCGACGGCTACTAACATTCTGTCATATTTGCATTCCTCTTTTTAGTTCTTCCTTTATTTAACTGAAGCGCTTTTGAAGAATTTTAAGCTCTGGATATTTACAAACAAAGATGAGAAAGAGAATTATAATTATATATAATATATGTATATAATATATATTATAATACGCTCCCGTGGACCTGTTTCTAAGCTTGTGCAGATCTTACTCTCTTGGCCAATGCTCTGGTCCTTCTGTCTTGCCCCTACTTGGTTATTTAAAGCAAATCCCAGGTCGAGAATCATTTCACTTTGTCACTGATTAGGATGTGCCTCTCAATGATCGTTCTTACCATACCTGACAAATGAATAATCCTTTTAAAGTTATCTAGTGCTACCCATATCCGAATTCCTTGTCTTGTTTTCACTCAGCTCCCACAAAGGCTCACACAGAGCTCTTAGACATCTGTGTCTCCGGTCTCCTAATCATTAACTATTTTCTCTGATTGTTTTTGCTTACTTGGCTCTTGTTTGTTAAAGAAAAAGTTATTTGTCCTGCAGAATTTTCCACAGTCTGGGATTAGCTGGTTATGTACTGTGTAACATTGCACTGTCCCCTGGATTTCCTGTGAATTTGTCATTAGATCTAAAAGTTTGATCAGGTTTGGATTTACTATTTTGGCAAAAATGTTTCGTCCGTGATGCTGTGCACTTAGGGCCTGTTGGCCTTTTGGTGTGCTGTTCAGACAACCAGTGGGTCCATCCAATATAAATTCTCATTTCACGTCATGGTTTAGTTAGTGGCTGAAAAATATTTGTTTTCTAATTCTGTCATTCCTTCTACATTTATTACTTTTATTGGATTACTTAAAATATAATTTATGTGGGGAAAACTAGATATAAGGCTTGATTTGTTGTCTTTACTTACCAACTTTTGAAGCAATGACTTGATGCCCTTAGCAACCTCCCAGAGTAAACTGTTTTTGTTTTTTGTTTTTTTTTCCAGCGTCTTTCCAAACAAATGGGTTTTAAATCTGTTACCTGTTTACTTACATGATGATTTTTCTTTGGGGCTCAAATGGTCCTGTCTTCGGCCATTGAGAGCCGTTTGTATTGGCTCTTACGTCTCTTTGACATGACCCCAATAGACTTTGATGGTTTCCTTAGTTAAGATGTCAGGCTCTGGGGCACCTGGGTGGTTCAGTGGGTTAAAGGCTCTGCCTTCGGCTCAGGTCATGATCCCAGGGTCCTGGGATCGAGCCCCGCATCGGGCTCTCTGCTCGGCAGAGGGCCTGCTTCCCCCTGGCCCCCTGCCTTTCTGCCTGCCTCTCTGCCTACTTGTGATCTTTCTCTGTCAAATAAATAAATAAAATCTTAAAAAAAAAAAAAAATAGCAGGCTCTTAGGGCACCTGGCTGGCTCAGTGGATGGAGCATGTGGCTCTTGATCTCGGGGTTTGAGTTCTAGCCCCAGGTTGGGGGTAGAGATTGCTTTAAAAAAAATAATAATAAAGATGAATAAAAGGTACAGGCTCTCTTGTGCATTTTCTGCTGAGCCCTGGAGTCAGCCATGTCACCAAAAAGTTCATTTTACTGGGAAATGGGCCTTAGAGACCACCAGTCTAGTCACTAAGAGTGCTAAAAGGCAAAAAAAAGTGAACTTTTTTTAGAAAAACATGAGTACGTACGGTAATTTCCAGTTCGTTTTTAAGATTATAGGGAGGGGCAGGGGGTGAGGGGGTTAGGTGAGCCTGGTGGTGGGTATTAAGGAGGGCACATATTGTATGGAGCACTGGGTGTGGTGCATAAACAACAAATCTCAGAACACTGAAAATAAATAAATAAAGTCAAGCTCTAGTTAAAAAAAAAGATTATAGGGTGTTTGCTTCCTTGATATCTATATTTGTACCCCATTTTTCTTTCTATTTTTTTTTTTTTAAGATCTATCTATTTATTTTAGAGACCACATGCATACAAGTAGGGGGAGGGGCAGAGAGATAGACTCTCAAGCAGACTCCTCACTGAGTGTAGAACTCAGCTCTGGGCTCAGTCCCACCACCCATGAGATCCTGACCTGAGCTGAAACCAAGAGTCAGACACTTAACCAACTGAGCCACCTAGGTGTCCTGTCCCCCATTTTTCTTATGCTGAAAATCTTGGTTCCTGATGACATTATCACAGTTAATTGCTTTAAACTGTGTGTGCAAAAAGTATAAATATAAATGAATAAACATATATAATAGATAAAGCAAATAAGTTTTGTTAATGCTTTAAAATAACTAGCACTATTATTAATAGCGCTACTGAGTTCACTTTAAAATTTGTTATTCTTTTGTCCATAGAATGTACAGTTAAAATATTGGATCTTGGGGTGCCTGGGTAGCTCAGTGGGCTAAAGCCTCTGCCTTCGGCTCGTGTCATGATCCCAGGGTCCTGGGATTGAGCGCTCTGCTCAGTGGGAAGCCTGCTTCCCTTCCTCTCTCTCTCTCTCTCTCTGCCTGCCTCTCTGCCTATTTATGATCTCTGTCAAATAAATAAAATCTTAAAAAGTAATAAAATAAAATATTGGGTCTTAAAAGTCACTTAAAATAATCCTTTTCTGTGTCATATGTGCCAACCCAACCTAACCATTAGGTTCATTTATTTTATTTTGGATTGTAGGGATTTACAATTTTTAATTTTAATTTTGTTTTATAATTATATAAAACATTTACATGATTCCAAAGTCAAAGCTATAAATCAAGAACACTGAAGCCTTTCAAGGTAAATACAGATTTCGGGTATTTCAAGGTAAATATAGACTTTGTGACATTTTGCCTCTAAATACTTCCATACGTATCTCTGGAAAATAAAAACATTTCCTTTCTGGGGTGCCTGGGTGGCTCAGTCGGTCAAGTGCTCTGACTCTTGGTTTAAGCTCAGGTCCTCATCTTGCGATCAGGGATCGACCCCTGAGGTGGGCTCCAAGCTGAGGGTGGTGTCCAGTTCAGTTTCTCTATCCCTCTCTTTCCCTCTCTCTTAAATAAATAAATAAAATCTTAAAATTTTTTTTTCTTTCTTAGCACAAGGACCATTATCACAACTAAATAATTAGTCATAATTTAATATCATCTAAAAATAAGCAGTCCACATTCAAATTTCTCTAATTGTTACAAACATGTCCTTACCTGCCGGCTTACGTAAATCAAGGAACACTGGTTGCATGTGGTCATGAATCTTTTTTTTTAATTAATTAATTTATTTGAGAGAGAGCGAGAGCGCAAGAGCGTGAGTGCACGCGAGGGTGGGGAGGCAGAGAATCAATCTCCAGCAGACTCCCCATGAGTGCGAAGCCTGATGTGGGGCTCGATCCCATGACCCTGAGATTGTGAGTGAGCTGAAACCAAGAGTTGCTCAACCGCCTGAGCCACCCAGGCGCCCCTCGCCTTTTCCCCCTCAATGGTCATGAATCAATCTTTCTTTCTTTCTTTCTTTCTTTTTTTTTTAATTCTACTATAGTTTCCCTACTTCCACAGTTGTATTTTCATGATGTTGACTTGGTGAAGAGAAAGATCCCGATTCCGTGTAGACACATCTTCTAGATTTGTCTAATTGCTCCCTAATGGTCTCGTTACACTAATTCCTTTGACTGGCTTTTCTGTAAATTGGAAGTTAGATTTATGTACTTAATTAGATGCAGGTCAAGCCCCTTTGGAAGGGATTCTTAGGTGCTGATAAGTTATTGCTTAGGAGGAAATGCTTCTGTGTAACCCCGGGTGGAGGTCACTGACCACTGGATTAGGTGGGAGGCGTTTTCTTGACCGGAGCTGAAGGAGAGAGTATAGGGTGCTCTTTGTTCTTCCTTCTGGGACTCTAATGAGATGAGAAAGAAGGGAATGGTTTTGTTGCCTGAGCTTCACGAGTCTGGAAGCTGCTTCAGGGACCCAGCCCAAACGTCGCCTGCTCAAAATCCCCCTCACCGTCACTGCAGGTGTGCGGGCACAGAAGCGGGATGCGTGCCTTTTCTAGAATCCTGCCACTGTTCAGGTGGCAAAGACTTGAAGACTTGCTCCAAAGGTTTCTGGGGTGGTGGCTGTGCTATTAATTCAAGAGAAGGTATAACAAATTTCTGCTTTCTCTCCTGAACTAACTACTCAGACTTCGGCCACACTTCACAGGTTAAGGCACAGTCCTGCAGAAGGCCTTAAAAATAAGCAGTCCACATTCAAATTTCTCTAATTGTTACAAACATGTCCTTACCTGCCGGCTTACGGTGCCCTTCAGACACCGGCTGCAAGTTTGGGGGTCCCCAGGGCACCCTCACTTCTGACTAGCTGGATCCAAGTTCAGGGGTTCCCACCACCACCTTGGGTTCAATAATTTGCCAGATTGGCTCACCGAGCTTAAAAAAGTGCTGTACTTGTGGTTACAGTTTTATTATGGCAAAAGGATACGCATCAGAACTGGACCAAAGAAGGTCTGGGAGGGGTCCAAATGGGAAGCTTCTGGTCATCCTCTCCCCATGGAGTCATGGATGGTGTTACCTCCTTCCAGTTATGATGTGTGAGTTGGCCACGTAGCCTTGCCACCCAGGGAAGTTTACCCGAACCTTTGTTGTGCAGTTGTGCAGTTTTAATCTGGACTCACTCCTGTACTGCCCCCCCCACCCCTCCCCCATCCCCGCAGCCCCCGTGATTTCGGGCTAATGCCTATGGTCTCTAGTTCCTCCAGGGGTCAGTACTTATATGATGCTTCCCAAAACCCTTACATTAATTACTGTTCCCGAAAGCCCCCAGGCAAACAGGCACTCGAATCCCGCAGGACATTCCAGGCCCCTAGAGATTCCTCCTGAGGCAGAAGGCAAAAGCCAGACCCCTCTTTGTGTTAATTCCTTACTGTCCAAGAGCTGTGGTTTTTCTGCTTTGAGAAAGTCATTTTGCTGTCTCTGAGATGCTGTGGTTCCTTCTGCCCAGCTCAGGGATCCTGGGCAGCAAACCTAACACTTGTCTGGGCCTCAGTTTCTTCTTCTATGGGTGAACTGATTGACCAGATGACCTCTGACGTCTCTCCCGGTTTTGGAACTTTTTCTTCCAAGTAATGCTGGAGGGAAGAGAGAACAGGGAAATGCTGTTTTCCGTAGACACGCCCAAGTTTGCAAGCCATCGCAACCACTGGCGCTGGGAGAGTTGGGGACTGAGTGGAATGCTGCTTGCCCAAATGCATCTGGGAATGGAAAACAAACCCATTGTCCTGGGGGCTGGAAGGGAAGCCCGCTCTTTATATTAAGGACTTCTGCCACGGCTGGTAAGACTGGGAGTTTTTAGAATCATCTCATTGGAAAATAAAAAGGTAATGATGGCCTTATCTCTGCCATGTTCTTTTAGACCTTCCCCTCCCAAGTTCCCAGGTATGACACTCTTTAGAGGAGAGGGTGGCAGCACATAAAGACAGTATTATCAGTTTCCTCCCAGGACTGCTCATGTTTTCCTAAGAGGTGGATATGGTGACAGGATGGATTGGCAGCTGACTATTCCAGGACTAGAAATCAGCGTAGCAGATTGACTTTAAGAAGAAAGAACTTGGGGCATCTGGGTGACTCAGTGGGTTAAAGCCTCTGCCTTCGGCTCAGGTCATGATCCCAGGGTCCTGGGATCGAGCCCCGCGTCCGGGCTCTCTGCTCAGCAGGGAGCCTGCTTCCCCCTCTCTCTCTGCCTGCCTCTCTGCCTACTTGTGATCTCTCTCTGTCAAATAAATAAATAAAATCGTTTTTAAAAAACATCGTATTAAAAAAGAAAGAACTCAAGGAAGAAGACAGGTGCTTTCTCAAGTTCAGGCCTCCATCCAAGCTTTGGTCCTGAGTTTTGCAAACATTTATAGACTTGACTTGTCAAAATAGTTGCACTGGGACAGCCTCGGAGAGGCTGTGGCCAAGCACAGCATGAATGAGAGTGAACTAGACTTCTAAGCATGATTTTATAAGGAGGATTCTGCCCTGGACGGCTCAGGTCATTAGTTCCCTGGAACAGAGTCCACAAGGGGAGCCAGATTCCCATTTTAGGGTGGAATTCAGGGCAGGGGGATGATCACATTGGCTCCTGGCATCAGATCATGGCCCCTGCCTCTATCTGGAGACCGTGAAATAGGGTCTCCCTCCTCCGTGGTCTGTTTGCCTGGGGGAACACCCAGCATTTCTCCTGTTTATTTTCCTACCCTGACTCCCGTGTAGGTCAACCCCCTTTTAGTAACCCGCACTCTCCTGCCAGCCTGTGCCATCCATCAGGTCATGAATAAACACCCGGGATTCGCTTTAGGTGTTCCCCGAGTCTTCTCCAACAGCCCACGGGCAGATAGGTCAGGAGAATGGCTGCCCTACAAGTTACTTTCATCCACCGTCCCTTGCGTTCTCTAGCTGAACTTTCCAGGTCTAAAGATTTCCAATGCCTGAATTGCCTTATTATTTCAGTGGCTCTAAAGACATGGAGGCCCCACATCCGTTTCAGCTGATTTCTGGTGGTGGGCCCCAAGCCTCAGTATCTTTTTTCAGGCTCCCCAATTTTTCTAGTTGAGAACCAGGATGAAGGCAACTGGAATCCTAATTCCTAGGTGCATCTTTTGTTGAAGCACCCCTAGCATGGGCAACGTGCAAACGTGCAAACGTGCAACGTGCAAACCCCCCGCCCCACCCCAGTCCCAGCCTCGCTTCTGCTGGGCACTCTCTGCCCAGGTGGTCTCGTCCTCCTCTCTGGGTCTTGACATTATTATTTCTCAAGGTTTCATGCAGGAAGGAGGCTTGAGAACTAAGAACGTCCAACTAGTAAATGGCAGAGTCTGTTTGAACTTGGCCCTGTCTGACCTTAAACCCCCTGCACTTTCTCTGCACCCTATGGTCAGTGATCCCTCTCTGTGTCTCAGACATCCCACATTTCCCTGGAGGTGATAAAGCTACCATACACTGTGAGGAAAGGTTAGTTATCCAGGACTTGAGCTCCTGTGGTGAAGGTCTTCTCCGCCCGAACCACAGATGCTTGCTTGAACCTAATCCTTAAGAGGTTGTTGGCCATGATGCCTTGCATAACCCAGGAGGCGGATGGTTGTGCTTTGTCACCAGTAGAAGGCAGGCACATGGAATTCGTGAATGAACATGACCTTATGAATATGTGAATCTCAGTTTCTTCCTGAGAAGTGAAAACGCTTCTATGTACTAGATGGGGGTTTTTTGTTTTTTGTTTTTTGTCCATACCTGGGCCATTTCTCCTTTTTTTTCTTTTTCTTTTTTTCAATTAACATCCAACATATTATTTGTTTCAGGGGTACAGGTCTGTGATTCATCGTCTTACTCAATTCACAGCACTCACCATAGCACATACCCTCCCCAGTGTCCCATCACCTCCCTCCCCTCCAGCAACCCTCTGTTTCCTGAGATTAAGAGTCTCTCATGGTCTCCCTCCCCATCCCATCTAGTTTCATTTTTCCCTGGGCCATTTCTTTATCTTGATTTCCTTGTTAGTCCTGGATAGGTGTGAGGGAATTACCGTTATGGATCCTTGCATTTGGCCGTTCTGTTAAAGAAGCCTTCATCAGTGGAGGAAACCAGCAGGTCAGTTTCTGAGATAAGCCCCTTCTCACCCCATACCGTGTCCCTTGCAAGCCACGTAGTTTTAAATGTGTGCATTTAACAAAGATACCCTCATGTGCTATCAAAAATTATGCATACTTGGCATGCAAAAGTAAAATAACAATGTATTATAAAGTTGAACTATAGGAAATAATAGAATTCTAATAATTATTAAATAAACATTTAATATATACTCATTCTGTTTACCTTTTCAGGATTTAGGAGATCTCTTGATTTGGTTAATATCTATTTAAGAAGCTACCTTGAAGGGTTTCAATGCATATGTTCCTTTGACAAATTTATAAGGAGGCATATTTAAATTATCTGAGTTCTTTGCAACTTAAAAATTGGGGTCACTTGGGGCGCCTGGGTGGCTCGGTGGGTTGAGCTGCGCTGCTTTTGGCTCAGGTCATGATCTCGGGGTCCTGGGATCGAGTCCTGCATCGGGCTCTCTGCTCAGCAGGGAGCCTGCTTCTCTCTCTCTCTCTCTCTCTCTCTCTCTCTGCCTGCCTCTCTATCTACTTGTGATCTCTCTCTGTCAAATAAATAAATGGAATCTTTAAAAAAAAATTGGGGTCACTCTATCAAGTGGGTGTTAACACTTGAAGGCATGAGAAAGAACTCCAGTAGTGGGGAATGAAAGAGCCTGGATCCCCAGTGTAGGCCTTTCTCCTAACCTGCAGGTTCAAAAACTATGGCCTATTGCATGTTTTTGTGAAAAAAGTCTCTCTGGAACCAAGTGTTAGCCATCTGTGTCCATATTATCTTTGCCTCTGTGCTACACTGTCACAGCTGGGTGGTGAGGGAGACCGTACCTGGGCCTTTATGGGGAAAAGTTTAGCAGCTCCTGCCTGAAGCACAAGTTTCAGTGTAATAATCCCATGTCTGTGACATGCAGCATCTCAAATTTCACAAATTCGTGATGGTTCTTCTTATCCTACCCCCGAACATACTCCTTTACCAACTCTCTCTTTTCCCACCATGGTTGCTAGATGAATGGTTTCAAACTGTTGTCCTTTAATGTTGTCATATAAACCGCTCACTTCTGCCAAAATATCTCAGTGGCTCTCCATTGCCTAGTAGGGTCCAAAGTCCATAGCTCTAGTAGAGACCAAAGTCCCTAACTTGGGACACCTCCCGCTTTATTTTCTACTGTTCTAACCAAATTGCTGGGGGTTTTTTTGTTTGTTTGTTTGTTTGGGTTTTTTTGTTTTTTGTTTTTTGTTTTTTTGCCCTCCAATGGGTCAGGTTCACTTCTGCCTCCAAGTCCTTGCCTGGGTAGTTCTCCCGGCCCCTCCTCACCTCCCCCGGCCTTTCTCACCAACCTCAAGCCAGTAATCTCTCCATTTCCTGAATTTCAGTAGCGCCTCATATAGCTCTCATTTTCACCTACTTAGTATCATGATTATTTAATTTGCATGTGCTTATTTTAAGTAGCTTTTCAATCCTTGATGACTAGAAACTGGTGTTAGGCTTCTGGGTTTCTCCGGTACACACAATAAATGTTTATTTCATGATGCTTTTGAAACCGAAACGCTTGAAAGAAGCTCTAAGTGCTATTTGTGTTTACGTGAGGGGGAGATCACTTTGGACTAGAACAGTCAGCAAAGGTGTCATGGAGATGCTGGGACTTGATTTGAGCCCTCCCCACCAGATGTTTTCAGGAAGAAAACCTGAATGGCTTGAGAGCCTCTGGAACCCACACTGTGTGATGGGGAGAAAGTGAGGAGGGTATCAGTGTGGTTGTTAAAGGTTTCTATTGACACGTTGTCTTCATAAATTACTTGCGGGCCAGTTCTACTTCTGTTTCTGCATCGTAGCCACGTAGCATTTGGGTAGCCCTGCCAGGAGGTAAGTGTGATTGGGTGACAGGTCCCTCCTAGAATGACAGGCTGGGTGATCTGGGGTAAGCCTGTGCAGGGATACAGTGCACAAAAGGCTGGTTGACAAAAGGAAGTCTATGTGTAGAAAAGAGGTGAGATCTTGAGGGCATGCAGGTAGCTGGGGAGGTTATAAGGCCCTGACCTGAGCTGGAAAGGTGAAGAAGAAACTGATGTGTGACATCAGGATGTGTGACATCAGGATGGGCACCGGCATGGGGACTCTGGACAGTGCCAGCAGGTAAACACAACCACTCAAGCTCTGTCAGTGTCATTGACGATGATGAGCCCTGAAGACACAAGTAGACACTGTGAGTCCATTACATGGTAACCCATGTCCACTTAGCTCATCTGTCTTCTGCGCTACAAAATGCAGAATTTGGGTTTGTGTTATAGAACTACATATGTGATGCCTTTGAATCTCCCAGAGACATCATTGCCAATCTGTTTAATAAAATAATTGTGTCAGGGGAACTGGGTGGCTCAGTTGGTTAAGCATCTGCCTTGGGCTCAGGTCTTGATCCCAGGGTCCTGGGATCTAGTTCCGAGTTGGACTCCTTTTCAGTGGGGAGTCTGCTTCTCCCTCCCCCTGCTCATGCATGCTCTCTCTCTTTCTCTTTCTGTCTCTCTCTCTCTCCCTCTCAAATAAATAAAGAAAATCTTTTTAAAAAATAAAATAGTTATGTGGTAAGAGGTAAATCATGTGGTAAAAGGGGAGGGAGAACCAGCAGGTTTTTGTGTATTCTTTACCATCTATATTTCCAGACAAGAGCTCGGCAGTGTTTCTGGGGCCCTTGCCAGGTGACCTCTGTGGGGACCTAAGGGGCTATGAAGAACATGTATGTGGCAGTTGTATTGCTGCTATCAAAAATGAATTCCTGGGGCGCCTGGGTGGCTCAGTGGGTTGGGGCCTCTGCCTTTGGCCAGAGTCCTGGGATCGAGCCCCGCGTCGTGCTCTCTGCTCAGCAGGGAGCCTGCTTCCCCCTCTCTGCCTGCCTCTCTGCCTCCTTGTGATCTCTGCCAGTAAAAAAATAAATAAAATCTTAAAAAAAAAAAAAAAAAAGAATTCCTATCCCTTTCGGCCCGCATCAGCGATTGCCATCTTGGCTTGTTTTAAAACCGTGTTGTCAATTTGAAAGCATTGCATTGGGGGCAGTTCCTAAGTTTATTTTTTGCTTTGAAATATTCTGCTGCATTTGTTTTCCAAAGACGAGGGCATTCTATCCTTAATGTGTCCAACACCAGTTTGTAAAGTCTTGAAAGGTGGCATCCTGAATCCGTGCCAAGTAAATATTGTTTTAGGAATAAATAAAGACCTGAGAGATAGTTTGAAGATATGTCCCTGGCACTGGGTGACTGAATATGTAAACCTTCATAGAGGAAAAGGAGATAGCTGTCACTATTGGGTCTAAGATTTCTGAATTATCTGCTTCAAAAGACATTTTGGATTTGGAATCCCTAAGCTTTGGAGTAGTAAAGGTTAAAGATGAAAAGATTAAAAAAAAAAATCAGAGCCCCTCTAATATTTGGCTTGTGTCCCGTCTCCGTTCTCTGTGTCTGCACCATCTAGTGTCTCATGGATTCTCAAGCTACCTTCCTGTCTTTGATGTATTTCAGGAACCTTTTATTATTAGCATTGGAGCTTCTGTTTCTTTGGTCCACCCGACTTGTTTATCCCAGCAGCCTTAGCCTTTGAGGCTCTCTGTCCCTCTGGCCAGGCTTTGGGAGACCCTGTCAGCTCACACCCAGGGCTGGGGTCTGCGTGAGAACTGCCCTCTGGCTGAGAGCTTTGAAGAGCATGACCTCAAATCTGCCCTGTCCCCCAAGCTCGCAGCAACTCTTACCTTCCAGCTGGTGTGATGGTAGAAATTCCTTTACCACCAAAGAATGTTATTCAGGAAGCCTGACTCACTTGCTAATTAATAATATTATCCCAAATCATAATCATAGCCCCTTTTGGAGTCCTTGCTTTAAGTCTCTACATTTTTCAGTTGTATCATTGACAACCAGGCAGACGAGGTGTTCCTGCCCCACTTCTCACCCCACGCCCCAGCTTTGCACGTCAAGAAATGGAGTCTCAGCGGCAAAGGAACCATGTTAAACATCTCACATTTGCGATGCGGCAAAGCCGCACTCTGAGCCAGGGCTGCCCAACTCCGTTATTATACTCTTTGCACGTCTCCCTGATGCGCTGAGCCAACAGGTGTCAGGTTAGCTGGGTGATCATCTGTTAGCACCCACGGTCACGTGGTGTAGTAGAAAGAAAGACCACGGGGGCTGAGTCACAGGGTGGACTCAGTTCTGTTCTGTGTGACGTCTGTGACTTCAGCAAGCTTCAGTCGTTTCAGCTACAAAACGAGGATTAATGCCTTAAAAGAATAGAGGGAAAGTCAAAAGAAGAAATACACATAATACAGGTTTTCTTTTTTTTTTTTTTAAAGATTTTATTTATTTATTTGACAGACAGAGAGCACAAGTAGGCAGAGAGGCAGGCAGAGAGGGGTGGGTGGGAGGCAGGCTTCCCGCTGAGCAGAGAGCCCCATGCAGGGCTCGATCCCAGGACCCTGAGACCATGACCTGAGCTGAAGGCAGAGGCTTAACCCACTGAGCCACCCAGGCGCCCCTCAATACAGGTTTTCTTAAAAGATTTTATTTTTATTTATAAGAGAGAGAGCGCACGAGTGGAACCGGGCAGGGAGAGGGAGAAGCCGACTCCACAGCTGAGCAGGGATCCTGACTCGGGGCTCGATCCCAAGACCCCAGGATCATGACCTGAGCCGGAGGCAGACACTTAACTGAGTGAGCCACATAGGCTTCCCCGGGGATGTTTCTGAACTGTGAAGGAGTGCTGTAAAGTATCTGCTAATAACACTGAAAAGAATTTCAAAGCTAGTAAGTAAGTAGCTGAGCTGGAGCTCAAATTTGGTCTTCAGACTAAACATTCGAGGCTTTTCCTAGTGCGTCAGCCTGGGTGGAGAAGAGCGCTGCCATGAGACGGTTTTCTTGGCAGACTGTAGACGAACTTTGTGTCTGCTTGACAACACTGATTGGGAGGAAACAAGAGCTCTCTGTCTTGTTCACACTTCCCTTGTTACGTTCAAGATTGAATTTTTATCATTCACTCGGTGGCTTTGGCAGGTCTGTGATTTACACCCTTCGCTATAGCACGAACTTTAGGATTTATTTTTCAGTGTCGGGACGGGCTGTGACTGATCACCCCTTTCTCTGTTCCCCTGGAATCCCCCAGGTGGGCACAGAGCTGCTTCCCCATAGACCTGGTTCTTGCCCAGATCCAGGAGGGCTGCCAGGAAGGGAATGTGTGAATTCAGTCTTTGGAGGAGGCTGTTCCGAACCTTCTCTGGTGTGTTTCTCCATCTTGATCACATGTGATCACAGGGATGCAGGCTATTATTTGTCACTTTGCACAGTCTGTGAGATAATCAATGTTTTTGGCAGAAGCCCTAATTAGGGAGGTGTCTATCTGTAAAGACTCGGGTGTAGTGAAAAGTTTGATGATGCTATGAACTGTGGTATTCATGGAGTGACTTTGCAAAACACTGTTGATTTTAACTGACCGGCTAACCCGTATGAGGATTTTAAATATATGCCTTGATCAGAAGTGGTAGAGCCAGACTCCTTTCCTAGCAATGCCGCTCCCTGGCTGTGTGTCCCTGAGCGAACTGTGTAGCGTTTCTTATCAAAGAACGGGGCAGAGAGCGCCTACCCCACAGGTCGCACTCAGGTCAGATGATTGATGGATGCGAAGCCTATGCAACAGTCCCTGACGTGCCTTAGCTGCTTACTCCCTGTGCAGTGCTGCAGTGATTCCATCTACTAGTTGACTCCTTTCAAATCTTTGGAATTGATATTATTTCTCGTCTTCTGGACTATTTCTCAGACACACATACGTTCATCTTTTGAACTCTGGAATCAGGAAACTGTATTTTTCCACTGTATTTTTTTACCCTTAAGTTATACCTTTTGAACTAAGAGTCAAGTTGAATACTAGTATGTCCTGATATCCAAAAGTAGGGTTTGAGAGAATCC
The DNA here is from genome assembly GCF_011764305.1 of Mustela putorius furo. NCBI lineage: Eukaryota > Metazoa > Chordata > Mammalia > Carnivora > Mustelidae > Mustela > Mustela putorius. The sequence continues at coordinate 3,289,486 of NW_025422045.1, read as the reverse complement.
GTCCCAGCAGGAAGATTTCAGAACTTTATTGTCTTCTCAGTCCCCTGCCATGTTGACACAGTCGGCCTCCAGCTCCTTCAGTTCCCAGAACACTATGTTCATCCTTTTTCCTTTCCCTCATGCCTCTACCACCTTTCCAGCTTGTTCTCCTTGGGGAGCTTCTTTCTCAGTGCTCCCGAAATGTCAGTGGTCCCCATTGCTTTTGACATGCTTGGAGCTGCCAGCAACAAAAAATCTAATTCAACCTGGCTGAGAAATTAAGGCAATTTTTTTTTTAAATTTTTTAAATTAACATGTAATGTATTATTAGCTCCAGCAGTACAGGTCTGTGAATCGCCAGGTTTACACACTTCACAGCACTCACCATAGCACATACCCTCCCCAATGTCCATAACCCTCTCCATATCCCCCTCCCCCCAGCAACCCTCAGTTTGTTTTGTGAGATTAAGAGTCTCTTATGGTTTGTCTCCCTCCCGATCCCATCTTGTTTCATTTATTCTTTTCCTACCCCCCCTAACCCCCCCACGTTGCATCTCCACTTCCTCATAACAGGGAGATCATATGATAGTTGTCTTTCTCCGATTGGCTTGTTTCGCTAAGCATGATACCCTCTAGTTCCATCCATGTCGTTGCAAATGGCAAGATTTCATTTCTTTTGATGGCTGCATAGTATTCCATTGTGTATATATACCACATCTTCTTTATCCATTCATCTGTTGATGGACATCTAGGATCTTTCCATAGTTTGGCTACTGTGGACATTGCTTCTATAAACATTTGGGTGCATGTGCCCCTGCATATCACTGTTTGTATCTTTAGGGTAAATACCCAGTAGTGCGATTCCTGGGTCATAGGGTAGCTCTATTTTCAACTTTTTGAGGAACCTCCATGCTGTTTTCCAGAGTGGTTGTACCAGCTTGCATTCCCACCAACAGTGTAGGAGGGTTCCCCTTTCTCCGCATCCTCGCCAACATCTGTCATTTCCTGACTTGTTAATTTTAGCCATTCTGACTGGTGGGAGGTGGTATCTCATTGTGGTTTTGATTTGTATTTCCTTGATGCCGAGTGATGTGGAGCACTTTTTCATGTGTCAGTTGGCCATTTGGATGTCTTTTTGCAGAAATGTCTGTTCATGTCCTCTGCCCATTTCTTGATTGGATTATTTGTTCTTTGGGTGTTGAGTTTGCCAAGCTCTTTTTGGATACTATCCCTTAATCCGATATGTCGTTTGCAAATATCTTCTCCCATTCTGTCAGTTGTACATTAAGGCAATTTATTATCCCACGTAACAGAACATGGAGTGATCGTAGGGACCTCAGGGCTAGTGGCTCGGTGGTCCATTGATGATCAGGGACTTGGTTTCTTTCCACCTCTCTGCGTCACCATCCAGACATCCTAAGATTTGTTCTGGTTCCCCTGGGTAGTTGCAAGTGGCTACCGGGGCAATCAGAGTAACGTCCTTCCTTACATCCTAGAGGGGAGAGGAGCCTCTCCCATGAGTCCTACCTTAATTCTAATGCGACAACTTTGTTCACATGGACTCTTGAGCTGCTGGGAGTGCGGGTCTGGTGCAGATGGGCTCCTCTGAGCATGGGACCAGCCTCTCTATTCCTGGTGTACCAGATAGGATCCCTGAACCAAGTCAGGAAATTGCCAGGGAAGGGGAAGGTGGGGAAAAGAGCTTGAGGAGTGGGAACCACCAGTGGCCACTACAGTCCCCAAGGTCCCAGTGTAGTCAGCACTCAGGCATGCTTCTCTTTGGTAGTCCCACTTCCTCTTGCTCCCATCCTGGTATTCTCATCCAGAACCTTTCCCTGTGCATCAGGCTCCCATTTTCAACTACCTGCTGACAATACCTATTAGCCACTGATCCAGACAGCTTATAAGGGGGAACATATATACATTCACGTGTACACAGGTGACCAGATACTCCATCTACTTCTTCCTTCGCGTCCTCAGATTTGCAACGTTTCCTCTAAACTCTTTAAAATGATTTATTTTGAAATAATTCCAGTTGTACAGAAAAATGGGCAGAATAGTTCAAGCAATTGTCTTCTTCACCTGGTCTTCCCAACTGGTAACATTGGGCCACATTTACGCTCTCTCCCACCCCTTCTTTCAAGCATATGCTCACAGACACAGTTATTGATATTACTGGTGATGTTAATATTTTTCTGAACCTTTTAAGATCAAGCTGCAGATGTGATAACCCGTGACCCCTAAACTCTCCAGTGTGTATTTCCTGAAAACAAGATGTTTTCCTACCTAACCGGTTATAATACTCCAGACCAGGACACTGATCATGGTCCAACCCCACCTAACCCATAGACCCCATTTCCATTTTTTTACCAGTTCTCTCCCAAATATCTCTTTCCATTCTGCTGCAGGATTCTTTCCAGGAATACATGTCTCTTCAGACTCTGTCATTTTGGAATAGTTCCCCAGATTGCACTCAGGGGACACATTGCAAGGTTTACCCAATATGTGTATTTCCTGCTCTTTACAGTTTTAAAGAGTTCAGGCATTACATTCAGTGGGCTGACCTCAGCATGGGTCTGTCTTGTGATTCCTTCTGGCCAGACTCAGGTCATTCCTGCTGAGCAGGACTTCCTTAGAAACAACACTGTGCTCTTGAGCAATTGGTTGGACCCGTATGTGTCTGCTATGTTTCCTCTGATTAAGTTCTCCATATTTTCTTTTAGGATAAGTTAGGGTTTTGTGGGTCTGTTTTGAGATTATGGCAGAATCCTGCCCCTCAGTAAACCGTCGTCCACTGTAGCATCCACTAAGGACTGCAGCCCAGACCTGTCTCCTAAATGATGGTCGCCAAATGGTGGTGCTCTGTTTCCATCATTTCTTCTGTGTTCATTAGTTGGCACTCTATGATAAGAAAGAGTATTCCCTTCTCCCATGTTCTTGATTGATCTTATATTATGGTAGTATGCTCAGACTGTACTCAGTGACCATAATCCAGTACTGTCATGATCTCCATCAGCGGGAGCCCTTTCAAGCTGGCTCTCGTGAGCTGGACATGTCCACATCAGACAGTGTACGTCTCTATTTTGGGACACTACTACGTGTTCTAGGCTCAGCTTGCATTTTCCCTTGGTCCAGCCTTGGAATTGGCTATTTCTCCGAGAAGATTTGGTCTCTTCTGTTTATTTATAATCTGTACATTTACACTATACACACTATACATACACTACACACACACACACACACACACACTTACACACACTTTATGACTTTCTGTGTCACCTTTCTTTCTAATAGTCAAAATGGATGTCTTTAATACCAATCCAACCCCTCAGGGTTCTTTCTTCTTTTCAGATTTGTTAATACTTTCTCTGACAAGGAGAGTGTTGTTTCACATTATTTTCAATTTCCCTATTGCTCAGTCAACTTTATGTGCTCAATCGACTCAGTCCCCCATCGCCAGCCGTCTCTTCCACTCATTACCTCCATGCTCCCCTCAACCTCCCTGTGGCTCTGAGGCCCAGCCCACCATGCCCACTGGCCCCCACCTCTGGGTGGCCCCTCAGATGCCCTTCAGTGCTCTGTAGCCTTAGTCTCTGGGTTCCTCCAACCACATGAAATAACCCCAACCCTGCCTGGGGGTTATATAAACACTGATCTTAGCGATACAGTGTCCACCAGCTCCTGAGGCCCCGAACCAAGATGTTGTTCTTGATTCCTCTTTATCCATCTTCTGTCAAAACCCGTCTCTGGCTAAGTTCTACCGATTTTGCTTCCAAATAAGGCAGGACTTTACCCTCTTACATTTTTGCCACCAGCACTGCCCTCATGGAGGCCTTCCTCCCCCTCCCCTGGATCCTCCACACCCTTCCTTTTTTTTTTTTTTGTTTTTAATAATATTTTATTTATTTATTTGTGAGAGAGAGCAAGAGAGCAAAAGAGTGAGCACAGGCAGGCGGAATGACAGGCAGAGAGGCAGAGGGAGAAGCAGGCTTCCCCACCAAGCAAGGAGCCTGATGTGGGACTCGATCCCAAGACGCTGGAATCATGACCTGAGCCAAAGGCAGCTGCCTAACCAACTGAGCCACCCAGGCGCCCCCTCCACACCCTTTTAACCTGGCCGTGTCCTTCCAGCTTGGCCTCCATGCTCCACACCTGCTTCCCATTGATGACTGCAGTGTTTCCCAGCTATGCAGGGTGTATGTGACATTACAGAACACGCAGAGGATGATCCCATGCTTTTTTTTTTTTTTTTAATTTTTATTCTTCTAAAGATTTTTATTTATGTATTTAATAGAGAGACACAGCGAGAGAGGGAACAAAAGCAGGGGGAGTGGGAGAGAGAGAAGCAGGCTCTCCCAGCTGAGCAGGGAACCCGATTCGGGGCTTGATCCCAGGACCTCGGAATCATGACAAAGGCAGACGCTTAACAACTGAGCCACCCAGGCGCCCCACATGTTTAGTTTTATTTCCGTGCTCCTGCTTCTGTCAGAAAGAAAGAAAAAGAATATCCTCTGAGCTGACCCTCCTTCTCTCCAGTCCATCCTGGCTCCTTTCGCATCGCAATTCACAGGGAAATAACCACTGTCCTGATTTTTAAATATCACCTTCCTTTTTTTTTTTTTTAAAAGATTTTATTTATTTATTTGCAGAGACAGAGGGAGAGAGAGCGAGCGAGCACAGGCAGACAGAGAGGCAGGCAGAGGCAGAGGGAGAAGCAGGCTCCCTGCCGAGCAAGGAGCCCGATGTGGGACTCGATCCCAGGACACTGGGACCATGACCCGAGCCGAAGGCAGCTGCTCCACCAACTGAGCCACCCAGGGGTCCCTCACCTTCCCTTTTCTTGATGGTGTTACATTTGCTTCTATAACCAACCTCTTGATTGTCTTTTTGGGCTGTTGAACATGAGGTAAATGGAATCCTACTATGTGAGTTCCATGTATTCCTCTGCAGCTTGCCTTTTTTTTCCCCACACAACATTAAAGTTCCTGAAATTTCCTGGGAGAGCGAAGCTATGATTCTTTTTTATTCCCCCCTCCTAGAATTCTACTTTTGGATATGTCGCAGTTTATTCTGTGTTGGTAGAAATTTGAATTATTTTCACAAATAACTATTTTATTTTTGTGGTATTTATTTTTAAGGTTGCCATTTTGGGGTACGCCGTCATGGTTTTCTATTTATAGCGGTCATATACATGTTCCATTAAAAAATGAATTTAAGTCAGTTTAGAGAAAAATACTCAGTCAGTAATAGATCCATTGGTCTTTAGAAGAGAGGTAAAGGCAAAATTCATGAATATGATGCAGAAAGGACCAGAGTCTGGTCCGTATAAAATAAGAAATACTGACTGCTGCTGACCAGAACCCTCGGTCCTTCCTCAAAACCGATACCCAAGGCACCGTCATGGACCTTTCATCCCCTCGCAGTCCCTCTCCTTCTCCCTCCAGCCCCCACTCAAGTCCCTTTCACCTGTGGTAGTTCCCTTCAGTTGCACCCAGTGGGGTTTTGTCTCCAGCTGGGACTCACGCTTCTCCCTTCACCCGTGGATCCGACGGCAGATGCCCCCCCCCCCCACTGTCTAAAGTGACTCGTCTTGTTGAGACTTGAAATACTTGTGACTTCCTTTAAGAATCTTTTCTTAACATGCATTCCAGTCAGGGGTACCTGCCTGCCCCCGGGTGTCTATGAAACCGTAGCCCCATCTACACGGTTTCCCCGCAGCCTGTGTGCTCTCCCCTTCCCCAGCAGGCAGTGAGCTCCTTCGGGGCCGGAGCCCCCTCTCTTTTCCCCCTCCAGCCCAGAGCTTGGCCCCTGGAGGGGTGACAGTACATGTAGGGTAAACAAAAGCACTTCCCATTTCTGTTTTAAGTGTTTCTCTTTTGTAAAGTGCAAACAAATCTGAAATCGGTAAAGCAACGTTTCAATGACATTAACTTGATCAGTTACCAGGGAACAGTGTAGTTCGTGCGGTAAGAACTGTTAGAGAGGGGCGCCTGGGTCACTCAGTCAGGGCCTCTGACTCTTGGTTTCAGTTCAGGTTATGATCTCAGGGTCCCAGGATCCAGCCCCGCATGGGGCTCCACGTTCAGCACAGAGTCTACTTGAGTTTCTCTCCCTCTGCCCCTCCCCTGGCTCGTGCTTACACACATGTGCACTCTCTTTTTCTCAAATAAATAAATAAATCTTAAAAAAAAAAAAAAGACCCATTACAGATTATTTTGAGACTAGGAAGGGGGAGATGGGAGTAGACTGATGAAACTTCGAGCAGTAGAAAAGATAGACTCTCCTTACTCTATGGGAAATCTGCTGAAAAATACAACAGAAATGTTTTTATATTTGTTAGAGTAAGTTGAAGTGAATTGAAAACACTATTGATTTCTAAGTGAGGTATAACTTTCAGACTCACAAAAGCAATTATGGTCCTGGAATCCAATTGTTAATATACCATTGTAAATAGCTTTTCCCCCCAGAACATTCTTTCCATTTCTTTGAAATTTTAGCATATGTTTCCATTTCTATGGCTAACACACACAGAACATTATTTCCTATTTGAATTGATATTTCCTATGAAGTCTGTCTTGACTTTGTTTTAAATTTGCTTGGCTGGTTCCCAGCCAGTTATATAAGAACTGCGGAGTTAGTTAAAAAATCTTATTTCTAGGTCCTGTCCTTGGAGACTGGGATTGGAGGCAGGTCAGCAGAGGAGCCCCAACATGAGCATTTTAAAAGTACTTTGAGGGTTCTGGTACACTGCTAGATTTAGGGACCCCTGCGTCATTTTTCTGATATAAAGCACATATACTTGCAGCATATTTTTTTGTCCACGTTAGAAGTTAAGTGAAGGCAATTGAATTAAGAAAGACTGCCTGTAACCATGAGCAAAGCAAATTCCCTAACTGCAGTGAGATGCAAAGCAAATAATTTTAGGCACGCTGTATAATGTCTGATGCCTTACATTCTTCTAACTTGCGTTTTAGTCCAGAGGAAGAAATAATATTTTTCCAGCCCCAAAGGGCCAGTGTAGTTATGGTTGTATATACTGTAAGCTTCAAATAATTATGTAACATTCTATTATTGTACCATATTCTCAGCAAATTATCAACCTCTGATCAATAGAACTTTGTTTTAAAGTGTTTGTAAATGGAAACCAAGAAATGAAATTTCCAGTCAATGTTCAGCCAGAACTAATTATTTTAAAGCTTCTGAAAAATATCACAATTACTAGAATGTCAGTGTTCTATTATTGGACTTGGCATACTTATTTTAATACCTGAAATGAATTATGTTTCATTATTCTTCTGTTCTTTTGCTTCCAACCGAAGAAATAAAATAGTTCATGTCTGATCACACTATTAACCAAAGATACAATGGGGGAATCACTATACTTTTATTTCATAATTCTAATAGGATTTGTTGCTTTTCCTTTTCTCTCTCTTTCTTAAACACACACACACACACACACACACACACAGCTTGCTTCAAGGAATTCTGAACATGAAAATATATTTACTCATCCTGATAAAGGAAGCTGAAGAATAGAGAAATTGATCAGTGTTGATTATCACTGAGATGTGTGGTTCCACTTTTAATAGAAATGCTATCTTTAAAAATCTGAAATGTATGGGGCGCCTGGATGGCTCAGTGGGTTAAAGCCTCTGCCTTCAGCTTAGGACAGGATCCCAGGGTCCTGGGATCAAGCCCCGCATCAGGCTCTCTGCTCAGCGGGAAGCCTCTCCTCTCTGCCTGCCTCTCTGCCTAATTGGGATCTCTGTCAAATAATGGGTAAAATCTTAAAAATAAAAAAGATTCTGAAATGTGTAAGTAATTACCTATCAAAAATTTAAGCAATTAAGAGGAATCACATCCAAAGAAAAAGGAATCATCTATATGTATATCAGCCCTTCAATAAGTCAGAAATATTTCGTTTTTTTGGAAAGATTTATTTATTTATTTATGAGAGAGAGAGAGAGAGAAAACGAGCACACAAGCACAGGTGGAGGGGCAGAGGGAGAGACTGCACTTAAGCAGACTCCACTATGAGCGTAGAGTCCAATGTGGGGCTCACTATCATGACCCCAACATCATGACCTTCACCAAAATCAAGAATCGGACACTCAACCTGCTGAGCCACCCAGGTGCCGCAAGTCAGAAACATTTCTTTTTCTTGGGATGCCTGGGTGGCACAGTCATTAATCATCTGCCTTTGGCCTTGGGTCATGATCTCAGGGTCCTGTGATCGAGGCCTGCATGGGGCTTTCTGCTCAGTGGGGAGTTGTTTTGTGTTTTGTGATCACATTATAGATACATTGTCTTCTGCTTATGTTGCCATTAGCCTCAGCTGCAGTCTTTTGTATGTTGCCACGTGATTTTTTAGTTATTATAAATGCCTGTGTGATTATTAGATTGGGTGGTTGTACCTTTGCACTTTGGGACTTTCAGTATTCTTGACTATGCACATTATTTATAACATTACAAAATGGAGTTTCATTTGTCAGCAAAACCTATGCTTCAAGTGAACAAGAGCGCATGTTTTGACCCTGGATCTTGCATATAAAATCATTTAATTACATGGACCGTTTAACAGATCATTTCCTCATAGACCTGAAATATTTGCTATACCTACTTGTGCCTGGGAGTAAGCATGTCCCCTACAAACAGGGTGCCCTTTCCTCCCAGACTTGCTGGTTTTCTTCTTGCCACCACGTCTTAGGGAATTTCAGTTTGGTTTCCCTATTCACGTGACCTGCAAGCTGGGAACTCTGAGTGCTGGGATGGTGAATGAGTCACACTGATGGATTCAGAGCCCCTCAAAGAGGATTTTTCCCTTATTATCCCCTCTAATCGCTCTAATTATACGTGTATTACATCAAGGAAATTCACCAAGTTCTGAGTTTTGCTCTGATGGCTACCTTCATCTTTTTGTTTATTTTCTTTCAAAATATCAAATGATTTCCAAATTTATTTCGGTGTCCTTTTGAAGCTAGGAGTCACCTGGCTTGGTTGTACCCTAAGCAGACGTTTCCTCTTGTCTTGAGTAACCAAGCCATTGATAACACAAAGGAAACCAATAGAGAGATGAGAAATCGGACTGACTTAAGCGCATTGTGAGCTGAGGTCATCATCAGTTGGAGGGGATTTTGAAGGAAGAATGGGTATTTTGAAGAGCAGACTATACACTGTTAACAAAAGGGTTTCCCCATGCAGTGAGGCCACCAAACGGAAGGTAGTCTTTGTTATGCAGGATGTGATAAATATTGCCTCATCATTTAATTTTAGAACTTCTAAAATAAAGTTGCTTACACCACTTCAGGGCACACAGTTTGAAACCTGAGAGAGCCTACGGTTTCTTTTTATTCATTTATTTATTTATTTATTTTTAAAGATTTTATTTATTTATTTGACAGAGAGAGAGAGAGATCACAAGTAGGCAGAGTCAGGTACAGAGAGGGGGGGGGGGGAGCAGGCTCCCCACTGAGCAGAGAGCCCGATGCGAGGCTCGATCCTAGGACCCTGAGATCATGACCTGGGCCGAAGGCCGCGGCTTAATCCACTGAGCCACCCAGGCACCCTATTTATTTTTTTTTTAATTATAGAAGTAGTACATGCGTTACTAAAAGCTTGGGAAATCAAATGAACTGAAAGGAGTCTTCCGTGGTATCTTTCACTTTACCAGAACCTCTGCAAATATTTTGTGGTAGTTCTAGTCTTCCCCCACCCCCCAATGTTTTTTTTTTTTCTTTACATTTTGCAACCATGTTTTCATATAGAACTTTATCTGATTTATTTCACTCAACATGACTTCCTATGCTTTTTTTCCCCCTAAGTTTGCAATCTTCCTGTCAGTTGTAATTTCCGTCTACTATTCCATCTTTCCAATATCCCGTAATCTTCCTAATCATGTTCTCCATTATTGGGCATTTAGAATGCCTCATTGTCTATTCTGACATGATCGTTTTCAAGACCTTGGTCCACAAGGTGGTTGGTGTTTCTCATACAAGTCAGGGAGCTGACGTCATCCTGGCACAAATTTGCCTTTCTCAACCAGCACTGTGCATTTATTACTGAATACCTTGATGCTTGATTTCTTTTCTTGGTTTTCGTTTGTTTGTTTGGTTGGTTGGTTGGTTGGTTGGGGAGAGGGAATGGGCTGTGATCTGCTTAATGGGTGGGTAATTATGTCTTTCTTTTCTCAGTGGAGAAAGTGGTGCTGGAAAGACAGTGGCTGCCAAGTACATCATGAGTTACATCTCTAGAGTATCTGGAGGAGGTCCCAAAGTCCAGGTGAGTTAGCGACATGGCCCATTTTGAGGCCCCATCTTTTGTGAGATGTAAAAGTCTCTGTTTGCCATTTTAAAAAAATATTTTTTTTCCCACAGAAAAGACATATAACCAATCAACTTCTGTAACTAAGAAGCTTGAAATCTGTAAAGAAATAGCTTGGGTTGGAGATACCCCATATAGAATGAGCTCTTACAAATCAATAAAAAAAGGTCAAAAATCCCAAAAGGGAATAAATGAAGGGACAATGCATAAAACATGAAAGCATGCTCACCTTCATGGCAATAAGGGTGGTGCAGATTAAAACCTCACCAAAGAACTATTTCTTAACTGTCAGAATGGCAAAAATTTTGTAGTGTTTTAAACACCTTGTTGGTAAAAATATAAGAACATAGTTCCTCTCGTACATTATGGGGAGGAGCATGAACTAGTATACTTTTATGGAGGGCGTTTCAGCAAAATCTATCAACTTTATGTGTATGCAGTCGTTGATTCATCAATTCTGCTTAAGAGAATGTATCCTTTAGATGTTCTGAAATGAATGCAAAATGATACAGTTATTTGATACAGTTGTTTTTAGTAGTGTAAAAGATTGGAAACAATTTGAAGGTTCATCAGTCAGAGACTGGTGAAATAATTTATGGTTCATGATAGAGTAGAATATTAGCCATAAAAAATGAAGCTTCACGTACTGATAGGTCATGATCTCTAAGATAACAAAAAGCAAGGTTCACAACATTTTGTATAATGTGTTGCCATCTGAGGAGCATAAGAGAACATATTTTCCTCTTTGTTTGGATAGGTAGAACATACCTCTGAAAGGACAGATAAGAAACTGATAATGGGGGTGCCTGGGTGGCTCAGTGGGTTAAGCCGCTGCCTTCGGCTCAGGTCATGATCTCAGGCTCCTGGGATCGAGTCCCACATCGGGCTCTCTGCTCAGCAGGGAGCCTGCTTCCTCCTCTCTCTCTCTGCCTACTTGTAATCTCTCTCTGTCAAATAAATAAATAAAATCTTAAAAAAAAAAAAAAAAAAAAAGAAACTGATAATGGGTTCTTCATGGAGGGAAACTGGGAGACCGAGGGAAGGGCACACTCTGCCCTATATCCTTTTGAATCTTTTAAATTTCGAACATGTGACTACATTTCCAAAAAATCTTAAAATAGAGTGAGGGAGGGCTTGGGGGAAAGAAAGGAAGTAGGAAAAGTTACAGGGTAACATTAGGAAGGCAGGAAGATCCAGAAGAATGAGGAAACAGGGGAGGTGAAAAAGGAGAGGAGTACAATATGGGCCAAGAGGCAGCTCGTTTGAGCGTGCAGTATGGAGCACGGAAGATACAGCGTCATCTGTCTTTCGTTTGACCCATCGTGCTAGCGGCATTGGCATCAGCAGGAATGAGTGCGGCCCCCTCCCCAAAGAGCAGGGGAGGATGGCGGAGGTGGGCTAGGGTCCACAGAGGGCTCCCAAATGCATAGGCCCCATCACTGGCCCAGACCACTGGGAACAGTTTCTTACTGGTACTCACGCTCCCAGGTGGATTTCCCCATAAAAATTAATGTTTTAATCTGAGTCATTGAAGAAGTGCAGTCATCTGTAGGCTCTAAAAAGATACATCAAAATTCTCTTCACTGTGGTTCTGTCTGCTGTTTAAATGGTTCTCCGTCACGCTGTATCCTGTTGGGTCAGAAGGCTTCAGGCAGCATCCAGAATTCCTCTCACATACTAAAAGGCCTTAGAGTGGCCTCATTCACTCAATGAAAGGAAGATTTAGGGAAGCACTGCCCAGGGGAAAGATGGCGCAAGTTACATAATTTAGAATTTTCAAGTGGCTACATTTTTAAAAAGTAAGAAGCAGCATGTGAAATTAATTTTAAAAATATATTGTATTTAACTCAGCATATCCCAAACATGATCGTTGCAGCATATAATCAGTATCAAGAATCTAATGAGATACTCTACATTCTTTTTGATATTAAATCATTGCAATCCGGCATGTAATCTATACTTAACAGTACCTCTCATTTGTGATTAGCCTTCTTGTAACTCAAGGCAACATGTGGCTCGTGGCTTCAGTGTTGGACAGTGAATGTGACACAAGCACGTAGGTTGGTGTGGTGCCACTTGATTGTCTCCATTCCCATGATCACACCCTGTCCCTAGAAGGTTCGCATGAAGACCAACTCAGGATGTTCTTTTATGGCTGGGCTGTACCTTTATTTTTGTTCTTGGCCTTTTCCCCAAATACTGACCGCATGCCACACAATTCTGTTGGACATCTTGATAGTTGATGGATGGATGATGGATGGATGCAGAAGGATTCTCAGCTTAAAAGTCAATAATTTAAAAAGGGAAGAGACAAGGAAGAGCCTTTCTTTGGTTCTAGCCCTATTAGAAGCCGAGTGTTGATAAAGGGTATCCAGTAACAGATATCAAGGATTGATGAAGAGCCACAAAGTCATAATTAATTTTACAAAGAAAGCATTGTTTGTATAAATCCATGAGTTTTTAAAAGAGAGTAGGCAGCTTGGAAGATGTTTCTAAGCTTTGAACTTGACCCCATGGAGGGACCACCCAGAATTTGCCTTTGGTGCCATGGCTAACCACATATCCCAGTTAGTGAAATTCCCATTCTTATTCCTCTTCTGAATGTTCAGGAGGTTGCTGAAGGAACCACTTTAGCTGTTACATAGTTAACTAGTCGTTAGTGCCTTAATCTAGTCCTGTTTGCCACAGACCACGACCCAGTGGCCAGACTGCAGACGTTTATTGTTGACTTTTCTCTTCCTGTTTTCCTATGAGGACAATGATACAGAGCAGAGCTCTTGGCTTGAAATTAGTCGGTAGCTAAAGAGCATAAACGAAAGACTTGTTATTTCTGGAACATGTTTAACCATAGCATGTGAATAATTAGAACTACAAGGAATGACTCACTTGTTGAAAGACCTCTCCAACATCAACTCCTATCTGTTGAGCTGTCTTACCCATAGAGTGTTTTGCACACTTTTCAGTCTGGCACAGAAGTGGGGTGTTTGAAAACCAAATCCTTCCTCTTCAGCGGGCCAGGAGTTGTTCCATATCATCCGATGTTGGCCCTTGCTGCTTCAAACGTGGCTCCACTCTGGCAAGACCAGTAGTACCAGGGAGCTGGTTAGGAATACGGACTCTCGGGCCCTGCCCCAGACCTACTGAGTCTGCGTCTACATTTAAACAAGATCCCTTGGTGATTCATGAACATGAGAGCTTGGGAAGTACAGGCCTGTGTGCCCACAACCTTGTCTGGGAAGAGACACTATTCCATTTCCTCTTGGCTACCTCTCCCTGGCCATGAAGAGGGAGGGGGTAGGGATGCGATAGGCAGGTGGAGAATTTGGGTGGAAAAGGGGTAGGTAGTAAAGACTGACCAGCGTGGCAGCGAGATGCCCCTTCCTACTTTACTCGCCTTCCCGCTGTGACTCTCAGCCTGCCTGTGAGGACAAGGTCAAGCCCCACCATCCAATTTGGAAACCCAGTCCTGGGATATCTGTGGATCCCGTTTTCCTGGTGGTGGTGCCCTGGCTCCAAGGAATCAGGCATCAAGTCAAGGGAGTTGGAAGACAAAAGCACACAAGCAAGTTTAGGTCTGTTGAGAGGAAAATGTTAATCTTCCAGAAACCCCAGGACCGTGTAGATTTGAGACATCATCTGAACGGCCTTCAGAAGCCGAATGCTTAGGGAAAAGTGTGGTTTCTTGCTGCCTGGTTGGTGCTTATACCTTCCTGACCTCTGGCCTGTCTTCCATGACAGCACGTCAAGGACATTATCCTGCAGTCCAACCCGCTCCTGGAGGCCTTCGGGAATGCCAAGACTGTCCGGAACAATAACTCCAGCCGATTTGTAAGTCTCTTCCCTGTTTCGGAAAATGTCGCCTGATTGATGGATGTTGTTGATATTCCTGCTTCAAGGCTGGTATCCCCAAGGAAATGGGAGCTTTTCACATTATCATCAGCTTTTCAATCTCTCCCTCATTTCCTATAGCGTTGTGCTGTCAGGCATCCATTTGCCCTTTAACTGAAGTTATTTTTGAGCCTCGGGTTAGAAGATAATTTTTGAAAACGGTTTTCAACTTGATTTGCCTGACTAGGGAAAATAAAAATTGATAAAAGTGTCAGCGTTGGTCCTGGAGGGGTTTGCTTTGTGCCTTGGCGAAAACACCTCCTTTCCCAGACAAATAAATGAGTCGGTTAGATTCGCAGGTCTTCTTGTCTTGCTTTTGCTTCCTGGAACCTGGGCATTGGACGTGGAAGGGACCAGACCCTTCAGTCTTGTACCTTGGATAGAACCTTCCTCCTCTCTGTCTGCCAGAGTGAGCCAGTTTTCTACCCACCCCAAAGAGCTCTGTGTATTTGTTTTAGATATGTTCATGTAACATAATCACGTCCAAAAGCAGCTTGGCTTGGCCTGTCCGATGGTCTCCCAACCTCCACTTAACCCAAGGCAATGGAAGTGTCAGCCAGATGCGTGGTCATGAATGCCCGTTTAGACATTTTCTGCCTGAGTGTCTCCTCAGGGGGTGAGTTGGAAAGCTGGCGAGGAAGCATATGAATATATTCCCCTTGACAAAAAGCCACATTTACAAAGAAATGAGTATTGGGCCCGTGGCTTTGATTTATGTAGATTTCATATCTTATCTCAACCATAGATTCTGTCTGGCGGTAAACCGTTCAAGGAGCCATCTGTGAGGCTGATTCCAGACCATTTAAAAATAAATACTGGGAATTTTGGAGAAGCATCATTTCTTTTTCACCCTTCTATTTTGGAAGGAGGGTTCTATTTCCAAGAGAATTCTTACTAAGGTCTCGTGTGGTGATTGTTAGATTCCCTGGTGAGTTATATCTGTGCTTACTGCCCTCCGTTTCCTTGCTGTTCAATACTATTCACACTACTCACTCATTCGTTCACCACTCATATTTTTCTGCTCAATGCCCGGGTTGTGTTATCCTGAAGAAGTTGCTAGGTAATGAAATACAAAAGAAGATGTGAATGAATTTTCCACTTGACCTTTCTTTCCTAATTGTCTGTCTCGGTCTGCTCTGTAAAAATGCACTTGACCAAATTCAACTCTCTAGCTACCCACCCCTCCCTTTTGCCTTCTTTAGAGAGCAAAATTAAATCAGTATTTTGATGTCTCCAATACAAATTATTCTTTATCCTTGGACAAGGAGGATACATCGGTCATTTTTTTATAAAACAAACCAAAAAATACCCAGCATTTACAGTTTTTCCAATTATAAAATTTCATGTAACCCTGATGAAAAGATGAGAAAGAGTGTGAACATGCGCACACACACTCACGTGCACACACACATGCACGCGCGTGCACACACACACACACACACACACACACACAAGGTAATGTCTGATGGGGCATCCAAAGATGTTTCCATTAATAATGAGAGAAATGTAAATTAAAGCCATATATCATTTTCTGTCTCTCAGATGAGCAAACATTAAGGAGTTTGATAATACCAGAGAAGAAACACTATTGGTTGAAGCCTGACACATTCCCCCAGGAGAGCAATTTGGTGATTTTTATCAACATTTAAAATGTTCAGGGGCACCTGGTGACTCAGTCAGTTAAGCACCTGACTCCCGATCGTGGCTCAGGCCGTGATCTCAGGGTTGTGAGTTCAAGCCTTGTGAACTGTGAACTGTGGCTCCACACCCAGGTGCCCACTTTAAAAAAAAATTTGTTTTTAATGTTCATTTTCGTTGACCCAGGAATAGGTACTATATCTAAGTTCCCTGTTAATAATGATTTGTTTTGCCTGACGACTCACAGACCTATACCCCTGAGGCAAATAATACATTATATGTTACTAAAAATAATTAATAAATAAATTTAAAAAATAATAATGACTTGTTTTAAAAGAGATCCATGGTTAAATTTCAAGAAACAACAAGTTATAAAACAATATCATATTTGTAATTTGGTCTCATTTTTATTTTAAAAGGCGCATTATATAAAAGGTAACTAGGTTGTCTATAAATCAAGGTTTGAATACACTGTTAACAAGTGATTGTTTAGTGGGAGGCAGTAGAAGGGATGTCAGGGTGGGAATATAGGTAATTTCTCTTTTTAAAATGGACATGCAGGGGCGCCTGGCTGGCTTGGTCTATAGAGCATGCAGCTGTTGATCTTGGGGTTAAGAGTTCAAGCCCCACTCTGGGTGTAGTGATTACATAACAATAAAATCTTTAGGGCACCTGGGTGGCTCAGTTGGTTAAGCAGTTGCCTTCATCCCGGGTCATGATTCCCAGAGTTCTGAGATCGAGTCCCGCTTCGGGCTCCCTGCTCAGTGGAGAGCCTGCTTCTCCTCTCTCTCTCTCTTTGCCTGCTACTCCCCCTGCTTGTGCTCTCTCTTTCTCTCTGTCAAATAAATAAAATCTTTTTAAAAAATTAAATAAAATAAAATCTCTTAAAAAATGGACATGCTGTATGAATCATAAAAACTCACATAAAAAAAAACTCACATAGCTCCACTTAAACAAATCTTATCCAGTTTTAAGAAATACGTGGTGAAATATTTCAAACACTATTTAAAAATAATACAGTGAACACCAGTGCACTCAGTACCTAGCTTGAGAAATAAAACATTATCAAGAATCAACGTTTCTTTCCATTTAATTATGAAAACGAAAAATCCCTTCTTTTTTTTTTTTTAGATTTTATTTATTTACCTGACAGAGAGAGATTACAAGTAGGCAGAGAGAGAGGAGGAAGCAGGCTCCCCGCCAAGCAGAGAGCCCGATGCAGGGCCCAACCCCAGGACCTCAGGATCTCGACCCTAGCCGAAGGCAGAGGCTTTAACCCACTGAGCCACCCAGGTGCCCCAAAACATCCTTTCTTTACACAAGTTTCTCTTTTCCCCCAGGGTGCTCTGCAACAGAACTAAACTTTTGGTCTCCTATTAAGGGTTTTAACTCTTCTATAATAAACTTGAACTGTATATTAGCATTTCTATTTATTGGAACAGTGGTTCTCCACCTTAGCCACATATAAAAATCACTCAAGCTCTTTAAAACTGCTCAGGTTTGGGTACCAGTCCCTAGAGTTGGATTTACTTCTCTGAGGTGCCTGGGTGGCTCAGTCACTTAAGCATCTGCCTCCAGCTCAGGTCATGATCCCAGGGTCCTGGGATCGAGCCCTGTATCATGCTCCCTGCTCCGCGGGAAGCCTGCTTCTTCCTCTCCCTCTGCTGCTCTCTCTGTTCCTGCTTTCTCTGTCTCTCAAATAAATAAATAAATAAATTTTTTTTTTAAAAGGAGAGGGTGCACCCCAGGCCTTTGCAACAGGACAACCAAAGTTTTCAGCCACTTCTGGAAGTGCTTGAGAGTTTGCCATTTCCTGCATCTGCCCTTCCTGGATTTGATGTCCTGTTTGGTTTCACTCCCGCCCCTACATTGGTGGGGAATGGTTAGGGGGTACATATGGACAGACACTGATCTATTCCCTCCAAAATGTGCCAAAAGGAAAAGATGGTGAAGGAATAGTCATCAGAACCGGAGGCATGGGGAATCTTGTGCAGCCATCGCTTCTCAGGAAGCACTGATTTGGGATGGCAGTCATTAGTGGTTCTTCTCTCCGTCTGGTGCTTCTGGTATTTCTTTTGGGATTTATTTGGAGGAATTGGGGAGGAGTCATCAGAATAAGATGCACAGACAATTAGAGGGTGGCCTTCTTTGTAGCCTTTCTGATACCTGGAATATGCAGTTGACTTAGGAGGAACCCGGGAGATGATGGATACCGTAGGCAGCAGGAAAAACCTGAAATGTGCTTTACTTGTCCTTAATGAGTTTATGGTTCTAGTCCCAGACTTGCCGCCGGGCAGGAGGCAGCCCTAAAATGGGTGGATTTCATCAGCATACACATTTTAAAAATATTTAATGTTTTAAAATATTAAAGTTTTTTTTTTTAATGTGAAATGCAGCTAGGCCCGGCATGCTCGCCAGTTCATCCCCAGGCCATACCGCTCCCTAACACCCACATTCTCATCTTTTCCTTCATCTACGTTTACGCTCCTGGCCCTTTCCAGGGATGGAAGAGCAACCGGATTCCAGTGAGAAAAATAATGTCATTTCCTTAACAACCTGGACACCTTTCCAGCTAAATCCCAGGGCTTTATTCTCCTTTGTTCTTTCTGAGCAGTAGTTTAAAAGAAAATGATTAGCAACAACAGCAACAAAAATCTGCATACCCACAACTAGCTGGAAAGAACATTGTTTAAAATCAAGTGTTTTTACTTTATATAAGAACACTAGAGGGGCACCTGGGTGGCTCAGTGGGTTAAAGCCTCTGCCTTCGGCTCAGGTCATGGTCCCGGGGTCCTGGGATTGAGCCCCGCATCGGGCTCTCTGCTCGCAGGGAGCCTGCTTCCCTTCCTCTCTCTCTGCCTGCCTCTCTGCCTACTTGTGATCTCTGTCTGTCAAATAAATAAATAAAATCTTTAAAAAAAAAAAAGAACACTAGATGATCCCAAGGTAAACGGCATGCTTTTTGCTCAAAGCCATGGAAATTCATCTGGCAGTGGGAAAATTTTCTCTCCCTGAAAGAGACTGATAGGGTTCACTCCTGTTGTGCTCGCTTCGGCAGCACATATACTAAAAAAAAGGGTTCACTCCTGTTGGATCAAGGCAACCTTGAGATTTTCTATCCCATTCTTGACAGCTTCCGGCTGAGCAGGCAAGCACCCACGGTATGGGGAAATGGGCAAAGAATACAGCATATCCTTATTTAGTCAGGCTGGAAGGATAGATTCTCTCTGTCTCAATACAGAATGGTATGACTGGACAAAAGCCCTGGTTATTGTCTGATAGGAAGAAGTGAGGAAGTCTTGATCAGAGCTGGGAATAATTCAGAATGTATCTTTCATTAATGAATTTCCTTGAATTATATGCTACGTTCAAAGCCTGTCTGGAACATCATGTTTCTGTTCACCAACCATTGAAGGAAACCCCTAACTTTCTTGCAGGGAAAATACTTTGAAATCCAGTTCAGTCCAGGTGGGGAACCAGATGGTGGAAAGATCTCCAACTTCCTTCTGGAAAAATCCAGGGTGGTGATGAGGAACCCCGGAGAGCGGAGCTTTCACATATTTTACCAGGTTTTCCTTTATGTTTTTTTCTTTCTTATTTCCTTATTTCTTATCCACATTAAAAAAATAATTTTTCCCCCTCTCAGCTCTCAGGTTTAGACAATCTAGTCTGCCAAGCCAAGAGTATTTATTCCTATAGTATGTATAAGTCAGTTTGCAAAAAACTGTGGAGATGTCCCTGCTTGCAAGGAGAGTAAGTTTTTGGGGAGAGAAGATAAGAATTTCCCAAAAATTAAATAATCAAGAAAGTGTTAATATAACTTCAGAACGAAAGTAGGAGTGCTTGATTCTTAGCCCCGCAGGAGTCCATCCACATGGGGACGTGTGGTTGGGAGGGTGAGGAGAGGTATGGAGGGCGCACAGGGGAATGAGGTGGGGACAGTTCCCTGGCAAGTCCAGTGGCCCGAACAAAGCCCGGTTGGCAAGGGCGGAAGTCTCCCGAAGGGAGCTATCAGAGAAAAGACTAGGGATGGGCTAAGGATCTTTAAGCCCCGGTAAGGAAGGCCTGACCTGGACGTCCAGAAGCCACCGACAGGCTAGAGCTGTGTGCGGGCTGCTCTTTGATTCTGTCCCAAGGCTTCGGGTAGCCTTGCGTTTGCCTACTTTTTAAAATGTTTTTCAGTACTTAAGAAATATAATACCAAAACAACGTCTTTATGCATGAGTTTATGTATTAGCATTTCTTTCATCTCTCAGGGATCCACATCAGACTTTGTGTGAAGGCGTGCAGCTGTTTTTTTTGTCTCAGTTTTACTTTGTTGGAGATCATCGGATTAGAAGGAAGTTAAAGCTGTGTCGGGAGCTCGTACCCATCCTTTTCAATTACATAGCTATCTCAGAGGATGGCAGATCATTCTGGCAGGTGGCTAGCGCGTGATGAGGGAAGTTTATTCTGCGGCCTGGAGAAGTTCAGAGTCAAGGGAAAGCTTACAGCCAAGAGCAGCATGTGTCCGCAGGCAGAAGAGGGTTGAGAAGCCGGTGGGGGTTGAAGATGCCAATGAGGGGCTGCGTGATGTGGGTGGGGGGGACACACACAGAAGGGGGGAAACAGGAAGGGGGTGGCACGAAGATATTTTGAGGAGGTGGAAGAAAGCTCAGGACCCTGATGTCATGGGTGACCTAGAACTTCTCAGTAATGATGCTGAGATGACATTAGGAACTTGACGGAGATGGAGAAATATGGCTATGCCCTTTCTCTCCCTACGGGAGAGTCCCCCTCTGGGCTGGAGCCAGGGTGTTGCTGGAGCCCCCTCGCACGGGCTGTGTATCTCCCTTCCCACTTTGTCCTTCAGTGCTGTTTTCCAGGTAGTCTGTAATCAGTCGTGGTAGGAGTATTTACACCGTAAGCGTCAGCAAACACTACAGTCCATTGTTCTCCCCACGAGTTGATGTGTATTTTTTTAGCACACCACTGGGGAGCCCTTTAAGAGGGTCTTGCTCAGACCGAAGGCAACATCAGAGCGGGAACAGAAAGCCACGGGATGGTCCATCGGGCGGGAAGTTTCAGAATGCCAGAGAGCGGGACCTGGGGCTACAGTTCCCAGGCATCTGTGGGGAGAAGCTCGAGGGGCAGCTGCACTTCATAAAAGCCATCAGCAAGTTGAGCAGGAACGAAGTGGTTATGATCTGGCTTGTTTTCCACTCTTCTGAGGGCTCTCACTCATACAGCCCTGCAAGTCCTCCTCACTGGACAAGGGGCAAATTCTCAGCTCCTGTAGGTCTTACCAGAGTTCAGAACTCGAATTTGCAGAGATGATCCACGGCTCCCCCAGGCCAAGCAGCTATCCTGAGGCCCCTAGTTTGGAGATCAGGACCACCCATCACTGCAGAAGGCAGGGTCAGAACGTGCTCATCACCTGGGCCCAGGAGTGGGGCCTGGGCTTGGCGGGCCCACCACACACACTCTGCTCCCTTTCGTCCAGCTCATCGAGGGCGCCTCTGCAGAGCAGAAGCACAGCCTGGGCATCACCAGCATGGACTATTACTACTACCTGAGCCTCTCTGGGTCCTACAAGGTGGACGACATTGACGACAGGCGGGAATTTCAGGAAACACTGGTAAGTGCGGGCTCCGGGCCAGGCAGGAGGGGCTCTGCCTGTCGCCTGCGGTAGAAGGGACCAGGAGAGTTAAGAGCAAAGAGCAGTGGGACATTTCCCCCTCATTCTGTTGCAAGCACCTTGTTTCCTTAAACCTGTGGGTGAGCGCCCTTCAACAGCCACACGCCCAGCTGCCCGAGCACTACCAAATGAGCTGAAATGGGTAAAGGAGTGAATTCTTCATCCCTCCCAACCCCATCCTCCAGGCGCTCTGGTTACCAGGTGAATACTGTTGTAGGTTAATATATTTATCATCCTGGTGTACCTAGAGCTTAGGCTGTTGCTGAACTGTTGCCTCAGAAAGATGAAGGGAAGACCGCCCTCCTGGTCTTCAGCACCTCCAAGTGCTGGAGTTCCCTTCCCCCCCTTCACCCCCACACTGAATGGGCAGAGGGCGGCCCTCACCTCCCTGCCCTTCAGGCAGTGTGCATGTTACGGTACCAAGGGTCAACCCCGGTACCATAGGGTTGAAGGGTCACATCTTCAGGGAAACAATTCAGTAAGTCAGTCTGAAATTTCTGGGGCTGGGCTGTTCACCCATTTAGCCTCAAAGAACTCTACACTTCCTCTGCCTTTTGGGTCAGCTTCCTGCTGGGCCCATCCTCAGCCCATGCCCATGTATGAGGCAGGGACCTTGACAGGGCAAGTGGGGGTGCGTTTTGAGGGGAGCTGACCTCCTGCTTGTGGGAGGGGGGCAGGCTGCTCAGGCAGACTGCATCCTGGGTGCAGGAATGGGGCCACCATGGGGCCACATGGCCTCAAAGGAGTGGGGAAAAGAAATGGAAATGGGGGACCTGCATTGGTCCTAGCGTGTGGTGCTCTATAGCATTCAGATAAATAAGTCTCGGCATTTCAGCTATTTTTACTGAAGTTAAGGGACCTCAGAAACAAGACTTTTCTGTTACACTTTTATTTCATTTGCCGGAGACTTTTGATCAAATTCCTTTCACAAATACGATCTATTCCCCACCCTCCTGATGAGGCAGAAGATCTCCAGAATCTCCCTGGAGTAACTAGAAAGGGGGCATCCGTGCTCTTGGCAGGAGGGGCGTGGCAGTGAGGACACAAGGGGCTCAAGGTCAGGGTGCTGACTGCGGGTGCAGCTGCTGCTCCCTCTGCATATCTTTGCTCCTGGGGATCTCCTGCTGGGGGATCGCTGGCTGGATCCGAAGACAGACCTGCCTTCCCAGCGTGCCTCTGACACTTGAAAAAAAGGGATGAGCGTGCGCCGGGCAGCGACCGTGTCCTACGGGGTCTCCCGGCTGCCCCTGCCAGCTAAGCCCCATGTGACTGCACTAGTCCATCCAAGCTTCGGCTTCCTCATTCCGTGCTTAGCAAGCTGGCGGCCTACCCACCTGCATGATTTCTCTCTCCTCTCCCAGCACGCGATGAACGTGATCGGGATCTTCGCGGAGGAGCAGACGCTGGTGCTGCAGATCGTGGCGGGCGTCCTCCACCTGGGGAACATCAGCTTCAAGGAAGTCGGCAATTACGCGGCGGTGGAGAGCGAGGAGTGTGAGTGGCTGCGGCGCACGGCGGGTGCAAGCGGGTGAACGGCCGGGTAGCTCCGGCCGAGGTAACCGGCCCACGTCCTTTGCTGGGGTCTCAGCCGGGGATGTGGGGAAGTCTCGTGTCCTGTCGGGGCAGAGCAGATGGCCTTCGGAGAGTCTGGCCTCTCCTGTGCACCTGCCCTCCTCACCACATCCCACACCAGGAGGCCGTTCATGAGATGTTTGTTTCAACGTACCGCCGGCCTTGGGGGAGTCTGGCCCAGTTTCACACCTTGGTTTAAAAATAGTGATGCCTTAATGAGATGAGAGTAATAGCTAAAGAGAGTAATAGCTAAAGGAATAGCTAAGATTTGTCTCCTAAGAGAAATCTCTGTACCTGACCTGTGGGGTCTCCATCCACCTCGAGGTCCTGAAGAGCAGGTGGTCGGGTTTATGTCAGGATGGGAAGCTCCCAGTTGGAGCTTGTCTGGGGGCTGGTTTAGACTGGATTCTGGAAACAAACAAATGGGCACTGGCTATCCTGTTGACATTGCCGGTGATCACCTTTCATGGTCCCCTCTGCTATAGTCCGAGGCTGAAGACTGAATGATGGTGTTTGCTCTTTGGGAAGAAATCGGTCCTTCCTGCAGACCCGTGATTGGCTGTGTACGCTGCCAGCCGCCATGGCCAGTGTGGCCGGGGACTTTAGCCTCTGAGGCCTCAGATGGCTTTCCCGGCTGCTCTCAACCCACACAGCCTTTAACCACCCAGGAAGATGTTTCTTCCTTTCTCAGCATTCTTCCAGAATGATAAATTTAGATGCTTAGTAATAAATAGTATCCTACTCATTGCTGACAATGCAGGGAGGCTATTACCATTCCAAATATGGCTCTTTTTAAAATATTTTTGTTTTCTTTTGTGATAAAAAGGGAAGTTCTGCTAACTTCTGATGTGTCTCTGATAAAGATGAATTATGTTAACTAGGGAAGAGGGGGTGGGCAATAAATACACATGGTCTGCATAAAGTCTAGAAACAGGACCCAATAATAATCACTACTTTGTTAGATTTAACGTACATTTTCCTTCCCATTTAACAAATGCACATAGATATCCAGGAGGGTCATTAACACTTGTCTTTTTTCAACATTGACCGTGTGGGTTTCTTGGTGGTTGCTGTAGAAGCACAATGAATTTCTCTTGCCTTCTTGGATAGTACAGTCTTTTATTGCCTCTTTTTGCTGGAGAACAAAACAACCCTGACACAGCAAGCCTTCCCCCGTATGCTTGAGCCAAGAAGTGGTTCATTGCACATTGATGTCGGGAGGAAGTAGTCTCCTCAGCCAACTGGGTAAGGCCCAGTATTGGCAACTGCCTTGCAGTGCCCGGATTAGGGGCGCTGGAGTGGGGGAGATCAGGAGAGGCTGTGCTCGAGACCTAAGAGATGTAGCAAAGAACTGGGCCCTCCTTCTGAGAACTTCTTTCCTGCTCCTTTGGCGTACCTTACCATGAGTCATTCCCTTAGCCGAGTGTCCCATCTACCCCTTCACCCGTCACCTTGTTCCCTTCCCCAGAGGGCACCAGAGTTGCCACGCTCCTGTATTCCTTTAAGGGGATATATGTTTCCCAAGCCACGATGTTCGTCCATTTTTTTTTCCTCCCTTTTGTGCCTTAATGGAGCACAACACGTCATGTTCTACAGTTGCTTTTTCACTTCACCTTATATCTTGAAGGTTATTGTAGTCATTAAGAGCATCGTCTCTTTTTAGTTACAGTGTGCCATT
Organism: Mustela putorius furo; assembly: GCF_011764305.1. Taxonomy (NCBI): domain Eukaryota; kingdom Metazoa; phylum Chordata; class Mammalia; order Carnivora; family Mustelidae; genus Mustela; species Mustela putorius. The sequence continues at coordinate 3,264,734 of NW_025422045.1, read as the reverse complement.
ACTTGGCTCTGGGTACTTGTACTGAACCAGTCATCTACTGAGGGATGATATCAGGGCAGGACCTCCGCGATTACAACACTAAATGAACGCACTGAAATGAATAACCTGGTTTGTTTCCTCTTTCTCATGTTTGAGTATATCCTGTGGAATATATTTTTTTTTATTTTTTTATTTTTTGAATATTTTATTGACTTAACTGACAGAGCACAAGCAGGAAGAGTGGCAGGCAGAGGGAGAAGCAGGCTTCCCACGGAGCAGGGAGCCCTATGCGGGGCTCGATCCCAGAACCCTGAGATCATGACTTCAGCCAAAGGCAGACACTGAACCCACTGAGCCCCCCAGGCTCCTCCTGTGGAGTAAGAGGGAAGTGTTCACCCATGTTTTTATAACAGAAGAAAGCAGACTTTCTGTAGTTATCATAGAAAAGATGGTAAGATTGCGGTCACAGCTGACCTAGTAAAGCAAAACAGCCCTCAGTAACAACAGATTTTGTTACTGACCCAACCCCAGACTAGTGGAGCTGTAGGGTTGCCTGAGTCAGACCTGTATGCAGCTGAGCAGTCAGACAGACCTTCGCTTCAGCACATGTGTCTCTGCCCGAGCCCCTACAGTAAGATGACATACTCTTGGAATCAAGTCTTGCTCCCAAGGCATTGTTGTTAAAGGGGGAAAAAAATACATAAATAGTAATGGGAAACATGAATGACGATGCCCATCTTTTTTTGTCTTGTGGCCGGTGGGTTAGAGAGTACGGAACCTCAACACCGAGGACAGCCCACATTTACTTTGCCATTTCTTTTACATTTGTCCAATAGCACTTTGTTTTTGCTACGTCTTTTTAGTTTATCTCCTCTGGACTTCAGATGCACATGGAAAAATTAATCCAGCTTTGCTTTACACTTCAGTGCAGTAACAGAAATCTATTCTCCTTTTCAAAATGCGTTGAAACTTTCTAGCAGGTTCCTTTATGTTCTGTGTAACTGTGATTAACAGTATCAGAGTTACAGCGGCATTTTGAAACTAATGCCTCCTCCGCCCCAGCCTCCCTCCCTTCCTGCCTCCCTGCAGCCTCTGAGCTTCTGTACTGACGTCCTTCTCCAGCCACACCTGCACACACCCTCATGGAAATTCACAGCCTGAAGGAAGTCAGTATGAGCAACCCTGTAATTTCAGCACCAGGGCAGCCACTGAAGAAAATACAGGGCCATAAAAGCTTGGACTTGAAAAACATGGCATCGATCTACATCCCCCCCCCTCCCCAAGCAAATACCAGATTTCCTCTCTAAACTTCTTAGGGGTCTTCTTGAGTCTGTGGCTCTGACTCTTGGCCACATTCCATTCCTTGTATTTCAAGTGCCTGTGGTCCTTCACTCCTGCCTTCTTCTATGGAAGCCATGGGGGACTTGGAAGGTAGAGTGGGTTTTTTTGGTCTTAGATTAGGACCCAAGGACTTAGCCTTTGTGTGGCATTTCTTTAGTTGTGGTCATAAAGACAATGGTGTAAACATTTTTACCATATTTTAACCGTGTCCCTATTTTAGCGTGACCAGGGGCTTGGGAGAAGTGCATATTTTACAAAGCAGACAAATGGAGGCTAATTATTCATTGTATCAAAGTATTTAGTGTGTGAATAGTGAATTTACTATAAACCACTGGTAATAATATCCACTGTATCAAATGCAAAATGGATCTGACTAACTGCCTAATGGTGGTGGCTTCCCCTTCATAAAGGCTCTCATATGTCAGACACTTTGGGAAATGTCTCTTGATTTTCCCAACAAACACACATGTGTCTAGTCTGGCTTATGGGCGTCATATGTCCTTGTCCTATGCAAACTTAAGTTTCAGTTTAGCAGAAGACACATTCAGATTCCTAAACCTATGTGTTAAGATGAAACAAACCAAGGGAATTGGCTGTTGGCAAATGAATACCCTGGATTTTGTTCCAGTGCCCTTTGTAAAAGGAAGCCCTTCTACGAGTCTGAGCATTTCTGTAGAACACTAGCATAGATAATAAATACCTTGTTCTGGCATTACACATCTTCAGAATGCCTTCGCTGACTTAATCTCATTGGAAGGTATCTACTGAGAAATGTCAGCCCGTTCGTTCTAACACCATCTGTGAAATTCAGATTATCCTTTATTGGGAGGCTTGTGATTTTTGAGCATTAGCATAAAGTCTTTAACAAAATCCTTTTATCAGAAACTTTTGATACAGTTTTATGTGGAAAAAGAAGACTCCTATCCAAGTTTGGAGTTGGGATTTGTGTGCGTGAAAATCTTTCATTCATACTACCAAAAAAGTCTGCGCGTTCTTTCATGATCCAGAATGGTGTCATTTATTCACATTGGAGTGTTTCGAGCAGGAATTAAGAAAACCCATTAAATCCCTGGCCCTCCTCTTGGCAAGTCGCATGGCTTGCAACAAGTTACTAAGCCATCTTTCAGCTCTTCTCTTCGAAGACCAAGGCTGTGTTACTATGTGTCCTCAGGGTGGGATGGGTGTGCTGTGACATGCGCTGCACCAATGCCTTCCATTTCACTCCATCTGCCTCTCCCAGAGACATCTTGTAAATTACACCTCCTGCCCCAAAGGACCTCCGCTGTCAGAGTTCCCCCTAACCTTGTGACCGCCTACCTTTCCAGCAATGGCCAATGCTGGTGCACTTGCTGCACCTTGACCGTGTCTCCTTCCTTGCTGCCTCCCCCCCCACCCCCCGTGCCCATCCCACGGCTCTCCCCTCTTTTCCTTTGCATCTGTACAAATCCTGTTCTTCCCCTTTCAGGCTCCACTGGAATCCCATATCTTCCTCGATGACCCCAGCAAGTCATAATAGCTTCCTGTTCTAAATGCCTCCAGGACTTTATTATCCCTCTGTATCACATATTCAGCTCTTCGGAGGCTTCTTAATTTGGCAAACTATCCATGCCTCATCTAAACTGTCTTCAGGGTTTCTTAACATTATGTGTTCTGTCCTCTTTAGTAACTCTGTGCGTGGTAAGCCCTCAAGAAATAGGTAATTATTATGATATTGAATTATTACTCCCATGATACCAGGTGCTTCAACCTCTTTGGGAATGATGCTGTGAAAACACCATACCAGAAAGGAAGAAAACAAATTTGGGAGCCAAAGAAATGTCTCCTGATTTAGTTCCGTCCGGGCTGCCCTCCTGCAAACTTGGAAAGATGTCCATTTTAGGCATGTAGCTGTGATCTCACAGGGGGATTGGTTCACCATCCTTCTTGGATCACTGATTTGTATTATTGGAAGTCTCAGCTGTCAGAGGAATTGACTCATGTAATAGAACAATTGAGAAAAACAAAGTGGATGGGTGTGTGCGGGACTGCTGATAAGCAGTCTTCGGTAGAGTGAAAGTTTTTAGGGGGCCAGTGATGGTGTCTTGTAGGTGCACATGCGCACATGCAAAAATGCCTCCACGTGTTTGTGAAATGAGTTGTTAAAATTCTGAAAGACCATCATGTTTTGTTTTGTTGTCTATAGTTTTGGCTTTTCCTGCGTATCTTCTGGGAATAAACCAAGACAGGTTGAAAGAAAAGCTCACAAGCCGGCAGATGGATAGCAAGTGGGGAGGCAAGTCGGAGTCCATCCACGTGACCCTCAATGTGGAGCAAGCATGTTACACCAGAGATGCCCTCGCCAAGGCTCTGCACGCCCGGGTCTTTGATTTCTTGGTAGATGTAAGTAAGCACAAGTGGACATTGGTGGCATTTCACATCTCTGCTCTTAAAAATTAAAACTACTAAGAGCTTTGTTTTCATGTTTTAGTCTGTTCCTTAAAACCATTAGCTTACTCCTCCACTTTTTATCCGTTCACCCTGGAATCACTGAATACCACCTTGGCTTCTAGAATTGTCCAGCAAGATGTTAAGATGGTAACAGTTTCTTCCGACAAAATATTTAATAAAGCCAGAACGACAGAACAGAAAAAGGGGAGACCTGTGGTCATGATACTTGGTTGACTGTTGAGCCTCAGCTTTAGAATACTGTATCACGTATTGCTATGTTACAGATTAACCCCCAATTTAGTGGCTTCACCAATAAGCATTTATTCTGTCACAGTTTCTACAAGTGACTTAGCTTGATGATTCTGACTTAAGGGTGAGGCCGAAGTCCAGAGGCTGACTGGAGCTACAGCCATGTCAAGGCTTGACTAGGCTTGAAAGGTCTTGTCCTAAGATGGCGCACTCCTAGGGCTGTTGGCAGAACGCCTCAGATCCCTGGCACGTGAGCCTTCTTTTGGGCTGTTTGAATATCCTCACAGCATGGCAATTGGTTTTCCACAGAGGGAGTGATCTGAGAGAGAGAACATGGAAGAAGCCAGAAAGCTTTTTTTTTTACTTAAGATTTTATTTATTTATTTGACAAAGATCACAAGCAGGCAGAGAGAGAGAGGGAAGCAGTCTGCCCACTGAGCAGAGAGCCTGATGTGGGGCTTGATCCTAGGACCCTGGGATCATGACCTGAACCGAAGGCAGAGGTTTAACCCACTGAGCCACCCAGGCACCCCAGAAGCCAGAAAGCTTTTAATTTGTAAGCTTCGACCCCAATATTGACTCTCTGCCATATTCTGTTGATTAGATGTAAGTCAGTACAGCCCACAGGTAAGGGGAGGAGAATTAAGTTCTACCTTTTGAAGGGAAAAGTATCAAAGGGTTTTTTTTTAGATATATTTTAAAACTACCATAGAGTGTTTTATAATTCCATAATCCTATATACTTGTATATACATATGCATATATGCATACACACACATATGTATATATATATGTGTACCACATAGATTCTGAAAATTAGTCTTTCAGCAATATGGAGCTGCCAGTGATAGGCTGTGTTAATCATCATATCCTCTGAATGGTAGAAGAAAATAGCAAACACTTCTACCATCCTTACTATGTGCCAGATGCCATTCTAAGTATTTAAGAAAAAAAAAGCTATAGGATTCTTCCCACAACCACACGATGTAGGCATTATTCTGCTCGTCTTATAGATAACTTAGGCACGGAGAGGCTAAGGAACTTAGCCAAAGCAACACTACAATTAAGTGATAAATCTAAGAATTACACCCAGGTAATTTGGCCATGTTCTAGCCCTTCTACTGCTCTGTCTTTTATATATTCAAGCTAGAAAGAACCATAGGGGGACCCTAAGGCAAGACCAGCAGCATGGCCATTCTCTTTAAAAAAATCTCCTTGAACTTGGCAACAACATCTGTAAGGCTTTAAGTGTGGTTAGGTGTGGTTAGGATTGAGTAGGGCAGGGCAGGATAGGGTAATGATTTTGTGTACTTTCTGTGGAAGGTCAGGGTCATACTAAACATGAGTCATCCTTTTAACTTGTCCAGACGCCTCATTTTACTGACAGGGGAATCGTAAGCCTAGGGATTGGTGGATTTGCCCGAGGCCCTTCAGCAAGAGAGTGATGCAGAGTTGACAGCAGAACCCATGTCTCTCGTGCCTCCCAGTGCTGGGCTTCCTACCTTCCTTTGTTTTTGCCTGCCCTTTATTTTGTGTGTGGTGAAAGCGGATGAACGCCCCGTGTAATTAGAGCTGACATTTACTGGGCCCTGAGCCTGCGCCGGGCACCGGGCTGAGGGCTGTGGGTCGTGATGCATTAGCTCTCCGTAGAGGCCATGCCATTTTCTTGGCCCAGAAAACCCCTCTGGTGCTTCCACATTCGTCCAGGTGTTCACCACCTCTGGGAACTTTTCTCTTCTGTCCCTCCTTACCCTGCTACCCTCCCGAGCCCCCTGGTGGAAACTGCACCCCCCCTTGTTAATTCCAGCCCTTGACTTGCATGTCCCTTCTCACGGTGATCCAGAACACAGGTGGAGTAGACATTGTGCCATTCCATGGAACCCCAGACCCTGCCCCTGGCCCAGGGCAGCCTTGGGGATTCTAATGTCACTCTCGTTGGCAAAATTGTAGCAAGGGTTCAGTGAAATACGTGGAAAGTGCTAAGCAAAGCCTGGCACAGGTGAACCGTAGATACACGGAGCCTACTTATATTCTCCTCGCTTTCATAATGATGACTGGTATCATTATCCGTAGCCCGCCCCACCCTCTGTCGAAGCTCCTGGCCCCAGACATTGATATGCCTCCCAGCTGTTAGGGGACCATTAAATGGCTACTGAATGGGGTCAGTGGAAATAATATTTATGGATATTGTCTTATCAGTTCTTTATATGAAGTAAGTTTTACGTCAAGTCGTGCAAGATGACATTTACTTCCAATTCTCCAGACTTCCTGAGAAAAACTAACTGCTGGAAGTTCATGGCTTTCATCATGAAGCCATAGTAGATTTTTCAGATCCTGGTGGTTTCCCAGAGTACTTGACCTTGCAGCAAGCCTTTTTCTTTTCTTTTTTTTTTTTTTGAAGCTGCAAGTCACCTCTCTTCCTGTTATCCTCTGTTTCCAGCAGGCAGTTGCATTTGCTTTGTACAGTCTTGCTTCCCTGTCCCCCACGCATGCCCTTTTCTGATAGGAAATAAAAGGAGTTCATTGCCATCTTCCTTACTTTCTCTTAGTCCATCAACAAAGCAATGGAGAAGGACCATGAAGAATACAACATTGGCGTTCTGGACATCTATGGCTTTGAAATATTCCAGGTAAGGCCAGTCTGAACAACTGGGGCTGTGGGAGGGGGATGCCTTACATCTGGCTTGAAAGAAAGAATTCTAGGCCATGGGGAAAAAACCCCGCTACAGTTCCTTTTTGCTTCTGTTAAGTTGTTCATGTACCTTTACTAAATAGTTTCTCCCAAATATAAACTATGTTGCTATCTCCTGATGCCTCCAACATTTCTGTTAAGGCTTCTCACATTGAAACATTTCACTTAACCACTTAAGAAAGGACTTCATAATGATTTCACAGAAACAATTACATGCAAGCAACTTTTTTTTCTTTCAGAAAAATGGCTTTGAACAGTTCTGTATCAATTTTGTCAATGAAAAATTACAGCAGATTTTTATCGAACTGACGTTAAAGGCAGAACAGGTAAGCAGCCCCTCTTCTTTCCTCCTGTGTTATTTCTAATGTGTTTTGTTTAAAAGATATGAAAGTCTCTCTTCGGGCACTAGATTTAAGCTTTAGTCTTGTATTAGGAAACGTACTTAATAAAGTCAGGCAGAAGAACCATATGCCGTTTTGACATTTTGGTCTATGAAATGTAAACACCGTCTGCTACCGTTTCTTTCTCCTTTAAGCAAATGATGTTGTGAAGTTGGACTTATTGCTGGCTGCTTTTACTACTCTGACTCATTGTCCCAGTGGAAAATGGAAACCCAGTTCCAACCCTAGCTGTCAATGGCATGGACCATGTTCCAGAGGAAAAACTTGGGTTTTCTCACATTTGCTCTACTCCCAGTCTTCTGTAAAAAAATCAATGTGTTTTCAAGAAAGCGCGTAGTTTTCATTCTGACTTGAAGGAACGTGCTTTGGTTACAGTTTCTCCTCAGAGTTCAGGGTGGGTTCCCTTTGATTCTGGGCTCCATGTTGTTTTGGAGCTGCTCAATGTACCACAACTCAGTGGCTTAAAACAACAGAAACGTCTTCTCTCACCATTCAGGAGGTCAGAGTCTGAAACCAAAGTGCCTTTAGGGCCACATACCTTCGTGGCCTCTTCCAGCTTCTGAGGGTCCTGGTGGTCTTTGTCCTCTGTCAGTGGAACTTCAGGCTCTGCCTCTCCCTTCATGTGGCTTTTCCTCACTGTGTCTCTCTGTGCCCAAGTTCCCTTCTTCTTTCTCTTGGAAAGACACCAGTCATTAGATTAAGGGATCTGCCTCGATCCAGAATAATTTCATGTATAAGATCTTTAGCTTAACTAGATCTCAAAGATCCTATTTCCACACCACACATTTTGAAGTTCTAGGTGGACATGAAATCTCAGGGGACACATGCAAACCTACTACACATGTGAAAGGCTATTTGGGGGACATTAAGCCATGGAAGTGTTCGTGCCTCTGCTTGGAAATCCCAGTGAGCAACGGTTTCCACGTAAATTTCTGCCCTAGTGTTCTAGCTTTCCATCCCATCAGAGCCGCCAGAGCAGAACAGCCAGGGTAAAGGGTGGTAGGGACCGAGACTGGATGATGTTGGCAAAGGTTAGGTCCTAGAGGAATGTTGTCCAGGGGGAAAAAGCTTCAGATTTTGTAGGAAGTATGATGGGAAACCCTGGGGGAATTTTGAGCAGATTTGTGTTTTTGTGATTTGTATTTTTGAAAAGACTCTTCAGGTTCTATAGACTTACGGAGTGGGCTGAGGGGAAGACAGACAGGAGTGGAAGTTTAAAAACCAGCTAGGAGACTGGGCAAGAAATGGCGGGGGTGTAGGCAGTGATGGTAGCATTAGAGGTGGTTACACCGTGAGAGGCGGTCAGATTCAGCATGTGTTTTGGAAAGTGAGTCAACATGACTTGCTCAAAATAGTTAGCAAGGAACCAAGAAGGAAAGAGGAATTAAAGATGATTGCTCCCTTTGTAGCTTGAATCACAGGGCCAACGGTGAAGCAATTTGCAGAAGAGTGCGATTAGGAGAGTTGATTGGAGATGATGGGGGAAATGCACAATCAGATCTCCACAGAACAAGTCACACTCCTAAGACCTCTGACACTTCAGGACAGAGTCTCTAATGTATGAAATGTGCATGACCCTGGAACTCAGTGGGGAGGTCTAGACTAGAGAAATGAATTTGGGTGTCATTAGCCTGCAGGTTCTATCTAAAACCAAGGGATTGAGTGCAGTCCCCTAGAGAATCAGGACTGAGAATACGGAAAGGCTGGAAGATCGAGTCCAGAGACTCTGTCAGGTGAAGGTCTGGAAAGAAGCTAACAAAGCAAGACAGGTGAGGAAGAAGGGAGACCAGAACGTGGTGGTGTTCTTCATGGGAAATGAGCAACTGGCCTGAGGGAGGGGACTTCCCCTTGGGTGCCTCGAGGCTAATCCACACTACTCTTCTTATATTAAATTCAAAGAGATGATTTTGTACCTGGACCTATAGGTTAAGCCATATTAAATTGCCATCATTAGTAGATCAGAAATGATTGTGTGCTAACAAATTTCACAGGGCTCAAACTAAAAAACTACCAAGCGTGAGGCATCTGGCTAGTTCAGTTGGGAGAGCATTTGACTTTTCATCTCAGGGCTGTGTGTGTGAGCCACACATTGGACAGAGTTTATTTAAAAAGAAAAAAGAAAGAAAGAAGATTACTAAGCAATGAGATATTCCTTTTCTATCCCTCTTAGGGGGAAAAAAAATTTCCCATTTTATGTCAAAGAGTATTCAGATTTTTCTTTCATGGTGAGCCCTGTACCTTTGCTCATCATCTGTGTGGCGCCCTAGCTCGTCTTCACTGGGTCATAATGTGAATTCCCGCTTTCTGTCCCTCAGGAAGAGTATGTTCAAGAAGGCATTAGATGGACACCCATTGAGTACTTCAATAACAAAATCGTGTGTGACCTCATAGAGAACAAAGTTGTAAGTATCTGTCTGGTGTGTCTCTTGTCTGCACACGGGTTTATGTCAAGGGGGTTTTTGTCTCTCGTATCCTTGTTCTAGAGTAAGCGAAGGGACAAGTCTGATTTGCACAGAATTTCAGCAATTACACCAGTTGTGTGTTTGGATGTCCGTATAGTAATATGAACATCTGTATATGGATAAAATCCCAATTTACAAATGGAAGTTGTTACTGAATTCTGAGAGCAGACGTCAGTAACCTAAATGGGTGGCAGAGCAACTGAAGAGGCATAGCATTGGCCCTACCTTCTGGACCATCTCTGCAGCTCGTAGGACTATAGCCCTAAAATTTAACCAACAAGAAGCTTGTAGGCAGAGATGGCCACAGTACTGTTTGTTTGATTTGGTTTTTTATAAAAGTCCAAAACTGGAAACTGCGAAAACATCCAAGGACAATCCGGTCATTAAATAAACTAGCATATCAGAGCAGGAAAACATAGGCATTAAAATAGTAAGTATGAAGACTATGTAAAGCATGAAGATTGTTCGTAAAATAGTGCTATGCAAAAAAAGTAACACATGAGAGAATGTGTCTGCCTTGTAACCGTGTAAACTATGCCTCTGTGGGTAGCAGGCTAAAAGCGAACATTAAGAAATGATTAGGGTCAGAGGAAAATGTTTTCCTTTTTCTTTTGGGTTTTTAAAAGCAACTTAGTACAAATGGGAGTCAGCAGATAGTGATCTGTATATGAGTTTGAATAGAACTTCAGGGAGTGAAACCTTTTTTTTTGGAAATGGACTTTCCTCCATCATGAGATCTAAGTGTCTAAGTGGTAACTCCCTTTTGGGGTTATTAATGGCATTCTTGCTCAGAGGGAAAGACTGACTTTCAAGATGGTATCTTGAGTCTGGGGAGCTATTTCCTTGCTTGAGAAAAGACGCGATTAGCCGCTGACCTGGGGCTTTAAACAGCCGCTGACCTGGGGCTTTGCTCTCTTGGTCCCCTCAGAACCCTCCTGGGATCATGAGCATCCTGGACGACGTATGTGCCACGATGCATGCTGTGGGGGAGGGGGCAGATCAGACGTTGCTGCAGAAACTGCAGATGCAGATTGGGAATCACGAGCACTTCAACAGCTGGAATCAAGGCTTCATTATTCACCATTATGCTGGAAAGGTATGTCTGGGGAGCAGGGCGGCCCCTTTTGAAAGGAGAAGTTACCCTTCCCAGTATCTGTCTTCATGTGTTAAGCCTTTGGGTCTGTGATCTGTTTTCTCATGAGGCAACTGAGTAACGGTACCCACACAGCTTCATCTGCCTCGTTGTATTGTATTCATTCAGCATTCATCCATTCAACAGCATGGGCCTGGGAAGGGCAGTAGATACTATCACATATATTTTTTTTAAGATTTTAATTATTTATTTGACAGAGATTACATGTAGGCAGAGAGGCAGGCAGAGAGAGAGGGGGAAGCAGGCTGCCTGCTGAGCAGAGAGCCCGACATGGGGCTCGATCCCAGGGCCCTGGGATCACGACCTGAGCCGAAGGCAGAGGCCTTAACCCACTGAGCCACCCAGGCGCCCTGCTATCGCATATTTTAAATCATGAACCACCCTGGCATGTATATTAACTGCTGAAGGAATGGGTTATCTTGCCTCTTGCTCCAGTCACAAGCCTGTATCCCCCTCTTCTGTGCCTGCTGGGAGTGTACATAAGGCTTGCTTTTGGGATCCCCGGCTGGCTCAGTCGGTAGAGCATCTGACTCTTGAACTGAGGATCATGTGTTCAAGCCCCATGTTGGGCACGGAACCTATTTAAAATAAATAAAAATAAAAATAAGGCTTGTTTTTGATGTTAGTCCTCATAAGATGCATGATTTTGGCTGCCTCCCAGGTACCAGTCTTTGTACTGGTGATACAAAGATAAGTAAATTAAGGTCATGATATTTACGGTCTTCTAATCCTCTGGAAATGTACTGGTCTCACCTTTCATCCCCTTGAATCTCTTGTTAACCAGGGTCCCTGACCATGAGTTTTGGACTGACTTGATCCAATTATGATGCCATTTGTGAAAAAAATTCCAAAACCTCAGATGACATGCCCCGTTGAAATGGATTAATGAGCAGGAGTTTTCTTTCATTCTGTTGTAGTAAAAATTTAGGGAAAGAATTAGGTGTCCCACTAAACACCCCTATGGATTCACTGGAGAAGGGGTGGGTGATCATGGTAGCTGAGGTCCTAATTCTAGGTCATCTGGGCCATGTAGGCAGCCAGATAACCACTTATCAACATCCACACACCATCACCACCTAAATCTGCTAGCAAGTTAAATAAAACATGCACAGCCTTAATGTGACCGTTCACGATGAAATCCCAGTTGTACATCTGGAAATATTCACATTCTGGTAAGAATAGCCATGCCAACTTGGATTTTTTTTTCTTCTTCTTCTTCTTCTTCAATGAAATAGTTACAGGATAAAATTAGATTTCTTTCCATTCTTGGCCAGGTATCCTATGACATGGATGGCTTTTGTGAAAGGAACCGTGATGTGCTTTTTATGGATCTGATCGAACTTATGCAGAGCAGTGAGCTGTAAGTGTGTTTGCCTTATCTGACAGGGGATATAGGTTTGCTGAAATTTTTAGTATTAAAAAAAAACTTGTGGCATTTGAATAGTCAGTAGTTAGTTCCTTTGAGCTCTTGGGTCTGGATTGTCACTGGGAAATTTGGTTTTTCAAAATAATTTTTCTTTTCCAATCCCATGAACCCCTAACATCTTCTGCCTCCAGATTCTACATGCCACGTGCATGCCCTTCCGGGCCCCCAGCTTCATCATTTTCAGCAGTGATATCAGGGAGAGGCGACTATCCAGGAGTTGGGTTAGGATGGCCATTTCTGACTATCTAAGAGTGGAATGTTCTGATTCTCAGATACTTTGCCCTTAGACTATCATCCCAAGAATTTTGCATGGTCTCTTAATTTTTTCAATGGCTAATGGCTTTGCAGGATGTGAGATGACGTGTCCCCAAAGCACTTGGAAATAGCTCAAGAAGTTTGGGAAGGGCAACTTAAAAGGGATTTCCTTAGAGGTTTCTGTTAACTCTTAAGACCCTGTCTAAGCTCTGCCGGCAGGAGCTGGAGGGGCGTCCGTCTGTCTTGCAAACTGCAAGAGCTCTCAGGACCAGCCCTGCTCTGCCCTCTCTTCCCTTCTTCCCTGCAAAGATTCGCAAGATCTCAGGTAAAGGATATAAAGTATTATTTACATGGTCAGGCCTGGGTATGCCAGGCAAATACAATATTGTACAGTCTTCCGGATTTTATAGTTTTTAGAGCTATCTCCAAGGAGGAGCTGCCCTGGGAGTCCCTGTTACTCAAGCTGTGGTAAGATTAAGGTGAACTTCCTTAGTCATCAGCTCTGAGTCTGACCATTTTCTAAGAAAACCAAGTGTGCGTTTCAGGCTTTGGGCATAAGTTGTCCTGCTCCACTTCGTTCTCTACCCTTCATCTCCCCTCCCCTTCCCCCACCTCCCCGGCCCTCATCCCGTGCTGTATACCTCCCCTGTGCTCACGCCCCCAGCTTTGGAGATCCCGGATTTGTTTTCGTTGGAAAACACACAGAATCGATTTGCTGTTCTCTGAAAAAGTCAGGTCAGCCCGCAGGTCCTGCCTTGTGGGTTTTTAAAAAAAAATCTGAAAGCAGGTCATAATCATTAAAATTCCTGCTGAGTTTGAGAGCTGTGGACACACCCACGCAAACTCCTATCCTATAGACACAGTCTGTTGTTCATTAAACACGTTTACAGCAAAAAATCTGTAATCGCGTCTAGTTAAGTTGAAAGTGGATTGTGGGGAGAGTTCCTAGAAAATTCAAGATGGCCCCAAAGCCACTGGGGAGGAATTGAATTTGAGGGTCAGATTGGCGGTTTACATGGATGCCTTTATTCTGTCACTCAGCACATAGTTATCAAGCACCCACTGCATGCCAGACTGTGTCCAGATACTAGGGGCACTGAGGTTACTAGGACATTGTCTCTGTCCCGTGTCTTGGTGCATGTGAACGAACACAGCTATATTGGAGCGACTAACGAAAATCTATCCAACAGGCAAAGGACTGGTGAATTACTACTGTTCGACTTAAAATGGCTTGTACTCAAAAGCACCGTTTGTCAAAGTTTTTTGTAGGGGCTGGAGACACAGTGGACTGCTGGCATTGAGTGGGCAAAGGTCACCATTGCTGCTAAATATCCTACAATGCGTAGGGCAGCCTAGCCCTCCCCACCCCAACAAAAAATTCTCCAGCCTCAGATCCCAATACCTATAGCGCCAGGATGGAGAAACCCTGCCTTAGATCAAATCAGGATCTGCACTGGATCTTGACAGTCCATACACACACCGGAGCTCCTGTGTGTCCTGCTAATCTTACTCAGTGAACCTGTACTGACCCCCTCTGTGTGTCTTCTCTTCAAGGTGTACCTCGATTCCAGTGAGTAGGCAAATTCAAAAGGCAGAGTTTGTAAAGTGCATTTTCCAGGCTTAGATGCTAAGATGTTCAGACCTTAGAGTTCTTCCTCTGTTTCTCTTGTCCACCGCTGATTTCCCCGAGTCACACCTTGGTGTGACTTGGTAACTCGTGTTTTGAGTCAGGTGGCCTTTCTGGAGCCAAGGTTATGTGCTTCTGGGTGGCCTTCCTTTCCATTCTCCGTGGAAGCAGGCTTTCATCCCCCAAGGTACCCACTGATGGCTAATCCTTTCTCTTTCTCCCTTTCCAGACCTTTTATAAAGTCTTTATTTCCGGAAAATCTGCAAGCTGACAAGAAAGGGCGCCCAACTACTGCTGGAAGCAAAATAAAGGTTGGTTCTGTTTGGGGAGGGTTAGAGATTCCTGTACAAGGCAGGGTTTTCTAGGAGTTGGGACCTGCACCCTTGGTCCAGGATGAAGTCAGTGAGATGTAACAGCCTGGTTACAGAAGTTGCCCAGAAGTAATGCTTGAAAAAAGGGACAGGATTCACACCGAATTTGACTTGGCTGTCCTGAAACCCCAAATGGATATCAGATACCTCCTAAGCTTCACAGTTAGCAGATGACAGTCAGCTGCTTTCTGAGAGGAAATGGCTTTAGTCAGAATTTGGAAGAATTCACATTAAATGATAAGAGAAAATTTTAGGATTGAGAGCCACAGTTTGGATTCCAATGACCTTTTTCCAGACTGGACCCTGACACTTTCTAATTATGGAACTTTCACATACCTGGAATCCTCCGGGGTCTCACGGGGACAGTACATCCACCCTCCCCACTGGGTGTTGTAAGCCCCTCCTTTCTGCGGATTATGGGCACACCTGGCCCCCTCGTGTCTTAACATCTAAAAGGAGTTCTTCCAGCTTTTGGGAGCCCCTGTAGAGAGTGCCCTGTGTTAATCTGAGCCACTGTGTGATGAAATTCATGGTCCCTAAGTACACTCTGAATTTAGAGCTTGTGTCAGGCACACTTAATCATGTAATTCTGTGAGAAAGTCACTAAACTATTTTTAAACCATCATACCAGTTAAATACGACCTCAGTTTGATACTCTGTGGGATTATCAAATGATTAACAGTAGGGCTCTGGGGACACGGGTGTCCCTCGCGTGTGTTGAAATCCCAGCTCTGGCTTTTATTAGCTTGTGATTGCCAGCAAGTTGCCTAAACTCTCAGTGCCTCTTTTTGCTTTATCTGTAAGGTGGAGATCTCTGTACCTATCTCAAGGGGGGACTGGGATCTGGAATTCAGCAATCCATCTAAGACACGGAGCGCACTGCCCGAGACATCAGACACACAGAATGTACCTGGTCACTGATGACACTCCGCTCCATCAGCGGCCCCATCCCCCACGTGCGCCATGCTTACTCGCCTCCTTCTTAGTGGACTCTTGTCGGCGCATGTCCGTGGCCCCTCCCTGGCTCTGTGCCTCCAGATTCTTCTCCCTTCCTCTCCCTCCCCTCGACAGCCCCTGCCATTGGACTCCATAGTTGTTGTCCGTTCTTGTTGCCAGCTCTCTTCTCTGTCTCCTGTATGGAAGCCTGCCTCCCCAGCCCCTCAGGGCAAGAACACGGGCTGGAATAAAGGAAACCATCATCAAAACCTCACAGCAATGGGAAGATCCCAGGCGAGAGCAGCCTTCAGGTGTGGAGGAGGAAGTCCGATGCAAGCTCTGTTCTGAACTAGATTGTAGAGTCCTCTGGGACTAGGAACAGTCCCATTTAGAGTACCAGAGACGTGCGGTAGCCCCGGGATGATCTCTGGATTGGGTTCACTGGAGTGAGAGTCCAGAGCAGAGAGCAGATGCCATTCTCATGAGGCCCCAGATAGTAACGTCTGTGCGAGGCTTCTGACTCATGCCTTCACTTCAAGGTCCTGGATAAGGATTAGCTCTGGGCTGGAAAATCTAGTCACAAGACAGTCACATTCAGATCCAAGGGGCCCAGATCATCAAGGTCACAATGACTCACTTTCAAGTGGTCTGGATTCTCCGTGGAGTTTATTCCCTATAAAACAGAGGGTGGAGGTAGAGGCGTTTTTCTCCTCGTTAGAAGATGTGACCTCTTTCTTTCTTTCCTATTTTTGTCTGGTTCAGTGCTCAAAATTGCCACCTTCTGGGTGTGCTCAAAATATTCAGCACTGCAAGGGCTGCAACGATGACTATTGTGTGGGGAGGTCAGCCTCAAGTCAGCCGGCTTAAGTAGGGTTTTAATGCTGCCCATATTCTCACTTCTGGGGTACCCTCCTTCGTGGACTGTGTGACCCGTGTCCGTTCGATGGTTTACTTCCATGTAGGGATAAAAGTCTCCCTGTTTGACAATCCCCTCTAAAACATGTGTTAGAGACGGATAGCCGTGCTGAATCTCTTAGAGCTCTTCCATCCACAATACTTTGCAGATACCGAGTGTCCTCTTAATGATGTCCGTGAAGGCACACATTTAAAGGGATATGGAATTCCTTGGAAGAGGAATTAAATTTATGTTTAAGGTGGTTTTTGTGTTGGGGATTCTATTGTATTCCAACTCTTTAAAATTGCAAACTGATCTGTAGGATCTAATTAATGAATATTCCTTTGGTGAGAACTCCTGTTTTCTTATCCGCAAATCATAGTATGCTCCATTTAATAGCGATTTCTGATGTTGAGGCTTCACTAAATTCTACACTGTCATGGCTCCAAGGGACCAGTTTTGCAGTGAGAGTCAAAGGTAGATGCTGTGGGAAATTGCACGGAGCTCAGCACTGGCCAAGTGCCCAGGCCGGTGGCTTCGTCTGAGTGAGAGCAGACTCTGGTGGGGTGGATGCCTCAAGAGGCGAAAGCATCATGTGGGGACGGGACTTAGTGATTTTTAACGTCTTTTCCAACCTTTAGATTAAGATAATAGCAGTCTTCTAGTTCCATCCACTTAGTTTACAGATGGGGAAACTGAGGCCCAGAGAAATTGAGTGGTTTGTCATACAGCTTGCCAACTGTAGAGGCAGGACCCCAGCTCGGGTTGATGGTAGAACAAGGCATCTTGACCCTAAGCCTTTTCTCGCTGTCCTGTCTGCATGTTTTTCCTTGTGCTTCTGTTGGACAAGTCCCTCTGGTAGCCTTCTGTCCTCACTGCTGGGCTGTTCTGGCTGTTCCGGGTAAATCCAGTTGCTGCTTCCCAGCCGCCTCAGGAGACCTCTAAGGTTGACTCACAGCTGAATTCAGGTGTAGTCCTATTTGCCGAAATGAATTTTCCCACAACCTCAAGGCTTTATCTACTCCTCACTCACGATGTTAATTCCTCTTATATCACACCAAAAACCATCTCCTGTCTTCCTTACGAAGGCAGGATAGCTTTGTGGTTAGGGAACAGACTTGGTAGGCTGCACACTTGAGTTTAAGCCTCAGCGCCAGTCACTAAGGGCGCCACCTTGAGCAATCCTTTCTTTACGGCACTGTTTCCACATCTTAAAAAATTGGAATAATGATAATACTAGCAGCTAGCACTTAGAGTCGTGAAGTAGAGATGAGAAGGCCCGTGTGTTTCGCCCCTTGGGCACGTTCAGTAAATGTCATCCCATTATTACTCGGGAGCTGGAGCGACCCATGTCAGATGGCTGGTCCCTCAGGTCACGTTTCCCCTTCTCTGCGCTCAGACTAAGGTGAAAAGAAGGTGTGCTGTTAAAAACTTAGGACTGAAGAGTCTGCCAAGTGATTCTTGGGAATTAAAAAGGCTTGATAAAATTAAAATATTAAAAAAAAAATTGGGGGACTTGAAAAGAACCTGTGTTATGAGCAGGCTCTGTCACCTCCTATATTGCGAAGATCATCAGAGTTGATCTCGAACACGGTGGACATCGACAAGAGGCGATGGCAGTCCCTTCACTTTTTCACTGTAGGGCTCTGCTTGGGCTTTACAGAATCTGCAGCTTCGTCTTTCTAAGCATTGCAGAACGTGCTGTATTCTGCACATCTAAACAGAGAACATAATTCACCAGTGAATCTCTTGCTTTGAATATACCCAAGAGTTTTTCTCAAGGGTTTCAGATTTCCCAAACCCATGATAGCAGCAAAGCCCTAATTGCGAGAGGGCTGTCTGCTGTAGGCAGATCCCTTCTGCTGACTTGGTCATGGTTTTCTGGCTTTCGAGATCCCTCCTCTCTGTTGTCTCTGAGAGGTTTTCTCTCTTCACACTGATTTGCTTGGGAGGAGAGTTTGCTTGGGCCACCTCCTCGGCCGGCCCCACAAGGGCTTAGCCGTGTGGTGGCGGGAATGCGGATGTGGGCCTTGCTCCTGTTTCTTCCAAGCTGGAGATGCTCCTGATTTGAAATGCAACATGAACGATTCCAGCTTTATTTATGTGGCTCTCTGTGCTTGAGCCTGGTTTCCTTTTGGGTACCCCGTGTGCAGGTGGTGAGAGATGATTTCAGATTGAGTATTTGGCAGAGGAGCGGGTTTGTAAAAGGACATGCTGAGGAAGGTGTATGAAGTGAGATTTTTGATGTATCTCCCACCCTTTATGTTTCCATCTTTTTTTTTTTTTAAAGATTTTATTTATTTGACAGACAGAGATCACAAGTAGGCAGAGAGGCAGGCAGAGAGAGAGGAGGAAGCAGGCTCCCTGCTGAGCAGAGAGCCCGATGCGGGGCTTGATCCCAGGACCCTGGAATCATGACCTGAGCCTAAGGCAGAGGCTTTAACCTACTGAGCCACCCAGGTGCCCCTATGTTTCCATTATTTTAATAAGGGGATTCTTCATTGGTTGGGTTGCCCAGCAAGAGAGTACGGGGGCTTTGACGCTTTATCCTTGCAAATAATCTCTCCTTCCCACCCTACCCTCGCACCAAAAGAAAAAAAAGTTCATGAGAACAATGTGTTGCAAAGGCCCACAATCAACATAAACTTAATTTGTTAATAACTGGCCTGCTTCCTTGTTTCTCACAAAAAGACCTGTTTGTGAAGATTTACTGGCTTTGTTGTTTTGCTTTATTTTATTAACTAGACTAAAAAGACCTGGTTGTTTTCAAAAATACAGTTTCAAACCCATTTGTAAGTGTTAAAATCGTCATAAAAGTCAGTAGAGCCTTGAGAAAGGAAGTTGACCAGAAGGAAGCTTGATGAACAGGTTGTTACGAAGATTAACTTCTAGCTATTTCCACGGTAGAGTTTCATAGCTCCCCTTTGACAGTTGGTCTGCTTGAGAGAAAGTGCCATGTTTCCGTCTGATGTTACTCTTCCCCTTCCAGAAACAAGCCAACGACCTTGTGAGCACCCTGATGAAATGTACCCCTCACTACATCCGCTGCATAAAACCGAACGAAACCAAGAAGCCCAGAGACTGGGAGGAAAGCAGGTACGGCTAAGACGGCAGACAGTGGGGTGGAAGGTGGAAGTCAGCTGAGGTGGGCCTGGCCTGTGTTCCCTCCGCTCAAGATGGGCCACCGATCCCCAGGGCAGAAGCAGTTTAAATTGTTTTCAGATGTGTTTCATGTCCTGTGTCTTAACTTTTTCATGACGAATTAACTTTTTCCTTCCTTGTCTTTTCCTCATATTTTAGCAGTGCCGTTCAGCTCAGAATTAGAAATTTATAATGTTGATCTTGGCTAGTCTGGGGACAGACGGGAAGCGGGGGGGAGCCTTCATACTGCAGAGTCGGGCGGGTTGTAAACTTAGTTGGAGGCCCTGTGTAGACGTTCTTAGTCCACTTAGCTTCTCACTGGTAGCCACAGGACGGGGCCTCGCGTGCTCAGCTCGGGGTTCAGAGCAAAGGTCTGAAGGGCTGGTTGCAAAATCATCTGTCATTTACTGTTGCTCTTGGGGGTCCTGGGGGCATGTGCTAGGTCTGGTTCCAGCCCCTGAGGACTCACTGTGTTCCTGAGCAGAGTGATGACTCCCTCCAGGAGGGATCAAGCCCTGGGAGACATGTGACATAGGGCGTGCAGCGAGCCCTCTCCCCTCGGACCCCTGAGGAATTCTGGGCCACCATTCCTCCTACAACTGCCATTAGGGATGTGGGCTCTGCAGGCTGGAATGGGGGTGTTGAGTGGGAGAATGTTAAGGATGACTGGCAAGTACAGTTTTATCCAACAGGCAGATCCAGACACACACGCCTAAGACTGACACCAGCGTCTGTGAGCACGGGGGAAGCAGGACTGAGGCAAGGCGTTACGGATATGGGACAGGAGGGAGGAGCCCGCCTTTGTCACCAGGCAGTCAGGTCCCCAGACAGGGGCATGCAGAATTACGGTCTTTTTTGTTTTCTCTCTTGGAGAAAAGTAAGCAGAGTTAGGTATCTAGCGACGTATCAAGGTTCAGCTCCGCAACGGCAAGACAAGACGTGTGTAGGTCCGTTCCCATCCTGCCGGCGAGATCCTTTCTAGGCATGGCAGGCCGTTACGAGAAGGAAAAGACGAGTGGGGAGGAAAGTGCCCAGGTCCCAGCGTTCAATATCCGCCATTCCTTGTTGGTGTTTTCTCACGTCCCCTGCAACCTGAATCTGTTTTCTCACCTCACGATGCTGCGGGATATAACAGCCTTCCATTTCCTCTGTCTGCGGCATTCTGAGGGATCTCGTCTGTAGGTCCATGCTCCTCAAGCGTCGTTTCTACCGAGGGGCTGACCGCGATTCTTCTCGAACGTTATTGGGTAATGACACGGAGCCTCAGAGGAGGGACCCGCTCTGCCAGCCCATCAGTCCGGCTTGCAGGGACTCTTGCATTATTAGCAGACTCTACAGTCTTCCTCTACGTCAAGGTGACCCTAATCCAGCATCTAATCTGCCCTAAGAATTATTCTCCTGACTTTTCCATGTGACAGCGCTTGCGCTCCTTCCCAGCAGCTGTCCCGTTTCCCGGCAGTCTTCTCTCCCAAGGCAGTTGCTCTGAAGGAAGGTGGAATCCGACCACCCCCCTTCTTGGTCATTCCCCTGGAGGTGCTTAATTTGCCTTCTGCTTTTCTGAAACGTGTCCCTCACTTTCTCCTTTGAGGCTAAGAAGGTAGCAGCACTGTTACTTCTTCCCACCTGAAGATAGAAGATGTCTACTTATTGATTGATTTATTTAGCTCTCAAGCTTGTGGATGCACCAGAGTACCCCTTAGAGGGCTTGGTAAAACCTGAGTTGCTGGGCCCTGCTTCTGGAGATTCTGATTCAGTGGGTTTGGGTAGGGCCCAGAAATGTGCGTTTTTAAAGATTTATTTATTAGAGAAAGAGAGAGAAAAAACAAGCAGGCTCCCTGCCGAGTGTGGAGCCCGACAGAGGGCTTGATTCCAGGAGCCTGAACTCATGACCTGAGCCAAAACAGATGCTTGACTGAGCCACCAGAAGCTCCTCGGTGATGCTAGTGTGGGTGGTTTGGGTCTCCCACTTTGAGAACAGCTGGTCCTGAGCGAAGGGCTGGCCTGGGAGTTGGAAGGGCTGTATTGTGGTGCTGGCCTGTCACTAAGTGGTTTGAGTGAGACATTTCATCTCCTCAGTCCTCAGTTTCTTCTTCATTAAACTGAGAGTGTCCGTTCCGAATGGGATCTCCTTCAGTCTGACAGAATGTCTCTCCCGGACCTGGGGGGGCTGTCAGCCTGCCTCTGCCTGTCTCTGTGTCACTCCCATCCTCCCCACTCCCACGTGCACACGCATACGCACCTCGCTCTGTCCCAGGCACATATACACACCCAGTAGAAGGCAGGTGACACAGGCAACCTCAGAAACAGATTACAGGATCTTGGAAGCAGACGTAGTGCTAAGAGGTGCTTTAGGCCGTCTTCCCCCCACCCCCAACTTCAAATCCCACCCAACTCCCCGGCCCCAGCCCTTTCCAATAAACGTCATCTTCAATGAAAGCATCTTGCTCTGCCTACAGATGCAGCCCACCCCTGCCCAGCACATGCTCCCTTACCCTGTGTAGATTGCTCTGCTCCAAGTCCCTCTATTATAGAAATTTTGCGTTTTCTCAACCCTGATGCTGTCTTCTCATAAAATCCAAATTGATTCACTGAAATAGCAAAAAATGGAGAGATTAAGACAGAGATAACGTTTATCCGTAAATCCCCATAAAATCCCCCACAGTGGTGCTTTCCTTTATTTATTTACTTACTTATTTACTTAAAATCACATCACTGGGGCACCTGGATGGCTCAGGGGGTTAAGCCTCTGCCTTTGGCTCAGGTCATGGTCTCAGGGTCCTGGGATTGAGCCCCGCAATCAGGCTCTCTGCTCAGCGGGGAACCTGCTTCCCCCCGTCTCTCTGCCTGCTTGTGATCTCTCTCTCTGTCAAATAAATAAATAAAATCTTTAAAAAAAAATAAAATAAAGTCACATCACTTACTTGCCTTGCAGTAAGGACTTCATAACGTCCATTTGTGTAAACAGGTGTTAAGAAGTCTGCAGTATTTGTGGGTCAAGTGTTGATTTATATTACAAATGGGATTGCTTCCTGGGATGCGACCCTCCCTCCAATCCCGGTTCGGGTTTATTATGTGACAGATGGTTTCATTCCTTCTGAGTGTGGAGAAGTTAGGGGCTGTAAAAGGGCACTGTGCTTCATTGGTGGGGATTACACGGTCAATTGAAGTTCTCGGTGGACAGGGTTACTCATTCCACAAGTTTATGGGGTGTGGTTTATTTTTCTTTTCCTGTTGAAAATGTGTTTTTGTTTGGCTCTGGCAAAGTTGCCTGCCCTGGGTTCTGAATTGCTGTTCTAGCAGAGTTCTCAGGCCTTGACCTACTTGTATTAACAGCGAAGGAAAGTCTTGACGAAGACTTGCCCCAAGGGAACCATTGGGCATTGCCAGCCTGGCTGATGTTTACTGAGGAAGAGACAGTGCAAGGTTATGCAAAAGTCAAATTGGATCCTTTGGTTAAATAAAATGCTAAACAATATGGAATTTGCTAAACCGATTGTCCTGTGGAAGAAAATTTCTGTAAGACAATTTTCTGGTGATGGAGGTTAACAGTGAATGAAACAGTGTTTTAGCATGAAGCTTATTCTATCCTATGGGATCTATGGAAATGGAATGTTTCTTTGAATCAGTGGGTGATGCATTCCCTACCTCAAAAGCGTGGGATAAAGCCAGTATTTATGAAAAATACTTAAAATGAACAAATACCTGGGGCACCTGGGTGGCTCAGTCGGTTAAGCATCTGACCCTTGGTTTCAGCTCAGGTCATGATCCTGGGATCAAGCCCCACATCGGGGTCCTCTGTCAGAGGGGAGTCTGCTTAAGATTCCCTCTCTCCCTCTGCTCTTCCCCCTGCTCGTGTGCTCTTTCTCTAAAGCAAAAAAAAAAAAAAAAAAAAACTTTGTAAAACAATGATCAAATACCTCTAATTGACACCCTTGTGTATTTTCCTTAGCAGAGAAAAGGTCAGTGGTGAGTTTTGGAATTGGAGGATAGGAAAAAGGAAAATTAATTACTTCCCTGAATCTGATTTCCACTCTGTTAGCCAGACACGTGTCGCAAATCAAGTGTGGATATTGAATATTACTTTCTATAAAGTTGTTTTGTTGTTTTTTTTTTTTTAGGTTTTTATTTATTTGACACACAGAGATCACAAGTAGGCAGAGAGGCAGGCAGAGAGAGAGGGGGAAGCAGGTTCCCCACTGAGCAGAGAGCCCGATGCGGGGCTCAATTCCAGGATCCTGAGATCAAGACCTGAGCCAAAGGTAGAGGCTTAACCCTCTGAGCCACCCAGGCGCCCCTCTATAAAGGTTGTTTTAAAAAGTACTTCTCTTGGGGCGCCTGGGTGGCTCAGTGGGTTAAGCCTCTGCCTTCGGCTCAGGTCATGATCTCAGAGTCCTGGGATCGAGCCCCACATTGGGCTCTCTGCTCATCAGGGAGCCTGCTTCCTCCTCTCTCTCTGCCTGCCTCTCTGCCTGCTTGTGATCTGTCTGTCAAATAAATAAATAAAATCTAAAAAAAAAAATAAAAAAAAATAAAAAGTACTTCTCTTGAAGGAGCTGACATTTCTGGATACTGGTCAAGTAAGACCAATCGGACTCGAGACCTTTCTTACTCGTCCCTCACTGTGTGACCTCGTCCTGCCTGGGCCAGTCCAGGCTCCACCCCCTCATCCAGCTTAGTTTTCCTCCTGCTCCTTCCTCTCCCACTGCCCCAGGCCACAGCCTTTCCCACCTTTGTGCCTTCACTTCCACGGTGCCCCCCCTGCCTTTCCCTCCTCTGCCTCTGGTGAATTCAACTCATCCTTCCAGTCCCAAAATCCATTTCTGTCTCTCGTCTCCGGTCCTGGTTTACTTATTGTAGCTGCAAATGCAGGAGCACGATAGCAGCTTCATGTCGTGTGTGCCAGGAGCCAGCTCAGGACTCCCTATGCTGTGTACCCAGTTAGGAAGGAAGAACTAACGTCACCATCCTCTCTCCAGACGTGGGAAGTGGGGCACAGAGAGGTTACACAGTGGCAGAGCTAAGGCCATGCCGGGAAGCCAGCCCCAGGTCCTGGCTGTGCACCTCTATGCCTTGCAAAGTCTGCAGTGGGAATCTGCCATCCTTTCCCGGTTCCCTAGCAGCTGCAGAGGGCAGCGCAGAAGGCCCCATCGCGGTTGCTAGCACGTGCACAGCTTCGTCAGGGTTGGGGCTCGCTGTGAGCCTTGTTGGAGAGACAAGTGTGGGGTCCCCAGTGAAGCTGGACAAGGCCGCTGCTAGTGGGCTCACCGGTGCAGCAGGTCACAGAGGTCACGAGGGGCCATTCCTCGGGAGCATCACTAGTGCGGCTTCACCCCAAATATACTCAGTGGGGAGAAGGCCGCTGCCTCCGCACTATGGCACAATTTCTCATTCCCCTCAAATACCATGTTTCCCAGTTTCCGCATTCAGCCAGCCCATGTCATGTACAGCAGAGGCCCCACTGCCCTCCCCGAGGGGACGCTCATAAGCCCATGGCTGGGATCTGCCACTCGGCTTCCAGGACACTTTGCTTCTCTGGAAGGGGTGAGGCATTTTCACCAGCGTGCGCCCCCCCCACCCCCACTCTGTCCCCTCCTCGGATCTATCAGGCCTACTAAGCCAGAATCCTGAAGGGACAGGGTAGGGGACATTTGCTCTGACGTTAAAATCCCGTGTGAGAACACAATCTAGTAGGACCTGCCTCTGTTTTCCAAAACACACTGGCAGTTGCTGATTCTTATAAAAACCAAAACTATCATTTACATATGTCGTTAGAGAATTTTTCATTTAGGTGTTTGAAATTATTTTATATGCCCTTTCTTCTGTTGCATATGAAAAGCTGAGATGTGTGATCTCCTTAGGTCTAGAGTCACTATAAAATTTAGGTAGGGAACAAAAATAGCTCCAGTGTCGTTTAAATCCAAAGTTAAAAGTTCTTCCCTTTAGTCTTTTGAAAAACAGATACTTCTGTTCATAATCTCTGTGACAGGCATATGGCTTTTTGTTTTACCATTTTTGGAAATAGATGTGTGGCATCTTCTGTAATTGCTGTATTTCACAAAGAAATATTTTTAAGATGAATATTCTATAACCTGAGGGTCAGCTCAGACTCTGAACAGTATAAATTATAGTTTGTTTGTTTGTTTGTTTGTTTGTTTTTGAGAGGAGGGGGAAGGGCAGAGGGAGAAGGAGAGAGAGAAAGTCCTGAGCAGACCCCATGCGTAGCAAGGAGCCCAGTGTGGGACTCGATCTCACAACTCTGAGTTCATATGACCCAAGCCAAAATCAAGAGTGAGATGCTTGGGACGCCTGGGTGGCTCAGTTGGTTGAGCGGCTGCCTTCGGCTCGGGTCATGGTCCCAGCGTCCTGGGATCGAGTCCCGCATCGGGCTCCTTGCTCGGCGGGGAGCCTGCTTCTCCCTCTGCCTCTGCCTGCCATTCTGTCTGCCTGTGCTTGCTCTCGCCCTCTCTCTCTCTGATAAATAAATAAAATCTAAAAAAAAAAAAAAAAAAAAGAGTGAGATGCTTAACCAACTGAGCCATCCAGTCGTGTGTGTGTGTGTGTGTGTGTGTGTGTGTGAGAGAGAGAGAGAGAGAGAGAGAAATTCAGCTGTGTACATTTAAAGATCAGAGTAGCTTTTATCCAATGATTCCTGAATAGGGCAACATCCCATCTAATATATTTTCATAAAATGAAGCTCCTAAATTGTAGTCTTTTTAATGTGTCCCTGCTGCTTATAACTGGGGGTTTGCGGGGATAGTGTGGCTGGGAGAGCCAGATGGAAGAATTATCCAGTGATACCCTGGCTCACTTTCCTCCTTCACAGAGTGAAGCATCAGGTAGAATACCTGGGTCTGAAAGAAAACATTCGAGTGAGAAGAGCTGGTTATGCCTATCGGCGCGTCTTCCAAAAATTCCTGCAGCGGTAAGAAACTGGTGACTGTGGATTCTTTGGGGTTTCTTTTCTGTTTTTTGTTGTTTTATTTGTTTTTGTTTTTGTTTTTGTTTTGTTTTTTGCTTTGAAAAGGTTTTTTTCAGATATAATTCACTTACTATAGCATTCACACCTTAAAGTATATAATTCTTTGGCTTTTAATGTATTCTTAGACTTGGGCATCCTTCACCACAGTTAGTTTGAGGACATTTTCATCACCCCAAAAAGAAACCCCACTTCCCTAGTTGCCAATCCCTGATTCTCCCCTCACCTCCTGCCCGAGGCACACACTTCTTTCGGTCTAGAAAGAATTTTAAAATATTGCTATATTCTGGCCATTGCGTAGAAATAGTCTCACGATATGTGTTCTTCGGGTCTGGCTTCTTTCAGTTCGTGTTCTGTTTTTACGGGTTGCCTGCCCTGTGGTGTGTATCTGTGCTTCATCTCTACCCGCTGCCCAGTAATACTGGCTTGCGCCAATATTGCGATGCTATATTACATTTTACTTGTTCGTCCGTCAGCTAGCTGATGGGCATCCGTTGTTTCCACTTTTTGGTCAGTGATGAGTCACAGAGAAAGCTGCGGTCAGCGTTCACCTACACACTTGTGTGGACATGTGTTTTTATTTCTCTTGGATGCTCACCAACAAGGGAATTACCGCATCCTCTGGTAACTCTTCGTTGTACCTTATTGATGAATTGTGAGATTGGGTTCCAGCGTGGCTGTACCATTTTGTTTCCCCACCAGCAGTGTTCGAGGGTTCTCCTTGCCGATTTGCTAGTATCTGACTTCGGTAGCACCTATCCTGGTGGGTGTCATGACGTGGTTTTGATGTCATGTCCCTGATGGGAAACAAGCATATTTCATGTGCTTATTGGTCTTAAGAGAAGTGTCTGTTCAGCAGCTTTGCCCATTTTTAAATCAAGCTGTTTGTCCTTTTTTATTAAGTTGTAACAATTCTTTTTACCATTGCTTATTGTAGAATAAATCGGTAGCCACAAGTGTTTGGTCTGCTTAGTGTAACACACCAGTTCGGGGATTCATGATAATTGTGACATGGGAAGGTTTAACTTGACTGACCAAATTAGTAGTATGAAGATGATTTCAGGAAACCTACTTAAGAAAATAAGCTTAAAGTATTTAACCTCAAAATTTTTGTAGAGCCCATGTATAAACTTAAACTGATTTTCACGTTTCTGTTAAAGCGTATTTGACAAGACCTTTACTCAAATTGCTCTTATTTTGTGCTCCTTATTTTTGAAAAGGATAGAATTTAGTGTCCTTAATATTACATGGTTTTAACTTCTCTTAACAATTTGAAGTTAATGGGCTCCCACTGTATTTTCTACATCTGTTTACTCTCATTTAAGAGAGAAGGAAGCCATATATTTGCATTTTAATCAGAAAATAATTATGTCTTCGGGGTATAGCTAGAGGAGCAGAATATAAGAATTTTTTTTTTAATTCAAATTTTATGTAACAAAGAGGTAGCCGGCTGAGGAAGAGCGTCGTTAAGGTTTTGGACATAGAGTAATTCTAATGAAGCAGGGTTTCCTTGAGGACTTTCGTTGTTTATTTTGTCCTGAGATTGGAATGGCTGGCCTACCGGTCGCCAGTGTGGGTGGTTGTATGTGGAAGGTCATTGATGTGGAAGATCAAGAGAGACTTAACAGAAGGGTGGGTCTTTCCATACAGTAAAGCCCCATTGACTCTCTCCACAAGATTCTGGATAGTTTGAGAGGCAGACTAGACATGAAATCTACCCTCATGGCTCTCTGAACTGATGAAAGGGCCCACTCCACCTAGGGTGGAAACAGAACTGTATGGAAAGACATACTTAGGAGGTTGAGAAAAGAAATCTGCCAAGTTCTTGCATGATGATAGCAGCAAACATTTGCTGACAAACAACTGAGATGTGAATTACCAAAGACTACTCTCCTTTAAACAGATCGAGAACACAAGCTAGAATGGGATTTCTCAACCTTAGCTATTGACATTTGGGACTGGTTGAGCCTTTGTCATGGGGGCCATCCTGTGTGATGGAATGCTATTCTCTGTCCCTCCCGAGCTGTGACAACCATAAGTGTATCCAGATACTGCTTCCGGTCCCCTGCTGGGGGTGGGGGTAAAGCCACTTGAGAACCCCGGCTTAGTTAATCATTGAAGTCTTAGCCAAACTGCATGTCTTTGACAAATACCCTTTTTTAATTAAGAGGGGAAAAAAATTAAATACAGGAAACAGTGAATGAAAAATATTTCCTCCATCTTTCCCTAACTCAGAAGGGCCTGCCTTCTAATTCCAAAGCATTCATAATTTTATCCTCCTTCAGTAGTTTTTCCTGTATTTAAAAACTCTTTAATCTTCAAAGTCTCTCCAATTGACATTACTATTAAAAACTAATTTGATGTTTTAAAAAATTTAAACTTGGGGTTTTCTTGTGGATGTTTTGTTGTTCGGTTGTTTGGTTTTTGGGGAAATGGATTCTGAAAGACCTTGGGCCTTCCATATTACTTAAAATCAGACAAGCCCTTGGGATGCCTGGATGGCTCAGTTGATTGAGCCTCTGATGCTTGATCTCAGCTCAGGTCATGATCCAAGGGTCATAAGTTCAAATCCTGCATTGGGCTCCATGCTGAGCATGGAGCCTACTTTAAAAAAAAAAAAAGGACAAGCCATCAGACTTAAACTCCATAAGCAATGCCATGAGCCTCCACACTGGGGAGAGCAGGCTGTGTTACAGGTTTGCTGCAGCTCTGTAAATGAGCTGTAAAATGACCTGGTTTGGTGATAACATCCGGGACCTCCGTCAAGTATGTCAAGTGCCACCCTGGCCCCATGCATGGGACTTTCTTCCCTGACTGACACAGAGTTAACCTGTAGTGAATCTCTGTTGGCCCCTTTATGCTGAGGGACTTTGACTGAAGCGATTCTGTCCTTGGCTGTCTCCCCTCTGGTGCTCCTGCTGTGGGCTTTTCCATTCAGAAGAGACAGATGGACAGCCCTGTCTTAAACAGAGCAACCCTTTTTCATGTCCTATATCTTTTGATTTGAGAATCCTAGGAGAGTAATAAAAAGAGAGTTCAGAAGAAAATTTGTTTCTCAATAAAAAGTACTCAAAAAATGGCTAGGAGGCCATCTGTGTCCATGGGCAGGGACTGTTTCTCAAGAGACGGTGCTGCTTTCCATAAGGTGTGTGAGTCCGAGATCCTGGTCTTGCCGGATAGGGCCAAAGCGTGCCACTGTCTGTCATCTGAGATCCTCTGTGAGTAGCTGAACCGTGTCGTACCTTTATTCTCCTCAGAACTGAGAAAAAAGGCTTTGTTTACAAAGTGGCTTTCTAGATGCCTGCAGAAAGCCTGCGAAGTGAGAAAATAACAATCTGCAGGAAAGGGATGCATTAATACCCAGTATGACTGCCCGTGGGCCCGCCTCCTACACCCCTCCCAGGGAAGGCAGCCCACAGGTCTAAACAGAGCGGTAGTTCTCACACAGCCTAGAGCTTAGAAAATAGGCTTAGCCAATGGGAAATGGCCTTTGTGTGTGTTCATTTCCTCCCTGAAAAATGCTTTATGTTTATCAAAACCATCTCTCTTGACTTTGAATTGGAGACTAAAAATCAAAAAGATGGCTTAATATCCCCACCAGTGGGCCATGTGCTCTTGAAGTAAGTCCTGCCCTGCCTTCAGAAGGAACACCCTATTCA
This sequence comes from Mustela putorius furo, assembly GCF_011764305.1. Taxonomy (NCBI): domain Eukaryota; kingdom Metazoa; phylum Chordata; class Mammalia; order Carnivora; family Mustelidae; genus Mustela; species Mustela putorius. The sequence goes on along the minus strand of NW_025422045.1, from coordinate 3,234,745 downwards.
CCACCCTCAACACAACATTCGTATCTTTAGAAAGTGTCAAAAAGCTATTAGAAATGGCAGTCACTTTGACTCTCAGTTTGGGAAAATAACTATAGATTCTTAGAAAACAATTTTTCAAGCTAGATTCTTGAAAACAATTTTTCAAGAATAACTATAGATTCTTAGAAAACAATTTTTCAAGCCCCTTACTGTGGCTGGAAATAAGCCCAAACGTGGGATCTGATTCTTAGGAAGGAAAATCTGATAGCAATGTAAGAGTTTTCTAAAATTGTTCTTATGGCAACAACATATTTCCCTTGACCTTGACCCAACCTCTCAGAATGTGGAGCGGGGGGGAAAGGCACATTTGTGAGGAAAGTCAGTCCATATCCTGGGCAAGCGAGAAGAAAGCACAGAAGGCTCAGGAAAGCATGGGGTGTCCAGAGTATCCTAAGAGCTGTCCAGACTTTTGTGTCCTTGGGTGTCAGAAACAACCTCAACTCCTGTGCCGGCACTGGGGTCAGGGCTGCATTTCCTCGGAGGAGGAAACATTGATTGGTCATCTGAGATAACAAGGAGCCCATGACGCGCCAGTCCGAGGGAAGAGGACAGCCAACGCACAGGCCTTGAGATGAAATTTTGGCATAGTTGGGTCTTAAACGGAAAATGCCTGATGAGAGGAATGTAAGCTATGATCTGCATCTCTCCAAAACTGGGGGCTTCCTTAGTGGGAGAGCCTTATACGAGAATTGGGTGCTGGTCTCTCCAAAGAATACAAAAGGAGGTGAGGAGGGCACATCAGGCGTCCTGGCAGCTAGGGAGCCATAGCCGTCGTGGTCTGTGGTCACGGGGCCCTGGGAACGCCATGCAAACCTCACGTCTCCCCTAGACCTGAACTGTTAGAAGCCTTGCCTTGTCAGCTAAAGGGAGAGAAAGTCTCAGCAAAACAACTTCCGTACTATAAAAAAAAATCAAATGCAAAATGCAGCGTCATTTTAATGGGGGTGGGCGTGCGTGAATTGCAAAGAGCTGCCCGTTTGCGGTTGCTCAACACATACTTGCCTTTAGAATTTTGATTACGTGGAGCCAGCCAGAATTGTACTCTTAGAAACTTGTGACCTTGGAGGCCTGGCTTTCTTCTTTCTCTCCTGTAGCCTGCATGACTTTCTCTCCTTCATCCATTTAGCTTGCCAGTACATTCCCGCTTGTTCGGCGGGTCCCCCGGTGGCGTCTAGAAAGGTTCTGCTCTCCGTCATTTATGTGTGGCTTCATTTGTTGGACTTCATTATACCGCACACGAAATGTATTCATGCAAATGTGTGGCTTCAGCTAGGTATTTTCATTTTTAAGTTTTTCATCTCTAAATAGGGAGTAGGAGGGTTTGCTTCTCTGAGACATTGAAGACGTTATCAAGCAAGATGTGAAGATTTGGGAGGGTCCCTAGAATCACCTTGTCCCAGCTAACTAACGCTAAGGGTAATAACCTGATTCTGTCCTCTTAGTGAGCTCTGGATGCCGAAGGCAGGCAGCTCTTCTTTTCAAGATTACTTTTTTCCTTCTCCCTTCGATGCCATAAGTCAGTCTAGTCCTGGTAGTAGCTTCTGGGAACAAAGGGCCTGACTTCTCTGGAGGACTGCAACCCATTCACTGCCTCTGTTCTAGCTGTGCCTATGCAAAGGCCATGCCTCCAACTTCCCTTCCACACTCCTTTCTGATTTCTGCCCCCCTCCCCCTCTCACCCCTGCCTTTCTTTCCTTCCTTCCACCTTAAGTCTGCAGAACCTTCCATATCTGACATCCCGTAACGCTTCTGTTGCTAGTGTGTCAGCGTTTTGCGTAATTACAGTGTTTGTAGCACAGATGTGTAGTAGACTGTATGGTCTTTAAAAGAAGTACATACACATCACCACCTCATGGCTTATATGTAGTGTGGTGGTAGGGGTGAGGTGGGGGTTCACATCTCAGCTCTGACAGTTACTAGCTAAGTAGCCGTGGGTGGGTCTCTATCTGCCTCTGTTTCCTACTCTGCAAAGTGGAATGACCAACTGAATCCGGTGGCTGTGAGATTAAAATGAGATCATCCAGCTAAAGCACCAAGAACGACACGTCATGCAGACAGAACAGCCCATAGTTGTTGGCCATGTTCTGTTGGCTCTGACCGCCAAGCCCGGATGTTGGGGAAGGTGCTCGATGTGTGGTATGAACTACACGGGTGCCTTCAAGGAGGAGGCGTAATGAATTAAGTACAAACGTGAATATAATTACAAACTGTAATAGGTTTTCTGAAGGAAAAATAGTATTTTCGGTGAGAGAGACGAGCAGGGCAGGGGGGATTTTTTGCTTGAGTAGTCCAAAAAGACTTCTCTGGAATTGTCACTGAAGGGGAGGGTCCCTGCACTAGAAACAGCCACGGGAGGCATTTTTAGAACGGCACAGCCTGGTTGAGGGAACAGCATGGGCCAGGCTCTGGGGAGGGAGAGTTTAGTGTGTGTGAAGAAGAGGCCATCCTCCCAGGAACACGGTGAGTAGGAGAGAACGGAGAGAGAAGAGCCAAGGACCGCGTGACCAGGGCCTTGGGACTCGAGATGCACAGGATTCCAGAGATGGAAGTGCATCCTTAGGAATCACCACTGCTTACGGGGAGCTTTCTGAAACACTTCCCATGAACTGTTTAAGGCCGCAGAAGAGATGGGAGAAACCACTACTGAGAAAACAATGTTTGATTTTGCCTGAAGATTGTCACTGGCCACCTTCTGCAGTGCTATTTTTAGATGGTGGTAGAAAGGAAAAGCAGATTTTCACCAGGGTGTTAGCATGGAAACGGTCGGCTGGGGCGTGGGTAGGAGGGATCTCGGAAACGGGAACACCAGACCTGCTGGCGTCTCACGGCTGTGGAGACCCGCCCCTCAGCCCTAGAACAGAGGTGAGCAGGTCTCCAGGACTCTGCGTAGTCCCCTCCGGGTGTGACCCTTCTCTCCCTGCCTGTCCTCTCAGGTACGCCATCCTGACCAAAGCCACCTGGCCCTCATGGAGAGGGGACGAGAAACAAGGGGTCCTCCACTTGCTGCATTCCGTCAACATGGACAGTGACCAGTTCCAGCTGGGGAAGAGCAAAGTGTTCATCAAAGCCCCCGAGTCTGTGAGTGTGCGACTGCCCCCCGCAACCCTGGTCGTTTCCTCAGGGCCGCCTCTCCCCGCCACAGCACCTCTCCTGCCCCTCTCTGCACAGGGATGGCTGCATTCGCCCCCTTCTCCCCCTTTGTCCGTGCCTTCGGTGTCCTCACCCCTGCTCCCAGTCTCTCCCTAGGTCATTCCCCACATCCCTGCTCCTTGTAGCCCTCAGCGTGCGCAGCAGGTTTAAGAAGTCGTGGAGTAGTTTCTCTTCTTTCTCATTGTTTCTCTCATCCATCCTCTTGAGGTGATAGGCCATTGTGTACCCAGAGCCTTGTACAGAACATGGCTCATAGCAGGTGCCCACCAGTTACTTAGAGTGTCCAACAGTGTCTAAGCTGAAAGGGACTTATTGGTCCCACACAGGAGGCTTGGGTAAACTTACGTCCTTGCCTGGGCGACACCAGTCAGGTTATGCCACATGGACGTAGGCTTCCTCCTTGAAGGCAGCACAGAGCTCACAGTGGGGAGTCTCAAGACTTTATCTTGAAAACCCTGAGGGAGTCTGGAAAGAACTTTGAGGAGACAAGGAGGAGTAGAACTCTCTGGGTTCGTGGAACAGAAATATTTGGCATCAAACATGCCTTTTACGATTCACAAACATAATTAGACCTCCACAGATTCATTGGAGGAACTTCTTTCTCTTTCCTGATGGGGAGGTGGTCACTTTGAGCCTCATGAACGTCTGTAGGAAGTTCTCCATTCCTAAGCTAAATTCCTTGGAGCAGAACCCGTCAGTTCTTCTGCCCAGTTAGCTCTGGGACCAGGAAATGAAGACATTACTTCTTAAAAATGGAGAAACTTCTGGAACTAACTGAGTTTAAGCATCATCATTTCCTGAGGTTCCTTGAACAATCACAAGACTCCATTTCAAGAGTCTGTAGTGAACTTGGCAAAATTAATCATCAGATCAAGCGGAAATAACATGAGAACTGGCAATGTTGGTGATAGTGGAAACACTCAAACTTGAGGCAAATCCTGGTCTTGCCGTGAGTTCTCTCTTTTACAATGGGCCCCACGGCCGCTGTTCTGCCGCAGAGGATCAGCCGGAGACCGAGAAATGATAATGGCTGTAACTGAATGGCTTTAAGAACCATAAAAATTATTAAATAAATAAGAGGCACACATCAGTAGAACCCGTTTATGAGAAGTTTGTGGTAGCATTTTCCACTTTGAGTTATTTGTAGCTTCACAGCGATTTCATTTCCAAATATAAAATGAAAATGTTGTGTCATACACCATTAAGCAACCCACAGAGCAGTTCCTGTTCTTTCTAAAATGGGATGGAGTGATTTATCAGTACAATGCAGAACTCCTCTGTTGTTTTATACCCGCTCTTACTTTTTTGTCTTGCTAAATTTTCACATATAATTAGAACAGCCTCAATATTTTTCAGACTTTTTTTTTTTTTCTGCTGTAGTTGAACTGTGGGCTTTACTTCCAAAGTCAAGGTTTATTTTGGGTGTGCTTTTCCTTGTCTTCCTCCTAAATGTTTTATCGCCATCACCTGATTCTTCTTTTCCCATCTTTTTACGCACACACGCACACACTCACCGTCACCAATAATCTCCCCCCTCCCCCGTCACTCGTCCATCTGCATTGAGCCCTGACATTGCAAACACTTCTACAAAAACTGGTTTTTAAAAATCGACCCTTATGGTTCCGTCCTGACTTTTATAGTAAATGCGCTGACTATACAAAATAACCCATTTGCTCTAAGAACCCACATTAGACATCAGACACCAAAAGGTTTGGTTTTGCTTATTTGTTACATATGTCCATGATTTGGGGTTTATTTTTCTCTCTTTGTTTTCCTTTTTCTTTCTTGAACCTCCCTCTAATCCCCTTGACTTGTGGAAAAAACCTAAGACCCAGCTGATCTTTGATAATCTATAGGAAGTTGGGAATTGGTTGCCTCCTGCTTTCTGAGTCACAAGTGTATTTTCTGTGACACTCCCAAAATAGTTCTGGAAAAGAAGAAAACAAGGCTTACTCAGAAACCCAACACTCAAGATAAGAAAGACCAACGAATATTCTTCAAACAAGCAACCGCAGAGCTCAGATTTTAAACATTCTAAGCAAATGTGCAACTGAGTCTTCCTTTTGTTTTTCAAAATCCACTCCTCATGCCTGTTGTTAATGGTGCTGAAGGCTGTGGAATGAAGCAGCGCCTTCCCTTTGAAGTTTGAGATGTTGTTTTTGCACAGCTGGGACTGTGAAAAGCAGAAGCTGAATGACAGGAAGGGACAGATGTGGCTCCTGAGTATAGACCCAGATAAATGGAGGCGACAAATCAAGGCTGGCTGCCTTCAAACTGAATTCACTTGTTTACTTCTGGAATATTTCTGCACTGACTTGTCATCTTTACTTGTGTTCATTGGTACCTCTTATTTGTTTCCTAGAGAGTCATGAAACCCCCTTCCTAGGTGAACGAGAAAGTTTCCCACCATTTCAAGAGTGGCTCCAAAGGCAGATTTGCAGAGAAAGACTCGCATGTCAAAGTGAGGAAGAGCCTGGCAGGGCATGGAAGACCCTTGATTCACTTTCCAGACCCTCCCAGATAACAGAAATATGTGGCTGGTGTTGTCATTGATGAGCCAAATGAAATAAGGTGTTCTGGGATATAAATCTAGAAGGATTCCCGAGCCACAGTGGGCATTCGGCACCTCACAGCTGTTTGCGCCCGTCTTCGTTGTTCCGGAGCTCCGCCGAGGGGTGTGGGGAGGTCAGGACCATCCAAATGGCTCACGTCTCAGGACCTGCCAGTGTCTGATACGGGCCCTTAAGCCGTGAACCGACGTCTGTTCGTTGCGCGTCTGCAGTCCAGCTCCAGTAGCTCTGGTGGTTATGCTCGGGCCCAGTGAGTCCTTGGAGACTGTGTGCAGTGGGACATGTGTACTTCATGGAACTGAAAGTAAGGCAGGCCTCCCTCCACAGCAGCACGAGCTCTGCTCCGATAGAAGCTGGAAACTCTGTGAAGAGGCTACACACAGTCGCAAACAGCCGCCACCTCTGACCCATTTCGCCTGGCCCGCTGCTCTCCTCTTGCCATCAAGACCGAGAGCCAGTGGATAAATGCTGAGTCCCTCATTTGATGCGCACAGGTTATGGGCAAGGCAGGCATTATCAAGGCCTGACTGACCTTCAAGATATGGCTGTTTTCCATTCGGTTTTCTTTTGTTAAGCGAATAAAATAGAGATAAAGATGTCCCAGTGATTCTAAAGAGTATGCCCTAGGAACAAAGTTTTCATGTGTGTTCATGAGTCTGAGAAGCTGCTTCCCAGGTTATGTCCTTGACTAACCTGAGTGTCCCTGAGATAACCAAAGAAAGTGACGTTCAGGTCTTGTGAGTTGGCTCACGTTTGCCCTCTCTACGTTCACAGCTATTTCTTCTAGAAGAAATGAGAGAGAGAAAGTATGATGGGTACGCGCGTGTGATACAGAAGTCGTGGAGGAAATTTGTGGCCCGGAAGAAATACGTCCAAATGAGAGAAGAAGGTATTTTAGTCGTTTGTGGGTTGGTTTTGTTGTTTTGTTTGTTGTTTTTGTTTTTTCCCATGCATTTAGCAAATCTCAAGAATAATTTTGAGCTTAGATGAAGTTATAGGTTCACTTTACTCTGTGTATAATGTCATGCGTTAAAAACCTTGCGTTCGTGTGGCATTTCTCTGTGTTTTTCCACACAATTTTCCTCCTCTTTCCGGAGGACTGACCCTCCCATCTTCTCTGTCTTTTCGGTTAATACAGCCTCAGACCTCCTGTTGAACAAGAAGGAGAGAAGGAGAAACAGTATTAACAGGAACTTCATCGGGGATTACATCGGGATGGACGACCACCCAGAACTCCAGCAGTTTGTGGGGAAGAGGGAGAAGATCGATTTTGCAGACACAGTGACCAAGTACGACAGGAGGTTCAAGGTACGCACGGACCACAGGCCGGCATGGGGAACGTTGCCACTGTGACACGTCTGTCCACCTCCCTAAATCACCTCTCCTTCCAGGGTGTCAAGCGAGACTTGCTTCTGACTCCAAAGTGCTTGTACTTAATTGGACGAGAGAAGGTCAAACAGGGTCCAGACAAAGGCCTGGTGAAGGAAGTGCTGAAGCGGAGAATCGAGATGGAGAGGGTCTTGTCCGTGTCCCTCAGGTGAGTGGCAAGTGTCGGAGGCACAGGGCTGCCTGACCCTCCTCATCACTGCCATCTGCAGTCGCAGCCGGGAGAAAGGCCTGGCCAGGTCCCCCAGTTGTGAAAATCGTGGTGAAAAGAACCGAGTGTCCTATTTTGCCCTGAGAAGACTGGACCTTCAAAGCGTCTCAAAAATGAGATTCCAAGAAATGGCCTTCTGGTCAGTTGCACTAATCAAGGGGTACGCAGATCTCTTGTTCTTTGCAAATGTGAGAGAAAAACCTGATATTGAAAACTGAGTATGACTGTTCTGACTAAAGTGGGGCCAAGGGACCAGAGGCCTATTCCCAAGCCCTCCTCACCCATGTGGGAGATCTGACCCACTTCACACCAAAGGCCCAAGCAGAGATGGCCAGCCACTCATCAGTATTGCTTTTTAGTTGGTTGTGACCATGGGTTGCCCTGGGAGGGAAGTGTCTTTGGACTCCTGAAGTTCCTTTTTGCCTGTTCGTGCATGGAGAGAGTACAAATGGTCTCCACAGTCTGTAGCCTCGGAGTCCTTACCAAATGCTCCCTTGAGCCCCAGGTTCACAGGCAGGGGCTCTGGCTCTTCCTGTCAGCACTTGGGCTTTCTTTTGATGGAGGGGCTTGTATGTGTGAGGAGACTTCACTAAATCCTCCCAGGCTCAGATCTCCCAGACGAAGGTCCGTCTGATGAGAGGAAATCCTCCCAGCCCACAGAAGGCTGAGAAGAGAGGAAGAAAACCTCCTTCGGGCTCAGTAGTTTCCCCCTTGAGTTGTGTCCCTGGAACCTCTGTGGAGATTGTTGCTTCTGTCAGGGAAAGGTGTGGGCGCCATTGCACTGAACGTGGTGATGTTCTGGTTGCTTATGAACACGTCTTCTGGAATTGGGACACCTCTCTACCCTTATTTCACAGAGAAGACAAAACTGCCACTCTCGGGGAAAGAGTCCGGGTTTTGGGTGCTCAGGCCTCCAACCTACCAGGCTGGAAATCCTGGCTCCGGTGTATAATCCAAAACAGATTTCAGGTTGTGTCCATTCTTGCCTGAGTCACTGGTTTCTGATTCTCTCTGTTCCCGATTCTCCTGATAAAGGAAAAGCCGGGTGGTGCGTGAGATTAAATGTTTAAAACCTTTCAGTTGAGGATGTGATGAAACTTCTAAGCAGACGAGTCCATCCACTGCCTTTCTGCAGTGCCCTATCAGGTGGGCCTCGCTGCCCTGCGTGTTGAGAAAGAGCTCTAGGTGTCGTCCTGTCTCTCAGAAGGTCTTCCTGAGCATTCAGCTCACCAGCTGGTGGGTCACAGCCTGAGCTGGCCACACTTCCTGGCTAGCTGGGCTCTGAGGCCACCCTTGTTGCTCCAGGAACCCAACTGGAAGCTTCTTGTTTCCTTGCATAGGGACCATGCCTACACCTGGGCAGACGGGGTCAGCCGAAACACGCTACGTGTTCCTGACAGGAGCTATGGCTGAACGCCAAGGGATCTTAGCTCCGGGGCGTATGTGCTCGTTACTCTGAGAGGGATTATTACTCTTCCTGTTATTACTGCTCAGGCCTGTCTTTAGCCTTCAGACCACTCAGGCGGTGCTTGATCATAAGTAATCATATGTCTACGTTCGTATCAGCCACTTTGACACTATCTTTTTTGTCTAGTCCTTGAGATTTATCAAGGTGTGTGGGATCTCCCCCACTCAGATTTTTTCCTTTCTTTTCTCTCACAGCCTCTGGAGATCGTGGCTCTTGGTAAAGCCACCTTCCTCTGCCTCCTCTTGAGTATTCGTGGTCTAGACCTTTGCTCCCTATAGCCTTCCCTTATTAGAGGATATAATAAAATGAGGTACTCAGCCTAAAAGTTGTTCTGGTTCTCCGGAAAGAAAAAAGAGTCTGAGTCATTGTAACTTGTGATCTGTGCATGTTACAGTTACTGAACCTCACACTCACCAAATTTAACTGTTCCCTCATTTCCTTCATCCACTGGGTTAGGCCAGTAATCTAAACCAAGTGAGGAATGTAACCAGATGTGCAGAATCAAACCCAGAGGCGGAATTGATTGTGGTACCAGACCACCAAACGTGAGTGTGCGTGCGCGCACGTGCTCAAAATATTTCAGTACTGGTATAGAAAAGGATTTTTTTTTTTAAGATTGTATTTATTTATTTGACAGAGAGAAACACAGCAAGAGAGGGAACACAGCAAGAGGAGTAGGACAGGGAGAAGCAGGCTTCCTGCCGAGCAGAAAGCCCAATGTAGGGCTCAATCCCAGGACCCCGGATCATGACCTGAGCCAAAGGCAGACGCCTAACGACTGAGCCACCCAGGTGCCCCTAGAAAAGGATTTTAACAGTTTTAATTCCGCAAAAAAGTTGTATCATGTATATGTTAGCTGAAGGCAGGCTTAGTGCTTGACTGCTGGCTGGAATGATCACCCAGTGGCTTCTTCTAATGAGGACCATCGAGGTGCCCAGAAGCTCCGTCTTCTGGACCACTTCTAACTCTTATGACCCCTGTGAAAGCAGAATGGGCTCGCAGCTCCCGATCCAACCAACCAGCCATGCCAGAACAACCAAGTGACAGTTTGGGAAATGAGAGCATGACTATTTAATACGAAGGCCTAGTGTTGATTTCTTGAGGTGTGATCATGGCACAGTGGTTATTTTTGTCTAAGGAGGCTTTGTCTGGGCTGCCTGGGTGGCTCAGTCGGTAGAGCATGCAACTCTTGATCTCAGGGTTGTCAGTTCAAGCCCCATAGTGGGTGTAGAGACTACTTAAAAATAAAACCTTAAAAATGAAAATAATAAAAAGGCATTGCCTTTTTTTGATATACAGTGAAATATTTAAGAATAAAATATAATGTTTATGGGATGCCTGGGTGGCTCAGTTGGTTAAGCAGCTGCCTTCGGCTCAGGTCATGATCCCAGCGTCCTGGGATCGAGTCCCACATCGGGCTCCTTGCTCAGCAGGGAGCCTGCTTCTCCCTCTGCCTCTGCCTGCCATTCTGTCTGCCTGTACTCGCTCTCTCTCCCTCTCTCTGACAAATAAATAAAATCTTAAAAAAATATATATATATATATAATATTTACATTTTGCTCTTATGTTGCCTAGTTTGTGCATGGAAGTAGGGGTAGTGGGTGTTTAGACAAATGTGATTGTGGATTGATAATTGAAACCTCTAATGTATGGAGGTTAATTCTGCTGTTCTACTTTTTAAAAATATTGGAGGGCTCCTGGGTGGCTCAGTGGGTTAAAGCCTCTGCCTTCGGCTCAGATCCTGATCTCAGGGTCCTGGGATCAAGCCCCGCATCGGGCTCTCTGCTCAGCAGGGAGCCTGCTTCCCCTTCTCTCTCTCTGCCTGCCTCTCTGCCTGCTTGTGATCTCTCTCTGTCAAATAAGTAAAATCTTAAAAAAAAAAAATTAGAAGCTTTCCATAATAAGTTTTTTCTAATCCTCTGGTGACAAATTTTTTACCTTTTACAAATAGACTGAAATATATCTAATCAAGTTATCACTGAAAACTTTTTTTAAAGATTTTATTTATTTATTTGATAGACAGAGATCATAAGTAGGCAGAGAGGCAGGCAGAGAGAGAGAAGGGGAAGCAGGCTCCCTGCTGAGCAGAGAGCCCGATGTGGGGCTTGATCCCAGGACCCTGAGACCATGACCTGAGCCGAAGGCAGAGGCTTCAAACCACTGAGCCACCCAGGCACCCCTATCATTGAAATTTTTAAAAAAACTTTTAGTTAAAGAAAATATAGGATAGGCGCAAAAGCTAAGGGAAAGATGAAGACCACCGTTTCTCAAAGAGACTCCAGGATACTTTGAAAAGGAAAAATCCTGTCTCAATGAAACTTCAGTCAAACACTGCCTGCATTTCTGCCTTCATGGGAGAGCTGGTAAGAATATTGGGATGGCGCTGCCTGGATGGCTCAGTCATTAAGCATCTGCCTTCGGCTCAGGTCATGATCCCAGGCTTCTGGGATCGAACCCTATATCAGGCTCCTGCTCAACAGAGAGACTGCTTCTCCCTCTGCCTCTGCCTGCCACTCCCTCTGCTTATTCTCTCTCAGACAAATAAATAAAATCTTTTAAAAATTAAAAAGGAAATCAGGGACGGCACAGCAACATATAGTTGAGACACTGCTTTCTGGGGTTTGGGGTATCTGCTCATGAAGGCTGATGACTGTCAGTTTTTGAAGGATCCTTCAGGAGCTGCTTCTTGACCATGTGCTCAGCTGGCTTCCCTCTTACTGAGAAACTTAAGTTTGCTGGAACAGTGGCTCCAGGTGTACGAGCCTGTGTTCTTTGCTCTCACATTGTAGGTGATGAGATAGGTACCCTCATGTCTCCTACTTGGGGTTCTGTCCGGTGAAGCTTCTAACGGTCCTTGTCATTCCAGTAGCGGACCGCCAGAAGCCTGAGACCCCAAAGTACGAGGGGTCAGTAGATTTTCCAACACTTACATGCAATAGGAAAAGCAGCCTGCAAGAGAACCTTGGGTAGATGTTCCCCTCGTCACAGGATTCTCGCCCAGGATGCTTCCCTGCCTCGTTGCCTAAACTTGGCAACAAGAGCAGCCTGCTTTACTGCTACTCCACTGACCTGAATATTCCTGAAATCTTGACTTGATGTCACCTTTGATCTTTGGGAACCTGCACGCTGTCAACATTTTTGGACTGACGACTTACCTTCTGTCCAGCTCTGGGTTCGAAGGTGAATGAGAACACAGTCACTGTCTCAAGGAGCTCCCCATCATTCTGGAAGTGGGAGCAGGCATCTGAGTAACCAGGATACTCCTGGGATATGAAAGGCAGGAATGAACCTTCTCACCTCTTTCCTTGGGGCGCCTGTGTTGTGGCCTGACACAGTGTGTATCTACAATCTCAGAGAAATCAAGTGGGACCCAGGCTGGTGCCATTGGTTTCTCTGGATGGTAGAATTCTGGGTAAGGTTTATTTTCTTCTTTAACCACCTCTGAACTGTCCCGTTTGCTAAAAGAAACATATTTCATAATTAGGAAGAAAATTGTATAAAGATTTAAGTCAAGGTAGGGCTGGCCTAGGAAACTGCCTTTTCAGCTTAAAGAGAAAAAAAAAAAAACAAAACTCCTTGAAGTCTTTACTCAGTGTTTTGTAACTAATGTTTTTGTGAAAAAGATATTGGTTAAGGGAGTGAAACAAGATTTTCTAGTGTAGTCAGCAGTACAACAATAAGCCACAAAGATGAGGGATAAAAATGGAGTAGAGAGCCAAAGCAGGGGCTAGTAAAGGATCTTTCAACACAGGATACTACATCGAACATCTGTAAGAAATTGTAGCTTGAGCATATGAACAAGACAGGGGTGAGGTCCAAAGATAAGTCTGAGTTTTTAGAACAAATAAATGTAAAAGCTTTGTTTTCAGACCCTGGAGCAAAGGCTGAGGAGAGGCAAGTGAGCTGAAACTCTGGCCTGGCCGAGGACGGTTACACAGACTCCCATGCCTGGGTCCGCGGAGAGACGGGATTTTGAATGTGACAGTTGAAGTCAAACTGTCCAAACACTTTCTTGTTTCCAGACTCCTGGGCTAATGGACCCTGAAGTTTTGGCCTGCTTGCTTTTTTTTTTTCTTTATGGTCATGAAACTCCTAATCTGAATACGTTGAGCCAGTCAAGGTTGCTTGCGCTGGGTTCCCTTAGCCCTGTTGAATAAGCACTGCCCCACCCAAAGTACAGCCCGGCAAACAGACACATCCAGACACACATCCAGGAGCGCCCTGCGACGAGCAACTGAAACAGGAGTCTGGTTCCTCAGCCCACACCGAGAAAGGTGGGGCTTCTGGTTTTACTCTCTCCCGATTACATGCACTCCCTTCCTCATGCACTAGTCTCCCCCCTGGGCCAGGATGCGGGGATGCTTGGATTTTATTTCATTCATTCCAAATGACTTCTCGGTCAGTATCTTTGTTTGGAGGTCTGCAGTGCTATATCTGAAGTGATTAAGTCAATCCCAGAGTTTTCACCTACCCGGTAAGGGAATGGTGGCTACACCCTCTGAGGTGCATTCTCCCAGACTTTTAAGAATAAAGATTCCATTTCCTAGTTGGGAAAAGTTTATGAACAAGGAGGTATAGTCGAGATGGTGAGCTATCCTGCAAGACCTCGTCTTTCCATGGGAGGAGCAGACAGCTGACCTGAAGACTGCATTTCCCAGGCTTCCTTATGAGCTGGGGCAACCATGTGACATAGTGCTGGCCAATGGGGTGGGAGCAGAAGTGACTTGTACAACTTCCTGGCCGTACCTGGGAAAGGAAAGTGTAGATGCCTGGCTCCCAGTTGCTGTAACACAGTCACATTGGCCCCGAATTGCGTTTGCACCTGCTGTTGAGTAACAAGAGATAAAAACACAGTTGCCTCTGTCTGCCCAAAGAAGACCTCCCTGGTCCACCCCAGCCTTGGCATATTCATGGGACTGAACAGAGAGACCACAGGAGTTACAGTTTGAATGGATCAGAGTCTAAGTGGAAGAAGAATCCTTGTCCACCATACTTGCCTTCCTGTCTGCCTTTGTGACAGCACGGTCATCTACTGGTGCCCTGGTACCAGGGGCCCCATGAGCAGGCACAGCTCCTGTGTGATACAGTCCCGCCTTGGTTATTAAAAAGAAAAAAAAACATGTTGGCATTTCCTGCACTTGGGGGAATTAAAATGTTACTGAGGCCAGCTCATTGAAGCAGGTTTACTTTGTTTTTCATACCTGGAAAAACACCATCCCTAATGAAATGTTTCTCAGAAGGTTATCTTGGATATTTGACGGTGGTACTCAGAGGTCATTGTAAGCACGTGTATTATGAAACCTTAGGGGCTGGTGGCCTCCTTCAACTGAGTTATACATCTAATAGCCAGGGAATTAGAAGTCTCGATTATATGTGTGTTGTCATGTCCGCAAAGTCTAGGTGGGCCTTTACATGGTGTCTAATCAGCCACCTCTACCACAAAGCATTTTCCCTGGGACTGGGTTTGCCTGAGCCTCTTCCATTCCTCCTGCAGCTCCTTACGGGTCCTCCCTCCCGGCCCGAGTGTGCCCCCCCAGGCCCACCCTATCCACACATGCAGTTCCCCCAGCGGCTTGCTTGCCGTTGGGCCACATGCCTTGCCCATCTCTGCAGTTCGGTGTTTGTGCGTTCGGCAGCTGATGGAACACCATTTACACAGAGCCCAAACACCCAAAGACTTCCTAGTAAGTGCCTGCAAAGCCTGGGACACCGGTTTCCCTGTTGATAACTGAGCTACAGTGCTTCAAGTTAGGATTTAGTATCATAGCTACAACCTTATTGTAAACTCTACTAACTGGGCACATCTGTGGGACTGTTCATTTTCAGCCACATACAGTTTGTAAGTTTGGATTTTTATGATCTTAAGAACACAGAAGTTGAATCTGAACGTGGATTCTTTTTTTTTTTTTTTTTAAATACAGACTAAGATGTCCTTAAATTACCGCTCTTAAAATCATGTGAGAGATTTATTTTGATTATGCGTTTGATGGGTTATGAGCTTACTTCGGAAGCAGATTTCAGCAATTATGTAATTCATTATTGTGTTTTGTTTTAGAGATTTCACTTATGGCAAGACTATAAAAACCTAGTGCTATCTTACAGGGCGTTAAAAAAAGGGAGTAAACAGAAGCACAACTCTGATTAAGTCTTTCCAATGTCTTCTCAGTACTATGCAGGATGACATTTTCATTCTTCATGAGCAAGAGTATGACAGTTTGCTTGAGTCTGTCTTCAAAACTGAATTCTTGAGCCTCTTAGCAAAGCGTTACGAGGAAAAAACCCAGAAGCAACTACCTCTGAAATTTAGCAATACGTAAGTGGGGACCTGGGGCCCAAACTTCTGAGTAAAGCTTGGTTTCCCCAGAGAGGAGGGGAGGCGTGTGGGGGTGGAGCAGGCTCTGACCGGCTGCTGTGCCTCCACTTCCCCAGCCAGTCCTGGGAGTCTGCCAAAGACAGTCCCCATGGGTCTGCGTTTCTGGGAAGTGATATGGACAGCTACTTAAAATGAAGATTTTCCTGTCATATGGCATAAGAAAATACAAGTGAAAAGAGCAGACTGTGGGGTTGTGTCATGCAGGCATATAGGCAGTGTGAAAAAATAAAAACGGGGTAGTTTTGGAGTTGTGAGTACACTTCTCTTCAATTTGGATTTATTTTGGTTGCTAGCGAAGGGAATTTAATTAAATAATGACCCCTTGCTGTGCCAGGAAGATGTGGGCTTTCTTGTGTCTGGCATCTCTCAGTTCTCCCCCAGCATGACCGAGGGAAATTGCAGAGGTACAGCGACACATCATAGTAGGTGTGGCCTGGAAAGCGTCCCCTTTCCTACTGTCCCCTGGGCAGGCGCACCTGAGTTCACCTGGAGTGACGCTGGTACCTGTAATGGGCTGCCTCGCTCACCAGCCGGTTTCTCAAAGGCGCCGGGCCCTGCATTCTCCTGCCTCTGGGGTCGGGGATGTTGTCCCCCTCTGACAGCCCCAGGTGGGCTGCCGTCATCCGCGCTGGCCTCGTTCTACCAGACGCTTGCCCGGCAGCAGAAGTCCACGCTGGGGTCCACGAGTGCCATTTTTCTCACTGTTGTGTTCCTGCCCGTTACCCACAAATGTCCTTTGTCGCAGGCTTGAACTCAAGTTGAAAAAGGAAAACTGGGGTCCCTGGAGTGCAGGGGGCTCCCGGCAAGTGCAGTTCCACCAAGGCTTCGGTGACCTGGCCATTCTCAAGCCCAGTAACAAAGTGCTGCAGGTCAGCATCGGACCGGGGCTGCCCAAGAACTCCCGTAAGTGTCCCCGGGCACCCCCCACCTCGGCTTCCCTCCCCCTGCTTGGCACCAGGCTCGCTTCTCACCCAGTGCTCACGGTGGGTGCACACATCTGCAGGCCAGACCACCACGCGACCCTCCTCCTGCCCCCTGGCCCCGGATCTGACCCCCAGCTCCTTCCTTCAGTGTTGATGCCTGGTCAGTTCCTGCTCTTCTTGTTTCCTCAGCCCTTCTCTCTACAAGGAATTCCCTCTGCACCCCTCCTCCAGCTGGATTAATCCTACCTTCCTTTGTATCCTTCCTGAGACCTTATTTATTGTTTTCCTTTGCAATACACATGTCCCGGCACAGATGTCCTCTGCCCCACTCCTGCCCCCATGCCTCCATGTAGCTGCAACTTGTTTTCTAGCTCCTCATGTCTGCGTCGAGGGCATGAGTGTGCTTCCACCCTTCGTGGTGTCTGTGTCATTGGAAGACTAGACTTGAGATCTTGCAGGAAAGGCTCTTGACCCAAGCAGAGGTGGAGTGAGCCCTGAAAAGCGCTGGGACCCGTGACCCGCAGCACTCACACGTTCAGCCTCTGTGCCGTGTTCGGAATATGAGTGTGAACCTGAAAATGACCCCTCTTTTTCTCTTTTAAGATTTTTATTTGTTTGAGAGAGAGAGAGCACGCATGGGAGGAGGGAGGGCCAAAGGAAGAAGCAGACTCCCCACTCAGCAGGGAGCCGGAGGCGGGACTCGATGCTGACACTCCGGGATCCTGACCCCAGCTGAAGGCAGTCGTCCAACCAACTGAGCCATCCAGGCGCCCCCTCCCCCTCCTCTTTCTCTTTTGAAAGCCTACAAAGTTAGAAACACTGTTACAAGGTTGTTTGTAAAGGCATGGTCTCTAACATTTCAAAACCATAGTTCCGTGGACATACCTTCCGGCCCCTCCAGCCCAAGAGCTCCCAAGACAGTCTCTCCACTCCCACCTCCTGCAGATACGGCCGGAGCCCGGATTCCACACTTCACCGGAGGTTCCCGTAAGCAAACGACTAGCAGAAGCCATAAAACCAACCGGCGGCGCTGATTTTGACTTTGGCTCGCTTGTTTATTTCAGGTCCCACCAGAAGGAACACCGCTCAAAACAGAAGTTACTCCGGTGGGATGCACAATGCCAACTACCCAATGAGAGCTGCCCCTCCCCCTCCAGGTAAGCCGTGTGTGCGCCGTAGAACAGGCCCTCTAATCGGGACCCCCTAACTTGGACAACGTATTTGGGAACGAAACCCAGAAGCAAGGAAGTGCACACGTATCAGCGGGCCGTGAGCCCTTTCAGTACCAACACAATGGCCCTGCTTGTGACCCCGACATGCAGGAGAAGTATGAGCTCGAGAGGCTGGAGTCAACGATCTGGGTTTCATTACCGAGCAGCATTACTCCCTGAGGAAAGGCTTCTTACATCAGTAAGAGAAAAAGGAGTTCCTTGTCTGTGGCAAGCAGAATGTTGTCAGCTTTTCAGTCATAGGATGCGGCCTTCCTGGGCCTGGGAGCCCGTCAGCTGTGACCGCGACACCACTACTGAGTTCCAGCCGAGGATCACAAGGATATTTTGTAACTAGTTGGTACCTTAATGAATTAAGCAGAAGATTTTTATTTTTGGTCAGATCGGTTCTAGGACAAGTGGTCTAAACACGGAAGTAGTATCTAAAAGGATTACAAAATGGACACAAAACATTTTTTAGGTCTTATGTTTCCTGTTTCTCATTTTTTACGATAAAACTACTGCATGCAGGTCAATAACATCCAGACCTGAGTAAATGCAAGATTTCTTGCCTATAAAAACCCATTTAGTGCTTCCCAAGCGCTCTCAAAATTTCCAAGATGTTTTTCCATCACTCACCAAATTCAGTCAATCGAGAACTGTCCCCAGAATATTTGGTATTCATAAGCTTAGGTGTCTAGGTCTGAAGGGGTCATCTTAGGACCACACTCACATAACTCAAATCATCTCACACAAGGGAATCCCATTTGTAGCCGTGTCCAGAGGAAGCGGCAAAAAGCATTTCTTTTGTTTCTTGCTCCGTAGTCTCCCTGTTGTGTGCTAAAACACGAACACCCGTGCCTAGCAGTAAGAAAGTAGTTCTCATCTTTTCTGGAGTCCCCATGCTGTCTGGCCCGGATCTCTCTCTTCCCCTCTGCCTTCACCCTTGAAGAAAATCCAAGCACAAAAGAACATAGGAGAACCAGTGTAGGATTATGTTACTACTTATGTGCTAGCTCTCCTCCCCTGGGCAAGATCCTAGCCAGAAGACCTGGAAAGCTCATTTGCCTCAGCTAGGTTGGCCAAAGTTGCCTTAGACCAAATACCTGACCTTGAGCTTGGCTCCCAACCTCTCTACATGACTTCTCCATCAGTAAAATGAAACAGTTGGACCTGAATCCCTTTTATCAGCCTTTTCTCACACTATCTGTGGTGAAGGAACAAGGTCAGTTGGGGTTTTTTTTTCCCTCTTTCTTTTCTTATTTCTTTCTTTCTCAACCCATTGCAAACCATACTTTTGTAAGATAAAATAAAAACTACTTGAAGAATGGAATTTTAAAAACAGTCAAATAGAAGCCCAAATTTCTTACTGGATTCAAATGACATGAAACATGTCTGTGAAACTGCTGTGAACGTTTCTGAGTGCTTATCCTTAATTTCTGAACTTATTGAGGGCAAGTGGCCCATCCGTAGACCTCTCACTTGGAGTATCACAGCCATTAGAGCACGCCCCTCTCCTTGACAACCTTGGCAGCAAGTAGGGGCTCACCAGGCTCCTTGTTTCCTTAAGGAAGAAACTGACATACTGACGGGTCACAGATCTTGCTCAAGGTCAACAGAGCCAATGGAGGCAGAGCCAAACTTGACTGGCTAGTGTTTCTTATAAACTAGGGCCATCCCGTCTGTACCAAAGAGTTCTTAATTCATTTGGAAGAGGTTTTGTGGTTGGTTCACCAAAATGTGCCTTGGGGAGTCTTGTTCTCCTTCATTCTTGCCCAGATCTGTCAGTGGGAGAGGAGATAAGAGAGCAGAGTCCATATACACAATGACATGATGATGCCCCTTTCAGCCTGGGCCTGTGGCTTGGAGCCCATCACCATATTCCATTACTTACCAGATCATGTGAGCTTGACTAGGAACAGGTGTCTGGCTAAGAGAGCTTGCCCTGTCTGTACTGATGCAACCAGCGGCCACATTTCCCCTGCCTGTGTGGAGTGCTCCCTCTCCCTCCCATAGCCGGCTCCTGCAGA
Organism: Mustela putorius furo; assembly: GCF_011764305.1. Taxonomy (NCBI): domain Eukaryota; kingdom Metazoa; phylum Chordata; class Mammalia; order Carnivora; family Mustelidae; genus Mustela; species Mustela putorius. The sequence continues at coordinate 3,215,387 of NW_025422045.1, read as the reverse complement.
GGACACCTAAGGCTGACCCCTTGAAAATGGATGTCCAGCTGTTTAAAGAGCTGCCTGCCAACTCTCTTAAATCCTAACGTCATAATTCTTAGATCAACGAATGTGCCTGCCGACACATGGCAAGCCTACCTTTCCTTGCATGGGGGCTTTGACACCCTGAACATCTGGTTGTTCTAATGTCAGGTTCAACAAGCATGTGTGAGTGTCTGCTGTGTTCCAGCCACTGGCTCGGCACCTTACGATGTATTAGCTCGATTCCTCACGATTTATTTGTAGTCATGCCCTCTGTATTTTCAGATGGGAAAACAGAGGGCAAGAGAAGCTAAGTAGCTTGCTCTTGGCTAAGAGATGGAAGGAATTTGGAGAGCCTTTTAGCAGAAGATCAGAAATGGACGCGTTGTTTTCTCTCCTTCTCCTGTCTTTAGGTTACCATCAGAATGGAGTCCTCAAAAACCAGTTTCTGCCACATCCCCATGCTGCTGGCAACCAGAGGTTAAATCAGAAAAGTCTCTACACCTCCATGGCCCGACCACCCTTGCCACGACAACAGTCCACCGGCTCAGACCGAGTGTCTCAGACGCCGGAGAGCTTGGATTTCCTGAAGGTCCCAGACCAGGGTGCTGCCGGGTAAGCGTCCCACCTCCCCTAGACGACTCTGGCAACCTCTCTCTCCCTCGATCACAACAAGGTCCGGGGATTTCTTTGGGCAGTCTCTGAGTGCTTCTACGGTTGTTTTCTACCTGCCTGTTTTAATCCAGGAGCCAAAGCCAAGGCCATGGGGCTTGTGGTAGATATTTCTGGAAGTACAGCCAGGTTGATAGACATAGTTTCTTCTCTGGAGACGGCTTACTGTGAACCTCAGAGAGGGTCCCCTTCAGCCCTGAGACTCTGTGACCTGTCTTGTTGTCTGGCAGGGCTGAGGAATGATGGGGTTTTGATCTCCGTGCAGGCAGTGGCATAAGCCCTGCAGCTCAGGGCGCCCTTAGAAACTGAAGGATGACATCCCAGCCTTCTTTAAGGTATGGATGTTCTTATGCATATGGATCTTCAGGGCCTCAAAATGAGAGCCTGTCTGCCTTTCTAGAACTGAAAGTGAAGACTGGTAAAAAGAAACCCAGGGTTTTTAGCTGGAGGAAGGAAAGACTTCTGGAGCTCTATATTGATATCCCAAGGAGTCCTTGGTGTGGAAAGGGGGTTAGACACGTCCTGCGGAGTCACTGGGCATAAGACAGGCCAACTTTAAGACAAGTCAGTGAACTCTGCCAAGAGGTTGATTTTGACATCAGTGAACAAAGGAGCATTCTAGAAGCCCAAAGGTGAACTGCCTGGGCTGTAAGGAGCGCCTTGTCCCTGGAAGTGTTCAGGCACAGAGTAGATGGAAATAACCAGGCAGAAATACTGTAGAGTGATGTTGTCAAACACCAGATCAGGGCGAGCATCTTAGCTCAATCCGTGTTAACCCCTCCAGCACTGGACCTGCTGCGTCCGCTCTGTGAGCTCCGTCTTCCTCATCCAGGCCCTGGTGTGCTACCACCAGGCCGGCAGGTTGTTGGGAGGACCCGAAAGAACGTCCATAAAATGCCTGGCAGTGTACCGGATGTGTAAGGGGCTGCTCGGTCAGCCGTGGCTTGACGACGGTGATGGCGGTGACGGTGATAACAACCGTTACCTCATGGTGGTTGAACTTGTGACTTGGAAGGTTTCATCCCACCCCCATGATCCTCAGTGGCGGAGTAGTTTTCCCCGCTGAACCCCAGAATGGGCCTGCTCCAGGCCCCTCTTCCCCGCCCTGGGGCCCGCCTCCATTTTCCATTCTCTCCTTGTCTTTAGGATGATGAGGTTTCGTGTCTGGTCAGGAGACATGTGTATGACATAGAGCTGTGCCGGGAGAGAAACAACAGCTCCTCCCATCCCCTCCTAGGCCCCGTTACAGGATGTTTTTCCTGCCTTGTCAGCTTCCTTCGAAAAGACCACGAAGCTCTTATGAAAGTAACCACACTCTCCTGGGGTTCCTTTCCCGCCGGCTAGTCTCACCTCATTTGGGCTCCAGATACGAAAGCAGCTCAGTTTTTTACTCATGGCTGTCTGTAGAGGGGTTGTAGCCCTTCGCTGGGTCTCTCCCCACTTACCGCCACGCTTGTGTAGACAAGCTGCTCCCCACTGGTTCCGGGGATCACGGCCTACCTGACTGGGGCGTGGTCGAAAGCAGTAGTTCTCCGACTCTAAGGTACGCAGAATCACCTGGAGAATTTCCTGGCCCACTTCCAGAGTGTCTGGTTTAGCAGGTCCGGAATGGTACCCAAGAATTCCCATTTCTACCAAGTTCTCAGATGCTGTTGCTGCTGATCCAGGGACCACATTTTGAAAACCGCTCATCTGAAGGCATCTGTTGTCTCATTGATAAAGCCAGGAATGATGCTGTGTACAAGTGAATTCAAAGGGTGCTGTCGAGGCGCTAGGATTTTTAGTCCATAACCCAGACCTATGCTCTCCGGAAGGATGGACATGTGAAAATAGTCCAGCAGCCCTTCCTGGACCAGGGTTGATGTCCCCACATAGGCAAGGGATGAAAATCCATCAACAAAATGCACCAAATCTCTTAGCTCTGTCTGTTAGCTTCCTACTTGCTTTCGCTTTGGCAAGCAAGACCATCTTTCCAGCCCTGCTTTGCAAGTTACAGACTTGCACACCAGCCAACTGGGAGCATCTGTCAGCCAAAAGCAGGCAATTTAGGAACACTGTGTCTTAACTGAGGCTGCTCCCTTCCAGCCCTCGGCTGCCTGGCTCCCCATTTAAGTCTCGTCACGCCCTTTGCCACCTCTGGGTCTCAGCATACGTGATGGCATATCAGGCATATGTGACATTGGCTTGGCAATGGCCGTGAGGCTGGAGGGGAGGGCACCTTTGCACCCGTCTACCAGGAAGGAGGCTGTTCCTGGCTTCCTGTGGTGCGTGTCCTCTTGCCCGGCGCACTCCGCCCCGGTAGCTACAAGAATCCCAGCCAGCCTCTCCTTTGCACCCTGAGATCTGCCGTGATGCCAACATTCCTTGAAAAATCACATGCCGGTCAAAGGGCTGAGCTGCTTCTTCGGATTTCATTTCTAAAACACATGAAGGGAAAATTAAAATAATTTCTAATGTGATCAGAGACCTTATACGGGCGTGAGACACATGCCCGAGGCATTTTGGGAGTCGTGGGGTCGGCTGCCTTTAACAGCTGCTCTTTGCCAAGAAAACACGAATTGCGTTCATTTCACAGCAGCCTGTTGGAGCAAGCAGCAGACTCTGGGATCCCAAATCTTTCCACAAACACGAACGCTGCTATATACATCACAGCTCCAAGCAGTGACCTTGAACGTGCCAATTCATTGAAAACCAGATAATGGTGGTCTTTCTCTGCTTGGGTGTTCACACTCTTGGGCTTATCTTCCTTTTCCCTCTCCCACCCCCGGTGCACTTTTCTGTATGGATGCATTTAGCATAAGCAATCATTTCTTTTGGATCATGTAATGTGGATAAAATCAAATGGTGTAATTAGCACCTCGAGTTAATTCCAGAAAGTCTCGGTCAGTTTATTTTAGGTTCAGCCAGGTTTTCTGGAGGGAGCACAAAGCCTTCACTAAATTACCATCCTAACTGGGTTCTTTCCCCTCGCCTTGCCTTGTTTGTGACACGGGAGCTATTCTTGGTGGCATCTTCATTGTCACTGGCTGAGGAGACAGAGAGAGGAGGTGTCCTGCAGTCTCTCAGCATACCTTTTGAAATGTCTGGTGCATGTTCTAGATCTTTCCTGACCCTCAGGAAAGACAACAGGTTAAGCAAGAGTCATACAAACAATTCACTCATCACCCTTTGCCCAGGAACACTGTCTTTTTGGTTGGCCTCTTTAATCCCGTGGGCCATTTCATGAGAGGGCAACTTCACGAAATTTCGAGATACCCCAGAGAAGCCGAAAAATATTGAAAGTGCTCAGAGCTGGGGCTTCTGGCCATGCCACAAAGAGGAGGGATCGATAGAAAAATTCAAATGCTGCCTGTGTGTCTCTTGACAAGATTCTCCTAATGGGGTCATATTTTCAAGGGGCTTAAAATTTCCAACAAGTGTCCAATAGCAATATTTCTCAACCCACAATCTACAGGAGCAGCAGCCGTATCCTGGCCCAGGCAGACATGAGGCTTAGGAATTCCTGGCATCCATTCCCACATTTCCAGTAATGTTTATAGATTCAACCTTTTGGAACCGAGTATATTTTAAAGAGCCAATGAAATAAAATGCCATTATTTTCCTTCTTGGAATTTCAAGACATAAATCTCACATCTGCAGAACAAAGGGGTGATACTAGAAAGCTTAATCTCAGCTCACCCTGGGATCAGCTAGGTACACCCAGCTGCCCCAGAGGTGTGGGAGCAGCGGAGATGCCCATAGAAGGTGGCCTGACGGTGTGCAGAGAGCACAGGAGTCACAGCTACAGGGACGGACTGGGTGTCGGTCCCTGATTTCATGTGTTCGTCCTTCACGGATTCAGGCATCAGATATTCACGGAGCCCCATGCCTGCTCTGGGCCACACGTTGGACACACGAGTCGCTTCCCTCATCACTAGCTGTGTCCCTTCCTGTTTGTCATGGCGTCTTTCCACACCTTGGGGTCCTCGCCTGTGTCGTAAGGATAATAATCTCAGGTTAAAGCCCACTCCTCAGGGTGTCTTGAAGACGAAGTAAGGGCTTTGCAAACGACAAGTGTTGCGCACCTTGAAAGTTGATGTGTGTTGGCTTTATTACTCTTGTCCCCGTGCTGTGGTCTTACTGGTAAATACTCCTGTTCTACCAGGACTGAAAGGCGGCTTTACTCTTAGGAACTCAGATCTCTGGACTCCATGCGGGTGGAAGCCTCAGGCATTGCAGGCTTTGGGCCAGAGTGGGGGAGGCGTTCTTGTTAAACATCCTTTGCTCCTTTCCCGGTGACAGCTCGCGTCCTACGGGCAGTGACAGGCCTTACCAGAGGAGAGCAAAGGCACAAACACTCAATTGCAGATAGCTTTGTCCTCACTGACGTCATCCGGGGCTTTGCTCTCTTGTGAGACTGGGCAGCTGTCCATAAGGGTTCAGCTGTGGGTCGGCAGCCTGAGGTCTCCGGGCAGAGGCCCCCCTCACCGGTCTTCCCCAGTCAGGAACACGGGGCTTGTCCCGTGGTGCGGTGCGTGCACAGCAACTTGGATGGGAGGCGCTTGAGGACTCGGGAAACCTTGTGGGGTGGTTTAGGATGGATTGCACCCGAGGTCTGGTGCCCTCCTCCGAAGAACGACGTGCTGCGAAAGCAAGTAGCCGTAGTTCACCTTCCCTGTGTGCTTGTTTTCCTCGTGGGGAAGAGATACACCCACATGGTAAGGATGGGTCGAGTCGCCGCAGGGAAACCGGATTACATTGCACCGAAGTTACGCAGAAGGAAACTGAATGGGCTCGGTGATGGGGAGTTTCAGAACTCAGCATTAATATGTATAGAGTGCAAAATAACTTAGGGAGATTCTGGAATTCTTGCCCCAACCCCCAGGGTCCCCATGAAAGAATTGCTTTTGGGGCACCTGGGTGGCTCAGTGGGTTAAAGCCTCTGCCTTCGGCTCAGGTCATGATCCCAGGGTCCTGGGATCGAGCCCCACATTGGGCTCTGCTCTGCAGGGAGCCTGCTTCCTCCTCTCTCTCTCTCTCTCTCTGCCTGCCTCTCTGCCTACTTGTGATCTCTGTCAAATAAATAAATAAAATCTTAAAAAAAAAAAAAAAAAGAATTGCTTTTGTAACAGTCTTCAGTCATGTAAAGCTTATTAGGAGGGCCCGTGTCCTAAGACACCAGAGGTGCCAGAACAATCTAACTCCTACCTGTGTGTTAACGAAACCAGTTCAGGCAAGACGTGTGTAGACCAGTGAACGGGCCACCACGACCGAGTGGGGACAGCAGCGTGCTGGTGTGGCTTTCTGGAGATAAAAGGGCCAGAGTTGGGGCACTTGGGTGGCTCAGTGGGTTAAAGCCTCTGCCTTTGGCTCAGGTCATGATCCCAGGGTCCTGGAATCAAGCCCCGCATCGGGCTCTCTGCTCAGCAGGGAGCCTGCTTCTCTGTTAAATAAATAAATAAAATATTAAAAAAAAATAAAAAATATAAAGGGCCAGAGTTGGGAAGAGATGTGTAGCCATACACCATCGAGACTAGTGTCCCGCCATCCTCCAGCAGCCAGACATTGATAATATCAAGCACGTAGACAGAGGTAAAATGTGGGAGAATAATTAGGAAGGGTTGAGTTTTGAGTATTTATTGCCTTGCTTGTAATTTATTCAAAATTGTCATTGTGTTCGCTCTTGTCTGTGACAATGGCTGTGTTTAAGAGCTGACTTGCAGAATTGGCCGTGCGTAGCGTCCTCCTCCCCTGGGCCAGACGGAGTCCGTTCCAGCTCACTGGGTGAGTGGGCCCGGATCCCTTCCTCGTGGCATTGACCACTCGACCCGGGGCTGCACGTGGAGGCCTTCGGGGCCCCTGGAAGGCCTCATTAATCAAGTCCTGGCAGCTGGTAGTCCTTCTCTTTCCTCATTATTGATTACACAGGATCGCCACCTAGTGATGCAAAGGGGGTTGTGTGGGTTGAAGGCTGAGACTCAGACGGAGCAGGGGAAGTGGCTGTAGCTCCTGACCCGTTTCTGGCTCTACGTTGTGGTAAAACGGAGAGGCAGCCGTCACGTCTTTGGCACAGACGTCCTGGGCTCCGTCGTACATCTGACAGTGGAGTTTGCGGAGAGCGTGCTAGAAAGCATCTGAGCGTTAGGGTGAGCAGTCCCGGTGGGGCATGGGGGCAGGACAGCCCCCGGGACCAGGAAGGTGTGCGCAGGTGCCCTGAAGCAGCACCTGTGAAGATGCCCGGCACCGTGTCTTGCCCGGAGCAGCCACGGTTGAGGCGAGCTGGTCTGACTTCCTACAGCTGCAGGAAGGGGTTCCCAGGTGACCTGCCTTTGCTGAGTCGCACAAGAAGGGTGGAAACAAACTGAGATGGGAGAATGGGGCTGCAGGGGCTTGGCTCTGACTGGCTGCCTCACTGGGCAGTTGTATGCTCCTTTCTGGTCACAGAGGACACTGGAACGGGGAAGAGCCAGATCACGGTGACTTCAGGATTGGTTGTCTACACAGACACTTCCCTGATGCAAAATGCAAAGCTGTCCCCCGCCTCCACAGCCATCCCCCTCAAACTCAGCCCCCCAGCCCACATTCTGCTCCCCAGCACTCAGTACCTCATCTCAAAGCTACCTGGACTCTCCCTGCTCTCAGATGTGGGGTACTGTGAGCCCTGTTTAGGCAAGGCGGCTAAATCACTAGGTGGCTTTAGATTGGTGAAGCACGGTGGCCATGGGCCAGGGCCTGGGACAACCAAGCCCACTATTGCCAATGGCCTACAAGTGACTCTAAACCCCCAGTATCCCCTGAGCTTTTATTTTGGTTGGTTTTACTTTGACTTATCCTAAGGAAGGATCCTCTGATGCCTTGGGACCAAATACCGTGCAGTGGCTGTGCTCGCGCAGGTGTTTAAATAGTCCTGCTCTCCTCCATCTCTGCGCCAGCCGGCCCTGCTTCTGGGACATCCAGCGCCCCTGGGGCGGACAGACTGGCTGAGGTCACTCTGGGTATCAATGAGCCGCCAAGCCAAAAGGGGTCTATGTGATTTACTTTGTTGTTTTTTCTTTAAGTAGTTTTTTTTTTTTTTTAAGATTTTACTTATTTATTTGACAGACAGAGATCACAAGCAGGCAGAGAGGCAGGCAGAGAGAGAGGGGAGGAAGCAGGCTCCCTGCTGAGCAGAGAGCCCGATGCGGGACTCGATCCCAGGACCCTGGGATCATGGCCTGAGCCGAAGGCAGAGGCTTTAACCCACTGAGCCACCCAGGCGCCCCTCTTTAAGTAGTTTTGAGATATAATTTATAGATTCTTAAATTGACCCATTTAAAGTACCATTGAGCAGTATTTAGGTGCAGATCTATACAACCATCATTGTAATCTAATTTAAAAAAAAGAATTTTTAAGTAAACTCTATACCCAACATGGGGCTCACACGAATGACCCCAAGATCAGGAGTCCAATGCTCTACTGACTGAGCCAGCCAGACACCCCATCATAATCTAATTTTAGAATTTTCATCATCCCCGAAAGAAATGTCCTTCCCCCAACCCCTAGCCCTAGGGAACCACTAATCTACTTGCTTTCATTATAGATTAGCTTCCTCTGAATATTTCATATGAATAGGACTACCCTTTTGTAAATAGAATTGTTTCCTCAGCCTTGTATTCTCTAATCTTGCTTAACTTGTTTATTGGTTGTAATAGTTTTTAGTGCATTCCTTAGGTTTTTTCCTACATGCAAGATCATCTCATCTGTGAAGAGAGGTAATTTTACTTCTTTTCCAGTCTGAATGCCTTTTATTTTTCTGGAGTACTTGCTCTGGCCGGAGCTTCCAGTGCGGTTTAGAACAGAAGTGGTGAGAGCTGGCATCCCTGTTTTGTTCCTAATCTTAGAGGGAAAGCATTGGTCCCCTAAAGATGACATAAGCCAGGAGTACGTGAATAAGGTGTCCCGACCCCAGCCAGGGCTCGTAAAGAAAGGTAGGAAGATACCAGTGTGGCCTGCGGCAGGTCTTGAGGCTGGAAGCCCGCAGGGGCCACACTTGGCGGGGTATTTTCTGGGCCCCATGCAGGGTCTTGGTTTATTTCCCAAGGGCAGGGAGAAGCTCTCAGGATTTTTAGTGGAGGGTGTAGTGAGCTAATAGACACTGAGTTGGGGGATATCCAGGGAGCCCAGGAAGGATGCAGCTGGCAGCAAAGACATGAGGGAGGAGGAACTGCCAGGGCTTGGTCAAAGCTGGAGGTTCTGGGTAGAGCAGCCAGGGGGTGACGCCCAGGATTGCTGCAGGAAGGACAGTCGTACATTTCAGACAGTCATCCACCTTTTTCTCTCCACTGGCCCCTTTTCCTCTGGGACTACACCTAACTCCCAATACTCTTGGGCTTAGACGCCTCATCAACTGCACTAATGTTGGTAAGTTCCCCCTGGACATGAGAGAGGTCAGATCTCCATCTATGAGTATTTGGCGGGAGAAAGAGAGAGAGGGAGAGAGAATGCATGCATCCTTTCAACATTACATCCTAGAACTAGCAGCCTGGAAGCTTTCCTCCCTCCCAGGGTATTGTAATGCATACCCTTCCTCCACACCCTCTCTTCCTTGTTGCTGGGAAATCAGATGACTTCTGGTATCCAGGCTAATGGCTCTTATTAACCAGATGCTGACACATCCTTAATATATAGGTTGCTTAATTAAAAGCCTGCTTGCCTGGCCAGGTGTCAGAGAAGCAAGCACTTCTCGAGCAGGGAATGGGGATTTCCAATCGACTAGGGAGGAAATGATGTCATGCTAATGATCTACAAGATGCCTTTCCTCTATGATGAAAGAAAAGTGTTTGGTGGTAGGTGGGGACAGTGGTTGACCTAAGAGTAGAGCCCGAGTAACCTTGGGGTTTGCTCCCCACCCACACAGGGAGCCCTAGGCAGCCCCCTAAAAGCCCACCCCTGATAGAAGCAGTCCTACCCCACCCAGCTGGCAGCCAGGACCACCCCCCCCCCATACACACACCCAGATACCCATGATCTAACCTCATCAGCCCCCAGTGAGCATCTGTTATCAAGGGACCTCAGTGAACAGCAGCCCTGGCCTGCTGAGAGCACAGGTCAGAGTGGGTGTGCTTTTCCCCTTCACAACTCAGGTTGCGGTGGAGAAAGACTCTCCCTTCTCCTCCTTCCTGCCACAGGTAAGAACACACCTGGCCAGGCTGAACAGCCAGCCCCACTGAGTTGAGTACAGCCCAGTTTCTCAGAGAAGAAATCATCAATTTATGTTTGTTTTGTGAGCAAATGAATGTGGGCTTTTCCTGGTTTCGTCCTCAGGCAAAGTGGGAAAGAAAACATTTGCTACTTTTTATTCTAAATGCCTTGTATGAACATATTTAACAAAGAGTTGTTTCAGATTAAAGATCTCGAGCTATATAGCGCTTTGCCTTTGAGACAGTGTATGAAGGGCAGCTGGGGCGGTATAGTGCCTAGAAAGAATACGTTTTCATTTTTGTTTGTTAGTCACCAGACAGTCCGTTATCAGTTTTTGATGTGTGTCCCTAATTCATCGTTTGCATAGGACACCCAGGGCTCCACGCAGTCCGTGCCCTCCTTCCGTTCAAAGCTAGAAGATGCAGGTGAGGGTGCTAGTGCCGGACATGGCTTTGTGAAGGCCACGAGGAAGGGAAGGTGCTCCCGGCATCCAGCGGTCAGAGGCCCGGATGCTGCCCCACAGCCCATGGTACTTGCCTACCCAGCCCTGCTCCCCACCCCCCACCCCCCGCCGCAGAGCCTCACCAGCAGGGCAGGAGTATTCAAAGCAGTGCTTTTGTTTTTATTGTTATTTTTCACGATACTAGAACCTGAAATCATCCCAAATGACCATTGACAGGGAACTGGAAAAGTAAATGGTGACATATTTATGCTGTGGAAGAGGTTGAGGCCCTGAGAACGCATGGCCAGTGTGTTCAATATAGAGCGAGTGGTGGTAGAATGGGTTTCCTTTCAGGGGCGCCGGGGTGGCTCAGAAGGTTACGCATCGGACTCGTGATTTCGGCTCAGGTCATGATCTCAGGGTCGTGAGATCGAGCTCTGCGTCAGGTTTTGCACTGGGCATGGAGCCTGCTTAAGATTCTCTTTCCCTCTGCCCCTCCCTGTCCCCCTTCCCCCCGCCGGTCTAAAAAAAAAAAAAAAAAAAAACATGATTCCTTTTATCCAGTTAAACAGGCAAAAACCATGTGTACTGTTTAGGAATACTTGTGTGTATGGTAAAAACACAAAAGCAGAATTATTAATACAGAATGCAGGGTGGTGGTTGATTCTGAGAAGGATTGCTGTTGAGGAAAGGTACCTGCAGGCTTCTGGGGCCCTGACAAGAGTTCTTTCTCCAAAGTTGGGGGCAGTATTTTTATTCTCAGAGAAATCTTGGGAATTGGCGTATCTTCTGGTGGCTTGAAGTGGATTTGAACTTCTGGCCAGTGCTGGCTCTGTGCTCCAGACCAGCACACAGTGGTACCTTCTGTTAGCTCCCATCTCTTACCTGCCTGCACTCTCTCCACAGTGTCCGGAGACAAACGAGCAGTCGGCCTCCCCCAGCTGGGGGCAGACCTAAGCCCCAGCCCAAGCCTAAGCCTCAGGTGCCACAGTGCAAGGCTCTCTATGCCTATGATGCTCAGGACACAGATGAACTCAGCTTCAATGCCAATGACATTATCGATATTATCAAAGAAGGTAAGTGCATGGTTGGCTGGCTGGCTGGAACAGCCTCCTGAAGAACATCTGGTCACATTGCTATAAGAACTAGTTTAAACACGAAGGGAATTTATAGACTATTCTAACTGAAACTTGGAGCAAAAGGCTCAGCTTCAGGCTCAGTTTGATCAAGGCTCCAAAATTTTTTTTCTTTAAATATTTCTTTCAGCTCCACCTTCTTTGTATTTGCTCCCTTCTTGGCTGTTTTCCCTCATGGCAGCAAAATGGCTGCATCAATTCCAGCAATATCAAACTATGTCCAGAATCTGCTTTATCTCTGAAACTTCTCTTAGCCATTGGACAAAAGCCCTAGGTTTCACTCTGATTAGACCAAATTGGTCGTGTGCCCATTCCTGAATCTCTGTAGCAAGACAAGGGCTGTACCTGTAGTAGGTTAGGCATGGCAGGGACTTCTGTAGGAAACGGGAGTTAGGACTATCCCACCCAAACTTGATGGCCTCCTCATATGGAAAGTAGATGGAATGGAAGCCAGGGAGGCAACCTGGAACATCTATTATAAAAGTAGTCTGTGGGCTTGGCTGAATGCTTCATTAATTTGGTTGAGCTGATAATCTAGAATATAATATACATAGGACCAAACACTAGCTTATGGAAGTTTTTCAAAAAGATAACTCCGGGGTACCTGGGTAGGACAGTTGGTTGAGTGTGTTGATTTTGGCTCAGGTCATGATCTCAGGGTTGTGGGATTGAGTCCCGTGGCAGACTCCCTGCACAGAGGGAAATCTGCGTGGGCTTCTCTCTCCCTCTCCCTTTGCCCCTACCCTGCTCCAAAGCAAATAAATACATCTTTAAAAGAAAAAGGTAATGGCAGATTTAGGATGTTAAAAAAGCACCGTGAAGGAAATGGCATTTGTGGTGAGGAAAGGGGAGAGACAGAGAGCCAGAGAGGCTGGAAAGAGCAGGTCATTTTAGGAAAAGGAACCGACGCTCAACTGTGGCAGGATCCCTCGGGGATGTCACAGGAGACCACGTGAAGCTGGGCGCAGCCTGTTGGTGGAGGACCCTGAAGGACGGGCTCAGGAGGACTGAGGACAGTGCGGAGCCGTCCGTTACAAGCAGAGCAAGGACAGCCTGCGTGAAGTGGCCTTGGTTAAGTTTAGCCTCCAGGAAGAGGTGGCCAAGGACAGGTCCAGGAATGGTGTTTTTAAGCCATTCCCTCATCACAGGAGCTCAGTCAGGAGATTTAGGTGCCTGGACTGACCTCCTTCTAAATGGCTTCTGGGCATTATTTTGACCTCCCTGAGCCACCTAGTTTGCTATAGGTTTCAATATTTTAGCCATTTAGTATCCTTTCTAGAAGGTGTCAGAGTCCAAATAAAGATTGAAATAAATGCTTAGTAAACACAAAACTGTTTTTATCACCAGCTTTGTTCGGCAAAAATAGTGGAAATGACCAGTTACCCAGTAACAAAGATTGGCTAAATAAGCTTTGCTCTATCCCTTCAGTGAACTTTGATGACATTTTTGTTAGAGATCATGATGCAGTAGTGCGGTATACTTACTGAAATGGAAAAACTGTTCATGGGAAAAAGGAAAAAGGTTATAGACTGTGGACTATCGTCTCATTTTTGTAAAAATATAAAACAGATGGCTATCTGAGTGTATGTATATATTCATGTATTCATAGGTGGTCTCCTTAAGTGTTGAGTTTTGAGTATTGCTTTCTTTTCATTTCTAAATATTTCAGATTTTTCTAGAAATAACACGTATTTGGGGTTTAATCAAAACAATTACATATTTGTGGAAAACGTCGAGTCCTAGAAGTTTCTCAGAAAATGCTATAAATTGTCACTGTAATGGGTGCAGTGCAGTGTGAGTACAGGAAAATAGGACAGAATAGAATCCAGAAACAGACCCATGTATATACAGGTGTTTAATCTAGGATAAATGTGGCATTTGAAATCAAGAGAAAGGAGAGACAATGACTTTTCATTCTGAAAAGAAAATAAAGTTAGGGCTCTACCTCATACATAAAGCAAATACCAGATGAATTAGAGATCGAAAATAGGTAAATGAAATATCATGATCTGAGCCAAAATCAAAAGTCAGACACTTAACCAACTGAACCAATAGGTAATAGAGTATTACCTATTAGAACAATGTTTTATTGTCCTAAGAATAAAAGGTCTATGTTCTTTGAGCCAGGAATCTCTCCTGTAGACCTGCTTGCACACAGATATAAAGATATAGGTAGGGACACTGATTCCATCAGTAGTGGAAAAAGAGGGAACAAGTGTCCATCAATCAGGAAATGGATCTCTAAATCTTGGTATAATGCAGCTGTTTAAAAATGAGATGTGGACGTGGAAAGACAATACCTGTTAAATAGTATTGAAAAGCAAGATGCAGAATAATAAGATAGAGTGGCCTGTTTCTGTTTAAAATGAGTGTGTGTGTGGTTATAGTCACAGAAGAGGGTCTGAGAGAATGTAGACCACATACCTACTCCTGGTGGAGTCTACGGCCATACCACCCTGAACGCGCCTGATCTCGTCCTACTCCTGGTGGAGGGCCTGGGATTAAGGTGGGAGGCGTTGCAGATCAGGTTCTTCAGAAACATTCCGCGCTGGAGGAAGGAGTGGGAAAGGTCTGATGGGGGAGTAGCCCTGTGTGGAGAAAAGTGGGGAGGCAGGACTGGGGGCCCTATCCTGGTCCCCGACTAGGCTCGGCGTGCCTGCACCCCAAGGGGAGCCATCAGCCTCGTCTCAGAGGCCCGGCAGTCCTGGAGGGCTGAGAGCGGGACGCTGTTAGCAAAGCCTCACGTGGGAGCAGCAGGTTCTTGCTCAAAGAGGACCCTGAGTGGTCTGTGTCTGCTGTGGGGGAGGGGTTACTTTTTACAACAGTCTCGTTCATTTAAGAGAAAATAAAGGGGGCCCCTGGGTGGCTCAGTCAGTTAAGTGGGTGCCTTCGGCTCAGGTCACGATCTCGGGATCCTGGGTTGGAGCCCCACGTTGGGCCCCCTGTTCAGTGGAGAGTCCGCTTCTCCCTGTCCCTCCACTTCTCGCTCTCTCTTGCTCAGATAAATAAAATCTTTAAAAATAAATAAAAAGGACAAAGAACGCAGATGGAGGGAGCCAAACCACCTTTCCCCACATGCTGCACCCACAGGAGCGGGGCGTGTTTGGCCCAGGCAGACCTACCTTGCTCACCCTCACTCTCGCCATCTCTGCCTCCTGCAGATCCTTCTGGCTGGTGGACAGGTCGACTACGAGGCAAGCAGGGCCTGTTCCCCAACAACTATGTGACCAAGATCTGAGGTGCACAGAGACTCTGACGTCACTGGAGTGAAGGTGCTCCAGACAGGGAAGGGGACGTTTTGGGGTTCTCCTTCTGATCCATAGCGAGCAATTGCTTCCTTTTTCTGGCACCTTCCCCATGGAGGACAATGATATGCTGGGTTGGGGACAGGGAGTGTCACTCCATAAACGATCCTAAAAGGTGGCCCTATTCATAGGAGCCCAGGAGGGCAAAACAGCCACCCACTAAGATTTATTTATTGTATTTAAACCTGGTGAGAGGACAGGCAAGGTCCGCTCAGACCTTGTTGGCTCTGTCGGAACAGCACCCGCTGGCTTCCCAGGCCCAGGGAACGGCTGTAGGCGGCCGCTGACA
Organism: Mustela putorius furo; assembly: GCF_011764305.1. Classification (NCBI taxonomy): domain Eukaryota; kingdom Metazoa; phylum Chordata; class Mammalia; order Carnivora; family Mustelidae; genus Mustela; species Mustela putorius. The sequence goes on along the minus strand of NW_025422045.1, from coordinate 3,200,372 downwards.
AGTGCCTTTAGTCAGAGAGCACATTGCTTCCATCCCTCTTTTCCTTCCCTGACACACACATTCCTCTCTGCGACTTTCCCTCAGGGAGGACCTGCCCTCTGCAGGCTGGGCTTGGCGGGAGCGGGCACTTCCGGTGCAGACGCCGAGGGCCGGCATGGCCTGCGGAGCCCACGGGTGCAGAGGGTGCTGGGTTACGCTTCGCCGGGACCATCCGGCTGCCAGGCTGAGCAGGGGCTAGGGGCTGGGCTGTTGGCCTTGCTTTCTCTGGGTCTTCAGTTGGAATGTGGCTGGCCCATGTTGGTTTTGTGTTTAATGCTGTACCTATTATAAGAAGGATCTCTTTTTTTTTCAAGCTGTACATTTATAAAAAGCAGATCATATACTGTATATAAAAATCTGAAGATGGTAGAAACACGTATGAATGTACTAAGTAGTATTCCACTGTACTTATTCATAAGGTAGGTTTTATTACCAGACTCCCACCAGGTACTTACAAGTGTGCACTACTCCTTTTCAACTATAGAATCAGTGTTACTGCTTTCTGGCTCAGCCCCTGCAAAACCTTCCTCAACCCTTGCCCTATAGGTAATTTTTCCTCTGTCCCCTGTCTCTCCCGCTACCTCCTCAATAAATAAAGGAACCAATGAACCACCTGTTGTTTTGTGACATTTTCTATAAGTTGAATTGGACCTCCCTATCCCCTCAAAGATGTTGAACCCCGAACCCCAAGTACCCCACAATAGGACCTTATTTGGAAATAGAGCATTTTTACAGAAAATGAAGTCATTAGGGCGGGCCCCAATCCAGTATAACTGGTGTTCCAATAAAAAGGGGTCATTTGGACATGGATGGCCACAGGCAAGAGAACACGAAGGGACAGCCATCGCTAGCCAAGGAGAGGGGCCTGGCACAGATGTGCTTCCCTCACAGCCCTCAGAAGGAACCAACCTTACCCGCGTGCAGCAGACTGGAATGACTGGCTTCCACAGCTAGAAGACAGTCCATTTCTGGCGGTCAGCCATGCAGTCTGTGGCACTTTGTGAAGGCGAGCCTGGCGGGCCTAGCCGGCCAGTGCAGTGTTTGTTGCAATACTAGTGAAAAGTCAGAAACGATGGAATGTCTATGGATGAGGCAATGATTCTCAGGGGAGACTGTCACTTCTCTGCCTCTCCTTCTTCTGATTGCCTTGGCCTTTTGGAAGCTGTTGGGAAAGTAGGGTTTGACCAGCACACACCTTTTTGCCATTCCAAGATTCCTGAGTCCATGGGAAAAATTATCAGGGGTTATATATAAGGGGAAAAAAGTTATCTGAACTTACAACAGAGTAAACCACTTAATTCTGTGTGTTCAAGAACAGAATAACAAATAACGTTTAAAGTATATTTTGGTCCAAGGATGCCTGGGTAGCTCAGTAAGTTGAACAGCCAACTCTTGATTTCAGTTCAGATCATGATCTCAGGGTCTTAAAAAAGAATTTGGGGCCAAGTGACAGGACAACCTGAATTAAGCTTAAGTTATTTTGAAAAGGCCTATCTTGAGGATAAATGTTAACTCAAGCTTTGGAGGACCTAAGGTGACCTTGGGCAGTAGAAGGAATCATTAGTGAAATTCGTTAAATAAAAATATTAAAAAGGATGAGATTGTGCCACTTGAGACAACACGGACAGACCTAGAGGGTATCATGCTAAGTGAAATAAGTCAGACTGAGAGAGACAAATACCATATGATTCCATTCCTTAGTAGGATCTAGGAAAAAAGAACAAACAAAAAGCAGAATTGGACCTATAAACACAGAGAGTAAACTGGTGGTTGGCTAGGCGAGGAGGGGAGGAGATGGGCAAAATGGCCAAGGGGGAGTGGGAGATCCAGGTTTCCAGCCATAGAATGAGTAAGTCATGGGAATAAAAGGCACAGCATAAGGAATGCAATCAATGACATTGTAAAAGGTCATGAGAGAGATGGCAGCTACACTTGTGAACATAGCATAATGTACAAAGCTGTCAAGTCACTAAGCTGTACACCTGAAACTACTGTAGCATGGTGGGTCAGCTGTACGAAAAAAAAATTATTGGCTTTACATAATTTTCCTAATGTTAAGTGTTAAAAAAAAAAAAAAAAGCCACATTGGGGAGAGGAGTGCAGAATCAGTCTTGGCTGCTTTTAATGTAATGATTGGCCTTCAAAACTGACGTGTAACTCGGATCCCTCAGGCTCTAGGTGACGACATAGGAACAGAGTCTAAGATCCACACAAGCAGTGAGAAGAGCCCTGGGTCCTGGGACTCACAGAGCAGGTCCCAGCCCTGCTCCCATGTGCCTTACCTAGCGCCAGGCTCAAGGAGGTCTTCACATGTTGCTTCAACAGGTGAGGAAGTTCACTAAGGTCATGATCCTAGGTTTCTCTGGGCTCTGCATTTAGCCAGGCCTGCCATTTTGTTCCCTGTTCAGTTGGGTCAAGAGTCGCTTCACCTGGGAGAAGGTATGTAAAAAGGATCAAAGGGCCACCCAGCCTTCTAGAACATGCCATCCTGTCTGGGTTGATGGTGTGTTTGTGCACATACACCACACATGGATAGCAGCAGAAAATGCAGTGTAAGGATATGACATCCCTTCACCAAAGCTTGAAAGTAACCAAGCACCTCGAGTAGGCTTGAACATTCCCTCTGGCAGAGATGTTCAAACAAGTAACAGACCAGCATTCGCAAACGCTTTGGCCTCAGAATCCCTTTACACTCTTCAATATTATTGAAGACCTCAGAGTGTTCCACTTTTGTCCATTACAGCTATCAGTGTTTAACCATACTAGAAATTCAAACAGGGCGCCTGAGTGGCTCAGTGGATTAAGCCTCTGCCTTTGGTTCAGGTCATGATCTCAGGGTCCTGGGATCGAGCCCTGAATCGGGCTCTCTGATCAGCAGGAAGCCTGCCTCTCCCTCTCTCTCTGCCTGCCTCTCTGCCTACTTGTGATCTCTCTCTGTCAAATAAATAAAATCTTAAAAAATTTTCAAATAAAATTTTAAAACACCAAAAACACACACATTCTACTAAGCAGCAGAGTGATGACATCATCATGTGTCATGTAGCTTCTGGAAGATTCCACCATACACTAATGAGATTCTACCACCTAGTAAGAATGGGAAAAAAAAACTACTATTATCCTAGTATTACCATGAAAATGGTTTGACATGCAAAAGGGCCATCTCTTCCACAGTGCTTCAGGAAGAGAGACTGATACACATGGAGAGGACAAAGGGTGAGGCCTTTCTTATAACGTACTCCCACCAGCAGGCATGCAAACCATACACATGTATTGTCCCAGCCCATCTGATCAAACGTGACTCAATCACCAAGCCCGGCCCTATGAAGGTGAAAAGGGGATGAGTTTCCTTCTTAAAGAACATTCCTTGCAAAGTACACATACCATATCCACTCGCAGTGGCTAGAACTTAAGTCATGTAGCCTCAACTGCCAGGGAAGCTTTGCTGGAAACAGCGAGTCACAGTGCAGAGAGCAGCTCATCCAGGGCACCAGGAAGAGGTCTTCCTCCTCCTTCGGCAGGACTCCTTCCAGGCAGAGACATCCATGAAAACAAGTGTGGGACAACGTGGCTGCGTACCCAGGTAACTGACAACCTCCGTCAGCCTGCCACGGAGCAGGGCTTGTACAGGCCAGTCTTCTCCGTTCCAGACTCCTTCCAAACTCTGCGGTGTTCCCCTGCATGGAGCTGGTCAGATCAGGCTGGCCCTGCCTCTGCTGGCTACTTTTATGGTAGTTTCAGCAGCGGGTGGGGGCAGAGTCCGGCTTCAAGAGTACAGTGCACACAGGATGCATCTTGGTGGAAAAGCTAAGTGGTACCCTTCACTTTGAAGGTCAATGAGTGGGAGCCATTCTGCAATGTCGCTTGCTCCCTTTGCTGCCTCGTTTTGTGTTTCTCCCAAGGCCGCTCCCGAATTTAGGAGTTTATTTACTCTGACCAGCTACTCAACATCTTTCCCTCCTACTGTACTAGACCTGTCCCTCTGAGAGGCATGGCCTGGTCTAAAACCACTTTGCAATGAGAAGGCTCAGTATAGTTCACTCCCTTGCCCCAGATCGCATAGCTCTTAAGGAGAGGAACCATCAGTTGACCCCTGATCTGACCCCAAGGCCCATGTTCTCCATCTGTCTCCAATCTAGCTAATATCAAGGAGTTCAATAGTCTAATTGTCAATCTTCCAACCTCCGATTATCCTTTTCTCAAACAAGAACCAAAAAATAATAATAATCAAAAACCAAAATTTAAAAAAAGAAGAAAAACTCACAAATAAGACTCAACAGCTTTAAACCTGCAAACTCCTTTGATGGTAAGAGCGGTGTCTAACATATCTTTGAATGCCCAGAGTCCATCTCTTTCCAAGACCATCAGCTTCCTTAAAATAACAGCCACCAAGGTTCGAACACACTCCGACACGGTCCTAAGGACTTGCCATACCTTACTCTGTACTCCAGCACTGTAAGTGAGATGTCCGCATCCCCTTCTACAGACAGACACGGCCAGAGAAAACTCATAGCAGCTAACGAGATGCAAGCCAGCTTCAGGATCTGTGCTTTTCAAAAACAGTGGTTACATTATCTCATTTTCTTATTTCAGTGTTTTTATGATATTATGATTTCTACTTTTACAGCTTGCATCACATTTATAACACTTTGGATTTGGGTGCCTGCTGTGGCACATAAGGAAGTATCCAAAAGGCCTTTTTTATGACATCCTGGAAGTATGAATTTCCTGAGTTGGGGTACTTAATATTTAACTAAGTAAAATCTGTAATAAAGAAGCTATAAAACGTCTTCAGAATACTTCTACAAAACCCGTCCCTTCTTGATGAGAAGCTGAGCTCAAGCATCCCTGAGAAATAAGTTGGCTTCTCAGAGCCAGGAAAGCTCCCTGCATGTTCTCACTTCATTACTATGCACACGTGTGACCCAAGTCAGTGTAAGGCTGCTGTGGGAACAAGTCTCACTCAGCCAGGGATATCTAGAAGCTTTACACCAGGACTTCAATGTACACAGCCTCCAGGTTCCCTGTTCTTGAGTGCTTGGTACCGACAGACATCTGTAGGTAGCCCTAAGCTGCCTGGGGTTGGGTAGGGAGCCCTAGCTGGAGGCAGCCAGGCTCGCCTCCCGGGCCAGTCGCAAGCCACAGCTATGTCACAGAACCAGCACCCATGGACCTCGCTGTCCCACACATGCTGGCTTTACCAAACTCTCCACTGGGGGAAGAAATGAGTTTACTACAAAGCTTCTCAGAACCTGTATAAATTTTACTGGGAGTTTGCAATGTTTCCCAAATGTATTTGACTAGCTCCTTTCCTGCAAAAAGCAACTGACAAGTGTTGAACTAATGGTTTGGGAAGTTGTTGCTATAAGGCACTCGTTTATTTTATGGTTTTGTTTTTGTTTTTTAGTGGTTGGAGACCAAGAATGCACTCCCCCTTAGAGAAGACTGTTAAACTGCCCACCAAAAAAATAATAATAGTAACCTACAATGTAGCTGAAATAGGAAAATGCATTCCAACCTTCAATTCTAACAACGTGTCACAGGCCCATTTGTGTTTTCCAGCAATGGTCCTTCAGGACTGACATTCCTGGTCCCCACCATGCCTTTGAGACAGAGACATATTATGAGGGTTGCTTCTGGTGGCCCTCACCCCAATGGGCAAGGCCTTCCTGTATAGGAATGAGAAGATAGTTAAGTAGGCTCTGGAAAGAGAATTGTCGTGGTTATCCTCCCATGTTCAATTTTCATAATGAATTAATCTTTGGATACTTAATAAGTTTAGGAATGGGTTAGCAACCACTGAAGCCAAGTTCTAGTTTGTTCCATTTGAGAAAATGATAGGAAGGTCTTTCCCAAAGCCACAAAGGCAATAATTGACACACTACTCATAATAGCTCAAAAAGAAATTAGTCAACCTTCTACTGACCTTGTTCGGTAGAGATTGTACAAATAAAAATACACAGGATACCTTAAGAAAAATTAATAGCTTTATTTTTCCTCAATATACATTTAGAAAATAGGTCTAAGGAAAGGTTTCATGAAATAGACCAGAGGACTATATACAAAGTGAAGAGTTCCAAATCAGCGACATCAAGGGCACAGACGGAGCACTCCTCCCCGAGGGCCACAGCAGCCTAGGACCGTCCCATCAGAGGGGAGGCAAGCTCTTGGACGGCTTTTGAGTTCAGCTGAGGAATTGTGCTGATCTTCAGGAGTTTGCCGCTTGCATACTTATTCTTGATGGCCTGCAGAAGTCATCTGTGATTAAGCACACATCAGGAACACCACCTTCTACCTCGCTCCTGATCTACCTCACAAGTACTTAAGGGACAGACCCACAATCACCAATTGATGTGATGCTGGTGAATCACTGAAGCCAGCAAGCGAGCACTCTGAGGTCGTAATGTGTGGAACCTGACCATTTCCTTCCATGCCCGACAATGGATAAAACCCAGCTGGTAGCACCAGTGTTGGGGAAATACATGATGTCCAAGGCAGAGGCTCTGTCTCCTATGTTGCCGGGGCAGGGGTTGTGGAGGGGGGCAGGAAGTGGGAGCTGGGTTTATCATATCTAAGTACCACCAGGACATAAGAGGTCTGTCAGGATGGGAAGCAACAATGGCAATAAAAGCTAAGTGGCCACTAGTGCTAGCAGATCCCAGACAATACCTGCAGGACTGAAGACACATTACACATCCGCAGTGTGCTTCATTATGCGGAAACTACGTGCAAGGAAGCAAAGCAGGACACTTGGGTCACTTGGCACAAATGCCTTGCTCTTTCTCACCAGATCCTTGGTGATACTCAGTGTCACACAAGCACAGGACAGTGCCCAATCTGCCCTGACTCCACGTCTCAGACGGGCCACATGGAGACAGACACCAGGCCCTCAGGAAGCTTTCTGAACGGGCTTCCTCTCCTCCTCCTTTTTTTTTTTTTTTTTAAGATTTTATTTATTTATCAGAGAGAGAGAGGGAGAGAGCGAGCACAGGCAGACAGAATGGCAGACAGAGGCAGAGGGAGAAGCAGGCCTCCCGCTGAGCAAGGAGCCCGATGTGGGACTCGATCCCAGGACGCTGGGACCATGACCTGAGCCAAAGGCAGCCGCTTAACCAACTGAGCCACCCAGGCGTCCCCCCTCCTTCTTTACTAGGCCTGCATTCAGGAGTCTTTTGGTCATTGTTCCAGAAGATCCTGGACAGAGGCCCCAAGTACCCAAGCCTTCTACAGGGCCCTTTAAGGGGTTCCAGACAATACAGGGAGCACCTGCCCTGAAAGCTGCGAGCAGCAACACAGGACGCTGGGACGAGCCTGAGTGAACGCAGGGATGGCAGTCCGGCCGACTACACTGGGCCTGGACATGGTTAGCCTAGCTACCTACCTTGTGTTAAAGAAAGTCTGCTTTTGGGGTCTATCAGTATGCTCCATTCCCTGCTATACTAGAAAAGAGTTTGTGCCAAAACAGACTCTCACAAACGCCAGTAGTACATGAAAACACACACACACACATATATACATACGCACACCCTCGCTCACAAGACCTGTAACCCAGTGCTTTCCACAGTTTTGGAAGGAATACTTACAATGAATTTTGTTAGGTTTTCATTAACTTTCACTACATTTTTGGCCATGTGCTGCATGACTTCCAACACTTCGTTCTCTGTGTATCCAGTATAATACTGCTGCTTTAAGTTCTGGAACGCAATGCAAAGAGAAAGGGCAGGATAAAGCCTCCACTTCTTTAGAAGGTCAAGTCTTATACATGCTGACATCACTCACCACTCACGTAAAAGCTATAAAGCCATATTCTTACCTTCTCAAAATTCAACAACAGCCCTCCACACTACTGTGGTGCCAGCAAAACAGCCAGTAAATGCAAGATGACCTTGGCTCTGAGCTAGACTAAATTAGATATTGCAGGTTCAGCCAGATCAAGTGTCAAAGGTCCCATATTATCATTTTTTTAAAGGTTTTATTTATTTATTTGACAGACAGAGATCACAAGTAGGCAAAGAAGCAGGCAGAGAAAGAGGGGGAAGCAGGCTCCCTGCTGAGCAGAGAGCCTGACACGGGGCTTGATCCTAGGACCCTGGGATCATGATCTGAGCCAAAGGCAGAGGCTTTGACCCACTGAGCCACCCAGGCTCCCCCCATAATATCATTTTTTTTTTTTGAAGATTTTATTTGTTCATCATAGAGAGAGGGGGGAGAGAACGAGCACAGGCAGACAGAATGGCAGGCAGAGGGAGAAGCAGGCTCCCTGCTGAGCAAGGAGCCCGATGTGGGACTCCATCCCAGGACGCTGGGATCATGACCTGAGCCGAAGGCAGCTGCTTAACCAACTGAGCCACCCAGGCGTCCCCAGAATATAATTTTTTTTTTTTTTTTTTTTTAGATTTTATTCATTTATTTGACAGAGAGAAATCACAAGTAGATGGAGAGGCAGGCAGAGAGAGAGGGAAGCAGGCTCCCCGCTGAGCAGAGAGCCCGATATGGGACTCGATCCCAGGACCCCGAGATCATGACCTGAGCCGAAGGCAGCAGCTCAGCCCACTGAGCCACCCAGGCGCCCCCATAATATCATTTTTTAAAGAAGTTTGAACAGGTACGTAAGGTACTCCAAGTAACAAAGCTTTCACGCTAACTTCTCTTACCACACTGAAAGGGGATTAAAAGGGGATTGAGAGTGGAAGAGAGTAAAAACAAAATCGAACCAAAGAATGCCCCTTCACAGGACTGGCAGAGACCCAGGACTGTACCCCCCACCCCCATCAAAGCCCTACTGGGCAGCAGCTGGTGGGGAGCTTGAGAGCCCAGACACCCATTCAGGGAAAGAGGTTCAGAATTAAGAAACACACTGGGCCACAGGCAGTGAGTTAATCCATGAAATCCAAAACAACTAACACTACCCCGGATTCTCTTGTTGGGTCCTGTGTAAGTAAGCATTGCAGAACAGAGAATAGAGAAGCCTCTACCTCCACCTTGAGACCTAACCTCCCAGAGAATAAAAATCAAGCAACAGGCCAGTTGTTGATTAGTAATCAGACCTATCATTTGTACAGATATATAACCTGACTGTATTTCAGTTCTGTGATAAAATTCTTTTTTTTTTTTTTAAAGATTTTATTTATTTATTTGACAGACAGAGATCACAAGTAGGCAGAGAGGCAGGCAGAGAGAGGAGGAAGCAGGCTCCCTGCTGAGCAGAGAGCCTGATGCGGGGCTCGATCCCAGGACTCAGGGATCATGACCTGATCCAAAGGCAGAGGCTTTAACCTACTGAGCCACCCAGGTGCCCCTGTGATTAAATTCTAAAGGCTAAAATCCATCTGTCTCATATGCACAATATGACTGGGAAAATAAATCACAATATAATCTTAATCCTAAAGTAGTTGGAAGAAAAAAAAGAGGAAGCAAGAGCAATCCTGAAATAACACACAACTACTGGTCTTTTGAAATCAATTCCCAGAAAACAGGAAGACCTATAGTTAATAGGTTTACAGCCCAGCTAAGGCAGGTCTAAGAGTAAAGTGATTTACCTGAAATGAGCCACTGGTACTAGAACAATGTATCATTCATGTTACCAGCAGCCTTGTTGCCTCAAGCTTTTCATTTCAAAAAAATTCAGATGTACAAAAGAAAAGAAACAGTATAATGAACATCTGTATATCCTTTGTGCGGATTCATCTATTATTAATATTTTGCCACTTCCCCTCTCATGTTGTCTGCAGCTAACTTAATTTCAAATTGTTTGGCAAAAATTGTGTATGTATGTATTCACACAATTTTTGAACTATTTGAAAATGAGTTGCAGACACCACTACACATCACTTCTAAATGTTTCAGAAACAAACCATTATCACAGAAAAAAAAAAAATCAACATTTCCACACTATCATCTAGTACATACTCTATATTCAAATTTCTCCCATTGTTCCACAAATATCTTGTGCAGATTTTTCTTTTCAGATGCAGGTCCAATCAGGTTACCTGCAGTGTATCTGATCTCTAATTTTTTTTTTTTTTTTTAATTTAAAAATGATGCCTATTTCCTTGGCTTTAAATGAGAACTTGTTCGAAGGATCCAGGCCAATTACTTTTAGAATGTGCGCATTTTAAATCTAAGTGTTTCCTGATGACTGGATTCGTGTCGAACAATTTGGGCATGAATTTCTTATAGGTGATCATGTATAAGTCTGACTGTGCCAGAAGACATGCCAAAGTCAGGTGGTCCTACCCCTGGTGATGTTAAGCTTGATCACCAGGTAAAGGCGGTAACTGCCAGACCTCTCTAGCACAAAGGTCAAGTTTTTCTTCAGAAGTACTGCAGATCTGTGGGGTGAAATTTTGAGACAATGTGAATCTTTTTCTCCAAAACTATTTCACCTAATGATATAAACATCAATTGATTCTCGCTTGAATCGGTTATTACATTAGGGGTTAGAATTTGATTTCTAACTACTATTCTTTCTGCCTCAATCAGCTGGTGTTCTACTGATAAAAAAGAGCCCCTTCTTCCATTCTTTCTTTTGTATCATTACAAATACATGGATATGTAAAAATATGTTATACTCTGTTACTGTCATTATTCTTTTTAAAGTTCAGATTTAGTCAGAATGCTTTCAAGTCAGTTCCTATGTCCTTTTGATGTGTCCCATTGATCTCTGAGAACTTGCTTGGTCTCTGCTAACTGACCTAGGCTCACCTTCTACTTCCACTGCGAAGACCCTCATGTCAGTTGTTTCTCAAACGAGACCTAGTTCCTAGAGGGTAATGGCATTTAGTATCCAAGATGTAAGCATGAGGTGAGTTCATTGCTCCAGGGTTATCATTGTTTCGCTCTCCTTCTTAATTTACTGACATTTCCAAAACAGATTTAATGTTGCAGGGTTTTTCCTTTTGTTTTTAATTGTTAACACTGTATTATCCCCCTTTTTCTAGTGAAAATTTTAGTCTTTGGTAACATGAATGAATGTTTATCCTATAATATAAGCACAAAAATAGTCTCGCAATTATAATAACAGAACATTACTAACAATAGAGCTCCTAAGTAAACTTGAAGTCCGTTACCTTTTTTGGTCCTTTGTTTTGTCCAGCCACATACCACTAAGGATGCACAGTCTGAAAACTGCCTTCAAAATTATTTGAATTAATTCTTCCCTCTGCGTTATTACCAATTTGATATATAGTCACCTTGTTGTTTCTGCATAATTCCACTTAGGGACTCTTCATATTGTTCAATACATGAACACTCATATTGTTCAAAAGTTTAAAAAGTTACATTATATTTTATACAGTTGATAAAAAGTTACAGCCAGGGGACGCCTGGGTGGCTTAGTTGGTTAAGCAGCTGCCTTCGGCTCAGGTCATGATCCCAGCGTCCTGGGATCGAGTCCCACATCGGGCTCCTTGCTCTGCGGGGAGACTGCTTCTCCCTCTGCCTCTGCCTGCCACTCTCTCTGCCTGTGCTTGCGCGCGCTCTCTCTCTCTCTGACAAATAAATAAAATCTTTAAAAAAAAAATAAAAATAAAAAGTTACAGCCAGAAGTCCTGTTCCTACCGAACCCCAGAGGCATCATTTTCATAAGATTCTGGTCTTCGGGTGGTTTTTGAAAAATTAGAAAATACATAAGCACACATACATATATTCTCTTACTCTCCTTCTCTCTCACAGAAGATGTCAAATGCATACACTTGTGTAGAGGAACAGCTCTGCCACGGTGCCCTAGCAATCTCGCATGCCTCCACAGAGGGCCCCCAGGCAAAGGCCTAATCCAGAGCTTATCTGTCTTGGGAAAATGCTCTGCGATCCTCCTGGAACAGGAGAGGACGGGGGCATGGGAGGAGCCATCTGCACTCCCTTCCCTATCTCTCCTGCAACTTTTTCTCAACACCCTGGCCTCTGAAGAGGCTTTCGTTCTGCGGCACTTGGGGCCCGTCTACAGACTAGAAAACTGCTTAGTGGCAGTCTGGAATCGGCTCGTCCACAAAGGGGTATCCCATGACTCACACTGCATTCGTCTGGTCCCTTTGATTTCGGCTGTTGTCCTTTTTTGGTGTGTGAGATTAAGCACCAAGATTGCGGGCAGCTTTGGCTACTCGTATGAATCTAGAAGTGGCTCCTTTTAGCTTCACTGGTGCAATCATTCAGGCCTTGGCCTTGCTTTGTCTTAGATGCTTGACGACCTGTTTCCCGTAACCAAAGACCCCGAAACCTTAGCACACCAGCTGCCAGTGGCCTGGCTCAGTCTCCACAACTCTGGAGCACACTTGGTGCCATGCTGTAGTCGCCTCGTCTCTATCTGAAGCATCCCAAGCAGCCTTCTTTTAGCCCTCTGGATTTTAACCATTGTTTCGAGGCTAGTGTCGTGAAAATGCTAAGGACTTTCATATTGAGGGGGCCGAAAATATAAACTAATTTCTTCTTAACCCAACACTTACCCATTTTCCTTGGCCCAGAACCTTCTGGGACAGGCAGGACGCAGCCGCTGCCACCTTGGAAGGGTGATAATGCACCATGTCATAGTCAATGAGAGTCAGCTCCATCAGATATTTGGCTAAAGTGTGCTGTTCCACATCGACCTATGAAAGAACAGCCAGGGACAGTAAGGAGCACAGCTACTATTACCCTCTTGCAAAATCCTGGGTGAAGGCCTAGGAGCTCAAAGCCATCTCCTTACCAGTCTGCCCAGCAACTGCCCTATTCCACAGTATGGTACAAACACAGAGCATGAGGTCTTTGCTCTTAAGAACTGATAAGCATTAGGACCTATCGAAAAGATGCTTCCTATAAATGCCTAAGTTTTCCTTTAATTGGATCAACATTTCCAGGATAAGAACAAACAGCAAAATCAAGTGTCATACTGAACCAGAGGCACTTACCTCCCCGGCTTTTGATGCCCGCCTTAAGAAATGCAGCGGCAAAGGTCGACCCAATTCAAATTTCAGTTCTTTCAAAATCTGTGTTTCCATCTCTCGGATTTGAGAACTGGTATAAGCATTGTCTGTGATGTAAACAAAGTCTTCAATATTTGGAGAAAACATCTCCTCGTATTTAGAAGCCAAGAGCAGAGCTGTAATCCCAACCAGTTGAAGCTTCTTACGAGAAACCGGCTGAACCTAATTGAAGAAGAAAGTGTCAGAAGTCCTACGTAATGAGGACTGGGGCTCTGGGTGGAAGGAAGCGAGAGGGAACCACGTCCTGGAGAAGTACACATCGTCTCTGCTCACACCTCCCTTACCAGCACAGGTAACCTCTATGTTAACAGCAGGTACCATCAGGGATGCCTGGCTGGCTCAGTCCCTGGAGCATATGACTCGATCTTGGGGTTGTGGGTTCAAGCCCTATATTGGGTATACAGATTCCTTAAAAATAAAATCTTAAAAAAAAAAAAAAAAAAAAAAAAAACAGCGGGTACCATCCCTGCTCCCAGCAGCCATCTATTATTGAGTATTCAGTGTGTGCCAGGCACAGTCCCAAGAGGCCAACAATCATCTCATTGGATCCTCGTAAAAATCCTAGCAACCGCATGTGTTTTCCCCCACTTGTAAAGAGATGGCCCGAGAAGAGATTCAGACACCAGCTCCAAATCACTGAATTGCTCAGTAGGGAAGAATTATGTCTGAGAACCAGGCGCCTGCTCTGCTCCAGCCCCGTCATCCTGGCTTGAGTGTCTGGGGCGGCCCCAACGTGGCGTTCAATGTGTCTGCACCAAGATGAGGCCAAGTCAAACAGCAGGATTAAATAATGGATGCCTAGGGATGAGGAAGGGGGTCTTGCAAACACTTCCTTAATCCTTACCAAAAGTACACTCATTAGTCAGCGTTAAGAATCTCCAAAGAGGCTCCCGGATTAAGGAAAATCTCAGCTCAGATATAATTCTCTTTTCTTTGAAAAGAGACTTTGCTATCCTTGCTTCAACTCTCATTATTAAAAATCTGCCTAAACTATAACTATTCTCCTGCCCAGTGAGGAATGTATAATGCAAACCACTGAATCTATGCTTTCTTAGGATTTTGCCGTCTCTCAGGGCATTATAATAATCACCATTATGACTGTACTGGTGGGGCAGAATTTGTACCTGAGCTGTATCATACATGTTGACTTTAAGTAAATAAATCCTTACGTGCAGGGCTCCTGGCTGCTGGGTCACGCATGAGCGCCTTCTGTCTGGCATTTTTTCTAAGTGGTCAATGTTTTGTGTCACTGGTCAGAACTATTTCCATGACCACTCTGCCTCCCAGCTGAATTTCTTACATTCCTCTACTTCAGATGTCCCGTTCCCAGTATGCTGCCCACACATACCCCCCACCCCTTAACAATTCTGCCTCCTCTCTTTTCTACAGGGATTCATGCCACAGTTGGCTGGAAATGGCCAAGTTCTCTAGCCAAACTCCTCATTTTTTCAGACAAGGAAACTTAACCAAGGAGTACCAAACTATGAGCTACAGGGAAATCATGGAAGCGGGCCTGGGAAACCAGCCCCCACAGATCCCGTGTGCTTCAGGCTAACTTTTAGAACTCCTGCTGGTCTGTTTGCTTTGAGGAACAACTGGCCATGCAGTGCCAACCCACCCGATGCCCTGGCACTTTTTGGCAGGCTGAAGTAGCAGAAATGCCCAGCAGCGGTCAGCATCATCAGAGGCTGGACACACCTGGCTACCTCCCTCTCTAGCACCTCCAGTTCCTCAGTTTCTCACCAAGTGGCTTTTGGTCTTTTCCTCCAGGTATCACCCTTTGGCGTTGCAGAATGCCCCTACAGTGAGCCCCCAGAAGCCACGCTCACCTGTAAATATCGGTCCATGATGGCAACGCACATGTACAGAGTCTCCTGCAGCAGCCTAAACTTGGAGTGCACTTGCACCAGCCAGTCTACAAGGATGGCGCGCATGCGTCCGTTTATCTCTCTTCCATCTAGGAAGTGTGGATTTATGGATTGCAGAACCTGTTGGCGGAATTCAAAGTTTAAAAAGCTTACCTCATTCCCTTCCCAGCTGTGCAGTAAATGCCACATTGCCTGCACAACCAAAACACAAAGGCCCACTCACCTCGAGCTGCCTTAGATACTGGTAGATATCCTTCACGTAGTCACTACAGAGCTGAGGGTTCTCCCAGTCCTCATGATCAATGTCCTCGATTTTGCAGAGCAGCGCATCAGAGAAAGCTTGGCAGAGGTTCTCTTCCTTCATAGAGATATCCTCCAGTGGGGGGGTAGGACCCTACGTGAACAAATTAACAAGTGTGCATCACTACCTTGGCAGTAGTCTGAACTGTCCATCAGAGCCAAATACGTGCAGAGTCAACTGGTTTAGAAGTATCATATGCATGGGGTGCCTGGGTGGCTCAGTGGGTTAAGCCGCTGCCTTCGGCTCAGGTCGTGATCCCAGGGTCCTGGGATTGAGCCCCTCATCTGGCTCTCTGCTCAGCGGGGAGCCTGCTTCCCCCATCCCACCTCTCTCTGCCTGTCTCTCTGCCTACTTGTGATCTCTGTCCAAAAAAAAAAAGTATCATGTGCATTTTTAAAATGTGTGAAAGCCAAAACAAATAAATTTCCGAGTAAGAGGTTAATAATTCAATATGTAGTAGGTGAAGTTTTTATAGAGATGCTCCTCTGTTTAAAATTCTCTAATTTCACTCCAAGGGAAAACCTGAATCATCACGATGGCCTGGGGGCCTGCATGATCTGGTTTTGCCCTCTCTCTCGGCTGACTGGTCTCCTATTTCTCTCCCCTTGGTCTGCCTCATGGCAGGCTCCCTCACTGCAGATGGGCTCCCTCTCCCCATAATGTGCTCGATCTTGTCCCTACACCCCCACGGGCAATTCTCTCACCTTCAAAGTTTTGTTTGAATTTTACCTTCTCAATTAGGTCTACCCTGACCCCCGTTTTTAATACTATCTACTGCCTATTCCCTGCCCCCCATGTGTTATTTCTCTTACTGTGTTTTTCCTCACAGAGCCTGTAACCTCGTAACATACTGTGGAGTTTACTTATATGTGATGTATATTATTTTCTGTGTACCTCTGCTGGGCCTATAAGCTCTGCAGAGCTGACAGTCTAGCAGAGGTAGAAAACAATATATTTATAAATCCATTTATAAATAAATAATACATTTATTTAAACTGATTTTGTCCCTTATGTGATCTTAAATACCTATATCATCCCTGACACATAGTAGGTGCTCAGTAAATATTTACTGAAAGAAATGTAAACATCCGGGTGCAGAAATTCCTAGAGCTGACAATTCGCTTCAGCTGTAGCCTCTTCTGTGGGTATACAGATTTCCCCTCATAAACTAATTTATTCTAAATTGAGAAACTAGCAACTAAGAAGCAGAAAACCACATTCCGGCCTATGAATAAAATAGAAGGAAGCAAAGATGGAGCAAGTACACACCCAGTATTTTCTTATGCTGACTGGGTGACTATTAAAAAAACCAATCACACAAATTAAAAATTTATAAAGTTAAAACAAGTGCTTAGTAATGAAGTATAAATAAACCATTATTTTTTAAAAGAATAAGAGGTACTTCTCGGGACGCCTGGGTGGCTCAGTTGGTTAAGCAGCTGCCTTCGGCTCAGGTCATGATCCCAGCGTCCTGGGATCGAGTCCCGCATCGGGCTCCTTGCTTGGCAGGGAGCCTGCTTCTCCCTCTGCCTCTGTCTGCCTGTGCTCACTCTCTCTCTCATTCTGATAAATAAATAAAATCTTTAAAAAAAAAAAAAAAAAAAAAGAGGTACTTCTCAAAGTAAAACCTAATGAGACTGCTATGCTATAAAGACTATGTATTCAAGAAATAAAATACAGGGGCACCTGGGTGGCTCAGTGGGTTAAAGCCTCTGCCTTCGGCACAGGTCGTGATCCCAGGGTCCTGGGATCGAGCCCTACATAGGGCTCTCGCAGACAGCCTGCTTCTTCCCTTCTCTCTGCCTGCCTATCTGCCTACTTGTGATCTCTGTCTGTCAAATGAATGGATAAAATCTTTGAGAAAAAAAAAAAGAAATAACATACAGAAAGAGAAGGCTGTATAATAAACAATTTTGGGCGCCAGGGTGGCTCAGTGGCTCTGCCTTTGGCTCAGGTCATGATCTCAGGGTCCTGGGATCGAGCCCCACATCAGGCTTTCTGCTCAGGAGGGAACCTGCCTCCACCCCCCCCCCGCCTCTCTGCCTAGTTGTGATATCTGTCAAAAAATAAATAATTTTAATTGACATGAAAGCTCAGTGATGATGGTTTCCACGTTTAAAGAAGGATGAAAGAGCAGCAGCAAAATAGATACAGCAGTTCAAAACCCATTCTTCCCGCCTACATCAGAGGTCTCAAGCTGGGGCGGGACCAGCTGAGCAAGAGTCAGGCAGATATGTGTGCCATTTATTCGAGAACTTCCAAACTTCAAGGGACTAGAATGAATAAGAGCTACTTGGGGCACCAGGGAGAAACCTAGATAATTTCCTGGAGAAGATAAGACCAAGAAAAATGAGTAGGCAAAAGGTACATAAGTACATAGTCCCAGAGGAAGCCAAGAAACAAAGGCAAGTCTGGGAAGTACACATTTGGGATGGCAGGAGCCAGTGCATGGCGTGTGAAAAGATGGGCTGGAAAGGTGAACAAGAACCCAGCTAGGGAGTTTACATTTTACCCGAAGGGAAGTGAACCCACTGAAGGAACTGAGCAAGAATGGCAAGAATCAGAGATGCCTGGCTGGCTCAGCTGGTAGAGCGACCAACTCTTGATTTCAGAGTTGTGGATTCGAGCCAAATGGGGGGTGTAGAGATTACTTGAAAATAGAATCTTTTTTTAAAAAAGTGTGACTAGAATCAAATACACATTTTAATGAGCACATACAGCTAGGTTAAGTTCAAGGATAAGCATCATCAGTGTCCCTGGGAAATGCAGTCAGTATTGGGAAGCCTGGTTTAAGGAGTCAGAGGTTATGGTCATGTGCTATGTGCTATATAGCACATGTGTGCTATGTGTGCCCCAACAGCTTGGAAGGTTTACCTGTGTCTATTCAGATGTACACCTAAGTTTGGCCATATCCCAAAGCTACCAGGAGAAGACATGGATCATTGCTCTGGTCCTTAGTTTAGAATTTCTTAGAAGCATTCCTTTTGAATTCCAACATAATTTAATTATTACAAAATCCTTTCTAAGATCCCACTGTCCGTGCAGGTAGTAACCTAAACCCTTCAAGCCAGCTGTATTATCCGCAGTCCAGTGTCTACGGCATGCAAAGCTAAAACATGATAACATTCTGATCAGATTAATGCATGAGTTCTGTCCGATGTCACAGACAAGTGAAAAGTGGTATCTGAAATAATAAATGTGAGATTTTGCTGAACTTCAGAAGCTCCTGTTCAGTAAGGAGCAGGGTGGAGTGTGAGTAAAGGCTGTTGAAATTCTTCTACTACTAAGTTAGGTCTGGTGAGAGAATGTACTACTATTAATAGGCAAACATGTAGGTGTTTATGCAAGTTTTTGTTAACCAGAGTTCCTTTATTTACTAGGTTTATAATAAACCATGTCAATTAAGTGCAACAAGAAAGGACTCCCAGAAAAAGTATTGTTTCCAATTAGACAGCTCATGATTTGTAGCAGGAATTGTGTACTTGTGCATACACAGGCACACACAATTATAGAAAGGCAAAATCATTCCCTGGGAATAGCTTTAGAGAATACAGTGAAATGGAATTTGTAGAGTAGGGAGAGTAGTAACAATAAACTTTCTATTCTATGTGCTTGATGTATTTCTGTAGTATTTTGCTATGTTTCTTGTGTGATTAAAAATAAAAGGCACTCTGCCTTCAGCTCAGGTCATGATCCTGGGGCCCTAGGATCAAGGACCGCATCGATCGAGCTCTCTGCTAAGTGGGGAGCCTGCTTCCTCCTCTCTCTCTCTCGCTCTCTGCCTGCCCCTCTGCCTACTTGTGATCTCTGTCAAATAAATAAATAAAATCTTTTAAATAAATACATAATCAAAGGCACTCTTTTTTAAGAAATAAATGTGATAGGGGCACCTGGGTGGCTCAGTGGGTTAAAGCCTCTGCCTTTGGCTCAGGTCATGATCCCAGGGTCCTGGGATTGAGTCCCGCATCAGGGCCTCTGCACAGCAGGGAGCCTACTTCCTCCCCACCCCCACCCCCGCCTACTTATGATCTCTGTCTGTCAAGTAAATAAATAAAATCTTTTTTTAAAAAAATGTGATAGGGGCGCCTGGGTGGCTCAGTGGTTTGGGCTGCTGCCTTCGGCTCGGGTCGTGATCTCAGGGTCCTGGGATCAAGCCCCGCATCGGGCTCCCTGCTCCGCAGGAAGCCTGCTTCCCTCTCTCTCTCTCTCTCTCTCTCTCTGCCTGCCTCTCTGCCTACTTGTGATCTCTGTCTGTCAAATGAATAAATAAAATCTTAAAAAAAAAAAATGTGGTAAGTTGTGATTACTTCCCCTTTATATGTAGTTTTTGTGTTAGGGGTAGTCAGTCAGAAAACGTTCTCATAGTTGAATAATGACTACTATAAAGGCACTTTAAGGCAACAGGCTTGAGCAGTGGAACTTGATCAAGGTAAAAGGGCCCATAAGGACCACCAGGCTGAATGTCGGCAGGCTCATTAAGCAAACCACTTGGAAATAGCCATAAGCCCTAACTGGGCACAGTTCCGAAGATTACCTAAAACAGGAAAATTCCATACGTTCCCATACTCCCCTATTTCACTCTGTAACTGTGGTCCCTCACCACCAACCTCTGGCAGACAGTCTCTCCTTTGCTGTCCTGCCCACTGTTCCCTATTCAATAGGGTGGGTGAATTCTTTCACCACCCATGCTACTGGCCCCCACCCAACTGGCACCCCACATTTGGGGGCCCCCCATCTGATCGGAGCATCCCACAATTATCACTGAATTTAGTGTTTAGATCAAATCTATAAATGTAAAACTTCATCTGAATTTCTAGCCCTGACTTCCCAGCATCTCTCCGAAGTGTGCAAGGATCTCTGCTACAGCCCTATCAGAATGTGTGCTCAGGCCTTCCTCTGCTTGACTGGGGGATACTTGGGGACAGAACTGGTGGCACATTCTCCTGATTTCTCCAGTGCCCAGCAAACAAGGAGTCTAGGAAAAAACCATCTCCTTTCTTTTGCATACAACTCAGTGTTTGCCAAAACCTCATTGGTCAGAAAAAAAATAAATAATAAAATAACAAAAGCACTGTTTTCTCTAAAAATTGCAGGATAATCTGCTTCTGCAAACACCTGTAAATGGCTGAAACCCCTTCAAGTTCTCAGCCAGAGCCCTTTGTGATTCAGTCACTTCATCTCCTACAAAGATGAAACCATCCCTCTGGTTTTGCAGAGTATAGTAAATAGATTTGGCTGAGAACATCTGCTTTCATGAGCACATGGCTTATAAATTTTCCAGGGCTCACTGTTGCTAGAACCCTGTGCTCAACTGGCATTGCCACATCCCCGGGGACAAGCTATAAAGGAGCAGCAATGGCGGCAGACAGAGCAGATGACAAAGTGAAAGCCAGATGGCCGACCAGAGCCAGGCAAGTAGAGGGGCTCATCTGCCAGGATGAGGAGCTTCCCCTAAACTAGGGACTGAATGATATCTTCTATACTATATTTCTCAGAGAAAAGTGCATTTGAATTGGAAGTAATTATTGTTCATTAATCCCTGATGTCTTCTAAAAACGAGCAGCACATTTCAGCCATGGAAGTGATATTTATATGATGGTCCATCATTCTTTATCTGAAACACAGTGGCCTAAAATTTGTCAAGAAGCTAAAGCAAAAAAAGTCACCAAGGAAAGGTTGAGTAATTCAGAAAGAGTGGAGTTGTAGAAGTTACGGGAGGAAATTTCTCCTTTGTTTTGTTCATAACATTTTTGGCTGTTTTTCTTTTAATTTGCCTTTTTCCCTTCTTCTCTGATTGGAAAAGTAATATGTATCTATGGTCAAAAAAATCTGAAAATTTTAAGGAAGAAAATGAAAATGAATCTTAAACCCAACGTAATACTCAAAAATAACCATCATCAAAGTTTGCTTATAAATGCAGAGTTTTAGGGGTGCCTAGGTGGCTCTGTCAGTTAAGCATCCAACTCTTGATTTCAGCCAGATCACGATCTCAGGGTTGTGAAATTGAGATCTGCAATGGGCATGGAGCCTGCTTAAGATTCTCTTGCCCTCTGCCCCTCCCCACCTCAAAAAAACCAGAACACTTTGCACACTTCTAAAAGCAAATCTGGGGTGCCTGGGTGGCTCCATCGGTGAAGTATCCAACTCTTGATTTTGGCTCAGTTGTGATCTCAGGGTCATGAGATCAAACTCTGCACTGGATATGGAGCCTGCGTAAGATTTTCTCTCTCCCTCTCCCTCTGCCCTTTCCCTCCTCTATCCCCCACCTCCCCCAGCCCCGCATGCACACACACGCTCTCTCTGAAAAATAATAATAATAATAATAATTAAAGAAAGGAAATCTGGGGTGGTACTGTGTTCTATAATTGTTTTATAATCTGACTGATATAACATGCATTTTGATATCTTTAAATATTCTACTAAAACATGATATTAATGGCCCATGTATTTCATTAAATGGATTTAAGCTGCTCCAGTAAAACACCCAGTAGTGTTTACCCAAAGGAGAGGAAAACACTAATTTGAGAAGATATATGCACCCCTATGTTTACTGCAACATTATTTACAATAGTCGGGATATGGATATGGAAGCAACCTAAGCGTCCATCGACAGATGAATGATAAAGAAGATGTGGTATATCTACAATGGAATATTACTCAGCCCATAAAAAAGAATGAGATCTTGCCACTGCCAACAACATGGGTCTAATGTTAAGTGAAATAAGTTGGTCACAGAAAGACAAATACCATATGATTTCACTCATATGAAGATTTTAAGAAACAAAACAAATGAAGGGGGAAAAAAGGCAGGGGCACCTGGCTGGCTGAGTCAGAAAAGCATGTGACTCTTGATCTCAGGGTTGTGAATTCAAGCCCCATGTTGGGTGTAGAGATTTCATACATAAACAAACAAACATAAAGAAAAAGAAAAAAGAGACAAACCAAAACAAAAAATCAACAGCTCTTAAATATAGAGAACAAACTGGTGGTTGCCGTAGGGGAGTTGGGTAGAGGGAGTGGATGAACCAGGTGAAGGGGATTAAGAGCATATTATAATGGTGAGCAGTGAGTCATGTATAGGATTGTTCAATCACTATATTGCACACCTGAAACTAATGTAACATTGTATGTTACTTATACTTGAACTTAGAATTAACCAATTTTCTAATATTTCTCTATTATATAAGATATTCATTACAACACTATTTTAAAAATCCTCTAATTTTAGTGTGCCTCTAATAATTTTCTTAGGATAAAAACAGATTTACTGGGTATGGAGAATAACATTTTGAAGGACACTGCTAAATCACTTCCAGACATGTGAGAGGAACCACATTCAGTCACCTGCATCAAATACTGCATAATGGTTAAAAGGTCAAAGCTGGAAGTTTGGGTTTGGGTTTGGCATTTAGGCACTAGAAGCCTCCAAGGAAAGGCCTATGAAAGGAAGGTCGATCTTCAGAATTTGTTCTGAGCTTTAGTTCTTGATTTGACACTCTCTGTCCTGGCTTCTGAACAGCAACATGCTTGCCACTATCACCTGTAAGCAGAAGTCTCCCACGTCTGCCCCCTTGCTCAGATGCTGCTGGCATATTTCTGACTGCCCTTCCCTTGGATGCTTTTCTGTTATCTCAACAAATCTAAAGCCAAATAAGGTGCTTTCCCCAGAACTACCTCCCTTCCTTGACTTCCCCATTTCTTTAGTAATTCATTGCATAAATTGTTTCTTAAATACTCAAGTGCTTGCTTAAGGATCTTATTCTCTTTCTGCGAAAAACATTGCGAAAGAATTCCTTCTAGATACAGGACAATGTCTCTGGAAGGAGTTGATATACCCCCAACACATCCCATGTTGTTTCTTAGCACACTGTAGGTAGTGGTATGTGGGTGAGTGCTTAGGGAAGATCCAGGTTAGTTCAAGACTCTCATCAGCTCTTGCCTGAACAATTGTAGTACTCCTCATTTATGGTTCCTCCCATGCCCAGCCTACATTGCTTTCATCATTTCCCACCTGCTCAAAACTTTTCCCAGGCTCCTCACTGCCTAATGGGATACAATCCAAATTCTAAGGCCTTCAAATCCAACTGCAACCTTTCCCCCAACTTTATGTTCTGCTTATTCACACAAACATTCTGGCCCAGTTAGATGTGCTGACTCCTTAGCCCAAGGACAAGATTATAGGCCTATTTTTGCTTTCGTGGCTTGATTCCTATTATGCTTTGTTCCCAAAAAAAGTTGGTTCTTTCCTATCAGCATCTCTCTATCCTTAAAAATCCCACTGATTCCACGAAGCTTCCCCTGACAACTTGGTCTCTTAGTGTTCTCTCCTTCCTGTAGAAGCACTTTCTGAAGGATGGTGCTTCCAACTACCCTAGACACTTGAAGTTCAATCATCCATTGCCCAAGGGCACCTGGTGTCATTCCCTGGGACTACTAATTTAATTTCAGGTGCATGTGCCCTTTCTGAATAAGTCTCCTTAAGGTAAGATATCTCTTTAACAGCCTTAACACTACTGGATGGGCATAGCAAGTGCTCTCTGTATAAATGTCTTGAATATATCCAATGTATTATTTTGAAAAATTTTAAACAAGTTACAGACATGTTATTAATATATATTTTATATAGATTTATTATATATATATAGAGAGAGAAAGAAGTGGAAAAAGTAGTTATTGTTGTATTCTCAGCACCTATAACAGTGCCTGTCCTGTAATAATTACAGGCCAATGGGTCCGTTAACATTCTAACTCCAATTGAGTTAACCAGTCCCAGAGAGCACAATTTAACAACACAGAATTTTGGCATTACCTTATTTGTAATGATGAGTATGAGTCTCCAAAGTGTGAGAGAGATTCCATAGCCTTCATGGGCAAGCTTATGGATTATAAAACCTACCAAATTTTACTTTGAGATCACTAAATTTGAGTATCAAGATAATTAACTTTGTTATTCAAGGTCAAAACATAATGCCTGGGTGGCTCAGTCAGTTAACCCGCTGCCTTTGGCTCAGATCATGATCCCAGGGTCCTGGGATCAAGTCCTGCATCAGGCTCCTTGCTCAGCAGGGAGCCTGCTTCTCTCTCTGCCTCTGCCTGCCACTCTGTTTGCTTGTGTTCTCCCTCTCTCTCCCTCTCTGACAAATAAATAAATTAAATCTTTAAAAAAAAATAGTAACTACCATCACCAAAAGGATGTGTATGTTCAATTTGTACACTGCTGTTTAAAGTAGAGCTCTAGTTATGAACGTTCTTCAAAAGTAGTCAATGTCTGGGCTTCTGGGTGGCTCAGTCTGTTCAATGCCTGCCTTCAGCTTAGGTCATCATCTCAGGGTACTGGGATCAAGCCCCACATTGGGATCTCTGCTCAGCAGGGGATCTGCTTCTTCTTCTCTTTCTCCTTCTACTCCTCTCCCTGTTCATGCTGTCTTTCTCACTCTCTCTCAAATAAATAAATAAAATCTTTTAAGAAAATAAAAGTTGCAGTGAAGATAAAGGCACCTTTCCAGTCTAGCCAAAAAACAGCTACTTTGTACGTTTGTAAACACAGAACATCCTACCTTTGGAGCCAACACTTCCATCTGAACTGGTTTCACAGAAGCAGTAGGTTTTAGTTGTTTGCTGACATTTGTTTTGGTGGGCTGAACAGGTATTTTCGTGTTCTGAGCTTTCTACAAGGAAAAAGAAACATAAATAGGGGAAGATAGTCAGTGTTGTTCTTCAGACCTATACACAATCAGCCTGGTGTGCACATGGACAGTCCTCTTGGCTGTTACCTTAGCTACTTGTGTAGCTCTGGTTGTAACTCTATTTCCAATTTCTTCTAAAACTGCCCGTCTGATTGTCACATGACTCTTAGCTTTAGAATTAACTCCAGTGTCAGCATTCTCCAAATCAGTGGACACCTTAAAAAAAAAAAAAAAAAAAGATGAGTTAATGATGAATTGAGACAACTTACAATACTTTGCTAATGTCAGATATCCAAATGCAGAATCTGGGAAAGGTAAATATGTGGAGATCTATTTGTGAGAGGGAAAAGGTACATTTTTTAAAAGACTAAAAATGGGGACCCTAGGTGGCTCAGTGGGTTAAAGGCTCTGCCTTCGGCTCAGGTTATGATCTCAGGGTCCTGGGATAGAGCCCCATGTCTTAAAAAAAAAAAATCTAAAAAAAAAAAAAAAAGTTACAATAAGTCCAGATGTTTAAAACCTAAACTAGCTTTGATTCTTATGCTATCTACAATAAAGAGCGCTCCTATAGACATGATCTTTAGAGATATTGCCTTTTTAAAAAATATATTTTATTTATTTATTTGACAGAGATCACAAGTAGGCAGAGAGGCAGACAGAGAGAGAGGAGGAAGCAGGCTCCCTGCTAAGGGGATAGCCCGATGCAGGGCTCAATCCCAGGACCCTGGGATCATGACCTGAGCCGAAGGCAGAGGCTTTAACCCACTGAGCCACCCAGGCGCCCCAAGATATTGCCTTTTAAAATGAGGTCGGGGGTGCCTGGGTGGCTCAGTGGTTAAGCCGCTGCCTTCGGCTCAGGTCATGATCTCAGGGTCCTGGGATCGAGTCCCGCATCGGGCTCTCTGCTCTGCAGGGAGCCTGCTTCCTCCTCTCTCTCTCTCTCTGCCTGCCTCTCTGCCTACTTGTGATTTCTCTCTGTCAAATAAATAAATAAAATCTTTAAAAAAAAAATTAAAAAAATTAAAAAAAATAAAATGAGGTCGGACTCTCTTATATTAAGGATACTTGGAAATTGTTTTCACAAGTAAAATAGTTTTACTCTCAAACTCAGAGGAAGTTGAAATCATATGGAATAAAAACATCATTAGTTCACCTTAACCTACCTTTGAAAGAATGTGCTTAGAAATAAAACTTGTTAGAAAAAGCAATTCGTAGAAAAAAGTTTATTTTCTTATAGAGGTGATAAACATTTCATGAGGAAAAAAACCAGCATGTACTATCCCTGAGAACTGTGGGTCCTAATCCTAAAAATCTCCTAACAGGGGGTTTGAATAGATCTACAAGGATAGACAGAAGGGCAGGGAAAACTCAAGCCTTCCCTGAATAGAAAGAAAGAATTTGACAATGAGAGAACTTTATGGGACAGATTAGACAAAAATTACACGCCAGTTCAATGTAGATCCACAAAAGAATAGGAATTAAATACTGAATGTATTCAACTTATTAGGATTCTCAAAAGCACACTGTTCAATTTTTTCCAGTAGCAATTGCTAATTTTAAAAAGTGTTTTGAAATTTTAATTCTTACAGGTTAAATCCCGGTAATCAGACTTTAAGTCCATCTGGAGGGGAACACTGGCAGCTTTTAACTAGCCTTTCCATCCAGGAGGATGGAACTCAGGTGTGTCAGGGCCCTCTATTTTCCAGCAAAGGAAAAGCAGACCCAGATACAATTCAAACCCACAGAAAAAAAATTCAAAACACCATTAGCACTCGCATTTTTGCAAAGATGAAACAAATGAATCTGGACCCTTCTGTTTGCGGTATTGTTCCAAGTTATATGCAAAATCTTGATTACACTTGATTAAAGAAATTAATTTTTTTAAGGCTTTATTTATTACAGAGAGAGATCGTGAGAGAGGAAACACAAGCACAGGAGAGCTGGAGAGGGAGAAGCAGGCTCCTCGCTCGAGGAGCCCCATATGGGGCTCGATCCCAAGACGCCAGGATCGTGACCCGAACTAAGGCAGACACTTAACGGCTGAGCCACCCAGGAGCCTCAGTAATTAATCTTAAGATGACAAACGACTATGTTAGTGAACTTAACCTGGAAGACATCATGCGCAGAAATAAATGGGAAACTTAACACAAAACGAAAAGCGAAGAATCTGAAAAACAGCCATGACTGTTGCCTGGTTAAACATTCAAAACAGTTTACTACCTGCAGTTTCTTCCAGTGCTTCTCCCCACCCCCCATCCCTTAGCTGGCAAGGAGTTTTTGAGAACAGAGGAAGGAAAGGACAACAGCCTCTGCTTAAACAGCACTCTAACAACAGAGAGCACTCGGGGATCCCTCGCTGAGTACCAAGTCCCGGGCTGGAGAGGCTCACCTGACAGGTGCGCCCTCCGAGGCACTTTCCCACACTTCCCTCCCCCACTACACTTCCCTCATCCCCGGACTGGCCAGGGCGGAAGCCGGGAACGCAGAGTGGATCCGAGGAGGAGAGAGGTCGCCAAAGAGGACAGGCCGCAGACTGGAGAGGGGAAGCGGGCAGAAGGCGAGAGGGGCACGGGTTGGGACGAAGAAGCCTGCGCAGAAGAGGGAGGGAGGGAGGCTAGAGGCGAGAGACGGAGCTCCGCGGCGGAAGAGCCCGGCGAGTGCGGGAGGTGAGCCCGTCCCACTCACCGTCGGGCGTCGGAGCAGCGCCATGTGGGAAGGGTCAGGCAGGAATGCCGGCCCGGCCCAGGGAGGGACGCGGACCGGAGAGGAAGGACACAGGCTTCCGCGGCGCCGTTAGCCCTGGACTGCGGCCCGCACCGCTTAAGATCTTCGCGATGTCGCCTTGTTACAGGATTCAAATGCCGCGCCGCTCGCGCCCCCATTGGGCGGCCTTACGTACGGCGTGCTCTTCCTATTGGCTAGGCGGGAGACAGCCCCGCAGGCGGATTGGCTGAATTTTCCAGACCCGTTTGGTTGTCATGACAACTGGTTGTTTTCTCCGCCTACTGTCTTTTTTTTTTTTCCTTTTTTTCTTTAAACTTCGGCCTCTAAAATCAACAAAACTGAAATACCTCACTGAGGACTCCTCTGAATTTTGAGTAGGTCTCACCTAAGAATGTCTACGTTTGTACTAATCGGGCGGAAGTTGGTTCTAGGAAACACCTTCGAAATGCCATTTCTGACCTTTATTCCTCTTCCGGAAATTTCGAGTTGGGAATCAAGGTTGGGGGTTGGCCTGAGGGGAGGAGTCGACGCCTCTGGGAGGTTCCGGGTCGGCACTGTTAGGTGGTTGTGACTCAAATGTGTGCTAAAGAAGTGGGAATCGTGGCATTTACGCAAAAGCTAAGACTCCCAGGGAGAGGAAAATAAAAAGGTAAACGTGATTTGTGTGGTTCGTGATTCATGTAAGCTCTCCATTGAATTGCCGGCACTTAGCGCGTTTTCCGGTATGTACTATGGTTGGATATTCAATAAATATTCGTCGAATAAAATGACCCTAGGACGTGTAGAAGATTTTATGAGAAAGAGAGTGTGAGTCAGCCTTGTCCAGATGGTTGGGAGACCGGAAAAAGGAAAGGAAGAAGGGGAGAGGAAAGGTCCAACGCCCATAGTAGAGGCAGTAGAATGACAACTGATGGCAGCCTTCGTCCAAGAATTTGAGCAAGCTTTCTGTTCTACCACTTTAAGCACTGTTACTGGGGTACTGAGGAGGCTTGAATGAAGTAATCTGGATTAAATTCTGCCCTTGCCCTTGCATCTGACGTTTCTAAAGCTGTTTTCTCTTCTGTAAAACCCGAATAATTGCAGCTACTATGTGGCATGGGAAGATGTTAGTGCATCCATTGATGGATTACTGAAAATTAGGTATCCAGGGAAAAAGTCTTAGGAAGGAAAAATAGATGTTTAGTGCACTGAAGTTGTGAGGAAAATTATATTTGTACCTGTTATAACACTGTGATACTGAAAGCCAGAACTATGAAAGTAATAATCCTCACCCCCTCACAGGGCTTTGTCAACAGGAGTGTTGTGAATGGCAAAGTGCTTTTATTAACTTTCTTGACATTTTCAACATTGAATAATCCACATTAGACATTGTATTTTCATTAAAAATGGAAATATTTCTTTTGTATCCTTCACTGCAACTAACCTGGAACTTTACAAATGCACTTTTTAAAAAAAATTTATTTATTTATTTGACAGAGAGAGAGATCACAAGCAGGCAGAGAGGCAGGCAGAGAGAGAGAGAGGAGGAAGCAGGCTCCCTGCTGAGCAGAGAACCCGATGCGGGACTCGATCCCAGGACCCTGAGATCATGACCTGAGCCGAAGGCAGCGGCTTAACCCACTGAGCCACCCATGCGCCCTACAAATGCACTTTTTGATTCAACATTTTCTTTAATGCATTGTAGACTGTATATATTTTTTTCTTTTTTTTTTTTTAAGCAATCTCTACACTCAGTGTGAGGCTTGAACTCAGGACCTGGAGATCAAGAGTCACAAGCTCTACTGACTGAGCCAGCTAGGCCCCCCGCTACTCCTATCTATATTTCCTGTTCTCTCCTGTCTCAGGTAACATTTATTGGTCACACTTCCTATATACTAATTCACATAAACTTTCTTGTTGAATCCTCATAACAATCATTACAAAGTAGGTAGTATTATCCCAAGTGTTTTGTTTTTATTGGGGTATAATTGGGGTATAATTTTATTGGGGTATAATTGACATATAACATTAGTTTCAGTATACAACGTGATTAGATATTTATATATATTGCAAAATGATCACAGTAAGTCTAGTAAACAATGATCATGTATTATCCCAACTTGACAGATGAAGAAACTAGGGCTCAGAAGAGTTAAATGTCTTGGCTGTAATCACAATGCTTCTCAGTTTCCAAGCTGGGATTTGTACTATTGTCTGATTCCAAAGCCTGTGCTCTTTCCACTATATTTACCATTGTTACTCTATCTACATTTTGCAGAAAGAGTGGGAAAACTCTGAAAGTTGTTGAAGGAAATCAAATTAACCAAAAATAAATTTCTTAAAGGCCAATGGCCCTTTATAGTATGGTAAAATTCCACATAATCAATTGATTTTAATTTATTGGTCAATTACTGCTTGAAAAGTTGTACATATGAAGTCCAGGGGATATAGGGTGAAGGGAGATGTTTGCCAACAGAGGGAGCACCCCAAGCAAAAGCACGGACCACCAGTACTGAATTGGCATGACTGGAGACAGGTGAATGCCTTAGTTGGCAGGAGGTATTGGGTTTCAAGTAGGTGTTGCCTTGTGTCTTCCATCACCATGAAAGGGAGTCCGAGACAGAGAGGGATGGACTTGCAGTCTTGGCATCAGGACTGTTCTGAATGGTCAAAGATTTGCTTGCGGTTTGTCAGATCTTCCTCACTTCCAATTTCTTATTCAGATACATACTCACCTTTTCTCCTGTCTTGGGATACTTTTTCTCAGATTTCCAGGACCTTCCCCCATTGGGGGTAATTTACAGATAGCCACTGTTGCAGAACTCAAGAACGTCAGGCATCAAAAATTGCCCTAGGTCAGTTCAGGGCTGGAAACCTAACAGCTCTCCTAGAAGTCCCAAAGGCAGGCCACAAGCACCATCTGAAGCTTAACCTAGGGGTTACTTAATTTGAACAAATGCACTAGAATGTAAGCTCCACGAGGGCAGGGGTATTGGTTTTGTGCATAATTCTATCTCTAGTTCCTAGAATAAATAAGGTGGTCACTGTTGAATTTTTATCAGGACTCATTTGGATTATCAACTAGTGTATCATATAAGACAAGTCCAAAAGCTCAGCTCATGGTTGTGATTTCTACATCCTTGGTGAATTTCAGTTGCCATTATTCCAGACCATAGGGCATGAAGGGCTCAGTTTAATTTATATATCATCATAATATATGGAATATATAATTTATATATCATCTGTGAATGATATAATCAACAAATTACCATTTTCACCAGCAGATTATTTTGTTTTGTTTTAGAGATTTTATTTATTTGACAAGGATTGAGAGACAGAGAGAGGGGGAGAGTGGGAGAAGCAGGCTTCCCACTGAGCAAGAAGCTGGATGCAGGGCGTGACCCCAAGACCCTGGGCCTATGTCCTGACTTGAAGGCAGATGCTCAACAACGGAGTCACATAGGCGCCCTCGCCAGCAGATTTTTCTCAGAACCCAACAATCTTCCTACTATACTACCATGTTCTCTCTCTCAGTTGCCTTTATCCCATTTCTCTTACCAGCTCCATCCATTTCTACTTACCTCCTTCTGATTCTTCTTTTCTCTCAACTAGCTAGAAGCCAAAATATATTTGCTATGTTAACATTAAAATGTCAGTTTGTGCAAGGCACTGCAGGGAACAGAGAAGAATAAAGTATGAACCATGCCCTCAAGTTCAAAACAATGAGGGGGAGACATATAGGAACAAAATTCTTGTAACAGGCAGAACCTATAAAAGAATGAGCAAATGGGGTGCCTGGGTGGCTCAGTCATTAAGCATCTGCCTTTGGCTTGGGTCATGCTCCCAGGGTCCTGGGATCAAGCCCTGCATCAGGCTCCCTGCTCTGTTGGAAGCCTGCTTCTCTTTTTTCCTCTGCTTCTCTTTTTTCCTATGCTTCTCCCTTTCCTTCTATTGCTCTACCTGCTTGTGCACTCTCACTCTCTGGATAATGACTTGGTCAAGCTTTGTTTCAGAAAGCTGACCCACTGGGCAGCATGAAGAATGGATTATGGTGGATTGGAAAGCTAAAGGTTTCCCAGGTGAGATTTAACAAAAATTTGACCTGGATGAGTGTGAAAAATGAAAAATGGAAACAGGTATGGCAGGCAATTTTGGAGGAATGACAGAACCTTCACAAATAACTGAACGTGGGTGACAGAAAATAATTGTAAAGTAACAAAGGTGAAAGTTTTGAGCGGTTACATTAAAATTCTCTCAAGTTATGCAAACCAAATTATAAATAAAAATAGTAACTTCATTGCTAATTTCCTTGGGAGGGTAGGTGAGTTAATTTTCTTACAAAAAGAAAGCCTTTCCTTCTTGGATGCAAGCCTTGTTTGCATCCATCTTGACATCTTTCACCATAACCAACAGGTCAACGTTATCTGTCCCATGTAGGTAACCAGGTAACCTATTACTGGCTGAATAAGGTGCATGGGTATGTCCCAGTCTAGGGCCTGAAAACTTGCTCAGAAGCAAGATGACCCAGAGAGGTAGAAACAAACACCTTTCTAGTGCTTCATGGGCCTCCACTTAAAATGATTCTGTAAAATCTGGACCTCAAGCCTGTGAATAATATTATTATTTATAAAGAACTATATATATTATTATTATATTTATTTGAAGGAGAATAAATTATATTTATTTATTTGACTGGGGGAGGACCAGAGGGAGAGGAAGAGCTGAAGCAGACTCCCCACTGAGCACGAAGCCTGGAGCAATGTGAAGCCAAGAGGGAGAGGCTTGATCTCATGACCCTGAGATAAGACCTGAGCTGAAACCAAGTCGCCCAACTGAGTCAACCAGGTACACCATTTCTTTTTATTTATTATTTATTTATTTTTAAATTTTATTTATTTACTTGACAGAGATCACAAGTAGGCAGAGACAGAGGGGGTAAGCAGGCTCCCCACTGAGCGGAGAGCCCAATGTGGGGCTCAATCCCAGGAGCCTAGGATCACGATCTGAACAGAAGACAGAGACTTTAATCCACTGAGCCACCCAGGCAACCCTAAAGCCAAGAGAAAAATGAGTCAGGCAAGAGGAATTCTCCCTTATTCCTGGGGTGCAGGGGGAGGCATGAAAGGTGAGTTGTTATTGTTTTTAAGATTTTATTTGACACAGAAAGAGAAAATAACAAAAGAGCACAAGCAAAAGAAAGTAGCAGGCAGAGGGAGAAGGAGAAATAAGATGCAGGGCTTGATCCCAGGACCCTGGGATCATGACCTGAGCCAAAGGCAGATGCTTAACCGACTGAACCACAAAGGCATCCCCCCATAGATTTCTTTTACCCAAATATCAGCAGAGAGAAGTTAAAATTCTTCCACTACCAATTCCCAATTATAAATGCTTGAGAATGTAACATCATTTTGCACACACGGCTTTCCCATACGCTAAACTTTAGTTTAGGAGAGAAAAAACTAAATGAGCTTAGAAGTCCACAGTAGTAATTCAAACAAAGCAAGAGGGTTTGTTTTACCTAACTGTGGTAGGTTAAAAATAGGCATAATTTTTTTTTTTTTTTTGGCTGTCACTTCTTTTAACAGGGGTAGCTATCTCCCTACCCCTTAATCTGGACTAGCTTCAAGATGGCTCACTCACATGGTTGCTGATAGGGGGAGGAGAGGTCTCTTGGCCAATGGCCAATAGGAAACCAAAGCCACCTGCCAACACCCATGTGAGTGCTTAGAAGCCCATCATCCAGACTAAGTGAAGGCTTCAGATGACTGAGGGCCCCAGCTATCATCATGACTGTTAAGCAACCTCATGAGAG
Source organism: Mustela putorius furo (assembly GCF_011764305.1). Lineage (NCBI taxonomy): Eukaryota > Metazoa > Chordata > Mammalia > Carnivora > Mustelidae > Mustela > Mustela putorius. The sequence continues at coordinate 3,167,010 of NW_025422045.1, read as the reverse complement.
ACCCTGAGCCAGAAGCACCAAATTCTGGACTCACAGAAACTAAGATGTTTGTTGTTTAAGCCACTAAGTCCTAGAGGTACAAATCAATAAATATTTCACAGCAATAGATAATACAAAACTCTGGGGAGTGTGTGACTAATAGTGACGTTCTAGGAAATCAGGTACACCATAACAACTTATTCTCTGAGCAAATACTAATAGCATGGTAATCTAGACAGCAGTTCAATGAAAGACATTCATTCCTTTTTAAAGGCAGGTCAGGATGCAGTGGATGGGAGACTTACCACATCTCTTCCAAATCCCTCGTCCAGCACTCCTCTTTCAAAAGCTCTTGAAAATCTAAAGGAAAAAATCCCTGGGATAGCAAGCTTGGAGCATCCCATATTATGGAAGAACTTCCATGTATGTAAGTGGAGGAAGGGCAGGCCAGATTGGAACACCTGAGTGTCTTGAGTTGTGCTACCAGCTACACAGGGGAAAAGGTCAAAATTCTTCCTTTATAGAGCACAGTGTATCAATGACAATCTGCAGAGTTCTACACTTTCCAAAGCTTTTCCCCACATATATATTGAATAATACCACCTAAAGCAAAAATGATTTAGAAGTTCGTACTCAAGACTCAGCAGAGCCCATAATGAAAATTAGTATTTAGAGAATCCCATCTATTCTCTGTGGTGATGATAAAGAATTAAGAGAGACATGCAATTTGTCTGGGCTAATCAAAAGCATCTCCTAGAAACCCATACCTTCCACATGCTCTCTCAGTGTTAGCTGTTAGCCTAAAAATAAGCCTAGAAGAAGCTAACAATATAGGCATCTCAGTGGTATGTGCTTTATTAACCTTTAAAAGGGCACCAAGTCCCTGTATAGCACAATTTCTTGAGGAAAAAGTTAGGGGCAAATGAGAAGTTCTAGTTAATTTATCCATAACATTCTCCGTTAGATCAGAGAGGACAAATGGTTTCATATCCTTGCCAATTCTGATCCACTGGCAATAGGTGCCCAAAATACAGCACTGGATGGTGTTGATGGGCAACTCATTATGCCCCTGCTGTGACTGCAAGGCAAAGGAAGACAAATGTGCTGGGAATCCTTCATCCCTCTAGTAGAAGAAAAATTCCAACCCATCAAAGAAGGGCTGAGGAGGAGTGTTCTTTCTTACCTAGTAATTATCTTCTTAGACTCTAGAAGAAAAAGATGAGTGACAAACACTGATCAACACCATGCAATGCTACCATTTGTTATTAAGGGCAAGTGCAAGGGAAGTTGTTTTGGGTGGTGGGATGGAATGCAGTGAGCACTAAGAGAACTTACATATTTTTCTTCCTTTTTATGCAGGAACTGCCAAAGTTTTAGTGTTTAATATTTAAAAGTATGACTGAACTTCTATCTTATGTATGTATTACATGCAAAGCTCTTTGCACTTGTTACCTCATTTAATTCTAATAACAACCTATTCTGTTTATAAATGAGACCTATGAGGCTCAGAAAGCGTAAATTGTTCAAAGCTGCACAATTCAAAGCCCTTGTCTGTCTGACATCAATACCTTTATTCTTTCCACAGCTACAGAAACCATTTGTGTGGCCTGTGAATTTGTACAGAATACACAGGACAGAGAGGAGATGGCGCCTAGTAGGTCAACTACAAAATAGGTAACACTTATTTTGCTTAGTAAGAAATAGTTCTGGGGTGCTTGGGTGGTTTAGTCGGTAAGCATCTGGCTCTCAGTCTCAGCTCAGGTCTTGATCTAGGGTCATGAGTTCAAGCCTGCATGGAGCCTACAGGATGGAAGGAAGGAAGGAAGGAAGAAAAGGAAGGAAGGAAGGAAAGGAAAAGGAAAAGAAAGGAAAGGGAAGGAAAAGAAAAGAGAAAAGAAGAGAAAAGAAAGAGTTAGTTGTTTTGGACATATAGTTGACCTTTGAACAATATGGGGGAGTTAGGGCCACTAACCATGCAGCCAAAAATCCATGTGTAACATTTCACTCCCCCCAAACTTAACTGCTAACAACCTACTGTGGACCAGAAGCCTTATTGATTACATAGTCATAACACATTCTGTACATATGTATTATATACTGTATTACAATAAAGTAAGCTAAAGAAAAGAAAATCCTAAGGATATCATAAGGACAATAAAATAAATTTTTTTTAAAAGAATATGAGGAAAATACATTTACTATATTGTACTTATTGAATAAAGTCCATGTATAAGTGGACCTGTGCAGTTCAACCCATGTTGTTCAAGAGTCAACTGTAATTCTTAATTCAAGACGATGACTGAATCTGTAACTGAGAGAAGATATTTCAACCTTGATGTATCTAATATTGTGATATGCTGTTTGGGGTTTTTTTTAAGATTTTATTTTTAAGTAATTTCTATACCCAAGGTAGGGTGCAGACTTAAAACCCCAAGATGAAGAGTCACTTGCTTTTAACAACAGGGCCAGCCAGGCACCCCATGAGGTCTTGAAGAAGTAAGAAAACTCACTGTGCTTCCAGAGGAGTTGGAAGGTAAGTTTGAAATCAGGATGCATTTTCTACAGAATTAAACTATTTCTGTTTATGAAAAACTAAGAGTAAAATGTCCAGAGTCTGTTTAGCGTTCCAAATACTATTTTTAAAAGAGTTAGTTTTCTGCATGTCAAATTGTTACAATTCAAATGATAAAGCATGTTAGCAGCTAAAATAAAGTCACCAGAGTAAGAAAAATGTTTCAAATATCCGTTTATCACTTGCATATTAACAACAATAAAAATAAGGATTTTCTGACAAAAGAATTTTAGTTCTAAAGTATTTGGACAGCTATCACTGAAATTTTCATTTTGACATAAGATGCAGCAGGATATGGAAGACACCAAAAAAAGCACAAAAGTTAAAATATTAAAAATTATTATCTTCTGTACTTGGTTCATTACTAATCACATTTTCTCTAACTAATTGCAGTCACTTACTAAGCTCCTGCATTAACAATCCAGGTTTTTACCACAAATATTTGTATTAAATAAGTTTTAAAGAAATAAGGCTTTATCTACATTAAAAAAATCAGTAGCCATTATGAAACAGGTCAACAGGTAGTCGTGCATCTAAATCTGATGTAATTTTAAAAAATAGAGAAATCTATCTGTTCTTCTTGTGTTTGGGGGAACATCAAGAGGACTCCATTGTACAGAATTCTCCCCATATATACTTCGTCCACCCTTGACAGGGACCCTGGCTTTTCCTGTGCAAAGTCCTACATCCATCACAGGCTACTTTAAGACAGGCTACTTGCTCCTTTCCCCATAGTAAGATGGTAGGCATGGGCCACCGTCACTCTTTCTGTCTCCCTCTTCTGCCCTTCTACAACTGTAGCCTAATCATCAAGTATTCTTTTTAAAAAATGTTATTTTACATCCACATTTCTTAATCACAGTCCATCCTCCATCTCTAGACATGACTATGTTGAAGCATGTTGATATTGACAATTACTACTGTGTTACATTTACTAATACAAAGAAAAAAAAGCAAGTAGCCATAACTGAATGAATAGGAAAATTCTGCAAATGTTAACTGGAGTGAGATCACTAGTTTTGAATTCCAAGATGTCTAACAGAAACTGTTTTATAAAACTAATTATGAAACACAAAGACAATAGAAATATAAGTTATTTATTAATCAATCCACTTACAAAGCAGGTGGCTTAATGCAAGCTTATTGACATCTTCACATATGATCCATGGGAACATGTCTTCCACATACAGACAGTGACGTAACTGACTGATGCATTTGCAATCTGGGGCATATTAAGCATATTTAGACAAATAAAGTTAGGCTATCCTGTATATGAAAGTATCTTGATAATATGCATCCTGAAGTGGATTAAAACTTTCTCCAAAGGAGAAATGTTAGTATATTAACTTAACTTTATATTCTATATTATGCAGTAAATCTTAACTATAGAAATTAAAAATTTTAAATCAGTGATCGACTCTTGGTAATGTATGAAGTGGGAGTCTAAAACCAGAGCAACAGTAGGTTGACAGTATAATTTGTGCCTCACAGTATCTGCAGATTTACTGTTTTCAAGTTTAAAGAGAAATAAAACAAGAGACATGTAGATTCAGCTGACTTTATTTATCTTTAAACTAATAAAATCCCTTAAAAGTGATTCTGGGACCTTGAGAAGTTCTATGAATGTAGAGATACCTGCCAATGACTGCAATTCTAAATCCTGACTGAATGTGTTATTACAAAATCAGTGTTAAGCAGATATCCTTACTATACGTGCTTAGCAGAAGACGGAACAAAATTCTACATGTCTTCTTCAATTTCCCTAGAATTTTGTGAAATCTGCAAGTATGTACAATCCAGCTAATTGAATGAATATTTAGTGTTCATCAGAGCTGTTTCACAGCAGCAAAAACTGACTCAGGGAAATAAAGTTCTAAACGATGTAGGAAAAGAGAAATACAATCAGAACAGCAGTCTAAATGTAGGATATCGATATTCAACTCTATCTGTATTGTGCTGAAAGGAAAAGGATACGCCAAGAAAATTTCTATTGATCACTCTGGTGATGTGAATACCACCTGCATCTGACTGAATATGGTTTGTAATCTGTTCCCAGTATTAAGGATGGTATTTAACTCAGAACTCCATATTGTAAATATACAGCAGCCATTTTGTCCTAATTAAGGAATGTCTTAATACACAATATTATCATTTTCTAGAGGATCTTTATACATTAAACTAAAGTACATGATTGATTAAATTAAAGGTTAGTAATGGATAAAAAAATTCATAATTCTCAAGACCTGGTACTATGTAAAAAACAAAAAGACCACAAAATTCTACTTACTAAAGCAGCTAATCTTGCCTGCAAGTTTAGGGTCACAAGCCCATAATATGTGCAAAGAAATGCAATACAAGGAACCATGCAAAAATACAGTAAAATGATACAGGAAAAATGTCAAATCTAGAAAAAAAAAGCTTTTATAAATACATCAAACTCAACTGTATACATAAACTGTAGGTCTAGCATTAGTTGTACCATATAGCAGAGCCGCACTCTAAGTTCAAGGCTTCCAAATCTGCGCAGGTAAGTCACGCCATCTTTGGTTGACTGCAGTACCAGGAGGATGGGAATGAGAGGGAGGGCAAGAGTTCTGAAACATGGTGTCAACTTTCACTTGGCAGCTGGGCCTCAATGTCCACTCTGCATATGGGGCACTTCTTATTGGTAATCAACCACTGGTCGACACATACTTGGTGGAAAAGGTGCATACAAGGAAGGCGTCTATTATAAGCAAACAAAACAAAAAGCAAAAATTGCAAAAGTGAATTTCATGACAATTGCATGTGGCATTTACTTTTAAATGAATGATAATATGTAATAATTCACAGCAGTGTTTTGAAGTTACCAGGCATCTTTCCCTTCTGTAAACAATAAAACCAAACAACCAAAAAACCCACATACCCAATCTCTCTAACGTGTTACACCTCTATTACATTACTACTTTGGGCAATACAATGTATAAATGACCACAATAATTAACTGTCACAACTATGGAACCAAATTACATAAAATCTTGGGAATTTTAAGAATGACAATTACGCTGACAATTATTTCAGTTTGGTTTCTATATCTAAGCTGCCAATGCAATGAGGTTGGCAGTATGTTCCCTTTTATGTAATACTGCAAATATATTTTTAATACTAAATCACTGCATTTATTCACATTTTAAAAAAATGTATTTCATTTAATTCTCTCTCAAAAACATTAGCACGATGTTACAGTAAGTATCATATTAATTAAGGAATGTCTTAATAGACATTATTTTTTATCTAGAGGATCTTTATACATTAAACTTGAGTACATGACTGGTTAAAGGTTAACAGGGGCGCTTGGGTGGCTCAGTCGTTAAGCGTCTGCCTTTGGCTCGGATCATAATCCTGGGGTCCTGGGATGGAGCCCCATATTGGTCCACCCTGCTCAGCAGGGAGCCTGCTTCTCCCTCTTCCACTCCCCCTGCTTGTGTTCCCTCTGTCGCTTATGTCTCTCTCTGTGAATAAATCTTTTAAAAAAACAAAAAAAGGTTGACAATATTGTTTTCAATAATATTGTTATATCCACTTAAAGGAAGGTTAATCTGTTTTGGAATATATTTGTATTATCAAACTATGTTGTTAGACACTCAAATAAATACAATGTTATAGGTCAGTTATATCTCAATAAAAAATTAATAGAAAAAAAAAAGTAGGTTAAAAAATGATGACTTCACTATGTTACTCTAGGCTATCAATTAGAAATTGAGAAATAAGGGGCGCCTGAGTGGCTCAGTGGATTAAAGCCTCTGCCTTCGGCTCGGGTCATGATTTCAGGGTCCTGGGATCGAGCCCCGCATCGGGCTCTCTGCTCAGCGGGGAGCCTGCTTCCTCCTCTTTCTCTTTGCCTGCCTCTCTGTCTACTTGTGATCTCTGTCTGTCAAATAAATAAATAAAATCTTAAAAAAAAAAAAAAAGAAATTAAGAAATAATGCTTCCAGGAAATACAAGATAATATTAAATCTAAATGAACAGTGAGATAAAAGTTACTGATTTAAGTGTCCATTTCCACTTTCATCCAGTTAAAGAACTGTCATACATTTTCAGACTTCCTAATATTTTGTAAAATTCGTAGCTAAAAAGAGGTGTTCTAATTACTGTGTGAACAGGATTGTCAATGCTGTAAAAACAATTACCTTCCATATTTATAAAACTTCCTTGGAAATATAATGTTCTAAAATAGCCTTAGGGGCTTCTGGGTGGCTCAGCTGGTTAAGCGTCTGCCTTTAATTCTGGTCATCCCAGGGTACTGGGATCAATCAGTCTGTGTCGGGCTCCCTGCTCAGTGGGGAATCTGCTTCTCCATCTCCCTCTCTCCCTCATTTGTGTGCTCATGCTCTAAAATAAATAAAATCCTAAAATGTGTTTGAAATAGCCTTATATGTGGTGTGGTAGCCAACTGTGCATAATTTTTTTTTCTCTCTCAGCAACTGAAGAAATATGAAAAAGTTATCCTTACATATTAGGGCAACAAAACCATCATGAGGTCTGTTATATATGTTATAGAACTTGTTCCACGTGAGATTATGTTACATTAGAAAAAAAATAATAAGAATAAAACAATTACTTAAGAGATTATAAAAAGAAAATGCCTGGGGCACCTGGGTGGCTCAATAGGGTAAGCATCTGACTCTTGATTTTGGCTCTGGTCATGATCTCAGGCTTGGTAGGAAAGAGTCCTATGTTAGGCTCCCCACTGGGTGTGGAGCCTGCTTGAGAGTCTCTCTCTCCCTTTCTCTGGGCCCCCTCCCCTCACTCACTCACTCTCTTTCAAAAAAAAAAGAAAAAAGAAAATGCCTAAAATTAATAGTAGGTTAGCATAGTAACATTTCTAAATCACAAAGTTGCACGAAGAGAAGAGTCCTATCAGCTGAGAGGAAATTTTAGGACAAAACTAATTTCTCAAATATGCTGTAAGACAAACTGCATGGAGCTAATGAGGATTGCTCTCTTTAAGCTTTGACGAACACATTAATATAGCCATCTTAGGTTCTAAAGAGGCCTCCACATTCTCCTTTCTGAAAGATTTATAGAAGACAATTTGATCACAAAATTTCCCTGGCCAAATCTTGGTGTGCCCCTAAAATGGGCAGTATATTTCCCATTACCAACCCCTCTGTTGGTAAGACAAAGATTCAACTTTCTATTCTTTTACTCCCTGTAAAAAGGCAATTCTACATGTCAAATATTGGTAACAGGGTACACCAAGAATTTGGTTTCTAGTCTACTTTCCAAAAAAAAAAATCTCTTGTACAGTTTTGATAACAGATTTTAGATAATTAATGTCTAGTTACCTCACATCTTCACCTTCCTCTAAAATAGACAAACAGATAGTACATTTTTCCTCTGTGTCTTCCTCAGTCCCTTCTTCCCCATCTTGTTTGCAGTGCAGTTTCCTCTGTGAGAACCAATCAGTTGTTACCTTATTAGTAGAGATGACATTATTGAACAACTGAGTAAAGTCTGTGTTTATGTGAAAAATAAAAACAAAACAAAACCACACATTCACACCCACAACTTATCTCCCACGTAGCTCTCATGAATTCACAGATGAATTAAGTGACTATCACCAACTGTTTTCTTTTAAAACCCTTAAATAGCATCAAAAGCAAAATCAAATGTAACAAATTCATTAGTTTTAATTTATTAGTTTCTATTATCTTTAGTACACTATTAGGATATACAATATAAACTCTATTTTTGTCCCATCATGAATACAGCTACATGAACTTTATTCTGCTAATGAATATTTCAAATAATACCCAAATAAATTAATGCTAATTATAGTCTTAGATAGTTGAAAGAACTTAAATTTAGTGGTAACACCTCATTAATATAAAGAACAATCATTTTCATACTTTAATATTCTCTGTATAGCAGAGGCCATTGTTGCTTGGTGAAAGAAACTTATTTAACATGTCTGCTCCTTAACTTCTAGATATACTACTACATAAGGAATTGAGGGTAGAATATAAGAAACGTAGATAAATTAAACGTCCAAATAAATGGCTAGTTAAAGTACGGTACTGCTATACGATAAAATTTTGTATATGCTATTAAAAAGAATATGGGTGACCTGTGAGTGCGGAAAGAGGAGGAAAAGAAAATGTGCAAAACTGTGTGCATATCATCCCTTTTGTGTTTCTTTGGAAAGGCAAAGAGAAAATCCATACATATGCACGTTATTGTAAATGCATAAAAAATATCTGGAAGATTACCCAAGAATGCCCTATGATTTTTCTGCTGAGAAGGAAGATGGGGGTCGGCAGGGTAAGAAACTTTAAGTATTTTTTGGATCTTTAATTATTTAAAAAAACAAAACGAAAAAAAAAAACTATGTATGTGTGGTTTTAGTAATACATAATGTAGGTGCCAGACTCCACAATCTCAAAAAAGCTCTGTAATAGTAAATTTTATTCACTTAAGCAATAATATAGACATTTCATAGGATAAATTCTTACCTTTTTATATTTATGTGGATATGTACATCTTTCAATTGTCCCCTGGGATGCACCACGATTCACATTTCCTAATCTTTCTTCCAAATGAATCAGTTCCTGAAGGTAAAGAATTAGTATCAAAAGCCAGGATGATTATTTCTTGAATAGCACTATTAATACCGTAAAAGCAATAAAGTTCACTATTTATAAACCTGCACTGTAAATACAAAAGCCATATATTGTAAGACAAATGTCTGTTCTTTTCTCAGCCAATGTAGTAGTATGGCAAAGTTATCCTTACAGATTAGACACCATATTACTACATGGTACTATAAAAGTCAGTTAGTACACATGCATGGAGAAGATAAAATCAATGAGTAAATAAATCAGGGAAACAAATCAAAGGATAGTTGAAAGTCCCTTTGACTTCAACTTCCAAAATGACATGAAGAAACAAATCAAAACTTCAAATCATGTTCAAATGATCTGTTCTTCCTGAAAATTCAAAGATAGTTAGCTACAAACTTTAGGTTTCTTCTGTCTAGTAATGTTTCTTTAAAAATAAGCTTAGTCAAAAGCAGTTGAGATTTTCCCCCCACATTTAATGGTATAGTTCTTCATCTGATATTTGTATCGATCTAGTAAATTTCTATATTCTTTTATATTAGATGTTTTCATGTACTCCTCTTTAAATATTTGATACTAAGATTAATACTGCTTATAAACCATTCCGTGATAACCCCCAGAAGCAGTATCAAAAATTCAGATATTGTGCTGCCTTCTGATCCCTAGCAGTGCAGCAATCCTACTCAACTGTGGATACCCATAATACATATACTCTCTCTATATATATTAAAGATACTGTGGCAAATATCTTCATTAATTTTATTACATACCTCGAAATTGCCCCTGAAAGGACCTCTGAATGATGTTCCATCCAGTCCTGATGAAATGTAACGAATATGAGGATAGCCTGCCATGTCAGGAACCTATTTTAATAGAAGACATAGGCTGAATCAAGTAAGAGTAGGCTTCAGTTTTAACACACTAAATAATCGAGACACTCAATTCTCTCCAATCAGCTACTCACAAAATTCAACTTCAGTAAGTATAAATAACTCCAAGTAAGCACTCTATAAAAGGGTTAGGTTCCTCTTCAAATATAATCTCATAGAATAACTATTAAAATGCAAGCAGAAAAAGAAAAAAAAAGAATAGCTGTTCTATGAGATAATAGGTTTCTTGATTTATTTTGTACTTGATTTATTTTGCATAAAGAATCCTAAATAGGGGACGCCTGGGTAGCTCAGTTGGTTAAGCAGCTGCCTTCGGCTCAGGTCATGATCCCAGCGTCCTGGGATCGAGTCCCACATCGGGCTCCTTGCTCCGCAGGGAGCCTGCTTCTCCCTCTGACTCTGCCTTCCACTCTGTCTGCCTGTGCTCGCTCTCGCTCGCTCTCTCTCTGACAAATAAATAAATAAAAATCTTTAAAAAAAAATTAAAAAAAAAAAAAAAAAAAAAAGAATCCTAAATAGAAAATACCTAAAGTTAGTACTGATGCTCTTGGCATCAGTATTAAACATATATGAACAGTAGAATTTTCATAAGATCAGTCTAAACATATGAATTTTCATAAAATCAGTCTAAACATATAAACAGTAGAATTTTCATAAGATCAGTCTAAACATATGAATTTTCATAAAATCAGTCTAAACATATGAACAGTAGAATTTTCATAAGATCAGTTTAAACATATGAATTTTCATAAAATCAGTCTAAACATATGAACAGTAGAATTTTCATAAAATCAGTCTAAACATATGAACAGTAGAATTTTCATAAGATTTTGTCACTTTCAGAGAAAAGTATTAAATATTACAAAATAAAAATGCACAAAATTTTCCAACAAACTTATTTCCCTTCCTCTAACTTCCTAATTGCTGAAGGTACTCTGGCTCTTTTTTTGTTTCCTTCTGTTGGTGCTAGTTTTAATAGCATTTTCTAATTTTTTGTTAGACATACTTTCATTTCGTTCTGTTGGTGAAAGTTTTAAGTGTTTTCTAATTTTGTGTTAGACATATTCAATCTTCATTATTCATGAATTTACCCACTTGATAAACATTATTTGTAACTCCAAAATCAACATTTGTACTCTGAATCACAGCAGCAAAAAAATCTGAGCTGCCTGACATGGAGAACAAGGCTCTGCCTTCCCGTTTCAGCTCTTATACTATAAACAGAGGTCTTTTTTTCTTTTTTGTGATCTATTTAAGTGCCATCTATTTACATTTCCATTTTTGTGCACTTTACTGGTGACTTTTTTAAATGGCTACCAAACTTAAGCGCTGGGGGCTAGTATTCCTAAGTACAACAAGGCTGTGATATGCCTTGTGGATAAAATGTGTGTAAATAAGCTTCATTCAGGCATGAGTTTCGTTGGCCATGAGTTCAACATTAATGACTCAATAATACATATCAAATAAGGTGTCTTTAAACTGAAACAGACATCAAAAACAGGTTATGTACTGACTGGCTATTGTGACCAGATCAAAAAGTGACCAGAGGTGTGCAGTAACGGAACTCTGTATTCACAAGAATAATGGCTCTATATTTACTTAGTATTTGCCCAACATTATAAAATTTAACTACCATACACAACAACAATAGACTGTATTAGGAAAGGGAGCTTCTGGGATAGAGCACCATTTTTCCATCATTATAAATAAATCTCCAACATTATTAGTCAGCGTCCACTGAATCGCAACATACTTCTAACAAGTTTAGAGCTTTAAAAGACAATTTGTTTATAGAAAAGAATTTAAAATAAGCAATAACTTTTAACCTTCAAATAGCCTATTTTTCAAATATCTACAACTTTTCTTGCAATCAAAATTAACACTACCAAAAGCTCTCAGCAGATAACCTAACCTCCTACACATCTCTAAGGAAAATAAGAAATAAGAAAGGAACTCCTGCTCCCTCAAATTATTTAAACCTGCACTTGTCCTATAACTCTCCCCAAGTCTCCTTTGTTCCTGAGTCCTGGTTTCTTGGGAGAGCAACTTTACTTATTGCTAAGTAACCCCCATCCCTAAGACCTACAAATGTCAACTTAGTTGGAGTTCTGTGTGCTTCTGCTGTTTGACAGCTCTTTACATGCTGTAACCACTGTAAGAGTACCATTCTCAATTCCAAAGCCTAAGTCTCAGGTATAATAAAGCATCTTGGAAACCAGTCCTATAAGCTCTTTACCCCCACAAGATGAAAAAAACTTTACTCTGTACCACCTTTTATAACTAGTAGATATTATGAATTGTAAACTCAATATATTTTTGCTGAACTTGTTCTTCAGAACTCAAATTGGTATCAACAAGATCTGAATCTGTTCAAACCAGAGAGTCAGTATAGTCCTGCAGGTCAAAAAATAAAGGATGAATGCATCAGAACAGACCTATTAGTAGGTATGACAAAATAAAGCATATGTTCTAGTGACAATAGGTCAGGACTCTCACCTTGGTACAAAAAAAAAAAAAACTATCATTTTTTTATTAAGAAGAATACGTTTCACAATGCAAATACAAATACAGACTTTAATGTATCTTTTTACAGCATAATTTCAATCTAATAATAATAATTCTCAAATTCCATTAGAACACCCATAACAACAAATAATATTTAAAAATTTTCCAAATATTTAATTTGGAAAAGGAAAAATACTTTTAGAAGAAGACTATGTCAGAATTTTGAAATTTTTCTTTTTTACCATTAAAGGAAGAGCTCCCAGTTGTAAGTGATGAAGTCGTGGTGGTGCATGGTAATGGGCCAAGTGAGGATGCAGTGCTCCAGGCGTATAAGTAGCTGCAGTCACTCCAGCTTCAATTCCCAGTTCCCTGACAAAGGACGAGAACACTACCTTTTAGCCATACTTTTTTTTTTTTTTAATTTGACCGAGAGAGATCACAGGTAGGTGGAGAGGCAGGCAGAGAGAAAGGAGGAAATAGGCTCCCTGCTGAGCAGAGAGCCCACTGCAGGGCTCAATCCCAGGACTCTGGGATCCTGACCCAAGCTGCAGGCAGAGGCTTTTACCCACTGAGTCACCCAGGCGCCCCTCCTTCTAGCCATCCTTAAAGTGTCTTTATGATCAACAGAAATCGGGGAATATATTTACACTTTTAAAAGTAATACAAAGTTTCTTAATTGACACAGTTGAGAAAAAGATAATTAAGCCCCAAAGATTTAATTAATAATTTCAAATTCATTTCAGCCATTCAAAAACTCAGAATCTCAATTCTGTGACCATGAGAAGCAAAGCATTTGTATTCTAGTTTCACACTCTATAATGGAAGGAAACATGACGAATGACCCTTAAGGTTCCTGCTAATCTAAAAGCCTGATTCTACTTGAGGATCATACAAAATAGTTTCATTTTCTGGTTTATATGAATGTTACAGATGCTTCCAGTTGGATAGTATCTGTGAGTTGTTGGCATCAAGATAATTAGAAGAATAAACACCTCTATACCTTATAAAGTAAAAGTAAACAAAGTTTTAGAAAGAGTAAAATTGGTAAATGCCACATTTTCATATACTTATTCTCATTTTTGTTTTGCCTCAAATATCATTGTGGATCAAGGTCTCATCTCTGCCTATCAACAATGGATTCAGAAAGAAAAATTAATGCAAATCTGCTTCCACTTCTCTAAAAAAGACCACATGCCTTGGACGCAGGTTCTATTTCCCTTGTCAATAAACAGGGATTAGGAGTGGTAAAGAAGATTTGAGTACAAAGGTGGGGAAGTGCTTAAGGCAATTGTGAAAGATCCATTTAGGGAGTTAACTTTGATGGCATATATCCCTAAAAAACAACAAAAAAGCTATACTCCTGTTTGACATAGCTCTCTGCCCCAGAACTCAAGTTCCTCTTTTCACTACATGTTTCTAAAACTTGCCCAGAGACAGTGCCTCACAGATAAGCTGGAATTCAGTTTTGCCACATCACCTTTTTGCATGGCATCCCACTATAAAGCATCTGTTCTGACATTTCTACCACAGGCTGCTGAGCAGAACTCTGAAATAAACAAGATACTGACCAAGCAGATCTCTCTGGAGCCTGTCGAGGATGGGAAGACATAGTCTGAGGCACATGAATATGATGCCCATGACCATAGTTTGGGTGCATCCTATGTGGATGGGGTGGGGGCCGTTCATGTGCCCGCCTGGAAACACAGAACACAAAAAGACCACTGGAAATAATTGAATAATTGGTTATTTCTTAATGTAGAAAAAAACAATCTAGTATTATTATAAACAGATATAAATAAGTAATAAAATTACTTCTATAAGAATATAAAATTATATAATGATTAATAAATAAATCAAGACACCGTAACACTACAATTCTCAGTGCTTATTACCATACCTTCAATTCAAGTATCACCCAACGAAAAAGGCAATTTTAACATTATCTTGTATACCTTCTTTACAGTGGGTATTTTAAACAGATTAAAGGAAAATCAATGGGAAGAAAATTTTAAAAAACACCCCAGCAAATGCTGTAGGCACAAAGAAGTTATCTTATATAGACATAAAATGGAAGAAAATGGAAACTATTTTGCTTTGCTTCTACATTATAATGACATTCATCCACTATAATGGCTAAAACTTATTTTAAGAGAAAAAACGTTGAACCTTGTGCATGCAAATACATGTCAACACATCTGGGAAACTGATATAAGCTCCATTCACACTCTTTACTCTGCATCCCAGATTATTGTATTTTCTCTTTTTAGTCTAAAGTCAGCCAAATTTATAAATATAAATAGTCATAAAGGTCTAAACAAATAGCACTTAAAAAACAAAACCATTCCAGAGATTCATTTTTACTATCTAATCTCCTATTTTCTATCCGTTTCTAATCCACTTACAGATTTCGCATGTTTAAGCTAAATGATTTAAAGATTTTCTAGGCACTGGCAGGTAAGAATTTTAAATTGCCAACTTTCTCTTTTTTTTTTTTTTTTTAAAGATTTTATTTATTTATTTGACAGAGAGAGACACAGCGAGAGAGGGAATACAAGCAGGGGGAGTGGGAGAGGGAGAAGCAGGCTTCCTGAGGAGCACGCAGCTCAATCCCAGGGCTCCAGAATCACGATCTGAGCCGAAGGCAGACACTTAACTACTGAGTCACCCAAGGGCCCCTAAATTGCCAACTTTCTATATAAGGATTTACTATATCAAAGTGCCAATAATAGCTAGAGATTCTGGAAATTACCTTACATAACTAAAGGAAGAAGTTACCCATGTGCTAGATCATTAATCAGATGGAGAGTTTTGCAAATACATTTTGGAAAGGGCTAAATGGTAAATATTATTGGCTCTTTAGGCTGTACGGTCTCTACTACAACTACTCAATTTAGTCTTTGTGGTGTGAAAGAAGACAGGGACAATACATAAATGAACAGGTGTAGCTGTTTACCTATAAAACTCTACTTACAAAAATACACAAGCAGAATTAGACCAACAGAGTTTGCTACCATGAATTAGAAAATCATATCCTGAATTTTCAGAAAGTTCAATTACAGTCTTTTCATGAGGTTTGGAGAATATTTTAATATTTACGTTTATAAATAAACCAAGTGAAGAAGACTGTTTTTTCAATGGCTGTTGTTGAAAATTCTACTAGTATTCTTCTTCCCTCTGGCTGGTAACATATATCTTAGCCAACTTTATCTGTTGTTCCTCAGGGTCACCAATTTTAACATGAATCTCTACTATGGGATGCTGAAGAAACTGACAAACAAGAAACTGATTTACAAAAATAAATGACCCTGGGCCATTTCCTGAAAATGGTTTGATTTCTTTAACTAACCTGGTATCAACTTGTTTTGTGAGCACCTGCAACTCAGGACAAGATAAAGGAAGATTCTAGTTAGTAAAGAATTCCCTAGGATTTAGTACAGTTATATCACTTCTAAAGATTTTTAATTTTAAAAACCAACAGAAATAGAAGGAAAAGGAACACAAAGTGATCTTTTAAAAAAACAAGAAACCTACGTTGGATGCTGCATCATCCTCCTCCTTTGAACTTCCATCCTCTGCATCACTTCATGAGGATGCAGCCTCTGCGCTGGAGGTGCTGTGGCTGGAATATGGTGTGAAATTGGCTGGTGTGTGGGAGGAAGATGCTGAGGGATTGGTGCGGCCGTACTGGCTAAATGAGTTGGGGGTGGGGGTGCCACGGGGTGAGAAGTTGCATGAGAAGATATCTGAGAATGGAAAGCATGTACAGGATGAGGAATAACATAATCCACTTGAGGTGGAGGCTGAGTCGGAGGAGGAGGGTTTCCATGAGAATGGGGACAGGCAGAGGCTTGATGATGAAGTGGTCTTGTCAAAGAAGCATCTGTTAAAAAAAAAAAAATACAGGCACCACACCGTTGAGCATATATTGTCTTTTATAAACATATTAGTACACATTTGACTTTTATCAATACTTTATTAAGGCTTGAGTCTGCTCAAATCTGCTTTGCAACCTGCTTTCTTCTTTGAATGATCTTAGGTATCGTCTTAGGTCAGTATATATAGTTTTACTTCATTCACAGCTTCATAGCATTCTATTATATAGGAGTGTATCAAAATTTATTAGAGAAATCACCACTGACAAAAATGGGAAATAACCCAAACGCTGCACTGAACACCTTTGTGTATGATGCCTCTTGTGCTCTGTGATACATATATGCACATGACCACATGCAAACATGCGTTACTCATGGACGGCTTCTGCGGCATAAATTCCTGTAAGGAATTCTTAGTCTGAAAAAATCATTTAAATTCAGATACCAGCTGACAAAGTACCTGTCCCAAAAGGTTACCATAATTAATGCTTCCGTGAACAGTATACAAGAGTGCCTGATTACCTCTACACTCTAACTAAATTCATTAAATGCCAATCTGAGAAAAATCTTGTATTTATTAACCACTTATATTTCTTCCCAGAATTACCTATTCATATTCTTAGGCTACTGTTCACCTTTGTCTCATTGGTATTCTTTGTATACATGGAAGGTTTGTCATAATAAGGTATAAACATTTTTGCAAATTGTCTTTTGTTAATTTTACAATATGCAAGTTTCCTGCTTTTATGAAGTCAAATGTAGAAGTTACACCTTTATAAATACATAAATCTTGCTTTCCTTTAAGATTACTGGTCACAGAGCACTACAGAGAAGACAGGAACTTTTTAGTTCCTCTGGGCAGCACTGCAAAGGTAACTCCTTTAATGCTGCTCTTCTCGCTCCCTGCGCCATGTCTTTTTTCCTGTGCTACATTAAGAAGATGAAGGGGCATATTTGCCAAGAATCTGTAATAGAAACCAGCCTTAGTAAAGATGGTTTCCCCTATTTCATTCTTTATGTTTCAAAGTGGCTGCTGAAAAGTCCCTCTGAAGAATACACGTTGCTCTTACTCTAAGAGACATGCATCTGTTTGAGGTTTAAAAATATGTTTGGGGGTGCCTGGGTGGCTCAGTGGGTTAAAACCTCTGCTTTCAGCTCAGGTCATGATCCCACGGTCCTGGGATCAAGCCCCACACTGGGCTCTCTGCTCAGTAGGGAGCTTGCTTCCTCCTCTCTCTGCCTGCTTCTCTGCCTACTTGTGATCTCTGTCTGTCAAATGAATAAATAAAATCTTAAAAAAAAAAAAAAAGTTTGTCTCCTTGGATGTCAGTCCCAATTTCATTGTATCTGGAAGACCTTGGAATCAGATATGGAGGCATGGCCATTCTCTAGTTTCATGAAAGAAGAGTTTCCTTCCATTTTAATCACTTCTGATTCAGCCGGGGTGAAAGTTAGGTAATGAGGAACTCATTCAGCCATATTTTCAAAGGCTACCTTGCTAGCATGTATTTAAAGGAAGCTTTCATTAAGTTCAATATAAACTCTGAGAAAAACTTTTAAGTGATTTTTCTGAATGTCATGTTTTCAAATCCAGACTTTACTCCAAGAAAACCCAGTACTTGGTCATAAAAAAAAGAAGCCCCTACACTGTTAACTGTCTTCCTCAAATTCAGAGTATTTTTTCCAGTTTCAATTCAAAGTTTTCTATTTCTATAATCATTATATAAGAAATAATACTGACAAATATTACAAGATTTTAAAGTTTAGTTTCAGAACGCATCAATTTATTTAAGTTTAACTCTTCAGCAATCATTTTTTCAGCTTTATTGAGGTATGATTAACAAATACAATTATATATATTTGAAGTGTACAAGATGATGATTTGACATACATATACTTTGTGAAATGATTACCACAATCAGTTCATTAACACATCCATCACCTCACACTTTATGTGTGTGTATGTGGTGAATAGTTCAGCCATTATTATAGGTCACTGTATATTCTAAACAAAACAGGTTGCTTACCACTGTAGAAAGGTGACATTCTGCATTCCCACAGGCCATCTCCCTTCCTTCTCTATTTTATGTGTTCTTGCCAGTTAAAAAAAAAAGTTCTTGATATTGCTTCCTAAAAGTTCAACATGTCACTTTGATCTAACAATCTCAGTCCTAACAAGTTACCAAAGAGTAGACTAAAAAACTACAATGTAACCATCAACGGAGAACTGGTTTAATATACAATAGAATATCATGAGGGTATTAAGAACAGCAACCTAGATTTTTATGGCTAATATGAGAAAAAAATCTAAGATGTACTGTTAAAATTTTTTTAAAAAAGAAAAAAACTCAGAGAGAGGCAAATAATATGCTTGTTATAATCCCACTGTTTTAAAAGGACAGACAAACATACTTTTATAGGTACAAAGAAAACTTCTTGAAGGTTTTAAAAACTACAGTTGCTACCTTCAAGGTATTAAGACTAGTGGGATGTGAGGGAAGGGCTTTTAACTTCTCATTTAATGTCATTCTGCAGTTTGAACTTCTTATAATGTACACAAGTTAATAATAAAAGTAAAATGAGTTTAAATCTAAAACACTTCTTTATTAGTGCATTTAAAAAGAAGCATTTATTAGTGCATTTAAAAAGAAATGCACTCACTTATAAATTGCTTCACTGTATTATTGGGGGAGGGGGGCGAAAACCACACATTTTGAGTTCCTAATAAAAGACAATCAACTGAAGATAAATATCAACAGGTATCACAAAACAGCCTGTACAGCAGAATTTGCCTATTGGTCAATGCTTTGCAAAAACTGTTCCAAAAATCTGTTTTCTAACCTATGCTTTATATCTTAAATTGTATTACTGAAAAGGTAAATGATATTATCTCCAGGTTTCACTGTACACATTCTGGGCTGACTCCAGCGTATCTGCAAGACCTAGATCTTTTAAATTCTAGGAATAAAAGAAGAAATCTAATGAGATATATAACTGAAAATTATCCTTGGCATGTAATCAGAACAAAAGCAAATGTCCTTGCCAACCTTCTAGTGTACCCCTGGTATGAATTTCCAGTGTTTTTTTCATCAAAGTATTAAGTTTCCATATGATTATTAGCTTATAATGTAACAAAGGAGTAAACATGCGTTACATAGCCTAAGAGCACTTTTCACTCGTAATACTCATAGATCTCACAGATTTCAATGTCTTCAGAAAAACCATGTCTGACTTTATTTAACTGCCTGCACCAAATGAATAGAGAAATCTTTCTGCATTTGGCCAAGCTGTCTGCATATGCCTCAGATGACCTTCAGAATTCTTGGTCAAAATTTACTTTCTTGGGGTGCCTGGGTGGCTCAGTGGATAAAGCCGCTGCCTTTGGTTCAGGTCATGATCTCAGGGTCCTGGGATGGAAACAGGAAGAAAGTCGGGCTCTCTGCTCAGCACGGAGCCTGCTTACCCCTGACTCTCTGCCTGCTTGTGATCTCTCTCTCTCTCTGTCAAATAAATAAATAAAATCTTTAAAAAAAAAAAAAAAACTTATTTTCTTGTGCCCAAGAACAACTACTAAACTTTCAAATTGTCTGTTACTCCTAAAGGATAAATCTCAATCACTTAAGGTTTCCTTTTATAGGAATCTAAGGTGCCATTCAATGTAGTCATTTCACGTATTAAAATATAAATGTTAAAATGTAAAAGAGACAAAATATAATACTTTATTTACCTGACCTTTTTAAACAACATCTGTCTTTTTTACCTTAGAAAACTGTTTTGGGAATGTGGGGTGAAGAGAGGACAAAATGGAAAAAATACACCCCACCCTCAGGCCAAGGAAATACTAAAAATTTATAAATTAGGATTATTGAAAGGTTATTTCATGGAGGAATGTACAATGCTTCATTTATATGCCTCTAAGTTCTCTGCCTATTAAATTTATACTTACAAGGAGGTGGCATATAATGTCGACATGATGACAGTGAGGCTTGTGGAGGGGGCTGGGGCTGTGGCTGCGCCACCATGCTTGATCCATAACCATCTATTGATAATGGCTGACTCGGGGCAGCAGCAGCAGCCTGATGGCCAAAGATTGCAGCTCGGGAAGAAGAAACAGGGCAGCAGGGGTCAAATGCAGATGCTCCGTGAAAACCACCATTTCCATGACTTCTGATACCATTGTTGCTCAGGTCTACTGGCAATGCCTGCTGTATAAAGAGGAACTATAAATCTTTCTAAAGTTTGGTCAAAACACCATTCCATGTTATATTATAAAAGTACTCCAAGTGCAATCTAGAAAAATAGGATCTCTAAATTAAAATTTCAAAATGGTAAAATTTTTAGTATGAAGACCTATTCAGCATGAAAAAAGTACTGTGTGTGTCTTGGAATGTAAAAAATTGTAGTAATTATATATTTAAAATCTATAATCAGTTTTAAAAAGTCAAGCATAAGATCATGCTACAAGATGAAAAAAGTTAATATATATTATTTCAAGATCTATTTCTCTCTCATTATCTAGATCTTAGAGAAAGAAACTTTAAAATCATAGTTCCATATTCTTCTTTACCCCCAAATTTTGATTATTAATTTAGGACTACTTTGGAAAACATATAATCACACCCCTGAAAAGCTTAAGGATTCTAGGTAAAAACCTATCTGTCCTGTTTCTACATTGTATATAGCAAGCATTCAACTGAAACTCTAATAATACAGACATTACCCAAGATAAAACAAAGGGTATGTGATTATTCAAGATGAAGCATGAGCTAGCTTTGCCTCAGAACCTTTTCATTTACCAAAAAAATTAGGGAAGGTCCATTTACTAAGTTGGAAAATAAACCAAAGAGTCTAGATTCCATGTCTACTCGTCAGTAATTAAATTTATTCCCCAAATGCATTTTGAAAAGTCCTAAGTAAAACATTTCACTTCATCACAATCTACTCCAGGGCAGGTTACAAAACAGAACTGCTGCTTTGTATTCTCAAGTGATTTAAAATACAAGTCTTCACTTAATGTTCAGTATAGCTGTAATTTTTTAATATGATTAAATAATAATTAAAAATAAAATAATAATTTGATGTTATATATGAATTTATATACAAGAATTGTTCAATACTAGAAGCTGGGGAGCTGAAGATGAAAAAAGCTAGGGAAATGCATTATCAGAGGCCCAGGTCACCCAGCAGTCTTTAGAGAAACCATTATGGTCTCCATATCTCCACTGGACTCCAAGCTTGAGGGTAACAGAAACAAAAGGAACTCTGAATGCTAAAAGGGAAGGGGGATGATGGCGCAGGAGAAGTTGTGGGAAGGTGAAAAAGAACTCCTTTCCTTTTCTAGATCACCTATCTACAATCAATTAAGCAAATGTCTGGCCTCTCGGAGTCTACAAAAACAATGTATGTCCCTCAATTTGGGTAATAACGTTTAGGAACAATATTCTAAGGCTGTGAATTTGTATCCCCTTCTTATTTTCCTATTTAGGCTAAGACTTGGCAAATGGACTGGATTATCAACATACTATGAAGATGAGCAAATTTCCTATCTTTTTCTCCAGTCAGTGATTAAGAACACTCCCAGACAGTGAGTAAAGTAGGGTGTGTGTCCTCCTAGAAGAAACTGAGGCTAAGGTTAAAATAAAGAATATAAAGAAAATCTAAGAAAGAGAAGTGCCTTCACAATTCCAACAGTTCACTCAATTCGTCCGCTAAAAGGAAAAGAGAGGGTAAGCAAGATCGGTGTAGAAATGACAAGTATTACTTTACAAAGATCATAAGTAATGCATAAGGCTAACTGAACTATCCTCTCAAAAGAGAAAGTTACATCAAAAGGAGCAGTAAGGGCTACAGAGCATCAAGTGACTACTGAGGCTTCTCTGTTATACCAGGCCTAATCTTCCCCAACCCTTTTCTGCCTACCTACAACCTGACACTAATCGTAACACATCAACACAATCACAAAATCCTCAGATCAGTTTGCTTCTCCCACTCCTCAATTTCCTGCTATGCCCACACAGGTCTCAAGTGGAGACTATATGACATTGTCTCATGAGCATGTGGCTGATTTCAGAGTCCTCCAATGTCTGTATGAGTCTCAAACTGTTTATATTGTTAAAACTTTACTCTCCGCTCTCCTACAAACCCATTATCACCACTGACTGTCTGATCCTGTTGAGTTTCCTCAAGTTTTGTGTACAGTCCAAATACATCTACTTAGAGATAAGTGAATAGGTTACATTTATTTTATGTGAACAAAATGGTAAGAGAAGGAGCCTGGGTGGCTCAGTTGGCTGGGCAATTGCCTTCAGCTCAGGTTATGATCCTGGAGTCCCGGAATCAAGTCCCACATCGGGCTCCCTGCTCGGTGGTGAATCTGCTCCTCCCTCTGACCCTCCCCGCTTCTCGTGCTCTCTCTCATTCTCTCTCTCTCAAATAAATGAATAAAATCTTTAAAAAAAAAAAAAAAAAAAGGTAAGAGATTCTACCTATAATTAACTCACTTAGGTTAAAAGAAAATGTTGCATACACACATGATCTCTCAAACCACCTGTATTACTTTATTAGTTCAACAAGAATATTCTGTAAACAAAAAGCCCACATTTTGGTAGCTCTTGAATGAATGTGGGAAAAGTCAACAGATTAACTTCTTCACCATTTTCCTATGATACTTCAAAACCCTCCCTCTTTCAGCTCATATTTCTAGTCAAAGAAAATTTTGCTTTGAAGCAGGGCCTTTCATTCAGTCCACTAAAAAGTTTATTCTTGATGCTTCCTCATTCACAAGAAGAAGAACAGGTTTAGACGATCAGTAGACGTTAATACTTAGAACCATTAGGAGAATCGAAACACAGTCTAACATCAGGCTCTCTGCATAGCAGGGAGCCTGCTTCCTCCTCTCTCTCTCTGCCTACTTGTGATCTCTGTCTGTCAAAAAATAAATAAAATATTTTTAAAAAATTGTATTTTGTTTTTCAAAGTATGTACCTACCTAGGTTATATCACAATTTTAGAGATGACATAGCAAAAATTAAAACAGCATGTAATACATGACCTTCATCTACTCCACATGATCACCAATACTAATTTATTTGACATTTCAAGCGCCCATCAATAATATCAACTAAATTACTTAATTATAATTTTGTTACTGATCCTTCAATTCCCAATGAACTAAAAACCTCATCGGGTCCTGAGAAACTACATCACTGGTTTGCATCTGAACATCTGAACAGGCAGTTTATTTCTAGATGAGTGTAGACACAGGCAGCTCCAGAGTAAAAGGAAGAGGGTAAAAAACTAGGAAAATTTCCCAATTTCCCATGAATCAGGTTGACACTGCAATTTCAACACCATGAAATAAGATTTCAAAGGTAAGATTCAACTGTATTTAACTAAAAACACCAAAAACCATTTCAGAATAAAAAACACTACCACTTCTAATTTTCTACATTCCAGACCTTCTCAGTTAGTTGTAGTAACCTAGACCATCAGAAAATCCTAGAGAATTTAGAAAAAAAAAAAAAGACCACTAAATTGGGCCACTTTTGCAAGAGCAACAAGAACAACTTGTTTACTATATAAAATTCAACATTAGGGTTGTTTTTCTTTTTCCTCCTGAAACAAGCACAGTTTTTGAATATTAAGAAAAAGAAAAAAGACCACCTCATAAAATTCCACATACCTGGTCGTGATAGCTGGTACCAGAACTGCTGTTGGCTCCACAAGGTGCTTGTACTTGTGGAGGTCTTTCCACAGGGCAGGTAGGATCACTAAAGGAGGGAGAAACTGGGACAGGTGGGTGGGGAGTATGATGGTGGTGGTGATGATGTTGAAAATGATGGCCATGCTGCTGAAAGCAACTTGTGTGTGGATGTCCTAATGCATGGTGATTCTGTGATGACCCTCCACATGGCGAGTGCTGCGGACAGCAGGAAGGTAATCTTGGCATTGCAGGAGGGCCAGTTTCTGTTACAGCACTAGATGAAGTTCTCCTTGAGTCATCTTGAAATAAACAAAAATGCATATAACATCAAATGATCAAATATCACTATGTGAAACATAGAGACTCTGTATAATAGTCTATAATATAATAAAATAATAAATAATATAATATAATAAAAGTAAATAATTAATTGTTCAGTAAATTCAAATCTCTATAAATAAGAATGTGATAGCATCACATTCTTACTAAATCCGCCCATCACATAATTTTGGATAGTGATCTTCATTGGGATTTTTCTGAAAGCCTAAATTCCTCACGTGACTCATATTTACCATGATGGTGTTTTTTTGTAGATTTTTAAGTTTTATTTATTTAAGTAATCTCTATCCACAACACAGGGCTTGAACTCATGACCTGAGATCAAGAGTCACATGCTCTTCCAAGTAAGCCACCAGGCGTCCCTACCATGACGTTTAAATGACCCTATCGGTTGGAACGAGCAATTCTTGATCGCAGGGTTGCGTCTGAGCCCCATGTTGAGTATAGAGATTACTTAAAAATAAAATCTTAAAAGGATATTTTATTTTTACGTAAAGTATAAAAATTAGAACAGTGGAGGGGTGCCTAGGTAGCTCAGTCAGTTAAGCATCTGTCTTTAGCTCAGGTCATGATCCCAGGGTTCTGGGACTGAGCCCCATATTGAGTTCGCTGCTCAGCAGGGAGTCAGCTGGTCCCTCTCCCTCTGACCCACCCCGTGCTCATGCCTGCCCTCTCTCTCTCACAAATAAATAAAAACTTTAAAAAAAGGAAGAGTGAAGGGCCCAGAGACCTGTCCTTTCCCCTTCCCCGCTTCTGCACCTAATACCTGAGCCATCTCCTCAGAACGCTTAGGATTTTAGAGCACCACTATTCCAGCCCTATTTCAAGAGTAACCAAGACCAGGGATACCCTGATCCTTTTTGGCTCAAAGAACCTAGCCAATCTCTTCGGGGCTGGTATACTGATTAGAAATATTCTAGTTACTCACAAATAAATACAAAAATCCAACCCAAACTGGCTAAAATAATAAAAGGAATTACAGGCTCACATAAATGAATCTGGGTGCGGTGCTTCAGGCTCTGGTTGATAGGTCTGATTGCAGCAAAACTCCCTGTAATCTCCCTCAGTCTGCCCTCCCATACTTGTTCTATCCTGCCTTTCCTGATTCTCTTCAGGGCAAGGTCTGTGATCTAACCTTGTTAGGCAGTATTTCCATTCTAAATTTCTATATGTTGTTTTTTTTACCCCCCAAGCTCCTAGTCTGTCTTATTTGGACAAATTTCTTGTATTCTTTTGGAAGCAGAATTCAGGAATCTGTGAACTTGGATGGAAAAAAATTACTAATTTTTACTAATTTCCAACTGCCTCCTGGAGTTAATACTACCTTCTTAGCATCAGTTGAGAGGTTAAATATTATAAGTAACTTGTAACAATAACAAAAAAGTTGACAAGGTGTTTACTTTTTTTTTTAAGCTCCCTCTTCTTTTTTTTTTAAGATTTTATTTATTTATTTGACAGAGATCACAAGTAGGCAGAGAGGGAGAAATGGGCTCCCTGCTGAGCAGAGAACCTGATGCGAGGCTTGATCCCAAGACCCTGAGATCATGACCTGAGGCTTAACCCACTGAGCCACCCAAGCACCCCTCCCTCTTTTTTTTTAAGATTGATTTATTTATTTGAGTAGGGATGGGCAAAGGGAGAGGGAAGGAGAGAGAGAGAGAATTTTCTGGAGACTCCTCACTGAGCATGAAGCCTGACATGGGGTTCAATCTCACAACCCTGAGATCATGACCTCAGGAAAATCAAGAGCTGGACACTTAGCAGACTGGGCCACCCAGACACTGCAAAGTGTTTACCTTCAAAACGAAATTATAGCAGAGTCAAAGTCAGTTCTGTAATTATGTCACTTTCATTCACTTGCATTCCAATTTTCTTAAATAACCTGGACAAAGTTACAACTAGTTTATCAGGAACAGACTATGATCAACAGCCTATCTTTGCTATGCTGATTCAAACATTAATTATTTTCCATATGCTGTAATATTTGTAGCATTAACTGTTATAGTAGCATTACTTCTGGCAACATTTTCAGGGTTTTATCTCAACTTCCAGGACAAAGTGTTGCAAAAATGAGTATCATTTATTGTGTGACTTCAAAAAAATGATCAAAAATCTCCGGAACACTAAATCCATTCAGTGGGTAGACTAAATGGCCTTCATAGTTCCTTCCAGTTTAGATGCTTTAATTTTACAAATCCAACTATTTGAGGTTTATGTCCAACTCTAAAATGTAGGAGAGGGGGGCACCTAAGTGGCTCAGTCAGTTAAGCATCTGCCTTTGGCTCAGGTCATGATCCCTGGGTCCTGAGACCAGTTCCACACCAGGTTCCCTGCTCAGCAGGGAGTCTGCTTTTCCTTCTCCCTCTGTCCTTCCCCAGCCCTTGTGCATGCTCTCTTTTTAAAAAATAAAATAAAATAAAATGTAGGAGAGGAGTGTGTAATCAGAGCAAAAGATCTGTCACTAATAAGGCTGTGAATGAAGGAAAAGACATGATACTTCTTTGTTCAGAAAGAACTTGCCCTCTTTGTCTTCAAATATTTCTAATACAAAACAGAGTGAGAGAAGAGAACACATTACTATATTTACAGCTGAACACATATTTAAAAGGTCATATCACTAACAATATGGCCTCAAAAAGACAAGTGACCTTAGAGTTCTACTTCATAGGGTACAATTTAATCTGTTTTCCTAGAGTGCAGAACCTCTTTGTTGTTTAAACAGACTAGCAACCCAAAGTAAAGGCAACTCTATCTCCTCTTGTTCCAGAGTTACTGACAAAGGAAAACTGCCATAAATTAGAAGTGAAATACAAAGATCTGATCAAGCAAATAAAACACTTCCTTTTTATTAGAATGAGCCCAGAGTGTCCACTAAAAATGAGACAATAACAAACCTGCACCAGAAAAACTAATTCCACGGCCCAGTGACATAAGACTGGTTGAAGTACTTTCACTGCAATTCTGGAAGGATTACTGAGAAGTATTCACGCATCTATTCATTCATTTGGCAAGTCTTACACATAATAATGGCAAGGTAAAGGATCTACAAAAGACACTGGAAACTACAATGGTGAAAACGAAGTCCTGGCCTTTTTTTTTTTTTAAGTAGGCTCTGTGCTGAGCCTGGAGCTCAATGGGGGAATTGAACTCACTACCCCAAGATCAAGACCCAAGCTAAGATCAAGAGTCAGATGCTTAACAGACTAAGCCCCCCAGGCACCCCGAAAGTCCTAGCCTTTAAAATAACTTATGATGTTGGGGGGTGGGATTATGGACATTGGCGAGGGTATGTGCTTTGGTGAGTGCTCTGAAGTGTGTAAACCTGGCAATTCAAAGACCTGTACCCCTGGGGATAAAAATTTATGTTTATTAAAAAAAAATAAAAAATAACTTATGTTGTCTGCCTCTGTTGTTTTATCTTTGGCAACTAGAAACAGAACTGCACAATGTAGGTGGTTCAATAAGCCCTTGCTAATTATAAATTCACCTTGCAAGGGAAAACAGACATGCATGGAGCTAAGTGCTAAGAAGAGAAAAACTTGACCTTTAGTCCTCAAGGAGATCATCATCAAGTACAGAAACAATTTAGGATATATTAAGATTTAAGATATGTTGATTCCAGCATTAGAACAGAAGCACTGGCATGGCACCTGGGTGGCTCAGTGGGTTAAAGCCTCTGCCTTTGGCTCAGGTCATGATCCCAGGGTCCTGGGATCGAGCCCCACATCAGGCTGTCTGCTCCGCGGAGAGCCTGCTTCCTCCTCTCTCTCTTTCTGCCTACTTGTGATCTCTGTCTGTCAAATAAATAAATAAAATCTTAAAAAAAAAAAAAAAAGGAACAGAAGCACTGGGTTCTATATAGGGCAATGCTGTGTCCCAAAGAACATTTGGCAACACCTGGAGATAAGTTTGGTTGTCACACCTGAAGGAGAAGCAGCACTACTGGTAATGCTGCTAAATATCCTACAACACACAGGGTAGCCCCCAAACAAAGAACTGTGCAGCACAAAGACAACAGTGTCAGGACTGAGAAATAAAGGAAGAGTATAGGCATAAAGGAAGAGTATAGCTCCAAGCCAGTCTTCCTAGGTTTGAATACTTGCTCCATTATCATATAACCATGGGCATATAAAATAAGAAGAGTAATACAATCTGCCTCCTAAGTTATAACATCGCCTATAAAATAAGAAGAGTAATAGAATCTGCCTCCTAAGTTATTACAAAAATCAGAGTTAATATAAATCATGGACCAATATTACAAGCTCAAAAGATGTTAGCTATTGGGACGCCTGGGTGGCTCAGTGGGTTAAGCCGCTGTCTTCGGCTCAGGTCATGATCTCAGGGTCCTGGGATCAAGTCCCGCATCAGGCTCTCTGCTCAGCACGGAGCCTGCTTCCCTCTCTCTCTCTGCCTGCCTCTCTGACTACTTGTGATTTCTCTCTGTCAAATAAATAAATAAAATCTTTAAAAAAAAAAAAAAGATGTTAGCTATTATTGTCCCCTAGAACGTTAGTTCTACTAGGACAGAAAATTTATGCTTTCTGCCCAATGCCTACAACAGTACCTGATAAAAACTCAATAAAAACTGGAATAAATGAATATATAAGATATCATGCATGGTTAAACAATGAGCACATAGAAAATTCAGATAGATGATGAGTTGCTTGGCACATGTTGAGTCTGAGGTGACTGCAGAATGGTCCAGAGATATCCAATAGCCAGCTGTGTATGAAAATTTAAAACAAAGAGAGGGCTCTGGAAACAAAAACAAAGGTCACTGGCATATTGGTGGTAGCTGAAAACACACATAGTTATGAGATGGGCCAGTGAGAAAGGTTAAGAACAGAGGCCTCGGAGAAAACAGAGATGACAAGAAGATTACTGCCAGACTTTTAATATATTTATTTTGACAGGAGTCAGAAGCAAGTTAAAGGAAGAATTTAAGGTATAGAAGATCCATTTAAGTGTACAAGACTTAACACAAATGTACATATGCGCACTAAGGGAATGAACAAGCAAAGATGCTGAGAAGGTAACTGTTAAAGCAAAGTCAAGGAGACAAGAAGGGACAAGAGGTAGAGCATGAATAAAGGAACTGGAAAGGGGGCGCCTGGGTGGCTCAGTGGGTTAAGGCCTCTGCCTTCAGCTCAGGTCAGGTCAGCCCAGGGTCCTGGGATCCAGCTCCGCACGAGGGGCTGCAGGGAACCTGTATCCTCCTCTCTCTCTCTCTGCCTGCTTCTCTGCCTACCTGTGATCTCTGTCTGTTAAATAAATAAATAAAATCTTTTAAAAAGGGCAGGGGGACTGGAAAGAAAAGAAAGGAGTTAAAAGACCAAGAGTCAGGAGAGAAGGAAGGGTTGGAAGTTATGAGTGCTTGAGAACCTTCATTTACTTTTTATTTACTTTTCCCTGGGGGGATCAATGTCCGGAGGAGAATAAGGGAATTATGGAATAGCCACTAAGGGGAAAGAAAGGGAATTAAATGAGATACATCACACTATGGCAACTTATTACCAAAAGCCCAAGATTAGATACCATAAATTCATGAGGCACCAATCTGCTTGGATCTGTAATTTTTACTAGCCCCATCTAAAAACCTGGATAGGAGTGAAGCTAGACGGCTTGCATGATTCAAGGATGGAAATATGCAAGAAGGTACAAAATAAAGACAGGATGTGAAGAAAATAGGAGACTGATGTTCTATAGTGTCTTAGCAGGAAATGAAGTCAGCAGAACTGAGTGCCCCTGATGTCATATGAGTACCTGTATATGCTTCTATCAGGTTTATTCAGAGAAACAATTAGGCCTGGAACAAGGTTCTGCTAGTTTAGAGAAACACAACACAAGCAAGTCTATCCCAAAGGTAGTCTTCAATATAGGTAAAGTAGCATCATGAGAAAACCATTCAGATAGTGAAGTCACTACCCTAGATATTAAATGTGAATTCTGAGTGAACAAGTGTCTTAAAAAACAAGTAATAAAAGCTTTGAGACAGTACTGAAGTTGGGACTGCGTCACATAAAATCTAGACAAGATGAGAGTACATAAAGCTACCAAGAGAAAGGAATGAATGAGAAAAGTTAAAATCTTTGCCTCAAAGATTATTACTAGCTTTGAAAGCATATTTGAAGGTATCCAGATACCTTTATTTCTGAAGTGGGAAGAATAATATAAATAACAAGCAAAGTTTAAGAATTAAATGATAATATATAAAATAACATATAAGACAGTAGAGGTACGGTACTCAGAAAAGAGTATACACTCGATAAATGAAATAAAAATTTGCCCATTTCATTTCTCCCTACTTTTTTTTTTTCTTCAAAGAATATAGTATTGAAAAGACAGCTCTGGGGGGCACCTGGATGGCTTGGTTGTTAGCCATCTGCCTTTGCCTCAGGTCATAATCCCAGGGTCCTGGGACTGACCCCCACATCGGGCTCCGTAATTGTGGGAGGTCTGCTTCTCCCTCTCCCCCTGCCTGTGTTCACTCTCTTGCTGTGTCTATCTAATAAATAAATAAAATCTTTATTATTTCTTTTAATAAATAAAGTTTTTTTTTAAAAAAGACATCTTTGGGGAAACCTCCTTGGACTGTGGATTCTCCCCTTAATTTTCCACAACAGAGAAACCTAAATCCAGCCACAAGAAGATTTCCTAATCTGTTCAATGTAAGCTATAAGGATATTGTAAGAATTAAATAAAATACTATTAAAAGTAAAAAATGACATGGAGCGCCTGGGTGGCTCAGTGGGTTAAAGCCTCTGCCTTCAGATCAGTTCATGATCCCAGGGTCTTGGGATCGAGCCCCACATCGGGCTCTCTGCTCAGTGGGGAGCCTGCTTCCTCCTCTTTCTCTGCCTGCTTCTCTGCCTACTTGTGATCTCTGTCTGTCAAATAAATAAATTAAAAAATCTAAAAGAAAAAAAAAGTAAAAAATGATAGAAAGCATAAGGTAGTTCCACTAATGGCGATATAGTGATATCTATGAGCTACAGGGTCTATAACACCCTAGTTAGTAAATGTTTAGCAAGTTCCTATCTCCATGCCATCGTCCAATGCTCAGTTAAACAGATAACAGGAGGGCGCCTGGGTGGCTCAGTTGGTTGAGCAACTGCCTTTGGCTCAGGTCATGATCCTGGAGTCCCGGGACCGAGTCCCACATCAGGCTCCCTGCTCTGCAGGGAGTCTGCTTCTCCTGCTGACCTCTCTACTCTCATGCCCTCTCTCTCTCAAATAAATAAATAAAATCTTTAAAGAAAAAAAAAAAAAACAGGTGACAGGAAAAAGAGCCAGAGATATCCTACTAACTTAAACAATAATCTGAGGTAAGAGCTGAAACACTTAAAACACAAGAGTATATTCTTTGTGATCCTGGGTTAGGAAATGGTTGCTTAGATAGGATAGCAAAACAAAAAAACAACAACAACAAAAAAAAAAAAAAAAGAAAGAAAGAAAAGAAAAATTGAGCAAATGGACATCATCAATTTTTTTTTAAAAATTCCCATCCTCATTTTCAATTCTTTTGGGGACATACCTGGGAGTGAGACTATAGGTCATAGGGTAACTATGGTTTAACTTTTTGAGGAACCACCAGTGTTTTCCATAGCAGCTGCAGCATTTTACATTCCCACCAGATGTTCATTAGAGTTCCAATTCCTCTACACTCTTGTCAACACCAGTTATTTTCTGATTTCCTATTTCTATAGTTTTGTTTTGTTTTTCTGAATAACAGACAGCCTGATAAGGATAAAGTAGTACTTCACTGTGATTTTGATTTACACTTCTCTAATAACTAATGATGCTATTTTCATGACATTCTTGATCAACTGTGTATCATCTTTGGAAAAATACCTACGCAAATTCTTTGCCCATTTTTAAACTGGGGTATCTGTCTTTTTATTGTTGAGCTGTATAAGTTCTTTACATAGTCTGGATACCAGACCCTTAACAGATACATGATTTTTTTTTTTTCTTTTTTTTTTTTTTTTTCAGATACATGATTTTAAAGTATTTTTCTCCCATTCTGTAGGCTGCCTTTTCACTTTCTTGACAGTGTCTTTTGATGTACCAAAGTTTTAAATTTTGATGTTAGATTTACCTATTTTTTCTCTTGTTATTGTATTTCTAATTGGCCATTTAATTCTCGCTGATCTCTTTCAGTTGAGCTATGATACTCTGGTAATATACAGCACACAAACTCAAATATGAAATCAAAGTTTAATTCTAAAGAGACTACTTTGCTCATATACAGTTTATTCTACGAATATGCTCTTCCTAATATAGCTAAAATCTTAAAATCAATACTTTTTCTAACAAGAGTAATGAAAGCGGCCTCCCCCCCACTTTATTACATACCTCCTATAGAAGTACCAGTCATACTATTGCTTGTAAGAGTAGCTGAAGTCTCTGACACTATGGAGGGTTGGCTACCAGTGACAGCTGAAGCAGCATCAGAGGCCTGCTCAGAGGTAGATGGATTTGAATTGTTAATGGAAGTGCTTGTGGTTTGTGATTCCATTCTCGCAGAAGTGGTTGGTACTACAGTAGGTTCTATAAAACAAAAAATGTTTATTTGGGATTTCAAAATGTATTAGGTGACAGGTTATACTTTAATTCACGGTAACATTTTTAAAATTATTAAAACAAACTTTAAAAATATGAACTAATAAGTATAATACCTAATTAAAACTTTCATAAAGCTAGCTTGCAACATCAAAATGACATGGAACTAAAATACGATTACTGCATTTAAAAAAATCAAACACATATGCATATTCCAACAATCCAGGTGATTATTTCGGGGTAACAACTCTGTAAATTTTCTGATCTACCACAAAGAAAATGAGAAAAGGAAAGTAAAATCTTTTTATATTATTTTCATACAAATTGTCACAGGCTGTCAGAACAGTATTACAAATTACACTTTCTCTGGTACAGAATGGATTCTAGAGTCAGACTGCTTGGATAAGCAATTCTGATTTCACCACTGGCACTATAGTGATGGATAAGTTACTTAACCATTCTCCATTTCCTCATCTGTAGCATTGGGAAAGTACAGAATTTTCTTCACACAACTATTGTTAGAATGAACGGAAGTCACACATATAAAGCACACTTTATAATGGTTTATATATAGTGACTTCTTAAATTTTTTTTTTAAGATTTTTCATTTATTTATTTGACAGACAGAGGTCACAAGTAGACAGAGAAGCAGGCAGAGAGAGAGGAGGAAGCAGGCTCCCTGCTGAGCAGAGAGCCCAAATGTGGGGCTCGATTCCAGGACGCTGACATCATGACCTGAGCCGAAGGCAGAGGTTTTAACGCACTGAGCCACCCAGGCGCCCCTGACCGCTTAAATTTTTTAAATTGTTTTAATCTTTTTTACAGGCCTTTTCATATGTTTTCAAAAAGTTTTTTTTACAAATATTAATATTCATCATTATATGCTAATAAAAATTAAAATTTTTATAAAAAGTAAAAGAAATTTCAGGCAGACCTTGACTTATGTACGATTTCTACTACTCTACTCTAATTATAAAGTAGTTGTTTAAAAATGAGACTGAGGGCACCTGGGTGGCTCAGTGGTTTAAAGCCTCTGCCTTCAGCTCGGGTCATGATCTCAGGGTCCTGGGATCGAGGCCCGCATCGGGCTTTCTGCTCGGTGGGGAGCCTGCTTCCCCCACTCTCTCTATCTGCCTCTCTGCCTATTTGTGATTTCTGTCAAATAAATAAATAAACTCTTTAAAAAAAAAAAAATTAGACTGAGTATGTCCAAAGCAGAGTCACAACAATTGGATCAGAAAAGGGACTCACTTAATGTGATATAGAATTAGAGGGCAAACTACTGATTACAATGTGGTGTGCTAAGCTAATTCCAGAAACACAAATTGTCCCTGTTGATCTACATGGGACAATGTACTTTGGACGCTTAAACAAATGTATTTGCTTATACATAAAAAGCGGAGGGAAGAACCTCTTGTTTATTTGCAAATGGTGTATCTCCATTTCTCAGCCTTAGTATTACTGATGTTTTGGGTAGGGGGATTCTTTGCTAGGGATGGGAGTCAGGGTAGGGGTATGGCTGACAGATGTCACAGGGGAAAACACAGTTTCCAAAGCAGTAATCCTAGATTAATTAACTCTGAGGAATCTCTAATTAATCCCTAATATATTAATCACTGTCTTATAGATAATTTATGATGCTTCAAAATAAAAACTGAGACATGGTTGAATGAAATGTAGACAGTGGGAATAAACTATCTCTTAATGAACATCTTAATTCCAAAGAATTGATACTCTGAAAGTTAGGATCATCCAAGCTGCAAACAATCCATAGAAGAGCTGATTGCACAAGGCCTGTAACTCTACAGACCTTATGTATCCTTTCTCCAATTTATAGCTAATAAACTCACTTATGGCTCCTCATCTTCCTTTAAAGAAATTATGATAGACCATTTCCTTCTAAGATGTGACTAATACCTGAAGGCAATTTTTAGTAAGTGGGGAAACTCACATCTGTATTCACATACTCACACATGCTACCACTTTCACTAATCTCCACTGTACAACTCTAGCTTTCTTTTCTTAGTTGCTTGGATGGAGTTATAAGCTGAAAGAAAAATACTAAAGCTGAGCAGCACAAAAGGTACCAGTAATATCAGAGGATAACATTAACTATCACATTTCTTCCTTTTTTAAGTCGGCATGGATCCCAACACGAGGCTTGAACTCATGACAATGAGATTGAGACCTGAGCTGAGATTAAGAGTCAGTCACAACCAACTGAGCCACCCAGGTGCCCCAAATTTCGACACTGCAAATAACCAATATTTACCATATAAATTCAAGTTAAATTGTTTTTCTGTTGCATTTTAAAAGTGTCACTTCTATTTTTCATAGCAAAGTTAAAGTATGACAATAATATTATAAATGAAAGTAATAGGTAAGTCTAGGGTAGATCAAACTAACACTTATAAAAGGTTTTGGGGTTTTTTTTTTTTTTTTTCAGGCACCTAGGTGGCTGCTCAGTAGGTTAAATGTCTACCTTTGGTTCAGGTCATGATCCCAGAATCCTGAGATCGAGCCCCACATCAGGCTCCCTGCTCAATGGAGAGTCTACTTCTCCCCCTCCCTCTGCCCCATCCCTACTCATGTTCTCTCTCTCTCTCCTCTCTGTAATATATAAATAAAATCTTTAAGAAAAAAAGTAGGGTGCCTGGCTGGCTCAGTTGGTTGAACAACTGCCTTTGGCTCAGGTCATGATCCTGGGGTTCCAGGATGGAGTCCTGCATCAGGTTCCCTGCTCAGCAGGGAGTCTACCTCTCTCTCTGACCCTCCCCTTCTTGTGCTTTCGCTCTCTCTCAAATAAATAAATAAAATCTTTAAAAAAAAAAAAAAAAGTTCTTCCCCCCTAAAAAATAACTACTAAGCAATGAAATAGAAAGGATTTTAGGCACAAGTTACAAGCTGAGGCTGTTCTATCAACTGAAAAATAAGATTGGGATATGTGGGTGCCTGGGTGGCTCAGCTGGTTAAATGACTGCCTTCAGCTCAGGTCATGATCTTGGAGTCCCAGGATCGAGTCCCACATCAGGCTCCCTGCTCAGTGGGAAGTCTGCTTCTCCCTCAGACCTTCTATCCCTCATGCTCTCTCTCTCTCTCATCCTCTCAAATAAATAAATAAAATCTCTAAAAACAAAAAAAATAATTGGGCTATCTGATAACTGTCCATTTAACAATATTACCAGGAAGCAGTAGAAGGACTTTCACTATAGGAGTTTCAAAGATACTTGATTTTATTAATTC
Source organism: Mustela putorius furo (assembly GCF_011764305.1). Lineage (NCBI taxonomy): Eukaryota > Metazoa > Chordata > Mammalia > Carnivora > Mustelidae > Mustela > Mustela putorius. Next base: position 3,130,747 of record NW_025422045.1, on the reverse strand, counting down.
TTTTCATAATTCTATACTGTTACTAACCCAACTTACCATCTTCATCAACAGTAAGGTCCACAACTTCTGCTGCATTTTGCCTCAAAGGTTGTATAACAGTAGAAATCCTACTACGGTTCCGTGGCTCCTGTGGCCGACTTGTATGAGAATTTGAACCTTGGCTCCAATGAGATCTGGAGTGTCCAAGAGTTGAACGAGACCTTAAATGACATCAATATTAAATTAGTTAATATGAAGAAAGAACAAAATTTTTAGTTACCCAAGAAATCATAAGCCTTTCTGGTTGGGCTCCACACTTAGCAGGGAGGTCTGGCTGTCCCTTTCCCTCTCCTCCCTGCTCATGCTTGCTCTCTCATATAAATAAAATCTTAAAAAAAAAAAAAAAAAAAAGACTCTCCCTCTCCCACTGTGCACCCACACACTCACTCTCTTAAATAAATAAATAAACCTTTAAAAAAAAAAAAAGAAAAAGAAAGAAAGAATGCTGCTCTCTTTTCAATGGTTATTTTGAACACACACGGGGGTTGTAACCATGTATTTACATATTTTTAACACCTAAAATTATTCACCATAGGTAAAACTAACAAAAATAGCAACACCCTAAACATTAAATAACCCACATGATCCTGTACGTTTAGTCCAGACTAGATTTGAAAATCATGATTTTAAGAGGCCTAAATAAAGATAATTTTTTGGTATCGTCCTAAAAAACATTCAAGGCCCCAGAGATTTCCTGGGATCAGGAGAGGTAAGAATAGTTGCAGCTAGTTTATTAGTTTTGTAGTCATAAGACACTTCACTTGTTTGAGCCACTTTATGCTTTTAAAGCATGTAACCACAAACCCCCAACACCTAACACTTACGTCATCATTGTTTATTGTGGTGCTCACTGTACTAAATTATCTATAGGTATATATTTTATTTTTAAAAAATTTTAAGGATTCACTGTAATAACCTGAACTGAGGGTAGAGAGGAGCATTATATAGAATATGAAGTCCTAAGGATCCAGGAGAAAAATATGTCTGTTTTAGAAAGGTGAGGCTTGGGCGCCTGAGTGATTAATCAGTTAAGCACCTGTCTTCGGCTCAGGTCATGATCCCAGGATCCGAGGACTGAGCCCCTATCAGTCTCTCTGCTCAGGAAATAAATAACATCTTTAAAAAAATAGAGAGGTGGGGCTTATGAAGTTGGTTTTTCCTCTTGCCCAAATTGAATGTAAAATGCTTAGAAGCTTATTATTTAGGGGTTCCTGGCTGGCTCAGTTGGAAGAACATGTGACTCTGGATCTCAGGGTAGTGAGTTCAAGCCCCACATTGGGTGTAGAGATGACTAAAAAGAAATAAACTTCAAGGGGTGCCTGGGTGGCTCAGTGGGTTAAGCCTCTGCCTTTGGCTCAGGTCATGATCCCGGAGTCCTGGGATCGAGTCCCGCATCGGGCTCTCTGCTCAGCAGGGAGCCTGCTTCTCTCTCTCTCTCTCTCTCTCTGCCTACTTGTGATCTCTGTCAAATAAATAAATAAAATCTTTTGAAAAAATAAAATAAAATAAACTTCAAGAAAAAAAAAAAGGCGAGGGCACCTGGGTGGCTCAGTGGGTTAAGCCTCTGCCTTCAGCTTGGATCACAGTCTCAGGGTCCTGGTGTTGAGCCCCACATTGGCTCTCTGCTCAGCAGGGAGTGAACTCCTCCCTGCCCCCTGCCTGTCTCTGCCTACTTGTGATCTCTCTCTGTCTTAAAAAAGATTTTTAAATCTTTTTTAAAAAAAGAAAAAGAAAAGAAGCTCATTGTTAGCATGTATGGAAAGAGTGAACAAAATCAATTAATAGGCAGTTATCAGGGATGTGAGTTCAACCACTCAGAAAAGAACCAGACTGAAAATGACCTCAGCAAGTGTAAAGCCTAAGAATTTATAAAGAAGCTCAAATTCTAAAATGAAATTCTCAAGTAAATAGGAGTATAAAGGTTAATTACAGAGACACAGCCAAAAAAAAAAAAAATAGTAAACAAATGTTCAGGGTAAAATGGTTTTGGTGTGGAGAGAGATCACTATTTAAAATTCTTGAGAAACCAAGATCCTGTAGTAAGACTGAACAGTCTCTTATTTCTGGGAAGCTCTCAATAGCTGCAAAAAGTGTCAGGTCCACTTTGCTGTTTATGAAACCAAGTATTACACTGAACAAAAAACCTGGCATATGAGGAACAGTTTCGCACAGACCATAGTGGTTCCTATGATTAGTAGCAACTGTCAAATCCTGAAACTAAAGAAACTGAAACACAGATGCATTCTCTCTTTAAAAAAAAAAAAAAAAAGATTTTTAAGCAATCTCAACACCCAATGTGGAACCCACAGCTCCAAGGTCAAAGTTGCAACACTCCATCAACTGAGCAAGCCACGCACCCCAGGGTGCATTCTCCCTTAGAGAGGAAAGCCCAAGAGCCAGCTAAAAAGTGACAAAGTTAATATTCCATGTAATATTAAGGAAAATAAATATGGGTCATGAGCACTGTATGTCTTTTTTAACATTACTATCCATTACTATAGTAAACACATCTGCTTGAACATGAAGCACCCCAAGACAAAAAAGATTTCCAGTTTCACAGACAGGTCCTTCATTTCAGCAACCCTTGTAGCTCAGCTAATAAAAACTGAGTCAATGTTGTACCAAGCACTAATGCAGTCACAGGATAACTGTGGCACCTACCACGGAGTATCAATTTTCCTCAGAGCCTAGGAAAATCATTTAAAACTTAAAACTAACAGATACATTACAGAGTGCTCTCTTCCATGCCATTAAAAGCTGCATTCCAGTGGGAAAGTACAAATGGAAAAGCACATTTTAAATATGGTTTATAACATGCTTCCAAAGTAAAAAAAAATCTTAAAGTAAGTAACACAAATTAAAACACCATGCGCAAATGCATTTCTCAATTCATTCTAACACAAAAATTAAGGTTCATCCACAGATTAGTTTGGTATACACCAAATGGAATAGAGGAGCACTTCATTGCTTCTCTCACCCATATCTGTAATCACCTAAAGCACAAGAAAATACCGCTAGGGATCCCCCCCTCTCTTCTTCCCCTCTTTTTAAAGTTTTTGGTCAAAGTGACACACAAAAGAGCAATGTCATTTCCGGTTATTTTTCAAAAGAAACGAGAATCTTTCATTCATTTTTAGTACAAGGCTTAGATGAAAACACTGAGTGAAGGACAACAACATTGTAAAAATATGTTCCATACCAGGCGGCCCTATTATAATAGCATAAACTTCAATGGTATTCATGAGATCTTCAAACAGATTATAACAAAAAAGGATACTTCAACATCAATACTTCTTAATATTTTTCAACACTTTCAATTTTAGTGCTATCTCCAATATTTATCTTTTATTCATATCTAAATTTCAAAGAAGTTCATGAACTCTCTGAATCATAAAACAAAAATTTGGAAATCACTAAGTAAAATTACTCTTTATCTACAACAATAACTCTTAACTCTTATTGTACACTTGCAGTGCTTAAAAAAAATACTGACCCCCAGGATTCTGGTTCCGCTCACCTGGGATATGATCCAGGGATCAATTTTATCTTTACTTTATAATCTTTCCAAGTGAGTCTAATGCAACCTGGTTTGAAAACCACTAATCTGGTATATGCTCAAATGGGGTCTCCCCCTGCAAATTAAAAAAATGGAAATATCCACAGCACAAATATGTTTAAATATTTATATTTAAAACTTGACATAAGGGCGCCTGGATGGCTTAGTCGTTAAGCATCTGCCTTCAGCTTAGGTCATGATTTCGGATTCCTGGGATCCAGCCTTGCATTGGGCTCCCTGCTCAGCAGGAAGCCTGCTTCTCCCTCTCTCACTCTTCCTGCTTGTGCTTCCTCTCTTGCTGTCTCTCTCTCTCTCTGTCAAATAAGTAAATAAAACCTTAAAAAAAAAAAAAGCCTCTGATTCTGGATTTCAGCAGCTCAGGTCATGATCTCAGGGTCCTGGGAAAGTCAAGCCCCTCATGGGGTTCAGTGCTCGGGACAGAGCCTGCTTCTCCCTCTCCCTCTCCCTTCCCCCACTTGCTCACTTGCTCACTCTCTCTCCAATAAAATCTTTAAAAAAAAAAAAATTCACATACACAACTAGGAATTAAAATCATACCGATAGCTTTCCCCAACTGTTACAATCTCCACTTCACTGTCGGTTGAGGTAACGTTAATTTCTTCATTGGCAGTGACCTGGGGAGTGGAGGAAGCTTCTATCACCACAACATCTTCATCGATACTTCCTGGAAACAAAGGAAAAGCATTTTAAACTAACTGAAAGACAAATATTTCTTTACTTTGAAGGCTATGAAATTCATTATAAAAGTAAAAATCTTACCTGTCAAATGGAAGTTTTTTTTTTAAAAAACAGAGCTAAACACACATAGTGAAAATAGTACTCACTCTCTTGATCTGTTATCTTCATGCTTACTTCGTCTTATATGATTTTTGTACTTTATAACTTCTAGTGGGTTTCCATATTTATTTGTATGATCTCATACAGAAATATTAATCTTGTAATATCTAAAGGTATTAAGATCTTATATACTTACATCCCATAATACCCTTTAGTATCTAAAATAAAGATACTATATTTGCTATATATTTTACTCAAGAGTTTTGGTTTTTGTTAAGCAAAAAGGAGTTAAGCAGAGAGAGAGAGAGGGAGAGCGAGCGAGCACAGGCAGACAGAGTGGCAGGCAGAGGCAGAGGGAGAAGCAGGCTCCCTGCCAAGCAAGGAGCCTGATGTGGGACTCGATCCCAGGACGCTGGGACCATGACCCGAGCCGAAGGCAGCTGCTCAACCAACTGAGCCACCCAGGCGTCCCAAGATATGGTATTCTTTTAAGAAAAAGTAATTTTTGGCTTTAAGCTATGAAATATGTCTTTTTTTGGTATCTGTTCTTTTCTAAATTACTCTAAGTTTGGAAAGAGCATCCTTATTGGGTTAATAGATAACATGTATTTGGTTCAGTGTGTTTCATTAATTATTTACTTCATCTAGAACTAATTTTTATTTATGGCATTAGGTAAGATTATAAATAGAATTTGGTCCTGTCTCACCATGGCTAAATAGTTATTCTCAAACCATCTACTGAAAAATCCTTTCTTTCCCCCCATTAAATTTTGATAACTCCCTTAAATATTCTTACATGTTTTATTTATATGCCATCTCTTTCTCCCCCTCGACAAAGATTCTTCTATCAGAGTAATTCTATTTTTTTTTAAGATTTTATTTATTTATTTGACAGAGAGAGATCACAAGTAGGCAGAGAGGCAGGCAGAGAGAGAGGAAGGGAAGCAGGCCCCCTGCTGAGCAGAGAGCCCGATGCAGGGCTTGATCCCAGGACCCTGAGATCATGACCTGAGCCAAAGGCAGCGGCTTAAACCCACTGAGCCACCCAGGCGTCCCTATTTTTATTTTTTTAAACAGCTTCTCTGAGGTATAACTTTCATACTTTAAAATTCACATTTTGTCTCAAGGAGACATTACACATCCATGGTCATAGCCAAGAGGTGAAAACAATGCAAATGTCCATCAATGGATGAGCAGATAAACAAAATGTATATTCATACAATGGAATATTATTCAGCCTGAAAGAAAAGAACTCCTATCACATGCTACAACAGCATGAACAAATAACCCAGTCAAAAAAAAATTTTAAATACTGTGTGTTTCCACTTATGTGTGAATCTAAAGCAGTCAAATTCATAAGGAAAGTAGAGTGATGGCTACTAGGACTGAGGGGAGAGGAAAAAGGGAGTTATTTATTAGATGGAGTTTCAAACTGCAAAGGATAAAGTTCTGGAGATGTGCTTCACAACAATGTGGATATAATTACTACGACTGAAATGTACACTTTAAAAAAATGGTTAAGATGGTAAAAAAAAGTAAAATAAAATAAAAGTCATGTTACATTTCTTCTCCTGCTAATATTTTTCACAAATCTGGTACTGAATGTCTCCTTCTTTTATCCTTTTAAAAAACATTCCTCTCTGTTCATTACTATTACCAAGTCTGCAAGGAGTTTACAAGTCAGGTTTTTGTTTTTGTTTTTTTACAAGTCATGTTTTAATAAGAATTTTCCCACACAAATACTGAAAGCTAAAAATTTCACCCATTTTAAGTGCATATTTCACTGCTTTTAGTAAATTTACAGAATATGACCATCACCTCAGTCCAATTTTAGAACATTTCCAACACCCTTAAAAGATCCTGTGTGGGGGCGCCTGGGTGGCTCAGTGGGTTAAGCCGCTGCCTTCAGCTCAGGTCATGATCTCAGGGTCCTGGGATCGAGTCCTGCGTCGGGCTCTCTGCTCAGCGGGGAGCCTGCTTCCCTCTCTCTCTCTCTCTCTCTCTGCCTGCCTCTCTGACTGCTTGTGATTTCTCTCTGTCAAATAAATAAATAAAATCTTAAAAAAAAAAAAAAAAAAGATCCTGTGTGACCTGCTTCAATTATCACCTCTCCACACCCAATCCTACACTCCTATAACTGACCTGTGTTTTGTCATTACGGATTGGTTTGTATGTTCAAGAGTTCTGTATCAATATGGAATTATACGTTACATATACTTTATGTCTGGATTTTTTTTAAGTGTCTGGATTTTTCATTCAGTGAAGTATTCATTTGTGATATATACTCATGTATATCAATAGCTCATTCTTTTTTATTATTGAGTGGTATTCCCATTATATGACTATATCACGATTTGTTTATCCATACTTCTGTTGATGGACATCTGGATTTTTCTCACTCTTGACCAATACAAATAAAGCCACTATGAACATTAATCTACTTGAGTTTCCCTCTCCCTTTACCAAGCACATGGAGGGGAGAAGCAGAAGGAGGGAGGAAAAAAAAGTCTCCAGCCAAATCACCACAGAGTGAGGAACCAGACATGGGGCTTAATCCTTCAACCCTGACATCATGACCTGAGCCAAAATCATGAGTCAGATGATCAACCGACTGAAGCACCCAGGCTCCTCGACTTTTCATTTTCTCTTAAGATTTTATTTATTTGACAGAGGGGCAGAGGCAGAGGGAGAGGCAGGCTTCCCGCTGAGCGGGCAGCCCCATGCGGGGCTTGATCCCAGGATCCTGGGATCATGACCCCAGCCGAAGGCAGATGCCCAATGACTGAGCCACCCAGTCGTCCCCAACTTTTCACTTTTTTTTTTTATAAACATATATTTTTATCCCCAGGGGTACAAGTCTGTGAATCGCCAGGTTTATACACTTCACAGCACTCACCAAAGCACATACCCTCCCCAATGTCCATAACCCCACCACCCTCTCCATATCCCCCTCCTCCCAGCAACCCTTAGTTTGTTTTGTGAGATTAAGAGTCACTTATGGTTTGTCTCCCTCCCAATCCCATCTTGTTTCATTGATTCTTTTCCTACCCACTTAAGCCCCCATGTTGCATCACCACTTCCTCATATCAGGGAGATCATATGATAGTTGTCTTTCTCTGCTTGACTTATTTCGCTAAGCATGATATGCTCTAGTTCCATCCATGTTGTTGCAAATGGCAAGATTTCATTTCTTTTGATGGCTGCATAGTATTCCATTGTGTATATATACCACATCTTCTTTATCCACTCATCCGTTGATGGACAACTTTTCACTTTCTTAATGCTGTCTTTTGAAACACAAAAGTCTCTAATTTTGATGAAATCCAAACCAACAATTTCTTTTATGCATGATGCTTTTGGTGACATAAAATAGAAATACGCCTAATAGAAAGTCACTGCAAATTTCTCCTATGTTTCTTCTAGAATTGTACATTTTAGCTTTTACATTTAGGTCTATGATAAAGTTCCAATAATATTTGTTGAAAAGACTAGAAAAATTCTATTTTGACACCTAGTAGATTCAAGTTTTCCTAATTCTTTAGGATTATAAAATCTAGGGAAAAGGAAAATTCTTGAGATTTGAACTACTGGCATTAAGCAATATTGATGAAGCTCTGACATCTCTATAAAACACATTTTTTCATCCAAGAATATATCTTGCCATCTATCAATATCTCTTCCTATAGGTTTGATCTGCATTATAAAAGCTAATAAAGCTATATAAATTTTCTTCATCGAGGCCAAATATACTCCTATTAAGATTATTCTTAGAGACCTTATTCTCCTTGTTGCTATTCTAAATGAGTTCCCTTTATTCTTATTTTCTCCTAGTATATATGTATAACATTGATACTGTATATGCATCTTTATCCAACTTTTACCGAACTCCTGCATATCACAATGACAACAAATGGTTCTACTTTCTTGTCATGGTGGAACCACTGACTTTCATCTCTAACAGACCTGTACATCATCAAACATCTGCATTATTTCAAAAGCTGACCAGTATCTGGAAGAGGTACAAGCTCATGACAAAGATCTACGATGTACTCTCTGATACTTCAAAGAGGAAAAGAGAGCACGCACCAGCAAATCAGAGTCAATGAAAGATAATCTGATTTGGAGAAAGTTATTTCTGAAGTAGTTTTTAAGTTCTAAAGACTACACACATAGACATATTGAGGTAGAATGCATTTTTAACAGACTAAATATATCTTATAGGCAGAGGGAAAAAATAGCACTTGAATGTCTATTTAAAATAATATCCTAGATTTAATTCTCAAATTACTTTTCCAATTCTTCCTTCTTAAGTATGCACACGATGCAGCTTAAGGCAGGAGTAAAAAAGAATTGTATATTTAAAACTAAGAATAGTATACATATAAATAAAACTTTTTTTTTAATACTTCCCTTATTTTAACCCACCAACTAGACATTACTATTCTACATGGAGAAAAGCTACACCTGCATATAAACTTTACTAGTGATTTCTCTCCATGTATTGTATACATGCAATTTCCTTAAAAGCCTATAAAAAAATACCCAAACATTACAAACACATTATAAACAAGCAAAATCTAACATAAATGCAACAATTTGAAGTTCCAGTGATAAGTGATACAAAGCTAGCTTTGTTAAGGCATTAAAATTCAACATAATTTTTTGGAACATGGACTGTGTAACTGAAGGTTATATAAGTAGCTGATACACTGTTATTCTACTGTTTAAGTATCCTTTTTCTAGAAAAAAATTTTGCAAGCGTAACTTGAACATAATGCTTGTAACCAAATAATAATCACAACCAGCAAGATTTGGACATCTTAGTGTTTTTTCTAGAATGGCAATTATTTAAAATTTAAAGGAAAATTTCCTAAAAGTATGAAGTTAAATCTCAATACTACTTAAAATCAGGAAAATAGATCATTTCTTATTGGAACAATTTTATTTTCAAGCTGTCTCTTACATTTAGAAATATTAAAGGGTAAGTAACTTGAATAAAGCTAAAACATTAGAGTGGTAGGACCCTAGGTGATTTTTAACTGTTTCTTTTTTTAAGGTTTTTTTTTTTTTAATTTATGTATTTGACAGAGAGAGATCACAAGTAGGCAGAGAGGCAGGCAGAGAGAGAGAGAGAGAGGAGAAAGCAGGCTCCCTGCTGAGCAGAGAGACCAATGTGGGACTCGATCCCAGGACCCTGAGATCATAACCTGAGCCGAAGGTAAAGGCTCAACCTGAGCCACCCAGGCACCCTTAACTGTTTAAGATTACTTATGTTGCGGGCACCTGGGTGGCTCAGTGGGTTAAGCCTCTGCCTTGGGCTCAGGTCATGATCTCAGGATCCTGGGATCGAGTCCCGCATCAGGTTCTCTGATCAGCAGGGAGCCTGCTTCCTCCCTCTCTCTCTGCCTGCCTCTCTGCCTACTTGTGATATCTCTCTCTCTGTCAAATAAATAAATAAAATTAAAAAAAAAAAGATTACTTATGTTGCTTGTACTTTTTAAAACATAAGGAGGAAAGGGTAAAAAAAAAAAAAAAAAAGAAAAGAAAATCAGAAGAAAAGCAACAGCTAATAGCCTGGAAAGAAGGTAGGTACTTTAATACAGGTCACAGAAATAATGGCTTCTCTGACTGAGTTCTTCATGAACTCAACAATCACTTCTATTCCTGATAAAGAGATCACAGATTCTCTTGGCAGCAACTGTAAGAAATTTCAAACACTATAATCACCAATTACTCTGGTTGGTCCCTCTTTGTCTTAAGTCTGGCATGATGCTAATAATAAGAATAGCATCCAATTCGTGGGCACATACTTTGTGCCATGTACAGTATTCTGTGTGTCTAGTTCCATCAAGAAACTGAAACTCAGGGCACCTGGGTGGCTCAGTGGGTTAAGCTGCTGCCTTCGGCTCAGGTCATGATCTCAGGGTTCTGGGATCGAGACTCACATCGGGCTCTCTGCTCAGCAGGGAGCCTGCTTCCTCCTCTCTCTCTGCCTGCCTCTCTGCCTACTTGTGATCTCTCTCTGTCAAATAAATAAATAAAAATCTTTTTAAAAAAGAAACTGAAACTCAGCAAGTTAAAATGACTTGTCAAACAGTAAACAACACTGGGAATTCAAACCTAACTTCAATTCTAAAGCTCATATGCTTTACATAAACTACATTAAAGTGCTGTAAGTACCCAGTATGTAGGTGCTAGTTACTACCAAAAGCAAGATCTTTCTGATACCAGCTACTTTTGCTACTGCTCCTGTCTTTTGCAGTAACAAACTTAATCAAGTTGTAGCAGCTCTGACTCCTCATTAGGATTCTTCTATATCCAACAGAATTGAAAGCATATATATCCACAAAGATTTGTACCTAAATGTTCACTGTAGCCAAATACTGGACAACTCAATGTCAATCATCCGACAAATGGGTAAACAAAATAAATGTGGTATATCCATACAATGGAATACTATAAAAGAACTAAATAATAAATATCCATACAATGGAATACTATAAAAGAACTAAATAATAAACGGACACTAATTACTGATACCTGCTACAACATGAATGAAACTCAAAAACATTACACTTAACGAAAAACACCAGACACAAAAGATCACACATGTGCATTTTTATGAAAAGTCCAGAAGAGGCAAGTCCTTAAAGAGAGCGACAGATTAGGCTATGTGGGACTTAGAACCGGATAGGCATTAGTTTCAAAGCAGGAGGGATCTTTTGGGATTAATGGAAATATTATAGAACTGTACTATAGTAATGGTTGCATAACTTTAAGTATACTATAAATCACTGAATCATATACTTAAAATGATGTACTTTATGGTAGGTAAATTATACACCTCAATGAAGCCGGTTTACGGGGGAAAAAAAAAAAGCTATAGAACATTCCCTGCCAAATACAAAACTAGACTTCAACAAATGAAAGGACATACCATTTCAGAATATGGTATGTCCTTTCATTTGAAAAGAAATATATCCAAATTTTGGATATTTAATATCCAAAATACTAATTAAGTATGTCAGTTCACCCACTTTACGCAACAAATACAACCCCAGTAATAATATTATCATGTGTCTCCCTACCACCAGTATCCTCAGATAAATAAGCTAAGAAATGGGGCGCCTGGGTGGCTCAGTGGGTTAAGCCGCTGCCTTCGGCTCAGGTCATGATCTCAGGGTCCTGGGATCGAGTCCCACATCGGGCTCTCTGCTCAGCAGGGAGCCTGCTTCCCTCTCTCTCTCTCTCTGCCTGCCTCTCCATCTACTTGTGATTTCTCTCTGTCAAATAAATAAATAAAATCTTTAAAAAATAATAAAAATAAATTAAAAAAAAATAAGCTAAGAAATTTTTTTGTTGTTGTTGTTTATAGCAGCTTTATTCATAATTGCCAAAACATGGAAGCAACTAAGACGTCTTTCAATAGTGGGTATCAGCAACCAAGATATCCAGACAATGTAATGTTATTCAGCACTAAAAAGAAATGAGCTCTCAAGCCATAAGAAGACATGGAGGGACCTTAAATGCATATTACTAAGTAAGTTAAAGAGCAAATGAGAAAAGGCTACATACTGTATGATTCCAGCTATGTGATATTCTAGAAAGGGCAAAACTAGGAAGAATAAACAGGCAAAATATAGAAAATATAAAAATCTATAATTTAAAAAATGTGTTTCTAGTGTAAGCTTAGACAGACCCATGGAACATAGTGATAACTCCAAATAGGTCCAAATGCCTATGGAAATTTAGCATATGACAAAGAAAGTATCTCAAGTCAATTGGAGAAAGAAAATTTTTAATGATTTGTTTTGGGACGACTGGACAGCCACATTGAAACAAAATGGATCCATTCTTCATACTGTACATAGGATAAATATCACATAGATGTGTGCTTTAAAAGGAAAGAGAGAAGAAAAGAAAATAATGCAAGGTTTGGGGGAAAAAATAGGTTATTTCTCCTATAAATTTGAAGTGGAAAAAACTTTCCTAATTATGAATCAAAACCCATAAACAGTAAAGATAAAGATCAGCAAATATGACTAACCAAAAATATATATAGATATTTGGCATGATAAAAAAGTGGAACAAAGTCAAAGGACTAATGACAAATTTTGGGGAAATGTGTTAGTATATAGGATTTATGTCCCCAATATATATAAAGCATCTGAAAATGTACAGAAGAATGAAGACCAACAACCTGACTGCAAAACAAGCAAAAGATATGAAGAGACTGATCATTAAGAAACAGAACGACCTTTAAACATATGAAAAAGGATGCCTGGCTGGCTCAGCTGGTTAAGTGTCTGACTCTTGATTTCAGCTCAGGCCATGATTTCAGGGTGGTGGAATACAGACAGCCCTGAGTCAGACTCCATGTTCAGCACAGAGTCTACTTAGGATACTGATACTCTCTCTCCCTCTGCCACTCTACCTCCTCACTCTCTCTTTCTCTCTCTGATAAATAAAATCTTTTTAAAAAGAGCACAAAGGGGGCACCTGGGTGGCTCAGTGGGTTAAAGCCTCTGCCTTTGGCTCAGGTCATGATCCCAGGATCCTTGGATCGAGTCCCACATCGGGCTCTCAGCTCGTCGGGGAGCCTGCTTCCTCCTCTCTCTCTGCCTGACTCTGCCTACTTGTGATCTCTGTCAAATAAATAAATAAAATCTTTAAAAAATATAAAAATAAATAAATAAATAAAAAATAAAAAGAGCACAAAGCAAGAGAGGGAGCATGAGTGGGGGTGAGTGTTAGGAAGTGGCTTGATCCCAGGATCTGAGATCATGACCTGAGCCCAAGGCAGACACTTAACCAACTGAGGGGCCCAGGTGCCTCTAAATAAAATCTTTTGAAAAATAAAAATAAACATATGAAAGATATTACTTATTAAAAAAATTTTTAAATGCTGACATACTATTTCTTACCTATCAGATGGACCAAGAAACCTAAAATCTGACAATAAATTCTGTTGGAAAGGCTTTGAGAAAACACTCTCAAATATTGCTGGTGGGCATCCAAAATGGTTATGATCCCCAGAGAAATCTGGCCATGTTTAAAAAATAATATATTCATTTAACTTTGGCCCAACAATCCTCTCCTAGAATTCTATTCCAAAGATACAATGGCAAAAAATATGAAGTAATATATACAAAAAGCTATTCATTGCAGTGCTGCTTTTAACAGCAAAAGGCTGCAAACTATTCATCAACAGATTGAACCACCTTTGGTGTAACCATACAATGGAGTACTAAAAAGAAGAAAAAAATAAATAAATAAAAATAAAGAGGAATGAAAAGCAGTGAATAAAGGAGTGATAGTGTGTGTGTGTGTGTGTGTGTGTGTGTGTGTGTGTCTCCTTTATATCATATATATCCTACACACACACATACTTTCATTCCTCTATAATCTCTATACCCTAACAATTTTTAGAATTGTTAGGTGAAAAATCAAGAGACACATTTTAAGAGGAGAGAATAAAATACATATTTGTTTATATATATTTTTTAAGATTTTATTTATTTATTTATTTGATAGATAGAAAGATCACAAGTAGGCAGAGAGGCAGGCAGAGAGAGAGGGAGGAAGCAGGCTTCCTGCTGAGCAGAGAGCCCGATATGGGGCTTGATCCCAGGACCCTGAGATCATGACCTGAGCCGGAGGCAGAGGCTTAAACCACTGAGCCACCCAGGTGCCCTATTTGTTTATATTTTTGAACAGAAAAAAGATGGAATAACAAACCAAAATTTAAAAGCCATGAAAATACAGGGTGCCTGGGTGGCTCAGTCGGTTAAGCATCTACCTTCAGCTCAGGTTATGATCCCAGGGTCACGGGACTGAGTTCCATGTTGGGAGCCTGCTTCTCCCTCTCCCTCTGCCATACCCCTGCTTATACTCTACTCTCTCTCTCTCAAATAAAATCTTTAAAATTAATTGATTGGTCGCATAACCTCAAAAACTCTTAGACTTGGGGCGCCTGGGTGGCTCAGTGGGTTAAAGCCTCTGCCTTCGGCTCAGGTCATGATCCCAGGGTCCTGGGATCGAGCGTGGCATCGGGCTCTCTGCTCAGCGGGGAGCCTGCTTCCTCTTCTCTCTCTGCCTGCCTCTCTGCCTACTTGTGATCTCTGTCAAATAAATAAATAAATATCTTAAAAAAAAAAAAAAAAAACAACCCAGACTTATTAGCATTACTGTTAGTAATAATTATAAATATTTTCATTTACATTCACTTATGAATGTTCATTTATGTGTATTTATAGTATGTATAGGATAAAGCAAAAAAGCAATTGTTCATATTGTTAGTCAAGATTTTCAATGTAAGAGTAAAGAGATCCAAATATAAAACACAAGTTTACATAAAAATCCTAATCCTAGAAAAAATAATAAAAAAAAAAACCTAATCCTAGGGGTGCCTGGGTGGCTCAGTCGTTAAGCATCTGCATGCCTTCGGCTCAGGTCATGATCCCAGGGTCCTGGGATGGAGCCTCACGTCTGGGCTCCTGCTCAGTGGGAAGCATGCTTCTCCCTCTCCTACTCCCCCTGCTTGTGTTCCCTCTCTCACTGTCTTTTCTCTGTCAAATAAATTAATTAAAATTCTTTTAAAAAATAAATGAATAAAAGACCTTTAAAAAAAATCCTAATCTTAAAATTTCAATGAAAATAGTCTTAAAATTAATGGTTTATCTCTTTCTAAAACCTTTATATTCCTAACTTTATCCACTAAAAAAGGTGAAAGCAATAATGTAACTCAGCAGAGCAATGAACACTATACTTCCCAATCTATAACCTCTAAACATCACTTCTCAATAGGAAATGAGCAGTACTTAAAAAAAAGAAAGAAAGAAAGAAAGAAAGAAATGGTTGGTTTCCAGCTTTGAGGCAGGTAATGTAAAATATGACTCTGGATCATCTTTTATCAGAGACTATCTTGTCAAAGACCACTCGGGTGGTATACAAAGGACACAAACCCAATCTGAAGATGCTCCCACAGGCCACAGAAGAAACTATTTGAGCATCAAAAAATAAAAAGATTGCAATACATCAACTGTACTAAAAACCCGTGAGTTCATAATGACACCTAAAAATGAAAAATATTGCTAGAGTACTGACTCATTCTGAAAAATGGTAAATTAAGGTAAAGAATCAAGCATTCATTTTGCCTTTCCTATATGGACTGCATTTCAAAATAAGCAATTAGTTGGAAGAATTCTTTATAGAACTTCCATTAATAAATGTAAGCAGAAGGACAGAATTAGAAAGTAATCACTTTGCCTAATGAAATAATGGACTCAGGCAAGATCATCAAAGCTGTTGTTAATACTACATGAAATGCTGATGGGGAACTTTAGGGTGGAAGGATCAGAATGACACCATCTGAACTCTCATCAACTTTAACAAGTGATGCAATAGAAAGTACACAGCACCACCAAGGAAGTGTTGCTAAACTAAATTTAAATCAAGTTTTTAGATCTAAATACCAGTTTGCCGGAAATATGCAGTATACAAAACAAATTAATGGTATGACAGCTAGAAACTGTTCTGAAATTCTCCAGAAAAAAAGTGAAGGGTGAGAAATAAAGTAAGTATGGCAGGATGCTGAAAACTGAAGCTAGACTATGTAGGTATATGTCCATTCTTATGTATGGACATTTCTATATAAAAATAACAACAACAAAAACCTCTACAGTGCTATTTTTGGAAAAGGAGTAAAAGAAATATTCACAAATATAATTCTTAATATTAGGACTTTATAATTCCACAGGTTGTCTTAAAGTTTATCTTAAATGTTATCTTTTAAAGTTTTTAAACTTTTAAACTTTTAAAACAAGTCAATACAGTATGGACTGCACTTGGAAATTATAAATATATACCTGATATATTCTTTTAAACTATAAATAAAAATACACAGTCACTGAATTAAAAAACAGTAACAACTGGGAAATGAGAATTTCCCAGTGCTAATATAAGGACTACATAAAATAAAAATTTAAGCAGCAGTTCAGATAAGGTACATTGAATAGATCACAGAAAAATGTCACCAAAATTAACATCTACTCCAAACTTAGCTTCTATTAAACTGTTTTAAAATATCTGAGGTTCTTGGCAAATAATATCAGGAACAAAACTGGATGTATAAATTTTCAACCTAACTGGCAACTAACAACCCAAGTCACATATCATTTTATCTTTCCAGGCTTGAATAGAGAGCCATGATAAATTTAAAACACAATTAGTAAGGACGAGGCAAATCTACTATTTACAACAAATGAATTAATGTTTGTTATACAACGTAAAGTAATGACTTAATTCATTCTTAGGTGATAGGTATAACCAGTTACTTACATACAACTATTATAACTTAAAGAGTTTAAAGATACAACAAAATACTTAACAGGTCAAACACTCTTTCCATCAGTTCACTGCAGCAACTGCCAGTAAGTGATGGGTAGCGTGTGAAGAAGTTGTCCTAGCAGCTCCAGAGTAACGAATACCCATCTATATAAGTCGTACTAAGGTATAACAGATAAATCTAATTAAAATTTGAGATATTTAAACCCTCTCCAAATTCCCAACACACACTAAAACATACTGGAATTGGGAGTCAGAAAGCCAGCACTAAAAATATATCTAGAAAGAAAACCTACCTTTAAGAATCTAAGAAAGTCAATTTTTGAGACCTGAAATTTCTTGAAAATAGAACAATGTCCCAAAATATTTCAGTTCAACTTTTTGAATGTAAATTATTCTAAGAAAGTTTTCCAAATGTCTCATCTGTAATATTAGGGTGATGGTAACAGAATATACCTCATAAGAGTGTTGGGAGAATGAAATGAGAATACATATAAACACTCAGAACATTACCAGCATGGACTAAATACCCAAAAAGTGCTAAGTATTTTTATTATCATCATGACATCATCTGCTGTTGGGTGGTAAAGGAACTTGATAAAAATTCCCTGGAGGGTATTCTGGTAACAAGAGTTAGCAATTTTTAAATGCATGTAACTTCCTATACACTTTTAGAAATTATTCCTTAAGATATGCCTGCCTACGTGTGCAAAACTGTGTATACAAGGCTGTCCAATGCAGCAAATAATAATCAACAAAACCTGGATAAATAAATTATGGAACAACCATACAAAGGAAATACTATGCAACCATTTTTTTAAAATGAAGATACAGGGGCGCCTGGGTGGCTCAGTCATTAAGCATCTGCCTTCAGCTCAGATCATGATCTCAGGGTCCTGGGATGGAGCCCTGCAACAGGCTCCCTTCTCAGAAGGAAGCCTGCTTCTCCTTCTCCCACTCCCTGTTTGGGTTCCCTCTCTCACTGTCTTTCTCTCCCTGCCAAATAAATAAATAATTTAAAATAAAATAAGTAAAATGAGAATATAACTATACAACACTAATATTTTTAAAAACCCACATTATTTATTTACCCTTATATATGTTCCACATTTTCTGAAGGAGAGAAGTAACTGCAAACTACTTCTGGGTAGTAAAACTGGGACCTAAGAAGAAGTGGTAAACTTTTATTTTTTATTTTAACCATTCCTGGTACATTTACTTACTTATTTATTTATTTATTTATTTTTAAGATTTTATTTATTTATTTGACAGAGAGGGGGAGAGAGCACAAGTAGGCGGGGGCGGGGGGCAGGTTCCTGCTGAGGGGCTCGATCCTAGGACCCTGAGATCATGACCTGAGCTGAAGGCAGAGGTTTAACCCACTGAGCCACCCAGGCACCCACATTCCTGGTACTTTTAAAATTGCACACTATGTGACTGTTATTCTTAAACTATTATTTTAAAAAACAAACAAATTAGTTTAAAAAAAAAAACACTGGTCTAAAAACCAGAAAAGAGGGGCACCTGGGTGGCTCAGTGGGTTAAAGCCTCTGGTCATGATCCCAGGGTCCTGGGATCGAGCCCCACATCAGGCTCTCTGCTCCGCAGGAAGCCTGCTTCCTCCTTTCTCTCTCTGCCTACCTTCGATCTCTCTGTCAAATAAAATCTTTAAAAATAAATAAATAAATAAATAAATAAAAACAAAAAAAGGGGGTGCCTGGGTGGCTCAGTTAGTTAAGTGTCAGCCTTCAGCTCAGGTCATGATCTCTAGGATCATGGGATCAAACCCCGAGTAGGGCTTCCCGCTCAATGAGAAGTCAGCTTCTCCCTCTGCCCCTACCCCTGCTTGTGTACTCTCACACTCTCTTTCTCAGAAATAAATAAAGAAAATCTTTTTTAAAAGACCAAAAAAAAAAAAAAAAAAAAGAAAGGAAGAAAGACCAGAAAAAAAATCCAAAGAATTTGTTTCAACATTTGGATTAGTGTTTCCAGAGACAAACATTACTCTTAAATGTCTGAAAATAATTATGTTTCTGAAATAGTGCAATTCTTCTAAGACAGAGTATTAAATAAGATTTTAAAATGTAGAGTTTGCATTCATCTTGAATACTTGAGAGTATATAAACTCCTCTCTTCCTAGAAACAGACACTGACATTAACCTATCTTACCTCTATTCTCACACCTCCTACAAATACAGCTACTTGGAACTTCTGTTTCACATCACCAACCATCCTACCTCATTAATTTCAAGCAGATATTGGGCTCTCCTGCTCCCTCTTCCCCAAACAAGTCATCACAGTCTAACCACCTGAGGAAAATGTGTAATGTAGCAAATAAGAAAGACAATTCCTACTCTCACCTCCCTATTTCTCAAGAGAACTCAGAGAATGGTTCCTATAACCTCCTCCCCAGTTCTAGGTGATCTCAGTGAACTCTTTAAAAAACAAGTATTTGGATGGGTTTTAAAAAAAAACAAACTTATCAGGGCACCTGGGTGGCTCAGTGGGTTAAGCCTCTGCCTTCGGCTCAGGTCATGATCTTGGGGTCCTGGGATGGAGCCCCACACTGGGCTCTCTGCTCAGTAGGAAGCCGGCTTCCCCCCTTCTCTCTCAGCTTGCCTCTCTGCCTACTTATGATCTCTGTCTGTCAAATAAATAAATAAATAAATAAATCTTTAAAGAAAAGGGAAAAAACTGAACTTATCATGGCTAAGACTAAAGATCAGAGTTACTGGTTTTGGAGTTCTGGCAAAGATAGAAAAATAAAAATGAAAGAGGAAAGGGAGTCTTGGAAAAGGAAGTAACCCATAAAGAAGAAAAGAGAGAGGAAAATGGATATTGGCACGGTAAACTAGCAGGCTCAACCCTTGACAAGCAGGACATCAGGCAAAAATGAGAGACCTTTGTGTTAGTATTAAAAACCATGATCATAGTCTAGGACACCTGGGTGGCTCAGTGGTAAGTCTGTGCCTTCGTCTCAGGTCATGATCTCATCATCTGCTGGGATGGAGCCCCGCATCGGACACTCTGCTGGGTGGAGAACCTGCATCACCCCCTCTCTCTGCCTGCCTCTCGACCCTGAGATCATGACCTGAGCCGAAGGCAGGGGCTTAACCCACTGAGCCAAACACGCACCCCTTTATCCCCCATTCTTTCACGAAAGTAACATTACTCAAAGCTCACTTCAAAACTTCCTTTAAATTCAGAAAACTGTAAAAATGGTATATATGGAACATACTCACACTTCAGGGACATAACATAAACTTATTCTAATTAAATAAAATATTTACTGTGAGGAGGGGAAAGTGTACTCAAACTAATCCTCTATCAATTCAATTTTAACTGATTAATCATGTGCTCCACTGAGTACTGTCAGTACTAAAAGTTTGTGTTCTATTATGAGCATCTCTCCAATTCTTGAAATTATTTTTCAATTCTAAAGATTATGACAAGGTAACTAGTAATAAGAATAGAGTACTTAAAGGAAAAATAGTATTAACTATTTTAGTGTCCTTACTGTGGTTGAATGTAAAAGAAATCCATCACAGAACCTCCGAAAAAAATTTTTAAATTTAACCTTAGAACTGGAGTCATGGTTTAATACTACAGGTGGCAATTTATTTATATGGCTTAAAAATAAAAGTTAACTGAGCCTCATATTCCTTCTAAAAGCAATGAAATCGCTAATACAAAGAAGAAAATTAATGGGCGCCTGGGTGGCTCAGTGGGTTAAGCCGCTGCCTTCAGCTCAGGTCATGATCTCAGGGTGCTGGGATCGAGTCCCGCATCGGGCTCCCTGCTCAGCAGGGAGCCCGCTTCCTCCTCTCTCTCTCTGCCTGCCTCTCTGCCTACTTGTGATCTCTCTGTGTCAAATAAATAAATAAAATCTTTAAATTAAAAAAAAAAAGAAGAAGAAAATTAACCACAAACACAACGCAAGAGCTTCCACATTTTGCTCAACTTAAGAAACATTTTTACCTGAGGGAACAGTTGTATTGTTTTGGTGGTTTTCACTGGTGGAAACAAACAAATCTTCTTCTCCTTCAGTTGAGGAGCTGGAAGAGGATTCACTGCTGAGGTCATTCTCACTGGAACTACTAGAAGTGGGGAGCAATGCATATTTTCTTCGGGCTAACACTTCTCGTTTTTTTCTCTGCATTAATATCCTCTCTTTTTGTTTCTGCGTCCTCTGTGAGGCATTATTTTTTACAAATCTCTTTCTGCATGGAAGCCTCCTTAATGAACTGCTATGAAAACAGGGTCTCTTCATTAACAATCCTGAAACAGATTCTGTCTCTGTCCGAGGCCACTTTTGGGACCGTGCACTATGAGTTCTACTTTTAGCACTCAAAATTGCCTGGGAATGTCTTACAGAGACTTCTTTATCCTCATCCGAAGTCACAGTATCAGAATCTCCAAAATGCAGACTAGATGAAGGGGAAGAAAGACAATCACTAAAAGAGGAATCATTATCTTCATCGCTTGGTGTTTCTAGGTGTTGCCTCAATCCTAATATTCCCTGGTTCTCTTTAACACAATTTTGCATGTAAGAAGGGCCAGCCTGCTGGCTTTTGCGTTTTTTCCTCACAACAACACTTTTTTCTTGTTCTTGTTGGTTACCATTCATGTCCTTCTCTTGTTTTTGAGAATCATCACACAAATGAGAGAATTCATTCCCCACTTTACTGTTAATCATCTCAACTCCCGCAGGAAAACTTTTGGCTGCCCCAATGGGCTCTGGATGCAAGAGGATCCCTTTCAGACTCTCCTGTGTCTTTGGCGCATCAGAAGGAATCTCACTCTTCATATCCACTTTTAAGGTATATAGCTTGTTATATTCAGGAGTCCATTGAGACATGAGAAACTTTAAGGAAGGCCTAGAAGACAAAATTAGAGATTTAAAAGGATGTTAATGTGTTTTATTACACTAACTGAAGCATTTCAGATGCCACTGAGGACATCGTTAGAACAGAGAACTGCCTTTTCCTGATATACCAGGATATAAGTTGGCTGTAGTAAGTCATTTTACCGTTCTTTTAAGCCATTTTTCTCTGATACCTCTACCACATACCCAATCTTCAGAAATATAGTAAAGATCATAGAACAGAAGCCTATTTGAAAACTTCTATTAACCAAAAACTTACCTTGCTCTATGATCTACCTTCAGCTACATTTTTAGTTAAAATCTAACAATTTCTTCAAAACCTATTACAGTAAAAACAGATCAAAGGACTAGAATTTAAAAGACTTTGATTAGTCAACGCTTTTCTCCTGGTATCCTGAAAGTGGTAATTAAATATTTTTTTCTGCATCTAGATCATTATTGTATTAGACAGATAAGCTATAAATAATGAACTAGTATAAATATAGCTCCTCTTTCCCATGTATCTTTTTTTCGTACTACTCTATTCTCTGATGAGAATATAACTCACTGATAGACAAAATACACAATTACTGCATTTCACAAAGTTTCAGATATATGCAGAAAGACTCCAGCCAAGACTGTGAGTGGCTGAAGATCAGTCAGTTAAAGCAGCACAGCAAAAACATAAAACCAAATTTCCTATAACTAATCTAAGGGTATCTAAATCATTGTGTCTTTGAAAGTAGGAGCTGCTGAAGAAAGGAACTTGAAATTAATTCATCTGCATCAATGCAATGTACACATAAGAATGGTAACAACATAAAATTAATAAATATCATGACTCAAAATAGAATGTATTTATCAGAAAGGCAGTTAATGTGGAAGTCCAAAATATGATTAAATAATGTTAAGATTTTTAACTTAAGTTTTTATTTTTATTATTTTATATTTATTTATATTTTTATATTTTATATTTATTTTTATTATTTTAACTTAAGTATTTATTTTAACTTGAGTTTTTTATTTTTAACTTAAGTTGAAGTATAAGAGACAAACATATTTTAACTTTACAGCTCAATCTATTCTCACAAAGTGAACATACCTATGTAACCTCCAAGATCACAAAACATAAGATAACCAGCACCTTAGAAATCCCCTTCCAGTCACTCCAACTACTGGAAGTTGTAACCACTATCCTAACTTCTAAGACTATGGATTAGTTTTGTATTTAACATGCACTTTTTAAACCACTTCCTAAAAAGAGAGGATGAACAGGTATTTGGTAGCAAGTCTTTTCCTTCTCCACAAATGACAGTTACAGGAATATACAATCTCACAAGTCTCCCACTTTAGTGTATGACTATTATCAGAACAGATGATAGCAATTAAAAAAAAAATGAAACAGCCTATTTCTTTCTTTCTTTTTTTTGAGTAGGCTCCACGCCCAACACGGGGCCCAAACTCACAACCCTAAGATCAAGAGTCACATGTTCCACTGACTGAGCCAGCCAGCCACCCCAGAAACAGTCTGCTTCTATATAAAGCTATCAAAACCTCTATCTTCTGTAATTCTTGTTTACAAGGACAGGCAGTGATGTAACCAGAATCAGCCATCAAGCTCTATCTAGAGTTCAGCAGAAGTAGGAAAGGAGGAACACAAAGAAGGCTGAACACATGGGCACAGCAATGACCAAATTACAAGAGGCAGCAAATCAGATAAGGATCACTGTAATTAAATGTAAGAAAACACAAATCACAACAATAAGGTACAGATAAATGTGATTTAAGATTCAAGGGGTGGCCCACTAAGAAGGCCACAATAGAAAAAATAGAGATAATAACAAGTATTGGCAAGGATATAAAGAAGTTAAAATCTTCATACATTGCTGGTGGGAATATAAAATGGTGTGGCCACTCTGAAATGTAACCTGGCTTAGCTACAATATTCATAGTACCATTGGTCGTGATAGCACAAAAGTGCAAACAACACAAATGTCCATCAACTGATGAATAAATAAATCCACACCATGGTTACTCATTAATCAAAAGAAATGAAATACTATTTCATGCTACAAAGTGACAGGACTTCAAAAGTACTACACTAAGTAAAAGAAACAGTCACAAGACCACATTTTTTAAGATTCCTTTGGTAAGAAAAGTCCAAAATAAGCAGTGCTATAGAGACAGAAGGTAGATTAGTGATTGGCTAGGACAGGAGAATAACCAGAGAATTGAAATGTGATGGCCAAAGTGTTTCAGATTTATTTTCAGTGAAGTGAAAAGGTTTTAAAACTGATTGTGGGGGTGCCTAGGCGGCTCAGTAGGTTAAGCCTCTGCCTTCAGCTCAGGTCATGATCCCAGGGTCCTGGGACTCAGCCCTGCATCAGGCTCTCTGCTCAGCGGGGAGCCTGCTTCCCCCTCTCTCTCTGCCTGCTCTCTGCCTACCTGTGATCTCTGTCAAATACATAAATAAAATCTTAATAAAAAAAAAGTGATTGTGGTGATAGTTAATCAACTCTAAATATTCTAAAAACCACTAATGTACACACTTAAAAAGGGAGAGTTATAATGGTATGTGAATTATATCTCTATTAAGCTGTCACCAAAAAGTCAAGAGAGAAAGCAGCCAGACTTCTGTGCATCAGATAATTATGGACCCGTCTTTGATCTCATTAAAGAGTCACGTCATTTGGAAAAATATGGGGATCTTTCAGTTTATGTCTCTGAGGTGTTGTGATGAGTTGGATCTCTAGAGAAATAAACTTCATATGCTGAAGGAAAAAAACTGCTTCAGACTCCTCACCCTTAATTACTAAGTCACACTCGAGGTACTGGTAATGGAGATTCTAAGATGCAATGAAAACTTGCCAAAAGGACAGATCAATTCTGAGAACAGGAACCATAAGTGAATTTACAAAGAAGCGATTCATAGCATAATTTACTAAACTCAATTTATTTTCCATTAGCTTATGCCCCAAAGCCAAAACACTGAACTCTTTATGGTTAACTCTGCTCTGGGTTTTGGCGAATTTTGTCTGCCTAGGTGGAGGCAGGGAGGGAATAAGGGACAGGTGGTACGTATACAATGTGGTAGGTGGTGAGTGTTTGTATACCAGTAACTGTTGTCTGAGCTATCATGTCAAGCCCATATTACCTGAGCTATTCCCACCAAGGAGTATTCTCATTCATGCTTTTATTTTGAACTGAGAAAAAGAAGAGAAGTTCATGAAAAGAAATAAATACTAGTACTGGATTTTTTTAACTAAAAAAGCAGCAAAACTAACACAAAGGATCAATAAATAATATTTGAAACTATTTGGTATTTGATGAAATTACAACCTAGTCTTTTATTTCTATAAAAATTATTGGCCGGGGCGCCTGGGTGGCTCCCTGGGTTAAAGCCTCTGCCTTCGGCTCAGGTCATCATCCCAGGGTCCTGGGATCAAGGCCCGCATCGGGCTCTCTGCTCAGTGGGGAGCCTGCTTCCGTTCCTCTCTGCCTACTTGTGATCTCTGTCAAATAAATAAATAAAATAAAATAAAAAATTATTGGCTGATCCAATTTACAAAGGAGGTTAAACATGTACCACATATATCTTAACTCCTTAACCACATTAGGACTTATTTGCTTATACGTTACTTCAGTACTAAATCCGCAAGATTTTAGTACTTCAGTACTAAACCAGCTCCTTGTACTGGTTTGATTCAATCATTGTATTGCTGTGTCATGAGAGCAGCATACCAATTACTTCTGAAACTAGCGTAGGATACACAACTAGCAGTAAATTTTGCATTTAAAAAAAAGCACAGTAACTAAAAATGCTAACTTTCAAAACTAAAAGGGTTAGGATTTGGCAATTTATATAATAAATTAAATGTACATGAACATAAGGGGGGTTTAAAAACTCATTAAGATTATGGATACAACTTTGAGGAACTCTATCTGTAAACTGAGATATGGTTTAGAAACAGTCATTATTATTGGTATGAATGACTTTTACAACCAATGGTAAATGTAAGTACTGTTAAGTTTAAATAGAAATTTGATGATCTTACAGAGCTCTAAAGGAACAAGATATTTTAAAATATCCGTAAGATTTTGTATTTTTCTATAAAACTTTCAAAGATTATCAGGAAATGAACTAGAAATATATCCACTGTTTATGCACTTTTTAAATATAACTAAGTAGAAACAAATATTGGTACCACAGGGATATTACTTAAGACATGTTCTGAATTTTTAATTCTCTTTTACTGTTATTTATTTTACTATGTGCCAGTTTAAGGATATGAAATCAAGAACCTGACAAAATACTCTCTCCTACCACCTAAATGCTTCATAATCACTACTTCTTATAGCTAGTAATGATAAACTTCTTAGCAAATTAAAATTAACTTGCAGACTGATATCGGACAGAAAGGAGAAAGTTATAGGCAGGATAACTATTGTGAGACTGCCAAACTCAACTTCTTTTAGGAAGCTAGGTGCAGGGCACCTGAGTGGCTTAGTTGGTTAGGCATCTGTCTACCTTCAGCTCAGGTCGTCAGAGTCCTGGGATCAAGGCTGAATCCGGCTCCCTACAGAGCAGGAAGCCTGCTTCTCCCTCTGCCTCTGCCTTTCTGTCTCTCATGAATAAATAAACAAAATATATTTTTAAAAAAGGAAGCTGGATGTAATAAAAATGTGAAGAAAGATCAATGATCAAGGCAACCTAGCCTAAATAGACAATAATGTTCAGAGACAGACTGTTGGCTATCAAATGATTCATCTGAATTCTTGTTGACCAAGGGCACAGGATGAAAAAAAAATTACAGATAATTCACTAAAAGTCCTAAAAGAGACAATTATAGATATAATGATATCAGAATACAGAAAAAAATGGGACAATGTAAAAAACTTTAAGGATAAAACTCACAGAACACTCAAAACTGCAATTACTGAATAAACAGTTCCAACAGGTCCACTAGGGTATGTTATCAGAGTCTGCATGAGACACTGATCCACATACTGACATTAAAAAAGTAAAATCAGGTGCACCTGGGTGGCTCAGGGTAACTTAGGCCTCTCTGGCTTCGGCTCAGGTCTTGATCTCAAGAGTCCTGGAATCAAGCCATACATCAGGCTCTATGCTCAGCAGGGAGCCTGCTTCCCCACTCTATTTGCCTGCCTACTTGTGGTCGGTCTCTCTCTGTCAAATAAATAAATAAAATCTTTTAAAAAAAGAAAAGTAAAATAGTCCTAACCTTCAAAGAATTCAGACTAAGGAGAGAGAGAAATAGATTACAAAACACCAAAAAGAAAACACTGCAAGGACACTTAGATATTATAGAAGGAATCCATAATTTGAAGGATAAGTAAGAGTCAGCAAAGGAACAGCGTAGTGGGGGATAGAAGAAGCAGGCCATTCTAAAATATAAGACAAGGGGAACACCTTGAAAAATCTTAAACTAGAAAGTAATATTATTATAGCTATACTTCAGCTGGACCATCTGGTAATACAGGGTAAAAAAGGGATTGAAGTAGGCCAAAACTGGAGACAGAAAAGAACAGTAAAGAAGCTACTGCTATAAAAATGAGAAAAATGTATGGATAGACAATATGGGACTGGTGTTCAGAATGGGAAAGCACAAAATCCAGAGATAATGAAAGACACAGTTACCAGGAGTTTGTTAACCTTTGGTTAGGAAACATCTAGAGCTAGCATCATAGTCCAAATTATCATAATCTTCTCCCTATACTATTGCAACAGACTCTAATTGTTCTTACTTCTACCAACAATTCACTTCTACATAGCAACTTGAGTGTATCCTAAGAATATAAACCAGATATTATACCCTTGCTCAAATTTTTCCAGTAGTTTCCAAATGTCTCAAAAACAAAATCCAAACCCTTTACCACAGCTTATATGACCCTTTATGATCTAATGTCCATCTATTTCTCTTACTACCTCACCTCTTTATTCACTAGGCTGCAGCCAAACTGGCCCTCTTTCTTATTGGTCTCTGAACATGGCAAGCTTTCTCTGCACCTGTGCTTTGCATTCCCCATGCCTAACATGCTTTTTTTTTTTTTTTTTTTTTTTTGGAAAGGCTAACTACCTTCTGATCACCATGTCGGTTTTGCTTTAAATGTCAATTTAAACCAATGGGCACCTCTGTGGCTCAGTTGGTTAAGCATCTGCCTTTGGCTAAGATTATCATCCCAGATTCCTGGGATCAAGTCTCAGATCTGGGCTACCTACTCAGCAGGGAATCAGCTTCTCCCTCTGCTCCTCCGCCCTGCCCACGATCTCTCTCTCTCAAAATACATAAAACCTTAAAAAATTAAAAACAAAAAATAAATGTCACTCTTTGGAGAAGTCTTCTCTGACTGCTCTGGGGCAACCATGAGAATGTC
This sequence comes from Mustela putorius furo, assembly GCF_011764305.1. Classification (NCBI taxonomy): domain Eukaryota; kingdom Metazoa; phylum Chordata; class Mammalia; order Carnivora; family Mustelidae; genus Mustela; species Mustela putorius. Next base: position 3,102,749 of record NW_025422045.1, on the reverse strand, counting down.
CCTTGCAGACCTCCAACTACAGAAAGCTTAACTGATGAAGAGCCCCAACTGCTGTGTTTTGAAATCTATTACTACATTTGCCTGAAGTCGTATTTTCCAGACTGCTCCTGGCCAATGACATTATAACAGGGAAACTAAGTTAGGCCTGTCCTTTGGAGACACAGAACTTTAATAGCTGACTTTGGTTTTAGGACTCCCTGATGGCCTTGCTGAAACTTCCTAAAACCCAACTTTTTCTTTCCTCTCTCCACTCAGGGTCAGATCTGCATTACAGTCCAACAACTCTGCCTTCTCCAGCTTCTCCCCTCATTTTCTCTTACAGACACCTCCCCCTAATAAAATCCTTGCACACTGTGTAAAGAGGAAAATACCAACAGAGTAAAAAGGTAACCCACAGAAGAGAAGAAAATATTCACAAATCATATATCTGATAAGATATAAGGGCTGAGGGGCACCTGGGTGGCTAAGTGGGTTAAAGCCTCTGCCTTTGGCTCGGGTCATGATCCCAGGGTCCTGGGATCGAGCCCCACATCGGGCTCTCTGCTCAGCAGGGAGCCTGCTTCCCCCTCTCTCTCTGCCTGCTTCTCTGCCTACTTGTGATCTCTGTCTGTCAAATAAATAAATAAAATCTTAAAAAAAAAAAGATATAAGGGCTGATATCCAGAATATATAAAGAACTCCTAAAACTCAACAACAAAAACCCCATTAAAAATGGACAAAGGAGGTGCCTGGGTGGCTCAGTTGGTTAAGCAACTGCCTTCAGCTCAGGTCATGATTCCAGGGTCTTGGGATCGAGTTCCACATGGGGCTCTCCCTGCTTCTCCCTCTCCCTGCCACTACCTCTGCTTGTGTACTCTCTCGCTCTGTCAAATATGTAAAATCTTTAAAAATAAATAAATTAAAAAATAAAAATGGAAAAAGGAACTGAATAATGATTCCTCCAAAGAAGGTGTACAAATGGCCAAAAGGAACATAAAATGAGGGGTACCTAGGTGGCTCAGTCAGTTAAGTGTCCAACTCTTGATCTCAGGTCCTGAATTCAACTCCTGCACTGGGCTCCACACTGGGTGTGGAGCCTACTAAAAAACAAAACAAACAAAACAAAAACCATAAAAAGATGTCACTAATCAGTAGGGAAATTTAAGTTAAAAATATAATGTGATGCTACTTCACATCCAGGGTGGCTATCATCTAAGAAACAAAATAACAAATATCCGTAAGGGGTGGAGACACTGGATTCCTTGTACACTGCTGGTGGGAATGGAAAATGGTACAGCAACTGTGGAAAAGAGTACGGCAATTCCTCCAAAAATTAATAGAGAATTACCCTGTGATCTAGCAATTCCATTTCTAGGTATGCACCTAAAAGAAAGCAGGGACTCAAACAAATTATTTGACATACCTGTTCACAACTGCATTATTCACAACAGCCAAAAAGAGGAAGCAACCCAAATATCCATCAATGAATGAATGGATAAACAAAGTGTGCTGTGTGTATATATATAGTGAAATATTGTTCAGCCTTAAAAGGAATCCAGGGCACCTGGGTGGCTCAAGTCGGTTAAGTGTCCAACTCTTGATTTTGGCTCAGGTCATGATCTCAAGGTTGTGAAATCAAGCCATGCGTGGGGCTCCAAGCTCAGCAGGGTCTCCTTGAAATCCTTTCCCTCTCTTTCACAAAAATAAACAAATAAAATACTCCCCCCACTTGTTTTTTTTTTTTTTAAGGAAGGAATCCGTACAAAAACCTGCACTAGATGCTTGTAACAGCTTTACTCTAATTGGCAAAACTTGGAAAACCACCAAGATGTCCTTCAGGAGTTGAGTGGCTAAACTGTGGTGGATCCAGAATATGGAGTATTATTCACTGCAACGAAGAAAGGAGCTATCAAGCCATGAAAAAATGTGGAGGAACCTTAAGTGCACATTATATTAAGTGAAAGAAGCCAATCTGAAAAGGCTACACATGCCAAATGATTCCAACTATAGTACATCAAATTCCAGAAAAGACAAAAACTATGGAGACAATAAAAACGTTAGTGGTTACAAGGAAGGGCTTAAGTGGCAATAAACAGGTAGAGCAAAGAGGATTTTCAGGACAGTGAAATACTGTTTGATATTATAAGGAAGGACATATAACATTACACATTTGTCCAAACCTGACTTAATTTAGGTTCACCCTTGGTTAAAAAAAAAAAAGTACTATTCTGATGATTGATGCTGATAATGGGGAAGGCTGTGCATGTGTAGGGACGGAGAGTATATGCGAAGTCCCTCATATACCTCCCTCTCAATTTTGTTATAAGCCTGAAACTACTCTAAAAAAAAAAAAAAAAAGGCTTTTAAAAAAAAGGAAACTCTGACACGTTACAACACAAAGGAACCTTGACGACAATAAGCTAAGTGAAACAGACGATCACAAAAGGATAAATACTGTATGCTTCCATTTACATCGGTGCCAGCAGCAGTCAAATTCAGAGACAGAAAGCACAACAGTGGTCACCAGGGTATATAAGGAGAGAAGGGGATGAAAATTGGTGTTAAGTGGGTATAGAATTTCATTTGGGAAAGATAAAAATGTGCTGGATATGGATGGTGGTGATGGTTGCACAACAATCTGAATATATTTAATGCCAAACTACACACTTACACATGGTTAAGAGAGTAAACTTTACATGATGTATATTTTACAACCAAAAAAAAAAAAAATTCCTTGCATATTTAATCCTGTCATGGCATCTGTTTCTCAGAGAACCTAGACTAACACACACTCCATTTAAAGAACAACTTCTTTTCTCCATCACTCAGTATCACATCCTGATTTTTGTAAAGTCCTTAACTTGCCAATAACTGAAATCTCATTAGCCTATTTTTATTGTATATGGTACGGGTTCCCTCACTAAGTTTCAAGTTCCAAGAAAACAGGAACCTTATCTGCCCTATTCACTGCCTGATCTCTAGCAACTAAAACTCAACTGGCACATGCTAGGCACTCAAGAATATTTTTTATTGCATTTATCAGTAGAATAAATGGGTAAAATTTTAAAATGACTGCTATATTTCTGACTGGGGTAACTTAAGAATTATGGTGATGTCAATCACTAAGACAAGAAAGGAGAATATGAAGAATGAGAGTAACAGAAACAAAATTATGTAACAATAATGTCTAAGACTTCTTGTACACTTGTTACAACCCCATTTCAGTTACAACAGCTCTACAAGCACAATAGACATAAAAATTAATATCTTATTCTTGGGGTTCCAACAAGCCCTTGAAAGAGAGAGACTTACCACAAAAGAGAATAGTAAGGAACCAAAGATTTTCTCCTCCATAAAACTGGTAACCTATCTACATGCTGCTTCTTGACTCATAGCAAATATTAAGTAGCAAAGTAGATGCATCTTGCAGAAAGTCTACAGAGACCAATTTTCATGTCTCTAAGAGTATCAAGGTACAACATTAAAAAATAAATCTTCAAACCAGAGAACTGTGGCTGGATTCAGCTCACAGACATGTTTTCTTTGCTCTGCAGAATTCAGAAAAAAAAACACAGCAAAACAAAAACAAAACTGATGACTAGTTCTCATTCATATCAGGGGGGAAAAGCTTTCATCACTATATAACATTGTTCTGGAAGGGCTAGTCAAGTCATTCAAACAAGAGAATGGCCATAAATAATAGGAGGATTTTTTGGTCATTATTTGCAGATGACGTCTACAGGTGAGACTGACAAAAAACCTGGAAACACTAACCTAGGCAAGTTATCACAACAGTTCTCTGAAATCAATGACTTTCCTTTAAACAAAGAGTAGCTAATTAGAAAATACTATAGGGGGAAAAAAACCACTCACAACAGAGTGAAAAGATTTAATACCCAATATAACATTTAACAAGAGACACACAGTACCTATATGAAAATAATTAATACTATATCAGTTTTGCAAAAATTACTGGGAAATTTAATATGACTCCAAAATAGTAGCAAAATTTTTAAAATTATGAAACAACAGAGGGGTGCCTGAGTAGCTCAACTGGTTAAGCTTCTGACTTAAGCTCAGGTCATGATCTCAGGGTCCTGGAATTAAACCCCATGGTGGGCTCCCATGCTCAGTGAGTCTGTTTGTCTCCCTCTCTTTCTGCCCCTACCCACACCCCTCCTGTGTGTACTCCCTCTCTGAAATAAATAAAATCTTAAACAAAGGAAACTAGCATTCTAGTTTTCTTAACCATCAAAGATTCTCTGTCATTCATAGTCCTGCAGACATGTAGATCAGTTCACAGTTCTGTATTATAACAGTTCAAAATTTCTTACTTTTCTCAGCACCAAAGGAAAATATTGGTATCATCTGGGTAAAGAGGTGGTAGAACAAGGAGTCTCATGGATGGGTCTATACTAATATAATGGGGTCTTGCCATATTAGTTGCTAGAGTCACATGTGTTCATCTTGTGGTTGCATTTAAAAGTCACTGAATTTTAGAATGATTTATATGGAGAGTGAAGAGATTTAGAGACCTAAATCCAAAGATGTTCACTCTACTCCTTAATCTAAACAGATATCCACAGAGACAATAACTTGAGAGGAACTAGACAGACATGAGATATTCAACATGAGGAGATTCAGGGACATCCTCCATTCCATGTTGTTCTAGATACTACTGCCCATGATATTAAAGGGAATTGAAGTATATAGTACAATGGAGTTTAGAACTGTCAGACTCTGACAGTTACCTAAAGAGAGGTATGCCCAGGATCACCATCTCCTCTGGAAGAGTAAAGGGGAACTGAGAAGCACAGACAGCACCATGTTTACCTTTAGAGACTTTCACATGGGTTGACTATCTCAGCTAAGGCTTACTCTGTGAGCAAAGTTTTTGTCCGCCCCCCGCCCCCCGCAAACTTGACTTCAAATAACTTAGGAAAAACAACTAGCTGACTGAGTAACCCACCAAGATGAGGACTGTAAGACTAAGAAGTCTTATAAAATATTACCAAAATACTCTAGGAAAAGAAAATACTCCAGCTAGAGAAAATGAGGCCTACAATAATAATCAAAAAAGCTAGCATATCTAAGAACTACGGGAAAATATTATGAAAGAAAAGGAATCACAAAAGGAAAGGTGACTTTCCACATTTAAGTGTGATCACTGACAAAAAAATAATAAACAGTCAAGCAAAAGTAAATGTCATTCATTTGCGTACTAGAAAGATCTGGTTTCAAGTCCTGACTCTGCCTCTGACTAGCTGTGTCACCTTGGGCAGATTACTTAAAATCTCTAAGACTGCTCCTTGTCTATAAAACTGGGATACTAGAATCTATCTCATAAAATTGCTTAAAGGGTTAAATCAGAGTACCTAGCAGAGCACCTAACATAATGGCTCTTATTATTAATTCCTTTTCTAGAGAAGCAGTTACACAGATAAAAAAATATAATGTTTAAGACCATCCCTTATAGCTAGAAATAGATGAAGTCCTCAGAATCAAAGAAGGGCATACAATCAACTGTTCCTACTACAGAACCTTAAAATAATTAAAAATGGAGGACTAATTTTCTTTGTCACAAAACCCATGAAAACAAATAATTCTACAGATTCTTCCCTACTATGGAGGATTAAAATTTGGGGAGCTGGATGCTCCCTGATATCTAACACTAGACATTCTACTTTTGGAAAAAGGTTAAGTTTCTTTCAAATAATAGGTTTCTATTACTCAATGAACCTAATGATCTTCTTGTTTGTCTTGTTTAAAATAGTCTAAAATCCCAAAGTATTAGTCATCAAAAGAAAACATATCTAACATCTATTTAGGTCTCCTATCAGAACAAACTAGGTGGAGTTCAACACAGAGTCGACTATTCTAGCTGTGATTGTGGTGTCATCATGACCAGTAGCGATGAAGGGTGTATCTGTCCTGGCAAGCCCAAAGAGTATCTGGGACTCAGTTCCAACTAGTTAAAAAGGAAGTACCACAAATCACAGGGTACACCACATAATGTCTAACATTCCTGGTAAGGAAGCCTAGACTCTAGAATTTAATATGAAATATGAAATACAAAGATGCTGCTAATTATCTGTTATATAAAATAAATTCTATAAAAAAAAACTAAAAGACTCAACCAAAAAAGATTCTAGATGCATATAACTACAGAACTGTGTAACAGGATGCGGATGACAATCCTCGTAAATGGAGCAAAACCTCAAAATGGAGCAAAGACTTCAAATGGTCTTTGTTACAAATTAGAAAAAAGCCGTAATTTTTTTTTTAAGATTATTTATTTGACAGACAGAGATGGCAAGTAGGCAGAGAGGCAGGCAGAGACAGAGAGGGAAGCAGATTCCCTACTGAGCAGAGAGCCCGATGTGGGGCTCGATCCCAGGACCCCGAGATCATGACCTGAGCCGAAGGCAGAGGCTTAACCCCCTGAGCCACCCAGGTGCCCCCTGTAATTTTTTTTAATAGAAAACATAAACACCATCACCATGGACAGGTTATTGCCTTTAAAAACACTAAAACTGGGCGCCTGGGTGGCTCAGTGGGTTAAGCCGCTGCCTTCGGCTCAGGTCATGATCTCAGGGTCCTGGGATCGAGTCCCGCATCGGGCTCTCTGCTCAGCAGGGAGCCTGCTTCCTCCTCTCTCTCTGCCTTCCTCTCTGCCTACTTGTGATCTCTCTCTGTCGAATAAATAAATAAAATCTTTAAAAAAAAAAAAAACACTAAAACTAAACATTAATTCAAATTCATATTATTTGCATGTAGTTTCTCACCATTTTATTTACTAGAACTTTCAAATAATCAACAGTTATTAAAAATAACTGTACAAAGGGACACCTGGGTGGCTCAGTCAGTTAAACATCTACCTATGGGGCTTCCTTGCTCAGCGGGGAGTCTGCTTCTCCTTCTCCTTCTGCCTACCACTCCCCCCCACCCCTGTGCTCTCCCTCTCTGACAAATAAATAAATAAAATCTTTAAAAAATAACAACAACTGTACAGAGCTATATTATAACTGAGGAGGGTAGAAGTAAAAGGGAAAATCTGACCCAAGGGTTTTTTCCTTTTTATTAAAGTTTTAATTTTCACAATTAAGATAAAATTAGGGTACATCCATAAAATAAACTGCTGAGCAGTCTTTAAAATTGAGGTAGTGGGGCGCCTGGGTGGCTCAGTGGGTTGAGCCGCTGCCTTCGGCTCAGGTCATGGTCTCGGGGTGTTGGGATCGAGTCCCGCATCGGGCTCTCTGCTGAGCATGGAGCCTGCTTCCCTTCCTCTTTCTCTGCCTGCCTCTCTGCCTACTTGTGATCTCTCTCTGTCAAATAAATAAATAAAATATTTTAATAAAAAAAATAATAAATAAATAAATAAATAAATAAAATAAAATTGAGGTAGTTCTGTACAGATACAGAAAGTACAGATAATTTTTTTAAAGCAGGTGGCAAATAAGTCTGTTATACTATCTCTTTTTGTAAAACAACTTACGTTTACATATGCATGGGGAAAATACAGAAAAATATACACTTATTTGGGGACTGAGATTATAGGAGGGAGATTTATAGCAGTGGGTTTGGAGCTTTCAACTTCTGTGCTATGCATTTCTATGCAGTTTGAATTTTTTATAATACAATCATTTGTCCCTTTTAAAATCAAAGTACTTGGGGTGCCTGGGTGGCTCAGTGGATTAAAGCCTCTGCCTTCGGCTCAGGTCATGAGCCCAGCATCCAGGGATCCAGCCCTGCATCTGGCTCTCTGCTCAGTGGGGAGCCTGCTTCCCCTCTCTCTCTGCCTGTCTCTCTGCCTACTTGTGATCTCTGTCAAATAAATAAAATCTTTAAAAAAAAAAATCAAAGTACTAGGATTTTTTTAAAGGAACAAAAAATAGTGAGAAGAAAATATATTTTATTTTTCTACTGGACTAGGACACAACTTTGTTAATAGTTGTGTTACTACACAAATCAAATATACGCTAGTATGATCTTTATGGGAACCCTGACTAGGGAAAATTCTACCTCAGAGACTACAAATGACCACTAATCCTGGATGGCTTAATAACAGAATAGGGCAATAGCATCTGATTGTTGGCACATTTGAACAGAGTTGTCAGATTTAACAGCTGATTATGCTTCTCAATTACTGATACCACTCTAAGATTCGAGGTGTGTTGTTTCTGAGCTTACCTTTATGAAGAAATTTTAATACTTTGGAAGTAATAATTTATCATGAAATCATTTAATAAAATCTTTCATCATTAAAAGAATAGTAATTACCACTGAAAAATGTCAGTAAGAAGAAAAAAAATAATGTACAAAGTAAACAAACCTCCATAATTTTCCTTAAGAATTCCTCAAGTAATCAATCTGCCACTTTCAAACCTTCAAATTTACAAACTAAACTTAGAGATTACTGTTGCTTAAACTTACACTTTCCAAAACTGAACTTCAAGTACTCTCCAGGTTTCCCTGGAGATTGGAACTCAGTGAATTGAGAATTCTGTCTTTTTTAAAGGGATAGAAAGTAATTTAAAGATGATTAATACTTCTGTATACGGAAATATCTGCTTTAATACATCTTCTATCTTACCAAATTTTACCAGTCTTTAAGAGCTCAGTGTAGAATTAAACCATACTGCTCAACAATATCTTAAATATTTACAAAAATACATTTTTTTAAAAATGTATTTTTACAAAAATACATTTTATTTAGGGGCGCCTGGGTGGCTCAGTGGGTTAACCCGCTGCCTTCGGCTCAGGTCATGATCTCAGGGTCCTGGGATCGAGTCCCGCATCGGGCTCTCTGCTCAGCAGGGAGCCTGCTTCCTCCTCTCTCTCTGCCTGCCTCTCTGCCTACTTGTTCTCTCTCTCTCTCTCTCTGTCAAATAAATAAATAAATAAAACCTTTAAAAAAAAAAACGGTTTTATTTATTTATTTGACAGAGAGAGAGAGATCACAAGCAGGCAGAGAGGCAGGCAGAGGAGGTGGAGGAAGCAGGCTCCCTGCTGAGCAGAGAGCCCGATGCAGGGCTGATCACAGGACCCTGGGACCATGACCTGAGCCAAAGGCAGAGGCTTAACCCACTGAGCCACCCAGGCACCCCCAGAAATACATTTAACATTTTGAACTAATTTTTGTCAATATTTAAAACTGGGATGCTGGGTGGCTCAGTCAGTTGAACCTCTGACTGTTAATGTCAGCTCAGGTCTTGATTTGAGGATCATGAGTTCAAGCCCCATGTTGGGCTCTATGCTGAGTTGGAGCCTACTTAAAAAAAGAAAAAAAGAAAGAAATACAAAAAATGCCTTGGTCTTTGTCTTGTAAGTACTCACATACACTGAATGATGCTCAAGGAGAAATCAAAATAAAAAATACAAAGATAAAAATTACGGTGGCTTACACAAAATTCTCTGAAGAGAACTACCTCAATGAAACAATGAGTACATCCTTGTGAGAAGCAGGAAATACTATATAAAATAGGTAGAGTCGGGGCACCTGGGTGGCTCAGTGGGTTAAAGCCTCTGCCTTCGGCTCAGGTCATGATCTCAGGGTCCTGGGATTGAGCCCCACATTGGGCTCTCTGCTCTGTGGAGAGCCTGCTTCCTCCTCCTCCTCTCTCTCTGCCTGCTGCTCTGCCTACTTGTGATCTCTGTCAAATAAATAAATAAATAAATCTTTTTTAAAAATTAAAAAAGAAAAAAATAGAGTGGAACCAAATTATGGTGGGCTAAAAAAGTCAAGATGAGAAGTTTTGACTGATATCATGTATGTTCAGTTATTCAAATAGTTACAGAAAACTACTTTGTATGCTGGATACGTGGGCACAGATATAAATAAGATACAGGCATCTATCCTTCAAAAAGTTTGTAATTTAGCACAACAAAAAGAATATAAATAACTAAAATATAGAATGATAATAATATAAATAAAAGTACCCTCTATTAGAACACAAAGGAGAAAGCAACTGGTATTTCTAGGAAAGGCTCTATAAAGATGACATCCAAGTCAAACAATGAAGGATGTACAAGGTAATGATGGTAGGCAGAGAAAACCTTCATTTCAAACAATGGCAAGAAATGGCACTATCTAAATATTCTAAATGTTTGGGATGTAGATTTTTAAAAATATATATTTATTTGAGAGAGAGAGAATGAGAGATCGAGCAAGGGAGAGGAAAAGTCAGAGGGAGCAGCAGACCCCTGCTGAGCAGAGAGCCCCATGGGCCACTCGATCTGGGGACGCCAGGATCATGACCTGAGCTGAACTGCAGTTGCTCAATCAACTAAGCCACTTAGGTGCCCTGGGATGTAGATTTTTTTGTTTTTGTTTTAGTGGAAGAGAGTAAACCGGAGTCAAATTACCAAGAAGTAAAGAATTCTATGCTTTCACTTAACATACAATTTAGAAAGATTTAATTGAGGAGGTGCTGACAAGAGTAGACTTGAGGGAAAGTCTGAGAGATTTCCTGTGATGGAGAAAAAGGGCAGCTTTAGAGGGGGACCGGTGAAGTGAAGGAAAAGGCAGGATATGCAAATATGAGTCATTTAAGACAAAGAAATAAGATAGGGAAACAAGAAAGAAGAAAAAAGCCAATGCCAAGGGGAGGTTTTTTCTTTTTTTTTTTACTTTATTTATTTGAGAGGGCACGAGAACTCATGTGCATGAGGATGACTGGGTAGCCTGATGCAGGACTCAATCCTGGGACTCCAGGACCATGACCTGAGCTGAAGGCAGTCGCTCCACACCTTCACCAACAGAGCCACCCAGGCGCCCCAAGTATGGGGTCTTGCTTGGGTATCTGAAGGAAACACTAAGTCACTGTCAGAAATAAAGTTACTTGAAAGAGAATAAAGGGATTTAGTTTTGGATATTTAGAAATAATAAGACAACACAATGGACTAAGCCTATAATACCAGGTCTGGAAATAAAGATTTTAGCATTATCTACTTGGAGGAAAATAAAATCACTACAATCAATAAATTACCTACCATAAAAGTGAAATTCTGAATATAGAGAATAAAAAGCTAGAAGAGTATTGTATGGGGGTGCCTGGATGGCTTAGTGGGTTAAGCCTCTGCCTTCAGCTCAGGTCATGATCTCAGGGTCCTGGGATCAAGCCCCACGTCAAGCTTTCTGCTCAGCGGGGAGCCTGAGAGAGCCCTCTCTCTCTCTCTCTGCCTGCTTCTCTGCCTTCTTGTGATCTCTGTCTATCAAATAAATAAATAAAATCTTAAAAAAAAAAAAAAAGAGAGTATCATATGGTAGAGTATCTGCCATAAGAAAGGCAGGAAGAAAAAAAAAAACTTAGAAAAATAGTAACAAAGTCTGAGACAGGAGAAGATCTGAGAAGGCAAAACCCTGAAAGCTATTCTTCCTATTTATTAACCCCTTCCTGACTTCACATTTTTGACTAACCAGTAAGTACTCAGAAACACATCTCAGTACTGCTCTCACCAGCTCTATGAATCAGTACTTCCAAACAATTTTTTATATCCTGATACACAAAGAATATTATATATATTGGGCATTTAAGATAGATAAGGCATCTAGAGGGTGCCAGCCCTGGAGCTCCAGCCATCCAGACCCTCTCACATCGCATCCAGACCCTCTCCTGATGTGTTGAAGGCAAAGGGATCGGTATCTCCACATACCTGCAACCAAATCACAGTATACTAGCTAAAGCTCTGCTCTAAATTCTTCATCCCTTTCTTCTGTAAACACTCTTCCAAACGATAATTCTATACCAATGAAACCACCTGCCTTTGCTTCTAGGTTGCTGCCATGGTTTTTAAATCATCCTAACCAGTACCAAATATTTTTAATTGAAAGAAATTTTTAACCTCAACTAAGTCAATAACTACCTGGCGATTCTTTCTTTCCTCATAGTGAAGGACTCAAATATTTACTTAATTCCTTAAGCTCTCTCCTCCTTTCACATCCTCTCATTTTAAGCAAATTACTAACTCTGCCTCTTACTTTATGGAAAACAGAGGCTACCAAAAAAACCTCTCCAATGTCTTACTTCCCTATACCAATCTCTAACTTTTCAATTTGTATCAGGACCCTTACAAAATATGCCATCCTGTACTGGAAAAGGTATTTTAGATTAATAGTATCCCTCCACTCAAAAAAGACTTAAACTGTCAACTTTATGCTATTAAAGCAGCCTAACCACAAGCCACTGAAATTAGTTACTGCACAGATTAGCATTACTTCATACTCTCTTGTACCTACTCTTCCTACATGGAAGGAAAGAGAGAAGGAAGGGAGAGAGGAAAGAGGGATAGTAGGCTTCTTCTACCAAATCCCCAGATTGAACAAACTTGAGACAAAATACCATACTATGATCTTGAAGCTTTCAACATTTTTTCAGAACACTGCTCAACAATCAATCTAGAATCACAAACTGCAGAACCCTACAGAATTATGTTGTTTTGGAATGAATGCTGTTTTTTGCTAGTATCACACCTGGCTTTCAACTTTATACTCCCACCCAAGCAAATATCCATGTTAAAATATGGTATCGTTCATAATTCAGTTACTTAGAACTGTCTTGCATAAAATACTCATCAGGTCTTACCATACTGTTCAAATAGCTCCACTTTTCTCTTTCTGTAAGGCAATAATAAATACTATGTTCCTTTGGAAGTCAACTTCAGCTCTCCGGAACATAGCCTACAGAAAAATGATTCTCTAAAGGATCAAAATAATTGTCAGGTGAGGCCACATGCAATTCAATATTCAGAGACTATTTTATTTTACACATAATTCTATAATCTTAGTTGTCAGGATTCAAAGTATTAGTGGCAGACAGATATTAGTGGCAGCACCTAAAAACAGGTAAGAGAAGAACTAAGACACTTGTCCCAATAGCTAAAAAGTTCAATTTGCCTAGATTAAATAATACTATTTATGTGAACAGATTCTGAGAGCACTGTAATATAGCACAAAATAAAAGATGATGTTCAAAATCATAATTCTGAGCCATCCAGAAAGCAGATTATTCTCAGCAGAATAAACATGTACATGTTTTAGGCATATTTACAACAATATGGTTAATGAGTTTTTAGTTGCTTACCAGGGAACATGCCGATTTTGACTAGCAATATTATCTCAGTTTTTACTGAAAATGTACAAAAGATGAAAATTTTGATAGTATAAAAAACTGCACATAAATTCATAAAAATGGTAAAAGAATAAAATTTTTAAATACACAAAACACTTGCAAAATATGAAACTACAGTCATAACATGCAGTTTCCTCATAATGATAAGGAAAATACAGGTGACTTCTCTATCTTATCTAAAATGTTTTATTTATTTTTATTCTTTAAAATTTATAAAACAAAATAAACAGGGGTGTCTGGGTGGCTCAGTGTGTTAAGCTCTGCCTTCCGTTCAGGTCATGATCTCAGGGTCCTGGGATCCAGCCCCACATCAGGCTCTGCTCCACAGGGAGTCTGCTTCCCCCTCTCTCTCTGCCTGCCTCTCTGCCTACTTTGATCTCCTTCTCTCTCTCTCTGTCAAATAAATAAATAAAATCTTTAAAAATATATATATATTTTTAAAAAGAGATTCAGGTTAGGGGCACCTGGGTGGCTCAGTGGGTTAAGCCTCCACTTTCCGCTCGGGTAAAGGTCTCAGGGTCCTGGGATGGAGCCACGCATCGCATTGCGCTCTCTGCTCAGCAGGGAGCCTGCTTCCCCCTCTCTGCCTACTTGTGATCTCTCTGTCAAATAAACAAAAAAATTTTTTTAAGATTTTATTTACTTATTTGACAGAGATATCACAAGTAGGCAGAGAGGCAGGCAGAGAGAGAGAGAGAGAGAGAGAGGAGGAAGCAGGGTCCCCGCTGAGCAGAGAGCCCAATGCGGGGCTCTCTGGGATCCTGGGATCGTGACCTGAGCCAAAGGCAGAGGCTTTAACCCACTGAGCCACCCAGGCACCCCAAATAAATAAAATCTTTAAAAAAAAAAAAAAAAGAGAGAGAGAGAGATTCAGGTTTGTTATTTACAAACTTTGGTTCCTAATGGGTGCTGATCCTAAAATCTGAGGATAAAAATAAGTAGGAGGATAAAGACTGAACTACAGAATTTTTGAAGGATAAGAAAGTAGAAAGTTCAGAAAACTTGTAAATATCCCTGGCTCTTTTTCGCTATTGACAAGGGCTAACTCCACTGTTTGAATGAAAACCTTTCATAGAGCTGCAGCTGCTAATTCAAATCAGATTTTGCAAGAGAACTCAGAAATAAACTCATACCCAGACACAGATCCACTCACTTTCTAAAATGTTTAATAAAGTTTCAAGGCAGAAACACATTTAAAAGCTCAAATTTCCATTCCTTGGGGAAAAAAAATCCAGCTAACGCAACTGGATAAAGGTTCCAATCTCCCTCATCTTTTTACCGGCCCTGACAGTCTACAAATCATTTGTAAATTACTTCTATAATTAAGAAGAAAAAATAAAAACCTGCATAATGAGAAAGAGAGGGAAGACTAGAGTAACAGCAGTTATGGCAAAATAATACTAATACTACTGATGATGATACATCTATGACTGATGACAGTGGAGAGGAACAGACTCTAGAAGTCTACAATTCCTGTTAGCCTAAGTTCTTAAATACAGCTGTCTGTCCATTGCAGGTTTCCTGACATCTGAAAAAAAAGTTTGTTTTTTCCAGGCTTAAAATAAAACACAAGGATCTAAAGGACTTTTCCCTACTTGGCTGCCCCTAAAACAAGTATACACTCCTATGCTTTCTTTATTTTTTGTTTTTTGCTTTTTTTTAAGCACGGAGCTCAACACAGGGCTTGATCTCATGACCCTGAGATCAAGACCTGAGCTGAGCTCAAGAGTCAGATCCTTAGCTGACTGAGCCACACAGGCACCCCCTTTAAAGCTTTTTAAGTTAACTTTCCTTTTTTAAAACACTTCAAAGTGCTTTTAGAAAGCTGCCTCTTATGGGGGCACCTGGCTGGCTCAGTCGGTGAAGCATGAGACTCTTGATCTCAGGACTGTAAATTTGAGCTCCACATTAGGTATAGAGATTTCTTAAATATAAAATCATTTTTTAAAAAAGGAAGCTGAGGGGCACCTGGGTGGCTCAATGGCTTAAAGCTTCTGCCTTCGGCTTGGGTCATAATCCCAGAGTCCTGGGATCAAGCCCCACATCAGGCTCTCCAGTCAGCGGTGAGCCTGTTTCCCTCCTTCTCTCTCTGCCTGCCTTTCTGCCTACTTGTGATCTCTGCCTGTCAAATAAATAATAAACAAAATCTTTAAAAAAAAAAAAAAAAAAAAAAAAGAAGCTGCTTCTTAATGACTCCACAGCTGAAGACAATGTTACACACAGATACAATTAAGTACTCTTTTACAAATGTGTGATACTAAAACCTCTTCACCACTTATCCAAATATCCAGGTGCAGACTTTCCAGACATTCTGCAAAGGAACTGAAGAACCAAGGAAAAAGGGCACTAGGACCCAATGCCCAGATTCTGATTTTTAATGCTGCTCTCCAGTAAAAGGAACTAAGGCTCCTTGGTTCTAGGATTTTGGCAAGAAAGATATAAGATAAACCTGGAGCAGAAAGTGCCAGAAAGTAAAGAACATATACACACATACACACACACACACATGCACACTCACACACAAGGCCAGAGGCATGTCAACAGAACAACAGAGCCAATCTGAAAGAGTTCCCAATGTCTAAAAATAGAACTATAGCAACAAGATAAATAAATCAGTACCAGATCATACCCCCAAGGTATAAAATAAGTATCCATTAATTCATACTGATATAAATGACTAAATAAATAAGTAGGAGCAAAGAGACAAACTTCCTTATAGAAGAATTCCAAATGACTTGTGCAGATGCATCCCTTCTAGGAGGTAGAGCTTAACTACTCCTCTCCCTTCAGTCACTTCCAAAGAAAGGACTAAGAAGGAAAAGAGAGTACTTTAAGGTGGAGCAAATAGTACCTTGGCCAGAGATCAAGGCTACTACTATAACTCATGTTGCTAACAGGGGTACTTCACCACTCTGGGACTCTTCCCGTAACCCATATCCCTAGTCAAACCAGCGAGAAAAACATCAGGCAAACTCAAATTGAAGGACATTCTATAAAATTCCTGATAGTCCTCAAAACTGTTAAGATCATAAAAACAATGAAAAACAAAGACTGAAACCACAGGCGATTACATTCAAATAACATCCAGAGTTAAGTTAATAGTAATATACCAATGTTGGTTTCTTAGTTGTGACTGATGAGGGATAGGTAAGGATGTTAGCAAAAGAGGTAACTGCGTGAAGGGTACACATGAATTCTATGTATTCTATTCATTAGCTTTGTAACTTTTTTTTTCTTTCTTTTTTTAGAGGTGGGCAGGGGGAGAGGGAGAGGATCATAAGCAGGCTCCATGCTAAGTGTAGAGCCGGAGGAGAGCCTGAGATCATGACCTCAGCAGAAATTAAGAGTCACCTGCTTAACCTACTGAGCCACCCATGGGCCCCTCTTTGCAACTTTTCTGTAAATGTAAAACTACCATAAAATAAAAGCTTTTCTGTTTTTGTTTACCCTATGGTAAGGGCACTAGGGCATTATATGTAAATTTATCCCAAGGAAATCCCTAAAAAGGGAGGAGACAGGTGAGAGTGATGACAGAGCTTAACCTGCTCTCCAACCTCACCAGCCCCTCACTACTGCCAATATCTCCAAAAATCTTACACAGGATTACTAGGGGAGGTGGAGAGAGGGGAGTCTAAAGCTGGAGCTACCAAAGAAAAAAAAAAGCTTTAAGATCTACATAATCTTCAACATTAACATTGAGGTCCTTCCCTCTCGCATCAGGTAGCACAGCTCAACTTCATTAACCTTCAGTACTAAGAAAAGAATTATAAGCTGTAATATACTTGAAAGCTAAAATGGAATAAAAACCAATCCCAAAACTTGACTAGAAATGTATCAATAATCAGCAATATAAAATGAGGTGTACAATTAAAAATGAGCCTACAAAATGCATTCCAAACTCTGTTTTTAGCCTTGGTTTCACATGAAAGCATAAAGCACATCCCCAAATGACATAAAGCTGGAAAGAGATCACATATACACTGAACGACAAAATCAGGACCTGAAAATAAAAGCTTAGAATAATTAGCAAAACAAACACTTTAATAAACATAAAATACTGCAACTAGCTTAACTTATATACAGCTAAAGATATATGGGCACCTGGGTGCTTCAGTTGGTTAAGCACAGGTCATGATCTCACGGTTCTGGGATCAAGCCAGTGTAGGTAGTCTGCTTCTCCCTCTGCCACTCTCCCTGCTTGTGTACCCAATCTCTCTCTCTCTCTCAAATAAGTAAATAAATAAAATCTTAAAGAAAAAAAAAAAACAGGGAGACACTTTTTTGTTTTGTTTTGTTTTTCTCTGAATAATTTTCCTGAAGTCAGTAACTGGGTAATATTCAGAGACATTCATTTACAAATCTTCCAAGTTCTTTGTCTAGTTCTATAAAAAGAGTAAATGATACAACCACCTTTTTTCAGACTCATACCCAAGTTTTCTGGTCTGAATTTATCAAATTTTAAAGACTTTTTCAGAGATCATCACCATCTGGTCACTTCATAAAAGTAGATCTACTAGCATCTTCTCTCACAGAGATAACCTCACAAGAATTATTCTCTAGCTATAACCTAAAAATTTGAACAAAGAAATCCTCCCAAAACTAATAACATATAAAGTAAAATGTATAACCGTAACACAAAGCACAGGAGTGGACCAAAGAGATTTAGGTTGTTTGATGTTTCTTATATGTGAAATAGGCTATTTTTAAAAATTGCTCATTTATTTATATATAGAGAAAGAAATCGCAAGTAGTGGGGGGAGGGGGACAGGAAGAAAGAGAATCTCAAGCAAGCTCCACGCTCACCATGGAGCCTGATGCAGGGCTCAATCTCACAACCTGAAGATCATTGACCCGAGCCAAAATCAAGAGTCGGATGCTTAACTGACTAAGCCACCAAGGCCCCCTGAAATAGTCTATTATTTCTTGAAGACAGACAGTGAAAAGTTAAAGATGCATAATGTAAACCCTAGATTAACCACAAAAGATAAAAAATAAGTACAGCTAATAAACCAAAAGTGGAGGGGCGCCTGGGTGGCTCAGTGGGTTAAGCCGCTGCCTTCGGCTCAGGTCATGATCTCAGGGTCCTGGGATCGAGTCCCGCATCGGGCTCTCTGCTCGGCAGGGAGCCTGCTTCTCTCTCTCTCTCTCTGGCTACCTCTCTGTCTACTTGTGATTTCTCTCTGTCAAATTAATAAATAAAATCATTAAAAATAAATAAATAAATAAATAAAATTAAAAAAAAAACAAAACAAAACCAAAAGTGGAAATAAAATGTAATACAAAAAAAAATTTTTTTTCACTCAAAAAACTAAAAAACTAAAGCCCAAAGTAAATATGAAAAGGAAAATAAAGGGACAGAGAACAGATGGGAAAATAGAAAACACAGACCAAGATGACAGATTAAAACACAACTGTAACAAAACAGGGTACTATTGGCATAAAGATAGACTGGAGAGTCCAGAAATAGACTCATACATATCGTCAAGTAATTTTCAGTAAGAGTGCCAAGGTAATAGGAAAGGAATAGTAACAAATGGTGGTGGAACAACTGGTGAACCATGTGGGGAAAATTTAACCTCTACACCACACACTGGACAAAAAAATTAACTCAAAATGGATCAAGACTTAGTTCTAAAAGCTAAACGTTAAATTTCTAAAAGAAACATAGGTTAAACTATATGTAATCATACCATGGACAAAGGTCTCAAAGAACATAAATAGTACTACTCATTTTTTAAAATCCATTTAATTAAGTAATCTCTACACCCAACATGGGGCTTGAACCCATGACCCCAAGATCA
Organism: Mustela putorius furo; assembly: GCF_011764305.1. NCBI lineage: Eukaryota > Metazoa > Chordata > Mammalia > Carnivora > Mustelidae > Mustela > Mustela putorius. Next base: position 3,083,839 of record NW_025422045.1, on the reverse strand, counting down.
AGAGGAACATGCTCTACCAAATGAGCCAAGTCAGGTACCCCTAGCACTATGCATTCTTTATATATGGCTAAACTAGACTTTATCAAAATGAAAATTTACTCTTCACAGATACCACTAAGAGAACAAAAAGGCAATGGGGTACCTGGATGGCTCAGATGTTTGAGCATCTGCTTTTGGCTCCAGTCATAATCTCTGTTCTTGAGAAGGAGCCCCATGTCAGGCTCCCAGCTTAAAAAAAGAATCTGCTTCTCCCTCTCCCTCTGCCTTTCCCCCTGCTTAAGCTATCACACTCTCTCTCTCAAATGAATAAATAAAATCTGAAGAAGAAGAAAACAAAAGGTAAGGTAGCAGACTAAATACAAAGGAAAATTGCATTTATGTGTAATTTATATGTATATATAAGTTGAATCCAGAACATAAGCAAACTCTTCCATTTTAATACAACCCCACCCAAAAAAATAGACAAATGATTTTTAACATTTTTCAAAACACATACACATGGCCCATGAGTATGTGAAAAAATGCTTTGTATCTTTAGTCATCAGGGAAATGCAAATTAAAACCACAATGAGATACAACTGCACACCCAATAAAAGACTAAAATTCTTAGACCAAAAACCGAACATTAACAAGGATGTGGCACAACTGCAACTCCACACATAACTCTTTGGTAGCTTCTAATAAAGTCATACATACATCTAACCTATGATCCAATAATTTCACACCTAGGTTTGAAAACACAGGTATACAAAAAATTTGTATGTGAATGTTCATAGCTTTACTCGTAATAACCAACAATTTGGGAAAAACGAATCTCCAACAAGTGAATAAACAAATTATAATATATTTTTAAAATTATTATTTTAAAATACAATAGGATACCAAAGAGCAGCAGCAAAAACAACAACAAAGAAGGAACTACTGATACAAGTAACATTATGGTTACATGGATATACACATTTGCCAAAACTCTGAATTGTACAGTAAAGATGTGTACCTTATACTCTATATAAAGTTATAGCTCAATTAAAGTGCTTTTAAAAATAGTTTCCCTATAGAAAAATAGGAATACACAGAGAAATTAAGCCCCAAAACACCATCTGAATAAAATACCATCATCCTTCTCTCTCTCTGACAAAGGCAATACCCAACAGAGATAAAAATATACCTGTCTCGGGGCACCTGGGTGGCTCAATTGGTTAAGTGTCTGCCTTCGGCTTAGGTCACAATTCCAGGGTCCAGGGATCGAGCCCCACATCGGGCTCCCTGTTTAATCCCTCTCCCACTCCCCCTGCTTGTGTTCCCTCTCTCACTGTCTCTCTCTGTCAAATAAATAAATAAAACCTTAAATATATATATATATTTCTATATATATATTTCTATATATATAAATATATATAGAAATATATATATAGAAATATATATATATATAATATATATATATATATCTGTCTCTTCCTTAAAGGCAATACAGAAATACTGGCTAAGAGCTTACTTCTGGGCCACAGAAACTCTTTACTCCAATCCTAATAAACTCTCAAATGTGACATCTCCTAAATTTTGGAATTCTCTTTTCAGGTGACTCAAACCTCCTGATATAAACCCCTTAAACTCCATTACTGCTGTTGAGTCTCTAGAAAGTTATGAACCACCCTATGCCCAAAACTCCTCATCTGAAGAATGGAAATATTCACCTTAAAGGGTTAAGACAAAATAATGTATGCATATGCTGGCTCTTATTATTACTTTTAAAGTTAAAAAGTCAACCAGCTTTTAGAAATCATCCAGGCAAAAAAAAAAGTCCACAAGCTTCCCCTGTTTTCTTTTCTTTTTTGGGGGGGGGGGGGTGGCCTTCAATTCTTTTAGGTACACCTATGTCAAGCTAGTCTATCTTATTCAAATAAACTTTCAATTCCTCTTGAAGATCAGATCAAAACCCTGAATTTTTGTTTGTTTTAAAGATTTTATTTATGTATTTGACAGTGAGAAAGAATACAGCAGAGGGACTGGCAGACAGAATGAGAGAGAGAGAGAGAGAGAGAAGCAGGCTTCCTGCAAAGCAGGGAACCCAATGTGAAGGTCCCAGGACCCTGGGATCATGACCTGAGCCAAATGCAAATGATTAACCTACAGAGCCAGTCAGGTGCCCCCAAACCCTGAATTGTTAATGCACCCAAAGCAAAGGGTAGAATAACAAAATAAATACAAATAAAACAAAAAACTAGATTAGGAAAGACAACAGCTGCCCTGAGAATGTAGGATCTAATGCAGTAAGCAAAACTGCCCAAGCAAACAATCTCTCCTTGGATGAAGCCAACAAGTTTATTTAAATAAAAGTTGTTTTTGCTCTTCCTGTGTGATTTAGGTCAAAATGTGTAACCTGGAGAATATTAGTTAAAGAATATCTAGGGGCGCCTGGGTGACTCAGTGGGTTAAAGCTTCTGCCTTCGGCTCAGGTCATGATCTCAGGGTCCTGGGATTGAGCCCCACATCGGGCTCTCTGCTCAACAGGGAGCCTGCTTCCCCCTCTCTCTCTGCCTGCCTCTCTGTCTACTTGTGATCTCTGTGTCTCTGTCAAATAAATAAATAAAATCTTAAAAAAAAAAATTAAGAGTATGTTCTAAAGAATAAGAACAAGAGTCATACAAGGAAAAAACCAGCAGAGTTACTGACACTTTTAATGAATGAAGAAGGTAAAGGCATACTGACTTGGATTAGGGAAAATACCTCCGGGTAGGGAGCACACCTATAATGTGAATTCAACAATGTGAAGATAAGAAAAAAACAATTTAAACTATGTAGATTATGCTTGCAATTCCGCTCAATAATTACATACCCAGAATGAACACAGAAAGATAAAATTTTACTATTCTCTAGTTGGTCTCACATCCCATGTGCCTCTCATGATATGAACATCTTGCTGTGCTGTCAGATTCTAATGTTTAGAGCCATTTATTTTTCCCACAACATGGACCATAAACACAGCCTACGACTTCATCTGGTGTTTAACAATGAAACATGATTCGCTTCAATACTAAAGGAAAAACAGGATATGTTGAACTTTGAGAGACTGTATGTCTATTTTTTATATTTTATGGGCAACTTTAGGGATTTCCAAGGTTATTTTGACTAAAGGGCATTTTTGTCTTCTTTGGATCTGTGTATTCTGACAGCAAAGTGAAAATCCTTGTGGCAAGAAACAAAAACAGTAAACTATTAGACAACTGAGGATACCAGTCTGGATTTATTATCCTCTATGCTAACGTCAGCCACTTTATTCAACAAACCATTTTTGGTTTTTTCGCTACTAATGACTGCTCAAAGTGATAATTAAGAAGACAGTTAAGGGACGCCTGAGTGGCTCAGTTGGTTAAGCAGCTGCCTTCGGCTCAGGTCATGATCCCAGCGTCCTGGGATCGAGTCCCGCATCGGGCTCCTTGCTCGGCAGGAAGCCTGCTTCTCCCTCTGCCTCTGCCTGCCATTCTGTCTGCCTGTGCTCGCTCTCTCCCCCTCTCCTCTGATAAATAAATAAAATCTTTAAAAAAAAAAAAAAAAAAGAAGACAGTTAAGAGGGCGCCTGGGTGGCTCAGTGGGTTAAGCCGCTGCCTTGGGCTCAGGTCATGATCTCAGGGTTCTGGAATCGAGTCCCGCATCGGGCTCTCTGCTCAGCAGGGAGCCTGCTTCCCTCTCTCTCTCTCTGCCTGCCTCTCCATCTACTTGTGATTTCTCTCTGTCAATAAATAAATAAAATCTTTAAAAAAAAAAAAGAAGAAGAAGACAGTTAAGATTCTATTCTATTCCAGAGAATATCATACTCTGGATAAATACAGTAATCCTAACCCTCATATGGATTACCATACATATAAAGCTAGCCTACACACATTTACTTATATACTTTCTAGGCAATCTTAAGAATTTTGGTTTTGGTATACATACACTATGAGTTCTTCCTGTTGGGGATAATCAGGAAAAGAGACATATGAGGATTAATAAAAATGACGGAAGAGAAAAGAAAAATATTTGAAACTGAAGCCCGTTCAAGATAAAGGAAAATGACTGAAATTAAGTCCAGGCCTTAGAACTGTCATCCAGAACTGCTATCCGTGGGGAAAACTACTCATTCATGCGGGAATAAAATGGGGAAATCCAAGAGTCTAAGAAGAATGATCAACTCCATGATGGCAAACAGGTTACACACAAGTTAGGTTATCCAAATTTTTTCTATCCCAAGCATCTGGGATAGAAATGTCAGAATCTGGAAATGTCACCCAGGTAACAGATATAATTTTGCAGTGGCTTATTAATATTTTAGAATATATAATATTACTGATAATACATTAGCTACTATTTATGCAGTTACTGTTTTCACTCAAAAAAATATTTATTGAGAGCCTATTAGAATGTAGCTGTTGTAGGCACTGGGATTGGCCTTGAACAGGATACAGCAAGTCTTTGTTCTCATGAAAATCCATGCAGATGAGAACAAAGCATAAGTAGACAGTCAAGATAATTTTAGAGAAAAAACTGTGCTATTAAGGAAATAAAACAAATGGTAAAAGATGAACATCAACAGGCTCCTAGGAAGCTGAAGACCTGAATCATGAGAAAGAACAAGCCACCAGTTCACCACACCACACAGTGTAGAGGAAGAGCCTTTCTAGCAGAGGAAACAGTAAAGAAAGATCCTGTGGCAGGAAGAGGCCCAACATCTGCAAACAACAGAAAGGAGAGTGAAAGGAAAGGGAGATGGCACACAAAAGGATCAGAAATGGTCAAGGACCAGATCAGGAGGCCTGTACGGAACTACGTGCCATGTTTTTATTCCATTTTATCCTCACTAAAAACTATTATCTCCAAGGAACTAAGAATTATAAAAGGAGGTCTGACATACAAACATTTGGATTTTAATTCTTACATAAGTTGCTGGGTTTGGTCTCTCATTTTTAAAATAAATGTATAGTTATGTGGGATTTCATATGTTCACTTAACACTTCATTTTCCATGACATTATTTTCACATAAGACTATTATGTAATTCAACCACTACTTCTTCTATTTACCATGGAGATTTCTGGAACTTAGCTTCCACAGTGGGAGAATGCTAAAGGTCTACTAAAATGGAAATAACTGGGGTGCCTGGGTGGCTCCGTCGTTAAGCATCTGCCTTCGGCTCAAGTCATGATCTCAGGGTCCTGGGTTCAAGCCCCACATCAGGCTCCCTGCTCAGCAGGAAGACTACTTCTCCCTCTCCCAGTCCCCGTGCTTGTGTTCCCTCACTCGCTGTGTCTCTGTCAAATAAATAAATAAGAAAAGGACCAAATAAGAGAATAAGAGAAGGACCAAATACTATGGAAAAACAGAAGGGACAGCCGTTGATTCTACAGGAGAAACTTCACAGAAGTTAAAGAGCTGGTCCCTAGAAGTAGAATTTCCTCAATTGGAGAAGAATAAAAGCACAGCAAAGGAATGGCAGGCAGGAAGGTGGTTACAAAAATAGATGCTTTATTTTAAACAATCAAAATTCTCTATATTCTCCCAGATGTACATAGCTAAAGTGGTCTGACCTATTCCTCCCCTTTCCGTTTTATTATTATCAAAAAATATTTTTTAAGTCTAGTTGACAGAATGTAACATTAGTTTCAAGTGTACAACATAGTGATTCAATCTCTCCATCTCTTTAGCTTACCACAAGTGAAGCTACTATCTGCCACCATACAATGCTATTACAGTATCACAGACTATGTTCCCTATGCTGTACCTTTTATTCCTCTAACTTGCTCATTCCATAATTGGAAGACTGTATCTCCCACTCTTCTTCACCCATTTTGTCCCTCCCCTCAAGCAACCATCAATATATTTATACATCTGATTCTGCTTTTGTTTATATGTTTCTTTTGGTTTTTAGATTCCATATATAAGTGAGATCATATGGTATTTGTCTTTCATGACTTATTTCACTTAGCATAATATCCTCTAGATCCATCCATGTTGTTGCAAGGAGCAGGACCTCATATTTTATAGCTGCATAGTATTCCATAAGATGGCCAGTTTTATCTCACAGTACATAGAGTTCTTTAAAGCAATGTGATGTCAAGGGGCACCTGGGTGGCTCAGTGGGTTAAAGCCTCTGCCTTTGGCTCGGGTCATGATCTCGGGGTCCTGGGATGGAGCCCTGCATCAGGCTCTCTGCTCAGCCAGGGAGCCTGCTTCCTCCTCTCTCTCTCCCTGCCTCTCTGCCTACTTGTGATCTCTGTCTGTCAAATAAATAAATAAAATCTTAAAAAAAAAAAAAAAAAAAGAAATGTGATTTCACAGGGGCACCTGGGTGGCTCAGTTGGTTAAGCAAATGCCTTCAGCTCATGTCATGATCCTAGAGTCCTGGGATCAAGTCCCACATTGGGATCCCTGCTTGGCAGGAAGTCTGCTTCTCCCTCCGACCTCCCCCTTCTCATGCGCTCTCTCTCTCAAATAAATAAATAAAATCTTCTTTTAAAAAAAAGAAAAAAATGTGATTTCACAGAAAATACAATCAAACCCATGGTAACAGTCATTCTATAGATGTTCTGCAATAAAAATCTTACATGACATGATTTTCTTCAGCTAATGACTACTTTATATTAAAAAAAAAAAAAACTAGCCGTCAAAAACAAAAAACAAAAAACAGGGGCACCTGGGTGGCTCAGTGGGTTAAGCCTCTGCCTTCGGCTTGGGTCATGATCCCAGGGTCCTGGGATCGAGCCCCACATCGGGCTTTCTGCTCTGCAGGTAGCCTGCTTCCTCCTCTCTCTCTGCCTGCCTCTCTCCCTACTTGTGATCTCTGTCAGATAAATAAAGAAAAAATCTTAAAAAAAAAAAAAAACAGCTGTCATGGTAGATTTAGACTTTGTAAAGTGAACCTATTTACAAACCTAGTTACATGTGTATTTTTTCACATATTCAGACATGATTTGGGGGCACCTGGGGACTCAGTCAGTTAAGCACCCAACTCTTGAATTCAGCTCAAGTCATGATCAAGGTCGTGAGATCAAGCCCCATGTGAGGCTCCAGACTAGGCATGGAGCTTGCCTAAAGACAAGCTAAACTAAAGGGAGTTCTCTCTCCCTTTACCTCTGCTTTCCCCAATCCCCACAAAGGCACTGGCTTGCGTGCACTCTCTCTCTTAAAAAAAAAAAAAAAAAAAGGAGAGCGAGCGAGCGAGAATATTTAAAAAATAAACAAATGTGATTTTACACTAAAAGTTGGAGAGCCTATTTCTGTATCGATAATGTAACTTGCTCCTGATATTTATCAAAAGCAAAAGTTCATATTTTGTTTAAACATATTAAATTACACAAATAACTTTATCTCAGATTTCCTTGCAATCCCCACTAAATGAAAAAAACTTAATTCTCTTTCTCTCACACACACAGAATCTAATAGCAACAAAGATTATCTCTTTGTTGCTATTAGATTGATAACGACAAAATCTAATCATCTGACCAACAGCAACTCCAAAAAGAGAATGGAAAAAAGAAAATGACTGAAGTCATGAAAGCTAATACAAGAATATTTCTTTTTTTTTTTTTTAAGATTTATTTATTTATTTATTTGACACAGAGAGAGGGGTGTCACAAGCAGGCAGAGAGGCAGGCAGAGAGGGGGAAGCAGGCTCCCTGCCGAGCAGAGAGCCCGATGTGGGCTCAATCCCAGGACCCTGAGATTATGACCTGAGCTGAAGGCAGAGGCTTAACAGAGTGCCTTAACCCAGGCACCCCAAGAATATTGCTTAAAATTGAAGGACCTAAGCCCTTGCTACCGATGTCCTCAGAGATCACCATTCTCCTCATCCACTCCACTCCAGCAACAACAGCTTCTTGGCTTTTCCTTGAGCAAAGTACAGCTATTACTACCTAATCTGCCCAGAATGATTGTCCCCCAGAGAGCCAGAAGGATCTCTCACTTGCTTCCTTTCCGTCTGTGCTCAAATGTTTCCTTGTCCTTGAGAGGATCCCTAATCACCATATATTTAAAAAGTGAACCCCACCCCCATCTTCTCTTTCCAGCTCAGTTATTTCCATAATCACTATTGGTTAATATTTCCTTGTTTTCCCAACAGAGCCTAGTCTGTTTTCATCATTACCATGTGCCTCAAAGCTTAGAACTCACAGTTAATATTCAATAAATATATGCTGAATTATTACTTAAAACAATCTAAAATTGTGACACAACTACAATGGGAGAAAAAAGAAGAGTGGACTCCTTTTCCATTAGAGGTCAAAAGATAATGCAGAAGATAACTACACAGCAATTCTCAAACTTTTTGATCTGTAAACCCTTTATCCTCTTAAAAGTACGTGAGAATCTCCCAAAAGCTTTAAATATGTAGGTTATATTTATTAATATTAAAAATAAAATTGGTAAATGCTGAAAGATTTTTCAAAAACAGTAATATGTAAACCCATTACATGTTAATATTAAGTAACATTTATGAATATAGTTTTTCAAAAAAGTTACTAAGAATAACACTATTACACAACTTTGCTAATCTCTTTAATGTCTGAATAGAAGAAACCTGGATTCTTAAATACGTTTCTGTATTCAATCTAGTAAGAAATCCACCTTCACTCATGTATGTAGTTTAAAAAGAGAAGTGTCTTTAATAACTTATTCAGATACTGTGCATGTTATTCTTTGATATTATCTCAAAACTTAATAAATGTAATTTTGTAAATGTTACTTGCAGTGTTGAATCTGCTACCTCATCTATGAAACTTCATACCATCTCATTAAAAATCTACTGATTTATCTTGCCCCCTAAGTAGATCTTTCATACACAGCATGATTTTGTAATATCATGCATTGGTCATATGAAAAAAGTTGGTCCATGAAGTTATGCCTATCTTCCAGACACTGACACATTTAATTATATGATAGCCAAAAAAAAAAAAAAATCACATTTGTTAATATCCCTATCAATTTCATCAAAAAGGCCTTGAAAAGCTGCCAAGCTCATAGTGGCAGATATGTTTTCCAAAATTCTAAATTTTTGTTTGAAAGCCTTAATTGTATCTTGGTACTAATTTTCCATCAGTTGTTTTCCCTAAGGTGACAGGCTCACTCCATTTATTTTTGAGTACATACATACAAATACCCAAGTTTAAATGACTACAGTTTGTCATTCCTTCAAGTAAAAAAATGGTTCCATTAAAAAAAAAAAAAAAAAAGAAGCAACTAAGTTTGCTAGTTCAGCCTGCAACTCAATCACACACGTATTTTTCTTTAAGGCAAGCATAATTTAAGATGGGGGAAATATAACATTCTTCTCATTCTATCACATGAAATATTAAAAAGACAGGCACTCAAGGATCAAGATTAATAAAATTAACAGATTTTACTGCTTTATAAAGGACATTCTTTTAAAAACTGGGGTTTTTTTCATGGTTTTCTTTTTTTTTTTAAGATTTTACTTATTTATTTGACATAGTGAGAGAGACTGAGAGAGGAGAGGGAATACAAGTGGGAGAGGAAGAAGCAGACTCCCCGCAGAGCACGGAGCCTGATGTGGGGGCTCAGTTCCAGGACCCTGGGATCATGACCTGAGCCAAAGGCAGACGCTAAACAACTGAGCCACCCAGGCACCTCTCATGGTTTTCATTCTTAAATGAAACTGGTTTTGTAAATGTGTAGTAATGAAAAATACAAGGACTATTAGTACAGTCTTAGCCACTGTCTTAATAGGCATTACAGGGCCAGCAGTTTTGCCCATCACTGTGTTTGCTATCAATGCAAATGTCAACACAGTTAAGTAGTGAAGAACGTAGTATCACTATCAAATAGTTTCAACCCAGCTGACCTTCTGAATACCCCCTCAAGAGTACAGAGACCACCACATTCTGAGAACCGCTGCTCGGGATACATATAAAATATTAAGAGGAGATATATCTCCAGGGAAAAGAATTGGACAATAGGAAGACAGGGATGGCAAGGAAACTTATTTTTTCCCTGTACACCCTTTGTACTTATGACTTTGGTTCCATTTGTATTGCTTTTATCTTTATAAATTAAATATTTAAAATAACAACAACAACAACAAAAAGGGACGCCTGGGTGGCTCAGTCAGTTAAGTGGCTGCCTTTAGCTTGGGTAATGATCTCAGCATCCTGGGATCGAGTTCCACATCGGGTTCCTTGCTCCAAGGGGAGCCTGCTTCTCCCTCTGTCTCTGCCTGCCATTCTGCCTTCCTGTGCTCTCTCTGTCTCTCTGACAAATAAATAGAATCTTTAAGGAAAAAACAACAATAATAACAAAACTAACATCACAAGTAACTAACTAGACATATAAGCATACTATTTAGAAATACGAAAGTAAATACCAGGGAAAAAGTCTTAGGAGCTGAAAGTATTTCCACTTACAAACTGGAACTAGGGGATTAGGAGGAATAGCTTAGACTACGGTTTTTCATTATAATGAATATTGTGGAACTGACTTTTGAAACCACGTACATATTAATTGTTTCAAAAATTAACTGGTTAGGGCGCCTGGGTGGCTCAGTGGGTTAAGCTGCTGCCTTCGGCTCAGGTCATGATCTCAGGGTTCTGGGATCGAGTCCCACATCGGGCTCCATGCTCAGCAGGGAGCCTGTTTCCTCCTCTCTCTCTCTCTGCCCGCCTCTCTGCCTACTTGTGATCTCTCTGTGTCAAATAAACAAATAAAATCTTTAAAAAAAAAATTAACTGGTTAAAAACCATTCAAAATGGTTTGGGGGTCTTGGTGGCTGCTCTTCGTTGGGGCCATCCTGCACCTAAGGCAGGAAGATGGTGGCATCAAGGAAGACAAAAAAGGTCTCTGGAGTCCATCAACTCCAGACTCCAACTCATTATGAAAAGTTTAAAGTACTTGCTGCAGAACAAGCAGACTCTGAAAACGATCAGACATGGCAAAGCAAAACTTGTTATCCTCGCCAACAACTGCCCAGCCCCTAGGAAATCTGAAATAGAAAACTATCCCATGTTGGCCAAAACTGGTGTCCATCACTACAGTGTCAATAATACTGAACTGGGTACAGCTTGAGGAAAATACTACAGAGAATGCACAAGGGCTATCATTGATCCAGGTGACTGATATTAAAAGCATGCCAGAACAGGGCGCCTGGGTGGCTCGGTGGGTTAAAGCCTCTGTCTTCAGCTCAGGTCAGGATCCCGGTGTCCTGGGATCGAGCCCCACATCGGGCTGTCTGCTCCGCAGAAAGCCTGCTTCCTCCTCTCTCTCTCTCTGCCTGCCTCTCTACCTACTTGTGATCTCTGTCTGTCAAATAAATAAATAAAATCTTTAAAAAATAAAAAATAAAAAAATAAAAGCATGCCAGAACAGACTGGCGAAAAGCAAATCACACAAAATTTTTCTTTAATAACACCTGCCAGAGCCTGTTTAAAAAAACCAAAACCAAAACCAAAATATTGTCTGGAAAAATACTTACAAGTGAGGTTTAAAAGATAAAGAAAGAAAAATAAACAAAAGATAAATAAATAAAGCAAATACCCATGCTGCACTGAGAGAATGACTGTGAAACGTAACAAGCTGCAACAGTTAACTTTTTGAAATAATGTGCCTATGAGTTTCTACTCATATATGAAATATTATTCTGTATCATAATAAAACTTTTCATTTAAAAGGCTAATTAAAAAGCAACAATTTCCTTCAAACCAGAATGATGACTTAGTTAAAAATAAGTACGGGGACACTTGGGTGGCTCAGCTGGTTAAGTGTCTACCTTCAGCTCAGGGGGATCAAGTCCCACATCAACTCCTTGCTCAGTGGGGAGCCTGCTTCTCCCTCTGCCTGCTGTTCCCCTTGCTCGTATGCTCTCTCTCTCTCTCTGACAAATTAATAAATAAAATCTTTAAAAAGAAAAAATTATGTAAACCTTACATCATTTTTAACAGTTAAGTGGTTAAACACTCTACATACACAATGTAACACAAAGTAACATTTTTTTCTATTTCATTTGATCATAATTAAGATCAAACCAGAACTTAAAATATAATAAATTCCTACATTTTATAGTTACTTCACAAATAAAATCTCCAAAGAAATATAAATCCATTATCAAAATCTAATTTAAGTTTCTCAGAGGATGTCCTGATCCAGGAAATAAGAGATTATTTCTATATATAAACAGTTAACTCAAAAGCGAATTGGACTCCCCACTAAAAAGGAGGGGCCATCTCAGAGAACAGCTGATTCCAAGACCGAAACATGAAAGATGTAAGAGGAGTATGAACATCTTGCTGTGCCAGAAAGAAAGGAAATACTCACAAAAAATTGTCTGTCAAAAAGACACAGGAGCCATGGTGGAGAGGCTCCCACTGGACAAATGTGTGACAATCTGAGCATTAAAATTAATAAAGACAGTAACAGATTATAATTCATTGGATAAAATAGGAAGTACATAAGTCGATACTGATAATAGATAAACGAATTCTTCTTCTATACAAGAGAAGGCCTACTGATAAGGCAGAGGAGATAGAAGAGTTTGAAACAAGCATTCTGCAACCATCAAAGTAAAAATCAGGGCAGGCAAGAATCATCAGTGGATGCTTATATAAACATAATATCATTATCATCCCTGACAAAATTAATAATAATTCCTTGATATCATCTAATATCCATTCAGATTCCCCCAAAGTGTTTCAAAAATGTTTTCCAAAAAAAGTGTCTCTACAATTGATCTGAGTGAGGATTTAAGCAAGGTCAACAAATTACATTTGGTTGCTATACATAAAATATTTTTAACCTTCCTTTTTACATTGTCTATCAGCAATTATGAAAAGGCCTAACACACAAACCAGTTTACACCTGTAAATTCTCTGAAATTAAACACAACCTAACGTACTTGCTGTTCCTTTTGTTTGCATGATTCCTCCAGATTACCAGTATAGCTGATTCTTTCTAGTTACTGATCACAAATCAAATTATCACCTCTAAAAAGAAGTTGGGCCCTCCCTAACCATTTAATTCACAGTAGAGCTCAATCTCCATTCATCATTACATGGTCCTCTTTTCTTCATGGCACTCAGCACTACCTCAAACTATTGTTTATTATGTTTCCCCCAGTAGAATGTCCACTCCCTGAAGGCAGAGTGCATTCTTCACTGAAGACCAAGAACAATGCTGAGAACATGAGACATACAATAAATACATACTGTGTAACTAAATAATAACTAAATAATAATGCAGCACCTCCACTTAAAATGTAAGTTCAACTTAGTATTTGTTTTTAAACACCTGTAGACCACTCCACATGTAATGGTTATGAGCTGCATACCTGTAGAAACCTGGGCCAGCTGTTACCAAGAATCAGTGGGATGCAGGAAAGAAAGAACAGAGGTATAAGGCATGCAAATGCAATTCTGGACTTTGACCAATAATTACAGGTTTCTGGAAGAAAAGTTATTCAGGATGATTTAAAAAGCATTACCAGAAGTAAAATCAAGTTTCAACTTTCTGTATAATATGAGAGCTATTAAATCACATATAATATCTATAATGGGACAGAAGCACATCTAGAATAATAAAAATGGCTTTATCATAGTTCTCCCTCCCCTAATATAAATAGGAAGGAATTTAACTCAGTATAGCACTTCTTTTTGGGAACTGGATCATGATGAATACACCAATAGGTACCAAAAGCACCTAATCAAAAATATAAACCATTGAATTTGGGATCTAGAGAAAACAAGAAAACCATCCTACACTTCTCATTTAACAATTGAGAGGATCTAAAGCTAAGGATGATTACCAGTAACGTCACAAATCTAATGAACAGCAAGCAATGCTAGATATAAAGTTCAGATCTCCAGGGCACCTGGGTGGCTCAGTGGGTTAAGCCTCTGTCTGCCTTCAGCTCAGGTCATGATCCCAGGGTCCTGGGATCAAGTCCCACATTGGGCTCTCTGCTCAGCAGGGAGCCTGTTTCCTCCTCTCTGCCTGCCTCTCTGCCTACTTGTGATCTCTGTCAAATAAATAAATAAAATCTTAAAAAAAAAAAATTCAGATTTCCAAACTAGGGACTCTTCCACAGGATAATGTCATCCTAGAATGTTAATGTCAAGCTACTAACATATTTAATCACTATCATTTTTCATACTGTCACTTCTTTTTTTCCCACTGAAGTCCTAGCTCAGAGGGGGAAAGTCAAACAGGATGCATACAACTATGCTCTAAGAAAACCATGTTACAGAAACCCCTCTTTGGAAAAATAATAAAACGTCTCAAAAAATCTAATTAGCTTGATTACATCAGTTTTTAATCCCACTTTAAATTTTATAATGAAAATACCTGCTGACCATTCCTTTACTCTAAACATGTAAACTATTATTCTCTTATTTTATACACAGGTATAGGTATTTCTCAATTTTATCTGTAGAAATAAAGTACTGAAATGAAATTTGTCAAGGGGTGACCTCCACTATGATAGACTTTTCACCACAATAAAATTATTTTGATAACATCTTTCTTCAAAAACCAACTCCAGGGACACCTGGGTGGCTCAGTTGGTTAAGCAGCTGCCTTCGGCTCAGGTCATGATCCGGGATCGAGTCCCACGTCGGGCTCCTTGCTCAGCAGGGAGCCTGCTTCTCCCTCTGCCTCTGCCTGCCATTCTGTCTGCCTGTGCTCGCTCTCTCTCCCCTCTCTCTCTGATAAATAAATAAAATCTTAAAAAAAAAAAAAAAAAACCAACTCCAGTGAAAGAACATGCAAGTGACCAACAAGCACCAACAGGGAAAAAAGTAACAGAAAGAGCCACACATACAAGATGCAGTACCTCTGCAAACAAGGAGAGTCTCCACTCTTCCCGGTTTTTTCTGTAATATTGTTCAGACCAATTCACAAACACCCTCACCAGTTTTTAGAATACTATTCTGAATCTTAAACAGCAAACAAATGAGCAGGAGAAAGATATCATTTGCCCAAGGTTAAATGACAAGAGGAGAGCAAAAGTAAAATAATTAAAGGCTTAAAAAAAAATTAAAAGATTTCAGAGTAAGAGGGCTGCTTCTCATCCTGTTTTGTCTCACAAAGGCAACCAAAGACTACTGTTAATATGAAAAGCAACATAGTTTATATTGACATGAAAATTTTTACTAAAAACCACACAGTAGTAACAAACTATCTACATGTAGATCTTCACCACAATAAAGCTAAAACTAATATTAGAGAACTTCTATGTAATATCGAAATCACATTCTAACATTTGAAAGCAATCTCTCTCTCTCTCACACACACACACACACACACACACGGGGGAGGAAATGGAACCTTAGCTTATCTTTTCCCCAGGCTGTTCTTTCTGGTTGAAAAGGACCCTAAACCAAACAAATTAAACATAAAAATACCAAGTGAAATAAACTTTGGACTAAGTCAGGTTCAAAAGCTAAAAGAACTGTAAAATGAAGTCTATGTCAGCTGGCATCTTACCACTCCAAAGAGTTCTAAATTCATACTCCACATAAATCAAGAAACAGGAAAGCACACAATACAAAGGAGTCGCCTCACAGTACCAACATGAACAAATTAAAAGAATACCCTATACTTCCCGGTATTTTTTTTTTTTTAAGCGCTAAAACTCAGATTTGTGTTAAGAAGTATCTGTAAAGATCTATTATAACCTATTTGAAAACTATCGTGACAAACCTCTGTGTCCACAGAACTGAACAGACATTTCCACTACAGCCTTGCCCCTGACTCTGACAAATTATTTAAGGACAATAATAAAATACTGAGGTTCTTTCTTAACGACCAACAAACCAACTCTACACAAAAATCTGACGCGTCTGTATTTCTGCTGTTCCGCGGACGTTTCCCTGAACACATAAGAAGGCAACTCCCTAACCGTCAGGGCTGACTTAGCGCCCTCCAACACCCCGGCTGCGGGTTACCTTCATCACTCCATTGTCAAATCGCACTCCCACGCCTCAGTCCTCAGCCCCCTTCCTAGACTCCCGGGAGAGTCCAAAGAGGGAAAGAAATCCCCTCACCCACACTCCTTTACTGTGGGGTGTGGGTGTGTCTGTAGACGAACGCTTTGCTCAAACACAATTAATTCTACTGCGGAGACCCAGACCCTAAATCACTGAGGAGCCAGCGGTAACCGGCCGGTCGCCGACCCCAGCCTTCCGCGGCCGCAGCCCTTCCTCTTTCTCCCCTCCAGGCCGGCCCCTCCCCCGTTGCGCGCACGCGCGGCTACCAATCGATCCCCTCCCCCCTAGTCCCCTCACCTTAGTCATTAGCTACCCTCTTCCCAGAGTCCGGGAAAAACTGGCCCAGGAAGGAAGACAGGAGATGGAAGAAGGGAAGAGGATGCGTCGAGAGCCAGTGATCTGCGCCCCAGATCTCGGCCTAATAGGCCCCTATAGTCAAGAGCTACGTCTGTCACCGCCACCAAACCGTACAAGCGGCAGCGCCTGGTTCGGCCCAGTTCACACGGCTTGGGTTCAGAATGCCTGATTTGACCCCACAAGAGCTCCTTCCCCGAAAGTGTGGGCGTTTCTGTGCTGCGCAGACCCAACACCTCGCCACCGTCGCCGCCACTGCTGCTGTTCTCCTGCCGCCGCTGCCGCTGCCGCCGCCTAACCAATCCCTCCTCTACCGAGCGAGCACGACACTCAGAGTCTTTACGACAGTTCGGAAAGTGAGAGCGCAGTAGCGTTCACGCCTCCATCTGTTTCTGCGCCTGCTCAGCTTCTTGTTTCTCAATGTCCCGCCCCTTCTTACCCAGCCCTCCCCCTTTGTATTCGCTTTATGAAGTCTATTAGCGAAGCAGAACGGTTTAATACAGCTCATTATTTTGTTTTCCTTGCTGACTGTGTTCTACATTTACGCAATATACTATTTCTTGGCTAATTTCTTCGTAACTTAAAAAAATACACCTAGCCACAGAATTATTGATTATAGTTATGGTACAATTGAACAAAAACATCACGGTTTACCGTCTTTGACAAGAAAATGATACCCAAATCATACTTGCTAATGATATAAAGATCACAGCACTCCGCTCTCAAAGTGAATTTGCTTCCAGCACCACATCAAAGGTAGTAATAGATATCCTGGGAAATGATTGCACAATCACATACCCCTTCTTAATTATTTTATGAAAAATAAGGAGATAGCAAATGCTTCATTATATGCCTTGGGGGATGCAGGCAAGGAGAATGCAGACTTTCGAATCAGTCATACAGACTCCCTTTCAAATCCGGATGATGCCAATAAACAGCAGTCTGATTTATTAGACCTTTATAAATCTTTCCCAAAAAATTAAATGTCAATTATACAACCTTAAAAATAAAAGTGTATCTTAAACCAAAAAAATTGTTTCCTTCTCTATAAATTGAGATAACATTTACCTCAAAGGGTTCTTCTGAGATTAAGTTTATAAAATAAGTTTATAAATGGAAACATTTATTTCCAATTAAATGTTCAATAAACATTAATTTCCTTCCTTTGTCATCAACTATCATTTTCAATATGCTTTCTTTTGTTCACTCATATTCTCCCTATTGTTCTGTGAATAAAATATTTTAAAATAATAATAATAAACCAGAAAGGATTGCAGATTGTGTGGAAAAACTGGTAGAGCATTGCACTAGGAAATTTTCTCAATCCTCCTATTTTCTGTCTCTAAGTATAAAATTTTGCCTGAACCATCTTATCTACTGCCATGATTTCAATTGTTATTGACCCCTGACTTCTCAATGTTATGTATTTCCAGAACTACATTTCCAGACCTAACCTTTTTCCTCAAGCTATTGACCTATGTTCTTCAAAATGGTAGACACGACCCACATGTAGCTATTGAGCACTTGACATGTGGCTAGTACACATTGAGAAGTGCTGCAAGTGAAAAATATCTATGCAATTCAAAGATACAATATAAAAAAATTTA
This sequence comes from Mustela putorius furo, assembly GCF_011764305.1. Classification (NCBI taxonomy): domain Eukaryota; kingdom Metazoa; phylum Chordata; class Mammalia; order Carnivora; family Mustelidae; genus Mustela; species Mustela putorius. The sequence continues at coordinate 3,065,920 of NW_025422045.1, read as the reverse complement.
TAAAAATTTGAATAATTTTTAATACTCATTACATGTTGACATGATATTTTGGATATATTGAGGTAAATCAGCGGTTCTCAATCTGGTACAGTTTTGTGTCCCCACTTTGGGTTGCTTAGCAGTATTTGGAGACATTTTTGGTGTTCACAACTTCAGGGAAAGATGACTACTGACGTCTACTAAAAAGAGACCAAGGATGCTGCTAAACATCCTACAATGCACAGGTCAGCCCTCCACAACAAAGAATTTCCCTGGCTTAAAATGTTAATAGTACAGTTGAGAAATGCTGGGGTTAAATAAAATAAACTATTAAAGTTAATTTACCTGTTCTTTTTTTACTTTTTTAAAATATAACTATTATAACTTTTAAAGTTACATTTGTAGCTCACATTATATTTCTTTTGGACAGTGCTACTGATCTAGATCCATACAGCTATTTTACTTGATGTGTCATTTCCACTTTAATGTACCACAGTCATCTCTAACACATCATGTTGAAATAATTAAATAAATAAATGTAGTTATATTGTATTTACATGCCATACATTTCAGTCTTCCCTGTCTCAGTCAATAAGACCAAGTTAACTAACTAGAAACCCAAAAGTCATCTTTGACTATTCTCTCTTCCTCCCTATCTCTAATCAGTAAGTCGTTCTAATTCTGTCTCTGTAATATCTCAAATATTGAAAATGGACCCATTCCTCTCAATACTCCACACCAACAAAATCTTTAAAAAAAAAAAAAATACTCCACACCAGTCCAGGTCTTTAGTATCTTTAGTTTCAAGCAGACATTGTATTCTAAGGGCACACACCAAATACATGATCACTGTCTTACTTGCAGTCTTTTCCAAGACCCAGAAAACAAAGCTATTATTTACACTATAATGTGGAAGGGACAGGATGGTGTAATAGTGCTCTAAGAACACAAAGATGGAACACCATAGTCAACCCAAGAGGAAGTGATGTTTAAACTAAATTTTGCAACATAAATGAAAACAGGCAGAAAGATTAATGCTAAGGTACAGAAACAGCATGAAGCAAATTCTCTAGTAGGATCTACTAAATGTGTCATGCAGAGAAACTATTCAGAGATGAGGAAAGGAATGTAGAAAGAAATGGGTTACGGGGGAGCCTGGGTGGCTCAGTCATTAGGCGTCTGCCTTCAGCTCAGGTCATGATCCCAGGGCCCTGGGATCGAGCCCCACATAGGGCTCACTGCTCAGTGGGAACCCTGCTTTCCCTCTCCCACTCCCCTTGCTTGTGTTCCCTCTTTTGCTGTGTCTCTGTCAAAAAACAAAAACTTAAAAAAAAAAAAAGAAATGGATTACGTATGGTTGTTTTTGCTAGGATGAGGAGTTTTAACTCTTTAATGCTTAAGACTATGGGAAGCCATAAAGGGAAACCAACCAGAGAAAAAAACAATCAGATGACTATTAGATACAGCATTATATAAGCAGAGTAGGGGGTGGATTGGAAAGAGGCAAAAACAGAGGAATGAAGACCAGGGCTAATGGCAGGTAAAAAGTGATGAGAGTAATGGAAACGAGAATAAGAAGGAAGGGATAGATACAAGAAGAAGGTTAAGTAACTAACTGGATATAAGAAGTAAAGGAGAAGGAGAATCTCAAATGCTTCCAAATTTATGGTAAGTGGTTGGGTGGAAGTGCCATTCAGGAAAAAGACACAGGTTTATGCTTTGGGGAAGGGATGAAGGAGAACATCATAAGGAAATGATTGCTTCTTTATTGAGCAAGTTGAGTTCGAGGTATCTAACATTTAGCCAAAGTGGAGATTTCAGTAAGGTGCTGGATAAATGGGTTTGGATCTCAGGAGAGGTCTGGGCTAAAGACAGGGATTTGACAGGGATTAACTTTTAATAGCTGAAGCAATAATTTTGGTGAGGCTACCCAGTATATAAATGAAAGGAGACAGATACCTGACAAAGGCTGATATTTTAAGAGTTGAAGAATGAAAAAAAAAAAAAAAGAGTTGAAGAATGAAGAAAAGTCCCAGAAGGACAAGGATGCACCAGAGTAGAGGGAGGAAAACCCAAAGAGATAGGTAACAGGCCATGTGAGAAAAAAGTTTCAGTAATGATGTGGGTGATCAAGGATAAGAAATTTCCATAAGTCCAGCAATAAGGAGACCTGTAAACAAGACCAGTTTCAGCAACTGATATACATTTTAGAATAGAGGTTCTCAACAGTGTTGATTAGAACCCCCAAGGATCATTTGACAATATCCCGAGATAATTTTGGTTGTTATGACTGGGAAGGTGTTATTGATATCAACATTTAGAGGCCATGGACATTGCTAACCATTCTATAATGCACAGGACAGCTCCTACAACAAAGTAATATCTCGCTCAAAATGTCAGTAATATTCCATCTAAGTCCTGGTCTAGAATGGATTGAACCATTAATGTACTTAGACAAGGCCCAATACAGTTTTATGAAAATGGTAGTAAATGGAAAAAGAAAGATAGACATATATTTTAGCAGGATATGGAGTCAAGAAAGGGAAGACTTGAATTCTTTCAGTATGCTGAAGTGGAGAGAGCAGCAGAAAAAACGAAATGAAAGATACCAGAAATATAGGGATGCTCTATGGAGGCAGAGGAAGTGGGATTCAAAGCTCAGATAGAAGAAGTAGCCTTGGATAGAAGAGATACTCATTTCACCAAAACAAATAAGGAGAGGGAAGAAAGGATTGTAGAAATGAACAAAATTTGTTGGCTTCTGGGGGGCAAGTCAAGGGTTTGCTCATTGAATGACCTTGATTTCTCTGTGAAACATGAGGTAAGGCCATCTTCTAAGATATCAGGTTTGGAAATGGCTGGATGAAGGGTAATTAGAAAAGAGAGATTTTAGGGGCACCTGGGTGGCTCAGTGGGCTAAAGCCTCTGCTTTTGGCTCAGGTCATGATCCCAGAGTCCTGGGATCGAGCCCCACATCAGGCTCTCTGCTCCGTGGAGAGCCTGCTTCCTCCTCTCTCTCCCTGCCTGCCTCTCTGCCTACTTGTAATCTCTGTCAAATAAATAAATAAAACCTTAAAAAAAAAGAGAGAGATTTTTAAAAATCAGAATAGTGGACGCCTGGGTGGCTTAGTTGCTTGGGCATCTGCCTTTGGCTTAGGTCATGATCCCGGGGTCCTGGGATTGAGTCCCTGCTTAGTGGGGAGCCTGCTTCTCCCTCTGCTCCCTGCTTGTGTGTGCTCTCTCTCTCTCTCTCTGACAAATAAATAAAATCTTAAAAAAAAAATCAGAGTAGTCACTATCATGATGGCATGGCGGACAGTAGCCAAACTACAGATCAAAGGCAGGAAGTGAAGAGCAGAAAGGGGGTGTGACTGAGAGGACCAAGTGCCATGAAGTTGTATTTACAGAAGCAATGGTAGATTATAGGGGTGGGAGAGATCTCTCACCTGAATTACATACAATTTCCTGTTTTCTATGCTTCTGCTCCAACCACCATTATCATACTACTTCTAGTGTAACATCGAACCACTATCAGAATATGGTAGAAACTGATTCAGGGGTGCCTAGGTGGCTCAATCAGTCAAGCATTTGCTTTCGGCTTGGTTCTTGATTCCAGGGTCCTGGGATCTAGCTCCACATCAAGCTCTCTGCTTAGTGGGGTGTCTGCTTCTCCCTCTCCCTCTGCCTGCCTCTCTCTCTCTGTCAAATAAATAAATAAAATCTTTAAAAAATAAAAGAAACTGATTGAGACACTAAGTTGCTTAAAGTCCCTCAAGGGTGTTCCATCACCTTCACAATGAAGTCCCAAGTCCTTAGCTTGGCAACTAGAGCTCTTCAAAATTCAGAATTTCCAGAGTTACTTCACACCACCCGTTCCCACCATCCTACTGCTTGCCCCTGCTTAGATTTGACCAAACTTCTCAAACTACTTGTAGTTCTCCAGAAGAAATACACTGTTACAATATCTACCTGCCTTGGCACCTCCTATTCCTTCTGTCTCAAAATATCCTCCCCCTCTCCTCCATATCCCTCCCTCCTGCTTTACCTATTTAGCAAACTCTTATCCTTTCCTCAAAGCCCTCTTCCATGAAGCGTTTCCTTACCTTGCTTCCCCATTCTCACAATAGAGCTAATCATCACTCCTACCTCTGTACTCTCTTCAATCTTTGTGTACACTTCCATTCGAAGTGTTATATTTATACACACCTGTCTTTTCCAAAAAACTAAAAAAAAAAAAAAATCCTCCTCCCTTCAGTAGAAAAATATTGCTGAATCAATATTTACTGAATTTATGGAATAAGGAGATTGGGTTGGGGTTCTAGTCTCAATTTTGCCACTAAGAAACCAGAAATCCTTAATCTTAATTGAATCACTTGAATGGTTCCAAACATTAATCTTATTCCCCTGTGGAAAGATCACACCACCCAACATATAGTTCAAATCAAATTCTGCCTGCCTAAAACTGTGCAAAATAATATCTACCAAATTAATCTGCATATATGGGTCAGCAGTGCCTAACTATGTGGTAGGCAGGAACTTGAGAAGCTTGCTCTAAACATGGAAATACTGAGCTGAAAAAACAAAAGAAAGGAAAGCTGAATTAATGGGTCACCTACAATAAATGGAAAAAGGAAAAATTCTACAATTTTTTTGTGTGTGTGTGACCAAAGTCAGGGGGAAAAACTGGCATACCCACCAACCATTGCATACTTCACAATTACATACAAGTTTGCAAGTGAGAGTAACTGATTGTGGGTCAGCTTTGCGAATTCTTTGAAAGGAAATGCAGCAAAGTTCGGAGATTTAATGTAATGAGATAGGGAGACCTTGGGAACTTGCTGAAAATATTTACTGAACTATTTCCCCAGATGAAAAGGTTTACAAAGAATTAAAGGACCTAAGAGATGCACTAGTCAGAGCTCTTAGTGATTTGCAACATTTTATTTCCCAATTAATGTACGAAGATATCTCTGAACCTTGAAACTAGAAAGAAAATTTTATAGATTCTACAGCACCGCTGATTTAGTTGAGGCAACACAGGACCTTATTAAAGCATTATATATAAAACTTAATTTTAGCTTATAAAATTACAAACACAGACTGTTTATTTGAAGATTATCATCTTTATTATACATACAGAGGCAGAAAAACAGAGAAACAGAAGAATCATTAGAGACAGCACTTCTTTCCTACTACTAAACTACTCTGAAGTCATTTTTTAATCTGTTGAAACTGTTTTGAATTATAGACTGAAAAACTGAGGAGTTATTTGGTGGGGGATAACATCAAAAGAGTATAATTTTGATGACTTTTTATAATTTTTAAAGTTTCTTTGACCGCTTTTGGAATGCCACCTTCAAGATAAATTTGAATTATCAAGCATTCATACTATCCACGTGGCTCAGTTTCTAAAAGGTGACAAATTATAGACTAGCAAGGAAAAATAGAATGCCTGAAATTTTGTAGACAAGCATTTGAAACTTCAAGTGTCCTGAAATATTTCTGGCTATCTGTCCAAATGTCTGAGGCCATGCTTCTATGAAGTATATTTTCAAATAATTATACTCTTTTGATGTTATCCCCCACCAAATAACTCCTCGAGGAAAATGAAAGAGAAAGCCACCACTCACCATGGTCATATAACCCTAGTGTCACAACTGAGTTGTTTGGATTGATTGACAACTGCTCTCAGAAATATTTTACTCTGTCAGTTACCAGTATTTTCATATTCTTAGTCAAGGTTGGTAAAAGGTTTATTGGTAAAATTTTATATTAGGTTGTTTTAACTCTTTTTGGAATTCTTTTGCAGTGCTGTTCTTAAAATCCATAATTTCTGAAGTACTCTCTTCTGTTAGCAATAAAAAAAATTCACAAGTTTCTGATCATTAAAAAGTTTAGGTTTCAGGGGTGCCTGGGTGGCTCAGTGGGTTAAGCCTCTGCCTTTGGCTCAGGTCATGATCCCAGGGTCCTGGGATGGAGCCCCGCATCTGGCTCTCTGCACAGTGGGGAGCCTGCTTCCTCCTCTCTCTCTCTGCCTGCCTCTCTTCCTACTTGTGATCTCTCTCTCTCTCTGTTGAATGAGTAAATTAAAAAAAAAAAAAACTTAAAAAAAAAAGGTTTAGGTTACATAATCTTCAGCATCAGAGCTCTAACATTTTATGGTTTGCTTCAGACCTAGTAAGATTTATACAAACCTTGTGAATATTACAGTTTCAAGTGTGATTTTTTAAAAAAGATTTTATTTAGGGGCGCCTGGATGGCTCAGTGAGTTAAAGCCTGTGCTTTCGGCTCAGGTCATGATCCCAGGGTCCTGGGATCAAACCCCACGTCCAGCTCTCTGCTCAACAGGAAGCCTGCTTTCCCCCCCACCCCCCACCTCTCTACCTGCCTCTCTGCCTACTGTGGTCTCTCTCTATCTCTCTCACTGTAAAAAAAAATTTTTTTTTAATTTATTTATTTGACAGACAGAGATCACAGGTAGGCAGAGAGGCAGGCAGAGAGAGAGGAAGGGAAGCAGGCTCCCTGGTGAGCAGAGAGCCCAATGCTGGACTCCATCCCAGGACCCCAGGATCATGACCTAAGCTGAAGGCAGAGGTTTAACCCACTGAGCCACCCAGGTGCCCCTTATGTGTGATTTAGATACTGGCAAATTATTTGCAATTTCAGAACGGGAAGTAAAGATGTTTCTATGTACTTGCTTGCTACTCATAGGTCATGTAGTTTTCCTTAAACAGGAAATGTTTCCTGAAACCATACTGGTATTCGTTTAACTGCCTAATGTGTATCTTGACTATTATTTTGGGTTATGGGATTGCAAACAGAGACTGTGTTTTGATTATAGATTATACAGTACACTTGAAATACAGATATAATGGGGTAGTATTCAGAAGGAAATACACAGAAGAAAAAAGGAATTAAATAAAACTGCCCATGTAATGAAAGGAGATTTTTAAAATATTCAACAACTTCATTCTGACTTTAGTCAGATGTACTAAAGTTGTACTAAAGATGACTTTTAGTACTCAGTGCTTCTGGTAAGATTTTAATTATTTTTACATTTTGCTACAGCCTAAGTCATTTTTACACAACTGTTTAAGAACATTGAAAAGATTATTTTGAGATTTTAGTTTAATATCTTACTTTGAAATTTGCTCAAAAAGTTCAGAAAATATAAATTGGTCAAAGTTGATTATGACCAAACTCTGAAACTTTTATTTTATCTGGATTATAAAGATAAATAAAATCATTCTACTCTGAACACTTCAAACACTAATTCAGGATTGAGTTAAACTAGGAAATAGTGCCACCTGCTGAATAAAAATTTCTTAAACATCTCAACATTAAGTTCATTTTTCAGACCACCTAAAGTTCTAACATTTTTTTCTCAAACATGTACATTTAAGATAATCTTCAAACAGAAAATTTTATTTAAAAATTATTCAACTAGGGGCGCCCAGCCGGCTCAGCTGGTAGAGCATGAGACTTCATCTAGGGGTTGAGTTTAAGCCGCACATTGGATGTACAGATTACTTAAAAATAAGATCTTTAAAGAGAGAGAGAGAGATTCATTGTAAGTCTACATGTGGCATGGTCAAAACTTTCCACACCTCTCTTCACCATGTAAAGAATATATGGCATGTAAGCCTTTAAATTAAAAACGATAGGGACTTCTGAAAAGAAACAGATTGAACTGGTTGAGAGGAACTAGAGTAGAGCAGCTGGTATGAAAAAAAAAAAAAACTACACCAAATACTTCACATTCAAATCCTTACAGGCCCCACCTGCCCACAGCTGTCTGGCAGGACATATCACCCTTTCACACAGACTTCACATTAGTTTTGATGTAGTACATCATTTAAAAGTATTTATTTATTTTTTTAAGATTTTATTTATTTATTTAACAGAAAGAGATCACAAGTAGGCAGAGACAGAGGAGGAAGCAGGCTCTCCGCCATGCAGAGAGCCTGATGCCGGGCTCGATCCCAGGATCCCAAGATCACGACCTGAGCCCTGTGGTTGAGCAAAGGCTCAACCCACTGAGCAGCCCAGGCACCCCTTAAAAATATTTATTTACAACCAAGATATGTCAGATATTTGAGAAACCTGTAACACGAAAGAGACCAAGAAGAACATTTTTTAAAATGACTATAGAGAGTAGATACAATTGAACAAACAAGGGAGAATATATTTTAAACCCCTCATATCTTCAGAAATTAAAAATGATACTGCATCCTTATAAGAGGAAAGGGATGTTATTTCTTTAAAAAGCAGAAAAGAATTCTTAGAAATTAAAATGATCATTTTTCAAACTAAAATTCAACAGAAAAGTTGAAAGATAAAGGCAAGAAAATTTTCCAGGATATAAGATAGAAAGGAAAAGAAACACAAAAGAAAAGATGAGTTATAGAGGACCAAATCTAGAAGTAAAATATCTACTAGAAGTTCCAGGAAGGGAGAACAAAGAATAGAGAGAGAAGAAATTATGAAAGAAATGATAAGAAATCCCCAGAACTGAAGAAGAGTTACAAAATTCTAAAATTACTTATTCATCTCTTTTTAAAAAAAGATTTATTTACTTATTTGACAGAGACACAGCAAGAGAAGGAACAAAGCAGGGAAGAAGAAGGCTTCCCATCAAGCAGGGAGCCTGATGAGGGGCTCAATCCGAGAACCCTGGGATCATGACACAAGCTGAAGGCAGATGCCTAACAACTGAGCCAGCCAGATCCCCCTTATTCATCTCTTGATAGATCATTTCCACCTTTTAGCTATTGCGGATAATACTGTTAAGAACACTCATTTACATGTAGTTGTTTTGAGTCCCTGTTTTCAATTTGTTGAGGTATATACTGGTCATAAGTAATTATATGATTACCTTTTTGGTTTTTGTTCTTCTTTTTTTTTAATGTAGGCTCCATGTCCAGCATGGAGCCCAATGTGGGACTTGCACTCCTGACCCTGAGATGGAGACCTCAGCTGAGATCAAGAGCCAGACACCTAACCAATTGAGATACCCAGGTGCTCCAAATGTTTATTTTTTTTGGTTTTTGTTTTATATAGAAGGCTCCACGCCCAGAGTGGAGCCCAGTGTGGGGCTTGAACTCATGACCCTGAGATTAAGACCTGAGCTGAGATCAAGAGTTGGATACTTAACCCACTGGACCACCCAGGTGTCCTTATGATTAGGTTTTTGAAACACCATCAAACTGTTTTCCACAGTGTCTGCACAATTTTACATTCCTTTCAACAGTATATGAGAGTTTTCATTTCTCCATATCCTTGCCAACACTTGTTAATGTGTCTTTTTTATTATGGTCATCCTAGTGGGTAGAAAGTGGGTAGTGGCATCTCTGTGTGGTTACACCTTGTTTCAATCTCTTAGTGGTTACCTTAGAAAGTAATCCTTACTTAACTAATAACCTAATATTGCTCCCTTTATTATCCTTCTGGGGAGAATCCACAAATATTTTAACAACATTTACCACATACACACCCCAGACACATACACACACATTAATTACAATATGTTTTATTACGTATTATAACTGTTATTATTTAAATGCCACAAGAAATTATTACTTTCTCACATCCCATATTTTCAAAGTCAATGTGATTTAGATTTACCATTAGAATTATTATTTTATGGGGCACCTCGGTAGCTCAGTGGGTTAAGCCGCTGCCTTCAGCTCAGGTCATGATCCCAGGGTCCTGGGATCGAGCCCCGCATCGGGCTCTCTGCTCAGCAGGGAGCCTGCTTCCTCCTCTCTCTCTGCCTGCCTCTCTGCCTACTTGTGATCTCTCTCTGTCTGTCAAATAAATAAATAAAATCTTTAAAAAAAAAAAAAAGAATTATTATTTTATTTGGTCGTCATTGCTTTCTGCATCTGATCTTTCAGGCAAGATTTCCTTCTGCATGATGAATGACTTATAGAATATTCTATAACATTTATCTTCTACTGACAATATCTTACTTACCTTGAAAATACATTAATTTTGTCTTCATTACTGAAGCATTTCTAGGATGATACTTATTTTCCCGCAGTACCATGAAAATACCATTTCACTGTCTTTTGAAGATTGCATCATTGAAATGTCAGTGGTGAGTTTAACTGCAGCTTCCTCAAGGCTAATCTGTTTTTTTCTAGGTATTTGAACATTTTTCTCCTTGTCTTGATTTACTAAAGTTTCATTGTTACATGTTTAGATGAGGATTTATTTTTACATATTCTGCTTGGACTTTGTAAGGCTTCTTGAATTAGTGGATTATCAGCAATCATGTCTTCAGAATATTGCCTCAGATCCATTTCTTCTCTTTCTCTTCTGGGACTCCAACTAAATATGTTAGAAACTCTCACTTCAGTCAGGTAATAGGTCTCTGGTTTCTTATATTGTATTATTTATAAAATATATTTATTAGTAATAATATAATAATTAAATAGTAAAACAATATATTATTTATACAATATCTAATTACCGCCAGCTTCATTCTGGATAATTTCTTCTGAAATTTATCCTAGTCACCTAATTCTCTCTTCAATTGCGACTAATATACTAAACCATTTTTTAAAATTTGGTATTACATATTTTCATTTCTGGAATTTCTATTTTTTCCCCAACATCTGCTATGTCACTTTTTTTTCTTAAGAGAGAAGGAGGGACAGAGGGAGAGGGAGTGAGAGAATCTTAAACAGGCTCGACGCCCAGCACAGAGCCCAATGTGGGGCTCAATCTCACAACCCTGAGATCATGACCTGAATTGAAATCAAGAGTTGGATGCTTAACTGACTGAGCCACCCAAGTGCCCTCAGTTTGATTTGCATCAATGATCTTAGTTGCCTTACAAAGTCTATACCTGATAATTACAATTTCTGGAGTCCCTGTGAACTGTTTTCTTCTGTTTGGTTCCCCTGCTCATTTTAACACATGGCACTTTGTCTCTTTGTGTATTTCTTCATCTTTTGTGTATGTGTATGTGTGTACCTGTATGTGTCTGTGTGTGTGTGCTTCATCTTTCATTGTGTTCAGGACATTGTGCTTGAAATTTTATTTATAGAAATCATCTGAGATCTGTTATGTCTATGTACTACGTTATTGTGTTTATACGTAATATAAATTCTGGTGGGGCACCTGGGTGGCTCAGATGGTTCTGCCTTCAGCTCAGGTCATGACCTGGGGGTCGTAGGATTGAGCCCTGTATTGGGCTCCTTGCTCAGTGGGGAGTCTGCTTCTCACTCTCTCTCTCCTCCCCCCAGTTCATGTTCTTTCTCTCTCAAATGAATAAAATATTTTACAAAATAATATAATCTCTGGAAAACAAAATAAACTTATGGGAAACAAAATAAACAGTAAATATTTCAGACAAGAAAAATAAGAGCAGAAATGAAATGGAAAACTGAAAAAATGAACTTAGAAAAAAATGGATAAATTCCTAGAAACGTACACAATCTACAAAGACTGAATCATGAAATTAAAAAATCTGAACAGACTAATTACTAAAAAGTAAATAGAATCAATAAAGGAAAGACCTCCCAATAAACAAAACCCAAGACCAGATGCCTTCATGGGTGAGTTCTACCAAATATTCAAAGAATGAGTAATAATCAATTCTTCTCAAACTCTTCCAAAAGTAGAAGAGGAGGGACCTCTTCCAATTTCATCTTAGGAGGTCAGCATTAGCCTGATTCCAAAACTAGACAAGGATACTACAAAAAAGAAAATTACAGGCCAATACCCTTGGTGAACATAGAAGCAAATACCCTCAATTAAATATTAGCAAATCAAATTCAACAATACATTAAAAGGGTTATATGCCATGATCAAGCAGGATTTATTCCAGCAATGTAAGGATGGCTCAACACCTGCTAATCTGTCAATGTGATATACCACATTAACAAAAAAGGAGAAAAATTACATGATCATTTCAATAGATGCAGAAAAGGAGTATGATAAATCTCAGCACCCACTAAGGATAAAAAGAACTCTAAACAAAGTCGGTATATAGGGAATGCGCCTTGATATAATAAAGGCAATATACAACAAGCCCACAGCTATCATCATACTCAGTGGAAAAGCTCTAAGATCAGGAACAACACGAGTATGTTCTCTACTTTTATTCCACATAGTATCAGAAGACCTAGTCACAGTAATTAGGCAAGAAAAATAAACACAAGGCATCTACATTGGTAAGGAAGAAGTAAAACTGTCACTATTTGCAGATGGCATGATACTGTACATAGAAAATCCTAAAGACTCTATCAGAAAACTGTTACAATAAATGAATTCAGTAATGTTGTGGGATAAAAAATCAATACATAGAAATCGTTGCATTTTTCTTTTTTTTTTAAATATTTTATTTATTTATTTAACAGAGATCACAAATAGGCAGAGAGGCAGGCAGAGAGAGAGAGGAGGAAGCAGGCTCCCTGCTGAGCAGAGAGCCCAATGTGGGACTCGATCCCAGGACCCTGAGATCATGACCTGAGCCGAAGGCAGCGGCTTAACCCACTGAGCCACCCAGGCGCCCCTCGTTGCATTTTTCTACACTAATTACAAGTTATAAGAAAAATAAATTAAGAAAATAATGCCATTTACGGTTACATCAAAAAGACTAATATACCTAGGGATAAATTTAACCAAGTAGGTGAAAGACTTCTATACTGAAAATTACAAGAGATTAAGGGAAAAAATTGAAGTGGACACAATTTAAGTGGAAGGATATTGCATGCTCATGAAATGAAAGAACTAGTATTGTTAAAATGTCCGTATTACCCAAAGCAAGCTACAGATTCAATGAAATCCTGATCAAAATTACAATGCTGTTTTTCACAGAAATAGAACAATCCTAAAATTTATATGGAGTCACAAAAGATCTGGAATAGCCAAAGCAATCTTTAGAAAGAAGAACAAATTTGGAGGCATGATGGTCCTTGATTTCGAACTCTATTACAGTCGCTCCTTGAACAGCACAGGGTTAGGAGCACCAACTCCCAGGCAGTCAAAAATCCTTGCGTAACTTTGGACTCCCCAAAACTTAGCTACAAATAGCCTGCTGTCGACCAAAAGTCTTACTGATAATACAGTAAATTAAAACATTACATATGTTATATGTATCATATACTATATTATTATAAATAAAGTAAGCTAGAGAAAAGTTATTAAGAAAACCATGAGGAAGAGAAAATACATTTACATTACTATACTGTATAGAAAAAACTGCATTATAAGTGAATCCATGCAGTTCAAACTTGTGTCCAAGGGTCAACTTAGAAAGCTTTAGTAATCAAAATAGTATGGTATTGGCCTAAAAAGACACATGGGTCAGTGGAAAAGAACAGAGAGCCAGAAATAAGCCCACAAATATATGGTCAATTAAGTTAGAATAAAGGAGACAAAAATATACAATGGGGAAAAGATAGCCTCTTCAATAAACGGTGTCGGGGAAACTGAACAGTCACATGCGAAAGAATAAAACTAGAACACTATCGTATAGCATATACAAAAATCAATTAAAAATGGATTAAATATTTGAATATAAGACCTGAAACCATAAAACCCCTATAAGAAAGCATTGGTGGGAAGTTTAATATAGGTCTTGGTGATGGTTTTTAAAATCTGACCCTGAAAGTAAAAATAACAGAAAGAAAAACAAGTGAGATTACATAAAAACTAAAAAGCTGAACAGCAAAGAAAACAGTCAACAAAAAAAAGGGGGGTATGCCTGGGTGGCATAGTGGGTTAAGTACCCAGCTCTTGGTTTTGGCTCAGGTCATGATCTGACTTTGGGCTCAGTATGGAGTCTGCTTCAGATTCTTTCTACTTTCCACTCTGCCTCTGCCTGCTCCCTCATATACACTCATGTATGCTCTCTCTCTCAAATTAATTAATTAATTAAATCTTTAAAAATAAATAAATACATAAAAATAAAAAGTCAATCTACTGAATGGGAGAAATACTTGCAGATTATATACACTGATAAGGAGTCAATATCCACAATATATAAATATGCATGTAATTCAGTTGCAAAAACCCCCAAACAATGCAATGAAAAAATGAACAGAGGACCTGAATACACATTTCTCCAAAGACATACAGAGGGCAAACAGACACAGGCAAAGATGCTCAAAATCACTAATTATCAGGGACGCCTGGGTGGCTCAGTTGGTTAAGCACCTGCCTTCGGCTCAGGTCATGATCCCAGCGTCCTGGGATCGAGTCCCACATCGGGCTCCTTGCTCAGCAGGGAGCCTGCTTCTGTCTGCCTGTGCTCACTCTCTCCCTCTCTCTCTCTGATAAATAAATAAAATCTTTAAAAAAAAATCACTAATTATCAGGAAAATGCAAGTCACAACCACATTAAGATATCACCTCACATTGATCAGAATGACTAGTTTAAAAAGACAAGAGATAACTAGTGTCAGAGAGAATGTAGAGAAAAGGGAACCCTTGCACAATGTGGATAGGAATATAAATTGGTACAATCATTACGGAAAACAGTACAGAGGTTCCTAAAAAAATTAACAATAGAGCTATTATATATGATTGAGAAATTTCACTTCTGGGTATTTATCCAAAGAAAATAAAAACAACAACTTGAAAAGATCTATGTATTCTCATGTTCACCGAGCACTATTTACAGTAGCCAAGATGTGGAAACAACCTAAATATCCACTGATGGATGAATGGCTAAAGAAATTGTGGTATATATAGACGATGGATTATTATTAGCACATAAAAAGGAAGGAAATCTTGTCATTTGTGACAATATAGATGAACTTTGATGCATTATGCTAAGTGAATTAAGTCAGACAGAGAAAGAAGAATACTGTATAATCTTTCTTATAGGTGTAATCTAAAGAAAGAAACAAAAACAAGATAACAGATACAGAGAACAGATTGGTGGTTGCCAAAGGCAGGGGTTGGGAGGTTAAGAGAAATGGGAAAAGGGGCCAAAGATAAAAACAAACACACACACACATAAAAACAACAAAAAAAACCCACAAAAATAGCAGAAATCAATGAAATAGAAAACAAAAGTAATAGGAATCAGTGAAACCTGGTTCTCTAAGCTATCAGTAAAACAGATAAACTAATAACCAGACTATTTAAGGATTAACAAAAAAAAGAAGAAATAAATTGCCAACATCGAATGAGGAAAAGGATTTCATTTCAGATCCATACATTGAATTCATTGTTTTAAAACTCCTTAAAGAAAACTTGAGGTCCAGATGACTTCTCTGATGAAGTCTATAAAATATTTAAGGAACAAAGAATACCAATCCTATACAAACTCTTATAGATAATACAAAAGTAAATAATCTCAACTCATTTATGGGGACACCATTTCCCTAAAACCAAGAGCAAATATATTATAAGAAAACTTTGACCAACATCCCTCATGAACATAGATGGCTAAATCTTTACCAAAATTTTAGTAAATCAAATCTAGCCATATATAAAAATAGACAATAATATACCATGAATGAGTGTATTTTATCACAGGAATACATGGGTGGTTTGATAAAATATCAATCAATGTAATTTATCATATCATTACACTAAAAAAGAAAAGTATATCATCATCTCTAAAGATTAAAAAAAAATCACTTGACAAAATTCAACACCCTTTCATGATAACTTACAGAAAAACAAAGAATGGGAAAAAAAATTCTAAATCATTCATTCTAAAACAAGGCATCTTTAAAAAACTTTCAGCTAATATCAGAGTTAAAAGTAAAAGACTAATACCTTTTCCCCTAACACAAAAACAAAGCCAATGTCATAACCTCTGAATCTTCCTTTAGCTTTGCAATTAGAGTCCATGTTTCCCCGCTTTGTATTAATAAACTTGTGTTTATAACCACTATTAGAGAATTTAGAATATTTTATTAAACTATTTACCCTTCTCTCACTCTACTGTGACCTTGTAAAGGTCATCTCTGTATGACCTTTGCTTTACTCATCTCTGTATGAATGTTTAAGAATGTTTAAGAATTGTAATCGGTCTTGGGGCTCCTGGGTGGCTCAGTGGGTTAAGCCTCTGCTTTTGGCTCAGGTCATGGTCTCAGGGTCCTGGGTTCAAGCCCTGTATCTCTACTGAGCAGAGAGCCTGCTTTTCCCTCTCCCTCTGTCTGCTGCTCTGCCAACATGTGTTCTCTAGCTCTCTGTCAAGTAAATTAAAGAAATCTTTTTTAAAAATTAGAAAAATAAAATTAAAATGTTTGTTATAGGACGAATATTTTCTTTTTTTTTTTAAAGATTTTATTTATTTATTTGACAGGCAGAGATTACAAGTAGGCTGAGAGGCAGGCAGAGAGAGAGGAGGAAGCAGGCTCCCCACTGAGCAGAGAGCCCGACGCAGGGCTCAATCCCAGGACCCTGGGATCATGACCTGAGCCAAAGGCAGAGGCTTTAACCCACTGAGCCACCCAGGCGCCCCAGGACGAATATTTTCTACTTCTCCACTTTTGGACTGTGTAACAAAAACCTGATTAATGATGAGAATAAGCTTAGAGATACAATCTAAAAATCTGAAACTATGACTTTATGTTAAAAATGTAAAGTATTCATTAATTCCGTGATACAGGTGCTACTTTAAACCATTTCTTGTGCGTGTGAAAACATTCCTAGCCCTATTCTATAATTGCATTTATTTTTTGACTTACATGAATAAAAATAATACCAGGGTAGAAATTTAAAAAGATTAACACTTTAGAAAAACAATGACAAAGGAAGTCATCAAAATTCAGCCTGAATTAGTTATGAGATGACACAAGAAATACATACCGTAGAATCCTGGACAATTTTTAGATGTGAGCCACAAGTTTAGTTTTAGAATCCTTTCAGTCAAAGCCAATGAGTAAATGTGATCAGTTATAAGATTCACAAGAGTCATTAGGGTAATATGTCTCAGAAGCAGAAATTTTCCTTATATTGAAACCTGAAAGAAATATCACCATTAAAGGGACACTGTATGACAGTAAACATTCTTAACAACATCCCTACAATAATTCCCATAGTGAGTTTTGTGAAGGAAAGGAAGCTGGGGTGACCTTTACCACAGTGAGATCTATAACTCTTCAAGAAAGGAGGTCAGGGGTGCCTGGGTGGCTCAGTTGGTTGAGCATCTGACTCTTGGTTTTGTTTCAGGTCATGATCTCAGGGTTTGATGGGTTTGATGAGATTGATGAGATTGATGAGATTGATGCCTATGTCAGGCTCTATGCTCAGCAGGAAGTCTGCTTGAAGTTTTCTCTCTCTCTCCCCCTCTGCCACTCACCCTCCCCTTTCTATCTCTCTCTCTAAAATAAACAAATCAATCTAAGAGGGAAGGAAGAAAGGAAAGAAAGGAGAGAGAGAGAGAGAGAGAAAGTGAGCTTGGGGTGTCTTGCTGGCTCAGTGGGTGGAACATGTGACTCTTGATCTCAGGGTTGTGAGTTCAAGCCCCACATTGGATGTAGAGAGCACTTATTTTAAAAAAGAAAGGAGGTGAGCTCAACTAAAAGTAAACATATGAGAGGGAGGTTGATATAGAAGCCAAAGTGGAGTCTGGTAATGAACTCTCCCATAATCTCTTATTACAAAATTCTTCTAGGAGGTTTAGGACCATGTGATCTCTCACCAAGTCAAGACATAAGCTTTGCAAGAGGGTTATTCTGTACATAAAACCTCCTGAATATCATCCCCTCCTGTCCTATTGG
Organism: Mustela putorius furo; assembly: GCF_011764305.1. Classification (NCBI taxonomy): domain Eukaryota; kingdom Metazoa; phylum Chordata; class Mammalia; order Carnivora; family Mustelidae; genus Mustela; species Mustela putorius. The sequence goes on along the minus strand of NW_025422045.1, from coordinate 3,048,245 downwards.
AATGTATAGCTTATCTGAAATCCAAAGGCTGGGTAAGACAAAAACCATGGATATAAAGAGATCAGTTATTGCATGACATAGAGAAGCCATACTATCCCAACGGTACCATGTACATGGGGAAACTCGTTACATGTGAGAAGGGTTTCAATAGGTGTGTCTCGTGTAACCAAGACAAGGTTTTCTAAAGAACCAACCTCACAAAAGAGATGGGAGACATATTAAGATGCGTGATGAATTCATGAACATTCGCTATACGCTTTTCCCACTTATCTATATTTGAAATTTTCCATTAAAACTAAAGAAAATATAATTAGTTAAAGATCCTCAAAGAGATCAATGAAGAAGTAACACATGTTTATGAAAAATAACAAGAAATTATAAAACAAATAAAATTATAAAATACAATTAGAAATCCCATAAATAGAAAAAGTAGTGATAGAAATTTAAAAGAAACCCCCAAACAACCCAATCAGAAATGGACCTTAGGGCACCTGGGTGTCTCAGTGGGGTAAAGCCTCTGCCTTCGGCTCAGGTAATAATCCCAGGTTCCTGGAATCAAGCACCCTCATTGGGCTCTCTGCTCAGCAGGGAGTCGGCTTCCCTTCCTCTCTCTCTCTCTCTCTCTGCCTACTTGTGATCTCTGTATGTCAAATAAATAAATAAAAATCTTAAAAAAAAAAAAAAGAAAAACCATATGATCATCCAGTAGATATAGAAAAATTATTTAACAAAATTCAGCATCTGGGCTCCTGGGTGACTCATATGGTTAAGCATCTGCCTTCAGCTTAGGTCATGATCTCCATGTCCTGGGATCCAGCCCCTTGTCAAGTGCCCAGCTCAGCAGGGAGTCTGCTTCTCCCTCTCCATCTGCCTCCCTCCCCTCCCTGTCTTGTGCTCTGTCTCTCTCAAATTAATAAATATTAAAAAACATTTAAAACAACAAAATTCAACATCCAATTATGATAACAATTCTAAGTAAACTACAAATAGAAGGGAAGTTCCTAAACTTGACAAAGAACATCTATGAAAAATCTATAGCTGGGTGCCTGGGTGGCTCAGTGGGTTAAAGCCTCTGCCTTTGGCTCAGGTCATGATCCCGGGGTCCTGGGGTCAAGCCCCACATCGGGCTCTCTGTGAAGCAGGGAGCCTACTTCCCTTTCTCTCTCTCTGCCTGCCTCTCTGCCTACCTGTGATCTCTGTCTGTCAAATAAATAAATAAAATCTTAAAAAAAAAAAAAAGAAAAAACTAGAGCTAAGATCATACTTACATTTAAAGATCAAATACTTTCCTCTTAAGATCTGGAACAGTGCAAGAAAATGTGCTCTCACCATTTGTATACCTCACTACTGTGAGGTTCAATTTACTGAAAGAAGGCAAAGGAGGAAAAAAAAAAAAAAAGAAAGTCAGATGGATTGGAAGAAAAGAGTTATTGTCTATCTGGAAAGAAAAAGAGAATCTATAAAAAGAGTTGCTATAATTTGCAAGTTTCAAAAGGTATCAGGACTCAGGATCAATGTACCATAATTGATTGTATTCTGTATACTGTTGACAAGTACTTTTAAAATGAAGCTAAGAAAATCATATAATTTATAATAGCATCAAAACATGAAATATTTGTGATGAAATCTAACAAAATAAATGCAATGTTTGTATGTTGAAGGTTATTACTCACTGCTCAGAGACAGTAAAGAGGATTGAACTAAATGGAGAGATAATACCACATACACATTTGGAAGACAATACTGTTAAAATGTAATTCTCTGAATTGATCTATAAATTCATCACAGTCCCAATTAAAATCCTGTAAGATCTTTCATAGACATTGAAAAATGGATTCTTAAATTTATACAGAAATGTAAAGGATCTCAAAGAGCAAAATGATTTCCAAAAAGGAGAACAAATTTGGGTACTCACACTATCTAATTTCAAGAGTTATTATAAGGCTACAATAACCAAGACAGTGTGGCAATCCTGCAAGGATAAACATGTGGCTCAAAGGAGCACAACAGTGTCTAGAAATAGATAAACCGAGTTTATTCTGTTTTGTTAAAAAAAAATTATTTATCAGAGAGAGAGCATGAGCAGGGTGAAGGAGAAGCAGGCTCCCCAATGAACAAGAAGCCCAACACACGACTAGATCCCAGGACCCCTGGATCAGGACCTGAGCTGAAGGCAGACCCTTAACCAACTGAGCCACCTAGGCATCCTCAATCAACTGAGTATCAACAATGTTGCTAAGACTAATTCGGCATGGAAAGAATAGTTTTTTCAACAAATGGTGATGAGATAATTATACTTCCCCATTAAAAAGAATTTTTTTGAAAGATTTCATTTATTTATTTGACAGACAGAGATCACAAGTAGGCAAAGAAGCAGGCAGAGAGAGAGAGAGGGAAGCAGGCTCCCCACTGAGCAGAGAGCCCAAGGCGGGGCTTGATCTCAGGATCCTGGGATCATGACCCGAGCCAAAGGCAGAGGCTTTAACCCACTGAGCCACCCAGGCGCCCCTAAAAGTCCCAACTTTTGATGACACATCATTACATACCTAATAAAACAGCTAAAATTTTAAAAAGTGAAAATACCAAACACTGGTAAGAATATGGAAAACCTAGAAGTCTCGTAAATTGCTGTTGGAAATATAAAATGGTAAAGCCACACCAGAAGAGTCTGGCATTTTATTAAAAAATGAAGCATACATACAGCATGACTATTTGTTTTCTACTTTTGGAGGTTCTTTTTTTTTTTTTTTAAGATTTTATTTATTTATTTGACAGAGAGAGATCACAAGTAGGCAGAGAGGCAGGCAGAGAGAGAGAGGAGGAATCAGGCTCCCTGCTGAGCAGAGACTCGATCCCAGGACCCTGAGATCATGACCTGAGCCGAAGGCAGCGGCTTAACTCACTGAGCCACCCAGGCGCCCCTTGGAGGTTCTTTTTATTAGCAATACTAAGCTTTTGTTTTTGACATGCCTTTCACACTCCTGGGCATTTGCCCCAGAAAAATGACTAGAGTTCACACAAAACCCAGACCGTGGTACATTCATATGATGGAAAACTACTCAGCAACAAAAAGGAACAAACTGTTACCATATGAAACAGCTTGGATCTCAAGGGACTTATGCTAAGGAAAGAAAAGATACTTTCAATGGATCACATATTCTATGATTCCATTTGTGTAACATTGTTCAAGTGAAAAAATTACAGAGACAGAGAATAGATCAGCAGTTGCCAAGGGGTTAGGCTTGTGGGGGTGGGAGAAAGGAGTGGGTGTAACTATAAAGAAGTGACACGGGGAAATATCTGTAGTGATGGAATAGTTCTGGGTCTTCATTAAAGTGCATCAGGAATCTTTGTATGAGAAAAATAATGTAAAAATATATACACACATTATACCAATATTAATGCCTGATTTCAATATTATAGTATAGTTACAAGAGACGTAATCATTTGGAGAAACTGGATGAAGGGTTCATGGGAACTCTACCATTTTTGTAACTTCCTGTGAATCTATAATTATTTTAAAACAAAAAAATAAAAGTTAAGCAATTACTTTTTGGCCTTTTGGCTAAGATCAAGTGCAGTATCTGTTCTTTTCAGTTTAATATGATATGTCCTCTATCTGAGGACAATCTATTAAATGGATTTTTGGACCAAGGAGATGGAATAGGAGCTTGCTTTGTCTACTCCACGCATTTGACCTGGTATTGCAGTACCTCCTATCACAAATAGGAGATAGTTCTTTTCTATCACAAAGTGCAACCCCTCAGGGGAAATACCCAGGTTTCTAAATTCAGCTTGAGCTGTGGAGGATTGTTTATCTGAGATCATGTGTGCTGGATGCTTCTGCCTTCTAGTATCTGGGCTGGAGGCTTGTGTCTGGCTTCCTGGATGTGTAGGTATAGATACACAATATGGTGTTTTATTTATTTATTTATTTATTTATTTATGAGAGAGAAAGAGATGGGGGGGGACAGGGAGAGGGACAAGCAGACTATGCTAACTTCAGAGCTCTATGCCAGGTTGAGCCCCTGCCCCAGCGATCATGTTCTGACCTGAAACCAAGAGTCAGATGTTTAACCCACTGAGCCACCCACGTGTCCCTACCTCTTCTACTATTAATTGACATTTGCTGGGTTTCTAGGTTGGGGCTATTACAAATACTACTACTATGTAGTATGTTTTCCCATAAACTATTTACTTGAGTGAATTTCTGGGTCAAAAAACATGTGGTTCTCTAAATTTGTTAGATAATTCTAAACTATTTTTTCTTTCTTTCTTCCGTCCTTCCTTTTTTTTTTTTTTTTTTTTAACTTAAAGATTCCGCTTATTTACTTGACACAGAGAGAGAGACAGCAAGAGAGGGAATACAAGCAGCGGCAGAGGGAGAAGCAGACTCCCCACTGAGCAGGGAGCTCAACTTGGGACTGGATTCCAGGACCCTAGAATCATGACCCAAGCCGAAGGCAGACGCTTAATGACTGAGCCACCCAGGCACCCTTCTAAGCTTTTCTAAAGTGGTTGTATCCATTTTTACTCCCTTTTAATCCCAGTTCCAGTTACTCCACATCTTTGCCAACACTTAGCGTTGTTAGTTTCTCTGATTTAGGCATTGTGCCAGGGTATAAAGAGATACCATTGCAGTTATAAGATATAATTTCCTGATTATTAATAAGATTGATCACCTACACGTGCGTATGCATTTGTGTTTGTGTGTATGTATGCCATCCGACTTTTCTCTTTGGTGAAGTATGTTTTTAGACTTGATCATTTTTAGGGCACCTGGGTCACTCAGTTGGTTAAGTGTCTGCCTTCGGCTCAGGTCATGAGATCAAGGGTTCTGGGACAGAACCCTGTGTTGGAATCTCTCTCAGGGGAGAGTCTGCCTCTCTCTCTCCCTCTCCCTCTGCTCTTCCCCTTCACATTTCCTCTCAAACAAATTAAAAAAAAAAAAAAAAAGGCTTGGCCATCCCCCCACCGCCCCACTGAATTGGTGTCTTAATTTGTAGGAGTTCTTTGTAGATTCTAGTTATGTACCCACCATTGGTTATATGTGTTACAAATATCTTTCACTCCATGGCTTCCCTTCTATTCTCTTAATGGTTGCTTCTGATGAGCAGAAATTCTTAATTTTAATGTAGCCAAATACTTTTTTTCCCCTTTGTAGTTAGTTCTTTTGTATCCGTATAGTTTTTTTTCCTAATCCAAGATCATGATAATATTCTTCTAATATTATCTTTTGAGAAGAAACAAACCTGAGGGCTGACCTTCAAATCATCAAACTTCCCTGCTTGAGCTGGGACATCAGCTTTCTGTCCTTGCACTAAAATTTGCATCACTGGCTCCCCTGGTGTTCTGGCCTTCAGACTTGGGTTGGATTTATACCACTGACTTTTGTGGATATAAGGTCAGGAAATCTTCTTTAACATTTTAAAAATTATTATTATTTTTTAAAAGATTTTATTTATTTATTTACTTGACAGAGAGAGATCACAATTAGGCAGAGAGGCAGGCAGAGAGAGAAGGAACCAGGTCCCCCACCGAGCAGAGAGCCTGATGCGGGACTCAATCCCAGGACCCGGAGATCATGACCTGAGCCGAAGGCAGTGGCTTAATCCACTGAGCCACCCAGGCACCCTTTAAAATTTATTTTAAGTAGCATCCACATCCAGCATGGAGCCAACAGGGGGCTTGACCTAAGGACCCCGAGATCAGGACCTGAGCTGAGATCGAGAGTCGGATGCTTAACTTCTGAGCCACCCAGGAGCACCAGGAAATCTTGATCTGTAGATTCAAGAAGTTCAACAAAACCCAAGTGGGATACATTTTTATTAAAACCATACACCAAGGGGCGCCTGGGTGGCTCAGTGGGGTAAGCCTCTGCCTTGGCCTCAGGTCGTGATCTCAGGGTCCTGGGATTGAGCCCCACATTGGGCTCTCTACTCAGCAGGGAGCCTGCTTCCTCCTCTCTGTCTCTGTCTGCCTCTCTGCATATTGTGATCTCTGTCAAATAAAAAAAGAAAGAAAGAAAGAAAGAAAGGTAAGCCTTAAAAAACAAACAAACAAACAAACAAACAAAGCATACACCAAGATATAACTCCAGATTGCAGATGGAGGATCTTGGGATTTCTTAGCCTCCATAACTGTGTAAGATTTTCTATCTAAATCTATTAGATATCCCAGAGCCCAACATGGGGCTCTATCCCAGGACCCAGGAATCATGAGCTGAGCCAAAGGTAGACGCTTAACTGACAGCCACCCAGGCATCCCTTGTTGTGAAATTCTTAACACATCTCTCACAGTAATTAATATAACACGACATAGAAAATCAGTAAGAAAACAGATTTGAACTTTCTATTTTGTCAAGTATTTTTGTTATTTTTAGAGGGGGGATTTGTCTGATTTACCTCTTCAGTTATTACCAGAAGCTATACAGTTTTCATTAGGGGAAGGACACAACATCTTAACACCTGCCAATAGTAAATATTTGGGCCAACCAAATATATTGGAAGATGGGAAAGTTTTTAAATATATTTTTAAATTTTTAAAATTACCATATAATGTATTATTAGCCCCAGGGGTACAGGTCTGTGAATCATCAGGTTTACACACTTCATAGCACATACCTTCCCCAAAGTCCATAACCCCACCACCCTCTCTCTCCCCCACCCCCCAACCCTGTTAGCTTTGTGAGATTAAGAGTCTCTTATGGCTTAAAAAAAGCGGGGGGACGCCTGGGTGGCTCAGTTGGTTAAGCAGCTGCCTTCCACTCAGGTCATGATCCCAGCGTTCTGGGATCGAGTCCCACATTGGGCTCCTTGCTAAGCGGGGAGCCTGCTTCTCCCTCTGCCTCTGCCTGCCATTCTGTCTGCCTGTGCTTGCTCTCTCCCCCTCTCTCTCTCTGATAAATAAATAAAATCTTTAAAAAAGGGGGGGGGGCGCCTGGGTGGCTCAGTAGGTTAAGCCGCTGCCTTCGGCTCAGGTCATAATCTTAGGGTTCTGGGATCGAGTCCCGCATTGGGCTTTCTGCTCAGCAGGGAACCTGCTTCCCTCTCTCTCTCTCTCTCCACCTGCCTCTCTGTCTATTGTGATCTCTCTCTGTCAAATAAATAAACAAAATCTTTAAAAAAAAAAAAAGAGTCTTTTATGGTTTGTCTCCCTCCTGATCAGAAGATGGGAACGTTTTTTAAAGCCTATTAGAAAGTGAGGATAAGAAACAATGATATTGGATAGGAAGATGGTAAGCAGACACTCAGTTCTCTTAAAAAAATAATGAATAGTAGAAACTGGGAATTAGCACTAGGAAGAAGGCAGAAAGTTCTCTTTGGGACTAGCAAATAAACTTTGATGGAAAACAAGACATTGTAACAAAAAAAAAATGCAATGGATTTGAAATCATCTTGGATCTCCTTTTACTAACTCTATACTCTTGGACCAATTATTGACATTTTGAACCTCAGGTTTCTTGTCTATAAAATAAAGAACATTCTATCTATCCTTCTAGGGGTTAAATTTTCCTCTTATAGGCTGTCAGAGCACTGTGTCTATTCTCCTTCAAGCAATTTATTACTAAGAGTCTACATTGTGTTAGGAGCCCACACAATGGTGAACAAGATAGATCAGGTTTATCATTATGTTCCTAGAACCTGGCTAGCCTAGCAGATAGTAAATATTCAACAGATATTTCTTAAATGATGAGCTTATATAAAAACAAAAACAAGGGGCGCCTGGGTGGCTCAGTGGGTTAGAGCCTCTGCCTTCGGCTCAGGTCATAATCCCAGCGTCTTGGGATCCAGCTCCTCATCGGGCTATCTGCTCCGCGAGGAGTCTGCATTTTTCTCTCTCTCTCTGCCTGCCTTTCTGCCTACTTGTGATCTCTGTCTGTCAAATAAATAAATAAAATCTTTAAACAAACAAAAACGAAACCCATAATGGGTGCAAAAGTATTCAATAAATGGCAAGTGGCTTTCTACAATAAAATATAGGTTATTACTTTTAAGTAGTATTCTTGATGCAGGAAAACAGGAAAAAACATCATACTAAAGAAGCACTCATTGGGGGACGCCTGGGTGGCTCAGATGGTTAGGCAGCTGCCTTCAGCTCAGGTCATGATCCCAGAGTCCTGGGATCGAGTCCCACATCGGGCTCCTTGCTCGGCAGGGAGCCTGCTTCTCCCTCTCCCTCTGCCTGCCATTCTGTCTGCCTGTGCTCGCTTGCTCTCCCTCTCTCTCTCTCTCTCTCTCTCTCTGATAAATAAATAAAATATTAAAAAAAAAAAGAAGCACCCATTGGGGTGCTCAGTCATTAAGTGTCTGCCTTTGGCTCAGGTCATGATCCCATGATCCCTTCCTGCTCAGCAGGAAGCCTGCTTCTCCCTCTCCCACTCCTTCTGCTTATGTTCAGTCTTCCTGTCTCTCTGTCAAATAAATAATCTTAAAAAAAAAAAAAAAAAGAAAGAAACATCAATTTAAAGGTGAATTATTGGGTGCCTGGGTGGCTCAGTGGGTTAAGCCGCTGCCTTTGGCTGAGATCATGATCTCAAGGTCCTGGGATAGAGTCCCACATCGGGCTCTCTGCTCAGCAGGGAGCCTGCTTCCCTTCCTCTCTCTCTGCCTGCCTCTCTGACTACTTGTGATCTCTCTCTGTCAAATAAATAAATAAAATCTTTTTTAAAAAAGTGAATTATTTACATAAGTAATTTCAAAAACCAAAAATCATAGGTTAAATGACAAAATTATTTGTTAAGTGGAAAAAATATTTTTCCTCCATTTTATTTTCTATCACAAAAAATAGATTTATGTATGTATTATGTATAGCTTCAACCTAATTTTTAAAAAGATTTTATTTATTTATTTGACAGAGAGAGATCACAAATACGCAGAGGCAGGCGATGGGGGCGGGATGAGGAAGCAGAATCCCCGCTGAGCAGAGAGCCCAATTCGGGCTCAATCCCAGGACCCTGAGATCATGACCTGAGCCGAAGGCAGCGGCTTAACCCACTGAGCCACCCAGGTGCCCCTAGCTTCAAACTTAAAAAAAAAATTTAAACAGTAGACAGTTAACAACCTTATGCCCTTCATCTGGATTTCCTAATTATTAAAATTTGCCACATTTGTTTCCTTAATTATTAACATTTTGCTACACTCACTTTAGTGCTTTGTAACATATCGCCACATTTGTTCTCCTCATCCAAGCCATTTGAAAGTAAATTGCAGACAGAAAGATACTTCGTTTCTAAGAACCTCAGCAAGTATGTCCTAAGAACTATGACATTCAACATAACCTTGATACAACATTCCAGATATTTAACATTGGTACTATAATGCAATCGAATAAACAGTCAAATTTCCCAATTGTCTCACATTTCCCAATTGTTCATTTAGTAGCTTTTTTTAAAATCCAAGATCCGAGCAACAATCACACACAATATTTAGTTTTCACATCCCTTCAGTGATCTTCATTCCAGAACTGCTCAACTACTTTTACTTTTATGATACTGCTTTTTTGCAGAGTTTAGAGCTTTTATTTTGCTGAATGCTTTACAATTGCCTTAGAATCTCATCATGAGATTTGGGTTAAACATTCTTGGCATTTTGGCAGGTGAAACATCCTTCTCAAGTGCAACAGATCCGAAGGCATAGATCTCCTTTTTAAAGATAACTCCATTATTAAATTTTGTCTTAAGACAAAGAAAAACTTTTTTTTTTAAAGATTTATTTATTTGACAGGCAGAGATCACAAGTAGGCAGAGAGGCAGGCAGAGAGAGAGGAGGAAGCAGGCTCCCTGCTGAGCAGAGAGCCTGATGTGGGGCTCCATCCCAGGACCCTGGGATCATGACCTGAACCAAAGGCAGGGGCTTTAACCCACTGAGCCACCCACCCAGGCTCCCCAAGAAAAACTCTTTCACTTTAACTATCACATTAGTTTTTGGTTAGTACAACCCGTCTTTAGAAGTATTCACATGTGTTCAGAAGGCGGGCCAGTGTGCACTAGTGGACACAAGGCAGGTGGTGGCTTAGTGGGAAACACGCTGGAATGAGATCTCAGGTTCAGTGTCATTTTGGCCAATAACTAGTTGTGGGTCTCCAGATAAATTGCTAAAAATCTTTATCTGTTGAGAGAGAGAGAACTGTGCCAGGTTTCTAAAGATCCTTTGAATTCTAAAATTCTATGACTGTGAATCAAGTTGTAGTAGACACAGAACTGGACTTGGAATCAGGAGACCTGGATTTGAGCACCGGTTCTGCCACATACCAGCTATGTGAACATGCACAAGTCATTTAATCTCTCTAAGCCTCGCATAGATTTACCCCACAGAGTTCAGAAGGATTAAGAGGGTTATTGCATGTCAAAGCGCATTATAAACTGTAAAGAACTACCCGAATGTCAAGTATTATTTCATTATGTCCAGTTTTTCTTCTCCTGATCTAATTAGTCAATCAGAAAAAAAAAAAACCATAAAAGGAGACAGACCTCATCAATTTAAATTTTAGAAATCAGAAAATGACAGTCTATTTAATTGTGCGTCATAATAAGTGTATGGATTTATAGAATAGAACTATTCTTTTTTTTTTTTTAAGATTTTATTTATTTATCAGAGAGAGAGGGGGGTAGAGAGCAAGCACAGGCAGACAGAATGGTAGGCAGAGGCAGAGGAGAAGCAGGCTCCCTGCTGAGCAAGGAACCTGATGTGGGACGCTGGGATCATGACCTGAGCTGAAGGCAGCTGCTTAACCAACTGAGCCACCCAGGCGTCCCAGAATAGAACTCTTCTTACGCTTTGTTAATAATGCCGACTAAAGTTACGAACACGTACTCACTTGCACAGGCCGGTCCTTCCTAAGAAGACGGTGATTGCTCTTGGGATCCCCCCGCAAAACAGTGAACACAGTGTATGAGAACGATAACAAGTACTTATGAACTTCCTCATTCAGTGATCGATTTCGTGTTGCGCCCTCAGGTCCACCGGAAGGGTTGGCAAACTGAGGCAAAGGCAGAGGGGAAGTTGTCCTGTTTTTCCAGCGAGCCGGGAGAGCCCTGGGATCAACTAAGCCTCTCTGGGCTGAAGGCATGGTTTTCCCCAGCCAGCCAGTGGGACCTGTCACCCAGGCCAGCCCTTTATAGTCTTATAACCCTTAGAGCCCTTTATATTCTTTATTTTCTAAAACTGCTGTACGGTTTCTTTCTGGCCTTTTGATTGCAACTCGGGGAACCTAATTCGTTAGTGCACACTGGCCACATTTTTTCGATTATTCAGCAGGAGTGATAAAGTATCTCCCGGGAAGAGGTTCAGGGCGCGCACACGCCCCTGGGTTTGTGTTGAGTAACACTCGAACTATCCATGCCGTGAAGTGCCTGACACTTTTGTTGCTCAAGACTCCAGACGCTGCCAGAAAATGGCTAACGAAGCGCCGGGAGAACGGCGCCACGGCGGACGTTGGTGCGGTTGGACGTGCCTGACCTCCAGCCCACGCAAGGGGTCGCGCCGCCCAGGTGGCCGCGGCCGGCTCCGCGGAGCGCGCCGGACGCCGTCGCCCGCGCCAGTGCGCACGCGCGCCCGTCATCCGGGTGCTGGCTGCGGCTGCAGGTTGCGCTGGGGTGGCGGACAGGGGGCGGGGCCAGCGGCTCATTGTGCGCAGCGCTGCGCGGCGCCGGCGGCCGCCGAGGCCTGGGTCGAAGTTGGCGCTGCTGCCGCCGCCCTGCAGCCCACTCGCTGCCTCGGCAGCGCGCTGCTCTTCTAAAATGGCTGCCGCTACCGGTGCTGTGGCAGCCTCGGCCGCCTCGGGTCAGGCGGAAGGTAAAAAGATCACTGATCTGCGGGTCATCGATCTCAAGTCCGAGCTGAAGCGGCGGAACTTAGACATCACCGGAGTGAAGACTGTGCTCGTTTCCCGACTCAAGCAGGTGAGGCCCGGCGAGGTCCGGGAATGGGAGCTTAGGCCGCGCCTCGGAGCCCCCACTTCCGCCGCAGCCCCCGGCCGCCCGCAGCCGCCGGGGCCCGCGGGGCTGCGCCGTGGGGAGGCCCCGGGCGGCGCCCGCGCGCGCGAGTAGGGTAAAGACCCTTCCGCGGCGCCCCCGCCCCCGCGAGCCTGGCTGGGCCTGCGAGGGGCCCGCGAGCCGCCCGGGACCGGCCGTCGCAGCCGAGCGCGCCCCTGCCTCCCCCGGGACGTCCCCGCCAGGCTGCGAGGGCTGTCGACGGCCGGCGCGGCCTCCCAAGGGCGATCGTGGAGACCCGGGAGGCGCTCGGTCCCCAGTCTTTAGCGGTGGTGAGCGCGTGCATTTCTTGGCCTCGGAGGGGACTGGTTACTTTGGTGACTTCTGTGAAGTTACCGTTTAATTGTGCCCAACCGTTTCCTCCCCATCTTGGGGGGGAATTGGTAGTGGGAGTTGAGGGGTGGGTGAGAGAGAGGGTTTGTTTTCCGCTGGGTTTTCAGTTTTTGCATCAGAGCAGTAATCTGCTTTTTCATCCCTGATTATCTTTCTGGTTTATTTGAGTGAGCGTTGGAATTGTAGTAGAGGAGAAATTAAGTTTGCATTCTAGAAATTAGGAAAACTCTTTTTAGTTATTTACTTTCATAGCTAGCAACTTTTCTGCAATTGAGAATATTTAGACTTTTGTTCAGTATGATAACGTGATATTTAATTATTTCGACTCGGTAGAATTTAAAACTCCTTGTGATTTTGATACCTAATGATAATCCCCGTGGAAGTTTCTCTTACTCGTGTAGTTTAATTGCTCTTTTTGAAGTCGGTTTATGAAATGACTGGCAATTCTAATGTCTTGAGGCTTGAGGTTTGCTAATTTTTTTTTCGTTTTTATAAAATAAGTTTAGATAGATTGTGTAGCATATTAACTTCTCTTTCTAATGTAGGCTATTGAAGAGGAAGGAGGCGATCCAGATAATATTGAATTAACTGTTTCAACTGATACTCCAAACAAGAAACCAACCAAAGGCAAAGGTTGTTACGAGTTATGAACATATTTTAAAATATATTTTGGTTATATAACTTGCCTCTGCTCTTGTGCCACTTGCCCTGTTTATATAGTGCTACTCTTTGCTATTTCCCTCTGGCACTCTGCCTTCTTGGGTCAAGGAAGAAAAGTTACTGTTGCCAGGCTCTGGATAACTTGTAGCCCTTAAGATTTGGCTGAAGCTGACCTGAAAGAGACCAGTTTTTTTATTGCTTCCCAAAAAATCACAGAGTCCAGTTTCATAATGTTTCTTCTTTCATAGTGTGAAGACCTGAAGAATAAAATACAATTAAATACATGTCTACCTTGCCCCACAATTGGCAGAGTATTGATGGAATTCCTTCCAAATCTTTCACCTTGGCTCCTGCTGTTTTTTCTAGTATATTAAATTTTATAACCTTTATGTTTAGTATTTTGTTTGACTTGGTGAACTTAATTTCCATTTATGCTATTATACATTCTAATTTTCAGGGAAATTCAAAAAGACCTCACTAACAACGTAGGGAAAAATCCATGATTAATTAGCTTTAAAAAAAGTTGTAGGGATATGTTCAAAATTTTAAATTTTTAACTTGTAAACTAGCCAGAATATATTTCCAGGATATGGTGATTTAATGAATAGGGAAAAGTGGTTTTAAATTAACACTTTGACAGTATAAATGGGACTTAGATTTTTTTAAAAAAATGTTCTGGTAGTTGAAGTCTTGACTTGAATAATTATAAATTTCTCCCACCTTCTTATAAAGACAGTGGCAGAGGGTGAACATGATGTGGGTATCTGCGTCCTGGTACCTGTTTGCAATAGGTGGAGTGTGTCATGGACAGCTGCAGAATTTTTAAAAATCTAACTTTCCTTACTGCTCCAAGTACCCAAATACTGCTCTGTCTGCCGTGGACCAGATTGACTGTAACTAGGGTAAAATGATTGAATGGATTAACGTTGAAAAGATGGAAATATTAACATTGGATCTTAAGCAGTCTGTAGGTGTTAGTTAGGACCAGGCAGATCTGACGCCATCTCACTGTTTGAGTCTTCATAGGTTTGCAAGCGTCCCCCTTTTGTGCCAGAGGAAACTGAACAGGGATAAGGAGTATTTCCTGGGTGGGATGGGAATGACGGAGGTGGAACTGGAGTTTAGATGAATAACAAAGTTATCTTGAAGGTCTGTGGCTTTTAATGTAACCCTGACTCAGTGTATCACTTTGAGAGATACATTTCCCTGTGTTGAGAGAAGCTGGTGCTGAGAAGCCTATGCTTACAAACCAGTTATTTCAAAATGAAGCATAGAAATTTTGGAAAGAAGTAAAACAGGAATTAACTGTATTTCTTATAGTGATTTTAATTCATGTAGTTTATTTAGCACATTGTGATTGTTTAACAGATGCTATGTATTAATCATAGTTCCAGATTATTCAAGCTGATTATGGATTTTAGCACTGAAAGTAAACTTCATCTGATATGTGCATTCTCACCTATTTTTAATTTATTTGTGTGTCTCTTTTTCAGTTATTAGGAACTTCATTTGTCTTACCCTTAGAAATAATTTTTAGCAATGTAGAATTTTAAGAAGTTTTTATTTTCTATATATACAGTGTGTGTGTATATATACATATATGATCAGTTTGTTAATTTTTTTCTTTTATATGGATTATTAGGATACTTGAACTTTAATTTTTCCATAACACTGATATTAAGGTGTCTTGTGGTCTTTAGTTAGAAGTTGTAACATGTAATCACTGAGTACTTCATGAGACTTATTCTAGGACTTGCATGATAAGTAGCTCTTGACTCCTTAAATTCCATTTATTATTGTTCTGAAAATTCTGTGAATTACAAAGAACGCAATGTAAATCCCAGTCTAAGAACCTGGTTTGAATTAATGTGCAATTAAAGATGCTTATGAGTAAGATTATTTTAAGTTCAGTTTTAAAATAATATTAAAAATAATAATAAAAATAAGTATAAAAAGAGTAAAAATCAAATTTGAATATGGAAACTTAAAAATAACAGTGTGTTTTAAAATCAAGGATTCAAGAAATTAAATATTTTAATCTGATGTCAGTTTTTCAGTCTAATTGCTGAATTACTACATTCCAAATCTTATTTTGCTCAATAGTCTCTACCTTGAAAATAACTTCCTATTGGTCATACCACCTTTCCTTCAGTGATCTGTTTGTTCTTTTTTTTTTTTTTTTTTTTAATAAAACCGAAAGTTTTACTGGATCATCTGTAGGACTCCTTTAGTTCTAAAATTTAATGATTATATATGGTCAGGAGTCAGAAGAAAAATGTTTTCTGTTCAACTAAAATAGATGTGCAAAGAAGGAACTGTAAAGCTCGTAGGTGCTCCATCAGTATAAATATTCTTTAGGACAGATTATTAGAAAAGGAGAACAAAGAAAGGGATTACTTAGGGGTAGTCATATAGACATCAGCAAGATACAGCGTATAATAGCTTGTCAGGAAAATGAATAATTCGTATGATAATCTTAAGGTATCAAGTAAAAGTTAAATGATATTAAGAAAGCAAGAGAGTAGCTTAATGGGTGTGGATCAATTACTCAGGTGAAATATTAAATTTATTCTCTTATAAATGAAGGGTCAGTATTTAAAAAATTTTATGTTAAAATACTTGTGTTTAGCCAGATTAGAGGAAAGGGGATCTGTATTCTTGACTATATTTTAGAATATTTTTAAAACAAGTTTGTGCTTGTAATAAGTGTTGATAGTGTTATAGTTCTAATATTGTTTATAAATTCTGTTTGCATGTGGTTAACAGTGAAACGGTTTGTAGCTTGTATTGGTTGTCCCTTCTGAGTCTTTTTTACAATTCTCTTTGCTATGAACTTTTTAATAAGTAACAAAGAAGAAAGCTTTACCGGGGAGATTTATTGTCATATTATTTGGGCGTGTGTGTGAAGAAAGTGGTTAAACAGGTAGAGCTAACTCCTCATTAACTTGTTTTAGAGATTATAGATTTAAAGTTTCTTTTGCTTTACCTGACGATGGTATACCACATTCTTTTGATTTTCAACCTTTAGAGTCACCTTTAAACTTCAGCAAAAGTTATTTTATGTGGCTTTAATCAGTATAGTATTCAGAATTATATATAATGCAATACTATTGATGTTTTAATGTGCAGTACATGCACATTAAAGGTTCAAACCACTACATGAAATCTGATTTATTTTCCTCCTGTAGAAACAAGTGTAATTTGGGGTTATAGGTTTATCCAGACATCTAATGCCTAATTTTGTGTGGAAAATACCTCAGATAATGTAAAGAATTACATGTTTACTGTGTAAAACTTTCTGAAATTTGTGTCTGTTAAGTAAACCACATAAAATGCATTTAACATAATATATTATTTTAGTATACTTTAATTCTTGCCTTTTTTTTTTTTTTAATTGCAGTATGTTTGGGTGTTAAGGAAACTAATCAGAACTGTGGCATTGAGAAGGGCTTTCGGGATAGAATTGTCATAAATATTTTTGGATACCCACTAGGCTAGAAACTTTGTGAGGGTAAGGACACAGCCTTTTGTTTACATTAGTCTCTGTAATGGCCAGCACAGTGCTAGGAGTGGAATAGGTACTCAAAAAATATTTGTTGAATGAATACTAAGGGCCGTATGATGGCTTTCTTAACTGCTTTTAAAGATCCCTCTTTTGGTGCTTGTTTTAATTGCCTGTTTCTTTGCTGGAAGCACATATATCAGAGATCAATAGTCTGTTACTTCCAGAGGTACCTTTCTCAATGGCACTGGTGGGTCCTCCTTAGGCACTGATGTGTAAAGCATCCAGAACCCAGAACATGTGAGTCATTGCAACATCCTTTTATTCCTTACCACTTTGTAACTGTGTTGGAAATCCTTAAAACTTTTGCTGGATTATTGTCCAGCCTCGTTTTCACATCACCAAATCAAACCTTTCGCCTTTGCTGTTAAAACCTGCAGCTTGTTTTCTGCAGTTTATATTGTGGAGTATATTTATCATCAAAGCCCTCATGTACTTTTTTCAACTGTTTTATTGTGTCAAATGTGATGTGTGTCAATGTAGGAAAATTTTTCTAGTACTTTAAGACAGTGCATTTTTCCCAAGTTAGTCCTTCTCTGCCTTCTGAATTAGGAGCAGAGGGCTTCAGACTATCTCCTCTTTCACAAACTCATATAAAATGAGGTATGAATTGTCCAGGAATTAGGGGAAAAATACTATTAGTTGGTGGCATCAGAAATGACTTTATCGAAGAGGTTGAACAATGGTTTAAGGTACAAGGGTGGAATTTCCTGGCTAATCAGTTATGCTAAAGTTCTCACATATATGTCATATAAAAAGGCCTTGAAGTTGTGCAGTTTTAGGAATTAATTACTCACATCCTGAACTCCACAGCCTGAGGTAGTTTTACATGGCAGATCTGGTACCCTGGGATAGTATTATTATTATTATGGCTTTATAATAGTGTTTTCCAGATTATAAATGGGAAATATGTTCATTAAAAAAAATTCATAATCCAGAAAGGCACTAAAAGGTGAAATTGCCTATAATTCCACCACCCTGAATCTATCAGGTGTTATATGTTGATCTGAGTTGTGTACGTATATGTGCACGTACTCATAGAAGATTTATGTTTACAGATTTTTACCCCCTTTTCAACAACTAAAATAGGTTCACATCATACATGGTGTTTTGTCAAAGGCAGAGAGAATTGAAACTTTCTATAGTTTGGAGAAGCTGAAAACAATAATCTTCCTCATACTTTCTTGTCATTCTAGCCACTTAGTTACTTAGGCTCAGTTGTCCTAGTAGTTCTCTATGGTAGAGTCATTTGAGTTCTTAAAAATACAGGTACCAGGCTTCTGCCTCCCCAGAGGTTTGATTTTGGCTGCTCTGTTGGGGACACAGACTTCGTTATTTTCTAACAGTTCCTCAGGTGATTCTCATGCAGGTAGAGTTAAGAACCACTGACTGCTCTAGACGAGAGCTTGAAGCTTGGTATCATTTTCATTCATTTCTTTCTGCCTCTCAGTTTGCAAATTGTATTGCATAATTTACATTTTCCAAAAAACTTCCGCATTGCTTTATTTGATTCAGACAGTGAGGCTTCGGGTCAGCTAGTATTTTCTCTCTATTGATGGACTGGAAAAATAACCCATTAAAAACTGAGTTACATTTTTGCTGCCTTTTAAATTAAAATCTTGTGTGTACTCATGTGCATTTATTTTGTGTGTGTGTTTCTGTTGAATTTGGTTATCTTCAGATGATAAAGTTAACAGATTTAAAAAAAATATGCTGTTGGTATTTTCTAGATTTATTATAATGAGTGTGAATTATCTGCACACTCATTATACAATAATGAGTGTTGGATAAAAATACAATAAAATGATCTGTTGGATAACTGCAGTGTTTAAGACAACATATAAGGTCATTTAGAAAGATTTCATTAGTAAAACATCAGTTTAATAGACGAGATGCAAAAACACTGCATGCAGTTGTATGCAGACAACACAAAGCATATTCTGATTATTTTAAGATACCGCATGCAGTTATGCCTTTGGGGAGAGGTTGCTGGAAACAGTCTTGTTCAGTTTTGCTTATATTCTGAGTCCCCCCACTTTTCAAACAGCAATTTTGTGACTGAAGTTTTCTATATTTTATAGCTTTGTAAATGTTTATGCGGAACAGTTATTCTCAACAAAGTTTTTGGGCGAGATTACTTTAAATCTACTTACTGAGTGGAGTTTCGTTTTGGACGTATTTCTGAACTTGAAAAGGAAAATTGCAAATCCTTAGAAGGACTACTTTACCTTTGGAGGAGAAAACCAATTTATGACCTAGAATCCTTTATTCATAATTCTGAAATACAAAAATTCGGAAAATCTTGAGTTTTTTCTTAAGTTTGTTGGCAAAAGTGAAGCTATTTATGGTCTTGATGTATTTATAGTCTTGATTTATCTCATTTGGTATGAATATGCATGTTTCATTGCACAAATATTTCTGTGATTGATTGAGAGGCCCTGTCCCAGAAGCCACTGGGAAATATAGTTTGATACATGATGCATATACTGTCATACTCCTCTAAAATCGGGAAATTCTGAATTATCCTTAATTCTTAAAATTAAATACTTGTGGACTTGTATGCATTTATGTTGCATAATTAAGAAAGTATTTCTAGCGTCCTCTTCCTTTGGTGTATACATTTTGCTTTGCCATTTTACTTTAGACTAAAATCATGCAAAGAATATTGCAGTGTTTTTATGTGAAGTTATGTAATTTCAAAAACAGCATGTGTTACTACTGTGATAATTTAAAATATGATAAAGTTAATTTTGCTTCCATTTGTATTTTGTTATTCAGACTATCTTTATTGCTCGGCTTATTTTCTAGTTTTGTTTCTCAGAGCATTGAAGTTAGGCTTTGGGGGTGACTGGCTGGTTCAGTCGGTGGAACATGCGACTCGATCTCAGGGTTGTGGGTTCAAGCTCAATGCCAGGTGTAGACGTTGCTTTAAAAAAAAAAAAAAGTGAAGCTTCTCTTACATTAAACTTTAAGTTAGCGCCCTCTTCCCAGTCATACCACTTTCTTTTTGCATCAACACACATTTCTGTGGCATGTGGCTGAGTTCTTGAAGGACTGAAGATTACCAGATTAATTTTCTCTAGGAGTGTTGCTAGCACAGGCATAAATGGGAACTGGAAATAGAGATGGTTACTGACTGTACAAAAAAGAGCCGAAGGTGGTCAGTGTTGCTTGTTGGAATTTAAAGGGGATTTGGTTTTTCTTATAAGTTATCTCTCATCTGTGACATAAGTTAGGAATCCATAGATACTCTAGCATCATTGAAGTTGGGAGTTTACAGTTTTACTGAGAGGATGGGACCGACCGTACATGGTGCTAGTTTGACTGCCATGTCACCTCTTCGTGTTCCAGTGAGGGCTGAATAGAAATCCAGACCTTGTTATATCCAACCTAGGGATACTCCCATTATCAGTCAGGAAATCTATCTGTTCATTATATAATGTCGTACTAGGTTCTGGGCTAGATGGTGATCATCAGAGCCTTTTAAAATGTGAGTTATATTTTGTATGGGGGAAGGATGATCCTTTTTTCATAAAGGAAGATATTATAATATAGTTTCTAATTTCAGCATGTGCTAAGTAAGCCCCAAGTTACAGATTATGAAAACAGTCAAAAGCTAGAGTGTAAAATTTCAGGGTTTTTTTGCTTGTTTGTTTTTGGAATGATCAAAGATGTCTTTATAAAGTTCATGACTTCATTCTAAATGTACAGAATAAAAAATGGTGTCAGCTCATTCCTGAGACATCAAGTAGAATATTCTTATACTGTTTCAAAATTTAAATCAGTTTTTGAAGAGGGTAAAATTTCATTTTTCTTGAAACATATCAAATTATTATTATAGTTTCATCACTATATGTTTGAAAATTTTGTCCTCATGGTTTTTATGTTTATAAACTGATAAATGTCCAGTGCTTTTGTGTGGTACAGCTGTTTATAACAGTAAGGCATGGCAAAGTTGGGCCATTTTGTGCACTTCTGCCTCTTATGGCCTATTTGTCATGGGGCAGGTTACATAATCTTGGAGGCTTACCTTTAAACATTTTGTGGGTGTGACTTTTGGAGCCTCTTTTTACATTAAAAGAGATAGCATTAACAACTGGCACATTGTAGCCACTCACAGATCTAATGGCTTTGTGGGTTTCGAAAGGTGGGAATAGGCCTGGGTTTAAATTGAAGCACTGTTGGGATGCCTGGGTGGCTCAGTTCGTTAAGCATCTGTCTTTGATTCTGATTTTAGGGTGCTAGGATGAAGTCCCCAGGCAGGCTTCTTACTCGGCAGGGAGCCTGCTTTTTCCTTCTGCTTGCCACTCCTGCTGCTTGTGCATGCACATGCACTCTCTCCTCTCGCTTTCTCTGACAAATAAGTCTTTAGTATTTTATTATTATTATTACTATTTTGGTTAAAGATTTTATTAATCCATTTGACAGAGAGAAAGAGATCACAAGTAGGCAGAGAGGTGGGGCCGGGGTGGGGGGGGGGAGCAGGCTCCCTGCTGAACAAAGAGCCCAATGCTGTGCTGGATCCCAGGGCAGAGGCTTAATCCACTGAGCCACCCAGGTGCCCCACAAATAAGTCTTTAAAAAATAAAGATAAGTAAATAAAATCTTTAAAAAATAAAAATAAAAAAAAATAAACTGAAGCACTGCCTTCACTAGCTTTGTAATCTGATTAGCTTTTGAGCAACAGTTCCCTTTTTTATAGAATGGGGATAATAGTTTCAGAGTAGTTAGGAGAATAAATTAAATAAATACATTACTGTATAGAAAACGTTTATCCTAGTGCTTGGACCATGGAAGCCAGTTAAGCAGTGATAGTGACTGCCAGTGTTCGTTTTGTTGCTGTGGTGCAGTTTGGTTTTCCTTTAAGTAAACTAAGGCAAGTGAAATTGACCAGGAGTGTGCAAAGCATATGTAGTTTGTCATTAATGCTGAAGGCTGCCATTTCAAAGATAGTATCTTTAAACTGAGTTAATGAACCACACCTTACTAGGATAATGTCTTTTAAGTAGGTCATAGGATGTAGTGGAAAGAACTTTGGACTGGAAATGAGAAGCCTTGGCTTCCATTTCTGACAACGCCATTTACTAACTTTGGGCAAGCTACTTAACTTCTCTGGCTCATTTTCTCTTTTTCCTAAGATTTTGATTACCTACCCCAAGTACCATAGGGTGCTTGGGAAAATCAATTGAACTTTTTTTTTTTTTAATGGTTTGCAAATTTAAGGAGTAAATACTGTTTGCAAATGTTCTGAAAGAATTCCCCCCAAAGCTCTACTCTGTAGATTACTTGGTGGTGTGTTTTGGGGTCTTATATTTTTAAAAAATTTATTTCTCCCATGAAGAAGCATCTTTAAGATTTTATAACATGGAATTTCCTCTAAATGTGAAGGAAGAATTTAGTGAGCTCTTTTTCATCTGATACTGTTTTCGGGGAAGGAACATCTGCACTTTTTTTTTTTTTAATATAGTAATAAATGTTTTCCGACCAGCAGACTCTGTTAGTTGTCCCTTGTAATAACTTCTAATTTCTATTTTCCCTAAGAAAATACACCAGCATTCTAAATAGGAACCAAATGCCACACAAGCTCCACACTTTCTCTCTTGATTCATGTAAACCCTTGAGAGACTGGGACAACCCCTTTTTACCTCAGTGAGTTAAAAAAAAACAAAACAAAATAACAAAACTCCACTTTTAGTCTTGATCTTTTTCACAAACCTGGAAGGATTAGAATCTTGTTGCCTTTTTATTTCTCCTTCAAGGAAGGGGTTTCGAATTAGGAGTACATGGAAGATAGAGGTTGTTGAGACTCAGGAAAGGTAGGTACACTGACTTTTTTTTTTTTTTTTTTACAGCCACCTTAAACCTAAACTCTCTACTGTGAGAGTCACAGAAGCTTGAGATAGGTACATGGCAGTCCCTGTTTTAGATAAAGGGGAAAGTTGATGATTAGTTGGGCTCAGGAAAGAACATCCATTCACATTTCAAAGTAAATGAATTAAAAAATCATCGATATTAAAGTTTGGGCAGCTGTGCTTTTTACAGCATTTCTGATGCATGGTTTGTTCAGTAGGTTTTTGTGAAGTAGCCTGAAAACATAAACTTTTAGCATTGGCTCTGTGGAAAATATGTATTTCTTTAACCATGGAAAGCATTTTTTTTTTTTTTTAAGATTTTATTTATTTGTTTGACAGAGATCACAAGTAGGCTGAGAGGCAGGTAGAGAGAGAGAGAGAGAGGCAGAAGCAGGCTCTCCACTGAGCAGAGAGCCCGATGCAGGGCTCGATCCCAGGACCCTGGGATCATGACCTGAGCCGAAGGCAGAGGCTTTAACCCACTGAGCCACCCAGGCGCCCCCGTGGAAAGCATTTTTGAAGTCCCAACCACCGATTTGTAGTTTGAAGATGCGAGTTGGGTGGGGAAGGCCGGTAGTCTATCTGGAGGCTATTAACAGTTTTCAGTCTGAAGTATTTCTCCTTGCCTTAAGTCAGTTAAATCAGTCATTTTGTTAAGCGCCAAGCCCCATTGCTTGGCGTATAGTTTGGAGAAATACAAAATAAGCATAAAAGCAGTCACTTGTACTTAAGGAATTTTCTTTTTTAAATGGTGAAGCAAGATTTATTTGAGAGTACGAGGCAATATAGAATCAACTGATGGACTGTACGGTGTAGATTGAAGCATTAGGATTTTATTTCAGAGAAAGCTTGTTGAAGAGTAGCACTTAGGGACGACTTTGTGGGGGACAGGAGCTGTCTTACATCTGACTTAGCTGTGAGGCATCTGGTGATAGACTCAGAACACCACTGAAATGTGCTGCTACTTCTGGAAGGATTGAAGATAAGAGAATTTGAGTGTCATAAAGAAAATTGTATTATATATATCAAGTCAGTTAAGACGATGGGTTTATATTAGGATGATTTGTGTAGTTTAGTGAGGCAGCATGATGTTCTTAATAAAGCTTTTTTGTTTGGGACAGCTATGAGCAGGTGGTTTATAAGGAGTTTGCATTAGTTTTGTCAGATGATTTGGGAGTAGAGAGTGATTGATACTGTGGGGTCAACTCTTCTGAATGTTTTTTACTTTTAAAGTAATAAAATATTGGTTGTTAGCCCATTTTCCTTCTTTCGCAGGTAAAAAACAGGAAGCAGATGAGTTGAGTGGAGATGCTTCTGTGGAAGATGATGCTTTTGTCAAGGTAAAGTGTTAATTACTCAGGTTAAGACGTTTATTTTGCATGATGAATTCATGCATTTTACTTGAATAATAGATCCTGAAGTATGGAGGTAAAATAGAGACTTAATGTAGTATTGTTAATCTCATCATAGTTGAGAAATATAATAAATGACTTTGTCTTTAGTTACATGAGACAGAGAGCTAAAAGTAATATTGGTCCAGGCCTGGCAGTAGAAGTCCGACATAGGGGCCAGAGGAACAGCTACAGGACAAATGATATGTTAGTTCCTGGAGAAGTTACTGCACTAAGGGTATTGATAGTTTATTTTCATCTGCCTATTCCATTTAGCTTTTGTATAAAATACACAGAACTTAGATTGAGGTAGTCTTTAAAATGGAGATAGAAGATTGCTTATGTGTTGCTACTTAGTAAAGAGCAAATTAAGAAATTTGTTTTGCCCTTTATTTATTTATTTATTTATTTAAGATTTTTTAAAATTTATTCATTTGACAGACAGACATCACAAGTAGGCAGAGAGGCAGGCAGAGAGAGCGAGAGGAGGAAGCAGGCTCCCTGCTGAGCAGAGAGCCCGATTCGGGGCTAGATCCCAGGACTCTGGGATCATGACCTGAGCTGAAGGCAGAGGCTTAACCCACTGAGCCACTCAGGTGCCCCTGTTTTGCCCTTTAAAGATAAATTTAAGCCAGGTCCTTTTTAGCTAAGAATGAATGTATTTCAAAACTGACCAGCCAGAAAAGTAATGTGTACAGTTTTAACTGCAGCTGTGGCAGTTCCAGAAGTTATTTTTAATCACAGGTTTTTTGTTTTGGGGGTTCTTTTTACTGACGTGATCTGCTACTTAGTGATCATTAGGTCTTAAGTAGCATGGCATTTGCAGGAATTATTTAAATGAGCACAGTTCCTCCTAAATTATATCCATTTATACCCCATATATTCTGTTTTCTGTATACACTTAGTCCATATGGTCATTAACATCTCTGGATGTCTGTGTGCTCTACCATGAAGTGAGCTCCTATCCATTCACCTGGCCATCTCACCTGCTGCTTAACTCTCTACCCTCCCCACATTACATGCACACCCATTCACCTGGCCATCTCACCTGCTGCTTAACTCTCTTCCCTCCCCACATTACATGCACACACAGAGCACAGAGTGTACCACGCTTCCCACATTTTGCACCTTGCACTTTGAGGGTACATATGCACATAGAGAAAGAAACATGTGGTTGAGGATTTAACCCTGAAATCAGATAATTTTAGGAAATACTTGCCCAGGGAGCCTTTAAAACTGATGATTGCATGCCCGTAGTCAGTTTTTGTTTGAGCCTTTTGGAGCAGTCCGGTCTCTGTATTCTGTTATCCTTGTGATACCTCTTCCTTTAGGTTTGTTCCTTTACTCTTATTTTCTCCAGGTGTCTTCACTAGTGAGTGTTATGAGTAAGCAAAAATTACCCCTAAGCTGGAAAACCATTGTGACTTAGTAAAAATTTTTAATTTTCAAAGGTCTAACTTTTAGCTCTACAGTTCATTAAAAATCTTAACATTCATTTGAAATGTTAGGAGATATATACTTCTATTTCGCATAATAGTATTGTCTCTTGCGTGTGCTGCAAAAGATACCTTTGTGTTATTATTAAATGAAACTGGTCATAATGTCTAGAAGAACAAAGGAGCTTTAAAAAAAAGTCCAATTTAAATAAATCTTCAGTTTCTTTGTACTTCCTTTTTTGCTTTGGGAGTACCGGCATGTGTGATGTATTTGATAGAAATTAAGTGAATATACTTCTCTCTCAGTATTGGTAATTCTAGAATTTATACTGTAGTGGTGAGTAAATCTCACCTATTGCCTAGATGTAAATAGTATAGTAATTGCTTTCATTTGTAGATGAAAAGAGGAGAATGGTTGGAGTTAGCACTCGTAGATGAAGTTCCCTGGGTGATTTCCCTTGGTTGCTTTTCTTTTTTTCTTTCTTTCTTTCTTTCTTTTTTTTTTGTTGTTGTTGTTGTTGTTGTTGCATTTACTATTGTTATACAGTCCCCTACTCTGTTTGCAACCTCCAGTGTTCCCTTACTCCTACGTGGTGAGGCTGGTTAAACCTGCCCTCCAGAGATGTGCCCTGCTCCCAAGTACTTCACACTCACAATACAATCCTATTCCTTTCCTTTGCCCGCCTCCCCAGAAATTTCTATTTCCTCACTGCAGTTCAGTTTTGAATGATTAATAGTCATGCCCCTGCCCTTTTCCCCTTTTAATCCCGAAGCCTTTTCTTAAATCTGTTATATTTACCGTAAGAACATGGAAAGGGGAAGTGTTCATCGCTTTCAACCCTTTCTTTGCAGTTAAAGAGGAAACTAATTAGACTGCTGCATTTCTTTGTTTCTGCTGTAGTACTGTGTGTCGATAAACTTTGAAGGGCAAACAGAATTCCTTCACCAAGACAATCCCAACCTGTGTTCCCCTGCCTAACTGAGACTGTGGCACAGTGATAGATTTCAAAGCAAATACATTAATGATTTGCTTTTTTTTTTTTTTTTTTCAAAGAACAGAATATAACAGTTGGGGTGCCTTATTATTAATTAGAAATAAACCTTGTTATAATATGTAAGATTCACAGAGTTTTTGAAATTAAATCAAACTATGGCACATGGAGAAATCAAGTCATTTCTGTGAAGCTTTATTTTCGAGGAAAGCTCCTGGGATGTGATTTGGTAAATATTAAATAACCGGAACTTGAAAGCATCTCTAGTAGTAATCCAGTTAGTGCGTATCTCAGTGTGAGAGGTTTGGGAACTTAGATGCATGGTTCAGTGACTTTGGAATTTGACTCCCTCTATTTTTAAAGACACAGTTAATATGTAAGGTCAAATGATTGAACTTTGACTTTGGGAATAATGTCAAAATATGGTAAAATTTAAAACAGGTAGGCATGTAAATTACCAGAAACGTTTGGTGGATAGCCTGCACTGCTTTGCCTCTAGCTGTACCAAATTTTCTTACCATTAAAAGGACTGTGAATTGGAGAATCAAGAGGCACATGAACAAGATGGAATTGATGAACTAAAGGACTCTGAAGAATTTGGTGAAAATGAAGAAGAAACTGTACATTCCAAGGAGTCACTTTCTACAGAAGAGAACAAGAGAACTCATGAATTAATAGAGGCAGAAGCAATAGAAGATATAGAGAAAGAGGACATCGAAAGTCAGGTCTTTAGACAGTTTTTTAAAAATGTGAACAGATAAATTAAGTAATAAATAATAAAAAGTATTTTTTCTAGTTCAATGTGGAAGTCTCAGAATTTTCAGAAAATTTTGAATTTATAAATCACCTGGAATCCTACTAGCTTTTAAATTTTGGCTTATTATCTTCCACATTTGTATATATTTGTACATAGTAGTTATCATACCTTTAGTTGCTATTTGTTCTATATGACATACCATGATAACTTCATAATGCTTGTGTTACACCGTAACTTACTAGACTGAGTAGCCACTCCTTTGATATGGGACATTTACATTGAAGTTGTTTTCTCCTCCACTATGGATGAGTGTATCAGTCACTGATGTTGCCAACACTACTGATGGTAGCTTTTAATCCGTTGCTACTTTAGTAGAGCTAAAAGATTAACTTGCATTTCTTTGGTTATTATCAAGGGTGGGGAATTACTTAGGAAAGTTTAATTTAAAGACATATAATTTAAAAAAATACTTTCTTTGTTGGAAAGAGACCATTTGTCCTGCTTTGAAGTATGTTAGTATGTCTTAAGAAAGCCAGTGGATAATGGAGGGAGTCAGTGCTGTTAATGTTCATGCTTAGAATACTTCTGTTCTACCTAGCTCAATAAATGAAGGGCTCAAGAGATTTTTCTAATTCTCTATCAACGTGACTATTTTTATGTTGGCATAAAATATATAGTCTACATTATTAAGCATTGACTTAGTATACATGGTATCATAGACACGGCAGAACACAAGGCAAGTGATAATTGGGTAGAGCATAGAAGCATTCTCATGTTACCCAGATATTTTGTAAAGCAAAGCTATTGTATACCCTTTTACTTAGGAAATTGAAGCTCAAGAAGGTGAAGATGATACCTTTCTAACAGCCCAAGTAAGTTTATATTTAGTCCTATGAATACGATATTGTGGGTGGAAGGGCTTGGAAAAGGAATCTTATTTTGACTTCAAAATCCTCTAATTCATAAAACTGCCATAAACTCAATCCTGAATTATTTATGTGGTATATACGAAACAGTTAAAATTGGCAGCTGAAATTCTGTTGCCACAAAGGTAATTGGAAGATATTATAACAAAGTTCCTACCATTTTCAGAAGAAAAATAAAAATAGTCCATCCTTTCTGTTTAAAAAAAAAAAAGAAGAAACAAAAAACAACTCTGGTTACCAGTCTTTTGCGAAGTCTGCACTCTCCTTGATTTTTTTTTCGTTACTTTGCTATGAAGTTAATTATTTAAATGTACTAATATCCTTTTCAAAGCTTTATTTAAGATTTTGCTAATTTAACACCTAGGATGGGCATCGTGTAAAAATGGTAGAAATCTCTGTTCTAGAGATTTACTTGGGGGATGTGTATGTGTGTGTGTGTGTGTGTGTGTGTGTGTAGAGAAGGAGTGCACTTCTATTGCGTATTGTGTTTTTTTGGTATATATGATTTATATAACGTATATTTTAGAGCATGGTTTATAGGGGTTATAAACACATTTATATAGCTCAGTTGCAACAATGTTTTCTTTTTAGCTTATCCTTTTCTTTTCTCATATCTATACTCAAGAAGCCTTGTTCATGTATCTTTAAATCGTATGCTTTGAAGTAGAGATTGGAGTTTCCTCTGTTTCTCAGATTTAGAAAAATCTGTGATCAGGGCTGTTATTTCCTTAGTTAATATTCGCTAGAAGAGTATGTAGTGAGGTTCATATTTAGCACTGCTTAGCTGATTACCTCTGGTCATGCACGCCTTCTTTCCTGCAGCTCTCTTACCTTTGAAATGATGGTGAGCCACAAATGCTGGTTAGGTTGTATCTTGGCTCTCTGCATTTATTGCAGTGGGGGAGAAACTGCATTTCTGGGAGAAATGTGTCATAATTGAGAATATTCAGGAAGGAAATGTTAGGACTGTGAAAGTCTATAGATTTGTTCCATGTACTAGCTATGCATAGGTTCATTTCTAAGTGGTAAAGATTAGGTGAGGAAAATTAACTTTCTCAAATTTGGGGGGGTTACCTTTTCTACATCACAAATTTGCAGAAAGGTAGAGTTGAGCTCTTCATATTCTTTAGCTAGTAGCTAGCTTGTTCATTTCCACTAACGGCCACTCCTGAAGTTGTACAGGTTGTAAGTTGTGTAAAGGCACCAATCATATCTAAGGGTCCCCATTCTCATAATAAACTATGTATGTATTATGGAAATTTAGCAGATGGAAGTAAAGTATCTTAAGGAATGAATGCCTTTTTCTAATTTTAATAAATTTTTATGGCCTGAAGATGCCCTTGCTCCCCTTATATCCTGATAATGAAAGAACAGTTACTCGTTCTCATCAAGAGGCAAGTATCGCCTGATTGTATCAAAAGATAGGGAGGGTACATCTTCAAAGAAGTTTTCTTTAAGTAAAATGACCTTTTTTCTCCTTCTAAATAATGCAGAGTGGAACATCCAGAACATATGTTCTAATGCTTCTAAACATGCTTAGTGAATATATTGTCTTACTGTGGGCATTAAATAATAGAGTGTAATACATAGAGTGTAACCATCACCCAGATTTAGCTGTTACAACTCATGGACAGTCTTGTTTCATTTATAGCTCCATTCACTTTTCCCTTTGTTTATTGGAACAAATCCTTGATGTCATATATTGCTTTAAAAATTTCATGATGTATCTCTAAAGTAATGTTTTATTTTTTACATTATTACTCCTAATATAAGATTTTAGTGTCATTAAATATTTAATTAGTATTCAAATGTTCAATTGTGTGTAGTTTTTGTTTTGCTTTTTGTTTTTACAGGTTTTGTTTGAATCCAGATGCAAATAAGATGTACCCATTGTGTTTGATTGAAATGTTCATTAGACCTCTTTTAAAAGATCAGTAGGTGAAGAAATTGAGTTGTGTATTCTGTAGAGCCTGGGGTGTTTGGCCGAGTTTCTTAATGGGACTAGGTAGAAAATATTTTAGCTGTTGTGGGCCATATGATCTATGTTTTAACTATTTAACTCTTCCATTGTTTTGTGAAAACAGACACAGACAGTGGATAGATGAACGGGATAAATGAATGCATATGGCTGTTTCAGTAAAAATACTTACAAAAAGAGGCATCTAGTGTAGTTTGCCTATCCCTGCTTGTAGGGTTTCCGGAGTCGAGATTTTTGCTGATTACATTTCTGGGGAGTCATTCAACATGATTCTTTGTTTACTGTATTCTCTATAAATTGGTAAGTTGGGTGTGGGATCTAGAGGCTTGCTATCCACTGCAGGGTATCCCACGCCCACCCCAACATACCCACTACTTCATAGATAGTGTCATGTTTTTCCATTTGGCTGCACATAATGTCTAGTTATACTTGATGATTGTACCGAGCATTGATGATCCATAGCCCTTGGATCAAGGTGGTGATATTCTCATTCTATCATTTCTTCCTTATTTATTAGGAATGATCCTAGAGATAGAAATATCTCATACTATTTGGTTACTCAGTGGTACCATTTACAAAGGAAAGGCAGCATCTATATTTAAGCCTGATGCTTTTCCTTTTATTTACCAATTTTTGGAATAATGAGCCAGTTCATTACCATCTTTAGCAGTGACTACTGAGTTTTTTATATTTCCTTTTTTTCTCAGTTTCATTTTGCATTTATGGATTTAAATGTATTTAATGTGTAAGTTCATTGTAGTTGTTGTTCAGTGTTCAAATGGCCCCATTTCAACATGATCCTAGTAGTTTTTGATTGCTTTCTCATATGTAAGGATGTTCCTTTTTCTTCTGTAGACCTAAGTACCCATTTTTTCCTTTTAGTTGTAAGTGGTTCTCAAGAACCTAGTCTCAGTAGTAGGGGTGTTCATTGCTACTGGGTTTTCATGTTTTCTAGGTCTTTTCTTCCAATGTACAGTGCTAGTGAATGTGTGTGGTTTTTGGTTTGGTTTTGCTTTCAAGTTAAATAGATTTTGAGGTCATAGGGATACTTCTATGTCAATCATTTTCTTTGTCTTACAGTACACATACAACAGTCTAAGAAACTTAATACCAACACCACTACCAAAAAGATTACTGAAAATAATTTTAAGATTTTTTTCCTGTTATATCTGTCCTAAAGATGGATCCTTCTGGGAATGAACAATTAACTGCCTATTAGACTAGTTCTGCTCTCTGTGCTTATATCACCAACTCATACATATTTAGGTTGACTTGTTTCATTTAATTTTCAATAATTAAAGTATTGGTTTTAAGGAAATTGGATCTGTAACTTTTTGTGAGTATATAATTCAGAATAGCTGGAAAATTAAATCTGATTTTATAACTGTTTACAATATGTACATGGTTCCCAAATCAAAGCTATGAGAAAAATGCATTCAAAAAGTCCCTTCACTCAAGCCAGTTTTCAGGCTTGCTTGGATTTTAAATATTTGACCTTTAAGCATTAGCCTGTTATACTACATGGAATTTGGTTTAAATTGTGCTTGTATTAGTTACCTATAATAATTTATGAATTTGGGCAGATTCTCTTAGTTTCTATGTCTGTAAAATAAACATAATAATTTCTACCTGCTGGATTGATGTTGGGATTGGTCATAGATATGGCACTTAGTACATATGCAGTCTGGTTATTTGTGATACTGTATTAGCTTGAAGATACCCATTACTTGAGAATTTGGGAGAAATTTTTCTCAAAAAAACGTTTGTTTGCTAGTGCTTTAATTCTTAAAAATTTCCTCTAACCTCAGTCTTTTCAGTCTTCTGTGATCACACCATGTATATTCCTTTTCCTATTTGCCCTTGCCCTTTATGTTTCACTAATTTGATACCTGTTTTTTTGTCATATGAAGTCTATGTACTTTGAAAGCCGGATTTATCTGTATCTCCTCCATAAAACTTTCTCTAATATCTCTTATATAGTGCCTTATGGTTTACAGAGAACTTTTTACATCCATTATCTTAAGTAATTACTTGTATTCTGTATTGGTCATAGGTTATCTCTCTTTTATGGATAAAATTTAGCTAGATGGATGACAATACCACAGAGTACAACTGTTTCAGTGGTAAAGATAGGATAAATACCCAGGTCTTAGGATGTCTAGTTTGGTGTTCTTTTCACTAAATAACTGCACGCTAGCAAATGTTGTTTTCCGAATTCCACTGTACTTACACAGTGCCACAGTTAAGCCTATTACATACATGGAAGTGAGCAGTTTGTTCATACCTTCCATCTAAAAATAATAGTGTCTCACACTACATTTATTCAGTAAAATCATTCAACAAGTGTTTATTGATTACTTATCATGTACGTATTTTGAGTACTTATTTGAGTACTTATTTTGTATTTCCTATGACCTTTAGCTTACTGCCAGATAGATAGTGGGCAGTTGGTGGTTTAAGGTTATTTTGAAGGTTTATTTTAAATCAGGCTGAATATAGTGTTTATTTTTTTTATTTTTTTTAAAGATTTTATTTATTTATTTGAGAGAGAATAAGTGAGAGAGAGCATGAGAGAGGAGAAGGTCAGAGGGAGAAGCAGGCTCCCCAAGGAGCTGGGAGCCCAAGGCAGGCCGAGATTCCGGAAGTCCGGGGTCATGACCTGAGCCAAAGGCAGTCGCTCAACCAACTGAGCCACCCAGGCGCCCCTGAATATAGTGTTTATATACAATCAGGGGAAAGGAGGCTTTCCAGAGGAGATCTTCTTACATAGTACATATATGTTACATGTCTCACAAGTTTAACCTAGGGGAAGGTAAAATGAGTGTGTGTGTGTATATATACATATATACACACATAGAATATACACGTGTGTATGTGTATACTTACTATATATATAGTAAACACTTCATTAACTGAAAAATAAGCCCTTTGCTCATTTTTGTCTCATCATTGCTGTTCCTAGGGTGAAAGAAAAATAGAGAAGCTTTGTATGTGACTTTTGACATTTGACTAAGGGTTGTAGATCCTGCTACAAAGATACACAACATGAATTCCTACCTTACGGAAAGCATTTCTTCATTTTCATATGTGAAATGTTACATTTTTTCCAAGATAAACTAAAAAATATAAGGGAATGCTTTACATTGTTGTTACTGATTTACTATATTTTTCATTCCCAAAAAAACCTTTTTTCAGTGGAGGAAAATTATTTTCAGATAAGATGCATATTGTTTGTATCATTTAGATGGGAAAAGTCTCCCATTGTCTTTGTTGTATTTCTTGTTTTGTTTCCTTATTACGAGGACTTTTAGGCTTGCTTAGGGCCAGAGGTTTGACTTTAGTAGTGCTTTGTGTCCACACACTGCACCTCAAAGCCTGTGCTGATCTGTGGCTCGTTTTTTCTACTAACCCTAGTGGTTTCTGTGGTTTACCCTCAGCTGTAGTTGGGTTTATTTTCCAGAAGCTGGGCCAGACTCTTCTTGGGGCATTTAAGTATATGTAGTAAAACTAGTATTACCTTTAATTTGAGAAACTAATATGTTATGTATGAGCCCCTTTGGAAGGCATGTTGAATAATTAGGATAAATATCTAAAAGCTCTTCAGCAAAGTAAGGCAAACCTTACCAGTTATTTTAGCAGCAGGAAATAACATTTCTAATTGGTAGAATTACAGCAGAAAGGATTTCGTTTTTTTACATCTCAGTATTTAATTTTTTTTACATTTTAAAATAGATAATTTGGCCATTTTTTTTTTCTTGAACCTGTCAATATCGTAACTCTAAAAGAATAACTGGGAAGTTGTGTGCTCTTGGTAGATAAAGAAGCAGCAAGTTGCATTCTTTAAGTTCATTTGTTGTCCTGAGTAAAAGTTAAGATATTCCAGTTTGTTTCTCCCCGCCAAAAGACTAATAAATACTAAACTAAAAGAATTGGGAAGAAAAAGATAACTCGACAGTTTCATCCTTTCTTTGCTGCCATTATCTGTTGCTCTACCCAAGTGAAAGCATTTTTCTTTCCTTTCCAGATGTTGCAGATTAGAAACAATGACTAAAACTAAATTCTGGTTCAACAGAACAACAGTAAAGAGGTTATTAGAACATAATATAATGGACTTACGTGATAATACTTCACTTCAAATAATTCACTTTGCTATTATAAATCAGTAATCTACTTAGTTTTGGACTCTTACTTCCTAAGCTTGTGGCTAAGTTGTTTCAGTGTTTATAGTTTCCTTCATGTTTAGTGTGTAAAACAGTTGGGCATTCCATAATTCGGGGGCACTTACATGTTAGCTGAAAGTTGAAAAAGCCTTTAAAGTGATTTCTTAGAAATGTGGTTATCGGATGTAATTTTGAACATACGGTAAGGTATTTGACATTTTTAAGGAATGCATGCTTTTCTGGAATCTTAAATTGTGTTGCAAGATAAATACGCCATTTAAAGTTTTGTTTACGGTTCAATGTTTAAAGTCTTCTTTCACTACTAGGCTGTCACTCTAAGGCAGTAAGTAGTTGTTAAAAGTGTAGTCCTTGGACCAACAGCATCAGCATCACCTGGAAACTTGTTAGAGATGAAGATGCTCAAGCCCTGCTTCCAGACCTGAATTAGAAACTCTGGGTTGGTGCTCAGCAAACTGTTTTAACAAGCCTTCCAGGGGATTCTGATAAATGGCTCAGTTTGAGACCCTCCACTCTAAGGCTTTGTATGTGGTAGCGTCACACCACCTTGACTGAAAATGATCTGCTGCTACTCAGCTTTTATTTTATTTTATTTTTAAAGATTTTACTCATTTATTTGACAGAGAGCAAGCAAGAGAGGGAACACAAGCAGGGGGAATAGGAGAGGGAGAAGCAGGCTTGCCATTGAGCAGGGAGCCTGATGCAGAGCTCCATCCCAGGACACTAGGATCATGACACGAGTTGAAGGCAGACATTTAATTGACTGAGCCACCCAGGTGCTACTCAGCTTTTATTTTAAAAGTTATAAATTAAAATATCCCTTAACCTTTTTTTTCTTTCCTGAGATTAAATGAATATTTGCTTATTTGTTATGATCTTCAGTTTGGGGAAAATGTTGGTTTTTTTCCTTGGTGTGACTTTGACTACCTCCAGGGGGTTTTGCAGTATTTGCTGGGTAGAGAAAAAGGTAAAATACCTTTAGGTATTCCTGTTTTCATGCTAGCACATGCTTAATTTTAGACTAAGTGAAAAGACCACGTATTTTAAAATTAAAATCAGTCATATTTTTAAAACAGCACAAGTTATGATTTTGATTACCTGTTGTGCAAATACCATTTTTAAAGTGACCATCAGGGTATATGTGACTGCTGTGAATTCATTTTCAACAGAAAAAAGGAACAAATAATTTGAAAATAACTATTCTTGTAGTCACCCCTCTTCTGAGATGCCTGGAAGGGTTTTTGTTTGTTTTATTAATGTGCATTTAAGCCCTCGAAAGTGTATATATTCACAGTATACTTTCTCGTAGTATTTTGAATAGCACGCCTTTGTGCTTTTGAACTGAGTCACATAAGATAATCAGGTCAGTCTTTCGGCAACTCTTTGATTTAAGATTCAGATTCTATAAACTAGTTTTGAATACTGAAACTAATCCAATTGATAACTGACCTAATTACTGATAGGTTTTCCTGTTTTGTCTGAAACCACAACCACCAGCTAATGTGCCACATTTCTCTAAATGGGCTCTCGTTCTGATTGGAATATCCTATATTTGTTAGTGATAGGTGTCCCTAATTAATATTATTAAATTATATACCAGTTTAACCTCACTGCTTTTGTGCTGTTACTAAAATCTAGTTTTAAGTGAATTCATTTTACATTTGATTATTCTTTGAATTTCAGGATGGTGAGGAAGAAGAAAATGAGAAAGGTATGTTTGATGCCAAGTAGAGTTTTAAAAATTGCTAACATTTAGAGAAATAGTAAATTATGTAAAAATAAAACATTCCTTCTTTGAAATCTTATTTTTGAAATGAATTTATTTTCAAATTTATCAATTTAGTGAATTAAGTTAGCATCTTGATTTTATTTTTCAATTGGTTTTAATTTTGTTTTTAACTTTAAAGATACGTTCTAACTTACTGGTACATATCAGTTACTGTAGTGGACATCGCCATATTTTATTTAACCCAATTTTAATTTTATGTTTTAAAATAACTTCTAGCATACGGTAAGTTGATAATGTCCTTTAAGACTGGCACTGCAGTAACTCATTGGGGTCCTAGAGTGTAATGGATATTGAATTGTACAACCAGTCCTAAAAATGGGTCACCAGGAGACTGACTTTTTGTTTGCTGCATAGAGAAACTTTCATACAGTCTTCCAACAGTTTTCATAGTTTAGGAGAACTGGCTCATCCAATACAATTACAGGGACGTCAATAGTAATGCGTTGATCACTATGAGGTTACGGATGGAAGAGTTCTTGGATGGAAGTTAAAGGTCCTCCTTTGGACTAGAAAGGACATGGAGCAGGGTTCTAAGCAAGGCAGAATAAAAAGTCCAAAAGCGATGATGAAGTAAAGCTACTGACTGAAAAACATCACATGCCCGAAGCCTTTCCATTTTGGGGGAATGCAAGACATCTTCGAAAATGATAATTGCAGGACTGGCTGGACAGGATGAAGACTGGAAATAACCAATTTCCTGAACATTATGGAGCAGGCCATCTTTGGAGTCTTCTGTAGCAGTTTTCCATAGGATTCTGGACTACCCAAGAATTGAATAAGAAGAATGAAAAGGATGGGGCCCTGAAAAACTGTGAAGACTATTGTCCTCAGACTGTGACCTTTCAAGATGTCACCATGGGAGTTCAGAAGGTCACAAGGGTTAAACCCAAGATGATTCGAACACTGAATAACAAATCTCCACATTTGTCACTTACCTCATGGAGGGAAACAAAATCTTCCATATGCCATTAACTTATAACCACAAACGAAGAGTTGGTATCCTAAGGATGGAACCATTTCTTCACTTTTGTTGTTTGGTATTTGTATGTAGAGATCCTTTTTTCCATGAAGAATAAGTGATCCTGGGTAAAGGATTGTTTATGTTAGTTAATACCCTTGTGTTTTTTTTCCCCCCTAACCTTCCATCAGTGCTAATAACTGGCTTTATATTTTCTAGGTCCTATTCTAGCTTATGAATATGAAATTGTTTAAACTTCTTGTTTTGCCGTATTTATTCCTGTTAAATCCTCTTAGATATAGCAGGTTCTGGTGATGGTACACAAGAAGTATCTAAACCTCTTCCTTCAGAAGGGAACCTAGCTGAGGCTGATCACACAGCTCACGAAGAGATGGAAGCTAATGCGCCTGTGAAAGAAGCTGAGGATGACAACATCTCGGTCACAATCCAGGCTGAAGATGCCATCACTCTGGATTTTGATGGTGATGACCTCCTAGAAACAGGTAAAAATGTGAAAATTACAGATTCTGAAGCAAGTAAGCCAAAAGATGGGCAGGACGCCATTGCACAGAGCCCGGAGAAGGAAAGCAAGGATTATGAGATGAATGCGAACCATAAAGATGGTAAGAAGGAAGACTGCGTGAAGGGTGATCCTGTCGAGAAGGAAGCCAGAGAAAGTTCTAAGAAAGCAGAATCTGGAGACAAAGAAAAGGATACTTTGAAGAAAGGGCCCTCGTCTACTGGGGCCTCTGGTCAAGCAAAGAGGTTTGTTTTTCTATGTCAGTTCTTTACGATACTGAATTCCAGCATTCAATAAGATCACTCTACATTAAGGGGGTGGCTTCAAGACCATGTACAGTAATTAGTACTTATGATCCTGCCTATAATATTTTTGACCGTCATAAGTTACTTTTAAAAAAATTTCAAGATCTTCGTAATATGCAGTGTGTCCTACTGATTGCATTGTCGAATTGTCAGCATATATTTGGTTTTTTTTTTTGGTTGTTTTTTGGTTTTTTTTTTTTCAAATTGACAATTTTTTTGTGTTTTATTTTTAAAAATCCTTGTGATGATGGTTAATGAACAACTATCAGTCCTAAGAACACAAAATGAAGTCAAGTCCCAGTCCTGAAATCTGGAGAAGATGGCCATATATCCACTGAATAGAATTGTCAGAAAATATAGATCTTCAGGCATCTTGGGGAAAATCAGTGCAAGAATCCTAAGGGAATCATTTGCTCAAATAACCTAATCTAGGCCTTTGGAGTTGTTAATTTGTACAAATAGTACTAGTTTGAAATATAGTCAATATCAAGCTGTTCGATTTTTGTTTTGTTTTGTTTTTTTTGTTTTCAATTTTCTTCTGGTGGTTTGCTTCTTTAGCTCTTCAAAGGAATCTAAAGACAGCAAGACATCATCCAAAGATGACAAAGGTAATGGATTTTTTCCTGTTTGTTTCAGTGGTAAATTGCACATTTTTGTTAAAAAGTCTGTGTTTTTCACATTGCATTCTAAGCAACTGTATTGAATGTTAATACAGTGGGTATTTCATTTTCTTACATTATAATTTAGAAGTATTTTATCTTTAATTGTAGTCATTTGTATCCCTTACGCACCAGCACAACTCTTTCCCTGTTCTTTTAGGAGATGTACTGTGAATAATATTTGCCTCTATTTGTGGAGTCTAGTATAAGAAAAAATCAGTCTCTAACATTTGGTTTTGCTTTTTTTCATTGTTTAAACCAGGGCACACTTCTAATAACATAGCCAGTATATATTATTTTGATTCTTGAAGATCTGTTTCTTAATGTGACTTATTTTGGGCTGATGGGAGTATTGTGTTGGAAGTTAGTTTTATTTGACATTGTTATAAGCTTAAAGATGCAATATCTGATATTGGGATGTCTGGTTATTTCATGGCTGCGCACTATAGTCTCCTCTTGTACGTATGCCATCTACTTGAAAAACATTTCTTGTTTTCTAAAGAAAGCATTTTAAGGGAAAAGAACACCATTCAGGTACTGCAAAGTCCTAAAATGTGTCTTTAGCGAATGTTAATCTGTTTTGTGGTTCATTTAGTGTTACTTTGTTGGTATGTTTTTATAGTTGGAAATCTTAGTGATTGACAATTAATTGCAATTCTTATATCCCTTACAGTTTTGGTTAATGGACAAAATATAATAACTTTATTAAGTGTTACCCTGTAAATTCACAAACTTAGTGGTCTTGGTTAAATGGTAACTTTTTTCTATTAACTAAAAATTTTTTTTCTGTAAGAGAAATACCTGGGCTCAAATGTTATTGGTAATATAAAAAAGATACATGTGCTTCTTGTTAGTATCGATCCTTTGATGCATTTTTTAAGAGTAGAAATGCAGCAACCATTAATATTTAAAATATTTGAGTCAGCTGTGTGTTGTCTCTTCATATAAGTCTACACTGGACAGTAGTTTTGCAATTAAAACTTGTGGCATGTAATATTCTAAAGCATTGAAATTTTTTAGTCTTTGTACATATAATAACCTGAAGTTATAAAAATTGTTACTTTTAATTATTACATACTGTTAAAGTGGATTAAGAATTGTTTTCCAAGTAAAGTCAAATGAATGAAAGCTTCCCTTTTAGAATAGCATGTTTGAGGAGAAGCATTGGAGGGTGACTGAGTAGGCCTATATTCTAAGAAATGGCATCTCTATTATGAAACCATAATTTGTGTATGGAAGTAGTACAAAAATGATTCATGTAGCATTATACTTACCTATTCTAAAGGATTTTGAGGTTTCTGATTTTATTCTTAAAATTAAATTTGTTTTAGAAAATTGTTTCTTATTAAATCCAGAGTTAACTAGCTGCATATAATTTCATTTTTAGTCTTTCTCTGCTAGGTAATGAAGTTGAGCTTTTGGTTATTCTTTGTTATTAAACGTTTAAATTCTTGGAAATAGCTTATCCCTTGCTTTGACTGTTCCCTCTTACACTCCCAATTTCTCAGGATCTAAAGCCCAGAACAGATGTGGGTAATTAAGCAGTCTGTAAGTTTCTTGATGACTGTTTTCTGGTTGTTTGTATTCAGTGCAGTGGTAGATTCTAAATGATTAAACTTAGCAGTGAAAGTCCAGGACCTGTAGTTTATGGTTTAACCCATTTTGATGTGAAACTCATGCACTAGGAAGTATACAGATGTTCAGACTTGTTTCCTCACTAGCTATATTATCTGTTGTGTTTGATTTTAATAATAGCAGATTCATAGGCTTTTGATACAGCAAGGTTGTACTATCCTAACTAAATTAAAAGGGGGTTTTATAATTTTGAAAGCATATGGACCTAATAATTTTGTTTAAAAATAGAATTTCCAATTAAGACGCTAAAATGTCTGATATTAAATCTGTTCTAGGAAGTACAAGTAGTACTAGTGGTAGCAGTGGAAGCTCAACTAAAAATATCTGGGTTAGTGGACTTTCTTCTAATACCAAAGCTGCTGACTTGAAGAACCTCTTTGGCAAATATGGAAAGGTACACTTTTTATCTGTCTTTCTAGTATCTCCATTTGAAATGGGGATTATATTCAGAACGGTATTATATAAAACCTTCCAATTTCTTGATTTTCTCAGGATTGGTATAGACATAATTACTGATTCTGTGGTACTGGTGAATATTGTCATAAAATCTCACCCGGAGCCCTGGGGCTCTTTCTATTAAAAGCTTGTATTTTG
The DNA here is from genome assembly GCF_011764305.1 of Mustela putorius furo. Lineage (NCBI taxonomy): Eukaryota > Metazoa > Chordata > Mammalia > Carnivora > Mustelidae > Mustela > Mustela putorius. The sequence goes on along the minus strand of NW_025422045.1, from coordinate 3,007,728 downwards.
AGCCTATTTCAGTGAAAAACTGCATTTTGTTTTTCACATACATCATGATTTCTCTAGAAACTAGAGTATCTGAGGTTGATCTGATCATTTGGAAAATACAGGTAGACTAGTATTAGACCATGGGATATAGAGTTTGGGGGTCGGGTGGGAACTAATGTCCCTGTCATCATACAGATTCTAATACAGTAGTGGAGAAAAATGTAAAGCTGGTAAAAATATACTTAATTAAGTTGTGATATATGCTATGATGGAAAGAGTTGCTAAGAGAGCAAAAAGGGGAGGGTTTACTATAGTTCATTAGGAAAGGTTTCCCTGGCATATAAGGGAATGACCTAATAGAGAAGAATAGTAAATAATTAAATGACTAAAATAATAGTTAATAGTTTTTGAATTGCATTGCAGTTGATCTCTCTCTCTTATGGCAGTCACTGCTTTCTACCATTTATTTTTGGTTTTCATTATACATCATATGTAATCTCCAGTGTAAGCTCTTTGATAGCAGAAACTTTATCTGCTATACTTTGTGTGCACACAGTGGGCTTTGGAATACTTATTAAATTAATGACCAGTATTGGCAAATGACCATTAATGAATATTTTAAAAATCTATCCTCTTGATTTTAGGAGGTTTTTTTTTTTTTTTCTTCTAATATAAAGAGTTACCTGAGTGTTAAGGATTCTTGTAGGTGTCAGATACAGAACACTGAGAATTGTAGTTGCATGGTCAGCGCTGGTGATTTATTGTCAGAAATCCAAAACCAATATTTTAATGCTGGCATTTCCTGGGACTAAAACTGTGCAAAGGACACCCTGCACTTTATAACAAGACTTTGGGTTTAAAAATCAGGTTGCTGTTGGGGCAAGTCTGCCTTTCCCAGAGTTGAGATAAAAGCTGATAGTTTCCAGCCATTCATACCAGACAGCCTCCTAAATTCCCTCTTTACTTCTTCATGGCATTATGTCTGTCTTTCTCTTTGCTCAGCACTAGATCACTTTTCTTCTTACTCACCCATCCCTTGTCTCTCTTAACTATTTTAGAGAATTTAAATTATTTGTCAATTTGATATTGGTATAAATCTTAAGAGCACAGACTGGAAAGTATGTCTCTTTTTTGTAGGGAGTGTTTTTAAAGACTGCTGTTTTATATGAGGATAATTCTTTATTCATTTTTTGAAATTAATAGTTACGCATTATAGAAAATTGTTAACAATCATTTAGAAACTTTCTAGAAAGTTGCCCTTTTTTTTCCTTCCCTTTAAGAGATTTAGGGTGGGCTTATGATAGGGGAAGTTTGGCTCAGATATAATTGAGAATATTATTTCTTTGCTTTCATTAATTGTGCCAATTTCATTGATGTGACTGTTTTGGCTATATATTTGAAAAATTAATAAGAAAAAATTAGGTTAAATTGCTTTTTGACACTTTAAATTGTTCCCCTGAATATTTACTACATACTTAAAACAAAGTAGATAGTGATCTCAAGAATATGAGACAGAATAATATATATCCTAAATTTATCCTTCATTATGAATTTCTGTCTTCTGAGTAGTCATTTTATTTGAATAGTCTTACTTCTGAAGTTTGATCTTTTTAGAATGTATGTAGTTGTAAAACTTTGTAAAGTGTTACCTTATCTTATAGGTTCTGAGTGCAAAGGTAGTTACAAATGCTCGAAGTCCTGGGGCAAAGTGCTATGGCATTGTAACTATGTCTTCAAGCACAGAGGTGTCCAGATGTATTGCCCATCTTCATCGCACTGAGCTGCACGGACAGCTGATTTCTGTTGAAAAAGTAAGCTTGCCTAAATGCGTATAAGAGGGAGGTTACTTTGAGGGCCACTAATGCCCAATTTCAAGAGGTTATACCAGTAGGGAGTACAATTTGGTATAATTTTTTAAGTATTTTTATTTTTCTACTTCCATGTTTTCCAGATTTTCTCCTAGAAGCATACTGTTTGTGATCATTAATGTTAACTTACTTTTTTGTTTTGTATCCTATTTAAACCTTCAGGTTAAAGGTGATCCTTCTAAGAAAGAACTGAAGAAAGAAAATGATGAAAAGAGTAGTTCAAGAGGTTCTGGAGACAAAAAAAATATGAGTGATAGAAGTAGCAAGTAAGGATTTATTTTTTTGATAAGCATGTAGACTTTTCTGGGAAACTGATGAAGTAGTTCTCACTGTGTTGTTTTCTTGGGTGGTATGGTCAGGACACAAGCCTCTGTCAAAAAGGAAGAGAAAAGGTCGTCTGAGAAGTGTGAAAAAAAAGAAGGCAAGGAGCCTAAGAAAATAGAAGGTAAAGACGAGAAGAATGATAATGGATCAAGTGGCCAAACTTCAGAATCGATTAAAAAAAGTGAAGAAAAGAAGCGAATAAGTATGCTATGTATCTTTCTTCTCAGTCCCTTTCTAATGCTTTCTACTACTTCATTTTTACAGTGGAAGGGAAGACCTGAGATTGCAGTCCAGAGAAATATTTTAATTTTGTTGTTAGATGTCACTGTGGTAGAAAAGGAGGTCCAGTAGCACTAGTTGTCTTCTTTTCTACCCTTGGGAAACAGATGTATTCTTTTCAGCTGAGCCCCTTTGCTGGAGACCTGGACTGGCAGTAAATGGTCACTGATTTGTAGCTGTGTAACTGAGTTGGGATCTTTTGGTATTGCAGAAAGTATCTATGTTTGTGGGTTGAGTTATTTTTTAAAAACTGGACAAATTACATTCGGATAGAGTTAGTAGGTTCTTTTTTTAAATTTCTTGCACTGGTTGTGAATATCTGGCTATTCTAAGAATTCAACATTTTTACATTACATTTATTGTCTTTTTTAATGAAATGTTTTTTAGGCATTTGTTTATCTACTTTTTTTTCCTCTTAGGTTCCAAGAGTCCAGGACATATGGTAATACTGGACCAAACTAAAGGAGATCATTGTAGGCCATCAAGAAGAGGAAGATATGAGAAAGTAAGTCTCTGGGAGGGATGCTGTGTATTATTTTCCCTGTTTCCAAAAGAAGATAATTTAGTATTATCATTTTTTGCACATTTCTGTTCTTGAAAATCTAAGAGAAATGGAATATCATTACTCATTTAAACTTTTTAAATGACCAGCCTAACTTGAAAACCAAAACCCCAAATTATTTTAACTTCTAGTTCTGTTATAACTTTTTTTTTCTGTAGATTCATGGAAGGAGCAAGGAAAAGGAGAGAGCTAGCCTAGATAAAAAAAGGGACAAAGACTATAGAAGGAAAGACATCTTGCCTTTTGAAAAGATGAAGGAACAAAGACTAAGAGAGCATTTAGTTCGCTTTGAGAGATTGCGACGAGCAATGGAACTTCGAAGGTAGGAAAAGAGTCTATTTTATACCTGTCTTTAACTATAGGTACAAATTTAATGCTAGTTACAAACCAGATTTCTAGAAATTGTATTCCCACAGAAAGCTATTGGCCACTTTTAAATGCAGTAAAACATAATGATTTCTTAAGTTTGTATAGCATTTTACCATTTACAAATTACCTTTCCAACTGTTACTTCTGTCTCAACTGTTCTTTAAGATTAGGTGTGCCCATTATATAATTGAAAAAATGGAGGCCCAGAGAGGCTAAATGACTCTTCCAATGCCACATAGCTAATGAGTGGCAGAGTCGGGACTCAGACCCAAGTCTTCTGACTCCAAGTCCAATGCTCTTTCCTCTACTCCTAAGCTGCCGCCATGAAAAACATGACTTTACAGAAAAAAATGATGTTGAGATAAGATAGTGTAAGCTGCAGTGTTCAAAGTAGCATGTCGACATTTTAGGAAAAATTGATTGTACTTTGGATTAGAGCCCAAGTGAAGGAAGATTCGCCTTCTGAACCTTACTGTGTTCAGGCTCTATCTCAATGCAAGCATTCTCTTTAAAACAAACTGAGACAAACACTTCATTGTTAGTGGCAGTATCTCAGCAGTTCACCACAAATGCCACCATTGCTTTCCTATAGCAGTTTTTGGATGCCACTTAAAATATTCTTGTCAAAGTGTTTTTTAATATAAATTTCCAAATATTAACCTGTCTCATTGATAGGTTATCTCATGGGATTTCGTCTCTTCATTCACAGGAGTGTTAGGAACAACCAGACACATTTCACAGCTCAAATAGTACTGTGATTGCCACATACTTTAGTAGAAGGAAATAATTCTGGTGTTACTCAGAACCATTTTTTTCCTCTTTTTTTTTTGATGAAGTCCCAGTATTCTGAGATTCCTCTTTATATGATAAGTTAGGATGAGAGAGTAGAATCTACCAGAGCAGTGATTCTTAGGTCTGTCAGAGAAGCACCCCTTTTATATTTAAAAAAAAAAAAAAAAAAAAAAAAAAAAGTCGCAGCATTTTCTTCACTCTGCTGAAAACTAATTGATGCATAATAGGCCTACAAATGCATAATATGCCTTTATAAATAATTTCCAAAAAAAACAATATAATGCCTTAATTCTAACCTAAAGAAGAAATAAAAGCAAATTATAATGAAGCATATATTCCAGATATGAATGTTTAGGCACGACTCTCTAGAAGACCTAATGAAGTAGTCAGATGTTTACAGCCCTCTTTAGACTCAATGAAAATGTGACAGCTACAAATGCAGACTGATATTGGTGTGTCATTTTGGTAAGTCAAATACCAGGAGTGGCGTTGACATTACTACCTGATTTCTGAAATGGTGAACAGCTCTTGGTGAAGGTCTTGAAGTATTTTTCCTTTAATTTACATGGAGTTGTATTTCTTGACATTTTAGTTTTTATATAAAAACCATGCCAAAGCAAATAAACCAACCTAACATTTATTAGAAACGAGTCAAGTTTTAGGCTACGATTTTTTTTTAAGGTGATTGTGTTTTGTTTTGTTTTAATTACATGAATGTCCATTACGGCATTTGAAAGGTGTAATTGTTGGACAGTTTTTGTGGTGCAGAGCTATTCTGATTTTTGCACGCTTCAAAAGATATTTAGGATCTTGGTTCCCCACTGCCTAAATGCTGCTAACAGCCCCCTTGGTCGTTTGTGATAAAATGCCCCTCAGATTTCCGTGGGTGCAGCACTGAGCCGCTGAGAACCACTGGGTTACTAGAAGACATGCTGGTAGAGTCCATGGAGGGCCTTAGAGTGAGGAGATGACAAAAACGTGACTTCTGGTCCCAATACAGTAACTTCATTGAGTTCAGCAAACATTTGAACTGCCTCCTGACTCAAAGAAGCATGGGCCGGTGAACACTAAGAAATTATATGTAGCAATTGCTATAATTCGTGTTGACGGGTATGATCCCAACTCATCAAAATAAGGTACACCTTGTTTAAGGAGGTAGACCATATACTAGATACTGAAAATTTTCCTCTCAAAAACAGTAGAAGTTGTAGTTTTGGAAATTGATATATGTAGAATATCTCCTTTTTAAAATGTGGATTTACTAATGGGCTATTATGGGGTTTTTATTTAAACAGGAATCCTCTAAGAGGCAACTACTCTATAAAATTCAGCTGCTCAGTTGACAGTCTTAATAAATAAGTGACAGCATTGGAATCTGTTTAAAGTTTTCTTTTGAGTTCTCTTTCCAATTACATTAAAACTACTTAGGTTGAGTTGAAGTTTAAAATTGCCAACCTCAAGGAAAAATTCAAACTCAAAAGCTATTCTCTTTCACACAGTGCTAGCATAATTTAAGTATTTCTAAATACTGATTTTTGTTAGACGAAGAGAGATTGCAGAAAGAGAGCGTCGAGAGCGAGAACGCATTAGAATAATTCGCGAACGGGAAGAACGGGAACGCTTACAGAGAGAGAGAGAGCGCCTAGAAATTGAAAGGCAAAAACTAGAGAGAGAGAGAATGGAACGCGAACGCTTGGAAAGGGAACGCATTCGTATTGAACAGGTGCAGTCAGAAAATCTTTTCATCTTAAATAACTGACCTTTTTCAAACCCTGTGATTTTTGCCCTAAAATTTGCTTTACTTGTTGTAAAGCTTCTGTAGAATGAGCTCAGTTAATGAGCATTTATTAAGTGTCCCTGAAAGATAACGATCACTTAGGTGCTAGTTCAGAATACATTTAGTTGTGACTTTGTTCGAGCCAATTGGTAATAACCCAAGCTCTGCAATCATGGCAGCCTAATAGTCTGAGCATAGGACTCTGAGTCCAGAGTAATTGTAATCCAGGCTCTGTCACTATCCCAGTCTCCGCAAATAATAACTTATTTCCTTACATCGTAGAGTGGGAATGATTTCCCAAGGCTGGAAGGAAATAATGCCTCTCTTTGCAGAACTGTATCCAGGTTTTTAAGAACTTTGTATCTAATTCCCTTCAGGTGCTTTTGTTTCAGTCAAATGATGAAACTAAATCTGACCTTCCCCATTACCTGCCAGCTTCCACCACCCAATTTCCGTTATTTTTAATGTTGCAGAACAGTAGCCATAGCCTAGATTACTGATTTCTGAAGTCAATTTTGTGTACGTATTTGTCCCAGGTGTGTGTTTTGCCCGGTGCTTGCCTTTGGTGGTTTCTTAATGACAGGATGAAAACAAGGTTGCGCATGTACTTACCTTATGTTTTCATTTTGCATTGGTTGGTTCTTCCTTCTGTGTTGTCTGAAGGAACGTCGTAAGGAAGCCGAACGTATTGCTCGAGAACGAGAGGAGCTGAGAAGGCAACAGCAGCAGCTTCGTTATGAACAAGAGAAAAGGAATTCTTTGAAACGCCCACGTGATGTAGATCATAGGTAGTTGCCTGCTTTCTTCTTTAACAGCGCGTGCTATCTTAGGCCTTTCAAACTGATTTAAAGCTGATTGGAGGAGTAGCAAGTACAGGCAACCATGCCTGGAATAAAAGGTCCTGATCAGTAGGGATGGGAATGGATCCCATGCTTGTCAAGTAGGAAGAGTCTGCCCTTTTCCCCTTTCCCTTCCTATTGCCAAATGTTTTTCCATTATGACTGGAAATACTTCACCATCATAGGCTTCAGGGATGGTTCTCACACTCAGACCCATTTTGAGAATTCTGAGAGGGTAGTGCAGATAAATTTGGAGGTTGCAAACTGGGAAGGATTGCATTGTGTGTTTGTGTTCATGCTGCTTAATAGATTTCCAAATGCAGTCATTGAATTTTTTTCATATAAGTTCTGTGAGACTTAATTGATTGTGGTGAGAAATACATGGAATGTATGAATTGTGCTTGGGACTTACCCATCTAACCTTCCAGAAGTTAAGTGTGACTGAAAAAAGTTGTGTACTATTAGTTAGAATTTTATTATAAAATGGTATCTGTCTTTTCCATTTACAAATTTTTAAACAGACCATTTTTCACCTGTTTTCTCTCCTGTGAAATTCCTCTAACATTACATGACTCTGTGCCATCTGATAGTTAATTCTTTGCTAGTTTGTTCTTGTAACAAAATGTTTTATGTCTTGAGTTTATTAGCCTTCTGTATCCACAGTTCCTAGTATGTGGTATGTATGACTCCAAGTTAGTGTTGTTGGATTATTATTAAACTAATTTATATAAATAAGCAAATATTTCTCTTCAAGGCGAGATGATCCTTACTGGAGCGAGAGTAAAAAGTTGTCTCTAGATACAGATGCACGATTCAGCCATGGATCTGACTATTCTCGCCAGCAAAACAGATTTAATGACTTTGATCACCGAGAGAGGGGCAGGTTTCCTGAGAGTTCAGCAGTACAGTCTTCATCTTTTGAAAGGTATATAGATATCTTGAAAGTTACTATATTTGGGGGGTCCTGGGTGGCTCCGTAGGTTAAACATCTGCCTTTGGCTCAGGTCTTGATCCCAGGGTCCTGAGATTGAGCCTCATTTCGGGCTCCTCCTTGCTCAGTGGGGAGTCTGTGTCTCCCTTGCCTATCTGCCTCTTCCCCAGCTCATGCACTCTCTTGCTCACTCGCTCTCAAATAAGATCTTTAAAAAAAAGAAAAAGAAAAAAGATTTTGTTGTATTTGGTGTGTGAGCCTTGCTAATGATAACTTTGGTTCTCTATTAAAATCTTAAGTACTGGGCACCTGGGTGGCTGAGTGGGTTAAGCCTCTGCTTTTGGCTCAGGTTATGATCTCAGAGTCCTGGGACTGAGGCCTGAGTCGGGCTCTCTGCTCGGCGGGGAGCCGGCTTCCCCACCGCCCCAATTCTGCCTGCCTCTCTGTCAAATAAATAAATAAAATCTTAAAAAAAAAATGTTAAGTACTACAGGTCAGATCGAGTGTTCAGAACAAATCCTACATTTGGTTTTTGTTGTTATTAATGTAAATGTGATTCAGTATTCAAAATTAGTTTGAGGTCATGAGTTTGAGCCCCATGTCAGGTTATAGAGGTTGCTTAAATAAATAAACCTTGAAAAAAACTTTAGTTTGACAGACCACCATAACAAAGTTGATTCGCTTTATCCTCTTAACATTGTTTAAAACTAGGTGGGAATACTGTTAGCTTTTAGCATGGGGTGTGTCTCAGCTGTTGAGAACACTAGAACCTCCTTCATTCAGGCTGGTAGTCACTTGAGTGTTTGATGTTAATTCCTCCCAGATGCTAAACAACAATCTCCATACCAGGCATTTAGAATATAAGTTATTATAATCAACAATTTATAAATTGTTGATTATAATCAATAAGTTATTATAATCAATAAGTTATTATAATCAATCAATATAAGTTATTATAATCAACAGTTGTGGCTTTTCTGATGGCTTTGCCTTAAGTTAATTTTTAAAGAAGCTGTGATTTTTCTAAGTTATCTAAGTACAATTACGAATAAGGCCAAGTGGGGCACCTGTGTTGCTCAGTGGGTTAAAGCCTCTGCCTTTGATTCAGGTCATGATCCCAGGGTCCTGGGATCAAGCCCTGCATCAGGCTCTCTGCTCAGCAGGGAACCTACTTCCCTTCCTCTCTCTTTGTCTGCCTCTCTGCTTACTTGTGATCTCTGTCAAATAAATAAATAAAATCTTAAAAAAAATTGTGATTTATTAAAAAAAAAAAAAGAAAAATGAATAAGGCCAAGTAAGTACATCTCAGACCTTTGTTCTTTGTTTTGGATAATCAATAGGCGAGAACGCTTTGTTGGTCAAAGTGAAGGGAAAAAAACACGTCCTACTGCACGAAGAGAAGATCCGGGTTTTGAAAGGTATCCCAAAAATTTCAGTGATTCCAGAAGAAATGAGCCTCCACCACCAAGAAATGAACTTAGGGAAACGGACAGGCGAGAAGTCCGGGGAGAACGAGACGAGAGGAGAACCGTGATCATCCATGACAGGCCTGATATCACTCACCCTAGACATCCTCGAGAAGCAGGGCCGAATCCATCCAGACCCGCCACCTGGAAAAGTGACGGCGGCATGTCCGCAGACAAACGGGAAACAAGGTATCTGTTTAGTTGCCAGGGCCCAGCCGGTGGCATAGAAGATATTTGTGTTCAAGGAAAAAGAGGTGTAATAGAGTTTTGATCGAAGATGTCTTCGGGTTTTATTTAACAGAGTTGAAAGGCCGGAACGATCTGGGAGGGAAGTTTCAGGACACAGTGTGAGGGGCGCGCCCCCTGGCAATCGCAGTAATGCGTCAGGCTACGGAAACAGAGAGGGAGACAGGGGCGTGATCACGGACCGAGGAAGTGGAACACAGGTAAATGCTTAAGGATGTATTGTCACCTCTTCAGGAATAAATTCCCGGGATTTACCATTTTGATGGTCTAGATTAGTTAGAACGATTGGGAGGCGAGCTCTTAAAAAAGCTCTTAGTATTTTTCATATTTTTACTGTCAATAATTGAACATTAATAGTCCAAAGAAGTAGGATGCTAGCCCTAAAATTCTTATGCCATTTTTCTTAAAATTCCTGCTCAAATTTGAGCATTGTTAAATTTTGTAGATGAGCCTTCTTAGAGATGAAGGTTTTATTTCCTTTTAAGAAATTGAGGCTTTTAGATTAGCAGGGAAAACTTTGACTTCAACTGTGTTTCTCTCACTTTTAACTTTTTTTTTAAGATTTTATTTATTCATTTGACAGAGACAGTGAGAGCAGAAACACAAGCAGGGGAAGTGGGAGAGGGAGAAGCAGTTCCTGCCAAGCAGGGAGCCTCATGTACATGCAGCTCGATCCCAGGACCTCGGGATCATGACCTGAGCCGAGGGCAGACGCTAAGCAAATGTGCGACCCAGGTGCCCCCCCCCTTTTTAAATACTCTCCTAGTGGGGCACCTGGGTGGCTCAGTGGGTTAAGCCTCTGCCTTCGGCTCAAGTCATGATCTCAGGGTCCTGGGATCGAGTCCCGCATTGGGCTTTCTGCTCAGCGGGGAGCCTGCTTCCTTCTCTCTTTCTCTCTCTGCCTGCCTCTCTGACTGCTTGTGATCTCTCTCTGTCAAATAAATAAAATCTTTAAAAATAAATAAATAAATACTCTCCTAGTTAATTAAGTAGCTTAGAATGTAGAACTGAGATAAAATTTTTGTCTCTTTTTTGTTCTTTTAATTCTAAAGGTAGGTGAGTGGAATAGTTCATATTTTTTAATTGCTTTTTATTCTTACGACACTTTATTGACTTGAATATTTTGTAAGTTAATAAAGTATCTTCATCTCTTAGCAACTCAGATGAGCCAAACCTTTTTTACCTAATCTGAAAGCATTCTGTTGATGAAATACTGGCATATTAGTTGACAGTGGCATAAATGGAATATCTTCTTAAATTATATACAACAAAGAATTCTGAAGTGTGTTTGTGGTTTGTGTGTGTGTCCATCCTCCAACCTGATGGTACTCTAATGCTTTGTCTTGTGTTTGAATACCTGTTAGATTTTATAGCAATATTTTTTACTGGAGGAATTTTTTTAATCCCTTGGCATACTAGCTAATACCACTATACATTTTCCATTTCATCTGAAGCATTCATGAAACAGATTTGGGCCTGATGGCATTATCAGCTTACCTGTTTCTAATAAATAGAAAGTTAGTAGATTTTTTTTTTAAGATTTTATTTATTTATTTATTTGACAGACAGAGATCACAAGTAGGCAGAGAGGCAAACAGCGGGGGAAGCAGGGTCCCCACTGAGCAGAGAGCCTGATGTGGGGCTCAATCCCAGGACCCTGAGACCATGACCCGAGCTGAAGGCAGAGGCTCAACCCACTGAGCCACCCAGGCGCCCCGAGAGTTAGTAAATATTATCAGTAGGTCAATTAGTTCATTGAGCTCTTTATCCTGAGCAGAACTTTTAAGACAGGGTTTGTAGTGCAAACATTCTGCCTTAGTTGGGGTAAAAACTCATAGATTGGCCTTTGCATTCTGATGTCCATTTAGAAGAGGTATCCTGAGGTGGAGATCTTTCTCCTACCTTGAAAATGCTGTTTTTTGTTTTGCCAGTATCATCTCTCTGTAGAGTACCTTCAGCTTTTCTGTTGACTAAGTATCATCACTTAGTCTGCTGTCCTTGGATCCTTCGTTCTATGGCTTTTGTTTCCTTACGTTCATTACTCTCTTTCATAATCATGTATGTAAGACCTTGTAAGAGTCATAACAATAATGAGTCCTGTGTGAAATAGGACAACTCCCATGTTTGTGCTGTTTGCATGTCGTTCTTACATTTACCCTCATTTGTCTTACTGTTTTACCTTCTCACGTATCTGTTGATCCAGGCACCGTACACACACAGATCTAGAAATACTCAAAAGTCAGAAAGTACGTGCATGCTGAAAGGTATGGAAATAGAAGTTACATTGCTCCCATACCCTACCCTGAAGCCTGAGCAGCTTCTCAGTACCAAACAGGTGGAAATGCTTTCCATGTGCTGTGGTATTATTCAACCTTCTTTTCTTCTCAAACACCTTACTGGTTTGTTTCGGACATTAAGTGCACACCGGCATAAGTGAATCGCCATGAGGCTGCAGGTGTTGTGACTACTTTTTTTTTTAAATTAACATATAATGTATAATTAGCCTCAGGGGTACAGGTCTGTAAATCGTCAGGCTTATACACTTCACAGCACTCACCATAGCACATACCCTCCCCAATGTCCATAACCCCACCACCTTGTCCCTACTCACCTCCCCCTCACAACCCTCATCAACTTTACTTTTAATATGTAATTCTTTAGCACTACCCTGAGGAACGACATGTGGTTGAACGCCATGGACGGGACACAAGTGGACCAAGGAAAGAGTGGCATGGTCCACCTTCTCAAGGGCCTGGCTATCACGATGCAAGGCGAATGGGTGATGGCCGGACAGGAGCAGGCATGATAAGCCAACACACGAGGTAAGTACTCAGTTAAGACATCACTGCAACCATTCATCCAAACCTTTATCCTTCTTTAAAGGGCAGTATAGTTTCTGAGAGATTGAATTGCAACTAGTAACAGCCCTACTTCTTCCAGCACATTTCCCCATATTAACCCCAGATCTCCCAGAGATTATATGCAGGGCAGCGGATGTTAATTTGTTAGTTGATATTCTTCATTGTAAGTTCATCGATTGGCATTCTGCCATAGGGATTGAGATACAGGGATGTGTGTGCATCAGAATCTAGTAGATGGAGAGCACTAACTTCACGTCGGAACGATCATCTTGTTCACTACTTGGCACTACTAAAGTCTTCGAATGGAAGAGAAGACTGAAAGTACATTCTGCTCCCTTCCTTCTCCAATAGCTCTAATGAAACTGTTGGATATTTCACTAACCCAAAGCCTGTTCATATTCTCAGAGGCGACCGTTATCTTCGCTGTGTACCAACATCCATCGTGGCCCCTCAGCCAGCAAGTCTTTGGTCTCTCCCTCTCTTCTGTGCCCTCTGTCTTTCCCATTCCCCTGTCTTGGAAGAGGGGGCGGGCTTGCTGATGCGACTTACTTCTTTGCTGTGGTCGGTTCTGCTGTCAGACTTGAGTGAGTGTTTATTGTACCTGCGCCTGCGTGGCCTCATCACTCATTCTGTCTTTGGTTTCAAAGGTTACTGGTGCCTTTTTTCTGGATACATCTGTATTCCTTTATTTTCAGCTGTCAGTCTCCTTGGTGGTTAAGCACTGTTGCTCACTGTGGCTTCTCTTTTTCGGCGGGCGGGGGGGGGGGCACTTCTCCATTTTCTCAGGCATCCGACTTTCTTTCTGCCCCTTTGGATTTCCTTTGCTGGCTCCTTCAGATAGTTGAACTTGAGACACTGCTCTTGATATTTAGCTCTATATTATGATCTTTATGTAAATGCTTTGCCGGCTGCATAAATTCTGGCAAAGTCATTCCTGTCCTGATTCAGTCCTTCATGTTCCGTGTGTTTCCGCCAGCTTCTTTTAATTTGCCAGTGCCACTGTGCATTTTGTTCACCCAGACTGGGCCTCATCTTTTATCTCCCTCCACTCCTAGCCTAAATTTCTAAATGTGGTTCCATTTAAGAAAAATAGTTGCAATAGCTATGCCATCTTCCTCATTTCAGCTTATCAAATTAGTGTTTTATCTTCTCTGTTACTCATACTCTTAAAAAATTTAACTATTTATTAGAACTGTGTTGTTGTACCATTATTTGCTCCAAAGCCAGTGAGCTGCCTCTCTGGTCACAGATCTAACCTGCCTTCCTCAGCCAGGGATTCAGACCTTTATGTCGTCTGATTTTACTCTCCTTAAGCTGCTTCACCATGAGTTTATCTCCCAAATTGGTTGTAGGGTGTTTTGATGGGTCTTTTTTCCTGTGTTGCTCATTATTACCTACTACGTTGCTGTTAAACATATTTTTTAAAAAAATCCATCCTCCTCCAAAAGAACTCCAGAAACAATTCTGTGGTGATGTCCTCTAGTTCAGAGGTTCAAATTCCTAGCTGATGCCGATGCTCCTGATCTGGGGATCACACTCAGAGCCTCTGGCTCCAGTCCATTCATGGTGCATCTCATCATTTGGCTCACTATGAAGTGAGAGTGCCCAAGTTCAAATCCTTGTTCCACCACTTATTAGCTGTGATCTTGGGCAAGTTGCCTAACCACCAGATGCCAGTTGCTTTATCAGGAAAGTGGGGTTAGTAATGGTCCTTACCTCACAGGACTGTTGAAAAGTGTAACTTATTTAATATGGGTAAAGTACAAAGAACCGTGCATGGTAAATGATAAGCACTTAATAAGTAGTAGCTGTAATTCTTTTGTTCTTGACAATTTTTTCTTTTAAACCTTTTTCAGTAATGCATCCCCAATTAATAGAATTGTACAAATCAGTGGTAATTCCATGCCAAGAGGAAGTGGCTCCGGATTTAAGCCTTTTAAGGGTGGACCTCCACGACGATTCTGAGAATTAGCTCTCTGCCATGGTTTCAAGATAATTTATTGAAATCTCCTGTAAACTTTACTTGACTACTTATGAAGAGGACCTCTGACTTGCTTGAGAGTTCTGTCAGACTTTTCTTTTTTTCTCATTTTTTAAAATTTAACATGATTGCTTTTCTCAATTTTGGAGAAGATGTTTAAATAGTTCCGTTGTAACTTTTACTAGTTTTGTGTATCATTCAACTTTTTTTCTTCCAGCACCGAAACACATTTGAAAAGATGGAATCCAAACCATTTTGTTTAACGCTGTGTGAATATAAAGAGTAGTTTGCAGGTGTGTGGTCGTAGTTTCATTTGCAGCATTAGCTCTGTGGTGTCAGGCTCTAGAGTTCCTTCTTGTCACCAAGCGTTTTCAGCCTCCATTTTGAAGGCTGTCTAAGCTTAAAAAAGTCTGCTGTCTAATTTTTAGAGAATAAGATTGTTCCTTGCATTTCTGAGTATTATGTAACCTATTTTTGCAGAAGGTACTGTTACATTAAGTGCATCTGTGTATCCTGGTTTAAAAAAAAATGTACTCTTTTTTGAAATAAACCTTCATATTCTGTATAGTTGCTAAAGCGTTGAGAACCTTTTTAACTGTAAAATGAGAGCTGATTTTCAGGTTAGTGTAGCAGCACACTTGTTCGGGTTTGCATGGTATGAAACCAAATAGATTCATGAAACCTTGGCCATGAGGTTTGTATCACTTGAGGTTTTTAGACTGAGTTGTGCAGGTAAGTGCACTTTTTTAGGTAATCTGCACTGTTTGGTGGATAAATTCCATCTCTGGGAATTGTGTGGGTACTAATGTTTCCATGTTCCCAACTATGTTGAGAACTGGAAAAAAACAAACAAACCCAGGTTCTAGCTTGGTGAATCAGTTGGGTTTTGTAAATACTTGTATGTGGGAAGGCATTGTTGTCTTTTTGTGAAAATAAAAATCCACACCTGGAAGTGTATGTGTCTTTGTTTCCAGCTCTTTAGGTGTTAGTCCTCCAGCCCTTTCTGCAGTTAAACCCAAAGGAAGTGCCTAGGTTTAGAGCTATGAAGGCAGTCCTTCGGGCTTCGTTTTTGGAAATAAATCTCACTTTGATTTTCACTTCAGTAGCTGGGTAGTACGCTCTGGTGACGTGTTGGCGAGTTAACCACTAATCTTACAGCTTTTTTTTTTAAAAAGGCATCTTTTCTAGGAAAGCCCTTTGACGTAAATTCTGAATGCTACCTCTTAAGGCCTCCCTATTCCTTCCTATCAATCAGTGATGAATAACCCAAATGGTCTAGATTCTTGGATATTTGAGCGGTCTGGATGCTTGTATAAAGCGAAAGATTGGGAATAAGGGATCACCCTGAGGCCACCTTTTGATTTGAGAAGTAGTCTTTGTAGGAGTTCCTGTAAATGTCCACGGGTGGCCACAGTCGGGTTCATGAGATGACTCAGACCCCTGAGTGGCATGCGCAGCCACCATGCTCTGCTCTTTGGCCTTTTGGGGAACTGGCGCTTCTGTATTGGTCTGGGTTTCGTAATCTTTTTGGCCCTTCTTAACCCCACAACTGACGATTTCAGTTTGTAAAGGTTGCTGGTTAAATAGAGAAATGCATTGGTACAGCAGGACAAAATTGGAGGTCTCCTGGGGTGAGCTAGGGCAGTGGTTCTCAGAACCAAATGCCTGGGGGTGGGGCCCAGGCATATTTTCCACAAAAATTCCCCCGGATGATTCCGATGTGCAGGTGGCATTGAGAATCACTGATAGCGTCCAGAGTAAGTAAACCAGATGCTCTTTGACAAACAGCCAGTAATTTTATGGGTGGGAGAGTTTCTCCTCACTACTCAAACAGATGTTATTTTGGTTTTAGAAACCCCGTCTTTTGCCAGTGGGAATGAGATGGTCTGATTAATGTAATTTTCTGATTAACTGATTAATAACTTAATACACTTGAACCACTCAGGAATGGGCAAAGGAGGACTTGTGCACCAACTTGTGTACAGAGCTTTCAGAACTGTCCTGGTTATGCTGTGAAATCTGAAAATTATTAATATTATATATTACTGTCATTTGTTTTCATTCTGTTAGCTAGAGGGTACCCAATGAGAAGGGTTTAAAAGGGTTTCAGCATAGTACCAAGATTGACAGACTAGATCAAGAGAAGTCTTGGAGTCTGGTTCTGATCCTACTAGCTGAAGCATATAATTAAATCCTTATGGACCCCCATTTCTTTATCCCTAGATTTAATACCTTTATGATTCCTACTGTCCAACTTCCATTATAATAAAAATTCAAAATACAGGCAGCTCTGGGGGCACTTGGGTGGCTTGGTAGGTTAAGCATCTGACTCTTGATTTCGGCTCAGGTCACTATCTCAGGCTTTTGAGTTTG
Source organism: Mustela putorius furo (assembly GCF_011764305.1). Taxonomy (NCBI): domain Eukaryota; kingdom Metazoa; phylum Chordata; class Mammalia; order Carnivora; family Mustelidae; genus Mustela; species Mustela putorius. The sequence continues at coordinate 2,991,081 of NW_025422045.1, read as the reverse complement.
AGCCCCACATTGGCTCCAGGCTCATTGGGAAGTCTGTTTCTCTCCCCCTCCCTCTGGCCCTCCTGCTGCTTGTGTACATGTTCTCTCTCTAAAAAAAATACAGGCATCTCTGATCATTCAATCACAGGAAATCAAAGGGAAAAAATTTTTCTTACACAAGGTAATTATATGTGTGTTCTCCCCATATTTGATCTATATATTCAACATATTTTCATTCAAAATCCCAGCATGCTTTTTTGGTAGAAATTACCAGTCTGATTGTAAACCTTACATGGAAGTGCAAAGGAGTGAGATTAGTCAATAATTTTTAAAAACATAGTGTAATTCCTCCAAGTTGTTACTTAGCTGATTACTGGTGTCAGGTATAATATGAATGAGTGATTCATAGAGTAGTCACAGAAGTTACTGTTATATTGAGTACTTACATGTGCTGGGCATGTTACTAGGTAATTTACATGCATCAATTAATTTCCACAACAATGTTACGTTTTAGGTGTAGGTACTATTCTAAGTACTATTCTGTTGTATATGAATGGAAACTAAAGAAGTTTCCCCAAGGTAATAAAGATAGCAAGTGGTAGAACCAGGATTCAAACATAGGCAGATACTTAAATAAATAAGAACATCAAATCATTTCATCCAGTGTAGGGCATGTATGCAGGGGTGTGTGTAATGTTATAGGAAACCACATTTTGCATCAGCAACTTCAAGGGTAAAATTGCTCCTCAGGCTCATCAACACTTATTATTGTCAGTCTTTTTAATTTCAGCCATTTTAATTGGTGTATAGAACTATCTTGTGGTATTTACATTTCCCTGCTGGCTTTTGATGTCAAGTGTGTTTTCATGTGCTTATTGACCACTGATTGGTCTTTGTGAATTGTGTCTTCAAATACCCATTTTTTTAATTGTGCTTTTTGTCTTATGGAGTTGCAAGATCTCTTTATGTATTATGATTACCAGTCCTATATCATATATATATAGGGAATATTTTCTTCCAGTCTGTGGTTTTGCCTTTTCATTTCTTTCTTTTTTCTTTTTTTTTTTTAAGATTTATTTATTAGCATGCTAGTGGGGGGAAGGGCTGAAGAAGAGGAGAGACTCTCAAGCAGGCACTCTTCTGAGCACAGAGCCTGATAAGGAGCTCTATCCTATATGACCCTCAGATCATAACCTGAACCTAAATCGAGATTTGGGCACTTAACCGACTGAGCCACCCAGGCATTCTTGCCTTTTCATTTTCTTAACGGTATCTTTTGAAAAATATTTGCTTTCTTTTTTTTTTTAAAAGATTTTATTTATTTATTTAAGAGAGAGAGGTCAGAGAGCACAAGCAGGGGGAGCAGCAGAGGGAGAGGGAGAAGGGGAAGCTCCTCACTGAGCAGCAAGCCAGATACAAGGCTTGATCTCAGGACCTGACCTGAAAGCACTTAACTGACTGAGCCCCCGGGCACTCGGCTTTTTCATTTTTATAATGGTATCTTCTGAAAAACAGTTTTTAGTTTTGATAAAGTTCAGTTTATCAATTTTTTTTCTTCCAAAAGTCAGGGCTATTTTTGCTCTAGGTAGAAATCTTTGCCTACCCCCAAGATCACAGGTTTTTCTCCTGTGTTTCTTCTTGGCCTTTTATAGTTTTAGCTTTTGATTTAGTTTTTACATTTAGATAAAATCCATTTCGGGTTCATTTACATATGGCATAAACTTAAGGGTTAAGGTATATTTTTTTCTATATGGAAATTTAGTTTTTCCAGTATAATTTGTTGAAAAGGCTATCTTTTTCCTAGAAATGACCTTAATCACCTTTGTTTTTCTTTTCTTTTTTTTTTTTAAAGTAGGCTCCACACTCAGTCTGGAGCATGAAGTGGGGTTTGAACTCACAACCTTAATATCAAGACCTGAGCTAAAGTCTAGAGTCAGGCGCTTAACCAACTGAGCCATCCAGGTGCCCCCTTAACATCTTTGTTTTAAAAAAAAAAAATCTTAAAATCTATATGTGTGAATCCACTTTGGGATTTTGTTCTGTTCTGTTGTTCTCTATGTCTGTACTTTTGTCACAAGCACCACACTGTCTTGATTACTGTAATTTTATATTAAATCTTAAAATCAGGTAATATTCTTTCAATGTTATTTATGTAATTCAAAATTATGTTGGCTAATCCCACTCCTTTTAATTTTTTAAAAGATTTTATTTATTTGACAGAGACAGATCACAAGTAGGCAGGGAGACAAGCAGCAGGGGGCAGGGAGCCGGCTCCTGGCTGGGCAGGGAGCCGGCTCCTGGCTAAGCAGAGAGCCTGAAACGGGGCTTGATCCCAGAACCCTGAGATCATGACCTGAGGCAAAGGCAGAGGCTTAACCCACTGAGCCACCCAGGCGCCCGAATCCCACTCCTTTTAAAATCAGCATGATAATTTCTACAAAACGTGCTGGGATTTTGAATGAAAATGAGTTAAATACATAGATTAAATTTGGAAAGAACTGACATGTTAACAATATTGAATCTTCTAATCATAATTACTGTATCTCTTTATTTAATAGGCCTTCTTTAGTATCTTTTAGCCATGTGTTATAATTTTGATTGTGTAGGACATAATACATTCTTTGTTAGCATTTTTGATGCTATTGTAAATTGTATTTAAAGTATTTAATACTGTCCATTGCCAGTACATAGAAACATAATTGATTTTTGTGTATTGATCCTTGTATCTTTTTAAAAAAGATTTTAAGTAATCTACATCCAACGTGGGGCTTGAACTAACAACCCTGAGATCAAGAGTCTCATGCTCTACCGACTCAGGCGCCCTGACCTTTGTATCCTTTGACCTTGTTAAATTGACTTAATAATTCTACTAGCTTTGTAGTAGATGCCTCAGGGTTTTCCACATATACCATCGTGTCTACCATTGTGTCTCACGGAAACAAAGGTAGCATTAGATTCTTCTTAGCAATTTCAATGCCTTTTTCTCTCCTTGTCTTAACTGCACTGGCTAGTATCTCCAATAGAATGTTGAATAGGAGGTATCTGTTGAGGGCAGATATTATTGTATGGTTCCCAATTTTAGGAAGATGGCATTTAGTTTCTTGCCATTAAATATGATGTCACCTATGAACTTTTCATTTATACTCTTTATGAGGTTGAAGACATTACCATGTATTCTCAATATACTGGGAGTTCTTGTTATAAATGGATACTGAATTCTGTCAAAGGCTTTTGCTGTGTCTGTTGCAATGATCATATGGGCTTCCCCCTTCATTTTGTTAATATGGTGAATTACATTGATATTAAAATATATCAGCCTTGCTTAGTAGAGAAAATCCATATTTAGGTATGATTGATTGATGGATTTATATCTGTCTAATTGCCAGATATTGATTATAGCTGGGTCTGGTTTATTAAAATTTTAAGGATTTTTTTAAAACTTCTTACTGAGCTGTAATTCATATACCATCCAATTCACCTGCTTAAAGTGTGCAACTCAGTGATTTTAGTACTTTCATAGATCACCACAGTGAATTTTAGAACATTTTCATCGCCTCAGAAATGCTATACTCTGTCACCTCCTCACTCTCTCATTTCCCTGGTCCTCCCCAGTCCTAAGCATCCACTGATTTATTTTCTGTCTATATATAGATTTGGTAATGTGGGGCATCTTATGTAAGTGAAATCATATGTTATCTTTTGTGACTGGCTTTTTTCCAATTAGCATAATGTTATCAAGGTTCATCCATGTGGTAGCATGTTATCAGGACTTCATTTCTTTTTATGGTTTAATGAGTTTCTGTTGTGTGGATATGCCACATATATCCATTCTACAGTTGATGGACATTTGGTTTGTGTTTGCCTTTTGGTTTTATAAATAATACCGTTATGAACATTCTTGTACATGTTTTTATGTGGGCATATGTTTTCATTTCTCTTGGGTATATACCTAGGAATGGAATTGCTGGATCATATGCTAACTCTCATCGCTTGAAAATCTGCCAGACTGTTTTCCACATTTGCCCTTTCATTTTATATTGCCATCAACAGCATGTGTGGGCTCTGATATTTTCACTTTCTTACCAGAGCTTGCTTACCTTTTTCACCAGTCTAGTGGCTGTGAAATGGTATCTCACCGTGGTTTTAATTTACATTTCCCTGATGGCTAATGACCCTGACCATCTTTTCCTTGGCTTATAGGGCATTTGTACATCTTCATTGGAGAAATGTCTGTTTAGACCTTTTACCTATTTTTTAAAATTGTGCTATTTGCCTTTTTTGTTAATGAGTTGTAAGAATTCTAGGTAGAAGTCCCTGATAGATGTGACTTGCAAATATTTTCTCCCATTCTGTGGATTGTCATTGAACTTACGGTACCCTCTGAAGCACAAAAGATTTTTTTGTTGTTCTTGTTTTTTATTTTAAGATTTTAAAAAATATATATATTTATTCAACAGTCAGAGATCACAGGTAGGCAGAGAGGCAGGCAGAGAGAGAAGGGGAAGCGGCTCCCTGCTGAACAGAGAGCCCAATGCCAGGCTTGATCCCAGGACCCTGAGATCATGACCTGAACCGAAGGCAGAGGCCCTAAACCACTGAGCCACCTAGGTGCCCCTGAAGCACAAAAGTTTTTAATTTAGACTTAGTACAGTCTATTTTTTTTTCTTACTGTTTGTGTTCTTGGTGTCATTTCTAAGAATCTTTTGCCAGAGCAGAAGTCATGAAAACTTACCACTGTGTTTTCTCCTAAGAGTTACACAGTTTTAGCTCTTATATTTAGGTGTATTATTTATTTTGGGTTAATTTTTGTATATGTAACAAGGTAACAGTCAAATTTCATTTTTGAAAAGACTATTATTATTTTTGAAAATATTATTTTGAAAAGACTATTAATCGAAGAGTTGTGACACCCTTGTCAAAAAACCGGTTGATCGTGGACAAATGATTCTATTTCTTGACTCTTAGTTCTCTTTCATTGATCTATTTCTCCTTTGTCGGTATCACACTACCTTTATTTTTGTTGCCTTATAGTGAGTTTTGAATTTTTTCTTTGTTGTGTTTTTGTTTTGGTGGTGGTAAGAGTTTTGCATTATTTCCATGAAGAATAAATAGTCTGTAGTTCTCTTGTAATGTTTATGAGGGTAATGCCGTCTGCATAATGTGATAGAGAAATGTTTTTTCCTTTGTCTTTTTCTGAGAAAGTTTTACAAGATGGCATTTTTTCCTTAAATGCTTGATAGAGTAACTATCTGGGCATGGAATTTTCTTTTGTGGAGATGTTAAATTTATAAATTCAATTTCTTTTTTTTTCTTTTTTTTTTAGAGATTTTATTTATTTATTTGACAGAGAGAAATCACAAGTAGGCAGAGAGGCAGGCAGAGAGAGAGAGAGAGGAGGAAGCAGGCTCCCTGCTGAGCAGAGAGCCCGATGCTGGACTTGATCCCAGAACCCTGAGATCATGACCTGAGCCGAATGCAGCGGCTTAACCCACTGAGCCACCCAGGCGCCCTATAAATTCAATTTCTTAAATAGACATAAGACTATTAAGATTTCCTGTTTCTTTTTGAACCAGTTTTTATACTTTTTGTCTTTCAAGGAATTTATCCATTTTACATAAGTGAGCACATTTATTGGCAGAAAATTATTCACTATGTTACCTTTTCCAATCTGTAAGATTTGTAGTGATACCACATCTTCCATTTCTGATACTGGAAATTCTTTTCTTCTTTCTTTTTGTCTCAGTCAGTCTGGCTAAAGTAATTGTCAGAGGTTTTTTTTTATCCCCCAAGGACCAGCTTTTGGTTACATTGATTTTTTTTTAAATCTTTTGTCTATTTTCTACTCATTTTTTCTGATCTTATTCTTTGTTATCTTCTGCTTGTTGGGGTTTAATTTGCTCTTTTTCTCTCCTTAAGGTAGAAAGTTTGATCATTTTTATAGGCCCTTCTTTTCTAATTAATTGTTTTATAGATTTAAAGATTCTTCTTTAAAGATGGTTGGCACAATATAAAAACACTTGGATAAATTAAAGGCAGAACTCTGTTACTTAAGTTTTGATCGAGTAAAAGCTCCCATGCGGTGCAGCACAAAAGTTGCACCCAGGAACATTGGTAACAGCAAATTAGAGAAGTAAGGGGCAGCTTAGATATGGCAAGTAGGATGAGGTTAGCTAGGTTTCATGGGCTCCCCTGAGGATCATCTATTTTAAATAATTTCACTTGGCAGCATAGGGACCTTAGTTGTCTGGTACCTGGCCCCAGGTTAATTAGAGTTGGGTGCATAGTGCCCCAGAGTAGAAGAGCTCAGTAAGGGAATTGGCTAGGGTGTGGACTCAGCCACTCAAGAAGGGAAACTGACTTGCTACTTAGGCCCTTTAAATTGGGTCAAGAGCATTTTTAACTTTTAGAGCTATTTCCTAAGGAAATGAAGTATAGATCTTAAGGAGCTATTTGCATGTCTGTGTTCACTACAACATTATTTATAGTAGTCAAGACCTGGAAACAACCTAAATGTCTATTGATGGATAAAGAAAATGTGTGTGTGTATACATACTACACAATGGGATATTATTCAGCCTCATAAAAGAAGGTAATCTTGCCATTTGGGATCAAATAGGTGAACCTAAGGGACTTCATGCTAAGCAAGCCAGACACAGACAAATACTACATGATCTCACTGATACGTAGAATCAAATAGTCAATTTAATAGAAGAAGAGAGTCTAGTGGTGGTCAGTAGGACGGGCGGAAGGGGGAGATAGGGACGTGTCAGTCAAAGGGTACAACATAGTGACTCTAGGTAGTACTGTATTGTATACTCGACTTTTGTTAGTAGATCTTAAGTGTTCCTACAAAAGAAAGGAAGAAAGGAGGGAGGAAGGGAGGGGAAGGAGAAAGATAGAGAAATGGTAACTGTTGAGTTGATGCTTATGTTAATTTGCTTGATTGTGGTGATCATTTCACAATGTATACATGTCAGAACAAGCTGTCCACATAGGTATACAGTATGTTACTTATACCTATGTGTTCATTCTACCTCAAAAAGCTGAAGAAAAAAAGTATTTTTTTTTTTTAAGGTTTTATTTATTTGACAGAGAGAGAGAGTCAGTGATAGAATACGGGCTGGGAGGAGAGGGAGAAGCAGGCCCCCTGCTGAGCAGAGAGCCCGATGCGGGACTCGATCCCAGCACCCTGGGATCATGACCTGTGCCAAAGGCAGACACTTAACCAACAGACCCGCCTAGGTGCGTGCTTCTGAAGAAGTTTTTAAAGATAAAATTTAAAAATATATATTAAAATTGACGTCTCAATGTCTTGACCTCAGTTTTGAGCTCCGTTACTTTGGGTATTTGTTCTAAATAGTAGAGGAGAATTTGAGATGAGTTGTCTTGAATAACCTAGCAAACATAAGGTGAAAAAGGAAGAAAAGAAGAACAAGGAACCCTTGCAGATTAGCCCAAAACCAAGTTGCCCATTTATATGGCATTAGCCGTGAAAACCAGTCTGAATTTCTGGGGTCTCTAACAATATCTTGGTGGACTTGTCATGTGTGTTAAAAGCCTCAGTTATCTTCTTCATGACGATACTATCTTGGTGTTATTGCTTGGGTCAAGGTGGCAGGTTCTGCAGTTACGTTGTTGAAGGGAATGAGCTGGTAGTTCAGTAAGATGTATTTCGATGTTAGTGGTATTTGTTGTAACCAAGGGGAAGGGGTATTTGTGGTGGCAGTCGATGGAGATACAGGGTGAGAGGGTCAGGGGGCAAGCCAGAGTTGGGAGGAGTAGGAGAATGCAATGGGGAGCGGGAGCTCCTGTCCCTAGGGAGTTGAGGGGTAGACGTATAGGCAGTTGTACACTGGGGAAAGCATTAATTTCCATTAATTTTTAGAAGGACACAGATGGTAGTAAACTCTCCAAAATTTCCCCTTAGCCATGGGAGTATTAGGGCCGGAAGCAGAGTGTACATGAGGATCGTGGGCTAAGTGAACAGCAAGCTCAAGAAGCATCATGGAATCCCTCCTGTTAAGGAGGGAAAGTAATAAGTGACCTACATCTCATTTGTTGGTAGCTTAGCAGAGGTGGCCCATGGGCATTGCTTCGCCAGAGGTCTCAGGGCCTGGAGGGCAGTCCTCTCCATTGGTGAGATCTTGGACAGCGGTGATGGTGTCCAAGGCGGTGTCCAATGCACGGTGAACTCCGGGGCCAGAGCAGTATAACTGGGACGTGGGACTGGTGTATCCTTTCCAAGTGGATACCCACTCAGATTGATATGGGTCGTGGTTTTCTTGTTTGTTTTTGCTATTTTGAGTGTTTTATTTTCTGAGAACAGAAATTACAAAATTGAACCAAGAGGAAGAAAGCAAACTAAAATTCTGAGAATCTGATTGACCATTTAATCCTTCAAAAATCACTAACTCTAGGGGCGCCTGGCTGGCACAGTGGATTGAGCCTCCTTCACTATTTCAGCTCAGGTCACGATCTCAGGTCATGGGATCAAGCCGGACCTCGGGCTTGCCTGTGCTCGCTCGTTCTCTTAAGTAAATCTTTAAAGTCGCTAACAGTTTTAATATCAGTGCCTTAATTTTACATCCACAAAGCTAATTACAATACACTGTAATGAATTTTGTCTTTTTTTTTTCCTGTTTTTAATTTAATTTAATTTTTGCATCAGAGGGTTGTCCTTCATACAACCTGTAATATACTAAGACCAGACTGCTTGTCAAATTTGAAGGCAGTGTTGGGCCCGCAAGCTCGACTTGCAAGTATCTGTTAAGTGCCGGAGCTTTGTGGGTGTCCAGCTAGAGAGAGCGATGGCGGCACCCCCGGGACTGCCGTGGTGGGGCCAGAGTACCTGAAACCCGCTGGCACCATCAAACGCCTCAGGGAGCGTGGCCGAATCCAGAATCTCCCCAAGAGCCCAAGGCTTTGCCCGCACAGGCCATGAGTGGGGTTTTGCCGAGAATAGATCTGACACCTCTTGGCCTGACGTGCGTGCACCTCGGTGCTATGGTGTCACATCGTCCCTCAGCATAGCATCTCTGCGGCTGAGGTGGTTGCAGCTGCAGCGTTCAGCTGTGTGCGGGCCCTCCAGCTGAGCCAGCTGCTGTGGGCGTTTTGTTCCGTGCATTGGTTTGACGGTGGGCAGGCAAGCTGGCAGGGCCTTTGGGCTGCAGAGCTGGTGTGAGCCACACTCCAGTCACGGGGGCCTCAGCATCTGCTCGGTGTGGCGGGAACCGTGACTGACTTGGAGGCTTTGGGCCTCCGGGTTGCAAACCAGTGGTGTGCTGCCACTCCTGACAGGCTTCTGCTGCCCGATGCTGGAGTATTACCAAGAGGGGGCTTCTCGGTTCACTGGTGTGGGACATGGTGTTGCTTTTATTATGATTATCTCTCAATGTGATTTTCACTTGCAAAGCAGGATTTTCTGTCTCCCTTCTTGATAGTCCACACTGTCCGTGGCAATGCCCCGGACAGATAATTTTGGAGGCTAGACAGGCCCTCTTTAAAGATAGGAAAGGGTATCGGAAAGTTGTTTAGTTAGTGTAAGGTGTGAATTATCCAAGGAGCCTTACATGAAGAAAGAATAAGGCCTGGGGCAAGATTGAGACCCACATAGGGGGTCCATTTGCAGACTAGAGTTTAAAAAGAAGCTATTTGAAGAGACCATTATATCTCATTTAACTGGCCATCGGGGACCTGTTGGGAAGATCAAAGTTCAGTTGAATGCCTTTTCTAAGAGGGCACTGTCTAGTTTCAGAAGTGAAATGTGTGTCTTGGTAACTCAGTAATGTCTGGGACTCTGAAGGGGATGAGGAGTGTCTGGTGAGGCCTTCCTTGTACTTTGGCCTTAGTGTATAGAGAGGCATGTGTGACTCTGATTTGTTTCATGGGTATCTGTGAGGCCAGAGATTTGGAATTCTTTACCTTGAGAGGACTTTTAGGCAGTGACCCCAAAGTTTGTAAAAATGTGCAGTGGGTGCTAAGATGATTGCCTGAAATTTGGCCACTTTTGCCCACTCTTGTGTCCTCTGTCCTGCCCTTTATCAGGGGCATCTTGGTTAAGAGATGAAAGCAGCAACACCGCACTGGGCTCCCTCCTCTATGGTGGTGGCCATGCTGTGTGTTCGCTGTGAGCTTCCACTGCTGTTCACTCAGTTAATTCCAAGCAGCCTCCCCAGGTAGTCCAAGGTCCGGAGGAGGGATGACGTCTGGTAAGGAGCTGAGAACAAAGGAGACCATTTATCTTGCAATCAGAATAAGCCACAGGGGCCACATTTATCTCTATCCTACAAGGGGGCCTCAGTAGCAGTGTTGAGCTTGTGGGGTGCCTGCTGCCGTGACCCAAGGCATGGTGGGCATCTGGGTACAGAGGGTCATAGGCTCGGGGTCTTGTGGGAGCCACTCTTTCCAGGGTATCCTCAGGATGTGGCCAGCAATTTCTGCTCTGGTGGCATATAGCATGAGACTGAGAGGGGTACTTTCTGGCATCAGAAGCCTATGGGCAACTTAAGGCCATCATAAGTGGTCCAGAGACCGGGAGGTAAGAGGGGAGGTTGTCAAAGCCCCTGCAGTGGAGTCTCCAAAGGTACTAAAGGGAAGTGCCTGTTGATTTTCATTTGGATAGATTCTAGGGCCTTTTGTTGGGGGGAGCCCCATTTAAGATGGACTGATTTGTAAGTAGGAGCATCAGTGAGGTTAAGCAATCCTTGAAATGAGAATTACATTGCTTCTGGAACCCAAAAACGAATAAAAACATTGACTTGTATGTCTTTAATAAGTGTGTCAAATGAATCTCCTTGGAGATGGATGTCATCAAATTAAGATAATGCCTGTGCCCCTGGAGAAAGGTAAATGCAGTTAGGAGGTTTTCTGCGAAAACTGTGTGTGATGGCAAAGCTGCTGAGGTATCCCATGGGTGGTCTAGTCACAGTGTATTGGGTTCCTTTGAAGCTGAAGGCAAACTGGCCGAGGGGCTGTGTGAACAGGCCCTAAGTTGAACATCTTGGCTGGTTTCTGATTGGATGACATTAGTAATTTCAGTGATACTGGGTATTGAGGATGGGGCCTTCATGGGTGGGCCCACAGCATTTAAGAGTGCAGTGATCCCGCAGGAGGCATCATCCATTCTCCTAGATTTAAGAACAGGCAGAAGTGGGCTATTATGTAGAGAAGCAGTAGGAATAATCACCCATTCATCAGTTGGGTCATATAGAAGTTTCCATACTTGAAGGACCTATTTTACCCCTCTTTGGGCCATATTAACTTTTTTTTTTTTTTTTTTTTTGGAGAGAGGGGGAGTGTGTGGGGAAGGGGCAGAGGAAGAAGGAGAAGCAGACTCCACCAGGCAGGGAGTCTGACGCAGGGCTCAATCCCTGGGATCATGACCAGAGCTGAAGGCAGATGCCTAACTGACCCAGCCACCCAGGTGTCGCCCTATTAACGACTTTAACCCGGGATCTGTGGGGTCCTGTTTTGTCAAACCAGTTTGTAAGTGTCAAAGATACTGTGGAATATTTTAGGGCAGTGGGTACTCTGGCTACGGGAAAGGCAAGGTTGTAGTTAAAATGAGGCATACCTATGTTTTCTCTATATTTAGTTGCTCTCTTCAGATTATCGGGGTGCTATATTCAGATTTGTCTTCAGGTGTAACTGAAATCGGAGTCCCAGTATTGAGTCCCTGAAGTTTTACTACTTGGTGTATTTTATTATTAAAAACAATTTTTTTTTTTTTTAAATTTAAAGAGTAAGGGGGGGAAGCAGAGGGAGAGGAACAAGCAGACTCTGCACTGAGCACGGAGCCTGTTGTGGGGGCTCTATCCCAGGACCCTGAGATCTTGACCTGAGCCGCAGTCAAGAGTAGGACACTTGTGTCTAGGTGACTCAGTCGTTAAGTGCCTGCCTTCAGCTCAGGTCATGATCCCAGGGTCCTGGGATGGAGACCCCCATCGGGCTCCCAGCTCTGTGGAAGGTCTGCTTCTCCCTCTTCCACTCCCCCTGCTTGTGTTCCCTCTCTGGCTGTCTCTCTCCCTGTCAAATAAATAAAACCTTTAAAAAAAAAAAAAAAAAGAAGAAGAGCGGGACACTCAACTGACGGAGCCACCCAGATGCCCTGAATTGGCATATTTTAGTGCATATTAAGTTACTTTAGAACCTCTATGTTGTACAGGCATAAGACCTCTAATTGCTGCTATTTTTGTTACGCAAATTCTCCCAGTAAATTTTGGGTTTCCATTTGGCTCAAATGATGAAACTTTCTTTTTTTCTTTCTTTTTAAGGTTTTATTTATTTATTTGACTGGGAGAGAGAGAGCCAGAAAGTACAGTGGCAAAGGGAGGAGGTGCAGGGAGCCCAATTCGGGGCTTGATCGGGATCATGACCTGAACCAAAGGCAGGCGCTTAACCAGCCGAGCCAGGCAGGCTCGCCTGGAACTGTTTCAATTTAATAGTACGTGTGTGTCCACATTCTTCCATTTTATTGGTTTTTCCAGTATCCAGGTTTTCCTTCTTTCTTTTCTTTTACCGTTCTTTCCTTTTTTCCTCCCACTCACTCACTCCTCCCTTTCTCTCTTCATCCCTCCCTCCATCATTGGATGTGGCTGGGGAGGGGCAGAAGTTCTTATTCATCATTCTCCTCTGGAGAGGCTCAAATCAGTATTGTTGTGTTTAGGGACCTCCCTCTTAGTGATGGCTGTAGAGTTTAAGTACTTGGGGCTAAAGTTCGATTTGAGTTGATGCCTTGGTTGTGCCACCTGGGTACTATGGGTATTTTCTCCTATAACTGAAAATTAGATTTTTCATTGCAATTTCAGTGCAGCATAGAGTGCTGGCCCCACAGCCCAGAGGTTGACGGACGGATGGAAACTTCTTTGCTACAGATTTGCCATTTCCCATATGGAGAAAGCCATGGTTTTCAGTTTCTCTATTTGGAAAATGGAGGAGAGAAGACACGGCCTGCTCCTAAATGGCTCTTTCCTTCCCAGGCTTCCCAGTCCACCTCCAAGGGATTTGGGTTGGGACTTAGAGCTCTAGGAGCCACTTCTTGGGACAGTGCAGTGAGCCTCTTGGCTGAAGTATCAGTGCCCTGGCCTCTGTTACGCAGTGGAACTTCCTAAAACCCAAACACACGGTCTAGGAGTCTTGCCTCATTCAAGCCATTGGGTAACCTTGGGAGGTTATGCTGGGGGGTTGGCGTGGGGGTACAGGGATAGGATATTCCTTCCCTAGCCTGTTCCTTGCATTTAATGGTTGCTTAAAGATTTTATACTTATCACTGGTTACAGCAATTTGGTTATGACGTATTTTGGTGTGTATTTTCTACTTGTGGTTTGTTGTTTTAATCAAATTGGAAATTCTGGCCCTTTTCCCCCCCTATCTTGTTTTTACACTCTCTTACTCTAAGACTTCGTTTACATGTAGTTTTGACTTCCCTCAGAAGTCACTGAGCTTTCTTTATTTTTATTTTTTTTATTCATTTTATCTTTGCGCTTTCATGTTTACCAGTCTTTTCTTTCTTTCTTTTTTAAGATTTTATTTATTTTATTTGACAAAGACAGACAGAGTGGGAGGGGCAGAGGGAGATGCAGACTCCCCGCCGAGCAGGGAGAACGATGCTGGGCTTGAGCCCAGCACCCTGGGATCATGACCCGAGCTAAAAGCAGACGCGAAACTGACTGAGCCACCCAGACGCTCCTACCAGTCTTTTCTACTGCTATGTCTATCCACTGTTAATCTTATCATGTGAAAGTTTTATTTCATACATTTTTTTTTTTAAGATTTTATTTATTTATTTGACAGAGATCACAAGTAGAGAGGCAGGCAGAGAGAGGAAGGGAAGCAGGCTTCCTGCTGAGCAGAGAGCCTGACGTGGGGCTCCATCCCAGAACCCTAGGATCAGGGCCTGAGCCGAAGGCAGAGGCTTTAACCCACTGAGCCACCCAGGCGCCCCTCATACATTGTTTTTTAATCTCTGTGGGTTTTTAAAAAATGAGTTTGATTTCCCTCTTCATTATATCGTTTGCCTTTGAATGTATGATTACAGTTCCTGTCTGCTAATGTAACATTTCTTACCATTTCTTTTATTTGAATTTTCTCCTGGTTGGGGATCATCTTGGGTTCTGGCATCTCTAACAACTTTTTATTGGATACTGGGCATTATGATTACTATGTTGTTGAATGTCCAGATTTTGTTGTTTCCCTTCAAGAAGTGAAGGCATTTAAGTTATTTGTTGATCAGTTTGACAGATTTGAGCCTTGTTTATAGATTCTTATGGTGAAACTAGAATAGATTTCATTTAAGAGATAGTTCAGTCATAGTCCTGTGGGATAGCCTTGATGTGGTTGACAGTGAATGCCCTAGTTGACCACTCACAGCTCAAGGCTTCAGTTGGTTGAAACTTGAACTTCTTGCCCTGGATAACTCTGGGAATTGTTCAGTTTAAAACCCGATACAGGGATGCCTGGGTGGCTCAGTTGGTTAAGCAGCTGCCTTCGGCTCAGGTCATGATCCCAGGATCCTGGGATCGAGTCCCGCATCGGACTCCTTGCTCGGCAGGGAGCCTGCTTCTCCCTCTGCCTCTGCCTGCCTCTCTGTCTGCCTGTGCTCGCTCACTCTCTCTCCCTCTGTCTCTGACAAATAAATAAAAATCTTTAAAACAAAAACAAAAACAAAAAAAAACCCGATACATATTTTTTTGCTCAACCACATGAGTTGCATTTCATATGTGTTTGGCGTAATACCAAGCAAAGATTAAAGGTTATACGGAGCTCCTTTTCTGTATAGGTCCCTTCTTCCTAGAGCTCTGTCCTGCAGCCAACTACCCGTCAGTGTCCATGAACTCCCACCTCCGTCTTGTCATGCTCAGCGTTCTGGGCTCTATTTGAGTTTCCCTCCTTCTACCACTGTTAGGAAAATGCATCTAGGCAGGAAGATGGAGCAATCAAAGAGCTCACTTCTCTCATTCTCTTCTCTCGGGTAACAGCCCTGCTGTGTCCACTGTCCATTGTTTGAAACAGTTCCTTTATGTATTTTGTCTAGTTTTCTATTATGATGGAACAAATGTGACCTTTGTTATTTTATCCTTTATTGGTAAATAGTGACTCAAAATAAATTATACATAAATACTTGGTAAATACTGACTTTTATCTTTTATTGATAAATAGTGACACACAATAAGTCACACATAAACACTTGGTAAATATTGACATATACAAGTATGTATCTCCATGAACTGCCACAATTATCAAAATAAAGAACATCCATCATTCCCAAGGTTCCTTTTGCCCCTTACCATCCATTCCCATTCCATCCTCATGCAGCCACTGATCTACTTTTAGTCCAGTAGATTAGTTTGTATTTTGTAGAATTTTATAGGAGTGGAATCATAAATATTGATGCATTTTTATCTGGCTGCTTTTACTTACCATACTTTGTGATTCATTCATATTGTTGCATGGATCAGTAGTTCATCCCTTTATATGGATGACTAGCTCACCTGGTAATGAACATTTGGGTTACTCTCAGTTTTAGGCTCTTTCAAGTTACTCTGAGTATCTGTGTAGAAATCTTTGCATGCACATAGGCTTTCATGTCTCTTGGGTAAATCAGAGTGCAACAGCTGGGTTGTACGATAGGTGTTTATGTTTGACTTTTTAAAGATCGCCAAACTGTTACTCCAAGGCATTCTTGTCAGTTGTGAGAGTTCCCGTTGTTTCACATCTTCGCCAACATTTGATATTGCCAGTTTAAAAAATTTTTTTTCTAGTGGGTGTGTAGTGGTATCTCATTATGGTGTTAATTTGCATTTTCCTATGACTAAAGATGCTAAGTGTCTTTTCATGTATTTATTTATTATCTGTATGTTTTCTTGGTAAAGTGTCCATGCTTTTGCAAGTTTTTCATATTTTTCCTTATTGAGTTGTAAGATTTCTTGATATAATACATGTCCTTTGTTAATATATATTTTGGAAGTATTTTCTCTTCAGTCCTTACCTTGCCTTTTCATTTTCTTAAGTGTTGTTGGGCGAGCACAAGTTTTAAATATTGATGAAGTCTAATGTATTGGCAATCATGTTCACAGATAAGAAATTAAATACTGCAATGTAATTACTTCTCAGACTGATGTACAGATTCAAAACAATCCCAATCAAAATTCCATAAGGCTTTTCTTAAAGAAATTGGCAGGTTCATTTTTAAATTATATAGAAATGCAATATTTTAAAGTTATATAAAAATACAATTATATAAGAACTATAATAGTCAAAACAACCTTGAAGTTGTAGAAAAAATTCTAATTACTCTTGCTACCTGACTTCAAGACATTTTATTCAGCAACAAGAATCAAGATGTTATGGTACTGACATAAAGATAGAACAATAGATTAAGATTATCCAGACAATGAAAACCTGAACGTTTAGTTAATGATTTTGACAAAAGTGCCAATATAATTAAATGGGAAAATATAATTTTTTCAACAAATAGGACTGAACTAATAGAACACCATATAGAAAAATGAACTTAAGGGACACAAGCATCATAAGGCAGTGTGGGTCCTTTCTTTTTTCTCTCCCCTTGATTGTACAACTCATCAGACATCCATAACTGGGACAGAAAGTGCCTCTAGCCAGAAGGGAATGGCATGATATATTCAAGATGCTGAAAGAAATATTCCTGCAACCAAGAATACTCCATCCAGCAAAGCGCTATATCATTCAGAATAGAAGGAGAGATAAGCAAAAATTAAAGAATTTCATCACCAATAAACCAGTCTTACAGGAAATATTAAAGAGGACTCTTTGAGTAGGAAGGAAAGACCATAAATAGAAGAAAAGTAGGAAGCACAAAAGCAGCAAAATTAAGTATATCTATAAAAATTCGTCAAGGGATCACAAAATAAAAGGACTGGAAGTGGGAGGAGGGGGAGTAAAGAACGGCTTCACACTTACGCGGCATAAACTTAATACAGGCTGCTGTAGGCATAAGGTATCGTATCGACCTCATGGTAACCACACATAGAAAAACAGGGATGTGCAAAAAAAAGAAAGGAAAAGGAATCTAGGTGTATCTGTAAAGAAAGCCAGGAAACTATGAAGGAGCATAAGAAGAAATAACTATAAAAACCACCAGAAAACAAATAACAAAATGGCAATAAGTACATACCTATAATAATTATTTTGAAAGTAAATGGACTAAACACTCCAGTCCAAAGACATAGGGTGACAAAATGGGTAAGAAAGGAAATTCTATCCGTACACTGCATACAAGAGACTTCCTTTCAGAACCAAAGACTCCTGCAGATAGAAAGTGAAGGGATGGAAAAGTGTTCATCATGCAAATGGAAGTGAAAATAAAGCTGGGGTGGCAATAATTTTATTGGACAAAATAGACTTTTTAAAAAATTAACATATGTTATTTGCTTCAGGGGTAGAGGTCTGTGATTCATCAGTCTTACACAATACCCAACACCACCACAAACACATCCCCTACCCAATATCCATCACCCAGACACCCCAGACAGAATAGTTTAAAACAAAGACTGTAACAAGAGGCAAAGATGGGCACTATATCATCATAAAGGGAACAACTGAACAAGAAGATATGCCACTTGTAAATAGTTATGCACCCAACATGGGAGCACCCAAAAACAAAGAAGCTAATAACAAACATAATGAACTAATCAATAATAATACAGTAATAGTAGGGGATTTTTATACCCTATTTACTTCAATGGATAGATCATCCAAATAGAAAACCAACAAGGAAACAGTGGCTTTGAATGATGCATTGAAACAGATTAATCTGTTTGACAGATACCAGCAGAACATTAAAATATAGAATACACATTCTGTTCAAATGCATATGGAACATTCTGCAGAGGAGATCACATGCAAGGCTAAAAGTGAAGTTGTGAAAAAAAAAAAAAAATGAAGTGCTTTCTGACCACAACACTGTGGATTCAGAAATCAACCACAAGAAAAAGTACAGAAAGAATACAAATATATGGAGGTTAAATAGCATGCTACTGCACAGTGAATGAACCAACCAAGAAAGTGAAGAGGAGATAAAAAAAATACATGGAGACAAATGAAAAAAACAAAACAAAACAAAAAAACCAAACCATCCAAAATCTTTGGATTGCAGCAAAAGAGGGAAGTTTGCAGCAATACAGACCTACCTCAAGAAGCAAGAAAAATCTCAAACAACCAAAAGAAGGTAGAAAAAGAAGCAAACAAAACCCAAAACTGGCAGAAGAAAGGAATAATAAGGATTAAAGCCGAAATAAGAGAAATAGAAACTAAAAAAAAAAAAAAAGAGAGAGAGAACAGATCAATAAGAGCAGGAGCTGGATCTTCACAAAATTGACAAACTAGATAGCCAGACTAATTTTTAAAAAAGGAAAAAGACAAAATCAGAAATGAAATGAGAAATAATAACATGAAAGAAATACAAAGAATGACAAGAAAATATGAGAAGTATATACCAACAAACTGGACAACCTAGAAGAAAATGGATAAATTACTAGAAACACAATCTTCCAAAACTGAATCAGGAAGGAAACGAAAGTCCAGGGACAGATGGTTTCCTAGGTGAATTCTACCAAACATTTAAAGAAAAGTTAATACCTATTCTTCTCAAACTTTTCCAAAAATTAGAAAAGGAAGAAAAGCTTCCAAATTCATTCTATGAGGCCAGCATTACTCTGATACCAAAATGAAATAAAGACACTCCAAAAAGAACTACAGGCCAGTACCTCTGATGAATATAAATGCAAAAATCCTCAAAATACTAACAAACTGAACCCAACGATACAATAAAACAGTCATTCATCACAGTCAAGTGGGATTTATTCCTGAGATTTAAGAATGGTTCAATATATTTTTAAAAGATTTTATATATTTGACAGAGACACATCAAGAGAGCGAACACAAGCAGGGGGAGTAGGAGAGAGAGAAGCAGGCTTCCTGCTGAGCAGGGAGCCAGATGCGGGGCTCAATCCTAGGACCCTGGGATCATGACCTGAGCTGAAAGCAGAGGCTTTAACCCATTGAGCCACCCAGGCGCCCCCTGGTTCAATATTCTTAATGTGATACATCAACAAGAGAGAGGACAAAAATCATATGACCATTTTGATAATGCAGAGAAAGCATTAGAGTACAATATCCATTCATTATAAAATCTCTCAGCAAAATAGGGTTAGAAAGAAATTGCCTCAACATAATAAAGGCCATATGTAAAAAACCCACAGCTGACATGCTCAATGGTGAAAAACTGAGAGCTTTTCCTCTAAGATTGGGGACAAGACAAGGATGCCCACCCTCACCACTTTTATTCAACATAATACTAGAAATCCTAGCCATAGTAATTGGTCAACAAAAAGAAAAGGCATCCAAATTGGTAAGGAAGAAGTAAAACTTCCACTATTTACAGATGGCATGATACTATATATAGAAAACTTGAAAGACTGTACCAAAAAACTATTAGAACTGACAGATAAATTCAGTAAAATCACAGATACAAAATCAATATACAGAAATCTGTTAAGTTTCTGCACACTATTAGTGAAGAAGCAGAAAGAGAAATCAAGAAAATAATCCCATTTACAATTGTACTAAAAATAAAATGCTTAGGAATAAACTTAACCAAGGAGGTGAAAGACCTGTGCTCTGACAACCATAAGTTTGATGAAAGAAATTGAAGATGACACAAGAATAATTCTATGCTCATGGATGGGAAGAACAAATATTGTTAAAATGTCCATACAGATTTAATGCAATTCCTATCAAAATATCAACAGCATTTTTTCACAGAATAAGAATAAATAATCCTAAAATGTGTATGGAATCACAAAAGATCCTGAATAGCAAAGTAATTATGACAAAGTGGAAGCATCAGAATCTCCAATTTCAGGATATATTACACACCTATAGTAATCAAAACAGTATGATACTGGCATAAAAACAGACATTTAGATCAATGGAACAGAACAGAGGACCCAAAAGAAGTTCATGATTATGTAGTCAACTAATTGGCAAAGGAGGCAAGGATATATAATGGGAAAAAAACAGTCTCTTCAACAAATGGGGTTGGGAAAACTGGACCACTTTCTTATACCACACATAAAAATAAATACAAAATGAATTAAGGATCTAAATATGAGATCTGAAACCATAAAAATCCTAGAAAAGTACACAGCACTAATTTCTCTGACATCGGCTATAACATCTTTCTAGATATGAGGCAGGGGAAGCAAAATCAAATATAAACTTTTAGGACTACATCAAAATTAAAAGCTCTTGCACAGCAAAGAAAATAATGAAACTAAAAAGTCCACTGAATGAGAGGAGATATGTGCAAATGACATATCTGATAAAGGGTTACTATCCAAAATACAAGAGCCTCTAAAACAATATCCACAAAACCAAATAATCCAATTTAAAAATGGGCAGAATTGGGGCGCCTGGGTGGCTCAGTGGGTTAAGCCGCTGCCTTCGGCTCAGGTCATGATCTCAGGGTCCTGGGATCAAGTCCCACATCAGGCTCTCTGCTCAGCAGGATGCCTGCTTCTCTTCCTCTCTCTCTCTCTGCCTGCCTCTCTGCCTACTTGTGATCTCTCTCTCTCTCTCTGTCAAATAAATAAATCTTTAAAAAGAAAAATGGACAGAAGATATAAACAGACATTTCTCCAAAGAAAACAGCCAGATGGCTAACAGATACATGAAAAGATGCTCAGTATCACTCTTCATCGGGGAAATGCAAATCAAAGTCATAATGATATATCACCTTACACCGGTCAGAATAGCTCAATTCAAAAACACAAGAAATACCCAGTGTTGGCGAGGATACGGAGAAAAAGAAACACTCTTGAACTGTTGGTGGGAATGCAGATTGGTATACCCCCTGTGGAAAAAAGTACGGAGGTTCCTTAAAAATTTAAAAATAGAATTACCATGGGATCAGTAATTCCACTATGGTAATTTACCCAAAAATACAAAAACACTAACTCGAAAAGATATATGCACCTCTTTGTTCATTGCAGCATTATTTATAATACCGAAATTATGGAAGCAGCCCAAGTGTCCATCAATAGATGAGTGGTTAAAGAAGATTATATACATACATACATATATATATTTCCCTTTTGTCCAACTTGAGAATATACATATAAATATCATTATATAAATATAGCCATATATACATTATATGTCATTTATATATTATATATATATAATGGAATATTATTCAGCCATAAAAAGAATGAAATCTTGCCATTTTGCAACAGCACGGATAGAACTAGAGAGTCTAATGGTAAGTGAAATAAGAGAAGGACAAATACTATATGATATCACATATGGAATTTAAGAAGCAAAGAGACAAACCAAGAAAGAGACTCTTAACTCTTCTCTAGAGTTAAGGGTTTTGTCCTCTACAAACTTGTGGTTGCCAGAGGGGAGGAGGGTGGGAGGACGGGTAAAACAGGTGAAAGGAATTAAGAGCGCACACAGCACGATGAGCACTGAGTCCTGCACAGAACTGTTGCATTTACTATATTGTACACCTGAAACTAATGTAACACTATGGTAACTACACAGGAATTACAACTTTTTAAAAATCCAAAAAAAGTGAAGTGCCTTTGCACAGCGTACAGGACACCTGTGAGATCCAGACATGCACCTGACGGTGGACTGGACTGCGGAGGAGGTTGCAGTAACAGGTGTTGGCTGCGGAGGCAGTGATGGCAGAGAAGGCTGGGTGTGGCACTGAGCCGGCATGAACTTTCTGGCAGAGGAGTCAGAGGGTGAACGTGATGAGTGGGGTCGGCCTGGCCGTAAGTGCTACAGCTGGAGGGACCAGTTGTCTCCTCATGGAGTCTGTGGTGACTGAGAGGAGAGTAAGGAAGGGTAGTAGGCAATCACGACTGAAGCAAAGCATCTCTTTTGTCTGCTTCGGGAGGCAAGAGGTCTATGCACAGACCTCTGGGAGCCCCTGCCCCCAACTTGAAAATTCCTCTATTGGGCTGTGGGCAAACAACCAAAGCCACAAGTACTAAGTACTACCCCCACTGTGCTGCAGCTCTTTGCCTTTTAAATTTTTCTTAAATGCTGCACTCCCAACCTTGGTGGTGAGTCAGCTCTGGTTAAAGAACTTTAAAAATTTTGTGCTATAGCACCACTTTCTGGGAAACAAAAGGAAGGCTCCTAACTACCAACCTGGTGAACTACTCCAATCAAAAGTAAAAGCAGCCTTATCTTATTAGGTTCTTGCTATCTGAAAATGTAGCAGCAGAGGCACTTTTCATAAAATACCATGAAAAAAATCACAAAGTGGCTGGATGTATTTAAAAAAAAAAAAAAAAGACCCAACTATCTACTGCCTAAGAGAAGACTCAATTCAGCTTTAAAGACACACATAGGCTCAAAGTGAAAAGGATGAAAGACGATATTCCAAACAAACAAAAACAAAAAGAAGACAAGCAAGCATAGCCATACTTAGACAAAATATATTTCAAGGCATAAAGGGTAACAAGACAAAGGTCTCTTGTTTATATAATGATAAAAGGTCCAATACAGCAAGAATATATAAGTCATAAATATATATGCATATATATGCTCTAAGCAGCAAAACATATTAAGCAATTAACAACAGATCTTAAGGGAGAGACAATAATTGTAGAGGACTTAACTACCCCACTATCAACGATAGATGGATCATTCAGACAGAAAATCAACAAGGCAACATTGGAATTGAAGCACACTTTAGAACAAATGGACTTAGACATATACAGAAAATTCCATCCAACAACAGTAGAATACACATTATTCTCAAACGCACCCACAGCATTCTACAGGATAGATCATATAGGCCACAAAACAAATCTTAGACAATTTAAGATCAAAACCATACCAAATATCTTTTCTGACCACAGTAGTATGCAAGGAGAAATCAACAATAGGAAAGTGAGAAGATGTACAAAATATGTGGAAATTAAACATTCTTCTAAGCAACCATGGGGTCAAAGAAGAAATCAAAAAGCCAATTTAAAACCATCTCAAAACAAAAAGAAAACAAAATGGATCAAGTATTTTGAGATGCAGCAAAAGCAGTTCCAACAGAAAAGTTTATAGCAATAAATGTGTATATTAAGAAATTTAGAGGGGTGTCTGCTGGCTTAGTAGAGTATGCAACTCTTAATCTCAGAGTTGTGAGTTCAAGCCCCACATTGGGAATGGAGCCTACTTTAAAAAATTCTATTTATATAGAAATTAATATATATTACTATACAATATATGGGAATATAATATATATATATAAAGAAATTAGATCACAAATAAATGACCTAACTTTACACTTCAGTGACTAGAAAAATAAAACCAAATTAAAATCAAAGTTAGCAGAGGGAAGATAATAATAAAGATCAGAGTTGAAATAAAGATCAGAAAAACAACAGGAGGGTCAACAAAACTAAGAACTGGTTCTTCAAAAAGATAAAGATAAACAAAACTGACAAACCTTTAGCTACAATAACTAAAGAAATTAGGAATAAAAAAGACTCAAATGAAAGAGGAGACATTACAACTGATAATACAGAAATACTAGAATCATTACAGACTACTGTGAACAATGATATGTCAATGAATTATATAACCTAGAAGAAATGAATACATTTGTAGAAACAAGCTATCAAGACTGGATCAGGAAGAAATAGATTTAATCAGTAAGCAAAAAATCTCAACATAGAAAATGTTAGGACCAGATGGCTTCACTTGAGAATTCTACCAAACATTTAAAGAATTAACACCAATCCTCTTCAAACTCTTTCAGAATTACAGGGGGGAGGAGGGAACACTTCCAAGCTCATTCAACGAGCCTGCATTACTTTGACACCAAAACCAGGTAAGGATGTCATAAGAAAAACTACAGATCAATATCCTTGATGAATATAGATGCAAAATTCAACAATATTAGCAAACTGAATTCAAGAGCACATTAAAGAGATTATACACCATGACCATATGGAATTTATCCCTGGGATGAGAGGATGGGTCAACACACAGAAATCAGTAAATGTAATACATCACAGCAATAAAATGAAAGATAAATACCACATGATTATCTCAATAGGTACAGAAAAAACATTTGGCAAAATACAACATCCTTCATGATAAAAACCCTTAACAGTCTGGGTATGGAAGGAACATACCACAATATAATAAATAGGTCACACACTGCAGACCCACAGCTACCATTATACTTAATGGAGAAAAAAGTGAGAGCATTTCCCCTAAGATTAGGAACAAGGCAAGGATGTCCACCTTTACCACTCCTATTCAATATGGTACTACAAGTCTAGTTAGAGCAAGTAGGCAAGACAAAGGAATAAAAGGCATCCAAATAAAAAAAGACTAAGTAAAATTGTCATTATGTACTAATACTATCCTATGTAGAAAAAATCCCAAAGAACCAGTCAAAAAACTCTTAGAATTAAGCAACAATTTCAGTAGAGTGGCAGGATATAAAATCAGCATACAGAAATTAATTGCATTCCTTTACATAAAGACGAAGCATCTGAAAATGAAATAAAGAGTAATATCCCATTCACAGGAGCACCAAAAATAATAAAGTACTTAGGAATAAATTTAACCAAGGAAGTGAAATATCTATATAATAATAACCTTGCTGAAAGAAACTGAAGACACAAACAAATGGAAAGACATTTCATGTTCAGAACAATTAACATTGTTAAAATGGCCATATCCAAAGCCTTCTATAGATTGAACACAATCTGTCAAAATTCCAAAGGCATTCTCCACAAAAATAGAAGAAACAATCCTAAAATTTATGTGGAACCATAGAAGATCCCAAATAGAAAAAGAATTCTGAGAAAAGAACAACAAAGCCAGAGGCATCATACTTCCAAATTTCAAAGTATAGTACAAAGTCATAGTAATAAAAACAGTATGGTACTGGCACAAAAATAGACACATTAACCAGTAGAACAGAACAAAGGGCCCGGAATTAAATCATGGCATATATAATATTCAACAAGAGAGCCATGCATACCCAATGGGGGAAAAGATAGTTTCTTCAACAAATGGTGTGGGAAAAACTGGATAAACACTTGCAAAACAATGAAATTGGACCCCTGTTCTCACACCACTCACAAAAATTAACTTGAAATGGATCAAAGAGTTAAACATAAGTTGTGATACCATAAAACTCCGGGAAGAAAATGTAGGGGAAAATGTCATCAACATTTGTATCGGCAATAATTTGGGAGTGGAGAGTGATGCCAAATGCAAACAACAAAAATCAACAAATGGGATTACGTCAAACTCAAAGCTTCTGTATAGCAAAAGAAACAATTAACATAATGAAAAGAAACAGAATGGGAGAAATTTTTGCAAGCCATATATTGGATAAGGGGTCACTATCTATATAAAGAACTCAGTTCACTCAACAACAAAAAATCTGATTAAAAAATGGGCTGGGGCGCCTGGGTGGCTCAGTGGGTTAAGCCACTGCCTTCGGCTCGGGTCATGATCTCACGGTCCTGGGATCGAGTCCCGCATCGGGCTCTCTGCTCAGCAGGGAGCCTGCTTCTCTTCCTCTCTCTCTCTCTGCCTGCCTCTCTGCCTACTTGTGATCTCTCTCTGTCAAATAAATAAATAAATTCTAAAAAAAAAAAAATGGGCAGAACTATTTAGACATTTCTTCAAAAAACATCATCAGACTTGCCAACAGACACATTGTAAAATCGGCCAACATGTCTAGTCATCAGAGAAATGCAAATCAAAACCACAAAGAAATATCACCTCATATATGTTAGAATGGCTGTCATCAAGGGACACCTGTATGGTACAGTCGGTTAAGCATCTGAATTGTGGTTTGGGCTCATGTTGTGATCTCAAGGTCATGGGATGGATCCCCAAGTCAGGCTCAGCGTAGAGTCTGCTTGAGATTCTCTCTCTCCCTTGCCCACCCCCCACCCTCTCTCTCTCGCTCTCAAATTAATATATCTTTAAAAAAAAAATGGCCTTCATTAAGAAGACAAGAGACAACAGGTGTTGGCAAGGATGTGGTGAAAAGAGAAGCCTTAATACTTTATTGGTAGAAGTGTAAATTGGCAAAAAGCTATGGAAAACAATATGGAGGTTCTTTAAAAACTTAAGATAGGTCTACCATATAATCCAGGAATTCCTCTTTTGGGCATATACCCAAAGGAAATGAAAAGAAGATTTTGACAACATAAATGCACTCCCACGTTTATCACACTGTTATACACAACCTTTTATACACAACCATAGCCAAGCTACGGAAACAACCCAAATGCCTATCAACAGATGAATGGATAAAAAAGATGTGGTACATAAACAAAATAAAATATTGATTGGCCATGAAGAAGGTATCATTCTATTTGTGACAACATGGATGGATCCTGAGCACATCATGCTAAGTGAAATAAATAAAAGGATGACAAGTACTGTTTGATACCACTTATGTTTTATCTAAAAAAAAATTAAACATGTAGAAAACAAAATAAAATGGTGGTTATCAGAGGACAGGGGTAAGAGTGATAGTCTAAGGGTACAAACTTTAACAAGTGGGAAATAAGACTTACATATCTAATACACAGTACAATGGCTACAGACAATACTATTATACGATATGTAATGTGATAAATAGCATTATGGTGGCAATCATAATATATAAATGTATCAACATGCTGTTCACTGTAAACTTACACAATGTTACACATCAAATTTATTCAGTAAAAAAAAAGAAAAATTAAGTTGAAACGGATCACAGACCTAACTGTAAGAATAACACCATGACATCTAGAAATCTTATTGATCCCAGATTTAAATTTTTTACTGGATACCTGAAATGTAGGTGGAAATTTCAGAAATATAAGAAGTGGCTTAATACGGAACACAGTCATTAGAATACATTAGGTATGCAAAAACATACTAAATTTTGTGGAGTTAAGTCTTTATAAAGGGGTATAAATCTAAAAGGCAGTGATTAAATATAAACAAGGTATGTTTTTTTTTTTTTTAAAGATCTTATTTATTTATCAGAGAGAGAGAGAGGGAGAGAGCAAGCACAGGCAGACAGAATGGCAGGCAGAGGCAGAAGCAGGCTCCCTGCTGAGCAAGGAGCCCGATGTGGAGCCCAATGTGGGATCATGACCTGAGCCGAAGGCAGCTGCTTAACCAACTGAGCCACCCAGGGGTCCCAAACAAGGTATGTTTTAATTTGGCCTCCGAATCCTATCTGCAGAATAAACCACCTCTAGACAGCGGCAGTTTTTCAATTTGAGAGAAACTATTCTTTTGGTAAATCAAAAGCACAGAAAGAGAAGCTTCAGAAAATTTCAGGCCATAATCTTTGACCTTTTAATGGATGATCTAGTACCCCAGTGCCACCCCAACTAGAAAAAACAAAAACACTGATGAGGCGAGGTTTCAAATGCTTAGTTCCAGAATGGGACTTTATTTTTAAGATTTTATTTATTTGACAAAGATCATAAATAGGCAGAGAGAGGGGGGAGCCAGGCTCTCCGCTGAGCAGAGAGCCTGATGTGGAGCTTGATCCTAGGACCCTGGGATCATGACCTGAGCCAAAGGCAGAGGCTTAACCCACTCAGTGGGTTAAGCCCCCCAGAATGGGATCTTAAAGGATTTCCTGTAGTCTCCCTATGCTGAGATTCAGATTCTGTCAAGGGTAGCCTACATCTTAAACAGGTACTTAAGTCTAAGAGGACTGATAGTCTCCACATTAAAGGAGTCAAGAATGGCATGCAAATGTGTGACTGCTAACATAATTTTGAAGTAAGAGAACAGTCTTTGGAGTTGGAGAGGTTAGGTTTTAAGTATCAAAATTGCCAGTAGCAGTGACCTTTGGCAAAGTCTCATGATCTTCTAAGTTTCTGTTCCTTTAACTGTGACAATTTAGGTCTCCTAAAACTGTTATGAGGATTAATAATAAGATAAACAGTGCAATGTCTGATATGTAGTAACAGCCTAATAAATGTAGAGTATGGTTGTTATAATAGTTAGTAGTAACTTATAAGCTCCCCGTTCCAAGGACTAGGACATTCAGTGGAATGCCAGGATTTAGGGGCTATTGTATTTCATTTACCTTATCACCATTTATTTATAATGACTTATTTAGTAAAGCTGGCAGTCCAGACAAACAATGAAGACTTCATTAGAGGCCTCTGGCTGGCTCAGTCAGTAGAGCCTGAGATTCTTGGTCTTGGGGTCATGAGTTCAAGCCCTACTGTTGGCCTAGAGCTTACTTTAAAAAGATAAACAAAAAGAAGAATTCTTTAAAGGTAATGTGTCAGCCTTTGCTCGAGTTGCCTGAAGGCTAACAGAATATGCCACCCCAAAATATGCCTTTTGTATTATTTTGAACTGATTATTTTGAGAAACAGCAAACACAAGAGTTCTGAAAACAGAATAGAAATTACCCTTTCATAATAGAAATTTAAATTTATAAAGGAAATCTTTATTTCAGAAAGAGAATGACTAAATCATGAGAGTCTTGTCAGTGGAGAAGATACCAACTTAAAGATTTTAATATGCCAAACAAAACTTACTTTTGTTTACTGTACTTTGCCTGGTTACTTCCCCTGACCGGATCTCGATATTCTTCTTTCATCTTTATCTGAATAATAATGTAATATAATATATATATTATATATAACAATATCTTAAGCCTGAATTCTAAGCAAATTCTGAGAGTTGGTGCATCTTTCCCTAGCTTCCAAGTATACATGAGGTATACATTTTAATGTTTTTTTCTTACTAATCTGTCTTATGTCACAGGGGCCTCAAGCTAAGAACTTACAAGGATAGAAGGAGAATTATTTTTTCTTCCCTGACCCTGACTTTGTTGAAGGTGCTGACTTTGGTCTGGTTGACTCTTTGTCCTCTGCTCCCAACTTGTGCTTACTCTTAAAATGTAATGTCACAGCTTTAGTTCAAATATGGTCCTTCCTCTAAAGTCTAGGTGCCTGGGTCTCCCGGTATATTTTATTCTTGATAAATAAATAACCAAACTAGTCTTCAAGGAGAACATGCCGCAGTTTTAGAATTCATTATTATTCTAAGTATTAAGTTTGCCTGTTGCACATTTTTCACTATGGATCATTCGGAGTCCAGGTCAGTCTCAGCCCTTATACCAGGATCAGCATTGTATTTTGGAGAGAACAAAAATATGTTTGCTTTTGAGGCTTAAGTAGCCTTCTTATGCTCCTTAAAGCCTTTCTTCTTAAAGTTCTTGGCTTGGTTTTTTTAAAAAAAGAAGTTTCCCCTAGTCTATTATTAATTGTTACAATTTATTGAGTGGTTGTTATATATCTTATACTTTATATATAATATTGTTAAACTTTGTAACAAGGTATACATTTTAGAGGTAAGAAAACAGTCTATGTAGTATTAACTTGCTCTAAGACTAGAGAGTACAAAAATGGCCCGATTTTTCAGATTTCTGCAGGTTTGAAACAGATGTGACTTCAAAAGTCAGAATTTGAAGTCAGAATTTGAACACAGACCTGGCCTAGACCTTTATGTCCTCTTCCAGATATATTTGTGAGCACAGTCTCTTGGGTCAGACTGCTTGGCTTTAAATCTCAGTTCCAACAAATTAATAGGTGCTACTTTATAGGATAATAGTGAGGAAAGAGACCCTGCAAGGGAAGGTATGAAAAAGGGAAGAACATGCCACTTAGTCTAGTTTTGTTGAAGCTACTATTTCCTAAGCATTCTTCATTGACTCTGGGAGAATGCAGGATGATGCCAAGGAAAATCAGGGGCCAGGATAAAGGATTAGGAATTTGAGTTCCCTCTATCTATGTAACTTATTTATTTATTTAAGATTTCATTTATTTGAGAGAGAGAGAGAGAGAGAAAGCACAAGGAGGGGAGGGGCAGAGGGAGAGGGCGAAGCAGGCTCCTTGCTGAGCAGGGAGCCCAATGTGGGGCTCATCCCAGGACCCCAGAATCAAACCTGAGTGGAAGGCAGAGGCCTTACTGACTGAGCCACCCAGGCACCCCTATACAATTTTAATGCTATAGGAGAATACCAATTCAGTAATTCAATTTACCTATGTAAAGTATAAGCAAGCAATAACTATACACTATAGATATCTTTAAAAATTCCTCTAAATGGATATTCAAGTGCCAATGATCATGTAATGTGCCAAGAAAATCAAGATGAGTAAGATTTGATTCCTGTTCTTAAAAGGTTCACAGTCTAGCTTAAGTGCTATAACAAGGGGAAGTCAACAAAATATGTGTAATAATTAATTGTGCTTAGAGGGCTGTGGTGTCTAAGAAAACTTTCATAGAGATGTCAGACATTAGCCAGTTTGGACATTAAATTGTTGGACAAAAACTTTACATTAGGGTTGGCTTGGTATAAAGATAAAGCAATCCTTTCTCAGCTCTTTCTTAGTCTTCCAAGAGGGTAAAAGTATCAGATATAATGAATCTACCATTGGAATCAGGTAGTTAACTATTGTATAGTTTAGAGGTTTCTTTTGTTGTTGTTCATTGCCTCAAATGGATAAAAATCTGTCTTTAATCAAGAATTAGTCCAAGTATCTAAGAGTTAATCTTAGATAAATGTGAATCAGTATGTCAATTCCCCATCTCTCCATTTCCCCACTTTGTAAGAAGTACCTTAATGAGATGAATATACATAGCAGAAAGACTGTTTGGTCTAAATATCAAAGTTTATTGAAATAAAATATAATCTATAATAAAAAATACTAAAGGTGTTATCACTGGTTACAGTTTTAAGTACATTAACAAAAAATCCAACATTTTAATCCAAGAATGATACTATCCTTGTGGTACAATAACAAACATGAAATTAAATGTTGAATAATACTGAATAATTCTGTCAGAAATATTTTATACTTTCCCATCTATGGTCACTATGCCTTTTTTAAAGGAATATTCTCCAAAAGTGAAACTTTCAAACCTTGTTTAAGACATAGTTTTTATAATTAAATAGTTAAAACATAATTAGCATTTAAAACCAATTAATTTTCTTTCATAGAAATTCAGTTCAATTCTAAGTTGGGTAGATACTTTTAGGTGTCACTTGAAAAATGTATTTCAATGCTGTTTTATATCCATCTCTACGGTCACTATTACTCTCAAATTGCAATTAAAGCTGGTCATAGAGCAAAATGAATTATTTAGAAGTAGAAAGGGCATTAAGATAGCAAAGAAAAGGAGGAGGAAAGAACAAGCGTTCATACACTATATATTTAAACTCTTTAAGAACTCTGTTTCAATTGGCCAGTCTTGGCCTAACACAAGAGATCTATGATATGTCATAGCAACTTCCTGACCCCAGTAGAAGGACATGAAAGTGGAGGAAGAAAATTTTTTTCTTCTTACTACATTTCAAGATCACTTGCTCTGTAGTCATGGTACTATTTCACTTGCTATTCCCCGCGAAACTGGCCACATCCAATTATTCTGCACAATTCAAGGAAAAAGACTCACATGCACTAACTTTAGGAGATGACTTTCAGGTACAAGTGACTGTTGTGTAGCAAGCATACATCAGTCTTCTATCATATTGTCCTACTTGTCATGTGTGGGTCTGTGAAAACAGTGGTTGTCATTTTATTGAGGAAAATTGCTTTTTAACAAAAACCATTTTTCAAATCCCCATCTTTAAAAATCTGTAAAGCTATAATATCCCATGTACTCTGGGAAAAAATGATTACCTCATACAACTAAGATGTAAAAAGGAATAAAAACTGACAAAATTGAGAATACCAGACATCTTCAAAGATTAAATGCCAATCTTAGTCTTTAAACATACTGTTAGTTAGAACTACTTTATGGTGGTATTTTAGTGATAATGTCCATTTGGACAGGTCACTGATTTGGGAATTTAAATGGGCATTTCAGTTTCCTGACTTCCTATTTAAAGGTGTGACCACTAGACCCAAAGAAGCCAGGATCACCTTCAAAAGAGTTTTGCTTTGTGCATTCTTTAACTACAGGATATTACAGTGAGGAAGGGTATGAAATTTTTTAAGTTAATGACATTATTAAGTGATTCAAAAAAAATTCTTAAAATTAATATCAAACAGACACATTATAGAATAATACTAGAGCTTTTTGTCTTTTAAATCTATAGTGATTTATAGTTTAGGTTTTATATTTCTGCCATAGTGTTTCAATACCTTATCTGGGATAGTACCATGTTCTCAAAAATACCAGTTATAAGAAGAGAAGTCTAAATCTCAGGACAATAGGACAAAGCAGAACTTGGTAATCGTTCAGCTATTGTTGAAAACTTTGACCTAGTTTTTTGAGTTTAACTTTTTTAATCAGAAAAGTGAAATTAGAAACTAGGATACTTTATGTAAAAATACATACACATATTCACAATGTATTAAACTCTAATTTCTAATAGCAGAGATACTGGTATTAACAGATATTTGTTAATTAAAATTTAGATAGATCTTCAAAAGAAGTTAAAATTACTTGGGTCCTGCAATCTGTCCCTCAGACTCCATTTTCTCTGTTTTGCAGTTTTTTGGCCAAGAAGGCTTCGATTTTAAACTTCAGTTTGTTTTAAAGTGTTACTTCAGAGAAGTAACCTCAGTTCTTCATAAGATTTTCTCAGCAGCTACGGAAATATTGGATATCAGTAAAAAAAAAAAAACCAAAATAAAAAACCACTATATTCTCAGAGGACCGAAGGATTCTGATTTTTAGTCACTTTCTAAAAGGAATTAATCTGCACATTATCAAATAACATTTTATACTAAAAACAGAAATAATTCAAATAGCCCTAAAAATGACAGTATTTTAACAGACCTAAATGAATTCCATCCATGCACAAAACTTTACATATATGCATTAGTAACTTGATATCACTGTACTTTGTTCCATGGAGAAAAGGCAAAGAGAATCTAAAATATTTAGATACATGAAAGATACTGGGAAAAATAGACTTTAAATGCTTTTTAAACTCTCAAAATCCTCTCAACTTCGATTAGAACAGAAAAGCAACCATAAAATACACTTTGGGAAGAGATGATGCCATACTCAAAGACAAGATAATTCTACAAATTTTAACAGCATTAAAAAAACTGACTTTTAAGAAATATTGTCATTGGGAAAAAGATCTCTACACTCAAGAACAAAAACTATAATATTTATTATTATTTAAGTAATATTCTGAGCTTATACTATGTCCTTTATTCAGGAGTATAAAGCACTAAAAAAATGAGCATCTTTTACATATTTAAAATAAAGTGAGGCACAGAAAGTTTGCCCCTGGAAAGATAAAATCTAGATTTTTTTAGACCTAAAACAGTTCAGACTTCCACATTTCCCCATTTGTATTTCCTTAAAATACAAATTTTGTACTATTTTTAATGCCTCCATCTTATTTTATCAAGCATTAGTAAGTTTACAGTGATAGTTTAAGTTGTATGCCCAAGTGTTGTATGATAGGTAAAGCCTGTTAAGTTTTCCATTATATTTTAAAAACTTGTATATTTAATGGGACATTAAATGAAATGTTATAATCAATTTGCTTTTTTGCTTAAAAGAATTTTTTTAAATAAATGAGTTTGAGGATAATTCTGGAAAATCTTGCCTTGAATATTTCTCCAGTAGGACTTTACTGATATCCACTTCATATGCCAACATTATTATAGGAACTATAACAATTCTTTCCTTAAATGTCTATTTGACTTCGAGTCCTCTTTCATCTCAAGATCTTTCTTAGTGACCTGAGCTGGTGATTCAGTAAAAACAAAGTACTATGGTTTTGTGCAAGTACAAAATGGTTAATGGTTAATGGTTCAGTCAACTAATCTCTGATACTGACTTGTTTGATTAAGCTAAGATCAGGAAGTATGAGGAAGAATTTGAAACATAGTATGGGATAAATTGTCAAATACTAGAAATATGAGACACTAAAACAAAATATATTCCAAAACCTAATCCTAAACTTAAATCTATGCCTCATTCCACTGCTAAATGACACCTTGAAACATGGAAGAAGTTACTTCCCCTAAACACACTGGACCCCTAAGCAGCCAATGCCAATTTTAGCTGCCTCAAACTGCTTAGTGTATGTATGTACATATGTATGTGTGTATATTCTTAAATGGTAATTCTTAAATTTGAGGGAAAGTTCCCAGATTCTTTTGTTAATAAAAATCAACGGATCCTTGCTTCAGAAACACACAGATAAACACACAGAAATACTTCTAAGTGTTGATAACCTATTGTAAATCACAGCATTGTTAATTCAATGGGATTACACATCAGGACAATTTTCATATTCGTAAGGAAGACTGGTCACTAAACTTCAGGAATAGCTTTTGAAAATATAAGAAAGTGTAGTGACCATATATTCACTCATTCATGTCTGTTTTGCTAAATCTAACAGCGACTGGTTGATGCAAACGTGTCCCTAATCTAGCCTATAAAGATTAACAACAAAAATGTTTAAGTTCTATCTTGTTAGCAATTCATGTAACAATTTTCAAGTACTACAAAACACTGAAGGAAAGACTTGACTATACCACTATCAAATTCCAATGTACCCAAACCAGCAATGAAACGTCTGAATGTATAATTTGTTGCCTTGAGCAAAATATAAGAAAATAAAGACACAATAGCTCTAACCTTCAAGGATGGAAAACCAGTTATCTCCAAGAAGTCTGTTTTAATAGAACTGAACATTTGATTTTTTCCTCACAGTAATCAAAGCAAACATTTTATCATTATTACTCTGGGTATATCAAACTGAAGTCCAGGAATGTAAGAAAGTTTGACTTGGAAATATTACATAGAAAAAAGGTTGAATTAACAAACACATTACATTTTTTAAGTTATTTTTTTATAAGTATACATTGATATCTACTTATCTGATAGCAGCACTGCTGGTTTTGAGTGAGTTTTTTTCTTCCAGAGGGAATGCAGAATGGCAGTATTATCTTTGGAACAAATTAAGAAGATAGTAACAAATAACAGAAGAATAACTTTTACACATATATTTCTCAAGGGTAATAAATAGATAAGTATATAATTATGGAAAAATATGCCTCAAATATGCTTTTTAAAATTTCTCAGGGTTTGCTGTTTTGCTTTTTCTTATTAAAATATAGTGCACTGTCACTACTATCTATTCTAGGAAAAACAAACCCTGAGGTTTGAGTTTCCTCCTTCAACCAATAGAGTGGTATCAAGAGTAAACTTGGCCTAAGGTCAACCTGCTTGAGCCAACAGAGAATTCTGTAGTACATCTGATTACTTTACCAATGTACACATATTTTAGGTTATTAACTAGAGACTCACCAAATATTCTATATCAAAGTTTTATACCCCAAACAGGTTCTCTGATGATTTATCATGCTAGCATGGGAAATCTGAAGGAGTAAACAAATGGTATAACATAACTACACATGCAATACAGAAGGACATGACATAAAAGATACAGCTTGACCCTGGATTTTTCCCTTAGAATAATTCCTTCCATAAATAAGACTTTACTTTTTATTTTTATATATAGACCCATCCTATAAATGGTCTTGGATCATGGAGAATGTTAAGGACATAGCTTAAGAACTCTAGACCACAGTTTTTAGTAGTCTATTGTCACCCTAGATCCCAAGAACATTCTCCAAGTGGATGCTCAGGTTAGATTAAGAAGCTCTTAAACAAATTTACTGAGGCTTAGAATGTAAATCACGTAACTACTTGGAGCAGCAATAGTCTCTTCAAAAATAACTAAAACAAACGTTTAAATATAAAGCATATAAAAAGGACTATTAAGGATAGTAGAAATACAGGAAAAAATGTGTTGCCTCATAATAAAGTTCAATAAATATTTCTTTCTGAATCCTATAAACACTACAAGATGTTATAGGTCTATTTGGTTCCCATAAGTTAAAAAAAAATCTGATTGCTTTTACCTCCTAAGTCTTATCTATTTTTCAAACAGATTTTTATTAATGCCTTTTCACTAGTCTCAGAGATTATTTCTAACTTCCTTTCAGAAATGTGCTTTTTTGTTGGCTTTAATAAGTATACTTAATTTTCCAGCAAATAAACATGATTTAAATTTTAAGGTTCAAGGTAATTCTAGAAAAAGGTAGACACTGAACTATCTGTTTTTCTACAACCCATATTTACAAGGCCTAGCATCCACTGTGGTTTCCTTCTTATACTCAGTTATCACACTGTCAATAAATAGTAACTGTAGTACAAGTTACCTATATTAAAGATTTCAAAATTCCTCAAAATTTCACAATACTACAAAGTCATTAATATCTGATTTTGATAGAATGAGTATTATTGTTATGCAATTCTTTGCTATTGGAAAAGAAATACAAATTGTTTTTTCTATCTAAATTAAACCCAAACTCCATTATCAGTTCTCAAGATAATATCTAAAATGTACATTCCTAAAGAAAGGTAAAGCTGTTCAAGGGCTGAACTAGTCCAATACAGGATTAAGGGCTATTTATTTCTGTTATTTTTTGTCTTGGTTCTTTTGTTGTTTGTTTTTGTTTTTTCTTTTTACATCCCTATATTAAATCCCTGGTTTCTCTTGAATTAGATCATAATTTAACATTGTAAAAATTAATTTCAGAAACTATTGTGCTAATATTTAGATTTCAGGAAGGAATCAGACAAAATAAGTTACCTCTATTCATTGTTAGAACAGAAGATAAAATAGCTTACTAACTGATATGAGTTATGAATGTCACTATGACACAAAATTTGCTGTGATTTGCTTATTTGGCTACAAGTGCAGTATTTTTCATGAATGATAACACACAGCATTTCCAACTTGTAACACGAAACTCCAGCTCATAAAGAGTGTACTGTGTGACTTGAAAAAGTCTGATTGTAACTAAGTTAACAACCTTTCCCCTGAAAAACATGAACAAAATCCATTGGGAAATCAGGCACAGACGGTATTTATCGGTTTTTCTTCCTTTCCTCCTGTGGTTTTGTTTCTCAAGACATATAGATGCATCCAACAGAATCCAACACTTGTTACAAAATGACACAGCTATTTTTGTCCTTTTCTTTCTCTTTATCTTTTTCTCGAGGTTCCTTTCGTTTACGTTCACTATTCCCAGGTTGTCTTCTACTTGGAGAGGCTTGTGCTGGCTGGCTTTGCTTTAAGAAAAATAAACAGGAAGAAATTACCTCAACTTTCTAAGGTGCTTAATCATAGTTATCTAGAAGGAAAAACCACAAGAGTGAAAGGAATCATTAATGGAAAAAAGTTACTTGTACACAGACTTGTTATGTTACATGGTATCTGAGTAACTGCCTCTGTCATTTTGGATAGATCTAATTAATGTATCCATTATTCTCAGTAAATGGAATTTTAAACAGTAAATAATGTATAGGATTATATTCCCTGAAATCTCAAATTCAAGAAATATTTATGTTAAAGTTTAGAAAATGTTAAAAAAAGAAAAGGTAATGTTTGGTAAATTAAGTTCCCTAAAACCTATAATAAACTATAATAAATCTCATTAATATAATAAACATTTTAAAGGAGAAAAATGAAAATCCTGAGAACTTTGAGTGTGAAGTAAGTGTATTCTGTGAAATAAGAACATTTTTAAAGAAAAGGTACTTATAATATGGTAGGTTTTAACTTTTAAACTTGGAATAGTCAACATTTGAACTAGGAATAGAAATAACTTGGTTTAATGGAGACCTCTATGTTTAATGTTTCATCAGACCTTAAAGCACATCTTGTTTTCTTGTATACCCAAGACAAAGAAACCGTTCTGGCATTGTACAGTTAAACATAAAAGAAGGGAAATATTTTTTTCATTTAATAAAATGAGATTTAATATAAAGAAACCCAATTAATAGTCACATTTTCAGTGCGTCATATGTTTAACTAGGAAAAGTAGAAAGGTGCTAATAACCTTTGTTGAATACTTAGTACATGTCAGACATTGGGTAAAGTACTAACATTATTTGTTCTTACCCACAAATCTAACAGTTAAACATTATCTTTTATTTTCCAGATAGGGAAAATGGGGCTAAGAGAAGTAAAGGACTTTGTCCAAGGTGTTAGTTACAACCAGCATGGGGAGACAGAAGCAGGAAATGGAATCCATGTCTATCTGGCTCTGAAGTCTACATTCTTCCTACCAGTACCTCATACTGCCCTCTAATTGCTACAAAAGACTTTGTTCCCA
Source organism: Mustela putorius furo (assembly GCF_011764305.1). NCBI lineage: Eukaryota > Metazoa > Chordata > Mammalia > Carnivora > Mustelidae > Mustela > Mustela putorius. The sequence continues at coordinate 2,952,874 of NW_025422045.1, read as the reverse complement.
TTTGTTTATATTCTTTGGAGCTATTAACAATTTAAAAAATACATTTGATTCAGTTGCACCAAAAATAATAAAATACTTAGAAAAAAACTTAACCAAAGAGATGAAAGATCTGTACTCTGAAAATTATAAAGCACTGAAACTGAAGAAACTGAAGACAACACAAAGAAATATAAAGATATTCCCCACTCATGGATTGGAAGAACAAATATTATTAAAATGTCTATACTACCCAAAGCAATCTACAGATATAATGCAATCCCTATCAAAATTCCAACAGTATTTTTCACAGAGTTAGAACAAACAATCCTAAAATTCGCATGAAACCACAAAAAATACTGAATAGCCAAAGCAATCTTGAAAAAGAAAAACAAAACTGGAGGTCTCATAATTCCAGACTTCAAATTATATTACAGAAGTTGTAGTAATCAAAACAGTATGATTCTGGGGCACTTGGCTGGCTTAGTCAGAAGAGCATGCCACTCTTGATCTCAGGGTCATGAGTTTGAGCCCCATGTCTGGTGTGGAGATTAAAGTAAAAAAAGAAAAAACAGTATGATACTGGCATAAAAGTAGAGACATACATTAATGGAACAGGATAGAAAACATACAAATAAACCTATAGTTATATAGTCAATCTTTGACAAAGGAGTAAAGAATATGCAACAGGAAAAAGTCTCTTCAACAAATGGCATTGAGAAAACTGGACAGTTCATGCAAAGCAATGAAACTGGACCACTTTTGTATACCATACATAAAAATAAACTCAAAACGGATTAAGGACCTAAATATGAGACCCAAATGTGAGAAACCATAAAAATACCAGAAGAGAGCATAGGCAATAATTTCTCTGACATCAGCCATAATAACATCTTTGTTATTATGTCAGATATGTCAGGAGACATATCTATCTCCTGACACAAGGGAAACAAAAGTAAAAATAAACTATTGGGACTACATCAAAATAAAAAGCTCTGCACAGCAAAGGAAACAATAAAACTAAAAGAAAACCTACTGAATGGGAAAAGATATTTGTAAATGACATATCTGATAAAGGGTTAGTATCCAAAATATATAAAGAACTTCTACAACTCAACACCAAGAAAACAAATGATCCAAATAAAAATGGGCAGAAGAAGGGGTGCCTGGGTGGCTTAATCGGTTGGGTGTCTGACTCTTGGTTCAGCTCAGTTCGTGGTCTCACAGTTTTGGGATTGAGCCCCACGTTGGGCTCTGCACTCAGGGCAGATTCTGCTTCAGATCCCCTCTCCCTGTCCTTCCCGCTTGCTCACTCACTCCCCTTTAAGTAAATAAATAATTAAAAAATAAAAAAGTTAAAAATGGGCAGAAGACAAAGATATAAACAGGCATTTCTCCAAAGACGACATACAGATGGCCAACAGACACATGAAAAGATACTCCACATCAGTCATCATTAGGGAAATGCAAATCAAAAGCACAATGAAATATCACCTTACACCTGTCAGAATGGCTAAATTCTAAAACATAAGACTTGGTGAGGATGTGGAGAAAAAGGAACCCTCATGCACTGGTGGTAATGCAGACTGATGCAGGTACTGTGGAAGACAGTATGGAGAGTCCTCAAAAAATTAAAAACAGAACTACCCTACGACCCAGCAATTATGCTACTGGGTATTTACCTAAAGAATACAAAATACTAATTCAAAGGTATACATGCACTCCTATGTTTACTGCAGCATTATTTGTAATAGCCAAATTATGGAAGCAAACTAAGTGTCCATCAATAGACAAATGGATAGATACATGGTATATACACAATGGAATATTATTCAGTCATGAAAAAGAATGGAATCTTGCCATCTGCAACAACATGGATGGAGCTAGACAGTATAGCACTCAGTGAAATAAGCCGGAGAAGCCAATCAGCATGATTTCACTCATACGTGGAATTTTAGAAACAAAACTAAATGAACAAAGAAAAAAAGACGAACCCAAAAATGGACTCTTAACCATAAATAACAGACAGATGCTTCCCAGAGGGAAGTGGATGGAGACAGAGGAATGGGGGGAATAGGTGAAGGCAATTAAAAGTACACTTAGTTTGACAAGCATTGAATAATGCATAGAATTGTTAAATCACTATGTTGTACACCTGAAACTAATATAACACTGTATGTTAACTATGCTGGAATTAAAATTAAAAAAACAAAAAAACAAAAAACAACTGAAGGGGCGCCTGGGTGGCTCAGTCGGTTAAGCTTCGACTCTTGATCTCAGCTCAGGTCCTGATCTCAGGGTCGTGAGTTCAAGCCCCGCGTTGGGCTCCACACTGGGCGTGGAGCCTACTTAAAAAACAAAACAAACAAAACAAAAAACAAAACTGAAAAATCTTGCCATCAGAAACTCAGGAAAAATAATTTCACTAAATGAGAAACACATTAAGATAATCACAAACTTATTATGACAATGCCATGAAACCATGGATGCTAAAATGCTAACAAAGTTCAAGAGTCAATACCTAATTTAAAAATAGTTATCTCAGTATAAATTTCTTTGTTGCTAAAGTCATCATTGTATTTAAGAATCGGAACACTAGTTTTTACCTGGGCCTGTGTAGAAGCAGAAGCAGCAGCAGCTGCTGCTTGTTCCTGCTCCTGATAATATTGAGAAGCCCGTCTATCCTCTTCTTCTTGGAGTTTCTTTGCTAGTTCCAAATCACTGATTCCTTCAGGTATTTGTTCCCAATTGATCTCTTGGCTCTGCTGTTCTTGTTGTAGAGATAATGCCATAAGGTAGTCCTAAGAAATTAAATTATAACCATCTTTAGCTATGAGAGTTTACTCAAGAACCCAAAGGAGTGCGAAACACAGAGGTTACAAAACTAAGAGGAAGGCTTCTTAAAAACATACCAGAGTTTAAATATAAAAACTAAAGTTACCTAAGTATTTCTGTTTGAGAGCCATAATCTCAGTGATGTTGCTATTATTCTAAATATTCTTGGAATTCATTTAAAATTATTCCTAGCACTGGCATATAAAGCATTCAAAAAAGCTTTAAAAACAACTCATCTAAAAAAATCAACCCCCCCTCTGCCACCCCTTGGCAAAACTTCCCTTAGGGACACCTGGCTGGCTTTTTCTATAGAGCAAGCATCTCTTGATCTTGAGGTCTTGAATTCAAGCCCCATGTTGGGCATAGAGCCTACTTTAAAAACAAACAAACAAAAAATAAGCTTCCCCCCAATTTATGAAAGAAACATGTCTGTAGAAAATTGAGACAAAATTAAAAAGTATAAGTTAAAATTACCTTATCATTACACAAAGGTAACTATTGTTTTTGTCTTTTTTTAAAATATTTTATTTTTTTATTTGACAGAGATCACAAGTAGGCAAAGAGGCAGGCAGAGAGAGAAGAGGAAGCAGACTCCCTACAGAGCAGAGAGCCTGATGTGGGGCTCGATCCCAGGACCCTGGGAACATGACCTGAGCTGAAGGCAGAGGCTTTAACCCACTGAGCCACCCAGGCGCCCTAAGGTAACTATTGTTAACAACAGATATATATCCACCTAGTTTTTTCTACATTCACATAGAAACGCAAACACATTTCCCAACCTCTCGTTAATGTCATAAAAGTCGTTTTTAGGACGCCTGGGTGGCTCAGTTGGTTAAGCAACTGCCTTGGGCTCAGGTCATGATCCCAGCGTCCTGGGATCGAGTCCTACATCGGGATCCTTGTTCCGCACGGAGCCTGCTTATCCCTCTCATTCTGCCTTCCACTCTGTCTGCCTGTGCTCGCTCTCGCTCTGACAAATAAATAAAAATCTTAAAAAAAAAAAAAGTCGTTTTTAAAAACATCAAAGAATTTCCGAAATCATGTATTAAATGTTCTTCCAAAACACGATTTTTAAGACCAACAGAGTTGCCCATCATACAGTGCTATTCAATTACTTAACCACCTCCTCCTTCCTCCCACAAACACCCCCAAATTATTTCCTACGAGAAAATGTGATGCATCTTTGCTGAAGGTTATATTATCTAACTTTACACCCATGTTTATAAAGAATTAGTATGAATGGAATTGACTACTTTGTGCATCTCCTCCAAACTACCCTCAAAATTAGAGAATTTTAATTACCCACAGAGGATATCTAAAAGCTTGTTGGCAAAGAAGACTCTGTACTATCTAGCATGAATATCTTTTTTTTTTTTTTTTTTTTTTTTTTAATTTTTTATTTTTTATAAACATATATTTTTATCCCCAGGGGTACAGGTCTGTGAATCACCAGGTTTACACACTTCACAGCACTCACCAGATCACATACCCTCCCCAATGTCCATAATCCCACCCCCTTCTCCCAAACCCCCTCCCCCCGGCAACCCTCAGTTTGTTTTGTGAGATTAAGAGTCACTTATGGTTTGTCTCCCTCCCAATCCCATCTTGTTTCATTTATTCTTCTTCTACCCACTTAAGCCTCCATGTTGCATCACCACTTCCTCATATCAGGGAGATCATATGATAGTTGTCTTTCTCTCTAGCATGAATATCTTATTCAATTCAATTTTTTCTCCTCACTTCTTCAAATTGCTCTTTGCCACATCCCATGGTCTTAAATCCACTCCTTCCTTGCAACTTCCACAGACATTATCCTTTATCTTTTTTTTCTCGGCATCTTACAACTTTACTACTGTGGCAACCTATTGTTCTACCTTCATTCCCTCTGCTCTGGTATTTTTTTACATACAGTGTTACAAAAATCTCGCACATTTCTCTCAAGTAATATTTTTTCAAACGCCCCATAAAGTTTCTGAAGGAAAATAAGCATGTTATTATAGATATTTGTATACTTAACTTCCAAGAGTCCTAGAAAGATCAGCATTTGTTTGAATCCAGTATTCTTCTATGCACTCACAGCTTACTATTCAAAGTACCATTATAAAACTTAACATATAATTATTAGTTGGTCAAATATTTGCCTCTCTGTTAGACTGTAGAATTTTTGAGGACAGAGCGAAATGATTTATCTTTGAATCCCCAGGACCTTGTTACTAGTGCCAGGAACACAACTCAATGAATATTGGCTAAATGAACAGTCTCTATGTACTCGAACTGTTAGTATCAGAAACGTGCCAACGGTTCAACATAACCATGTTTCTGCCTCAGTCAGGGAAAAAGTCCCAACACCGTTATACTTCTAGGAATAAGTACACTTGTGGCTCCAAGACTGCTCACCTATAGCAGTCTCCGTTCTACATGAGAATTCCACTAATTAGTGCAGCTCTTGCTCTTAGTGTCGGCTTACTCTGGAGTCTAAGGCTCAGAACACCCACCTGCTTTTTTACCCTCTCTCTCCTACTTCTGACTAGCCAAAATATATCTCTACCACCAGGGCTAAGCCATCATTACCTTTTGCTTGAATTGCTAGTCTCTGCTTATACCTGTGTTGTCTGTTTACACCTATGCATTCCTCACATAGTAGCCTTTAAGAAAGGTAAAGTAGATCATCTCACTTCCATGTTTAACACTTGGCATATCCTTCCTATTGTAGTTTAAAATAAAATTCAAACTGTACCTTTGGCCTTCAGAATTCAATATAATCTGACCCCCTGAACCAAAGTGTATAATCAATGTATAACATGTAAAATTATCACTTACTGATTTAGGAAATGTCAGAAATATCTCACAATAAGTCTTTTTTTTTTTTTTAAGATTTTATTTATTTATTTGACAGACAGAGATCACAAGTAGGCAGAGAGGCAGGCGGGTGGGGGGGAGCAGGCTCCCCACTTGAGTAGAGAGCCCGATGTGGGGCTCAATCCCAGGACCCTGGGGATCATGACCTGAGCTGAAGGCAGAGGCTTTAACCCACTGAGCCACCCAGGTGTCCCCTCACAATAAGTCTTTAATTCAAAAGTTTTAGATAACTGAATTCACATTTGAAAGGAATGAGCATTTTATTTTTTATTCAGTTAAAAATATTTTATGGGACGCCTGGGTGGCTCAGTTGGTTAAGCAGCTGCCTTCGGCTCAGGTCATGATCCCAGCGTCCTGGGATCAAGTCCCACATCGGGCTCCTTGCTCGGCAGGGAGCCTGCTTTTCCCTCTGTCTCTGCCTGCCACTCTGTCTGCCTGTGCTCGCTCTCGCTCCCTCTCTCTCTCTGACAAATAAAATCTTAAAAAAAAAAAAAAAATTTATTTATTAGGGGGAAAGGCAGAGACTCCACATGGGGCTCAATCCCAGGATCCTGAGATCATGACCACAGCCAAAGTCAGATGCTTAACTGACTGAGCCACCCAGACACCCGAAAGCAAAAGCATTTAAAACCATATGAAGAAGACAAATTTACCTGATCTATCTGATCTTGCTGTCCTCTATATACAGTTTCAGGATCTGAAGGAGGCCGCAGATGAAATTCTGAGTCACAGAAATTTCCATCACCATCCACATTGTGTAGGCTTTCCCAAACAACTTTTTCTTCAGTAAGAAACCCCTGGTCTGTTACCAGCAAATACAGTAGACCCTTAATAAGAAAGAGAAAGGACTATTAAATTGACCAAAACTAGTTAAGACTTAAGGGAAATTTATCACCTGTATGTTTAAAGCATATTAATTATTCCTATTAGTTAGATATAATAAATAGTAGACAAAGTAGATACCTTATTTGTTCACTGAATTAGGTCTACCTGGCTTTGAATATAGTTTAAAATTGGTATGCTATAGTATAATGAGAAGTAGGAAGCTGCTGGTAGGTTCAACTACTACACAACTTATCAGTAAACCTTTGGGGGTTTATAATCTCATTTCATAAAATAGAAATATACTATACAAGTTCCTTAAATACATAGTGGGTAACAAGACACAGTCATAATAAAATGATATCACACTGCCTGTTTATTAAAAATAAAAAATTAAGCCTATATGACTAATCCAATCCATACAATTTTTTTCTTTTTCTGCTAGCACCATTAGCTGTTCTTCTTTCATATACTAACAGTACTTTGCACTTCTTTCTTTTTTTTTTTTTTTTAAAGATTTTATTTATTTTTTGACAGAGAGAAATTACAAGTACACTGAGAGGCAGGCAGAGAGAGAGAGAGAAGGAAGCAGGCTCCCTGCTGAGCAGAGAGCCCAATGCGGGACTCGATCCCAGGACCCTGAGATCATGACCTGAGCCGACGGCAGCGGCTTAACCCACTGAGCCACCCAGGTGCCCCAGTACTTTGCACTTATTTCTATTGGAGCATTGAATCACAGTGTGCCACGATTGTTTCCCTGGCCTCGTTCCCAGACTATATTTTTAAATCTCTATTATCTCTTGGCCTAGTGTAAGGTGCATCATAAAGTTGAAGTCTAAAATGTATTGACTCAATTAATGAATTAAGTTGTATTTACAGTCATTACCACAGAATTTAGTACCAACCTCTAATTTTTCATATGCATTAGTTCTAATTCCAATCATATGTAAAGCGTCCCTATGATACCATATAAGGTTTATAAGCCATTTTTAGTTCAGATCTGCCAAAGATATGACTTCCATTTACTTGCTTAGGTTTCCCATTGGTTAATATGGTATTTGTTGTTGCACAGGATTCATGCTTCTCATGTTCTCTCATCAAAATTAAACTTAATAATTAAGAATAAGAAATTCCTTGGGACGCCTGGGTGGCTCAGTTGGTTGGGCGGCTGCCTTCGGCTCAGGTCATGATCCCAGCGTCCTGGGATCGAGTCCCATATCGGACTCCTTGCTCTGCAGGGAGCCTGCTTCTCCCTCTGACTCTGCTTTCCACTCTGTCTGCCTGTGCTCGCTCTCGCTCGCTCTCTCTCTGACAAATAAATAAATAAAATCTTTAAAAAAAAAAAAAGAATAAGAAATTCCTTGAGAGAGATTGGTGGTGGGGTTAGAGAAATCCCTGGATAGAACCATAACTCTATGATCAACTAATCTTCAACAAAACAGGAAAGAATATCCAATGGGGAAAAGACAGTCTCTTCAACAAATGGTGTTGAGAAAACTGGACAGTAACATGCAGAAGAATGAAAGTGGACCACTTTCTTACACCATACACAAAAATGAATTCAAAATGGATGAGACCTAAATGTGAGACCTGAAACTGTAAAAATACTAGAGGAGAAAACGGGCGATAAGCTCTTTGACATCACCTGTAGCAACTTCTTACTAGATACATTTCCCGAGGTAAAGGAAACAAAAGCAAAAATAAACTACTAGGACTTCATCAAGTTAAAAAGCTGCTGCACAGTGAAGGAAACAATAAAAAAAAAAAAAACTAAAGGCAACCTTTGGAACAGGAGAAGGTATCTGTAAATGACATTTGGAATAAAGGGTTAGTATCCAAAATATATAAAGAACTTATACAACATCAAAAAAAATAATAATTCAGTTAAACTGGGCAGAAGATATGAAGAGACATCTTTCCCAAAGAAGAAATAGAGATGACTAACAGATACATGAAAAGATGCTCAACATCACTCATCATCAGGGAAATGCAAATCATGAGGTTATCACCTCACACCTGTTAAGAATGGCTAAAATTAACAACACAGGAAACAACAGATGTTGGCGAGGATGCAGCAAAAGGGGAACCCTCCTACACTGTTGATGGCAATGCAAGATGTGCAGCCACACTGGAAAACAGTATGGAGGTTGCTAAGAAAGTTAAAAATAGAGCTAACTTATGACCCAGCAATTGCACTACTATGTATTTACCCAAAGGATACAAGAGTACTGATTTGAAGGGATACATGCACCTTGATGTTTATAGCAGCATTATCTACAATAGCCAAATTATGGAAAGAGGCCAAATGTCCACTGACTGATGGAGATATATCTCCATATCCACATGTGTAACACACACACACACACACACACACACACACACACACGGAATATTACTCAGCCATAAAAAGGAATGAAATCTTGTCATTTACAACAAGAAACTATTGACTAAACTCTGAAGCTTTAAAAAACTAAGTAATTATTCTTTTTGAACATTTACTGTATGTCTAGCACTGTGTGACACAGATATTCCTAAATCTAAAATAGGAAATCTTTCCTATTGCCTACCACCAGTTACATCTAAGAATTAGCTGTATATACTGATTAATTTATATGGTCACTGAAATTACTATAGCAATATAAGAAGTATTCATAAAGAAAAACATTTTGGCATATACAGTTTAAAGACATTGCTTTAAGCAAAAATTATGATGTGATATTTCATTCTTTTTTAATCAAGTAGGTTCTAGTTCATCAAATATTCTACCACATGCTCAGTACTATGCTAAGTGCTTGAGGATTCGTATCATGAAAAGTAATGATCTTTCCTTACTTTATATTAGGCACCCCTTTTATGTTATTCCATAAACACTGCACTTACCACTATCATAGCACTTTATACATCGAACTGTAGTTGTGTATCTATTTACTTATCTGTTGTATGTATTTCAAGCTCCTTGAGGACCAGAGCCATATTTTATTCATCCATGCATCCTCACTACCTAACATATTTTTAATATCCAGAAGGATCTACTTTGCCCTAAAATAATTTAAAAGAAAAAAGTTCTTCAAAAAAAAAATTCTAAAAGTTCTTTCCAGCCAATTTTCCACTGAATAGATCTAACCCTTCTATGTATATACTTACCAGAGTATATTTTAATATACCATTATATTATATAATATAATATCTAGGTTTTACAATTTATTTTAGTTAAGTCCTATATTAGAGTGGCTACTTACTAGGAGAAAAATTACAGTCTTTTTCTCCAAATCACACTTTAAGGTGGGTAAATTCTGGGAGGGTTTTACTGAAAGCTATTGCCAACCATAGCATACGAATACTTACAAGTTTAACAAAAATGGTGTTTTTTTCTTAAAATAGGTGACCTGTCTTCTCATCAGTCTCAATTTCTTCCCCTTTTATATCTTGACATTTATCAAAGAAGTCTGTAGTCTACTGTCAATAATGCTAGTTATTACTCAACAGTTCCTTTATATAATTGCATTGCAGAATCGCAAAGTGGGGGCGCCTGGGTGGCTCAGTGGGTTAAGCCTCTGCCTTCAGCTCAGGTCATGATCTCAGCGTCCTGGGATCGAGCCCCGTATCGGGCTCTCTGCTCAGCGGGGAGCCTTGCTTCCTCCTCTCTCTCTGCCTGACTCTCTGCCTACTTGCGATCGCTCACTCTGTCAAATAAATAAATAAAATCTTTAAGAATCGCAAAGTGTGTATTAATATAGTATGGAATAGTTTAGGCCCATTCATTCCTAAGAGTCCACAATTAAATGACCATCAAGAATAGTTCTGGGTTGGGCACCTGGGGGGATCAGTTGGTTAAGCGTCTGCCTTCAGCTCAGGTCATGGCCCTGGGGTCACGAGATTGAGACCTGCATTAGGCTTCCTGCTCAGTAAGGAGTCTGATTCTCCTTCCACCCATCCACTCAAGTGCATTCTCCCTTTCACACAAAAATAAATAAAATCTTAAAAAAAAAAAGAAAGATTAGTATCCTAGCACTTTTGCTACATTATCTAGTCAAAGCATTCTTTTCTAAGCCTTGACTCTTCCTAATCTTACCAGTCTCTAAATACTAATCTCAAAAAAAACCTAATAAAGGATGCATATATTAAATTTGTAAATTATGTAGAAACGTATAAAATGTATATAAATTATTTTATATGAAAATTTTATAAATTTTTATAATTTATAGTTATATAATTTTTATGATTATAAATTATAATTTTTATAAATTTTATATTTATAGTTATGTAATTTTTAAATATTTGTAAAATATTTTTAATTTTTATAAACTAGACAACTGGATCACCAAAGACAGGATGAAAAACTATTCTATCTAAAATACCCTGATTGGGAGGGGCGCCTGGGTGGCTCAGTGAGTTGAGCCTCTACCTTGGGCTCAGGTCATGATCTCAGGGTCCTGGGATGGAGCGCCGCAGCTGGCTCTCTACTCAGCAGGGAGCCTGCTTCCCCCTCTCTCTCTGCCTGCCTCTCTGCCTACTTGTGATCTCATTTTCTCTCTCTGTCAAATAAATAAAATCTTGAAAAACAAAACAAAACAAAATAAAATACCCTGATGAGGCACCTGGATGGCTCAGTTGGTTAAACATCTGCCTTTGGCTCAGGCCATGATGCTGGGGTCCTGGGATGGAGCCCTGTGTTGGGTTCCTTGCTCAGTGGGGAGTCTGCTTCTCCTGTTCCCTCTTCTCCTCCCCCTTGCTCATGCTCTGTCTCTCTCTGAAATAGTCTTTAAAAAATAAATAAATAAAATACCTTGATAGGTTAGTCCTATATAGAGTATGGGTTACCTGTATTAACAGCATACATGACAATATCATCGCAATTTGTAAATTGCTAAAAGAGAAGAAAACTTGTCAAACATATAAAAAAATTAATCATGTAATTATAGCCTTTAAACATGGAGGAAAGCACTGCCCAAATATTTTTGGTTGCTTTGCTTGGCTTCAAATTGCTTAATGTCTTTGGAACTTAGTTTTGTTTTCTTTATTATAAAGTAATAAAAAGGCAGTTCAATTAGAGAATTTCTGAGATATTTTATAAATTGAAAGATCAACTTTACTACTACTTAACAAGCAGGCATCTTTCCCATCTACAAATAGCTTTCTTATCCATCCGGAGAGGCAGAGCTGTTGAGTGTGGGCTTGAAAGTCAGGTTGGAGCTGCTTACAAACTGAATGGTCTTAGACAAGTTACTTGGTGCCTGTAAGCCTATTTACCCAGTTGTAAAGTGGGAGTAATAATACCCACTCCTCATAGGGAAGCTGTGAAAATTAAGATAATGCATATTAAGTGTTTAAAACAATGCAAGGCACATTAGGCTTAATGAATATAAGATTCTATATTCATGAATACCACCGAACTCTATCTCAGTTTCTGTATCTATTGCCTTTTCCTCTCTCCTATTTAGAAGAAAAAAATGAATCTCTGCCTACCCTATCAAATCTATCACTTGTCTTAGTGTGTTTCTACATTCCTCATCCCTGCCCCCATTTAATGTGACAATTTTTGATGTGGCAGGCAGAGAGAGAGAGAGGGAAGCAGGCTCCCTGCTGAGCAGAGAGCCTGATATGGGGCTCGATCCCAGAACCCTGAGATCATGACCTGAGCTGAAGGCACTCAGGCCCTGAGCCACCCAGGTACCCTGTATCTCCCTCTAAACCACTTTTCACTTCTAATCCCTAAATGTAAAGTAAAAATGCAAACAAACAAAAGCCAACCTCAAAAACCCTGGTTTTGAATACACTCCAAGATAAATGTAACTAAAGCGAAGGGGTAGAAGAAATAGTAATGACATAGATAGAAAGGCTAACATGGATAAGGGATGATTAAGAGGAAGTCATGAATAGCCACAACAACAAAAGAGGGTGTCATGATGTGGAAACAGCTACATAGATGTCATTATATAAACCAAAGTTAAGCTAAGTGATCTACACAGGGGTCAAGGAATTTGTAGTTTATCTTACTAAAGAGAAAGCAGAAAGTACTGGAAAATGGAGAAGGATCATAAGAATAAAATGGAGTAACTAGATCTTAGCTATAGAATTATATATTCTAGAATCTAACAGTCATGATCACATAGATAATAGGAGAAGCAAAACAGACCTACAAAGACTTTCCTAAAATTAGACGTACAAGGGTAGTTATTTACAATTCATTTTTACACTTTCAAATTTCCTGCCTGGATAAAAAAGTCACCTCACTAGCTAGAACCACAGGAATGGCCCTGAAAGCATCTGCTCTCTCACTAGGAACTCCTCCTGCTGCTTTCAGATTCTCATTTAGTTATGTTGATGCACAAATCTTCACAGGATCAGTATTCATTAGGAATTTGCCAAGATGATCTGCCTGGTTTACCTGAACAAGATTAGGTGGAGGTATATGGAGGAAATTAACAGAAGTGACAGCAGTAATCGGCATATGTATTTGTTCCTGACAGACAGATGAGGGATGAAGAGTTTAAAAAACGATTCACCAAGGGCACTATTACAACAGACCACTAGCAAGAGCTGGACTTGATTATTTTCTAGTGATGAGATGGAACAGTACAGGCACTTGTCCAGGGTTTAGTAATGGTAAATCACAATCTAGGAATAATAAGGGGCCTTTCCAATAAGAGGGAGTCAGTGAATATCTATGGTTGGGGAAAATATCATGAGAGGCTATGCAATCAAAACCATAGATTATGCTGTGTTAGACAGTTGAGAAGTGTGAAGTCAATTGGTAGATGTTATTCAGGGGTTAAAAAAAAGTCAATTTGACTCACACAACCACTGTGACTCTGTAATGGTAGAAAGCTTAATAAAAAGTCTATGAAGATGGAATCATAAAGTTAGTAAAGAGAGAATACTTTGTCCAGATACAAGTTTTAGAAATATCTATAATCTTCAGTGCTTTACATAGAGTCATCAAGAAGTCTAACCTAACAGAGAGACTTCTGTTTCTATTTAGTGTCTAAAGAGAGGAATTAGAACAAAGATGAGTACTGGAGAACATTGTAACAGACATATACCTCCCCTTTGGTCAAATAAAAGTCCATAGCTCATTTATCTCTAGAGTTTCAGAAGACTTTACACATAGAAGTTTTTTACACGTAGAGTTTAGAAAGTTCCTAAAGAAATAACATAACCAATAAGGAAACTGGAAATGACCTTTCCTAGGTAATCCTTTGTCCTGACAACATGGACTTCCTCCTTGCAGGTCTTGGTCCTAGGACGATAGTGGCATAGTGGCATTATGATATGACATGGTTATCAGAAAGCATAAAGATTCTTTCTGCAAATCACAATAAAGATAAGCCCCACAAATAAAATAATTTGGCTACAGACACATATGACATTATCAATTTATAATTGACATTTATATAAATACTCTACTTCAATATTACATAATTTATTATCATAGGGTACTAGTTATAGATACCACTTATCTGTAATAGAAAGTATTCTATCCTATGTTAAATTTATTTTTTGTTGAAAGTATATCTGTATATATAAATGTGTATCTATTTATATATATAAATGTATATATAATACATATATAAATGAATTGTATATATAAACTGTATATATAAATGAACTGTATTTATACTATAGGTATTCCAAAGGGGTAGGAAGATGGGAAATAAAGTAATCATTAAATATGAATGCATAAAATGGCTCTAAAATCTCAGGGGTCTTCAAAGTGAAAAGTTATGAAGACCTAATGTAGTATTAAAAGTAGCTGTATCTTGTTTGAAAAGCAGCTTTATAGTTTTTCTTTACTTATATCCTTATTAGATTATAGAGTCCCTGGGGTTTAAATTTATAAAGCACTAAAGAAACTCTTAACAACACAGAAATTAGTGGTAGAGAATAATAGTCTTAATGCTGGACAGGTTTAACAGAGCAAGGGCACAAACTTCTATCCTATTTTCTTATCAAGCAAGTATATACCATGTTGGAGGAATGCCTTCCCTAAACTCTATTAAGTATTCTTTTAGGGCTTCTAGCTCTACACCAACAGCCAAAGGAATGTTACAGATTTTGTTGTAGATCAGTTAATCAGCCACTAGGTCAGAGGAGGGAAAGTGACTCTAACTCTTATAAAAGAATGTGCTCTTTGGGGGGCCTGGGTGGCTCAATCTGTCAAGTGTCAGACTCTTGGTTTCAGTTCAGGTCATGAAATCAGGGTCATGGGATCAAGCCCCCTGAGTTAGATGCTCAGTGGGGAGTCTTCTAGAGATTCTCTCTCCCTTTCCATCTCCCTCTATCCCTCCTCCTGCTCATGTGTTTTCTCTCTAAAATAAATAAATAAATCATGAAGTGGGAAAAAGAAAATCATACCCAGAATGTTCTTCTTTAAAAAAAAAGTACTCACTAAGTACTCTGCCAGATGTAAAGCAGTGTCTTATTTACAGACCCTCAGGACTAGACAGTTCAATAGGAATACAGGAAATATGACTGGACTGAGAGGATTATAATGGAGCATAAATAAATTGTTCACAAGCCTACAAGATCCCTGGAAAACACAGGATTTGCATCATATTAAAATGGAGTTATTTCACTAAATGTAATGCATGTTCCTTGTTTGGACCCTGGTTTGAACAAATCATTTATCAAACAATTTGAGGGACAAATGAGAAACTTGAATATGGCTTGGGTATTAGGTGATAGTAAAAACTGTAGTTAATTTTGTTAGATCCAATAATGGTACTGTGATGTGAAAGGACAACATTCTTGTTTAGAGATGCATATTGAAATATAAGCAAAAATAGGTGAAAATAGTCAATACCAAATTACTAAAAGTGATGAGTATAATAGGCATTTAATAATTTAATTTTAATAATTTTTAATAATTTTAATAATTTAATGACATTAAATTAGTGTCATTACTTTTTTCTAAGTTTGCCATTTTTCATAAAAAAAAACAAAAAACAAAAAAAGCAGTGTTACTGTTTCAGTTTTGTGGTCACTACAGTAAACAAGGGAAACTAAGCATTTCCCTTAGTGACTGACCACCAAAATAGTTCCCATTTATCCCTTCTATAAAAACAGGATTACCTTAGTGAAGAATGATGTTCCTAAATTTCTCTGGTTTTCTATTCTTTATTGCACCCACTTAACAAAGTCCCAAATCTAGAATAGCAAGCTAGCTACCTTTGCCATGCCTATACCCTGATGAATACTTCTGCAGAAAAATTACACAAGAGGTATATTCATATAATAATTACCATCCTCAAGACTACCTTAATTTCTCTAATTAGAACTTTCTCCTACATGCTTTAAAAACTATTTCAAATGACCTCCTTCAAATCTGTTACCAAACTTAACTACTCAATCTTAGTAAATGATCTTGCCTTCCAAATAATAGCAGAAACTAGGAAGCATTTAAACAGTAGCTTTCTCTACTTCCTGCCATCAGATC
The DNA here is from genome assembly GCF_011764305.1 of Mustela putorius furo. Lineage (NCBI taxonomy): Eukaryota > Metazoa > Chordata > Mammalia > Carnivora > Mustelidae > Mustela > Mustela putorius. The sequence continues at coordinate 2,936,946 of NW_025422045.1, read as the reverse complement.
TATAAATTTGCTGTACTCATAGTCTATTCCTTCCCTTCTATACAACGAAGAAGTTGCTTTTTCAACTAAGGGTTAACCCCCTTGGCCTGTGAAAATTTCTACCCTTTCTCACCTTCTTAGGAGCCTTCTCTCATCAACTATCTCCTCTCCGGTATCTTCAACCTTTCTCTCTCTACTGAGTCATTCAATATTGAAACATGATCCCATCTCTCATATTAAACAACAACAACAACAACAACAACAAAACCCCTCTGGATCCATTACAGCTCTGAGACATTAATGTCTATGCCTCTCTCAGTTTCAGTTTACTATCATGTTTCTAGTTCCTGACGTCCCAATCATTTCCTAACCAATTCAAATTGAGTTTTTTCTGCTGCAACCATTCTCTAAAAGATACCAATGAAATCCATATCATGTTTTACTCCCAGTGTTTTCATCTTCCACATCTTCTCAATAGCATTTAACAACTGAGATCTCCAGTCTTCTTGAAATACTCTCCCTGTTGTCTTACATGATACCATACTCTTTAGATTTTTCCTTTTCTTCTTTTCTTTCTCAGTTTCCTTTGCCAGTTCATACTCCTTTAGTTGATTCTTAAATACTGGCTCTCCTTAAATCTAGTTCCTAAGTCTTCTCTTTTCTCCCCATTCTTTATTTTCCTTGTAAATCTCATCCTCTCCCCAAATTACTATTTATACACAAAAATTATTCCAGTCTTGAAACATTTATCCAACATTTCCACTTGGAGATATGCCTCAGAAGCACCTCTAACAGTTCCAAGGCTGATTCGTGCTATTTGTTATCTTTTTTTCAGTGTTCTCGGTGTCAATGAAGAGCACTGCCATTTTATCCAGTTCTGCGTGCTCAGAGCCCAGAAACATTCTTTCTTAGTTTTTACATCCTAATCACCAAATCTGGTAGATTGTACCTCCTAAATTTCTATGGAATCTTTCTACTCTCCATTTCTTTACCATCCTATAGTCCAAGTCACTGTAACATCTACTTGGCCCCTGCAATAGTCAGGGGATAATAAGTCCACATCCACATTTGCCCAAAAGTCCAAAGCATCTTAATGTTGTACAAAGGGGACATGAAGATAACACCTCAGATACACTATTTAGCCAGAGAAGGTTTACTGAGAAAAATGTGAAAGCAGAGAAATAGCAGAATGCACCCGTTCTCTGAGTTATCATTATCTCACAGAAATGTATACTTTGTCCAGAAACAGACACCTGGTAGAAAGTGCTTGAAGAGAGGTACACCTTCCCCAACCACATAGGAACATTGGGAATACCTAGGTGACTAGTAAAGGATTTCTGTTCAGAGACATAGCTGTGACTGAAAAGAGAACAGCCTACAGATTAGTCTGGGGAGGTTGCCTAACCACCATCAATGACAGGCAGAGATCTTGTTTTCCCATTGAACTATCTCACCCCTGCTGAGCCAAAAAAAAAAAAAAATTTAAAAAATCCCCCCAAAACAAAAAACAAAACAAAAAGAACCACTAGGCCATCAGGAGACCAAGGTGTGTTTCTCCTCTCAACTCAAGACTCTTCAAGATCTGGTACTTGTTTATCTTTTTAGTCTTACGTCATGCCTCTTAATTTCTATGCTTTAACCACACAGGCCTTCTTTTCATTCCTTAAGGAATTAAGTTCTTTCCCTTCTCCAGGCTTTTGCACACACATACTCTATCTGCTTAGTTAATCCTTTTTTTGCTAACTGATTAAACTCCTACAAGATTCATTTTTTAAGTCTCAGTTTTTTTTTTTTTTAATTTTTAAAAAGATTTTATTTATTTATTTGAGAGAGCGAGAGAGCACAAGCAGGGGGAGCAGCAGGCAGAGGGAGGGAGAATCAGGCAAGGAGCCTGATGCAGGGGGCCAATCCCAGGACACTGAGATCCTGACCCCAGGCGAAGGCAAACGCTTTAACGACCAAGCCACCCAGGCGCCCCAAGTCTCAGTTTAAATGTTCCCTTCCCACGAAATCTTTCCTGACATACCTAGCTAGGTTATAAGTCCTGATAACAGCACTCACAGCATGTTTATGTACCCCTTAAAGTGTATCCCAACAGAAATAATAACTATTTGTACAATTATTTAACATATGTTTCTTGCCAAACTCAGGGGTCCTTAAATGGTAGGAACCAAAGCTGCCTTGCTCAGGCTGTAACACTTGGCTGAGCACCCAGACATAATCATGCTTAACAGTACTTGTTAAATGACTGAGGTGTGGACTTGAAGAGATCCAGTAAAGCAAGATGACTTAGCAATATACATACACTGTATGGCAGTAATTCTGATTCTAAGGTTTTGGAGCCTTAAATTTCTGAAAAGTATGCCTGACTCTGGGCCAGCACTTAGCACACAACTACCTCAAATGTGGGAGCAATATAAATGAATCCCTGCTATAACTAATACAACAGGAGAGCTAAGGTTTTAGAGTATTTTTTAACTAATTTTTAAAAATTTAAATTCCAGTGTAATTAACACAGTGTTATTAGTTTCAGGTGTACAATATAGTGATTCAACAATCCCACATACTGCTCAGTACTTAGGGCATTCATATGTAAGCAAACAAATCACTATTTTACACTGCTTTGTGCAATTCATTGATTAAAGTGTTGAAGCAAATATGAAGACCCCGTTTCTAACTTCAATCCGCTTACTTTCATTTAGAGGAAGAAGGCACATTTACACGAAAAGAAAACTGGTAACTAGGTACTCATCCATAAGGGAAATAAGAATGACATGGCTCACAACAGCTAGAGGAGGTTGGGTGAAGTAGTGATCCTCAGCATTAGCTGCACACTTAATCACCTGGGGAGCATTTAACAAATACAGATGCTTAGGTCCTACCTCTACACATTCTGATTGAATTGAGTTTGTAGTGAGGTCTGCGCATTGGTATTTTTTAAAAAGCTTCCAGGTAGTTCCAGCATACAACCTGGTTGAGAACTACTGGTTTTAGGAGAAAAGAAGTAGCTGTACTGGAGAGTTAGTATTTGAAAGGCTTCTTAAAAGCTAGGTGAAATGTGGATAAGCTAAGAGGAGTGAGGATCTTTTCAAATAGGAATTAAGGAGTAAGAAATGATGGAAAAAGTGCAGAAATGGTAAAGTTTTAAGTGTGTATGAAGACAGACGATTATTAATGATTAGGCAGACTAGATGGCTGAAGTACAGAGTTGCATAAGATGATAGCAGAAAACACCTTGCATTTTTATCTTTTAAGCACTGAGTGCTACTGAGCATTTCTGCTGTATTATTGACATGATCAGAGTAGTATTCTACCACGGAAGGCCCTCTTAAGTTGCGAAACTTCCGCAAATAGGCAGCAGCTGTAAAAATGGAAGAGATATGGGTGAAGAAATGACAAAGAGGATAAATCAGTAAGATTTTTTGTAGAGCTATAAATGGTATAAGAAGAATTCAAAGTCACACTGATAACTTTAGTAATAATAAACACTATCATAAAGACAAATCCTCATTCTTTCTTCGAACTTCCCCTCAAAGATATACATCCATCTTTAACAATCATAGTTCTCTTTATCTTTTTTTCTTAGAAAGGAAATATTTTTTAACACAGTAATCTGTGAAAAATGAGTTGAGAATTAAAACAAAAAGCTGATTTGAAGTAACACTTAAACTGTGAATCCACTGCATCCTAAATGTTTAATGATTACCTTCATAAATCCGATGAATAAAGAATATTATGCTGAATTTTTTTTATTTTGAAGTAGATCATAAGACACCTCTAAATCCAGCTCCTTTAATTTAGAATAACAATTAAATAGCTATTTCTATATCATACCTTGTATTTGGTCATGGTGCTAAAATGATTATTCCGAAAGAACACACAAAGTTCTCCTTCCTGAACCGTTGAAGTTAGTTCACATAATCCATGGTATGTCAGTTGAGTGGCTGTGTTATTTAGAAACTGCTCAGCTACAAAGCCTATGGAACCAATGCATAATATTAGATAGAAGAATAATTTCAGAATTAAAAAGTTTTTCTATTTATATTGTGGTCCAAGTATGAAGAAAGGCCAATCAAAATAAGATTTAACTACTATAACATGATGACTCCAAATTGAAGATTTTTCTTTGTAATTCTGCTATGGAAGATGTGTCTATAGACATTCTCCATCCTAAAGAAACAGTTACGTGAGCTTCTTTTTAACAATAAATGTATTTGCTTATACTCCACCTACTTCCGAAAAGGATTTTAGGCAACTACCAATAGAAGATACAGACAAAATAACACTAAAGCCTATTAAAACAAATAAGAATGCCTTCTTATTTATTGAAAATAAATCCCGCCATCGGGCTCAATTCTCAAGAGAATTGAGAAACTTTTTCACAATTTAAAAAATAGGAATTAAAGATGTATGCCAACAGTGACTTTCCCAGTGGAAAGGTGTTTAACAACTTCAGTTGTTTTAAGATGTTAACAAAGACCCTAGATAATTCTCAATTCATAAACCGTTCAGTTTTTGCTGAATAAAAGACTAAAGACTTAAAGTAGGTGTGAGACTAAATAGAAAACAATGGGATAACTGAGGCCATTTTTATCCTAATGTCTTCCCACAGATACCACTCATTATCATTATGTAGATATATCAAGTTCAGAGACAGAAATGATCTCTTTTCTTTTTAAAACACAGTAAAATATAAAGTTTTCTGGGGTTTAATTTAAAAGATGTATGTACAATTGATCCTCATTATTTGTGCACTTTTGTACCTGTAAACTTGCCTAGTAACTAAAGTTTATTTATAAATCCCCAAAAATCAACACTTGCTGTGCTTCAGGGTAAATCTTGGATCCGGGCAAAGTGGCAAAATTTTTGAGTCACTCAATGCACACATTCCCCACTGAGGTCAAGCGAGGCAATGTTCTGCCTTCTTATTTCAGCTTTCTTACTATAAACAGACTTTTCACAATCTATTAGGTATGCCTTTCGGGGTGTGTAAAATGGCCCTCAAGCATACTGCTGAAGTGCTGGGGAGTCAAAGGCTGTGATGTGCCCTACAGAGAAAACACATTTTTGCAGATTCATTCAGACATGAGTTATAGTGCTGCTAGCCATGTGTTTGATGTTAATGAATCAACAATATGTATTAAATAAATGTCTAAATAAATAAATAAATGTCTCTAAACAGAAACACAAATAAAACAAGGTTGTATATTGATCAGTTGATGAAAATCTTGTGACCAGTGGCTCATAGGAACCTACTCTTGTGTTTCCCCTAGGAGCAGTGACTCAGTATTCATGAATTCAATGTTCACAGCAACTTTACAGAATGTAACTACCAGAAATAATGAGAATCTGTGTAAATAACTTGAAAAGCTGTATTCTTCTTCTTTCCTTATTTTTTCTTCCTTCATCCTTATGCTCCCTTCCTTTAATAAGGAATGTCTCAGTAGCAATGGGGGTGAGGGTTGGGGTGGGGTAGGGTGGAACAGAACGCTCTAACAAGTTTTATAAGTGGGCAGAGAGGCGCAGTTACAGGGAGAAAAGAGAAACCTCCACTAAGAAACTGACACCTCAATAAGAAATTGAAAATAATCTTGGTAGGGCCAGAGGCAGCTCCGTCTCTATCCCTCACCCTTAGTGTCAAGCTAGAGCAGTTCAAGCTGCAAAGTGGTTGTAAAAAGCTACCTATGTATCACACTATTTCAAGGAATTGGTTAAGGCTGGAGGGGAAGTGCAAAAAAGTTATATAGAAGGTCCCTGCCAAAGGAAATTTATAGCTCATTTGCAACTTCCTGCATTTATATATTTATGAGCTCCCTGTTTCACTTATTACCATTATTTGCAAAGTATTAAGTTACTGAGGACAATATATAGTTATATACTAAAGCACTTGCTATATGTAACAGTAAGTCTTAAGCACTATACCTATGCTGAGAAGTAGCACTGCTCTATGTAATATCCATGTTACTAAATGCTTCCTTCAGAAAGATGTTTCTTTTTTTTTTTTTTTAAGATTTTATTTATTTGACAGAGAGAGATTACAAGCAGGCAGAGAGAGGAGGAAGCAGGCTCCCTGCTGAGCAGAGAGCCCGATGCAGGGCTCCATCCCAGGACCCTGAGATCATGACCTGAGCTGAAGTCAGAGTCTCAACTCATTGAGCCACCCAGGCGCCCCTTCAGAAAGATGTTTCTAAATACCCCTCCCACATCTCACACAATATCCTCTCTAAAAATTCCTTTCAAAAAGATTTAAAAAAAAAAAAGAGTGGAGGGGTGAATGGGTGGCTCAGTCGTTGGGCGTCTGCCTTTGGCTCAGGTCGTGATCCCAGAATCCTGGGATCAAGCACCGCCATCGGGCTCTCTGCTCAGCGGGACGCCTGCTTTTCCCTCTCCCGTGCCCCCTGCTTCTGTTCCCTCTCTCGCTGTGTCGCTCTCTGTCAAATAAATAAATTTTTTTTTTAAATGAATGGAGATTACTGAATTCACATTATTTCATGTGTGTGAAATTCAAAAATGCTACACTAGAAAGCTCTTTCTCAGCTACTACTTTCTAGAGAAAGGATATCAGCTCAAGAGAGAATACATGACTTGCTCAAGGACATAAAACTAGTTAGCAAAGTGAAGACTGGAGCCCAGGAGAATTACTGGTATTAAGTTTAAAAATTTAGTGCTGATTATTATAAATGCAAACTGAATTGTATTTCTCCCAAGCCATAAAACATATTCTAATTTAGACTTATAGAGAACAATGTTTCCTAATTCTTTTGCCAACTCTTAAAATTAGCCCTGTGATTTTCATGGAACATTCAAAAGCTTAATGGAGGAGGAGAAAACACTTTTTATTTTACAGAAGACTGCCAACTAATAAACATAGAAGGAATAATAGAATTATCATAATCAACATAGTAGGGGTTGATTCAGACAAGAACCAGTGAATGCCAATTGTACTAGCTAAAAGATTATTATTAGGGAACAGGGTATTCAGTTTCAAAGCACGATACCAGAGATTACTAATAAATTACAAAAGGCAAGGGCATCTTTACAACAAAGAATCTGTCAGATACTGCCTTAATCATATTTCAACATCACCAATAATGGGATAATCAGACATCTTGTACCACCTGAATGTGATGCACTGGGAAAGACACAGTATCTAGCACCTATGTAGTATTCCCACCAAAAATATCTGACCTATTCTACTCATGAGGAAACAATCAAATGAATCCAAATTGAGGACTATTCTACCAAAAAACTGACCTGGACTAATTAAGAAAAGTCAGTATCAGAAAAGACCAAAAAGAAAAAAAGAAGAGAAAAAGATTTGGGATCTCTTCTAGATTACAGGAAGCTCAACTGAAATGACAATTAAATGATTCTTGATTGGAGCCTACACTGAAAAATCTTTAAAGCTAAAAGGAGCATTACTGGGACAATTGGAAAATTGAGAATATGAACAGTATTATTAGATAAATATACTGTATTTGCTACAAGTAGTATCACTTGTATTGATGCTAAATTTCCTGAGATAATTGTATTATGACTAGATAGAACTCTTATTTTTAGGAGACAACTGTTGAAGCATTAATGGATAAACTTCTATGATACTTGCAATTAATTCTCAAATGATTTAGGAAAATGTGTGTGTGTGTGTCTACAGAGAAAGCAAAACTTCAATATGTTAATAATTGGTGAATTCAGGCAAAGTGGATTATAATCATTGTACTATTCCAATTTTTTTCATGAGTCTGAGAGTTTTCAAAATAAAGAAAAAGAAGAGTAAATCAGTATCATTTAATCAGAAATAACATAAATTCAAACTATAATTTTCACTGCTGATGGCATATGATAAAAGCTCAATAAATATTTAAATAAATGAATATCCTGGAATTATTTGAGCATTTTTTTAAACTTAGGAATAACTGTTAAAGAAGAAATTATTCCTAAGAAAGCAACTGGAATTAAATGACCAGCTCAAGTAAAGTCTGGCAGCTGGTACTGTGTGGTTTTTGTTTTTTTTTCCGTACTGATTTTTGCTGCCACGGCATAATCATCATTATAATGTAGAAAATAATACATACTCTGTAAAAGTTCTGTACGTTTACTTACAAGGTATCAAAAGAAAAAAAATGTTATCTGAAAGAAGGTAAAAGAATATCTAATTCTATTTAGCTACATAACATTGCTTTTTCATCAAAAAGAATGATAGTAAAAATATATCTTGTATCCTACACCTTACGGAGATGAAATATTCGAATTAAAAAAAAATAAGTAGTTACCACCTGAGATTAAAGCTTAATATTTTTAATAAAGAAGGATTAGAAATAAACCACCTTTGGGATATTTTATTGATTCAGAAGGAAAGTTACAGTTGTGGGCCAAACAGAAAAAGGAAGCAGACTCCTTCAGCTGAACACTATACCCAAGAAAATAAGAGGAAGAAAACAATGGGAGGAAGCTAAATTAATATATTGTAAGTAAAAATGTCCATTGTGGTCTTTTCTTTCCTTTACCATTTCTTAGTGCCTATACAAATAAACTACTGTAACTGCATAATTATTTCAAACAGACTATACATTTGTAGTATACTGAAATCTGCATAAAATTATTCCTTGCTATAAAAATCTGACATGCAGAATTCTACCATATAAAATTTATATACCAAGAAATTAATCAATTCTGGTACATATTGCCCCAAAATTCTATGGCACTAAAGAGGGTGATTCCTTCCTTGCTTTTATCAAGGAGTTCTTCTCAAGGTATCAATACTATATAAATTAGTTACAGTTTATGTTAGAGAAATAGTAACAATAATTGTAACATCAGGTAGAGAGAAAGGAGAAGTGATGAAGTGGCTGGATTTTTGTTGTTGTTCACTTTGTTAATAATTAGCATATTGCCTAAGTACATTACATTACTTGTTACATTACAGCCTGGCTTGGGAAAAATGCTGTTATCAAGTATTCCCTATAGCTTCCCATCCTATAAGCCTGTTCACCCAAACATCATTTTTACAGCTATCATTCCATCTGTTAACACTTGCTGAATCCTACGTCCCCTCAATTACTATTGAATAGCATATCAGAAACTACAGAGAGAGCAGGCATCTACACATGGAAATTTTTTTTATAGTCTATTTGTTCAGGAATATATAGTAATGAAAGTTTGGGTAAGAAAGGAAAAGTTCTAGTGAATGGAATTTTGTTAATTGGAAGTATTTTTAACAGCTTTTGTTGCCCTCTGTCCCCTAAAATTAAAATTTTGTTGCCTTGGGTTGCAGTGAAAGAGCTGTTATACAAATCAGTGATTGGTATCCCTGTATATTTATGTATTTATTGAAAGTAAAAACCTAGGATAATTACACACACACAAAAAAACAACACACCAAAAACCTAGGATAAGTCTCCACTAAAATACTCTCTTTTCTTGCTACCTGCTTCTTGAATAAACATTTAAATTTATGGGTAATTGAATAATTACTTGATTAATGTAGCATGTGATACATGTAAATAGCTTCTCATATGTTCTTATATACTCTTGTAGTCACTTAGGTGTATTTTTAATGTGGTGATTATAATCAACTTTTATTATACCTCATGTAAAAGACCTGTGTCTGAGAGGATGATGATGATGAAGCCCATTCCCTATTCTCATTATGGAGGAGAACAGGAGCCCAGCCCAAATATTCATGCACATTTATAAGTGAAGTGGGTTGTAGGAAAGGTATATCCAAATACTATGGATCCCAAAAGCACTCTGGTTTCAAATGTACTTTTTTTCCCTTCATTGACCAGAACACAGATGAAAAAAACATGAAACTACTTCTATAATGATAAATTTAACAATTTTAATTAGTTAGGGATTAGGAAATCTGATGATCTGAGGTATACTTTCATTTAGAATGGTTCTCTGATACACTGTATTGTACTGAAACATAAGGCAGAACTCGATTAAAATAAACACTTGAGTACATAATACTCATTTCAATCAATTAGAGGAGGAATTGTAAAGTTCACTCAGTACCCCCAAATAATAATCCTTTTGTAAAAAAGGTAATTATCAATAACTCCTGGGTAATTGACCATATCAAAGCTAACAAGTGATTCCAAAGACTTTTAGTAGAATCCAGGCCTGATTTTAGAAGTCAAGTGAAAAGCGTTCTAGAAAAAAAACCTTTTCACTGGTATCTTTATGAATAATTACTTCTTTTATAAGTAAAAGTAGCATCACTTGGATTTTTTTAGAAGTCTTATTTGTGACACTTAAAAGTTACTAAATTATAACACAAATTATTTTGCCAAGAATAAATCAGGTATTAGGAGCACTCACCCACCTTCACTAACGAGCTCACTATTGTCTGACTGCTTACAAGAGATGATCTTCTCCACTAGTTGGTTGTAGCTGCAGTTACCAACAGCTTTTACAATGTCATCAATCTAGAAAACAAATGACTGTCTCACTAATCACGATAAGATTAAAAACAGTAACAAAGAAACCCATATCACTGTTTAGGGTTTTATTCTAATATTAAATGTCAAAATATTACTTATGAAAAAGAAAATCAACATCCAACAGTTCCGAATTTTGTTTACAGCTCATTATAACATATTATGAAAAGTATTGCTTAGCTGTATTTCAATTACGCAAAAAATGATGAAATGGGATTATAACATGCAACTTTATTTCTTAAGGTTGTGAAGATGCATTTAAGTGATTAAAATAAAAAGTAAACTATTTCAGGGGGAAAAATAAGAACATTTCATTTTTTTCTAAAAAACAAGTACTCTGTATTTAGAGCAAGGCAAATCTAAAGATAATTTATGGGATTAACAAAGTTCTCCCATTTTATTTATTTAGTCCTTATGAAAGTATAGTGGAGATGCAAGTAGATGTAACCATATCATTTTCCTGAAGAAAAGTTAATGTATATTAATCAGAGATGGAATTTGCCTCATGAGATTTATTTAATCTTGGTCTTTGGCAGTAGAGTAGAAAAGTAAATGCAATGTCTTAAGCTGTAGGAAAATGAAATTGGGCATCTCTACTCTCCTTCCATTATACTTTGCTTTGACTATTGAAGAAAAATAGGTTTCTGGTGTCTAAACAACTTGTTTTGATTGCCATCCCATCTGTAATATATATTTACTTATAATCTATTTATATGTACTGCTGTATTGATTAAACAAATACAAATTAATACAATGATAAAACATAAGAGGGCCAATGTTTTCTTTCCACATCCAAATGATCTTCTTGAACATTTATATTTTGAATACAATTCTCCACATAGTATCTGTAAAAATAATACTCTAGACAATAGTTCTCAAACTGGAGAGCTTGTTAAGAAGATCTAACAGAATTCCAGGCTCAAGTTGCTTCTCAGTTGTCTAAATTTTTATTCCACTGTTGCATAGCAAAGTTTAAGGAAAACTGCCCTAGGCTACAATTTCTTTGTTCCTGCAAAATTCCAGGATAGAAAAAGCCTCTGAACCATTATGGGACCAACTATTGAGAAGAGCAGTTAATTGAAAAAATGTCAAAGCAAGGAGTTGTGAAAAAATTTTATATATACACCTTGAACATTTCATGTTAAAATACACAATGTATTCACTTGTCAGTCTTTTGATGTAGAGCCAAATAACTTTTTCTTTGAAAGCAGAATCTTAAATTCTATGTAAACAACATAAATAAGAGTATGGCTTCCAGTTTTTATTTAAAGTGAAAACTTAGACCCTTAAGAAGCAATCTGAGGGCACAGCAACTTTGGATTTTCATTATTTTTCTTAACACTTTTACTCTTTATAGCAATTTTCTTGAGTGACTCAACTTCATTACGTCTTTCCAAAGGGTATGAATTTTTAATCCTAAGGAATCCACAAAATACAAATACAAGATCAATACACAAAAATCAACTGCACTTCTATAGACCAGCAATACACAATACGAAGATTTCAATACAGAGATTTCATAGGCCAAATCTCTACATTAGCATTTCAGTAAATGAATTCATTTGGGAACTTTTTATGCACTGCTGTGTACCAGTTGCTATTAGAGACTGCAGGCTCAGCAGTGAACAAAAGAGATGGTCTGTGCTTTCATAAAGGTTACATTCTAGAGTAAAGACAAACAACAAACCAAATGAGCAAATATATGCTAGGTAGTTATATGTAGTGGTGTACAGCTGTTTTTTGTTCATTTTCACTGTATAGTATTCCATAGTATGGATATAACATAATATAATTTTTTTTGCACTCATTTTTTTGATGGCGAAGTTTCTTGCAGTTTGGGGATATTACAAATAATATCGCCATGAATAGCCTTATACATTTATCCAATTCTACACACAAAGAGTTTCTCTAGGAAATATGTTTTATCAAATTGCTAAGTCTTAAGGTATGCTTATCATCAACTTTACTTTAGAACTCCAAACTGCTTTCCAAAGCAGAAAGCCAATTTATTTCCATCAGCGCAAAATGAGAATTCTCTACATTGCACAGCATCTCCAACACTGAGTACTGTCAGACTTTTAAATATTAATTGTTCTATGTTCTAATTGGTATATAATGGTAACTCATTTTGGTTTTTATTTCCATTTCCCTAATGACTAGTTCATATGTTCACTAGTTGTTTGGATATCCATTTTTATAAAATGCCTGTTCAAATAATTTGCTTCTTTTTTTAAATGAGGTTATCTATCTTAAAACATATATATATATATATATATATATATATATATATATATATTTGTAGTAGCTCTTTATTCATTATATAAGTTGTAATCCTCTCAGGGGCTTGCTTTTACATTTTCTTCAGCATTTCTTTAAATAAATACAAGTTCTCAATTTTAATGTAGTCATGTTTACCAAAGCTCTCCATGGTTAATGTATTTGTTTAAAAATCCTTTCCTGGGGCGCCTGGGTGGCTCAGTGGGTTAAAGCCTCTGCCTTCGGCTCAGGTCATGATCCCAGGGTCCTGGGATCAAGCCCCACATCAGGCTCTCTGCTCAGCGGGGAGCCTGTTTCCCTTCCTCTCTCTCTGCCTGCCTCTCTGCCTACCTGTGATCTCTGTCTGTCAAATAAATAAATAAAAATCTTAAAAAAAATAAAAATAAAAAAATAAAAATCCTTTCCTATCATTAAGCTCAGAAACATACTCTCAAACTTTTCCTTTGCAGTTTTAGCTTTTACAGTTAAACATCAATGCATATGGAACAGAATTTTATGCTCTGAATTGGAGGAAATGATTTCATTCTTTTTAATTGACTATCGAATTAGAAATCTGAACTGGCTATCTAACTGGCTATCTAATTAAATTTGTAATGGCTACCTTATTGCCTTAGCACCTTTTATTATAAACACTCCCTGTTGCTCTACAGTGCCCTCTTTCTGTCTATGCATGCATGGTCTTTTTGGCTTACCTATTCTCTATCATTTGTCCAATTCTTAATTATAATATGTAAGGTATTTCCTATCTGGAAGAGCAAGTCCTCCCTGCTTGTTCTGCTTCAAGTATATCATAGCTTCTGTTCCCAGCCCTTTGCATTTCCACATAAGTTGCAGAATCCACTTGTCTCATTCCACAACTACTCCCCATAAATCTGTTAGATTTTGTTTGGGGTCATACAGAAACTATAACTTACTTTAGAGAGAATAGACATCTGTATAAATTGCCTTAAAATCTAAAATCTAAGAATAGAGACTTAAATTTATGTAGGTCTCTAATTTCTCTCAAATTTAAAATTGTTCATGCAGAGATCTTGTGCATCTTTTTGTCAGCTTTATTCCTAAGAACTTTTGCTATGTAAATGACATGTTTTTAAAATTTCACTTTCTGTCATTTTATTTACTTATTAAAAATATTTTGTTTTTAAGTAATCTCTATACCCAGTGTGGGGATCAAACTCACAACGCTGAGATCAAGAGTTGTGTACTCTACCAACTGAGCCAGCCAGGTGCCCCTTCTGTTTCTCATTTTAAAATTTCTTTGAAGAAGGTTTACTTCAAGAATTTTGAAGATTTTAGCTTTGTTAATCTTCATTATTATATATTTACTATTTTAATACTCTTTGCTTTTTAAAAAAATACTTTCTGTTTTCTTTTTTTAGCACTTTCTGCTGTTTAAAAGGTATATAGTTTATTGGCTTTTAATCTTTTCTTACTCATTAATGAATGAATTTAGGGTTTTAAAAATCCCTCTACTCACAAGTTTTGATATGGACTTATTGTGCAGGTAAAAAATACTCTTTTATTATCAATTTTTGGTGCAAACAATGTCTGTTGTTTTTCTACTGATTTCTCTAGCTCAATCACCCTGTGGTCAAAGGATATTCTATATTCTATGTGATTTAAATCCTTAGAAATTTGGTGAAACTTGCTTTATGGCCCTATAGTAGGTCAGTTTTTATAAATTTCACGAATGTATAAAAAGAATGAATAGTCAGGTTCAAGAAAAAAAAAGAGAAAATGTCATGGACAGGAGGAAACTAGGAAGATAGGATGATTAAATGCAGTGTGTTATTCTACATTAGATTATGGAACAACAACAACAAAAATTAGTGGAAAAATTGGTGAAATGTGTGAGAACTGAAACCATAAAAATACTAGAGGGGAATACAAACAATAACTTCTTTGATAGCAGCTGTAGCAACTTCTTTCTAGATATGTCTCCTGAGGCAAGGGAAATAAAAGCAGAAACAAACTACTGAAACTAAATCAAAATAAAAGGTTTCTGCAGAGCAAAGGAAACAATTAACAAAACTAAAAGGTGACCCATGGAATGGGAGACGATATTTGCGAATGACATATCTGATAAAGGGTTAGTATCCAAACTATAAAGAACTTAAAAAACTCAACACCCAAAAACCCCACAAATAATCCAATTAAAAAATGGGGAGAAGATGTGAACAGACATTTTTCCAAAGAAGACATATGGCTAAGAGACACATGAAAAAGTACTCAGTATGACTCATTATCAGAAAAATACAAATCAAAAGTACAATTAGATATCATCTCACACCTGCCAGAGTGGCTAAAATCAACAACACAAAAAATAACAGGAGTTGGCAAGGATGTGGAGAAAGAGGAATCCTCTTGCACTGTTGGTGGGAATGCAAACTGGTGCAGTTGCTCTGGAAAACAGTATGGAGGTTCCTGCAGAACTTAAAAACAGAACTATCGGGTGCCTGGGTGGCTCAGTGGCTTAAGTCTCTGCCTTCAGCTCAGGTCATGATCTCAGGGTCCTGGGATCTCTGCTCGGCAGGGAATCTGCTTCTCCCTCTCTCTCTGCCTGCCTCTCTGCCTACTTGTGATTTCTGTCAAATAAATAAATAAAATCTTTAAAAAAAAACAAAAACAAAAACAGAACTATCCAATGCTCCAGCCAAAGCACTACTAGGTATTCACCCAAAGAATACAAAAATACTAATTCAAAGGGATACACACACCCCAATGTTGACAGCAGCATTATCTACAATAGCCAAATTATGGAAAGGCCCAAATGTCCATCAACTGATGAACAGATAAAGAAGATGTGGTACACACACACACACACACACACACACACACAGGAATATTACTCATCCATAAAAAAGAATGAAACCTTGGCATTTGCAATGACAGAGGTGGAGCTACAGTGTATTATGCTAAGTGAAATAAGCCAGTCAGATAAAGACAAATACCATATGATTTCACTCACATGGAATTTAAAAAATTAAACAAATAAGCAAAGGGGGGGGAAAAAAAGGAGGAAGCAAACCAAGACACAGACTCTTAACTGTAGAGAACAAACTGATGGTTACCAGAGAGAGGTGGGTGGGGGGATGGGTGAGAAAGGTGATGGGGATTTTAGAGTACACATGTCATGATGAGCACCAGGTGATGTGTGGAAGTGTTGAATTAATACATTATCACCTGAAATTAATATTATACTGTATGTTAACTGGAATTTACATAAAAACTTAAAAAATGAATTGGTGACATATGAGTGAAGACTCTAATATAGCTAATAGTAATGTACCAATATTAAGTTTTGATACCAAGGTTATATAAGATTAAAAGAAATGGGGTGAAAAGTACGCAGGAACTCTCTGTACCAAGGTTATAAAAGATTAAAAGAAATGGGGTGAAAAGTATGCAGGAACTCTCTGTTAACATCTTTGCAAATTTCCTGTAAATCTGAAATTATTAAAACAAGTTTATTAATTTTTTAAAAAAACATAACATTCAGTTATGTTTAACTGCTCCTATCAGTAACAGAAAAAGACAAAACATATTCCAGCGTGGTAATGTATTTCTTTTTATAATTCTGTTAGGGGCACCTGGGTGGCTCAGTGGGTTAAAGCCTCTGCCTTCAGCTCAGGTCATGGTCCCAGGGTCCTGGGATCGAGCCCTGCATCGGGCTCCCTGCTCAGCGGGGAGCCTGCTTTCTCCTCTTTCTCTCTCTGCCTGCCTCTCTGCCTACTTGTGATCTCTGTCAAATAAATAAATAAAATCTTAAAAGTTGTTTATAATTGTTAAATTTTGCTTTATGTACTTTGAGATTATAGGATTAGATGCATACAAATTTTATTTTTTTGTAGTAAAAAACTAACCTTTATTCTTTGTGACAGTTCCCATGGATTCAGAGAATGAGCAATCAGGTATTTATTTACTTTCTAGGTATCTCCAGGCACATACAAATTTAACATAATTATATCTCCTTGGCAAATTAAACATTAAGCAGTTGTATGGCATCTTTTTTTCCCTCTCTTTATTTGTAATCTTTGTTTTTTTCTATCTCTTGTGAAAAATCAATATAGATATTTTAATCCAGCCTCAGAACCACTTTTACCTAAAGCATTTAGTCCTATTTACCCTTACTATAATTATTTATATACTTTAATTTATTAAAGCTATTCTCTCTTTGTCTCATCAGTTCAACATTCCTTTACCTCTTCTTTCTTCCTTTAGATTAGTTTTTCTCTTTTCTACTAATCTAGAAGTTACCCACTATGTTTTCTATTCTTTTCACAGTTACTCTGAAAGAGCATTATCTGACAGCACATTCAGTAATAATGGAAATATTCCAAATCTGTGTTGTTCAGTAAGATATCCACTAGCCACATGTGGCTACTGAACAACTGAAGTGTACCTAGTGCAACTCAGAAACTAAATTTTTAATTAAATTTAAATAGCAACACTTGGCTACCACATTGGACAAAGAAGTTATAGAAACTATAATATCTACCCCCCACACAAAGTCTCTTCTTGAACAATTCTAGACCCTTAGAATACTTTACCTTCCTCCCAACTTATGTTATTATTTTTGTATTTGCTAATGTTCTTTTTTAAAATCCCAAGACAGTGTTATTATTTGATACAGTCTACATGTATATTTATCATGTTATTTTTCTCTTCATTCACTTATCCCTCCATCTGAGATTATTTTGCTTCCTTTTAAAATCTTGTTTAGAATTTCCATTAATGTTGGTCTATTGCCAGGAAGTTTTTTTTTTTTTAATTTTCTAGAGTTAAAAAAATGTTTAAGTAATCTCTACACCCAGTGTGGGGCTCAAACTTACAACCCTGAGATCAAAAGTCATATGCTCTATTGACTGAGCCAGCCAGGCACCCCAAGGAAGCAATCTTAATTTAATTAATCTACAAAAATGATTTTGTTCCATTCATGAAATATAATTTTTCTGGGAACGGGATTACAGGTTAGCATTTGTCTTCTTTCAGTACATTCAATATATCATTTGCACCATTATCTGGCTTCCCCATGTTGCTTTTAAAGAGGTATTATCAATTAATAATGGAGAAATATCCTCTCAGTGGCTGAATTCTGGTGCCCGCCATCAAAAGAACAGCTGAAATTTATTTACAAGATAATCATTTGCAGAATACATCATCAGAATACTAACCAGTTCTGAGAGGTAGTTCATATACACCTATAGATTTCAAACTTTGCCTTGTTTTTTTTTTCCTTTCTCATCAGCAGAATCATTTTGTCACAAAATAAGTAAGTAAAATAGATAAAAAAGCACTGCCCTCACCCCTTCCAAGAGTGTGAAAACCCACTGTGTATGCCAGAAAAGTCTGACAAACAATTTCAGTTCTACATTTGAATATGTTTTTCTTTAAGCATATGAATTCAACTGTTTCCTGGACAATATATAGCTCTACACAGACAATCAGAGAGATGATCTGAGTACAATTTTTAAGAACTCAGGCTTAGGTTCCTCAGGCTGTTAGCTCATTCTCCTAGACAACCTGGCATTGTCATCTGACAGGATCTGATATGGCTCACCCTGGATATGTAAAATACTGGACATGGTTACACTTCTCAGTGATACTGTCAGAGACAGAATGCCAATAAAGACACAGATGCCCTGTTTACAGTAAGACATGCTTTCCTTGCCCAGACTACCAGTTGCTTTTACCAACAGACAAGGATGAAGAAACTATTGCTATTATGATCTCTCTGTCCTTGTAGCTAACACATGGAGACATGTATACATGATTCATGCCATTGATCAATATTTACTAAGAACCTACTATGTGCCAACCACTGTTCTAAACAATGAGATATCAGAGCCCACCTTTCATAAAACATTCTACTGGGAGGGGCACCTGGGAGGCTCAGTGGGTTAAGCTGATGCCTTCAGCTCAGATCATGATGTCAGGGTCCTGGGATCGAGTCCTGCATCGGGCTCTCTGCTCGGCAGGGAGCCTGTTTCCCCCTCTCTCTCTGCCTGCCTCTCTGCCTACTTGTGATCTCTGTCAAATGAATAAATAAAATCTTAAAAAAAAAAAAACATTCTACTGGGAGATGAGAGTCAATCAAGTAAAGAAGTAAATAATCATTCCAAATAATGGTAAGTCGTAAAGAAAATCAAATACGATCATGGGGGAGGAAATGGCTGGGGAAAAGGAGGCTGACTAACTTCAACAAGTTGTCAGAAAGTATCTAACAAGGTGATATATGACCTGAAATCTGAAAAATGAGGTACCAGAAACGTGAAGATCTAGGAGAACAATGTATTAGGGTAGTAAGACAATGTTCCACCATAGGCAATCAGCCAGCAGAAAAATCTGAAATAGAAATGAATTTGACATGTCTGTCATGTCTGAAGAACAGGCAAGCAGTTAACTTTACTAGAGAGTAGTTAAAAAAAAGAAAAGAAAAGAAAGGGAGAATTATAAGAGGTGAAGTTAGACAGACAAGCAGAGTCTAGGTCATACTGCATATCATAAAGATTTTGTTATCATACTGGAGTTATAGTGGAGGTTTTTAAGAGAAGAAGGGGGGCAAAGGAATCAAGGGGAGGGTTATTTTACAAAGATCAGTCTGAGTGCCAAGACAATTCAATGAGGGGAAAGAATAATCTTGTACAAAGACTATAACAAATACTACTAGGACAACTAGATAGCCACATACAAAAGAATAAAATTGGATCCCTCATCAAACTATATACAAAGATTAACTCAAAAATGATTGATCACACTCCTAAATATAAGCACTAAAATATAAAACTGTTAGAAGAAGATACAGGAGTAAATCATTGTGACTTTGAGTTAGGCAAAGCCTTCTTAGGACACCAAAAGTAGAAGCAACAAAAGAAAAAAAAAGAGATCAACTGGACGTCATCAAAATTAAAAAGTTTTGGGCTTCAAGAACACCATCAAGAAAGTGAAGACTATCCACAGAATAGTAGAAAATACTTAAAAACCATATATCTAGTAAGAGACTCACACCTGGAATATATAAAAAACTCTTACAACTCTGTAAGAAAAAGACAAATAGCCCAATTAAAAATGGGGAAAGGATCTGCAGACATTTCTCCTAAGAAATACAAACAAATTCACAATGAGATACAATTTTATACCTATTAGTATGACTATATTCCAAATAATATCTAATAAGTATTGGTGAGAATGGGGACTCAACTTTGTAGGTGACTCCTAACTCCTTGAAGTTATAGTCAGAAGTCTTAGACAAATTGAGCAGTCTGGAGGACAATCCCCTGAACCTCACAATTTGGCTAATTTCAGGTAAAAGCACAAAAACATAACAATCACAGGGACGCCTGTGTGGTTCAGTTGGTTAAGTGTCCAGCTCTTGATTTCAGCTCACACACTGTCTCTCCCCATAAAGAAATAAACAAATGATAAATAAATAACAATCAGAAAATATAAATCTAGATTAAATTTCCAAATGAATAAAATTTTACTACATTTGCGTTTATATAATTTTAAATTTTCCACTTACCTGTGGATCCACTAACCACCCATGGTATAAAGGAATATCAAGAAGATCAAATACAATGCATTCTGGTGTATATTCAAATACTCGAACACCAGTGAATTTTACATTTACATCCAAGCCTGTCTGTAGTTTGTGCAAGATTGCCATAGCATCACTCATATTCTGAAAATAGAAAGGAGAAAGGTAAAGATGAGAAAAATCAAACGACAATGACAACAACAGCAAAGATACTTCAATGCAGGCACATTTACTTCTAACTTTCCATTTTATCCAATTTATTTGTCCCTTCAACCAATGTTTATTATTAAGTGTCTACTATGTACTAGGCATTAATCTGAGTTCTAAAGAGATAACTGTGAGTAAAATAAAGTTCCTGATCTCATGTAACTAATATTCTATTTTGAGAGACAAATATATATACAATATAATGTCAAGTATTTAAGAAATATTGAACAGGATAATGACGTACAGACTGACAGGGATGAGGGACCTCTTTTAGACTGGAAAGACCAAAGACAAAGTTTCTAATCAAAGAGTATTACCTCTCCCACTTTGGGGCATATATCCAAAAGAATTGAAAATAACATCTTGAAGAAATACTTGCACACCCATGTTCATTGTAGCATTATTCATAATAGTCAAGAAGTGGAAACAGCCCAAATGTCCACTGACAGATAAATGGATAGAGACACTGTGGTATATACATACAATGGAATATTATTCAGCCTTAAAAAAAGAAAAGGAAATTCTATTACATGCTACAATATGGATGAAACTTGAGGACATTATGCTGAGTGAAATAAGTAATCACAAAAGGACAAATACTATGTGATTCCACTTACATGAAATATCTAGAGTAGTCAAAATCCTGGAAACAGAAAGTAAATGGTGGTTGTCAGGGAATGGACAAAGGAAAAGCTGCGGAGCTGTTCAATGGGTTTAGAATTATACAGTTTTACAAGATGAAAATGTTCTAGAGATCTGTTATCAATGTGAATATAGTTAACACTATTGAACTATACACTTAAAAATGTTAAGGGATTAAATTTTATATATTTTTTAAAATTTTATTTATTTGCGAGAGCAAGAGAGAAAGAAGAGCGCATGAGCAGGGGAGGGCAGAGAGAGAGGAAGCAGCAGACTCTCCACTGACCCCGGAGCCCACCTCAGGCAATTGATTCCAGGACATTGGGATCATGACTTGAGCCAAAGGCAGATGCCTAACCAACTGAGCCACCCAGGTGCCCCTACATTTTATATTTTTTTAAATCACAATTTAAAAAGAAAAAGAAACGAGCTACAAAGCTTGAAAAGACATAAAAGAAATTTAAAGGTACATTGCTAAGTGAAAGAAGCCAACCTGAAAAGGCTACATACTGTATGAGTCCAAATGATATTCTGGGAAAGGCAAAACAATGGAGGCAGTAGAAAGATCAGGGGCTGCCAGGGATTAGGAAGAAGGAGAGATGTATAGGCAGAACACAGAGGATTTTTTTAGGGCAATGAAACTATTCTGTATGGTACTACAGTGGTTGACATTAGTCATCATACATTTTCAAAACCACAGAATGTTTAAAAAGAGTAAACCCTAATGTGAACTATGGACTCTGGGTGATTAATTATGAGTCAGTATAGATTCATCAATTATAACAAATCTATTGATAGATGGATATTGATAGTAGGGGAACATCCATATGCGTGGGATGGGGAGACGGGGAGGGACAGGAGGTATATGGCAACTCTGTTCTTTCCACTCAGTTCTGCTGTAAATACTGCTTTAAATAGGCGGAGGGAGCTCTTTAAAAATGGCACTTAAATACCAACAAAAGCAAAATACTGAGTCTTGTGAAGTTCTGGGACAAAAAGCACTCCACACAAAAACTCTGAGGCAGAAATGATTCCATACTATGTCCATGGAATAGCAAGGAGTCCTGAATGGCTAGAACAAAATTAAGTAGAAAGTGGTAGGAGATGAAGTTAGAGGAAGACAGAAAAAGACAGATACAAAGACTTGTTGCCCAAATTAAGAAGTCATTCTGACCACATCTGTTTTCTCTGTAAACATGGTAACATAAATCTGTAATGAATACTATTTTAAAGCATCTTTTTCTTAACATTTTTAATACATTAAATATGGCCATACTTACAGAGAATTTGTTTGATTAAACAAAACGTTTACTCCAATATATAAAATTTAATATAATTTTTATTTAATCCCTACTGCTAATCAGACACTGCACTACATACTAAAGGTAGAAAATAGGAGGGAACTACAGCCTACTGAGGTCCTTATAGTACAAAGGGTGAACCTGAAATAAATCCTTTTATAATAAAACTAGGGACTCTCTCTGAAATTTGAAGAAGACAAACTTAGGTCATAAGAACAAAATTCTGTTTTACCAAATAACACAAAACTCCAAAGAGACTATACAGACTGAAAGTAGAAATTACTCAAATCTTTTAAATTAATCAAAGAAGAATTTATAATAGGGTAACACTGTTATATAGTCTGGCTTTCATCAGTTTCACTTCTTCCAAATAACTATATTCCCCAAAACAATATATTTTTTCAGTTTTCCCAAAAGTTGAACCCTTGAAAATAATCAGCTTACATTTTTTTCCCTTCAGTGTTGTAAAACTTTTCCTAAGTCATAGGAAGGATGAATCTGAAAAAATAGTAACAGTGGGCTATTGAAGGATTCTAGTTCTGCTACTGATTTTTCTTCTACATTTATTAAATTCTTCATTGCCAGTCACCAAATTTCCTTTAAGGTAGGTATAATTTCTAACAGCTCCTGGGCTCATGCTTATACTTTTATATATCTTCTATATTTCTTTAAAATTATGTAGTATTAAGAGATCTACATTGACACCATTTGATAATCTCCATAAATATTAATAACATTGATAAAAAATGAACACTTGTAAACAGAGAACTAAAGGATAAGTATTTTGCTATTGTGTTCCTAAACCCAAATTATGATGTTAATAATATCAAATATAAATCGTTGGAATGGTTGCTTACATCACAAGAAAGGATTACTACTGATTCCTTAAGCCAGTGGTTAAACTGTTTTTTAGAATTTTTCACAAAGGTACTTCTGACATAGTAAAATATTTTTAATTTAAATATATAATATACTTTAAAATACATTTGCAGTCATTTAAAAACCTGTCTTATACACACACATGCTGCTTTCTGGTGTTTTCAGGGCATCTATCATTAAACAAAACTGGGAAAAAATTTGCTTTTTGTTTATATTACTACTTCTAGCAAAGAAGTTTTAAGTAGGAAGATGCCAGCTCTACATTGGTCTTTCTCAAACTTAGGCTTAAAAATTTCTGTTCACATATAATTATACAAAAAAGAACATTATTAAATCACACCTGTAGAACATTAAACACCAGCTTAAACTCAGCCTTATCAGCTTGGTACATCCTGTTCTCACAACTAATGGTAATGTAATCATAATAGCTTACAAACAGTTTAAGAGAGTATTTTAAATTCAGGATATTTTTCATCTGACATGTATTTCTCTTAAGAAATGTAAGTGGTTGTTAGATATTGTTTCAACTTGAAACAAAACTTTATTTCCAATCATTTTCTAAGAGTCTAGATCACCTTAATGGAAGTATTTTCTGAGACTGCAAGATGGACTTGAAAAAACATACAAAATGCTGGTATCATTGGCAAACACTCATTAATCAAGATTTTCTGAAGACTGTGCAACAAAAATAAATATTGAGGGTGATATGAAACTGCAACTATCACCTATAAGTCCTAATTTCAAGTTTTTGTATTAAGCAAAACAGCCTCACTAATTTCTTTCTTTTTTTTTTTTTAAGATTGTATTTATTTGACAGAGAGAGACACAGCAAGAGAGGGAACACAAGCAGTGGGAGTGGGAGAGGGAGAAGCAGGCTTCCCGGTGGAGAAGGGAGCCCAATGGGGGGGCTCAATCCCAGGTCCCCAGGATCACGAACTGAGCCAAAGGCAGATGCTTAACCCACCAAGCCACCCAGGTGCCCCAGCCTCACTAATTTCAGTAAGAGAGAATATAAATTTCATAAATAAAATATGTCAATTGAATCTTACACTTTATACTTATAAAATATCATTTACTGCTTCTCTATATTAGAGCTTAGCATGAGATTTCAATTGAAAAGATTTTCTAATGGGAAAAATATTTGGAATTACTGCTTTAAGCTACAAACTCTAATAGAATTTAAATGACTTAGCATACCAATTTGGCTTTAGTTAAAGATTTCCTACCATACAGAGTGAAGCAATGCATTACATTTGGCTTTTCAATTCTATTAGGACTAGATTATCTCATCATTCAAATTCAAAAAACTTTGCAATACTGAAATGAGTTTTGCTTCCTTTTTGCCAATGTGATACTGGTAAAACCACGTAAAAAAGGTTGCTTTAAAAGTAAATATAAAGGTTCCAAAGATGTCTATTTCTTCCCTGATACTTCCTTCTACTGTAAGAACCTGATTCCTTCTTGCCTTTAACTGTTAAACAGAAGAATACTGAAGAAAATGAAGTTCCCCTTGTTTTCTTCCAGGTCCAATAGTTTTGAGGTTCTCCTATTTTACAAAACATAATCTCTAAAAAAACATGCAAGCAATGTGGACACATTGAAACTACAAAAGAACAGATTTTGTCCTAATGACACACAACGGACATCATTTACTCAACTTCCTCTCAAATATAACTTAATTATAAAATATAAAGGAAACAAGGAAAGATGAATCAATGACAAAATCACCTGAAAGTCAATTTTTCAAGAAAAATACTAGGTTATCATTCTTCATAGATCTGTAGAATGATACCTATGTTTTATTCCATATAGTATATATGCTCATATAAAACAAAGATCAGAAAAGTATGGCCTCTGGGCCAAAACTGGCTGAAGCTAAGAATGGTTTTTACATTTTTAAAGGGTTGTAAAATAAGAAAATGAATATGCCTAAAAAGCCACTGACAGAAACCAATGAATACATCCATAAGCTAAAAATTATACATTTTAATATAACAAAAATTGTGTCTATTACCTGCTCATAGTTTAAGCGTTGAATTTCTGAAATTTCTTTTGGCTTTGCATCAAGCATGTAATCTCCTGTAAAAAGAAATTGTAAAGTTGCCTTTTTAAAATATTACTTTTTCATTACAAAGGTAATGATTTTAATTATAAACTATAGAAATAAGTGACACAAAACTGACCCCCAGTTCTACTCAGAGAAAACTTGGTGTTAACTACTTGCTATAGTCTCAAGTATTTTTTTTTCAATGTACATACTAAAATGCTTTTGAACTTATTTCTTCTGCTTTACAATATATTTGAGCATTTTTCCACGTCACTACAATAAAGCTCTGAAAGACTGTACCAAGTCTCATTGCTATCAACAATATAAACTGCTACCTCATTACTTTTTCAAGAACATGTGTGTTATCAAGAAACCTGGGTGGCTCAGTTGGTTACACAACCGCCTTTGGCTCAGGTCATGATCCCAGGGTCCTGGGATTGAGCCCCACATCCCTCCACCACAGGGAAGCCTGCTTCTCCCTCTCCCTCTGCCTGCTGCTTCCCCACTTGTACTCTGTCAAATAAATTAAAAAAAAAAAAAAAAAAAAAAGAATGGGTGTTATCAGTGTTTTAAATGCTTGCCATTCTAAAAAGTACACATATTTTTTGTACTTGAAAAATTGGTATATATGTATTTATATGTATTTAATATATGTATTTTTGTTATCACCTTTCCTCTCATCATCTTTTTAATATATGTATGACTTTCAGTATATGTGGTACCTTTTTAATCTATGTAATACCATTTTACTATATGCTGTAACTTTTTAAATCTACGTTTTGGCTTTTTACCTTTTTATATTTTGAAAGATCTTACTGATTATTTTAGAGAGAGAAAGAGCTCATAAAAGCAGGGAAAGAACAGAGAGGGAGAGTGGAGGAAAGGATCTCAAGCAGACTCTGCGCTAAGCATGAAGCCCAACATGGGACTTGATCTCACAACCCATGAGATCATGACCTGAGCCAAAACCAAGAGTCAGATGCTTAACTGACTGAGCCACCTGGATGCCCCCTATGTTTTGCCTTTTTAATTATATATTAACTATACTTTCCTTTTTTTTTTTAAGATTTATTTATTATTTATTTGAAAGAGAGAGCCAGCAAGTAGGAGGAGGGGCAAAGAGAGAGAATCTTCAAGCAAACCTGAACAGGAAGCCCGAGGGGGGTGGGCTTGATTTCACAACCCGTGAGATCAACACCTGAGCATAAACCAAGTCTGACACTTAACCAACTGAGTCTATACTTTTCTTTTAATTGTCTGCCTATACAAGTATCATTTTTTCTTATTTAACTATAAAAGTTTTTTTAGTAAAATGACTTTCTAAAAGATTTTATTTTTAAGTAAGATCTACACCCAATGTGGGGCTCAAACTCAGAACCCAGAGACCAAGAGTTGCACACTCCACTCACTGAGCCAGCCAGGCACCCCACACCACTTTTTTTTAGAAGGTCTTTTTTTATTAAAGATTTTTACTCAGAGAGAGCGAGCACAGGTAGGAGGGGCAGAGAGAGTGGGAGAAGCAGACTCCCTGCTGAGCAGGGAGCCCTATGTGGGTCTCGATCCCAGGACCCTGGGATCATGACCTGAGCTGAAGGCAGACGGTTTATGACTGAGCTACCTAGGTGCCTTTAAGATTTTTTTAAAAATTCCGGGATGCCTGGGTGGCTCAGTTGGTTGGATGACTGCCTTCGGCTCAGGTCATGATCCCGGAGTTCCAGGATCGAGTCCCGCATTGGGCTCCCAGCTCCACGGGGAGTCTGCTTTTCTCTCTGACCTTCTCCTCGTTCATGCTCTCTCTCACTGTCTCTCTCTCAAATAAATAAATAAAATCTTAAAAGAAAAAGAAAAGATTTTTAAAATTCCTTTTAAAAAAAATTTTTTTTTTAAAGAATTTATTTATTTGGGGCACCTGGGTTGGTCAGTGGGTTAAGCCTCTGCCTTCAGCTCAGGTCATGATCTCAGCGTTCTGGAATCGAGCCCCGCATCAGTCTCTCTGTTTCCCCCTCTGTCTCTGCCTGCCTCTCTGCCTACTTGTGATCCCTCTCTCTGGGTCAAATAAATAAATAAAATCTTAAAAAAAAAAAAGAATCTATTTATTTGACACAGAGATAATGAGAGGGAACACAAGCAGACAGAGAGGGAGAGGGAGAAGCAGGCCTCCTTCAGAGCGGGGAGACTGATGCAGGGCTCGATCTCAGGATCCTGGGATAATGACATGAGCCGAAGGCAGACGCTTAACAACTGAGCCACCCAGGCGCTCCTTAATGGAAGTATAGTTGATACACAATGTTATATTAGCCTCAGGTATATAAGATAGTGACTCAACAACCCTATATGTTATGCTATGCTCACAAGTGTAGCTACCATCTGTCATCATACAGCACTATTACAACATCATTGACTAGATTTCCTATGCTGTAACTTTCATCCCCATGACTTATTAACTGGAAGCCTATACCTTCCTACTCCCCTTCACCCATTTTGCCCATCTCCTCATGCACTTCCCCTCTGGCAACTACCAGTTTTTTCTCTATATTTATGGGTCTATTTCTGTAAAACTCTTCTTCAGTTAGAAGAATTAGAACACTTCCTGTTATATTGTGTGGTTAATATTTTTTCCCCTATTTTGTATTCTGACTTTATGGTGATGCTTTATGTCTATTTTTTTTTTTTAACACAGAGAAATATTTAAATTTTTTTTAAAGATTTTATTTATTTATTTGTCAGAGTGAGCACAGGCAGACAGGGTGGCAGCAGAGGCAGACGGAGATGCAGGCTCCCGCTGAGCAAGGAGTCCGATGTGGGACTCGATCCCAGGACACTGGAATCATGACCTGAGCTGAAGGCAGCAGCTTAACCAACTGAGCCACCCAGGCGTCCCAGAAATATTTAATTTTTTGAAAGATTTTATTTATTTGCGAGTGAGCAAGTGTCAGTGTGCCATAGCACAAGTAAGGGAGGGTGGAGTCAGAGGGAGAAGCAGGCTCCTCACTGAGCAGGGAGCCCTATGAGGGGCTCAATCCCAGGACCCTGGGATCATGTCCTGAGCTGAAAGCAGACGCTTAACCAACTTAGCCACGTAGGTGCCCCAGAAATATTTAGTTTGATAAAGTAAAATTCTTCTATTAATAACTTCTGGTAGGATGTCATGTTTAGAAAGAGCTTTACCTCTTAAGCATATACAAACATTCACATGTGCTTTCTTCATGTAATGTTATGTTTATCTTTTTTAATGTTTAAATCTTATTTATCTGGAACTTATTTTGATATAAATAGTGATATATGGAACCAACTTCTACCTAGCCTCCCAAATCACTAAGTTGATAAAACTGTATGGGTTTTGGTTTTGTTTTTTTTTTTTGAAGATTTTATTTTTAAATAATCTCTACATTCAATGTGGGGCTTGAACTCAAAACCCAGAGATCAAGAGTTGCATCCTCTATGGACTGAGCCAGCCAGGCACCCAAAATTGTTTTTAATACAAGTATTATTTTTCTAATTTAAAATAAACCTCTAAAGACTGCATCAAGTATTCTCTTAAGCTTCACAACAAGAGCTTTCCCATAATATCAAGAATCTCTGATAACAAAAGTTTCTTATGAACATCAATATATTATTACTTGTGCTTTGTGTGTGTTTTTAAGATTTTATTTATTTATATAAGAGGAGCATGAATGGGGCAACAAAAAGGGAAAAGGAGTAGCACCCCCCCCCGCCACTGAGCCAGGAATACGAGGTAGGGCTTGATCCCAGGACCCCGGGGTCATGACCTGAGCCAAAGGCAGACACCCAACTGACTGAGCCACCCAGGTGCCCCTGTGTATGCTCTTAATTAGAACTTTAAGATATCAAAATCTAAACAGTAATGATTTTATTCCATATCCCAAAGCACTAAATTAACTAATACATAAAAATGTATAAGCAAGTCTACTTAACATTTTTGAGTCCTCTCAAAATGTTAGTATATTGAGGCTTTCATATAGCATTTAACTAAAAACTATGCTTTAAGTAAATTCTATACACCATTTATTCAAATAACTGAGGACATAATTACTATACTTGTATCTTATATTTAGGTTCTGTATTTACCATGATAAAAGACTGTATCTGCTCTCCTCACTAAAACCTTAGTGAAGTCAAGATGCAGAACATTCTAGAATTCAATATTAAATGACCCTGAATATGCTACCATAGATAAAACTTAAATGCTAATAGTAGAATAATTATTATGAAAGACTCAAACACACAACTCCTCTTTTCCTGACCCCAGAAGATTTCTGCACAAGAGAATAGCTTGGCTAAGGTAGGCAGCTTCTTAGATGGACCTCAAGAGGGACACCTGGGTGGCTCAGTTGGTTAGGTGTCCATCTCTTTCTTTTTTTTTTTTTTTTTAAGATTATTTATTTATTTATTTAACAGAGAGATCACAAGTAGGCAAAGGGCAGGCAGAGAGAGAGGAGGAAGCAGGCTCCTTGCGGAGCAGAGAGCACGATGTGGGGCTCGATCCCAGGACCCACCCTGGGACCATAACCTGAG
Source organism: Mustela putorius furo (assembly GCF_011764305.1). NCBI lineage: Eukaryota > Metazoa > Chordata > Mammalia > Carnivora > Mustelidae > Mustela > Mustela putorius. The sequence goes on along the minus strand of NW_025422045.1, from coordinate 2,907,099 downwards.
CCAAAGGCAGACGCTTTAACCCACTGAGCCACCCAGGTGCCCCTAGGTGTCTGTCTCTTGATCTCAGCGTCATGAGTTCAAGTCCCACATGGGGCTCCATGCTGGATGTGGAGCTTACTTTTAGATGGACCTCAAGAATTCCTGTCTTCTGGTATTCACATCGTTGTATAATCCCCTTCCCTTGAGTATGAATTGGACTTACGAATTCACTTCTGGTGAATACCAAAAAGAAAAAATGGCATAAATAATGATATATCACTTCTGAAATTAGAATACAGACTATTGTGGCTTTTGTAATGATGCTCTCCCACGTGCTTACTCTAAGGAAGGCCAGGTGCCATGTTCTAAACTGCCTTATGGAGAGGCCCACATCACACAGAACTAAAGGACTTGGGCTACGGTTAGTAAGGAAGTAAGGACTCAGTCCAACAACTTATAAGGAACTCAATCCTGCCAGCAACCATGTGAATAACCTTAAAGGAGATCCTCCTGAGTTGGGCCTGGGCATGAGACTGCAGTCCCAGCTGACACCCTGACTGCAGCCTCATGAGAGACCTTGAGCCAGTCACTTAGCTAAGCCATGCATAGACTCTTGATGTACAGACACCATTAGATAATAAATGTTCATTTTTAAACCAGTAAATTTTGGGGTGATGTGTTATACAGCAATAGATATCTATATTTTTAGAAGAGTAAGTTTGAGTCTCTATTTTCTTTTTTGTGAAGATTTTATTTGTCAGAGAGGGAGCATAGACAGGGGGAGTGGCAGGCAGATGGAGAAGCGGGCTCCCCAGTGAGCAAGGAGCCAATACAGGACTTGATCCTAGGACCCTGGGATCATGACCTGAGCTGAAGGCAGATGCTCAACTGACTGAGCCAGCCAGGCGTCCCTAAAGTTTGAGTTTCTAAAGGAGATTTATCTAAATAAATCATCTCTTCTGTTTTTTTTTAAAGTAAATAAATCATCTTTTAAGAGTGTTGTTTTATCTAGCTTATCTAACCTTTATATCTGAATTTAGTCAACAATACTGTTTCAGGGGCTCAGTTAGTTAAGCATCTGACTCTTGATTTTGGCTCAGGTCATGATCTTAGGGTTATGAAATATACCCCCATATTGGGCTCTGCACTAGGCATGGAGCCTGCTTAAGATTCTCTCTCTCCCTCTAAAAAAACCAAAACCAAAACAAAACAAATGAAAACAATACTATTACAATCAAAAAGTATTTATTGAGAGTCTAGAGAGTCCATTATGAATATTTAATAATAGGCTAAAACAAATATTGGGAAATACATGTTTCTCTTAAAAAACTAATAATTTGGTTGGGAAAAGAACATACAAGAAACAGAATGAGATGATGTAAAGTATAATAGAGTAAAACATGTGATAAATGAAGTACCAATTGATTTTGTGAAAAGAGATATTGATAAAGCCTATAGCACCTAGAAATATCCTTTGAAGGGGGTCAAGTCTAAACTGGATTCACAAAAAAGGGGCAGAACTTGGAAAGGAAGTGAGGCAAAAAGCATTCTTTGAAGGAGAAAGAGTGACAGAAAAACACAAAAGAAACATGCCATGGAGTGCCTAGCTAGCTCAGTCAGCAGAGCATGCAAACTCTTGATCTGGGGGTTGTGAGTTCCAGTTCACGTTGGGTATAAAGTTACTTAAAAACAAAATCTAAAAGAAACTTTTAATTTACTTTAAAAAATAAATGAATAAAATCTTAATAGACAGATGAAAAATAGAAAGGAAGGAAGGAAGAAAAAAAAAAGAGGAATGCCTGGGTGGCTCAGTCAGGTAAGCACCTGATTCTTGGGGTCCTGGGATCGAGTCCCACAACGGGCTCCTTGCTCAGCAGGGAGCCTGCTACTCCCTCTCCCTCTGCCCACCTGTGCACTCTGTCTCTCTCTGACAAGTAAATAAATAAAATCTTGAAATAAAGAAGGAAAGGAAGAAGGAAGACAAAGAAAAGAAAGAAAGAAAGAAACGCTGTGCCATATGGATAGCCCATAAGAAAGTTTATACACAAGATTTACGTTGTAGGGGTACCTCAGTGGGTCAGTTGGTTAAGCAACTGACTCTAGACTTTGGCTTAGGTTAAGATCCCAGGGTCCTGGGATCAAGCATTGTTCAGCTCCACACTCAGCAAGGAATCTGCTTGAGGATTTTCTCTCTCTCCTCCTCTTCCTTTGCCCCTCACATCATTGTACACATACACTCTCTAAAATAAATAAATCTTAAAAAAAAGAAAAAAAAACTTTAAAATTTTAAAAAAGAGAAAGGAAAGGTAGAGATGATGCTATTTATTAAAAAAGAAAAGATTTATGTCATAGAGTGGTGGAAAATATGACTGGACAAGTAAACTGGATCAGATAATAGAAAATCATAAATGGTATGTTGATAAGGCTAGCTGCTTGTCAAAGATCGTAAGGGATCTTTACCTTTATAAGTAGATAAGGGAAGTATGAAATTGATGCTTTAGGAAAGTAACACTGTTATGTACGCCAATTTGAAGGGGAGAGGAAACAACAGAATTTGTAATAAATTCACATTTTGAAGTATACAGAGAGGAAAGAATTTCAGAAAAAGAACCCATAAGACTTTGCTACTAAGTAGGCCATTCCAGACAAATAGATATCAAGAAACATCTGACAGTTACGCTAGGCCAAAACTCGAAGAGAGGGTTTGGTAGTCATTAGCTTATCCCAAGTGAGCATTAGGAAAAGAGAAGACAGGTCAACTCTGGGCAAAATTAAAATGCTTCAACAGTGACCTCCTTATATAGTATTTGTATGTAAAGATATAATAAATTATCTTTTTAAAAGTCAGACAACGGGGCACCTGGATGGCTCAGTGGGTTAAAGCCTCTGCCTTCGGCTCAGGTCATGATCCCAGGGTCCTGGGATCAAGCCCCGCATCAGGCTCTCTGCTCAGCAGGGAGCCTGCTTCCCCCTCTCTGCCTGCCTCCCTGCCTACTTGTGATCTCTGTCTGTCAAATAAATAAATAAAAATCTTAAAAAAAAAAAAAATCCAACAGGGCCATTTATGCCTTGACCCCATTACCTCTCAAATGTGATCTCCTTTGCACACTTCTTGGAAGTCATACTGGCTATTCATCAAAAGCACCAAGCATATTTTAGCTTTCCCCATGAAACATAATTCCCAATTATGATCCCAATTATGAAACATAATTTAAAGTCACAAAGTTTAAGAATCACTAAGCTAGACTAAAACAGGTATAAATAGGGTGCCTGGGTGGCTCAGTGGGTTAAGCCACTGCCTTCGGCTCGGGTCATGATCTCAGGGTCCTGGGATCGAGTCCCGCATCGGGCTCTCTACTCAGCAGGGAGCCTGCTTCCCTCTCTCTCTCTCTGCCTGCCTCTCCGACTACTTGTGATTTCTCTCTGTCAAATAAATAAATAAAATCTTTTAAAAAAATAATAAAATAAAATAAAACAGGTATAAATAGAAATTCTATTTCCAGATATATGAGTATTCAAAGTTATCTACCCTTCACTATGAGATTTCCCTAACCAGTGAATAGGATTAAATGATAGTAATTACATAAAAAAAAGGGTCTTCCCAAAGCTACAATCTCCATTACTTCACTAAGCCTATATTTCATTAAAAATAGCTAGCTTGTAGTCTGGAATGGCATAGACAAACTAATCAGCCAACCAAAAAATTTTTTTTAAATTTTTCTTAAAATAAACATTTAATTACTAAAAAAACTAAGAATGTGGATTAAGATTTCCTATTTCGTAACAGTATAAATATGTAAGTTCCTATTTGCTAAACTATAAGAGACTTCAGTGTAATATACAGTTTAGTTACCTGTTCTGTAAACAAGTTCTACTGAAAGCAGGTGGTCTGCAAACAAACTGCAACTTAAGACACTGCCTCCTTCATCAAGAAAATTTTGCTATGAAAAACTTCAGATGAACTAACCAATGTGCTTATGTAAATGTCTTACATTTTGGTACAAACCCCTATATCACTGCAGATTGGTAACTAACACTTCATCAACCAGTATGGGTCCATGAATCATACTTTGGATAGTGATGTTCTAAGTCACCTCCTGGGTCTTTAATTCAAGTCTATTCAGTATTTTTTTTAACACTCTCCACATGCAATGTTAGAATTTCTGCACCAATTCCCATTCTACAATTTATTAGGAATTAATATGTATCTTGTTCTTTTTTGGAAGTTACCAGTCTCCTTATTTATATTACGGAATTTTAACACTGGTTAGAAAAAGCCTTCAGAAAGGTTTAACACCCAAGAACAGTAACATGCTGACACAAATTTTTAATTATGAGATTCAAAATTATAATTTTAAACTAGATAATATAATAGCACTTCAGAAAAATGCAATTTGGTAATATATTGCTTTGGAGACTTCATTTTCAAAGAGATATAAAATCATCCACTTTGCAACACTAACCTAAATATTCCATCAGCTGTTCAGCAGTTATGATTTCCATCATCGGTGGAAGTTTCACCTGAAAAACAAAGTATTTTTTCTATAAAACCAAATGTTTTAGGTAATTAAAGTGTTTCTTCAGTCAGAAACAGAAGTATGTATGTGTATATATGTATCTATTATACATAAACATTAATATTTGTTATTAAATCTTTATAACTAATCTTTATAAAATATGACAAAGTCAATCTTATCACCATAAAATTTACAGGGTGATATAAGATCTCACAGAGATAATGAGAAATCTGTTTTCAAAACCAAGTGCTACCCCTTTCATCACCCACTACAATTGTCACTAGGCACATCCAACAATGTCCTACATGAAAGAGCAGTTGAAGGGCAGGAAGAGTCAACAAACATGTGACAGGTCACCCATGGAGCAGTTTTACTGAAGACAGGTTTGAACATGGCTCAATATCCCATTACTTCAGTTTTACCTTGGCCATTTTTATTAAATGACTATAATGAATACAGTATTAAAGTATTAGTCAGGAGCACCTGTGTGGCTCAGATGTTAAGCATCTGCTCTTGGCTCGGGTCATGATCCGAGAATCCTGGAACTGAGCCCCACTTTGGGCTCCCTGCTTAGTGGGGAGTCTGCTTCTTCCTCCCCCTCTGCCCCTATCCCTGTTCATACTCTCTCTCAAATAAATAAAATCTTAAAAAAAAAAAAAGTATTAGTCATATACTGAAGAATTCACACTGTATGATTCCACTTGCAAAGCTTAAAAGCAGGCAAAATTGAACTATATTGTTTACAGCTGCACACATGGTGATAAAATTATAAAGAAAAGTAAGGAAATGGATACTATAAAAATCAGAATATGGTTAGCCCTAGGGGTAAGGGAAGGGGTTATAGTTGGAAAGAGATATATAAGAGCCTTCTGTGGGGCACCCAGGGGCTCAGTCGGTTGAGTGTCTGACTCTTAGTTTCAGCTAAGGTCGTGATCTCAGGGTTGTGGGATCGGACCCCATGTCAGGCTCTGTGCTCAGCCTGAGATTCTCTCTTCCCCTCTACCTCCCCACTGTGCTCACTTGCTCACTCTGCCTCTCTTTCTCTCTCAAATAAATAAATCTTAAAAAAAAAAAAAAAAGCATGCTAGCAATGCTCTATTTCTTGACTTGCATGGTAGTTTCACTGACATTTACTTTATAATAACTTGTCAAACTATACATCTCTGTTTTATGTATTCTGTGTGTTATAGTTCACAATAAAAAGGTTAAAACTAGATACATAATTATAATCATTTTTAAGTTTCTAAAGTTAATTGAGCTATAATACATTAGTTTACATTAACATTTCAATTGAATTGCCAGATGAGTTACACAAATATTACAGCCAATGGTTATAAATATTTTAACTTACTTATTCAAAAGCATACTCTGTGGTATATTCATAGGATAGAAGAAAAATAAATACTATAGGATGGAAACTCAAACAAAGTAATTAAATATCAATGACAGGAGGACAGTAACAGAATTTGAAATTCTCCAGGGAGCACATTGGTGTCTCAGTCATTGGGTGTCTGCCTTTTGCTCAGGTTCTTGGGATTGAGTCTCTCATCAGGCTCCCTGCTAGAGCAGGTCTACTTCTCCCTCTCCCACGCCTTCTGCTTGTATTCCCTCTCTTACTCTCTATCTCTCTCTCTGTCAAATAAATAAATGAAATCTTAGGGGCGCTTGCGTGGCTCAGTGGGGTTAGGCCTTCGCGTTCAGCTCAGGTCATGATCCGAGGGTTCTGGGATCGAGCCCCACATCGGGCTCTCTGCTCAGTGGGGAGCCTACTTCCCCCGCCCCCCCCCGCCCCCCGCTTCCCTCTCTGCCTGCTTGTGATCTCTGTCTGTCAAATAAATAAAATCTTTAAATAAATAAATAAATAAATAAATAAAATCCTAAAAAAAGAAAATTAAAATTCCCTGGGGTTATTTTTTGGAATTATCTTCTATTCAACCAAGGAAATCATTTAAATCATCAATTTTCCAACAATTCCTCCAAGAGTTGAAAAAGGTGCTCTGGGTGTTTATGTTAGCAAATGTGGTAATAGCATGTCACAATATTTTGTTTTAATCAATGAATAAAATAAGTTCTAAAACAGATCTCTGTAAAACAGAACATTCTGATATGCTTTGAAAGCATACCTGACAATTAATGCTTATGATTTTGTCATCCAGAAGATTTATCACTCAGTGAAAACAAAGAGATGCCATGGAGGTTTTGAACATTATTTGATTCTAAGTCATTTTTTTTCGTGTGTCATGTTTTTCAAAAACTTTTAATAGAAAATTTTTTTAAAGCAGCTTTAGGTTTACAGCAGAAAGTAGAGAGTTCCCATATAAGGTGTGTGTGTGTGTGTGTGTGCGTATTTTAAGATTTTTAAATTTATTTCACAGACAGAGATCACGAATAGGCAGAGATGCAGGCAGAGAGAGAGAAAGGGGCAACAGGTTCCCTGCTGAGCAGAGTTCCCAATGCCAGGCTTGATCCCAGGACCCTGAGATCATGACCTTAGCCAAAGGCAGAGGCTTAACCCACAGAGCCACCCAGGCACCCCAATACAGGGTATATTTTTAAACTGAAATTCATTGGCATATTATGGTCTCCTGCCTGTTTTTCTAAATAAAGTTTTATTGGAACAGTCACTCTCATTGGTTATGTATGGTTTTGGCTGTTTTTGCACAACAATAATAGAGTTGAATCTTTACAAGAGAAATCATAGAGCCCACAAGGCCTAAAAATATTTACTTACTATCTGATCCTTTATAGGAAAAGTTTGCTGATCCTTCCTTTAGATGATTTTAACTGTTACTATAGAATATTTTATCACTATAGAATATTTAATCAAGCTATTTCAGTAGCACTAAAGTCTGTTATTTAAACCAGCAGTTTATATTCACTGTAAGTGTTTATATTCTGAATAATTGTCAGAACAATCTGAAAGTCCCATTTAGGGGCACCTGGGTGGCTGGTTAAGCCTCTGCCTTCAGCTCAGGTCATGATCCCAGGATCTCTGCTCAGCAGGGAGCCTGCTTCTCCCCTTCCCCCACTGCCTCTCTGCCTACTTGTGATCTCTGTCTGTCAAATAAATAAATAAAAGCTTAAAAAAAAAAAAAGAAAAAAAAAAGTCCCATTTATACCTAACAATGTTTCTTAAATAAGAACTATATATCCAGGACACCTGGATATATAGTGGCTCGGTGGGTTAAGCCTCTGCCTTTGGCTCAGGTCATGATCCCAGGGTCCTGGGACTGAGACCCGCATTGGGCTCTCTGCTTGTCAGGGAGCCTGCTTCCTCCTCATTCTCTGCCTGCCTCTCCACCTACTTGTGATCTCTGTCTGTCAAATAAATAAAATAAAGTAAAATCTCAAAACAAAACTATATATCCTTTTATTCCAGACAGGTTCAGTCAGAATATATTCAAAAGTAAATTCCACAGATAGCTTTACCTCTACTCTGGCTAAAGTAACAATCCTACTATAAAATTGTCAAAATAAGAATTAACAGAATTGTCAAATGTGGCATTTCTGTCAAAATAACAAACAAAGGCACTAACAAGTATAGGTACTTGGGGGAAACATACTATAATCCTAGATTTCCACAAATATGATTTCAGGGTTTAGCCTTGAAATTTCCAAATAACAACTGCCTACAATGTATTGCTTTAAACACCTGAAAAAGAAAATGATATCTCTATACTCATTAAGAAGTGGGACAACAAGTATACAAATATTTTAACTGACTTATTCACATGCACACTCAGTGAAATACTCACTTCCTGAATCCTAGCCAATAACATATTCCGTATAGTCATTAAAACTAAGGACAAACAAACAAAATTGAGAAGGAACGCCTGTTTCTCAATAATACTGTGGAGCTGTCAACAGATTTTTTTTTTTTAACCACAAAATGATATTCCTGAAAGCTTGATTTTCTTTTTGCTTTCCTCTAGCACCATCACCTCAAAAGCGAGTGTCAAAGGTTTTGTTAATGAGCCTATGACTTTCACTCCTTTGTCTCTTTAGATTTTATAAAAGAAAGAACAGTTTAGGTAATAGCTACCTAAGAATACAGAATTACCAAGTATGGTATTTTGTATAAATCTCAATTTTAAATTTTAAAATGAAAAAAAACATCAAATGAAGTATAACCTAGGTTCTTAGGTGATCTTCTTTTAGTAATAATCTAAAACATATTGTTCTTAAGTACATGAATACTTTAATGTATAAAAAGGTAGTTGAAAGGTACTCTCATAAGTAGTTTAAATAGTCTTCCTAAAACATTAGCAAAGCTTCTCAGTATATAGTAACACATAGCTCCAAATTAAGAGTTCAAATAGAGTCTAGGAAAATAAATTGTGTCTTCTCCTAGAACTAAAGATTTTACTGAATTAACTGGATTTCCTTAGCAAATTAGTAACATAAGCACAGCAAGAATATTTAAATTAACAAAAGGAAATAGCTACTCCAACTCCAAATATTCAACTATAGGGTAAAACCTCATTAATTTAGCCAAATTATTCTGTAATTCTTAGTCATGTGAAAAGTGAAGTGTATTTGAGAATAGACTCAAACAAGATCAAAAATTTTTTTAATTAAAAAAATTAAAAATAGGGTGCCTGGGTAGCTCAGATGGTTAAGCATATGCCTTCGGCTCAGGTCGTGATCCTGGGGTCCTGGGATCGAGTCCCACATCTGGGCTCCCTGCTCCTTGGGAAGTCTGCTTCTCCTTCTGCCTCTCTCTCTCTCCCTCTCCACGAATAAATAAATAAAATCTTTTTAAAAATTAAAAATAAATTTAAAAAATCTTCCATGTAAAGTATTAATAAAATCTTAAACAAGAATGCAAAACATCTGGGACGCCTGGGTGGCCCAGTTGGTTGGACGACTGTCTTCGGCTCAGGTCATGATCCTGGAGTCCCGGGATCAAGTCCCGCATCGGACTCCCAGCTCCATGGGGAGTCTACTTCTCTCTCTGACCTTCTGCTCGTACATGCTCTCTCTCACTGTCTCTCTCTCAAGTAAATAAATAAAAATCTTAAAAAAAAAAAAAGAATGCAAAACTTCTTAAAAGTGATGTGCCAAGATTTTGATACCTATGATTTTGATATTCTGAGGGGGGTAGAGAAATGCAGGAGACCCGGTTATAACTAAGAAATTAGCAGTTTATATAGATAATGCTAAGTACAAAAATGACCGAAGAATATTATTAAATATTTAACTGGAATACCAATAAAAAGTCAGAAATACACAGTTAGAATTATAACACCTCTATAAGTTGGAGAGTTACTTGAGAAGATTAAAAAATCAAGTATTTGCCAATCTTTGCTCTTTAGGAAAGTCACAAAAAATTTTTTAATATATTGAACTAACTGTCATCCAGTTTGCATGTTACCCTTAATCCACAACAATCCTATGGAGATTTCATAACCTTCATTCAAAGAATAAACTATCGCACTGAAAAGTTAATTTGCTCAAAGTAGCAAAGCTATGATGTGAACTGAGATTGAACTCCAAAGCCAATTACCCTCTCCATTATGTCAGTATTTACAGATTTTATAGCAGAACACTTTCAACACAAGTCTTATTTAAAACATCATCTGAAATATACTTTAAATGAGGAACTGACACAACTTTGTGACCAATGAAAAGTGGAGGATGAGGGGGTGTCTGGGTGGCTCAGTAGGTTAAGCATCATCCAACTCCTGATTTTGGCTCAGTTCATGATCTCATGGGTCATGAGATCGAGTGTGATGGGATCCGTGTTCAGGGAGGAGTCTGCTTGAAGATTCTCTCTCTCTCACGAATAAATAAATAAATCTTAAAAAAAAATGAAAAGAAAAAGAAAGAAAGAAAAGCGGAGGACAACAGGGAAAGAATAACTGAGGTTAACTCTAAGACTCAGGAGATTCTAAAAATTAAGATTCATATAATACATATAAATGAGAAATTTGGTAAGGGAAGTTAAGTTTGTAGAAGGAAATGATGTCTGCTTCAGAACTATGAGGTTTAGTTTGACATTAAAACAAAGCTGAGTTGAAACTTAGGAGGCAACCATTTTTAATCTGTATATGAATTATTTGATTCTTGTGTTGCAATCTATTTCTGCATTACTTATGGAAAAGTGGACCAACTCCATAATACAATTTCCTCTTGTTCAAATTTCACTAATTATAAAAAAATTTATTTAAAAAAAAAATTTACTTTAAGTAATCTCTACACCCAAACATGGGGCTCAAACTCTTGACGTCAAGATCAAGAGTTACACGCTTTATGGACTGAGCCAGCCAGGTGCTCTTCTAATTTTAAATATACACTAAATCATATAGCATTCATGATTTTTTAAGTCAAAATTGTAAAGAAATTATTTTTAAAAATATTAGAAGTATTAATGGGAATCAAAGGGAAGAAATATAACCTCTTTCAAATAAAGACTAAAAAACTTAAGGATCCTTTCAACATGCCTTAATTCTGGCTCCAGCAAATTACACATCATCTTTATATTCTAACTTTTTATATGTATCATTCATTTATTATTTATCATTTATTATTAATTAAAAATAATTCATTTATTATTAAGAATAATATACTTAAAAATACCAAAATTCAGGTTTTTTAGTAAATCACCCTGCTTCTTATCAGTATTCCAAGTCAGGAAAAATTTATAAGAGATAATCTTCAACTTAGAAAAGTCAATTTGAAACATATTCAACATCAATCTTTACCATTACTTTAGACCCTACCCTCAGAGTAATACCAAGGCATATTTAAAACTATTTAAAACCGGGGCGCCTGGGTGGCTCAGTGGGTTAAAGCCTCTGCCTTCGGCTCAGGTCATGGTTCCAGAGTCCTGGCACCGAACCACGCACCGGGCTCTCTGCTCGCAGGGAGCCTGCTTCCCTTCCTCTCTCTCTGCCTGCCTCTCTGCCTACTTGTGATCTCTGTCTGCCAAATAAATAAATAAAATCTTTAAAAAAAAAAAAAAAGATTTTCTCCCTCTCACTCTGCCCCTCCCCCTCTAAAAAAATAAATAAAAGTAAAACCATCAGAAACTGCAGATACATTCACATATATTAGATTTTCAAGGATGTCCTATTTTACATGCAATTCAAGAGTTTCAGAGTAATGAAAAATGTTACAATGGACTTACATTTAAGAAGTTCAGAAAGCCTAGCTACTGAAAAATCTACCCCAAGAATAACTGACAACGAAACTTGTGCATTAGTTGCTTGAAAAGGTGGTGGGAATAGGGTGAGGCAAGGGACCAATGTGAAGGCTACTGAGGTAATCCAGACGAGAGGAAGGTTGCTTGAACTAGAGTAATGGTAGTAGAGACAGAAGTTACTAATTAATGAAAATATCAAAGAATGCATTTAATAAACTATGACTGGAAAGGCAAGCTCATTCACTCCAGCTCATTTACATCCAGAAGTTGGAAGTGTCAGATAATTCAGAGGACATGGGATAAAGTATAGGGAGCTAAAAATGGACAGAGTTTGTATAAAGAACAACTGGTACCAGATCCTCGGGATTTGTTCTAAGGAATCAAGAAGGCTATTTCTGCTTCTCTGACTTTATCACTTGTTCTTCCAACCTGCTTTGTTCTAGACCTATTGTCCAACAGATGTGCTGGCATCTTGATATTTAACCAAATATCCCAAGTAATAGCTTAAGTTCTGGAGTGGGTGATAATCTTATAATCTTAAATTGGGCAAGTTATTTAAACTTTATGCACCTCAGTTTTGTATATATGTAAAATAGGAACTATATTTACCTAAGGATTTTTGTGATGGGATTGAGAAAATTAAAAAGAAATGCGTATAATGCATGTCATAAAAATAACTGTGTACTATTAGTTTTCAAAGCTCTATGATTGTTGGTACCACCTATGCTCAAATGTCCTTTATCTGGGACTCAACATAGACAAGGCTATGGGAAAGTTACCCACTCAGACCAAGGAAAGAGGAGAAAATGAACCCAACATTAAAGATTTCTTTTTTAATTTATTTATTTGACAGAGAGAGATACAGCGAGAGAGGGAACATAAGCAGAGGGAGTGGGAGAGGGGGAAGCAGGCTTCCCATGGAGCAGAAAGCCCAATGAGGGGCTCAATCCCAGGACCCTGGGATCATGACCTGAGCAGAAGGCAGACACTTAACAACTGAGCCACCCAGGCGCCCCATGAACCCAACATTAATAGGACAAGCTATTACCTACAGAACAAATCTACTACAGCCACCAGCATTATTCATACTATCATCAGCCTGTATCCATTTACTTTATCTCACAAATCCAGAGATCCTATACCAATCCTAATGCTTCAGAGATTGAAAATCAAAGCCTCATAAGTGTTATTTGCATCTATTGTGTAAACAAAACACCTCCGTGTGAAGTTATTATTCTCTTCTTACAAGATCTATATTAAAAAAAAAAAAAAAAAAGTGGGCAGAGGCTAAAGTGGAATCTTTGGCTCACCATCTGTTTTTCCACTTTTATGAGGAATAAACACACTTGGAAAGCCTCAAAAGAGCTTTGTGCCTACATAAAGAAAAGGGAAATGAGAGAAAATTGAGTGATTGCAATGTTCTTACAAGTCAGGAAGTTTAAGAAAAAAGAAAGATGGGGCCTGGGTGGCTTAGTCGGTTAAGCACCTGCCATTGGCTCAGGTCATGCTCCCAGAGTCCTGAGATCAAGGCCCACTACAGGATCCCTGCTCAGTGGGAAGTCTGCTTCTCCTTTTCCCTCTGCACTTCCCCTGCTTGTGCTTGCACTCTCTTTCTCTATGTCAAATAAATAAAATCTTAAAAAAAAAAAAATTAAAAGGAAAAAAAAGTAAAACCAAGTCCGAAGCAAGAAGAGGGTATGGGAAAAGCTGTCAAGGAAGGAGGGAGAACTAGAGCAAAAATTCATTGCTTGGCAAGACATTTACCTCCATGGTGCCTTAATCAGCAAGTGGTAATGAGAGAGATGATGTCCATTTGCACTTCTCTGAATTTTCTGGTAATGGCTTTTGCTCATTTTGCTATTGGGTTGCTCATCTCTTCTAATTTATAAGGGCTCCTTAGAAATGAAGAAATTAACAAATGCACACATCATCTGGTAAATAGTTCCCTCGGCCTATAGTGTGTTTTGGTTTAGTTCCTGGTGGGGTGTTTTGGGGGGAAAAGGAGGAGTAATTTTGTTTTATTTTTTAACCTTCAGCTTTTATTTATTAATTTTTTTTTAGAAAGCGCATGTATGGGGGGTGCGGTGCAGAGAGAGAGAGGAAGAGAATCTTTTTTTTTTTTAATAAATATTTTATTTATTTATTTGATAGAGAGAGATCACAAGCAGGCAGAGAGGTAGGCAGAGAGAGAGGGAAGAAGCAGGCTCCCTGCCGAGCAGAGAGCCCGATGCGGGGCTCGATCCCAGGACCCTGGGATCATGACCTGAGCCCAAGGCAGAGGCTTTAACCCACTGAGCCACCCAGGCGCCCCAGAGAGGAAGAGAATCTTGAGCAGACTCCACACTCAGCTCTGAGCTTGATCTCATGACTCCAGGTTCATGACTTGAGCTGAAGTCAAGAGTTAGAGCTCAACTCACTGAGCCACCCAGGTGCCCCTCAGCTTTTTCATTTTTTATAGCATCAAATATATCAATCCTTATTTTTCATTTTCTAGGTTTAATGTCTGGAGAAACCAGCTTAATAAAAAGAGAAAAAAAAAATCTTACTTCAGAATCCTGGCATTCCTCCCTTGACTTGGGAGTAGGAGATGGTCTCAGCTTCTATTAAGCAAAGAAAACCGGGAAGAATTGCCTACCCAAAATGGCTATGTAGGAGATGTGCTTCCAGCATCCTAATTCAGAACAGTACATTCATTCTTCTACTAAAATGCTACATAGTGATTAGATACGTAATCATTAGTTATTACAAAACTATCTGTCCTCAATCACAATATATTTAAGTTTACTGAAGTACTTTTCAGTGTTTGAGTCTCAGAACCTATAAAATTCTTTCTAAAAGAAAACATATGTATAGGCTCCTGGGTGGCTGCCTTTAGCTCAGGTCATGATCCCAGGGTCCTGGGCTAGAGCCCTACACCAGGTTCCCTGCTTAAGAGAGCCTGCTTCTCCTTCTCTCTGCCTCTCCCCTCCACTCATGTGCTCTCTCCCTTGCTCTGCTCTCCCTTTCAAATAAATAAATAAAACCATTAAAAGAAAAAGAAAAGAAAAGTGTGACAAAGTAGGGATTCCCTCTATTACTAAAGTAATATGCGGTACCTAGGTGGCTCAGTCTGGGGAGCGTTTGACTCTTGGTTTTGGCTCAGGTCATGATCCCAGTGTCCTAGGACTGAGCCCTGTGCCAGGTTCCCTGCTCAACGGGGAGTCTGCTTGATATTCTCTCTTCCCGTTCCCCCTGCCCTACCCCAGCTTGCTCTCTGTCTCTCTCAAACGAATAAAGAAAAAATCACTTTAAAAAAAGTACTACTTTTCTTTAAAAATTTTTATGTATTTATTTAGAGGTTTTTGAGTTTTTTTCTTTATTCATTTGAGAAAGTACAGGAGTAGGATCACAAGCAGTGGGGAGGGTCAGAGGAAGAAAGAGAAGACTCCTCCTGGGCAGACAGCCCCATGGAAGAGGGGCAGTGCTTGATATCGGGATGACCTGAGCTGAAGGCAGACGCTTAACCATCTGAGCCACCCGGGTGCTCCTTAAGATTTTATTTTATTTAAGATTTTATTTATTTATTTGACAGACAGAGATCACAAGTAGGCAGAGAGGCAGGCAGAGAGAGGAGGAAGCAGGCTCCCTGCTGAGCAGAGAGCCCGATGTGGGGCTCGATCCCAGGACCCTGAGATCATGACCTGAGCCAAAGGCAGAGGCTTTAACCCACTGAGCCACCCAGGTGCCCCTTAAGATTTTATTTTTAAGTGATCTCTATACCTTACGTGGGGCTTGAACTCACAACTCCAAGATCAAGAGTTGTATTACCGACCGACTGAGCCAGTCAGGCACCCTTAAACACTTCTAAATAAATGGGTCACAACCTCAAATATACCTATAGATGGCATTGTTTTCAAAAGATAAAATGAAAGACTAAAGAAAAACTATTAAAAAAAAACAAGTATAGTGTGAAGTAAAGAAGCAAAATGGAATTTATTCCAAAGCATAATTTTAGGTAAATTTCCCTGCTGTCAGTGAAACAGAATTAGAAATTTGAGCTTGAATTAAATTTAATGAATAAATTAAAATTCATTTACTTTATAGAGAGCGTGCCTGAGCAAGGGGCAAAGGGGAGAGGGAGAGAGAGAATCCACAGGCAGACTCTCTGCTAAGGGTGGAGCTCAAAAATGCAGGCCCTCAATCACAGTACCCTAAAATCATGACCACAACCACGGGTCAACAGCTCAGTTGACTGAGTCACTCACGTCCCCCTACTTCTCTTAACATGACCTTTTCTCTCTATCTTCTTTGTCCCATTCCTTCCATTACTTCAGAAAATGAGATTGCTGTTCCTTCCCTCTGAAGTGAACTTGTAAGGAGTCATTTTATCCTAACTTTTAGCAACTTTGTCCTCACACCTGTCCTTTTTCAGCAAAAATCTTTCCTATTCCAATAGCTCCTTGATGCTTTTGCACTTGACAATGATAACTGACTGCTTTATTACAGTCTCTCTCTCCAAGACTACTATCACGACACTGTCCTACTTCCAGTTCTCCATGATATCTTAAATTATGCCTACACTAGTTTCTTTTACACTCTCTCACCCTTAATGCTTAGCATGCCCTTTTCCACAGCAAGTTTAATCTTTGTTCCTCTGTTTTTCTATATCTACTGAAGAGGGCATGGGAAATTACAGGGTGGGATTACAGGAAGGAATTAAGCTGGCAATTTGTTGTTCACCACATATATTGGGGTGGAAAAAAGTTGAGAATTATTGTTCACCTCTCCTTAAGGAGTATTCATTTATTCTCATACTTACGGCAAGTAAGCTACCATACTAACACCTATGCAATAATTCCCCTGTTCAGTTTTCCTCTATAATTTGACCTCTTCCCAGAGACCCACTCCATGCTTTCAGAGGCATAAGGATATTTATATTATCATGTCCCCCATCAGACATTTCCAACTTGACACAACCAAACTTTGACATCTCCCACCTAAAACAAATTCTCTATCTTCTGAATTACCCAATCAATCCAGATTAGAAAAGATGGGGTTGTCTCCTTCATTTCCTATGTCCGTTAATGATTAGTTCATCATTTAGGCTGCAACATTATCTTTATCAAAGAGAAGGGGCAGAAAATTCCCCATCCAAAAAGGTTATCCTTATCCATTCTTCCTGCTACAATCTTACCCTTAGTCTAATCTCCAACAAGACCACTTTTATCACCTTATTCCTCTGTCCAGTAATTTTTAATAGTTCCCTATTATCAGCTAAATATAAAGTGTAAACAGCACCAGCAATGGGTCTTCTGAAATCTGACAGCTACTTTTATAATGTATTTATTATTTTTCTTTACTGTAGTATTTCTCAGACCTTCTAGTGTCAGGACCATTACAGCCTAAAAATTCCAAAGAACTTTTGTCTATGTTTGTTCTATCTCCTCATACTTACCATACTAGAAATGAAAAAGGAGAAAAGTTTTAAACAGAAGAATACATAAGCACACATTCCAGTCAGAGGAATGATGTCACCACACATCACAGAACCTGGAAAACTCCACTGACACTTGTGAAAGAATGAGAATGAAAAGACAAATTACATCTTAGTATTATTATGAAAACAGATCTGACATCTAGCCCCCCTGGCTCACTTAGAAAACACCACTTTATCAGACCTTTATCTGTCTCCCTATCGATGCTTACTGACGAGTAACATTTGTGTGTAGCCATAGCCTGGAGGCAGAAAGAAGGCTAAAAGCCACAGATTTATAAAATATCCTCTAAATTAATTAGCATGCCTGCTCTTTAACAGTCTAACCCAACCAATCAATTTTATGTTCTGCCACTGCCATTTCCTTCCCCTCTTCCTCTGCACTCCCCATCAAGGCTGGAATCAGGAAAGAGAACAAATTTTTTTCTACTTCACCATCTTTTTTTTTTTTTTTTCTACTTCACCATCTTTGAAGACACTATTCCCCCTGCCTGAAAGGCCTTCTTACTCATCCTTTAGACCCAGTTCCTAGGTTACCTCTTCTATAAAGCTTCCGCTTGACACATCCCATCCCATTACTCTTTTCTCTGTAATTCCAAAGCATAGTTAGAGCTTAGCACATTGCATTGTAATTATTTATATGTCTGTCTCCCCACTAATAGCGAGCTACAGAACGGCAGACTTACATCTTGTTTTTGTATTTCTAGTACCTCACCCATAACGGGAACTCAAATGTTTGATTATTCCATCAGGCCACGTCTTTGAAAAAGACAATTAAATGCTCATCTATCTCCCAAAATTCCAGACCAGGGGAAGGAGATCCTCCCAACTTCTGCAGTACTTTATGGAAACTAAGAGAAGAGAAAAGCCCAAAGGAAACTGTTATTCCTTCCTAAAAACAAAACAAAACAAAAAAAAAACCTGGGGATTTTGGCCCATATATCAAGTCTAACCAGACTCTAACCCTTTAGGGCCTTCATCAAGTGGCTCTTCACCTTTTCAATCTTATTTATGATTCACCAGTATGAACTTACCACTTCTGTCATTCAAACACACACACACACACACACACACACTCTCTCTCTCTCTCTATCCATTCTATTTTCATCCCTTTTGTTTACAACCTTCCCCAGGATTCCATTTCCCTATTCTTTTAAATTCTACTTTTCCTTAAAAGCTTGGTTCAAGACCACAAATTCCATGAAGCTCTCCAGGACTATGCCAAAACAAAGAAAACTTTCCCCTTTTGGAATTTCTAGTACATTTCCATCTGTTTTCTATAACCTAAAAGTTTGTATTTATATAAACATATTTATACTTATATGCACTTACAGTGTTTTGTCCTGCACTGTCCTTTAATAATTTCAAGTAAGTCGATGGATGTAACCCCAAATGGCTCAACAGCTCCTCAAAAGTAGGAAGAGCCTCCAACAAACACTGGAGTGCCCTTACGTACCGGATACTTCTAAGGTTTCTAATCTTATTTCTCTTGCATCAGCCCTTGCTAGTAACAGGAAAATGAAGGCACGTAATAAATACTATTCCCTTTACTTGATTTTCTTCCTAACTGGTCAGAATAATCCAGGTTTTTTTCTTCTTCTAGGAAACATTTTATCAACAGATATAATTACAATTTGGAAATAAAATGGGTGCTATAAGACGCTTCTTCTCAACACCCTAAAACTGCAAGCTTGGGTAAGACACTTCAGTTATACATAAACTCATTGAGTCCTTGATATAATTAAGTTTTGAAGACCCCTTCCTTTTTTGTTGTTGTTGTTGCTCCTTTACCTTGAATATGTCTTTCCTTATTTTACTCATTATAGTTTTAGTTCCCTTAACATATTCTGATGCGAGGTTACTAGCAATAATGCCAAACTACTTAAGCAGAGCCAAAGTAAAAATCAAGCATAAGATGAAAACAATCTTTGAAAACCAAGAAGTTATGGTAATTGGGCTCAGACCAATGCTTTCCCTTAAATGGAATTTGTCAAAGAGGCCACATCTTCCCTGTCACCATTTCCTTAGTATCCACAACGAAATGTCACAAGTATTAGTTAGAAAATCGACTAAACATAACCATCAAAACTTCCTTCTTGATAACACGAACTGATGGTAACTTCTGAAGATAATTTTCCCCAATTCCTCACTCTTTTGCATATTGGACAAGGTCAGTAAGAAGGAAACGTAGAAAAATATAGTTTAAAAAATAATCCTAGGATTTAGGATGTTCTAAGTCCTAGCTGTTTTTAAGAGTTCAGGCTGAACTCTTATTTAAACACTAGAGAGACCTGGGGCTGCTGGCAATCTTTACGAAATAACATAGAAGAATATTCTTTGGACAAAAGGAGTCCCATAAAGAATTTCAAGGAACAGAATACTGGTGAATGAGCAAAGAAAAGAGGAAGCTGTCAGCTGACACGCAGCAGATTCTTCACCCCGTTTCCCCCTCCCCAAAAGCGGTAGGAAATAAGAGAGCTGCAGAATGTACCTTCCAGGCCAGAAGCAAAACATTGAGGATGGCCAGCAAAGGGCAGGGTCCATTCTCATTCTGAGTGATGATGGGTGTGTTCTCTTCCTTCCACTGGATCCACTTGATGTGATAGACAGACTGTCCCGGGAAGCGTTCCTTGGAGGCCGCCAGTACCTGAGCTTCCTCCCCCTCCTCCTCCTCTTCGCGGCACAGAGGCACTGCCCCAGGCAACACCGCCGCGCCCGCGCCGGCGCCCTCTTCCTCCTCCTCCTCCTCCTCCCCGGGGACCCTGTTCTCGGCTCCCTCCTCACTATTAAACTCAGAGCTGCTGGGGAAAGAATGCAGGTTAGAGAACGACTCCAGGGAGTCCAGGCTCGGCGATTCCCCAGGAGGGCTCGGGTCGCTGCAACTGCTGCTGAGGCCGCCGGCGCTGCTGGGCTCTTCCGACCGGGCGGCCGCCAACTCTGCCCCGCAGGTGCCGGCGGGATCCGGGCGGGGGCCGGCGTCTCCGGCCGGACCCGATCCATGGTCCGCTCCGGCCTCGGCTGTCTCCGGGGAGGCGGTCACCTTGTACTGCCCTCTCGGAGGCGTCTTCTGGGCAGCAGGATTCTCCAAATCATTCTCCTTTAAGTCCAAGCCCGGGCAAGAGCTGCAGGGTCCAGGAACCTGAGGAGAGCTGGCTGGAGAAACCGAGTCCAAAAGGCTCCTCCCGGCGGCCGCCGCCCCCTGCCCATTCCCGCCGCTGTTCTCCGTCGCCCATACTCCAGGACCATCCCCAGAGGCGAGCCTGGTCTCCGGTTGCCCTTCCGGCGGAGAACCTGTCCCTAGCGCTGGCTCGGCGGCCACCCTGTGTTCTAGCGGCTGCAGGCTCCCGGGGCCGCTCTCCATACCCAGCCGCCAGCCCCTTGCTCTAAGGAGACCGCGGCGGGTTCTCTTCAGCCAGCGCCTCGGACGCCATGACAGCGGCACTGGCAGCAACAGCGCCCTTGCGCGGCCTCGGCCAGGCACGTCACGGGGAGGGCACCGCGCGCGCGCGCGCGCGCCACCACACAATCCGCTGGCTCGGGCGGGCCTGCGCGCGGCCGGTGAAGTCGAACGGCGCAGAGGCCCCCACGGGGCTCCGCCCCTCCTGCGCGCCCGCCTGCGGGAGCTCGGGCTGGGAAGGCGGGGGGCGTGGCGGGCGTGGCTAGGAGGGCGTGACCAGAAGGAAAACATCCTCTCACTCTGTGGCCGGAAGTGGAACTGTGGGGCATCCCGATCGCGCGTGGCTTCTGTAAAGGCGAGGCGGACGGCGTCCAGTTTGTTGTGACCCTTCAGACCTGGGTTGTGTGTTGCCCAGTTAGGGCTCAAGCGTGGGGAGTTGGCAGTGTCTGTGTTATTTGGAAAAGAGCTCGTCCCCGAAGAGCTCAGATTTGTTTCCTCGGCTTGTAATAGGGAAAATTGAAGGATTTTTTTTTTTTTTTTACGAGATGCAGATTTTTAAAGGCTGGAATCTACTCGAGGTGTTTGGATTACTACACCGCATAAATCCCAGTCTCCCAGGGTTTTGGCTGAGAAAAACTGGGCTCCCCACCAGCTACTGGTGAAACCGTTCGCCCTACTCGAGGCGTCAGTGCGGTTGTGGATATTGGCCTGCACAGCAAGGAAAAAAAAAAAAAAAAAGGAGGTGATTTGGGCCAGTAATAATAAATTAGCTTGTGCCTGAATTAGCCAAGTCTTTGCGGTTTTGTTAACTTGGCCTCACTTTGGATACAGTGGGAAGTGCCTGTTCTCGAAAGAGTTTTCTAATTTGAATTGAGTCGTCTTAAAGCCACACAATTTTCCGAGACGACGGAGTAGCCTGACGTTTTTTTTGGTGACAAAATGGGATTCGGATCCTATTCTGACATGTTCTAGACAAGGAGCGCGCCCCCACCCCCATTCCGCCGCTTATTTTTTTAGTCTTTCATCATTATTTTTTAGGCTCAAGAGATAGAACAGTTGACAAGACAAGTGGCTTATTACCTGACACCTAATGGAATGGTATTTATTTCTTTTAGAGAAGGTAGACAAAATTACAAACTAGTTTCATTCACTCATGTAACACATTTCAGGACAAAGTACATTCCTGGGTAATGTGGCATTGGGGATGCTAAGGTGATTAAGACAAAGGGTTTATATCTTTTTTCTTATTGCATTATTTTTAATACTTGCTTGAGAAGTATGGTTTCCTGAAAATACAGAAGATGGAGCTTCTTCCACCTTTTTGCATTAACACAATATTGTGATATTTATCCAACTCCTGGAAAAGAGGAAATTTTTAAAAGATAATAGCATCTTCAGAATGTTGAATTTGGAAGTTTTATGTGTTTTTGGTCTCTATATCAATTTATAAGCAATAAATACTATTGTTCAAATCAGGATTTTGCCCTGAATAAAGGCTGCAAATGTTAACAGATTAAGATACATGCTGCTGGGGGCTCCTGGCTGGCTCAGTCCACAGAGCATGTGGCTCTTGATCTTGGGGTTCCAGGGTTGCTTTGCCTGTAGAGTTTATAAGATATACGCTGCTGGATGATAGATGAAGCGTTTTATGGTATTTAGGGCCATTAAGTGCAAATGAGAATATTAGAGATTTCAGTTAATTCAGAATTTAGCATGATGCCTTGAATGTAAGTAGATAGAAAGGTATATTATAGGAGTACCTGGCTGGATCTGTCAGAGCATGTAACTCAATCTCAGATTGGTAAATTCAAATCCCACATTGGGCATTGAGCCTACTTAAAAAAATAATAATATAAATAAATAAGTGAGGGTATATTACATGAATAAATTGAATGATGGGGTCATTTACAGGCCAGAAACCACAGAGCCAAAATGTATGGCACACATGTCTCAAATAATAGCCTTTCACTATTTTTTTTTTTTTAACCTGCTTAGATAGGCCTGTACTTGTCCTGGTAGTTTTTACTGTTTTAAATGTTTCGTGTGTTTCAAATGCTCACATGCATAATTTAATAATTTTATTAATAGAAAGAAACAGAACCAATTTTTCTTTTTATATGTTGTCAGGAATTACATAAGCTAACATGAACAGTGGTGAAGAGTGGTTTAAGTTTGCAAAAATGTGCATAGCTATTTTTCTAAGGAGGTGGGGAGTGTCACCTAGGGAGAAATCCCAGAAGACAACATGCTGAAAATGTCTCATTCTGCTTGTATATATCTTCACTTAAATGTAAGGTAAAATATACCATTTTAAAATATAATAGTAACTACCCAAAATTTTTAAATTATTCTCCAAGTTATGGATACAACAGTCTTACAGTCAAATATTTTATTTAAGAACAAAGCAGTTCCCTGCTCCATTCCTCTACATTTTTTAGTTCTTTCAAAGCAGTCCCTTTCAACTCCTAGGTATTCATTAGCTCCTTATACCTGAACTTTTGAGTAACATAATTATACTCTGATTTCTTCATTTAAAAATTGTAGATTTTATTGATTTATTCTTATGGGAGATGAGGATTTATTCTTTTCTCTCATACCTTCCTTCCTCCTCTTGTTCCAACCTCCCAATTACTTAAAAATTTTTGATTAAATAAGGTGCTCACAGCTTAAAAGTTATGTGAATATTACTTACCATTTAAGTTGGGTATTTTACTATGACTATGATTACATTTATTGTTTTGTTAAAGTTTTTGTTTTTCCTGGAATTAACAATTACCTTATTGTTTCCTTTTTTGCTTAACTCTTCACCTACCACTAACTCAGCCAAAGACTTACCAGTCAAACCTATGAGGTTGCCTTTCAGATCCATTTTAATCTTGGGTATATCCCTCCTCAAACACTTCTCTTACTCTGATCTAAATTTACTGTTTCCCAGGGCTGCTGCACAGCTCCCATCCTGGGACTTCTCTTCACTATTGTCTTAGAGTTCTTTCCTCCTCATTCCCATGTTGATTCCTTTCTTTCTTGGATTTCCTGTCTTCTTCTTTCTTTGATTTTTTGGAACATATTCTTATTTAGGTTCCTGAGAAAGAAGGCATAGGAAACACATTTTTGTAGACTTTGTGTGTCTGAAAAAAGACCTCTATTTTACCTTTATATTTACAGTTTGGCTAGATATAAAATTCGATGTTGCAAATAGTTTTCCTTCATTTTAAAGTCATCGATCATCATCTCTTAGCTTCCAGATGATTATAATAGTTTGATTACTCCAGAACTTTTGTATAGAACTTACGTCTTCTCTCTGAAGGTTATTTGATAGTCTCTTTCTTCTGGGTGTTCTGATATTTCAGTATCTGATATACTTTTGGGTGGGTTTTTCTTTATTCATGGGGATGCATATTTGGTGATCACATTCAATGTAGAAACTAAGTTCTTCAGTTCTGGAAAATTTTCTTTTTTCATTTCTTTAATAATTCTTATTTATTCTTTTATTTTATTTATCTTTTTGTTTTACTTTCTGAGAGATTTTTCTCAACTTTATCTTTTTTTAAAAATTCTTTTTAATGCATTGTTTACTATTGTATATTTAATTTCCAAGAATTCTTTCTAGTTCCTTTTTCTTGCTTAAAGGCACCTGACCTCTCATCTCTTAGAATATTGATCACAGATTTTAATGTATCCTTTACCATTTTTCAAATGATGTCTATACAATATGCTATAAAAAGTATCCTTAGTATGGGGTTACTGACAGTGCCAGAGAGTGAGATATGGGAGAAAACAAGTGTAAAACATTGATTTTACTTTTTGGAAGGGCCAAATCTGTTTTGGGAAATAAGATATATTCACATGAAATATTGAGAATATTTCAGTTAATAATTAATACTAAGTGAGTGGTGGACACCTGCCTGGCTGAGTTAAGTGTCTAACTTTTGATCTCAGCTCAGGTCTTGATCTGACAGTTGTGAGTTCGATCCCCATGTTGGGCTCCAAACTGGGGTGTGGAGCCTACTTAAAAAAAAAAAATACTGAGTGGTATAAGCAATAACATAAAAATTCAGATGAGAAAAATCTTTTAGTATTAGATAATTGAGGAATTAAGCTACATTACCCTAATTAAAATCACAGGCCAATTGTTACCTCAGGCTTAAGAAACCAAAAAAAAAAAAAAAAAAAAAAAAAAGAAAAAGAAAAATCTCTAACTCTCAAAATGATTATTCTTTTAAAGTACTCTGTTTTTTTAAGTTGGACATGGCTTTTTTAGCTACCATGACAGAAAAGTTGGTACTATCTTTGACTTTTACCCTAATTTATTTACTGATTATTAATCATACTCATCCATCAAGTCTTACTGACATTATACACTCCTTTTCTATTTCATTCACCTATAGCCTCCCCCACCTTGCTGAGTCTTTATCATCTTACTACTAGGATGTATCAGCATTCTAATTATTCCCTGGCCTATGTATTTTTCTTCCTAAATCCTCATCTCCCATAGGAATAAATCAGTAAACACTTTTCTACAGTTTTTAAATGAAGAAATCCGAGTGTTATCATGTTACTCAGAAATGGGAGGTAAAGAACTAAAGAATATCTAGGAGTTGAATGGGACTGGTTCTAAAGAATAGCACTCAGAAGTGTGAAGGGATAGGGCCGAGAACTACTTTGTTTTTATATAAACTATTTGACTCTTATGGTTCTACTAAAAATAATTTGAAGATTCTTTATTATTAGCTGAACCAAAATTGGGTCAGAGCAGATCACACAGGTGTGGGGCATATATGCCTTTTCTTCTTTTCTCTTGCTCCCTGCTCAAGATATGGTGGTAAAATTGTGAGTTAAAATCAAGTGTTTCCATGTAACTCAAATTGTGCTGGCTGTGGCCCCCAACTGCTTATGCAGAAATTCCAGCCTCCTGCAAAGTACATCCCCTATTTAATTATTTCTGAGAGCCCCCATGAGGAGTCCCACACCTGTTCAGAAACAAACCCAATCCTATGATATTCTGCCAGGTGCTGCTTCTACTCCATGCTGCTTCACCAGATGCTCGTCTGTCCTGGTGGTATTAAAGATGCATGATGGTGAATGGAAGAAAACGACCTTCTTTTCCCTTCATTATAGCTCTACTATGCTAAGTATTGGTGAAATAGTTTTTAAAAAAATTTTGCTTATGTAGTTCTTTTTAAGAGTGTGACCTAAATTTGGGTCTAGTTAGGCTGATCAGGAATGCATTCAAGGATTATATTCCATCACTTTCATCTCAAAATCCCTATCGTGCTGGCATTATGACAATGGTTAAGGTTTTGTTTTTGGATCAAATATACCATGCCTTAGGACACATCTCCTCAAAAACACTCCTGCCGGGGCACCTGGGTGGCTCAGTGGGTTAAAGCCTCTGCCTTCGGCTCAGGGCATGATCCCAGGGTCCTGGGATCGAGCCCCGCATTGGGCTCTCTGCTGTGCTCAGTGGGGAGTCCTCTCTGCCTGCCTCTCTGCCTACTTGTGATCTGTCAAATAAATAAATAAAAATCTTATTAAAAAAAAAGCCACTCCTACCAGTTTGCTAGATTTCTCTCAATTTTAGTACAGTTATGCTCAAAGTGTGGTTTTTGGATTAGTAGTATTAACATCACCTGGGAACTTACTAAAAATGAAAATTCTCTAAGCCCACCCCAGATCTATAGAAGCAGGAACTCTGTGTGTAGCCCAGCGATACAGAGGCCTGTGCTTTGACAAGACCTTTAGGTGTTTCTTATTCACAGTAAAGTTTGAAAATTACTATTTTTTTAAAATTTTTTTAAAAGATTTTATTTATTTATTTGACACAGAGAGATCACAAGTAGGCAGAGAGAGAGAGGAAGAAGCAGGCTCCCTGCAGAGCAGAGAGGCCGATGCGGGACTCGATCCCAGGACCCTGAGATCATGACCTAAGCTGAAGGCAGCAGCTTAACCCACTGAGCCACCCAGGCGCCCTGAAAATTACTATTCTAGCACTAGGGTAAGCCTCTCTTCCTCACCCCAGTGGCAAATAAATAAACTTAGCAAGATCAGAAAGCTTCTAAAGTCACCTTCTATAGCCAATTTTGTTTTTCATTACACACCCAGAACTATCTGAAGTAGTTTTTTGGCCATTTTTTCCATATATTCTCCCTTGTACATGTTTGTGGGTGTATGTGCGTGCATGTGCACTTGTGTGTTTTGTGTATAACTTCAAAATCATGTTGAAAACCATATTTTGGGGGCGCCAGGGTGGCTCCATGGGTTAAAGCCTCTGCCTTCGGCTCAGGTCATGATCTCAGGGTCCTGGGATCGAGTCCCGCATCGGGCTCTCTGCTCAGCAGGGAGCCTGCTTCCTCCTCTCTCTCTGTCTGCCTCTCTGCCTACTTGTGATCCCTCTCTGTCAAATAAAAAAATAAAATCTTTTCTTTTTTTTTTTTTTTAAGAGAAAGGCATGTTTCTCGGGGGCACCTGGGTGTCTCAGTCGGTTAAGTGTCCGACTCTTTATTTGGGCTCAGGTCATGATCTCAGTCGTCAGACCAAGCCCCACAGGCCGGCTCAGCCTTCACTGGGGAATCCACTTGGGATTCTCTCTCTCCCTCTACTGCTGCCCACCCCCTTAAATAAATAAATTAATTTTTAAAAATTAATTAATTTTTAAATTTCTGGGCTCCAAGCCCAGGAATTCAACTCAACAGAATTGGAGAAAAGCCCAGGAATCTGCAGTTTTGTTGTTGTTGTTGTTGGGGTTTTTTAGATTTTATTTATTTGACACAGAGAGAGAGATCACAAGTAGGCAGAGAGTCAGGCAGAGAGGGAGGGGGAAGCAGGCTCCCGGCTGAGCAGAGAACCGGTCGCAGGCCGATCCCAGGGCCCTAAAACCATGATCGGAAGGCAGAGGCTTAGCCCACTGAGCCACCCAGGTGCCCAGGAATATGCAGTTTTGACAGGCATCCTAAGTGACTTTGATGCAGGTATTCCCCAGGCCATACATTGAGAAATACTCATTTAGAGTAATAATCAGATAATAACCACTTGCATTGTTGAGAAGTATAGTTGGTAATTGTTTATATGCATATAGTAGGAATTATGACTCATTTGGCTTCTAATTACAATAATAAACCTCTGTAAATATTTATTGACTATCTACAGCATGGTGCTTTGGGGCACAAAAGGGAATATTAAGCATGGTCACGCAGAAGCAGCTTAGTGTAGTAGTAATTGTGATGAATGGAGACCACAAGACCCAGGACCAAAACCTGGTCCTGCGCTAATTTTACAAGCTTGAGTAAATCAATTTACTTCTCTTAACATGAGATTTCACCTTAACATGAGATTTCACCTTTTGTAAGAGAAAAAAAGGTAGGGAAAAATATTAACGTGGATGACTTTGCTATGTGGCTTTGTGAATAAAATGGGAACATAGAGCAAAACTCTTCAAATATATTATCATCACTGCCCTCAAATTGGTTATGATCTGGTTAGGAAGACAAGACATAAGCATCTATGAGTGAAATAAAAATATGATTACACAGTAGTATAGGAGGCCTACTATGAAGTGCTTCCCAAAAAGATGAGAATGAAATAACCAAATCAGTATAAAATGGATCAGAGTCGTAGAGAATATTCCAAAATATAAGGGTTTGACATCGTGTGCTTCAATCACTATCTAGGGTAGCAGTCATCTGAACAGCTGGATGGCCTGATACCTGTCTGGTCCCTTGAAAGTTTCTAATGTGGCATAGTAAATTGAATAGTTGGATAAACTAGCCAGTAAAATCATTTAATTAACTGCTTCTGCAGTGATGCCATGCTTACTAAACTGCTTTCAATGATGACTAGCCACTCATGTGTTAAAAGATAAAACAGATGGGGCGCCTGGGTGGCTCAGTGGGTTATCACCTCTGGCCAAAGGTATATATACCTTTATACCTTTGGCTCAGGTCATGATCTCAGGATCCTGGGATCAAGCCGGACATCAGGCTCTCTGCTCAGCAGGGAGCCTGATTCTACCTCTCTCTGTGCCTGCCTCTCTGCCTACTTGTGATCTCTGTCAAATAAATAAATAAAATCTTAAAAAAAATAAAACAGAATGCAGTGACTTGTTAACATGAATATCTAACTGGTAGAATAATAATGTGACGTTTTGATCAAGACATCCCTTGAGAGTTTAGCTCCTATGAATTAGTCCTTGTTGGCTTGATCAACTCAGGTTGCACTGTGAAAAATCAAGCTTCTGGGCTTAACCAAACAAATAGTTTCTGGACCATGGCAATGATAACACAAATGGAATCACCCAGTAATTTAAAAAACCAGACTGTAAGATTTGGAGTCAAACAAACTTAGGTTAGAGGCCTGGTCCTCCTCTGTTTCCTCATTTGGAAAATGGGTATGTCTACTTCATAGCATTGTTGTGAACGTAAATGGGATCATTTATGTCAAATGCTTATTATGGTTCCTGGTCCTATGTCAGCAATATTGTCTCAGTAGTCTCAGTAGTCTGAAAATCCCTAGATTAGGAGCAGAACAAATATCTGTTGAATGGATGATCAATAATGACCATTGCCACCCCATAAAGTTTTTTTTGGGTTCTCTCTGCTTTGGCTCAAAACCTTTCTCTCTTTGTCCTTTGTAATATCAGAATAATAATATGAGTTTCCATAAAGTAATATGGGATTAATTACAGATGAGTAATATAAATAATAGGTATTTTGTGCTAAAGTGTGATTGGGATTTGTGGGGCCTCTGGGGTCTAGGAAAACACTTTAGAACGTTTTGGAAGTTGGTCTAATTCTCAACACAGAAGTCACAAGCTAAAATTCTGACAGGAATAACACCAGCTGGGGTGACATTAGACCAGCCCATCCAAGGAGGGCAGCCTCTACTCAGTTTCAGGCAATTGAGATTATGTAGGAGTATAAGTCTGCTTAACCTCTCAGTTTTAAAGATTTTATTTGTTTATCTGACAGACAGAGATCACAAGTAGGCAGAGAAGCAGGCAGAAAGAGAAAGGAGGAAACAGGCTCCCTGCTGAGCAGAGCCCGATGCGGGGCTCGATCTCAGGACCCTGTGATCATAACCCAGCTGAAGGCAGAGGCTTTAACCCACTGAGCCACCCAGGCACCCCAGCCTCTCAGTTTTCACAGAAAATCTGTTATCTAGTTTTTAATTCAAAAGCTCCTGATTGTTGAATATTGACGTTTAGTTCAGAAAAAATTTAACTACAAGTCAAGCCAAACATGTCTGAGAGTCTAATTTGGTTTATGAACTACCGGGTTGTGTCCAGAGTTTTAAAGGCTATGTAATCCTTGTTAAAAGATAAACTGATGCAAGGGCGCCTGGGTGGCTTAGTGGGTTAAGCCACAGCCTTCAGCTCAGATCATGATCTCAGGGTCCTGGGATCGAGTCCTGCATCAGGCTCTCTGCTCAGCAGGGAGCCTGCTTCCCTTCCTCTCTTTCTGCCTGCCTCTCTGCCTACTTGTGATCTCTCTGTGTCAAATAAATAAATAAAATCTTTAAAAAAAAAAGATAAACATGCATATTTAAAAAATGTAAAAGGCTCTCTAAGCAAAAATCACTTCAAATCAGGCAACAGATAACAATAATCTAGCAGATAGAAAAGCTTGGAAGAACTCTACAAAATGAAAGACTTTAAGTGCCAAATGGAAGTCGGAATAAGGAAGTTACACCAGGCAAAAAAGTGGGTTAGTTATTGCAAAGTTAATTCCTTTAGGACATGGCAAGAGCCTGTCTGGCAAATTACCTAACTAGGGCTAATCAAACATTTCCTGATTGACTGACTGGTTTAAGATTCCATTTCTGAGAGAGTAGAAACTGTAATTGAGTCTCAGTTTGGTGATGCGAGGTTTAGCACTAATGACTCTATTTGGACCTGTTGTCTTTTTTGTTTTGTTTTGTTTTGTTTAAGATTTTATTTATTTGTTTGAGAGAGAGAGAATGAGCAGGGGGAGAGGGAGAGGCAGTGGGAGAAGGAGAAGCAGGCTCCTTGCTCAGCAGAGAGTCTTAAGTGGGACTCGAACCCAGGACCCTGGGATCATGACTTGAGCTGCAGGCAGATTGCTTAACCCACTGAGCCACTCAGGCGCCCCTGTTGTCTTGGTTTTATTGTTGTTGTTGTTGTTGTTTTGTTTTGTTTTGTTTTGTTTTTTAACATACTGTATAAGAGGAAAAGAGATAAAGGGAAGAAAAAACATAGAAGGGGGAAAGTTTATGATGCTTTGGGGTTCTGAAGTATAGGCCAGTCTGACTGGATGGAGTAGGAGGTTCATTTCAAAGGCAAGAGAAAGGCTTGGACAAGTGAGTTTGTTTTTGTGGAGCCCCTTGAATGTTAGATTAAGATACCAGGGCTTTAGGCAGTGAGATGCCACTCCTAGTTTTTTTTTTTTTTTTAATAAATTTGTGAAATGGATCTTATTCTAGCATTAACATTCAATAAACGTTTGTTGGATATATATTTGCTAAACTCCCTGTGGCCCTGTGTTTAAAACCCCTATAACATGTGATTCATTCCTATCTTCAAGAATTAGGGAAGACATTAGGGGTGTCTGGGTGGCTCAGTCAATTAAGCTGGTTGTGATCTCCAGATCCTGGTATGGAGCCCAGCATCAGGCTCCTTGCTCAGCAGGGAGTCTACTTGTCCCTCTCCCTCTGCTACTCCCCACAGCTCATGAAAGTGCATGTGGGCACTCTCTTTCAAATAAATAAATAAAATTTTTTAAAAAAAGAATTAGAGGGGAGCCTGGGTGACTCAGTGGATTAAGCCTCTGCCTTTGGCTCAGGTCATGATCTCAGGGTCCTGGGATGGAGCCCCACATCAGGCTCTTTGCTCGGCAGGGTGTCTGCTTCCTCCTCTCTCTCTGCCTGCCTCTCTGCCTACTTGTGATCTCGGTCTGTCAAATAAATAAAAATAAATAAAATCTTTAAAATAAATAAATAAAATTTTAAAAAAGAATTAGGGAAGATATTAAATAAACAATTACAATACAGTTTTATACAGTTTAATACAGCTTTAGTTATTTTCGAGGGAGAGAGAGAGAGCATGAGCTTGGTGGGGAGGGGCAGAGGGAGAGGGAAAGAGACAGAAGCAGACTCCCCCTGAGCAAGGAACCCCACCAGGACTCCATCCCAGGACTCTGAGATCATGACCCAAGCCGTAACCATAAGTCGAATGCTCAACTGACTGAGCCACCCAGATGCTCCTACAATACAGTTGAAGCTACATTAGAAGTATGTAAATGATGAATATTGTTTTGTCCAGAGATGAAGTTAGTGGAGATTTTACAGA
The DNA here is from genome assembly GCF_011764305.1 of Mustela putorius furo. Lineage (NCBI taxonomy): Eukaryota > Metazoa > Chordata > Mammalia > Carnivora > Mustelidae > Mustela > Mustela putorius. Next base: position 2,875,290 of record NW_025422045.1, on the reverse strand, counting down.
AAAGTATTCTGAGCTGTATCTTTAATAATATCTACTTCTTTACATTCGAAAGGAAATTGACACTTGTTACATGCCATCTAAATGCCTTCAGTTTTATTTTATTTTTTTTTAAGATTTTTATTTATTTTATTGACAGAGAGAGATCACAAGCAGATGGAGAGGCAGGCAGAGAGGGAGATAGAGGGAAGCAGGCTCCCTGCTGAGCAGAGCCCGATGTGGGACTTGATCCTAGGACCCCGAGATCATGACCTGAGCCGAAGGCAGTGGCTTACCCCACTGAGCCACCCAGGCGCCCATAAATGCCTTCAGTTTTAAATACCATTTTTCACCGTTCTCTTTCCCCAAAAGTCAATTTTCTAAGTCATTTTCTTCTCTGATCCCTTACTCAGAGGCAAAATTCTAGCAAAAAGTGGTCTTAAAATTAATTAATGAAAGGATCTTTTGAGCCTAATTTTGTAGAATATGTAAAATAAATGGGAAAGGCATTCCTCATGGAGGGAATAAAACGTGCGAAGGTGTCAAAGAGGGAAATGATACGTGTCTTTGGGAAGACAACTGCAGTTGAGTCACAGCATACGGTAGTGATTAAACACATGCTTTGGAGAAAAATTTAACTTTGGAGGTTGGCTCTGCCTCATACCTGCTTTGTGACTATGGGCAACCCATTACTTTTTTCTTTTTCCTACATTTTATTATTATTATTTTTTTTACATAATCTCTACACCGAACACAGGGCTTGAACTTAAACCCCAAGATCAAGAGTTGCATGCTCTGCCAACTGAGCCAGCCAGGTGTCCCACCTTTTTTTCCCCCTAGATGGCAACTTATTTAAGTTTTTTAAGTTTTCATTTCCTTACTAACTGCCAGCTGTTACTGTTACTCTGGTTTTTGTCCTTCATGCTTTTAGAAGATAAAGTATGAGAGCCATGAAAGACAAATCTGGCAAGGAAGGCAACAACCAGTTCATGAAGGCTGTGTGTTTTACCCTGAGAATAAAATGATATATATAAATATATGTTTTTTATATTTATATATACATATATATGTTATATATATATATATATATGATTTTATTTATTTATTTGAGAGAGAAACAGATAGAGAGAACATGAGTGGAGAAGAGAGGGAGAAGCAGGCTCCCTGTGGACCCTGGGATCGTGACCTGAGCTGAATGCAGATGCTTAATCCACTGAGCCACCCAGGCGCCCCAGGATATATATATATTTCAAAAGGATCACTCTGGCAGCAGTGGGGGCAAAAGGGCAAGGAGTGGGTAATGTGAGACAGAGAGCCCAGAACTTGGGCTCTGGCCATAGAGATGGGGGGAGGTGGTTCATAGGATGAGATTAAAGATGGCTTGACTCACTAGAATGGGAGAGGACTTAGGTAATTGCTTCCCTGGGTTTGTCATTAACCAAGATGGACTGAGTAGGTTGATGTAGGGGTTTGTTTGGTTTGGGACATGTTGTATTTGGCGTACGGGAGGAGTTGGTTAGCAAACGTTAGATACACAATAATAACACACCTAAACTTTTATAATTACATGTGCCATGTAATATGCTGAGTACTTTACAAGCACTTAACTCTCACAGCAGCACTCTGAGGTAGGTCTCACTATTCTCACTGTAAAAATTACCAAAGTGTGGCACAGGTGCCTTACTAAAGGTTACAGCTGGTACATGGAGCAACTAGGATATAGGTCTGGGACTTGGGACACAAGTATAGGAAAAGTGCTGACTGTGTCCAGGCACTGGGGTAGAATTCAGAACAAGAGAAATCTAGGCTTTGTTTTAATGGAGTTTACAATGATGTGCATTGTAGATGTTTGAGAGCAGTTAGACTAATGCAAGTGAAGAATTATAAGACAAGAGAGCCAAGGATAAAAACCCAAGGGACACCAATATTTAGAGGATAAAGAAAAGAAAAGCCCCAGGGAAGAGATACAGAAGGAGGCACAGTTAAAAGTAGGGAGGAAAATCAGGAAAATGAGCAGTCTTGAAAAACTGGAGGAGGGAATTTTGAGGAGGTCTAGTTAGATAAGGATTGTGGGTATACAGTGGCATTGATAACTAACAGATCTTTGATGACCCTGGCAAGAGAAGCTTCCTAGGAATGATAGGGGTGGAAGCAAATTGTAGCTCATTGAGTGAGGACCAATGGTGAGAGACCATTGTACTGCAATGCTCTCCACATGAGGAGACTGGCCTGAGATGGATTAGAAGTCCTGCATCAGTGTGAGCAAGAGAAATTGTGTGAATTGGAGTGGCAGTAGTGGGGAGGTAAAGACAAAAGGCACAAGAACCATTTTTAGGGGAAGAATTAACACATGGTTACTGGTTATGAACAGATGAGGGAAGAAGAGTCTACTGTCCATTCTCCATGTCAGGTTACTGGGAGAGTGATGGTGCCATTATTAGAGATAAGAAGTTAACACGAATTTGGCATGACAGAGAGACATCCATAAGGCAGTTTATTAGGAGTTGGAAATTTAAAATATGAATGTTGAAACGTTTAGCAGGATAGGCTTAAGTTGTGCAACAAGCATTTTCATGTAGATTACTTGTGTAATATTCTGTATACAAGTATATTCTTACTAACCAAGTTTCTCATTATTGCAGCATGAGGATAACTTGCATCATACTGGTAGTATCAAAGCTGTGTATTGTTGCTAAGGAAATAATCCTATTAATTGCTGCTTTTGAAAGGATGTCTGAGTATTCATGAAAGCATGGTGATATTTATATATTTTTACCAAACAAAAATTTACATAGCAATTATTACCTGCTACTTTACAATGTTAACTAATTTAAATTTAATCATCAAAACAATCCCATAAGGCAAATATTTTATCATTCTTATCTTATAAAGAAATATTGAAGTTAGAAAGGTGAAAAAATTTGGTGAAAGCTACACAGCTTATACGCGGGAGGGCTGGGAGCCAAACCCATGCAGTCTATAATGGTATAAATCATCAGTTTCCAGTACATCTGAAAAATACCCCAAATGTGGTAAGTTAAAATTTCAAACAAAAGAGTGGTCCTAACTTGTGACATTTTAATACCATACATTATGAAGCTGGTTGGTATGTTATATATTTATGTTTTCAAATAAAAAGGTGGGGTCCCTGGCAGGCCAAGTTGGTGGGGTGTGCCACTCTTGATCTCAGGGTTATGGGTTCAAGTCCCAGGTTGGCTGTTGAGATTACTCCAAAAAATCTTTAAAAAGTAAAATAAAATATAAAGTACAATCTTAAGTGTAATTTTCAGTTATCACCTTGGTAATGCAAATGATGATTTTGGATTTTTTTTCTAGTTGCATTTTTATATATTTATTTATTTATTTTTAAGAAGATTTTATTTATTTGAGAGAGAGAGATCACATGCAGGGCAGAAGAGTAGATAGAGGGAGAAGCAGAGTCCCCACTGAGCAGGGAGTCTGATGCAGGACTCTACCTGAGCCAAAGGTAGGTGCTTAATTGACTGAGCTGCCAAGGGCCCTTCCAGTTGAATTTAAAGAGAATGTGTCACTTGCCTCTAACCATTACAAATAATAAATTTAAAATATAATTATAAAAATTAAAAAAATATTTTAAAAGATTTTATTTATTTATTTGACAGAGAGACAGAGATCACAGGTAGGCAGAGAAGCAGGCAGAGAGAGAGGGGGAAGCAGGCTCTCCGCTGAGCAGAGAGTCTGATGTGGGGCTTGATCCCAGGACCCTGAGATCATGCCCTGAGCCGAAGGCAGAGGCTTTAACCCACTGAGCCACCAAGGTGACCCCCGCCTTTTTTTAAAAAAAAATTCATTAATTATATAAAATTACTGTGCTATACAAAACATGCCACGAGATAGTCTAATAGGTAGAAATAAAAATATAATTTGTTGACAACACTGCCAAAAGAGAGTAGTAACAAGCACAGGTGACAGGCAATGTAACGTTGGCATAAAACTTTCTTTTAAGAAAGGGAAAAAAAAGGGCGCCTGGGTGGCTCAATGGGTTAAAGTCTCTGCCTGCAGCTCAGGTCATGATCTCAGGGTCCTGGGATCGAGCCCCACATTGAGCATCACATTGAGCCCCACACTGAGCCCCACAACGGGCTCTCTGCTTGGCAGGGAGCCTGCTTCCCTTCCTCTCCCCCCTCTGCCTGTCTCTCTGAGTACTTGTGATCTCTGTCTCTCTGTCAAATAAATAAATAAAATCTTAAAAAAAAAAAAAAGAAAGGAAAAAAAAGTCATGAGATTCTGTCATCTTTTAATGATCCCATACATCTCATTATAAATGGATGCTTTTCATGATGGTTTGGAACTACTGACTATATTTTTGAGCTTATTAATGTTGGAGGAAAACTATAATTCATTCGTCAAACTGACAAAGAAGCATACTCTTGACTTATGTAAAGGGTAAAAATTAAAAAAACATAAAGAATAAAAAGTATAGGTATGCCGATTTATTAGTAGTAATGATACTACTAATACTCATATTCCCTAATTCAGCCTATTCAAACAGGATGCCAAATAGATAAAGATTATCTAGTTAAATACCACCAGGAAGGTGGTGCATAAACATTGAATCTCGGAACACTGAAAAAAATAAAATTAAATTAAGATGTTAAAAACAAAAAAATATGCCACCAGAAAGTTCTAGTTAATGAAATACAAGTTTTTTCCTCCATATTTGCCATATGAGTATGTTCTGGAAGTAGATAGTGGTGGTGGTTATACAGCAATCTGCATTTACTAAATGCCACTGACTCCTGTACTTTTATTTATTTAATTTCATTTTTTTCCCAGCTTCATCAAGATATAACCAACATACAACACTGTGTAAGTTTAAGGTGCATAATGTGTTGATTTGATACACATATACTGCAAAATGATTAACTAACAGTGGGGTTAGTTAACACCTCCATCACCTCACATAATTACCATTTCTTTTTTGTGTTGATAACATTTAAAGTACACTCTCTTAGCAACTTTCAAGTAAACAATATAGTATTATTAACTATAGTCACCATGCTGTTTATTAAAGATTCATTACTAACTCATCTTATAATTGGAAGTTTGTACCTTTTTTTTCCTTTTTTAAGATTTTATTTGCTTATTTGAGAGACAGAGATCACAAGAAGGCAGAGAGGCAGGCAGAGAGATAAGGAGGGGAAGCAGGCTTCCTGCTGAGCAGAGAGCACAATGCAGTGCTCCATCCCAGGACCCTGAGATCACGACCCAAGCCAAAGTCAGAGGCTTTAACCCACTGAGCCTATTTATTAGTAGTTTGTACCTTTTGACCAACATTTCCCTCCCATAAACCCCAGCCCCCGGTAACCATCATTTTATTCTTTGTTTCTAAGTGTTTGGCTTTTTTAGATTCCATATATAAGGAAGATCACGTGGTATCAGATCTCTGACTTATTTCATTTAGCATAATGCCCTCAGGGTTCACCCGTGATGTGGCAAATGGCAGGATTTCCTTCTTTGTAATGGCTGAATAATATTCTTTCATATATATATATTATATATACATATATATGCACTATATGTTATATATATGTATATGTATATGTACACACACACATATATTTTTTTTTAAGATTTTATTTATTTATTTGACAGAGAGAGATCAAAGTAGGCAGAAGGCAGGCAGAGATAGAGGGGGAAGCAGGCTCCCCACTCAGCAGAGAGCCCGATGTGGGGCTCGATCCTAGGACCTTGAGATCATGACCCAAGCCAAAGGCAGAGGCTTAACCCACTGAGCCACCCAGGCGCCCCATATTTTCTTATCCATTCATCCATGCAGATAGCCTTACCTTGTTTCCATGTTGTGGCTTTTGCGAATAAAGCTGCAGTGAACATGGGAGTGAAGATATCTCTTCAAGATCCTGATTTCATTTCCTTTGGATGTATACCTGGAAATGAGGTTGCTGGAACACATGGTAGTTCTATTTTTAATTTTTTGAGGAACTTCCAAATTATTTTCCACAGTGGCTGCACTAATTTACCTTCCTACCAACAGTGCATATGGGATCCCTTTTCTTCACATCCTTGCCAGCACTTATATCTACTGTCTTTTTGAAGATAACCATTCTAATACTGAAGATTGTGGTTTGGATTTGCATTTTTTTTTTAAGATTTATATTTATTTATTTGACAGAGAGAGATCACCAGTAGGCAGAGAGGCAGGCAGAGAGAGAGGAGAGAGGAGGAAGCAGGCTCCCTGGCTGAGCAGAGAGTCCGATGAGGGGCTTGATCCCAGGACCCTGAGATCATGACCTGAGCCAAAGGCAGAGACTTTAACCCACTGAGCCACCCAGGTGCCCCCGATTTGCATTTTCTTGATGGTTAGTGTTTTACTATTGAACATTTGGGTATCTTCTTTGGGAAAGTGTCTATTTAGCTCCTCTGCCTATTTCAAAAACATCTTAAAATTTATTTTTTATTCAAGTATAATTAACGTACAGTGTTATATTGGTTTCAGGTATACAATATAATGATTCAATAATTCTATACATTTCTAGTGTAATTAGTGGGTCATATGGTAATTCTATTTTTAAGTTTTTAAAAAAGATTTTTAAAATTTTTAAGTAATCTCTACAGCCAACATGGGGCTTGAATTTACAACCCCTAAGGTCAAGAGCTGCATGCTCTACTGACTGAACTAGCCAGGCACCTTGACTTTTAACCTTTTGAGGAAACTCCATACTGTTTTCCGTAATGGCTGCTCCAATTTGCATTCCTACCAACAATGCAAAAGGGCTTCTTTTTCTCCACATCCTTACCAACACTTGTTATTTCTTCAGTTTTCTACTTGTATCATTCTGATATAAAGTGATTTTTTCATGGTGGTTTTTATTTGCATTTTCCTGATGATTAGTGATGATGAGCAACTTTTCATGTGTTTGTTGGCCATCTATATGTCTTCTTTGGAAAAATGTCTACTCATGTCCTCTATTTTTATTTTTATTTTTTAAAAAATTTATTTATTTGACAGAGAGAGCAAGAGAGGGAACATAAACAGGGGGAGTGGGAGGGAGAAGGCGGTTTCTCCCTGAGCAGGGAGCCCAGGGCTCCACCCCAGGACTCTGGGATCATGACCGGAGTGGAAGGCAGATGCTTAAGGACTGAGCCACCCAGACCCTCCCTTCTGTCTATTTTTAAATTGGATAGTTTCTTTGCTGTTGAGTTGTATGAGCTCTCTATTTATTTTAGATACTAACTTATCATATATATGATTTACAAATATCCTCTCCTTGTGTAGGGTGCGTTTTCTTTTTTAAGATTTTATTTATTTATTTGACAGACAGAAATCACAAGTAGGCAGAGAGGCGGGCAGAGAGAGAGGAGGAAGCAGGCTCCCTGCTGAGCAGAGAGCCTGAGGTGGGGCTTGATTCCAGTACCCTGGGATCATGACCCGAGCCAAAGGCAGAGGCTTTAACCCACTGAGCCATAGGGTGCGTTTTCATTCTGCTTATTGTTTCTTTGTGCAGAAGCTTTCAGTTTGATGTAGTCCCACTTATTTGGCTTTTGTTGCTTGTGCTTTTGGTGTCATAATAAAAAAAATCACTGGCAAGAGCAATGTCAAGGAGCCTTTTCCCAGTTTTCTTCTTGAAGTGTTACAATTTCAGGTCCTTTGTTTAAGTCTTTAATCCAGGAATATGATTTTAAAGAACTAAAGTGAGTTACTGAGAAACCAAACATAAACCAAACACGAGCTTCAAAGAAGTTGGGGTGAAGATCAGAGAGTTCTCTTGAGAGCTGGTAAAGAAGACGTATTTTGGGCAGATTTAGGACCGTATGGTTTAGACTGCGGGCATTTAGAACGGCCAAAGCGTGATCTGCGACAAATTTTTAAAGAATTCAGAAAAAAACCTGCCACAGCCTCTGTCTTTCCTTTCTGGAATTGAAGGTCTTTTCGTCTGTTTTGATCTCTGGTGGCTGTCGCTTGTTGGGACTTTACTTTCGCTGTCTTGCACCACAAGAGGCAGAAAAGGAAGAAATAAACCTCCCTTCCTTGTGAAGTTAAGAAGAAGAAAGCGGCCTCTTAACATCTTTCACTCTTCATTTTCGCCTTAGGGACGGTCCTTAACAGTCCAAGAACTAGCGAGCCCGGGAGGCTCTGCGGAGATGCGCTCCCGTCTGGGGGCGGGACCCGGAGAAACCCCGCCTCCTAAACCCAATCCCAGCTCTCCGCCGGCGGACAGGAAGCGGCGGCGGGTCTAGCAGCCCGGGAACCGGCCCTCGCGCGCATGCGCGCGCCCCTGGGGCGCCTGGGGGAGGGGGAGGGGCGGGAGGAAGGGGTGCGGCTGGGCCTGCCGGTTGGGCGCCGCGAATCACGTGGTGAGGAAGGAGGCGGAGGTCCGGGGTTCGGGGGAGGGAGGTAGAGAAGAGGGAAGGAGCGAGGGAAGGAACGCGGGGAAGGGAGGAAGGAAGAGAACGAGGGGGAGGGAGGTCCCTGTTTTGGAGGCGCTGGGAGCTTTGCCGGCCCCTGAAGTGGAGCGAGAGGGAGGTGCTTCGCCGTTTCTCCTGCCGGGGGAGGTCCCGGCTTCCCGTAGAGACTCCGGACCAAGCCCCTTCAGCTTCTCCCTCCGGATCGATGTGCTGCTGTTAACCCGTGAGGAGGCGGCGGCCGCGGAAGATGGTGTTGCTGAGAGTGTTAATTCTGCTCCTCTCCTGGGCGGCGGGGCTGGGAGGTGAGGCACGACCCCGAGCGCCGGGGACGCCTTGACCACGGCGGACCGCGCAGCGGCAGCGGCGGCCGGGTCGAGCGGAGCCCAGTCGCGCCGCGCGGCGGGCGCGTCAGTCAGCCCGGCCGGCCGGCGGCGCCACTCCGGCGCGCAGCGCTCCCCGCTCCCTATTGTCCCCCGCGCCCCGACCGCGTTCCCTTCCGTGGCGGGCCAAGGAGGCTCCGAGCCTCCGCCGAGGCCTTCCCCGCCCCCCACTGCCCCGGCGGCAGGGGAGGCGGGGGTCGCCTCCCAGAGAAGCAGTCTGGAGATCGGAGTTGCCGGGCGTGAGCCGTGGAGCCCAGGCCGGTGGCTCCATCCCTCCAGCCTGTCGCCGGGTGCCGGACGGGCTGCCGCCGTGGGGCTGGCGGTCTTTACCTCCCTCCTTCCGCCCCCAGCTTCTGCCGGGTGGCGGATTCCGGAGTCCGCTCCATCGAGGGGAAGCGCCGCGCAGGCTGGTGGGAAGTTGCAATGTGTGCGGCGGGGCTGGTGTATTGTTCTTTACCGGGCGCGGCGATCCAGACTGACCCGGTTCTGCAGAGGGGTCGCCCGTGGAGGGGTAACGGTGGTCCTCTGCTTTTCTGAGAAGAGTCGCTTCCGCTCTTTATAGAGCCCTGCCTCTGCCCGAGTGTATGGAGAGAGCTCTCAGGAGGGTGTGTTTATGTTCAGTGAAAACATTCTGTTGCCCAGGGGAATGGGTTTGGTGGGGAGGAAGAGGTGAGCCGTTTCGGGATGTTCTTTGACCGGCTGTTTGGTTTGGGTCTCTTAGAGGGACAAGTCCCTGGGTGACCCAACTTGAGTTTTCCTAAGGTCTCAGGTGGAGTTAGACGTACAGTGTAGTTAGTGAGTTGTCAGACGGTGGCAACTCCCCCCACCCCCAAATTGGAGTTAAATTTACTGTAAGCAGATAATCACTTGAATCGTTTTGAAGACGTTTTGAAGACGATTTTTCTGATCCTAGGACCAGCTGCATAATTTTGTTGTTGTGTCAAGTGCTTTATTTCAGGTAAAGTTTTTTACTTGCCCCAAAGTATACTTAAAAACCTCAAATATGTTTAAGATAATTGAATTGAAAAATTTACCGGAATGCTTCCGATGAGTTTAGTCTAATTTGATAATTTATATTTTATGTAGTGTATTGTTTCTGTTCTTCTTTGTCACTTTAACTTATGATTGCAGAGCCAAGCATGTTTTTGTCCTGAGTTCTACTTAGTCCGAGAATGCTGCTTTGTAGGTACACTTTTGTTGTAGTTTGTGGTGTTCATTTGCTAGATGTACGTTTTAGATTAAGAGTTTCTAGAAGATGTTTAGTTTTAAGAAGTATTGTGTGCTAGAGACCCTTTATAAGGGCCTTTTTATACCATTTGTATTTATGTTCAGAATGTGACTTCTAGCAAATCATTACTTATGCCTGTTACCACTATTTGTGATTATAGTCAGGTGTTAGACTCTTGATTTCTATTAGGTGGTACAAAGTAAGACAAACACATGAAGTACTGTAAATTACTGAGGAGTGGTAGTATATAAAATGACCTTTGTTTTTAAGTGTGAAACAATCAATATAAATTGGTGTAGCCTGATGGCTGAAGAAGAAGTAAATTAAGAGCATAATTTTTGTGGGTTAAGATTCTTGGCACACAAAAATCTAAATTGAGAACTCTGGAGTCATTTATAAAGTATCATTTTGCATTAAACATTAAAGCATTAGCTCTTACACATTTAAGCAGAACTTTAAAAAAAAGACACTAAAACATTCATTTTAAAATTAGCATCAAGATTGTAGCCTTTGGGTACATGGAGATATTTGTAATTTTATTGTAATATATACTATTTTTAAATATGAATCTGAGCTATTTGTAACATATACATTAGAAATTGGTTGGAATTTCTAAATATTTGTGTTTCAAATTTCAAAATATTTGTGTTTTTGACTATTTTGGAGAGTTGTCTTTTCTCTTTAAAAATTAATTGATATGCTTGAGAGGACAAACGATATTTCAGCTCTAGTAGTCAGTTCACTACAATAGTACTTTGGTTTGATGAAATCACACATAAAATGGAGTTTAGAGTATGGCATGTTTTTTATGTTTAAAAATTTGGCGTAAATCCTTTGTTTTATACCATGCATTCTTTAAAAATAAGTTTTCTGGAAGTTTGGCCAAAAGTATTAAAAGTATCAAAGCTTAAGGTTAAACGATTTCTTTCACTTCTACCAGCAAATAAGGGTCTATGAATTTAATAAGAGAGACAGATTTGTCTCTGTCTTTAAGGAGTTCTGCCTTAGTTGGAGATTGATAATCCAGTCAGCTGTATCATTTTAAGGCCCAGTCAGGCCATCCCCTACGTTAACTCTATCTTTTCTGTATACAAAGAACCTCTCTGAGAGGCAGGTGTTGAGGGAAACGGCCATAGAAGGCACCTCTGTTTTCTGATTTTTTTTTTTAATAACTTATTTATGATCTTCAAGGGTGTTTATTTAATAATTATCTGATTTCTTAAATTTTTCAAAGGACTTGCAGGATTAAGGAGGGGGAGTAAGGGACATTTCTATGATGTCTATTTTGTTTCTGATACTGTTGTTAGGAGTTTCACTTTTCAGCATTTCTGAGAGAGTGGTGGTATTTTACAGTTGAAGAAATAGGCTTGAAGAAATGATTTCTTTAGCATTACCCCCCTGCTCAGTGGTGAATTAGACATTCAAACCCAAGCCAGCTTGACCTCAAGGCCTGAACTTTTTACCCGTTGCCCCCTCATAACCTTTTGAAGGCGGTTTTCACACATTAGCTTAAAGGTAGCCTCTGGACTGAACCCACCTTAGAGATGTGTTTTGTTTGATTCACAGCATCTTTAGGTTTCAACTAGTTAACAACATCGAAAAATTGGGAAATTCCTCAATGAAATTCATAGATTTTTAGATCTTTCTTTCTTTCTTTCTTTTTTGAAAGGATTGGAAACCCAGGTTCTTGGGCTGCATTCCCATTGTCTATAGCAGAGTGGTAGAGCAATAGCTGTCCTCTTTAGACTGGGCATGTGCTTATCAGTCAGTGCAGTTACTATCATTCCTACTGGCAATAAACTTGGCCTACTTCACTCATTTTTGTCACCTGTGTGGATCCTGTATGTTATTTGTGTTTTTGCCTCAGCTTCATCCTGCATAGATGGATCGATTCTTTTAAAAATGTTTTTTTGTCTGTGACCTCTTACCCAACTTTTAATATGTTTTTTAATTCTTTATTTTTACAGTGGTATTTAAAAAAAGATTTTATTTATTTATTTGACAGAGACAGTGAGAGAGGGAACATAAGTATGGGGAATGGGAGAGGGAAAAGCAGGCTTCCTGCTGAGCAGGAACCTGATGTGTGGCTCGATCCCAAGGACCCCAGGTACCATGATTTGAGCAGAAGGCAGATGCTTAACAACTGAGCCCCGCAGGAGTCCCTATTTATACAGTAGTTTTAAAACTTTGTTAAAAGCTGTGGCATACTCTATTCTTTTTATTTAGTATAAGATTAATAAATATTTAAAAAATCCTCTTTTCATAATAACAATTTGAAGGTCTTAAAGAATGATGGTTCTCATTTTTCCAAATCACTTTATTTCAATGAATAAATAAGCCATTTCTTTTTCTACTTGGATGAAACTCACAGAAAAAAAAACAGTTGAGGGTCTTGCAAGTAAAAACTTAGGCTCTTTTTCTTTTAAGACCAGACTTGTAAAATTTTGGCAATTTTTGATGAAGTTTTTCTAAGATACACTTACACATTTACTGTGTTCTTGAAATGGGCTGACTTCAATCTTTTTTTTTTTTTTTTTAAGATTTTTATTTATTTGTTTGACAGACAGATCACAAGTAGGCAGAGAGGCAGGCAGAGAGAGAGGAGGAATCAGGCTCCCCACTGAGCAGAGAGCCCGATGCGGGGCTCTATCCCAGGACCCTGGGATTATGACCTGGCTGGAGGCAGAGGCTTTAACCCACTGAGCGACCCAGGTGCTCCGACTTCAATCTTTCTTAAATGATTGGAGTTTAGTGTAAAGAACAGCTATTATTGTTCCAGCCTCTGTTGTAGTTTCTGGCTTTCCCCCTTGCCCTGAAACAATTGAAATGAGTATTCTAAATTTATTCCAGTGATTGTGCTTTTTATTCTATCTAGTTTCAATAGTATTTCCAACTTTTTGGTTAAAATTCCTGGCTTTCTTGCAAACCTTGAGAATATCACCTTCTAATTAGTTGGTGTTCACTTTTTAAAAAATTTTGTTTATTTGAGAGCGAGCATGCGCAAGCCAGGAGGGGAGCGGTGGGGTTGGGGTGGAAGGAGCAGAGGGAAACCTGGCTACCTGCTGAGCAGGGAGCTAGAAATGGGGATTGATCCCAGGACCCCAAGATCATGACCCGAGCTGAAGGCAGATGCTTAACTGACTGAGCCACGCAGGGACCCCTAAAAGTTTATTTTTAATGTGTATGCTTTGGCTTGTGTAGTTTAGTGTTGAGGTTCCCTTTTCTGAACATTTAGGATAATGTACTAATGTATTTTGGTAGTTAAAATGAGGCAGGGTGGAATGGAGAGAAAAAACCTGATAGATAACCAGGAAGACAAGCCAAATAAAACACAAACTCATTTGGTTGTAGGTAGATCCTTTTCTAGATCTGAATCATGAGTACTTTGGTTCCAAACTAGTATACTAGATTATTGATATTAAATATACCTGAAAATGTGCAATTGTAGTATCCTCTGCAGGAATGCAAATTGTAAGTTACGAAAAATATTCTCAGTATTTAAAGGGAGCAGTTAGGTAAGAGGTAGATGACAGAGGCTCCGGATACTATGACACCCTGTTTTATGGTTAGTTTGTAGTAAGGTAACTGTTGTGTGTTACAGATTTGGTGAGTTTGTGATTGCATAAAGTTGAATTGTCTGTCTTTGAATTGTATCACATTCTAATGGTTAGAAAACTTTTGCCAATGTTGGAAGTGTATTTTGGGGATGGCCTAATTTAAAATATATAGGTGAAGTAACAAAAATGGAATTTGTGTGTGTGGAGAAGTTGTTGGGCAGGGCAAGTAGTCACTGGATATAGCTGCTAACCCAAGTTTCCAGGAGAGGACTATGTGGTCACTAACTGGGGGAGACAAACTGTAGATGCAAAAAGCCGTGGAAGGAAGAGTGCAGTGGTTTCAAATCTGAGCCCCAAGTCATAGGGCAGATGCTCCAAATTCTAGGAATTGATTTGCATTTGGTCTATTTGCATGTGGGCAACTCTGTGTGACATGCTTGGGTAAGGAGCCTCAGGTTTTGTGTACTATTATTATTTTTTTGTTATTGCTTGTTTTGTTTTTTTTTTTGTTTTGGAGGAATTGATCTATTTAATGATTATTAGTGATTCTTCCAAGCAACTCTAAAATGTGAATAAAAATTCAGTAGTGGTAATTCTAACTAGTTTAGCTGTTAATCTTTATACTGGGAAAAGAAAGCTGTTAATCTTTATACTGGGGAAAAAAGTGCTAATAAGAATAAATGGGAAAACTGTAATAATCCTGCCAGTTCAATTCCTATGAGGGCAGTAATAGTGATATCCAGCAGTGTGAAGGTTTTGCCTTGGTACTGTGGAGAGAGTCCTGTCCAACTAGGTTGCAAGAAACAGCAATACTGAGAATTGTTCTTAGAGAATGTAGATTCCCTCGGATACTGGGTGAATTCATTCTAAAGCTATTATAATTCCAAGTAAACAGTGTGAGAATGTGTACAGCGGGAACGTTGCTGTTTAGTTACCGGTTTATTGTATGTCTGTGGTTAGTAGGAGTCATGAAGCTCTAGTCTTGAGTGAGAAGTAAAAAACAGAATTTGTCAGCATAGACAGAAATGCCGAGATGTAAAATACAGTTCCAATTACGTATTATAGTTGCAGTTGAAATGAGGATTTATTTCCCCAGTTGGGGAAAGGTTTTTGAGAAAAGTGTTTGGCATAATAGTCTACTAAGGTGCTCGTAGGTTTTCTTTCCTGGAATGGAGTCTCCATGGCCATGATAGCCAGGACTCCAAATATTCATATTCTAAACCATTATAACTGCAAGGTAGAGTGTTACGGAATGTTGGTTGGAGTCCATGTAGAGGAGTATGACACAAGTAAGGAATAAATTAGTTCCTTGATGAATTGTGTGTTTGAGTTCTGTATTAGAATAGCAATTGTAGAAATAAATAAGGATAGAAAAGAAATCTCATGGAAGAAAAATTGATAAAACTTGGCAGAAGTTTAACATGAAGCTAATAAAATTTACTGAAGTCTCACTGTGTGGAATTTAGATTTCAGAGTTTGTTGCATTGGAGAGAATGTGTTTTCATCAAACTTAGAGGACTTAAGTCTTCGAAGTTGAAAATAAGGCATCTTAAAGTTTTGAATCTATGTAGGTTCTAGTTAGGGATGTGTGTCATAGTTGGGGATTTTATCCGACTTGCAATCTAATATTTTTGTTAGGGATTAGTTAAAACTTTGCATAGTCTTTCAGAAATATTTGGCTGCACATTTGGGAAGAACTGCTCTAGAGTTGTGAGGCAGAAGTTTGGTGAATTTGGAGTGGAGGGGAGAGGTTAGTGTTTTGGGTTTTTTTTTTTTTTTTTTTTTGGTTAAAGTAGGTTCCCCATCCAGTGTGGAGCCCTGTGCGCGGAGCTTAAACTCATGACCCGGAGATCAATACATGAGCTGAGATCAAGAGTCAGATGCTTAAGTGACTGAGCCACCCAGGCGCCTGGGAGAGGTTAGAATTAAAGATGCGTTAACAAGTATATTTTTGCAGGTGTGTATTTGTTATTAAGTTGGAATTAGGCTCTTTGGCAAATGCACATATATGATTTTCAGAGCAGAATTTTTTTTTTTTTAATTTTTATTTATTTGACAGAGAAATCACGAGTAGGCAGAAGTAGGCAGAGAGAGAGGGGAAGCTGGCTCCCTGCCAAGCAGAGAGCCCGATGTGGGGCTCGATCCCAGGACCCCAAGATTATGACCTGAGCTGAAGGCAGAGTCTTAACCCACTGAGCCACCCAGGCGCCCCCAGGGCAGAATTTTCTTTTTTTTTTAAAGATTTTATTCATTTATTCATTTGACAGACAGAGATCACAGGTAAGCAGAGAGGCAGGCAGAGAGAGAGAAGCAGGCTCCTCACCGAGCAGAGAACCCGACGCGGGGCTCGATCCCAGAACCCCGAGACCATGACCCGAGCCGAAGGCAGAGGCTCAATCCACTGAGCCACCCAGGCGCCCCCCAGGGCAGAATTTTCTATCCATCTTTGCATGCATGGATGATGGCAAGGGATACAATACACATATTTGAACTTTGTATTTAGTTTTCGTAAGAATACAGATGGGGTCCTATACTTATGAATTGAATGGGATATTACTTTGCTACCTCTTTCCCTAGGAGTTAATTGGGATAAGTTTGTAAAAATGCTGGAGGCTGCAAAATGTTATACAGATATTATAAAGATTATGTTGTTTCCAGGCCTACTTTCATTTGGAATCTATTAGTTTCAAAATATAGATGGATAAAATGTATTTCTAAAAATTGAAATGCTAGAAAGTTGATACCAAGCATTAGAAAATAGAGCTTAAGAAAATCCATAATTCCTTTCCACAATTTTATCATTTAATATTAATCATTAATTAATTAAAATTAATCACTATTAATATTAATACATTAATATTTAAAAATACTTATTAATAACAATTTGCCTGGTAGTATTTATGCAGTTTTTAATCTTTCAAAAAATTAATGTGTAGTTAAAGTGTATATGCAGAGCAGACACTGAAATATTTATAGTCTAGAGACAGTTTTGGTTGTCATACCTGGAGAGATGCTCCTAGCATCTAGTGGGTAGAGGCTGGAGATGCTGCTAAACATCTTACAATGCACAGGACAGCCCCTCACAACAAAGATTTGTCTGGCCAAAATGTTAGTAGTGCTGAGAGTGAGAAACCCTGCTCCAGAGGAAATTTGAGTCTTTTTTACCTTTCTTTCTTTATTTTTTAAAAATTTCTGATAGCTGCTGTCTTAACTGATTACTCAAGTTTCATAAGCTTCCATATTTCTATCCTGTTGAAACCTTTTTCTCCTAGTGTTCTTTGTGCTGCAGCTCTGAAAAATTTGCTCTATCCCTTACCTTCTAGCAGTTCCCATTCTTCATCTTCTAGTTTGTGGCTGGGAAGTAAATCTGATTCTGTTAATTATTTTATAATAGTAATTGAATGACTGAGAACTCAGTGAGGATTATTTCAAAACCAGAACAAACCAATTGCTCGTTAGAAGAGCCATAGATTGGTAGGATTTTAGTTTCTTTGGGGTAGTTTTGAGAGACTCAGCCAGCAGCTTTACATTTCTATCTTCAGAATTAGTTCTACTCAGTTTCAACTTTTCACAAAATATTTTCTTCAAAATATTAATGCATAAGTTCTCAAAGGCTTTCATATCTTTTTTATAACTCCACTCTCGCTTCCTCTTATTATCATCATTAACACCTTTGGCAGAATTGTTTTATTTGCACATCTGTATTTCCTGGAAGGAGGTAGAGGTAGATGCTTTGGGGCTTCATATGGGAGAAGGGAGAAGTAATGAGAATGGGTTTAGGATGAAATGTGGGTGTGTGGTAGATATACACCAGCAGGGGAGTTGTGGCTGAACCCATTGTGTGTGTGTATGTGTGTGGTGTGTGTGTGTGTGCGCGTATTTTATTTAGGTAGGTTGAAAGTCACTGTCCCTTACATGGGTTACTGTCTATACGTGTGGCTGCACTTATTGAAATGGTATAAAGGCATTTCAGATGAGCCTAGAAATCTAAATGTGTACGTGTTTCATTTTTGAATTTGTTAAGTTGCAGTTCATACATTAGTGTTAGAAATTTAATACATTCAGTATGTTTTAATCATTGATGTCTCATGCCCTTTGTGATTTAGTTTATAATTTAAAAAAGAGCTGCTTTTTAAATTATTTTAACTGTTATTTTAACTTCTGAGCCAGCTAGCCTCATTTTTAGAAACCAGCTCATCTCAAAAAGTGGGTGTTTTGAAATATGCTTTTAATTGTAGGACATATCCTATTGTCTTGAACTTCCATTGAAACTGCTGGGTATAGGTATTTGCTTGTAGAACATTATCTGACTCATTTCTAGTGAAGAAGTTGATACTGTGGCTTAAGTTTGAAGTCACTTTGTAGAAGTAACTTTTCCTTTTCTTTTTAAGATTTTATTTATTTACTTGACAGAGAGCACAAGCAGGGAGAGCTGCAGGTAGAGGGAGAGGGATGAGCAGGGAGCCCAGTGCAAGGCTGGATCCAAGGACCCTGGGATCATGACCTGAGCCAAAGGCAGACGCTTAACTGAATGAGCCAACTAGGCCCCCCAGAAGTAACTTTTCTAAGAATACAGTAAGGGTACTTACATATATTGCTGAAATATAGGACATGATAGTTCCTAGAAGTCTGCCTTTGTCATACAAGAGAACAGTTTTGTTAGTGGTATTTACTGCTTCAAGATCAGAGTGAGTATATATCAAATATAAGAAGCATTGGTCAACACAGTGTGATGTCTAAGATAAAGTTGATGACTCAAGTTTCTCAGGAAGGAAATACACTTTTATGTTGGGGAAAAATGCTCTTGGTACTTAATTTTAGAATTATACAAGTGAAAAGTCTGTTGAAAACAACTTGATTACAAGTAATTTTTCTGAGGAATGGAAATGTGCCAGCCTTAGCTTCTTACACATCCTCTCATTTATTGTAATTGAGTTTTTCTGTAAATAGGAAGATCTGTAATGTCAAAACATGTTTGCTGATTTTTCTGCCCCATTCTTAAAATTGTAGAATAAAGTTTCTTTGATATGGAAAAGAAAGTGTGTTATGTACTTTTGCTATTATACACAAAGATGATGATATTGACCTACCATTAGCAAGATATATTCTGATTATTTTTTCATCTTGTTGTTAATGAAATTTTTATTCTTTGTTTTTTGTCCTAATCTTATATTTAATTTAGATTGGAACAGAAGCTTGTAGGCTTTGGATTCAGAAGCTGGGAAGGAAGCTTTTGTTTGCAGAATCCATAGAAAGTAAGATGCTACCTACCCATGAAAAATGGAAAATATTCGTAATGTCTAGCATTCATGGAATTTTTATTATATGCCAGGCACTGTTTTTTGGGCATTTTGTGTATTATCCCAATCTTTACAACATCTCTGTAAGATAGGTTCTGTTATTTTCATTTCAAAAATGTGGGAGCAGGATCAGGGAGAATAACTTCTTCAGTGTCAGAGAAGTCAATAGCTATTTGAGAAAACCAGGATTTAATCTCATCAGTCTGGCTGCAGAATTCATGCTCTTAAACACCATAGTGCCTCCGAGAAACATACTTCATGCTTTGAAAGGCATTGTATAGTGAGGTTGTTAGATTCTGCCTTTGTACAAAGATTGAATTATTTTGCCATCAGTTTAGACTCTTTATACTTATAATATTTGAGCCATTTGGCTTTTGGTCCATCAAGTGTTTTTTTTTTTTTTTTCTTTACATTAGAAAATGTTTACAATTAAAGAGGAAATAACCTTATATGACATTTTATTATAATACTATATCAATTTTGTCATAAATTTGTGTATGTTCATTTTTTAAAAGCTTGAGGATACACAATCTCTGGATGGTGAGATATAAGTTATGTGTTTATGCAGTAATCAGGAAGCGAGTATTTTTAAATTTTTATTTTTAAAGATTTTATTTTATTTGACAGAGAGAGATCACAAGCAGGCAGAGAGGCAGGCAGAGAGAGAGGAAGGGAAGCAGGCTCCCTGCCGGGCAGAGAGCTCGATGTGGGGCTTGATCCCAGGACCCTGCGATCATGCCCTGAGCCAAAGGCAGAGGATTTAACCCACTGAGCCACCCAGGTGCCCTGAGGAAACAAGTATTTTTTTAAAGTAGATTATCTATAGTAAAAACCAGTGTCCAAAGTCACCAGACTTTGAAAAAATTTACAGGAAATAAAAATACTATTCTCAAACTGTAAAAAGGGAGATACTTTCTAAGTTCTCCAGTGGCAAGGAGACCAATGTATGTTTTTTTCTGCTTTTTAGAACTTGCTGGTCATTTTTCTACTACTCTTGCAAGTAGGTAATTTTATGGTATTCCTTTACTTCTCCAGTTTTTTTTTTAATTAAGTTTTGAAATTAGTTGTGTTTTTTCCATTTAATAGATCCAATCCAGTTATCCTTTACCAATTGTATACATAGACATTTACTCAATATATATTTTTTCCTAACTTTGTATCTTAAAAGCTTCTATACTTTCTGAGAGGTTGGAAGCAAATATAGTCCAATTAACATTTGTATACCTTTGATCTAAATTTATTAATGGTTATCTATTGCCATGATTGCTTTATTGCTCATTTAAAAAATATGTGAAAAAATATGTATTTATTTATATATATCTTTTCCTCTGAACCAGTTGAAAGTAAGTTGTACCACTAAAGACTTCATTATGCATCTCATGAGATTAATGACATTGTCTTATACAACTAATAAGATAACTTCTCTTTTTAAGTGTCAGATGTTCAAATTTCCCATGAAGCTTCTAAGTACTAGGCACCATGTGAATTTATTACATGCTATCTGAGGACTAGATTTCTGTCAACTACAACTAAGGACCAGAAAATAAAATGTTGTTGGGATGCTTTTATGTATGGGTAAAATAAAGTAATAGTAGAGAAAGGAGGAGACATTGACAGAATATTGCAGGATGGAAATATTTTATGTAGGAACAATGGCACAATAACATAATAACCTATAGGTTATCCCATTGTTAGGAGGACGTCTTAGAATAAAGATATTAATAACGATGAGCCTGGCTCAAGAAGATGTTAAAGTAGAGGAAAAAATTAATAATTGTTCAAATGAAAAGCTATTTGGAGATAGGTAAACTACAGTTCTCTAGAAATTTTCCTCAGTGGAAACTGTCATTTTCCACTGATGTGAGATTACTAACATCTTTCTTGTACTTTAGGTTAAATGTATTTTATTTTCATCATTGTGAGATAACAGATGTGTCTCTCCATTGCTAAGGACTTCACATGAGAAATTGTTAATATTCTATTCTTATTAGAAGGAATAAAAAGGTATAACAGATTGCTGTTCTTTGAGTCCTTCTTGTTAACCTTCCTGTCTTTCATTTTGTCCCTCATGGGTATTATATCAGAGTGATAAAAAACAACAACAACAACAAACTCCAGGTCTGTATTCAGAGGCAACAACAGAATATTAATCCTTTTTCATTACTGTTTTGTTTTTTACTCACAGATTTGTTGGCTGTGTCTCCTTTTGTACAAATCTATTTCCTGTAAATAGAAGATTTAAGTTAGAGGAAGAAAATAGTCTATTATGGGCCACAAATCACATGTAAATTTAAATTGCAACAGACCTTTGGAAGAAGTAGTTTCTGTTCCTGGATTTACTTATTATTTGCTTTAAACAACCCTTAATATAGTTATGATCCCCCACATTTTATTTGTATCTCTGGACCAGACCTCTCCCTTGATTTCCAGCCTCTTGTATCCCAGCTATATATTGGGTTAATGTTTAGTGGGCATCTCAAACTTAACATGTCCAAAAACAAACCTCTGATTCTCCTCACCCCCTGCCTTTTGTAGTCTTTTCCCATCTCACGAATGGGAGCTCTGGTCTTCAGTTGCTCAGGCCAAAAACTTGGAGTTATCTTTTATTCTTCCTTCTCTTACCCTCTGCATACAGTCCATCAGCAAATCCTTTCAGCTCCTTCTGCAAAGTATGTGTAGACTTTGAATACTCAACTATTTCCACCTCCACTGCCCTGATTGACATAAGCCAACATCCTCTCACTTTACTGTAAAACCCTGCTAACTGTTCTCTTGTTCTCCCATTCCTTTTTCAACATAGCAGTTAATGTGATCCTATTCAAAAGGTACTCCTTTTGTCAAAACCATCCACTGGCAAATTGTATACTTTAAAATGTTTCAAATAGTGAGTTTTATGTTATGTGAATTGCACCTCAAAAAAAGCAATAGGAAAATAAATAAATTAAAAAAAACCCATTCAGTGGCTTACTATTCTGTGTAAAAGCCAGAGTCCTAAGTTGCTTGTGAGGCCCTACGTGATGTTCATTGTATGCTTCTGTCCCCTACGATACCTCTGCAGTTCTCCCCCTTGTTTGTTTCTGCTCCAGCTACACAGAGTTCTGTAAAAAATGCCAAGCTTGTTCCTGTCTCAGGGACTTTGTCCTTGCTGGTCCTTTTACATGCATCACTTCCCTTCTAGATTCCTGTATTATCTGTCCTCTTAGTTTTTCATTTTTAAATTAAAACTTTTTAAAAATAGTGGTGAAATACACATAACAAAATTTACCATCATAACCATTTTATGCAGTTCAGTAGTGGTAAGTGTAGTAGTCCCGCCTTAACCATGGTTTCCCTTTCCATAGTTTCAGTTACCTAAGATAGCCCCAGTTTAGAAGTAGATGATCCTCCTGACTTAGTGTCAGAAGGTCAGTGTTAGCCTAACTCTGTGTCACAATTCCTGTGTCATTCACCTCACTTTATCTCATCACTTAGGCATTTTACCCTTTCTTAACATCACAAGAAGGAAGTGTGATTACCATACAGTAAGGTATTTTGAGATAGAGACCGCATTCACATAACTTTACAGTGTTGTAATTGTTCTGTTTTACTATTAGTTATTGTTGTTAATCTCTCATGGTGCCTAATTTATCAGTTGAACTTTATCACAGGTGTGTATGTATAGGAAAGACCGTATGTCTAGGGTTGATGCAGTTGTTGTTTCAGCCATTTGCTGGCGGTCTTGGAATGTATCCCTTGCAGATAGAAGGGAAAGATTACTGTACACTTACTTTGTTGCATTTGGCTCTCTTTTAAGTCTTTGCTTAGATGTTAGTGAGGTCTTCCATTACCATTACTTTGCATAAGACGACCAACCCTTTCCTTGGCATTTTGTTTGCTTACCCAGAGAATACACTCATATAGCCGTCTAAAGTTATTTACTTATTTTATTGTCAATCTTCCTTCTCGAGAATAAAACTTCATGAGGTCAGTAACTGTTTTGTCCATGCTGTATTCCCAGCACCTGAAACAATGGCTAGGATATTACTAAGTGCCGGTTATATTATGTGTTAAGTGAACAGATTAATGAATATTGAAGTAAATTTTATTTTTTGTGTATTATGTGGGAATCCTAAGTTTCTCAGTATGTCTGGAAAAAAGCCTCGAAAGCTTCTAATTAGCCTTTTTACTTAAATTGACTTTTCTTTTTTTAAAGATTTTATTTATTTGACAGGGAGACAACAAGAGAGGGAATACAAGCAGTGGAAGTGGGAAAGGGAGAAGCAGGCTTCCCACTGAGTAGGGAAGCCAGTGTGGGCTCTATCCCAGGACCCTGGGATCATGACCTGAACCAAAGGCAGAGGCTTAATGACGGTGCCACCTATGCGCCCCTTAAATTGCCTTTAAAGTGGAATGGAACTATCATTTTTGTTATGTATTAGTTTTGCTCATTGAGTATTTTGATATGTTCTGTTAATTAACATATAATTATACCTAATATAATTAGGTAGGTTGAATGAGTTAGCCTTTTCTCTGTAAAAACCAAGTTGCTTTTTCTCAGCTAGTATGTGTTCCTATTTTTAAAAATGTTATTTTGTAAAAGTTTTTTTAAATTATTATTTGTTTTTTATTACTTAAAGTAATCACTAAACCCAGTGTGGGACTCAAACCCACAACTCTGAGATCAAGAGCCACATGTTCCACTGACTGAAGCAGTCAGGGCCCCCTCCAAAATGTTATTTTTTGAAAATTTACTTATTTAAGTATTAATCTCTACACCCAGTGGGGGACTTGGACTCATGAACCCAAGATCAAGAGTTGCAAGCTCTTTCAACCGAGCCAGCCAGGACCCCCTAAAAAAATGTTATTTTTAAAGCATGGAACAGCTGTCATTCATTGTGAAGTTAGACTCCAAGGGGAAATGTAGAGTGTCTTTATACTTACCTGATTATACTCAATAAAACTTACAAACTTTATTGTCAGCTTGTTAACTTTATGTTAAGATGAAACTTTTCAAAAAATATTTATCTGTTTTATTTGAGAGAGAGAGAGCATATGCACACGAGTAGGTGAAGGGGCAGAGGAAGAAAATCTTCAAGCATGCTCCCTGCTGAGTGTGGAGTCCCACACAGGGGCCTGATCCCATGACCCATGAGATCATGACCTGACCCAAAACCAGCTGAACCACCAAGGCGTTCCAGGAGCTATGCTTTTAGATAGGGTGACCATAGACAGTTTCTGAAGAAATTGAGTAGATACCTGAGTGAAGTGTGGTGTCCAGCCCTGCTTCTCCCTGCTTGGGAGAAGCTGGGGAGAAGATATTCTAGGCAGAGGGACAATGAGACTAATGTCGCCCATAGAGTGAGGGGAGAGTGGTGAGACAGTTATGGGAGTAGAGTAGGGGAATGCAGCCCTTTATAAGTTCATGTTCAGCCCTGTAAATCATGGTTAGGACTCAGAGCAGTTGGGAAACATTTGGACATTTTTGAGCAGAGGACAGACATGACATGACTTGAACTGCATCACTCTTGCTTTGTGGAAAATAGTGTACAGTGGGGGCAAGTGTGGAAGCAAGGAAGCCAGTTATTTGTCATGGTTTCTGATTGTCTAGAACCTTTTTTTTTTTTTTAAAGATTTTATTTATTTATTTGACAGAAATTACAAGTAGGCAGAGAGGCAGGCAGAGAGAGAGGAAGGGAAGCAGGCCCCCTGCTGAGTAGAGAGCCTGATGTGGGACTCGATCCCAGGACCCTGAGATCATGACCTGAGCCGAAGGCAGCGGCTTAACCCACTGAGCCACCCAGGTGTCCCTGTCTAGAACCTTTTGAACCTTGCTGTGTTTGGCACAAATTTTTAGTCTTATGAATTCCATCTCCCTAATTCAGATTCCCACCCTTTTTCATCTGCAGACAGGACACAGGCATGTAAACTAGTTTTCTGAACTAGGCTGCTCTGATCAGATCCTTCACTGGAGACCTGGATTCTGAACTGAGCAGATATGTTTGCTTGCTGACGTTTTGCTGATAGTATGCATTATTCAGACAGTTTTTTTTTTAAATTTTATTTTTTAAAGTAATTTCAATACCCATTGTGGAGCTTAAACTTCAAAGCCCGGGATTAGGAGTTACATGCTATACCGACTGAGCCAGCCAGGTTCCCTGACAGTTTTACCAGATTTTCACTTTATGGTTTTGTTCCTGGTAGAAAAGTGGGCATTGGAGAGGCAGGCAGGGCAGTGTTGGTGTTCTTCAGGTGATATTTTTGGGTTAACTATTTTTTAGTTATTAGTTATTATTAACTATTTTGGGTTAACTATTTTTCAGGTGATATTTTGGGTTATATTGCTGGCTTCTAAGGATACCTGGATAGTCTTGAAGAAGATAAAAGTGGGGAGGATTCTCACATTATTTTTAAGTGATAGAATATTACTTCAAGTAAGAGGATATTGTATGGAAAGTATGGGAATTGATTAAGATGATAATGGAGAATGATTTAGTATTTATGGAAAAATTCAGAGGTTCTAGGTCAAGTTTCTCATGTAGGCTTTACATGTTGATTTGAGAAAAACACAAAATCTTGGGTTCCTGTTTATGTCTGGTGCTATTCGTGATTTCTCTTAGTTCAAGCTTGGTATTACAGAAGCAGTGATACTACTGTTAGTACTAGGGCATATATATTTATGTACTGATATAACCTGGGAGAGTCTAGCAAATAACAATGATCAGGAGTAGAGTACAGATGACTCTTAACAGCCTGAGTTAGAATGGCACAGGTTTACTTCTATGCAGATTTTATTTGATAAATACAGTACAGTACTGTAGATGTAGTTCTTCTTCCTTATGATTAAGAAAAATATTTAATTAGGGGTGCCTGGGTGGCTCAGTGGGTTAAGCCGCTGCCTTCGGCTCAGGTCATGATCTCAGGGTCCTGGGATCGAGTCCCGCATCGGGCTCTCTGCTCAGCGGGGAGCCTGCTTCCTCCTCTTTCTCTGCCTGCCTCTCCATCTACTTGTGATCTCTCTCTGTCAAATAAATGAATAAAATCTTTAAAAAAAATATTTAATTAATTTATTTAACGGAGAGAGACACAGCGAGAGGGGGAACACAGCAGGGAGAGTAGGAGAGGGAGGAGCAGGCTTTCTACCCAGCAGGGAGGCTGATGCGGGTGTCCATCCTAGAACCCTGGGATCATGGCATGAGCTGAAGACAGATGCTTAACGCCTGAGCCACCCAGGTGCTCCTCTTCCTTGTGATTTTCTTAGTAACATTTTCTTTTCTCTAGTTTACTTTATTGTAAGAATACAATATATGAAATATACCGTATATACAATATACATGTTACACAAATACACAAAATACATGTTAATCAACTGTGTTATTGGTAAAGCTTCCTATCAACAGGCCATTATTAGTAGTTAAGTTTTTTGGGATTCCAAAGTTTTATGTGTATTTTCAACATTTACGTGCAGGAGTGTGTGTATCTGTTGGTGTCCCTAATTCCCACATTGTTCAAGGCAGCTTAGAAGGGAATCAGGAAGATCTGCAATAAGGGGAGATCAGATACAAAAGTGAGTAGATCAGAGGCCAAGCTCTGTTCAGATAGAGTTGAGGAGATGGGTGAATATTTAACTGCATCAGTGAGATTTGGTGATAGAGCTGCGTTCTGCCCCTGCTTTTTGAGCTTTTGATTAGATGCTAAAGTATAGGAACAAATCTCAGTTGAGTAGGTCCAGACTCTGTATGTGGAAACAGGCAATTTTGTGATATCTGACTGAGCTAAGTAGTGCAGAGGGTTGGAGATTGGCATGGGCTCCTGTGGAGTAAACTGTGCCAATTTCATTCACAAGCTGTGGAAATCAAGGGTATACATATATATTTTCTGGGTCTTTAAAAGGTATGTTCTTATTTGGTATTTTATTATACGATTTTCTGCATCTTAGAGGTAGATGTCAGTTTAGGTTTTGAAAGGTCCCTGCCATGTGCTGTATTTTGATATATTTTTTTTCTCTTCAGGTTTTTTTTTTTTGTGGATGATTTTATTTCTAGGTAATCTGTGCACCCAGATGGGGCTCGAACCACAACTCTGAGATCAAGCAAGAGTTACATACTCTACAACTGAGCCAGCCAGGTGCACCTCTCTTTAGTTTTTTATAATTACATCAGAAATGTGAATGTGAATGATAGCTTTCCTTGTTTATGATGGGGGTAATAGAATTATTGCAGAAAATCATGAAGTAACTGATACCAGAGTTATCTTCCTGGCACTGCCTCCTATTTGCTAGGCAATAGCAAATAGCCCAGAGACACCTCTGGGCTTGTTACGTATTTTTCAAACCTCGATTTTTGTTAAAATGGGCTAATAGTTTTTAACTTTGTCTTTTGGGTGGGTTAAATGAAAAAAAAATGTAGAATATTAGAGAGCCTGGCAGATTGCAGGTGCTCAATGAATTTCACTTATTAGATCCAATTTTAAACATTATTTAATTAAATACTTAAAAATTATCTAATCAAGATTTTTTTGTACATAATGAGCTATCAGTATACACTTAAAATAATTAGAATACATTTTAAGAAATAAAATAGATCTACGTAGTTTTGGATTTTTAACTTCAATTTGAAGATATGACATGTGAAGTTTTTTTTTAATGTCTTTTAGCCAGATTTTCATGTGAATTCTATTTTATTTTTTTAATTTTTAATTTTTTATAAACATATAATATATTTTTATCCCTAGGGGTACAGGAAATTTTAAAATACTATATTTCTAAAATAGGAATGGGAAGAAATAACCTTAGCATTATATTATGTATATATTGTATGATAAAAACTAAAGATACGCTTGTAAAAATCAGCAGAGTAAAAATGCTCTACTGTTATTCAGCATGGTTTGTTAGTCCTGGTTAGTGTAGTAAGTTTTAAAAAAAGATAGAATTACAAATAGATGAATAAAAGATTTAAGTAAGAGAAGCAGAATCAATAAGGTACCAGCTAAAAAGAGAGAAAGAAAATAATATTCTTAGAATTTTGCTTGCAAAATCAAGGAGCTCAAAAATCTCCTGCAGAAGCACATGGATCTCAAGTTAGAACCTGTGTTGTAAAGGAAAAAAAGATGGGTTTGTAACTAGTCAGTAAGTGCTAAAGTGACTTCCTACGGATTTGATGCCTGTTTTGTAATGTTCTGCCTGTTCAGCTGTGCTGTTGTAGTATGAAAGCAGTGACAGAAAATACATAAATGAACGAACATGTAATTGTGTTGCGAAAACAGGTGGCCTGCTGCATTTGACTTTTAGGTTGATTTGCTTCCTCTGTTTTATATTATTTGGGAACTTTTTCTGTGTAACAGGTGGGAACTTTTGGAAACTTTTTACCTGTGGTAACAGGTAAGGCGTTTCTTGCTTAAGTGGTAGCACGTGTGGTAACTGTTAATACGCTATTAATGCGTAGATTGAAGCCAGATTTTGGAAAAAAAAATATAGCTGCTAGTAGAAGCCAGGGAATTTCTGTATACAGAAAAGTTGCAGAGCTTCTGAAAGTTGGATGTATATTACAGATCACTGGGAATCATGGTCTGGATAGAGCCTGAGTTGCTTGGGGGATTCCGAAGGGGAGCACAAGATTTTTCATTGCTAACAGTTCTCCAGAAGCTACCCATGCAGCCAGTTCCCAAAACACAATTTGAATAGCATGGTTCTGTGTGTTAAGACTGAAACATCCATAAGCACAGATTTCTGGTATCTGTGGTAATAGTTAATGAATGAACTCATTATTTGAACATGTGGTGAGTAGTAGGCTCCCAGATTTTCTTTTAGCTTTTTAGCTTAAATTTTGAGTTGGAACTTCAACTGCTAATTCTTGAAGATGGTGTAGTTTCTACTTTCTCAACTGATATTTTCCCTTGATGTTTGTTTTCCTCTGATGTTCTTTTGGTATCTGTGATCACTAGTTGTCATTTAATCTTTTTGTTTCTTCCATTTCTTACTACTTATGTCTTATTAACCAAAATTTAGTTATTTTTGAATAATGAATCATTATAGGTTGCTTAGTAGTTTCTTGGAATTGAGTAGAATGTTGATTTCATTAATTTTCCTTAAAGAGGGTAAATTGTAATATTTGAGTTATCTTTGTTTTAGATTCTGGACTTTTGTTTTTGAAAATTTTATAACTTAGGGAAAGGTAAAAGAAAGGCCAGATAGCCATATACCTACCAGTTTGAGTCAGGATTTTTTAAAATTTTGATTGGCTTTATTGAGGTATAATTTCTATACAGTAAACTTCAACAATTAATTTTGAGAAATATATATAGCCATATAACTACTATCACAATATAGAACATTTACATCAATCTATAAAGTTCTCATCTGCTCTTTGCTGTCAGTTGAAAATACTTTGTGATATCCCTTTTGATTTCTACTTTGACCTGTGGGCTGAATTGAATCGAAGTGTGTTAAGTTCCTAATATTTGGGGATTTTAACACATACCTGTTACTGATTTAATTGCGCTATGGTCTGAAAACATACTATATAATTTCAGCCTTTTTAAATTTATAGAAACATGCTTTATGGCCTAGAAATAAGTTCTGTCTTGGTGAATATTCCATATGTCCTTGAAAAGAATATTCTGTTGTTGGGTAGAATGTTTTGTGAATGTTAATTGCATCAAGTGGTTTGATAGTGTTCAAATTTTCTGTATTTTTATTTTTTGTCTCCTTGTTCAATGAGGACTGTTATGATTTTCAACTATAATTATAACTTCTTTAGTTCTGTCAACTTTTTCTTCATGTGCTTTGAAGCTCTGTTATGTGATACACATTTATGTCCTTTTGATAAATTGGGAAATGTCCTTCTTTACCCATAATTTTTTTGTTTTGAAGTTTACTTTGATAATACCTTAGCTACTCCAGCTTTCTTTGGATTGTTGGTATGGAATAACTTTTCCCATCCTTTTTACTTTAACTCATCTTTATTTTTGTGTTTTAAACATCTTTTGTATGGTCTGTATTTACCTGTTCCTTTTCTTAAAAAATGAAAAAATGACTCCCATTTGTTTATGTTTAGATCATTTACTTTTTAAAAATATTTTATTTATTTGAGAGAGAGGGAGTGAGTTAGAGAGAGAACATGAGCTTGGGGAGGAGCAGAGGAATAGGGAGAAGCATACTGTCTACTCAGCAGGGAGCCTGCTGTGGGCCTCTGTCCCAGGACTGTAGGCTCATGACCTGAGCCAAAGGCAGATACTTAATTGACTGAGCCATCCAGGGACCCTAGGTCATTTACTTTTAATATATTTATTGATATGGTTGAGCTTAAAACAACCATCATACTATTTGTTTTCTTTTATTCCCTTTTCCCCTTTTTCCTGCATTCTTTGGGATTAATTTATTTTAAAGAGATTCTGTTTATCTCTGCTCAATAGCTTATGTGTTATATTTGCTATATTTTTTAGAGGTGTTCCTAGGGTATATAATATATATATCAATAACTTATTGTGTACTTTCAAATAATACAGAATTCCATTTCTGTTCTCTACAGTGCTGTTGTCATATATTTTAATTTTGTATGTGTCATAAATGTGACAGTACATTGTGTTTTTTAAGACAGTCACTTAACTTTTGGAAGGATTAAAAAAAGTTCTTTTTTCTCATATATTCATTATTTCTGGCACTATTCTTTGTGTCAATACAGATTTCCATCTGGTAGCATTCCTTCTGCCTGAAAAGCTTCCTTTAACATTTCTTGTAATGCAGGTCTACTAGTGATGACTGTCGGTTTTGAAGTCTGAAAAAGGGATCATTTCACCTTTTTCCCCACTCACCTTCATTTGTGAAAGATACTTTCACTGGGTATAGAATCTTAGGTTGAACATTTTTTTCTTAAAGTACTTTAAACATGTTGCTTCATTATCTTCTGACTTATGTACAATTATGCTGTCATTTATAACTTTGTTCACATGTATATAATGTGTCTTTTTCTCTAGTTCTTTGGTCTTTTTTTCTTTGCCCCTGTTTTTCAGCCATTAGCCTATGATTTGCCTCTGAGTGGTTTTCTTTTATATTTATTTCTTTTTAAAAAAATATTTTTATTTATTTATCTGACAGAGAGAGAGATCGCAGGTAGGCAGAGAGGCAGGCAGAGTGAGAGGGGGAGGAAGGCTCCTGCCTGAGCAGAGAGACCAGATGTGGGGCTCAGTCCCAGGACCCTGAGATCACGATCTGAGCTGAAGGCAGAGGCTTAACCCACTGAGCCACCCAGGCATACCTATATTTAATTCTGATTAAAATTTGTTGAGTTTCTTGATTCTGTAGATTTATAGTTAAATCTTTTACTTCCCCCCTCCTTATGTTTGTTTTGTATGCTCCTTAACATATGGAATGTATTTACAATAGCTGTTTTAACCTCTTTGTATGCTAATTCCATCATCTCTGCAGTTTCTCTTTCTAATGTATGATTTTTTCCCCCGTCATGCAGAAAAATAAATTTATATTTTCTGATTTTCTTCTTTACATGCGTGGTAATTTTTGATAGGATGTAGGTCATTCGATTATTATTTTTTGCATGTTTGATTTTTTTAAAGATTTTATTTATTTGACAGACAGAGATCACAAGTAGGCAGAGAGGCAGGCAGAGAGAGACAGAGCAGGAAGCAGGCTCTCCGCTGAGCAGAGAGCCTAAAGTGGGGCTTGATCCCAGGACCCTGAGATAATGACCTATAGTTAACTACTATAGTTAAACTATAGTTAAACTTCCTATAGTTAAACTACTTGGAACCATGTTAACCCTTTGGAATATTGCCCTTATCTTTGGTAGCATAAGGTCCTCAACAGCTTTAGTGTTAGGCAAATTTTACCTCATGAATAAGGTATTATTTTTTTGAGTTCTGTACTCAGTGCTCCATATTTTACAGGTCTTTCTTCTCTAGTTGGTGGGAATATGAACACTTCTCAGTCCTTTATTGGCACTTATTTATTGATTTTTTAAATTAACATATAATGTATTATTTCAGGGGTGTAGGTGTGTGATTTGTAAGTCTTACACCACACACGGTGCTCATCACAACATATACCATCCCCAGTATCCATCACCTAGCCATCCCAGTTCCCCAACCCTCTCTCCTCCAGCAGCCCTCAGTTTGTTTCCTGAGATGAAGAGATTTATGATTTGTCTCCCTCCCTGGTTTGTCTTCTTTTTTTCCTTTCTTCCCATATGATCCTCTCTCTTGTTTCTTAAATTCCATGTATCAGTGAGAGTATGTGATAGTTGTTTTTCTCTGATTGACTTATTTTGCATAGCATAAACACTCTAGTTCCATCCATGTCATTGCAAATGGCAAGATCTCATTTTTGATGGCTGCATAATATTCCACTTTATGTATGTATGTATGTATGTATGTATGTATATATACCACATCTTCTTTATCCATTCTTCTGTCATTGGACATCTGGACTCTTTCCATAGTTTGGCTATTGTGGACATTGCTGCTATAAACATTGGGGTGCAGGTGCCCCTTTGGATCACTGCATTTGTATCTTTGGGATAATACCTAGTAGTGCAATTGCTGGGTCATAGGATAGTTCTCTTTTCAATTTTTTGAGGAACCTCCATAGTGTTTTCCAGAGTGGTTGCACCAACTTGCATTCCCACCAACAATGTAGGAAGGTTCCCTGTTCTCATCCTCATCAACATCTGCTGTTTGCCGACTTGTTAATTTTAGCCATTCTGACTGGTGTGAGGTGGTATCTCATATGATTTTGATTTGTATTTCCCTCGTACTGAGTGATGTTGAGCACTTTTTCATGTGTCTTTTGGCCATTTGAATGTCTTCTTTGCAGAAATCTCTGTTCATGTCTTCTGTCCATTTCTTGATTGGATTATTTGTTCCTTGGGTGTTGAGTTTGATAAGTTCTTTATAGATTTTGGATGCTAGCCTTTATCTGATACGACATTTGCAAATACCTTGACCCATTCTGCCAGTTGTCTTTTGGTTTTGTTGACTATTTCCTTTGCTGTGCAGAAGCTTTTTATCTTGATGAAGTCCAAATAGTTCATTTTTGCCTTTGTTTCCCTTGCCTTAGGAGAGGTGTCTAGCAAGAAGTTGCTACAGCTGAAGTCAAAGAGGTTGCTGCCTGTGTTCTCCTCAAGGATTTTGGTGGACTCCTGTCACGCATTTAGGTCTTTCATCCATTTCATCCATCCAACCAGCCATTTCACTCCATCCATTTCATCCATTCACCCATTTTCATCCATCTTTCATCCATCCATTCCATCCATTTCATCTGTTTTTGTGTATGGTGTAAGGAAAAGATTTAGTTTCATTCTTCTGCATGTGTCTGCCCAATTTTCCCCACACCGTTTGTTGAAGAGACTGTCTTTTTTCTATTGGATATTCTTTCTTGCTTTGTCAAAGATTAGTGGAAGATAGAGTTGAAGGTCCATTTCTGAGTTCTGTCTTCTGTTCCATTGATCAGTGTGTCTGTTTTTGTACCAGCACCGTATTACCTTAATGATTACAGCTTTGTAATAGATCCTAAAGTCCAGGATTGTGATGCCACCCACTTTGGTTTTCTTTCTTAACATTCCTTTTGAGTTTTCAGGATCCTTTCTGGTTCCATACAAATTTTGGGATTATTTGTTTTAGTTTTGTGAAAAAAGTCAGTGGCATTTTGAAAGGGATTGCACTGAATGTATAGATTACCCTAGGTAGCATAGACTTTTTTTTTTTAAAGATTTTATTTATTTATTTATTTGACAGAGAGAAATCACAAGTAGATGGAGAGGAAGGCAGAGAGAGAGAGAGAGAGAGAGAGAGAGAGAGAGAAGCAGGCTCCCTGCCGAGCAGAGAGCCCGACGCGGGACTCCATCCCAGGACCCTGAGATCATGACCTGAGCTGAAGGCAGTGGCCTAACCCACTGAGCCACCCAGGCGCCCCGGTAGCATAGACATTTTAACAGTATTTGTTCTTCCAGTCCATGAACATGGAATGTTTTTCCCTTTTTTAATTTTTTTTTTTTGGGTCTTCCTCAGTTTCTTTCATGGGTGTTCTATAGTTTTCTGAGTACAGATCCTTTGACTTTGCCTCTTTGATTAGATTTATTTCTAGGTATCTTATGGTTTAGGTGCAATTGTAAATGGGATCAACTCCTTAATTTCGCTTTTCATCTGTCTTGTTGGTGTATAGAAGTGCAACTGATTTCTGTGCATTGATTTTTATATCCTGCCACGTCACTGAAATCCTGTTTGAGTTCTAGCAGTTTTGGAATGCAGTCTTGTGGTTTTTCCACATAAAGTAGTCTATCATCTGCTAAGAGAGTTTGACTTCTTTGCCAGTTCGAATGCCTTTTATTTTTTTGTGTTGTCTCATTGCTGAGGATAGGACTTCTACTACTATGTTGGACAGTAGTGGTAATAGTGGACATTCCTGCTGTGTTCCTGACCTTAGGCGAAAAGCTCTCAGTTTTTCCCCATTGAGAATGATATTCACTCTGGGTTTTTCATAGATATCTTTTATGATATTGAGGTATGTACTTTGTACCCCTACACTGTGAAGAGTTTTAATCAAGAAAGGATGCTATACTTTGTCAAATGGTTTTTTTTCATCTTTTGAAAGGATCATATGATTCTTCTCTGGTCATTTATTAATGTGTATCACATTGATTCATTTGTGGATTTTGAACCATCCTTGCAGCCCAGGAGTAAATCCCACTTGGTTGTGGTGAATAATCCTTTTAATGTACTGTTGGATCCTATTGGCTAGTATCTTAGAGTTTTTGCATCCATGTTCATCAGGGATATTGTTCAGTAATTCTCCTTTTTGGTGGGGTCTTTGTCTTGTTTTGGGATCAAGGTACTGCTGGACTTTTTTAAAAAGAGTTTGGGAGTTTTTCTTCCATTTCTATTTTTTGGAACAGTTTCAGAACAATAGGTATTAATTCTTTAAATGTTTGTTAGGGTTCTCCTGGGAAGCCATCTGGCCCTGGACTCTTGTTTTTTGGGAGATTTTTGATTACTGCTTCAATTTCCTTGCTGGTTATGGGTCTCTTCAGGTTTTCTAGTTCTTCCTGGTTCACTTTTGGTAGTTCATGTGTCTCTAGGAATGCATCCATTTCTTCCAGATTGTCCAATTTGTTGGCATATAGTTGCTCATAATGTGTTCTTAAAATTGTTTGTATTTCTTCAGTGTTGGTTGTGATTGCTCCTCTTTCATTCTTGATTTTATTTATTTGGGTCCTTTCTCTTTTTGATAAGTCTGGCTGGGGGTTTATTAATCTTATTAATTTTTTCAGAGACCCAGCTCCTAGTTAACCTTCGTGATAGGTTCCACTGTTCTTTGGGTTCCTATTTCATTGATTTCTGTCTGAGCTAATCTTTATTAATTCTTTTCTCCTGCTGGGTTTAGGCTTTATTTGCTGTTCTTTTTCCAGCTCCTTTAGATACTGGGTCACATTGTGTTTTTGAGACCTTTCTTGTTTCTTGAGAAATGCTTGTGGTGCTGTATACTTCACTGTTAGAGCTGCCTGTGCTGTATCCCACTGATTTTGAACAATTGTGTTTTCATTCTTGTTTGTTTCCACGAATTTTAAAAATTCTTCTTTAATTTCCTGGTTGACCCATTTATTCTTTAGTAGGGTACTCTTTAGCCTCCATATATATTTGATTTCTTTCCAACTTTCCTATTGTGATTGAGTTTCAGTTTCAAAGCATTGTGGTCCAGAAATAAGCAGGGAATGATCCCAATCTTTTTTTTACTAGTTGAGACTTGATTTGTGATGCAGCATGTGATCCTTTCTGGAGAAGGTTCCATGTGCACTAGAGAAGAATGTATATTCTTTTGCTTTAGGATGGAATGTTCTGAATATATCTGTGAAGTCCATCTGGTCCACTGTGTCATTCAAAGCCCTTATTTCCTTGTTGATCTTTTGCTTGGATGATCTGTCGATTGCCCAGAGGGGGGTGTTACAATCCCCTCCTGTTGTATTATTGTTAATTTAATTTTAATTTTTCAGTGTTCCAAGATTCGTTGATTATGTACCACACCCAGTGTACACGCCCTCCTTAATTCCCACCACCAGGCTCACTCATCCCCTATTGTATTATTGTTGATGTGTTTCTTTAATTTTGTTATTAATTGGCTTGTATAATTGGCTGCTCCCATGTTAGGGGCATAAATATTTACAATGTTATCTTCTTGTTGGATATTGCTTTTAATTATAGTGTCCTTCCTCATCACTTATTATAGTCTTTAGCTTAAAATCTAATTTGTCTGATATAAGGATTGCCACCCCATCTTTCTTTTGATGTCCATTAGCATGATAAATGGTTTTCCACCCCCCATTTTCAATCTGGAGGTTTTTTTGGGTCTAAAATGAGTCTCTTGCAGACAACATATTCATGAGTCTTACTTTTTTATCCAGTCTGATATCCTGTGACTTTTAATTGGGACATTTAGCCCATTTACATTCAGGGTAACTATTGAAAGATAGGAATTTAGTGCCATTGTATTGTCTAAAAGGTGATTGTTACTGTATATTGACTCTTGTGTTATTTTTGGGCTCTCTCTTTGCTTAGAGGACCCCTTTCAATATTTCTTGTAGGGCTGTTCTGGTGATCACCTTTATTGGCCTTTGAAGATTGTTCTGTTGACTTTTTTGGTGTTTGGTTAATTTTTCTGGCCTGTGATAGTTTATTCTCTCACATGTTCAGATTAGTACTCAGCCAAACATTTAAGGGGACTCCTTTTTAGGTCTTATAGCTCCTCTCTCTTTAGCTTTTCCTGGCACTTGACCCACAAGTTCTGAATGCCTGATCTCTATGAATGCAGGTATCTGGCTCCTCCATTCATTGAGACCCTCAGACTGCTTGAGTTCTTCCACCCTGCACATTGGCCTGGAAACAGCTTGTAGTTAGTGAGTTGAGCCAGTTGTAAATCTCACCTCATTTGGTTTTCTTCTTATGTTCAGTTTTCTAATTGTTTATGGTGGTGGTAGGTTAAATTCAGTTCCTTTTCTCCATTAAAGCCAGAAGTGGAAACTTATTTAACATTTTGTGTCCTTTCTCTTTTTCTCCTACTTGGAATTACTTCAATGAAAATTATGCATTTACCCCTATATTCGTTAAAATGTATCTTCAAAAATTCGGAGTATTCTTGTGTATACCTACAGTGCTCATGAACTGAAGAATATATATATGTTTTTAAAGATTTTATTTGAGAGAAAGGAGACAGAAAGAGCATGAGAGGGGGAGGGTCAAAGGGAGAGAAGAAGACGCCCCACCAAACAGGAAGCCCAGTGCTGGACTGTATCCTGAGACTTCAGGATCATGACCTGAGCTGCAGGCAGTTGCCTAACCACCTGAGCCACCCAGGTGCCCCTGTCCTAAAGAATATTAACAAGATTTCCTTAATATTATCTAAGATTGATTCTACTTTGTCCAGGATTCTCTCCAAATATTTTTTGTTTCCTTCTTAATTGATTTCTTTTTGCCATGGATCCCCCTATGTCTTACTAAGTATTGGGGTATATAAATTAAAAATAGTTTCAATACATTATCTTAACTTCAGTGATTTTTTTTTTTTAATTACTGAGATTTTCTCATAAATACTGATATATAGGTATAGTTAACATAGAAACATAGGTTTTATGGACAAGAGGATAATGACATGGACTTGAAAACTGTTATGTTTCTGGGTAACATTTTTAACTTTACCAGTTAAAATCTGTGAATCATGTTTTATCTCAATTTTAAAGATTCAGAAAATCATTACTCAGATCCTTTATCAGTGAAAGTAAACATTATCTTCCCTTAGAAAATTTCTATGTGTGTGGGACAGAGAAAAGATGACTGATAACTCTCCCAGTAGTGTTCCATCCATGCAAATAATTGAGCTTTTATCACATGTCACCAGAACACCAGTAGTTAATTGTTTTAAGTTATTAAAAGTGGCAGAACACTTTACCTGAACTGTGACTTAAAAAGTTGACTTTTTTGGTGTTGAAAAAGGAGAGGAAGCAGTAACTTTGCAAAGCCAAGTGTGTGCTGTGGCTACTCAGTCCACTTAAATACAACTCAGTTATCCAATGGAAATCCCACATTGATTTTCAAAATGAAAGAAACTACCCAAAAGCTCTCATACTACCACTTCCTCATTCTTGATTTCTTCTTGATATTTTCTCTTGTGCGGGGTGTTTTTTACAACCCAAGTATAGAGTTAAAAATATTTCTAAAGAATATGGAAAATGCATAATATCTGATTCCATTATTTAGTCTTGATTTTTAAAAGTTTCATATTAGCAGGCTTTGTCATCTCTTATATCCTGGGTTCACTGTATTTTCTTTGTTAGTTGCAAAGATATTTTTGGATTCTAGTTTAGGACTCCATTCTTGTCATCTCTCTTGAGAGCAGTGCATTTAAGAGGACAGTGAAGTGACTCAATAATAGTTTACATTAAATGACCTTTTAATGCTAGCCTTTGTGCTAAGCAGGTTACATACATTTAAGGTAGTCTTTGTCTCTGTTTTACAGATAGGAACCCTGAGATTTTAAAAAAGTTAAATATTTACCCATGTCATCTAGTCATAGGTAGGAAGTATCAGAATGAAACCCAGTTCTGTGTTTATTCCTCAATTTATGGCCTCAGTTTGTGAATGTAGGTCTCAAAGGCAAGTGTGGGAAGAGGAAGTAGAGGAAGAGATGGAGGAGATGATGATGATGAATAATTTACTGAGGCTCTATGGTATTGTAGGCACTTTGCTAATTGCCACACATGGCTTAAATCATAATCCAAATAGCCTTAAGAGAGAGGTATTCTGCTTCTCTCCAATTTTAAGGATGGGGCACTGAAGGTGAGTGTTCCATTTGATGAGGGCAACAAGCTAATAAATGAAGGTAATGGTATTTAAACTAGATAATTTTTTTATTCTAGTAAAAAAAAATGCTTACCGTAACATTTTTTACCTTAACCATTTCTGAGTGTACAGCTCAGTAGTGTTACATATATTTACCTTGTGCACAGTCTTCAGAACTTAAACCCAGATGATTTGACGTAAGAGTTTGTGTCCTTAGCTGTATAATGACTACCCACTGACTTATATATGTATAGAAAATTTGGCGATGGACACTTAGGCTTTATGGAATACATTAGATAAACCATTATAGTTTTTTTTTTTTTTAATTTTGGTGTTCTGTTTTATAAAAGAAGGCAGTTTTCTTTAGGAAGAAATTCTGATACCTTAAGGAATCACTCCTTTTGACTTCTGCTCATGGTGAAGATGGAGAAACCAGGAACAGATTTATCCCTCTGCCTGAAACAAACTAAGGAAACTCAGGGAAAAAACAAACAAAAACCAGAGAAACCACAGCTTTGAAAGACACTAGTCACCAGATGGTAAAGGATGATGATCCCTGAGAGACGGGAAACGAATGAGCCAAGACC
Source organism: Mustela putorius furo (assembly GCF_011764305.1). Taxonomy (NCBI): domain Eukaryota; kingdom Metazoa; phylum Chordata; class Mammalia; order Carnivora; family Mustelidae; genus Mustela; species Mustela putorius. The sequence continues at coordinate 2,836,044 of NW_025422045.1, read as the reverse complement.
TATGATTGCTTCAGCTTTCTATCTTCAGAAAATTTCCATCTGCAGTGATATGGGAGGGAACCTAGATGGAGGCCAATTAATTCTGAGTTAAGAAGATGAAACTGAGGGTTGGGTGAGAGGGTGACCAAAGCAACTAGAGTTCACAGAACATCAGAGTGAAAAGCACTGCATAGAGAGAGAATTCCTGAGATCTGCAAAGGGTTCCCCTAGTGTTTGGCAGAGTATTGATCAATGATGCATACATGTGAAGAAACTACCTGAGGCCAGGGAAAGAAAGAGTGCCCTGTGTTCACATAGAGCAGGAAATGTGCCTCTTCTCACTGGCTAGACTGAAAAAAACTCAGAATTTGTGGAGCAATGGGGTAGACCACTCAAATAGGTCTTGCTTCAATAGTGGGGAATGGGGCGCCTGGGGACTCAGTCATTAAGCATCTGCCTTCAGCTCAGGTTTTGGTCCTGGTCTACTGGGATCAAGCCCTGCATCAGGCCATCAGGCTCTCTGCTCCGCAGGAAGTCTGCTTCTCCCTCTCTCACTCCCCCTGCTTGTATTCCCTCTCTCCCAGTCTCTCTCTGTCAAATAAATAAATGAAATCTTAAAATAAAAATAGTGGGGGAATAATTAATCCTACACTGAACACTGTTCCTGACCCCCCTAACAAATCATAAATGCAAGACCCAAAAGGCTTGAACTATTTCCATGTAACTATACTTTCTCTTTGTAACAAAGCTTGAGAATGTTTATGAAAATACAAAAAAAGCTTAGAACAGTGAAATTTGCAATGTCTGACATCTATTTGATGAAAGATGATAAGGCGTGCACTGAAGCAAGAGAACAGCAGTCTCTAATGAGAGGAATAAACAATTAATTGGAGTCAACCTGGAAGTGACACAGATATTAGAATTAACAGACAAGAACATTAGAAGAGTATTATAGCTTTATTTCATGTATTTAAAAAGTTAAGTATAAACATAGAAAATAGAAAACAAATTTTAACTTCTAGAGATGAAAATTATACTGTTTTCAGTGGAAAATGCAGTGGATGGCATTAACAACAGATTAGATATTGCAGATTATTAGTGAACTAGAAGATATAGCGGTAGAAACAATTCAAAATGAAGAGAAGAAAGAATTTTTAATGAATGAGGAAAGCCACCAGTTGACTGTGGGAAAAGTTTAAGCGACCTGATACACTTGTAATTTGAGTCCTTCTGGGGAAGGGTGGAAAGAGTTAAAAAAAAAAAAATTGAAGAAGTAAGTTTGAAAAACTGTCTACCCGTAGATCCAAGAATTTCACTGAAATAAAGCTCAAGAAATATGAAGAAACACATCATAATCAAATTGCTCAGAGCCAGTGATAAGGAAGAAAATCTTAAAAGCAAACTAGGGAGGAAAAGATACATTATATTCAGAGGAGGAAAGATAAGGATGACAGATTTCTTCTCAGAAGGAATACAAGTGAAAAGATGGTAGAACAGCATTTTTAAAGTATTTGAAGAAAAAATACAAACCTGACAGCCTGGAATGCCCAGTGAAAATATCTTTCAAAAATGAAGACAAAATAAAGACTTTCAGACATATAAAAACTGGAAGAGTTTTTTTACCAGCAGAAGAAGTGTTAGAGGAAATCAGAAGGAAAATGATACCAGATGGAAATATAGATTCACGTAAAGAAATAAAGAACCCTGGAACTGTTAGAGATTTTTTCTTTGTTATTTAATCTAATTAAAAGATAATTGTCTGTTTCAACCAAAACAATAACAGTATATTGTGAGATTTATAAAAAGTAAAATATACAATGGCAATAACCTCTAAAGGCCAGCAGGAGGAAAGTGGAAGTATAGTAATGTCAGGTTCTTGTACCTGAACTGTTAATGGTAGACTGGGATAAGTTAATGATATATACCAAAAGCCTTAAAGCAACTACTGAAATAACCACCCAGGATTTTGCTGATAATCCAATGAAGAGTTAGTAATGGAATCATAAAAATAATTAGCCCAGGGGCGCCTGGGTGGCTCAGTTGGTAAAGCAGCTGCCTTTGGCTTAGGTCCTAATCCTAGGTTCCTGGAATCAAGTCCCACATCAGGTTCCCTGCTCCATGCTGGACTCCCCACTTAGTGTTGGGCTCTCCACTCAGTGAGGAGTCTGCTTCTCCCTCTACCTCTCCCCTCATGCTCATGCTCTCTTTCTCTCTTAAATAAATAATAAAATAAAAATCTAAAAATAAAACAAAACAAAACAAAAACCCAAAACAAATGGGTTAAAAGTAAAAGGATGGGAAAAGATACACTATGCTAGTCCCCCAAAAAGAGGGTAATGGCCATATTAATACCAAAGTAGATTTTAGGATGTAGAATATTAAAAGAATAAAGATCATCTGATAATGATAAAGGATGAATTAATCTGAAAGGCATGATAATCATTAACATCTATGCATATAATAATAACAGCTTCAAACATCAATGAAGCAAAGAACTACAAGGAGAAATAGAAAAAAAAATCAATCATAAACAAATTTCAATACCCCTTTCTTGATAATAGAAGAGGTAGATCGAAATCATTAAGGATATAGAAGACTTGAATAACCTCAGCAATCAACTTGACCTGGTTGACATTTATAGAATACTCTGACTCAATAAGAACAGAGATTGACATTTTTGGAGCACTTACTGTTAACAGCAGAATACACATTATTTTCAAGTGCTCATGAAATATTTGCAAAGATAGATCATATTCTGGATTATAAAATAAGTGTCTGATTTTAAAAGGATTGATATATACCACAAAGCAAGTTTTCTGGCTATAGTGGGATTAAATTAGAAGTCAGTAACAGAAAGGTATTTGAAAAATATTCAGTATTTGGAAAGTAAATAACAGACTTCTAAAAGGACATGCAAGGGTCCAAAAGGAAATTCGAAAGTATGTTGAATAGAAGGAAAGTGGTAACAACAAAATCTATGGGATGCTGCTAATGCTGTATAATGGGGACATTTATAGCAGTAAACATCTGAATTAGAGAAGAAGTTAAGTTTTTTTTTTTTTTTTTTGAGAAGATAAGTCTTAAATCAGTGATACTACCTTTGGAAACAAACAAGAAAGAGCAGTTAGACTCAAAGTAAGCAGAAAAAAATGAAGAACAAAGTGAAAACCAACACATAGATAACAAAAATAATGAGGGAAAATCAAAGGAAAAGTTTTTTTTTTTTAAATTTTTTAGAAGATCAGTAAAAATCAATCTCTAGCCATCCTAATCAGGAACGAAAAAGAAAAGATATAGATTACCAGTATCAGGAATGAGAGAGGTAACATCACCCCAGATTCAAAAGATATGAAAAGCATAATAAGGGCATATTATGAACAGATTTATTTCTGTAACTTTTAACAATTTAGGAAAAATGGACAAATTCTTACTGCTCACTTTAGATAACCTAGGGGTGCCTGGGTGGCTCAGTGGTTTAAGCCTCTGCCTTTGGCTCAGGTCATGATCCCAGGGTCCTGGGATCAAGCCCCACATCAGGCTCTTTGCTCAGCTGGTAGCCTCCTTCCCCCCTCTCTCTGCCTGCCTCTCAGCCTACTTGTGATCTCTGTCTGTCAAATAAATAAATAAATAAATCTTTAAAAAAAAAAAGGTAGTAGATAACCTGAATAGCTCTTTATCTATATATGAAATTGAAATTGTAGTTAATTAATTTTTCACAAAGAGAACTTTAGGGCAAGATAGATTTGCTGGTGAACTCTATGAAACATTTAAGGAGGAACTAATACCAATTCTATATAAAAGTGTACAGAAAATTGAAAAAGAGGAATACTTTTCCAACTCCTCTTTTACTCTAATATCAAACCTTGGCAAAGATAGTGCAGAAAAAGAAAGCTATAGACCAGTGTGTCTCGTGACTGTAAAAGATAATACACCATGACCAAATAGGGTTTATTTCAGTAATGTGGAGTTGGTTTAATATTAGAAAGTCAGTCAATTTAATTCACTATAATTAATAAACTAAAAAGAAAAAAATCCATATAATCAACTTACTAGGTGCAGAAAAACCAGGTGACACAAGTCAATATCTGTTCCTGATAGTTTTTATCAACGAAGTATTAATAGAAAACATAACCTGATAAAAGACATCAAAGACAAACCTATGGCTAATATTCACACTTTTGTGTGTGGTTGAAATTCCTATTACAATAAGTTTTTTTTTTTCTAAGATTTTATTTATTTATTTGACAGAGATCACAAGTAGGCAGAGAGGCAGGCAGAGAGAGGAAGGGAAGCAGGTTCCCTGCTGAGCAGAAAGCCTAATGGGGGGCTTGTTCCCAGGACACTGGGATCATGACCTGAGCCAAAGGCAGCGGCTTAACCCACTGAGCCACCCAGGCGCCAATAAGTTTTTTAAAAAAATGTATGTGAAAATACTAACATTAGTGAGACCGTGTTTCATACGTATTAGTAGATATTTGAATAATTGTGGAATCATATTAGAACTAGAATGGATCATCAGAATGATACTAATTTGAACTGTTTATTTTTTATAGGTCAGTATGGAAATCCTTTAAATAAATACATTAGACATTATGAAGGATTATCATATGATGTGGATTCACTACACCAAAAACACCAGCGTGCCAAAAGAGCAGTTTCACACGAGGACCAGTTTTTACGTCTAAATTTCCATGCCCATGGAAGGTGAGTAAATTTATTGCTGTGTCTGAAGTTTTCCTATATTTAACTTAAAAGAAGAAATTTTGTACCATAAATTTTCCTTCTTTAATGGAAAGGTCCATATTTGGAAATTCAGCCTATACTAGAATTTGGCAATATGCAAATAATAAGATTTCTATAAAAATGGATTATCCTTTTTATATTAAGGAAATAGTCAAACTTAAAATGTTTTTAAATTTATAAATCCAGTCTTATATTATTGGAGGATTTTTAAAAAAAGATTTATTTATTTTAGAGAGAGAGAGATTGAGAGAACACAGGCAGGAGGAACAGAGGGAGAGGGAGTTAGAATCTTAAGCAGACTCTGTGCTGAGGACAGGGTGGGGCAAAGCGCTTAATGTCATGACTCTGAGATTATGACCTGAGCTGGATGCTCAACTGATGGCACCACCTAGGTGTTGCTAAAGAAGATTCTTTTTCATAATTTCCAACTACTTTTTATATGTCTTATGGGTTGATATATCTGCCTTAGGGGGCCAACAGTGAAGGTAGCTGGTTTTATGTCATTTAGTCATTTAATTTCTCAACTCAGTTTTTAAAAAAAATTATTTATTTTATTTATTTATTTTGAGAGAGCGAGAGTGAGCACAGGAGTGGGGTGGGGCAGAGGGAGAGAGAGAGACTGAATCCTACCAGGCTCCATGCCCAGTGTGGAGCCCAACATGGGGCTTGATTTTAGGACCCTGAAGTCATGACCTGATCCAAAATCAAGAGTCAGATGCTTAAGTGACTGAGCCACCCAGGCACCCATAACTCCATTTTATCATTTCTAAAATGAGTTTGTAAACAGATTACCTATGTTAAGGGATTTTCAGATTTGTTAAGGGATAAAGAACAGGAGCCAAGGGAGAATGGTAAAAATCACATTTAGTGCCTGGAGTGTCCCAGGTGCATAGATGCTTTATGTGCGTTTTCTTATGTAACTTCTCAAAACCCAATCAAGGTAAATATCTTTTTATGTCTGAGAAAACTAAGGCTCGGAGAAGTTTAATGATTTCTTTAGAGTTACACAGCATAGATTTGAGCCAGATCTAGCTCACTTAAACCCCATATTTTTTTTCTTTCTGTGTGTTAGGGGTACTCAGATACAAAATCTTGGAGTACTCTTTGTTAGACTCTCTCTCTTGCTTGCTGTAATAAGTAAATCTATTCCTTTTGTGTTTTTCCTACTGGTGTAACCCTGATTTATTGTTTAGCTCCTAATAGGTTTCCCAGCTTCCACTCCATTTATCATTAAAGCTATTCTGTGGACTTCTACAAGATGACTCTTCCTTAAGTGCTTCCTTTTCCATGTCAGCTTATTGCTCTAAAGTCTTCAATTAATGATTGTAAGCCAGATTTCTTAACTTGGCTTTCAAGATTCTCTCTAAATTAGTTGTAGTCCATTTTTCTAAACTTTATTCTGTTTCCCAACATTAACTGTCTTTTTCACCTAGAGTGATCTACTTGCTGAGTATACCGTGAATGGTTTGTTTTCTGTGTCATTTATCTTAAATCTTGATCATTTTTTAATGTACAGTTCAAGTTCTGCTTCTTTAAAGGTTTACTTATGCCTTCCTTGGAACCTTTAAATAGGTGAAATGTACCATTGGCAATTTGATTCATTCTATCTACCTTTTCATGTATTTCATATTTATTTTTCTATATCTGTGTTTTTGTTCCTCACAGGAAGACATCTTGGCTACTATTTAGTAGTGTTTATTATTTGTACTTATGCTTAAGTATACAGATGTACAGATGCTTAAGAAATATATTAGTGGGGTGCCTGGGTGGCTCTGTGATTTAAAGCCTCTGCCTTCAGCTCGGGTCATGATCCCAGGGTCCTGGGATCCAACCCTGCATCGGCAGGCTCTCTGCTTGGCAGGGAGCTTCCTCCTCTCTCTCTCCTCTCTGCCTGATTCTCTGCCTACTTGTGATCTCTGTCTGTGAAATAAATAAATAAAATCTTAAAAAAAAAAAAGACATTTAATGGATGAAAAATCAGATAATAAATGCTATGAAACAAAGTATTTCCTTTCATGAAAAAGGAAGCATTTAAGGAAGAGTCATCTTGTAGAAGTCCATAGAAGAGCTTTGATGATAAATGGAGTGAAAGCTGGGAAATAAATGTGTTACTTAGATTAATTTATTTTCCATATTAAAAAAATGATCATTGTGGAAAAAAGCACTTTTAAGTTATAAAATCTCTTACTTTGATTCAAAGAAGGTAAAAAGTTTCATTTTAAGGTCTGTTTTTCCAGATAAAAATTTTAGTGGTAATAATTCATGTAAGTTTTTATGACCCTTACCTTCAGATATTTTTAAATTATCCATTCTTTATTAGTGCCATGAAATAATAAGCAATCATTAAGCCTTCATAAGTTTTTAGTGACCACCTCAAAATAAATTTAATACTATATTCCAAATACAGTGTAACTACTAAAAGGAAAAGTTTAGATTCTGGCTGCCTTTGGTTTGTATACCACATTTCTATTATATCATTAGATTTTTGTGTTTTTATCTTTCACATAATTCATATTGAGCTTGTGGCAAAACTAAATTCCCAGACTCCCCCGCCCCTTTCCTTTGTGTGTTTATGTGTGTGAGTGGGTGTGAGCATGTGAGTGCATGCTGTTGTTTATTAATCCAAAAACTTATTTATTGACTGCTAGTTAAAGGTTACCTAGTTTAGGCTGTGGGTAGTAGAAACATAAATCAAACATAGACCTAATAGGGGCAGCAAGATATGGGTTAGCTGTTTTATAAGAGGAAAATGTGATGTGGTGCTTTATAGGTAAAAAGACTATAGATATTCAGATGAGGGAGAACTTACTTCTTACTTCTCTCAACAAAGGACCTGGAGCCAGGAGATCTCATGCTGCTTCAGGGGGAGTCTGCTTCTCCCTCTCTCTCTGCCTGCCTTTCCCTCTGCTTGTGTTCTCTCTCTCTCTTTCAAATAAATAAATAAAATCTTAAAAACAAAACAACAACAATGAAAAAACAACCTTGTGCCGTAGAATGTGGTCATTGTAAATATGTCGTAACCAAAATGTGGTCATTGTAATTATGTTGTAACATATGTTAGTTAAAAATGTGATGATGAGGGGCGCCTGGGTGGCTCAGTGGGTTAAGCCCCTGCCTTCGGCTCGGGTCATGATCTCAGGGTCCTGGGATCGAGTCCCGCATCGGGCTCTCTGCTCAGCGGAGAGCCTGCTTCCCTCTCTCTCTCTCTCTGCCTGCCTCTCCATCTACTTGTGATTTCTCTCTGTCAAATAAATAAATAAAATCTTTAAAAAAAAAAATGTGATGATGATCTGATAGTTTTATTTTTGTTTCCTTGCAAAGGTCTACAGAATGACCTGGTTGGTGTAGTTACAGATTTCCTGCTAAGTCTCTCCTACTCCACCATATACAAAATGTTAGTTTTGGTACTCTACAATCCCTCATAAATAGGATTTGTATTGGTACACAAATTATGGGTTATTCATTTAGTAACAATTTGTAATACAAATGAGAAGAGAAGTGACTATGGTAAAACAGCAGCAGTGTGTCCATTGGAAGACCAAGCTTTATTGTGTATATAGTTTTGGAATGACTTTGGGCAATAGTAAGCTCTAAAATGTGGGCTGTCCTTGTGCATTGTGACTAGACTTGTTATCTGTTTTTCATCCTTTTTTCCCCCAAATATTTTCTTTCTTTATTTATTTGACAGGCAGAGATCACAAGTAGGCAGAGAGGCAGGCAGAGAGAGAGGAGGAAGCAGGCTCCCTGCCAAGCAGAGAGCCGGATGCAGGACTTGATCCCAGGATCCTGAGATCATGACCTGAGCCGAAGGCAGAGGCTTAACCCACTGAGCCACCCAGGCGCCCCTGTTTTTCATCTTTTAAAAAATAGTCAAGTAGAGTTTATGTTTCCTGATTATATAGTAAGGCTTAATCCCCTAAAATCTGATCACTATATTTTAATAAATTACAGAACACAATAAATACTGATAGTTTTATTTACTATATGAGAAAAGAGGAAAAAACTTGAAAAGGGTTCTGCTTAGACATTTATGACTTGGATTTCTCATTACTAGCACAGTCTCTCTCTGTGTGTGTGTGTGTGTATTAAAGTCATTCTTTGCGCTCTTTGTTTTATGCTTAAGTATATGAGCAAATTTCCTTCCACCTGGCTTCCAAGTGTCCTAAATAAGAAAGGGTATATCACATTTCAGGTTTACAGATATTAATGTTAAATGCAGAAATGTTAAGATTCTTTAAGCCCTAAGTCCATTCTTAAGAATTCCATGAAAAGCCACTTCTCTTGAAATAAAGTTTAAAGTTGTTTAGGGGCACCTGGGTGGCTCAGTCGTTAAATGTCTGTCTTTGGCTCCTGTCATGATCCCAGGGTCCTGGGATGGAGCCCTGGATCAGTCTCCCTGCTTGCTGGGAAGCCTGCTTCTCCCTCTCTTACTCCCCCTGCTTATATTCCCCTTCTTGCTATCTCTCTGTCAAATAAATAAAATCTTTAAAAAAAAAAAAAAGCTAAGTTTAGAACTGATGATTGCTCTGAGTTTTACTTCTTCAATAGGATTTCAATCTGAAACACCGTTTTTATTTTACATGTTTTTAAGCACTAAACTAGGCTTTATGTGGAAGAGATGGAATGAGTGTAAACAAAAACAAAAAACAAAAAAAACAAAAAAAACCCTAAAAAGCTGAGCTTCCTTCTGCCCATTTTGAAAAAAGAATGGAAGTAAGAGTATAAAAGTACTTTTCTGGCGTGCCAGGTGGCTGTTAATCTCAGGGTTGTAAGTTCAAGCTCCAAGTTGGGCATGCAGCCTACTTAAAATAAAATAAAATAAAATAAAATTTAAAAATGCCAAAAATGTGTTCATAAAAAACAGGCTTTTGATGTCAGAGTTTCTAGAGTTGATGATTTAGACAATTAGTGTCAGAAATTGCATATATTTTAGTAGTAGAAAAACCCATCAATCACTTTCCTCAATTGTAAATTATATTTCATACTAAAATATTGCACGTGCAGCTGGGTCTTTTATGAGGTAAGTTCTCCAGCTTAGATTTGATTTACTTTGGGTTCATAGCCATCCTTGTTTTTTTTTTTTTCTATTCTTTAATTGATTAAGCCCCACGTAAGTTGTGCTGTTTCTTAAAAGTGAAGCAAGGATTTTCTATAATTAAAAGTTATTTAAATGTTTATTCTATTTTGTTATACTTGAAAATCCTTTATATAACTATTGCATGGATATGTTAAGTTTCTTAGTTTTATACTTGTTAGGTTGTTTTATTAAGCATTAGTGAAGTCTCATATAGTTGTATGTTACTTTAAAACTGGTAACTGTTCAAAAATTTTTTGGTAATGACATATATAGTTTCTTTTTGAAAAGCTTCTGAATACTGAGATTCCTCAGTTGGTTGTATCATAACCTCTTTTCTAACTTCTTAGAAGTCTTTGGTTCTTTGGGTTAACAATTTTTTGAGGGGAGGATTGACAAATATTTTAAAAGATTATTTATTTATTTATTTATTTGACAGAGATCACAAGTAGGTAGAGAGGCAGGCAGATAGAGAAGAGGAAGCAGACTCCCTGCTGAGCAGAGAGTGAGAGCCCCATACGGGGCTCGATCCCAGGACTCTGGGATCATGACCTTAGCTGAAGGCAGAGGCTTTAACCCACTGAGCCACCCAGGTGCCTCTTTTTAATACTTGTACATAGGGATAAAATCAAACTGTTCATTTGTGTATGAGTCTCTGAAATATTTTAACCACTTTGAACTAGTTCTAAAACAGTCTGTGCAGGGAGAATAAGGCTGAATCAAATCAAATGTAAACCAAAAGTATAACATCTAGATAGAGTCTTATGTTGGTATGGGACATATAGTTGTGTAATATAGCAGTATTTTTTTTTTTTAAACCGCAAACCACGGATTGATTTGAATGGAATTTTGATCTCTGGATTGAACAAATGCATTGTGCATTTCTTTCTTTCTTTCTTTTTTTTTTTTTTTAAGATTTTATTTATTTATTAGAGAGACAGAGATCACAAGTAGGCAGAGAGGCAGGCAGAGAGAGAGGAGGAAGCAGGGTCCCAGCTGGGCAGAGAGCCCGACACGGGTCTTGATCCCAGGACCCTGAGATCATGACCTGAGCCAAAGACAGAGGCTTAACCCACTGATCCACCCAGGTGCCCCTGTGCATTTCTTTTTAAGTTTATTTGAGCTACAAGAGATGTTACTCCAGCTTTAATATGCTAAGTCCACTTTCATGTTTTAAGCACCTAATGTATTCCAGGTACTTTAGTAGTCACTAGTAATAGAGTAACTGAACAGACAGGTCCTTACTGGTGAGGAGTTTATGGACTCGTGAGAAAGGCAGGTGTTGGATTAGGAATAACAGCTGTGATAAATATTAAGAAAGGAATGTTAAGGGGCGCCTGGGTGGCTCAGTGGGTTAAAGCCTCTGCCTTCGGCTCAGGTCATGATCCCAGGATCCTGGGATCGAGCCCCACGTCAGGCTCTCTGCTCCGAGGAGAGCCTGCTTCCTCCTCTCTCTCTCTCTCTGCCTGCCTCTCTCCCTACTTGTGATTTCTCTCTCTCTCTGTCAAAATAAATAAAATCTTAAAAAAAAAAAAAAAAGAAAGGAATGTTAAGAAGATTGCTATAGGAGCATTGGGGGATACCGTCTTGTTTGAAGGTCAGGGAAGGCTACTCTTAGGAGATGGCATTTAAACTGATCCTGGAAAGATGACAGAAGAGGAGTTGGTTAGCCAAAGAAGGGAATGAAATGTGTTCTTGACAGAGGAAACAGCATGTGCAGGGATACTGAGATGAGAAGTGGCATGTTTATGGAATTGAAGGAATTTTGTTATATGAGGGGGTGTAAAATATGAGGGAGAATGGTTCCAAATAAGACTGTAGTTGTAAATAAGAGCCACATCTCTGAGTGTTTATGTAAGTCATGGTAATAATCTTTTATTTAGTCTTGGAAGGTTTTTAATGATAAGTAACTGTGTAAAGTTTAAAAAGTTCAGTCTGGCTGCAATTGAAGAGTAATTTGGAAGGAAGTTAAACTAAGTGCATTGAGGCTGTTGAGGAGGCCATTGCACTAGTAGTCCTCATGGGAGGTGGTAGCCTGCATTAAGCTGGTGTTAGAGGTGATGAAGGAGAGTGGATAAATTTAAGACATTTTAAAGGTAGAGTTTATTGAGCTTGGTTGATACATAGGTATAAAAGGAGTTATATAAACCAGGACTGCTTTCTGGTTTGAGCAACTGAGTGGCTACTGGGTTCACTTAGATAAGGAATATTGGAACAGGTTTAAATTTGAGGAGAAATGGTAAGTTCAGTTTTGGACATGTTTTGTGGAATTCATGAGGAGGGCCTAGGAGAGAACTAAATGCCAACAATTTAAATTTAGGTGGTGACTGGGGGGGAAGCAAAGCCTGATGAGTGGTAAGAAAAGTAGAAAACCTGAAAGTGTGGTATTCCAGAAGCCAAGGGAAACAATATTTCAAGGAGGGGAATGGTCAGTTGGTGCTTCTTGCTTTTGTTATGGTGAACATTAGCAATATTCCTAATCTATATTATTTACCCTTTTTTGAATTTCTCTAGTTTTGATGATTTTGCTGGATCTAAATGCACAGGGTAGTCCAGATTTGGATACATCATGGTCACATATAAATAGCTATGGTAGCAAAATAGCTTTTTTTGTGTGTGTGAATTTCTAATGATTCATGAAAATAGCCAATGTATTTTTAGGCATTTTGGTTTTAAGAGCATATTGGCCAATATCTTTGACAACCATCTGTACTAATTCTGTGGTGATCGATTATAAGGACTCCAGTTGTCTTTTGAGTATAGCATGGCTAATTTTGACTTAAATGTGTGAAGCAGAAACACATCAGTTAATTTTAATTAATAATTTTTATGCATCTTTGAAATCTTAAATTATAATCACTTTGTATTAGGCTCACAAACTCATTTCTGGGAGAACAATGCTGAATGAACAGATCATGTATGAACACATAGCATATCAAGAATCTTAGAAATGGTAGTAGGGTACAAATAGTTGTGTTATAAACAGTATTCATTGATTTTTGTTTTTGGTTCATAGTAAAACTGTTCAGACCATGTACGTGACACCCAAAATCTTCTTACATTTCAGTTTTACAAATAGCTTACTCCCAGTTGTCAAACTGAGTGAGCCTTTCACATTCTAAATCTTGAGAGACTTTAGAGGTCACTTTGTCCAGTGTAATATTGGATGATATTTTTGAGACATGGTCATTCAGCTTCACTTCTTTGTGTTTCAAGTCCCCAAATAGGAAATGTTACTTGTGCTTCCCGTGAACATTTAAGAATCTGCTATATTGAAACCTTTGCTATCATATGCTTTTTTTCCCCTACTAACTATAAAGTGAGAAGATTAAGGTGGTATCTTGTATTTATTTATTTATTTAGTTTTAAGATTCGTTTATTTATTAGAGCAGGAGTTCAGCAGGGAGGGGGAGAAGGAGATAGAGAGACTCTCAGGCAGACTCCCTGCTGAGCACAGAGCCCAGCCCCCAAACCCTGAGATCATGACCTGAGCTGAAATGAAGAGTCAGAGGCTCAAGTGACTAAGCCACTGAGGCACTCTACTGGTGGTATCTTCTTCCTAAGTTCTTGTCACTTGATCATTAATCAGTTAATCATAGTTTATTAGTATAAATTGTAAAGTAGAAGTTCTTACCATTTTGTTCTTTTTCTTTTGGAAGTTGGGATAATCAGGGAGGCAAATCAGAAAACTATCAAATGTTTGGCAATAGCAGAGCAGCAGTACATCCCTTTCATCTGAAACTTTATCTTAAGTGGGAGGGAGATTTAGGATAAGAACTGAGTATAGTACTCATCCATAGGGAAGGAAACGTGAGCTGCTTGAATAGCCACGGTTGGATGGGGTGGAGCCTGGGAGTAGAGCTTGGAAGAGGTGTCTGGATCCTTAGGCCTGTTTGGGTCTGGATAGTTAAAAGGGGCACTGGAAAATGTGGATAGGAGTAGAATAATTGAGGAGCACGGGGAAGAGATAATGATAGGTTTTATCTTTAAGAAAGAGAGATTTGAGGTGGGCCTGGGTTGGACAGTTGGTGAAGCCTCCATCTCCTGGTTTTGGCCCAGGTTGTGATCTTGGGGTTGTGAGATTGAGCCTTGCATCAAGCTCTGTGCTAAGCAAGGAGTCTGTTTGGGATTCTGTCTCCCTTTCCCTCTGCTCCTCCTACTTGTGGGCATGCTCTCCCTCTCTCTAAAATAAATAAATAAATCTTAAAAAGAGAGAGAGAGAGAGAGAGCGCTCTGAAATATTGAAACTGAATGCAGAGGGGCAAATTTCCTTCCTGCTTCCCCCGAAACAGCAATAGGGAATATTGTAGTTTGAAGGGATACGATGATAGAGATGTTTCAGAGTGTTTTCCACATGAAGAATAACCTGCTAGCTGCTCAGACAAGTCTTCACTAATTCAGCAGAAGTTTTGGAATCCCTTCTCTATGCTAGATATTCTATCTTATCTTCTGCTCTCCTCCTCTTTTTTTTTTCTTTCAGATTTTATTTATTTATTTGACAGAGATCACAAGTAGGCAGAGAGAGAGGAAGGGAAGCAGGCTCCCTGCTGAGCAGAGAGCCCATGCAGGACTGGATCCCAGGACCCTGGGATCATGACCTGAGCCGAAGGCAGAGGCTTTAACCCATTGAGCCACCCAGGCACCCCACCTCCCCTGTTTTTTGATTTGTTATTTATTTGTTGATTTTGAGGTAAGATTGGTGTATATAGCATTATATAAGTTTTAGGTCTCCAACATTATGATTTCGTATTTGTATATACTAGAAGTAATTACCACCCTAAGTCTAGTTATCCTCCATTGCCATACACTTGATCCCTTTTACCCATTTTGTGTACCTCCCAACCCCCTCTGCTCTGATAACCACCAGTCTAGTCTGTTCTCTGTATCTATGAGTTTGTTTTTGCTTTGTTTGTTTTGTTTTATTTTTTAGATTCCATATGTAAGTGAAATCATATGTTATTTGTGTTTCAGTTTTTGACTTATTTCACTTAGCAAAGTACCATCAAGTTCCATCCATGTTGTTGCAGATGGCAAGATTTCCTTTTTATGGCCAAGTAATATTCCATTGCATAGATATAGCACATCATCTTTATCTTCATCCATCAGTGAACACTTAGGTTTGTTTCTATATCTTGGCTACTGTAAATACTTAAGTGAACATGGGGTCCATAGATCTTTCTGAATTAATATTTGAGATTTTGGTTCAGATTCAAACTCTGATTTTATTTGTATGATCTAGGTCATATCAACCTTATCTGATCTGTGAAATTAATAATACAGGTGATCCTTATGATTTTGTATGTTTGATTTATGTTAAATATCTGGATAACTCTTAAATCCTATCATTGTTTTAGTGTTTTATAGAGGCATGTCTTGGAGTACTGCAGGTTTGGTTTCAGACCACTGCAGTAAAGCAAACATTGCAATAAAGCAAGTCAAATGAATCTTTTGGTTTCCCAGCACATCTGAAAGTTAATGTTTATACTATACTGTAGTCCATTCAATATGCAATAGGATTATATGTAAAAAAAAAAGTATATACCTTAATTTAAAAATACTTTGTTAAAAAATGCTAAATGCGTCATCTGATCTTTTAGCCGTTGTAATCCCTGATCACAGATCACCATAATAAATACAATAATAATGAATAAGTTAGAACTATTGTGAGAATTGCCAAAATGTGACACTGAGATATGACGTGAACAAAAGCTGTTGGAAAAATAGTGCCAGTAGACTATATGCAGGGCTGCTACAGACCTTCAGTTTGTAAAAAAACCACACTATCTGCAAAACACGATAAAATGAAGCACAATCAAATGAGGTATGCTTGGAGGCTCCTGACCGGCTTAGTCAGTTAGAGTATGCGACTCTTGATCTTGGGGTTTTAAGTTCAGGCCCCATGTTGAGTGTAGAGATTGCTTAAAAATAAAATCTTCAAAAACAAGAGGTATGCCTGTATTCAGTAGTTTTGCTTGCCATTTGTTTAGTTAACATAACATAGTTGCATAAAGTCAGAGGTGTTTACAGAAACATTTTTTCCCCCTCTCCGATAGATAAATCTTATTCTCACATAATGTAAAATACATGTAGTCTTGTGTTCTGCGATGATGCCATTATGGCGGACTCTTCCCCTTGGCTCTCCTAGTATGGGAAAGACTTAAACTAGTGACCTGTTTGTCTTCTTACACGGGGTAAAAGTTACTCATTTTAGCTCAGGTTTTAGTTTAACTTTTATCTTCATTGGGGATTCTGATCTATGTGTTTTGCTTATTTAGGGTAATTGACCTCAAGGACAACAGTTAAGCCTGGAACTAGATCTTTCAAACTGTATAGCCCTAGAATTTCTGGGGTGATTGCCTCAGGTGCTGCCCAGTGTGGTGCCTGTGGGTTGACTGTGCCCTTTCCCCTTCTACCAACCCATTCATTTTATCCTTTAAAAAAGTAGATTTACACACACACACACACACACACACACACACACACACACACACACACTTTTTTAAAGATCATTTGAAAAAAGGACTTTTCTGTTTCAAAAAGTGTACTCATGGGAGTAAACTAGGTATTTGACTCATAGTAATGATATTAAATGTTGACAACTTGTCTTAAAAAATAATTTGGATGGAGACTCAGGGATCTTTATTAAGAATAAAGTGAATGTTAAGAGATAACATCTAGAGACCTCAGGGATGTCCTGTTAAGTAGTACAGTTTTATTTCTAGGAGTCATTGAGCCAGGTCTACCATAGACCTGTTCCATTTAGATATGATAGACCTCTGTTTATGATGACAGTTCTGGTCTTTGGGACTGCTGGATTATACTGATGTACTTTTAAGCAAGGCTTTTGCTCTCAGGGTTCTTTCCTGTGTTACCAAGGTACTTCATTAGTTGAGGCCTTTTGTCCTAATATGGCTTCAGTTCAAGGGATGTACCCTTTATCTCTTGTTTTTTTCTGAAAATCAGAGCCATACTCTCCTTAGCCAAAATAGCAGCTGTATGGACAAAGGCAACTTCTTTTTACTCTGTATTCTTAGTGTTCTAATATATAGAAGAGATACTTCTTCATATAAAGATGTAGAGGATACATAAACTTCCAGAAATTTTTATAGAGACCTATCCTAAACAAAATTGATTTTGTTGTTCTGGTACCTCTACTGTTTCTTTAGATGTAGAGTGCTTTTCTAAAGCCTAGAAAGGAAAACCAGCTATTATTATCATATGGTACAACTAGATCCTCAAAACAGTGAAGTTAGAGAATTGGAATGTTTGATTTTTTTCAAATTACTGTTATTTGTTAACTGATTTTGCCTTCCTATAATTTCACTGTGTTCTTTTTTTTTTCTTTCTTTTTTTTTTCACTGTGTTCTTTACATCTTTACTATAATGCCATTGAGGAAAACAAGAAAGAATTACAGTAGAAATACTATAATCAATATGAGGGATAAAATACTGTTGATCAGTAGAATCAGTATAGTCGTTAAATCTAAAGGTAGAAAAGCATTCCAGGTGCAAGTAATGTTCTTTATACAGAGCATCTTTCTTCCCAAAGAAAATCTAAAGTTCTTCTTTGATGACAGTGTGCTATATAATGATAATGATAATAATAGTAATAAGACTAAACTTACTGAAAGAAACATAGTAAAAGGAGACAGAGGTTAGCCTTAATCTTGAAAGTGGCTTAACCCTTAAAAAAGAAAATTTCTTATGGTAGTATTATACAATTTTCAGTGAGAATTAAACAAGGTTATATTTTTATTTCATTATCTTATTTGCATTTGTTCAGATTTTAAAAGATGACTTGTTTTCAGAGACTGATAATACTACATTAAGACTACTACAGCACTCAGTGTGTATTAGCTTGACTTAAAAAAAAATATTTTATTTATTTATTTGACAGACAGAAATCATAAACAGGCAGAGAGAGTAGGAAGCAGGCTCCCCACTTAGCAGAGAGCCCAATATGGGGCTCGATCCCAGGACCCTGAGATCGTGACCTGAACCGAAGGTAGAGGCTTATCTCATTGAGCCACCCAGGCGCCCCTAGCTTGACTTTTTAAATCACATGCTTGAGATACATTTGTGGTATCGTAGAAAGAGTAAGATGCAACAGCTGAATACTGAAGTTCTAGTCCTAATTCTAGTCTTGTGACCTTGAGTCATACCCTTTGATAGAAATACTCATCACAACTCCTTTGCAGGTTACTCTGAGGATAAGATATAGTAACATAGGTAAAAATGCTGAGAAAATCGTAAACCTGTTTACATTTGGGAAGATTGTTATAATCTCATTATCTTCGCAATATCACTGTCTCACTTGGTTCTTTTGGAACTTTTATCACCAAGAACAGTATCTCTGGCCACACAATTTTATCTTATTCTCCAAGTCTTTTGAATACAATAATTTACAAATATTTACTTGTTTATTTTTATTATGGCAAAATAATACATCACTTACTATTTTAACCATTTTTAAGTGAACAATTCAGTTGTACCTTTCATAGTGTTGTGCAGCTACCACCACTATCCATTTTCAGAGTTTTTTCACCTTCTCAAACAGAAATTCTTTTTCCTCCCTACAAGCAGGTGAAACAATTTTACTTCACAGTTGTCTTTAAGATCACAAAACACTATGTTCTTCATACAAAAATATTAGTACAGATAACTATACTTTCTAGAAAATGATTATATAGATCCCCAAAGAAAAATGCACACCATTACATGATTTCAGACAAGTTACTTGGGAAAAACACATCTGGACTGATTCCTAAAACATACCATAAGACCACCCTGCATCTTTTGGTTCAAAGTATAGATTACTGTCATCAGTATGTGCTCCACATTCTTACATAGTTGGTAATACACATAGAGACTGGTTGGTTTGTGACTTAATGTTCCATTGGTTCATCAGCCTTTTCTTCAGGTTAATCAGCAGGTTGAACAGGCTGTACCTTTCTTTGTGGTCTTTCTTCAAGACCTTCTAGGAATGAAGATACATCAGCCTCCTCCTAAGTAGTAAACTCCAAGTCTTTACCAACAATTCCAGTGGAAACATTCTTTGTAGTTCAGTCCTGTTCTGCACGAAGTGTCTTTTGTAAGGCACACAGACCATGTTTAGCCAGGTCATCAAACCTAGACATATGTCTCTCCAAGTGAGTACAAGCTGATTGAGAATGGGCTACAATGGACGTGCCTCTGCAGTCAAAGTAGTTGGCAAATGGCAGGTTTGGAAAATATGAGGGCCCATAGCATCATAACCAACACCATATGGTCTCTGGACATATCATTGTGTTTGTATCTGGGTCTTGCTTCCAATTAGAGATGCAGGACAAGACACAGGAGGAGGTCTTCAAACAGAAATACTTTACCCATTAAACGATAATTCCCTGGGGCACGTGAGTGGCTCAGTGGGTTAAGCCTCTGCCTTCGGCTCAGGTTATGATCCCAGGGTCCTGGGATTGAGCCCCACATTGGGCTCTCTGCTCAGCGGGGAACCTGCTTCCTCCTCTGTCTCTGCCTGCCTCTCTGCCTACTTGTGATCTCTGTCAAATAAATGAATAAATAAAATCTTAAAAAACAAACAAACAAACAAACAATAATTCCCCTTTTCTGTCCTCTCAGCAGTCACTGATAACCTCTATTTTACCTTCTATCTCTATGAATTTACCTCTTGTAGGTCTCTCAGATGAGTGGAATCATGCCATAGTATGCCTTTTGTGTCTGACTTACTTAGCAAAGTGTTTTCAAGATTCATCCATGTTGTAGCACATAACAGAGTTTCATTACTTTTTTTTTTTTTAAAGATTTTATTTATTTATTTCACAGACCGAGATCACAAGTAGGCAGAGAGGCAGGCAGAGAGAGAGAGAGGAGGAAGCAGGCTCCCTGCTGAGCAGAGAGCCCGATGCGGGACTCGATCCCGGGACCCCGAGATCATGACCCGAGCCGAAGGCAGCAGCTTAACCCACTGAGCCACCCAGGTGCCCCCAGCGTTTCATTACTTTTTAAGGCTGAATAATCCATTGTATATGTATTCCACTCGTGTACATTTTTAAAAATCCATCTATCGATGGACAGTTGGGTTATTTCCATATTATGCTTTTGTGAATAATGCTGTTATTAATATTGGTGTACAAGAATCTGTTTGAGTCCCTGATTTTAATTCCTTTGGGTATTTATACCTAGCAGTAGAATTACTGGGTCATATAATAATTCTGTGTTTGATATTTAATGAACCATCAAACTTTTTCCAGAATACAATGATTTTTATAAGGCAGTGGTCACTGTAGTTTTTTTGATCCTTTGAACCAAAAGTGTAAACAATTAAAAAACCAGATTATGTTTTCAGATTGTTTTTTATTCAGGGCTTGTTGAGAAACTGGGAAGGTAGGATGTGGTTAGCTAATTATTTTGTAATATGGTATCCAACAGGAATGTTATGAAGAAGTTATAATTCATAGAAATATTAAAATAGCATAAAGATATGTATTAAACTGATGGTAGTAGAATTAAAATTAAAGAATTGGAATTTAGTGACTTAATTAATGGAGTAAATTACATCTAGCTTCTAATTATTCTTTCGTAGTTTGTCTGTTTCATAGATTGTGATAGACTTTTAATCTTGTTTTTTTTTCTTTTCTAATAATTTTTTATTTTTTATAAACATATAATATATTTTTATCCCCAGGGGTACAGGTCTGTGAATCGCCAGGTTTACACACGTCACAGCACTCACCAAAGCACATACCCTCCCCAGTGTCCATAACCCCACCCCCCTTCTCCCAACCCCACTCCCCCCAGCAACACTGTTTTGTGAGATGAAGAGTCGCTTATGGTTTGTCTCCCTCCCAATCCCATCTTGTTTCATTTATTCTTCTTCTACCCCCTTAAGCCCCCATGTTGCATCACCACTTCCTCATATCAGGGAGATCATATTATAGTTGTCTTTCTCCGCTTGACTTATTTCGCTAAGCATGATACGCTCTAGTTCCATCCACGTTGTCGCAAATGGCAAGATTTCATTTCTTTTCATGGCTGCATAGTATTTCATTGTGTATATATACCACATCTTCTTTATCCATTCATCTGTTGATGGACATCTAGGTTCTTTCCATAGTTTGGCTATTGTAGACATTGCTGCTATAAATGTTCCGGTGCATGTGCCCCTTTGGATCACTACATTTGTATCTTTAGGGTAAATACCCAGTAGTGCAATTGCTGGGTCATAGGGCAGTTGTATTTTCAACATTTTGAGGAACCTCCATGCTATTTTCCAGAATGGTTGCACCAGCTTGCATTCCCACCAGCAGTGTAGAGGGTTCCCCTTTCTCCGCATCCTCACCAGCATCTGTCATTTCCTGACTTGTTAATTTTAGCCATTCTGACTAATGTAAGGTGATATCATCTCATTGTGGTTTTGATTTGTATTTCCCTGATGCCGAGTGAAATGGAGCACTTTTTCATGTGTCTGTTGGCCATCTGGATGTCTTCTTTGCAGAAATGTCTGTTCATGTCCTCTGCCCATTTCTTGATTGGATTATTTGTTCTTTGGGTGTTGAGTTTGCTAAGTTCTTTAAAGATTTTGGACTCTAGTCCTTTATCTGATATGTCGTTTGCAAATATCCTCTCCCATTCTGTCAGTTGTCTTTTGGTTTTGTTAACTGTTTCCTTTGCTGTGCAAAAGCTTTTGATCTTGATAAAATCCCAGTAGTTCATTTTTGCCCTTGCTTCCCTTGCCTTTGGCGATGTTCCTAGGAAGATGTTGCTGCGGCTGAGATAGAAGAGGTTGCTGCCCGTGTTCTCCTCAAGGATTTTGATGGATTCCTTTCTCACATTGAGGTCCTTCATCCATTTTGAGTCTATTTTTGTGTGTGGTGTAAGGAAATGCTCCAATTTCATTTTTCTGCATGTCGCTGTCCAATTTTCTCAACACCATTTATTGAAGAGGCTGTTTTTTTTCCATTGGACATTCTTTCCTGCTTTGTTGAAGATTAGTTGACCATAGAGTTGAGGGTCTATTACAAAGCTGTCATCAAGACAGCATGGTACTGGCACAAAAACAGTACCATTGACACATCCATCAATGGGACAGAATAGAAAGCCCAGTAATCTTGTTTGTTTTTACCATTTACCTGCCTGTCAGGCTCAATGTTGTACCATTCCCTCTTCTGTTGATAAATGTTTTAGATGCAAATTAATGTTAATAAAAGCAATGCATTTGGTGGGGGTATTATCTCAGTTTGATTTTTTGTTTCATTATCTATACTGCTACTTGATTTTGAATGGTAATTGAGAACTGATTTTATATATGGTGTAGTCCAATTTAAATCAGTATGGAGAATAATGTTTAGTACATGTGAGATGATTTTCTTACACTGCCAGTATCAGGGTTGGAAGGGAACTACTTCAAGTGTTCTTAAATTTTATCTGTTAACTTCCTCTAGGGTTCCTATGTGCTTAAACATTTTAAGTGATATAAAACTATTTTTTGAGGGGTAGGGAATGTAGCATAGATTGTTTTTATACTGAGCTTAACTTCTTTCTGCCCCCTTTTTGCATATAGAATATACTCTTGCTTATAATGGTTATAGGGTATAATAATTTTGCTGAATAATAAATCTTGAATGATTAAATATACTAAGCCCTTGGACTTTTAGTGTTCTAGTCCCTTTAGCAAAGATGCTCTTTTTCAGGTAGTATTTGTACAGTGAGTTAAAAGTATATATAATGATAACTTGATGATTTTTCAAATATTGTGATCCTTCAAAAAATAATGTATTTATTTATACCTTCATATGATCAAGAATTTCCTGTTAACAGAAGAAATTTTATGAAAAGTCAGGATGTGTAGTAAGAATTCAGGCAGGATTCCTGTTTGTTCAGGGTAGTCTGTTTTTAACCTTGCCTGCAGAGTTCCCGTTTAGAAGGTATGTTTGACTTTTGATTACTTGTGCCAGGAGATGGAAAACTTAAGGCTCTAAGGATACTTTTCCTAACCTAGAGTCTTTGTCTCAGCCCTGGGAAGCTTTTGGAGTTTTTTGGTGAGAGTTTGAGGCCAGTAGAAAATGAATACAACCTCAAAATAAAAGAGTACCAAGATTGACATGAAATTAAGGAAAATATAAAATAGAAAAAGTTGAAAAAGGGACACAGCTTTCTGAAGCTAATGAGTATACCCTGTTGACCCTTATTTACTTGAAAAATGAATTTTTTTCCCTTCAAGATAAACTTTATTGAAGTATAATTTATATATATATATTTTTAGTGTATGTGCTGCTGAAGCAAGCACAAAGTATAATTTACAGAAAATATACAGTTGGCCCTTGAACAATGTGGGAGTTAGGGGCACCAACCCGTTGACACAACCAAAAGCCTTGTACAACTTTTGACTCCCCCCAAAACTCAGCTACTATCGATTATATAATCAATAAGACTGGAAGTCTTTGTGATATGGTATCCAACAGGAATGTTATACTGGAAGTCTTATTGATTATATAAATAGTTGATGAATACTACTTTGTATGTCTTATGTATTATATACTGTATTCTTAAAGTAAGCTAGAGAAAAAATATTATTAAGAAAACGATACTGTATTATATTTATGGGGGAAAAAATCCGTGGGTAAGTGGACACATGCACTTCGGATCTGTGTTGTTGAAAGGTCAGCTGTACTCATTTCATGTGTGTAGTGTGAGTTAGGTTTTGACAAATGTATATATTTGTGTAGCCACCATTCAAATCAAGATAATAGAACATGTCCCTGTGAGCAAAAATTCCTTCATCCCCGTTTGCTCTTAGTCTCTCTTCACCCCAGACAGCCACCAATCTGCTTTCTGTCACTGTAGATAGGTTTTTGCCTATTCTAGAATTACGTATCTATGCAATTATACTATATATATTCTTTTGTATCTTCACAAAAGTGCATATTTTTAGTAGTTTGGCATTTTTTGGTTTGCCATTGTATGAATAAGCCACAGTCTTTTAAACTCTACTTGTTGATACTAACTGAAAAATTGATTTCCAGTTTTTATATATTTTGAATGAAATTGCTTTGGACATTTGTGTCCAGTTTGTTTTTGCGGAGTTACGTATTATATTTTCACTTCTCTTGGGGTAGAATTGTGGATCATAGGGTTTTCATGTTTAACCTCAAAAAAACTGTCAGTTTTCCGAAGTGTGATTGTACCATTTTATACTTCTACCAGCAATGTGTGGCGGATCCAGTTACTCTACATCCTACTAACATTTGGGGGTTGCTAATTGAACACTTTGGTTCAGATTCATTAGGGGAGAAATTGTGCTATGTGCAGACTCTTTTAACAGTTACAGAAGAGACTTGAAATACATTTAAGGGTTTAGTAATGATAGCTAATTAATTGCCATTTGTTTTGCAGCTCCTCTGTGCCAGGTGCTGTGTTAATGACTTTACATGTATTATAAGCGATCATCCTTAAAAGGGCTTTTACAAGATAGAATTTATTATCTTTATTTAAGAGATCAGAATCCTGGGCTAGTTGATTTTAGGCATAAGAGTTGATTCATAGTTTGATTCAAACCCTAGATTCTTTATTTAATTTCACCTCAGTATTTTGGTCTTTGTCTTTTATGGAGGACCATTGAAAATGAGTAAGATTTCGGCTAAGATATTGGTCTTTTGATATTGGTCATCATAGGCTTCTCAAATTAAATTGAGGAAGGTCTAATGATAATTAGAAGAATTAGAAGCCCTAGGGAAAACATATAGAAGTTGAAACGAGTTGTGTGTTTATGTATATGTAAAAGAAAGAGCATGCATAGTTACTTTTCTGAGGAGAGTCATTAATATAGATGCCGCTTTTTTTTAATGAATCAAATATTTTATTAGTTCAGAAAGGCTCACCCACAAAATATGTATTTATCACTTCAATTTGTTGTCTGACTGCCACACAGTTTAGCATGATTAAAAATTTTTTTTTTTCTGATCAAAATGACGTCAGTCAGGGCTAGATTCCAGTCAGCATGTCAACAGCTCAAACACTGAAGCGTCACAACTCTCCTCAAAGTGTCTCTCCCTCAAGACTGGGTACATAATTGAAGGAGCTCAGTACAAAACAAAAATGTGGAACCATTTGTAAAAAAAAAAATTAAGAATTTCCAGACGGTGGGACCCGGGCGTTAAACCCAGCCATGGCCCTTCCAGTTAGATACTCAGAATGCACTGCAGCCATGATGGCAGCCAGGCTCCTCCTGTCTCCTTGTCCTATCCTTCCGTCATGGAGACTGATGTTTCCTCTCTCCTGCTCCTGTATAACAAAGTGAAAGTAGTTAGAACCTTCCCCAAGAGGTGGAGTCTTCCTGACCCTAGTCGTCTTATCTTCTTCTTCTTTTTTTAAAAATTTTATTAATTAAAAAAAAAAAAACCCCATATAATGTATTTTTATCTCCAGGGGTACAGGTCTGTGAATCACCAGGTCCACACATCTCACAGCACTCACCATAGCACATACCCCGCCTCAATGTCCATAACCACACCACCCTCTCCCAACTCCCCTCCCCCACTTTTTAATGTATTGTTTAAGTTGTGAAAAGTAGGGGAAAATGGCAAAGCTGCAGAATTACTAAAGAGGAAAGACAGGTAGTGGTAAATAATAGTAATTGGGTCAAGAAGCTTGTTTTTATATCCAAGCAACTTAGTTGCTGTTGAAATTAACTTGTTTTACAATGTGGGAATCAGACTTTTGGCATTTAATTTTTAATATGTCTTAGACAGTTAATGTTTAATTATATATAATTTCAATTTGCATTGTAGCTACTAGATTTAATTTTAGAGCAAATTTTTTTAAAGAAAGATCTTGTATATTTCCAGGTAAACAAATGGTGTGAAACAGTTTATATTTTGCAGAACTTTTGTGCTCGCTTCAGCAGCACATATACTAAAATTGCAGAACTTTTAACAAAAAATGTTTAAAATTTGGATCCTTTAAATTTCATTTTTATCCTTTTCCATCCTGTTTTGTAGACATTTCAACCTACGAATGAAGCGGGATACATCTCTTTTCAGTGATGAATTTAAAGTAGAAACATCAAATAAAGTACTTGATTATGATACCTCTCATATTTACACTGGACATATTTATGGTAAGTTGAATCTTAGAAGGATCTCTTTCTTTAGTTTTTTTCTGTACAAAGAAACACATATATTTTGAAGTATAGGCATATATTCCAGAGAGGTGGGATAATTCCTGAGGAGATTTAAATGTATTATGAAGGATAACAGTCTTTGAAGAATAAAGTAATCCTTGGACCGATCTCTATATGTATATTTAATAATGAATTACACAGTGCCTGGCTTCTGAAAGAAATGTAGTTGTGATTCTCTGAATACCTATGACTGTTAGATTTTTTTTAAAAAAAGATTTTATTTATTTATTTGAGAGAGAGAAAGAAACAGAGTGAGAGAGCATGAGAGGGGAGGTCAGAGGGAGAAGCAGACTCCCCGTGGAGCTGGGAGCCGGATGTGGGACTCAATCCCAGGACTCCAGGATCGTGACCTGAGCTGAAGGCAGTTGCCTAACCAACTGAGCCATGCAGGCACCTATATGATTGTTAGATTTTTAAAAAAGCTTTTAATGATTTCATTAATTTTCTGATCTTTCAAGCAAAGCATTAGCTGTGTTTTATAAGAAAAGAGAAGAAACCTTAAAAAAAAAAAGGGACAAAGTCATTCATAGAAAAGTCCTTTTTGGGCCTTCCTGCTTCAGAATCTATTTACAGTGTTCACAATTCTTTTTTTTTTTTTTTTAAATCAAGACTTTATTGGATAAATGTTATACAGCATTCTTTAACATTTAAGTCTTAGCATACTTCAGATGAGAAACAACTTTAGTCATTCAGATCTACAAAATGAAATAGACTTGTGAAGATTCGAAGTATAGATAAAGGTAGCATTGAAGCAAAGCTTAAATATTAAGCAGCTAAAGCAATGAAAAGTGAAATAACAACATGGTATGTCTCGATTTTAAATACCACCAAATTTTATTTGTTAAAAAATGAAAATGTGGTTTATAACAAAACACTTTGGGAATCTTGTCATGAGAAAAAAATATTTAGATATTTAAAAGATTTGGGAGAGATCAGGTTTTGCCTTTGTATTATTATTTTTTGATCATTTCCATCACTGCACAAAGAATTCTAAAGCTTCATTGTTGTGCAGCCTACTGTGGTGTGAAGTTATCTGTTTCTTGAAGTGAGCTTGAAAGGTACTGCTGGTGTTCAATCTCAGAACAAGATGGACTCCAGCCTTAGCCCTAGGGCCGTGAAGAACAGGGGGCCACAGAGGTACACATAATCTTTGGAGCTACCTGCTGCTCAGTTCTGAACTGACTTTTTGAGATTTGATCAGATGTGTATAATGACTTCATGAAGATTTCTGAAAAGACCTTAGAATGTGCTCCAAACTACTGTGTTCACAATTCTAACAAATTTCCCTTACTAAACTGATTAAGAAGGTAATAGGGTGGGGCGCCTGGGTGGCTCAGTAGGTTAAAGCCTCTGCCTTCGGCTCAGGTCATGATCCCAGGGTGTTGGGATCAAGCCCCACATGGGGCTCTCTGCTCAGCAGGGAACCTGCTTCCTCTTCTCTCTCTGCCTGCCTCTCTGCCTATTTGTGATCTCTGTCTGTCAAATAAATAAATAAAATCTTAAAAAAAAAATGTAATAGGGCTATGGGGAGTACACTTAACCCAAGAAAAAGTTATATTTGACAGTTTAGTAGTATGGAAAGAACAGTCAAATCTTCTGGAGATATTAGAGAGGTTCAAAATATTGTTATAACTATATTAATAAATACTCAAGATGGTTCTCAGTTATTAAGACAAAGTTAACTGAAAGTTAAATTTCATTTCTATAAGATCTTTACTCAAAATCATAACATTATGGAAAATTAAGTTATTAAAAATTTTTCCTATTTTTTTTATGCCAGGTAAATGAGGCATTTCTGTACTTAGAATTTCTTACTTGTAGATGAAACTTTGTTAATAAATTACAAGTTTTCTATAAAGTGTTTTTCCATCAGTCTAAACTTTCAATATTGAACCATTATTCCTTTGATCATTTATCTTTCTTGGCAGAATGTAGTGTCTACCTTTCTTTGCTAGGTGATGGTCAAGAAGAGTATAAAACTAGATGAATTTGCAGATAGAAATCATGTTTAAAATACCAGTGTCTTGGGTTCTTAACTTTAGTCCTAAGTTAATTCACAGTCAGTTAATTAATGTTAATCTACAGTTTAGAAATTGTGGAAAGCCTGATACTTATTTTAATGAGAAAATTTTAACAGGTAAATTTAACTTTTAATGCACCATCCCCCTACTTTTCATTTCTTCATATCATTTGATGGCTGACGCCCTCTTTTTCTTTGTGAATATCTCAAAATAGCCTTTTTATCCTGTATTTTCTTTCACTAGAGAAGTATAATTGATGGGACAGTTTATAAATTACAAAGGATTTTTGGTATGCTTTTGTTCAAACTACTTCTGAAATATTTGATACTTACTTATTTTAAAAATATATTTCTAAAAAAAGGAAGCCAAAAGTTTCATACAGATTATGTCAGGTGGGAAAAGAACTTTATTACTTATGGTGATTAGAGCAAAAACTCAAAAGATACTTTATTTTCTTTCTTTCTTTTCTGCCTGCCTGCCTACCTTCCTTCCTTCCTTCTTTTCTTTCCTGTCCTTTCTGTTTCTTTCTGTCTTTCTTTCTTTCTTCTTGAACTAATGAACCTGTGAGATCAAGACCTGAGTTGAGATCAAGAGTCAGAAGCTTAACTGACTGAGCCACCCGGGTGCTCCTCTAAAAAAACGTTAATATCTGTGTTTTGGAAGTGCATATTTTATCAGTGGATCTGTTTGCCTCTTTCTGAGTTTAAGTTAATTTAACAATTATTTATTGAATGACTATTGAATTCTTGCCAGGTACTGTACTTAGATGCTGGGAATGTGATTGTCAATGAAAAAGATGTTCTCTTCTCACTGTTGTTATCTAGTAATTGAATAGACTTTACGTACTAGTTGCTGTTCACATCTCAAATTCTGCTTGATATATTCTTTGTGAAAATTAATTTCCCCAATAAATTTGTTCAGGTTTTTAAAATATGTAAGAAAAGGGGTGCCTGGGTGGCTCATTGGGTTAAGATATGTAAGAATGGCTTTTTTTAAAGGAGAACGAATTTAACATTTACGTGAAAATTTATTTTTCAAGTGTTTGTTCCTTTCATTAACAGGTGAAGAAGGAAGCTTTAGCCATGGGTCCGTTATTGATGGAAGATTTGAAGGATTCATCCAGACTCGTGGTGGCACATTTTATGTTGAGCCAGCAGAGCGATATATTAAAGACCGAACTCTGCCCTTTCATTCTGTCATTTATCATGAAGATGATATTAGTAAGTACTTAAATTTTATTAAGTAGCCTTCTGCAATAAGACATATAAATAGTTAAAAGTATGTGGAGACATGAGTCCTGAACTGTTTTCTCTCCTAAGCTATTAATCAGGCTAGAAAAGAGTTTCACAGCCAGAGTCTCAATTTAACAAATAGTAGACCTGTATGAAGAGTTGATTTCTTTTTCAGTCCATGCCTACTTTGTTGATACGGTACAACCAGTTCTATTTGAACTATGAGTCAACCAACTCTGATTGAATTGGAAATTCTTTATTCTGATAATCAGTCATTTAATGCTATAATGCCTTTGTGTGTGTGGCTTTCCTGTGAAATTTCTTGTAAATTTCAGGGTGGGTATTTGTGTAGTACTGTGTAGTATTTAAGGATTATTTTGGATATTTTTGTATCTCTAAATTCTTTGAGTATTTCTTTTTGGAATCTTGAAATAATTTTATTTCAGCTTGGTGAGATTCTAGGTTTATCATGATGGATTTTTGTCCTCTATCCTTGTTTTTACATGATTGTAATTTGTTGGGAGAATTCTTTTTCTGCATTTTAAGAGTAGAAAATGTACTTGTACTTCACTGTTTAATTTTACCATTGTTCATATATTCACAGTCATCCAGTCACGAGAATGCTTTAATGAAATACCACCGAAATACATTCCTCTAATTTATAATGCCTCTTGAATACTCATATTTTATTTTTGACTATAATTAGACTAGTCTCATTTTTTGCCTATTTTCCTAACTTGGCAACTTCCTTCTGGCTTCATTTTCCATTCTACAGCCAGGAATTTATTGTCAGTAATTTCATTCTCACTCCTAATAATATGCTGGAAAGCCTAACCATCTTGGCTTTTTGCTCTATCAGCTCTGACAGTTTCCATACTTCTTCAGTCTGTCCAACTGCTTGTTATCTCTGATGTTGGATTGCTATAGAAAATAGCATAATTATTCTAGATAGGGTGCATTATGATTTTTAGCTACTTACTCACAAATTCATTAATGCTACTTGTTTGTATCTATATGTACATATTTTTAATGCTATTTGCCTATATTTATTCATCCCTGTTTGATTCCTTTTCCAGTTTACCCTGCTGGTGTTTCAGACTTCTCAAGCACCATGCTACAGTCCTTCTTCATAAGCTGGAATATGAATTCCTTTGCCTTCCTTTCTTTCTGCCAACAGAATTACTATCTACTTGATTCGTATGTTACTTTGTAATTTTTTTTAGTAATTTAATCTTCTTGCAGGTTTACCTTTCCAGTCAGGGTATACAAGTTCTCCAAACATGATTTCTGTTTCTTTTGCTTCTTTAGCATTCCAAATTTTATTTAATATCTGGAGCAGATTCTTTACAGACACTTAATGAAATCTTGAAACATTTTCCTTACGATGTTTTCTCAAAATCAAACAAGGCCTTATGGGAAAGGGAGAAGAGGAGAGTAATGGACAGATTTTGAACACCTGTTTTTATTTGTATTATGATCAAACTTTATCCTTTGCCGATTTACACTTCCCATGAATTATGATTTCTATTATTATTACATATTCTCTCTCATTTCCTTCCTTCTGTCTACTTGTAAGTAGGTTGAGCATATTCTGCTCTTTTTTGCACTTTTATTGCTTCCTGTCCTGTAATTGCATTTTTCCACTTTCCATCTTATAGTAACTTCCAAATACCTTCCTTTACATCAACTTTTCTTTTCCCCCCAAAATGACAAGTTAGCCTGGAGGATCAGTGACATTGGATGTGACTGAGTTTTCTATGCCTTTTGGCATTTAACTTTACCATCGATTTCATTTCTTGTTTTTTACTTGTCCTATTAAAATATAAGTTCATTAAGGGGCACCTGGGTGGCTCAGTGGGTTAAGCCTCTGCCTTTGGCTCAGATCATGATCTCAGGGTCCTGGGATCGTGCCCGGCATTGAACTTTCTGCTCAGTGGGGAGCCTACTTCCCCCTCTTTCTCTGCCTGCCTTTCTGCCTACTTGTGATCTCTCTCTCTGTGTCAAATAAATAAATAAAATCTTTAAAAATATATATATATTTTTCATTAAAAAAATAATGTTCATGCTAAGGAGACCTTTTCATGTTGTTGTTATTATATACCAGTAGTGGTATTAGAGCTTAAAAATAGTAATGTTTAGAGTGACTTTGTTTGTAATCTTTTTTTCAGCTATTTAAAAATAGCTGAATATTGAATAGCAGACCAAAGAACTGAGTTGTTGAGCCAGCTATCATTTGCTTACCCCTTCCTCTTCTAGAGGATGGGTGGATAACTTACTTTTAACTGGTTCTTTAACTTCTTTGTGTAGAATACCTAAGGTTATGGTACTGGTAGTTGTAGTAGTAAAAACAGTCATTAACTGTGTGTCCTGGCACTATGTAAAATTATTTGCTTACATTACTTCATTTAATCTTTATAGTAACACCATAAAGTATAGTAGGCACACATATCATATCTCCTTCTCCCCGGCTTTATAGATGAGGGAAATTAAGGCTTAGAAAACCTACGTTACTTGATAGTCGATCTTGTGTTCTTCACTATGTGCTCGTCTGCCTTACTCAGGGAAGAAAGCTGTAAACTCATCATTACTCCAAGGACTTGTGAGGCTTTTCTGAAATCTGTAAGGCCTTTCTAAAATGACATGTTTGCATCTATTGTTGTTTTAAGCCAAATTCTCTCCTCACTATATTTAGCAGTGGATGTTCTACTTTGTTTTTTTTTTTTTTAATTTTTTATTATCTTATGTACTTTTTTTTTTTTAAGATTTTATTTATTTATTTGACAGACAGATCACAAGTAGGCAGAGGCAGGCAGAGCGATGGGGGGAAGCAGGCTCCCTGCCAAGCAGAGAGCCTGATGCGGGGCTCGATCCCAGGACCTTGAGATCATGACCTGAGCCAAAGGCAGAGTCTTAACCCACCAAGCCACCCAGGCGCCCCAGACGTTCTACTTTATAACTAATTAAGAGGGAAAGGACATTCCTTTAATGTATATTAGTATTTTCATATAATTTGCTTAAGTGCCAATAATTTATTTTCACAGCTGAATTACCGTGTGATTGTTTAGATCACTGTGTATATGCTTGAGTAAATTTAGTATCCCTGTATGTTTATCTTCAGCAGAAGCAAATGACAGGTGAAGTATACCAACTTAGGGTAGACATTCTGATGAGAGTTTGGCTATCCTTCTTTTAATACTATTTTTGCAACCATAGGCTTAAATGTATGAAGCCACCATGGAAAATGCTATTGCTGTTCTGGAGAATCTTAGGGAATATGGCTTCTGAGGCAGTACCAGAACACAGAGACAATTTGCAGTGAAAAGTTTCAATAACTTCTCTAGGCGCTTTGATATTTATATGTGATGATGATAACCACATGTATTTATCAGCTTTAAATTCACACTTGCTCAATTCTGTACTTAGGTAGTAAAAAGCACTTTCTCCTAGGACATAGAAGTATGAACAATTATGGCAAGGTAAGAATACCACTTAGTCCTTTGTACATAGTTAATTTGGAGATCAGATAGGTAATCTATATAAGCAGTATTGCTATCTTATATATTTATATTCAGACATTATACTAGGAATTCATTGATACGGATATAACTGGTTTTAGCACCTTAGGGAGTCTTATAATCATGGATTTAAAGATGACCCTGTAGATCAACTGGCTAAAGGGGTTTCAGGGTTTAATTTATTTGCCTCAAGATCATAATAACAAGTTAGTTGCAGACATGGTAGGGAGAAAGCACAAGGGGTAATGTGTCAGAGAACTGAGGCATGCCATATGTCTGAGAAAGGAGTTAGAAGGGAAGTCAGGATGATGCACTAGAATAGCTTCGTGATCTTATGGGAAGGTCTACTTTTTTTATGCAGGTAAGTAGGTCTCAATTTTCTGTGTATAAAATGAAGGTGTTAGACCAGATTTAATCTCCCTTATCTCTTCTAAAATTGGATGATATCTAACTACTTTTCCTCTAGAGCTGGAAATATTTTTGATTTTGCTGATTATCAAATGACTATATAAAACATTTTTGCCTGTTAATGAAGTAGAAGTGTGCCCACCATCATTACATTTTTTTTTAAATAGTTGCATAATGTTCTGTTGTTTCATTGGTGAATATATTACTTACCAACCTGTCAACTAAATGGACATTTAGATTGCTTCCCCTTTTTTACTATTAAACATTGCTGTGGTAGACATTATCTTCAAAACTGCTTATGTAAAGTATACTATTTAGTATTTTTTTTGACATTTGTATACATCTGTGAAACTGTTACCATAATTAATATAGTATATGTATCCATTGCCCCAAAAGGTTCCTCCTGCTCTTTGTAATCCTTCTCTTCTTCTCAACAATTCTTTTCTCAGGTACAAAACTGCAGGCTAGTTTGCACTTTGTAGAATTTTATGTAAATACACTTATGTCTTATGTAGTCTAAAAAATCTGGCTTCTTTAGCACAGTATTTTTGACATTCATCCATATTGTTTGTGTATATTAATAGTGCATTCCTTTTTATTGATGTAGTATTTAATTGTGTGGATAATATCTTTATGCATTTGCCTGTTAATAGACATGTTTTGGGTTATCAAAAATTAAAAAAAAATAAAACAACTCTAAAGCTTTTGATAAACTTATCAACTGTTGATTGATTAAACATTTTACATGTGATAATTTTTGAAAAAGACAAGAGGATGTAACAAACACTAAGGGCTTTTACTGTCTTGGTCTAATACCTGAGGTCTAGAGAGGGGACATTTTGGAAATTTTAAGATGAGCCTTGTGGAAACGAGAGCAAAGGAACATTCATCTTATGTGAGTTGTGTATAGATTCTGTCTCCCCCAAACCGCAGTACTCATCCTTCAAATTCAGTTCAGAAATAATCTAGAAGCCTTTCTGGCTCCTCACTTCTGGCTGTACCTCTCTTTACTGCTGTCAATGTGTTGGTGAGTCCTCGCTGTGTTTTGAATTCAGCAGTTTACGTACGGGTCAGTGGTCCATGTGATTGATTGATCTCTGGGAAGAGGCGTGGAAGGAAAACAGCTGTTGACTGGATGAGTACATTAAATTCAACCAATATTTAACATTTTATTAACTGTGGATGATTGCAACAACACTTCACACTTAGGGAGTTAATATTTAAATGGATACTTGTTTATATGTCTAACACCCCAGCTAGACTGTGAGCTCTTTGAGGGTCTCTACTCTTTGTCTATGTATTCTTGTGTTGCTTATGTTTGGTAACTAATAGTTTTTTCTCTCTCATTGCTTGTTGTATAAATAAATTAATGCAGTTAAGAATAACATTGACATACAACTAGGAAATTTATGTGCATACATGCCTTAATTTTGAGCAAGGTCAGTGTTATAGTGGATCTATAAAGTAGTTAGAGATTTAGAGCACACTTTCATGTAAAAACAGTTTTTGGT
Organism: Mustela putorius furo; assembly: GCF_011764305.1. Lineage (NCBI taxonomy): Eukaryota > Metazoa > Chordata > Mammalia > Carnivora > Mustelidae > Mustela > Mustela putorius. The sequence continues at coordinate 2,801,384 of NW_025422045.1, read as the reverse complement.
TGCAGGCAGCGCCTACTTGCCGCAGGTGGAATGAAGGCTGAAAGGAGGCTGTTGGAGTCAGCAGTTTACAGATCTTTGGTTAATGGATGACCTTTGAAGAGGAATGGAAACCAGCTGCTGACTGAGAAATTAAATTCAACAAGTGTTTATTTATTTGTCCATGTAAGGATTAAGACTTAAAAAAGAAATCTATCAGGGGAATTTTCAGTCAGTGGTCTAGTCAGAATGTGATAAATGCTTAACCAAATTGCCATCAAAGCATAGAGGGTATTACAAACTGAAGGAGCCTTATGGATACTTAGGAAGACTTCTTAGGAGAGATGGCATTTGACTTGAACCTTGGGTAGGGTAGACTTTTGGCTGTTGGAAGTAAGAATCTCTGAAGACAGAAGAAAGGTAGTTATAACTCTGGTTGCAGTAGTATTTGTTTTTAGCTGCTGCAGCTCAGGAACTTCAGAAGGGAAAGGAAACTGGCATTTTTTTTGGCCTGGACTCACCCATTTTCTGTGTATAGGGGTGTAATGCCAGATTGAATAAATGGAAATAATGGTCATATTAAACCAGTGTGTTACAAGCTTTCATTGCAAGTTTTAGTTGTAAGTTTTACAGATGTAATGATTAATTATTTTTGAAATTTGAGTGCAGTTAACATGTGATTAATTTACTAATATCATCTGAGTGCCTGATTTGTATAAGACACTTTCAGATGCTGTGGACACAAAGGTTCTTACCCTAATACATCTTAGAGTCTAGTGATTCTGTTTATAATTGAGCAGAATAATAGAGCAACTTGCTCTTCTTGACCTTATGCCCATGATCTACTTGGCCCCCAACACTAACCCTTTCTTTTTAAAAACCAGAGGTGGGAAAGGACATGCCTGGCCTATCCCACCTCTTTTTCCTGGGTGATCAGTGTTGTGAGTGCAGGTGAAAAGGGAGACCACCTTCAGTTTCCTCTCTGTCCCAGGGACAATCATACTATGCTTCTCTTCCCGTGCTCTCCCCACCCTCTGGAGAAACTGGATGTGGGGAATGGAGACAGGGTGTTCAGGAGAAAGGTACTCCTGTCTCCTGGAGTTCAAAGAGAGGAAGGACATTTGGGTTTGCCCTAGCCATTCTTTTATTTCTCTACACTCATCCTCTGTCCTTAAAAACAACAACAACAACAAAAAAACCCCACTTCTTCCTTTTACTCTTCTTCAGTGAATCTTTGTTAATTTTTGACGACTTTGGGGATAAACAGCATTTTTGTGGGCAAGAACCCTACCTACCTACCCTTCAGATATTAACAACTTTCTGTTCATTGTGAAGTCCGTCTATCTTAAATTCAATTAAGATAATAAAAGTTAGATCATTTCACTGGATTGGTGATTCATAGCATGTTATTGGAGACAAACCAAATTTGAGACTTTGGACTTTGCAATCAGATTTTTAACCTGCCAGTCACACAGAGGTGAGGAAAGCCTCACTGGAAATAGTGAGGATGCAAGGGGATGCAAGGTCTACACTAGTTAGTATGTAGTGAGAAGTGGGTTTTTGTTTTTTTTTTTAAAGATTTTATGTATTTATTTGACAGAAATCACAAGTAGATGGAGAGGCAGGCAGAGAGAGAGAGGGAAGCAGGCTCCCCGCTGAGCAGAGAGCCCGATGCGGGACTCGATCCCAGGACCCTGAGATCATGACCCGAGCGGAAGGCAGCGGCTTAACCCACTGAGCCACCCAGGCGCCCCGTAGTGGGTGTTTTTTATGCATCAGTTCTGTTGGACAGAGTATCTAAATGGTAAATATTTCCTTCCTGGAGTGGATGATTGAGAGTTAATGAGAACTATTTCCTGCTTGAGGTGGTATCACAATATATGTATTATTTATATTTGCCCCTTCCACAGCAAAACAAAAGCAAGAGGTTGGCATGCAAAAGAACTGGAAGATGGGCAATAGATTTAAAGCCGATCTTTGTTTTAAATAGGCTGAATATTCTACACCAATGATTCATTCTTTGTGAAAGAATATGCTGTTTGGCCTTTTCAGGGGAACTACAGTGCATCCTATGATTTAGCATCACAATGAGGGCTTATTCATTAGTTGAACAAAGGCTTTTTCTAGAAATGGGGATTATATTGTCAGTAATTTTAGAGGGAAAATGTCATTGTCCATTTTCATAGTTAATGTGGTGACCAGGGTAAATAAGTCTTTTAAAAGTTTTGAAACTATATAGGAAAAATTTTACACTTGATTCCTTTTTTTTCTGTTGAGACAGTTCTGTGCTAACAGAATTTGAAGCATATATAAATACTATTTTGTTGCTTTAGAAATGTCTTTTTTTAACTTAAATATCAAACTTTCCGAAAGTATGTCTTTCTCTAGTTTATGGTATATAAAATACAATTTATAAAGAGATAAAACACTACATTTTTCTTTTTAGATATTCTAATTTTTCTAATATTTTAAAGTATGGTGTACTAAATAATAGTTTTTAAAAATTTTTCATTCCCCTATACATTTATAAGTAATAATTAGTTTTAGTATATTTAATAAGAGGGTATTAGTATTTTCATATTTAAAATTTTTTCAGGTTGGGAACAATTGTAACTTTACCCATTGATATGAAGATCACTTTGCATAGTTTCAGCTGACATGGTCAGTTTTACTGCTACCACTAATGGGGCAAAACAAGGGGTGCCTGTCTTTAACTGGGTAAATAGGATAGAGAATGGACTCTGGAAATATAGTGTCATGGCCAGGAAGCATAAGTGAACTGTTAGAGGTTACAGATGATTATTTTTGAGTGAGAATAGTCATAGTTACCGGTTTTCCCCAGGCCCATTCAATTGCAGGGGTGCAGGTAGAAAGTTCATTTAAACAGGATTTGGATGAGAGGTGGGGTGGGGGGGCAATGAAGTTTTAAGGCAATACAATGAAGTAATTATAATAATAATTGAGTATTGGATTTAAGCTGAATAAACAGAAGAAAGAGAATATCCAGTGATAGTGAACAAGGTGGTAACATTGGTAGATTGAAAGATCTTAAGTGGTGTTGCAGGATTGTTGGAGGGAATTTTCAGAAAAGATAATTGGTGGAAAGAAAGTAGGATGTGCAAGTTGAGATTATTAATGGGTTTCAGTTATTAGTAATGACAGGTTCAAAAGAATGTAAGTGAGATCTTGATGTAGGAGAAGATCATTGGAGAAAAGGCGGTGTAAGTTTACTGGAAGAATCATTGATATTATTGGAGTCACTAAGAATTATGTTGGGGTGATGTCAGAGAGATAGGAGCTAAAAATAAGGAAATAAAGGGAAGTAGAAACCTAGGGACAGCAAATGCCTCTAATGAGTTAGAGTAGTTGCTGGTATAGTCTCATGACTATAAAAGCTAAGTCACAATGAGAATAGTCCTGATGGTCCTAAGGCAGAAAGTGGTAGATGGTTTTGAGTCTTCAGTGACATGAGAGGCAGGGTAATGTTTTCTCAGGAATAGGAAGAATTCTTGGGTTCCCCCTTGATTCTTGCTGGAGTTGAGTAATGCGGCAAGAGTCTCTTGACCTCTGCTGGATGATGGACCAGGGGAGGTGATATTCTGAAATGTCTGTATTCTCTTGGTTCCAGCCAAACGCAGTTTTTTGGAGGTGTGACGGCACAGAGCAATCTTATTTTAGGCTGCCTTTTACGCCTGGGGAATGATGGCCTGCAAGGTGGTGGTTCGGTTCTTGCTTGTGCTGGCTTCCTTTCACCTGCTGCTGATATTAGCCTATAGATGGTGTGCTGTTACACTAGTATTTGTTAGACTTCTGACTGCGGAGGACTGGTGGGAAGAAATCCATTCTAATATTGGCTACATATACAGTGTCAACAAATATATATGTGTGTGTATACCTGTGTATATTTATGTCTATAAATATATTAGCTTTATATATTTCATCATGTAGGTGAGATACCCAGTACTTGTTTGAGTACCCTAATCTTAAATGTGCAGATGCTCAGCATCAGTGCCAATATATTGATGACAGCAGAGTGTCACTGTGTCTAGTATTACTAATACCTGGAAAGTATTTGTATTTTATTGGGTTACTACATAATAGGGACTGCTGAATATGTATAAATCAGACACGTATATTCTTTTTAGGCTTCCCTTATTATCATACTAAAGAGGATGATGTTACAGTTGTTTAAGACAGGGATATTTTTGTTTTGTTCCTGAATTCAGTAAGATACTCATTTAAATGCTGTGCACATTCACTGGTTCAAGTGTTTGGAAGTATAAAATTCGCTCTTCCAGAAATACTTTGTAGTAGCTGTTTTGTGCCTGTGTAGAAACCAATTCAAAATATATTTCTTAGTATTTTTTGGGGAAAGATTTTATTTATTTGTTAAAGAGAAAAAATGAGCATGAGCAGGGGGAGGGGCGAAATCTATGCTGAGCAGAGAGTCTGATGCAGGGCTTGAACCTAGGACCCCAAGATGATAACCTGAGCTGAAGTCAGTTGCCCAGCCAACTGAGCCACCCAGGTGCCCTTCTTTGTTTTGAGTGGAGGTATATCCTAATTCCTCTCATGGTCAGATTATGATATTTGTTATTTCTCAAATTTGAAAAATATCAAGGCTATTAACTGATTTATGTATTGAAGTATTATAATTATATTATGTATTGAAGCAAAAATGTTATTTTGACATATTATGTGGTGGACTTAAACCACATTGCTAACAAGCTTCACAGCCCTTTTTACTTTTTTAAAACTGAAAATCTTGCATTAATAAATCTTCTTAAATTGTTTGAACAGTGAAAATAGCACATTTCTCTAAGCGTGAGAAATATTTTATCTGGGTGTTACAGAGTTTACAAGTTGCTATCTTTAGCTAAAAGTGGAATTATTACTGTGTGTATGACTCTTTACTTAACTGTATGTCTGAATTTTTGGCAAAAGTTCTATCTGGGGATGAGTAAAAACTAGTTAAAATGAAAACATTCAGAAAATGACAATAAATACTAACATTGCTAAAGGATATCTGATATGCTAGCCTAAGATTATTTTGGTACTATGATTGGAAAAATTTGCCAAATGCCATTGGGAGAGCAGGTATAAAATTAGTTTTTCTCTCTTTGATGAACATTTTCACTATCTGGTAAGGCAGGGCTAGCTGCAGTACCAAATAGCCCCCAAATTCAGTGACAAAATGCACTAAAAGCTCATTTCACTAAGTAACAGTTTAAGGTGAGTATTCCTCATCAGGCAGCTTCTCTTCAATAAAAAATTCAGGTATCCAGGGTACTTTATTTTATGCTGTTTCCAGTTTGTCTCCCGGCAGCCATTCAGAAGGACAGAGAGTGTGGAGTATCCTGTCTTGTGCACTTCATTGTTGCTCATGCTCCTTCAACTTGAACTTGGTTATATGTCACGTCTAACTTGGAAGGGAGCTGGGAAATTCACTGTAGCTTTGTATGCACAATAATGAGGACCTGTTGGTCAATGGCTACCAAACTATGCCAAAAGTAAAAATTTTTTTTTTCAAATAAGATTTTTGAATAGTTAAAAACCTTTTTTTATTTTTTATTTTTTTTAAAAAATATTTTATTTATTTATTTGACAGACAGAGATCACAAGCAGGCAGAGAGGCAGGCAGAGAGAGAGAGAGGAGGAGGAAGGCTCCCTTCTGAGCAGAGAGCCCAACGTGGGGCTCGATCCCAGGACCCTGAGATCATGACCTGAGCTGAAGGCAGAGGCTTTAACCCACTGAGCCACCCAGGTGCCCCAAAGACCTTTTTTTAAATTGGCTAAATGATATACTGATTTGGAGGGTCTTTGGAGACATTTATGTATTTTGGTAAACAAATTATTCCCTTTGCCCCTGTATTTCTTTCTTTCGTTCTGTCTTTTCTCCTTTCCTTTCTTCTTTCCTTTTTGGTAGTGGTGAGACGTGTGACATGGCGAGACCGGGTATGGTAGACTTTTATGGAAAGCTCATTGAAAATTGATTGTAATGATTTAATCACAGGGCTTGTCTTTTGAAAGGCTAAGAAGTAAAATAGTTTTTTATTTGGGAGTGGTGTCATCGGGTGTCTATGTGTCTATGCTAATGTCTCTTTGTGAGAGAGAGCAATTTGGGCTTGGGGGTTATTAAATGGTTTTAAGAAATATCACGATAAAATCGGAATTGTAGTATAAAATAGTTTTTTAAAGTTTTAATTTTAATTCCCATATAGTTAACATACAGCATTATATTAGTTTCAGGTGTCAAAATAGCTTTTTTGTGTGTGTATACTGGGAGATGTCTAATTCAACTATAAGAATTTCATCAAATGGTAAATATGCATTTTTCATTGAACTTAAATTAGCCTAAGGTAAGTGGTAAAATAGATTCTTATTATCTTAAATACAGACTTAATCTAAACTAAGGTACCACAAACTCACCTGTTAGTCGAAAAATAAGATTATAACATACTAATTGAATTGTAAGTTCGTTGCGTATCACATTGGAACAGAAACTAAACTTTTGGAAAATATATAAATTAGTTTCATCCGTTGTTATATGGCAAAATATTTTGTTTATCAGTAACTCTGAGTACATTTTTTACTTGTCTGCCTAGTTGTTGCCAGCATCAGAGGGATTCCTCCTTATAAACATTGTTATCTTAAATAGATAAGCCATTTTCTTAGCGTTGAGTTAAGGGAAAACAAGCCAAAGACTCAGTCCATGTTCCTGGTTACTGGAATCTGGACTATTCTAGTATGGGGGTAAAATAAAATAGAACAGAGTTATGGATGTATAAATGATATCAAACTATGAACATGGCTTTATAATAACAATTAAAATAAGTAGCAAAATAAACTCTGTTAACTGAAAAAGGTACTTAAGTATGTGTATAAACATGCCTATGAATAAGGCTCTATATTTTTTTCTTTGTTTATTAAAATGAGTGTTCTTGGCATGGAGGAGCTTCTTCACCTGGTGGTTCAGGCAAGTTAGAGTCCATTAAGAATCTGGGCAAGGCTCATTGGGATGTTTTCAGGTTAAAATTGTATTATCAGGGGCGCCTGGGTGGCTCAGTGGGTTAAGCCACTGCCTTCGGCTCAGGTCATGATCTCAGGGTCCTGGGATCGAGTCCCGCATCGGGCTCTCTGCTCAGCAGGGAGCCTGCTTCCCTCTCTCTCTCTCTCTCTCTCTGCCTGCCTCTCCATCTACTTGTGATTTCTCTCTGTCAAATAAATAAATAAAATCTTTTAAAAAAAATTGTATTATCAGAGGAAGATACTGTGGTGATTATAACCCTAAATCTTCTAAAAGATGAGAATTGAAAATCTGGGCATGTTACATTGGAAAGCTTTTCAGCCTTTGTGGCAGATTCTTTTTGGATACATTTTGAATGGCGTTACGTTTTTACTTTCCCAAAGTCAACCTTTTTGTCTCATTTGGTACTTCAGTGCCACTTTGAAATCATTTGTTCTACCAACGTTGTAGTCTTTTAGTCCTAATTTTATTTTGAAAAATGTTAAACTTAAAAAAGAATTATGCAGAAACATATATCCTCCTAGATCTGCCATTAAAAAAAATTTTTTTTTTTGGACCCCGCATACACTTTTTGGGGAACTATTTGAAAATAGGTTCTAGAAATCATGAAACTTCATTGCTAAACACATCCCCTAAAACTCACACTCCTTAAGAATATGTACATTTTCATAAATAGCTATGGTAGTGTTCACCCCTAAAAAAATTAATTCAGTAATACCTTTTACTATCCAGTCTATAATAAAATTTCTCCAGTAGTCCTAAGAATATCTTTTTTGCATTTGTTTATTATGTCTCTTTTAGTGTCTTGATTACCAGGCTCCTCTACCCTTAGTTACCAACTTTTTCTGTTTTTTTCCTTTAAATAACATTGCTATTTTTTACTTGTCTAGATCAGTGACTTAGGATATTCTGCACTTTATTGTGTCTTGATTGTTTATTCATGAACATATTTGGTCAAGAATACTGTATAGGGAAAGCTGGGCATTCCTTATCACATTACATCAAGAGGCACATATTTTTCTCCTACTGGTTGTGCTTAGCTTGGTCATTTGGTAAATGAAGTGAGAATTATAAAGAACTATATCTTTAGTGTGAAGGTACCATTTTCCTTTATAATTAATAAATAATCTATGGGGTGATACTTCCAGAGACTATGAAAATCCTGTTACCTCATATCTTTCACCTAATGGTTTTAGTACCCATTAATGATCCTTACCTAAATCACTTCATACATGTGGAGTTACAAAGTCTTAACATTTTAAGTCTATTATTTCACACTTATTGATTGGAATTTTACAGTTTTTGGAGTCTTGACCTTTGATAAAAAACTAAAGTTTAAGTTAGAACTGTTAATATCAGTAAATGTAGGTTGTCACATAACTCCTGCCTCTTAACTGCTAGATTAAATTTGTGTTGTATTATCTAATTAGCTTTCAAAGAATTAGGTCACTAGTATCCACTTTAGGTTTTAGATTTTCTTAAGAAACCGTGTATAGTATTTCTAATTATTTTTTGTACTATATCTTAAGCTACTTAATATAAAATACTTGATATTTTATCTTGACAGTTCTCTTAATTATGGTAACTTGATTAAATTATAAAATAGGTTCATGAATAAGGAGAACCCTAGCAAGGGAGAAGTATGTGAAATTTGAGAGTGGAATAAGGTTTTAAATGACTAAGCTAAAATGGAATAGGTATCTAGAAATAGAATGAATTCAGTTAAGGATAAATTAATCACTGTTTAATTATAAAGGGAAAACAAATGATAAAATAGTTATTGGCTTATAAAGCACTGACTTGAATTACACTTCGAAGAAATTTAAACTCTCTCTGCTTTTACTGTGCCATGAAGCATGTTTCTAGGTCACTTTTCCTTGAGGCCAGTTGGTATTCATTGAAGGAATTCAAGCCATATAGAATATTATATTAGTCTAACTGTAGTTCAGCTTGAGGTGTACATTTGCAACATAGGAAAATTAATGGGTTTGGAGGGAAAGTTGTAAATTATGAAATGAAGTAAATTGCAGTATTAACGCACTTTATATATCTGAAGCAGGAAAGGTTGGGAAAGTGAAACCTAGAATGAAGAATGGTTATTGTCTTTTTTAGAATTCACAAATCATCTAGACAAAAATCTAGAGACCAGTGATATTTTATTGAGGAGAACTTAGGAACTTGCAAGCTTTTAAAATGAGGATGCTCAATAAGCATCTGTGGCTTTCATTAATTGTCAGAATTAGCTTTTCATTTATAAGATAGTAATCTCTAAACCTGTGATAGTAATGTCATTAATTCTTTGTATTTTAGACTATCCCCATAAATATGGTCCACAGGGGGGCTGTGCAGATCATTCAGTATTTGAAAGGATGAGGAAGTACCAGATGACTGGTGTAGAGGAAGTAACACAGGTAAGGATTTTAATACTAGCTTACATTTAAGAAATGGAAATGAACTTGGGTATGTGTTCCTGCATTAAAAATGCATGTTCTAGAATTTCTGAAAGATTGATCCCTCTGTGGGGAAATACTTAATATTTTTTAATGTTCAAAAGGTCAGGTAACTTGCCTATAATAAGGCATGATGCTGAGATTGGAATGCAAATCTGTGTGACTCAAAAAACATTGTTACATGTCTAGAATATACTCTGTCTTACATATTTTGTTGTCAAGTTAGGAAAAATTTAGTCCGAATACATATTTTGTATAAATGTATTTGTATTCGTATGAAAATTAGAGCGACCAAATTATCCTGGTTTGCTGGCCTAAGCAAACTGAGATGTTTAGGCACTATAGTAAAAATAACAAGGCTTTTGAGACTTATATATATTTATTTGTCAAATTAGTTGATTTTTAAAGTAATCTCTATGCCCAGCGTGGATCTCCAACTCTGCTTTTGGTATATTACATTTTTTCATCATTGTCTCTTGGTTTATTTTTACTCTTTTTCTGACCTTTTTAGAAATAGTTAATTCAAAACACACATTTAAAAAATTATTTTTATGGTAAAACATTTATTATGTATTTTGGCGTCTTTTCTAACAGTAGTAAGATGGAATAATGTTGCTTGAGTTTCTTGAGTCACAAATGCAGATATGTGTGTTTCTTGACCTGCAAAATGGAACAGACAATTCTATTTCAGGTGGCTTTTTCAAGTATAAGCGAGATTTTATTCTTGTACTTCTTGAATAATTATGTATCAGTCTTCTGCCTTATGTCAGAGACTGGTAAGTTCTGGGATTATGTCGAGATGAACATGAAAGCTTGTTCTCAAAAAGTTAGTAACTTGACCCTTGAAAAACATGGTGGTTGGGGGGTTGCTGCCCTTGTGCAGTTGAAATTCTGCATATAACTTTGACTCCCCCAAAACTTTTAACTACAGATAGCCTCCTATTGACTGGATGCCTTACTTGATAACATGAATAGTTAATTTATTTTGTATGTTATATGTATTTAATACTGTATTCTTAAAATAACATAAGCTAGACAAAAAAATGTTCTTAAGAAAATTATAAGGAAGAGAAAATACATTTAGAGTATGGTAGTTTATGTATGGAAAAAAAATCACATATTAGCGGGCTCACACAGTTCAAACCTATGACAGGTTTGTACAGGGGTCAACTGTAGTTTAATTGGCGACACAGAGAAACAGTTGAGAGTGGTAAGAGATAGAAAAGGATTAAGCATTGATACTGTACACATTAAGAGAAGTAGTTAATCTAGCCTAGATAGTATTTGAGGACAAAAATCAGAAACTAAAAGAATAAGCAGAAGTTATGTTGGCCATGAAGAGACAGGATGATAGGAGGAACACTATATACAAAGGTCAGAGAGACAGCAAGACCAGGAAACAATTTTTAACTCCAGGGTGGGGTACAAAATTAGAGACTGGAAAAAATTCGAAGTTTTTCAGTTACTCAGTTGAGATTGTGGCTTGTACTAAGGTATTTGTAATGTGGATAAAAAGGACAAGACTACAGAATACTAAATATAACAGAGTTTAGCAGTGGCTAGATATAACATTCATATACAAAAGTAGGCTGCATTTCTTTGTATCAGCAGACTACCAGAAAAAGAGGACAGCATTTAATAATAGTAAAAGACTGCCATGTATTGAATAATCAGTGTAACAAGGAATTATAAGGCCTATATGAGGAAAATTATAAAACTTTGGAAGAAAAGTTAAAGAAGATTGATTTAAATAAATGGAGAGATATATCATTGTTGTGGAAAATAATACCTAATACCATAAAAGCATCAGTTTTCCCCATATTGCTTTTTTAAAAATTTTATTTATATATTTGGCAGACAGAGATCATAGGTATGCAAGAGGCAGGCAGAGAGAGAGGGGAAACAGGCTCCCCACTGGACAGATAGCCTGACATGGGGCTCAATCCCAGGACCCTAAGATTATGACCTGAGCTGAAGGCAAAGGCTTAACCCACTGAACCACCCAGGCGCCCCCCCTTTAAATAAACATATAATGTATTTATTTTTTTAAATAGACATATAATGTATTATTAGCCCCAAGGTTTCAAAACCTGTGAATCCCCAGGTTTACACACTTCACAGCACTCACCATAGCACATGCCCTCCCCAATGTCCATAACCCCATATTGATTTGTAAGTTCACTGCAATTCCAGTATAAATTACAACGGGGTTATTCACAGCACAATAATGTGTTGAAAATGTTACAGAGAAAAGTAAAGGCTAATAAGAAGTAGGGCCCACCCTAAAGGTGGTGAGCAGGAAAGAGGGATTTACTCTGGAAGATATTAAGACTTATTATAATTTTTTTTTTTTTTTTACTTTTTGTTTAACTTTATTTTTTCCATGTTCCAAGATTCATTGTTTATGCATCACCCCCAGTGTTCCGTGCAATACATGCCATCCTTAATACCCACCACCAGGCTCACCCAATCCCCGGCTCCCCTCCCCTCCAAAACCCCCAATTTGTTTCTCAGAGTCCATAGTCTCTCATGCTTCAAGCCCTCATCAGATTTCTCCCAACATCCTTCTCCTTTCCTTCTCCCAATGCCCTCCATGTTATTCCTTATGCTCCACAACTAAGTGAAACCGTATGATAATTAACTTTCTCTGTTTGACTTACTTCACTCAGCACAATCTCCTCCAGTCCCATCCATGTTGATAAAAATGTTTGTTGGGTATCCATCTTTTCTGAGGGAGACATAATACTCCATTGAATATATGGGTCATATCTTCTTGATCCATTCGTCTGTGGAAGGGCAGCTTGGCTCCTTCCAGTTTAGCGACTGTGGCCATTGCTGCTATAAAGAGTTATTATAAAATTGAGAGTATGATATTAGCATAAGGTGAACAAGTTGACCAGAGGAATAGAATTGAGTTCTCAGAAGGAGACTGATACATGTGTGAAATTTTGTTATGTAGTAGAGGTAGAAACTCAAATCAGTGAGGAAAAGTAGAGATCATTGAGTAAGCAGAGCCAGAAAAAAAGTGCCCATTTGGAAAAAAAAATAAAATGAAATTAGGTCTCCATCTTACATCATATTTAAAACAGAACAAAATTCCTGGTTTGCTAAAGTATTAAATGTCTAAAATGAAAAATATGAAATGCTTAGTGGAAAAAGTAAGTGGAGATTTTCCTTCTATCCATGATGGAGTAATTGATATCCAGCTAGACCTCCTGTGAATATATGAAGACTGAACTGAATGAAATATTTGAAACAATTATTTTCAGACATTGTTTGAATGTAGGGAAGGGAAGCAGGGAAGGACTGAGATCCCTGAGTGGGGAGAAGTAAGTCTCTCTGTAGTCTCCTTTTTTGGCTGGAGGCAAAATTTTAGGTATGGCACTGGGAAAGGAGATCTCAAGAAGGGTGAGAAGTACATAGCAATTCTCTTGAGTTGAAGAGACAGGTCAAAGTTTAGGAAGGCTGAGGTATCTGGACTTAGGACAGAATGCCTGAGAAGAGAGGGCTATACTAGGAAAAGCTCCAGATATCTGGACAGGATTTCCCTGAGTCTTAGCTGAAAACTAACCTGTGCGTGCACAGGAGGACAGACTATTGGAGAATCTATAAATTGAACACCTATAAGAAATTTCACTTGGTAGAAATCCCAAGTCATGCTAGGAATAGGGTGACCTCACGCTAGAGTAAAGACTACTTCAGACCTACCTTTATTAATCTGAAAAATCAAGCTTGATAAAGATCAAAGTGATTCTCAAGTAAATTAGCTTCCTATAAGAATAAAGCTCAATAATATTTGTTAAAGGAGGTCACAGAACGGAGATACTCTACAATTTAAGCATTCAAAAAACATTCAGAAAGCATTACTAGATGACAGAAAGATGAAAAATGTGATCTGTAGTCAGGAGAAAAAACACCAGGTGGAAACAGAACCAGAAATTACAGGCATTAGCACACAAGGACATTAAAGCAACTATTATTAATGTGTTCAAAGAATTATCAAAGAACATGAAAACAGAAAATTAGAAATTATAATAAAGAACCTAATGTAACTTACAGAACTGTGGAAAGTACATTTTCTTAATTGAAAAATTTAATGGATGGGCTTAAGAGCAAATTAGTTATTGCAGAAGTTAACATAAGAAAGCATGAATAAAGGACAATAAAACAGTAGAAATAACCCAAATCTTAGCACAGAGAGAAAATAATTGGGAGTACAAGGGGGAGGGAATGTAGAAATAAGATTTGAAAAATTAATGTTTCCAGAATTTTAAGAAATCGGGAAAAACCCTAAGAAGCTCAGTGAAACTCAGGCAGGATAAACACAAAATCATACCAGGACCCATTGCAATCAAATTACTGGAAATCACTAGAAATGAGAGGGGCGCCTAGCTGGCTCAGTCAGTGGAGCACGTGACTCTTGATTTTGGGATTGTTGAGTTCAAGCCCCCACATTCCGGGTAGAGATTACTTAAAAATAAAATCCTTTAAAAAACCCAAAACTAGCCATAGAAAAGAAGATACATTTACATATAAGGAACAAATATTAGAGTAACTGCTGCCTGCCCATCACACATTGCAAACTGAAGATATACATGGAATGACATCTTTAAAGTGTGAAAGAAAAACTATCAAACTAGGATTCTTTATTCTGTGACAATAATGTTAAAAAATGAGAGCTAATTAAAGATCTTTTTTAGGTAAAGCTGGGAGAATTTGCCTCTAGATATACATTGCAAGAAATGTTAAAGGATGTTTTTCAGGTAGAAAAAGGATACCAAATGGAAATGCAGATTTATACAATGAAGTGAAGAGCATAAAGTAGAAAATACATAGGGGCACCTGGGTGGTGCTGTCAGTTAAGCTTTTAACTCTTAGTTTTGGCTCAGGTAGGGATTTCAAGGTTGTGGAATCAAGCCCTGCGTCCACCGCTGCTCTGTGTGGAGTCTGCTTGTCACTCTCCGTTCCCCTGCCCATGTGTGCCCTCTCTCTCTTTCAAAAATAAATCTTTAAAAAGCTGTTAAATACATAAGTAGAATATAAAGGACATTTTTTATCATTTAAATATTTTCTTTAAGAGGTAATTAAAATAGTTACAATGTAAAATGTGTTTATAATATACAAAGAATCAAAATTTATGATAATGGCACAAAAGATAGGAGGAAAAGTGGAAGTATATTGTTGTTTCTTACACTATACATAAAGTGGTGTAATTTTGGCAGGTAGATTCTGCCGTTTAAAAGTTGGATATTGGAAACTTTAGTGCAGAGCTCAGCAACCTACTACACCCCATACACCAGCTGCTTGCTTTTGTAAATAAAGTTTTATTGGAACACAGCCACAGTCATTCTTAGGTACATGTCTGTGACTGCCTTTGCACTACATCGGTAGAGTTGAGTAGTTGTATCAGAGACAGCGTGGACCCAAAGTCTAAGTATTTACTGTCGGTCCTTTTCTTTTTTAACAACTTTTTTTAAAAAAAGATTTTATTTATTTATTTGACAGAAATAGAACAAGTAAGCACAAAGTCTAAGTATTTACTGTCGGTCCATTTCTTTTTTAACAACTTTTTTTTAAAAAAGATTTTATTTATTTATTTGACAGAAATAGAGAGCACAAGTAAGCAGGCAGAGGGAGAGAGAGAAGCAGGCTCTCCGCTAAGCAGGGAGCCTGACGCGGGGCTCGATCCCAGGACCCCAGAGTTACAACCTGAACCGAAGGCAGCCGCCTAACCAACTGAGCCACCCAGGCATCCCTACTTTGGGTCCTTTTAAGATGATGTTTACAGTAATGTCCTCTGCCCTGGAGTTACCACTGAAAGAAAATAAAGGAGACATAGTTAACAATCAAATGTACAGTTGACCCTTGAAAACATGGATTTGAACTGCACAGCAGGTCCACTAATATGTGGATTTTTTTTCAGTAAATACTGCACAACATAAATTACAACACTATAAATGTATTTTCTCTTACTAGTTTGCATATGAGTAAAGTATATAATATATATGGTATGCAAAATATGTTAACTGACTAGCTGCTTTATCAGTGAGGCTTCTAGTCAGACTATTAATATTTAAGTTTTTGGGGAGTCAGAAGTTATATGCAGATTTTCAGCTGTGTGAGAGTTTGGCATCCCTAATCCCTGGGTTGTTCAGGAATCAACTGGAGTTTAAAATACTCGGTTAATCCAAAATAAGGTGGGAAGGGGAGAGGAACAAAGAACATATAGGACAAATAGAAAATAAATACCAAGATTGTAAGTTTAAATCTTACCATGCTTATGATTACATTATATGTAAATGGACTATCCACATTGACTTAAAAAGCTGGAATGGTAAGAATAATTAAAATAAGACCAAATCTGTCTAAAAGAAATATAGATAAAAATAATTTTTTAAAAATTTAGGGGCACCTGGGTGGCTTAGTGGGTTGAGCCTCTGCCCTCGGCTCGGGTCATGATCTCAGGGTCCTGGGATCGAGCCCTGCATCGGGCTCTCTGCTCAATGGGGAGCCTGCTTCCCCCTCTCTCTCTGCCTGCTTGTGACCTCTCTCTCTCTCTCTGTCAAATAAATAAATAAAATATAAAAATAAAAAAATAAAAAAAATTTAAAGTCAGTGAATTAACATATAATGTATTATTAATTTCAGAGGTAGAGGTCAGTGATTCATCAGTCTTATACCAGTGTTCATTACATCATGTGCCCTCCTTAATGTCCATCACCCAGTTACCCCATTCCCCTACTCCTCCCCTCCAACAACCCTCAGTTTGTTTCCTATGATTAAAAGTCTCTTACGGTTAATCTCCCTCTCTGATTTCATCCTCTCTTCCCCTGTGATTCTTTGTTTTGGTTCTTAAATTCCACATATGTGTGAGATCATATGATAATTTTCTTTTTCTGATTGACTTGTTGCAAATGGCAAGATTTCATTTTATTAAGATTTTATTTATTTATTTGACATAGACCACAAGTAGGCAGAGAGGCAGGCAAAGAGAGAGGGGGAAGCAGGCTCCCTGCAGAGCAGAGAGCCCGATATGGGGCTCGATCCCAGGACCCTGGGATCATGACCCAAGCCAAAGGCAGAGGCTTTTAGCCCACTGAGTCACCCAGGCGCCCCAAGATTTCATTTTTTGATGGCTGAGTAGTATTCCATTCTGTGTGTGTGTGTGTGTGTGTGTGTGTGTGTGTGTATACATACCACATTGTCTTTATCCAATTGGATAAAGACATTGGACATTGTCATTGGACATCAGGACTCTTTCTGTAATTTGGCTATTGTGGACATTGCTGCTATAAACATTGAGGTGCCCCTTAGGATCACTACATTTGTATCTTTGGGGTAAATAAATACCCATAGTACGATTGCTGGGTTGTAGGGTAGCTCTCTTTCCAACTTTTTGAGGAACCTTCATACTGTTTTCCAGAGTGGCTGTACCAGCTTGTATTCCCACCAACAGTGTAAAAGGATTCCCCTTAATCTGCATTCTCATCAACATCTGTCATTTCCTGACTTATTAATTTTAGCCATTCTGACTGCTGTGAGGTGCTATCTCATTGTGCTTTCTATTTGTATTTACCTGATGTCTAGTGATGTTGAGCATTTATTCATGTGTCTGTTGGCCATTTGTATGTCTGTTTTGGAGAAACGTCTGTTCTTGTCTTGGCCCATTTCTTGATTGGATTATTTGTTCTTTGGGTGTTTCCTTTGGTAAGTTCTTTATAGATTTTAGATACTAGCTCTTTATCTGATAAGGCATTTGCAAATACTCTGTCCCATTCTGTAGGTTGTCTTTTGGCTTTGTTAACTGTTTCCTTTGCTGTGCAAAAGTTTTTTATCTTGATGAAGTCCCAGTTCATTTTTGCCTTTGTTTCCCTTGCCTTTGGAGACGTGTCTAGCAAGAATTGGCTGTGACCCAGGTCACAGAGGTTGCTGCCTGTGTTCTCCTCTAGGATTTTGATGGATTCTTGTCTCATATTTAGGTCTTTCATCCATTTTGAGTTTATTTTTGTGTATGGTGTAAGGAAATAGTTCAGTTTCATTCTTCTGTATCAATTTTCCCAACACCATTTGTTGAGGAACCAGTTTCTTTCTTTCTTTTTTTTTTTTTCTTAAAGATTTTATTTATTTGACAGAGATCACAAGTAGGCAGAGAGGCAGGCAGAGAGAGGAGGAAGCAGGCTCCCCACGGAGCAGAGAGCCTGATGCGGGGCTCAATCCCAGGACCCTGAGATCATGACCTGAGCCAAAGACAGAGGCTTAACCCACTGAGCCACCCAGGCGCCCCGAGGAACCATTTTCCATTGGATATTCTTTCCTGTGAAGATTAATTGATGATAGAGTTGAGGGTCCATTTCTGAGTTCTCTGTTTTGTTCCATTGATCTGTATATCTGTTTTTTTTGCCAGTAGCATACTATGTTGATGATTACAGCTTTGTAATAGAGCTTAGAGCCCAGATTGTGATGCCACCAGCTTTGATTTTCTTTTTCAATTAGCAATAATCGCGCCTCGGATAAACCTCATTGGCTACGATACTGCCACTGCGCAAAGCTTGATTTTCTTTTTCAATATTCCTTTGACTATTCGGGGTCTTTTCTGGTGCCATATGAATTTTAGGATTATTTGTTGTAACTCTTATGAAAGAAGTTGATTTTTTTTTTTTTAAAGTTTTAATTATTTGAGAGAGGGAGTGCAAGTGAGAGAGCCCAAGCAGGAGGAGCAGCAGAGGAAGAGGAAGAAGCATACTCCCCGCTAAGCAGGGAGCCCAAGGTGGGGCTCTATCCGAGGACCCTGGGATCATGACCTAAGCCAAAGTCAGATGCTTAACTGACTGAGCCACCCAGGCTCCCCAGGGTGATGGTATTTTGATCGGGATTGCATTGAATGTATAGATTACCCTAGGTAGCATAGACAGATTTGTTCTTCCAATCTGTGAGTGGAACGTTTTTCCATTTCTTTGTGTCCTCCTCTGTTTCTTTCAAGAGTGTTCTATAGTTTTCTGAGTACAGATCCTTTGCCTCTTTGGTGAGGTTTATTCCTAGGTGTCTTAATGGTTTGGGGTGTAATTGTAAATGGAAATGGCACCTTAATTTCTGTTTCTTTTGTCTTGTTGCTGGTGTATAGAAATGCAACTGGTTTCTGTGCATTGATTTTATTTCCTGCCACTTTGCTGAATTCCTGTATGAGTTTTAGCAGTTTTGGGGTGCAGACTTTTGTGTTTCCCACAGGGAGTATCATGTCTTATGCAAAGAGTGAGAGTTTGACTTCTTTGCTGATTTGAATGCCTTTAATTTCTTTTGTTGTCCGATTGCTAAGACTAGAACTTCTAGTACTATGTTGAACAGCAATGGTGATATTGGACATCCCTGCTGTGTTCCTGACTGCAAGGGGAAAACTCTTTTTTTTCCTCCATGGAGAGTGATATTCGCTGTTGGTTTTTTATATATGGCTTTTATGGTATAAAAGTATGTTCCCTCTATCCCTATACTGTGAAGAGTTTTAATCAAGAAAGGATGCTGTACTTTGTCATATGCTTTTCCTGCATCTGTTGAGAGGATCATACAGTTCTTGTCCTTGCTTTTATTATTTAGTGTATCACATTGATTGATTTGTGGGTGTTGAACTACCCTTGCAGCCCAGGAATAAATCCCACTTGGTTGTGGTGAATAATCCTTTTAATGTACTGTTGTATCTTACTGGCTAGTATCTTGGTGAGAATTTTTGCATCCATGTTCATCAGGGATGTTATGTTAATCTGTTATTCTCCTTTTTGGTGGGGTCTCTGGTTTTGGGATCAAAAGGTATGAGGTAATGCTGATCTCATAGAGTTTGAATGTTTTCCTTCCACTTCTCTTGTTTTCAAACAGCTTCAGAAGAATAGCTATTAATTCTTTAAATGTTTGTTAAAATTCCCCTGGGAAGCCTCCCGGTCTTGGACTCTTATTTTTTGGGAGGTTTTTTTTTTTTAAATTTTTTATTTTTTATAAACCTATAATATATTTTTATCCCCCGGGGTACAGGTATGTGAATCGCAAGGTTTACACATTTCATAGAATTCACCATAGCACATACCCTCCCCAGTGTCCATAACCCCACCCCCCCTTCTCCCAACCCCCCCTTTTTGGGAGCTTTTTGATTGCTGCCTCAATTTCCTTGCTGAGAGAAATGCAGTTTAAATGTAAAGACACAGATAGTTTGAAAGTATGATAAAGCATGTATCATACAAACACCAGTCATAAGAATGTTAAAGTGACCATGTTAATATCAAAGAATGTATATCAGCTCACAGAATATTACTGTGGACAAGGAGGGACATTTTACTTTATCATGGAGAAATAATCCTAATTGTTAGTTAATAATGTAGTTAGTAATAGAGTTATGAAATACATTGGGCAAACCTGACAAAACTGAAAGGAGAACTGGAAAAATCTATAAATTATAGTTGGAGGTACACTTACTTCTGATTAGAGAAGTTGATTGATATGTTGATAGAGCAAATAGATAGAAAACCAGTTAGGATATAGGAAACTTAAATACTACTCTGAACCAACCTGACTTAATTGACATTTATAGAACTCTCTACTCAAAAGTAGCAGATATACATTCTTTTGAAGTGTAAATGAATATTTGCCAACATATGCTGGCCTATAAAAGAAATCTTAATACATCTAAAAGGATTGAAATTATACGGAATAAGTTCTTGGGTCTTAAAGAAATTAAATTAGAAATCAGTAACAAAAAATGAGGAAAATTCTGTAATTTTTAGAGATTAAGTCACATCAAGTAATGCAGTTGGGGACTATTTTGAAATGAATAACAAAAAGACAAAATAATAAAATTTGTTAGATTCAGCTTAAGCTGAATAACCACTGAAAGAAAATTTAATGCAAAAAAATATTAAAAGATGTTCTTTGGTTAGGAAAGGAATACCAGATGGAAAGTTATATCTATGCAAAGAAGTGAAGAGTGCACAGGGAACATTCGCTAATAACAAAGATTGTGAAAAAAAAAATTTTTTTTTAAGATTTTATTTATCTATTTGACAGAGATTACAAGTAGGCAGAGAGGCAGGCAGAGAGAGAGAGGGCGAAGCAGGCTCTCCGCCAAGCAGAGGACCCGATGCAGGGCTTGATCCCAGGACCCTGGGATCATGACCTTAGCTGAAGGCAGAGGCTTTAACCCACTGAATCACCCAGGCACCCCAAGAATGTGAAGTTTTAAATGATCATATTAGAAAAGAAGAAATATATAGAAATCAGCCTTAGAAGCTTCCACCTTAAAAAGCTAGACCAGGAAGTACAAATTAACCTCTAAGTTATTAAATAGAAGGAATCAAGTAACAAGAGGGGTCTCAATATAAAAACCAGAGGAAATCAATATGATGAACTTCTAGCTAGTCTGATCAAGAAACAAAGAGAAAACAGAAATTAACAGTATCAGGAATGAAAGGGGATATTACTACACACATTAGTAGTTTAATTTTGAGCACATTGAGCCAATAAATTTAACAGCCAGTTTAATCGGCAAATTCCTTTACAGATAGAAATTTAAAAAAACAAGCAGAAATAGAATAGTAGGTGTATGTATGCTGATATTAGATTGATACTTAATAATTTTCCATCAAGGAATGTTCAAGCCCAGATATCATTTCACCATAGAAGTCTAAGCATTTAAGAAAACAAACAAACAAACAAACCAATCTTACACAAAGCCCTTAAGAAAATAAAGGAGAAGGGAAAACTTCTTAACACGTACTGTCAGAGCAGCATTATGCTGATAAGCACACCAGAAAAAGATCTTACAGGAAACTAAACTACAAGCCAATATACCTTATAAATATATATGCAAAATTTCTTTTTCTTTCCTTTTTTAAAAATTATTTGGTTATTTATTTGACAGATTATTTATTTATTTGACATCGGGCTCTCTGCTCAGCAGAGAGCCCAATGTGGGACTCGATCCCAGGACCCTGAGATCACGACCTGAGCCGAAGGCAGCGGCTCAACCCACTGAGCCACCCAGGCGCCCTGTTTTTTTTTTTTTTTTTTAGATTATTTATTTATTTATTTGACAGAGAGAGAGAGAGAGAGAGAGATCACAAGCAGGCAGAGAGGCAGGCAAAGAGAGAGGAAGGGAAGCAGGCTCCCTGCCGAGCAGAGAGCCCGCTTTTTCTTTCTTTTTTAAAGATGTTATTTATCTATTTGACAGATAGAGATCACAAGTGGGCAGAGAGGCAAGCAGAGGGAGAGGGTGGGTAGTAGTTTCTCTGCTCAATCCCAGGACCCTGAGATCATGACCTGAGCTGAAGGCAGAGGCTTAACCCACTGAGCCACCCAGGTGCCCCATATGCAAAATTTCTTAAAATATTAACAAGTCAGACTCAATATATAAAAGATATAAAAGAAGGTAACACATTGTGGTCATAGCATAATCAGGCAAGAAAAAGAAATGAAAGGCATATAGATTGTAAAGGAAATAAACTGTGTTTGTTTGTAGGTGACATTGAGAGTATGCTTAGAAAATCCTAGTGAGTCTAGGAAAAGTTGTAAAATTAATAAGTAAATTTATCAAGAATTCAGGATAGGTACCGAGACCGTATGAAAAAAATCATTTATATTTTATACACTATCAGTGAACATTTAGAAAATGAAGTTTTAGGGGTGCCTGGGTGTCTCAGTGGGTTAAAGCCTCTGCCTTTGGCTCAGGTCGTGATCCCAGAGTCCTGGGATTGAGTCCTTCGTTGGGCTCCCTGTTTGGCGGGGAGCCTGCTTCCTCCCCTGCCCCCTGCTCTCTCTGCCTGCTTGTGATCTCTGTCTGTCAAATAAATAAATAAAATCTTTAAAAAAGAAAAAGAAAAAGTGAAATTTTTAAAAACCCTCTAAAAATTTCAAGAATATAAAATACTTAGAATAAATTTAATAAGATATGCACAAGACATATATGAAAGCTATAAAACATTCCAAGAAAAATTAAATGTCTAACTAAATGCAGAAATATGCTGTGTTTATTGTTTGGAAGATTCAATAGTCAGTTTTCCCTAAATTGTTCTGTAGAGTTAGTCAGTGCAACCCCTATCAAAAGCTCAGTGGGGATTTATCTAGTAATTGATAAACTGATTCTGATAGACTGAAATGTAAAGAACCTAGAATAGCCCAAGAATTATCAAAAAAGAACAAAGCTAGAGGATTTATACTGCCTGATTTTAAGGCATAATAGTCAAAATGGTGTCCTTTTGACCTAAGGATAGAGAGCCATGATTTTCACGAAAGTCCCAAGAAAGAACAGTCTGGCAGGTACTAGCATAATGAATTGGATATCCATATGGGAGAACAAACCTCAGCCTGTACACTATACATTATATAAAAATTAGGTGAAAATTTAAAAAAAAGTAGGTGAAAATAGATGAAAAATCTATATGGTTAAGGCTAAAACTTAAAACTTGTAGAAAAAAAGGAGAAATTTTTGTAACTTTGGCATAGGCAGCAGTTTTTTTAGGATACAAAAATACCCTACAAAATTTATCAGTTGGACTCTGTCAAAATTAAAATCTCAGAAGACACAGTTAAGAAAATGTAGAAAACCAGAGACTGTGCGAAAATGTCAACAGTACATCTGATAAAAGCCTTCTCTAAAATATACAAAGAACTATTTTAACTCACTTAAAAAAAATTCATGAGCTCCACTTAAAACATGGGCAAAGCATTTAAAAAGATATTAAAAAATATTTTAGGGTAGAGAAACACTTTGAATATGACATAAAATCTTTTGACTATAAAAATTTTGATATATTTCACTATATGAAAATTAAGAGTAAAAGACACCTTAAGTAAAGACAGTTATAAACTTTGAGGCAGTATTCACAATACATAAAATTAATAAGGAATTGTTTTCAAGAAATAGAGTATTCTTTTTCCTTTTTTTTTTCTTTAAGATTTTATTTATTTGACACTGAGAGTGAGAGAATCACCTGGAGAATGAACACAAGTAGGGGAAGTGTGAAAGGGAGAAGCAGGCTTTCCACTGAGCAGGGAGCCAGATAATGGGGCTCAAACCCAGGAGCCTGAGATCATGACCTGGGCTGAAGGCAGACACTTAACCAACTGAGCCACACAGGCACCCTAAAATATAAATATTTGTGTGTGTTTCTATGCGTGTCTGCATTTGCATGTTTGTGTGTTTATTTGTTTGGAGGCTTTGGAGAAAGAACAAGGCTGTGAAGAATTACAGGGCTGAATCTTAAAATATATGAAAATGCCTAGACAAGTGAGCATGGCCTTTGGGGCTATTTTTTCTCTAGGTATATCTTCTAGTTCCTGATAAGGTAGCTAAGAGACTGAGAGGCTGAGTAGAACTCTTGAAGCTAAGGATAAAAATAATACTTACGGCTCTCTTAGGTTGGAATCTTGAAGGGCTACTCTGTGGGAGTAAGAGTGAGTCAAAAAATGTCCTACCTCCTTCTATCACAGGGATTAAAATTCTACATCACAGCTGCTTAATCTCTAATTAGGGTAAGGTGATCCAGGATTACCAGTGTATCAGGCCTAATTATTGCCAGAAGAAAAAATAAATCTTGTCTTGAGAAAGATCATCACCTGAAGCCTAAAATTATATCTTTGGTTTTTCATGTACGTTGTCTGGCGCTCAGTTACAAATAGTAAGCATCTGAACAAACAAGACAACATGATGGAAGAACAAGAGAAGAAAACTATTGTATACCAAACAGCAGTGATACAAGAGTAAATGACGCAGAGTATACATCCGCAGAGAGCTTGCATTCTAGCTGGGATGTCAAACATGTAAACAACCTAAAGTTTTCCAGATAATGAAATGATCGGACACATACATACTATAGTATGTTCAAGTACATAAAGATAGAATTTAAAATTACAGCAAAAAACTGGAAAGGAACAAAAGATCCTGATGAAAATTCTAGAATTGAAAAGTATAACAACAGAAATTAAGAATTTGATGGGTTTAGATCTGGATGGTGGATCATAAGAAAACAGAGTAAACTACTAAGAAAAGGGATAGAAAAATATAAAAAAGAGATAGATAAGGGATTCATTAAAAAGGTCTAGTATATGTATAATTGATATCTCAATTATATCAAGGAGGGAAAAACTAAGAGTGAAATAGGGACAGATATGGCAGAGGGTTTTCCAAAAATGACACTGCATATCAACAAATTCAGTAAGCTGTGCAATTAGACAAATACTTTCCAATGAAAGTAATACTCTAGCATAGTATTAGAAAAGTATAAAAACGAAAAGATATGTACTCTTAAAAGCAACCAGTAATAAAAATCTGGTCACCTTCAAATAAGCAAGAGTTGAAATGACAGCTCATTTTTCACTGGAGACAGTTGGAAACAGAAGATGGTGCAATGTGCTGGAACTGAGTACCTGCTGTCCTAGAATGCTGTACTCAGTGAAAATAAATAAAAGTAAAATGAAGGCAGTAAGTGAGAGAATAGGCAGACATGGAGTCGTTAAGGTAGAAGGAAAGTATAAAATGTGAATGTAAATTTGGATTGTGGCTTAAAAAACCAATTTAATTTGAATCCTTCATTACTGTGTCATCAAAATTTACTTAAAATGGGGCTCTTAGATGTCAGCAAATGTTGAAGTGCTTGGGTTCAGTAGCAGTGCTAATTCTTTAAATAAATACAAACTGAGTATCTAGTGTTTGCCTGTCAAGTGTGTGTTAGGTGAAAGCAATATAGCAAGAAGCAAACACAGATATTTTTTGTTTCTGGAGCTTGTATTCTAGTGGTTGAAGTAATGATGGTGGGCTGGGGACCGAAATTAAATTTAATAAATTAAATTAAAACCAATGATGGTGGGCTGGGGACCAAAATTAACCAATCACCACACAGTAAACCAATCACATGTATATAAGGGACATTGGTACATGGTTCTGTGACATGGTATGATGGATGAATTGACCTTTGCTAAGTCTGAAGGGAGAAGTTAGCTAGGTCAGGAGAGACAGCAGTAGTGTGTGCAGAAACTGTGTCAGGAGACATGATGCTGGAGGATTGGAAAGAAGGCCTGTGTAGCATAGAGAGCAAGAGTTGGTTTCTGTGGTAGATAGAATGAAAAGAAAGTGGGCAGGTAAGTAGAGACTGAGTGCTGATTTGGTGGCACATGTAAAGGATTTAGGGCTTTATCCTTAGAGCAGTAAGAAGCTACTGAAATCTGTTACACAGGTAGGTAATATTTGCAAATTTGCATTTTGATAAGATTGCAGTATGGCGAATAGAGTGAAGGCCAGTAATAGATATGGATAGATTACATTGCTATTATTGGAGTGTTTTAGGTAATAAGTGATGGTTGCTTGGGCTGATGGGTGGGTACCAGAGAAAATGGGCATATTCCCTAGGTATTAGGAGGTAAATTCGACAGGGCTGGGTAATAGATTGGGTATTAGAGGGAGATAGACGAAGATATCAAAGTATTACAAACAACTAGAAGACTTGCTTTATATTTAAATGATTACATATTGAAAGGTAGGTTTTGAAAATGTTTTAAAGTGAAAGAATTGCTTGAATAAATTAAAGATCATCTATACAGTGGAATATTATGAGGCTGAAAGTAAGATTTATGAAGAATTTTTAATGGTGTGGGGGAGTACCTATGGTGTTCCATAATAAAGCAAATATGAAATTCTACCTAATATGTGTTCTTAGCTATATAAATTTATAATAATAGTGAAACATACTAATGATCAGAAATGACTCTTTTTTGACTTATAGACACCTCAAGAAGAACATGCTGTTAATAGTCCAGAACACCTGAGGAAAAAACGTACAACTTCAGCTGAAAGAAATACTTGTCAGCTTTATATTCAGACTGATCATCTGTTCTTTAAATATTACGGAACACGAGAAGCTGTGATTGCCCAGGTATTTGTAATTTTGCTACTATTTTAGGAGTTCTCATACTGTTTCATTACACCTATATTTTCCTCTAAGAATTAAAGTTATGGCATATCCCTTTTTTGAAAAAAACAAACAAACATATTTTTAGTAATTATAAAATACGTGGGATAAGTGCATGGATGACTGAAAGAGTTAGGATATTTTAGAATCCTCCAAAACAGGTGTAAGACAGTGATTTCGTGAAGATGATGACACTGGCGATTAGCTTTGAAAAGAAGGTGAAATTTTCAGTTGTGGTCCTATAAGGAGGGAAGAATAGAGGAAGTCTTCCAATGAGAAGTATTTAATTTCTGTTTTGTGTTCCCATTGTACTTAGTACTTGTTTTTTTGTTTTGTTTTGTTTTCGTACTCAGCACTTTCAGAGTTGTGTTCTTGCATTTTTATCTTCTCAACCCTTATTAAAGTAAAAAGTTTCTGAAGATACTCTTCAAAATGTCCTTCTTGTTGAAGATGCCCAGTGAAAGTTTGATAATCCATTTTTGACTCTAAATTGATTTGAGACTAAGAGGATGTAGGTGCCATTAGTATAAATGATGAATTCATTTTGATGGTGGTGATGAGCTTAATTTTAGATGTGTTTAAGAGCCAAGTAGTCGGGGTGTCTGGGTGGCTCAGTGGGTTTAAGCCTCTCCCTTCAGCTCAGGTCATGATCCCAGGGTCCTGGGATCAAGCCCCATATTGGGCTCTCTGCTTAGCAAGGAGTCCCCTTCCCCCTCTCTCTGCCTGCCTCTCTGCCTACTTGTGATCTCTGTCTGTCAAATGAATAAATTAAAAAAAAAAAAAAAAGAGCCAAGTGGTCATTCCTTAGCATATTGAAAATGTAGAGCTTGGGAGTATTTAGCCCTAACCTTAAACTTTCTTCTTTGAATTTAAAGATACAGAAGACAGAGTTGAAGTAAGGGGAGAAAATGAAATTAAAAGGAAAGAAACTGGGGGATGTCTGTATATAGTGAATAGGATGAGGAAGAGAAGCAATGGGATAAACGTAATAGTTAAACGGGTAGGAGATTAAATGGAATTAACCAAGGCAGAAACAGTTTCAAAACCAAATGCATGGCTAACAGTGTTATATTACAGAGATATCAAAGAGAATGATTACAGTGTGTTAATTTACTAGATGGGGTGGGTGAGTCCTTTCACAATATATACATATATCAAATCATCAAGAGGTACACTTTAAACATCTTAGAGTTTCATTTATCAATTATACCTCAATACTGGGAAAAAAAACTACAAAAGGAGGCTGGTTTTTAGTTATTAGAGGATTATTGATGAGCTTTAAACTGATAGAGTTGTTAGGGTAAAAGCATTACAAACAGTGATCAGTATGTTGGCCAAAGCAGTGAGGGTTTTAAGAAATGTGAAAAATAGAAACAAATATGGCGACTTAGAAACAATATGGAATATTTGGGGGTGAAAGGAGGACATAGAATTAATGAGCAAGTTGGTAGGAAGAGGAAGATGATGATCCACTAGAAAAGCAATGTGGTATATAAGAGAAAGAAAAATTGGGGCGCCTGGGTGGCTCATTGGGTTGAAGCCTCTGCCTTCAGCTCAGGTCATGATCCCAGAGTCCTGGGATCGAGCCCCGCATCGGGCTCTCTGCTCCGCGGAAAGCCTGTTTCTTCCTCTCTCTCTGCCTGCCTCCCTGCATACTTGTGATCTCTGTCTGTCAAATAAATAAATAAAAATTAAAAAAAAAAAAAGAGAGAGAAAAGAAAAATTGATAGGAAAGTGTTCTTAAAGGTCCAGTAAGAATTGGGGTGAGAATAAAGAAAAGTTTCCCTTTGGGAAAGAACTACCCTTTGAGAAAAATAGAAATAGATGAAGTTAGAAAAATTTGAAGGTAAAGAGGAAGAGAAATAAAAATGAAGTCTCAGTAAAGTATGAAGTATATTCATTTGTGGAGGGATGTTTGAATTACCACTATTGGGAATGAAGTAGGAACAGAAGGAATTGGATAAGGGATTACCAAGCCAAGTTGAGGTTCAGTAGCATGAATTTATAATGGACCCTGTCAGCACTGGTAGAGCTTTCTTTATCAGTTTGGCAGCCTGGGCTACTTTTTTTTTTTTTTTAAGATTTTATTTATGTATTTGACAGAGATCACAAGTAGGCAGAGAGGCAGGCAGAGAGAGAGACAGGAGGAAGCAGTCTCCCCGCCAAGCAGAGAGCCTGATGTGGGGCTCGATCCCAAGACCCTGACACCATGATCTGAGTCGAAGATAGAGGCTTTAACTCACTGAGCCACCCAAGCCTGAGCTACTTTTGAAATTATAGTTAATGCTTCTACTTAACTATCTTAAGTTTATATAATTTCTTTGAAAATAATTTTAAGAGAACATATACATGTTTTTACATAAACTGTAGCAAGATTGCTTTTTATAAATGAAAGATGGGAAAGTGGTTTTAGAAGCTGAAGTGTTTAGTTGGGAGTCAGCTAGGTAAATAGAGAATCCCTTTATGTTTTATCACCGTGTTTAATTTCCTCCTAGAATTTAGGAGCTCTTAATGTATCTTACTTATATCTACATTACTTTCTTTCTACCATCACCCTCTAGAATAAATCTGTAAATTTATTTTACAGATTTTCTGTTTTTCACTATTGTATCCCCAGCACCTTAAACAGTGCTTAGTATAGTATATAGTAGTAGTCAACAAAACTTAAAGATAATGTGGACTAGTGCAGCGATAGAAAGACTAAAGTCAGAGAATGACTGAGTATCCTGATGTTATCAGGGAATTTTTTTGGGGGTTAGGGGAGGGTGAGAGTTGGGCATGGGAGTGGGCAGAAGGAGAGAGAGAATTCTAAATAGGCTCCATGCCCAGTGCAGAGCCTGATGTGCAGGGCCAGTCCCACAACTCCCAAGATCATGACCCAGGCCCTAATCAAGAGTCAGACACTTAACCCACTGAGCCACCCAGGTTCCCCTATCAGGATAATTCTTTAGAAGATGTTTGAACCGAGTCTGACAGATAAAAATATTCTAGGCATAAGGAAATAGCACATGAAAAGACATGGAGGTCTGACATTGCGGGATTGATTGAAGAAACAAAGTTTTATATGATTGAAGCGAGAGTGATTGTTTCTTGCTGGAGAAGAGTCTGGAAAAGGCACAGAATCTCCCCTCTTAGCCCCAGCTCACTAATCTGTTTCATCTTTTCATCCAGTATGTGATGTGGACATTTTAAAATTTGAGTGTGGTGGAACACGAGTAATTCTTGATTTGGGAAAATGGAAATTCACAGCCTTATTCACATTTTAATATCGCCTCTAAAATGTTCTTTTTTTTTTTTTTTTTTAAATCTGTAGATATCCAGTCATGTTAAAGCAATTGATACAATTTACCAGACTACAGACTTCTCCGGAATCCGTAACATCAGTTTCATGGTGAAACGAATAAGGGTAAGAAATTTCGATGGTTCAGAACAATAAGAAAGAGAAACAATAAGGACAGTGTTTATTATAAGAAAAGTGCTTGCATTTTACTTCATCTTTATGCATTAATAATTAAATTGTATTACTCATCCAATTTATCTTTATTCTTGGCTTTTACACACACATGTGCAAATACACACAGGAATACCTCAGTTTATGATATAAAAAGGAAATCTATAGGGCTTTAATCTGGACTGCAAGAGAAGTATTGTCATACTATATTCTGTCTGATTAACATGCCAGTTAGAAAGCCCTAGTCTCTCAAGAACTACAGATACAATACTTGACATTCTGCCCCACCCCACCTTATCATTTCTCAGTGTCTGAAGATTTGCCCTGTGCATTACTTTTCAGAGTGTATCCCTTTTGGTGCTCTAGGGGAGAGAGAAGGATAGATAGAGTGGCTAAATAAAATTAGAAGTTGTATACTTAGTACTGTGCTCTCTTCTTATGAATTCTTAGTACAGAATTCTCAAATTTGGGAAGTCCTTCAGGAGAGGAACTCATAATTTTCAAAACTAATATGACTATGGAACCTTTTCTGTATTAAAGTCAACGGAGGGTCCAGAGAACTGTAGAACACATTGTGAGAAATGCTTACCTAGATCCACAGGGTCACTGATGATTAATTTTAATGTTATAAATTCAAATAAGTAGATACTAAATTACTAACGAAATTGGGTTGTTTCAAAATTTTTTCAAGTGTGAATTCTATCTATGTGTATAGCTTTGGAATCTGAATTCGTAAACTAGATAAATGGCTTGAGTTAAAAAAATCATTTTATGTAAGTATTTGCCATAGGGTTTCTTTATATTTGTGCTTCTAATTTTCTTAAAATATGATTGACTAAATTATAATTTTTGTTTATGCATGTAATACATTTAATAGCTTAGCTAAAGGTGGTCCATAGTAGTGTGATGAAATGTTAAATGGGAGTTCAGGATGAAATGTAGTTTGCAGATAAGCATAAGAATTGTTTATAATCAGTAGCTTTCATGTATTTTGAGAGTAATTTAAGCCTTTAAATGAGCAAGTTAAAGTGATAATAATTATTATTTAGTAGGCAAAGCAATAAAATGCAAACTAGTGGGAAGTAAAGAATATTAGAACAAATTGTAGTGAAACACATTTTATTTTTTTAGTATAATGATCTGCATTATGAAGAAATGCAAGTATATGAATGGATAGTATGGTACTTGGTTGTTTTAAAGCTTTTAACCAAGACTAAAATTTTAGTTTAAATCTTACCTGAAGATTCCTTGTGACCCATTAATTTGAAATTTGTATCAATAAACATTTAAATATTATCTCATTTGTAATATAGGTAACTACAATTTGGGTGCAATTTTTATTTGTAGCTAATATTTCAGAAATATCAAGAAATTTCATTTCACTGTTTAGTGGGAAAATGCCATCTATAGCCTGTCTCTAAGCATGTGCTTTTTATAATATGTAGTGTGATTGCTTTTGGATATTTTTGTGTTAGATGACCATTACTGATTGTTTTTAGTTGTTAGTAGATAAACTGGAAATCTGTCCTCAGGCAGTTTCCCACAGTAGTATTTTTGCAGTCCTGCTTCTGAGTCTCTTGGTTTTACTGAAAGGTATGGAACCTAAAAAGTCCTGTAGTTCTTATTTTATCAACTGTTCTACCCTCCCTTTACTACTGACATCTTCAATAGACTGAGGACTGCCTTCTAAAAAATGTCTCCTTTCATACATAACACTTTTTATTCTGTTTCCACAGTTTTATATGTAATTTTCTAACTTGAGGAAAGGCAAATTGTTCTAGGACTTCAGAGGATAGGCAAGTATCTCTGAAAGGAGACAGGGGCTTATAAATGAAAGCTTTTGTTTGGTAGAAGTTTATTATCAGAACTGATTATTCTTCAGATTTTGTCAGGGAGGAACCTGCACTAGGAGTACAGTAGCTAAGTATCAAAAGAGACTTTCTGGAGGAACTCAGCTTGATATAGTAAGAGAAGAGAATGGGGAGTAAAAAGAAAATTCGTGCCTACATTCAGGGAAAAAAAATTGAACTTGCAGTTTGTTGGGCTTGACTCCTATGGTTTTAGGCAAGGAGAACAAGGAAATGATTTGGCTGTTGAGTTGAGGGTCTTGGGTTTGAGATCTATTTCATGTTCTAGTAATTAGCTAAAATTTAGGGGTTTATATCCTTTTGCATTCCACCATTTAGTACTAAAAGAGACTTGCTCACATGATTAAATTTGAGAAACTCTACTTCTTTATTAGAAGTTTTGAAAGCAGAACCTGCTTTTCCATCCCAAGTGTTCAGTATTTAGAAATTTGGTCAATACTTACCTAGAAATTTAGTGTACCCAGTTTTAATTCTCCTACTCACTCAGCCTTTCTTTTTTCCTTTTCTTCTTTTTTTTCTTTTTGACTTCTATGATCAGCTTAGGGATAGGGGCAGTGGTAATAATTGTAGAAGCCTTAATCCAGGCCTTATTTTCCTTGGATTCCAAGCATATTGTCCAGGCGGGTTCAGAAGAAGGTGATCAATGACTTTACACATAGACTCTGCTAACGTTAATTGCCTATTTAAATAGTTGTCTTGGATTTTAGATCAACACAACTGCTGATGAAAAGGACCCTACAAATCCCTTCCGTTTCCCAAATATTGGCGTGGAGAAGTTTCTGGAATTGAATTCTGAGCAGAATCATGATGACTACTGTTTGGCCTATGTCTTCACAGACCGAGATTTTGATGATGGTGTTCTTGGTCTGGCTTGGGTTGGAGCACCTTCAGGTAATTTATCTAACTTTGTCTTGGCTTAATAATTAAAAAAAGCAATTTTCAGGGCTAATTGAATTTTACAAAAGTATAGCAGAAACTGGTGGCTGTACAGTATCTTAATTTAAAGAGCTTGAGTTAGGCAAGAGTTAGAAGTGTAATGTAAGTAGGAAAATATATAAAATAGCTTTTTGTTTTGAAATGAGTACAAATGGGGAGATAGCCTGACATTTGGTAACTTCAGTGGCTGAAATAATTTTATGAGGAAGAAGTGGTACTTATTACTAATTTTTTCATGAAAGTTAATGTTATTAATTTTTTTTTTTCTTCTGGGAAAGAGGTCCTTAGAATTAAAAGGGAAAAACGATATTCTTGCTTCTGTTCTACAATGAGAGAGCAGAGAAACCACAGTCAGAAGCTGTAGGTAGAAAGAAAAGAAAGACTGTCCTTATTATTATTTTATTTACAGCCTTTATTTTAACAAAAGGTAAGTGTTGCCTGAAAAGTGTTATAAGCAGAAGGCCCCAGTACCCAAGCCTCCACTAACCTTAACACCTGGGCCCGGACTCTGCTTGGGTCTCTGCTTTAGCGATGGAAACTGCTGTCATTAAGAAAGCTGGCATAGGATAATGCCTTTCCCATTACAGTGGGGATAGGGAGTCTGTAATTTATAGTCTAATAAGTTCAGGAGACTAATTTAGAGAAATACAAATTTATTAATTGAAAGATTGAGTAGAAACAATCCCAGACTCTTTGAATATAACTTTGGCCATACAGAGTTTGATCAGTAGCCTTTCATCTTGGCAATACCTCTTCTGATGTATCATTTCTAATTTTTTTAAAACATAGAATGCTTTATGCCCAGTAAGGGAAGCTTTTCTTTTCCTGTGCTTTAATTAGTAATTGTTTGATTTATAATGTATATTTTAACATTTTAAGTAGTACTGTATTTTAGTTTTTATATTTCTTGCTTTATTTTTAAAGCCAGCAATGAATAATACTTTTGCAATTTTCAAAGCTTCTTTTGTTTTTCTTCCACATTTTCATGATGTCATTAAGGTGCAAATTTATGTCATGAATTATATATTATAGTACAGTATTTTTGGAAATTTATATTTGTCTCTTATGTTGATCTGTCCTGGTATTGTGTTACTTGCATTGTCAGCAGATTGTATAATCTCACTTTTTCCTATGATAATTTCACATGTTTTATAACTTTTATATTCTGATATTTCTTTTCCCCTTCTTGAGGAAGTTGGATGATTTATTACAAAGTTCATGATTTCTTCTACTTACTCATTAGTAAGTACTGTGAACATTCAAGGATTCATTTGATTTTTTATTGTAAATTACCATTAATATATTCTCAAAGTGTACACCTTAGACTAACAGCATCAACATCACTTGGGAACTTAGCAGAAATGCAAATTCATGGATGCTACTCAGGTCTACTGAATCAGAATCTAGGTGTAGAGCCCAACAATCTGTTTGAACAGGCCTTCCAGGTGATTCTGATTCACATTCAAGTTTGAGAACTACCATGTTCATATTTTTGTCTCTAAGGAAACTTACTCACAGAATGGCTTTTGGATAGGGGATTGGATGATTTCAAACCAGAAACGGTTTTACATTTTCAGCTTCAAACTTTTGTTCATTAGGAATGTAATACTCCTGAAGGAGCTTGATCAGTTTTTTAAAAGCTTCAGATAGCCTCATGTCTGTGGATGCAAAAATAAACTGTATTTTTAGGATAGTTTTAGGTTCACAGAAGAATTGAGCATATAGTATAGAGAATTCCTGTATACGCCCCCCCATACAAATTTTTAACAGCTTACATTAGATGGTACATTTGTTACAATTAACAAAATTATTAACTGAAGTCCGTAGTTGATTCAGTTTTTTAAGTTTTGACCTAAGGTCCCTTTTTGTTCTAGGATCTCATCCAAGACACCACATTACATTTAGTTATCTTGTCTCTTTAGTCTTTTCTTAACTATTATTGTTTCTTGGACTTTGTTTTTGATGACCTTGACAATTATGAGGAGTACTGGTTAAGTATCTTGTGGGATGCCCCTCTATTACAGTCTTTTTGATGTTTTTCTCGTGATTAAACTAGGGAAATGGGTTTGGACATTTAGTCTTTTTAATGGACAATTCGTCTTTTTATCTAGTTATTTTGATATTTGAACCACCATTTGTGATGCTACTCATTGTTCTGAACAGCAGTGGGCAAAGTTCTCGATTGTGAGTGGGACATATAACTTGTATTTTTGTCGCAAGTTCTTCTTCTGATACCTCTTTCTTTACTCTGTGTTAAACCCTCAACTCCAGTTCTTAGAAATCTTTCTCTAAGAGCTACTGGGAGGGACAGAAGGATGGAGTCCAGAGTGGGAAAGAGAAGGGATCTTTGTTCTTTTTTCTTTTTTTCTCTTCTTTTTTCTGAATATTTTATTAGAGAGCCCAAGAGAGCACAAGCAGGGAGGTGGGGAGAGGGGTGGAGGAAGGGGCAGAAGCAGACTCCCCATTGAGCAGGGAGCCCGGTGTTGGGCTCCATCCCAGGACCCTGGGATCATGACCTGAGCCGAAGGTAGGTGCTTAACCGAATGAGCCACCCAGACACCCTGATCTTTGTTCTTTTGATCTGGCTTTTTCTAGTATAGGGTACCAGCCTTAACATAACATTGACAGTTTTCTTCTTTTACCTTTGCCCTTGGACTTCCTGAACTGGGTTTTATATTTGACCCACATTGTATTTTTTAAAAAGATTTTTATTTATTTGAGAGAGAGAACACACACACAAGTTGGGGGAAGGTAAGAGAGGGGGGCACTCGAGCTGGAGCTGAGCACAGGACTCTATCCCAGGACCCTGAGATCATGACCTTGAGCCTAAGGCAGACCACTTAACCAACTGAGCCACCCAGGTACCCTACGTTGTAATTTTTTATAAGGAAAAATATATATTTGGTTTTATTATTTTAGTACCCTTCTGAGGTGTAGGTATTACTACCTCCATTCTGCAGATGAGAAAACTTGGATTTAGAGATTTTTGTGACCGATCCAGGATCACACAGAACCCAGAGTCTAGACCTTTTGACTCCAGGTTCAGTGCATTTGGTAGTTATTCTGCTGAGTTTTATATACTACAGGATCGTAGCTTACTCCAAGATGTTTCTGATAAGAAGTTGAAATGTTTCCAGCATCTTGGAAGAGGTTTTGTATTGTTGGAATCCATTTTTTTTGAAAGAGGAGTTATAAGGGTTCTACTCTTTAATATTATACATCATTTTGGGAAGAGCACTGGTTTGGGAGCTAGGAGACTGGGTTCTTGTCTTCTGTTCTGTATCTATAAATTTATCTTAGAAATTTAGGTACATCATTTTGCTTCAGTGTGTATTTTTCATTGTAATTTCTTCTCTCTTTGTCCTTTTATAGAGTGCATGTTTCTGCCTAAAGATCTTAGTAATTTTTGTGGTTAATCCGTTTGTTAAAAAGTACCATTTCGTAGCTAATCTGTTCAGTTTGTGATCTGTTACTGTCTCAATCTTTCATTTTTATTTGGCCTAATTAATTTTGATTTTGTTGTATTATTTAACTTAGTTTCATTTAATTCTGCAGATATTTTACTATAAATAGACGGTGGTGTGGAGGGTTTTGTTGTGATGTTAATTTTCACAGTATTACTCAAATTATTAGCTGAGGTCTTCACTGACTCAAGCTGGGAAAAACGGTGAAGGTTGAAACATTTGAATAGTAGGTTTTTTGTCTTTAAATCTTCTTACACTACTTTTTATTCTCACTTAATATCATTCTGTAGTTGGGTATGGCCTTGGTTTTCTTTAATTAGGAAAACAGAACCTCCTGCCCAACTCCATAATAAGTGGAAACAGCTGTGAACTGGGCTTGCTTAGAGGCTACCATTTAAATTATACAGTGATTAGAAGGGAGTCCGAAAAAGGGAATCTGGTTTTCTAAACAAAGTTAGTGTTGATTATGGAACTGGGAAGATTTCTTCAAGCTTTTCTTTGTATGAATACAGTTCTGTGTTTAGCAGGTAGCCTCCTACTTAATTTAGAGACTGCAGTGTTGAATCCTTAACTAAGTAAATTCCTTGTATTAGATAATCTTTTGCATTTTATTTGGGGCACCCTTCCAACATGCCTTTTGAGAGGGGCCATTTTCTTTTTAAAAATATATTAAGGTACGTTCTTCATGTATTATCCTTCTTAATGTTATCCTCATGAACATAGTCTCAATTTGGGCAGGCCACTGAGTAAGGCTGTCTCTGGAATTCATCTCTATAGTTAATCCTGAACCATTTGGTATTCCTCTGACCATTTGTGAAGAACATTTTTTGAGACATTTCAATTGTTAGCAGTAGTTTCTTAAGTTTAGAAATTTTAGTTTGATTTTACGTATTAGGACTTAAGGACATACAGAGCTCAGCTCCATGTTCTCAAGATAACCCATAGCCTATTAAATTCTTAACATGTTGTTTAAAAGTCTAGTTATAAGGCTGGGAGAATTATATAATTAGAATTTTACAAGAGGACAGTTAATATTGGCATTTTGTGTGGTCTGGATTGGTCCAAGCAGGACGTTTAACTTCTCTGGTCCCTCATTATTACTTGTGAATACTGCTTTCCAGACACGAAAGACAAAGAAATGCCCTTAGGATATTTCCTAACAACCTGTCAGGGAGTGAGACTGTTGTCTGGTTCAAAATTACTGCTCAGATTAACACTGCATGGTCAGTATGTTAAGTTTTAAGTGTTTAGGCTTGCTCACATCAAAACTGTGCTTGTGGACTCTGACAGGGTATTATATATATTATTATCCTATAGTTTTTCTAATTTGGGGGCTGGGGTGAAGGTCTGTTTTAAAATTTAGGAGTGATATTCTGTGACTTTAGCCCTCAGATTGTATAGTAGATTTAAAAAAAATGTCATTGTACTTCTTTGTTGGTTATTGAGCCATCTATCCATCCAGCTTTTAACTCAAAAAAATGTTTACCTTTCTCATTAGTATTCATTCACAATTTGTGTTTTGCAACGATGACTACCTGTATTAGAATTTTTACAATAAAGCAGTTATTGAACTTGAGCCGTGGTTTAGCTGTAGGTGTATATGATATCACTGATTGAGTTTCTGGCACATCAGAACTAGTTGCATTATTTTGTAAAAAATTAAACCATAACTTAGCACTGGGTAATGTATGGAATTGTTGAACCACTATATTGTATACCTGAAATTAACATACTACTCTATATTAACTGTATTGGAATTAAAATAAAAAAAATCAGTGTACTACTGCCAAAAAAATATTAAGCCATAACTTACAAAATTAAGTATAGTCTTTTGTTTTTTCCATATGATTGAGTTATTTTAACATATGTTATTAGTTTGTAACAAATATTGAACTTTTCTCTAAGAGATACACATTAAAACCAAAAATATTTACTGGGACGTTAAACAGGATGTGAAATTTCAAAGACTGTATTTTAGAAGAGAGCATTCAGATTTATGTCTGATCTTCCCTTAAACTATATAAGCCTTAAAAATACAGAAAAAATATATTATCAGATTTTTAATACATGCTATTTTTTTTTCTTTTTTAACTGTTAAAGATTTACGGAAGTCTTCTATGCTTAATTCAAGTTTGACAGTACTGCATTGGACCAATTTGCGTATGACATATCTTCACTAAGGCAGGACATTAATTTACTATTTGTTTAAAACTATAATTATTACATACAGAGTGCTTATTCATATCTTTTCTAATTTCTGGAAATAGTGATACAGTCCTTAGGATTCATCTCCAAAAGCAGAAGTAGCATGAAAAATATATATTAAATATTCATAAATCATTTGCTGTGTTTTCATTCTGTTCAGTTTTCTTTGTAGAAAAGGTAGTAAGTTCTGAATATCATAAAAGTTCTCCATCTTGTGCTAGTTAAAATCTGCATATGGCTTAGTCTTTCAGTTTACTTATCTGTGGAGCTTGTTACTTTCACTTCCTAAATCATGATGGTAATTCAAATTCATGTTAATTTTGTGTTAAATTTGTTTTAAAATATTTATTTATTTGTTTGTTTGTTTATTGGGGGGAGTGAGAAAGAGAGAGAGAGCACAAGATGGGGGGAGGGTCAGAGGGAGAAGCAGACTGCCTGCTGAGTGGGTAGCCTGATATGGAGCTAGATCCTGGGATCCCTGGATCATGACCTGAGCCAAAGGCAGATGCTCAACCAGCTGAGCCACCCAGGAGCCCCTTGTTAAATTTTCTTTCTAATATTAAAATGAACAGGGCAGCAGTTGTAGTGTTATGCCATTTTAGCAAATCTGTTTTTAATTGCCTTCTATTATATGCTTTATCAGAACTTTAAACATAAGGTTTTTTAATGGTTTAATAACTTGATTGTAACTTTGCATATAGAAAGCTTAATTTGAAATAATTTGATTATCAGAATATCCTAACATTTGATTGTATTTTTAATAAAAACATCAAAGAGAGAAAACCTTTTCATGTGAATGTAAACAAAAGAGTTCTCACTAAGAGTCTTTAACAGAGTTATTAAAAGAACTATATTCTTCTCAGTACTGTGTGCATACAGACATGGGTTGGCCAGCCAGTTTTGGATTTTCCCATTGTTCTTTTTCTAATTTCTTATTATTAACTGGCTTTAGATGTACAAGTACTTATCATTTTGCTGTTAGGCTATTTTGGCAAGTTACTATTATGCAACAGGTGAACTACAAAGTTATTTAATATATATAATAGAAGTAGTGTTATAGGTTTTCTTTTAAAATTTGAAAGCATTCTCAAGATACATTGGAAAGTCATAATTCAATTTTTTGAACTTATTTTGAAAAAAATTTCAAACTTGCTGAAAAGTTGCAGGAATAGTATAGTGAACTCATGATAGGTTAATCAATCAACATTTTTCCACATTTTGCTTTCTTCCCCTTCTGTCCATCTTCTATCCTTCCTTCCCTCTCAATCCCCTTTTTTTGCCTCTTGGGCATACTTCTTTTCTTTTGCCCCACAGCTTTATTGAGGTATAACTGACAAAATTG
Source organism: Mustela putorius furo (assembly GCF_011764305.1). Lineage (NCBI taxonomy): Eukaryota > Metazoa > Chordata > Mammalia > Carnivora > Mustelidae > Mustela > Mustela putorius. The sequence goes on along the minus strand of NW_025422045.1, from coordinate 2,761,728 downwards.
TAAGATGCTTCAAGTATACAACATAATGATTTGATATTCATGTACATTGTGAAAGGATTCCCCCCTATAAATGCGGTGACATCTATCACTGCATATAGTATTTATTTTTGGTGAGAGTGTTCGTTTTACTCTCTTTGCAAATTCCTTTATACAATACAGTGTTACCAACTATAGTCATCACGTTATACATTAGATACATAGACCTTACTCATTTTATAAGTGGAAATTCTACCCTTTTACAAATCTCTCTCTATCCCCCTATTTCTTTGCCAGCCCCTGGCAACCACTAATTATTTTCTTTTTTAAAAAATATGTTGTATATTGCCTCTAAAGATAATGAATCATGTACTCCTATGCATCACTACTGTTACTTGTAGATGTGACTTTCTCAGAATCTACTTGAGAATATTTTGTTCAACTTCATTTAAATTAAATGTTTGTTTCTTTTTTTTTTTTAACAAGAATATATAGGCTTTGATAGCGTAAATATGGGTGTATTCAAATTTAACAGAAACTTTTGCTAAATTAATGGGAGTAAAAATTAGGGAATATTTTGATTATGAAGGACATTTTCTAAGGGCCTTATACTAAGTCCTGGGAGTTTTTTTTATGTGTACCATTAAAAGTTATTTGAAATGACTTACTAATCTTGGCCTAAAGAAACTTTTGAGTATTTAATATATGTGGAATATATAAAATGTTTTAATTTGATGTAGTATATGTTAGAAAGTTATTTTCGGGGGTGAATAGATGCTAATTTAGCCATCTTTTGTTCTGAACTAGGAAGCTCTGGAGGAATATGTGAAAAAAGTAAGCTATATTCAGATGGTAAGAAGAAGTCCTTAAACACTGGAATTATTACTGTTCAGAACTATGGGTCTCATGTGCCCCCCAAAGTCTCTCATATTACTTTTGCTCATGAAGTTGGACATAACTTTGGATCTCCAGTAAGTATTGCCTAATCATTAGATTTTGTAAAAAAGATTATTAAATTTTATATTGAGTGATTTGTTTACAAGTACATATGGATATTTAGGTTTTTTTTTTTTTTAAGATTTTATTTATTTGACATCACAAGTAGGCATAGAGGCAGGCAGAGAGATGGGGGGGAAGCAGGTTCCCCGCTGAGCAGAGAGCCCGATGTGGGGCTCTATCCTAAGCCCCTGATCTGAGATCATGACCTGAGCCGAAGGCAGAGGCTTAACCTCCTGAGCCACCCGTGCGCCTCTAGGTTTTTTTTTTTTTTAACTGTTTAGTGTTTAGTTTTTATATATTGGAACACAGGAATGTACTTGACACTACTGAAAGAGAGGAGGATAGACTATTTGCAAGTCAAATAAGAAAAATAAGCATAACAATGCAGGAGTCTATGAAGGCAAGGAATATTGTCTATTTCATTCACTTCTCTGTCTGCTGGTCCTAGAACAGTGCCCATGTGCCCAGGGAGGGGCAGAGACAAAGGGAGAGAATCTTAAACAGGCTCCACCCACAGTATGGACTTGGGACTCGAGCTCACGACCCCAAGATGGTGACCTGCGCTGAAATCAAGAATGGGATGATCAACCAACTGAGCCACCCAGGCTCCCCTCACTTTTCATTGTTTAAAGTACATTTTGAGGGGTGCCTGGGTGGCTCAGTGGGTTAAAGCCTCTGCCTTCGGCTCGGGTCATGATCTTGGGGTCCTGGGTTCAAGCCCCACATTGGGCTCTCTGCTCGTGGGGAGCCTGCTTCCCCCTCTCTCTGCCTGCCTCTCTGTCTACTTGTGATCTCTCACTCTGTCAAATAAATAAATAAAATCTTTTTAAAAAAAAAAAAAAGGACATTTTGAATGTTAGCAAACTGTGGAGTGTTTTTTTTTGTTTGTTTTTTGTTTGGGGGGGGTTTTGCTTGGTTTCTGTTAAAGCATTGTTGGAGTTTGTTAGATTTGTCTTTCTCTATTGTGGATTGATATTTTAAATTTTTTCAGTGTGAACATATACAAAAATAGAGAAAAATAGTGCAATAAATTCTTACATACCCATTATCTAGAACAGGGGTCAGTAAACTTTTTCTATAAAGACTGTGCTAGTAAACATGCTAGATTTGGAGGGTAACATTTGGCCTCTGTTGCATATTATTCTTTGTTGTATTTACAATCCTTTTTTTAAAAAATTTTTTAAAAGATTTTTATTTATTTATTTGACAGAGAGAGATCACAAGTAGGCAGAGAGGCAGGCAGAGAGAGAGGAGGAAGCAGGCTCCCTGCTGATCAGAGAGCCCGATGCGGGACTCGATCCCAGAACCCTGAGATCATGATCTGAGCCGAAGGCAGCGGCTTAACCCACTGAGCCACCCAGGCGCCCCTTTACAATCCTTTAAACATGGAAAACCATTCTTAGCTTGGGCCATATAAAAATGGGCTGTGGGCTCTGGTTTGCCAACTTCTGATTCAGATTCAACAGTGACCAGGATGTTGCCATACCTCCTTTCTCTGTGTTTCTTTCTTTCTGTAAGGGATTAGAAGCAAATTTACTCATCCTTAACATATTTCAGTATACATCCTTAAAAAATTAGACATTTTCTTATATAACTGTAATGTAGTTATGATACCTGACAAAATTAACAATTCCTTGGTGTCATTTAGTACTCAGTCCATCATATTGATTTTCAAGTGACCTAAAGATTAATGCACACAGAAATACAAAATACTGAAAGATAGTCTTATGATTTTGGTAGGGCTTATTAAATAATGAATTTGGGAAATTTTCATTTTACAACTATGTAAATTCATTTTACTTGTACCATATCACTTGTAAAAATGGAAATTTTCTTGAGTTTAGAAGAAAATTATATAATTGGAGCTTAAAATCCTCAAATGCACTTCTCTAATTTTCTCCTAGTTTGTAAAATGGAAGTGCCATCTCTCTAAATAACAAATCTTTCTTCTTCTAAATCCCTATCAGAAATTGATAGATTATTAATATTCTTAGATAAACTATTTAAAATGTGTTTAATTTCTCTGCCTCTTGACTGCTTTTGTTCTCGAGCTTGATACATTTTTTTTTTCTCGTTAGAGGTTCAAAACTTTGAAAGCGGGTTCTCTTTGCAGGAAATATGCGATCCGCTTTATTTATTTATTTATTTATTTATTTATTTATTTATTTAAGAGAGAGTGAGCATGAACAAAGGGTAGGGAGAAGCAGACTCCCTGCTGAGCCTGATGTGGGGCTTGATCCCAGGACCCAAGGTTCATGACCTGAGTCAAAGGCAGAGGCTTAATTGACTGAGCCACTCAGGCATCCCACACTGTGTGATCTGTTCTTAAGAGAGTAATTGAAATTGTAGAGATGAGCAGAGAACTATTGCTTATGGTTAATTTTTTTTTTTCAAGGGCAAGCAAATGTTCTCTTTTCTCTCTCAGTCCCCTTGATTCCAACCCTTACTTGGGGTGTTGTAGTACTCTTTAGCTACTCCTCTGTCATTTAGGCTAAGGCCGTCCCAATTTTTTTAATTTACATTTTATTTATTTTTTTAAATTAACATATAATGTAGTATTGGTTTCAGAGGTACAGATTTGTGATTCATCAGTCTTATGTAATACCCAGTGCCTATTATATCATGTGCTCTCCTTAGTGTCCATCACCCAGGTACCCCATTCCTTTACCCCTCTCCCCTTCAGCAGCCCTCTGTTTGTTTCCCGTGATTAAGAGTCTCATATGGTTTGTCTCCCTCTCTGATTTCATCTTGTTTCATTTTTTCCTCTCTTTCCATATGATCCTGTGTTTTATTTCTTAAATTCCACATATACGTAAGATCATATAATTGTCCTTCTTGATTGACTTATATCACTTAGCTTAATACCCTCCAGTTCCATCATGTCCTTGCAAATGGCAAGATTTCATTTTTCTGATTGCTAAGTTGTATTCCATTTGTGTGTGTGTGTGTGTGTGTGTGTACTTATATACATCTGTACATACATATATATACATATACACATTTTCTTTATCCATTCTTCTGTTGATGGACATCTGGGGTCTGGGCTCTTTCCATAGTTTGACTATTGTGGACATTGCTGCTATAAACATTGGGGTGCAGGTGTCCCTTTGTATCACTATGTTTGTGTCTTTGGGGTAAATACCCAGTAGTGCAATTGCTGGGTTATAGGGTAGCTCCATTTTCAACTTTTTTGAGGAACTTCCATAATGTTTTCCAAGTGGCTGTAGCATCTTGCATTCCCGCCAGTAGTGTAGGAGAGGTCCCCTTTTTCCACATCCTAATCAACATTGGTCATTTCCTGACTTGTTAATTTTAGCCATTCTGACTGGTGTGAGGTACTCTCTAATTGTGGTTTTGATTTGTATTTCCCTGATGCTGAGTGATGTAGGGCCTCCTGTATTTTAAAGTGCTTGTAAATTACCAAGGATCTTGAAATACAGATTCCATGGGGAGGGGGGACAAGTTTCTGCATTGTTCTTTTTGGTAGGCTTCAGCATGAGGCTTGAGCTCATGACCCTGAGATCAAGACCTGAGCTGAGATCAAGAGTCAGATGCTTGACCAGCTAAGCCACCCATGCACCCCAGTTTTTACATTCCCAGGTGTTGCTGTAGCTGCCCCTGCTCTGTAGACCACACTTAGAGTAGGGAATCTAATTTGTTCTCTTTTTATTTCCTGTCTAATCTATTCCTTATCCAACTGCCGGAAATTTTTTTTAATATAATAATTTTATATTACTTAGGGCTTTTTGTTTAATGGATAAATTGGTTCACGTTCTTTGCTTACTCTGTTGTGTTTTCCTCTCATACCAGACTACTTTTAAAGACTCTGCCATGCTCAATCACACCCCATTCCCTTGTTCATGTTATTCAAACTACCATGCATATACACAGTAGTGCTTACTATTAAATTACTTTTAAATTTACTAAGAGCAGCCAGTACTATAAATTCCTGAGCCCATCTCCCTTGACATCTTTATCTGAAATCTGTCTTTATCTTTCCTGTTGTACATCTGTACTATGTCAGTGTTACTTTTTCTCTTAATGGTTCACACTATCGCTAGTGTTTATTTATCCTATCCCAAATCTTTATTGTACACCTGTTGTTAGGCACTTTATAAGCTCTCTCTTGGGAAGTTGAAATAATAAATGAGACAAGTTTCTGTTTTTTAGTATGAAAGTTATAATATGTGCTTGCTGTTACCAAGTTAATCTTTGTCTAGGTTATAGTTCTGATTGTTTTGATCATGTCACTGCAGTTTACAACCTTATTTCCCATATCTGCTGGTATTGCTCATACAGTTTCCTTATCTTAGCATTTAGGGTTTTCCATCTTTTTTTTTTTAAAGATTTTATTTATTTAGTTGACAGACAGAGATCACATGTAGGCAGAGAGGCAGGCAGAGAGAGAGGAGGAAGCAGGCTCCCCGCTGAGCAGAGAGCCTGATGCGGGGCTCGATCCCAGGACGCTGGGATCATGACTCGAGCCGAAGGCAGAGGCTTTAACCCACTGAGCCACCCAGGCGCCCCAGGGTTTTCCATCTTTTGGGTTTAAGTATATTTCCAGTGTTAACTATCCCCTCCTATCAAATTAAGTTACTTATAGTCCTTTAAAATTTTCTTTTTGCCAGGAAGCCAATTCCTTCTCATCTTTGCCTACTGAAATCTTGATCCATGTTACATAATGTAAATTGATAGAGCCCTTTTGTCATTATGTATCAAGACCCTTAAAATGTTTGACCTTGTAACTCAGAAACTCTATGCTTGGGAATCCAACTTTATAAAAGAAAAAGGCAGAATCTGTCAAAGATTTATGTGCATTAAAGTATCTATTACAGTTTTATTTATTTATAGCAAAAAGTTTTAAGCAGCCTAAATGGCCCCACAATAGGAAAGTATCCTCGATTGCTCTGCAATCATTTAAAAAATCAGTGTTTGCCTTATTCAGTTAAGCTGAAAGAAACCATGTATATAACTGTACAAGTGGTATAATTCAAATTTTGTATTAAAATATGATATAACTATGTACAAGTCAGGTAGGAAGTAGACCAAAATGTTAATAGTAGTTATGTATGGTTGAGTATGATTGAAATTTATCTTCTAAATTTTCTAAAAGAGTATATATTGTATTTATAGTCAGAGAAAAATATTTGTTTTCTTATCAAATTTAGAGTCTCTTTGTGAAACCATTTGAACTGTCAGGACTTTTTGGGGATATAGTCAAGTAGCCTTTATATTCTGTCTTATATTTTGCTTACTTGTATGCTTGTTTATCCCCTGTTCTGAGTATGACAAATATGAATAGTTGGCATGCTTTTTTATAACCTCTTCTCCCTCCATGGCCATTAATGATTATCTATTACAATATCCTCTGGGCTAGTAAAGTAATAACTGATCAGTGTTATCTGTTTGTTAGTTTATGTATGTATGCATGTGAGTGTAAGCAACCAAGTGTTTTGCCTAATGTGGGGCTTGAACTCATGACCCCGAGATCAAGAGTTACGTATTCTGTCAACTGAGCCAGTCAGGCCTCCCCAATTAGTGATATCTGTAATAGATTTATGGGGCAGAGAGTCAGACTAGCCAGGGATATCAAAATATGCTATCTCTTTTGAATAGAATATAAGCCTTTAAGGGCTAGGAATGATGCTTAAATTCATCTTTATATTTTTATATTTTTAGTTCCTCATATAATATCGGACACATTCTAATATTTATTGAATTAAAAATATTTTGTGATAATATCAAGAGTTATACAGTATGGGGTTTTTTTCTTTTTCTAAAATTCTAATGCTGAGAATAAATCTAGTGTCATACATTATCCTAAAGCAAATTAAATTCTGTAGAATGAAAACATAAAGCAAGGTAGTATTAGAGAATAATCAAGAGTTGTTAAATGCTGAATCTATGTTCAGAGGAACAGCAAGAGGTACCAGGGAGAATAAATGTGATAGGAGAGGTCTTACGTTTAATAGTTGCTTCCAGGGGCACCTGGCTGGCTCAGTTGGAAGCTAGTTGATCTTCTAGTTATGAGTTTGAGCCCCATGTTTGATGTCAATATTAGTTAAATTAGAAAAAAAAAAAAGAATAGAGTCTTTTAAAAAAAGTTGTTTCAGATTAGGGAGTAGAAAATGAAAGTAATTTAGATGGGTTTTGAAAAGAAACATAATGCCTTTGGGCATTCTTTCTTTTCTGGAAGGTGGAATTGTTGGGTATTCAAATAACAGTTTAATTAAACGGAGCTTTTATTCTAGGATCCAAATATTTTCACCCTTTTTGGCAAGTTCTGAATTGTTGTTTGAGGAGCATTGTGAGGTTCATTTGTTTGTTTATTTGCTTGTTTTGAGATTTATTTATTTATTTGACAGAAAGAGCGATCACAAGCAGGGGGGAACAGGAGAGGGAGAAACAAGCTCCCAGGGAGCCCTATTCTGGGGCTTGATCCCAGGATGCTTGTATCAAGACCTGAGCTGAAAGTAGCCGCTCTATTGACTTGAGCCACCCAGGCATCCCTCATTTGTTTTTTAAATATTTCCCAGGGGAGGAACGGAGGTGGGGGTGCCGATGCAATCTGGTAGTATTCTGTTAGTTGATCTCCATGCTGGTTACATAAGTATATTTACTTTGAGAAAATTTATGGAGCTATAGTTTGGTACTTGGTACTTTTTGGTATGTGTATGATACTTAAGTAATATTTGCCAACACCATAAATTTTCTCTGTATACACACACATGTATGTCTGTTGTTTTACTCTTGCAAAGAGTGTTTTAGTTTTACCACTTGGTTTTGCTTTTTCTTTCTTTCTTTCTTTCTTTTTTTTTTTTTTTTTAGATTTTATTTATTTATTTATTTGAGAGAGAGAGAGAGAGAGATCACAAGTAGGCAGAGAGGCAGGCAGAGGGAGAGGGAGGAGCAGGCTCCCCGCTAAGCAGAGAGCCCGATATGGGGCTCCATCCCAGGGCCCTGAGATCATGACCTGAGCTGAAGACAGAGGCTAATTCACTAAGCCACCCAGGTGCCCCACCACTTGGCTTTTCTTAATTGTCATTTAAAAATAGCATTTACTGGGGTGCCTGGGTGGCTCAAACAACTCTTGGTTTCAGCTCAGGTCATTATCTTGTAGTGTGGGATCAAGCCCCAAGTTCGGCTCTGTGTTCAGTGTGGAGTCTGCTATAGTCTCTCTCTCTCTCTCTCTTTATCTCAAATAAATAAATAAAATCTTTTTTAAAAATAGCATTTACTCTCTTAGATGCCTTTTATGTACTTAGCTTCATGCCATTCTCTTTTGTTTCCCGTCTTTCCTCAATAAACATAGGAGTGCATGGCGAGCTTATTTTTGACAGACTTTATGATGGTTTATCCTCCATTCTACTCCCCCTTTACAGAGCTGTACATTGTTGTGGGTAGACCTTCCCTCATTTTTCCTCCCCTTCTAAGACAGTGGCTCCTAAAAGAGCAAATTGTTTTCCTTCTCACAGTCTAAAACAATTGTAGGATCTTTTTTAGGGAAGAGTCCACAAGCTTCCATTGTTCTTCTGGTGAGAAAATTACATTTAATCAGATGACCTGAAAACCTTATTTTACTTCCTGTTTATGTAACTCTATATTCTGTTTGGCAGCATGATTCTGGAACAGAGTGCACTCCAGGAGAGTCTAAGAATTTAGGACAGAAAGAAAATGGCAATTACATCATGTATGCAAGAGCAACATCCGGGGACAAACTTAACAACAATAAATTCTCACTCTGTAGTATTAGAAATATAAGCCAAGTTCTTGAGAAGAAGAGAAACAACTGTTTTGTTGGTATGTATGTTTTCCCAACATGTATTTGCAAACATTCAGAAAACTTGAAACACCCATGCCCTTACCACCTCTATTTTATAACTATTAAAAACTTTGCTGTATTTGCTTTATAACTTATTTATTAACTTACCCATCCCTCAATCCCATGTTTTTTTTGTAGCAATTTAAAAATGGATTGCAGACATCAGTATACTTCACCCTTAAACCCTTCAGCCTGTATAACTAAAGGTCAATATTGTTTGTGGGTTTTTTTAAAAAAATATAAGTGAAATGTTGCACAGGAAGTCCACCATTAGTGAGCTTTGACAAACGCATTTACCTGTATGACCTAAGCACCTATCAAAATACAGAATATTTCTGTCACCCCACAAAGTTCTTTCATTTCTTTTCACAGTCCATTTCTGCCCCCAACAATTCTCAGAGACAACCATTATTCTGATTTATTTCATTGAAGAGAAATTTTGTTTGTTTTACTTCATATAAGTGGAATCATATGGTTTATATTCTTTTGTGGAGGGCTGCTTTCACTCAGCATATTTTGAGATTCATCAGTAGCGTTTTGTTCTGTTTTATTGCTGAGTAGTTAATGTTGCTTGCATTGTCTGAATATATCACACTTTGCTCATCCACTCTCCGATTGTTGAGCACCTGAACACCTGGGCTTTTTGGGTTTTGGCTATTTGTGAATAAAGCTGCTGTGAAATGCTTTTTTGCCTTATACTAAAGAAAAAATATATAAAATATGTATAATATAAATAAGAATAAAAAATAAAAATATACAAAATTTGTATGTAAGCTAATTTTAAGTTAAAAATTCAGTGATATTAAGTACATTTGTAGCGATGTGCAGCCATCACCACTACCCATTTCCAAACTTCTTCATCTCTCCAGATAAAATTCTATAATCATTAAAAGCAGTAACTCCTGCTTCCCTCTCTCCTGACTGGGTAACCTGTAATCTGTTTTCTGTCTCTATGAATTTGCCTGTGTTCTGGGCCCCTCCTACAGATGGGATTGTACGATATTTGGCCTTTCATGTCTAGCTTAGTTCCCTGAGCATAAACTTTAAAGATTGATTCAAATTATAGTTTGTATTAGAATGCCATTCTTTTTATGGCTGAATAATATTCCATTGTATGGATAATATCACATTTTGTTTATTATTCATCTGTTATTCCTCTCTTGCGGTATTTAATATGTTCTAAGTATGTTCTAAATATTCTACTTTATCCTGTTTCACAACATTATTAAGTTAGTTGAGGACAAACACACCTACCTCCCTCCTGCTATCCCCTCACCGATGCCCTACTAAACCATTCTTCATTTCTAAAATTTTGTCACTCCAAATGTTATGTAAATGGAATCATACATTATGTACCTTTGAGATTGCCTTTTTGCACTCAGCAAAATTCCCTGAAGATTCATTCAAATTGTTGCCTTTATCAGGAGTTTGTTTTTATTGCTGAGGAGTATCCCATGGTGTGTCTGTACCACAATTTGTTTACAGTTGTAGCACAGGTTACAAGGGAACACAGCTCAAACATACAAACCCATTACAAGGCATATCTGAGTCCAAACTATTCTTTTAGGAAGTTCATTCACCTGCTAAAGGCTATCTGGGCTATTTTCAGTTTCTGGCTATTATGAATAAAGCAGCTATAAATATTTGTGTATAGGCTTTTTATGTGAATATAAGTTTTCATTTCTCTGGGATAAATGCCCCCTAGTCCACTTGATGGATCATATAATAATTGTTTGCTCTTATTTCTGCAGAACTGTCAAAGTGTTTTCTGCAGCGGCTGTATTATTTTAGGGTCCCATCAGCAGTTTATAAGTGATCTAATTTCTCTGCATCTTTGTCACCTTTTGGCAATTTTATTGTTTTTAGTTTATCTATTCTGATAGGTGTAAAGTGGTATTTTATTATGGTTTTAATGTGCATTTTTCTCATGACTAAAAATGTTCATCTTTTCATGTGCTTTATTTGCCATCTGTTTATCTTCTTTGGTGAAATGTCCATGTTTCTTGGCCATTTCTCATTGGATTTTTTTTTTTCTGTTGAGTTTTGAGAGTTCTTTACATAGCCTGCATACTAGTCATTTGTCAGATATTGATCTGCACATATTTTTCTTCCAGTTTGTAGCTTTTCATTTTATCCTCTTCATAGAATCTTTCCCAGAGTAAAAATTAAATTTTTGTTTAGGCTCAAGTTTTAATTTTTACTTAATATTGATTGGCTTTTTCTTTTAAGGCCTTCTATTTGTTTTAAAAGGACAGATTCAAATTACATGGATGGTATCGTTTTTGTTACTGATGTTGTTATTATCACTGGTAGGTTTTCTAAGACATGTAAAAGTGCTACCTAGTTTCTTTATTTGTAAACTGGATTTTCACAGAAAACTTTCTGATTGAAGTTGTCTTTTATAAATGAGCATATTGTAGGTATTATGTAAGGAAATTTGTTTCTTAAGTTATAGTGAGATATGTGTCTATTACAATTTTTGCATTTAAACAGCACTTTTTCCATGTGTTCTAGCTTACTTGAAAAAATATTTCTGTATGAAATAAAAACCAGTGTGTAGTAAATATTGCCTCAGAGATTTTCTGACTTTATCATTTTTCCTTTTCTCCTAAATTACATGTCCTGTGAATTCTGAAATGATGATTATGAGACTTAAGAACAAAGTCATTATTACTCACTTAGAATATATGTATGTGTTCATGCTTCTAGTTTTAGAGAACAGAATAGGTGGTACAAAATGAAAGAGAGGGAGAGATCTTCAGTTAGCTCTAAGATTTCCTTTAATATTTGATGTGGTTAAGGGTAAGAATGAATTTTTTAAATATAAAGCTAGTCTTTCTAGAATAGTTTGGATTCAGATATGCTTTGTGTTAAGTTCAGGTATTCCCATATATTTACTCAGTTCTCAATTTTAAGAGAGCTAGAGTTTTAAGTTTTAATTTTAAGAGTGCTAGAACAGTTTCCCACATCAATTTGATGTAGCAGAAGAAAAGAGCACCAGATTTTAGATCCTGGAAATCTAGGTTTGGTTTCTGATTTGTGTGTACTGCAGCATATAGTTTCTGGCAAGTCACAGACTGGAAGTTAGTGTTCTTTTCTAAAAAGTGAAGACATTTGATTCTTGCCATTTCCCTGCAGATGCTAAAGTTCTGTGATCTCATCTTACAAGGAGTAGCATTCCTCTACAGATGTTAAAGCCCACTGATAAAATTCGAGAACTTTAAGAGAGCCTACAAGTTTTTCTAAAATTATTCACTGTGCTTAGACCAGACTGTCTAACGTTAATGAGCCAAGATTTGACCCAATACTGTTAGCCTTTTGGGAATACAAAAAAATAGAAAGAATATGTTATTCTTCCCTTAGAGAGCTTGGGTCTAGCTGAGGAACAAATTAATGTACATTTAAAAAAAATATTTATTGACTAGGATATAATCAGCTAAACACAACATGGCAATTCTGTAAGACAAAATGATCCAAATTCTTTAACAAATAAATAGTGTAAAAGTAAAAAGAGAGGAGGGAGTCTCATATATTAAAAGAACACATACCAACCAAAAGCAACCATGGGGTTGTTGAGGATCCTTATGTGGTACTTTTTTCAAACAAACCAGGTGTAAAAAGACAGTTGAGGAAATTGAACATGGATTGGCTATTAGATGCTGTTAAAGCATATTATTAATTTTGTTAGATGTGATAATGTTATTATGGTTAGATTTAAAAAAGAAAAAAACTCCTGTCTCTTAGATTCGTCCTGGAGTATTTACAAGAATAAATGAATATGTTGGGTGGAATTGTTTATAGCATATTGTTGCTAGTTGTTAAAGCCAAGTGATTGGTACATGGGAGTTCACTGTACTTCTACTACTTCTGTGTATATTTGAAATTTTCTGCTACCAAAGAAGGTTCAATTTTTTTCCCGGTTGATGAAGCACTTAGTTCATATTTGTGTAATGTGAACAGTGCAATCATTGCTCAGTAAAGCTCAGTGTAGCCTAAATAGAATGTTACCACTTCCGGAAGGGACTTTAGAGGGAACCATAATGTCAAGTCTCTTCACCGTACAGATTAAGAAGCTGAGGCCCCCCAAAAGGGAAGTGACTTGCCCAACGGCTACATTGCTAGTTATTGACTGAGGCACTGTTAGAATTGAATTTAGGTCTTCTACTGATTTCGAGATTCTTAGTTCTACTTTTTTGTATTCATCAAATTATCCTTTCTCCCTTTGTTATGAGGCTCCAAAGTTTGTGCATTTTAAATCAAATTATGTGCACTGACAGTGTTTACTTTGTTTTATTGATTTTCCTCAGAATCTGGCCAACCTATTTGTGGAAATGGGATGGTGGAGCAAGGTGAAGAATGTGACTGTGGCTATAGTGACCAGTGTAAAGATGAGTGCTGCTATGATGCAAACCAGCCAGAGGGGAAGAAATGCAAGCTGAAGCCTGGGAAGCAGTGCAGGTACCCTGCCTGTCCCGGGAGTGCTCACGCTGCCACCAGTCAGCCCGGGGCAGTTAGGACCCATTTAAAACTGACCTTAAGAGACACATAGGGTTTGGAAACTTTGTCTTTGTTTGCTGCTGTCTTGTATATTTTTCTGGAGTAGCTTTGATGAGTGCACTGTGGTTGGCAGATTGAGCTCCTTATAATTGTAGCTTGTGTGGTGGGTGTAAAAAACAGGCAAAAGACAGGACGCTCAATAAAATACACACTGTTCAGTTCCTAACTTAAAAATGTGACTTTCATCTGTATTTTTAGAATTTTAACTTTAAATACTTAGGTAATACTGATTTTCATAGACTCCTCTAATTTAGTGTCATATAATTATTTCACTTGTCAAAATTACTTTGGTAATGGTAGATATAAGCAACAAAATATTGCCAGTGCACTTCTTTTTAAATGGTTGGTCTGTGTAGCCTAGTTTGATGTTAGCATATAAATGTGAGAAAAATTGATGAATTAACTAATGTATAATGTTAACTGTGAAACACACTGATAGCTCACCTAATATTAAATCTGTTTTTATGATAGCCTTTCACTAAAGGCAAGTAGAATAAGAGTGTTGAATACAGTATGCCTTGATTATAGAAGCAAGACAGTCACTCTTTCACATTTATAGAATGTTGAAATTTAGTAGCCTCTTAGTCCAAAATTTGAAGTTTTATTCCAATAACATACTTACATAAAGATAAGACTTATGATTTAAAAACTAGGACCATATCTATGCATATCTTATTTCCTAATAAGCAAGTAATTTTCCTTAATCTAAACTTTACTGTTCATTCTAGCCCAAGTCAAGGTCCCTGTTGTACAGCACAGTGTGCATTCAAATCAAAAACTGAGAAGTGTCGGGATGATTCAGACTGTGCAAAAGAGGGAATATGTAATGGCATCACAGCTCTCTGCCCAGCCTCTGATCCTAAACCAAACTTTACGGACTGTAATAGGCATACTCAAGTGTGCATTAATGGGGTAAGCATTTGCTTTATAACCTTTTCATTTAGTTTTATAAAACCTGCTTTTTCAGAATAATTGTTTGTTACTTAAAGCTGCAGCATTCTAGTAACTAATCCTGATCCCTGTTTTAATAATATCCCTTTCTGTTCCCTCATAAAGCCAAGAATATACCGTGTGGTATAAGTGCCTGGTGGCATTCGATTAGTTACTAACATTTCATCTTTCCACTGCATGTGTTTGATAGTCTCTAGAGAAAAAATAGTTTTATAGCTAGGCATATGACTTTGCACTGCTTTTGAGTTTTATAAATTAGTATTTTAACAGCCTACATAAAAGGACTCTTCTGTGATTTTATCTGAATGTGAAGCCTTTAAAGCTTTCTTGGCTAGACATTCACTTTACATGAGAAAAATTTAATTTTTCTCTTCTTATAAAGGAGCCATCATAATAACCAATATAAAATTGATGCTCATCTATCTCTTTCTCTGTTTTTGTTTTGTTCAGATTTTTTTTTTGAGTTGCCATTTCTTTAAAAGATTTGCTACCTTGGGGCTCCTGGGTGGCTCAGTGGGTTGAGGCCTCTGCCTTCGGCTCAGGTCATGATCCCAGGGTCCTGGAATTGGGCCCCACCTCGGGCTCTCTGCTTGGTGGGGAGCCTGCTTCGTCCTCTCTCTCTGCCTGCCTCTTTGCCTTCTTGTGATCTCTGTCAAATTTAAAAAAAAAAAAAAAAAAAAAAAATTTGCTACCTTATTTGCACTTAATTGTTTTTTGGGTATGTTTATATGATCCACTTCTGATATTAATCTATACTTTTTTGTTCCCCCTGGTGTTTCTGCTTAATTATTTTTTTTAAAGATTTTACTTATTTATTTGACAGAGATCACAAGTAGGCAGAAAGGCAGAGAAAGAGGAGGAAGCAGGCTCCCCGCTAAGCAGAGAGCCCGATGCGGGGCTCAATCCCAGGACCCTGGGATCATGACCTAAACCGAAGGCAGAGGCTTTAGCCCACTGAGCCACCCACGTGGCCCTCTACTTAATTATTTTAGCATCAGAGGTGTATACCTGTCACTGTGAACACTAGGTTTGACTGTAGAGAGATTAATAACTGGTCTTTTATTTTTCTTGCAGCAATGTGCAGGTTCTATCTGTGAGAAGTATGGCCTGGAGGAGTGTACCTGTGCCAGCTCAGATGGCAAAGATGATAAGGAATTATGCCATGTCTGCTGTATGAAGAAGAGTAAGGCTTTTAAAAACACAAGACTATAAAATCTGTTTTAAAACCAATTTTTCTCCTTAATTTTTTTAAGTTAGTTTGTGTATTTATTTATTATTATTTAGTAATCTAGATCCAATGTGGGGCTTGAACTTACAATCCTGAGATCAAAAGTTGCATGCTTCTTTGACTAAGCCAACCAGGTGCCCTTAAAAATTTTTTTTAAAGTAAACTCTACCCCCAACGTGGGGCTTGAACTCACAACCCCAAGATCAAGAGTCTCATGCTGTATCAGCTGAGCCAAGCAGGACTCATTTTCCTCTTAAGTTTTAAGCATTAAACATAGTTATCCAGTTTGGACAGGTCATTTCCACTGATACTGGTCCTCTTTGGAAAATTTTAAATGTAGTGTAGCATTTTATTTCTAATATTATGATCCCTACAGTGTTTTAAAAATGATAAACTAGACAAAAACCTGCCAGCTTTATGGCAATAATTAATATAAACACCAATAGCCATTGTAGGTACAAAATCAGGTGTTGCTGGCTGGCTGTTTGTTTATATTGTATGTTTAAGGCTAATTACCAATGGTGTTATCCAGCCTAACCCATGCAAGTCTATATAACATGTCATGGTAGTGATTTTAGGCAGTTTTTTCCCTCTCCTCCCTCTCTCACCAGCTAGCCTGGTAGGAAATCTGCTTCAACTTATATTTGGCATTTCTTTTCCAGTGGACCCATCAACTTGTGCCAGTACAGGGTCTTCGCGGTGGAGCATGCACTTCGTTGGTCGAACGATCACCTTGCAACCTGGGTCCCCTTGCAATGATTTTAGAGGCTACTGTGATGTTTTCATGCGGTGCAGACTAGTAGATGCTGATGGTCCTCTAGCTAGGCTTAAAAAAGCAATTTTTAGTCCAGAGCTCTATGAAAATATTGCTGAATGGATTGTGGTAAGTATAGTTTTTATTTATAAAGAAAACTTATCTTAACTTTTTTTTTTTGGTAATTTCACCTGGTCAGCAGTCACCAGAGAATAATCACTTCTTTCCTATTTATACTGGAATTAACTTTATCAGTTCAGTTATCCCTGTGTATGATTTTCTTTCAAAGTGGTCAGAAACCCCATATGTATATCTATATCATAGAGTAGATGGTAGATGATGGGGAGTCTTTCTGTTTTACTCTGCTCCCTGGTCTTCTGAGTGGGTTACTTCCTCTTCTGGTTCGTATTATTAGGGCATTTTCCTCAAGTTGTTCTAGAAAGGCTTGTTTGCTTTTTATGTGTCTCCCTTGTCTCAATATGACAGATAGCCAGCTGCAGCTTCTACTTTGCTGAAATAGAAATTGGTGATTTTTCTGCAGTTTTTTTCTGTTTCAATATAATTCCTTGGTTTTTATCTTGTCAGTCATCAGAAATGTTGAACAGCTAAGATCTGATATAGAGGGTTTTGCAGATTTGTTAATGATTACGGATGTTCATCTGGCATAAATCCACTGAACTGTATTATTTTTAAGCTCACATTTCTCCAAGCTGTACAGATGTTGAATTACCTGAAAATTTCTTAAAAGATTGCTGAGAATGACTATCTGAAGTCACTTAAATATTCATGTTTCTAAGTGATTACATTAAAATATCAGTAGGAAATTTGCAAGTGTATATTTGAACGTGTGCTATATGTGGATTGAATGAGTTTGCTTTGGAAATTGACTTAGAACTCAGGTCCTCCTCCCTTCCCCCATTCCCAAATTGTTTCTTACATTTTTTGTGTGTGTTCAGGACTGAAGATGCCTTAAAGGCACAAAAAAAGTCATCTGTGGTTTTTCATCCTTTTCGGTACTCTTGTAATAACATTTGTAATATACAAACTTTGAAATTATCTCCAGTATTAAAATGGTGTTTATTAGGATGCCTGGTGGCTCAGTCCATTAAGCCCCCTGACTCTTGATTTCGTCTCAGGTCATGATCTCAGGGAGGTGAGATGAGCCCCAAGTGGGTTCTGCACTCAGCAGAGAGCCTGCTTCTCTCCTCTCTCTGCCCCCTGTCACACATGCACACACTTGAACGCACTCTCTCAAATAAATAATAAAAAATGATGCTTCTTAAACATATGAAGAATAATACTCCACTTGTTAGAGTGGAGGATTTTTAGATTATATCATGATTATGAGGTAGAAGGATCACTGAACCTGGATTTAGGAAGCCTCGGATTTATTTATTTATTTTTTGGAGAATACTTTTAATTTTCTTTTCCTTTGTTTTGTTTTGTTTTGTTTTGTTTTGTTTTAAGCGCTTTGTCCAAAATGGGGCTTGAATTCATGACTCTAAATCAAGAGTTTGCATTCTCTACCTATTGAACCAGCCAGATTGCTCTAAGAGACCTAGGTTTTAAACCAAAACTGGGTCAATTGACTTAACTTAGGTCTCCTTAAAACATGATATGTTACTCATTTTCTTACTCCTGTGCTTGGTGCATAATAGGTGTTCAAAAAAATATCCATTAAGCTGAAGGTGCCTTTGGCACTGTGGCAAAGATGAAAGAGTATAGGCTTGGGAATTGTGCAAGGATTCATATCATCCTCTGGCATTTGTCAGATATGTGACTTTAAGTAGCTTACCTTTCTTGGTCCTTTACTTCCTTCTTTTCAATTCAGATCCAGACCCCCCACTCCCCCCATTATCTCTGATAAGAGTAAGTTGAGATCTGGTATACTTGTCAACTATAGAAGACAATATTTGAAAAAGTAATCTGATAATGGAGATCTCAGAGGTATGTTCTATTTGAGTGTATGTTGTGCCAGATATTTTAGGTTTTCAAGGTAGTGGATCATATCTAAAAATAATATATATATTTTTTAAATTTTTTATTTTTTATAAACATATATTTTTATCCCCAGGGGTACAGGTCTGTGAATTACCAGGTTAAAAATAATATTTTTTTACTTTTCTCCATTCTCTCTAATTTTGATTCCTTTATTTAGCATATCAAAAGCTCCTTCATTCCTATTTGAAAAATATTTAATGGAAATGATTTTTTTTTCCAGTTTTTTTTTTCTTCTTTTTAAGTGGGCTCCATGCCCAGCATAAGGCCCAACACAGGGTTTGAATTAACAACCCCGAGATCAAAACTTGAAATCAAGAGTCAAATGCTTAACTAACTGAGCCACCCAGATGTCCCTAAAAGCATTTTTAAAACGTTTTTTCATATTTAGATTTGAGGATTTAGTGAAATGCTTCTTAAAATGAATTGGCAATATCAAGTCTTTTCTTGTGTTCTGAAACTGATTAATCAGGCACTTTTGGTTTTATACAAGTTTGCCTTAAGTGAGTGTAGAATGCTTTCATTTTATATCACTGTTGACATTCCCATGCCACTCTTTCAGATAGCATGGTCCATAATGCTTGGAGAGAACCACAAGACTGTTGCTGCATTTGTGGGCATTCCCAGGCCAAACAGTTAAGATAACAAAAATCCAGTTTCTTAGAAGTTATTTATCTGGTTTGTGTTCTGTGCAGAGTTCACTTGCATAGCAGAGTTTATTTTGTTACATGAATGCTTCATGCTCTGGTTTTTCATCATGTCAGGAAAGTGTCCTTCTAGTTAATAAGCTAGATTATTAGGATGCTTTGGTCTAAGATGCTGTGAAAGGAAGGAGGGTTAGTTTCACTGACTTTCCTTTCATACCCTGGCACCTTTACTCCTCAGATTGCGTAGAGTAAGAAGAATCTGAACAGTTTAATACTTTTCAGGGCATGAGTTATTGACTGCTGCTGGTATCATGGAAATGATGTAAGAAAACTACTTTTTTTTTCTGGGAAAAGTTGTTTTTGGTAGTATTTTGAATGTATATACATATCTATATATATTTAAAGATTTTATTTATTTATTTGACAGATAGAGACCAGAAGTGGGCAGAGAGGCAGGCAGGGAGAGAGAGAGGGGAAAGCAGGCTCCTGCGAGCAGAGAGCCTGATGTGGGGCTCGTTCCCAGGACCCTGAGATCATGACCTGAACCAAAGGCAGAGTCCCTAACCCACTGAGCCACCCAGGCACCCCTTTTGAATGTATTTTTTAAAAATATGTTTGCTATATTTGTATCTGGCAAAGAGATAATGATAAACATCCTTTGGATTTATTAAGGAGTCGCCTAGTCCTTTTTTTTTTTTTTTTTTTAAAGATTTTACTTATTTATTTGACAGAGAGAGATCACAAGCAGGCAGAGAGGCAGGCAGAGAGAGAGGAGGAAGCAGGCTCCCCGCTGAGCAGAGAGCCCGATGCGGGGCTCGATCCCAGGACCCTGGGATCATGACCCGAGCCGAAGGCAGCGGCCCAACCCACTGAGCCACCCAGGCGCCCCGGAGTCGCCTAGTCCTTAAAAAGTTTGAAAGCAATTACCAAGAAATCTATAGAGACCTTGCATCCTTATCTCCTTTTTTTAAAAACAGGGTTGAGGGCTTTGGGTAGTTCTTTTTCACTTTCTTCCATAGTTACTGATGTGTTCACATCTTCTATATCTTTTGTATTAGATTTGACATTGTAGAAAATCTTCTTTGACTTTGATTTTTTTTTCAAATTTATCATTGTATTTCTCCATCTTTTTGAGGTTTACTTATGTATTTGAGAGAGACAAAGCATGATTGGGGGAAGGGGCAGAGGGAGGGAGAGAATCTCAAGCAGATTCCACACAAAGTACTGAGCCTGACCGGGGGAGGGGGAGAGTGGGGGGCTTGATTTCACTACCTGAGATCATGATATGAGCTGAAATAAAGAGTAGACATTTAACTGACTAAGGCACCCAGTTGCCCCTCTCCATCTTTTTAAAAGTAATTTCCTGTTATTTTGTTACTTTTTTCTTTTTGTTTAGATTTATCAGTTTTTCTTTTTTTATTATTATTTTGATAAGAATCAATTGTATTTCTCATTTTTAAATTAATTTCTTCTCTCATATTTTGTTGTAACTTTATGAACCTCAGTACTAAGTATCTGTTCTTCTTTATGAAAGATTGAAGCAAGTTTTCCTGAGTGCTTCATAGAACACTAGATGTATGGGTTTGGTAGTCAAATGAATCTGGAAAACATTATATACTGTAGTCCTCTCTTAGATACTTATGAAGAGTATTGTGAGAAGTCCTACAGTAAAAAATCCTTAAATTTCATTTTCCAAACTTACCTGACACTAGAAATCTTTATTCATGTAAGGCTTATTAAACCCTAAATATCGGGACGCCTGGGTGGCTCAGTTGGTTGGATGACTACCTTTGGCTCAGGTCATGATCCCGGGGTACTGAGATCAAGTTCCACATCGGGCTCTCTGCTCAGTAGGGAGCCTGCTTCCCCCTCCCTCTATCTCTGCCTACCTCTCTGCCTACTTGTGATCTCTGTCAAATAAATAAAATCTTAAAAAAAACAACAACCAGTAATTTTTATTACTGGTTGTTCATTAATTAGGGCTTAGACTAATTAATTCAGAATCTCATGGGATGGCGTTTAAGTATCTGGATCTTTTAAAAGCTCCTCAGCTATTTCTGGTGGGCAGCCAGGACTGAGAACCAACCATTTATCTAGAACCAGGGGTCAGCAGAATGGCTTATGAGCCAAATCTAGCCCACTGCCTGTTTTTGTGTGGCTCACAAGCTAAAAATGTTTTCAAGTAGTTGAAGAAATCAAAAGATATTACTGAAATAACATTCCTTTGAAAATTATATCAGTTCAGATTTCAGTGTCCATAAATAATGATTCATTGGAGCATGGCCACACCCATCCATTTACATATTGTCTGTGGCTGCTTTTGTACTTTGAGTAGTTGCAACAGAGACTGGCTCCCCAAATCTAAAATATCTATCTGGCCTTTTAGAGGAAACCTTTTGCCAAACCATAATCTAGAGCATTGGATTTCAAAGTGTGGTCCCCTGACCAGCAGTGTCAGTGTTGTCTGGGAACTTGCTAGAAAGGCAGATTATTGGGCCTCATCGTTGAGCCACTGAGACAGTAGGTGATGGTGCATGCTCAAGTTTGGAAACCATTTTTTTAGTCTCTGCAATGTAATGACTCATTTTTTAAAAGGCTTATGACAGAATTTTCTACTCTGTCATCCTCACATGTTAAAATGGAGGGTGGATGTGGACCTTCATTACGTGGTAGAATAGGCCACATAGCTATCATTTGTGAAACCTGAACACCAAAGATGCAGTATTGTCATAGGGCTTAGCATATGGTAGGGATTCAATATATATTTGCTAGATGAATGTAGCAGATTTCTTAAATGTCATAATGTATATGGAAAAGAATAAAAATTGTGCATATTATCTTAACTTTGAAGCTATAATATCTTCAGGTTTCTCTCAGCGGTATTTTATCCTGCTTGCTCAGGCTGTGATTAAAGTAACTGAGAGATTAGGAGTCAGTTGCTTTCTGCTTGGCAGACTGGTGTGAGGGGTGGCACGTGGGGGTGTTGCAGGATGGAAGAACATTTAGTCAAAGTCTAGACACCAGTATATTCTGAAGGATAGAAGGGAAGCCTTTTGTCCCTGCAGGGTGGCAAAACGAGCATCACCACAAGGAGCTGTGGGCCCAAAAAGGCTTTGTGAGCCATAGGAGGTCTAGAGTCATTTACGGAGAGTGAGTTACCAAACTCTGGAACATTCACTGAAACGATTATCTGGTTGAGTTTTTCTGGAGATTTTTAAAAGATTTTATTTATTTATTTTAGAGAAAGAGTGTGTGCGTGCTCAAGTGCATGCTCATGCACAAGAAGGGGAGAGGGGCAGAGGGAGAGTGAGGCAGAGAAGTGGGCTCTGCACTGAGTGCAGGGCCTGCCACAGGGCTCCATCCCAGGACACCAAGATCATGACCTGAGCTGAAACCAAGAGTCAGGTGTTCAACCCACTGAGCCACCCAGGTGCCCCGTGGGGATGTTTAAAATAAAGTAAAGACTATCCTGTGTCTGGAGAGACTTGAGTGTATGTGTTGCTCCTTTCTCCTCACAGTTTTCTTTTGGGTGATACCTGTTTTATCATTTTATAATCCTATAGGTCCCTTTTGTTTATTTAGATTAGTAAATAAAAAATAATTATAATTAGTACATAATATATTAGACTGGTAAATTTTGACCTTTTAATTTGTAATTTTTACTTTTTTTTTTTCTACTTTGTGTTCTTTTGGCCATGTAAATGACTCTGTTGAATAACGTCTATCTGTTTCCTTTGTAGAATTATTTTCTTAGACTTGATTTAGTGCTTGGTAACTGCAAAGCTATGTCTTAACCTTTTGGTTATCTTCTCTTTGTCTCTTAAATTTCACTCAACACCCTTGTATCCATGAAAGGCGAGAGTTCACGCATAATTTACACTCAATAAATGTTTGTTGAGTAAGTGATGGCTCTCCTTTCTTTGATATTCTAGCAGGTGGACAAATTGTGGTCTTTTCTTTACAGATGAAACACATATTTTTCATTTGTTAGCCTGGTTTGGTATTCTTTCCTCTAATTTTATACTATGTATAATTTCACATTTAACCAATTCTACGATAATTCTCTTTTAAAGGGAACATTAAAAATACCCTTGACCGGGGCGCCTGGGTGGCTCAGTTGGTTAAGCAACTGCCTTCGGCTCAGGTCACGGTCCTGGAGTCCCGGGATCTCGGCCCGCGTCAGGCTCCCAGCTCCATGGGGAGTCTGCTTCTCCCTCTGACCTTCTCACCTCTCATGCTCTCTCTCACTGTCTCTCTCTCAAATAAATAAATAAAAATCTTAAAAAAAAAATACCCTCGACCAAAGTTGGCCATATTTATTTACTACGCTCTCAAATACACCATTGTTTTGTTTGTTTAGTTTTTCTTGCTGTATTCTCACCACTGTGACGTCTCGTTTCCCCACACACTAAACTCAGAGGAGCTGCTGTCGTCACTAAAACATCTCAGGCTGTGGGCTTTTGGGAACATAGTTAATTACCTGGAAAAATTTGGAGGAAGTCCAAGAAAACTGCTAAAAGGAACTGGAAGCCCATTAGGAACTGGATGCCATATTTTAGTAAATGTTTATTGATCTCAACTGGACCTTCAACTTTTGACTTTTGTTTTCTACAGTTATAACCATAACTAAATCCAGGCTTGCTTTCTTCTCTGCTTCTGTTATTCTCATAACTACCTGCATCTTGTATTTAAGATGTCTTAGGTACTAAAAAACTAGTATCAGAGATACCAAAACCACTATTTTTTATATCCTGTCTCTGTTGTGAGAGCCTTGTCACATTATTTGTGTGGGCAATCTAGAAATAACAAATAAGCTCTTTAGAAGTGTTTATAAGAGTCGGTGTTTGCCATAGTGACTCACTGGTAATAACTAGTCCAACAGGTACTTTTTTGTGGGACAGGTACTAATTTGTAGCATATAAATTCAGGGAGCCTGTAGTCCAGTCTGGATTCGAGAAGACAAGCACAGAGAAACATATTTTCATTCCTGCCTGGTGTTTTCATAGAAAATAGGGAAGACCTATTTAGGGAATACCTCTTTAAGGAGGTGATACCAAAACTAAATTCTTTTTTTTTTTTTTTTGTCAGAGAGAGCGAGCACAGGCAGAGGCAGAGGGAGAAGCAGGCTTCCTGCTGAGCAAGGAGCCTGATGTGGGACTCGATCCCAGGATGCCAGGATCATGACTTGAGCCGAAGGCAGCTGCTTAACCAACCGAGCCACCCAGGCATCCCCCAAAACTAAATTCTTAAGGACTAGTAGAAATAGAGTGTACAGATGGATGTTTTATGAATAGGGAGGATCTAAAAAGTCACGTATTTTTTTTTAATTAAAAAGTCTTGTTTTTACTTTTTTTCTTTTTGTAAGTGTGATTATCCTTTTTTTTAATTGGCAAAGTAGTGATTGAAAAATAAGCCACCTTTTCCCCTTGAAGCCCAGTCTTCTCAAGATGATTTTTTTGTATATTCTTTAAAAACCATGTATACTATTACAAGTATTTATTTATTTATTTATTGAAAGAAAGAGAGCATGAGTGGGTGGGAGGGGCAGAGAGATAGAATCTTAAGCAGACTTCACACCCACTGCAGAGTCTGACGTGACACTCGATCTCACAACCCTGAGATTATGATCTGAGCTGAAATTAAGAATTGGATGCCCAAATGACTAGCATCCATATATATACATATACCTATATACATACATGTATGTGTGTGTGTATTTATTTACTTATTTATTTTAAGTCTATTTATTTATCTTAGCACAAGCAGGAAGGGCAGAGGGAGAGGGAGAGAGAATCCCAAGCAGACCCCATGCTGAGTGTAGAGTCCAGCATGGGGCTCGATCTCATGCCCCGAGATCATGACCTTAGCTGAAACCAAGAGCCAGTTATTGAACCAACTGTGCCACCCAGGCACCGCCCCCCCATATGTATGTATGTATGTGTGTGTGTGTGTGTGTATGTGTGTGTTTGTGTATATATATATTTTTTAAGTAGAATCATATGTGTACTTTGCTGTACTTTATTGTGCTCGTTTTATTTTTTTCCTCCCTCCTGCTTAATGGTTTTAGAGATTCTTGGTGGGAAGGTTTTAAAGAAGGGTTTTACAGAGAGGAATGGCGTGGTCAATTCCATATTTTAGGTAGTTGTAACACGGATGACCATGTAGAAGATGGTTTTGAGCAGGGAAGACTAGAGGGAAGGAAATACGTTAGAAAATACAGTGGACTTTAGGAATAGATGTGCATCTCCTGTGGCTAGCATATCATCCTGAAAGTCGGAAAACCACTGATTCTTGGTGCTTATGGATTGGATCGCATTGGAGGTGATACTACAGGATCCCACCTGGGATGAAGTGCCATGTTGGATCCTCTGCTCAGCCGGAAACCTGCTTCTCCCTCTCCCTCCTCTACTACCCCTGCCTGTGTTCCTTCTCTCGCTGTCCCTCTCTCTGTGTCAAATAAATAAATAAAATCTTAAGGAAAAAAAGAAGAAATTAATCTTATATGTGGTATCTGTACACTTCCTGAAGAACAAATGTTCTTCAGAAATTAAAATGTAATATATATATTTTATGTAATATAAAATATTCTAAAATATTTTGCAGTTCTTTCAGTAGAAAAATCTTTTTATTTCTAGATTTATTGGTGGGCAGTATTACTTATGGGAATTGCCCTGATCATGCTAATGGCTGGATTTATTAAGATATGCAGTGTTCATACTCCAAGTAGTAATCCAAAGCTGCCTCCTCCTAAACCTCTTCCAGGTAAGACACTTTGAGCAAGGTATGTTTTTTTTTTTTAATAACTTTGAACTGTTCAGCAGGTAGAATTGAATGATAAATGGGTCTTTTAACAAATTTTATAGTACTTTCTCTTTGAGAATAAGATTAGTAGATGAATTAATTGATTTTTTTTTAATTATTTGATTTTTAAGTATGTTTTTTGTCAGTCCAATCTAGTTTGCTAATGGCTACCAATTTAATGCTAATCTGTCTTGAATCACTAAAAATATTTAGACTTGGACAGTTATATATTTGCCTGATACCTGTTTTCTCTTTTCTTATTTTTGTATTCTAAAATCTTCCCTTCTTTGTTTTTATTATGATTGGCTACTTCAAAATGATTGATTATTCTAATAGCTGTGTTTCTGTTATTGTTTCTATTGTTTGTGCTCTTAAAATGTTTTCTGGCACATAAATTCATTTTCCTGAGGAGTGATGCTTAGGGGGAAATAAAGATAATGGTCTGTGGGAAGGGCTTAGGATGGAGGCTTCAGTCACCAAGAAACCGTGGTTTTTACTCTCCGTCTCTGAAAACAATTTCTGAGGTTTGGGGTCCACCCTTGACCTCTCATGGAGACACAGCATTGGGAGGAGGCTTTCTTTACATTTGCTCCAGGGATTTGGAAAAGAAAAAGGTTAGGAAGCAACTGCTCCAGATGATTTAGTTCCCATCTGTTTGTGCCTCACCTTCCCCAAGCTATTTGTGGCTTCTGTGCTGCCCTCAGAAGTGCCTGTGCCAGAACTGTTCACTCTAGGTGTGGGGCAGACATGGTGCCATAATGGTGGGGGAGAACGAGAGGTAAATGACAGCTGTCCCTCTCCTGCCTCCCATAGACTTCTCATGAAGCCTCTCACCTCAGACCGAGTCTGATACCTTACACAAAGTAGTTTAAAACTAGGGGTTTCTTACAATTTTTCCCTCAACTGTTTGCCTAAATTTACCTGTCGTGGCACAAGAGAGCTCAGTAGTCATGCTTAGGACAGCATCTTGGTGGGAATCAGAGGAAATGTGATTTTGATGTCACTGCTTTTTGTAAATTGACAGTGTGAGCGAGCACCATAGAATTTATATTAATTTCCTAGGGATTTCTGAGGGCCACATGACACTCATTAGATATGTTACCAACTATGATCTCATGCAACATAACAGGTTTTTTTTTTTAACTTGATTTCACTTTAAGCAAATTTTACCTTTAAAAAAAAAAAAAAAAACCAGAAAGAAAACCAACCCTAGCAATTATTGAACCTTCCCAAAAAGCACTTTTACATGAATTGTCATTTAATCCTCACAGATTACATAGACAGGCTGTAGGGGTTCATTATAATCCCTGTTTTACAGACTAGGCATCTCAGTTTCAGAGAGTTTAAGTCATTTGCTCAAAGACTCTGTAATTTATTCCTCATAGATTCTGTCCTCAGAATATGTATTAATCTAATAGTTAATGTCTCTTGAGCACTTGAAACGTGGCGAGTTAACAGTGAGATGTGTTGTAAATACATCTGGGAATGTTGTAAATACAATACTGGGAAGACTTGGTATACAAGAAAGAATGAAATAGTTTATTAATACTTTCTTGTATTGATTACACCTTGAGGTGATGATATTTTGCCTATATCAGATTAAGTGGAATAAAAAAGTTACTAACATTATCTTGCCCATCTTTTTGACCTTTTTCATTATGGCTACCAGAAAATTTAAAATTACATACATGAGTTGTATTTCTGTTGGATAGTGTTGATCTAGAACCTTTCTTATTGAATTGACAGCTTTGTTTTTTAAGATTAAAAAGTGCACAGTAAATCCGTTTTACTTTTGTTCATGATTCGCAGGCACTTTAAAGAGGAGGAGACCTCCACAGCCCATTCAGCAACCCCAGCGTCAGAGGCCCCGGGAGAGTTATCAAATGGGACACATGAGACGTTAACTGCAGCTTTTGCCTTGGTTCTTCCTAGTGCCTACAATGGGAAAACTTCACTCCAAAGAGACACCTATTAAATCATCATCCCCCAACTAAACCCTCACAAATAACAGTCGAAGAAAAAATGGCAAGAGATCATGTCCTCAGACCAGGTGGAATTACTTAAATTTTAAAGCCTGAAAATTCCAATTTGGGGGTGGGGGGGGGGTGGAAAAGGAACCCAATTTTCTTATGGACAGCTCTTTTTAACCTAATGGCACAAAGTCTTAGAATATTATTACGTGCCCCGTGTTCCCTGTTCTTCGTTGCTGCATTTTCTTCACTTGCAGGCAGACTTGGCTCTCGATAAACTTTTATCACAAATTGAAATATATATATATTTTTTTCAACTGCCAATCAAGGCTAGGAGGCTCGACCACCTCAACATTGGAGACATCACTTGCCAATGTACATAACTTGTTATATGCAGACATGTATTTCTTATGTACACTGTACTTCTGTGTGCAATTGTAAACAGAAATTGCAATATGGATGTTTCTTTGTATTATAAAATTTTTCCGCTCTTAATGAAAAATTACTGTTTAATTGACATACTCAGGATAACAGAGAATGGTGGTATTCAGTGGTCCAGGATTCTGTAATGCTTTACACAGGCAGTTTTTGAAGTGAGAATCAATTTACCTTTTTATAATGATGGAGTTGGTTCTGATATTCATCTTGTCTTCATCCAATGGCTGCTGAGAGCACAGGAGTGACTACGCTTAGGAGCACAGTTAAGTGTGCAAACTGGACGTATGCAGCATACTACTTCAGAGTCCGTTCTTACGTAAATGTCTGATTTCTGCTTACTTACTTTAACTTTCTAATTCCAGTTTTGAATTGATAGGTGAAGTTTTAATCACACTTTGGTAGAAATTATGTCAATGAAATGATTTTTTTATTTGTAGCCTGTTATTTGTGTTTTCCATATATCTAAAGTATGCTAATTATGTTTTTGGTTTTCTCTGATACAGAAAAGAAAAGCTGTGTCTTTTATTTTATCAAAGTATTGGAACAGTTTTTTCAGCATACTATCACTGATCATTGGTAACCACTAAAGAAGGATGATTTGTTCAACTAGTAGTTAAAATTGTAGATAGGCCTTCTGACATTTTTTTCCTTAAAATATTTTAACAGCAGTGAAGGTGAAACAGCACAATGTCCCATTCCAAATTTATTTTTTAAACAGATGTAAATAATTGGCTTTTTAAAGAAAGAAAGCAAAAGCATTTAATGTATTAACAGGCTTATTGCTATGCAGGAATGGAAGGGGGCATTACAAAAAGTTTTAAGCTTGTGACGTATTTATTGCTTCTGTTTTCCAACTACATCACTTAAATTAGAAGTAAACAGCTATGATTTTTTCTGGCTTCACATAGGAGGCAAATTTAGGGAACATTGAAAAGATTTGTGTTTTGGCTTATTTTTTCCTTTTTGTTTCTTAAGAGTATAAGGTTTACACAATCATTCTCATAATGTGACGCAAGCCAGCAAGGCCAAAAATGCTAGAGAAAATAATGGGATCTCTTCCTTGTAAACTTGTACAGTATGTGGTGACTTTTTTCAAAATACAGCTTTTTGTACATGATTTAGAGACAAATTTTGTACATGAAACCCCAGATAGACTATAAATAATTCTAAACAGACAAGTAGGTAGATATGTATGTAATTGCTTTTAAATCATTTAAATGCCTTTGTTTTTGGACTGTGCAAAGGTTGGAAGTGGGTTTGCATTTCTAAAATGGTGACTTTTCTTCTGCAAGAGTTCTTAGTAACTTCTTGAGTGTGGTAGACTTTGGAACATGTACATTTTTTGCTTGTAATGTTATCCTGTGGTAGGGTTTTGGCAGGTACACACTGCCCTATTTTATTTTGAGTCTAAGTTAAATGTTTTCTGACAAGAGATACGTGCACTGAACTCTTTCCACTGCAAGTCAAGATGTGGTAAAACAAAAGGATCAAGACAAATGAGATCTAATACTACTGTCAGTTTATGTCCACTGTGTTTTATACAGTATCTTTTTGTTCACTTTGGAAATTTTTACTAAAAATTGCAAAAAATAAAGTATTGTGCAAAGATGTAAGGTTTTTTGAAACTTGAAATGCATTAATAAATAGACTTGATGAAATCAACTTGAAGGTTCCATACTCTTTGAACTCTGAGAACTATCAAAAGGAGCTTCCCGCAAGGCAGCTTTTCCTTACTAAGAGAGAGATGATTAAGCAGAGAGGATGACTCTTTCCATACACATACGGATAGTTTTATTCCAGGTTAGGAGTCCATGAAAAAAATTTATGACTAGGTATCTCTGTATCTACACACAATGATCCTTTAAAAAAACACTCAACTGATCTCAGCTGCTTTACATTACTTCTAATCAATATTCAAAATGTTTAAAAGTCTTTGTCTTGGTAGACGAGCCAAGTCATTTTGGAAACTGTGGTCTTACATATATTTTACAAAGTTTTGAATACTAAGTACCTAATTTATTTTAAAAGCCCATTTTAGTAGTTAGTATGTTTTAAAATTTGGAGCCACCTTTTCCTGTTTCGTCAAATTCATAGCAAATGAGCAGAGAACTGACATTTCAGTCTTAACTAGAAAAAGAAGTACAACCCCAGACTAGTACCCTGCATAGAATAATCTGCCCCAAAATTTAAATCAAGACTAGTTGTAAATAAGTAGTATTTGTTAGAGTAAATATGCAGTAGTAACTTTGATTTATAAACATCAGAGTGTATATCTTGTTTAATTTTGTTTGTGAAGCCATTAATATTAATTAATTCAGATGATTGCAAATTTGTTGTTTTAAGAGTTGAATGCTTAAATTTGTTTAGAATATTTTATAAATTCAACAACAACTCACAAACAAAATCAATAAAATAAATTATTACGGTTTTTGGAATTAGTGTTCCCCATAGCTTCAGGCAAGAGCATACAGTTTTGGGAAGGACTTTTTAAAGGGCAGGACGACTTTATCTGGTCAGTCTTGTTTTCTGAGATGTCTTCAGCACTTTGTGCTTCGGGTACTTCATTTTTGTCATATTCACAGGCTAGTGAAAACCGAAGGTTTCTCCAAACCGAGCAAACTACTTTTAAGTTCTTTCTCTCTCTGTGTGGCCGGTAAGTTTTAAGATGAATAATGATTATTATTTCTCCCAAGATGAGATTGGTATCCTTGGCAGCTGTGCGGTTGTGAGTGCTTGTGCTTCAGAAGGCTCTTAATTTCTGATTAAGGATTTCTAATGGAAACTGTAAGAGGGTCGGTGTAGTGGATGCATTACAAAACTGGACAGCCCATCCTCAGAGGTACAAGAGGAGGTGATGTTCATTATCCAGATTTGAAGGTCATTGTCTCCCCAAACTGGAGAGCAAGCTGGATACAGTTTCAAAGCAGCTGCCAGGGACAATTCATCCTTAAAGAAGTCTAACTTTGCAATAAATTGTTTTTTGAAAAACAGTTTTGACTTTTAAGTAATAAATATGGTCAGTTTACCCCACAGAGCTCAGCTTCAGTTTCAGCATTTCTGGTTTTATGTTCTTGATTAAAAACAACTCCTATTTAAATCTCTTTCTCCATTTATTACCAGTTTCAGTTTTCTGTTATTGTTTCTGTATCCAGCCCTTCATATTGTTAGGATACTAAATGAGCCCTTGTGTCCTATACTGCGATGTTATTTGTATGTTTAAGAAGTATACCTATGTGCACTATTTTCAGTAAATATTCATGTATTTTATATTTGATAAGCTCTTCAGAGTGTGTGTTTTCTCCCATAAAAAACAATGGGATGAGGCAAAATGGAGGGTTGAACAAAATATTTATAGTCTCTGCTCTTTCCTAAAAGCTCCATTACAGTCACAGTGACTGGGGAAAGCAAAGAGCCTAATCCAGCAAGGATAAGGAATACTGAAGCAAAGACAACAGGAACATGGTATTTGAAGCTGGAAAGCAGGTGGAGTAGTATCTGACTTGGCAGGCCCAGGGAAGCCAAGTCCTAAGCCAGCCGTAGAAACATGAGAATGACCCAGTATACCCTGTTCAGATTTTGGGATATGGCCTCCAAGACATTTTTCTGTGCATGTAGTGAAAGGCATGATAGGAACACTTCTGTCCCCACCCTTCTTATTTAATAATGTATTGATACAGTACCTACATCATTTTAATGACTACAAATATTTCATTCTATGGGTATATTTACTGTACATTCTTAAAATTTTCTTAAAATTAACCCATTCCCTTAGGTTTTTAGATAATTTATTAAACAGCCCAACAAGAAAAATTTCTAAGCCTAATAAAATAAATACCTAGAAGTGGAATTGTTGGGCTAAAGGTTTTTTAGAGGTCATGGATAAAAATTATGATACTTTCAGAGAGATTGTACCAAGTTATACTCCTACCATTATCATATAAGAATACTTCCACCATTAGCATATTTGTGCTTTTTTCAAAGGAGTCTCTATAGCCAGCACAGGCCTCTGAGATCAAGAATTGAATTCTTTACTGACTGAGCCAGCCAGGCACCCCAGTGTGTTACATATTTGTATATATTTTTAAAGCTGAGAGCCCCATGCTTAAAATTCACATATATGCAGTCATATGAATTTATTAGATACAGTAGAAAACTCTTGCTTAATTGACTTTATTAGCTTTGAACATAATTCAAGTGAAAGTCAAACATAGTGCCCCAGTTGTGGTCTCTAAATGCCATTTTCTTGAAAGAAACCAGACTTCCTTGATTTAAATGGCTGATTCCAGATCCAGAGAGAGAAATATACAAGAAGAGCCTAAAAACCGCTCTGTCATACCAGAAAGCAAATAAGCCATTAGAAGTCTGTCAAAAAAAGATTGAGGAGGCACCTTGAAGAAGTTCCTACTGACCAAAGCTGAGATAATTTTAGCATCAGTAAGGTTAATATCTGCAAGAAATTGAAACTCATGTTTTGTTTTACTCCACAAGTTTACAAAATTATAGTTACCTTTGGAATATGCTCTTAAAGAAATATACCAGCTAAGATGTTAAAGAGGAAGGACAGGATATCACCATTTTAGCCCACAATGATTAATGGATCTCGGCAAAGACCACCAGTATCTGCTGACCCCACAAAGAAACAGCAAACATTTTGTGCCCTTAAAGGAAATACATATTCTACTTATGAAGCAATTCGGCCAAAAGCTGAAGCTGATGCTGATTGAGCCTCCATAACTGATCGCCTCTTTTCTCCAGAAAAGAAAGGAACACATTAATTGACACCACAAGAGATTCAATCAGCAAAATCCAGACTCTGGAAAACTATAGGACCAATAGCCCTATTTGTTCAATAACTGAATTGCAAGAAAAAAAATTGGACTAAAAGAGACTGATGAGCTGTATCTACCAGTACTTTTTATGGGCTTATTTGGATCTTGATTTGAATAAATTTAAGAATAAATGAGACCATTGGGGAAATCTAGAAATAACTGGTTATTTGATGACTTCAAGGAGTTTATCGATTATTTTTAGGTGTGCTAATGGTGTTGTGGTTACATTTTTACAAGAACCCCTACTAAATACAAATTGAAATACTTAAAAATGAAATAATACAGCATTTAGGATCTGCTTAAAAATAATGGAGGGACTGGAGCTGGGTAGTGTGTGGGAATACAGATGAAACAAGGTTGACCATGAGCTGATGGTTACTGAATCTCGGTGATGGGTACTTGGGAATTCATTATACAGGTACTATTTTTCTTTGTGTTTATATTAGAAATCTCCCATAAAATTTTTTAAAGTATGAATCAAATTCATATAGAAACTCACTCCTTGGTTTTATTTTAATAACCATTCATTATAATAGCCTATATTTACAATGTTTTTTTTTTTATAATGAGTTTTTTTTACTGGAATTCAACTTGAATCAGTCAGGCTAACATAATTAATTATATTCTGCTCCAGTTGCAATGAATGATTAATTGATTTCAACTGCTAGGGTAAATGCTTGAAGCTGTCCGTCATTCAGCAGTCAGCAAGCGGGCCATTCCATCCCTCTTTGTTCACTAGTTCTTGTTGGTCTTATTTATTCACATTTAACCTGTGTGTCCTGTAGCAGAAGAAATAGAATAAATAACTAGACTCTGCTCTTTCTTGTTGAAATGATAATGATCTCCAGAGGTAGAAATATATCTTTAAAAAGACACCCTGGAGTTGTTTGTTCTCAGTATGAAGAAATTAGAATAATTGAGTGTAGGTTGTCTTATATAAAAAGTGATTGTGGTACATAAGTTTTTGAATAATTTTGGGAAAGCAAATACTGAACGAATTAAGCAACTCATCATTCATTCTAAATGTATATTTTATTTTTTTCCTTTTGTCTTTTGGGCATGGGAGTTTTAGGCTTTGTATTTCTACCAAAAAAGCCCAGTCTTTATAAATAGAGGTGTCTATATGTTGTGATTAATTTTCACTTTGGTTTTGTGATGGTAGTTAATTCCTATTTTCTGTAAGTCTCTATTAGCATCTCTGAATAAGTGAATAAGTGAATTGACCTTTTAGCCATTCTTCCTGCCCGCCTTGTCCCGGCTTTCCTGAAGTCTTATCAGAGGATGCTTGGAATTCTTTGGCTTGGATGGTATGTGTAGACTAAGGCTTGCACACCCCAGTAACCTCAGTTACTCATTGGACGGATCATTAAGCACTTGGTTGTGCCAGCACATCTGCTGGATGAATAGAAATATCGTGGTGAACATCACAATGTCCCTGCCCTCGAGAAGCTTATGATCTGATGTTAGACAGATGTTAATCAACTAATCATGGGTATATGTACCATTTCAAGCCTGATAACTGCTGGGAAGCAGACACTGCCGGTGATCAGGCAGCTGATCAGGCAGGGGTGGGATCTGGTCAGGAAGGTCAGGAAGACTTCCCCAAGAAAGTGAGGCTTGAGCCCAAATCTGAAGGCTGAAGGAAGGGGTAAGTGGCTCAAATAGGGTTTTTAATAATGTTGAATGGTTCTATACTGGGTATGGATAGCTGATTTTTCTTCGGGGAAAGGTAATATTTTTTGCTCTTGATTGTATTATATGTAAACCTAGTCATTCAGATTCCCCTGTGTAGTTTTTAAGGATGGTTTTCATTTTGGTTTAGCACTGTATTCATTTACTGAAGAGCTGGCTTTCCCTTTGGCAGATGTGTCCTACTTGGTGGTGGTTCTTGAGGATGTTGGCTGGCCTAACAGTTTGGAGGTTGTGAAAGGCTCTTGGCTTTTCAGACCGTTTCCTCTGAACCGTGGCTGCCCATCAACTCAGGATCAGGACATCTAAGCTCGTAGCGTGCTTGGTGAGGTGACCCTCTGATGTGCTCTCTGGCACTCTGTACATGCTTCTGTCATAGCTCAGACCGTACTGCGGTGCTAACCCTGCTTCATCTAAGCCAAGCCCTGGAAAGGATCATCCATCCTCAGTGGCTGCCTCAAATTCCCATCCACTTCCCAACCTCCTGCATGCTGTCCTCCCAGGCCCCTCTCTGTCCTCTCAGGGAGCTCACAGTCTAGTAGGAAAGAAGAACCCAGCAATGACAATGCTGAGCGATTTGTGCTATAAAATGTACAGATACAGGGTGCCTAGAGGCTCAGACGACATGCACATGCGAACTGCCGAGACTCCCCAGAGGAGATAGGCTTGAGCTGAGTTTCGGAGTTTTAGTAAAAGTTGGCTCCAGCCTCCAACTTGTCCAAACTTCTTGTCACAAGCTTTGAGCAATGATGTAATTTCAGGGTGGTTCCTTGACTCTTTTCCTGCCCTGTCATACTTTCATGCCTGTGGGTATGTTTTTCCCTCTGCCTGGATTGCCCCTTGACTCTTGGTTCTACTTTATTAGTCTCTGTGTCCTTGAACTTGATCTAGTAAGTGTTCCATAAACACATATTTTGATAAAGGGTGTGTGCTTTGTAAATAAGCAATGAAGCTAATTTCACAAGATACGCACAAATGTTAGTCTCATTACAACATATTACAGATAGCCATACTTCTAACTTTTAACATCTCCGGTTCTAAAATCCCCTGGCTTGCATGACCTCCTTCCTTTACACCCAGGGAAAAATTTTCTTTTCAAAATCTAACATGCATTTGTATTTATGGAGAATATAATCTACCCGCCACGTTTTGTGCAAATGGGAAAAACACAGCTTAGCTTTGGAGTATGTAAGCAACAAATTGTAGCTCCTGGCAGAGGGAGAGCTGGATTCAGAAAAGCTCGAATTAGAAATTAAATGGGGAGGCCCTCGCTTCTTCATGTGTGAACAAGTGTTTTCTTTAGCTGAATCATGGCATTTTTTATTTGACTATTTCATAACGAAAAGTGAAAGTTAAACATTCTGTAGGTGGTATTTTCCTGCCACAAACCTCCTGATCAACATTTTTCTATAAAGTTTTCCCACAAAATTCTAGTTATGTGGGTTTTTAGACAAATATTCAGGAAAAAAAAAAAGTTGGGAGGAGGTATGGATCCCAGGGTCAAATGGAAATGCTGAGTTAAAATCAACCACGTTTTTGTTTGTTTTTATTTTCATTTATTGATTTATTTTAAATGAAGTACCTTTTAGAGCCTTCTCTGATCACTAAAAGGGTCTTAGAGCATGAGTGCTCCCAACTAGTTAACTCTTCTCCTTTTTCTCCCCTTGAAGAGTCTGTACACCGCAGAAGCATTTTGGGGATGGCTGCCTTTATAGGGTCTCCAGCCAGGGACATGTTCCTCTCACATAAGGAGTTCTCACTGGGTTGGAGTTTCATGAATGCTACAAAGCACAATGCCAAGGGCCGTTGGGGGGACGACAGGTTGCAGAGACTCAGAAGACCTACCCACTCCTTTGCCCTAGAAGCCCCTCTGGCTTTCCGCAGCATTCATTACAACAGCTGCCTGGGACCGTGGTCTCCAGCTTTGTTAATTTCATACCCCATACTTAAAAGTCTTGAGTGTGTACTCCTGATAAGGACATACAAATGTATTGTTGCACTATTATGTATGTTGGAAAATATGCAGAACTTTAAAGGACAAAGTTAAAAGTTAATGGACGTTTTCCCACATTCCGATGAGTCATTTTGCACAGACCTGGGTGTGTGAACAACCCACTTTGTAAACCTCTGGCTTTAGAGACAGAATCTACATATCTTTCAAATTACCTGTCTGTTACCCTCCCTGCATTCCTGGGTTAAGTATGCTATCCAGTGGAACACTGTAGCTGTTGAAGAATGTCGGCCATCTCTCCATATTTACTCGTAAAGATGTCAAAGAGAGTAAGTGGAAAAAACGAGTATTAATAAATATGTGTGGCCTGATTTCTTGTATGTAAACATTTTTAAGTTTGTAAAAATGTATAATTTATGTATAAAAAATGTTTAAATTGATACATTAAAAATGGTTATTTCTGAGCACTGGAATGAAGGGTCTTGGGAAAGAAAGATTATATCTTTCCATATTGTTTGAATTTTTTATGAACTTGGATTCTTTTTATAATAAATAATTTTTAAAGCCACTAAATCCATTGTGATGTCGAATATGTTACAAGACATTGGTTGTTTTTTTTTTTTTAAGTTTTATTATATAAGTCATTTCTACACCCTCCATGGGGCTTAAACTCATGACCCTGAGGTCAAAAGTTGCTAGCTCTTCCCACTGAGCCAACCAGGCACACCCAATGCATTGTTAATGTTGCTTGTTGAAGTTGAGTGGTGGGAACACTGGGCTTTATTATACAATTTTAATTGTATATGTGAATATTTCCATAATAAAAAATTAACAAGAAAGGAAAAGCATTGAAAATGCATTGCAGGGGCGCCTGGGTGGCTCAGTGGGTTAAAGCCTCTGCCTTTGGCTCAGGTCATCCTGGGATCCAGCCCCGCATTGGGCTGTCTGCTCAGCGGGAAGCCTGCTTTCCTTCCTCTCTCTGCCTGCCTCTCTGCCTGCTTGTGATCTCTGTCAAATAAATAAATAACATCTTAAAAAAAAAGAAAAGAAAATGCATTGCAAAAAGAGAAAGTCTATGGCAATAAACCATATAGCTAACAGGATTATCTTGGGGGTGGGAAAGAGATTTGGGGAGTAGAGCTTCAGGTGTATTTCCCCGGATACATTCTATAAGTATGTATTGCTTTTATAATGGGAAAACACATAATTAAAGACACATGCGTACACACACAAACACTGCAGAGCCCCCAGTGGGAAGAGTTTCGGGTGTAGACAGGAGTTGAAGATACTTGTTTGACTTCCCAGACACTTGCTAGTTTCTAAGGGAAAAGGCACAATGAATGTGCAAGCCAAGAGTGTTCAACGTATAGGGCTCAGCTGTTCCACGTTAAGATCCTGAGGCTTGTTTTATAATGCAATTTCTAATTCTTGAGCTTGTTACATAATAATACAAAGGGGAAACTCCAAAGCACAGCCAAACACGCCTGCACAGTCCCAGCAGCATCACGGAGAGCACAGCTAGTGGTCTGCCATGAATGAATAGCACTGTTAGCTAGTTACCAGCCTCCAGGATATGAAAGACAGTAGCTATAAGTAGAGTACCTAATTATAGCTCTCCCATGGGGCTCAAGGGAATTAATATGTAAAGGACGATCTGTGTTGCTTACTGCCATGGTAGGTTGCATTCATAGACCTATAGAATCCGTAAGGAGGGAAATGATGGTTCATTAACTGCGTGACCTTGTAAAAGTGAGTTAAGCTCTAGGTACCTCATCTGTGAAACGAGGATACTAACACTAGCCACCTGAGGGTGCTTGATGAGGATTAAATGAGCATGTTTCTAAGGCACCTTGCATATGGTGAGTGCTCAAATGCCAACTATTCTTGTTGTCATGTGAAAAAGTGCTTATTGGGGCGCCTGGGTGGCTCAGTGGGTTAAGCCGCTGCCTTCGGCTCAGGTCATGATCTCAGGGTGCTGGGATCGAGTCCCGCGTCGGGTTCTCTGCTCAGCAGGGAGCCTGCTTCCTCCTCTCTCTCTGCCTGCCTCTCTGCCTGCTTGTGATCTCTCTCTGTCAAATAAATAAATAAAATCTTTAAAAAAAAAAAGTGCTTATTGGACTGAGAACATTTAGCTTGCAAGCAGGTGTTCCCTGATTTTAAGTATCTTCTCAAACAGCCATGTGGTTAGGGCTGATTGGTCTTTGGTTAATCCCTTTACCTTTGCCAAGTTTAGGAATGGGCGTGTAACCCAATCTGGCCAGTGAGATAGGAGGGGATTTCCACTTTGCTTTCCCTGGAAGTTGTCTTGTCTACGTGTGCTGCCTGGAACTGGAGTAGCCAACCTGCTATCAGCCTGAGCATGAAGCCAACGTTGGGGATGAAGCCAACATCAAGGATGATAGCGGAGAAGAAAGAGAAAAAAATGACTTCATCTTAATGACATTACTGAGCTGCTGAATCAGCCCTCCCTGAAGCCCACTCTACCTTGGGACTGAACTTTTTTGTAAGACTAAAAAAAAAAAAAAAAAATTTTTTTTTTTAATTTAAATTTGTTCCAGTTAGCTTCCTAAAGCATCCTCCTAATTAATAGAAGCTGCACCAAAGGAGATGTGAGGTTAGAGGGGTGGCATTTGCTCAGTCATATTTATTGAGTACCTTGGAATGCAAAAATAAACAAGAAAAGAAGAAGTTTCAAGCATGAGGAATGGGGGCTCTGGAAAGAGCAGCTTGAACACATCCTGCCTCTCTTCTACTTGCAATCCAACCCATCTGGCTTTCCTGAGAAGAGCAGCTGCTGGGGCCTCCAGGAGGCAGACAAGGCCCCGAGTGTGGGTGAGGCTCTAGGCTCTGGCAGAATCCTGACAGAGAGAGAGAGGACCGGAACAGGGAGCCACAAGGAGGGGAACAGGAGGAAGGTCCTTCTGAGTGTACCTGGTCTCCCTGGTTCCTGAAGAGCTGAACAGATGGACTGAGTTGCTTCCACCCCTGAGCTGGACAGGTGAGGAGGAAGGGCTTCCTTCTAATACCTCACCAGATGACTGGCAGCCCATCTGCCGCTAAGCTTGGACCAGGGAGGCTGAGACTCCTTCTGGATCCTTCTACTGCTGTGGGAGTGCTGCCGTTTAAGATATCCCAGGACACGGTGCAGAGCCCCACGGAGCAGAGCCCCACGGAGCAAACAAAGGGAAAGATTCCTATTGTGGCCCAGCAGCCTCAGGGAGAAGAATTACAAGCAGAATCCTCAGTACAGAAATAGCTGCTGGCATAGATAACTTGAACCAAAAGAATAAGAAAAGTTGAGGAGATTTAAGTGAGACACACACACACACACACACACACACTCTCTCTCTCTCTCTCTCTCTCACACACACACACACACATTGATTTTCTAAGACCAAAAATGATTCTGATGTAAAAATTTCAAGAGATGAACTGAAGGAGAAAGGTCACTGTTGATGTCTGAATTAGTCTCCTGGAAGATAAGAGAAAGATACAGCTAAAGGCACAGAGCAAAAATACACAGATATTAATCAAAAGATGGATAGAAATCCAGAAGGAGGGTGGGGGATGCGATAGAAGAGGCGACCGATAATATAAGAGAAGTTTCTTAGCTGAAGGGAAGCTTGTGTCTCACAGAATTCCAGGAAGGACTGATGATGAAAAGACGCCTAAGCACATTCCATCTTTGAGCTGCAAGAAAGAGAAGAGTCTTATATATTTCTACAGAGAAGTTAGCCCTAAAGGGGAAAGAATCATCCTAGCACTGGACCGCTTAGACAACATGGAAGCTACAGGGCGGAAAACCACTGAGTAACCAAGAGGATTGTGTGGAAATCCACCAAGAGAAACCTCTGTGAAACCTCTGTACCTTCAGTTCACTCAGTCCTGCAGATTAACCCGAGAATACGTACCACTTGCTTCTACCTAGCAAATAAATCCAGAGTCAAAGTCTCCAGAAGACTGGGGAAGGAAGGGCAAGGAGAATATACAGTGGTAAAAGGGATCATCACCCAGATCTGGGTGTATCATCAACACCTGAGTACTCAGGGCACAGAGAAGCTCCTTCCTCAGACTGTTGAGAGTGTGGCTGGGCTCTCCACTCTCTAAGAGTATATTCTTTTTCCGGATTGATCACATCACCATCTGCCTTGACAACTCCTCTAAAAACAGTCTGGAACTAAAAATATTAAGTGAATCTCAGCAAATCTGGGCATCGGGGGTGGGTGGAAAGGAGGGAAGTGTTCCAAAGGTCTTATCTGAGGAGTGGCTGTGGAACTGGTGGGGGAAGTGAAGGTATTCTAAAGTTTGGAGTGGAAGTAGTAGGGGAATAGAGTATTTTGGGGAGGGAGATATATGTCTCCTTTTCATATTGTGGTTAAAAAATACATATCTGATTATGAGCAATAGGAAGGATAGAGTAGCTGGAAAGAAAATGGAAATTCACAGGAGAAGTCTGCTAACACGATGAAAAGGGGAAAATAAGATCAATTTGATCAACCTGCAAAAATAAATATAAGTAAGAGGAGGAAATAATAAGTAAAATCAGACACCAAATAAATAAGACACCAGATGTCGTCTAATCATTACGCTAAATGTGAATGGACTGGATTTCCCTGTTAGAAGTCAGAGACACTGATTGAGCTAAAAATATAAATAAGTCTGCTGTACACTATCTGGAAGGAAAATATCCGAAACAAAATTTTAAAGAAATAAAATGTAAAGAGAAGTTGAAAATGAAAGGATGGACAAAGATACCACACAAACATAATGACAAAAGAAAATAGAAATGGGGAAATTAATAGCAGACAAGGAAGAATGTAAAGCAAAAGGCACTCTAAGAGGAATATTATGTAACAATATAAGGCACATATGCAGAATTAACATTAGTAAACCTATGTATACTAAACAATGTGGAGGCAAAGACAGCTTGATGAAAGTTTTGTAGATTTCAAAACATGTTTTTCAGAATGAGAACACACAAAATTCAGAATCAGAATATGCATATTCAGAATCAGAATACACAAAAAATAAGGATATAGAAGAACTGCCTAATACAATATGCATATAAATATACAGATATCCTTATGTCCCTTAAATTAAAAACCCAAATTTTTATATATTCATAGAACATTATAAAAATTGCTTGTGTGCCTGATCACAAAGAAAACCTTACCAAATTTAGAAGTGAGAAATTTTTGTAGCCACATTTAATAAAATTAGAAATAAATAATCTAGATGTCCAGAATAGCCTATTTATAAATGAAGGCATACTTCCTGGCTAACTTTTGGAGAGAGGAAAATGGAGCTAAAACAGCAAACTAAGAAAGCATTTGGAAGGGGAATGCTTTCTAGCAAAATCTGTACTCAGAGAAAAATTTATAAACTTACATACCATTACTATTAAAGAAGAATAAAAGTCCTTGTTTCTCTACACAACGAGTTCATGGAAAGAACAAGATTAAGCAAAAGAAAAGATGAAGAAGGCTAGGCTGACTACAAACAGAGTTGGGACTTGGAGCCATAAGTGAAGTGCCTAGGACACAAAATTCCAGAAGACAAGGTTGTGCAAGGGCCAAGCCAGGCACTGGAGGCAACTCACTTGGAAGGAAGCACTCCCTCTCAAGGTCACAGAGCGAGAGGGGCTAGCACCTGAAGTCTAGCCTCTTAGGATTTCGTGTTGCAGATGCCTTTCCTGCCTCACTCCCGGCCTGGCCCTGACCATGAAGGTAAATAAATCTTCCTTCTTAGGGGGAAAAAAAAAGCACTGTCCTGTATTTCTTCCCCTTTCTTGTTTAAGTTACCTAAACTCATAGTAACCCACATACAATTTGTATTTGTTGTTGTCACCTTTTAAGTTTACTGATTTTATTCCAGCTTGGAAGAGAGTAGAGTCAGAGAGATCTTTTTTTTTTTTTTTTTGAGATTTAAAAAATTTATTTGAGAGCGAGCGAGAATGCATATGCGCTTGCTGGGGAGAGCAGGCTGAGAGGTGGAGGGAGATCTGAGCAGACTCTGAGCTGAAGGTGAAAAAGGGGGGGCATGGCTCCATCCCACTACCCCATGATCATGACCTGAGCCGAAACCAAGAGTTGGAGGCTTAATTGACTGAGTCAGAAGAGCTCTTATAGACATAACTTATGCAGTCCTTTAGATGTTTTTTTCCCCCTAGAAACTTTTTTTTTTTTTGTAGTACATTAGGTGTCTTACTTTACTTTATATTTCTACATTGATGGGCCTGTTTAATGGGCCTACCTGCGGCACTGTATGTCATTGCTAAAAAAGTAAGACTCATTATACCTCTTTCTCCATGAGAATTTCAGGATATAAGATAGAAAACAAACAAGAAGGCTGTTCAGAGAGCATCAGCCATGGAATGAATGAACCTGCCAATCACCCAGGAATTGCAAGAACATAGAATTACTCCAAATCATCTTCCTAAAAAGACAGTATTTAAACATAGTTCTTAAGAAGAGTACCTCTAGATCTTGGGAGAAATATTATCATTGTCCAGCACCGTTTCTCTTTATAGTAAACTAATTTAACTTTATAGTCTATTGGTTTCCCTTCTTTCTTTTCTTTGGTGGATTATATCTAAATTTAATGTTGGACAGAGCACTACATAGTGTTCCTGTGACTTA
This sequence comes from Mustela putorius furo, assembly GCF_011764305.1. Lineage (NCBI taxonomy): Eukaryota > Metazoa > Chordata > Mammalia > Carnivora > Mustelidae > Mustela > Mustela putorius. Next base: position 2,718,480 of record NW_025422045.1, on the reverse strand, counting down.
ATCTGATTTTCCATGAAAAATGTGTGCATTTGCTCACTTAACCTCAGGCAGAATCATTTGAATTTCAGAGTTTAGTTTGGGATTTTTTCCTTTGCTTTAATGTTATGCTTTCATTTACTCCTGATTGTGATCATATATAACTTTGTACTTCTCTTGCTTGAAGGCATTTCACAAACATAATTTTAATAAATGTTATATGCAGTAAACAAGTAAAAACTGAAAACCTAAGAATATTACATGCAAAAGCACAAGGACCAGATGGTTTGACAGCTGAATTTTTCTCTAATTAAAAAGATAAAAAGATCATCACAATCTTATCTAAACCATTCAAGGCCATATATTAAAGATGCTGAATATCAAAGCATGAAAATGATAACACCAAAAAAAAAAAAATGTAGATCATTCTCACTCATGGAAACAAAGGCAAAATTCTTTTTTAAAAAAAGATTTTTACTTTTTTATTTTAGAGAGAGAGATGGGGGCATTGGGACAGAGGGAGAGACACTGTTAAGCAGACTCCATGCTGAGCACAGAGCCTGACAGGGGGCTTGATCCCTGGACCCTGTAATCATGACCTGAGCTAAAACCCAGAGTTGGATGCCTAGCCAACTATGCCACCCAGGTGTCCCAACAAAGACAAAATTCTAAATAAAATTGTAGCAAGTCAGGCCCAGTAGTGTTACAAAAAATGAACTGTAACCAAGAAGGGTTGAAGCCAAGAATGCACGTGTGGGCTGGTGTCAGGAAATTTGGGAGCATAATTTATTCTACAAATAAACTAAAGAAGAAAAATCTTTATATTATTAAGGCATTTCCTAAATTTCTAATAAAAATAGAAGAAAACCACCTAAATACAATAAAATTTACTTGCCAAAACAAAACAAAAGATGTATTATAAAGGCAGAACATCAAACCTGTTAATTAATACCAATAATGAAACAGCGGTGTCTGCTACTAGCATTTTCAGTTAACACTGTCTTGGAACTTCTGGCAAACCCGGTAAAGTGAGAAAAGATAAAACCCTCACTCACTATGTATTGTGTTTTGGGGGAGGAAGGGATTGTAAGTCGTGGTGCACCGAAATAAAGTTCTCAGACACCAATCTGAGTGGCCGGGCAGGGCTCCCTGTGCAAGGGAGAGAAGCAGCTGCCGAATCCTGCGCAGAGTTGTTAGTTAGGGTTGGTTTTTTTTTTTTTTTCCCCCAATCAGGAAAGCAATGACACATGCCTTCCACTTTGTGGGAAAGGAGTACAAAGGGATGGCAAGTTTCTTGAAGCAGGCTTGCAAGTTGCCCTACATGTAGGCACGCCGGGAGTCAGTCATGGGATAAGGGAGGGGCAGGATGTTTGCGCTGGCAGTTGCCAGGTGCCGGAAGGGGAGACTGAGGGTTACATTCTTTCTGGGCTCCCCACTGATGCTCTGACCCTGGGGATGGTGGGCTCCTGCTCCTTCTGGGCCCCTTAGGGCTTACAATGTACTTTCTAGAAGTAACTCCACAATTATACCATGAGATTCTGGTATACCAAAGGAGTTAGTAAGATAGTTTGATAACGTGGACACATACAGAATATATAAACAAACCCCAAAAGCCATTCTATATAGTAATAACCACCATTAAATAGAAATGGAATGTATAATACTATCCTCAATGACAAAAAAATTAAAATTCTTAGGAATAAATAAAAGCTGTAAAAGCTTAATGAAGGACACAAAATAAGATATGAGGGGCGCCTGTGTGACACAGTCAGCTGAGAGACTGACTCTTGGTTTTGGCTCAGGTTGTGATCTCAAGAGTGTGGGACCAACCCCCGCATCAGGGTCCCTACTAAGCATGGAGTCTGCTTGGGATTCTCTTTTCTGCCTCCTCTGCCCACCACCCCCCTCAAATAAATAAATATATAGATCTTTAAAAAAAAAGAAGACATGAACAAATGGAAAACACACAATGTTCCTGAACAAGAAGACCTGATATAACAGTTCAATTTTCCTTGTGTTAATTTCTGTATTTCATATGATTCTCAGAACATTACTAGTGATTTGGGGGGAACTGGATAAAATTACCATGAAATCCGTGTTATAAAAAGAAATGTTAGGGGCTCCTGGGTAGCTCAGGGGGTTAAAGCCTCTGCCTTCAGCTCAGGTCATGATCCCAGGGTCCTGGGATTGAGCCCCACATCAGGCTCTCTGCTCCGTGGGAAGCCTGCTTCCTTCTCTCTCTCTGCCTGCCTCTCTGCCTACTTGTGATCCATCCATCAAATAAAGAAATAAAATCTTAAAAAAAAAAAAAGAAATGTTAGACTTTTTTTTTTTTTTTTACCTAAACAAAAAAATTCAATGACTGTATAGCAAAGAATACAGTTATTCAAATCAATAGAGGATTAGGTTTGGAGAAATGTTTGCAAGGAAGCGGAAAGATAAGGGGTTAACATACTGCATAAAACATGTAGTTTTGACAAACTGATAAGACCAGCATTCTAATAGTAAATGATATTTGAACATTTAACCTACAGAAAAGCAAATCCAGTAAACTTCTGGAAAGATTTGCAAACTCAGTAGTAGGTAGGGAAATGTAGAGTAAAGTAACAATGAGGTCATCCCTTATACTCAGCAGACTGGCAAAAATGAAAACAAGCGATAGATGTCTGCCTGGAAAGAGGTGGGGAGAGAAATCCTGCATTGCCGGTGGAGCTGCAAATTATTTCAGCGTTTTGGGAAAGCAACAGGGCAACATCTATTCAATTAAAAAAAAAATCATTTGATCTAGCAATTCTACTGCTAGAAATATTTCCCTTAAATAGGATATGATGTTAAATGCAGCATTTTTCAGGGAGGGCAAAAGTTGGAAACAAAGTGAAGACACTTTGGTATAAGATTAATTGAATGCATTAAGACAGCTCTACGCTTTAGAAATAGTATGCAGTGGTCAAAATAATGAAAGCTGTATCAACTGACCTAGGAAGATTTCAGGAGGTGCTGTTGAGTCTGAAAATCACTTTGTTGAAAAGAATGTATAATATCGCATCCTTATAAAACAGGGACATCTTCCTTCTGCATGAGAATCTGTATATGTGTTTGGGTATATGACTACAGGCAAATTTCAATTTACCTCTAGTTGTCAGCATGGGTCAAGGGACAAGGCACTGGCACAATCAAGAAGAGTCAGAAAATATGGAGCTAATTTCTCTAGGATGTATAATTCTGCTTATATGGCAATGAGGAGAAGATCTGGATCTCCTGCCTTATAGGGATACTCATGATATATCATTACTAAAAGATAAAAGCAAGTTGCAGAATGATCAATAGACTATGATTCTATTTTGGTGAAAACAACAAATGGTCAAAATACCTGGGGGTGTATAAATGCTTCTGGATGTTCCTCCTCTGTACCCCAGCTCACTGGGGTAGGGTAGGAGGGGGTCGCAGGGATGGGACTGTAGACTCTGCCTTGTTTCGCCTGTTGCTTTCATGCTTCTGTAAAACATCTTAAAAATGAGAAATTTAAAACAACCACATAAATAAAACCCAAGAACACATGAAGACTTCAGCCCTGAAGTGCTCCCAGTGTCCTACAGCCTGTCCTCAGCTATCGGAGGCATGAATTTGGTCTCTGTGGTTTTCAGGAAAGAAACCGAGGAGGGAGAGGGGACCCCTGGGTGGCTCAGTCAGTTAAGCGGCTGCCTTGGACTCAGGTCATGATTCTAGTATCCTGGGATCGAGCCCTGCATTGGGCTCTCTGCACAGTGGGAAACCTGCTTCTCCCTCTGACTCTGCCTGCCACTCTGCCTAGTTGTACTCTCTGATGAATAAATAAATAAAATCTTTAAAAAAAGGGGGGGGGGAGAAACGGAGGAGGGGAAGTTACCGGCAGCCGATTTCATCTCTGCGAAGGTAGGGCCCTCCCCCTTCTCCACAGGCGCTCAGCCCCAGGGCTGATGATCTCCCCAGGGGAAGGTTTTGGATGAGGTCATTGTTGTCCAAATGTTTGGAGGAGAAGAATTACCCTGAAAACTTGTAAAAATAAGCATCTCTGGGATCCCTCCTCACTCCGCTGAATTAAAATCTCCCCAGGAGGGGGTCTGGGAAGTTGTGTTTTCATTAGTGCACAGGCACTGCCTATCATCAGAGCAGGGAGGGACACTCTGGCCTGCATTCATGCTAGTCCTAGGGTGGCCTGGGGACCAGTGGCCGTGGCACCTGCAATGGCATCACTTGGGAGCTTGCCGGAAATGCCAGATCTCAGGCTCCGTGGCGGACTGAGTCAGAACTGGCCCTGGACAAGGTCCCCAGGCACAGGACAGTTTGAGAACCATTGTGCTAGATGACCTGTAGGGTCACTCCCAACACTAACTTATTTATCATGAAGAGAGCTCTTGGTGTCTAGAAAATCGTTTTTGTGACAGACCTATATGGAAAGTAAAAATGTACTCATGTAACACATAATGAACTGACTGAGGCAGAGGCTGAGCCTGGCTGGGAGGAAGCTAGCGGGTGAGAAGAGAGGGTGGTGTCCTTGAGATGGGAAGGGAAGCCACCTCAACCCCAACCTGACTGTGCTTTTGAACCGGACGAGGAAGCGGTGAACTCTGTAGTGAATGGGTATGGTAGCTGGAGTTTACAACGTATTCAGAAAGACTAGACATACCTCTAGAAAAGATGACCAACACTTGTTGGTTCAACACGTATTTGCAAGACGGCAGTGCTGTGTCATAGCGGGCTGGCCATTCAGAATAAAGCAGCCAACAGCCGGAGTCTCTCCCTGACTTCACAGAGTTTCACATCCACTGTGGGAGACAGACATGGGATAACTGGTCCCACAAGTCGCCGGGACGAGGCTGAGGTGGCAGAGGCACTGGCCCTGGGTTCCGGTAGAAGAGGGGCTTCTGAAACACAGTTATCAAAATAATATTTTAAGACCCTATTTTTAAAAGATCAAAATTAATGGAAAAACCTATGGTGAATAAAATATCCCCATTTTATATAAAGATAGGATCAGTGTTACTGATCTCTCCTTTTGTTCACGGCTCCACGGACAATCCTACCAAAAGAATGAAAAGATGTGAAGAGTTGTGAAGACCAGGGTGAGCTGATAGAAGCTTGTGGAAGGTGGGATCATCTTCTTTAAATTATCCCTGAGGCAGTCACACCAGGACTGGGAGGGAAGCCTGTGAGGAAGTTGGGAGAGGTGCAGAGAGCCACAGAGAGACAGGAGAAGGCCCAGAGGTGGGAGAGCTTTGCACTTTTGAGGGAACTGAAAGGCGACTCATGTGTCTAGACTGACCATTCTCAAACTTTGGTTCTCAAACTCACAATATGTTAGAATCATCTGGAAAGCTTTTTTTTTTTAAGATTTTATTTATTTATTTGACAGATGGAGATCACAAGTAGGCAGAGAAGCAGGCAGAGAGGAAGGGAAGCAGGTTCCCTGCTGATCCCAGAACCCTGGGATCATGACCTGAGCTGAAAGCAGAGGTTTAACTCACTGAGCCACCCAGGTGCTCCATCTGGAAAGCTTTTAAGTCTCCATGCCTAGGCCTTGCTCATACCAAGAAAATAAAAAATCTCTAGGGCAGACACATGGTTGGCTTTTGAAGTTTCCAAAGCAGTTCCTATGTGTAGGCTGGGTTGAGACCTGGAGGACGGTGTTGGGGGATCCGGGGCCAGAGGAAACTGACTGGAGGGAAGAACACAGGGCTTGACTGGAGGCCTTGGAGGTCAAGGGAATAATTTGGGACTTTTTTCCTTTGAAGGGATTTACGCAGGACACTGATAGGATCTGACCTCTGCTCCCCCCATTTTTTAAAGCTCACCCTGCTGCTGTGATGAGAAGAGTGGATGCAACAGGAAGAGTAGGGAAGTTGTTATAAACGTCCAGCGGGGAGAGCAGCGGCAGGGGCTGGACCGATGGCAGCCTTGGTGCAGAAATGAGGACATGCTGAAGGATCTGGTGACTTTTTGATCATGGGGCCCAGGGGAGAGAACACATTACGGACGACCCCACCCCTCAGAGTCCAGCATCAGCGGCTGAGGGGTGGTGAGGACATTCAGGAACCACAGAGCAGAGGGCATGGAGACCCATGGGTTTGGGAGGGCGGGAGGGAGGTTCGGTGTGGAACATTCTGGGCTTATGAGACGTGGGGCAACTGCACAGTTGTATCACAGGGGAGAGCTCCACACTGAAGCTGACGTGCAGAGTCAACGAGAAAGCCAGCTGGGGTCGCCTAGGGAGAGAGGCGTGAGGGAGCAGAGGAGGCCCAGCCCCCTGGAGAGCCGACCTGAAAGAGTGGAGAAGAGGACAAGGAGACCGAGGGAGGCAGAGGAAGGAGCAGGAATGACTGACGACCAAGGCAGCCGCGGAGGGCTGCTGATCCCTGAGGGCTGGTCCGAGCTGGAAATAACTGGTGAGAATAATGGCCTGGATAGAGAAATGAGATGCACTTCGGCAGGGAGGAGGGAATTGAGCAGAGAGGGGAAGACGGAGGAGGTATAAGAAAAGGCAGAGATGGGAAAGGCTGGGGTATCTGGGGACCATTCCTCACATTGTGGGATTGGAGCAGAAGTCTGTAGTATCCTATAAGGTTGGAAGGTAGATGGTGACTCTTGGGATTGCCCTCTTGTTTCTCACTCTTGCCTTTCTGTCTCCCCTCCATCTGAGTTTCCTCCAATCAGGCTCTGTGTGTGGGTGTTTGTTGGGGAGGGTGACGGGGAGGGGGGGAGTGGCATTGCCCCAGGGCAGCTTGGCTGCTTGCTTTGCCCCTCTCCACTCCCCATGCACAACTTCGGTCAAAGCTTTCACAATATTTGCAGCAGCATGATCAAGGTGAACGCTGAGGTCAGTCAGCTTTGCTGTGGAGGAGAGTGCATTCATTTCGGATGAATGGAGAGATTGTTTCCTTCTCCCTGACTTCAGGCACCTCAAAGAGCCCAGCTGCAGTGTAATCGGGGCTCCTCTGTCTCTTTCCTTGTGCTCTCTTAGAAGTAAAAGCACAAACAGGCTTTTGCCTGAAAGGCAGGATGCCAGTATTATCTTTCCTGAGTGGGCTCATAAATACGGATTCTTTGGAGAGAGGTGCGTACAATCAGTGCACGAGCCAGCATTTTGCATGTGCAATGAACAGATGTGGCTGCATTATTCAGTTTCCCTATTTGACTTCCCTCCCAAGATGTACTTCAGAAAATGGGATGTCGATGAACACATCTTCCCGAGTGAAAATAACCTATGCCAAGAGGAGTTTCAAATGTTCCAGTTAACCGTTTGTCATGTGGTTGCTTATTGAGTTCTCTGCCCAAAATGTTATGACGCACTGTGTCACTTCAAGCTTTCCTCCTAGAGATGAAATAATTATTTTTTAAGATTTCGTTTGTTTATTTATTTCACACACACACACACAGAGTATGAGCAGGGGGAGCAGCAGAGGGAGAGGGTGAAGCAGGGAGCCTGATGCGGGGCTTGATCCCAGGACCCTGAGGTCATGACCTGAGCTGAGCCAAAGGCAGATGCTTAACCCACTGAGCCACCCAGGGGAGCGAAGCTGAAATAATTTCTAATTGTATTTTGTGTGAAATGACATTAATACGGAAATGCATCACACTATAGTAGAGAAATGTTGGTTTTAACTCTGCCCTTTATCTTCTTGGTGTTTTTTTTCTTTCCTTTCCTATTGCAAAATGTGACGTTCATACCCCAACTGAATGTATAGCATTCATATGTACAGTTTAAGAAACAGTTATAGAAATGAACACCTGTGCCCAGCACCCCCACCCCCCATGCAGGGCTCGGGTCGTGGTCTCGGGTCCTGGGATTGAGCCCCGCATAGCCAAAGGCAGAGGCTTCAACCCACTGAGCCACCCAGGCACCTCTTTATTTTTTTTTTTTTTATTTGAGAGACAACCTGAGAGGGGAGAAGGTCAGAGGGAGAAGCAGACTCCCTGCAGAGCTGGGAGCCTGATGTGGGACCTGATCTGAGGACTCTGGAATTATGACCTGAGCTGAAGGCAGTTGCTCAAGCAACTGAGCCACCCAGGCGCCTGCCATTAGTAGTTTTAGGAGGATTCTACTTTTATTGGTTTGAAAATAATTGTATAATCTGTATGATGGCAGCTATTAGCTTAATTAGAATTTTTCTTCTTTTAGCGAGCTGAACTGTCTTAAAGCACGTGTATGTGGGGACATACGACCAGTGTGTAATTGGAATTTCATTTTATTGAAGCATGAGTTCTGTCATAAAGAAGTACCTTTCCAGCATGGTTCAAAAAACGGCTCAGAATAAACTAGGAATTTGACTTAACAGTAAAAGACATGGTAAATTAGAACAATGGATCTAAAATGGCTCTTATTTGTACTTATATTTGCATACATTACCATTTAATCAGAGATACACTGGGGAAAATTTTAGTTACACAAATATTTGAATACAGTTACATAATATAGTTTCTAAAAGCTGAGTTTAGCATAGTGAAACACACTCCCCTTTTAAACCTAAGCTTTGTTTAAACTTTATGCAAGATTGTTTATATAACTTGGGTTTCCAAATAAAGTAACCATTCCAGATGAGGAGTAAGATCATGTATTCTTCACACTGGGTCTTCGTTAAAGCTCATCTGATCTTTCTTTTCAACTTTGTAGAGTTTACGTCACATCTCACAAAGGTTTTCTCCTGGCTTGGGTGGAGCTGTAGGCCATCCGTGTTTTCTGAACAAAATGTCATTCTGAATAGAAAACAGAGCAAACACAGCATTAACTTTAAGATGGAGCTTACTGAAGTGTTTCATCCTTTGTAAATAAAAACTCAATTTATGTAATGCATGCTATTTTTAAAGAAATTGGATTCTTATGTGCACAAATATTTTCATAACTTCAGAGAAAAATAAAACCCAAGTCAGTGAAAGCAATCAGGGAAAGGCTGCTTCCTGGAGCTCTGCACTGGGGTGATTTCAGCTCTAGTAAGAACAGAAAGTCCTCGGGGCAGTTCCCCCTTTTTTTTTTCTCCCCAACCACAGCTCATCAAAGATTTGAGGGTAACTATTGTTCCTTTCACAGCATTGCTCCCACTCCTGGGTAAACATTCCCAGTTCCTTCAACTGTTCCTCACAAGGCAGGCCTCTCTCCCCAGCCTTCCTTCTTTGGACACGTTCCAGTTTGTCAGTGCTGCTCTTAAAGGTCTCTGGGCACAAGGCCACTGTCACCAGCCTCTGCTGGTCTCAGCCCTGCAAGCCCAGCCCTTTCCTCTTATTGGTGCAGGCACTGTCCAGCTAAAGGGGGCCTCGCTCTGTGTTCTGGTCTCTCTTGGAGACCAAGCCTTAGACTGCTTTGATGGTTCGTTAGCTTGGCCTGAGATGCTGGTTTGTGTTGTGAACTCGCATCTTCTTGGAGAAAAATTATCAAAAGTCATGAAGAATTCTAGTTAATGGCTTCTTCTTCTTCTTTTACTTTCTGGTATTACATCTAGGGTCAAGTCTTCATGAAATCAGACTTAAAAAAAAAATCAGACTTTTTAAACTAAAATAGTGTATAAGCCAGATGGAGAAAGACAAATACTGCAGGGTATCACTTACACGTGGACTCTGCCTCTCCGCGCCCCGCCACCAAAGTAAAATTCACAGGAACAGAGTAGAAAAACCCCTCCCCTGGTTCCTCCCCTAGGAACCAGGGGAGGGGAAGATAGGGAGACGTTGTAAAAGGATATGACCCTTCAGCTATACGATGAATAAGGTCTGAAGATCTAATGTAAAACAGGGAGACTACAGTTGACAACACTGTATTACATATCAGAGAAAGATGGATGTGTTAGCTAACCGGGTGGTGGGATCCATTCACGTGTATACAGATATCAAATCACAACAATTGTACACTCTCAGTAAAGTTAAAATTTAAAAAAGTGTTAACAAATAATTTGTGAATGCAATTTTTGAAAAATTCAAATGGTAAGGAAATAAATGAAGTCAAATATTAAAGATCCTCTCTGCCCTCACCCTTGACTAATATCATTCCTCTCCACTTTCCTGGTTTAGTTTATGTCTCTGCAAACCTATTTCTTTTTTTTTTTTTTAAAGATTTTATTTATTTATTTGACAGACAGAGATCACAAGTAGGCAGAGAGGCAGGCAGAGAGAGAGAGAGGAGGAAGCAGGCTCCCTGCCGAGCAGAGAGCCCAACGCGGGGCTCGATCCCAGGACCCTGAGATCATGACCTGAGCCGAAGGCAGAGGCTTTAACCCACTGAGCCACCCAGGTGCCCCCAAACCTATTTCTTTTTTCCTTTCCTTTCCTTTCTTTCTTTTTTCCTCCCTCTTTCCCTCCCTGCCTCCTTCCCTCCTTCTCTCCATTTTTTTCTTTCCTTTTTTTTTTTTTTTAAGATTTATTATTTATTTGAGGTAGGGAGGGGCAGAGGGAGAAAAGAGTGAGAGAATCTCAAGCAGACTCAATCTTAAGAGCTCCACACGGGGCTTGATCTCACAACCTGAGATCATGACCTGAGCCGAGATCAAGAGTCAGACACTGAACGGACTGAGCCACCCAGGCGCCCCACTCCAGACCTATTCCTGTGCATTTACACATACATCACTGTTCATATGTAAACAGAATTTTCAACAAAAGTGGGGTTATAATGTATGTCTTTTTCTGACATTTTTCATTGTCATCAAGAAATGGAATTGAAGACCTATTTGTCTCACTTCCTATGAGTTTGTCTCATTCTTTTTTACCTCCTGCATCACTTTCCGTTGTGTGGGTGTATCTCAATGCATTAGGGCCATTTTCCTACTGATGGACATTGAGGTTTCCTCTAATGGTTTGCTATTTATAGATGGTACCGCAACAAACATTTTTGTACCTGTATGTATATATCTCTTGTGGATATTTTGAGTATTTCTCCAGGATAGACACGTAGAGTTAAAATTCTGGGTATTATGTAGATTTAAAATTTTGATAGTGTAAGCTCACAAGACTGTTCCCTGCTGTATACCTGGGACCTACCACAGTGCCTGGTATAAGGTAAGTGCTTACGAAATATTAGTTGTTGAATGAAATTCTCCTGCAGAAGCTCCATAATTTGCATTCCCACAAATAGTGCATGAGAATGCCTGCTTCTCCACACCTTTACCAACTCTGGATTTTGTCTGTTTTTTAATTCCTGCCAACCTAGTGGGTGCCCAGCGATAATCTCATTGGTTTTTGTCTTGTATTTCTATGATTACTAGGGACATTGAACATTTTCTTATTTTGTGTAGTGGATCACTTTTGATGTCCTGCCGTCGAACCAATGTTTTCTGTCCTGTCTCTTCCAGCACAATAGGTCCTCTCATCCCTGACCTTGTGCCCCTGGAAGAGAACAGCACCTCTCATCGAATTCCTTCGGTGGAGGCACAGAGTGAGTTACTTATAACCATTTTTGTGCCCTGGAGTTAGCGAAGAGATTAAGACCGTGAGGTTGGATATTTGCATCCTGGCTCTGGGATTGTGGTTTGTAGTGGGACTCCAAAATTGGTAGTTTGCTATTGGTCTCGTAAGATACATATTATAAATTACATTTGTTGCTACAGAATCGGTTCTCTGCGAGGTGCCGATAGTGTCCAAGGCTTCACAGGTGGTGAGCAGAAAGTGGAATTTGAGCTTAGGGCCGGCAGAGGCAGGCCACTGGATGCTGCCTGCCATATTGCTTTGCTCGCTGCCTCCTCTCTGGGCATGCCCCTAGCCTGTTGTGCTGCAACACCCCTGAACTGCTGTCTTCCTTCTAAGCTTCCCAGACCATGCAATGCTAGTTCTTCACTTATGCCAAGCGTGGTCCATGTGCCAGCAGCAGCCGCACTTCGGAGCCTGTTAGAGACGTATGACGTCAGGCCCCACCCACCTACTTAATCGCATTTAAACACAATTCCCGGATGATCCCTGGGTACATGGAGGTTTGAGAAGTGCTGGGAGGGAGCATGTTATTAGTAAAATTAATGCATCTTATTTTCCCAATTATTAGGTCCTGGAATTTCTTTCTGCCAAGGGCCACACTCAGTTTTTGTTTGTTTGTTTGTTTGTTTGTTTTTTTGGTATCCCCCAATGGTACCTGATGCTGTGAAGGCACACTTACAACTTGAAAAGCTATAGGTCCTACCACCCCTCCTCCTTTTTCAGCCTGTACCCCCTTATAGCTCCGAGGAAGGGTCTGATGCGCAGATAAACAAATACCCAGGTCTGCAACTCTGGTGCTTTGGGCCAAGGAAAGTCAGATTCTTGGGGCCAAGATGAATGGAGGAAAGGACTGTTGGGAACAGTGCCCGGGCAGCAAAGAGGCAAGGCATCAGACAAACCCCGAGTCAGATCTGGGCTCGGACAGTTACCAGCAATGCTCCCAAGCTGTGACATCAGGTCCATGAGCCCCAGCTTCCTGATCTGCACCGCCAATAATACCTGTTTCCGAGCGTCCCTGGGAAGGTTCCAGGAGACTAACCCTCTCGACCTGCCTTGGTGGCCTCCCCGTGGTGGGAATTCTGGAAGCATCGTTCCCTTCTCTCTGCTCTTTCCGTCCTCAGAACCATGTGGGTAAGCACCCGTGAGAAGGCCTTGGTGTGTTTTATACAGCCTTTCAGATCAACTCACAGAGAACTGCCACCAGGAACAGCCGCCAGGCCTGAGGAATGACCCTCGAGCTGAGGGAGTGTGGGGAGGGCTGGCTGTCAGAAGCAGAGCTCTTCGAATGGGCCAGAAAGTCATGCAAGAATAGCTAAGTGTCTAAGAGGAGAGAAGCAGTTTAATTTTCTCAAATTGATCGTGTGGAGAAATCTGTTGGCAAGCGGCAGAGTGTGCTCTTAGTAATTGCCAGGATTTTGTATCCCAGGGAGATAAAAACTCAGAGCGCTGTTGTATAAGGGAGTCGGGGGCATAAATCTGCCACGGGCCGCTCCTGGCCGTGAGGCCCGTGGGGTGAGCTGGGGAGCGTGGTTCAGAGGTGGGAGGCCTGCTGTTTTCCATCTCTACTGGGGACCAGCCCCAGAGAGAAATGGGCTTCCCAACAGAGGAAGGTGAGAGAGGAGAGACGAGTTCCCTGGACATGAAGGGAGGCGGGAAGGGGGGCAGGGGAGGGTCTGGGGAAGGGCAGCATTCTCCTCTCATGGAGAAGTGCAGAACTCCAGAGAAGCAGAGCTGCCATGGCAAAATGTGTCAGGCATCCCTTTGCTGACAGGACTGAAGGGGCAGCTGGACCACCCTTTCTTGGACACCTTTTCTTTGTGTCTTACTCTGTCCCCAACCCCTTATTGTCCCCGGGAACTTTGGGACCAAGGGAGACTTTAAATCATTAAATCCTACAGAGCAGAGCTTCTTAAGGCTAATCCCTTGGTCCACGTCACAAGTCTTACGGCTTCTATTAGCAAATGTGTGTCCTGGGTTCCTTCACAAACTATGGTGCATCAGAAGGTCTGCAGGTGTCTTTGGGAAACCTGCATATTTAATAAGCTCCCCAGGAGCTCTTTGGCACTCAAAGATTTGAAAGGCGCCCTCACAACATGGGGTTTCGAGACTGTGATCTGTTGAAAGCATTTCTCTGGGTGAGCAACAAAATGGAAATGTCCGTCTTGGTCCTTGCCACTCAAAATACAGTCCTTGGACTGCGGCACCCACAGACAACTCCTGATGATTCAGCTGAAGTCTGAAGAAGACTGGGCCAGTGAGGCCATTCTCGAACTCCAAGGCAGGTAGCTCTGGACCACAGGCAGTGGAAGGAGGCTAGACCGGGAGTCAGAAGACCTGGGTGCAAAACCTGGTCCTTCTCCCTGTGGCTGCGTGAACTCGGGATGGCCATCTCACCTTTCTGAGCATCCACGTGCCATCATGGGACGTGATCGTGGCTACTTTATGATATCAATGCAAGTGTTAACTGTGGAGGTGCTGAGACGAGGAGATGCCTGCTAGATGTCAGGGGAGGCTGTGTCAGTACTCACCGTTGCTGGGTTTCTCCCGCTTTGACTTTGATGGTCTTGACAACGAGGCCCGAGTAGAGAGGCTCTTGGCTCCATGGGATGATGGTTTGGACCGTGTTCCAGACATTGGTCCATACTGCACCATTTTCCCACTTGAACTTGATCATGATGAGCTCACCGATGTCCACATCCAACGTGATGAGAAAGGAATAGGTTTTATTACTAGTAATTTCTTCATCCCTTGAAGATACAGAGGAAATCAGACCTAGTTTATTTGGAAAAGCAAAGTCACGTTGGGCACATTCAGGCTGTGTAGGGTTTGCCCGAGTGACTTGGGAAGGTCTTTTCAGCTGCATTTTCCAAACTGGTATGGGACAGGCTATTAGTAGGAACAGTAGTGGGTGGGCCAGACCATTAATACTGGGGAAACCATGTATTTTTTAGGTTAGCATAATTAAGAGGCTCTGAGAGTTCTGCCGTAATGAATCTGGTAACTCTCTTGAGCTCAGGCTTCCGAGCTTCTGCTTTAACAAATGGGGAAAACTGCTCCTGAGAAGACAGTGGGGCTTTGGCAATGACCTCTGGTTAGTTCAGCTCCCTTGAGGTTTGATTAACGCTGTAGAGCCACCCCACTCTCTTATCTCTCCACTCATGCTTTTTTTCCTCCCCATAAAAATAGAAACAATGAAGTTTAACAGTAATAGAAAACCACATGGTAAAGGGATGCACCAATTTGGAGCAAAATTTAAATGCAAATCCTTAGTTATCATTAGCAGCTTTAACTAGTCTGTAGGACATTAGCATGTCCCAACACTGACTGAGCAGGAGATGCCCTTCCCACCTTGGAACTATTGCATACCCAGGGGAGAACTGGGACAGTGCAGAGGTAACGGTGGATTTGGGGAGAGACAGGTGGATGGAGGGTTCCTCCGCACAGCTTGTCATAGCTCTTCCTGTAGAGTGTTGTAAGGGATTGCTTAGGAATCCCTCCACCCCGCTAGGCTGTGCGCATCCTAGGGCTAGGGTCCCCTCTACCTTTGGGGCCGAGCCTGGACTAATACTTCCTGAACGACGGAATGAATGTGATGACCAGAGACCCAAGGCTGGAGGAGATCTTCTGGAAGCTGAGAACTGTCCCTGGGGCAGGCGGAAGGCTAGTGTCTCTTCCAAGGAAGAGGCCACAATGAGGGTTGAGATGTGGAGAAAAAGCCTTATTTCTGGTCACTGAGGCTGGGGAGCTTCTGAGGGAGGCATGAGGCCACTGTTCACATTGTGAGCAGGTGTGTAACAGGGCAGAGGACAGATGGGCAGGGCTGGCAGTGCAGGCTGACTGGGAAGGGAAATTTGTGCCAAGTTAAAACCCATTTGGTTTCTGGGTTATGGCTTTCAGAACTCACTGGAAAGGAGCTCAGGGCTGTCCTGTGGAGACCTGCTCCCTCCCTCCCTGCTCCTCCTGCCTGCTTCTTCTGCCCGCACAGTAGATGATGGACTTTGCCACCTCTGGCTTCCCTCTCTGCTCAGCTCATCTCACAACGAACCCATTGTAAACACAGGTCATTTCACTGTAATGCAGTCTTCGGGATGAGTTGAGGCTGAGGAGGAATGATGGGGGGTCGGTCATCCCATTGGACAGGTGTTTGGGGCAGTCATGTGGGCTGTGTCTGCCCTGGTCCTTGAAAATTATGGGGTCTGCCTAGACCCTGTGAGAAAAAGTAGCACGCCATCAGCATAGACGGCGCTGCACCTCATACTCACAGAGTGATGGTGATTTTCTGGTTTTCCTCTTTTGTTCCAAGGAGTGTCATAGTAAAAGTTGGTTCAGTGGGTTTCTTAAGTTGGTTGATGAACTGGATCTTGAACTGGTAATGATACACTAAAGAGAGAAGGTGGAGGGGGCGAGGGAGAGGGAAAGAGAATTTAAATAGGAAAAACAGAAATTTTTAAAAATTAAAAATATCATATTTTTAAAATTTAAGAATGCAGAGGTAGAAGTCTGGATCGATAGACACCAACTTCCAACAACACCCCCCCAGGTGGAGGGATTATGAATTCTTTAAAATTTTTTTCTTTTTCCTTCTCTGTATTTATTAAACATTTACAGAGGACATATGGTGTGTGTATAATGTAATTATAAGTATTATCTAACAGAAGCAGGCGGAGTGGGAATATGGTATACCTAACATTCTCACCCGTTTCTGGGTGCAATCCTGTTGGACTGTTTGGCAAGAGTCCCTTTTATAAATTGAAGGATATTATCGCTTTGAGGCACCTGACCCAGGCAAGAGGATGCATTGCCATTTTCAATGTTTGCCTCTGTTTAATGGGGTCCATTTTGGGATGGACAGAGCTCTAGTTAAGAAGCATATGCTCTAGTGACCACATCTCTATATTCTGGGGCAGTTGCTGGGCACTAGCTCCGTGGGGTTCCACAAGGACATTTTCTGATGGAAATAAGACAGCTCTAGTTCTGGCACTTGGATCTAAAATGTTTCTGTCTTATCAAATGTTCAGAATGTCCTTCCACTGGGTTGCATAGGAGATGGTAACATATTTTACTCTCCTTTACCTAAATACAGTCTATATTTAATTAATAAAAGCAAATTGCTTACTATCACACAGGTATGGTTAAACACTTCGTACTACCTCATCTCATTCACTCATCAGAAGAACCCTAGGAGGTGGGTATTGTTGTCATCATCCCCATTTTATGAATAAGAAAATCAGGGCCCTAGAACAAAAGGGACTCGTTCAAGGTCACATAGCAGAGTCTGTCTCTTAGCCTGGGCCTGTTGCTAAGCTTCTTAAGATGGCCTTGACTAACCTTGTGTTGTTGCACTAACTGCCTATGGGGCTGTTCTTGGCAGTTACCCCACTTCATTCCGAAATGAATGGACTGCTTGGACTTCTGTCTCTTGCTGTCTCCATATTCTCTACATGCTTGTACTGTTTTAGCTCCAAGATGGCCAACAAGCTTCATATGGCATGCCAGTTCCACCTGATTGACCGGACTGCCTAGAGCCCTATGTGCAGATGGGTACTGAGGCTACACCCAGGCTCTTGGAGAGATTGGTGTCTGCCTTGGGCAGAGGAGAGGGATTTTTGGACTGCTTGCTGTGGATTTGCCTTTCCTGCTCTAGGTAATGATTCATCCAATTCATCCACTAATTCTGATACAGTGACTTCCACCATGTAGGTGTCTAACCAGCTTGGTGGGATGAATGAACCGACAGTTGGCTTGGGAGTAACATGATGTATATTACCATGTAGCAAGCTGGAAGCCACCTCTGAGTCCCCAAGACCTGAGTTTCAAGCTGTGTTGCAGGAGAATTCCCACCAGAAAGCACAGATCATGACACTAGCCACTTGTTCATCTATCCCATACCCCCAGCACGTGGAGATTCATCATCTTCGTGAGTTAGTCTCCTACCTACCAAATGCCGCACGGCCATGGGAGGTTGGGAGCCTCACACGGACCTGGCAACAGCTGCCGTGGTGGCGTCCTGCCAACACCCCAGCTGCAGTGTCCCAGGCTGCCTGGTTCTCTGGGATTCTAGGTTGTTTGCACAACCCTCCCCTTTGGCATAAACTGACCTTCTCATTTGGGTTTTGTGGTGGCCTTGCTTAGGAGCCTAGGGTTATCTCTTGGGTTGACTCTGAAGCACCAGAGTTTCTTTTTGTATATTTATGTTCATGGCAAGAGCCAAACACGAACTGAGGACTTTTATAGGCCAGGGGTTTTCTGCTTTAGGTGGAAGCTAGCTTGGGCCTCACCTGGCCCTGAGCACAGCGCCCTGTGCCCAACAGATGCTCAGGTCCTTATAAATGGAATAAAGCAGTTTGATATGCTCAGGACTGTGAGGCTGAGGGTGAGAAACAAGAGAAATGCAGTGGGCCCAGGTTCCAGAAAGAGTCCCTCCACCCTGACTGGCAGTGATGGAGACAGGGACTCTGGCCTAACATCCCAGAAGCCTCTGAGAGGCTGTATACGCTTTGGGGGTGTATCAAGAGAACCCTGTCGCAGGCAGACAGAGTTTAAGTTGAACAGAGGCAAAAGGAAAGGTCCTTCTGAAGACAAGGCCATAGGTGTGTGGGGTGGGGATCAGATGTGGAAAGGAGGGGGCGGGAGGACTGGCCTCGGGTAGCCTCCTAACAAGGAGGCAGGCATCTTGCAGAGCACTCAAGGATCCCCCACAGCAACCAATTTTAATCCAGTTTCGTATGTATGAAGTGGGAGTCTACTGTGCTCAGGCCAGTGCTAAGAGCTGTTGGGGAGAGAGGAGTTAAAGCAGTACGCATGATACCAACACTGGCTAATACTTATTTAGTTTACCTGTGCCAGGCACTTTGCACCTATTATCTCATTTAATCCTCACAACAGGTGATACAATCATCACCTCGTTTTAGAGAGGAGGAATCTGAAGCACAGAGAAGTTAGGTGACTTTCCCAGTATCACACAGCTTGGAAGTAGTGTAGCTGGGATATAAGTCCGGGCCACCAGGCTCTAGAATTTGAACTTTTAAGTGTTTGTACCTGGGACCATAGCTTTATATACCCTAAGGAAAAGGTTGAAATATGGACAGAGATTTAAGTTCAAGAGTGTCATAACAGAACTGTCTAACTGTATAACTGTATAAAAATAAATCAGCAACACCTGAGATACTCACCTGTTGAAGAATGACTACGGACTGACTAATCAGGACAACCATGAGAACTACCACTTAGCTTTTTATCGTGTCCCCAACACTGAGCCAGTCACATCACATAATTACCTCTTTTCTCTTTACAACAACTGCATAAGATGCCCGCTTTATCTTCCCTTCGCATCATTTTACAAATGCAGAAGCTGATGCTTGGGGAAAGTTAAGTAACTTGTCCATTGTCGTGCAGCTCAGAACGGGGGAAGCTGCAATTAGACTTGAGACTGCTGATTCCGAGTTCATATTCCCAACCATGTGATTTACTCTTATGAAGTCATTAAAAGATATTTTTGGAGCAATTTCAATCCTTCTGAAAGAAGTGGAGGGGGAAAAATCCCCAAACAACAACCAGGATACAAAATTGCTTCGCTAACATGAGACCAACTTTATAAAACAGAATACACAGGAAGGGATTTATAAAATGTAACAGTGCTTATCTCTGGAGAGGAGAGAGGGGTCATTTTTATGTTTCTTCACGCTTTCCTGCAAGTTCTGGGTTTTCTACAATATGCTTATATTCTAATTGACTCTTGCTGGAAAAAGAAAAAGCTTTTAAAAGTATTAGAATAGAAAACAAGAGGGCCAAAAGCCACGGGGCTCCACTTAGAGGAGCTTGTAGCTGGGAAGCTAAGTCACGTCTGTGACTCTTGTCCCCTTCTGTCTTCTTGTCTCGTGGGTTGGGCATCCACGTCCATGTCTTCTCTCCCCAGGGCAGTCTCGGTGTCACGTGAATGCTCCTGTCGGCACAAGTCCCAGCATGCAGCGGGCACCTAAGGGGTCTTTAGCGGTTCTTTTGTGTGAAGATAAGGCAGGACACGTGCTGCATTAAAGAACCTAACTGTCAATGGGGGTCGGCACTTGCGGAGATCCTGGGAGACACCAGCCTATACACGAAGTGTTCTGCCTCCATCATTTTTCGTCCTTGTAAGGAGACTAGATAAGGTGCAGGCCCTGTCGGTTTCCTTCGTTTCCTTAGTACGGCTCACCCACTGGAAGGAGCCCCACCCACGCTCTTGAGCTGGCCCTGGCCCGCAGAGTCCTGTTTTCACCAGAGACCTAGGATGTCAGTTACTCTGCTGGACGTCAGACAAGGAAGCAGAGATTTGGACATAGATCCAAGGTCACCCAGAGTGTTACAGGCAGAGCCAAATTTGAACCCAGGTGTCTGATTCCAAAATCCCCTTTCCACTGTCTCCTGAGGTCCTGGGTCTGCAAGGCGCATCTCCTCTTTGAAAGCAAATGGCAAACCCCCAGTCCCTGAGGAAAGGCAGCCGTCAAAACCTCCCTGGAAGGAAGCCACTGAGACAAAGTGCCTTGAGGGTCTCACCCGCTGACATCCATCCTGGGCTATGGCTGCTGCAGGTTCCTGCCTGTTCCCTGAAGGCCTAGCTCCCCAGCGGGGATAAATGGCTTAGGTCCCTGCGCCAGAGATGGGTTTTTGTCTTCCTTTGTTCTTCACTCGTGAGTAGGAGATGGATTCCCAGGTCCGAGATGCCACGGTTGCACAAATCTGGGGGAGGGTGTAAAATCCAAGGGTCGGCTTGCCAGGACCCCATTAACTTCCATCCTTTGAGTGAGAATTACCTGACCTCCTGCATCTTCCCAGGGTGGAGTCTGTGCAGAAATTTGGAACCTCAAAGGTGAAGGAATGGCCAGGAGTCCGAGTCCACTGGCCTCCCAAGCACTCCTGAAGGATATGTGGGCTGTGGAGGGGCACAGGGGTGAGAGGATGAGGGCACCCTTGTGTCTGTAGGAACCCAGCTGTAGAACCCAGCAGGTTGATGGCACTGGTGGTCCCAAATGACCTGCACTAGGGAAGTCACTTTTTGGGGGGGAGAAATCTTGAAATGACATTATTTTTATAAATATAAAAGAGCCTTTCATATGGAGAACTAACTAGATGATCCTATTTTGGATTTTTGTGTTTTTCTTTAAAAGAAAAAGAGACAATTTGCCTGTCATCCCCCACTCCCTGGCCCCTCCCCTTTCCCCCCAGACAATGATGCTGTTACAAAGATTAAGGAAAAAAGCAGGAGTCATTTTGCTCACTTTCCCTCATGACATGTTTAGTAAGGATTTAAAAAAAATGATTTAGGAAAAATGCTTTTGATCCTGTGACTGTGGAGGGGACCGCCCAGTGCATTCCTCGGTTCGGGCAGGAGAAATTATTTTAGGTCTTAAAGATAAAGAGCCTGAAACAGTCCATTAACCCTGAATGAGATCAGGCAAATGCCACCTAGAGCAGAGATGGGAAGCCTCTGGAGAGTCTCCTCAAATAGAGTCTTCCTGAGGTTCAGTTCCCTAAAAGCCCCGGATTCTGATCTCGTGTAAACCCCACTGGTGCCACTTAAGTTCTTTTTGTAAGGCAGCCACAGTAGACATTAGCTTAGTGGAATTTATGAAAAGAGAAATTTTGTTTCTCCTTCTTTTTCTTCTCCTCTTCCTCCTCCTCCTTTTTGTTTCATGGGAAAAAAAAAAAAATGATTCCAGATCATTAGATATTGGCTCTGGGAGATATTATGATTTTCTTTGCAAACATCAAAGAGGCCTTTTTCTTTCAGTGTATCGATTTTCTTTCATGAAGATGGGAGGAATGGGATCTCTTGTGTTGTTTTGCCACACTGAGGGCTGGTTCCTAGACATGAGATGCCTCTAACTCGAGAGGGAGGCTTCAGACCTGACACTGAGCCTGAAGATGGCACCGTGAGGGCTTACCCCACCAGGGGGCCAGCACCCAGGGAGGCTGGAAGAGGGAGGGCGGGCACAGGTGTATTGGAAGCAGGTGTATTGTGCAGCTCGGGGCTCATGTTGGGGGCTGCAGTTGGGTTTCACAGTTCCATGAGACACCCCATAAAGTGCTTCAGAGTGAGCATCTTCCAAATGCACGTGGGGTATTTTCAGTGGAAGACAGTCAAGGCCTCGAAGACTCGGGAAGAGTTTTTTGCTTCCCACTTACCTGCCTCTAAGAGTTTTTAGATAGGGGCCTAGTCCGGGGAGATAGCTCCTGACACAGAGAGCTGCAGAGTCTGGGTGATGAGGGTGGTAAGTGGAGGGGTGATGGCGGTTCAGGCCTGTGTGTTGATTCTGTTCTGGGTCGCATTGTCTCTGCATGGTGTGATGAACATTTGTTTCCCAAACCTTGGCTCTTCTCATCTTGCTGTGAATTAACTTCCTTCTCTCTGAAGCCCCACAGCCCCACCCCCTTCTCTTTAGCTCAGGATGGCAGGGAGGCTTCAAATGCCTGACTTCTTTGAACCTCTCACGGCTCTGTGAGGCTCTAATACACGTGGAATTAACATTTTCTCCTGTTGAGCTGTTTTATGTCAACTTAATTAAGAGGCCAGCCAAAAGAAAGGGTAGAGGAAAAATTTTCCTCCCCTACACCCTGGTGTCAGGGGATTGGATTCTTGCCACTTCTGTGGGCAGTTGCCTTTTCTGCTGGGGGTGAGATTGGGGGAGTGTGTGTGGTAAGGAGTGTTGTGCTGACTGGCATCACGCTGCCTGCTGTTTGTGCCCATAGGTGCTTCATATGGGAGGACAACAGGAGCCCTCAGCTGAGGGCCTGGAGTCCTTTCTCTACCGTCTACCACCGTATGGTCATGAGCCCTCACAGACTCTTTGAAGCTCCATTTCCTCATGTATAAAATGGGCATCAAGAGGACTCTAACGGGGGGTCGTGAGAATATGATGCGATGGGACAGTGTATATTAAAGTGCCCAGCTTCTAGAAGGTGTTAACCCAGGGACACCTTTTCCCTTCCTATGTGCTGAACTGACCAGGCACAGTTCTGAGCTGCACCCCTAGGGGCTGGTTTTAGCAGTTCGCGCCCATAGTCATCCACACACCATCACTCTGTGGCTGAAGAAACTGAGACCAGCATAGGTTTTGTCACTAGTTCAAGGTCAAATATGAGGTTGGCAGCAAAGCCAAATTCTGGACACGCCCTATTCCCAATCTCAAGCCTGTGCTGTCTCTACTACACCCAATACTTTTTCTGGACCTCTCCCTGGAAATTAGGGAAACCTTTCCTAAAGAAGTAGTGGAGAAAAGCCAAAGACGAACAGATTCCCCTAAGTCACAGTTTGGTTGGTTGCCTACCAACCAAAAGGAAAGAGTACTCAAGCAAGTTCCCCTAGGTGGGATGAGGCCCAGAGAGCAAAGGGAGAGAGAGGGAGAGGGAAAGAGGTGGGGAGGACCTGGTGTTGGTGCTACAGTCCGGAGACTGCGTGGAGTGGAAGAACAAGGGCCGTGAACCAGAGCAACCTGGGGTCAAACATTACATTTGCTGCTCACAGACTGTGTGACTTGGGGAAGTTGTAAACTCTCCAAGTCTCAATTTATTTATTGAAAAATCCACCAACATCAGTCCCCACCCTGACTCATCTCAGTCTCTGTCCCTCTGTCTCTGTCAAGGTTGTTGTGAGGATTATAGGATAAAGGAGCTAGTTTGTTACAATATACTCAGTGGGGAGCCTGGACAGAATAGGTCCCCATAAGTGCCACTTCCTTCCGCTCTGAGTGGCCTCATCCTACTGCTGGAGGATTAATTAGATAAGGTGTTCACTAAGCAGGTCTCTCTCAGGATGGATACATTCCCTGTCTTCTCTTTCAAAAAACAGGCTCCCAGACTGGTGAAGGCTCTTCCTGGGACAGTGAAAATAGAAGTGGGCAATCACTGCCTTGTGCTACCAGCCCAGTGGGTCCAGACTCTTTGATGGTTTCGTTGAAATATATTTGGAGCCAGAGGAATGAGGGCTAAGTTAGTCACCCTTTGTGGAGCTACAATCGGGAGGCCGTGTTTAGCTGGCCCAGCTAAACCCGGCACTAAAATATATCATACAATTAGATGTTCTTAAAAAATATGAATTATAGGTTCTCTGAAACGAGGGCTGGGCAAGTCTCTTCTTTTAAGAATCTGCAAGTATTCATCAAATGCCAGTGAAATGGGCTTGGAGGGCCCAAGTCAGAGATGATCATGATAGTGATGGGTGGAGAAAGGTGTAGTTATGGGGACCTAGATTAAAGGCCTTGTGCCAGTACCATCAACAGAACTTTCTGTGATGATGGAAGAGATCCATTTCTGTGCTCTCCAATATGGCAGCCACATATCTGAGCACTTGAAAGGTGGCTAGTTGACTGGGGAAGCCAATGTTTGATTGCATGTAATTCCCAGTAATGTAACTAGCCACAGCCACCATACTGGGTGACGCAGTGTTATCCAGATCGCAGCAACCCCCGAGCAGCTGTTCCCGAATGGGCAGAGTCTCACCCAGCGATCATTTCCGGCCATACCCAGGGCAGCTTGACGTGACTCCTGGGATGCTACTCCCCACTGGTGAACAGATTAGGGTTTTGCTCACTGGAAGGACTGAAGCAGAATGGGGGAGAATTTGGAAGGCCCAGGGAAGAGTGGGGGGCATTGTGGGCCACAGCTCAGCCCGCGAACCTCGGTTAGGGGCTGAGATGGGTTCTGACCGGTTTCAGGCAGTCCTGACTCATAGGGCCATGCTCATCAGAAGTATCTGGAGTGAGATAGTCATTGACAATAAAGACACCTGAGTGTTGTCTCCAAGGGTCTCCCTGCCTGTCTTCCTGGGATGGCGCTGAACATTTATGGGGTGGGGGGGTGGGCGGGGGCTGGTCTTCAGTGAGCCCCATGAAGTAGGGACTCTGACTACTCTGGCTCAATTTATGTTTGAAAAATAAATGACTGGAGGGACACATTGGTCTTTTGTAGCTGCTGGGGTGGACAGCACTGGCCAAATGCAGCTCTCTGGTCCTCCTCCATAGGAAAGAGACCCCTGTGAGTTCACACTAGTGGCTTGTGGTAGTCGGGCATCTGGGTCCTTGGCAAAAGGGAGGAACCCAGACTGAGTGTACCTGTTGGTCTTTTTTTTCCCCCTCTTCTTTCCCGACATGCTTGCCTGACCTTTCTCCCCATCTCCAAGCCCCCAGCAGATGTCCTCCAGCTCTACCAAGCTCCTCAGTTCAGAATACCCCCAAGCTGTGGAAGGTGAAAAGCAGTCTCCTTTCTTCCCAGCTGATCTCAAAACCTCCCCCTTCTTCTCTTCTCCCTCCCTCACCTCCACTAATAGACAAGGGGCAGGTTCCTGAAGTGGGGAGGAAATCAATCCCTCAACTAGTTTGGAGGTCTGGGTCTAAATGCTGACTCTGCCAAGAATTCACTCTGTGTCCCTGGGCAAATGATTTTCCCCAGCTGGGCCTGGGTGTCTGCGTCTGTGAAATGGCAGGGTAGAACAGCGTCTAGAAATGCTAACATTCCACGATTTAAAGCAGAGCCAGTGAAATGTGCTTATCGGAGGGGCTTAATCACTCCAGGCAGCTTTGCCATTTAAAAGAGGAGCTGGTTAACCCAAATGAGTGTCTAATTGGCAGGCTGCCATGGGGGAGCTCTTTGAGGCCTGAGCCCTTCCAAATTCCCTCAGCTGATTTCGGATGGTACGTTCTCCTCCACCCCAAAGGGGCAGACGGCAGAGGGGGCCCACTGGCCCCTCGGGCAGGAAGGATCCACCTTCACTGTGATGCTCTCAGAAGCGATCATCCACCCACAGCAGATTTCTGTCATTCCTGGGCTTCAGGGAAGGGAAATCTGGCCAGGGAGCCCAAGTTCAAATAAACAGGAATCCTGTGCTTAAAAAACGAGTCGCCTGGGAACTTGAACTTGTGAGTGTGATAATAAAAGGAGCACAGACCGGGAGTCGGATGCACCTGGTTGCTGGCCTCCTTCCAGGCTGTGTGGCCGTGGGCGCGTCACTCTATACCCATGCTGCCCTTCCGTCCTCTTGAACATGAGATCATTACCCCCTGCCGACCTTACTTGCCTGTTGTGGGGGCCGCAAAAAGGTGATGGCCGAGTCTGATGTTTTGTATAAAACGCTGTGCAAATGCAAAGTGGGGGTGACGACATGATCACCTTCTGCGGCTACAAATATTCTGGGCGGTAAGAATCAAACAGCGCAGCGCCTCCCGGCGCCGTGAGCATGCGCCGTGAGACAGTGAGCCGCTAATCGCTCGGGGCCGCTGGAAGGATTAGACACAATGTTAACTGCAGCAGATGCCAGCTCGTTCGCCTCCGGAGGATTCGGGTTTTGGGGGAGAAATCCTCCGCTGGCTTCTGCCCCGGAAGAGGCACAGCTCTGACCTCTGGTGCAACCCAGAGAGGGTCCGGGGCTCGGTGTCTGCCCCGAGGTTAAGGATCTGATGAGGAAAATTGGAAGCCAAACTTCATCTTTGGAGGTTCTCAATAAGCCAGTGATACCCTGTAAGAGCAGTAGACAGAGCAGTGGATCCAGATTTTAGAGGAAACGAGGAACCCCCAACATAGCCCAGAGGCTCCTTTTTTTATGCAAGTTGTGAGCAGAGGGGAAAGCCGTGGCTTCCAGCTGGGGTTTGAAGACGCCTCCAGGTCCCTGCTCAGTGAGACTTGGGTGAGATTGCTGCTCAGGGCAGCAGTTCCCTCGATCCACGTGAACGTGGATGAAGAGAGGCTCACGCAAGGATCATTCCAGAAAGTATCAAGGTTTCCTCCCACCTGGTGCTTGGCAGCCAGGTGGACACACCCATGGGAATGAACAGAGAGAGAGGCTGCGCCAACGTCGCCGTCCAGAATCTGTGGTTTCAGGACCCCTGAGAAAGCAGAGGGAAGCTTGGGCCGAGCGGCTGCCCTGGGGCCCACCCGCACTCACCTTTGAAGGGGGACTGGGGGCGTGTAACGAGGAAGAGCCTTTTGTGCTTCTTGCCCTGCCGCTCCTGGCGGATGTGGTAGCCCATGGTGTTGCAGCGACCCTTCTGGCAGCTCAGGCACAGGCCCTGGCTGAAGCTGCCCATGTCGCCGCACTGGTAGGCCGTGCTCTGCCGGCTGGGGTGCAGCAGGGAGTCGATGAAGAGATGCACGGACCGCTCGTGGGAGCATTTTATGGTCTTAGTGATGGCTGGAACACAGGGCAAGAAGGACGTTATCACCCCTCCGTTTTCCAGAGAAGCCTCCACTCCAAGGATCGTCCTGTGTGCAGGGCAGATGAGCAGCACGTTGGGAAGGAGGGGTGGGATTGCTGAGGCTGACCCCCCCCCCCCACAGCCCCAGTGGGAAGGAATCCGAGAGTGCAAACTCTAGTAGACCCCTCTCAGTCTCGTGGTGTAGAGGCATCTCCCCAGCCACGGTGGGTGTTTTAGCTGGAAGCCCAAGTTCCTAAGAAAATACTGAATTATTTAAGAACTCAGGGTAGTGTGATTTATTTAAAAATATTTATGTCTTAAATGGCTAAAAATGTGCAAGTGCTGATGTCTTGCGTTAAATTAGCTGGAACAGGCTTGTGTGGGATGCCTCTTTGCTTAACCACGCCAGGTAAATGAGAGCCAAGGTACCCTTGGGGCTCAGTTAATGGTCTAGTGAAAGCTCAGTCCTCTCCTACAACGTCTGCCCTCTGTCCTAAAGCTGCCATTGCCTCCCTCGGGTAACTGGCCTGTAAAACCAGCAAGGGGATTGGCTTCTAGGAGGATAATTCTAGTGACCAGGTCTATCTGGGCCTAACCCCAAAGAGCAGGGGTAGGAAGTTTATCTACTGTGAATTTTTAACCTTTTTTTTTTAAACTCTCCACATCTTAATCTAATCTTTAATAAATTATTCTCAAGAACGTTGAAGAACTACCACAAGGTATGTAAATTACCTAATGTGAAGGTACAGCACAGGTAACTTTGCCAAAAGCTATTTCTCCCAGAGTCTGAAGCCTAAATGCTGAGATCCAAAAGCTCGCTCTTGATCTAGGGCTGCACTTGTTGAACACCGAGTATAAGGCAGGTCCTATGCTGAGTGCTTTCATACACACACTTCCTGAATCTCACCACGGCCCCCTCAGGCAGATGTTGTAGGTGAGAAAGCTGAGCTTCAGAAGCGTTCACTAACTCATTCCAGCTCACCTAGGAGGGGTTGGGTTGGCAGAGCAGTCACCAGATTATATTCTGGGCAGATGCTTTGCGAGTACCACCCCAGAATGGGATTGTTTTTATTTTTTTTTAAAGATTTTATTTATTTATTTATTTATTTATTTGACGGAGAGAGAAATCACAGGTAGGCAGAGAGGCAGGCAGAAAGAGAGAAGGAAGCAGGCTCCCCGCTGAACAGAGAGCCTGATGTGGGGCTCAATCCCAGGACCCTGAGACCACAACCTGAGCTGAAGGCAGAGCCTTAACCCACTAAGCCACCCAGGCACCCCCAGGATCACTCTTTAAACCTAAAGGTGAAGAAAAGTGAGAAAAACCACACTAGAACTGGGCGAGCAAAATAAACGTACTCAGTTCCACCACTTGGAAGGTTAGCACAAAAAAGCAAATAGCACTAACAGAGATGTTTGTCAGGCAACTAGTTACTCAATATCAGGCCTGTGTGGAGCTCTGGGAGGGAGTGGATCTGGGAGGAGGGCTGGTTGCTTAGCCGGGATGGAGCAGACCCCCGTGGATGACTGGAGGGGTAATGACGTGAGGGGCATGTGAGGAATGAGGAGAGGAAGTTCGCAGAAGGTTCTCTCAGGCGTGGGTGGGTGGAAGGCTGGGAGTCCAGCCAAAATGAGATGATGTTGAGTTTGAAGGTCGTTCTGATACTGGAGAGGTGAAGACGGTGATGTCATCACAGGAGAGCGTATTCTCAGCTCGGTTTTGGATGATGGAGGTGAGAAGGAGGTACGTGGGGCGGGGCGGGGTGGGGGGCAGGGTCTCCGGTTGGCTTAGCGTGAGTTCACATGTTTTCATCAGTATGATATTTTATAATAATGAGAGATTTAGAACACCCATGGAACATATGATTTTTTGCTGAAAGGCTTGTCCTTTAATCTTGTGTATGTGGTCAACGTGCATGTCAATATTTTAGTCTAGAATGTGGGAGAGAAGTGGAATCACAGCCCAGAGAATGCCAGAATCCAGTTTCTGCCCCAAGATAAAGGAAACAACAAAGACATGTTTAGAACTGAACTTTGAATTGGAGGAATTCCAGTAAGGTCCTGCAGGACCAGCTGATTAAATCTCCCAGGAGTGGAAGAGCTACTCCCACTCTGGTCAAACGAAGGATAAGAAGCTAAAGATCAAGGATCTGTTAAGTGCATCCTTGTGTGGCCCAGAACAGAGGAAGCCTCCTGGGTGAGGAAGCTTCTGGAGAAGGAGAAATAACCGCAGGCATCAGGACTCCACTTTCAGAAGGGCCAGTACCCCTGGACAGACTTTGTTGGGAGGGGCTGAGAAGTAGGGATTCCTGGTGGTGCCCCCAGCTCATTGTCAGAGCGTGAGCTCAGAGACCACTGCCAGTTAAAGGAAGGCCTGCTGGAGGGACCCCAGCCCTTACCCACTCTCTCACAAGCTCTCCCTCTGAGGGAGAGCCCTACAGAGTTGAAGGTTCACTGGGTCTTGGGGGCCATATGTACGTATGGGGGATGGGAGCCAGTGCAGGCTGGCTCTGTCCCCTGGGCCATCATACTCACCATATAAGCCATGCTTGGTAATATGTTTGTAGAGCTCTAGGAAGTGACAGCCAGGCTGGAAGTAGCCCCCATTGGGGTAGAAGTCATAGTGAGCTATGGGCTGTTTGATGCCCACACTCAGGCCCATGTGCTCCCGGGTGAAGGTGTGAATGGCATCCACGAAATTGGCATCATCTGGTGAAAGACGGTCGCTGGGCGAAGATCCCTCGAACAAAGGGCCCGCGGCATCCAGTCCTAACAGGGAAAGCAAGGGTAAGGGTCAGGTGGGAGCAAGGGGAAGAAAGCAGAAAGCTCCTTTTAGCTTTCTGATGTTATTACACATTCATGCGCTAGCAGGAAGAAAAAAATCCTCAGGGATAATCTTTCTCTAGAAAATCTTGCTATAATCTTTTCACAGTAAAACCACAGTAATTCATGGTGCCGAAAATTAGACACGGGCTGCACATTATCTATGGGGAAAGAGGTCTGCAGGAACTATCCAGTGGTAGAAATAAGGTTATGAGGGAATGCTTGATTTATTTAAGCAAATCAATTTTAAGTACCTCTCAAGCTACTTTCAAGAGCATCTGTTTGCATACAAAAAGCCACTGTGCTTATTTTAAGTAGTTCTAACCTACCCATCAGAGAAAAAATTTATTTGCCTGTATGTTGTCCGTGAGTTCCCTAAACAAGCTGGCTCTTCTCCCACACCAATGTCATCTCATTGGAATGTCCAAAACAGCCTTGGGACATGACTGTTCCCTGGTGAAAATGTTCTGAGCAAATAGGACTGCTCCGAGCTCTGGTCGAGTGACAGATGTGTGTGCGGGAGACTAGAGGCAGCTCCTGGCTGGTTGGCGTCTACAAATACAAGGAGTATTTCTGCTCTCAAGGGTTTTCCTCTGTCTTTCTTCCTTCACCCTCTCTGGAAGACTCTTTGATGTCCCACATCAGCCCTGGCTTCCATCCCTGATGGGGGTGAAGGAGTTGACAGGGGCAGTGAGCGCCTGTCTCCAGCTCTCATCTGTAGTTACAAATGAAAGATGTCTTGGTGTGATTTATATTCCGTTCTTCATGGGGCTGAGGAGGAGATGACAGGAGTAATTAGCTGTCCCGCTGCTTCTGTCATGAGTGGGCCTGGCTAATAATGCCTAATATAGCCCATGACACAAGACAGAGCGGAGAGGGTGCTGGGTCTGGTGCCGCCCCTCTGGGATTCTGACTCAGCCTTCTAGGAAGTTCCTCGGGGATGGGCCTTCTGTGAAGGTCTGTTTACCCCCAGCCTATTGAGGGTTAAATCACAGAGTGATCACCATTATAACCATAGTGATAACCATATAACCATGCCTGGATAACCATTCCTGGGGGGTGCACATACTGGCCCATGAACCAAGTCTCCCCAGTTCCCGGCAAGGCAAAAAATAAAAAAAATAAAAAAAATGAGGAAGTGATTTCTCATAATGACGAATTTATTTCTCTTGTATAAATGTTTGCCATTATTTTTTTTTTTAATATTAAAACCAACCTCTTTTTTGGTGAAGTAATGGTAATCGTAGATATTAACTGCCCAAAGTGTTCTTACCTGATAAAATGGGGGTCATGGGACACCTGGGTGTTTCAGGTGGTTGAGCGTCCTACTCTTGGTTTTGCCTCAGGTCATGATTTCATGGGTTGTGGGATCGAGCCCCGAGTTGGGCTCCATGTTCAGCAGAGAATCTGCTTGAGATTCTCTCTGTCCCTCTGCCCCTCTCCCCTCTCTCTATCTCTAAAATAAATAAATAAATAAATAAATAAATCTTCTTTATAAAATAAAAAGTCACAACAACGTTATTCATCTTAAATTTCCTTTGAATTGTTTTAGCTTGTGAAGTATTGTTTTAGCTGGTGAAGTGATGTTTAACTCATCTTAAAGGGGCAGTAGGAGTTTGTTAGGTAGACTGGGGCTGGGGGTGTAGGTTGTGCTAAGATATTCCAGGCAAGGGGCATTGGGGTGGCTCAGTTGTTGAGCATCCAACTTTGGCTCAGGTAATGATCTCGGGGTCCTGGGATTGAGCCTTGCATTAGGCTCCCTACTCAATAAGGAGCCTGCCTCTCCTTCTCCCCCGTCTTGTCCTCTCTTTCTGTTTCAAATAGATGGCTAAAGTCTTAAAAAAAAAAAAAAACAAGATATTTCAGGTAAAAGGAAAAGGACATGTAAGGCCCAGAAGCACAGGAGGCCATGGTGCGTTCATGAAGTAGAGAAAGACCTAGTTCATGGAAGCTTGAGACTACAGGAAGACAGCCTCGAGAGGAGAGTCCCAGAACTCTGGAACACTACACTGAGAAGGGCTTTGGCTGGCTTGCTGGTTCCCTCCCTTCCTTCCTATTCCTTTCTTCCTTCCTTCTTTTCTCTCTCTCTTAAAAATATATTTATTTATTTTTAGAGTGAGAGAGAGAGAGAGCATGTGTCAGCAAGTCCCAGGGGGAGGGGCAAAGGGAAAAGGAGAGAAAATCTTTTTTTTTTTTTTTTTAAGATTTTATTTATTTTATTTGACAGAGAGAGAGATCACAAGTAGGCAGAGAGGCAGGCAGAGAGAGAGGGGGAAGCAGGCTCCCCGCTGAGCAGAGAGCCCGATGCGGGGCTCGATCCCAGGACCCTGAGATCATGACCCGAGCCGAAGGCAGTGGCTTAATCCACTGAGCCACCCAGGCACCCCAAGGAGAGAAAATCTTAAGCAGACTCTGCAGTGAGCACAGAGCCTGATGTGGGGCTTGATCCCATGACCCTGAGATCACAACCTGAGCCAAAACCAAGAGATGGATGCTTAACCAACTGCACCACCCAGGTGTCCCTGGGCTTTCTGAGTTTTACACTGTGGCTATCTGTGCACCTTGGGGACCGGGCTGGGGAATAGCCCCCTCAGGTGTGATCTTCCAAACACAACTGTGAGGTAGCATCCGGGGATGAGGTTGGTGTCAAGGAAGCGTGGGAGGAAAGGCCTTCTTGCACATCCCCAGCTCTTACTGGGTATCTGGAGCCATTTCCAAGTCAGTGTGGCGCCCCGTCCTTCACATCAAATGGGCCCCAGAGTAAGACCCATGTGTTCCACAAATGTGGAAACTGAGGCACAGGCATGGCTGATGTTACCACAAATTTCGGACGTGATCCTTTAACTTGCTCATATTGGGCTTTTTAAACTATAAGTTGAAAATAAACTCTTTCCTGGTACAAAGTGTTTAGAAAGTCTACTTTTGAGGTCCTCTTTGGCATGACTATGAGAGGCACCCCTTGGAGGAAAGGCAGTAGGGGTTGGGGCTGTGGTTTACTCTGAATTCTTGAGGGACAGCAGGCTAGGACAGCGGTCATGCTGGCAGCAGTGTGAAGGAGGCTGGGTGCATGGTAATTCCAGGACTGTTAGGGAAGCGGGTCCTGCCCCACCCCCGCATGCCATCATTGATTATGGACACGGTTACCTGTAATTCTCCCAATCTTGTGCTTTCCGCCCATGTAACTGCCAGCGAATCCTGAGACATGGGCACCCAGGCTGTACCCAATTAGATGAACTTTGCTCCGAGAAAACTGAGCAGATTCCTGGAAGACAGAGGCAAGATGGTTAGTGGGAGAGCTGCTGGACAGAAACCTTGTATGGGTCCAGCTCGTTCTCAGGGTCCCCCTTGTTCTTGGCCCCGGGTTGGCAGAGGAGATGCTTGAGAATTTAGCCTCCTGAGCCAGACTGGTTTCTCACCTTGCCGGCACCCACCTTTCAGACTCAGCTACCTGGGGCCCCGCCTGGTGATGTTGGTCCCCGTCCCCACCCTGCCTGTCTTTACTAGGATATGAATGCCCTACATGGTGCTCCTGTTCATTTCTTAGGGTTTGATGGGCCATGGGTGTGTTCAGATCCGCTAGCACATCCAAGGGAGAGAGCATAAAAGAGGTGGTGGATGGAGGAAGGGGAGGGAAGACAGTTCTGCAAAATAGGGGTTCAAGCATGACGTCTGAGGGAGCCCCAATGTCCCATCTCCACCTGTGCCATCCCATTCCTCCAAGCTTCGTGGAGTGGTTCTCCTATCTGGGATGCTTAGGAGACCGGCTTAATTCTCTCAGTCCCGGCCACGGGGAGAAAGGTGAGGAGGGGAGGGGAGGGGAGGGCAGGGCAGGCCTTGCCTCCAGCCACTGGATGAGAGCTGCCACCTCCTGGCCCACGAGGCGGGTGTTGCGGACAGCCACGGTGTAGTGGCGGTAGGCCAGGGTGAGCCAGTCGGCCAGCCCCACGTTCACAGTCTGGGCCAGTTGAGACTTCAGGGCGGCGACCATCTGCCCGATCCAGTTTTCCAGGAAGCCGTCCACCTGTGGGGGTGGGGCACAAAGTCGTCAGCTTAACCAGAAGGGGACCCAGGGTCGGGGGGCACTGCACTAGTCTCATCTTTCTGTTTGTCTTTTTTTTCTTTCCCAACTCTTGGCTTATGAAGGCTGGGTCCTTCTTTCCAAAAGAAAGGGCTTAATGTGGGTTTTCTCGACCTTGGCACTATGGACATTTTAGGCCAGATACTTTCTGTCACGGGGCTGTTTGCGCCCTGTAGGCTATCTAGCAGCATGTCTGGTCTCCATGAAGCAGGTGTCAGGAGCACTCTCCCCCACAAGTTGTGAAAACCAAAAATGTCTCTGCACTTTGCCACATGTCCCCTGGGGGCTACCCGTGGCCTCCAACCGAGAACCATTTTCTTAACATGCCCCTATTTTAAGAGTTTCCGAGCCTTAAAATAATGGAAAAGTCTATGTAGTTAGGAGCTGAAAGCTGACCTATCCTCTGAGGCTCAGCTCTAACCCTTCCCCACTCCAGGAGGCGGGCTTGGCCACAGCTCCGAATCCCAGCTCCTTTGCTCTCCTCCTGCCCACTGCATCTGCTCGCTTTTGAGGGAACAAGGCCCCATGAGTTGGAACATAGAACATAGCAGGAGCTCAATCCATGTGTATGGAGAATCTTTCTGTGTATGTCCTTTGTTCGAGAACCAACTTGCAGGGCATGCCTGATTCATGGAACGATGACATTGGTGTCTGCAAGGATGACTAGGAGCTCACTTACGGAAATAAGGGTGGGCTGGTGACTGTGGGGCAGGGAGTCTAGGGGGGTCCAGGCAGAAGGAAGAGCATGCGCAGAGGCGCATGGTCAGGAGAGGGCCCCGAGCCATCCCCTCTCCGGGGGGAGAGGAGTCTGGTGTGCCTCAAGACTGCTCTCCAGGCTGGAGAGCAATGCTGATGACATGCAGGTCACTTGGGTTCAGAGGCATTGGCCACTGACCACTGACCACTGACCACTTATGAACATGCACCCAGTGCCTTCCAGGTGGATAGAGCCCCTCGGGTTCAAGTCTCGACCCTCCCAATTAATTGGTTAGCTTTCATTAACCTTTCTGTGCACCACTTTCCCCATCTGGAAAATGGGGCTAGCCGTAGTGGCCTTTCTCCAGGACTGCCGTGAAGAGGAGATCAGTCAGTCGCTAGGAAGCATTTAGAACAGCGCCCGGCACGCAGCAAGCACTCAGTAAATGTTAGTGATGTGCAGTTACCTTCAGAGTTAGTGACCCAGTGAGGCAGCTGCTGCTGTTCCTCTCACTGGTGAGAGTAGTTCTAGGCCCTTCTGCGTTTTAAGAATGAAGCGTTCATTCTGGAAAAGGACCCTGGTAACGGTCCTGTCTTTATGGTCCGTTTGTGAACAAGATACTGATTTAGTCATGAATTCAGCTCACAAATATTTTTGGAGCACCTACTGTGTAATGGCTACCGTTCAGCAGAAGAGGGGGAACACTGCTCCAGGCAGAAGGCAGGGGCTGAGCCAAGGCCAAGAGGAGAGAAAGCACAGGGGAGTGCAAGGAGCTACCAACAGCTGGGGGTTGCTGGAGTCGAAGTGGGGGGCAGGGAGAGGTAAGGGGGAGACAGGGAGAGTCAGAGGAGGCAGGGAAGGTGAGGACAAAGCAGGGAAAGGTGAAGGGGGGAGTGGAGGGAGGTAGGGAGGGTGAGGAGACAGGGAAGGGGGAGGGGAGCACACGGTGTGAGTAGAGGCAAGGGGTGTCAGTGGAGGCAGGGAGGGTGAAGGGGGCGGGGTCTGAGGGGAGAGCATGCAGGGGTGGGGGGGTGGGGGTGGGGGGTGGGCGTGGGAGGGTGGGGAGAGCTAACTCCTCTGTGTGCAGACATCCGGACTTGGTGCCTGGCTTCTAACTCTGCCGGTCCCCAAACCTGTCCTCTCCATACATTCCCTCTTTCCCGCCTTCTTTCTTTTTTCTTGGAAGGAAAGTCCATTTGGCTAAAGCAGTTGAAGAAATGGGATACTCTTCTCTACCGTGACTGGCCTCCTTCTAACCCCTATCCTCCCCCGGGGGTTCCCCCAGGAGAGCTTTCCACGGCTGATCTTTAGTTTCCTTTAAAACAGATTTCATCTTCTTAGCGTTCTGCACTCTGTGTCCTATTCTGTTTGTCTTAGAGAAACACGGATTGAGCTCCTAGGCCAGCGGGAGAGAGCCGCAGTGAGGACTGCAGGCTGAAGCCTGCTAGGAACAGGGGCCCGGTTGGACCCCTCTGACAAAGGGAGTCTTCGAGAGTGGGAGCTTGGAGCATGAGGGTTTGATCTTTGTCCACTTTTGGCTGTGTGACTATAGTAGTTGCTCGACCTTTCTGAGCGCACTTTCTTCTTCTAAGAGATACTAACCCACCTTGGAGGAAGGTGTGGGGATTAAACTGGTTGATGTATAATGAAAAGGGCCTAACCTGTAGCAGGGCGTCAGTCTATGTTAGGCCCCTTCTTTAGGGGTAGGAAAAACACCACCACCTTCACTGCTGACCCTGGGGTGTGTGGGATCCCCAACTTCCCTAGGGTGGGAGCCCTTTAAGTCCTAGGCGGAAGCTGCTAGCAGGCTACAGGTGTCTCTGTTTTCCCCCCTAGCAGTGGCAAGCACCCCATCTCATGGCTTTACCCCTGTGACATCATGTGGCTCCCCATTACAACATAAGACCAGGTGCAGGGTCTGTATTGTACATGGGAAGGCTATGAGCCTGCACATAGCAGACTTTCAGTGAATCAATGTTGAAAGAGTGGCAGGTGGGTAGATGGACTTATTTTGCTTTCTACAGTATAGATGAGGGCTTCAAGAGTGTTTTTCAAGTAGATGGCAGGGAAAGGTTTCCAAGTCACGAAATAGATCACCAAATCTCTGGAAGTTTCAAGTCGTGAACCAGGCTTCAAATTGTGTGTTGGTTGGGAGCCAGGGAGGCAGAATTTCCTCTTGGAGAAAAGTCCTTGCTTAGTTTCATTTCAATCATTGCCCATAATATTCTTTCTCCCCTTCGTCCAGGGTTTTTAGCATCCCTAAAATGCTACACTTTCTCTAAGAGGCTACATATCTCAGTCGTCTTTCTATCTAGGTATGGCTCATGGATATAACTGGAAGCATTTTACAGATATTTCTGGGTGGCTAACCTAAAAAAAACTATCTTTTATACCAAAAGCCATTGAACTGTACACTTTAAATGGATGGATGAGTTTAAATGGTATGTGAATTACATATCAATATAGCTGTTTTTAAAAAACCATGCTCTTTGACTCTGTTGTGTATACCTTTTATTCATTGTGCTACGTGGAATAAAGATACGATAGCTGGTGCTCTGGCTTCCATCTTGGACTATAAGGACAAAGGCAGTACTCTAAGAATGGCAGAGTAGTGGGAAATGAGCTGGGTCCCTGAGGACATCATTAACCAAAGTCATTTATCCAGTTTTGGATTACACATCTCTAGGCTATTGTGTGAAATGGAAACAAATTTGTTTCATTTGAACTATTGCCAATTAGGTTTCTGTTATTTGGAGCTGCATTCAAACTTTATAGTTACCATATTTCATTGGGAGACTATGTCTTCTGGCTTCCTATCTCCTCTTGTGAAACAGGCAGATTTACTTGCATGGACTGCAGTCACTTTTGGGCCCTCATGTGAAGTGTGACCTCCTTGAGCCACGTTTTATTATCTGAATAGTGGAGATAATTATACTTTCCCTATCCTGCTTATTCATGGGATTGAGATAATCAATGAGATCCTGTGTGGGGAAGTACTTGGAAAATTAGAATGTGCTTTACAAATATTATGCATGAAGTTGTTATCACTGGCTCTCTATCTTTTTATTAAAATTGGACACATGAGGGAAAAAAGCAGAAAATGTAAATGCAGAGAGAAAAAAGGCATGTCAGCATTTCCTACCGACCACCCGTGGATTATCATCACCAGGGGCAGAGAGGAGTTGAAGCCACACTGCTCTAATGTGTCCGGGTGATTCAGCCGAATCTGACAGCCCTTATCTGTTTCTTCTTTAAAAAGCAGGAATCTGGTCTCTGTCTCCTGCAGTGCTTCCTTTGTTTCAACCACTCTCGATCTTCTTCCAACAGGCTCTGGAATGTAAGATTGGAGACAATGCTTAGCCTGGCATCTGTTCCACCTCTGGCAGCTCTGGGATAGCCCAAGCTCCAGCTAGCGAGGTTACTGGGAGGTGCTGGAGGCAGGCACGAACTGTAGCTTTGGGTAACCTCAGAGGGCATGTGCAGCAGAATGGCCATTTCTCCCCTGGGAGATGATGAAGACTGACCTACGAGAACCCAGCACAGAGGCAGGGGGGCTCAGGCCAAGAGCTGGGACGATGCCCTCATCCTCTCCTCCAGCCCAGAGGTGGGCTCTCTGGGGGCAGAGGGGCATACCAGCATTTTTGGGCAGTGAACTCAAGTGAGCCTAATTACTAAGGATCCCGATCATTCCTTCTGAGCATAAAGTCACTCAGGCTTCTCAAACAATAAGTCTTGGGCTTTTGGCTTCAGGGGACAGCCGGATAGAGAGATGACGAACCTACAAAGTGTAAGGGGAGGTATTAATGAAACCAATTTTCCTACCCAAAGGTTATTAATTTGAAAGGTTATTAATTTCCAGCAAAGGGCAATGATTTTTCACTATGATGACAGAATGAAATGCATCATATTTTATTAAAAGGAGATGTGAATGAGGATCTGAATAACTGCTCTGTGATTATTAAGAAAATGTCTTCTGCCTAGTTTGGCTTTCCCAAGCTTCAAGGCTGCCCAAGATTGTCCTCATCCCTGCCTTGGGGCTCCCAGCTTACGCTCCCTGTTTTGCTGGCTGCACTAGCCTCCTGGTCTTCTAAGTAAAAGCTGGGGTGTCACCTTGCTCTCCTACACCAGCCTTCCCATCCGTCTGAAGATTCGGGTTCCTGATTATCCTAGAATATTGCTCAGGTGCACATTGTTTCTTGCTTGGTTGATTGCAACAGCCCCCTAAAATGTCTCTCTCTCTCTGTCTGGTCTTGACATCCTCCCTTATGCTGCAGCTCAAAGAAGCTTCCTAGAATGGGAATGACCATCAGATCCTTTAGTGACTTCGAGCTTCGTGATGTTGCAGCCAAAACCAGCCCTTATTCCCCAGCTCTTCCCCTCTTGCTCCCCACAGTCAATGGTTCCCCTATCTTGGCCTTCTCTTTCCCCCTCTTCTGTCTCTGTGGCTTCCTGGTGAGCCCTGGGCCATCCATTAAAATTGAGCTCAGACATTACACCCTGGAGGAAGCCTTCTCATCTAGCCAGAGATCATTACTCCCTTTTGCCGCCAGTGCTGTATTGGGTCCTTGCTTCTAATGTGCTTGTCATGGGGCCTGGTCATTAATTTAGGTGTGCATTGTTTTCTCCAGACTGTGAGCTCGTGGGGGGCAGTGCTGGTGGCGGGATGGGGGGTGGGAGGTGGTCAATAAATGCTTAGTCAGTGATGTATTTTGTGGCATCCAGGTCTCACATCAAAGGCAAAGATTTGATTTGTCAACCATTCATGCACTGGCGTCAACTAAATATAACTAATTTTCTTTTATTTAGTGACGGAATTAGCTACATCTTTCTTCGTTGTAGGATAGCTGACGCCAGTGTTGAGCAGACTATATATGAAAATGAAATGGGGATAGAAATAGTACCTGTCTCATGAAGTTGTTACAAAGATTAAATAAGATATTTGTAAAGAGCTCAGAACAATTCTCGACACGTAATTAGCACCTATGTAAGGCTCTGTTGTTAAAATAAGTGCTAGTTGGAGCATGTGGTATTTTGCATTTTTGATCTGTGAAATCCTTTCTTTCTGCGAAAATTTATCCCAGTTGCCCTCACAGGACCAATTCTGTCTTATGTGTATTTACTCTGGATTTAGCTGGGAGAGTAAGTTCTCACACTGGTGCCTAGGGCCTCAGGGCTGTTAGGGAGAGTGCTGTGGAAAAGCAGTTGTCATGTAGAAAGGCCTTCAGAGAGCTGAAAGGAACTGGGCTCTCCCTGTTCTCCCTGGGGGCTTCTTTTAGCATGTAGAGGAGAGAGGAAGTTATGTATCTATGCACATTCATTCATTCATTTCCTCCACAGAAACTTATGAAGCATATATTATCATATTATGTCTCCAGCCGGCTAGGTACTGTTTGGAGGTGCAGAGCACAATCATGGTCCAGTGGGAGAGGCAGGTATGAGAACCAGTCATCCTGTGTGGTTGCTTGTGGGTGCTGCTGTGGAGGGAACACCTAAATAGGGCCTAAAGAAGACACCAAGGGAAGATGGGGCATCAACTGAGTCTAGAAGGATGAAAGATTCTTGAGGAGCTCATGTCTAGGACAAGCTTTTGAAGAAAGTGAGGCTCTGGTACCTAAAAAGAATCAGATTTAGTGGAGGACATGGGCTTCAAAGCGGATGCTATGGGGAAGAGGCCCTAGAATTCTCTTGTGCAACTCCAGGAGCTAGAGACGGAATCAATGGGTGAGTGTGACATGGGAGAAAATCTTAGACTTTAAGAAGTTCACAAAGATTCATAGTTGAAGAAATTGGGACAAAGAGAAAATAAGGGCAGTAAAACAAAGACCGAAATGCTAACAGATGAGCGCCCCATAGTCCACACGATGCGATCCTCCAGTGTTGCTGAAGATGGGCCACAGCTTATATTCTGAGCTCCTTATTGGCCAAGCCAGAGAGGGAAACAGGAGCTGTTGTAGGGTTCATGGTGTCCGGTTGCACACACTTTCCTGGTCTGGAAGCTTGAGACGGTTTCCCTATGCGTTATTGTGAAAAGAGGCCACTGGGCGAAGCCGGGTCTTGAACGCTATTCGTACAAAGTGTGAGGTAGCACGTTTTATGTTGACTGTGAGTGCTCATGGAAGCGGAAGCATGCCAAACAGCATGTAAGTCACGGTGAGTGTCTGTGAGGCTCTTCACTACCATCTAGCAGTGGTCTCTGTGATGGACCAAGGGAGGCAGGGGTCACTTCATGTCCCATGTTGGGTGGCAGGAAGGAACTGGGCTCCAGAGCCCAAGTGTCAGAGCCTCTATGCGAGCAGAGTCTGGTTGCCCTTCACAGAACATGGAGAATGGAGTATTCTCAGCCAAGCTATGGCACCAGGGACACATGGCTGTTGCCCATACCTGCATGTATACCAAAATCTGTCTTTCCCAGGCTTTACCTCCGCATGTAGCCAACTCTCTGAGCCCCTCTACCAGGGGATCCTTTTGGTACTGCAAACCCAGTGAGGCCAAATAGAATAGATTTTCTGTTTTCCCAACCCATTCTTCTTCCTTTCTCTCATTTCCTACTGTGATGCAAAACACCATCATTTGTCCATGCTGTTGCTCAAGCTAGAAAGTTTCCAGTAGGGATAGTCTCTCTGTCCCCGTGGTGACCTTCAAGAGTCACCACATACTGAGGGCTCAACCTCAGGATTATCTTTCTGTTCCCTGCCACTGACCTGGTCTAGAATCTCATGCAACTTTTTTTTTTTTTTTAAATTGTGGAATTGAAATAGCTTCTTAACTGTTTTATATTTTACTTGCAGAATTAACACACACTCATGGCATATGTATCTAGAATTTGAAAAATGCTGAAAATGAATAAAGAATCTCACCACTGGGACAGAAACACAAGTAATATTTGGAGTATTTCCTTCTAATCTCTTATTATGACATTCCATAGATATTTATTTGGAATATCTAAAATTGAAATCATATTATGTGAATGGTTTCATATCCCTCTTTACCTGTCATGATAATTTTCTTACAGCATTACAAATTCTTCAAAAGCATGCTTTTGAAAAGTGGCATCGTTTTTGTACTTACTCCGTTATTGTTGGACGTGTGGGTTGTTTTGGGTTTCTTTTTTTTCTATTACAACAACAGCCTGATGACCATCTTTATACATAAATCTTCATCTGAAAAAATCTATGAGTATTTTCTTAGTACAGATTTTCGAAAGTAGAAACATTAGCTCTGTAGGTGTGATCTTGTGCATATTTCTTTATGTATGCATATATGTCCAAATTGATCTTCTGCACTTTTAAAGCGAACATTTATTGAGCATTTCCTCTGTGGCAGGCACTTTTCCAACAGTCTTCTTTTTACTGACTCATTGAAACCTCACAGCAATTCTGTAAACAAGTTGTGAGAAAACCCAATGATTCTGTTATGAGCGGTGCGGGCGTGGGGGTAGAGGTGGGGGGGTGGGATGTGTTCCAATCGTATTCCCGAGGAGTAGCTCCTTCTCTAGGGGTATCTTCTACAATTGTTATTTTCTCCAGTCTTTAGAAGAGATAAGGACCCACCAGTGGTAAGAATCTGGGGATGAGGCTGTGGTTTTGAAAGGGGGACTATCAAAGGTAAAAGGTCGGTTCCTTGGAGGGAGACACCCCCCTGTAACCTGGAAAGCGGCTTGACGTTTGAAGGAGGCTTGAGGTTGCCCTCTGCATGACAGTAAGTTCCTGGAGCAATGAAACTTCCTCGAAATCAGTTGGAAGCAGAGGTTGGGTGCAGCCACTGCATTTCTGATATGAGATTCCTTGTGGCAAGTGATTTCTCCATTCCTAAGTCAGCCCCCAGGTTTGAGGACTCCCAATGTTTCATCAGGAACAAATTATTTAATTTTCTTTTGGGTAAGGACATCATTAGGTGGTGACTGCAGGAGCTTAGCTGGCACAGGAGGGAACCAGGGATTCTGCTGCAGAAGGCCTCGATGGGAGTCAGTCATTCTGTCTTCTGCCTGTAATGCCTGGGCTGGGTGCTTCTGCTCGGTTCCTGTTTGTTGAGCCCCTCCAGAGGCTGGTGCTGAGGACACGAGTGTGTAATACGGAAGCCACAGCTATTAATATGCCCCTCACATAGTGGTTTGTGAGATATCTTCATATTCATTGTTTAAATTGCTAACCTGTGTGTGAGTGTGTGTGCGTGTGTGTGTGTGTGTGTGTGTGTGTGTGTGTGTGATTTGTTAACTTTGGAACTTCGCTAACAGGCCCTCCTGAAAATAGTCCCAGACCTGAGACTGCTGAGAGGAGTCCTTTGGAAGATCGTAATGTCATGATTACTCTGAACAGCCCCCCAGTCCTCAGCCATGTGATGG
Organism: Mustela putorius furo; assembly: GCF_011764305.1. NCBI lineage: Eukaryota > Metazoa > Chordata > Mammalia > Carnivora > Mustelidae > Mustela > Mustela putorius. The sequence goes on along the minus strand of NW_025422045.1, from coordinate 2,675,986 downwards.
AAGGAACCTATGAAATAAACATAGCCACAGCTCTTCCCTGGCTCTTGTGGTCAGGCCTGCAATTTGTACATGCACAGCACTGACTTCAGAATTTCTAGGGTGATGGCAGGATGGAAAAACTTCAATAAGATTGTAGTCATTGCTGGGCCTTTAGAAATTCAGCTCTTAGCTCTTGCTGATCTTGGGTGATAAGCAGATTCTGTCCAAGGCTGTGGTGAACAATGCTTCTCTTGAATCTTGAATCTTGAATTTTGCCTGTCACCATTTTGTTGTGAAATAAGATGATGAGGTAAGAGTTGGAAGGACAGCTATTTTCACAAGTCGTATTTATTCTGTTTTCTTTGTCTATTTTGGCCTGATTTTGCTAGCCATCTTATAGCCTGAAACTACAATCATTTTCTCCTTGGAGATTCAGGGGAGTAATTAGAGGCTATGTTTCTTGTTGGAGAGTTTTTTCTTCTTCCAAGCTTGCTTGCTTGCTTTCTTTCTTTCTTTCTTTCTTTCTTTCTTTCTTTCTGTCTTTGCCCCAATGTGGGGCCTGAACTCATGACCCTGAGATCAAGATCTGAGCTGAGATCAAGAGGCAGACACTTAACCAACTGAACAACCCAGGCTCCCTCCACCCCAAACTTTCTTCTTAGGCTGTGCTCCCCTGCAACTCTGGTAAGAATCAGAGTGAATTTTTTTTTTTTTTGTCTTTCAGAAAATCTGATTATGAAAGAGTGTGCCATTCAGAAAAGTTTTCCATGTGTACTGGAATCCTCTGGGGATAATGGTACTTGCTTCCCTAAAGTGGTTCCAAGCTCATGCACACATTCTGCCCTGAACAGGTTCAAGACAGGGTGACCAACTGTCTTGTCACACCAAGATGAGTTGGCCACTCTGGTTCAAAGGCAATGGGGTAAGTAAGTGAAGAGAGATAAGATGATAAAATTGCCATCCCTGTTGGTGATGATGCTGAGAGTTTTTAATCCAACACCCAGTGTACAATATACCTTCCTGCCTGGTCTTTCCCTGGCCTGACATGCTCTGCTGTTGTGTTTTATCTGCCTGGCTACCATCACTCTTTTTCCAAATCTAAATTCAATCTTCATTTCCTCAGTGGAAATTGCTCCCAGTTTCCTCACTTGGTCATATCTCCCTATTATTTGTTCTCTTAGGTGATTTCACTGTTGTAATTTTCTATTCGAATAGACATGACATAAATATCTAGCTCCCCTATTTGGTGGTAAGCTCCACACAAGCAGAACCTAGGTCTGGTTTTGCATTTATTAAAACTTCAGTCAGTACAGCAGGGGGCTGTGGAGTGTGCTGGTCAGGTACCCAGACCAGGAGCCATGTGGCTGGTGTTCCAGGTTCATTTCTAGCACTAACTACTCATGTGATCTTGGGCAAATTAACCTCTGTGTCTGAATTTTCTACCGTATCATCTGTAAGATGGAGATAGTAATAGTACTTACTACCTTAGAGAATTATCGTGAAGGTTTGATGCGTTAGTATTGATAAATTCTGTAATAGGGCCAGGCATGTAGTGTGTGCTATGTAAATGCTCACTATCATGACAGTTTCCCATATAAAATTTGATGAAGGGATGAACATTATCCTGAAGTGGATCACCGCCCTAAATTTAGAAACAAAAGTCATAAAAAGGTCTAGAAGAAAACAGGAGAAAATCTTAATGACATCAAGGATAGCAAAGATTTTTTTTTTTTTTTTTTTTTTTTTTTTTTAGGACACCGAGAGCGCCAATCCTGAAAGAGAAATTAGAAAAATTAAATGCATCTGATCTTTGAAAGATTCTACTGAGTAAACGAAAAGCCAAGCCAGACTGGGAGAAAATATTCAAGATACGTATAACCGACAAAGGACTTTTATCCAGAATATATAAAGAACACTTACACCTCAACTATAAAAAGACAACCCAATTATAAAATAGGCAAGAGATTTAAACAGCTACATCGTATAAAAAGATATACAAATAGAACATAAGAACATGAAAAGATGCTCAACATCATTATTCAGGAGGGAAATGAGAATTTAAACCTCAACGAGATACCACCTTTCCCCCTCTGAAATGTCTAAAATGAAAAAGACTGCCAGCACCCAGTGCAGGTGAGGGTGTGGAAGAGCTAGAACTTTCCATGCACGGCTGGCGGGATTGCAAAACTCTGCAACCACTTTGCAGAATTATCTGGCAATTTCTTACAGAGGTTAATGTTCCATAGGCTCAGCAGGTCCACGCCTCGGAGCTTACCCAAGAGGAATTCAAACATATGTCCACACAATGATGCAACTGTTCACAGCAGCTTTATTCACAGTAGCCACAAACTATTAACAACCCAAATACCCATCAACTGGTAACTGAGTAAAGATATACAGGAGATAGGCCATGGAATGCCACTCCACAGTAAAAGGGAACAAATTTCCAATACATGCAAACACGGAGCACGTGTGCATCTAAAATGCATTACACTAAGTGCAAGGGGCCCAACTTAGAAGGTTGCATCCCATGGGCGTCCAGGTGGCTCAGTGGGTTAAAGCCTCTGCCTTCAGCTCAGGTCATGATCCCAGGGTCCTAGGATGGAGCCCTGCATCATCAGGCTGTCTGCTCAGCAGGGCCAGGCATGAGCAGCAATGCCTGGGGAGGCCATCCTTGGGAAAGCAAATAATCTGGCCAGGGGGTTAGGGATGAAAGGGACCCGGAGACTGTCCTGGCATCCAGCCTGGTGACTGCCTGCTTTTCATTCTCTTTCTGTGCATCATCAACAACCTGCATTTAGTGAGGAATAATTCATTTTCCTGCTCTTATTAAGTAAGGATCTGGATAACACCAGCAGTCTACTCTTCTTAGCCCCTGGAGAGAATCAGTGCTACCACACCAAGCAGATAGAATTCCAGCGAAAAGCATCGAAACTTGACCTTTAGTTGTGTTGTGTGATACCATCTTCCTTTACAAGTTGACTGAATATAGCTCAGGGATGCCCTTTGCCCACCCCCCCGCCCCGACCATGACCAGGAACCTCTTATTGGTAATAATAATCAAGTCCATCTTCCTTATTTTACGAGTGAAACTGGGACCCAGACAGACCAACTGACATACACCAAACCAGTATCTAGTTAATGGCAGAATCAGAAAAACTCAGCTACCCCAACATTTAAGCCAGTGTCTTCCTACTCTGCTGCAGGAGAGGAGTCCCAACCCGTATCCCTGCTAGGTTTTGGGGATTCTGTTCCTGTCCCTGGCGTAAAGCTCAGAGGGCTCACGTCCTGTTTCTCACAAAGACTGATCCCTCCAAGTAAGGCCCCTGGATATCAAGGAGGTCGTGTGGCGTGAGTCAGGGTAGAGGGTTGCTGCAGCATCCTCTTGTCTATGGGAAGTGGTCCCAAACAACTGAGGTGACCAGAGTAAGAAAACTACAAGTCCCATGACCCCCACCTCACCCCGCCAACAAACACCTGTTATAGCTGTTGTTTGCCAGTCTCATCTTCAGACTAGAGGTCTTTGGGTTTTTCTGTTGTTGTTGTTCTTTTTTTTTTTTTTTTAAAGTAATCTTTATGCTCAGCGTGGGACTTGAACCACAACCCCGAGAAGAAGAGTCACATGGTCCTCCAACTGAGCCGGCCAGGCGCCCCTGGACTAGATGTCTTTTCCTTCTGCCACAGAGGTAGCACTGGAATTCTTACACAGCCCAGTGGCTGCGATGTTGGTGTCTGACCAAAGTCAGGCCAGGGGAAGCTACCCAGGAACTGGAACAGGTCTTTTCACAGCCCTTGGAATGGTGGGTCTTGGTTTAAAATCAGGTTGCCAAGTGCTATTTTAATAGGTCAACCGAATCATGTTCTTGTTGCAAAGTTTTATTTGGATGGCTGATGACTGCTTAGCTCTCGACTTTGGTCTTCATTTCCCCTTATCCCTCTGTCTTTGACTTGACCTACACATGACCTACACAATGGCCAAGTGATGGGGCAGAGGACCTTAACTCTTATTGTGGGGCTTAGGGCATTGTTGAATGGTATCCCAGTCAAGGGCTCTAGGAGTACTTGAGTCTTACCCCAGCCCAGCGCCCCCCACCTCACGGAGACAAGCACACTGGGACTGTTGGTGGGCGGGGATCCCGCATCTCTTCAGTGGAGACTCAGGCCGTCGGGCTCTTTGTCGGGCTCTGCCTCTGTACACTACTCATGGCCATACAGGTGGTCTATTTCTTGTTTACTCTGTGCACATCCTCTGCTAAGCCTTCTACTACCTTATCTTACTTTGTGCCTGCTGAGGTCCGTCTTCTTCTCAGCTCCATGGAAAGGGCAGACTCATGATGGATTTTCCAAACAGACCTCTGGCCAGGAGTTTGAATGGAAAAAGAGAACACCAATCCTTCTGGTCTGCTTCAGCTTTCCAGTGGCACGGCATCGGTGCTGCTGTTGAGGTGGGGGGGGTACCCTGTTAACTTTTGTTTATTCATTCACTCTTCTCTTTATCATTTCCCAAGTGCCTACTCTGGGCCAGGCATTGTCCCACCAAGGAAAGTTGCTCTTAGCTCGGTTGTTGCTGGAGTATCAGGTTTTCTTCCCTATTCTTTCTTTCTTTCTTTTTTTTTTTTTTTAATTTGACACAGAGAGAGAGAGATCACAAGTAGGCAGAAAGGCAGACAGAGAGAGAGAGAGGGAGAAGCAGGCTCTCCGCTGAGCAGAGAGCCCGATGCCAGACTCCATCCCAGGACCCTGGGATCATGACCTGAGCCGAAGGCAGGGGCTTAAACCACTGAGCCACCCAGGCGCCCCTTCTTTCCTATTCTTTATAAAAGGTATTTGTTGCTCAAAAGCAGGGTAAGAGCAGAAAACAAAATTTCAAAAAATATACTCACATTTTCATCATCCTAGTGGATTGACTTTTTATTTTCCCATGCTTCTATTCTGTATCCAGAAGCAAATACATTTTCCATGCAACCACAAGATATGATTGCTTTCTGTGCCTTTCATTTCACATTATATAATAAACCTCTCTCCATATTCCTACAGTGTTCACACTCCTCATTTTTAAAGGCTGAGTAATATTCCATGGGGGGGATGTTTCATAATTTATATATCCATTCCCCTATCTGGGACAAGCAGTATGTTTCCAATTTTTTAACCTTTGTAAGCAGAGCTGCAGTGAACTCCACACAGCAAGCTTTTCCTTTCAGAGAATTATTTCCACTAGGATGAACGACCTGGCATGGGGTCACTTGTTTAAATGGTGAGATCATTTTGCTGACATGGGAGTTGAAGCAATTTTACAAGTAGTCAGCTGCAATTATTACCAACCCAGAGAACCCCATAAGACCTGGAATGTTCTCATTAAAGGCGATGATGGGGGAACTGGGGAGTGGGTGGAATCAGTGAGGCAGGGTGAGAGGCTGCTTATGTGGCTATCATTAACTTTTTGCTAGTAACTCAGAGAACCTTATTTCATCCAGGTTTCATGACACCCCTATGAGTAGGTGCTATTCCGAAAGGAAACGTAGGTCTTGGAGTGGTAAGTGTCTTGACTAAGGTCACACAGGAGGTAGCTGAGAGAGGCCTCCCATGCCGAGAGAATCTCCCTGGTGCTTCTGGAAGTTCGGCATCGGCTCAGACCCACCAGCCCCCTTTGCAAGGCCTTCAGTTCCACAGGACAGTTGCTGGCCATGAGGTTGTTCGAATCAGCCTTCGAGTTGTGCTCTGTGGTCGAGAGAATGGTGGTGTTGAATTGCATTTACGTGTCAGCTTTGAAGAGGGTCCAGAGCCCAAAGTGGAGGCATTTCACATGAGGCAAACAACTGAACAGATTCTCGTTTGGGTCCATGGTATCTGTTTTTATAGACAACATGGTGTTAGATGCTCAGAATTGTGTCCCTCATATTTGGTTCTTGGGTGTAACTTGTTGGCAGATGTCTATGAGGTCCTAGTTTCCTGTTCACTTGTCCTTGTTGACCTTGAGCGAGTCATCGAACTTTCTGGACCTCAGTTTCCTCATCTGGAAAATGAGGATTTGGGAGCAGCCAGCTCTGAGGTCTCCATGGTGGTACAGTGAGACGTCCTTGGCTCTTTTAGTCAGTTGGACTGAGGCTCTAGACCTGGTTTTTCTCCCTTTCCACATCTAAAAACTGAGGGATTGGGAGAAGATTCTAGGGTCCCTCTGGGTCTAGGATGTGTGAGTCCTAAGACTGTCCCTTCTCTGAGTTGCAACAAGTAAAAGATGGCAGAGAGAGAAGTATTTGTGAAGCCAGGTTTCAGAAGGAGAAGTAAGAGTCGGAGTAGTGCAACCTGGGGTTCCTGTCTCTGTTTCTCCCAGAGAGGCTCCCCTCTCCTGTGCTGGAAGCTGACGCATTGCGAAGGTAAATGGTTACAGCCCAAGGAAAGCACTAAGCATTAACTTGGCCAAACAATCCCAAGATTACTCTTTAAGGCAAAAATAAGCCATGGGTGGGGTATGTGAGCTGAAGAATGTGCAGGCACTTGGGGGCCACCTACCTGATGACAAAATGAGCCGGACCCCAACCCTGAGCCTCCTTGGGGCTTCCCTGTGTTGTGGCTCAGGGCTGAGAGAACCAGTCATTGGTTATGATCTTAGAGACTGATGAACTACCATTCTTTCATCTTACCGCACATCGAGTGAGCACTTACTATGTCGCAGGGCTGGCTGAACAGTGTAGACACAATCGTGAATAAGACAGCTATGTTTTCAAGAAACTCGTGGACTTCTGGTGGAAGTATGTAAGTAGCCAGTGGCCGTACGGCTTGGTCAACATTTTGATGGTGGAAGAATAGAGGAGGTCTCTGCCCAGCTGCAGGGTGGCTGGCGTGGAGGCAGGCGGAGGAATCCCATGGTAGGGAGTGTCACCCGTTCCCCAGCGCATCTTGGGGATTCTGATCGAAAGCTCGTTCCATGGGGGAGAGAAGGACTAGGGAGTGTGGAAGGAGGATGGGCCCCTGTGTGGCCAGTGTGGTTACCTCTATGCTTATAGAACTTGAGGTCATGGCTGTGGCATGTACTCCGGGCCTTTCAGATTTTCTGAGACTGCCTCTCCCCTGAGACTCCTCAGGCCCTGGGGTCAGCATCACAGCTGTTCCCATCATCTTTGGGTTCACTTCCCGAGGAAGAAGTAAGGAGTGGTTCAGCGGCTGGCCCAAGGGGCTAAAAAAAATCAAACCAGGCCCAGAATCCCATTTCTCTACCTCTCCGTCCGTATGTCTAGGTTCTGAGACTGCAAGACCATTTTGACCATTTTTCCCTTGTTTCACTTTCTGTAAAATACTCTTCTGCACCCCAGTCTTCCCTTCACTGTCTGCATCCAGGGGCACCGGTAACTGCTGCATGTCAGACCCTGTCAGACCACTGACATGCACTCGAGCCGTTGCTGGGGCACCACGGGAAACAAGGGTGGAGGCCGAGTAGCGCAGAGGGAGGGGCACAGTCTTTGGAGGCAGTTGGCCCTGTATGTGATCCTCTGTCAATTACTAGTTTGTGTCATCTTGAAAAGTCCGCTTCACCTGTGGGAGGTTCCCTTTCCTTCTCTTCAATTGCCCCCCTGAACATCCGTGTCCTAGGGCTGTTGTGAGAATCAGATGAGACTTGCTGAAATGTTTACTACCGACATTCAATACACAGCTTCTCTTTCCTTTCAAAGCTTACCTCAGATCTCTTCTGTCTCATGACTTGACCCAACAGAGCTCCTTCCAGAAACTTGTTGGTATGTTTTTGCGAGGATTTTTGCCAGCCTGTTTAGCACCTTTCTGTGAGTTCTGTTTACATCTTTTAGGCAGCACATCACATGTGTTGGCAAGGATGCCGTGCTTTTATGCCAAAAGGAGGCCCCTTTTCGGAGTGAGATAAGTGTGTAAAGAGCCTCCCACATGTTGGAATATGGCAAGTTCTCAATGAATAGAGGTGGTTATTGTGGTCCTGAACAGAAGTAGTAACTGGTGTTTGCTGTTACATTTTTCTCTTTGAAGGGTCCTTCCCCGCCCTGTGGGTAACACATCATGAACACACAGAATACCAGATAGGAATAACTCTTCATGTCTAAGTGATACGGGATCCCTTTCATTTCAAAAGGTTGAATGGACCTAAAGATCAGTGTTGGGAATCTGCAAGGTACGGTTCCTAGGAAACCCCTAGGAGGACAGAGGTCTCACACTTGGCTTTTCTCTAACACACCTGCCTCAAATAGGTGCAATGGACATGCCCTCCTGAGACTCTCCCAGGAGGAGACTGTCCCTGTTTTGTTTGGGGAGTTATCTGTGCTTGGTTTTTTTCTCTGGCTGGAAGCCTGTAGTTATAGGCCGGCCTCCATGCAGGAGAGAGAATACAATACAACAATAAGGCAAGGGAAGAGCCTCAGAAACAGAGAGCGTCTTGTCAATAATGGCCAAGGAAACCATGAAAGAAAAAATAAAGAACTATGAGGGAAGGCTCTCCTTACTAGATAATAAAACCTACTGTAAAAATTCAATAATGCCAACTGTGTGTACTGGTGCATGGTCAGATAGACCAAAGAAGCAGAGCAGAGATCCGGAATACCTAAATACATAGAGGAATTCAGTATTTGATAGCATTTGCCTCTCAAATCAGTGGGGGTAAAGATGGACTTTGAAATAAATAGTTTTGGGAGAATTGGCAAAAGATAGAAAGATTGAAAAGTTGGAATCATACCTCACACCATAGACCAGAAAAACTCCAAATGGATCAAAATTTTTAAAAAAAGATTTTACTTATCCATTTGAGAGAGAGAGAGTGAGAGAGCATGAGAGGGGAGAAGGTCAGAGGGAGAAGCAGACTCCCTGTGGAGCTGGGAGCCTGATGCGGGATTCGATCCCAGGACTCCGGGATCATGACCTGAACCAAAGGCAGTCGCTTAACCAACTGAGCCACCCAGGTGCCAAAATGGATCAAAAATTTTTTTCTGTAGATTTTATTTATTTATTTGACAGACAGAGATTTACAAGTAGGCAGAGAGGCAGGCAGAGAGAGAGAGAGAGAGAGAGGGGAGGAAGCAGGTTCCCTGCTGAGCAGAGAGCCCGATGTGGGGCTCAATCCCAGGACCCTGGGATCATAACCTGAGCCGAAGGCAGAGACTTAACCCACTGAGTCACCCAGGTGCCCAAATGGATCAAATTTTTAAATGAAATGATGGAAACCATAAAATGGCTAGGAGGAAATTTGGACAAATGCCATTATATAACCTTGTGAGCAAGGATCCTCTGTGACTCAAAGTTAAGAACCTGTAAAAAATTATGAAATTAGACTGTGTTGTGATAAACTAACAAAAACCTGAGAAAAGAGAAAATAATTGCAACTCATAACACAAAGGACTTACCTCCCTGATAAATAGAGTGCCTGGAAATCAAGAAGAAAAAGACCAGAAAAATGGGCTGAGACCAGAAAGGAGCATTTCACAAAAAAAGAAATATAACTTATTCTCAGTCTCAGTAAGAAGAAGAAAAATAGAAATTAAAATCATACTGAGGCACAGGTCTTTGCTGTTGGCTTGGTAAACGTTAAAGAACTGGGTCACACACCTCAATGGCAAGGCTAGCAGGAGTGCAAAACAGTGTAAGGATAAGGGGGATTTGGTAACAACCGTGAAAATTAAAAAGGCCCTTGCTCTTTACCCAGCATTCCCTTCCTGGAAATTTACCCTGTGGTTGTATGAGCCCACAAATGGAATGAAGTTAATACAAGGTTGCTGTAGTATTGTCTGTAATTGTGAGATGCTAGAAACATCCCACATGTCCATCTGGAGACCAGATAACCAAACTGGGACACGGCCCTCAGTGGGATACCATGCAGCTGTACTGAAGAAATACATGTACTGAGTGAGAAGATATCTAGAATGGATTGCAACGTGACAAAAGTCAGGTAAAGAATGGCATCTAGAGAGATGATATCTTTTGTGGGAAAGTGGGAGATAAATAGATAAATTCACATTTGCTTTTATCTGCATAAAGACACATTGGAAAGGTCCAGGAGCAATTAATAAAGAGGTGGTTACCCATAGTGGGAGGCAGGGAGAAGAAATGGATGAAGACATGAGGAGGGAGTCAAGACTTTGCAAATCTGTCCATTTTATATTCTTCTCATCTGAGCCATATGAATGTCTTCTTCAAAAATCATCTTCAAATCACACAAGGAGCATAACTTCTTGTTTTCTATTTGCACTTGTATGAGGTACATTCATCGGGATGTTGTGCCTGTACCGCTGGACCCCTCCCAGGCCCCAGAAGGTTCTGGAAGCTGACCTTTCACTGCCTGACGGTGGCCCAAAGATGACGCTAGCCTCATCTATCTTCCTTGGCCTACCTCTCCACCAGGCTAGGCGTGTGCCTCTCAGACCTCTAACCATACCTTCGCTGGGGCCCTTGACTCTAGCTGTTGAATAGATAGGAAGGGAGGTCAGGCTCCCTCCCACGTGAGCTAAAAGAATGAAAGTGACCTCATGGGGAACTTCCCAAGTAGCCAGGAGTCTGGTAGATGGCAAAGTGCTAGGAGCCATGGGGAGCCAAGGTATGAGGAATTCTACAGAAGGAAGCTGGCTTGGCGCTTGGAAGCCGGGCAGCCAGGGCTGGGTCGGGGCCCAGTGGCGCCCACTCACCAGATCAGCTTCAGAAGGGGCGGAGGGAGGGAGAGGAGAGCACACGGTTCTCCGTCAGGAAGCTTCTGCCCAGGGCCTCTCGGAGACTGGCACTTCCTCGGCAGCCAGTCCATCTGGGCTGGTGCTCACGGAGCGCTGGGAGCGAGGATATTTTAGATGTGTCAAAAGTGATGAATGTTGGAGAGTGCCATCGGCATCACTGGGAACTCACAGTTCATACTGGAAGCTGAGATGTGCCAGGCCCTTTGGAAGGAGTTGAACTCCAGAGGAAACTGGCAAGTCTTTAAAAACGGCTACCCCTGCTCACCGTCCCAGGTGGCGGTGGCTGTGAGGAGCACTCTCCACGTGGTCAGAGCACTATGAGGCCAGGGAAGGTGTGGCGGGATGTGGCAGGGCCCGAGGGCTTGGCACAGGGAAGTGGCATTCATTCGAGTGCAGGGGACTATCCAACACGAGTGGGCACTGGGGGGCCCGGGGCTGGAGTCAGCACTGGGGCTGGGAGGCCGGTTGGTTAAGTGCTGCCGGCCAGGCCATAGTGGGGGCTGCAGCCCAAGCCAGTTGCCAGCTGGAGGCGAGCCCAGGCCTTGGCCCAGAGTGAGGCTGGAACAAGGCTCCAGTGTGTCTGGATTTGAAAACACCCCAGGGAATGTGTTAGTGGAATTCAGCATCTACCCCGGAGATAATGCATTCTAAGAGGAGGCTGCCTGCGTGTTCTGTTTCCAGTGTGGCCTTCTTTGGCACGTGGGGTCCCTCGTTCTCTGCTTCTGCAGGGAGGTGGTTCACCCCAGGTCCATGGGAGCCGGGGGCAGGGGAGGCTGACGTGGTGGCTGCTCTGGAGGAAGGAAGGTGGAAACACTCCCTGGGGGGCTGGGGTAGGGCGAGGAGGCTGCTGCAGGCCTGCGACAGGGGTGGAGAGGCATGAGAAGTCCGGGTGGGAGCCCTGGGCTTCCAGCGGAGGCCACAGGGTAGGACCCAGCCCAGCCAGGATTCCGCAGAAGGACAGAAGGGGGCAGGGGGTCGGGGCTGGATGGCGAAGCTGGCCTCAGCTCCTCCTGCCCCTGGTGTTCTCACAATACCTCTCTTTCTGACCGAATCCTTCGCTGTTTCCCCAACCACTCCCGCCCACCGCCAGGAGAGAAAGAGGAGAGTGCGGTCACAGTCGCCTTTGTCTTAGTCATCTTCGAGGCTTGGACTTCTTTCTGACTCGCTCACCTTGAGGGCCGCTCTGGTCTCTCCGCCCTTCTCGGTCCACATCCTCGCACTCTGACACTCTGCCCCAGCCAGAGCCACTAGGGAGGTCCCCGCCTGCCTGCCCTCTCTTGCCTCTGTGACTTCACTCTTCCGGCTCCCCCCACCAGTTCTCGTTCCCCTTCCTACACCTCAGCCTTCAGCTTGAAGGAACAAGAATGCACCCTTCAGGAACCTTCCGACAACTGGTTGGGCAAAGGGCCCCTTCTGTGTGCTCCCTGGGTCCCTGCGCAGATCCTGAGAAAGGGATTCTTTGTCTTTTTGCTGGCTTTGCAACTAGGCTCAATGCAACAAGGCGCTAGTTGCAAAGACCCCAAAGCGCCAATGCAACTAGGCACCCATGGGGTCCCAGTCCCTAGCACGAGGCTGGCACAGAGGTGGGTTATTGGCTGGATGGAATTAACGGGGTCATTTCTTTTTCCTGCTCTTCTGAGGGAGAGATTTGTCACCATGAGCCCATATGGAGAGGGAAGGGAAGGGTAGAGGCAGGGACCCTGCATTGTGTCACTTCTAATAATCACAGTCCCCTTCTGTGTTACGAGCTGGTAGACCACTAACACACTGATCCCTGCCTCTGTCCACTCTCTAGGAATGAGCTGGGAAAAAGGTACTAGTATAAGAAGAAAGTTCCAGACCTTCTTTGGAATCATGGGTGGTCCTTTGTCCTCACCTCCATGTCCTTCAGACCCTGATCCCATCTCCTTCCCCGCCCCCCTTCTTCTCTAATGCCTCATTTTCTTTCAAGCCTTATATTCAGTTCTTAAAAACTGCTTTTGTGCAGGCTTTTGTGATCTGAAGCTGTTTGTTGAGACATTAATAGGGGTGATGGGGAAAAATAATCTTGTGGTCAAATAAATTTGAGAAATTATATTAAGGAACATTAATCAGGATTCCTGTTGGCCAGACAGAGACATTAAGCCACTCCTTACTGTGCATTTAATCTGTAGAAGGAGGAGATGATATGCAGTGGTTGTCGAACACAATTACTTTGGAGCAGAGGGCCCCTGCCTCCCACATTCCTTTGTGTGGCCCTGCGTTTCTGGGACTAATATCCCATGGGACACACTTGAGGAAGTCCTGTTGGAGGACAGAGAGTTTTCCCATCATGTGTGCATCCTGGTAGAGCTGCGTTCACACTCGTGCGTGTGTGTCTTGAAGGCTGATCTGGACCCAGCTGCTGTAATGAAAGCAAGACCTTATGTGTGGGGCACCAGCCTGGGCACTTAGAGACAGGCATGATGTTGTAGTGGTGACGCAGGAACGTGAGGAATGTGCGAAACCTGCTGTGATCATTGTCGTCATATCCTTGTTAGCCAGAGATGACCATTCTCTTGACTTTTTTGGTGTATTTCCTTACAGTCTTTTCCTATGCGTATCTATGGCATGCAGGGTTTTATTTATGGGTGATCTTGAAGTGCAGAGAGTCTGTTGATTAAAATTTGTGGGATGAATAGAAATGGAGCCACCTTAGAACAGTATTTTAGCTGGCTGGGAAATGATCTTAAAAAAAAAAAAATAACGTAAGTTGAATTGTTTTCAAATTGTTGTCCTGGAATCCTAAGCCCATGGAATCTGGGGGCTGTTGTAGGGTGTGGGGTGGGGAGGGGATGCAGAAGTCAAGAGGGAAGGTTCCTGACTGCCCACCTCTGATTCTATCCAAAGAGCATTGCCTTCAGGTTTATCTTTTTAAAATATTTTATTTATGTATTTGAGAGAGAGAGAGAGAGTGAGAGAGAGCACGAGAGGGGAGAAGGTCAGAGGGAGAAGCAGACTCCCTGTGGAGCTGGGAGCCTGATGTGGGACTCGATCCTGGGACTCTGGGATCATGACCTGAGTCGAAGGCAGTGGCGTAACCAACTGAGCCACCCAGGCGCCCCAGGTTTCAACATTTACTGCTTGAGATTTTGTTTGTAGGAGGGTTTCCGTGGATGACATAGGTTTAATACCCATGGATCTAGACCAGTCATTTAACGGATTAAAGCAAAACAAAAACTGTGGGGCAGAAAACACGTGGAAATCCATTCCACATCTGGATACTGGATCTAGACCTCAGGTTTCCCAATACACCCCCAGACCCTCTTTCTACACGTTTTGCACTTGCTTGTTTCCTCCTGGCATAGCTTCCAAAGGGAAGAATGAGAGGCAGCAAGGAGCATGTAGCAGCGAAGACACCGTGCTAACTCCATGCAGAAGCAGCTGGGGGGAAGGTTCAGAGCAATCCCATCTGCTTCCTGTTTCAGCCGTCTCACCGCGGTCCTTCTTAGGCTGGGCCTTGACATGTAAAGAAATGTATGCTCAGAGCAAGGGCTGCTTCTGCCAAGAATAACTCATAAGCAGACACAGTACAATACCCCAGTCTCCAGCGAAATGAACTGTTTAATCAAAACTGCTGTGTTCTGTAAATATGCAGTCTATTGATGAAGAGCTCTGCAAACAGGGGCAGCTCCTGAGCAAGCCTCCTGAGAGAATGCGGGACGAACTAAAGAAGACAGGGAATAATGGCAGATGTGCCTGTCTTGATCGCTGGTGTGTTGGGGGGGCGGTTCCTGCAGAGGAGGGGGCCAGGTCGAGTTCTCATGTATGTACCATATGCAACATTCTGCACTCGGGGCAGCGGTGGGCGGGGACAAAGGGGACAACAGAGGTATTCAGAAACACCTCTCTCAAATCTCAAATCCTTCGCTTTGCCTGGCTGGTTGTGACTGCGGTCCTTTTTTTTTTTTAAGATTTTATTTATTTATTTGACAGAGAGAGCACAAGCAAGGGGAGTGGCAGGCAGAAGAAGGAGAGTCGAGAAGAAGGCTCCCTGCAGAGTGGAGAGAGCCAGATGTGGGACTCGATCCCAGGACCCTGGGATCATCACCTGGGCCAAAGGCAGAGGCTTAACCGACTGAGCCACCCAGGTGCCCAACTGTAGTCCTTTTGATTACGATGATGTTAATACTCATTGTGCGCCTCCTGGGCCTCGCTCGATTCACTAATCCTCTCACAAGACGCCAAGGCAGCCAGAATCATCCTCAAATACAGGCAGTTTGGTTCTAGAGTTGACATTTTTTTTTTTAAAGTGATGAAGCTTATTTATTTATCTGAAGTGTAACTTAGGCACCGTAAGATGTGCAAACCCTGAACGTACGGCTTTGCGAGGTTCTGCGTGTGTTTATGACCAGTGCAGGCACCGCCCAGAGCAAGTCAGGGAACACGTCTGTTCCCAGAAGTGTTCCCCAAACCTGTGTCCAGGGAGTACCACAAAGACGTAATTGCTCTCCTGATTTCCCTCAGCAGACATTATTAGTTTGGGCTCTCCTTGAACATCTGGTAGGTGGGTTCGTGCAGCACGGGCTCTTTTGCGGGCAGCCCCTCTCCCTCAGTAGTCCGTGAGGTTCTTTTGTGCTGTTGCCTGTACAGAGCCTGCATCTTAGCCGCTGTGCCGTACTGCCTTTTGTCAAGTGAACGAACTCTGTGTTGCCTTCTGGAAATGTCTTTTGGAAAATGGTTTGGGGTATGCAGGGTCAGCTGAGCCTGAAGGGTTCACCTGAAAAGGTTAGGTTCAGGACAGGGTCAAGAAGAGAAGTTTCTCTGAGTTGAGCAGTTGCAGTCCCTCACTGTTGAGTTCCCTGGTCTTAGGCTCACTGGCAGAAGCACAAGCTTCTCTTTTGTTTTCATGTTTCTCTTTTTACAGAATGAGCTTCATCCCTGCCACCTCCTCAAACATGCTAGCAGCCTCCTCTGGCATTTAGGGCAGTGGTTTTCAACGGAGGGGCCATCTTTTCTCCCCCTTCCCCTAACAGGAGCCGTTTGAAAATATGGTAGCCAATTAGAGATATTTTTGCTCAGCAAGACTGGGGCAGAGGTTGCTACTGGCATCTAGTAGGTGGAGGCCAGGGATACCGCGAAATATCCCACAATGCTCAGGACAGCAACACCCCCGACGCCCTTCCAAATCATACAGCTCAAAATGTAAATGGAGTTAACTGTTGAGAAGCCTTGGTCTCAGGTCAACGCTGAATCTTTTCTTTTCTTTCTTTTTTTTTTTTTTTTTAAAGATTTTATTTATTTATTTGACAGAGATCACAGGTAGGCAGAGAGGCAGGCAGAGAGAGAGGAGGAAGCAGGCTCCCCGCTGAGCAGAGAGCCCGATGCAGGGCTCGATCCCAGGACCCTGAGATCATGACCTGAGCTGAAGGCAGAGGCTTTAACCCACTGAGCCACCCAGGCGCCCCTCAACACTGAATCTTGAAGGTGGTTCCCTTTTCTGATACGGGAAGAGAAGAAATAGGGCGCAATGGAAAGAGGTCTTGACTCAGAGATAGAAAATCCCTAAAAGTTCAAGGCCCTCCTTCTGCCAACCAGCTAGCCATTTGACCTTGTTCAAATCACTTAACTTCTGCGAGGCTCACTTCCCTCGTCTTTTGCTGGGAAGCGTGCCGCCCGCCTCTCCCACTTACTGACTTCTCAGGATCAAGTGAGAATGTCAATGAAATTGCCTTGAAATGCTTACATGTTATTATTTTATTTGACTGTGACAGCAAAGCAAGCGTCTAGGGGTGTTTTTGTGTCTAATGTCAGTGCAAGAACATTTCCAGCGTGATTCCTGTTTCCTTGCGTTCAGTTTCCAGGGCCATAGCCTCATTCTCACACTTGTGTGGGGGAAGGAGCTCCTCTACAAGGGTGCTTCCTGGAGCTGTGGGCAGAGCTTCAGACGTCCCTGCAATCCTCTGAGGCGGTGGTTCTCGGCACAGGTGCAGTCCTGAAATTCCTTTTTGAATTCTTGTGAGACCCCCGCAAAGGGGTTCATTTAAGAAAAACAAGGTATCTGTAGTGCTTGATCTTGAGTTCGATGTTGTCACACGAGAGGCGGGGGGCTACGGGCCATTGTAGGTGAGGATATGGAGTGTTATGACAATGTTTGACGGCGTATTGTTCGGCTTCAGTGCGTCATGGCATGGAGAGTAGACAGGGGTACAACACCCTGTGAGAAAGGGGTAGAGGTCCCAAGTTGTGCAAAGCTTGTACAAAAAAAGTTAGCTTTTTGTAGAACCTTGTAGAGTTTTACTTTGTGAGTCAATAAGAAAACGAAGTGAGGCAGTAAAGAGTTCTATTCAGGGGCACCTGAGTGGCTCAGTGGGTTAAAGCCTCTGCCTTCGGCTCAGGTCATGGTCTGAGGGTCCTGGGATCAAGCCCTACATCAGGCTCTCTGCTCAGCAGGGAGGCTGCTTCCCCCTCTTTCTCTCTCTGCCTGCCTCTCTGCCTACTTGTGATCTCTGTCCATCAAATAAATAAATAAAATCTAAAAAAAAAAATTAAAGAGAAAGAGTTCTATTCAAACACAACGTCGAAGGGAGACTCAGTGTGGTAAAGAATAGTGTGGAACGTGAGTAGCAGGCCGGCCATCATATTGTAATTATTAATAATATAGGCAATGGTTGTTTGGAATCTTGATGCTGAGTAAGGGACAGGCAGGTAGGTAGGTAGGGAGAGATGGGTAGGGGCTATGGGATCAGGCTCACAGAAATTCCAAAAATGCTGAGATGCCAGGAAAACAGAGATAAGGGAACAAACCTTGCCCTAGGCATGTGTGGGGGGAGGTCTCTTTTCATGACAGTCACCTGTGACCAACACGGAATAACCAGACTCTAAAAAGA
This sequence comes from Mustela putorius furo, assembly GCF_011764305.1. Classification (NCBI taxonomy): domain Eukaryota; kingdom Metazoa; phylum Chordata; class Mammalia; order Carnivora; family Mustelidae; genus Mustela; species Mustela putorius. Next base: position 2,658,486 of record NW_025422045.1, on the reverse strand, counting down.
AGTAAGCCATTAGAGATGTTATTACCGGTTCTTACTCAAGCCAAGACATCACAAGAATGATAAGACCACAAGCTCCCTGGTCAGTTCTAAATTAGAAGACTGCCAGTAGAAGCCCACATTGGCAACCCCATGGGAATCCCTCTCGCTCCTGAGAGCTTTTTTCTGTATCTTCGTTTACTAGAACTCTATCACTTTCCTCACTCCCCTTTATCTGTGAGATTTATCCTTCAACTCTGTGACACAAGGACCTCGCTCTCCTGCTTCAATACAAAGGTTGTGATGGGCTGAATCTTTTTAAAAGCAAGCCGCCTCTAGTATTCAAAAGTTTGTAGCAAAGGACTTTTGCTTCCAGCCAAGATGGGAGAAGAATATTCAGATTTGTCCTCTCACGTTAAACAACTGGACAAAATATGTGAAACAACAGTTACCACACATTTGGTAATGATAAGCATAGGACAGTGAACTTGAGAAAGGGGAACTTGAGAAAGGGGAAGCAAAAGAACAGGGAGCGTTTCCAGCAGATAGGTCCCTCCTCTGGGGGGGGGAGACAGAGCTGGGCGCCTCACTCCGGGCAGCCTGAGCTTACAGGGAAGAGTGCGGAGGAGGAGAAAGCCCCAGAGGTCTGCAGAGGGGTTGCCTTGAGTTTTCAGCGGATGGAGATGAGCCCAGACATGTGAGGTTGGGGAAAGAATGACCAGAAAGGAGTAGGGGATCAATCCCCAGGTACTCATGGGGCTGGGAAGAGTTTGTGTTCCCACCAGCAGAGTGAAAAAAATCTTGTTAACATAGGACATTGGCTAGAATACTGAAAAAGTTACCACTCAGGGGATGCCTGGGTGGCTCAGTTAGTTAAGTGTCTGCCTTTGGCTCAGGTCATCATCCCAGGGTCCTGGAGTTGCGTCCTGCATCTTCTCCCTCTGCCTGCTGCTCTCTCACACTCTCTGACCAAAGAAACAAGCAGAGTGATAATTCAGGAGCAGGCAAATTAGCCCGAGACTAGAGGTTGCTCTGGTTCCATTTTATAAAAGCTTAAAAGCAAGCCTCAAAAGGATCAAACGATTCTCGATAATTGAGCTGCATCCCAGAACAACGCTAAAGAATATTTAGGAGAATGCAAGGCTACCCAGCACCAACAAGGTAAGATTCATGCTGTCTTGTATGTAATAGAAAATTACCGGGCATGCAAATAAGCAGGAAAATATAACCTATAATGAAGAGAAAAATCAATGAACTGAAACCAACCTGGATATGACAGAGATGATAAAATCAGTAGACAAGAACATTAAAACAGTTGTTCTAACTGTATTCCATATGTTCCAGAAGGTAGAAGGAGATGTAAGCGTGGTGAGAAGAAATATGGGAGATATAAAAAAAAAATAAATAAAAATTGAACTTCCAGGTTGACAAATGATGTGTGAGACAAACGATACATTGGCCGGGCATTGCAGAAGAGAAGATTAGTGGACTTGAAGGCATAGCAATAGAAACCATCCAAAACGAAACAGAGAAGAAAGACCAGAAATTAAACAACAGCACATTGGGGAGTTGTGGGGTAATTTTTGGCTCCTTCTATTTGTATAATTAGAGATTCCAAAGGGGACGAAAGAGAGGGGGACAGAAAAAAATGTTTGAAGGAATAATGGCAGAAAAATGTATAAATTAAATGAAAATGATAAACGTTTCCATCCAATAGCTCCAAGAAACTGGATGAATCCAAGCACAGGAAATATGATAAAGAGATGGTACATCTGGGTGGCTCAGTGGGTTAAGCATCTGCCTTTGGCTAAGGTCATGATCCCAGGGTGCTGGGTCTCACGGCCTTGCTCAGCAGGGAGCCTGCTTCTCCCTCTGCCTGCTCTGCCTGTACTGCCTGCTGCTCTCCGTGCCTCTGCTCTCTCTCTCTCTCTGTCAAAGAAATAAATAAATAATCTTAAAAAAAAAAAAAAAAGACCCCAAGGCACAGCATTATCAGATTGCTTAAAACCCGTGGTAAAGAAGAAGTCTAAAAAGCTGCCAGAGTAAAAAGTCACATTGCATACAAAGGAACACAAGAATTTAACAGACCTCTCCTGTGGAAGCCAGAAGACAGTGGAGCAACATCTCTAAAAATCAAAGAGAGGTGTGTTTGGAACTCCACTGCCTTGGGGCAAATGTAAATTGACAGATACTGGGAGGGAGTCTCCTCGCCAAGGCCAAGGTCAGTACGAGTAGGAAAGTGAAGGCACTGAGGCAAAACTAGGGAGGCAGGAAAGGAGCCGTGGTCACCAGGAGCTGGTTGGGGTGGGGAAAGATGAAGATGTGAAACACAGAATTTTTAGGGCAGTGAACTACTCTGCAGGATACTATCATGGTGGATACCTGTGTTATACATGTGTCAAAACCCAGAGAACTTTCAATGCCAAGAGTGGACCCTGATATAAACGATGGGCTTTGGGTGACATTGCTGTTTTGTGTAGGTTCATCAATTGTAAGAAATATACCGGTCTAGAGGGGGATGTTGCTAGTGGAAGACATTATGCATATGTAGGGCCGGGGGCATATGAGAACTCTCTCCTTCTCAACTCTGCTGTACACTCAAAGTGCTCTAAAACAGAATGTTTGTAGGGGCACCCCTGTAGCTCAGTCGGTTAGGCATCCGACTCTTGATTTCGGCTCAGGTTGTGATCTCAGGGTTTGTGAGATGGAACCCCACCTCAGGCTCTGGTGTGGGGGTGGAGTCTGCTTACAATTCTCTCTCCCTTTCCCTCCACGCACCTGCTCTCTTTCAAAAAATAAAATAAAGTAAAAAGTTTATTAATTAAAAAAAAGTTCTTCGACGGTCAGATGAAGATTACAGCCGTGTGCCCACACTTTTGAGAGCATATGGAGAAAAGAAATTGTACTGAAAGTTTCACGATGATTTTAAGCTAGTCCAACAGAAAAAGGCCCAAGTTCCAGAACACATTGAGTATATGATTTTCCCTACAAAACGTGTTCCTTTTACTCTGCATCCCCAGCTCAGAGAATGAATGAATTCCAGGCACCCTTGATTCTTACGTCTCTTGAACCCCTCATCCAGCCGGTTCTGAAATCCCAGTGATTTTGTCGCCGAAATGCATCTCAGTTTGCTTCTCTTGCTCCAGTTCTAATCCCAGCCCTCGGAACCTCTCACAAACTCGCTCTTTGACATTAGAGATGTCCTGCCTTCCCTCTGGGTCCGGGTGTGGCTTTCTATAAGATAAGAAGATTGCCTAAAGGCCTCCTGAGGTCTTTTTCACTTTTAAAGTCTGGGTTTCAGTGATGTTTTAGGACATGTATATAGAGAGACCTCTTTTATTTCACACTAATGAAGCTAGGTTCTGATGTCGTTATATCTAGAGAGGAGCAAGTCTTAAGTTATAAATGTGCCCTGCACAAAGTGTTTGCTGAATAAATAAAGGAGAGTTTAAAGCAAAATGAAAGCAAAACCAGGCAAACCCCCAGCCCAACTCAGATAATAAGACTGTACAGAACAGGCTTCCAGTTTGTGATAGGTTGGATGATGACTCTTCCCCAAATAGGGCATGCCCTAATCCCCAGAGCCTGTGATTCTTATCTTATATGGCAAAAAGGATTTTGTTGAAGTGATTAAGTCAAGGATTTGGAGATGGGGAGATTATCCTGGATTATCACACCGGGTCCTTAAAAGAGAGAGGCTGCAGACTTGGAAGATGAGGGGCCACGAACAAAGGAACGTAGGCAGCCTCCAGAAACTGAAGGAGACAGGGAAATAGCCCTGTCAATATCATGATTTTAGGACTTCCGACTTCTAGAACTGGAAGATAATAACCTGTATTATTTGAAGCCGCTAAATTGGTAGTGATTGGTTACAGAAGCAAAAGGAAAGTAATGCACAGACCTAGTTTCCCTATGAACTTCTTATATTTACTGGAAAGCCATTTAATGTTTTGGGTCCTCTGTTTTCCTTTCAGCGCAATGAGGTTCAAACTATTTCTCCCCCATGAGGCACACGAGAAGTGAAATTGTACAATACTAGTTGAAATAACAGAAATTCTACTCATAATGCCAAGCCCACGGGTACTGATATTACTTCTAATATTGTGCAGATGCCTTCCCGACATCATTTCCTTCAAACTCCTCAACAATCTTAGGAAGGAGAAAAAGCAGAGATCATCCTCCACTTTCATAGATGGAAAACCGAGGCCTGGGAAGGTCGGGAAAACCTGCTCAGGCTCACACCACTAAAAGGGGGGTGGGAATGCGGTCTCCGGTCTGTCTGTAGACACACAAGGGCTCTAGCTCCTGTTGCTCTCCCGGCGATTATACATTTTATGTAAATGGAGGCTGAGTTGAGGAGGGTGACGGGAACTGTAACCACTCTGTGACTCTTCTCTCCTCATTCCTCTTTCCTGTAATGACATCTGATTGCTCTGCCCATCTCTCCCAGCTTGTCACCGGCTTGTCACAGACGTGATTGAGAGGCTAGTAACTCAGCTTTACGACTTTCCGGCTGGGCGAGGTTGGCCAAGGCCTGGGAGATGTTTGTTTCTCTGAGAGCGAATGGCTCTGAGGTTTGGAAATGGGGACGCCACTCCCACCATCCCAAGAGAGACACAGTTGCATATGGTGAGGACAGCGCTCAGCCATTCGGGTGAGGAGACAGGGCACAGATGCACTGCTCCGAGTGGCACCAAAGTGAACCAGGGGGCCTTCCTGGAGGGGGCGGTGCGGTTTGAGCCCCTCACATTTTTCTTTTTATGAAATTGCTCATCACAGCCATCCTCTTTCCTCCTCATTCATTTACCTGATTCCTCTTCCTTTTTCTTTTCCTCACCTTTGATTTTTTTTTTTTTTTTAACACTTCCCCTCATTGTTCTGAGATCTGTTTATTTTTAAGGGGTTGGCTTGGTTAATAGAAATCAGGGCCACAGGGGCTAACTCTGCAGGAGCTGGGCGGTTTGCTTTGAAGGTTGTTGAGAATATTTGGATTAATCACATTCATCCTAATATTTTCCCTCGTTTCTGATCATCAAAGAGCTCAGAAAGGTTTGAGCTGGTGCAGAATTTCTCCTAGTTTGTCCTTGGGAGCAAGTGTCTGGAACGGGGTCGATCTAAAAATGTTTTCTGAGTGAAGCCCTGCTAATGGGGCAGGCTGCAAATTCACATCAAGGGAGTGTCATCTTTCAAAACAGCTTCTTGGCAGAACGGAATGTGGAATTTTAGAGAAATCGGAATCGGCTGTGCTTCCATTAAATGAACTCCTTGATTCCAGGCGGTGCCAAGTGGAATCTGGGGGCTGCGGGCTGTGAAAAATTGACATCTTCAATGGCAGGATGCCTCACGAAGGTCAGACGTCCTTTGGGATGAAGCAGTTATCAGTTTGGGGTCCCCCCACCCCCCTCTCCGCTTTTCTGTGCTTCTCTGTGTTTCCTTTTCTATGGACTTTTTTTCCCCCTTTTTCCTTTTTTGAACTTTTGGTTGGTGTTTTTTTGCTTTGCTTAGTTGGATGGAGGTCCAAGATAGAATTTTGCAGTGGGGTCTGGAGACTGCTTGTGGACCGAGCCTCATTGGGATGGGCTCTCTTTTATGGACGTGTCTCGTCCCCACATTGACTGTAAGCTCTCTGAGGATGGGGACCACGATTTCATCTTCCATCCCCTAGCCCGAGGCTGGTACGCTGCACAGCCGACCCTCAGTCCATGTTTGGTAACTTACTTCGGGACATGTGCCTCTACTATAGCTCCAGCTACAAGATCAGGCCGCTCCTAGACTCCATCTGCCTTCTTAACAGACTGTTGGGTCTAGAGAAGTCACCCTCATGGCCTTCGATCCTTGCAGCTTTTCCAGGCTGTGTGGTTCCTGATCCTTCATTCATCTTCCTTCCTGGCTTTTCTCCTGGCTCCAAGGCCCTGTCCTCATTTTTCACATCATTCCCTGCTACTCCCTTAGATGGCCTTTCACTCTTTTTATTTTTTTTAAAGATTTTAATTTATTTATTTGATAGACACAGAGAGATCACAAGTAGGCAGAGAGGCAGGCAGAGAGAGAGGAGGAAGCAGGCTCCCCGCTGAGCAGAGCCCAATGTGAGGCTCGATCCCAGGACCCTGAGATCATGACCTGAGCCGAAGACAGAGGCGTAACCCACTGAGCCACCCAGGCGCCCCAAAGATTTATTTTTTTAAAGATTTTATTTATTTGACAGAGAGAGACACAGTGAGAGAGGGAACACAAGCAGGGGGACTAGGAGAGGGAAAGCAGGATTCCTGCCAACCAGGGAGCCCGATACGGGGCTTGATACCCAGACACTGGGACCATGACCCGAGCTGAAGGCAGATGCTTAACGAGTGAGTCACCTAGGCGCCCCCAAACATTCTTTAATTCATAAAGGAATTCACTGTAGGAAACTTAAAAAATAGAAAAAGATACCAGAAGTATAAAGAAAAGTAAATGAAATGATCTGTAATCCCATCATCAGAGATCACCACTGTGGTATGGTTTCTTTCTAGTTTTTATTTTATTTATTTATTTATTTAAAGATTTTTATTTATTTTTTTGACAGAGAGAGATCACAAGTAGGCAGAGAGGCAGGCAGAGAGAGAGAGAGAGAGAGAGAGAGAAGCAGGCTCCCCGCTGAGTAGAGAGCCCGATGCGGGGCTCGATCCCTGGACCCTGAGATCATGACCTGAGCCGAAGGCAGAGGCTTAACCCACTGAGCTACCCACGTGCCCAAAGCTACTATTTCTTGAGTGCCAATAATGTCCCAGGGGTTTTAGTGGTATCCTCTCATTCATTCTATTCATCTATTCATATATATAAAATATGTATATATATGTGTATATATATAATATATAATATATATAATACGAATATGAATTCATCTATATAATAGAACAAAAAGAATATACATGTATTAAGAAGTTTTGTGCTAAGCTAGACACTAGGAATGAAACAGGGACTAAAATAGACAAGGTTAAGCCTAATGACCTTCTAACAGTGCTTTATATGAAGTAAGAATTCTCGAATTCTCTAAACTCTCGAGCATAGCGCCTGGCACATGGAGGGTTCCATTTCCTATGAGTCTACATGCCCGTGGATTAAAGAAGCATGTGTAAGTTTTTCTGTGGTCGGGACAGTGAGGAGACTCATGGCAACCTTTGGGACATCATCTGTCTCCCTAGGAGTGATGCTGGGAAAGAGACAGTCCTCCTCTTTGCCACAGATGAGCTTGGGCTGGGACCACGGAAGGTCCACAACCACGGTTCAGAGGGCGGCTCTTGCTCTACTGTCTCTCTGCTTGGCTCAGTCCTCCCATTCTGTGGGCACATCTCTGTGCCTCTCGGCTGACTGGTGAATCAAAGGTGCCAGCAAGGACCCTGCTTAGGAAGCTGTAGGAGGTGCAGTGAGGAAGGCTGAGAGCCAGGCCCTTTGCAAAGTGATGTCCTTCAATCTCCCAGTGGCCTCTCACAGGAGGCTTGAGAACCCCACTTCAGAGGATGGAGGGCACAGGCTCAGTGACTTGCTCATGTCCCCCAGCCAGTCGGTGGGAAAACATGGGTTTGAAATCAGGCCTGTCTGTCTTCCGGGGAATCCTAATGGTGAGCCTTCACAGCAGGGTACCCTGTGGCTGGGGTACGTGCTACACCTTGGAGGACCGCTGTGTTGATCTGTATGGGGATGAGCACGGAAGTTGCTTGAGTTAGCCGGGAACTTCCTAGCTTCTTATTTCTCTTCTGGTGCTCTTTGGGCCATTTTGCTACTTCTATTCTCGGCCACAGAGGCTGAGTCCCCTTACATAAAATGTGCTTTAAGAATAGTACACAGAGTAGAGGGCCCGGCTTCGAGTACCAACTCTGCAGAGGTATAAACAGCCCACGTGCAACTCCACGCTAACACTTGGGGAGGGTACACTAGTGTGTAGACTGAGAAGAGATATGGAGAGACCTTATGATGAGATATGATGGACTGTAAGAGAAGGAGAGATCTGGTAACCAACAGACTGGTAGAAAGATAGAGAATGGTGGGAAAGAACAGCCCAGGCCCATTTAACTAGGAAGCACAGGACAGCCAGCTATATATGAATTGCAGAAAAATAATGCACACTTTTTTCATATATGTATATCCCGTACAATATTTGGGACACACTTATATCTAATGTATTCACAATTTATCTGAAATTCCCATTTGGCTGTCTTATATTTTATCTGGCAACCCCAATTTAACACTTCTCTTGGCTTCTTTACTTTTGAGGTTGCATGACCTACTTAAGAAAATGAAAGAGCCCCGAGTTGGGCTGTAGTCTTTGCTCTGACCAGTTGGGTGGTCTGGAGAAAGTCATTTGTCCTGCCCAGGCTTTCCTTTCTTTGCCTGTCAGTGGAGCTAAGTTTGTGCATCACAGATGCTGTAAAAAGAATAGCATCACAAATAAAAGGATTAGCTATTGAAAGCAAGTCCTGGAGGGGCAATTGAGGTGTTTTAGAACGTAAGCAAACTAATATGGTGGCATGTTGGCAATGGGAAACTAACTAGTGAATTTGAGGTTAACATGCTTCTAAACTCCTGGAAATCTCTTGACCCAAACTATCCATTGGTTTGAAGGGATTTGTAGCATTTCTGAAAAATATATGGTTATGAATAATGCCAAGATGAGGCATAGGACAATGTCAGAGAATAACACACTGAAGGTAAAGAGGGCAGAAAAGAGAGATTTGTCTTATCTGAATTGGGTATTCATTCTCTTCCCTTCGTAATTATTTACTATTGAATTTTTTTGTGGGTGGTGATGCCAATGAGCATTGCCTTTACCGGAATAATTAGACTATATTAGACCCTACATATTTATCAGAATGAAGTATTTTTATAATTTCCATAGTATTTCTAAATTTTTCTATAATTTACTCATATAAACATTTCTATAAATTTTAAATTTATCACAAATCTTTCTAAAAATATTTCATAAATATTTCTATAATTTCCAAATTATTTTTATTATGATGCTTACTATATGTCAGGTTAGCTATGTGTAGGACTTGATTGTGGCCTCATGATATTGTTACAAGCTCCTAAGCATACGAGCACCTATAACCAGTGATAAAATCCTCCCAGAACACAGAACATTTTCTCACCTCAGGGCCTTTGCACTGGCCATACCCTTTGCGTGGAATGCTCTGTTGGCTCTTTGCAGGTCTGGCTTCTCCTCAGCTTCACCTTCACCTCAGAGAAGCCTTTCTTGACCTCTCTATGTAAATTAAGTTGTTCTGTTATTCCCTATTAGAATTTCACTGATTGTTTCATAACATTTTTTAAGACCTGGAATAATTTTGTTTTGCTTACTCGTTTATAACAGTATTTCATTGAGCCTAACATGCCATGGTTAGTATGATACACCACTGCTTTATATACTATAAAAAAAGGAACAAAGAAGGCTACAAATTAAGCTCTGACACGAGGCCTTAATGATAGCCCTGTGTCATGCAAGGATTGGTCACAGTAGCCTCTCATTGCTTTGAGACTTCTTTCATCTATTTTGGGGGTTTGGCAGTTTCCTTGGTTGGAGCCTAATGGACAGTCCTTTTGCACATGGATCAGTAAAGCACTGTTCCAGATACTGTGATTATCTTCCCATAAACCACTTGTTTGTTACTTTGTAAAAAATTATGGGATAGCTGTCATATCTCCAAGAATAAATGTCAGATGTATGCTTTCCCACCATCTCCATGCTTTTTTGCATGCAAATCATAGGTTAGTCTTTTCAAAAACATTTGAATTGGCAATAAAGCTTGACCCATGAAGTCCCAACTATACAAAAAACTCAGTTGAATTGATGATAATATGAGCATTTCTTTTTTTTTTTTTTTTTAAAGATTTTATTTACTTACTTGAGAGAGAGACAGTGACAGAGAGCATGAATGAGGAGAAGGTCAGAGAGAGAAGCAGACTCCCCATGGAGCTGGGAGTCCGATGCGGGACTCGATCCCGGGACTCCAGGATCATGACCTGAGTCGAAGGCAGTCGTCCAACCAACTGAGCCACCCAGGCGTCCCTAATATGAGCATTTCTGATCAATCTCACAGCCGTGGCTTAGCCTCAGCATTTGTAAGGTATCCTCTAATTTCAAACACATTTTAAATAGGAAGAAATGCGTGCTTTAGAATTGATGAAGTAACATATCTGTTTCCTCTACTGGGGAGCTGAGTTCTCCTCCATTGTGTCTGTCACTCTGTCCCCAGCACCAGCACAGTGTCGGTATACAGAAAGTACTCAATAAATGTGTCACCTGAATGGAGGAATTAATATAATCCCTGTATTGGTACATTTTTATTAACTGTGGGATCGATTGAAGTCTTATGGAAATAAAATAGTATATAAATAGCTTCTGCTGTTTTTAAAAACGTGCCTGTTTTGAATTCATGTAATTGGTCATACCAAGTTCAAGACTAAATTTTGACTGGCAAAGATATGGTTGACTCCCATTGACAGAATTTTCTTGATTGTAGTAGGAAGTACTTGAATATAGTGCTTTTCAGCTTCCCAACACAGATGTGCTATCAGGTAGTGATGGGAGAGATTCCTGACCTCCAGGCGACAGGGCTGCATCCCTGTGAATGACGTGGCAAAGCAGAGCCCATGGAGGGCCCAGGCTTGCTGAAGAGCTGGCGGTCTTTATTCTCACTGTTATTCTTTAGAAAGGCATGAAAGACCTAGAGCTATGCCTGTAGTGATAAGAAGTGAATTTTGAGGGAGAATTAAAGATTTTATTTATTTATTTGACAGACAGATCACAAGTAGGCAGAGAGAGAGAGAGAGAGAGGAGGAGCAGGCTCCCCGTTGAACAGAGAGCTCGATGTGGGGCTCGATCCCAGAACTCTGGGATCATGACTGGAGCCGAAGGCAGAGGCTTACCGGACTGAGCCACCCAGGCACCCCGAATTTTGAAGGAGATTATATGTATTTACTGAACACCTGCTAGGCTAGCATGTGCTCATGTGATTCTCAACCAGGCCCTTGTGTTGGATGGCATCGCTTCCCTCTGCAGCTGGGGAAACTGACACTCAGAATGAATCACCGTCCTGTAGCTAGTGGGTAGCTCCTCTAGGATTCCAGTCTGAGTCTTCCTGATTCTACAGTCGTGACTTTCTCAATCACCCTTGGTTGACTCAGAAAACCCAGGATTTGTGGAATGTCCAATAAGAATTAGGGACATTCAGGAAGACTTGGGCTGGAATCAGAATGACAAGTGCGGCTCATCATTTGACTGGACGGCAAGGTGTTGCGTCCGATGGATTCTATCCTCTCTGAACCATTGGCTATAGACTGATGTGTTTCCAGACAACACCGAGAACTTACAGATTTGAGTAAATAGCGAAGAGAGGATTCTGACCATGTGCTCCCCCTCGCCTCCATTCCCCCCTTATCCTCTATATTATACTTCATTTGGCTTGGTTTTGTTCGTTATTCCTCTTGGCAGTTACCAAAAGAGTTACGGCCCGTGGTCTGCCTTGATTTAGGATGGGACACGAGTGCTCTGGGGGGTTGTAAAGGGAGGAGGACTGGCTGCCACTCGTGCCCCGGAGAGAGCAGGGCTGAGAGGCCAGGCGGGAAGAAAGGAAGGTGCATAGAATGGTGAGAAAAAGTAGCAAGAGAGAAGGGTTCAAAGGTCACAGTCCTTTCACCGGGGTAGGACGCGTTGGTTGGTTCTTTACCCTGGACAGGATGCAAGAAGGAATGGGGAGAAAAAGGCATCGAAGAAGCCAGGACTGATGAGAACCTTTACAGAAACAACTTTAGTCTTAAAGATGCTCCCTCAGCCGCCGACACTGCATTTGGGGAAGAAAACAGCTTCATTTCAGAGCAAAGGCGATGCATGCAAACGTTCCCATATTAACACATTTGCTTAGCTCCACACTAATAAAGAGGGTGAGGAGGCGCCCACAGGAAAGCAGGGAGCTAGGAAAGGCATTTTCTGTTTTATCAAAGTGTGAGTGTTAAGATTCTTTCTACCCCCACAGGAACCACTGAGCCCTAATAAAACCCCCGAGACGGGTGCTCAGGTCACTTGTCACGAAAGGAACCAGCAGGACTCACTACCGCTCTGGGGATGACGGGTCTCATCGACGTGTGGGTGGCAGTCTAGGTCTAGGTTTTCAAGTTACTGGTAAACTGCCCTTTCTGCATTCCAGAATTCCAGAAGCTGAAATTCATCCCAGGGACCACTACTTTCTCCTTATTTTAGGAGGGGCCGCTTTGGTGATCCTCTTTGGTTATCAAACTGGAACAACTACCTATACTTTCCTGGGAGGACGGGGCAGGCATAATTCAAAGAAGTTATTCAACCACAAATATGTCATGTGACCTGCAGACAGATGACAGATCACACTCCAAGATCAGGGGTGATCCCATTTGTGTGTTTAATAGTGAGTAAAGTCAAGTCAAGGTAGTTTGGCTTTTTTTTTTTTCAGAGACAAAAAAAGAGAACATAGTTTTTGCTTTCGGTTAAAAATGCACTTGAGGGGTGCCTTGGTGGCTCAGTGGGTTAAAGCCTCTGCCTTCAGCTCAGGTCATGATCCCAGGATCCTGGGATCGAGCCTCACATCGGGCTCTCTGCTTCGTGGGGAGCCTGCTTCCCTTTCTCTCTCTCTGCCTGCCTCTCTGCCTACTTGTGATCTCTGTCAAATAAATAAATAAAAATCTTAAAAAAAAAAAAAAGGCTGCACTTGAGAAGGTAAGAGAAAGGAGGAATTCCAAATAGTTTCACCATTATGAAAACCAGCTGTTTCTGAGTGGATCAATACAGGTAAATGTGTTGGTACTTGTCTGGTGGGCCCAACACACCCAGTGGTGTCTGCCTTCAGCAGGGGTCGGGGGTGGGGGAAGCCAGCAGGGCTTGGAGTCTAGCACAATTTGAGCCTGTGTATCCAGGAAAAACACTACTGCTTTATCAGAGGGGGCCTCTTGACAGTTGGTAGCACCCGGTGAGAGAATATTGCCACCGGCATGGGTTTCTTAGAAGCTAGGGGTCTGGATTTGGAACTGTGGGCAGTTGACTGGGAATGAAGGGTGAGTGGCTGGTGCCTGGGGCCCCTTTGCTGGGCCTTCTCCTCAGCCCCTGAGCTCGCTCCTGAGCCCCTCCCCCCACCAGTGGCCATCCTGGAACAGCTGGCCGAGTGTCTTTTGTGGAAATGTGCCCTTTCAGTTGTGGCAGAGTTGAGCCAGTGTGCCACCCCACGCAGGCCGGCTGTGGCTTCTATTTCTGGGTTCTGGCATTGCCGTGGTTTTAAAGATCAACGAAGGCAACGAAACAACGCCCTTGTCCCCAGCGACGCCGTGGGCGGCGTGGCCATCTCTTTGCTAGATGGTCTTTCCTGTCCTGGGCTAAGGAGGCCCAGGTGTAAGGCACAGGCTGTGGGGGAAGGAGTCCTACACAGGGGTTTGTGTGAGACCAGAGCAGGGCAGACAGGGGCTGCAGAGGGGGCCAAGCGCAGCCGAGGCAGGGCGCATTCCGTGAGGATAGGGTTGAGGGAGACGGAGTGCAGCCGAGGTGACTGCCATCCTCTCTAAGAAATTCCTTCCAGGTTGGCTGCCGAAGGAGACTCCAAGCAGTTGGATTCCTCTCTCAGAGGCCCAGGGTGGTGGGGGTAGGGGCGGACCAAAGGAGGAGCAGCCACCGCCGGCGAACGGGGCCCTCGTGGAGCTGCGTGGCTCCCGCAGAGCTGACCAGCAGCCCGCAGCCCCGGGAATGCGATCTGAAGTCCCGGGAATGGAAGTGGATGCTCTGTGACGGGGGTGATGGTTTTGGCCTAGGACTGTTGGTTTGGGTGGGAACTGGCTGGAGAGCTGGAGAGTTAGCAACTTGAGCTTGTTCCATGAAGACGGACGTAAGGGTGAGGGGACTGGCAACCACGTCACCTGAGGACCCGATGAAGGGATATTTAGCCAAAGAAGAGAAAGGCTGGTATGAGGCTGGGTGGAGTATGAAGGAAACGCTTTCGCTACCATAAGGGGAGGAACATTCTAACAGCAGTGGATTGGGTCATGCAAACAGTCTACTGTTAGACTCATGGAATGCTTGCGCCACCTCAGAGAGATCCCGGCCCACCAGGCTGCCGGCCCTACAACGGCTACTGAGCACTCCCTGTGCGCCGAGTCCTGCTCTAAATGCCTTTTTTGGTACATTACATCACTTAGTCCTCTCGGCAGCCCTATGAAGTAGACAGGCTTTTATTATCCCACCTTGAAAGATGAAGATGCTGAGACTCAGGGATTGGATGAGCCGCCTGAGGCCACCTGGCTGGTCAGGGGCAGGGCGGGAGCGGAGCGCATGGAGCAGAGGCTCCCATCAGATCGGCACGTGGGTCTGTGTCTGCTCCCACCGGCCCCAGCCTGGCCTAACACCCCAACACTTTCTCGTGGCTGCCCTGCCCGTTCGGACCTTTCTCATGTGAGGACCGGTCTTCTCTTCCAGCATGGCACGTCGGGCTTCAGGTGCTGCAGAACGCTGGGGACCCTCTGATGCCTGGCGCCTGAGCAATTCCCATTCTCTTTGCCTGAGTGGTTCCTCCGGCTTCTGTGGGGCTCAGGTTTTGAAGCCTCATGTGAGTGAAAATGTCTGACCATGTGAGCTCTGTTCTTCTGTGCTCGTGTCCCCGGTACCACTCAAGAACTGGGAGATCGTTTCTTTGCCACCAGAAGCATGACAGACCTTATTATCTATATCTATCTATCATCTATCTATTTATTTATTTTCTGGGGTAGGGGAGGGGCAGAGGAGAGAATCTTCAAGCAGATTGCCTGCTGAGCTCAGAGTTCAACGTGGGGCTGGATCCCAGGTACCCTGAGATCACGACCTGAACCTAAATTAAGAGCCAGACGCCTCACTGACTGAGCCCCCTGGGCACCCCACATGACAGGCCTTATCAAACGGGGGCAGCTGGCCCCACTCTCTCCTGGTGTTGATCTAACAAGGCCATGTGGTTCACAGGCACCTGGTAGTACTTAGAGAGCTGTTCCTCCCTCTGGGCTGATTTCTGGTGATGAGGACACTGGTGTTTAATGGTGCCACGTTATTTTGGTCTTATTTCTGACAATGGCAGATATTTCCTTTCTTTTGATACATTTGAAATTACCAGGAGAAGGAGAAAAAGAGGAAGACAACCGAAATCTGTTCTTAACAACCAAAAAATTAGGAAATGAGTTGTTGAGAGCAGCGAGGAGAGACCAAGCCGGGGCCTCAAGGTTGGCAGACATCGCAGTGGAGTCCCCAGACCCCGCTTTGCTATGCCTCGCCTGGCTGCTCCCAAAAGCCCCCTTTGACATTGGGATGGGGTGTGGGGGCTTGCCCTCCCGAGATAGAACTGGAGATCAGGGGAATTTCTTTGTAGCTTTGGCTTGAAATCTTGCCTGCCTGAAACTCTGACACTGTCTCTTTTCTGAGAGGTCCAAGGCTGGTCACAGGTATAAAAAAGAAAAAGTTAGAAGAGGCAGCTGTCATCGCTTTAGCCCTGCGGTTTATTTTCCTCTGCCGTGAGAGTTTATTGCCCTAGATGGGGCTGGAATAACTTCACTATTAAGGAGACACTTAAGCTGGGGAGCCTGGGGTTCCTGAGAAGCCCAGATGGAGCTCATTTTACTCTAAGATGCCACGGGGGCCGTACTCTGTCAGACAAGGATTTCAAATGGGGGTACGCTGTTCTGCAGTAAACGGGGTTTTCTGAGAAATCTTTTCCTTTTTTCCCCTTGAAAATTATGTACTGTCATATCTTCAAAGACATCATGAGCTTGGTAGTGGGCTTTTTGGTTTTCTTAGGAAAATGCCCACCCGAGGAAACAGGACTAGGGAGCGTGTATGTGTGTAAAGTCTATCCTGGGTTCTGAGGGCTGTGCATCCCCACAGAGTGGGTCTCCCTGGAGGAGAGTCACAGGTGGGGCCTGATATGCGATTTCTCCTTGGCTTCTGCATCTGCTCTCTGCTCTCAGAATCTTGTTCTGCACTTGGATCCTGGCAGGTGCTGGGCCTCACAAAGTCAGGCGTCAGTGCCCTGTGCTCTTGGTGGGCAATGGGGGGCTGAGTCCTGTCCTCACCCTGCTCTGGAATGGGAAGCCTGACCTCCTGGTGACAAGAAACTCAGGGGTGGTGTTTGTTTGGATGGCAGGTAAGGAAGGTAGGCACTGGGACCACAGCTGGGGCCCTTCCCATGCAGACAGAGCCCTCTTGGGGTTCTGCCAAAGATACGTTGGTGTCCCCAGGGTCTCAGTTACCCTAGGGCCTGTGCTGCCCCTGAAGTCATGGCCACTCCTGACCCTCTGCCCTCCTCCTCCAGCCTCTGAATCACTAGCAGGCCAATCCCGTGACAGATTCTGACCAGAATTTAAGGAACACACATAGTTCTCTTATTCCATAAGGAAAAGAAATTCCTGGTTCTACCACTTAATAGGCTGTATGACTCTGGGCAAATTAGTTAACTTCTCTGAACCTCAGTTCCTTCATTTTTGTTCCAGGATTAGCAACGTTGTCCTCATTCAACTGCGAGGATTAAAAGAGATTATCTCTCTGTAGTCATCGCTGATTAATTGTCTTCACCTCATAGAATTGTTATAAAGGTAAAAGTCGATGTTCATAAAGTAGCTATATAAATTATTGATGTTTGTAACTATCTTCAGTGCTGCCTGGCACGTATGATGGGGGTGTTTGTTCTAAAAAAATGAAAGACCAAGGAAAGTGTTGCATTACATCATGGGCTCATTGAATCTTTGCTGAATGATTAGAGAAGATCTACAGGCTGAGAGCTGCTCAGGGTCATGGTAACTAGGTCTTATTCATCTTTCTGCACCCCCAAATCCGATATGCTGTCTGTGCATAGGAACAGCTCCAGACTTGCCTACTGAATACATCTAAGTGGTTGGATAAACATGTCTCACTCGTCTTATACTTCTCTTCAGCACTGAAATTCCAGTTTTAGAAAATTTCCTTCTGCTTTTGGAACGTTATACCCTATTGACCACACACGAGTGACCTGGAGCTGATTGCTTTGACATTTGTCACCCCAAAGCAAGAGTGATGGCAAGCTGAATGATAATGCTTTTGCAAAGGAGGGAGACATTTACATGGAGGTGAGCACAACATTTACAAACACAAGTATAGGAGCCGTCCCAAAGTTTCTCTCTTTTGTTCTGCACTCGCTTCTCTCTTTTCTTGGAATATATTCTTGGCCCCTGCTGCGTGCTGGGTAGTGCTCAGGTTATACGGGTGGGTATGTCGCTGCCTGCTGTCCAGGTGTGTAAGGCCAGGTGGGGAGGCGGGTCCTGTCCATAAAGAGCACTGTGGGGCACAGCAATGTGCGGGACAGGTGTGGAGAGTTCTAAGGGACTTCAGGGGAGGGAAAGGGCCTAGGCGTTTCAGAATTGGGCTGGGACATCAGAGCAACAGCAGAGAAAAAGAATGAGAATGCATGGTGGTAAGTGAGCTCCTTGCCACATTCCAGGAGCTGTCACGGACAATGTCACTGTCACCATGACCCATGAGAGGCTCCAACTTACAGGCCTTGCCCTTCAGTTAAGGAGCCAGGCCTTCGGTCCAGACCTGCAGCGATGCCTCCCTCTCGGCCCACTCAGCTCCAGGATTTCTTTAAATTCTAGCCTACCCAGGCATGGGGCTGAACTGTGGTTTTACTCCCGCCCTCTAACACCAAGGTATATAAAAGCTACCAGGTTAATCTTGTCGTCCTCGGGTTTCCCTACCCAAGTTCAGGCTGCGGAAAATTCCAGAAGGATGGGAGAGCCAGTGGCCCCAAGATTGCCCTGATGTCTGTTCTCAGAATCACCATGTTAGAGCCCGATGAACGGACTTCCGCTAAGAAAGAAAACTGGGGGGACGCCTGGGTGGCTCAGTTGGTTAAGCAGCTGCCTTCGGCTCAGGTCATGATCCCAGCGTCCTGGGATGGAGTCCCACATCAGGCTCCTTGCTCAGCAGGGAGCCTGCTCCTCCCTCTGCCTCTGCCTGCCATTCTGTCTGCCTGTGCTCGCTCTCTCCCCACCCCTGATAAATAAATAAAATCTTAAAAAAAAAAAAAGAAAGAAAGAAAACTGGGGTTTGTTTATTCTGAAAAATCTCGGCACAGTCATTTCCTCATGAGGAAATTGGCTTCTGCAGAGAAGTTTTAAAAATGGCGTTATAAAAACCGGTAAGCATATTTGTGGCAATTTATTGTACCTTTCCTTCTTGGGATTAGACCCAATCAGATGTCACATCCAGTTCAGCCCGCACTGATGGAAGTCCCAGGAAAAGCTGAGCTAATTAAGTTCCCTTCCTCCTTCCTCCCCATCCTGTCACCAACTATGATTTCTTTGTTCATTGACGCAGACGTTAAAAATAAGTTGAAAATGTTTCTAAATTCCTTGTCATTCTGGAAGAAGATCTGTCATCGCCAAAGAATTACTAGAGCATAGACTTTAAAAAAGAAACAAAAAACTTAAATCATAAAAAATAGTAAGAAGGGCTTCAGGTGGTTATTCACTCTGGGACAGGATGGAGGCATTTGAATATACTCATGCTGAACTGCCTCAGATCTTTTCCAGAAAGAACGTAGGTGTAAAGGGGGAAGCTGCCCCAGTGCTCTGGGGGAGATATTCCTCCCCGAGGAGGTGTGTGGCTCCAGAGATGCAGAAAAGGTCTACAGGAGGCATCTTGAGGTGGGAGCCACGCTGGCCCAGAGCTGGGGCCTAGGTGAGAAGGAGAACCCCCTGGGGAGACTCAGGGGAGCAGGTCTCAGGAAGTCGGAGACCGGGAGCCAGAAAGAGGCCTGCCTGGGTGAATGCCAGGGTTGGGGGGCTCCCCAGCTTGGGGCCTGGAAGATGGGGCCAGTCGTTACAGAGATAAGAAGTATAACACTGGGGCGTGACAGTCCCCGCGTGTGAATCTGTGTTTGAGCCCACACATTAATGAAGACTCGACCCCTCTTGACTGTCCCCCCAAAGAGCCCCCTGGTTCCGTGAGCATTAGTTAGACAAGGAACTCAGTGTGGAATTCGAAGGGGGTGAGGAAGAAAGACTTCACACAGCTGCCACTCAGCAGACTGCCCAAAGCGGGACCGGGTGTGTGTGTTTGTGGCGTTTCTCTCTGTCCTGGGCTGCCACCACCACCATGGGTCTCTGTGCTTCCCCAAGCCAGCCTGACCTCTCTTGTGCTAAGTCATTGCCTCCTGCTCTCAAAAGGAGCATTCTCACGCTCCCGTTGCTCAGCAAAGAAAGGTGGCCATGAGGCCCACCCTCAGCAGGGGACGGTTAACTACAGCTCTTATCACCATGCTCTCTGGGGGCTCGCCCCTCTCCTTGCAACTGCTTCCTTAAGTATCTCTCCCAACCACATATAGCCCTCCCTCTGAGGGTAGTTTTGGTCAGCACGACTTTCTCTATTTCAGTATAGAAACGAAAGTGGGTTTGGGTGGAAGGAACCCACAGCAACTGCTGGGCAGAGACGGCGTTTGAACCTGGGTGTTTGGACTCCCTGTCCAGTGCTCCGTCCACAGTATCAGACGCGGGGTGGAGGGAAGGGTCCTGGCTCAGGCTGCCGGGGACTCCGCATCGAGCAGAAAGTTGGACTGGATCAGTGTTCTTAACTCTCTTTCCATTATTCCTCCCTAAGGAGTCTTTTTAGACATCTTTTCCCTGATTGCTCATCTATGAAGTTTTAACATCACCGGATCTATTTGTGCACTGCACTGTATATCTGGTTTGTAATAAAAAGAATAAGATTTCTGTGTCCCACTTCCCTAAGAATCACTTTTCACCCCCCTTTGAGAAGCGTCACCCTTGTTGACATTGCCCGGACTCTTCAGGGGTCCTCAGAGTGTGGTCCTCTGGCCAGCAGCAACTCCTGGCAATTTTTGGAAATGCCTGCCCTGGACTTAACTCAACCAGACACTCTGGGCGTGGGCCCAGCTGGTGGTGTTTTAATAAGTTGTCCACAGGATTCTGCCACTTGCTGGAGTTTGAGAATCACTGGGCTGGCTGATAGAGGGCACCGCTGTTTTTTGTTGTTGTTTTTTGTTTTTTTGGTTTTTTTTTTTTTCGGTCCAGTACTAGAGGAAGCATGAATAGAGCCTGCCCAAAGGAAACGGAAATATTCAGTCTTGTTAAATACTGATTCCTAATTAACTGTGATTGTGGTAGGGATCCATTTTTTTCCATCCTCCAATCCTTTTTAAGATTTTGTGCGGGGCACCTGGGTGGCTCAGTGGGTTAAAGCCTGTGCCTTCCGCTCAGGTCATGATCTCAGGGTCTTGGGATTGAGCCCCACATCCAGCTCTCTGCTCAGCAGGGAGTCTGCTTCCTCCTCTCTCTCTGCCTGCCTCTCTGCCTACTTGTGATCGCTGTCTGTCAAATAAATAAAATAAAATAAAATAAAATAAAATAAAATAAAATAACATTTTGTGCAACGTGTGCAGGGCAGTGCAGGCAGGGAAGAGCCAGATCCTGCAGGGCTTGAGCTGTAGATACAACTTAGGGGTCCTGTTTAGGAAAAGGAATACAAAATCACCAATACCCGCTAGAGTAGAGGGCTTAGGGAGGGGCTTGGGCATGTAAGGGGTCTTCACACCTAAGCTCCACGGGCTCCGTGCAGGTGGGCCCAGGGGTGGGCCAGGGGGTGGTGGCGGTGTTGCGGGTCACACAGATGGCAGCCAAGGGCAGGCTGATCTACACAGCCCGTAGGGTGATGGGGTGAGGCGTGCTAGGCACCTGCGGGGGAAGCATAGAGGCAGGCGGGGCATGGAGTCCCGAGAGCGTCACCATCACCGTGGTGTGGGGTCTGGGAAGAACTCTGCGGAAGGCGTTGTTTGGCTTCTGGGGGAGGCACACGAGCGAGAGGGGAGGGCTCCCTGGTTGAGTGCACTGGGGAGAATGATGGAGGGAGCCGGGGAGGAATGCACGAGCGTGTTTCTATCTGATGGTTCCACGGCATTTCCTAGGGGCTCACCCTGCCCTCCTGAAAACACAGAGAAACCACGTTCTCCTCTAGTTGCCAGTGGAGTCTTATTTGCCACAAGGGGCTCCAGCTGCATTTCCCGAGAAGGTCTCTGGGCGCGGAGACCCCGTCTCCTTGCCCACTAGCCACAGGCTGACTTCTCCGCCTTCTTCTCGTCCATTCCTGAGAGTGAGTGGCTGACAGATGGTCCCCCCGTGGTTGGGGGTGGGGGGAGTGCATCTCCCGCCAGCTCTGACAGGGCCGCCATTTGTCATTCGGTCGGGGGCAGAGGCATGAACTGTACTTGGATATTCGGATTTACGGCCCAGTGGCCAGCCCTCCTCCGCAGCTCGGCGGCCTGGGAGCCAGAGCTGTCTATTACGTCTTCCTCGGTGGCAGCTGTAACTACTGCAATTTTCCCAGCGGACGCCTCTGAGGAACTAGTTATTTTTAAAAAGGGTAGTGCATTTGTCCCTCAGCAGCTCCATCACACCTATCAATCAGGACTGACTTTAATAGGGGGAAAATTTCTGTAGCAGAGCTGGGTTCTCTCCTTAATTCACTTTGTTAGAATTGGCCTAACTGACGCCGAGGTGTGATCAAGGTGTCCAGAGTTAGCCTCCTCTCTGGAACAACATGCAAGAAGTCAATTCTTCTGTTTTATGCACAGAGGTCTTGATGTGTCGTGTTGGGCTTTCTTTGTGCACCAGAAAAGCCTGATATCTTTTCCTGTCATTCTCTCTCTCCTTCCCTCCACCCTGTCTTCCACTCTCCTTTCTTCCCTTCCCTGTCCTTCCCATTCACGGAGCTTTTACTTCATGCCCCATACTTTGCTGGGCACTGGAACCAAGGATGAATGAGACAAGGTGTCCCAACGGTAGGCGACTGCACGTAAGCAAGCAGGAACAGAGCGCCTCAGAGGGAATTGGGGAGTCCCATAGGTTGGGATGGGTTTCTCCATCTCAGCACTACTGGCATTGGGGACCGGGTGACTCTTTGCTAGGGGGCTGTGTTGGGTACTGTAGGGTGCTGAGCAGCACCCCAGGTCTCTACTCACTGGGTGCCAGTAGCACCCTCTTCCCCGTGGTGACAATGAAAAATGTTTCCAGACAATGTGATGTGTCCCTGGGTGGGGGCAGTGAGGGGGAAAATCACTCCAGTTGAGGACCAGTGAGAGCCACTGCCCTAGACCGGACTCCTGACAGGACAGAGCTCCTTTCCTGGTTCTGCTGAGCTATGTGATCAGAAGCAACGCGCTAACTCTCTTTGGGTTTCCCTTTTCTTACTTGCAAAATGAGAGTTGGCAGGGGCCACCTGGGGGGCTCAGTCCGTTCTGCCTTGAGCTCCAGTCATGATCCCAGGGTACCAGGATTGGGCTCCCTGCTCTGTGAGGACTCTGCTTCTCCCTCTGCGCTCATCCTTTCTCTCTCTCTCAAAAAAATGAATGAAATAATAAAAAACAAAGAGTTGGGAAAATACTCCTTCCAAATCCTACGAGTCTATGGAAGTCTGGGTTTATCTATTATAACGTATTATATCACTTGCTCCGGAAAGGTAGGAATAAAGTTTATGATTCACCATATACTTCAGTGCCAAGGACAGAAGCCTAATCCTTCCACTAATATGAAAGCTAATGAGCAAATACTTACAGATGCTCAATGTGTACAAAAGAAATAGGGCCTGGGATCAAGAAGTTTATATTCCTTATGGAAAAAGATGTCAGTCCCAAGAGAGCCCACCCTGGGCCCAGCCTGCCTGTGTTTGATCCTGGTTCTGCCTCACACAGACCCTGGAGACTCTGAGCCTCAGTTTCCTCATCTGTTACAATGGAGATGGTGATAGTTATGATGTTAGTGCTACTGCGAAGATTTTTTTTTTTTTTTAAAGATTTTCTTTATTTATTTGACAGAGAGAGAGAGCACAGGTAGGCAGAGTGGCAGGCTGAGGGAGAGGGAGAAGCAGGCTCTCCTCTGAGCAGGGAGCCCGATGCAGGGCTCGATCCCAGGACCATGGGATCATGACCTGAGCTGAAGGCAGACACTTCATGGACTGAGTCACCCAGGCACCCCAACTGCTGTGAAGATTTAAAGAGATAGAACAGTACCCAGCACATCGTGCGTAGAGAGCAGAAGGATGTCGCTGCTGGGAATAGACTGTAAAAGACGGGGCCTTCTGTATGAGAGTCTCTCTCCTTCCCTCCAATCTCTTGCTTTTGGCAGAAGCCAGCTGCCACATCCTAGGCAGTTCTATGGTGAGGCCCCCACGGCAAGGAATTGAAACTTCTGCCCAACAGTCAGCCAGGAACTGAGCCTTGCCAATAACCTCCCTCCTCCCCCTTCCTGGAACCAGCTTGTAAGTGATTCTCCGGCCCCAGTCGAGTCTGGAGGTGACTGCAGCCCTTGTTGACTTGCAACCTCCTGAGAGGTCCTGAGCTCGGGTACAACCTCATAAAGGATCACCCCACTCAGTCAGCCCCACACCAGCTGCTCCCAGATGTCTGGTTCTTAGTAACAGTGGCATTGTAAATGTTTGTTGTTTTCAGCTGCAAGATTTGGAGGTGATTTGTTATGTGGCAACAGAGAGGTAGGAGGACCTTGGCCAGAGCCCCTTTCCTCACTCTCAAAACCTCTTCTCCCCTGGGTTGTTCCGGTGAACAAAGTCCCATTACAGCTGATTCATCTTTTTGGGTTAACCATGACCATCTTCATAGGACTTTTGCCAGAAAAATGTCCTTTGGAGAAGTCACTATTAAGGAGTATTCTTTTTTTTTTTTTTAAAGATTTTATTTATTTATTTATCAGAGGGAGAGTGAACGAGAGCGAGCACAGGCAGACAGAGTGGAAGGCAGAGTCAGAGGGAGAAGCAGGCTCCCTGCGGAGCAAGGAGCCCAATGTGGGACTCGATCCCAGGACGCTGGGATCATGACCTGAGCCGAAGGCAGCTGCTTAACCAACTGAGCCACCCAGGCGTCCCCTTAAGGAGTATTCTATATTTATATATATGTGTGTGTATATATATATATACACACATATATAGATAGATATATAGATATATCTATATAAATTATTTTTATAGAGAGCCATTTATATGTGGCCCTATATTTTTAAAAAACGGAGACCCCTAGGGTCTAATGTAGGCAAATTGGGCAAGACTGAAATATAGGTCAAGCATTTGGGAGTCTTCATTGCTTCTGATTTTCTTAGTTCCCCATGTTGCCCCAATTTTGTGACATAAGTTTAATGAAATTAAATTTGAGCAGCTCAAAATGATGCCCACAATTATAGTGCCAAGTGGCATAGGACTGAGGTCGGACTCCCCAAGTGGGACTTTGGGCTCCTAGGGACTGTTTGGTTTGGGACAAGTAACTTAGCCTCTCTGGATTGTCCTCATCTGAAAAATAGAGCAATAGGTCCTACCTCACACCTTGCAGGAGGTTTAGAATGAGATAATGCTTAGGACAGACCTGGTATATACGAAGGAAAAAGTTTAGTTATTCCAGCTACAGTATATGTTTTTAGTCTAGCTACCTCTGTATTAAAGTAATATTAATCCCAGCAAGATGAGTTAATTGCAGGACTATTACTCGATTGCAGCGATACACTATAAAGCTTCCATGGCCACAGAGAACATGGCTTAGGTCCCTCCCCCTTGTCTGACATCCCCTACGGGCCCTTCACAGTCAGCCGACCAGACAGAGCAGGAGCAGGGGGCCAAGTGGACCCCCGACCATGCGGTGAGAGTGGTTGTGCTTCAGGGTGGAGGGCTGGGGAGCCTCTTTCTGCGGATGGAATCTGGGTGGTACCGCTGTACTTGGCAGGCACGGTCCCTTTTTTAGCTGGGAAGGCTGAACAATGGGCGCTCTGTGGCTTGCTGGGTCTGTGTTGCGCTATCTATCTGGGTCAGAAATGCAGCTCGGTCGAGTGGGGCCCCAGCTCCGGGGCGTGTGTGATAGTGCAGGCTGAGAGGCTGCCCGCTCTCTAGGTCTGTTGGCACCCTGGAGAGGGTCCCCCTGTGACTGTGAGCCAGGCAGCGCTCCCAACACCGTGGACCTCTCCCCGCAACCAGAGCCCTCCTGCGTGACAGTCTGTGGTTAGTACTAGGAGGAGGGGGAGGGACCATGCTGGGCGCCCCTGGTCCTGCAATCGCAGGTGCTCACCGGAGCCAGAACCTGATGCTTGTCCCTAGAGTGGTACCCCTCGCTGAACAGTGGGGCCGGACCATGGAGTTGTTGGTTACCGATGGCTGGCTACAGCCCTGTAACTGGTATTTCGCAGAGACATGGCTTGGGAATCCGTCAGGACTTTGCTCTCTGGTGCAGGGGGGTGGGGCCGGAGGGACAGATTAAACTGATTTCGGCACCTCTTATGTTTCAGATAGCCTGCTGGGCACTTCACATTCATGTTGTCTCTTAAACCTCACAACAGAAGTGATAGTGAAACTCCTCCCACTTTACAGGCCAGGAAACTGAGGTGTAAAGTGACATGCCCCAGGTGATGCAGCTAGTAAGCAGTAGAGTTAGGATGAGACCCCAGGCCTGGCTCAGACCCTCACCCCTGACTGCTCTCTGGCATTGCTTTGCTGCACTGAGCCCCTGTTATTTCTCCTTTGCATTTGGGGGGTGGGGTAGGGAGCCCTGTCATTTCTTGAAATGCCAGCTTCCGAGCTGCGGGCTTTGGGCCTTTTCTGGGCTCTCGGGGTGGGGTTGGGTAGACAGGATGTGTGCCCTCCTGAAGCTGTGGCTGTCGGGAGCTAAGGACTGCATCGCCCACCCTTCCAACAGGGCTCCTTTGACCTGATCTTAAGGGGTGCTTTTGTTTCTTCATGTGCAGATTTTAGGGAATAAATCTGAGAATGACTCTGAGGCTACAGGCTAGAAATCCGTGAACTCCACTCCATCCAGCTGATTTAATGGGGCCCTCTTTCCTTCACAGGTGAGCTGCGGGCAGGTTTCCACCTGGGTGTAATTAGACTCCTCTATGCTCCCTGCCTCCGGGCTCTCTGAGAGCTGAAGGTTTTGCCAGTACTTCTCTCCTCCCTAATAACTGGTTGGCTGTCATTCATCAGAGCCGGAAGCCACCCTGGAACACCTCAACTTGCTCGCTCCTGCTCCCTGGTTGCTTTGGAAAGACAGATCAGGGCTCCACCCACTCCTGGATGTGGGTTCCGAGAGCCAGAGATGATGATGGGAGAAACTCTGTCTCCGAACTTCACTATGGTTTTTCAATTTATATTCATTGGGAGAGTGGCCGATTAGAGGTTGTGAAACTATCAGGGAAAAAAACAGCTTCTAAAAATACAAGTGTTTCTAGTGTGATGGGCCCGATTTGGAAAGAGGGTGTCTTGCGTTTGCCCCTGCCCCAAGGTGAGAAGACAAGTGGGGAATGATCCCAATGAACGGTGCTGGCTTGCAGAGGAGCGGCAGGGCCAAACACTCCACTCCGTGACAAAGAGCCATTCGAGAGCCCTGTACGTAATAGTTGCGGATTAGCTGGAACGAGGGATGCTGTTTCAGAAAGTCAGCAGCCTCAGTATGCTCTGTTTCTTTCCTGGGAGAAACTCTAGTTGTCTTCGTGGAGCTGGCCCAACAGTGAGGTCACTGTGTTAGAACCCGTGAGGTGGCCTCAGTGTCACGGGCACCTGTGCCCATCTCCACCAGACCCCTCTCGCTGGCAGTGGTCCTGTGTTCCCTGCTGCCCAACCCCCGGCCTGCCACCTTCCTGACTCCACCCATAGGTCAGTCCCGACCCCACCACTCATTTGGGCCTCTAGCAAGTTTCCCTAAACTTTTTCTGGCCCAGGTCCCCAGTTTTTAAAATGTATTGAATAATAATCCCTATCTTGCATTCATTGGGGGTTAAAAAAAAAAAAGAGTGAAATATTACCAAGGGCCTGGGAAATGACAAGGTGCCAGTGCATCTCATTTTTCTTTCTAACATAAGCAGGGAGGTCCCAGGCAGCAGACCTGTTTAAGAGGGTGCTGGAATGGAGCACCAGGAGCTGAATTTCAGGTCATGGGGCAGATACTTTTGGACAGGTGTAACTTTCTGGTGCCATTCAGATTCGATGTCAATGTTCATCTCTTTGGCTTCTTTGTCGGGTCAGCCCTGTATTATCATGAAGTGGAGGAAGGCCGAGAGGGATCACAGGTGTTGCTTTTATAGTTTATGATGCTCCTTGGGAAGCACCCTCAGCTGCATTTGTAGATGATGAAACCAGAGGCCAAGATTAAGCCCCTTTTCCAAGCTGCAGTTCTGGACTCCCCAATCCTGGTTTCTCCTGCCAGCAAGATGTAGTAAGGGAGTTCATCCCTAGGTCGTCAGAAGATGCCAGGGTATGGCCCATATTAGACAGGGTCCCAGGTATTGCCAAAAGGAAGAATGAGGGGGAAGTAGTTTGCTCATCTCCAGAATTATTTTATTACAAGCCTGGATAATGAGAGGTCAAAAATCCTAGGATTTCTTCTGTCCTGGAACCTCACCCTCTCTCCAGACCTGGTGCCTTTGTGCTAAAGCCTGGGCTTTACTCCTCTGACATATTTCAGAGGATGGGACAGGTCAGAGAGGCAGCTTCCAAAGCTTCCAGGCAAAGACGGGAAGGAAGTGGAACTTGGGGTTGTTCTCTTTCCAAGATGCCTACCTCTGAAAGCAAGACATTCCCACAGGTTTCTGAGACAGAATGGATACGACCGTGACTACTCTAAGCAGCCAGGACTGTGCCCAGCACCTAACAAGGACTTAATAGTGGTTGGATGAGTGGCATGGATAAGGAAACTGGGGCCTTTGGTGGCCCCATGTAGATTCAGTGGCCAATTGGCGTGTAGGTCCTGGTCTCAGAGAACCACCCAATTCCTGAGCTGGAAGGGACTTGGGGATTGAATAAGCCCAATTCCTTACTTTACTAATGAGGCAACTGAGGCCTGGAGCTGCAAAGCAGCCTGCCTGGGGCCACACAGCTTCTCGGGGACAGAGTTTGGTTTTCCTGACCTCCAGCCTCCTGGCCACACGCTCACAGTGTCCCTGACAGCAGGGTTACCTCAAACCCCACAAACACATCAGCTGAATTTCCTTAAAATAACTGTTATGATTGACTTAAGGTGTGAGAGGTACCGGGGTGTGGGGGTGTAGGGGAAAGGAAATCTTGTTAAACCCGCTAATTGCCGAGAAAACTGCTTCTGAATGATGGTTTGTGTTCTGGAAATGTGTACTCATCAGTCAGCCTGTTTGGGCTGCAATGTTTCTGGAGCAAGAATCATCAGATAGGAAATAACGTGACAGATAACCGAGAAACAAAAATGCAGTCAGTTTTAAGTGACAGATCTTCTGGAAGCTATTTATTAAGGGACTATCTGGAAATGCCCGGATTGATACTATGTAGTTTTCTCATTTTTGGAGGTTCCAAGTGCCCAACAAAAGCAATGCTGTTCAGGCACCTGGGTGGCTCAGTTGGTTGAGCAACTGCCTTCAGTTTAGGTTGTGATCTGAGAGTCCCAGGTTCAAGTCCCTCATCAGGCTCCTACCTCCATGGGGAGTCTGCTTCTCCCTCTGACCTTCTCCCCTCTCATGTTCTCTCTCTCTCTCTCTCAAATAAATAAATAAATAATTCTTCAAAAAAAAAAAAAAAAAGCAATGCTGTTCTCACCGCTAAGGAACAATGGTGAATGTTTAGTGAGTTCTTACCATGTCCTAGGCACTCTGTTAAGTGTTGTGCAGTCATCACCTTTACTCCTTACAACAACCCTAGAAAGTAGAGTCAACACCTGTAGCCCCATTGGCATGAGAGCAAACTGAGTTTCTGCAAGCCCAGCTGGGACTTGGACCCCAGGGTATTTGACTGGAAGGCCCCAAGTCTCACTCATGAGGGTTCTAAAGTCAGCATGTTATGTGTGGTTAGAACCGCCTTTGAAACTCTCGTAATCACTCAAACAGGATGGAGTTCAGCCAAAACAGGCGTATCTCATGCAGGAGATAGTGTGAGCTGTTCCCAGACCACCACAAGAAAACCAGTATCACCATAAAAGTGAGTCCAGTGCATTTTTTTGTTTCCCAGAGCAAATAAAAGTTACATTTATATTATACTGTGGTCTGTTAAGCACGCAATAGAATTAGGTCTAAGAGGTACATACTTTAATTAAAAAATACTTTATGGCTAAAAAAGGCTAACCATCATCTGAGCCTTCAGGAAGTCATAATCCCTGACCACAGATCACCATAACAAATAGGATAATAATGAAAAATTTGATATATTGCTAGAATTACACAAAGTGAACAAATGCTATTGGAAAGACGGTGCCAACAGATTCATTCAATGCAGGGTTCCCACAAACATTTAGTTTGTCAGAAACAGAATCTCTGCGGAGTGCAATACAGTAAGTGTGATAAAATAGGGTATGTGTTTTTCCCAGCGGATCATCCGATGAAGGCCAGGTTGAATGTAAAATAAGTGTCTTTGTACGCTTGAATCACACTCCGGGCAACAAAATGCTCACACAAAGTCGGACACGCGGGAGGAAAGCGCACCCCACCTTCCACCTCACACCCAGGGCGGGCTCGTGCTCACCAAGAGGCCTGGTGAGGGGAACCCTCCCTGTGCTTATGATTCTTGTTGTTTTTTCTCTCCTGTGCTAGCTCGCTGTCTGGTTGTTTGCTTGCCAAGCACCTGTTGTTGATTCTTTCAAGTTCAATGCATCTAGAAAGGATTCCTCTCCATTATCCCCCAAGCTTCCAGCTGGCAAATGACACAAACAAACAAACACCAAGCAAAACCAGTTCTTTGGCTCTCATGGGCCAGCTTCCAGTCTTCTGCAGGCCACACATTTTGCTCCTGTCCTCCTTTAGTGAGGTACCCTCTGGCTGCCGTGCTGCCCCTCTGACTGCTGGGTGGTGGGAGCCATCCTCTACCATGGGCACCCTGGGTCCGTGCTCCTCTCATCCACTCATCCCACCAGCCCTGACTGCACGCAAAGCCCAGATCTCCAGGGTCCAGGATCTCAAGGAGGCGTAGCTACTGTGGAGGGGAGCACACAGGAGAGAACAAATGAGTCCAAAGCAGTTGGACACTGGGGCTTGCAGCCGGAGGAGGCAATCCAGGTATCTAACTAGGGTAACCAGCTGTCTTGGTTTACATGGGACTGCCTGATTGAGCCACAAGTCCCCTGAACCAGGAGATTCCTTAGTGCAGGTAAGCTGGACGGCAGGTCACCCTCCCCCAGCCTAAGGAGATGCGCAAGGGATGCTCCAGGGGAGACCAAGCCAATGTTTAACACCTCTCTGGGCACATTAAAGAGAGAGAGAGGGAGCCAGGCCTGGGGACAGACACAAGCAAAGGGACAGTGGCATGCAAGAGCAGCACGGTTAGAGTGGAGGGTCTGTGTCAAAGAGCGGTTGGAGAGGAAGCTGGGGGCTATCTGTTCCCTGGAATCTGTTTCTAGGAAGCACAGAGACACCCTGGCTGCCTGATGCTCGGGTAGTCCTCCCTGGGACAAAGTCTGGAGACATAAGGAGAAGCGTGCTATATGGGACACACTGGCTTTCAGTCCGGCAGTCCTCAGCCACACTTCTTGCTGAGGCCCTCTTGAGTCTCCACAGGACCGACTGCTCCTTGAGTCACGTCTCTGTTCTGCATGGGGAGTGACCTCAATGCCTCTGAGGAGAAGGAGCCCAGGCCAAGCTCACCTTTCCCTCAGGGTCACTGGGAAGGAAGCCTTGGGCATCTGTGGGCCCTCCCACCTCCCCCCTGGGAGGCTAGCCCACTCTGGACCTTCCCTGGTCTCAGTCATCTGTCAATAAGGGTGGCAATAGCTCCTTCACAGGGACATCGTGAGGCCCAAATATGAGCATGTCTGCCCGGGTGCCTGGTCCAGGGCCCAGCACGTCGTGTGTGCACAGAGGAACGATGTCTAAGCCGAATCTCTGCGGAGGACCGCTCAGAGGGAGGAGGGAGGCAGAGATACTCAGAGGCCCAAAGACACGGAGCCCTGAGGGAACCTGTGAGCTCGGGGAGCGGTGAACGGTGTGGAGGGTGCACCCTTCCACCCTGCCCCACCTCCAGTGCTCCTTGACACCATGGATGTCCAGAATATTTAGAGCCGTCACAGACACCTCCCTCCCCACACCCTCCTGACCGGTCACCGTCTCCTGTCACAGCTACCTCCTCTTGAATCCCCTTTTATTGGTCCCCACACTTCCAAGGGACTGTCAGCTCTCTCTCGGCTGCTGCCTCCTCACGGGTCTCTTCCGTTCTGGCTCCTTCCAGCCCACTCCATGTGCCAGTGGCCGACGTCATCGCCGGAGAACACAGAGTTGACACTCTCAGCCCCCTACTGACACCCTTTGCTAGACACTTACTGTTCTGGGGGAACCCTGCCCCAAGACTATCCTTGGTGCTGAATCTTAAGGTCTAGGACCACTTTTCAGCTGCTCCTTGCACGACTTTCCTCCTCCATCTCCCCGCTCTTGCCACGTGGCTTTGCTCAGTTCCTAGAACATATCTCACTTTTTTTCCACTAGAACCTTGACTTGCAGCCCACTTCCTTTCCATTAGCCTCGTTAACTCCTAGTCATCATTTAGGTTTCAGGGTAAATGCCACTTCCTCATCGAGCCCTGTAGCACTCTCAGCTAGCGTGTTGCATCTGTGGCTGGTTTTGTTTAAGCACCTCTGAATTTTGGGGGGAAAAGAGGTTTGGAGAGGCCGCATACCCGATAGGAGCATGAACTTGGGAGCCAGCGTGCTCAGAACTTGGCGCTGACATGGGCTGTGGGACCTGGGCAAGCTATTTACCCACATGGTGCCTCAGTTTCCCCACCAGCACAAAAGGATAGTGATAGTATCCATCTTGTGAGTTGTTGTGAGGATTAAATAAGTTAATATTGGTAATGGCCTGCATGTCCAGTCCATAGTATGTGCTCTACCAGCATTGTTACATAGATAAAAGAACTGCCCCTGAGTGTTTTGCTCACATCCCAGGCGTGGCGTATAGAACATTGCGTTTAGTTAGACGTGCTCATCCCTTCTTCCTCTCAAGCATAAAGTCCTTTTTTTTAAAAAAAAAAAAAAAGATTTTATTTATTTATTTGACAGACAGAGATCACAAGTAGGCAGAGAGGCAGGCAGAGACAGAGAGAGGGGAAGCAGGCTCCCTGCTGAGCAGAGAGACTGATGTGGGGGCTCGATCCCAGGACCCTGGGATCATGACCTGAGCTGAAGGCAGAGGCTTTAACCCACTGAGCCACCCAGGAGCCCCAAACATAAAGTCCTTTTGAAGGCAGGGAATATGACCTAGGCCTCTCTCTGCATGCTGGTGCCCAGAAAAGTACCCTGAGCACAGGGAATTATTGACAGAGTTGGAAAGGGATAATGTGATGAAGAAGGGTTGAGATGTCAAGGACAGAACAGAATACCAAAGGCAGACCTACATGCTTAACTCTACTTGTACCCATTAGAACAACAGGCCAACAAACAGGATCGCAGGGGATGATTCTCCCAGGTTCTAAGTGGCCTGCCGTCTCGGGTAGGCTCAACACCGCTGGTGGTTTCCCACAAAATTTCCATAGAAATTTTCTCAAACAGCTCGGCCTCAAGAAGAGAGTCCACATTGGGTACACATTTAAAAAACAGATAATAAAAACTTGAGGAATGATCTGGGGTGGCTGGGAAAGCCACTTTGAAAATGCCCTTTTTAAGTATGGAGAGAATTAAGATATTTGATTAATAGATAAATCTCCCAGAGAAGAAATGAGAAAACACTCACCTTTCTTGCTTCAATAACACTTTTCACAGAGCTATTAAATTACTAATACTTAGTAGGGAAAAAAGAGTACTAATTTAAAAAAGTGGTTTAGGACAACTTGCTAAAAGGTATTTTTACTCAATGGAGATGGTATCATTGGAGGCAGCTGGACTCTTGAACTCCCCAAATTTACCTAAAAAATAGATGGAGAACCATCTTTCTACTTTTTATCTGTGGTTTATTTTGGGGAATGACGTCTGTATGTTGACCAGTGAAGGGACACAGGTGATCCCTTTCTATCCTGACAACACTCAGGTCTCTAGGGATACGTGTGTGCATGCTCCTGGAAGCTTCTGCCAGGGGCAAAATCCCCCTTCTCTCTTTAGGATCCTGGGTGTGATTCTAAGTCATAGCACAAGGTGTCAATTGCTTGTTTGCCAAATGTCAGAACGGAGCCTCCTGGCGGGGGACTGAGTCTTAGAAAAGCTCCCCTCCATGGCCACTTGACTGGTCTGTCCAACTTTTGTAATCTTTAGTAACCGGGCATTTGACAGAGGGAGGATTGTGTCTGATACTCTTTATTGTTTGTGTGGTTTGCATTTCATCTCAGGAATGATAAAAGTGAATTAAAGATAATTAAATTATCAATTCTCTTCTCAAAGAATTTAGTGATTTGGTTGGTTAACTTTGAAGAATATAGGAAATACTTGTTCTATACCCACATTGTTTTATTTTATACCCACATCACTAGGGAGATAGTAGTTTAGGCTGGAAATCATACTATTACCCAGAAACACACCGCTACCCTCTCACTGAGAAAGGGCTCCCCTAACGCATCCCTGATGGGAGGTTGTAAGGTTGGCCAGGTCTGAGAAATCATCCAGTGATCTGTGTGAGGCTCTGGGTGAGATTTAATTGCTCAAGGAGGCCCAGTTAGTGATAGAGGCAGGTCTTAAACACAGATTTCCTGACTTCTAATCCTGAGCTCCTGCAAAACTCCCCAAACCCAGAGTGAGGGACTGGTATTGATCTTTGGGATAATTTCATACCACGAAGTTTTTTGACTTGCTATAGACGCTTGCCAAAAATGTTGCCTCAGAAACATTGGATGTCTCCATTGGAGGGCTGGAGGGCACAATCCAGGGGTCTTGTGGTCTCCTGTTGTCCCCAGAAGCATGCGTGGGGAAGATGGGCCAGGCGAGGAGGGAAGCAGTGCCCAGAGCTCGAGTGGCCCCAGCGGCTCCACACACCTGCTTAGGGACCTTCTTTTTTTCATAAGCTGTTTCTGCCTATATGACCTAAGAGGTATATATGTATTCCTTGCCCAATCACTTATATGCCAGGCTCTTTACCAAGAGCTGTAGGGATCATCAGGAATCAAAGACTTTGGACTTGCCCTCAAGAAGCTTGTAATCTAACTGGGTGCCTAACAGATCCCTTATGAGAAGAGAAGCAATACCACAAGGCCAGGAGCCAACATACTACATGAGGCTCATGGACAACAAATGTCTTGCAAGTTAGACCACTTCTAGCTGGTGTGCTCTTGGGAAGACTTCTCAGAGGGAGCAGATTTTGATGCTAACTTTGGAGATCAAGTAAGATCTTTCTGGGCCAAGAGGAAGAAGGTGGGTGTTAGAGGTGAGGGATGGGTTTTTAATTTCTAAGCCGTAATTAGTTTGTGCTGACCACATGCCAGATATGTGAGACACACAGTCATTCATTTGCTCAAGCAATACGTACCGCATGCCTGTTGTAGGCCCGGCAATGTCCTAGTAGTCTAGAGAACTGAGATTCCTGGCACTTTTCTATTTGTATGCCTCATTATACAGACAAACAAACTGAGGCTGTGGGTCTGGGCGGTAACTCGACCTGAGTCGGCGGGCTAGCGTGTGGGCAAACTGGGGGTTTGATGTCAGCGTTCTGATCCTCACTGTGGTGCTTTCTCTTGCTAACTGCTGCAGAGCCAAAGTACAAAAGGAGAAATACACAAGACACGTTTGAGAGACAAAATATAGGTCAGTCTATGAAAGACAAATTGGGCACCAGACCTGAGGTCTATTCAAGCCATCCAAACTGCATATCCTTGTAACGAAACAATTCTGTAAGAAAAGATGGCATTTCTGTGGCCTGAAATTTCACGCCTTATGCAAGTGGTATTTATTTTTCCCTGCAAATTACAATCTGCATTGACATTATTAAGGAAATCACATGGACCCAGCAGAAAATGAAGAATCCAATTGATTATTTTTATTGCTATAGAAGTCCTTTGTAGGCAGGCTGGGAAGAGACCCAATTTCATTTGCTTGTAATATTGCAAACGCCGCTAATTGCCTGTCTTTGGTAAAGGATAGAGACAAAGGAACAATCAAAGGTATTTATTAGAATTTCTGTTTGGACAAATTAACTTTGCATTTCAGTGGCCTGCATCTCGGTGCAGAACACCAAAACTCCATGTGTTACTTAATGATAGTTGTGATATCACTTTCCTGCTGTTTATATGGTTGTTTCTAGCAGTGTCTATAAAGTACTATTGAATTGACTATTTTCAGATTGGATTTTTTTTTTTCCTGCAGAGGTTGCACTATCAGTCTTTTGCCATTCAATTCAATTTAGTAGTTTTGACAGTTGGAATAACTACGTTGCATCTTAATTTGTGTGCCTCATGCATAAATTACATTGTTTGCCAAGCAATAATGAGCAGAGAAGCTACCAGGAGACTGAAAATCAGTGCTCAAGAGAGATCTGGGTCTTGCAGGTTGGAAAATGTCCATCGAACATTTGAGAGTCCAATGGACTTCAACCCTGGGGCCATCAGAATGTGGGCCACATGGTTGGTACTTAATGGATCTTTATGGACACTACAGTCCATTAATGCTTATAAAAATTGGCCTGCCTCTCTAGTCTAATGTACATTTTCTCATCATTCATTCATTCATTCATTCATTCCTGAGAGCTCAGTGTTCCTGGAGGTATGAAATATTATGAATGATATTTGTCCACTGAATTACAACTCTGTAAAGGTTACAAAGCAAATTCACAGAACTCCTAGTACAGCAAGGTGGGAGGTGGGAGGTCTGTGGCACAAATGCCGCTGGGAGAGATGGGGTGTTATAGGCTTAGAACTAGACTCTAAGTTCAATTCTTGGCTCCCATGCTTACTAACTCTATGACCTTGGGCAATTTGAATGACCTCCCTAAGTCCTAGACTTCTCATCTGTGAGATGGGGAGAAATCACAGTAATACGTACATGGTAGGGTTCTGAGAGGAGTCAATGAAAGAGAGCTTGTAAAGTGCCAGGCACTCAGCTCAAGAAATGCAAGCTATGGGGCACCTGGGTGGCTCAGTTGGCTAAGCGTCTGCCTTCAGCTCAGGTCATGATGCCAGGGTCCTGGAATCAAGTCCCGCATCAGGCTTCTTGTTCAGCGGGGAGCCTGTTTCTCCCTCTCCCTCTGCTACTCCCCTTGCTTGTGTGATCTCTCTCCCTCTCTCTGATTAAAAAAAAAAAAAGAAAAGAAATGCAAGCTATAATAATAATAATAATAATAGTTACTATTCTTAGAGTAGAGTCATTACTTCTGGCTTGGAGGCAAGGTGGGTGGTGGAGGCTTTGGTGTGGGGGTGTGGGTCAGGCTTGGGGATGCGGAACTGTGGGGAGGAGGTGGGCCTCCTGGGGGCAGGAGCTGAAAGCTTGAGCCTGGGAAGGTGTGTGCAGGGTGGTTAGAGGTCCCCCTGACAGGAGCCGAGGAAGATGAGATCGGGCTGGAGAATTAGGTGGACCAGACCATGAAGGGACTTGTAGATCCCTGCAGACTGGCATATGGGTTAAATTTTTCTCCAAGAATCAGGCCAGTCCTCAGAGGTCACGGAGAAGTGACCTGGTAAAAATCAGTTGCTTGAGGCCTGGCTTCCCTGGAGATCAAGTATTTTATCCTAAAAATGAAATTCAGTTATTGCTCAGTCAGGCAATTTCCCAAATTAAAGCAAGCAGAAAACAAGCATTTTCTAACTTCTACCTCATCCGGCTCTGAAACTGAGTAGAAGGAGCTGGTGTGGCAGCCGTGTGTTTTAGCTGACAACGAGGCATGAACAAACAATGGCGAATTTCCTTTTAACAAGATCTGCTATGACGCAAGACGAAATAAAGGATGTGAAACAGCCATAATCCACCAGGGAAATGGGAGTGACTAGCCTCCACTTGGGTAGGCTGAGGATGGTCAGGATCCTTGGTCTTATCAGAGGCTGCTTGGCAGACTGGAAACGAGGGAGAGACTTGGGGTCAGGGAACCGGGGAGAAAGACCTGTCTCAGTCCCCTGCCAGCTATCTGACCTTGGACAGGTCACCTAACTTCTAAGGCACATGCCTGAAGGATTACAGAAGATGATGCCTGCAAAGCCCCTCACTGTGCCTGGTATACAGGAAGTATATGGGAAATTTTAGCCAAATCTATAGCGGAACCAGCTGATGCGAGAACAGTATTAAGTGGAATGGTTTCCTCTCCTCCTACCTCCTGGCTGCATCATAGGATGCTGTCCCCAGACATTCCCCCTGGAGCTCTGTCTGTGGGTTGTCATTTTGTCTGCGTGCCTTTCATCCTCTTGAAGTCTCACTAATCGCACAGGAAGTGGGTGGGTAATGGGCTTCTCTGTTGTTCCACTGGCCTCCCAGTGAGTCTCACTGTTTTGCTTTCCTCGCCACGGGGGCTTCTCACACCCTCTAATGACTGTTTTCCTTTCAGAAATGGCATATTTTTAGACGAAAGCATTTCCTGTGGCTCATCTCCCGACTCTGGCAGATCTCTGATTTCTCATCAGTTTTCCCCGCCTCTCTCTGGTCTCATAAAACCCACCCCAGCAGCTTGAGCACCCGCAAATGCAGGAACCACTTGCTCCCAGTAGCCTGAGCTACTGGGCTCAGAGCCCAGTAGGCTCTGAGCTGATACGCTGTGTTCAGGGAGTGGGGTCGGGGGCTGGGAGCAGGGGCCCGGGGTGGAGCAAGCCTGGGTCGAAACTTTGGGTCTCGGTAGTGAGATGGCAGTGGGCACTTTTGGCTGCTATCCAGCTCCCCTCTGACAACGCTGGAGGGTGGGAGTCACGATGGGAGTTTCAATGTGCCCCAAACCACTCACCCTTCTTAGTCAAACCCAAATTGAAATGATTCCCTTCACCTTTTATTAACAACAGACCCGGGTTTGAATTTTGGCTTCTCCATAGATCATTTCGGTGAGTGACTTAAATTCTCTAAGCCTCAGTTTCTTTATTTGGAAATGGGGACAATATCAGTAAGCCTCAAAAGGGCCATTGTGAAGATTATAGTAAATACAGTATATAGGCAAAATGCTTAACACCCATACCTGGCACTTAGTTTCTCTTATTTTTAATTTAAATAAATATCATAATTTAATTAAAATTGCATTTTGAATTGATAACATTGATAGTACTATAATTTATTATTTAATTATAATGATTTGTGTTTGTGCTTTATTCCCCTCATTGTAAGCGCCTTGAGGGAAGGGTCTAAATCATCTTCATCTTTGAATACAAAGGTCAGAGTGAGTATTTGGTAAATGTTTGAGGGCCTAAAGAGTGTGACCCAACACTTTCTGGAGCCAAAGGGCTTCATTACATCTGTCCAGTGTGGGAAGCGCAGATCCTGTTGGGGGCGGTGATGGTTCTGTGTGGGGCCTGGAGGAAGGTAATGGGAGGAAGTACGTGACCAGTCCCTGCCCCTGGGCACTCCAATGGGGAGACAGCAAGATCCATCAGGAGAGGAGCACAAGGGGCATTAGGGCAGAGAAAGGGCATGTGCTTGTGCTGGCCGGGGGAGTGTTGCCCACAAGGACAGCTATCACTGGGTGAGGGGGAAAGATGGGTGGAGGACGTTCAGGTACCTGCCCTCTGTAGGGCTCTTTATACAATGAAGATTGGATCGCCATATATTTCTGTTTGCTTTAGTTAATTTACTCAGTTGATTCTCATTTTTTGAAGCTCTGACTCGTGGTGTTTCTTTGAGCCAAACCTCCACTTACACCTAGACCACTGTGACATGTGTGTGACACTCAGATTGTCTCCTCCCCACCCCCCACTGCTCCATGAGCATGACAGACATGGCTAATGGATCACAGCATTCTTCACACTGAGCCTGGTATCATGGTGGTCATCCCTGATGGAATGGAATTGCTCCTTGAGCTGAAAGCCACTTACCATCTTTGGTGTAGACTCTTAGATCACTGCGTAAGGCCTGATGCCTCCATACATTTCAATAGCTTATAATTTTCCCCACAAAATGCTACTATGCTCCAATTCTTTCCACCTTTCTCTATGGAAGCCTCCTTCTTACTCATTATTGGAAAGATTGGAAAGTCTGAGCTGTTAGGAGGACGAAAGGCAGACAGAAAAAAGAACAAGTCTCCACCTTTAGCTACTCATATTTGGTAGGTGTTTGGAAAAATCTTAAATTTTGACTTTGGATAATGGATTAAAATGTGATTCTTTCTATATTTTTGTTTTTAAAAATTTTGTATTAAGCAAGTATTTATTTTTCTTTCCTTTTTTTTTTTTTTAAAGATTTTATTTATTTGTCAGAGAGAGAGCACAAGGAGAGGGAGAAGCTGGCTCCCCACTGAGCAAGGAGCCCAATATGGGACTCAATTCCAGAACACAGAGATCATGACCTCAGCTGATGGCAGACGCGTAACTGACTGAGCCACCCAAGTATTACTTTCTTGATAGAAAAAAATGCATTTTATAATAATGAATTTTGTAAAGATTTATTTTTAGCTATTTGAGAGAGAGAGGAGAGAGTGTGC
This sequence comes from Mustela putorius furo, assembly GCF_011764305.1. Taxonomy (NCBI): domain Eukaryota; kingdom Metazoa; phylum Chordata; class Mammalia; order Carnivora; family Mustelidae; genus Mustela; species Mustela putorius. The sequence continues at coordinate 2,619,021 of NW_025422045.1, read as the reverse complement.
GTGCATGTGAGTAACAGTGGGGGGAGGGGCAGAGGAAGAGAATCCTCAAGCAGACTCCCTGCTGATTGGGGAGCCTGAGGTGGGGCTTGATTCCATGGCACATGAGACCATGACCTGAGCCAAAATCAATAGTCAGACATTGAACCGACTGAGCCACCCAGGTGCTATTACAATGCATTTTATTATTTAAAAAAAATTTTTTTAAAGATTTTATTTATTTATTTGTCATAGAGAGAGAGATCACAGGTAGGCAGAGAGAGGGAGAAGCAGACTCCCTGCTGAGCAGAAAGCCAGACTCGGGGCTCGATCCCAGGACTCTGAGATCATGACCTGAGCTGAAGGCAGAGGCTTAACCCACTGAGCCACCCAGGCACCCCTATAACGCATTTTAGTTTGAAGTTTACAAAACTTGCTCAGAACTTACCACTTTATATCCTTTCATACCTTTTGAACAATGGACCCTGTGAATACACTACGTCGTAAAAAATGAAGTCAATAAATTAAATGCTGGTCTTTGTGTTTGTACTTGTGAATACCCTTGTTTATGAACAGTTTTCCCATTTCCAGAGTCTTCTGAAATTCAAAGAATATATTCCGTGAAGATAATGAGGATGAGGGAAAGTCGTCTAGCATTGTGAAGGATATACACTCCTGGGGGTGATCGATTTAAAAAAAAAAAAAATCCAGAACAGTTTTTAAAAGAATCTAAGTGGAGGGGAAAGTATTTTGGGACAAAAGGAATTTGAACTTAGGCCCTAGTGTGCAAGGCCCTTTGGAAATTTCATGCCTATTGTATTTGTAATTTTGTATTCTTTTTCTTGAAGTGAGCCTTCCCTTCTTATTCAAAGCTCTATGGGGCTTTAGGCCCCATGAAACCTGGCTGTGTCCATGTACAGAGGAACGTTTTTCTTGGTCTCTCCAGGGTTCAGTGTCCATCAGCCCTATAGCCTTGGGGGAAGCACTGGCAAGGGAGCACCTGCCTTTGTCTCTCTTCTTCTCTTGTCTCTTCCCCAGGAGCTGTATTTGTTAAAGGGAATACACAGGCCACATTTTTACTATCCATTTCTATGGATGGAGTCCTGCAAAGGCCAAGGTCTTCCTCTGCTCTTGGCTGTGAACGCAGTGGCCAGGCCTCCTGGGCTATGTAAGGCAACCCCAAGATTCTCAGTATCCTTATCTAAGCCAGTTGGTCAGGCCCTGTTTTGGAGGCTGCTGACCTTCAGTTTTAGAAGGAGTGCAGCAGAAGGCCTCACTCGGGCCTCAGGCCCAAGCCAGATCTTCCTGTCCCTTGTGAGGGTGAGAAATGTTGTCATTGTGTTCTTTGTTAGGTCCCTAGTACCCTGTGTATGATGATTGTGACCCTGGAGGACCAGGGAGTGATGTTAGGATCCTTAATAGTTCAACATGCTCATAAAACTATTTGCCTTTATTCTAACTTCTAAGCTAGAAGAAAAATAAGAATTACAGTGAGTCAGTGTTGAGTGCTTATCATATTTTGTCACTATCTTTTGATAAAGCAGAAGAACTCTGGGTGTGGACAGGGCAGCAAAGCTGAGGATAAGTAAATAACTCTGTGCAAATGCTAGCAGCTGTGCAAATAAGTGGGCAGAGGATCCAAGGTGTGCAGGAAGGGAAGAAACAATTTACTGGAAGTGGATTGTAAAGCACACAAACCTTAATGAGGTAAACATATTTCCAGATTAGCAGAGTTCCATTGGGTGTGCAGAGGGTAGTTCCTAGTTTTCTTTATGACTGAACGCTTTATGACTGGGGTGGGCCTTTGTGTGTTTAAAAAACTCCCTAGAAGATTCTAATGTGAGTCCAGGGGTGAGAACCCCTCTATAGTTCAATAGTATCAGCAGGAATCAGTCAAAAAGAGGATACTGTCAGAGGGCTGGAAGGGTGAACTCATGTTAGGGATCACACCAGGATACAAGGGCTTTCCTCCATCTCAGGAGTTAGATCAAGAGACGAATCATTATTCTGTAGAGCAGTGGTTCTCAAACTTGAGATTGCATCAGAGTCCAAGAGGGCCTGCTGAAACCCAGACTGCTGGGCCTCTGATTCATTAGGTCTGAGACTCAAAAGTAGACATGTCTGACAAGTTCCCAGGTGATGCTGATGCCGGGAGTCTGGGGACCACACTTTGGGAACCACTGTTGTGGAGAACGTAGGTCTTGGTTCTGAGAGGCATTGCTGGGGAAAAGGATAGAGCATGAGCCTGGGGGGGGGGTCCATGACTGCCACGGTTCATGCGCCTGCTGTGTGACATGGGGTAAGCCATGTGACCTTTATGGGCCCAATGTGTTCATCCATAATTTGGGGCTAAGATGAGCTGCTTTGCTATTCCCCAGGGTTGAGTGGGATAATCAAGAATAACTCTCACTGGGCCCTTCCCAGGTGCTGATCATTCTCCGTGCATCATTTCAATTTACTTTCTCAACATTTCTATGAAGTAGGTCCTATCATTCTTATTTTACAGGTTCAGAGACTGGAGTTCAGGAAGCTTCATTACCTTTTCAAGGGCACTGTGTCAGAGGCAATTCCAGCTGACCCCAGAATCCACGCTCTCAACCATGGAGCCAACCCTGACCCTCGGTGGGAAACCCTGTGAACACTGAGACTTGCCAAACAATCTTTTTCTAAGTGGTGAGCAGGATTTGATGTAAGGGATATCTAGTGGGTGAATCAGTCTAAATCACAGTGAGCAAACCCCAATTAAATCAAGTCTGGGCAGATAGGGAGGGCTCCAAAAGAAAACACAACAAAACACATCAATCACTCAGTTGCAATGTTTGAGAACAGGCCACTCAGATAAGATGAAGGCATTAATTAGGAGGAAAAAGGAGCAGAGCAAACAACCGGCAGGAAGACCAGAGGGCTCTTTCAAAGCCTGGTGGAAGCCCAGGAAAGCTGCCTCCCAGAAAACCTGGCAGCGGATCACAAATGCTGCAGCTGATTCATTAAGTCAAAGCAGCCATCTTGGGAAAAGGGTGGCTTTGAAAAGCAACAACAAGAAAAGAGGCTTGCAACGGGGGACCGGGAAAAGCCACCAAGTGGGACCCGATATGGGCAAATTAGAAATCGTGACCTCAGGAGCAAGTCGGGGTGCTCACAGAGATGAGCCCGTAAGCAAAGGTTCTGCACCCCAAATAGGGGAGCCCCAGAGGCAAGCACCTTTTGGTCCCTGGCAAAGAGAGAGCCCATGTTCAGGGATGGATGAGACCAATGATCCCTGAAGGCCACTCCCAACTCTCCGTTCCAATGGCCCTCTGTGAGCTGGGTTCAGATTTCATTGGTCTACCAGATTTCTTTCCCCAGGTAAGCAAGTCTTTGGGGAAGAGTGCAATAAATGAAAAACATTTTGACTGTCAGAAAACAAACAAACAAACAAACAAAAAAAAACCACAAAAAACTGAGGAAATTTCATGCCAAAGTTTACCAGGGAAAGGAGTTGTTATAACTATCACACATGGGTAGGAATGTTGCAAAACAAATACTTTTATTAAACAAACAAACAAACAAACCAGGATTGTTGTGAGGGGTCAGGTAAGTCAGTGGTGTCTGAAAAGCACTTTGAAAGTTGGAATTGTTATTCATTAGAATAAAGGCATCATAAAAAATTGGGATAATTTTTTGAATGAAGAGATGTAAAAAGTGACTTGACTTAGTAATCGCAGTAACATATAAGAGTTTCATATTATACAGAGAGAGAAAGTAGAAGGTCTGTGCATCCCAGGAGGTAAAATACTCAGCTGAAGATCATAATGAAATAGGGCCACGTGAATGGGCAGAAAAATAGATGACCTTCAGTGTAGAGAAGGTCACGACATGTTCGGCAATGAGTAACCCGACAACCTATAAATTGGTCAGCTGTGACCTAATGGGTATCAACCCCGACGAATTTCTGTCTTTGTGGTCTGTTTCTCACCTGTAATGCTAGTTTGGTCAAGATCACTAACAACATATTTAAACACTAGATCCTTAGAACTCAAGGAAGCTTTGGAAATAAGGTAGTCTGTTGGTTAATTTTTAGGTGAGAAAACTGAGACTTGTTAGGCAAGGTAGCTGGTCCAAGATCCTATAAGCGATTAGGGAATGCACTGTACACAAGATGGAAGCCATTAATCTTTCATGGAACTGAGGTGTCTGATAAAGGACATCTTGAAGAGCATGTGAGATTTCTAAAACCCTCTAGATTGATGAGGTGGAACGTTCACCAAGTGCTCCTTCAGAATGCCCCACTGCATTACTGTACAGGACAAGTCACTGAGATGGAGAGATAGCTCATGACTAGGAAGATTTTCCAAATAATCTTATATAAGTGACTCCTATTAATCACACAGACGGGACTTTACAGTGAAATCACAAATGAATTTAGAACAAGCAAAATGATGACAGTCCAAGCATCTGTTGATTTTGGGACAAAGTCTTCTTATCTTAGAACTGGAATTTCATCATCAGCGATGAGGCTTGAAAGGACTTCCGAGGATTTTTAGACTTCCATCAGAAGATCTCCCTCCTGTTCCAGTGGTAATTAGAAGAGGTGGTGGGGGGTGCCCAGGGGACTCAGTTTGTAAAGTGTCTGCCTTTGGCTTAGGTCATGAACCCAGAGATGAGCCCTGGGATTGAGCTCCACATTGGGCTTCCTGCTCAGTGGGGAGCATGCTTCTCTCTCTACCTGCTGCTCCCCCTGCTTGTGCACTCTCACTCTCTCTCCCTCGCACTGTCAAAAAAATAAATAAAATCTTAAAAAAAACAAGTGATAGACACTGGGGTCTATGATTCTCTCTCTACTTTCCTGGGCACTATACCTAGATTGACCACACACCAGAGAGAATAGAAATGATGACAGAGGATAGAGAGCACTCTTCAGATGTGTTATTTGTGATGACTGACCCTTCAGACTAAGCTCCTGGTCCCTGGACCCCCAGGACTTGTCTGAGCCTTCCCATGATAGCTGATTTCCCAGGAGTGAGGATCCTGGTCTAAGCTCTTTGCTCTCTCCCTCCCTCTGACAGACAGAGATCACAAGTAGGCAGAGAGGCAGGCAGGGGGGGGGGAAGCAGGCTCCTTGCTGAGCAGAGAGCCCAACGTGGGGCTCGATCCTAGGACCCTGAAACCATGACCCGAGCCGAAGGCAGAGGCTTAACCCACTGAGCCACCCAGGCGCCCCTAATGGATCACTTTAATTTCCCATTTAAAATCTTTTCCATTGTTCCCTTGGAATTTCATGGACTTCTCTCTAAATGTGATCTTTTCTTTTTGTTTTTTAAGATTTTATTTATTTATTTGATAGAGAGAGAGAGAGAGAGAGAGATCACAAGTAGGCAGAGAGGCAGGCAGAGAGAGAAGGGAAAGCAGGCTCCCTGCTGAGCAGAGAGCACAATGTGGGACTTGATCCCACGACCCTGAGATCATGACCTGAGCTGAAGGCAGAGGCTTAACCCACTGAGCCACCCAGGTGCCCCTAAATGTGATCTTTTAAATCTTAAGTCTTCATTAGGACAATGTAGGAGCACAGTCTGTGTCAGAAACCAAGTTTAAAAACTGTAGCAAATCCAAAGTACCAGTCGTAAGTAAAAATCCATCAATAAACACATCCTGCTCCAAAGAGCAGAGAGCTGAAGGTAGGGAGGCAGTAAACAACCTCTTCTGATTGGAAGGACAAGAAGACACGGGCAAATGTAAGGTATATGAGACAGAGAATCTTTTTCTTTCTCTGGTCGCTGGAGGAGCCCCAAAGTCAAGTGATAGGCCTTTAATAATGGGGTTTTTCTTTACTCCGCTGCAAACCAGTAATAATATTCTTTTCTTCGGCCTTCAAAGGTAAAGTAGAAGAAGGACCCTACCTGTTTTGATGCCTGGTGAAACCACAGAAAGTTCTAGAAAAACAAGAAACCTGGAAGGGACTGACCCCAAGAAGCTTGCCTTCTTAGAAAAGTTGCCTTCTGCAGAAATGTGAGAGGACTCAAGGAAGGGCTTAGTTTGAGGTGAATAACAGCTAAAACCCAGCATTTCAGATGCTTAATGCTCACGTGTCTTTAAATCTTGCTCTAAACAAAATGCTTTGTTTGTACTAGTTGTTTGTCATTATGTGCTCTTTTAGTGAGAAGTCCTGCGGGCGTCTAGTGAGGTGGGAGAGCAGGCTGGGGTCTGGTTCGGTTCACATGTGGCTGGGGACCTAGGCTCTCTCTCTCTCTCAGAGGCCGTTCGTTTACTCGGGCAGCGTCCGTGGCACTGACATGACGGGCATCACCGGCCTGCGCAACAGCCACAGCAAAGGCCACACCACTTCAAGGTGGAAAGTGACACACATACGGGCAGGGATGAAAACTCAAGCAGGCCGCAAGTGTGTGCCCCTTGTGTCATGATCTCTTTAACACAAAACCGTGCTTTTGGCAATTTCTCCCCCTCAAGTGAAAGCTTTGGATTTCAAATGGGGTTTTTGCCTTTCATCTGTGCCTGCTCTACAGTTCTATTTTCTGATCCATTACTTTCATCTCTGAAACCTGTCGTTGTGACTCTCGTATCAATGGAACGATCGCTCCAAAAGCTTTTTACTCTTTGGGTCAGAAGCGTTTAATATCAGGCCATTTAAAATGATTGTGTTTGTATTGACCTCATATTTCGAGAGTCATGCACGATGTCCTGGGAAATCAAATGTTCAGAGATGAATGAATGCCTTTCTTTGATATTTGTTCCCAGAGGAGCAAAGCAGGTGAGGGTCCCCGAGAGAGCGCGATGGGAAGCTGGAGAAGCTGGTGGGTAGGGTAGGTACCCAGCGCCATGTTGCTGAGGGAGAGGACAGGGGAGCGCTTGGAGAGAAGGGAGTGGAGGAGGTGAGATGAATGCGGGTCGGCCTCCAGGACGAGGAGAGATGCTCTCCTGACGAGGGGAGGAGAGTGGCTGACCCTGGGTTGCTCGCAGGGGCTCTGAGCAGGGAAATGTAGCAGGTGCCGTAGCTTGAAGGTGAGCCGTGGGCAAGAAGTTGGGGTCGTTTGGGTTGTTGCCTTAAGGACACCCCACCGCAAGAGAGTGGGAAAGGAAAGAGCAATGCGGATTCCGAAAGCTTGATTTGGTCTAGGGCTCTAGGGCAAGGACTCCCAGAGCGGCAAAAGCATTTTGGGGGATGGTCTCATTTGAAGACTTCAATCAGCCAGTTGGAAGACTGATGGCACTTGCCCTGGGAGTGGCTCTCCAGGTTGCAGGAAGGCAGCCTCCCCTCAAAGGTACTGCCCCACCCCCCCATGGGCACAGACAGCTGCCTGCGAGGACAGGACAAGGGGCTAGATAGGTGGTAAAGTGACAGCAGGGCCAACCAGGAAAGCGGCATGTGCTCTAAGGGGGTGTCTCCTTATCCCCCCTCCACAGTGGAGTGGTTAGAAGCGGACACCGATGCACGGAGCTCAGGCCTCCCCGAGGCGGTTGGTGCTGGAGCTCCAAGTCCCACTCCGGTCTGTACCTCACCATCCTCTTTGCAAAGTCTAGTTTCCTCATCGGATGAATGCAGGCCTTGGGGTCATCGAGATGAAAGACAATGGTTCTTGCAGATGAGGTTAGCACCTGTCCTGCCTGGTTAGTGCTCAGTAGGGGTTAGCCATGAGTACAGTGTCCGAGAAGGGGGTCGATCAGAAGTCTCATTGGGAAGGGGAGGCCCGAGTCAGATCTCAGCAAATGGATGGACCCTCAGACAAGGAAGCCCAGAGGAGTGAAGTGGGAGTGTAGGGGTGTCCAGCTTTTGAGTCAAGTATTGTGAAGGAGTAAGAGGAAGATGGTTGAAGAGATGAATAATAAGGCAGAGAGGGGTTATTATTTGTTGGTTTAAACTCATCCTCAGGGGACGCCTGGGTGGCTCAGTCACTTAAGTGTCTGCCTTGGACTCAGGTCATGATCCTGGGGTCCTGGGATCAAGCCCCATGTCCGACTCCCTGCTCAGCAGGGAGTCTGCGTCTCACTCCCCCTACTCTTGTTCTCTCTCTCTCCCCCCACCTCAAATAAATAAAATCTTAAAAAAAAAAAAAAAAGCTCATCCTCAGATGAAGTAGTGTAGTGAGGCTGGGGGTGGGTGTGGGGAATCCGAGTGCTCCTACCCCCACCCCCTGTGGACCCCGGGATGAGCCACTGCAGGCCCTGAGGCAACATGGCCTCTAGGCAACCTGGAGAGAAAAGGTAAAGGATGTTGGGACGGTGGTCAGGGCTGGGACATTGCCTCTGTGTGTGTGTGTGTGTGTGTGTGTGTGTGTGATGCTAGCGAGTGGAGATGGAGAGGGTTGTGGTGGGGCTGAGGGCCTGATGTTTCTGGGCGAGTTCCTACCATGCTTCTACTGGGCAAGAAATGGATGACTTTCCTCTTGTCTCGCAGACACACAGGACGGCCTGGCACAGGGCCCGGCCAGATGTAGTACAAGGACAAGGAGTCTCCCGGGTTGCTGGCCTCCAGGGCTGCCACAGCCGTCCCCCGCCCCCCAGCAGCCAGCTCTGTCTGTTTTGCTTGTGAGGAGGTGCTAGCGCAAGACACTTGGAAGCCCTCTTTCGTACCCTCGGTTCCCCCAGCGTCTGTGTGAGATGAGCCGGTGATGGCTCCTGCTCAGGGCCCAGGGAACGAGTGCAGCCTGCGAGCCCACCCTTTGCTCTTCATGGTTAAAGCAACCTTCAGGCAGCAGAGGAAAGGCAGCTCTTCGCACCTATCAGCTGCGATGGGTAAGGGCCTTCTGTCCCTCCCTCCAGCTACCTGCTGGAGTGTAGTGACAGCACAGAGAGTTTTCTTGGCCCAGAGAGTCACGGCGACGTGCTTTTTTACTCATCAGAGTCCACTCCCCTAGGTGATCAGTTTTTATCCTTTGAGGGGGCAGGACAGGTGCTAGCAACAAGTGTTGGGGTCTGAGCCCCTTTCCGGAGGTCATGGAGTGCAGAGACTGGAAACACTGTGGGGCCCTGGCAGCGCTCTGCTCAGAGCCAGTAGCTGTCCTCAGGACCGTGGGACAAATGACGCAGGTCGGTTTCCTCATCCCATCAGTCCACAGGGACATAAGCATGGTAGTCTGGCAGGGGGGCTCCTGCCGCAGCATGTCCTCCATCCCTGGGGGACTGGCCCCCGGCTTCCATTGTCTATAGCACTGTGGCCCTGCTGGGTCCCTACGGGGAGGAAGGAGTGGGGCCCCCTCCCTGGACTCTGGCACAATGACTTCAAAAGCAGGGCTGAGGCAGCAGCATTCTGGGGCCACTTAGCAATACAGGATTAATTCCAGAACTTGTGCCAGTGCTAATGGGGACCAAGAATAACTCCACTGACCTGTCTTGGCAGGCAGGGCCCCGCGGGGGAGCAGGGCTGGGGTGGCCTCGAGGGGGTTCCCCGGGCCTGCTCCCTCTGCCTGAGCCTGCAGAGGCCTGGGCTCAGGGCGCAGCTTCCCTTCAGCTCTGCCTGGGGCAGGGTGGGGGTGGGGGGAGAATGATCTGGAGCCACCCCAGAGGCTGGGCCAGGCCCCTCCCACGTAGGACAGGGAAGGCAAGAGCTGTGGGTTTGGAGAGAAAGCCAACTTGGTGGTTAGCCTGCTCGCGGAGCCTTACTTCCCAGGTGCTGGCCTGCCCGAGGAGGGTCCTGCCTCTTGTGCTTAGAACTCATCTGTCTGAAGGTCTAGGACAGGGCAGGGAGGGGGCATTCATTTCTCTGGCTTTCGTCGGGGAGGGTCAGTTAGGGAAGAAGGGTGTGTGTGTACGTGTACGGATGTGTGTGTGCGCACATTCAGCTGTAAGAGCGTGTGTGTCTAAACTGATGGATCGTAGACAAGGCAAAAAGGGGACCCCTGGGGCCCACTTCTCAGGGAAGATGCAGAAAGCCTTTATAGTAAATGCTAAATGTCACCCTTTTTAGTGAGATAGGGTGGGGTCGGAGCCAGAGGACCCCAGTCCTGGACCCGGATGTCAATTAATGAATTAAACCAGCTAACCCATCAGTCATGGTAAGTCACTCATCATTTCCCTCATACCCACTATAGCCCATGTACCATGCATAGGCTGGGCCTTGGTCCCAGGGCTCACAGTCTGATAGCGGAGGTGGAAATCTGAACACGCAGACCAGAGATGCGACTACAGTGTGATACAGACCAGAAAGAAGCAGGGGGAAATGATGGAAGCAAAGAGGAAGGGGGCCTAACTCCAGGGGCGGAGGGATGACCCTCGGCTTTGGGCTCAGAGGATGAGGTGTGGACGCTGGATGGGTAGGAGAGGGGACAAGGGAGCAGAACCCAGTCCAGAACTTCCAGGAGCAGAGAAAACAGTGGGAGGCAGGTGTAGGGTGGGAATGTTAAGATGGAGCTGAAATCTGGAATTTGAAGGGAATTTTAACCAGGGAGGGGAGGAGGCATGCCAAGAAAGTCACTGTGAATAAAAGGGTCTGGAACGTTCAAGCCCCTTCTCTCCAGCTGAGTGGGTGGTCCCTGGCCCCAAGAGCCCACCAGGACTGTTCGCACATGCTGCCTCCTCTCTGAGCCTTTTTTCCCTTTCCTCGTTCCAGGCCCCCATCACCCCGATAGCTCCGCACCACCCCCTGCCCCACGAGCTCCTCTTGTCAAGTGCAGCCAGCTGTCCTCACATCTCACTCTTGCTCTGTTATCACGGGAACCCAAGGGCCTTGCCCAAGGCCACCAGGGGCCTTCGTGCCAAGGAGGAAGCCGTGCTGCGTGCATAGGGCCATGAGGCTCTAAGATAACTTGGCCCCTCCCTGAAGCGTAAAGGGAGCCAGTATCTGGTCTATTCAGGCGCTGCTGGGAAGGGGGCGTGCGCTCCCAGTTCCTTCCTGCGGCAGCGGCAAAGGCGGCCAGAACGTGGCGCAGAGCCCAGGGCTGCTTTCTACTTCCTTATGGGCCGAGCCCAGTTCGGGGAGATGTTTATTTGTTTTCCCATAAATGTGAAAATCTCCTTAAAGGGAATACAAAACACCTGTTTGATGGTGGGCTGTCATCTCATTTATTTTCTCTGTTTTTACGAGTTTCCTCTGGAAACTGCGGCTTTCCAGAAAACCTGGATCAACCCTGGGACCAGTTATGTCATTTTGGATTTGCTTTATGTACACAGGTATTTATTGTTAACTTTCTAAAAGGGATCCCAGAAGGAAAAAACCAAAAAAAGCACAAACAAAAAAACAATGAAGCCAGTTCTTCAAAGGCTGTGAAAAGATGGTCCCACTCAAAGGCCTAAAATCCAACCTCGCCAGCGACTGTTTGCCCCTCAGGGAGCACTAACCAAAGCAGGATCTCTAAGGAGAAGCTTCCTGTGTACACCCTGCTTGCTGGGAGAGGTCAAAGTTGGCCACTAGATTTCTGACTAGAATTCAAAGCGGTTTTCTTGGGCTGAGAGAGGCCAGCCCTGCCTAATGTCTACTAGACCGCTGGCTTTCAATGCCTAAAAGCTGGTGTTGTCCCAGCAGAGCTCAAAGATACTGATGTCATCTAAAACATCCAAAGTGAGTCTTCCACCCCTCCCTCCTAGACCATATTCCATCCATGGCCAAAGGGATATTTATGGCCCCTTCTGACCATTCTACGATCTAGTAAATTTTCCTCTTAAATATTCATTAGAAAAATAATAAAGCCATACGGGCACCTGAGGGGCTCTTGTAAGCTAAACATCTGCCTTCAGCTCAGGCAATGATCCCAGGATCCTGGAATCAAGTCCCTCATCGGGCTCCCTGCTCAGTGGGGAGTCTGCTTCTCCCTCTGCATCTGCCTGCTCCCCCCAACCTCTGCTTGTGTGCATATGAGCCCCCTCTCTCTGTCAAATATATAAAATCTTTTTAAAAAGCTTAAAAAGAAGAAGAATAATAAAGCCATGGATGTAAGGACCTCAGTGGTGTTATTGGAGTCGATCTAATGTACATCTAAACCATCTCCTAAAGACCAGAGAGATAGTTGGCAAGGGACTTGAAGGTTCTGTAACCCCATAGTCCCCATTCTGTTGGAACGGGAGTCAGGGACAAGCGACAGAGATAGGTGGTACTGGGTCTGTAATTCCCAGAGCATAAGGATGACCCAGATTTTATTGGAAAGAGCATCAGAATGGAGTTCCTTGGTGTCTGAGCTTTCCTCATGGGGAAAGGAACCAAGAGTAGTAGGACTTGGCTCTGGCAGAAAGCTGGTCTAAGAGCTGAATGTACCCAAGACAGAGGGCTGGGAGACGGGAAAGCCTCAAAAGACACTGGTCTTTAGAAGGCGTTGTCCTAGGTGTTTTGACTTGGCAGAAAGACCAGGGATGGAGATGAGCTTCTTGTTGGAAATGGCAACAAGGGCATGCGCATGGGTACGAAGAACAAACCGAATTGTTCATGTTGTTGGCTGTAATCTGCCGGGGTTATGCTTTCACTGCATGAGGTAGAGGGTCATGGTGGGGAGACTCAGCGATTCCAGCCAGAGCAGAAGCCAACCTTGCTGGGGGAAGTCTATGCCCCAACTCCCAAGGTCAGTTTGTAAGCTTCACATTTAGTAAGCTCTTCTCGATGACCCTGTTTAAAATTTTATTCTCCTTTGAAGAAGCATGGCACAAGATAGATGGGCACAAATTTTTCTTTGGAATTTTCCCTGTCTCTATAGGAGTAAAAAACTAAAATAAGTACTTTTTTTTTTTTTTTTAAAGCTCTCCAGCTACTGGGGACAGCAAGGACTTTTGCCATTTAATTTTTATTATTATCCAGCTCATGAAAATGTATTTCTTAATCCTCCAGCTACTGATGCTCCTGATCAGAAAACACATCAACCGATATGTCCCCTGCAGTCCAGGAGCATATCATTTCAGACTAACAACATGGCTTACACAGCACAGAAGGACGTGAGCAACATACCCAAGGAGCTGGCAGCCATGGCGGGATGAAGACATGGGCTTTGGTCCAGGAGGAAGAGGAAAAGGAACTGTGTGGACAGCAAAAGCTGCCAGGTATAGAAGCACAAGGTGAATATCCATACCTTATATCCACTTTGGTCAATTTTATATGGAGAAAATGACCAAGTCAGTGTTTTTCACACTTTTGATTACCAGATGGGTTTACCTGGCTGGCTTGGCCAATAAAGATATTAACCATGAAGGGGACTGAACCCAAAATGACATGACCTTCATCGTTGAAAGACTTTGGGGGAGAAGACAGCTTTGGGGATCTCATCCACTATGTGTGGGGGGAGGCTGATGCATTGAGGGAGATATTCTGGGTGTGTGGTCTACAATGCGGGAGAGAGCTCAGCTGCTGTGGCCCTACCCTGGAGAAGCAAGTGGCGTCTAATAAGCTGGGGGCTTTGTGGGCAATCTTGCTTTCCGTGGGTAAGCTTAAAGAAGAATTAGTATCTCCCATGCTCTGAAGCCCACGGCTGCTCAGCTCACACTACCTGGCCGTGAGCCCCTGAGGCCCATTTGATAGTGCTTCGATGATGAGAAAAAAAGGTGCCAGGCCCTGGATGTCATCTCTGCTGGAGACTAGTTTCCACCTTGCTCTGGACCCTTGGATATGCCACTTGACCTTCTTGTTTCTATTTCCTTATTAGCAAAAGAAATGAGTTGGATTAGATGTTCTCTAGGAGCCCTTCCAATTTTCCAAGTCTGTGCATCAGGTACACTTTAAAAAAATACATACTTCTTCAGTTGGGAAAACAATGAGAAATGTAGAAGCAATGAGAAAGCCCTGAAAAGACAGAGAATCTCTTGCTCCCAATTTGTTCTGCTTTGTGAATGGGGAGGGGACACCTTTGCAAACTAGTACTCAGGGAGAAAAGAGAGGCAGAAGACATTTCCAGGAGGCTAAGGGTGGGGCAGAGGCCCTGTTGGACCGGGCTACTGTGGGCCCACAGGGGTGGGGGCATCAGTGGTGGTCGTCCATGTGCTCCTGTGATCCTCCCGGGGGGCGTCACCCCCCCCACTACACCTCTCATCTGTACCTGCCCTCAGGGGTCTCTGTCCCTGACTGTGGCTTCAGGCATGGTCTTGTGCTCTAGGGCTGCTTGCTTTTTGCTGCCCATACGAGAAAACTTCTTTTTTCATGATTATCAAAGCAATACACACCACTTCAGAATAAGAGGAAGGTACCAAAAAGTATTAAGCACAAAAACCAAATTCAGTTATAATCTGATCACCCAGAGCTATTCACATTTAAGTGTGTTTTCTTCTTCTTCTTCTTCTTTTTTTTTTTTAAAGATTTATTTATTTGACAAACAGAGATCACAAGTAGGCAGAGAGGCAGACAGAGAGAGAGGAGGAAGCAGGCTCCCTGCTGAGCAGAGAACCCGATGCAGGGCCTGATCTTAGGACCCTGAGATCGTGACCTGAGCCAAAGGGAGGCTTTAATGCACTGAGCCACCCAGGGGCCCCAAGTGTATTTTCTTCTAATGTATTTTTCTTTTTTTAATTCCTAACATGAAGGTACCCATTTTGTAACTGGCATTTTACACTCAATCTCATAGCATGTTCCCACATCATGAAATGTCTCCAGCCCCAACGTCATTCCCACTGCTTCCCAGGGCTGACGCCCCTCTTTGGTAGCCTCATTCAAATCAAGGCATTCCAGAACCTCCACTCCTCACTCAGACTATTTACTGGCTCCAAGTGCAGCCATTTACCATTCGTTTTTAGTCTTATGGTACTTTAGGGCCCTAGGTCCTCCACGAAGCCTTCCATGCCACTTTCGAGTGCTCTCCTAATCATCCCTCCATCCTTAATATCACTCCCCTTCCCTGGACTCTGGACTGTGCCTTTGGTCTTCAATGTCGGCTGCTCTGGACAGTTAGGTCTCTATGTACATGTCCCTCAGGCAATAGTGTAATGTGAATATTTAACAACCAGCTCCCTGGGAGAGATATATGTGTGCGCGTGTGTGTATCTGTGATTGATATTAAGGATGCGTATTTTAAATTTATAAATAATGATAAATATCCCATACACTTTATTGTAAACTCCACATAGCCAGTTGATTCTCACAGAAAGCTCGCAGTGATTTCTGTTGAACTTTTTATCATTAGCCAACCCATGGCTGGTATTTTCATTTACATTCATGAGGAAGACAAAAGTGAGACCGTGAAGATGTGTACTGGAACTTCAATCATTCAGCAGTAACGTGAACTTCTTTGCTGTGCCAGGTAATTGCTTTTGAATTCTGGAACAATATTGCCTCCATTTTGGTCTTATTTACAATTGGAATAACTAGAGACACAATATACTTTTATGTTTAATCTCCATTACTAACATTTTCTCCATAGTTTTCTTAAGTCCAAACCGGGGGCTGGCAATTTATGGCCTGCCACGTCTGGTCTACCACCTAGTTTTGTAAGTACAATTTTATTGGAAACTGGTCATGTCCATTCATTTATCTGCTGTCTGTAGCTGCTTTTGTGTTACATTGGCAAAGTTGTGTCGTTGACGATATGACCTACAAAGGGAAAAATATTTACTACTAGTGCTGTTGCTAACTAGCAATTGGAAAGACATGCCCTTGAGCACATCTTTATATAATATTTCCATCAAAGATGTCAATAAATGTCAATGACCTTAAGAACAGAAGTAATATTAAAATGGAGTAAAATAAATGGAAACAGAGGAGCTGTGAGTATTTAATACAGTTTTTTTTTTTTTTTTAAAGATGTATTTATTTGAGAGAGGAGGAAGGACAGATGCCTGACGCAGGGCTCCATCTCATGACCCTGAGATCACAGCCTGAGCCGAAATTAAGAGTTAGATGCCTAACTGACTGAGCCACCCAGACATCCCACCACTGTTGTTTCTAAACATTATTTATTTAATTGTAAGTTTTTATAGTTTAGTTTAAAAATAATGGCTGTGCTTAACAGCTCACAAGATTCTTGAAAATGTAACCACTGCCTCTGTCAAGGGTAAGGCATTTGATCTTCAGTGGGGAAATATGATCCCAGCCCATCTGGGAGGTGCCTCACTGCTTTCCAGCCCTGGGGGATCTTTTGCTCTGAGTGAGGGCCTAGGAGTGTCTTATGCTCATCATAAGTCTTTACTTAAACTTGAAGAAAGGAGCCTTTTGTGTATAGCAGGGGCTCCAACTCCATCTGTTAATTAGAAAATTAGTGGCCATGTACTCTGGCCACTATAGGGAGTATAACCATGAACCTCTACCCACCATGTGGGAAATGAGTCATTCCAGACGGAGCCTTCCAGAAGGCACAGATGGTGCCCTGACCCTGTGTGACCTGGGTGGATATTCTTTGGGAATAGAGCACAGGGTCTGGCCAGTCAACACGTCCAGCTTATGCCCAGTTCTCTGCTTTGGAAATGCCAATTTATAAGCCTTCCTCATCCCCTCTCCCACCCCAGGAAGGCAGGAACAACTGGCTGACTGAAGCCAGCTTAAGGTTCCCTGGAGTCATGTGGCCTTGGCCTCAGAACACAACAGTGAGGACCCACGATCTGAACCAACTGGTCTTTTCTCTAAGGTAACCCCTTGTCTCAAACCTTCCACTGCCAGCTGCTGTGCGGCCTTGGGAAGCAAGCTGTTTTCCTGGCTAGTTGTTTTAAGTTTGCTAGAGTCACAAGACAAGTGATGCTGAGTCATCTACATGGAATGGCAGGGAGAGGACAGGGGCCCAGGGGCTGCAGCGCTGAGCCCCTATCCCGCCATCACCACTGCACTAGGTGACCTTGGACTTGAGCCTATTTCCCTGTGGGTTAGATGTCTTATGGGATACCTGCAAGGTCAACTGAGACAATATAGGTGAAAACATGCTGCAAATAGTAAGTGTAAGAGGACAGTGAGCAGAACTGGCAGCAGAGCCTCTGCTGGAGACACTGGGTGTTCCAGAATCCATATTCTCTAAAGAGGCTTGTCAGCCACGGGGGCCAGACTCCCAAGGAAGCAGACCCAGTTACCATTTCCCACGCTCCTCCGGCCACATGGAGGGGGTAAGTAGGAGAAGGGAGGTGGGAGAAAGTGGGAAAGGAAGTCACATCTGCCCCTCCCATTGTGACTCTTCATCTTGAGGTCACATCACAGGGGCATTTTTCGGAAATCCTTCCCACAGAGGCTGCAGGTGAGGGTGCTTGTAGGTGGCAACACTCATCTCGTTGCTCCAGGCTGGGCGCTTGCTGAGATGTGAGACCCCTGACCTTGGTGGTGGTGGGGATAGAGTTTTGAGGAGAGTCTGACCTGTGTCTACAGGAGTTTGTGGGGCTCTGTGGGAACATGGAGGCTGTGCCCTCTGAAGACAGGAGGCTCAGGCAAGGTCGGGGAAGAGACTCCCGGCAAGGGACTCCCTCATGTCAGTTCCCTTCAGCCCTAAGATGGCAGCAGGAAGAAGACCCCAGTGGTTTCTGAGGCTCTGTAAAGGAGTACGGAATGGAAGGGCATGGACCGATGGAGAAGCCAAAGAGAGCCACAGCTGTTCTTCTCCATGACAGGTGGGATGGGTTCGCACTGATAGGATGCTCTGATAGCACATCCTCATGGGACCATCCTGGAGCTAAGGTCACCTGCAGCAGATGGGCCTAGAGTAAGCGGAGACCAGACAGACCACAAACGATTAGAATAGTGTCCCCCACACCTGTGTCCCCCACCTGTACTCCATGGACAGCTCCCCCAGAGAGTAATTCCAGAACCAGTCCTGCTCTCCCATCACATCCCACAGTGCCCCAGTGGGAAGAGGAATCAAAGAGTAGAAATGTCTCCTCCCCACTTCAAATCACACCTTCTCCCCGAATCTAGCTCATGAGCAGAAAAGCAAGAGTGTCAAACGGATGTGAGACTGAGGCTTTAGAATTATCTTTAGAATCATAACAAATTAGACTAAACTGGAACAATAGAACTGACCAGAAGTTAAGAAATCTGCCCAAGATGCTATTAAGGGATGGGAAAGTATGGCTTGACAGTATGTGGCCAACGTCAGGGATGAGAGAGCTGTAAAACAGTTTCAGGCTCATCCCCTCCTAAGTTCAGACTGATCAATAACCCTGTATTGTAAGTCTCTGCTTTTCTAGTAGCTGGTGCCTTTGAACTTAAATTGAATCAAATATATATATGGAGCAGCAGTTCCCAAACTTGAGAAAAAAATTTATTGATTGATTTTTTTAAAAGATTTTATTTATTTATTTATTTGACGGAGATCAGAAGTAGGCAGAGAGAGAGAGAGAGGAGGAAGCAGGCTCCCCGCTGAGCAGAGAGCCCGATATGGGGCTTGATCCCAGGACTCTGGGATCACGACCTGAGCCGAAGGCAGAGGCTTTAACCCACTGAGCCACCCAGGCACCCCTATTCATTGATTTTATTTATTTCACTACTTTCCCTGGAGGGAATGATGCTTGAAACTCTCATTGGCGCTTCTCTGTGTTAAAGAAACAACTGCAAGTCCATTGCCTTATAAACAATGGAGTCTGCAAGGTAACCAGGAGTCCCCCCATGCCCTTGAGGCCAGCTCTGCCTAGGTGAATTAGCTACAAAGGTTTGCTACAGCAAACCTTTGGGGAGGGGAAACATGTGCACAGTGAAGGTGTGTAAGCAGGGACCAGTCCTCTTTGGTCTGGCTGTAATCTCTCCTTCAGAGGAAGGGCTCTTTCCTTGTGGACAGGGCTCAGTCAGGTTTGGGTACAGCTGATTTTACCCAAGGAGTGGCCAATTGGTAGTCCCATCATTCTGGCCGTAGTCATTTCTTTAAGGGTGAACACCTGGCCAAGAGAGTTCTTTCTGGAACGTTTCCCAGAGTTATAAGATACTATAATCTCTCTGGAATTTTAAGCTTTTAGGACCAAAGGAACATGAGACTCCCAAGTGCCATCAGAGAGGGAAGGAAATAGAGGGAGAAAAAGAGAGCAGGGGAAGAAGAGGAGGAGGAAGAGAGAGAACTGAGACACATGGTGACTTTATCAGAGGCATGGATCCAGCTTTACCGGAAGCCTGTATTTTGGACATCTTGTTTTATGAATAAGTAAATCTCCTTTCTCCTTAAGTTAATTGGAGTTGGATTTCTGTCCTTGTGCTCCAAAGTCCCAACTAATACAATCATAGGATATTCTTCCCTGCCTTTTCCACATCTTGAAATATGTTGGTTTTCTTCCATTCCCACCGCACCCTCTGCTTTAGTGCCAGCCTTGTAATCCTGTGAGAGTTAGGTCTCTGGCTGCTCTGGGGACGCCCACCTCCAAGTAATGAATCCCAAGTGATGATCTGCCCTAGTCCACTGGCCTTCGCTGGAGAGGGCTTGGATCAGCCCAGCTTCAGTACACAATGACTCTTCTTAGCACATTTCCTGGGGGCACTCATAGCCTTATGACTTAACAAGGTGAGACCCCTGATGCACAAAAGCTATCACGTGCTCCAACAACCTTCTAGTGTTCAACACCGAATTCTCAGAGTTTTTAGACTGTGCACCTTTGTTGCTTTGGGCCCACTTTCACCAGCAAATCCTGATTATTGCGGGGAGATTCTCTTAGGGACCATTTTGTGGGAACCGGCACCGAGGGCCGTGTTATTAACACCAGGGATCGCCTCACAAGTGTCACCCAATAAAGTTATCAGAACATTCCAGTAGGCAGACCATGACCTTCTTAGTAATCTAGGCAGAACAGACCACCCATGGGTGGCCTGGCTGATCCCAGACTCATTAGCACTTCAGTGCATTTCCAGAATAGACTCAAATTTACAGCTTATTAATGGAAATTGACCTTTAACTGAAGATTTCATAGAAAGGGATTTAAATCACACATTGCCCAGCAAAACGATAAAAATTCCCTTTAGATGTTGCTATTCTTTACCCAGAGCGCCAAACACTGCCAGCAGCCTCCTCTCTCCCACTCACGGCCTGAAATACTTCTCACTCTTGTTCTGAGGCAGTTCTGCAGGGGAACCAGGACCAGCCTCAGGATTAGCATCACCTGGGACCTCATTAGAAATGCAAATTCCCAGGCTCCACCCTAGGCCTACTGAATCAGGAGGTCTGGAAAGAAGCCCGGAAATCTGCTTTAACAAACTCTCCTGGCAGTTCGGATGCAGACTTGAATTTGAGAATCACTGCTGACAGTGACCCAAGTGAGTCAGCCCCTGCCTCAGTTTCCATAGGCCACCCACCAACACAGAAGGCCACAAGTATTCAAGAAGGACCCATCTATGGCTCCTCAAGCAAGCTCCTTGTTGGTCTCAACTCTGGCCCCAGATCACAAATTTGTGGTGTCAGCCCATAAGACAGGCAATCTTGCTACAAAGGTGCTAGGTCTCTGTGTGTTGTTACACTGGCACCTAGGCTGAGGACAGACTGGTTTCTCTTGTCTCTGTTCCAGAGCCTGATACATCAAGACCACCCAAGGGGTGGGGGCAGGGTGGGGCTTACACCGAAGGAAGGAGGTGGAATGAAAAACTCTCTGAGGGAAGAAACAAATGTACTTTCAAGCCTATCCTTCCCAGCAGCCTTCGTGGGTTAAAAAGCCACATTTATCTTTCAGAGTAAATAGCAATCAGTCCCAAGGAGCAAGGAGACATACAAATAATGGCCAACATGTGTTGATATTGACAATGACCCATCAATCTCCATTTCTTTGGGAGAAGATGTCGGGCGGCATTTTAATTCCAAGCCGTCGAACGAGAAGGAGCAAGATTTACCTCTGCCGTGGCTCGCCGTGGCTCTGAGTGGAGCAGCCTTGGAAACACAACTCAGTGAACACGCAGTTAAGCACTAATTGATGGCCTCCAACATGCTTCATAACGCTCCGTTACCTAGACGGGGAGTGTGGCGGCCGAAACATGAGCGGCTGAGGGGGGGGTTGGGGGAAAGCAGCCATCTAGGAAGGACAAAGGGCCCTGGGGCTGCCTCCCCCGGCGTGACTAATGGTCGCCACCTCTGCAGAACAGCCCCTCTTCCTCCACAGTGTGTGCTTTGGAGCCTACCATGCCCTTTCTCAAGGATTCTTTTGCTTCTCTCCTCAGCAGTTTTCTCCTCATGCATGGCCAGTCCCAAGCCTGGTCTTTGTCCTCAAGGGGAGACTTTTCCCTATAATGTGTCTGTTTTTTTGTATCTGAGAATGAGGGTAACTGGTTCCCACTCTCTCTCTGCCATTTAAATAAGGTGCTGGAGTTACCATTCATCTACTACTTGCCAGATGCTCTGCTAAGTGTTTTTGTGCACGTTAACTCACTTAATCCCTACTGACTGTGTGACTTTGGGCCAGTCTCTTGACTACTATAAGCCTCTGTTTCCTCATTTTTAAAATGCGGACATAATAGCACTCCCCTCATAGGGGTGCTGGGGGATAAAGTGGACTATTCTGGGGAAACCCTGTGTCAGGGGCAGCTGTCTGCCCCTGCCTGTGCTGAGTTAGGTGCTCTGTGCCTCCTTCCTGGGGCCTGAACTGGGGCCCAAGCTGGGGCCCTTCTGCTCTATACCTACCGTCTCATTTGGGTCTTCTCCTTGGGGGAGGGAATGCATTCCCTCCCTCCAAAGATTTTATTTATTTATTTGAGAGAGAGCATGAGGATGGGGAGGGACAGAGAGAGAGAGGAAGAAGCAGACTCCCTGCTGAGCAGGGAGCCCAGCATGGGGCTCGATCCCAGGACCCTGGGATCATGACCTAGGTCGAAGGCAGACACCTAACTGACTGAGTCACCCAGGCACCCTAAGGGAGTGCATCTTACTATTTTTGCAGTAAGATGGAGGCAGGGTATGAGTCAGAGACACGCGTGAAGTTAGGGAGGTAAAGAGGAAAAACTCCAGAAAAGTTCCAGAAACTCCTGGTTCTGAGCTAACAAGTTTGGGCTGGTGGACCCCAAGTGGGGACATAACAAAAAGGGAACCTGGAAGACCTTTTGTCAGAGAGTAGAGAAGGTACAGAGCACCCAACTCTGAGTCCAGGTGAGGGCAGTGGTTTATCCAAAGTCACACGGCTGTTTGATGTCAAAGTTCAGGCCATAATTGTGGCCGAGGTCTGCCAGTGAGAGCAGTGTTTGATCTACCACATTGGGACCACATATCACCTGAAATATGTAGAAGGCCCCACGAGCAGGCTGCTAGGTTCTCGAATCTGCTCCCTCCCCCTTCCCTGCCACCGCCCCGTTTGTGGTCATTGAAGACTTGATGAGATGTTCAAGACCAGGTGTAAAAGAGGTGCATGGGGGAAAGACACAGGCCTTGGAGTCAAGTAGACCACAGTTCAAATCTCCTTGCCTCCTTTTCCTCCTTTAGACAAAACAATTAGCTGTATGCGCCCCAGCCTCCTTACCCGTGAAAGGAGAATAATATGTGCACTTCATAGGGTTGTAGGTTGTTGTAAGAATAAGTCAGCTTAGACAGAATGTTAGACCTAGTAATTAGGCGTATCTGGCTGATCTGAGGCAAAGAGTTATGACTTCTTTTTTTTTTTTTTAATGATTTTTTTTTTAATTTACTTATTTGAGAGAGAGAGAGGGCATGAGAGGAAAGGGGTCAGTGGGAGAAGCAGACAGGGAGTTCGATGCGGGACTCGATCCCAAGACTCCAGGACCACGACCCGAGCCGAAGGCAGTCACCCAACCAACTGAGCCACCCAGGCGCCCCATGACTTCTTTATCTTCATATTTCTCCCCATTTTCCCATTCCTCCAGGGCTAGCACGCTACCTTCTACCTCGTGGTAGGTGCTAAATACGAAATCACAGAGTAAAAGGAGGAGCTATTTTGTGTTCTTTAAAACTTGGCTTCTCAAAGTGCGGCTTGGGAACCAGCTGCACTGGCATGACCTGGACGCTTATTAGAAATGCAAGATCTTGGAGTCCATCCCAGATGTACCGAAACAGAACATTCATTTTAGTAAGCTCCCCAGATGATTCGTGTGCACATTAAAGTTTGAGAAGCTTTGCTTTAGAGAGCAACCTCTGAAGCTGGGGGAAGCCTAAGAACTCCTATGAAGGAAGTGAGCATTGCGGGAAATTCACAGGCAACAGGAACACACACACACACACACACACATACCTTCCATGCATGCCCTCTTCCCACTGTCACTAGTCTGGAAGTGGTTTCTTGGTTCCGTGGAAATCCAAAGGATGTCGAATCACTTCTGTAAGATCCATAATGGGAGCAGAGCCAGCATCCATGTGGCCCTGTGTGTGTGCTTTCCAGAGCAGGCTGTGGACTGGGGATCATTCCTTCCTTGCCAGTCCATAGCTCTGTGACAGAGGTAGACGGCAGCCTCTAACAAAGAGCCCCAAGGGACTTCAGAGTCCCTGTGTTCTCAGATGGGGAAGGAAGCAGGTGGGTTTCCTGGACCTCTGGGATGTTCTCCAGGATCGCCAGCAGGGGTGTGGAACTTGCTAAATGAAATGACTTAAAACTCATTTACTGAAAACAAACGTGTGGCACCCAGCTTTTGATGTGGAGGCATATACTCAGTGGTTATTTGCCGTAAGCCTCCTCCATGCAAGGCCTGTGTGGGTCCTGGGGATACAGTGAGGATGAAGACTCACTCCTGCCCTTGACGGGCTCACAGTCTAGTGGAAAGACAGACATGGTGGCAGGTAGTCAAAGAGCCATGAGTCAAGGGCCACGGATGAGAGGTCCATAAATAACATGGGACAGCGGGCTCATATATATGAGAGAACAAGAGAGAGGCGTGAGATACATATATTCATATGTGAGAGAGGGAGCGAGGGAACTGAGTGGTTCTGCAGTGCACACACACGTAAATACGCATATAGAGAGAGATAAAGCAAATAAGCTAAAATGTTAATTATCGAATCTATCTGGACAGAATGCAGTAACTCATTATACTTGTCCTTTCAACTTTTTCTTATTTGAACACTTCTGTAATAAAAAGTAGGGAGGACTCCGGGCATAGTGCATACATGAGGCTAGCATTACCCCATGGTTGGATGACTTAGTCCAGGGTAGATGCTCAGAAGTGTTTGTTTATAGCTCGCAGTAGGCAGTTGCGAAGCGCTTCCCCTCTGGGATCGCAGTCGGTCCTCCCAGCAGCACTGTGGGGTCTGTTACCCTCACCCTTGCTCTCGAGCAGAGGCCTGGAGACCACAGTGATGTGCCCAAGCCTCCCGCTGGTGGGGCCGAGACCCAGGCTTTTAGAGTCCAAATCCAGTTCTCTTTTGTCACCCACAGTCTCTCTCAGGAGTGGATGGTTTATTTTGTGCCGGTGTCAGGGGCCAAGTGCCCAGACGTGAGGAGGAGGCCTCAGTGTTTACCTTCCCAGGCCTGCCACGTCCCGGTGATGGGTGACCATCCCCTTTTTCTTTTGGGTCTGCAGGGGATGAAGACAAGGGAGGCAGGCACCCCGGACAAAATGGCAGCTGACCTTGGGCCCTTTCGCCTTGGCTGAGGCGCAGGCGAGTCGAGGAAACAGCCTGGCTGAAGACAGCTTGTGTGGGAAAATGGCCTCTCAAAGCTAGAGAGAGCCATTGTATGGGCTCACACTGAGCACACTCCGGCAAAGATGATTGGTCTTTCAGGCACCCTGCCAGAGGGTAAGTTTTATCACTTACCCGCAATATGAGCCAGATAAATGGCTCCTTCTTGGTTTCCTGCCAGTTATTGCTCGTGCTGCCAGAAAGTCTTAATCATGCTGTTGAAAGAGGCTGCGCCCCCTCCCCCCACCAGCTGCCAGCTGGCTCCGGGGCCTCTCAGCTGGGCCATGACTTCCTGCACCCCCAGAGCAAAGGCTCCCCTGTTTGGGCCTGATTAAGAGCACACCGACTTACTACTCACTTTTCAGTCTCATGGATATTTATAAACCTTTTTTTCTAACCCCAAAGCCCCTGGGGGGTTTTTCCGAAGCTCAAACAGAGCAATGATATTATCTACAGTATCCACAGTACCGGGCCCGGGACCCCCGTCAGAGCAAAGTCTTGAAAGTGTTTGCCAGATGTTCCAGGCTCACAGTTGTGTTCCCCACCCCTCCCCACATTCATATGTTGAAGTCCTAACCCTCCAAATGTACCGATGTGACTGTCTTTGGAGATAGAGTCTTCAAAGAGGTAATTAGGGTTAAATGAGGTCAACAGCCTGGGCCCTAATCCTGTGTGATTTATAAAAAAGGACGTGAGGACAGACAGGCACTGAGGGAGTCTATGTGAAGATTAAGAGGAGACAATGGCCAACCACAAACCAAGGAGGGAAGCCTCAGAAGAAACGAACACCTTGATCTCAGACTTCTAACCTCCAGAACTGTAAGAAACAAAATTTCATATTTTCATTAGGCCCTTCGTTAGGGCAGCGCCAGCCACTTGTGGGCTGGAGGAGTATTAAGTTTGCTTTGCTGGAGTCCCCGCACAGGCCTGGCACAGAGCTGGTGTGTGGCTGAAGTAAATCTGTGTCCCAGAAGCCATCCGTCAGTGTAGACCTCCCTGCTGGAGTCAGTCATTTGGGTGTCTTGCTGGGGCCGGTGGTGGGGAGGCGATAGACTGATGGCCACCCTCCCTTTGAGTCTTCTTCTAGCACTTTATTCTTTTTCTTTCTTTTCTTTTCTCTTTTTTTAAAGATTATATTTATTCACTTTAAAGAGAGAGAGAGAGCACAAGTAGGGGGAGAGGTAGAGGCAGAGGGAGAAGCAGACTTCTCACTGAGCCAGGAGCCTGACGTGGGGCTTGATCCCAGGGCCTAGAGATCAAGAACCAAGCCAAAGGCAGAAGCTTAACTATCTGGGCCACCCATGCACTCCACCTCCAGCTCTTTCTGATTTGATATCACCCATCCTTATCATGAATCGCAGGGGTGGGAGCCCCTCCCTCTATGTGGCCTGAAGGTGGTGGCCAGGGCATGGACGCGGACATGCCAAGGGGACCCAGTCATGGAATCACAGCAAGATGCCTGTTACTGGCTTCGGGGGAGTCTCACGAGAGGAGATTTCTCAGGTGTTCTCTTAGCATCAGTAAGCCTCAGAGAAGCCCTGGAGAGTCCAGCTCTGTTTGTAAAAGCAACCCTGTCCCTAGAGGATTCTTGAGTGAATAAAAACATTTTAGGTTTTTAAAAGTATCCTTGATTATCTTCAGTTGGCCCAGAATTTTCAGTCTTGGCATCATGGGGCCTTTCCTTTCTTCAGGCTGCCTGGGTCTGCATGTGTACCTCGTTTGTGAACTTGACTTTGGGGAACCTGGGACTGTGAAGGGAGATGAGATACGAGGGATCAGAACTTTGTCCACATACAGGTTTGCTGCTGGGTGTGTCCCACACTCATAGTGGGTGTGGAGAGAGTAAGCCTTTGGTTAGAAGCGGTCAGGCCCAGAGAGGCTCAGAGTATGTCCCAGGCTCCCCTGACCCTGACACTGAGTAGGATACTCTGAAGGCCAAGATGCTGAGCATCACCAAAAATATGCATCAGTGAGAATCCTGGGGACGTTGGGAGGTTTTTCCTGCCCCAGCCCTTCAGGCAAGCCCGCAAGCATGTCTGGCCCTGGAGGAAACCACATGGGGAAATAAATGGTCTGTGGTCATTTACTGCTTGAATTGTTCCTATAGAATTGTGCCTTTGTCCTCCTGGTGTTTGGGAATCTCTGAATAGCTCAAGGCAATTGAGTCACCCTAGGGTTAAGGCAGGGGGCAATGTCTCATGTTTAAAGTGGATAGAACTTGGCTTTCATATTTTTCTCTCCCGTGAACATTTAAACAGCTGACTTCAGATGAGGCAGCCAGTGATGGTCTCTGGGCACTGTGGTGACCTTGCAATGAGTCTCTTTGACACTTCTCAATGCTAGAAGAAACCCTGTATACCACTCACAGGTACCAGAGGTGAAGGCACCCCCCCCACACCCTGCCCCGCAAGTCTGTGCAGCTGGCACGGAGAAACTGAGAGCCCTCAAAGACATTCCATAAGATGCTTGGGATGTGAGAAAATGGAAACAAAACACAGCAGCACCAAAAACCAGCCCTGTGGGCAGCTGCACCAGGATGTTCCCAGCTGAACACAGACAATGGCCACAGACCAGAAACAGTGTGCTACCAGGATCTTCTATGCCTATGTTTGCGACAGACGAGGAACCAAGAAGGTGACTAACCATTCCCCTCTCCCGACCGACAACCCCGAATGCTGCCTCTGTACCAAGCCAGCAGGAGCCCTGCCTCCCCTTCCTGCCTGCTACATCCTTATTGTCCAAGTCATGTGACTACGAGTTAACAGTAACTAACTGATTATTAAATTATGAAGACCCAGTCATTGAGTTGTTCACCCTCCCCTTGACAGACTCTGAGTCAGAACGGCCCCCACTTTCCCCCCTTCTCTGCCTCGGCCCGCAAAACCCAATCTACTGAGAAGTCCCCCAAAACATCTCGCACTGTGATGCCCCAGGGTTTCTCTGGGGTGGATTCTTTCTTGCTGCAGTAAGGTCAGTAAGCCTTGATCTTGAGCGGGATGAGTGTGCTCTTGGTGATCTTTGGTTGGTGAACTTTTCCATCTGTCAGTTGGGCACACTGACAACTGCCCAATAAATCTTTACAGGGGTGTTGTAAGAAGCAAGTGGTATCATATGGGTAGGAAGGAGTTTTTCAAGTTGAAGTTGCACTGGGTCTCTAAGCTAGTGCGATGTGGAATTTCCAAACGGTTCTCTTTCCAGACTTAGAATACAGTACTTTTTAAATGGAAGATTCCTATTCAAGTTTCTATTATGTGGGCCTGCCTCACTTCCTCAGCTAAACCCCTCCTCCAATTTAGTGCAAGGAATAGCAATTAACACAAAAACTTCAAAGGCACTTGCCTAAGGCTGGGGCCTGCCTGCGAGGAAGATCTGAGCGTTCCTGGGCAGGCCAGTGAGGTTGAGGCGAGGGTGACTTCTGAGCACCACCCTTCTTTTCCTGCTGATACCATGGCTTCCACGAGGGAGTGGTGGCGGTTTCAGCAAGGCTGAGAGATAAAGCCCTCCACCCCACAAAAAAGGCACCAGCAGCCTCATTCCTCCTCCTCCTCCTTCTTCTTTTTTTTTCCTCTTTCTTTCTTTCTTTCTTTTTTTTTTTTTTTTAAACACTCAGTGGTTGGCCCTGTTGCTCCAGGGTGAGGGCCAAACTCCATAGCCTGGCCTCGGAGCCCCGCTCACCTCCAGCCATTTCTTTTGAGAGGGTCCACGCTGGGCCACAGCAAATGTCTCAGGGATTCTCAATTTCATGATCCTTTTTCAATTCTCCAAGACTAGTTTCCGCTTTTCCTTCTGCTTGCCACATCCTTCCACATCTTTTCCTGCAAAACTCAGCCCATAGATCACTTCCCGAATCTCCTCAGCTGACCTCTTCTGCCTCAGGGCCTTCTGGTATTTTGTAAGGGATGTTACTTGTGCACCTATCACGTTGAATTGAAATTGAAATTGTGGTTCTCCTAATTGCTAGTCTACGCTCGCATGCATGCACCTACGTACCCACGCATGCACCCACGCACGCATGCGCAGCTGTAGGGAGCCCAAGACACCCCCCACCCCCCGTGATTTGGGAAGCTCCTTGATGGAATGAAATGTACTTTTTCATTTTTGTATCTACAAGGATGGGGTTTTTTTGTACTGACCATGGGGTCTGGTACACAGTAGGTGGTTGATGAATGCTTTAATTTGCTGCTGTTGATCTTGTTATATTTCAGTATCAAGCAGTGTGTTGTTTTCACTGGGATTCTCTTGGGACAAGGAAGCGGGGAACATTTGTCACTGGAAAGTTTTTCGCAATCAGAAAGGCCAGTCCTAGTCAACTGAGAATCCATGGCTCTGCCCAGCTTTTGGAAGTGCCCAGCTCATCTGAAAAGAATTTTCTTGATCCTGTTTTCAAGCCTGCC
Organism: Mustela putorius furo; assembly: GCF_011764305.1. Classification (NCBI taxonomy): domain Eukaryota; kingdom Metazoa; phylum Chordata; class Mammalia; order Carnivora; family Mustelidae; genus Mustela; species Mustela putorius. The sequence continues at coordinate 2,590,328 of NW_025422045.1, read as the reverse complement.
AAGGAGGGGTTCATGTATGGTTCATTAGCTGTTGCAGCTAGTGTTTTCCCACTAATTGCAAGTAAGTCTCAGGTTGGGGATTTTTCTTCATTTTAAGAATCACTTTCTTTTTGGCATGCCCATATTTTTTGGAGGAATAGATTATCATGAATATCCTGGTTTTTTGGTATTATTTGGGCTGCGGTTATCCCCGAGGTATGTCAAAATGCAGTATCAGTGAATGTTAATTCCACCCCCTTCCCTATCAGGAAACTAAAAAATGAAGCCAGGTTTGCCCCAAAGGCCTGTGTTATTTCTGTTGGAAGAGCCCACAGCCTGGAAATCAGGACACTTGGGTTCAAGTCTTGTTTTGCCGTTGACTAGCGATTTTGTTTTTCTAATAGTTCTCCATGTGTTGTCCCTGATCAGCAGCAGTACTTGAAACCGTTCTAGAAATGCAAATTCCTGGACCCTACTGAATGAGAAAACTCTGCAGCGGGCGTCCAGAAATATTATTTTATTTTATTTATTTATTTTTAAATTTTTATTTATTTATTTAATAGAGAGCGATCACAAGGAAGCAGAGAGGCAGGCAGAGAAAGAGGGGGAAGCAAAAATCATGACCTGAGCCGAAGGCAGAGGCTTAACCCACTGAGCCACCCAGGCGCCCCCAGAAATCTTATTTTAATAAGATTTTTTTATTTAATAAGTTTAATGATTATTTATGTTATGAATAAGGTTTAGGATGACCTTATTTTAATAAGATTCTGATGTACACTGAAAACTGAGAATCACTGATTGGGTCAAAGTCATTTTATCATTTTGAGATAAAATTAATGTTTAAAATTATTCAGATCATTAAATTATATTGCTACACAGACATGCACACACAAAATGACATTACAAAAATTTTGGAAGAGACAAAAATTTAGATGTAAATTCAACTAAAGTATAAGCATTCTTGTACATTTTCTTCTAGTATTTTTTGTCCTCCACATATTTTCACAGGGTTGTGATCACAGGACATGCACAAACAGGTAGACCGCTTTTTTCCTGCTTAACACAAATACTGTAACTACTATTCAGAGCTGCCTCTTCCACTTTTTCATCAGAACTATTCTGAATGACCACACAGGACTTTACGGAATAGCTGTGTCTTGGGTACTTCACCAGGCTCGGGTGAACTTGGTCTGTGGAGGTGAAAATGCTCTTAGACAGACAAGGAGGCCTCCCCTTTGAGGCATTTGATTTTCTCTTCACTTCGTCCCGCCCCTCCCCACCAAGACCATTGTGGAAAAAATCAAAACTATGAGTGTTCCCGGAAATAGAGTCATAAACAGAGAGGAAAGGGAGGTTAGCCAACAGCCCTGAGTTTTCCCGAGTCATCCAGAAACTGGGATTCTCCCAGGCCTGAAATCCCCTCTTGAAACCCTGAAGCAGTTGGGGCCTCACTGCGCTACCTTGTGGCTGCGTCTGTGAATTGCACCTTCTCTTGACAAGCATGGCCGGCACCCTGGAGGAGGTGGTTGGAGTTTGTCTCCTTGCCCCAGGCTGGTGCCTGCCTGGGAGCTCCCCTCCCTGCAGGACTGGCTGTGCTCCCTCCCATTGTCCTGGTTTCCACACTGAGCCTGAAGTCCAGCCATGACCCCTGGCCTGCTTGGCAGGCATCCAGATGTCCTGCTTGGCCCTGGCCCGTCCCTTTCCCTAGGGACCTCAGCGCCCAGCTGAGAGGGCCACTCTGTCAAATGGACACCCTCGTGGGAGCCTGCATATAATCACCCTCCTGGCTGTGAGAATGGCTGTGCCCTCTGCCCTGTGTGGATCTGTGGATGTCAGGGACACCAGGCTGATGTCAGCATGGTCCATTCCTGTGGGGACTGCTCAGCCCTGCCTGTGGACAGCCTCCACCTTCCTTTCCCCTCCCTGATGACTTGCCTATGAGGACCCATGCAGCTGGTGCGGGTAACAGGGCGGGGAGGACGTGGCCATGGGCATCTCCGTACAGGCCAGTTGGCTTTTGGCTGGATTACTCACTTGGTGATTCACAGCCTACGGTCAGTTCCTAGCCCCAATTAGTTCCTTCCTCAATCAGCCACTCCGTTTCTTTTTGAAAAATGTACTATTCACCTGACCCAGCATGAAAGAATACGGGTGCAAGTCCTAGGTCCCCGTGCAAGGCAAGCAGGGTAGAAGATGGGCTGCTGTCCTCTTACTCCAGGCTTGTCCTCTCTGGGTATGTTATCCTCAGGAGGGCTCGGGGTTGGGCCAGGAAGTCTGGCAGTGGATGGGATCTGGCCTTTAGCAGAGAGAAGATAGCATGTCACTAGTATGCTAGACTCTGGTTCCCCATGCATTCCTGATGAGCGAGCTCCATCTCCAGATGTCACCGGCAACATTACTCATAAATGACCTTCCCTGAAATTATAGAGGCCTACCAGGAACTCGTAGGCCCCATGGGATGGATGATTCTGGGCCCGAGCCGATGATTGTGGAGGCCTGAAGTCACAGTGTTAGGTATAACCCTTTCCTGGTGGCCCTCTTGGGACAACAAATCCAAGACCAATCTAACTGCAGCTAATCAGAATTTTTTTTTTAAAGATTTTTATTTACTTAACACACAGAGAGAGTTCACAAGTAGTTAGAGAGGCAGGCAGAGAAGGGGAAGCAGGATCCCTGCTGAGCAGAGAGTCTGATGTGGGGCTCAATCCCAGGACCCTGAGACCATGACCTAAGCCGAAGGCAGAGGCTCAACCCTTTGAGCCACCCAGGCTCCCCAGGTTTTTAAAAAATTTTTTTTCTCTTACAAAAAGCCTATACTCTATGACCTTAAAACTCTTTATATATATGTTTAAATATACTTCTAATCCCTAGCCATATACATGTATTTAGTTTTTCATAGTTATGATTCAATAAGTGGGTTATTTAGTTTTTTCCCTCACTTTATTGCATGTAGAATTTCCTTATACTTATTTTTAAAAGCTACAAGACCAGTTGTTATTTAACTTTTTGGAGGTCACAGGTCCCTTTGGTAATCTGCCAAACTCATGACCTCTGTCCCCCACTCAAAGTGCACAGACGCACGGCCTTGGGTGCCATCCCAGGAGGCGGTTGGACTCTCTGATGACCCCCACCCTTGGGGCAGGTCAACATCCCTGGTGTTACACTGTGAGCGCCTGAGGGCCAGCACTAAGCCTTGTATTTGTGAATTCCATCTTGATCACCCTCAGAAATTTCTGAAACTTTTAGTACTTGAGTAGGCATCTGAAACAATACTTGTTTACAGATGGACTTTGTGCTAGCTGGACGGTTAATTGTTAGGCATTCCAGTTGTTTCCAGTTGTGGGCACTTGTGACCCAGGGCAGCTGTCAATCTACCCACCTACGATTTGCTTTGCTTTGCTTCTTCCCGGAAGGCCTGTTTGGGAGAACGTGGAAAACGTGTCCTGTACAGGCTCTGTACCTTTGCAGATGCACGAGGAACGCCTCCATCTCTTTTGTTCCAATTCCACCCTATGAAGCTGTTCTCAAATGCCGCTGGCCTCCCCAGAGCCCTCCCTGTGCCCCACACTTGGAAGTCAACTCTTCTGCTTCCCCCCTGCTCCTTGTTCTACAGCCACACAAAGTGCCGCAGACTGGGCAGCTCATAACCCACGGAAATTCATCTCTCGCCCTGCTGGAGGCAGGAAGTCTGAGACCCGGCTGCCAGCGTGGTCAGGTTCGGGTAAGAGTCTGCTTCCTGGTTTCCTCACAGGTTGGAAAAAGAGCAAGCTCTCCGGAGTCCTTTTTATAAGGCCACTGATCCCATTCAGAGAACCCCACCCTTATGACCCAATCATTTCCCAGAGGCCACAGCTAATGTTCCTGTCATGTTGAGGTTAGCATTTCAATATGAATCTGCAGGAAACACAAACATTCAACCCACTGTACTCTTAGTGGGTCCTAGTCGAGAAAATTTTATGTACACATCTCATGTCCTATATTAGACTCAGTGATATGCTTCATGTATAGGACACCCAGAACAGATCATTTGAATATGCCCCTGCTCTGTAAGACAAAGTTATTTTCAGTAATATGGCAAAAATTAGGAATTGCTATTTTCTTAATTTATTCTTTAGTCTTAGAGCAATGAACAATTTGAAAGGAAGAACACACTGCTACTTTGAAGATATTCAAATGCATTAAAAGTATTTCCTGAAAGAACTAAAATTTTTACTTACCAAACAAAATATAGTTGACTCTTGGAACAACACAGATTTGAATTCTATGGGTGCAAATATGTGTGGATGATTTTCTCCTCCCCACCCCATAAATACAGCACAGTACTGTAAGTTAATTTTCTCTTCCTTATGACTTTCTTAATAACATTTTCTTTTCTCTAGCTTACTTTCTTGTAAAAATATAACATACAATACATATATATGTGTTAATTGACTGTTTATGTTATCAGTATGACTTCTGGCCAATAGTAGGCTGTTAGTAGTTAAGGTCGGGGGGAGTCAAAAATTATATGTGGATGTTTGACTGTTTGGGGGGGTCGGCACCCCAATCCGCAATGTTGGTCAAGGGCCAACTGTGTTACACCTCCCAGGTCTGTCCTATCTGTCTCACTGTTTTACACTGCAAACTTAAAAGCTCTAAGTGGTCACATTGGATAGCAGAATGGAAATTCTCAGGTTTTGCTTCTTTGTCTTCATAATCACTATGGTGTATCATCTTTGATTCTGAATTTGCTGTTTAAATGTAGGAGAATGCAGTATGTACCACAGGGGTTGGAGACATGAGATGGTCAAAGCCAGTTGGGAGGATTTGAAACCATGACGCTTGCAGTGAGCTCGTCACCGAACAGGTGAGTGTCAGGGGCCAGCCACATAACTTGGAATTCTCAAAATTAATATTGACAGAGAACATCGTATTTATTAAAGAATAAGTAACAAAAATGAGATCATTTGAAGATTACATAGATATTAATGAAACTTAGCAGTAACTACTAGCAGTTGTTTGCCACTTGGGCCAAAAAATTATTTTGAGGAGGTAGGAGGCTTATCTGATCACTGACATTGTTTAGAATTGCGATAATGAAAAAAAGACCAACTTTTAGTGGATTCTGTATTGTATTTACATTCCTTCTGGAAGCTGTCCGCCTTATTATGGAATTCTGGGGTAGATAGCTCCCACCTCGCCCCGCCCCTGGTCCACCCCTGATTTGACTGCTCAGGGTGGGAGCTGGGGCCAGGGGCTGGCGGGCCGCATAGTTGTACACTGTCTATGCTCAAAAGCCATGGTTCTGTGGGTGGGCTGAGGCCTTAGGGGATGGCCTCTATGTGAGACCTATTTTCTTCATGCTCTCCCAACAAAGCAAAACAACAATCCACTGAATACAGAAATGGAAGAATCTAGCCCTCTCCCATGAAGTCAGGCATTAAAGAAATTTGCAGCACTTCTTTGTAAAACAGTGTCACTCTTCGGACTCCCTTTTCATTGTTGATGTTTGGAAAAACAAGGCATTTCTCATGGTATTATAAGTATTGGTACGCAGTGGGTTTGCTGGTATTTTTAAAGGCATTAACCTTTACACAACTTTCTCAGCTTTGGTCTCTAATATGGTAAATATTGATAGATGTATTCCATACCAGAAAAGCTCTTTGGGGTCCTAAAGAATGTTTCAGAATGTAATGGTGTCCTGAGACCAGGAAGTGTGAGAGCTGCTGTGTTTGTGTACTGCCTTATACACGTGGCGCGTGCTGGTGCACAGTGGTTGAATGAGGGACTGGGTGAATGTCAGCTGCTCCCAGGATTTGGAAGCTGCAGCTGGGATAGGAGGGAGCATCATACACACACATCCCACTACCCCAGGCTGTGGTGATGGACATCTGGGGTTGCTGGGGGCTGAGAATAGCAGCTTCTAGTGTTGGCTGTCATGGCAACACCAGTGAGGGGGTGGGTCTGGGTCTCAAGCAATGAGGTCTGGGGATGAGGGTGATGGTAGCTCTGTGTCCTGGGGGTTTCAGGAGGCTCCCCATATCCTGTTCCCCTTGGTGCTGGCAGATTGGAACAACCGCCCCAATCTGTCTTTCCTGATGGGAACTGAGCAGAATTGTTTTCTAGCGGCCTCTGGCCTTTCACTCACTGGCAGTGAGCACAGTGGAAAGAGGCCCAGAGCCTCAGTCAGACAGATCGAGCTCTCGGAGCTTCTCCCTGCTCTGCTCTGAACAGCCATGGGACCCCCGCAGATCACCTAAATGCTGGCTGACTCTCTGCCATGGCAAGGAGGGGATAATATCCGGCTGATACTCGGTGCATGGTACCTTAGTGGGTCCATGAGTCACGTCATTCATAAACACCGAAAGAGGCAGGCTGGGGGCGGTTAAAGAAGAGGGTCCTTGGGGGAGTTCTTCCTGCCCCATGGCTAGTGTCTCCCAACACTAGACCCACTGTGGACACTTTGCCTTGGATAACTCATTGTGGGGGCTGCCATGTGCATTGTAGAATGTTTGGCAGCATCTCTGGCCTCTGCCCACTACAGGCCATAGCACTCTCTCCCCAACTGTGACAATTAAACATGTCCCTGGACATTGACAAAAGTCCACTGGGAGGGGGGCAGTTCTGCTGCTGGTTGAGAACTGCCAGACTAGATACCCGTCTGACAGGGCCCCACTGTGGGCGCTTGCTTGTAGCCAGCCTTAGGAGATGACCACCAGCATCATACACACAGATCTGGGTCACTCCTGGAGGAAGAATTCTGCCAAGAGATTCTGCTCTCAAGAGAACAAGAGATCTCCCCACTCTGATCCTTTTCCCTGAAGAACCCATCTGCTAATCGTGGCTGCTTCCCTCGGCTTTTGGACAAACCAAGCCCTGGGACAGCAGTAGCTGACCAACACGAGATCTGTTGAGGGAAGTCTGGACAATGCCCAGCAGCCTGGGGGAGGCCATCCTGCCCTTCAGCCTCCTCCTTGGCACTCATGACTCCCAACCTCCATGTCTCCACGAAATACTCCAGGCCATCGACAACATCATAGATAAAAGGAGGGTGGTAGTGTGACATGACGGAATGCTTTTGCCACCAGAATGAACAAGTCACCACCACAGACACGTGCCCTGGGTGAAGCTCCCTGGTGTAATGTTGAGTGCAAGAAGCCAGAAGCAAAAGAGCACATGCTGTATGCTTTCATTAATGGAAAGTTCCCCTGAAGGCAAAGTAACTGACGTTAAGGTTCAAGAGGTACACAAAGGAAGCTTCTCCAATGCAGGTTCCTACTATGAACATTCATCGGGAAATTATGTCACAGGCACTTGATGTATGTTACACTCTGATAGAAAATAAGCACACAAAAACAACATTCTGGACTGAAGGTCAGGACAGGCCCTTCAGCAAAATCCCTGTCCACCCAGGGAATAATGAGGATTAGCAATTTTGCCTATTTGGCTCTAACTTCTTATTGTCATTTTTGGACCTGGCTTCATACAGCAGCTGATATATGCACAATAGTGAGCCCATGCTCGGCACAGACGATGTTCAGTGGCAAATAGTCAGTACTACCCATCAGTTATCAACCGGCCTACGATACAAAATAATAATAAAATAATAAACGACCCTTTATTTTTAAAGGGGAAACAAGAGTCTGGAACTTGCAGTGATATTGGTTACCAAATTCCTCATTCTCCAGATTTTTGGAGCTCCTTCCAAAGTGTAGTCTTTGAGGGAAGAAAAAATCTAAAGCTTCTACTTTAGAGCTACTAGCTCCTGACCAGTAACAGCCGCACACAGAAAAGGCTCCAATACCTGTCTATTTGGTCAAATTGCTCAGTTTACTTCATATCTGTCACTTACTGATCCAGTGCACTATTTAGCCAGGAACCTGGAATCCACCTGTCAGATCAAGCGTTTGGATCTATTTTTGGCCGTTCATCTCGTTTATGAATTTACAGATCAAACAGGTATAACTGCTGTTGGAGTCCTCAGTCTCAGAGTAAAGCTTTGGCTGAAAAAAAAAATGAGGTCTAGAAAATGTGCAATGCTCTCTCTCCTTCAGACCTGACTGGAAACAGGACCCTACAAATCCCTCTCTCCTCCGAGAGAGCCAACAATCAGACAACCTTAGCGAGACAGAGCGTTTCATTGGAAGCTGTGCTGCCCAGCCACAAATCAGACCAAGTTAGCGCTCTGGAAGATCCAGAACTCCTTCAGACTTTTCTCCATCCTAGTCTTAGGATGACTAGATCTGATCAGACATGGCAGAGACTTCAGTGCAAGCGGCGAGTGCTTTTAGACTTTTGTCCCCAGAAAGATCTCCTAAAATTTCAATCCCGTACAAATGGTAGCTCATCCTGTGACCCATGACACCATTAATAGGACTGAGCTCTGTCCCACACCATCAAGAACCACTTAGATTCATCGTGACAGACATTTAAAAAAGAAAATCCATGCCCATCTCCGCAGAAAAGGCAGGCTCTTACCTAGTCCCGGGCTTTGTCCATTGGCACTTGATTGGATAAAGACGCACAAAACCAAGAAAATAGAGACACACGGGGGCCTTTCCATTTCTCCTGTCTCACCCGGTCTCCGAGGTCTTCTTGCTAATTTCTGAAGTTAAAGAGACCAGATTGCCTATTGATACTGTGTGAGGGAGGCCTGCTCATTAATAATTAACTTTTAACCAGGGTATCCAGTGTTCACTTCCCTGACTATCCCCCAATTCCAGGCCTAACTATATCTAATGCAATGAAGGATGATGTACAAAAGCTTTTTTTTTAAAAAAATCCCGATACATTTTGAAAATCAAATATCTTGTTATGTATTCTTACCTTCTTGGGCCAAGGTCATAGTTCCAAATTAATCAGTTTAAAGTTAGTATGTTTGGGAATGCTGTCAAAGGTCAAGGGTCAGTGGCTCTCACCTGGTTGCCTAGCTTTCCCTCTGTCATCACTGTGACGGGGATGCTGGCTCATGGCAGGGGTGTTTCAAATTGCAAGCTAAGCACAAAGAAATAGAGAAGGGCTCTGGCAGGTGGAGAGCTGCTGGAGGGTCCTTTTTCTGTTCAGTTCAGCAAAATTGCTGGTGCCTGAAGTTAAAGAGTTGTGGAGAGATGTTTCTATAAGCTGAAAGGGGCAGAAAACCTCTAACGTCAGTGTAGGAAGGAGCAAAGATGGAGGACCGGTAGCCTTTGCTGGGAGCCCCACTGGGAGATGACCCTATAATAAACTCTCCTCCTTTGTGTTAATTAACACTCCTACTGTGGAGCGGACTGAGAATTCAGGCCACTCAGCAAAACCAGGCAGGGGAAATGTTACTGTGTGTGACTCTTATGATATACCTTGGGTCCCTAGTTTTATTTAAACTTTATTTGTTCAATTTTTTTTATACCGACTATCTACCAGCCACTGTTTTAGGCATGAGGGACATTCAAGCATACAAAACAGATGAACATTCCTGTCTTTGTGAAACGTATGTACCATTAGGGATGGGAGGACTCAGATGATAGACAATAGACGTAATGAATCAGAGATTTATGAAGCTTGTAGAATGCAGTGAGAGCTATGGAAGCTATGGAAACAAGGGAAAGTATAGCAGAATTAAGGGGGTGGGGAGGTAGTGATTTTTAAAACATTTTGAAAAGATTATTTATTTAAGAGAGAGAGAGCATGAGTGGGGTAAGGGGCAGAGCAAGAAGCAGACTCCCTGCTGAGCAGGGGGTTGGACACAGGGATCAATCTTGGAACTCTGGAATCATGACCAGAACCTAAGGCAGATGCCTAACCAACAGAGCCACCGTGGTGCCCTGAGGTAGTGATTTTAAATAGAATGTTCAGGGAGAGCCTTCTTGGGAAGTTGAACTTTAAATGACTATTTCAGTGAGTAGTCTCTGTGGACATATTAGGAAAGAGTAGCCAGTGCAAAGGCCCTGAGGTTAGAGCGTGCCTGGTATGTTCCAGGAACAACAAGGAGGCCAATGTTCAAGAAGATACCCTTATAAAGATTTTGACTTTTATGATCTGAGACATGGGGAAGCATTCTGAGCCAAAGAGGGACATGATTTGTATTATTATTATTATTTTTTAAAGTCATTCTGGTTTTTGAGGATGGGAATAGGTTATAAATGAGTAAGGGTGTAAGTGGGGAGAATGTGAGGAGGTCATGGCGATGATCCAGTGAGAAGTGAGGGCTTGCTTCAGCATGGTAATAGTGGAACTGGGGAGTGGTGGATATGTTGGGTATATTTGGAAGGTGGGTGCAACAGGATTTCCTGAATGCTGGAATGTGAGATGCAAGGCAAAGAGAGACGTTGAGGAAGACTTCAAGGACTTTGGCTCAAAGAAGTGGATGAGCTGTCAGCTGAGGTGGGGAAGGCTGTGAGTGGAGCAGTTTTGGTGGGGGAAGATGATGCAATCAGCTTTGGCCCTGGGGCCTTTGAGATGCCTCTTGGACAGTAAGTGGAACTGTTGAGTAGGCAGTTAGATAATTTGGGGGTTCTACTCTGCTGATTAACTCAGCAAGATACCGTTGAATCCAGGCAGCTCCGGAATACCAAAACCTCTCCCTGCCAAATTTCTGCAGAGTATATTTGCTTACCAGTTTCTGCATGGGACAAGGTCTTCAGAGTTCTAGCTCTCATAAGTCAAGAATTTCTCTAGTATAATCTCATGCTAGCTTGTTTTGTGAGGCTCTCCTGGGGCGGGAGAGGAGGAGGGACATCCGTCCCCTTTCAGGGGTGCTACCCGCTCCCATCTGTCCAAGGTCTGCCTGCCTGTCCCATCACCCTTCTGGGGTGGTTTTAATGCACCATCTCTGTTGTCTTTCCATGAAGCTGGCCAAGGAGACTCCTGGCAGGGAAGAGAGGAGGACTTCACACAGAATAAGGTTTCCAGAGCCCGAGGATGCTGGGTCTACCAGATGAGCAAAATATAACTTAACCTTAATGAGCCCCATCTCCTCACCTCTAAAATGGGATAACATGAGCCAGAGATAAGGTTTGGAAATGCCAGCTTAATACCATTTTTCTCCGAACATCTTTCTCCCTTGTTCTTTCTCCCTTTTAAGAAGGGCAAAGTGGAGATAATTCTGCAAATCTTTTGTCTTCCCAAAACTTAGGACCTAGGACAAATGAATTGTAACCAACAAAGACAAGCAGAAAGCTGAACATGTTTTAAAGGGATGTGAAGGGAGCAGGAGGACCCACCCCTACCTTCTCATCACTAGAAAGAGAGTCTCTTGGGCTTTGTATGTGGGTGGGGGAGGAGAGATTTGTCTCTAGATCTCTAGGGCAGGCAAGATAGCTTCCCAGAAACGCCGCTGGAAGGTGGTAAGAACCCGAAGATGACAGGCCTGTGTGGTGCTGGCAGATAGGTAAAAGATGGCCCTGTGCCTGGCATGAAGTAGGAACAGCAATGAGCCTCCTGTGCTGACAGCTCATGTAAGATAAGGAGCACAGGCCCCTTGGTGGCCACCTGTGTGGATGGGGGACAGAGGACCTGGTGCCACCCCCACCCCCAAGCCTGGGGTTTGAGTCTGATCCAGAACTATGGCATAATGGGGTGGGGGTGGAAAGAAGAAATCCAGGGGGCCTGAAAAATATGAATTTGGAGTCAGTAATTCTGATGGCTTACAGAAAATAGAGACATTTCTTGTGCATCAGCATTTTCGGACAGAGCTCCGTCCCTGTGCAAAAAGAGGCACGTCATGAGATGTGCATGTGCAGTGGCCAGCCAAGGGCCTGGTTCACACTAGAGGTCCAGTTGTGTAGTGACTTATTTTGGAGGTAACACAGTCTGTGGTCGAAAGTCCAGGCTTTGGAGTAAGATGGATCTTGGTTCAAATCCCTGCCCTATCACTTTCTAATTGGGTGACCTAGGGCAAGACGTGAGTGGCCAAAGCTTTAACTGTTTTCCTTCGTCTGGCTAGGGACTGCTGATGCCTTCCTGATCAGGTTAGAGGGGGTCATGGAAAGGGGTGAAGCAACCTTGGCCAGGAGGAAACAATAAATGACAGCTATTATTATTGCTGATCTGTTTTTAATTTACTTAGGGGATTGAGAGGGTGTCTAGGAGGTAGGTTAACAGCAGGACCACAGTGATGAAGTGAAAATGGTAAGAAAGCAGAAGGGTCTGGACCACTGGCTCCAAAATCTGTTTGAGCATTGGAATCAGAGTCAGCCTGAGACTCAGGCAGAGGATATGTTTGAGGTCCATCCCAAGAATAATCCAGTTTAAGCTTCTGGGACTGAGGTCTGAAGAACCTTCATTCTAAAGTTCTCCAGGCTGTTCTTTGTCCCTCACAGTTGGAACAGGTGCCTCCAACTGGTGCTTGTTCTATCAGGACACAAGAAGGAAGTGATATGCCTTTCAGATATTTTGGTGCCCCTCTAAAATTCGTATGTTAAAGTAGAACTCCCAAGGTGATGGTATTAGAGGTGTGGCCTTTAGGAGGTGATTAGGTCACAAGGGCAAGCCCTCATGAGTTGGGGGAGCATCCCTGTAAAAGAGACCCCACACAGATCCCTTGCTGCTCTGCCCCTGCGAGGTTACAATGTGGCCCTCTATGAAGACCTCATCAGACACTGCATCTACCAGTCCCTTGATCTTGGATGTCCAGCCTTCTGTTGTTTGTAAATTTCTGTTATTTACCCAGTAATCTGTTACAGAAGCCCAGAAGGACTAAGGTATCACCTGAGAAAATTTTGTGTGTGTGTGTGTATATATATATATATATATATATATATATATAATGTTTATAATACATTTACACTATACAATTAGAATATAGCACTATACAATTAGAATATAGAATATACAATAGAATATAGTTTATAATACATTTACACTATACAATTAGAATATAGAATATAATACAATTTACACTATAAAATTAGAATATAGAATATATTGGTGATACGTAATTTACAAGCACATAAATACCCATATATTTGGAGGGGGTAGTCCTAAAGGCTTTGTTTTGTTTATTTTTAAGAGAGAGAGAGTATACATGCAGGGGGGAAGAACAGAGGCAGAAGGAGAGAGAGAATCTCAAGCAGGCTCCACGCTCAGCATGGAACCTGACATGGGGCTCGATCTTACAACCCTTATATCACGACCTGAGCTGAAATCAAGAGTCAGACGCTTCACCTACTGAGCCACCCAAGAGCCCCAAAGTTTTTTTAAACTGATAAAGGTGCTTGCCTGAAGAGATGTGAAGACTGTGATAGAGGGATAGAGTGGCTCCCAGGTCTTACTGACCTAATAGAAATGTGGTTGATTCCATCAATACTTTGGAAGAATCAATAGCTCCATTAGTGGTATCTGTAGTCATTCCCATGCTGAAGAAAGCCCAGCAGTTTATGCGGGACTCTTCATTTCCCATGAACTGAAAAGGGGTAGGGCCTGAGGCCCATGGAGACTAGAAACTCCAGCAGAGTTATCAGCACTGTCTGTAATCCTTGGTCTAAAATAGTAATGGTTTTATAATTACATTCTTACGAATTTCCCAATTCTTGCTCTCTTTTAATTTGAAAATCTTCTTGAAGAAATGGAAATTTCAAGAGACTGGCATTTGATGACCTGCCTGTCACCTTTTCCTTTAGTGAAATGGTGATAAGAAAGTTAATCAGAAGAAAAGAAATAAATATTTCACAGAGATAAAGAGAGCAAGTCCCTGGTGGGGAGAAGCCAGGGGGTCATGGTGAATTTCACGTATGAAAGCAACAGAGTTTTATATTCAAAATCAGCCATTCTTGTTTCATCTTTGAAACTGGGGATATGCAAGAGTGGCAGCCCTGGGTTGGAGTTCTCAGACAAGAGTAATGGAAACCATACCTCTTGGATTGGTACTGTTCTTTCCCTCACTGTGCAGTTGAGATTTAAGAGATTAAGAACTGGGGGTGCCTGGGTGGCTCAGTTGGTTGGACGACTGCCTTCAGCTCAGGTCATGATCCTGGAGTCCTGGGATCGAGTCCCACATCGGGCTCCCAGCTCCATGGGGAGTCTGCTTCTCCCTCTGACCTCCTCGCTCATGTTCTCTCTCACTGTCTCTCTCTCAAATAAATAAATAAAATCTTTAAAAAAAAAAAAAAAGAGAGAGATTAAGAACTGGGACACACTGTATCTTCCCAGGAAAAGGCAGAGAGGGGAAATCAGGACTGTCTGAGCCCGGGGTCAGATTCCTTAACAACCACTGGCCCTTGATCCCTCTGTGTCAGATTTTCTTCAGGACTTCACGGGGCTTTCTTTCCTATGCCTTCACCGCATTCCATTTCCAAAGATGAAATTTATGACACTTTCAGGATCATGCCACTGGGAAATGATACTTTCTCTTACGGCTGCTGGGGGCCAGGCTGCCACCAGGAGAATGACCAAGCTTTTATTGGGTCACCAATCAGTGTGTGGACATTCTAGTACCATGCAGGAGTATGGCAAAAACAAGAAGGCTCCAAATGTGTCCTCATTTGGAGAGGGGTTGGCCTGGAGTTTAACCTTTGCTTATCTTTTTTTTTTTTTTTTTTTTTTTTTAAGATCAGTCAACAAATGAAAGGTGAAAACAAGTTTGCAGGGAATGTTTTAGACTGTTTGAAAGAATGAAGTGTTTCCAGCAGTACGAGCTGGTATTTATTCAGTGAGATCATCATGCCTTTACTGATAAGACTTGCAGATTCAACTTTGCATTGGCTCTGCCTCTGGCTGGTTTTCCAAGCCCTGGGCAGATTCTGTTACCTCCCTCTGGCTCGGTTTTCCCATCTGTAAAATGGAATGGTGAGAGCAAATGTTATCATGTGAAAGGTCTCTTCAGCAGCTCTTGGTACAGTCAGAGCTCATTTGGTTTTTTAAACAAATGAGCTAGGAATTATTTGGTACAGGTGAGAAAATGGAGGCTCCCAGATTCCTTGTCCAAGGTCAATGTCTAACTCATGCAGATCGGGTGGGAGGATTTCTAGGTCCCTGGAAGCTCCGTGGCTCTCTTGTCCCCAGTCTAAAGTGAAGACCCAAGCAGCCAGCGAGCAAAGAGTTGGGCTCTTTCTGAACTTATTTTTGTTTCCTGCTCTGTGCTGGCCAATTACTCTCCTTGCCAGAATTTCAGCTTCTGGTTTGTGAACAATGAAAAAAACGAACACACCAAAACCCCAAACCAAAGCAGTTTTTTTTTACCCCCTGTGGCTGGATACTTGGAACCAATAATGCATCTTATTATGTCGTTGCAGTAGAATGTCAAATCTTCCCCCCGCCCCCCCCCCCCGGTTTGCCTCATGCTTGGAAGCAAAAATAAGCAAAGATTTAAGCTGATTTAGAACATCCAGATAGACATGGGTCTTTTTGTCATTTGCCAAGGGTCTTCTCCTCTGTGGGAAAGAGGGGAGATATAGCTGAGACTGCCTGCTTCCTCCAGCTGCTTGGGTTGTTGGGTGATGATGCTGGGTTACCTGGTGAGACCAACTAAGCCATGAACTGGATGGCTGTTTGAAGCAGAGCAAAGAAACGGTTTGGGAGGCTGAGATCTCTTTCTCTGGGTCCCATGTTTCTGTCTCTGGGATACCCAGGGGCACTGACCCCATCCGGGGCATCAGGCAGGGCTGCAGCCTCTCGGATGGAAATGCCCAGACCTCTCTGTGGCAGGGGTATTTGTGGCACATCACACACGTGTCTGGGGTTAGCAAGTGAAGTTCTTGGCTGCGAAAAATCAAGAGCAATTCCCAAGGTGCTGCCTCAAGTGCTGCCGATGGCATCTGTGGTGTCTTGATGACACAGTTAGTCATTGATTGCTAGGCTCAGGGGTTAACAATTCAGGGGCCAGCTCCCAGAGATGCCAGACCTGCTGTGGGACTCATTGAAGCCTCAGAAACAATCCTAGGACACAGGGTCTTTGTACAGAGAAGACGGCAGAGGATTCAGGAAGTTACTGACTTGCCCAAACCGACGTTCTAGTAAGCGGTGGAATGGGGTTTGAATGATAGGTGTCTAACTCCAAAGCCCGCACAGCAAAAAAGCACGTTTGCCAGGCGTGCCGTCCTCATGTAAGTCAGGTGAAAGGAAAATGAGGCCGTGCTGTGTGCTCTTGAACAGCAAAGACGCAGATCTTGTACTTACTATATTACTGTGTTCCAAAGAAACGTTCTCCAGCCCTTTGTCAGCTGTTTCGTGCAGAGAGCCCTGAAATAGCCCACGAGACTTGCTCAAGAGAGAAGCCACGGAGACATTATGGTGAGATAGAACTATATACTTTACATACAGAGGGTTTTCCCAAATCAGCAGTAGGAAAAGTCCAGCAAACATGAAGGGGGTTCTTGCGCACGGAGCTTTGTCATGGACAGAACAGAGTGTTTGACAGGGAGTTGTTGGGGCGAGGCTATGCTGCGAATGACCTTTTTTACACAGCGTTACCAGTTACCCACATGGTTTTGAAACCATTTGGGTTAGCTTATGCCCAGGGTCCTCCAGAAAGCCATGGGGTGCTTTGACAGGCTTGGATAATTCTGCTGAGGCCTGGGATCACGACCTGAGCTGAAGGCAGACGCTTAACCGACTGAGACACTCAGGTGCCCCAAGACATAATTTTTTTTTTTAAAGATTTTATTTATTTATTTGACAGAGACACAGAGAGGAAACACAAGCAGGGGGAGGGGGAGAGGGAGAAGCAGGCTTCCCACTGATCAGGGAGCCCCATGTAAGACCTTGGGATCATGCTCTGAGTCGAAAGCAGTGCTTAACAACTGAGCCACCCAGGTGTCTCAAGACATCTTTTTTTTAAAGATAAGATCATGTCTTATCTATATTAAAAATGAACATATGGTACATATTTTATTTATCTCATTAATGAGGAAGCTGGTAAGGGTGTTGGCATAACTAGTTCAAGGGAGAAGCAACCCCTGCCCCCACCGGCCCCAGCAAATATATATGGATAAAGGCATGTTGAAAAGAATGTACAAATGAAAGCACGGGCTAGCTTCTCCCAGTGTGGGAGGAAAGTCAATCGAACTTGCACACAGGATAGGGCAGGATTTGCATATTGCTTTGCTCCTAGTTATCTGCGGTGTGCAGAGTTGTAAAATGCCTCAAGGGCAAAGAATGCCAGAATCAGATGGCCCAGGAAGGCAGCTGCGCAGAGTGCATGGACAATGCGCCGTTTTCCACTGAAGCACAGAATCTCCCCTGTAATTCCTATTGTTAAGAAATGATAAAGGGAAGTACTTAGCTACAGAATTTTAAAGATAGCAGAAGTTTCCTTCGGGAGGAAAGGCTGTCTCTCCGTATCTTTGTCTCTTGAACAGTGGCTTTGTGATAATGGAACTGAATCTACATGCCGCCCTCTCCCTTCTTGGCTCATTGAGTGGGCAAAGTATTTAAAATCTTTGTGCCTCAGTTTCCCTACTATTATTAACCTCAAGCATGCCTGACACAATACATGTCCACTATGATTACTGTGATTATTTTTATTAATAATTATTTACTATAATAATTATTTTTATTAATAATTTTATTAGTTGTAATTACCCACTGTGCTTTTTTTTTAAAGATTTTATTTACTACTTTAGAGAGAGAGAGAGAGCATGTGAGCGGAGGGAGGGGAAGGGGAGTGGCGAGAGAGAATCTCAAGCAAACTTTGCACTGAACATGGAGCCTGACGTGGGGCTTGATCTCACCATCCCGAAATCATGACCTGCGCTGAAACCAAGCGTCAGATGCTTACCTGTTTGAGCTACCCAGGACCCCCTTCACTGTTTTTTATTTCTCCTACCCTTTCATATTCCTTCTCTTTCTCTTTTTGCCCGTCTATCTGTCTATAATAAAGAATAGGAAAACGAGTTATGGTGTTTTTGAAAAAAAGTAAAGATGGCATCTCTATCCTGTTCTTAAAATTAACTATGTAAGTTGTGATGTATTCTTTTCTAGTTAGAAAAATAAAGCCCCCTCTGTCTGATATTAGCTTTCTTGGGTTTTGAGAAATTCCCAGCGCCTGTCTTGAACAAGAATTTAAATTTGAAAACATGGTTCCTTTTCTCAAATTAGTGGTGGATAAAATAGGCTCTCGAGTGGTAAGGGCCCTCCTCATAGCAGATCATATCTCACAGCTCACCTGGAGAGGTGATTTTCTGGAGTCAGGTCTAGGAGCTTGGTGGTGAGTCTGTCCCTGGTCAGACTTCTCAGACCTCAGGGGCCCATGTCCAGAGGTCAGACAATCCATGTACCCCTGGGGGAAGCTCGTACTGGACACCAGAGAGAATTATCCATATGGTCCTGCCCAGGCCAGTTGGTGCGAATCTGCCTCCGGGGAGTTTGTTTTTTTCCCTTTGGGTCTAGTGGAGGGGTGATCTCTTCAACCCCAAATGGGAATCCTTGAATGTCTCAGGATTCCATCAGCCCCAGTTCTTAGGCCTTGAGTAACAGATCATTTAGGGGAATCCCATGGGTACATCTGTCCTTAGCAGCCCGCACTCTGCAGAGGGTAGAGCAAGTATTGGCCATGAGGGAGCCGGGCTGGGGAAGGAGCTCTACCTCTAGGCAAAGTTCAAGGACAGGAGGAGGAAAATATGGCTGTGTCTCGGCTTCCTTTAAATTTATGGGCCTGGAGCACTACCCTGGAGAAAGCCATTTTTCACTCCACAATTTCACTCCTAATCTGATGGTCCCAAGAACTCCTGGGCTGGCAAATTGTCCTCCTGATGCCTTAGGAAACAGCTGAGATTAGATCTCAGAGGTCAGCTGGTGTGTAATTGGGATCTTGGAGCTGGGAGGACAACACAGTCAGATTTACACAGCGCTCCCAGCCTCTGGGGACTCTTTCTTTTTGCTGTCATATCATCTCCAGAGCAAACCGGCTTGTTTTAGCTCTTGGTAGAAAAGTAACTCTCCTTACCCATTTTTCCCAGGCAATGTATGAACAAAAAAGGAAGTGGTAGGCTGTTCATGGGAGTAGCAAGACCCAGTCTTGGTGCCACGGAGAGAGACCTGGACCAACAGCAAAAGATCTGGGTTTGAGCTCAGCTCTGTCTTGTGTCAGTCATGACTTATAAATAATGATAATGGAACTGGTGACCACACAGGTCATGAGAATGAAAGATGGTATATGTCCAAACACCCTTAAGCCATGAAAGGACCCATGTGAGGTAGAGGCCCCAGTCTGGGATACCAAGTGGATGAGTGTTTCTGGGGAATCAAGAGACTGTGTGAGACATGGGGTTGAAGCAGTTGTTTCCTGACCTGTGTGCAGGTCTACCTTGTAGACAACAGGGTCCATGGTGGCCTCAAGCAGAGGGAAAGTTCTGGCTTCTAGTGTGGTAGGGCTCTGGAGGGAGTGTTGAGCTGCCCATTTTAAGTGATTTATAGACTGCCTCACAAAAATAATTCCCTCAGACTTTGGAGGTGGGGGTCAAGGGCAGCTTAGATTTGGTGGCCTAAAGTGAACTGAGCTACTGCAATTAGGGGATTCCTGGTGACCACAATGGTACTTCGTAGTGGATAAAGCCTGGAACATTCAGTTATTAAACTAAACGATTAATATTATGATGAAACTTGCTTTAGGTATCTCTTTGCTGGTCCCTCTTGTCTGCTCTGGTTTCCTTTCTCACTGTGAAGAGAGAGGTTTGGGTGTATGTATAGATGAGCTCCTCTAGACTGTGCACATGGATGGAAGAGAGAAGATGTCAGAGGGCTGGTTTCTGGGAGTGCCAACAGCTAGAAGCCAGGTAACTGAGGAGGGAGCGTCTGCTTCTGCCAAAGTATTTCTTAAGAATAAATTCTTAGTGGTAGCATTTCTACCTAAAGGATGGGTGTGGTATGGTTGTAAATGAATGTATGAGTCAATTTCTGGGCAGCTTCACCAGTATTAGCATTCAACCTTTTTTTTTTTTTTTTTTGGTTCTTTTAGAATATGTAAACTGTCATCTTCAGAAGGCTTTCATTTACATTTCTTTGATTTCTGGAGAGAATTAACATTTTCCCAGTTTGTCTACTAATTGTATTTCCCTTATGGGAATGGTCCTGTCTTTTACCTATTTATCTTTTAGAAATTGCCATTGATTTTTACAAATTTGAATTAGCTATTTGTGATAGATCTTAATTCTTTGTAATGTTTGATAGAAATATTTTCCCTCTTAAAAAATCTTCAGTAATGCTAATTTTTATAGTGCAATCATTAAAATTACTTCCAAGCTGAGAAAGTTAAAATTCCCCCAGAGAGGTGATACTTTTTTTTTCAATTTTTTGCAAGTTCCTCCGTATTTAGATTTTATATTTAAATCTTCCACCAACCAAAGCTTATTTTGGTAAATATTTTATTTTGAATAACTTTTCTATTATAAAACAAATAAATATTTACTATTGAAAAGTAAAAAAAAAATGAAGGGCAATAAGAAAAATATGGTGAAGAAGACCATGGTGAAAAATATGGTGAAGAGATCATGTCTCTGGATTTCACCATCCAGAGACAACCAACCACTGTTGTCATTTTGATTTGGATACCTCCAAATTATTTTTCCTGCCTATATATTTGTTTTTAAAAATACAGCTGCAAATAAACACAGTGCAAATGGTTTTATAACTTGTCTTAACAACATAGTAATGAGATATTTCAGCTACATTAAATATTCTTTTAAAATATTATTTGAAATAGTTATTGAGCATTACATTCTATAGGTGTATAATAATTGCCTTAATTCCTTATTTTTTAAAATCAATTCAGTGTATCTAAGCATCACTATGATGAATAATGCTGCTATAAAGATACCTAAGCATGAATCTTGGCATAATTTCTGGTCACTTCCTTTGTTCTTAAATTCTTTAAAGGAGAATTTCTGAGGCCAAGGCTATAAACATACATATATACATAAACATACATATATGCACACATATATGTATATATGTGTGCATATATACACACACATATATATACACATATACATATATGTATGTATATATATATACACACATATATATACACACACATACACACACACGTATTTTTTTCCTTTTTCACATATACTGCCAAATTTAGTAAATTTATATCATTTTAAGTTTTTGTCAGCAGGGAATGGATGTGATCTGTCCTCCCACCTGCCCTTTCCCCCTTGTTAACATCAGGCATTCACATTTTTGCAATTTCATGTTCAGTTGATAAGCAGAAATGGTGTATGTATATTTTAATTTTTTTAAACTAGTGAGTTAAAGTTGGCTTTCTTACCATTCCACGTTTTTAAAAAGAGTTATTTATTTATTTATTTGTTTGTTTGTTTATTTGACAGAGAGAGACAGAGAGAGAGAGCACACCCTGGGATCATGAGTTGGGAGGGCAGACACTTAATGACTGAGTCACCCAGGCACTCCATCATTCCCATTATTTTTTAAATTTAATTTAATTTATTTATTTGACAGAGAGAGAGATGACAAGCAGGCAGAGAGGCAGGCAGAGAGAGGAGGGAAGCAGGCTCCCCACTGAGCAGAGATCCGGATGCGGGGCTCGATCCCAGGACCCTGAGATCATGACCTGAGCCGAAGACAGCGGCTTAACCCACTGAGCCACCCAGGAGCCCCCACCATTCCCATTTTTATTAGGTATTTTCTTTCTTTATGAATTACTCATTAATGATTTTTATATATTTTACATACTAGTTTATATATTTTTGTATTTTTAATGTATTTTTATAATTGGGGTGCTCATTTAAAAAATGATTTCAAACACAGTATAGTGAATACATATGAATACCACCCTGCTACTCAGATCCACCAAATCCTAACATTTTGTCATATATGCTTTTTTTTTTTTTTAAGATTTTATTTATTTATTTGACAGACAGATCACAAGTAGGCAGAGAAGCACACAGAGAGGGGCAGGGGAGCAGGCTTCCTGCTGAGCAGAGAGCCCTATATGGGGCTCGATCCCAGGACCCTGAGACCATGACCTGAGCCGAAGGCAGAAGCTTTAACCCACTGAGTCACCCAGTCGCCTCCTATGCTTTTTACTTTTGTTATGAATTGAATACCTGTGTACCCCTTTCCAAACCTAATCTCATTTTCCCCTGCTTAGAGGCAGCCACACCCTGAGTTTGGTACCTGTGGTTCTCCTCTGCATATGTTTGCAACATATATATGTAGCCACAAAACATATAGCATTCTTTTGTATGTCTACAAATTTTACACTCTACTTATTTACCTACAACTTGGTTTTTCATTCAACATTGTATTTTTGAGACTGTTGTCTGCTGTTGATAGAACTGCTCGAAGTGGTCTCGTCGTAGGAGTCCGTCACAATTAGGTGGTTCTGTTGGTGGATATTTGTGTGATTTACTGTTTTGTTTGTGGGTGTTTTGCTGTTACAAGCAATGTTGCACTGGACTTGCGTTGTCCACAAGTGGGAGCTCCTAGAGTTTATTCCTAGAAGTGAAACATCGGGGTTCCAAGATATGGGTCTCTTCGGTGTTGCCGCACGTTGAGTGTTTATTCTCCAAAATGGTTACGACACTGAACACATCGTCATCAAAATGTGAACCTTTCTCCTATTTTTCCACATCATCAGTAGCACCTGAGAGTGTCAGACTATTTCATTTTTACCTGTTTGACAGATGTAAAATAGTACCTTGTTTTAATTTGCATCTCTCTGATTACTGGTGACGTAACCTTGAGCATCCTTTTACGCATGTCATTGGTCATTTAGGTTTCTTGTGTTATCATTTGCTTATTCAGATCTTCTGCCCCTCTTTTGATTAGTTCATTAATGTTTTTCCTACCGATGTGGCTTCTTTGTGGTTACACGTATTGCCGATATCTCCTCACAATCTGCACTGTGTCTTTTCAGGTTGCCAGTGGTGGGTTTTGTTGAACAGGTTTAAACATTCATGTACTCAGTTACAGCGGACTTCTCCTTCAGGAACATTCTGTAGCAGAGAGAAAATTACCTTTACCCTCTGAGGGTGTTTTGGCTGGGCCTGATGATTAAACCCACGTAAGACTGACAGACGAACAATATACAAATGTGTGAGTTTTACAGGATACAGGAGCCTCATGAGGAGATGAAGACCTAAAGACATGGCGAAACCTACACGCTTTTATATGGGGCTGAACACAGAGAGGCGACGTGAGAAGTGACTGAATTATGCAAGGAAGCTAAAGGAAGATAAGAAGTATATTAACAAGGTCTGCTGGTACAGATTTCTTTTAGCTCTTACTCTCTATTGAAGTACAGTTCTTTCCCCTTGGTACGGGAAGGGCATCTTGCACGTGGGAATTCTTATCTCCCGTTTTAGGAAGAAAGGGAAGATTAGAATGTCCTTCTCGAATCTGCTGTTTTTCCAAGCGCCTTTGGCTCAAAATGATCCTAATGCCAACGTGGCATGTTGGGGGATGGTGTGTTCTGCTAACTCTTCAGTCCTCAGTATCTTCATTTCTTCGTATTTTAAGTCTCATAAAAAAAAAAAAAAGGAAATAGAAAAAAGAAAAAACAATAGTTCTTTTATAAAAGTTGTCCTTGATTTGTTGTGATCTCTTGGCATTCCTAGAATTTCCCTTTATTGATTATGACACTGTCTTGTCACAGCTGCATTCTCAAAGCTCAGTGAAAAATGAAAAATGATTTTTCTGCCTGTGCTCATTGGGCCTGATGTGGATGAGGTGATTTGGAAGTTAGCGAATGCGTGGCCTGCACAAGGCACTCCTGCCTTCCGTGCCCTCAGTGGACTCTGCTAAATTGACTGCCATTACTTTCTTCATTCATATACTCATATATTTATTGATTCACTTAGCCAACAATTATTTTTGGAAAATCTACTGTATGACTGAACTTGGTTGTAATCTTTCCAAACTAGTTTTATTGGAAACTGGTCTCTGTACATTTGCCGTCCAAAGAGTGTGTTTGTGTGTGTATGTGCATGTGTGGTCATTTTCACAGATTTGTGGATGAGTAAGATACTTATCTCTTAGGATGAAGTGGGTATCGGGTCTTGTTTCTCCATGATTTAGAACTGATTACGTCATACAGGAAGGTCTGTTTTCTTGAATATATAGAAATACTGTTCACTAAATTTGTTTAAGTTATATATCTTTGGTTAGGTGAGGGACTACTTTAATATGTTTCTCAAGTTCTGGGGCGCCTGGGTGGCCCAGTGGGTTAAGCCTTTGCCTTCAGCTCAGGTCATGATCTCAGGATCCTGGGATCAAGTCCCGTATCGGGCTCTCTGCTCAGTGGGGAGCCTGCTTCCTCCTCTCTCTCTGCCTGCTTCCCTGCCTACTTGTGATTTCTGTCTGTTGAATAAATAAATAAAAATATTAAGAAAAATATGTTTCTCAAGTTCCTCCTCCTTCTTCATCATTTTCATGTTTTCTCCATCTGGTTTTGTGGATTTTATATTTGGTATTGTCCATTTGGTTGAACATTTTGAATTCTCATAAATTGTGTACTACGATCATTTGCATTTTAAAATCCTTATATCAATTGTGCGTTTTTAATTTTCTTGACTCATACACTTTTATTTATTATCTTCTTCCATGGGTCTTAATATATCTTATAATCTTTTCGAAGAATGAACAGTTAAATTTACTTCTTATTACCACTGACTTCCTTGTTTTTTAACTTGTTTATCCTTGCTCTTCATCTTTATTATTTTCTTCCTATTTCCCCTGATGT
Source organism: Mustela putorius furo (assembly GCF_011764305.1). Lineage (NCBI taxonomy): Eukaryota > Metazoa > Chordata > Mammalia > Carnivora > Mustelidae > Mustela > Mustela putorius. The sequence continues at coordinate 2,565,757 of NW_025422045.1, read as the reverse complement.
TGACTCTCTTCTTTTTATAAGATTTTAAATTAGATGCGTACTCCACTTTCATATGAATATTTCATATTTCTAAAATGCATCTCTGTTTTTATTTCTGTACCCTGATTGTTCATACTCCCCTTACTTTTGACGGGTGGTATTTTCAATTTTACAATGCTCTGAATGTTACTATCATGCTCTTAATTTTTTTCTTCACCTTGTTGTTAAGGAGAGTTTTTGCTGCTGTTCTTAGAAACTGTTACTTGTTTATTTGTTTTTTATTTTTATATTATTTTAAACTTACAGAAATGTTAGAAGACTAGTATGAAGAACTCCTGTGTACTTTTTACCCAGATTCACCATTTGTTTATATTTTATTTGCTTATATTTAACCTGATCCTTTTATCATGCATTTTCTCTCTATATATGATTCTCCCCCCAAATCATTTGAGAATAAGATGCAGATGTACGTACATACATACAAACCTAAATGTTTCTGTGTATATTACCCATGACAGACATTTTCTCTTTTAAAAATTAGGGAATTTAACATTTAAGGAAATTGGCAAGTTTCGTATTGATACAATATGATTATCTAAGTCTGTAGCCCATATTCAAATTGTTATTTATCCCAAGATTGTGTTTTTATATATGTAATGCTATGTACAGCATATAATGTTATATAGTATATAATATAGTAATATGTACTACTATATGACCTCTAGTATTATACATGGTATATAAATGCTATATACTATATGTGTGTGTATATACACTATATATACATATATACACATGATGTATATTAAATATATACTATATATGTGCTATATACATGTATAGTGTTCATATAGTATGCTGTATACATATAGTACATATATAGTATACATATAGTTTTATATATACATATACTTTACAGTATATATGATGTAAACAATATGTATAGTATATGTATACATATACTATGTATATGCTATATACTATATATACTATATGTATATAGTATATAATATACTTATAAATGTGCTAGCTATACACATGTATAGTATGTATAGTATATTTATAGTATATATACTATATTACAGTCTACATATAGTATACAATATGCATATATGGTGTAGTATACATACATATATACTCCATATATACTGTATGTATATATATACTACATATGTAAACTACATATGTAGTATATATATACATACAGTATATATATGTACTATATATACATATAGTATACATATACTACTGCATAGTATACTATATGTTATATAGTGTAGCACTAAAGTACTTTAGCACTATATATAATACTATAATATATATTATAGAATATATAGTTATATCTATATACTAGTATATACTGTATACTACTATTCTGCATGGTATACTGTATACTATAGTATATATATACTATATAATATATTGTATTGTATACTATACACAGTAATGTATATGTATACTATATACTGTATACTATATACAGTATACTATATACTTTAATATTATATATTTTATACTGTATACTATTTACTATAGTATACTATATGTTGCACTAAAGTACTTTAGTGCTATATATAATACTATGGTATATATTACAGAATATATATATTTATTAGAGAATATATATTTATACCTATGTTTATTTATATCTATATCAATAAATTTATATATCCAAATTTTAAATTAATTTATATTTAAATTTAAAAATAATTTAAATTGATGTTTATTTTATTCTATGATATAAATACATTGTATATATATGTGTGTGTACATATATATATACACAAATACATTGTATATATATGTATATATATGTGTGTGTATATATATATGTGTATATCACACATATATATATGTGTGAATATATAAATACATTGTATGTATATATGTATATATGTGTGTATTCTAAAATGCTTTCTTTCTCTATCTATATATACATATATACACAGAGAGAGAGAGAGAAAGAAAGCATTTTAGAATTTATAATGATGATGATGACTGTGGCAACAACTGAAATGACTGTATGTTCACAGCAATCCCCACCTATAGACTCTCAATATATGAATATTTTATTTTCTTCTTATACTATGTTCTAAAGAAAGGTATATTTATTATCATATTATTGTTTTATTGTGCTTTAACTATATATTTAGAATAAAAAAATAAAGCAAAATAACAAAAATCATCAGAGTTCCCAGGGCATACTTATGAGCACTGTTAGTATTTAGAGATATATTTTCTAGACTTTGGCTTTCTTTTTTTTTTTTTTTAAGATTTTAAAAATTTATTTGGCAGAGAGAGGGAGGAAGGCAGAGGGAGAGGGAGAAGCAGGCTCCCCACTGAGCAGGGAGCCTAATGCAGGTCTCGATCCCTGAGATCATGACCTAAGCTGAAGGCAGATGCTCAACTGACTGAGGTACCAAGGTGCCCCTGGACTTTGGATTTCAATCAACAAAAATTCTTGGCTTTTCCTAGTTAAATAAAATATGTGTACGTTGAAAATATGGGATCATAATTGTATGATGTATGGGTTTCGGCCTTCCTTTAAGTCTTAATACTATAATATTGTTTTGTTTTAAGCATTTTTTATTTCCAGCTTGGAGCCCAACAGAGGGCATAAACTCATGACTCTAAGATTGAGACCTGGACTGAGACCAAGAGTTGGCTGCTTTACTGAAGAAACCACCCAGGCACCCCGATTATACGTACTTTATAGATAAAATTCACAACATCTTTGCAAATTAGAGTCACATTTTTAGATGAAGAATCCAAGGTTCAGAGAGGTTCAATAAAGTGTCTAGGTCACACAGCAGTAAGGAATGGATTTATAGTTTAAACCCTAGACTGTCTGCTTCCAAGGCTGAAGGTTCAATCACTATTTTGCCAAGGCTCCTTTCCTTGTATTTTTACTTGTATCATTAGCATTTAGCTTTATTGCACTGTGGTGAGAAAATACATCTATTACTTTCCTCTGTATTCATTTTTAGACTCTTATTTAAGAGCGTATATGTACCGATGCCCGATACCTTGAGAAAAATGAATCATCCGAATTGTTTCTGAGTTCAATATATGTCCACTGGTTCTACCATTCTAAGTGTAGTACTCATAACTTATATTTTATTTTTCTAATTTATATCTACTTTTGTCACATGACTTCTAAAATTTTGTCTGTTGAAATTTATCATTCTGGGGTACCTGAGTGACTCAGGCATTAAGTGACTGCCTTTGGCTCAGGTCATGATCCCCTGGTCCTGGGACTGAGCCCCGCATCAGGCTCTCTGCTCAGCGGGAAGCCTGCTTCTCCCTCTCCCACTCCCCCGCTTGTGTTCCCTCTCTCTCCATGTGTCTCTCTGTCAAATAAATAAATAAAATCTTAAAAAAAAGAAATTTATCTAATTTTTAAATATTGTCTAATTTTTGTCTTAGGCTGATCATGAATTCACAACTCCCATTACAGTAGTTTGTTTTTTAATTATTTCTTTTGTTTTTTCATTTGTAACTTGGGTAATCCATGTCTTCACTGTTGTTTTTGTATTTTTAATTATAATCAGGAGCCTCTTTCCCCATCCCTCCACTTTTCGGGTTTCAGAATCTTTTTTATATAATTCCACCTTTACCAGTGGTTTCTTTCTTGTTGCACGAATTTCCTCAATAAAACTTAAAAAAAATTTTTTTTAGCATTTATGCATCATTTTATTACAGATATCGATCTTTAAGCAACAAAGGTGTTGTGGGGTCCTGTTTTCACACCATATAGGAATTTGTTTTTGGAGAAACAAACAGCCTTTATATATGGGCTCCCTTGGAAAGCAGTTGGTACAATGACATGAGATGGGCTTTCAGCTAAGATCTATGGACTTGTTGCAAATTACTTAAGGACTCTATGAGAAGGAAGCTACTAGTTTCCTTATCTGTACAATCATGTTAATAAAGAGTATAAAATTTATCTAGTTGTGAAGATTAAAGGAGAATATTCTGGAATAGAAGCATAGTAAAGCATATTAAACTATTAATATTATATTAAACTATTGTTTGTAAAATAAAACTTGTCATTTTTTGCTATTATAGATAGCAGTCCTGGAAATTTCATTCAAAGCAAGTTTTCTGGCAATAGCATATAAAACAAATTCTTAAAACAACGATCTGTGCTCAACATGGGGGAAATGAGCTCTGGGCTTTTCTCTAACCCCGTCTCAAATTTCTCTCTGAGATAACGGGAATAACTTACAGTAAATTTGCTGAGAGGCAGTGGTCAGGTTTCAGTTCAACTCGTCCCGTCTCTCCTTCTGGCTGCGCTGTGGAGTTTCACAGCCTGACTCAAATTCAGCCCTGTCAGGAATCACTGTTTTGCTTCCCATCTAATTCATTAAGGATTTAGGCGGTATAAATACGTCGTCGCTCACTTCCATGGTGGGGGTTGAAGCTGCAGCCTTCTTCGGCCTCTTCTCTTGTCGTCGGGTGAGGAAACACTGACACTCAGAAAAGCAAACCAAGCAGTGATGGATTTTCTACTTCCCGGATCATGGAATTTGCTCGTCCAATGACAGCCATCTGGTGGGCAACGGGACAGGAGGATTGATTCTCAGCCTGGGGCTCTCCTTCCAGCAGCCCTCCAGCCCCTGCACAGCTGGCAAACTCTGTGTCTGTTCAAGCTACTGGGAGCTGAAGCTGCATTCTTAACTTCTGCCCCGAAGGACCAAACAGGGACAGGGGAAAACTAAAAAAAATCTGAGGAGTCTGCTAGAGTCCGTTTTTAACTTCCCAGAATTGTCGATGCCCTTCAGGATCCAGATGAACTTTGACAATGCTATAACACCCAAGTGGGGAAAAAATATCCTATAATATTAGAATCCGATAAACTCCAGAACAATGCAATTGATTTTTGTTGTGTGAGCTTCAAATCTCTGATGGCTTCTATTTGATCCGTGAGAGGGGGAGATGGATGCATTTCCCACCTGAGGCAACAGGGCTGTTTTCTTAAACTTCTGTGATGATAGAATCATCTTGTCTCTTGTTAAACATATGCTTCTAAGTCCCTCCCCAGAGACTGATTCAGTGCCTCTGGAATGGGGCCTCAGATGTGCATTCTGGACAGAAGAAGAGCTTGGGGAATGATGGGGAAGATGGAAGGAATAGTCTGTTTTGAGAATCAGATGGCTCTGGGCTTAAATCCTACCTACTGGTTATGGGGTCTTGCACAAATTAGTTAATCTTCCTTAACCTCATTGAAAAGCAGTAGAGATAAAAAAACATCTACCTCAAAGTGTTGTCGAGAAGATTCAAAGGACTAAAGCCGTGTGCTGCATCTGCTTTTCTGGGTGCTGTTAAATCATTTCTGCCCAAGTTCATTTGAACGTTATCTGTGAGCTTAGCATGTAGGCATAATGTTTTTTGTTGTTTGTCTGCTTTTGCTGTTGTGGGTTTAAAAATTTTTTTTTTATTTTTTTAAGATTTTATTCATTTATTTGACAGACGGAGACCACAGGTAGGCAGAGAAGCAGGCAGAGAGAGAGGAGGAAGCAGGCTCCCTGGTGAGCAGAGAGCCTGATGCGGGGCTCCATTCCAGAATCCTGGGATCATGACCTGAGCCGAATGCAGAGGCTTTAACCCACTGAGCCACCCAGGTGCCCCTGTTGTGGGTTTTTTGCTTCATTTTGTTTTACTTATCTTTTCCATCTATTCAGCAGATACTTGTGAAGTTTTTACTGTGGGCAAGGAACTGGGATTCCCAGAACCCCCCACGCACCTCCCTGCTGGTGTGGCCTGTCCACACGGCCCGCCCCAGTCTTCTAAAGGGACTGACCAAAATCTCCAGTGAGTGACTTCACGTAACAGCTCCTTAATTGTTTAGGGAGCTTCCTGAGATTAGGAGTGTCATATCTTTATGCCTCCTCTGTACCGGAAATTCCAGTTTTTTTAAAACTCAGTTGTGTATGTGTATGTGGTTTTCCCTGTAGTTGTAGTTTTTCCCTCCTTTGCTTTACTGAGATATTATTGACATACAACACATACAAGTTTAAACAACATGAGGATTAGATACACGTATATATTGCAAAAGGATGACCACAATACAGTTATTTAATATCTCCAACCCTTCACGTAATTATGGGTGTGTGTGTGTGTATGTTGATAACATTTAAAATCTCCCCTGTTAACTACTTTCAAGTACATAAAGCAATATTGTTAGCTATAGTCACCATCCTGTGTGTTAGGTCCCCGGATCTTATTTATCTTATAGCTGGGAGTTTGTTACCCTTTGACCAATGTCTAAAAATATGGAATGCTTTGTGAATTTGCACGTCATCCTTGAGCAGGGACCATGCTAATGTTCTCTGTACCATTCCAGTTTTAGCATATGCGCTGCCAAAGCGAGCACCATGTTTTTTTCTTCAACAGAAAATATGCATTTAAACGATCCCATTTGGTTTTTACACAGAATATGTTCTAGGTGCTTTGGACTCTGCAGTCTTCCCTTCCTGGCCAGAAAAACCTTTGCACTTTCTTTTTTTCTTTCATTGGATTTTTGAGGAATAGACATTATATATATATATATATATATGACCTTGCTTCAAAAGAATTTAAGGCACTTTTTAAAGATGCAAATAATGTGAGACTTATTAAAAAGAAAAATTCAGGCATGGAAGATAAGGATGGGAAAAATAAGGTGAACTCATGAATGAGGTTCCACGTCAAATACACGTTGTACCGTTCTTTTCGCTTCCTGGCTGTGGGCCAGATATTTGCTCTGAACTTCCAAGCAGCCATGGCAAAGCCTCTGCAACCAAGAGAGGAAGGCGATGATCCTTAAGCCAATTATTAGGATCATCATCTATATGAGACCTGAATATTGTTTCAACTTTTCCACTAACCCAAGACTTTAGGTCCAAATCAACATTAGGGTCATTGAGGCTCTATGGAAGGGTCATGAAGTGCCATGGAAAACTGTGCTCTCTAACCTGCCAGCCAAATACAAGATGGATCAGGGAGTAAGGAGGCCTCTCGTTGCAGGGGAGATGACAGCTGGATGGAAGAGCCGGGCTAAGGATCAGCCAATCCCCTGGTCCAGAAGTCATAACCATGGCAACAGTGGTGCCCGCAGCTCTACTACCAACAGTGACGGCCTTAAGAGGCACCAGGCAAGAGAGGAGCCTGTCGTACTTCTGGGCTAGGCTCTTAGTGAAGGAAATTTATGCATTTTTTTTTTAATCCATAATCCCTGGGAGAAAGTAAACAGCCTCTTTCACTTTAACCTTGCAAACCGAAATCTACAAAGGAAAGGCAAATGTCCAGTGGCACAGCCTGGCTGAGGCCAGGTGTGAGTCTCTCATCTAGGAAACCTGGAGCCTGCCTCCGATTTTCCTTTTATTCTCTTGACTTTCTTGTAATACTGCTGCTCAGGACTTTTCAACAAGAAAAGCCCAGAGGAGGAGAGCTGCTTTTGAAGCTACCACTCTCGTCTGCCTCATTCATTTCAAACATACTTCTCAAAGAGACGAAGGCCTGTGTACAAGCAATAATGCTCGCTGCATTCTTTTGCCGTCAGCTGTGATGTGGTGGCTTTTGATTCTGCACAGAACCTGCCTTGTTTCAGAAACTGATTGATGGAGGCCTCTGAGTGAAGGAGGCAACACGACAAATGAGCAGGGCTCCTGGTAAGGCAAGGTGCTTCAAGAGAATGGGCTCAGAAGCTCTTAAAATAAAAGGTAAACACAACATCCATGAACGTAGAGAATTCTCAAAGGCATTGAGCTGTTCCTGGTGTATAATCTGTAGTTCTGAAGGATCTTCACGTGCTTGTGCAAACACACGTCAGCTCCTTGGAGACATCTCACTTGGGATTTTAGACTTTTTGGTCAGCGGCGAAGGTGAAGTCCACATAGATGTCATAAAGCAGGGAAAACGAAGTGAGAAAACACAGGAGGTCTGAGTCAAGTTTAAGGCAGGGAAACAAAACAGTGCATTCAAAGAGCTGGACATGAGGCATCTCTATAGAGGAGAGGGCGTGGGATTTCTCTTTAGAAGGACACAGAAAAGAACATGGAAAAGCCCTCCCATTCTCAACACTATGGGCAGTGTGCAGGCTGCTCTGTGGGAGCTCTGAGAGGGGCCTCATCTTCCTGTAAACTCTTGTCCTTCCCTTTTGCCCAATAGATAGATGCAAACCAGTGAGAAATCAACATGAGAAATTGAGCCACACTAAATATGTTATATGAAAACCCCATCAAACTCCCTGTTAGTCAGCATTCTTCATGAGTCTGTGTGGGGAACACATGGCAGGCTGAGGAGGGGAGTGGTGGTGGTGGAGGGAGTTAATTGAAACAGGAATCCATGTCCCCATCAGTGGGACACTTGCACCATGTTCTCATTTAAAAAAGATGTCCACCAGCAAGGTGGGACTCCACTGTGTAACTAAGTTAGGCTTAATATCTCAGTTTCACAGAAGAAAGGTGGATGGAATCAGACACTCTTGGTTTTCCACCCAGCAGCCATTCTCTTCTTTAATATTTTGCTTGCAGTGTCTCTGTTTTGATTGGGAGTCCTCCTGTCCTTATTGTAAATCAGAGAAGGGTGACCCTATCTTGACCTTGAAGAATAAATCCTTATTTTTTTTCTTTTTTAATGGTGACTGAAGTAGATGGAATTGTAAGAATTTTAAGAGTTTTAAGATCCCATGATCTTCACCCTCTGGTGTTAACTCCTGTGATTATGGCAACAGGCAGATGATCTGGGTGTGCTTGCTCTAATACTTAAGGCTCTTAAAGGCAGAGCATTTTCTTCAGCTGGTGGCAGAAAGGACATTGAAGTATGAGAAGGAGTCAATGTGCTGTTGCTGGCATTAAAGATGGAAGGGGCCTTGTTCAAGGATGGAGAATGGTCTTTGGACTTGAGAGTGATCCTGGTGGATGGCCAGGAAGGTCATGGGACCTCAGTCCCACAGCTGCAAGGAGCTTAATTCTACTAATGATCTGAATGAGCTTGGAAGTGAATTCTTCCCTAGAGGTCCAGATGAGAGCTCAGATTAGCTAACATCTTGATTTCAGCTTTGCAAGTACTTAAGCAGAGAACCTATTCAACTTCCGGGACTTCTGACCTATAGAACTGTGAGAAAATAAATGCATATTGTGTAAAGCTGCCAAGACTTAAGCTGCATTAAGCTATAACACAGCAATAGAAAACTAATAAAGCAACTTACAGGTAGTGTCAAGAAATCCATATTCCAGCTCAGGAAAAATTAGTTTTCAGCTCTGACCCTAATTAGGAATCAGAAAGTTACCAGCAGTGGAGAATGTAGATTAGCTATCCAGTAGCCGTTTCCAACTTCCCCCTCATGTACCTTTCCCTCCCTATGAAAGACACAAATACCAGATTCTTGCTGCTGGGTAGTCACGTGACCTGGATCTGCCTTTGGATAAAATCCTGGGAGAACATGAAATTACAGAGTCAAAGCAGCCATTGTATGGATGCAAGGAGACGAACCTAAACATGGTAGAGTGGAATGAAGGGAAGATCTTGGTTCTTTCAATGCATTTTTTTTTTCTTTTATGACAATTGTGAGCTAAGTCCAAATCTGGAATTGCCTACTTTCGCATCTCCTGTTATGTAAAATTGTTTTTTTTTTTTTAAGAGATTTTATTTATTTATTTAGCAGAGATCACAAGTAGGCAGAGGAGTGGAGGGGAAGCAGGCTCTCAGCAGAGAGCCCGATGTGGGGCTCGATCCTAGGACCCTGAGACCATGACCTGAGCCGAAGGCAGAGGCTTAGCCCACTGAGCCACCTAGGTGCCCCATAAAATTGCTTTTCTTGTTAATGGCACTCTTAGTTGGTTTTTCTGTTACTTGAAGCTGATACATTACCCTTCCTATAGAAGAAGCCTTACAGGTGGAGTCATCTGAGGGACAGTGCATGTAGAGGTTGAGGACCGGGTTTTGGCACAGGTAGGAAAGGGTCCATAGGCATCCAGGGGCTTGAAGGACAAGTATTCCCATGCAAAGAAGTTTACATGGCCATGTATCCAAACTATATATTAAGTACTAGTCATATGACCTTGGGCCATTCATCTAAACTTGGCGAGCCTCAGTTTACTCATCTGCAAAGTGGGGATACCAACACCTTTATCACTTGGTTTTATGGGGATCAGACTTGACCGTCTATTTTTACTTGCTTTGGAAACTTCAAAGGGCAGCTGTGGTACAATGACAGAGCCTAGCCTGGCATGTAGTAGGTGTGCTCAGTACGTATCTGTGGGGTCAATGTGCTGGGCCTTTTTGTCCATGTCAAGGTTATTCTCATTGCACCATGAACTTGGGGGTGGGGCTGCTTGTCATCTGCCTAGTTGCTCCATAGAGCTCCTACTTTAGATATAACTTAAAGAAGAATTTTATTAAACGCTTTCTTCTTGGCAGTGATGTATTGGGCTCTGCAGCTGAGATAGAGAATTCAACTTTTGTTTTCCACTAAATATGCTGTGATGAGGTGTCTGTTTTGATCGGGAACACTGTCAATCTTCTCCCATCCTGACTTTCTCTGTGATTTAGGGTGTGAATATCTGTGGGCTTGGACCTATCACTCTTGCGTGAGGTGCTTTGGCTCCAATCAACAGGGTTGTGTCCAAGGCAGGCGGGCCCCCTGTGAACTCCCAGGCTGCCGAATCCTTCATCCGGCCAGTGACAGGTGGTGCCTAAGACATTGTGGAACAAAAGGAGACAGCCACACCTGGTCCTTTGAAAGTGTCCCTCTTTCAAACAAACCAGGACGCTATTTGCTTCCTCAGTTTTGCCACCATAACATCGTTCGCATTTCCGACTCCTCATCTGTGGTTCTAACTTCTGTATCCACTCCTGGGTCTCATCGACTTCCCTGCTGGTCCCTCCCAGCTGGGCTCGACGGCTGCTTGCTGCTGATTCTTTGAGGCTAAGCAATCCTGGGTTTGGGTCTGACCATGCCATGTACCATGCTGGCTGCAAAATGGCCAGAAACACCACTGAAAGCAGACAGGCTGGCATTTAAGAAAGACTTGTTTCAGGTTGCTCCCCAAAAGGAGTTAGACTGGAGTGAGACACCAGAAGAGCAGGTGCTTGGGGCGAACGAGCGTCAGGCGGGTGAGACGGGTGGCACTGTAGTCCGGGCAACATAGCGAGCCCCAGAGCGGCTGGGCATCGCCTGGAAGTACCAAGACGTCAACAGTGTAACGTCGACGAAATGGGATGAGGGCGTGTGGGGGTCAACGGTGAGAGAGTGAAGCCGAGATCAGAAGAGGTAGAGAAGTACATCTTGACACGGAGAAGGCAAAACCCTAGGCTGGGAGCAGCGGGGTTGGGTGTAAAGAAGTGCCCTGGGGTCAGAAGCTGGGGGTATGAGACCTGCTCCGTCTCAGACTTTGACTCTTTCTGTGAGAGGCCGGCACTGCTGGCCTCACGGGGTTATTGTGCATTTTCGAGGTTCTGAGATGAATGTGCCCATGGTGTAGACACTACTGTAAAATGTGATGGATGTTGAATTCCCTGGGCATTTAGGTTTACCCCTGCATGTTCAACAGAAAACCTGGTGAGGGCTTGCCTAGGCTGTCGCTGCCATGGAAGATACGGGCACGGCCAGGAGGATGTCCTTTAGATGGCAGCAGACATGGTGACAGCTCCTGAGAGTGGGTCACAAGAGCATTTTCCCACCCCGCCCGACGCTCAGAAGTTTCAGTGGTGGAATGTCCTCGGCTTCTGAAGAGCCGGCTGAGAGACACAGATGGCCTTATTTACAGTCACAGTTCGGTTCAGAACCCAAAATGAGCCAGTGAGGAAAACTGGTTTTGAAAATAGGTCAGCATCTCATACATTCCGAGAGCCGGGAAGAAACCTAGAAGGGGCCTTCCGGATGGCCACCCAGGGTCTGCCGGAGCCCTGCCAGGAAAGGGGGTCCCTGCCCCGGGACACAGCTCCCCTGCCCAGCACCGCTGCTCTCTCCCCTCCTCCTTCTCCTCGCCCTGGAGGTCATGGCCTCTGCCCTGACGTCCCTTCCCTGTCCCATGTGTGCCCTCACCACACGTGTCTGCCCTTTTCCTCCTGGTGGTCTGTCCAGGGCTCGTCTCCGGCTCCGTCTTCCTCTCCCAGCAGTCGTGGAGCTCGTCACTGGTTTCTGCTGATCTGCTCCATGTCAGACATATTCATGGTTTTCTAATTTAATTTTTAATTACACTTTTCCTTTTGAGGTCATTGGAGATTCATGTGTTGTTGGAAGACACCATACAGAGAGATTCCAGGAGCCCGTTAGCCAGTGTCTACCAGGGCCGAACCGCCAGGAAGCACCTGCTGGTAAGTGCATGGACGCCCACGGCCAGCGACGGTCGGATGATGCGGGCAGCACCTGGGTTGGCACTTTGGGGGCACCAGGGGAGCCCCGAGGGACAGGAACCATGATAAGGAATGCCGAGACCTCCACGTGGCTGCCAGGGCCCAGTTGGAGCCTGGCCGGCTTCGCCAGCTTTTCTTTCTGGGCCTTCCTCTCTGGTTGCAACCAGTGGGACCAGCTGGAGCTTCTCCTCCACAAGCCTGTTCCAGAGGAGAGCCAGTGGGTGTGAACCCTCCCCTCAGCTGCTCTCCCCACCGCCCCCAGACACACACACACCTTTTCCTAAAGGAAAGCCATTGTCGCTGTCAGAGTTGGACTAGAACTGTCAAAGCATTCAAATCCACCTCTAGTCACAGTTCCATTTTTCCCTGCATTGGTGTAAAAATATCACACTTTTTCATCAAAGTGGAAAATAACAACCCAGAAAAGCTGAGAACCGGGCAACTCTTAGAACCAGGCAGGAGTCAGCAATGTCTTAAGGATGGAAGCAAAATCGTGGAATCCTTTGGACAGCAGGCACATGGGCACGCACCCCACTTCCTGCCTCCCCCACCCCCACCTCTTCCCGGTCCCTGCTGCACGAAACAGTCGGTTTTTTCCCAGGGCCCCTGTGCACAGGGCTGTCCCGCATGAGCCCAGATGTCTGCTTTTAGGATGGCTCTGTGATGCCTCATTACCCATATTATGTACTAGTATGTGCATCACATGTTAAATTAATGGTACAGGCTGTGTGAGGCTCGTGGATTGGCTGGTGACTCTCTTTCCGAGCCGTTACTTGGGCTTGCCATCTGGCAAATTTAATAACCAGGTGGTGAACCTAAATAATGTCACTTTGGTAGGGGTAGAAGGGACCCCAGTTGGCCCTGTTCCTACCATCTGCAGCCTCCTTTAGGGGAGACATGTCCAGAGATTCAGAGTCACGCTATTTCTTCATCGAGTAGCTCTTAGTTATTAGAAGCACTCCCACTTCATTTATGTGCAACTCCGGTCTCCAGCATGTTTGCCAATTTAGAAAACATGCCGGTGCCAAGAGGCAGGCCAACAAAGGCTGTGTACGGCCGAATGGCGTAGGCTTCCTACCACCAAAGCTCTTGGACCTCTCCCATGAGAAAGCTTTTTTGAAGTTTCACTCAGAAAATATTTACTCCTACTTTACACTCAGTGGTAACTGTGAAGTTCTTTGGATTTCTTTTTTTTTTTTTTTAAAGATTTTATTAATTTTTTTGACAGACAGAGATCACAAATGGGCAAAGAGGCAGGCAGAGAAAGAGAGGAAAGCAGGCTCCTTGCTGAGCAGAGAGCCCGATGCGGGGCTTGATTCTGGGACTGTGGGACCGTGACCTGAGCCGAAGGCAGAGGCTCAACCCACTGAGCCACTCAGATGTCTCTCTTTGGATTTCTAAAGATTCAATATATCATAGGGTACAGAATAGATGCGAGTAGAGGGTGTGTAATGGGCAAACACTGGGACAAATAATGAGGAAGTCCTAACGATACAAACTATTCAAAGCACAGGAAACTGGGGGCATTTAGCGAGGGGCAATTGAATTATTACACAAAGTTTTAAAAAGAACTTTATTTTCAATATCGGAAATTAGGTTCATCCGAAGAAAATTTAGAAAAATATAGATGAAGAAGAATAAAATAGGGGCACCTTGATGTCTCAGTCAGTTAGGCATCTGCCTTCAGCTCAGGTCATGATCCCAGGGTCCTGGGATCGAGTCCTGCATCGGGCTCTCTGCTCAGCAGGAAGCCTGCTTCTCCCTCTACTCTTCTCCCCTGCTTGTGCTCTCTCTCTCTCTCTCCCAAACAAATAAATAAAATCTTTTTTTTTTTAAGGAATAAAATAAGACATCATTATAATCACCAACTCCAAGATATAACCAGTGTAAATATTTTGTTTGCTTTCTTGTTCTCTCTTCACATGTATTTGTGTATTTATATCCATTCATCCATCAGTCATTTATTTGCCTGCCTGCTTCTCTCTAACTCGTGCAGAAGAAATGGAATCCTACCACTCTGTAACTTGCATTTACCCCCACTTCATGCACAGGTAAGATGCTTTTCATATTAATAAGTCACCCCCTTTGGTATCATTTTAATGGCTGCCTTGTATTTCGTGATACGAGAGCCATCCAAGTGGTTAGTGTAATTTAGTGATTACTTATAAAAACATATATTGCACAGCAAAATCAGGGAAGTAAAAAAGGAAAAAATTATGAGCAAGTAGGACATGGGTACTGTCTCTGTATAATCACCACCAGCAAGTTCACTGCGGTGGCAGCAGAGTTAAAAGCTTCAAAGCCAGGCCTTTTCCTCTTCCTGAGCCGTATTGGCGGCTTGCCTCTTGTTGGGCACTTAGAACCCTGTATCTGTAAAGATGCTTTTGGCCGTAAGTGACAACACTCAAAGTCGCTGCAGTAATTAAAAATATTTTACATTATAGGAATCCTGGAGATAAGGCTGATCTGGGGCCTTGTTAATGCGGTGACTTAAAGGCATCACCAAAGATCTTATTTTTCTCATCTCTTTTTTTCTCTCTCCAGAGGGTCCCAAAATTTTGGCAGCTCTTCTAGCCACTGCAGGAAGACAAGATAATATCCAGAGGCAGAAAAGGAGATGTTTTCTCCTTTTGCCTCATTTTTTAAAAAAAGTATTTTTGATTTTGGTAGAACGTACATCACGTCACATACAGTTTGTCATCTCGACCATTTTTAAGCATTCGGTTTGGGAGGTGACGTCTGTTCCCATTGTTGTGCAACAGGTCTCCCGAACTCTTTCCGTCTTGCAAAACTGAAACTCTGTGTCTGTTAACCAGTAACTCTGCATTCTGCCTTCATCCCAGTGTCTGGCACCAATCCTTCTACTTTCTGTCTCTAAGAATTGGGCTCCTGTAGGTACCTTATGCAAATGGAATCATCTGGGATTTATTTTTTGGTGACTGGGCTTCTTTCACTTAACTGTAATGTCCTCAACTTGCACCCACGTTTTAGCGTGTGTTAGACTCTCCTTCCTTTTCAAGGCTTACTAAGAGCCCATTCTGCATATATGCCACATTTCGTTTCTCTGTTCATCCATTGGCTGCTTGGGCTGCTGCTGCCTTTTAGCCATTGTGAACAAGGCTGCTATGAGCTGGGCATGCAACCATCTCCTTGCTTTAGTTCTTTTGTCTCTGCATTCAGAAGTGGAATGGCTGGATCATATGGTAATTGTACTTTCCATTTTCTGATGAGCTGCTAGACAGTTTTCCATGGTGCCATGCTGCATTCCCACCAGCAGAGCCACGTGTTCCAATTTCTATACATCCTTGCCAGTACTTGTTTCCCTTCCTTCCTTCGTGAGAGTACCCATCCTAATGACTGTGAGGTGTTTCTCTTTAATACCAAGGAAACCTTATGTTCATTTCTCCTGTCTCATTGGTTAGAATTACGCTCACGTGTCTATTTTTAAGCCAATCATTGGTAAGAAAATGGAGCCCTGCTTTGTTTACTCCGAGCCCAAGCTCTGATCCTATATTAAGGGACAACTATTTGCTTCTCATAGGGAAGAGCAGTGCTTTGTAATTCTTAAACTCTAATGGGCGAACACATCACCGGAAGATGTTAAAATGCAGATTGTGACTCACGGGGGCAGGGCCTGAGAGCCTGCATTTCCAATCAGCTCCCAAGGGATGCTGACGCAGCCCGTTGAGTTGTGAGGGTCTAGCACATGCATCAGAGTACGCGGGAGGGCTTGTTCACACCCAGATTGCTGACACCAAAGTATGTGATTTAGTCAGTCTGGATGGGGGCCCAAGATCTTGCATTTCTAACCGGTTCCTCCTAAGTGAGGCTGCCCCTGCTGGTTCCTGGGACACATCCTGAGGACTCCTGGCTTCGAAGACAGCCCGTGGAGCCCGGCCACTAGCTTTGTTCCTGGAGGCCCACTGTGTCCCTGTGACAACCTCAGCAAGTTGCTCACCCAGTTTCCTTGTCTGTTAACCAGGGATGCCTACACCACCTGGGTTCAGTGACGTCTGTGAGCTTCTGCGTTATGCACGACATAATAAGTCATTACTGATCATTCCTTTCAAAAGGTAGGGAAAAAGCTGTGCACATTTGCTGCTTTCTGGAAAATCTTCTGGCAGGCGAGGTGTCCCTCTCTCCAGGCATGTTTGGAGAAGCTCTGTTCTTTCACCGGTGACTGTAGTCACCGACTTTATTCACTTTATTCACATGCTGTTGATTCCTCATTAAGTGCTGGGATGCTGGGTACAGCCAGCCTTTAACCTGGATGCCCGGATCCTTATAAATAAAGAATGCAGCAAAATCAAATGAGAAGAGCCACATCTCAGGCAGCAGCAGTGAGTCTCCCTTAGCTTCCCTGGGAGGGCCTGCTCTCGGAAGGCTCAGAGTCTGTTCTGGCTGGCAGGGAGTAGAAAGAGCAGTTCCCGGCATCCTAGGCGGCATCCTAGGCGGCATCCTAGGCGGCACTCTGTCTTGAGTGCTTTAATCATATGCAAGGCTGAAGCAAGCAGACCCCTGTAGCTGGGCTTTTTACCTGATTATGCCTTTGGGCTGGGGAGGGCACTCAGCAGGCTGGTGAACATTTCAGGCAGAGTAGCAGCAGAGCCCGGTGAGACCCAGTGTGTGGCACTAGCAGCTGAGGCCCGGTGTGGTGGGGATGCTAGTGCGTGACCAGGTGGGACTCCAGGCAGGGCCAGGTCCCACAAGCACTTGTATGGCTTGCTGGGAAGCTCCCGTAGATAAACTGTATTGGCAAATTAATGAAAAAAAAAAAAGATTTATTGGGGCACCTGGGTGGCTTAGTGGGTTAAGCCTCTGCCTTTGGATCAGGTCATGATTGCAGGGTCCTGGGATTGAGCCCCGCATCGGGCTCTCTGCTCAGCGGGGAGCCTGCTCCTCCCTCCCCCTCTCTCCTGCTTCTGTTCCCTCTCTTGCTGTCTCTCTCTCTCTATCAAATAAATAAATAAAATCTTAAAAAAAAAAAAAAAGTATGAGACTGTTTCACAGAACCAGGGCAGCCTGCATTATGCCATAGGGAGGGGCTGCAGCAGGGAATACAGTCATCCCACCCCCACACCCAATACGGGCTTTCTCTACTCTTACAGTCTCCGTGCGGGATCAGAGATGTCTATCCCATAGCATCCATGCATACATGTTTTAGATTTAACCATCTCAGCAGACAGACTCTTTCTTAGTTCCAGCGTCAAATTTCTGGCAGAGAGGCTCTGCTTGGCCATCTTGGGTCAGGGGCTGGCTGGTCCAATCGGATGTTGCCATGGGAGGGAACAGAGGCATCTGGTCCAACATGACTGCTGGGGCCCTCTGTTGTGGATTAAGGGCGGGCTATGAAAGGCTTCTTCGTGAACCAGGCAGATACTGCAAGCGGACGACCCCTGCGGAAGGACAGAGCAAACTCGGAGCTCCCTTCCCACTCGAGGCAATCAGATTGGACTTTATGTTCCATTCCTGTTCCCTTCCAGCCAGTAGTGGAGGGAAACACAAGTGCTGAGTTTGTGGCTGCAGGTTTGGGCTGGGAGGATGGGGGGCTAGCTCTGGGGCACAGGCACCGCTTTGACCACTTTGGAAACAATATCGAGCCCTCCTGACACAGTCAATGACTAGCAGAGGACTCAGTGTGGCCACCATCAACTTGGAAGCTAAGAAAACGTGACAGCCAAGCACCAGGCAAACAGTTCTTCCATAGAACATCAAGATACGCTTCCTTAAAATTAAGTATGATTGTTTTCTTAAGCAGCAAATAAATGGAAATCAAACTACAAGAAAACTTCACCCACCCATGATCTCACTCTGTTTTTCTTTGTCCCCTCTTTCCTTCCAGCTTCTGTCCAAATGCGCACAGAATCTTCCATGGCTTTAGAATGTATAAACAACATTTTGTACTCCATGTTATGTAATGAGTACTTTCCAGGCTGCCTTGTCATCTTCTTAACTGTCTTTGTCAGTATGCCATCCTTCAAATGAAATACAGTATACTTTACTTAGCACATAATTAAGGTCTGACTTAAAATTTGAGACTGCGGAGCTAGAAGGAATCTTAGGAAATCACTGAGGCCAGGGAAAATGAACCAGGAGAGCAGAACGAACTCCCTAAGGTCAAAGAGCTGGGGAGTTCCAGACTAGATCTCATTCATGTCTTCAAACATCTGTTTGTAATTACCCACGGGATGTCAGGTTGCATGGGCTTCCTCTCACCACATTGCATGACCTAATTAACATTTGTTAGGTGGGAGCTGTTTCTTATTTTTCTGAAGAGAGGAGGGAGTGCCTCTTCGACTCACTGTCAGGAAAATAGAGGTTGTGGAACTGAAATGAGTAACAGCAGTTTTGATTCAGACTGGTTTCGTGACTGACGGGTAGAGAAGTCAGCATGCAAAGACATTTTTGTGTTTCCCAGGTTTGGCTTGCTGTCTCGATGCCCTTTGCGAACTCCACAGGGATTTGAAGCTTTAAGTCTGGTTATAAGCTTATGCAAGCTGTTAGTCACCTTTTTAGATGAAAAGCACCGCAGGATTATGCTTGAAAATGTTCCATGCTTCGCTACGGATTCCTTCGGAGTAATTCAGCTGTAGTATGATTTTGAGGGAGAAGTGATTGAACGGTTATATTCCAAAACACATTTGCATTTGAAAATGGGGGTTTATCAGCTAAAATAACTATTCTTGAAAGGTACACATACAGGGCAAATTTAGAACAAGCAGAACGATTTAGACATGATAGCTATGAATTGCCCAAAAGCTTAAAATACTGGGGGCCCTTGGTCACGCAGAAACCTGGACATGGATTGAATCATGAATATCTACTGTTTTCCTTTGGAAACATACTGCTGTATGTCCACAGATCATTTTAAACATTCTAGGCATGCATCAGTGCAACTGTAAACACACATTTGACCAGAAACCAACCAGGGGAGGAGTCTAAGCTTTTGGTGTAGTGAAGAGGGTGGGCTCCAGAGTCAGACTGCTTGTGTCGGTAGCTTGGTTCTACCACTTACTGGATATGTGAGCTCGGCTGGGTCTCAGTTTGCTCATTTGTGAAATGGGAAGAAGATTCTTTAATTCCCGGAATTGTTGTGTTGAATTGATTACGTTAAATCATGTAACGTAATACGCCTCAAACTGCAATGTGCCCACACACCTCCTGAGTTCATATGAAGCAGAAGCAGAGAAAGGCAAATATTGCAGGATCTCACTTAAATGTGGAATCTGAAAAAGCTGAGCTCACAGAAAGGAGATGCGGGTTGCCAGCGGTTGAGGGACAGGAAAGATGGGGAGATATTAGGTAAACGGTAAAAATTTCCAGTTATAAGAGGGATAAGTTTGGGGACATAATGTACAACTTGGTGACTGTGGTTAATAATACTGTATCGTATTCTTGAAAGTTGTTAGGAGGGCAAATCTTAAATGTTCTCATCATAACAACAGCAGCAAAATGGCAATTATGGGGAGTGAAGCATGCTTACTAACTTACTGTGGTGCACATGTAGACATACATGCATATGTATATGTATGTGATAAATAATACATACGTATATGAAATCATCACACTGTAGACCTTAAACTTCCACAATATTGTATCAATTATATCTCAATAAAACTGGAAAAAAGGAAAAGACAAAATAACAATGCTATAGGTCTAGGATGTAGACTGCTATTCTGGATTTCTTCTTTTTTTAATTTTATTTTACTTTATTTATGTATTTATTTAAAAGAGAGAAAGAGAGAGAGAAGATAAACGGGGAGCAGGAGGAAGAGGGAGAAGCAGGCTCCTCGACAAGCAGAGAGCCCAATACAGGGCTTGATTCCAGGACCCTGGGATCATCACCCAAGGGGAAGGCAGCTGCTCAACCAACCCAGGTGCCCCCTATTCTGGTTTTCTAAGAAGTTCTGGACAATGCCTGCCCTGCAGGTCTCCAGGTCACGCTAGGGGCAGTGGGGATGCAGAGTGCCTGTCCCACGAGCAACATTCAATAGTGCTAGTCATTGTCATCCTTCAGATGGATTTCTCCTTCTCTTTCCTTCTTACCACACTGTCATGGCTTCTGCACAGCTCATCCTTTATTTCTTTCCTCTTGTTCCAGACCTTTCGCACTAGCTGCTCCTATCGGGTTCTTGTGGTCGCCTGCATATGCGTGGATGGTGTGTGCTTGTCGGGGAAATGGCGCTGGTGCTGAGTTGGTCCCATTCAGATTTGGAGAAAGCGGCTCCATCTCAGCCATGCCTTACACCACAGCTCAGCCTTTGCTGGGTTTAAAGGGCCGTTGGAGCCATTAATCAATTTAAAGTTTAGGGCCATTGTCAGAGTTCTCAGAGGGTGTCCCCTGCCTTACCCCAGTGCCTTTGAGCAAGGGAAATTTCTCCATCCTCGTGCCTGGGAGAGAGAGGTTCCTGGTCTTAGTGCTGTGTTTTTCTATCTCTTCCTCTGACCTCCACCTGGAGTCTTTCTAGCCTGGTGTCTGCCCTTGTGTGTGTCCACTACTGACACGTCACAGTGGTGTAACTCCGGGGTTGCTGTCTTGGCACCTTCAGGGCTTGGTCATTCCCCTTTATTGACTCAACCCTGCGTCAGACCTCACTGGCCATATAGATGCCCTGAGCATCAGCCACCCTCTCTGTCGGGTCACTTGGCCTCTCACAATGGCCATCCAAGTTGGGTCCCTTGCTCTCAACTCCACATCCTTCTCTGCCCCTTGCCAGGGGCCGGTGGGAACTTGCGGCACACACATGTAAGCAGAGCCATTCAGGGGCACCAAGTCCTCTCCCTGAACATCCCACGTTGTCATTTGTCCCTTCTGTGACCACCCTAGGGTGGCACCGGTGCAGCGTGGATGGTCTTTCCTGGAATTCCAAATGGAAATGCAGTGGGTCTTGTTCTGAGTTCAGCATTTCCTTTTTCCCCTTTGAGTTTCTATCTGCTTGCACCCCCTGCCCTGAGCTAAGGCTCAGAGTTGGCAGGGTGGGGTCGCAGGCAGCTACTTCTTCCCAGGTTCATCTTTTCCAGAAGTCCACTTCCTCCTGGGTAGAGCTCTACTTTCCCTCTGTCTTTTGGAAATGGCTCTCTGTCCTGTACTATCTTCTTTGCTACCTACCCATGGACACTTTGTTCTAGGTGGATCCATTCTGCCTCCCCTTTCCTGAGGCAATAAACCCTCATGCTCCACCCACCATGATGGTGGAAAGAGAAAACTTTTGCTTACTGAGAGAAGTTAGATTTTTCAGTATTTTAAAAATATTATCCATATTATATAGTATAGCCGCTGAATATACAACAGTGGTCAAACATGAGGTTTTTTTGCTCCTTTTCTTTGTCTTTAGCAGATATTAACAATCTATCATGTTACACAGCCTTGGAAACCTGCTTAGCAGTGTTCTAGCAGTTCTAGCAGGCACGGACAATTAACAAGAGCTAGCCTTGGGAGAATGGACACTTTTCAATCACCAGGACAGGGTTAAGCTCGAGGAAGGTAAAGGAAACATGTAGTCTAGATCTCACATCCAAATAGGCAATGCAAGTTTTACATTTGAGAACTATATCATTGGAAGTCACTTTCAGGTATCAAATCATTCCCGCATCCCCACAAAAATGAGCATTCATCCTCTGCTTGTATAACTCTAATGACAGGGAGCTCACTGCCTCTTAACAGTGAGCTGCATTTTTAGACAAATCTAAGTAGTAGAAAGGCACTCAGTATGTTGTTCT
Source organism: Mustela putorius furo (assembly GCF_011764305.1). NCBI lineage: Eukaryota > Metazoa > Chordata > Mammalia > Carnivora > Mustelidae > Mustela > Mustela putorius. The sequence continues at coordinate 2,543,716 of NW_025422045.1, read as the reverse complement.
GGAACCTGACGCCTACACATAACCTGTTTCATTCCCAGTCACACTGTTGGCCCTTCACCTACTCAAAGGCAGCCACCACGGTCCCCCTTAGTATTTCTTCCCCCAGTCCATGTCATTGGCACAGCCTCCAGCCTCCTCGCCAGCTTGCTGGCTCTGCTCTGAGTCCTTCCCAATTTGATGAGCCATTAAAAACTAGGGAGGTAACGTTGATGGGAAATTCTCCATCCTCCCACAATTTGTTTGTTTGTTTGTTTGTTTGTTTGTTTTTTTGACGTGGAAATTCCAAGCAGAGGTTCTGATTACTGGGCCCAGGTAAGGGTCCCTCCCCACTGCAGTCTGATGCTGTGTTCTCAGAAACCCCAGCTTGTCCTAGTGCAAGCTCCTTTTTTCTTCCCTTCTCACCCCTTCTCCTCCTCCCCCCTCCACACCCTCCTGGGGGCATCATTCTTCAGCTGGCTACTCAAAGCAGCAGGCTGCATAGGCTGGTTTTATTGTTTGCTTGTCCAACCTACAGGTTTAATAAGGAGGCCCCAGGAGAAAATGTTTTCAGTGCAAACAGTGCCATAGGAATCACTTAGTTTCGAGGTCTCTATGAGAGTATCCTGTGGGAAAAGTTTGGGAATGTCCTGAAAAGGGCGTGCTCATGCCCCTCGGTTTTGCCACCACCAGATGCTCTGATTCTGTTCGTTGGAGTGGGAATCCACTAGAACCCCACAGGCTGGAGTAAGGAACTGTCATTGAAAAGAATGATGATAATCTAAACAGCCAACCCAATTGAGCTTTTCTTTTTTTTAAAGATTTTATTTATTTGGCAGAGAGCGGGATCACAAGTAGGCAGAGAGGCAGGCAGAGAGAGAGAGAGGAGGAAGCAGGCTCCCTGCTGAGCAGAGAGCCTGATGCAGGCTCTATCCCAGGACGCTGAGATCATGACCTGAGCCGAAGGCAGAGACTTTAACCCACTAAGCCACCCAGGCGCCCCCTGATTGAGCATTTTCTATGTGTTTGAGCCTGTGCTGCCTACTTTACATTTATGAACTAATCTGATATTCACACTTTTGGCCCCTTGCCCAAGGTCATGAGCTACTAAGTGGTGGAACCAGTCTCAGCCCACAAGGTCGGGTTCCAGAGCCTGTGCTAGAAACACCACCGATACTGTGTGTTAATAAGATCGTCCCCCATAACACCCACCTCATGTCAAAAGATAGAAGGGAGCAAACATACCATATTATGAAGTAAATACTCCCAAACTTCATGGCTGATGGCTCTGTGTCTCAGTTCCTTCATCTGTAAAATGTGCCAAGAGAAGTTTGTGGTGCTGTTTATGTGAATGGTGCTAAAGATGAATTTTTCCCTCTCTCCTTCTTCAAAACACTTAATTTCAGTTGTTTAACAAACAAAACCACATCGTTCATTCAGATTTGATATTGGGTTCTGTTCTGCGAAGAGCCTCATGGTCTCAAGTGTTTAGAGTTTTAACCAATGGCGTCTTGTCCTCTGAGACCTCTTGTATGTGCCATGCTTATGCAACTTCTCCCATTCTGGAATGTCTTCTGTTCTACCTGCTCACCCAAGTTCCACCCACACTTCCAAGTTTCTACCTAGCCTATCTCTTCCATGACCCCCCGGACCATCTCACCTTACTTTGACCTCTCCTTTGTCTCTAGTGAACATGGGCCAGTTGTATTCCATCAATTAACAACTGTGAACATTTATTATGTGGCTAGAATGATTCTGATCAGGATTTCTCAACTATAGCAGTACTGACATTTTGGGTATTGTGATGGTTCATTTTATGTGTCAACCTGACTGGGCCATGGAATGCCCAGATATTTGGTCAGACATTATTCTGGGTGTTTCTGTGAGGGTTTTTTGGGATGAGATGAACATTTAAACTGGTGAACTTTGAGTAAAGCTGATTACTGTCCCTAAAATGGGTGGGCCTCATCCAATCAGTTGAAGAACCGAATAGCAGAAAAATCATACCCGTTCCTGAGTAAGAGAGAATTATCCTGCATTATGGTCTTTGAACTGGGACATCAGTTAGATTTTCCAAGTTGGGTAGCAGCCTGCTGGCACTTTTAGACTTGAACTGGGATGTCAGCTCTGCAGATTTCAGACTTGCCACGCTCCGTAAGACCATGAGCCAATCCTTTATAGTAAGCCAATTCTATACAATAAGTCTCTTCATATCTATCTATCTATCTACATATATGGATATAGATTTATAGACATATAAATATAAGTATTGTATAATAATAAAATAAAGTAATATAATAATAAAATAATATAAATAAATAATATACTTATTTATAAATAAATAGAATAAAATAAATAAAATAATAAAAATAATAAAATAAAATAATAATAAATAATAAAGTATAAATGCATTAAAATTATAGTATAAAGAAATATAAATTATATATTTATTGATTCTGTTTCTCTGGAGAACACTGACTAATTCAGGCAGGACAATTCTTTGTTGTGTGCCTGTGTCTTGTGCATTGGATGTTTGACGACATCCTGGTCTCTACCCATTTGAGGCCAGTGGCACCTGCCACAGCCCAGTCGTGATAATCAAAAAGTGTCCAGACACTACCAAAAGTCCTCTGGGGGACAAAATTGATCTGGTTGAGAGCCACCATTCTAGGACCGTGGGAGAAGTCAGGAAAAGCTACCCCTGGGGTTTCTGCTGCCAAGGACCTCTCCATCTACTGCGGAGTCAGCACTGACAGTCAGGAACCAATGTGGGGACCACTGACTACTAACTTGTGCAATGGCGATTTAACTTTCCACTAAACTTCTGATTTTCTTTTTGGGGAGGAGGAGGAAAGAGAAATCGAAGCAACCTCTTTTAGAAAAAGTGGAAGATTTCTTTCACTGGAGAAGGAGAATTATGTGGAATATGAAGAAAAACCATTGTGCTCTACCGTTGGTCCCAGACAAGTGCAATTCTTAACGAGTTATCACTTTTCCAGTATTGGAAGATTCCTTAATGAGAGAAAAATTGCCCCTATGTCTCAGCTCTACTGACTAGCTCTAGAGAGCAACAAATCTTCCAATTCCACTTGTAAATTCCACTTGAGTCCTGAGAGTTTTGAGGAATTAGGTGATTCCTCAAATGAATCCATAACCCATTGTTGCCCTGGACACATTTAATAACAGAATCCTGGGAGTGTAAGATTAAGAGACACAACCCTTCCGTCTTTGCCCAAACAGTTTTATTACTAAAATGATTCACGCACTGGGAGTCATTGAAATTGATCATTAGTAATTTACATTCTTTGCAGACAGAGCTTTTGAGGTTCTTTTCCTTGGTTGTTTGGTGTCAGGTGTCCGATGAAAGCTACCAGTCATTCAATGAAAATTTTGTTCAATTCTCTAAGAAATCTACAGCCCTGAAAACATTCTAAGGCCTGCGGGGAGTGGAAATGTGACCGTGTGCTGGTTTTAGCAACCGTGCGTGACTGAATATCTATGATGCATGAGAGCCAGTCGGAGACACAATGTGACAACCAATAGCAATGCAGGGTGTGCTGAACAGTGAGAGTTAATATTTGCTCAGCTTTGTAACAAGGAGCAAGACACAAGTCACACTGGGGCTGGGGAGGGCAGGCTTTCCGCCAGGTCTAGGGCCAGCCTGGTCCTGAAGATGGGTGCTGGAGCTGACCCGGGTGCTTGGAGCAGAATTCAAAGTTGGTCTCCAGCACTTCTGCTCTGCTTATCCATTGTCATGTGTGGGATTGATGTCAGAAGAGCTGATTTCTGCCCTCCTAAGTCACATGACTATTAGAGTTGAAGAGCGGTGGGGGTCATGTGGTTTAACCCTTCATTTGATAGGTGGGAAACTGCGGGTCAGAAGCAATGCTAGAATCATTATCAAAGTAACATGAACATACATGGAGTGCTAATTGTCTGCCGGACAGTGTGCTCAGCGCCCTATAGACAGCTCACTCTATCGCTATGAGATGCTCTTAGGATCCCACTGTTGTAGACGAGGACAAGTCAGAAAGGTTGAGTCACTTGCCCAGAGGCGTGTGAAAAGTGAAGAGCAGTGGTGTTCAAATCCAGGACTCCTCCCCCAGCAGGCTAGACCTTTATTTACTTTGCCACTAGATTTTCTCGTATGTAATACCTCAGTCCTTTGTCCCTTCTTCCCTCCTTCCCTTCAGCCTGAGGCTCTGAGCAGTGAGTCTGGACCAGGTGCTGGCCTTCACGCTCTGGAAAGCAGTTTCCTATATCCAGAGCTATGAGCCTGTGGGGGAGGCCGGTCTAAAGTGGGGTAGTGTAGGGGGTGGATGTAGGAGTTAATATTTCTTAGTCTGGTCTTTATCAGAGCCGTATGTGAGGGAGGGGGCTCTGGACCCGGAGGCCTGGGGCAGCCAGTGGTGACCATGAGAATTGCCTGAGCTTGGCTGATGGTGGAAGGCTATCACCAGGGTGGCCCTTGTCCCTGTGAGTTCTCCTCCTCCAGTGATCAAGAGCCATGAACTTGGGCCCCTGAGATAAGCCTGGGCTGCGGAGAGATGAGTTTAGCTTGGACATGGCAGACAGCCTTTGTTGACTTTAAAAAGGGATGAGATGGCACAGAAGGGGGCTCTCTTATGGTGGGCTCTGGGGTGGGGTGGTGCAACCTCGGGCGGAGGGAGTACTCAGCATTTGGCTTTGTCAGGATTTACTCTGGTTTTACATAGCCTCCTTACTTGTCCATCTGTCCCAGCAGTGAGCTACTGGTGAGCATTTACATCTTCTGTCTTTTATCTGAAATGCCAAGGGGTGCCTGGGTGGCTCAGTGGGTTAAGGCCTCTGCCTTTGGCTCAGGTCATGGTCCCAGGGTCCTGGGATTGAGCCCCGCATCGGGCTCTCTGCTCACCAGGGAACCTGCTTCTTCCTCTCTCTCTGCCTGCCTCTCTGCCTGCTTGTGATCTCTGCCTGTCAAATAAATAAATAATATCTTTAAAAGAAAAAAAAAAGATGAAATGCCAAGACGGTGTCTGGTCTGTTATGTAACAGTGGGTATTTGTTGAATAATTGGAGCTCCTCAGTCTTGCAGTGCCAGAAGTTGGTCTCTGTGGGGGGTGTCGCGGCCAGCGCAACGAATCGACCAGGGAAACCGTGAGGACTAAGAGGATGGTGAAAAGAAATTAAGAGACAAAGAGATGTGGGCAGGAGGGACACTGAAGATGACGTCCAACAGTGCCAATTTTATTCCGCATCTTACAATCATTTATAAGGCAGACCAGAATAGGAGGAGCATTACATCAGTACATAGTCAGATGACCACAAGTTTCTATAACAAGTTTACATTTACAACAAGCAAACCTCGTGATGCCAGGTAGTCTCGGCTAAAGCCATCAGCAAGATAATCAACCAGGGAGTGGGTTATGGGAAGTACAGAACAACAAGGACTAACTAAGAATTCAGGACCCTGGCCTCATTGTTCCCTACTGTAGGGAGAGTGTGTGGGAAGTCATGTAGGCGAGCACACGACACACAGCACAGACCCTTTCTCAGTGCACTCAACTTTCCCGTCCTTAACCTTGTCAAGGTGTCCGGACTTTGAAGGAGACACAAGTCAGGGCCTGGTTTGGTCCTCGACTCCAACCGTGCCGTGGCTTCCAACAGGGGGGTGTATTTAGCATTTATCTGAACAGGGGGACTGGTGAGGCAAACCTGTATGATACGTAAATACATCAATGGTATGTCCCAGATTTTTGGGAACAGACCCAGTTTCAAATAGTCTCTCCAATTTTCCCTGTAAGTACACTTGTATCTGTCAGGCCACGGGCTCTGATATTTTGGTTTAGACAATATGAACAGTATGGAAAAGATGCTAATTTATTGTGAACTCTTGAGGTGTAGGATCTGCCCAGTATCAAGAGAACTGAGGCCCTGAAAAAGCAATGGCATGACTGTGTGGCGAGCAAGGATGTGGGAAAGCTATAGGTTTTCTTATTTACTATCCTTTTCTGACCTATATCTGAGATGCGAGGATATCAGTCAGGGTTCTCCAGGGAAACACACCAAATAGGATATATTTCAAGGAATTTGCTCACATAATTGTGGGGGCTCCAGGTCTGAAACTTATAAGGCAGACCAGCAGGCTGGCAACTCTGGGCAAAGGTAATGTTGGAGACTTGAGAGAAAATTTCTTCCTCAGGGACATTTCAGTTTTAGTCTCCAGGTCTTTCAACTGATTAGATGAGGCCCACCCACATTATTACGGGGGTCCGGGGGACAATTGCCTTCACTTAAACTCAACTGATTGAGAATGTTAACCACATTTGTAAATACCTTCGCAGCAACACCTACCTAGTGTTTGATTAAATAACTGGGTCATATAGCCTAGCCCAGTGACATAAAGCAAACCATCACAGTGGCAACATCTGAACCACCCATAATTTGTCCCAAAAGATTAATATGAAACTATTGTAGTAGATTTGAACATATCCTAGTAAATGTGGGAGCGGTATATATGATAAACTGCTGTTTTCTTCCCCAATGCAGGGCAGCCACAAAGTCTGCTGACCTTATTAAACCCAATAAGTTTAGTTAAGCAAAAGCTAGGAAGTGCCCCCATTAGGGGACTGCATCTCCATTTCCCAGGAGAGAGAGGTATTGGAATAACAGCCCTCTCTTCTCCTCACCCTCCTCTCTGCTCCTGTGGGAAGGGGGACCTCGTTTGGTGTTGGGAGAGGCAATCGGCTCTGCGCCCTGACCATCTCCACACGGTCTGCCTGTGTGTGCCGTGAATGCCGTGAATCCGGGCCCTTGCTCACGGCTGCATGTGTAGCGAACAACCTTGAGACAGGAGGTCACTCTCCCTGACAAAAACATAAAAGAACAGGTTTGCCTTCACTTGCTATAAAAGCGGCGAATCACCCGAGCTCCAAGTTCCTCTCCTGGAACACAACTCTGCATGCTCAGGTGCATCTTGGGGCCACCTGCATTGTCCCCTTGGAGTCTGGGGGAGGGCATGGGACGCTGATATGAATATCACACTGGCACTCTGGTTATTACATTTCCTGTAATAAAGTCTTTTGTCTCAGACCTAGGAGTCTCATAGCTTCTTGCCGGCATCCTTGAAACAGTTATAGGCCCGCTCGTTAGCTTGCAAGTAGGATAAAATCCCAGACTCTCCACGATTTTGATAGTAAGAGGCCTTGAGGCCCTGCAGGCAACAGCGTATGTTTCATACTCCCAGCCTTACTGTCTCATCTGTGCGATAAGCGTCTGTCCTGGAGACCACACTCTCCCTTCTCCAGGATCTCATTGCAGTAAGAGCTATTTTGGCTTTTCCAGCTCTCTTATTAATAAGAAAGCTGGTGTCTTGATGACTGAGTAGGCTTTTTCCAAGTGGTTTAGAGTCTAGAAAGGAACATGTAGGCTTTTCTAGAAATCCCAGTATGCATTCTGTGCCAGGTTCTATGACAGGAACTGGGGAGTTTTTGTTGTGAAAAAGAAAGAGCTTGCTCTCGGAGCCTACAGTTTCCCGGGGGAGGCTGTACGCATGGATAAAAGAAGATAACACAGTGTTGGGAGCTACATAAGAAAAGGATTGCTGACCACATCTCTTCATCCAACATTTTCTGTCTCTCTAATTAAGTCTCTTAAGTCACATTTTTAAAAAAGATTTTATTTATTTATTTGACAGAGACACAGTGAGAAAGGGAGCACAAGCAGGGGGAGTAGGAGAGAGAGAAGCAGACTTCCCGCTGAGCAGGGAGCCGGATGCAGGGTTTGATCCCAGGACCCTGAGATCACGACCTGAGCCAAAGGCAAGACACTTAATGACTGAGCCACCCAGGTGCTCCTCTAAAGTCCCATTTTAAGCACCTTATCTGTATTTAGGTTATTCTTAAGCTGGTAACAGCAACACATTTACAAATGATCTCTTGGGAAGAGTAATTTCTGCAGTGGTTAAGCTCATTATTTGTTGATTTATACCAAATTCATTCCCTGAGAGTGACTAATCTCTATGATTTTGGAGTAACTTACGTTCAGACCATACTTTATATAATAACTCAATGAACTAGAAAGAATACAGAATTAAAACTTAAATTACAATGTGAATATTTAAGTAAATTATGCATATACTAGACCTTTAAGTATAATCCTAATTCTACTTTTCTTATGTTTTTCAGCAAATATACTCAAAGTAGAAACTCAGGAACCCAATCTGTCCATCTGTCTGTCTACCCATGAAATATTGTCAGGCGTTGTACTAGGCACTAGGAGTATAGGAGTAATTGGGAATAAACTTTTCAAATATTTCAGTTTGCTAAAAAAAGAAAAGAAATGTAATTCTGTTAAGCATATAATGAAAATAGCTAAATTGTACAGAAGTTTGATTAGTAATTAATGCCTAGTTATTAAGGCAGTAGTCCCCAGGAGCAGATATTCCCCTAAATAACAGACATCCAAATATTACTTGTATTTTGCATTGATCTATATAAACTTCTGAAATAAAATTTATAAAAAATACAATAACGTTCAACTTAGAAACATTTACTGAGAGTCTACGACACACAAGGACCTGCACCAGATTCTATGGGGGTTATTACACAGATCCATGCCCTTGAATAATTCATAATCAAATGAGGACATTAATTATCATCATGAATTTATGAGTCCACTTGCTGGGCAAGGATCTACCTTTTCAATGTAATGGCTCCTTTATGGCTTTTTGTGATGCTTTTATCAATGGTATGTTGGTTATAGTATTTCCATATTAATCTAAATCATCAGTCAAGATATCTGTATTGTAGGAAATGAACGGAAGGATAAAAGGGAAGTTCATGAGGAAATGGGAGAGGAACTAACACTAAGCGACACCTATTGTCTTCTGGACCCTTTTTTATCTAATACATTCATGGAAGAATCCAGGAAGTAGGCATTATTGTCCTTCCCTCTTCTTAGCGGATGACAGCATTAAAGCTCAAAAATGTTCAAACATTTCTCTAAAACCAGAAAGAAAATGGCAAAGCTGGGATTTTGAGGTCTGTTTAACACCAAAGCCCAGGCTTTGTCTGCTACACTGTACTTACAACCTGCCAAAAATCTGTACATATTTTCAGAAGCAAGCAAGCAAATAAGCCAGCAAGCAAGCAAGAAGGTACCTAGAGAGCAGTGAGTTCTCTGACAGTGGAGGTCTCTCCGATCAGCTGGGTAACCACTGGCACAGACATTAGAGGGAATTAAAATGTGGAGTGGGGGTTGGAGAGAGTGGTTTCAGTCCTTTTTTTTTTTTTTTAAGACTTAAAAAATGTATTTATTTGAGAGAGAGAGACAGTCAGCATGAGCACAGGGAGGGGAGAGGGAGAAGGAGAAGCAGCTCCCCACTGAGCAGGGAGCCCAGTGTGGGACTCAATCCCAGGATCCCCCGGATCATGACCTGAGCAGAAGGCAGATGCTTAACAGACTGAGCCACCCAGGCGCCCCCTCAAAATCATTTCCAATGCTGGGATTCGCTGTACTAGGTAAAACATCAGTAGAGGTCATGTGTATTTCCCTCTTCACAGGATTCTGCACTACGTGCACTCTACCATGAATGGAGAGAGTCATCTGTGTAGGTGATGGGAAAACTGAGACCCATGAGCCTTATCACTATATAGCTTACCAAGATGTGCAGCAGCTCATCCAGCTGAAAATTTAACTTGTGTTACATGTATGGTTCCCATGCATTTGTTCCACTGAAGGAGGTCCCTGCAAATCAGTCCTGTAGCTTTGGAGGAAAACAAACCTCCTTTTAGCGTTGAATGAGCTCCCTCCCTAAGGGTAAGGAGGCAACCCACTTTCTTGATTTCAGATCCTGTTGTGGATTGAATGTTTGTGTCTCTACCAAAATCTGTAGGTCAAAGTCCTACCCTTGCTTGTGGTGGTACTTGGAGGTGGGGCCGTTGGGAGGTAATTATGTTTAGATGAGGTCATGGAGGTGGGGCCCCCATGATGGCGTTAGTGCCTTTATAAGAAGTGGAAGAGAGAACAGAGCTCCCTCCCTCTATGTGAACACCCAGCAAGAAGGAGGTTCTCTGCAAGCCAGGAGGCGGGGCCTCACCTAGAAGTGACTCTGCCAGCACTTTGGTCCTGGACTGTTGAGCTTCCAGAATTCTGAGCAATGAATGTGTGTTATTTACGCCACCTGGTCTATGGTATTTTGTTATGGCAGCCCAAGCTAAGACAAACCCCTTGACACTATTGTTATAATCCTTGTTTAAGAGTTGGCCTGGTGGTTCTTTGGGGGGCGGGGAACGTCTGCGGAAAGGGAATGATGAAGCCCTTTGAAAGATTGGAAAGAAGTGTGATTCCTTGGGCACAGAAAGCAGAAAGTGAAGGCAAGAGAGCAATGAGAATCTGCTCTAGTGGGCTGGGAAACTGGCTCCTTGGAACACGGGTGTGCATGGGGCAGAGGTCACTGAGCATCGAGGTGGCTGAGGTCAGCTCTGGGGGAGTGCAGACTTGTCCTTAAGTTCGAGGACCACATTTGTTCAAAACCATCACCAAACAGCAGGGAGAAACAACAGCGAGCTGGACTGATGGTTCAGTGGGGCTCTGCTTCGGACTAGGAGAGTAGATGTCCCATCCCCTCTTTGGACTGTATACATTTCTAGAATTTTGGTTTTTTGTTATTTGTTTCAGTTTGTTTTTAAAACATTCATAGGAAGGAGAGGACCCAGAAGATAGGGCTGGAGCATGGTAAATTTGAGAAAAGAGCAGTTGCTGAGGTTTGTAGCAGGAAATGGAACAGTTGATTCCGTGGGGGCAACCAGGGTCCCCCTCCATCTCCTGAGTGCGACCAGAGAGTCCCAGACCAGCTGCTGCCAGTCACATCCCGAGTCTTTACAGTGGCTGGGCAGTCACAGTCTTTGCAGAAAACACCGTTATCTTTATTTCTCCTGGTCTCAGAACTCTCAGACTTGGCATCTCAAGTCTGAAAATTCTAGATGGAAAAACAAAAACAGAACAAAAGAAAATTCTAGATGGAAACCTCGTTTGAATTCTGCAGTTATACTTGGAGGAGCAATGTTCAGATGTTCGGGATTTGTGTACTGGGCAATGACAGACGGCAGCAGCAGGGACAACAACACGGGAATATAGATCTGAATGTTTCATGTTTAATATTTGGGGTTTTGTTGTTACCTGGATTTACAAAACAAACAAGAACAACGCCCTGTCATGCATAACGCGTCTGAGTGATGGGCAAATTCTCTTCCAGTTTTAGAGTCGGCGGGATGGCTTAGGCTAGGAAGAAGCACTGGTGGGTAAAGCCTGACTCCAGGTGCCCTGATGATTTGTGTTCCGCTGTCCTGCCTGTTGAGGAGCTAAGAGCAAATGTCAAGGGATAGGGCTAGGGGTTATCGGCCTTTTTTTCTTACAACTTACTAGTTACTTCCTTTCTCTGGGCCAGGACTGAGTTTCATTCATGTCTGACAAATGCTCACTAGGCTGAGCAAGTGTCCAAAGACAGACCCTGGATCTTACGTCAGGGCACGTTGAGGTGCCTTCTTTGCTTCCAGAACCTCCCGTCACCTTCTCCCGGTGTTTGGGCAGCTTTAGTTTTCTCTCTTGGCTCCGGGACTCACTTCCAGAGACCTTGTGAATCTGCCCGTTTGCTCTGGAAGTCCCTTCTCTTAGGGGAGATTTAATGTCACATTTTACCCGCTGAGGGGCTGGATAGCCTTGGGGAAGAAGGGCTGAAAGGAGCCCTGAAGGTTCTAAAGCTGAACATTTCCTTTCTGTTCTGGCCCTCCCCGTCCCTTCCCCCTGGATGTCAGCTATTCTACCTCTGAAGCAATTCCTTGCCTTCCTTCTGCCTCCTTCCAGGCCTCTGTCATTTCCACCCTGAGCGACTGACAGCATCATAACTCCCCTCCCGGCCTTCAGACTCTCACCGTTCCCATCCATTCTCTTCTGAAGCACGTATCTCTTCATGTCCTCCTTTTACTTGGAAACATGCACTGGTTCCCTGTCAGCCTCCGGGGACCTGGCTATTCACTCTGTGTGGAATGCTCATCCCCTCTTTCCTTCCTGGAAGAGGGTTCACCTCACAGCCCTCCTCTAGAAGCCGTCCCAGACTCCTTTGGGTGGCATCAGTCCCTTTCGGTCACTTCCTTCTTTGTGCTTCCACTGCCCCATAACTGAGAGAACAGAAGAGCTAGTGAGCTATCCATGCATGGGCCAAGTGATATTCAAGCGCCTTCCACGCATTGTCTCATTCTTTCCTCACAAGAGCTCTGCAGAGTCTGCACTTCTTTAGCTCCAGCTTAACGGAGGACATGGCACACATCACTGTGTGCGGGGTTACGTGACTGGGGAGAGGTAGAAGCAGATTTGAACCTGAGCGGCCCAGACTGAAGTCTTGTTCTTTTAATCACCACACCATTGGTGTGAGCTCAGATGTGAGCTCTTCTCACATCTGACCGTTGTTTCTTTATATCTCTCTCATTAGATGGAGCAGGAATACTCTCATTTATCCCTGAGACTTGGCTTGGAAGGACCCTGAACCATAAAGCCTGGATACACCAGGATAATCTTGCCTTAGGATGAGTTGATTAGCAACCTCTATTTGCTGGTGAAGGCTGCCGTAACAAGGAAGCACAGAAGGAGTGACTGAAACGGCAGAATTTTGTTTTCTCCCAGTCCCGAAGTCTAGAAATTTGAAATCGAGGTGTTAGAGGGGTGATTTCCTCTAATGCTTCTTTCCTTCTTTTGGAGATGCTGTCTTCTTCCTATGTCTTCACAGGGTCTTCTCTTTACCTGAGAAGAAAAGTGGGGTAAAATGTGGGGTTACAGCCTACCCACCAGTTACCTCATTTTACCTCTTTAAAGATACCATCTCCAAATACAGTCACATTCTGAGGCACGGGGGGTCAGGGCTCCAATATAGGGAATTTTGGGGTCACGCAGTTCAATCCCTAGCACAAACTCCATCTGTCGCCTTCTTTTTCCATTTGCCATGTATCCAACATATCCATAGGTTTTGAGAATTAGGACGTAGATGTTGGGGGCGCGGTGCAGTTATTCTGCCTAGCCCAGAGGAACCCATGGTGACATCTAGGGAAGAGTCTTCAGGGCCTAGAAACAGCTAGAGGCAAGGCCCAGAGTGGACCAAGCTGGAGCTGGGTGAGTAAGAGAAGCCTCTGGTGAGGTGTGGTCACAGGGGAAAGGGAACACATTTGTGCCAGCCCTGTGGACCACCGGGAAGACCCTGGCTCTCACTTTCAGGTTTTGAGTGGAGGACCAACATGACTTGACTTTGTTTTGAGAGGATCTCCCTGGCTGCTAAGTTGAGAATAGATTAGAGGGGGCGAGGTGTCTGGTGAGAGGTGATCGTAGTAACCAGGGACAGAGAGGACGATGGCTTGAGCCATGGTGTAGCACAGAGGTCCTAAGACATGGTTGTATTCTGCCTTTTGAAGGTAAAGACATTAGGATTTTCCCTTGAATTGAAGGGAGTGAAAGAGAAGAGTCAAGGAAGACTTGGTCACTGGCACAACCAGAAGAATAGAGTTGGCGTTGATAGAGATGGGGACACCTGTGGGGAGCTGAGCCACTGACCTTGGAACATGTGTGAGATGCCCAGTTAGACAGCCAAGTTCAGAAATGAAAGACTAGTTTTCTTTATGCATTTAAAGCCAATAATTTTTTTTTAAAAAAGATTCCATTTATCTATTTGACAGACAGAGATCAGAACTAGGCAGAAAGAAAGAGGAGGAAGCAGGCTCCCCGCTGAGCAGAGAGGCTGATGCGGGGCTCAATCCCAGGACCCTGAGATCATGACCTGAGCCGAAGGCAGAGGCTTAACCCACTGAGCCACCCAGGCACCCCGTTAAAGCCAACTCTTAAAATAATTTTGTTGATACATCTAATGATTCTTGTTAAAAATCGAGAACAAATAACTTTGAGTTGTTCACTGATTTTCAAGTAACTCATGGGTAAAGATTAAAATTAGTCCCATTTACAAACTTAATTAATTACGTTCCCTTGGACATCTTCAACCACATGTATATATTTAATATGTTTACTTTTTAGACACTTCAAATGTCTGGCAGGGTATATTTACAATATTAATAAGCAAAACTCTCTTAAGCATTTAAATTACTCTCGTATCCAATAAACGTATAATTATAGTAAATGAAGTTCTCTAAAACATGCCACAACTATTTATAAACTTAAACTTCTCTTATAGTTTCCAGCTAAAAATAAAAATTAAACGTATCAGATTCTTTTAAACATGATAAAGACTATAAGGGTTTTTGTTTTGTTTTGTCTTTTTAGCTGTCAAGCGGAGAAATGGGGCTTGTTTTCCCTGCTTAACTTGCAAGACTGTCCTGAGGACAGCACAAGGAACCGTGCTTGCACAATGTAAACAAGCCATGAGAAGTTAAGATGCTGTTTTCTTTCTGGGAGAAAACTAACCTCTGTCGAGGACACACTTGACCCGTGTCTTGAAAGGTGAGGAAGCGTTTTCTTGCTTTCTTTTCCTTTGCAAATGAAAACGGACTCTGGAAAAGAGCAGATCATTTAAATGAGGTGAAAATGTTATGTCGAGACCTCCCCTCTGCCAACCCACCCCCAGTGCCTTCTCGTCCACAGATAAAATATTGACATCATAACAAGGGCTCTCTACTCATTGTGAAATTCCTAAATCCTCATGTTGGGACCGGGGTCTGCGGGCGTTCTAGGCATGGAGGCAGGCACGACCCGTGGCACTTGGGGTTTGCTGGACCATTTGATGAAATCACAGCAAACAGGCGGCCCCCTCCTCTGCCAGTCCTGGTGTTTGCTCTCCTCCCTCGGTCCTCAGGAAGGGTAGACAGATCCGAAGGGAGGATGGCTGGAGCAGCAGCACTTAGCATCGTGCTCGTCCAGAAGGGTTGTGGGGTTTGGATGCTTGGCGAAGCCCGCATGTGCTCACCTGTTTGCTCCTGGGGAGGATGGGCAGGGCTGTCCTCCCAGGGACTCTGACAAGGTCCGGGTAGGGACCTGTCGGGGAGCTTCCCTCAGATTGCCCTGCGTCCTGAGAGAGGAGTGTCACCGTCTGTGTGCAGTTTGGGCAGGGCTGGCTCATCTCGGAGCATCTGCTCCTAGTGTCTGTCAGGCAGCGGTTTCCGCTGAGCTCCCAGCCGCAGCCTCTTCTCCTGGAAACAAGTGACTCCTTCCCACCGTGTAGGATGTGGAGAAAGACCTCAGCGCCCCTGGGGTCCCGAGGCCCGGAGGCAGGGCTGCACCGTTTGCTTCTTCGGATCTGGCAGTCGGTTGACCTGGGCAGAGGGGTGGAGGATGACGAGGGTACCTCAGGCAACATCGTGCTGGACAGAGGGCCAGTGGGTCACGGATTTGGTGACAGTAACTCCTCGGCATGGCCGAGACTCCCTGAGGGTGACTGGCTTTTTGATCTCATCCCTTATGGCCAGATTGCTGGCTGAAGTGAGGCGTCCTGCCTCTTCCCTTCTGCAGGGTCTGGGGGCGCTTACACCGCCCCATGGGACCATGCCACGGTGGCTAGGCTGTGCGCTGACTCGCGGTGCGTCTGCACCTGCGGCCTCAGGGGGCTCTGAGACCGTTCCTCACCCTGTCTAACTTGCCTGCCTCACCGGAGGAGTTACCAATACGGAGGCGAAGAACCGTAGTCGTTAATGAGTGAGCTCAGGTTTATGCAGCGAAGTCTCTGCGGGCACCCAAGTCTTCTGTATAACTGAGTTTTCTCTTCAGTACCGTCCGGTCGCTACCAGTCAGCCATCCACAGGTTGCATCAGAGACCTGCGAGATGCCACGCACGGTGCTTGATGCTTGGGGGATACAACCCGATGACGGGGGTGAGAAGGAGCCACACACAGCAGTAGGAGGCGTTCTTAGTAACCGCTCTGGGCCAGTACTGAGAATTCAGGTGCACAGTGAGAGACCCTGCCCACACAGGAAGACAGAGACAGGGCTGAGGTCACGCAGGGTCTTGATGGGGTTCAGTTTGTCCTTCAGGCAGGTAGCAGGGGTGTGGTGAGCCAGGAGCTGGGTGGGGGGGCAGGAAGCAAGGCACATTTTCCCTGTGTTCATGGCCAAGCTGGGGAGACAGACATGTGAAGAGCCGTTAACAGGGAGCCTAGCCAGTGCTATCGTGGAGGGGCACGCCGGGGGTGGTGGGGTCCCAGGGAGAAGTGACTGACTTGATGAGGGCTGGGGAGCAGGAGGCAGGTCAAGGGGCCATGCAGTGGTGATACCAGGGACAGGCCAACCTGGGGTAGCTTACCAGAGGGTCCCTGTGGCCTGGACAGAGAGCAGCGGGCTTGCTATGAGGGAGGGGCCCCCGAGAGGCAGAGGAAGGGGTGTGGGAGTATTGTCTTGTTCTGTAACAAGGTCTTTCCAAACCCAACCGCTCTTCACCATCTCCTCTGAGTTCGTTAAAAATGCAGATTCTCTCCTCTTACTACTAAAATTCTGATTTTTAATAGGTCGGAGGTATGGGGTGGGCTCCAGGGGTCCGTATTTCAAATCTCAAGTTCACTTAGGCTCACTCACCGGCATTCAGGAACCACAAAATCTTTTATAATTGGTGACTGGTCTTCTATGTGGGCATTTATGGAAGTTTTGCGAGGAGGCTTGTTACCGGTGGCTGGTGCCCCTGTTTTTTCAGATCAAGAGGTGTTTTTTCAAAGGGGACAAACCAGAACCAACACCGTCGTCCTCTGAGGCTTGAAACAAGGAGAACTGAGCCCATCTGTCTGTTAACAGCTGGAGGTAGATCCTGGGGGAAGGGGTACGCTTTGTAATTTCAGATACTTAAAATGAACGGTATTATGGATTAACTATTAACAAACGCTGCAAGATGTTTATGATTCCCTGGGGCCAAATAAGTAAACATTCTTCCAACTTAAGCTGCAGGAAATAGACAGTTTCACAAAGAAATGTTTCTTCCATTTATATGAGATGACTCCATGCAAAAGCAGAACCATCCGTGCTACGCACAGCATGTTAACCTTCCACCAAGACCTCCAGTAAGGGTGCTGGTGTCAGATGCCGTGCCTGTTGGGCAGGTGGCCTGAGTCAGAGACCCGGGGAACGGAGCTGGCGCTATGACCTGAGCCCCGGCTATCCCATCCTTTGGTCTCTCCTCTAAGTCAGAGGAAGGTCCATGTCCAAGTCTTTCACCTTCTTGAGATCAGAGAGGAGACAGAGATTGGTCTCAGAGAGAGCCTTTAAGAGCACTGAACATGCTAGGTACACCCAATTCCAGATTAAACTGGACTGGAAGGAGGCCTGGGCACAATCAGTTCAACTCAGCCCTCAAATGAGGCTGAGTGAGTACATGGAAAGGGCAACTGTTATGAGTGGGAGTGCATCTCCCCCCCTCCCTGAAAGACACATTGAAGTCCTAACCCCCATTACCTCAGAATATGACCTTACTTGGAAATAAGAGTCTTTACAGAAGTAATCAAGTTAAAATTAGGTCATTAGGGTTGACCCTATTCCAAAATGACTGGCGTCCTTATAAAAAGGAGAAATTTGGACACGGAGACAGACAGAACACATACACACACACACACATACACGCGCATGCACAGGCACACACACATGCACACACAGGGATAGCACTGTGTGAAGATAGAGGGAGAGATCAGGCCAACCTTAAGGCAAGGAGGATCAACCCTTGCCAGCAGACAGCCAGAAGCTGGGGAAGAGGCGGCGTGGAGCAGCCCTCAGGAGGAACCAGCCCTGCTGATACCTTGATCTTGGACTTCTAGCCTTCAGAAATGTGCAGTAATAAATTGCTGTTGTTTAGGAACCCAGTTGATGGGCCCTTGTCCCAGCAGCCCTAACAAACAAACACAGGCCCTTCCTCTCTTTTATTATGGATCAAAGTTCCATGAGGACACAGGTTTTGTCCTTTCCATAGTATGTTACCAGTGTCTGGCACAGGGTAGGGGCTCAACAAGTACTTGGCTGAGTGACTGGGTCCTTGGGGGCACATAGGTTATTTGTCCAAAGGCACACAGAGAGTGACAGAGAGGCACTTGTGCTAGGTACCTGCTATGGAGACGTGCTTGGTGTTCATCAAGGTCATCCTTAGTCCACAGGGCAACCTGAGAGGAAGGTCTTATTTATCTCATGTTACCGATGCGGAAATTGAGGCTTAGAGAGGTTATGAAGATTGCTTAAGGTAACACAGTGAGGAAGTGGTGGGCTCAGCATTGTAGGTGAGGCCACTAGCCAGGGCCTCAGTGGGAACCAGGCAGTCTGCTGGGGCCAGAGTCATCTTGGCAGCAGGCCCCAATCAGCAGCCTAAGGTTAGGACTCCAGGCCCAAGAGAAGGGCACTGACAGAGGCCACTCACCAGGCACACCATCAGAGCAGTCACTCTGGGGAGAAACCTAACTAACTTACGTGGGCTGGGGGAGGAGGAAGATTGGAGGGCTGGAGGACTCTGCAGGAGCTCTTGGTCAGCACAGCTGCAGCGGGCTCTGGTTCATTGTGTGTGTGTGTGTGTGTGTGTGTGTGTGTGTGTGTGTGTTGCTGTGAGGTTGCCTATGGCTTAGGGCTTGATGCTGGTCCACAGTCGGGGTGGACCCACCCTCAACTCTGGGGAAGATGTCTGATAAGAGATTGTAACAAGTTGGCTCCTCAGTGACTGCCAAGTTCAGGAAAGTGGTCACAGTTAAGCTGTGGAGTTCCGATGCGAGGCTGACGAGACACAGAAGGTCAAGAGGAACATTTAGGGGGCCTGTCACCTGGTGTCCCCCTTCAGAGCTACCCTGAGGAAAAGCTCTTTCCTTTACTGTCTCCTATCTGGAAGGAAGGAAGTCTTCTACCCAAATCTGAAGGCTTTTCCCACCTAATCTCTAATCTGCAGGATAGAGGAGCAACACTCAGCCTCTTCTCTGTGGAGCCCCACATTTGGGTGCCAGATTTATTATTTTTGACCATCACATTGCTGGTGCCTAGCTCAGTGTGTGGCACAGAGTTCCTTCAATAGATGTTTATGGAATCAATAAAATGAGAGACATGTTTGGGCTGGACCTGGAGAGACTGTTCATACCATGGAAAGATCTCCAGAAGAGTGACCTTGCCTCACTATAGGGACAGAAGAGTAGGGGACACCTGCAGATCAGTGGGCTTCCTGGTTGAGGAAATAGACAACCTTGGGAGCTCTGTGGCTGGGGACAGAGTTCTCTCTTGGGTTATGCAGACCTACTGAGCGAGCTCTTGCTAAGCTCCAGATAGGGGAAGAGATGAGTCTTTGAGGCTATCCTGATGTGTCACCCCTCATTATTGTCATCGCTATTATGACATGTTGTCATGATGGTCTGAGCTGTACTAACCAGCTGTACTTCTAGAACATTTTCAGGTATATGATTTCCTAAAGAGTCTGCTTAAAATGCAGTTTCCTAGGCCTTTTCACTGGAAATCTTGATTCGGCAAATCTGGGGAAGGACCTCAGGGATCTGCCTCCAGGTGATTCTGGCACAGCTGGTCAGAGGATCACACTTGGGTAGATAGACCCCTAAATTTCCTCATCTGTGCAATGATGAAGTTAGATGAGCTCTCTATTATCTTTCAGTTGGAATGGTCTAGAGTTCTTTCCAGTGGTGAGAAATAAAAGTACAAGAAGCTTGCATTTTGGATATTAAAGGTTTAACTCTGGTGCCTGACCTTGACTGTCAGTATGCTTCTGGAAGTTGTACGATCCACCAGCCCAGACATTTACCTGTTTTCCAGGCACATGTGAGACTCAGTGCCCCCAAAGCAGGAAGGAAGATGATGAACAGAAAAGGATGCAGCCCCTATGGTCTAGTTGAGTGTGCCTCCCTCTGCTGTTCTTACAGATCAAAGGGATGCTAGTGTAAGAGAATGTGCATATTTTTCAGACTCTAGCTCTCCGGGTGGGTGCTTTCTTTTATGTCATGAAATAGCATGATAAGAGGAAACCCATGGCTTTGTATTGGCCTCCTGTGGTGGAAAGTCCCAGAGATGTGCCATCTCATACTGTGTCCTCCCACAGCAGGATGTGAGATGAAGGAAGGATTGGACGTGGGGTGTTGGCCTTTGCTGCAAGGACATTTGAGATAGAAGGTGACTGAGGCCTGTTCCCCACAAAAGCCTGTGTATCTCAGGGTGTGACGAGAGGCTGAATGCTACCAGAAAGAGCAGGCCTGTTGATACTTTGGTTTCCGGGCACAAAGAAGTGCTGAGGTGGTGTAGACTCTCTGTGACTAACAGAGCTATCACCAGTCACCCTGGGGCTGACATCTGTGGAACAAGCCTCAAACTCACTCTGGCTAAGGTAACAAGCTTGACTCTACCCTGTGAGGGTTCTCAAAGCAACCAAGCCACATATGGGCATGAGTAACTGTCAGAAGCTCTCTGGTGTGTGTGTGTGTGTGTGTGTGTGTGTGTGTATGATATGTATTTGTGATGTTTATGGTATGTGTGCGTGTGTGTGTGTGTGTGGTATGTGATACCTGTATGTGTTGTATGTGGTGTATCTGTGTGGGTGAGTATATGAAGTGTGTATGGAGGGTACATGTAATGTGTGTGTGTGTGTGTGAGTATGTGGGCCTGTGTGTGGGGGTTATGTGATATGTGTGTGTGTGTGTGTGTATGTATGGTGTGGTGTGTGTGTAGGGGTGACTATGTAGGGTATGGGGGGCACTGCGTGTGTGTGTATGTGTGTGTAGGGGTTGTGTGTGATGTGTTGGATGAGGGAAAGAATTCCAAGCCTGGGTCCTGGGACTTGAGAGAGCCTTCTGCCTCTCAGTGGTGTCTCATCTTTACAACAGGACAAGTCCCTTATCATAACCCATGAAGTCATTCATAATGTCAGAATTTGCCCTCCTGTCCTCATTCCAGCATAATCTCCCACCGCCTTGCCGTAGCTCTGCCCTCATGCTTAAAACTTGTGTAATTTCTCTCAGAGCTCCAAGAGGACCACCATCACCCCATTCCTGTCCAGAATTAGGGAGAATTCTAGAGCCTTTATACCTGTCATTACTGCCAGAGGTCATCTCTAGTGTTTACGGAGAACAGAAGGCAACCTGTGACACCACTGGGCTTTCCAGCTGTTCGTGTATCCACCATTCCCCCTCGTAAAGTACTGATACTGATACTGGTACCAGTATGGGCACCACTAGGAACGTGAATGATAGTAAGAATATAAATATGGATGCAAGTACTAATGTGAATGTGAGTACAGATTCTAATATAAATACAGATGCTAACGTAAAGAGTAGTAGCGGCAGGAAAATGAATAGAGATACTAATGATGTAGGAAGGACATGAGGGTTTGAAGCCAATTGCCAAGAAAGAATTCTTGAGACAGCTTTGGTGCAAAAAGGTGGTTTTATTAAAACACAGGGACAGGACCCATGGACAGAAAGCGCTGCACTGGGGGTCATGAGGAGTGGCCCATTATATACTTTCAATCTGGGAGGAGGTTCAGGATAGTGTAAGTCTCTAAGGAATTTTGGAAGTGAGGTTTCCAGGACCTTGAGGGGGCAAGCTGTTGTTGAGAAAAGGTCATTTATTACCGTCTAATAAAACCTTAGTCTTGAGATGCTTCAGGTGTATATCGGTGGGCCATATGCTTGGGGGATGACTGTCCACATGTATCTTGGGGGTTAGAGATAAAGGAAGTTTCCAAAGGAATAGTTATTTATTTAAGATTTTATTTATTTATTTGATGGAGAGAGAGAGATCACAAGTAGGCAGAGAGGCAGGCAGAGAGAGAGGGGGAAGCAGGCTCCCTGCTGAGCAGAGAGCCCGATGCGGGACTCGATCCCAGGACCTTCAGATCATGACCTGAGCCAAAGACAGAATCTTAACCCACTGAGCCAGCCAGGAACCCCCAGAGGAATTTTTATACGTTAAAGCAGACTTACAGGATCCTGGAAAGTTTGGCTAAGATTGCCTTTTGCCCTTAGCAAAGTATTAACATTGAGACAGTTGAGTCCCTAGAGGAATGTCACTCTGCCAGTTTCAAGGACTTGCCAGTGGGCTGTAGGTAGTAAATAAATTTAGTAATTTTTCTTCTGCCTTTGTTTCCCACATCACTAACACTAATACCCCTACTACTACTAGCTTTTCCATTTATTCCTCGGGGCTCTTCGAGGCTTAGATGAGCCAATGTTTGTGAGAGCCCTGTAGTATCTGCCTGTCCTGAACATCTCAGGGACCTTCTTCTTTGATGCGGACCCTGTGTAAATCTTTAGGAGTGCCCGCCGTTTTCTTCCTGGTAGGAGCACCGAGTTCTTAAGGGAAGGAACAGAGCTTTGGAGCTAGAAAGAGCAGAGAAAACAGCAAGATGACTGAAAACTGGATTCCTATGTTCTGGCTCATGTGGGGTAGAAAGGAAATCTCCTTTGTGCCCACAGGAGGCTTTTGTCCAGGTGGGGAAGGTGCTGGAAGCTTGCTGTGCCTGAGGTAGGGAGTGGAAGGGGCCCTCCCTAGCTCCGCCAGCTTCCACAGAGGAGCCAGCCCAGCCCAGGGATCAGGGCCTAGGCTCCTGCTGCTGGCTGGCAGAGGAGGGGTGCGGCCAGGCAGGGAAGCTGGCTGCATAGCCAGAGACCGTGGCGGGGGTGGGGGCACAGAGCCGGCCTCCCTGCTCCCCGGAGCTTGCTCTCCATTACCAGAAGCTGGAGAGACCTCAAGTATCAACAAGTCCCCAGTCTGGGGTTTTGCTGTAGCCACTTATTTACTGGCTCTTGGTAAGCTTACACTCCTGCTTGTAAAGCAGAACCAGGACACCTGGGTCTCTTCTTCACAGGGTGATGCTCAGGACTCAGGAGATGATGGCTATGAGCATGCGTGTGAACAGGGAAGGGCCTCAGGAAATTACAGCTCTTACTCTTAAGATGATTATTTTCCATCTAAGCAAAGTTTTCGTTCAGCAGACCTGTTCTTTCACTTGGGCTGACCCTCCCCACTCTGCAGTGCCTCTAAAAATACCACTTCTCCAGGGTGGGGAGCCAAGGCAAGGCTCTGCACGTTTCCAACTGGGGCTGAGAATTCACAGAGCAGGAACTGAGTTATATTTAGAGTGTCCTGGGAATTCTCTGGACCCTCTTTCAAGCACGGGCAGGTGTGGGGATCTTAGAGCAGAGGGTAGAAAGAGGATCCTTAGGAAACAGTGATGAGGTGGAAGACTGAAGGAGAGCAGAGGTGGGGGAGCCCCCGCCCGGTGGCTGGGGAGGGGTCGTGGGAGACATCGGGTGTGAGGGGCTGGCCTTCCCCTGGAGAGGCAGGTGCCTTGGGATGGTGCCAGGGACAGGGGAGGGTCCTTGATGGCAGGCAGGGAAAGCAGAAGGGTGACCAGCAGGGGAAGCAACTCTCCTTGTGAGCCTGGCATAGGGACCGTCTCTCCATGTTGGGGTGCCAATGAGGATGGAAAGTGGGGTGTGAGTGGAGAGGGATGCCTCAGTCCTGCTCTGCAGGGGCTGTTTGATGGCTGGTTGGTGAGGGGGTAGGTAGATGTATTGGAGAGTGTGGTCCAGTCACTTCTGTCTCTCCCCTGAGCATCTCTGAATGAAGGTGTAGCCCCTCTGAGTTGGCCTCGCCATGTGTCTAACTACATCATTTGGGGTAATGGCTTCCTTCACCTCGTGGGTAGGATCTTAAAGAAATATATGTTTTCCACCCAACAAAAGTGGGTTAAACAGCAGTTCTGCAGGTTTTCTTATAGGCTCACAAAGTGGAGGTGCCTCTCTGATGATCCCTTTGAGCTGAAATATTCTCTGAATATCCTTTGAGCTTCACTTATCTGGGAGCCTGGCTACATCTCCCTGGTCATGTTAGAGTCTGCTTCTCAAGAGCCCCCTTCGTACATGATGGAGTGGAAAGCAAATCCCGAGGGCTCAGGGTGTGCATGGTTGTGGGGTAGAGCCTGGACTCCCCTTCTAAAGCCTAAGGAAACTTTCTCACTTAGCGGTCTATAAGAGTCCCCTCTTCACTTTCAAAAATCTAGGCACACACAAGAATGCGTTCTCAGCTGGCCAGAGTCTGCCTCTCTCATGTTGCAGCAAAGCCCATAAAAGAGCTCTTCTATCACATTGCTTTAAGGCATGCTTTTTAAAAATTAACAAAGAATAAATCAATGCACTACCACCCCTGGCTCCCCACCCCCGTGGGCGTCAAAGTTTGTTCAGAGAGCAGGGAATAGAAAATCTTTTGTTTAGATTTTCCACAACATAATAAATGCTGATATTTCAAAGTCAGTTTCCTTTTTTTAAGCGCTTTCTTATCCATTATCTTTCTGTCTTTTCAGGAC
Organism: Mustela putorius furo; assembly: GCF_011764305.1. Taxonomy (NCBI): domain Eukaryota; kingdom Metazoa; phylum Chordata; class Mammalia; order Carnivora; family Mustelidae; genus Mustela; species Mustela putorius. The sequence continues at coordinate 2,519,466 of NW_025422045.1, read as the reverse complement.
CCCTCTCAGCTCTGTTTTATGGTTGAGGAAAGAAAGGTGAGGGGGTTAAATAGGTTGCCCAGGTTGGAGTGGGGAAAGCAAAGGTCAGATTTAGAAATTTGACTCTCTGGCCATCTATCACACTGCCTTTAGGTGATTTGGGGGTAGTGTGTGGGGTCCTGTCAGCTTCAGACCAGGGGAGGAAGCACGCTTAGAGGGTTTTTCTCCACCCACCAGAGCCCCCTGGGGTCGAGCAGCACATAGACTGAACCAGGAAGGAGTACAAGTGGTCTTGGCCTTGAAGACACATAGCAGTCTCTAAGCCCGTGGTGCAGAGTGGGCTCCTGGAGGATGCAACTTTATAAGAAAAAGGTGGAGGCTGCATGCGGGGGACCCCTCCTATCAAGAAAGCCATAGTGTTGACCCCTAGTAGATCATAAAAGCAAAGCTGTGAAAATCATTAGCTACGTGATTATGTAAAATCCTGAATCCACCTTCCAAATCCTGGACTGGGTCTTCATGTACTTCCAGTATTGAATCTGCGAAGGTTCCAGTGCCCTCTGGGGTGTTCATGAGACCATCATATAACAACTTACTGTCTCGGCTACACTGTTTCCTCACATACCCCACCCCCACACTGATTTACCATTTTGTTGGTTTCACCCTTACTTGTGTTATGGTTAATCAGTTACTGCTCGTTTTTCTCCCATACCCTTTGCTCTTTGATGGCAGGCAAGATCCTGCTCAACGTATTGGCATCCGTCTAGGGCCTAAAAGAGTCACCTGTGAGCAGCAGGTGTAATACACGTTTGCCTGATGGAATGCGATGGGAGGCCGGGGCCTCTCTCCAGCACTTGGGCTAAGGTTGGATGTGATGTTTTCACTGCTGTGTTTCTCTTCAGATGTAAAACATTGGTTTGCAAATGATTCCTCAAAAAATGAACTGAGATACCTAACAAGAGCCCTTACATGCTTTCACTTTTAACTCATTTCTCATCTAGAGAATGTATTTAAAGAGGTAATGTGAAATACAAACAGATATTTCTGCCTAGGCTCATCATGGTATTATTTGTAGTGAGAAATTGGAGATGATCCACACGTCTACCATTTCTGAAAAGATTACACCAAAGGATGGCATATCTATTTGACAAACTGTTGGGCAGCCATTTAAATGTTTATTGAGGCTTTTGATGATCTAGGGAAATGCTTACATATTAAAGGAAGAAAGAGGAATTCAAAACTATGTAGGTTTAATACATTATCTCAATTTGGAAAACTGGGCATGGAAAAAATTATAAGAAAAAATGAAAAATTTCAAAGTAATTTCTCGAAGTGAAGAAATTTTAACTGATTACTGCTGCTAGAGACTGAAGGTCTGATCCCTTTCCCCCAGTTTCATGTTTTGGAACCTGTTCCCCAATGTGATGGTATTTGGATATGGGGCCTTTGGGAGGTACTGAGGTCATGAGGTGAAGCTCTTATAATGGGATTAGTGCCCTTATGAAAGGGACCCCAGAAAGATCCCTTGCCTCTTTGGCCCTATGATGACAGAACAAAAAGATAGCTACCTTAGAAACAGGAAATCAGGCCCTCATCAGACACTGAACCTGGGTGCCTTGATCTTGGACTTCTCAGCCTCTAGAACTGTGAAAAACACATTTCTGAGGTTTATAAGCCACCCATCCTATGGCATTTTTGTTACAGAAGCATGAATGGACTAAGACAGTTATTTTCTTCCTTATAGGCTTCTGCATATATGGATTTTTAGAACTAAAATGAAAATAACCTTCCCCAAACCAACACATAAAATGTTATCTTAAAAAGTGATGAAAGTCACCATTAAAGAAAGTTAGAAAGCAACATATGTCCAACCATTTATTACCAGCTATACGAAAAAGACAGGCAAAACCAAAAGAAAAATGGGCAAACGTGTATGAATAGGTCATTTACAGGAGAGGAATTTACCTGGCTAATAAGCCCCTGCGAACATTCTCAGCTGGTTGGGGCTATGCCAATGAAAAGAACAAAGTGATAACCAGTTTTTCACTTCAGGACTGACAAAAACTAAAAAGAGTTCTGGTGAATTGCCTACTTCTTTCAACTTTCTTTTATAGTAATGTTGAGCAACACCATGCCTGGGAACGTATAATTATCTTCTTATAAATATATGCCCCTCTCTATAAATATGGAGGTATTGATGAGTGAGTTCTTCCTCTGTGGGAGGTGTCAGATAGGAATAATTAGCCAAAATCAAAAGAACTCTATGTCGAGAATTCTCTAAGCCAGGAACTCTGAATGAATACTGTGTGTGACTTCCTTTCCTTCGAAATGGACAGCTCATCTCTGGGTTCCCCAGGAGGCAGACTCAGAGAGCTGGGCACATGGGAAGTTGACTGGGGATGTCCTTGGGAAGGGAGTGGATTCAGGAGTGGGAGAAACCCCGCTGAAACATCAGGAGACGCTGCAACAGTGGCCCCGGGGACAGCTCTCCAGGTGGATGACCCTTCAGAACGGTCCCGAATTGAGACAAGAGAGCTGGGTGTTTCTAACCCTGTATCCATCAGGAAAGCAACATGACCTTGGGGAAGTGACTCTCTCAGCTGAGGCAATTCCTGGGCTGCTGACCGCTGAGAGCTGGCCTCCAAGCTGCTTCCAGGAAGGGAGGAAGCCCTTCATTCTTTACTCTTTTTGGAGGGGGAAGGGAAGGGGTAGCGGGGGAGATAAATCAATGTTATTGTCCATCACGGTGTTATACAGAAATCCAAAAATAATGCATTTGTAGAGAAAGCAGCAAAGAAATAGTAAATAAGAAGGCGACAGAAATCAATTTAAATTATTTTCCCTGACATAAGGATGAAATTTAAATTATTTTCTCTGATATGAGGGTGAAAACCATTTCAAAGCCCATGTGTCTGGTTTCAGAGTAGGTTTGGTTCACTGGCCAAAGCTTGCCATAAAGTCAATGTATTTGGTATTTTGTTACTCTATTGGCTCCTGAAAAATCTTTTGAGGTCTTTGAGAAAAGCTGTGGATGTAGTTTTGGTGATCCAGGGCCATGCTGAGCTCATCCGAAAAAGTGTCATCCACACCTTGGTCCGATAGGAAATCCATTAGGTGGTCGCACAAAGCCCAGTGCCGGAAATCTCTGTTGAGTGTGTAATTCAAGTTCTTCCACTCTGACTCTCTAGTAGACTGAAAGCTCATTTCCCTGATGGAGAAAACAGCACTCTTGTCCTCCTCTTGTCCCATCTCATCTTCCAAATGGTAACAGTCCAGCACAAGGGTCCTTCCTGCCATAATTTTTATGACTTCAGCCAAGAAATTGAGAGTGGACATCACTTCAGACTTCTGTTCTCATCTGGGGCCATAACCTAGTGTCCTTCACAAAAATGACCACTTGAATGGCTTTTTAAAAAATTAAAAAGACAGTTTTTTAAAAGCAGATTTAGGTTCACAGCAAGATTAAGAAGGTAGAGAGATTTCTCGTGTACTCCCTATCCCGCTAACATGCACAGCCTCCCCCACTATCAACATTCCCCAACAGAGTGGTACGTTTGTTACAACTGATGAACATACACCGACTCATCGTCATCACCCAAGGAAACTTTCCCAAGTTTGCAGGGCTGGAGAGTGGCAGACCTGGGATTTAAATCCACTCAGTTCACCTCTAGGTTCATTCTGTTCGCTACCCACCACACGTCCTCCACTATGTCCGTGTCGTGTCTTCTACAATAGCAATGCTCCTTGGTGCTCTGTCACGGATGGCAACAGCAGAGTGGGAGGGACATGCTGGGGCAGTCACTAAGGACCTGGGAGCTCAGTTTTCTAAAGGAGACCCTCAGAAAGGTGTCGTGGACAAAACCCTTAAACTTGTTTAGTGTACATGTGGAAATGGCTATGAATCATCCCCAGTGTTCAGAACTGTTGAAAAAAAAGAAGACAATGGATTTAATATATTTAATGCTGTTTGCAAATATTCATTATTTGAAATGTGGAAAAATTTTACAGAGATTACTATGCTAGCAAGTGCAATTTTTTTCTTGAAACGAAAGGAATAGTTGCCAAGTGGTCAATAATCAAAGACAAAATGGCGGCATGATTTATGTTTTCTTGCTGATATTACACTGCATATGGACGAGGTAAATTTGAAGTTCCAAGCAAAGAAAAAGCTCGTGATCTAGCAAGATATGCACAAGAACTTATGTTGAAATTGAAATTTTTCATAATCCCAAAGATGATAATTTTATGTTTTTCTAATACTAATCAATTGCAGAGAATTTCAATTGTTATGTATAGAGTTATACAAATTGGCTGAAAATATAACAAGAAAAACTTGAAAGACCCTTTGTTGATTTTGATAAATTTAGAGTTGCTTTTTCATTTTATGTAATATCCCTAGAATTTGTGTCAGTAAGACTGAGCTAACCCAGAAGTGAGTGAGCTTACCTAATTTGGACAGAAATTGTTTTGAAACTGATAATGCTTTTGCTGGAAGTCAAATCAATTCTAAAAAATGAACTTTTTTGGTCAATGTGTATGCAAAGATTAGAAGAAAACTATTTTTGATATTCAACTGAATTATTGGGAAATCTTTAAGTGTGTTTGGAACACCTTGGTTGTATGAATCTAATTTTTTAATGGTGAATTTTGTGACACCTAGATACAGATCTAATATTTCTGAAGAAACTTTGGTGTTCCAATTGAGATATGCTCTAGGTGTAAAATGCACACTGGATTTTGAAAACAGTATGAAAAAAGAATACAAAATATCTTTTTTTTTTAAAGATTTTATTTATTTATTTGACAGAGATCACAAGTAGGCAGAGAGAGAGAGGGAAAAGCAGGCTCCCCACTGAGCAGAGAACCTGATGCAGGGCTTCATCCTGCAGAGAACCCGATGCAGGACCCCAGGATCATGACCTGAGCCAAAGACAGAGGCTTAAACCCACAGAGCTACCCAGGCACCTTAGAATACAAAATATCTTAGTTTCTTGTGTTGATTACATGTTAGAACAATATTTTGGATATATTGAGTTAAATAAAATATATTAAGAATAATTTCTCTTGTTTCTTTTTACCTTCCTAATGTGGCTGCTAGACTACTTAAAATTATATATGTGGCCCTTATTATCCATTCTTATTTTGTACCCCTAAGGCCTTTGTTTATGAAACTTTTCCATAAAAACAGGGATCATTGCTGTCCTTTCGTTTTTTCTCCACTGCTGAATCCTTGGTATTAGACCTGTGACTGACACATGGAAGGTACCCAATAAGTGTTTGCTAAATGAATGAAGAATTTGGGGTATTTAAAAATTTTCAACTATCACAGGTTTTCAGTCATAAATAACTTTGCACAAGCTGATGTGTGAGTGCATCAACACATATTTTATTTATTACCTTAAAACAGATTCCAAAATCATTATATAAAAGGGCACGGACCATCTATAACTTGTTCAACATTGCCAAGTTAATCTCAGAAAAGAGTGAACCAATCTATGATGCCGTCAGCACTGTAAATTTTGGTTCAGGATGTCGGTTTCCCAATGCCAACTTTAAAGGGTGTAGAATGATTAGTCATGTGGCATTAGGCAAGTTACTTAGCTTTCTGAAACTGTAAAATGGAGAGAAAAATATTAAGTTGAAAAGTTTAAAAAAAAGTGAACGCTTAAATGAATACTTGCCTTATGTGGCATAGCTTTTAAATGTATGATTCTGGTTTTTAAAAGTTGGGGTATCATTATTTTCTTATAGTAGTAAAGGACAAGGCTGATGTTCTCCCCTCGGGGTGTACATTGCTGGGAGGTGGATGGGAGAGGGCTACTTTGGGGATGGGGCCAAAGAAATGGGAACTGGGAGGGCTGCTATACTCAGACATCTTTGAGAGAAGGAAGCAGTCTCTTTCTTAGATTTGTTGCCTGGCTTCTCCAGCTACAAAGATTTACCTAAAATGTGAGAGGGGCACCTGGTGGCACAGTGGGTTAAGCTTCTGCCTTTGGCTCGGGTCATGATCTCAGGGTCCTGGGATCGAGTACCGCATCGGGCTCTCTGCTCAGCAGGGAGCCTGCTTCCCCGTCTCTCTCTGCCTGCTTGTGATCTCATTCTCTGTCAAATTAAAAAAAAAAAAATCCTTATGAAATAATTGTGAGAGCTTGTATCTTATAGATGCCTAAGAACTCAGTCCCTTTTACTTTGTATATTTTATTTCAAAACAATACTTTCTATTTCCTAGCCACCCCCCCCCCAAAAAAAGTTCTGCATACAAATCCCCCTGGGTGATGATTTTGAAGTTCCTCAATGGGTGGGAAGCCATAACTGGTTTAGAGGAGCCATAAGAAAAACAGCTTGTTGGAGCTCTGTACTTAAATACTATTCCTCAGACTCGAAAGTACCTGGTTCTACACCATCCAATGTAGGAACCACCAGGCATGTGTGTTTAGTGAACACTTGGAATGTGCCTCATCTAAAGACTTCGTGTGCTGGGTGCCTGGGCAACTCAGTTAGTTAAGTCTCCGACTCTTGATCTCAGCTCAGGTCTTGATCTTGGGGTCGTGAGTTCAAGCCCTGTGTTGGGCTCCACATGTAGTATGGAGCCTACTTAAAAAAAACAAAATACTCATTTAAAAAAAAAAAAGGGGGCGCCTGGGTGGCTCAGTTGGTTAAGCGACTGCCTTCGGCTCAGGTCATGATCCTGGAGTCTTGGGATCAAGTCCCACATCAGACTCCCTGCTCAGTAGGGAGTCTGCTTCTCCTGCTGATCTCTCTCCTCTCGTGCTTGCTCTCTCTCTCAAATAAATAAATAAAATCATTTAAAAAAATACTTAATGTGACAAAAATGTAAATAATTTATCAGTAATGTTTAAATAGGATTATATGTGTGATAATAATTTAGATGACTTTGGGTTAAACAAAACATTATTAAAATTCATCTTGTTTCTTTTTCCTTTTCAAATGTGGCTACTAGAAAATTTTAAATCACAGAGGAGGCTCACATTCTGTTTCTCTTGGACCATACCAGTTCAGAGCCTGCCCAGCGACATCCTTTAACTACCTTGACACTCTGGAATATGCATTACGAGCTCTGATTAGTTCTGAGCTGAATTTCACAGCCTGGACACAACACAGTGAGGGGCTCACCTTCGACAGGACCTGTGAAAGCAGATCGGAAGCTGCTAAGATAAAAGGTTGTGGGCAGAACTCGGGCCATAGCTTTAGCTCAGGTAACACCAGGAGAATTCCAGAATCTCCCTTATGTTTTTGATAAAATGGACGACTAATGAGGCCCAAAGTCTGACATTGGTAGCCGACAAAATACTTTTCTCTTTTCTCTTCTTTTTCAAGTCCAGAAAGACGAAGATAGAATGAACTTGTGATGTTATCCTTCTGGGTAGAAGTAAAACAAAGGTACTGAGATTAGAAATGTCAGTGTGGATCCTGTGGGACGCAGATGCTGAGTGACGAGCTTCGACATGCAGTAGGTTTGCTGGGAGAAACGTCTGTGGGGGAGGAGAGGGGGTTCTCGGGAGATGGCAGGGAGAGCCTTCAGGCCGTAATGCCGTCTGGCAGCGTGAGAGGGAAGGGGGAAGGAAGAATTAGGTAGATTCTCAGGCTGCGGTGCGTTTCTGACAGGGTCTCAGGCTGGCGGGCAGCAGTCCCGAGCTCAAAGGTGGCCTGTGTCAGGTAGGTTGGGTGGACCAGCCCTGAACCTGGCTGCCAAGCCATAGCCTGGGGGAGGGGTGACCCTGACATCCCTACGTCCACAGGATGCTTGCTGGGACCGTCAGGAGCTCTGCTCCCCCCTGGCAGGTCCTCTGGCGGGAGAGCTGAGAGGTGGGGACCACAGCGCCACAGAGATACTGGTCTCCAGTATCAGTTACAGTGCTGATTTGAAGTCAAATTTACAAGCCCAGATGTTCTTGGACTTTTTTCAGTGCTGCATGTTTCAGTGAAACAGGACAATGTCCTTTAGCAACGGGACACTTCTGCAGACCGATGGCCTACGTCAGGACCAGAGTCACCACTCACCCGCCTCAGTTTTCCCATCTGGAACACTGTTGTGAACGCTAAGACCCACCTGGTGGGCTTGTGGGGATTATTAAAGAAGTTGGTGTGTGAAGGAGCTTTCCACCGAGAGGAAGAGTGTTCGCTCACCTCATTCATATAGTGATGGTTCTCGCCTCCTGGATATGCCTCCGGGTTATGATGTTAACGGCTTCTAAATGCAGGTAACGTCATGTTGAATTTTTCAGCTAGGGGCAAAACGTGCCTTGACAGTTGTTTCCATCTACGGAACGTTGGTTGAAATGCATTCTAGTTGATTTCCAGGTGCATGCTGGTCAGGGGGTTCTTGTGGTTCTTACAGTTCTTTTCTCTTAGAACATTTGCTCCAGGTAGCCCTGAGGAGGGGTCCCTTACTCTTCTCCAGCCTCTGCTCCAGCATCCCTCCCAGGCCCGCCCTCAGCCTCTTAAGGCAAAATGACAGGCGCATGGCCTTTCACCCCTTATGTTGCTTTGTCTTCTTGGGCACGGCAGCTCCTGTTAAAATGTTTATCATGTTGTAATATTTAACTATTACTGTATTTCTGCCTTGTCTTCTGGAATACGAAGCTTCCAGGAGTCAGGAGCTTTGTTTCATTCACCAGTATATCCCCTGGAAAGCTGCCTGGCATAGAGTAATTGATTTTTTTTTTTTTCTTTGACTGGATGAAACTCACATGTGGTTTCCAAATGAATAAAATGTCAAATAAGGAATTCAGCACAACACTACTACTCTTCAAGGATGTGCTGGTTGTCTTCAATGGCAAGGGGAAGAGGAAGAGAGAGCACCCATGCCCTTGCAGCTCCCCTTGGGTAGGTCCAACCTCCCCCAAGAAGCAAATAAAGTTATCTTTTTTCTTACTTCTCTTTTTTCTTACTCAAGTTCTCCAGGGGAGGTGGGCAAAGTTTTCTTTTCTTTTTCCCTTTCTTTCCCTTTCTTTTCCCCATTCCTTTTTCCTTTCCTTTCCTTTTCTTTTTCTTTCTTCCTTCCTTTTAAATTCATGGAAATCCGATGGGAAAAGAAAATCGAGTGAGAGCCCTATTGGACTAGCCCACTGAACAGACACTCAATCTTTGTAGGATCAAGAACAGTTATGTCTGTCTGGGCTCGTCCCTGGAAGTCATGAGTGAAGACACAGGCCGTAGGTCTGGAGAAGGGTAGTCACTTGTTCTGTCTGTCTCAGCATAAGGGGCATTACCAGGTGGCTGACTCCCGCCGTCTCTGTTGCTTGGGTCTGTCCAGCAGCATAGGGGTGGGGAATGAGGGAGGAACAATGGTTCATCCTGGGAAGTGTTCAAGCTGAGGGTAGTGTCCATCTGGGGCATCATGGAGGGGAGCCCTGGATTGTGTGGAGCAAGTACAGACCAAAGGAACTTTGTGGGCTCTTTGAATTTCCTGGTTTCATGAACTTAAGTCTCCCCTGAACTAACACACTGTGTACCCAGAAGATCAGGAGAGAGAAGAAGAGAAGTAAGGTCATTTAGCCACCTGATGCGACAGGCTCTTCTAAGGACAACTTGGTCTCAACCAAGCCAAGGAAGAGTCTGCGGGTCATCTGCCGTTGGCACGTTCCTGTGAATGAAGTATTGTTCCTGGGGGAGGGGGTGCTCAGCCTGGAGTCCCCATGGACGCTGGGTTTCCCCATAAACCAGGAAAACACAGAGCTACGCCTAAGAAAAACAACGGGCAAAGCTGAAGTCCAGGCCTCGGGCATTAGTGCTTCTTGCCCCATTCCTGGGGGAGAGTCGGACTCCTCTCCCTCAGGAGCACTAATGAAATTCTCATCGTATCTTGGTTGGCAAGACACCGCAAGTCTCGAACAAGGACCCAGGGTCTAGTCCCAGCTCCACCTCTAACTCACTTTGGGACTTTGGTCAAATGGCTGGACCTCCCTGGGCTTCACAGTCTTTCTCACAGAATGAAAAAATTGAGTTCAATGATCTCTAAGGCTTTCTCCACGTCCCGCCCCGCCCCGCCCCGCCCCGCCCCGCTGATGTTCTGTGATCGAAGGGATTCAAGGAGGGCTGGCTTCTATTTCCCGTTTAGAGCTCTCTCTGAAAAGCAGTTTAGCATTTGGCACTGGGGGTGGGAGACGAAACAGAGAAGCAGCCTTAAGATGTGACAGACCTGTGGGCTGCCTGTCCTATCTCTGTCACAGGGTTCCGGGGTGTCTGTTTTCCATCCAGGAGTGGAGCTGCCTCCCAAGAGGGCAGAAGGCCCAGCGACGCAGTGGTGAGCTCCATCAGCTGCTTCCCCTGCCTCCTGCCCCCACCAGCTGACCTGGGAGCAGTGAGTCATGCTTTGTCACCATGAGTGCCTGGCAGTGGGCCCCACACAACTTCTTGAGCTTGTCAACACCCAGGATAGAATAAATCATCAGAGGCCCGTTTTAGCCAAGAGTGAAAAGTGAAGTCACCAGAAGATGCCAATTAGGGATGCAGAGGGGAGGTGGGGGCTTGCGGATGGGCAGGGCTTTCTTCCCAGGTGCCAACCCTGGGAAGGCCTCAGGCCCTGCCTTTGCCCTTTGCAGCCTCCTGGAATCCCAGACCCAGACCAGGCTCGAGGAGGGGCCTCCGCCGGAGGGAGGGACAGGGAGGCTCCTGCCTTTTCACACTTTCAAATTCCCATCCACTGGCAGGGAGATCTTAGCTGCTTCTTGCTCCAGGATGTAGGTCCTGCTTGCTATCTTGAATAATAAAATCACAGGGAGTTCGGAGGGAGATGCTGAATGCTCTGATCCAGTAACTTTCCAGTCTTTTGTTCGGTTTTATTTTAGGAGCAGAAGGAAGAGGGAGGGGAGGATTTGCAGCCTGAATGCTCAGTCTCCCTCCCTCTGTCTCCCCAACTCTGGCCTGGACTAATTCATCTCAAAGGCCTTCCACTTCTACCATTCTGTAGTTCATGGCTAGATCTGAAAATAACACATTGTAGCAGAGCCGAGCATGCGGGCAAATTGCTGGTATTTTAAAGATAAAATAGCACCACTGCAGGAAAAAGAAACAAAGAAATCCAGCTTGGTTACTTTGATAAACTGTGGGACCCCGGTCAGGTTCCCTGACCTCCTGCCTCTATATTCTCATCTGTAAAGTGGAGAAAATAAAAGTACCTATTTCCAAAGGTGTTTGGGAGGATTAAACAAGATGAAAGCAATCCAGGCTTATTCCACTCGGGGCCTGTCGGGGCGGTTGTGACTAAGCCTGTGACCCCCAAGCTTTTGTAGGGAGATAGCAGGAGCTGGAGTGCTGCTTCACGATCTGGGTGCCCCTTCCCTCCTCTCGTAGTCTCCTGTTCCTGGACAGATCTCATAGGTACTCATATTTCCTCTCTAGACTTGGCTGCCTACTCACTTCCTCTCTGGGCCTCGTGTATCAGGAGGGACGGTGGCTCCAGAAAACACATTCGGATCCAGAGAGGGAAGAACCAACTTGTTCATTCATTTGTTCGTTCGCTCATTCATTCATCCATCACTGCCTGGAATTGTGCCAGACCTGGAGGATTCAGAGCCCACTGGGGCTTGGGTTTCTCCCTCCATGGCTATAATGAGAGGCCATCCTTCTGGGGCTCAGCTTCCCTCTTTTTTTTTTTTTTTTTAAAGATTTTATTTATTCATTTGACAGACAGAGATCACAAGTAGGCAGAGAGGCAGGCAGAGAGAGAGAGAAGGATGCAGGCTCCCCTGCCCCTGAGAAGAAAGCCCGATGCGGGGCTCGATCCCAGGACCCTAAGACTATGACCTGAGCCGAAGGCAGGGTCTTAACCCACTGAGCCACCCAGGAGCCCCTTTTGTTTTGTTTCTTAAGGGGAGGAGGATAGTGGCTGTAGGTGGATCATAGGTCCAGATCCGTGCCGTGTCCCTTACTGACTGATGTGATTTGGGGCAAGTTGCCCACTCTGCCAGAACCTGCTCTTCCTCATTCATGAATTGGGACAGTAGTGCCAACCTTGTCTCTTCTTGACTTGAACTTCCAGGAATCCCTCAGGGCTCAGTATTCTTCTCAAAACAATTACGTCTCACCACCCCACCCCTCTGCCCCAGTTTTCCAGTCATGTCTCTTATTTAAAAAATCCACACTTCAGTGTATCTCTAGCTTGAAAGACTCTTCTTAGCTTTAGATCCCAATTTTCAACTGCAAATCCAGCTTCCACACTTGAGTCTTGCAGGCATCTCAAGCTCCCATGTCCACAATGGAATCTCACCCGCTTCCCCAACCCACTGTTGACTATCCTGGGTACCCCATATAAGTGGAATTCTATAATATTTTCTCTTTGTGACTGACCTATTTCACTTACCGTAATGTCTTCAAGAGCCACCCATGTTGTAGCATGTGTCAAGATTTCCTTCCCTCTTTTTTTTTTTTAAAAGATTATTTATTTATTTATTTATTTGATAGAGATCACAAGTAGGCAGAGAGGCAGGCAGAGAGAGAGGAGGAAGCAGGCTCCCCACGAAGCAGAGAGCCCAATGTGGGGCTCGATCCCAGGACCCTGGGATCATGACCTGAGCCGAAGACAGAGACTTTAACCCACTGAACCATCCAAGCACTCCAAGATTTCCTTCCTTTTTAAGGCCAGACAATATTCTATGTATATGCCACATTTTGTTTATCCATTCTTCTGTTGATGGACACATGGAGTACTTCTGCCTCTTGGCTCTTGTGATTAACCCTGCTGTCAACACAGGTGTACAAATGATTCCTTGAGACCCTGCTTTCAGCTCTTTTGGGTATAGACCCACAAGTGGAATTGCTGAATCATATGGTAGTTCTATTTTTAATTTTTTGAGGAAATAGCATGCTGTTTCACATGGCAACTGCACCATGTTACATTGACCTCAACAATGCACAAAGGTTTCGTTTTCTCGACATCCTCACCAGCACTTATTATTTTCTGGTTTTTTTATCTTTTTTTGTTTTTCTTTTTTTTTTTTTATAGTAGCCATCTGAATAGGTGCAAAATGGTATCTCATTGTGACTTCTCGAAAAACTATTGTTTCTCCACCACGTTAACTCTGAACCTTTGTCAAAAATTAGTTGTCCGTCTATGTGTGGGTGTATCTGTGAATCTTACTCTGTTTCAGTGATCAATCTGTCTTTATGTAAATACCAAATTGTTTTGATTGCTACGGCTTTGTAATAATTTTTGAAACCAGATAGCATTAGCCATTTAACCTGTTCTGTTTCAGATTTGTTTCGCTTATTCTTGGTCCTTTAGAACCAGCTTGTTAATTTCTTTAAAATTGCCATCCAGGATTCTTACTGGGATACCTTTGAATTGGTAGATCAATTTGAGGACAACTGGCTTCTTAACAATATTGAACTTTCTTATCTATGAACCAGACATATTTCTCCATTTGTTTAGGTTTTTAGTTTATCTCAGCAATAGTTTACAGCTTCAGTATATGGGTCATTTTTTCAGCTTAATCTCTTTTTTATTTTTTGATGTTGTAAGTGGTATGGGTTTTTCTTTTTTTTCTCTCTTTTATTTGACACAGAGAGAGCACAAGCAGGCAGAGCAGCAGGCACAGGGAGAGAGGAAGCAGACTCCCCACCGAGCAGAAAGCCTGATGTGGGGCTCAATCCCAGGACACCGAGATCATGGCCTGAGCCTAAGGCAGAGTCTTAACCTACTGAGCCACCCAGGCACCTGGTATGGGTTTTTAATTGCAATTTCTATCATGGTCAGAAAAGATACTTTGTATGACTTCAGTCTTCTTAAATTTGCTAAGAGTTGCTTTTTGACCTCTTCTGGAGAATGTTCCATGTGTGCTTGAAAAGAATGTATATTCTGTTACAGTTGGGTTGAAAGTTCTGTATATTTCTGTTTGGTCTGTTTGGTCTATGTTGTTCCTTAAGTCCACTGTTTCTTTGTTGAAACTCTGGTTGAGTTCTCTGTTACGGAAATTGGAAGCAACCTACTATTACTGTTTTCTAGTTTTGCCTTCACTTCTGTCAGTGTTTGTTTTATATATTTAGATGATCAGATTTGGGTACTTATGTACTTATAATTAGTGTATCTTACTGGTAGATTGACTTTTTATCATTATATAATGTCCTTCTTTGTCCCTTGTGGCACTCTTTCATTTAAAATCTATCTTGTCTGATCATTGCAATTCCTGTCTATGGCTGGTCTATAGAGACTAAAAAAATGGATTTTTGTATATTGATCTTGTATCCTGCAACCATCTGTAGATTCCATTGGATTTGTTACATAGATGATTTTGTTGTTCTCTGTTACATTATCTTTGATAGAAGGATGGCCTAAACTACCTACCATTCCATTACTTGAACCTGAAGATCCAAGTAATGCTTTTTTTTTTTTTTTTTAAGATTTTATTTATTTATTTGACAGGCAGAGATCACTAGTAGGCAGAGAGGCAGGCAAAGAGAGAGAGAGATGGAAGCAGGCTCCCCACTGAGCAGAGAGCCAGATCTGGGGCTCGATCCCAGGACCCTGGGATCATGACCTGAGCTGAAAGGCAGAGGCTTTAACCCACTGAGCCACCCAGGTGCCCCCAAGCAATGCTTTTCTCTGTGGAGAGAAGCAGCTTCATCCTGTGGTGCCAACTGGGTTGGGTCCAACAGCTCTCAGTCCATCTTGTGCCCACACACGTAGGCCATGGTGATCTTCAGGCTTCTCACCCTAGTCATCTTGGCACCTTGGTGCCTGGAGAGCTTCGCACCATTTGCAGAGGTGTGTGCCTTGCTGGGCAATGTGTTTTCCAGACTCTGTATAAATGTCAGATGCTATCAATCTTGGCGCTTCTCTGCGGCCAACCTAAAACGTCACCATCTAGAGCTGGCGCAGTTTTTGTTTGCCATGAGCTGATCCTCGTCTGAAAGTGGTTGAGTTTTAGTAAACCTCTAGCGTGGGCACTCTGCCTCTTTCTCTCTCTTGTTCTCTGGTTCCTTCCAGAGTCACCTTTCAACCCTCTACCACAGTCTTTCTCTGACTTACCAAAGCCCTTTCACACCTTTTCACTCTTGGATGCTAAAAGGTTGAGAGCCAGCCCTTCACCAGAGTGTAGAACTTCCTGGCATGCATTTCTGAACAGGCTTCATTCCTGGCTCTGTTTATGTTTCCACCCTCATTTTCCCTTTGGTTCATGTTGCCTGTTTGTTTCTCACACATTTAGCCAGATGTCTTCCTTGCTTCCCAACAGAGCCCTGTTCTGCCAGCCCCATTTCCTGGCCTTATCATCTCTCTCCAGAGTCTGGGCTATCCCTCACATAGCAGCCGCTCTAGGATGCACCACCCTGAGTTACTAGGCATAGGAGCATCGATGAAGAATGGGAAGGAAATGAAACAGACTGGCATATAGGGTAAATGCAAGTTAAACACACACACACACACACACACACGAGAGGTACCTGGGCTCAGGTCATGATCTCAGGGTTGTGAGATCAAGCCCCATATCAGGCTGTGTACTGGGCATAGAGCGTGCTTAAGATCTCTCTCCTCTTCTCCCTCTGCCTCTTTGCCCTCAGCGAGCTTTCGCTCTCTTTCTAAAAAAAACAAAAAACAAACCAAAACCAAACCAAACCAAAAAAACCATAACTCACTAGAAGCCAACTAAAACTAAATATTTATCACAAAAGTGGTAGAGAAGGAGTTAATAGCCTCAGTCTTTAAAGCGTTCTTCCTTTGATAAGAAGAACATTGAAACATTAATATAGGAAAGTAGGTAGATAGTGTGAACAGACAGTTCACAGATAAGGAAATAAAAGCAGCTTACAAGCATATGGGAAAACATCCAGCTTTACCAGTAATCACAGAAATGGAAATCACAACAATAAAATACGATTTGCCCCCTGCTGCATCGTGCAAGGTTAAGACTATGGCACTGCTCGAGGCTGGTGAGAGTGTGGGGAGAAAAGCATGGCTCCCGACGTTCAGGAAAGAGATTTGGCAACGGGCTTGAAAAAGCCTTAAAATATTCATACTCTTTACTCAGTAATTCCTTTTCTGGGAATCTTCTTGAGAAATAATCAGAAATGCAGACAAAGACGTATGGGCACAGATGCTAATCACTGTGTTATTTATTATTGCCAAAGCAACCCAAATGCCCAATACTGTGGAAATGTATGAATTCTGTCGTACACCCACACAATGGGATACAGGGCACCTACTTAAAGACGATATTGACTAGGATGTTTTCATGGTAGGGGACATGTTTTCTCACATAAACTTAAAAAAGTAGCCCTCAAATTGTATATTCAAGATGACCTTAACTATATAAACGTTGCAAGAAAAAAAGGCCATAAGAAATGAAGAAAACTTTGATAGATTCCAGTCTGGAGACTGAGACTGGTCACGTCCACAGTCAGCCCTTGTTCCCTATCTATTCAAGATTTTTTAAAAAATAAAATCACTGTACATGTCTGTAAATAAAGTATATAATCCTTTGAGAGACTGTCTGTCCTTCATCTTCAAATTCTGATTCCGCCCCCCCCCCCAGCTCCTGGGGTGTTAGATGCTCAGTAAATAGAATGATGGATGCACCAGCTGAGGTTATGGGGAAAGCCCCTACCTGCATTGTTGGATGGGAACGAGAGGGGTCATTTTGGCTCATTTTGCTCAAATCTTTTTCTCTTAGATTTACTTTTGGACAAATTCTCTCGTCTCTTGCCCTGACACGGCTTCACCTCTCAGGCAGTGGGCTTTGAAAGAAAGCTTTTCTTTAAGGAAGAGTGTTCAGTGACTCTACTTATATTTCCAAACAAACGGTTGTCAAGTTTTCTCCCTGAAGCCTCTGTTTAGGCATGTCAGGGGTTGCTTTTCAAATTTCATTTGAAATCACCACTCCAAGCCAGCCTCTAGAAAGGAACAGCCGGAGAGGAAGTGACAAAATGAAGCCCAGCCAAATCTTCAATATGAAGGGCTAAGCAAGCCCAGTTTTCCTTACTGCAATGACGGCCGAGGCAAACATCATCAAAAATGGAGCCATAGGAAAGCGCTCATGATGCCTCTGAGAAGCCCCAAGGAAAATTTCAGGGGATCAGAGGCTTCTGGGAAATGAATGATTCATAGTAAAAGAATCTACCATTTTCTGACTGAAGGGCAATTCTTAAAAGTCCCGATATAATCTCCAGGTCATACCTTAGTCTGACATTTTTCAGGACCCAGAAGTCACAGGTACTCTCTGGGGGCCTCAATGATGCATAAGAAATCTCCAACCTTTGTTCTGAGCCTATTCGTGCTTGATCCAGGACTGTGTCCAGGGAGTACCTCTCTCTTCTTTGACAGACATGGTTGGCATAAATAGCAGGGATCAACTGGACCCATCCATCTATAGTATCACGGCAGACAGGGCTTCTCCAAGAGTTCTTTCTTAATCTGTCAGCCAAACGAATTACCCCTCGCTCTGAGCTCCCATGCACCTTGTACCGTGCACAAGCACTGGTTTCAGGTTTTTTCAGCGTGCATAATAACAATTTGTTTGTGTGTCTTTTTCCTGGATTGTGGCTTCCTGAGAGCAAACATCATGTTTTTCCTAGGCTTACATTCCACCCTATCTCCTAGCAGAGGTCCTGGCAAATAGTAGCCATTCTACTGATGTTTGTTAAATGAGTGAAGAAGGGCACACTTTCTACAGGCACTAACACAGGGGATGCATGGAGAGATGAGGTGCCTTAGGAAAGATAAAGATCTTTATCATTACTTATATTCTTCTGCAGTTAATTATGAAAGAGATGGAATTAATACTGAAATGTATTGTTTTCATTTTCTGTTTTTACTGTCTCTGACCAGGTATGTAGATGCCGGAGGCTTCTAGTTGTTTTGCATTTGTCTGATTACCCCATTTCATGTGGTTTACTCTGGTTAATGATGGAAAGCCTTGCTTTTTGCCCCAATGGGGACAGGAATTTCTTGCTCAAACCTCAAACTTGCCTGAACTGCTGTTTGTATTACAGGAAACGGTAGTCAGCTGGGAAGTCTGAGATCATTTCCTGGGCCTTTTTTCCTTCTTAGTATCTCATATTTTCTGGACAACTCAAGGGGACCTCCTGACTATGGATTTGGTACATTGGAGAACAAAACATATTTTGGCTTCAAAGTCCTGAAACTGTCTCTTGCAAGAACTGACCCCAATTTTCTGTCAGTGTCTCCGGCTAGTGTTAGTATGGTGAACAGGTATGAGGTAGGGGTTTTCAGCTTTGAGGAACTGCCCAGAAAACTACCCCAAATTTTCTTTCTGACTTTGCTCACATGTACTAAGGTATTGTAAAAGGGCAAGTGAGCACAGAAACTGTCAGGGGTGACCTTCAAGTTACTTGACTACTTTTTTGGCAGAGCCTTCCAAATGTAGGTATGGGGGGGACCCAGGTGCCAGGGCAAGGGAAGGGAGTGATGTTGGAGGACAGGGTCTTGAGTCAGCAGCTACATACCAACTGATACAAAACTAGTGCAAGATTTATACAGCATGGTTGACCACATGGAGTTGTCCCACAGAATATCTGCCCTGAAGAAAGAAAGAACTGGGGCAGTTAACATCTCTGCCATCTGCTCTCTGATGGTGGTTCCTAAACTGTCCACAGCATAGAATTTTCAGAGTGTCTTTTAAGAATGCCAAAGCCAAGGCTACAACCTCTGTTCTGAAGGTCCCCAGGTGATTGCAATCTACACACAAGTTGAGAATCCAGCTCAATGACATTAAGTTATTTTGTCTTTGGGGCACTGGCTTCCTTCTTGGTAAAGAGTGGACAACGACGTTGGGAAAAATCAAATGAACACGTGCAGTGCCTGATAGGAGATGAGAATATAATCACACCAAAAAAATACAGTAATATATGACAAAGTTTTTATAAGCTATAAAATGATAAGATTAAAGATACCTTTGAGTTAATTGTTAATAGTTAATATTTATTATTAGTTAATAGTTTACCTAAATAGGTGCTCACTATTTATTTTCCTTCTTTTGTCCCTCTGGCATTGTTTTCCTTTGTCACTTGTTCTGCAATATCGCTATTGAGATAAACACAATCACTTTTTTGAAATGGAAAGATCCCTAGGCGGGTTTGGGGCTCATCTTAGGGTGGGTTATCCTCTTAAATAACCCACCTATCCTCTTAAATAACCCATCTTGCTCTTCAAAAGCAAATGATGTGAAGTAAACTGAGGAGAGCGGTCGGGATTTCAGCTGAGAAGTTAGATGAACCAGAGAAGGCATGATGAGTCCCTGTGTTTATGACGTCGCTGGAGAGTGGCGGCTTCTTCAGCCTCTTGTCGAGAACATTACCTCAAACTCAGGGCTGCCTTGTTTTTTTTTCTAGAGTCCTGTGGAAAGAAAACATTTATGAAGGGTGCCCTGAAGGATGTGTTGTACCCTCTGTCCTCCAAGCTAGGCATCCTCAGTTCAGGATTCAGGTCTCATAGACCCTAATATGTCTGTTACTGGAGTTCAGGGGATCTAGGAACTGGAGTCATCGGCGGTATTCTGTGTGTTTGTGCAAAATGTCTGTTTTCTCCCAGGGAGACATTCCACGGCCTTTTCTTCAGGCTTGTGAAGGGAATCTCAATACCTCACGCACCCCCCAATTTAAGAGTTATTCCATTAGCATTGTCCTGAATGAGGCTGCCTCTCTGGGCAGGCCCTTGGTACATGGGCCCCTATGGAATTGTTTTGCTGAATTGCTCTTTGGCGTGATACGTAAACTTATATTGAAGAGCCACTGAAGAAATAAACCTTGGAACTCTAGTTGATTTGTGGATTACATTACACTGTGCGCATTCCTGGAGGAGCTATGAAAGAAACTTCTTCCACTGCGCTGGGTGGTTGTTTCAGTCTTACAGATACTTCTTGTCGTTGACTTCCAGACACATTTAGAGCCTAAGAAAGTTGGAAACAATTTTTCGCTGGTGAAATGAGTGGTGTTCACAATGTGTGGGTAGGCAGAACGACCTACAGAGAGGCACCTCTGCCCTTGGTAAATGGGGCAGAAGAAGCTAGTGAGCGGCACACCTTTGGAGGAGCGAGTGTCTTTGTTGCAGCACTAGAACTGCTTGTCGCCCACGCCTCAACACTGGGCATGCAGTAGGTGCTCAATCCATGTTTCACTGAATGAGTGCTGTGTTCCACAGAGTTCCTGAAGTCTCATTTCCTGCCAAAGCAGGAAGAGTCCCCCGCCCACCCCCATCCCCCTGAAAAGGCAGGAAGAGCCTCTGGCTTACCTTTGTGTTTCACTGTTACTTCGTTCTCGAGGCGCGCCATCTTGGGGTCTGCAGAGAGATGCCTGAAGAAAAAGCTCTTACATTGTTCACCTCATGACTCCTCTCCTCCACCCCTCTCTGTCCCTGGGGCTCAGGACTCATGTGTGGTCTGAGTGGCAGACTGGTGCTGAGCTGACAACTCCCCGCCTTTAGCAGAAGCCTTGTTCCTCCATCCTGAGGCCTTGTCTCTTCTCATGCAAATTGAGCTGAAGGCCTCAGTCTCTTCGTTGGGGGGTAGGGGGAATCAGAGCCTGGGCTTTGGGGTTGATTCCTCCAGCCATGCTCAGGTTTCTGCTTTGCTTCTGCCTGTGAGACTTGGGGCCCATTATTTACTTTCTCTAAACCCAGTAATAGGGTCGTTATGAGAACCCCTCTAGGTGTAGTGACCCAGGCCAAACCAAACAAAATCTACCACAGAGGGGAGTCCAAATATTATTTGGACTAGGCCCTTGCTGAAGGTCTCTGAACACGGAGGAAGGAGCTTACGTGGCCCTCGGCACAGTACAATGGTCTTAAATTTCTCTGTAGACATTTCTCCGTCTTACCCAGTTCCGTTCTCAGAGCAGTCTTTCTCTCTCTCTTGCGCTTCTCAGCGTGTGCCGTCAGTCTCCAGGAATCACTTTTCCTCAGAGCTCCGTGCTCTTTTTTCTGTAGTAAATGTTCTCTTTGCACTCCCAGCCTCCGTCTGCATTTCTACCAACTCTTCGGCAAATACAAGGCTCTTCCTCAAGATTATTCTCTGCAGAGAAACTACATCTACTTTTATTCTGACATATTTTCTCCTGTCATAAAACATCACCAAATCCTCAAGCAGATACTCCTTTCACAGAGTGTTTTGTTTTGGTTTATTTGCCCTTCCCTGCCTTGCTTGCATCTGAGAATCACCTGGAGCACTTTAAAAAAAATCCCAGGGCCCAGGCTGCCCCCCAGGTCAATCGAATCAGACTTTCCCAGACATCAGTATTTTGGGGGTGTAGCCAGGGTTGAAAACCATGACTCTAGGCCCTTGCTCCTTCATGTGGTCCACAGACTGGCAGCCTGAGCATCGGGTGAGAGCTGGTTAGAAACCCAGGGTCTCAGACCCCTTCCTCAGCAGCTGTATTTTGACAGGATCTTCAGGTAATCAGGACTCTATTGGAGAGGCACTGCTCTGGGCCTTGTGCTCTGGGGGCAGTGAGAGTGCACAGCAGCAGATGTGGGTACTTGCCTGAAGGTCTTAACACCAGGGACAGTGGATGGATCTATGACAGACCCCCTGAGATTCTCAGGCAGAAGGTCTGAGGAGGGTCTGCCTGTCTCTATGCTCACCAGATTCCTAGAGGACCCGCTTATCAGCCAGCTGTGCAGGTCCCCTGCCCAAGAGAGGTGCTTCTCAACCTTGGCTGCCCACTAAAATCATTTGGAGGACTTAAAAAACAATCCCCATGCTCAAGCCCAAACCAATGTGCTCAGAGTCTGTGGAGGTGAGAGGGGGCATCAGTAGTTCAAAAAATCTCATCAGGTTGTTTCAATGGGCGGGCGATCCTGAGGACGGACCTCTGCTTGGTATTTCTGACCCTTATCAAAGCTAGCTGAGAATAAAAATATTATCTGCACAGTGCAGTCCCAGAAGAATTTACTGTGTATAAAAGTCAAAACCTTAAAACAAAGGAATTAATCATGAACCGCTGCTGGCAGGAGAGGATTCGGTTTGGGCAGAGTTAGTCTTAGCATCTTTGTCAAGACTTTGCCATCTTGTTAACGTCCTATCTCTTCTAAAGAGATTTTTTTAAAAGATTTTATATATTTACTTCACAGAGAGAGAGA
Source organism: Mustela putorius furo (assembly GCF_011764305.1). Classification (NCBI taxonomy): domain Eukaryota; kingdom Metazoa; phylum Chordata; class Mammalia; order Carnivora; family Mustelidae; genus Mustela; species Mustela putorius. The sequence continues at coordinate 2,497,439 of NW_025422045.1, read as the reverse complement.
GATCATAAGCAGGCAGGCGGGGGCGGGGGGTGGGAGGAAGCAGGCTCCCCGCTGAGCAGAGAGCCCGATGCAGGACCCCAACCCAGGACTCTGAGATCATGACCTGAGCCGAAGGCAGCGGCTTAACCCACTGAGCCACCCAGGGGCCCTGTCCTATCTCTTCTATTCCTGTATTCAACCTCACATGGTCTGTCTGCTTAGAAATCTCTGTGTTGGGTGAAGCGGCTTCCGGTAGAATGTGTCCTCATGTCTGGCCTCGCTTGAATGTATTCTGCAGGCCGACCTGAGGGGAAGCGGAAGGAAGGATGCTGGGAGGTAGCAGTCCGCTGTCTCAAGGCTACCATACTCTCCTTGCCGGCTTTGCATTGGACTGAAAGCTTAGGGCTGCCCATTCTTCCTTTTCCTCTCTCTCTTTCTTTTCTTTCTTTCTCTTCGTTTTCCTCTCTCTCTTTCTCTCTCCTCTTCCATTTATTTCCCTGCAGAATGAGCTGATGAGCCTGCCTTTCAGTGCTGAATTCCCAGAGAAGGATAAGGCAGACAGTTGGGTGTGGAATTCTGGGAAGTGGCCATGGCTGGTTTACCCCCACCTGCGAGCTTCAAGTTGGGCTTCTGTCAGGGACAGAGATTCTTGCAAAGTCCTGGCCTGTCTTTTCTGCATCATGACTGCAGAGGTGGCAGGAAGTCTTGAAGTTCTGACTGCAAAGAGCGCAATGCTAGGAATGTGTGCTGACTACTTTCTCCCAGAACATTTCCAGGAATGAAGGAAAAACAGGACAAAGAAAGCCAGGAGAGTGAGTCAACCAGAATATAATTTTCCATGTTAAACAAGCTTTTAAAATTAATATTTTTGCAACTTTATTAAGATGTAATTGGTATATAAAAAAACTATACATATTTTCAAGTGTACATTTTGATAAGGTTTGACACATATATACCTGTAAAGCAATAACCACAATTAGGGTATTGAGAATATTTTGTTTTTCTTTATTTCTGAGTAAATGAAAACAAATTTCTAAAATGCTACTAAAGAGTGTGTGTGTGTGTGTGTCTATATGGGTTCGGTTGCTTTGAACTTTGATAAATATAAAAAAAATCAGATGGAGAGGATCTTTTGAACTTCAAACAAAATTATTAATCACAACTTACATTCTTTTTAAATCATTTCCACATTAACTCAAAGGTATCTTTAATCTTATCATTTTATAGCTTATAAAAACTTTGTCATATATTACTATATTTTTTCTGGTGTGATTATATTCTCATCGAAGCCTTTAGTGTTACTTATTATCATTTCTCTTTTGAAGCTAAAGGAAATAAAAGGACTTGGGTAGGACCATGCAACTAGTGCCACCAACAATTTTCGATCATTGATTCCTAGCCCCATGGTTCCCTGTAGTATACCATGTAATCATTTATGGGTAAGAGAGAAAGATGTAAAAAACTCAAACGATTTTTAAGAAAATCCTCAAACAGCCTTGAAACTTATTTTTTAAATGAAGATTTATTTCACCACAGTATACCACCATTTTTGCATCCAGTGTGACTAAATGAACTTTGGCATTAATGAATTCTGTTAGAACTTCGTGTTACTTTTGATCCATGGCCAATTAGCCTAGAAGGTGAAAGGCTCCCATAATATCCAGACAGTTTCAATTTGCTTTATTTTTCTTGGGGAGGGGGGATTTAAGATTTTTGAACTGAATGCCTTCCTTCCTTTCTTTTCTTCCTTATTCGATTTTCCTATTGAAAATCGAAGTTGTGAATAATTCAGTATGACCAATGACCACTGAGAGTCTTCTTATTTGCCACTGTAGTATATTATGGATAGTTAATCTGGAGAGAAAGCCCATTCCCTTTAGGGGACATGAGAAGATGTCTGTCTTTTGAAATGAAGGCAAACTGGGAATAGAAAGAGTCCAACCCTGAAAGTAATAAGATAATAAGATTTCAGGATTGCAAGATAAATTAATAGATCCCAATTTATAATTCTAATGACTATCCTAATAAATTAATAATCCTAATAAATTATAGACCTAATAAATTAATAGAAAATGTTGCTAGCTGAAAGGGACCTTTGTGATTGTCTCGTCCATCGTGCGGAGCTTACAGAGCGCTGTCAGGGTCCTGCGGGGAGACATGGTCTCTCCAAAGACGCACGGCTGGTTAGGTAGCTGCAGAGCCAGTCTTAGGCCCCAAAAGCTTCTGGACATCTTCCCACTGGACCAGTGGACCTCTGTCTTCCTTCAGGCATAAGGAACCCTTTTGATGGTCAAAAAGATTTCACAGACGTTCATATCACTTGTTTGGTAACGACTGGTTGAGAAAAGATATAATGAGAAAAAGCAACTATGAATTTGTGAGTAATTGTTGGTTCTTTTATATGCTTCTATCTCCCCCCACAGCCAGAAGAAAAAAAAAAAAAAGCCAAGAGTCTCCAGGTGGAGGTAGGGGCTCACTCATGCTTATCCTTGATGATGCTTTTTTCCCACTGCAGCTGGAATCTGCTGGTCTGGAAGTTTCGCTACCCTGTGGAGAGATCCTTCCCTTGAGGATCATGAAAAAAAAAAAAAAAAAACCCCTATTGAACCATGTCTGCTGCTGGCGATTTGCTAATGGCTGGGGGGTCCAGGGTACTGGCAAAGGGGCTTGGTGTTGATTATCCAGAGAAGTCGCTACAATAAAATGGGGTGGAGGGAACTATGAAAACTAGTGGAGAACTGTGACTCTGTCATGTAAGCAGGTGCACATTTCCCCACCTCTTTCTTACTCATCTTGGAAGGCAAGGCAGTCCACCATGACCAGTCCAAAGTCACACTTGGTGTAAGCCTGTTAGGACATTTCTCTCCCTCTTTGCTGGGTATTTGGTTTCACAGCCTCCAGCACGGCTAGGAGTGGTGGCGTGATGGGGTTCTGGCCAAGGAGACCGAAAGAACAGCCTGCTGGATGCTTCTAGAAAAGCTTTGGCTTTGCTGATAAGAAGTCAGGATGCAGCCGGTGTCAATCTCTCTCTAGTCCTCCTGCCTTGAACATGGCCAGGACGCCCACAGTGGCATCTTGTGATCAGAAGGCAGAGGATGAGAGTGGAATGGAGATGTGTCCCCTAGACTCTTGACATTATTGCTAGACCAACTCCAGAAATTGCTTTCTACATCTTGGTATATGAGAAAAACAAATCCCTATTTATTTAAGCCACCGTGAGTTGGATTTTCTATTATTTGCAGCATAAAGACTTCCTGAGAGCAAAAGTTAAACTCAGCTCCACTGAGCGAAAAGCAAAGGCAATGTGGAAGAGGGAGGAAAGGAGCGACAATGTTAGGTACAGCCCTGGGACTAACTCTCAAATTAAGGGCATGGGAGGTACCTTCCAATTTTTAAGGTTTATTGTCCTCTCCCTGTTAAAGTATCTGAAAATTGGATAATTGAACCATATTCTCCTCCACTTTTTTTAATTTAAATAAAGATAAATGCTATTACTTTAGTTACTGCTAGCTTCAGAATGTTGTTTTCCTTCCTTTGTATGTACTAGATGCATGGGCGGGGGTTACATTCACCATTTGCCCTTTGCTTGCAGAAGGATCAGGAATGACCTCTAGGAAAGTTTGCAGAGGGAACATGAAAGGAGTGAGTCTCATCAAGGGATTGTGGCCTTGATGCTCAGAAACAGTTTTGTAAGGGGCTGCTTCCCCCAAGGCCGCTGCACACACTGCCTATTAGACAGGCATCTTTGGTGGTCTCCTCGCTGGGAGAGGGGAGGGACAGGTGAGTTGTGTGCTGCAGTGTGTGTGTGATTAAGATCCAGCAGATGGAAAGGCGTGGTGGCGTTGTGTCATCAGGGGCCTGCGGTGCTCCACATTCTCACCTAGCTGAAACTCCTTGGCCCACAGCGACATGCCCTGACACAGAGCCCTTGCTGGCCTTTGCACAGAGGCAAACAGTGGTTGGGCCGTGGGGAGATCACCTGCCTACAGGAAAACCGATCCTCAGTTTGACCTTAATGTGGCCAAGGATGAAACAAATGACCTGAATCAATATGTTTTCTCTCTGGGAAATCTGACCTGAACGTACAAAAAGAATGGGCCATTTGGAATTAGAAGAGATTGTGAGGAAGCGGCTCAATCACATTAATGTCTGGATACTAGAGGATCCAGAACCATTCTTTGTTCCTGGCCTCACAAGGCCATGACGGTTCCTGTTCCTGGATGTGTGTAGTTTTAGGTTACCTTGGCTAGGCTCTACTACTCCTTATTTGATCAAATACACATCAGAGTTTTGCTATGAAGACATTGCATAAATGTGGTTAAGATCTACAATCAGTTGACTTTAAATTAAGAGGATTCTTCTCAATAATATGGGTGGACCTCACCCAATCAGTGGAAGACCTTAAAAGCAAAAGCTGAAGTTTTGTAGAGAAGGTACTCAGTCCCAAGCCTGCAGCTTCATCTCTTGCCTCTACTGGCTCTTTTTCTCTAGAGAACCTTGAGTGATACACCAGAGAGTCTGCCCCCTTCATTATTCGATGACATTGCTACCAAAAAGCCCTTATCCCCTTCCTTACAATCAGAAGAACCTAGGACAATAAACTCCACAATGTCTGGCATCTTTGTGAAATAGTAGTTCATGGTAGTGGGAGACATAGTCATCCAGTTTACAGAAAATGCTTGGTGCACATGTGGATTCTCAGATGCTCAAAATACCTTCCATCTCCAGAAATCAGGAATAGGTGGGCCGGCTCTTGCCTTAGCTATAAGATTTCATTAGCTCCCTGGGCCCTGCACACCAAAAGAGTAGGAGATGCATACAACATCCAGGGAAGCATTATGTTCTTCCAGGATTCTTTAGTGAAATTTGCTTGACCACGTATTGATCTCTTAAGAGGATCGGCATGCCAAACCCATGGGGGAGCAGGCAGGAGGCCCCCCACTACACTATGGGGGGTCCCCAAAGATCCTCCCATTCTGAATTCTCCCTTTTACCTCTGCCACTTAGGGAAGATGCTTCCTCCATTGGAGACATGCCTACTGCTCTTTCTTTCTAAACTTCAGACTCCTAACTTCACCATACTCTGCTCTGTCTGTAATTACCCTTGCTTCCCAGATTAGTCCTTTAGCACACAGGACTCCTGTCTGATTTTTATGCAAGCAGAAAACACAGGAAAAAGTAATCACCGAGCGCAGGCTGGCAGGCTGAGGGAGGAGAGCCAGGGAAGGGCATGGGGTGTTGCCCTCCGTGAGATAGATGTTGGGGGGTGAGGGGGTTGGGGGAGGAGTAGGAGCAAAAGCTATCAGGAAAGGAGGGCCCAGGAAGACAAATTTCATCTGTTTCGTTTCTCTCTTCTGGCTTCCGGGAGGTCAGAGCATGGTTTTATGCTCTATTACAATACCCACATTGATGAGAGTGATTGCCCTTTTCCCCTCACAGCTCTTATGAATCTTTTAAAAAAGTATCTTGTCAGCTGTCTTAAGAAACAAATGCATTGAGAACCTTGCCATCTCGTACGGCAGCTAAGACAGACTAGAATAGTGGAAAGAGTCCAGAGTTTGGAGTCGGACTCATTTGTATTTGGGAGGCAGCGACGCTCACCATGATCCCACCAATGCAGACCTCCGTTGCGTTTGAAATGAGTGCTGCTGGCCATGGGACAGTGGACGAATCATTTAACCCCTCTGAACTTCTGCTTCTTCAGCTGTAAAATGGTGAAAATAACAATAGCCTGAACGAAATGCATTAGCAGTTGAAGAGAATATATGCAGAGTGTTTCCAACGGTGTCTGGAAGGTCTGCCACCGGCCCGGGCCTCAATAATAGCAGACCTCTGGTGAGCCCTTCTGTGCTCCAGGTAGCGCACTAGACCCATTACCTTCTGTGGTATAGAACCAGGTGCTCCAGGCCCCCATTTCCACTGCCGTCCTCTCTGTCCATCCCCTGCCCAGCAGCCTTTCTAAGGAACTTCTGTGAGGTGAGAAAATGAAGTCCTAATCCTCCTCCTCAGGAAGGGATGCCCTGTCTGAGGCCTCACCTGGGAGTTACAGAGGCAACCACAGGAGGTCAGGGCGTCTAGGAGACAGACCCAGGCTTAGGGACTGGTGGGGAAGCCAGGTCATCTCTTAGAGGAGTCCCACTTGAGGTTGATTTATGAATCAATGCCCGTGGCTGTTGGGGTCCTCAGAAACCTCAGCATATCACCTTCACATTTCTAACTACATGTGGAGGGACTCCTCCCCGGCTTTGGGGGTTGGGAGGGACCATGGATAAAGCAGAGCAGTGAAACCCTATAAAGCACAGAGTAGGGAGCACTGAGGAAGAGGATGTCCAACTCAACCCAGTGGGTGAAATGTTTGGTTACCTTTGGGGTGAGAGCCAGCAGGGCTAGGAGGGCTCTGGCCGGGAGCACTGAATGGCAGGACTAAGCTGGAGCAGCTCGGGGCCAGAACCAGCCCAGGAGGGAGGCTTGTTGCCATGCTGGTCCAGAGAAGTCAGGCGCATGGTTGCCAAGGAACATCTGTGTTGGAATTGTATATGCAGGCCCAACAAAGCCAAATTCCTTAAAAGCAGCTTCTTTCTGACCAGATGGCTTCAGCAGCCTTGACAGAAGGGGGTGTGAGAGTGGAGGTGGGTGGCATTCTCAGTCTGGGCCTCCCTATCTTTTTTAGGACTTTGTCCCTTAGTGACTCTTCCCCAGTTAAATTGTGGCTCTTGCTCTTCTTAAGCACTGAACTGGCAGGGAGAGAGCATGGGCTTTCGGCACGGGTCCTCTGTGTTGGAGATCGTTCAGGATCACTTAGGCGGCAGCAGCGTGGGGTGACCCCGTCTTCCAAATATGCACACATATGGAGTGCGGGATACACAAAGCCCGTAAGTAATCCTCAGGCCTAACTGAAGCCAGAACTTCCCTTTTCTGAGTCCTGACCTGCTTCTACACAGCGCTGATCCAAAAGAGATTGGGCTTATTCGGTGACCGAGAATCTTCAATGTTAGCACTAAAACAGATTCTCGTTTTACACAGGAAGAAACTGACACTCAAATTTGGGGGAGTGCATTGCTCAAGGACATCCAGATGGTGACTGGTAAGATGACAACTCTCTTTCTTACCCAATGTCTATTTTCCTGGGAAGTTAAAACCTAGTAAAGCGTTCTAAAATGTGAACAAAGGGAGAGCGGATCCTTGGAAAACCCACAGAGGAGTCGTTCTGATCGAGGGGGGGGGGGTCCACCAGAACCGCAGGGGAGACTTGACAAAAGACCCCACCCCAACCAATGGAACTGGAATCTCTAGTTGGGAGGTGCTGAGTACATTTTGAGAACACCCCCGGGTGCTTCTGATGGGCTGTGCCGGTGAAAATCCATGATGCCGGAGGAGCAGTTTCCCCTGAACAATCCAGTATGGGTCTTAATTCTCAGGTTGCTTGTTTTGCCCGGACTGCTCACCTTCTAACAGAGACTGCATAGAAGCGAGGTTAAGAGCATACGCTCTGGAGCCCAGCTTCTTCCCACTTCCACCATGTTCTTTGGGCAAATTTCATAACCATTGCTCTCCTCGGTTTGCTTCTCTATAAAATGGAACAATACGCTCAGAGGGTGGTGGTGAAAATGGAGGGAACACAATACACGTATGCTGGGCAAACAGTAGTAAGCCTTAGCCTGATGAACCTTAGCTCGTGGAAGTAGATTGGACAGAGCAGTTTCAAATCTGAGTGAGCAGTGTCATTGTGGGAGCCTCTGGAATAGGAAGTCTGGCACGATTTCCTTCTAACGGAAGTGCACTGCTTATCCTCTTTGGAAACTCTTTTTAGCTCCAAAGGGAAGGAGCATTCATGCAAATTTGTTTCAGGTTTACAGGTGCAGAGCGATCTGGAAATTAGCTTTGGCTAAAAATAAAACAGCTTGATCATTTCTGGTTCCTGCAGTGGAGTGACTTGGATAGCCAGGACAATTTTCCCATCCAAAAACAACTGAAATACTGCATAAAGTATTTCTTTAAATCTTAACAAATGCATCTCTAAGCCAACACGGAAACAAGATAATCCTCTCAGTTCTCAAACAAACTGAAACCAAGAACTCTGGGAGGTAAATGAGTCTTGAAAATGTGGGCAGGGAGCAAATGGATTTGAAAAAGAACCAACCAAATACAACTCCTATCTGTAAAAGGCGAACGATTTATACGATCTGAAGAGAAACCAGAGCATTCAACTCCTATCTGAATATGAAAAATATACTGGTTGAAATGGAAACCTCAAATGATGGCATAAGCAGAAAATTAGATACAGTTAGAAATAACAAAGACAGGGGCGCCTGGGTGGCTCAGTGGGTTAAACCGCTGCCTTCGGCTCAGGTCAAGATCTCAGGGTCCTGGGATCGAGTCCTGCATCGGGCTCTCTGCTCAGCAGGGAGCCTGCTTCCTCCTCTCTCTCTCTCTGCCTGCCTCTCTGCCTACTTGTGATCTCTCTCTGTCAAATAAATTAAAAAAAAAAAAAGAAATAACAAAGACAGATGCAATGACAGTATCATGAATACAAATTTGAGAAGTTAAGAAATACCAAAAAAAAGGGCAAAAATTAGAAAAGGAGGGAGAGACCAAATGAGAAATTTGAGTTGGATGTGGGGAGAGAATTTCACTCTAACAGATAATGACTAAGAATTTTTAAGAAGTCTTGGGAGGCACTAATTTTCAACAGATCCAAAGGAGGATAAATGAAAGGAAGCACACTCCTAGACCCATTAACTACAGAATAAAGGGGAAAAGGTGACGTTGAAAGCAGACAGAGAGGAAAGATGGGTCTTCGACGAACAGCATGGCAATCAGCGTTATTGCTGACTTCTGTCTACTGTAATGGAAGCCAGAGGGCATAATGTGCTGACAGAAAATAATTGTTCACAAAAATTCTATATCCAGCCAAATAGTTGTTTCAAAATGGAGGGCAAATTAAAAACATTTAAAATAAGAGAAATAAAACAGCATCAGAAGGTCTCCGCTAAATGAAATTCTACACAATATACTTCCGGTGGGAGAAAATGGTCCAAGAGGGACAATGGGAGATATGAGAAGGAATAGTACACAAATGTATGCCAAGTGTGTGAATAAATATGAACAAACCTTAACTCTATAAGATGATAATAATATAACATTCCCAGGGTAAAAACATATTAGAAGTAAACTGTCAAACAACATGAACACTGGATTAAGTGTGGGAATAATTGGAATTTAAAAATAAAATTAAAGGGGCAACTGGGTGGCTCAGTGGGTTAAAGCCTCTGCCTTCGGCTCAGGTCATGATCCCAGGGTCCTGGGACCGAGCCCCACATCGGGCTCTCTGCTCCGCAGGGAGCCTTCCTCCCCCCCTCTCTTTTTCTGCCTTTCTGCCTACTTGTGATCTCTGTCTGTCAAATAAATAAATAAAATCTTAAAAAAAAATTAAAGATCATTAATTTTTTAAAAGATTTTATTTATTTGAGAGAGAGAGAGAGCATGAGAGGAGAGAGGTCAGCAGGAGAAGCAGACTCCCTGCTGAGCAGGGAGTCTGATGTAGGACTCGATCCCAGGACCTGAGCCGAAGGCAGTCACTTAACCAACTGAGCCACCCAGGCACCCCTAAAGACCACTAATTTTTGAGGAGGAGGTTAAAGACATTAATTTTAGAATTATGAAAAATGCATCTTAAATTTTTTAGGGTAACCACAAAAAAGAAAAGATGCGGTGATTATAACTTCCAAACAAATAGAAGTCAAAGGAGAAACAACAATAAAATACAAATGAATGAATAAAAAACTTCACTTAGTTCACAAGAAGTGGAGTGTGGGAAAACAGAAAAAGTGAAGCAAATATGAAACATGTAGCAAGATAGTAGAAATAAAATCAAATATGTTAGTAATTATGATACATACAACAGGACTAAATTCCCCAGTTAGACAAAAATTGAGTCAACAATGGCCAAATTATTGAAACAGTCCATGTATCCAACAACTGATGAATGGATAAAGAAGATGTAGGGTGTATGTGTGTGTGTGTGTGTGTGTGTGTGTATAAGAGGAAGTGGGCGGTGTGTGTGTGTGTGTGGTGGAATAATACTCAGCCATCAAAAAGAAATGAGATCTGGGGCGCCTGGGTGGCTCAGTGGGTTAAGCCTCTGCCTTTGGCTCGGGTCGTGGTCTCAGGGTCCTGGGATCGAGCCCCTCATGGGGCTCTCTGCTCAGCAGGGAGCCTGCTTCCCCCCTCTCTCTGCCTGCCTCTCTGCCTACTTGTGATCTCTCTCTCTCTCTTTCTCTGTAAAATAAATTAATAAAATATTAAAAAAAAAAAGAAATGAGATCTTTCCAGTTGCAATGACATGGATGGAGCTAGAATGTATTATGCTAAGTGAAATAAGTCAGCCAGAGAAAGACAAATACAATATGATTTCACTCATATGTGGAATTTAAGAAACAAAACCAATGAACATAGGAGAAGGGGGAAGAAAAGAGAGAGGGATGTCAACCAGGGAATAGGCACTTAATTATAGAGAATAAACTGAGAGGAGGTAGGTGGAGAATGGGCTAAACGGCAGGTGGGCATTAAGGAGGGCACTTGTGATGAGCACTGGGAGTTCTATGTAAGTAATGAATCACTAAATTCTACTCCTGAAAATAATATAATCCTATATGTTAACTAACTAACTGGAATTTAAATGAAAACGGGAAAAAAGACAAAAATGTATAGCCTGGATAAAAAATAATCTAGCATATGCTACTTCCACAAGACACATTTTTAAACATAAGGATGTAGAAATATTGGAAGCTAAAGGAGGGAGAAAAATATAATAGGCAAATACTAATCAAAGGAAAGCTGGAAAAATATACTAGTATCTGACAAAAAAAGACTTTAAGGCAAACAGCTTTATGAATGATAAGGAGGTCACCACATGGCAGTAAAATCTTTATTTCCCAAACACATAAAACAACTTCAAACTCATAAGACTATTTATCCCTATCTATCTATCATCTATTATTATCGGCGTATTTATGCTCCAAATACATAAAGCAAATAAATGACCGGATGACAAGGGAAGCTAGACCAATCCATTGTGCTAGCAGATTTTACACGTCTCTGTCAGTAATTCATAGATTTAGCAGATAAATATCAGTAAGGACATAGAAGATTTAAAGATCACATTAATAAGCTTGATAAAAGGGGTATATAGAGAACATTGTACTCTGCAGTTGGAAATTATTGCTTCTTTTTAAGCATAAATGGAATTTTCTATGAATAAATTTCAAATGTAATTAAGTTAGAAATCAATAACAAAAATTATAATGAGAAAAGAACCTTACGTTTGAAAATGAAAAACATGCCTTAACAACTCATAGATCAAAGGAAGTACCATAATGGAAATTTAAAAATACATAGAAATGAATATGATGAAAATACTGTTTTAAAACTTCTGGAATACAATTAAAGCAAACTAGAAGAGATATTTGTTAATCTGAAAAAGGACCTCTTAAAAACCTACAGTAAACGTCATTATTAATAGTCAAGAGGTTAAATTCAAGGGATAAGATAGAAATGCTCATTTCCAATATTCCTATTCAACAATGTATTGGAGGTCAAAGCTAGGACAATAAAACAAGAAAAAGAAATGAAAACTGTAAGAACTGGAGAGGAAGAAACAAAACTGTTTTCAGTTGTAGAAGTTCAAAAATAATCTATATCTTCATTACTAGAGTTAATAGTTTAGCAAGATGACCGCATGTAAAATTGATAAAAAATCAGTTGCCTTTCCATATACCAGAGGCAATTAGTTAGATAAATATCATTTTAGAAGGTACTATTTACATTAGCAACAAAAAGTAGAAAGTGGTTAAAAGGACCTTTATAAGAGAGATGTAAGTCTATATAGATAAAACTCTAAAACTTTCCTGAAAATCTTTAGCCCTAAAACCATGTCCTACACCATGTTTACATTTGGAACAGGAAAACAATATTATAACAATGTAAATTCTTCCCTTTGTGATCTACAGAATAGTGAAATTCCAGTAGGAGTTTGGTTTTGTTTGGTAGGATAAAACAAGCAGATTCTTAAATTTGTGTAGAAGGTCAAAAGGCCAAGTGTTGTCCAAACAAGGCTCAAGGAGCAGCAGAAGGTGGCGGGACTCTCCCTACTATGGATCCACACTTCTGATAAATCATTGCAAATTCAGCTATGTTCAGCGGAAAACATTTTTTTTATTCAGAAGATAACTTCAAGAGAGTAAACAGAGGATACAAATTGAGAGAGAGATTTACAATATATAACTACAAGGGACTTTCAGAATCTAGATCTACTCTCTGAAGCAGTAAGAACAAAGCAGGGACGCCTGGGTGGCTCATTTGGTGAAGTGTCTCACTTGATTTCAGCTCACGTCGTGATCGCAGGGTCATGGGATGGAGACCCGCGTCGGGCTCCCCGCTCAGGGGGGAGTCTACTCTCTCCTTTTCCCTCTCCCTCTCCTTGCCACTCTCACTCTCTGTCTCTCTAAAATAGATAAATCTAAAGAAGAAAAATAGGAGGAGGAGAGGAAGAAAAGGAAAAACAGGAGGAAGCAAATGGCTCAGTAGAGCAGTGGGGAAGACACCAGTGGGCCCTTTACAGACAGAGTCCATACATAGCTCATAATTGTATGAAGGGATGTCCAAGCTCTTTATCGACTGGTGAACTACACCTTAAAACTACAATGCAAAACCATTTTATACCTCCAAATTAGCAAATACAGGGTAGCTGATTTCTGGCTGGGGGTTGAAGTGAGGGAATCATATAAGATGCTAGTGGGGGTCTAAACTGGCATAGGCACTTTAAAAAAAAAAAGATTTTATTTATTTATTTGACAGAGATCACAAGCAAGCAGAGAGAGGGGGGGGGGAAGCAGACTCCCTGCCAAGCAGAGAGCCCGATGAGGGGCTCGATCCCAGGACCCTGGGATCATGACCTGAGCGGAAGGGAGAAGCTTAACCCACTGAGCCACCCAGGCACCCCTGGCACAGGCACTTTGGAAAAGAGTGTGGCAAGACGGAGTAAGACCCAGTAAGGCTCATCATTCATGCGCTCCGTGCCCCAGCAGCTCTACTCCTACCTGAAGAAACAGGATGCACAGAACAAGATCCCTCCCAGCTGTGGTGTTCTTAGTAGTTCCAAACTGGAAACAACCCGGGTGTCTACCCACAGCGGAATGGGTGGACGGTGGTGTCTGTGATTCAGGGTACAAAGCGATACGGGTAACACATCAGGGCTAATGAGTGAACCCCCACAGAGCCGCCCTCAGCAGCGTGAAGGAGACTGAGAAACATAAAACCAAGCATGAGTGAATCACAGTTGAAACTCATAAGAGTATGACTGTATTGATATAAATGTCAAAAACAAAATTAATCTATTTTTAGAGGTTATATTCATGGGTGTTAAGAGAAGGCAAGGGAGGCCCTTGGCACAAAAATCAGGCTCGGAAGGTTAGCTCCAGCAGTTGCCCTGAAGGAGGCACTCGGGGATCTGAAGGTTTGGTAAGGTTTTATTTCTCTTCCTGAAGGGCGAATATGCAGGTGTTCATGTTACTGTTGGTTTCCAAACCATACAGAAGCTTTTCTACACTCCTGTGTATGTGATGTAGTTCATGATGAGAACGAAACAAAACAAAAGCCATCGGGCAAATAAAACCGAGCCTGTCAGCTGAACAAAAATTGTGGGGCAATATAAGGGAGGACCCCAGGCTGGAGAACGCAGCACTATGTCGCCCACAAGCCAGTGCAGCCTCCCTGGGTCTCTTTTCCAGACAAGTCCTTTGTGACAGTCCACAGCTCCAGCCTGATCCTCCTCACCCTGGCCAGGAGAAGAAAGGGGCCTTTTCTCTCACTCTCTTTCCCTTTGTGTTAATGAGATTGCTGGTCTGGGTCAACTACTTTGTCCAAGGTCGCACAGCCAGGGAAGGTTCCCAGTCCGCCGTTCATTTCACCTATTATTATGCAGGGTTTTATTTTATCCTTCCCGGGAGGACCTCAGAGAAGAGAATATTAAAAGGCTACAGTAATTAGCCTCACATTGTAACATCCTTGACTCCGGGCTACCTCCTTCAGCAGCGGAGGGGAAAGTTTAATTCCGCCCCGTGGAGGGGTCTGAGATTCTGGCTAGAAAATCCTCAGGAGAGGATCTCCCAAAGATGCCCAAGGGCGTCTGGGGTTGATGTGAGTCACCCTTGCTCCCAGTGGTCTTTGAACGGTAACTGTGGACCCTATGGAGGGTAAAGCCTTAGGCCCCCTCTGTGTGTTGGGAAGGGGAAGAGTGGGTATGGGGGTAAGTTGTGTGGGCAACTTGGAGTAGACAGGACAGATTTCCAGCACACAGTTGCCGATTCTTTGCTGAAATTTTTACCTGTTTCTTGATGTCAGCCTCCGTCGCATCTGCACAGTAGAGCTGTGCGCAAGCAACTGTGCATTTGGAGCTCCTTCTGCTGCTGCAAGACTCTCCTCCTTGTCTTTGCTGCTATTTTAAGGAAATGATCTCGTAGCCCTTTCTTACAAATAAATATAGTCCCTTTCTGTTCCAGCATGTATAAAGTAAGAAGTATAAAATGTAACTCCTCCTGGATTCGTAGTTACAGCGGTTCCTGGGTTTGGCTTGGGTCTTCTCTGACCTCAAAGGGCATCCTGTGGAATGCAGACTATGGCAAATGCATCTAAATGCATCACAGTGTGCCATTGTCAACTTGGTTGGGCCATCGTCCCTACTTATTCCATCAAACACTAAGCCAGATGTGGTTGTGAAGGTATTCTGTAGATGGGATTCAAATCCATAATCAGTATATTTTATTTATTTATTTTTAGAGGTGTGGAGGAGCAGAGGGAGAGGGGCAGAGGCAATCTTAAGCAGGCTTCACGCGGGGGCTCTATTTCAGAACCCTGAGATCAAGATCTGAGCTGACATCAAGAGTTGGACGCTTAACCGACTGACCCACACAAGTGCCCCATAATCCGCTTACTTTAAATGACGAAGATTATCTGAAGTAATCTGGATGAGCCTAGTTCAATCAGAGGTAACATCTTAGAGCAGAGTTAAGGCTTCGCTGAGTAGGAGAAATTCTGTCTGTGGTTAAGCAGCTCGGACCCTGCCTGAGAGTTTCCAGCTTGCCCTTCCTGATGGTCTGCCCTATGGATTTCAGATGTGCCTGGAGTTATGGGTTGAATTGTGCCCCCCAAAAGATGTTGGGGTCTTCACCACAGACGCTGTTACGTGCCCTGTCTTAGAAACAGGATCTTTGCAGATGATCAAGTTAAGACGAGGTGTCTAGGGTGAGCCCTAATCCAGTATGACTGTGTCTTTATAAAGGGGAAAATTGAGACTCACGACACACATAGGGGATGATGATGTGCGGACTCAGGGATAGGAGAGTCACCTACAAGCAAAGGAACACTGTGTGTGTATCCACCTCCATATCCTACTGTGACTTTATTTCTTCAGCAGAACCCTGACTAATGCAAAATGATGATATAATAGCACTGAAGTGGGCGGGGACCAAAGGAACTGACTTAAGTAACTCTGGGAAAAGTTATCAGACTAAGGGCAAGAGAAGTGCACAAAACACCGTACTCCTCTTACTCAAGTTGTTTCTCACAGGGGTATAGGGTAGCAGTTCTCCAACTGCTTTATCTGTAGACCAGGACTGAGCATGTAAGTAACTGATGACAGATCCTGGGAGCTTGGTTTCTCATTGTTAGAGAAGAAGTTAGAGATAAGCAAGAGAGAGAAGCTAAAACAACCTCTGGGGTACTGGATTAGAGTGGAGAGCCATCAAGATGAACTCATGTTTGGTAGATAGAGAGATAGACAGACAGGTGGACAGACACAGAAACAATTGTTGAGATGTGTGTGTACATGAGTTAGAGTACCTAAGTGTATATCCTTGCTCTGATCACTAAGAGGACCCAGAAGCATGCTGGTAGTAGGGAGCACACCAGGCACCCAGATCTTGGTTTCAATATCTTTTTTCCAATGAAATAAACCAGGGGTCCCTGGAGAAATGGCTAATTCTAGGATTAGAAGAAATATACAAGTTGAGTTTGAAGTGGCTTATAGTGCCAGAGAATAAGAGCGAGCTAAGGCAAAACAAACAATAAATCCAACCACATGGATGGAGGGTATGTCAAAGAGACACAGCTGCCAACCTGGCAGAGTACCCAGTAGCTAACGCTGGAACAGTTTAAACAACAGAATAATTAGCAGAGTGTTGCAGTATAACCCCAACTATAACACAGATATATGTGAGTCCATATTGATGTAACTAAATGATTGGCTAAATAAATAATGTGGGCGAAGAGACAAATTTTCCTTACAGAAGAATTCTAAATAATATATGTAGAGGTAGCTACTCCTGATTCTAGAATGTGGAGCTTAATCTCCTGCCCCTCCCCAGGGTGGGTCAGGCTTATTGACTTGCTGCCAACAACAGAGTATAGTGGGGAAAATGGTAACTTTATACAGTGGAGAAACCTGAAAAACACCCCCTTAATCACATGATGAGGGGTAGCATCAGTGGAGATGTCATGTCGATATTCTATGCCCATGACATGACGTGATGAGGACATCTCATCTTTGTGGTCTTCTTTCCAAAAACTCGTAACTCCAGGCCAATGGCAAGGAACACACCAACCAAACCCAGGTTGAGGTACAAATGCTTGCCTGGTGATTCTTGTAGATAATGTCATAAAATGTTAATGTCATAAAAGCACAAGGAAAGACTGAGAAACTGTCAAAGACTGGAGGAGACTAGAGAGACAGGACAATTAGATGCAATGGGAAACTCTAGTTTTGGTCCTGGAACAGAAGGAGGACATTGGTGAGAGCACTGGTGAACCCCACGTAAGCCTGGGGTTTCATTAATAGCAATGTGCTGATGTTGCTTTCTCGGCTATGCGGGTGGACCATGGAGAGAGGAGACATCAGCGCCAGGAGGCTGGGTGACTGGTGGAGGGAAGTTCTCCAGGCTGTCTTTGCAACTTTTCCGTAAAACAAACATTATCTTAAAATTAAATGTTTATTTTTAAAAGGCCATTTAGCTCCAACCCTTACCAGCTGTGTGACCTCAGGTAAATCATTTAATCTTTCAGGGCCTCAATCTTGTCTCTTGTAGACTGGAGATTAAGAACACACCTGCCCGTAGGACTGTTGTAAAGATTAAATGAGTTAATACAAATAGCCTAGAACAGCGCCTAGCACAAGGTAAGTCCTTAATAAATGTCAACTCTAATAATACTTTTGTTTTCTTTCTATATACTGCTTATTCTCCATGACTGCTTACTCAGTGTGTGATAATCTACCCTACAGACCAGTATTTTTTTTTTAATTTAATTTTTTTTTTAAGTAGGCTCCTTGCCTGGCAGGGAGCCCTACATAGGGCTCAAATTCACGATGGTGAGATCAAGACCTGAGCCAAGATCAAGAGTCCCATGCTTGTCCTCTTTATCTCTCTGTCAAGTAAATAAAATCTTTTAAAAAACCCCAAAACTAAAAAAGTCCCGTGCTCAATGGACAGAGCCACCCAGGTGCCCCTAGACCAGGATAGTTTTAGGTGGGATGTAGCTGGGTTGTGCAAGACTACTCATTGGAGAGTAAGAAGAAACAACAGAACTTCTGTTTTTTGTTTTTTTTTTTTTTATTTGACAGAGATCACAAGTAGGCAGAGAGGCAGGCAGGGGGCGGGGAGCAGGCTCCCCACTGAGCAGAGAGCCCGATGTGGGGCTCTATCCCAGGACCCTGGGATCATGACCTGAGCCGAAGGCAGAGGCTTTAACCCACTGAGTCACCCAGGCACCCCTATCCTGTGTATCTTAATCTAGTGTATCAGAATACAATATGTAGACACATATATGAGGGGGAGTGCCCTCAACCTTTTTCACTGATAGAGTAAGTGATCAAACAGGCACGGGGAACCAGAGGCCAGACACACTCTCGCATTACCTCCAGATAACCTTTCTTTGGGTTCAAAGTCGCAGCCACTGAGTCTAATTTTGCATTAAGCCCTAATGCCCAAGTCATTTAAATCTGCATGAAAATGATGTTTTAGAACAGAAAGCTGAAGGTGTTGAGGTTGATTCAATATGTATTTACTACCCAGTGTTCTTTCAGCCTGGATTATTTCAATTTGTTCCATTACTGGACAAAATTTCTCCACTTACTTTAAAGAATCTAAATTTTCCCTCTGGCTTCTACCAGGCCTTATTTATGACTTTTCAAGAGTTTCTTCCAGTTATTTCAGGTTCAGTCAGTTTATGATTCTAAAGCTTTTTTGGATCTGGGTAGTGATACGTGATAAAACGAGGCACGAACAACATAACTAACTTCCCTTTAAGTGTTGTAGGTTTTCACTTCTTCACGGTCATTTATTCACAGTTATTCCTTCAACACCGGTTTAGTTTAAAAAACAATCCAGTAAGAATCCCCAGGTCTTAGAGACAGACTTACATTTAAATCCTGCTGGATTTTAGGGCATGGGTTCAGACTCTGCCGTTAAGCAGCCGTGTGTCCTTGGGCAATCCTTTCTCTCTTCTTTTTGAACTCCTTCCCATCTACTTCCGCATTGGAAGGACAGAATGTTTGCCTTGTAGGGCTGTGTAAGGAATAACCACAATTTTGTGAAGCAGTTGGCTCAGCCTCTGGGGTACGGTAGGCACTGAACACACAGACAGTTTTCCTATTGTTGTTGTCATTATACTGCTATTGTGTCAACCACAAGGGTAAACCCTGAAGAGAAAGATGACCAGGTGTGGTCCTTGCCTGTGAGGAACACACACACACCGCCCCTAAACATGTAATTGACACGCTGAAGCACCTGGTAAAAAACAAAATAGCAAAAGCAAGCTTAAAATGCCAAGCAACACTCTCCTTGCCTACATGTCCCACACCTAGTCCCATTCTCCTGTGGTATATTCCAAAAACAATAAGCTTTGATCACGGTTTCTTAATTCCCTCAGCTTTAGAATGTTCTGTTGACTCTTTGTTAAGAACGTATGCTGTGTGGGGTGCCTGGGGGGCACCTGCCTTCTGCCTTCAGAAGGCGTCTGCCTTCAGCTCAGGTCATGATCTCAGGGTCCTGGGTTCGAGCCCCAAGTCAGGCTCCCAGCTCTGCGGGGAGTCTGCTTCTCCATCTCTAGGCCCTTCCCCCACTTGTGCACTCTTTCTCTCTCTCTCTCAAATACACAAGTAAGATCATAAAAAAGCAAAACTAGACGCAGACTTAGGTCACATGACTCTGCACTTCCCCTACCTCTTCTTTTCCTGAGGCTTGACAGTTCCGTTATTTTCTAAAAATTCCTCATTGGTGATATTTTTAGCTTTACATACTATGCTTGAACCTCTATTTTTACGTCCCTGGATGAAAGACAAGGTCACTCTCTTTCATCTCTTATCTTCTGTAAGAAGCAGCCCAATTCTCTAAAATGCAGTTTGATGAATAACCAATCTGCCAAATTTACCAAATGTAGGATTTGGGCACTTCATGTTGATGTGATTGCTTTGGATTCCTCCTCAGTAATTTCATTTTCAGGGAGGATGCTAGCCAACCCTCTGAATTAGTCTAGACCCCTTTGTCAGCTACATCTTTGCTTTTACGGTGTCAACCGTCGGATGCTCTGTTCGGCTCTGCAGTTGTAGTAAAGGCTTCCCTGGTTTCTCTATGGTTGATTGAAAAAGTTAGAAAATGCACACGTGTTATTTTGATCAATTAATCATTGCCCACCACAGGCAGGGACAATACACTGGGATCACACTGTCTTCCTGGCGGGTCCAGTGTCAGGACCTAAGGGCTCCTGGAAAGGGAAGAAGGCACAGTAATGTCAAGGTCAGATGGTTTTTCTTTCTTTCAGTCTGTCAGTTGCTTAAAATCATGTCGCATTTTGGGGCGCCTGGGTGGCTCAGTGGGTTAAGCCGCTGCCTTCAGCTTAGGTCATGATCTCAGGGTCCTGGGATCGAGTCCCGCATCGGGCTCTCTGCTCAGCAGGGGGCCTGCTTCCCTTCCTCTCTCTGTGTGATCTCTTCCCTTCCTCTCTCCTACTGTGATCTCTCTCTGTCAAATAAATAAATAAAATCTTTAAAAAAAAAATCATGTCACATTTTACTATGTATGTATTTGGACCTTCTTGCATAGCTTTTGGTCTCCCTGGGGTTTCGCATCAGGAAAAATGTACCGAATCAGGTTTCATTTTGGAAGTGCTTCACCAGTGTCAACCCTTCGTGTCATTTTTTTCAGAAAAGAACAGTTTGGGCTGTAAACACCTGCAAGTCTCTGGAACATTCACCCTAGCACCTGACTCTGAGTTGATCATAAGTTTAGATGTTCTCACAGATTGCAACATAGCTTCGTATTAGGAGCCAACAGCAACTGTGGATTTTAGGGTCAACTTGAAAGGGAAACACGTGAGTTTCTCAGTGTGCACTCAGCAGTCAGCTGAGGTCAGAGTTTGGGCTGATTTCCCTTTTTTTGCCCTGAAGGAAGAGATTGAGGTTCCCTGGAGGAGGTCCACCACTGAAGGATTCATCCTTATCTCGGTTTCCCTAGAGGTCTCAAGGGACCAATGTAAGTTACAGCCCATAGGGCTCCGCTGGGATGTAAGACCTGTGCGGATTCAAACGTCTATACTACGCTGTACATGGAGACATAGTGTATTCGGATGTGGCCATTTGGTCTGGGCCATAGAGGGAAAGGGTAGCGCTGCTAGGACAACGGGACCCTAAAGAGATTTGAGGGAGATTGAGGGAGCAATCCATTCTTCATGTCGCCCCAAGCCAGACCAGGTCTGGCCTGCTGCTCATTTGTCAGGGGTTCAGAGCCGTCCTTCTCCAGCGCCTCTCTTGCAGACGCTTTCTCTGTAAATGATTAGACCAGGCCTATCGACGTTTTCCTGAACCGTATTGCCTCTCCAATCATTAACGTGGCTCCTTATCTCCTCTCTTGTCACCCAGCCTTCTCCCCTTTGAAGCCGGTTGTGAAAGAGATAAAGTCCTAAGAATCAGAATTACATCTCAACTCTAGGTCTTTCCCAGAATCTGTCAGAGCGGATCTGTCTGAAAGGCACCCCCACTCCCACCCTCTCCAGGACCTGGGTGTGCCCCACGGGCTACCTGCACGAGGCCCACCTCCCACTTCTCACCCGGTCACTTCCCTGCTCAAACCCTTCTGGACTCCCACCTGACTCCAGAACCAGGTCTGGTTTCTTGCTCTGGACACACCACCGGTATCCCAGGATATGCTGTCTGCCTTTCCAGAGGTAGCTCCCTTGCACCCCCACAGCCAGTCAAGCCGGGGCTTCCTTCTTGCTCTCACCTGGATGCTCTTGGCTTGCTGTCTCTGCATATCTCATTTTCTGCTCATTTTCAAGCCCCCAGCACCTCCACCCAGCCTCCCTGGTCTCACAGCCGGGGCTCTGACAATACTCGTGGAGTCCTCGGAGAGCTTTACAGGAGGACCTTATATTTCCTTCTCTCAACCTGTGAGGCAGGGACTGATGGCCGCTGGAACCAGGATGGGAACCCAGGTGTGCCTGAGCTCAGAGCCCTGACTTTCCATTATTCCAGGATGCTCCAAGACTCTTGGCATTAAAATACTGGTGTTGGGGCACCTGGGTAGCTCAGTCGTAGAGCTGCTTCCTTCAGCTCAGGTCATGATCTCAAGATCCTAGGATAGAGTCCTGCATTGGGCTCCCTGCTCAGCAGGAAGCCTGCTTCTCCCCCGTGCTCCCCTCTCTTTCAAATAAGTAAATAAAATCTTTAAAAAAATTAAATAACTGGGGTCTTTCCCCATGTAAGGGGCACTGATGTCCTGGTGAATGGGAGAATGTCCAGTTCGCCTTTCCCTGTCGATTTCAGTATGGAGGAAAACGCAGGATTCTTCTATGGGGATAGGCAGCGGTGTGCATGACTGGGGCTCTCCTGTGGCCTGCCAGCGGTGGGGTCTGTTCCCTCCCTTCCTCTCAGGTGCCCCCAGGGCTTCCTGTCCTTTGCTAGCCCATCCTGTTCATTCCTCCCAGCCCTGCTTCCTGTCTGCCCAGCCGTCACAGTGGCAGGAGGGGGTTGCTCCAGGAGACCTTACAGCCCTCTTCCCACTTCCCTGCTGCCATCCAGGCTGGTTTGACCTCCTTCTCCTCTCCGAGTCTTTCCTTTTTGGGGCTCTTCCCCAGGCTTCAATATCCATCTTCCCCTCTTGCGGCATGGTGACTTGGTCATATCCGAGTCAGACATAAAGCCCAGCCTCGGTACCTAGACCGAGTACAAGAAGCTCCTCTGATCCCTGCTTCTCAGACACTCCCAGCACTCACAGTCGGCCCTGTGATTAGGGTCTGAATTATGTGCTGCCAGGTAATTGATCCATCCCTCCATTAACGCGTATTTATCAAGGTCTTATTATATGTGGGGTCCTGATGAGGCTGCAATGAACAAAGAGTAATTGTCCCTGTCTGCACGGGCCCTTACAGTCTCGCATAATGTGCTATAATTGGTTTGTGGGTGTCAACTTGTCTCCTCACCTAGACTGTTAATTCTATGCTGGCAGGAACCTTATTTTCTGGTCCTCTCGTGGCCTCTGCACAGCTTAATACAGTGCTGGGCACGACACGGAAACAGTCACAATGGATAATGTATAGTGCATTATAAAACATTTACAGTTTAAGGAACATTTTTCATACACACGGTCAGATTTTTAATTGAATCCTTAGGAGGTCGAATAACACTGAAGAGTTGGGTCTGAGTCGTTTAAGAATCTTACAGTTCTTAGAATCCATGCTCAGTAAATACTGTTCATCATTTATTAGGTGAAGATAGGAGAAACTCTCTTTCCAGTTTTTCTGTTCAAAGCAAAGGATTTGAACCTTCTATAACAGTACAAACATTTATTTTTATAGAACATGCGTGTCTTTGAAGAGAGTAGTCTGGAAGGGCCTAGAATGGAAAAGCCCCTGTCCCCACTCTGCCTTACCCACTGTTCTCCTTCCCACAGACAGTCAATTTTAATGTTCTGTATCTGTTTCTTCTTCATGTGAGAGAAATGTAAATAATTGTGGGCAGACACTAGCAGAGTGATCACAAGTCCCTCCTATCCTGTCAGGGTCACCCCTTTGCAATGTGACTTCACAGCCCCTTCTGCCCAGAGGCAGAATCCATTTCCCCACCCCTTGAGTCTGGCTTGGCCCTGGGACTTCCTTTGTCCAGTAGCATAAGGCAGAGTGACATTTTGCAAAGCCTAAGGCCAGGCCTCCATGGGCCTTTCAGCTTCTGCTTTTGACCTTTTGGAATGCTGTCCTGAGACTGTCATTTAAGGGGCTTGATCCAGCCTACAGAAGAGTGCTGAAGTAGTGTCTCGTGGAAGGCGACTCAGCATGCACACACACACACACACACACACACCCTGCACGTACACACCCTTCAAGCTCTCTCTTTCCTCGATTTATTTATATAACCTGCAAGTATGTATTGCACTGTTCTCCAAAGCTTGTGTATTCTTTTCAATATAAATATTTAAGACAGCCATTCCAAACACAAGTAAACATTCTGGATCTACGAATCCAAGAAGTGAACAGCAGGAACAAAAAATCCTGAAAGTACTGAGGGGTAGCTTGGAATTATAATTAAAAAAAAAAAAAAGTGAACCTGTGATATCCAAGAAATAAGGAGTCCACGTTGCATTCTCTCAGACACGGCACTGTGACAAAAATAAAGGCAAGGAGAGAGGGACACGTCCCAGTTGTCATCTGTGCTAATTGGGAGTGGGAAGCGTTGGCGAGCATTGGAGCGGACGGTATAGCGCTCAGAGCAGAAGGCTGGAACTCTGTAAGGCCACATCGAGCTGCCTGTGCAGCTTCTTTACGAAAGAAGAAAACTGGGAAACAACAAAGGTAGGGTTTCTATTTTAAGCTAGAGCAAAAGAGAGAAAGACAGACCATGAGCCGGAAGCTTCCATCTCGGCTGTCGCAACATTTCAGCCTCAGAATGTTGTTCTTCCTTCCGCCTCCTGTCCGGGACTCCGAAACGACCTTTCCCCACAGCAAGCAAGCTGAAACGCTCTGTCTAGGATTATGATAATATTTGTTCTTTAGAAAACAAAAGTGGTAGTAGCACTTATGTATGTGTTTTTTTTTTTTTTACTTTCATTACTCTGTTGCAGTAAGTTTTTTATGTACAGTAGTGGACTGTTTTCCCCCATCCTAGCTTTTCTGCATGTCCTGTTCCTTTTATTAGGGAAAATTCTGTATCTAGGTGGTTTTATAGGCACATATAGGGCACGAAGGATGAAGTTATGTTGTTCTGGTCGCTGCTCCCTCCCTTGGATCTGGCTTACTTCATCATTTTTCTTTTGCTTCTTTCTGTCCCCCTTCTCTCTTTTCCCTCTATTCCTTTTTTTTTTTTCTTCTTCTTTTAGAGACTTCCTTCACTTGTAATCTGAGCAATGCATTTGAAATCACATTTGTTGTAATTTATGTAATTTAGTTTTTTGTTTTTAAGATTTTATTTATCTATTTCACAGACAGAGATCACAAGTAGGCAGAGAAGCAGGGAGAGAGAACGAGGGGGAAGCAGGCTCCCCGCTGAGCAGAGAGCCCCATGCGGGGCTCGATCCCAGGACCCTGGGATCGTGACTTGAACCGAAGGCAGAGGCTTTAGCCCACTGAGCCACCCAGGCGCCCCGTGGAACTTAGTCTTTAGCAGCAGGACCCTTCAGAATATTCAACCCACTGTGCTCCCAAAACAGAAGTCTATCCACTTTCGTCCTGCATATATGTGCCGAAATCTCACCTCCACCCATGGGCCCTCCTGGCAGTCTACATTGTTGTTGACTTTGACCTTCTTACTCCTTTAGCTTCATCTTCACACAGTCTCTGGAGGAAGAGGAGATTAAACGTGTGTGTGTTCGTGCATTATTCTGAACCTCAAACAAGAGCAGGTTTTTCAAACTTGAAATTTAAATATGCTCTGTTTTATTCTTCACTGGTTTTAGCTGCTTAGCAAAAAAAGCAGATGAAAACAAAATAGAAATGTCAAGATAAGCTCTAAGGAAAACAAAATTGCCATTTAGTTAATAAACTTCAAAAAGATGACAAAATATATTTCACACTTTCAGAAAGTAATTTCCAAAGATTTTCAAAGCGTTTTTCAAAAGTAGGTTTAGCTTATTGTATGGAAGAGGTCATTGTCTACATATTTATTTAAAATATTTTACTTATTGGAATAAATGATGTTACAAGGGAACACTCTGTTGGAATGATATTTACGTTTTTGGAATATTAATCACTGTATTCACTGAGGCAATGGGCTACTCACATGGCAATAGTTTCTTTTTTTTAAAAATTTTTAAAAGATCTTATTTATGTATTTGAGAGAAAGAGTGAGTGAGAGAAAAGGCACACAAGGCGGGGGGGGGGAGGAGAAGCAGCCTCCCCACTGAGCAGGGAGCCCAGTGCTGGACTCTATCCCGGTACCCTGGGATCATGACCTGAGCAGAAGGCAGATGCTTAACTCACTGAGCCACCCAGGCCCCCCACATGACAATAGTTTAAAAGCCTTCTTAAAAGTAAGTTTAAAATTTGTTCCTTTCTGTTTTTATTATCTAGCAAGTCCATGCTTTGAGCAATATCCTTTATAATAATCCCTATGTATTCACTTGGCTGGAACATTTGGAAATGTACTTTCAGCAGTATCTGCCCAAACAGGATTGTGCACCAGCAGTATTTGTGTCCCTGTATACTGTAGGAAAATAGCAGCGAGGGGAGTCACAGGGTGCTGTTCCTTCCTTCTGCACAGGTCCCGTGGCAGCGGGCAGTCATCATTGCTTTAGCCACCGGGCCCCCACACCCCTTCCTCACAGCTGCCCTAGGTCCCCTCAGAGCAGCAGCTCTCTGCAGTCTGTACAGGGAGATGATACATCACTGGGGCTCATCCTTGAAGAATCTAAAGGCTTGTGTGTCAGATTCAAGTCCCAATCCTGGTAGCAGATAAGAAGGCCTAAGGCTTATGCTTAGTTATTAAGTCTCCCCCCTCCCCAAGCCCCCGTCTCTGTCTGTCTCTGGTCTCTCTCTCTCTCTCTCACACACACACACACACATATACACACACACACACACGCACACGCTTGCGTGCCTTTGAATTTGGACTGGCATGTCACAAAGAAGAGATAAATGATTGGAGTCACTTAGTCAATCGATGATCTGCCAAGGGCTCTGAGCGGTGCCTGCCACTGACATCTTTGAAGATGTCTGTATCTGCTTCCTCCCTGCTTGGTTTCCTCTGCCAGCTCTTGAGTTGTGGAAACTTCCTTCCCAGGCAGTCTCTTCCTGCAGAGACCACTGAGTTATTCTCTGTTGTTTGGTAACAAACCACCCTAACGTGATTCCCCTTATGACCCAATATGACCAAGGGTTACAGGCTGTTGAGCAACATTACAGTAAGTGACGTCAGCGACATTGGCTAGAATTGTGGTATCAAGTGGACAAGAAGACAGTCTCCATCCCCACTACGGTACAGAACCGTAGACATTATTCGATACAGCAGAACTGAACACCTCTCCACCTTGATTTCTTTTGCAAACTTGGAAATAGACAAAGATTCTGCATAAGAGACTTTTCAGAAATAGAAGGAATGGCATGGTACAGGCATTCATTCCCTTCGGCCAGTCTAAACGGAGCAGAGAGCCAACACTCATGTGCTATAACTGTTTCTAGCTTCCTGTCCTTTCTGTTACCATTTTGAAATTTTAAAATAAATTATGAGACATTTCTGTATAAAGGAAATTTAAAAATCCATGTACCAAATTTATTACATAGGACTAGGTTCAGGAGCTTGTAACAGAAAAATGAAAAAGAGTGGCTCAGACATGTTTATCTTTCTACCCTGACAAGAACTTTGGAGGTAGGTCAAAGCCGATATGGAATCTTAGAGAGGCCTTCAAGAACCACCCTTCTCTCTTGCTGCTTCTCTACCCTTGGCTTCCAGCCTCATGTTGTGAAGATAGCTGCTGCCGCTACCACCGGTTTATTTCAGGCAGAAAGAAGACAGAAAAGGAGCCTCTCCATACACAGAGTGCTGTTGATTTTGTTTTGCTGCCTCAGGAACTCCCTCTCTGGGACTTCTGCACACCTCTCTTTAGTCAGGACTGTTGTCATATGGCCATTCCAGGCCACAAGTGGCTTTGGAAAATGGACACTGCCAGCCTCATCAGAATTAGGCTTCCATTAATAAGAAAGAAAGAAAGAAAGAAAGAAAGAAAGAAAGAAAGGAAGGATATTGGGCAAACAACTCATCAATGTCTGTCATCTCCTACTGCCAGGATTTAAGAGATGTCAATATTTTGCAAATTTGCTTCAGATCTTTTTCTTTTTTTTCTAATTTTTAAAAAATTTTTAATAGATTTTATTTATTTATTTGACAGAGAGAGAGAGAGAGAGAGATCACAATTAGGCAGAGAGGCAGGCAGAGAGAGAAAGAGGGAAGCAGGCTCCCCGCCAAGGAGAGAGCCCAATGCGGAGCTCGATCCCAGGACCCTGAGATCATGACCTGAGCCGAAGGCAGAGGCTTAACCCACTGAGCCACCCAGGCACCCCCAGATCTTTTTCTTTTTAAAGATATAGAACATCTCAAATAAAACTAAAGGCCTATCTCCATCTCAATTCCTCCTTTCCACTCCAGAGGTAACTATAACCCTTAAGTTGGTGTATGTAACTCCTACACAGATTTTTATACTTATACCACATATAGGTTTGGTTTCTGATAATGCTGGGCTAAATAATTCAAGCCTTCCTTGTGATAAATATACCTAAATGCTGTCTAAACTATATATAGAGATTCTTTCTAGGCTATATTTTAAAATCTAGTAAAAGTGTTAAAGAACTGACAAAATTATAACAACTATCAGGCCAGAATTTAAGGAAAAGAAGGAACCAAAGAGGTAAGTTGAACACAGTCAGCACACAGGTCACCTTTATGGTCATGCCGCTGGAATTGGGTTAGGGACAGACTTCTGGTTCCTTCACCCAGAGAGTGTCGTTTTTGGGGACCAGCTTGATATGGAAGAGGGTGTCCTATTAGATTTCCAGTATCAAAGTAAACCCTGAGCAATTTCTTCTTCTTCTTTTTTTCCTTACTCCATGAAGTTACCCAAGCTGAAGTTCAAGTTTGTTGAGATCAACAAAAGCCCTTAGGACAAAAGCAGTTTCAGTGTTCAGGTGTCCTACTTTCACAGATGGGCAGGGACAAACTAACATAATTAATGTTTGCAATTTCTCAGGCATGTTTTTCCTGACCTTATGATTTCCTTCCTTCCATGTTCTTTGAATTTGTTCTATTTTGTCTAATTTCTTAGTTCACTGACTCTTTTTTTTAATTAATTAAGCTATTTAAAATCATGAATTTCTTTTCTAGAAATACTGCTTTATCTATATTTCCTAAATTTTTAATCTATATTATTTTATTTAGTGATTTATTTATTAAAATAGTTCTAATTTCTTTGACCTACAAATTATGTAGAAGTATATATATATATATATATATATATAATTTATTTGACAGGCAGAGATTACAAGTAGGCAGAGAGGCAGGCAGAGAGAGAGAGAGAGGAGGAAGCAGGCTCCCCACTGAGCAGAGAGCCCGACGTGGGGCTCGATCCCAGGACCCTGGGATCATGACCTGAGCCGAAGGCAGAGGCTTTAACCCACTGAGCCACAGGTGCCCCAGAAGTATATATATTTTTATAAACATACATAAGAAATGGATGATACATTTAGAGAAGTGTATTATCATGAAAGTGTAGGGGCACCTGGGTGCCTCAGTCTTTAAACAGTTGCCTTTGGCTCAGGTCATGATCCCAGGGTCCTGGGATTGAATGCCTCATCAGGCTCCCTGCTTGGTGGGAAGCCTGCTTGTGTTCCGTATCTCTCTCTTTCTCTCTCTCTGTCAAGTAAATAAATAAAATCTTTTTTAAAATAATGAAAGTTTAGCTGTATAAAAAAATATTTATGGGGGCTCCTGGGTGGCTCAGTGGGTTAGAGCCTCTGCCTTCAGCTCAGGTCATGATCTCAAGGTCCTGGGATTGAGCCCCGCATCAGGCTCTCTGCTCAGCGGGGAGCCTGCTTCCTCCTCTCTCTCTCTCTGCCTGTCAAATAAATAAATAAAAAATCTTAAAAAAATATTTATGGCATAAACATATCCATGTAACACCACCCAAATCAGGAAATAAAGATTTCACAATCTTTGTCTTTTTGTTGAATTGTTTAGTCCATTTACATTTAAAGTAATTTCATCTAAGTTGCCAATTTTCTTTTAAGCATACATAAGTAATCTTTTTAGATTGCTTTATTATCAAAACTTATTGTAGTTCTAGAGCCCATAATAATTATATTTGATAACATTTCCTCAAGAAAGATTACATTTTTGTGAGTTTTTGAAATTTTGGATTGTGAATTCATGTTCATTGTACTCTGTGAGAATGCCATGCAAACCAGGCTGAGGAATTATTTCATCTGGAGGTTTGTGTATGGTCATCTTGAACCTTTAATAAGGTATAGGCCAGGGATTTGATTTCTCTGTTGTGGTAGTCTATATCTGTTTAGGAGACAGAAGCCATGCCATAATTTAAATTAAAATTGAGTTTAACATAAGGGGTTATTAAGCTGTGAGGGAAGTGTAACTGAAAATATATAAGAGAATGCTAAAAAGAAGGAGGAACTTAGAATGGGGGCCCTTCCCAAGGCTGGGCTTCAGACTTTACTCACTGAGTTAAGCTCACAGGAAGGCAGAGAAGCTTACTCAGCTGCCCAGACTTGAGCGGGTCTACACTTGCTTGGCAGGCAGGAAACAAACTTTGGGGGTACAGGTATGCCAAGACTGTTATGTGGGTACACATAGGGATTCGAGTTGTCATTGTGGGCATGATGTCCAGAGCACATGGTATCTATATTAGGAGAGACAGGAAAAGTGGTCACCAGGCCTAGGCTGGGCCACTGAGGTCCTGAGGGACTGTGCAGTACACCACTAGATATCCCACATAGTCACAGTACACACCAAACAATGTCCCTCCAGCGCCCTCTACTGACAAAGCTCAGTATCATACTTATTGCAAAGAGAAATGTTTGTTTTGTTTTGTTTTTTTTAATTAACATATAATGTATTATTTGCTTTAGGGGTACAGGTCTGTGGATCATCAGTCGTACACAGTTCACAGCACTCACCATAGCACATACCCTCCCCAATGTCCATAACCCAGACACCCTATCCCTCCCTCCAACCTCCAGCAACCCTCAGTTTGTTTCCTGAGACTGAGTCTCTTATGGTTTTTCTATCTCCCTGGTCCCATCTTGTTTTATATTTTCCCTCCTTTGCCCCCACAGGCCCCTCCCCTGCTCTGCCTCTCAAATTCCTCATATCAGAGAGATCATATGATACTTGTCTTTCTCTGATTGACTTATTTCACTTAACGTAATGCCCTCTAGTTCCATCCACATAATTGTAAATGGCAAGATTTCATTTTTGATGGCTGCATAGTATTCCACTATATATATATGTAGTGTATATATATATATATATGTATATATATATACACTACATCTTCTTTATCCATTCATCTGTTGATGGACATCTAGGCTCTTTCCATAGTTTCACTGTTGTGGACATTGCTGCTATAAACATTGGGGTGCATGTGCCCCTTTGGATCACTACATTTGTATCTTGAGGGTTAATACCCAGTAGTGTGATTGCTGGGTCATAAGGTGACTCTATCTTCAACTTTTTGAGGAACCTCCATACTGTTTTCCAGAGCGGCTGCACCAGCTTGCATTCCCACCAACAGTGTAAGAGGGTTCCCCTTTCTCTGCATCCTTGCCAATATCTGTCATTTCCTGATTTGTTAATTTTAGCCATTCTGACTGGTGGGAGGTGGTATCTCATTGTGGTTTTGATTTGTATTTCCCTGATGCCAAGTGATGTTGAACACTTTTTCATGTGTCTGTTGGCTATTTGGATGTCTTCTTTGAAGAAATGTCTGTTCATATCTTCTGCCTATTTCTTGATTGGATTATTTGTTCTTTGGGTGTTGAGTTTGATAAGTTATTTATAGATATTGGATACTAGTCCTTTATCTGATATGTTGTTTGCAAATATCTTCTCCCATTCTGTTGGTTGTCCTTTGGTTTTGTTGACTGTTTCCTTTGCTGTGCAAAAGTTTTTAATCTTGATGAAGTCCCAGGAGTTCATTTTTGCCCTTGCTTCCCTTGCCTTTGGTGATGTTTCTGAGAAAAAGTTGCTGCAGCTGAGGTTGAAGAGGTTGCTGCTTGTGTTCTCCTCAAGGATTTTGATAGATTCCTTTCTCACATTGAGGTCTTTCATCCATTTGGAGTCTATTTTTGTGTGTGGTCCAGTTTCATTTTTCTGCATGTGGCTGTCCAATTTTCCCAACACCATTTATTGAAGAGACTGTCTTTTTTTCCACTGGACATTCTTTCCTGCTTTGTTGAAGATTAGTTGACCATAGAGTTGCGGGTTCATTTCTGGGCTCTCTGTTTTGTTGCATTGATCTATGTGTCTGTTTTTGTGCAAGTACCATACTGTCTTGATGATCACAGCTTTGTAATAGAGCATAAAGTCTGGAATTGTGATGTTGCCAACTTTGGTTTTCTTCTTCAACAACTCTTTGGGGTCTTTTCTGGTTCCATATAAATTTCAGGATTATTTGTTCCATTTCTTTGAAAAAAATTGATGGTATTTTGATAGGGATTGCATTAAATGTGTAGATTGCTTTAGGCAGCATAGACATTTTCACAATATTTGTTCTTACAATCTATGAGCATGGAACATTTTTCCATTTCTTTGTGTCTTCCTCAATTTCTTTCATGAGTACTTTATAGTTTTCTGAGTGCAGATTCTTTGCCTCTTTGGTTAGGTTTATTCCTAGGTATCTTGTCGTTTGGGGTGCAATTGTAAATGGGATCAACTCCTTAATTTCTCTCTTTTCTGCCTTGCTGTTGGTGTATAGAAATGCAACTGATTTCTGTACATTGATTTTATATCCTGACACTTTACCGAATTCTTGTATGAGTTCTAGCAGTTCTGGAGTGGAGTCTTTTGGGTTTGCCATATATAGTATCACATCATCTGCAAAGAGTGAGAGTTTGACTTCTTCTTTGCCGATTCAGATGCCTCTTATTTCTTTTTGTTGTCTGATTGCTGAGGCTAGAACTTCTAATACTATGTTGAATAGCAGTGGTGATAGTGGACAGCCCTGCTGTGGTCCTGACCTTAGGGGAAAAGCTCCCAGTCTTTCCCCATTGAGAATGATATTTGCTGTGGACTTTTCATAGATGGCTTTGATGATATTGAGTTATGTACTCTCTATGCCTACACTGTGAAGAGTTTTGATCAAGAAAGGATACTGTACTTTGTCAAATGCTTTTTCAGTATCTACTGAGAGTATCATATGGTTCTTGTTCTTTCTTTTATTAACGTGTTGTATCACAATGATTGATTTGTGGATGTTGAACCAACCTTGCAGCCCAGGAATAAATCCCACTTGGTTGCGGTGAATAATCCTTTTAATGTACTATTGGGTCCTATTGGCTAGTATTTTGGTGAGAATTTTTGCATCTTTGTTCATCAAGGATAATGGTCTATAATTCTCCTTTTTGATGGGGTCTTTCTCTGGTTTGGGGATCAAAATAATGCTGGCCTCATAAAATAAGTTTGGAAGCTTTCCTTCCATTTCTATTTTTTGGAACAGTTTCAGGAGAATAGGTATTAATTTTTCTTTAAATGTTTGATAGAATTCCCCTGAGAAGCCATCTGGCTCTGGGCTCTTACTTGTTGGGAGATTTGTGATGACTGCTGACTGCTTCAATCTCCTTACTGGTTATGGGTCTGTTCAGGTTTTCTATTTCTTCCAAGTTCAATTTTGGTAGTTTATGTGTCTCTAGGAATTCATCCATTTCTTATAGATTGTCAAATTTGCTGGTGTATAGTTTCTCATAATATGTTCTTATAATTGTTGTATTTCTTTCAGTTGGTTGTGATCTCCCCTGTGTCATTCATGATTTTATGAATATGGGTCCTTTCTCTTTTCTTTTTGATAAGTCTGGCCAGGGGTTTATCAGTCTCATTATTTCTTTCAAAGAACCAGCTCCTAGTTTCGTTGATTTGTTCTACTGTTCTTTTGATTTCTATTTCATTGATTTCTGCTCTGGTCTTTTTTATTTGTCTTCTCTCTGGATTTAAACTTTCTTTGTTGTTCTTTCTACAGCTCCTTTAGGTGTAGGGTTAGGTTGTGTATTTGAGACCTTTCTTTTTTCTTGAGAAAGGCTTGTATTGCTATATACTTTCCTCTCAGGACCACCTTGGCTGTGTCCCAAGGATTTTGAACAGTTGTGCTTTCATTTTCATTTGCTTCCATGAATTTTTAAAATTCTTCTTTAATTTCCTGATTGACCCATTCATTCTCTAGTAGGATGCTCTTTAGCCTCCACGTATAAATTCTTTCCAATTTTCCTCTTGTGGTTGAGTTCTAGTTTCAAAGCATTGTGGTCTGAAAATAAGCAGGGAATGATCCCAATCTTTTGGTCCAGTTGAGACCTGATTTGTGACTCAGGATGTGATCTATTCTGGAGAATGTTCCATGTGCACTTGAGAAGAATGTTCTGAATATATCTGTGATGTCCATCTGGTCCAGTGTGTCATTTAAAGACTTTATTTCCTTATTGATCTTTTGCTTAGATGATCTATCCATTTCAGTGAGGGGGCTGTTAAAGTCCCCTTTTATTTATCCCTACTTTTATTTATACCCACTATTATTGTATTATTGTCAATGTGTTTCTTTGATTTTGTTATTAATTGGCTTATGTAATTGGTTGCTTCCATGTTAGGAGCATAGATATTTAAAATTGTTAGATCTTCTTATTGGACAGACCCTTCAAATATGATATAGTGTCCTTCCTCATCTCTTATTATAGTCTTTGGCATAAAATCTAATTTATATGATATAAGGATCGCCACCCCAACTTTCTTTTGATGTCCATTAGCATGGTAAATTGTTTTCCACCCCCTTAAATCTGGAGGTGTCTTTGGGTCTAAAAAGAGTTTCTTACAGACAGCATATGGATGGGTCTTGCTTTTCTATCCATTCTGATACCCTTTGTCTTTTAATTGGGGCATATAGCCCATTTATATTCAGGGTAACTATTGAAAGATATGAATTTAGGGACTTTGTATTGCCTGTAAGGTGACTGTTACTGTATATTGTCTCTGTTCTTTTCTTATCTGTTACTTTTAGGCTTGTTCTTGTCTTAGAGGACACCTTTCAATACTTCCTGTAGGGCTGGTTTGGTGTTTGCAAATTATTTTAGTTTTTGTTTGTCCTGGAAGCTTTTTATCTCTCCTTATATTTTCAATAACAGCCTAGCTGGATATAGTATTCTTGTCTGCATGTTTTTCTCCTTTAGTGCTCTGAATATATCACGCCAGTCCTTTCTGGCCTGCCAGGTCTCTGTGGATAGGTCTGCTGCCAATCTAATATGTCTACCACCGTATGTTACAAAGTTCTTGTCCTGAGCTGCTTTCAGGATTTTCTCTTTGTCACTGAAATTTTAAAGTTTTACTATTAGATGACAGGGTGCTGACCTATTTTTATTGATTTTGAGGGGGGTTTCTCTGTGCCTCCTAGATTTTGATGCTTGTTTCCTTCACCAAATTAGGGAAATTCTCTGCTACAATTTGCTCCAATATACCTTCTGCTCCCACTCCTTTCTTCTTCTTCTGGGATCCCAATTATTCTAATATCATTTCATCTTATGTTATCACTTATCTCTCGAATTCTCCCCTCGTGGTCCAGTAGTTGTTTGTCTCTTTCTCAGCTTCTTTATTCTCCATCATTTGGTCTTCTATATCACTAATTCTCTCCTTTGTCTCATTTATCCTTGCAGTAAGAGACTCCATTTTTTTATTGCACCTCATTAATAGCTTTTTAAATTTCAAATTGCTTAGATTTTAGTTCTTTTATTTCTCCAGAAAGGGATGCTCCAATATCTTCCATGCTTTTTTCAAGCCCAGCTAGCGCCTTGATAATTGTCATTCTGAACTCTAGATCTGACATGTTACTAATGTTAGTATTGATTAGGTCCCTAGCCATTGGTACTGCCTCTTGTACTTCTTGTTCTTTTTTTTTGAGGTGAGTTTTTCCTACTTGTCATTTTATTTAGATAGTAATAGATGAATGAAAGAACAGAATGCTAAAAGGGTGGCAATGACCCCAGAAAAATATACACCAACCAAATCAGAAGAGACCCAATATGGGGGGGGGTAGGAGAGGAAGAAAAGGGGGAGAAAAAGATTATATATATGTATATATCTATATGTATGTATAAGTATATGTCTATGTCTATGTCTATGTATAATATATATGACTGGTGAATAGAACAGAGCCACACACTTGGTTTTGGGTGTATTTTGATCTGTTAGAAGAAAGTGTATCCCAGGGCACCTGGGTGGCTCAGTGGGTTAAGCCTCTGTCTTCAACTCAGGTCATGATCTGGGATTGAGGCCCACATCAGGCTCTCTGCTCACCAGGAAGCCTGCTTCCCCATCTCTCTCTGCCTCTCTGCCTACTTGTGATAACTCTCTGTGTCAAATAAATAAAATCTTAAAAAAAAAAAAAGAAGAAACTGTATCCCAAAATTTTAAAGAAAGAAAAGCTTACATATATTATGTAAGCTTTTCTTTCTTTAAAATTTTGGGATACAGTTTCTTCTTATATATATATATATATATATATATATATATATATATATATATAAAGAAGGGGTAGAATATGACTATAATAATGAAAATTTTAAAATATTTTTAAAAAGGTATTGGTAAGACAAAATAGTTAAAATAGGAAAGAGGGAAAATTTTAAAAATAGAATAAGAAAAAAATAAAATTAAAAATGTTTAACTTTGAAAGACTAAAGGATCATGGGGAGAAAAAAACCATGAATTCTATGCATTGCTTTCCCCTCCTCTGGAATTCCGCTGTTCTCATCGCTTCTCGGCCTTTTGGCTAAGATCAAGTGTGGAATTCCGCTGTTCTCCTTGATCAGTGAGCTTGGTCTGGGCTGGATGTTCTTGCTGATCTTCTGGAGGAGAAGTCTATTGCTGTGATTCTCAAATGTCTTTGCCCAAGGTGGAATTGCACCGCCCTTGCCAGGGGCCAGGCTAAGTAATCTGCTTGGATTTGCTCTGGGAGCTTTTGTTCCCTGACTGCTTTCCTTACTGTTCTGGAGGACAAGAATGAAAATGGCGGCCTCCCGGTCTCCGGCAGGAGGAGCTGAGAGCTCAGGGCCCCACTCCACAGTGTGCCCTCAGAGAAAAGCAGTCAGTCCCTCCTGTCTCCCTGGTCTCTGGCCATGCTCTGAGTCACCCAGAGTGACTTTCTTTCTCTGGCGCATGGCCCCATTTGGAGTCTCCAAACCCAGCTGATTCCTGCAGCATGCTCCTGCACCACTACCCCCAGAGGGAAAAGGTGAGTATCCCCGGATCTGCCACTGGTGGGGTTCCTGCTTGAAGAGTAGTGGCCTGGATGTGCCTCGCCTAATGGCTTAAATTAACCCCATGCTGAGAGCCCACTGCTTGGCTCCATCTCTGCCGGATTCCCTGCTTGATACTTGGGAGCTTTGCTGCACTCAGGCACCCCTGGTCTTTTTGTGACCCCATGGGTCCTGAGACTACACTGTCCCTGCAAGGGTTACATCCCCTGCTTAGCCTCTGGAGCAATGTCCTTCAGTGGAGCAGACTTCTAAAAGTTAGGATTTTTGTGCTCCGCTGCTGTACTGCCTCCCAGGAGCTGGGCCCTCCCCCTGTCATCTATCTTCACTTCTCTGCACGTCCTACCTTCCAGAAAGTGGTCGTTTTTCTGTTCCTAGAATTGCTGCTCTTCTCCTCTTCGATGTCTTGTTGAGTTTGTAGGTGTTCAGAATGGTTTGGTAAGTAGCTGTACTCCTGGGAACCAATGATATTAGGTTTCGTACTCCTCCACCGTCTTGCTCCTCCCACAAAGAGAAATGTTTAAGGCATCCAGTTCGTGATCATGGACCAGGTACTGAAAAGAGAATTTGTAACTGAGAGGCAATGAATTGATTAATGCCCCATCAGAATTAATATTTTTCCATACCCAGAACACGAGTGGAGACATACTTCATTGATCTATGTGCCAGTAGGCACATTATTATTTTTCTACCTTTCTCTGAAGGTGCCACCCTTTGAGAGTCCTGGCTTTATGGGATGAGGAGGAGGGTGTCCTCCTCCCACCACTCCCCATCCCCCACCCCACAGGTGGACTCAAGGATTCCCTGCTTCCTCATGGGCATGAAAACTGGAACTCTGGAAACTGAAATCAATACTACCTCATCCAACTGGGTAGCTGCTCAGTCAGCTCATGGCATCCTCCTTTTCTATTATGTTCTCTTTTTATTATAATCCCTTGGGAATTCCCTTTTGTGGTTGTGAACTCAGTTATGCCTTGCAACCAAAGAGGCATTCTGTTGCCCCCAGAATCTCTAAGTAGTCTTAAAGGAGAGGTTTTCAATCTGTATTACTTGGGTTGCTTACCAATACCTGTTCTTGTTCTCTCTTCAGTTTTGGGTTTTTGCTTGTTTGTTTGTTTTTTGCAGCATTCTAGAGTAGGTAGCCTCTTGACAACCAAGCTAGAAGGTTTTAAACATAAATAAAATAACCCTTACTACAAATTGCATGATTTATTTTAGTAAATCAGCAGACTGTGGCTGATAAATCCAGGCAATAAACTAGACTATCTCAGGCTTAGTGGACTAGCTCATACAGTGGTTGTCCCATGTGACTTTCACATGTGCATTTTGAAAAACACCCCAGAGATGAATTCATGGCATTGAGGAGGGATTCAAATTTCCACCCGAGGGCCCTGCATACTCTGGTGAGTGTGTAACCAATTTCTATTTCATTGGTTATATAAGATGTCACTTACCTCATTCTTAGTAACTGGAACCACATTTCTGATGTATTTCAGTAGCATATTAGCACAGCATATAGGTTGTGCCATAAATTGACCTTCTCCTACGTCTAATTTTGGAGGTGGGTGTGTTATTTCACTGGAGGAATTAGTGCTCTATAAATTTAAGAAGTTCCTTCTCCTCTGAACTCCTGGCACATTTTTGCATATACCTAGACTAAGTTGCCTATCAGTTGTATTATGATTTTTGTTTATTTGTCTGATATTTCCTCCATATTAGGAGATCTTTGAGGGTGTGATTTTTGTATTTGCCCTAGGGTCTAGCACATCTCCAGAAAGGAGATGATAATTAAGTATTTGTTGAATAAATACATTTTCTCCTGGGTTCATATAGTGAGAAATAACTCAGCATAACTTGTTTGGGTATCAGCCACTGGACTTGGGAACAAAAAAGATATGACAGAATTGCAGCTATGGAGGTGAACAGAATCCAGATTTTGAAATGCCTTAAATACCACGCTAGGATTCTGGAATTTTCCTAAGGGCATGGGAAACCTTCAGGAGTTTCTGTGAAGGGAGACATAAGCAGACATGCATTTTGGAAAGATGACTCTGTTGGTTTATGTAGATGATGTCATTATATAAATGGCTCTCATTTAATATTGGTGGAATGAGAGTGGATGTAAGAATGTATTAGGGAGGGGCACCACAGCAGCTCCCCACCAGCCAGCTTTCCTCTGGTTTTACTGTCTGAGACCAAATGCTTGTGGTGAAGGTGTTCTGGGATGAACTGTGTCTCCTCTTCTACTTCATTTCCTATGTCAAAGCCTTAATTTCTAGAATCTCAGAATGGGACTGTATTTGGAGATAGTTTTTTTTTTTAGGAGGTAATTAAGTTAAAGTAAAAGTATTAGAGTGGTCTCTAATCCAATCTGATTCATCTACTTTTGAGAAGTGGAGATTAGGACACCCGGAGACACCAGGGTCACATGAGTGCAGACCACATGAAGAGGCAGCTGAAGGGGCCTTCGGCCCATCTGCAAACAAGGAGAGAGGCTTCTGAGGAAACCAACCCTCACAACACCCTGATCTTGAACTTGCAGCCTCCAGAGCTGTGAAGAAATAAACTTCTGTTGTTTTAGCCACCCTGACTGTGGGATTTGGTTATGGCAGCCCTAGCAGACAAATAAAGAAGGCTTTGTGGGCTAGCCCAATGTGGGTATCTCTACAAAAGTATATATTAATGTTGTTGTATGAGTGATGGTAAAGAGTTTTTCTCTTCCCATGGGTTGGAAGACTCAAGAATTAGTAAAATGCACTAAAAAGGATTTTTTTTTTTAAAGATCTTATTTATTTATTTGACAGACAGAGATAGATCACAAGTAGGCAGAGAGACAGGCAGAGAGAGGGCGGAGCAGGCTCCCCACTGAGCAGAGGGCCCGATGTGGGGCTCCATCCCAGGATCCTGAGATCATGAGTTGAGCCGAAGACAGAGGTTTTAACCCACTGAGCCACCCAGGCCCCCTACTAGAAAGGATTTTACATTAGGCATAAAAAACCTTTCCCTCTATGTAGGAGATGTAGTACTGAAATGTCTGCCGGAAGGCTTCTCAGGTTTAAGGAAAAGATTGATCAGATTTCAGTAGACCCTGCCCCAAAGGAGAGGAATCCAATAAGTGGCACCATGAGATACTTTCCAGCTTTCTGGGTCTTCATTAATTACTTAAGTTATTTATTCAGCATTTATTAAACATGCAAATGTGCCAAGCGTTGTACTTTGCATGGAGGCAAATAACCAGACCCTGCCCTTTAGGTTAATTAGAGTAACCCAGTTAATTAACTAACTGAGATTAATTAGACACAGACCTTGCCCTCTGCAAGGTAACAGTCCACTGGAGAAGACAGACAGGAAAACAGATAATTTAAAAATAACACTCTCAGGGCTAGACTAGTGATATCACCTGGGTGCTATGGGCACACTGTATACTTCGAAAATAGGGAAAGGCTTCACACAGGTGATATCTAACAGGGTTTTGAAGTGTGTGTAGGAGTTCATCAGGCTGATAAGGGCACCAGGGGAGGGAAGGGCGTTTTAGGTTGTGGGGAAGGCTCAGAGGCATGAGGGACATGGTGTGTCTGGGGATCAGTGAGGACTACACCAGATCAAGATTTGTGAAAGTGAGGGGTGCCTGGGTGACTCCTTGGGTTAAAGCCTCTGCCTTTGGCTCAGGTCATGATCTCAGGGTCTTGGGATTGAGCCCCTGATCGGGCTCTCTGCTCAGCAGGAAGACTGCTTCCCCCTTCTCTGTCTCTGCCTGCCTCTCTGCCCACTTGTGATCTCTGTCTGTCAAATAAATAAATAAAATCCTAAAAAAAAATGTGTGAAAGTGAGATTGCAGGGCCATGGGGGACGAGACTGGAAAAGTGCACTGCCGCTGGAGGTTTGGTATGTAGTGTAAGGTCATTATAGCCACGGTGGACAGGACTGGCTTTTCACTGGATCATCTTTGCTAGCCTAATGGCAGCTTCTAAAATGACCCCAACAAACTTGGTTTGGCTTTCTGGTTGCATTCCCTGCTGCTTTGCCTCTCTGGTTTGTCTTTCCAATTTTTCTGTGAGTCCAAGAGAGCTACCTAATACCTGCCAGTTTTCCTGTTCAAGGGCATCAGATCTGGTCTCTGTCCTGGGAAAAAGAGCACAGTTAGAGAATGTGGTGGTGGGGGGGAACCCAGGCTCAGCTAACTGGATGCCCACACCTGGAGTCTTCAGTTTGGATGGAATGATTCATAGAAGACATCCCATCACCTGGGAAATTCTTGGGGATGGCGGTGACAATGTGAGAATCCTGCTAGTGGCAGTGGTACCAAAGGTGGTGTCTCAAGCAGAGTCTTCCCATTGTGGGAACAGGGAGTTCCTGGCTGGTCTTCCTCCCTCACATTCTGCCCTGTGCAGGTCTGGTTTTCCTGGCTTTTGGAGTCAGTTCGGTTGCTTGCAGCGAGAACCTTGCAGATGCAATGGCCGAAGATTGTTTTTTTGGCCAAGAATTTTGCAGAGTACTACGTGCTAAAGAAAGTCTGTTCTAATTTGAGCCACTCTGACTCTATACGTGGGTGAGAGGTGGTCACAGAAGCTATTCAGTATGAAGTTGTATTTAGAGAGGAGGAAAGCGGGGTGAGAACAAAGACAGGAAGAAGCGAAGCTGAGATAAAACAAGTTCATATGCTTTATGAGATCAGTTTGAATACCTCCGTGTAAAACTGGCACACTTTCTGAAACTTTTTTGTTTTAAAATTATTGTAACAATTTTTTTTTTGAAAAAAGCTGCTGATTAAATTTTAATTCTGTTCTTGAGAGTACTTAGTTCGATGTTGTGATTATGTAGTGATTGTTTCCTGTGGAATAGGGGAAGCAGAGCCCACTCTGTGTGTTTTTGCATTTCTTGAGCTCTTCAAAATTCAGGAAGCATAATTTTGTTATCAGTTAGAAACTTTAATTCCAAATAATCAGCATGGGCGAAACAGTGGCTTGGGAGTCAGGAGTTTTAGCTGTGAAAACTCAGTTTCTCTCTGTTCAGGGAAGGACTGTGCAGGGAATGACTTAAAAGCTCCCTGCAGCCCTAAAAATTTGATTTGACCTGAAACTATCACAAACTTATAAGGATATATTTAACAGGCAGAAAAGTGAAGAAAATTCAGTAACAGACATGAATGTATATATCAAGTAGCTTTAATAAATCTTAACATGTTGCAGTATTTGCTTCAGACCTTTTAGGGTATTTTTAATTACCATGCAATAAAAGTCGATGAAAAAGGCTTTTTTTCTTTATCTGATACACAGTCCTATGAATTTTTTTTATTTCTTTTTTTAAAATTGTAGTAAAGTATACACAAAAATTTGCCATTCTAACCATTTTGAAGTGTACAGTTCAGGGGCATTAAATACTTTCTCACGGTTGAGCAACCATTGCCACCATCCAACCACAGAAATTTCTTCAACTTCCCAAACTGAAATTCCCTCCCCATTACACGGTGACTCCCGTTCTCTCCTCCCCCCAGCCCCTCTGGAATGGAAACCACTATTCCACTATCATTGTGAATTTCAGTCCTATGTATTTAATTACATTATAGGGTCACCATGGTAAGAACACATAAGAGCCCCACCGCCCCCCAAACTTCCCTTTATAACCACACCATCCCGTGGCCCCTGGTGGCCACTCATCTGTTCTCCACCACTCTTTTCTCCAGAGTCGTCAGTGGAATCGTAAGGGGCGCCTGGGTGGCTCAGTCAGTTAAGCGTCTGCCTTCAGCTCAGGTCATGATCTCAGGGTCCTGGGATTGAGTCCTGCATTGGGCTCCTGGCTCAGCAGGGAGCCTGCTTCTCCCTCTCCCCCTGCTCGTGCTCTCTCTCACTCTCTCTCAAATAAATAAATAAATAAAAATTTTTTAAAAATAAAGAAATGGAATCATAAAGATGTGACCTTCTAATACTGGCTTCTTATATGCAGTGTGATGCCTTGGGGTCCTCCAGATTTGAGTCTGCTGCCCTCTGTGTGCCTCGCTCCGATTCCTCTCCAAAGGCAACCACAGTCCTCAAGTCAGTGTGTTTAATTCTTATGAATATTTTTATAGTTTTAGTGTATATGGATTTAGCCATAAAAAATACACTCCCTGTTTCCTTTAATTTAAAATTTAAATAAATGATATCATAATGTACGTGCTATACTGCAAGTTGCTTTTATAACTCACTGCGATGTGGGTGCCATGCTAATGTTGGGTGATGAGATTTCACTGTTCTGTCTGATTCTGTTCTGCGAATATAGCACATATAGCATGGATTCATCCCTTTAATGATGAGTAGACATTTCTTTCCTGTCTGTCTGTGTCTTCATCCCACCCTGACCAGCTGTTTAAGGCCTCCTCCCAGGGCCTCTATTCCATGGCTAGAAATGCCCCCTCTGAGGTCAGAATGGGGAAATCCCAGATCTTACCTCCAAGCTGGCCGCTTGCTCGGCTGAGTGGCCGGACAGAGGTTGTGTCTGATCTTCTGAGCCCTACCTAGGCCCCAAGTTTCAGTGAGGTTTCAATCTTGGATGTGGATTAGAATGTCCAAGGGAGCCTTTAAGAAAAGGAAGAGAGAGAGAGAATTTTAAAATTAAATTAGAATTTCCAGGGTCATGGATTTTTTTTTTTTAAGTCCCCAGGTGTTTTAAAATGTAGCCAGAGTAATAAACCCCTGATTGATTGATTGATTGATTTTTAAAACCCCTGATTTAAAAAGCAAAAATGGAAAAACAACTCCAGGAAAACAGCTTTTTCCAGGGTCCTCTCACCAGCTGGGGAACAGGCCTCCAGTGCCCACATCCATCACTAAGGTTATTCTCACCTCCTCCCAACTCCGGAGCCAAAATCCACCACCTGTACCTGCTTCCAGAGCCTGAGCCCGGGGCACTGGCCTCAGTCTTGCTCCCTGATGGGAGGTTTCTCTTCTGTTTCGGGGGCACAGGGACATTGATCCAGTTTCCGAGCCTCTCTGTGGTTTATACATACATTCTATAGGTTGAGATGTTGTCTCAGAACATGAACTTTTAGAAACGCATTCTATCACAGGCTCTTGAAAGCACACATCACCTGCTGAAGGACTGCTATTGGGACTTCAAAGGACATAGGCTGCCACCTTATAAATAGCTTCCTTTTGTGTGTTGCTGTTTTAAAGTGAAAAATGATTGCTTTCCCCCCATTTCAAAAGTAAATTATACTTGTGGGAAAATGTTCAAATGCTGCGGAAATGTATGACTTAGAAAGTAAAAGCCTTCCATTATCATGCCCCTGCAGATAGTTTTGAGTCTATTTTTCTATATTTTTATACATATATACACACTAATTTTTAAAAAACAAAAATGGAATTAAATTGGTGAACTGAGGGGCCGTTGAGTTTTCCATTTAGTGGAAAACTTTCATGCTAGGATACCTACGTTATTATTAATGGACGCAACACAGTGCAGTTCATTTAGGGGATGGCCATTTGCAATGCTTTGGTTTTGACCATCACAGCCAATGCCAAAATAAATGTTCTTACATGTCCATCTCTGTGCATTGGTGTGAGGTCAAAATCTGGTTTATTTCCTTGGAACCCACATTTCCTCCTGAAGCCCTGAGTATGTGCATTCCTGCCAGGAAGGAAAACCGGCCTGGAGAGCATGGAGTAGGTCCATGGTTGGAAGGCAGCAGACACATCTGCTCCCCTGAGATGCTCAGCCCTATTAGAATCAGCTTCCTGAGCCTCTAAACTCTCAGTGCTCTGCACACGGGAACAGATGCCCTCTGCTTTCCCTTCTCCTTAACCTGCCCAGGTACTAAACTCCAGGCTCTGGAAGGTTAACTTGGAAAGGTTGAAGGTTGTGTATTTCAGACTTCAGGGCTGTGACCTATTACTGGGTTAGGAAATCCAGTGAAAGGATCACAAATGAGTAACTGAAACAAATCAAACAGAACAGTGTGTCAAGTATCAGAGCAGGTCACGAGAAGTTTAGTGTTGTTGCAATTTTATTTCAGGGGTCTGTGTATGTAGGGGTGTGTGTGTGTGTGTGCGTGTGTGTGTGTGCGTGTGTGTGTGCGGGTGTCTGTGTGTGTGTGTGTGTGTGTGTGTGTGTGTGTGTGTTGGGTATTGTCTTAACTCAGGTTCCTTGGAAGCAGAGCTCCAGAAAACAATATGGATGCCTGTGATGTCTTTAGAGACTGCTCTCAAAAAAAGGGGCGGGGGGAGGGAGCTGTAGGGCAAGAGAGCTAAGAAAGGGTGTGCTCTCATGCCTAATCTCATCGGTTGAATTGTACCGGAGTTGGGGCTGCCTGAGACAAGCAGGGAGCCTCCTGAACCCCCATATCAGCCAGTCA
The DNA here is from genome assembly GCF_011764305.1 of Mustela putorius furo. Taxonomy (NCBI): domain Eukaryota; kingdom Metazoa; phylum Chordata; class Mammalia; order Carnivora; family Mustelidae; genus Mustela; species Mustela putorius. Next base: position 2,452,591 of record NW_025422045.1, on the reverse strand, counting down.
TTGACTGTGGACCACTCTGAGGACCAGAGATGTGTAGCCTCTGGAAAGTCAGTCCCTGCTCGGCCCAGAGTAATTCTTCAGGGAAGAAGGCAAAACCCTGGGCAGCTGGGGAACGGGGGCACCAGCCTGCATGGGGTTTCTCACACAATCCCTTTCATGAAGTTTGAGAAGACGTATTTCTTAGTGTGGGTACTGGAAAAAAAGTTTGAGAAACACTGGTTTCAAAGAATTTTGTCCATCAACCCATGGGAAAGAAAATGAGGCCTCTATTACTCTTTTCCTCATTTTGTTAGACGAAGGCAAATCCCCATATGCACTATTCATTACAAATCCCCATAAGAGGAAAAGGCACTGCAGAAAAGCAACAAAATGTGGAAGATGTTCTGAATGTTTTAAGCTTAAGCCTCAAGGCCCCGGCAGCCACCTAAGGAGGCTTAGAGCTGTGTTCTCTGACTGGGGGGCACACCATCTGGGGATGACGGTGAGCTGTCAGGGGGGCCTCGAAACAATGAAATAAGCATGACATGCGTTTGCAAAGCACTCATTTCCCCCAGTTCAAGGTTTTAAAACCTTTTTTTATGACCATGGTTATAATATGGAGCAAAATACAAAATTCACACAAGCTTTTAAGACACAGAATAAAATTACAAAGAGATGTCAGGTTAGAGTTCATGGCTTTGGACTATGCTCTCAGACTCGCAGATATTCTTGTTGGTTTGCCTCTGTAGTTAGTTTCTCCTTTTCTCAAGGAGAAAATTGTGGAAGGCAGCAGTTAGAATAATCGTCGCTTTTCAGGGGAGTGTGGCTAACATGGTTCTCCAGGTTCCAAGCAGTTTGCTGGGAGCTCACATTCATCTACCCAGCAGTCTTGGTCACCCATCCTAAACCATCAGAACCATTCAGTTCATCAACAGATGGTGAACACACCAGCAACTGGGGATGAAATGATTAACAAGACAGACCATCTTGCCCTTCTGGACCATTCTGGTCAGAGGATTCAGACAAAACCAAATAAATAATGCAGAAGTCATTAGAGCTGCTCATCAAACCTCTGCAGCTTTCTGCCTTCGGGGCACATGTTGTGAGTGCTGTGGCAGGGCCCCTTGTGGGGGGCTGGGGACAGTGACTGGTTCTGGCCAGAGTCCTGGACTAGAAGTGATGTGTATCCTTTCTGAGCTGGGCAGTTCATGGGAGTCTCCCTGGGGCTCTCTGCCCTCTGACACGATGACCAGCAACGTGTCCATATGGTGGCCGCCCCATCAGTGGGGTCCCTGAGCCGAGCCCCCCAGCTGTCTCTGAATGTATGTGTGGAATGAAAAAGCAAGAAATCTTTGTTGGTTTAGGCTCCTGAGATTTTTTTGGGGGGGGAGGGGGGCTATTATTGCACCATAATCTAAACTATCCTGACTCGTACAAAGCAGTAAAATAAAGCAATGTTATAAATTGTGATAATTGCTCTGAATAAAAGGAACAAATTGCTAATATAACATGATAGTGGCCTACAGGTCAGGGGATGTTTCTGTGAAGATAGGGGATTTAAGCAGGCATCTATTAGATCAAGGTAACGCATACTGCCGTAATTGTTTTGCTTTATTGCCGAGAGAAGCAAAGTCGCCCGGGAATCACAGAACCAGAAGAGGCAGAAAAGTGGGGATGCAGAGTTGCCCAAGGTTGCGTGGCTCATTGCCCACAGAGCTGGTGCTCTAGCTTCAGCACGTGGACTTGGCTCTCTAGACAAATGAGGGGTCTAGGGTAAAACACCTAAGGAGACAACCCTTCAGGGGTTCCCTGACATTTGCACAATCCGGAGAAGGCCTGTCTTGGAAAGGTGGTGCCCTCAGGGGCCCACTCTTAAGGAGGCCCTAGTTCTCTGGGTCATGTGAGTGCAGAGTTGACAACTAGAAATGAGTGCTTCCTTAAATGTTACACCCTAAGCTCCTCTCCTCTGACCCTGGTCCTGGCTCTGCTCCACACACCCTGTTCTCAGTAGGCATGGTGGGCAAGCATGTAGCCTTCAGGTAACTGTGGCTGTGTCCATGGCCTTCCCGAGTGTCTGCTGATGTCTTCTGAAATAGCACCACACTCCTTGGGATCATGTGCCAGAAAACACAGTACTCGAGGATAGGAAAGCGCGGGGTTTTTAGGCTGCCAAAAGCTGGCTCCTTCCCAGGGTCCATGGTGGGTAACCAAGCAAGGTTTGCATTCCCACCAGTATCGTCAGACTTCTTGGTTATGGCCATTTTAGTGGTGATATGAACGGTGATAGCTCATTCACCAGTTATCAGCTATACATATGATTAGTTATATGACTTGTAAATATTTTCTTTCAGTCTTCAGCTTATATTTTAATTTTATTAATAGTATCTTTTGAAGAGCAGACTTTTTTTTTTTTTTTTAATTTTGGAGAAGGCCAATCTATCAGGGGTTTTTTTTGTCTTTTTTTTTTTTTTTTAAAGATTTTATTTATTTATTTGACAGAGAGAGATCACAAGTAGGCAGAGAGGCAGGCAGAGAGAGAGGAGGAAGCAGGCTCCCTGCTGAGCAGAGAGCCCGATGCGGGACTTGATCCCAGGACCCTGAGATCATGACCTGAGCCGAAGGCAGTGGCTTTATCCACTGAGCCACACAGGTGCCCCGTCTTTTTTTTTTTTTTTTTTTTTAATGGATCGTACTTTTGGTGTTATATCTGAGAAATCCTTGTCTAATTCAAGGTCATAAAGGTTTTCTCCTTGGATTTTTGTAATTTTTGCTCTTACATTTTGTCCTATCATGCATTTTGAGTCAATTTTGTGCAGCCACAACTTTTAGCCCCTTCTCTGGATGGATGAGGAGACCAAAGCAAAGGGGCTGAGCTCAGGTTCTAAAGCAAACTCAAGACAGAACTAACATAAATCATTAGGGTTCCTTCCAGATCAACTGTTTGCTTTGACAGAGTTCATTGGAGTCCACATCTAACTGTTTTGAGGCCACGTGATAGTTGCCTCTAACTTCATTAAGAGTCCTCCTGCATGTCTGAGCCAGGTGTTTCTTATCAGCTCGGGACACTGCATCTGTCCCTCAACTCAGTAGAAGCACAGTTACATAGCCTTATTGTTTATAGACTTGGAGCCAGCTGAGCCCATCCCATCCGCATTTCTTCTAGCTAAACAGCTTTGGCTTCTTTTCCTCCCAGGAGGGTGTTTCTGCCCCTCCCAGGCCTTGCATTGCATCTCCACACTAATGTCCTGTACGTGGCACTTGCCACTTGGTATTGAACATTACGGCTTGGAAAGCCAGGGCAGGCTGGGAACGTGTAGTGGGGTGGATTTCCCAGAGAGGGCTGGAGGGAAAGCAGCTGCCAACTTGAATTCCAATGAGTCGAGCAAGGCAGCTGGAATTGTTAAGCCTTTCAGTTTCTGGAGATCACTTGGGGAGAGGGAAGGCCAGGGCAGAAGGACCTATGAGGAAAGCTTGGACCAAGGGAACTCAAGAATCATACACATCACTCAAACACAGAGATTTCTATTTATACTCTCACAGTTTGGGTCCAACTACAAGATTTGTTCTTTCACCTGGTCCTAGAAAGATCACATCAGCAATGATCTGCCTCTTGATGAAGCAAGTTTTGAAACTGTCATAGTTTGACAGCGGTGAGCTGGGAGCAACGGAGATGTCCATCTCTATGAGAATGGGGGAGGGCTTCCCGGAGGAGGCAAGCTGCAGACATTCTGCAGCAGAGGGACACGACAAACCAGGCATGCATGCACACAAGAGTGTAGAAAGACGTTTCATATAGAGTTGAGGACAGAAGAGGAGAAACAGTAAGACCTACAGCATAACATAAATTACATTAGTCCAAACCACACACACCCTTCAACATGACAATCCACACTTTAAAAGCATACATGCTTGTATCAGGCCATATGTTCAGCACAGTAGAACAGATGTCTGGTGTGGGGAGGGAAGTTAGAGAGGGGTCCGTGTTAGTTTCCTGTGGCTACTAGAACCAAGTCATACAAACTGGGTGGTATGGGGAACATCCCTGTATATGCTCACCATTTGGGAGACCAGATGTCTAAAATCAGTATCACTGTGCTGGAAACAAGGATCCAGCCCTTCTGGGGAAGAATCCACTTAGCCTCTTCCAGCTTCTGGTGGCTGCCGGCACTCCTTGACTTGTGGCTGCATCACGCCAGTGTTGAAGGCCAGCATCTTCAAGTGTCTCTGCTCCACGGTCCAAGTACCTCCTCCTCTGTACATGTCAAAGGATATGTGTGTTTACGTTTACGGTCCAGCCAGATGATCTGGGATTTAATCTCTCCATTGTAAACTCCTTAATCTCATCTGCAGATACCACTCCCCCCGCCCTCCTTTGCCATGTGAGGTGACATTCACAGGTTTCAGGGATTCAGAGGTGGCTATCTTCAGGGGAGCCATTTTTCTCAGCCTCTGAGAGGGCCCTTTACTCTTTTTCTTTCACACCTCTCACGCAATCTTTAGAAATCATGTTGACTCAACCTTCTTCTAGAATTAACTGACTCCTACCACCTCAGAGGGCTCCAGGAAGCCTAGCTGAAGCCACCACCACTCCTCATGGGTCCCTTAGCTTATTACCTCCTTGTTTCTCTACAATGCACTGTCTACACAGCAGCCAGAGTATCTTTTTTAAAACTTTAGTCAGATCATATTAACTCTTCTGCTTCTCGTTTTCTTTCTTTCTTTTTTTAAACTCTTCTTTCTTTTCATAACATTTATTCACCAGTGTCCTTATATTTATTGTTAACCTACTTGTCAATTTCCACGACTCGCATAAGCCTTGTCAGAGCAAAGGCTTGGCCTTTTTTATTCTCAGCAGGATAAAACAGTGCCTAACCCATTGTAGATACTCTAAATAGTTGTCAAATGAATGAGCAAAGGGAACAAAGTAAATATAAAGAGAAAGGGGCTTTGCAAAGACCCCTGTGTAGGTGTGTCATAAACTAAGGTGTACAACTTAACGCCTTTTATCATCCCAAGCACAATTTATCTAGAGCGCTAAGGTTACATCACAGGGTGGATGGATTTACTTTCAGGCCACACCTGAGCCCGGGCTCAGTGAGTGGACACGGCTCCTGAGCCACTCCTCCAGTACCTGACTCCCCAGGGCTGTGTGGACTTTGAGAACAGACTGACTTGGAAGTCCTGGGTAGATTATCTTGGGCAAGTTATTCAAACTCTGAGGCTTAGTATTCTAATCTGCTAAATGAGGATTTTAATTCCTATATGGCAGGATTAGAAATAATGTAGTTAAAGTTCTTGCCATTCTGTTCTATACCCACGTGGCCCTTCATTCCATCAAACTTGGAGATCCATGGCTTTATAGTGATACCGTTGGCTGGGGCCACAGAATGAATTCCATAGAAGAACCCTCATTACTTCATGTCATGGTTTTCCCATAGCAAAACATTGTTCTTTATATACTGTGCTATTGGCCCATAGAAAACATTGATTAGTGATCGAGTTAGGCATCTCAGTATCTGGGAAGGCACCATCTGTCCCAGCCACAAAGAGAGCCTACCTTCCTCAGTCCTTTGAGAGTGTCACAGGTTCACCCCAGGCATAGCCCTTCCCACTCTGGATTGTAATGGCCTGCGGAATGGTCTATGCCTCATACCAGAGCTCCTTGTGGAAAGGCACTGTGTCTTAGTCATCCATCTTTGTACATTGGTTATTTAATGGGTAAATGATATGTAACATACATTTTCTACCACTAGTACAATTTAATTCAATTCATTTTCAATTAAACTCAATTCCATTCAATGAGCATGGCTCGATGCCATGTGTTTTGTTCTAGAGACTATGTGTTATTCCCTCTGTGGGGACAGAACCTCCTGTCTTCTGCTGGGACTGGAGAGGAGCAGTTGCTAGGCTGATGGTCAAGCAAGGAGACAAGCTCTGGGGCTCTAACTGCTCCTTGAAAAGATTTTCACCAATTCTTCTGTTTTTAACTTCTGCTTTACCCCCTGCTTTTGGATATACTTGATGCCACCAACTTCTGGGCATTTTGAGAGCTCTGCATGATAAACTGGGCTGCTTCTGGTCTTCACAATAATGGCTTATGATGCAGATTTCTCAGGACAGTGAGGTCAGGTACCACCTGTCCATTTGCTTTCTAGTTTCAAAAACCATGTTACTCTATTTTCCTCTTCTCTGTACTTGTTCTTGTGCATTCATGCCCACTTCTTCTTCCAACATTTTAGTAGAGTTTAAGTAGGAAACACATCTGTGTTTTTTAAGAGTGTTTTTGCATTCTTCTCTTATTGCTTCATAACAAATTACTACACATTTAGTGGCTTAGAACACATTTATTATCTTATCATTCTGGAGGGTAGAAGCCCAACCTGAGTCTTACTAGGCTAAGATGTTGTCTGGGTTGCATTTCTTTTTGGTGCCTTTGAATGTGAGACTCTGTTTTCTTACCTTTTCCATCTTCTTGAAGCTGACATCTTTCCTTGGATTATGGCCCCTTCCTCCACCTTCAAAGTCAGTGACAGTGCGCCAAGCTCTTCCACATGGCATCATGAAGACCCACTCTTCCACCCTTCAGGACTCTTGTGATTACACTGAGACCACCCACATAATCCAGAATAATTTTCCTATTTGGTTTTTTTAAAAGATTTTATTTATTTATTATTTGTTAGAGAGAGAGAGATAGCACACAAGCAGGCAGAGAGGCAGGCAGAGGCAGAGAGAGAAGCAGGCTCCCCACTGAGCAAGGAGCCTGATGCTGAACTCGATCCTAGGACCCTGGGATCATGACCTGAGCTGAAGGCAGTGGTTTAACCGATTGAGCCACCCAGGCATCCCAATTTTCCCATTTGAAAGTTAGCAAATTAGGAATCCCATCTTCCATTGTAATTCCCTTTCTCATGCAAGGTAAACATATTTAGAGGTTCCAGAGATTAGGGCATAGGCATTGGGTGGGGTGGGGGCCTTATTCTGCCCATGGCAGAATCATTCCTTGGAACTTTGAAATTAAGTTTGCCACCATCTTCTTCCAAGACTTAACATGACTCCAGATTTCAAAGAAACTTAAACTTCTCATACAACCCACACTTCTTACATGTTTTGTAGCAGCTTCCAAAGATGTATAGAAAATGAGCAATACTTTCTCTGGTGTCGTTTGGCTCCTGCAACAAAGTAGTGGAAAGGCTTTTGTTTGAAGAACTTCATATAATTGTAGTGGGCTAAATAGTGTCTCCCCAAAACATATGCCTGAATCCTAACCTCCCAGTACCTATGAATGTGAATGTACTGGGACATGGGGTCTGGGCAGATGGAATTAAGTTAAGGATCTCAAGATGAGATCATCCTGGATTTAGGGTGGTCCCCAAATTCAATGAATGGGGTCCTTGTAAGAAAAAGAAGAGTGAAATTTGAGACACAGAGACATAGAGGGAAAGGTCATTTAAAGATGGAGGCAGAGACTAAAGGACGTCCACAGACCATGGAATGCCAAGATGGCCAGCAACCATCAAAAGCTGGGAGAGACATGGAATATATTGTTCCTCAGAGCCTTCACAAGGAACCCACTCTGCTGACACCTTGATTTTGGACTTCCGGCCTTCACCACTATGTGAGAATGAGTTTCTGGGGTTTTATTCAAGGCTCCCACTTTGTGGTGCATTGTGTTGGAAGCCCTAGGAAACAAATACGATAAACCATTAGCTGGCTTCTTTTCCAAGTGGTAAAATCACAGGTTGCATTAACTGCGTTTTACTCAGAGAGACCATTTGTTCACTGCTAGGAGCGTCTCTGCGATGTTTAGAATATTTACAGGCCATGTCTATAAAGGCAAAAGCAAGTAGAGATGGAAATTGCAGTGGTCCACCCCCCCCTTATCTGCTGGGGGTACATTCCAAGATGCCCAGCGGATCCCTGAAATTGCCAATAGTATATTGTGCTGTACTTATCCTTCTTCTGGTGATGACGTGAGTTGGTAAAATGCCCATGCAAATACGTGAAGGGAGAGGAAGGATGTAGGCCCTGCGACGTAGTGTTAGACCACTACCCAGCTTCTGATTTTATTTCAGAAGGAGGATCATCTGCTTCTAGGCAAAGGTTGACCGAGGGTAACTAAAGCCGCAGAGGGTTAAACCAGAGTTAAGGGGACTGAGAGGAGGCACTGTGGTCTTTTGGTAATAAAACCTAACATTTACTGAGCCAAACTCTGGGTTAAATGTTAGTCATTAATTTATGGAATCTTCATAATAACTCTACGAGGGAGCTACTATAATAAGCTGTTTTTGATAAGCTTGGAAACTGTAACAGAGAGAGGTAAAACAACAGAAAAAACATTCTTTTGGTGGAGGGGTGAGGAGCAGAGGGGGAGAGAATCTCAAGCAGGCTCCGCACCCAGCACGTGAGCTGACGTGGGATTCGATCTCACAACCCCAAGATCATGACCTGAGCTGAAACTAAGAGTTGGATGCTTAACTGACTGAGCTACCCAGGCGCCCCCAGAGAAAACATTCTAACTGGGTTCGTTCAAGACTCCTAAGCAATTAGGCCTGAAGATCCTGATGGGCAGTTGAAGACTGATCACATCTTCCAAGTAATTGTTCACATTCTCCTTTCCATTGTCACAAAGCTGGAAAGTTCAAGGGTTCCCACCGAAAAGTTTAAAAATGATTATGAGTTCAATAAATCTGGAATAAATGTGGAATATGCCTTCCTATTCATATCATGCCCCAAGGGCTTTCTCCTAAGAGAAGCTGGGAAGGAGTCAAGTCATTTAAAAAATGTTAGAAGCTGCTGCATAGATCTCACTGACGCTCATTTGATTAAGAAAATATTATCTTTCCCCACCGTCAGGCTTTTATCAGAGATGGGAAAGATAACTGAACTGCCAGGTCAGAGACTCAGAGAATTCATTACCAAGACAAATGGGAAGAAAGGGGAACTTCGAAAGTCTCTTTCAGGACTTACTGGGCTTGGCAGAGCAAACATTCTTTTTTGGCGTCTTCACACATCCTATTCTGTTCAGGAAATAAAGGCAGCTTGGTCAGCCTGATGCATCGTAGGTCACCCAGTGGATGCTTTTCACGGTCAACACTTGAGTGCACATTGGTTTAAGCCAAGTCAAAGCCACAGCCTAGTGGGTGGCTATCACTTCAATGCCATGGTCACTGCGGCATTGTCGTTTGAGAAGAAGATAAGCTCACAGTTCTTTTATCTTCAGCTATTGAGATTATGTCTGTTTTTGCTCCCAGGATCCCCCATTCTGGCGATAAGCCTCCAGGCTTACTCATTCAAGGATACTAATCTTAGTTATAATATCTTTGTGGAAAGAAAACCAAAAATTTGGATCCTTCCATCTTGTCCTCTGGGACCACAGGCTGCTCTTGTCACTGCTCAGGGCAATGGCTGCTCTAGCTCTGGCCTTGATCCCACTGGTCACAGGAGGATGGGGAGCTCAGAGCTGGGAGCTGGGCCACGTCTCCGCTACTGCTGTGTCACTGCCATGGTGGTGTTACGTGTGGAGGGAGCATGCTGTTGGAGATGAGGGTAATGTCCTGGGGTGCTCTTTGCTCAGGCCTGTGTCCTAGAGGCCTTTCCCCTCAGTTTCAGGATTGCTTCCTATAGCCTGGAAATTCTTCTTCCTCCACAGCCAAGGACTGCCTCTGGGTGGGCCTCTTGGGTTGCCACTGGCACTCTTCCCAGGGTATCCATTGGTCAGCATAGTCCAAGGTATAGAATGCATGCTGACATGAGGGCCATGGTAGAAAATAGAATTGGATGGGCAGGGTACAGGCAGACCATGGTGGACCTGAGGTGCATGGCCAAGGGCTCCTGTGAGGATTTTGAGCTGGAAGGGAAATCCCACCTGAATCCTGCCTTTGTCTCAAAGATGCTGATTTTCCGAGTTGCATCCCTGGGTCCCCAAGCCAGGAAGGTGGTAAGAGGCGAGCTGATGTGCCCGTGCCCCCTGACCCATCTTGGGGCGCCTTCCTTGGGGTTTCTTCTATTCGGCCACTTGTCCTTTCTGTGACTCTGAGTGAGCTAGGGACTGGGGACTGCTCTACAGGGTAACGATGTCTGAGACATTCTCTTATGTATGGAGTCCGAGGCTGGCTGCCTCTTCTTACCTCTCTTCTGTCCTTCCTCAGCTGCCTTTCCAACTCAGGCCATGGATCATTACAGAAGGACTTTGGAAGGAGTGCTACAGCAGGGTGTAGAGCAAAATGAGCACCAGACTGGGGAGGCAGGGGGTCAGAACTCTGGCTCTAGATCTGGGCTCTGCTAACCTGGGCACCACCCTCCCTGCAGCTCAGCTTGCTCATCTGTTAAAAAAAAAAAAAAAAAAAGTGGGGGGAGGCTAATCAAGATCACCCCCAGAGGTACGTGTGATTCTAACATTCAATGATTCTGGGTTTTGTAAGCCTAACGGACTCATTTTCTGTTATTTTCCAAAACCGTGACCTCCTGGCTGCCGTTCCCTCTCCTCTCTTAAACTGATGGGAGAGAATGGCATTTTAATCACCTTGGTATTGACATATTTTAGAACAAATGTTATCCCAGAGAATCTGCCGAGAAGCATAGATTTGATGTAATTATAATTTTTAAGGCGGCTCTTCCCTCCTTTCCTCTTCCTTTTTCTCTATCATTCGTGAGTGTCTGTTTCCCCTGTCTCAGGCATATTTGCCTGCTTGAGGCTCCAAGGCTTCCGAGAAACAGCACGTCTGAGGTGGCTGGACGCTTTTGGGAATGGGCTGCAGCTCCGCTGGCCACTTCAGAGGGGGCGGTGGGGAAAGGGGATCCGGCCCAGATTTTGACAACCTCTTTTCTCATTTCTTGAGTCTGAAATCTCTGGGGAGCTGGCTCTGCCACCAACTAGCTGTGCCTCAGTTTTTCACATGTGAAATGGGCGTCATAATGGTATTTACCTCCCTGGGTTATTAGAGGCTTCCTATTTCAGAATCATGCTAAAGTACTTGTCCAAAATCCAGATTCCTGGGTCCCAGCTCAAACCTAATGATTCCGCATCTCTGGAGTTAGGGCCCAAAATCTAGGTTTTTGTTTTTGTTTTTGTTTTAGCAGCTCTCCCCCTCAACTTCTGTATGCGACAGTGGGAGAAGGTAAGCCTTCCATGTCTGATGCTTCCCCAGCACGCACGGCATCATAACCCGCATCCACGCACGGAAACACCCCCCGTGACTCCAAGGGGTAAACAGGGTGGCTTCCCTTCCTTTCTATACACAGGACACTTCTGGCCAACGTCATATGGCATCCCCAAACCCCAACACCCACCATCCCCTTCCATTTTCTGTCCTCTCACTGAATCGTCTTGCAGGGAAGGATGCTAGCTAACTCGCAGTCCGTCACAGAATTTGGCTTGACTTCTTTTCATTTCTTTGTGTGTGCTGGGTGAGTTTCCTCACTCCTGCTTGGCAAATAGCCATCATCTTCCTTTATAAATGCTTTTATCTGCCGCCGCTTTTATCTTATCAGACTCCCAGTATGTCTTAGTCTTTCTGCTCCTAAAGATAATTCCCGCTTTGCTATATGTCATAAGTGTCGTCCCAGTCATGGCTCAAAATAAAAAATAGGGTTGTTTCCAGCGAGGAAAGAAAGCCGCAGGGCTCTGCTCAGAGAGTGAGGATTCTGAGCTTTCCCCCTTCTGTTCCTGCCACGTCCTTCAAAGCACTTGGCAGTACACTTGGAGAGAGGTAGAGGACCTGCGTCCACTGACACTTATAGGGGCATGATTTTGAATGCCTCAGGGAACTGAATAAATGAGATGAGTTGGGTGGAAATTGGGGTGCTCAGCCTGTACAAGCTGGCGCGGTATCTTGGGGACACAGATGCCTACGCTTACTGAGACGTATGGGACATGCCATGATCAGAATGGGGGGATTACAGTCACCCTATCTGCACACTGAGTAGTAGCTCAGAAAGGACTCCCCCTGCCCACCTCTGCCTTGACTTGGTTTGCAAGAAACATCAGGCTTGCCCACTAGAAACCAAGGGAGTGGAGTCCCGGTGGCTGGCGTGGGAGGTGAAGGTCGTACAGGTGTGGTTCCGTGCCCGTGACATAGCAGGACTGTCACTGTGGGCAGTGAGAATAGCAGGGCAGGGGTGTGGCGGAGACGCGTGGGTGTGAAGTCAGCGGACTTCAATGCCTATTGCTGCCTGGTACAATGTGTGTTGCTATTTATCTTCTCTTTTAAGAAACCTTACTGTGGTACGGAGTGGCCAGCATCTGCTTGCCTGTTAGTGCAGGGCTCCAGGCCTAGCGGCCTTCCAGAGCGGGGAGGGGCTCCTGTGGGCTTTGTGGGTGCAGGGAAACTAGCACTTTCTATCATGGGCATCTCAGATATGAATTTCCCCAAAGGAGGATGGCTGCCAAGGGTTTCTCCACCCTGGCACTGTTGACTTTTGGATCCAGGTGGATCTTTGTGGTGAGGGGCGGGGGTTGTACAGGATATCCAGTAGCTTCCCTGGCCTCCACCCATAGGTGTGGCAAATGGAATATCTCCAGGTGACAGCTATTCCCTGGCAGGCCAAAACTACTCCTGATTGATGAGAACCATTGTCCTTTATGAGCAACAGTAACATATCTTCGGGTGCTCTGGGATTCAGACGGTTATGAAAACCACAGAATCTTCCCGTGGGGGTTTGTGGCCAAAGTTACCCCAATATTGTCAATTTAGCACAGCTCTCCTTCATACTTTGAAGCCTCAGTGCCTTAGAGAGCCCCTGCGGCCTAGAACCTTGACCTGTCCTCTCTCCCAGCCTGTATAGTCCCCTTCCAAGGCCTCCTGAGCTCAGCTCAGATGCCGCATCTCTGCTGGGCTAGCTTCTAGAATGGGTCTCTGCGTGGATTACCCCTGGGCTCCCTCAGCAGCTGCTCCTTAGCGGCACCAGAGGTCGCTCTTTCAGACTCCCCTCAGCCTGAGTCACCCCCAGCCCGTAGGCAGCCCTGTCCTACTCCTCCGGAGTGTGACCCAGTGGGGAGGAAGCAGCTAGGACCGGCGTCCATGTACACACAGGGGCATTGATCGTGTCGCCACTCCGTGGAGCTGAACCTTCCCTGAATGCCGGGATGACCCGGGGACTGGGAAGATGCTTCCTCGAGAGCTCCCAGCTGACAGGGCACACCTGAGGTCACAAGAGACCCAGGGCTGGGCTTTCCCCCAAGCAGCTCCACCCTCGTCTCTACCAAAGCCTTCCTCCCGCTCGCCCGACTCCCCCTGCACTTGTTGATCTAGTTTTTCCTCTTTTGCTTCACTTTTCTTACCCTTACATGTATTTCTGAGTTGAGGAATCTAAAAGCAACTAGTACACATGGATATGAACGTTGGGGTTGGAGGCGTGTGTGGTAGGGAGAAGGTTCGGGGTTACAAGCCAGAACGCTGGTTCCCATCTTGCTCCCACGTGGGTGGATTGCTCCCTTTCTACGGCCCTTGTTCCTGGATCCGTCAAATGGGGTTACACAGAAAGCGGGTTTCAAGATCTTTTTAAAGAGGTGGAATTCTATCTCGCCTTCAAATGAAAATTTATTTGGAATTCCTATATAGAAAGTAGTGTAAGTTCTGTTTGAAGAAGGGACAGTCCTCCCTCTCCCACACTCAGGCTTTCCCGTGCCCTGTCGTGTCCTGAAGCCTCACGAGAGGAATCAAGGCTCCAGAAGCCCGAGTGAGGGCCACAGGGCCCCGTGCCCGCCTTGACATTTATAACTGGCATGCACGGTGCCCAGCCTCTGGGCCTGAGCAACTGCACCTTTATTTTTACCCCGGGCCTTAACGTAAAGGATATGGAAACGCTCTCCCACTCCCAGGCAACAGCTCCGGAAGGTCCATCATTCCCCGCTCACTCTCACTTACATGGTCACTGTACGTCACAAGACACGATCTCAGCTCAACTTCGCCCACACCAAGAGATTAACCAAACCTCGGAACTTAATTTTATGACAAATCTTTGCCATTTCTCTGGCCCCTCCCATTTCAGCCTGTTAGGCAATTTGTGACCCCTCCAGGGTCAGAGAGGAGGGAGGAAGGAATGGTAATGAGGTGCTGCCCAGGGCCAGACGCTGGCCTCATGCTTTCTGGGTCAGTGGGTATCAAACACTGCTTTTCGGTGAGGTGGTTCCAGAGCACCACCTCCAAGATTCCCATCGCGGAGCTCTCCCGCAGATCCCTTGGTCTGGGGGGTCCATCTTCATTCCTGTGGTTGCTGGTGATGCTTCCTCCAAAGGCGTCCTGAGTCCACTTCCTACTTCTCACTGTTGAGCTTGCTCTACCCCTCTCTCTAGACCCAGGATAATCCCACTACCCACTTTACCCACTCCAGAATTTGCGAGTGAGAGGAACCCAGGATGGCCATCTTGGTGGTTTGCTTCGTTTCTTTTTTCTGAGGCAAGAATTAGGTGGCAGCCCTCCGTATCCAGCTGCAGGGCACACATACCAAAACTCTCTGAGGGGCCCCATGGTGGCCATCATGAGACTCGAGGTATAGGGGTAGGTTGGGATGCATGGCACAGTTGCATCTCTCAAGAAAATTTCTATTTTATTTTATTTTCTATTTATTTTTTTAAAAATTTTATTTCATGTAGGCTCCACACCCAACATGGGGCTTGAATTCAAGACCCTGAGATCAAGAGTCTTGTGCTCTGTGGACTGAGCCAGCCAGGTGCCCCACTCATGGAAATTTCTTGACAATTCTTTTTCCTTCACACTTGACCGCTCCTTATCCTTGATCTGGTTCACAGGTCCCGGAGTGCTTCAGGTGAGGTCCAGTCAGGACCTTGTGAATCCTTACAAGCATTATGGAATAAGGAGTATATTCTAGCAAGGAGACCATACAATTATGGGAGGTGCTGGGGGAGTAAAGGTTAGAAAAGGAGAGGAAGGTGTAGGAAAGGTCCTGAAGCTGGGCTGGTACCGGTAACTGCTCAGAGCTCACAGGGACAAGCCGGTCTTCCAGCTGCTGGAGTAGGGCATGAGGGGGAGGGTACCAGTCTGTGCAAGGTTGTCTCCTTATCATGGCTGCTCCCTCGGGATTCCCAGCAAAGTGTCTGCTGGGTGCCAGGGGCCACTGCTGGCTGGTGGGTCAGCAGCTGGGAAGGAGAGCCGGATGCACCAGTGGGAAAAGTAATAGCAAACTGGAGTCCTCGGCACCTGTGACTTCCTCCCACCTCCTTTAGTCCACAGCAACCACCAGAGGGAAGGGCTGCTGCTTCGCTTCCACCTCCTGAATCCCACACCAATTTCATTCCATAAACTCAAATCTGGAACATTCTGTAAAGGTGATTCTGGGAAATGAGTTGACGCTAGAACAGTTCAGCACAAGGAGGGATCACGACGCTGGTGTTCTCTTCTTTTTTTTTAACTGTATGCTTTGCTTTTTCTCACACCTGGACTATCTGGGTGACTAGTGGAAGCTTCCAGTCTTAACATCCTATTATCCATTCTATGACTCCTCCCTTCCACTTGGCACATTGAACCCCATCTCTCAAAGAAGCAAAAAGCACAAGCTGACGATGCTCAATGCACCATTTGCAATTTGCTCTGGAGGGAGCCAGCAAACAGCTGTTCTCCGGCCTCGGGCTACTTTTGAAAACACAGTCGGTGGTGGCAAAAGGTCGTGTGGGAAAGAAGCATTTTTGTGACACCCTCAAGCTGGTGACTGGGATTTTAGTCATCGGTTTCAGATGCTGGAAAAGAAAACTCACGGAAATAGCTCTCGTTCACGGGGGTCGTTGGTTCTATTTTCCATGTTACAAAATTTAAGACAAAATTTAAAGAGGCTGGTACGCATCCCTTGCCTCGTGTGAAGACGGGTAGCAGCTGTGAGGGGAGTTTCAGTCGATTAATTGTTGTGTTTGCCTGTCGTTTGGTGGAAGGCAGTGGAGGGGGAAAATGCTGGAAATTGCTTTTAAAAATGAGCTGGATGGAGCAATGAACTGACCTTCCTCAGTGCTTTGTGGGGAGTGTCTGTGGGTGTGGTACACACACACACACACACACACACACCCCACCAGTATGAGATTCATTTTAACTACTCTCACCTGACAGTCTAGCAGTTTCTAACTCCGGGAGAGAGGGCTGTGGAGGATGGGGTGAGTCGCCTCTCTGGAAAGCTGTCAGAAGAGAAGAGACAGAAGGGCATGGAGAAGGAGAATGAGCTGCTGAGGAAGTCCACAGGGTGTAGAAATGCTCACAATCCAGGGTGACTAAGTACAGAGGAAATGCCTTATCCTCTGCTGGAGATAGGAGTGTCCCTCTCTGGGCACTTGGTCCCCAAGAATATTCACACACCCACATGTCTCCTCAGCTTGTTGTCAAGTCTGTGTCCTCCACACTCCCTTCCTCCAGCTAGGGAAGGAGATATTGCCTAATAAAAATAACAACAGTGTCCACAAGAATAGCCTCGCCTATCGAGCACCTTCTGTGTGCCGAGGCTACAGTAAGGACGTGACACGTGTTAGCTCTTTGGTTCCCTCCAACAACCGTATAAACTGGGTACCATAACTGTCCCATTCTCAGGATGCAGAAGTGGAGGCACAGAGAGCTCGAGAGGCATGTCAGGTGGCAGTGAAGGCGGGCTGGCTGAGGTTGGAGTAAAAGCAGTAACTTGGAGGTCAGACCACGAAAAGCTCGATGTCTGGCTTTAGACAAGTCGATTAACATAAATGGGTTGGAGTTCTTCGTCTATAAAATGGGAGCAGTGATGGTTCCTCTATCTCAGAGCTATGGTGAGGGTTAAACATCATCACAGCATTTGTATGCCCGGTACACAAATATATCAGTAAGTGGTCTACTATAAGCATGACTTGCTAGGACCTCATCAGTCTTTTTCACTCCAGCTGTCATCTAAAACCTATGTGTGCACGTGCACGCGCGCGTGTGTGTGTGTGCATGTATACGTGTGCTCCTGGCCATAGGGGGAGAAGAAACATGGAGAAGTGGGGCAGCTACTCTGAAAGCCTAGCACTGGGAATTACACAATTGGCTGTGGCATCCCTGGGGTGTCGTCTGCTTGCCACTTTTTGTTTGCTGATTTATTTTGATCCAACACACCAGTGCAGATGGCTGCGGGGGAGGGGGTAGGTAAGAGTCAATATTTGGTGACATGTGAAAAATGCACTTGTGGAATTAATCAGCCTTATCACTTTTGGCTGGTTGCCAGGGCTATGGAAAGTCATGTGTCTTTTGCAAATCAGAGTAAAGGGATGGCATCATATCCAGGCTCTTCGTTGTTCTTGATCCAAGTCTCTTCACACTCAAGGTCAGGTGCTCAGCCACCTTAGGATCTGTGCATGGTGAGAGGCTCATCTATAACCCTGGCAGGAGGGCTGTACTTACTGTATTTCTGGGGTCAAGTGCATTTTAGGGTAGTGGTTCAAAGACCAGCAAATGGGTTTGGAAAATAACAGAATCACCCATGCTTTATTTTGCCAGAAAAGTGCATTAAAAAAACCCCACTACTAATATTTGTAAAAGGGCATTTTATGAGACTGACGCGCTACCTACTGCGCTAACGAGGCACCTGTAAAAGGGCATTTTAATACCAAAAGGTAGGATGAAGATAATTTCAGGATAGGGGATAGTTCTTCAAATAGAAGACATTTTATTTAATGGACAAATACTCTGTCATCTTTATTTCTCATTTCATTGATAACTAGTGAAAGCCCACTAACAGATTGATCATGTAAGTGTGCTTTAGACATATGGAGACAAGAAGACAGAACACTTGAAATAGAGATTCATTTGGGATTCAGGCCAGTATGATGTCAGGAGACATGGAGGCAGAGCGATAAGCTACTTGGTGCCTCAGTGTTCTCAGCTACAAAATGGGTATATCAACTCCCACCTCCTTTACTTCATGGGGTGATTCTGAGGATTAACTAGATCATTTAGGTGGAAGCCAATGGCAATCTCATACCATATTTGAGAAGTCCTGGGGAGGGGTGCAGTCACTTTGTGTCTGTCTTTGGTGTGTCTAGTGTCGATTGCATATAAAGTGCTGGGTACAAGTCTACTGAACGAATAATATACAACAGACCAAAGGAGTGACTGCAGGGGCAGGAATCCCAACGAGACAGGAGGGGAGGCCACTCCCAGGACAAGGAGCTACCCCTTCTTCCCCTTCCAGGCTGGTCACTACTATGTCTGCTGATTCATGAAGACTAGATTCAACACCCAGCAAGAGTCTCAAAAACTCCAGCAAACTCCAGCTTGGCATCTAGTTAATTTTCTTTTCCTTGGAGAAGACCTTTCAAGTGGTGCTTGTCCTTAGTATTTATGACACACTGGGTTAGGGTATTGACTTTGGAGCTGGACTGCCTGGGTTCGAACACTGCCTTCCCCACTTAGGAGCTTCATGCTTCTAGGATAATTACTTAACCTCTCTGTGCCTCAGGCTCAGCATTTGTAAATGGCGATAATGGCAGAACCCTCCTCCTGAGGTTTATATAAGGATTAGATGAGTTAGTACAAGCCAAATTCTTCGCATTATGCCCGGCACTGCACTGGGACTCAGTAAATGTCAGTTTGTTGTTATTCACGCTCAGTGAGACTCCCTCTAAGAATGGAAAGATAACTTCTCTTTGGGTGGGAGAATGGTTCATCTAGATCCCAGCAGTTTCGGTCAAAATTTGAGAGAGATGGCGTGGCTTCCAAGACTCTGAGATTTGATTAATTGGATTGAATATTTTCACGCATTTAAAGACAGACAGTGCCAATCAATCACGAGGGCTTGGTCACCATGGAAACTAAGAAAAAGGAGAGGGCCCATGACAAAAATGAGCAGTGTCCGTCAGAGCTCTATCTTGGTTGGCCACGGTGCCCAATGGGCATAACCCTCATCTTTTAAGGTTCCCAATCTGCTGGTAAACAGACCCCAAAATGGAGATGGCTAATCCAGGCAGCCTTAACAGTCACCGCATTTCACTTGCCTAACTCCTCTCTGTCCTGGTACAGGACCACCCAAACCCTTCCCAGAGCTGGGGGGTTCCCTCCCAGAGCTACCTTCAGGGAGAGAATGGCTTTATGGCCCCGTGACTGTATTCTGTTGCTGTGTCTACTCAAGACTGAAGGTCAGACCATAGCCCACAGACAGGTCACTAAGTGAATAACTGCCACACCGGGAAGTCTCTCTGAAGACAGCTGTCAGCCCTTTTCTTCCTTTGAACTCCTGCAGACAGAAGCCTTTCTCTGCCGGCTGACGCAGAGACAAAGGGGTAGCTCCCGGGTCTGGGAAGGGGCAGCGTCCAACATGTTGTATGCATTGCTGACAAAGGACAAACACTGAACACCTGGAACAAAATTAGACCTCCTTGGAACCAGAGCCACTCAGACGACTCTTCCTTCTAGCCCCTGACTCTGCTGCTGAGGCTGGCTGATGCTGCCTGGGGCTCAAAGAGCTCCATACACATCGATCTAGAGAGGGAAACATGCCACATTAACATGCTTCTGTTAATCCTGGGACAAGAGTGATTAGAACCATGGCTTTGACCCCAGTTGTGTCACTAGACAAAAGACGACCTTAGTGACAGGAATATGACCTGGATGACCTTGAGGGGTATTCCAAATGCCCTGGCTCATGAGACCACAACTAGGTCTTAGCAGTTGAGAATGAGCAGAAGGAGTCCGAGAACTTTCTTCTCCTCAAACACTCCAGACCTCACATGCTCCAAACTCACCTGCACTGCCGTCCCAGCACAATGGAGTGGCCCAAGATGCTGTCCTTCCCTGTCTCTGACAAGCACCTGTCCTCCCCTGTCCTCCAAAACTCAACCCGAGTGACAGAGCTGATGGCGTTTAGAGGCACCGGGTCAGTGGTTCACAATACCTTTGCCACCAAAACTCCCTCCCTCAGTTTACTCCGTGGGCCCTGTGTTTTGAAAGAGTTTCTGCTCCCGAAATGAACAGCATTTACCAAGTTACAATAAAAAAAAAAAAAAAAAAAGAAGAAGAACCAAAGGCTTATATAATTGCCAACAGAACTTGTGCTTGGTGAATAACCATGCTGAGTTCATCTAATTCCAGCCCAAAGCAAAGAATTTTGATGTTTTCACAGTTTGAAGCAACCAGATCTCCAGTTAATGCAACTTGAGGTCGGCTTTCTGGCAGGAAATAGCCAGAGGAAACTCCATGACTGTTTCCTGGGCCCCCTGGAGGTCTGAGGACCCTCCAGGGGGAACCATCAATCCATCCTCAAACTTCACTTCTCACATAAATTCATTTATTATGTTGGGACAAATGGACGGATACCTGACCTGTACTGCATTTCTAGTATGGGCAGGACCTTGGGCTCGGCAGCTCACAGACATGATCTAAGTGGTAATTCCCATCGCCTTTACGAAGTAGCTAGTGCTAGCATGTCAGCCCATCGTACAGAAGAGGGAACCCAGGGAAGAGTAAATAATTTTCTCGAGGGAATACAACTAGCAAGTGGCAGAATTAGGACACCGACCTGGGGTTTTCTTGTTCTTTTTTTTTTTTTTTTATTTAAAAATTTTATTTATTTATTTGACAGAGATCACAAGTGGGCAGAGAGGCAGGCAGAGAGGGAAGAGGAAGCAGGCTCCCTGCTGAGCAGAGGGCCCGATGTGGGGCTCCATCTCAGGACTCTGGGATCATGACCTGAGCCGAGGGCAGAGGCTTTAACCCATTGAGCCACCCAGGCGCCCCTTTCTTGTTCTTTAAAAAGCTTTATTCAGATATAATTTATGCACAACTCACCCACTTCATGTGCACAATCCAACGGTTTTTAGTAGATTTGTAGAATTGTGTAACCATCAGCACAATACCTTTTAGAAAGTTTTCATCACCCCGTAAAGAAACTCTGTCCCAGTAGTCACTCCCCATTTCTCCCACCTCCTCCTCCCAGCCTAAGGCAGCCACGCATCTACTTTCTGTCTCTGTGGATGGACGTGCCTGTTCTGGACGTGACCCAGGGTTTTTTAGAGTCTAAAACCCACAGACCTCAAACTCTAGCGCAGGGATCAAGACAGATTATAAATCCCTTTCCTGGGGTGCCTGGGTGGCTCAGTGGGTTAAAGCCTCTGCTTTCAGCTCAGGTTGTGATCCCAGGGTCCTGAGATGGAGCCCCACATCGGGCTCTCTGCTCAACAGGGAGCCTGCTTCCCCCTCTCTCTCTGCCTGACTCTCTGCCTACTTGTGATCTCTCTCTCTCTGTTAAGTGGATAAATAAAATCTTTAAAAAAAAAAAATCCCTTTCCTGATTTTGTAGACTGTTTGACTGTTTCTTATTTAACTTTGATAGTACACAGAAGGCATAAATGGTACATAGTTCTCGTTTGAAACCTATAAAATGCAAATATAATTACAATTCCGTATCAGAGTAAAATATGGCATCAGCTGTCATATAAATGAATTTCAATGGCCACACTTGCCATTCTGCCTTACCACTCCAGGAAGCCCCCCGCGCTCCGAGAGACAAGACCTCTCTGTTCTTGGTTTCTGAAGCCCTCCTGTCATTCAGCGTTGAGCCCAGTCACCACGACAGCTTTCAGATGTCCTGGCCCAGGGGCTGTGAGGGCCCCTTCTGCCTTAGAGACCTTTCTGTGTGTCCTGGCTCTCCGGCTCCATTCTCCTTAACCTTCCCCCACCTGCAAATCGCTGTTGGCGACATGATTTATTCTCCTCGTCACAGACGGTGGGGATGTTTAACACCCATGTCTAATCGGTTTCCATATAGCATTCCCCTCTTGTCAGCTCTCAGCCTCTCGGGTTCAGGTTCCCTTTTCCCAGGTGATTAATTATTCCTGCTAGAAGTGTCCTTTGGTATCTCTGGGGTCTGTTCTGAAAGCCTGTCTCGAGGGCACGTGTGTGGCTTGCACCTCGGGCATCAGTGAAAACTGCTCACATCCAGCTCGTAATGGACTTGGACAGGCCTCCTTGAAAGTGGTATCTCTGTGCATTCATTCATTCATTCATTCATGTCTTCACTGACTTCTCGGGAGCACTGGCAGCTGACCAGGCTCCTGAGTGTGTGCGGCCCAGCCCCGCCCAAGGCAGGGCTTTCTCTAGCAGCCCTCCTTCACCTCCGAGGGACAAGTGCACCGGGTATCAGACTTGGATCTGAGCTGGGCTTCGGGAAGCTTTCAAATAATCATGGGGCCTCTCGGTGTCATGTCAGATTGGCTGAATATTTCAGGAGACAGTTTTTGTGTTAAGGGTGGATTCGTTATGGGTTCAAAATAAAAATGAGCGTGATTTTAGAAGATGAAATATGATATTTCATACACCTTTTTGGGCTTCTGGGGGAACTCCTTTGACCTACTCCCTCATGCCCCCTCCCCAACCCCACATATCGGACCCACACTGAGACCAGCTTCAGGTGGACATTCATGGCTTCTTTGATGAGCGTAAGGGCCTGTGGGGCTGGAGAGATGAAGGAAACTTGTAATTCTGCTCCTCTTATTATTCAATTTGGAAAATCTGTAGGCAAGTGTGCAATACTGTTCTGAACAGGCTCCTTTTCACTGGGTCTCTCTGACAGGGAGGTGCCTAGCAGCAATTTCCCATCCTGAGTTCCAGGTCACTCATCAAACTCTCTGAACCTCCACCAAAAAACGGAAAGGTACATCCTCTGCCCTGGGCCTAAAGTAGAAAAGCTGTTTGGTTACACAGTGCGGGGCCCTCTTTCCCAGATCGGAGAACTGCAAGAGGTTGATTCTCAGATAAGTGGCTCTGCTGCAGGTGTCCCTGGGGTGATCTGCTGGTTATGGGGCCAGCACCTGGTTATGGAATCAGCACCTGGTTATGGAATCAATCAGTGCTCATGCTCGACTGAAATTCATATCTAACATCAAGTAGTCTTTATTTATTATTATCATTTGTGTATTTGAGAGAGAGCATGAGTTGGGGTGGAGCAGGGGCAGAGGGGGAGGGAGAAGCAGACTCCCTACTGAGCAGGGAGCCCAAAGCGGAACTTGATCCCAGGACCCTGAGATCATGACCTGAGCCGAAGGCAAACCCTTAACCGACTGAGCCACCCAGGAGCCCCAAGTAGTCTTTATTTATTTATTTTTTTTTAACAATTCCCTGTATTGTATGAATTGCTTCCTTATTTCTCATGAATATTTCTAGAACCCCCCTCAGATGATCGTGTCTACTGCCAGCCAGGGATGGGGGTGGCTGTTGATGGACCAGCCAGGAGTACCATAGTTCAGAACACGGGCTCATTAACTATGAGACCTCGTCATGTCCCCTAACCTCACTGTGCCAATTTCTTAATCTGCAAACGGGGCCACTACTAGTTCCTATGTCATGGGGGTTGTTATGAAGGCCACAATATGCAAGGCGCTGAGTGACATACCTGACATTAG
This sequence comes from Mustela putorius furo, assembly GCF_011764305.1. Classification (NCBI taxonomy): domain Eukaryota; kingdom Metazoa; phylum Chordata; class Mammalia; order Carnivora; family Mustelidae; genus Mustela; species Mustela putorius. The sequence continues at coordinate 2,429,274 of NW_025422045.1, read as the reverse complement.
GAACTTTCAGTAAATATTTCCCGTGAGTTCAAGAAGAGTGTATTGAATACATACAATAGTGGGAAACTTTTCATCAGCAAGAAATACATTTACTATTTTGTCTTTGCATGCCCCACTTTAGGGACCAAAGCCATAACATAAGAATGAGTCCATTTATAGGGATAGAGTTATCTTTCTCAAAAAAATCTATTACATTTTGCAAAGGCCAGAGAATCTATAATGATTTCCCTTTTTCCTTTAGGATTTTAAAGGTTCATTTCTGTTCCTTTTGACATTCTATTCTCTTCTCAGATTAAGTGTGTGTGTGTGTGTTTACTACTTCGAGACATATAATATTATTATTATAATATAATGATATTAATTTCTTGTATTTTGAAAGACTTACAAATTATTGGTACTTCAAGGGACTGACCTCCATGGATCCCAGTGCGTCCTGCGGGAATACAATTGCAAGGGTCCATCTAATCTAAGTGACAGAGGGTTCTGGAATCTCATATACTTAACAAGGTTTTCTCCCAAAACTCTGGAAGGAATGCTAAGCCTGCCATTTACATCTTTCCCAGTAGTAATTACAAATGCACACCATTATTTCTCTTTTGTTCTAAGATCCACTTAGCAAGTTCACAGTTAGGTGTCATATACCTTCAGGGAAAGAAAAGACCTTTGCCTGTAACAGTGAAATCCTTCTTTCCTCTAAGGGGAAATGTGTGCTTTGTTGGGAGCTCTTATTTTATCCCTTAGTCATCTGGGCCCATCTTTCTTTTCTTTTTTTTTTTTTTAATATTTTATTTATTTATTTGTCAGAAAGAGAGAGAGAGAGAGAGAGAACACAAGCAGGCAGAGAGGCAGGCAGAGGCAGAAAAAGAAGCAGGCTCCCTGCTGAGCAAGGAGCCTCATGTGGGACTCGATTTCAGGACCCTGGGATCATGACCTGAGCCGAGGACAGCAGCTTAACCAACTGAGCCACCCAGGCGTCCCTGGGCCCGTCTTTTTTAATGGGAACGTCTGCCTTTGTTTCTATCTAACTTCTGTCCTCCCCCAAGGGGCTGGAGATTTAAGACCACACTCCCTCCTTTGCATTAAGAGGTCACTTGGGCGTTATAACACGGATTTGAATACCTCTCTCAAATAAGGGCTCATAAGAGAAGTCTGATCAAGGCTGTCTAGTTCCGAGGGCACCTGGGTGGCTCAGTCCTTAAGTGTCTGCCTTTGGCTCAGGTCATGATCCCAGATTCTTGGGATCGAGCCCCTTTGGACTCCCTGCTCAGCAGGAAGCCTGCTTGTCTCTCTCCCACTCCCCCTGCTTATGTTCCCTCTCTCACTCTATCTCTTTCTGTCAGATAAATAAATAAAACTTTAATAAACAAAGAAACAAACAAACAAAAAAACCCCTGTATAGTTCCATGATTTGGGGACCCTCTGTTCTCCATTCAAGCTCACTTTTAGCTCGATTCAGATCTGGTGTAGAGTTTCACATTTCTTTCTTTTCCTTTCCTTCCCTTCCCTTCCTCTCTCCCTCCCTCCCTTCCTTTTAGATTTATTTATTTATTTGAGAGAGAAAGAGAGAGGGAGCATAAGTGGGGGCAAGGGGAGGGCAGAGGAAGAGGGAGAAGCAGACTCTTCACTGAGCAAGAACCCCTCCCCCCCACCTCCACCCCCCCATGTGAGGCTCAATCCCATGACCCTGGGCAGACACCTAACCTGAGCTGCCCAGGCTATCCCTCACATTTCTTTTTAAAGGGAAAGGAATCCAGTATCTCTTTTCAGTGAATTAGTTTCCTTAATCATAGAATAGATGACATCACTTCCTTCGTAATTATTTTTACATACCTCGGACAACTCAGCCTTACGATGAGGATATAAACCATAGAACGGTGGAGGTGGAAGGAGGTTTAAGATCATCTAGACTCAGTCCCTCACTTTATAGACAAGGAATCTGAGAAGTGAGATGATTTGGTCAGAGTCACAAAATTACAACAGGTTATATTTCCATATGGGTTTCCCCCACTTTCTGAATTAGCCTTCCTGTGAAATCTTTCATAAGCAGAAATGGTGAAAAGCAAAAAAGCCAAACCAAAACAAAACCTCATTAATTTATGTGGAAAAAATGAGCATTCCCAGGCCTTAAACAGTAACCTCTTTTGGGCTTTTCTGATATGTTAGGACACCTTTCGTTACGGGAAGCATAAAATAAATTGAGGTAAAGCACAGATGCTCACACAACCCAGTTCAAAGCTGGCACAGCTTGAGGCTGACACGCTGAGTGTAGTTCCTGAAGAAGGCGCTTGGTGGCGCCACTCTTGCTGCTCCACAGCGTCCCCTGCCTCTGGAACAGCTCACTGCAAAAAACAAATGCTTTATCCCCTTTCTGGTAGAAACAGAAGTCCCCCTTTGGATTTATTTTGGCCAGCAAAACCTGGTAATAATGTAGGTAAAGAACTAAAGATGGTGTGCAAACCAGAGATGGACGTGAGGAGTCAAGGATGTAGAGTCATGAAGAGCTGGTCAAGTGCCATGGAACAGAATTATGGAAAGAACCTGGGGTATTCATTAGCTGTATTTTTTTTAAATATTTTATTTACTTATTTGAGAGAGAGAGAGAGAGAGAGCATACATGCACACACACTGGGAGGGGTGGAGGGAGAGAAGCAGACTCCCTGCTGAGCAGGTAGCCTGATGCAGGACTCCATCCCAGGACCCTGAGATCATGACCTGTGCCACCAGGTGCCCCCTGAGCTCTGTTCTTAATTGCATGGATTCCTCTCATAGGCTTGCCTCCTTTAAAAATAAGTTTTATGGTTTTTAAACAAAAATTAAGTAATTATATATGTAATTAAGAAATCAGATAGTGCTAAAATGCTTGTAATATACAAAACAGTAATTCCCTGCCCAACCCTGCACCAGCTGCCAGACTTCTTGCTAAGGGCAACTGCTTTGAAATCTTATCAGTTTTCTCTGGCAATTACCTTCCCACATTTAAAGACAATGCATATATTGCAAATTTTAAACATATTTTTAAAAGATTTTATTTGACAAGTACAAGCAGGGGCAGCGCCAGGCAGAGGGAAAAGCAGACTCCCCACTGAGCAAGGAGCGGGATATGGAACTCGATTCTAGACCTGAGCCAAAGGTAGACACTCAGTGGACTGAGCCACCGAGAAGCCCCAATCTAGCATCTTCTCCTAACGGCTTTTCTAGGTTGGATTTACGGATTTAGTGATGCCATGTCTTCCTCTTTCTTTCTCGGTTTACCTCTTGGTCTTTGTGTGGTGCTCATTGTCCAGTCACTTTCTGAGAAAGAACGTTCATTTTGCTGAGTCCAGTCCTCTTTTTATGTTGATTGACAATTTGGATGTAAAATCCTAGGTTGAAAAGGTATCATCGTTAAAATTTTGAAGCGGTTGCTCCATCATTTCCTTGCTGTTCAGGACTGCTGCTAAGAGGACTAGTACCATTCTGATTCTCATTCTGTTGTCCTTGGTTGGCCTGGAAGCTTGTAGGATCATCTTTTTATTCTTGGCATTCCAAATTTTCACATGGTGAGAAGCATGTTTCATTTGCTGGCAAATCACTGCAATGGCGAAGCATCCTGACACCAGGGTCGGATGGCCCCAGTTCAGAACCCAGCTCCCCTGGCAGCCAGCTTCGGTGCTGGGGAAGTTACTGATCCTCCGTGTGCGGGCATTGTTGTCTGTAAAACCACGGAGAGCCTCGCGAGGAGGAACATACATAACATCACTGTAGTATCTGGAAGAGTCCTGGCACAGGGCGGCCTCGGAGCAGGAGTATGCGCTGTACTGAGGTAGTCCTTGTCAGCATTGGGTTCACTGGACTGCACACAGGGAAACCAGCGGCGGGTGATCAAGTCTCCGGCTTCCTCCTGTTGGATGGTTGACTGGATCCGTTACGCACTCACGGCCAGCCTAGGCGAGCTCCTGTATTTGTTCTTCCTTTGCTGCCTCCCTCTCCCTCTCTCCCCTCATCCTTGCTTGGCACTGCCGGCAGAAGAGGGAGCGAGTCAACTTGTGCCTTTTGTGCGGGACCCAGACTAAGGCACATTGAATTCATGAGCTTGGGTTCCGGGTTGGAATCCCAGCGTTGGGCAGTGTCTCTCTGTGCTTCGGTTTCCCTATCTGTAGGATAGGATAATAGTGGTAGCTCCCTCATCTGGTTACTGCAAGGATTAAAGGCGTTAATACTTAGAAAACTCATAAGAAACACCCAAAAAAGGTGAGCTCTTATGATTCAGTTGTGTGAATTTTGCAGTATCACTTTTTGATAGTTTTTTCCTCCGTTATCTCTTTTCTGAGATATCGTTTATGTGATTACTGGCCTTCCTGAATGGATTCTCTATGGCTTTTATATTTTCTGTCGTTTTATCCACGTCTGCCTTTTTGTTCTACTTTAGGAGAGATACCCTCTTCTCTATTATTTTAAGCCTTCTACTGGTTTTTTATTTTGGAAACATACTTAAAATTTCCAAGAGTATTTTGTTCTGCAGTTGTTTCACTTTAATTGTATTTTCTTCTTTGGGGTGGATGTTAACAAACCAAGATTCAACCCGAGTAAATTGGAAGATCTAATTGGCTTTCTTAAGCAATTCACGAGTGGGGCAGGATCCCATCCAGCCAGCAAGCAGAGAGACGCTCCTGGGAGCTGCGCAAAATGGCAGGGTTTCACGGGAAGGAGGGTGGGCCAAGAAGTTATTAGCCAAAGAAAATGAAGGACTGTTTCAGGCCTTGTCACCTTCCCTTAGGGGAAAGGACTGGGGTCTCATTAGGTGAATTACCTCATCTTCCTTTGGGGGATGGAGAAAGCCCATGTGACAGATGACCTCATTGCTGCAGACCAGAAAATTCCTGACTGACCGGTTCAGTCTGTGTTTCTGAGGGAGGTTGAAACTGTAATTAGGTTGGGTATTAAGCCCCAGTTTGGTGACCAGGTCTAGCATAAATGCTTGCATTCGGGGGCTGCTTTTCTTTTTAACAGGAGGAAGAGTAGGTAAGGTTTTCATGCGTATTTAAGGATCTAATTAGAAGTTTCAAGGTTTTTTTCTCCCTGTATTTGACATTAATACTTGTTCACATAGATTATTTTTAAAGAAGATTTTATTTATTTATTTGAGAGGAAAAGTGAGCTAGAGAGGGAGAGGAGAAAGGGGAGGGGCAGAGGGAGAAGGAGAAGCAGACTCCCCGCTGAGCAGGGAGCAAGCCCTGGGGCTCATCCCAGGACCCTGGGATCATGACCCAAGCTGAAGGCAGACACTTAGCCCACTGAGCCACCCAGGCGTCCCTCATATAGTTCCCCCCCCCCCCCGGTCTATTTTGGTCATTTTCAGGGAGGGGAGGGGGGCTTCCTGGGAAGGTTAGGAAATTTCCTCCAATGGTCAATGATCCTTGGTTGTCTGTTTCTATTTAAGACTGTGGCTTAAATAAACTGATGGGAGGGTTATGTTCGTGTATTGGGGCAGAGGGAAGGAGGCACGTGGAGGTCCTCCCTCGGAGGCCATTCCCTTTCTCTGGGGAGGAGTGTCCCTGAGGAGGGCAGAGGAAGATGCCTGGGCCCCAAACACTCCATCTGCAGACTTTCAGTCACTCCAACGATGCTCAGCCCAGATGACTTGCTCCTGTCCTCAGCTGGCCCTCTGGTTTCTAGGACGGACCCCTCTCCCTTTCAGTTCCAGGGATGCTCTGTCAGCAGCTGGTGCGGATGGGGTGCGGATGTAGGTTTCCACTCTTTGATGATAAAGCTCACTTCCTTTCCTCTGGCTTGCCTGGCCCTTCGGAATTTAGGTCCCCTTGCAAGCTGCACCTGCTTACTTCTCCACCCACCTGCTCCCCACCTTCTAGAAATCAGCTGCAGTCTCTTTCCATTATTCGCTCCTGTTCTTTCATTCTTTCCCCCCACCCCCATTCTTTTCCTTTGAGTGGGTCTTTAATCAGAAGAACTTTGTCGCCTCTTATGGAGAGGCAGGACTTCCACCATTTAAAAGGGAATATTATAGGCCCCAACACAGCCAGTAAAATAGTTTTCGATGCCTGATCATTCGGTCTGGCAGAAACAACCGAGCCAGAAAATGTTGATGCAGAAACAACCCGAACCAGAAAATGTTGAAGCTTTTTAGAGGGGCTCTTGGGGGCTTCTGCGTCGAATCCAACATTTTTTCTCCACACTCCTTGGCTCTTTCATTGCCGGGGGAATGATGTTTGTTCAACTTCCTGTTCCTTTGCCTTAGTGACAACACTCCCCTCCTGATGTGGAATATGAAAGGAAAAGGAAAAAATCATTAAATTTCCTTATTACCTGCAGCCACTGACAAGTCCTTGAAACAGGCAGAGTGACATTCCTCTAGGGACTCAACTGCCTTGATGTTGACAAAAGGGCAACTGGCAAAAGGGCAAAAGGCAATCCTAGCCAGACCCCAACCCCCGACCCCCCCCCGACCCCCGCTACCACTCCTCATCCTGGATCCTGTAAGCCTACTTTAACATATGAAAATTCCTTCGGAAATTTCTCTACTCCCCCAAGAAAGCTACTGGCAGTCATCCCCCAAGCATGTGGCCCACCGATATACATCTGAAGGGTCTTGTGACTAAGGTTTTATTAGACAGTAATAAATGACCTTTTCCCAACAACAGTTAGCACCCCCCCCCGCCCCAAGGTCTTGGAAACATTACTTCCAAAATTCCTTAAAGACTTAGGCTATCCCAAACCCTCTCCCAACTTGAGAGTATGTAATAGGCCACTCCTCATAACCCTGGTGCAGCGCTTTCTGCCCATGGGTCCTGTCCCCGGGCTTTAATAAAACCACATTTTTGCACCAAAGATGTCTCAAGAATTCTTTCTTGGCTGTCAGTTTCAAAACCTAATGCCTTTCCTACATCACTCCCATCTTACTGGTCCTTCTTTTTTGTTCCTAGATTAGATTTAAGGCTGCCAGATTCAGCACATAAAAATCCAGTTAAATCTGATCTTCAGGTAAACAACAGACAGCACTCTTAGTATAAGTACATTCTATACAATATTTGGGACATTCTTATACCCAAACATTTTCATTGTTTATCTAATATTTAAAAGGAACTGGTCATCCTGTATTATATGTGGCAACTCGATCCAGGTGGCCTTTCTTTTATTCTCTGAAGATCAGGTAGGCCTCAGTCAGGAGTACAAAAGAGCTTGGTCTTCACACTCTTTCTTTTCTTAAAGGGACCCACAGCTGTTTACACAACATATGGCAGTCTCGCACCCGTACGATTGTAAGTCAGAGCCTGCTTCGCTATCGTCAGGTGAGGAACTCAACCATATTTCTCAGCTGTCTTCAGTTTCCTAGCCTCAGGTTTAATCAATAAATGCATTCTTCTCATCGTGTTTGTGGCGTTGTGTTGCCTTTGTTCATGGTCTGTACCCACTTGAGGCCGCTGGGCGAGATGGCCCTGCCGTCCTACTGAGACACTGCCTCCACAGTCAGCATCTCTGGGTTAATCTTTGTAAGGTTTGAAGGTCATTCTTTACTAAATCTCCATCTCTAAGAACATGAGCACATCCTGTTGGTTTCCTCATTTGCAGGTGCTGGTCGGTGACAGGTGTATGGAGAAGGACTTGTTAGTACCAGGTGCCCAGGAACACAAACCGGACAGAGAATTCTTGTCCCAAAGAAAAGCAAAATTACGACAGAACCAATTACATGAAAGAATACAGAAAATGAATATAATGATCATAAGCCACGCAGAAGAGCACTTCCCAAAATAACATTAACATTTTCATCAAATCCCCCTCGAGTCAGCCTTTTTTAGGTCATTTAATTGAAGGGAATTCTTCCTTTCCAGTGATAAACCTGTCTGTGTTATTTCACTCCCAATTCACCATCAAGAACTCTCCCCGATCCATTCCTGAGGAGATCCAAAGGGGTCAGCTATTAACGGAGCTGAGCTAAATATATCCTTTCCGGAGGCCTCCAGTGGTTGTCCCAGCATCCGCAACCTCTGTCAGCTGGAGCTGATTTCCTTCCTGCTTTCCTTCCACCTGGCCGGGCCGCCTTATCAGAGACTTCTTCTTCTTTTTTTTTTTTTTTTAAGATTTTATTTATTTGTCAGAGAGAGCAAGCGAGAGCGAGCACAGGCAGACAGAGTGGCAGGCAGAGTCAGACGGAGAAGCAGGCTCCCTGCGGAGCAAGGAGCCCGATATGGGACTCGATCCCAGGACGCTGGGATCATGACCTGAGCCGAAGGCAGCTGCTTAACCAACTGAGCCACCCAGGCGTCCCTCATCAGAGACTTCTTAAAGGCTCCATTTACAGTTGTCCCATCCGCTTTGCCTTGCCTTGCCGCTTCACCACACACACATCTATACATCTCTGTGTAGCCTGCCTCCGTGTAAAACACAAAACATATATCCCCTGGCCTAGCAGCAAAGACTCACGCTAAAGGAGGGCTTTTATACCTGGGATTTGCGGGGTTCATCAAAGGGTGGGGGGGATTTTGCCTGCCTCCCCCACCCCCCCCCCCCGGTGGAAAGAAATGAAGGTTTTTGAACAAAGAGTCTGAAATGGAAATTTTTTGGTTTTCTTGGGTCCAAGGGGCTTTCCTAAGACAGTTTAGGACAAACCAGGATGGCTGGTTACTCTCCATCACCTTCCTTATCACCACCCTCCAAATGCACTTCTTCATTTGTCCTAGCACTCACTAGCCGAGAGACAGGGAGGTAGGGCACAGCCTGAAACGGAGCTTTTGAAGTTTTTGCCAGACAATCCAGAGATCTGGAGGGTTTCGTATGAAAGCAGCATAAGGGGGAGCCAATAATTTTTTTGGAAAGTATGGGTGAGAAAAGGAACCTTAAGAGATGAAAGGGGAAAATGAAACTGTATTTCTCGTTTGTAAAATCCCTCTGAAGAGCTATTTAAAATGTTTGTTAATAGTTTGCGTTTTGCTATTTCAGCAAATGTTTCTGATAGAAATATAAACACATATGATTTTAAATCTCTAGAGCTTGAACCCAGATCTGTAATCTGCAATTTTCGCAAATTTTCTAGAGACCCTTGTAGACTCCACAGCCCATGGCACTCTGCCTCCACCTGGTGGCGGTGTACGTAAATTCAGTCTTGACCACCCACCCTAACTTCCATTTTTTGGTGTGTGCTGAGGGACTTCTTTTTAGGAATTGAATCTTGAAAGCCAAATTATGAAGATACCAAGTGGTCTCATATGATACTGTGGTCTTTTTTGTTTGGAATACAGGGTCAATGTGAAACAAAGACTATGTTTTTCTATTTATATATACCTCATGCTGTGTAGTACTATGAGCCCATGAAACTATTAAAATAATTGATTACCTTCATCTCTTAGGGATTACAAGAATATTATAAGCTGATACTATGAAGTGCATAATTTGTGAAAATGTCATGTGTATAGATCTTAGATTATAATAATCAAATAAAATCTAAGAAATTTATTAATCAGACATGGTTCATCACAACCATTATCACACTGAGTTTGACAGTTATTAGTTCACATCGGGGGACTTAACTGTAATTGCTTTTATACATGTAAATCTCCCCCTTTTTATGTTATGTTTTTCTCTTTTTTTAATTCTTTAGCATGTGAAATAATTGCTAAAGTTCATGAATTGTTTTATCATCAACATACTTTGTGGGAGCAGAAGACTCAAACCTCACTTACGCATTTTGTTCCTTTTCGGGGAGATGTCATTTCACTTCCCTAGGGCTGGATTTCTGGGTCTGTAAGGTTGAGATAATAGTTATGTATGTCATTAGCTTGGTTTAAGAGTCAAATACTGTGTGTGTGTGTGTGTGTGTGTGTGCGCGCGCGCACGCTCTGTTAGCCACATGTTAGTCTCAGGGACATTATTATCACTTGTAAATTGAAGACAAAGTTTCCAGATTTTTACTATCTAGCCCCTGGCTGCCAGGACTGAGTTTCCCTGACATATCCCCAGGAATTCTGATTCCCTCTCCATGTGCTGGCCCTCATCCCTTCAAGGCCCTCCCACGAGCCCCTCACACTCTCTGTCCATACCCCCAGTCTCTCTGTCCCCCACAGCAGATGAAAGCCACCTGCACCAGAGGAGAAGGGGCACTGGGCCTAGACTGGTTGTGGGGTTCTGGGGGGTTGGGAGCCCCGGTGAGTGCGGGCTGGTTGCCACAGAGGGAATAGCTTGAGCTGAATTGGAAATCATCGGAGGAGCATGGGGCATTGGGGCAAGCAGAGGCGAGGTCCTCCCCGATCTCACCCTCCGCCTAGGTCCGCTGACCTGAGTGAAGTAGTGACAACCTCAGGTCTAGTTCTGATTTTAGGAAGAGGAGAATCCTGTATCTCCCTGCCCCTCTTCCTCATCACAGAAGGGGCGGGGGGGGGGTCGGCGAGCACGAATACTCTATCTTCTCTTCCACATGCTGCTATGACTGATGTTCCTTCAGTAAGACGCAGGCATCTGGCCTCACAGAGTTAAAGGTGTGAGAACTGCTCTGGGAACCCAGAGGGAAGGGGGGGGTGGGGAGGTGGGAAGTGGTCGATGCGGGGCACAGGACTGCAGCAGGGAAAGCATCTGGGACAGTAAGGTCGTTATCTGCTCCTGAGGAAGTGGAGTTCAGTCTGTTGAAGACAGAGTATGAGAAAACATGGTCTTTTCCAAGAAAGGTGAACGCCGTCTGTCCATCCAGGCCTCTGCCATTCCTTCTGCTTCTCGGGGTCCAGGCCCCTTCTCCATGCCTCGCCCTACCCCACCCCTCTCTGCACAGATGCACAGACAGCTGGCTTGTACGGACGGGATCACGGGGCATACATTTCTGGAAAACCACTTTGATGACCCACTTCCTTTCACTAACCTGATTTTATTTTTACCTTCATCTTGATTTTTTCCTAAAATGGGGGGAAAAAAAACCCACACCTGTCTCAAACCTTTTTCTGAAATCAAGTTGCGATTTCCAGCATTTTGTCATTTTTATAAGGATTCAAACTCACTGTGGTTTTCAGGCTCCCGGGGCCTCCCGCCACTCTCTGCTGTGTCATGTAGCGACATAGGGCTAACCTCTCGGCCTCTCTGCCCTTCCCACCCTCGGTGATGCTGTTTCTGACAAGCCTCCACGTTGCTGGCAGGAGGCTTCCCAGGTCACCGAGGTTCTATTACTGTACAGGAGTTGGAGCAGCCACTGAGCAACTTCCAGAAAAAGAAAGAGAAAAAGAAGCCTTTCCATGCACAGAGAGTGCTGCTGCTGAGGCTAAGCTGTGTGGGCAAGAACATACGTTGGGTGTCAAACCTTCTAGAACAAAGGATCAGTCTGCCTTCTCCTGTCTGGAGTCTGAGGCCTAAGCCCCTCGGGGCCATGTTTGAAGATTGGTTTCTCCCTGCGTGGAGGTACAACCCCAGTCCCAACCTTGCTTTTGCATATCCGGCCTTGGCAAGGGGAGGCCAGCCACAGGCGGACTTCCGGACCCAGCCGGTTGTATGTGGGATGTGGGGGCGTTGGAGGGCCCTGTCATTCGGAGATGCATTGTGCCTTCAGAAAATACTTCACGTCAAGTTCATCTATTTCAAAAATCTGTGAAACCATAACGGGCGATACCATCTACGAGCTCATGTAACACCTTTCATGTCGAAGCCACATGAAAATCTGCGTGAGATTATTGCCAGAAAACATTTTGTCTCTAGAGATAAAATTCTGGTGTGAAAAGGAAAATGAAAACCATATAATCCTTCGCATTTTCCTCCAAGTCTTGAGTGCCAGAAATCTTAGCGTCGAAGATGTTGTCCAAATGTCCTCACTGGCTTAAGTCAGTGCCTGAGATAGAGTTTCCTTTGGCTACTTTTTAAATGAATTATCTTTTGGTTTACCTTTCTGTCCATTGACATGTCTGTCCCTCCATCATTTTTTTTTTTTTTTTTTTAACTGAAGTGCTCAAATCCCTGGCAGAAGCAGATTTGCAGGTGTAGACTCAACTTGAAATTAATTCCTCAGGATGTGGAAGAAATGGCCATTTCAGAATTGCAGTAATTCTTTCTCATGGTTCCATTCAGACATTTTACAACCATTATGTAGTGAAGCCAAAGAGACCCAGACAGGCAGAATGGGGCCTATTTCGATTTTTATTTTCCCCACAGGAGAGGTGTACTGGGTGAATGGGGTGGCAGGGTGTTGAAGGCCCAGCAGCCATGGGACACGTCTGGGGGGTTCAGGTGCTGGCAGCCGCATCCCAAGAGGCTCGTTCTGCTTGTAAGACCTTGGTTGTCTTCCAGCTACCATAATTCCAACCCACAGTCTTGGGCTGGCTCTTCTGCTTCTGGCCAGTTCTGTGAGCTTCCTGGTATCTTGTCTATAGAGTTCCTTTCTTTTTTCTTTTTTCTTTTTCTTTTCTTTTTTTTTTTTTTTTTTTTAAGTAGGCTCTTGATCTCTCTCTCTCTCTCTCTTTTTTTTTTTTTTTTTAAGATTTTACTTATTTATTCAACAGACAGGGATCACAAGTAGGCAGAGAGGCAGGGAGAGAGAGCAAGGAAGCAGGCCCCCTGCGGCACAGAGAGCCCAATGAGGGGCCCCATCTCAGGACCGTGGAATCATGGCCTGAGCCGAAGGCAGAGGCTTTAACCCACTGAGCCACCCAGGCGCCCCTCCTTTCTTTTTAAGTAAGTCCTATTAGTTTCTATTGCTTGCAATCCAGAACTCTGATGCCTCTAGTCAGCAAATTAAATAGTTCAGTGATTCACTTAATCAGCATTCCCTGAGCAAGACACCCGTGTGAAGCAGGCATTCTTGGACTTCATCTCATGGATGCAAAAACGGAAGCTCATGGAATTTGTTTTGCAAATTGGTATTATAATTGAGGGTTTGGTGTTTACAGTGGTGTTTTCCAATTCTTCATGATCTTCCTGCAGGCAGTGGTCCATATTTTACCTCAGATCCTAGAGAATGTTGAGGTTTCATCACCAGGAAAATGCCTGTGCTCAGGACCCCAGCGGTGACTTACCCAGTTGGAGTTATGCCCCTTGTCTAGGAAGAACCAGGGTATGATGGCCAGAAGACCCTTCATCTGTAAGAACTGCAAAGGCCCCAGTATGTGGAGGCTTTTGGTGGGATCTTTTTTGAACAGCATTGCCTGGTGACTCACTGGGGGAAGGGGAGGCAGAGAGAGACACACATACAGAGTGGAAGAGAGAAAGGGGGCAGGGAAGAGACAGACAGAGGGAGAGACAGAGAGAGGAAGAGAGAGAGAAGAAAAAATAAAAGTTCATCTTTACAGAATAATGTTAGCTAACAAATATAGAAGGGAGGGTAAAATGAGGCAATCCCCACAAACCCAACATAATGACGAATTCAGGTAAGGATCTCGATGGTGCTACAACAGTCGGGTGAGAAGTTTGTTCGTATGACATCAAAGTGTTATCCCACAGATTACTAGTGACAAAGGAGGAGAAAATGCACCTATACTTGGGGGACACTTGGCCGTCACCACCTTAACCAAGGGACCAGACTTAACATCACAAATACTAGGACAGCTTGACGTGAAGTGGCTTCTGGTGGGAATCAATATGAAGAACACAAAATCGCCCCAGAACCATTCTTGCCAGAGGTGTTGACCTGAATCTGAAAGTCACCAGAGCTAACTTTAGGTATATACAGAATATACAGGCCTAGAGGAACACGCGAGATTTCACGACAAGGGAGAGGCCATGTTCAGAATGTGTGAAGTGTTCTTCAGAATACGGGGTGGCTTGGAAAGTGAATGTAAATAAATTAAAAAAAAAAAAGAAAAAGAAAAGGAAGCCCTGTTCAGTATCTTAAAAATGCTAAAGGCTAAACACCTAATTGAGTGCAAGAATTTGGTACAATTAGAAATATGACTACGGAGGCACCTGGGTGGCTCTGTGGGTTAAGCCACTGCCTTCGGCTCAGGTCATGATCTCAGGGTCCTGGGATCGGGTCCCGTGTGGGGCTCTCTGCTCAGCAGGGAGCCTGCTTCCTCCTCTCTCTCTCTCTGCCTGCCTCTCTGACTACTTGTGATTTCTCTCTGTCAAATAAATAAATAAAATCTTAAAAAAAAAAAAGAAATATGACTACGACTTGGATATTAGAATATGTGGAATTATTATCATTTTTCTTAGATGTGATTATGATATTGTGGTTCTATAGATGAATAGCTGACTGATAAATGGTAGGAGATAGAGATAAAGACAGAAACAGAAAATTAAACAAACACAGCAAAATTGGTGAAACTAGATGAAGAGTGTATGGATGTTAGTTAGTTCAGTTTTTTTCTATAGACTTGAATTTTTTCCCAATAAAACGCTTGGGGGAAAAAACCTAACTGTATTAAAATAAGACTTGGAAGGGTCCTTCAATTTTTATCTTCTAAATCTTTCCTTTTGTGAATTGGAAAATTTAAACCCATGGGGGTGAAGCAGCTTGCCCGAGGCTCCAGAGTCAGCAAGCAAGAGAGCTGGCCCGCAGTCTTATTTCCACTCTCTTTGCTGTCTCATGAAAATTAGACTCACGTTTTAATATAAAATTCTTTTTAATCTCTTCTAGCATCACACTGGCTTTTCCATATTAAAATGAATGGGGGAGGGCAGGCCATGTTGTCTCTCTCCCTAGGGCCTTGGTTTCCCCCTGCTCGCTAAAGCTGCGCCTGGCCTCTGGCCCACAGGACACCCTCGTGCTCTCCTAGGTGGTTCCCCTCAGCCCCCAGCCCAGCCCCCAGGGCTTCACCGTCTCCTTGTTTCATTAACTTGGTGCCACTCCCACGGACCCAAATCGAGCATTGGTTCTTAATATTTCTGGGCTGGTTTTTAAACAGCTTCTTTGCAGAATTGAAACAAATTCTAATACAACCAAGTCAACATGATCACACTTGGCATGCTAATTGGAAACCTCCGTTTTAAACAAAAGGTTAGACCCAGGGCACTATCTTCCTACAATCTCCAGAAAGGTAGCTTGAAACGCACCAACCTATAAATAAAACTACAGGGCTGAGAACATTTTGTAAGTCAGTGAAACCACAAAAACGAAACTTTTCCCAATTAGCCTGGGGATCATGGTGCAGAAGCTCTCTGGAAATCGAGCATGGGTCTGACGCCTGCCGACGTGGGAGAGTGGGAACAACTCAGTCTGGATGGAACTAGTCTGCTAGTTGATGCCTCCCCTTTTTTCATTTGTATTTACCATTACGTTTTCTCTTCCCTATTCTGATGAGCCTGCAGTTTATTTTGTTGTTGTTCACCAGAACAAAATGATTGTTCGTCTTCATGTGTATTGGCCGTTCGGTATACAAAATTCTAGATGCTCAGCCCCTTTCCCCCCACCTCGTTGTTGCTTACAATGAGCCTCTTTTCAATGAATATCTGATGAAGGTAGCTGTTAAATAAAAATGAATGTTATGTATAAAATTGTGAAATGTTATTTTCTACCTTGTAAAGAAAAAAAATACATCAGCGTGGAATGTATAATTTATAGTCAAGCTGGAAGACTCTGGCAACCCAACTGGCATCAGCCGTGGAGTGGGCAGAAAATCTGAACTCACCAAGAAAAGCTGGAGGATATTCTAGAGATTGTAAAATAATCCTCGGGGGTTCAGTGTGTTTGCTGAGTAAGGTCCTTGGAAAAACATTCCCGTGGATTCATATTATTGGCGGTCCAAATGGGAGACATAATATCTTCTCCTGCGTTTATTGGGCTGACTTTCTTAGTACTAGTGTGTTGTGTGTCTGCTGCAGATGGCTTTCTAAAATTAACTTGAAAATAACAAGCTGCTGGCCTGGATTTTATTTGGCCTGTACAATATTTTTGAAAGTCAGAAATTTGCACATAAAAATCCAGATTTCCTATTTCTCTCAACGTGCCGGAAGATCTGACAACAGTGGGCTTGAATTTTCCTCCTGGTGAAGGTTTTCTCCCATGGCCATGAACTCTGTGGTTTGCCACAGTCCCTGGAAGTCCCTGTTGTTATATATCCAGACAGCTTTATTTAAATGGCTAGCTCCTGGAAGCATCTGGGTTTAGGATCTACATTATCCATCTTCAATTCACTTAGATAAAATTATTTTGACAAAAATAGGTACTTATATCTGTTAAGGCATCTCATGCATCAAGGCGTGAAATGCCTTGTGAGACATTTTATATTACTTTATTTCATTTGCTTCTCCCCCAAACCCTTTGAGATAAGTACAATTATTACAACCACTTAAAAACATGATACTGAATGCTAGAGAGGCTGGGTACCCTGCCCATGGTCACAAGGTTAGTAATGAGCAGAGTCAGGATTCGAACTGAAAGGCGATGCTATCAGATAAGTTAGGCAAAAGAGAGCCCCGAAGTTGCAGTTGTCTGCAGCTGATTTCCTTGAAGAGGAAGAAAATAACATGGTAGCCTAGGAAGAACCATGAGTCAAAGACCCAGGAACCAGGACTGAGAGAACACAGGCTTGCTTTTCTGAGAAACTTACCACTTGTTAGTTGGTAAACTTAGGAAGTCCCCTTTCCTCCACTGGTCTGTTTCACAGTCTATAATATGAGGGTGGGGAAGGTGGATAGGATACTTCTCCAAACGCCCATGACCTGTCTCCCTCTCTGGCACCTAATCTGAGAAAGGATGTGTTCCTTTTCTTTGGCTCCCTCTGCTGACATGGAGCAAGAGAACACATTGGTTGCCCAAACCATTTTGGGTTTATTTCAATCATTAATCAAAGGTTTGTCCTTTCCAAGGTCGCGGTGGGCACCTGGTTACCTGCTGAGAAAACTTAGACCAGTAATAATGGTAAGTCACTTCCTGATCACCACTCAGCAAAACAAAAGAAGTGAAGGTCTAAAGTAATTCAAGATTTTATTGTATATGTGGGAAATCATAGAATCATCACCACCACCACCATCATCATGATGGAAATAAACAAGAACTGGGGCTCCTGGGTGGCTCAGTGGGTTAAGCCTCTGCCTTCGGCTCGGGTCATGATCTCAGGATCCTGGGATCAAGCCCCGCATCAGGCTCTCTGCTCAGCAGAGAGCCTGCTTCCTCCTCTCTCCTCCTGCTTCCTCCTCTCTCTCTGCTTGCCTCTCTGCCTACTTGTGATCTCTCTCTCTCTGTCAAATAAATAAATAAAATATTAAAAAAAAAGAAATAAACAAGAACTAATATTTATTAAGTACAGACAATAGGCCACTGTCTATCTAAAGTACTTTCTCTACTTTCATTTTCAATTTATTCTTAAAGTAAGCCAAAGCTGCTGTTTATGATCCTCAGTTTGCCCTGGAGGGAAGTTAAAATCCCAAGTCCTCCTTTTCCAGTTGAAGAAATTGAGGCCCAGGGACGTTAAGTGATTTACCCACAGTCATACAGCAGCTGACTGCTGGTAGAGCTAATACTAGAAGCGAGTCCAGAAATCCCTTATTTATTTATTTTTTTGTCTAGCTTCTTCAATGTAAAGTCTGGCTGAGGAGATAGAACTAATATACTAAGAAATAATTAACAGGAGGAAGCATGTAATTAGAAGCTTAGATTTTGAGGTTGAAGGGGGCCTTAGAAGCTATCTTGTGTGAATTTTTGCTTTGACAGAAGCTTCTTGGGGCACCTGGGAGGCTCAGTCATTGAGCGTCTCTCTTCTGCTCAGATCATGATTCCAGGATCCTGGGATCGAGCCCCACATTGAGCTCCCTGCTCAGTGGAAGCCGGCTTCTTCCTCTCGCACTTCCCCTGCTTGTGTTCCCTCTCTCGCTGTGTCTCTCTCTGTCAAATAAATAAATAAAATCTTAAGAAAAAAGGAAAAGAAACTTCTCTTCCTATCCCTGACTTTGAATACTTAGCAGTTGAGTTGAAACCTACCTCCAGTCCCAATCCTGTTCCCCGGAGCTATATAGGATATATTTAAGCCATCTTCTGTACACAGTCCTCCCCAAATTTGGAAACAACCCTTGTGAACTTGGAAAGCATCATGTCTGTGCTAAAATCCCCAAATGTATTTGTTTTTCCCATTATATATAAATCCTAAAATTAAAATTCCCTACAAATCTCATTGTCCTGCTCCAATGAACTCCAAAGATGGCCTCCAGTGAATGACTCCTCCTGGTATCTCTGTCCTTGTGTAGGCCTTCCCATCCTGAATTTTGGCTGTCCTTTGACTGACATTGGCAGAAGTGACTGTGCCAATTCTGGTATTAAGCCTTAAGAAAGCCTGACACCTAGCGTCTCTGTGCTCTTGGAAGCTAGCCAACATGTAAGAAGTCTGGCTGCCCCACTGGGGAGGAAAGGCCTTGGAGGGTAAGACACTGTATGAAGGTGGAAGGCCTCAGGTCTGGGAGTGATGCGACCCTCTTGAATGTTCCTGCCCAAGGGCCTCTAAAGTATTTCAGCCCCAGCTGCCAACTGACCACAACTACAAGAGAGTTTCCAAGCAAAATCGAGAGAAGAACCACACGACTGAGACCAGTCAACACACAGAATCATGAGAGATAAGGATAACATTTATTGAGATACTAAGTTTTTTTTTTTTTTTAAAGATTTTATTTATTTATTTGACAGAGAGAGATCACAAGTAGGCAGAGAGGCAGGCAGAGAGAGAGGAGGAAGCAGGCTCCCTGCTGAGCAGAGAGCCCAATGCGGGACTCGATCCCAGGACCCTGAGATCATGACCTGAGCCGAAGGCAGCGGCTTAACCCACTGAGCCACCCAGGCGCCCCTTGAGCTACTAAGTTTGAGTGGTTTGTTCTACACCAATAACTGAAACAAACCACTAAAAAAAGAACTTCCAGAACCCAAATTGGTTGTCCACTGCCGAGGATGGGAGGAATAATGCCTGTTTATCTTCATACTATTAACACTATCCTGGACTTACTTTGCATTAACAGTCATATCATCAGATTGAATGTGTAGCTAACTATACATATCCAGCATTTGTCACAGGATGGCTGTTTGGCTACTTCTCTTCAATGTCTTCCCGAAAGGTATTAGGGACACAAATAAAAGATTTTATATCTTTTTCCTTGATAATTTTCATCTCGCCTGTTGTGACTCATCATTCCAGCTCGATGAGATTTTTGGAAAAACATTTTGCACCGTTATCTAAGATAATAATGATCTCTTGTGCCCTCTGCAATCTGAGAAACATACCATATATATCTTATTCAAACCCCTGTGATAAAATTGTTGAATGGGACCAGGCAGATTTCGAGTCCTTCAGATGGGCACCAAAGGCTTCTGTGAGGAATAGGTTTGTTCTACTGATTGGGTGACTCTTGGGAAACGATCGTTCCAGCTCCAAGTGTGTGTGGCCTGTTGTTCCCTGAGCTGCTTTTCTTTTGTTCTTCACAACAATATCGCAGAGCATTTGCTTTCCCTGAACTTCGTGGGTATAACTTTCCAGTAAGGTGGTTCCAATTTAGTCTGACATGATTGGCTCTTAATCAACTCACGTAGGCTCCTAACAAAAACAGGACTTTATTTTCTACACAGTCAGAGACAATTTGTGGTAGAATTTGAACAGCACAGGTTTGGCGTTAAACACACCTGGGTTGAAAGACTGGCTATTTTTAATTGAGAACTAAGCCAAGTTGTTCAGCTTCTCTGAGCCTCCATTTCAGCTGTAAAATGAGGATGATGATACTTTCTTTAGGGGTTTGATGTGCTGATCAAAATGAGAGACGGTACGGAAAACGTTTAGCACCTTGCTCATCGTGTAATACGTCAATACGTGTTGGGTTTCATTATTTTTCCTGTTTTATTACGGTAACAATGAGTTGTTACTCAATCAGTAGTTTCTAAAATTGACCTCTTTTCTTTGCACTTCTCTGAAGATTTGAATAATATATGCCTATCCCTAGTCTTATAGTGCTGTGTTGAAGAATATAGCAAAAATAAAAATAGTGCTTCCTTCTATCTGCCATCTGTTAACATTAACCATCTGCCCGAAGCAATGGGCCTATCCCTTTTTTCCTTCCTGCTCAAAACACTGATTAAAGTGTGTCTCCCACCTCTGCGCCCAACTCATACCTTTTGTGTTCCTGGCATGTTTCAGGGGCTCAATTCATTTGAGGCTCCAACCTCCATCAGACACCCATTGGGGCTACTCTTGCTCCTGCCGTATTTTGCATAGGTCTCTCATCCTGTCATAGGTCTGTCAACCCAGGAGTAGGTTAGGCCAGTACTAGAAGTTACTTAGCTCTGCCAGGATTGGGTAGATAGCAAGTCAACCCTAAGAAGTCATGAGATCTGGGGTTAGGGAGTAGGGTTTGGAGAAGCAAGGGAAATTGGGGCACCAGAAAGGGAAATGAAGTAGAATTACATCAGCAAGGATATGGGTACCAAGTCATAGAACCAGACACAAAGCTGATACAGTGAGGTCCTAGAAAGTACCAAATCCAGGTTTCCTCTCATAGCACCCCCCACACACACACACTACCCCTAAGGCTGAAGGTGTTGGATCTTAGGTCTGAGTTGAATTGTAAGTAGAAATAGGTGGACCTCAGTGATGCAGAGAGCCCAGTGAGGTACAAAGATGTCCTCTCAGAGGGTTTCCAAGATTCCTGACACTTGCTTATCCCATCCAGTTCTTGAAGTTGGTTTTGAGTTAAATCCTGGAGAGCCTTTCTTAACCAATTTCTGAGACTTTTGAAACATGGCTTTATTGTAAGTCTAGATAGAAACCTATCAGATGTCTGTCTTTCAGCAAGATGACAATATTTGACTACAGCTGAGTGGGATCCAGGTCACTGCTGACTCTGAGTACTCAAAATGTCAATTTTATGTTAGAACAGATCTGATAAGAGTGGAGAGAGGCAGTGATGGGTTACACTTCACAGGGCAGTCATTTTTTAATCCACTTTAACAACCTAAGGGAATGGTACTGGTTATAATCCTTTAGATGTCTAGAACATCAAGGTGCCCTTAAATGTCACTCAAAAGCCATCTCAGACTTTTACCATTTCTTAACCTTTTAAAACAAAACAAAGCAAAACAAAACAAAATGCCCCCTCCCATTTTCTTTTAAGAATTGGAGAAATAAACCTCACCACAAGCCCACCTCCTAGAGAGAACATCTCTTAACATTTTGGAGTGTATTTGAGCTAGTTTCTTTCTGCCCTTCTCTCATCCCTCCATCCTTCCTTGTCCTCCTCCTCCTCTTTCTCTCCTTAGACCTCAAGGACAGAGAGTTGAATTATTTATACCTCTCAGTCATGGCACATTATCAACATTTGCATGTCCTTGGTTTGGCTTCTATTTTATTTTATTATTTTCCGCCTTTATCCTGAATATTTGTTCCCCGTCCTCACTGCTGCCACTGGTAGCCATTCTAAGATGCTCTATTCTTGTATTTGCACGCATCATTAAAGAATATATTGTATTTGTGTATTTTTAATTTACATAAATGGTACTTGCTCTAGGTCTTGTTCTGTTTCTTTTTATTTTTTAACTCAACACTACGTTTATGATCTATTTAGAGTGCAAAATGTCTGGCTCATTGCTGCTGGCTGTTGCATGGTGGTTGATAACGGACATCCACCATATTTCATTTATCTATTTCCTGAGTCAGGGACTTCTAGATTATTTCTGACGTCCTGCTATCAAAAACAACACAGTGGGGCACCTGGGTGGCTCAGTGGGTTAAAAAGCCTCTGCCTTCGGCTCAGGTCATGATCCCTGGGATCGAGCCCCGCATCGGGCTCTATGCTCAGCGGGGAGCCTGCTTCCTCCTCTCTCTCTACCTGCCTCTCTGCCTACTTGTGATCTCTGTCTGTCAAATATGTAAATAAAATCTTTAGAAAAAAAAAAACAAAAAACAACAACACAGTAAACATGCCCATGCATATGTCCCTATGGATCTGATTACCAGAGGTATATGGATAGGAGTGAGACTGCGGAGTCATAAGCATACAAATATCTACTGTAACTAAATGCTTCTAGGTTGTGGTCAAATGTGCCTGACTGGCTCAATCAGTAGAACATGCAGCTCTTGCTCTTGGGGTCATGAGTTCAATCCTCATGTTGGGCATAGTGCTTGCCTGGAAAAAAAAATGCTTATCTAAATGGTCATAACTTTTTTTTTTTATTTGAGAAATGACTTGCTTACCATAAAATTCTCTTCTTAATGTATGTAATTCAGTGGGTTTTAGATTATTCACAGACTTGTGCATATAATTACAGAACATTTTCAGCACCTCCAGAAGAAATCTGGTTACTATTAGCAGTCACTCTCCCTTTCCTCTTCCTATGGACCATGTTCATCTGTTTTGTTTCTTAAATTGCACATATGAGTGAAATTCGTCTTTCTCTGACTTTTTTTGTTAATTTTATCTATTGTTTTTCTATTTCTTGTTTCATTAATTTTTACTCTAGTACTTATTACTTCATTCCTTTTGCTCACTTTGTTTTGGTTTGGTTTTTTTATTCCAATATAGTTAACAGTGCTGTGAGGTTAGCTTGACCTTCTTTTTCAGTATCTTAAGGTAGAAGATTAGGTTGTTGATTGGTGATTGTTCTCTTTTAATGTACATATTTATAGCTATAAGTCTTCCTCTGAGCAATGCTCCCACCCAATCCCATAAACTTCCATATGTCATGTTTTCGTTTTCATTCATCTCAGAATATATTCTAATTTCCTTTGTGATTTCTTCTTTGACCCATTGATTATGTAATAGTGTGCTGTTTATACATATTTGTGAATTTCCCAAATTTCCTAGTAATTGACTTTTCATTTCATTTCAGTTGTGGTCAGAGAACATATTTTGTATGATTTCAATCCCTTTAAATTTATTGGCCTACCTGTGGTCCATCCTGGAGAATGTTTCATATGCGCTTGAGAAGAATATGTTTTCTGCTGTCTTATGGGTTGAGTGTTCTACAGACACTGTTAGGTCTATTTGGTTTATGATGTTGTTCAAGATTTTTATTTCCTCTGTCTAGTTGTTCTTTCCATCATTGAAAGTGAACTAGTAGTATATTTAACTATAACTGTTGAATTGCCTGTTTTTCTCTTTAATTCTGTACATTTTTGCTTCGTGTATTTTGGAGCTCTATTTTTAAGTACATGTATGTTTATACTTCTTATGTTTTCTTGATAGATGGGCTCTTTTTTCATTTTTAAATGCTTTCTTTGTCTCTGGTAACACTCTTTCATTAAAACCCATTTTTCTGATTTTAGTATAGATACTTCTCTTTTGACTGCCATTCCTATGGTAAGTATTTCAAGTAGTGCAGATCTGCTAGTGGCAAATTCTCTATTTTTGTTTATCTGGGTAAGTCTTAACTTTTCCTTTATTTTAAAGGATAGTTTTGCTGGACATAGAATTCTTTCTTGACCATCTTTTACTTTTATTACTTTGAATTTACTATATTCCACTGACTTATATCCTCTATAGTTTTTAAAGAGTTCTTGTATTATTATTATTTACACACATGAGTTGCACCGATTTTTTAAGTGTAAGGTTTGTTAAGTTTTGATGTATGTATTCATCTATATACTGTCTAAACCAATCAAAAACTATAAAACTTCCATATTTACAGGAAATTTCCTCTAGTCCTTTTATAACCAATACTATTGTCCACCTCTACAGCATCTACTACTCTGATTTCTTTTTCCTGTCCTTGAGCTCTATAAAAATAGAATCATATATTATGTACTTTTTATGTCTCTTTTTTTACTCTGTATGTTTTAAAGATTTATCCAAGTTGTGACATGTATAATAACGTTATTTTTTATTGTTGACTAATGTTTCATTGGAAGAATATACTACAAATTTCATATCCATTTTCCTGTTGATGGCAACTTGGATTTTTTCCAGATTAGGGCTATAATGAATAAAAACATTAGTAACATTCTTTTTTTTTTTTTTTCTTGAGAGAGCCAGCAAAAGGAAGAGAAAGAGAGTGAGCATGAGTGGAGGGAGGGGCAGAGGAAGAGAGAAACAGACTCTCTGCTGATCAGGGAGCCCGATGTGCGACTTGATCCCAGGACCCTGAGATCATGACCTGAGCCAAAGGCAGATGCTTAATTGACTGAGCCCTCAGGCACCCCTGAACATTCTTGTATAAGGTTTTTTGGTGGACATATTTTCTGTTTAACTTGGGTAAATACTTGAGAGTGAAATGCACGGTTATGGGACATATGCATGTGTAACTTTATAAAAAAACATTTTCACAAAGTAGTACCACTTTACACTTCCACTGATAATATATGAATTCAGATACTGTTATTTGACTTTGTCCAGTCTATTCTGGAATTAGCCTTTCTAGTGCCTGTAACATGATGTATTATTGTGATTTTAATTTGAACTTCACTGATATTCTTATTGTCCATTCATATACATTCCTTAATAAAGTGTCTATTTAAGTCCTTAGCTCACTTAAAAATTTGATATGTTTGTCTTTTTTATTGAGTTTAAGGAGTACTTTAGATGTTCTGGGTACAAGTCCTTTGTTAGCTAATAGGTATTACAAATATTTTTTCCCAGTCTGTGGTGCACACATTCATTTATTTTCCATCTTCCTTCCTTCCTTTCTTTCTTCCTCCCTCCCTCCCTTCCTTCTTCCCTCTCTTTCTCTCTTTCTTTCTTTTTTTAAGATTTTATTTGTTTGACAGAGAGCATGAAGGAGCACAGGCAGGGGGAGCGGCAGACGGAGACAGGCTTGGTGGATCAGTCTATCTATCTACCTACCTATTTATTATCTATCTATCTATCTATCTATCTACTTATTTTTATAGAGACCTAGAGAGTCAACCCAGTAATTAACCCAGGACTAATATTGCTTCTCTACATTTGCTGTGATTAGTAAATATGTTATTTCAGAGAACTTAAATTCCCAGTTTGAGAACTGATCAACATCTTCGTGAGTGATTTTTGGTGAGTTAAGTAGTTCTGTTTAAGGTGGCTCCATTGTTAAGTCTCTGCCTTTGGCTTGGGTCACGATCCCATGGTCCTGGGATTGAGCCCTGCATCTGGGTCCCTGCTCGGTGGGAAGCCTGCTTCTCCCTGGGCCACTTCCCCCTGCTTGTGTTTCTTCTCTGGCTGTGTCTCTCTTTGTCAAATAAATAAACAAAATCTTTTTTAAAAAATTTACGAAGTCTGGAAAATTACCCAAGATTGAACTATCATGACCTTTGGTAGGTTCTGTCCTTGAATCTAATCCTTTTACAAAAATGTTCATCAACAACTTGTTCCAAGTCCTTTATCAACGGCTTTCAAATTATGTTCTGAAGATCCCCTACACACCTACAGTTTCTGTTCAAAAACCCTTCAGCATTGGGCTGCGTGGGGGCAGACGGCAGTAGCATGGTGATACACAGGCAGACTGTAGCTGAATAAAACTTGTAAACCCTTCTCTTTAACTGGAAGTTGTATATCTTTTTCCGTGATGGTATTTTTGAGTACCAATGTGTCTTTATGTAAGACTGTGTGTGTGTGTGTGTGTAAACAATTTAATTTAAAGCTTAAGGATCAGATTTTAAATGTTAAATTTCTACTTCATTTAGCCTGTTCAACAGCTGAGTATTGACTCTGGTTCCTACTGGTGAGAAAAGTCCTACATCTGACATACTTTGAGATCTCAAAGGGTTGGGGAATCATGGAGAAATTGTTTTTGGCATAAAATAAATGATTCTGTTAAGTTTTGTGATTGACAAGGAAGGGGGGGCATTGTTAAAATTCCACCTCCTAAAGGATCTATTTAAAATATAGGTTATTTGGCTCTACTTGACTTGTGATACAGATCATTCAAACACAAAGACATTCTCTGGCATAAGAATCCACCACAGGCAAACCCACTTGTAAACTGGGGGAGAGGGAGAACTTGAATGTGAACACGTAGAACAAGAGGACTTTTTTCTTTTTTTCCCCATTTAAATAAGTCTTCCTGGGGCTGATTTCCTAAGGTGCATTTTCCTTTCATGATCCCAGTCATTAATCACCAGTTAGTGTTTAATGATCACCTGCATGGATCATAGATTCCACAATCCAACCTGAAAACTCAAAATTTAGGTTGCCTCTTTCTCTAATAATTATAATCCACCAACCCCCAGGGTTGTTCCTCACGTGTTTGGCATTTCTGTTTTTGCAGAATGTGAATCAGGGCACAGGACTTCAGCGTCTTCTCTTATTCCTCCCCTCGCCTTTTCTCAAATCCAGAATCTTTCGACCTCTGCACAAATTGCCATTTTCAACTGAAGAATTCTTTATTGTGGGCTGTGGGGGTTGGGGGAGGCTGTCCTTTTCTTTGTAGGATGTTTAGCAGCAGCCTGACCTCTACCCACTACCCACCAGCAACTCTCCCACCCTAACTGTGACAACCAAAAATCACTCCAGACATTGCCACATATCCCCTTGCAGGGGTGGTGGAAGGAACTGAGAAGGGGGTAGAGCTGCCCATTATTGAGAACCGCTGCTCTCAAATCCGTAAGAATCCCAAGCCTGAGAATCCTTCCAGAAATCATCTGGCCACCCCTAGACATGGTTCTCAAAGAAACCTTAGACACATGTAATCTAACCAAGTCAATATTCTCGACCTCCACTGCACATTTGAGTCACTGCAATATTTACAAATGATTAACTGGGACATTAGTATTTTTTAAGAACTCCCCAGGAGATCTCAATTTATAGACGGGGTAAAACGTGCCCTTAATAGTCATAGCACTCATAAAAACTTAGAAAAAAAAAAAAGCCACCAATTTTATTTCAAATGGGAAATATCCAGGTAGTTCCAGAGCAAGAAAAAAAAATTCCATGTTGGTAGATTATAGAACATAGGCCACTGGAGACATTTCACATTTGCTTTTTGTTCTGTTATCATCACAACGCAATGGGAACTGGACACCTCTGGGAATGCTGGGTTTTTTAACAGTTTGACTGAAGGTGCATCGTTTGATGTAGAGCAATTTCTCTGGTGCTTGTAACTCACCGACACTTGTCACCAAAGTGACATCAATTAGGGAACTTCACAGGGAAGAGCCTGACCAAGGGGAAAGTCCCCACATGTAATCTCTGTGATTGGCAGGGAAGGAGGAGCGAGAGTTAGAAGGAGCAATGGTGGGCGAGGAAGGGAGACCTTCAGACAATGTTTTTCAACACATGAAAAATAGGACCTAATTACTATGTCTTTCCTTGGTTAGTGTTTCAATAACGGCAGGAATAAAACCACACGATGAAGTTCTTTATATTTTAGGGTCCCAGGAACATTATATCCAGAAAGTGTACACATTCTGGCCGCTGCCAGCCCCATGTCTTCTGGTCAGCCAAGGAGGGCTGGCCAAGATTCTTGACTAGTTATTGATCTTCTGAAAGGTGTAGGCTGCGTTAGATGAGGTTCAACTTTCCATTTGACCTTAGGCAACTCACTCAACTTCCCTGAGACTTTGTTTCCTTGTCTGAATAAATGGGCAGCACAGCATTTACCTTGGACAGTCATTATGAGGATTAAATGAGATAATAAATGGGAAAGTGTTTTTGTGAATGGAAAAGCCCAATAAGGTAACACTATCTTTCTGGGGTCCTTCTCTCCTGAAGACTCCACTAGACCAGGATCCCATGGCTTCCAGTTTTGGCTTCTAGGGCACGTGTAGAACAATGGATGAGTGCAGCCATTGACTTAACTTGTCAAATGTCTGTCCTCAAGTGGACAATTAGGAAAATGCATTTGAGTTAAAAATATAGGGTGATGTAATTTTCATGACTGAGGTTACGGCTGTATTTTAGGTTATTATATACTAAAGACAAGAAAATTAATTGGCGCCCTCTCAAATGCAAAGAGCAAGAGATTAATCTGATAAATGGTTTCCATTAAAAAATTCCATTTGGTTTCCCAAATTTATCTTGTCTCCTGAGGTTTCTGAATGCCACAGTGCCCTTCCCCTGTGCTTTCTAGCTGTAATCTACTGTTTCCCAATCCCTAGGTTTGAGGAGTATCTGTATTTACACAAATATAGTGGCAGAATGTAACCGCGCAGTTGACCTACTGGCTCCCTAATTCATGGATATATTAACTGAAATCACAGTTTTGTCTTTCAATTTAGTTTTGGTTGATACTCAAAACATAATCTTTGTGGAAAAACAAAGCTTTCATAATGCTATTACATACAGGTAGTGCAGCTGAGATCATCCAAGTAAGTCCACGGTCAAGGTTCGAAGTTATCAGTGCTGGCCTAGTAATAAGGATTCCCATCAAAGGATGAAACAAACAGAGCAGGAGATAAGGCTGCCTGAAATTCAGGGGACAGTCAGTGCTATTTTGGGGGAAACTGGTGAAGGAGAGGTCAGAATTTGCCAGCTTTGACTTGAATGCAGTTATAATTATGCACCTCACATGGCTAGCAGAGAAAATTGGGTGGATTCCATCCTACTCTTATGAAAATACAGACACCTGAATGCCATCTTTTCTGATGAAAATACTAGTGCAGCCAATTGCAAACCCAACCTGAGCACACGACTACATTATCACACTAAGTTCATATTTATCTGGTTTGTCCTCAGATGGTTCTGTCTCGAAGTCTGGGTCAGGATCCGGGTGGTGGATTTCAATGACAAGAACATAGATGAGGCCTCCAATCACAGCACCAACCAAAGGGCCCACTACCGGAATCCACCAGAAGTTATTTCCAGCTCTGAAAACAAACAAGAAGTTAGTGATACACCACTTGGATCTCCCTCCTGGTATTACTAGCTATTCCCTAACAAGCCAGTGTTTCCCATGCTCATGGTTCCCTTTTAATTCAGCAAGAGCTAAGTATAAGCACATTCACTGTAGCTTGGCAAGCATCATCCTAGATTTTTCATATACCTCATTTCAGATGATCTAGTCCATTGTGCTATTATTACCTGTGAGAGAATAGGTCCCCTTTATTTTCCTTTCAGAAAACAGAGTCCCTGAACCCACTGTCAAAACTGAAGTCATCTGGGGACAATCCTGGTTGATTATTTAGGAACTGCTTTGCCCTCAATCCTGAAATGATGAGTCCTGGGGATTATGAATGGAAGGATGTGGAGAGGTTCCTGGATAGTTGGTCTAGGAGGGCAACCACAGAGTAAATAAACAGGAAATGTTTGCCAATGAATGGATTTAAAAAAAATGAAAGGTGGATATATGAATTACCTACTAAATATAATTTAATTTCATGCTTATTTTTTGAGGTCACAGCTTTTTTTTTTTTTAAGATTTTATTAATTTATTTGACCGAGAGAGATCACAAGTAGGCAGAGAGACAGGCAGAGAGAGAGAGAGGAGGAAGCAGGGTCCCTGCTGAGCAGATAGCACAACGCGGGGCTTGATCCCAGGACCCTGAGACTGTGACCTGAGCCAAAGGCAGAGGCTTTAACCCATTAGCCACCCAGGCACCCCAAGGTCACAGCTTAAAGTTACTCTCTGATAAGCCTTTCCTGCCATGATTCTCTTTTCTGCCATGATTCCAGAAGTCCTCAATCACAGTAATTGTACTGAAAGTAGAGTTCCGGAAGAAAGCAGGTGCCTTTGTAAATTGTCACCATCTTCTTCAGAGGCAGGAAATCCATGAAGTAACTCCATAGGAAGGAACACAATGCTCAGAAGCAAGCAAAATTATTCAATAATACTATAAAGTTATTTAAGGGTGTATATATTTCAGATAAATCTTTCGGGGGCGCCTAGGTGGCTCAGTGGGTTAAGCCTCTGCTTTCGGCTTAGGTCATGATCTCAGGGTCCTGGGATTGAGCCCCGCATCGGGCTCTCTGCTCAGCAGGGAGCCTGCTTCCCCTTCTCTCTCTGCCTGCCTCTCTGCCTACCTGTGATCTTTTTCTCTGTCAAATAAATAAATAAAATCTTAAAAAAAAAACTTTCATAAAGCAGGGGAATGATAATCACTACCACTGAGAATAATGCGGAGGAGGCAGGGGAAACAGCAGGAGCTGTTTGAGGACTTCACAGTTGGGGAAAGGCTTGCGGGCTGTTCTTTTTATCATTATGCTTAGTCACCACATATATGTTCCAGGTGGCCTTTTGTTTGTATCACATTTGGATTGGAAAGAATAATAAAGGAACTAAGCCCCATGCTTGACCTCCATCCTTCCCTCTGTCTGGTGATCCCTTTCCCCTGGGTCGTCCCCAGAAATCTTAGCTCACGAGTGCAGGCTCAGGGGAAGGGCCCTGAGGTTGAGCACAATGGCCACCAGAGGTCACTCTTACTGCGCAGCTGAGATGACGCGCACTTCGAGGCTCTCTCAGAGTCCCCAAATCCAGGAGGACTTTCCTGGGAGAGGCGCATGGGCTTTACAGAGCTAGGGACCTTCTCTTGGGCAAACACATGAAGCACGTATAAGCCACCTTATTTGTCTCTCATTTCTTTTCTTTCATCGTGACTTAGCCACTGAATCTCACTGTCCTCGAACAGATCCAGGTCCCGTGTATCTGCCAGGACACATGTCCTTCTTTCACTGGCCAGACTCTTCCTTCTGTCGGGGCTGAATGTGTTGTGCCAGGGTCACCGGTCAGAAATGGAGGCCTTCAAACGTGGGTTCCTGCCTGGTCCGGTCTTAGGGGTCCTCAGTGTCATTCACACGCCATGATTTGGGGGATGTCAGGACAATGTCTTTGTTACTTGCTTAAGGTACGGACCAGCATCGGGGATTCATTCCTTTGAGTAATATTTAAAATATTAACAATCTCCCTGAGATCCTTCATCCATGAAGTCATGAACACCTTAATGGGAATTCGTGGAGAGCGCTTAGATGGAAAACACTATAATGTTGAAAGGAAAAGCCGGAGTCAGCCGGGGTCTATTGACAGGCCCTTGTCTGGTGATCCCCTCCCCTGGTCATCCTCAGTGCTGGCCAGACTGGGGTGAGTGGGGACCCGAGAGTTAGGCAATCTTGGGGGTAGACCCAGGCTAATGTAGCTACTGAGATGCTTACTGGGGATGAGGAACCCTGAAAAGGTGGGATGATCTAGAAACACTTTGGGGATCTGTTATCCCTCCAAGGTTTTCTTGGGCATTTTTGAAGATTACCAGCCAGCCAGCTCTTTCCTAACTGGCTTCTACTCCTCTACCCTCTCCTTTTTAATCCATTTTAGATGGTGACATCAGATTAATTTAACTAAATTGGAGTTCTAACCATGTCAAACATCCCATCTTCTTCTTCTTCTTCTTTTTTTTTTTAAGATTTTATTTATTTATTTGACAGAGAGAGATCACAAGTAGGCAGAGAAGCAGGCAGAGAGAGGGAGAAGCAGGCTTCCTGCTGAGCAGAGAGCCCGACGAGTGGCTTGATCCCAGGACCCTGAGATCATGACCTGAGCCGAAGGCAGAGGCTTTAACCCACTGAGCCACCCAGGTGCCCCTCAAACTTCCCCTCGAAACCCTTTGTTGCTTCCCATAATCTAAAAAAGATGGGGCATGGAGCACTGGGTGTGGTGAAAAAAATAATGAATACTGTTTTTCTGAAAATAAATAAATTAATTCAAAATAAACAAACAAATAAATAAATAAATAATTAAAAAGATGGGGCAGCCCAAACCCCAAGTTTTCATTCTGGGAGTCTAGATCCTCTGCGATCCAGCACGCTGACCTTTCTAGACTTCTCCACACACCCTTCCAGCTAGATGAGATCACTTGTTACTTAAACATAATAAACAGATCCTCTCTGCCCGCAGTCTCCTCTCTGTCCCCCATTCAGGCACATCCAAACACTATAAAATGCCCCTACTTCCACCCCCATAATTCCTAACTTTGGAGCTGCAAACCTCCCACGTGCTGAAGTGAACGAGTCAATCTCTTAAACGACACTTGACAGCTTCAGCCTGTGGAAGCGGCTAGGCTGAGCCCGCTGAACAGAGCACAAAGGAAGCAGAAAGGCAGCTGCTGGGTTTCATCATCTCAGCCCAGGGCCTGGACCAACAGCTCAGGTAGCTGCAGGGGTGAATAAATGAACGTGTGAGAGGAAAAGACCCTGACATGGAGGGACAGGGACGTGGAGCTCGTCTGGCAGTAGGGGATTCTAGCATTTTGCCAGATGTGATCTCCTACCATTGACTTCACAAAGCCAAGAGAGGATAGACAAGACCTTTATCTATCTTAGAATGACCATCCCTCCTAGAGTTCGGGTGAGTCCTGAAACAGGGCTCAAAAAGAGGCTTCGAGGCCTCTTTGTTCCAAGGGTCTGTGTGAAGCTAACAGGTGACCAGGTCATGGGGGCAGCAGTAACCTAGAGTGAGGCTCTAGGAGCTGGGATTAATGAAAGTCAGGTTAATTCTGGGCTCTGAGAATCTTGCTGATATATGTTTTGCATTCTCTTTTGGAAGGATACAAAAGAACCTTCCTGGTAGGGGATGTTCTGTTCAACCTTTTCATGTCCTAATGGTAATCATTCTGGAACAAGAGCTCCTCATCTGTGGAGCATTCTTTCATTTTTGGCCAAATAATTCTTTCTTGTGGGAATCTGTTCTGGGTGCTGGAGGATACTTGGCAATATCCCTGACCTCTCTCTACCCACGATGCCAGTAACAACCTTCTCTTCTACCCTCCCCAGCTGTGACAACCAGACATGTCTCCAGGCATTGCCAACCGTCTTTGGGTGGGAAAAAAAAAATCACCTCTAGTTGAGAACCACTGCTCTAGAAAACTCATTGCATTATCAGTTTCTTAAAGATAGGGGATGTTGCTTGATTTTCTTTGTATTCCTCATCTCCTGGGTCATGTCTGGCACATAACATTTGACCATTCTTTCATTCAGACTTATATTAACTTCTCTGGAGACTCTGTATATGCCAGCCTCTGGTCTCATCACCGTGGGGACAGTGGTGAGGATGCTGCTGGGTCCCAGCCCTCAGGATGCTTACCTTCCAGCAGCTCTCAGCCCTGTCTGTGGTGGTGATCTGACTGGTGTCAGTTATTTAAATAACTACTTTTTCACACTGGTGAAGGCAGCCCAAACTTTCACTTAAATAAGTCATCGCATGTGTATGATTATACGTGCAGGTCAGCCTTTAAGGACATTCAAGTCTTTTCTCACAGCAAATGTGAACCTAGAATTTCCTCACATGTGTCTTTCCTACTTCTCTTTCTCCCTGTTAGAGCCCTGTTTCTTGATGAACCAACGTGAGTTCCTCTTCCATAGAGAGATATGCTAAGTGGATGGGGACAGACCACTGTGGTTGCATGGGGGCAAAAGCGGGAAGGAATAAATGGGCACAGTGTGTCCTAGAAGATTGGTACCAACAGCTGACGTATTTCCTCAGCACATTCTGAGGTAGAAAGTATGGTGTCTTGCCATTTCCCGTGCACGGGCTCTC
Organism: Mustela putorius furo; assembly: GCF_011764305.1. NCBI lineage: Eukaryota > Metazoa > Chordata > Mammalia > Carnivora > Mustelidae > Mustela > Mustela putorius. The sequence continues at coordinate 2,396,045 of NW_025422045.1, read as the reverse complement.
TTTCATGTCTGTTCTGCCAGGGATTTCCTACTCATACCTCAAGACCTGACTCAGCCCTCACTTCTTTGGTGATGCTTTTCCCAACTTCCGAGGTGTAACTAGTCACTCTCTCATCTGCGTTGGTTGAACACTTTGTTTTGTCGGTTGCCAGAGCTCTTATTGTATTGCTCAAAGCTAGGGTTTTAGCTGATTTCGAAATCTCCCTTTACATAGCACAGTGACCACAGCACAGATAGCATCCAGTAAAGATCTGTTGAATGAGTGAAGCATAGCATGGTTCACTACCAAGAACCCTAGAGTCGTATCAGAAGATGGAAACTCTAGGCCCAACTTTATCACAAAATGAATCTGCAGACAACTTGTACAACCAAAATATTCACATAAAACCATCTACCAACTGAGTACTATTATTATATAGGCCAAGCCCATCTCTTTTGAATTTACCTAGAGCCTCTCTCTCCCTGTCTCTCTTCCTCTTTCTCTGTATCTGTGTCCATATGTGTCTCCTCTCACTCCCCTCCCTGCCCCCACACCCCATATCACAAAGCACCAGTGAAACAATCCACGCCGATGACCAGAACATGCACTTAATCTCCACACTCCCAACTGAACTCTCCTAGACCTCCAGGGTCCAAGCGCAGCCCTTCCCAGTAAAGGCGCAGCATGACTCTCTCTTCCCCCAACACCACCATTACTTACGTGAAGACCTCAAACCCCCATCCTGCCAAAGCAGTGAAAAGTCTGGGACTCAGGTCTCGAGCCGGGTTCATGGCACAGCCACTGTTCAGTCCCAAGGAAGAAGCAATGGCAATAATCAGGAGGCCGATGACAATGGGCTCTAGTCCTTTGGGGACTCCCAAGTTTCTGGAGTCAAAAATGGCGAAGACAATCATGAGGAGGAACATGGTGGCCACTACCTGGGGGAGGGAGAAAATGCACAAGGGATTTAACTTGTATTCCACTCACTCGCCCACCTCAGAATTCACCCCTTCTGGTGAAAAACAAACGTGGTAACAAACAACACGCACTGGCGGGCACAGCAGGCCAGGCTCTCTTCTCGTAACAGCGAGCCCTGATGTGGGGCTGGCATCGTTTACACATTCGTGATGTGCTGAGGTCGCCTGCCCAGTCAGTGGCAGTCAGGTGTGGACCCTGAGAGCTCAGCTCCAGAGACTTAGCTTCGAGACAACTATCCTGCTAAGCTACCATTGTGCTCAACAGAAAGGCAAGCCGCCAGCTGGCAGAACAGTTGAGATGCCCCGTCAGACGGGCGAGAAAAACAACATGAGGAGTCAACGGATAAATGGGCAAAGGAAATGAACAGAAGTTCATAAGAGAAAAATAGAACTAAGAAACAGATACGTGGGAAAAACTGATTTGTAATGAAGAGATGCAAACCGTACTAAACGTTAGGGGAATGACAGCAGTTCTCTCAGGCTCTTCTAGAAGAATGAAACCTGCCACTTTCAAAAGGAATGAAGATACTGTCCTTTTCAACGCAAGCCAAGGTTTGAGAGAGAGAATGTCAGCATTCTTTCTTTCTTACCTCAAATGAGAAATCTTGAAAGAGAAAGCCCAGTCCCGATTGTTAGAAAGGTCTTCTTTTTATTAAATATAATGTAACTTTATCTCACCATAATTTCATGGGCCAAGAATTTTATAATTAGTATAGAAATATTAGTGTATACATACTACATAATTAATATATAAGTCTATTAATCAATATTTATTGAGCACCTGTTATGTACTAACTTCCATCAAATCTCCAGGGAGCATGTGCATACCAAGTCTAACTTCTTTTGCACTTGACACTCCTTCAACTCTTTGGGAGCTACTTGTCCATCTCGTCACCTCCGTCCCCCCAGCTCCCGCACACACCCCCTAGAGCAAACATCCCCATTCTGCACTCATTGCTGTGTGACATCTTTTGGCTCATGTCTTTTAGTAGTATATGCCGTCTTGAACTGTGATATTTTGAATGAATCTAATATTCCCATACGGAATAGAGTGTAAGACCCTAAACTACTTCATCTGAATACTATCCTTCTATTTTTCCAGCTTAGGAGAACATTCTTTTTCTGGCAGCTACAGCTCTCTGTATCTTTTCCATCAGAACTTTTCTCATCATCCCAGCTCTTGGTGCCAAATGACTAATGTGACTCCTATAGTCTAATGGTCTTCGCTTTTGCGTTGTTCCTTTTGTCTTCAGGTGATCATTTTGTTCTTCATTTTATTCAAAATTCCTGGGCAGAGACTGTTTATAATGCATTTTCCTCCTATTATTCACTTCATCCTTACAAAGTAATCTGATAAGTGCTCATATTATCCCCACTTTACAAATGAAAACATGAGACCCCCAGAGCTCAGTAATCGAGCTAAAGTTTCTCAGGGAGTTGGCACAGAACTGTTATTTTAATTCCGGCACTCAGACTCCAAATCTCAGATCTTTCCGTCTCACATTGACTTGTCAGTCCCTCAAGCTCCAGCCACGGCGCTGAGCATATGGAGAGAGCTCAAGAAAGACTTGTTGCCTGTTGGTTTATTGATCAAAGTGGAGAGGAAAAAGACCGAGGACATGAGGGCATGGATTTTCTCATCTCTCCATCAAATGGAGGTGGACAGAGTTGGCAATCTGGAAGTTCCGTTTTATACACATGCCCGCTCTAGCCTGCCCCATCGTGATCACAAGAGAACGACTGAGAGTTGCTGGAGATGTCCTCCCTCCTTGCCTCTCTCCCTCCTTTCTTCCTTCCGGGCTGACCAGCCGGCTTTCTGGGTTGTGGTAAGGGAGGAAGAGGCCCTCAGGTTGACAAGGTTGGTCCTGCCACAAGGTGACCAGAAGAACCGTGCTGTCTGCTACATCGCAGGTGTCTGGGTGCAGCTTGTTAAGATGTCCACAGAGCAGAGACTCTTCTAGCTACCTTGAGGTTCGATAAACCTATGTGCCTGAGGAGACTCAGAGGATCCAGCGATGCTCTAGGTTCAACGGTCACACTTCATAGTCCTTGAACTGTGATGGAAATGTCTTTTCTTGTGGCCTCCATGTTCAGAGTGTGGCAGAGACAGTGATCAGAAAGCAAACCCTATTTTCCCCTTTAGGGGTTGAAATGTCCTGTTGTCCATTCTTTTCTGGACCTCAACCAGTGCAAAACAAGTGTATGCAGGTTTTTTTAAAGACTTATTTTATTTATTTAAGAGAGAGAGAGAGAGAGAGAGCAAGGTGAGAAACCGAGGGAGAGGGAGAGAATCTCAAGCAGACTCCCCGCCCAGTGGGGAGCCCGTGGTGGGGCTCCATCCCATGACCTTGAGATCATGACCTGAGATGAAATCAAGAGTCAGACACTCAACCAACTGAGTCACCCAGGTGCCCTCAAGTGTATCTATTAACAAGGAAGCAGAAAACTTTGTTAGTGATATCGACTTTGGTAAAGGGAAAAACTGGTCAAAAATGCCTGGGTTATGCCTAGTGACCTCTGACTTTGGGAACACAGCCTTCCCAGTCTGATGGACTATAATGTTCCTGTGCATTCCCCTTATGAGATCGTATCTTTTCCCTGAAGTCCAGTCTTTGGTAACCAAACAGGCACTTACCTGGTCTGCAAAAGCATTTGTCAGAGACAGATATGGAGCGGGGTACGTTGCAAAAATGTGGGCTGTTGCATTTTCTCCCACGATGAGCAGTTTTCCACCGGCAAAGGCCATAAGTCCATCTGTGGAAGAAAGAACTCTGGTACATTAGTGTTCTCTGGGCAAAGCTGAGGGAGGCCTCTGCCGGGTCTTGTGCAAAACAACCAAAAACACTCAGGTCCAGCTTGTTGGACCTATTCCATTTCTCTCTCCTCATTTCATAGCCTGGCAGTTTTAGAGATGCCCATAGAAATTCTAGGATGTCACGTCAAGCCCTGGCTGCCCTCCATGGTTCACTCCACACTTGAGTCAACCTTAGCCAGTGGGTCAGGAAACTCATATTCTATGGGGGTTAGACAGAAGGAACTACTTCAACAGTTGATTTCATGCAATCTCAAGATTTTTTTTGTTTGAAGGGTCTTAGAAGTCAAGTCCCTCATTTTGCAGAGGAGGAAACTGAGACTGACAAAGTCAGATGGCTTACATTAGTCCCCCAGCTACTTACTGACGTAGTACAGAATTAAAGTCTGGGTCTTTGATCACCATTACTGTTTCTCCTCCAGGACTGTTGGAGATCAGATGTCCTTGTTGTTGGACAGAATGGGGAAGAGATTCCCCACCTAGCCTATTCTCAACCGTGCCCTTTCCTTCAAAGACTTTGTTCCAGATTCCTGCTCTGAATACTTAATCACAACCTTTGCTACCAGTCAACACCCTCTCTCCCAGCCAAGTCAGAGAAAGCTTATGGAGAATCCACTGGCCTATCATTAATTTTGTGCCTGGTCACACTGTAGTACTGATTGGACCTAAAGACAGACTTCTAGTCCTGCCCTCCATTTAAATTGTGACCATTTTCTTAAGAGACTTTGTGAATTTGTCCTAATGATAATGTTGGCCACATTATTCAGAACTTCGAATTCTTAGAACTGCCTGCTGAATGTGGAACACTTCCCTGTTCCTGCCTTAGCTCATCTGTTCTTAACAAGTAATTCTGACTCCCCAGTCAGGGCCAGCTCTCCCTAACCTCTGGGCTTAGGAGTCCTACTCACCATAGTAAATGCCAAAGAGGGCTGCAGCTCCTACAAAGGCTCCCAAGAACTGAGCTCCCACATAAAAAGGAAATTTGAACCATTTCATTCGTCCAAAGAGACACATTGCAAAAGACACAGCTGGGTTGATGTGGCCACCTGCAAGAAAGAAAGACGGTTAGGGATGTTAGCAGCAGGCCAGGGAGAATTCTAACACAGAAAATCTTATCTAGAAACCTCAGGCAGAATTCAGTCTTCTAGGTAGAGAACTGTGTGAAGAGACAGAGGCTTTCGTATAGGTGAGTGTGTGAGCTCAGTGTGCACGTGTGTGTGTGTGTGTGTGCGCACACGTGCGCATGCATGTGTTTGAATGGGGAGGAAAGGGAGACGAGTAATCCACATGAACCATTAGACATTGTCTAGGAAGTTTAGCTTCCTGAGAAGGGAGTGACATGGAAAGAAACTTGTACTCAAGAGGTCCATTTTCTGTCTCTATCGTCGATCTACTGTCGCTATCAATGTCGCTATCATTGACGTCCCAGGCTTTTAACTGTCTATGAAATAATTACCTCCAAGAGATTGATATAATCTGTTAACATCAATATGTTTTTAAGTCAATATATTTATACAACATATTGTTTAATATTTAAATCTGCATCTAGCAGTTCCTCAGCCCATGTCCAGAGGAGATACAACAATCTTAAGATGAAAAAGAGATGTCTAAGGGGAAAATGAACCTTGGTTGGTGGACTGTGCCTCTCACTGAGGTAAGGGGCTCCATGTACTTTGAGGTGATTACAGTGTCTGGATTCTGCTCAGTTCCTCTGCAGGAATAATGTGTTTCTCTCACACATGCAAATGTAGCAATGCTTCCAACACCCCAATCTAAGCTCCTGCTAGAGAATCAGCCTCCTGGTTTCTCATTTGGTCACCAGATCACACAGAGGGTTTGCTCAGTGGTAGGTCACCAATACCCCCGTGGCTTTGCTAGTAGCAACATTTACTGAAAACTTGCCATATGTTATTATTGGGGTATTATACACATTTTACCCTTATAAGAACTCAGTGAGGTGGGTATTACTCTCTAACTGGTGAGGAAACTGAGGCACAAAAGTAAAGTAACTTTTTTAAGGCCACATGATTAGTTAAGTGGTGGGAATCAGATTCAAATGCAGGTTGATATGAATTCTAGAGTCTGTGTTCTGTGCTATACTGCTTCCAGACATGGAAGTGGTATACACCATGTTCATAAGCCTTCCCTGCCTTAGTGGGCAGAAAGAAAACCACATTTCAAATATCGTCTTTGAGTGCAAATGGGGTTAGTTCCTGAAAATGAAAGATGTTCATTAGTTCTGTTAGCCAGCATATAGTGCATCGTAAGTTTTTGTTTAGTGTTCAATGATTCATTAGTTGTGTATAACACCCACTGCTCATCCCAATGAACATAATACAAAATAGGAAAGTAAAAGTCTCTCCCCCGCAAAAATAAGAACGAAAGATGTTCATTTGAAGTGTATACTTTGTGTGGAGGGGGAATTAGAGTCACTGTCAATGTGACCACACTGAAATGTAGACCTTTGGGGTAGGGACATGGTTGGAACAACAGGTGATGATGATGATGATGATGATGATGATGATGGCGGTGATGATGATGAAGGAGGAGGAGGAGAGAGAAGAAACTTTCACCATCTGACTCTATAAAACCTATAGGTCAGCCGTTTCTGGAAGGTCTCCCCGCATGAATAAAGAATGTTTTCTTGAGTCTCCAAGCCCAAGTGGGCTTGCAGGGAGCGGTTCTCACTGCTGGCTAAGCCTCAAGGATCCTTTCTTCACCTGCCCCTGCCTCTTAGGGGCTCATCCGAGTAAGAAAATGCCAGTATATCAAAGCATGGGTGATTTCCTGAAGCCTTACAAACACCTCAACTGGCTTGTTTTACTTTGAAATCTAAGAGAGCCCCAAGTCTGGAGACCAGCAGGAGCACCACTTACTAAGGTAGCTGGGAACAGGGGTTAGGAGACGGGAGTGCACAGGCAGTGGAAAGTTCCCGAAGCCAGCCCTGTTTCTCTTTTCCCAGAGGCTGTTTGGAGGGGAGCCAGCACCCAGCCAGCGCAGAGAGATCCATTGTGAAAGGATAAGGGCCCATAAGAAATCAGCCCCAGTCAAAAACTGCTCCCCGCAGATGAGCCCATCAATGCGAGAGTTACAGAGTTCCGTTTAGCAAGCTCCTCTTCCAAAATAAAACTTCCTGTGGGTAGGTTTCTGCTTTTTAGCCCCTCACAAGCACTCCGAGGCAGGGTGCTCATTCTTCATCTTGGACTTTACACAATGCAAGGCAGGCAGTAGGTGTTCCAAATATGAAAGTTGAGTCAGTCAATGGGTAGCGCAGACGGTGAAGGCCTGCCGAGAGGGAAAGTTGTTTAGGAATCCGAGAGGGTGTTTCCAGGAGAGTGTGTTGCAAAGCAACAGGAAGATTTCTCCTTGCAGGGGTGAGTGCCCAGCCTGGCTCACTGTAACACAAAGCAGAGCAGTGTAGTGGAAAGAACACGAGTGAGGGACTCGGGAGCGCTGCCCTCAAGTCTTGGCTCCATCCAGGTTGTTGTGACGATCAGATGATTCTTAAGAAGAGCCCAGGGCAGAGCTGGAGCCCACCAGGCCTGAGATGAAAGTCTTAGGTGAGCAGAATGAACCCTTTCAGATGCTGCCCTGGGCAGATCGCCTCCTTTCCCACACTGTGATAGAGACAACCTTAATATTTTATTTGTCGGGATCAAAGTTCTTTTGCTTTTGCAAGAATTTACATGGCTTATAAAATGCTGCATCAAAAACAGCCACCATGTAAGAAGGCAGCATATACAACGTTGGATGCTGCATCATTAATGGGGGAGTCATGAGTTCTGATTGGCCAGATTCAAGGGACAGACCACTGGCATGTTCACAGGGAAGAAAGGTATAGTAACATCCTTCCAGGAAGGTAATGTTTTATATTGCAAAACCAGATGTCAGTTGACCTCACCAGTCTGTGGCCACAAAGTAGGATCTTACTTATGTTTATACCCACTATGCATTGGTTATTTTTGGAATCCTCAAAGTGGGCCTCCTACATGCTCCCAAACCAGTATGTTAGCTGTAGCCACAGGAGAAAGTCACCTCTTCTCCACAACAGTCTTCCTGTCCCATTCCTGTGGCTGCTTAAACTAATACTGATGTCTGTATGCATGTCAACGGTGGGCTGGTGTGTGGTCTCTGCACATTCCCAAAGCCACCCGTCCTCAAGGAGCCTAGGATCGCTAGGTTCCAGAGATGGGGCATTAAGTTTCCTTTACAGCCCAATACTGCCTTATATAAACCAGGCTCAGAAACTGCTCTACTTATATTTGGGGGTCTCACAGACTCTGGTGAACAATTTGGTTGGCTCTTAACCCTCATCTTGGAAAGAACCTCTGGTAGAAATAGTCCTATAAGCTCTAGCTCTCACTCATCTGAGCACCTGGCCTTAACCCCAGTTCAGGGCCCAGATGGGAAGTCTTCATGCCATCTCCCACCCTCTCGCCCTCTGCCTGTTGGTCTCTGCTCTTTTTTTCCTATGGAGACTGCCCAAATCCCTGAGTATATCAATAGATGCAAACAGACATGGGCCACGTTGGTGATGAAAGCTATTACCTACACTGGTTGGGTCTGGGACCAATTTCTTCTAAATAAATATGTGATGAAGTTCAATTCAGGGTATTATGCAGGTGAAATATTCCAAAACTATGTCTCTACCCCAAAAGTACACCCACCTTTCTATTCCCCAGTCTGTGGCCACCAGCCTTGTGTGAACGCAGTGGGAGCACAGAGGGGGCAGCAGTGGAATGTCTCGAAAGCTGATTTAAGACCAGGACTGATCTGTGTCCACTGTCTCCTCCACTATCATTAGGAGAGTCCACTGCCTACTCTGGTGTCTAGGTGGACACTACAGTGCTGGGATCACAGCAGAGACTTGACAAGAGTGTGAACATAGACACAGCTCATGCCGAAGCAACCACACACACAGGCATCCCTAACCCGCAGCACTGCACGATCTGAGTCTACGCGCTCTGGAAAGGGGACAGCCAGCAGATGACTGTTCCAGGGGCCCAGCCCAGTGGGGCTCCCAGGGGGTTGGGGCAGCCATTCTTCAATGTTCCGGTGGCAGCAGCTGCCACCAGGCCGGCTGGCTTGACTGTAGGATCCTCTGCCAGGGTTGTTCTGCCCAAAGGCCCTGCTTGCAATGTCATGCCCTGCCCAGAATAGACCATTGCGAACACTGTGTAATGGTGGGGACAGGAGCTCTGCTTTCATGTAGACCTGGAGCAAGTTTTTGCTCTGCCTCTGTGGGACTCTCGCCGTTGTTTTACTATTTCCGAGCTCTGGGTCACTTGGGGGCATGGAGATTGGAATGCCTGCTGCAAAGCACTGCTGTAGAGAAAGGGGACAGAGTATGCACAGCAACCTGCACAGAGCCCCACTGTGCGTGGGCTTCCCTGTTGTCCCTTGGCCTCGGCCAGCTTGCCTCAGTGTTCTGACCAGGCTGCTGGAAAATTCCAAGCACCTTTGAGAACTGCATCATTTCCACAGATCTCTCTGGAGTTACAAGCTGCATTAAGTAGCATCATTTCATTTTTGCTTCTCAGAACTCTGTGAATGGTTTCTAATCAGCCCACCCGTTGGGCAGAATTCAACCAAGAGTGCTGCTCTGTGAGACCTGCCCACCCACGAGAACACCAGCCATTTTGCAAGTAGCCCAGACTTCTGTGATTGCTGTGGGTAAAGGTGCAGGGACTTGGCTCTGTTGGAGTGATCTTCACTGGGCTCTGAGCAGGGTCTCTGGGAATGGCTTCCAATCATGGGGTAGAAACAGGCAAAAGATCATACTGGCGCATGAAGAACAGGATGTAGGAGTTCCATTTAGGAATTAGCCAGTTCAGGGGTGCCTGGGTGGCTCCATCAGTTAAGCATCTGCCTTCAGCTCAGGTCATGATCCCAGGGTCCTGGGATTGAGCTCCGAATCGGGCTCCCTGCTCAACAAGGGGTCTGCTTCTCCCTTTTCCTCTGCGCCTCACTCTGCTCATGCTCACACACATACACTCTCTCAAATAAGTAAATAAAATCTTAAAAAGAAAGAAAGAAAGAAAGAAAGAAACCAGCCAGTTCTGAGTCCTAACCCCCATCTCTTGTCTCTCTCTTTTAAAAAAATTTGTTTTTCACACATGTTGTTTACTGTCTTTTTAATTTTGGCCATTCTAACTGGTATAAGGTGGTATCTCACTGTGGTTTTGATTTGAATCTCCCTGATGGCTAATGATGAACATTTTTTGATGTGCCTATTAGCCATCTGTATGTCTTCTTTGGAGAAGTGTCTGTTCATGTCTTCTGCCCATTTTTTGACGGGATTATCTGTTTTGTGTGTGTTGCATTTGAGGAGTTCTTTATAGATCTTGGATATCAGCCCTTTGTCTGTACTGTCATTTGCGAATATCTTCTACCATTTCGTGGGTTGCCTCTTCATTTTGTTGACTGTTTCCTTTGCTTTTGATCTTGATAAAGTTCCCCACCAAAAAGGAGAATTTCAGACCAATATCTTGATGAATGCCAAGATTCTCAACAAGATCCTAACTAATGGGATCCAACAGTACATTAAAATGATTGTCCACCATGACCAGATGGGATTTATCCATGGAATGCAAGTGTGGTTCAATATTCGCAAATCAATCAATGTGATAGAACAAATCAATAAGAGAAGAGAGAATAACCACATGGTCCTCTCAGTTGATGCAGAAAAAGCATTTGACAAGATATAGCATCTGTTCCTGATTAAAATGATTCAAAGTATAGGGATAGAGGAAACATTCTTCAACTTCATAAAATCTATCTATGAAAAACCCACAGTGAATATCATTCTCAATGGGGAAAAGCTGACAGCCTTCCTTTTGAGATCAGGAACATGACAAGGATGTCCATTCTTGCCACTGTTATTCAACATAGTACTAGAAGTCCTAGCAACAGCAATCAGACAACAAAAAGAAATAAAAGGTATTCAAATTGGCAAGAAGAAGTCAAACTCTCTCTCTTCTCAGATGACATGATACTTTACATGGAAAACCCAAAAGACTCCACCCACAAACTACTAGAACTCATACACCAATTTGGTAATGTGGCAGGATATGAAGTCAATGTACAGAAATTAGTTGCTTTCTTATACACTAACAGTGAAAAAATAGAAAGGGAAATTAGAGGATCGATTCCATTTACAATAGCACCAAGAACCATAAGATACCTGGGAATAAACATAACCAAAGAGGTAAAGGATCTGTACTCGAAGAACTACGGAATACTCATGAAAGAAATTGAAGAACACACAAAAAGATGGAAGAGCATTCTATGCTTATGGATCAGAAGAATAAACACTGTTAAAATGTCCATACTGCCCAGAACCATCTATACTTTCAATGCCATCCCAATCGAAATTCCATGGGCATTTTTCAAAGAGCTGGAACAAACAATCCTAAAATTTGTATGGAACCAGAAGAGAACCTGAATTGCTAAGGAAATGTTGAAAAAGGAAAAAAAAAAAAAAAAACGGGGCATCATGTTGCCTGATTTCAAGTTTACTACAAAGTTGTGATCACCAAGACAGCATGGTACTGGCACAAAAACAGACACATAGACCAGGGGAACAGAGTAGAGAGCCCAGATATGGTCCCTCAACTCTATGGTCAAATAATCTTTGACATAGCAGGAAAAAATATACAGTGGAAAAAAGACAGTCTCTTTAATAAATGGTGCTGGGAAAATTGGACAGCTATGTGTAAAAGAATGAAACTCGACCACTCTCTTGACACCATACACAAAGATAAACTCGAAAGGGATAAAAGACCTCAACATGAGTCAGGAATCTATCAAAATCCTAGAGGATAACATAGGCAGCAACCTTTTCGACATCAGTCACAGCAACTTCTTTCAAGATATGTCTCCAAGAGCAAAGAGAACAAAAGTAAAAATGAACTTTCAGGACTTCATCAAGACCATCTCTCGTCTTTAGTTAAATGTTGCTTTTGCACAAGTCACTCACTGTTGGCCATTTTGATTTTAACATCTATAAAAACAGAATCAAATACATATTCTTGCAGGGTGGCTGGGATGCAAACACACTGGGTATGCAAAGCCCCCAGCGCTGAGCGAGCACATCGGAATGGATGCACGGCGGCTGTTATTCTTATGACTTACCAGAGACACCTCCGGTCACGTAAATGGCCATTACCACTGCCATGGCAAATCCAACATTGATAGTGACAATTCCTCCAAAGTGTCCTCGACTGAGGATGGCCTGGGCGACAGAGCCACAGCCAAGGACCTGGAATGAGAGGAAGCTCAGTAACTAAGTGAATTGGGGGGTGGGGGACACAAACATTCTGACTGTTCCACCGTGTAGTTCCTAATGTTTAGAAAATGGGTCCCATATCCTCACTGAACAACCAATCAAAACCATTTAATCCTGGCCCACGAAGGAAACATTTGGTGAAGGAGTGTATTGAGAAAGACGGAATAGTCACGCGCCAAGACAGTAAATGGCCATCAGCCATCCTCATGCTGTGGTTTAAAGAGCGAGTGTGGCCCTGGGGGAGGAAGTTCTGGACCATAGGATCATTAAATCATAGCTCTTTATAGGTTGAATTGGCCAGACTTTTTCTAGAATACACAGCCCAGCTTGGGTTTCACAATGAAAGAGCAACCGACTTCAGGAAGAGCTCAGCATGAGGCAATGAATATTGCTTAAGGGCATATGAGGAAAGGTTTCAGGATCAAATATGCACAAGGAAAAAGAGATTAAGAAGGTGGATGCTTCTTATCAAGAAGATAATAACCAGTCACTGCGTGTCTCTCCACAACAGGATGAGAAGGGGAAGTCTGAGCTTGAATTATGAGAGGTTGCATGTGAACAATTTCCCGACAGCGATGAATTAATTCTAAATAGCTCCCCCAGGGTGCCTTTTTGAGGTCTTTCATAGAAATATAATTTACAAACAATAATTTAATACATATAGAATGATTTTAGTTTATCCTTCCCTGAAGGCAGAGAAATTCTCTTGATCTTTCAACAGCTTCTATAATCCCCAATTCTAAGACATATTGCCTCATCCTCGTTCCACCGGCTGGACAGGAGGGTTAAGTACGTGGGCTTGACATCTTCAGGGAAGCCCTTGGGCTACACATCACATATGCACAGGCTGGGCTCCGGACCCTGCAGTGAATCCTAACTAAGGTTGTAGTAGTAACACGTTCCCTTTTCCCTATTCAAAAACATCGCCTGGGTTCATTCATAGCCTATCAATTCCATTTAGACTTAACCTATTTTTTTTCTAGAATCCCTATCTATTAGAATAATTCTCTGCATTAAAACCAGCACCACATTGGCGTCTCTCTTTTTAATTTAAAGCCAATTAACCACTCCCTGCACAACTTCTAAGCTAACTGGCATTTTGACAGCATCTTCTGAAAAGAAGAATGAAATGTTACTGACAGCTGACATGACCTGATTTAGACAACGGGGCATAAGAGGAGACACATCCAGACAAGGGCCCATCCTGACATAGTGCTGCGTTCTGTATAAGCGTCTTCCCTCTTCTGAGGTCTGATGCGCGTGCCCCTGTGCTAGTCTAGAGGGGGCAGAAAGCTTTAAATAGCTCGGGTGGGTTTAGGGAAGGTTCTGCCCTGTCAACTTCCACTATGATAAATACTCTCCTCCTCTACTCTAGATACTGAAATTGTTTATTGTTCTTTCCTCGAGAGGATAATTGATGCAGGGTGTTGCAGGAAAGGAAGGAGGAGAAATGAGCAATGTGGGGGCTTCAGTGACCTTCATCAGAAATCGCCACGCAGAAGATTTCAGCCCAGATTCACATCAGTGCTTTTTATTTTAATTTTTTAAAAAATATTTTTGTTTACGTATTTGAAAGAGAGTAGACGCACACACAGGAAGGGGAAGGGGCAGAGGAAGAATTCAGAGAGGCAGGCTCCCTGCTCAGCAGGGAGCCGGAGGCAGGGCTAGATCCCAGGACCCTGAGATCAGGACCTGAGCTGAAGGCAGACACTTAACCGACTGAGCCACTCAGGCGCCCCTAAGTCATTGGTTTTTAGTTTTAAAATATATTTATTGGAGTGCCTGCATGGCTCAGTGGGTTAAGCCTCTGCCTTTGGCTCAGGTCATGATCCCAGAGTCCTGGGATCAAGCCCTGCATCATCAGGCTCTGCTCAGCAGGGAGCCTGCTTCCTCTCTCTCTCTGCCTGCCTCTCTGCCTACTTGTGATCTCTCTCTCTGTCATAAATAAATAAAATCTTAAAAAAATAAAATATATTTATTATAGCCTCAAAGGCAATGAGGAAGTCAGGTAACTCCCTTCTAGTATCATCTCTTGCTTGCTTCCTCCCCGCTGCATCCACGCACCAGGCAGGCAGACAGACCTTGGGTATCCTGAAGTACCGCAGCCAGACTGATGGGAAATTGGTTACCCACTCTGGGCTCGCTCTTCTGTGCACCTGGTATAATTTTTTCCCTTCCAAAATGAGAGATCTGTCCTTCATGGTATCATGGAGAAGCTTTCCAACATGACTCCCTGCCCTCACCTTTAAAGGAACTGCCCTACCATTCCCCTTCTTAGATACAGAAAAGAGCTTATTATTATCTAGCTTGTTTCAATTTTCTGAACCCCCTATCTGGAAAGCTGTTTTGGACCCACTACTCATTCATGCTCTCGCCACACTGAACCTGTGTTCTCTGAAATTCAATTGTACTCTCCCTACTATACAATTAGTGCTTCGTTCTTTTCCAAGTGCCAGAGCTTGGTTCTTCTTATCTAGAAAATAATCTCGAAGATTTCTTTCGGTACCAACAGCAACCATATGTGGGCTATATCGTTTCATTGTGTTTCCTTAGGTGTTGTGTTTCCCAAGCCCGCCACCCTCTCCTCCTGCGCTGGCCATCTACACACCTCCAAGTTCTCTTCCACCTTCTTGTCAGGATCTGGAATCTCTTCAGTCAAGCTTCCTTCTCTGGGAGATTTAGAAAACTCACAGAACCATGCAGGGGAGGGAGGGTATGACCAACCATGGATCCAGTTCTTACCGTGCCCTTCACTGTACCCCCAAAACTCCTCATTCACCTCTCATTCACAGTTGCCCAATAGCTTCACCAAGCTTTGTCTTCTCTCAGCCCAGTCCCCCAGCCCCCCTTTCTGCAAAAAACACCAGATTCTACTTAACTCTGCATCAGTGAGTTGCCTTGAAGATCGGTGGCAATTTAGAATAACACATAAACATCATGTCCCAGTTATCTAGCCCTACGTAACTACCCCCCAGATTTACTGGCTTAAAATGGTAACACTTAATTTTGCTTGTGAATCTGGAATTTGGCCAAGGCTGGGCAGGGTATCCCATCTCTGCTCCACTTGGTGTCAAGTGTGATGGTTCAAATTTGGAGGATTAGAATGATCTGAAGACTAACCCATTCGCGTGTTTAGTGGTTGATACTGGCTGTCAGCTGATGCCTTGGCTGGAGGGTTGGCCAAAGCACCTACAAATGGCCTCTCCATGTGGCCTGGCTTCTTCACAGCCCTGTGGCTGGCTTCCAGGGGCAAGCACCACGGAGTCTCCAGAACCCGTGGTCTCAGACCCTGCACCATGCCTCACCCCTACACTAGTTCTAAACCCAATGGCACAGATACTGGATCTTATAGACACAGGCATTTTCCCTACAACATCCTAAACTGGCATTCATCTGGTCTGTGTTGGATTACTGTGAGACACGGGGAGCTTATTACCACATCAGGCAGCTAGTTCTAGATATTTTTTATTGTTCCAGTAGCTAGGGAGTCTTTCCTTACAGGAAGTTGGAGTCTTCTTTCCTGTAACTTCTCTCTGTTAGCTCTCATCCCACTCTTGGGACCATAAATCATAAACCTCTTCCACACTCCAGGTCTTCCGATAACTGGAGGGGGTTCACTTTCCTGGACGCCTCTCCCTTCATCTTTGATTCCTGGTGAGTTTCACCCAGTCAAGCTCTGGGTTGTCAGTGTCTCTCTTAAAACACAGAGCCCAGGGGCACCTGGGTTAAGCCTCTGCCTTTGGGCTCAGGTCATGATCTCAGGGTCCTGGGATCAGGCCCCGCATTGGGCTCCCTGCTCGGTGGGGAGCCTGCTTCCCTCTCTCTCTCTCTGCCTGCCTCTCTGCCTACTTGTGATCTCTCTCTGTCAAATAAAATCTTAAAAAAACAAAATACAGAGCCCAGACATGGACACAATCCTTCTGTGTTTGTGCATTGCATTAGGACCTGATAAGTCAGCCTGTACCTTCTGCTCATTGCTTCTGTTGCCATCTAGTGGGACATTCATGCACAGGATGTACTTTAACTGCTTACGGATCTATGCCCGGTTTTCCCAATTTTATCGGGTTCTCAAGATCCTGTATGAAACATCTTTGTCTCTGCACAGCACCTAGTATATTGGAGGGAATTAAATAACCAGATTCCAGGTGCTATTTCCAGGTATGACAGTATGTCTGTGTAAATGACACTTCTCGGTGTCAGCTTGATCATCATTAAAGCATAATAATGACACCAGCCAGGCTTGTCTCGTAGGATAGTTTGGTAAAGGTTCAAACGGGAGAACAATAATGAAAGCACTTTTTAAACCACAAAGGGCAATGGAAAGTGCAGGATATTGTTGCTCTTAGGATAAACTCAAAAGGAAACCCCCAATGTAGTTAAGACAAAGGGACCCGTGAACTTAACCGCTGACTCACTGACTGGCAGTAAGAATAGGGAGAAAACCACATCTGTGACAGATGCTAGAAATAGTTGCTGTTTCATTCCTAGTCACAGGATCAAAATTTGCAGAAGAGGGGAAGTGGGAAGCTGACGAGAGCTTCGTGTTGCTTTGCTTACTTGTGATTCCTCTGGGTCCCTTTGTAGTTGGCAAGATTTTAGTGCTTTGGGTGGGAAAGCCACACTAGAAAAAAGGAGAGGGTAAATACTGTCACTCTCCTCAGGTGCCGCACACGGCAGGAATGGGAGAAAGTCAGTGGGAAAGCAAGAAGGACATTTGAAAGGCGGAATTCCTACAAAAGGCCGACTGGTGGCTAGTCATTCTCAATCACCCAGGCCAAACATTCTGGAATCATTTCATATTCCTTCCTCTTCTCTCCCTTGGCCACCTATAGTCAGTCATTCCCAAATCTTTGGAGGCTTCTTCTGCAGCCCCCAACCAGCGTCCCTACCCCCAGTGTCTCCCCACTCAGTGACCCTGCCTGATGGAGCATGACTTAGCACCCTCCCCTTTCCCCCCCCCCTTAGGTGGGAAATGGCAGCACAGCCCTCCCCTGGTACTCAGGGCTCTCCAGGGTCTTGCCTTTCGACCCCATCCACTTCATGCCCAGTTTTCTCCAACAGAAATCTGCATCAGCCAGGCTGGCATCCTTGTCGCTGCGAGTCCTTTGAGTTCATTGACACTCGTTCCCGCGCTGCACACTGGCTCGTGCTCTCCTGTCTGGCAGAATGTCCCTTCTCTGTCTGTCCTTTTCCACAACCAAACTCCATGTACTCTTGACACTGAGCTAAAATCTTGTCTTTTCTGTGGGGCTTTCCTTTGACAACTCAAGCCCTCAGAGGACTCCTCTGCTTCATCTACTATGTCTTTATGATGGCATTTTGTGACGATCCACCTCGCCTCGGGCCACCCCGACAAGACTGTGATGTCCACCACAGCAGCTCATGCATCTCCATATGCCACGCTCAAACAATATCTGATGGAGCATAGGAAAATGTCTAAACATAAGCTGGGGGGGGGGGTCCCTATGGGTAAATATCTTTTTTTTTTTTTTAAGATTTTATTTATTTATTTGACAGAGATCACAAGTAGTCAGAGAGGCAGGCAGGGGGGTGGGGGGAAGCAGGCTTCCCACTGAGCAGAGAGCCCAATGTGGGACTCGATCCTAGGACCCTAGGGTCATGACCTCAGCCAAAGGCAGAGGCTTAACCCACTGAGCCATCCAGGCACCCCTGTAAATGTCTTTTCAGTAGAAACAGGGGATAGGTTGTGAGAAGTGGTAGGTGTAATTTCTAGGAAATCTCAGCTGGGCTGGTGGGAAGTTGAGCCATGACCCCTAAGACAAGCTGATTACTGGACAGAATGTAAAACCTAAAGAGGTAAAGCAACTATCACAAATAAATCATAACTACACAGATTTTATTTCATTTGACTGTTCTCAATCTCTTGCCTATCTAGTACCTTGTTTGAAGTCCAAACTAAAGGGTACCTGGGTGGCTCAATCAGTTGAGCATCTGCCTTTGGCTCAAGTCATGATCCCAGGGTCCTGGGGTCGAGCCCCACATTGGGCTGCCCACTCAGCTGGGAGCCTGCTTCTCCCTGTCCATCTGCTGCTTCCCGTTTGTGTTTTCTCTCTCTGTCAAATAAATAAATAAAATCTTTTTTTAAAAAAAAGTGCAAACTAAGATGTTCCTAACACGGATACAGTGTATAACAGACACTGAACAAGTGTCTGTTCAGTCAGTAGGTACAAACGGAGCCCTTTCGGAAAAGCAGTAGTTAATAAAGGCCAAGGATTCCTTAGAAAATGTTTGCAGGTGCATGCAATGGTTGGCCAGAGATCACCAGGAGACCCCTCTGATTATTGCAGGGCGTCTGTGATTCTCTGTTCTCATCAAACATTGTCCAAAGAAGGAAAGGGTAACATGTCTTGTATCTACCTTCTGTAGTTCAGAGCTTTCAGAATTAATGGATACTGAGAGAACAGTTGAAAGGGCTTCTGGGCCAGTATTGTCATGGACTTTGATGCTAAGGCTGTGTGAAATGTTTAGTGTCTGTCCTCATCTGTTTAGGGCAGTATGAGCAAAGAAGTACAAACAGCAGGTACACTCTCTGTGCCCAGACACAAATACCTGTACCACTTCATCCCTGCCAACATCTGCTCACCCGGGGAGAGGAGGACAGCATTACGACCTCTACTTTATGGATGAGCAAATGGAGGCCGGGAGAGGCCAAGCAAGTTCTCCAGGTTTGCATAATAAAA
Organism: Mustela putorius furo; assembly: GCF_011764305.1. Lineage (NCBI taxonomy): Eukaryota > Metazoa > Chordata > Mammalia > Carnivora > Mustelidae > Mustela > Mustela putorius. The sequence continues at coordinate 2,377,289 of NW_025422045.1, read as the reverse complement.
ACACAGGAGACAGAACCTGGCTTGGATCCCAGGTCTGCTTATTCAGAGGCCTGCGCTTTTAACCATTGCACAATGGATGTAGTGAAAGGTCACTGGTAGCAACCAACACCCCCAAGAATGCATGGCCACATCCGGAGAGACCAGTGAGGTCCCAGGAACGGCGGGGTTGGAGCACCAGCTTTCCCACCTGCACACCACAGGTGAAGGGCTGGCCGGGAGTGCCGAAGGGCCTGGAGAGCCAAATAGCCATCCGGTACCCATCTACCCCACCCTCACTCTAAACCAGACGCGTCCGTCTGAGGAAAACGGACTGAGGATGAAGCTCACTAGGGAATCTTCTTGTAGTTCTGGGTTTTTGTACTAGGACAAGTTGCTTTTCTGGTGACAACACGTGGTCCCTCTGGTTCCGAAAAATACCCAACACTTGGGTTGTTTCACCAAAGCCTCTAGTGACCTAGGGAGACCTCCTCTTCAGCCTCATTCGCCTCCTTTCTCAGAGGGCGAGGAGACAGGCCAGTGATTAAGAGCAGCTTTTCGGTTTATACAAAACCAACTTTCGCTGAGTACCCTTGGCTTGCTTTCTAGCTCCTGCCCGCACAGACAGCTTCTGCTAGATGACTAAACACTCACCAGGAGAATACTAGACCAGAAAGCCCATCAAACCCTTTTCTCTCGTTCTTTGTGGCTTGCTCCTTTTCTCGTCGTGTCTCCCAACTTTGTGGTCAGCAGCAGCAGGCACGCTCATGCCCCTAATGCTGGCCAAACTGGCCGGTGCGGGAAGTGAGTGGGCTGAGATAATGGTGGAGCGGGCCTTTGTGCACAGATGAACCACACCCACGAGCCACAGACATTTCTCGTGGCACTAGCCAGCCTCTCCAGACTTAATAGCCCTCATATCTGTTCTCAACACCAAGACCTGAGAAGCCAAGCACTTCCTCCACTCCCACCTGCCCCTTTAAGAGCCAAAGAAGTGGGGGCACCTGGGTGGCTCAGTGGGTTAAGCCTCTACCTTCGGCTTGGGTCATGATCTCAGGGGGCTTGGGTCATGATCTCAGGGTCCTGAGATCGAGCCCCACCTCAGGCTCTCTGCTTGGCGGGGAGCCTGCTTCCTCCTCTCTCTCTACCTGCATCTCTGCCTACTTGTGATCTCTCTGTGTCAAATAAATAAATAAAATCTTTAAAAAGAAAAAAAAGAAAGAGCCAAAGAATGACCCAAGTGGCCACTAATAATAAAATGCCCCAGTAGCTTCCAACCTCACCTGGCTAGTATTTATTTATTACCATTCTCCTGAAAACTTCTGTAGGAAGTTAGTTAGTATCCTTTAATCCGGTAGTGCCAGTCTGGGGCATGTTTGCTGTGAGTCATGGGGGTGGCAACAATGGGACCCAAGAATGTGAGTCATGTACGGCTGTTGACCTTGTATGTTGCTGCCTGTCTTCTTGGACACAAATAAGCACTATATTTTAAATAGAAAATTTGTCATTTAGCGTAAATGTTCACCAGACCGAAGTCAACATTAAAAGAGTATAGCTGGGGCAACATTTGTGTTTTAAATAAACTGCTTTCTTTTGTGTTTCAAGAAACTGATTTGTTTACCCACGCACACATTACAAATACTCTTTTAGTCCCCATAGTAATCTGAGGGGGAGGAAAACTCTACTGTTTTCATCCAAAGAAACCTTGGGACAAAGAGATCAAATAATTTGCCGCAGGACAGGCAGCTAGTGAAAAGATCTTTTGGAACCTGAAATTAACATTTGGGTCCAAAGGTTGTATTTCTTCACTTAAACTAAACTGCCCTTAACCGTTCCTGAGCCAAATAAGCAGTTTGTCCAGATTATGCTTTATACGTGTGTCTTTGAAAAAGCAAAATTGGAGGAAATTAAGATCCTTGATTCTGCAAGTAGTCCCAACTGGAATTTGGCATTCCTTCAGCCATTCCTTCCTCTCTTCACTTCTTCCTCCATATATAGGTCCATTCAAAAATTCTCAGTGCTATGCATGATGCCTGGTGGTAGCAGAGAGGCCAAACAAATCAACCAACCAACCAGGCACAGGTCCCCTGGGAGCTCACAGACTGGTAGGAAAGGTAAGATAGCTGAGAACTGGTAAGAAAAGTATGGATGAAGGATGGTACTGTTATTTAAAATTGTAGTCTTGGGCGCCTGGGTGGCTCAGTAGGTTAAGCCGCTGCCTTTGGCTCAGGTCATGATCTCAGGGTCCTGGGTTCGAGTCCTGCATCGGGCTCTCTGCTCAACAGGGACCCTGCTTCCCCCCTCTCTCTGCCTGCCTCTTTGTCTACTTGTGATCTCTCTCTGTCAAATAAATAAATAAAATCTTTAAAATTGTAGTCTTATTATTAAAAAAATGCCTTAAGCATTTACACCTAGGGAAAGTGTACATGAAGATGTGGTTTTATAAGGTTTTATAATTTTGCCTTATTAAGTAGGAGATGGGGTTTTTTTTCCTTCTAAAAATGTAATTTAATTCTTACTAAAGGAATATGTGCACATAATTTTAAAAAGTCAGGTGCTACTCCGTGACATATAAGAAAGTCAGCAGTTGTCTGCCCCAGCCTTCTGAAAACTTCCATTTCTGTTTCCCTTCTCCACAGCTCACAAGAAATGCTTTAAAGTTTTTAGTTTCTTTCTATCTCTTTAAACTTTGATATTTCTATACAACACATTTCTATTACTAATTATGATTTTCAACATTTTAGAAGTCATCCAGGACTTCCCATTTCTGAAATTTTAAAAATTTTTTTAAATTTATTTTTTATTTATTTTTAAAGATTTTTATTTATTTATTTGACAGAGAGAGATCACAAGTAGGCAGAGAGGCAGGCAGAGAGAGAGGAAGAAGCAGGCTCTCTGCTCAGCAGGGAGCCCCCGATTCGGGGCTCAATCCCAGGACCCTGCGATCATGACCTGAGCCGAAAGCAGAGGCTTAACCCACTGAGCCACCCAGGCGCCCCCCCCATTTCTGAAATTTTATTATGTTTTCTAGACAACCATACATCCCACCCCTGTCTTCCCAACTTAGTTGTATCAGTTTTTTGTCAAATCAGTATTTTGTATTTGCTGTCATTGTGGTTATGCAGATGTTGTTCACAGCTAGAACATGCACTGAATTAGGATTTTATTTCCCACATTACACCATTTTTTATTCATTGCCTTACTTTTTGTTTACTTAGTTTTATAGCAATTACTTATACCCAATTCATCCCCAAACGTTCTGGAAGCACGAATGTTCCCTGCAGTCAAACGTGCCTCCTAACTGATCAGCTGCAGGGTCTGCCGTCTGAGCTAGACCTGCTGGGCCCAGCATTCACAGACCGAGAGGGGAGGGGACCTAGGGGTGGTTATTTTGACATTTAAGTCTCCCCAATTATTGAATCATTTGATTAATACCCCAAATTACTGAACCATCAGACATAATACTGTTAAATCTGAGATATATTAATATATGCACATGACAGATTGGCCTCATGAGAAACCTGATTAGAATTACATAAGATCAAGATTTCTCTTCTGGTATTGCCTGAAAAAAAAAAAAGTGGTTTTCACGTGGCGACAGGGTGGCTCAGTCTGTTCAGTGTTTGCCTTTGGCTCAGGTGATCCGACTCCCTGCTCAGCGGAGAGTCTGCTTCTCCCTCTGCCCCTCTCCCTGCTTGTGCTCTCTCTTAAATCAATAAATAATATCTTTTAAAAAATGGGTTTCACACGATTGCCTCAATCAGTTTTGCCAGGTGTTAGGACAGGAAAAGAAAAGCACAACCATCTCGTGTGCAGGAATTAGATTTCTCATAGCCAGGCCTCTTATAAACAGATGATATTGAACAGAAGGCTGAGACCCTCACAATCTCTCCATTTGCCCTTTTCTGGTGAAAATATATTGTCTTTGTAGAATTTGGTTAAGGACACTTTACAGCAGAGTCACAGACTGGTGGTCCAAGGCTGAAGACAGCCTATGAGTGGGAATGACTCAGAGATCTGTTGGTTTGGCCTACGTGGTGGTGCCTTTTTTTTTTTTTTTTCAATTTTAGGAATTGTTGCCAGTAATACTGTAATAAAAAGAGATACATGAGGATAAATAATAAATGAATAAATAATAAAATACTCAATAATTATAAATAGAACTAATAAAGATAAATAGAGTAATAAAAAGGGGGAAAATTGCATAGAACTTTTGATTTCTGAGGAAATCAAAGGCCACCCCTTTCCTAGTTGGCCACAGTGGAGAGAGCCTGGGAGGCAGAAGCGTCCCAAGAGAGGACATACATGGTCCCTTTGCTCCTTAAATCCACCATGTCCCCTTCACTCATATATGTGACCTGCCTCATCTCAATAAGCTTTGGGGCAACTCACCCCCATCCAAAGTCCTGGGAGGAGAAACCCATTGAGCTTCTAGTGCCAGTGAATTTTTGGTCCCACAGATGGCACGATGATAACATCTCTGGGATGAGAGGTAGCGCAGCCTCTTAGTGGCTTAGTTGCTGGAGGGAGAATCTGTGGGGACCGTCAAATAAAGGACTGATTGCGGGCATGACTTTATCTAAAATGGCTATGATAGGGAGACCAAAAACCTGGTGCCCGTTCTTTTTTTCTTTTAAGATTTTATTTATTTATTTGACAGAGAGAGATCACACGTAGGCAGAAGGGCAGGCAGAGAGAGAGAGAGAGAGAGAGAGAGAGGAGGAAGCAGGCTCCCCGATGAGCAGAGGGCCCAATGCAGGCCTTGATTCCAGGACCCTGAGATTATAACCTGAGCCTAAAGCAGAGGGTTAACCCACTGAGCCATACTGGCGCCCCCTGGTGCCCATTCTTGAAACAGGAGTCACTTTAGGGCTTCCCAGCGGTTCCCCATCTCCTGACATTTTTTTTTTTTTTTTTGGGTAACTGGAGAGGAAGGAGAACAGATGCCCTTCTGTCAGTACATTCTCTGCAAACCTTGGTCCTCCAGCCTGTGCTGTAGGTATATGTTACCAGAAGTCGCACACCCTGCCTGTCATAGATCTCAGTTTATGTGACTGTATCCATTGAAACACAGAATGATCATAGTCACAACAACAACTAATGTTTATTGCATGTTTTTTATGAGCTAAGCATTTTCCATTCATTGGTCCTCACAACAACCCTGTGAGTCAGGTCCTCTTACTTCCTCCATTTCGCAAATAAGGGAATGAAATTTTTAGATGGGTTAAGAGAATTTCCCACCCTCACACGAGTAGTCAGCAGTGGGGCCCAGGTGTGACTACACATAATTCTGAGCACTGGATAGGAGAATAAACACCCCTTTATAGCACGTATACCGCGCTGTCAAGCACATTACCTGCCGACGTTTAACCTGAATTTCAAAAGTAGATGACTGGAAAGAGGCAACCCAGAAACAGACTCAACTCTAGAAAACAAACTGATGGTCCCCAGCGGTGAGGTGGTGTGGCGGGGGCGGGGGGATGGGTGACATAGGTGAGGGGGGTTAAGGCGTGCGTTCGTGATGAACACTTGGTATTGCACGGACGTGTTGATTCACTATATTATACACCTGGAACTCATATTGCCCTGTATGTTAACTAACTGGAATGAAAATAAAGACTTAAAAAGCGGAAGACTGGACAATTTGACAAAATTCATACGGCTAGTAAGTGGCAGAATCTGAACCCGGAGCCAGGTTTTCAGATTCCTGGTTCTGTGTTCCTCTTCTGACAATTGCTACTGTTTCTGTGGGTCTGCTTGTTCCCAGAATGCATATTCATGTGCGGCTTTCCGGTGAGTTCATTTTCCAATTGGAAAATAAAATGTTCTCACTCATAACAAAATAGTCACACACAAAAAGAAAGAAAGAAAGAAAAAAACCCCAAGACTGAAACCTGGATATTCTGGTTAAAAATCATTTGGTGGCACGGAGCCTGAGAATATCAGGATAAGATCAATCACCACTCAAGAACCAGCTGTACTTGAGAAGAGATGATATTAGGGCAGGTTCATAAAAACTGAGGAATCTGAGACTTGAGAAGCAGGTGAATGGGCAGATGGCCAACCTCAGAGCTCTCTGAGTAGAAAAGAGTACCAAGAACAAAATTGGGCCTCAGAAATATAAGGTGATTAAACACCATTATTTCTCACAAGCTAAAAAAAGAACAATGCTTTCCTTGTCTGACCTACATCAGGCATTCACATCCCTCAACTCATCCAAATAACGCTAGCTTGGACGAGAACTTGATCATGATGCCAGGGCCTGAATAAGGAACTAACTAAGCATTTATTTATTAAGGTGTGAGTGTTCATATTAAGATAACCATGGATGGATTATGCTGAATGTGGTTGGAGGGTTGCTCAAGACAGAGTGGTCTAACAATGATAAATACACCTTGGGTCACTTTCAGTCTGGAAGATCCCTGAAGACAGAAGAATTCTGGGGCTGATTAGTTTCTTAGATTCATTCCAGGCCCTTCAATTCCCAAAGTATGTTCCACAGATCATCAATTCCATGAGATACTCCTCAAAAAAGGGATTTGTGCAGGTGCCATGCAAATCTTCTTTGTGTCATTTCCATTTTTCTCCAAAGAAGATATATAGATGGCCAACAGACACATGAAAACATGCTCAAAATCACTCATCAGCAGGGAAGTAAAAATCAAAACTACAATGAGATATCACCTTACACTTTTCAGAATGGCTAAAATCAAAAACACAAGAAATAACAAGTATTGGTGAGGATGTGGAGAAGTAGGAACCTTTGTGCACTGTTGGTGGGAATGGAAGCTAGTGTAGCCACTCTGGAAAACAGTATGAATATTCCTCAAAAAATTAAAAATAGAGCTACTATATCATCCAGTAATCGCACTACCAGGTATTTACTCAAAGACTATGAAAACATTGATTCAAGAGGATATATACATCCCTATGTTTATTGCAGCTTAATTTACAACAGTCAAATTACGGAAGAAGCCCAGTGTCTAATGATAGATGAATGGATAAAGAAGATGTATATAATGGAATATTATCCAGCCAAAAAAAGGAATGAATCTTGCCTTTGCAACAACATGGATGGATCTAGAGAGTATATGCTAAGCAAAATAAGTCAGAGAAAGACACACACCGTATGATTTTACTCATATGTGGAATTTAAGAAAGAAATCAAACGAACAAAGGAAAAATGGAGACAAACCAAGAAACAGACTCTTAACTCTAGAGAACAGATTGGAAGTGGGGGAGGGAGGTAAGTGGGGGGATGGGTGAAATAGGTGAATGAGATTAAGAGTACACTCATCTTGATGAACACTGGGTTATGTAGAGAATTGCTGAATCACTATACTGTACACCTGAAATCAATATAACACTGTATATTAACTTTACTGGAATTAAAATTTGAAAAAGAGATTTGTGCTCAAGTGAGTCCAGGCACATCTATGTATTCTATTCCCCTCTTAGAGTTTATAGTGAGTGTTAGAAGCTCTGATAAATCCTATAGTTGAAAAAACTGCTTAACTTAGTATAATCTACTGTTTTCCAAACATATTTGGGAAGGTCAGCCTATTTTCTTTCACAAATTTTTATTTGCATCTCATGAAACTAGTGTTCTTTAGAACACATTTTGAGCAACTCCCTAAAACACCAGGAAGGGAGAAATTCTGCTCAGTGAGCTCATTTAGGAGGAGCAGGAGAGTGAAGAAACTGTACATTAATATGTAAGATTTTTTTCAATTGCAAAAGGTGTACCATAAGATATAAGAAATTTGTCTCTTTTCTATCCCAGATTTTATATTTTATTCTTCTTAAAAAAAAAAATCTTTTTGACAGAGAGAGAGCACAAGCATGGGGAGTGGCAGGCATAAGGAAAAGTAGGCTCCCCGCAGAGTAGGGAAAGCCTGATATGGGACTCGTTCCCAGGACCCCAGGATCATGACCTGAGCCAAAGGCAGTCACTTAACCAACTGAGCCACCCAGGTGCCCCTTATGTTTTATTCTTTATGGTAACTAATATCAATACTTTCTGGCATATTCTGTCAAAAATTGTGTGTGTGTGTTTCAGGAGTATTTTATACATACCATTTTCTTCCTGTTTTTTTAAATTCAATAGTTTAGTGAATCTTTTCATATCAGCATATAAAAATTGGCTTCATTATCTTTAATGGCTACATAGGTGTCCATTGTAAGGATACACCCCAATTTCTTTAACCACTTACCTGTTGATAGAGGTATAGGTTTTGGGGGAAGTTTTCTCCTAAGAAAATTTAAACTTCAAAATAGAGACTAACACATGTAGGCTGATTCTAGGCTGAGAAGCACTAAGCCCTCAGGTCCTTTTTGGTCTTGGCTGGCCAAGCCAGGACTGTGTGTCTTAGTATGTTCAATCAATCTACCAAGAAGGGGCCACATTTTGTTGGCATATTTTCTTCTAAAGCATTTGCTTTGCTTTGTGGGTTCAATGGGCTTAGGAATCCTACTTCAGGCATGAAATAAGGTGCCCACCAGATGTACAGAGGAGCCTTCATTTGGGGGCTGTTTCAGCATTTTGCTCAGCTCTATCAGTTACCTCACTTTTATGAGGATTCTCTCTCTCATGGTCCCTCACTCTATGTGGTGTCCTCGTCACAAGCCTGATGAGTGAAGAGGAGGCAACTTCTGCTCTCATGTCTATGTTCTTTTTTCTTGTCAAGTAATGGGAACATGTTGCAACGGGCTCTGTCACTAAAGCAAAACCAGCCAAACCCATTCTGGAAAGTAGAAAACAAAAGTACTTCCTCATAGAAAGTCAATGAAAGCGGCAAGTTTTCTGAGCCAAAATTCAAACTCAGGGATCAAAAGCAGAGTTCTGTTTGGCAGAAGTGTTTGGCTTTAGGTATCTGTAATCTTCAGATCAGTGACCCAGCATGGACTTTTCTCCCCAAGGCCTTTGGAACTCTGAAATTTTCCGGGCTAGTCTGGCCCTTCATGTTCACTGCTGACCAGGGGAAGTCTACAGGAAAGTCCTCCTTCAGCTGATCCTGACTCAGGTTCTAAGGACTTGAAAAAAACCTGCTTCATTTGGAGAAAGCATGGGATTTCCTAATCATTCATGGTCACACATCCCATGTTGGGGGAAGGGCATGGAGAGCCATTTTGGGGGGAAAGTTCTCTTCAACGGAGCATGCACATCAGTCTTCCTTTTCCAGGTTTCCACTTCACACTAATCATATCTGGTAGGTGATACACCTGGGCAACATAGCAGAAGCAAATGCAAACCGCTGTCAAAGAATGACCCCACAGCCCAGGCCATGTAGAATTCCCACAGAAAAGAACAAACTTTCCTGAAGAGTTTATAATACAAATTTACAAAACACTAAAGGAAATGATCCTTTGTCCATGAGAGTTAGTAGATAAGATAAAGAGGATTATTAGCTCCCTCAAAACTTGATATGACAGAATCATCATAAAATACCGTAAATACATTAGACTTTAGTGAGTTAAAGAGACAAAAAGAAACAAATGCAGAAGAAAATAAAAGCCATCTTTAAAAGGAACCAAACAGAACTTCTTGAAATGAAAACATGAATGAGGTGCATAAACAACGAATTTTGGAACACTGAGGAATAATAAAATTAAATAAAATCATAAAATTCATCATGGAAAGATTAAGAGATACAGAAATGAGAGAATGGTTAAAGACATAAAGAAAAAAAGTGAGAGAGTTGGGCATATTTGCATACATAATAGAAGTTATAAAAGGAGAAAACAGACTGGGGGAAGGCAAAGTAATGCAGTGGAGAATTTTCCAGAATTGGTAAAAATTCTGAATCTTTAAGTTCTGATAAATGATGAATCCTGAGCACTACAAACAAACCTTAGTTTCATTGTAGTGAATAACTCTTAGTCATATTGTAGTGAAATTTCAGGGGAAAAGAAAGAGAAACTCTTTTTGTTATTGTTGTTTTTAAAATTTCAGTATAGCTGACATGCAGTGTTATACTAGTTTCAGGTATATGACGTCCTGATTCAGTTTCTCTATAGGTTATGCTATTCTCACCACAAGGGTGGCTTCCATGTGTCACAGCACAACAACACTATTACAGTACCATTGACTATGTTCCTATATATATACATGCTGTACCTTTTGTTCCCGTGACTTCTGTGACTTATTCATTCCATAACTGGAAGCCTGTATCTCCCTCTCCCCTTCATGCATTTTGTCTGTCCCCTGCCCTTCCCTCTGGCATCCATCAGTTTGTCCTCTGTATTTGTAGGTCTGATTTTGCTTTTTATTTATTCATTCATTCATTATGTTTTTTAAGATTCTACATTTGAGTGAAATCATATGGTATTTGTCTTTCTCGGTCTGACTTATTTCACTTAGCATAATAACTTCTAGGTCTGCCCCTGTCGTTAAAAAAAGACAAGATCTCATCCTTGCTTTATGGCTGAAAATTTCTGTGTGTGTGTGTGTGTGTGTGTGCGCGCGCACGCGCGTGCTACATAAAGAAACTCTTAGTAGTAATCAGAGGAATTCAGATGAAGAACAACAATTAGACAAGCAACAGACTTGTCAACAGCAACAAGAGACACTGGAATGACACCTGCAAAATGCCAAGCAAAACCAATCATCAACCTAAAATTTATCAGCCAATCATTGAAACTTGAGAGCGAAATAAAGACAAACTCAGACAGAGACTGAGAAAGTTTATCCCTCATACACGCTTTCCCAAAGAAAGCTTTCTTACTGCGCAAAGAAGGAAACTGCACCTAAAAGAGGTGCATGCATGTAGGAATAATTAGCAAACAAACCGATAAATGATAGCAAATTTAAGCAAGTGATCACTATTAAAAACACCAATAATAAAAATAATGAGGGTAGAATTAAAATGTCAGGCCATAATGACGCGTGAGATGGAATGGTTGATTACGGTCAGGATTTTAAAAAGTTTTCCTGTTGATCCGAAGGAAAGAGATGTTGACTCACTTTAAACTTTGTTAACTCAAGAATACACATTTGTACATTTTAAAAACGTCCAAAACTGTAGCATATAGTCTTCCAGGCAACAGTAGTAAAGGCTCAAAAGCCTATGTGAGAATAATTCGAGCACGGTGAAGGCAAAACCGGGATTTGACTCTAATCCCTGCTCCACCACACACTCGCCTGTGGGCAAGGGGCTTGATGGTACTAAGCCTTCATTTCCTCATCTGTAAAATAAGAACAACTCCTTTACCTCATGGATGTTTCCAGAATTAAAGAGTATCAAATAAAATCTTTTTTTTTTTTTTTAAAGGTGGGGGGGGGGCCCTGGTGGCTCAGTGGGTTAAGCCCCTGCCTTCCGCTAGCGTCATGATCTCGCGGTCTTGGGATCGAGCCCCGCCTCGGGCTCTCTGCTTAGCGGGGAGCCTGTTTCCCCCTCTCTCCATCTGCCTGCTTGTGATCTCTCTCTCTCTTTCTGTCAAATAAATTAATAAAATCTTTAAAAAAAGAATTAAAGAGTGTCTGGGTATAGTGTGTGCTCAATAAATGTTATCCCTTTCCTTGTCTTTTTTCCTCATCACATTGCCATACTTGAAGGGAAGGCATTTCCTGCTCTGGGCCTTCTCACACCCTCCTGCCAGCTGAAGGCCCAGGGCAGGGGTCCACACATCCCGCCATGTTCAGCACTTCCTCATTTTCATAGTTAGAAGAGGGCACTGTCTTAAAGTAACAGAATGCCCCCCCCCCACACACACACCAGAGGTATAAGTCAATGAGAAGCTGAGAACCAAACATAAATCATAAGTAAATCATAGGAATCAGGTGAGACTGACTGTGCAAGTTCTCTCTGATGTCCTCCTGTGGTGGCAAAAGCACTTGAAAGACTTCTGTGAGCATGTGGGTCTCTGTTTCCTCATCCGAAAGACACAGGGGCAGGACGACAGATGCCACTTCATTTCTAAGGCAGTGCACGAGAGCCTGAGGACAGAGATTCTCCCACTGCTCCCACAGACATGCCATTTGTGGTCAGAGTCTGCCAGGCACTGCTGACAGCAGAGGCTTCTGTCCTATCAGCTGTGGGAAGACTGACAGCTCAAGCTCAGTGAGACCCTCATCATGGACATCCCAGCTTGGAGTGGGGCAGGTCTCTGCAAAGCAATGAGCCAGACCAAGGAGGAATCAGAGGAAGGACAAGTGACTGCTGAGTCGGAAAGCAAGAGAGAGGAGTTACGGTTTCTCTTTATGACCATTGGCCTGTCAGTCCTTTGCTCTGAGCCACAGGATGGTCTCAAGGAGAACCCAAGAAATAGAAGCACTAGAAGGAACACAGTATAATGCATGGTCAATGTGTTCATGGGGGACATGAAGATATAAATGAACCACCTCAGAAACCCCATGTGACAAGAGGTTTGGATGTGTTTGTAGGTACTGAAGTGGCCCATAAACTCTATGCTAACAGGTCTCCTATAACGTTTCCCTGCCCTGATCATGTCTGTTCCATATAATCGTCTTTTGATGCCTTCACTGTCTAATATATTTTACACTATAAAATTAATAAGGTTCTCTTGGGCTTTCCCAGGAAAGGAGTTAATTCCCACTAAGCAATGGCACATCAGGAATAACTAACGTCCAATATCAAGCCCAGCTCTAGCATTCATAAGCTGGGTCACTTGGGCGAACCTCTTAATTATGTCACACCTGTTTCTCCACCTGGCAAAATGGAGTTGATCTCTCTTTCTCCCCCCACCCCACCTTCCAGGAAAGATATAAATATAAAAATAAACAAGAATCTATATGAGATTCGCAACAATGTGGGTGGATCTAGAGACTATAATGCTAGGCAAAGTCAGTCAGAGAAAGACAAATACTACATGATGTTGCTCATATGTGGAATTTAAGAAACAAAACAGACAAAGAAAAAAAAAAGAGAGACAAACCAAAAAACAGACTCTTAACGCTAGACTGATGGTTGTTACCAGAAGGATGGTGGGCGGGGGGATGGATGAAGTAGGTGATGGGGACTAAGGGCACACTTGTCGTGACGAGCACTGAGGACTATACAGAATAGTTGAATCGCTGTGTGGTGCACTTGAAACAAATATAACACGGTATGTTAATGATACTGGAACTAAAAAAAGAAAGAATGTATATGAGAGAGCATTCTATGCCTCTTGGAGGAATGCACAGTGGAAACCAAGGGCAAGTGCATGTTTAGGGCAAGGCACCTGGGCTCCACACTGATTTAAAGGACACAAGATTGCATAGGCCCGTGCCTCAGCTTCCCCATCAATTAAGAAGGGCAAGCAGCATCTATCTCAGAGCTGTCCTACTAGTACCTGGGGATTCTAAATTCCTAGCAGTCCAAAATGTGCAGAATTATGCCCTGCAAAGCACTTGTTTTGAGAACTAGCTTATTTGTTATATAGATTTTATTTATTTGTTTGACAGAGATCACAAGTAGGCAGAGAGGCAGGCAGGGGGCGGGGCGGGGGGGAGCAGGCTCTCCTCTGAGCAAAGAGCCCGAGGTGGGGCTCCATCCCAGGACTCTGAGATCGTGACCTGAGAGGTAGGCAGAGACTTAACCCACTGAGCCACCCAGGCGCCCCAAGAACTGGGTTATTTTAAGAATTTTCCCATTTTACTGTAAATGCTAATCATATATTCTTTTATTTCAAAAGCTTTCTAATCTGCACTCCACCCACTCCAAGATCTGAGCACGCTTTGTAATAATAATTTTAAAGCCACAGAATTTCTATAGTCAGCATATCTGAGATCTCTTCAAGACAGAATGACCAACTCAGTGACTCTGGCAAGGTGGGGAGTTTGGTCATGTAGTCGTGGAGGAAGGCAAGAGCAGTTTCAGAAAACACTGTGGGGTCTGACATTCCTCACATCCCGTCCACCCCACTTCTGCCCTCTCTCCTGCGTGGCCCATTCCCCGATGCCTTCCATATCCTATGTCCCGGGTCTCTGCTCATCCTGTCTCCCTTCGGGGCACAGATCAAGGCTATAGCAAGTATTTACATTTTTTCTTTCTTAGAGATGCCAAAAGGTAGATCTCTAATGTGGAAGCTTGACAGAGTGAGACAACAATTTAGAGTCTTTCTCATTACCCAAGTAGATAATTACCCACTCATAAATCCAGCCCCGGAAGGACGCCGTTCGGCCGCGGGGGGAAATATGGCTGCTTGTTCACTTCAGCATCTTCGGCAGGGCGAATGCTATGTCAGAGAATCTCTCCTCTATGTCACTTCTCTATAGAATAGGGAGGAGTGAACACAGCTACTGCAAGGAATGACTAGAGATTCTGGGAGGTAACAGCCCCTGAAAGACATTTTAATTGAACACCCCTTTGGGGGAATCCCAGTCATGTACGTGCAGAGTTCTGTGGCAGATGTTGGTGGAAAGGAGCCTACAAGATGTCCGGAAGGAGACAAAGCAGTTCTTTCAGACACTACGAAAACTCTCAAGTGGAAGAGGGGAAGGCACGGGGACTGGGACAGGGAGCCAACATTTAATGAGTGTTTCGTACATCGGGAAATTTCCATGGAGTGGATGTGTAATGTGCAGCTTGAAATCCCCAGGCCACAAGCCATGAGCAGGGGACTGAGCAGTCCCCTGTGCTCTACCTTCCCCTCCTATCTGTTGGCTCCCCCGGAGCTGTCTTTTCTGCTTCAGACAGCTTTGGGGTACAACTCATGGTCTGGTCTTACCAGGTGCTCATCAGCTAAACTGAAATGCCCACGAGCCAAAGAGAGCTCATGCACAGTTCCAAGCTACGGAGATGTTAAAGTAGAGAGAGTCGGATTTACTATCTATCAGGGACACCGGGGAAGGAATTCCAGCAGTAGATGGGAAGTGTAGGCTCTAGAATTAGAAGGGATCCCAGTTCAGTGCTTTCCTGGTTTGGCCCAGTTGCTTCATCTCTTTGAGCCCTCATCTCTCCAACTGTTTATGAGTGTTAATAAAGCCTTCCTACTGTAGCTATTGTAGGGTTAAACAGACGTATATAAAAAGCTAACATATGGGAGGTACTTAATACATGCTCTTCCCTACCTTTACAGCTCAAGTCTTCAAAACCTCTTCTACGTATCAGGGAAGATACATTATAAACCAAGCAAAGGCAAAAAAGCCTACTTATCCCATGACTACAAGCCCAAATTAGAGCTAATTCATTGGCTTATGACTTAATCATTGCTGTTTTTAGTTGTAGTTTACAGAGAATTTTTCATGGACTTCAATGGTAATGATAAGTGGGCCTCATCGGTCATTTACGCCATGGTGTAAATGAGTTTAAGATGCTTCTCCTAAGAGCAGGTTTTGTGAGGAGGGGGGAAAATGGCACCGGATTCCCAACATCTGGGGGCAAACCATATCTGAAGTACTGGTGTGTCCTGTATATCCATTTTTATGTTCCCTTTTGCCCATGGATTATCAACGTGAAAAGCTTTTTACTATACAGAAGCATACCAACAATGACTTTCGTTAATAGTTGAGCAAAACCACGAAGACTAATTGGTTAAAAAAAAATATTGTGTTTGTGCAAAAATGCCTTGTTTATATACCCCTCAAGCCTCAATAAAAAGATTATAATAATCAGGGACGCCTGGGTGGCTCAGTTGGTTAAGCAGCTGCCTTCGGCTCAGGTCATGATCCCAGTGTCCTGGGATCGAGTCCCACATCGGGCTCCTTGCTCGCCAGGGAGCCTGCTTCTCCCTCTGCCTCTGCCTGCCAGTCTGTCTGCCTGTGCTCGCTCTCTCTCCCCCCCCCCTCTGATAAATAAATAAAACCTTAAAAAAAAAAGATTATAATCACAATTATGGATTCCATCAGAGGTTGCCTTAAAAAGTAAGTGTGCAATGTAGGTGGAAATGAAACATTTAGGCAATTATTTTCTTTCACCAGAAGATACAAAGTTTTATTCAACATATAATATGAAGATATTTCTTTAGCTCCCACCTTGAATACTAGAGGAAGATATGCTACTACTTATATGAGTAGAATGGTGAACATCTGAAAGCAACTTTTATTTACTCAACACAGAGGGGATAGAATTACGAAACAGCTTCTCAGAGATCATGACCTGAGCCAAAGGCAGACGCTTAACTATCTGAGCCACCCAGGTCCAGAAACAGCTTCTTATTAAGAAATAAAGGAGGTTTTAGCTTTTTCAAATTGCAAAATGGGTGTTTAGTTCACTTCCTCCTGTGTTTTCTGCAGGGCCCTGCAGATTATAACTGAATTGCTTTACTTCTCTGTACCTCAGGTCACTAAAGAGCTGAATTGACTCTCCTCACTGGGACCAAATTGTCAATTAATATGACCCCAGCATTCCTGTCTCACTGAGGGTGATGTTCCAGAAAGCACTGAGTAAGATCAGAAGAATCATGGGCTTTTATTTTCTCTCTTTTCCTTCAAACTACTCACTTTATCCACATTCCTAACTCAGATAAGTGAGGATAGTCAAGAAGGAGTTGTCCATATGCCTTGAAAATACTCAAGTGAATCCAGTAAAAAGAGAATCTCAGAGACCAGAAAACTTAGGACTCTCTCTCAATTTTCATGAGTTCAAATGTTTGAGTTCACACTTGTTTCTTGCTCTTAGGCTTATCCCCTAAATTATAATGTATTTATACCAAGCAAAGAACTTTTTTTTTTTTTTAAGATATAGCTGACATATAACATTATAGTAGCTTCAGGTATACAACATAATGATTCAATATTTATATATATTTCAAAATGATCACCACAGTGAGTCTAATTAACACTTATCACCACATAGTTACACATTCCTTTCTCCTGATAACAACCTTTAAAGACCTATTCTCTTAGGAACTTTCTTTTCTTTTTTTTTTTTTTAAGGTTATTCATCATTTGACAGAGAGAGACAGCAAGAGAGAAGGAACACAAGCAGGGGGAGTGGGAGAGGGAGAAGCAGGCTTCCTGTTGAGCAGGGAGCCCAATGAGGGGCTTAATCCCAGGACCCTGGAATCATGACCTGAGCTGAAGGCAGATCTTAATAACTGAGCCACCCAGGAGCCCCTCTTAGGAACTTTCAAATATATAATGTTACTAACTGTAGTCACCATGCTGTACATTACCAGAGAACTTTTAAAGTAAAAAATTTATGGACAACTCTCTATAACTTTAAGAAAAATGAAATTATTAATGCCTAAAGTAGGGAATCTTTGAGCAGGGTGTTTGTGGTTTTTTTTTTTTTTAAGAGCTAGTTAAAGTCGGTAGTTGTTGCATATGAGAATAATTGAACATTTCATTTTTTGCTCACAAATGGTCTGGCTCCAACTAAAAACTCAGCATCCAAAGAATACGATGATGTGCAGTAGGACGGAAGCCTAGAGCCCATGCCACTTTAGTAGACTGTCCAATCTTCCGTTAATAGCTGCACAATTTCCTGGCCAAGATCCTTGAATGGTTCTTAGAATCAGTCCTTCCTTTGTATATAGATCTGTCTCGTTAAAGACCTTAGGGATTGGCTTAAGGTAAACAGAGGGGGGAAAATCACGTGAAACCAAATCTGGAGGGTTGCAGAAAACATATTTCTATCTAGGGAAATTTCTGACTAAAAGTCAAGTGCTCTGACAACACAGTCCTTTGCTAAGCATTTGTACTACTGAGTTGTTTCTTGCCATTCATATTTATTGACTGCCGATCCTTATTTCAAGGGACTGAGTCACCTCAGTGTTTGTGGGAAACAAACAAGGTATACATCAGTTAATCAATGAGAAAAGTTTCTATTGACTGGCTTTCTATCAAAGCTAGCTCAGAGTCTGAGTAAATCTCTGAAATGAAGAAAGTAGTTGACTCCCCTTCTTCCACCCCCAAACTCTTGTGAATAAACAAAATGAGTAAATGGAAACCTAACCTGTGGCCAGTAAATAGCCCAAAATAGCCTGGAAGTAATGTGCTCTTGCCTGGAAAAGATGACTCTCGTGACAAACTTAAAGAAAACAAAACATCCGCCACCGGCTACGAAGGAGAGGCATAATTGGGTCAAAATCCAGGAAATACTTACGATCATTATGAAGGTGCCCAAGAACTCAGAGATGGTTTCTTTAGCTAAGCTGCTCTTCAAGACCAGCCTTTGCTTGAAGCTTTTCCCCTTTCTTCCCTTCCCAGGCTGCATCGTGAGGTTTCTCCAAGGATCACTCTCTCCACCAGTACCCGCTTCTTCTGGTCCTTACTTCACTCGCACGTGAAAATGGAAGTTTTGACAACTGCTCACAGATTCCTGGAGATGTCTGGTGAGATTCTCTGACTGTGCAAATGCTGTCCCAATTAGAGCCCGTGACTTAATCCTCTTCTGGTGAAATTGTCATCTCCTGTCCACGGCTGTTTACCTGACTTAGCAAGTTAGAATCTGAAATCCCCAAAAACGATTCTTTCTGTGCCTGATAGATTAATCATTACCTTTATTCTCAAGATATTTTTTTTCCTCTGTTGGTTTTTGTTATGTTTTGTTTTGTTTTGTTTTTAAGAGATGAGAAAAGAGATGTTGTGCTCGTTGTATTGCCAAACCACAGCGATGGGCTCTGGTCCAGAAGAGATTTGCATGTTACACAATTGCAGGCTTCTGGTTTTTTTTTTCCCCCTATTCAGAAGTGGGTGGTTGAGGAGAAGTTTGGGATTATCAAATCAGGTATACATACATCCCGTGTAAACATTCTCTTCTGAAGGAACTTTTCATGCACGTTGGAGAATATGGAGAAAATACAGATGTGGTGTTCTGCAAGATAAAATCACTCTTGTTTTCTTCCAATATCATTTCAGTGATTTAAATGATCCCTCCCTAAGGGGAGGGGGTGGTAAAAACAATTGTATCCATTCTAGAGATGGAGAAATTAACATACAAAGAAACCACTGCAAGTTTCACATTGCAAGACTTTAGGACAGGATGGCTCTCCTCCTTGATTACTGTAGCTGGGTTTCATCTACTGAGGACAGACCGGGATCCAAGAATCAAAATGACGGAGAGAGCAACTTGTTGACTTTCTTCTAAAGAAGGATTCCAGTTTGAGAACCAAGGTGCTCCCCTTCATTTTCCATGAAATATTTAAGCAAAATTACATAGAAGGTAAACTTGAAACCACACAGCTTGAAGATCAGAGAGACACCCCAGTTAAATAAGAAAGGGATTAAACACACTGAAACAAGGCTTCTAGGTTATATCATTTAAGTGTGATGAATTACCATCCTTGCCGACAACAGGCTGTTTAGGACTAGCATTCTGCCATGTCAACTTTCCAGCCTTGCTTCTCAAAACAAGTTTGTCTGAAGAAAGAGAATCCAGCAGTTGTTTCTGAATACCAAGCCAGTTTCATGGAATTAGTACCCATGCTCTGTGCTTCCTCCCAGTCCCCCCACAGAGAAGCCAGTTCTGTTTCAGGCCTTCCCCGCCCTTTGCAGGAGGCCTACAGTCATTTCCAGCTGAGGAGGCAGGAAGGGAGGAGAGATCTAGAAAAAACAGCTATTGAGAGCCTAAGTACAGAGGAGATACCCAATCTATACGTAAAATACAGAGTTGAAGCCTAAAGAAATTAGAGCTTTCCGGAGGGCACGCCATTGTAGAGCCAGGACAAGAATGCAGCGTTTCGGCTTTAACTCTTGGTTAAGTTATCATGGATACCTTTGTCTAGAAGGATTACTTATGACTGCCCTATTCCCAAGTCCCAGTGGACGGACCAGAGGAACAGGACTTTACAGCTGTGATGAACAAACACCACACAAGGGTGTTCTTTGGTCTCTTCGTTCACTCATCTAACAAATATTTATGGCATACTTATGTGCCAAGCACGGCACTTACCAAAGCACACACTGTTCTTGCCCTTTACAGAACTCGGAGTCTAGTGAGGGAAGTAGGTATAGTGAAATAAATCACACATGCAGGAATATGATAATCGCAACAGAGATGTACGCTATAAAGATGGAAGACACATTTCTATGAGCAAAATAAAAGAGGGGGATTTCACCTCAATAGATATCTCTGATGGCTTCTCCGGGGAGGTCATGTCCGTGCTGAGATCAGAAGGAAGTGTAGGGTTTAACTGCATGAAGTGGGGAAGGAAGTGCACATACAATGGCCTTGGGGAGTGGAGGTGGGAATCAGCATGATGCCTGTCCAAGAACAAAAGAAACCTACTGCTGGACGCCCAGAGACAGTGAAGGAACACGGTGCAAAATGAGCCCGGAGCCATGGGTGGGAGTCAGACCACACATACGGAGCCTATAAATCATATTCAGGCTAAAAGCAACGAGAACATGACACTACCAAATTTGAGTTAAAAAAAAAATTGGGGGCGCCTGGGTTGCTCAGTGGGTTAAAGCCTCTGCTTTCGGCTCAGGTCGTGATCCCAGGGTCCTGGGATCGAGCCCCACGTCGAGGCTCTCTGCTCAGCAGGGAGCCTGCTTCCTCCTCTCTCTCTGTCTGCCTCTCTGCCTACTTGTGATCTCTGTCTGTCAAATGAATAAATAAATCTTTGAAAAAAAAAAATTGTCCTGGCTGTGAGGTGGAACGGAGATTGGAGAGCGCCTAAAGCAAGCATAGGTAGACCCATTGGGGGATATTACAGAATTCCAGGACGCACCCATTGGGGGATATTATGGACTTCCAGGACTGGGTGGCTTTGACAATGGAGAGAAATGCAAGGATTCAAGAGTTCTTCATATCTTAAAATTGGAAGAACTTGAAAGTTTGGCTATGAAAGGTGAGGAGAGGGACTCAGCAAAGTTGATTGCTGGGGAAGGAGGTGCTAAGTACTGGGAGAGAAAATACCAGAGAGGACCAGGACTGCTGCAGCAGACCATGACATCTGTATGGGCAGATCAAGCCTCAGGGGCTCTCTGGTGCTTCGGAGAGAAGCCAGTGCGTAGGAAGGGATGTGATATTAGAGTCAGAGGAGAGGACTGCGTGCTCATAGACGTGATAATTGAAGCCAAGAATAAAGGTTAGCTTGCCTGAGGGCAGAATTTGAAGAAAGCAGAGGTTGAATTTGCAGTACTGGACATCCCATGCACATGTGGAGTATGAAATCCTTGTTATCTGATTTATTCTGCTTCCAGATGACAGCACACTCTCGCCTGCCTCACCATGAACAGCTTCTTGACAAGCGCAACTCACACTCTCCTTTGCACCCTCACACCAAAGTTCCTATTGGAAATATAGGGGCACTTAGTTTCATTCATCCATCCATCCATCCATCCATCCATCCATCCATTCCTTCATTCACTTACTAATTTAGAAAAAACTTGCATTGAGTATATACCATGTGTCAGATATATGGGACTCAAAAATTAGGAAAACAGATGTCTGGTGCTAAAGCATTATTATAATCTAAGTGACAAAGACTTCCAAGTGAATACATCATATAGTAAGATAGAAGCACATGGAAAACACTGAACTAAAATTCCCCTTATCCCCACATGGACGTCTGAGAGATCACCGTACATTGCCAACATATTGACTCGTGCTGCCACCAAGAATTCTAGAACCATGCCCCCCTAGATGCAGTGCCATGCTGATTCTCCAGGGCCAGGTTACCCATTTCCTCCTGATTCTGTCACTCCATGACACCAACGTTCTCTTCTATCTAGTTGGACCTTGAGTAACCATCTCTTCCTCCATTCATGGGATTCAGCAAGTCTGGTGTTCATCAGAAGAACTATATCACACTCTGACCTCACTTCCTCAACCTCTTCTACTTGGCCAACTCTATTTCCACTCTAGTTAAGAAGCCCCTTTGATGGCCATTGTTGGGATGTGTCACCATCTCCTCTTTGAAAATCTTTCACAACATGGCACATCTCACTGACTAAAACTTCCACTTCTCACTTTTCACTACTCTTTCGCAAATGTGCTACACATCCTTCTCATAAATTTCAGTCTCTCATTTCCCTCCTCTCCACCCAGTTCTTAACCTCATGATCCTCCAGGTTAACGATGTGCTTACTAGTATCTCGGGATCCACTGACACTGATTTCATTCCCCATCTAGGTTGCTAAAGCCTAACTCTGAGTATACCTAGCCACCTGTTTCTCTCAAATACTGTCTTCCCGGCGTGTTGAATGATGCTGGAGAATATCATATTGACATATTGATTTTGGAGGAAAAGACGGTTACTCTAGATCATGAGAGCATGGTTCTAGAACTCTTGGTGGCAAAACGAGTCAATATGTTGGCAATGTACAGTGACCTCTCAGATGTCCATGTGGGGATAGGTGGAATTTTAGTTCAGTACTTTCCATATGCTTCTGTTTTACTATATGATATTCATTTGGAAGTCTTTGTCTCTTAGACTATATAATGCCTTAGCACTAGACATCTGTTTCAGATCATTGTGATCTAGCATCAGCAGTAGGTGCATATTCTTAGTAAACCATTTATTTCAAAGGTTCTGGACTCTTGTGTGCATTAAGATCACTCACCTTCAGAGATAATGATTTAGCAAATGCGGTATGGAGTTCAGGGATCTCATAAGCATATACCCGATGACTCAGATACCCTGCTTTATTTCATTTTATGCAGCATCAATACATTTTCTATGCCCCTCCAGAGAGCTGTCCCAAACCTCTTGCTCAGCTGATATACTTTTCTCTGAATCCATTGGGGAAAAACATGAGTTCATTAGCTATAGTAGCTTTTGTGCCTCTCCTACTAAAAAAAATTGCCCTAATTTTACCTGTGTCGTCCTCCTTTTCTTTCCTTCTTTCTAAGCCTAGCCCTGATGCTACTGTACTGTTCTAGCCCCTCTAGGATCTCCACTGATTAATAAACTCCTCACACTTTCAATCTCTTTCCTCCGCTGATTTCTTTCCCAGTGCTGACAAGCAACTTCAGGTTTTACCTGTCCAGAAAAACATTCCTTTAGAGTTGTTCCACTTCAAATTCCTTGTTTTATCATTTGGGCCATTACAACAAGACTGAAATTAAGGTGTCAGTGTGGTTGGGTTTGGGTGAGGGCACACTTCCTGGTTTGCAGATAGCCATCTTCTCGCTGTATCTTTATGTGGCTGGGAGACATCCTATCTATTTATTGCCTGTTAAGGACACCAGTCCCATGATGGGGACTGTGGTCTCAAGACTTCATTCAAAATCAGTTTCCTCCCAAGGGCCCCACCTCTGAATCTTAGCACATTGGGGATTAGGGCCTTAAACATACAAATTTGGGGGAAAATATAAATAAGCAATTCTGGGCAACCATTTCACTGGTTTTCTCCACATTCTTTCTTTTCTATTTGGGGAGAAAATAGCCAGCATAAAATCATATTACATTGAAAAAAATAAAACTAATTCAGAAATATTTAAATTAAAACATAAAAACCTCCCCTAATTCTAGCCCTCAGAGATAACCACTGTTAACAGGCTGGAATATATATCTGCAGAATTCTTTTTCAGTAGATCTATATAAATACTTTTTCCCTTGATATTAGGTTAGTGGATTTTTAAAATTAATTAATTTATTTTCAGCATAACAGTATTCATTATTTTTTCACCACACCCAGTGCTCCATGCAATCCGTGCCCTCTATAATACCCACCATCTGGTACCCCAACCTCCCACCCCCCTGCTACTTCAAACCCCTCAGATTGTTTTTCAGAGTCTATAGTCTCTCATGATTCACCTCCCCTTCCAATTTACTCTGTTTATCTTTCAATGCGAATGTACAACTCCCAATAGGGGGCTTGAACACAGGACCCTGAGATCAATACCTGAGCTGAGATCAAGAGTCATATGCTTAATTGACTGAGCCACCCAGGCACCCCTGTATAACTCATTTTTTAATGACTGCATAACATTCCATTGTACAAATATGCCATAATTTAACCAGCTCCTTTTGATAGACAGATGTTTCTAACTTTCCACCATTAAATTAACATTCTTCTGTATCTACTTACTTACCTCTTGGCACAACTTCCTTGAAATTGAATTATTTACTTATCAAAGAATATGCATCTATCAAGTGCTTTAAAGTACCTATTGCTCCCATTCTTTTCAATATTGGTTAATATAAATTTTTTCAATGTTCCCCTGATATAACAGCTAAAAAATAATATTGTTTTAATATGCATTTCTTTGGTTAACGGTGAGGTTGAACATCTTTCCTGTGTTAGCTATTTGTATTTATTCATTTATGGATTTCATGTTATTGTTCTCTATCAATTTTTAATACAATGATTAATTTTTAATTTATTTTTTGTCACTCTTTACAATATAGGATATAAATCTTTTATCTGTTATATGTGGCAAATTGTTTTCCAGTTAATCATTTATTTTTAACTTATGATAGTATATGGCTGCCACATAGAAATGTAAAAAAATTATGTATTCAAGCCTATAAGCCTTTTTCTATATGGTTTCCAATGTTGTTATTTATTCTAAAAAAGACCTGATCAACGCCAAAATTACAAAAGTATCAAATTTTGTCCTATATTTTTTCCAATATTTTCATAATTTTTCTTTTTATACTTAAATTTTAAATTTTTCTAGAATATGATATATAGCATAAGGTAGGACTCTAATATATTTCCCAATTATTTTGACATGTTTTCCAACACTATTTGATTTGAAATTCCATCTATCTTACATAAAAAATTCCCCAAAATAAAATTGTGATTTTTAAAATTACTCTAGTCCTGCTGTACTTTTTGATGTCTTTCTGCTTAGAGTAGGTAAACTCCTCATTATTATTTTCAAATATTTATTTGCTAGGTGAATTTTGAATTATTTTTTAAGTTCCTTCTCTTCCCAACTGTAATGAATGAGAAAGCATTAACTTTATAAAGTTATAATATGAATTTTTCCATTCAGATATATTATTCCCATCTCTCCATTTATTCAAGTCTTTTTTGTTCTCCAGTAAAATTACATTGCACCCATTCTCCATTGGTCTTGCAAATTCTTAAGTTTTTTTGATATTTGGTTGTATTTATTTTTGGAGTTAGGAAAGAATCCCTTATTTTATTCTGTTTTCAAGCTGACTATTACAAGCAAAAGTCTATTTCTATATACATATATCTATTAACTGTTCATCCTAATGAACTTTCTTATACTTTCACACAAGATTCTAGTTGATATTATAGTGAAAATTACTGATTGTCTACTTGTCATCTATTAAATCCTCCTTCTATATGTGCTACTGAAGTGAGCACGAATAAATTCTCCTTCTAATAGTACCAGATTTTCATTTGGATCTCTACCCTTTATTCTACACAATTATAGGCTTTGGGTGTAAGATCAATTAACCCAGGTTTAAGAGTAAGCACTGATTAGTCTAAACCTATCAGAATCATTCCCCGCACCCCCCCAAAATATGCCTGGTTCAGGAATAAAAATGTGATTGAATTTGAGCCTATTGAAGAAGAAGCTTTCTAGGGTTTTGCAAAGGAATTCCTCAATTCTTTGAAAGCTATAAGAATCCAGGTCTCTATCATCTCTTCAGACATAGACAGGGAAGCTTCTAGCCTCAATTATTACAGATACTCGTCCTATAGCCTTGGAGGAAATTAGACTTCTAATTAAGCTAGTAGAATATAATATGAACTATAAATAACCATCATTTACTCTTTTCCTTTTTAATATTCCTATTTGTTTTTTTTTCCTTGCCTTATTGTATGGGCAGAAATCACTATAAAAATGTCGAATCATAATAATGAAAACAGACACTTGTATTGTTTCTAAATTTGAAGACAATGTTTTTATTATACCATTCATTAAGTTTTATATTTCCCATTTATCATACTAAGACTTTTTGAAAATTTACTAAGAAATGTTATTTAAAAAGAGGAATGGATATTGGGTTTTATCAAATGTCTTTTGAATATTTAATGAGGACAGTGCATTTAAAAAATTATTCTGTTAATCATTATGTAGTTAATTAATTATGCTGGATTTTAATGTTCTACTGTTAAAATACCTTGCATTCCTGAAAAGACCCTATTTAGTCATGATACACATATACAGATACTGCTAAATATAATCTTCCAATATTTAGTTTTTTATTTTTTGGTTTAGATATTTACCATTAAAATTATAAATAGGTGATTTGTGTTTTATTTGTCAGACTTTGATATCAAACTAATACTACCTATGAACAAATGAATTGGAAAGATTTCCATATTTCTCTGTTTTATGGGGCTATTTAAATAGTCCAAGAAATACCTGTTTTAATATAATAATTCCAGAAATATCCTAAAAAAATGATGGTCTACATCAAAAACTAATGATGTACTATATAGTGAGTGACTATAGTGAATGACTACATCAAAAACTAATGATGTTAGTCACTACTGTGTCACTACTGTGTAGTGACTAACATAATAAAAAAAATAATAAAATAAAATGATAGGCTCCATTTATATACAAATATGAGCCAAGCGCCTTTTTGTATAGTAAATCTTTGAGAATGTTTTCTATCTATCTTTGAGAATGTTTTCCTATCTATCACTGCTGTTTATATGTCTTAAGTAATTTTGGTCAGTTATGTTTTCCCATAAATTCTTTTATTTAATGTAGATTCTCAAAATAATTAATGAAGATACATTATATAATTTTAAAGCATCTTTTTTTCATTTCAAACATTATTTACTTACACTCTCCTCTCTTTTCTCCCTGATCTCAGTTGCCAGAAGTGTACCACTTTTATTGTTATATTTGAAGAAATATGCCTTGATTTTAGTTGTCAGTTGTGATTTTGTTTTATTTAAAGTCAATTAGTTTCTCATTTTTTCATATATTTCTCCTGATTTATCTTAATTTCTTTTACTGTTCTTATTTATTTATTTAAGTTTACTGATTAATTAATTTTCATTTTTATACAAAGTTGTTTAACATATTTTTAGGGACCAAATTTAAGTAGTAGCTCTATGAAGAAATGCAAAGGGATGATAAACTAAAAGTTCAAGATAGGGGTTAGCTATCAGGTAGTGGGAGAAGGGAGAGATTTGAAGAACCAAACAGAGAACTGTCAGATAATGGTCTTATTCCTCATCAGAAACTGGGATGTGGGTTCATAGATGTTCACTCTAACCATGAGTTTTTACTTTATATTTGTTTTATTAATAAAGAGAAAAATTTAAAAAATTGAAAAAAACAGGAAAAAATGAGTTCCTTGCTTCCTTCTCCTCACTGAGTCACCCTATATATCCTTGAGAAAGAAATCTTTTTTTAACAAAATTTTATTTATTTTTTAAAATTTCTTTTCTGTGTTCCAGAATTCATTGTTTATGCACCACATGTCGTGCTCCATGCAATACATGCCCTCCATAATACCCACTACCAGGCTAACCCCACCCACCCCCAAAACCCTCAGTTTGTTCCTCAGAGTCCACACAGTCTCTCATGGTTTGTCTCCCCCTCCGATTTCCCCAACTCACTTCTCTCCATCTCCCAATGTCCTCTGTGTTATTCCTTATGCTCCACAAATAAGTGAAACCATATGATAATTGACTCTCTCTGCTTATTTTACTCAGCATAATCTCTTCCAGTCCCGTCCATGTTGATACAAAAGTTGGGTATTCATCCTCTCTGATGGAGGCATAATGCTCCATTGTATATATGGACCATATCTTCTTTATACATTTGTCTGTTGAAGGACATCTTGGCTCTTTCCACAGTTTGGTGGCTGTGTCCATTGCTTCTATGAACATTGGGGTACAGATGGCCCTTCTTTTCACTACATCTTTATCTTTGGGATAAATACCAGTAGTACAATTGCAGGGTCATAGGGAAACTCTATTTTTAATTTCCTAAGGAATCTCTATACTGTTTTCCAAAGTGGCTGTACCAGCTTGCATTCCCACCAACAGTGTAAGAGGGTTTCCTTTTCTCCACATCCTCTCCAACACATGTTGTTTACTGTCTTGTTAATTTTGGCCATTCTAACTGGTATAAGGTGGTATCTCAATGTGGTTTTGATTTGAATCTCCCTGATGGGTAATGATGATGAGCATTTTTTCATGTGCCTGTTAGCCATTTGTATGTCTTCTTTGGAGAAGTGTCTGTTCATGACTTCTGCCCATTTTTTTCTGCCCATTTTTTGACATGATTATTTGTTTTGTGTGTGTTGAGTTTGAGGAGTTCTTTATAGATCTTTGTCTGTAGAGCCCTTTGTCTGTACTGTCATTTGCGAATATCTTCTCCTGTTCTGTGGGTTGCCTCTTTGTTTTGTTGACTGTTTCCTTTGCTGTGCAGAAGCTTTTGATCTTGATGAAGTCCCAAAAGTTCATTTTCGCTTTTGTTTCCTTTGCCTTTGGAGACATATCTTGAAAGAAGTTACTATGGCATAATTTTAAATAAAATATTCTTTCCCCTAAAGTTCTTTGACTCCCCATTCTCTGAAGGATCAAGTCCAAACTCCCTAGACTGACATTCAAGGTCTTCCACAAATATCACACTTCCTCATATGCCCAAATGTACATATCAGTATCCCCCAACAAGATGCACTCCATTTTATCTAGAACAGCCCTTAGAGTTCTCACTAAATGCTTTGCTCATTTCTGCCTACAAGTCCTCGCTTGTGTTCTATCCTTTCATCTGGGATGCCCTTGCTCTGCCGCTCTTCCTGTCCAAACCCTATTCACTTCTTCTTTTGAAGGCCAAGCTCACTTTCTAACTCATTTATGAACTCTCACAATTCCACTGAACAGTGAAACATCCCCCGATCAAATTCCTATACCACTCATGGTGTAAATTACTCACTTCACTCTTAATTGTATAGTGTTCCTTAACCCTTCTTATCTGTGTGTGTGGATATGTGTATGCATGCATGTGTTTTTTTCTTCCCATTTGGTGATAAAGTCTTCACAAGTAAAAGCTATGTTTTATATTTCTTGGTATGATGTAAAAGGCTTAACACAGTAAACATTTGTCATACAAATAAATAAGCTTTCTCAATGTTTTTTTCATGGCATGGAATGCTTTGAAAATAACTCAAACTCAAATCAAATTTAGAAACAGCTTTCAAAATTAATTCTAATGTTAATGCAGTATAATGTGTCTGGCTTATAATTATGTGCTATGATATTAAAACTTCCTTCCTTTCAGAAATACTCTTACTTACGTGACACTCCAATGTAGCAATTTTTACTCAGGCACTATAGTATAGGGACATTTTTACATGACCCAAGAAACAAACTTTTAGGTGTTCAGCTTAAACAAAATTGACCAGTAAGGTGCACAATAGACCCTCCACCCTAATCTGCCCCCTGTGTCCTGAGACTTGCCCTACCAATAAAACCCCCAGTCAGTGGGCTTCAAGAGTGAGATAGGAAACGGAGTGTCATAAAGTTTGATGGAAGGGGTGGATGAGGCTTTGGGAAAGAAAAAGAGAGTACAGAACCTGTCAGAGAGTATAGGTAGTCCTATCAAATATTCTACTTTGGAAGTATTTTAATGTATTCCAATTTCATGAATTAAGAAAACCAACAGGGGCATCTGGGTGGCTCAATGGGTTAAAGCCTCTGCCTTTAGCTCAGGTCATGATCCCAGCATCCTGGGATTAAGCCCCACATCAGGGTCTCTGCTCAGCGGGGAGCCTGCTTCCCCCTCTCTCTCTGCCTGCCTCTCTGCCTACTTGTGATATCTCTCTGTCAAATAAATAGATAAAATCTTAAAAAAAAAAAAAAGAAGAAAGAAAACCAACAAATCTGTCTTTACCAAACACACAAATCATCTCACAATAAAATGATCATCATAGAAGTACAATTTAATAAATATATATGGAGAATGAAGTATGGGCAGAATGTTGGGCCTTTTAAAATAGATTTTCACAGTTTATCAAACATTTGCATAAATCATTTATTTTTATCTCAAAGCAATTATGTGAAGAAAAAGAAGCAGATATAAATTACAACTTTTTGCTAGTTGGCCTATCATTCCACACGGATCCTTAGGAGATTAGAGACTATGTTGACTGTGTTGGCTACCCAGCACCCGATGTGCCCATGACATGTAATCTTTGAATAAACACATGTGGAGTTGGGGAGTGAAGAGAATCCTCACTTTCAGTTCAAGAAACTGAAGCCCAAGAAGAGCAGGGACCCATCCAAAACCATGCACTTCCTGGGACAATGAGGATTCCAATCTGAACCTTTGGACTCTGGATCCAACGTACCTTCTACCATTGCTCAAACACAATAGAGAAATCTGATTTTGTCACAAACAAATATTTTGGCATATGGATAGATGTTTCTTCAATCTTTCCTAATTTCTTTATAAGTACGCTGTTTCATAGAATGAACACACTGTAATTGGGAAAAGATTTCTTGGGTAGAATTGCAGCTCTGTGAGAATGAGGCCAAAGCCAAGGCCTTGGGCAAGTGCCACTTGGTCTGGATGGACTCCACAGCCCCGGCCACGTGCATCTCGCAGTCACAGTAAGCTAATCACACAGGCCGGGAGTGATCTACAAATTCATCCCCAGTACCGCAAAAACAAAAAAGCAGCGCACTTGCAACAACAGCCGTGTAGAGCCCAGATACCCTTATAAATGCAACTTTAGTATTTTAGGATACAAAATTATTCATTGGGTTGCGGATTAGGGTGAGGAGTCACATGTGCCACAAGGACTCCCGTTGCTCTAAGTCCATGCATCCCCCCACTAGCAAGGATGCTGGACACAATATCCTGAGAAAGGCACTGAAAGCAACCCCCTCAACCATGTCTCTCAGCCACTGGGATAGGAATGCATTACTTGTTTTTCAAACCCTGCCAGTAGAGAGTCCCAAATGCCTACTGGTTTGCTGTCTGATAGCCCAGTGTGCTCTCCATGCAGTCCTGAGAACCTGGGCACTCCTTCTGTTCTAGCAAGTAGCTAGCTCTCATTCAGTTGGTTATATTGTCAGTCATACCCATGAAAGTGCTAGATCAGAAGGTTTGCCTTTTATATTTTTATTTTATTTTATTTTATTTTATTTATTTGACAGAGAGAGAGAGACAGCGAGAGAGGGAACACAAGCAAGGGGAGTGGGAGAAGGACAAGCAGACCTGCAGAGCAGGGAGCCCAACTCCAGGCTTGATCCCAGGACTCTGGGATCACGACTCAAGGCAAAGGCCATCAGACACTTAAGGACTGAGCCAACCAGGCGCCCCAGAGGGCTTTCCTTTTAGAAGCTGCTCCACAAATTTTAATTATAACTGCTCCATTAGGCCAGAGGGCACCAATATCTGTTTTCAGAGCTCTTTTCAGGGTAGCCCTCTTCTGTTAACTATTTATATTTATTTTTATTTTTATTTTTATATTTATTGCATCATGATGGCGAGAGACAGCAATGATCATGGGTCCACTTCCCAGTGAAGAGATTAAACCAAGGGTTTAAGTAGAAGGTGAACTTTAGCTGATCCTCAGAGAAGACGTGGCACCTTAAGCTAAAGAACACCCTGGAGCTTTCTCTCCAAGACTGGCAGGAGACTCCTGTGAGATACCAAGGAGCTCCTGGGAGGCAGGTTTCCCTCATCTCCTGAATCCACTGAGGGCTTTATTATTATTATTATAGTTTTTAAAAATTAACTTCTTAGCTGATGAAAAATATAATGACCGCTAAGAATCTTAAAACAAAATCATATTTTCAAATAGACCACTATCTAGGGGCTCACTGCAAAACACACCACTGGCACCAAAACTTTTGTCCTTGGTAGTAAGTTAGGAGTTTGTTCTGAAATGCTGTATTTCTCAATGGAAGTACACTCTCCAAATACCTCTAAACAAATTCTAGTTTAATACAAAGAATTTAGACTATGATCGGGGCCACCCATACAGATCCTTTCCAGATTAATCTCTAAATAATTGCTCAAATCCCCACATGGCTGAGTTACTTAAACCATTGAATTGATAAAAGTAATGAATCAATGAATAATTACATAAGCAATACAGAAAAAATCTAAAGTCAGCTCCATTTTGACTGAATCATCTCAGTTGAACACAGACATAACTGATGTGTGCTCAGTGAAGGGATCTTTGATTCCATGATTTTCATGACCTCCATGATCTGAGTTCATTGATCTTCTGGGTACAAAGACGAAGAATATCTGTTTACCCAAACGTTTGCTCAGAGAGAATTTGTTTAAGGGAAAGAGTGTTGACCAAAAGCAGGGTCACTTTTATGTGTGTTTGTTCTATGATATCAAAGGGTTTGACTGTTGAAATTTGGTATGCTACTAAAGAACATGAAGGAAAACATAACAGTCCATTGGAATGGCAGTCCCATTTTTCAAATGAGTGTTTAATCTATCATTTAAAAAATCTATTATGTCTGGTACATAGAGAGAAGGAAAATGGTATCTTTATTCATGACCTGAGACATATGGGGCATATTACCTGTGTTGTCTATAGTCTGGTCCATTGCTCTTATCCACATTGATTCAGTTCAGTTCAACGACCAGTTTTTGAGATACAAGTGCCTGCTGCTATGCTAGGTGCTGGGCACAGGACGATCAATGAGAGCAGCCTGGACCTTTAGGATTATCTCAGTCCACTGGAGAAACCACCTAGATTGTTGGTAAATTTGACAAATGCATGAAGGATAGAACTGGTTGGGCTCTAAGTACATAGAATTCTGGGAACTTCTTGTCCCTAAAAAGATGTTAAAGAAGAAGGCTAACTCTCTTACGAAAGGAGATTGTCCTTTGAATGGAATCAACTAAGACCCAGGATGTTGTCTTCAGCTTCCTAGGTCTAAATCGTCATTTTACTATGTTTCCTACATGTGACTAAGCCCAGGAAGACTGACTCAAGTTACCAAATTCACGTGGTGCTGTCTAATAAATGACATGCCTGCTTATCAGTTTGTAATACAAAAAACCACCACGTCACTCCTCTTGGCTGATCCATACGCCCACACCTCTTAAGTAGTACCATCTTCATGGAAGCCAACTTGGAAAACATGGATTAGCACAGGAGGATCTGGCTGCCTTAACAACTGCTCTTTCTACACACGGGGTTGGCCCCCTTCAAAAAAGGATCTACTTCCCATTCCACACTCAGGGATTCTCTCTCCAAGCTCCAGATTCACCTAATTCTGATGACTGCATCTTGTTGGCTTCTTTTCATAATCCCCTTTCCTCAACCAGGTTTTCATCTTTCAGTTCTACTGATTTGGGATTGATATTTCCTGAGATGGTTCCTGGTTTTCAACCTGACATTCGCCCTTGGCTTCTGTCCTTCACATAACTCTTGGCACTGAATTTACCTGGTTCCAGCAACCAGAATCCTTCTTCAACCCATATCCTAGCACCCTCCTCCTTATTACTTTTCCCTGGAGAGAATTCAGAAAATAACCTGATTCAGGTACCTGTTTCTACTGCTTCTATGTATCTGTGGGAGGAATTGGGAACATGTGTCCCTTGGTTAGGACTCCATTAGCAATTCTGGAAACCATTCTTTCTTTTGAGGCAGAGAGAGAGTAGATTATGGGGTTGAATGTGTAGGCCCTAGAGTTAAGAGAGCTTGAGTTTCTATTTTCCTGTCACCATTCAATAGGTGTGGTACTTTGGGCAAGTTATTAGCTGCTTTGCACCTCAGCTTCCTCATGTGTAGGAAGGGGATTATAATAGCTCATACCTCAGAGGACTGTTTTGAGGAGTAAATGAATTCTTTTATATAACACCATCCATAGGGCACACAGGAAGCACACAATACTTGTTTCTGCTCTTCATCTATACTTTTTCTGTATTCCAAGCAGCCCTCTTCCTTTAGGACAGCACAATGACCTGAGATGTTTCACAATACAATTGAGTGGGTTATAGTTTCAGAGTAACACCCTCTTGATTTGATCCAGGACTAGATTAGATTAGACAGCGCACTCACATTTGCATACCATTTCCAGGGTACACAACTGTGCAGGTGTCTAATCTTAGTGACAACAGCCACCACTTACGGAGTACTTTTTATGTGCCAGGTACCACACAAATTGCTTTATGAATATTACCACACATAATGCTGACAATATCCTTGTAAAGGAAGGTATTGTTTTTGGAGTTCTAAAGATGAGGAAACTGGGCTTCCTGGCCTTAGGACATTTTCCTGGGATGGGTAACAACTGGAGGAGCCCTGATTTGAACCAAGGTATTCCTAGTTTCAGAACCCATGCTTTTTCCAGAATGTTCTGTTGTCTTCATAAAATTCAGAGTGATCCTTTCCTTAAGTTGTGTGCATATTGTAGAGGTACCTTCATATTGACTCCCCAATTAATGATACAGGTCTCACTGTCCATGATCAGTTCAGGCCAGATGCCCAGAACATCTTGGGACAGCCCTGGTTGTACTTTTTGGCACTAGGTTGTCCTGCATTTTATTTATTTCTTTTGCCTCTATTATTCCTATTGTTATTTTGGCTCCAATTCAGGATTCCTTATCTTAACGGGAACCAATGAACTGAACTTTTCTGTCTGACTGGCCCTCTGTTTCTATGTATCCGTGGAAGGAATTGGAACCAATTTACTCATCATAGAGTTAATCAATTCTTAACCTAGAGTTCTGAATTCCCCTCCTGCTTTGGACAGGATTGGTTCTGGGGTAGACTGCCAGGTAGGAGTCAGCATATCTTTTAGAGGAATTGGTGGCTACATATTGAGGGCATCCTCCTCGTGGCCATGAGGCTTTCATGGTATCTTCCATGGTGGTTAGCCCATATCTTTTCAGCTCTACTCAATTCCTGGCTAAGGAAGCTGTCCCCAAAACTCTGTCCTGGGGTGCTCCCTTGAGCCTGAGTCTGGCTTCTGGGTGTTCCACACACATAAATGCTCCCCGTGGAGATCCTAAGTCCTGAGATAAACTAGGAACTTGGATATTGGTGCCAAAGGGCAGGCTTGTAACTGGAGCCCATGGGTGCCAGAGTGCTTGGCTCTGGGGGTCGCAAGTAGATCAGGTTCAGCCCCAGCTGCTGACAAAATCCAGAGGTGGAGCAATGAGCAGTGGCGAAACCAGAAAGGAATTTATTCTGTGAGGCCAGCACCAGGAAGACAGCAAACTAGCATCTCGAAGACCTTCTCCAAAGTTCCAAAAATACTTCCAGGCTTATGTAAGGACAATGTGGGACAGAGGTTTGTGGGTACGTGCAGGTGGGCAGTACAGGTCAGGTCAATCCCTGTCTTGGCGTTAGTTTTGCAGGGTATTGCTGGCTCAGGACAGTCATTATTGCTTGAGGGGATAGTTTCAGTTCCCCTCAGGGGATGCTTTGCCCGCAGGGTCTTTTGTCTTCATTAAGAGGTAAGCTGGAAAGAAGAACTTACTTAATCAATTAGAAAGTACAGACTGAGGTCAGAATGGAGGTAGTTGAAGTCCTCTTTCAGACTCTGTATCATGGGTGTTCCCCCATAACTTCTGGGCAAACTTTCTTGTCTTTCCACCTTCTCCATACCTTGTTAACATATCTTCATTCTCTTGGTCTCTCAGATTTACAGTCTTTGAGTCACCTTCCATGTACGTTTGTCCTTTGACTGCATGCCTAACCTTCTACCATAGTTGCTTGTACATTTATATCATCTTTTCCTGTCTCACTGTCATAGCTCAAAGCCTTTTCATTATTGTATGAGGTATCAACATAATCTATGAGCTCCAGAGCTTTCAACCTAAGAACAAAACACCCCCTAGAAAGTCAACACATAAGCTCTAATGGGTCTGTAAAACCCCTGAAATTATTTTTTAAAAAATACCGATGTGCTGGTGTGCATACACATGCATTTTTCTTTTTTTTTTCAAGTTTTTATTTAAACTCCAGTTAGTTAACATACGGTGTAATATTAGTATCAGGTTTAGAATTTAGTGATCCATCGCTTACATAGAATACCTGGTGCTCATCACAAGTGCCTCCTTTAATGCCCAACACCCATCTAGTCTATCCTCTTCTACCTCCCTCCATCAACCCTTGGTTTGATCTCTATAGTTAAGAGTCTGTTTCTTGGTTGGCCTCCCTCTCTTCCCACCCCCATGTTCATTTATTTTGTTTCTTAAATTCCACATGAGTGGAATTCATATCATATCATATGTGTCTTTCTCTGACTCACTTATTTCACTTAGCTTTATACTCTCTAGCTCCACCAACATCATTCCAACAGGCAAGATTTCATTCTTCTTGATAGCTGAGTAATATTCCTGTGTGTGTGTGTGTGTGTGTGTGTGTGTGTGTGTGTACCACATCTTCTTTATCCATTCATTAGTTTATGGATATCCAGGCTTTCTCCATGATTTGGCTATTGTTGACAATGCTGCTATAAACATCAGGATGCATATATCCTTTCAAATCAGTATTTTTTTTTATCTTTTGGGTAAATACCTAGTAGTGCCATTGCTGGATCATAGGGTAGCTCTGTTTTTAACCTTTTGAGGAACCTCCATGCTGTTTCCCAAAGTGGCTGCTCCAGTTTGTATTCCCACCAACAGTGTAAGAGGGCTCCCCATTCCCCATATCCTTGACAACACCTGTTGCTTCCTGTGTTGTTAATATTAGCCATCCTTATTGGTATGAGGCGGTAACTCACTGTAGTTTCGATCTCTATTTTCCTGATGCCGAGAGATGTTGGAAGATATTTTCATGTGTCTGTTGGCCATCTGGATGTTTTCAGAAAACTGTCTATTCATGCCTTCTGACCATTTTTTAACTGGGTTATTTGTTTTTTGGGTGCTGAGTTTTATCAGTTCTTTATATATTTTGGATACTAACCTTTTATCAGATATGTCCTTTGCAAATATCTTTTACCATTCCATAGGTTGCCTTTTAGTTTTGTTGATTTTTACCTTTGCTGTGCAGAAGATTTTTATTTGTTGAAATCCCAATAGTTTATTTTTGCTTTTGTTTCCTTTGTCCCAGGAGATATATCTAGGAAGAAGTTGCTGTGACTGAGGTCAGAGAGGTTGCTGCCTGTGTTCTCCTCTAGGATTTTGATGGTTTCTTGTCTCACATTTAGGTCTTTAACCATTTTTGAGTTGATTTTTGTGTATGGTGTAAGAAAGTCATCCAGTTTCATTCTTCTGCGTATTGGTGTCCAGGTTTCCCAACGCCCTTTGTCAAAGAGACTGTCTCTTTTCCACTGGATATTCTTTCTTGCTTTGTAGAAGATTAATCTACTATTAAGTGTGGGTTCATTTCTGGATTTTCTATTCTGCTCTATTGATTTATGTGTCTGTTTTTGTGCCGATATCATACAGTCTCAATCACTACAGCTTTGTAACATAATTTAAGTCTAGCATTGTGATACCTTCAGCTTTGCTTTTCTTTTTCAAGATTCCTTTGGCTATTCAGGGTCTTTTATGGGTTCACACAAATTTTAGCATTGATTGTTCTAGCTCTGTGAAAAATGTTGGTGGTATTTTGACAGAGATTATACTAAATGTATGGATTGCTTTGGGTAATATAAACATTTTAACAATATTTATTCTTTCAATCCATGAACACGGAATGTTTTTCAATTGTGTGTGTGTGTGTGTGTGTGTGTGCACTTCAATTTCTTCCATCAGTGTTTTATAGTTTCCAGAGTACAGATCTTTTACCTTTTTGGTTAGGTTTATTCGTAGGTATCTTATGGTTTTTGGTGCAATTGTAAATGGGATTGATTCCTTGATTTCTCTTTTTGCTGCTTCATTATTGGTATATAGAAATGTATTGTGAGATTAAGAGTCACTTATGGTTTGTCTCCCTCCCAATCCCATCTTGTTTCATTGATTCTTCTTCTACCCACTTAAGCCTCGGAGGGGGTTTGGGAAAAGGGGGTGGGATTATGGACATTGGGGAGGGTATGTGCTTTGGTGAGTGCTGTGAAGTGTGTAAACCTGGTGATTCACAGACCTGTACCCCTGGGGATAAAAATATATGTTTATAAAAAATAAAAAATTAAAAAAAAAAAAAAAGAAATTTAAGCAATACAAAAAAAAAAAAAAAAAAAAAGAAATGTAATAGATTTTTGTATGTTGATTTTGTATCCTGAGACTTTACTAAAATTTGTAGATAAGTTCTAGCAATTTTTTGGTGGAATATTTTAGGTTTTCTATATAGACTATCATGTCATCTGCATATAGCAGATGACGA
Source organism: Mustela putorius furo (assembly GCF_011764305.1). Taxonomy (NCBI): domain Eukaryota; kingdom Metazoa; phylum Chordata; class Mammalia; order Carnivora; family Mustelidae; genus Mustela; species Mustela putorius. Next base: position 2,339,327 of record NW_025422045.1, on the reverse strand, counting down.
ATTCTTCTTCTTTACAAATTTGGATGCCTTTTATTTCTTTCTGTTGTCTTACTGCTGAAGCTAGACTTCCGGTACTATGTTAAATAACAATCATGAGAATGGACATCCTTGTCTTGTTCCTGGTCATAGAGGAAAAGCTCTCAGTCATTCCCCACTGAGGATGATATTAGCTGTGGGTATTTCATATGGCCTTTATGATGTTGAGGTATGTTCCCTCTAACCCTACTTTGTTGAGGGTTTTTATCATGAATGACTGTTGTACTTTGTCAAATGCTTCTACCTCAATTGAAAGTTTCATATGGTTCTTATCCTTTCTTTTATTGATATGGTGTATCATGTTGATTGATTTGCAAATATTGGACCACCCTTGCATCCCAGGAATAAATCCCACTTGATCATGGTGAATGATTCTTTTGGTGTATTGTTGGATTCGATTTGATAGTATTTTATTGAGAATTTTTGCATCCATATTCATGAGCAATATTGGCCTATACTTCTTTTTAGTGGAGTTTTTGCCTGGTTTTTGCATCAGGGCAATGCTGGCCTCATAGACTGAATTGGAAGTTTTCTTCCATTTCTGTTTTTTTGGAATGGTTTGAGAAGAGGTATTAATTCTTCTTTAAATGTTTGGTAGAATTCCCCTGTGAAGCCATCTAGCCCTGGACTTTTGTTTGTTGGGAGATTTTTGATTACTGATTTAATTTCTTTGTTGGTTATCGGTCTGTTCAAGTTTTCTATTTCTTTCTGTTTCAGTTTTGGTAGTTTATATGTTTCTAGGAATTTATGCATTTCTTCCAGGTTGACCAATTTGTTGGCATGTAATTTTTCATAATATTCTCTTATAATTGTTTATATTTCTGTGGTGTTGGTTGTTATTTCTCCTCTTTCATTTATGATTTTTATTTATTTGGGTCCTTTCTCTTTTCTTTTTAATAAGCCTGGCAAAGGGTCTATTAATTTTATTATTTTTTTTTTTCAAAGAACCAGCTCCTGGTTTCATTGATCTGTTTTATTTTATTTTATTTTATTTTTAGTTTCTATATCATTTATTTCTGCTCTTTTCTTTATTATTTGCCTTCTGCCACTGGCTTTAGGCTTCATTTATTGTTCTTTTTCTAGCTCCTTTAGGTGTTAGGTTGTTTGAGATTTTTCTTGCTTCTTGAGATAGCTCTGTATTGCTATATAGTTCCCTCTGATGATTGCTTTTACTGCATCTCAAAGGTTTTGAACTGTCATATTTTCATTTTCATTTATTTCTATGTATTTTTAAAATTTTTTCTTTGATTTCCTGGTTGACCCATTCATTCTTTAGAAGCATGCTGTTTAACCTCCATGTATTTATGATCTTTCCAATTTTTTTCTTGTGGTTGACTTCAAATTTTATAGCATTGTCGTCAGAAAATATGCATGGTATGATCTCAGTCTTTTTGTACTTGTTGAGGCCTGATTTGTGACCTAGTGTGTGATCTATTCTGGAGCATGTCCTACATGCACTTAAAAAGAATGTGTATTCAGGGCACCTGGGTAGTTCAGTCAGTTAAGCATCTAACTCAGTTTTGGCTTAGGTCATGATTTTGGGTTTGTGAGATTGAACTCCACACTGGGCTCCATGCTCAGAGGGCAGTCTTCTGGAGATTCACTCTCTCCCTCTCCCTCTGACCCTCATTCTGCATGCTCTCTCTCTCTCAAAATAAATAAATGAATCTTTAAATAAATGAATGCATCTTTATAAAAAGAAAAGATTGTGTATTCTGCTTTAGGACATACATGCATTTTTCTAAGTAAAATAAGTTTTCATCAGTCTTTCAAAGGGAAACATGCTGGCTTGCTATTATCACTAAGACAAATTATCAAAAATTCATGGGCCTAAAAAACCAAAATTTATTCTCCTACAGTTCTGGAAGAGACAAGAGACAAGTCTGAAATCAAAGTTGGCAGAGGTGCTTTTTTTTTCTGGAGGCTATGTTCTTGCTTTTTAAAATTTCTACAAGCCACCTGCACCCTGTGGCTTGTGGCCCCTTCCTTGCATCTCTCCAACCTCTTGCTTCTGCAGCCATATCTGCTGTTACTTGTGCTGATCTCCTACCTCCCTATTAGATTGACTCTTTTGATTACATTGGGCCACTCAAGTAATCCAGGATATTCTCGCCCTCTCGAGACCCTTAACTTAATTAATCACACTTGCAAAGTCCTTTTTGCCCTATCAGATAACATTCACAGGTTCTGGGCATTAGAATATTAGAAAGGTTTGGGGGACATTATTCAATTTACCACAGGAGTTAATGCCCCCAATAAGCTATCTTAACTGGCTTCTTTAACTACTCACAAAAATATTTCTCAAACATCACTCTCATCTTGCCATCTTCTGCATAAATTTATGATGACTTCCACTTACCTATCAGATTAATATACTTTCTGAGTACAGCATTCAAGGCTATTAGCCAGTGGGCCCCAATTGATCTCTCTAATCTCATCCCCAATGTTCCGCAATATGAGACACTCAAAATCATTCTCCTAAGAATGCATTATTATTCCCAGCTCTGCCTCTGCTCATGTTGTTCAACTGCTACACCTAACCTCATGACTCAGTCCTCCCCATCACTGTAATTTCCTTCCTTTTTATCAAAGACTTTTTTCCTTCATGTCATTTATCATCCATAATGTTTTCCTTTATGAAGCCATAGAGTCATTGTTGACCAAAACTATAATCATGAATTATCTCTAGCTGAGGATGAGCAAGTATTCTAAGGGCAGAAGTTTCTTTTACATTCCTCAAAACACCGAGAGGAGCTTATGGAGGCCACGTATTGCACGGAGCACTGGGTGTAGTGCATAAACAATGAATTCTGTTACGCTGAAAAGAAATTAATAAAAATAAATTAAAAAAAAAAAAAGAAGAGCTCCTTCTACCCCTTCCACCTCTCCCTATCCACAAATACACTGTGTCCTTCTATCTGGTCCTTTCTCCACTACCCAACAGTAACTGTTCTGAAATACGGTCCATCATGTGACATACGCAAAGAAAAAAGCTTGATGGATAAGAATTTTTAAAAGAATTTTACTCAACTAATGAAACCATTTTTATTTCAACCTCTGATATTTAAAAGCCCAGGAGATGTTTCACAGGTTTTTTCCCCTATAAGGGATGGAAAGAAGGCATAATTTAGAAAAGTTCGAAGAGGGGGGATTATTTTTAGTACAAAATCAGGTGTTGTTTATTTATAGCTAGTTGAAAACACACCCAGTTTATCTTTTCCTCTTTCTATCAACTGGAGATAGGTTTGGTTAAAGTGGCTGGACAAATTCTTGTACAATTCTCTTCAGAACTCCGGGAAAATCCCCTGGTTGATAACAGGACCCTTCCACCTTCACCTTCTCCATTTGCTTCTCTTCTTGGCTCTAACTGCAAACTGTCTTTCCTCTGAGAACCCAGTTTCCTTTGTGACTCTATTTCCAATGACTCATTCTTCTACGTCCCATTTCCTGGCTGCATCGCTGAGACAAGGGAACGTGACCAGCACTCCTGAACCCTCCCTATTTCCTCTACTCTCATTCCTTTGAATGAGGCCACATAATGTGGCCACATAATGTGGCCTCACACTATGCAAAGAAACCCTGTGAAAGGTTTCAGAGCAAAGACTATGCAGCAGATGATGCTGATGCCTTGCCCTATGACCCTTTTGCTACCCTTCCCTGAAGGTACAGCTGACAGCTACTGTGCACACTGACATCTCCCTACCTCAAGGCTTATGTTGATCTGCTTTGCTGACTAAGGGCTTTCCCCTTTGCCAAGGGAATTTGCTCTGCTCTGCAGAGCCGGAATGCCAAGGATGTATTGCTTTCAGGAGAAAAACCTCAACCAACCAATGAGTGAGAGAAATCTATGGCTAAATACCCCAGCTTCCTGGCCCTTGATAGAACAATTCTGAGGCATGTTCTACATAGTTCCAAAGAGGATTCACGGAGGGATTCAGCCACGGTTGTCCACACTGATCACTCATTCAGTAATGTACACTTTACCGGCTTTCATCCCTTCCCTGTCATGGCTTTCCATGATCTTATCCCTTATATTCCCTGGGATCACCCCACAAGTAAACTAACTGTACCCTAATCCTCATCTCAGTATCTGCATTAGGAGGGATTTCAAACTGACCGAGAATTTATTATTCATCTCATTAGAACATTTTAAGGGCTTACTAAGATTAATATATGAGCAAAAGAATAAATTAATGAGGGCTGTAAAGATTCCAGGAGCCAGGTAGGAAGTTGTCCTAGAGTCAGATCTGATGAGCGAGGATGGGACAGCCAGGAGTGAACAGATTTCCCAAAGGGAACCGGTGGTCATAAAGAGGCCGGAGCCAGAGAATGTGCAGAAGTTGGGGCAAAATCTGAAAAGCAAACCCATAAACAAACAAGCTGGATGTCCCAAGATTAGTAGAGACCACAGGGGCTTATTTATTTACAAAGGGCAGGTAGGGGTCAAGGTGGAGGTCAGCGGTGGAGTGATTTCTCTAAGCAATACGGCAGAGAAAGGCATCGTGTGAGACAATAACACACAGCTCTCCTCTATCTCTAAGTGATGCCTGTCCAGCTTAATCTTTTCCCTCAGCTTACAACCTCAGGCTTCATGAACTAGCTTAGGAGCTCACTTATTGTTCTCGGCTCACATATTTTCACTTCCTTCAGGAATCCCGCTCAAGGTTCCGACACAGCCATTGTTTAATACATGGTACCCAGCCATGCCGTGTCATCTCCAGCTTCCACACCTTTGCCCATGCAATTTCTTTGGTGAAGAAAAGCTTCCCTGACTCCGTCATCCTATTTAACTTCCAACTGTCCTTCAAAACTAGGCTCTAATGTTAGCTTTTCCAGAGGACTGGACCAGGTCTCCTCCCCTCTATTTCACAAAGTGAGGGGATTCTCTTTTTGCATACAAATACATGCACACAGAGCCATTGGCACCACACATCCTAATTGCCTTGGGCTTCTCTGTCTTTTTTTTTTTTTTTTTTTAAGATTTTACTTATTTATTTGACAGAAAGAGATACGAGATACGGCAAGAGAGGGAACACAAGCAGGACAAGTGGGAGAAGGAGAAGCAGGCTTCCTGCTGAGCAGGGAGCCCAAAGGGCCTCGATCCCAAGACTCTGGGGATCATGACCCGAGCCAAAGGCAGATGCTTAAGGGCTGAGCCACCCAGGCACCCCTCTGTCTCCTTTATTAAACTGTAAGCTCTTGGATAGTAGAAGCTACAGTTTATTTCTCCTGATAGCCAACTTTTTCTTAGGATCCTGGCCCAAAATTTAGCACACTTAAAGTAGCTAACACATAACTTTTATCTTTCCAATTCACCACATAAAAACAGAGAGAATGACTAGACAGAAAAACCCAAACTCCATGATCAACAATTATTGCAAAAAAAAAAAAAAAAAAAAGAGAGAGAGACAAAGCCTCTCCACAACTTCCAAAATACAAAGATGCAAAATACAAAATAAACCACCAATAGCTGCAAAACATGAGCTCTCTTGACTACTTCTGCAGGGGGAGTCATACTAGACTTTTTTTTAACAACAAAAGCAGTGTCTAAACTTGTTATTGGACTCAACCTTTTAGGTTGATGAGTTGAGATTTTCAATTAGCGTTCTAATGAGCTTCATAAAAAGAAGGCTTTAAAAAATCACTTCATTTCCACACAAATCAAAACCACAGTGAGATACCACGTCACACCAGTCAGAATGGCTAAAATTAATAAGACAGGAAGCAACAAATGTTGGCAAGGATGTGGGGAAAGGGGAACCTGCTTACAACATATTACTGTCATTTACAACTTTGAAAAATGCCCACTGTTACAAAAAGAACTTGCCAGCACATGTTTTGCGTATCTCATATCATACTACTAAATTATCTTAAAGAATGTAAACCATTCAGATTTCTAGCCATCACTTTGATTTCTGGTTCCTTCTTTAATTCCTGAAATTGAATGAGTGAGTTTGCGGGGGCACAGAGAGTTAAGAGGATTAGAAGAAACACAATGGTCCTGATAAAAAAAAAACAAAATGACAACAATACCCATTTCAAATTCCACATCAAGAAGAGCAAGCCCATGCCAATTTAATGTATGTACATCCAAATTCTTATTTTTGGCCAACACCCATGTTCATACACCTGGCAGGAAATTGCACCTCTGACCCAAGAAGCTTAAGTTTCTAAACTGTTTATATTAGTCTCCCTTGAGTAATCACCCAAATATCATCAACAAAAAGAGAGACAACTAATCAAATTGAGTAGAACCCATGTCAAGGTCCTGAAACACTTAGATTCATAGCACAAATAATGAAACAAATAGATAAACCCTAAAATGGAACCATGTTTGGAGACTAAACCAAAGGCTGACTACCTCTTTCCAACATGAACTGAAAGAGAAGTGGAACTGACTTAGGAACTGACAAAATTAAAGTATCTGCAGAGGAAGGTGACCTGAAAATTATTGATTAGAGTCTGAAGAATTGCCCAGGTGTATTCTGGAGAAAAGAATAGAGTGGGACATGACAACTGTCTTTGAATGTATAAGGGGCTTTGATGTGGAAGACAAAGCAGATGGCTCCAGAGGCAGGACTAGGATCAAGGGGTGGGATTAATAAGGAGGCGTATTTGAGTTCCCTTAGGAATGGAACATTGATTTGTTCATACCATGCCTGTCTTGGGCTCAATGGCAAAGATATATGACTTGACCCACTTAGGAGTCACAGAATGGTCTGTGACCCTTCTTCCCGGTGCGTTTGGAGGCAGCTTGCTCTTGTTACCTTCATCACAACTTCCCCCACTAGGACTACATGTGCCCCAAAGCCCTGTCTCCTTCTGCTGCCACTGCTGTCAATGGAAGCACTTCATTGCCACTACTTCCTTGGGGACTCTGCTTCTCACACGCTAGAGCAGAATTCTCCTCCCAAGTGATTTCAGCTCTTTTGAACAAATTCAGTCTGCTAAGCCTTTGAATGACCTGAGGGCTGACTGCTGATTTCTACAAAAGGAAAGTCAAAGGTTGGCCTTTGCTTAATCTAGTCCTATTATCAACTCTAATTAGCAAAAATCCTCTACAGTATCTAATATTTGAAGGCCACCCTCTTTAAATGTCTAGTGCAGATTTATTTTTATAATATTTACATCTCATTGACCATCAAGGATCCAACCACTATCTTACCAGGAGTTCATGTTACTTGTCTTTGAGTTCTTTGTGCCCAATACATAACCAGGCTCTTAGGCCTATAAATACTGAGTGAATGAATGGAGTCTACAGGCCAATCTGAGGTGCTAATGGGAAAAGAAGAAATGAAAAGTAATGTGGGTACTCACTTTCCACTGTTTCTTATTGTTTCATGGTCCTGTTTTTGTAAAAATTCCACTCACCCTTAAGAGATGCAGGGTTTTTTTGTTTGTTTGTTTTTAATGAGAGGGAACTTCTAATTTTTTTTTTTCAAACAAGTAAGTGACTAGACTGAAAAGGACACTTTGATGGAAATCCATAAAATACTCAGTGGTGAGGACAGGTGGTGAATGCATATGCCATCGTTCATATGCTCAAAGAATATACAGTCTAGCTTTTGTTTAGAGGAAGCACCTGGAGGGAGTAGGTGGCAGCACATTTATTCATTAACCTTCCAAACAGAGGCCCTGGCATGCTTAATTCTTGGCTGCCATAGCAAAGCTTTCTTCTGAAATGCACTGGGCACCAGCTCTCTTCCTAAACCTTCCCTAGGGTGCTATATATTTAGAATGATAAAGAGAAAAGATGAAAATTTAAAATTCTTTATTTTTCCTTTATATCTGTCCAAGGATAAGTTTGGACAAATATAGCATCTTTAAGGATATGTTAATAGAAAACAAAATAAAACCACCAGGCATATGAAAAGATTGTGCTCTTTTTAAAAAAATGCTTTATGTAATAGCAGCAAATGTCTCATAAAAAAATTAGCTAATTTTTTTTTAAATTAGCTAATTTTTATGAGACTTTAAAAATTTTTTTTTATTTTTTTAAAAAATAACACAATTTAAAAAAAATTAGCTAATTTTAAAAAATTTAAAAAATTAGCTTCTTATCTAAAATAAGAAGAAAACTTTGGATAATTTCTAATTCACAATTTCAAGATGACATAAGAGTAAAAGAAGGAATTTCTGAGATCAAGAAATAAATGCATGGAGATGAAAACTTAAAAACCACAGTGAAGACTTCCAGGTGAACCCGGTGGACTAAAATAAGATCACTCATTTTTCTCCCCCAATTCCTTAGGAAATTAACTAAAAATGAAGGGTCAAAGGTTCATGAAAGCAACCAATCAGGGAAGGAGTACAACACTCAGCAAATATTACTGAAGAAAACATGGAGAGGCAGTCCAGTGTGGCTCTAGCCCGGCCCTTACCTCTTGGAGGCCTAGTGAAGGGAGAAAGTGAGCGAATTCAATCCTAAGGATCTTCACGAATAGTCTCCACAATTTGTAAGGAGGGTACTGTAGCAAAAAGTCAGGAGCCTTCCTAAAAGTGAACCAAAAGCCACGACAGCTGGTGTTCTACCCAGTCACCATAGAGCCCTAGCAAATGTTGTGGGCACTGCAGGATTTGCCATCATCCAAGGCATTGAGTAGGGTTTGGGGGAGTCAGCTGGCATCCACAGAAGTGGTGCTCCTCCCCAACCCCCCCCCCCCACCAGGAGGATGGGCCCTGGTGGATGGTGTGTGTGCTCACTTCCCCTAACTACTATAGCAAATTACCACAAACTTCATGGCTTGAAACAAATTTATTATATTACAGTTATGGAGACCAGGAGTTTTGAACTATTCGGAGTGAACCAAAAAGAAACAAACAAGCCAAAAAAAAAAGGGGGTGGGGGGGAAGCAATTAGAAGGAAACAAAGGAGATAATCCAATATAAAGATAATTGCTATCTCGATTAGAAAACCCCCAAAATAAGATGGAGATAAAAGAGTTCTCAGAGAACATTTTAAATGTCTCTAAAATAAATGAAAAATTGAATCTTTAGATTGAAAAGGCAAACCATACACACAAATAAAAATAATGCAGAATGACAAATAAGGGCATTTCTAGTTGATTCTAGTTGATTCAAGCAAACAGGCAGAAAAGGAGACCTATATTTATATACCCAACACACTTATCCAATTAGTTGTTTATATAAGGCTTAAGAACTGATACTGTGAAGTCTAAAATATCACATAGTTGTTGAGGCTTCTGGGGACATCCATGTGGGGAAAGGAGACTTCAGGGGTTGAAGTCACATGGTTTTTACCTTTGACAGTTTGAGGGAATTTGTAGGTTGGCAAGTTTTTGTAACTATGTAGTTATTTATACCTGGAGGGGGACAGCATGGCCTTATTAAGTGCATGTAGTATATGAATCTTCCTATGACCTAGGTAGGTATGACTTTGGCCTACACAGATTCATTTCAGCTTCAGCCCAGCTGGAACAAGGATTAGGTTATTGGGAACTATGTCATAGAGCTTCAGGAAAATTTCACCTCAAAATAGGCAGAGCTTCACGGTACAGGTGTTTTAGGCATTGGTTTATAGAACAATGTTCATTGCTTTTATTTGGTTTATCAGCAAAGCTAGCAACCATGACTTTAGACTGTAAAGATAGTTCTACTTGGGCTACAAAGCACTAACGTGTGAGTTTCTTGCATGCCCATTTAGGAAGAACCAGATAAGCCCCTTTGTGTTTGAACTGTTGCTAGGCACAAGAGAAGTAGTGGTGAATGAATAAGGCTTTTAGAATTACGTAGTTTGTTCAGAGGTTCAAGTGCTCTCAAGTTGGCCCTGATTTTGTTTGATTTGTCAGCTGTGACCATGGTCTGAGATCTGGTTTCTTCTATAAAATTGTCTATCATTAAATTATATTCATGAACAAATCAAAAAGAATAGCAGTTTTTATTATAAAGAGACTATGGTATCCTTCTTGGGTTCCAGAAGAGAAATTTCTTAATGAAATTATTACAAACATAAAAGTGAAGGAGAAAATAGAAAAGGTCTATATCTAGAATATTGTCTTGGGAATAAACTATGCTTAGTAAATGAAGAAGGTATTGCTTGAAAGGACTAGATGTGAATGCAGGTTTTGTGGGGGTGTGAAGATACATAATTTGGGTGCCTTCTTTAAGAAAGAGACTATAACATTTTAAACGCAGAATTAATAACTCAAAGTTCTTAACTTTAAATGGAATCTAACTTATCAGTCTTTTCTTTTGTGGTTTTTTTTATACCCTGTTTTTTAAAAAAAATCCTTCCCATATCCTAAGGTCATGACGATACTCTTCTATTTAATCTTCTTAGAGAATTCTAATTTTGCCTTTTATATTAGATTTTTAATCATCTAGTAATGATTTTTCTGTATGGTGTCAGGTAGAAATCTAACTTCATTTTCCTCATCTGGATAGATAACTGTTTCAGTCCCATTTGTTTAAAAAGTCTTTCTTTTTCCCCACTGCCCTGTGTGCCCTCTGTCAGTACTCACAAAGATCTGTTTCTGGGCTCTATATTCATTCCAGTGTTCTATTTCTTTATCCCTGAACAACTGTCACACTAACTTAATTATTTTAGCTTTATTATAAATCTTGATGCATGGTAGAGCAAGTTCTCCCAAGTAGTTCATTTTTAAGAGTATCTTTGATCTCCTGGGTATTTTGTATTTCCTCATACCTTTTAGACCCAGTCTATTAAGTTCCATAAAAATTGCTGTTGGGATTTTCATTGGTATTGCATTGAGTATGTTAATCATGTGGGCTAAATTGTCATATTTACAATATTCAGTCTTCTAAACCATGAATATTAAATATCTCTCATTTATATAAGGGTGATGCCATATTAGATAAAAAACAGTTTCTCTTTGGTATTTGCCAGATGATTTTTGATTTGCGGGGGGAGGGGCGGGCAACTGTTGATTATCTTTCAACAATTCTGGGAAAATTCTCAATCTCATGGCTCTTCAAATACTGACTCTTCCCAATTCTCATATTCCTCTCTGAAACTCCAATCATACATTAATTATTCCTTCACAATCTAGCCTCTGTGGATCTTTACCTCCTTCATATTTTCCATCCTTTTATCTCCTTGAACTATACTCAGGAAATGTTCTTTGTCACTATATTCAAGTTCATTAGCTCTCTCTTGAACTCTAATCTTTTCTGTAATATCAAATTTAAAATTTTTACTTTTGATCATATTTTTATTTTCTAGCATTCCTATTTGGCTCTTTTTTTTCCCCCTCAAGTCTTCTTGGCTGTTTTTATAGTCTCCTGTATATTTTCAAATCTTCTTTCTACCTCATAAAGTGTGTTACACATGTTTTCAATACATATTAAAAATGAATTTTGTATTTGTTGCTAACTCAATATCTGAAGTCTTTATGGTTTTAATTATGTTGTGTATCGTTTCTGCTGGCTTTTTCTGATAACTTATTCTCTTGTGTCCTATGATTTTAACTATGACTTCGCAAGTGGGAATTCTTTGAGACCGATCCTAAACTTTTGTTTCTTCAGGAAGGATTTGTGCTTACTTATGCAGATTGCTGGGAGGATGATCTTTACAGGCTCAGCTTATTTTTTACTTCACAGTGATATTTATATTTATATTTTTGAAACAATCTCCAATATACAGAAATTTGCAAGAATTATACAAAAAACTGCATCCCTGAACTCTTTGTAGTAAGTTGCCAAGTGATGCTCCATCACTTCCATTTACCCTAGTGTTGCCTACACACAAGGACATTGTTCCATGCAGACATGATACAACTATCAAAATCAGGAGGTTAACATTGATAGATTACTATTACCTAATCATCAGACCCCATTCATATCTCAGCAATTGTCCCAATATTTATAACAGAAAAAGCCAGTCTAGAATCATGTGTCACATCTAGTTATCACACTAATTCTTCAGTCTCCTCCAATTAGGAAGGGTTCCTCAGTTTTTCTGGACTGTCTTGATCTTGACACTTTTAATCATGACAGACCGATTTACCTTATAGAATGTCCCATAACTTGGATTTGTATGATTCTTCCTTAGGATTAAACTGAGCAAGAACACAATAAATGAGGCAAGATTTTGAGACCGAGAGTAGAAAATAAGCTCAAGAATTAAAGTAAAAGCTAAGCCCCAGCCCAAAAGAATGGTTTTCTTTAGAAATAACTAATATTAATGAGATGATTTTTAAAAATTAAATGATGAGGGTGAGTAGGGGGAAGTTGAAGCAGTCATGTCCTATGGCTCACCCTGTATGGTCAAATATCTTAAAAGGCAAGTCTACTTCCACTTCCTCTTCACCCACCCACTTCAACTCCCACATTTCAAGAAGTAATTCCCCTTTAAAGGTCACCAGTGAACTTTGAATCATCAAATTCTAAGGTCACCAATGAACATTTAATCATCAAATTCTATAGCCTTACTCAGTATTCATTCTCCTTGACCTTCCTGTAGAAAGTGGCACAATGGACCACTCCCTTCATTATTTTTTTTCTTAAACAGCTAGACTGAGCTCTAACTCACATACCATATAATTCATTCAAATAAAGTATGCAATCCAATGACTCTTAGTGTGTTCACAGAGTTGTGCATGGATCGTCACAATCCATTTAGAACACTTCATTACCCCAAAAGAAACGCCACTCTCTAGTTGTCCACCTCCAGTCCCTCCACCTGCCTCCAAGGCCTAGGCAACCATTATCTGCTTTCTGCCTCTATGGATTTGTCTATTTCAGACAGTTTATGTAAATAAAACCTCCTATGTAGTCCTTTGTGACTGGCTTCTTTCACTTAGCATGTTTTCAAGTTTCATTCATATTGTAATGGGTAATAGCCCTTCATTCCTTTTTACGGTTGAGCAATATGCCATCGTACAGATATACCACGTATGTTTATTCATTCATTAGTTGATGAACATTTAAGTTGTTTTAATTTTTGGCTATTGTGACTAATGGGGCTTCCCTTCATCTTAAAACTTTTCCTTCTTTTGGCTTTGACATCACTGTATGTCATAGTACTTTAATGGTTTTTCTGTTACCTTCTGAAGAAGGAAGGAAGGAAAGAAGGGAGAGGGAGAGAGAAATAAAGAAAGGTATGGATTTGTTTTTTTGTCTCAATGTCTGCTTGTCTCTCTTTCTCTCTCTCTTTTTTTAAAGATTTATTTGTTTTTAGAGAGAGAGAGAGCATGAGTAGGGGGCAGGGCAGAGGGAGAGGGAGAGGAAGGAAGAGAGGAGCAGACTTCCCACTAGGCACACTGAGCCTGACGAGGGGTTCTATCTCACGACCCATGAGATCATGATCTGAGCCAAAATCAAGACCTAGACACTTAATAGACTGAGCCACCCAGGTGCCCCTCTGCTTATCTTTTTAACTGCAGGCAAACCATATTCAGTGATTTCAAGCCTGGATCTTTATTTTATTTTTACTTTTTAAAAAGATTTTATTTATTTGTCAGGGAGAGAGACAGCACAAGTAAGGGAGCAGTGGGCAGAGAGAGAAGCAGGCTCCCTGCTGAGCAAGGAGCCCCATGCAGGACTCGATCCCAGGACACTCAGATCATGACCTGAGACAAAGGCAGATGCTGAACCAACTGAGCCAACCAGGCATCCCCAAGCCTGGATTATTAGATCTTTTTTCATATGTTCCATTCCTACCAAAGCTACCATTTTCCATCTTTCAAGGACCAAACAAAACCTTCCAAATCTTCACAGCTCATCTCAAATGCCACCAAAAACTTTCGCATAACCTTTCTAAACTAAATTTATACATGCTTTGTTTTTGTCACTCTTACAACACATACTTTACATTATAAATATGTATGTACTCACTGTCTTCCCTACCAAACTTAGTCTTTGAGGGCAGAAACTATCTCTTATCTTGTAGCACCTTGCTATACTTTACTACACCTTTGAGTAACTTGACTTACTCAAAGTAGGGCTGTATAAATATATATCTGTGAACCTACTCGAGGGAAATCATGTGAATGACTCAATGTTTCAAAAGAATATCTAGACAATTGCGGTAGAGCTATTTTGGGATTCTAAATTATTGAGAATCCAAAACTTCAGTTATTTTTAATTTGGGGTATGATCATAAAGAAGATAATTATTGTCTTCTGACTAATTCCGATCATATATTTTTAAAGGTTTTATTTATTTACTTGAGAAAAATAGAGAAAGCATGAGTCAAGGAAGGAGCAGAGGGAGAGTGACAAGCAGACTCTACACTGAGTGTGGAACCCATTACAAGGTTTGATCACAGGATCATGAAATTATGACCTAAGCGGAAATCTAGAGTTGGATGCTCAAAAGATGGAGCCATGCAGCCACCCCTTTCTATCATATTTAATTTGAGACAATGACTCTTCTTTTTAAATATATTGTGACTCAATACTACCTCTAACTAAATACCTATGTAGAGGTGGTAAATGGAGAGTGACTAACAAAAGTAATTGGTTCACTAGAGTTAGGGGCATCATAGTTCCCAAAACTGTACTAGATCATAGCCTTTTATAAAAACAAAAACAAAAACAGTGGGTTAAGCCTCTGCCTTCAGCTCAGGTCATGATTTCAGGGTACTGGGATCGAGCCCTGTGTCAGGCTCTCTGCTCAACAGGGAACCTCTTCCCCCTCTCTCTCTCTCTGCCAGCCTCTCTGCCTACTTGTGATCTCTCTGTCAAATAAATAAATAAAATCTTAAAAAAAATAAACAACAACAAAACAATACAGCCATATTCAATGGCAATGTAAGCTAAAGGAGTTCTGTGGTCCAGTGAATGGAACTACCATGATGATCACTATATGCCTGGGTTTGTGGCAGAGGAAGACCTTTGAGATTGATAGTAAAATAGTGAAAAGACATCATTAGCCATTCTCAAAAGACTGCTAACTCTGCACCCTTTATGAAGCATTCTTGTCTATAAAATTTGGACATGAACATAATCAAGCCTCTAGAGCCAACCACCAGTTTACAGGAAATGCAGGAGAGAGGGGAACCAGTTAAATAACACCAATAGTGGGTAATGGGTACATTGGGGTTTGTTAGCATTCTCCTTTACCTTCTGTGTAGATTCGAAAATTTCCATAATAAAAAGATTTTTTAAAAAATTCCTAATATGAGGGGCGCCTGGGTGGCTCAGTGGGTAAGGGCCTCTGCCTTCGGCTCTCCCAGCGTCCTGGGATCGAGTCCTGCATTGGGCTCTCTGCTCGGCAGGGAGCCTGCTACTCCCTCTCTCTCTCTTCCTTGCCTTCCTGCCTACTTGTGATCTCTGTCTGTCAAATAAATAAATTAAATCTTAAAAAAGAAGAAAAAAAAAAGAATGCCCATCCAGAGGCAGAGGGAGAACCAGACTCCCCACTGAGCAGGGAGCCTGACCTCGAACAGAGCTTGATCCAGGACGCTGGGATCATCACTGGAGCCCAAGGCAGACATTTAGCTGACTGAGCCACCCAAGCATCCCTAAGGGTATAAAATCTTAAAGAGAAGGTGAGGAAGTGTTAAGTATTCCTGATCAAACTGGAAGGCTACTTTGGGAGGAGAAAAAGGAGTGACAGCAATGCATTCTGGGAAAACAGGAAATCAGACAAGATAGTTTTGAAGATGGCTGATACTGAACTGCATTGACTCCACTCCCCCTTGCCCTGGTTGCACCTCCCTCTCCTCATGTCAATGACTTTTTTTTTTTTTTTTTAGAAAAACCACTTGCAAATGAGCAACAGGATGATTAGAGCTATTTGATTACACCCATCCCCACAGGAGCATGTCCCTTCACGTCAACCTCCGATGCCTCCAGGGCTGACTGATCTAAGAGATGTGAACCTAGTTTTCTTGCCCTTCCAGCTTAGCTTAGCTTAGCTTGCTCCTTCCACCCTCCCTCTCTCCTCTCTGCTCCAGTCTTCTACTGACTGCTTCCTTGAAAAAGCCGTTACAGCTATTTTCAAGTTCAATGGTCAAAAATTTTCAGAGTAAACCCAGGGAAAATACTCTGATCAATCTTGGCATTTTCCAACAGATCCACTTTCTGGGTTCCACCGTCAGTATAGCAGCACCTGGCAGGTCAATGACAAGTCACAGAGGGGGCTCTTGGGGTGGCTTTATTTCTCACATACCTTCCCAGAAATCCAGCTGAATGCCCAAGAGGATTTTACAAGCTATCATACTTCAACCAGCAGTCTATGCAGGTCTCCAATGGCCAGGAACAACATCCCTGGGAAATTCTGGGGATTTACATAATACTAGTGAGAGACCACAGCTCCTATCTAGGGCTGGTGAAAATGACCATATATTAGAGGGCATTGCAGCCCAGAGCTGAGCATCCAACCAACCATTTAGGTATGAACTGTCGATTTGTTGCTGTGTGGAGAAAAACAAATTAAGTGATCATAACCAACAAAAGCAGTTGCCTTTGATGACAGCCATTGTAAAGATATGGCCTCAGTCCATCATACTTTCTGGTACACAGTGAAAAGCAATCTGAGGGGCGCCTGGGTAGTTCAGTAGTTAAGCGTCTGCCTCTGGCTCAGGTCATGATCCCAGGGTCTTGGGCTCGAGCCCCGCATTGGACTCCCTGCTCCACAGGAAGCCTGCTTCTCCCTCTTACACTCCCCCTGCTTGTGTTCCCTCTCTCACTGTGTCTCTGTCAAATAAATAAAAATCTTTTAAAGAGAGAAAAGAAAAGAATTCTGAATTTGGAAGCTAAAATACCTAGCATCAGGGCTCTGCTTTATTACTGAGAGCCATTTAACCTTGAGCATGTAGCTTAACTTAGAATCAGGAAAGCTGGGGTGCCCAGGTGGCTCAGTGGGTTAAAGCCTCTGCCTTTGGCTCAGGTCATGATCCCAGGGTCCTGGGATGGAGCCCTACCTGCTTCTCCCTCTCCCTTTCCCACTGCTGTGCTCTCTCTCTCTCAAATAAATAAATAAAATCTTAAAAAAAAAAAGAATCAGGAAAGTTTCCCTAACTATAAAATACATAGAAAATAATACTTTGCATTAGCTTAATGCAAGGATTGAGTAAGGTTGTGAATATGAATGATCCCAGCAGAAAGAAATTTCTCAATAGGGGAATTCTGAAAAATTTGAAACAAAAATGTTAACAAAATGAATAAAATTGCATGACAGCTCACTTAAGATATTATTGCCAACTACCTCTAGGTAAATTTAGAGATGAGTCTAATATTTAGCAGGAAGAATGAGGCATAAATGAAGTGCAAGAAAAATTTTAGTTCCTTTTATTTTGGCCTGTATTGTTTTTCTAAATATCTCTTAGATTTCACATTCTACAATATGTATTTGACAACTGACAATGGTTAAAGAGTATTTCTTTGAGTGGTGAATGATATTATACAGTGAACACTGTATGGCCAACACCGTATATATTTAAAAACACATCATTACTCCTTCAGTATTTACAGTCATCTTTGGTGTCAAAATAGTACTCAGTAGTATAAATCATTTATTATAAGTCATAAATCATGCAAGTCTCAGGATTATCTTTATTTCACTCATCTAAATTGAAAAAGCCAGGCACTACTTCCCCAACAGTTGAGATCCTCTTTCCCCTAAACATGTCCTCCCATGCCCCCTATAGACCTCTAGGACTAAGCTTTCCTCTAAATCCAGATGCCCTTGAGCTGGAGGCAGCAGAAACCCGAGATTATAAGACTGGCAGCATGATCTTCATACCCGGAGAGAAGGCAAGAAGACATCAGCTAGGAGGAGTGGGCTGTTGGCCACTAGACATCATTAGGAAGGAATGGGGACACCAGGAAAATAGACTCTAAATTTCTAGGATCTGGATATAAGAAAGGAGAGAAAAAGACCAGGATCAAGGAGAGAGCTCAAGCATTTTGCTGTCCTTACTGACTGTGGCCATTTGGGTACAGAAAAGTAAGACAGTTCCTAAACCAAACTAAAATTAGAAACATTTGCCTAAAAAATCAAAAATGCTTTCCTGCCCTACCATTCTTTCTGGTCTGGATAACTGTAATAGCCTCCTAACTGTTTTTCCAGCCTCTAAACCACCCCTTCCCCCACCATCCTATTTCCATATCGCACCAGGTCTATCTTTCTAAAATTTGCAGTTCTTATGTCACCTCCTTGATGAAAACACCTTCCCTGGCTTAAAAACCAAGTGGATTAAAATGATAATAATCATTTATTGTCTCTTGGGTCACTATGGGTAGAAATTCAGGCAGAATATAGCATGGATGGTTTGTTACTGCTTGCGATGTCTGGGGCCCTGCCAGAAGACTCAGTGCCCAGAGTCATCTGGAAAGTCCTGTTCATCTCACATCTGGGGACCGGCTAGGGCCAGGGGCCAGAATACCCACACTTGGCTCCTCCATTAGACCTGACCTTCCTCAAAAACTTGCTGACTTCCAAAGACAAGGGTCCAGAAAGAGAGGGAGAGAGGCAGGAGGAGAGGGAAGGAAGGCGGATGGGGAAAGCCATAGGGTCTTCTATGAAATAGCCTTAGAAGCCGTCTTGGAAGCCAGGCAGCTTCACTCCTGCCACATCCTATTGGTCAGGGAGGTTATAAAGGTAGCTCAGGTTCGAGGAGACAGAACTAAGACCTCGCCTCTGGATGGAGGATTGTAGATCCTGTGGGATGGTACACATACTGATGAAGTCATTTTGAGAAACGGTATCACTTGAAAAATACACTGTGCCCCATGGTAGACCCTCACCTCCCACCTACCCTTTCAGCAACCCTTCCTTCTACTCCTTGCCACTCACTCTACACTTTCCATACTGACCTTCTGTTTTGCTTAGCTTTTTTTTTTCTTTGAACATGCCTTTTTTTCTTTGAACAAACTTTTCCATGCCTCTGTACCCTTGTTTATGCTATTTCTTATATTTGAAATGTCCTTTCTTCTCCATGTTAACTCCCTAGGAGAAACCTTCCCACAGTTCAAGTCCAAATTCAACAGTAGCATCTCTGTAAAGCCTCCTTGTCTTAGCCCAGAGAAGGTTAAATATTCTGTTCCCTAGGATCCTATGTATGTTAAACTTACCTAGGTATGTTAAACATATCTCTGTCTTACAGTATTTTCTGGTTGACTTTTCATTCTCACCAGACTGTGAGCAAGTCAAAGAAAAAGACCAAGCCCTGTTATTTATTATTACTATTACTATTATTATTATTATTATTTGCATATTTCCCTGTTCTCTTCTGGTTGCCAAATATTCAACGCTGTGCTTACTTAAAACAAGGTCCCCCACTGATTAAATGTGAGTTTCATGGCTGAAGAAAATTTTTAAGGCAACCTTTGAAAAATTATCATTTCAAGGGCAAGGTGGCTTCCTTGATCTTCTAGTGCAATTATTTTTTTTTTCTATTTCTACTGCTGCCTGAAATAATTTACTCTTTTAAGCCTTAGAGAGATAAAGAGAGAAAAAGCTGGATAGTACAAGTGCCTGGTGAAATCAAAACACCACCTCAGTCAAAGTAGGGTTGACGACAACAAAACCATTTCTAGGTATCTGGAGAAGAGAAGGTTGAGAGCAAGGACTCACTGAGGCAGTGAAGAGGTGAGGACACTACAAGTGTCAGCCTTCTAGGCTGCTATTCAAGAGATGGGGAGGAGCCGGACCAATGCAGTAGCATAGAGGTGGAGAGAAAGGACAGGACAAAGAGAGTGGTAGTGAGCTAGAAGGTACAGAAGTTGGTGAGGTGAGGGTTAACACAGACACCAGCCTATAACTTACAAGGTACTGCAGCCAGTGAGGTGGGAGTGACTCTTACCACCCTCTTAACAACACTTCCAGGCATCTCACAACCCTTTCGTTTTCATCACCTTGCCTCCCCCTCCTGGGACCCTAGGAATTTCCTTCATATCTGGGAATCCTTTGATTCATGCATAGACCTTCTGAAACTTTTTCTGCTTTCGCCTGGCTATTTACAGTGTTGAATGGCAATAACTTACACATCATACTTCTCTAGAATTTGCTACCATCTATCTAACCCAGGTAATATCCTCATGTAAAGAGGTTTGTGTGTGTGTGTGTGTGTGTGTGTGTGTGAGAGAGAGAGAGAGAGAGAGAGAGAGAAAGAAAGAAAGAAATACTTTAGCTCCCTGTTCTACTAAATTGATTGCTTAGTTTATTGTCTAGGCTCTATCCTTACCATTGGTCTAGAGGTATGTTACACTTTTCCAAAATTTGCTCCAGTCTTCCCGCCACCCTATCTGCACCATCTTGCCTCTGTGCCTTACCATGTAGGTACAGCTCAGATGCCATCTTCTGGTTCCCGTGGAGACATAACAACTTTCTCTTCTGATCTCTGTAGCACTGTACACCTGTTAGAGCACCACTACGCTCCCTGCTGGCTTGAACACAGAGCTTTCACCTGAGGCAACGGTTATGTATCTTTATAGCCCTGAGTGCTGTAGTTATTTTTGTTGGATTATGAAGATGTAATGTAATAATCATATTTCACAGATACCATAACTTGTTTAGCCCAAGCATATCCTAATTCCCTATTCCACAGTTTTGGGAATTGTTTTGTAACTTAGAAAATTGACATTGTTTTCCTTTGCAGTTTAAAAAAAAAAAAAGGCTGATCTGCTAATACAAACTTTGACACTTTCTCATGAGGATATGTTCACACTAGTATAAACATTTCTACTGGGGGAAGCAGGAGACCTTTCAATGGCTAAAGCATAGTGAGTAAGGGAATATTCAGGAACAGAATTTAGGTTTCCTGAATCCTGATCCATTGCCCTTTCCATACTGAAATAAGGTAAACAAACAAAAATTATCATGAAAATAAATACCAAAATCAAAACTTTTGCACAGCAAAGGAAACCATCAATGAAACAGCAATGCAGCCTAACAAATGGGAGAAGATATTTGCAAATGATATATCCCAGAGGGGTTACTATCCAGAATACATGAAAAATTTATAAAACTCAACACCAACCCCCCCCCAAATAATCTGATTTTGAAATGGGCAGAGGACTTGAATAGTCAATTTTCCAAAGAAGACATTCAGATGGCCAACAGACAAATGTAAAGATGCTCAATATCACCAATCATCAAGGAAATGTAACAAAAACCACAGTGAAATATCCCTGCATACCTGCCAGAATGATTAATATCAAAAAGACAAGAAATAACAAATGTTGACAAGGACATGGAGAATAGAGAACACTTGGGCACTGTTGGTGGGAATGTAAATTGGTGCAGCTACTATGGAAAGCGCGATAGAGGTTCCTCAAAAAATTAAAAATAGAAATAACATATGATCCAGTAATTCCACTACTGGGTATTTATGTAGAGAAAATTCTAAAAGATATATGCATTCCTCTGTTTATTGCAGTAATTATAATAGCCAAGATATGGAAACAACCCAAATGCCTATCAATAGATAAATAGGTAAATAAAATAAAATAGGTAAAGAATACGTAGTATGTATATGCAATGGAATATTACTCAGCCATAAAAAAGAATCAGCCATTTGTGATAACATGGATGGATCTAGAAAGCATATAAAGTTAAGCGAAATAAATCAGACAGAGAAAGACAAATATCATATAATTTCACTTACATGTGGAATCTAAAAAACAAGAATAACCAAACAACAACAGCAACAAACCAGCAGACTCAAATACAAGGAACAAACCGGTGGTTGCTGGAGGGGAATTTGGGGGCGGGGAGAGGTGAAATAGGTGATGGTGATCAAGAGGTAAAAACTTCCAGTTATACAATAAATAAGTAATGGAGATGAGAAGTACAGCATGGGGAATATAGAAAAAAAATTATCATGAGATAGAGAAAACCTCAGTAAAGGTGATTCAACCTGTTGCATGAAAACCACTTATAACTAAAAAGGCAATTAACATATTCAGTTCAAATTCAGACAATGCTTCTGGAAATACTTTACATGCCTTTTCAGAGAAAAGTTTAAAAATATGCAAGGGAAGTATCACAGGATAGTCAACAAAAGAAAACAGTTGCCAATTAGCGGAAGATCTCTGAGCAGTCATAAGGAATCAGAACACAAAGAAACATCAATCTCTTAAGCCCCTGGAGAAAAGCAGCTCTTTATAATGTGGGCCAACCCCTAACATGTGTGGGGTCCAGAAAAGGGGACAAGTGGAGACCCAAATACCATACATTTAAATATTTTATAATTTTTAACTAAGCTTAGAAATTGTTAAATATATGATTCTTTTCTGCTTTAACAAGTAGAACTTAATGACAGCAAAATTTTTAAATATGTAAAGCTATACATTTTATTTGACTGAAAGCAAAATATCAAGGCTCCTGAATTTCATTATCAGAAACTCTCTAGATCCATCCATGTGTTATTACAAATGGCAAGATCTCATTCTTTTTATGGCTGAGTAATATTCCATTATATACACACCACATATTATTCATCCCTTCATCTATTAATAGTCAGTTGTGTTGTTTCCATCTCTTGGCTATTATAATTAATTCTGCAGTAAACATAGACATATTGTATCTGTATTAGTGTTCTGTTGACATGCCAGCAACGTTGGGTAACTAATGAAATAGAGACCAGCGTGGTTTGTAATTATATATATATTCCACAGAACACAAAATGCAACTTTTGCCCTTTGTTTCGTCAAAATCACTGTATTGTTTTAATAAAGATTTTCACATAATTTGATGATATTGATAGCAATGATTTAAAGTTTCTTTTAAGAAGGAATTATATTTGAAGTGTAAAAATTTGACTGTATTTCATCAGAAATGTGAGTTAAATAAAAATGGAAAGTTTTAAAATATTTCTCATAGATACTTTCAAAGTTATTTTTCTAAACTAATTAAAATTTTCTACTGAAAAATCAAAATAGAAATTAAAATTTAATTAATGAGTATCAAATTTAAATAAAATTACCCAGTTTTTTTTTGTTTTTTGTTTTTTTTTAAAGATTATTTATTTATTTATTTGACAGAGAGAAATCACAAGTAGATGGAGAGGCAGGCAGAGAGAGAGAGAGAGGAAGCAGGCTCCCTGCTGAGCAGAGAGCCCGACGCGGGACTCGATCCCAGGACCCCGAGATCATGACCTGAGCCGAAGGCAGTGGCTTAACCCACTGAGCCACCCAGGCGCCCCGAAAATTACCCAGTTTTTAAAAATATAATTACATCTCATAAAATACTTTTATAAAAATAAAACTGTTAGACTCAACTTAATAATAGCCAGATATGAAAAACCCACAGCTAACATCATACTCAAAGGGGAAAAACGGAGAGCTTTTCCTCTAAGGTCAGGAACAAGACAAAGATGTCTACCCTCAGCACTTTTATTCAACCTAGTACTGAAAGTCCTAGCCACAGCAATCAGACAATAAAAATAAATAACCAACTTTGTAAGGAAGAAATACTTTCTGATACTATATGTGCAAAACCCTAAAGACTCCACCAAAAACTCCTAGAACTGATAATGAATTCAGTAAGGTCACAGAAAACAAAGATCAATATGCAAAAGTGTGTTGCATTTCTATACACTAATGAGGAAGCAGTAGAAAGAGAAATTAAGCAAACAATTCCATTTACAATTGCACCAAAAAATAATAAGATACCTAAAAATAAACCTAACCAAAATGGTGAAAGATGTGTACATTGATGAAAGAAATTGAAGATGACACAAAGAAATGAAAAGGCATTCCATGCTGTGGTTTGGAAGAACAAATATTGTTAAAATGTTTAAACTACCCAAAGCAATCTACATATTTAATTCAATCCCTAAAAAAATACCAACACCATTTTTAACAGTACTAGAACAAAAAAATCCTGAAATTTATATAGATCCACAAAAGACCTTGAATTGCCAAAACAATTTTGAAAAAGAAAAGCAAATCTAGAGGTATCACAATTCCAGACTTCAAATTGTATTACAAAGCTATAGTAACCAAAAGAGTATGTACTGGCACAAAAATAGACTCTAGATCAATGGAACAGAATACAACACCCATAAATAAACCCACAATTATATGGTCAATTAATCTTTGACAAAGCAGAAAGCACATTCAATGGGAAAAAGACAGTCTCTTTACCAAATGGTGTTGGGAAAACTGGACAGTAACATGCGAAGGAATGAAACTGGAAAATAATGCTACATGGAAAATAATGAAATGGGACCCCTTTCTTACACCATACACAAAAATAAATTCAAAATCAATTAAAGACCTAAATGTGAAACCTGAAACCATAAAAATCTCAGAAGAGAGCACAGGCAGTAACATCTCTGACATCATCTGTGGCAACATTTTTCTAGAGGTGTCTCCTTAGGTAAGGGAAATAAAAGCAAAAATAAACTATAGGGACTACATCAAAATAAGATTTTAAAAAGATATCATTTATTTATTTGAGAGAGAAAATGAGCAAGAGAGAGAAAGCAAGGGGAGAGGTTGGGGAGGAGACGAAAAAGCAGACTCCCTGCAGAGCAGGTAGACTGATGTGGGGCTCTATCCCAGGACTCTGGAATCATGACCCAAGCAGAAGGCAGGAGCTTAAATGACGGAGCCACCCAGGCACCCAAATTAAAAAGCTTCTGCACAACTAAGGAAATAATCAACAAAACTAAAAGGCAACCTATAAAATGGGAGATGTTTGCACATGACATATTCAATAAAGGGTTAGTAGCCAAAATCTATATAGAACTTATAAAACTCAACACCCTAAAAAACCAAATAATCCAATTTAAAAATGGGCAGAGGAAATTAACAGACATTTCTCCAGAGACACAGAGATGGCCAACAGACACATGAAAAGATGCTAACATCATTCATCATCAGGGAAGTGCAAATTAAAACTATAATGAGTTATCACCTCACACCTATCAAAAACATAAGAAACAAGTGTTGGTGAGGTTGTGGAACTCTCTTGCACTACTGGTGGGATTGCAAACTGGTGCAGCCAATGTGGAAAACAGAATGGAGCTTCCTTAAAAGTTAAAAATAGAACAACCCTATGATCCAGTAATCACACTACTGGATATTTACCCAAAAAATACAAAAACAATTTAAAGGGATACATGTACCTCTATGTTTATATGTTTATAACAGCATTATTTTTTAATTTTTTTATAACCGCATTATTTACAATAACCAAATTATGGAAGCAGCTCAAGTGTCCGTCAATACATGAATGGATAAATAAGATGTGGTATATACACCATGGAATATTATTCAGCCATAAAAAAGAATGAACTCTTGCCATTGGCAATGACACGGATGGAGCTAGGAAATATTATGCTAAGTGAAATAAGTCAGTCAAAGACAAATACCATAGGACTTCACTTCGATGTGGAATTTAATAAATGAAACAAATGAACAAAGGGGGGAAAAGAGAGAGAGAGATAGAGAACAACGAAGAAACAGACTCTTAACTCTAGAGAACAAACCGATGGTTACCAGAGGGGAGGCGGGACAGGATGGGTGAAACAGGTGGCGGGAATGAAGGGGTGCACTTGTTGTGATGAGCACTGGCTGATGTATGGGAGTGTTGAATCACTATACTATTAGTGCACCTGCAACTAATATGACCCTGTGTGTTAACTATACTGGAATTAAAAATTAAAAAAAAAAATAAAACTGTTAGAAATTCTAGAGCTTAATATCCAGCTAGTTGCCAAGTTAAAGGATCAGTATTACACTTAATGTATGTTATGTCGTGACCCACATGCATACATGTTTTGGAGTATTACAAGTTGTTTGATATTGTAAAATGTTCCCCAGTTAATGCATACAACTGATAAGAACCCCATGTTCATTTGTGACTACACGCAGAAACCATCTATTGGAATATGAAGAGAAGCAAGAAAATGGCCACTTGGCACTCTCAGGCAACAATGCTCCCACATTGGAAGCCTGTCACATTCATGCTGAGAGAGAGGACTTGGTAAGTTAGCTCATTTGCCCTTTTCTTTCTTTTTTTTTTTTTTTCCAAGCGACCCACGGAGCAGAGAGAGCCGGATGCGGGGCTTGATCCCAGGATCCTGGGATCATGACCTGAGCTGAAGGCAGAGGCTTTAACCCACTGAACCACCCAGGCGTCCCTCATTGGCCCTTTTCCTCACCTCCATGCTAGCACTGCTCAGACCCTCCCTGTGTGCTTGCTTGTGAGGACAATGCTTCATGTGCTAATCTTGGAGCACTCGAATACTCTTTTGTTTTCAGGACACAGGACAAGAGATGAGGTCGGGGTCTGAACTGTGTTAATGGTGACAGGAGTTCTCTGCTGAGGGCTGACTAACCCTGAAAGCCAGATCTCGAAGGACCTGGGTGCCTGGGTATTTTTATTGAATTGGCTCTTTTTGTATTTGTAACTTCAGGGCCCTCAATAGCTAGGGTATTAGGGCAGACATCCCTCTGACTCAAATATTGCTACGTTTTCTCCCTCCAGGCCCCCTGAGCAGACCAGGGGCCTTTTATTTTTTTCTCTTTTCCCTCTGCTTCTACTGGGAGCAGCATGGGGGAAAATTTACTTGTGCAGGGGCTGTTTTTCAGATACCAAAGAGGATAATCTGACCTTAAAATGCAGTAAATCTTGTGGATCTGGGTCTATGTGTTGTCAATTATAGAGATTTTTCTTATAAGCATCAAATTATTAATTCCTTGAGGTGTGACCAGACCTTATAGTTTTCTTTGTCATACCCCCAGGGAGTCTGCCCAGTGCAAGGCACCTAAGAGGCCATCAGTAATAGATATAAGGAATACCACAGTAATTCATTTTAAAAATATTTGACAAATGTGCAGTTGATGATGTAGCAAGGATTTTGGGACTGCGCACTTGTATCATTGAAAGTAAGAGATGTGGTCTTTTCATAATTCCCGTGTCGGCTTGAATGTAAGGCATCTAAAATGAAAAAAGAAAAAAGACTTAAAATGACCCAGTATCCTAGCGTGCATGTGTCCTGAAATACTCTTACTGTCACATCACAGACCTGAGTCCAAAGTCGCTTGTTTAATTCTTTTTCTGACTGGGGACCAGGGATTTCTGATTATTTCCCTCATGATCTTACCACCTCTAAAAAGAGTCTTTCACATGAATTCTAGCTCTCAGCCACCTTTCCGGAAACTCATGGTTTTTTCGTGATTACCAAAAATGTCTGCTTTTTTCATAGCCAGAGAAATAAAAACCCAGGATTTCAATAGTTGAAAATATTATGGAAACTCATTTTAGGTCTCTGAATTACCTAGATTCCAAATATAACTGATTACTGAAATATCCAGTTCCCAAGGTAATGTCTGGTCATATCTTTAAATCTATAAAGTCACATGAGTTTGGAAAGATCCTAAAGTTTATGACAGCAAGGTGAAGATTTTGTTTCATTTGTGATGTTAATTTTTCCATTGAGTTTATTTTCTTAAGCATTTTTCATGAAAAAATGCAAGTTAGTAAAACCTCAATAATTTGAGGTGAAAATCTAGACCTATATGGATTTTATGTTGAAAAGGGTCTGCTGAAGTGTATTTCTTTTGCAAATCTGATTCTTGTATTTCTCTGGAAAGGCAGTTATCTCTGGACAACATGTTGTCTTTCCTGTGTTAGCAGGCCCCTGAAACTCCTCACAGGCATTACAGTATGCAGAAATCCGAAAACTGAAGGTTCAAGCTGTTTTAGTTATATGACAGATTTTTCTTTTTTCATGGCAGAAAAGTTTGAGTCCTTTCAACTGGCAAGCAGATGTTGCCCTCGTGCTGCCTCCATATTCATTAGCCCATAATGAATCTATTAATTGAATATGTAAGTTTGGCTAATTAGATGTAAGACATTTCTTCAGATTTAAAGGGTAATAATAAAAAATTTAAACTGCAACACCAGATCAAGCATTTAAGAGTTGATAAATGTGAACTGGAAAGTGCACAATTCCGATATAAATTAGTTAATTGCCTCTGCTAATTTAGGTGAAATACATTAGCAGAAAGGTCAATCCATTTGAGGCTTGATGTGTTTTTCAAATAGTAAATTAAAAATTGCGAATCCAAGAGCACTACAGAGTAGGAAGCAGGGAATCCACTCTTCCAAGCCAGAGTGGACTCAAGGAACTCCAGAGTTAACTTTCTGGGGATTAACCAGTGGTTCTCAAAATAGGATGTGTTTTATAGACACCAGGAAGCTTTGTTAAAAATAAGAGTGCTGGGGCGCCTAGGTGGCTCAGTGGGTTAAGCCTTTGCCTTTGGCTCCGGTCATGATCTCAGGGTCCTGGGATTGAGTCCCGCATTGGGCTCTCTGCTCAACGGGGAGCCTGCTTCTACCTCTCTCTCTGCCTGCCTCTCTGCCTACTTGTGATCTCTCTCTCTGTGTCAAATAAATTTTAAAAATCTTAAAAATTATATAGCAGTGCCTTGGGTGCTACGTGAGACTAATTGAAGTCTTCAGAAGTAGAACCAGGCCTTCATATTTTTTAAGGCTCCAGAAACGCATGGAATGATCCAGCTTCCAATTATAATTGTGTGTCTGGTCTCCCCAAGTAAGCAGGAGTAAGGTGGCAATATCAATCCATGGTAGGTATGTAAGCATTAGAAATAAGACCTAATGTCATCCTTAATGCTTTCTTTCTTCCTAAGTGAAGGAAAAAATTCATCTGCCCTTAGTCTCTCTACATTCTGTTCTGGCTAGGTCTGTATCAGACGGTCTTATACTTGAGAACATTTAACTTGGATTTGGGAAGTGGGAGGAACCTCAGCTCTTGAGTATTTGCTTTTGGGCGTTGCAATCATAGAAATAGCTAACCTCTCCAATCACATTAGCGGGCTTTACACTAAAAGATGTCAAAGGAGCTCTTTTGGGGGCCATGTTTTGGGAGATTTGCCATAGCTCCTAGAAGAACGTGAGGCCCATGGAAATGCTGACAAAGGGATTTGCCAACAGGTTGTGCTTGGTCCTCCCCAGCCCTTCGCTTTCATTGTGTTTTGCATCTTCTGACTTCTTACCTGTCTCATTCGGCCCTTGACTAGCTTCACGTCAATCCACACACTTCTTTTTTGTTCTTCAGAGACTCTACCTCAATGCTTGGCTCCTAATAGAGTGTCGGGAATAGCTGTTTCACCAGTAGCTAGTCTCACCGGTAGAGAGATGACAAAGTCTGTGTTTAGTGCCAGTAGTCAGGGAGTCACAGACACCCTGAAAGGGGGAGTATGTGTGCCTGAAGCAGGAGACCTGTCCTCTGCAGTCTGGGGCAGGGTGTCCACACTGGATGTCAGTATCCCGGCTCTGAACACCTCCCAGTTTTGCCCTGTGTCTTTCACAGCTAGAACTCTGTGATTGAGAAGAAAGAAGTGGCACTCGCCCTCTGTTGTCAAGGCATCTAAAGAGAGGAGATTTTCAGTGGCTCGTTCTAGCATGTAAGAGGGAGACGGTAACTGTCCAATGAGCCTCGTCTTCTGGGGAACATGGATATGGATCCCTGTCCCAAATATCCTCAAAGTTCATGCAACCATTCCATCTGAAGAAAGACCCTTTGGATGACTGACAGCCTAAGAGCAGAAGAGGACGTGGGGAAGGAGCTTGGGTTTAAGAATGGGAGGTCCCTAAAGTAAGTAGCAGTAGTTAAGAGTCACATGTTGACGTGAAGAATTTTACAAGTGAAAGGGAAACTGCAAATTAAGGAACATGAAAGGAAAATAGAAAGGCAAACTTAGTTACATGCCAAAGGAGTTCTTTTTTTTTTTTTTTTTAAGTAACCCTTCCTTACCCACCATGATAAAAATAGTTGCTCCCAATCTGAGACACACCCATGTGTGGCTCAGGGGTAGCACATGCTCTGGACTCCTATGTAAGCAGGACTGTAGGGGTCTAAGCACTTGACTTTCTGTGCTAAACTTGGCTAATAAGCATGATCATTCTTTTCCTAAAAGTCAAAAAAAATTTTTTAATGAAATTCCCTCTCCTAAATTAACTGTAGTTTGAAATTTACCTGCATTTGGTTATTTTTCTCCTCTTCAGTCTTTAAATTCAATTTAAAACTGTAATATCTCCAAACAGTAGCAGATAAAATACACTACATACAACCTATTGCTTTTTGACAGTAGTCAATTTCATGTTCGTTTGCACATACATGCCATCAACTGCAGGGGGAGCTAATGCCTTTTTTCTCAGGCCTGGCAGACAAGGCTGCATAGCTGGGATTTTAATTCTTCCCTGTGCCTGTTAAGTGTGACTATTGATGAAGGCTGGAGCTCATCTCTGCCCCTAGATTGAAGCCTCTAAAACATATATGAGGTGGAACTGGGCTTTCCAACAAGGAGAAATCTCATTTCCACTTTCAAAACAGTCTCTCGGTGCTCCCAAAAAGTAGAGGATATATTTTAAAAGGAAAGAACTGTGTTTTGTATGAAAACATTATTTTTGGAGTCATAACCAATTAGGAATCTAATCCCTGCAACCATAAATACCCCCCTTTTCATAGAATACAGTGACCAGAGGCCACACTAAGGTATGAGGGACTTAATATGTAGAGAATTTTTATGGTTAATAAATGCCACAATCTCTGCCTCTTTTCTTCTAGATGTTGGAAGGAACAGGATAATTAAATGAGTGTTTAGATCCTAAATAAAAAGTTAATATTCACGTTAAATAAAAATATAAGTGAATTTGTTTTATAGAAGTTTTCAGAGTGAGTCCAAAATACTTCATTAAGCATTTCTGGATAAAAAAAACATGTAATACTCTTTATAAGCTTTTGTTACTAAATTAAATACCATCTCTCTATAAACATACTTTGTGCAAAGTATATTTTCCTGTTAGAGTTTTCAGGAAACATTTTAAATGAAGTAGCTGAACATATCCCGTTTGAGATGAATGAGATCATTAGGAAACACTTATATCTGAAATAAGCACTGAGATCATTCCGCATACAACCCAAGGGCCCTAATTTTTTAAATATTTCAAACAATGTGCTCCTTTTAAATCATTAGACTTAGGGACATTTAAGGAACTGATTCAATTAACCCGGAAGAGAGAAACGCTATAATGTGTGATTTATTTTTGCAGATAAATTAAAATGCAAGTATATCTGTTAGAAAAGGTGGGCTGTCAGCATGGTTAGTAATGGGAACAGGAAGGCAATTAACAAGGCCACCTGAGGCTGAAACAGCACTTGAACACGGAAGCCTACAGTTCAAGCTGGACATAGTCCTTGTCAAAACCAAGTGTTCCTTGGTTGGGAGGAACAGTTTCTTTGAACAGTTTGATTTTCTAAACCATGTTTCTCAATTCGTTCCCCCATAAGTGCAAACTAAACATAAGCCCAGGCTGCTATAGTTTCATACCTTAAAAAAAAAATCTAACTCCACATAAAGCAGATGCCTTAAAATTACAACTTTGCATTCTGTTATTTAGGTGAGGAAATATGAGGCAAGAATTTATTTTTCTCCTCTACAACTGCAGGATATTGGCTCCACCAGGCCTAATAAATTGTTTTCACAAGGAAATAGAGCACGCCATAGCTTGTGTTCCCTTGTGCAAGGGGTTTTATAAACAAGATGTATCCTAAACAATAAATAATTACAGATGGGAGAGGGTGGGAGAAGGAAACATTATAAGGGTGGGAAAAAATGTTTCTTCACCAAATCACGGAAAAGGGTGAATTTCAAAATGCTAGACATCTGAAGGTAGTTGTGGGGAAGATGGCCACTTTAACCATGGTGAAATCCATACAGGAAATGAGAAAATAGTAGGACAAAGAGAAGACAAGAGAAGTAAAGAAAGAGAAGCGAAGGAAAGACTAAAAATGTGAGAAGAGGGGTCCTGCAGCCTTACAAGGAAATAGCAGCAGAGTAAGTCCTGTGAACAGAAATGAAGAAAATGTAGACTAAAGAAGTCATTATTATTCACTGTTCTTTTCTGTTCAATTTTGTCCCCCATCTTGAATAGGACACCTTCCCCCCCCCAAAAAAAAATGCACTAGACCTTTGGAGCCGTTTATGAGGACAAGCTAAGAGATTCTCCTTTTCCTCCCTGGAAAAGAGGGAATCTCTTTATTTGCTCTACGTCACTGTGTAACGAATGTTAATGGTTCCATCATACTGCTCCTTCCCTGGGAGAGATTTTTCCAGGCATGGTGCTAGAGCCGGAGTTAGCAAGCAAGAGGTGGGTCAAGGGAGGACAACCCTGTCTTATGCTTGGAGAAGAATATAGCTCAATGATTTACAGTTTGTGGAGAGCCTTTCCTGACAATATTCATTTATCAGTCTAATTTATACAGATTTCCCTTTTCTCATGCTTGGAATTTTTGGATGGCTTCTCAGTGTCTCCAGAATTAAGGTCCTTACAAACTGAGTCAACTGCTTTGCCAGGCTCATCTGCTGCTCCTCCAGTCACATTGATGTCCCCCTCAAATTTATATGCCTTTGATCTACGGCTCTACTCTCTACTCTGTCCTTTCCTCCCCCGTGGATGCCTCGCCTCTCCTTTTAAGGCCCAACTCAAAGGCCAGCGTTCCCAGAGAACTGACCTCTTCCTTAGTGGAGCCCCAGATCATGTGGTTGATGATCTGTTGTAACTTTTCCCCACAGCACCTCATAGTCAGTGATCTACCTCCCTGTGAGGAGGGGATTACAGCTTGCTGATGATAAGGGCTGCCCACCTTACTTGTAACCCAGTCTCCAGTACTGTGCCTTACAAAACATGTTGGCAGAATTTTTCCCCTAGCGCCATTGATTCCCTCTTGCTGCTATCTTCTCCCTTTCTCCCGAACTAACTCTGGGACTTTATTTATTTATTTTTTTATTCCTCAATTATATCTCCAACTCTCCAAGGCTTAAAACAAACAAACAATAACAACAACAAAAACACCTGTATCTCATGGACATAGCCTCTTACTAGAACACAATTTTTGGCCATAGCGATCCCCTTGTGAATTGAGATCTTTCTATTGCCTAAAGCTGAGGTAATTCACTTAGGTAACCTCGGGTAGTCACTTTGGTTCTGAGAGGCTGGAATTTATTTCTACAGACCTAATACTAAAATGGAATATTTTTGTCTGTTTGGTTATTTCCCAGGCACTGAGTATTAGGTATTTTTGGTAAGGGAAAGTATCTAAGGCAAGATCTCTTCTGACTGACCCTTAACATCTGGAGAAATGAGGTTGTAAGGGCTCTGAATATGGCATTAAAGATATGAATTAGAAGGGCCCTGTCAATCTTACACTGGGAGTGAAGAGAAGTGACCTATAAAGGTCTTTTTGTCTGAAGCCCAGATTTGGACCACCCAGCCCAAAGCCCATCCTGGGAGGGGATCTCTGGGCTCTGGACGTACACCTACATGCTGACCTCTAGGGTCCCACAAACTAGAAGAAAGCCGGTTAGAGCTACATGAACAACTAAATTAGGGGGGTATAGGTGGGGAAGCTCAATCCCTAAGGGGCAGCCATATGAGGAGCCCTATGTCTGGTGGAATGATAGCTCTGGACGTGAAAAACAACAGAAAAGCAAAGCAAATATATCATTGTGTTATTTGGGGGCGAGGAGTTAAGGTCCGGAAGGGGGATCCAAGAAGAGAGACGGGCCAATGAAACATGCAACTCCTAAGAGCCTGTAAGGACCCAAGGCCCGCATCCTGGGGCGCAGCTCAGACCGCCCGGGGCGGTCCCAGCCGGCAGAGGGCAGCAGCTGGGCGGGAGAAGCCGGGCGAGGGCCGCCTTGCGGGGATACTTAATTTTGAGCGTGGGTCGAAGGACTCGCACTCATCACTAGCCGTCCCGGACCCTGCGGCCGTGGCGCGCCTCGGACTCCGCGGTGGGGAGTGGGCGTGTGCCGGGCCGCCCGGCCCTGGAAGGAGAGCTGAGGGCGCCCCCCGGGTCTCGGGGAGAGAAGAGGAACGCGTGTCCGGCTGGGCCGGAGACGCGGGTGGGAGGGGCCCCAGACCCGCCCCATCCGTAGCCGATCCCGCTCGGCGTCCCAAGAGCCGCCCTCCGCGCCCCGGAAGCTTCCTTCGCTAACACCGCATCAGCCCCCCGCCCGCTCCGCTTCTGGGGTCACGACCCGCGCCCGCCATCCTCTAAGGTGCGCCCCCCGCCGCCGCTGCCGCCCGTGCCGGGGCGAGGCCGGTCCCGCTCTCCGAGCCCTGCGCGGTCGCGTCGCGGGTTCCGGCTCTGGCCGTCGAGGCCGGCAGCGGGGTGGGCGTGGGCCCGGGTGTCGCCGGCCACACTTGACCGTGGGTGCCGAGCGAACGGGCCGCGCGGCGCGGGCGGCGGGCTTTATGTAAATCCGGGCTGCGCCCGGGCGTCCTAGGTAGGATGGACCAGCCCCCCGCGCCTCGGCCCTCACGTCCAATAAGAAAAGCCCCAGCTTGACACCTGCCTATATACAGGCGAGCGCGCCCCCGGCCCGCGGACCGCGCGCACAGCCCACGCCGCGGGCGAGCGAGACCTCGGCCCGCCACCATGACTTCCAGTAAGATAGAGATGCCCGGCGAGGTGAAGGCCGACCCCGCCGCCCTCATGGCGTCCCTGCACCTCTTGCCATCGCCCACGCCCAACCTCGAAATCAAGTACACCAAGGTAAGCGGCCGGCGAAGACCTGCCGTCCGCCGAGGCTTTCTAGAACCTTCCTTCCTGTCCATGATCTGTGAGGGGGCGAGGGCGGCGTGACGGGGTCAAGGGGCCGGGGTGGCCGCGGCCTGCCTGTCATCCCCGCGCAGCGGAGGGACGCCCCCCGTCCTCGGGGTTGGGGGCATCCGAAGGCCTGCCGGGGTCCGGGGACGCCTCGGGGACTCGCCCCAACCTGAAGCTCGGCGCCGGGGGTCGCGGTCAACGGCTCCTTGCCCATTCCGCGCCTGCCGCTGCCTTCGGAGCCGATTCTCGGGGTCCGGACTGCCTCGGGCAAGGCGTCGGCCCGGCTTCGACTCCTCAAGTGGGGAGGAAGGGTTCCCGCCAGGTGGGCCACGTAGCCCGGCCGCTCCTCCCGGCGGTTCCGCGCCTTCAGGGGCCGCTGGGCTGCGCGTCCCGCTCGGTCCTCAGGAGCCCGCGCGTGCGGAGCGGCTTTCCCGGAGGAACTGACCCGGCGCGCGGCGCTCCGGCCGCCTTTGCAGATTGCGCGGAAACCTGGCTGCCGGCGACGGGCGGCTCCGGTACCGGCGTTTCGTTCGAATGTTGTAGGCAGTGGCAGTTGTCCCGGAAAACTCGGGAACTCTCTAAAAGTGTGCAAATGAACGGGCTCGCCTTCGGACTGAAAAGCAAGCATTTCTTATAACGAACTCTGACATCTTGGGTCTGCCAAGCAGGAATATCTGTTGCTGTTAGCACCACATAGAAAAGCATATGCATTCCCTATCTTAATGGAAAGTGAATGTACTTACTACGAATTCCACATAGAAAAAGTATATTGATTAGACACACGGGGGTGATTATAACGTTAAAGCATGGAGTGGGGAAGAGATAGATGGGATTTAAAGTCATGTTCCCTGGAGTTCATTTTACAGTTCTCTTGTTTAATTTTTCTATCCTTTCAGTTGATTTCTACCCCAAATTTCTCACGATTAAACACACACTGCGCGCACACAAGAGGGTTAACGTTGTTTATTACAACTTTATCATGCTTAGTACAAGATAAACTAAATTTGTCAAAAAGTAAATTGGTTCTGGCTTAATGATCGAAAGAGAAGTTTTTTTTAAAAAAATCCGAATATTGAAATTTTCCTTGTGTTAGTTTTAGAATACAATTCAAAATGATTCGTGTTCTGAACGCCCGATTTATGATGGGTTTGATGTACCTGTTAGCTTTTTTAGATGGTGTGACAAATTTTTGAAAGCCATTTTAATGGGAGGTCGTTAATGGTTACAGCCATTTAGACACTGTTTGCATAACAATAGTGCCAACGCGGGGCACATATCTGGGTTTGGGAACAAGCAGGGAAAGTGTACAGCATAAACGTTTTGTTTTATGAGGGTCCCTAACCTCATCAGCCTCTCTTTAAAGGTCTTAAGATCCAAGATCTACCCGTGAGACAGGACCGAACTCTCATATTTAGGAGGGTTCCAGTTAAGTCTTAACTTTTGTTTGGCTTTTCCTCCCAGCCGGAGAAAGGAGTTTTAGGTATGCAGTAGGTATCTTGGAATTTAATTTGGAAGCTCTTCCAGTTTTCTTTTTCTCCAACTACCCTTGCTCTCTTTTTCTCTTGTTCTCCCCCAGTAGGAAAGACAACTGATTTATAGCTAATTGAAGCCTTTAATGTGGAGTCTTTTAGCTCCGGAGAGACTTTTATCCAGTATCCACTTTCCCACTTATTACAAAGAAAAACAATCAGAAATGAAATAATGGATTGTAACTTGACTCTTTAATTTGTGGGGAGGAGGCACCTTATTTTTGGCTTGACAAACAACCCTCGTAAACATTGAGTAATGCTAATCTAAAGGCAAGCTCTTTTCACAGAACCTTGTTAAATCAGGTATCTGTTAACATTTCCAGCAGCTTTTCTCCTTAGCTTTTTAGCGAGACTTCTAAATTTTCTGAGACAAGCGTCATGGGCGAGCAGCTTTTTTAACGTGAAGAGCAGAAGCTGCTCTCTTGGTAGCTGAGGGTAACGGGTAATGATTGTTGCTTAAGAGGAAAATAAGATTAGTGGAAACGTTTCTAAAAATTCACTTATGATCAGACGTGAGGAGTATTGGTAATTTGAAACAGAAGAATGAAAAAGAATGGACACTTCGTCCTTTAGAGCAATAGTACCTTTATTCATCAGGAATTTTTAAAAGAGTAATGACTTAGAAATTACTATGCTGGAGGGCTTGTTGAGTAACACATAAACAAATACGGTGTTTGTCTCACAAAATAGTACAAGGTAAACAAGATGGGTCCTTCATTATTTTTGGCTTCTTAAACAAATGCATCTTTAGGGAAGGATATTATAACAGGCTTTTTAAATGTGTTTTGGGCATCAACATAAAGTCACTGACCACTTACCTACGTGTAAGTGGTCAGATTATGAGAATTTCAAGTAGCATACATTCAGAAAACTTTGATATTGTATTTTCCTCTATTTTTCACTATTCTTCTAAAAGTATTTTTGCATTTTTTATAAATAGGGGAATGGGGGAGAGCATCAGAAATAAAAGTTACACCATTGTCAAAGGTCCAGTGAAAATACTCCAGAATTACAGTTTGGTCTCCATGGATGCTGAAAGGGGTAAAGCTGTGCTCCTATATTGGCTTTCATGCAGTTATGTTTCTTTTTAAAAATAAGCCTCCCCCTCTGAAGTTCATTTTAGACTAACTAAGGATCAATGGCAGTACCAACTTTGGCATATGTCTAATTTGGTTTCCTTAATGCAGTGAATTAGATCCCAAGGTTTAAAAATGATTCCTTACTAAGAAATATGGTGGTGGTGGTGGTGGTTTTCAAAGTCTGTGTTATTCAAGAAAGAGTGCTAAGTCCACCAGCAAGAAGTAGCAAGGGGACCACTTTGAAGCCAAGAGAATATGTGCTCTCTTGCTTGTATTCTGAGAAGACTGCTTATCAGCTATTGCAGGAATCTGATTGCTTTTAGCTGTGTTTTTATGAATTAAAGCTTTTCAGAATTGTTTCTCTTTCATCAGTCTGGTTTTTAAAACTTCGTATGGCTGAATATATTATAGGAGTTCACACATTGTAAAATCAAGGCTAGCACTTTACTGACTGCCCCTAACTGCAGGGGAGATTTCTTCCAGATTCCCAGAAGGTCTTTGGAATCTTTCGGTCTTTATCTCCCCCCCCCCCCCGTACTTTCTCTATTGTCTCTATCATTTCTCTGGCTCCAGTGGTTCCTCCCTGTTACACACACACATACACACACACACACACACACATTGTGCTGTCTTGGTGTTGAGTGTTTTCTTGGTGGCCATTTATGCCTTTAACTAACAGTAACATAAGAGGTTGTGTTTTCTTCCAGCATCTGATGCTGTGGGGAGCGAGAACAGAGGGAGGAAGCGAACATTTATGGAGTGCTGACCTAGTAACTAGAAGAGAAAAAAATAAAGGAAATCAACTGAAAATCAGAGCTCATGTGTGTTGAGTAACTACTATTTGTTTATTTGTTTGTTCATTTAAAAACTTTGTATTGAACATCTGCTGTTTTCTGGGGTCAATTTCAATTCAGTCCAAAAGCTGTTTGAGTGGCATGCGAGTGTTGTTAGTATTTCTAACAACAGTGCTCTCTGTTATACTAGTTGGGCATTTGCCTTCTAGGAGGTTAGGGCCTTATTAGAAAGATTGAGTACCAAAAATTGTCAGCATGGCAGTGGTTCAGTGTAATAACAATAATGATAATAAAATGTATAATGCCACTTACATTGTTTATGGGGCCTAATGGTTTACTTAGCACTTTGATGTGTATCTTATTTGATCCTTGCAAAACCTTTTGAAAGAGAGAGAATAGGAAAAGGTAGAAATAATTGATAAGGAAGACCTTGGCCTTGACTTTTAAAAAACTGCTGGAACTTGCTTCACCGTATGTTTTGTTTTTCCTAATAGTCACATAGTTGTTTTTTTGTTTTGTTTTTGGATTTTTGTTTTGTTTTGGCATGGTTTTTTGAGAGAAGGAGTTTAAATCATTATTCTTTGTGTTGCTTCTATTGCAAAGAGGGGAAAACGTGCTGGTCCACTCTTCTTAAGAAGTAGCTACATCCATGGCTTTTGATTCCCTGACTTTAAATTACTATTTTTGATGTGCCTTTGAATTTTTGTTATTGTTGTTGCTGTTAGGTCTAGGGCAAGACTCTTGCCTATCCCAGGGATTATTTCTTAAAAGATGGTGTGGGTCTAGTTGTTTCCAAACCTCTAATCAAGATTGTCTTGATCATAAATTGTAAATCACACTTCCATGTTTATAGGAACCTCAGATTTTCAAAGAATACTTTTTCATAATTGTATAGCTTTTTGATGTTTGTGTCATTGCCATTTAAACTAGAGAAGCTAACCATCTTAATTATAGGGCTTGAATTAGATAACTCTCCTAGGATCCTGATGCCTTCTACTGTACAGTCTTATGCTACCACTGGGAATCATCATTTGCTAAGACAATCCAGTCTTCCACCTCTATAAAATAAGGAATGATAGTTTTTCTATTTGACGGTAGAAGATCATCCAAGGAGCCTGTTTGGTGAGGTCTGATTTTCTTGTAGCCAGGCTGAAGAGAAGCCAGGCATGCATAGTACATTCTCTGTTTCATTACCCACACTCGGTGGTCAGACCATGGACCAGACCAAAATCGTCTCACATACCAACATATGCAGTTCTGTCTCAAGTCTTTCTTAGCTGATAATGAAATAGAAAGATGATGTATATTTTTGTCTTTTTTAATTATCTTAGTCACAGCTTGCAGCGGTTAGCAAACTGCAGATGATCTGCCTCATGTTGTAAATAAAGATTTATTGGCACAAGGCCGCACCCATTCAGCTGCATATTAGCGTGGAACTGCTCTTGGACTACATAGTAGAGTCAAGTAGTTGCAACAGAGATCATATGGCCTACATTTTAGAAAAAGTTCCTAAGCCCTTGATTTTAAAAAGAAAGGCTCGGACTTTGTTCAAACCTTGGTCAAACATGTACTTATTAGCTGTGTGGGCTGTCATCGCCCACTCAGCACACAGTGCTGGCTGTGCCCCCGGCCCGGAGACGCAATGGTAAGCAAGCTATGGTTGTGGTCTCCTACTGTCAATGTAATTGACAATTGCTCCATTTCCCAGATGGGAGATAATAGTAGCTACCTTATCGGGTTGTTGTCGGGACTACATGAATAACTGGGCGAAAGTCCATAGGTTGACATTCAGCCAAGGGCTAACTCCATTTCATTTTTACATTTGAAGCCATGGATGAACCAAGGCCCATTTTAAGAAAGATCGGAATTGTACAGTCAATAAAATCTTATAAAACAGGCCATTGTGTATTATCTTAATTAGTTGTAAGAGTTTAATATTCTGGGAAGATATGGATCCTTTGTATATTTACATTGGATTTTCATCAAATGAGATCCCTTGGAGGTTTCCCTACTTAGATCTTCTCTTTATTAAGAAGTCACTGAATTAAACAATTTCTTAGCCAGTATTTTGTTCTTTTTTTTTTTAAAAAAAAAAGATTTTATTTATTCATTTGACAGATAGAGATCACAAGTAGGCAGAGAGGCAGGCAGAGAGAGAAGTAGAAGCAGGCTTCCTGCTGAGCAGAGAGCCCGATGCGGGGCTCGATCCCAGGACCCTGAGATCATGACCTGAGCCGAAGGCAGAGGCTTTAACCCACTGAGCCACCCAGGCACCCCGCCAGTATTTTGATAATCAAACTAGATACCTGACACTTGTGCCAAAATTTGGCATTAATGTGCCTCAGCACACCCCAAGTGGCCAGTCCTAAGTGTCAAATGGCCAGCAGCCATTTCTGGCATGTTAAGCAGTTTGGGCAAAGATGTTGCCAAGTCTTCGGCACATAAATCTGGGAGGTATAGCAGCATTTGAGGACATTCTCGGAAGATATATATGCCTTTTAGAAGGGGGAAAGGATCCTAGTTCATATAATTTAAAATGAAACAGATTTTAATTGGTGTTCACTGCTCAGTGTTGGGGCACTTCACCTTCCAGAAAGTAAAACCACCATGCAGTGATTATTTTGAAAGCCCTTCTAGCATTTCACTAACTTTTTTATTTGCTGTGACGGATCATCGCAAAGCCAGTCATTTCCCCTCAGACACCACATCTGATGTATTATAAAAGCGATTGCCATAATGTCACTTTGGATAGTTTTTTAAAAGAACTTATTTATTTTGAGAGAGAGAGAGAGAATCTCAAGTGGATTTCATGCTGAGCATGGAGCTGGACACAGGGCTCCATCTCACGACCCTGAGATCCTGACCTGAGCCAAAATCAAGAGTTCAGGCTCTTAACCAACTTTGAGCCACCCCTAGCACCCCACTTTGGATAATTTTTAATTGCCTTTCCAAATAGATCTTTAAGCTCCATTCCATTTTACCTTTCAGATACATGAGAGTATCCAAATTGAGAATTTCTTACCTCTGGCATTTCTACATTGTTCGTTTGTTGGCCTTTAAGATGAAATAATGTTTAAAATGTTTCCCTTCAAAATCTGAACCCTTAATGAGTTTATTTACAGCATGTCTCTCTTGGGTCACATGATTTGGAAATACTTCCAACCTTTGAAAATTCCAGTTGGAATAATAATTGGGTGCTTTCACCACCTAGACTTTGCTGGGCTCTCAACAAAATTTCCCTGGGGCTAAACACAGGGCTTTATTGACCTCTGTAGAATGTGGTTAAAAATTAGAATGTCTGTGAGTGAACATTCTAATTTTTATTATAGAAGGAAGCTTGCTTCTTACTTCAGTTCAGCTCTGTTACCTCCAGAAGTAGTTAGCTGCTCTGTTTCCTTTCCTCATCATATGCTGACCTTTGGAGAGCCAGAGTAACAGTTGATTTAGCCCTAGATCTCTGGAAAGATAAAACCTATTGTCCAGCTAAAACTGGACACACCTGTCTCTTATTTGCGAAGAATTTAGGATATTAGGGGTTTCCAAACATTTTTCAGTTTTGATTTTAAAATATAGGGAGAGGGCCATCTGGGTGGCTCAGTGGGTTAAAGCCTCTGCCTTCGGCTCAGGTCATGATCCCAGGGTCCTGGGATTGAGCCCCACATCAGGCTCTCTGCTCTGTGGAAAGCCTGCTTCCTCCTCTCTCTCTGCCTGCCTTTCTGTCTACTTGTGATCCCTCTCTGTCAAATAAATAAAATGTTTAAAAATAAATAAATAAATAAAAATATAGGGAGAAAATTTCAAAATAATTAAAGATTATATTTTTATAATTTTCTCATGCATTCTTTTCATTCCTCTAGCCTACATCTTCTGATCTTAAGTCCAGTGACTCTTAGAGTTTTTTGTCTCAGGTCATTTCTAGGGATTTCTTAAAGATTAAACTTAGTCCAAAAAATGGTATAAATTACGGGCTCTTCTCACAGATATGATGAAACCTACCTTCAAGTAAGTGGATCTTACTAAATATTGTGGATTTAAGTAAACCAAGTAACAGACAGAAAAAAGCTCATTCTTTCCCCAGTTCCCATAACCAATACATTCACCTAATCTATGGGCTGATACGTGTGTAATGATGGAGTATTTATGGTGGGAAGGAAAAGGGGGACACAAGAAGACCTTGCCTGATAAGACAAAATTATGAAGTGTCTATAGAAGTCTACAGAGGATAACATAAAGTCTTATTTCCCTAGGTGTGAAAATTGGACTTTTGCCCAGAATCCTTTTGGGGGAGGAGACCCGGAATCAGTATGACTGGTTAAATTCCTGAGCACACCCGAAAGCAGTGAACTCTGGTTTCCCATCTATGTTTTAGAGTCTGATACCCTTCATATCAATATAATTTGATTTTCACAGGGAAGGGTATCTCAGTTTAGTATCTTGAGGTCATTTTTATTTGTACAGCCAGAGCTACCCTTTTGGTTACTTGAATTTATTTATTTGCTTACTCATCTGACATTTATTTGGGCCACTTGTGTACAAAGCACTGTTAGTCACTGTTGGGGCATGAAAAGATCTAGAGATGTGGGCCCTTCCCTGAAGAGGCTGGGGAGGGTTCCCACTTGGATGTGGGGTGAGGACCTGCGCCACTCTAACTGTGGTGTGTAACAGGAGATGAGCAGGTGCTTGAGACGATCATCCTACAAGCTGTGTGAGCATTCAGAAGGGAAAGAGAGGCTTCAGGCTCCGCAAACCAGCAGCACACTGTATTGTTAGACCTATGTGACAGGAAATGAAACGTTTCAATCACACGGAAGATTATAGAGAATAACACAACCAACATGTTTTGTTCCTGTACCCAGTTTTGTTAGTTCTTAACATTTGGCAGTATTTGTTGCTATTTTTTTTGAAAGAAATATACCAAAGCACCACCTGTGACCTTCCTCTCATTTCTTCCCTTTTCCTTCCTCAGAGATATTTATCTTTCCCATAGGTTTACGTGCCTATATATCTATATGTATTCATAAACAATATATACTCTAGTTTTGCACATTGATTTTTTTATATAGATGGCACCGTGCTACAATTTGCTTTGTTTGCATAGCATGTTTTCAAGATTCCTCCATGTTATTGGATGTATTTGCAGTTCATTCCTCATCATTCACTCATTCATTGTCAGATCCCATTCTTTGAATGTATCACAATTTTTTGTTCATTCTGCTAGTGACATTTAAAGTACTTCCAGCATTTTGCTGTTACAGTAATGCTGCATTAAAGATTCCTAAGCATATTTCCTTAGGCGCCTGGGTGAGAGGCTTTTCTAAGGTGTATACTGAAAGGTGGTTTTGCCAGCTCACAGGGTATGTGGATCTACATCTTCATTAGGGATTGCAAATTTCTGTCCGACACTGTTATGCTAGTTTCCGCTGCCACCAGCAGTCTATCACAGCTCCTGCTACTCTCCATCTTCACCTATGCTAGGAGTTCTCAGACTTCTTAAATTTGGTCAATCTGTGTGAAATGGTATCTCATTGCCATTTTAATTTGCATTGTGTTGATTTCTAGCGAGATTTAGTATCTTTCCATATGTTTATTGGCCATTTGGCTGTCCTCCTTTGTGAACAGGCTAGTGTATCATTTGTTCATTTCTGTTTGCATATGGGTGTATTTTTACTGACTTATAGCAATTTTTATGTACTTGGGATTATAATTTTTTGACAGTTAGGTACCATGTGAAAAATTTCTGCCCCTTGTGTCTTTTCTTCCTCTTCCTTTTTAAGCGTAATGCCATATGGTTTTAAATGCAAATAGGAATATTTCTCTTTTTTTATTTAAAAAGAGAGCCAGAGAGCACAAGCAGGGGGAATGGCAGAAGGAGAAGGAGAAACGGGCTCCCCACCCCCCATCCCTGAGCAGGGAGCCTGATGTGGGGCTCAATCCTGACCTGAGCTGAAAGCAGACACTTAAGCAACTGAGCCACCCAGGTGTCCCTATCTTTTCTTCATGTTTAGTGCTTTTGGTGTCTTTTTAAAGAAATCCATCTTTATTCCGAGTTTCTCAAGGTGTACTTTTATATAGTCTTCTGAAGGTTTACTTTCATTATTAAAAAACCTATCTTTCTTATTGTGTTTTAATCCACCTGTAATTGGTATTTGTATATGTGTAAGAATACACGTAAATCTTAAGGACAAATGCTGTATAGGAAAAACAAATGTATAGGAAAAATAAAATGATATTAATATGTAAAGAATTATTCAAAATTGTATTCCATGCAATTTTGGAATGAGATTATGAGATTCAGAATATGTGGTTTTTCTCTAAGCCTGGTCTTCTCCGTAATGGGAAAATATCAGAAGCCCGTCCTACTTGGTGGATGATGACTTTGGTACGTGTTGGTTTTCCTAAACTAAGAACAATAGTGCATTCTATAAACCTATCTTTAAGGAGTCCTTGTGTAAAACTTTAGGATAATATGATCATTATAAGTTTTCCATGTCGAGACTTATTTCCTTACCTTTCTTGTATTACCGAGAACAGAGTAAGTGCTTGAATGTTAGCTACTGTCCCCTCTCTCTCTTTTCTGTCTCTCTCACACACACCCCACTCATTTTTTGAAGGAGCATTACCAGGTAGATAGGTAAATTCTTCACTGTGTGCTATTTGTTTATATAGGATTGGAGAACAACTAGAGGGATGACGACTAATACAATGTGAAAAAGAATTTCCAATACACCTTTTTCTTGAATAACTAGTTCAATATGGTGCTTCATCCTGTTAGTTTAGAGAATTTAAATTATTCCTTAG
The DNA here is from genome assembly GCF_011764305.1 of Mustela putorius furo. Classification (NCBI taxonomy): domain Eukaryota; kingdom Metazoa; phylum Chordata; class Mammalia; order Carnivora; family Mustelidae; genus Mustela; species Mustela putorius. The sequence continues at coordinate 2,294,569 of NW_025422045.1, read as the reverse complement.
CACCAAGCTTGAAAATGACATTACTTTGTATTTCATTAATGATTTAACTTACTGTGTTTGAAACTCAGAGTGGGTGTTGCACATTCACTTTTGTGTTTGGATTTCATAAGTCACTGATCTGTGCATGTGTACCCCTGGCTCTGAAAAGGCTACCGAGGAAGAATGAAATTCTCCAACCTTAAAACTGAATCTGGCCCTTTTGCACATATTGCTTATGTAATACCTGACAGAGTTGGCCCCGCACTTTTTTTTTTTTTTTTTTGGATGAACCTCTGTATTCTCTAAATGCCTATATAACTTGTTTGCATAACTCTTAGATGGTACAATTTTTGCCTTGTATGATTATATTTTTCTGTGTAATTTCCTCCTCCTAAATGGTACTAGATCATAAACTCTTACTCATTTTAGTATTTCTGAAGCATCTACCTCAGTGACTTACAGTGAAATGAATACTTGTTACACTTTATTGTCATTATTGGCCACTAATAGTTCTTTTTAATATTTATATGAAAATTTTCAAAGTGCTTTTCACATGTGATTACATTTAATAATTACAGCAGTTCTATGATGTGAATGTTACATTAATCTTCTCACTTTATAAGTGAGAAAATCAAGCATATAGTTAAATAAATTCTCTGGGCTTGATAGCTAGTAGATGGCAGTTCCAAGACTCAGTCTTCTTCCTTCTCTGCTCATACAACAGGAACAAGCACAATTTGAACTGTTGGCCTAAAGCTCTGCTTTAGGCTATGGTAAAGAACTGTTCTTGGATTTCCCACTGGCTGGGTAGCCGCACACTGCCTTTAGTAAGTCCTGCTATCTATCTATCTATCTATATATATATATATATATATATATATATATATATATTCCCCCCCCATTCATCAAGTGCTTTCCTTTGTTATGGTTCTTTAGATCTATTTGGGAGTGAGTATGTTTGGGACCGTTAAAAGTGAATATATTTCACATTCTTTCTAGTGCTTCCTCTCCCTCCATTGGCCATCATTTAGTGTAACTTGACTATAACCTTTGTGGGAGAGATGCATGCCAGAAGAGTCAGGGGCTATGCTCCACGTTGCCTTTTAGGAGCCCTCATTTCTCATGAAGGCTTACCACAGTAGATTCGTCTGTTGTATGCGGCCTCACTGGGGATGCAGAATAGAGAAATAGAGAATGGGCCCCAGAAATTCATACACTCTCTCTACTTTACCAGAGTTGGTGCCAGGAGGTACCAGGAGGGGCGTAGTTGGGATGCACAATTAATGTTTTATTGTGAATGGCTCAAAAATCCTACCTCAGGAATCTGCTAACAAGTTGTCTCCTTGAAGCCAGATCGGAGAGTCCTCAGCTTTCTCTGTCTTCACCGTTAGAGAGAACACATTGCTCTTACTCCTCTCCTTCTCAGTCAGAGGTATTCCTTCTTCTCACATTTTCCATCTTTCTCTCTTCTCTTCCCAGAGTATTTCTTCTGCTTCTCTTCCCCCTCCCTAAGTATTTCTGTCAGGCTGGCCTTTGATGACCCTCGTTCCTTGGTCAGATTCATTTACCTGTTTTCATAAAATGCCTAGTTCTGCTTGGGAACCTTTGTAGTCCGCTCTCCCAGCTGTTGGCCTGCACAGTCCTTTGGGACACCAGAAGCAATGAACCTGGAATAACCACATTTGACTTCTGTGAGCCCTCCTGAGAATTTAGTAATTACTTAATGGATTGAATTGGTGACATACGCTATTCCAGATAACAGCCTGGGTTGCATTAAATTAACCTTCACAAATGGGTATTTATTGGTGTACTCTTAAAAGACTACATGTGTTGGCTGTAATTGTTCTTCCATGTTTCTCCATGCTGATAGGTATTTGTACTGAGTGAAAAATTTCTCAGATTAGAGCCTGGGTGGTAGTTCTAGCCATTCAGTGATGTGTGTCATTGTGTTCAGCACATTGAGCATAAATCCTGTCTTGTAAACAGCAGGGAGACTAATGAGGTTTGCCCACATTCTGGTATCATTACCAGGGATTCCAACAGAGAAAAAAAAGAAGGCTTGGAAAAGAAGTACACAAATCAGTGGTTTCTGGAATTCTTGATGATCTGAATTAAGGAGAGAGAGTATTGTTCAACATTGAGTATAGACATGTACGTACAAAGACAGGTATATAAACTACATTTAGGTAAAAAAGAAAAAAAAACTGAAACTTTGCTTTTAATGAACATTTGCAAAGTCACCAACTTAGTTGTACAGAGAGCTAACGAGGGGCTTATTTATGAGTGCTTCTAATTGTGAGTGGTATCAAGGAGGCGGCTGTTGAAATAATGCAGCTGTTAAAAGGATAGCCCTCTCGTTGCTTTCTCAGCCCTCTCTTTGCTTACTCTTCATCATTTCAGCCAACTAAAGTTTCCTACTCATTTGAGTCTTACAATTCTTGGAACGATTTGGTTGTTATCTTTATAATAAATAGCTTCTGAACTTGTTGCAAGAAGCCTTTCAAATGTGTGTGCGTGTGTGTGTGTGTTTTAGGTTGGTTTCAGATCTTTATTACTACTGCTGAATAATTTGTGTGTTTGATAATGCCAAAGCAAGGGATCCAATCACTGCTTTATGCCTAGACTAGTTTTCTTCCTAGATTTGTATTTTCATAAAAGCTAATTATCATGATGGTTTTGACACATAGTATGGTCCACACATCTTTGTGTTTGAATGAATGAGTTAAGGAATATGAGTCCTAGAAAAGAAAACTGTCTGATTTCATTTGCATACTTAGTGATAAACAAAATGCCAGGACCAGAAAGTGAATTCCAGGTAGAGTGTTTTGAAATAAATAACTCTCTTAGAGTGAGAGCAACACACACACACACACACACACACACACACACACACACACTTTAGGATGAAAAACTCCCCTCCTTCAGTCCCACTTACCTACCCTTTCCTTTGAACTAGAAAATCTATAGGGTGTATGATAGAGAAGTGAATGAGGCGGCAGACGGGTCCCAGCATATGCGTACCTTGTATGTGGAGGCACGCAATATAGATTTGTGGAATTGAGTGAATAGATTATTTGATAACTTATTGAGTACTTTCTTCTATATTGGCTCTGGAGATATGAAAATGCTATGGTGATACTGAGTTAGTTACTTAAATTCCCTGGACATCAGTTTTATTACTTATAAGGTGATAAGGCAGAATAAGATGCTTATTTATGAACCTATCTACTTATAAAAAGCTTGGATTGGAAGAGCTGTAAGGTTTTTTTGATCCCCAGCCTGACTCTTCAGAATTCTTTCATTTCCTGGGCTCAAACCTGGGATTATGAGGATCAGAAGGAAAACACTGAACTTGTTTGTACGTCTTCCTTGCACTCTTTCTGGGACCCCAATTTTTGGTCAAAACTGTGTTTCAAGTATTTTCCCAAGGATGTCCTTATAATTGCCAGAAAGCCATCCACAGAAATCTGTTAATGATTCTCTTTCCGTGAATGAGTGATTTAACCATGTCATAAAGATCCACCAGAAATAGAAAATGTGTTTGTTAAAGACTTACAGTACAAGAAATTTTGGAGCAGTGACTCCCAAGAGAATTCCTTCTTTAAATTGTAGGGAACGTGTTAGCACCCTGGTCATGATGGTAGAAAGAAAAGATTTGTTGACATTTTTCCTCCAACCCACCCCGGCAGGTTTTCTGTCAGTGTAAGCTCATGAAAACCACGCTGGGTCGGGCAAACTCTGTGGCGAGGATGCTTGTCTGGGGCCTTCGGCTTTTCGCTTGAGTCTACTAGAGACTTAGCGCTTTGCAGGTCAGTGCCACTGCTATTTGTCTCTGACCTAAGAGATCTGGAGTTCTTCACATCAAAACCACATCTTGCTGAGCAGAGATCAAACGTAGGAAGGTAAGGATTCTGCCAGTGATTTATCATGCCAGGGAGAGCGATCAGGCCATATGGGGCCGCTGCAAATGAAGTTGACATTCCGGCAGTTTCTCATATAAGGTCTCACATGTACTTATGGCTAGTTTTTCTTGTAGAGGAATTCCGGGTCAAGTGGCAGCTTTCGGTGGTGTTTCTTAGCCAGACTTCCCTTGAGCATGAGATTATTTCAAAATCAAGTCCTCGCAAGGTTTTTCTAATATTTTGTTTAAATGACAAATAGATTTCTTGCTCAGTCAGTTGCAGGTTCATTTGAGCTTTTCATCTGATGTCTCTTTTCTTTTCCCCTTTGTGGAGAAGGTGTCTATTTTAAAAAGAAAGAAAAAAAAATGAAAAATTAAGGTGATTTGAGGTCTGCCAAAAAACTTTTCTTTCTAGATATTAGATGTGACTTTAGGGTAATGAAATTGACTGTGTTGGGTATGCACAATTAGACTTATTAGTTCATCATCACATTTTATTAATTCAGGGGTTTTAGGAATGAACTGTTGTAAATACTGCAATCCAGTTCCTTTTAAATGAAGAGTATCACACAGACTTTTTTGCATATTTGTAATGGTGGAGAGGGAGGAAGAATTTAATCATTTACAACACAGAATTATGTTTGAAAGCATTTGCTAACGTTTGAGTCAAGGGCAATAATTTTAATTTTAATTAAAAGAAAAAGTCCAATAATCCCTCTCTTCATCTAACTATATCAACAGATACATGAAAATGATCATGCTATATAAAATTCAGCTTGCTTTTTGTTTACTGTCACAAGCAAATGTTGAGTCTCCTGTGGAGAAATCACACATTTATTGTTTCAAAGGCCTCTTCAACATTAGGATATACGCTGGGGTATTTCAGCCTCTCTTTACACAGGATGTTTGCTTTGTAACATAAATGAAAGATGATACTGGCATTTAAATGTAGTAGTTCATGACATGAAGATCTAATTCAACCAAACATACCAGTTGTCCCTTTTGTGTTTTACTTTTTTGTAATGAGAAAAACTACCCTAAGTGAATGGGCTTTGGTGGTTAGAAGTAGGTCTCATCCTATAGTCAAAGTTCAGTTGATTTCCTGAGGTCTCTGTTTATCTGCTCATAAACTAGGTAGTATTATTCCGATTGATGAAGTACTTCAACTCTGCAAGGAACAAGTTTAAGTGTAATAATGAAATAATGAAATGGAATTTCTCCCAGTTTCCACTTGGCATTCTTGGAGCGTGCACAACATCCATGAAAACCTGGTCGGATTGCCAGATAAAATATACAGCGTCTAGTTAAATTTGAATTTTAGGTAAATAGCGAATACTTTTTAAATATAAGAATGCCCCATGATTTGCCAGTGACTTGGGACATACTTACACTGAAATTTAATTGTTTTTCTGAGATTCATATTTTATTGGGCATCGTGTATTTTTTCATTTGCTAAAGCTGGCAAACCTAAACCGTTATACAGATGACTTGTGATTTTTATCTGTGACCAGCAAATAAATATCACTTTAATGTAAAATTAATTGGCAATAAAAATCAAAGACTTAATGAATCTTTAAAAATTCTTGCACCGGAATAATGAAGAGTATAGTAGAAAGACTTTTTTCTAAAACCCTAGCAACACTAGTGAGTAAATAGGGCAACTAGGCCCATTGTAAAGACAGCTTAATCTCCTAAATGAATTGCTCCAACCTTTTAATTCAAAATCATACAAACAAAAACATTGAGATAAGCTGGGTGCTTTTTCAAATGGGGACCCCTGTGGCTTTGAAAATAAACACTTCAGCCTCCTTCCCCCCCAACACCTACACCCACAGTCACTAGCCTTTCTGATGTCTTCCATTTGCAAATGAACAGGCTGAATTCTGAGAAAGACAGAAGACTAATTAAACCTAGGGAAGATAGGCAAAGGAACATTTGTTTCTAAGCAGAAGACAAAAGAAATCATGTTACATTCCGCTTTCTCAAGACTGACAGGAGGGCCTTAAAGCCCTCTGCTGAATCTCTTCTCAGAGCATGTTTCCCAGCCCACTGCTCAGACCCTCTCAGGGCCGGGCAACCCGGGTGTGTCTGAACCAGCCTGCATTGCCCTGTCCTCATGGGAGAGTCAGAAGAGAGGAGCAATCAAAAACTCGCAGAGACCGGCTCCTATGCTGGTTGGCCTTCACAACATCTTTACCTTCTTCCCCCATCTTTTTGCCCTGCTCGATGGCTTGTCAGAGGGGACTCAGTTACTCGCAATGAGAAGAGTAAATGAATGTGTAAACAAGCAAACACAGAACAAGCAGTGACTAGCTTTTTAAGAGCACTAATCAAGTGCCTTGAATTGGTTGCTTACATTCAGAATCTGAATCAGTTAAAAGTTTGAGTACACACTATTGCAGACTTTTCAGTAGTCCAAAAAATTCATACATCCACTGGGTAAGGTGGTTTTATTATCTTATTTTACAAATGAGAAAATTGAGCCACAGAAAGTTTTAAGGGCATACCAAGTCATACCATCTAGTAATCTTTCTACACATAGGAATATATATATGGTATGGGAATAGTGCGGAGGCAGAACTTGATTTTAGGATACTTTTGTCCATTTTTGTGGTTAAACAAGACCTAAAGGAAGGACTTCCTAGTTTGACTATGTACTAGCCAAATGGTCATTTGATAAAGGACTGGGAAAACTAGACCATTTTGTTCTGTGGTAGAAATATCTTGCCATGCCCTTTGGAATCCAGAGTCAAATGGAACTCTATCTAGGTCTTCCCTGATCTGAATCACAGGTCCCTGGAATTACCCCGGAGCCCTTTAATCTGAACCGTCCAGGCAGCCTTCTTAGGAAAAGAGGCCAGCCTCCCCCACCGCTTACCATACCTCCCAGTTTGTTCAGATCTAACCTTGTCCCCTGAAGGCTGCCCAAACTGAACTGTCCTCTGGGAACATGACTAATGAATGACCTTTTGTCTCTGGACTCTCATCAGTGGCCTTTCACTTTCAGAAACAGACCTTGAGGTTAGATGGATACAGGAAAAGCCGGGTGGATCTTCGCTACCTAGAGTTGATGAGGTCCTAACTTCCTTCTGTTTACAACACTAACACAAGTCATGTAATCATTGCACATTAGTGTAATGGGCTGCGCATACAACCTTCATTTTTAAACACTCTGACACAATCACTTTGGATTAATAGTTTAAAGCTGTTTTTAAATGTTGTCTCTCATTTCTCTGTTCTTTTGACCTTGTGCTGTCTGCATACTTGGAAAGTCTAGTTTGCCGTCTTTTCTAGTGAAGACTTTTCCCTATTCTTGCCTTTCAGGCTAAGACTCAGGGTAAGTGGGGTTCGAAGCATACAATATTGGGACCATTATTTGAAATAGTTAATTGACTTAAAGTTAGAATTGATAAATTAATCCTTGTCAAAGCAAGCTTTGTAAAACCATGCTTTTGCCAGTAAGAGATTACACCTATTGAACCGAGGCCGTGTCTCTATAATATCAAAACCCCGACTTTAAAGTGAAAAACACAATCAATCATCTAGGTGTTTTCCTCTCCAATGCCATTTGGGTGTTTTTCCACTTTTTAGCCAGATGTTTTGGCGTGAAGCAAAGCAAAGAACAGAAGTCAACAGAATCACTTTTGCCCTAACTACCTAGTTCAACAGAAGGTTCTTGCCCATAAACGATCTAAACATTGGCTTCATTCTTTTACTTTCATAGGTAGCCTCTTAATTAGAAGTAAAATAAGATGGGGATATTTTTTAATCAGAGTTAAAAATAACCTTTTCGCCTTTGATTATAGTATGTAAAGGCTACCAGCTTCGCAGAGTAGTGCTCTGAGGTGAGCATCAGTACAATTCTGGATTACAAGAGAAATTTAATTCTGTACAGTTAAATGGTAGTGCCGTGTGATCCGTGTTGTCCGCAGCTCCCTTTCAATTAGAGTACATCAGTAGAAACAATAGAGTAGTCATGTAAAAGGAGATAACGAACATATGACAGGTCCTTAAATTACTTCTTTGTACTGCTTAATTAAAAGTAATGGAACTTTTTTCTGTAGACAGATCTGTCTGGTTATTGATTTGCTATCTGGTACTCTCGTTTGATGAGCCCAAAGCAGTTTACGTGGCAAGCTGAGCAAAATTCAATTCTCCAAGGCACAATCCACTGCAGGGTTTAATACAAATCATTTGAAGCATTTACTATTAAAAAAACAAAACATTTTATTATGGAAATAAAACATGGCAGCTTTATGTCAAAGATTCATTGAGGATAGGAAATTATTTACACCTAACTCCTATTAATGCCTGCTGCTTTGGAATTCCATGGGGGTTTCCATTCCCCAATTAGAAAATTCACGGCAGCCTCTCTGTATTGTCACAGCCACTTTGCTGTGGGCTGAAAAGTATGGCAAGCCTGATTTGTCCTTGATTATCTTCCTGCTGCAAAAGTGGCCAAGTGATATGGCTTGGCTTGCGTGGCTGAATTCACCGTTTTGAATCTCTATCCAGGTAACTGCTGAGATTTATAAAACAACATAAAGCCACTTTTAGGTGACTCGGATCCCTGTGGACAGCCCATCTGAATTCCTTGCTCCATCTTCATTTCTTTTCCTGGTAATAGGATTTATTATATCTCTTGAACACTGGCTGCTTATCAAGTGCTATGTTAGAGTACAGGGGAAACCAAACAAAGCCAAGAGAGCTTTTTTTCCAAGGAACTTAGAGAAGGAAGAAGCCTCCATCTTAGTGAGCTAAGCTTTAGGCACACTCACATTTTATCTCACTTAATTGTACAACAGCCCTGCAAGGTAGATGGGCCTTATTTCTGTTCTTACAGAGAAGCGAACAAAGCTCCAAGAGTTTGAAAGTCTATTTAAGAGGGCTCAGGATTGTGTAAGTGGTAAAAGGCAGACTGGTCTTTATTTACATGGGGATCTTCCAGCTCCCGTAACTCTATTCTGGTTGGTTCTACAAGGAAGATAACAGAATACATGCAAGATTAATCACCTCAGTCATCAGTGGATTTCCTTACTTTTCTGCTCTGTTTGACATACGAACACAGCCCTCATAACACTCTGCCACAGTGATTGCATATGTTAAGCAACATCAGTCTCTGCACTTGTCTTGGGGAGAAAAGCTTTGTTATCCTGATGGTCTCATTTGAAAAAAAAAAAAAATGTGTAAACCAACCTAGTCACCTTGAGTTGGCTTTCAAGCAGCCTGTCTTTGTGGTCCTTATTGTTTCAATCCAGAGTCACAGTGCATACCCCGTTCACATTTCAAACCTCCCCACTTGGACCCTGAGATACCTGTTCCTTTCAGATTTGGGATAGGACTCTTCTGTTGGGCAGAAGCCTTTGTTGCGGTGGAGTATTGTACTTGTTAGAGTTCTGAAACACATTCCATCAGGAAGGGGATAACATTTCTGAGATAGGGAACTGTATAACGTTTCTTGCCCAGAATCTAGGATACCATGAATTGTTTACAGGAGGAAATTATACTTACAGATATTTTCCCCCAAATGCCTGTGTAGAGTGTCCCTAACAAAGTGCCATTATGAATTTTTACTTTAATTCCCTTAGCTGGGCAAAGGAACCATGAGCCAAACAGCTGTGACAATTTTATAAAGACTTTGGCATTTGGTGCCCTTTTCTTATTCAGCCTTGGGTACCTAGATTCTACAGAGAAAGGAACACATGAAAAAAGAGTCACTTTGATGCAGTGAAATTGTTACCAGCTCCTGAATCAGTCAAGGTTGGTCATTCCCTTTCTCCTCTGCTCATCCAAGACCAACTGTCCTGTGGGAGGTTATTAGGATGGTTCTGAAGGACCCATCCTGGACCTCAAACATAGCCCTGTGGTGGTAAGAGCACAAAACTGTTCTTTAATAAGCCCAAGAAATAATTTCCTACCTGCAGATCACAGTAGTCTGGCTGCTGCCTGTCCTCTGGCAGAAATTCATTGTTCTGTTCCTGGGGTAGGGGGGTGGGTACTGCAGAAAATATCCCAGGACCTCATCTCTAAGCAGAATCACATTAGGACAAGAAATCATCACTGCTCCCCGAACACATTTAGCTTTCAAGAAAGGAAATGAAAAATTATTTTGCTGTCACTTGCCTTGATTGTGTTGAAGGAAAAAGGGACTCAAGCAACATTCCTTGTGCTGAATAATTGTTCAAAAGACATTGTGAACGAAATGCAGTGAGGATTACTCCTGTGACCTGGGCAGCCATCACATCCGCTTTGCGTAGGAGCATCAGCAAAGACTGAATTTAGAGAACGTACTAGGATGGAATCAGGATATGGGGTTTCTAGTCTCTATTCTGCTACTGGCCTGGTGTGTGACCTTGGGCAGGTCAATTGGATTCCTTTTGAGAAGTTTACTTAGTAACATTTCTCATTTGTGTGGATTATATCCAAGACCCCTTCCAGCTCTGTGGATCTGTCTCTTCCTAACCCATGGACCTCCACTCACTATGTTTAGACCAAGAAAAAGATATTCATTCATTATTGCATCTAAAAAATTGTGTTTTTAATGAGATTTGGCTGCTAAAGTAATGATGGTGGCATACAGCATAGTTTCACAAGACACTAAAACCAGTGCTTTGGGGGAGGTGGGTAGTTTCCAGCTGTGCTCGGTGTTGACCTTGCATAAGTTGTAAAAAAAATGTCTGTTGTAGAACTCTTTTCCACCTGAATTTCTCTTTTTCAGAATGGTGTCTTTCTAGTACATCAGTTGCTTGGTCAAGTACTAGACATAACTGGAAAAGGAGACCGCCATTTCTGAACCCAGAGGATGGACTGTGCCATGGGCACAGAGATACGTTGTTGAAATGGTTCTAGAAGCATCAGCATATGCTTGGAGGAGGAGAGACACAAGGCTGTGGTATCACAGAACTTCCAATAAACTCCTCTTGAGCGCCCACTGGTGGCCATGCTTTTCGGATTCCCAGTATCTCAGATGAACCCAGTCACTAGAACTTGTAAGCCATTAGGGCAGACATCTTCCATTCAGGTGGCACTAGCTTTCTAACATGCCATGTTGAAAGTATTTAGAAGTTCAACTGGAAGATACTGTGATCGATTAATCGATCAATTAAGATTGATCAACATCTGTCAAGGGGCTGGATAGAAGACTTTATTATAAGTGCCCTAGGTTAGCCTGTCTTCAGTGACCAAGAATGAGACCGTCATAGACACGGATGCTGAGGGCTTAGAGACCTGGGAGACTTGCTGAACAGTTAGTGTGAAACTGAGGGCAGCAGGAGAAAATAAGGCTGTTAAAGTGATGTCCCTTACAAAGAAGCCCCTTGGCTTAGTTAGTTTGAATAACCAACCACATTACATAATCGGTAATGGTCAGATGAGGACCCTTTGCAGTTGAGATCACTCATGACAGCTCAGGTGTCCTTATCCAGGATGCCAGAGAAAGGGGTTCCTTCTGAACCACCTTTCTCCTAAAGAGGTTTCACAAGGTCCTGTGGCTCTGCGGTCTTTTTAGGGGAGTAAATAACTCCATTATCTCAGTGTAGCAGTGTCTACCCAGAACCATGTGCTGGTGAAAACTGATTGTCATAGCCTCAATCCAGACAAGAAGGAAGCATGTAGTATTAGTGGGATAGTATGCAGTGCCAAGTGGGGGCCTAATTCTCTGGATGGATGAAAATGGTTCTAGGAGTCCAGGGATCTGGCTCCTGGAATTAAAATACACACAGTTTTGGTTTTTGTGAAAGAAAGCATTTGCTTCTTGGGAAATACAAATACGTCTAAACATTTATTGAGCAACTACCATTTCACTGTTCTCTTTCTAGGTCCTGGAGATACAAAAACAAAGATGACCTAGTGACATGGTGTTTGTCCTTAAGGAGCCAACAGTCTGGGGGAAGGGGCATGGGTAAAGTGTGATAAGACACTACGATACACAGGCGGAAGTCAGAGAGCCAGCAGTTAGCTCTGAAGGGATTTGGGAAGGCTTTCTCAAGTATTTGAACTGAATTTTGAAGGATGGCCACAATCCTCATGTGTCAGGTAAAGAAGGAAGGGAAGAACAGCAGGCTCCAAGGTCCTTACTCATAACAATTTCTAGCATGCTTGATGTGATTTCAGTAGAGGGGGCATGGGAAGGAACTTTGGTCTACAGTTTTATATCCTTATATCCTTGTGCTCCTCAGTTTAGGGCACACTACACGCAAGGTCAGTCTTGTTTCCTCCACAGACACCACTCGACTGTGTATCTAGACATAGACACATCCTTGATGGGAAGCACGGTGTTGTTTTGTCATGAGCTGTTTTGCACTTACAGGAATGGTATCCTGTTGTGGATGTTACTCCAGCTTAGATACTTGGGTGAGAGGTGGCCAGAAATGAGACCAGAAAGGCTGGTTGGGACCGGATTATGAAGGAACCGACCCCTTGGGAAGAAACATGCATATTAACTTTGGAACAGCACAAATGTCCCCTGGAAGGTCACTCAGCAGCAAAGGAAACTGCACCCAGGCACTCGTCAGGGTCCAGGACTGAGGCTGAGTTTGACCCACAGCATGTCAGACTGTGGGTTTTAAGTCCCAGTTCCACCACATGCCTAGCCCTGGGTGAGCTCCTCATATCTCTGAGCTTCAACTTCCTCCTCTATAAAACAGGGATAATGATAATACCTATCGCATGGGATCATTTTGAGGATTAAATTAATTAATTAATTTATAATAATCCTCAATTAAATTGAGGATTAAATAAATTAATACATGGACAGTGTCTAGAACAGTGCCTGGAACATAGTAAGCACTCACATGTTAACTTTTACCACATGTTAACTTTTATTCTTTTGATTGGTTGGGTTTTCGATTCTGACTTGATGGGCAGTGTTCTTGCTTTTGGCCTAAGGAACACAGATCTTTAACTTAAAGTTATAGTTTAGCAGAGACAAGGGGTGGGGTTGGGGGTGGGGAACCAATAATGTTGAGAGGAATGGAAAAGCTTTGTAGTTAGCATTTAGAGACCTACGTTCAACTTTCTGCCCTGTAAATTATTTGCAGTATAAACGTGCACTTGTAACCTGAGCCCTCATTTACACATCTGGAAGGAAAATACCTACATCGCAGGTTTGTGACATAGATTAAGTGAAAATGCTCTGGATACTGTGGGCATCTAGTGATGTTGATATCTGAATTACTCACTGCCTGTGCGTTATGCACGCACTTTGGCTTAAAACAAATTCCTGTTCCAGGTTCTCTCTCTGCGGGTTGTTTTCCTGTTCACCGTGTAGTGAGGCATGTACAGATGGACTCTGTTAGCACGGCTCTTGAAGAAGGACCCCCTCATCAGACAACCCTGCCTTTTCAGCTGTGGGTTCACAGAGCCGGTGCTTTTTCTGATGAAGCCTGGGTCCTGTCCTCCTGGCTTCTGTCAGGCAGGTGTGGTTCTTTGGTGGGGTTTCTCTGAGGCACACACATGACTGGTCTAGTGTTTCCTAGAGTTGGAATATGAATTATATTGTTTTGGAAGCATATCCATAGTGGGTCTTCCACAAATACTTGTGAATGTTGTTGTGACAGCTGGTTACTGTGACAGTCTTCCCCTCTACAGGACTAAACCCTTATTCCAAGGGCATGTGCTGATTCTTACTTCTTCCTGTCTACCCCCATTCCCAGCACGGAGCCTAACATGTGGTAGGTGTGGCGCCAATGATCGGAGCTAGAGGAAGAGTTAAGGACTTGAAGGGAGACGGAGAGAAGATGCCACCTGCTTCTCCTTGACATGCAGCTCTTCTCTGCTGTCCTCCTTTTCCCTCTCTCTTTCCAGCTCCCCTCTCCCCATAACCAGTGTTGTGACTCACTTCCTAGCCTTAATTCCCCCTTTTAGAAGATAGTACGGATTTCTTTCATGTCCTCTCGTCACAAAAATGAAAGATGACACGTCTTCATTATAAAGAAATGGCCCCAGCCACTTCTGGAAAAACTCTAGTGGTTAATCAGTTACTTTTAATTTAAATATATATGCTTAATGCTGAATTACACTGTAAAACTCCCAGGCTGATTTATGGTCTCAGTCCGCCTTAATTAACATCGATTCGAGGGGAATAGTAAATGGGAATGGCCTTCACAATTGAGGCTGAACAATGAACTCTCTGGGTGTTGTCCAATTTGTAACATGATTTACATGGAAGCAAGCCCTTCCTTTCCCAGGGTTATCCCTTTTTCATCTGGTGCGTGGGACAGGTTATATATAATCCATAGATAGGAACATTTGCTGTCAAATACTTTGGCTGATTTAGAGCTAGGCCACAAAATGGTCACTATTAATAAAGAAGGAGAAAAAACCTAATCTGAGGCTTTGCAGGGATTCCAGGTTCTCGCTATGTGTCATCGCTTGTCCCGTCTGTGGCGTTTTTACGAAGTGGCCATAATGAAAGTCAGATTAAATGCACAGGATATATACATTTAATCAACAGCCATCGGAGTCTGCGGTGCTGGAAGAATTATAAGAGCCCTGTGAATGCAAATTTATTGCAAAAGAATCCAAGGGGTGGGGGAATGAACGTCTGCTGAATGGTACTACCTGACACGGGACACCGAAAACCCTTCCAGAGTGAGTGATTTAAGTGTAAGGTTTGGCTTGTAAAGCTGCCAGCTGCTTGGTTTCAAAACTTGAAACATTTCCAAAACATTGGATGAGGCACTTTATATGTGCACTAGAGTAAATACTCTGGTTTTACTGCCAATTTAAATGTGCTCAGTTTACAGTAATGAGCTTGTATAGGCATTACCTTGTTTATAGAAAGTGGAACAGGAAGAAATGAACATTAACCATTACCAGTAGCGATTCCCACTGCCTTCTACCACCATGCTGACGGCAAGAAAAGTTTCTTGTAATTCGGGAATATGTCACAACTGACATTGGTGTGTACTTGGCCTTCATGCCATGTTGCTTCAACAGAGTAACAAATGCTCTAATTCAACGTGGCTCTGATAAGGCCGCTCAGACCAGTTGGCTGTTTCGTACTATTTTTTTCCTAAAACAGATGTTAAGAGCCTTCTCAGATATGGGAATCATGGGGCAGTAGAATAGGTAGGACTGATTATATATAATTGAGTTTGTTTTAGCCAAGTCTGTTCTCTCCGAGTGAATCTATCATGGGAGTGATTTATTTTTTTTCCCTTTAAAAAATTATTCGGGTGTGTTTTGATGCACTCCATGGAAGCGATGGTCTTTGTCTTTTGGAATGACTGGCACCAGAACCCCTTTGGCCCTCTTGCACTCTTGGCATCCTGGACTGGAGACGGGCAGACATATTTAACCTGAAAGACATAATTTGCTCAGACTGGAAAAGAAAGAAAATCTAGAAATCTAAGGAGACACTAGTAGGCACAATGCCTAGAAGTGAATAGGTGCTTCGTGAATACTATTGAGGGAGATAAAGGAAGGGTTGCAGGGATGGGGGGGTGTTAATAGGAAGAGAGCCTGGAAACCCGTTTTTTAAGAGACTTACCCTCAAGAGTTCATCTGTGTTTAGACTAGACTTTTTACAACAATGTTGTCCCTACTGATTGCCTGGGACTCCTTGTCTTTATTTCTGCATTTGTTTGCATGGCTTCTGAGAACCCTTTGGCCCAAGTACACATACTTAGGATAGCAGGATTATGCTACCCAAGAATACCACACTTCGCCTACAGGGTAATCCCATTGTGTGGGCTACTAGCAAAATGCAATGTTGACCAAAACCACGAACATGATTCGTGTCTGCAAAGAGCAGGATTCGAATGACACGAGTCTGTGGCTCTCACGTTGTTCTACCACCGCGCGCTGCGTATGTTTTCTGGCTGGTCTGGCTTTACTGCTTTTTTTCTAACTGCATTTTCATGACAAAAAAGGAAAAGGAAAAAGGAAAGAAAGCTAGTTATCCAGTATTTAATAGTTCAAAATATTGACTACCGGAACGTTCCTAGGAAATGAGCTCTAGCTCTTTCTATTTTCCCTCTTGGACCCTCTCCTTTTCCCTCTACTTCCATTTCTCTTTCTCTTTTGTTCCCTTCTCAGTTCATCATTTCTTAGTAGGAAATCCCTAAGGCTTATTTTTCACAGTCGTTAAATACAACTGTATTTTAAAAAAATACTTGCTTTCTAACACTATTTTTTCAGTATTTAGTTTCCTTATCCTTTCAGAGCCTCTTCTTCCTCGAATCTGCCATAGTTTTCATGCCTTTTAATCACAACTCTTTCTAAACATTTCAACTTACAACATTTGAAAGAATCTTCTCTCATGTCTCCCTTCTGTTTGTGATTATGACTAGCTTGATGAGTTTCTAACCTATGTACCCTGTGGGTCTTCGTGGTTTGGGGGGCTTGCTTGCTGGGAGGCACCCTGCTTCCTCTGAAGACAGTCCTTCCTGCAGCAGAGCGTGGGACTGGGATCCCAGGGCCCTCAAGCCCTGGATCTGCTGGCCGGGTACAGGGAATCCTGGAGGGAAGGAGAGCAGCTGGACTTTGATTTCTTCCTTCTCTGTCACCCTCCTTAAACCAGGGTATCAGATCATCTTCAAAGAGGAACTGAAGTCAAGGAGGAGGGGCTGATCAGGCCAGCTGAATCGTTTATTAGGGATAGAGTTTCTTTCTTCTACTTTATCCGTTCCCTACCCTGGGTCATACTCCCTCATTATTTCTTGTTTTCCTGAAGTGTTCTTCTAACATGTCAGCCCACACTGATATCTCCCTTGTCTCAGGCCAGCTCCTGCCATGGTTATCTCTACCATTCATCTTGGCAATAAATTGTAGAGTACCTTACATAATTTAACTTTTCAGAAAGTAATCTTGTCTTTGAAACATGATTATAAGTTCCAGGACAGGAGAGAGCAAAGTACATTGCTCCAAGCCCAGAGTCTTCTGTGGGTTTTCAGTAGTACCTACAAACAACTCTGTGTTTAGAACAGGCTTTCTTTCTTTCTTTCTTTTTTCTTTTTTTTTAACATTTAATTTTAGGCACTCACCACACCCAGTGTGGGGTTCGAACCCACAATCCTGAGATCAAGAGTTGCATGCTCCATTGACTGGGCCTGTCAGGTGCCTCTAGAATAGGCTTTTAGTAAACATTTAGCAGTTTTTTCTGTAAAAATTTCTGCTGAGCTGTTCCTTTCTTAGTTCCAGCTTGCTTTTTTTTTTTTTTTTTTTTTTTCTGTCAAACCTGTTTCTACAGAGGAGGGTTGGAAGGGAGAGAGTTTTGCAGGTCCTTCAATTTTGTGACATGGTTACATTGCACCCAAGAACCATAACTCTTCTTTAGACTCTTTCTTAGATTATTTTTTTTAAATTCACATAATTTAAAGCATTAATAGTTGCTGCCCAGTGTTTCCACTTCTGGCATTAAAGTAAACTATATATTCTAGAGGGATCTTCTGTCACAAAGCAACAAGATCTTGCACAAACTAATGTATGTGTATAAATATATGCATTTAAATGTCATTTTACAATGATCTATTGATAATATATTGATCTTGTATCCTGACACTTTGCTAAATTATACCTTCAGTATTTTTTTTTTTTTTGGTAGATTTCTTAGGAATTCCTATACAGTCAGTCATGTCTGAAAAACAAGACAATATTACCTTTTCAACCTTTTTTGCCTTTCATTTCTTTTTTTTTTTAATATTTTATTTATTCATTTGACAGATAGAGATCACAAGTAGGCAGAGAGGCAGGCAGAGAGAGAGGTAGAGGCAGGCTTCCCGCTGAGCAGAGAGCCTGATGCGGGGCTCGATCCCAGGACCCTGAGATCATGACTTGAGCCGAAGGCAGAGGCTTTAACCCACTGAGCCACCTAGGCGCCCCTGCCTTTCATTTCTTTTTCTTGCTTTATTACATGGTATAACATGAAATATTATTATAACATGAAATCAAAACTATTAGTGCATACATTAATTTTAATGCATTGATTAATTGAAAGAACACTGATCTTAAAATGAATTGGGGGCAAAAGGAAAATGCAAAAGCTAGCTTTTCTATAAAAGCGAATGATAATATCAGCTCTTAGAACAGCAAACTAAACCTCCATCAAACAGCAGCAAAATATGCATTCTTCTCAAGTGCAAATGGTGCATTCACAAAGATAGACCATGTCTAGGCCATAAGACATACTTTAACAAATTTAAAAGAGTGGAAATCATATAAAAAATACTCTCAGTCCACAATAGAATTAAACCATAAATTAATAACAGAAGATCACTGGAAAATCCCAAAATATTTGGAGGTTAAATAACACATTTCTAAATAACACATGCATCAAAGAATAAGTCCCAAGAGAAATGAAATGAAAATAAAACTAATCAAATTTGTGGGATGCAATGAAAACACTATATAGTGGAAAATTTATAGCATTGTGTTATGTATATATAGAAAATAAGAATTAGTCTAAGCTTCTACCTTAGGAAACTAGAAAAAGAAAAGTAATGTAAATCTAAAGCAAGCAGAAGAAAAATAATAAAAAATTATACCAAAGATCAGTGGAACTGAAAACAGGAAAACATTAGGGAAAATCAATGAAACCATGGGCTGGTTCTTTGAAAAGGTCAATAAAATTGATGAATATCTAGCCTGTCTAACAAAGAGAAAGAGAGAAGACATAAATTACTAATATCAGAAATGAAAGAGGGACCATCATGAACATTAAAAGGATAATAAAGGAATATTGTGAGCAACTGTATGCCCACAAATATGATAACTAATGAGTCAATTTCTTGAGAGGCGCTTTCTACCAAAACTCACACAAGGAGAAATAGATAACTTCAATAGCTATATTTATTAAAGAAATCGAATTTATAGGTTAAAAAAAAACCAAAACTCTTCTCACAAAGAAAACTCCAAGCCCAGATACATTTACAGCTGAATTCTTCCAAATATTTAAGGACAATATAGTGCTACTTCTACAGAGACTCTCCCAAAAAATTAAAGGGAAGAGAATACTTTTCCATTTTACTCTTTGAAACCATCATTACTCTGATAGCAATACCAAAGACATTTAAAAAATAGATTCTTAAAATCTCAACACCTGTTAAATTGGCACCCACTCCTCTGAGATACTCATCACTTGTCACCTGCTGCTCCACAGTCCTTTTAAAAAGAAATTATCCTGATCAAGGACCTGGCCCTTTAATGGTCTCAGACTATACTACATGACCTTCTTCTTCCTGGTTTCCTGTATTTGGACCCAGGGACAGTCATTTAATTTACATCTGGGGGCACTTGAAAAAAAGGTGCTGGAACTAATCAGAAGCTCTTCTTGGGAGGTTGACCTAAATGACACCACAAAGGAATAGTTGATGGTGGAAGCTGAGGATGGAAACACCTATTGGCTAACCCTAGATGGGCCCATACAAATTTAAGAAGTTGAATTAGTAATTAATAACTTACCAAAAAAAAAAAAAAAAGAGCACTGGTCCAGACGGTTTCATTGATAACTAACATACCAATTCTCTGCAATCTTCTTAACAGAAAATGGAAGCAAAAGGAACATTTCCCAACTCATTTTATAATGGCCAGCATTACTCTAGTACCAAAACCAGACAACGACATTTACAGGAAAGAAAAATTACAGACCAGTACCTCTTATTATCCTAAATGCAAAAACCCTAAAGAATATTGGCACATAAAATCCAATAATACATACACCATAACAATGTAGATTTATTCCAGGTACACAAGACTGGTTCAAAATTCAAAAATCATTTAATACAATATGTCACATCAACAGGTTAATGAAAAAGATCTTATGATAGTATCTATACATTTAGAATTAGCATTTGACAAAACCTAACACCCATTCATGGTGAAAACTCCCAACAAACTAAAAATAAGAGGAATTTCCTCAACTCTGGGATAAACATCTACATAAAACCTATAGCTAATATCATGCCTAATGAGAAATTAGATGCTCTCTGTCTGTGATTGGGAACAAGAACCTCCCTTTTGCCACTCCTTTTCAACATTGTGCTAGGAGTCCTGGCTAATACAGTTAGCCCAGAAAAGGAAAGAAAGTGGGAAGGAAGAAATAAAACTGTCTTTGTTCAGAGATGGCATGATTGTCTAGGTAGAAAATTCCTAAGAATTTACCAAAAACAAAACTCAGAACCATAAAAAACCCTTCTGGAACTAATAAATGATGCAAGATATAAGGTTAATGTAAAAAGTCATTTGCTTTTCTATATCTCAGCAATGGACAGTTGGAATTTGAAATACAAAACACAATACCTTTATATTACCACAAAAAAGAGAACTACATAGGCATAAGTCTAAAAAATATGTGTAAGATTTTTATAAGGAAAACTCTTGATGAAATTAATCAAAGGAGATCTAAGTAAATGGAAAGATATTCCATGGATTGGAATATTCAATATTATTAAGATGTCACTTCTTTCCAATTTGATTTGTAGATTCATGCAGTCCCAATCAAAATCATGATAAGATACTTTGTCAATATCAACAAACTAATTCTAAGGTTTATAGAGAGAAGTGAAAGACCCAATGGTATTGAAGGAGAAGAAGAAAGTTGTAGGATCTATGGTACCCAACTTCAGGGATTTCTGTGAGGCTATAGTAATTAAGACAGTGTGTTGGCAAAAGAATAGACAAATAGATTAATGGAATAGAGTAGAGAGACCAAAAATAAATGCACATAAATATAGTCAACTGATCTTTGACAAAGGAGCAAAGGCAATGATGGACAAAGAATAGTCTTTTTGACAACTGATACTGGAAAGACTAGATATTCACATGCAAAAAATGAATCTGGACACTGACTTTACACCTTCATGAAAATTAACTCAAAATTAACTCAAAACTGACTATTACATAAATGTAATAGAACTCCTAAAAGATAACATAGGAAAAAATATCGATGGCCTTGAGTTTGGCAATGAGTTTTTAGATACAACAAAAGCTTGATCCATGAAAATGAAGAACTTTTTTTTTTTTAATCTGCAAAGACACTATGAAAGGGAATGAAAAGACAAGCCATAAACTGGGAGAAAATATTTACAAAACACATATCTGATGAAGGACTTGTATCCAAAATATACAAACAACTCTCAAAATTCAACAGCAAGAAAACACCTCAAACAATGGGCAAAAGATCTAAGACACCTCAGCAGAGAAGATAAACAGACAGCAAATAAGCATATGAAACAATTTTCAGCATCATATGTCATTAGGGAATTTCAAACTAGAACAACAAGATAACTACCACACACACACATCAGAGTGGTTAAAATCCTAAAAACTGACAAGACCAAGTGTTGATGAGGATGTGAAGCAACAAAAGCTCTCATTCATTGCAGGTGGGAATGCAAAATGACACACTCCACTTTTGGAAGACAGTTTGACAGTTTCTTACAGATCTAAGAACAATCTTACTACATAATCCAGCAATCACACTCCTAGGCATTTATTCAAATCAGTTGAAACTTCATGTTCATACAAAAACCTGCACACAATAATTTTATCCATAACTTCCCTACAGTGGCAGAAATCAAAATATCCTTTAAAAGGTAAGTAGATAAATTTTGGAATATTCATACAACTGAATATGATCAGCCTTAAAAAAAATCTAACAAGCCATGACAAAAATATGAAGGAAACTTAAATGCAGACTACTAAGTGAAAAAAAGCTAGTTTGAAGAGGCTACCTGTTATGAGATTCTAATTATGTGACATTCTGGGAAAGGTAAATTGATGGAGACAGTAAAACAACAACAATAAAAAGAAGTGTTTATCAAGGGTTTATTGGAAGAGGATGAGATGAATTGATGATAGTACAGGATTTTAGGGCAGTGAAGAAACTATTGTGTATTATACTGCAGTGGTGGATATGTGATACACATTTTTCAAAATTCACAGAAGTATAAAACACAAAGAGTAAAGCCTAATTTAAACTATAGATCAGTTAATAAAATATCAATACCAGTCCATAAACTGACAAATGCACCACTCTAAGATATTATAAATGATATCAAAGATATCTTTTAGATATTAAAAAGAAGAAACTGAGGAGGGGAACATAGGGATATATGAGACATCTCTGTACTATATGCTCAGTATTCTACAAATTCAGAATGGTTCTAAATATTAAAGTATTAATTTTTTAAAAGATTTTTATTTATTTATTAGACAGAGAGATAGGCAGAGAGAGAGAGAGAGAGGAGGAAGCAGGCTCCCCACTGAGCAGAGA
The DNA here is from genome assembly GCF_011764305.1 of Mustela putorius furo. Classification (NCBI taxonomy): domain Eukaryota; kingdom Metazoa; phylum Chordata; class Mammalia; order Carnivora; family Mustelidae; genus Mustela; species Mustela putorius. The sequence goes on along the minus strand of NW_025422045.1, from coordinate 2,272,475 downwards.
GCCCGATGCGGGACTTGATCCCAGGACTCTGAGATCATGACCTGAGCCAAAGGCAGAGGCTTAACCCACTGAGCCATCCAGGCACCCCAAAGTGTTAATTTTTAAAACCAAAACAACATGTCCAGGCAGATTTGAAAAAGAACAAAGCATAACTTTTAGAAATAAAAATAGACGTTGAAATTACCAGATTAGACCCAGGTAAAGAGAAATGGAAGAAACAGTCCAAATGCAACACAAAGAAAAAAGTAGATGAATGGAAATGAAGAAGCATTTTTCAGTAGAAGATCAAGTGAGTAAGTAAATTAAGCTACACATATACGTGCAACCTGCACAGTCCCCTATCTAATATACATGTAAACATACATATTGGAATATAAAGAAACCATTAAAAATGTCTGTAAGCATATTAGGTTTTTAATAGCAAGTTGTAAAACTCATGCAGATATGATCTTGTTTTATAAAATTATATACATATTATTAATATATGTATATGTATTGGGCCTAGAGATATGAATGTGTGAACTTTGGTTGTCTGTGAATAATGAAATTTGAGGTGATTTTCTACTTTCTCTGTTTTTTTGTATAGTTTAAATTGTTTAGAAGAATATATCCCACATTGACAAAAAAATAAAGCTATTTTTACATTAAAAGATTTTAAAAGGGGGGATGGAAAATATGAGTGGTTAATGGACATTGAGCTTAGGTAGCTTTACTAATATTAAACAAAATAGGCTATAAGACACAAAGCTCTTTTTAGTAATGAAGAGGACCACTTCATATTGATAAATGGTTCTGTTTAACCAGAGGACATAACAGTTATGCTCTTATATTCACTAATAAAAATAACCTAAAATCTATAAAGATAAAAATGACGACCCTAAGCGATATATTGACAAATCCACTACCAAAGCAAGAGATTTCAACACAGCTTTCTAATTATTGTTAAAATAAGCAGATAAAATGTCAATAACAATTTGTCCCATTACTAGTGATATTAACATTGGTCTCTTGCTTAAGGTGCTGTCGTGCTAAGTTTCTTCAACATAAAGTACCTATTTTCCCTTTGTAATTACTAAGTATTTTGAGGGAAGATCCTTTGAGACTACAAAAACATCCAGTCTTTCATTATATTTTTATCCACTGATTTTACCACCCATTGATGATTTTTGCCTCCAGCAATTACTACTGTGGTATTTGACAAATGGTGATTATCTAATTCCATCATTCCTTCACAGCTATTAGTGGGAATTCTTTTGTGAACTAGAGCTTTCCTTATCCCCCACTTACATAGTCATTAAAAAATTTCTATAATTATGGGATGCCTTTTTTTTGTTCTGTGAGTGATAATCCCCTGCTATCATTTATTTTGTTGCTTAAATTATCCCAGTTTTGGTCAATGGGAGCCCCTTCACATCAGCTCTTGTATCTTTTTGGTATGTTGCCATCAGTTTTTGAGTATGTACTTGATTTCCAGCACTGCAGTATTCCAGGATCATCCTCTGTTTTTCCAACTACAGCCCTGAAATAAACGATTTCTCCAATGATCCCTGGTTGGAGAAGAACACCTTAGACAGTACTCAAAACTTTTGAAATTTTGAAGCTGAAAAGCTGAGAAGCTGAAAAGAAGCTGAAAACCTTCAAGTATTGGAGGTATTTGTTAGCCTATGTACCAACAAAGTTATCAGTACCTGTTTTTAATTGTCATAAGGCTCAGTCTCAAAAAAGAATAACCTAGTACAAATACCAAATATGGGCGCCTGGGTGTCTCAGTGGGTTAAAGCCTCTGTCTTCAGCTCAGATCATGATCCCAGGGTCCTGGGATAGAGCCCCACATTGGGCTCTCTGCTCAGCAGGGAGCCTGCTTCCCCCTCCCTCTCTGCCTGCCTCTCTGCCTACTTGTGATCTCTGTCAAATAAATAAATAAAATCTTTAAAAAATAAAAAATAAAAATAAAAATACCAAATATTTTCACCTTCAGTGTACCAGGGAGAATAATCCTCACATTTACCTTCTGGGTCCAGTGGACTCTTTATGCTTTTTAAATTTAAATTATTTTATGAAAAATTTACATAAGTAAGAATAAATAGTGAAACCAATAAAATAAGAATTTAAACATAGCAAACCAAATTTTTCTTCCATATTTTCCTGGGTGTTTGGAGGTATTGCCCTGAAATGGGCGAGAGCCTTCAAATGTAACTATCTGCTCATCAGCTATGTATGAAATAGGAAATATTCGTGTCATAAATACTGATTCCAGATTTTAAGCCCACCTCTAATAGGTTATAGCTTATTGTTACTTCTGGTTCTTCTTGCATGTGCAGTTTCACAATGTAATAGTATTGAAATTTTGAGTGCTCATAATTCTGTATAAAAGAGGATGGCTATCTTTTTGTTCCATAATGACAGAATGTTCCCTTTTTTAGTTTTATAAACAGATTGAGCAATCCAATGAAATTTTTCTTTTCTACATAATATCTGTTTTTCAGTCATTTTTATATATACACCTATCTTCAGCATTTGTTTATATATGAATCATACAAGTAAATTTTACCTACAAATATCATAAAAGCTAAAGCAATTGTCACACGTGCTTTTGGCAAATCAGGTTCATCTAGGTTCTTGTTGTAAAATAGTAAATAATTATTGAATGAGTTAGAATATCATATTTTCTCTGTGTATTTATGTTTGTTTTTTGATTCTTGAATTTAAGAAAATTTACTGATTTATCTTAAAGACTCATAGTCCAAGATTTTGCTTTGTTGACTTTACCCTCATCCATAGAGTCTCCCATGTGTCTGTCTCTTTGCCTTTGTCTTCTGACTCATCTACAATTGTGAAATACCTCTCTCTGTTAATCTTCTTTTTCTTACCATGGGCTGGGATGAAAATTCCTGAATTCCTAGCTTTCCAATAAAAAGTGTAAAGAATATGACAAAGAGGGGCATCTGGGTGGCTCAGTGGGTTAAAGCCTCTGCCTTTAGCTCAGGTCATGATCCCAGGGTCCTGGGATCAAGCCTCACATCTGCTGAGCAGAGAGCCTGCTTCCCTTCCTCTCTCTCTGCCTGCTTCTCTGCCTACTTGTGATCTCTGTCTGTCATATAAATAAATAAAATGTTTTAAAAAAAGAATGACAAAGATGATATCTCTAGACTTTTTGTATGTGGTTTTGAAAGATGGTCCATTCATTTGGACAGCGCAATAAGAAAACTGAAGGATGATGAGGTAGTTGTGATGTGTTTATTCATTTCTTGACAGTGCCATAATTTTTTGTTTTGTTCTTTTTTAGCATGGTTGGAAATAAATGATGAGTGATAATGGGATGATTCCTAGGATGATGAAACAGCAAAATATTTCAAGATACAGGGAAAGATCACTAAGGTCATATCATGTATCTAAATGGATAAGATGATCCATGTACCTGAATGAAAACAGTAAGAGAATGAATCAGTTTCATCCTGTTAAAAAAAAAAAAAGTAATTTTTCTTTTTGATCTTTGGAAGACCTCTAAGAATCGAAAAAGTCATGAAATATCAATTCTTACATCTAGGTAGAACTGCTCGGCACCAAAGTTAAATAAAGTGGATTAAAAAGTTTAAGAAGTTTCATTCAAATTGTGAAGAAAGGGAACAAGAAATAGTGACAAGACCCCTCTTCCTTAAACCTGACAATGCTCTAGAAACGAAACTGATCTCTTAATTTTTTTCCCTTTGTTTCCTCGGAGATCATATTGTGTTTCAAAGGAGTACACAGATCTGATGAGCTGGGAACTATTAAGAAGTTTGATAAGCGGAGTGGAAAGAGAGCCAGACCAGGAGTCCAAAAACTATGGATCTGATTCAGGCTTGGCCACTAACTAGTTGCATTTCTTTGGTCTGGGCAATCCTGCAAACTTTGATGTAGTAGAGAGAGCAGAGGACTGACTCAGAGCCACAGTGAGAACCTGCTTCCTCAGACTCTTAACCTCCCTTTCTCTCAACTTTCCCATCTTCAGTAGAGATAATAAAATCCTGTCATTAGGGTTGTTGGAATATTTAATGAACTACGAGAGACTGGAAAACCCTGGGGGGCTGGAACTGCTAGTCATCTTTGATTGTCTTGTGTTTAGAAGTAACTAAGGGTTTATTGAATAAACGAATATATTACATGAAGCATGTCTATAAATTGCACACTTAAAATGTTATGAAATTACTAGGTCATTGTGTTTGTACTTGTTACATATGAATTAAGTACTTAGGCAGACTTAAATTTTTTCCCCGTGTATCTTAAAAAGCCTTCAGGGGGCTCCCGGGTGGCTCAGTTTGTTGACCATCCATCCGACTCTGATTTCAGCTCAGGTCATCATATCACGGTCCTGGATCTGAGCCCTGCATTAGGCTCCTTGAACTGTGCGAAGTCTGCTTAAGATTTCTCTCTCTGCCCCTCCCCCAACTCCTGCTTTCAGTAAATAAATAAATAAATAAAATCTTTAAGAAAACCTTCAGGAAAAGAAGGTTCCTTCAACGCAGGCTTTTTTTTTTTTTTTAATCAAATCAATGGAAAATCAAGTTTCAGAATAATCTAGAACTTGGTATTTAAAATTGTAGATAATATCCTCATTAGCATCATCTGTGACTATCGAAATGGTAGGCAGTACCAGATAAGTTTTTCATTGTGCTTATTTTATTTTATTTTTTTATTTTTTATTTATTTGGTAGAGAGAGAGAGATCACAAGTAGGCAGAGAGGCAGGCAGAGAGAGAAGGGGGAAGCAGGCTCCCTGCTGAGCAGAGAGCCCAATGTGGGGCTTGATCCCAGGATCCTGGGATCACAACGTGAGCAGAAGGCAGAGGCTTAACCCATTGAGCCACTCAGGCCGCCCCCATTGTGTTTATTTTAAATCGACTGATATCTCATAAGTTTGGAAACTTTCATTGTCAGGTGACAAATTTTATAGGGTAAAATATCTTTGTGTTCTTTGAGCTTTCATAGTCCAAAAATATTTGTTTGGATTTCTCTCTTTAGTATCAATAAAAATTTTTACATTTTTTTTGCCTGTACTTTCTCTTTTTGTTCACCTCATTTCTTAGAAATCTTCTGAGATATTAACTTGAATAGTATTTTAAACTTTTGGTCTCTTTGCCATTTTGATAGACTCTCTTTCCTTTTATAAAATTTTTCATTTTTTAAAATTTCTTTTCAGTGTTCCAGAATTCATTGTTTCCATTTCCTTAATAAGGAAACCAATGGTCTAAAGAAATCCACGAGACACACACACTTATGTGTGCTTGTATATAAATGAAATTTATTACGTATGGTTATCTGCATGTCTGTCTGTATCCTTTATCATATCCTTCTATAATAATAATAATCCAGTAATAGAATGTTTCTCTGAAAAAAGAAAGAAAGAAAGAAATCCGTGAGAGATCAGTCTGAAAGACCTTTTCCCTTTGCTGAGCTGTGTAGCCTGCCCAGCAAAGGGAAAGCAGTCTAACTTGGATCTGCACATGTAACTTGTTTAGCTCACTGATGAGTTTGCTCAGTCATTGCTCAGTTCAGGATCTGACTATAAATTAAGTGAATGCTTACTTATTCCAGCAGCCTTCAAGTTCCCCTGTGAAGTTACTTACGCCTCTGACAGAGAAACTAGGATCTAAATCTTGATGACTATTAGCTTGTTCTGTGATTTTACTATCCTCAGTGTATTGTGTGTATGTATGGGACACTCTGTCCTTCCATCTTTGTTTGACTCTCACCCTGGTTGGAGGTTCACTAAAGGTAAGAACTACTTTTCATCTTTGGATAACCTTGAGGTAGAATAAACCTTGAGCATAGAATAAATTCCTGAATTCCGAGAGATGCTGGGCTGAGTGCTGTTCAAGGGGCTCTGGTAATGCTTCAAATTCTGTACTTCACTTATAGGCCATTAAACACAGTGAACAAATATTACTATCATGGTACTTCCATAATACTTGGCTGTTGGTTGGCTTCCTACCACCCATCTCACCGATCCCCTTCTTTTGTCTGCCCCCTTAGATTTTTATTAACAATGAGTGGCAGAACTCAGAGAGCGGGAGAGCGTTCCCTGTCTATAATCCAGCCACAGGAGAGCAGGTGTGTGAAGTTCAAGAAGCAGACAAGGTATGTCCTTTTTTAGCAAAATATTGAAATAATTGCCTTCAGACAATGGAGCACTAAGCTTATGCTCTCCAGACACCAGCACTGACATTTGTTCATCACCTTTTTCCTGAAAGCAGGTGGTTCTTTATTTGGAATGTGATCTCTCCTGAGTTGTGCCTCTCTCTCTCTGTCTCTCTCTAACAGGCAGACATAGACAAAGCGGTGCAGGCAGCCCGCCTGGCTTTCTCTCTTGGTTCTGTGTGGAGAAGGATGGATGCTTCTGAGAGAGGCCGTCTGTTGGATAAGCTTGCAGACTTGGTGGAACGAGACAGGGCAGTTCTTGCAGTAAGTAGCCCCCACAAAACATTAAGTCTTTACTCTGAATTTACCATTCCACTGAAATGCAGATTCCTTAGTCTTTCTGAAGCCCACCTGTGGAAAAAGCTGAGGAGTCCATAATACAGAAAAAATGAGAGGGGTAGGCTTTGGCATCCGATGGGAAAATGCAGGACCAGTGAGTGTCTCTTCTTATTGAATTTTGAAGAACAAAACCATAGCTTCCCATGACTGTTAAGGACCTCTCTGCCTTCTTTTCCAACTGTATCCAACCCTCGACAAACAACACAAAACAAAAATGGTTCAGCAACAGGAGAGTCACCAGGAAGCCTGTGGAAAAGCAATCCCAGATGATTCTTTTGAGAATCAAATAGGACTGTTTTTTTGTTTTGTTTTGTTTTGTTTTAAACCTCCCCAGAGTTAACCTCTTCTGACTAAAGAGAGTCCTTCAGAAGCACAGGGCCTTTTAAACATGTCTGCTTCCTTTGTTCTGCCACGTTCTAGAACTGGAGAGAAAAAAAGGAGAGATAGCCAGGGACAGTAACATTCTTTCACTAATGCAATTTCTCACCTAAAGAAGTTTCTCTCACCTAGTGGTTACTGTGTTTGTTTTTGCTCTTTTTAAAATAAAAGTCGATTTCTTAGAGAATATAAAGTTCTGGGAAACCAGAACCATTTGGGAAAAGTCCGTGTCGTATGTCAGGGATCTCCAACTCGATCACCCGCAGGTGATCCATTAACATGAGGACGTCCTTGTTCAGTCAGACATTCAAAACACAAACGCTGCATCCTCCACTCTGCCCAGGGAAGCAGGGTACAACTGGGCTTGCTCTGGGGGAGGGGAGCACAACGTTCCTTCCCTCATGTCCCTTCCATCTTGGCTCTTTCCTCCAACCATCAGGGATCTGTCCATAGGATGGGAACACAAATGAATCCTGGAACTCTGACTGTATATAACATTTACTTTTCTATAAAAACATTTTCTAATATGGTACTTCAAGGAAAACTCTTTCAATGAGGTGTTTCTGCATTTTGTGAAAAAGGCGTTCCATGGTAAAGTAACTCCTTCTTAGATATTCCCAAGACACTGAGTATATGAGAGACCCTGGAAAGCCCTGCTCACTGTTCTTCACACGTACACTTAAGACTCAGCACTATTTTTCTGGATAATCTGTCAATATTGTGCAAAACTGAATTCTTCAGAACACTTGGGAAGGAATGCTGGTAAAGATGCTTATCTTCTTACTGGGTTATAATTTCTTCGTGCGAGTAAAAACTGCATTTTACTTCTTTTTTTATAAGCCCAGCACAGTTCCTCACATGTAAATGATTGGGGGGAGGGCAGCACATTGATGGTTTATAAGTATCTTTTTAATTGAGTGAAATCTACCCAATATTTACAAATTCTACTAATAGTATGTACCAGGTAATGATATAGTTCATTTCTGCAGTTACATTTTCATGTCATGAAATTCAAGTGCAGCTCTTTTTCTGACGTTCTGTCTCACTGATCAGTTCCTTTTTGCCCTTATACCTAAATGAGATTTCTCTTTTTAAACACTCCAGAACTATAAGAGTAAGTTTTAATAAGAAATAGCCTCTGAAATATAGGGAAGTCCCTGACCAGAGAGCAAAGTTAATACTTCATCCGAGTACACATAATTAATTGAAAATAAACAAGTGAATTTGGCTGGTGTCAGAAGCTCACTGGGACGATATAGGTGGCCCAGATTCTGGTTATTGATTATTTCACTCAGTGCCGTGTAGACCTTGGCCGTGTGCTGGCTGCATGGAGAATGTAGTGCCCATCTCACGAGTGTATACATGTCCTAAAAAGTACACGGAGATAATTTGATTCCCCTTAATAAAGAGGAACCAATATACAGTGATAAGTAATGTGATCTCTTAAAATGATTCCCATCTTCTACACATAGTAACTGGGTAAATTTCATTGTAAGTAATTGTATTTTTATGTCATCAAATGGAAAATATTTCCATTTTATTTTTGTCAGCACTCGAGTCATTCTCACTCCAGTGTGTTGTAAAAAGGGGTTACAGAGAAGGACGGCAGATTATAAACATATGTATTTGCTTATTTAATTTGTTAAACTTGTAACGCCTTTGATATTTCTCAAGTTGAAATACTCTTTTCTCATTTCAGTGTGTCCATTTGGATTTTTTAGTTGTTTCTACAGATTTAAGCAGTTTAGGAATATGTCATTCAAACAGTAACATTTATAATCTACAACTGCTCACCATGTCTATTTTTATTAAATGGACCAGATACTTCCCTATTAATAGGTAATGGTTGTTAACATAAATATTTACAAAAAACCAGCCCTGAAGTTGTTAAAGTGTGAGCTTCCCTGGAGGAGATCTTGTTTATTTGATGGTAATAAATAAACTCGCTGTGCACTGTGGATATTCCATTTCTCAGCAGGGATCTTGGCAGCGGTGGAAAACGTTTTATATTCTCGTCAGTCGTGTAAAAGCCCACGTCCCCACTTCTCTTTATGGATTCAGATTACTGGTGTAGACTCTAAAAAGTCCCCACGCAGCTCCGATCATTAAATAACAGACGCTGGTTTGACAGGCAGATATTCTCTATCAACAGTTGAAGAAATGTTGTGTTTATGTATTATTGGGATAGTGGTTCCTGGAGCGACCAGGCACGAGAACGTGTGCATGCATATTCATTGTGGTTTTTACTAGAAGCTAAATTATATTAGCTGTGCTAAAAATCTGTTTATTTGGGAAGTCGGGGTTGGCCACGTATACAACGTTATTCATATTCATATCTTCTCTCTTCCTTTTTTTCTTCTGCTCCAAAAATTATTTATTGTATCACTAGAAAACTGTCTCCATTTCTTTTCCTACAGACCATGGAATCCCTAAATGGTGGCAAACCGTTCCTGCAAGCTTTTTATGTGGATTTGCAGGGGGTCATCAAAACCCTTCGGTATTACGCAGGCTGGGCTGATAAAATTCACGGGATGACCATTCCTGTAGGTATGTGAAATCTGAGTACATTGAAAAGGAAACATGAGGCTTCACCAGAAATACACTTTCACCATCAAACACGAACAGCTGTCCCATAGCAGGTAGGGCACACTCACAGCAGCTTGAACTGAAGAACCGAACAGACCACATCACTAACTCTGCCAGCATCCCTGTTGCTGTGTGTGGACAGTCTACACATAAATGCAGTGGCAAGCCGCTTCCACCCACCTGGCACTCAGCTAAGATGCAGGTGGACGTGGCAGTCACAATGTTGAGCGCTGGGGGTGCAGCGAGAGGGGTGTTGGACATGGGAAAGTCAGGGATAATTCCACGAACATTAAGACTTGGTCCTTTCCCTCCTGAAATGTGAAATCTATGGGTTTGGAAGAAAGTACTCTAAAATGTTAACAACAGTCTCTTAGGGGTGAGATGGTGGATAATTTATTTCTCTTTTTTATACTTGTCTGTATTTTCTATAATGAACATGAATTCCTTTCACAATCTGTAACCATTCTTTCTTTTAAGATCCAGGTTAGGAGCTAAAACCCACAGAAGAAACAAAGACGTCTATGGGAGAGTGACTGAGCTGCCGGGTCGTGTGGCTTGGTCTGCAGTGCTGTAGTCCTCTAAAGGGGAAGGGAGGTGTCCAGACAGAGTTCATCAGTGGACAGGGTCCAGCCCATGCAGCGGGTGCCAGTGACAGCTAATACCAGGCTGAGATCTTAGCAACGCCAAGGGGAAGGTAGTCTTATTAGCATCCTCACTGACAGAGGAAGAAACCGAGGCCTAGTGAAGATAAGCAATTTTCCTGACTTGCCGGCAAGTTAAGTTGTAGAGCTGAAATTCTGACATTAGGGTCTGGCGAATCACTTCACTTTATGGTCATGTTAGATTCTGGGAAGAAGATACCATGAGAGGGAAGGGAGCAGCCGAAGTAGATAGGAAGATGCCGGTAGCAGCAAACACACGTAAGGAAAGGAAACAAGTGTTCTTGGCATGGCTCCTAGGGACAGCTAAGTGCTTAGCCAGGCACTCTACCTTTGTGCTCTGGAAAACAGCCCGATTTCCACGTGTACAGTCGGAGGTGTGCAAAGTAGGGCTTTGTGTTGCTTGGCCAGAAAAAGGGGAGGCTGGCTGGCCGTGTGGATGGAGGGCTTAGAGCGGTGTTTCTCAAACTTTGGCGTATGTATGTATTGCTTGGGACCTTCCCCAAGCACAGTTTCTGCTGAAAGAGATCTGGGCTGGGGCCTGAGATTCCGCTGCTCACCAGCGGCCCGTGGCTGCCTGGTGGGGCTTTTCGGCCTTGAGCAGCGAGGAGAGGATCCAGACACCAGCACCAGGCAAAGGTCTACTATGACCCTTCACTCAGGCATGGGGTGAGATGGGAAGTCGCTGTGAGCATGGAGAGGGGACAAAGGTGAGACTGCAAAGGTTTATTTTAAAATTACCTCCATGAATGGTGGCAGCCCAGGGAATGTTAGTCGTTAGAAAATGGGTTTGCTGTCCTAGGCGCTCTTCCTTGCCATGCCGAGGTTTTCCTTGTTCGGCACACTCGGGTTGGAGAAGGTTGCTCCTCAGGAATGTCAGGCTCTCCATGCAGTCCTGGCTCTGAGTATTTTACAGAACCCCTGCTCTCTAACCCCAAGGGCTGGATTTGGGAATGGCCCAAGTGGAGCAGGGTTACTGAGCAAGCCTGTTGGGGGTCCTGAGAACGAAAAGCTTTGTTAAAAACAGAACACATGTCAGCCTTTTTAGGTTGTTCTCTCCTGGGTCAATGCAGAAAGGTAAATAAACAAGACCGAGACCAAAGGCCCTTGGTTTTTTGTTCTCCCTACCTCCCCCCACCAATTCACTACTAAAACAAAATACGTTTTGGGCATTTAAATATCTTTTATGATTTACAAACATCTTAAGAAGTAAGGTGCGACAGAAGGCTGAATACATACATCTCTATTTGGCCTAACAATGTCTTGGTGTTTTTTGCTTTCTTAGAGAACACTCTTGTTAGGTAAAGATTTCCTGGAGTCTCTGATGCTTGATGCTTTATTTTACTTTATGTGGCAAGAGGTGTTTGGTGCATAGGCATCACTGCTTTCATCTGATGCTCTTTGGAGATCGTAAGGACATTGATGTAGGAGTTAGAAGTACAGGATTTCGAAAAGGCTGTCATAGTACGTTTACACACAAAATGGTGTTCAGCCCACGAAGGAGAAAAGGGAGGCATTCTCTTAAACCCTAACTCCTGTTTAGTTTCCCTAATTTTTCTTAAAGTGCATTTAGAGGGATACCAGGTGAGGGAGGCTCCAGAGAGTCGGGAGGCTAGTGGGGATTTGAGATGGAAGAGATGTCGCTGCGGTGCCTCCGGGAGGTGAGGGAAGGCTGGAGGCAGACGTGAACTTGGCCGCTCTGCTCTCTGTTCCAGGTGTAGGTACAGCGGCTCTCGACTGTAGGCTGCTAAGAATTCAGCTCCTCTGCCCCTCCAGCTAGCTCAGGGTTTAGGGAATCTAGCTGGACTGAACCGGGGGAAGGGAAGATACAGGAAAGCCAGGGAAGGGGGGCAGTTATTAGTTACTTATTCTCAAATGTGTTTAATCAGTCCATTCGCGTTTGTCCTTTGTAACTCCGTAACTTAACATGAGCTTCATTTTGTCCCTGCATTCTTTGCTTTTCCCACCGAAATCAGGAATATAGGAAGGTTATTAGTCTTTAACCTTGCTGTCTTTATTGTGTTACATACATTTCTTTGTGAAATACCCTGGTTTTACATTTAGAATTATAATACAAAGGAATAATGTAGTTTATATCTGCACAGTACTTGATTGTGTAAAATGTTCTTTTACACACAGGACCTGTGTGATTCTGAGTGTGATCCTGTGAAGCAGGTTGGGTTTTAAAAGGTATTATACCCATTTTACAGATAGGAAAATGAGAGAGCAAGAGTTTAGTGTCTTGAACAAGGTTACATGGCCAGGAAGTGGCAGGCCTGAGATTCAAGCCCAGGTCTCTTTCTGCCTAAGCCATTGTAGACCCTCTTCTTACGGAGACTTGGTCCAGCAGGACAGGAAGATGAAGAGGCCAGTTACCCTGGTGAAATCTTTAATCCTCTGCAGATTTTTAGATTAATAGACTTTTGATTCTTATTATTCAGGGTAGTTATGTTCTGTAAAGTTGGCTTGGACGCTGAATCAGCAAATACCAAACTGTTGCTTCAGAGGAAATAGGGGGATGAAAAGCACAGTTCTATTTGGTGACCCATAAAAAGTAAACCAGAAAGTTTTTTGTGGTTGTTGTTTTTTGTTTTTTGTTGTTGTTGTTGTTGTTTTTTGTTTTGCAAAATATAAGATTACTTTGTTTTCATTGAAGGACATCCTATGGTTCATCCAGCCTAGTATCTCTGACACTGAAGGACAAGACCCAAAGACAGTAGGAAGAATTATGCTGTTGTCACTTTCACTCTTTCCCATTTAGGGAGGCAGGGTGTTCTGCCCTGTAATGGAAGAACTCTTTCTTCATCTCTTCTACCAGGCACCAACTTAAGCTTCTCAGTCATTCACTCTTTCCTTCATGCATTCATTCACTCGACGGGTTTTTTGTTTTGTTTGTTTTTGAGCACCTGCTATGTGTCCTGGCCATGATGTAAAGTGCTGGATATACAAAGGTGAGTAAGTAAGATGGTCAAAGAACAGTAAAGAAAACAAGGTAGACAATTTTTGCAATTGCAGTTGCAATATAGTGTGGCTTATTCAGCTGTAGAAGCATGAGGTCTGATGGGATGCCGCAGGAGAGGTATCACTGGGTCTTAAGGCTTCCTGGAACAGGTAGGGGTATGTACAGCATGAGCCCTGAAGGGCAGCTCAGTGAAGAAGGGAGGTTGGACCATCACGGGTGGTGACAGTAGCCTATGCAGAGTGTGGAGGGAGGACAGTACTGTGTGACAGTGGGTCTGACCAGATAGCCAGGTGGAAAAGATGGTGGGGCTCAGGGTAAAGCATGCTACAAGCTGTATTCCAAAGTGGTAGGTAGTGAGTCACTGAAGTCTTTTAAATAAACAAATGCCTTGATTGGTCAAAGCTGCATTTTACAGAAAGCACTTTGATTCACAGGATGCCTGGGTGGCTCAGCTGGTTAAGCTGCTGCCTTCTGCTCGGGTCATGATCCCAGAGTCCTGGGATCGAGTCTCACATCGAGCTCCTTGCTCAGCGGGGAGCCTGCTTCTGCCTCTGCCTGCTACTCTGCCTGTTTGTGCACTCTATCTCTCTCTGACAAATAAATAAAATCTTAAAAAAAAAAAAAAGAAAGCACTTTGATTCTATAATCAGTTGTTAGAGCAAGGACGTGCTTCTTTCCCTTCTGGTTGAACCATAGCCTCCCTTTATATTTATATTTGAGAAGAAGAGAAACAGGTTACAGCATGAGCACTTTGAGCCTTCTACCAGAGAGCTGCTTCTCCCTCTGAATTGAGAACTTCTCCCAGCCCTCCCCATTCCCTCTCCTGCAAGGCCCACAGTGGGACACTGTCATGGAGTTATGCAGTATTGGTGTGATTCACAAGGCTTTCAGTGTTGTTCTCTTGACAACACGGGTTTTTATTTCCTGCCATGCTATTCAGTGGAGCTGTTCTTCCTGAGCATAAATCCTAAGCTTTGACCCTTTTACTACGGCACCTCCTAATTATGCTGATAAATAATAACCATTACTGTGATTTATTGATCACTTTGTGCCCATTAAATTATCTCTAACCTCATAGCAGCCCTGCAGGGGGAATATTATTTTCCCCATTTTGATTGTTTTTAATCTATATCAAAATCTTCTGCCACTTTTCACGTCCACAGACTCCTTGTGACGGAGGAAGGATCCAAGCTTGTTTTCAGTTTACTGAGGGAGAAATGGAGGTTAATTGATTTCCTTGACTTAAGATTTTTCTATGTAACAAGTGATTCTATTGATTGTGTGATATATAAGCAGGGAAAATATCCATGCTTTAAGCCGAATTCTGACATGAAGATGGCTTTATGATACATTAGCATATAGCAAAGGCTAAACAATCTACCCAGGTCATATGTAATTATTTTTCCACTATACCCCCTTTCAGATTTACCTTTTGAACTAAAGAATAAGCTAAAAACATGCAGACATTGGCTCAGATCACAAGGCATTGCCTTCGAGAGCTCAGTCTAGCTTAGTGTTGTTGACAGAGAGTGGGCATGGTGAGGTCTTCTATTCACTCATACCGAGAATGAGGAGCTGTTTGCTTGACCTGGATCCTTTGTAGGACCTGAATTGCTGGTGACAGGAGGTTGTGAAGCCTGCTTCACACCTCTTTGAGAAGTTAGGATGAAGGAAGACCTGAGGGGTCCCAAGGCCAGTCTACTCATTTTTCAGACAAGGAATCTGAGGTGGAGAAGTCACTTTTTTCCCAAGCGCACGTGATAAGAGTAGTGGTGGAGCTAGGAGGTCTTCTTGACTCAGGAACATGTACCTCACCTCTGGGAAGCTACTAGCAGAGTCGGGGAGGAACAGCGTTAGCACACATCAAGTCTTAGTGTTTGCATAGGCATGTAAGAGTTTATCATTACAGCTGTCAGTGTTCAGTGAGGTCTGCTCAGTGTCGGAATACATAGGTATTTGCTAGGGGACATAATGGAATAGCTCAGTATAGCTGGTCTAATTGTTGAACACTGGGGTCATCACAAGGGTTACTAACTCCTCAAAACACAGCCTAGAGATTCCCTTCACTGAATTGTGTTACAGATTTTTATGCTACTTAATAAACTCACTTTTAGTGAGTATATTAAACTTGCTGTAGTTCTTGAAATATGCTTAGTATTATAATTGGAAGCTATTTCTGGAGGTCCATGTTAGAATTATTTCCCCTCAATTTCTGGAACATTACAGATTTTTCTGATTTTATTGACATATTGTCTAAACATACTCAAGTTCATGTAGAGACTTGAACTTGGTATTGGCCGGTATTCCTATGAGAATAAAAATTCTGTTAAAAAAAAAAAAAAGAAGTATTCCAAGCAATGATAAAATCTGCCTTAAGAAGCAAGGATAACGCTGAAGAATAATTCAAATAATGAAGTTGTTCTATTAAGTAACTGCTGTCTCTCCTGTGTAGTTTGACAGGTTCCCATCAAGAACATAGAACAGTGGCTTGATACATCCCAGATACAGAAAAGGGTTACTCTGTTACTCATTTCTAGGGGATAAGACTTTTCTTAATATAATTCTAGAAATGGCTCAATAAAATTTGATCCAGAGGTCAACCAGATTCATGGTATAATCATGTATTTAATTGTAAGATTTTTTATATTCTTCATGAGTTGTAAAAATTCAAATGTAAAAGACATCAGAGCAGTTGGATCTGGGTAGATCTAAAATTCCTTTCAAGAGCAGTATCTTTTGCCCTGTATTTTTTGGGTTGTTGTTTTTTTTTTTTTTTTTTTTTTTTGAGTGAAAAAGAAAAGAGGCTGAGAGATAAAATTCCCACAGGTGTGATTTTGTATTTCTGCTTTGGTATCTTACCTTTTCTTTAGTTTTCTCCACCATAGTTATGATCTAACTTGTTGGCTCAGAATTTGGAATCCAGAACATTTTTCTGGTATTCTCCTCAAATACAGTCCTTTCTTGCTGAGTCTGAACTTTCCCTGTAATATCTCTTATTTCTTAAGAAGCACTAAGATCAGCATAACCTTAAAACAGACTATCTGACTTTGGGTGGAGATTTTTTCCTTTTTCTTTCTTTTTTTTTCTTCTTGGGGGTTGGTGGTGCAGAGGGAGAGAGAGGACATTAAGCGGGCTCCATGCCCAGCATGGAGCCCAACACAGGGCTCAGTCTCACAACCTTGAGATCATGACCTGAGCCGAAATCAGGAGTCAGATGCTGAGCTGAGACACCCAGGATCCCCAAGATTTTTTTTTATATATCTGTCTGAAGCCCTCTATAGCACAATGCTAGAGCAATGAAGGGAATACCTTTTAAGTCATCTTGCCATATATACATAGAATTATTAACATAAAAGGTGTGAAAATTGGCTGTAAGTTTCACTTAGGCAGAGAAGAGTGCTCATTATGTAGCATCTAGGTATATAAGAGAGAGAGAAGGAACTCTCTGTTACCCCTTGGGGTTGACTCTACTACCATGAAGAGGGGAGAAGCCCTCAGTTCCGGGTGTCCCGTCTGAGGGGAGGAGGTGTTGCTCTGCAGTGTTTCCTTCATTTCTTAGATACTGAAGTTTATGTGAGTTCTCTGTGTCCACACAACAGATCCTCAAACAATTATCTTCACTCTTCACAAAACAGTTAACACTTTTTCCTTCCTTGGCACTCTTAGACATCATACTCTGATTCTGTGGTTTGTGATATCCACCGAGATCCAACCCTCTATTCCCAGAAGAGTCTTCAGTAATATTTCGAAGGGCAGTGAACTTGAAGTCTGATGACCCAGATTCAAGTCCAGAAGCCACAATTTAACCGGGTTAGATCACTCTAGACTTAACCTTTCTGTGCCATTTTTTTCTCTACTTACAAAATACTGATAATAACTGTTGCCCGATTTTTTAAATAGAATTGTTTTGAGCATGAAATAAGAATGTAAAAATCATTTGTTAAGCTCTATGGAAAGACACATTTTTGTTCTTTTTAGTATTTGTAAAATATTTAAAAGGTTCATCAGATTCTCCTACACTTACACTCTTTTGGGACACATCAGTAGAGTCATCAGAGAGGCAGACAGTAAAATAAACAGACAGGAAGTCAGCAGCTGTAAAGTTGCTTTAGGTTCTCGTGATACCCAGGGACCCTCTTTGTTCTTTCGGTTCCTCTGCATCTCACTACTTGGAGTGTGGTCCCTAGATCAGAAGCAACATACCACCTGGGAGCATGAAGAAATGCAGACTCTCAGATCCTGCCTCAGACTCTCTGGTTCCAAAACCTTCATTTTAACAAGCCCTCCTGGTGCTTCATATTCATATTTCAATTTGAGAAGCACAGTACACTCTCCACTTGACACTGGAGCATGCTAGATTATTCTACACTGTAAATAGTGAACATTCTTCATTTTGATTATTAGGCTTGAAGAAAATATTGTTAGCTCATGAAACTGCTTGTTCCATAGAGTTTTTTAAAGGTGATGCTAACAAGTAGCTCTTTATGTATTTAACAAAGATGATTTAACAAATTATTAAGTAACAGAGAAAGTGATGTACTTGGACGTGGTGAACATGATGAAGTTGTCTCTTGAGTGATTGACATTTGGGTAACGTTATTGGGGCAGCTGGATGGGATTCAGGGTAGGGTCAGCATAGCTTGAAGGACCTCTGTGGTGCCATTAGCCCTAGCCACGGCTATGCGTAGAAGGCATAGCTCTCATCTTTGCCCGGCACCCTTGGTCAGACTCGGGGTGTCCAGGATCATGTTCCACTAACCAGATGAGAATACAGACTGAGCTCAAGCCCCTTTATTTCTTTCTCACAACATTCTTTGGGGGAAGTGTTCAAGCACCAAAGTATCCTTTATTTCTTTATTTCCCACTTAGAGGAGCTGTAGAGATAGAAGGTTCTTCAGTCTGTTCTTTTTGCCAGGCTTTAGCTAAGTGTCAGATCTGTGGACAGTTCATCCAAGGAAGTGCCCATTCCCCATAACTCTGTTTCTCTTGGGACACAATTATAGAGTCAGTTCTGTTCCTTATGAGGTCAGCCTCATAAGATGTTGCCTACATTTTGTTTCTCTTTCATTTCTTCAGGAACCTATAAAATTATATATGTAATATAACTAAGTTCTTGAGCCATTAGAACAGAGGGGGACACGCTTCACTGGAACTGCTCCAGCTTCCCACATGTGCTGCCACAGTAAACTCCTGCGGTCTTCTTCAGTTCAGATCCCCATCCTTTTCTCAGCCCATTTGCACCCCTTCTTAACACGATATTCTGATTCTGTCGTCTGTGATGATGCACCTGCAGCCGACACCTTAGCCCAGTTACAGTTGAGTTGGGAAGGATTTCTGTGCAAATGATACCATCTAGCCTTGTGATCAGGGTTACTGCTCCTTATGAAAAACCTTCCAAAAAGAAGAGCCTGACATCCCATTTATATCTTCTGCACATACACACAAAGTGAAGGAGTAAAAGGTACTAATAGTTAAAACAACAACAACAGCAACAACCTTTTCTGAGATTGTAAGTTGAAAAAAGAGAGGAATCTGTACTTTTGTAAAGAATGGTATCTATGAAAAGTCTTTAGTTGTCTGCATACAAAGCTAAGAGAGTTAATTTCATTTTTGAAGTATTACTCAGACTTCTCCTTGTCGTCCTATGGACAGTTTCCACATCTGGGCTACTTTTGTTTTAATAGGGATATATGCTAAAATAATTTCCTTCCTACAGTTGTTGAATGCTACCTGTTTCCTAATTTCTTTCATTTAAAGCATGGTCATAAAACAAAATTTGGAGATGAGCAGCCAAATTAGGAAAAAACTTTGCATATACACGTGACAAAGACCTATCCTTACTGTATATGCATAGAGTTCTTCAAATGACTAAAAAGTTGAATAACCCAGTAGAAAAAGAGCAAAAGATATGAATCTGAATAAAACAATTGAAAATATCCAGTAAACATGAGAAGATATTCATGCCATATAACATGAAACATAAATCAAAACAAGTCATTTTCCACCTGTCAGGTTGACTGAACTTAAAATGTTTGAAAAGTCCCAGGGTTAAAGATGGGAGAAAGAATACTATGTTGTCGTTAGAATTATAAATTGTGTAAATTTTTTGAAGGATGATTTGGCAGTATTTATCAAAATGTGAAATGCACTTACACTTTGATCATGAAATTCCACAGATACGCAAAAATAATGTGAAATGATCATGTCTAAAGCGCTATTTATAATTGCCTAAATGGAGGACAAGCTCTCTGTCCCTCAGGATAGTTCATAGTAGTTACAAATATTTGTTAAGCCAGTGAACTAGCATTCAGCAGCTTAAAAAATAAGTAAGGTATATTTGAAAAAAAATCAAGAAAAAATACAGAAGACTGAATAATATGACTACATTTACATTTTTTTTAATAGCTGGGGAGAAATAAAAGAATGCAGCATACCCTTGTGTGTGGAAAAAGAAAGTTCTTTGAAAAGATGCACAGTAACAGATAGCTGTGAATTCTGGGAAGAGGTCCAGGAGAGAGAGAGACCTTTAGTTATTTTATAATGCCTAGATTTGAATTTAATTAAAACAGTTCTCTGTGATAAAGAGGACTGACTTCATTGTGTTGAGAGACAGTGATAAACAACCAAATCCTTTCTCTTCCCCCAATCCACACAGTCCTCCTGCCCCTACTTCATCCTCATCCTTAAGAATAATGTTCTTCAGGAGAATTAGCTAAGGGTCTTCACTTTTCCTGGGGGATAGCTTTTGAGATAGAAAACAGATATGTGTGAAGTGGCCAGTTGGCAGTTGAGGGAAAAGCAAAGACTTTGTCCAGTACTGGCATTGTAGGGCCATATGCTAAGAACAAACCATTCTTTGGTTATGTCAATTAGCCGTTTAAAATAATTCAAATAAAACACGATATAAATATTATCATATCATATATAGGAATATTATTCGGCCATCAAAAAGAATGAAATCTTGCCATTTGCAGCAATGCAGATGGAGCTAGGAAGTATTATGCTAAGCAAAATACATCAGTCAGAGAAAGAGACCATATGATCTCACTCATATGTGGAATTTAAGAAAGAAAACATGAACATATGGGAAGGGGGAAAAGAAAAAAACGAGACAGGGAAATAAGCTATAAGTGACTCTTAATGACGGAGAACAAACTCAGGGCTGATGGACGGGGTGGTGGGGGGATGGGCTAGCTGGGTGGTGGGGATTAAAGAGGACACTTGTGATCAGCACCAGGTGTTGTGAATAAGTGATGGATCACTGAATTCTACTCGAGAAACCAATATTGCGCTACATGTTAACTAACAAAGTCTGAATAAATAAAATAATAATAGTGCTATTGACACAATCTATCACATTGTTGATGGCTGTACAAGTTGATACAATACCTAGGGACGTCAGGTCGAAAATATTTATTACTATTCAATATGAACGTATGCTTTCATTCAGCAATTCCACCTCAAGGAATAGATAAAAAATATATATGCACAGGTATCTAAAAATGAAATATTTCATTGCAACATTGTATTAGCAAAAGACTGGAAACAACCTATTCATTAATGATAGGCTGTTTCAATAAATAATGCATGTATAAAAAAATTAAAAAATAAAATCAGGTAAACATAATGGTATTTTCCGAAAGAAAATTTTGGTTTGAATTTCCTGGGTAATTATTCCAATTGCCTATTCCTCTTATAGAGAAAATAAGATTATTAAGTAGTCCTTATTTTCATGGCTAATTTGAGTGGAAACTTTGGGGTTTTTGATGGAATCTTTTTTAAAGAGGACTTTTGCCTTCTTGAAAGAGTCCCAGATATGTCTCTGTTCCCCCAGTGGCCAGAAAGCATGTTTTGTCACCTGGATTCAGCTATAAAAAAGATCTTACTGTACGACTCACCTTTTCTAGTTCCCTACCATGTAAAATTTACCCAGCAGCATTTACTTCGTATTTTTTTAATACTTCAGAAAGTTATTTAAAATGTTGAGATACATTGAAGTATCATTTTAGCCCTTAACGTAAAACTTAGTATTTATGTTTTTCCAGTTCCCATCTCCCCTCCTCTCATCACCTGTCCCCTGCCTCCACCTCCCCACAAGACTGCTTCTCGTGTCATAAACTTGTCCTTCATTTCACCTTTGAGGGCCCCTCATCAGTACTCTGGGTGTTCAGGAGCCCTATCTGGAGACACCCTGTGCCAAGTGATAAGCTCTTCTACCAGCTTTCCTACACGGTTCAGTAGGATGTTTTCTTAACTTTACTTCTGGTTTTTCCATCACCCCCCAGATTCTCCCTCTACATTTTTTTGTTCTCATCCAAATTCTCTGGTAGTGACCGTGAGCATTTCTTTCAGATGGAGATTATTTTACCTTTACCAGACATGAACCCATTGGCGTGTGTGGACAGATCATCCCGGTGAGTGAATCTCCTCACGCCTCCTATTTGTTTTCATTTGAACCAGTTCTCTTAAAGATACATAAAACCTGGACCTCAGTGAGGTATGCTTTCCATTAAGGGGGGGGGTGGGGAGTGGGGGACAAACTGAGATCATGTTGTTGACGTATCTTTAACAGCCTCCCCTCAAATGCTTATTTGAACAGGTTAATAGGGTTTCGTCTCCGTTACCAGGAGTTGAGTTCTCAAGCCATGGAATTCTCATGATTAAAATAAGCAAAGCAAAGCCCAGTGTATTAATAACCTGCCCTTGGTTATGGATGTCCGTTCTGCTTATGGAAAATTAATGCTTTGTTATATTTGCTTGTTTATTTTTTAGAACTATGACTCACCATCTTTCCAGGCATATTGTTTTATATGGTCTTTTAATCCCATTCTTTCCCACTGTTTCTTTTCACAAGAATCTAGATAGAAGACTCTACAGAAGACACAGCAGTACAATTAACGTCACGGTCATAATTGAAACCATGCCGGGCTGTTGTATGTCTTGTAAAGGGAAATAGATGTAGTGCTTAGTGTTTGGATTGGAACATTAAACATTGTCTTTTTTTCCCCTCTCTCATACACAGCCTTGGCACTGTATAAAACATCATCGAATCTTCCAACAGTACTAGCTAATCATTCTGGCAGGATTTTGGGGGAGGCTCAAATTCAACTCTTAAACAGTAGAGACAAGAAGTGTTCTCTTTCCAAAATATAGGAGGAAGTCATCTTTGGCTTTGGGGGCGGGAGGGGTGGATACAAAGATTTTTGAGAGGTATTAGTATTTTTTTAAGTGATCAACAAGCTGCAGGTTTCTGTGAAATTTATTAGAGAATGAGACAGAAAATGAGAGGTTGGGTTTAGTTCTGCTGATCTTAACCTACCTAGGAAAATCTGCCGTAGATCAGGCCCCGGGTGAGGTCTGTCCCCTTCACTGCGGGAACTCAACCCTCCTCTTCTTGCCCTTCCCCGGAGGCAAGCTTGGAGCTCCAGCTTTCACCGACAGGACAAGAGCCACTTGTCAGCCAGCTCCGGCTCAATTACCGCACTCCAAGATTTATATACTGTAGATGGAATTAAAACATCACTGTGGACTCCCAAGTTTATAAACAACCAAGGGGAAAAGAAATTGGGTGTTTGGTGAAGGCAAGACACTTGTATATTTTTGCAAGCTTGCCAGGGCCAGTAAGAATCTTTCACGGGTGGCCGCTGAGATGCTTCAGGCAGAAACACATTGGGTCAAGGGCTGGAGCCAGGGGACCCAGATTTCTGCTTTCTTTCTTAATGAAATTATCAATGACACCTGATGGTACTCAGGTTCATCCCTGTGCTTATGTGACAATACGAGCCCAACATCCTTTTCAGAATCAGTTGAAACCATCTTAGGTCTTGAATTCAGATACTCCCCAATATTTCTCAGCATCCCATGTGTTTATTTTGCAATGGAAAGGAGATAAGTGAACAGTTTTGCATAGTCATCAGTCGAAGCGGTTTCTTTGTCGTCATCGTGTGCTTTGTGACCGTCCGTGCATATGAAGGAAAGGGATTTCCTCCCAGTACACATGGACTTAACATCCAGAGTTTTCTCCAGCTTGTCCACACTGAAGAGTTCTCTCCAGCCTGTCTGCAGTTCCTGGTGTAAAAACACAAATGCAAGAACAAGTTTTCGTGCCCAAGAACTTCCTGGAACCAAAGTCTAGTTTTAAAAATGAAGAAAATGACAACAATGAAAAACCCAACCAAAACAAAGCAAAAAACAGAGACTCCCTTTCACCCGGAGATTTCTTTTGGTGGGTCACTGGGATACAGTAATTTGCTGAACCGAGAAAAAAGGCGAGATTTTCAAGGCCAGTCCCGTTCTCTTCTTCATGAAGGAATTAAAATCTCCAAACATCTATGCTCTGTGGTGGGACAAGATTTATGTTGAGGAGTCATCTGAGGAATCCGAGCAGCCCCAGCTTGAAAACAAAGTGGTAGAGGAATATTTTTTCATTTATCAACCTTGAGTTTTTTCCTTTCAGTGGAACTTCCCCCTGCTGATGTTTGCTTGGAAAATTGCTCCGGCTCTTTGCTGTGGCAATACAGTAGTTATTAAGCCTGCAGAACAAACGCCGCTCAGCGCGCTCTACATGGGAGCCCTCATCAAGGAGGTAAGGGAAACCGCCTTTAGGAGTGACTCCCACTCCCCTTGTGGCTGGGGCCTACTGGGGCATATCCGATTTAATGTGCTTCATCAGCTTTCACAAGCCACATTTCCTCCAATTCTGTTTTGTTAGGCTGGCTTTCCGCCGGGAGTCATCAATATTTTGCCAGGATACGGGCCAACGGCTGGGGCAGCAATAGCGTCTCACGTTGGTATAGACAAGATTGCGTTCACAGGGTCAACGGAGGTAGGTACCCAAGAAGCTGTGGGAGGAGGAACGGTCCTGCGAGTGAGTAGAGGGTTGGAAAGAAAGCAGGATGTGTTATCGCTAGAGGCGGGACACTGAAAGAGAAATGAGTGCCAGGCCCTCAGAGGGGGCGGCGTGGGTGCCATAGCTAGAACCCTTGTGACAGTGGAAGTCAAGTTGTGCGTTGTCCTTTCAGTGGTGTGGGTCTCGGAGTGTTTATCGTGATGCCATCTGTGGAAAACTTCTCCTGGGGGGGGAAAAAAAGACCAAAAAACCCCACCCTATTATGTTTCGAAATAAAAGGAACACTTCCCAGAAGCAAAAAAACAAACAAACAAAAAATCAATCCCAGAAGCTGGGGTTCAAAACACTTTTCCGAGTCAAGGACATTAATGGCAGAAGCAGGTTAAGAAGCTGGAAATCCAGAATCATCTGTAGTGGAGATGAAAATGGAAACACAGCTCTCTCTCCTCACTCTTTCACCAGATCCTGTAGATGCAGCTGGCATCTAACTATGCCCTTGAGCTTTAAGGGATGAGAAAGAGCAGGGGTCAGCAGACTTCTCCGGGAAAGGCCGGAGAGTTAATGCTGGAGACCTTGCAGTACTCTCATTTCTGCTGCAACTACTCCGCTCTACCCTCGTGAACTAGGAGGCCGCGGCCTGGGGGAAGGTGCTAGCAGACCCTGGCCACAGGCCCATCGGACTTTGTTTATAGACACTGAAATTTGAATTTCACATAATTTTTTCACATCCCCAAATATTCATCGTCTTTTGATTCTCCTGCCCCCCACCATCATTTAAAAACACAATAACAGTTTTTAGTTTGCAGGACATAGTAAGATAGACAGTAGGCCAAATTTGGCTCATGGGCCATTGTTTATTGACCCTTGATAAAAAATTGTAAGTCCGCTTAAAAAGATGTATTCTGAAAGGCTACTCTAAATGTCTTGGATTCAAGTAACAGAGATGATAAAAAGAAGGTCTGATTTATTGTTTCAAGTAGAACTTCACAGATGACCTCCCTGTTGAACAAAGGATTTTTGCACATCTAGAACAGAGCTGCATCCCAGAAATACAATGAGCAACACTTGTAACTTAAAATTCGCTATTAGCCCCATTTAAAACGTTTCAAAACAAGTGGAAGTAATTTTAACAATGTCTGTTATTTAATCTAGTATTTCCAAAATAATATTTCAACTCAGGATCAATGGAACAAGTCATTGTCCCAGAATTTTACATTCTCTTTTCAATACAAAGTCTTTGAAATCTGGCATGTAGTTTGCATTTGCAGCACGTGTCCATGCAGTTCAGCCCCTTTGTAAGTCTCTGTAGCCACCCAGAGGCTGGGGACTCCCACACCCGACCACTTGGGCTAGAAGGGCTTGACTATATCAGTGGATACAATTAACGATACTTAAATTGACTCATGTTAAAAAGTTTCATAAGAGATTGGTTAATAAACCTGAGTGTTAATTTATAGTTAGAGATTCTTGAGTTTTATGTTCATAAAGAGTTAATCTTGTTTCCAAACCTCTTATTCTAGTTGTACTTGTTACAGTAATTTGCAGTTTTAATGAAATATATAAACCAAAACATGGGTCTGAAAGGAAATTATAGCTCCTATTTAAACTGAGTCCGGTGCTTTGAAAAGATTTGCTAAGGGCTAGATGCCTAAAAAACTGCAATCAACGAGGAGTGGGCAAGACAATTATAAGAACTTGGGGGAAAGCATAAAGCTAGATAGAATGTGCACCTGGCTGGCTTTGCAAATATTTTTAAGTCTTCACTCCGCTTTAAAGAAACTGAAACCAGAAATCTTAAACAGTATTTTAGGGGAATAGTTTCATCAGAAAGGAAAGGTAAACCCATAATTAAAGAAAAGTCCTTGGTTCTACATCCGAAGACTAGAGAATGAATGTACATATTTTTTAAATTAAAATGAAATATTTAAGGATCTTTCCTTGCTTTAACCTTTTTTTCCAAAATTAACCAGTCATGGGGCACCTGCGTGGTTCACTTGGTTAAACATTTGACTCTTGATTTCTAAGCCTTTGACTCTTTTGTTTTTTTTTTTAAAGATTTTATTTATTTATTTGACAGAGAGAGAATTCATAAGTAGGCAGAGAAGCAGGCAGACAGAGAGGGGGAAGCAGGCTCCAGGCTGAGCAGAGAGCCTGACTCGGGGCTGGATCCCAGGACCCTGAGATCATGACCTGAGCTGAAGGAAGAGGCTTTAGCCCGCTGAGCAACTCAGGCACCCCTAAGCCTTCAACTCTTGACTTTGGCTCAGGTCATGATCTTAGGGTCGTGAGATCTAGTCCTGCATCCGGCTCCGTGCTAGGTATGGAGACTGCTTAAGACTTTCTCTCTCCCTCCCTCTCTCTCTCCTCTCTCTCCCCTCTCTCTGCTTCTCCCACATTTGTATACATGCTCCCTCCTCAAAAATAAATCAGTTAATTAAATTAACCAGTCAGTGGTTCAGATTGAGCCAGTTAAGGGCTTCCTGCCGTACAATATCTTTTTTTAATAAAAACGAGATCATAATATATAAAATGAGATATAGCACCTTATATGTCAGTACTTACAGATCTTCTTCATTTATTTCATAGTTGAATAGCATATTCTTGGATCTCTGAGTCATAGTTCAATTGAAACACCTGGGCTGTTTCCATAGTTTGGCTATTGTAGATAATGCCAATGTAGATAATCATGTAGGGATGCGCATATCCCTTCAAATCAGTATTTTTGTAGTCTGTGGGTAAATACCTAGTAGTGAAATTGCTGGGTCAAGGGTAGCTCTATTTTTTATTTTAAAGGCTTATTTATTTATTTGACGGACAGAGATCACAAGTAGGCCAAGAAGCAAACAGGGAGAGGAGGAAGCTAGCTCCCTGTCCAGCAGAGAGCCCGGTGTGGGGCTCGATCCCAAGACCCTGGGATCATGACCTGAGCCAAAGGCAGAGGCTTTAACCCACTGAACCACCCAGGCGCCCCAAGGGTAGCTCTATTTTTAACCTTTTGAGGAATCTTCATACTGTTTTCCAGAGTGGCTGTACCAAATTGCATTCCCACCAACAGTGTAAGAGGACTCCCCTTCCTCTTCATTCTCGCCAACACCTGTTGCTTCCCCTGTTGTTAATTTTAGCCATTCTGACTGGTGTGAGGTGGTATCTCATTGTGGTTTTGATTTATAGTTCCCTGATGATCAGTGATATTGACTAAGTTTATTTTTTTATAAATGAGTGTTCTGTTAGTACAACACTATTAAATAATCTAATCTATCCTTTTGCAGCTAATTTGAATACAACATTAACATTATATGATAAATTTCCATATAAACATGTTTTTGTTTTAGGACTCAAAATTTTATTTATCTCTTCTTTCACTAATGCCAGATTGCTTCAATTACTAGGTTTTAAAAAATGTTGCAATAGGGGCTCTCAAGTGGCTCAGTTGGTTAAGTGTCCAACTCTTGGGTTCTGCTCAGGTCATGCTCTCAGTGTCCTGGGATCCAGCCCCACTTTGGGCTCCCCACTCAGTGGGGAGTCTGCTTCCCCTCTCTCTTTCCCCTGCTGCTCGTTCTGCTCTCGTGCTCTCTGTCTCTCTCTTTTGCTCTACAATGAATAAATCAAGATGGCAGGCAAGGTACCCTTTTATTTGGTTTTCAAAACCTTTCAGCTATTCTTGTCTATCCTTTCAGCTAAAATTTCAAATTGATTTTCTAAATACTTTGCTTTCCTCCTAAAAACTCTGGGAACTTTGGTGTTACATTATCTGTCTGTACTAAATCAGGGTGAGTGCTTCTGCACAAGATTGATTTCTTGTATAGGAGCGCCATGCAAATCTCTTCGTTTACGTGTCAGTCCCATAGGTTTTTTGAAGTCACAAAGTCACGTATTGGCAAGTTATATTGACGGGTGACCCAGTCATTCAGGCTGGTCGTTGTTCTTTGTCCAGTCTCATGAACTCTCATCCTATATATTCCCAGCTTAGCGTTCAGCCAGAGACTCAAGGGGAACCCCTTGCCAATTTCCAGACCTCCTTCTCTCCATCTGGTACTAAGCCCCTCACCTTTAAGCCAACACAGCCTCTGTGAACTCCAGTCTTTTTCCTCAGTTTAGTGAGACCACCCTGTTCTACTTTGATCTTCCCATCCCATGCTGCAATCGAGAAAGTCTTTTGCCAAAAAAGGCTTCCCTTATTCATTTCTCTCTTCTAGGATCCCAGTCCCATACTGCCTGCTGACCAGTTTGAAGAAAGCTGTTTCACGTACTTTTCTAGTTGTTTACATTGGGAAGCCAATTTCAGGGCCATTATTCCATCATGACCAGAAGCAGAAGTCTTTGTGGCATCTTCTGATTAGGCAGATCTCTAATTCCCATAGTTTTTCCTTGTCCTCATTGCCTCAGATTGGATAGATCGTGATCAGTAAGCTTATAAATTTATTTAATTTCTGACCATATACGGAGGTTTTAGGGAGGTATTCTCTTTGGAGTCTATCTTGGGCATTCTTCTCACTACCTCAAGTAGTATCTGATGTGTAGTCAACATGCATTATAAATATTTGTTAGACCCATGAAGGAGGAAGGACTGCATTGGGCGGGTGGCGGGGGGGCTAGATCTCAGAGCTAGAGGCGATGATTATGCTAGGCTCAGCACGAGTGTACCTACCATCGGCCACCATACAACACTATCACGATGTCATTAGTTCAAGATATTTTAAGTTTAAATGAAAAGCTACTTCATTCAGAGACAAGAATATTTAAGAAAAAGATAATTCTACATTTTAATTCCATGTTTCATATTCACAACTGGTGGAAACGTAGGCTTGTCTCCCTTTTTTGTCTTGGGGGAGAATGAAATGGTGGCGATATGGGGACCAGTGGACACAAAGGCCTTGGAGGACAGTAACCCCAGATGCGAGGACCCTTGTGAGTAATGTGTTGCTTGATACTGGCAGATAAGCAACAAATACGGGAATCCATTCCGTTCTCAGAATCGTTTCCCAAGCCTGATATTAAGGACAAGGACTTTCAAAAAGCTCGATCCGTGTTTTGCTGGGTTGTAAAATAGGACATTGGGTTTCAGTGTTTGCCCCTCAAAAGCAAAGGCAGTTTTCATTTTTCTGTCATTTCAGACAGCTCTACATTTTACAGGCATTGAAGTTCCAGAACTGTAGATTTTATGCTAAATCAGTGTGTATCCTTAACAGTTTCTTTGGAAGTGAAAAGCCTTATAGAGATGGGGTGAGGGGAACAGCCCTAAGAACCTAAATCATGCCAGATAGGACGTATCAAGAAGTTGGTATGTGTTTGATTTCCTAGTGCCCTGAACACTTGGTAGAGGGAACCAACACTGGATAGCAGATGTTCAGTGACTGTGAAACATGGATTCCCAGCGTTCTAGTGGGAGTAGTTCACATTCAAAGGACGCAAAGATGTGCCAGAGTTAGGTAAAATATTAGGTTTAATCCTGTACCTATTCCTCATAAATCATCTTTCTACTCCTTAGAGTATGTTATTCTCCCTTTTATTCAGGCCGGATTAATCTCTATCTCTATCCAGTGGCTTCTCATAACCCAAAGTTAATCACTGAGCCAAACCATCAGTAATCAGTCCAGTCAGTCTCATTATCACAAAGACCTCCTCATAGACTCTTTACCTTAAGAATTTTAGAGATTTAATGTCGTTCAGCTTGAGTTAATTTCTTTCAGTCCTTTATTGAGAGCCTCTTAAAGGGAATTAAAGTCCTCCTCTTTTGCTAAATGAAAGGTTGAAAGAACACTGCATCATAACTCCATACTTTGCCTCTTTAAAAAAACCAAAGGGGGTAAAACAAAACAAAAGAACGAGATCACTTTTTCGGTAAGAAATTCCAAGCACAGTCTTCAAGTCACACTAAAAGTAATCAAGATTAAATAAGATATGTTAGATCCATATCAGAAAACTAGGCATAATTTCACCCTCTTTAATAGTGGTGTGGATTTGTTCACAGTACATGTGATTATTTTATCCTTCTAGCCCTCGAATGCCTACCTGAAAATAAGGGATGAAAGTATCTAATTCATGGATTGTGAAGACATAATCTAACATAAGTAACGTTTTTAGGACAGGGCCTGATTCTTAGTAAAGTACCAGTAAATATTAGCTGTCATTGTTTTCTATTTGTTTTTTTTTTATTACAGCTATCAATTTATTTATTTTCAGAAAAACAGTATTCATTATTTTTTCACCACACCCAGTGCTCCACGCAATCCGTGCCCTCTATAATACCCACCACCTGGTACCCCAACCTCCCACCCCCCGCCACTTCAAACCCCTCAGATTGTTTTTCAGAGTCCATAGTCTCTCTTGATTCACCTCCCCTATTTGTTTTTAAATAAAATTTATAGAAGAATTTATCCTTGGGAAAGTGGGTAGAATAGAAGGAGCTGGATTTAACCAACCTGGGGTCAAGTTCCAAATTTCCTGCTCTGTTTCCTTTGGCAAATTATTTAGTCTTTCTGACCCCTCGTTTCTTCCTCTAGTAAGAGGGGCTATGAGTAACTCCTAACTCCTGCTGTCCTCTGGTGGTTTTACTTTCCATTTGTTTTAGGGGTTTTATAAATAGTTTACAAATATTTTTGTCTTCTAATAAATGTGGGGGTGTTTTTGTTGTTCTATTTTACTTTTTTGAAAGATTGCCCAGGTACTTGCTTGGATAAACTGATTGTAAATCTTCCCCTCTTTTTTTAAGTGGCATAGTGTACTTGATTTAGAGAGCGTGCTTGAAGAGGACACTTGGTACCTATTAAAGAACTTGTGTATGATTCCGTTGTAGCCGAGAGCAAGGGCCGCTCCCACAACCTGTGTTTGCTGGAACCAAATCCCAGCTCAGGGAGAATTTCTTTGCAGCAAAGTGTAACGTGATTGCCATGTTCTCCAGTAGTTCTTCAAGGACTCCCTCTCCTGTGGGAATTGGGGAGAGGGTCGCAGCTGATAATGGAAGGGCTTGTGTAATACAGATTCCTGGGTACCACCCAAGAGCTTCTAAGTCAGAACCACTGGAGACAAGGCCCAGGAATTCTCATTTTAGTAAGTTTTTCTAGGGAATCTTACATTCACTAACTTGTAGGAATCACTGGTTTATACATAGTTGGACTAGTTGGGTCATACTTCAGAACGTGTTCCGAGGCCTGGTTAAGAAAACAGCTACAACTCTGAGTTTGTTAACCTGTGCCAGAGAGAACATTTGTGTGAACTGATAGATGTCACAGTGTTACTCTGTCTGTAAGTTCATTCCAGGGATCGTATCTCTTCTAAGCACCAGAAGGGGAAAAGGTGAATTCAGAATCAGTTTAGCACAGCCATCATATCCAAACAGACTTCATAATTTCTCAAAGAGAAACAACAAAAAGGGCCCATATTTTATTTTATAAATAAAATAATTTTTTTTTACTAACATATAATGTGTTATTTACTTCAGGGATACAGATCTGTGAATCATCAGACTTACACAGGTCACAGCACTCACCATAGCACACACCCTCCCCAATGTGTAGCCTATCCCAGCCTCCCTATCCCTTCCCTCTCTTCCTCTTCCCTCCAGCAACCCTCTGTTTCCTGAGATTTAGAGTCTCTTATGGTTTGTCTCTCCCTAGTCCCATCTTGTTTCATTTTTTTCCTTCTTTCCCCCCATGGCCCCTCATCCTGTCTCTTAAATTTCTCATATCAGTGAGATCATATGATCATTGTCTTTTTCTGATTGACTTATTTCACTTAGCACAATACCCTCTAGTTCCATCCATGTCATGCAAATGTCAAGATTTTTTGTTTTTTGATGGCTGCATAGTATTCCATTGTATATACATCATCTTTATCCGTTCATCTGTTGATGGACATCTATGTTCTTTCCATAGTTTGGCTATTGTGGACATTGCTGCTATAGACACTAGGGTGCAGGTGCCCTTTCAGATCATTACATTTGTATCTTTGGGGTAAATAAATACCCAGTAGTGCAATTGCTGGGTCTTAAGGTAGCTCTTTTTCAACTTTTTGAGGAACCTCCATGCTGTTTTCCAGAGAGGCTGCACCAGCTTGCATTCCCACCAACAGTGTAGTAGGATTCCCTTTTCTCCGCATCCTCGCCAACACCTGTTGTTTCCTGTCTTGTTAATTTTAGCCATTCTGACTGGTGTGAGGTGGTATCTCACTGTGGTTTTGATTTGTACAAAGGGCCCATATTTTATTTAGAAGTCTACAAACCTTTCCAAAAGCTCACACATACTACAGAACTATGCAACATTGGTTATCAGGAAAACCCTGGCGGAACACAGGGGTACTCATTGCCAGTTCTGCTGTGATTATATTTCTCTCTATTGTGTGAGCTGACACTCACACAATGCCCCTGTAAAGAGCTAAGCCTTCTCTTATTTCCACATGCTACACCTCAGGAACAAGCGCCATAGCAAGTCCTCTGCCACAGCAAGTCCTCTGCTACTTCGTCTGTGTGTAGCTAATGACACTCTTCTTCCTCCCCTCCCTAGATCCTGGAGCAGCCCTGGAGCCCCGAAAGGCCTGCATGGGCTTGCCAGCTCCCCAAGAGAAAGGACTTTGATAATCTTAGAACTCAGAGTCCCCTTTCATTCGGTTAACATTGGGACTCTCTACTATGTGCTGGGCCCCAGTTAAGATGCCCTTATGTCACTTCTTGTTTGACAAATGACCTTGGGGTTCCCCTAGCACAGAGAGTTGAAGATCCCCCAAGTTCTTCATGAGTGTCCTCCTCCCTCTCTTTACTAGTTCTTCTGTGCTTCAGACCTGTTCTGCAGAGGGTTCTCCGGGCTTAGCACAGCTCCAAGGTCATGGAATTATCCTATGTAACCCCTGCAGAGGTGGTTCAGTGAAGCCCAGAGAATCAACTCATGGATTCATTAAAGACTTTACACTCCAGGCTTAGCTGATCAGATTTTCTTCTTATAAGCAATTTCTTTTGCCCTTTTCTGCATAAAAGCACTATTCCTCAGGGAGGGTATAGGTTCATTTCAGTCATTCACTGATAACTATTGGTTTCTCAATTTAGCATTAACTAATTAAAGGTAGTTAATGGCAAGTTCAGAAACCAATAGTTATGACTGACAAGCTCCAACTCTTCTTTCCTATAAGACCTTCAGTACAAAAGATTTTTCACCTGGAGTAACGTAATCAGTCCCTTTAATGTTTCATTTATCAATATGAAATAATCCAATGAGGGGAACAAGATAGTATGTCATTTAGAATATTTCCTTGGAATAGTTCACTCTAATTACTGACCTCTTTTTTGAGCTTAGACTTCTGCTTTCTAACTGCAGAGTGGACACCTCCACCTGGATGTCCAGATTCCTCCAGTTCATGGACAGGTCAGTTCATGAGCTGGCCCCGCACCTTCCCCTATCTCCAGCCTTCCCAGACCACCTGCAAAGCCCTGCATGTGCCATGCCTTCCTGTTCTGTGACCTTGCCCCTTGCGCATGCTGCTTCTGCTGTCGGAGCACCCTCCTTTCTGTTATCTGCCCTGCGAGCTCTACCATCCGTGCAGGTTAATGAGAACTGGTCTACTTCTCTAGTGAGTGTGGTGCTTCGTTCTTACTGAGTCTGATTATCTCAAATGTTGCCTCTTTCTAGTTCTTTGGCCTCTGATCTGTTCTGTATTTTCACCACCTTGGCTCTCCCTTAAGTTTCTTTTTTATCTCATCACTACTTCTCTCTCCCTGTCAAGCTCAAATTGTCTTAAAATTTAATTGATTTATTCCTAATGTATTTTACTTTAATTAAAACCATCAAATCGTATTTTAAATAGCCAAGTAAATTCAATATAATTTCCCCAATAACAGCCCAGAAAGGAAAACAAAAAGATGAATGGCATAATTACTCTGATAAAGTAACCCTTTCATTGTTTAATATATCTTTATTGACAGCTTTATTGTGGTGTAATTGATATATAGTAAATTTTACAATTTGATATGTCTTGATGTATGTATCTACCCATGAAACCCTTACTACGTTCAGATAGCAAATACATCCATCACCCTTGGAAGTTTCCTGCTGGCCCTTTGCTATCTCTCTCCTCTCTCCCTCCACACCCTTCCCATTCCCAGGCACTGATCTGCTTTTTCCCATTGCAGATCATTTGCATTTTTTTTGTATTTCACGTAAGTAGAAACACGCTGTATGTTCCGTTCTGTCTGGTTGTTCTTACTCACACATTAATTTTGAAATCCATCCTTGTTGTGTATCTCGGTAATCATTCCTCCTTATTGCTGAGCCATATTCCATTTTATGGATATATCACAATTTGTTCATACATTCAGCTGCTCGTGGACATTTAGGTGGTTTCTAGTTTGGAACTATTATCAATAAAATTTCCTATGAACACTTCATGTGCAAGTTTTTGTGCATCTGTGTGTGTATTACCTAGAAATGGAATGGCTGGATCATATGGTAGATTAAGAAACTGCCAAACAGTTTTCCAAAGTGGCTGTACCATCTTACATTCCTTCCAGCAATGTATAACATTTCCAGCTCCCCTACATCTTCTCTAGCATTTGGTATGATTGGTCTTTTTAATTTTAGCCATTCTAATAAATGTGTAGTATTATCTCAATATAGTGGAGATTTAAAAAACTTTTTAAATTTAATTTTATTTTTTCAGTGTTCCAAGGTCCATTGTTTATGCACCATACCCAGTGCTCCATGCAATACATGGCCTCCTTAATACCCACCACCAGGTTCACCCATCCCCCCACCCCCCACCACTCCAAAACCTCAGTTTGTTTCTCAGAGTCCACAGTCTCTCATGGTTCATCTCCCCCTCTGATTTCCCCCAATTCACTTAATTCTTTCCTTCTCCTAACGTCCTCCATGTTATTCCTTATGCTTCACCAGTAAGTGAAACCATATGATAATTGACTTTCTCTGCTTGATTTATTTCACTTAGCATAATCTCCTCAGTCTTGTCCATGTTGCTACAAAAGTTCATCCTTTCTGATGGAGGCATAATATTCCATTGTATATATGGACTATATCTTCTTTATCCGTTCATCTGTTGAAGGGCATCTTGGCTCTTTCCACCATTTGGTGATTGTGGCCATTGCTGCTATGAACATTGGGGTACAGATGGCCCTTCTTTTCACTACATTTGTATCTTCAGGGCAATATATATATATATATATAGCTTGGGAACTTTTGACTATGCACCACATTTTAAGTTTTTTAAAATTATAGAAGCCCATTTAAAAACATTTTGCTACAAATTTATTCCATAAATATATAATTAGTACCAAATTCCACCTATTCATTAGCTTTCTGAGTCTGTTTTCTATGAAAT
This sequence comes from Mustela putorius furo, assembly GCF_011764305.1. Classification (NCBI taxonomy): domain Eukaryota; kingdom Metazoa; phylum Chordata; class Mammalia; order Carnivora; family Mustelidae; genus Mustela; species Mustela putorius. The sequence continues at coordinate 2,237,207 of NW_025422045.1, read as the reverse complement.
GGGGAGAGTGACAACTACTTTATGAAGTGGTTGTGAACATTAAACTAGACAGCACCTGCAGAAGATCCTGTTAATATGGTAGCCCCATTACTAGCTTACAAGTGAGTCTTCCGGACTGTGGGTTGAAATCAGACATTGTACATGTTATCCTTAATGGTGTTTGAAATTAGGTAACAATCAGTTCAAACCTTGTCATGAGATAGATCAATGTAGCATACCATGTGACATAATTGGAAGTGGGTTCCTTCAATTTTTTTTTTAATTTTATTTAAATATTTTATAGATCTCAGTGTATCAGTTGAGGGTCTTTCCCTTTATTCTTAGGATCCTATCACCTGTGTATGTGTGTGCATTATATAGAGGTAGTTGATTTTATGTGGTGTTTCCATTGCACATGTTTTACTTTTGGATTCTGGCCCTCCTCCCTATAATGTTAATTTCTGAAACACTGAGTGCAGACATATTGACAGCTGTGGTCCTGCCATAGAGTATAGCACTTGCTTTGCGGATGGAGAACCTGAAAGACAGGCTGTTTCCAGTACTTACTTATTATATGTTAGCCCCCATTTTAAGAATTCAGTTTATTTAAACTAAAACAAAAGCAATTTACTCTTTTCTCCCACTCCCCACCCCCTGCTTCTGGCAGTCACCCGTCTGGTCTCTGTATCTATGAACTTGGTATATATACAAACATCTACATCTACATATATGTATACATATATATACACACCACACACATATGTTGTGTGTATATATATGTACCTACACACACATATCTGATATTCCTTTGGTGGCAAGCATTATATGTTTGTATGTGTATATATATATACATATATATATATACACATACATATAAAATATAATTATTTTAGATTCTACATATAAGAGAACTCATATAGTATTTGTCTCTCTCTGATTTATTTCACTTAACATAATGCCCTTGAAGTTCATCCATGTTGTCAGAGAGAGCAAGAGTTTGGTATTTTTATGGCTGAATAATATTCCATTATTCACATATATGCACAATTTTTTAATCTAATCATCCACTGATAGACACATAGGATTTTTCCATATCTTAGCTATAGTAAAGAAGGCTGCAGTGAGGGTGCAGATACATGTTTTCCAGTTAGTGTTTTTGTTTTCTTCAGATAAGCACCCAGAAGTGGGATTGTTGGATCATACAGTAGTTCTATCTTTAATTTTTTTAGGAACCTCCACACTGTTTTTCATAATGATTGCACCAATTTATATTCCCACCAAGAGTGCCTAAGGGTTGCCATTTCTCCATGTCCTTGCCAACACTTGCTGTGTCTAGTATTTTTGATGCTAGCCATTCTGACAGGTGTGAAGTGATATCCCATTTTGGATTTGATTTGTGTTTCCCTCTTAATGAGTGATAGTGAGCATCTTTTCATGTGTGTGTTGGTCTTCTTTGATGAAGTGTGTTTTAATCTTTATCCATTTTTTACTGTTTTGTTGTTTTATTGATGAATTTTTAAAGTTCTTTGTGTATTCTGGATACAAGTCCATTGTGCTTTGCAAATATTTTCTCCTAGTCTTTGACTTATCTTTTAGTTCTCTTAACGGTGTCTTTTGCAGAACAGAAGTTCTTAATTTTCATGACATCCAATTTGATTCATTAATTTTTAAATTATGGATCAGGCTTTTAGTTTCATGCCTAAGGAATTTTCACCTAACTTAACACCACAAATATATTCTCTTATGCTCCCTTCTAGAAATTTTTTAGTTTCATGTTTAACATTTAGGTCTTTGATCTGTTTTTAGTTAATTTTTGTGCATGTTGTAAGGCGAAGAACTAAATTCTTTTTTTAAAAAATTATTTATTTATTTTTAAAGATTTTACTTATTTATTTATTTGACAGAGAAAGAGAGAGATCACAAGTAGGCAGAGAGGCAGGCAGAGGAGGAGGGGGACGCAGGCTCCCTGCTGAGCAGAGGCCAATGCGGGGGCTCAATCCCAGGACCCTGAGATCATGACCTGAGCCAAAGGCAGAGAGGCTCAACCCACTGAGCCAACCAAGTGCCCCAGTCTTCTTTCCTTTTCTTTTTTTTTTTAAGTCGATAATAAGAGTTCCAGCACCATTTCTTGAAAAGACAGTTTTTTCCTGCTGAATTGGCTTTGTGCCTTTCCCAGGAAGCAGCTGTCCTTATTTGTATGGGTCTTTTTCTAGTTCTGTTTTATTCCACTGCTCATGTGTCTGTCCCTTCACCAGTACCACACTATTTTCTTTACATAACATAGGAAATTCTTTATCTTAACAGGAGATCATTGAAAACTAAATATGAAATTTTCATAGATGCAGATCTTCAATGGAGGGAACAGAGAGAGAGAGAGAGAGAGATGAGATGAGAATTTGAGAACAAGAATGAGGTGGAAGGTGGCCCTGTGAGGAGTTTTGCCCTTAGGAGTACTCAGAGCAGTCAGCCAGCCCATTGCAGTGGGCATGGAGCAAATTTCCCTGAATTCTTCCAACTCAGTCTCTATTTGCTCTTTCTCTCCCTAGAGAGACTGGCATTCACTTGCAGGAGAACCACTCCTCGGGCCTCTGGAATATCTCCTAGTTTCTTCAGAATGATATCACTTATAGACCATAGAAGACCTGAGGAAGAAGCACCTGTCTAGAATATGAAGGCCAATTTACAATTACACATATTAATGGTGGTGGGTAGAGAATATTCACGGGCAAATCAAATGATCGCGTAATTCTCAAACTCCCGTTCAGCTTGCTTTCACCAGTTTTTTTTTTTTTTTAACTTCTTTATTCATCTATTGTTGTTTAACTTTGTAGCTCCTTGGGAAACTGTATAGATTCTTCCAGAGGAAACATGTCACTTCAATACAGATTAGAACATGGCTCCTGATCTGCTTGCCCTAGGGAGAGGGGACTCACTGGGACATCACAGAATGTCTGCAGCAGTAACAAGAAGCTTATTTGAGGTGGCTGCTTTCCATTTTACTTTAGCAAAAGGGCTTTGAAAAACAAACAGTTCCTCAGATTAAAGACCGGATTAATTTCTCCTTATACAGCTAAGTACATAAGCGATGCATGTAAATATTTAATAAGTGAATATAAAAGGGCTCTTATAAACACAGAGTCAATAAACAACCTCAAGCAAGGACAGGAAGGCAGTTTGCACTTTGCTTGGTGTGGTGTTTTCTTTATTCAATTAGATGAACAAACCATGATTTCATCATTAGTCAACAAGATAGTAGAGAGACCATCAAAGCAAACTACAGGAGAGTCCAGACTGATTCGTGCCAAGCAAATGTTTGTAGCTAACAGCTGTATTAGCACTGTGTCTCATTCACGCAGCCGGGGCTCTCCTCGCACTTCCTAAGTGGGAGGAATGTCATGTCGCACGGTGCTGTCGCCCTTGCTGCTGCTGGAGGCAGAAATTGGGGCAGCGCTCGCTCGCTCGCTCTCTCTCTCACTCTCACTCTCTCACAGCCTCACCACCTCTCTGTTGGTGGGGGAAGCAGCCTGCTGGAGTTTTCACTCTTTTTTAAAAAAGTTAATGGGCCTCTTCCTAAGGGTGTATGAGTCCACGAGCAAACAAACCATCTAAAAACTTGAACCAAAAATACCAGTTCGATGGGTCAGTGCCTCTGGATATACAGGTTTTAAATTCTCTTTTTTTTCCTTTTCTTAATACTTAAGTCAAAACTCAAGTACTGGAGAATTAAGAAAAAGTCTACTGTGGCCTCTGCCTGCTAGCCAAGATTGTTTATTTATTCTGCAGTGGGTCCCCCTCCTGGGAGCTGGGGATGATAATGAGCAGGTCCCAAGATGCCCAGCCCTTTATTCAGCTCACCTGGTGAATGGGAAATGTCGTACCATTGACTTGAGTATTCCAGGTGTCTTCCTATCAAAACAAACCAAGCAACAAAATCTTGCCTTTTTTATTTATCTGAAATAGAGAGGGAGAGTCCCATGTGTTAACAAACGGACGGCTAAGTGTACCAGACAGCTGATCTGGCCTGTCTGTTAGCGGGGTTGGGATTCTCATCCTAGCAGAGGGGACCTAACCCCCAGGAGGGCATCTGGATAAGAGAAGCAGGAGCCACAGAGAGAAACTGTAATGGGCAGGAAGGACTGGAGGCGTGGAATGGGCATTCAGAGTCCAGGACTGGCTCCGCCTCTTCACAGGTGCCCATCAGCAAATCATTTCTGGACCTCCCAGAGTCACTTTTTTTTTTTTTCCAACTGTGAAATGGGGGCAGTTTTGCCTCACTGAAACATGGAGATTAAACAATGCTTGTGACAACAAACAGTGCACAGTATGTGCTTAGCAAAAAGGAAGGTTGCACAACTAGAAAGGAGAAGAAATGAATGATGCAAGGTGAGAGACAAGTGTGGGAGAAATGCCCTTAAAGATTCTTGAATCTCTTGGTTCTCAACCCTAACAGCGCATTAGAATGTTCTGGGACAGGGGCATCTAGGTGGCACAGTCAGTTAACCATATGACTTTTGGTTTGGGCTCAGGTCCTGATCTCAGTGTCATGAGATCGAGCCCCATATTGGGCTCTGCACCCAGGGAAGAGTCTGCTAGAGATTCTCTCTCCCTCTCCCCACTTTTGTTCATGTGCGCGCTCTCTCTCTCTTTCTCTCAAATAAATAAATCCATTTTTAAAAAAGCATGCTCTGGGGAACTTTTAAAAATAATTGGAGTGAAATAATCAGAATCTCTGGAGGGAGAGCCTAGACATAGAAAAAATTTTTAAGTCCCAGAAACTGTTCAGCCAGTAGTAGATGAAGTCATCCCCCCTTCATTAAAAAGATGAAATTTAAGCCAAAGATAAGTACAGGGAAACCCAAGATTATTCTGTGAGTTGTAGCAGAATAGAACTACCTTGGACATAGGCATCCTATATTCCAATTGCTCACTTGTGTCCCTAAAGCCCTCCTAGTCTCTGATTTCTAGAGACCTTGAGAACAGGTGTCATGTTCTGGTGCAGTTACCCAACCAATTTTCCATATGAGTGTCAGATAGAGCATCTCTCTGCTCACAAATTTGGTCTAGAAGACAACTCTTAGAGAAGAACAGGGTGAGAGTTGTTTTGGATCAGAGGATCGATCAGACTTTTGGGGAAGGTGGGTCTGGAAAGCTAGCTTTACAGCAGAAGTAGCAGAAGCAGGTCTGGAAAAATGAGTTTATCAGCAAGCAAGGGGAAGAAGGGCATTTTAGGCAGATGAAACAGCTTGTACAAAGAAAGGGAAGTAGTTTCATGTGGCTGGAAAGGCCGGTGTGAGATGGGGGAACTGGTGGTTAGCGACCATATTGGCTTTCATAAGCTGAGTTGGACAAAGTTTGGAAATTGCTGTTACACTGAAATTAAAGGAGCTGCTTAAATATCTTGGTCCTTTTACTTTCTGGTGGAAATCTGAACAGACTGATTTGAGCTATTATTTCTAGATATTTCAGAAAGACAAGAAATAGCCAATTATGCATATTTTCAGCATTCTTATTTCCATCATGGTTAGCCAGTAAGCACAATGAAAAATAAGAAAGGAGAGGAGGTAAAAAGCATAGAGTCAATCTGTTTGGGGTTTAAGAAATGAAAATGTATTCCAAAAATCAGGCATCTCCAACCAGTTTACTGAGATGTTTGTTTCTTTTTTTTTTTTTTAACATGGCATATCTCTGAGAAAGAATCCACCCTTATTAATACATGTGATTATTAATAAGTAATATTTCTGAGAAAGCACTTATCTAATATGGACAATTCAGTAATTAATAAAAAGAAAAGTTTACCTAACTTCAGAAACTCTGTTCAGGAAGCAACATGGGAAAGCGCGAAGAGTGCACAGAAGGCCTTTCATGTGTTACTTTGTCCCATATAACAAACCCTTTCCCTTGCAAAGCACCAAACTGCCTTTCCTTCGCTGGCTGTGCTGCCGTGAACGTGCTCCTGTCCATTGTGGCTCTTCCAGGAATACCCCTAATATCAGTCTGGAAGCCTATTCAAAACAAGGGTGGGTATCAGAGTTTATGTGTGCCAGCACTCCTGCCGAGAGCTAGGCCAGTCCCATTACGTGTGGGGGACCCCCTACTTCGCCTCTTGCGCCTCTTTGGGATACACAGATCCAGCGGACTACAGGGGTTGCAACGTTAAGAAACCACAGGGCAGGAATGGTGTCACTTGTGCTCTGTGCAGGAAACTGGAAAAAAAAATTCAGGTTGTCCCATCGTTCGGTGAAGCTGGGTACTTGTGTGAAAGCTACTTCTGCTCCATAAGCAAGAAGAATGCAGAACTGTGGACAGACTCTCAGAACGAGCAGGGGCTCCAGGACGTCTATGTGTCTTTTTAAACTCTTCCAGCCAGCTCGAGTACCACGGACATTAACTGCTTGGCCTGTGCCTTCACTGTGTCGGTGAAGAACCGGAGGTTCAAGGCCCCAGAGCGGCTTTCCCACATTGCAGTAGGAGCTAGGAGCCAAGCCGCAGTTGGGAGACCTCGGTCTCCGGACTCCTGCAGGCCCCACTGCAGTCCCAAGCCCACAGTATGCTCCTGATTCGCCAGGTTGTCGGCCACAGGACAGGAGACGCTGCCTATTTTATGGGAATGGGACTTCGTTTCATGCATCCTATTGACTTAACTCTTAACCTCTCCCAGAGCTTGTGTGTCTTGAAGTCCCGTTTGTGTCTCCAGGCTCTCCCGCCTTCTGACCAGGGGCCCGAGTCCCCAGAGAACACCACTCACTGCTTTCCCGTCTGGGGAGGGCCAGTCAATCCCAGGCCTTGGCGTGGTGCCTGTATTTCATTCTTTCTGAAATTGTCTAACCCCTTAGACTTGAATTCTGGAAGCCTCTGTATTTTAGTCTCATTCGCACAGGACCTATCATATTCTGTAAGCCGACATGGAGTCAGTTCTCACTTGAACTCTTTGTTTTTAAGCATTACTTTGCCCTATTAAGGATCTCCTGCCTCGGAGTTGTATCTCTTCTCTCCACCATCTCCTTTCCCTTCTTGGGAGTGATCATGAGGAGGGCCTCCCATCTGGGGTCATTTAACCTCAGTCCTCTCACAGAGAGAATTCATGAGCAGTAGTATATTCTCCAAAGCCCAGGTCTGTGCATAAGGACCACAACCCTCAGACTCTAGCTTGTAACAAAGTATTGCAGAACCCTAATTCCATCGGCTCGGATCTAATGTTGAATCTGACCCAGCTTTTTCTCCAAGCTTCTCAAAGCTTCACTTCCTGAGCGCCTGCTAGGTTTATAATGCAGTCCTCTTAGCTGCCAGTCTTCTCCTGGTACAGGCCTGTGCCCCCCATTGCACCTGGCACTAAGTAGGAGAACCAGGAATGTGTGTTGAACGAAGGGGATCAGTGAAAACTGGGTTCTTCTCAGTGTCGGGTGCTGAGGCCCCTCCAGATGGATGGCTCTCCCATGGCCTCATACATCCAGTTGTTTCTTGAGGCTGAGCTGCAACTTGACCTTCTTCCAAAGATGAAGAGGAAAGGCATTATTCATCTGAGATTTGCCTTGCAGTGTTTAGCATGAATTTGGTTTCTAAGGAAAGGCTGGCAAACCACTGACACAGGAAAAATTATTCTTAGGTATTCTCTGATGACCATAGACTGAGCGAGGTTTTTGTATAGTTACCATAGCCATGAAAATAATCACTGGACAACATTCCCAGTGGCAAAACACACCAACCCCTAGAACTTTTTTGATTAATGGCAGGGAGTAAGGCTAACAAAAACCTGATGCCAGCTGGGCCATCATTGTCGTTATGAACCCCAAACATTTATTCAGCATCTTATTGTGTGTGAAACCTGCAATTTCTCTGTGCTTTTTGTTTGTTTTTCAATGTTGATCAGAAATCGGAATGCTAGTTTTGCCGCTGATGGTATGTGACCATCATTTGTATCCACAAAGGGTGACATTCCCAGTCACTTTGAAATCAATTTGGAGTTCAGGGACAAGGTTTTAGTGGCGTGTGGCACACTGTAGGTGCTCAGTATACACAGAAAGACAGGCAGGAAGTGGAGCAGGAGGAGAGGAAGGGAGGGGCATTGAGAGAGTGACTCCCCCCCCAACCTTGTGTCCTGGCATTCATCTCCCTGGGATGTGACAGCCTCTGCCCCCCACCTGCCAGTGACCAGTTGACCTCCAGCTCTTAAGTTTGGTCACGTTTAAAATGAGATAGTACCTGCTGTGAAGGGTTTTTAAGAGATCTAGATGAGCTCAAATATGCACATGTCTGGCACAGAATGACTCCGTAAATGTTAGTTTTTTAAAAATTATAACTAATAATAAGTTCGTGAATTCCAGTGATTGCCTTTTTTTGAGAAAGCAGTTGCCTGTTTATCTTCCTGGACTTTAAGATGAGTCACCCTCAGTTCATACGGATTCCATCAGGGCAGAGAGAGCCAAGAACCCTAGAATTCCTTAGAATTGGTGGTCTTGGGGGATCACCTGGTCAGGGACTCCCCACAGTGCTGCTCTCCCAACTGCCCTTGCGTGCAGTTTTCCCAAAACTCTCACTCAAGATCTCAGGCTTCAATCATAATTTTCACCTGACTGCTGTTCTCTTGCCAGAACAGGGAGCCAGATTCTCCTTTCCGTCATATATGTGTATTTTCTTCCTGAAGAAGAGAGAGAAGGGAGGATGTCTGCCTGGGAACAAGATCTTTATTAGCTTGTCTTCCCAAGGAGTTTACCTTGAGGTAGAAGACAGACGAGAGAAGCTGGCAAGGCAGGAGAGGGGCCATCTGGTTGGGGGACTAATGCCTGCCCAGTAATCTTTAGGGCTACGTGTTAGTATTTTTCTACCCCTTGGAAACTAGCATGGTCCTGCAAACTAAGAAACTCTCTAGTTTCTAGAAATTCTAGCTCTTTCAGAGACATCACTATCTTTCTGCCACAGGTTTCCTCAGAATGAAAGTATATCTTCTACTTTTTTTTTTTTTTTTTTTGCCATGAGGGAGAATAATAATAAAAACTTAAAAGCATTTAATCCAGTGAATGCAGTGAATGAGTAATATTGGAGACTGAGGGAAGTCAGAACATTTCCCCAGTATTTTCCTGAAGCAGTTGATATGCACAGGCAGTTTGGGGGACGTGGGGGAGACCTGCGTGGAAAGTCTAGCAGCAGTAACTCCTTTTTCTTTTTCTTTTTTTTTTTTTAAGATTTTATTTATTTATTTGACAGACAGAGATTGCAAGTAGGCAGAAAGGCAGGCAGAGAGAGAGCTGGGGAAACAGGCTCCCTGTTGAGCAGAGAGCCCGATGCAGGGCTCTATCCCAGGACCCTGGGATCATGACCTGAGCTGAAGGCAGAGGCTTAACCCACTGAGCGACCCAGGCGCCCCAGCAGTAACTCCTTTTACAGTCAGCTTTATTTCTCTGCATTGAACGAGGAAGAAGAAGGGCCCCGGCTTCTGCCACCCACGTATAGTTACCATGTGTGGGTACTTACTGTGTACCAGGCTGGGTTGTAAGGGCCAAGTACCCTCACTTAATCTTCAGGACAACTGCATTCTGAGGTAGATACTATTTTTAGCCCCATTTACAGAGGAGGGAACTGAGGCTCAGAGAAGTTAAATAAATTTCCCCAGGTCAAACAGTTGGTAAGTGATAAAATCAGTAGAACTTCAGGCTCCGGAGCCTTTTCTTTCAACCATGACTACGAAGCCTTGAGGAGTTACTAGCCCAACTTGAGGATCTCAGCAAGGTTCAGGAGGGGCTGAAATGTAGCACGTCTCTTCTCCAAGCTTTTCAAATGTTTTATTTTCAGTAAGATTCCAGGCAAAGGTTGCATTTTTCATCTCAGTGAGAGCAAACTGCCGATTTGGGCTCTAAGGGGACTTGGCCTTTTCTGTAACGGGACCTCTACCCTATAGCAGAGTAGCACCTGCGACAGCTCAGTTCTTCAGAAGCAGTTGCTGAGAAGGAGTTTGCCATGCAGATTATGTATGGGGGATCCCTGCTGAAGGGGAGGGGGCACAAGAGGAAACTGAACTGCAATGCAGGCCTGGTAGCTTCCGCCAACAACAGGCAGCATGGCGGACCACAGATGGTCCTTTGGAGCTGTGCTGTGGTGAGCTGAAAGTGAGGGTCTTTATACACCTGCCACCAGTGGATAGGCCACCCAGGGTAGGGAATCTATTGAACAAGGAAACACTCTTCATCTGAGGCCGACTCTGAAGGAGTTGGCAGCATTTCTACTCACCGAGGCAATCAACGTGTTCTTCCTCGAAGGGAAGTTATAGGTGGTACATCCCTGTTTCCATTTTGACACTTCCAGTTTCCTTACAAATACGAGTTTACACATTGGTAAATGCCATCTCCAGCCCAGCCTCTTGTGTGCTTGGATTCTAAGTCAATAGGCATTGTACACATACAGACAGATCTCAGCTGTCTGGACTCCTCTTGCTTATAGAACTAAGTAGAGGCAAAGGTGTAACATCCATATTTTCTTTGAACCAAGTGATGAAAGTCATACCTGGCAGTTTTGTAAATCCATGAAGTTTGTTTTACATTCATCACGTCTTTCATGTGGAGCCTGTTGGCTTGTGTTGTGTGTATGTGTGTGTGTGGGTGGGTGGGTGGGTGGGTGTGGGTGTAAGGGGAAGAGCAGAGTCCAAAGCTAAAAGCCACATAACAGTGGTGGAAAACCTCTAGTCACATTTTGCTTGCCAGTTGCCTTTAGAGAAACCTTTCAGTGGTTAAGATTCCAGATTAACCCCCCTTTTCAGTGCTCTTCCCTTTGCAAAACTAAAGCAGTCTTCCAGCTCACTTCGGCATAGACATTACATTGTGTCCCAGCTGACTTGTATCTTGTCCACCCAAGCTGACCACAGGAGCCACTCCTGCATCATCCATGGGGCTGGTTTGCCTTGCAAGATCCATCCTTGCTGCCTCTCACTGTTGCCTACAGTTGGTTTTGGCCACGGGCCATCTTAGCTGCTAGGTGTGCAAAACCTCCTTCCATTTCCTTTCTTTCAGGTTGGAAAGCTTATCCAAGAAGCAGCTGGAAGAAGTAACTTGAAGCGAGTAACTCTGGAACTTGGAGGGAAAAGTCCCAATATTATTTTTGCTGATGCTGATTGTAAGTCAACAACAGATCTTTTCCCTGTCCCTGTACACTGCCTCTTGGTGCTCTCTGTTGTATCTCCACTTTTGACAGGACACTAAGGAAAAGATCTGTGAGGCTAAGAAGAAGCTTCAAGTAGAAGAACCTGGACCCTTCCTCCCAAGGGGCAGCTGGTTTAGTACTAGGGAAGAGGGCTTGCCGGTTGACAGCTGAGCAGAGTTTGTTTTCTAGACACTCCTGAGCCCCTTTGACTCTGTGGTACCACAGGGCAGGGTAGCAGAGGAGAAGGCCTGCTTCGTGCTGCATGGTGGGAAGGGCAATGGTCTAAGCCTCCCAACACCACAAATATCTTCTGCCTAGATTCTAGAAATCTGAAACTACTCAACTGTTTCTGGTGGCTTTGTAGTCCATGAAAAAAAATTTTCTAGTTCACTAGTCTTGCCACATTTTCCCAAACCCACAACCCCTTGTCTGATTAGTCCCGCCATCCTCTGCGGTGTCTGTGACTTTCAGCCAGAATGACGACACACATTCAGTCAGGTGCTTACGCTTTGGAGGTAGGACCCTCTGGCGGTATAGAGCAGTAATTTAGGAAACCCCATATCTTCAGGCAGGATGCCCTCTCAGCCATTCTGCACAGGGATGGTCTTTATAGTTTGAAAAGCTTGCCAGGAAATCAAAATTCAAAATCTCTTCTGGTCCCTCTTTTTCTCCCTCTCATCCCACCAGACTGAGCTGCTGTCCCTTTCACCACTGGGAGGTCAGAAAGCAGAAAGCAGATTGCTTGCCATCCAGCCCCAGCTTTGGAATCCGTGAAGAGTTCAGCATCAGCTTCATGCTGGTTGTCAAGAGGGATCAGAACTGTCAAACCTAAGTTTCTCGTGAGGAGTAGTTCCTCCATTGACAGGACTGATGGACTGATAAGTGACTATTGATTCACTCCATCATTTAGCAGTTAGCACACACCAGATTCGCTAGTGTATCTTGAAGTGTAAGCTCTGAGATGAAAGTAATGTGCTGCTATACAGTTACAGTAAATGCAGAGGATATTTGGGTGTCTTTCAGGAAGATCCGTTTCTTTTACAATTTAATTCCCCATAATGCTAATTAAACATACAGCTACAAGGTTCTCTATAGATCAGTGGTTGCAAGTTAGCAGTCCCTAGACCCAGTGCAGGGCATACATATGTTTACCTGTCGAAATGTCACATAGCACTTTAAAATATGAACACTGTACATGAAAAATCCTGATTTCTGTTTTTTCTTGAAATTGTGAATCTGGCAACCAGTGGCTTACATTCATGCATAGCAACAGCCAAATGCAGTGGCTTTCCTTCTGAGTCTCCATCAGACCGTTTTGCTAGCTGGCGGATTCACGCCACTACATTATTCGCCCAGGCCCTTGCCCTTGGAGCTTGACACTCCTGTTCTAGATGGTGTGGTCCAGTCCCTCTTCCTACAGAAGAAGAAACAGACTCAAAGAAGTGAAGTCATCCAAGTTCAAGGTCACGTAGCCAGTCACATCAGGATCTAGTTAGAACTTGAACTAAGGTGTCTCCTCAATCCAATGCTTTCCCCCGTGCTGCCTCCTCACCATTACGTTGTGGGCTGAGAGGGGCATTACTCCTGGGGTTCTGGCAGAGGGAGGGGAGCGGGCTGCATGGACGGGCCCTCCGTGGGTGAACCACACTGAGGACACCACTCTCTCTCTTGCAGTGGACTACGCTGTGGAGCAGGCCCACCAGGGTGTGTTCTTTAACCAAGGTCAGTGCTGCACCGCCGGGTCTCGCATCTTTGTGGAGGAGTCCATCTATGAGGAGTTCGTGAGAAGGAGTGTGGAGCGGGCCAAGAGGCGCATCGTGGGGAGTCCCTTCGATCCCACCACGGAGCAGGGACCGCAGGTAGGGAAATCATAAACATTCCCTTTCTTAATCCCTGGCGAGCCCCAGACTCTCTATTGGGGCCCCAGAGACAACTTCCTTCTCCCGCCCCCTCCTTTCCCTCCCGCCTCATCTTCGTGGCTGGAATTGTAGCTGGTGAGACATTGCTTATTCCTCGTGCTTCCCTTTCCTTTTCTAAATGTCAACTCTGAAACATTAAGGGATTAAAGTTGCCTCAAGGATACTTTGGACTTTGAGGGTAATTGGGAGTCTTTTAGCTCTGAAGAAAGACTTGCATGTGACCAGAAGGAGGTTGACCCGAAAACCCAGTCCCAGTCCTAACCACTGGCCTTCAAGGCATCCCTACAAATGCCACAGGCAAGGAAAAAGGGTATCTCTCTTTCTCAGAAACCCTTTATCAATTCATCTGTGGCTAAGGAATCTCCACCAGCCTGACCTACTTAGGACCCGCATATGCATAGGAGTTAGAGAGCTACTTGGCCCTCTGCTGTGTGGTTAGTTCTTATTCTGCATGCTTCGTGTGGTGTGCTGGAGAGGGCCACAGAAGGCCTTGCAGTCCACACTGTTTGGCTCTGCAGGCTCTTCACAATCATCAAGGTTTGTTTCTGGATAGAATTCTGGTTGAATCCTAAACTAGACAGAGTCTGGGAATTTTTAAAGGATATTGGGATCAGGTTGCATCTGAATCTCTAGTGTATGGGTCTTCCCGGTAAGAAACAGCATCTCTGAGGTTTGGGGACCATTTGAAAGATGACTGATGTTCCAGCCGAGTAATTCAAACTCAAGTGGAATTTAGATTTTTGTATTTGCCATCATAATGGAGCGATGACTACAACTTGGGGGAGGCCAGACTAACCGTATTTTATGGAGTAGGAAGCTAGTCCTTGCTCTTTATACTTAACCCCTTCCTCTGAAGGTGTAATAGGAGCTCCGTTAAAAATACACTCCAGTAGGATTTGAAGCAACATAGAGCTTACCCATTGTTTTCATCTTTTTAGTATCAGTACAACTTGGGGAACTGTTCATTTGGTTAGAGCAGTCAGCTTTCCCCCCATGTAGAAACTGCAAATAATCAGTTAGCCAGTTCCTCCATCATTTAGAAACATTGCCTAATTCTGTATCTGGTACTGCTGATTTGGCCCTATCCTCAGTGTAGGGCCTTTAATGGAATTTTCAATATATTGGGTTAAAGCATGCAAAGTCACCATTTCTTCAGAGGACAAAGGCTAAATGGCAGCAGTTCCCTATGACATGACTAGATATAATGGAGTTTGAAAAAAATCACAAAAGATTCTTGAGTACACACTTCTTTCTCTTTTCATAGAGGACTTTACACAGAGTCATGGGAAATTTCTTTTGTAGATTGATAAGAAACAATACAACAAGATCCTGGAACTCATCCAGAGTGGCGTGGCCGAGGGTGCCAAGCTGGAATGTGGAGGCAAAGGGCTGGGCCGGAAGGGGTTTTTCATCGAGCCCACGGTGTTTTCGAACGTCACCGACGACATGCGCATTGCCAAGGAGGAGGTAACATGGAGTTCTAATGGAAGCCTTGCCTTTCTTGGGATGGCTTCCAGAGCATTTCTTTTTTTTCTTTTTTCTTTTTTTTTTTTTTTTAAGATTTTTATTTATTTACTTGACAGGGAGAAAGAGAGATCACAAGTAGCAGAGAGGCAGGCAGAGAGAGAGGGGGAAGCAGGCTCCCTGCTGAGCAGAGAGCCCGATGTGGTGCTTGATCCCAGGACCCTGAGATCATGACCTGAGCTGAAGGCAGAGGCTTAACCCACTGAGCCACCCAGGCGCCCCCAGAACATTTCTTGTAGATGATATTCTGGTTTGGTCTCTTTATATTTGATAGACATTCTGTGACAGTGATGTGCAAATCCCGTTTTCAAAAAAATGTTAAATCAGAAAGCAAGTAAGCTAGATGGAGGCAGGTGACATGATCCTCGACTGCAATTATATTAGCCAAGAGAACAATCATAAGAGCCGAACATTGGCCTTAGTAATACACTGCCCATTGGCTAGTTCCTTTAAACATGGGTTCCTAAGCTGTTCACCGGGAAGGAGAAAGCATCCAAGCCACCTCACATTTGTGTGGGCGAGGGACCAGAGCACATCAGCCAGTGTCTCCAGAGGGGTGGCTCTGAGTTCGGCAGCAATGGCTGGGGAAATCACAGAGAAAGCAGCCCTGGTGCCAACAGCGGAATTGGGGGTCGCATAGGAGGGTGGAGGGTAGGGGGCGCTACATGAACTCTAAAGTTAAACAACTCAGGCAGAGTCTGGGTGATTTTACAGTTCTGTGCTGCTAAACGTCAGTGTCATTTAAATAATGAAGGTGGAGTAAACTTTGAAATATGCAGAGCAGGTCAAGGGTGGCAGAGCACCCACCCCATGATGGCTCAAACCATTTTGTTGCAGATCTTTGGCCCCGTTCAGGAAATTCTGAGGTTTAAGACTATGGATGAAGTTATTGAAAGAGCCAATAACTCAGACTTCGGACTCGTCGCAGCCGTCTTCACTAATGACATCAACAAGGCCCTCACAGTGTCTTCGGCAATGCAGGCTGGGACTGTTTGGTAAGATAAGAATCAGCCTCAGGCTTCTGGCCATAAAGCACACCACTGGCGGTGTAGGGGCCTCATAATCTCGAACACAGGGGACAGAAGCTTACCTTCCGGGGGGAAGGGGAAGACAGAAGGCAAGCAGCCTTCCCTGAGAAAGGATATGCACTTCTTACTGGCTAGGCCAGGAGATCAAAGTCAATTTTAAATGATAAATATTTCATATGCAAGAAAGGGAATTAGAAAATGAAACTTTTAAAGAAATACTATGATGATGGGACTACTTCAGTGCAAGCAGAATTCATACTCACGGTACTGTGTTTTCTTCTCTTAGGATCAATTGTTACAATGCCTTAAATGCCCAGAGCCCCTTTGGAGGATTCAAGATGTCTGGAAATGGGAGAGAAATGTAAGTGTCCAAAGTTGCTGGGGCCACAGAGAAACTGGGATGGCAGATACTAGCCTAGAGGAGTGTGCACACGACTGTTTAGCTCTCTGACTCACCCATTCATTCCACAAACACGTTGTTGAGCACATACTTCTGCAAATGAAGCTCTGTGCTACGTGTCACAAAGACGGATAAAACACAACTCCCTTCCCTTACGTGGGGGTGGATAAAAATTAATGTACCATCTATTTCATGAAATCAGGGCTACTTTCTTGATAGAAGTGTGCCAAACATCTTGCAAGTACTGAGGAAACAGTCTACCAATTTTGCCTGATGGGGATCAGAGAAGATTTCCCAGAGCAAATAACTTTCCACTGTGTTAGGGGCGGTGCTTGCATGTGGAGGGAAGAGCAGGAACAAAGGCATGAAGGCACAACAAATAGAGAACATCAGGGCGTTTGGGGTGTTTGAAGCAGAGGTCACCAACTGCCAGCCCAACGGCAAATCTGGCCAGCAGAAACGTTTCATTTTGCCTCACAACATTTTAAAATCCTTAACTGACATTCAAAAAAGGAAGAGGCTTTCTGTAAAATACAGATTTCTTGCTTTTTTTCATTCCCCCATAGCAAAATTGCTGCAGCTGTGAGCTCTAGAACTTGTCTTAATCCCGTTCCTGTTGTTTCTGGGGCCTAAATATTGGTAGCCCTTCATTTTCACACAAGCCCAAGCCCCTCCCTAAATCACCTCCTCGGCCCCTGTAGGTTCTCTGAGGCTGGGACGGCAAGGTTTGGACATAGAATGACTGGAGGGAGCTTGCTGAAGACACAGGTGAAAAGGTTGTTTTAAACCAGCCTCACAGGGCTTAGACGTTCCATGGGAGCTGCGGAGATAGCTGAGGTTTTAAGGTTGAGATTTCTGGCAGGTAGAGGATGTCCTGGCAAAGACTAGAGGAAGAAAACCCATCATGAGGGCTTTACAATAACAGTGATAGGAATCATTCATTGAACGCCCACTCTGTATATGACTTTACATCAGCTTTTTTCCCAACATTGTCTGATTTGAGTTTCACAATGATTCAGTGGGATAGATACATTTCCCCTTCACATCCCACTTGGTTCAGGTGGGGAACTGGGGCTTAGACCAGCTAAGCAGCTTGCCCAGGTCACAGAGCCAGTAAGTGGCAGATGTGAGATTTGAATGTCGGTTTCAGTGTTTTCAATGATATCCAGCCAAGGAAGCTGCGGGGCCTGGGGCAGGACTCAGAAGGGACAGAATTGGAGCTGGGCAGAGTCCTCTTGAGAGGCGAAGGACCTGGAAAAAGGGAATGTAGCAGAGGAAAACTATAGTCAAGGAGATGTTATTTACAGCCTTCATATATAAATGGGAATGAGCAACATTCAGAGTGTGGATGGTAACCGGGGTCTTCCTGAGGTGACACACACTCCCCTAATAAAAACAAACAAACAAACAAAAACGAAAACATTTTCCCCCTGGGGCATCTGGGTGGTCCAGTCAATTAAGTGTTCAACTCTTGATTTCAGTTCATGTCATAATCTCAGGGTCATGAGATCAAGCCCCACATTGGGGTCCTCACTGAGCGTGGAGTCTGCTTGAGATTCTCTCTTCCTCTGCTTCTGCTTCCCTCTCCCACCCCTGCCTCTTGCCCCTGCTCATACTCACTCTCTCTTAAAACAAAACAAAACAAACTAAATAAACCACTTTCCTTCCTCTTGAAGGGGGCTGGCTCCATGTTTCTTAAATCCTGTGACGCCCAAGAGGAAATATTCTTATGTCCATTCCCTCTGCCGTTATTGAATGCATCCATTTGTGAGCCAGTGCCGGGTCATGATCAGTCTGCTAGGAAGTATTGAGTGCTTGGCTCGTAGGGGATGATATATGGCTCATCAAAGCACTTGAGATTTTGCTAGATACATGAAATATACAACATTGAAAGAAGTAGAAGAATTCCAGAGAAGACTGATTCGTAGAGGAGTGCAGGGGTGGGGGAGATCATCGTGAGCTGTAGAAGCCTGGGAAACCTTTGGATAGGATCGAATATAGGGATCTGAATTGGTCTTTAAAGGAGAGGAACATTTGGGTAGATGGAGAAAGGGGAATAATTTGCAGGGTTGGTGGGCAAAGCTAGGTAGGAGTGGAGAAAGAGGGCATAGAGGCATTGTGGGAGACATAAGGATGGTATTTGGGACAAAGTACAGGGAACCTGTAAGACCAGCATAGAGGATTTACATGCTTCAGATACATCAGGGGGTAATTTCTAGCTCTTAGCCATTAACCTTTTAAATTAAGCATAGCAGTGAGGTTAAGAGCAGAGTTTCTAGAGTCACACAGCTTCAGATACATATCGTGATCCTACCACTTAATACCTATGCAACCTTGGACCAATTACTTAATCCCACTAAGCCTCTGTTTCTCTAAAATGGGAATAAGCCTCATTAATCTCTCTAAGCCTCATCTCCACAATGGGAATAATTATAGTACCTACCCCAAAGGGTTGCCCTGAGGATAAAACGGTAGGATTCAGTGTTCCAGCTACCCAGCAGTGTCTGGCAAACCTCCAGAAATGTAGAGGTCAAGCAGATGAGTGTTACATAGGTGATCCTTCTTTTTCCTTATTTCTTTGGAAGTATGGCAGAATGATGCCTGAATTTCAGCCTGAATCATCAACTTCCATTCTGTCGCTGGGAATGCCATGGGGAAGTTGCTCTTGCTTGGGTCTTGCTTCTGGCCTTCAGTGCTTCCCACTTGCTTTACAGCCAGAACCCAGAATCACTCTGGATCCCCTTTGCTCAGTTACTAGTACTTTTCAGCTTTTATAAAGGTTTCGTGTACTTAGAGCTGTCTCTTCCTAACTCACATATGACCTTCACTTCCTGCTCCCACCTTTCAGGATGTGTTTAACTTGATATTCTGTGTCCTGCTTCTGTGTTTGGGCCTTCCTGGTCTCTGAAATGTTGGGACAATCCCTGGCTCTGGGAATGTTGCTCTTGCTGTTTTGTTACAGATCATTAAGAGGGTGAATCATAGGCATAAAATACAGTAAATAATTGCCGCCTGATGGAGCTCATCCCAGGCTCGCCCTGGGTCCTCAGCATGGACAGGGTTTGGGCTTGTGACATTATCCAGGTCCAGTCTATCTGCATTAGCAACCTTCCCCTTGCCTGGAGAGACGGTCCAGGAGACAGTTAGGCTGTGTCAGAACCACATGGAGAACAGTGACCCAAGAGACCGAAAAGCAGTCTTTCTCCACTTATCACATTGGTGCTGTAGTGACTTGGCCTTCCCAGTGCAGTTTAAAAATAATTAGGCAACAGGGCTCTTTGATGAGACTCACTTCATTTTGTCTAAATCATTGGATAATTTGTCCCTACTTGCTCTCCAAACATGTTTTTTTCTTCCTTAAATGGCCTGGAGTGGTCACAAGACTTCAAATAAAAGCACCTGCCCTATCCTGGTCCCCCACTCTTCATTCGCACTTACTGCAATCCCAGAAACTCCCCTGCCCACCTCTGGACAGGACTGTTTATCTCCTGGCCTTGCAAACTCCATGTGGCTCTGGTCCCTTTTCCCACCTCTAAGAGGCACAGAGAAGAGAAGCAGCACTTTCTGGAAACTGGCTCTGTGGGAACCCAGGAGTTCTCCCCCACAGAGCGCTGTGGAGGGCTGCCCTCTACAGGTTGCCTGATGAGCTGGCCTGATTCCCAGGGTCAGAGGTGGGGGCAGCTCACTTTAGTCTGGCCCTGCAGCCGGTTCTCCACATTTCACTCCTCCCATCCCCTCCCTTACCTCTTTTAAGCCTCTCTGAGACAAGCAATAACATAAATGTCACAAAGGGAGCACATAGAAAGAACCTCACGTTCTGAGGTTCTAAAAAAACTCATTTTAAAAACTGAGGACACAGGTTTTGAAGATGAGAAACATTATTGGAATATTTTAAATAAGGGCTTCCCAGTTTGCATGCACATGCATCTGTGCCTGTGTGCTCATATATATGTGCAGAGCGTGTGTGTGTTCATGCAGAGCATCGGTGTGTGCTTGTGTGCCCGGGCATGCATGTGTGTGTGCCCGTGTGCACATACAGACATGCATGTGTGCCTGTGTGTGTGTGCGTGTGTGTGTGCCCGTGTGCATGTACAGACCATGCACATGCACAGAAAGTCACCTGCGGTCAGACAGAAGGGCTTGCCAAGCGTGCCTGTCTGGGGACCCACTCTCGGAGATTTGGCTGTAGTAAATCTGGGCTAAGGCAGAGGATCTGCATTGTTAACAGGTTTCTGGAATGGTTCTGGTGCAGGTGGTCTGGAGCCCCTGCTCCGTGAAATGTTGCTGTAAGGCAAAGAAAAGAGCAGGGAAATAAATATACATTCTACACAGTAATCCCTCTTTGTTTTAGGAGTGATTTTTCTGCAGGGACTGGCTGGAGGCACCTTACCTTGCCCCGGGTCTGCTGGGTTTGGTTGGTGGCAGAGAATATAACCCAGTCTGGCTCAGAAGCAGGAACACAGGCATCCGAATGTGTCTTCACCCTGACACTCTGTGGAGCCCAGCAGGCGACCATATGGAGAGATTGGGGGGCAGCAGGAGAGGCGTGTCTGCGTTTGCACCGTAGTGTGGTTCTCCTGTAACTGTGGGATTTAACTGGACTAAGCTAGATTGGAGAGAAAGCCCCCAGAATGAGGTGGTGAATTAGAAGGAGAATCTAAACAGGGGGCCCTCAGAGACATCCCAGCAGCGCTTCTCAAAGGGTGACCCAAACAACCACCTGCATCACCATCTCCAGGCTCCTCTCCAGACCTACTGAGGCAGAGTCTTTGGTGGGGATGGTCAGGAGTCCA
Source organism: Mustela putorius furo (assembly GCF_011764305.1). Classification (NCBI taxonomy): domain Eukaryota; kingdom Metazoa; phylum Chordata; class Mammalia; order Carnivora; family Mustelidae; genus Mustela; species Mustela putorius. The sequence continues at coordinate 2,216,437 of NW_025422045.1, read as the reverse complement.
CAACGTAAGCAAGCTCCAAGGACGGTCTTAGGTTTCCTGATGTCTGAGAGATGCCCAGGCCCTAGGAGGAGGCTCGCCTGGAGTCACAGTGCCAGGTACTGGCAGAGCTGAGTGGGATGCCTGGCCTGCTGACCCCAACTCCAGCATTGCTTTTAGGCAGATGCGAGGCCACTCGTCATTCTCGGAGCAGGCAGTGTGCCAACCGTGGTGGCTGGTGACTGCACAGGACGTAGGGGAGGAGCTCCCCCAGCGCAGGGTGATTTTTCACGTCACGCACCCAGAGATTGCGGGACCCAATACTCACACTCGAAAGCAACCACACCACCACACTCCTGACTCTGTAAGGCTTCCTTAACACTCCTCAACCCGACTTAGAGATCTGAGTGGGAGGAGATGGTTCAGGGTCTGCGCCATGTGCGTGTGCAAGCCAGGAAACCAGAAGGGAGGAGCCGCACTTCAAACAGGAGGCAGATGATGTCCGTGATGAAGAGACACTTTCAGAATTGCCCAAGGAAGGAAAGAGTCCAGAAAGAGCCAGAGCTAAGCTGGTAATAAAGACTCAGGGACTGGAGGGAGCTAATGAGGGAACCTTCTACTGAGTGGGGCCGTCCAGGATTGATTCTCATTCCCGTAAGCAAAGATGGCCAACGCAGATAAGAGAAGAGCACACATACCCTGCTCTCTCCTTGGCTGCCTCTGATGTCTTGGCGGGGATGGCATGGTTATGACAACCTAGGTGACCTTGGTGCTCAGAGCTGCTGCTGGCCAAGTGATTGGAAGTTTGTGCAGAGCATAGGGTTCCTGGAAGGTAGCGAAATGAATGGCTCACAGAAGGTCTTGATTGTAAAGCCCAGTTAGATTTTACACATGATTGTTTTGGTCTTTTTAAAAGATTGATTTAATTTTGGATTCAGCGGGGAAGAGGAGAGGGAGAGAAATTCTCCAGCAGACTCCACACTAAGTGTAGACCCCAGCGCTGGGCTTGAGCTCATGACCTATCCAAAACCAAGAGTTGGCTGCTTAACCAACTGTGCCACCCAGGTGCCCCATACTTGCCCGTTTTGAAAGACAGCCTTTATTAATATTTTCTTACTCAAATACATCTCCAAGTGTCCTTTTATTTTTTCCTGAGAGAGGTGGTATGTCTACTGGGTGGACCCCGGGAGGGGGAGGGCGGGTGAAAGCCCTCCCTCCTTCTTTCCCTCCCATAAGGGCCGCCTGAGCCTGAAGCTGTGGGCTCTACACGAGGTTTGCTAGAGGGCACGAGGCAGGACCAGTAAGCTCTTGAGTCCTCGGGTGGAGACGGCCACTCAGGCAGCCCTTCTCCCCTCCTGAGAAACAGTGTTGTGATAACTGGTGCCCAGGTGCTCTGTGAACACAGAGGCAGGAGGCACTCCTCCTACTGAGATAGCCAGGAAAAGCCTCATGGACCAGTGACTTTGAAAAGAATTGCCGGGGGGGGGGGGTTCAATTTTTAAAAGAGAAAATTGGGAAAAAGTGCTTGACTTTACAATGAAATAAAGAAAAGGGGGCAAGGGCAATGGAATTGAGGTGACCTGAGGAGAGGGTACAGAGAGAAGAAAGAAAGGAGCATGGCAGCCACCAGGCTTGGCTGCAGCCCGGCCCCCTGAGGGTTGGAGACCAGCACTGCCTGTCCAGAGGGCTAGGAAGGCGGCATCTCCTGGCTCCTGCAGAGACGGGGGACCCAGCTCCCACCCCATAAACATTTAAGCAGAGTCTCGGGGGCCACTTCCTTTGCGGTCAGTTACTTGGATTTCCTCCCTCTTTCCCCTGACTCTGTGGGGCTGTGGGCAGTCCACATCAGGATGGTTTTTGAGGCATTACTGGTGATCCATGCTCTTCCCTGTCCAGGTCTTTGGGTCCCCACTTCCATGTGTTAAGTCTAAGGACCAGTGGAAAGGAATTTAGGACAAACGGGAGGGGATCCCAGCTTAGAAATCTCTGGTTTTTCTTTCAGCTAAAGTGGACTAGGTGGCCAGGAAGAGTGACTAGAACAAAGAAACATCAGGGGGTGTCTCGTGGCAGGAGTGGGTTTTTAGAGGAGGAAAGCACACCATTGTCCTCTAGAGCCATTACTGCCACTGGTAGAGACACAACAGCGGGGGCCTGGACCTGGGCCTCTGCTGTCCGCAGTGTACCCCCAGGGGCAGGTCTGGGGTCTGTGTGACCGTGGGCTCAAGCTAACACGCGTGCCTGCGTCTCAGAGTAGTTGGGAATGCTGCCGCCCCTTGCTGCGCCGTGTTGTGAGGACAGGTCAGCCCTTGACTTTAAGAAACGGTCACTGCTCGTGACATGGTAGCAGCCCTCTCTGCCTCTCAGAGGAGGGCTCGGCTGTCCACTCATGAGACATGGGAACCCCATGGCCTGCTGTTAGCAGGTGCTAAACGGCTCCTTCTCGGGGCCCTTGCCATCACTCAGGCCAGGCTGCCTCGGCCTCAGGTGTCTGACACTGCCTACTTCTGCCTTCCAGGGGGGAGTTCGGCTTGCGAGAGTACTCCGAGGTGAAGACCGTGACTGTAAAGATCCCTCAGAAGAACTCGTAAGAAGGCTGAGGAGGAAGGTGGAGGCCAGCCCACAGGACCCTCCCTCTCTGCTCTCCCTGGGGGGCCCGGCTCTCAGGAATCCAAAGTCCATACTCGGTCCTTATTTAAAGATGTAAACAATGACATGTAGGCCACGCCAGTCACTGCATAAGGAAAGCAGAGCATGTGCGCACAGTCTCCTGGCACCCCGTAAGGGATCACCTTAACGATACCAAATAGTGGGGAAGCCGGGAGCAGGCAGGAGGAGTCGCTGTCGGGAACGTACAGTCTCTCTTTCCGGAGCGATGGGCTGATGTCTTTCATCACAAGGAACTTTCCTCCTGAGGAAAGGTCATCTTTCCATTGTCTCCATTTTTCCCCCTTCCAGGCTCTCCCTGCTCACCACCACTCCCCCTTCCCACCCCTCCAAGGAGATCTCAGCTGAGCTCATTTGGGGCAGATGTTTGGGCCGGGAACAATTTTCCAAGGGTTTGCAGCCAAATTACCATTTCATGTTATCCACTTCTTCAAAGCAAAACATGAAATGGTTTTAGTTAGAGCCAGACCAGACTGAGACTGCCAGGAGCTGGTACACTGCAGATGTACCGAGAACTGAGAGCTCGGGATGTTCTTGACCCAGTCTGGCTTTCGTACATCCATAAAAGACACGAGTGAGAAAGATCAGGAAAGATGCAGACCCAGAGATCACATGTAGTTCACAGCTTCTGAGCTTGCCGTTTGGTTTTAGGGTGTGTTGGTGTGGTGTTCTGTCTTCTGGGTGATTCTGGAATAAGGCAGCAGGGGTGGGAAGGGGGTTGTTTTTCATAGACTGATAAGATCTTTTTCCAAAGCTCTTAATAATCAACCCCAAAACGAATTGAGTCAGCTCAAGAATTTGGTACCAGGTAATGCTGGGGGCCTTGGAGAAATAAGTTCACTTCTAGTACTGGCTGACAATTCGTAGGAAGTGAATTATCTCTGCAGTTGGACTCGGCAGCCGCTTCTGGCCGCCCCCCCCCCACACACACACACACTGCACCAGACCCGATCCTGCCAGTGCTCTGGGTGTTACTTTGGCCTATCATTGCCCTGAATGCACTGGCAGTAACCTTGGAAAATCCGGCCCAGCCTGGAGGTTCCGTTGCCATTTGCAGAGTTGCAGCGTGCCGCGCTTGCCGTCCTCCACCAGCACCCCACCGCCACGCCCAGTGGCGCGTCCACACGTGGGTTTCCCTCCCGACAAGCCTCCCGAGGGGGGGAGGCACAAAACAGCCCCTCTCCTTCCCCTCCGGCCAAACACTTCTCCTTCTGCTTTCCAGTGCATCCAGCAGCCGATGGACAGCATCGGCTTCCTTTCCTCCTTCACTCTTTCCAGTTGCTGAATCCAACCCAGCCTGTAACCTAGATGAAGATCATTTATTTAAAAGTACCAACCATAACCTAGAGTAATGGAATACGGGCAAGGCGCATATAGCCTTCTCTATGTAATGGGTTCCTGCTTTCTAACCACACCGGTTTTCTATTTATGAGTCTCGTCTATTCATGATGTTTAAGGGAAATCTCCGTCCGCTGTTATTTACGAACAACCGTGCACTCAGTGGCCCGATGCCTCGAGAGACGCCACGCTTCTGAGTTCTCCCATGTGAATGTCATGCTCTCCTCCTCTAGCGTGTGTCCAAGTGAACATATCCATTAACCAGCTAGTTACCTTTCAACTGCAATATAGAATGTGAAAATGAAGATTTATTTCTTTTAATTTACTTAAAAAGAAACCTCTGTGCTAGCAATAAAGCATTTATATTGTGTACTCCTTGGGATTACGTGGCTGTGTTTATAAATCTTCGCGTCATACTGAGCACACTTGGGTCCTTCTCTCAGCTGCTGGGGTTTTCAGCTGTGTGGTTTTCTCTGGTTACTGAGCAGAAGTCTGGGAAAGCATTTTTATAGAACGCAGTAAACAACACCCTTGTTTTCTGACACTGCTTAAAATTTGAGTACACATGCGGTTTTATGCAGCCAACAAGTAGAATCATGTAGGAAACTGATGAAACGACTGTTTTAATTCAAAATAGCCTCCATGACAGCTAAAACATAAAGAAGTGTTTAGGGCCTCATCTGAGTTGTGGGCTACACAACAGAACTGGCATTGATGATGGCACTTGGCAGTAGCTTTACTTTTATTTACCATGGGGAGATGAAGTCAAAAGCTGACAACCTGATGCCCTCTTTTTGCAGCTGCAAAAAGGAAGCTGTAAGTCGTGACTATAGTAGCAGGCAGAGCTTGTTTGCTCTCTCCGCATTTTCAGAGTTGAGCTTCTGGGGAGCGGTCTCTCCCCTCTAGACCCGCACATGTCCTGCTTCCAATGCTTGGAATCTCCACCTGAGTCCTGGTCCAGGGAGACAAAGCAAAAACTAACGAGTTGGCCACAAAGGGAATCCGACTTGAGGCGAAACGTACTGCTCTCTGGCTGCTATTTCATCCCTTGGAGGAACAAAGTGAACCTGGGACATATAGTCCTCGGGGCTCTGGGATGTACTCTGAAACAGAAGATGTGGGCTCCCTGTGATTTTACCTCCTGTCCATTAGCTTGAGCCACCAGGAAGAAAGCAAGAATGAGATGGGCATAGAGTAACCATTGAAAAGTCCTCTGGCAGGTGGTATTGTAGAGCTTATAGAAAAGAGGAACCCAGCATAAAATAGACATAATTTGATGGTTCTTCAAAGCATAAAGTCCCTCAAACCTCATCCCTTTATGGTACCGACATAAAGGCAATGGCAGCATTACAGATGTCACTAATGAAACTAACCCAGAGACAGTCCATCATTTGCCATCGGCACTATATATTTGGGGTCTTTTTTTTACTGTTAACCCCTGAGATTTCCATTGTACCTTTTCCTCCAAAACACCCTCAGTGCCTTCATATTGGTGATCTCATGCTTTATCACAACATTTTAGATAATAAAGGACAAGAATATTATAGGGGTTAAGGAACAGAAAGAAACAGTGAATACACTGGACTGCACAATAAAATAGGAAGATGCCCAAGAAAAGAGGACAATCGGAGAGGCTAACAGAGGAGGTGAATTTTGAACTGGGCTTGAGGACAGAATGTATTTCCCACAGGCAAGGGAGCAGGAAACCGGCACTCTGGGGAAACCATTATCTGCAGAGGCCCAGAGATTGGGGGAGGGGGGCGGCATTGTCATGTGATCATGAGATTGGGTGGGCACTGCGCGTGGGCAAGTGTTCAGAGTGCCCTTGGTCCCGGGAGTCAGCCAGAGCTCCCTGGTACTGTTACAGAAAATGGGGGTGGGTCCCCAGTGGTTTGGGGATGGGAGAATAACAAAGCAACATTTAGAGCCTACTGTTCTGGAGCCAAGTGGATGGCAGGGGTAAGGGGAAAACTGTACTCTAAGATGGTCCACCAAACCAGCAAGGGAACGCCAGTCTCTGTCTCAAAGCCCTTCCGGGTTGTTCTTCCCTACCCCGCTTCCTGTGAGCGCCGGAAGTACCAAGTATGCGGAAGTAGGAGCGTGTCAGTTACCCTCCCTGCTTGTGCTAGGGGTCAGACCTTTGGAGATCACTCTCCTCCGAGCCTTCCTGTGTTAAACAAACCTCCCATCCTTCAGAGTCTCCCCGTACCGCTTTGTTCTTCCGTCAGGACCCAGTCCCTAACATTTGGTTCCCTGACCCGGAAACCCAACTGGGCTGGCCTGTTGCCACTGGTTTGGGGGCAATGGTAGGACAGTGACGGAAGGGGTCAGAACCGAGAAGGTGCGCCCTACCCAACCTTCCGCAGTCTCCTGCCAGGTGGGCTGGGACCCACCAGCTCTGCTGGTGCTTCCAGACTCAAATGAGACTTGACAGGTGAGGACCCGGTCCCCACGTTGGATCCCGGTAAGTCCTGGGGCCCCAGGAGCCAGTCAGGCCCACCTGTCAGAGTGGAAGGGAAGACTTAGCACCTCTCAGAGACCTCCTAGAAGTCTCACAGGTAGGGCCTCCGGGGGTGGGAATGGGGGGAGGAACTGTAATAACTTCTGGAGTGAACGCATGAGTGAATGTGCAGTTTGACCTGGCTTGTCAGGCAGACTGATTCTGTGGCTCCACGGTCTTGAGACTACGGAGTCCGCGTGGGTCCTAACCTGCTTTCGTGGGGACCTCATAGGGTCTATGGTGAGCCCCTTCGGGGCACCAGTCTGGGTCCCAGTCTGGGACTCGCTTCGGCTAAACGGCACCCAAGTCTCCTCCAGGAGGGCGGACAGGCAGGCATCAGACTGGTCTCTCCTTGGGAGGGGCACCCACCCTTTGTCTGTCTCTGCGCCACTGCACATGGGAAACATCACCACGGAATTGGGGCAGAGAAAACCTAGGGTCTTAGAATGTTTGCTCAAAAATTTTAAGAAGGGATTCTCAGGAGACCGTGGATCAAAAACGTCTCCTAGAACGTTTTGGCAGACTACGTGAACTGGAATGGGCCAACTGGCCCTCCGAGGGGCCCTAAGACCCAACCACTGTCCAGGTCATTTACAAAATTATGGTCGGGACTCCCAGGTGCTCTGACCAATTCCCATATGCTGATTCTTGGCTTCAGATAGCCCAAACTCTGCCCCCAGGGGTCCGATTCTGTGCTAATGGGAAGGACCTGTTTGTAACCCAAGTAAAAAAGCCCAAGGGCTGTAAGGAACCAAAGCCTTTTGGGGACGCCCCGCCCCGGGGCATCAGGGACAGCAGCGGGGATGAGCTCTGGACAAGGATGTGCCCATCAGGAAGCACGGGACCGCAGTCCTCTGGACCCGGGTCCTAAAGCTGAGCTGCAGGAAGACAGTGCTCCTGCTTCTTCTAAGCAAGTGGCCTTTGTGGGGAGATTGCTGATTTAGCAGCTCTGACAGCCCAAGGAAACCTGATCCAGACAGAAACAGAATGTAAAATAACAGGAGCTCTCATCCTTATGTTTAAGAGACAGGGTGGGGGGCTGTGGGGGGCTCAGTCAGCTCAGCATCCGCCTTCCACTCAGGTCATGGTCCCAGGTGTCCTTCAAGACAGGGACTTTAAGGAATATTCCCAAGCAGCTGCTGAAACTCCCTCTGTTTCCGGGAAATTCCCTGTCTTCTCTGGCCCCACAGGGACTGCCTATCCCCTCCCTTGTTGGCGGGAAAACACGGAGTCTGCTCCTCTGTTGGAACTGATGAGCTCCTGAACCAGGAACCCTTTCTCTGCCCTCTGGCAGCACTTGGTCTCTTCTGCCTCCCCATCCCCCCTACTCCAGTTTCTGCACCACCTTGGGCACAGCCTGCATTACTGGCTTCTAGACCATCCTGGGTGCCTCAGGCACTGTGGCTCCTCCCTTCACTGTCAAGGAGCAGGAAGGGCACCCCTGGACCTAACACCGCCCACTCCAGATTTCCCCAGGTGTCTCAGGTGAAAATTGGCCATGGGGAGGATCCAGGTGGAACATAATTCAGTATTTAAACCAAGTTAAATTTGTGGGCTTAATTAAGCCGTCATGTCTTTTAAGTTATCAGCAATAAATGTAAAACTTTTATTCTGTCAAGGTTTACTGAAGGTCAAATAACCTCAAGTTATCCCTGTTGCAATTTGTCAGCAAAAAGATGACCAAAATGGTGGTTAATTGTCTCATCAAAATGTTCATGGGTAATTATTAAGATAGCTTTCAAAGTCTCTGATGGCCTGAAACGTTAAAGATTTGCTTGGAGGTAAATGGTATTCGTTGGGCATCTTGGTCTTTTCCAAATAAGATGAAATGCTGAACACTGACAACTAGACATGGGTTTGTGCTTTTGACTTCTTATTGCAGGGAAAGTAAGGATATTTAAATCTGTTGGTAAACATGTTTTGTGCTTAACTGATTCCTAAATTTGCCATCTAAAGAATTCTGGTGTAACAGTTCACAAGTGGTTACTAAGTTTTTACTGGCAACTAAGGTTTCTAAGAGTGCAAAAATGCAAAACTTTGCTGACTGTAACTGAGACTGATGGAAATAAGGGAAACAATTCTGTATGCGCAAAAGTAGGAGATACTTAAAAAAGATATAAGGAATGGGAACGTATTTCTGTTGAAGGTAAAAGAAGGTAATTTTGTCCTAAATGAGATGGTTCTTTGGAAAGAAATGGCTTGGGACAAAATCTAAATGCAAAGGAAAGACGTAGAAGGTTTGTGGAGGGAAAACTTTGGAACAGAATTTCAGATGTGGTCTGGACAGACTAAGAGTTAAATGAATGGGTTTCAAAGTACATTGCTGTAAGATTGACATTTTGCTTTCTCTCTGTTCAAAAAGACAAAGTTTTCTCCAGTTGTTGGTCTGCTCTTGATAAGAAAATATAAATAGTTGTTATCTCTTTGCTGTCCCAAATACCAGTTTCTATGTTTTGCCTTTATCAGGTCTTTAACATCCCTAATTCTACTTGGGAATTTGCTTTAAGACCTTATAAGGTTTTAACAAATTTCCCAAGATTTAAATTATAAGTTAAGTCTTCTTATGAGGCTTTTTATTTGGTATGCTAAGTCACTCTGGAAGTACTGTTAAACAAATGACAAGACTTGGGTTATATTTGGGTGGGTGCTAGAACTATGCTGGAGGTAGTGTGCAGTTCCTAAAGTTTAATGTACTAATACAAGAGCATCACTCAGTGTTCCGACTATTGAAGCGTTGTGTGTTACAGAATCACTAAGCTTCCTCGTCAGTTGTATCATGGTGAACTCTCATGCTGGATCATTGGCAATGTCTATTTCTGAGTTTCTGTCATTTATAATTGTTCTTATTGTCTTGCAAAAAGAGTTTCACCTTCAAGGAAGTTCAGGACTTAGGACAAAAACAGGCATTCAGTATCTTTAAGATCAAAACCGAAATGAGTAAAAATTTCCAGAACTGACCAAAAGTTTCATTCAAAAAGAATCAATAACATGGGTCTTTTTTTTTTTTTTAAGATTTTATTTATTTATTTGACAGAGATGACAAGCAGGCAGAGAGGCAGGCAGAGAGAGAGGAGGAAGCAGGCTCCCTGCTGAGCAGAGAGCCCGATGCGGGGCTCGATCCCAGGACCTTGGGATCATGACCTGAGCCGAAGGCAGCGGCTTAACCCACTGAGCCACCCAGGCGCCCCAATAACATGGGTCTTAATGAACTGGAAGGATGATTATAGTGTCGTGACTCTGGTTGGAAACATTGCTAGTCTCTAATGTTTACTCTACCAGATTAAGAAAAAGTTCTCCTAAGATATCTGTGACTTTAAAAAAATGTGATGAAGTATTCATCTGTAAACAAATTGAAGCATTTAACTTTTCTCTCTACCTGAACCCTCTAAAATTCAAAAGGTCTCAGTAATAAGTATTCTTTCTTCCATGGCAATCATAGATTTTTGTGTAAGTTCAATAAGAATCTGTTCTCCTTGTGGGGCATCTGGGTGGCTCAGTGGGTTAAGCCTCTGCCTTGGGCTCAGGTCATGATCTCAGAGTCCTGGGATCGAACATCGGGTTCTCTGTTCAGCAGGGAGCCTGCTTCCCACACACCCCCCTCTCTTTGCCTGCCTCTCAGCCTACTTGTGATCTCTCTGTCAAATAAATAAATAAAATCTTTTTTAAAAAAGAATTTGTTCTCCTTGTAACAGGACACCATTGAAAACATTGGTTATTTTACCAAGGCTTTGACTGGAATGTCTTATTTGAGAAACATGTAGACTCAGATATGACCAGTTTTAATGAACTAAGATGGACTTCATGAAATGTGGAACCATAAAGTCCCTTGGAAATGTTGGCTTGATACTTTGCTTACAGACTTCCCAGCAGCCTCACCAGGTGAGTAAAGAATGTCACTCCCTGGCAGTTGAAGGAACCTCAAGACATATTGGGGACATCATGAAGAAGAAGCCACCTAAAGCTACAGGCATTGCAGGCATGTCTGATGGCAAGTACTTGGCTTGGCTTCTGACCTGGAGAGGCTACTAAATGTTTGACCTATAGATTCCTTATGGAAGTTCCAGCAAAGCAGATTTTAAAAGATCTATATGGTCAATCATTCTTGCTGAGCTTATATAAATAATGATGCTGTCTGTTAAAACTGGACTTGTTTTTCAAACAATTTTTTTCAATTTTCAAACAATTTTTTCAAACAAAAATTTCAAACAATTTTTTCAAACAAATTTTCAAACAAATTGATCTTATTTGGCTATCTCTGGAAATGAGGGTTATTACAGAGAAAAAAATATGTTTCAGTAACACACCTTTGTGGATGTTAAATTTAGTTCTGATTGTCTTTGAATAATGTTTACCTAAGCCAGACAAGAGATCAAAGGCCCCAATAGATGGGAGGCAGACTTATTAAATACCAGGCAATGCTTAAAATAACACCCAAAAGCTGTCAAACTTTAAACCCAGCTACCCATGCACCTGGACCTGAACATTGTGCTTCTATAGAGCATAACTGTTGGAGGTCATTGATCTTGTTTATTCTAGTCAACCAATTTAAAAGATTCCCCAATCAAAAATACAGATGACAATTGGTTTACTGATGGTAGTAGTTTTATGAAAAAGGAAATAAAAATCTGGGTATGCTATAGTGTTTACTCATGCTTGGCAATTGCCAGAGTCTTAAGAATTAATATTTATACCAACTCTAAATATGCTTCCCTAGCCCAACATGCTCATGGAGCAAATTGGAAATTATTAGTCTTCTCACGGCTGTATACCTACCTCACTACAATTCACCTCAAAGGCTCTATGGCCAGCCACCCCTATAATAAGGAGGCTTAGAGGAGACCTCGAACAGATTGGAGACTTAGACGAGTCCCAACACCTCCAATCCTTGGGAAAAACTCTTAAGGTACATCTCCAAGAAGCTTTAGAAAGGACCCCCTCAAACCACAGTGGACTGGGCACCACACTAGTTAGTTAGTTAGTTAGTTAGTTAGTTGTTCTAAATACCCCTACTGCCCTCAAGGTCTCAGGTGTGAACCCACGGGCCCACCACTGTAGAGTAAAGATGGCTCACCAGTAGTACGAATCACACCAGTGGAAAGCCCAAGCAGACCCTATGGACCCACTTCAGCTCCACCTCTGGCGAGACCCCACCCACTGATGAATGTCTGTTCGTCATGGTCCCTGGCTATCATCGGTGAGATACCCCTCACCTAATGAGTCAGACTTTACGCTACTGCCCTTTCTGATTGGGCTTTCTCCCAGAAACTTGTTACTGTTACTGCTTATTGAGCAACCTTAGGAAGGAACCTTAGGATGGATTGCAAAGTTCATAGAAAACACCGCCATCCAGATATTAGCCTTGCAGGGCTGTCGGCCCATAGTAGATGACAATGATGTCCTTTGAACTAGGTGTTTGAAGGGGCATCAAAGTGGGGGGGGGGGGTGATAAGCAAAAAACTGTGCTCTAAGATAGTTGACCAAACCAGCAAGGGAATTTCCAGTCCCTGTCTCAAAGCCCTTACAGGTTCTTCTTCCCTACCTGTTTCCCACACGCACCAAAGGTACCAAGTATGCAGAAGTAGAAAGGTGTCAATTACCCTCCCTGCTTGTGCTCGGGGCTCAGACCTTTGGAGATCACTCTTCTCCGCCCCCACCAGTGTTAAATAAACCTCTGATCCTCCAAAGTTTCCAAGTGCTGCTTGCTTCTTCCTTCAGGGATCAGTCCAGCTTCTGTCACAACAGGAGAAGCAGACTGATGACAGGATGAGTTCGGTGTGACCCTGCCTGGTCATAGGCTGGAGAAGTGGGAACCAGTGGGGATGTCACCAGAACCCAATGACTGAATATGAACAAATGAAACGTAAATGAGTATATCTTCAAGCCTGGCTGAGAAGGAAGTGGAACGGAGAAGCTGAACACAGGGAACAGAGTTCTAGGGAGAGATCTTGACTTCTGGCTTTGGACATGTAATTTTGGGGGTGATGGAGGGATATCTGGACAGACCCAGACAGATATCTGGCAGATGGAGTTAAGAAATTGAAACCTGCCTCAGGTGCCTGGACAGGGACACGACCATAAGAGCAAGGGCTGTCTGTACAGAGAATGCAAATCCCTCCTGTCCTGAGGAGGAGGAACTGAGTGAAAAAAATAGACGTGGTGGGCAGAGAACTGGGAGGAAAGCCTGTCAGAGGTACCCCCCAGAAATCCAAGGCAGAGAGCTCAAGAAGGGCAGGCCGCTGAGAGGCTGAGAGGACAGGGATCGTTGGAGGAGCCCTGCATTAGCGGATTTTGAATTTCCAGAGCCCCATGGAAAGAGAGAGGACTTGAACTCCCCATCAATACACGACACCTTCAGTTAGAAGAAACTAGAGTTTCATTAGCTGGCAGAGGTCAGGAGGAGGAAACTGGCCTTGGAATAAGCATCAAAACATGGGTAGGATTGGGGAAGGTGCAGAGAGGAGGGACAGCAGGACTGCTGGGGAAATCTTTAGGGCCTTTAATTGCCCTGTTGGCTGCATTCTCTGTGGGGGCAGAATGGAAATGCTCATTGCCAGTTACATGTATTTATACAAGTCACTTCTTAGTTTTTCTAGGTTGCTTTTTTAATTGTTGTTGGCTAACATCCCCCAAATATTTTAAGTTAATCACAATGCTTAAACTGTAACAGGAATAACAGAAAAAACAACATGGCATGAATTAAAAACGGAAGGAGAAAAGAAGAAAACAAAGGTGGGAAACAGGCGGCCAGAACGACACTGGAAAATACACATTCCGCAAAGTCCTGTCACTGTTCACAGGGGTCGCCGTGAGCTTGTCAGGGAAGAGCCAGCGCTGCCGACCAGTGACCTAAGAAGCGCGCCCCCTACTCTTCCCTCCCCCCAGAACATTTCTCACACCAGGCGCTGGCACGGATACGGGAGCACAGGGCACAGGCCAATGCTATAACTCCCCACTGGGGGCCCACTGCTCTGCTCTCTCTTCCTCCTTGTGGAAGGGTCCTGGAGGCCCTTCTCCCTGTCCTCTTGGTGGTCATCCAGAGTGACAGACCCACCTGACTTGCGGTGCGGCAAGAGTGGAAAGCACATCGCCTCCAAGGGCCAGAGAAGGGGTCAGCACTAATCACTTGGAGTGCCTTTGTGCGCTGTGTGTCTTTGGGTAAGTCACTTCCCTTGGGGAGGGGCCTTCCCCTTCCTTGTGGGATCCATGAGATGATCATTCCGGCCCGCCTACCCCGCAGTGCGGTGAGCAGATCAAAACCTCATGGACTATCTGTTTCTTCAGCTGCCGAGACATCATGCCACACACGCAGCTCTGACCTACAAAAAAATCATAATAGAGTGACTCTTGCTTTGCTGATCAGTTACTAGGACCCCGGAATCTGTCCTCTCTCACCCGGCTCTGAGGCCATCAGGTAGACCCTGACTCTCAGATAGGACTCCTGGCCTGGAGGCAGACCACTCGTGCCTCCCTCGAGCTGGCTGGGAGCCAGGGGGGTGAATGCAACTCCAACCGTTCTCCCAGTTTCGGTGCTGTGTATTCAACACATTGTTCAGACGCCGCGTGGGGTGATGATGAGGTCCACGGGCTCCGTGCCGCGCCGAGTGTCTTGCACAACAACCACCCCTCGGCAGAGACGGCTGGGAATGAGAGCATGGGAAAGTCCGCTCCAGAACCGCATGAGCCCTCTTCTAAACACGCACATTGTCTCATTCTCACTTGGTTATTGGCCAGATTAAAAGGAAGACCAGCTTGCCATGTAGCCTTTGATGTGAAACTGCTTAGATAATGTTTCCTTTGGCCATTTATCTATGTAGCAAGGAGGAACCTGAAACCAGCCTGGCTTGCGTCCCCTTTCCATTGGAGCAGGAGCACCTCTTAATGGTTTCAAGGTAGTAGCTCCTTGCTTTTTGGGTTTGTTCCTCAAGAGCAGGTCTCTGTCTTTCCTTCTCCTTCTCCTGAAGCAGGTGATACTTACAAAGTGGACTTGAGTTGCCTCATCTCTTTTCCAGTGTGTTTTCCCCAGTTTGTTTTCAGAGATATGTAGTAGGCTTCATATTTTATATGCTGAGCAGCATAAAGAAATTCTCCAACCCCAAACACTCCTGAGCTGCAAAGAATAAAGACTGCTCCCATCCCTATCCCATCAGGAGCCAAATGCAGTGATTCCAGGACCTCTGGAAAGAGACCTCTCTCGTTCCAGTTCCAAGCACATATATCTGATGTATGATGATGTAGAACGTTTCCCAGTTCCTCTTGGCTGGTGACCTAGAGTGAGAAACTCTCAAAGATTCCCATGAAGGTGGCCAAGTAACAATGACCAAGACCCCATAGGTTGGCAAACCCAAGGGAAGGGACTGTTTGTTGAACAGCTGAGATTCCAGTCTCCATTTCCCCAGTTAGGTTCATTCACAAACAACACAGGATGCGAGTAAAATTGGACAAATTCCAGATGCCCCTTGTTAGTACCATTGGCTCATGCTCCTTAGTGGCCCAGAGGGAGGTGGAATGCCCACAGCACTCTCAGAGCCTGCAGCCATGTGCCCTCCCAGCCCTCAATGGTGTGTGCTAAAGAAATGCCATGCCGGGCCTGCCAAGGGGAGGTGGGGACAGGAGCTTGTCAGACAGAGGCTGGGAACCATGGTTGTGTATGTGATACAGGTGTCCACCCATCACATGTCTACTCTTAAATTCAGATCTGACACACTCTAGTTCCAGGAATGGAGTAGTCACGATTAGTAACAGTTCTGTTAGTAGCATGAAGAGCTTCTCCAATGGACAAAGGAAGAGAATTCTAAAGTATTTTGCTGCTTGCTAGCCGTGTGCCCTTGGAAAATGAATTAACCTTAGTTTCCTCACCTGGAAAATGGGGTAATAAGATTACCTACCTCATACAGTTGCCGTGAGAGGGGAATAGGAAAATGTGTAAAATGTTTAATAATGTAGCAATGGTAGTTAATAATGGTAGCAATGTTTAATAATGTAGCAATGGTAGTTAATAATGGTAGCAATTAATAAAAATGAATCAATAGATCAGTATTCAGGAGAGCTATAGTCCCGTGGACATGGTAAATTTCACAGTCCCTTGGGTTTGGTCTAGCACGTCCTTGGCTTTGAGTTCCTCTGCAGAAGTTGGGCAGGGAGGCACCTGTACTACAGTAGCTTTAAGTAGTGGAATTAGAATCAGGAGCTTTGGGGAATGCTGAGAGGGTTGGCAGAATATAATCATTGAAAATCACGGTTCTGTGCCCAGTCAGTTCTGCTCTGCCTGCCTTACCACTGAGATCTACAGATTTCCTAACACAGAAGATGTTGTCGAGGTTCCCATTTCTAGCAAGAACAAGTAGCAAGTTGGGACAAGTTGGTGAAGGAAGCAAGCACTAACTTAGAAGAAGCTTTTGCCACCTTGTGCTGAATAAGTGTTTGTTATGTTGAGGTTTTTATGACAATATTATTATTGTGGTTATCATTGCTACCAGACCCAAGGAAACTTGTGTGTGGGGGTGCCTAGGTGCGGGGGAGGGAATCATCACCTGTGTGTTTGAATGTTTAAACTGTAGCCAAGGTTCTCAGGAAGTGATGTTAACACCTCTAGAAGGGTAACATTGTGGGAAGGCATCACCTTTCCCCCAAAAAGCTACACAGTGTGACTCTGCACCTGAGCCCTTTTGGAGGACTGGGGGGCGGCTCTGGCCAAGAGGTTGAGAACAAGACCCCTCCCCCAAGCAAGGTCCTTTGTAAAATCAGCTAAGCCTAAAGAACTGCAGAGAACAAAACTGAAAAATGCCCAGAACACTTTTTTCGGCTGCCTGTTTGTTCTGTTTTGTTCCCACAAGAAACTGTTATTCTTACAAACTAGTTATAAGGCTCGCCCACAAGAAGAATCGATAACCTTAAAAAACCTAGGGAAAATAAAACCACCCTGGAAACTCACTCAACCCCAAGGGCCATGATGACCCAGGATTCTGATTTAGGTTTTTTTTTTTTTTTTTCATTTCTCGCTCAAAGATAACAAATAAAACTAATGCGCAAAGCCACATACATATTGGAAACACTTGTCCTTTATTTTTTTTCCACTTACCCTCAGCGATATCAAGGACTTTATAACAAATTAGCTTGTCAGGAATTCTTTTCAGGAAACTAAACCACAGTTTTAGTCTTGTCTATTCAACACATTGTTCAGAAATGTTTTGGTAACCTTTAAAGCCCTACTCTAGGAGAGAAGTTCCCATACCCTCCAATTAAATTCTTTCCTATTTTGAAGGTCATTAAGATTTTGGAAGATGTGCTCTACATGAGTTTGAGTCAGACATCTATGTTCTCAGCTGAGGAGGCAGGAAGGTCCCCACAGCTACCAAACTGGGCTGGGCCAGGCTCTCTGTGGTCAGGAAGGAGAGTTCGGGGATGTTGAACAGAGCCACCCACTAGGGAGTGTTTACTGGTGGATAGACTTCCAACTGCTGGGGTAGATGCCAAGGTGTGAACAGATCTGGAGAGGACTCACTCCATGGAAAGCCTGGGGAAAGCCCGGAAGTAAAGAGTTGGTCCTCAGAACCTCAACCTGCCGGAGACATTCCTCCCACCCTTAGTTACCGATCTGTTCATGGCAGGGACTTGAACACTTATTTGTATGCCCGTGTTCACAGGTGAAATAAATCCATCCAATAGTATATTATCCAGCTTCAGAAAGGAAAGATATTCTGACACCTGCTCCAATGTGGATAACACTGAAGGACCTTACACTAGGTGACAGAAGCAAAGCCCCCAAAACCAAATATTGCTTGGTTCCCCTTCTATGAGACATCTCGAAGGTCAGATCCATAGCGTGAGGGTGGCTGGGGCAGGGGAAGGAGGAAATGGTGCATTATTATTTAACAGGTTCAAAGTTTCTGTTGGAAAGGGTGAAATGTTCTGAAGATGAATGATGGTGTCGATAACACAATAAGGAATGTACTTAATGCCCCAGGACAATTCCCTAAGACATGGTTAACACGGTCCATTGTATGTCATGCGTATTTTACCACAATAAAGAAAAATCCTGCTCATGAAAATATTTGACAAATCCATATGCTTTCAGGGGTAGATGGCTGGTGAGACTGTATTATCTCTCGGGACGCTTGCATTTTAGCAGAAGCCTTAGATCAAGGCATCTTATCCCAGCTGTTAGAGGGGGACCTGCGAGGGAATGAAAAACGGAGCATCTCTTCTTCACCATTCCTGTCTCCGACACAGACCTGGCTCTCCTCCCTCGACAGGAGCAGAAATCACTAGAGACCAGGCATGTTGGTGTTTACAAACACCTCCCCGGGCTGCGTCCTCTCCAACTCCAGCAGACTGTCTTCCGTCTTTAATTTGTGTTCACTTTCATTTCTTTTCGTGAACCCCAAGCTCTTCTTCTCTCTTATGACCAAGACAGAATTTGTACTGAATGGTTCTCTTTGCCACCCCACCTGTTCCTGAAATGGCTACAGCCACGCTCCTGGTGCTCAGAACAGCAAAATATTCCTTGTCACTGGGAACCGTTCTCCAAGGGGACAGTAGTGTTTTCCAGTGCCTGTTGTTGAAAATGCAGATTTTGCCAGAGAAGGAAGATTTAGACAAGGTTATATAATGGGATTTGAAGAGTTCAAGGGGACCTTTGAGATTATTCAGTTTGATATTTTCATTTCACAGATGTAGAAAATGAGCCAACAAAGAGAAATGACTTCCACATAGTAAACCTCACAACCCAGATTTCAAGACTTCAGCCCGATGCTTTTTCTCCTCTGCCACCTGGGATAGAATTTTTGGAAACTTGTTATACTGAATCCCCCATATTAGTTTACAGAAGTAAAACATGGCCATTAATTGCAAATGTTTCCAAAAGGGTTCAAGCAGCGTCTTTTAATAGAACACATTAGCCCATTAGTACCCACTAAACACATCATCACTCAGTTTACCAGATGAGCTTAAAGGAAGCAGGGTTTGGTGGGCGAGGGATCTGAGACAAGAAGAGTTCTTTCTTGGGGAGTGGAGTGGAAATGAGGGGGAAAGACGTGGGGTCCTGCAGCCGGGTGAGGGTAAGGGTGTTATGGTTTGGAGACCTGGTTTTACTTGCTCTTCTGCCTCTGAACAGCCGTTGTCACTTGGCCCCCTCCCTGCCACTCTCAGAGCTTAGCTTTCTTGTCTGTAGCATAGCAGCTGTGGGTGAGGAGAGAAGAGGCATCATCAGGGACAGGTGTCCTTGAACCTGACATCAGAGTCGCTGCAGAGAATTGATTAAAGGCATTGCCCCATAGTTTCCTCTCTGGCTATTCTGATGCAGTTGGACCGAGGTTCAGCCTGGAAGTCTGTACGGGTTCATCTCATTTTAAATGTGAATTAATTTAGTTATTACTGAACAGCTGTTTGCATGTGTTAGGTTTAAAATTCAAAAGTTGAAGAAGAAGAAGGAGAAAAAAAAAAATCTTTGGAAGATTTCCTTCCAAAGTCTTGTCCCGTCCCCAGCCCTCTTTCCAGAAGCAGACCCGTTATCGGTTTCTCGGTATCTCTCCAAAGATGCCACCAACACTGTTAACACGTAGTCCCAAGACAGGCGTTGGGGGGGAGGGGCTTCTGTTCCAGCTTCTCCTTACCCCTGAGGAACTGAGGCCTAGAGCTGGCAGAACATCACCGCTCATAGAGCAATAGGGCAATGACTCGGAGAGTCCATGCTGTTTGTTCTTTGCCTGGCATGTCTGGAGGCCCCAGCCCGTGTCTGCTGATATCCTCATCTTGCTCGCGGTCATTGCTGCCAGGGACTGGAGGGCCCTGATGCGTCTCCTGTGGACAGGAGAGCTGAGTTCTCTCCTGCCATGAAATCAGGCCAGGAAGGGCTTCCCCCTCTCTCGGGCCCAAAATCCAGCTGCAGCTTCAGGGGCTCTGTCACAATGACTGTGGGGACCCCGGTGCTGCCCTACAGGGAAGCTTGACCAGTAAGACCCGCTTCTCCTGGGCACCCAGGAAGATGCAAGCACCGCTGTGGGTACTACCTCCTTCCCTTCTCTCCCTTTTTCTTGTGGCACCCCAAATTTAAGCACGGGGATGGTTTCTCAAACAAGACTGATTTCATATCTGAAAAGGAGCTGGAAATCCCAGAAAAGGAGCTGGAAATCCTAGAGACGAAAAGCACCTTCGTTCCTGACATTTGAGTCAGTCATGGCCTTCCAGATCTCCTAGTAATGGTCCCAGAAACCATCATTTGCACAGACTCCTGCCCTTAACTAATAAATAACTCCGTGAAGCTTCACCAGGGGTCTGTTTCTGGACAAATTATCTTTTCAACACTCGGATCAGTTTACTTCATGGCGTGGTTGTTTCCTGTTTCTCAGCATCCAGTTCAGTTTGGCCTGCCCCAGAGCTGGCCGTGAGTAGGGCTTTGTGTGTGAGCATTCAGAATTCTTCTGCAGTCCCGGGGTCGTGGTTCCTGTGTCGGAGCCCGAGGGGCAGCCCCACGAGGCCCAAGGGCCCTGACTCGAAGGCCAGGCACCTGGGTCCCACTCGGGGCTGGCAGCTGACTCCTCGCTGCCTCGGCCGGCACAGCTCCCCTCCCGCTGCGGCTCTGCCAGCTGTGAGATGCCTGGCCAATGCCGTCTCCTTGATGGCACTGAGATCTGAGAAGAAATCGCAAGTGTGGCAGAACTTGGAGTCCAGTCTTCAGCCAGGCACTGGGGGCGGAGCATCTGTAGGACTGATAGGCTGTCACCCCCCCAACCTCGGGCCAGCTGCACACGTCCACCGCCCCTCCCCACCCCCCGCTGCTTCCACCAGCAACCCCAACTAACCCATCAGTTCCGCTGGCCCCTGCTGCTTCTCTCCAGAGCCCAACCCATTTCCTCGAATTCCCTTTTCCTTCTGCCTTTCCTTCATTTTTGCAAAAGGATGACTGTTCCCTGCCAGTGTGCTAGGTGCTGGGAATACCTAGTGAGTGAGGGGAGCTGGTCCTCCGCAGCTTGCCGTCTAAGGTGGGAGACAGAAATGAACCCCTCCCTCTAAGGTCCTAGGAGAACAGCTATGCGTACTGGGAAGGAGGAAAGCCGCAGTGCGAAGGTAGAGGAAGGCAGTTTTGATAGGTGAGCAGGGGCTAGGCCGAGCTGGGGAGGGAGATTTTGCAGAGAAGTTGACATCTGAGTTTTTTTCATTCTTTCCTGCTTCCAAAGAGGATTTTAAAAGGATGAATATAGGGGAGGGGCGAGAAAGACCACCATGATTCATCATGTAGCCTAGCACGTATCTGGCATTCAGAGGTGTGTCTAAAGCCCAGAATCTTACTTAACCTCATAAAGACTCTCTCTAGCATGTTGGCTTCTGGGGAGGGGGGGGGAGTGCAGATACAAGCAAGAAGAGAAAATCCAGAGTGCCCGGACTCAGCCTCAAGGGAAGCACATCTGTCCTTCAAGCAAGGACGGATCCTAAGTGTATATAAGCAAAGCAGAAGGTGCCTGCAGGGCCTTCAAGACTGATTTGGAGAGGCAGGGGAACGTGACCAGGAATCCACAAGAGCCAATAAAAACGACAGCTGCACCACTTTCTGAAATGCGAACGGACCTTGTAAGGAGGTGGGGTGGGGGGCACGTTCTGGAAGAAGGGCTCTTGAAGAGAAACTCAAAACACTGTTTACTTCCCCTTTGCTCTGTGACCTGAAGACACTGATTTTGATAAAGGCTTGCCAAGTGTGCCAGGCTGGCAAGTGGAGTAACAGCTGCTCTGCTGGAATTCAGGAGGAGTAGGGGGCAGAAAGGAAGTGGGATCTTTTTTATTTTTTTTTTTAAGATTTTTTTTTTTATTTATTTGACGGACAGAGATCATAGGTAGAGAGAGAGGAGGAAGCAGACTCCCCGCTGGGCAGGGAGCCTGGTGCAGATCTTGATCCCAGGATCCTGAAAGCATGACCTGAGCTGAAGGCAGAAGCTTTAAAGGAATTGGGATCTTCTCACACAGATCTCAGCCCAGGGTCCACAGTGGGGATGCACCAGTGGAAATATGTTCCCACAGGTCCTTCCATGGCAGCAACACCAGGCAAGTAGGATTCTGCCTGCTACGGTCAGAACATTTCACTCAGCTGAGCATCCCCACAAGCCAGGCACTGCAGCAGGCTCCTACCTTCAAAGCCTTTGTGGTTGGATTTCTACTTCCGGGGCCTGCTAGCATAATCGTTGCACCAAGTAACATTAATGGAAAATAGGGGAACTTAACTAGCTGAACTCAAAAGTTTGTATTTGTTGTATAAGAATGACCAAGTGTTTAAAAACATAATTCTTGCATTTGGCCCCATGGAGCTGTTGAAATAGACAAAGTCAAGAGTAGTAGTAAGACTGGTCTGGACTTAGGCAGGCTTCAAACTCCGGGGCTGCCATTTATGTGTGACTTGTGGCATGATGCTTATCTTTTGCCATCTCATGTTGTTCTACTGAGGGAGAGAGTAACACATAAACTGCAGTATTACAAAAATTAGTGACAATACATGTCAAAGCATAGGACATGGCATTCAATAGATAGGATTTTTTTTAATTTTTAATTAAGAAACTAAAAAATTTTTTAAAAACAGACTAGGAGAAAGTATTTGCAATATATGTAACAGACAAAGTATCCATAACCAGAATATGTAAAGAGCTCCTAGAAATCAATAAGAAAAAGACAAGCCAATCGAAAACTGGACAAATGATATGGATAATTAATTCACAGGAGAATAAATATAAGAGGCCATTTCAGCTTATATGTGAAAAGATTCTCATTCTCACTAGTAATCACAACTCTGCAGACTCAAAACGACAGGATGCCATCAATACTAGTTATAAGTTTGTGTAGCTCTACCATAGAATAAACTACACATACTGACTCCTTTCCATGTACCAGGAAGAGGGAAAACAACATGTTTCTAAACATAATGTGAAGTGAAGAGAACTGTAGAGAGCAATACATGAAACCTGATGCCACATAGATTAAGACACACACACAAACATGCCATGTTTGTCAACGGTGCACATTAGGTTCACTCCAAATATCTATCAGTGGTTACCTCTAGTCAAGGGCTTGGCATAGCAATGGGGTTGTCCCAGGGCACTTTAGCTTTATCAGGAAAGTTTCCATTTCTTTTAAGAATGCATTCATAGATTAAACGAGTAAGTTCAATGAGTACCAATTCAAGTATACCTAATTTATCTCAGCATCGAATGTGGTTGAAATCCCAGACTCTGAACCCAGACAGCCTGGGTGCACACCTCAGCTCCCCCACTTTCACTGTGTGGATTTACCAAGTCACCTAACCTCGTCCCATAGTGGAGTTGGGAAAGGTCTACGTTTAGCCTATAGTCATTCGACACTTAAGGAAAGGAAGGCCAGACAAATTCAATGGCTTGTCCAAGCAACACAGTGAGTGAGTTTTGCACTGGTTCCTAAGACTTACTGCTCTAATAATACAAACTCAAATTCTCTAAGGCAAAAAAAAAAAAAAAAAAAAAAACACTCATACTCAGCTTCATTTCTGTGCCTGTAGAACGTAAACGTCTCTTCCTTAAACGTGTGTCACCAGACTTCCTTAGGAAAGGTACAGCTCCAGTAAGAGCCTGACTCAGGGCATGAATATTTCACTTGCAGACAGAGGCAAATGGTGATTATGGTGATTTTCATGTTCACAATCGATGCGCCAACGAAATAAATCACTCACAACTCACATTTGCATTTCAGAGCACTTTCACATATTATCCTGTTTGGTCCCCAAGACTCTGTGAGGCAGGTGTCATTATTAACCCCGAATTACAGAGGGGGAAGCTGAGAATCAGAGCTTAAGCAGAATGCCCAGGAGTTTTAGAGAGGACTTAACTTGCTACTAAAATTAAATGGCCACTTTCAAATTAATTTAAAAAAAAACAATGAAAAATGTTTAGAATATTATTTTTTGTTTTTGTGGAGTTGGGAGAGTCAGGGTAAAACATTGTTTAGGAGAACATATATTTTTGTAGTTGCTGCACACACCTTGGATATTTTGTAGCAGAACCATCTTCAAATGCCTTGACTTATTGACAGAGTGTGCATTCTGATGTTCATTTCAGAAAATAGTTACTCAAGCTAGAGTAAAGGTCAAAAGTATCATTATGGAACAGTGATCAAGTTTCTAACTATTACACCTTTATACTAGATCTGGGTGGCAATAAATGTAACACTACAGAGAGCCAAGGAACCTTTTAGGAAAAGTTTCAAAAGCTCATCCAAACACCGGATGAACTATGCCTGGGGCGCCCCTTCCCAGGGTGCCATCTGTAGACAGGTCCAGAAGTAGCCAGAGGTGACATAGAAATATTAAAGAAAAATACGCCTCTCTATGGGAGCCAGTGCTCATTGCCTCCAGAAAGAAGCCTTTGGGAACAAAGATGCTCAGCTTTCAACCTTGGAGCTTGGATCTGCAGAGATGTGTTGGTTGTCCATTTGATCAGACCCACTGTCCATCCGGAAGTTTCTGTGAAGAGAGGCGAGCGCTTAACTCTAATCCACACCGTTAGTCGAGAGAGAATTATCAGAGTGAGATAGGCATGTCCAAGGAGGTGGAAGGGTGAGAAGAAGGGTCTCAGAAAATAAAGGAGAAGCTTCTGAGTGGAAAGTTCCTTTGTCTTCAGGAGAAAAAAGAACTGCCTGGGCTTCCTTGATGTCAGGCCTGAGCCCCGGGAGGGGCGAGGGGGGAAGGGAGTCCTCTGGGAAAAAGGAAACCCTACCTCCCGGGAAGGAGGACTGCTGGAGGAGATTTTAATGAACTTCTACCTTTGAGTAGACAGGTGGTGATGTGCAAAATGCAAACAGTGCAACAAAGAGATGCAAATGGCATGCTTGTTTGCCCCGTGGAGCCCACCCTGGAAGCACCTCCACCCAGGACGCTTGCTCTGAAGGTGATGGATGGAGCCCTGGCCTCCCTGCCTGGCGGCCTCTCAGACTCCCACTGCCTCCTGGAGGACCTCGGGCGACCCGGTTCTCATAATAGCATCTGAGCCCTTTTGTTACTCGGTACCCATCTACCGTCTTTTAACTGCAGTTGGGACAGCGTTAAGGATGTGCCGTAGTCGTGTCGAGCACACACACCCGCACACAGGAGTTACTCCAACAGCTCTCCCCTAACCCCAGAGCTTGCTGATGAGGCCGGTGGATGTCAGGGCAATGGCTCTTTGTAGGCCAACAGATTTTTGAAACTCTCCACCGTAAAAAATACACTTGTATTAATCCTCAGATACGTGTATAATATTAACCTGCGAGTGCCACCAACAAGAGCTAATATTTTGAAAGCTTGTTTATGGAGTGAATTCTCGTGGGGGTCCGTGGAGAAGCCACACATCACTGTCCTGGCTTGGACCCCAATACCAGGATGATGTCTGCCCATCAGAGCAACCCTCACAAATCACTAGGAAGGGAAAGGAAAGAATATCATACAACAGCCTTGAGGAACATTGTGCTAATGCAGCCACTGAGAGAAATCTTTAAAAAATTAGGTAATGCACTATTGGTGGAATGCCTACCAGATTAGGAGCGACAGGAAACTCAGATGGCAAGGTCTCCTGTTGGTGGTCAGCTTTGACTGTCCCCAGTATGGGGTGAAGTGCAGAGAAGTCTCCAGCTAAGAACATGTGGTGTGGGACTCATTCCATGTACACCTCAGGCTTCAGATATCTGGGACTGGGGCAAATTACCAGAAAAAAGAGGGAAGGAGTAGGAAGGGAGAGGGAAAACAGATAGACAGCGAGTGGCTATGTTCCATCGCAGCTGCCCTGGGTGGGAGTCCCTGGGTTGTCCTCGGAGTGGGAAGATAGATCTAGGAGCTGTTCTCTGATCTGAGGGACAAGTGGAGAACAAGGTGGTGACCACATAAAGGGAATGAATCCTCAGGGGCACTGTTCTTCACATCCACCAAAGAGAAGGACGGACTGTGTGCTGGCCACTCAGAGAATTCCTTTGCCTGGCACACGGTACAGGAAAGGTGCCTCTTTTAAAAATGGGTGATTTCTTGAGACTGGGGAGAAACTGGGGATCCTGAAAACAGGACTACGCCATAACAGAGTTCATTGTCAGCATCGAGGAAACACCTGTAAGCAGCACACCTGTTTCCTTTGGTCAAAGGGTCTTAATCTCTCATTCTAGGATTTCAAAGTTGAAAAGGAAGGACCACGCAATGAATGTGTTTTCAGGATCCCAGTGTTCTAAGCCACTAACAGCTCTGTGGAGTGAGACAGGACAGAGCCACTCCCGGCCTCAATGCCTCATCTGTAAACACAGGACTGGATAAGGATTTTGCTAAAGTTCATGTCACAATGCCTCTTGGACTTGTCTCTATACAACTCTAGATCTAATAATTTCTGGGGTAATGGTGAACCTGTAAGATTTGTTGAGGTTTTTGAAATGATCCCTACTCCTAGAGTAAGTAAGGATCCTGAACACTTGGTTTCATGCTACTTAACATTCTATCCATAATTAATAATCTTTCCTCTGGTGAAATTCGTTTAATAAAAGAAATCAAGGAACGATTAAAAAGCAGAAATTAAATATCTACCCATTCCAACTTATTTCTTTAAAGATTTATTTATTTATTTGAAAGAGAGAGAGAAAATGAGGTGGGGGGAGGGGCAGAGGGAGACGTAGACTCCCTGCTGAGCAAGGAGCCTGATGTGGCACTTGATCCTGAGACTCCAGGATCATGATCTGAGCCAAAGACAGATGCTGAACTGACTGAGCCACCCAGATGCCTCTACCCATTCCAACTTATAACTGAAAGAAAAATGAGGATAAAGATTAGGCTATCTTTTTCCGAAACTAAATTACTTTGTCTGCCTAGATGGGAATAGTACAATCAGTTTGAAATGATTTTTTTTTTAAGATTTTATTTATTTATTTGACAGACAGAGATCACAAATAGGCAGGGAGGCAGGAAGAGAGAGAGAGAAAGGAGGAAGCAGGCTCCCCGCTAAGCAGAGAACCTGATGCAGGGCTCGATCCCAGGACCCTAGGATCATAACCTGAGACAAAGGCAGAGGCTTAACCGACTGAGCCACCCAGGCACTCCGGAATGATTTTTTAAAAAACCGTTTTCCCCCATTTTTGTGGATGAGAGAATTTAAATGTTTAAAATGTTCTTTAAAATATGTTAAGCGTATCTGATGACAAAGAAGGCCTTCTAAGATGCTTAATGATTCAAATAGAAGGAAATGATTTGCTATCTGATGGTCACACCTGCTGTGTTGAACGCAGCCATGCCCTGATGGCTGCTAGGTTTCTGCTTGATCCAGCTTGCAAAATACAAGGGTCCAGCCCTTACTTCTAAGGTGACTGCACCCCACTCACACTTGAGGAGGTTCCCCTGTGAGCTTGTCCTTCAGTCAGGCTTGGACCTGCAGCTCGCCCCAGAGGCTGAGGTCTCTGGTCTCTGCTGACCTGGTAGAGCAGGCCCTTGCGTTTAGACACAGGAGCCATATCTGTACCGGATGAATAAAGAAGAGTCTAGCTTGAGAGACTCGATCCTTCCCACCCTCGTCTGAGAAAAACTTCAGGATTCGTGAGAGCAGAGGCGGCTGAGGCGTGGTTTCACTTACACTACCCTGGTTCTCTTGCACAATAGAGTAACTCCAGCATAATCTGTGACAAATCACTTGCACATGAACAGGCTCTTGGCTAAACCATGGACACCAAAGCCCAGCTCTCTGAGTGGCAAACACATTTGCATTTATCCTGTGGTTCTTGCCTTGGAACACCAGTGCGTAGGCCATTGCCACGCACCTCCTGGGTTCCTGGACAGAGTGGCCAGTTAGAGAATGATGAAGGTGTGACCTTAAGTTACACCTGTGCAAGGTAAGGGATGGGGCGGGAGTGGATCCCAGACCCAACTTTGCATCAAAATCAGCTGCAGCGTTGCAAAAGTATAAGTCTCCAGGGTCCCCCGAGATACCTCAAATCCAGATGGATCTGGGTGGGCTCTGGGAACAGCACTTTTGAAAAATCTCCTTTCAAGATCCTGTGCCACCTGCCTGCCACTAATTTTGGGTTTCATGTTGGGGAATCAGTGAACCAGATAACTGTTGCTAGCATAGTAACTTCCCAGGAAATAAGTTGGATCTATCTAGAACTCTGGATAAGCCCAAGAAATATTTCTAAGGAGACGCTTTCTGTGGAAATTATTCATTTTAACTTGGCTGAAGTTGTTGCTGTTGCTTTTAACCACACATGATTTAATTCCCATTTGTAATCAGACTAGTAAAAATTAAAAGTTAAACCTATTTCTATTTTTAGGTTATTATGTATGCTGGTTGGTGGGGAAAATTCATATAAAGTTCATATATATAAAACCTATATATATTTCAATGAATAGCAATGAGAACAATTAAAATGTCTATGACATTTTGGCTTGGGGGCTGTCCACTTAATAGGGTGTATCTCCAAAATAGCTGTGGTTAACCCACTGAACTGAAATAAGTTTTCATGAAAAAACAGCAGAAATATGTGTCTGCTTACAGAGTTTATATTGTTTCTTTTTGATGGAAAGAATAGCTCTGCATCTTGCTCCATTGGATAACACAGTGTTGTCAACGGCATTCCAATCCTTTTTGTTAAACCAAGGAGAAGGACAGAATAAGGGAGGTGTGGGGGCTCATTTCCCTGAATTAATTTGCTGGCAGAGATTTTGTTCAAACGTTGTGCTGAACCAACTTTTTCCCAAGCTCTTCAGAGTTCAATAAAAGTATTTGTTTGGATATAGACTTCAAATTCAAAAAAAGCATTTTTTGCTTGCTTGCTTTAAGATATTTTACATACCACCCACTTCCCTGACTCAGAAAGAATCAGAAATAGCCATAGCACATCATGAGGTATGAATACAATCTCTATAGTTGTTGGAAAACTCATGAAAATTTGTAGAACACAACCAGTGAAGTGAGTGAAGAGAGGAAGAGAACCAACCATCTTGCACAGACTCAACCCCAACTTAGTGGTTCATTCATCTTTTCAGACGACTTCTCCCAAGTGCCTTCTATGTGCCAGACACCAAGACAGGGGATTTATAGAGACCAATAAATAGTTCTCACAGGTAGGAAACCCTGAGGAGGAATGACAGATGTCAAATAATTGTAATACTATTGGATAATTTTAATACAGTGCTACCAAAATACACAGAAGGACAATTCATGAGTTGGACCTTGCAGGATACATAGGAATTTGCTGGATAAGGAATGGAAGGACATCTTTCCCATCTCCCAGATCTTAAAAGCACAGAGGCAATGTCATGCATGGGCAGTGGCCCATGGTTCAACATGGCTAGAACAGGACTGAGAGATGTCATTTGCTTGAGTCTTTAGGTCTTAGCAGAGTCTGGGTCATTGAGGGTAGTGACTCATGCTCAGAATTTAGATTTTATTTTTCAGGGGATGGTGTAGCCTTTGAAGAATAAGATTTCTGATGGCAGGATGAAGGAAAAAGATGAGACTTGAGGCATGGAGAGTAGGTCGCAAGCCATGACAAAGTCAAGGTGAGTGGTGATGGGCCAAATCACCAAATAAGTAGTAACAGAGAGGAAGGAGAAAAGTCAGATGTGAGAGCTTTTTGGGGAATGCACTTGATAGAATTTGACTGGATGAGGAGGACCAAATGGACTTTGGGCTAAGAGGTAAGAGGGAATATAACTGAGCAAGGGTTGGTTCTTCAACATCTTGTCTTCTCCCATCTGGCCACAATGTTGCCCATGTTTTCTTAGATCCCTTTCCTGTTTTCTTGTTCCTACTTTTTAAATACTCATCCATTAAGAAATGAAATATCACTACCACCATCGCATGGGACACCATCATCAAAACTATCCCATACATTATAAGAGCTCAGACCACAGACAGAAAAGCTTGTGGGGCAGTGGGTCCCTAAGACTCATCCTTTCTCAGCCATAAAAATAGAAGCCAAAACATTTGCATGCTGCCTCTCAGCCCTGTTCTTTTCACAACTGTGCCTCACTCCAGTCTTATAATCACCCTTGTAGGAAAGTCAAATTTTACTGTTTCCATTTGAAGGAAAAAGAAACTGAGGCTGAAGTCATAGCCCACTCTTGGGGAAGAAGTATGAAGCTGCCTAGAAAGCTGGTACCAACAATTCCAGACTGGTGTCCCACTGCTCCTGTGATGTTAGGCCTGGGAAACAAACTCTCAAAGTCTCAATTTCCTTCTCTGAAGATAGGACCACAAAAGGACCTGCTCCCTGGGGTCACTGCCCAGGCTAAAGGAAGTGAGGCACAGAAAGTGCTTGGCCACCCCTGCTGAAGTCTTAATACATGCTAGCTGTGGCTTTGACAGATCTTCTAGCTCCAGAATCCCTCTACCATGGTGTCCCCCACTCCTGAGAGAGGAGACACTCTTTCAGATAGCTGTAGTTGGCCACTGGATGAACTTCTTTTTGCCAACTAAAGAAACATGTCAGAAAGATACAGGACTATTTCCCCAGATCTGACATGTCACTCAATAGCCCCAACTCTTGCCCAGAAGTGTCTTCAAGTACGAAACAGACAGCATCAATGGAGAGATGTTAATTTTTCAAGACCCATCTTCAGGCCTCAAGAGAGCTTCCTATACTTGCAGGAAGAGTAAGTTTGATAGAGTCAAAGTCAACATGTCCTACAAGAGGACCAACTACTATGCTTGGGTGGGGTTTTTGGCTTGCCCTGCGTGGCAGCTTCAGAAGAAGCTCCTGTCAGAGTCATCAGGGTGTTCCTGAGATCCCCGCCAAGCTGGGTGTCTGCACTGGGGCTGAGGGCCAGGCGCAAGCTGTGTGTCCTCCGTGCGGCCACTTAATGGCCTGCAATCCTTCTTAGAGAAACTTTTTCCAGTTCCAATGTCAGGATCTATTTCCACCTTATCTGACTTTTCTACCCAGTTCCCCCCAAGTGGCTAACGATCCATAATGAACAAAATGAAGATGGCAAGAACGAGAACATTGGTGTATTATTTAGGGACGCGATGGGGGAGGGCTAGCTAAAGAAAACAATTCAGGGAGAAAGGAAGAGGACTTCCATTCTGCTGGGTGGAATAAATGTTTGACTGAGCAGCATTCTGTCCAGCTGGGGAAAGGCCAAGACTAATTTAACCTTTGGTCAGTCAAATGGTTGGGAGTTAGCTAGTTTCCTTTTCCTCTTACATCACTCCTAGAGATTCAGACAAAAATAACATGGTCCCGATTACATGACATTATGGGCTCTGCAAGTCCACCAGGGAGGATAGTGTTGAAACCCCTCAGAGACAAATTAATCCTAGCAAAGCAACAGCTGTAAGCCTGAAACAAACAGAAGAAACAACAGCATATTGGTTCCAGGCTTGGTTCAGAGTTGATCTTAATCCAAGCAATTAAAAACAAAGGAGTTAAAAGCACTAATTTGGGAGCATTTCTGTTGCTTAAAGAAGGTTCTTTATGAAATTCTTATCAATCCTAGGTGTGTTAGTCTGCCGCTTGGCACACTTTGTGATTTAATTCCTAAATTTGATCCTTTTTTTTTTTAATCCTTATTGTGTAAAATGGAAATAAATAAATGCCCTGAGAAAGAGGCGAGCTCCGCTAAAACAGAGCTTCCACATCTGGCCCTGGATGGCCATGGGGCGGGAGGCACTGCTGCCCTGGGCCCAAGGTTGGCATTCGGGGGCTGGGCACCTGGCCCTCCTCCCTGGGCTGATTGCATCCCAACGGACACTTGAACATTTCCTGGAAGTACAGCCTGCAGCCCCTGGAGGACAATCTGCAGAACTTGTATGCACCATTGACACTCAAAAATCAAAACATTTCCTCTCCCCAGGACACAGCTGCCCTCCCCACACCTGCTCACTTTGCAATTGGGCATTACTTAGAGACCCAATATGAACCCTAGGATAGAAATCTCACAGCTGGAGCTGAACTCAACTGAAAGGAGCACACTATTAGGACAAGAAGAAATCGATTTTCATGAGTAAGGGCATGGTCTATCTGGAGACTGCCTGGGTCCCAATGTGGCTCGGCCCATTGCTGTTTGCATGACCTTGGGCAGGGTCCCCTCTGTGCCTCAGTGCCCACCTTTGGGCAACGAAGGTAAGAATGACATCTATATCCAGGTGGCTTGGGAGAATGGATGACAGTGTTTGCAGAGTGCTCTGCACAACCCTGACAACTGAGGATAAAATAATGGAACCACTGTCATGGGCGGAGCCACAGTCTTGGAGGTCGTGGTAGACTCCTGGCACACAAGAAACTGTGGCAGCTGGTCCCCCCCAAATGATCTTCAGGACTGGCCTAATTTCTAATCCTCTAATCATAAAGGCAGAGGCGGTCAGGACAGCAGCCACATAATCAGTGAAGAGTCCCACTGCAAAGTCTGGCACACAAGCTGAGGAGCTCTGAGTCTTTCGTCCAGGGACAGTCTCTGCTGGTGTAGGGTCGGGGAGCAATTAGAGGGAAGTGGGAGTGAATGTACCAAAAAAATAGAAGACAGCTGTCCCAGCGCAATAGGGCATGCTGATGTTTGGGACCTGTTTCCATGCTTACTGGCTCACATATCCATCCATCCATCCAAACCTCCACTTAATCTATGCCTGGTAGGCCCTGCTCTAAATTCTGTTCATATAGCACAGGCATTTAATAAAACTTGTAGCCTAATGGCAGAACCATGTTTAAAACAGAATCAAACAATATTTAATTTAAAATTGTGTCATGTTTATGGTTTATACCTAAAGTAGGCCAGCTATGATAGGAAACAATGGGGGGCCCAACTTTACAGTGGGGTACAGGGGGTACCCTATTGATGAGCTGAAAGAAATGACCCCAGGAAACTGGAGATCTGAACTCCTGCCTCCTCATGTCTGGGACAACAGCCTCATCCCACCAGCTCTGGCCCTCCTTGACTTTGGTCTTGCAAAGGGCTACCTCTTCTGGTTATGCAACACCTTCAGATACATAGTTCCACTGTGGGAATAAACATTAAATTAGTGCAAGGCCTTCATTCTCTCTGTGCAGAACTCCAGCCCACCTGGGGCCGGGGTGCTTGTCCACAGTCATGCAGGAGGCTGGGTCAGAGCTCCTCTCTTCCCCGTGTGACTTAGTGCACACACTCTGACCCCTCTGACAACTCACTTCTTCCCCAGGAAAGAATGATGAGATGCACATGTCTCTTGAAGAAATGTCTCCTAGAGAAAGGCCTTTTGGGACAGTCCCACTGTTGGGGGAAAACTTAGTCCCTTCTTGGAGATCCCTGATCTATTCTCAGTTTCTTCTGGGACCCCACCATTAAAGATTAACCAAGGATGAATTGGAATCAAATGAAATAGAAGGAAATCCAATGAGCCATTGCAGGGCACGTTAGAGCTAACACCTTCAGAACAAAAACCAAGGCTTTTTGATTCACTGTATTTATATTCGGACTGGCCTGGCTTCCAGGTTGTTCTACCCCACAGGGACCATGTTTCTGAATATTTCAGACTTGTCCCTGGACCTTTTGCTAGCACAGCATGTAACTAGTGGGACTCCAACTCAGATCTTTAACTCCCAGCCCAATGCTTTTCAACTCCAGTTGAGGTTAGTAACCAATTCTGTTTGAGATGCATGGAGGCTACAGAAGTAGTAACTATTTCAAATGGTGATTTCCCATGGGCAGATAGAATGAGGCAGATGGTCATTCATTCACTCAGCAAACATTTGTTGAATGCCCACAAGCCAGGCCTTGCGGATTTCCTGGTGAATAAGACCAATTCAACCCCACCTTCATGGAGATAATAATTTCCAGAAAATTCATTGCAATAAACACACAGCTACCCAGATAATGATTAATTACTAGTAGTAAGTGCCAGGTAGGTTTGTACCCAAAGAACTTACGATCTGCCCTCCCACACCAGGTCCTTTCGTGGTCCTACCCATCTCAGCCCACCACCCCCACTCCCCGCAGTGTGGAAGCCAAGAACCCAGGAGTCAGCCTCATACCCCAAACTCCCCATTACCAATCCGCTACCAGAGCCCTTTGATTTTGTTCCCTGAGTATCTGTGCCCCCATGGTCCTTGTCTCTAGCAGAATCATCATCTTCTGCCAGCACCACTCTAGCCCCCCTCCAGCTCCATCTCCCCACCACAGGGCCCCTGTAATCCATTCTACAAACAGCCACAGTGCCAGCCTCAAAGGAAAACGTGACTCTGCCGCCTTCTACCCTTCACCTCTACTCCTCTACCCTTCTACTCCCACCCCACAGCCCACGCGTACAACCTCAATGGCTCTTCGCTCTGAGAATCCAAATAAGCTCCAGAGCATCTTCCATACTGTCCTGGTTTTTTGCCCTTCCCTCAGACTCATACGGGACACAGCTGCCCTCTCTGCCCCAGTCGCCCCAGCCCTCTTTCAGGCTCTGATACGGCCTTTGACTCCTGACAAACGACTTTGCATGGGTTTCTCCTCTATCTGGAAGGCTCGTCTCTCTCCTGTTGTCTACGACAGCTTCTCTGACCTCCCTAACTGGGTCCAGTTCCCAAGTAACGCATTCCTGGAGCTCATCGCAGTTGCACTCCCATGTCCCCCAACTTGACGGGCCGCTCTCACAAGACAGCGAGCTCCACAAGGGACGTGCTTGTCTTGGCCCATTGTATTTCTGATATCTGACCCAGGGCCTGGTATAGAGTAAGGAATGAATGGTTGAAGGAATGAATGAAGAATGAATGAATGAATGAATGAATGAATGAATGATTGAACTCCCTGGGGAGCTTTGGGCTGAGAAGTAGAAGACAAAAAGAAATTAGTTGGATTAAAAGAACTGGGGAGGCAGGAAGGTTCCAGTCTAAAGGAAAAGCATGCCCGTGGAGAAGAACTGAAATAGACCCTCCCTTACTTCCCAGAGAGAAAGTGGGGGCATTCCAGAAAACTGATATGAAGATAGTGTCCTCCTTCCTGAATGAGGGCCGAGAAGTGCAGCCTTAGCTAATGCGGGGGTGGGAGCCGAGGCAAGGAACTCTTTGTAATGAACACAGTTCAGGAAAGAAGCAAATATGCATACAGCATAAAAAGACCAGCACTATTTCACAAAATCTAAGTCCTGTAAATAGACCAAAAAAAGAGGTTTTTGTCATAGACCACACTATGGCATCCTCAGGGGGAAAAAATGTACTTTGCAGAGTGGCGCATGCTCATAGGTGACAGAGGGAAAGCAGGGCTGAGCATCCCCCAGGGGTAAAGACCAAGCTGCAAATGAAGTGGTCACTTAGCACTCTGTTCCTCTGAGTGGGGAGAAGCCTGGGAAGATGACAGGCCCGTTAGCCTCTGCCGGGGCCGAGCCAGGGCCATGGTGGACAGGAGAGGGCCCTGATGTCCTGTAGAGAGTCTGAGAACCCTGAGGAACGCCAGCTAGGCCTCTGTCTTAGTTAGCTTGGGCTGCCGCGATCAAATGCCATGGACTGGGTGTTGTCTGTGGCAGACGTTTATTTCTCACAGTTCTGGAGGGTAAAAGTCCCGAGTCAAGGTGCTGGCAGATTCAGCATCTGATGAGGGCCCTCTTCCTGGGTTACAGATGGCCGCCCTCTCACTGTGCCCTCACGTGGCCTGCCCCCAATGTGTGAACACGGAGAGGGAGCTCTGATGTCTCTTCCTCGTCTTATAAGGGCACTCGTCTCGTTATGGGGACCCCCACCCTCACGACCGTGTCTTGATCTAATCACCCCGAGAGTCCCACCTCCCACTGCCATCACATTAGAGGCTAGGGCTTCCGCATAGGAATTTGAAGGGACACCAATATTCAGTCTATAATAGCTTTGGGTGTGGGGCGTTCAAGGGGACAGAAAGTAGGTACAAAGGTGCTCGCTCTGTTGGACTTGATTCAAGGATAGCCGGAAGCCATGGGCAGGCTCTCAATGGTGGACAATAGATTCAGGGGAGCCAGAGTGACTGCAGAGGGCAGTGGGAAGCTAATACCAGAATGTAGCCCGGGAGAGACATTGGGTGGTGGCCTGGGCCAGGCAGTTACAGAGGAGGTGGAAGGAGGGAGTGCTCCCAGCGTGTGGTGATAGACAACAATGGAAGCAGGAGGAGGAGGAGGCAGCCAGGGAGACTGTGCTGGGGTTTCTAGGTGGTGGGTGGTATGGTTTCTTGGGCTGGGGGACCCCGGAGGGAGATCCCACACTCTTTGGAGGAAACCATTCCCTGTGGCTCCAGAGAATTCCACAACCAGCTTCCCGGGGGCAGCGGATCCTGTGGATGCCGTGACTTCCCTCCTCTGCTCAGCTCTGTGTGGAAGTGGGTGCCTGTGGGGGTTTTAGTTTGCTTTTTCGCCTTTGAAATGACTGGTTCTCATTTCCTCCTCCACATGCTCTCTGAAGTGGTGTGTTTGGGAATGTTACATAACGGCCCTTCCCCATCTCTCTCTCCTGTTTATCTTTGCCTGTGGACCTCCCTCCCTGACAGGACGGGTGACCACATCGGCTTCAACAGAATGAATTTGTCAAGTACCTGCCTAGGAGGCCAGAGCTCGGCTCGGTTCTCTCTAACGGCTGGAAAGCCAACAGAAGCCTTTGGGATAAAAATGTGCTCCTTTGCTAAAAGGTTTAGACCTCGGTACCCCCCTTCCCTGTGGCCTCAGGTACATTTGGGGGATGGGCCCTCTGGTCAGCATAATAGAGACGATGATAAAGGATCATAAAGGACGGATAATTAAGGACGCTACGGGAAAGCCGGCTAATGAATGCCAAGTGCGTGCCAGCTCACTTCGTTGCCCTTTTTGGACATAGAGCCAAAGTGCTTTATCTCTTGGCTGTTTCAGTTTTGCCACATGCGGGTCCTGCTTTCTCTCCAGCCTCCCATTCTACTTGAGCAGCCTAATCTGCCCCCGTTTTCTTCATCTTTCTTCTGGCAGCTTCTCTTTCGTGCCCTCGGTTTTCTGGCTTCTGGTCTCCCTGGCTCCCTTGCTGACTTCTGGCTCCTCACAGGGTTGTCCCCCCTCCTCCACCCCACCCCCTTCTCTCTCTTTCTTTCTCTCCTTGTCACCATTTGTTCTCTATCACCCTCCTTTCTGGCTGGCTGATGTTGGAAACATTTCAGGAATTTTTAATTGAAAATACCATGAGAACTGTTATCACCTCCGTTTCACCAGGGAGAGAAGCCGCGGCTCGGGGACGATGATGGGTGCCTCCTGGGGCGGGTGGAGTTTAATATCTCACCTAGGTTAACCGGGGCAGCTGGGCTCTGCTAACCTAGGCCCCGGGGTGGAATGTGAGAAATGAAATATGGTCTGACAGGAAAGAGGGTGTGTTGAATAACCAAAAATTCCTATAAAGACTGAGAAGGTGGGAGAGGAGTACAGGATGAGGAATTAGTGGAAAGAAACAAAACGACCAGGAATTTTACCAGTCGCGTCCCCCCCCACACCCCCCAACGACTGTCCACACAGAAATGCCCGTGCGGGAAAGCAGGTACCACCTGGAAGCTGGAGAAGGAGCCAGAGCCTCCTTCCTCCAGCCTGGAGCGCTGGGTGCCCTCCCTCTGTTCTCGCAGCTGTCCCCGGCCCTGACTCTGTGGCCTGGGTCAGATGAGCTCAGCCTCCTTTGATCTCCTCCCCTGTGAGGTCACCAGCTCCCCCTCCCCAGGCCTTCTCCCAGGTCCCAGGTCAGCCTTCACATCTGCAGGGCCTCGGAAACTGGGAGGCTGAGGAAGACAGCGGCAGCAGGCCGTGGGGGGCGGGGGGGGGGGTGTGCAGGCAGGCCCCGCTTGTGGAACGCCGTGTCAGAACCGGATGGTCCTACTTTCCAGCAGTTGCCTCGGAGTAGAGAAGGCAAGCAGAGATGCCAGGACAGTAGGGCAACCAGATGGGGCTCTGTTTCCTTAGTCCTTTCCTAGATCCTCAGTTGGAGTTGGGTGCAACAGGGTCCCTGAATCCCAGACTGTGGGAGCTGGAAGGGACCAGAACAGGTGTCTCCTCCTCTCTCCCCAGCCGGGGCCCTGGAGCCAGCCGGCAAGCCCTCCCACCCACCTTCGTATGTTTCCTGTCATGAGGTCCTGTGTGGAATTTTGAGAAAAGGATTCCACTGTTAAAAACATTTAAAAGGAACATTTTGAGATCTCCTAGTCTAAGCCCAGAGAAGCGATGTGATGAACCAAAATACGATAACTGTATCTGCATGGCCAGCCCAGCCTTGGGTCTCCTGCCCTCAGCTGATGTCCCCAGGGACTGAACAACCCTGGAGGAGCAGAGGCAACACAGCATGAGGGAGGCTGATGGAAGCCAATTTGCCCATCCTCATCCTTCCAGACTCTCATAGCTGCAGGTACTTGACATGGGAACTGAGGCCCAGAAGGCCCCTTTGGTTCCCCAGGGGCAGGAAGGTATGACTTTTCAGGTCTAGAGCAGAGCGGTTTCTATGACTCTGGGGATAAAGCATTGTCAGTATTTCCCACCTGAGCTGTTGGGACTGACACAGTGTTTCTGCCGCCTCACAGATTCTCTATGGCTACAGGCTGCGCCCCCTTATCCCCAGAGCTAGGAATCCTGGCAATCGTTGAAAGAGAGAGAGAGAGGAAAGCAGAGAGAGTGGGAGGAAGGAAGGGAAGGAGGAAAGTCAGAATTAGAAAAAAGAAAGAGACAAAGAGGCAAAAAAAGAAAAGAACAGAAAAGAAAAGAAGAAGGGAAGGCAAACAAGAAAAAATCTATTTGCCAAGTAGGACATACAGCACTCTTACCCCTGACGAGTAGTCTGGAAAATGAAGAGGTAAAGAAGATAAATGCTTTTGGCCAGCTCCTACCATACACCAAAACTAAATATTAAGCTTTTATGGGGGCATTTTCACTTGCTACTATTCTAAAAGGAGACAAAAGCAGAGAAAATGAAAACCCAGGAAAGAGACATGTAGCTGAGCGCGCGCCTCGACAGGGCACGTCAGGAGAAGCAAAACATCTGGGCAGGGAGATGGCAGAACCCTGGGTGCTGGTGGAGAGGCCGCCGGCCTGTGACCGGAAAGGATGAAGGCTCCTCCCAGGGCTGGGGCCGAAGCAGGGCAGCCCTCACCTCCCTCCTCCCAGATGTCCCTCGCTCGGCCCAAGCATGAGCAACTCGGCTAGCACACACATGGTGTTTGCTTTTTCCTGAAATAAAATATCATCACCTGATCTTAGCTAAGTAACTGTGAACTTGTAAAAGTCTGTTTGTTGCTCCCCAGAGACCCATTCAGATGGTTTTTCAGATGAATTTGTTCATTCAAACACTTTGCAATGTTTCTCTAATTATTTCTCACAATCCTGCCACGAGAGATCATGATTCCGTCTCCTGCGCTCCAACCTGTGGCAGGTGAGTAAACTGAGGCTCACGGAAGGACTGGCAGGAGAGGTGGGAACCAACCGCTGAGCCACCCTCCTGACTCGCAGACACTCGTGGGCATTTCCTGAACCTAGAACAGTCGCAGAATTCCCAGATTGCCTACTTTCAGCTCCCCCTGGACCCTCTGACCCGGCGGCTGTTTGGTTTGGCCAGGGTGCAGCGTCCTGTTGATGGCCGTGAAGTAATTTTACAGTGTCCAGAGCGTCAGTGAAGCTCATACATCTCCATCTTAGAAAACTAGCAATTCAGGAGATGGAAACTAATGAGAGCAGGGTTCTAAGGAGTCTTTAAAGAGATTGGAAACGTCATCAGAAAAGCATTTGGGGAAATATATTTGGGATTTAGTTCTCATTCTTCTAACTCATGAAATTTATTGCTCAGGGTCCTTTCCTGTCTCCCTTGGACTTTGGTCCTGCACTAGTATCTGGGGATATAGGCATTATTAACTAGTCAATTAGTATTAATTATAATAACATTTAAGTTATAGATTATAATGTATTATATAATATAACATCGTCACATATTATTATATATAACATATAAAAATGATAATAGATATGATATATAGTATATTATACATAAGTATAATAGGTCAATAAATACATATAATATGCAAGTATTATATATAATCATGTAAATAAATAGAACATAAGTATTATAATAATAGTATGATAATACTAAAACAGAATATATACTAAGTATTAAGCAAATATCGGGTGCTATGTGCTCAGCACCGTTGCTGGTGTTGTGCATACATGTTGGGAACACAAAGCTGAATGAGGCTTTCAGAGACAGGGTGGGTGGGGCTGGGAGTCAGACGAGTCTAAGGTGGGAGCAGAGCATGGACCCACCACGTCCCTCCCTTAATGGTTGAGCTGGATCTCCCCCAAGGAGGCTGCTCCCAAACCCTGTGCCGCAGTGGGGTCGTATTAAGGGTTCTCAAGAAAGACCTCATGAAAAGTCTTCCGGGATTGGGGAAATGCCCAGAAGGACATCTCCCTCCTTCACCTCCACCATTTCCACTCTGCACTGGATTTTGACTCTTTTCTTCTTGGTCACAGGTAGCCTTAACTGTGTGGCCTGGCACCCAGTGTGCTAGGGCAGGGCTGGAGGGGGAAACGCCACAGTAAGAGCTGAGCTGGTAGGCATGAGTGCTGGCCTGGCTCTGCAGGGCGGGCAGTCCCAGGCCAACGGAGGAGGCCATTGGCTGTCAGAGAGGAAAGAGTCAGGAATTTCTGGAAGTAGGAAGTCGGGGCCAAGGCTGGGGGAATGTGACCTGGGGCCAGTTCAAGGGACAGGAGAAGGGGCAGACTCCCAGTGCGGTGGAAGAGCCCGCCCTAAAGACCTGGAAACTCCCAGGTTCATCCTGTTTCTGCCTCTAACTTGCTGTATGATCTGGGGCAAGTCACATCTGCTTGGCTTTGGTGTCCCGGTTAGCGAAAGTTAAAACCCCATTCCTTGGCTTGGGACTCAGTTTCTTTCCTGCCCTCAAATTCTGAGATTCTATCTGGACTCTGGCAAGAAAGAACACTAATGCCTAAGAATTACTAGAGAGTAAAGACATTGTACAGTTCTGTCCCAGGACTCTATTTTGGGTAAAAAAAGAAAACTAGCCTGGATGCAGGAAAAATGGGTCTGGCCCCACCTTGCCTCCTTATTCAGCATGAACTTGGGCAAATCATTTCATTTATTTCCTCAATAGAAAATCAGAGCATTAATCTCCAAACATTTTGT
Source organism: Mustela putorius furo (assembly GCF_011764305.1). NCBI lineage: Eukaryota > Metazoa > Chordata > Mammalia > Carnivora > Mustelidae > Mustela > Mustela putorius. The sequence continues at coordinate 2,175,915 of NW_025422045.1, read as the reverse complement.
AGCTATTTTAAACAATTTTCTTTTTTTCTTAAGCTTTCTTTCTTTTCTTTCCTTTCTTTCTGTTTTTTGTTTTGTTTTGATTTAATTTTTTAAAGAAAGAGATGGTTGAAGGGGAGGCACATGGAGAGAGACAGAGAATCTTAAGCAGGCTCCATGCCCCGCACAGAGCCCAATGTGGGGCTGAAGCACAACACAAGACTCAATCTCGTGATGCTGAGATCATAACCTGAGCCCAAATCAAAAGCTGGACACTTAACCAGAGGAGTTGCCCAGGCACCCCTAAGCAATTTTATTTTTTAGCAAGTGAAATCTTTTACTAATGTCCTTTGTCAGACAGAAAGGAAAAACAAAAACAAAACAAACGTGTCCTAGTTGGAGCAGTAGGAAAGGTTCCTGCGTCTATCCCTATGACTTTGGAGAGTCGTCTAATTTGGGGAGGGGCCTCTATTCCCTCATCTGTAACATGGGAATAAGAACCACTCTTACACTCTCGTAATTAATTGGGGAAAATGAGACAAGGCATGTGGAAAGGTTCTGCAAACTCTAAACTGGGGTATATATGTACGAATTCATACTCAGGCCTGTTGTCAACCCCTTGATCATCTCTGCTGGTCAGAAGCCACATCCTCCCAGAAGCACTCTTAAAGCTCATGGCTACAGAAGGAAAAGATAGCTGTTCCTCTCCACCCCAAAGTATGGTATGGGGCCGGTAGCCCCAGAAACCAGAGGCAGTGCCTGCCAGGTCTGTAGATGAGGCCCCTGGCAGCTCTGGTTAGGGATACATGGGGATGGAAGCTGGGCCCCCCGCTGCCCTCACACTTACCCACGCACGGTTCAATGAACAGTGCAGAAAAGGAGATCCTGCAGAAGCAAGAGGCTTCTCTGGGCTGGGACTTGTGAGCAAACCTACCAAAAGAAGCTATGGTAGCAGTATCTGGCTTTAAAATGTTTCCCTGTACCTCTGATGCACACGTTTGTTTGGGATTTCTATGTTGCTCGACCTCCACAGCCCAACTGGTTACCTTGGTGATCACGAGCAGATCTGCCCTAGGAACTACTTCCCCAAAGAAGAGCTATGATTTCCCCACAGGTCAGCCACTTGCCTTCTTGCCCAACCCCGCTCCCCTGCCCCCCTGCCCCCCTGCCCTGGTGCCCCTAGTGCTCCCCATGCTGTCCCTTCATTCATCCTGTGCATTGACTTTGCCTGTGGGACTCCCCAGGTTGGGCTCTAGCAGAAGGAGGTGGGTTCGGCTTAGCCTGCTCTTTGCTGCCCTCCATCTTTTGCTCCTCTTGCTTCAAACGGGCTCCTGCTGGCTTTAATTAAAGCTTGTGGAGCCTCCCCCAGGGCTGGTCCTCACGAAATGAGGTGACCCAGCTCACCAGGGCTGCTCCCCAGAGGCCCCTCCGCTCCGGGCTTATCACAACAATTTCTGCTTCACATTTTCCACAGAACATTGTAACCTGCACAGGAAAACCTAGCCTGAAAGCACAGGAGCCAGCCAGGGCGCTGGTTTCCAAACAGGAAGGCTTTGGATATTCTTGGTGCGCAAAGGGCTTGGCCTTTGCAGAGACTGCCAGGGAGACACTCAACTTCTTCAAACCAAGGAAAATGGCTGCCGGGCAGAGCCACAGGGGCCAAGTCTCACAGTCTACAGAGTTTTGCAACTGGGCCACTGCCTTTCATAGACTGAAGCCAGGATGTCCAGCTGTGGGAGTTTGTCCAATAGCCGGCGGAGCAGCAATTTCTAAAGTCTGGGATTCAAGACCCTCAAGAGCTTTCTCCTCTCCGCTGTTCCAGGGTTATGACCTGAAACTTCACACAGATCCTCAGGGCATGAAAAAGGAAGCTACCGGGGAGCTCAGCATTGTGGTCGTATTGGTCAGATCAGGTTACATTACGCTGTAGTAACAAACAGTCCCACAGTCTGTGGCTTAACATGCTGAAGTTTGTGTTTCACATTGTCGTTCGGCAACCCAGGCTGACAGAGGTTCCACTGTTTTGTGGTGAGATCCTGTGGCACGTCTGGCAGATAGGAACACAAGATTTGGAGTCAGAGAACTGGATTCAAACTTCATTTATACCACTCACTAATTGTGGATCTCAGTCCACTTAACCTCAGAATCTTGTATTATTTTTTCCATTAAAAAATAAGATCTAATACACATATACAGTAAAGCAACCATTTTTAATGTACAGTTCTGTAAGTTTTCATACATACAGTGGAAGAACTATCACCACAATTTAGATTCAGAAATGTTCATTTCCCCCACCCTCCAAAACTCCTGTTAGCCACTGATCTGTTTCCTATCCTTATAGTTTGCTTTTTTAAGAATGTCATTTAAATGGATTTATACAAGTTAGCATTTGAATCTGGCTTAGTGTAATGCAACTGAGATTCATTCATGCTGTTCTACGTATTTACAGCTTATTCTTTTTTATTGCCGAGTAGCATTCATTTGTATAAATATAACAAATGTACACACCACAATTTGTTTTCCCAAGTTTGTAGGACATTTGGTTCCAGTTTTTGCCAATTATGTGTAAAGCTGCTATAAACATTCACATACAGGTTATTGTGTGAACATTAGCTATTACTTCATTCAGTTAAATATCTACATATATATGTAGAAGAGCAACTTCTAGGTAGCATATGTTTAAGAAATTGCCCGACTTTTTCAAAGTGACGGTACCATTTTACATTTCTATGAGAAATGTATAAGAATTTCCTTCTTAATATTTAGAGGTTTTTATTCTTGCTGTTGTTTTATTAGATTCTTTAATAGGTGGGTAATGTTAAACAAACATTGTGGTTTTAATTAACTTTTCCCAAATGATTTATAGTGTTGAGCATCTTTCGTGTTTGTTGTCACCTGTTTTTCTTTGTTAGTGAAGCATCTCTTTAAATATTTCCCCAACTTTAAAATTTTATTTCTTATTAATGTTTGAGAGTTCTTTATATATCTAGATATTTTCTCCCCATTTTGACTGGTGTTTTCATTCTCCTGACACTATCAAAAGCAAAAGTTCTTAATTTTGATGAAGATTAATTGACCAAAATTTTCTTAGATAAATTATGCTTTTTAATGTTGTTTCAAGGAAATGAAAATGAGCAAAGATTTTCTTCTAAAATCTTTATAGTTTTAGATGTTGTATTCATATCTTACCAATTTTGAGTTTGGTTTTGTGTATGTTACAGATAGATACCTAACTATTTTTTCCCATATGGCTGTCTGTTTGGTCTAGGACCATTTACTGGAAACAATTAATTGGGCGCCTGGGTGGCTCAGTGGATTAAAGCCTCTGCCTTTGGCTCAGGTCATGATCCCAGGATCCTGGGATTGAGCCCCACATCGGGCTCTCTGCTCTGCTGATAGCCTGCTTTCTCCTCTCTCCCTCTCTCTCACTGCCTGCCTCTCTGCCAATCTCTTTTGATCTCTGTCTGTCAAATAAATAAACTAAAATAAAATAAAATCTAAAAAAAGAAAACAATGAATTGCCTTTGCACCTTTGACAAAAATCAATTGAGGTAAATGTGTGGGTCTGTTGGTGGTTTCTCTATTCCATTCCAGTGGTTCATTTTATGTCTCCTCTTTCATCAATACCATACTGTATTGATTATTGAAGCTTTATGGAGAGTCTTGAAATTGGATGGTGTGAATATCCAACTTTATTTTTCTTTTAATTGTTTTGGCTATCCTAGTTCCTTCAGTTTTCCATAAAAAAAATTCTCATGAATTTGTAGATTTCCACAAGAAAAGTTTTTGCTGAGATAGCATTTGATTGGAATTACAGTGAACCTATAGATCTGTCTGTAGTGAATTAACATCTTAATGACGTCAAGTGTTCTAATCCATGAACATGGTATTACCATCTTGTCATTTATTTAGATCCTTCAATATTTTCTATCCGTGTTTTATAATTTTTTGTATTTTAATAATACATATACTACACATATTTTGTAAGATTTATATACAAATATTTCAAGTATTTTAGTGCTGTTGTATTCTCACTTATTAGTTCTCCTGACTTTAAAGGGATTTTCTTAGCATCTTCTAGATAAATGATCATGTCATTTTAAAATAAAGACAGCTTTATTTTAATTTATTTAAAATATTTTATTTTATAAAATAATAATTATTTAATACTTATTTAAAGACAGGCATATATACCTTGTTTCTAATCTTAGGAGAAAGCATCCAATCTTTCACCATTAAGTCAGATGTTAGCTGCGGTCTATGGACTCATGGGTTTTTCAGAAATGTATTAGTTTCCAAATATTTGGGGGCTTTCCAGATATCTATTTGTTATTTCTCATTTTTTTTTGTTGTGTTCAGAGCACAAACTTCGTAGGATTTTAATCCTTTTCAATTTATTGAAATTTTATTAATAGCCTAGAAGACAGTCTATCTTGGTAAATGCTCTATGTGCACTTAAAAACAATGTGTATTCTGCTGCTGTTGGGCAGTTTCAGTGACATGTGAGCAAACAGAAAATGTGCAAATGAGCTTAAGTCTGGCAAAGTATTAAGTAGTGCAATCATGGAAGAATTTTCCAAACTATAGTTATAAATTACAAATGTCAAGGTCTCTGTTATAATTCAGAAAAGCACCAGAAATTTTGTCCTGAGCACTCACAGGTATAATCTCATTCAATCCACATAACATCTTTTCAGGATAAAAACATCTATCCTGGTTTTATTGATAAAGACATTCAGATTTATAGAAGTTAAATTGTTCATAGAAATTGACAGGGTGGAGATTAGAACCTAGAACCCAAAAAGCCACACTCTTAACTGCATTGCTATAGTTTTGGGGTACAGAGAAAGCCCAGAATTTGGAATCATAAGTCAAGTATATCCTTGGGCAAGACAACCCCTTTCTGACCTGTGCAATGGGAAGAACATTCTTCCTAACTCTTAGAAGTTCAATGGGGCTCAAATAAGATGAGTTATGAGCGCTTTGAAAGTTATGAGGCTAACCAAAAGGCATCACTATCTGACCAACAGCACCATCAGAGAAGGGCGTGTGAAGGCTGTGGGACTTGATGTGAACACACAAATAGATTAAAGCTCAACGGTGAAGCCTGGGGAAAGTTGTGTCTAAGATGATCAAGACCGTGAATCCAAAATGTTAAATTAGAGAGTATCTTTGGAAGCTTGAAAGGTACAAATTCAGGGCAAGTAAAAGAGAATATTACCTTATAGATAAAATGATAAATTTATGTAACATATTACCCCAAAGTGTGGTACATGCTAAAAACACAAATGAACTCAAAATGTTTTGATAAATCTATAGGTAATACTTAGGGAATGATTTAGGGGTGCTCCGATTCTTTGATACATTCCCCTGAGCTCTCAAGATTTCAAGAAGATTCCTCAAAACCTGTCGGTGCTATCAAATTAAAAACAGAGCTGGACAGTAAAGTGTACACACACACACACAGAGACACACACACACACACACATATTTCATTCAGGACTACTACAACAGGAGATAAGAGACCCTAGAATAGAACTGGGTTTAGTTCTGAACATGGCGTGAGCAAGTGGGAATTTACAGCCAAGGAATGGGATGGTGTCAGTGAATAGACAGTTACTAAGAGGAGACATCGAGGATAAAGGGGATTCTGGCTAAACTGACCTGAGAGGATTCTTGCTGAAGACAGGCCCGGGTGAGCAGACGGCCTGGGGGAGGGTGGAGGATGTGGAACCCCATCAGATACCCAGGGGAGGGAGTTCTGGTGAAACTGACTTAGCAGAGTTCTTGCTAAAACGGGATTTTACAAGAAGTGCACAGAGAGGCCTAAGAGAAGGTTCAGGAGACGGAGTAAAGTTTTGTCAGAGAAGAGAGGGTTGGATGAGGACCAGGGCCACCCCTCCCAAGACAGAGCTGATGTGGGAATATAGAACCTGCGGCAGGGAGCAGTCTCAACCATCAGCTTCTTACGGAGGACCTTTGGGACAACTTTCATGATAGAAACGTTGAGTTTGAATTATGGTCAGAAAAGAAGAATAACGGGTGGGCCACTGTGTATCCCTCTACCACCAAGGGGGATCCTGGTAAAGGCCCCAGTTTCCCCACCCAAACAACAAGCTGTGGATAGATTGTTAGCCTCCTTCTGTACTCCTCTCCAGCCACCCACTCTTGAGGCCACCTGGAGACTGTGTCATCTCCCAGATCTGCTCCATCTCCTAGGTCTCACACTCCAGTGTCTCAGCGTCTACCCCACCTTCCTCATTTCTAGGCCTTTAACTCTCCAACTCCTTCATGACATCTGGTTTCCTGCCTCCTCTTTTCCTCACTGCCAGCCAGGCTCCTCTAGCCCTATTTCTTCCTCCCCACAGCCCAGATCCTTCTAACCAGCATCTTCAGCTTCTACACCTCAATCCCTCTACACACTTTCCTGTGAACCTCTAACTCGGGGTTATCTCAACCAGCCTAGATCCCCATTCCCAAACCTGGGCTCCTGAGTGATGCTAGAAAATCGTATTTTGTCCCCCATGACCATGGATGGAATTTGCCACTCCTTCCCTGTCTTGCAGTCTGCTCTGCAAAGCTTGTCATCCCCTAGGTAATGCTCTCTCCTACTCCCTCAGGGGCCACTAGGAATCCCCATGCCCTCTCCAGTAAGCCCTGCTGCCCTTACTCAACAGATGACTTTGACTCCTGCTATCAGACAGGCTCCCCCCTCCCCAAGCGATCTCCATGCACCACCATCTCATCCCTTTCCCATCCATCTCTGTAGACGTGATGTCCTTCTGACGCCCAAGGTTAACTGCTGCACGTGAGTTCTATACCACAAAAACTACCCTCTTCCTGCCAAGCTTTTGCTCTATTAATTATTCCCTCTTTTATACATTTCCCCCTATCTATTCAACTTCACTGTCTTCACTGTCTCCATCCGCTTACCCAATAAACACAGACAGGCATCCTTCATCTTAAAATTACATAAATAAAGAGCGTCCTTTGGACATTGTTAACTTGTGTGGGGATTTGCATTCCTAAACAGCTCATATTCTGGAATGTGTTGCTTCCACTCACTGGTTTGGCATTTCAACCACCCATCTGCTTCTCCATACTTTAATGACACAGAGAGATCACCTTTCTGAGAGCCACGAGACCTGGCTATAATGGGGGATATAAGTTATCAGGGATCTGTGATACAGAAGCAACCGGTTTCATCCCCCAGCTTCAGTGCAGTAAAGAGAACTTACTTGCCCTGCTTGTCACCGGGGACGTAAGATAACAGACGGAAGAGCATGTGGAAGGAATAGAAGCCAGGATTTGTTTTTTTATAAAGCTCTCCCTTCTCTCTTGCTTCTAAGTTGCAAACATTTTGAAAAGAGAATGGTTCAACCTTGAAACAGACGACAAGTGGGATGGGGGAATATTTCAAAACAAAGTATGCAGTCTTCCAACGGTGAGGCTCTCTCGCCTGGAGGCAGCAGGATCGACGGGATGGGTGACCTTTTGAGGTCCCTTCTAGCATGCAGCCCCTCTGAACTCCAAGCACCAGGGACCGGGGAACAGGGACCCCGTGTGAAGGAAATGCTGTTCGCACCTGTCCAGTCGGGGGCCCAACTGGTAAAAGGTGAGAACACACTGGAGAAGTCAGGAAATGGCTTGAAGTTTTCTCATTTTCCATCCGTTTTGTATCCCGGCTCCATGTGTTGGGGGTGTCGGGGCTCAGATTTCATAAACAGGGTCTGTGGAGGCAGGAAGCTCACGCCGTGTGAGCTGTTTTCTTCCCCCTGCTTTGCCCACATTTTACAAATCTCTTTCCTCCTTTCCCTTTCTGGTTTCTCACCCCCTTGCCTCTGGCACTGTAAAATCTTGGCAGGCCCTGGAGCCAGATTTATTTGGGTTGAGTAAACAGTTAAATGAGGTTTTATTTTCTTGTTTCGGTCCTGAATTGGAGGAAGGGGAGTTACACTGCCGAGCTGGCCTCTTGGGAAGCCATTACATAATTCTGCTATTCCTCCAGGAAGATTTCTTATAAATAACCCTTATTTACAATAAATCATCATGATGGTGAGGAAAATCAGGTCATTTCATACAAGAAAGGTGAGCAAATTGAAGGAAATGAGCCAGAGACCCACATTTGGAAAAGGACACCTCTGTGCGTGTGTCCAGCTAGGTCATTGGAGAAACCGTCCTGGACTGACTCCTTTGTCCTTTTCCTCAACGGAAAAGCTGCCTTTGAAAAGGGTCACTTTGACATGATTGATCATGGGAGCCAAGAGGTGTCCCATAATTTATTTCTTTTAAAATGCTCACCAAAGTCGGGCCTGAGGAGGCGGCTCTAAGTAGACTTGCTTATCCATCATCTTTTGTTTTTTCCAATCATAATGAAAATAACTTTAGAATCAAAAGTATTTTTTTGATTAATCAAAGACTCAAAGGGTCAGGGCTACATTCAGTGATGATTCCTTCCAGTGGTTCCCACCCATGCACGGGGACACCAGACACAGTTGTGAGTATAAAGATGGTGGGTAGTTTTGTTTCTCTGTACATTTCTGTACAAATGATGGAGTGAAAAATAATGAAGATGAAGATAAAAAAAAAAAAGGTGGTGTGTGGGTGTGTGTGCATGGGCTTTGTGAGTAGGGATATCCCAGGTAGTTTCATTAAAAACATCTTTTTGAGTGAACTAACTAATTGACATGTGATATTCTCTTAGTTTTATGTAAATGACTTAGTGATTCAACATTTGTATACATGGCAAAGTGATCAGCACAGTAAGTCTGGTTACCATCTGTCATTACCAGCTAGCTTCATTGACTGGGTGACTTATCCACTGTTCAAACAACACAGCAGGATTGTGGTGTGATATCACACAAAACAATGGATAACACAAAATAATCTGTTTCTCTTTCCACCGCCATCCATGCCCCTTCAGGACTCATTTGATGACAAAAAAACCATCCAACAAAGAGTATGTCCAAGTAAGATCTATATACATATTTCTCTCCAATATAGAGGTTTTACAAAAGGAAAAAAAAAATCTCTCAACAATTTTTGCCAGTGTCTAACAACCCACACTACCCCAAGGGTTTTCAGCAGAACTACTCGGTTGTAAAGTTCACTCGTTGCGGTTCTGTTTTCAGGGAAGAAGCCAAGTGGCTGTTTTCCAAATATTTATATTACTTTAGATAATGGACAATAGAAGTCCTAAGGGCCAAAGTGAGGAATCTCAAGCCATTAGAAAGTCTAATTCCTGGTGAGGACGCTGCCCTGTAAGAGTGAAGGTAGCCTGGTTAAACTCTTCCTAACTATTAGAGGAAGTGGGCAGGCCAGGTCTGAAGTTCTACTTTGAGATCTACAAATGAATGACTGACAAGTCCCTTGGCCTACATTTCCTCAACAAAAAAAAATAAAATAAGAAAATAAAATAAAAAAGAGAAAAAGAAGATGGACTGGACTATTTTTAAAGATCCCTCCTCCTCCAATGATCTAGTGTTCCAGAAAATGCCCAAGTCCTGGAAACCTTGTCGTTTTGTCTGGCAGAAACAATGGAAGCCATCGATCGCTGTTCTATGAGACTGGATCTTTACGTCTTTTGAGAGCATTTGAAGAGTTGCCTCATCTACTTGGCTAAGGAAAGCGACAAATGGCGGCATCCTCCACCCTCCCACTCCAGCGTGAGTCCCGTCTGTCCCAAGAGAATACTGCAGAAACCTCTATTAATGTCTCCTCGATTGTGTCCACTAATAATGATGGTAATGATAATGATAATGTAATTATCCCAGTTTATTGATGTCAAGTGCATGTTGATTACAAATGGAACAGGAAGTATTTACTTGCCTCCTGCTTCTCCAGGCTGGTTGTGAAATCAGAGCTAGGCTTTGGAGCAAGCATGAAGCCTGCACCTTTCATAATTGTAATGGGATCCAGATGTGGCTCAGTCCCACGAAGGCGAGTGATGAAAGCAGTAAATGGGTCCCATGCACATATGCTCTGCCCAGGTGGGGTCCACTTCCAGCTCCCTCTCTGTGAGCCAGTATTTCCTCCAATTAACTCTGATGATGTAAAAAGATTAAAATGTGTCCCCTGTGGTGGCCTGCACACAGTAGGTGCTGTTCACAGGTACTTCATTTATATTCCGCGGTGATGGCAGGGCACCTCAAGGGAAGCGGTCTGAGAGCCTCGGGACGTGTGCTGCTGTCAGGGTGATGCTGGGTGAGGTGGACATTTCTAGATACTGGAATGGATTAGTGGGAGGCCAACAGCACAGTGAAGGAAGAGCCTTGATGTAAAGGGGAACCTCAGCAGAAGGCAAAGAATGGAGCCCTAGGTATGGGGAGAGGGGCAGAAGCCACAAGCCAAGAGCTGGAAAGTCAAAGTGCACAGTGTCTTGGAAGGTAGGAGGTGGGAGTGTCAGCAAGGGAAGGGTGTCTTTCTTGCTAGTGGGAGCTCTGAAGCTCTCACCAACCTTTTACGTTCAGTTCCCCTGTTGGAAGGTGGTGGGTGGTCTTTCTCTCTCTCCGTCTCTTTTCCTTGGTATTCACTATCCTTTTCTTTCTACACACCCCGCCTTGATTTTGAAGGATATTTCTGCAATATTAAGTTCATTGTTTGAAAAAATCTGTTTCCTTAGCTAAACGGAAGAAGAAAAAGTTGTGTTTCGCCATATTTATGGACAGGCAGGTATATCCACCTTTCATGAAAATGAAGGCAAGTGGGAATTCTTTTTTTTTTTTTTTTAAGATTTTATTTGTTTATTTGAGAGAGAGTACAAGCTGGCAGGGGAGAGGCAGAGGGTGAGACAGAAGCTGACTCTTTGCTGAGCAGGGAGCCCCATCCAAGGCTCAATCCCAGGACCCCAGGACTGTGACCGGAGCTGAAGGCAGACACTTAACTGACTAAGCCACCCAGGTGCCCCAACAACTGGGAATTCTTAAAACAAAGTGCTCCTAGGTAGGAATTAACAAAAAATTTTTTAATCTTAAACACACACACACACACACACACATTTAAAGAGTCTTTTTACTTATCAGTTACAGAGGCCCAGTTGCCAAACAGTTGAACATAGAAGTAATTTGGTTTGAAAACCACACTATGTTGTGATCTGAGTTAAAAAAATATTTGTGATTTTCAGTTTTGTTCTAGTGTTCTAGAGTGTTTTAACATTGTCTATGTAAATTGTTTTTTTAAAAAATTCCATTTTCAAGGTTTATTGAAATATTTAATGTTTATTTATTGTCGGGAAATTCCATGATTCATATGACTGAGTAAGTGCTTAAACCATTGACGCTGATTTGATCATGAGCCAAATTTTTTATTTTTATTAAAAAAATTGTTTTCCTATTATGCAAATACACATGCTCATTATTTGAAGCTTAGAAAATGCAGATAAGTCAAGAGAAATATAAAAATCTAGAATCCCATCCTTCATAACTTACTTGTTTAAGAATCTTTTTTTTTAATATTTATTTATTTCTTTGAGAGAGAGAAAGTGAGACAGAGCATGAACAAGGAGAAGGTCAGAGAGAGAAGCAGACTCCCCGTGGAGCTGGGAGGCCAATGCGGGACTCGATCCCGGAACTCCGGGATCATGACCTGAGCCGAAGGCCGTCGTCCAACCAACTGAGCCACCCAGGCGTCCCTCTTTCAAGAATCTTTATTGCTATTTAGAGTGACATGTTTGAGAATGGAAAGGAACACTAAGGGACCTGCCTCCAGGACAATAGGCATAATTGAAGCTATCCTAGGCAAACCTGCACATACGGTCACCCTATTTATCCAACACCTGCTGTGCCCCCAAAATTGGTGGTGGTGCAGTGAAGACAGTGGGAAACAAATAAAGATCTCTGCTCTCATTAACACTGTATTCTAGTGTTAACATTGATCGCAGTTTGCACCTGATTATTCTTCTAGTCACATATATGGACATCTTTTTCCTCTCTTTAAGTAAAAACACTGTGTATTTCAGAGAAAATCTTCTAAGGGTCCAATATGTGCTCCTGACTTCTTCCGTAGAGCATCTTCAATGTCACTTTGCACTTTCTAAGGCGGTAATGTTGGAAGGGATGGTAAAACCCAAAAGACCTTGCCCCACAGCTCCTGCCTCTTCAGCCAACCAGCCAATGAGGCTTTGTCCTGATTGTTGCTCATCTTTGGTCTCCGCTTCTTCATCTGCAAAATTCGGACAGAATTAGACATACGCTCTGCCCACTTCCGGCTCCCTCTCTGTGAGCCAATACTGTCCACTATATCCTCCAATGGGCTCTGATGATGGAAAGGGGGTAAAATGCACCCACCACAGCACCAAGGTACCTTGAAGCTTTAAATTCTGTGATTCCGTACTTCTGTGGTTTCTTCTAACAATATGGGCCGAATTTGGACAAGTGGGGTAAATTCTCTGACTTTTCTGCCAAAAATAAGGAAGAAAACATGGGCACCTGTGTGGCTCAGTTGGTTAAGCATCTGACTCTTCATTTCGGCTTTGGTCATGATCTCAGGGACATGGCATCGAGCCCTGTGTGCAGCTCTGAGCTCAGCTCAGCATCTGTTTGGTCCCCTCTCTCTGCTCCTTCCCTTTCCCCTCAAATAAATAAATCAAATCTTTTAAAAAAAAAAAAAAAGAAAGAAAGAAAATATCTCTCCATTAAGATGTACTGTACAGGGTGATGAATATAGTAATTGTATGACGAACGCATTACTATTTTGCATAGTTTTTATTGATTGATTCATCACGGAAGCTTTATCTTGCAAAATGGTTCTTAAACACTTGCAAGAAAAAGATATTTCTTAATTCTTCGGTAGGATAGCTTTTTAGGTGAAATGATCAACCATAGCAGCTCCTGAACTCTGAGGACAAGTAGCACTATTCAATAGTCAACACGATGTTTTTCTGCTTTGGGGAGCACTGAAGACACCAGGATCACCTTAGCTTGCAGTGTTTTAATCAAGAGGCTGGCTAACATGTTCTTTTCTCCTGAGCCTTAGCAGAAGGAGAGAATTTCCACCTTCTGTTCGCTGGTCCACGTTTTTTTTTGCCTACTACCCACAATATTGGCAAAAATGAAGAGACACGAGTCCATAGGATTTGGCTGATCAGAGCTCCATTTGTCACCTTAAGAATATTTCGAAGTCAATTCAGTGAACAAACTTACAGTGACTTACCGATAAAATTTTCCTTTAAATTCAACAAGATGTAATTTCATCACGTCTATGTATTTTATAGCACTGGATTCAGTTGGTTCTAAACCTTATAGAATAACCATATGCATGTATTTCAGTAGTCCCCACATTAGCCTACCCAGTCATCAGAGAAAAGAAATGATTTCTTATAGAACTGTTTTAAACACCTATTTTTAAAAAATACTATATTTTGCCTGGGTCTCAGCCCGTTACGTAATGTGTTTATTGGGAGTCCATTTATAGTCTGCCATTCGTGTGTGGAAGGCCCGTAATTCTCCAGCGAAGGACTGGCTGTCAGTCCTGACAGAAGCCCGGCAGGAGACCCGAGGAGGGAGGTGGGGGAACCAGGGCGTGCAGGCACCCGAGAATGTGCAGGAACATGGGCCTCTGGGCCCTGGGTCTTCTGTTTTGTAATGAGAAGCCAGAAGCAGAAGTAATAATGAAAACAGTTTAATGTTAGCTAATTTTTTAACATATCGTACAGTGCCATCCCCAGCCCCACCCCCACCCCCACCCCCCAAAATCCTCTGTGGTCCTGAATCAGCCAGAGGCCTGCCAGGTGATGACAGCTCATCCTGAGATGGCCAGCCACGTGAAAAGCCAGACTGGCAGAAATGAGAAGAGAAATGGAAAAGTTGCAGTGGGGGCTCATTGGCAAGCCTCAGGCGCAGGCGGTGGTGTGGAGACCCAGGGCTTTAAAGGCAGGAGCCTAGTTTCAGTTGCCTGGAACTCAGGGTTTGAGGACAAGGATTCAACATGGTAGAGAGAGAAGGGAGTGCATTTCCTGAGATAGTTAACGCACAGGCACGCCAGTGGGTCATGGAGGGAGAGGGGCACCTCTCCTCAGGCTTCGACTTCATCCAATTCCAGGGCATGGGGCAAAGGCAGCATTTGGCCTTGTTCAGGTCAGGGGGCAGCAGAGGGAGAGGGCAGCTCTGGAAATGAAAAGACGCAGCCAGAAGACTGTGGCCTGATGGGTTCTGGCACCAATCTAGAGGAGAAGTCTAGAACCAGTTCAGAGAGACCCGGGGGATGGAGCTGGGGTTGTGGGGATGAGGGGGGTGTTGCTGAGAAGCAGGAAATAAATACCAAGGGAACTTTGTAATCCTTCTGGAAGCTTCGGGCTTTCTTCATGCTTGTTACTCCTGTTACCACCCCTGTTGGTGTTCTTGTTATGGTTAGTAAAACACCCGTAAAAGGAAGCAAGAGAGAGGGAGTGTGCTTATTTGGGGGAAGGGGGTGGCTGGAAACAAGCTGGGAAGTAGGAGGACTCCGGGTAACTTCTCCATTGGGATTGGGAAGTGGAACCGTGAAAGGAGAGGAAAGCAGGCTGGTCTCTGGAGATTGGAGAAATTTGGGAGAGGGCAGGGTTGCCTAAAGAGCCGAGATGGGAAGCAGAGCAGAGCCTAGCACTGTGTTGGTCAAAGGCCACCTCGCGATGCCAGGCTCAGTACAGGTCTCCTAGCTGAGACTGAATTTCAGATAGACCACACAAAAAATTTAGCGTCGATATGTTCTATGAGGTATCTGGGAAATACTTAAATTAATAGATCTTTTATTGCTGGGGCGCCTGGCTGGTTCAGTCAGTAGAGCATGAGACTCTTGATCTCAGGGTTGTGAGTTTAAGCCCCATGGTTTTAAGTAGGCAAGGAGCCTACTTAAAAAAAAAAAAAAAAAAAAAAAAAGCTAAGAAATTATTCGTTGTTTATCTGAAATTCAGATTTCTTAGGCATCTCAGATTTTCATTTGCTGAACATGGCAACCTTGGCCTACTTTTTTTCATTAGCTGTCTAACCCCACTGCCCCCACGGTGTGATCAGGGGCTATGTGAACCCCATCTAGGACCGGAGGCTGACTCAGAAAACAGCCAGCTCAATTTGAAATGAACTCCCTGCCAAGGGGCTGCAGGTCCAGGAATAGAGTCCCCACCTGGACAAATCAAGTGCCATAGAGTGGGGAGAACATACTAGACACCGGAGTCCCTGCTCCACTTCCTAGCAGCTTTGTGAATCTTGCCAAATAGTGAGAGACCTCGGAGTCTTGGTTTTTTGTTTGTTTGTTTGGTTGGTTGGTTTTTTTGTTTTGGCTTTTTTGGTCTGTAGAATGGAGAAAATTATACTTCTCACTGGTGTTTTGCAAATATTAAATGAGATAATGGAGTAACATTCCTAGTACAGTGTCCAGATAAATTACATGATAAAATGGTAGGGGTAGTTTTTACCACTCTGTTCTTCTTTGTAAATCATACTCTCCCAGGGGTAATGCCCTGTCAAGAAAAACTAGTCCCAGTGCCCTTCACTGGACTTTCCAAGGGGTGCTGTAGGCTAATTTTGTTCCCTTGTTTCTGGAATTTTGTTGGCAGATATAGAGAGGATGGGATAAGCTCATACTCCTCTTCTCAAAAGGTACTGTAATTCAGCATCTGCTTTATCCATCCCCTGGTTACTGCTCTAAAACAAACCCAAGCACATGCCCTACTCTTCACTCCAGGTAGACAAGGTTTTAACATAGTTTTAACACCTCCAACAAATCAAAGCAAACACTCAAGGTTAAATCTAACACTGAGCTGAGAGGGCAGGTAGCCTTCTTCCTCCCAACATTCCTCTATTAAACTCAGATTCCCCAAAATTAAGTACATTGCCAAGGAATTTCAAGGCACAAAGGTGAAGCTCGGCATTTGAGAAGAAGAAATTACTTTGAGCTTGTTTTACCAAGAAATGTTTTTTGCTCAAATCTGTTCATCTTTGTCTGGACCACTGTGTTACAAAAATACAAAAATTGTCAGGGCTTCAGCTACATTTCTTTGGCTCGGATTTTAGTAGGAAAAAAGAGGAGTGTTTGGAGCTGGAGGGCAGTCAGTGGCAGGCAGGGTGATGGGAATCTTCTAAGATGCTTAGATCTTAGAGGCTGAAACTCTGGTCTTATGTCCCATCTGCAACACATAGTGGAAATCCAGCTGATGGGAACTTTTCTCCCTTTTCCATGTATAAGGAAGGAGTTGTCAGAGTGATCACCAAAAATGAAGAAACAATAGATTCTGGGTAATATAGTCTTTCTAGAAGGCCATGTTGAAGAGTAGTGATGTTGCAGAAAGGGGTCCCATGAGGCCTGTTTTGATGTTGCTCCATGAGACCTCAAACAAACTGATCTTTCAGAACTTCTCATCTCTCTTCTATAAAACAGGACTAAAATAATCTCCACTGTACCTACCACTCTCCACTTACGGTGCAGTTCAGATGAGATAATGCGTGAAATGTTGATGTGTCCTCGAATTCTATCCTCAAAACTTTTCCCCTTGATCTGTGGTTCCTCCATGTCAGTGATCACAGTGCGGTGATAGAATCCTGGATGGCTTGTTGACTCTATTTCCCACTCTCTAATAGGCCTGGCTTCTTGGGTTTTCCAAAGTTCTCTAATGGCCAAGAAATTGAAAACTGAACCCATTTTATCATCCACACACCTAGCCAGACCTGTTCCACATGCCTGTGATGCATCCAAATTTCAGTCTGACTGAAAAGTCTTAAATAGAGTTGTCTTTCTCACACCAGACTTCTCCACTCTCCCCAGGAGGAGCCTGGCTAATCGCTACCTTAAAGATGCCCAGAATCTGGCAAAAGTAATACTTCGACTCAGGAAATGGAACTAAAATTCTGCCTCTTGTTTCACAAAAGAAAACAAGGTTGTGGATTTGAGGAGAACCAATGAAACACTGACAAGCTGAGTAAAACTGCGTGGGCTGTCAAACTTACTACCTTATACTCCACGGGACAAGAGACAAAGAGCTGATACCGAGCATGGAAGTCTCTTAGACACCTGAGTTCTGACTGTAACTAGAGTGAGCAAAGCCAGCCAGAAAAGTGTGCTATTGGAGGAAAACAAGTAAGATGTTTGAAGCAGGGACTCCGTTTAATCCTTTACTGAAGCCCCTAGATCTAAAGCCATGTCAGGAACACAGCAGACAATCAGAAGATACGTTGTGAGTGCATGAAGAAGAGTAATGATTTCAAAGGGGATCTCGAGGTCCAAGGGCAACGGTGCAGACCGGACTTTCATGAATGTTGCATCCCACCCTACGATTAGGGCTGGTGGTATTCCCGTGGGTTGCATAAATATTTTACCCATTTTGAAAATTGCTTTCAAACTCCTACATAAACTCTGACTTCTCTTGTTGGACAGTATTCAAGGTTAAAATTCCCCCCACTGGAAGTCATACAGTTTTCATTTCTTAATGTTTATTCTCTGTGTTTTATGTAGTTAGTTCAAAAATAATGGTAACCAGTTATTCTTTGCTTCCCCAGAAGATAACCAGGAGCCAACAGACAAACTGAATCTTGGCATTTGTACTGAGAATTAGGAGAGAAGTATTTTTCCTAATGTTATAAATGCTAAATGGTGGAATGAGTTGCTTGCTCTGGGGCCCTGGGCAAAGCATAAACTTTGTCGTCATTGATACAGACTAACTGGGTCTGAGTCTTCCCCGCAGAAAGGATGCAGGGGTAGAGCAGGGAGGGCAAAGGCATGACAAGCCTGATGCCATCGCTGCATCACTAATTGATGGTGGCGAAGCTCTTCCTGCTAAGCTCAGGCAATCCTTGCTATGAACCCGGGGTTTCAGGTAGCCCTGACCAATCGAACACAGAGTGGCATGTGAGATTTATCCTTTTAACACCTATTTGCTGAGTGTTGGTTATACACCTAGTTGTGTGGTTTGAGAAGTGTGAGGAATTTTGCTATAAAGGGAAGGAGGGAAGTAGCTAGAGAGGGAAATGGTGTGCGGAGGCATAGCTATGTGCCATTCAGATTGTCATTCGTATTAGAGTGCAGGTAAAGAGAAAAGTTCAGGAGCACAGGCTCTGGAAGCAAATTTCCTCATTTTGAGGAAATGCCCTTGGCGCCACATCTTAGTCCTTGTGGGAACTTGGGCAAGTCACTTCCCTGTGCTTCGTTTGGTTTCATCGGCTACGTGCAGATTACTACAGTCCGTCCTCATAAGGTTGTAAAGAGTGAGCTGCTTTGTGTAGTGTTTGAAACTCTTCTTGGCATATGGCGGACACCATAGGAATTGAATAAGTGGTAGCTGTGTTGTTGTTGATAATGTGATGGACCGGCCACACTTCCACACCCCTAGGGGCACCTGGGACACAAGAGGAGAGAAGTTTAAAGCCCCACTGATAAAGAAGCTGCTGGAAGAACCATTATTCCCTACCTTGAATGTGTTGACCTAGAAATGAGCTGGAAATTGAGCCCAGTGATGACCCAGAAACAGACGTGAGGTGGGAGGCAGGTATTGGCAATTCCGTGAATGCTAAAGACTCACACATTTTCTTTCCTTCTTTCCTTCCTTCCTTCTTTTCTTCCTTCCTTTTTTCCTTCCTTCTTTTTTCCCCTTCCTTCCTTCTCCCCTTCCTTTTTTCTTTTCTTTTCTTTTTTTTTTTCCTTTTGAATGAGAAACTGCTCATTATTGTCTGCTCAAGGGACAATAGTTTCATGGCAGAACATTTTGTTTGTATCTCATTTCCTGAGGATCCTCCTTGGAACAAGGGATTTCATTCTCTGTTCTTTTGTCTTAGGTAGCAGAGTAGATGTTTATTGTAGGATTCAAAAATAATTTTTTTCTTTTTAAATACAGCTACAATTTTATCTGATGGCCTTTAGCAAGCATGGATTCCTCAAGTGAAAGGGCATTGAGGCAGAGAAGAGTCAACAGTTTCCATCAAAGTCTTAACTGCCTGAGAGATTTTTTAAAAATTATTGTTGGATTCCTACTGAATTTGTCTTAGAACACTTTGCAAATGTTGCAATAGTTATTTTTAAACAAATATCTCCCCACTTTCATTTCCTAACCTGACTTCTCACTTCAATAAGTACAAACTTAAAAAAAAAAAAGACAAAACTTATATTCATTGATTTACTATTTAAAAAAAAACTCCATATAATTTGTCACTCAAACTGGGACACTTTATCAGAAGGAGACAACCTTAATAATTATATGAGGACAATAGATGTAAACTGAGTTTTTCCTGGTTAATCAGAACATATCCATGAGAAATCAGAATAATTAGTTCTGCCAAATTATACATATCCAACTTTCAGGAGGAAGTCTCCCTACAGAGAGAAATTGTATATTGAATTCAACTCAACTAAGTTTTAGTTGATTTAGGACCTCCAAATCATTAAAAACTCGTTTCAGAAATCACTGAAGAGGACTTCTTCTGTTAATATCTACCGTTTTTCCCTGCCCAAAGAATCTCCCCAAAATACTCACACTTTAGGTGATTTAGATCAGCAGGAATGATTCACTGTGCAATAATGAGACTGCCCCATAGAACTGGTCCTCGGGACCCACATCCTTCTAAACATTAACAGTATCTTCATTCTGGGCCTGAATTTGGAGCCACCCACAACCACATAAGTACTAACCTAAAGAGGTGGGTTACCAGGACCTAGAAGCTCTCCTTCAATAAGAAGGAGGGGAAGGGGGAGACATGTGGGCGCTTCCTATTTCAAGACCACCTTGACTTTAGTGTGTTCCCATTGCTCTCTCCCTCAGATTTTGAACTTCATGAACCAATGGAGCAGAACCAGGTTCATGATGTAAACGTTTGAGTGGATATACAACCTCATTTTGATAAAAGATCGCTTTCCCGTTGTTGCCATTATAAAGCTACTCAACTAGTGAAATAGTTCCACTAGGTACAAAAGCTGATGAAAGAAGTCTGTTCTATCACAAAGCCATTGTGAGTTAGTCATTGGTCCCGGCCATTCCTAAGAGCAGCCTAGACTGCCTTGGACCTCTTGTTATAGCATTTCCTTTTAGGCTATAGAGAGTAAGATGGTTTGAGAGCTTCAGGGAAGGGGCATTCATATGGAATAGGACAGAGAATTGACAGATGTCATAATGGCATTAATGATACAATGATTGACAAGCTCCAAGACAATTAAGGTTTCCCACTGATTCCTGGATTTCACTATTAGTAGTCCCCCACCACCACCACCAGCACCACTTCTCTGCTGTGATAGCTCCACATAGCTGAGCTCCTCAGAAAAGAAAAGGAAACAAATCACCTGGCAGGGCTTCAACATTTCAACCACGGAAAACTCTCTTTGAATCTTTGCTTATTCCAATCTACCTTGATCCCTAGATCTAACCTGTCCAGACAATTATCTAAAGCAGTGCTATTCAAAGTGTTGTGGTCCATGGACCACCAACATCAAAATTTCCTAGGCTGCTTACTTAGAAAGAACAATTTCCAGGATCCTACTGCATCAGTCTTTGGCATTGGTGCTTAGAAATATATTTCACATGAGCTCTCCAAATGATTCTTATGCACAATAACATGGAACAACCACTAACCTAGGACTATACCAGAGGTTCTCAGCCTCGGCTACACATGAGAGTCATCTGAAGAATTTCTAAAACTCCCAAATGCTCACCTACTCGCTGGCCCAACCAAATCAAAATATCTGCGACGTGGAACCCATCTTTTAAAAGTATGCAGTGTGCAGCCAAGATTGAGAACCACAGCAATAGATCCATCATTCTCAGAAGATGGCAAGCCTTCCCTGTCATGGGGAAATCACATCTAAGAATGTGACTGCGGTCAAGACCAGCTCTCCCATAAGACTGTGGGAACTGGGGGTGATCTAGGCAGGTGCCACTCAAAGTATGGTCTGCAAACTGTGTCAGTCCATTAACTTTTTCATTACTGGCCCTTAAGGAGATTATAGAAGCATGTGAAACAATCATATTATTAAGGGTTGGTTTTTGTTTGTGTGTTTTGGTTTTGTTTTTTGTTTTTTTGTTTTTGGTAGCAAGACTTTCTTATGAAGCCAGGAGTACATTGATATACATTCAGATACAAGCCCCTTCCCTCATAATGGACCAGTAACAAATAGTTTGCGGATGGGCACTTTGAGCAGCTCTGGTCTAGGCCAGCTGCCCAGGAAAGAGGATACAACCTGAAGGACCCCCTTGGTAATGCGGTCCTGCCACTGACTCTTGAAACAGCTGAGACCAACCTGGAAACTCAGCCCCACCACGGAGAGTGGGCTGCATTCTCAGAATGTTGACGCAATTGTCCACAGGGACAGTCTGTTAGGCCAAGAAAGAACCCAGCTGGAATCTTTCAGGAAGTCCAAACACAAGAGGACAGGCTTGATGAAAATGCTATGGCCCAAAACTCACCAACTAGGTGCCTGTGGACAACAGGAAGTTGGCAAAAATGCTTGACCGAGAGCCAGAGGACCCTGTGGGTGGTTACAAGGCCTCAGAGTACAGAGAGAAAGCCCTAGTTATGGCTTTCTCAGCTGCAAGACGCAGAAAATCAACCTCATCTTAACACAGAAAGAGAATTCATTAGCTCATGTCAGGCTCTTCCCACTTAGTGGCAAATATGGCAGCCAGCAGCAGCAAGCTGACATCTCCCAGGTTAGCAACCACAACAGAGTAACAGGCATGCCTCTTTCCCAATAGTTCCAGCAAAAGTACTGGGACTAGCCCTTGTTGAGCCAGACTGAGTCATGGCCCTATCTCTAGATCAATCATAACTTCGACTGCACATCTCAGAGTCATATGGCCATCGCTGGAGTTGGGAGGTGTGGTAAGTCCCCTCTGAACTACATGGATGAGGAGTAGATAAGAGATGGATCTGCCAAAGGAAGATGATAAACTCCTAGTAACAGAAGGGGGAACAGGAGCTGGTGGGGGGGCAAAGTCACTAGCTATGCCTGTGAAAGCTCAGAATCCCCAGCTTCTATGCTGCAAAATGGCCCAAACCCCCATTCCAGCACCAACATGCCTCCACCCTGACCAGCCCCACCAGTTTGTAAAGACACGTGGAGACTCCCAGGCCCAAGAGCAGCCCAAGGAATCATGACACTCACTTCTGTCCCCTATTTGCTCTGGCAATATATTCAAAATAGACTTTGGGGGGATTTATTCTTGTCAAGTTTCCAAGTCCAAGCACAATAACCCATTCTTTTTGGTTCACCCATTCATTCATGAGTTCATTAGATAAACATTTATACTGAGTGCTCATCATGCTGATAGTTAGAGGTACCCTGATAGATAAGGCGTACTGTCTTTCTTTGAATACTCGCTGCCTAAATAATTCCCCATGGATGCAATTTCCTTTTCTTTCTGAGCTTCCCTCCTCCCAGTCATGGAGAGAAACCCAGGGGGAGACACTGAGAATGTCATAGGGGGGTCTCTATGGTGAGAATGTGAAAAATCCTGTCCACTAGATTCTCTTCAGCCAAAAAGTAGAAAATCTACCCCATGCTGTTAAAGAAAATATATTTCCATAAGTTTTCTAGGGAAATGTAACCTAGATCTGGATACAGTGATTCTTTCAGCAAGCATGACTTCTACAACCGCCTCTTAAGTGAAATTGCAGAGATTATATTGGAAAAAGGTCGACATTTTCAGATAAAATATGACATTTGAAACCACAGATCCATGCAGGATCTGGGGACAAAGATTCTGTCTTTGACCTTCTCTGAATTTCTCTCTTTGCCTTGAGATGCCTTGAGAAGACAGCCATGGGCTCACATCACAAGTGAGGAGTGGAGATTGTCACCTGAGGGGGTCCGCATGTCCACTCTCTGTAATGGAAGGAAGCATGAGGAAGGAACAGGGTGAAAAGTCTGTACTGGCCACTGGAAGCGTTGGGCTGGGGCATTGCTAGGACCAGAACCCTGCTCCATTCTGTTTTTCAATTTGGCAGCAGGTAGGAAACTGCACTGGAAATGCAGTTTCCATTTCCAATTCCATTTTCCAATTCCCAGGTGCCTGGGAATTCTGGGGAGTTAGTGGCTTCATTCCCACTGTGATTGAGCTGGAAATCGCCTTGGTCAAAGTCAGTACCCTAATCTTCAGGCAAAATGTCTACCCTGTTTGTCCAGGATAGTTCCAGTTCAAGCCTGCTGTCCTGCCATTACTGTCAGTGGTGCCTTCTGCTGCTAGAAGAATCCTGAAGTGCCCTCGCCACCAGCCTCCAGCATGAATTTCCTGAGTGTGAGCAATGCGGCAAATACATGTCTGCACCCACCCCAGCATCTGGCACTAAGCCTGCCCTTAAGTTAGGCACCCAGGAAACGCAGGTTGGTTAAATGAATGAATGCGTGAGTTTAGTACATGGTAATTCACAACGCAACATGATTCACTCTACAGCTTGTCTGTTTACTGAGGCTGCATATTTGGGGGTTCTCCTTATCACCTCTGCCTACCCTCCAAACTTCTCAAAAAGCAAGATTGTGATGTCAGAAGTCCAGGACATCATCTGGGATGAGATGAGCCGAAACTCACTGAAACCAGCCAGTGATGGAACCAGAATGTGCACATGGCAAGAGGTGAAAACCCCAGCAAGGGGCGGGGCGAGCTCAGCTCTATGGAGAAGGAGCTCCTTCAGCTGGGGGGATACGTTATAGGAAGCTGAGGAAGACACATTCTCTGGATTCTAGAGAGGGTGGTTTTGTAAAAAGGGGTGTCGAGGGAGGAGGGGAGAGGGAGGTTGTGCAGATGTGATGGAAAACCAGAGAGAAAATGACTGTAAGAAAAAAAAAATCTTTGTTAAGTAGCAAAACCAGCAGCTGGACCAGATTAGCTGTTCCCTTCTCTCTCCTATTTTTGGACTTGGAAAGAAAATGTGCAAAATAATTCCTGTTTTGGAGAAAAGTAGAGAAGGAGGCTGGGGGTGGTGGTGGGGGGCACAGGTCATGGAACTGTGGAGCAAGACAGAGAAGCAGGAAAAACTGAGGGGCTGCCCAGCTGGGAGGCTCCCCTCTTTCTTGGGGTTGTGGCGACACTGACGCTGCTTTTTCTTCCTCCCCGGGGCAGGTGGGAGACGAGGTCCCTGCTCTATGTTCCTGCTCTGCTCAGAACCCGCAGGACAAAAGCTCAACCTGTTTTCACGGGGTGCAGCCGAGGCCAGGTGCAGACCCCACAGCCACAGGGACAACCTCAGGACCGCAGCTGAGCTGTGGGGCCACGAGGCAGGCCTTTCTGCAGTCCCGGGTCTCCTTTCCCAGCCTGTGTAAGTGCACAGTGTCCTCCTGGCTTGATCTTGACTCTTGTCCAAATCTCTGGGTTTCCTGAATGAGCGCTCACTCCCACGCTGTGTAGGTGACTGGGAAGGGCCAGGGCTCCCCCATAGGGAGGCTCCTTCCCTGGTGACATTCCATGTCCCTCAGGTTGCCAGTGGGGAACACATTTCGGGGGGTGTGCCAAAGCCTCGAAGCTCCTGCACGACTGCAGGGAACATGAAGGGATACAAACGTTTTGGAAGCTGAACACCTGACTAGAACACCCGCTCGCCAGGGCCTCCATTCCACTCTTGCTAAAGAGGACCGAGTCTGTACACACTCTGCAGAAGGCATGCACCAAAATGCTCAGCATTCTTTCTAATCATCCTTAATTGGAAACTACCCAAATGCCCATCAAACAGTAGACTTGTTATATAAATAAGTCTGTATTCACATCTGAGAATGAATCATTCAGAACCGCGGCTAGAGATCTCACAAATGCAACGATGAGCCAAAGAAGCCAGGCCCAAAACAGGATCCAGATTTCTGATTCCGTTTATATAAAGTACAAAACAGGTTAAAGAGTAGATGCCCTTAGAAGTTGGCATATGGGATACCCTTGGAAAGGGCTATTGACTTTGGAAGGACTCTCTGGGGAACTGGTAGCAATCTCTGCCCTCACTACCTAGGTGTGGGAAGTGCGTCAAATTTCAAAGAGCTGTTCACTTATAAGAATATTGTTCTGAATGTTTGTTATATGTCAATAAAAAAGGTTTAAAGGTCTCCAAAGGCCCTCTGCAGTTATTCCGTGGGAAGATCTGGAATTAAGGTGGGCTCCAGAGAAACAGTTTTTCCTTATAATCAGCCGAAGCTGACTCATGGCCATGGCGACTCCTTGGCCTGGTCGTGCCCTTGGCAAGCCACAGGCCTGTGTGGTTTCCTAATACCTTCATGGCCCCCTAAGTCTTTGTTTCTGGGCTGAGCATATGCCCTTTCTCAATCCTACTTGACGGGACAAGGTTTTTGTTCTAGAAATACCAGGCATAGAGATGACTCCCCTCTTTGGGAGAAACCTAAATTGGTTCAGCTGGTCAGAGATTTTTGTTTGCTCTTTGGTTTTCCTCATTGCTCCCTAGAGACCATGCTCCAACTTCCAGCCCTCCACCAAAAGTGGGAACACTTTCATCAGTCAAGAAGTCATGGACCCCTAGCTGTGTCAGTTCCTTAGGACTAAGTCAGGGCCCAGAGGGGCTGGCCCACAACCCCTACAGCCAAACTCCAAGGTTGGGCCAGGAAATCTGTTCACCATGAGTGGTGGTAGTGGTAGTGACCATGGGTGTTTTGACCCTCTCAGTCCTTCCCTGGGTTTCACACTGTTTTACCTCATTGAATTAAGGGACTGGTGCCTTTCTAGGAAGAAAACAAGCATAATTCCTACACCAGAAGTGACTTCTCACAGACTACTATAAATATGATACGGGAGAAAGCACAGAGCCTAGTGTGGTAGCCTGAGGACTGGGGCAGCAGCCACACTTGCTTAATTAAGCCCATGTCCTTCCCAGAACAAGGAAAAATGATGAATTCCCTAGTGAATGTCAGCAAGGTCTTCAGGCTCAAGAAGGGACTCTAACCAATAGTTTCCTGAGACGATTTTTATGTTCACCATTCTAGTCGTCTTCTTCTGATAATCCAAACTGGAATGACTTGATTTCTGACATAATAAGGACAACGTGTCTCTCATGGCCCCCCTCTGTGTTAGGTGGCACCACAAGTCACTTAAGACACCCTTAAGCTGAGAACCTTTCTTTATTTAAAAGATAAAACAGCTTATTTATACAGAACTTTATCTAGCAAGAGATGATAATACAACTTTGGCATGTCAGCAAAAGAACACTTTACTAGCCAGGTAAGACAAAGCCCTTGAGTCGAAATTACACTTTGCTAACTCTTGACTATTGTAGATTTTGTCATACAACCATCACCTACTGTCCTTTAGACAGTGGACCCTGTTGTTCAAAAATTATTATGATTACGGGGCACCTGGGTGGCTCAGTGGGTTAAGCCTCTGCCTTCAGCTCAGGTCATGATCTCAGGGTCCTGGGATCGAGTCCCGCATCGGGCTCTCTGCTCAGCAGGGAGCCTGCGTCCTCCTCTCTCTCTGCCTGCCTCTCTGCCTACTTGTGATATGTCTCTCTGTGTCAAATAAATAAATAAAATCTTTTGAAAATCCTTTAAAAAATTATGATGATTTCAAGATGGCAACAACAAAACCTTAAACTGAGTCTGGAGCTTGAGGCAGGTCCTGGGTGCAGAAAGACTGTGTGGATGTTCCTTCAAGGTTGGAATCAGTCCAAACTGGTGGAGTTTACACAATAATAGACAGCCTGGTCAATGTCTAACTAGAAACAAAAATAAGAAGATTAGAATTAGAGATGGAATATTATCATCATTTACAGATGCTACGAAATTCCTGGAAAAACCAATATAATCAACAGGAGAATAAAACTATTCAAACTAATAATACAGTTCAACAAGTTGACCCATACAAGATCAAAACCAGAATATAAATGAGTGGAGGGAGTAGAACAGGAGTGTGGACTTCTAAGGGTGGTCTCTTAGAGCTGCTCCCATCTTGTTACAGGGTGTGGGAATGGAGGGGGCCCTCCAGTCCCTTTGCATCCCTTGCCCAGAGAGGACTTCAGTGCGATTCTTGGAAAACATGCTTTGTATCTCCTGGAGTTTGGGGTATCATTACATTAGGTCTGCCACAGTTATGATGGATCACCAGACAAGAAGCTTAGTGTCTGTGACTACAGGGCCAAGTGGGAGCAGAAGGCTGATTCAGGAGAGACCTTTCTTCCTTCTGGTGGCATGTCTTATGCCATCACCAGGCACAGATGGCAGGGGAATGAGGGGCAACCCAGAATGGGAATATTTTGCTTCGGGTCACTTAAAAAGAGACTCAACCCAAGAAGACTACGGGAAACACAGAGGAATTTTGCATAGAAAGCTCTGTGTTGGGTGCCTGGGTGGCTCAGTCGTTGAGCTTCTGCCTTCAGCTCAGGTCATGATCCCAGGGTCCTGGAATCGAGCCCCATATCAGGCTCCCTGCTCAGCAGGAAGCCTGCTTCTCTCTCTCCTACCTCCCTTGCTTGTGTTCCCTCTTTGGCTGTCTCTCTGTGTCAAATAAATAAATAAATTCATAAAACAAAACAAAAAAAGAAAGCTTTGTGTGGAGCAGATCCTGATGTGGAATGGGAAGAGATCTTACACTTATTTCAAGTCTGGAGTTATAAATGTTCTGTTCACAAGGAAGACGTGTAGAGCCAAAAATTCAGGGTATGATCCAGGCTCTGCCACTTCTCTGTTCTGTGAATCTCCTCAAATCCCTTAACCTCTACAGGCAAGAGTTTTCCCATCTGCAGGTTTGGTGTTATTCTCACACCAATATCTACCCATCAAGATTGGTGACAAATAATGATTCCTTCCAATAATCACTACACATAAGTTGTAAGCCCGTCCTTCTATAAAAGGTTCCCTTCAACGTCTTTAAGTTCATTCTGTGGAACTAGTTCTTTCTGCTCCTGGATGAAATTTAGGATGAGTCTCATGAGTTTTGTGGTCCCTTTCAGGTAATAAAAGTAGTCTCAGCTCCATAATTCATGTTTTTGCTTTCCAGTGACAAATTGAACTCTACACGTCATCCACAGCTTGGGGCTTCTGCATGTTCCAGCTCAGGCCAGGAATCAGAAAGCATCCAAAGTTAGGAGCTGGGAGTTCTCAAGCTCTGATCCTATCCCCTCTTAGCTGCCCAGTCTTGTCAATCTTGGTTTCTCACAGCTGTGGGATCAAAGTGTGGAAGAGAGTGGAGGAAGGCAGCAGCAGAGCTCTAAGTTGTGTGACACTGTGGGGACCTGGACCCAAGGCTTTCTCGTCTCAGGGGTTCTCAGGGGGAACAACCTATGGGTTCTTCAGAAACAACCCCTGTCTCTGCCCCCAGACTGGGAAAAGCATCTGAAGTCAAGTGTAACCTTTTTGTATCTAACCTTTATTAAATCAAACAGCTCTCTTTCTAGTCTAGGTTCTAAGCATTGTTTAAAAATCACACATAGATCCATGCTTTTCCTGGTAGTAGCTTAAGTATAGCACATGTTTTCTGTTGCTTCGTTAATTACATTGATCAAATTTCTGATGTCAAACCATTTCCACAAGTTTTGGATTAAACTACTTAAATCATGATGCGTTTTTCTGAAAATAATTCAGTATCTGATTTGGTAAGCTGAAAAATTGTTTTGATTTTCATGTTCATAAGTGAAATGGGCCTATAATTTCCTTCTGATATTGTTTCTATCTGATTTCAAGTGAAAATACACTGATCTCGTTAAACGGTTAGAACAATCTTTTTGTTTGTTTCTGTTTTCTGGTCCAATCTATTTAAGATGAGAATTAACAGTTTCTTGAGAGTTTGGTAGAACTTAGCTGTAGAACCACTGGGGCCTGGATTTCTGGGAAAGAGATATTTAAGTCCTTTTTTAGTGTCTTTAATACTTACTAGCCCAGTTAGTGTCTCTATTTTTTCCCGGGGCTGATTTTGCCATTTTGTGTCTTCCTGGGTGCTCGTGTATCTTACTAAACATATGAACATATAGCTTCTCATACTACCTTTTTTAGTAAGAGTTTATTGAGATTGAATTCACACACCATGGTCTTAACCCTTTGTAATGTGTATGATTCAGCGATGATTCACAGACTTGTGCCACCACCAGTATCTAATCCAGAACATTTTCATCGTCCCACAAAGAAACCTCATGCTCAGGGCACCTGGGTGGCTCAGTGAGTTAAAGCCTCTGCCTTCGGCTCAGATCATGATCTCAGGGTCCTGGGATCGAGCCCCGCATCGGGATCTCCTCTCAGCGGGAAGCCTGCTTCCTCCTCTCTCTCTGCCTACTTGTGATCTCTGTCTGTCAAATAAATAAATAAAATCTTTAGGAAAAAAAAAAAAAAAAAAGAAACCTCATGCTTATTAGCAGTTACTTCTTGTTTTCCCCAACCCACCCTGCCCCTGCCCCAGGCCCTGGGAACGGTGAACCGACTTTCTGTCTCTACAGATTTTCCTGCTCTAGACTTTTCACAGGAGCAAAGGCATATAGTATGTGGCCTTTCATGCTGGGCTTTTTTTTTTTTTTTAAAACTTTTCCATGAAGGGTTAAGTTTCAACCATGCTGTAGCATTTATCGCAACTTCACTCCCTTGTAGGGCTGCGTGATGTTCTATCATGTGGATACACCGCATTTTCCTTATTCCTTCCTCAGCTGACGGACACTTGGTTTGTTTCCACTTCTGACTTTTGTGACTCATGCTTCTGTGGACGGGATTGCGGATAAAGATGGCTAGTCCGGAGCTCTCAGAGTGCATCCTGCTGGCTTATTCTCTGAGATCCACCCCCTAGCTCCCTCTGATCATGGAATGAAAGGCAGAGCAAGGAACTCCCAGGTCTCTGCCACAGGACTGTGGTCAACGTGTGAACCAACTGGACAGGTCTCAGCACTCCTGGCTGGTAGAGATTTTAAACATCAGCCTTTGGAGTCCTCGGTGCCCAAATTTCAAAAACCAACAATAATTCACCTCTGTCACGTTTTATTCAAGGAAACTCAGATCCAGAAGTGTTAAACCGTTTATTTAAAATCACGCACATCATTTGTTGAGAGTGACACTCCTACGGACTGACAAAGTCAAGATTGGGAATGATGACTCAGTCCAACATTCTGATCCAACGCCAACCAGAGATGAACCAAATCAAAATGAAAGACTGTCCACAAAACCCAACAGTTGCTTCTTTCTGATTTATGCCAAAATTTGGACACATTAGATTCTTAAAAGTTTTTTTTTTCCCCAGAAAGATAAAACATTTTTAAATAAGGACAAAAATTATGAATACAATCACAAGGTCTATTGGTGCCAGAAGTAGGTTCTCAATTTTTTTTTTAAATAAACATTTCTGTTCCCCTATCACATAACCTTGGTGATCTTTATCCTAAAGAAAGCCAGACGGCCGATCCTGTGAGAGCCCAGAAAGCGCATCTGAAGCAGCATTTCTGCAGCATTTTATCTGAGTTGAGCTATGGTTTCCCTGCACGTCCATGCCCAGGCTACTGCACTTGCTGAGCTGGGGCTGTGGTCTGTGGTCTTGAATATAAGAGCCCTTTGGGCTGTAGCATCTGCTGATGCTTTTGTTTTTATTGTACTTTTTCTCGGGGATGGCCCTGTGCCAGCCATGTCCAAGGACATGTGTAGGAGCCAAAAGTAGGGAGGGATGCTCTGGGAAAATGCAAAGTAAAAGCTGAGAAGTCCCGTGGGGACACGGCCCTGGCACCACGTTCCTCTCTTTCCCTCTGCACCCTATCTTTCCTGGGGTCTCTAACTCCTCCAGGCTGCTGCATTGTCCTGAGAAAGATGCGTTCATTCAACCCAAGTGCGGGACTCTTCCCTCCTGCAGCAGGTGGGGACCTCAGGCTTCCAAGCACGCAGCTCACACGCAGGGCAGCAGGACTTGCTGCCTCCAGCCACACCCCAGTTCTGCATCTCCAAGAGCAGAGCGCCTCAGGCAAGCATGTGGAAAACCCTGACATTGTGTCTGGGGCAGCTGGCATAAATCTGCAACGATATCTTTCCAAACACAGAGAGGCAGTCTTGAAAGATCAAAGAATCTAGTTGAATAAAATGGAGATCTTCCCGTCAATGGAATATTATATGACCAACAAGGAATGCACGTCTGAGGAACTTTCATGACGTAGGCAAATGCTGACAATATAACATCCTTGACATGAATAAGCTCATTCCATGCTGCAGGGCTGTGAACTGGGGCTCTCCTGGTCCCCATTTTTACCTAAGAGCTCCCCGAGGCTCCAAGAGGAGAAACGACGTGCCCAGCATCACCTGGCTAGGAGACCGTGGTGCCCACACACAGATGAAGGCACCCGGTCTGGCTCCACAGCCCCTGCCCTCAAATGTGATGCTGCATTGGAAGTCACTGGAAATCTGGAAGGGGTTACTTTGAGAACATTTTCTAACGCAGGAGCACCTCAGTCTTATAGCAAGACATGGAAAAGGGCAGGGAAGGTCCACATTTTTATTCTCAGTTCCAAGACAACTTTGACATGTCCTGACATTCGTTTTTATAAGAGCTTTGTCAATTCCACAGAAGTTTTGCTCATTTCCTCCTAAACATTTCCTCTTCCAGGCAACAATAGTCTCTGGATTAACTCTGGCTGCGGGGATATGGAGGAGATTAGATGTGAAAACCCTGACAGGGCTCCTACCTCTCGGTTTTCTTCTCCTTTAACCAGTTGGGGGTTGTTGTTTTCCAGATTAATTCAATAAAGCCTGCCTTTCAGAACTGGCAGCTCTGAAGTAATTTTAGAAATGTAATTTCACCAAAAAAATGCTTTTTGTGTGGGCTTCACATTACAAAATTACCTGCAAGGGGCATCATTGGTTGCAGTAATAAAATTCAGAGGGGAAACAGGCATCAAAGGAAGGTGAATACATTAAATCTCTTTCTCACAGACACACAAAGCAGATTTTTTTTTTTCCAAATGCCAAGAGAAGTCATGTAATGATCTTGATAATATGGGTACCAAATTCCTGCTCTTGAGGAAAGGCGTGGGTGGAACATTTTAGTCTGTGAACCCACCACAAGGATCGAATTCCCTAGATAATTCCTCCTCATCATTCCCCTTTGCCCAAATGCTTTGCCTTTTGACATGGAAAGTGTGAGTTGAGAAAAGGTCCATTCTGCCCAATCCCCCGTTGTGATGGAAGATATCTGTGGGGGCCAGAACCCAGTTCAGTTTCCCGGCCCATGAAGTCTCTGCTTGCTGGAGGTGGTTGGGCTCTCTCTGGACCCTTGACTCACTGAAAACACAAGAGACTTCAAAATAAACCCAAAGGCCAGCGTATTGCTTTTCTTCGGGAGAATGGCCCACCTGTAACCGGTCCTTCCCACTGAGCTCAGCCCTGGTCTCAGAATCCTTCTCCACACAGCACTCTAAACAGTGCTGGGGTTTTATGGGACTAAAAAAGTAACCGGGACTATTGTAATATCTAGCCCTAAGAGCACAACCCACAACCCTGGGCCGTGCCCCGTGGCAGCTCTGTAAAAACCTCCCTTCCTCCCTACCCGGGCTCAGAACCAGTTAAGAAATAAGACCTAAACGGCAGGCAAACAATGATCAAAATGCTATCTTCTAATGAAGAATAACTTTTTTTTTTTTTTTTTTTTGAAGGTGAAGCCTTTGATTTGTGGGCAAAAGCCCTGCTCATATTCCATCTCTGGATTATTTACCCATTCAGTTAGAGGCAACATTGGGGAAACACAGGCCTTCCCCATAGAAAATTCTGGCCCACTGAGCTTACAGCCTACCAGTAAAGCAGACCAGGGTGCTCCCATGTTGCAAACAGCAGATCTGGCAACAGAAAGTGAGAAGAGGCTGAGCCATTCCTTCTCCTGATGCACCCCTCCTCTCTGAATGAGTAAGGGGACCCCCAAAACCAGCAGTCTTCCTCCAATGCAATGGTCCCTATACTTCATAGTATGCATCAGATTCACCCGGAGGGTTTGTTAAAACACTGTCTGCTGCACCCCGCCCGCAATATCTGAATCAGTGGGTCTGGGGTGGGGGCCTGGACTTTGCATTCCTAGCAAGTTCTCAGATACTGCTGATCTGGGGACCACACTTTGAGAACCGCTCTGTAATGGAAGGTCCTTTCTTTGAAATTTTCTTCCATTCAACCATCAATGCATCAGGGTTCGCTCATAAAACAATGCAGAATTGCCATACCCCTTTAAACGTCTACTCTTTTCGGAGGGGAGGGAGCAGAGTGGAGCACACCCAAGGGGCTTATGCTTCCCTGGCCACACTTCCGGAAACGTGGAGCTAGACAGAAATTCCTTTTGTTGCACTTCACACCCAAGTGTATCTTGATAAACGTGATGATTCTCATCCTTCCTCATTAATTCTTTCATGCAGTCAGTACAGATTTTATCTTACTGAGTCCCCGTTTGGGGGTTGGTACGGGGCTACAAGGATGAATGAAGGGGGATGGGGTTACCATAATGAGCCCCGTGTCACCCCAGCAATTGCTTAAGCTCTGGAAACAGAGAAGAAAAAGCATGCTCTGCTGGGCAAAGAGGGGTGTAGGGCATGGGAAATTCAGAGACTTTCTGGAGCAGGGAGGACCTGGGCAGAGTCTTAGCACAGTAGCAACTGCATGTGCCGGCAAGATGGCTGCCAGAGTGAGTGCAGTATACACAGTGAGGGGCGGAACTGCTGTTCAGCCTCTACAAGTTGACACTCTAGTGTGGGGAGGCTCACATTATCCCATTTCTGTTGGGATTTAGATGGGCCAGTCCCAGAAGATAACTTCTCCATGACCTGTCTGCAGGCTTCAAATGGCCACGAACTGAAGCCACCTTCCTCTGGCCACTTCCCCTCAGCATCCAGGGTACAGGCAGGCAGGTATGACCGTCATGGTCTTTGTGTTCCCTGCTGCATAAAACTTGCTGGAAATGAGGACTCTTCCATCTGTGTTACAGTGGGGATGGTGCCCATGGGTATGAGGGGCCAGAAAACAGGGCATAGTGACTCTCTTCCCAGCATGCCCTTCTCCAGGCTATGCCATGTGGTGGCCAGACATCATGCGGCAGCACCTGCGTGTGGGAGGAGAGCACTGAGGCTCGTGACAAAGTGAGGATAGAGACACCAGTCAGATGTTGACATGAGCCTGCTCTTTGTCTCCTCACTGGCTGGCTGAGGACAAGGGTAAAAAGACAATGAGAATTTTATAGAACCTGTGCATTCACTTTACAGACTTGACCTCAAAGTGTATCTGATGCAAACGTTTTCACAGGTTTTTTTTCTTTTCTTGTTTATTTTCCCAACTAGACTTGGGGATTCTATTTCACGGCACATTTTGCCCATTTTGATTTTCCAAACCAGATTTAGCAATTGCATTTCACAGCACATCAGCGATATAAACAGCTCTATTGAACTTCATGCACATGGCGAGCTCTGCGGTCCAAAAATAATGCAGCTCTGCTTGGAATTCTGCTGGTCCCAGTGGAGAGGGAGGGGGGGTGTTTTTGTGTCATTTCTGCATTGTTTCCTGGATAAAAATGACACATCCCAAGTCTTGAGTCTAGCATCAGCTTGAAAGTTAACCTAATACCAACTTTTATTTGTGGATTATTTGATAGAGTTTACCTTTCTAGAATAGTTTTAAATGGGTACCTTTCCTTTTGCTGCCTCTTGTCTAGTCAGCATTTTAGGAATAGAGATGGGAGAGGAAGTATCAGGAGAGACAAAAGGAAGGCCCTCACTTTAAATAAACGACACGGCTTTATTACTTCCCATCCTTGTCTCCATAATAACCTTCAGAGACCAGAAGCTTTTTAGGGATTCACATTGTGTGTGCAATACATCATCCCCAAGGCCATTTTGACCTCTCAGATGATTGCAGAAAGATGAGTCTATTGATCAATCTCTTCCCTATTTTCAAATCTGTGTAGATGAAAATGAAGGAATGCATCCTTTTAGTTAGGGGTGGACTTATGGTGATATCTCTCTTCAGCCAAAGCAAGGCTAACACTACAAAGATCAGCGATCACGTGGAGCGGGATGGTTATATGACTCCCCGGTGGCTCTCAGAGGGTTTATGGTGGCCAGCTTCCCAGACTGGTGCATATCTCAATCCACATCTGGTGGTAGGAGGTTTATTGAGAGTCTGGATTTTGTATTTATAAGGCTTCCATTACCTGTTTTAACTAGGTGTTAACTTGATAAAGAACTTCACTGATAGTTGGGATTGTCTTTTTCTCACTTTTATGAACTGCTAAAAATGTTGGCAAGAGTCAAAATGTGGAAGATGTTTTTTTCTTTCTTTCCTTCCTTCCTCTCTTCCTTCCTTTCTTCTCTTTTTAAATCATGGGGCGGGAATTTGGGGTCCGTGTGTTGTATTTTTTTCACTTGCAGCAAAATGTTTAACATATTTTAAAATGCTTAGCAGAAAGAGCAGAGGGCAAGAAATGACAACACAGACCCAACAATTTCTTACTGTACAGGTTTAAACCAAATTCTGGTTCTGTCGCAAACAAGTTACATTAATTTAAGCTTGCCATTTAACCTCTTTGAGAGTGGTTCCTTATTTGCAAAGTGAGAATAATGAAAATCTGCTTTACCTGCCTCACAAGATTGTTGTGAGGCTTCAACGAGACCATCTATGAGATAATCACAAAAATGGCTTTGGTGAAATGTTGGCTATGTTAGGATCTCAAGTGACCCAGCCAAGCATTAGTTGTAAATTACTCCCATTAGGTTCATTCGTGCCTGAGGAGAGTCACATACTAATTCTATCTGACCACATATGTTTCCCTATTACTCAATATCTTTAGCAAATTGTTCATCCCTCCATTATCTCATTTATCTATTCAACTCTTGTTTCTTTATGTTCCAAGGCCGTAAAATACCAGTTACTCAGTTTGACCACTAGAGGGAGCACAGCATTTTCAATTCCCTTTTCTCAAGGCAAGAACGTTCTTTCTGTTGAGTCACTAGACAGCACTCTCCTACTATAGTACCTCCTGAAGCAATAAGTAAATATGTAGAATTGCAAGTCAGCTGAGGGGTCATGGTCTGCGTCTCTTTGGAAAATATCTCAGAAGAGAACAAATTTATTTTTTTCTTAACTAATTAAAATGAAACTAACAAAAATTTGTATATCTGCAAATGAGTATACATGCCTACGTTTCCTAATTGTGCCCACTGAGAAGACCTGGAAGCAATGACATCTCAGTAAAAGCAAGCACACTTAGCACCCAGATCTTGGTTTCTAAACACCATTCTGCAGTAAGAAAGTGGCAAGGCTCCTTGGAGAAATGGTTGATTCCAAGGATAGGGCAGGACAGACATAAGATGAGCTTAAAACAGCTTATAGTAACATAAAGGATGGAAGCAGTTCAAAAAGATATGACTGCATGTCCAAAGAACACAGAGTCAACTTGAAAGAACTCCTCGTGACCAAAACTGGGACCATCTAAACAACAATATATATTATAATGATAATAAAATAAAATAGAGTAAAATGAAATAAA
Organism: Mustela putorius furo; assembly: GCF_011764305.1. Taxonomy (NCBI): domain Eukaryota; kingdom Metazoa; phylum Chordata; class Mammalia; order Carnivora; family Mustelidae; genus Mustela; species Mustela putorius. The sequence goes on along the minus strand of NW_025422045.1, from coordinate 2,139,602 downwards.
TAATCATGAATACAAACTATATAAATAAACAATTGAATAAAACTTTAAAAATCACCTTTAGGCAAACACCACCACGGTAGTTACTACTGGCACAAATCATCGATGATTGTTAAAATTAGTGGGTAAAAGTTTAATGAGAAACAGGATATTTGTATAATCTCGAAGTACCTTCCCATAAGACACTAACAAATTATAAAGGGATAAATGTAGCTTTTTATAGTGGGGAAATCTGGATACCACCTTTTCCTAGTGATCGGAGGTAAAATCATGAGTTGTGAGACATATCAACATTCTATACGTCCTGAGATGAGGCACCCAGAAAGACCAAGGTCACTTCTATGGTATTTTTGCCAAATATACACAACCCCAGCTTAAATCTCGAGAATTCATGAGACTACCCCAAATTGAAGGACTTTGTGAAAAACAATTGGCTGGTCTTCTTCCAAGTGACATGAAGCCTGATGAACTATTACTTATTGGAGGAGATTGAGAAGACATGTCTGCTGCCTACAATGTCAGCTCCCCGGTTAGCTCCAAAAGAGGACATGAGTGGGAAAACTGGTCAAGTTCAAAGAAGGTCTGTCAATTATTTAATAGTTTTATATTAAACAGTAACTAGTATGTAACTAGCAACAAGTCAAAATTTCCTTGCTTTGATTATCATATTGTGGTTATGAAAGATGCTGATATTAGAGGAAATGGGGCAAAGGGTATGTGTAAACTCTTATTTCAAAATAAAAAATGTAAAAACTGGATTAAAATGAAGCATTAGGAAATACTTACATAGTACTGACGTATGCCTGCCGCTGTTCCGAGCCTGACAGATATTATCTCATTGAACTCTGCCTGTAACTATGTGAGAAAGGTGCTCTCATACTTCTATTTTTAAATGAGGAAATTGAGGCAAAAAGGTTAAGTCAACCGCCCAAGGTCACATACCTCACATGTGGTGGAGGCAGGCTCTAGCCATCAGCATCTGGCTCTGGAGTCCCCGCTGTTAACACAACACTGGGCTACCCTTCGTGTAAGCTGGCTGCTTAGCTATTCAGAAAAGAGTATCTGGTGAGCATGGATGAAGGCAGAACAGGGGTGCTGAATCCACAGTCTGCAAAGACATGTAGAACATAGTCCTTTTCAAGAAGCTTCTGGTTGGAAAGGAGTCAGGACATGATCATTGACAAGAGCAACAACCCTTTACTAAGCACCTATTAGGCACCTTGTGTGTACAATATTCCATTTTTAAGGGTAACCTAGTAAGTGGCAGAGCAGCGATTAAATGCAAGTCTGTATTCATTAATATTATTTATGGAGCACAGCCGTGTGCTGGATAGTATGTTCCGTGGTGGGAATGCAGCAGAGACGGAGCCCCCATATCATACATAGCTAGCATCTTACAATTTAAACCTGACCTTCAACTTCTTAGTACATAGGGGCTTAGGTATAGCCCCTACCCATTCACACATCCTTTCTCACTGACTTGGCTTTCTGGTATCAGGGACTTCTATAGGAATGAACAGACACAGTTTCTTCCCTATAATACAGCTTTATGGCAGCCATGCAGCACTCCCCAGCGAGGACTTTTGCTCCCTAGAGCCACAGACTGACACTTATTCCAAGTCTAACTTTCTTCCTCCTAGTTCCAATAATGGGTTTTGTCACCAAGTGCCTGGTTCGCCCCTCCAACCCATGTATCCTGTGGACAATGAATACACACAGATTCAAGGTGGCTTCCCTGAGCCTTGGGTTTTGTCTTGGCCAATCGGAAATGGGAGGAACAAAATTCTCCCCTCTATTGCCTTGTGTAAAGACCCATGCTTTGGCCTGGTCTCCAAAGTACATCTTTCATAACCAAAGTACACTAGACCATAGCATTCATGTTTCTCCCTTAAACTTTTCCTAAGTGCAAACAGCCAGGCAGTTCTCTTGGACCTCTGCATCTGAGCCTACACTGCACTCAGGGGCCTGATTCCCCACCTCAAACCCCTACCCAGGACTTCTGGGATGAGATGTTTTGTAGCCTTTCCTCCTCGGGCCTTGCTTGTTGATGGTTGGCTCCTTGCTGCCTGACACCATGTTCTGCCTTGTCCTTTGCCCCGCTGCCTATTGTTAGGCTGAATTGCTACAGATGTCCCATCCGTCTGGCTCTCCAGTTTCCTGGGGACCACTCAGGTCTGTTGCCCTGATATTGGCCATCTCCAATTTGTCCCCAGTAGATGCTGGTTCATAATTTCCAAGCTTGAATGACTGAGAACAACGAGTTCTCCGTGTTGATATGAACAGCGAAGTCAGAAGAAGAGGTGAGGATATGTGTTAAACATGATGGGTAGGTACAACTGCTAGATCCAGTAATCCAGACAGGGTGATGAGGAATGGAGTTTGAAGTGTGAAGCTTTTTACTGAATCTTCTAAGACACTGTAGCACAAACCCAGTGCTCAGTTGTTCCACAGACAACATGGAACCATGGCTTGTGGGGACCGATCTAGGCTTTATGTCAGCAGGTATACCCCTCAGCTGGTTTGTACTGGTACAGATTATGGAGGACCCATTCTGATAGAGGAGGCATCTGTTGTGGCTCTTCTGTGCCTTTGCCAGGGCGATTGTTACATAGTTGAGGTACCATCCCTGGGTTTATCGAATAGAATATAGCGACTGTATTATACCAGAGAGATATTGCATTAATACTTAAGTCATCTCTCCAAATCTTGTAATATTAAGGAAATCCACAAGTACTCCCAGAAGTAAGAGGCAGAAGCAGAATCAACAATTACTCAGAATTGCCTGTCTCTAAATTAAAATTGGAATGACTGGCTGGGCTCTGAAATAATTCCTGCAGGTGAGATGACCTTGAAATGTACTCTTCAATCATGTGTAGATCTTGAACCACTGAATGCTTCTTCTAATGTTATTTTGACTGGGATACCAGAAATGGGTACCTTTGAAGTATAACTAGAAATTCCCATTTGATGAAAACTGTTTAAAAATCTATGACTTTTCAATGAACCTAACACTTTAGAAGGCCATGATGGCTGTGGACTGGTTTTTAATTGGGCCAGAATATTACTCAAGTTCAGTCACATGAAAACTTGTCTTCATTTTTTTCCCTAGAAACCATATTTCCTAAGCAAGTACTCTTGCAAAATTTAAACAAGAGGAAAAAAAAAGCTAGCCTTTTTATTATTTCCAAGTAGCTAGTTATAGGAAAGATCATAGCTCCCTCCTCTCCTACAATAAAAATATTGGACTAGGTCCAAGTTTCCTTGCCTAATTTATTTTCTTAATTGGTAATGGTTCTTGAATTTTATCAAAAGCCTTGTCAGCATCTCTTGAAAGCATCGGTTGTTGCTACTTTAAACTAATAATGTAATGGACCCTTGCTAATGTTGAATCATTGCTACATTTCAGTAGTAAAATCTTGGTTATAGAGGAGCCTGGGTGGCTCAGTTGGTTAAGCATCTGCCTTCGACTCAGGTCATGATCCCGGGGTGCTGGGACTGAGCCCCTCATCGGGCTCTCTGTTCTGTTTCTCCCTCTGTCCCTTCTTCTGCTCATGTTATATCTCAAATAAAATCTTTAAAAAAAAAATCTTCTTCATTATAATGTATTATTCTTTTAATACTTTATTTGGTTGAATTTGCTTAAGAATTACTTAGAATTTTTGAGAATGGTTCATTTGTGATGTGGTTTCTATGTTCTATTTTGTTTGGCATTTATTTTGATACTAGGATAGGGGTATAAGGTGAGCTGGAAGCAGTGTATGTGTGTGTTTTTTTTAATGTCATGCAATAGTTAAATGACTGGCGGTGAAATATTCTTTAAAGACTTTGCAGAAATTGCTTTTCAGGCTAAGCCTGTGAACACCAAGGAGAATGGATTTAAGTCTATTTCAGTATCTTCCCAAACCAGTTTTGGTAATTTTGTCTCATAGAAAATCATTTATTTTATCCAGACTTCAAATATTTGAATAAAAATTACGCATAATTGTCACATCTTTTTAAAAAAAATTTATTTATTTAACAGACAGCGATCACTAGTAGGCAGAGAGGCAGGAAGAGAGAGAGGGGGAAGCAGGCTTCCTGCCCAGCAAAAAGCCCGACGCGAGGCTCGATCCCAGGACACTGGGATCATGACCCGAGCCAAAGGCAGAGGCTTTAACCCACTCAGCCACCCAGGCACCCCCATAATTGTCACATCTTTTAAAACGACTCCCTTCGTATCCACACGAGTGCATGGATGTGTCTTTGTTGCTGCTGCTGCTCTTCAGCATTTAAAAAAATTTTTTTAAAGATTTTATTTATTTATTTGACAGACAGAGATCACAAGTAGGCAGAGAGTCAGGCTCCCTGCCGATCAGAGAGCCTGATGCGGGGCTCAATCCCAGAACCCTGGGATCATGACCTGAGCTGAAGGCAGAGGCTTTAACCCAATGAGCCACCCAGGAGCCTCATGTTCTTCAACATTTTCCAGAAGCATATATCTCTAGCTTATTCAGACACCCAGTTTGAATTCACTGTTACATTTAAATTTTTTAATTATTTTTTTAAAGATTTTATTTATTTATTTGAGAGAGAGAGAGAGAGAACACGAGAAGGGGAAGGGTCAGAGGGAGAAGCAGACTCCCCGCTGAGGCGGGAGCTGGACTCGAGACTCAATCTCAGGACTCGATCCCAGGACTCCAGGATCATGACCTGAGCTGAAGGCAGTGGTTTAACCAACTGAGCTACCCAGACACCCTAAAATCTCTTCTTTAAAAAAAAAAAAAAAGATTTTATTTATTTGAGAGAGAGAGAGAGCACAAGCAAGGGGGAAGGACAGAGGGAGAAGCAGAATCCCCACTGAGCAGGGAGTTCAACGCAGGGCTCAATCCCAGGACCCTGGGACCATGACCTGAGCCGAAGGCAGACACTTAACCAACGGAGCCACCCAGGCATCCCAATATTTTTAAATTTCTAAGTAATTTCACGGTTCCTCTCTGTTTCATGGATAGCATACATTCTCATATATCCTGAAGACAACTGTTACAGTTCTTTTCTTTTTAAGTTATGTTCTCCTTGATCCATCCTGCCCTTGTCTTATTGCTACTTGGGGCTAATATCATCATGCCCCTTCTCTGGAAACACCTAAATGCCAGTTCAAAAACATGAAGTATTTCCTGAAGTTTTGTGGGGAAACACAGAGGGGAATTACATTGCAGATTGAACAACAGCATTTCCCCCAGATCCCTTACAAACATCCCCTAAGTGTCTTTTCCCCTAGTGAATGACCATTCTGTGCACCACCCCCCCCCACACACACACACACATTACACAGACACATTCTTCTTGAGTCACCCTGGGCTCAGCTTTTCTGTTTGGCTTTATTCTCAGCTTTTGTGACTGCACCAGAAACCACACCTTCTCTCCACACTGAGGGCACACACACATGTTCTTGTTTAAAGAAAGGTTTTCTCTGGTTAGCCCAGCCAAGCACTGGGAACATAAGGGTGTGGGGGGTGTCCGAGTGAAGGCAGAGTGTGAGGAACCTGTTACTGGCAGCTCCCTCTGTCCCCATGCTGATCTAGGTAACCATTCACCCTGTGTTTGGGGTTTGGCCAGTTTGGGAAAAGATACCTTTACTTGTACAGGAGCTTTCTCCACTAACTGTTTCAGGACACTGAGTTTTTCCCGGCCATTGACATTATTCCATTTTCACAATCATGTAGAAATTCGGTGTCTGGTAGCACTCATTTCTGTCTTCCAGCACTATTTATACTCTAGTTTTTTGTGTGATTTCAAAGGGATTTTGGAAGAGAAGAGACTTTGAACTCAGCCTTTCTTCTTGAATTTAAAGTCTGAGTCCAAGTTTCTATGTGAGCTCTCCCTACTTACATGTACCTCTGCTTTTTCTTTACTTTCTATCCCATTCAAAGCATTTATGTCATTCAAAGAACTTTGCCCTTATGTTTCCTTCTTCTTCATTACTCTCCTAGAGTGTTAGTGAGGAAATAGATTCTCACTTGTGCCAGCCATTCCTTTGACTGTTGAACTTCATAGTTGACTCTTTCTGCAAACAATTACTGAAGACCTGTGTAGTAGGCACCTTGCTAAGCTCTCAGAGATGACTATAACCAAGCATACAGTTCCTCTGTTAATAAATCACAAAAAACACTTGCACAATATACAATATCTTGCACAGTATACAATGTTCCTTGAAGAACATTACAGATATCTACAACATGTTTCTAGATGGTAAAATCTCTAAAAAGGTAAAATCCTCTAAAAGGTAAAATCCTCTAAAATCCTCTAAAGTAAAATCCTCTAAAAGCCTACATCACATATGAACCCCATGCCTGCACCAAAATGAGAAGCTGTGGCAGAGGCCGGGGTAGAAATAATAATGAAGTTTTGGAAAAACAAACAAACAAATAAACTGGGATGGATTGATATACATCAATAAAATTCTCCCCCTGGATGAAGAAGAAATACCAAGGCCACCTCAACCTTGGAGGGTGGCCCTGAAGGCGGGAACCTGAACTTGGCCAAGCAGGAGAAGTATGAAACATGTTCCTTATCTTGGACCTTAGTTGATTATCCCAGGACAAAGAATTAATAGTTGTCACTGATGTGGCCAATTGTCTAACCTGTGGGAGGTTGCCCTGAGGCTTTTGGACAGAGGACTCTGAAAGCTTGGGGGTTAGGAAATGTATAATCTCCTGGTGGCATGGTCATTTCTGTTTGGCTGGAGGGCAGCAGTTAATGGGGGCAGGCTAAGGTTTGGCAGAACCTCTTGGGTAGGAAGAAGGAGGGGGCCGTGAAGACAGCAATGGAAAGACCAAACAGCAAAGGAGAAAACTTTTTTTTAAACCACAAGCATCTTATTTAACATTTCAAAGCCTTCCTCCCTGACAGCGATATCCTTCAGACAAACAGTGGAAAAAGAGTTGAGTGCTCCAAGGTTCAAGTTTCTTGAACATTTAGAACTGATACCAAGAAAAGGGACTCCCTGTTGTTCACCACTTGACCCATCCTTCCTATCTCTCATAGCTTGTGACCATGCTCTCGTTTGCCAAAACTTCGTTTATTTTACATGAATCTTGGCAAAGAAAGGCTAGGAAATGGAAAAGACCAAAGATGCTTGACCTGAAAACCGAATAGAAACTGTGGACAGCTAAACTCATTGGTATGGCTTCCCCACCATGAAGCTGAAGCATGGTTGCAGCCGTGAACCTTGCCGAAGGCTAATCAAACTTGTCATTAATTATCTAAGGAAATGATTGTAGGCACGCATATGGGTCATGGTGACTTGGATCAGACCAACTTAGCCCCCCTATACGACTTGAGGGAGAATGCTGTCATAAACTGGAGAAGAACCGACATGGGCTCTACTTTATTTGTCCCCATGCAGAACTGGGCAAATGTGGTCCCGGAAATCAGGGCACAAATGACCACCCCGAGTGAAATGCAGGACCTAGGAGTGAAAGGAAATACTGTGGCGATGAGAGCTGTGCAGGCCTGAGGGCGTCCAGGTGTGACCCTCTTCCCCCTTCCAGCTGGGGGAGGATTAAGCAGAGGAGGCAGTGGTGCTCAAATCTAAGTTCTCTCTGCTGAAAAGTGGTATAAAACTACCTTTCCTAATGAAGGCAACTTGTTTCCAATGTTTCCAACACAGGTTTTCAATAAAATGTGGGCATTTTAATATAAAATTATTTATTTTTGGTATTTTGAGTTGCTCAAGTGTGGGAAGAAAGAAGGATTGACCCCCTGACCCAAAGAGTGAGAATCAGTAGCTACTGAAATCCCACTTTACTTCAGAAGCCTTCAAAGGGTTTAGTGACTTCAGTATTCTAACAACCACTGACTTAAAATCCATCTTGGCTGCTATGATTGCAGTTCATTCAGTCACCATTTATTGAGCACCTACTGTGTGCACGGCACTGTTCTGGGTGCAAGGGCTTCAATGATTATTCAATTGATTATCAAGGCGGGACAGGTCTCTGCCCTGCGGCTTTTTTTTTCAGAAATGCAACTTCTTTATCAAGAGCATTCATTGTTTTAGAGTAGACACTGGCAAGAGAGACCTTGCCCAGGCCCATTACTTAAGGAGGCTGGCTCTGTTTGCCCTCTAGGCTCACCCCTGCATACAGGGTAAGGAGCCACAACCCCCACCTAAGCCTCCTTCCAGGTACCTGGCACCCCAGAATTCCCTGCTCAATGATAAGATCCTAAGCTCTGAGTGGCCAGCTCTATGCTTGGGGTATGGACAGAATTTGAATGTGTGAGCTGGGATAGCCACACGTGCACATTTGAGGCCTTCTGGGGGGCAGGTTAGGAAATGAAAGCGGGTGGGCCTTTGTCCCGGGGTCACCTCTCCCGGTACCACCGTGCTCCCGCCGATAACCTCTAAGAGCCCCAGAACTGTAAATTCCAGCCTGACCTTCCACGTCATTTGCTTTGTCGAGGTAGGAGGATAGAACATATTTGATTTAACAGGTGGCTTGGTGATTTCTTTTAAATATTTAGACACGTGGTAGGTGAGCCCTGCAAATGTGGGGGGTGGCGAGAACTTCGGAGCAGTGGGAGGTGAGGCTGAGGGCTGACATCTCCACTCTTCTGGCCCCATCAAAGGGCCGTGAGGATTGGCTGTATTTCAAAGAATGTTTGTGCTCTGTAGTCTACCCCCCACCCTGGACACCTTTTACCAAGGAGAGCTGCAGCAGCCCACCAGACTCCCAGGTTTGATGGAGGCAGCTGGCTACACTTTGCAGCCCATTTTGCTCCCATGTGGGTGAAGTGTGCCCAAAGTTCCGTGGCACCACCTCCCCCCCCCCCCCACCATGCCAGAGAAACACTTTCCCTCCCTGTCTATTACTTAACAGTGCATTAAGTATTTCTGTACTGGATGAAGCTGATGTGTTCCTTTTCCACTAGGCACATTGTATTTATGGCCCTGGGACGTGACAGCACAGTGGTGTGCAACCTGAGACTAAGACAGTCACAATGTCTCTCGGGGCCCCTTTGGCCCATGCTTGGATAGCAATCTTGGCCACTTACTGGCCATGTGACTTTGAACGAGTTACTTAGCCCCCTCTGAGTCTCTGTTTTGCATCTGAAAATGGGAATAGGAGACTGAATGGTAAGGAACATAAAGCAAAAATCAAGAACCTGCCTTCTGGTAGATGCTCAGCTCAAAGGTTAGAAGGGCTGGGTGCCTGAGTGGCTCAGTTGGTTGAGCATCTCCCTTCAGCTCAGGTCAGGATCCTAGGGTCCTGGGATCAAGCCCCAGGTCGGGCTCCCTGCTCAGCGGGAGTCTGCTTCTCCTTCTCCCTCTGTCCCTCCCCTGTTTGTGTGTATTCTCCCTCTCTCTCAAATAAATAAATTCTTTTCCTTTTTTTTTTTAAAGATTTTATTTATTTATTTGAGAAACAGATCACAAGTAGGCAGAGAGAGAGAGTGGAGGAAGCAGGCTCCCTGCTGAGTAGAGAGCCTGATGTGGGGCTCGATCCCAGAACCCTGGGATCATGACCCGAGCCAAAGGCAGAGGCTTTAACCCACTGAGCCACCCAGGCGCCCCTCATATAAATAAATTCTTTAAAAAAAAAAAAAAAGGGTGGAATGACCTTTACATACCCTGTTGATGGGTATGTCCTCATACTCAGTCTCTCTCCCTACATGGCCGACCCCCAGTGCAGCGAGCCCTCCTCCACTCTGCCATGCTCCACACGTACCTCTGCATGACCGGCCCCAGGACTGCAGGCTCCATCAGAGGGCTCAGCGCCACTGTCAGCAAGCAGCCTGGCTGTGTCTGTTCATCAGCCTCCAGCACCTGGATGAAACCCCACTTGAAAAGAAGAGGGCTGTGGTGCTGAGTGCTTGCTATACCTGGAAAGATGAAGGCAAACAAGAGGATGAGACAGAGCAATTTCCCTGAAGTCTCTCACCCCAAAAGAGAGAAGGGGACTGGCACAAGCATGTTTCGGAGTCCTGGGGTGGGGAGAGTGGACGGCAGGCTCTGAGATCAGGTTGGCTGGGATTTGGCTCTGCTGCTTGCTAGGTATGTGCATTTGGGCAACTCCATGTCTCTGAACATTAATTTCCTCCTTTGAAAAATGGGGCAAAACCAAAGGAGCTTTAAATGGCCCCCTGTAAGCCCTCTGCCTTGGTTTCTGGCCCCTAGTGAGTACTTGAAGAGGGCTGGCTTTATTACAGTCCTAGTAGGATCACTGAGAACTGGAATTGCACATACACAAAATGCTACGTAGCATGGAGGCTGTAATTCTGCCTACAGAGGGCAAGAGGGAGAAGGGGTAAGAAAAATGTCTGAAATGCCCTCCTTCTGGGCCTTGGGAGGATGGGGAGAACTTGGGCACGTGGTGGGGGTGGAGGGGAGAAGGTAAGGGCATGGCAGACCCAGCGCTGTGACAACGGAAGTGATTTCGGGTCTGGTGTTCTCCCATTGAGGTAGATGAGGCTGGGGGGCAGATGGGGAAGGACCCAAGTGTTTGCAGTGCCATGTTAAGAAGATACCAGAATGAATCACTCTGTAATATGAGTCTTGCTACTAGTTGCTAGAACAGAGGCCAGCAATGATACAGATTGAGGGGAAGAACAAGGTTTACTAGGCTATAGACAACCCCTGAGGTAGACTGTGGAAATTTAGTCATTATCAATATTCATGCTGCCTCTTAACCCACATGGGAATAACCCTTAAGAAAATAAGCTGTCTTTAGAGCTCATTTAGGGCTACATAGAAGCCAAGGAATTCAACAGTTAATCCTGACCCAGAGGACCCACTCATTTGCAAGAAAATATGTCTCTAAAGTCTTAACCTTAAAAAAAATAAAATAAAAGGTCTCAGTGGATTATCAAGAGATTCAGCATATGTAAGCACAAATGTATAATATGCAAGTGTTTTCCAAAAAAAAAAAAAAAAAAAGGAGTTGGAAGGATTTTCCCAGAAAGATCTTTGGTTGAGGAAGGTTGGGTTTTTCTTCTTCTCTTCTTCTTTTCCTATTTTGCAGCTGCAGCAGAATAAGTTAAAAGAAAAAAAAAAAAAAAAAAGACACTGTGGCCAGCCAACTTCCTTTCCAAACATTTGGTCCTGAGTAGCTCCTGCAAAGAATAGTCAAGTACAATAGACGTGTAGGAATGCGGCGATCCATTTGCTTTATTTCTCCAAAATTATTGCTGATTGCAGCTGGGGGAGGGGACGTGTGGGAGAAATTGGCTGCTCTGTTTCATTGGATCTCATTTGGTCGAGGAATGTGTTTCCAGGACCTTCTCCCTTTCTCTGCTGAGCGGTTCATTCAGGTCCTTCCCCTCGCCCTGAAGGTTTGATGGTTGGAGGAAATACTCGAGGCATATTTCTGCACTTTCATAACAGCGACAATAATATATCGTGGGCAGCAGGCCAGGAGATCCGCACTTAGCCCAGGAACCCAGATTAGCCTGAGGTGGTCCCGGAATCACCATTATTTTTTAATCAGCTCCTATGAGTGATTCAGAAATTAACCAGTCATGTGCTGATGTCATGTAGAAAGTACAAATAAAAGAAGTAATGAAATAAGATGTTTAGGTATTGACACAGAAGGAGGTCCAAGATACATTGGGGGAAAAAAAACGAAGTGCTGGGGAACACAGAGAGTGTGGTCCTAATTTTATGATTCACAAGGGAAACAACAAGCGCTTGGGGAGGCAGGAAAAGATATCTGGAATGAAACACAGTGTATGAGACGCCAACCTCTTCCCTGCGGTTGCTCTTTCAGGGAATGAAGAAGAGAGGGGAGGAAGCAGGGAGGGAGGTCTCCATTTAGCACACGGAGAATACTCTTTTTGTAGTGAAAAATAAAAAAACAAAAATAGAACTGAGCACAAAATTGTTAAAGAATAGTTTAGGATAGAGCGCCTGGGTGGCTCAGTGGGTTAAGCCTCTGCCTTCGGCTCAGGTCATGATCTCAGGGTCCTGGGATCGAGCCCCGCATCGGGCTCTCTGATTGGCGGGGAGCCTGCTTCCCTTCCTCTCTCTGCCTGCCTCTGCCTACTTGTGATCTCTCTGTCAAAAAAATAAGTAAAATCTTTAAAAAAAAAAAAAAAAGAAAAGAAAAAAAGAATACTTTAGGATATTTCCATTCAGTTTTGAGGGACTGTCTAGGAATTATCCTTAAGTACCAGACAAACACCTCACGGCATTGTCTCCACACCTGTGACATCGCCCACATAATTACTTAACAGAATTGCTCAGTAAATGAACAAAAAGATTTGAGGTATGTCGGGCTATACTTCTCAGTTCCTTTCGTGATTTTCCAGGTTTTCTCTTCTGAGCCGGGGATCTCATCAGTCAACGTTTTTCATTTATTTTCTGTTTGTTTGTTTTTTTTTTAATTGTTAAAAGATGTATTTAATGATTTAGCGATTGATATATTTATTGATTTATTGATTTATTGATTTGCATCTAATGTACTGTTTGCTCCAGGGGTACAGGTCTGTGATTCATCAGTCTTACATAATTCACAGCACTCCCCACAGCACATACTCTCTCCAGTGTCCATCACCCAGCCAGCGTTTTTTAGAGGTCCCCTTGCTCCTGGCACTGGAGCCAGCATGGAGCTAGCATGAAGCACCGACCACTTGAATAATCTTCCAGGTGACCTAGCGCACTCAGCAGCAGGGGTAGGCTCTGGGCTGGAGGCATGCCATCCATCTCTCTCAAGCTCCTCAAGCCAGGCACCTGCAATGGAGTTGCTCACAGATCTGCTGTCATTCAAATGCGTGACACCCTGGGGCACTCAGAACAGGGAGCTGGAGGCACTTGGGCTCCTGGTTTACAGCCTACTCTTGGGAGCTGAGCACACACACAATCAAAGGGATGCATTGGAAAGACACAAGAAAAATAATTAAGCTACCAGACTTTGGAATGGGGGTGGGGGGACTAATGGAGCTGCTCTGGGAATCTCAGTACAGCTCCGTTTGCCATCCTCGTGTCATTCCTTCTGGGAGAGGGACCCCGAGAGACCTGACCTCGGGGCCGTGTTCACTGTATGGCGAAGGGAAGGGTGACTCAAAGGAAAATCAAGGTGATCTCCCCCGGGTGGAGAAAGGAATGGGTTTCGGACAGGCGGAAATAACAGATGTCTGCTCTAGACACACATGTCATCAGTTCAAGATGCATTCTCCTGCCCAGGGGATGTGGGCGGGGGGGTAGTTCCTGGAAGACTCGTCAGCCCTCTGGATGCCAGGTCCCTTCTTCCCAGCTGGACCATCAGCCTCTTCACATAGGGTATCCTTCAGGGTTTGATGCAGTGGTCAGGGTATCCCTTGAATCAATAGTTATTTTATACTAGGGTTCCTCAACAGTGTGCTATTAACATTTTGGACTGGACACTAGGCTGTTTTAAGCGTTGTGGGATGTTAGCAGAACTCCCAGCTTCTGCTCACAAGAAGCCAGTGACACCCTTTCTCCAACCCTTGACCATCCAGAATACCTCCAGGTGTTGTCAAGTCCCCCCCACCCCCTATGACAAAATTGGCTCTTTGAGAATTACTGTTTCACCAAGATAAATTTACTGTCTGTCACTCACTGTGGCCTGAGGACTGCCCCAAAGTTGCTACGTCATCTCCTTCTGGACACTCCTCTTTATTAGGCAGTGACGTGTCCTAGTAAATCTTCCGATGTCTGTCTGCTAGAGCACTAAGCAATCTGACAATAGAAAAGTTCACTTCCATAGGAAGGGCTGGTGGCCACAGTTGCTTGCAGCCGAGCTGTGGTAGGTGCAGAATCTTAATCACCTGGCTTGTCCTTGAACACAAGAGAAAAAAAATGGCACGGTGTAACCAAGGGCTGCAGAGCCACAAAGGTGAGCGAGACATTTATAGTTTCTGTAGAGTCAGAATTTGTGTTGTTTTAAAACCCTACATGAGTGGCTCCTGGGTGGTGCAGTTGGCTAAGTATCTGCCTTTGGCTTGGGTCACGATCTCTGGGTCCTGGGATTGAGTCCTGCATCGGGCTTCCTGCTCGAAGGAGTCTGCTTCTCTCTCTCTCTCTCCCCCTCTGTCCTTCCCCACTGCTCGTTCTCTGTTTCTCTCTTGCTCTCTCTCAAATAAATAAGCAAAATCTTTTTAAAACAAAACACAATAAAACAACAACAACAAAAAACACCACACACGGCTTATTGCCCTTGTTTGAAGTGGCAGATGGAGTATTTAAAGACTTGCCCTTTTCAAAGCCACAGCAATATGTTGCTTCTGTCAAAATAATAAATCCTTTCTATTTTGAACAGTATCTGGCACTTGGACCTTAGCAAACATTTTAACTTTATAGGGAAGAACCAAACAAAGCATTTGATGACTCTATACCAATGGTGTTTATACCCACTCATTGTCAAGGACTATTCCTAACAAGGTGTGAACTAGAAAACCCCGTCTACCTCTTTCTTTGTACATGCCTTTTTGACGCATTAAACAAACACAGATGTGGCTTGACCCAATCTAGGACTGGGAGTTCGATCAGAGCCAGGCTAAATTTCATCTAACTACTTGACACGCAGCTTGCCAGGACATAACTTTGTCCCTGCGGGTTGCCTGTCCCTGTGGGTTGCCTTTTCACAGGCTTACCTCCAAAGGTTTGATAAGACTAGTTGAAGGTAGAGCTTAACCCGCTAATTCCCAAAAAGGATGTTTTCAGTTAGAGTTTTCTTTTACTCTTACTACATCAATTTCGCATGGTCTGAAATAGACAAAAGGAATTGATTTAGGATGGAAAACATTTAGACCTTACTTGCATGAAGTATGGTTTTCTGACACATCACCAGGCATTGGGATATGACTAGTACTGCTTTTGGGGAGGGCAGAGTTGAAAGTTGCAAGTACTTGGGGCATAGTTTATAAGTTGATTGACAGCCTTAAGCTTCCAAAGTAAATTTCTAAAACCCAAGTAATTTTTTCGCAGACATGTGAAACTTCAGAATTCCACGGGGAAAAGAAAGTTTTATTTTTAAAATAAACTTTTAAGTTTGAAAACAAAACCAGACAAGCAGTGCCGAAAGGACTGCTTTAAATCTAAATTGAATTTCAAAGTGTGTCTTTGTGTCTGGAGCCCCTCTTCTTAGTGCCGGCCACAGACTTGACTCGGGACTTCATTTTCCCTGCTGTAATAACTTCATGGCGGGTCCCTTCCCCCTTATCAGTGTTACCTTCTCTGATCCACTTTGTAAGCTGTTCTCCTCCTAAAGCCCTCTTCAGACAATGCCAGTCTCCTTCTCAAAACCTCCACCCTCACCGCTGTATTCAAATAAAGCCCAAACTTGGGGCTATTGCATTCAAGGCTCTCTAGGATCTGGTCCACCTTCTTTTTTTAGGTTTTTGTGTCTTATGCCTTGTGGACCAGATAAACTTGATTCAACGCCTTCCCCAAACCAGAAACCTACCTTTCTATGTCTATGTCTTTGCCCGGGCCAGCTTCTTGGTTGCATGACCTGTGCAGTCACACAGGACCCCATGGTCAGAAGGAACTTGAGCTTGCTTTAACGCTCTACTGTTACCATGTTTAAATTCTTAAGTACTTTATCTCTGAGTTGTGCTTATTAAGTGAAGTGCCGTGGGTCAGTGGAGCCCCCACACAAGTAGAGGAGCTACAGCAAAACATGGGCGTCTCCACCTCTGCTTCCCCAGCCATCTGCATGTAGGGTTCGTGATGCACCCTTGAGCATAAAATTCTGATGGCCCTCTAATGCATGGGGAGTGGAATTTCACAAAGACCCAAAGCCAATGTAGGGGTAAGCGTGTGACTTCTGCGACTGAGGTCAGGGGTGCACTGGCAGCCCCACAGCCAGGCCTTTTGTTTGCATCAGAGGTTGGCTTCCAACATGGAAAGAAGACAATAATGTTCTAAGAAATAGAAATGATCCAGAGCCCTAATGTATCCCCCATTGTTTGTGTTACCTCCCTGTTGTAGCCCACTGTTAATGCTGGGAATGAGGACACAGAAGGAAAGAGCCCATGATTCCTGGTCCTTCCAATCTCTCAGCAAGAAAGTTTAGAGGCGCGAGTGGGATGTGTGCTGACCAAGAAATGAGATAAAAGCAGCTGAGCCAGTTTAGTGCCATGTTTCCAGTATTCTGGTGAGGAGATAATAGATATGTGCCAACCATGAAATAAATGTTCCGTAATTTTGATGCTTCTGCAGAGGAGTAAAATGTTCTTACGCTGACGTTTAAATCAGCATTGCACAATATAAAAAGGAACCATAAAATCCATGCTAATACATTAAAATTATAATTTTTTTGTTTTTGTTTTTACTTAGAAAAACATTAAATAGGTACCCAAAAAGCCCTCATTGCAAGGTGAGAAACTGTGGAAGAAAAGAAGAAGTTTTGTATTTTGGTATCTTCAGTGTCATTTTTTCTTTTTTCTCAAAAAAAGGATCCATGTTTTGCAATGGACCCCACAAATTTTATAGCCGGCCTTGGCCTATGCTTCAACTTCCCTCTTCTTTAGGAAACCCCTCCCCTTTTCCCTTTCCTCTCTGTCACTCCTCAATCTCTGTCAAAACCCAACCCTTTTTCTTCAAAACTGCTCAAAGGCCTGATCTTCTAAAGCTGTCCCTGATCCTTCCAGAAAGGATTGCTTCCACAGCACGAGGCAACTGTAAAGTTGCATAGCAGAGTCATTTGGTGTATGCTGCCTTCCCCCAGCTGATCCCAACTGAGCTATCTTGGGGGTCAGCAATGGTCAGATTCTTCTTTGCTTCTCTACAGCTCTCTGCATGGCTTGTCCTTAATGGTCCTCAAGAAGTGTTTGAGTTGAGAGGGCAGGCACGGGGTCGAAGCTGCTCTTGCTGCCCACAACTCATGCACATAGAAACAAGGTGGACCCAGGATTTTGTCTCGACTTATTGTCTGCGCCCCCCAAACTGCTGGGTGCCCCTTGACTCCCAGATTTCTCCAACAATATCTAATTGTGGTTTTGTTTTTCAGTACTAGAAGAACCCTTTGCCAGGTTAACTCCCAACACAGGAAGGTTCTATTTCTACCAAAATTCAAGATGGTCCACTGCTACAAACCGAATCGGCCCCTCTCCCCAAGGGCGTATGTTGAAGCTCTAACCCTCCATGTGCTTAAAAGGAAGTAATGAAGTTAGAGACAGCCATAAGGGTGGAGCCCTGACCCAAAAGGATTAGTGTCCTTAGAAGAAGAGATGCCAAAGTAAATGTAGCAAGAAAGCAGCTGTCTGCAAGCCCGCGGGAGAGTTCTCCCCAGGAACGAGATCAACTCGCACCTTGATCTTAGACTTTCCAGCCTCCAGAACAGTGTGAAATACTGTGTCAAAGCCCCCAGTCTGTGTCAAAGCCCCCAGTCTGTGAATTTCACTTGGCAGCCCGAGCAGACTCATACCTCTACCATTCTTCTCACTGCTTATAATAGAAGCTGGTTGACACAGAAAAAGCTTTTTCCAGGTAAAAGCAGCTATAGCCAGAAAAGTCCTCAGGAGACATGTGGGAGGAGAGAAAACTTCACATGCTGTCATTGTATAGAAAACCGCAGTTGTCAATTAGAAAGACCCATAGTTCCACCAGTATTTCCTTAAGTATAATTCCTAGGCCTTCTACACAAATATACTAAATCTAAACTATGAGATTTCTGGAAGTAGGACCCCCGCATCTGCACTTGGAACACACACACGCACACACACACACACGCACACACACACACGCGCGCGCGCACACACACACACCCTAATGTACAAAGCTCTGAGAGCCATGGAAAGAAATTTGGGTGAGAAAGACCCTGGTTATAAAAAGTCTGAGGTTATGACTTCTCTGTAATGAAGTAACTCCAATTCTGGGGACAATTGCCATGAGACCAATGTAGGATGCCCACAGCAACCAAGAAACTGAAGAGGGGAGACGGAATGTGGAAAAACACCCTCCCTGTCATTCCTTGATACAGTTCCAGCAATAACTCAATAGGAGGGAGCCAAGGTACCACTGAAATCACCCTGTAGCCAGGCCTGTATGCACTGTTCTACAAGGTGCATAATTGACTAGTAAATTGTATATGCTGAGTCACATGACTGTGTTATATTATGTTATGTTATGTTATGTTACGTTACGTTACGTTACGTTACGTTATGTTATGTTATGTTATTTTTACCTGGGATGAGAGCCAAATTTCTTCATGGGTTTATTCCTCCCAGTGTGCACCACAGTGAGCTCTAGAAAATACTTGCTCAGAAACAGAAGGTGGGGAAATAGAATGGAAAGATTGGTGCACCCATTGGCACACCCAAGGAGAAGTCTATTTCCACTCGATGTCCACTATGGGATCTGCAGCTCCAGTGACCCTCAAACACAGACCATTTATAACCACCTGTCAGTGTTCATTGAAGACATATGTGTGCTAAGAATCACCATATGCAAGGAAGGTCTTGGGGAAGGGGGTGCCAACGGGCACCATCTCTCATCTCTGCAGGGTAATCCAGGACTCAGAAACCACCAATTTAAAAAAACTCTGGAAAAGTTACTCTTAAGACGAACATAACAGCTGACCCACTATAAACAGTTTCTCAAATTTGAGTATCACTATAGATTTGGGGTGGGGGGTGCAACAAAGAGTCCACTCTTTGGAACTAGAAAATACTTTTCATCTACTTTAAATTGAATTATGTTCATATGCCCCACAATTTGATTAAATTTATTTGGTAAGTGTGATCTCTAGTAGAACAGGAATGTTCTAAACTACTGTTTTATGCAGTAGATGTTTCCCTGAAGGTGGAGTGGGAAGGAGATGAACTTAAGAGTTGTTAGTTTTTGTTGAACTGGTGACCTGTGTTATGTTTAAGAGATTTTTGGGGGGGGGGGAGATCTTTAAGATAACAGACACTTCTTTTTTAAAAATATTTTACTTATTTATTTCACAGAGAGAGAGAGAGTACAAACAGGGGGAACAATACGCAGAGGCAGAGTGAGGAGCAGACACCCTGCTGAGCAGGGAGCTTAAGGCTGGGCTCCATCCCAGGATCCTGGGATCAAGACGTGAGCTGAAGGCAGATGCTTAATGACTGAGCCACCCAGGCACCCCAATAACAAACACTTCTAACTTTAATCTTTTTTTTTAAAAAGATTTTATTTATTTATTTAACAGACAGAGATCACAAGTAGGCAGAGAGGCAGGCAGAGAGAGGGGAGAAGCAGGCTCCCTGCCGAGCAGAGAGCCCGATGCGGGTATCGATTCCAGGGCCCTGGGATCATGACCTGAGCTGAAAGCAGAGGCTTAACCCACTGAACCACCCAGGCGCCCCTCTAACTTTAATCTTAATCTAATTTCTGTCCCCAAGACTCTCTCTTCCCTTGCTAGGTTTATTTGAGCAGAAGTTTCAGCATTTCAGGTTTACCTGTAGTCCAGTCTTTTGACATGGGTAATAATCACATTACAATTCTCTTAAGTATGAGTTTTCATTTCTTATTTTTAGTAATCTGTATTCTTAACATCACATAAACAATATCTTTCATTTCTACATTGCTTTGTACATTTTAGAATTTGGAAAGATTCCCAAGCCTAACCCTTTAGCAGGTATGTCATTTGCAAATATCTTCTCCCATCCAGTAGCTCGTTCTTTAATTTTGTTGATTGTTTCCTTCACTGTGCAGAAGCTTTTTATTTTGAGGTAGTCCCAGTAGTTTCTTTTGCTTTTTTTCCCCTCTTGCCTCATGAGACATATCTAGAAAAATGTTTCTATGGCCGATGTCAGAGAAATTACTGCCTGTGATCTCTTCTAGGATTTTTATGGTTTCAGGCCTCACATTTTTATCTTTAATTACTTTTGAGTTTACTTTTGTGTGTGGTGTAAGAAAGTGGTCCACTTTCATTGTTCTGCATCTGGCTGTCCAGTTTTCCCAACACCATTTGTTGAAGAGACTGTCTTTTTCCCATTGCATATTCTTTCCTGCTTTGTCAAAGGTTAATTGACCATATAATTGTGAGTTTGTTTCTGGGTTTTCTGTTCTGTTCCATTGATCTAGGTCTATTTTTGTGCCAGTACCATACTGTTTTGATTAGTATGGCTTTGTTATATAACTTGAGGTCTGAAATTATAATACCTCCATTTTTGTTTTTCTTTTTCCAGGTTGCTTTGGCTATTCATACAATGTTGGCTATTTGTTGCTTTGGTTATTCATACAATGTATGTGGTTTCATGTAAATTTTAGTATTGTTTGTTCTACTTCTGCAAAAAATGCTGGTGGTAATTTGATAGGGATTGCATTAAATCTGTAGATTACTTTGGGTAGTATGGACATTTTAACAATATTTGTTCTTCCAATCCACGAACATAGAGTGTCTTTCCATTTCTTTGTGTCATCTTTAATTTCTTTCATTAGCATTTTATAGTTTTCAGAGTATAACTACTTCACCTCTTTGGTTAGATCACTCCTAGGTATTTTATTCTTTTTGGTGCAGTTGTAAATAGGATTATTTTCTTAAGTTCTCTTTCTGTTGCTTCATTATTAGTGTATAGAAATGCAACAGATTTCTGTATATTGACTTTATATCCTGCTCTCCAGCAACCCTCAGTTTGTTTCCTGAGAGTAAGAGTCTCTTATAGTTTTTCTCCCTCCCTGGTCCTATCTTGTTTCATTTTTCCCTCCCTTCTCCCCATGGCCCCCTGCCCTTCCTCTTAAATTCCTCATATCAGAGAGATCATATGATAGTTGTCTTTCTCTGATTGACTTATTTCACTTGAGATAATACCCTCTAGTTCCATCCATGTCCTTGCAAATGGCAAGAGTTTGACTTTTTGATGGCTGCATAATATTTCATTGTGTATATATACACCACATCATCTTGATCCATTCATCTGTTGATGGACATCCAGGCTCTTTCCATAATTTGGCTGTTGTCAGTCATTGCTACTATAAACATTCAGGTGGACGTGCCCCTTCAGATCACTATATTTGTATCTTGAGGGTAAACACCCAGTAAGGCGATTGCTGGGTCATATGGTAGCTCTATTTTCAACTTTTTTAGGAACCTCCACACTGTTTTCCAGAGTGGCTACCCCAGCTTGCATTTCTTGCATTTCTTTCTCTGCATCCTTGCCAACACCTGTTGTTTCCTGACTTGTTAATTTTAGCCATTCTGACTGGTGGGAGGTGGTATCTTACTGTGGTTTTGATTTGTATCTCCCTGATGCCAAGTGATGTTGAGAACTTTTTCATGTGTCTGTTGACCATCTGGATGTCTTCTTTGCAGAAATGTCTGTTCATATCTTCTGCCCATCTCTTGATTGGATTATATTTTTTCTTTGGGTGTTGAGTTTAATAAGTTCTTTATAGATTTTGGATACTAGCCCTTTATCTGATATGTCATTTGCAAATATCTTCTTCCATTCTGTTGGTTGCCTTTTGGTTTTGTGACTGTTTCCTATGCTCTGCAAGAACTTTTGATCTGGATGAAGTCCCAATAGTTCATTTTTGCCCTTGCTTCCCTTGTCTTTGACAGTGTTTCTAGGAAGAAGTTGCTGCAGCTGAGGTTCAAGAGGTTGCTGCTCAAGGGTTCTCCTCAAGGATTTTGATGGGTTCCTGTCTCACATTGAGGTCTTTCATCCATTTGGAGTCTACTTTTGTGTGTGGTGTAAGGATATGGTCCAGATTCATTCTTCTGCATGTGTTTGTCCAATTTTCCCAACACCACTTGTTGAAGACACTTTTTTCCACTTGACATTCTTTCCTGCTTTGTCAAAGATTCATTGACCATAGAGTTGAGGGTGTATTTATGGGCCATCTATTTTGTTCCATTGATCTATGTGTCCGTTTTTGTGCCAGCACCATACTATCTTGTGATTGAGTTCTAGCTTCAGAGCATTGTGGTCTGAAAATATGCAGGGAATGATCCCAATCTTTTGATACTGGTTGAGACCTGATTTAGGACCGAGGATGTGATCTATTCTGGAGAATGTTCCATGTGCACTTGAGAAGAATGTGTAATCTGTTGCTTTGGGATGAAATGTTCTGAATATATCTGTGATGTCCATCTGGTCCAGTGTGTCATTTAAGGCCTTTATTTCCTTGTTGATCTTTTGCTTGGATGATCTGTTCATTTCAGTGAGGGGAGTGTTAAAGTCCCCTACTATTATTGTATTATTGTTGATGTGTTTCTTTGATTTTGTCACTAATTGGTTTATATAGTTGGCTGCTCCCATGTTAGGGGCATAGATATCTAAAATTGTTAGATCTGCTTGTTGGACAGATCCTTTGAGTATGATATAGTGTCCTTCCTCATCTCTTAGTATAGTCTTTGGCTTAAAATCTAATTTATCCGATATAAGGATTGCCACCCCTGCTTTCTTCTGATGTCCATTAGCATGGTAAATTGTTTTCCACCCCCTCACTTTAAATCTGGAGGTATCTTCGGGTCTAAAATGAGTTTCTTGTAGGCAACATATAGATGGGTTTCTTTTTTTTTAATCTATTCTGATATGCTGTGTCTTTTGATTGGGGCATTTAGCCCATTAACATTCAGGGTAACTATTGAGAGATATGAATTCAGTGCCGTTGTATTGCCTGTAAGGTGACTGTTACTGTATATTGTCTCTGTTTCTTTCTGATCTACTTCTTTTAGGCTCTCTCTTTGCTTGGAGGACCCCTTTCAATATTTTCTGTAGAGCTGGTTTGGTGTTTGCAAATTCTTTCAGTTTTTGTTTGTCCTGGAAGCTTTTTATCTTTCCTTCTATTTTCAATGATAGCCTAGCTGGATATACTATTCTTGGCTGCATGTTTTTCTCATTTAGTGCTCTGAATATATCATGCCAGCTCTTTCTGGCCTGCCAGGTCTCTGTGGATAAGTCTGCTGCCAATCTAATATTTTTACCATTGTATGTTACAGACTTCTTTTCCCGGGCTGCTTTCAGGACTTTCTCTTTGTCACTAAGACTTGTAAATTTTACTATTAGGTGACGGGGTGTGGACCTATTCTTGTTGATTTTGAGGGGGGTTCTCTGCACCTCCTGGATTTTGATGCTTGTTCCCTTTGCTATATTAGGGGAATTCTCTCCAATAATTCTCTCCGATATACCTTCTGCTCCCCTCTCTCTTTCTTCTTCTTCTGGAATCCTAATTATTCTAATGTTGTTTTGTCTTATGGTGTCACTTATCTCTCGAATTCTCCCCTTGTGGTCCAGTAGCCGTTTGTCCCTCTTTTGCTCAGCTTCTTTATTCTCTGTCATTTGTCTTCTATATTGCTAATTCTTTCTTCTGCCTCGTTTATCCTAGCAGTGAGAGCCTCCATTTTTTACTGCACCTCATTAAGAGCTTTTTTGATTTCAACTTGGTTAGATTTTAGTTCTTTTATTTCTCCAGAAAGGGCTTTTGTATCTCCTGAGAGGGTTTCTCTAATATCTTCCATGCCTTTTTCGAGCCCAGCTAGAACCTTGAGAATTGTCATTCTGAACTCTAGATCTGACCTATTACCAATGTCTGTATTGATTAGGTCCCTAGCCTTTGGTACTGCCTCTTTTTCTTTTTTTTCTTTCTTTTTTTTTTTTTTTTTTGTGGTGAATTTTTCTGCCTTGTCATTTTGTCCAGATAAGAGTATATGAAGGAGCAAGTAAAATACTAAAAGGGTGGCCAAGACCCCAGGAAAATATGCTTTAACCAAATCAGAAGAGATCCCAAATCATGGGGGAGAGAAAGGGGATAAAAAGAGTTTCAGGAAAAAAATATATATATTAGATAAACTAATTAAAAACCTTAAAAAAGGGGTAAAAGTTAAAAAAAAAATTTAGCAGCAGAAGGAGAAAAAATATTGAAAAAGAAAAAAAATTAAATTAACTGCAAGACTAAAGAATCATGGGGAGAAAGCCATGAGTTCTGTGCTTTGCTTTCTCCTCCTCGGGAATTCCCCTGCTCTCCTTGGTATTGAACCTGCACTCCTTGGTAGGTGAACTTGGTCCTGGCTGGATTTCTTGTTGATCTTCTGGGGGAGGGGCCTGTTGTAGTGATTCTCAAGTGTTTTTGCCCCATGCGGAATTGCCCCACACGGAATTGCACCGCCCTTACCGGGGCCAGGCTGAGTAATCAGCGTGGGTTTGCTTTCAGGAGCTTTTGTTCCCTGAATGCTTTCTGTAGAGTTCGGGAGGACAAGAATGAAAATGGCGGCCTCCCAGTCTCCAGCCCAGAGAAGCTGAGAGCTCAGGGCCCCACTCTTCAGTGCACCCTCAGAGAATAGCGCCCAATTACTCCCATCTCCCTGGCCTCAGGCCGCGCTCCGAGCTCACCGAGCCTGCGACCGGTTCAAGGTAACCCTGAGCTGAGAGCTCACTCCTCAGCTCTATCTCTGTAGCTGGCTTCCCCACTCTAATACCTGCAAGCTCTGAGACACTCAGACACCCCTGATCCTTCTGTGACCCTACGGGACCTGAGATCATGCTGACCCCACATGGGCTCCACCCAGTTTAGCCTCTGGAGCGATGTCCCTCAGCAGAACAGACTTTTAAAAGTCCTGATTTTGTGCTCCATTTCTCCGCCGCTTGCCGGGAGCTGGCCCCTCCCCCCACAGTCTATCTTCCCGTCGCTTTGGATTCACTTCTCTGCCAGTCCTACCTTTCAGAAAGTGGTTGATTTTCTGTTTCTAGAATTGCTGTTCTTCTTCTCTTCGATCTCCCGTTGGATTTGTAGGTGTTTGCAATCTTTAGATAAGCTATCTAGCTGATCTCCTGCTACCTGATGTAGTCTCAGCCTGCTACTTCTCCACCATCTTGACTCCCTCCCAGCACCACACTATCTTGATGACGACAGCTTTATAATGGAGCTTGAAGTCTGGAATTGTGATGCCACCAACTTTGGTTTTCTTTTTCAACATTCCTCTGGTTATTCAGGGTCTTTTCTGGTTCCATGTAAGTTTTAGAATTATTTGTTCCATTTCTTTGAAAATTGTTGATGGTATTTTGATAGGGATTGCATTAAACATGTAGATTGCTCTAGGTAGCATAGACATTTTCACAATACTTGTTCTTCCAATACATGAGCAAGGAACGTTTTTCCATTTCTTTGTGTCTTCCTCAATTTCTTTCATGAGTATTCTGTAGTTTTATGAGTACAGATTCTTTGCCTCTTTGGTTAGGTTTATTCCTGGGTATCTTATGGTTTTGGGTGCAATGATAAATGAAATTGACTCCTTAATTTCTCTTTCTTCTGTCTTGTTGTTGGTATATAGAAATGCAACTGATTTCTATGCATTGATTTTATATCCTGACACTTCACTGAATTCCTGTATGAGTTCCAGCAGATTTGGAATGGAGTCTTTGAGTTTTCCACATAAAGTATCATAACATCTGCAAAGAGTGAGAGCTTGACTTCATATTTGCCAATTCAGATGCCTTTTATTTCTTTTTGTTGTCTGCTTGTTGAGGCTAGGACTTCCAGTACTATGTTGAATAGGAGTAGTGATAGTGGACAGCCCTGTAAGATTCCTGACCTTATCAGAAAAGCTCAGGGTCTTTCCCCATTGAGAATGATATATGCTGTGAGTTTTTCATAGATGGCTTTTATGATATTGAAGTATGTACCCTCTATCCCTACACTGTGAAGAGTTTTGATCAACAGAGGATGCTGTACTTTGTCAAATGCTTTTTCAGCATCTATTGAGAGTATTGTATGGTTCTTGTTCTTCCTTTTATTAATGTATTGTATCACAATGATTGATTTGTGGAAGTCAAACCAACCTTGTAGCCCAGGAATAAATCCCACTTTGTTGTGGTGAATAATCCTCTTAATGTACTGTTGGATCCTATTGGCTAATATTTTAGTGAGAATTTTTCATCCATGTTAAACAGGTATATTGGTCTGTAATTCTCCTTTTCGATGGGGCCTTGGTGTGGTTTTGGGATCAAGGTAATGCTAGCCTCATAAAATGAGTTGGGAGGTTTTCCTTCCATTTCTATTTTTTGGAACAGTTTCAGGAGAGTAGGTATTAATTCTTCTTTAAATGTTTGGTAGAATTCCATCTGGGAATTCTGGGAAGCCATCTGGCCCTGGGCTCCTGTTTGT
Organism: Mustela putorius furo; assembly: GCF_011764305.1. NCBI lineage: Eukaryota > Metazoa > Chordata > Mammalia > Carnivora > Mustelidae > Mustela > Mustela putorius. The sequence continues at coordinate 2,113,594 of NW_025422045.1, read as the reverse complement.
TGGGAGATTTTAAACGACTGCCTCAATCTCCTTACTGGTTATGGGTCTGTTCAGGTTTTCTATTTCTTCCTAATTCAATTTTGGTAGTTTATATGTCTTTAGGAATTTCTTCCAGATTGTCAAATTTGGTGGTGTATAGTTGCTCATATGTTCTTATAATTGTTTGTATTTCTTTCTGTTGGTTGTGATCACTCCTGTTTCATTCATGATTTTATGAATATGGGTCCTTTCTCTTTTCTTTTTGATAAGTCTGGCCAGGGGGTTATCATTCTTATTAATTTTTTAAAAGAACCAGCTCCTAGTTTCATTGATTTGTTCTACCATTCTTTTGATTTCTATTTCATTGATTTCTGCTCTGATCTTTATTATTTCTCTTCTCCTGCTGGTTTAGGCTTTGTTTACTGTTCTTTCTTCAGCTTCTTTAGATGTAGGGTTAGGTTGTGTACTTGAAACTTTCTTGTTTCTTGAGAACGGCTTGTATTGCTATATACTTTCCTCTCAGGACCGCCTTGGCTGTGTCCCAAGGATTTTGAACAGCTGTGCTTTCATTTTCATTTGTTTCCATGAATTTTTTAAATTCTTCTTTAATTTTCTGGTTGACCCATTCATTCTCTAGTAGGATGTTCTTTAACCTCCATGTATTTGAGTTCTTTCCAACCTTCCTCTTGTGGTTGAATTCTAGTTTCAAAGCATTGTGGTCAGAAAATAATCAGGGAATGATCCCAGTCTTTTAGTACCAGTTGAGACCTGATTTGTGACTCAGGATGTGATCCATTCTGGAGAATGTTCCATGTGTACTTGAGAAGATGTGTATTCTGTTGCTTTGGGATAGAATGTTCTGAATATATCTGTGATGTTTGTCTGGTCCAGTGTGTCATTTAAAGCCTTTATTTCCTTGTTGATCTTTTGCTTAGATGATGTGTCTATTTCAGTGAGGGGGCTGTTAGAGTCCCCTACTATTATTGTAATATTGTCTATGTGTTTCTTTCATTTTGTTAGTAATTGGTTTATATATTGGCTGCTCCCATGTTAGGGACATATGTATTTAAGATTGTTAGATCTTCTTGTTGGACAGATGCTTTAAATATAATATAGTGTCCCCCCTCATCTTATTATAATCTTTGGCTTAAAATTTTTATTTGATGTAAGGATTGCCACGCCAGCTTTCTTTTGATGTCCATTAGCATGGTAAATTGTTTTCCACCCCATCACTTTAAATCTGGAGGTGTCTTTGGGTCTAAAATATGTTTCTTGCAGACAGCATATTGATGGGTCTTGTTTTTAATTCATTCTAATGCCCTGTGTCTTTTGATTGGGGCATTTAGCCCCTTTACATTCAGGGTAACTATTGAAAGATATCAGATTAGTGCCATTGTATTGCCTGTAAGGTGACTGTTACTATATATTGTCTCTGTTCCATTCCGATCTGTTACTTTTAGGCTCTCTCTTTGCTTAGAGAACCCTTTTCAATATTTCCTATAGGACTGGTTTGATGTTGGCAAATTCTTTTAGTTTTTGTTTGTCTTGGAAGCTTTTTGTCTCTCCTTTTATTTTCAATGACAGCTTAGCTGGATATAGTATTCTTGGCTGCATATTTTTCTCTTTTAGTGCTCTGAATCATGCAAGTCCTTTCGGCCTATCAGGTCTCTGTGGATAGATCTGCTGCCAATCTAATATTTCTACTATTTTATGTGACATATCTCTTGCCCTGAGCTTCTTTCAAGATTTTCTCTTTGTCACTGAGACTTGTAAGTTTTACTTTTATGTATACAATAAATAAGGTTAAGTACAATGAAGGGATAGAATATGACTATAACAATGAAAATTTTAAAAGATTTCTAAAAAGGCATTGATAAGATAAAACAGTTTACAATAAGAAAGAGGAAAAACTTTAAAAAATAGAATAAGAAAAAAATAAAATTGAAAAAAATTTAACTTTGAAAGACTAAAGAATCATGGGAGAAAAGCCGTGAATTCTATGTGCCATATTCCCCTAATTCTGAAGTTTTGCAGTTCTCCTTGATTGGTGAACTTGGTCTTGGCTGGATGTTCTTGTTGATCTTCTGGGGGAGGGGCCTGTTGCTGTGATTCTCAAATGTCTTTGCACAAGGTGGGATCACCGCCCTTGCCAGGGGCCAGGCTAAGTAATCTGCTTAGGTTTGCTCCCAGGAACTTTTGCTCCCTAAATGCTTTCCGTGCATCTTTGGAGGACGGGAACAAAAATGGTGGCCTCCCAATCTCCAGCCTCATAGGAACTAAGAGCTCAGGGGCCCCGTCTTCAGTGCAGCCTCAGAGAAAAGCAGTCAGTCCCTCCCATTTCTCTGGTCTCCAGCTGTACTCTGAGCTCACCCAGCCTGTGACTGAGCATTTCTATCTCAGGTGCACAGCCCCATTTGGAGTCTTCCAAACCCAGCAGATTCCTGCAGCACACTCCCGTGCCTACTCCTCCAAGGAAGGTGAGTCTCCCAGGATCTGCTGCTTTTTGGGTCCCTGCTTGAAAAGCAGTGGCCTGGGTGTGCCGGGGATCATGGTTTAAGGTAACCCCCAGCTGAAAGCCCACTCCTTGGCTCTGTCTTTGCTGCCAGCTTCCCCACTCTGATCACCTGGGAGGTCTGCCACACTCAGGCATCCCCAGTCTTTCTGTAACCCTGAATGGTCCGAGACCACACTGCCCCCCCAAGGACTCCACCCCCTGCTTAGCCTCTGGGGGGACGTCCCTCAGTGGAGCAGACTTTTGAAAGTTCTAATTTTGTGCTCTGCTGCTCTACCGCTTCCCAGGAGTTGGCCTACTCCCCCCACACCCCGCTGCCATGGTCTATCTTCCCATATATCACATTGGATTCACTTCTCTCCATGTCCTATCTTCCTGAAAGTGGTCGCTTTTCTGTTCCTAGAACTGCTGCTATTCTTCTCTTTGATCTCCTGTTGAGTCTATAGGTGTTCAGAATGGTTTGGTAACTATCTTGCTGGATTCATGGGTCCTGACAAAATCTAGGTCTCCTACTCCTCTGCCATCTTGCCCCTCTCCAACCTATTTGCCTGTCATCTTGAGCAACCATTTCCAAAATATAAGCAATACTCATGCAGCACCTATTTCTATCTGCAGAAGTGGTATAGATGGAGCAAATTGGGAAAAAATCATTACTGCCAAATCTAAGATGTTGATTAAGCCCATGGTAGAAGTGGAAGCATCATATTTCTTGGGGGCTTTAAGATCTACAGCCATTGTACAGATATGAAACATAAGCCACATCTTGAAAAGTATAAGAAGTCACATTGTAGCAAGGAAAGGAGTTCTCAGAGTAAGAACAGCTCTTCAAATGAAAATAGAATATTGCCAAATAAGTTCTCCAGAGACCATCTATTGAACACTGTCCTACAAGAAATGGCTCATTTTCCCACAATTATTTACCAATTCACAACGGAAATATTGTGTAATATCTACAAGAGAAACTTAAGATAAAAGCTAAGTAGGCTGATAGTTTTATTTTCCAGGGAGTTCTATTTATTATGCCACAAAACCCTTGGCAATGTGGCAAAACCCATAGACTCCATCTCAGAATAGCATTCTTAAACATATAGAATAAGCTATAACATGACAAAGGAAATGTAATATACTGAAATGCAATTATTAAAATGTTTTAAATCTGAAAAAACAGATTCGTGATATAGTATTATATGTGCTTACTTAATGTGTTCAAAACAAACAGACAAGATCTAGTGGCAGATCTCACAACTACTGTAATTTCCAAAAATTAAGGAACATAAATGAGATTAAGAAATATTTGCAACTGTCATGTGGTGTGGAAATACCTAGGATGTTGATTGGTGACACTCAATCGCGTTGCTCTGAGTGCTGTGGGACTCATGATCATAATGAGAGAAAATGATAACTTTTAAGAGAAGTTAAGGAAAATAAGAATGCATTTTTTTTCTCATCTGAGCCCAAGGCCCCCTGGGTAAGAACACTTACTTTGGACAAAGTAAGTCAGAGAAAAGTAGGAGCCTTTCATCGCCGTGTTCCTGTCCATTAAGATCTCCTCCATCCATACTGGGGACAGTGCTTCTCAGTAGTATCCTTCACAGTTTCCCCCCATTTCCTTTTGGCTCTGAGGACAAGCCCTTCTCAGCAACACACCTTGAGACCAGCCTCCCAGTGACTAACACAGTTCCTCTGGAGCCAGTATCTAATCCGTTTCTTCAACTTTGTCTGAAGTGGACAAATGGTGTTGGTCTGGCCCAACAGATCTCTTGAAGCCCTTGTTCTCTGCCGCTGCCACTGGGATTTAACATATCCCTCTATCTGAGAAGAGAGTTGTGGGGCACAAGATGCTTATCTGCCTTGCTCCTTTGTGGGAATCTCAGCAGCCACACGTCCTGAGGGACTCCTTGCTGAGGGGAAATGTTGGGTCTGCCTGCCTCCCACCCAGCAACCATGAGGATGCTCAGTGCTGGCTCTCTGGGAACCAGCTCTCTCTTTGATGTTGCAGTCGCCTTCCCACTTCAATGGACTGTGGCCCTAGCTTTAGTGTTTGCTTGAATATCTTTATCTTAAAGAGACAACTTTAAAGGCTGGCCAAGTGTGGCCATTACCATGATTGGGATATCTGTAAAAATGTTATCTTCTGGTGGCTGAACTTGTCCCAGCGCCATATTGCTCACCCTGTCAATCTAGAACTCACCTTCTCCTAACCCCCACCCAGGTATTCAGGGTGTCATCTGTGGGCAGCTAGTGAGTCCTGACCAGGGGCTGTACAGGAAGAGACCCCGTTCTTCCTCTTCTTTTAAGATGTCTACTTTCAACCTCCCCAGGTAAAGGCTACTTACATGGTACAAGATGAGGTGTGACTTAATGGTAGTTGTCAGGCCCAGGGGGACCAGTGTCCTGACCACACTGTGTAGGTGGAGAAAACTCCTTGTTTTGGTTGTTTAATTAAAGAAGTTACACCAGTGGTGACATTTAAGGGCAAACCAATGATTGGGGAAAGGAGAAAAAAGGAATACGTTTGGCCTATCATTAAAGATAGGAGATATATATGTATATATGTATATATATACATATGTATCATAGACACATATATGTATGTATGTATGTATGATATGGTTGTATAATTTATAGTCTGAACTCGAACAATTTTGAGAATGCAAGGTGGCTCTTTTAACAGTTTTTCCAGAATAACCATAAACCATGGTGTTTGATGACACTACACTGAGGTATCTACCTGCTGAATATGCAAATTTGTGTGGACTCACTTGAGTTTTTCTAAGGAAGAGGGTTCATAATTTTCATCATACTCAAATTGGTCTGTGACACATGAAAGTTAATTGCCAGTAGTGTACCCATGCTTAGAGTCAGGTGGCATAGCAGAGTCAGGGGCAGGATTAAATCTTCATTCCAGATTTTGAATGTGTCATTTCAAACAAGTCATTTGCCTCTTAAGGCTGCTGTTTACATCTCCAGGGAAATGAGGGTAATACCTCCTTTACAGGTGTATATAAAAGAAGATCCCCATCATCATGCTTAAATGCACAGGTAATTAGTACATAAATAATTTTTCCCCTTCATCCCCCCTAATACTTTCTCTCGCTGATTTTTGTGCATTGTTGAAAAAACAAGGTCATATTGAGATTAAGTTAAATTACAAAAAGAAAATTCCATATAGTTTTACCACCTTAACACATTTTTATTCTTCTTGCTCCTTTCTATTTTTTTCTGGCTATTTTTAAATGTCATAGTCAGTCTGCATACAGGTTTACCTTCTGCATCTAGTCCCCACTCAAGGATAGTAACCACAGATTTTCCTTTATTGTTATAGCATCTCAACAGCTCATTGTGTTGATGTGTCATGATGTCTCCTGTTCTTTACTACAGATTCTAATTTAATATTCTAAGTAAAATTGACGTGAATGGCTCTATCTTTCTTTGTCCTTTGGAATAATTTCCTTAGTAGCATATCCCAATACGGAAGTTGAGCTTTCAAAAGATATAAACGTTATTACCCCTCTTGATGTACGGAACCAAATTGCTTTCATAGACCTGGAATTGACACTGCTCCAGCTTTTTAGAGGGGAATTAATTTCCCTCTAACCTGTTTAACACTGGAAATTATTTTATGTTTTTAATTTAAACTTAGTCGTAAATTGGTGCCTTAACTTAATTTGCATTTCTTTTATTACCAGTGAACTTGAATATGAACAACTTTTAATACATACCACACTAACTTCCTTTTATGTAAATTATTTTGTCTTTTTCCTATTAATCTATTGATTCTGATGCTTTGATAGATAGGGGTTTCCCACAGTAGTGGTCACTGGTCCCCTTTTTAAATTTTTTCCCTTTTCTTCTTTTTATTCCTGATTATGAAAGTAACACTTGGGACACCAGGGTGGCTCAGTTAAGTGTTGGACTCTTGATATTGGCTCAGATCATGATCTCAGATTTGTAAGTTCAAGTCCCATGAGGGGCTCCACACTCAGTGCAAATGCTGCTTGAGATTCTCCCTCACCTGCTGCCCACCACCCCCCACAAGCTCTCTCTTTCTCTCTCTCAAATAAATTAATGAATAAACTCTTTGAATAAATAAATAAATAATAAGTAAGTAAATCTAACAGCTATTGGTGGTAAAAACAGGTATTTGTATTAAAAATAATTTAAAATAGGCAAAAACTCCACTACCAATCACTACTTGAGTTTTAGTAAAGTTGATATATGTGTTAGAAAGTATTTTTATTTGGTAGCAAGTATTGGGTGTGTTGCATGCTATGACACCATAGGGACATATGATTGCTTCTCTGGTGCAGGAAATTTAGGCTGATCCCAGTTTCTTTTCTATACCAATAATGTCTTTCAGACTATTCTTGGAAGAAAGTCCTTTTTTCCCAATTTTTCCTATCCTATTTGCAAAGGGTAGAGTTCTGTTTTTTTAAGATTTTATTGATTTATTTGACAGCGATCACAAGTAGGCAGAGAGGCAGGCAGAGAGAGTGAGAGGGAAGCAGGCTCCCTGCTGAGCAGAGAGCCAGATGCGGGACTCGATCCCAGGACTCCGAGATCATGACCTGAGCCGAAGGCAGCGGCTTAACCCACTGAACCACCCAGATACCCCCAAAGGGTAGAGTTTTACAAGTAGGATAATGTGTTAGAGAAAAGAAACATTTTAAGATCCTGGGTATATATTGCCAGTTTACTCTCCAGAAAGATAAATGTCAATTTACAGTCTCATTAGGGTTTGCCCAGCTATCCCATAAAACCTTCCCTGTGGTGAGTACATTGTTTTTCTAATCTTGCCAATTTAATAAAGGATGGTAGCTCATTGTTTGAATCTGTGTTTGTTGGCTATTAGTGAGGCTGAAAATATTTTAATGATTTGTATGTATTTTTAAGAGTGTTGTTTATGACTTTTGATCATTTTTGTTTTGTAACTTCAATTTTTTCTTTTGAGAATGGTTTATGAAATAAGGATATTAATCCTTTGTCATTTGTTGGAAAGGTTTTCTTCCAGTTTGCTTGCCTTTTAGTTTTCTTTCTTTCTACATAATGATTTTTGAATTTTTATGTAATAAATTATTTCTGATTTTTAGATGAGTTTTTTTCTATTATTTTTGGATTTTTCTCCCAACCATATATAAAAAATTATTTATCTATATTTTCTTCTTTTTTTAACTTTATTTTTTATTCAACCCTTCAGTTTATTAAACATTCATTTTGAGTTAGAGTGAAAATTCAACATAAAAAAGTTTTCAAATAGTTCATCATTTTTAAGGCTTGACTTTTAAATGGTACTTCCTTTCTCCACTGATCTATTGTCTTTAACTTATATAAACTCCCAAATATCCCAGGGTCTTTTTCTGAACTATTTATTCTGTTTATGAATCTTCTTATTCTTGGACTAGAATTAGACCATTTATAAACCCACTTTAGCACCTAGGAAGGCAAATATTCGCCACTGTTACTTTTCAATGTGTGTGTGTGTGTGTGTGTGTGTGTGTGTGTGTTTTAAATTTTCAGTGTTTTAAAACTTTTGAAAAACCAGTAAAATTACTTTCTTGGGATTACATGTGTTAATACTTCTTCTTCTTATCCTCCTAGAAACTTCAATTTATCTATCAATTAATGTGAGAGTACACTACATCTCTCCATTTATTCAAGGCTACTTGATTTCTCCCAATATAATGCTATAATTTATTTTGCAGAAATAGCACACTTTTCTTGCTAAGACCGTTATCAAGGCATCCTAGGTGTTTGTTGCTATTATAAAAGGGATCCTTTTTTTCTGTGCTGTTTTCTAATCATTTCTAGGATAAGAAATCTATTTGTTCTTGTATACTTCTCTTCAATGCAACCAATTTATTGGGCTCACATATTAATTATAAAGCAACCATTACCAAACTTGTTCGTATATTAGGAAAAGAAAAAAAAAAGGTATCATCTGGAGATCTTTAAAAATTCCAAAGCCCAAGCCCAACCCCAATCAGCTAAATTCCAGTCTCTGTGGTGAAGTTTGAACACCAGGACTTTTTGACATTGCCTAATGATTCCAATTTGTGGATAAATTTGGGAGCCACCCTCTGAAGGATTTTCTGCTGAATTCTCTCGGGGTCTTGAGGAGTATCACATCATAAGTAACAATAGTTTCATCTTTTCATGTGTAGTCACTACATTTTTTATTTTAATTTCATGTTTTATTGTGTTACCCACAATTTTAAAACAATGGCAAATAATAATAAAAGCCAGCATCCACAGGCTTTCTTTATTGTAATGGAAATAACTAACATCTTAGCACTGCTCACAATGTTACGGATGTTGCATGCATTAGAGATAGATTTTCTTTATTTTGTCAAGGAAGGATCCTTTATGTATTACACTCTGAAGACTATTTTTTAAAGCTCCACATTTTACTTTTACATTATCAGGCAGAAGCTCTTAGACTGCTTATGGGGATTTTCCAATTATTTCCTCTCGAATTTATCTCATCTTTTCAAAACTTAGAAAGTTGGTGTCCTAGGGATCAAATATTCTCTTTTACCTTCAGCTTTTTGTTTTGAAGTTTAGCTTTGATAACAAGACAAATATTCAGATCATGAGCCTAAGGACATGGTTCCGTGGATACTATGATCTACCTCACTGCACTGCTGAGATACATTGCTACCCCGAAGAGCACATAACCCCCGATCTTGCGGGCGGCTGCCTGTGTCTCCTGCTGGTGGAAAAGAAGTCCTCAGATGTGTGTGGAGTCTTCAGATCCTCACTAATCTCTCATGAGGTGCCCCTCATTGCCTGGTGAAGCCAACCTTGCGAGCATTGGCAGGTGAGAGCTGTGGCTGGTCTCTTTGGTGGCTCAGGCAGAGTGTGGGGACCCAATCTGTAAACCTATCGACCTATAGAACGTCTGAATTCCACTCCACCATGTTCTTTCAGCTCTACTGCCGTCCCCGGTCTCCTTCCCACAAGGAGTCCCCGGCAGGATCACTGATTCTCCAATCCTCTCCCATCCTTTCAGACCATCCCCTAAGGAAGGAGCCCAGAGAAGAGATCCTCCCCTCTATGGGATGATGCTAGGCCAAGGCGCTCCCCCTCCCTCCCCCCCTGCACCATCTGCAGGTGACTGCCCCCCGTGTATAAAACAAGAGTCTCTGGAGTTTGCTCATACTACCTAATCCTTGCTTCATTTATCCCAGCCTTTAAAGACACCCAAAGAGAAGAGGTTGGAGCAGGTATCTCTCTCTTGATTCTTTCAAACTATCTCCCCTCTGCCCTCTTTCCTCTCCCTTCCACACCCTTGAGCTCGAGACGCTAAGCTTTTGCTTCCCCTCTGTCCTATCCTTGCCCCAGACCACACACCCAACCGCCTATCCTGGCCCCCCACCACAGAGCATCAGGTTCAAGGCCCATTGTCATTCTGTGGGAGAACTAGGGGAATAGTCATCCAGGCTAGGTTCCTATTAAACCAAAAGGAGAGGGGGAAAAAGACTGAAAAGTTTTTATGCCCAGCTATGGAGGTCAAATATCTGCCTGCTGATTTAGGATGGAAAGGTGCCAAAGGAATAAGATTCAAAGGGGAAATAAAAGTTATTAATTTAGTATTTTCAAAAACATTTTCCATACATCTAATATAAAGTTAATTAGTCCTTTGGAATAGATACGCTTCACTATTTTAGGGAAATGGATTTCTAGTCCCGCATAAAGTTTTGAAGTTAACCAGTTGAGGGTCATGTTTAAAAATTAACCTGCTATTTTGATTCATTTTCTTATGTGGAAGCTTCCTATATTGGGGGGATAACTCAACTAGATTGTGGTACATTCCTCTCTTAACATATTAGTAAATTCCACTTGCTACTTTGTTCATTCAGAAGAGGTTAGTCATGGGGCACCTGGGTGGCACAGTCAGTTGAATGTTCGACTTTTGGTTTTGGCTCAGGTTGTGATCTCAGGGTCATGAGATCAAGCCCCAGGTTGTGCTCCATGCTCAGTGCAGAGTCTGCTTGAGATTCTCTCTCCCTGTGCCCCTCCTCATCTGCTACTGCTCACGCTCTCTCTCAATAAATAAATCTTTTTTTTTTTAAGAGGTTAGTCTTTTTCTTTGTTTTTGTGGTCTCCAATTTTTAAATTCTTTTCACTATCTTGATAAGATTTGGAATGAGGGCCTAGAAATTAGGAAGTTCCTCATGTGTCTGTGCCCTGGAAAGTTTTACACACCACAGAAATTATCAGTTGTTTAATGTGTGGAAGGCAGTCTGGGTGAAGTTGGTAGTGAACCCCTTGTCAGGGTCCCTTCCAGGGAAGGTTCTGTAACATCTCCTGTTACTTCCACAGATACCCATTCTTTCAAGATTTCTCCTTTTAGTTAATGCTTTTTAGAAAAATAATTTCATGGAGGTTTTTATATTTATTTTATACACACACACACACAGTCATTTGATTTGTTTATATTCTTTAGGTGAGTTATTCTCTTTCTAATATTGTAGGGGGGTGTTTCTTAGATTTCTTAAAAGATTCATTGTGTTAGAGTTTGCAGATAAGCAAATCTAGTATTTAGCTCTTGATTACCTTGTTTTTCCATGTATCTAGTTTATTTTTACATTTAGCATCACACCACGACCTCTTCTTTTTTTCCCTTCAAGATGTTTATTTATTTTTTCCTAAGTTGAAGGTAACGCCTATGTCTTAATTATCAACACCATTCCCATATTTCTCCAAAAGGAGCAGAATGAAATATGGTTTTCATCTGTTGCTAACTTGATTACAGTCTAAGCGATGAATTAAAATTGAAAAGTGGTAGGAAGGAAGGAAGGAAGGAAGGAATGACTAGGAGCACCAGGCTAACTCAGTTAATGTAGCATTCTTAATCTTGGAGTTGTGAGTTCGAGCCCCACTTTGACTGTAGAGATTACGTAAAAATAAAAATCTTTTAAAAAAAGAAAGGGGGGGGCGCCTGGGTGGCTCAGTGGGTTAAGCCACTGCCTTCGGCTCAGGTCATGATCTCGGGGTCCTGGGATCGAGTCCCGCATCGGGCTCTCTGCTCAGCAGGGAGCCTGCTTCCCTCTCTCTCTCTCTCTGCCTGCCTCTCCATCTACTTGTGATTTCTCTCTGTCAAATAAATAAATAAAATCTTTAAAAAAAAAAAAAAAAGGGGGGGGGGCGCCTGGGTGGCTCGGTGGTTGAGCATCTGTCTTTGGCTTGGGTCATGATTCCAGGCTCCTGGGATCGAGCCCCACGTCGGGCTCTCTGCTCAGCAGGAAGCCTGCTTCTCCCTCTCTCTCTGCCTGTGTTCCCTCTCTCACAATGTCTCTCTCTGTCAAATAAATGAATGAAATCTTTAAAACAAACAAACAACAAAACAACAACAAAAAGAACACATTGAGTTAAAAAAGAGAAAGAAAGAAAACAAAGTAGTAGACAATTTGGGGGAGCCTTCCCAGAGAATGGGGAGGAGTGGAGAGTGGGGTGCCGCGTGTACAGAGCTTCCTTTCAAATAGTTCTGAGATTAGCAGAGAGCATTATGGGAGGCATGTACAGTACTATTTTTTGTTAACTGATTAGCTTCCTTGGTTGGTTCTTTCCCCCTAGTGACTTGTGATGTGGAAAATGTTTTCATATGCTTATTTGCCATCTGTCTATCTTTTCTGGTGAGGTGTCCATTCAAGTCTTTGGCCCATTTCTTAATTGGGTCATTTATTTTCCTACTGTTGAGTTTTTTTTTTTTTAAAGATTTTATTTATTTATTTATTTGATAGAGAAATTACAAGTACACTGAGAGGCAGGCAGAGAGAGAAGGAAGCAGGCTCCCTGCCGAGCAGAGAGCCCGATGCGGGACTCGGGATCCCAGGACCCTGAGATCATGACCTGAGCTGAAGGCAGCGGCTTAACCCACTGAGCCGAGCCACCCAGGCGCCCTCCTACTGTTGAGTTTTAAGGGATCTGTATCTCTTTTGGATAGCAGTCCTTTATAAGATATGTCTTTTCCAGATATTAGTTGGCACATCTTTTCAGGTTTCTTACAGGAGAAAATTGGAGCCCAAATTCAATGACAATGTTTGGTTAATTGAACATTAATATTGGTTAACTGAACATTAAGCATCTCTTATTCTATAGTCATAAAAATTTTTTTCCATGAGTTAAAATCTGAAGCTTACTTTTACATGTAATTTTAATCCTGTTGTAAGACACACATGTGTTGAGAGGTAAATTGGAAATGGCAGCCAGGGCAGGAGGGTACAGTAAAAGTACATTGAATATGGGTCCAATAGACCCAGATCTATCATACAAGATGGATGATTTTGAGCAGGTTCCTTAATAGCTATGGATTTGTTTCCTCCTTAGAAAATAAAGTCAGACCTACATGATTCCTAATGTCTCTTCTAGCTCAAGAGTCATGTGACTCCAAGACCTCCCTTGCTCTATTGATCTGTTCTAGTCTCTGCACTAGTCAGACCTGCAGGACCTCGAATGGTACTTCTGTTTGCTCAGTCTGCCACATAAGCTTCTCATGGGCTTCAGCTGTGGCATGTATATCGTTGTACCTCCCACTGTGTTCGGTACTTAGACAATAAGTCAATGCCAGTAGATGGATCAAGAATGCATTTCTTTTGGTAGAAGGCTGCAAGGCAACTCCGTCAACATATCTAAGTTTCAGCAAGATTGGTAAAACACCTCTCAATATCTATGTGGACCAAATGGAGAAATAATGAAGTGGATTCAAGAGCAATTAGGAGAACTCATGAAGGGTGAGTTCATGAACTCATCCATCGAATGGATGGAAGTCAAACTGGGGGAAGTTTTCTTTTCATTGTTGCTTTAAACCAGTGGTCAGCTTAAAGATACAGAAGAAATAAATTTGAAGATTACACAAAATGGAGGAAGCAAACAAATACGGTAAATAGTAGAAACAGGTTCTTGACAAAGAGATCTTGACAGGCCGCAAGGCGAGCAAAATTAAAAATGAACTTTTCTAGGATTAAGTGTGCAAGTCTCTATTTGGGTCCAAAAAAATCAGTTGCTTACGGTCAGGATGAAGGAACCATAGCTTAATATCATCCCATGTGAAATACATTGAAGCTTTCTTTTTAACTTAACTCAAGTTCAGTCTCATTACTTACAATGCTGGTCAAATTACATCTAAAGTATTGTTTTGTTTTGTGTGCCTATTTTTTAAAAAATTTGAGGCATGGGGATTAGTAAGAGAGGGAAAGGGAGACGGAGAGAAATTCTCAAGCAGACTCCTCATGAAGTGCAGAACCTGACATGGGTCTTGATCCCAGGATCCTGAGATAATGACCTGAGCCGAAATCAAGAGTCAGATGCTCAACGGGCTGAACACCCCCAGGTGCCCCTGTGTGCCTTTTTTTTTTTTTTTTTTTCCAAAACCATAGACAAACTGGCAAAATGCAAAGGAGAGCAACTGCAGTTTTGGAGCAAGAACCTGAAACTGTCATTTCAAGAGCTGTTAATACTTGGTCTGAGAAGAGGAGGTTCTGAGTAAACAAAGTAGCTACCTCTAAATATTTAAGGTATTATTACATAAAAGGAATTGAATGTATCAAGGAGTAAAATTAATAACCACAAACTATGGAAAGTCTGATTTTGGCTAAATATTATATGGGGTGTATCAGACCAAATGGGCTTGAATCCCAATATTCAGCAGCTGTGTGAGCATAAATGAGATAATTCACCTTTTCTGTATCTCAGACTCCTGCTCTCTAAAGTAGAAATAATAATAACTATTACATAGGATTTTTTTTTAATTTGTAAGGCACTGAGCATGATACTTTGCACGAAGAATCCAACAGTAGGAGCTGTGGCTTTGGCTTTGTCAACGTTGCTAAAAGATGTGGAAGGAGATGGCAAGCTCCCTGTGCACATGCTTGTTCAGAGCTGAGCAAAGAGAGGCGCCTGTCGGAGTAGGGGCAGCACGGGAGAGAAGCGGAGGGGCTTCCCATCCTAGATGGGCTCTTAACCCAGTGTATGTGAGGGTACCTTCCAACACCAACATGGTGGTCCCTCTCTTTGATATGAAAGGTTAGAGGACTCATGCTGGCCCCTATACTAATTAGAAGTGGCACTGTGGACAAGTTACCTTACCTCTGTGACCCTAACCTCCTTATCCCTGCAGCGTGGATAACAGTTTATACCAGGCACATCTCAGAGCATTGGCAGTGAAACAAACAAAACCTAGTTCAAAAGCATTTTGTAAACTCCCATCCCTACCTAAGTATAAAGAATGATATCTATGCCATAAACACCAAATTTATTTTTTCTATCTTTCCCCCCACGGAAGTTGTACTGAGAGCCAATCCCACACTTAAGCAGGAAATCAAACTTATTATGATTGTGTATTCCCAGAGACACTCTGAATCTTTCAAGCGCTTGCCTTCTTTTTGCTCTAGGGACGAGTGACTTCTCAGAACTGTGTGTTTGTTGACCGTGGGACACCAGCCAGGGGTGCGATTGGGGTCAGAATGGATGCCATCTAGAAGATAATTATTTGGTGTTTGCCAGGGAGACAAAGGAGCAAGAAGGCCTTCGTGCAGAAAAACACGGCACAGGGGCACAGAGGGGAGGATGGCTTGGGAGGGGAAAACGGGGAGCAGTTTCATCGAGCTGGAGGGTAGGCTGCGTAAGTGGCTCAGGAATGTCCATTTCCACACTCGGGGAAAGTGGGGAATGGAGTTGGAGCGTCTTACCTCAGGGACAAATATATACTTTATCCTAAGGACAAAAGAATATATGTAAGGATTTTCTTAAAAACACATTTTTAATGTTCTAAGGGAATACTTGTTTTTGTGGACAATCTGAACAAAACACAGAGACGTGATAAAGGAGGGGAAAGTCATGTAGTCTTCTACATAAGGAAAATTCCTATTAAGATTGTACCCTGTGGAAAGACTCAGTGTCTAGTTTGCTTCTGGTAGCATTATAGAGAATAGACTGAAGGGGGATTGAACACACAGCAGTTGTTGCAAACATTTCTGTTCTGTGTGTGCTGAAGGCTGGAGCAACTGCTTATTATCTACCACATTCATGGGTCAGACTGCCAAGGTCTCAAAGAGATCAGCCCCTTTAACTCCTACAAAAGCGTTCCGCCTCCATCTCCCCAATTAATCACAACCATCAAGCCATGCCTCCGAAACTGTATGGGCCTCTGGCCCTGCATCTCCAGATATCATTCCCATTCCTCCCAAAGCAGCTGAACCAACATTTTGGAGGCAACCAAATGGTGGTCACATCACTGGCCCATCCAGTGTCCACATCCGGATTCAGCAATCTTCTCCTGACAGATTTCTTCAGAACATCCGCCTAGGGGCCTTCATTCGCAGGATGGCCTGATGGGCTGCAGGGTGACAATCCCACCACCCACCCAGGAGGACATCTTGGGGGATGGGCTAAAGGGCATTCTTGACACTTCTTGATGATCCAGACCACCAACGGGCTAGGGAGAGTGTCCAGTGTGGCTCAAGGCCCATCTCATTCCTGGGTGAGGAGAGATTCAGTCCTCGGGAGGGATCCAGAGATGCACCCACCTTACCTTCCCATGGGGAAAGTGATTTTCACTCTCCTGACCTTACGAAGTTTTCATGAAGATTCCATGAATGTAGTGCATTGGAACGATACAAAATGCTATGAATATGGAGAAAAGGCTCCTTTTTGCCCCACCACTGATGTAGGTGCTGAAATGTAATTTATACCCTGTACAAGTAGCCCCAGATTTAGAAGCACTTGCATGGGTATATGATAGACAGGCAGACAGATAAATTTGTCTACGGCTTTACACGCATGTGTGTGTGTGTGTGTATATAAATTCATATTTTTTTCATATTTATATCTGTATTCATATATAAAACCCTAACTTGGGGTAGGCAAAGTCACTCTTTTAAGTCCCAAGCATGTCTGTTCTTTTACCTAATAGACTCCATCCTCCCCTACCCCCACACACTCCGTTGTTGATCTCCTAGCTCTCTGGGTGGTATTTTCTTGGGGGTTAAAAAAAAAAGTGATGGAAGAATCCCTTGAATTAGGACTCGAGATAAACAACAACAGAGAGGCTAGAGGGACTTTATCCAAACATATGACCCTCTGGGGCTCTGAAGCAGGCCATTTGTTGACTGGCATATGCAACATCCATTCCAAATCCCACGGGTGACCTTATTAGCAAGGGGGTGGAGTTGGGGGAGGCGTGGCACCTGCATCAACCTCAAAACAAAATATTTGATCAAAGTTTCTTGTCATTATCTGGTATTTCCAGTTTCTCGACACTGCCAGACAACCCGCTCTCTCCAGATGGAGAAACGCTTTCAGATCCAGTTTGTGACACATCGTTCTTAGTAGACCCACAGTTTAGACCAAATATTTGTGTGGATGAGGGGAGGGACGAGTGTGGAGAGAACGGGCTGCGTTTTCTAATTAACTGAATTTGGCTGATGAATGCCAAGGCCTGTGCTGGGTTCTGGAGATACCAAAATAAAGGATACATCCAGTGCAAACTGGTAGTGATGCTTGTTCCATGGTTGGGAGGGTTTGGGGGGTATAAGCGAGCCTGTTGAACACTTTACTAATGGCTACCCTGGCAAAATTCTGCCTGGGCTCAGCCTGTCTCAGTGATGATGTTTCTCTTGGATGCCAGGGTTTTTCCTTCTTAGAATCCAGCTTGTTAACTCCTACTTACTTCTGGGTTCTATGCTCAAAAAGTCTCTTTTGGATGTTTGGGGGTTCTTTTTGGTTTTGTTTTTTTATGTTTTCAGCTTAAGAAATTCTTCAGTGGGAATTTGTGTGAGGCAGGTCAAGAAGAAAAACTGTGGGCAGACCTGTCAGGAATGACACTGTCATCAGGGACAAAGGAGTCAGGATTTGATCCTGATCTTCTATCTCCAAGGACAGTCTTCGTGGCGAGGCACACAGCAGCCAACGACAGGACACCAGTGCTGACTGCATGACTACGGGAGATTCAGGAGGCTTGGAGTTCGCCCTGTAACTGGCTTTTGGACCTTGTGAGTGCCTTCTTAGCCTGGGTCTCACCTTGTCCTGGAAGAATGTTCCCGTGATGGAAACAAGTGGAGAAGAAAGGCTGGCCCCAGCTCACGCATTTCAGGAAAAACCATTTGTTTTGTTAACCTCATGTGAACATTACAAATGTGTGATGGAGCAGAGGCCACATCCTTCTACAGATTAGCGATTTCTTGAGTCAACATGGCCCTTTTACCTTGACCTTCAAAGGAAACACTTCAAAGGGAAAAAGCCAAGGTCCTCTTCGGATGGTGGGAACTCTGAGGTGGCTCTTTCTTTGAACTCAGAGGGCCTGGGCGTCAATGCCAACTGGTTTGATTTTGTTGTATGGAAGCCTCTGTGTGGCTGGGTGAGTGGGTGTCTCTCTCTCACATTCCTTCTGTGTTGTTGGTGTCCTTTCAAATCATTTAAATGGGAAAGCCTGTGGAACAGCATTCTATGGGAAAGTTTCCCACAGATGGGTTTAAGCAAATGAACTTGTGCTTTTAGAGGAGAGTGACCTTGTGTTTTAAACAAGAGCCACCAAGGAAGGAGTCTAATCCCTGGTATTAAAAATGTTGAGTTTGGGGGGCACAAACAGCTCCATTTTCCTGTCTTTGAGTCAGCAGTCTCTACCACAGCCAGCACTGGCCAAAGAACCACACATCCTCTAGAAATCATGGGAATTCTGAGTCCTCCTGGTCCCGCCTGTGCCTTCAGCTTCGTCCTAGGAAGTTCTTTACAGAGTTAACAGTACGATCTAAACATGGCTGGTTTTATCCTCTTCAGTCAGCGCTGAGCTAGGAGGGAGGCAACTGGGCCCACTGACAGTAGACCCACTTTCTGTGGGGTCCCCTCCCCGAGGAAGGCAAGGCCTTGTGGAAAATAACAAGCTTACATTTGGATTTCTCTCTACTCTTAACTAATACACATTTGGGAGCAAAGTAGCTGCTACAACCTTGAGTTTCACAAGGCTTTATCAGCTGCTGAGAAGACCTCTTGCCCCGGCAGCCCATCTGAGTGGCAGCATAGCTCTGCACGCAGGACAGGGGAATATGCTCGGGTTCCCATGGCTGCTGCTTTAACTATTACTGCTTTTTACTTTTTATTTTTATTTTTGTATAATTTTTAAAGATTTTATTTTTTTTGACACAGAGAGAGACACAGCAAAAGAGGGAACACAAGCAGGGGAAGTGGGAGAGGGAGAAGCAGGCTTCCCACGGGGCAGGGAGCCCGACGTGGGGCTTGATCCCAGGACCTTGAGATCATGACCTGAGCCGAAGGCAGAGGTTTAACCCACTGAGGCACCCAGGTGCCCCTATTATTGCTTTTTTAAAAATATGAGGAGAGGAGTGCCTGGGTGGCTCAGTGGGTTAAGCCTCTGCCTTCTGCTCAGGTCACGATCCCAGAGTCCTAGGATTGAGCCCCACATCGGACACTCTGCTCAGTGGGGAGCCTGCTTCCCCCTCTTTCTCTGCCTGCTTGTGATCTCTGTCTATCAAATGAATAAATAAAATCTTTTTAAAAAATCTGATGAGAATTGGTCCCTGTCCTCACTCTTTTCTTTCATAACATTTGCTGATGTTCTCCCTGCTCCTTTTAGGATCGCTGAGGCAAATTCTAAGAAAATTCCTGTTGACATTGGATTAAATGTGTAAACTATTCTGGGAGGAACTGACAGCTCTGTGACACGTGTTCCCTCTTATTCAGGAGCATGATGCATATCAACTATCAGTTTTCATAACGTCTTTATAGACTCACACACATATCTCATTTGAATTATTGGAAAATGTGAGTGTGGAGGTAATGGCATTCTCCTTTATTACTCGAAGAAGCATAAAGTAGTGCAAATATCCTAGGCAGGTAGTTTGGCAGGAAACACACAAAAATTGGAGCTGTTTTCTAGGAATTTGAGCCAAATTTACCTTCAGGGCTGTGTAAGAGGGTTTAGGGACAAATATATTAATTGCATGACTATTTATAATAGAGAAAAAGAGAGAGAGGTGGGGGAAGAAAGGAAGGGAAGAAGGAAGGAAGGGAAAAGTGTCCTTCAAGTGTCCCTTAAGTGTCCAACACAGAGGTTAAATTATGGTACATACTTTTGATGGAATATTATGAGCCATTAAAATTCATTTATGAGAGAATTTATGATGAAAAACATTATTTCATCAACATTTTCAAACACAGACAAATACCCTTTTGTAGAAAAGAGAAAGCTTTTAGAAGTCCTATAAAGTATTCCTAGGTGACTTATATCTTAGGTGCTAATAGGTAGAATTGAAGAATCAGTCTTCTGAGCCTAAATTTTAACGGAAATGTATTGGTTTGAAATACATACTTCTTAGTATAAACAGATGCTCTCCTGCTTCTATTTTTTGTAAGATCTTTTTTTTTTAAGATTTTATTTATTTATTTGACAGAGATATCACAAGTAGGCAGAGAGGCAGGCAGAGAGAGAGGAGGAAGCAGGCTCCTCGCAGAGCAGAGAGCCCGATGCGGGGCTTGATCCCAGGACCCTGAGATCATGACCTGAGCTGAAGGCAGAGTCTTTAACCCACTGAGTCACCCAGGCGCCCTTGTAAGATCTTTATTAAGAGAGATACCACTGTTTCTTAAATGCCTTTTTTAGTATTAAGATGATCTTGTTCTCCTTGTTAAATCTATGGTACTCTATTGCACTGTAGCTCTCCTTCTAATGACCCCTCCCTGCATTGCTGGGATGAAAACCCAATGTAATCCTGGAGAGAAGTCGCTAGTCATGGACCGTGGACAAATTAGTCTCACTCAGACCGTGTTTCTTCGTCCGTAAATTGCTCCCTCATAGAGCGTTATGAGGACTAACTAGTTAGTATATGTAAGGCATTCAGACCAGTGGCTGGCCTATCGAAAGATCTATGAGGGTTATCTTGTGTTACTGTTGTTCTTCTTATTATTATTAATTTATGTGATATCTTTGTACCGCTTTTTTTTTTCATTTAAGACCCACATTCTGAAGTGAGCTTAACCTGTGCGGTTTCTTTCTTCTTTTTTTAAATGACATCTTGATCAGTTTGAAGTACGAAGGTTATGTTTGTTTTATGTAATGAACTGGGTAGCTTCCCATCTTTTGCAATGTTCTGGAACAGTTTCTATCACTTACATTTACTTCAAAAAAAAGGAAATACAACCAGTCAATTATACAAAATGGTTAGCGTGCCAAGTTACGGAACATGATACCAGCATTCCCAGGTATATTATAATTTAGGCCCAATAAATGCAAGTCATTTAATTATATCATCTTCTATTTAATTCCATAGACACCTATGAGATATATTGTTCGATGAGAAAAAGAACAGAACAGCCTGTGAAACATGACCCAGTTTTTCTTTACAATTCACATAGAAACTCAAGTATATGTGTGTGCGTGTGTGTGTGTGTGTGTGTGTGTGTGTGTGTGTGTCTCCTTGAAAACTAAGTGGTCATTTCTAAGAAAGGCTAGCAGTTAAGGTGATGTTAAAAGTTGACTTCTCCCTTTTTGCTCATCTTTTTTATTTTTTTACCTTGAATATATATTATTCACATAATCAAAAGCCAAAAAGATCTCTTAAGCCTCTATGCAAATTTATGGTTCTCTACTCAGAGCAGACAATGTTTTCGACCTTGTGGGATGAAAAAGATGCATGTGGTCCAGTCCCTGCTCCAAGGATATCTGTAATCTACATCTGGATGAAGTGGAAACAGGCAAGGATGACATAATTGTACAGGGTACGAGCCAAGAGCTGGAGGTGGGGTGACCGGCCAGCTTTCTCAGTTTGCCTAGGATGGAGGGTTTTCTGGGATGCCAAGTCTTCTTCGTGCTAGAACCCAGACAGTCCCAGGCAAACAGGTTGGTCACCCTTGCTGCAGGACCGTACGGCACAGCAGGACTGACCAAATGTCTGTGTGCTTCCCTACATTTTTCAGCCTCCTGGGTAGGTCATTTCAGGCCCTATGACCGAGCTGCCAGGAGGAGCCCAAGGAGACCCCTTCTGCTGATGGGAATGTGAATGGAAGCAATGAGCTGCTTCCAGGGGGCAACAGCTAGGAGGGCACAAGAGTTCTCTAGGCCTCCCCTGTCACCTCCTCACCCCCGGAGGCAGACACTTCTGACACAGTAGAGTTGACAGATGGGAGCAGCGGGGACCTCTGAGTCATGGCTGGGGAAGAGCTCCCAAGAGCTGCCAGACTCACATCAGAGTGTGGCATGAGTGGGAAGTAACTGGTTGGAGCCTCTGAGTTTCAGGGTTGATTTGTCAAGGCAGCAGAGCTTGATGACATCCTGACTAAAGCAAAGAGCGAAGGTGAGAGATTAGGGAAGACTTCAAAGCAGAAGTGACATCTGTACAAAGCATGAAAACTTGGTAGGATATGCACGTGAATGGTGGGCAGGGCCAGTCCAGGCAGAAGCGGGAGCAGGTAATCAGAACAGGCCAGGAGGTAGTTCAAGTGCAAGGAGGGGTCCTGTGTTGGGAGATAAGGCTGGAAAGGTGCGTTGTTCCATTTGAAGAAGGCCTTGAACTCTTCCCCAGGAGTGTGAGCTTTATTCCAGGGGCAGCAGACAGCAACTGGACACTCCAAGTGGTGATGCATCATGACTGCAACAGTGCAAAGGAAAGGTTGGCGGTGGGGGGGCACTGGAGTGGGGCCAGGCGTGTAACCAGCTCGGAGGTGATGATAACCATCAGTAGTCCAGATAGGGTTGAAGACCTGACCTAGAGCAAGGGTCATAGTGACATTGGGGAGAGGGAAATTGCTAGACTTCGTGGCTCCTCATTAGAAGGTCTCATAAAGGGAGAGAGAAGTGGAAGATAAGGCTGAGGTTTCCACCTGCTGATGCTGTTCACAGAAACAGGGAAGCAAGGACAAGCAACAAGTCTCAGAAGGAACATGACAAAAGTAATTTGGGACCTGTTAAAGTAGAAGGGAGAAAAGAGGGTGAAGGATGCTGAGAAAGAGAAGTCGCAGAACAGGGGAGGGTGCGGGAGAACCAGGTGAGTGCAACATTCCAGAAATCAATGGAGGAGAGAATTACAAGAAAGGAAATGTTGGGCAGGAGCATCAGAGCCAGAGGAGGGTTGAGCGGGCCAAGGAGTGAGCAGGGACTGGTGGCGGCTACACTGAGCATGTTCTTCGGGAAAGCATTCCACAAAGTGGCTGATGCAAAAGGCAAATAAAGGAGTTTGGGGTGTAGGTGATGGGCGTGTAGTGAATGGTGAGAACGCAAGAGTTCATGCTCAAGGTTGAAGCAGCTGGCTAGATTGCTCTTTTAATTCAACGGATACTTGTGAGCTCCAGCTGTTGGTCGTGTCCAGTATCTGAGGAAGAGAAAGAGGAGCCAGATGAGCTTGCTCCCTCAAGGAGCTTGTAACCCAGTGGGGGCAGAAAACACACATACCCAAGGCAGTTTCGGTACCGTGAGGGAAGTGCTAAGACGGCATGCCCAAGGGGCTGTGAGTGTACATGGGGGGGCCCCGTTTTGATTTCTGAGAGTCAGGGAAGGCTTCCTGGAGGAAGCGCTTTGAAAGTTGGGTCTGTCAGGGTGTGAGACAGGAAGCGTGGGGGGTTGGGGGGATTGGCCAGCAGTGGACCCAGGAGGAAGGGAAAGGGACGGATGGTATTTCAGGCCGTGAGCACAGGAGGCTCAGAGGTCCAGAAGACAGAGAGAAGCTGACACTTTGCAGGAACTACAGATGGTTTGGTCCTGGCTAGAGCTCAGTGGGAGGAAATGCAGAGGTGAGGACAGGTGAGTTGTCAGGGTAGGGGTCACAACAGGCATTTAAGAAAAGGAGAGGAAGGAGAGAGCAGCTTGAGGGGGGAGTAACGGGGCTGGACTGCGCGAGCTGAACAAGGAGAGGCTGGGGGACGGGGCAGGTTAAGAGGGATGAGCACATGCACAGGGCTGTGGGAAGACAGGCACTTGGCCTTCGTCCAGGCAGCAGAGAGCAGGGCAGACGCTGGCAGGCACAGGGGGCGGCCAAGGTGCAGTGATGGCAGCTGGGGGGGAACAGGCTCTCATCCTCCCAGTAGGCTAGGGAGCCAACCGTTCCCTAAGGTTAAAAGGATCCCTCAGGCAAGCATGGAGGGTAGGTAAGAGGAGTTTTGACCTAGCAGCTGCTGGGTCTGTGACACCGTGTCAGCTAGGAGGTATTAAAGGCTGGCTGCGAAGTAGCAAGGCCCAAATATTTCCATGGGCCTTTATCAGCGACAGGAAATGAAGTTTGGTCTTTTCTCTAAATATTTATCAATGTACATGCTAGTACTCTCGAGATGCCCCTCCCCACCGCCTGGGAAAGAAGAATCTGCTTTCCACTGTGGCTTTCCTGTGTGCCCGGGTAAGTTTCCTGGTCGGTCCCTGCTCGGAGCCCAGGGGCACTCCAGCCCGGCTGCCTCAGTCTTGGGGAAGGGAGCAAGCTGAGCCAGGCCAGGGGTTATGGGGGGAGGGGGGGTGCAACCTGCCTGCTGTGCTCCGTAAGGCAGAGCTGCCCCCACCACTAACGACTCTTACTCTCCATTACAGTTGCTACTTGGGTACAGAGAACGCCTAGAAAAACCGCTCTTAGAATGTGACCTGCCAGATGATCAAGTCCCAGGTCCACAGTGACAAGTCATGTTGATAGGAAGTTCCCTTGAGGTGAGGACATGAGAAGGGCACTTTACCTCTGTGACCGTCTTCTCATGAAAGAACATCTAACCCTGGCCTAGTCATGGGAAAAACACCAGACACATCCTGGGAGAGGGGCTTCCTGCAAAATACCTGGTGGGTGCTCCCCCAAACTGTCAAGGTCAACAGGAACAAGGAAAGTGAGAGACTGTCACTGCCAGGAGGAGCCCAAGGAGATCTGACCACTGAATGTGATGGGGCATTGGTAGGACCCTGGGACAGAAACAGGACCCAGAGAACTCAAGAAATCTGACTCAACTATGGACTTTAAGTCCATAATAATGCATCAGGATTGGTTCATGAGCTGTGGCAAATGTGCTGTCCACACACGAGGTGTTAGTAAGGAAAAAACCCGGTGTGAGGGGTAGAGGAATCTTTACACCGGGCGCAATTTCTCCATACATCCACAGTTGTCCCCAAAAGCTCATTATTATTATTTTTGGAAGTGGACTGGGAGAAGGGAGAGCCCATCAGTTCAGCATCCTCAGAGCTGGAAACAGTCAGGACACAGAAGTATCTGAAGACGCGAGCCAGCGTGGGAGCTTGGCCATTCTCTTTCCCAAACGGGAAGCACAAGTACAGCTCATTTGGTCGCACCTAAACTAGCACCAGACAGAGGGAGGTTTATTTTAAGAATATGAACTAAAATGAGAGCTAGGTCAGAATTAGAGAAACTTCTGGGCCTGACCACAACCCATCCTCTCCGGTGGGTCACACAGGTCTCTCTCTCTCTAGACTGCGTCCCTCCCTTGGGTGCTGGCCCCTTCTACTCGTTCAGCCCCGCTCTCTCCCGTCCAGCTCCAGCGTGGCCTCCCCTGGCCTTTCCACCCCAGCCATAGCACAGCTTTCTGGCTGCTCCCCTGACACTGACGCTCTGACCCCAGTGCTTCCTACCACTAGAAGATTCCTTCAAGAGCAACCCCTGCTTTATGTGATTTCTTTTTGTTTTAAGAAAGGTTTATTCACAGAAAAATCCAACGTATAATCTAACATACTCATTTTCCTATGAAACAGGATTCCCAATGGTTGGCACGTTATCATGTTTGCTTCCTGAATCTTCTCCTCTGTGTATGCCTTTTAAGATTATACATAACATGTGCTTAAATTCTCTTTTAAAAAGCAAAATATTGGGATGCCTGCCTGGGTCCGTCCATAGAGTGTGTGAATCTTGACCTGGGGATTGTTGAGTTCGAGCCCCACATTGAGTATAGAGATTACTTAAAAATAAAATATTTTAAAAAATAAAAATAAAGAGTAAAATATTACAGATAGAATTCTCTTTCACCAATCTGAGCCTATTTTCCTCTTCCTTCTTTATCCTATAGCCTACATAGTTCCAACAAGGATCAAATGCGCTAGTTGCTACATTTTTTTTTAAGTAGGGTCTGTGCCTAGCGTGGAACCCAATGCAGGGCTTGAACTCAGGACCCTGAGCTCAAGACCTGAGCTGAAATCAAGAGTCAGACCCCTAACTGACTGAGCCTCCCACAGACCCCTGCCCTCTTTCCCCTAAACCAACCACCACAACACACCACCACTGATTTTTTTTTTTAAGATTTTTATTTATTTATTTGACAGGGAGTGATCACAAGGAGGCAGAGAGGCAGGCAGAGAAAGAGAAAGGGAAGCAGGCTCCCCTGCTGAGCAGAGAGCCCGACTGGGCGCGATCCTAGGACCTTTGAATCACGACCTGAGCTGAAGGCAGAGGCTTAATCCACTGAGCCACCCAGGTGGTTTCAATACAGTCTTTCTATTGTCTCTCACACATGCATATCAGCAAACAATATATGGTTCTGTTTCTTGTGTGTTTTTTTATTTACATAAACTTTAGCACATGCTGGGACTTTTCTTCTTTCATTCAACATAATGATTTTGGTCCATATCCACACTGAAACATTTAAACCTATTTCATCCCTTTTAGTTACTGCATATATTTCACCAAGTAAATAAATTGAATAAAATAAAAGATAATAAAAACATATTTCACTTATCCATTGCTCTTGATAAAAACATAAACAGTTTCCATTTCTCATGCCATGAATATGCTTACTCACGTCCCCTCCTGCACATACAGGAGAGTTTTCTGTTGGGTATTTGGCTAAAAGTACTGCCAAGCTCAGTCTTTGTATGTCTGAGGAATGATTTGATGAGTCCAGCTGCCTTTACTGTTGGGATCATAGTGAACTCCTCCAACAAAGAGCATGGCTCTTCCCTACTCTAGTTCCAAATAAGCAGAAAATAACACACAGAGCCAGTAGAAGCCAGTACATCACCGTAATGGCTGCCCGAGCTATGCTGGAGGGGAAGACCGTAGAGAGCTTCGTGGGCCTGCTAAGGAGAGCCCGTAGTCGAGCAGTCACCACCCATCACAGATAGCTGGGAACTGGGGCAGGATCCCCTCACACCTGCCCTCCCAGCCATCAAGGGACTGACCCCAGAGGAGCAGCAGAATTCGTGGAAGCATTCTGGAAGCAGCCTATGCCCAAGAGGATCCGATCAGTCACTCCCTGGGGCAGAAGAAAGCCAGGAGAGTATTTCAAGTATAACAGAAGTGGACTAAAAAGGTTTCCTCTCAACGTGGTCATAGGCTATCAGTCGGCCACTGTTCATTTGATGTTCCTGCGTCCGGAGCCCATGCTGGTCTAATCAGAGGTGCTCAGGGAAGGAAACAGCTATCCAGAGACAAGCTGTGACTGTCCCTGCCTCCAGCAGCGACTCTGGGTGAGGCGCCTTCTCTTAGCAGGGCTATGACCAAGGAGGTACTACGAACAGGAACTCTACTACAAGCAGACTTCTTAATGTTACGCTCCTGATTTGTTCATTTCAAGGACAGGCGATAAAGAAGGTGCAATGAAAGTTTGTTCATTTGAAGCTATTCAATTACCTATGCAAGAGTAAGCAAAGGTGCACTTCACCCAAACCACCGAGCCCCTCCTTCACTTCCTGACTAAGAAACAAGACAGAAAAGAATGAATATATAGTTCTATATGTTGACATTTGAAGAATGACTGCAACATCCAATTGAAGAATAATAACAACGACCTTTTACGGGGCACCTACTATGTGCCGGGCAGCATCCTAAGTGCTCTATAAAACACTCCCATCGGGAGCACCTGGGTGGCTCAGTGGATTAACACCTCTGCCTTCGGCTCAGGTCATGATCCCGGGGTCCTGGGATCAAGTCCCACATCGGGCTCTCTGCTCAGCGGGGAGCCTGCTTCCTCCTCTCTCTCTCTCTCTCTGCCTGCCTCTCTGCCTACTTGTGATCTCTGTCTGTCAAATAAAAATATCTTAAAAAACAAAACAAAACAAAAAACATTCCCATTGGGAGGGTATTATTTGTCTCATTCTGCAGATGACAAAGCTGAGACTCAGGTTGCAGAACTTTCCCAAGAAAAAGCAGCAGCGGACAAAGGGAAGCCCGCAGAGGAAGGAGGGAGATCAGGAAGGAAGTGGCTGAAGAAGCAGAACCACAGCAAAGGAGCAGCCGGGTTGAGGGGAGACAAGCACCCAGCACCCCAGGACACCATATCTCCATTTGTATCATTTTGCCCTCCTTGGAATTCAGTCTGCTACAACCTAGTTTTTTGGAGGGTTTTGTTTTGTTTTGTTTTGTTTTCAGAGTGCTTCAATTCACATTCTGAATCCTTTAGGGGTAATGATCTCACACTTAATTTGGACAAGCAAAAAAGAGACTCTGTTGTTGAGTTGAAACTGAGGCAACACTTCTTTGGTGATTTTCCTTTGCTCAGGGCTCTGGACAGCAGTTTTGAAAACGGAGTCTGGTTTCAGAAACTAATCAGTCCCAGACAAACTCAAGAAACCATTTAGGGTCATTCAACAATGATTCAAAGATGAGAACTTAAATTTTTAAAAATTGTAAACACAACAACCCTTGTTTATTGTGAAGAATTTGGAAAACACCAAAATGTCTGAAGAAGAAAATTACAATTATTCCTATGACCACAAACAAGAGACAACCATGCTAAAATCCTGGCTTGTTCCTTTCCCGGGTGTACATCATTTATGTGTGAATCATAAATGATGTCACACTGAATACATTTTGAATCTTACTTTCTTTACCTAAAAATACACCATGAACACTTAGAATGATTTAAAAAATGGCAATAGCTCATGTTTGTTGAGTGTTTACTGCGTGCTGTCCATGAGTTATCTCATTTAAAAAAACAGAATCCCAAAAACAGTTTCTGTGATCATTATAGTCTCACAGATGGAAAAACCAGGGCTCAGAGAGGGCTAGTAAGATCATAGGTTTTCTCAGGAATCCTTGGTTGTTACTGAGGCTTGTTTTCTATGTTTGTTAGTCACCTACATCTCACCTCATTTCTTATTTCTCAACTGATGAATGAATCTCTTCCTCATTGCTATGAAGAACTTTTTTATATTTAGGGTATTAAATGTTTTGCTGTCAAATAGACATATTTTCTTTCTTTTGTCATTTGCCTTTTAATTTTTTTTCTAATTTCAGCACACAGAAGTTCTTAATTTTTAGGTACTCAAACTATTTTCCTATAGGGTTTCTCCCCTTTCTAAACTTAGAAGGTCCTTGCCCAACAAAATATCAAACTGTATTTACTCTAGTTTTTTTTTTTTTTGAGGGTTTCATTTTTTTTAATGTCTACTTAAATGTAGTACATCTGGAATTTATTTTGTTGTGTAGTGTGAGGGTAAATATATAACCAATAATTGTCCAAGTCCTGTTAATTGACTGTAATTTCCTCACTGATTTGAAATGCCATATTTATCACATTATAAATTCTGACATATGCTGCGGTCTGTTTCTGGACTTCCCCATCTGTTGCTATGGCAAACTTCGTAGACTGTTCACCCAAACTTTTTTTTTTCCTTCTGGGTATGCATCAGACTACATTTCCCAGGCTCCCTTGCAGTTAGTGGTAGTCATAGGATTGATGTCAAAGGGACTTGGGAAAGGAACATAAGGGGAAAGCAATGTGTGGCATCTCCAGAATCGCCAATAAAAACAAAACCTCACATAAGCAACTCTCCACCATCTTTTCCCTTCTAAACTATCTTGGATTGAAAGGATTCCCCAAGATATGTGTTGAGATGGAAGATTGTCGAGGTAGGAGGAGCCTAGGCCCCTGAGTCTCTCTGGAAGAGAGCTGCTGGCTCACATGAAATGTCCATTTTGGACTTTCTTTGAATGAGAAATAAACTTCTATTTCGTCTAGCATTATATATTCGAGGGTCCATTCATTTATTAACCTTTTTTTTTTACAGTTCTCAAACAATTAATTTAAGAATCATTTTTGTTATTCCCCCTCCAAATGGAAAGTTTTATTGAAATGGCATTAAATTTATAAAATAATATGGGAAGAATTGTCACTTATTTGATCTCCAGTCTTCCAATTCATAAACATTCTGTGTTCTACATTTACTTTTATATTGTTTTATATCCTTTGTTAAATAAGGTGATTTTCTTCGTATGGAACCTACCTAGTATGTGTATTTAAATATGTTATTTTTGTAGGATTTTTTTCTTTTATATCAAACAACTTATTATTATTGGGGTGTTATATAACTGTCTCTGGAGTATCGTATGTCTGTGCACCTTAATGACTTCTTAATTGATTTTTTGGTTATCTCTTGCTTGTGGCTATAGGAATAATCTAGAGGAAGGACTGGCAATGTTTTTTTCAGTAAGGACCAAATAGTACATATTTTAGACTTTGTGAGACATATAGTCTTTGTCACAATTATTCATTACTTCTGAGCCTTTTGGCTAAGATCAAGTATAGCAACTGTCACAACTATTCAACTCTGCTGTTACAGTTCAAAAGCAGCCATTAGATAATATGGAAACGTAAGTGTGTGGCTATGTTCCAATGAAACGTTATTTACAAAAGTAGTCCCCGGGCTGGATTTGTCTTTGAGGCCATCTAAATAAATAATCATATTATTTGCAAATAACAATACCTACTTTTTCTGTTTCAAGACTTACAGTGTTGTCTAGAACTTTTATACTGTATTGTAAATATAAAAGTGGTGGTGATAGTATCCTACATATTTCTTTAATGAGATTGCCTCTGATGTTTCGTGGTTAAGAATGATGTTGCAAGGCTATTGATTTGGAAAAGAGGTGTGTGGGGTGTGTGTATGTGTTCTTTTATAGTCGTATTCTGTATCATTCTATACCAAGCCTATTGAAAAATTTAAATAGGAAGGATATTGAGTTTTAAGCCTTTTGATCCTATAATAATGTGACGTTTGTCCTTTGACCTATTCCTCTATAATTTACATTCCTATATTTCTCTATAGCAAACCATCCATGGATTCCTAGGCACCACAATAAACATTCTGAATATTGCTCTGTTAATATAGGTAGGTAAAATTTTTGCATGTTTGTTAGCACATGAGATTAGACTATAGGTTTTTAAAATTTTTTTGTCAAATTTTTGTATTACAATCATGCCAATTTTTAAGTGAATTTTCAAATATTTTCCTATTTCCTTTTATCTGGAAATATATTATAACACAGGGATTTGGGAGGTTCTTAAAAATCTGATAAATTGTCAGTCTAGTATGCATTAGGGAGGTAATCATTTATCAGTATTTTTCTATTTCTTCTACAGTTTTTTGATGTATTTAGGCTTCCTACTTATAGGCTGGGTCAATATTTTGGAAGAGCAGTATTGCATACAAATATCGAGCTGAAAGGAAAAAGTAAAATAACAAATGTTTTAGAAGACACTCGAAATACAGGGAGCTTTTTATGAATACAAGATAAGGAGGCTAGTATCATCTTGAAAATAATTCTGTTTCCTTAATTTTATTTGTCTCACATCTGGGCAATCATAGTCCCTTTTGTTTTAAATGGCCCTAAAGAATTCCTATCCATCAATGGTCAGTTTCCATAAATATACCTCAATAGCCATATTAGTTGAGGTGAGTTATTATAAAACCATATCTCTTTGATGGGCAAAAAGACCAAACAAAGATTAAAAAAAAAAAAACACCCAGACTGGAAATAGAAAAGAAACAAAATTAATAAACTTATGTGACAATAATAGAGTGTTGATGTCTCAAAGTCCTATGACCTGCTGCTCAAGTCACTATATAAAAATGGTATCTGAAAGAAAAAAAAAAATGGTGCCTGGATTTTTTTTTCCTACTAGTCTCTGCTTTACACTGTTCATTTGGCCAAACTTCTTCACGGATAGCACAATGCCAGCCTGATTGAGCTCAACCTCTGACTAATTTGTAAAAATTCCAAAACGATGTACTTCATATTCTTAGGGTTGTGCTCTGTTCTTGACTCTATTTGACAGAGTATTTGCACAGACTGAGAATGAAAGGAAGAGCAAAGTTACGATACGTGATCAGAAATCCAGATTTACTGGATCATAAATCCAGATACGGGATCATAAACCCAGATTTACTACAATGGATAGAAGTCCCTATCTATGTTGTTGGCCTGGCATGATTAATAGTAGTACCTTCTTTTACTCTCCCAGGGCCCTTTTTTTTTTTTAGACAAATTATATGGTCAGATGTGGTAAGACAACATGGTGAGACAACGTGGTAGGAATTCCAGACCTTTCTAAATTGGAGGCTGAGAATAAGTTACCAGGTCAGGTGTGTAAACTCTAAGTTGAAGAGGAAAGACCCCACAAGGACAGCAGATTCTTTGAGACCCATGGTTCATCAGGAGCTAATGCTTCCATTCACCCCAGAGGTGCCAGAGGAAAAAGTAGCACTGTGGTTAGAACGAATGATTCCACAGAGTCTGTGCTTGAAGATGTGTGAGGAGAGGGAAATGGGTGTGAGGGGCTGGGAGTATGGCTGAGGAGGGCACAGGACTGGGAGGTGGAAGGAAGAGGGGCTGGGAGTGGAAGAGCAGAGGAGGAAAACAAAGAGAAATGTAAAGTAAAAAGCACCAAAGGGGGCGCCTGGGTGGCTCAGTGGGTTAAACCGCTGCCTTCGGCTCAGGTCATGATCTCAGGGTCCTGGGATCGAGTCCCGCATCGGGCTCTCTGCTCAGCAGGGAGCCTGCTTCCCTCTCTCTCTCTCTGCCTGCCTCTCTGTCTATTTGTGATCTCTCTCTGTCAAATAAATAAATAAAATCTTTAAAAAAAAAAAAAAGCACCAAAGGGAGATTTCTCTCTGAAAGCGGAGTTCACATTTATTATTTCCCTGAGGGGAGAACTAAACTAAACCAAGAAACACCAGGATGAGAGACCAGACACTTCAGAAGACAGAGATACTGACAAAGACTCTTCTCTGTGACCAAACTCGGGGGGAGACTCCTCTGAGTCCTCTTTCTCACTAGGCCCCACCTGGGGCTTTGTCTTTGGCCTGCTTATTCCAGTTTGAGCAAGAATCTTGCCAAGTCAGTAGTGAAAACTCCCTGCTCTTGGTCTGTTCAAATTCCTTATCCCCCACCCTCCACGTTTTATCACCCTGGTCTGCCTTCAGCAAAAATCCATTAGGTCAGTTTCAAGAAGAAGTACCCTACCTCTTACTAAGTTTCCATCCACTGACCCCCACTGCTGCTTCTTGGCTATAAATCCTGATTTTTGCTTATTGTATTTGGAGTTGAGGCACATATCTCTCCTACTGAAAAACCTCATTGGGTAGTTCACTTGACTTGAGTCTCCCCTGCTATCTTTAGCAAGTGTCATGAATAATTTTTTTGGAACAATGCCCACACGAAAATATCAGCCCTGTCATGGGGAAGGCTATTGAAGAGAGGAAGAAGTGAAAAAAGCACCATCACCATCCTTGGGCTCCAATTCCGCTGCCGCTGCCTAGACATGGAGGCTTCAAGGGGGAGCCTAGCCTGAGCATCCTCCTCCCACCAAGGGTCTAAGCACTGTGACCTCCCTGGGCTTTCCTAGCCATCCAGGCAGAGTTTCTACATCTAAAGTTCTCTCCCACCAACTACTTACGTGTTACATGGTGCTTTATCTCTCCAACCTCCCAAAAGGTTGGGAGAAGGAAGAGAAGAACGTTTGTATTTCCCCGACTCTCCAGCTCATCTGGGAAGAAGTCATCTCACTGCCTGTACTCTATGGATTTTGGTCATTGGCTAACTGTAGACCCCAGACAGAATCAGAAGCTGGTAAGAGGCCAAAACGGAGTAGTAAAATCTAGGACTAAACTATAGATTTCAAGACATTTAATCAAAATGAAATTGCATTTTCCTAGAGATGAGCATAAAGATTTATATATAAAGGTATTCATCATGATCCTATTTATTAAGATTTTTAAAAGATGGAAACAACCTAAATGTGTAACAGAAAGAGGACTGGTTAAATATGGAAAAGCCATGTGACCAAATATATAGTCATTAAAAAATCAAGATTTAGGAAATAATAATAAATAAGTAATCATATATTTATAATAAAGAAAGAAAGAAAAAATCAAGATTTCGAAAAATGCATATGGACAAAGAAGCTAAGCTGAATCTACTCATCCAAAAAAATTGCTATAATATGGTGTATAGAATGATTCTAGTTTTGTAAGAAATATTTATGTATGTGTATGTATGCCTGCATTAAAAAAAGACTAGAAAGATACCTGCCAAAATGATCACAGCAAAATACTAGATGAGATCTGTGTTTCCCTATACTTGGAATGTTTACAAAAATAAGCAAACATGTGTTACTTTAGAATTCAAGAGGAAAAAACAGTGCCTCTTTTTTATTCATTTGGATAAGGAATGTCTGAGAGAGACCATTAAATCCAGTTTTCTACCACTGTTTAAAAGTCATAGTTGTTCTTGACAGTTAAGGTTTTCTATGTGAGCTGGCCCGGGTCCAGGGGAAGGCAGCCAGTGAGATGGTCATTGTTCTTAATCTTGACACTGGATACCCTCAAACTTACACCACTCAGCAACCTGGGGACAATAAAACCGGTGGGTAGAGAGAAAAGAATCACTCAAGGTGCGCTGTTGCTGGTACGGATGTCACTTGAAGGTTGCCATCAAAGCCACAACCAAGTTCTAGTCTATCTGGCCACTGCCCCTTAAGTATATCTGAAGGCATCAACAGGATCATCTGAGCACTTTCCCTAATACCCATTAAGTTTCAAAAGCACCCAAAGATGCTATTCTAAGCCACTCTTACTTCCCGTGGACTTCAAACCCCGGGGATGAAACAGCAGAGCCGTTACAAGGAAGAGCCGAAAAGCCATACAGAAACTGTACCTTCTACACTGACTGGGCGAATACTAACTAGATCTTCCACCAATCTGTACTGCTTTCCAATGCATATAAATAATGTTATGGTGAAAAATAAAACACATTTTTCAATGGTAATGAACTCATGGCAGCTTTTTAAGTATTTCTCAAATAATGGATCCTAACTGTAAAGTCCAGCGACCATCGTCTGGCGCGCTTTGCCATAAAATATCTCGAGAACCACTGCCTCAACCATTTCTGTTCCCAACTCAAGCCCCACGTTCTTCAGAAAGTTTTCTTTGGCTACTTCAGTTGGCAGGGCTGTGGCTTCTCTGAAATTCTCTATATTACACACTGTTCTGTCCTGTTTTCTTGTTGTCTCAGAGAAGGTCCGTCTTTTCTTCCCTCAAGTAGACTGGAAGCTCCTTGAGGGCAGAACCCTGTTTTCTGCTTCTTCATCTCTTCCCAAGCACACAGCCAAATGGGGACTCCATAAAACAGTGGTCATTCGCCATTTCTCTAGGCCCCACCCACAAGTAAGTCACCTTGCTATAGGATCTCCTCAGCTTAGAGGGAGTTTTCCATCTAAAGGGCTACTCCTCAGGTGCTTTTTGCAAGTCTAGAATGAGGAGATTTTCTTT
This sequence comes from Mustela putorius furo, assembly GCF_011764305.1. Lineage (NCBI taxonomy): Eukaryota > Metazoa > Chordata > Mammalia > Carnivora > Mustelidae > Mustela > Mustela putorius. The sequence continues at coordinate 2,078,636 of NW_025422045.1, read as the reverse complement.
ATTCATTTGGGAAATTTGCACATTTACAAGCAATATTAAATTCTATTTGTTGTGTTGGGCACAACGGTCATACTTTCAGTCTGGCTCGAGGCTACGCTCTTTTCCACCCACAAGAGTCGGCAAGTTTGTAAGTAGAAACCCTTCTGGACCGCAGGCCGGGCCACATTGCAGGCAAATGTCCTTATCTGCATTTTGCTCTGCGTCCTAAGTCAAGATTGTGTTTTACTATTCCACTGAGAACTTTCTCTGGCCATAGGCTCTCTGGAAATTATTTTTCCCATTGTTCATAAATTTCAAGTTTGTTTACCCTAGAATACAGGAGAAGCAAAAATAGAATGTTAGGCAGCGAGGGGCAGTGTCTGCCTGAGCTGAGTTTTTTCTGGGGAGTGATAAATGACGCTCGGTTCCCTGTGGGTTAGAGGGCACCCAACTTCAAATAACTACAACATCCGATAACAAAGTTTTTCTCCATCATTTGCAATCCAAACACTAAGAACACAGCCCTGCGGACCCCTCATCCTTCATGTTCAATTGTAAATCCTGATTAAATAGCTTGCAGGTGTCAGGATTAAAGTATATGCAGTGGGAGCCTAAACAGAGGGCCAGCTGGGTTCCTCATTTGCCAGTCGCATTTTCTGCTTTGTTTTGAAACTGTTGACAGTACAACTAAAAATGTTCCTTAGGGCCCAGGCTGAGTTAAATAACAAGCAGGATGAGTAAGAGAACAGCTGTAGATATTTTTCTGTGTTTAACATACCTGCCTTGTTGATTTATAGGAAGACCCCCATATAATGTACATTTTTGTAATCCAAAACATTTAACCTTTGGAGCCAAGTCTGTGATAGAGACATCAGAAACAGGAAAGGTCTTGATGGGCCCTGTGTTCCAGACGTTTTCCCCCTCGAAGGAAAAGTGAAATGAGGGAATAACTTGCTTTTGTTATTCAAATGACTGTGGTGATGTTGTCTAGGCCTAGTCTGAAACTCACAGCTCATCAGTGGGCAGGTGAAGCTGAGGAAACCAGAAAGGCCAGCTCGGAGCAGTGCATCTTGGGAATTCCATTCTCTCCGCAGGAGCTGGATGGAGGAAGCGGGCTCTGCACTGATCACATGCCCTGCCTTCAGGGAGGGATGTGGACCAGAGCCTCAGTGGCCCTGCCAAAACCACAGAGTGGGGCTCTCGGCCGCTGGCGAGTTCCTGCCTGAGAGCTCCAGCACCGACAGGCACCACGACTTTCCAGACAGCATGGAGTGTCCTCTCTGTGCCTGTGCTCAGCTAGACTCCATGTGAGGAACCTCAGAGCAACAGCAAGGGTAAACCAGTTGGAGAGGTAAAACCCAAACCTAGGACGCCATCCCTGACCACTGTGTGATCACAAGAGCTTGTTGCCTTTGTAGCACTGGGCTGGGCACAGAGCTGAAAATGCAGATTTAAAATAGTGCCTATGACTTCCTACCCCAACACCCATCCCACCCCCAAAGGATTCATTTGGGCCAGTTATGGTCACCCCCCGGCCCTTGCTCGGGGTTTGTTTGGGAATGGGCATGGGACCAAATCCCAGTCACTAAAATGTGAGGGAAAGCCTGCCAGCTGTTGAAGTCTCAAAATACAGACACCCGAAAGACATCGGCTTTTTCTTCCTGTGAACACTGGTTGTCTGCGTAAGGGGCACCAACGCATGAGCAAAGCTGACTGACGCAGATGAGGGGGAGCTCAGAGGCCCTGAGAACTAGGCTCCACGGTGACATCGCTGAGCTGCTAAATCACCCCGAGCCCAGCCCACCTCTGAACTTCTTGTGCTGTGAGACCGGAAATTTCCAAATTGTTTAAGCCAGTATGACATTACAGTTCTCTATTCATCCCGTGCGCTCCAAGTGATATAATTTCCCTTTCAACATGCTACCTTCTAAAAACAATCAAGAATATATGTCAGTGGAGGAGAAGCCAGAAGATTTGGGAAAGTAAGATCGAAAACTTGATTTTACCAAAACCCAGCGAAACCTACTTTGTTTACTTCAAGCACAGAACCGCGGATCGGACATACTTGCATCTGAGGCATGCTTTTAATTAATTGGCTGCCTACAGGCGCCCCAGATGTCTCCCAACTGATGAGGTGGTTAGAAGTCCCTTCCCGGTTCATGCTCAGCCGGGATGAAGAGCCACAGAGGCCAGAACTGACTGGTGGAATTGGGCAATGATCCTTTTGGAGTCAGGATGTTGGCTTCTGCTGAGAGTCTGCTGCAAATGAAGAACTCACTTCATACTCAAGGGACAGCCGCTCGGATCTCTGGCCAGACCCCACTCCTGGCGTTGTCATAAAGTCCCGTGGAAATACAACTCCTAATAGGCTGTGGTACTGGAGGGCAATGTGACTTTCTTCCAGTGACTTTGTTAGAGCGGCCAGCTCTTAACCAGTCCGTCACTATTCCATTACTAGTAGCACCTTCCTCTTCCGCTGAACGCTGTGCGGCACCAACTAGGAAAACCTAGGGAAGGGCTGCCAGCATCCTAGAACTCCCACAAGTGCATGCAGTGACTTCCTGTTAACAATCACTGAAAAGCCATGAAGTAGGGGCAAAGGATTCCTTGGAAAGCAACGAAACAATCTGTACATGAGGAATTGCTACTACTCTAAGTACCATTTCAAGTCTACCTCCTCAGGCTATATCCTTCCGGAGGAGCACAAGGCCTGAGGCTGGTTCACGATGTGATGTTCTCGCAGGCCCTAGCCGGGGGCCTGGCACACGGCTGCCGCATTGTCACGACTGTGCGAGGCAGGGATGTGGGGCGACAAAGTGAAGTAGGGCAATGTCTGGAAGAACACGGTTGTGCGCGTATCTCCCTGAGCACCGATGGCTCAGGGTTTTGCCTCAGAACATCACGTGTGTGAGGTAAGCTTGACCATGTCCTTCCCGATTGAAGATGTTGCTATGCTAGTGAGCGTGGACCGCAACATCTTATCGTCCAGAATGAAAATAAGAATCTTTGTGCGGAGTTACCGTATTCTAGATAAAACCCGGCCAAGAAAGAGATATTTGCTAAGCGAGTCGATTTTGTTGGGATTTCCCTCTTGTTTCCAAAAAATTGAGGGCAAGAAACTAAATTAAAAAAAAATAATAAAAAAAATAAAAAGCCCTTTTCCTGGCTGGTTAGTGGTCCTGAAGACAGCTTCGCTTTCAAGACAATGCTATGCTATTCACACTCCAGCCTGACTGATGGCCTTCTCCATGTCTGTGTTCACTTTCTCTTAGGGTTTCCTATGTGTTTCAGCTCTAATTTTGTTGTTACTGTCATTATCAAAGACAGATAGCACTTTACAGGTTGAAATGCACAGGTCATAATGAATCCTCAGAACCACCCCATTTGCTAAATATTATTTTCCATGTTTGGCCCATGAGCAGATTAGCTCCAGGTCTCACGTGGCAGAGGGAGGAAGCACATTAGCTCTTCTCATTCTCCCCTACCTTCCTTCCTTCCTTCCCGCTCTTCTTCCCTCTCTCTCCCCCCCTTCTCTCCCTCCTTCCTTCCTCTGTTCATTAAGCATGCATTTATTTCGCCTCACCTAAACAGCGATTAATGTTACTAAGTTAATGTTACTAAATTAATGCAACTAAATTAATGTTACTAAGTACTGGGGTTGAAACAGGACCCCAGCCCTGTTGACTCCAAATCCAGCACCTTTTCCCCTGAAGCCTTTTAACCCCTATTACTCTGGCCCCGACCACACCTCCTGGACCCTGCCTTCACTGAGATCACAATGGAGCCTGTTGGAGGAACCCTGCCTGTAGACCATGTGCCTTTCCTTCACACAGTGCTGACCACAGAGGTCCCACCAGAAAAGTAGACCACTCTGGACAAAGCCTGTGTGTGCTTCTGCAATGGCCCCTGTAAGGCCCAGTCAGAATTCAAGAAACTCACTCCTCCGGGGCCCTTGGCGAGCCAGCCCCAGAAGCAAAGCCACTTTGCAGTGGTGGAGGACATTATGCACGAGCATCCAAAGACATCGTCTCATTTCATTCTCCCAACAGCCAGAGAAGTAAATTATATCATCCCATGTTACAGATAAAGAAACTGAGGCTCAACGAGGCGACCAATACACACCCAAAGTTGCATAGTGAGCTGTCGCTAAGCTGGGACTGAATTTAGATCTGCTCTGACTCTAAAGCTCAAATTTCCCACCCAAATTATATGATACTGTCACCCAAAGAAGGATGGAAATCAGGACATCAGCTAAATGGAGGCCCTTCCCAAGCCTGTCGCTCGGGCTTCCCCCACACCTGAAAAATAACTTTAAAGCTTTGAGCTGGGAAGAGCCCCAAGGCATGAAGGGCACCTAATTTGACCAGTCCCGCAACCAGGGGGTGACGGATTCCAGGGGTAAGTGTCCATCTCTGGATTCTCTGTGAAGTGCTCTGCTCCACAAACCACACAGTCTTGACTCACCTGAGCTTGAGAGAGTCCGTTCATCAGCCAAACACATTCACATGCAGAATTTCCCTTTCTTGGTGGGGTATTTACTTCTTTGAATCAACCACCCAGCCCGGCTGTACCTATCTGGTACGACCTCCCCAGTCCTGTCCTCTGGCCTGAGATTCTTCTGAGCTCAGCAGGCCTCCAGAGTCTCCAGGAGCCATGAGAGTCCCCATCTCGGTGCCCTCAGGGACAAGGACTGTGTCCCACATGCCCAGATGAAGGTCACAGGAAGCCCCAGGGACACAGAGTTTGGCTCTCCTGTCCTACCGGCATTCCCAGAATCACGTTACAGCAGGGGCCAAAGATCAAAAATTTTATGGGCGTTTGGGGAATTATTAGCCCCCAACCCATCTGCCCTTTCATCTGCACACCCACTGCCCCAGAATAGCAAACAGCTCATCGCTCCTAAGCTGTTTCTCGAAAGACTTCACAGCAGGAAAACAGAGGCTAGAAATATTTCAAAAGCTTGGCCACAGCTGTCTGCAGGAGCCCATTTGAAAAGTCTTCGTGCAGAAAATCTCCTTCTTCCTTCAAAGCGTCAGCCACTGGGTTTGCTCAGCTCAGAGAGCTGCAGTGTCCCCATCACCCTCAGGGCTTCCTGCCTACCTGGGTCTGGCCAAGGCACCTTACTGAATGGCGGAAATCACATTCAGGAACAGAAACGTCTAGACCTCCATGACAGACACATCACCCCAGTCTGAGAAGGACATTGCTGCGTGGAACACCAGGCTTCATTCTCCCCCATGGGTGTCCAGGTTACCCATTGCTCTGGCTTTTTCTGGGCTAATGATGTTTTTGCAAACCCCAAGGATAAACCAGCATGAAAGCAGCCTTTCTTGCTTGATTCCTTGATGGGTAAATCTCCTAAGAAGGGTAAAATCAGAGCAATACTTTCCTTAGACCTAGGCATGAGGAGTCCCTCTGCTGGGTCTCTCCCTGGTCACTCTTCTTGCCATGAAGTGAAGAACCTCTATCCACCTGGAGTCCACACCTGCCTTTCTAGACTGTTCTCTGGCAACTGGGACCTCAGAATTCCCAACCCAGAAGTCCCCGAGCCAGTTTCCAGACCTCCATGGACCTCATCCCTGGGTCTATCCTTCAAGGCCAGGAAAATTTGTACAACCACAGTGTCCAAAGGGTAGCCAAGGGGTGTTAGGGATGACTAAGGACAGCCATTTATGGGGCGATGTAGATACTGCTTGCCTGTGTGAGGCCTCTCGAGGTATGAAGGAGAGCCCGGGGGTGGAGAAGAGAGCCAGCCTTTCCTCCAGCCTTGTCTAAATGCAGACAATGGACAAGTGCAAATTCTAGAGGCATATTTGTCAAGGTAGGAAGATAACAAAATTTTATATAATGGTTTTTTAGCTTGCTTTGTAAGCTTCACGTATTTAGACACATGGCATGCGGGATTCCTTTCTGCCCTTGCAAGTGGCCTCACAAATGCTAGGATGGGTCTGAGTGGGAATTCATTTCAGAGTAAACAAGATCAAGGACATTCCCTCACCCATTCATCCAGCCACGACTTACTTAACTGCTGGCAGATGCTAAGCGCTGTGCCCGGGACTGGGCATATCATGGTGGATGAGATGGCTACAGCCTGCCTAGTGGGTGGGAGGGGGGTCCTGGGCAGCAGCCACTAAATGAGGAGAGCCACAGTGCCAGGAAACGACATCTGAGTCGATGCTAGAAAGGAGATGGGAGTAGGGAGGACTAGTTCTGAGTGAGTGGCCGGAATCTGGCTCTTCACGTTCAGATCCATTTTAATTAAGAAATAAATAACGTAGAGGCCCATGACCAGCAGTTAAATTAATTCAGCAAAGTTGTGTTGTCTGTTTATCCCAGCACTGTCCTAAGCTTTGGAAGACCAGAGACACGGGCCTTGCTGGGTGATGTCAAATCTAGAGTAGCACATGGATAGATATACAACTAACTTCAGGGTCAAGACAGGGAAACAGTAGCAAATACAAGCTAGGGGATAATAGGAATGCAGAGGGAGACGTGATTAATTTCTTCATGGCGTCACACCAGAAATAACATTTCAACTGAGTTTTTCCGGTTGAAGTAGAATTTACAAAGAGCACAGAAACATGAGAGGCATTCCTTGTTGAGGGAAGAGCTTGAGCAAAGGCCCTGTGACAGATCATTGCATTGGGTATGGGGGAATGGCTAGTTATCCCACACAGCCTTAATGCTGGATACTTCGGGATGTGGGAAACAAGCTACAAAGACAGGTTTGACCAGATTTCGGCAGGCCTTGCCTCTCAGGCTAAGGAGACTCAGGGTTCTGGAGAAGTGGGGAAATATTTTAGAATAATCATTCTGGTGACTGTCACTACAGGCACTGAAAGAAACTGAAGGCAAGGAGACCAGAAGAGGTCCGTTATAATAACGTAGGCAAGAGGATTTAAGTTTGGAAAACAAGCTTTGGCTGCTAATAGAGACCAGGCCTGATAGTTCTGAGTTTTAATCTAACTTTCAAAACAATTATCCATTTCTAACTCCTTCCTCTTGGCCGCCTTCTAGTAGTCGAGAATCATTGGTTATAGCCACAAGCAACAGACACCAATACTGGGTGACCAGAGCAGAACCGGCCCTTTTCAGCTGGCCACGCAGCAGCTCACAGAACCTAGAAGAAGGGTGAAGGGACAGCATCAGAAGGAACGGTGCCACGGTAGCTCTGAGGCTCCAGGTGGCAGGCCCTCCAGGAAAAGCTGCTAAAACATGGACTGATCTGCTCCCACTGATTCCTCCAGTATTTTTGTCACTCTTTTCATGATGCAAATTTCAGTCCAAGCTGCTGACCTAACTTGGGTCACTTTCCTACCGCTCCGCTAAGGGAAGGCAGGTCGCTGTTATCATCCATCTGATGAAACTCTCCAATCGGGAAGCAGAATGTTCCCAGAGCAGTGGGTGTGCCTTCCTTGAGAGCCAGAACTCATTCTGTTTTGCTCACTATGTGTCCCCAGTGCCCAGAAGGGTGGATGGCCCCTGACATAGGCAAGATTAACACCCACTGACTGCAGGAGACCACATAACGGGAGTGATGGCTGTCACAGCATCTTACCAGGTTCCTCCTACCCAACACTGACATCTCTGCCCTCCCACGGCGTCAGGAGGGCGTCAGTGCCCCAAGTTCACCCCCAGGGGTTTGGAGAACTGGTCAGTCTACGCACAGTTCCTCCTCAGCTCAACTGATATCCTCGTGCCAATTCTCCCACTGTCCCAGGATGCTCTCCTTGGGATTTCATAACACCGGTGGTGATTTCCTGTTGGATGGGATGTTTGGGATTTGGGCTTTCTCTTTAAATACTGTTTCCATTCAAGATGTGAGTTCATTTGTTCTGGAAGTTGTTTTTCATCATCTTTTCTCTCCCCAAGTTCTTGCACCATGGGCCTTCCTGCCTTCCTGTTGTTGGCCCTATAAATATTATGTTCCTGGAGAGCTGCTGGGGAGATGGGGGAGGGGTGATGATTACTTAACTTGGCAGGTTTTGCAATTTTATTCCCATGCAGGGCACTCTGCAAGGTATTTGCAATGGGCTGTGTCCTGTCCAACATGAGGTGCCTTTCCAGAGGTCAAGGCCGCTGTTAAGTTAAGGTCTGCCCCCAATTTCAGACACAGGCTCCAAAGGACTTTTGGAAGCTGCCGTTATCCAAGGCAGAGCCAACTCCTTTGCCCCAGGCATTAGATTCAAGCATGGTTGGAAAAAAGAAAAGATAAAAGAAAAAAATACTGCCGGTTTGGCACAAAGTTGCTACTTTTCTAATCAAACTGGCCCAGCTCTGTTTATGGCTCAGGGTCAATATTAAGCCGTCATAAAACTGAAGGTTTATGGTCCCTAAAAGAAACATTGAAAAATGTATGCATCCTATAACTCCTAAAACACGCTAACTAGATTTTTTCCATATGGACAGTAGGACTATTTTGTGGAGGTGATAGGCTGGCTGTGTTGATGTGTGGAGCAGTTTTGAGGAAACTGTCCCCAGCTTCCTCTGTGATCTCCCCCACGTGGTCTTAAAACTCTTTACAAATTCCCATCGCTCTCAGGGTAAAATGCAGACTCTGGACCATGGTCGTCGAGGCAGCCTCCTCACTCGTGGGCTGGGCCATACTGGCCTCTGTCCCTTCAAGCTCTGTGCTATAGGAGGCCACCCGCCTCCCTGTCACTGTCCCAGTGCCCCGCCTGGTGTCTTCTCTCGGCTCTTCATCTGTCATCTCTTTCTCTCCCTCTGGGTCATAGCTGGAACATCACCTCCTCAAAGACCTACTCCATCCCCCCTGTTACTCTCTAGGGGCTATCACCCTGTTCGTTCCCCTCCACTTACCACAACCTGAAAAGAGCGTGTCTGTGCGCTCATTTGCATCTTGACTTCCTGCTTCTGAGGAGGACTGGGAGCGCCAGGTCCAGCAACCTGCCTACCTGTTTCCAGCTGTTTCTCAGTGGTTGCCTCTCCCCTGGCACTTACCAGAAGCTCAGGGAACGTTTCCTGACCTAGAGAGTCTTGTGAGGCAAGAGGACCGTCTTGTCCATCTGGAGAGAAATCCTGCCGGATTGGCTCTTCTGGTCAGGTTTTTAGCGCCAGTGCACGGAGCAGTTTCACACTGGGCCAGCCATGTCTGGAGGAAGTGACAGTGTGACTAACTCACAGTCCTCCACCCTATCGAGAACTCATTCCCTAACCATGTGATCTTGCTTCCCTAGGACCCGTATCTTTTTCATCTCTCAAGAAGGAAATATCATTGCTTCTCTAACAGAAAAGTGGCCTGTTAAAAAAAAAAAAAAAAGAAAGAAAGAAAAAAAGAAAAGTGGCCTGTTGTGGGTGCTCAGTACCTTTTCGTTTCCTTCCTTTTCCACATATCACTTTGCAAGATGGCCTGAAGTTTTTTAGGGAGGCAGAGGAAACCACTAGGCAGGCGAGAGTCATGGCGCTTGGAGAGAAAAACCATAGCGGCCAACAGGGGTCACCTCCTGGCCTGCTGATGAGTCCAATGTCAATGGCAGCTTCGAGAGCCATCCCCTGAAGCTTCCAAGGGATGTAGCAAGAAGAGCTTGTCTCAACCCTGCACACCCATATACTAACTCAATGTTCTGGACAAGTCTTTGAAGCCCTCAAGGCTCAGTTTCTTCACCTGTCAGATGGGCACAGTAATACAACCTCGCTGATTTGGTAACACTGTGGTATGTCTCTGATGAAACCAAGCATTTGAAATGAGTGGTCCTTGTGAAGAGCTGTAGGAGTCAAGGGACTGTGGTCAGGAGGGGAGTGGGCACCCCTGCTTTATACCAGCACCTGTATCCTTGAAAATGCCTTCCCGTGTGCACAGTGAAATATGGAACTTCAGAGCAGAAGGAACAGTAGCAATCACGTAAAGGTGATCTTTTGTAGCTTTTTGGGAAAAAAATGTAATCGTGGTAAAACACACACACTTAAAATGTGCTAACGTCATAACCAATTTTAAGTGTATTGTTCAGTGGTTTTAAGTTCATTCACATTGTCGCACAACCATCACTACCATCCATCTCCAAAGTTCTTTTCATCTCACAAAACTGAAACTCCAGACCCATTAAACAGTAACTGCCCATCCCCCCCCCCCCCGCCAGCCCTGGCAACCACCATTCTACTTCCTGGCTCTATGACTGTCACCAGTCTTGGGACCCCATAGAAATGGAACCCTGCAGTACATGCCTTGTAGTGACTGGCTCATTTCACTTAGTGTAATATGCTCAAGATCCATCCATGCTGTAGCATGGGTCAGAATTTCCTTCCTTTTTCAGGCTGTATAATATTCTATTGCATGTATGTACCACATTGTGTTTATCTATTAAACTGTTGATGGCATCTTGGTTTCTTCCACCTTTTGGCTATTGTGAATAACGCTGTTATCAACGTGGATGGACAAATCTCTCTTCAAGACCCTGCTTTAGTCTCCTGGGTATTTGCCCAGAAGTCAAGTTGTTGGGTCACAGGGTAACTCTGTGTTTAATTTTTGGGGGAACCACCATACTGTTTTCCAACACAGCTGCACCATCTGACATTCCTACCAATTGAACGTAAGGGTTCCAATTTCCCCACATCCTTACCAGTACTTGCTATTTTCTAGTTTTGGGGGGATTTTTATTTGCTTTTATTGTTTGATTTTAATGGTAGCCATCCTAATGGGTGTGAGGTGGTATCTTATTTTGGTCTTGACTTGTACTTATCTAATGACTAGTGATGTTGAACATCTTTTCAAGTGTTTCGTGGCGATTTGTATATCATCTTTGAAGAAATATCTATTCAAGTCCTTTGCCTATTTTTTTAAAGAATTTTTTTATTTATTTGACAGAGAGAGAGAGATCACAAGTAGGCAGAGAGGCAGGCAGAGAGAGGTGGGGAAGCAGGCGCCTTTCTGAACAGAGAGCAGGGTGCGGGGCTCGATTCCAGGACCCTGAGATCATGACCTGAGCTGAAGGCAGGGGCGTAACCCACTGAGCCACCCAGGTGCTCTCCTTTGCCTATTTTTAATGGGCGTTTTTTGGGGTTTGTTGTTGTTCTTGTTGAGTTATAGGAGTTCTTTATATATTCTGATCCTCACCCTTCTCAGATACATGGTTTACAAGTATTTTCTCCCTTTCCATGAGCTGCCTTTTATGCTAGTTTTTCTCTTGATGCACAGAAGTTTTTAATTTTGATGAAGTTCAATTTATCTATTTTTCTTTTGTTACTGGTGTTTTTTGGTGTCATATCCAAAAAAGAATTGCCAAAACCAATGTTATGAAGCTTTTCTCTTATGTTTTCTTCTAAGAGTTTTATAGTTACAGCTCTTACATTTATGTCTTTTTCCATTTCAAGTTAATTTTTGTATATGATATAAGAGTAAAGGTCCAACTTCATTGTTGCAATAAAGATGAATTTTGACAGAATAAAAACTGAGCACAGAATAGGAATATAGTCCACCCAAGGTAAGGAAGCTGGATAGAGACAGAGGCAAAGCTAAAACCTGTACCTCCTATGTCTTAGTCCAAAGCTCTTTCTGCTCTTCTAGGAAATAGACATGCTGGGAGTAGGTCACCCAGGCCTTTACTGTGTGTCTTACTGGAAACAACTGGAGAAACAAAACGGGATATTGAGGCTGGTGGCTTTTGCTCTAGGTGGGGTCAGCCAGCCCCAAGTTCAGACCACTGTGCCAAGAGTGCACGATGGGTTTGTTTTCCGTTATGTAAGAGGGTCAGTCTTCTGAACACCTGTGACCACCTGATGTGAACAGCAGCCAAAGAAAAGATATTGCAAAGGAACTGGCTATGTGCTTGGTCACATGGTAATTTGGAAGAATGTCACTTTTAGTCATTGATGTGAGGGGAAAAAATGCCAGTGACCTTCCATGTGTATATGTTTGTGCCCAGTGGCCAGCAAACTGGAAACAACCTGTGCTTTGAAGCATTATGCTGAAGATGGAAAGGAAGTTGTGGGGCTTTGATAAACCTGCTGGTCTAAGGCAGAGGTTGGCAAATCATAGGCCACAGGCTAAGTCAAGTTTTGTTGGAACAACGCCATGTTCATTTGTGGATGTAGAGTCTGTGGCCGTTTTTGTCCTTCAACTATTGTTGAAAGACAAGCTTAGTAATTGTGACAGAGGCGTATGGCTCACAAAGCCTAAATTATTTCCTATCTGGCCCTCTAAAAAAATTGCTGACCTGTGGTCTACATAATAAGGGACAGTTGAATGGCACAATAGCAGAAGCCCTATGCCTGCAGGGCAACCCAATCCTCAGGGAAGGACCTTGTGACTCTCAAATCTGGCTGGAGGATGGCCCTTAACCACCTCAGGAGGTGACTCATGGCAACCTGAGGAATGTTCTAGCTCTTCTGTACTCTCACCCTGCTTTCCTAGGCCCAGCCTAGAGTAGATCTGGTAGTTGTGAAGTCGCTGAGGCTAGAGGGTAAAAGCCCAGTGGGAGCTATAGCTCAGTCCTACCACATTGGCCACACTCTTGAGACACCAGCTAAGTTTCTGGTCTAAAGGCCGAGGGGCAGCTTGGAAGTAAAGGTTCCAAACACATGGGCTAGAGCTTGACATACCACCTCACATTGTTGTCGATATTTTCAGCTTTTTTACACATGCCATTAGTAACCCATCACCTCAAAATTGATAATAATTAGTCTTCATTTCAATGTGTTTACAATTCTCAAGTCTCAAACTTCTCGACCTTGTCTGATAGAAAGTGCCAGAAAGAGAAGAGTTTGAATAAATCTTAGCTCTGTCACCATGAGCCAACCTTGGGAAAATGACCTGATTTCTCTCATTTCTATTTCCTTATCTATAAATAAGAGAATGATTCCAAGGGTTTATGTAAGAATTCAATAAGAGAATGGGCATGAAACTGCTAGAACATTCCATAAATGCCAGTTTCCATTCGTCGCTCCTTTTGGCAAAACACCACCCACCAACAGCAGCTTCTCTGAGACTGAGCCTCTGAAGCCTTTTGATGTCTCCTCTCCACCACACCCTGCACGCCCCCTCCCCCGCAGCTCTGGACATGAGCAAAAATTATGCTACAGTGCAAGGGATTCTCAAGGTACAGCTACATCATTTTGGTTTTTTGGGTGATATGTCTATTCTTTGGAAATTGCTGTGGGTTTAGCCCATTGGAGAGACACAGTTTCAGGAAGTACGCCCTCATTTTAGACCATCCCACTCCTCAGGAGCCCTGGACAAAAGAGCAGTTTAAAAGGGAATCAGGGTCTCTCCGTTGCTGACTGAAACTCATGGTTTTGTCTCAGAACAAACTCTATTTTCTCAAGGCCCCAAGATGGCATCTGAGATCACCAGGATGCCACACACAGCTCCCAGCTTCTGGTCCCTGTCCTGCCTTCCTCAACCACAGCCATTTCTACAAACCCAGATGCTCAGACTTCCAGAGGAGTTAGAAGAATGTTTATCACCTTGTTGTTGATTATAGCAAAATATTGTTGGACATGTATACACAGGTGCTGGAGAGATCAATCATATCTCTGTGCAGCCACCGGAATGTAGAATAGAACTACACTCACTGAAATGAAAAGGTATTTGCCAGACATTTAAATGAAAATTGCAAATTTCAAGACTACATCAACCAAACAAAGAAATTTATTTTTTAGTTTTATACATTACGAATATTTACTGTCATCTGTGTCTTTGCAAAGGGAAGACATAAAAATGTAAGGAGTTAATAGTCGTTTCCTGGGGCACCTGGGTGGCTCAGTGGGTTAAGCCTCTACCTTCGGCTCAGGTCATGATCTCAGGGTCCTGGGATTGAGCCCCACATTGGACTTTCTGCTCAGCTGGGAGCTCCTCCCCCACCCCCCATCTGCCTCTCTGTCTACTTGTGATCTCTCTCTCTGTGTCAAATAAATAAATAAAATCTTTTTAAAAATTAGTCATTTCTTCTGGTGGTATTATAGAAGGATTGTATTGTTTCTTTTATGCATGTGTGAATTTTCTTAAGTACATACTATTTCTATTTCGGAATTTTCTGTGTGCTGGGGAAAATGTATAATGCTACATATGGGGCAAAAATGCTTTATATGAGCTTAAAAAAACAAAAATGGGGAGGTCCTCTTCTCCAATATAGATAGGTAAATAAATATAGAGGGAAAACAGACTCCGTCCTCCAGGGCTCTGCCTTGCTTGTTAGGCTAATAGCATAGTAGCAAAAGAGACCGACAAAACTCCACGTCTTGGTTCATTCTTTTCTTTGTGTTTAAGGACTGTGAGTTTACAGCCTTTTACAATGTAGAAAGTACAAACTAGAAGGTCCTGCAGAGGCCGCGTACCGCTTCGTTTTCTGAGGGCTAGACGAGTGTGCTGAGTTCTCACACTGACCTGCAACCCTTCTTCTCACTCTTGGCTATGTCCCCTGTCCTGGTCCTTCCACCTTTATTTCTATTGGCTCTGACTTTGGCCCTTATCACCCTCAGCTCCTACTTGGTCACATTTTCTATAACCACAGCTGGTGGTAACAAAATATGTGAGTGGATTCTGGACTGAAAGGAACCTTTTGCTAGCAATTGGAAAGGAACTGGGACTGGGACTCAGGAGAGTCTTGCTGCCTTCTGTGGTCTGAGCCCTCCATGGTGACCTTCACCTCCAGGAACCCAGGATGTTCAAGACCAGTTATGAAAGGCCATCCAACTAGACAAGACCACAGGGAAGATCACACCAATTATTATCACTGATAGTAAGATCACATAAGATAATAAGATCACACCAATGATTATCACAATTATTAAATCACATTGTCTGACTGTTAGGTGTGTTGACTGTGGTTACTTAATGGATCTTCTGCTTAAAAAGGTCCAACATATTGACTTTTTCACCAAAAGCAAGCTCCTTAAGCCAGACATTAAAGACTGTGAGGGTACACTATCAACTAGCAAGCTTTATGTGTAGAAATCATTCATGCTAGAAACAAAGGGGTTCATCACTACAAATTTCATGATCTCAAGAATCTATAAACACCTCAAGAGTGAAGGCCATATGAATTCACTTTCAACATGAGCTCATGCCTTGAGGGCAGTGTGCATGGCTTTCTGGGGCTCTCCTATGACCCCTCATTAGTTCCTATGTTGCATTGTAGAGATAGAGCCCAAAAATGGACCCAAGACCTGTATCTTCACTCAGGTGAGGGAGCAGAGCTCAAACACACAATTTGGATATAGACATCTCAGGGTAAGAATAGACTGCTGGGGAAGATTCTAGTGGGGGACTGAACCAGAAATGGGGGCTCAAGAAAGGTTTCTGGGAGACAGCGACAACTTCACTTTAAAAATAAGACAAAGTCCTTAACCCAAGTTAGACTGAGCCACACATGAAGAGAATTTCAAGAATCCAGATCAGGTATTTCACCATTCACATGGAAACGTCCTAAAAACTGAAAGTTTGGGATAAATCCCAGAAGCATAAACCAGCATCAGTTATGGCCTGTGGAGCCCGGCTACCCTGTGGTGCTGTGTTTCATGAGTTTTTCACCACAACTGCTTTCATTTCGGATCCCTACTGACTTAAGCCTCACCTTTGAGATCAGAGAATAGTGTGGGAATGAGAGGATGAGAATAATGTGAGAATGAGAATGAGAATAATGTGGGAACATTTTCTCTAACATCAACAACAAAATTTGCAGCTCAGGTGGTGGTGCCCAAACTCAGTTCCTGTCACACCCCCTAGGAGGAGCCATCCTGTCTCAGGCTGAGGAAAGCCTCTCCCCCCCCCACCCCCCCCCACACCCCCACCCCCCACCGGGGAAGCTCCACTTGCCCCCTGATGGATAGGTATGTCAGGGCATGTGACAGAGGCAACCACCACTGCCATGTGAAAGTGCTGGGTGGGAACTAACAGTCCAGGTCTCCCAACTGCCTGGAGTTGGCACTTCTCATCTGTCTTTCCTTCTCACTTCTGAGCGCCGGTAGGGAAAGTGTGTCAGCCAGAGCCCATCCATCACGGGCATTTGTCCAAAATCAAAGCCCCAGTGTCCTTCATGTGACACTGCTTGGGTATTCCCAGATGATCACAGATTTGTTAGCTAGCCAGTCAGAGCACTGCAGTGGGAAGACTCCTGGAGGGAGGGGAGGAACGTGTCAATCAGGGACAGCTGCCATTTTGATGAACCTCAGAAGATGAGACGCCACAGCCAGGTCTTCAGGAGCGCATCTCCCCTCCCCCCACCACCACATGGAAGGACCCGTTTCAAAAGAAAGCAAAGGGGCCAGAGGAGTTGAGAAGTGGAATTCTTATTTACAAGCTAAAATGCTATGGACAGCCCCAATGACCTTCTCCCCGCCAATTCCTCCAGTGGCCGAGAAGTTGCAAATGAACCTCCAGGGTGGGCAGGAGCAAGATGGCAGGCAACACTGGGCTGGAGCCCAACCACTGGCACCCGCTCTGAGCCTCAGTTTCCTCCGTTTCAGAATGAAAGAGCTCATACCTACCTCAGAGGGCTGTCATGAAGACTATGTCAGATAAGGTATTTAAGGCCACCTGGACCAGCCTTTGGCACAGAGCAAGCCAGCCACATATGGTAATTATTATTACTCATGTAAAATTATTAAGTTGCTGTGGAATTCTGCCAATAAATTATTGACTAGTAAGATTATAGATTTTTAAAGTTACAGTTCAACCTTCTGTTCTTTAAAACCACCTTTGATATAAACAGGAATTCTTGCTATTTAGCAGCTCAGGTACACAGTTAAATCAGGAACATATGCATTTGCCCAGATCTACATTTGTGTTTTATTTTTATTTTTCTCAAAGCGCCCTGCAAACAAACAAAATAACGACGACAACGACAGCGATCCTCTCTTCCTGAGCTACGATTGAGTCCTACCTCGACAATAAAATATTAAAAATGTTGCAGACCACAGAGCCCCATCGCAGGAGATCACATTTGCAGTAACTGAAATGACAGATGCTGTCAGTGAAACTGAGGAGGTCTCGGGAGTATTGTTGCGGTTTGGCTAAATGATGATCAGATGAAATATCGTTGGTTAAGTCTTACCGAAGATGTCTTCACATTAGAGCTATTTACAAAAAAAAAAAAAAAAAAAAAAGAAAGAAAGAAAGAAAAAAAAAAAAAAAAAAGAAAGAAAGAAAAAGAAAAGGGAAAATAAGCGACTTGAAGTCAGCATGGGCTTGCTGTTTTTCTCCTGCGTGTTTTTCATTTTGATATTATATCATGAACAGCTGTAAGGGTAATGTTAATCGTCCCTTCTGGAAACATTCATCACAAGGGTTTATTTATTATTTGGTTTAAGTATTTAAAAGTTAGAGCATTTCCAAGCTGTCACTGTTGAAATATTTCTAATATTGCACAAGAGTAGTTATTTTCAGAGAGCCTGCTCCTAAGATTCCCACTTAGGAAGGAAAATAATAATCTATGTTCCATGGATTTGGTTAATAAGACTGAAAGGTGCATGGGGAATAGTTCTTTTTTCCATTGAGAATGAAAGTTTTGGTTTCCCAGCCTATTCTCCACATACAGAAATGGTGCTGCAAATTTTTTAAAATATGGATGATGGGCTCGGCGGGTACTGAGGTGACGGAAGTCTGGAGGGCCCTGCAGCCCCAAAAGAATATCCTATAGTCGTGGAGGACTTTAGAAAGCAGTTTCTGGTTTTTTTGTTGACCCCATAATTGTTCCGCAGATGAAGCTTTGGCCGTACTACTTCACTGATGAAGAGACTGCGAGAGTGTTTGTGGCTTACACAAAATCAGCCAGTTGACTTTTCTTTTTAAGAAGTGAAGTGTCAGGCACTGTGCTTTGCCAGGCAGAGCTTCTGCTAAGTCAGACTGTGTGGATTAGGATAGCAGAGGAAGGCCCAGTCCTCTAGGTCTGGCAAGCCAAGAGCAGGCTACCTTTCAACACCCTCACACCCTTCACAGGGTGTAGCTGGCACAGCCACACAGGAAGGCCCTGGTGCTAGGCCTTAGGGATACAACAATAGACCCAAAATGGTATAGTCTTGGCCTTCAGAAGTTTCTAATCATTCAGTTCAAAAAGGTCATAGAACCATATATTTTTGGATACAACGGCCAATGCATTCTCGTTTAGTCTGTGTCTTTTTTCTGACTGTTTGACGATTTGAGTTCAGTCAGTGAAGCCCAACTAGACTATGAATGTGCAGCAAAGCCTTGTAACCACTGCCTGGCCTTCTCTTGGTATTCAGAGCCAAGTGTTGTCTTGTGCTAGTTGGAAAGGCATCATAAAATCCAGTCCACATCTCTCAGATCCAAAGGAACACTCAATAGATTTCTTTTCCTCCAAGGTAAACTACTATCTGTAAAAAAGGCGGGAAAAACCTGCCCATCCCCTGTGAACCTGAAAAGAAACTAGTTAATGCAAACCTTAAGAGAGACATGTGGTAAGACAGCTAATTTTGAAATCTGTTGCTACAGTGCAATACTTTTTAAAAAATTATTATTATTTTCTCAAAGAATCACTTGAATGGACTTTGTAGTTGTATCTTTGGAAATGAGATCCCTGGGTGTTGAGAGGTTGGAATTTTCCCTAGGGACACAATAATGAGGAAATGTAAGAATGCTGAAGGAATTTGAAGCATGACTTTGTGGAAACTGGGCTGGGACCATCTCAAAGGAACAACAAAGGATGTTCTGTTCCCCCAGTGACTGTGTTTCTCCCAGTTTGGATTCCTTTGAGGTTCAAACTGGGAAGTTGTCCTTGGCAGGGCTCCCCTGAATGTGCTACTTTCCACCCCCCGCCCCGTCCCCGATCCCAATGATGGGGTTATTTGCCCTCCTCCAGCCTGGCAAGAAAGACTTCTCTCTTCAAATGGTATCCTGGTTCTTTGATCTGGGGCAGGGTCAGTGGCATGGGGGTTGAGTTCTGAACTGAAGGTTAAATTTCATGAGACAAGGTGGCCGATGATGCCGGGTTTCCAAAGTCAAGAGACCCTATTAAGAAGGCTCATGTTTCTTGAACCCAAGGCTCTTCTCACTCATCTACTCTGGGATGTCTAGTCTGCCTCTTGTGTGGCCATAAAGGGAACTAAAGTGATGGATATGAATGGCCTCCGACATGGCTATCAAGCCTGATGCTAATCAAGTCTGATGCTAATAGAAGGACCTGTGTTCACTTGTGCACCAAACTGGTTGGACAACTAGCCCATGCACTGGCTGGAGGACAGCCAGGTGTGAAGAAAAGAACTAGGACTTTAAAGGCAACCTGGCTCATCACCCACCAGAGCTGAGGGCTTGGACAAGACACCCAACTCCTGAAAGCATCAGTTTCCTTCTCTGCAGAAGAGAAATCACAACATCTGCCTTGAAACACAGAGCATCGGTAACAAAACCTGCTCTGAGGGGTCTTTAGGAGGTTTGAAGGAGACCAAGACTGTCAGGCCTTCGGAGTCAATAAGGAGTACTTAGCATTGTCATCATCTCAGCTCTGGCTAAGGGATTTTTCGGGCTATTTTTCTAGGATCTAGGACTGGTTCCTGTCATGAAACAAAGGACTTTCCATCTACCCCTCAGTCTCATCGCTGTGGCCTCCTTCCCAAGAGGAGGCTTCTAGAAAACAAGGGTCTGGAGAAACATGCACAGGGAAATAATTATGGGCTCAGACGAGTAACTAGGAGCTTAATTGTCCATTCTTCCTTGTGTCCTTCCTTTCTCCCAGTCTCCTTGATCTGAACAATATCCCTCCCAGAGCCCTCCTACTACACTATGCTTTTTTTTTTTTTTTTTTTTTTTAATCCACAAAACTGGGGATAGATTTGTTTTCCTGAAAAGAAAGCATTTGGGGTTGCAGTGGCTGGAACGTTCTAAGGGGTCTGTGCCTGCACAGAGCTGGACAGGTCTACACAGGAAGCCCTGGGGAAGAGGAGGGGCTAAGCATTGATACACAGGTGCTAAGAGCCACTGCAGTTGGTGGGCTCCATTCTCTGTGACTCTGCCTTCATCCCCTTGTCTGTAGTCTTCTGTCTGGGTCAACTTTCCACATGATTCCCCGGCTTCCTCTCTCCACACTCACTCCCTCATACGTTACTGGCTTGGTTCTTTCCCCAATTTTCTTACTCACAGCTCTTTCCCCTTTGACTTTCCCTGGGTCTTTCCTAGGCCTGTGTCCTCCTCTGAGCCTCAGTTTTGCCTTTGTCAGTGCCTTTGCCCTACCCCCAACTCCCTTATTCTAGAGCACAATCAAAATTCCAATCCCCGCAGGCTTGGAGAGGTGGGGGCCATGCAGTCCTGAGAGCCACAGAAATTAGGGGGTCCTTTGAGATCTAAGAAAGTACCAATGGCTGAGCTTAAAACAGGCCTGTCTCCTTGGTTCCCCCCACCCCCACTCCCTAGGCCTATCAATTAGAAACAACGCTAAGCCAAAAACCACTGCTCACGGGGCAAACCTTCCTAACTGGAAATCATTAGCTTTTTAGTTGTGTGCGTGTGTGTGTGTGTGTGTGTGTCTGTGTGTTTTAATAAATCATGGTCTAAATAACCAAATAATGAATCTCTCACTAAGCAGCATAATCAATCTTCATAACCCACGGAAATATGCTCTGGAAAGATTGCATTTTACTGCTGTTGAAAACCTCGGTTTCATCAAATAAAGGAACAAATTGCCATTCAGGAAATTATTCTTGGGCTAAAATATGCAATCAACACTTAGCTTCCCACCTGCACAGTCTTAGAATGCACGTGGGGTAATGACATTTGACATGGGGCTTGTTACACTTCTGACCCAGGAGAAGGGTTTTCATATTTTCAATTTGTAATGTCTGGCAAGATTCCCAAAGTAATTTCCAATTAAAGTCCCTGGTACTTGTCAAACATGAAGACATTGCCCAAAAGATGGAATCACTTCATTAGGGGGAGACACGTTCCGTTCATCGAGTATTTTAGCTGAGTGTGCAGTTCCTGTGCTCTTGCCTTGTTTCAACGCTACAACTGAATTAAAAAAGTCATTTTCTGTCCTCTAAGTGGACAAGATTTAAGGGGAGGAGATTATCCCGTCATAACCTGTCAGTGGTATTCCTTCGGTCGTTGAGGGGGAGAGGCTTCCTGCTCCTTCTTCTTGTATTTTAGCCACGTTTATTCATTCCCTGAGCTGACTCTACTTCTCCAGATGGCTTAAAGGGCAGGTACTTGACCCAAACTTGGCCACTCAGACCTCTCCAGGATGCTTCATCTCAGACCCAGGAGAGAAGCTGTTTTCTCTCGGTTACGTTGCTGTGCATTTTGGTCCGGAGCTGCCCTGAGAGAAAGCCCACGGGAGAGAATAAAGCCATTAGGCAGAGAAACCCAAAGGCCAGAATCTGGAGCAGAGAGCTCTGAACACATTTGAATCCCTGGTCTCAGCTGCCCGGAAAGCCAGCTCTTTCCTTGCCCTTTCCAGGGCAGATTACGTGACCCCATACCAGCTTCTTATCTGACTTAAGTGTATGCAAATAGAATTTCGGCACTTACCACCCCAAGAGTCCTGACTAATACGGAAGTGATACCAACATAAGCGTGCGTTGGCAGAATAAGGATCTAATAATGGGAAGAAATGTTTCCTAAGTCATTTCCTTAAATATTTATTGGTTCCAACAAGAATAATAGATTGTGTGTCTACTGTGAACCAGATACTTGAGCAACAAAGAAGATTAAAATATGGTTATGGATCTCCAGCGGCTCAGGGACCGGTAAGGGATACAGACACAGGAACAAGCCCGTTGCTGTAAGAGAGCGCCACCCGAGCGTATTAAATGCCATGAGAGGTAAATACAGAGAACAAGCTGGTACTTGCCAGAGGGGCTGGGGGAAGGGCAGGCAAAAATAGGTGAAGGGATTAAGAGGCACAAACTCCCACGTCTAAAAGAAATGTCACAGGCAGGAAAAGTACAACACAGGGACTATAGCCAATAAGACTGTAATAACTTCGTATGGTGAGAGATGGTCAATACCCTTGCCGTGGTGAACAGAGCATAAAATCTACAGTTGTCAAATCGCTGTGTTGGACACTTAAAACTAACATAAACTACATGTCAACTAGACTTCAGTTAAGAATAAATAAAATAAAAATGCTATGAGAGTGACCGGCTGCCACCAGGGCATTTGGCGGGGCTCCGTGGAGGAGACAGCCCTTTTCTTGCAGGGTGAAGGCAGTTGTAATGGGTAGACAAAGACACCGCGGTGCTGCGGGTCCAGAGAGTGCGTGCCGGTCCCAGAGGCCCCAACACTAGCCGCATTTCTCAGGACCATCCAATAGTCCATTGTGGATCCAGCCCTGGTACTTGGAGGAGAGTTTGAAAAAGGGGATAAAAAATGAACTTGAGGGGGCACCTCGGTGGCTCAGTGGGTTAAGCCTCTGCCTTCGCCTCGGGTCATGATCTCAGTGTCCTGGAATCAAGCCCCACATGGGGCTCTCTGCTCAGCGGGGGGACCCTGCTTCCCCCTCTCTGCCTGCCTCTCTGCTTACTTGTGATGTCTCTCTCTCTGTCAAATAAATTTTTTAAAAAATGTTTAAAAAAAATGAACTTGAGAAGATAAATTGGGATAATTTATCTCAAAAAAAAAAAATGCAAGGAGATACAAAGATTTAAGCAAAGCACTGGGCCAGTTGAGCAACTCGGTATGTGTTTTTGAATTTTAAGAGCAGTCTAGCAAGTAAGGGGATGATAGAGGGGAACGACAAGAAAAAGAAGGCCAATGGGGGGCTCCTGTGATCCAATCGAGCCCCAGAAAGGCAAGAAGTAGGGCTGTGGATGTGGGAATGAGTGAGAGAATATAGATTTTAAAAAAGATATCAGACACAGGATGAGCAGAATGTAGTCATGACAGAAAGTGTGGAGAAGTGAGGAGGGACCAGCCGGAAACACGTTCCCTCCAATGTTCTAGCTTGAAAGGGGACAATCCTCCTGTGAGCTAGGATGAGAGACACAGGAGGGAGAAACAAATCGGAATGAAATGAGGAGTTGCAAGATGGGGCCTAATCTCAGCTCTTCCATGAACCCTGTGTCTGACCTTGAATACATTGCTTACCGCACTTAAATTTTCTTGACTCTAAGCTGAAAAGGCTAGAAGAAAACTTCATCCCCAGCTTCCTTCCTGGCTTGAACAGTGTATGATTCAAAAGACCGAACAGGAGCAAGACAAGTTTGACAAAGCCTGAAAGTCAAAGGCAGGAAGTGAAGCAGGACGCGACTGAGACCCCCCAAAGCTGCAAGTCCAGGGTGCTTGGTCCCTTTGATCCTGCCACACAGAGAGGAACCACCCTGGGGGAAGGGGCACGTGGGCTTGGGAAGAGTATGGTGCAGTCTTCCGAGGCGCATGCTTCCCAGAAGTCATTCTTTGCTTCCTATATAGCCCAAAAGTCTATAAAGATCCACAGGTCAATGTACATTTAGTTATATGACAAAGATGGCATTGCAGCACACAAGAGGAAGAAGACACTATTCAAAAATGACGATAGGACAGTTGCAGATCCACATAGGGGATCATGGAATTAAATCCATACCTCAGCACTAAACACAAAATCAATTCCAGACGGACCAAAGACCTAACTATAAAGGTAAAACTTTTAGAATCAAATACAGAAAAGCTTTACAACCTTCAGGCAGCAATGAACTTTGAAAAAAACATTTTTTTATTTTGGGGCTCCTGGGTGGCTCACTGAGTGAAGCATCAACTCTTGATTTCAGCTCAGGTCATGATTTCGGGGTCTTGAGATCGAGCCCCATGCTGGGCTCTGCGCTAAGCGTGGAGTCTGCTAGAGATCCTCTCTCTTCCTCTGCCCCTCTCCACCCCGCTCGTGCTCGCTCTCTCTAAAAAAAGAATTTATGTTGAAATAGTTTTAGATTTACAAAGAAGTTTCAAAATGGTACAAAGAGCTCCATTATATTCTTCACCCAGCTTTTCTTCAACATTAACATCTTATGTAACTGTGGTACAGTCACCCAAACTAAGAAATTAACATTGGTACAACACAATTAACTAAACTATTTGAATTGAAGAAGGACTTTTTTAAAAAGACATAAAAACTCTAAATATAAAAGATTGACAAATTCAACCATATTGAAATTAAGAATTTCCATTCAGCAAAGAACTCCATAAAGACCCAAAGACAAAAAGAAGAGATACATATGAATGGCCAATAACATACAAAAGATTGTTCAAGTTAATTAGTAGTCAAGGAAATGCAAATTCAGAATTCAAAGCCAACAATGGAAAATCTTGGAGAAGATCTGTATCAAAATTCATTGTTGGTGGGGATGGAAGGGGGGGAGCGGGACCACTGCTTTGGAAGACTGCGTGGCATCCTGCGATAACGTTGGCTAGTCACATCTCAGTGCCTTGTCACTAAAAGTGTCATAAAAGTCACTATGGACCAAGCTCCATAGACTCACAGCACGGGTATCATCTTGAGGCCTCCCCTTAAGCTGACTGACCCAGAATCTGCATTTTAACAAGATTCCCAGATGCTCCAAAGGCTGATTAAAATTTGCGAAGCCCTGGTCTAGAGAAAGTCTTGCTCAAGCACACAGAGCAGGAGATGTCTAAGAGAATGTCTGCAGTGTTATTTATGGTAACAAAAAGTAGGGACACCGCAATTGTCGCTCAAGTGCAAAATGAGTAAATAACTGGTATATAGTTACACGATGGGATATTATCTAGCCCTAAAAATGAGTTATCACCTCTCAGGAGACATAAAGAGGAACATGAGCCAAAACATATTACGAAAAAAAAAAAAAAGCCAAGGCTTTTTTTGCATACAATATGCTAACACTTTAATATGGCTCAAACACAAGAAAACCCCAAATCATGCACTGTTTAGGAGTCCATAAAACCCTGAGAAAACCTTTTTATTTCCTTCCAAAAGGGAAGACAATTACAAACAATATTCAGGCTGTTGCTGACTCTGACAGCAGAGCAGAGATGAAGAGGGGTGGTATGCCCCAGCATGGGTGATAACCTAGTTTTCTGGGTAGGCAAGCTCAAGGTGTTCCTTTGGTAATGGTGCTTTTTAACACATGCAGTACTTATGTTCTCTTCTTTATACAACATTCCTTAAGGACATTAAAAAAAAAAAAAAAAAAATCTCCCTATGCTCCCATAGCAGAGTTCTTGGTTTATGCATTAAAGCATTTGAGTCTACTGTAAAGTCTCAATGCAAAGAGAGCAGCAGAGGGACGCCTGGGTGACTCAGTCGGTTGAGTGGCTCAGGTCATGATCCCAGGGTCTTGGGATCGAGTCCCACACCCGGCTCCTTGTTCAGTGGGGAGCTGCTTCTCCCTCTCCCTCTGCCCCTGTTTATGTGCTCTCTCGCTCTCTCTCTGTCAAATAAATAAATAAAATCTTTAAAAAGAGAGAGAGAGAGAACAGCAGAGATGAGAGAGTCGCATTAACAACTAAGGCAGAGATTCGAGAGGATTCTGATAATCCTCAGAGAGCCCAGGTAATCCACACGAGGCCAGGGGACGAGATGGGCCGACACGGCCAAAGCCAAGGAAATGCTCAGAATTGTGGCCCTCCATGGGATCAGTCAGATGATGCAGAAGCCTGTTGCCAAGGGTTAGGGCACGGCCGCCGAGGGCCAGGGACAGCTTTCTTATCCTTCGTGAAGAGCGATCCAGGGTTACATGAGGATTTATAATATATGTAAATACACAGGCCATTAGGAATATACATGTGTATCCTGGAGCTAAGCTCGACTGGTGTCGAGTCTGAAATGAGGGGTACAAAGCAGCCCTCCCAAGGCCAGGCCCTGCCCTAAAATTACCCTATCCCCAAGACGGGATAGGGGCCTCCCTGGCCACAGGCACCAGGACAAGGCTTAGGTAGAGTAGCAGTTCTCACAATTGGCCACTTGTTGGAATCACTTGGGCACTTTTTAGAAAACTCCAACCACCCCAGAGGTTCTGATTCATTGCCATGAGATGTGGCTATTATATCGGGAACTTGAAAAGCTCCCCAGATGATTCTAATATGTAGCCCTTTTAAAAAATTTATATTTTAAGAGAGCAGCTTCCCTTTCAAATGTGTGTGTGGGATCACGTCGTTTGTAAGCTGTCATGTCTGGGGCAAACGTAAAAGCCTATGAGTCCCCAGAGCTATGACCCACATGATTGCATAAAGGTTCACAAATACTGGGCACAGAAGAGCAATGGGTACACTGGCCTGCGCTCTAGGACATGAGGATGAGACACGGTTGGTAGGGTGTCCCAGAAATCATGAGAGCCCTTCCCTTTGGATCAAAAGCTATTTACTGCCAAGTTTCCCGGTGTTGGCACTACTGACGCTCAGGGTCGGGTAATTGTTGTGGGGACTGCCTTTAGCATTATAGGGTATTTAGCTGATGGATGAATCTGTTCCCCAAGCAGACATCCAACCAGATAACGAGATGCCAATCTGTTGGCATCATTAACAGACATCTATTGCTAGGGTGTTGATGTGATTTAAAAAAAATTTTCAATTAAATTCAGTTTAATTAACATATCATGTATTATTCTTTTGCAACCCCTCACACTTTGTCTTGGGAACCAGGAAAGCAAGGGCAGAAGGACAAACCACAACATCGCACTAAGATGGCGTGGCACGGTCCCAAAAGAGCTCTCCCCTTTCTCCTTGGGTCTCAGCTTGGTGTGGGCTGAGGAGGGACCGGTTGGTTAAGATAGGCTGACAGTGGAGGCAGGTTTGGGCCCAGTTCTTGGGGGCTTTCTTTAGAATGAGAAGTGGTCAGATCTCTTTGCCCTCAGTTTGGGGTCCTGGTGACCATTTCTGAAGGAACAGAGAAAACGCCTCTCAACATCCTGTTAGCAAGGTCATTTTTAAAGCTGTGTTTGAGGTCCTTCACCAGGCATGTCTGAGCAGGGAGTGCACACAAATTGGCTTGATATATTATCCTGTCTGGGAAGGAGCCTGCGTGCTTCCAGTTGTTGTAAAATAAACATGGGGCTCTGAGCTCGGGGGAAGCTGGGTTTCGTCAGGATCCAGGCCGGTCCACGTTGCCCTCACCTCTGAATAATGTGAGCAAAAAGCCCAGAACGTGAAGCTGCTTCAGCACCAATAGCCAGGCAAGTCTGAATTTGAATACCTTTCCCAAGTTCAATAGCAAAATAATTTATTGAATGTGTTGCCTGAGGCTGGCACAGAAGCCAGGGCCCCGAGGCGCTCAGAGGTTCCCCAGCGCACATGCGCACAGAAGGAGCAAGGTCCCATGATCAGGGTTGCGAGGCTCTGGACAAGTATGGAGGGAGAGTCCCGTAAAACCGGGTGCAGCAGCAAAGGGGAAGGAGAGGTCAGAGGGCCAGAGCGTGTGGGAGGACCTGTGCGGGGAGGTCTGAGTTAGCCCTGGACGAGCGGGGTGATTGGGAAGGGGTGACAGGAGCAAAGGAGATTGGTCTGGGGGAAGAGCTCTGCCTCCCACCTCAGTGTTCCCCCAAATGCCCATTGTCAGTTGTTGGCTTTGTTTTGTGTGTGTGTTTTTTTTTTAAGATTTTATTTATTTATTTGATAGACAGAGATCACAAGCAGGCAGAGAGAGAGAGAGAGAGAGAGAGAGGGAGGAAGCAGGCTCCCCGCAGAGCAGAGAGCCCGATGTGGGGCTCGATCCCAGGACCCTGGAATCATGACCTGAGCCGAAGGCAGAGGCTTAACCCACTGAGCCACCCAGGCGCCCCTGTTTTGTTTTGTGTTTTGACTCAAGATCTCATTAAGGAGCACCTGTCCTGTGTCATTCTCCTGCCCTTTAATCCTCCCCTCATCCAGAACAGCCTCCCCAACCGGCCAGCATTTTTAAACAGCATTCAATTAATCAGTAGGAATCTGCCCTGACTGTGGGAATAGGGTTAAAAGATGACAAAAGGGAACTTAGAAATCACCTGGCCTGACTCCTTAATTTTACAGAAGAGTTGCCTTAAACATTTTTTGAAACAAGATGGGAAGTCAGTCAATCAGTCAAACATTTAACTGATGGCTACATAGAGACAATACAACTCGCATTAAAACAGGGCACCTGGGTGGCTTAGTCAGGAAAGCGTCTGCCTTCTGCCCAGATCATGATCTCGGGGTCCTGGGATCGAGCCCTGTGTCAGGCTCCCTGCTCAGCGGGGAGCCTTCTCCTCCCTCTCCCTCTGCCACTCCCTCTGCTTCTGCTCTCTCTCACTCAAGTGCTCTCTCTCAAATTAATAAATAAAATCTTAAAAAAAAAAAAAAAAAAAAAAAAGGAAGGCAAAGCCTATACCAAAATCTGTGTCTTCTTCATCAGACGTGGGCACCTGACCCCTATCTAGGGATTCTTTCGCTGTCCAGAGCCTGTGATGGACTCGATGGACCCAGGTCCCACGCTGGGGTGAAGGAGGCAAGGCCCTTGCTGGCGGACACCCGAGTCAGAAGAAACTCGCCCCCTTTTGGATGAGGGGGCAGGAGCAGCTGGGGAGCCTGCTCCAGCTGTCTGAAGTCAGCCAGGAGAAGGAGGATGGACGGAGGGGCCAGAAAAGCTGTCTCAGGCATCCCGCATACCAGGCCGCGTACGAATGACCCGCCGTTTCCACTGGCAGACTACACTACTATAAATCTCAGATAATTGACTTTGGACAGAGATTTTCATGGTTTTTAAATTTTTTTTTTTTTCTCACCCAGAAAGGCAGTCGTGACCAGGGGAAGAAGAACTCCAGCCAGCTGCAGACCATACAACCCATTTCTGGCCTCGGAGGAAGGGACGTTTCTCAGAAAAGTCCCTCACTGGGGACCAGACCACAGTAATATTACAAAGCAGCCTCCTGGGTTGTCTTGAGTCCCTTCCTCTCTGTGTGGTTTCCCTCTTTCCAGCCGCCCACCCCTACCTGGGATCTCCAAGGCAAAGTCAAAGCTACAAAACCATCTGGGCTTTTCTGCTATCAGACTCCCACTTGCTCAATTTTTCTGCTCTCTCTGAATTGTTTCAGAGGTGTGATTTGAGTTAATTCAAATGAAATCAATGACAGGGAGGGGGATTTGCATTCTTGATGCACGACCCTGAAGAAATAAATAGCCTTTGAACCTAAAGGCACTTAAGAGAGGATCTAGGTCAGGGCCTTCCTAACTGTGTTCTGTGGAGCTTGAGAGCTCAGCAGAGGAGGTCCAGGGGCCACGCCCGGGCTGGGAGTGCTCGTAGCAAGGAGGAAATTCCGCCCTGCTTCTCCAGGCTCACCTCTGCTTCTGCCTATGGTGTTTATTGAGGTTCCACCCACAATTTCTCTTCAAAGCACTTTGCTTTTCCAAAGGAAGTTTAAAAAATGGTCATCAATACTACAATATGAACGACCCTTGAAAACATTATACTGAATGACTGAAGCCAGGCAATGGGGCACCTGGGTGGCTCAGTCGATTCAGTGGCCGACTCTGGGTTTTGGCTCAGGTTGTGATCTCAGCGTCATGGGATAGAAGTGGTGATGCTTGATCTGGCTTTGGAAAGATGCAAAGAAAATTGCGGAAGCACAGGTGACAGACTTGGGGAGCATGACACAAGGAGGTGCTTCCTGGTTGGGCAGAGAAAAAGGGAGGAGTTCTTGAGCTGGCCAATGATGGTGGGAAAAACCAACACAGAGATGACTTTGACGTTCCTCAGACCACCTCCAGTGTCCTCAACTGCCCTCCCAGATATAAGAAGAACTGAACGAAATGCCAGAGCCTGTCCTGAATTCTGACCTGCAATCCTCAGCAACTTGCCCTGGAGAGAAGGACAGTAACCTCCTTCCAAATCCGATGGTTTTCATCCATAATTCTAGAAATCAGTTGAATAGATGCATTTATATTGTAGTGAGGTGTCTAGTAAGAACCCACTAATTTTAAGGGGTTTTCTCTAAAGAAAGGTGGGCTACAGATTCACTTCAATCAAAAGTGGCACCAAGAAATCCATGCTTGGGAATGACCCACATGTACAAGCTCCCAACGATCTGGTGTTCTCATAAATGCAACAGTGGGATGAGGAGAGGACTAGGAGCATTTCCAGGCATCATGCATGTGTTTTCTGAATAAATCAAGGGGACAAAATCAGGCTCAGACTCAACTGGCACCTTTGTACCAGAGCTGATTAAACCTCTTGGTAGGAACCATACACATTATGACATATGCCACTTGGGAGATATATATATATATCTGCTGTAAGTGATTGCAGCATGTATGCAGAATTTACTCAGAGTGTGTACATGATTGCAGCATGTATTCCTATGCCTGGGGAGAATGTACATCCATATATATATATATATATATATATATATATATATATATATATATACTGCAAAGAGAATACTTCTGTGAAAAGAAACCCAGGCCTCCTATTAGGGGAGCTGGATAATGGGGAGAAGAATCTGCCCTGGCCAGCCCAACTGTCAGGTAGCAAGATTCAGTTTTGAACAATTTACACTCACATTTATCAAGTAAGCCTCCAAGTTCCCATAGCAGTATACAAGCAAGAGAATGGAATTATCCCTCCAGTTAGGAGAAAGGAAATGCAGAGGTTTTCCCAGGCTGAGAAGGGAGAGTATCCTCTTTCCATGTCAATCAATGTCAAGTTTGCTGATGGGGAGGGTCCATAAGCTATAGCCCAAGGCCCCGAGCCCAGGGATTGTGTATATCTCATTGTGGATTGACCCCCCCATGCCTAGCCTGTGCTTGGCCCATAAATGGAGCTCAAAAAGTCATTGCTGAATTCATGAGTAAACCAATGATCATGGTGTAGCATCAATTTCAGGTGTGCACACATATCCCTATGAAACAGAATCACTACGCTGGATCATGTAGAGATAAACAAAATCTATGTGGTTCCTTAAAAGGGTTGAGTGCAGAATTTACTCAGAGTGTGTAAGTGATTGCAGCATGTATTCCTATGCCTGGGGAGAATGTACATCCATCTCCTTCATTTTCAAAATGTCAGTTCAACTGCTTGAACATAGAGCGGAAACATTTGGAGCCACAGAAATGTGGGACTCCAGGCAT
Organism: Mustela putorius furo; assembly: GCF_011764305.1. Lineage (NCBI taxonomy): Eukaryota > Metazoa > Chordata > Mammalia > Carnivora > Mustelidae > Mustela > Mustela putorius. The sequence continues at coordinate 2,047,735 of NW_025422045.1, read as the reverse complement.
TTTATCTGAGGAATCATCTAGGAACAGACAGAAATCTGCAACTTGCCAAAGATTCATTTGAGACCCTAATACAAGGACTTGGGAAGAGGACTTTGTTAAGGTTCCCTATAGTAAGTTAGATCTGGGTGTCTAATAGACTATCCAATGGCCACATGTGGCCACTGAGTCCTTGAACCATGGCTAGTCCAAATGGAGATATACTGTAATTGTAAAATACATATCAAATATCAAAGATTTCATATTGAAAAACGATTTTAACGTATCTTATTAATAAATGTTTTATATTGACTACATATTGACATGATAAAACTTTGGATATATATATTTCATATACATATATTTCACCTATTATTTTTACTTTTTTAATGAGAGTACTAAAACATATAAAATTGTAAATGTGATTGGTAATAGCCAAAAGCTGGAAGCAACCCAAAGTCCATGAATGGATGAATTTATTTTTAAAGTGTGATTATATTTATGGAATACTATTTTGCCTTCAAAAGGACAGAAATTCTGACGACACATGCTATAACATGGATGATTCTTGAAGACATTAGGCTAGGTGAAATAGGGCAGTCGCATAAGGACACATGTTGTATGATTTCACATATATGGAGTACCCAGAGTGGTCAAGTTCACAGAAACAGAGCAGAATAGAGGTTGCCAGTTTCTGGGGGGCAAGGAGGAAGTGGGGCGTATTGCTTAATGGGTACAGTGTTTCCATTTGGAAAAATGAAAAGTTCTGGAGAAGGACGGATGGTGGTGACAGTCCCACAACAATGTGAATGTACTTAATGCCATAGAACTGTACACTTACAAAAGGTTAAAATGAGAAGGTCAATGCTGTGGGTCTTTAACCACAGTTTTTAAAAAGGAAAATAAGAATACAATTAGCTTAAGGGACTTTTTAGTGTGTTCCGCAACTAAAGAAAATCTTCATTTTATTAGATCTTTGGTTTCCAAGTCGATAAGAATATTTCTTCCCTGCTTCTCAAACTTCAGCTCCGAAATCTCTCTATAGTTAAGGGACTCTGTCACTGACTATGTAGCAGGGTTCCCTAGGTCACTCAGAAGGCAATTCCCAAGTTCACCTTTTGTGGACCTGAGAGTCCGGCATTCCCGGAGGTGAGTGTAGATGACGTGGTGTGAGTGGAGACTTCTGGTTTGGCACTGGGAAAGGAGGAGGGAACATTTGAACATTTTGTCATTGACGGCTGGGTATACTAAGAGAAAGGAGAGAGACAGAACAAGGAAGGTTGTCAAACGGGGCCCATTCTTTGCCAGGCCTCTTGGGACTCCAGGGCAGATAGAAGTTAGGGCTGAAGGAAAAAGAAGCTTTTGTCAAGAGGACCTAGGTGACACTTGAGCAAAAGCGGGGCCACTTTGGGGCCCAGGTGAAAAAGGCGGCTCAGAGAAGGAGAAAGGTGCTTTCTCCCTCGGTGTGGGCAGGCAGAGGGGTCTCTGAGGATGGCTATGAGACCAGAGGCTGCTTTGGGCAGAGGCTGGCATTGCCACAGGCTGGGGAGACTGAGGAACAGACAGCAGAGAGTTGACAAGGGTAGGAGGCTCATGGCGACTACAGACAGGCAGTTAGTTTGTGGCCCCGTGGGGGCCTTCTCTTTGTAAAGTTACAGAAATATTCGGAGAGGCTTGGTAGGAGGCGGGAGGATGTTGGTGAGTGTATAGGGGGGAGAACAGGAACTCCAGAGTTATTGACATTAATATGACTTAATTTGTACTCAGACTGGTAAAGCCTGGGAGAGGGGTTATATTACAAGGGCACTCCAAGGGTGCCCCAGTTTTGCTCTAGAGGGAAAAATATTCCGTAAATGCCGGAGAATGGTTTGGTAAAATAAATTTAAGTTCCCTGAACAAACAAAAATCCAAAGGCAGAATGATTTAATTCTGTTTGAAAGGACTATAAGGAATAACAAGGAGGAAATCCATTCTACAGAAGGGATTCTCCTCAGAAAAAGCTCCAAAGCCAGAAGCTGGGAACATTTTTCCCAAGAAGAGAACCTTTGCCAGAGGAGATAGTGAACTCCAACATTTTCAGATAGCATGCACGTGACCCTGTGTTCCTGGCCACAGCCGATAGGACCAAAGATACTCATTCCAAAGATACTCATTCCATCAGCACTAGAGCAGCCGATCCAGGACCAACCAAACCCATGAGCTGTGGCCAACTTGCAAACTTACCAGAAGTAACCATATTGCAAATAATGCAAACAAGACTAAACCACTCAGCAGGGGCATTAATGGGAAGAAAGGGAACATCCACTGTCCCTCTCCGCCATTTTACTCTCTTGTCCAAGAGAAGGAGATACAAATCCAGACTCCAGGACACTGACTGGACCATGTTTCCAGGGCCTTCATCCCTGTATATGAGGCAGGCATGTTCTTGACTCGCTCCCAGGTGAAGATAACCAGAGGCATGGAAATAGTTGTTTCATGTTCAATATCTTTCTCCTAGTTTCCTTGGAGCATTCCTACCCTTCTTATCTCCAACCTATACTTCTAATAATGTATAGAAAATTAATGAATGAAAGTTCTTCTGAATTATAAAAATCAGTAAGTATAAGGTTTGATGGCTTCCACTGTTTTTAGTCATTATTATCCCCTTCATAATTATCATCTTGGTCCTTAACAGAAGTACACTGAAAGTCCCCAAATGGAATGTGTCCTTGTTGAGATATTTCCACATGAAAAAGAATAGCAAGATGATCAATGGAAATTGAGGCATTCTGTTCCTTCTAGAGAAGGACAAAGGCCATGACTTCTGTGTCTCATCAATGCCCACTAATGCTATTACGTGGATCCTGCAAAATCTTGAAGGCCTTCTGAATCACTCAAAAAAGCTTAGGTTGTATCCAGTTTATTTGTTTGATGTCAAGGGTATTCCCTTGTATTTGAATTCTTTGTAAATTCATAACCTGCCTGTGGTGACTAAGTTATTTGATTATGGAATGTTCTCTCCATTAGCCAACAAAGCCAGATACACTTTGATTTTGACCCAGAGCACCTTTCACTTCCAGATTGAAAATCTGTCCCTCCTTATGCCTGGGCTTCCCGACACCACGCGATTTAAGGGTGGGTCCTCCTGACAATTTTCCTCAATGTTCAAATTAGATCAGAGCAAAACCAGTTCCACATAACCATTTTGATGTACACCAAAGTCCTCTGGGGGAAATCAGGACAGAAGCACAGCACATGGTGTTCTCCAAGTGGAGCTCATGGCCAGCAGAGCCTCAGAGCGACCCACTACTGCTACAGCCTAGACCCACCCTTTACTCGGGAGGAGCTCATGGGTCCAATCACCCTTCACGGAGTCTGTTAATTTACTTTATTTCTTAACTTTCCAACTTAAAATAATTTCAGACTTACAAAAAGTTGCAAAAATAGGACAAAGAATTCCCATGTACCCCTCATTGGATTCCTCAAATGTTAGTATGGCACCTAACCACACTAGAGTGATCTACTCAGAAAATTAACCTTGCCACAATACTTCCTATCTACACGATCGACCCTACTCATGTCTCATCAATTGTCCCACCAACTGTCTTTTTCTGGTCCAAGGTCCAATCCTGGGTCACATGTTGCATTTAGTTGTCATGTCCTTAGCCTGGAGGAGCCCATGCTCACCTCTTCAGTTTCTTGCTCTGTGCCCCCAAATAAAGTGAAGACTCTGCCAGCTTTGGGGGTTCTTGGGGGGAGGAACTGGGGCAGGTCGAGTGCTGACAGGAAAGAGACCTCTTAACCAGTGGGTATTCAGGACACTTTCCCCTCAGAAACTTTGCAAAGAGAAAATTGACTTCACCTCCCCACCACACCACACAGCTGAGAAGCGCCATCAAGGGGCTCCATGGGACATACCAGACCTGGGGAAAGTCTTCTGGACTTTTACTCTCTCTTTCAGAGTCCTGGCAGACTACCTTAGCACTGATTCTTTTTTCTTTTTCTTTTTCTTTCTTTCTTTCTTTTTTTTTTTTTTGACATATTAGTTGGATTTTCCACAGAGAAATTTCTCACCCTTTAACAATACTGTTTAACAAATAAAGACACCTTTGTCTCTTGTGTTTTCCCAACCACAACCAGAATGATGTAATTATATGTCAAAAACTTACACTCACCATCCCAACTCTCCCTCTCTCTGTCACACACACTCACACACACACACAATCTTCTGAATGCCTATAACCTTTTGTCATTAAAAGGCGACATGGCAGAGTGGTTAAATGCTGCATTCTGGAGCCAGACTCTCTGAGTTCGAAACCCAGCTCTGCCCCTTGCTAGCTTTGTGATCTTGTGTCTGAGGTCTCATCTATAAAATGGGGATAGTCATAGTAGACGTCATGCGTGTCTGTTAGAAGGAATAAATACCTGCCAAGCATTTGCAGCAGTTTCTTGGATAGTTAGCGTTGTATGGGCATTCGCTAAATACACATTTAAAAATAAAGAGGCCAGTGAGACTGCTTTAACCAATTAGCACTCTTTGTTTTAACATGCTGTTGGACATAAATCTTTCTAAAGTGTAAATTGGTCACATCTCTGATATTGTTAAGGCTTTCTGATTGCTGGCAGTGGTCTAAAACTGGCAGGCCCCACATGGAATCCAACCGATGAACGATGTGTGTATGCGAGTGCACATTTTTTCCATCTGTTACCAGGCCAACAATTAAAATGAGAGATTTCAGGGGTGCCTGGGTGGCTCAATCAGTTAGACATCTGACTGTTGATCTCAGGTCTTGATCTCAAGGACATGAGTTCAAACCCTATGTTGGGCTCCATGCTGGGCACGGAGCCTACTTATAAACAAATAAATTAATTAATAAATAATAAATAAATAAAATGAGAGGTTTCACTGAAAGTGAATTTCTTTTTTTAAAAAATCATTTTTATTAACATATAATATATTATTTGCCCCAGGGGTACAGTTCTGTGGATCATCAAGCTTATGCATTTCACAGCACTCACCATAGCCCACAGAAAGTGGATTTCTGATGTTTCTCCAAATGGAGCCAAACAGAGGTAGATCTCCTGAGGTAGGGACTGGATGGGTGTGGTCAGCCACAGTCCCCACCCCTCCCTATAGTCTCCCTGACACTGAAGGGAGGGTGAATTGCTGTATATGATCCTGCATACACTGTTGCTTTTCTTAGAGTAGAGAAGTGGTTCTTTTCACCTCCATCAAGAACAGAACAAATTGTTTATGAGGGGCACATTTGAAGAGAATCATGAAAGTGCATAGTTCTTTGTGGGCATGACATTTTTTTCCTATACATTTTATAAGCAAATTGTGTTGGATTTGAAAAAAAGCACAATCGAAGATGCCTTTCCTTACACAGGGCCTCTTTACTTGCCCAGCCCTAGTAGCTATTCCAGCGTGGGACCCCTCCTGATCCATAGAATAAAGCACCAGTATTTGGCCCTTTATGACTTCATTCCTGTGGACCCCCTCAAATTTACTTCCTTACATACACCTATCCATATTCAGCAATTTTGAACTATTTTTGGTAACGTGACTCCATATCTTTTTTTTTCTTTGATGTCTTATAAACGGAACCTCTAGCTACAAAATAGAAATTTTAGCCTGCTGTTCAATCTTAAACCACTGCTATTCATCAGCATTGTACATTCCAAAATACTCATTAAAAAAAAGAGAAGATAACATTTGGTTTAATCATGTAACCAAAGTCATTTTAATGATAAATCAAAGCTAGACAATCAAGAACAAAGAGTACCTACAAATCTTCAAGCATAATTCATCTTGACTACAAAACAGTAAAAACATTCATAAGGACAGCAAATACAATCCCATGTGTCACGCAGTGATTTATATGGCACATGCTATTATGAGTTGGAAAATACATGTGACAGTATGTATTTTGAATAATATTAGTAACATGCTGACATTTCCTCCTGGTGGATCGGACTTTGTATGTTTACCAGAGTCATCTTAGCCCAAACAAAACTGATCCTGGTTTAGGAAAGATCTTTACTTGGTTGAGAGTTTCAGAGAGAATGGAGAGGGTGTGGAAAAGAATTTTTTATTTAATGGATATTGGGAACAAGACGGTTGCTAATGGTGTTTTCCACATATCTTGTCCTTCAGGCAGCAGAAGAAACCCAGGACCAGGGAGGGGAGGGGACTGAGAGACAGAGGATCAGCTCTTATCCTAGCCCCTGGCAGCTGGACGGCTTAGCAAGGTGAGAGAATATGACAGGAACGAAGCTTCAGTAGGTCTCTGAAAGACATGAGACCTGAATAAAACGCTCTCTCTCCATAGTCACACATTTAGATGGACATATATTGTTTTTAAGTTCTCAGGTTTTCAGATGAGGAACCCGAATCCCTGAGACTTTGTCTTGCCTGAGAACAGGCAGCTAGCAAGAGCTCAACTAATAGAGCTCCAGGGACTCTGATAACTAAGCCACGGTCGCTTCCCCCATTGTGCTGCAAACAAAAGGGGACATTTTGAAGTTCCAGTATTTTCCTATTTTTTTCTTCTCATCTTATAAACTATTTCGATGCTAAAAGTCCATGATTCCTTTGGCCTTGGTTGACAAATGATACAGAAGTAATGTATGTCTCACATTTGTAACTAATTATCACCATTTATTGAGCACCTACTGTGTACCAGTCACATATGTATGGCACCTGGCTTCATGCTCACCATAATCTTATGAGGTAAGTACTATTATCCCTGTTTTACAGATTAAAACACCCAGCCACACACACACAAACACATGGAGAGGTTCAGAATGGTAAAATAACCTGTGTGACATACCTCCTATGTGGTAAAGCCAGGATTTTTCAGGTTTCTCTGACTCCAAAACCTGTGCTCTTTGGGCTACACTAAATTGCCTTTCCAAGTAAGATGGTGTAATAATTGTGATTCTTGGGGTGCCTGCGTGGCTCAGTGGGATAAAACCTCTGCCTTCAGCCCAGGTCATGATCCCAGGGTCCTGGGACCAAGCCCCGCATCGGGCTCTCTGCTCAGGGGGGATCCTGCTTCCTCCTCTCTCTCTGCCTGCTTCTCTGCCTACTTGTGATCTGTCTGTCAAATAAATAAATAAAATCTTTTAAAAAAATTATAAAAAGAAATAAAAGTAATTTCTTGAGAAGAAAATAAAAATAGTATAAAAAAATAATAATAATTGTGATTCTTCACTGACATTTACAGGCCAGGCCCTGGACCATATATTTTCCCCAGACAGTCATTCCCACAACCCTGTGAGGTACATGTTACTGCCCATTCACGTAGATGGAACAGACCTTCTGAGAGAGGCTGACTTGCCAAGGTCCCAGAGTCCATATTGGAACAAGGATAATTTGGGGTCCAAAGGCAGGCTTCACTGACTTTAGAAGGGCTAGAATCCTTTTGTTTTTGTTTTAAGACTATTTATTTGATAGAGAGAGAGATAAGAGAGAGAGAGAGAGCACAATCGGGGAGCTACAGGCAGAAGGAGAAGGAGAAGCAGGAACCCCACAGAGAAGGGAGTCCCACATGGGTCTCCTCCATCCCAGGACCCTGAGATCCTGACCTGAGCTGAAAGCAGATGCTTAACCAGCTGAGGCACCCAGGCGCCCCAGGCTCAAGGCCTTGTTGGAACATTCTAAATGTAGTGAGCAAGCAGCCTAAATGAGTGGTTTTGGAACCTGACTATAGTTCCAATCAGCTGCTTAGCTTTTTAAAATTCCATTGCCCATATTGTTTAATGGATACAGAGTTTCTGTTTGCGAGGATAAAAAAGAATCCTGGCGATTGAGAATAATGATCGTCACACATTGCAAATACACATACTGCACGGAAGTGTAGCACAGTAAAAAATGTTTAAAATGATGAATTTTATGCTGTGTGTATTTTATCACAATAAAAAATAAAAATCCATCTCCCAGGCCTCAACTGCTAGGATCACAGGTGTTGGCACCCAGATATCAAGGAGTTTTTAAGCTCCCCAGTTGCTTCAAATGTCCCCCTAATGTCCAGCCCTGTGATTTAGAACCATGCTCCTCCAACTTCAATGTGCCTACAAATCACCTGGAAATTTGTAAAATGCAGCCTGAGACTCAGGGGTCTGAGCTGGGGCTTATCATTCTGCATTTCTAAGAAGATACCAGATGATATTGCTGTTGTGGCTTCAACTGCTGCTGGTCCATGGACCACACTTTAAGTAGGAAGGCTACAACCTGTCTGCACATTAACCACCTGGAGACCATTTCTTTCTCCTAAGAGTTAAGTGGAACTCCACTTCCCTGGGATGCTCAGTTTCATGTTTTTCAAAAAAAAAAAAAAAAAAAAAAGATTCTGTGGATAAAGAAATTTAGAAGACATGGAGTTAACAAAGTTAAGGAAATGTCTTCTTTCGGATGCTTTGGTATGCTCATGTGTCTTGTGAATCTTCAAGAGGGGGATGGATCCTGTGCAGCATTTCCCAGGCACTTCAGCCCCAGGAAGATTTATCAGAGCAGGGCAGGGCCAAGGGCGGCAGGGGACGCTGTTCTGCTCGGGGAATGCTCTGAAACTGACTTCTGGTGCAGACAGACCCACCATGGGCCAGGCCCAGGGAGGTTGTGTCTGACACCGACATCCAGCAGTGAGTCCCATAAGGAAAAGGAAGAGAAACATTAGTACTCAGGACCTGGGCCAGCCAGAAGTGTGTTCTTAATTAATATGTCTGATTGTGCCACTATCCTGCTCAAATACCATCAGAGACAAAGCTGGCCAAATGACAAAGTCCATACTCCTTCCCCTCGGTCAGATTCCCACCCCCCAGACAACCTGGCCCCTATGCCTCTTTCCAGACTTTGCCCCGTTCTGTTCATATATCACATTGTCCGTCTAAGAAACTCTCTGATCTCCGCATACGTGCCTCAATGAATTCCCAGCCTCTGTGCCTTCCCCCAGAGTGCCCTTCCTACCCACCCTTGCCCGCCCCCCACCCCGCCACGCCGACCACCAGCCACACACCCCAGCTGACGCTGCAAATCTCTGACCTTTACAACCATCTCATCCCAATATTTACCTCCACATGAGATCCTCTGGGAGTCCTCCCACCGGAAGGAAGAGCTCCTCCCCCTGCTTGCTTCCTTAATACTAGTGTCCCTTTCCATCACATCTTGTACTTTTCTGTGTATTTGACCTGTCTCCTACTAGACCCTTCGTGGGAAAAGCTTTATCTCCTTCACAGCGCGGAGCCTTGCCAGTGGCAAGCTCTCAGATATGTATTGAATTAACTAATGTATTAAGTAATCAAGCTAAATAGCAAAAGCATGGGCCATAATGATAGCTACAACCACAACTACGATCGTGCCTCTGTCTGTGGAGCCTTTACCCCTCACATGGCTCCGTCACCAGCATTAACCAGTCAAGTCTCACGGATGTCTTTAGGGGCTGCCGGGGTAAATCCCATTCGCCCTCATTTGCCAGCTGGAAGTGAGGCTCTAGGAGGCTCACTGACTTCCCAAAGCACCACAACTGGTTGGGAGTAGGGCTGGGACCTGGAATCCAGTCTTCAGAACCCAAATCCGACCCAATGAAACCAGGTTGCACAAATAATAGCACTTTGGTCCATTCTGACCTTTTCATGAAAAAATACACAGCAAGTATGCTTTCTGCAGCTCCCGATCCAAACTAGCAGGAGTGCAGGAGGGAATGGGGCGGCCCTCCCCGTGGGGTCTCTCGGCCCAAAGAGGCTCGCAGAGCCATGAGCCCACTAAGCCTTTGTGTCCTACCATTGGAACTTCAAATCCTGGCCTGGGGCCCTGGGGGGCAGGCTCACTGGCCTACAACTGGACATGATTAGTCCTCTGCCTCCCTCTCCCCCCACCCTCCCCAAAGCCTGCCACAGACAGGTGTTTGCCCTATCTGTTCTCCATACCACTTACAAAAAAAAAAAAAAAAAAAAGAAGGAAGGGGTTCTGGTTTTGCTTAATTTTCATCCTGGAAATGGAGAAACAGAGTTTGCTTTTGGTTTCTAACCAAAAGGGCTGCAAGTGTTGAAGCCAGCTGACACCTACAAGTCATTAGCTCTGCCCCAGGTGTCTGTTCTCTGGGTGCTGAGGACACTCCGCTCCATGGCTCTCACGATTTCCACTCACTCAGCCTGGCCCATCAGCACTTCCTCTCTCCTAGGAGGCTTCCTGCGGAAGAAAGGTCCGTGAGACAAGACTGCCGATCTGTGAACCCAGCGAGCCTCTGGCAAGCCCCAGGGGGCTCCTTTCTGCTGTCCATGAACCTGGAGGTGTGTCCTTCCTGGGGCCAGCCCTAGGGTAAGGTGAGTGAGACATCTTCCTAGAGTGCAACATTGGAGGGGGCACTGAAAACCCAGTGATCGAGATAGATGATACTTAAATGTAACATCAGAACTCAAGATTAATGCAAGAAAATTCATAATGAAAAAAACAGCAAACTTTTAAATACAGGATCGTTTTTACTGATTTTCCTTTTACCCTAGGGTCCAGTATAGCTCCATGTGGCACTGTTATAGATCTTGTCTTTATTTAAAAGTTTGATATTTTGTTCAGCATGGATCTTTCACACTAATTTTGATTTTTAGAAATATTATGTGTTGATTACTGTGGCTTTAGTGGCTCTTAAATTTCGTGCATAAGGCAGGTACCCCCACCTGCCTCGCCCTGATCCCAGCCCTCATCTTCCTTTTCAAGCGTCAAGTGGTTTGTTGACCCACATGCCCAAGTCAAGTCTCTGACAGCGACAGCAAAGGGGCAAAGCCACCTTTTCCTATAGCTTACCCAAGAGTCCCTTCCAAAATGTTTATGACCATGGCCATTTGGCCTCAAGGTCAATGGTTCTAAACCTCAGCTGTATATTAGAATCACCTGGGAAGTTTTTAAAAATTCCAGTGCTCACTTAAGCCAGAATCTCTGGGAATGGAAAACACTGGTAAGGTGTTTGCCCAAGATGAAAGTGTTCCTTGGGACGCGGAGTTTTCAGTGCTGGAACTGGACGACTGGATACCCTAGTTCTTGTTTACTTCTCAGACGATCCCAGTGTGCAGCCATAATTGAGAATCACTGATGAATAAATACTTGTAATGACAGGGAGCTCACTACCCAAAGACAGCGGCTGTAATTTCTCAAACCTTGAGCACCCTCTACCCCCGTCCCCTCACGAAGGGTAGGCTGTGATAGAGAGGGGAGGAAATCACAGACTGAAGCAATGAGGAGCAGAAGCAAGTAAATATAAATTCCAAGAGCCAGCCTCCTGTGAAGTCAAGTTTGCAGGCAAATTACATATTGCTGGGGACGGTAAGGTATGTAAATGATAGCGACATGCCCACTTAGCAGTTCTGGCCCAACTCATATCAGACCTGGGGTGGGGCAGGCAAGAGTGGAGGAGCGAGTGGGAAGGAGGGTCAGCTGGCGGATTGAATGTCGTAAGCAAAACCTGGGTCGGTATCCACATCCAAATACTACTTGGCCACAAACTCCAATCAGCCCTCCCCCCACCCCACAAGAAAACTCTTACTCTTTGACCTCATTGCCGTTGTGGTCACAATCAGAGGGCTAATTGAGTACAATAAAAGATACATTCACGGAGACAGCAGTAAATTAAATTAGGGGAAAACATTCCCAGGGTTTTGATTTACTTCACAGGAAGAAACAAAATATTGGACATCTTCTATGATTTCACTCTTGCCTGGAGGGTAAAATGCAAGATAAACTTGCAGAAAATTCTAAAAAGGTTGCTATAATCCCCTAACCATCTCCGGGATGATGTTTTCATTACTGAGAAGAAAAGGTTGTCTTTAAAATGCAAATGTATGCCCGGTAGGCCTCTCAAGGATCTCACCATTTTGGTTCTGGGGATTTCTGAAAAGAATTGCAAAGGAGGTATTGACTTTTTTTTTTTCCTCTTTAATTTTTTAATTGGAAATTTTTTTTTAAAGCCAACCTGCTTCTCCAGTGGCCCGGAGATGTTCGCTGTGCTGCTGACATCTACTGAGAGACTGTGAAATAGCATTTCTCCGCGGGAAGAAAATTCAAGCTCCTCTTGAGAAAGCTACGTCCCTACCAATAGCGCCGTCTATAGCGCGTCTCGGACCCCTGAGCCGGCACTCATCCATTTCCTTGGAAAGTCAGGATCCTGGAACACTTCCTCAGGCAGCTGATAAGGAGGGAATGGGGTTGCAGCTGCTGTAAGAGATGGTGATTCCCATCTCGGTGCTCTTGGCTGAGGGAGGATCCGACATTTCTACGTGCTGAGTGCACGCAGGTGCTGGTGACCAATTTTCACACTTAGTCTTCAAAACGGTCCTTCCAAGTCAGTGTCATTACCCCCACGGTCCAGACGGGAAAAGAGAAGTTCAACAACGTGGCGTGGCTTATCTCCGGCTACAGAGTCCATAAGTGGCAGGACAGGAATGGACCTGGGGCAGCCGGACTCCGTCTGTGTGTCCCTGTCTGTACTTCCTGTCCCCCAAGAGAGCAACAGCGTAGAGGTCCAAATCGGACCCCTAATGATCCCGCCCTAGGAAATAATAACTTTGTTCCGCTTCATTCCTGGAGAGCCCTATGGATCTGTGCAAGACTGAGCAATTTAAACTCAGGTGAAATCATGACAGCCTTTTCCCCCAAATTATTATTTTGTTAATGACAAAGATACGCCACTAAAAAAACTGACTTCTGCACTATTAACTCTGAGATCTGAGTCAGATGACAATTATATTTGGAATATTACAGGATTATAGAGGTCAAGTTCCCCTTCACTTTCATTTTCTTCTCCCATGTGACCCTTTCAGAGAGTTGCTTTTATTTATTTATTTATTTTTAATTTTTTACTTTTGCCCAGGTGCCTTAATCATGGCCTTCAGTGCAGAGCCTGCTTCTGGGTACACTCACTTGTAAATAAACCTATTCCCCTGCAGGTGGGTCCCAAATAAAGGAGCATTTGTCTCCCCACGCTTAAATGGACCTGTTTGTAAATGTTAGGAACCATCCACCTCAATGCAAATCCAGTCTGGTGTCTTGCATCCCACTCACAGTTCCTGTTCCGTGACTGCTAACATACAAGGGGTGGGGGCAGTGGGAAAAGTCTGCAATATTCTACTCCTTTATTAACTATCATGCTATTGGGGATCTGTTGGTGGGATAGACAAAAGACCAGGGTGAGAATATTCCCAATTAGGTTGGTAAGTTTGTGCTCCTTTCAGAAAGTTGACTACGCAGCATAGATCTGAGACTCAGAAAGTAGTTTACTTTTCAGTTGGTAGGTCTGAATAATTCTTCTGGTGGCAGTGAGGGGGGGAGAGGCAATGTGTGTGCATGGTCTGTATTTCAAAAGACAGCAAAAGACCCTACAGCGAAAAGCAAATCCCTCTCCTGCTCTGGACCCTCACCATCCAGCTCATCTTCCTGGAGGTGTGTAAGCTTCCAGCTACATTCTACAGACACGCACATGTACACACACACGCACATGCCCATGCACACATGGATGCAGACAGGCATTGCGATTTTTAACTGTGCTTTAGCATACTGTACACACTGCTCTCACCTTGCTCATTTCTCTTAACAATGCATCGTGGAGGTCCTGCCATCGGTGAGCAGAATTAAAACTAGTTGGGCGGACCACTGGGACTCTGGGAGCAATCTGTAACTTTATAAATCTTTATTAGTGGTTGCCAAAGTGAATGATCATCCTGGGGATTAAAGGATTCTTTTCTTTTTTGAAGCACCCCGAAACTTTGGCTGGGAAAGCTCCGATTTTTCTCATCCAGGGTTTCTAAGTATATCTTCATTTATTGTACTGGGTGCATTTCTATTTAATTTTCTTCTTCTGTGAACTTGAGAGCCTCTGGGAATCAACAACATAGTAATGAAGTTTAGTTCAAAGTAGAATGGTATGGAGTTAAAAAACTGAAACTCAAACCATGATACTGTCTTGGGGTGAGGCAGGTGCTGTGGGAAGATAGAGAAGGGGCAGTTCTGGAGGTGGGGGCATGCTGCGGAAGCCCACACATCACTGTACCCCTCAAGTTCTGAATGTCTGGTTTCCATGCTTCTCTGCCAGCATAGGGAGTCTACATTAGGAAGTTTTTCTGACTTAATGAATTTAAAGGAAGAAGGAAACGAGGTGAAATATGTATAAATGGAAATCTGTATGTCCGATCAGGGAAGAGGAGTCTCTGTTTCATCTCCAGGTGATTCGTAACCGTGGAGATGCTCGCAGCACTAACTTGCTCTGGGACCATCCTGGGGTCCCCGGTCTGTGACGCTGGAGGCTGCCAGATTGGCTGGCTCCAGCTTTACCCTGCTTCCTCATTCCACTTTTTCCATGGAAACAGCACCATTCTTCGTTTTCATAGACCTTCTATATGTTACTCTCACCAGCACTCCTTTTTTGAAGTTCATTTAATATACAGTGTGTTATTGGTTTCAGAGGTAGAATTTAGTGATTCATCAGTTGCATACAACACCCAGCACTCATTCCATCAAGCATGCTTTTTCTTGAAAGACAGTGACAGGGCATCACTCTGCATGTGATGGGGTCATTTTTGCCCATCTGCAAACAGGCCTGGCTGGTCTGGAGAGCAGCCTGTCCTCCACACTCAGCTCTGACATCCATTCGGATCCAGAAAGGGTTGAAAGACCCCTTCAGAATACAATTCACCCTTGTACGAACAGAGCCCTTCAATTCCTTTGGACCCACAAGCACCAAGTAGAGAAGCTAAATCCTAACCTTTGACCTTTCAACCTGTTCCTAACATAACAGCACCCAGTACACTGGTCGGGGACATTAGAAGTGAGCAGCAACCCCGCCGAGGGGTCCTCTGAGTTAAAAGCACGCACGGTGTTTCCACAAAACAAAGTCAGATGCCCTTGGGAGGATATCAAAATATGCCACATGATCCCCAAAATACTCTCCCAGAGATGCACCCAAGGATATTCCCAACTGGCCTTGTGTCCCATGAAGACCAGGGCAATTGAGATTAATATCAACATTTCATAGAGTCTAATAACAAAATACTCCACACACAAAAAATGTTGTCTATCAAGAGTACATGAAACAAAGACTTTCAAATATTAAGACCAGATGTCGGAAATACTGGGGAAAGCATTTACTTTTTGGCTTTGCGTACCCAGTGAGATAGAGAAAAATGAACACGATATCAAATGGATATAGCTTTCACCGGATTTTTTTTCCTCTCAAATATTGACCAGTAACAAAGCAATTTGTGCTTAAAGATTTTATCCCCAAAAGGAGGTTTCTTTCAGTTCTTGTCAGGAGCCCCTTTTAGCATTAAGCCCTAATAGCCCAATAAATAAACAAAGTCACCTTTATTGTCCAATGTTCAAAATGTCAAGTGCTGGGCGGGGGCTAATAGTTCCCCTTTTCTGAAGTACCCGTCGATTTACGTTATAATTACTCCCCTGGTGACAACCAAAGGGGTTATGGTGAATGTAAGCAGGGCAGTCCCCCAGAGAGATGTGTCGGTCTCCTTCACAGGAAGATTCCATTAAGGGAGAGCAACCCAGGGTTTAGAGATTGAGGTTTTCTTTGGACAGTCAAGTGACTTCCCTACCAACGTTCTGGGAAGGCGGAGGGGAGAACAGGGCCGGGGGTGGAGGGATCTTTACAAATACCAGTCAATACTGGGCAAGGCAGCTTGGCCCACGGAGATACTCTGAGCCTACTACAGCACGGTCAAGGCCGTACCACCACACCCGGAAGCCAGCCCAACCCAGCCCAGAGAGACTACAGGCCTAAGGCCCTCCTGGGGAACAGCCTGCCGCCCTCAGTTTCAAATTTCCTGGCCATTGTCAATTTGTCTAGTGAACTCCATATTATCTACACTTCAGAGACTTTTAATTTCCTTTCTTAATAATAAAAAATCTGTCTGAAGTGGTTATAAAATGTATATTTATTTACCTCTGGGACTAGGGCTGAGGGCAGCATGAGCGGGGCCGTGCTTTAGGGAGGACAAAGGGGATGAGCAGAGCCTCTGGTTTCCTTTTGCTTAAACGCCATCGCCAGCCCCTCTGGGCCTGTCCTCCCTTGCTCTGGCTGATCTCAGGAACAAAGCTGTCAGGCATGGAGTGCTAGCTCACCTTAACGCCCCAGGCCACTGAAACATTTGTTGAGGCTGACTGGAGTCCAAGCCACAGGAAATACTCTGTCCCCGGGAGGAAAATTTGGGGAGGCTCGCTGAGCACAGGGGTCTGTCCAGTGAACTGGCTCTCAGCGAGTTCAGGGGTCAGCAAAATACAGCCGGTGGGCCAAATCAGGCCCCCCACCTGTTTTCATATGCAAAAATTATATGGGAACACAGCCGCAGCTGGGCTCTGGCAGTTTCTCCCAAAGACAGCAGAGTTGAGGGGCTGAGAATTGAGCTGTAGCCATATGGCCTGCGATGCCCAAAGTATCTACTATTTGAGTCTATATAGAAAAACTTGCCAGGGCCTGGTCAGAGAGGGTACTGAGGGCAGGTGGAGCTTGTTCCCTTAATCTGGGCAGGGGGTAATAGTGTTTTCATGTTCAGTGCTACCAGTTTCAAACTTCCAGACAGAGCTTTTAACTGCTTGAAGGAAGAGCAGTATATATGTAGGAAGTCTCCAAAAAACTTTATTTAAGGGGCTCTCCTATACCTGTGATCCAAGCCCACATGACAGCGAAGTTACCAGAACTAGGGAAGCAAGGCACATTCCACTCAGGTTCCAGAAACAGAGCTAGGTCTGACAGACAGGCAGGGGCAACATAACCAGAAAAGCCTTGTGTCTCAGGGAAGGTTGTCCTCACAGGAAACCCAGAGAAGGCCATCTCCAAAGCCTGTGATGGGGCCTGGGGGGTATTTCTTGGCAGCTCTAGCAAAGAGCAGTAGTGGTTACCTTACTCAGTGCTTTTGTCTATATTAACTCACTCTGTGCTTACAATTCCACAAAGGAGCCTGACTCATTATCCCCATTTTACGGATGAGGAACTGAAGGACAAGGAAGCCAGGTATGTGGCCAAAGGTCACACAGCAGTTAAGTAGCAGAGCTGAAATTCTAGCCCAGGGAGCCTAACACCAGAGCCCCTGCTCTAACCACGGTACTGAGATCAGGCTGCAGAGAAAGGAGGAGGCACCGGGGTTGATTTTTCTTCTTGAGACTTGGGGCAAACTAGTGAGAGTGGGATTTGGGGAGGATTCGCTAGTGACAGAGAGATTCACAGTTAAGGAGACAGAGAGGAGATAGTTGAAATAATCTAGGTATGGGGGATGTGGAACTGAACCAAGATGGCAGTGGGAATGGGGAGGAAGGTCCAGACCAGCCAACACAGAGGTCGTCCTCACCAAGAGACATGCACTGAATGCTGCCGTGCATAGCACCCTGCACTTCCCTCTCCCTAGGAATTGTTTATGTATCTCTCCCCTTGTCTACACTGAGTGTCTTAAGGTCTGTCAGTGATTTGTAGTCACCTCTCTACTCTGAGCCCAAGCGTGTTGCCTGACACACAACGGGCTCCCAGCAGACTCTCGATAGCTCTCTCAGTTCCCAACCAGGTGCTCTTGAAAGCCTGGCAGAGCCGTGACAGAAGTGGACCCCTAGATGAGGCACCTGCACATCTCAAAGGGAGTGAGCAGTTGGGCACACTGAGGCTGAAGGCCTTCAGGATACATGAGGAGAGACGTCCTGTCAGCGGTTGGAAATGCAGTCTGGGGCACGGGAAAGGGTCATGGCGGAAAAGGTCAACTTGCTCGGCATCTGCAGAGAGGGGCTAATGAAACCATGAGAAGAGACGCGCTCATAGCAGCGGGGAACGGCAAAGGGAAGGGAAAGGGGCTGAAAGAGGCCCATTGTTGGAGAGTGAGGGGAAGGAGAGGCGCCCATGGAGGGGCAGCCCAAGAGGTAAGAGGAGAAGAGTCAGGTCAGGTTATGGGGCACCCCCTTTCTTCAGGAGCTGACAGACAGACTTATCAGCTGGCACAGGAACTCCCACAGCCAGCAAGGCCCCAGCCTCCCCACCCTGAGATCTTTCTGCAAAATCTTATCCCTTAGAGAACAGGGGAAATGTCCACACGAGGATGACCGCAGGGAGCCCACATGTCATTTCAGGGCGCTAAGCAAACTTCCCTTGCCCGAGGATGCCTACAGTCCTTCCATCGAACCTTCTTTCCTTTATCTTAAGGCTTCGGTTCCAGTTAAAACAGGTGGCACCTCCCAGGATGTACACCAGCCATTGGTTACTCCCCGGGGGTGGGGGGTGAATGAGGGCTCTGCAAGCCGGTTTGGGTACAATGTCCAGGGATCAGTGACAAGTTACGGAGCTCATGAAGCACAACTCAAAGACACAGGACAAGCAACGAAGTGGACAAACGTTACCTGTCTCATCATTTTGACAAAAGGGCATCATGCCACCGTTTTCCAGCCATTTCTTGTTGTTTATTTTTTAACTGGTCCATATGGCAACAATAAACTCATGCTAATTCATGATAAGAATCCACAGGCTGCATGGGCTAAGCATTTCCACCATGTCTACTGACTGGGGAAAGGACTCTGGGCTAGAGGCAAGATCTTATGCACAGTGCTGGTCCCCAGCGCTTCACTGTGCCATCTCCATGCTAGGAGTCCTGGGAGGGTAAAGAACCGGACAAGCGCTTGCAGACCTGCCCCTTCAGATGGATGGGTGACTTCTTGGAAGTGTTGCAGGAAAATCAGGGCTGCAAGGCCCCAGGGATCGTGGTGGAGACAGTGACCTGTGGGAGCTGGGTGTTGGAGGCTGCAGTAGGGGGGTGGGGGTGTCTCCAGGGGAGGTTGGATGGAGGGCCTCCAGCTGGTGCTGCAGAGGTGGGGATCAGCCTGAGACCCCTGAGCGGGAGAAGAAAGGTGACTGCAGAGGGTTGGCTGGTTCCCAACCGTGGAAGACCTTGAACGCCAGAGACAAGGCTTCAGATGAAATGAAAGCTGAACAGCAGAGATGGCCAGAAGGACCATGGCCCTGGCAGGAGCTGCGTGGAACAGGAAACAGAGGGTGGGAAACCATTCAGACCCCAGCTCGGCTGCTGACAGTGCTGGGGTGTTGCTCAACCTGGGCACGCTTTGATAAAATTGAGAGCAATGCTGTACTGATTTTAAGGGTGGATAAAAGGACTAAGGGAGATACTCAGTGCGTAGCGCAGTGCTTTTTACCTCCTAAAAGTTCTATGAATGTTACTTGAATTGCTGAACCTACTACTTATCAGTGGAACATTCAGGAGGTGGAAGCTCCCTAGGAATTGACTCCGATGGGCCCTACCCAAAGACCCTATACTGAAATCTCCAATCTGTCAGACAAAACCCGTTCTCTCTCTTCTGGACTCATCTAGCCACAGGTATGGGAACTAGACTCTGTTAAACGGGCAGGTGCGCTCAAGGATCATAGCCCAGGGGGAGAGGGGACCTACCATAGAGACTGGGGAGAAACGGCTCCAACTTTGGGCAGATCATGGTGGGAGGGAAGCAGGTGGGGAGTGAACCCCATGGGGAAGGGCTATGCCTGTAGACTGTAGAATAGAAAGAAAACTATGCTGGAGACTTGCAAGGCAATGGTCAGCTCCCTTGCCCAACTGGGAGCTCCTCGAGGGCAGGAACAGTATCCATCTTGCCCCTGAGGGATCCCCAGCAGTTGGCACGCAGCCAGTGCTCCGTGAACCTTCGCCAGAGCACTTGGGTCAACTCCAGAGCTGCCTCATGCCCTTTCAAGTTCCAACTGCTAAAGGACAGCGTGGCCTCCTTCACTTTCACACACCCTAGCCTCAGGCAGCTTCAACCAGTGGCACTGAGTCAAGTTCAAGGGTTTCTGAAAGGCCTAAGGCATTTGCATGTGGAAAGGGGGCGGGGGAGGCATTGCAGCATTATCACACAGGGTCACTTCCCCTTGCACGTTGCTAATCACAGTAACGATGAGAACCAGTATTTACTGCCCTCCTCATAGTCCAAGGTACTATGCTGAGTGCTTTGCATACATCGTTATATTTAATCTTCACAAAACCCATTTTACAGGTAAGGGGACTAAGATACAGAAAGGCTGAGAAGTTGCCCAAGGTCACTTGGCCAGCCAATGCCAAATGGGGGCCATCTGATCTGGGAGCCTCTGCCATCTGGAGTTGAGACCATGGGCCCTCCGAAAGCAAGTCAGTGAGGGGACCCAGTTGGGACAGAGAGGCAGGCCCTGGCTGGGTGGCCTTTGGTGCAGCTGTGCCTTACCCAAGAAGGCAGGGCACAGGGGGACAGAGCAGTAGTGCCTCCGGGCCCCCTGCATGTACCCCCCCATCTTGAGTCCTGTTCCAGACCTACTCTGGAGGTTGGCCCCCCGAGAGTGTTTTGGGGGCTGTGGGGCTCAAACGGAGGGGCTTGCATTCCCGCCCGGCTTTCACTGGAGTAATTTCAGTGTTGGAGAAACCCTGGGCTACCGTTTTAAATGTTACATGCCCAAAGGCAATTTGCAACATTAAAAAAAGCTATATGTGGGGATTCTGTGGCTGAGTTTTAAAGATAGAAGTTAAAATACCTTCTGTCCACAGCAAGGCTGGGAGCACCCAGGCCAGAGAGGACAAAAAATCAGCGATGTGCCAAAACCCACTCCTGTATGATTTTAACCTGCATGTCCCCCTGTTTGACAGTCAGCAACTCCTGTAAGAGACTTGGGGTACAAATTCAAGATCTACTAACTAGTTTTCTATTTCATCCCTACTCCCTGTGAAAATGGGGACATCACAATTGAAGGGTTAAGCGCAGAGGATAAACAGCCACCACTGTGGCAATTAACATGAAAGTCCACACTTAAGACCATTTCCAAAATTTCCTGAATTAGGATAAAGAAGACTGCTCAGGTACTATTATCCCTCAACAGGATTCCCCGCCCCCCACCCTTAAGATGAGAATATATTTCAGGTTTCAACTTTAACATCAAAACTACCATGGAGTCCTCTCCTGGAATACATTTGGCCTTTGCTTCTGCTTGTCAGATCCCCCCACGTGCTCCCCACCTCCCTGTACTTCACATAGAATTCCCGGTGTTATAGGAAATGACATCAATATGGAGGGAAACATACATATGCTTTCAATATGTCATCCATCCCCGTTACATTTGGGGAGCATTTCGGAGCAACAATAACAAAATTGGAACCTTGAATTCTGGAGAAGTTTAAGCTATGGAAATGTTAGTCCGGGGCTCACTAAGCCACATACACAAACCATTCGCAAAATGACCTTCGGGGTAGAGCTCGAGGTTTCGCAGGTCCAAGAAAAGGGGCCAAGGACATGAATCGGAGCTCGTCCTACCCTTGCACAAAGGAAACATTACAAGAAGTACAGACAAGTGAATCTCTGTTGCAAAGAGCCCACCATTACCACCCCCCCCCAACACTACTGGAATTCTTAGAGAATCAGGCTCATCCCAGGCCCCTCCACCCCCACCCCAACTGGATTTGATAGTAGGAAAATGGGATCTAACTGAGTGCAAATGTCTCCGTGTGTCTTTACTTAGCCATCCTTTCACAGGCAGTAAAAGGGAGATGGTTGTATTTCAGTTTTTCAAAATGCCTAAAGACATTGCACATACCTGTCTTTTCCTTTATTTTGGGTTGGAATAATCTCAATTCTGTGAGTGAACGTGGGTTATCACAGACTAACCAGGTCAATATATCTTTAGATTACTAACGAAGCTAGTTCATACTGGTAAAGAAAGTTTGTTTCTGAAGAAAATCTTTCCAGTTGTGGGGTCTGTAAGAGGAACATGGGTCATGGGGCCATTACTGACAGAGACCGGGGAGCCCTCAGTGAGCCGGCATCAATATGAGCCAGGGGCTGGCCTCGAATGTGGACCAAATAAGGCCTTTTTGTTCCTTTCACATCAATTTTCGTTGTAATGATTTTACATCTTATGTTCCTGAAACCTTGCTTAAAGGTTGTGTGTAACATGACTTGTTTTGCAACCTGGATGCTAAAGAGAACCAGAGAAGTAGATTTGGACGTAAAAGATATTTAATTGAATTGCCTTTTGTTTTGACAGATGTTTTATACAGTACTTTGTCTGTTAAGAACAAGATGTTCCAATAAATACTGGATAAGTGGGAGAGAAAATTTACTACAAGGCCATAAATCAATTGGCAAGGGGTCATAAACTGCAGGATCGGTGCTCAAAGAATTTATTAGATTATCAGAATCTAAGATTGATCTGTAGCTTTATCTATCTTCCCCCATCCGTCATTTTTATGGGACATGAAAAAGAGTTATAAAGGACAAATTGCATTTAAAAAAATTAAAATACAGGTTTTAGACAAAGCAGTATGCCAGGATAGGGAACTAGGTTGAAATAAGTGATAAATCCGGAAAGAGGTCCCAAATAGAAATATTTCTGTCACTTGGCAGGAGAGAGGGACCAGTCTGTGGGGGCGGGGGGGGGGGGTATGAAACCCTAAGATAAAAGAAATCTTTTAAAATACAGAGGGGTCTAGAGATTGCCTCATCTGAGCCCCCATCATCTTACAAACAAAGAAACCGAGGTCTGAAAGGTTAAGTGACTTCTACAATAACATGGCCAGTTCATGGCATCAAAGACTCTGTTTCTGCTAAAGCTAATACAGAAGGCTTCGTGATTTTGTTTTGGGAAGAGTGTATTTTTATTGACAGAGAGGTATAGAATTTTAACTTGAGACCCACAGTGTAGACTCCTTGAGGACAGGAATGGATTTTCCTTCTTACTACATATTCCCTGAATATTTATCTGCAGACCTCAGGAAGTTTCAGAGGCTCTTCATGTCCCTATGGTGTATGTTTCACTCACTTTCTCTCGCGTGATGGCAAGCACACCGGTGCCCGTTGGAGGCAGGCTCAGGCCTCAACATACACGCGCAGCTGATGAGATGAGACGGACACAACCAAACACAGGAGGTTTGGGAAGCACACCCTACCACTTGGGTGATCCAAGGCCAGTTTTCTTTGGGGCTATGTGGTGAGGGTTCTCTCCCCAAGAAGCAGGGCCAGACTCGGGTGAGGCCAGCAAGGCCCCTTAATACATAAGGAGGTACTCACAGTCGGTGTCATGGAAGCTCAGGGTCATAACTACATGACACTGAAAGTGTCTCCTTAAATCACATGCCCTCGAGCCGGGCAAGGCGGGAAGAGGAGATTTGCCAAAGAAAAAGGCTGGAGGGCAGCCTAAGGGAGGAGGGTTCAAGGAGAGCACAACTTCGTGATCTCTGGTTTCTGGGTGCTCCCATACTCCATCCCCACACCAGAGACACAAGCGCTGAGGGGACTAGATGGTAGACAGGACAAGGTCTCAGTCCTGGGGAGGCTGCCGACAAATCAGGGAAACAGATGAGTGACATCTCACGACACGGGGAATGAACTGAGTACCCCCAGCTTATTCTTTAGTCCCAAATGGTTGAGGGGTCACGGAGGATAAAAAGAGGAAAATGTATTGGAAGTGGGGGTACTGAAGCAGGCATCGAAGAGTATGAACATGCTGTTTATAAGAGGAAGAGGAGGGAAGGGGTGGGGCACCAGTTCTGCCCACCCACTGGATTCTATGACAGGAGGGCTGGAAATGCCAAGGGGAGCCGGGGGCTGGCTGCTTCCAGCTAGAAGGTTCTATAAATGTCCAGTGTTCTGCCATTTTGATGCTCTGGATATAGAATTGCCAGATGAAAGCCAGGACACCATTAAATTTGAGTTTCAAAGAATCAGTGTCATTTTTTAGTATGTCACAGATATTACATGGGACATTAGGCTAAAAACAGTCACTAAAAACAATTAGGCTAAAAACAATATTTGTTGTTTATGGGGGCCGTAAATTGAGCTGGGAGTCCCATATTTTCATTCGTGAACTCTGGCAACCCTATCTGAATGGAATGAGTGAAAAAGCAGACACAGTGGAAGGGATAGAGAGCAGTTGAGGAAGGGGCCTGAGGCGGTGATCCTCTCTTCCAAAAGGAAAGTGGTAGAAAGAAAGAATCCTCGAACTGGAGGAGAATTCAGAGCAGTGGTTCTCAATCTAGGGTGCACACTGGAACGCCCTCTGGGGGGGTGGGGGGTGGAGGATGGGGGGAGTGGAGCTGTGACAAACCATCAGTGCCTGAGTCTTTCCACAGAGACTCTGATTTGATTGGTTTCAATGTGGCCCAGGTATCAGCATTTGTTAAATCTCCCTGGGAGGTTATCTTGTCAAACCAGAGTGAGAACCACCACTTTGAAAAACCACTAGGCAGAGGGTCAGACAGAGCAGGTTTAAGATCCAACTCTATCACTTCCTGGCTGCGAGACCAAAACTACGCCTGTTTCACCATCTGTAAAACAGAGATAATAATTGTTTCTACATTACAAGGTCGTTGAACAGATTACTTAAGACCTCCAGTTAAATACTGTAGACTGAGTACATGCATTTAAATCCATTCTCTACCGAAGCCCTCCTGAAATGACAGAAGGATAAAACTTATGCCAACCCATGCACTCAGCCACCTGCTAGAGTACAGAAAGCTGATATGTAACTGTCCGCAGGCGAGGAGACACCAATAAAAAGCAAGCCAATTCACACCACAGAAACCCAGAAATGTTCCAGAAATGGAGGCAGTCTGAGAGACCAGAGGATTCACTGATGGTGTGAGAGGGAAACCTTTCTCCAACCCTTGCATCTGGTAGTGGCCCATCTAGAGAGAGACACCACAGAGGGGTAGACTCAAGGCCACGCAAGGATGCACAGGGGTGGGGAGGCCATTTATTAAAGATGGGGGGATGGAGTGAAGAGTTACAGGCTGAACGGTGAATACCAAGATGCTTCCCCAAATGTAGGCAGCCGGGCACACCCTAAAGGGAGGAGACGCTCTGACGAAACTGGCCAGTGTGAGAGGAAGATGGAGAGGTGCTGACATTTGGAAATCTCCCAAAGAAAGGCTGGGTGCTCCCATCACTCTAGGCCCACAAATAAATCTCCTTCAACTATCTAACAACTCAGTAGACAGCAAGGATGGAAGAGACCAGAAGAAAGCCTGTAACATGAGAGAGAGACCACAATCAAACAGGGGGGAAAAAATGGCATCTGAAAGAAACAGATAGCTCAAGGAGCAGAATAAAGCAAAAGAGAAAACTATAATGAATATGAATATAATAATCATCCAAGAGAGCCAATAGCTGACTATAAGAAGTTCCAGAATGAGAAAATAGGAAGTGGAAGTGGGTAAGTTATCAAATAACTGCTACAAGAAAATTTTCCAGAATCAACAAACACTTTTCTAGATTGGACAAGTCCAATCAGTAGCAACCCACCCTACATACACCTCCACCAGAAAGAGGGGGAATGACTGACACCAAAGCACATCATCATAGAACTTCTATATCCTAGGGATTTAAAAAAAAAAAAAAAAAAAGAAAGACCCTAAATGTTGAGAGGAGAGAGAGAGAAACTGAGCAGGAGCAAGAGAGAGAGGTCACATACAAAGGACTTAGGATCGGAACACAGAAATTTCTCAGCAGCTAGAAGCTAAAAGACAGTCGAGCCACTGATGCCTCCAAATCCTAGGAGAAAATGATTTCTTCCTTAAAATTCCATACCTAGCTGAACAATGAATCAAGAATAAGGGTAGGATATAACCATCAGACAGACAAGATATCCAAAATGTACATCCTATGTTGCTTTTGCTGCTTCCATGTTTGATGGAAGATGTGTGCCATTGAAACTTGACAGAAAACCGAGGAAGGAAGGACTCGAGATCCAGAAAACAAATGACTTTCCGAGGTAAAAGGCATCCCAGGACGAATGGGAAGGGGAGTCGCAGGAACTCAGCATGGGGCAGACTCGGCAGCAGAGCAGGATGGGGGCTCTAGCAGGAAAGACTCTAAGGAGAAAAAAGAACAGAAGTTTATTTGATTTGTTTGACAATAAGGAGAGGGGCTTTATGCTTCTGTCGGAGAATGTGAGACTTCCTTGTCTAGGCACGTAGAAAATCAGGCAAACAAATAAACAAAGTGATTATGAATTCCAGAGCAAACTCCAGTCATAGAAAGAAGAACAGTACTCTTGGAATACTGTGAAAATATTGTTTATAGTCTTCGTAACACAAACCCTGAATGATTAATCAAAAACTGGGAAGATGAGAGGAGCAGCAGTGTGAGAGGGTGGGTGGGCATGGGAGCTAAGCCACACTCCACTCTCCAATTGGTAGATCACGTCTATTTCAAAAGTTAAGTTGGGGTGCCTAGGTGGCTCAGTGGGTTAAAGCCTGTGCCTTCGGCTTGGGTCGTGATCCCAGGGTCCTGGGATCGAGCCCTGCATCAGGCTCTTCCCTTCCTCTCTCTGCTTGCCTCTCTGCCTACCTGTGATCTCTGTCTGTCAAATAAATAAATAAAATCTTAAAAAAAAAAAAAAAAGTTAAGCCATAGCACCATAAGCATGTTACTTAGAAATCTGGAAATAAATAATGGAGAAACAACAGAAGTCATTGCTTTAGGGATAGGATGGGGTTGGGAAAGGGATTGTTGCTTCTTATTACAAAGCTTCTAGTTCTATTTGACTTTTTATATCATGTACATGTATTTCTTTAATGTAGTTCCTAAGAACTTGGTGAAGTTTGGCTGCTATTATCACCTCCTAGATTTAAGACTGGACAAGTGGAGAGATTGTGTCTTGCCTAAAGCTTTTCCCTCCCCAAATTACCACCAGCAGACCTATGGCGTCTTTATTCAAAACATTTTAAAAGGGCATCTTCTATGCCAGGCTCAACAAAGAGCTAGTCCCAGTCCACGAGGTTCAGTCCGGTCGGAGTGGGTGGTGGTTAGCATCTGCAGTGGACAGCCCTCAGTATTTAGGTTCCCCTCAGGTATTAAGAGTGTGGCATGGAGACGGCCATCTTGGCTGGAGGCTGGTTTAATAATATGGTCTTGTGATGCTTACCAGAGTATACTTGGTGCGATATTTATGTTCACACTTGCTCCCTCACCACCACCGACTCCGACCGAACTGCTTTTCCCTCCCCAAATTACCACCAGCAGACCTATGGCGTCTTTAGGCTCTCTGGAGGTGATATATATGCAGTTCATCCCATTTCTCTTTTTTATTTTTAATGTTTAGGGGAAAGCCCGTATTCATCTTATAAAATATGCAACAGCAATCAGCAGGACCATCCGAGTAGCTTTGGTCCCTGACGAGAGAGCTCTTTGTCCTTGGGTCAAGTTTTTCCGAAAGTTCTGCTCTCTTGAAGCATTACCAGCATGCTATCCTTCTGACGTTTTCCTGACTGACTGATGGCCAAACGAGCCCAAACCATCATGGAACCTAGTAAGAAGAGCGAGGGTGTCCGTCTGTCCCCCTTCTCCTATCACTGGTGTCCTTCGCTGGGGCTGGTCATGCTAAACAAGTTCATGGAACAGCAGGGCTGAGGGCCTATAAAAGAGTCTTTCCTGAAAATAAAATAATAAAAAAAATCAAGCTCAGCTGGATTCTGATTTAATAGCATCTGGCAAGCTAACTATATTATTTTTGAACACACAGACATAAATTTGATATGAATAATAAAACTGAAGTATAACATGGACAAAGGAAATATAAAATTCACCTAATCTTCAAAAGAAATTCTATACTTGAATAATTAACTATGCTCTATTTATAAAACTAGAATAATTGAAAACAGAATTTTCAGTTGATTCATATAGCCTCTGAAATATTTATTATTGCAAGTCAAAAAGATCTGTCTGGGGTTTGTCACTGAAAATGTCTAAACTCAGTGTCCAGATGTTTATTTAAGTTGCTCCCACAGAGTTCTAATGTCAATAACAGGGGTTATCAGAGAGCATCGCTGTGTATCTTCCCTGACTAATATTCTCATTTCTTCTGCATCTTTGATGTTTTCTTTCATTAAAATTCCTGGCCCATATCCACAAAAATCTGCTGGGCTTGCATTAAAAATTAGTCTGCAGACTTGACATCTGATGATGCCCTACGTCTCGACAAAGATAATATTTAGCAGCAGCTATCACTTAGGCATTACGATCGGCCGCAGAGAGCCCCTCTCAGAGAATGAAAAAGAATCCAGAATCCAAGTTTTAGCTTGCAGATCCTACCTTCCCACCTATTCTCTCTCGCCAGCATTAGATAAGGCAAAGTTGGAACCAGCGATGGGATCTCTCACCGTGAGCCCAGAGGTGTTCCCCTTCCCCCTCCTTCCCGCTCACGTGCCCTGTCTTCTTTGGAAAATCTAAAGTAAGATGACTTTAAAATAAAGGAAACCAGGCTCTCTGTCAAGACTCACTTCCTAAAGTTTCTGCAGAATAAGACACCTGGGAGAACATTTTAAAGACATGCAATGTCCTTTTTCCCTTTGTGGGAAAGTGGCAAAAGGTAGAGTATTTTTGAGCCAACCAGATGAGGACTTTGTTTTTATTTTTTTTATTATTTTTTTAAAGATGTTATTTATTTATTTGACAGAGATCACAAGTAGGCAGAGAGGCAGGCAGAGTGAGAGGAGGGAAGCAGGCTCGCTGCTGAGCAGAGAGCCCGATGTGGGGCTCGATCCCAGGACCCTGGGATCATGATCTAAGCTGAAGGCAGAGTCTTTGACTCACTGAGCCATCCAGTCACCCAAGGATTTTGTTTTTAATCAGCTGTACCAAAGGAGTGTGTACGAAAAGTTCCTCCTTCCCCAAACTAACTGAATTTCACAAAAACTGTTAAACCACCTAGAACCCAAAGAAAGGTGGTGTGGGTAAATGAAGTTTGGACATACATTCCAAGAAAGTCTTGTGCATCTGAAGGCTGATCAGTCCTCCGGGCTAGAATCTGACAGGCATTTACACCAGCGCAAGCTTAGCATTACTTACCCTCTACTGTTTCCTGTATTAGTTTAAAAGAATTAAATCTGATTTGCACTCCAGTACAGTTTAAAGAAAAAAATTGGGCACCCATGTGGAAAACCACTAATGGTGCAAAACAGTGCCCTCGGGAAGGAAGGAAGTCACTCCTGGGAACTGGGGACAGATTAATTAGAAGGTGTCGTCCATGGAAAAATCGCCATCTACATTGGTTATTTGATTAAATCATAATATTCATAAACTCATGTAATCCAGCCCGAGAGGCAACTTCCTAGCACAAAGTAGGCGCTCAATAAATGTTTATTGGCTTTTCAGTGAACACCTAGTCTAACATTTCGGTATTAATAGGTATTACATAAAATTGAATCTCCAGGCAAATACATTTGGGAAACGCTGAGTTAAACAAAGTTAAACAGGCTTTTCACTCCAGGACCTATCAAAACCTTTAATATGCTAAGGTGATTTTGAACTCCCATGGGATAGATAGCAAGTGAAGAGACTGCAGAGAAGGGGCTGCATTTCCCAAACTCCATTGTTCTCAGGATTCCTGTTTTAAGAGACACATTTTGAGAGATGTTGACCAGGTCCACTGCCTTCATTCTAGAAAAGGGATGATTTAAAATCCTCACAAGTTAAGTGACTCGGCCAAGCACTCAAGCTCTCTGATAACAGCAGAGCAGGAACCCTCCACTCCCCCTCTCCCTTCTCCCCACTTCCCTCATCCCTGTCACCCAATGTATCTTCATACAAGAGCCCAGGACTCTTCCTCAGAGCGCTTTTATGGCTCTCTTGCTAATATATTTATTTTTGCTTGAAGCAGACCCCGAAGGGAGCGCTCTTTGAAACCCAGCGGTTGAGATAATACATTACCTGGTGATGCGCTGTAATAATTTTAGCAAGATGGAGTCCCCTTGGAATGGAAGACTGAGGGAAGCAGTTAAGACTTCTTTTAAGGAGGTGAGTAGAATTCATGTTTCCATCGCATTTCCCACATTTGTAATTGTTAGTTAATCCCAAGAGGTCGAGGAATCTCTGTGCCTGGTATGTCATGGTGTTAATGAACATTAGTTAAATAACTGAGTGAATGAACGACCCATTGAGCAAACCAACTAGCTGTCTATTGTCCTTAAGAACTTCTCAGCTCTTTCAAGGAAAAATGGCTAAACACCCCTCTGCTCACCAGCACCAGAAGACACAAAGAGAAAACTGTTTCCAAAGAAGAATCAGGAGGGGTCAAAGGCCCCCACATAGGAGGCCAGCCAGAGTGATCACCAAGCAGCCTTGAGGGATGGAATTTATTTTGGTGGCTTCACAGAAAGTCACCAAAACTGTGTGTTCCGTAGCAAGTTAGATCCAAGTTAGCAAACTGGTTCTGTTCCTTGTCTTGTTTAAAATATAGATTTATTTGGGTGAGGGGGGGGGCACATAACAGGGTTATGTGCTAACATATCTAAAGTCAACAGTAACAGTAATCCCTGGTGAGTTAACTTAACTGGAAAGCTCACTTTGCCTGAAAATTGGGAAATGGTAACAACTGAACCTGGGACGTTTTTAAGTGTGTAATTCCGGTCAAGCCCTCTAGTGGTGAAAGCCCACAGTCTTGTTCTTCAAATCCTCTCTGGGTGGAGAGGGGTGCATATGGAAATTTCTGGATGGCCACTGTCTCTTCCTAGTCCCAGACTGTGTCGATGTGGATTTTATCTTAGATCTTTGAATGGAGGAGAAAATTCCTTTTAACATTAATCGCCGGCACAATGTCTCTGTTACGCAAATTCTTCTGGGAAGAAATGCGCTGGTCAAATGTGATGGGTCCTTCTGTTGGGGCATCAGATGGGCCAAGCCAAATTCTTCGATGTGGTTAAGAGCATTTAAGCAATGTGTGCATCATCTATGCTATTCTCAATTAAATGACCATTTTTTAAGGGTAAGGATTTCCAACCCCCCCCCCTTTTTTTTAGAATCAGCCTAATGCATAGGGAGACATAACACACAGAGACACACAGCCCTGAACTCAGCCCAGGTATGTGTCCAAGGGAGGCAATGTGGCAGGGCCTCCTGATGAAAAAACCCACCTGGGACTCGAGAAATCTGGATTCAATTCTTGGCTCCATCGCTAGCTCACCACATGATTAAGAGGGCAAATCAGCTAATCTCTCTGTCCTTCACGTTGTCCTCTGTAAAGCGATCGTGTCTGGCCTCTCCGCACGGCTCAGGAATGCCGTGTCAGCAGAGGCTGGGATGCAGGGCCCGCCGAGCCAATGAGCTGTAGGCAGCAGGGACTTGTGCCCAGCCCAGCTGCCCCTCCTGCCCCAGCCTGTCTTGCAAATTAATGTCTTTGGTCACACACAGTCTGCCAGAGAGAGTGTGAATGAATTTCGGACAACTCAAAGCTCTTCCCTTCAGATGACCAGGTGAATAACATTTCCTTTGTGAACCATGAAGTTGATTTCACTGCATTAAAAAATGCCATCAGTGTCATAAAAAGAAGACCCGATCAGGGACATGCAGAGCAGGGACCTATTATAGACGAGGGGGTGTTGGCCCGAGAGTCAGGAAATCAGGGCTCTGAATCTGGCTCCGGCAGCTGTGTGACCTTGGATGCACCCCCTATGGTAAGAACTAACATGCAGGGCTACACACAAGTATGAACTCAAGTGCAGGTAGGCTGCATGTATGCAGTAAGCGCCCCATAAATGTTAGCTACTAGTGTTGTCGTTGAATTTTGTTTCCTAGGAACGTTCTAAGATAGATCATATTATTGTTCCCATTCTGTGGATGGGAAAACTGAGGGGGAGAGAAGTGGCTACTAGAATGTGCTGTCCAGATCCTCTTTAGGGATGCAGAACATCTTCTCCAGGCTTCTGGGAGTGCCGCCAGCCCAGGGTCCTCAGCTGTCTGTCCTCTCTGGGGTCTTTCCCCACTGAAGTGGCTCACCCAAGACCCTGCTTCCTTCAGGGGCTCCCCATATCCAGTGACTGACCATCCAGGGTGAAAAGGGCCTGGTCTCCTACATTAGTTTCCTGTGGCCACCATAGCCAATCACCACAAACTAGGTGGCTTAACCCCATGAGAGTTGTTGTCTCACAGTCTGGAGGCCAGAGGCCTGAGACCACTGTGCCCACAGGAAGGCTCCGGCTGAAGGTGGTGAGGGAGACTGTCCCATGCCTCTCTCTGAGGTGCTGGGGGCTGGGGGCCCTGCGTGTAGGTCTCCGGCTTGGGGACACATCGCTCCAGGTGGTGCCTCTGCCTTTACGTGAGTCTGGGTATCAAATGTTCCTCTCCTTTCTCTGGTCGGGCCCTGGCTGATGTGGACTTAGGGCTCACCCTAACTGTGGGATGATATCATCTCTGGAACCTTAACTTTCTTATATTTGCAAATAAGTTCACAGGCACCAAGGGGGAGGACTCGGACACATCATTTTGGGGTCACTGTTCGGCCCCCTATACCTCACATGGGGACACCACACTGTGGGGCCATGCAGACTCCCAAGCTCCCTGTGAGGTTGCCTGAGGAGTTTGTGAACCTTGCCCCCCCCACCATAGTTATCTCTCTCTGGGTCTTCCCTAACAGACACCCTGCATGCTAACCTCCACCTCAGGGTCTATGGCAATCGAATACATTTTAAAGTCTTTTTAAACTTCATTTTAGGGCTCATATGTATTTTTTAAATACTGTTGAGTTCAAACTCAATTCCGCATTATACCAGCCAGACATTAACTGACTTCTCGCAGTTTCCTAGATACTTCGCAGTTCCCCCCATCCTGGTCCTTGCTAATGCCATGTATCTAGCTGTCTCCCCAGCCCACCGGTTTCCGTGGCATGCACAGCTCAAAGGCCTTCCTTTATGGAGCTTTCCTGGCCCCGTCCTGGAAATGAGGTCCTTAGTCTGTTAGTCACTCGGCCCTGTACACTCTGGATGAGAATCGGTAATGAAAGAGGCAGCTCCCTGAGGCCAGTGAGAGCAGGATTTTAGTCCACTTTTGAATCTGACACATGTCAGGCCAGCCCAGTGTACCCTCTCTTGTGCTTCTGCAAGCTCACTGGTCCTTTCTCTCCCTGCTCTGGGCTCTCCCAGAGTGTCTGCTTTTTTTTCCCTTTCTTCTTTTTTTTTTTTTTTTTAAGATTTTATTTATTTATCAGAGAGAAAGAGAGATCACATGTAGGCAGAGAGGCAGGCAGAGAGAAAGGGGGAAGCAGGCTCCCCGCTGAGCAGAGAGCCTGATGCAGGGCTCGATCTCAGGACCCCGACACCATGACCTGAGCCGAAGGCAGCTGCTTAACAACTGAACCACCCAAGTACCCCCAGAGTGTCTGCTTTATGGATTTCAACCACCTTCTCCATATGGAGGGGCCTCATCCTTGGTCTCCAGTCCCAAATGTTAGTCAGGTTCACCTTTCCAACAGCCCACTAGGTGTCTGTGAAGACCCCCATGGGGGTCCCAAACTGCACGTTGTCAGCCCCAAACCTGTTTTATCAACCAAACCCCTCCCACCCTGGTTCCCCAAGTTAGGAACTGTAAGGTGACAGAAACACCCGTTACTGAAGGAAAGTCTAGTTCTTACTCTTCCATCGCTGCTGCCTCTGTGACATGTGAGATTAGGATCAGTCCTGAGGACCACAGGACAAAGGCCATGCCCCCTGGAAGGGATCTGAGGTGGTGGTGGGGCAACCAGATGCTTCTATTCTCTTCTAGGAAGCAATGGTACAGCCGGGGTCGGGGTGGGGGTGGGGGGGTAGGTGTTGAATGGAAGACAGGCTGGAAGCAGGAAGAACGGGCGCTAACGGTTGTTGTAGACTGAGACCACGCTCGTCTCCACGACAAGCCTGTGACCGTGAGGCTGTTCTTATTATTCACACCTTTCAGATGAGGAGGCTTCGAGCAGTTAAGGAACATTAGTTTGCCCTGGGAGTAATTGGCGGATGTGAGCTCCTGGCTCGGGTTGGTGTGTGAGTGCCAGGGGGTCCTCTGGGGAAAGGCAGTGGCCGCAGAAGGTAGAACCAAAGAGTGGGGAGGGAAGGATCTAGAGAAGGCTCTCACCAGGCTGTTTTCATGCTCTTTGCCCTCTGTTTTCCTCTGTTACCTTTCATCATTAAGGAAAAGATCTGTGAAAGGCACAGTCGTCACAGCACTGTTGTCAGGACCAAAGGAGAGAGACCCCCTGGGGCCCGGTAGAAGGCTTTAGTGACACCATGTAGGGGGCTCCCCACCTACCCTGCCCAGCCCTGCAGGGAAAGCCAGGTGCTCACTGTCTGGAATGCAAGCAAACAGAATGAGCATGAAAGACATCCTGGAAAACTGAAACTGTACTTGAGTTGGAGAAAGACAGATGTATGTCTTAACAGTGCGTGACTTTGAGGAAGCCAATGCCTTGCTGACCCTCACAGTTTCCCCTCCTGGAAAACACTAGAATAATCCCTACCTCACAGGGCAGGTATGAGAAGGGGGGACCCCAGCTGTGAGATTATGTCCTAAAGCACACACAGCTGTGTGTTGGGCATGATGGCTTCCCACAGAAGACAGCGGCTGGCTCTTGGGCCAGTCTTGCTCCCCGAGCCTCCCTCCCTTTTCTTCATCTGCTCATTTTCTCTCTCACTCATTCATTCTGTTACGGAGTGCCCATTATGTCTAGCATTGTTCTAGGCCACGGAGGATATAGCCATAAACAAAACAAATAAAAATCCTTGCCTTTCTACTCTAGGGGGAAGTCAGATAATAAGCAGACAGGAAAAAGGATGATTCTATGGAGAAAAATAAAGCAGCCAAGGGGAATTATATTCACTGGCATTCCTGACAAGGTGACATTTGGAGAAATCATTGTAGGAAATGAGGAACTAGCATGCTCATGTGTGGGGAAGGAACATCTGAGGCAGGGAGAACAGCCCTCCGTGCACAGGCCCTTAGGTGGGCGTGCTCGGGACCTGTTACAGCAGGAGCGAGGAAGTCTGTGTGGCCCTAGGGCCTCAGTCGGATATGCGACAGTGGAATCGGGTGGGGTGTTGTAGGCCATCATAAACACTTAGATTGTTCTGAGATGGGAGCCCCTGGAGGGCTTGAGGCAGAAAAATGACCTGCTCTAACGGTGTCTTCACAGAGTGATGCTGGCTGTGTGTTTGGACAGCACTGGAAGCGTGGGAAAGGGCAGAGGCAGAGACTGGACAAGAGGCCCCCTGCAACAGTCCAGGTAATGGAGCATGGTCGCTCGTGTGACCACCAAATCTCATTTTCCATAGGGTTTTCTGTTTTAAGGCACACGTTTTAGGTGATGCTAACCAGGTCCAACACCCTCATTTTAGAAACCAGAAAACTCAAATCCCAGGAAGTTAGGTGACTTGGCCCAGAATATTCAATCTGTGAACGGCAGAGCCAGAAGTCTGCCGCCACCACCCTGCCAACTGCCAGTATGTCCTGATTCGGAGTCCAAGAGTACTGCTGTTGCAGCTGAACGTGAATTTGGAGTTCAGAGCCAGAGCTATAGCTTGGGAGTCACAAAGTATCAAGAGTGATTTAAAACCGTGAGGCTGGATGAGGTCCCAGTGGAGTGTGCATAGATGAAGAAGCTCGGGGAAAGAACTCTGGGTATCTCAGTATTCAGTGGCTGGGAAGAAAAGGAACCGGCAAAGAAGACTGATGGCAGGGCATCTGGGTGGCTCAGTTGGTTAAGCCTTTGGTTCAGGTCATGATCCCAGGGTTCTAGGAGCGAGCCCCTTGTCGGGCTCCCTGCTTAGTGGAGAGCCTGCTTCTCCTCTCCCTCTGCCCCTGTGCCTCCCCCTGCTTGTGCTTATGTGCTCTAATAAATAAATAAAATCTTCAGAAAAAAAAAAAAAGAAGACCGACGGGAAGTTGTCAAGTGCCTCTGACAGAGAGTGGTATTCAAGAAAAAACAGTGTTTTGAGAAGGAGTGATCAACTATGCCAACTGCTCTGAGGGTTCAAGAAGAAGCACTGAGAATTAACTAGTGAATTCAGCAACAGCAAGGCTATTGGTGACCTTGAACTTTTTTGCAGGGAATGTTGGGAGCAAAGACTTGAGACTGGAGTGGGTTCAGGAGAGCTGGGGGAGAGGAGTTGAGGCGGTGAATTAGACCAGCCTTCCGCGTTATGCTTCCTTGCTGCTCTTTGGCTGGTGAGGGTCCATCAGGTCCACTTCATATCCTTGTCCTTCTCCTCCTCCATTTTCCATTTCCTGTCTTCCTTCTCCCATTCCCCCAAAATTGGCCTGTTCTACCTCCCATCCCCTTAAGCCCTACTTTCCTTCAGGAAAAAAGTCATCTAACAAACTCATATGCACTGGGAGATTAAGATTTCACTGTTTGCTGCCTCCAGGATCATGTGGATTTTAACAAAGGACTTTCTCCCAGAGATCATGGCAGCCCCAGACTGGAGGAAGAAAAAAACACTGAATCCAGGACCCCCTATGGCCCCTTATCTATAACTATCCAAAGCCTACTTTTGACCGCAGTTTGCAAATATATAATTTTCTATTTAGAAATAAACTTTTTGCCGGGGACGGTGTTACTCAAGAGACCCGTCAAGACCGACTGTGAGTCTCTACCAGTTGTGAGGCATGTTAAATAGTTTGTTACTGTCATAAAGTTCCGAAGTACAAATGGTTTTCTTTTGTTTGTTCTCTCAGAGAGGGTTAAGGCCAAGCAGAATTATAGCTTGTGGGCTGAGATCTGCCCATAACCCACAGCCACCCATATCTCACTTCTGGATACGACTGAGAGACAGAAGCTTTGAAGAACAATGCTGGTCCTACCCCTGGGCAGTAAATTAAGCCATGATTTTTTTTAATAATTAAAAAACCAACACAAGAGACAAAGAAATAATCATTCGTGGCAAGGCTATCAAAACCAGAGACTTCACCAGAGTAGGGCGAGGAAGACACACTCCTCCATTCCATATCCGACTGCTTCCTTGAAAGATGGCAGAGACTGGCCGGCAGCACACGAGGGAAGCAGACCAGCCTGCCAAAGGAGGGCAGAGGCAGAAGATCCCTGAAGCTCTGATAAGGACGGAGCTTTCATCCAAGTCCTCCTGGTCCCCAGAGAGAAAGATTATGAACAAAATAGGCCAAAGATAGCTTGCCCCTTACTGTAGTCACAGACACTTCATTAACATCTTAATTCAAGTCCAGTTTAAGGGGGTGGGGAGAAATGGGTGAAGGGGTCAAAAGGTACCAACTTACAGTCACAAAATAAGTAAGTCCTAGAGATGTAAAGTAGAGCATGGTGACTACAGTTAAAATGCTGTATTCCATATATGAAAGTTGTTAAGGGAGTAGAACTTAAGAGTTCTCATAAATAAAAAAAGTTTGTAACTGTGTGGTGATAGATGTTAACTAGACTTATTGTGGTGATCTTTCTCCAATGTACAGAAGATGTTGAGTCATTATGTTGTACACCTGAAATTAACATAATGTTATAGGTCAGTTGTACCTCAACCAAAAAAAATGATCAGTCTCAAAGAAGGTCTACTCCTCTCAAATCCATTTGCTTCACAGAAGCCATTAGACTTCCTGGAATTTTTATGCATTACGCTAATTAGCCAGCAATAATACTAGAACCCCAAGACCCCGGTTACCTTTGGAGGGTGGTGGGAGACATAGTGAGAGGTTTTGGAAAGTAGGCGGAAGTTACACTGCTGAAGACTGAAGGAAGAGGTTGGGAAAATGGGGACATTGAAAACAAATCAAGTCAGGGCAGTCTTGGTTAAGTGTCTGACTCTTGGTTTCGGCTCGGGTCATGATCTCTGGGGTTGTGGGATCAAGCCCCACATGGGACTCCGTGCTCAGTGTAGAGTCTGTCTGAGATTCTTTCCCTCTCTCTCTGCCCCTCCCCACAACATGCTCACACACACTGCTCACTCTCTCTCTCTCTCTCTTGCAAATAATCTTAAAAAAAAAAAAAAAAAGTCAGGCAGTGAAGAGGAAAGAGTCACACTTATAATAGGCACTATATTATCCCTTTGATGCTACTTTTTAAAATATACATTATCCATTTTTATTTCAAGAATATTATGGTAACTGAATCCAGTTGCAATAGGTAAGGCTATCTAAGGCTGCCTAACATTTCTATAGTTTCAGACGTATAAAATAGATTTCTGGCACTATGCTTTTTCTGTCACTTTGCAAAAATGTGTTAAGGACTTAATTACAAGTAGACTCCACAGTAAGCAAAGAACACGGGGCTAGGGCAGAAAGACTCGGCTCCATTACAATCAGGGGCACACCACAGGCATGTCCCTGTGCCTTGGTTTCCCCATTTATAGGATGTGGAACAAATTATATTTAAGCTTTCTTCCTTCCCTAAGAACTAAAGATCCTAAGTTGAGATAAGATTGGCCTTCTATTGCCAGTGAGTTTCCTCGTGTGCTGCATTTCAACCCTATTAAATATAGCTGAAGGGGAAAAAATTCTTCTTATTAAAAATCTAATCAATAGAAGATATGCCTTCGTTTTTACCACACAATCCCTAAAAGAGCTATTTAATACAAATATATGTGGTACTGGTTAGGAACAGTGATGTATTTACTAGCAATATTTTCAGACAGAATTTATAAGCACCACTCTGGATCTCCATCTTCTAAGGAGTGTTTCTGTGTGCTCTGAGTAAGGTCTTGATTTACAACTCTCATTCTTTTGCCTTAATAATGAGAAAATTTTCCATCCGAAGCTTAGGCTTTCCTTAGCTCAGTGTCCCAATTTCCCCTTGTCAAAATAGCCTCTTTTAGGGAGTCTCTATTGATCTCAAGTTAATTTTAACACTAAATTAAAAGTTTCATATGGTGGTGATTTTAAAACATTTTACTTCATATGCCAAAAGGTACCTCCCCAAACTACTTCGATCATAATTGTTACCATCGTTACAATAAGGTTTTCATATAGAATCTCTTTTAGGCCCCAAAGTGTTCTCTAAAGACCACACTTTGAAATTTCTGTTCTCTCAAAACATACTCCGTACGTTAGATAAGGGGTCACTGACCTCATCTTACAGACTTAATAGTCAGGAGAGCACATAACTTCCCATTGGATTCAAAGGAAATAGTGGCATTTAAATCCTAAATCTAATAATCTAATGCTATTCCAGTGGCTTACCCTCTTTTTCGCCTTTTCTTTTATTCCAAGTTTTCTAAAATCATCTGGGAAGTAATAGATCATATTTAATTGTTCAGGCTTTTATGCTGCGCCTTCAGAATCGCTTCTGATTTGTGGTCTGGCTCCGGTTCAGTATTACCCGGTGCGAGGTTTGTCTCATCCGCCCGGTATCAAAGCTCCCTCACTTTAGCCAGAAATTAAAATAATAGCTTTCAGTTTCTCCTCCCTGTCAAGGAGCTAGTCAGTAACGCAATTTGCCATATTTTGTAGATGACTCTGTATGCTCTCCATTAAAGCGGGATATATAATCCCTTTATTTATTTAGTGGAGGCAAAAAACAGAACCTTTCTTTCCTGACCTTACTTCCTTTTAGCACTACAAACTGTCGTGAATCCTGGAAAGGGACAACTAACAGATATTACCCACACGTCTGAATAAAGCCTAGGATACCTGAGGTACTTTGCCTCGCATCTCTTCTAGAAAGTTTTACGCAGACAAATGTCGAGTGAGGAGGGAAGAGTGAAGATCCCAGCAGTGACCAAAGCAGCCATACACAGTTCTAAGATGATTAAAAACAAAACACTCCGAATACAAAGATTACCAGAACAAAAGCTCTTTTGTGGTGTAAGTCCTAGAGACAGGACAAATGCCCCCAGAGTAATCTGAGCTCTCCCCTAGCATTAGCACTTTCTAAAGCCCACAAGCAACTTTGATTTGTGGGTTTGTGCTCGAGGCGGAGGCCTTACAGCCTGGGGCCCGGAAAAGTCTTGAGGGCTGAGTTCTTTGCTCGGCTGCCTCTGAGTGACCTTGTGCAAATAACTACCAACATCCCAGGTACAGGAGAGGGAATCCTGCAAGCTATCTGCCTTCCACCCTGACTCACACACCTCTTGTGTCCCCAGAGATGTGATGTGGACAGGACACAGGTCCCGTGCAATTACTCTCTTAGAGGTGACTGTTACAGAACGAGATTAACCCTCCAACACCTCCCATGGTTCGGGCGAAGCCCCACCTTCACTTGAAAACGGAAGGTAAGAGTTCAGGACTGCAGAGTCCATTTTCCTACTTTAAACCCCATTTTAATATAAAAGAAGTCTTCCTTACTGAAGAATTTACTTTAAAAAGTTAACTTCTGTTCACCTGCAGCTCAGATGAAAACGTGTCTGCTATGTCTGTACCCTTTTGATTTGACTTGTAGAGGCAGCCTGGATTATGAGCTAAGAGCATATACAGCTTGGGTTCAAACCTTATCCCCAACACTTACTAGTCACTGATCTTGGGCACATCATTTCAGGTCCTTATGCCTCAATTTCCTCTTTTATAAATGGGAAAAAAAGGTACTTTTGGAAAATAAAAATCCAATCATGTCACATTACAAAAACAAAACCCCTCACTTGCTAACTCTTCTCAATCAAAACTACATAATACTTTACGGGCAATAAATCAGTGTTCTGAATTTTCTATGTAACTTGTACAACCCCAAAATAGTCATTCTAGTTGAAATAGTAACTATCCTTGATAAATGGCAAGGTTCCAAACCTCCTAAGTTTCCAAGTACATTCTGTTAGGAATAAAAAGTGAATTGACTAAGGATGGGATATCAAACAGTTATTTAAAATGAATGGAGATTTGCACTACCAAGGGTTTCTGGTTTGTTTTGTTTCACAAGAATTCTAAAATCTATGCGAAAATGCAAAGGGCCAAAAATATCCAAACCAGTCTTAAAGAATAAGATGGCAGGCTTTACTCCAAACCTTATCATAAAGCTACCAAAGATATCATGGAGTAATATTAATACCAATAGAAGAACAGAACCAAAGAGAGGACCCAGCAAAGTAACACAGACATGCACAGATGTTTGATGTGTCCCAGAAATATACCACGGAGTATGGGACAACAGGTTGGCTACACAGAAGGCTCCTTCCTCACACCATCACAAATAATTTCTGGATAGCATCAACGACACAAAGGAAAGGCAAAACTACAGAGCACTTTCTAACTAAAACAATTTTAAAAGACAATATTTTCATGACTTCAGCATAGGGAAAGGTTCTCTTTAAAAAAGACACTCAACAAAGAAACCTGTAAGTTTGCCATTAAGAATTTCTGTCCAACAAAAACACTGTGAAGAGAATGAAAAGTAATCCAGAGAGGAAGAGGATATCCGCAACAAACATAACTAATGATTAGTATCAAGAAGGCACCTTACAGATCGGCAAGGAAAAGGGCAGCTGACACAAATACAACAGAAAGATGAACAAAAGTTTTGAAGGGACACTTTTCATAAGAGGAAATCCAGTGATCAGTAAACAAGATGCTCAATGCCATTCCTAACTAGGGAAATGCAAAATATAACCAAAATAAAGGTCTACTATCAAAACATCCTACTGGCTAAGATTCACGTCTGGTAATATCAGGCGTTCGTGTACTGGAACTCTCAGATGGGCTGGACCCTGGATGGTAGGAATATCAAGTGTTGAAAATATGCATACCTTGTAATGCACCAATTGAACGCCAAGGTAAATACCCAACAGAAATGTTTATGCGCACAAAGATGCTTTCATTGCAGCATTGCTTGTAATGGCCCCAAACTGAAAATACCACGGGAAGTGCTCGCCACACCAGATTGAAGTGGGATTGACGGAGTGGCACATTACACAGCTATGAGATGAATAAGCCGCACTTACGCCACATGAATTTCATAAGCAATGTTGATTGAGTCAAAGACATCAAACACACATACAGTAGGATTCCATTTTTGTAAGGCATAAGTAGGCAAAACAAACTAACCATATTATTGCCTATGGAACCGGTACAACCATTGTTTAAAGAGGGGTCAGTGTTCCTCTAAAGTCAGAAGAGTAGTTAGCTCTGGGGGATAAACAGCATACCCACAGG
The DNA here is from genome assembly GCF_011764305.1 of Mustela putorius furo. NCBI lineage: Eukaryota > Metazoa > Chordata > Mammalia > Carnivora > Mustelidae > Mustela > Mustela putorius. Next base: position 2,005,953 of record NW_025422045.1, on the reverse strand, counting down.
GGACATGGGGACATTTCAGAGTCCTGGCAGTAGCTTTTCTGCATCTGGCTTGTGATTACATAGCTGTTTGCTTTACCCATTAAACTGCACACCTGTTTTGTGTACTTCTCTGGAGGTTATATTGGACAGAATTTAAAAGAATAAGGGAGAAATTGTATACCAAATATTAGCCATAATTATTAAAATAATGCAGGAAAAACTACAAGGCCCAGAAATAGGCCCACAGTACAAGACACATGGGAATTTAATATCCTATAACGACAGCATTACAAATCAGTGGGGAAATGGTGGTTTATAATATTGAACCAATTGGTCAACTCTCTGCAAAAATTAAAATTAAATCTTACCTTATATGGCTTCCCCAAGAAAACCTGAGATGGATTAAAAATTTCCTTTTGAATTAAAGAGAAGTATAAAAGTGAAACTTTTAAGAAGTCCTAGAAGAAAGTAAAGATGAATACGTATCCATCCTGAGGCTAAGGCAGGCATGCTCAGACGTAACCACAAAGACTGCCTTCTGAAGAAAACTACTACACTGAGACACCACAAACTATTACAAAGAAAATAACACACTAAAACAAGAACATATGACAAAAGCTGGACATCTTAATTCATCAAGAATTTATAGACCAATAAAAACAGCACATTGTCCAAGAAAATACAGTTAAGATATGAATAAGCAATGCTCAAAAGAATGAACATAAATGGTCAACAGACATGAAAAATCACTCACCCTTCATTAAGCAAAGAAACATAAATTTAAAAAATCATCCTTTCCTGTGATTATTCAGTTAGCAAACACTTTAAATAGCCATTTTCAGTCCTGGGAGTTTGATATTGCTTGGAGAAACATAAAGGGACACAGTCTTTGTGGTGAGTGATATAGATCAAGAATCTCAAAAACTTAGCTATACTCCCAACTAGCAATCTCACTTATAGAAAGGTATTTTCTGGAAAGAATTTTTGTACAAATGTGATTATCTTTTAAGATGTTGATTGCATTGTTGATTACAGTTTACGCTGTAACAAACAAACTGTTAAACAATAAATTAATTTTAAAAGTTAGGGCACACCCATAAAATTGAATATTCTGGAGCTATCTAAAATGCAAAGTATCTACTAATGGGAAAATGTTTACCATACATAGAGCAGGCTATAAAACAACTGTGCCGTATGACTGCATTATTGAAAATAGAAACATATGGAAGAGTATGTAAAGTAGATATACCCAAATCTTAACAGAGGCACTCTCTGGGTGATCTGACAACAGGGGACTGTGTGTCCACGCATGGGACGCCTTCCACATTACTTGGCTTTCCAGAAATGTATCATTTTATTCTCTAAGGAATAATTCTATGTTGTGAAATCCATTTTTTATTGTTTTTTAAAAGGAGAAATAATGAATTTGTTAGCTCAGTGTATTTGCACATTTTTAGGGGGAGGGCAGAAGGGTGCCAGGGGAGGGGTGGGGGGAGGGGATGGAAAGCACCAGCCCTATCTGGAAGTCCATGCTGGAAAACCCAGCCCTTCCTGGCACTCCTAAATGTGTTTGCAGGAAAATGTCTTATATGAAAGTCTCTTTTAAAGCAAGTTAAACTTAATTAAACACCCATAAAACATCACCATTAACACTGTGAAGTTGCTCTAATATTTTATTCTTCCTTTCAGCACTGTTTAGAATCTCGAACATATTAAACAAAGAAATCTCTGAAAACCATGTAATCCTTGAAAAGTACATAAATGTGTATACATAGGAGACTGAGATTTCTGTAGCCTATATATGGCTCTTGCGGAGTGGGGAGAGGCGGTGTATTGACAATTCAATTGTAGTTTAAAAAAATTTTGTTTTCTTACCAAACTGAACCTGTCGCCTCTTAGAGCAATGAACTCAAGTCAGATCAAGCCTAAGAACAGCTCCTCCCTTCACCGAGTCACCCTCGACTTTTCCTGTATCTTGTGTCACTTTGGGCAAATATGATCATCCAGAAAGACCGTCCACCCTCCAGCACCAACTAAAAGTACTCCTATTCCTAATAAAAAGGTAACATTCTTCCTAAGAGAAGACAGAAGAAGGAAACAAACATTTCAGAATCCTCTAGGAGTGTCTTCCTAGGTATTTCACATCCAATTACTTCATTAACCCCATGCAAACATGCATAAAATTTTCTGGGCTGCTCTCTTCATTCCTTGAAAAAGGAAGAAACTTTATGTTCCTAATTCATTTTAGGTGATGCCTGGGGCAACCAAGTATTTCACTGACAGACATGTAATAAATGTTATTCCACAGAGGTAAGAGCCAGGAAAAGAGCAGTTACCTGCTTCATTTGGCTTAGAAAAAAAAATCCTGTGCTTACTATATACTAAAATATCAGACCAACACACAACATACTGCAAAACTTTAATACAGTATGGTTAAAACACAATATTCAAATATTAAACTTTTTAAGCACATGAAAGTCATCTTTTGATAAGACAAACTGGGCTGTTTTTATAGCTACCTTTGTGTAACTTTAAAAAATTCCTTTCCTCGACAATGTCTGACACCGATCTTGATACTTGTTTGAAAGTCTGATGTAGGATCATGACAACTCAACAAGCAGAGATTTACATCCCACTGGCATCTTCAGAATTCATCTCCAGAGGACTGATCGTCGTCTTCATCCCTCACTTCTCGGTACTTCCTTGAAGCCTCCCCTTCGGGATTATAGCTCTGCATCTTAATGTTCAGTCTTTCAGCTAATTTTTGTGCTGCGAGTTTGGCCTGCATCTCCTTAAAAAAAAAAAAAAAAAAAAAAAAAAAAAAAATCAAAGCAAAACGTTACATATTCACATCCTTTCCATACAATTTTTTCAGCAGGAAGTCATTTAAAGTGGAAATAAAAGGGCATACAGCTCCCTCAGTGCTCTCTCTAGCAGTGTGCACATCTTGAATTGTGCCTACCACGGATGGGCGGGGCAGGCAATGCTGGTGAGGGCTACGGCCTGCCACAGTCGTGGTCAGACGTCCATTCACACACAACAGTGCACTGAAATACCCCACCTCTGCGTGGGAAACCGAAGAACCTGCAGAGCACTATGAGTTACAAACATGAACAGAGTTTCAAGTATGTGGACACATACACGTGTGCATACACACTCACACAGCAGTTTCAACTATCAAGTGTCAAAAATCACTAATGCTGTGTGGATTCTCCAAAAAAGAATCTTCTTTCCTCAATGAAACCATGGCTTTCAGGCTTGAGAGTTGTATTTCAATGTCACAATGAAATCAAGAAACCAATACTTTAAAAAAACCGACTATCCCTCTCCAAATTAAGTTCCCATGAAAATTACTGTGACAGAAAGTCCAAGCAAATTTTAGACACTGCCAATGTGCTCGCAGATACCCAATGAGAGGACCACAGGCTGATGGCAGGTGGCAATGCCCATTTTCAATCTGGCTCTTTGCTTTTCTCATGCTTTTGCCCCTACCACTTGAACCTCTTGGTGTCTTTCCCCTCAGGCCATGAATATCCTGGAGACGCAGGACTGAAGTGGCAGCTAACAGCACTCTGTCGAGGAAACTGGTTTCCAAGGAGTTGAATTCAACCTACAGATATCTCAGGACAGGCACTCAAGATCGTATAAATAATTTAAAAACCTGTTCCCCAAGGGGAGCTTCCTTGCTACTCAAGGAAGCAAAATGGCTTTTAAAAAGGAGTGCCTTGAAAATGCCAATCCATGCCAACTGCGCTTCGGTGAGAAGCCAAGTCTGAACAACAGCCTGGTTTTGTCTTGACTGGCATCTACTACCTGATTAAAATCTACGTAAGCAAGTCTACGAAGCTAAGCTGCTATTCTGGGGGAGGGTCAAACTATTACTGTAAGTACATTGGACGCTTTCTTTTCTCCCTCCCTTCTTCACCTATTTTCTCCCATCTCATTATTCTATACACAAGCTGTCCATATACACGCTTAAGGTGCAGAACTCCCAGATCTTTGAAGTAAGTGCTATACAAAATGAAGTTATTAAAAGCGGCGATTCTTCTGTCTTCACGAGGGCCTGCACACCATGCTTTTAAGCTCCGTGTCCAAATGCCTGTTGGTAACATCACACCACTCCGATGTTACGCTCTTCCCTGTCTGGCAGGAGACAGAAACCTGGAGGAGGTTCCCTGATTCTTGGTTAGCTTCCACCACAGAGACCCTCTCACATGGGGCTTACGAGGTGGAAGACAGAGAAGCATGGCTCCTGCTAGTCTGACAGCATGGGCGTGAGACTGGGGAATTCTGCAGTGGTCTTCCCACATTTCCTGGCAAAAACCACTCCGCTGTTGCACGTAGCTGTGATCATCTCCAGCTGTGTCCTGCGGTTCTAGCAACTTGAAGACTCTCAGAAAACCAGAGGCTCACATCTGAGAGCTAATGGCAAGAGCTGACCATTTCTCAAGCACCCTTCTATTAAGTCCTATCCTCTGTGAACTTCTGATGTAAATTCTGACTTGGCAGCATTTAAGAAACATTTAAAACTCTACATACCTCATAAGTCTGTTTCTGTTGTTTCTGAAGTGCCAAAGATTCTTCTATGGAGAGCAGCTGTGCGGGCATATGGTGAAGTGGCAGAAGCCGGGCTGCTGTGACATCATCAAGATGCTTCTTATCCCTGAGCTGCCTTTCTTCCGAGGAGATGGGAGACCCTCTTCTCTGCCAATGACTAGATGAATCATTCTGTTGTGAAGGTAATCTGGAGGGCAAATTTGTTATATCATCAGACTATTTTCTTTTTATAGACACATTTACAACATTCCCACACAGAAGCAGCCTTTAACCTTAGCAGTTAATTATCCTACAAAGGTAAACATAAGTAGTTTCCAATATTTATATTCGTAAAGACCCTTCCTGTTTTTAGTCGTATTTACTCCAGAAACAGGAGTATTTAACTTGGCACCTTTTTGGAGAGTAATAGGACAATCTACTGTTTCAACAAATAGGGAGGCTGATAAGCTCTCTGCATTATCCTTTGTTCTTACAACCTTACACTTGAACTGAAGCCATCTTTCCATCTTTCCCTTCCAAAACGTGCGCAAATGGGCTTGCTGTCCAGTAAACAAACTTGTAAACTTGTACACAGTTTCCGTGCCGGAATACCACCTGTAGAACACTCAGCAGAGGTGGTGTTCACACTATACATACTGTCACACTGAACAGAAAGGAAACCCTAAGTTCTAATGGAAGACAGGGAGGCTGTCAGACGTTTTTAAAGAGTGAATTTTGAGGAATCTTGAAATAATAAATGCTCACCATGTAAATGAGGGGAGGAGGGCATCCCAGTGGGGAGTGAGGGGCAACACGGTGTGGCGCAAAGGGAGTTCAAGGGGTGGTGTGCAGAGGAAAGGCCGTGAGGTAAGGCTGGCAAGTAGACCGGGCCCAGGCCTCATCAAGGAGTTCTGTGTAATGGGTCAGATCTGCACTGTACGAATTTCACTCTGAGCAGTGGAGGAGATGGACTAGATGAATTAAGCCTAGAGTCCAGACCAAGCCAGTTTTAGCCCAGGAGAGGGAGAGCCTTCACTCTGAAAGGAGGATGCATAGAGATGAAAATCAACAAAATATACTGTCGGTCTATATGGCTGGCAGATAGGGAGATGAAGCAAAAGACACGTTGGGAGAAAAAAATAAAGTGGCGGCACTATGAATTTAGGGAATATGGGAGCAATCGTGGGAAGAAATGCGTTCTATTCTGCACATGGTTAAGTCTGAGGTGCCACAGAACACCCACAGGGCAGGTTTCATGGTAACTGGCCATGTAAATCGGAAGCTCTGGAAACACTTAAGCTAGAGGGAGGTAAGAGGCAGCTACCAGCACCCAGGAAATACAGGGTGCCCAAAGGCACAGTGGAGGCCAAAGATAGAACAGAAAAGGAGTCAAAGGCTGCTCACCCATGGAATCTCTTGATCCACACGAGTCCAGGCCCAGCCTTTTCCCATCTGCTCTAACTACACGGGAGGCCTCTGGCTCTCCCCACTCCGGCTTCTGGCTAAAGCACCACAGAAAAGAACCAGGGTCAGTGTATCCTCTGACTGACTAGATGCTGCTTCTGGTTTTCTCTTCCTGGAAGTGAGGAAATACACCTCACTGCACACAAGATGAGAGGTTACTCACTTTGTACATCAAGAGTACAAACATTACTTTTTATTCCTACCTAAAAATTAATGTAATTCATCTTCCTGGTTTTTCTAGAGAGAATAAAATGTTTTCAAGTTAAAAAAAAATGGCAGGGTTACACTTTAAAGACTCTATAATAATTCTCTGAAAGTTTTAGGTATTTCTAAGTAGAGCTTCTCAGCTTTTCGAAGAAAAGTAGTAGTGATTCCACTTTGTGCGTAATGTAAGCCTGGTAATTACAGACAGGTAGGCTAAATACACTGGATAAAATTCCTTTCTCTTCAAAGAGCTTTTCTTTTTCTGGAAATCTCAGAAACAAAACTATGACAAGGAACTCAGAAGCATGGTTCGTTTACCCTCCTGCCCCAATCTGTTTTTCAATTTCTTTAACCCCTTCCTAGCTCTCTTCCCCCTCAAGTTGTTATGATACAGTTCAATGTTCTTCCAAGTGGGTAGGCCTTGGGTCTTCACCTAGATCCTGAATTCTTTGAGGAATGGGATCTTTACTTCTGTGCCACCCCAGCACCAGTTCCTTACCTATAGTGAGCATACAAACATCTTTCACTGTCAAGTCCATTGGCTTCTAAAGCTCCTTTTCCCTTAGCTTACAGTCTAATCAAAGGGGGAGCTACATACCAAAAAATTATTGTGGAAAATAGTCATAATAAATTCTCTCTCCGGGTTTAATATCAAATGTTGGCTAAGCCCACCCTGAACTCTAATACTCTACCTGCTATTTAAACCCATTCAATCATTTGGCTGAAAACCTAAGTATTTTTCAACACAAACCCTCCATCCAGTCAGGCTATTTCCACAAGATGCTCTTTGCTAACTACAAGTAGCTCCCACACAAAAAAAGTCCACTGAACTGAAAGCATTCTTCCAATTTTTTGAGTTTAACAAATAGTATGTGCCTGTGACAGGCCTGTTTCTGATAGTACTTACACATTAGTTTTAAATTTATGTAGTGGGGGTACTGGGTTTTTGGCTCGAGTTTCTAGCACTTCCATGAAATGAGGCTTCTTCTGTGCCCCACTATCGAACCTTGCCAAGTTCTCAGCACTCCTGTTCTCTTCTGAGTGCTCTTCACCTGAGTCCACAATTGTGATCCTCTGTAACCTATTAATAAACAGGCTGTCAGAGCTGCTCAAATTATCTTCTGCTTGACTTGAAACATGATGCTGAAGGAGACGCTCACCAGCTGCGTAGGAGGAAGGCGCGCTGGCTCTGCTACGGGAAGCTGGGCACGCGCTCACTATGTACTCAACTTCGGGAGCCTCTTCATCGCCTTCGTGAGGAGGATGTACAAGTCCCCGCTGCTGGGAGGTGGTTTTAGATGACTCGGTGTTACTTACAGAGGAAGAGCCACAGACTAGCGATGAAGTATCAAGTATCCGGTCAGAACTCTGGGCCGTTTCAGTGTCCACATCAACAACTGCAACTGCTTTTTGCTGTAGCTTACAGTCTAAACTAACAGGATGAAACAGTCCACTTTTTCCTCTAACTTCACATTCGGCAATGGCAGCTTTCACTTTGGCAACAGAGTCTAAGATCTTTTTACCTTTGTCGGGCAATTTGCAAATGAATTTTCTGTTGAATGGAAAAAAATGAAACAAATATGTATCTGTCAGAGCCATGTTTTCAAACTTGAGATATAAAGAGAGAGCATTATCCTCAAAGTGAGAAAAATCTATCTGTAAGTCAAAAATCTGACCTCCAACAGCCTCAGAACAGGAATGAAATAAGTCGTCATCTAAAATACCCTAAAAAAAAAAACAAAACAAGGGGATGCAGGAAAAACATCCTTCATATGCCTAATTAGAATTTCAGCAGAAGTATCTTAAACATATAATACTCTTTAATATACTCCAAAACTTGCAGTTTTTAAAGTGAGATGTCCAAGACCTTCGTGGGGAGGGGAGGTGGATGGTTCTGCAAGGCCAGAATTATTTTTTTAATAGCACTAAGTCATAACTTGCCATTTCCACGTTCATTATCTTATATGGGTACAGCAGAGATTTCCAGGGGCCACATGATATGTGGTATCATTGCTCTGATGGCTCATGACTGTGTATTCTTGTATTTTAAAGATCTCCCACCTAGAATTCCTTTTTTTTTTTTTTTTTTTAGATTTATTTTGAGAGTGAGAGAGAGAGCAAGTGAGCATAAGTGGGAAAGGGAGAGGGAGAGAGAATCCCAAGCGGACTCCATGCTAAGCATAGAGTCCAACTCGGGGTTCCATCTTGAGTCTGAGATCATGACCTTAGCGGAAACCAAAAGTGGAACGACTGTGCCACCCAGGTGCCCCTCTCACCTGTAATTCCTAACACACCAATAAACATCAGTAGATGTAACACACATAAAACAAGAGCTCCCTGGCATGCTCAGTAAGTCTTAACAGTATAAAGGGGTCCTGAGGCCAAAAAGTTAAGTCCCTGCTATAGATTAAAAACCCATTCTCACAAAGTCAAAGTACTTGCCCTACTAGAAAGCTCCTAAATGATCATTTTTGCTGAATGACTTAGGTTTCTTTTCAGATTCTCTTTTCTTTATCCATATAAGAAACGGAGGGAAGAGTACACCTCTGGCTTTTTATTCTTTCACACTACATTCCTTCCCACAGTTTCAACATTAACATCCCTCTGCAGTTGAGATTCCTGTATGTCCTCAGCCTTCTCTCTCCGGGTCCTCAAGACCACTTCTCCAGTTTTTAAGTACATATAATTAACTCTCCCCTCAACTCAGCACCCCCTCCCTAAGTAAAATCAACCTCAGATCTATTCCCCAATTTTTGTTCTTATTAGTGGTTCTCTATACAAGCTGGAAACTTCAGCCATCTCCTTCATCTACATATCCAAATTACTCCATGCCTGATGTAGTTTTCCCAGTCCCACAACCACCCTTCTACACCCCCTGGCTGGGAACTTCTCTGAAAATACCCTCCAGCTGTCTTCTGTCTTTCATTCCTTCAAACCTTCCTACACCAAGCTGCTCCATTAAGTTTCTTTCACGTTCATTGTATTGCTCAGCTGCTAAAGTCGTTAAGACCGCCAGCTAAATGAGACCAACTTTTCCTGCTTAATACAGCACTCTGTGTCCCATTCTTTCGCTTTCCTACAGGTTCTAGATGAAACTGACAAGATGTTTTGGGGACGACAAGGGCGGCAAGGGAGGCTGGGGTACACGGGTATTTAGGATACAGACCCTCTCTTCAGGGAACCGTCACAGTGGCCGGGTAATTAAAACAAGGAGCTAAGGGAACAGCTGAAACCCCTAAGCTGCCTTTCCGCACGCTAACCATCCGCACCGGCCGTAGGTACGTGCCAAACCAGGGCGCAGCCGGCTTTAAGGCTGGAGGCCCTCTACTCGCCGGCGGGATCGAAACGGATCTGAGACAAGGTCACCTTCCAGGTAAAGGAACCCGGTATGGAGGAGGGGAAGGAACGCGTCCCAGGGACACCGAACCGAAGAAGCCTGGCGGTGACTCGGCGGGACCCAAGCTTACTCGTTGCGCAAAAGTCTCTCCTGGCGCTTCAACATCTCCCGCAGCTCTGCCAAACTCCGCCGCCCCAAGTCCTCGGGAACTTGGGGCTCGAAGCCGCGGGCCAGCGAGGACATTCTGCGGGGGCTGAGGCTGGCGAGGCGGCGGGCAGTCGGTTTCCTCAGCACCCCCCGCGGCTAGCGCCGGATCCGCCGCCGGCGTGGACTCCGAGGTACGAGCGGGAGCCGCCATTTTCCCGGAAGAACGGGTCTTCTTCGAACCGAATCGAGCTTTATTGAAACACCGGAAACAAACACGGGCAAGGAGAAGGGGGGCGCCGGGAGGAGAGGGAAGGGGCGGAAGTTCCCGCGGTTTGGGGGAGGCGGTGGGGTCCCGCCGCGATTGGGCTCGCGTTTACGCCGGTTGTGTTTTCTCGGCTCGTCCGCTCTTCACGTTTATTCAAAAAAGTGTTGGCTAGCGCCGCTGTGACCCCGACAAATATCCACGAGTCCTGCCGTTATGGAGTTTACCGAGGGGTGGAGGGAGACAGACATTAATCCGGTAATGATGAAACAGTATAATAGTAAGATTGGTATGGGCACCAGGGCAGGTGCCTCTGAGAAGGGAACTGTAAGTCGAACCTGAGCGATGAGTTGGTTAGCCGTTGGTGTAGTTGGGGGAATGTTCTGGACGGGGCTCGAGAGCCTTTGGCCCGGGGTGCTGCCAGGGCATAATGACGTCCTCAGAGTTGGAGGGAACCTTGTGGGGAGTGTCAGCATTTCTTAATGGGACTCTGTGGCATTTGGAGCAGGAGTTTTCATCTGTGGCACTGCCTCAGGCATTGCGAGACATTTGGTGTCTGGCTTGCGCCCGCTAGTTTTGTAGGCATCCCCAACTCGGAACAATCCAGAACGCCTTTACCTCCCCCACCGCCCCCCACTCTCAGTCTGCAGGTACACACACATTTCCGAAGGCCTGCAAGGGATGATGGTGGGAGGTGCTGGACAAGCCACTGAGAACCCCTCCTTCATCATTCCCTGTTTCACCTGTAGAAAAACACATAATCAATTAAGTATTATCAGGGCCCAAAACTGAGTAAGTGATAGCGCCAGATTTTCACTCAAACTCCCAGCTACTCTTTCTACAACACCTATTTGAAAATCTCCTTCTTGGCTTTATGCCTATATCCTGATGTTTAAAATTGTTGAAAGAGCCTTTTCAGGCTGTTAAGCAGAGTACAGCAGTGTCAAACATCCCAAACAGCTCTTACTTCTCTTTACAATTCAGCTACCAGAGCTGTGTCCCAAAATAAAGAATAGGAAGCATACAAGAGTCCCAACAGCTATCAGTTGGGAGGTTGGGACACCCCGGTAACCTACAACACCACCTCCCCATTCTTTGATATGGAAAACTTAAATTTTCTCAATCCCATGTGAAGTGCTATAATAAACAGAGCAGCTCCCTCCCAGGCAGACTGAAGCTCTAGATAAAATCTGAAACCATGCCAGGGAGTACAGTTTAAGTCATTTCTATAGTGTCCCAATCTAGTTCATTCTGATCAGGTTAACTGAAGTATTAAAATTCTCAGCATAAGCCTTGCTTTCAAAGATATCAAGAACCTGCTTCAGCCCAGCTATATAAGAGATACTTGAGTAAGGCCTTTGAGTCAGGTAGTTAGTTGGCCCCCAGCAAGCTCCCCAAAGCCTCCCTCAACCTGTCCCTGGGCCATAGCTGGAGGCTTTTATTAACCCAACAGTGGTGAATCCCCATCTTCTGGTCCTAGGCCACAGGTGTCCTCAAGGCAAGGATGCCTTCTTTCCAGACTCCGAATTTTGAATTTTGCCCCCTACTGTTTTCTTCTTGTGGAAAGCTGTCACTTTACCCTTCACCCATTATAAATCTAAATTCAAGCCTCATCTTCTCCCTGAGCATTCCTAGGTTATTCCAACTCCAATTGTTCTTTCTTTTGAGCATAACTATGCCTCTTAGAGCTCAAATCTCCTGTTATGCTTCTCCAGTTGTGTTATGCATGGTGAGTTCTTTTTCCTTTCTAACAAAGTTGTAAAGTCAGGGAGTTCTGTCAGGGAATTATGTGTATACTTTTCTGTCTCTCCTAATGCGTACAGCAGGTATTAGTTAGTGGAATCTCCCTTTCAATTTTTCTCACAGCCTTTCTCATGTTCTTCTTAATGAAGTGTCCCTTTCATATGTATAATCGTAAGCGTTTTATGTATAAGTATCAGCCATAGTGATTGTGAAGATATTTTCAGTGCTATGGGATAGGATCTTTCATACAACCTAGCTTAGAACTTCAAGATGTCCTAATACAAATGTCAATTTTTAACAGCACCCATGCACAAACTGACTCGTTTTGTCACCAACCAAGAAGTTTGGCAAGTGAGGGAACAGCACCGTAAAACCTAAAACCAGGCTATTTGTACTTCAGTATGAAAGGTCATGTATTCTATAATCCATCAAACAAAGGAAAGATAAGTTTTAGAACAAATTTTAACAGCAATGTTGGGGGAGAGGGCCTTATGTAAAATGGAGACATTTAACAAAGAGAGAAACAACAAGTACCATAGATTTTAACTGTCTACTTGAAAGGAAGCCCACAAACCACAGGCAGCTAATCTCTGCTGAAGAATTCCAGTTGATATCAAGAGCCCATCTGTTAAAAGTTGAATTTAGACCAGCATTTTTAGTTTTTGTCTTTGGGTTTCCATGCCCTTTAAAAAAGTCTAAGTCACTTTTCCAGTGGTACTTGGATGAATATCCAGAGTATTAATTATCCTCAGAGTAAGCTAATGAATTTGACTTAGCAAGAAAAATTCAAAATGGAGAATTAAAGGAGAGGATGATTTCATTATGTGCAGTGCTGCCAGGATGACTTAGCCATCCCATTGCCACCAAGCCTTAAAGGTGTCCTTTGCGTGCAGTTTAAAAGGACAAAAACAGGCGCCTGGGCGGCTCACTCAGTTAAGCCTCAGACTCTTGATTTCAGCTCAGGTCATGATCTCAGTCAGGGTCCTGAGCTCAAGCCCTGTGTGGGGCTCTGTGCTGGGGAGGTGGGGGGGCAGGGGGTGGAGCATGCTTAAAATTCTTTTCTCCCTCTTCCTCTGTTCCTTCCCCCGCACCCCACCCCTATTTGCATGCACGTGTGGTTTCTCAAGAAAGGACAAAAACAAACCTGGGAAAGATTTCCATTTGTCCTTAGAGTTGAAAATAAAAATTAGAAATCAGTTGTAAAATTGGTAGCATTGATCCTCAGAATCTCCAGGCTGCTCTTCTCTGTTTTCTCCCACTGATTGTCAGGCCACAAACTGGCCGTGGTATGCCTGGGGTCCACCAGAATGGCGGCAAAACTATTTCTCATGCCACATGTTCTTACCATGTGAATTTAACCCGCCCCCCCCCCACGAAATGGGATTGGTCCTCCTGATCCTTGAATCTGGGCATGCTTATGACTAGAGCAAAAGTGATTTTTCCAGTCTTCGTAGTAAAAAGTAATGCAGCTTCTGCCTAATTTTCTTGGGGTGCTTACTGTTGGAACCCAGCCAGCAAGCCAGCTATGCAGAAACCTGAGTTTGTGTGGGTCTTTGGTGTTTTGTCAGCCTAAACTGGGGTTTCCACCAAAAGGGAGCATTAACCACGAGATACTCAAGTGAACAAACCTTTGAATGATTCCAGCCCCCGACTAGAACAGCCTTCTAGGCTCCCAAACTGAGGCCTTGACCTACAGAATTCGGGCACATAATAAAATGGTTGTTGTTTTATACCTTTAAGTTTAGGGTGATTTGTTGAACAGCAGTAGAAGCAGGAGCGTTAATCAAGATTAATTCCACCAGCTGTGATCTGGATCCCATCTATATTGCCTCCTTGGGGATCTCATTCATTTGTTCACTCAACAAATAATTACTGTGTGGGGGACACTATTCTAGACTTTGGAGGTATCATGGTGAGTGAGGCAGAAGTCTCCTGCCATGCTGAAACTTACATTCTATTAGTACTAGTGTCACCTAGAGAGTTAACACAGGTGGATGTTAAGGAGCATTTAGGAGGCTACCTTGACTGAGGTGATGGAGGGTGACTGAGGTTGGTTTTTCTGAGGCCATTTGTAAGCTGAGACAAGAATTAACCATGGGAAAGTCTCCCATCTAGAAAGGGAAGCATCCCAAGTAGAGGGAAGAACAAATGCCAAGGCTCTAAAAGGAGAGGGAGCTTAGCACGTCCAAATAACAGACAAACAAAAGGCCAGAACTAGATCTTTCAGGGCTTAAGCCCGAATACAGAGTTTGAATTTTGCTCCGAGAGAAATGGGAAGCCATCTGTTGTAGGCAGCCTTCAGGATGGGTTCCCAATGGTCCTGCCCTATGGTAATCCCTTCCCATTAAATGTGGAATGGACTGACTTCTAACAAACAGAACATGGTAAAAAAATAAAACAAATGGTGAAAGTGGCGAGGTATCACTTCTAAGGTTAGATCATAAAATATTTGAACACACATTTCACTGAAGGTATATGAAGAAGTAAGAATATGAAAGGTGAGCAGTGTTATTATCCATTAAGAAAAAGCAAATTAAAAACCCAATGAGAGAGCCTGCGTGGCTTAGTTGGTTAAGCATCTGCCTTTGGCTCAGATCACGATCCTGGGGCCCAGGGATCAAGCCTCCCTCAGCAGGGAGCCTGCTTCTCACACTCTCTCTCTGCTGCTCCCCCCACTTGTGCTCTCCCTCTCTCTCTCATAAATAAAATTTTAGAAACAAAAATATAGTGAGATACTACAATACAATTATTAAAATGTCTGAAATGAGGGACGTCTGGGTGGCTCAGGTCATGATCTCAGGGTCCTGGGATTGAGGCCCTGCATCAGGCTCTCTGCTTGGTGGGAAGCCTGCTTCCCCACACCCACCCCCCTACCCCGCCTGCCTCTCTGCCTGCTTGTGATCTCTGTCAAATAAATAAATAAAATCTTAAAATAAAATGTCTGTAATGAGAAAGATTGACCATACCAAGTGTTGGAAAGGATGTGGGACAATTGGAACTTACACTGCTAATGTGAACGTAAAATAATACAACCCCTTCAAAAAACAGTTGGGTGGGTTCTGAAAACCTACCACGTAACCCAGCTATTCCTCTGCTAGGTCTTTACCCTAGCAAGAGAAACAAAAGCCTGTGTCTGTCTGAAGACCTGTATGTAAATGTTCATAGCAGCTTCATTCGTAATAGGAAAGGGAAACAACCCTACATCTGTCACTAGGTGAACGGATAAACAAATCAGAGTGTGTCCGTACAATTGACTACTGTCCTCCATGCAGCAGCCTTAGTGAATCTCCATTATCCTGAGTGAAGCCAGGAAGAGTCCGGATTGTAGAATTCCATTTACATAAAATTCCAAAAGATGCAATCTAATCTTTAGTGACTGGAAGTAGATCAGTGATTGCCTGATGATGTGGGATGTCAAGGGGAGGCTGCAGGGAAGGATTATGAAGGGGCGGTAGAAAACCTTCGGGGGTGATGGATACGTTCATTATCTTGATTGTAGCGATGGTTACGTGAGTACATTCATTTCACGAGTCACACCTTATCCCGTTTTACACTTAAAATATATCTGCTGCATGACAGCTCCGTTATGTCCCAGTGAAGCTGTTAAAAGGACCCCCTCTGTCTTCCACCCTTTTCTCTGTTTTCAAGGCTAAGCTGCCTAAAAGACTTGTCGGCACCCTCTGACTCCCATTTTCTCTGCTCACCAGTGCCATGAACCCTCTCACGTCGTCCTAGCCAAAGAAGCAAGTTTCAGTCTCTTTCCTCCTTTGCCGCCTCTGGCCTGTTGACCACTTCCTCCTCCTCACAACTCTCTCCTGACCTCAACCCCATGCTACCAGTTTCTCCAGGATTTTCGGCTCTGGTGGTTTTTGCTCTCAGGCGAGAATCAGAGCCAGTGTTAGGACCCTCCCACCTGGATGTTCCAAAGATTCTTCCGGTTCAGCTCCTCCAAAGCTGAACTTCTGTTCCCTTCCCCCAACTCACTCTTCCTTTTTAAAATTCCCATTTAATGGCATCCCCATCCACCTAGTTGCCCAATCCAGAAACTAAGTATTCATACCCAGCTAGTCTCTTAACTCAACCCCACCGTCTAAATACCTTCTTTCTGGATACTTCTCCGTCTTCCCAGCGCTTATAACACCTCCTCACATACCCAGCATTGCCTTCATTGCCTCTCTCCAACTCCTTGAGTGAACTGCTCTAACAGTTCCTAAAAGGTATCCTATCCTGGCCTTATCTGTCCTTTTCCTTCTAAGTGCCGTTGGATAGTTTTCTTCCTTTAAAAAAAAAAATAAAAATAAAAAAATAAAAAAATTTTTTTTCTTCCTTCACTTGGGATACTGATGAGGGAACACCAATATCTGTGTAGCAAAAACTCGAAGTGTTCATTCCCTACTTGTTGGGCCTCTCAGCTCCCGGAGATGGTCCCGCCACCGCGCTGGCATCACCGCACAGTGTAGGTGGGGAGCACTGCAGGGGCACACAGAGGAGCATGCCCAGTCTCTCTGCCTAGAATTGTCAGTGGTATATGGTCACAGTGACAGTGGCGGGTGATGAAAGCATAAAGGAAAAATGTAGCCCAACTCCTGTCAGATGGAACCTGGGCAGCAAAATGACGGTTCGTGGGAGGTGAGTCCCACAAGAAAATGGAAAGGAGTGGATAGGCAGATACTTGAAGCAGACAAAGTCACTGGGAACAAGGATCACCGAAAAAGAAACTTTTATTACTTTTATGTGTCGGTTGCCTAGGTTATGGTGCTCAGATGTTTGGACAAACATTATTCTAGATGTTTCGGTGAAGGTGTTTTTTTGGCTGAGATGAATGTTCACATCGGTGGGCTTGCCCTCCATAATGTGCGTGGGTCTCCTCCAATCAGATGAAGCCCTTCGTAGAATAGAGACTGACCTTCCCTGAGCAAGAAGGCATTCTGCCAGCAGACAGCCTTCAGACTTGAGCCGCGCTAGTGGTTTTTCTCTGCCTCTCCAGCCTCTTGCCTACCTGCAGGGATAGGCATGTGAACCAAATCTCTGAGATTCATTTTAAGGAATTGGCTCCCATGATTATCTACACACATGCTACTATATCTGTCTCTCTAACGAACCCTGCCTGATACAGAGCCGATAGCATCACTCTGTTAGGAAAATCAAGGGTCCATCAGGACTTCAGAGGGAGAGGGCTGACGGAGGAGAGGGCGGGCTGGCCTTTGCTGTGCTGCTTGCTGTGTCCTGGGCATGTGAGGGAGACATGGGAACCAAGAGTCATAACCACGGTTGAAGCAATTTCTTTTCTTTTCTTTTTTTTGTTTTGTTTTCTTTCAGCATTCATTTGGGAATGGAACATGCTGTACTTTCAAACAAACCGTAGTGGCTGTAGCTAATGAAAATTAATAAAGAATGGTAAACCTTAGACTTCATGGTACAATAATGTACCGTTCACCAAACCTGCTCCTCCAGGCAGTCCCCACCTGCTTTCTCTGATGAGCAGAGAGCACTGGAGACTAGCCCCACTTTACAGAGGGAGACACGAGTGCTAGGACCTCCTGCCACTCATCCTGTGACTTTGTCTGTCTGTCCCTTGGCACAGAGCTTTCCAAATAACTGGCAGGAGCCTGGCCAGTCAGGGGAGAGAAATGCAGAAGGCAACAGGGAAGTGGAATCAGGCATGAGAAGAGCAGAGCGGGGGTGTGTGTGGCGGGGACACGACACCAGTAAAGAGGGAGACAGAACAGTGGGAGGGGCCGCGGGGATAAAGTTTCTCTGCACAGAAATCAGAAACAGAAAGCTTCATCGGGAGCCTTATGCTGGGAAGTAACCCGATAAATTCTTCATTTCCCTTCTAGCTCTAAAATTCTATACTACAAAATGTCACATTTCCCCTCTTTGTATTTTACTGTGATCCCACTGCAACAAAAGGTTTTCCTCAGCTACCCAAGGGCTTAGGCTGTAAAATGCATGTACTCCACACTAAAAGTAAATTCTTGCATTACTTATCCAAACTGTTTGAAATGAGGAACCAAATTTTCAACTCCTATCTCCCTCTTTATCAGCAAATAGTAATTTAAAGCCATTTACTGAGGCTGTGGTTACCAGGGAACAGACTGTGGCCTATTAAAATTAATCCTGACAGAAGATCCTTGCTGCTTTCTCCAAGCACATTCAGGCCATTGGTTTATGAACAGGATGAACAGACGGCCCATCCCAGAGGGCTTGAGGGAGGAAGCACGTTAAAATGGACGCCTGCATCTTTGTTTGCTCAGCTGCTTGGAAAAACTAAGACTGAGGGAAATGGGATTAATCAAGGGGGCAGTTGCCCATGGAAAAAAAATAGGAAGACTCTGGTGAGAAAAATCCCAGCCAAACAAGGTTCAAGTTGAAGGGAAAGAATTCTTTTCTCTTCAGACTTTCACATGGTTGAGTGTTATTTGGTGACAAATCTCCCATTGCTGGCCACCATGGTGTTTTATGATCTTTGTGATAGTGTGGGAAGAGATATTTTAGGGGGAAAATAATTAAATGTTTGATTCTCAAACATTTCATGTAAGTTTACCTTTAATTAACAAACATAATGAAGATTATTGGTTAGTGATTGTGATTGAATAACATCTTTCTGTGATTTTTTTGCCATGTGCACAAACTCACGAACCAGAAAAAAATAGTCTTATAAGATCACATGTACTGCTCTGTGGTGCAGACTGTGGGCACAGCGGAGACCCCTCCTCTTAGTTTAGGAGAAAGAATCTTGTCAGAATCAAGACAAATTCTTGACTTAAAATATCTTCCCCTACCCTTGACTCATTTCACTTCCCTTTGACACATTGACTGAAATTCCAGCAATAAGATTACTGCTTAACAAGGATTTTTCCTTTGAGATCATAGATAGGCCACAACCTATTTTGATCACAACCTATCAACCGTTTACACATGAGTATGAATTGGTTCCAAACCACTCTCTGACAAAAGGCTAGTTGAGGTGATAACCTACACTAAAAGAGTGGAATTTGATAGGGGAATTTGAAAGAATTTTGAACAATCAGAGAGGAAGAATAGACCACAGAGAGTATTACAACAGGGTATACGTAGCAGGAAGACCGCAGAGGACCGCCTATCCAGGATTTGGAAAAAGTGGAGATCAGGGCAAAAAAGGAGAATGTCAAAACCAAACTTCTCTTAGAATTGGTCCATATTCCATGCTGGAGGGCACACCTCCTATATGTACATGGACTTTGTCCCACGTGTGTGGGAGTATACGGTATACCAAAAGATGACTATAAAATAACTTCATTAAGAAATACATTCAGATATGTTTATACTTGTGCTCAGGGAATATGTTATCCTATATTTAGCAGAAAGTAGAAGAGTAAGAAGGTAGTTTGCAACGTCACAAAAGAGTGAGATGGTATAATTTCAAGTGCTTCAGGGGAGGGAGTTCAGAGTTGTGCCTTTCACGGAGGGGAAGAAGAACCAAGTCTCTACTACAATGTCAGCACACCATATATCTCACTCTTCGGAGTCTCATGTCTGTCAGAGGCTCTGAAATAAAGTGGTGGCCGGCAGGAGGATGGAGTTAGAGAAAGCTGAGTGTGCCTTTCCTCTCATGAGGCCTCGCCAGAATCCAGTGTCTGATCACCTTTAATGTTCTGTCTTGCACGGAAAGGAACACAGCTCTGCAAAGCTTCAACTACAGGAAGAAGGGGGGAGGTATAAGGAACACCCATGGAATACATAGGAGAATGATTCAGAAGAAGAAAAAGTCCTTGATTTTTCTTCCTAAAAATTTAGAGGAGAAGACAGTTAAGCCTAGTATCTAGGACAGCGAAGGGGATCCAGATCCAAGAACTGAAGGGGCGGTTGTCAATCCCCAACCGTGTTTTTGTGGCGAGGGGGTTTACGTACCATTAACTTTGTGGCCAGTCCGTGAATTTCTCTGGGTCTCTGTTTTCTTCTGTTTTAAATGACCGTATTGAACCAGACAAACTCCAAGATGCCTTTCAACACTTAAATTATATGATTCTAGGATGATTAATGTTATGATACATTCTTTGGAAACATCTGCATCTATTTAAGCTCATAAATGTTGAAGAAATATTTGGTATGCAGTAAACCAGGAAGCAGGTAGCTCCCTTTAAATAAATACTCATCCAACATTGATGACGTTTCAGGTTTTATCAACCCTTGCTGTACTCCCATACTTGCCCATATCTTCTGGACTGGATAGTGTCTTCCATCACCTAGAATTCTTGAGCTTAATTTAATTTTTATATCTAGTGGTTGACATCTCTGAGTAATTTAAGATTGTTTATGAGGTTTAAAAAAAAACCCTGAAGTTGTCAAAATAGTAGAAGACAAGCAAACTGTAATGAATGATGTGGGAGGAACATCATTTCAAGCAGACTAGAGGAAAAGTGCTTTAAAAAGTACAAGTGTTGGTTTTTTTTTTTAATATAATGCATAGGAAAAAATAGATAATATAAATAAAGGGTTGCAAATTGTGGGTCTGTGGCCTCATCCAATCTACAAATGGATTTTTTGTTTTTTTTCAGAATTGAGTTTCTCAGAATCATGAATTTGAGTGACTTTAAGATGGTGTGTACTTATCATCTGGGTGAACATTCTCCCAACCAGCCTATACCAAACCTTTGCACCTCTGTGCAGACCCTGGGCACCAGGGCATTTGAACTTTGCATGTGTCATGCAAGTATAAATGAAAAATTTTGCCCAACATTTTTTTTTTCTGAGAGGCTACAATTAATCCTATGGAAACATCCTAGGTCGCTAGTACAAAATACATCCTTGTTACAGGAAAGGGTTCTTTACCTCCAAATGTCAGTTTTCCTGAGGTCTTCTATGTTTTACAGATCCCCACAAACACGGTGCCTGGGTGGCTCAGTTAGGCATCTGACTCTTGATTTCAGCTCAGGTCATGATCTTAGGAGCCCAGGATGGAGCCCCATGTGGGGATCTGTGCTCAGTGGAGAATCTGCTGGAGATTCCTTCCCTCTGCCCCTTCTACATACGCTCTCTCAAATAAATAAAATCTTAAAACAAAACAAGAATCCCCACAAATGATTCTCAAATAATTTATAGAATTAATGTTCCCTTAGATTATAAATTTCATTGTGATTACAGTTTTTTTTTTCTTCTAGAATTCCGTGTAAAAGGCAAATTTTAAACTAAAAAAGACCCTTTTCTGGGAGGAAACCAGTTGCTTTGTTTTAGAGTCAAACTAAAAAGTGCTATAGTCAGAGGTTATAATTCTGTTATTTTGGACAATTTCTAAAGAATTATTTGTATGCATCTCAAAGTCATTTTTAACAAAGCTTGATATAACATTTTTCTCTATTAAAAACTTTAAAAAGTCAAAGAAAATGATGAATTTTTATGATCTCCATGGAAACATCTTTATGACTTTTTTTTTTTTCTATTTTCAATTCCATTTTAGGGATTTGGAGACAAAAAAAAAAAAGGTTAACTTGAGACAGCCCTAATTTCCTTCCCCAGCCCCCCAAAAATGTTTAAATAAATTCGTGGGTACCATAAAGATATTTTATTTTAGGGTTGGGCCACAAAGTGACCAGTTAAGTTTTTCAGGCTGAATGTGTTTTGTTTAGGAGGTGGCAAGTTAAGAGGAAAGGAGAGAATTAAAATATTTGCAAGATGTCATTAATCTCCAGCAAGAGCCTAGAGTTGTTTTTTTTTTTCCCTCTTCATTTCAGAACTAATCCAGCTTTCTGTTATTTGGCTCAGAAAAGTCTTAAATCTGTAACAAGAGAGTAACTTCCTGTTCTCAAGAGTATGGCTGCCAAAGAAAACATTTACAAGAAAAGTCCCAGAGCCAAAAAATTGCCTACTAATTATATCTTAACCCCCTCCCACCCCTAATTCAGGAAGGTGAATGCTGTAAATGCTATATGTTAAAACTCCGAAGTATGTGTTGAAAAATTAAGAGAAAACCCCTAAGAACTGTTTGCTATTTATTTATATTTTATTGCATTCAAATTACATGAGTTTTATGGCCCTTGGGCACAAATTAATGTTTCTTAGAATATTTTGTTCGGAATTCCACAAAGATTATACTATACCTTTATCAAAATACATTCTGGAAATTTTTACCTGGTACCTTCCCAGCTGGAGAAGGGAGAAGCAGCCCCGACGTTCAGGATCTGATCTATTAACTCTCAGCTAGGCCCTGACTACTTCCAACTAGGCTCAGTTAGGCTCCAAGTTGACCTGACACTCAGCAGTGAGGGGTTTTTTGTTTGTTTGTTTGCTTGTTTTTTTTGTTGTTGTTGTTTTGTTTTGTTTCAAGGTTTATTTGAGAGATCATGCAAGTGGGGTTTGGAGCGGACGGAGAGTGGGAGAGAGAATCTTAAGCAGGCTCCCTCAGCACAGGGCCCAGTCCTAGGACCCATGAGATCAAGACATGAGCCTTAACCAACAGTCAGACACTTAACTGAGCCACCCAGGTGCCCCACTGAGCAGTGAGCTCTTGGTGTTCTCCTTGATGATCTGTCTATTCTGTGCAATGCCAGTCGAAATCCCGGAGCCTTTGGTAGACATGGATGGACTATAAAACTCCTACAGAAATGCAAAGGACCTATAATAGCCAAAACGACTTTGAAAAAGAAGAACAAAGTCCTAGAGCCTATGCCATGTGACTTCAAGCCATATTAGAATAAAATGGGCAAATAGATCAGTATATCAAAGTAGCGAGTACAGAAATAGACCCAATGCATCTATAGCCAGTTGATTTTCAACAGTGGTACTAAAGCAATTCAGGGGAAAATGGGTAGTCTTTTCAACAATGGTGCTAAAACAACTTATACTCTACACCCTGTATTAGTAATCTTATCCCGTCCCCAAATTGAACGGCTAGTCTCCCTCTGGTCTTTTTGCCCCTGGCCTCTTTCCAGAAACACATCTCTAGTCTCCCTTTGGGGCTTTCCCTTCTCTGACCAATTCAAATGAGTTGTCCTCAAATTCGAATATGAGGAAAAAGTTTATTTACTTTTATTACAGTTTATTGAATCTGTTTATCCATTTTTCCCCGTATCTCCCTTCTGCACAGTCCCACTCACTGGGATTGAGTTTCTAGTCTGTGTCCAATAGGAAATCCTTAAATTTGCAAATATTCCTGATGCAACAACACCACCTTCCCAGTAATTATAGTGATCATGGCAGGTATCAACTGTGGGCATGTCTCTGGCGCAGTGCTGGAAAATTTTTCGAGGGTCTTTCATGTGAGCTGCACAGCCAGCCTATGAGGGGGATGTAATTCCATTTTTAGGCAAAACTGCTTATGGGAGCCCTGAGCCTGAAACAGGCCTGACCAAATGGGTATTGTGACTTAGTGGCAGACCTGAGACCAACTCCAAGCTTCCCACCTGTGTTCTGGAATCAGGCCCACGTGGTTTCAGGCAATTTTCATCTCTCTTTGAGTTCCATTTTCCTAGTCTGCAAAATAGCACTAGTAACATCTTCCACAGAGAATGGGTGGTTGCAGAGATTTAGTGGATATATGCTGGGCCTAGCTTAGTAGCTCTTGGTCTCCTGTATTAACCTGGCCAGGGCTCTTTCTGGAAGAATTTCGATTTGTAGATTTCTTCATGATTATCGAGGTTTGCGATGAATCCCCTCCTTGATGGGAAATTACCCCCAAAGAGCTTGCATCACAGGAGAGACAGGAAATGGACGTGATGATCAGTTATTAGATGTAATAGGACAAGAGAAGGCTCGGAAAAAAGCCCCTTGGGATTCAAAGACAGAGATCAGGAGGAAACAGACTGGGAACAATTTTAGGGAGGGTCTCGAGGTGCATATACCTGTCTTCCCCCCCCCCTCAAATCTGGCAGGTGGCACCTGACATGTGCTGATTGAACTGAACTGGGCCTCTAAGTCTGGGTATCAAGAAGAGTACTGTGGTCTGTACCACAGTACTCTTGGGGGGGACCACCCTGGAGCTCCTGGAGCAGGAAGATAGCATTTGTTGGAGAGGAAGAGGGTTCCCAGGGTAGACTCCCCGTCCGTCCGTCCGCTCAGGGGCCAGCCTTGGTTGGTGCACCCTCTAGAGGGAGGAGGGCACGTCTATCACGCAACTCCAAGCACTTCTTAAATGTGCCTCTTGCTGGCCAGTCCTGAAATCTCTGCTCTGGGGCAGGTCCCACCCAGATGCAAACTCAGTCTCATGGCCTGAATTTTTTGTTTCCATGGCTGGCTCTTGCCTCTGACTAAGCAGCAGGCTTTCTCTGATTCCAGGATCCTGAGGGAAAGCCCCACTCCCTTGCAGCCCAGGCCTGTTTCCTGTTTGCTGCCCATGCTCTCTCTGGGCCCTGGGGACGCCTACAGGCCTGCAGCTCACACCTGCACAGTCCCTCAGCTCAGGGATCCAAAGGCAATATCCTGAAGGAACTTTTTTCACTGCCTGTTTGGGGGACGGGTCTGCCTAAAGCAACTTTATACACTCCTTCATTTCTCATTCCCAGTGTTGGCAAAGGGGTCAGGAAACCCCATTCTCATCCTGTTGTAAGAATTTACGTGGACACAGATTTCAACAGGCCCAAGTGGACCATATGCACCAAAAGACTTAAGTTTGCATGATTTTTGACCAGACCTAGTGATTCCTCTTCTAGGAATTTATCCAGAGAGAGTAATTAGGCAAGTGTACAAAGGTGTGTGTACAAGATGGTTCATCAGAGGGCTGCTTAAAAAAAAATAAAGATAACTTCCCAAATCCCAGCATGGGTGGGTAGGTCGAGTAAATCATAGTACATCAGTAATATGGAATCCAGTTAACTGTAAGAAACGGTGGCCTGGATCTATATATCCATACCTGTATAGAATGATCATAATACAGGAAGTGAAAAAGATCACAAAGTATGTCATGAGAATAGCATTTGTTAATTGCTTACTGGGTACTAAGCACGATTTGAGAACTTCATGGATAGTAACTCATTTAATCTTCCCACCAACTCCAGCTAGGAAAGAACTATCATGTATCCCACCTCACAGGAACTCGAAGAGGTTCTATAACTTGCCCAAAGCACACACTTGTGACTGAGCTCAGTCTCCAGAGGCCACGTTCCTAAATATCATGATTTTGCCTTTCAATAGAGTGCCATATGTGTTTTAAATACAAAACAAGATAAATAGTATGTGCATGTGTTTTAAGAAGGCCAAGAAGGATTGAAATGAAAACATTGATAGAGGCATTATTATAGGATGTTATTATTATTTTTTTAATTTAGGACAAAACCTTGCATACAAAACTGTTTCTCACTTCAGGAAGGTAAAATTACTATGTAATAATTAGAGTTAGACAACTTCCAGGGTTTACACACACACACACACACACACACACACACACACACACACCCCTATCTGCTCTCTACCCCTGCTACCTGGTCATGGATGAAATCCAGAGACAATGTAGTTAGAACAAAATATATGGCATTTATTAAACATATGTAACATAGGTTATATCAGAGTAGAACATGCATGAACAAATTATTTAAAAAAAAATTGATACTGAAAACATTCAATGATTACCTTTTCACATAATAGTCTTAACATACAAAAAATTCTTTCAGTTAAAGTGAGAAAGGGAAGAAAAAATCACAGGTGAAATAAATACACTGATTTCAGTGAGCCCCATGAAGGCATAAGGCACAAATTAAACCAAGGATTAGCACATGAGAACGAGGCACTTGTGCCCACAGGAGACCAGTCGCCACCCGTGGCTCCCACAACCCCACACAGATCCTGGGGACCAAGAGGAGTGAGCGCCCTTCCCTGGCAGGGTCAGGTATCCCCAGGTGCCCCTGTGCCTATGGAGACAGGCTTCTTGGCACCAGAGAAACGTCGCTTCTAATACTTTTATGGGTGAATAAAACCTTCATGCTGTAACAAATGATCCTGGTGTGAATAACATGAAATTTCAAATTAATGCCCTTTTTCCTCCCAACCGAAGGCTAGCGAACCAGAAAATCAATTGTGAGGGAATTCTCCTGACAGAATTTCAGTGTCTACTTGGAAAGCTAATGATGGCCCAGTAAAGCATGGTTGGGTGTTTGAAATATGACCTTGTAAGCTCTCTCTCCTGCCCCCCCCCCTTCTACCTCACTTTTCCTTCATGTTTTAGAAGTAGATCAGAACCTCAGCAGTCCCCTTTCTGGCTGAAACTTGGATAGGAGGAAGCAGAAGCCTCCCTTCCCAAACCTCGAGCCGCACGGTTCTAGGGCTTTTGTCCATCCGTACAAAGTGTGTGTCTCCACGTGCCTAGGTCAGTGTTTTCTTCGTGGTTAACTCCAAGACCCGTGTGTACGGAGTGTAGTTCCTGGAAGGTATCGAGATTTCACGAGTCCTACCTGCTGGGCTGAGAAACGAGAAAAGGCCAGTCAGGAAGCTGGAACAAAACTGTCCATACTCTTCATTGTAAGACAACTCCAGGAAGGTTTTGCCAGCGCTGTACCCTACAATTTTATAAACTGATAGTTGAATTTTCCATTTAAGTATTAGAAGAGGGGCCTTTATTTTTAGCAACTTTGTAAGATTTGAGAGCAAGAGAAAGAGCGCAGAGCTGAAGGGGGGGGGGTAGAGAGAGGGAGACGGAGAATCTTAAGCAGGCTCCCTGAGCTGAAATCAAGAATGAGACACTTAACCAACTAAGCCACCCAGGCAACCCTTCAGCAACTTTCAAAGGTTGTGCTAGGCATCGATAATTCAGGAAAAAAAAAAAACAACAAAAAAAAAACATGTATTTAAGGAACTCCTAATTTAGTGGGAAACAGATGTACATAAATAACTAATGTGTTAGGTGCTCTAAGAGACACGTGATGAGCTCTGCTGGATAGTCTCCAATTGCCCGTTCAGATTACTCTCCCCTGTCTCCACCTCTGTGCCTTTGGGAACCTGAACTGATCAGTTTCAGTGGTCAGCATCAATGGGCTCCCTTACCCCTTAGCTTCCGGTTGATTCTGACCAGTTGGGAACTGGCAGCAGGGGATGAGAGACTGGAAGGACAGAGCGGTCAGGACCTGTGTTCCCTCCCGGCCAGACTGCAGCTTGGTCATTGGCGGCGTTCCCCTAGCAAAGGTCACAGCTTGCAGCTGTCCCCATTGTCTGTCCTCCTGGCTTCCTCCCCCTGCCTCTTCAGGCCCAGGCTGGTAACCACTTCCGCTGTGCTAGCCCCAGAGTGTGCCACTGCCCCTTGTTCTCTTCGGTCTTCCTGGCCTGTCAGGACCGGGAGCAATACAAGGATTGACATATCATGGGCACACTGAGGGCAGAACGAGTTAGCAGCACTTAGGAGGGCATCTGGAAATGTGCACAGAGAGGGGAATCTTGCAGGGTGCCTAGGCGTGCCTCAAGTGGTCAAGGAGGAGACGGGAATTCAGGCAGAAGGGACAGGGTGTGCAAGAGCAGAACGTGAGCACAGGGGCCGTGGCTGTGGAAAGGAGGCACGTTTGGCAGAACTGGAGCGAAGAGTTCATGGTGGAAAGTGACAGAAGACGAGGCCCGGTGAAGAGCTCTGTGTGCCCCGCTAAGGGGTTTAGAAGGGGACACAGAGCCACTAAATATTTGTAAGGAGGGGCAGGATATGCTCATCTTTTTATTCGAGCAAGATTCCTCAGCTTCACTGAGGGATGACTGCAGAGAGCTTAGTCTGGAGGCAGAATGTGAGGGTTTTTTGTTTGTTTGTTTGTTTGTTTTTTGCTATTTAGGATGTGGAAGACAGATCGTGAGAACTTGAATTCTAACTGTAGCACTGGAGGTCAGGTAGCAAGGAAAGGGTAAGGAGATACTGGGGAAGTAGAATTAACCAGGATTTGGTGGCTGAGATGGAGAAAATCTTCCATTTCTTTTTCCTCCTGGACTCATAACTACCTTTCCCAGCATCCTTTGCAATTTGATGGGCCATGTGCCTACAAGGATGGAAATGATGTCTATGAAACTGGAAGAGAGAATTTTCTCTTCCAGGTTTAACTCCTACAATCCTCTTACATCATCCTCCCTGCCCAGTCTCTTCCCTTTTGTGCAGAAGATAGAGTGGGGGGTCCAAGAGGACTCCAAAGCCCAGGCAGGGTGAGCAGCTGGAAGAATCCGGGCTCGGAATGACTGCAGCGAGGCCCATGTCAACCAGCCTTGCTCCGTAACAGGAGAAATCAGTCTTGATGTTGCCAAGCTGAGGTCTGTGGGCTTTTGTTACAGCAGCTACATTCCTTCTCCCCATAATGGCGTGGTGGGTATGAGATAGGAGTCTGCTCCCTTCCCTGAACGGCCTGTAGCCTGTCATTCCCAAAGCGATGTGGATTCTGCCTCCTTAACTGTTTTGTCATGCCTTCTCTATTCCCTCAACCACTGCCCTGGTTCAGGCTCTCAGAACCTCTCTCTGAATCCTGGAATAGTGTTCTAAATGGTCTTCCTCCTCAAATCCTCTACCCAGTTTGCGGTCTGAGATCTTCCTCACGAGCGAAGCAATAATACCATTCTTAAAACTTTTCCAAGTCTCCCCATTGCTTCTAGGATGAAATCTAGCCTCCTGTGCACGGTCTTAGAGGTCCTCTGCCATCTCCTGTCGTATCTGCTGTCTGGCCTTGCTAAGAAACACAATTGTCACTGGAGCCACACTGCCATTCTCATGCCATCTCCTGTCTTGACTGTTTCCCTACTCCAATGGATCTGATGAATCTCTGCCTGCATTTCGAGACTTAAACCAAACATCACCTCCCGTATGACAATTTTCCAGATTCCCTACTCCAGGGATCGAAATGATCTTTCCTTTCTTTTTGTGCTTTTTGTCCATTTCCTTGAGCAGTGGTGCTCAAATCTTCTGCCTCTACAAGGTCCACTTTTGCTAAACTTTCCTAGCTGTTAACATTTCCCACTACGCTGCGGTGATTTTCAACCATAGGTGGCTTACAGCTGCTTCATGGTGTATTAGAAGCTTGGGGGAAATTCGAAACTTCACAGGTCTCTCCCCAAGAGATTCAATATGTCTTTTCTATACCCTCCAAACTACCCTCCCCACATAGACCTTGAAAAGGACTGTCATATAGGCTTTTTTTTTTTTAAGATTTTATTTGAGCGAGAGAAAGCATGCACATGTGCAAGAGAGAACGTGAGAGAGAGGATGAGCTGGGGGAGAGGGAGAAGCAGGCCCCCGACTGAGCAGAGAGCCCGATGCTATGGGGGGGCTTGATCCCAGGACCCTGGGATCACAACCTAAGCCAAAGGTAGGTCCTTAACCGACTGAGCCACCCAAGGTCCCTAGATTTCTGAAGCACCGCTGAAAGCACCGCATTGTCCCCCTCTGGTCTGCACATCCTCTACTAGTCATAGTTTCCTGAAGGCTGAAAACCACACTCATCTTCATGACTCCAGCAGCTCCCTCAGGCCAGGCACAGAGCTATCACGAAATGTACGGATGTTGAAGGAAACCAGAGGACAAGGGGTGAGTGGTCAGAGTGTCACCAACCACAGAGGTGCCCACAAGATCTGGGAATTCAGGGGTCCCCAGGGACGTGACTGGTCAGTTTAGTGGAGTGCTGGGGCAGAAGCCAGATGGTGACTTTGCCAACCACTATGAAAATTCCATGTAGCAGAACTGGTCTCTGGTGATAATATTCTAAAAGCCTGTAAAAGGCAGAAATATGCATAAAGGTGAGTTTTCTGGGTTTCCAAAAGAGGCTCGGATATCTCAGCCTTTCAAAAAGCAGTGAGGTATTTTATTGGGTTGATGACCAGGAAACAACAGGATTTCAAGAACACAAATGATTGGAACCACAACTGAAATTCAACCACTTTCTTTAACAAATTTAGGCTATTGGTAACCTGTTAGTCCAGAAAGAGGCAGGTCCCCTGGGGGAAACAACAGCAGAGTCAGCAAATTAGTGACAAAAACTACTTTGTGTTCTGGTTTCTACAACAGAAGTATGAACATGTTGGCACTTTAAAGCACTTACTATGTGCCCGGCACTTATGACCACAGGGAATATTTTTCATTACATCACACCCATTAAGACATAATTTCTGAGCTTGCTGGGGACCAAGTGTCACTAAGGGGCAAGGGGAAAAAATTTCTTTTTTCTTTCTTGTTTTTCATCTTTCTCTTTGAAGGAAGGCTAGCGGGCTGGAAATTGCTCTCAGTGGCTTTCACTAACATGTATCGAACCTTTAAATCAAACTCTTGTGTCTTTTCTTTAAAAAATAGCTGTTTAAAAGCCTCTGAAATCACCGTGAATGCCTTCTCCCCCCCCTTTCCCTCCCTCCTTGCTCTGCTGTAAGATCTCTGCATTCTAGAAACGTATGGAATGCAAGGGTTGGATGAAGAGGGGAAGGAGCTGAGGAGAAACTGGAGGCAGAAGGTGTTCTTCAGTTGACTAGACCTAGAGAGCCCAGGTCTCCAGCAGGCTGGTGACAGTGGGACCGAAGGGAGGAGACAGACAGCCCTGTATGGGCACTGAGGCTATCCTGGGGGCACTGGTGTCTGGAGTGAACCAACCTCAGGGACCTGGGAAGGTGGTGGCAGCATTAACGGAAATAGGAAATGCACCCATCCTGCTGGGCGCTTTATGCCTGTGTCCTATCTCACCAGCCCAGCAGACTCCCGAGGGGGTCAGAATCTTCTAGTTCTGGCTGAGAAACTGAGAAAAAGCTGTAGATATTAGCAAGAGGCAGATCCTCCAACCCAGGTTTATGGAACATCCAGAAAGTGCCAGGCTAGTCCTGTACGGGCACTGGCCTGAGAGCCCAGGGTCCCTGTCCACTGGAGTCCACAGAGTTGGCACACATGGGGAAGTGGTGGCAGTGTGGGGAGGAGGTCACAAAAGGGGCTTAACTGGCTCTGTAAGTAAAGGCTGATTTTGAATTTTTCCAGCATAATTTTTCTAGCAGCAGTAATTGTAAGGAAGACGCTGTTAGCAGTAGGACAGCATGAAAAGGCCTCCAGGTGGAGGGAGAAATGAGTCCGAGGTGGCCCGCTCCTGTCCCATGAGGCTGTGTGCCCAGCACTGGAACATGCCAGGACTACTCTGACATCTCAGCTGACAGAGGCCTCATCCATCGCGGGGCCTTCCAGAGTTTTATGCACTGTCTAGACGGTTCGAAAGCAGGGAGAGTTTAATTGGAGAGCTTAATGCATACTGAAACACCATCGGTCCGTTGAGCAAAATCACTTATAACCACCAGTAAAAAGTGAATGAAATTGTCTTGGCACCCCCAAATTCACTTCTATTTGATGCATTGTCTTACAAGAAAAATCAGAGCCTTGGTGTAGTTAATAGTAATAATTGCTATTCTTTATTAAGTAAGTGCTTAACCAGTTACCATGCTAAATGCCGTATATACATTTAGTCCCCCTAGAAACCCCCCCCCCCCCCCGAGATTTGGTATTGTCCTCTTTGTTCCCACTTTAAGGATGAAATAATGAAGGCTTCAGAGCAATTAAGTGCTTGCCTAAGGCTGTGCTTGGCCGGCTGCTGGCTGGGCTGTGGCAGCCCCATAGCCTGAGGCTTCCCAGTGGACTACACTGCCAGGTTCTTTGTGAGAGAACAGGTAGAACAAAACTCATCTGCAGAAGAAAGACTTAATGCAGTACTTTGATCTAAAACATTTTGGAGGGGGCCATTTTCAAAATATTCTGGAAAACACCATGGGACCTTGTATTAGATGCAAGTTCAAAGTCCAAGTAAGAACCAGGAATTTTGGGGCACTTAGATGGCTCAGTGGGTTAAGCCTCTGCCTTTGGCCCAGATCATGATCTCAGGGTCCTGGGATGGAGCCCTGCATCCTGCTCTCTGCTCAGCAGGAAGCCTGTTTCCCTTCCTCTCTCTCCGCCTGCCTCTCCGCTTACTTATGATCTCTGTCAAATAAATAAATCTTAAAAAAAAAAAAAGAACGAGAATTTTGTTAGAACATTCACAATACAATTTAGCAACCCTGTTTATTATTTTAAAATGACACACGTACCACACCAGGACTCCAAAGGCTTGCTTCCGATCCTGGCTGTGTGGCTTCCAGTGAATCACTTACCTCTCTGAACCTCAATTTTGGGATCTATCAAACATGGGGATTAAACCCAACGAGGGGGTTCCATTTTCTTTATTCAAACAAAATCTTATTTGGGATCCAACATCTAAAACACACTAAAAGCTGCGTTTCTCGGTTTTGTGTCGTTTTTGTTTTTCAGGAGGGGAAGGGTCCCCACAGGCCAGCTCTTTGCTCCCCTCCCGCACCCTGAGGCATCCGGAGGTCTCCCCCTGAGCCCCAGCATGGAGCCCGGAGCCTAGTGAGGCAGCTCAGAGAAGCACAGGTGGGAAACTGCTGCTCTGAATTCTCTAAAGACCCCGTGCTCCTTGCCACTCAGACCCGTGTGGCACCTTTCGCATAGTAGGCACTTAATAAATATCGGAGAGGAAACGAATGGAACCTTACCCTGCCTTTTCGGAAATGCAGACGCGTAGCTTTCATTTCCTCTGCTGACTGACCTACGCAGTGAAAGTGCTAAGATGGATCCTGGGGGAAACCAAATGTTACATTTATGGAAAAGCTGCTTTTAGATGCTGAAGTGGCTTCCAAGTTCACCATGGCCATAAGTTAAGGGTCTGTCAGCACTTCCATTATGAAAACCGCTTTGTGGTTTCATAACTTAGCCATAAAAGTTTGCTTCAGGCTATCCTTCGGCCTACAAATTGAAAACCTTGTTTTAAGCCAAAACGTGGGAATTGGAAAACAAACAATTTATTGGT
This sequence comes from Mustela putorius furo, assembly GCF_011764305.1. Lineage (NCBI taxonomy): Eukaryota > Metazoa > Chordata > Mammalia > Carnivora > Mustelidae > Mustela > Mustela putorius. Next base: position 1,973,540 of record NW_025422045.1, on the reverse strand, counting down.
TTCAGACCTAGTTTTGCACCCATCTTAAGCCAAACAAGATTTATTATGTGGGCAATTAAAGTGGACTAAACGACTTGGTTCCTGAAAAATGAAAGAGGAGAGAAATGGCCAAACTATTTATATATCAGAAGGAGGCCCTGGACATGACCGTTCTTTTCAGCCATATTTTTATTATGGACTTTGCCCCTGATATTAATGAGACCTTGAGTCTGTTTACGTATCTTTTTCCCTGCTTGAGCCTGTTAAACCTGAGAAATCTACTCAAAACCACTGACTTTGCAGATTGGGAAATGGAGGCTCCAGCAAAGACGGTCCGGCCTGATCACATCGTGCTGCTCGCGAGGACTAGATCCAAGGTATCTGACATCCCAGCTCAGTGATGGGCTCACAACCCTTTCCCGCCAGATCGAACCATTCAGGGTTCCAGGATTCTGCACTTCTGTGGCCCCGTGATCCCACGGGAATTCTACACACAGTAGTTGGGGTACTTTGGGACTTTGGTTACCCAAATCACGGGCCACAAGCCATCAGCCAAGGGCATCCTCATTCTCACCTTGTTGTACGTTCTCTTTGGGCCGAGCACAGCTGCAAGCACCTGGAGATGGTGGGTGGGTTACTGGGTCCCAGATTCTGATTTTACTAAGGAGAGACCCAGGCATGGGTGTGTGGAGCAGTTTAAGGACAAATAGGTCAGTCCTCGAGCTCAGAAGCGCAACTGGACCAACAAGGTTGTGGTCCTTTTTCACCTGTCATGACTGAAACAATTCAATTTATTCATGACACTGAGCCAGTGCTGGACTGTGTCATGGCTCCGGGGCAGAGATGAATTTGTTTAAGCTTTAGACCCCCCTCCTCTCTGTGCTACCAAAGCACCTTGCAGGTCCCTCCTGCAGTGTTGTAAATGCCTGCCTCTGTGTCTGTCTCCCTTCCCAGACTGTGGGTTGGGAACCCAACTTCATTCCTCTCCCTAAGCCTCTGGCACAGGTAAGGTGCGCAGCAGATGTTTACTGAGTGAATGAATGAGTGGACAGAGGAACCAGTGCATTCACTTCCCACCAGCGCCCATGTCTCTCTCTCTGGGACATGGCTTCCCCAGGCTTCTCTTTGCTACCCCCTCCGCCCTGCACAATGCCCCCAGCTGCCGTTTATCTTTGCAGAACTATTTTTGATAGAAAGAATGCAGTTCTGGTAATCACAGCCCCGTAAAGTATTTTTCTGAAGTCAGAGAGGAATTTGAGTCAGGAAAATAGGAAATTCCCAAATACCTGGGGAGAAGATCGCAGCCCACTCCAATCTCTCTGGTCTCCACCTCAGGCTTGGCCTGGGTTTCTATTAAATAGTCCAACCTGCTTTGTAGTTCGTTATTCTAGAGAGGAGGAGAAGAGTACTTTTAGTCAAGCAAATAGGTTCCCCCACAAACATGCATGATACAATTTATACGTGTCATCCGATTTTCCCCTATACCACGGACATCTATCATAATGTATTTACTGAGCATCTTACACAGTAGGAATTACAGAAAAAGATTGCTTGCTTCCTTACAGATAGCTTTCTGTGCATGTACACACATATCTATCCAATTTTACATCAATGGAAACAAACAAAATATCCTTTTCTATGTTTAATTTGGGGTTTTCTTCACTCAATTTGTTGTGAATATCCTGCCATGTGTATTAGTTTTCTTTTTAGGTCAGCAAGCTGTTGTAGTGGGTTCATTGCATTCCATTGGGTGGATGTCCATTATTTATTTAACTGGTCTCTTATCGATGGCATTTAGATATTTATCACTTTTCTTGCAATTATAAATAAGGTACAGCTCGTGTTTTAATACTCCCTTATTAAACTATAAAATGAGTAAGTCTATTAATTTAATTTAGTGGGAAATACCTCTATAACTTAATAATTAGTATTTCATGGGTTTGGAAAAATTCAGAATCTCAAACATATAAAGTAGAACAAGCTCCTTGGGATTAAAATTAGCATTCTAAACAGTTTTTTTCAGGCCAGAGCCAAACATTACATAGGTTGATGATTAGATGCTCAGGAATTGGAAATATGCCCCATAGGGGAAATGAAGGACAAAGGAGCAAGAGGGTTAAGGCTATTGGAATGAGAAGAGGAAGAGCGATGGTGCCTGATGCCTAAAGGACAAACATACACAAAATCCAGAGATTAAACCACTGTTATCTTGGGGGTATTGAGCTTTTAAGTTCTTCTATATTTTTCTGTCATTTTTCTACATTTTCTCTTTTTGCATATTACTAGTTTAACTTTTTTTTTTTTCATCATAAGTGTCCTCTTTAATCCCCATCACCTATTTCGCCCATCCCCCAACCCACCTCCCCACGGTGGCCGCACCAGCTTGCATTCCCCCGACAAGGCAAGACGGTTCCTTTTTGTCCACATCCTCACCAACACTTGTTAGATAGGTGTTGCCTCATGAAAATTCAGTCTATCTTCTTAGCTATATTCTCAGAGCAGGGCATGCTCAGAAATGCAAGATAAATATTTATTGAATAAATCAGTGTATAAATACTTTTATAAGGAGCGTGTTATCTGCATGATTAGAAAAAGATGAAAGCATCTGTCGTTTCTTTTCAGGTGGACCGGAAGCTCACGTGTTCTTCTAAGACACTAAGTGAACACAGGAAAGTTCTTTGAAAAAGAAACTCCTTTGTTTCTAAAGGAAGAATGTGGCGTTCTAGCTCAGCAGCTCCTGCTCTGAATGGGCGGCGACACGGAGCTCCGGCTCAGGAACTCACTCACGGTTCTGTAAAGAAGGTCGGCGGATCCCTTCAGCGGGAATGGGACACGGTAGATGGGGAGAGAGTGCATTCCAGATTCCCTAGCAGCTCGTGAGCCGGGACAGAGGGATGGGCTCCAGATTTATCACCTAATGCTCAGGATGGGAGAATGTTGCTGGCTTACTGCCTGAGGTACAACATTTACACACACGCAAGTACACCCAGCTTCCCCAGCAATGTCTGGATTCCCCCATTCTTAAGAAAGACAAAGGCAGAAGAGGCTTGCCCATCAGCAAGCTCCAGAAATCCCGCCGCCTTGTCTCTTCTCAGTGGAGAGTTTAATAATCTCACATGATTCTGAGCTGACTACCTATAGTTAGGGAGCGTGAAAGGAAGACAAGGTGAGCAAATGCGCCTTACCGATACACTGAACACAGTGCGTAGGCGACAGGGAGCCACAAATCCTTTGTTCTGTTTCCGAGGAACTGTGTGTGCCCACACCAGACCCCCCCACCGAGAGCAGAAATGAAAAACTGTACTCTTGGGACGCCTGGGTGGCTCAGTTGGTTAAGCGGCTGCCTTCGGCTCAGGTCATGATCCCAGCGTCCTGGGATCGAGTCCCACATCGGGCTCCTTGCTTGGCAGGGAGCCTGCTTCTCCCTCTGCCTCTAGCCTGCCACTCTGTCTGCCTGTGCTTGCGCTCTGTATCTCTCTCTCTAACAAATAAATAAAAATCTTTAAAAAAAAAAAAAAAAAAAAAAAAAACTGTACTCTTAAATTTAAATGCAAAAAACAAAAGGCATCAACTACATATCAGGTAGTGTGTAAAGTTAGCTTGAGGGGAGCTGGTTAAGCTGTTAAAGAACTAGGGCATGACTGGCACCCCCTGAATTTGGTCTTGTGGGGGTTCAGACAACCAAGCAGAAGATAACAAAGCCGTAAGTCCCATGCCAGAGGGACCCACCGAATGTGAAGTGAGAAGTCAGAGGGGATGCCAAACTCAAGATGGGGAAAATGAGTGAACTCCATGAAGGTTTGCTGGCATTAGGCAGGGGAAAGAGAGTAAAAGAAACAAAGGGATGAGTATTCCAGGATTGTGGAACATACCGGGTTGAGAGCAAGCACCTTGCTGCAGCGTACAGGTAGCAAGAGAGAGTTACAAAGGGCTACATCTGCCTTTACAAGGACTTTGTACCCAATTCTACAAGGCCAGAGTCAACACTCAAATTTTATTTCAGTCACTGGGCTTCCAGGTGGAAACCATCCTGGAAGGAAATAAAACTGGGCAAAAGGAAAGAAAACTCCTTAATTCGTCAAGGAGGTCACCGCGATTTCCTAGTTCAAGGGGTGAGCGCCACATTTATAGCACTGAGGGCGGGCCCTTAATCAGTGGATCCTCCAGCAAAGAATAGTTATAAACTCTGGAAAGAAAAAAAAATAAAAAAACCCATCTCTTAACGGTCTTTGGAGACTGAACAAGGACAGGCAGGCTGTAGGGGGGAGTGACAAGCTTAGAAGAGGTTTTCTGTGACTCATGTGTTTGTTTTTGTTTGCAGCTTTGCCCAAGAGCAGTATAGTCATCGTGGCAGCAGCACAGACGCATAAGAAATTCAACAGAAAGATCATCTTGCTGGTAGATAAAAAACAGTAGAAGGAGCCCAGCATAACCAGGACTGCCAAGAGTAAAGGGGAAGCCAAAAAGGGGAGAGTCAGAGAAGGCAGAAACTTTAAATTCTGTGTATAGACTCCACTCAAGTCTCTGGCAGATCCCCTCGAACCATGCATGTGTGAAAGAAGTTTGCAGCCAAGGCTTCAAGAACAGAACCGAGATCTGAGCCATTGCCCCCGTAGAGCACGGCAGGGTGGAGGTGGGGCTAACCAAATCTACTGCCTAAAACAAAAAACCTCAGCGCCATTCAGAACAGTAAAACAATCCAAAGCCTCCACAATAGAACATTTCCAATGTCCAGGATATAATCCACAGTTATTGAATTTGTGAAGAGTGAGGAAAATAGGATCCATTTCCAAGGAGAAAGTGAACCAACAGATGCTAATCCCAAGAGGACTTGGATGTTGGACTTTTCACACAAGGACTTTCAAGCAGCTATTCTAACTATGCTCAGTGAGGTAAAAGAAAATATTACTAACTGATGTAGTAACTACACACACACATCAAACGGAAATTTTTTTTTTTAAAAGATTTATTTATTTATTTATTTGACTGAGAGAGATCACAAGTAGACAGGTGGGCAGAGAGAGAGAGAGAGAGAGAGAGAGAGAAGCAGGCTTCCTGCTGAGCAGAGAGCCCGATGCGGACTCGATCCCAGGACCCTGAGATCATGACCTGAGCTGTAGGCAGCAGCTTAACCCACTGAGCTACCCAGGTGCCCCCAAATGGAAATTTTTGAACAGAAAAATACACTGCCTGAAATTTTAAAAAGTCAGTAGACTGAAGAAAACAAGGGAGATGACGAAGGAGTCAGGGAACATGAAGACCTAGTAACAAATCATTCAATCAAGGGTGTCTGGATAGAACAGTCAGTTAAGCACCCACTCTGGTTTCAGCTCAGGTCATAATCTTAAGGTCGTGAGATGGAGCCCCACGTGTGGCTCCATGCAGAGCCTGCTTAAGACTCTCTCCCTCTGCCCCTCCCCCACTGCACTCTCTCTAAAATAAGTCTTTTGAAAAAAAATCATTTTGATCAGAATAAAATGAAGATAGAAAAGATTGAAAATAATAAATGGAGCTTCCTGGAACTATGGGACAATTTTTTTTTAAGATTTTATTTATTTGACAGAAATCACAAGTAGGCAGAGAGGCAGGCAGAGAGAGAGAGGGAAGCAGGCTCAATCCCAGTACCCTGGGATTATGCCTAGACCAAAGGCAGAGGCTTTAACCAACTGAGCCACCCAGGCACCCCATATGGGACAATTTCTAATGCCTAACATAGGGATACTAGAATCATAGACGGAAAGGATAAAGAAGCTAGAGCAGGAAAAATAGTCAAATAATGGGTAAACATTGCCCAAATTTGGTGAAGGACATAAATTTGAAAATCCAAGAGTCTCAGCAAACACCAAACAGAAATCTACCGTGGCACATCCTACTCAAACTACTGAAAATCATAAAGAAAAAAAATCTTGAAAGCAATCTTGTTTTATATATAGGAGAACAATAATTTGAATTACCACAGAAGTCTCCTCAAAAAGCATGGAAGTCAGAAGACAGCACTAAGAGAAAGAAACTTGTCCCTGAACACTCTGTGATTCAGTCATGAAGGTGAAAGGAAGAGCTCACTTTCAGATCAAGAAAAACTACGTTAATTTGTCCCCGTGCTGCTATCCTATACAGAATGCTACATAAAAGGTCTTCAGGCTGCAGAGCATTGATAACAGAGAGATACAGATTTTTCAGGAATGAGTGAAGAACATCAGAAATAAATACTGTATGAGTAAATATGAAAGACTGTATTTTCTCTTAATTTTTCTAAAGTACATGTGACTATTAAAGCAAAAATTATAACAATGTATTGTGGGTTTATAATTCATGCAAATGTGATACCTATAATAACTATGACAGCGGGGGGGGTGTAAATAGACATATATCTTGAGAGATTTCTACATTTTACACAAAGTAGTACAATATTACTTTTAAGTGGACTATGAACAGTTAATAATATGTCGTGATATGCAGAGTGATGGCTAATATATTAGAGAAAAGACACAGCAAAATGCCAATAGATATATTAAAATGGGATTCTAAAAAACAAATAATCCAAAAGAAAACAAGAAAAAGGGAACAAACAAATAAGCAAAACAAACCAGAGGGAGTAGACAGAAAACAAATAACGACAGACCTAAATCCAGTCATACCGATTATTAAAGGTCAATGGACCGTATACTCCAATGAGAGAGACTATCAGAATATATTTCAAAAAAGCAAGACTTAAGTATGTATGGCCTACCAGAGATGCACATTAAATACAGAGACATCAATCAGGTGAAAATAAATGGGTGGAAAAAGATACACTGTACAAACAGTAAACTCAAAGGGCAGGAACAGCTATATTAATAACGCGTGGTAAGAGACTTCAAGATGGACTATGAACAAGGCAAGGACCAACATTTCATAATAATGAAAAGGCCAATTTACCAAGACGTAACAATAAAAAATGTATAGGTATAATTTTTTTTTTTAACTTCATGTATTTTGAAGCTAAAGGGGCACCGGGTGGCTCAGTTGGTTAAGCCTCTGCCTTCAGCTCAGGTCATGATCTCAGGGTCCTGGGATTGAGCCCCATCGGGCTCTCTGCTCAGCAGGGAACCTGCTACCCTTCCTCTCTGCCTCTCTCTCTGCCTGCCTTTCTGCCTACTTGTGGTCTCTGCCTGTCAAATAAATAAAAATCTTTAAAAAAAGGAAAAGAGTAGATGGTCTAAAGCCATAGTAGTGGATTTTAACACCCCTCTGTCAGCAACTATAATTGTTGTCAATTACACAAAGATCAGGAAGAACATAAATCAGATAAACAATACTGTCACAACCACCTAAGTCTGATATTCTAGGACACAAAAATAGCAAACTGGTTTTTTTTTTTACACTAAGCAAGAGAAACCATGTGCTGAGCCATAAAACAAGTCTGGATAAATTTAAAAGAATTTAAATCATACAAAATATGTTCTCTGACCATAACAATTAAATTAGAAATCAAAAAACAAATCTAAGAAAACCTCATATTTGGAGGTTGAACATACTTCTGAATAATAAGTCGAAAGAAGAATCTCAAAGGAGATTAGAAAATACTTCAAACTGGATGATAATGAAAATACAACCTGTCATTGCTTGAAGGGTGCCACTGAAGCAGAGTGATCGGGGACATTTATAGCTGCTGATCGTAACAGAGAAGAGAGCTCTAAAATCAATGGCCTAATGTCCACCTCAAGGAGCTATAAAAAGACGAGGAAAGTCATACAAAATAATTAGAAGGAAGGGAATAATGAATATCGGAGCAAAACTCAATACAATGGAAAATATCAACAAAGCCAAAAGCTATTCTAATTTTTTAAAACATTAACAAATGGATAACCCCCCAGCTAGTCTGATCAAAGAAGAGGGGTACAAATAATAAGAGGGATCAAACTAAAAGGGAACAACTAGATATCTACATGGGAAAAAAATGTATTCCCTTTCTTCACACCAAACACAAAAATTAGCTCCAAGTGGATTACAGATCACCATTAAAAAGCCAAAACTATAAAATGTTTAGGGAAAACCCTAGGAGAAAATCTCTGATTTTTTTTTTTTTTGTAGTAGGCAAAGATTTCTTAGCACACAAAAAGCATAAACCGCAAAAGAAAAAAATTTATAAACAACTTTATCAAAAAATAAAAACCAAAAACCATGTCTTGAAGAAAATGAAATTTCCTGACTGGCTGGCTCAGTCAGGAAAGCATGGGACTCTTGATCTTGGGGTCATGAGTTCAAGCCCCATGTTGGAGTAAGAGTTTACATAATAAAAAAAAAGAAAGAAAGTCATGAAATGAGAGAAAATATTCACGATACATGTATCTGACAAAGATCTGATATCCAGAATATAAAAACAACTCTTACAAGTCGATAATAAAAAAACTAAAAACTTGATAAAATAGTGGGCAAAAGATTTGAACAGACACTTCAAAACACAAAATATGTAAATGGCCAAGAAGCATTTATAAAGACCCGCAACATCACCAGTGACTATGGAAAATGCAAGTCCAACCTCAACGAGACACGACCCACACACCCTGCAGGATAGCTGAATTAGACTTGACGATACTAAGGGTGAGGATGTGGAAAACCTGGAACATTCAAACCGCTGTTGGGAATGCAGAAGACTACAGCCCCTGTGAAAAACCGTTCAACAGCTCCTTAGAACATTAAACCTGCATCTACTATTGAGCCCAGCTAGCCCACTACTAGGAATTTACCCCAGGGGAGTAAAAGCCTACGTCCATGTAATGACTTGCCCAGTAATGCTCACCACAGCTTCATTCACAGGAGCCCCACACCGGAAACAACCCGAATGTGGATGAACAAACGTGTAGAGACAGAAATACAGCGGAGTGCCTGCCGCTCTGGGATAGAGGGGGCTGCCTACGACACAGATGCGGTCAGAACCATCACGCGGTGCGGGAGACGCTCGGTGCGAGAGTCCGCACTGTAGGATTTCATTTGCAGAGAATGCAGACAAGTCCACAGTGACAAAAAGTGACAAAGTGACCCCTCCCACTGAAAATAGAAAAACAGATCACTGGCTGCCTGGAGTAGAACCAAGAAAGGGAAACGGAGTCTTTGGGAAGTGGTGGAAATGTTCCGTATCTGGATTGCGCGGTGGATTCATAGGTACACACAACTGTCCCCGAACAGAACTAGTCCCCGAACTAGATACTTCATTTTTTTTTTTTAAGCTGTAATTGACAGATCACATTGTAGTAGTTTCGGATGTACAACATGATTATTTGCTCCTGGTATATACTGTGAAATGGCCACCATTATACATCTAGTTGCCATCTATCACTACACACTTTAAATGGATGAGGTTTATTTATGTAAAAAAAAAAAAAAATCAATAAGGTTGACCAGAAAAACAAAAACAAAAACAAAACACAGAGAAGGCGAGAGCCCTGAATATGGGCAGTAGGAGACGAATTAGAGAAGGAGGAGGTATTAAGAAAGAGTTGAAACAGAAAAGTGCCAGGATCTGGTCCGTGCGTCCCACAGACTATACCTGGAGTGAACCCAGGAAGGGCAGCCTCGTGGAGGCCTGGCTCAGGCTCCCTGAAAGGCTGCTTCCTTCTGGGACCTTACATCCAGTTCCCAGGTCGTCCTGCTCTCAAACACCGCCCCCTCGTGTTTAGATGGGAAATGCAGCTCGAGAGGCTGGAGGCCTTCCAGGAAAGAAGGACCTGGTACCTCATTTTGGCATTTTTTGGAAATTATGTCACAAATGTACGGCAGCCACCTCCTCCCCCAACTCCCTCAAGCCCAGGAGAGCTTGCAGCCGGAGCCATAGCACATGCACTGAACAAGAATGTTTGCTCAATAAAATGCGGCCGTGGAGCCCCGGTGCCCAGTGCTGCCGCCCCACTAGTACCCTGGAAAATGAGTAACAGTCCCAGCCATGCACAACGGACACGTGGGAGGTTTACGTGCCATAAAACACACATTAAGGGGGCGCCTGGGTGGCTCAGTGGGTTAAGCCACTGCCTTCGGCTCAGGTCATGATCTCAGGGTCCTGGGATCGAGTCCCGCATCGGGCTCTCTGCTCGGCAGGGAGCCTGCTTCCTCCTCTCTCTCTCTCTGCCCGCCTCTCTGCCTCCTTGTGATCTCTGTCAAATAAATTAAAAAAAAAAACAAAAAACATACACACATTAAGTGCAGGATGAACAAAACCAAGACGTAGCACTCCTTTCCTCTGACCTTTGAATTTTGCTGTCAGTTCAGGATTTTCAGCAGAGAAGAATGGAATCAGTTCAGTTTCGGAAAGCTGATCAACATTACGGAGGTATATACTTATGGTTTGAGTTCAGTAACAAGCTTCTATCAGAAATAGGGAATCAGATATTCCTTCTTCAGGAGGTGGGCAAGTGTAAATAGGGAATAAGGATAAAAGAATGGACGTATTTTTGTATAGAAAGATTTTGAGCTGGGTGATGAAAATGCGGTTTGATGGGGCCAGGCTAGAGCAAACTTCTGGGGATCTGGTGGGACTGGGGGGCTCAAAATTTGATAAGTAATCCTCAGGAAGTACCAATGATGGATTCAGAGACCAAGAGTATCCACATTTTCTATTTTAAAAAGGAAAAGTGGGGGGCGGGGGAGAAGGAGGAAGAGGAAATATGTATCCATGACAATGACAGGAGACCCTGGGGCCCAGACAATTGGGAAAACAGTAAACACATACGGCATTTACAAGGAGCCATATACTTTTTGAATCACTTAATATTAACTAATTTAATCCTCCTAACAAGTCTACAGAGAAGACACCATTTCAGAGAAGACACCCCGTAACAGATGAACAAACTGAGGCCCAGAGCAGTTAAGTAACTCGCTGGAGATCCCATAACCAGTAAGTGGTAGAGCTGAGATTTGAACTTGGGCAGCCTCACTCTGGAGTCTGCAGTTAGGCCCTTAATAAAAAATAGCTACTTTATTAAGATGGCATATAAGAGGCTACCAGGTATGTCTATCACAACTTCGCAAAGATATTTGAAATACCACTTTTGGCATCAAGAGGGATTAAAGCAGGTGATGGAAAGCTGTAGTATAAAAAGGACTAGCGTTAGAAAGGCCAAGAGCATAGAAAGTCTTAGTGGCCAACAGAACCCGTATTGTAAAGTGATGTAATTAAATTTGGAAAATGTCAGTGTGACTTCACAATCTCAAGAAGACCCCTATTGCCCCCAGTTCTGTCATGACTAGAACTGGCTTAACAGTAGGCATAGAGCTTTAGCCATGACCAAATCCCGTGCCCACGTAGTTCTCAGTATAGCTCACCACTAAAATAAACCACGGCTCCGTGGAGACAAGCCAATACTCTATGTTGAAACAAGACAAAAATGAGGATGAAAAGAATGAACCCAAAAGGATCAGGTGCCCTGCTACACAGGCAAAGAAGCTGATGGAGGAAAACTCTCCCTAGCTGAGTTGCAACAATTGACAATCAAAAAAGGGAGGAGAAGGAAACTATTATGATGGAAACAAGGTGAGTCTGAGAAATGCCTTGTGTTCAACAGTGTCCCTCAAAGGGAAAGTTCCTAGGAAGTGTACACGAAGATACTTTCTTAAAAAATAATTGTTTCAACTTGGTCCTGACAATGTAGATTTATAGGGCAATTTGTTTTGTTTTTTAAAGATTTTATTTATATATTTGACACAGAGAGAGAGATCACAAGTAGGCAGAGAGGCAGGCAGAGAGAGGGGGAATCAGGCTCCCTACTGAGCAGAGAGCCCAATGTGGGGCTTGATCCCAGGACCCTGAGACCATGACCTGAGCCAAAGGCAGAGGCCCAACCCTGTGAGCCACCCGGATGCCCCCTGAAGATACTTTTAATAGGAAAGAAGGGTGATCATAAAATGCTAGGTCACAATTTATATTGATTTTTAAAACTAGGAAGCCTTAACATATAAGGTGATATTTCTTTTATAGAGTATTAATTGTGTGTATGTTTATAAAATTTCTGTGTCAAGTAAGAAAGACTAACAAAAGGAATCAGGTCATCCCAGGACCTTAGGGCCCACTGAAGGACCACTTGGCGTTGGTAATCCTACAATAACCAGGAGGAAAGAGTGGCAGAGATCGACTGCCATTAGTGGTCACACTAGTTAACAAGGAACCAATAGTCAGCAGTGTGTTTGTACCATGATAAACTAGTCAGGCAGCCTGAAGAGGAAAGCCAAGTACTCAAACTCAACCTCTTATCTCCCAGAAGGTGAAATCTCTACCTGGCCCAACAAGATAGAGTAAAATATTAATAAGGAATATGTAAATTCTTAATAGTTCTGACAGCTAGGTCAGTGCATCATGATAAGGGGTCCTGACCTTGAATCACCTTGAAGCCACCTCATCCTGAGGGTACCCCCCACTCCCACAAGAATAAGCACCCTCTGACCTTTCAGAAAAGCTGTTCTGTCACCTTTGGATCTGAAAGATCCCTGCTCCTGTCCGGAAAGTGTTACAGTGATGTCAACTCTGAGAACACAGGGGGATAAGTAAAACAGCTTTGGCAAGATACAAAAAATAAGCACAGAAACAATAAAGAAATAAACTACACCCAAGATAGTTCATATTTTAGAGTAAGTTAAAGTATAAACATATTATTAAATCTTGTCATTATGTACCTTATTTTGTGTGTGTTTCATCTGCGGTTTAAGTGGACGTAGGAAGTGATCAAAACGAATCAGCCATAGTACGTATGTTCACAGTGGGATTTAAAGAGCTTATGGAAATTTAATCAAATAAATTTATAATCAGGATTTAAGTGCTCAAGGAAAACTGGTTCTCAAAGTCTTGCTTATTGGACGCACACCGCAGACGCTGCTGGCCCCGCCCATACCCTCTGGACACGCACCACTGCCTGACCTGCCACTTGTGACTCTGCCTAGGGGTTTCTTCTAACCACCAGACTGTACCTGGCTCTCAGGGCAGGCCATAGCTGCCGCATCCCCCCAGAAGCAAGGCCTCAACCGATGGCAGATGGGTGTTAGTGGATCAATGCCCAGCTCTCTGACCTTTAGCTAAGGACAACTCCGAGGCCAGTACGTCACGTCTCCCGGAGTCCCCCAACGTGAGTGAACTGCGGCTGCCCACAGTGGCGGCCTCCTCAGCAAGACACCATCCTCTTCCTGACTCACCCCCCACCCCTCCTCTACTGGGGCTTCCTGGGATCACTCACCAGATCTATTCTGTGGACTAATATCCACACCTCAGGGTCCAGGCAAGACAGGAGTTTCAGAACTCGAGCATTAAACAAACCTCCATGTGGAATGTTCTCTACACACAGGATCCCCTCACGCTTTCATAATCTACTGCAGAAGAGCTGTCCTGAGGGGCAGAGCCGGGGGAGGGAGAGGGCTGGTGGGCACTGCCTCCCCTGTCAGCATCTCCTTCGTCTGTCCTGGACCCACAGGCTCCCACATGGACACCCCCTCTCTGATCTCACTGGGGAAGAAGGTGTGATTCCTCCCATGGGTTGTTCTGATTTGGGAGGACATTCTTAGAAACGTCCATATGTAAGGCTAGAGATGCACCCAGGGACCACGGAGGGGAAGGGAGGAGGGGGACAGGGCAAGTGCCCATTTACTCAGCTGTTCTGACAAGACCCTTGAGCTTGAATCTACCACCAGGTCCCTGTGGGCCATGACTTTTATAGGCAGCTCCCCAAACACAGAGCAAATGAAAAGGCGGCTCACTCTTCCCACAAACATAGCTATTAAGAGTTTAGGCTTTGAATTCAGGCTTATCCATTTCTACCATCATCTTGGCCAGGCTCCTTCATGCCCCCGAACCTCAGTCTCCCTGCCTATATAATATAGTGGGAGAAATACAATCTAATTCCTAGGGATGCCTCTTAAGAAACATGCCAGGCACTTTCTCTGCACTCTCGCTGCCCCGTGACACACCTGCAGGTGCACTTACCATCCTCGTTCTGTGATTCTAAGAAACCTCCCCAGCGTCACCCAGCTAATAAGAGGCAGATCCAGAGTTCAAACTTGGGCAAGTCTGATTCCACTCTTAACCTCCAAGTTATACAAAGGATGTGGAAAGCCATTAATAGCGCCCAGAAACACCAGCTGCTTCACCAATGTCCTCTCTGTCCTGTCTCCACCCTTCCTCACTGTCTCCCGAGCTGTCTTCCTCGGGGAAGAACTACGTTGAGGTGCACAGATAGGAGAGATTCATGAGGCTCAGAAGGAAGGGGCTCGATGCCAAGCTCTTAATGAAGAGCCTTCAGCACGCTTTTGCTTCCATTAATACCTAAGCCCTTAAGATTCTTCCAGCTCCTTAATTTCCTTTTCTGGAACCTACACCAAATCTTCATAATGACTTTCAAGAAAGCCAGAAAGCCGGGAAAACTAAGTATCTTCAAAGTTTCAGGTGAAATCGAGTCACCTCCAAACCTGTTGACTCAGTGTCACAGAGAAGCGGAGTCAGAACCCTGTCTCTCAGCCTGGCTCTGGCCTTACCCAAGCTGGGGGATCGTGAGCAAAGCCACCTGCTTCCTCTGGACCTCCTATTCTTTATTTTTTTTTCCCCTGTGCCTCCTTTTGAAACATTTGTCATTGTAAAGACAACAATCCTTGTCTTGCCTTTCTTAAAGTTGCTGAGAGAACCACGAGAGGAATGTCCATGAAAATACCTCCCAAGTTATAAAGCCCTACATACATGCGGGAAATTATCAGTGTTACTCAACAGCTCATCAGACTCGCTAAGAAAATTCTGGAACAAGAAAAATGAAAGCCAAAAAGCAGAGGTGGGCAGCAGGCTGGAATAAGGAGAGTCGTTGGTAAAGAAAAACTGGCTGTCAGAATCCCATTTTCAGTGCTGGCAGTTAACCTTCAATCAATTTTATAAGGCCAGGAAACAGCCATATTTTTAATTAAGTGTCGGCGGTAGGCTCGGCAACATAAAATTTAATGGTAGAGAAGACACCAACTTAAAGAAACACAGCTTCTTACCTCTCCTTCTAAGAAAGAGATCTTTTCCAAAAGCTGCAATATTAAGAGCTGTTTCTGCTGCACCTTCTTCTTCAACGATTCAATCTAGATAGAAACAAATGAAGAACTGTTAATGAAAACCACACACAACGGTAGACACACAAGTTAATCAACCAGAAGAGATGTCTTTGGTTGTCCTCCAATGAGAACCCGCCCTTCGGTTCTCTGTGTCTCAGGAACAGTGTTAACACAAGACGTTCCCTGGAACAGAGGGTTCGGTGGCCACATGATTTTGGAGTCGCGCCCCATTAGGTTTGTTTGACCTGACGTTTCCAAACTGATTTTGCTGTGTAACCCTTATTAACATCCCATGTATGGGACGGAGAGCGTGCTCTGGGAGTACACACACACACACACACATAAAATACTCAGCTTAAATTCAAGAGTCAGTCCGCATTTCAGACATTGAACACTGTTATTCCTGTTAGTAGATTCATTCAATCGGGTGTCAGAAGTTGTGGTCTGGGAACAGGGTCACTGTCACTGAAAGTGCAAATGGAATTGAGAGGATCCAAGATTCACGTGGCTTGGGACAAAGACAGAGACTCAAGCTGGGTGTTCGCCTTTGTTTTTACAAGGCGGTCTATCTTAGCTACTCTAACTCTGCTTTTCATTCATGTCATGTTCCACAGACAAACCACAGATGCCCTAAGAGCAGGAACCAGGGTGCTCCATTCCAGGCTATGCTGT
Organism: Mustela putorius furo; assembly: GCF_011764305.1. Classification (NCBI taxonomy): domain Eukaryota; kingdom Metazoa; phylum Chordata; class Mammalia; order Carnivora; family Mustelidae; genus Mustela; species Mustela putorius. The sequence continues at coordinate 1,957,853 of NW_025422045.1, read as the reverse complement.
AGACAACAGGCAATCATGGGAACAGTGTGCAGGTTCAGTCAGTAACCGGTGATTTGGAAGAACACACTAATTTCCCAACAACCTAGTATATTCAATTTGTGCATTTGCAAAATCTTTAAAAAAAAAAATCCGTCTCAGTGCAAAAATGACACACAATCTCCCTTTAGAAGTGAATCTAGCCAGAGCTAGGAAAAGACAAAAGTACAATCACATTGCCCTTTGACCCAGCAATCCCATTCCTAGAAATAGATCCCCAAAGACACATTGGCTAAACTACAAAATGACCTGGACAAAGGATTTTGGGCTTTTACAAGACACAAAGAAAACAGAACTCCATCAATCAATAAGTGGTTGGTTAAATAAACCATGGTTCATCATGACAACGGATGACTGCGAAGATCTCTAGAGCAGATAAGGTGTTTCATAAGAAATATATGGTACGCAAGCTTTAGTGTAAAACAGAGGAGACCATTTTAAATTTTGAGGAAGAGATGAAGTATTTCAATGTATATAATTTTTGAGTCAGTAGATTAAGTTAGTAACTGGAAATGAGTATTAAAAAATTATGCATAATTCCACTGGTATCTTAAGAATCCTGTTGTGATTTTATTATAACCCATGGAGGATAACATTAAATCAATCCAAATAATTGGCCTTAAAAAAAAAAAAAACAGAGGAGACCACCGGAAAGCATATACACTTGCAAAAAGAAATTTTGCAAAGGAAAAAGAAACCTTAATTATTAAGAAATAGTTGCCAATAGGGAAAGAAGGAAATTAGAGGCAGAAGAAAAGACTTTTTAGTAATACCTTGTTACCTACATTTAATTTTGAAAGCACATTTTACAGATTCAAAAAATAAATCTAAACCAAAAAGAAAAAAAAAGCGAACCTGAAAACTTGAAAATGCGTCAAAATAAAGGAGCTCAACTATATATCCAGTTGATGAAAAGAATCAAGTGTTGTTTGAACAAGCTAATTTGACTCTGTTTTTAGTGGGCTGTATTCTAAAAACAGAACTGCAAAGAAATCTCTAATTCACTAGGAAAACTGTTGGTAATAATGTTAGTATTGTTGTTTTGTGTTTTTTTTTAAGATTTTATTTATTTATTTGACAGACAGAGATCACAAGGAGGCAGAGAGACAGGCAGAGAGAGAGGAGGAAGCAGGCTCCCTGCTGAGCAGAGAGCCCGACGCGGGGCTCGATCCCAGGACCCTGGGATCATGACCTGAGCCAAAGGCAGAGGCTTTAACCCACTGAGCCATCCAGGCGCCCCTGTTTTGTGTTGTTTTGAAACTATTTGAGATATTGCAGTATAATAATGTTTGGAACCAAGGTTTTCAGTGTAAAAGAAGGAAATATAAGTGTGAAATCAAAGAAATAAAAAGTTTTGTTAAGTTTGAAATGAAAACATTAGTATGAACTCATAAGTAATATTTTATTTTCCTCTGTTAAGTATGCATTTCTTAATTCTGTCCACTGAAGAAGCTTAGAAATTTTAACAATAAACACATAACATATCCAGATTGTGGCATCTAAATACTAACCCTCACCAACCAAACATGGGTCATCTTCGAGGAACGGCTCATTTCAAGGGGTAAAATTTTCTAGGGGAACTCAAGACACCTTATGCCTGAAAACAAATGCATGAAGGGCCTCCCTTGGGCTAAGGATTACAACAATTTTAGCATCAAAAAGAATAACGAATGTAATTGAGTAAAACACATGGAATAAATACGTTTTTAAAACCCTGAGTATGTTATGATTCTTCAAAAACCAAAACCAACAGCAATGACGAGGGAATGACTAGGGAACCAACTTCTTACTTAGAAACTTGGCAACTTAGAGGCAGATTTAAAGGCATGTAGCCTGCCTTTCTTGTACAAACTGCATTTTGAGATTACTAGTAAGTCCTAGGTAATGAGGGAAAGAGTTTTATTTTTCAGAAGAATAAAATCCCCATTGTGCAATCCCTAGGAAGTAAGTGGCTCATTGTATGAGATGAATTAACAGATGAACCAGTCAGAGGCAAAGGTAAGGAAGAACTTTACAACTGCATTTTGAGCTGTCCCCATCTGGGTCCGGGATTGGCCTCAGCATCACCCAAAGGGGGTCAATCAGACATGAAGACAGAGTAAACAGCACAGCACCAGGAAGTGTGCTTCCTCCCCATGCCAGCCCCCAAGAAAGGGAAAACTGAATCTCACCGTGTGCTAGAGCTAATGAACAAAAAGTCAATTCCCGAACGCAGAAACATTTATAGGACAACTGACACATCTCCTACAACATCTCTTGGTGCGGGAAACTCAGCAGGGGAGGAGGATACACAGGGAGAAGTCTGTTCTAGATTAAAAGACTCTAGAAACATAACCACCAAACAAATGACCTTCTCTGGATACTGACTGAAGCGAGGCTTCAGTAAAAAAGACCATTTTAAAGACATTCCAGAAAATTTTAGGACACATGGGTATTATCGCATGATACCAAAGAATTATCATTAACTTTGTTTGGTGCGACAATGGCATCATGTTTATATAAGAAAAAGTACGTATGTTTTAGAGATGGATAGTGAGGTGTATAGGAAACAGAAGCAGGATGTCTGGGATTTGGTTTAAAATGACTGCATGAAGGGGAAAAAGAGGAAAAGAAGGAGCAAATACAGCAAAGAGAGCCAAGTTTTGCTGTTTGTTGAAGCTGGTCATGAGTCCAGGGGTCTTCATCGATCAGTCTCTCTGTCCTGAGTGCATCTGACATTTTCATGATAAAATATTTTAAATTCCACCTGGTGCCAAAAAATACAATCCTCCCACACAAAATGTAAGCCATAGAAAACAGAATATAATAAGAAACACATTTAAGAAAAACTGTCCAATGTTGATAATAATTAAAGAAATTATAATTAAAAACAGTAACAAGTTATCCTTTAATAACGATTGAATGCGCCCAAAACTACCGGCGAAAGAAATCAGCACTGAAAGAGCTGGGAGGGGCAGCCCTTCTCGTGTGTTGCAGGTGGCATTGTAAATTAGAATGACCCTTTGGGCAATTTAGCAATAAATATTAAGAGCCATAAAGCTGTTCATACCCTTTGACCCACTAATCCCACTCCTGGGAATTTATCCTAAGGATATAATTCAGACATAGGAAAAAAGCTATACATACAAAGATGTTCTTGCTCCTATTATTTATAACAGAAACTTGAAATAACCTTAACGTCCAGCACTAAGGCACGGGGTGGTACATTATGGAATATCAATTTGATGGAGCATATGACACAGACACTGCAAACACACTGCCAAATGTAAAAGTGTTTACAAAAATCCTCGAGGGATAAAAACAAAATAAAACAAGAAAGAAACACCAAAGCTTGCAACGATCAAAAGTAAAAGCTGGAGGTTAGCTCAACAAAATCATACTGAAGTTGCTGTAGAATTACGGGCAAAAGGAACGTTTTTTTTCTTTAAATGTCCCTCAGTGTTTTAGGAATAGTTTTCAAAAAATCATTCTTACGGTGTTCTTCTTTCATTCCTTCTTATAGTATTAAGACCTTTTAAAAAACTGATTTGAATTCTTTAAATGAGAAGCAAGATGGGTACTGAAATTAGCTACAATATTCCAAGGAGGTCTAGGTACATTTCATCAATTAACATAAAAAGGGACTTCGAGTACCCTTACTTCACTCTCTCTGAAGTAATCAGAGTGGTTGGTGAGTCCAGGGAAGCAAGAGATGTGATTGAGGGCACTCTAATGGGCAGTTCATAGGAAGATATTGAGGATTTTCACTTAAAAATGGAGGAGATACAAGGCAGATATGTCGTCTGCAGGATGTGGAGAGAAGGCGATTCTGTGAGTTCTGAGAGAACAGAGGGCTGATGCTGGAGCAAACAGGTCCTGCCTTCTGGGGAGACAGAACGGCTATGGGAAGGATTTGAGGGGGGGGGTGCTGAAGCTTCTGCTGACAAGTCTTGCCTTTCAGCAACTGAAGCTTCGAGAAGCAATCATGCTCTTGGGCTGAGGGAATGCTAGGCCCACGCATTGGCTTTCATCCTCGAGCGTTCCTTACAGGATCATCTTCCGCGGGGGTTGACATGTTCGGATTAGAGGAAAAAGGACACCAAGGATGGCAGACAGGACATGCCTCGGACCTCCTGTCCTACAAGGGTGTCAACTCGGAATCCCAACTCAGCCCAACCCACGCGACCTCCTAAGAGACACCCATCATGAGGCGCTATCTCTAAGTCACATATCTGAGGGGTAAGTGTGTTACTTCTGACTGCTGACTTCAAAGTGCCTTCAACTATTGTCTCCTATAGAGCCCCAGCACATGATAAACACTCAAAATCTAGCTACTACTGTGTTACTGCTGGCATTCCTCCCCACTTAGACTGGGAGCTTGAGAGTAAAGACCTTGGTCATCTTTCTACTCTCAGATAATGAATGAATGAATCAGTGACTCCATCCGTCCATCTCTCAACAGTCTATCCCTTAGACTCCAGGGGAAAAATTGTCTGGAAGAGATTCTTGGAGGCCCTGATGGACCAAGGCGGATATACCCCTCCAAAGCACTCCCAAAATCAGGAGCCACTCCAAAATCCAGGATACCATGCAGCTGGCATGCAATTTCTGCTCTTGTCCATACACTGAATTCTGTAAATTTGACCTTGAAGAGATTTGTGTCTTCTTCATGAAGCTGCATTTTGGTCCAGCTGTCACCTGGTGGTGGTAAATGACCAAAGCTCCCAGGCTCAAATCAGGGCATTAAGAAATGAGAACTGAGAAGCACTTATTTTCCAGACCTCATCGATTTACTGAACAGGAACATAATCTTGTCCCAACAGTTAAATTTCAGTATGAAATAGTATACCCCCTTATAGAACAAAGGAAGAAACCCATCTTGGTAAAATCTGGAACCTCTTAACTAATGTTAATAGAATTTTTTCTTAGTTTTGTCTCAAAAAGCATGTTTCTTTGTAACTCAACTGAATATATGCATTGCAGCCTAATGATGCTAGATCTCTTAAGACTACAGCCCATTTGATATTCACAGTGGTGGTAGGGGGCGGAGGGGTACCTCTAGTTAATGGCTTTTCTTCACACTGGCCACTGTGGAGTCAGCTCCCTGGCTGATCTGAGCTAAGCAATCCCTCTGAGGCTATGGCCACACAACAGAAACACCTAGAGGGAGCTTTTACAAAATACTGACTTCTAGGCTTACCCCCATAGATGCTGATTATATCACTCTCTTTCTTAAAAACTCTTCCAAACTTCTAACATTTGAACTCCCTAGCATGGACGTGAGGCCCTCCCATGGTCCCGCTATCTCCCCCCTGTCATTTCAGGCCTGTCCTGTCCCCAATGAACCCTACACTTAAGCCAGTCCATTCTCTCAGCACTCCACAGACATGCAGTGGTCCTGCCTCTGGGCCTTTGCACAGGCTGCTGCTTCTACCACGCATAACTTCCCTCCTCCCACCCACCTCTCTACCAGGAAATCTGCCGTCACAACATACTCACAAGTCTCCCTCTTCTGTTCTACCTCAGTCTTTTGAACAAACCCCCATTAGGGCCCCTGACTGCTGCTACAATCCTCTGTTGACATCTTTCTCTTGCACTGGACAGCACACCCACAGGAGACACGTTACTGTATCAAAGATCTTATACAAAAGAACTGTTCTCTTAGAAGATGTAATTGCCCTGTCAATCCACACATTTTTATGACTTGTTTTCGGGAGGTGGGGATGCTATAGTGAAAGAACTCCTCCTGATTTCTTTCGGAAAAAACTCGGAACAAAATGAAACTGTACCAGATTTTAGGAAGGTCCTGTTATGGATTTGGAGCAACCCTAGAAGTTACAAGGCTTCTCAGCTTCCTGGAATTTGTTTCCATTAGTGACAGACATATAGGTCACAGGTCATTTCAGGTCAATGTCAGAAGAAGATACAGTTCTATGATTAGAATTATGTGAATAGTACCTGATTGTGTGAGACTTGCCAAACATAACTATCGAGGTTGGGGATATGAAGAGAAAGCAACAGATATAAGAAATGCAGCAGCAACTAAGTATTAAATGTTAGAAAACACTTAATGTGTTTTTTTAAAGAAACTGTGGTTTAGGGGGTGCCTGGGTGGCTCAGTTGGTTAAGCCTCTGCCTTCAGCTCAGGTCATGATCCCAGGGTCTTAGGATCAAGCCCCGCATCGGGCTCTCTGCTCAGCGGGGAGCCTGCTTTCCCATCTCTCTCTACCTGCCTCTCTGCCTACTTGAGATCTCTGTTAAATAAATAAATAAAATCTTAAAAAAAAATGTGATTTAGGGTGTCATGTGTTACCAGCTGCCTAGTAATAATATGCATGTCTCTGGAAAATGCCTTAAATAAAACCGTAAGCACACCGAAATGGAGCACGGAACTAGAAGTTATGTTAAAATGGACAATCACGTTGAATCGCATTAAAATCTGGCAAGGGCAAGGAAACTAGATTGTTTTCAGAGCAAATGAGGTCTATGATATAATTGCTTATTTTCTTGGGAATGTGTTTAATTTTGTTTTCATTCAAAGTTTAGGGATAACCAAGTAAGGCCCATAGGCACATATATTCAAAATCAGTGTGTGAGGGCTGTGTGTGTGTGCACGTGTGCGTGTACTGTGAAACTTGACCACACGTTAATAAAGCTCCCAACCTCCACCACCAACACCTCTGATTTGCTACTCTTTCCCACAGACCCTCACTTCAAAAGGCTTTCTGCTTTAAGTTGCATTTATGAAGAAATAATTCATTTTCCCACTGAAAACTGTATCAAACATGGGTAACTGCCAGTTAAAACTTCTAATCAAACATAAGATAACCAGCATTATGAATTCTAGGTAAAAGTAGAGCAATAGGATACTTTATTATGAGTCCTCGTTGACTTCTCAGGGGAAATTATGCTGTTAGTGTATTTGAAAAGTTCGTAAGAAAAACAGTGTGAAGATTCCCCTTATTGTTTTCAAACCCCCTCCCCTCCCGAGGCCCAGTGAATCAGTGAAATGACCAGAGATGGCATGGAACAGGACTGCCAAGAACCTTCTAGAACTCACTCAGGCATGCAATCACCTTCTCCTTTTGCCTCCCCTTGTCCTGACAGGGCCTTGTTTGCCACCCACACTCTTGTTCCCCTCTGTGATCTAGAAAATAAAATTGTCCCCATTTCGGGGTGCCTGGGTGGCTCAGTGGGTTAAAGCCTCTGCCTTCAGCTCGGGTCATGATCCCAGGGTCCTGGGATCGAGCCCCGCGTCGGGCTCTCTGCTCAGCGGGGAGCCTGCTTCCCCCCTCTCTCTCTGCCTGCCTCTCTGCCTGCTTGTGATCTCTGCCTGTCAAATAAATAAATAAAATCTTTAAAAAAAATTGTCCCCATTTCCCTTAAAATCAGCATCATGTTCAATCTTCACGTACCCTGCCACAAGAAATAAGAATAATGGATACGCCCCACTCTTCCTCTGAAAAGGCTTTCCGTGTTTGCAACAGCTACTCTTAATTCTATCTCCGAAGTCTTGTAACGCTGTAATTTCAGTTATTGTACTTTTAAAGTGCATTCTCCTTGATAAAAACCACCGCAGTAAGAATTTTCAAAATAATAAAGTTACCCTCTTTTCCTAAAAAATAATAAAACATAAGGAAATATGACAAGATCAGAATCTGCCCTGCACTAATGCAACATAAAAGAACAGTTTAAAAAGGACAAGGAAAATGGTACATTATCTCATTCCGGGGGAGTGAAGGGAATGAATTAAGGCCACAACAAAACGAAACTGAAAAATTGCTAAATGAAGCTCTGAGTGGGGAAAATGAAAAATCAATGACGGAACGGAGGGAAAAAGGTACATTTTTCATCTTCATGATGCTTGATTGGGTTTGTAGAAATTCATTTCCAATTAATGTGTCTTGTGGCATTCAGCCAGGCTAGCTATGATCAGGGCACATATTTTAATCAATTTTTTTCTATTAAGTTTGAAGTAATATATAATAATAGAATGATACCATTCAAAAGGATCAGTTGAAACTGGCTTCTGAGGTAAAATAATCTAATTTGGTTTGATTTCTATCTTATATTAAAGATAACCCAGCTTCTCTTTGAGGAGAGGAGTAGCACCCTGCTTCTCCCCGGTGCCTAAACATGACGGGGCTGTATAAACATCAGGGAAGAATGGATACACTGGCTTTCCGATCTGACAGGGAATAATGCACCACTGGGGAGGGAGATGGAGGGGTGTCCTGGGGACCAGGACTGTTGCTCGGTTTGCTGGTTATTCTCAGAAACAACCCTAGGCGGTGCGGTCATCCCCACAGAGGAGGAAACTGATCTTGCTAGAGTTTCATCACCCATCCTTCCCTCAGCAATCCCCTAGGATCACCTCGGCATCAGGCTCAGTGTTAGGCACGGGGCACACAGCAGTCAGCCAGGAAGATCTGATCTCCACCTTCATGGACCACACATCCCACAAAGGAAGGCAGGCAGTAGGCAGAGAAACACCCAAGAAAGTGTAATAAAGGGAGAGGCACAGAGAAGTATCATATCCCTGAGGCAAGATGCACCTGCCGACTGACTGCCGGTGGAGTGAGGGCAGGGGTCAGACTTGGGGGCTGAAGAGGGTGACCGGCTCATCCCAGCTTTCCCAGTGCTGCCCAGGCTTTAGCACTGGGATCTCATGTGCCAGGAGCTTTCTCACTTGCAGGCAAACCGGGACAACTGGTCACCCGAGAGCTGGATGCCAGCAGGTCTGAGATCTCTCTGAGGTCAAGGCCCAGGCTCTTTCTCTCACCACACTGACGTTCAAAGGTTTGCTGTCACCTTCCCCATGGTGGTGACCTATCACTACCACACTGTGGGGAATCAGGCCAGGCTGGGGAGAGCTGGCTGGGATCGTCCTTTACAAAGTGTCTGCTACAGCCCTAAGTCTTGAGGATGTTCTTTTTCCCTCTGACTTGGATAAAAGACTCTGCATTGAACAGGAATGTCCAGGGAGAGAATGGTTTCAGACGAACCTACGGTGAGGCATGTGGCAGCCCCAGCTCCGCAGGTGGGACAGAGCTGGTGCCTCAGCAACGGTGGTTTTTACAATGTCCCTAAGTTCAAGTGTCCAGGAGTGTGGCCATTCACCCGCACCAGCCAGGCCAGGCTTCTCCCGGGAGCCTCCTAGCTGCCCTTCCAGCTTCTCTCCTGAGTCGCCGGCTCCCTCCTGCCAGAGACGTCATTCTGGGGTCACATCTGACCAGGCAAAGGGCCCCACTGAGGAATGTGGAACAGGCTAACACCAGACATTTTCTCAGCTTGGTGCTGAGCAGGTGCGAACCCATGACTGGTCTCGACCTCAATTCCAGCCTCTCCATTATCCCTGCCCATGACCATCTAGTCAAACTAGACTGATAGCTCCTTGCACTCCCCCTCTACTTTCTGGTCTCCATGTTTTTGTTTTTTGTTGTTTTGTTGTTGTTATTCTATATTTTGTCTGACATGTGCTTTTCCACCCATTTAGTCCCTGCCTAGAAAAATCCAATCCATCCTGTAAGACGTGGTCAGTTCTCATTCCCTCCCCAAGGTCTCTGCCCCCACACCAGCGCCAAGCCCCTCACCTACGTTACATCAGTCAATCCTTACTTACAACAGCCTCTGAAGCAGGCAAGATTACGATCGTCCTCATTTGGTTGATAAGGAAACTGAATGTTGAAAACAACTGACTTGCTCAAGACAGAAAGCCTAGGGAAGAGAGGAGCATGATGCAAAACCAGATTCAGTTTTCTCAAAGCCTGTGAACTTAATCACTCCTGTCTCCCGCTTCCCTGTCCCCAGCAAGCAGCTCAAACCCCTGCTTAATACTCGTCATAGTTTACCTCGAGTTCTAGCAAGTTTTAGTATCAACCAGAAAGTCCTTTGAGGGCAAGAACTTGATGTCTATTTTTGCATTTTGTTCATAGAAGATGTTTCTGAAATGAGTTTTGATGGACCCATCAGGGCAGGAGAACAGGAGTATTGAAAGACAGTCAAGGGGAACAACTCCATCTTGATAAAGGGGCTGTGAAAAACTCAATGGGGCAAGGAAGGAATATTGGCTAAATGCTATTAGACAAACAAGCTTTCCATGAGCAGAAAAAAAGCAAAACAAAACCAAATACCAAACCCCCCAAAAACAAACAAAAATAACACACGCACAAAAAGAAAAATGCAAACTTGTTTACAGTATATACAGAGAAATAAATTCCACATGGATTATTCTTTATTTGTTCATCAAACATTCATTGAACACCTACTATACACCAGTGACTGTTCCAGATGTTAGGAGTCTAGCCAAGAGCAAAACAGAGAAAAGCCACTGCCCTTGTGGAGCTTACATTCTAGTGGGGGCAAGCAGACAACAAACAAGTAAGCGAAACAGAGAAATGCAGTATATCTATTCTAGGATGTAAGTGTATGGAGGAAAAGAGTAAGAGAAGATAAAGGCTATGAGTGTGGTAGGGGTTGTAACTAAACCATAAAGATGAAAAACAAAACTCTAAAATGATCACAAAGATATCCTGATGGCACAGATGAATGGATAAAGAAGATGTGATCTATACACACACACACACACATACAAACAATAGACTATTATGCAGCCATCAAAAGAAATGAAAACTTGCCATTTGTGACGACATGGATAGAACTACAGAGCATTATGCTAAGTGAAATAACTCAATCAGAAAAGGACAATTATCATATGATCTCCCTGATACAAGGAAGTTGAGACGCAACATGGGGGGTTTGGGGGGTAGTGAAGGAAAAAATGAAACAAAATGGGATTGGGAGAAAGACAAACCATAAGAGACTCAATCTCACAAAACAAACTGAGGGTTGCCGGAGGAGGGCGGGTAGGGAGAGGGTGGTGGGGTTATGGACACTGGGGAGGGTATGTGCTATGGTGAGTGCTGTGAAGTGTGTAAACCTGGCAATTCACAGACCTGTACCCCTGGGGTTTATAATACATTATATGTTAATTAAAAATGTATATATATGTATATATACATGAGGATGTATATATACATTATATATATACTATATATACATAGATAGATAGATGGCAAACAAACAAGACCCAAGACACAGCACCAAAGCATTAGCCAGTTTATGTAAAATGTGTGCCTTACACAAGATACCATAAACAAAGAAACACATTGGCTGGGCGAAGAAACACTGTGACAAATGATCAGTATTGCAGTATGCAGAGTCCCGACAATTCAGCAGCAGAAGTGATCACCATATGGGAAAGTGCACAAGAGATAGAAACAGCCAGCTCATGAAAGGGGAGGAAGACTGAATGGTCAACACACTGATGAAAGGATGCTCGGCGGCACCAGGAGCCATGAGCAGTAATCCGGCTGGAGCAAATTACAATCAAAACAAAGAGGTACTATTTCACAGCCAGCTAAAATTATGGTCCAACAGCGCCAAGAGGTGGTGAGGATGTGGGGAAATCCACACTCCCGGTGGGTGGAAGTGGGCACCCCCTCCGGAGACCAACTGGGCAGTATCTAATGAAGGGGAAACTGTGCTGACCCAAGGCCCAAGCAGGTCCTCCTCCAGCCACGTTCCCCAACAACAGAAGCAAGGAGACTGCTTGGCATTGTTTGTAAAAGAACAAAAATCTGGAAACAAGTCAAACATCTGTCAATAGGACACATAACGTTACATTAATTCAATGAAATATTAGAGATCCATTAAAATAAATAGTGTAGCTCCATAGGCAACACCACCAAAAACAAAAACAAAACTGGGGAAAAGAGTAAGTTGAATACTATATACAATAAAATCTACTTACTTGGAGATTATAAACAAAGATGGACATACATTTTTAAACACATACATGAGGCTAAACACTGATAATAGGTACATACGTATGCTGTAAAAACACCAAAACGTGGCCTAGATGGAGACCAAATGGCTTTTGAAGAGGGAGGGAGTGGGGAAGAAGGGAAAAGACCAGAGGAATAAAAAGAACCTCCTTCTACTTTTTTATTTTACTTGGAAAAAATCTGAAATATGCCAAGATGTTAACATTTTGGCACTTCTAGAGGAGAGTACCTGTGTCTTTTTTTTTTTACTACTCTCTATCATTTTCCATATTGCAATTTTTTTTTCAAATTAAAAAAAATACACAAAAATGAGAAGCAAAGATGGAACACTGCCTTTGGAGCCAAAGATCTTATTGTGGCCCCAACACCATCATCATTTGCTGAGAGACTGCCAGCTACTTATTATTCAAGAGTCTAAGTTTCAGTTTTCTGTGCCCCCCCACCCCCCACCCCAAAAAACTATGCTATTCATATGCCCCATACGAGGATGAATGTGGGAATGTTAGGTCTAGACACATGGCCAAGAGGCATGAGAAACTTTCAGTAGCTGACAGTGACTTGAACATGAGTGCAACCTCACAAACTCTACGGGTAGAACATAGGCACCCAGGTCTCCAAGAAATATTTCACAGCCAATCGCAAACAATCTCAACAAAGAGAAGGTGAAGTCAGTGACAATTACAAAGAAAAGACTTCGTCCCTTAAAAGGATGGTTTATATCCTGAATATATTAATCAGCAGGTGTCATAAAAGAAACCTGCAATATTTCCATAACAGATAGGGAAAGAAAAGCTTCACACACACGGCGAGTTTTCTGATACCTTCTTAAAACATCACATTTTAGATAAGGTGTCTAAGATTTTAAAATAAAGAAGTGACTAATATGTCAAATATGAACATTTTAAACTGTCATGTTTTTATTTACTCTAAGTAAATTCTGCTTCAAACATCTGAGTAACTCCTCCTTTGGGCGGGGATGTGAGGAGCCAAGGGACAAAACTGTAGCCTTAAGAATCCCAGGCTTCCTTTGCCATCCACTGCCTACTTGCTATCATGGGGCAGAAGCACCTGAATGAGAGACCAAAGATAAATACTGACAGAAACCATTTTACCTGCCCACTCTGCCACAGGAAGTGGGGGCGGGGACCCATCCAGCGCCTAAGTAACACCCTGTCCCCTAATGAAGCCACTCCCTCAGCCCAGGCTGCCAGCTCATCAGGGTAACCCATGCATTACCACCACCACAGCTGCCGCTGCTACCTCTACCAGTCTTTAGTAACACTGTAAAGTTTTCATGACTGACCAGGCCCTGTGGCTTGCCTCAAGAAGATCTCTATAAAAATGAAGCAGGCATGGAGCATATTTCGCTTCAATATATTTCGACCAAATACATTTCTCTTTCCTTCAGACAGACCTCTCCTTTCCACAAAGTTAGCTGAACAGTCTATATGGGCAGAACGCCCATGGAGAAACAAAGCAAACCAAACCCGGCCTCAACAAAGAGAATGCTACATTGACTAGTGCTTTGGATCTCCATTCCAAGAGGACACCTGAGGGCCACTTCCCACATGCAAATATAACCAAACCCCACGGACACTTGGCCGCTTCCGTGTTACGTGGGGGTGATCTGGTGGGGAACACTTCCTTCCCGGAGCACTTGAGTTCTTCAAGCCTGCGTTCCCTCCTTAGCAGGTGTCCTCAGCAGCTTTCCAGAAGGGAGGCTTCCTTTTCCAAGATCTTAGCACCAGCCTCCACCTGGCAGTTCCTGAATTATTTTTTAGTATTATTTTTCACAGCAGCTCTTTGTTTGAGATCTAGGAACCCAAGCTTCTAAAAATATCCCTTGAGTTCTCAGGAGTCTGCAGCGTGAGGTTGGACAAGTGGCGGTGAGGGTGTGTGGTGTTTTCACAAATGAAAGCCCTACGTGGTCAAAGTTTCCTTTCCACAGCATGTCCTTCCGTTTTGTTCATCGGCTTCTCACAGAGAGACATGCCACCTCTTCCCAGCAGAGGACAAGTGTTCTTCTAATCTTGAACAGTAAAAGGAATTGCGTCCAACCCAGGCTACCATTTTATCATCTTCCAAAGAACCGGAGACTAAATCTGGAGAAGAGCTCGTGTGACATGATCTGGAAATAGGGGAATTGAGTGGATTAGGGTTGTGGGCTCAGTGCTCTGGCTCCGTTCCCCTACCCCCCATTGGTTACACTATCAGGGATGCTCTGAATCACCTAAACACAGGGAACTGGGCAGAAATGTCCTTTTGTGCGGTACATTTCAGCACAATACACAGTAGTTTTAAAACGACCTAAGAACTAACAAACGGGTGCTCCGTTCAAAATGGAATATTCTTGGAATGGAGAAAATGTAAAAAAGGTTTTAGTTGTATTGTGTGTAAATACTCCACTCAAGAGACTGGCAGCTGAGATGGAACAGAGCACGGAGCATAGGAGAGAAGAGAGAAGGGGCCCTGGGTGGCTCAGTGGGTTAAGCCTCTGCCTTCAGCTCAGGTCATGATCCCAGGGCCCAGGGATCGAGCCCCACATCGGGCTCTCTGCTTAGCGGGGAGCCTGGCTCCCCACCACACACACTTTCTGCCTGTCTCTCTGCCTACTTGTAATCTCTGTCAAATAAATAAATAAAATCTTTTAAAAAAGAGAGTAGCATTACCAAAGATTCCATTTGGCTCCTAAGACTCCCAAAGCAGAGAAGGACAGCTGTGTGTGTGTCTGTCAAGAAAGCAACTCAGCTACTTTTGCTTTTAATTCCTTTAACTTGACACAGCAGGATCCCATCCTGCTAATAGTAGCAGCTTGTGTTTATTGGGTACTTCCTATGCTCTGAGGAATATGCTGTAAGTATTTTATGTGCATCATCTCATTTAACTCTTGCCAAAAATATCCTCTTGGATGGATAGTGTTATTAGCCCCATCTTACAAACAAGAAAACCAACTTTATGAAGCTTCCCCAGCTAATCAACGCAGGTCTGATTCTCAAGTCCTTGCTCATGTCCATCGTCTCTGCGGCCTCTCACTGTGTACCCTTCAAGGTCTCTAACTGCACTTCTCCTAGGTGTCTAATGCAGGGGGTGCCTGCAAATTCAGGGTCGAGGGGGTAGGTTCTAGGAACTTGAAAAAAGGAGAAGAGAAGACCTGTTTTGCTGACTGGCTCAAGAAGAGCCAGAAACCAGAAACCCAAACCACAACTCTCGGGAAAGTTACTCCTCATCTGTTCTCTCCAATCTGGGCTGTTTCTCCCCCAAAACTGCTGCATTATGTAAATGGCTCTCAAAACAAACAAACCAACCAAAAACAAAACAAACAAAAAACCCAAAAGGATGAAAATTAAATACATTCAAGTTCATTTCCTAGGAATTGCCAAACTGTTCTGCTTCATTTTGCACCTGAGAAGCAGCTATCATTTCAACAAGGTCCTGTGTTCTCTTTCTACAGAGGTACGGTGGGGGGTGCCTGGGTGGCTCAGTCGCTTAAGCCTGTGCCTTCAGCTTAGGTCATGATCTCAGGGTCCTGGGATCGAAACCCACATCAGGCTCCTTGCTGAGCAGGGAGCCTGCTTCTCCCCTGCCTGCCATTCCCCCTGCTTGTGCTTGCCCTTTCCCTCTCTCTCTTAAATAAATAAATAAATAGGTACAGTGGGCCCAAGTGAGCGCCCTCCTCCCACTGCGATCTGCCAGGCCTGGTATGTTTCTATCTTGTGGATAGACAGAAGGAATTTAAACCATGGCAAGATCTGACACCCATACCCATAAGCATGAGGGAAGGGGGTCCCTGAGAACCACTGCTGGTCTCTTTGTCAGTGGCAGGTTCTCAGCTTCCAAGGCCACTAGGCGGACTAGATTTTGTGCCCTTAAGTCTAGTTATTTCACAAGTGTGTGCCACCTACCACCTTGAGGACATCTCTCTAGATGCATCCGGGGAGCCTCTGGGAGGTTTTGTATCTGGATACCACCGTCCAATATGGCAGGAAGCATGGGCTGTGAAAGCACCCTCTCCTGATGGGGCTGGCAGCAAGTGCTAGATCCCCTGAGAAGACCACACAGTCACACACTGGGACCAGCTCTCTGCGTCCCTGCTCATGGTCCTTGCTCAGTGGTCTCCCTGTTTCTCTTTCCTGGTGCCATAACCACTCCAGTCCCAGTTCACCGACAGCTTTCCAGCTCAGGGACAGCAGCTTGTGAGAGAGGTGGGCTGAACATATGAGCACATAGAGACCCCGCGTGAGGACCCAAGCCGCAGCTCTAGAGATTCCAAGCACTGCTTCTCCATCCTGGCTGCATACTGGAATCTTGTGCAGCTTAAAAAACACACAAACAAAAAAAACCCTAACCCCTGCCCTGCCCAGGGCCCTCCTCCCACTGCGATCTGCCAGGCCTGGTATGTTTCAGAGCTCCCCGAGTGAGTCGAACATGCAGCCTGGATGGAGAAGCACTAATAGGAAAATCCACTCCTTCCGCCTTTGCACTCATCAAACATCTAAATCACAGAGGGGGACAAGTGGAAATGGAAGGGCTTTCTGCAAAAGAAAAGTCTAAAGCCAGAACGGTTTCCTCTGCCACTGAAAGGACACCCAGCGAGAGACATGCCGCTGGAAGAACCTCTTTGTCCACGGAGACCGCAATGAGAAGCGAGGAGGAGGAGGTGGTCAACTGGAAGCATTCCTAACGCTGAAGAGGGAGGAGGTCAAGGAGCTCTCTATGAAATGACCGTGTGTCAGCTGAATAATATCACTGCCTATTGGCAAAAATGTGAGATGTCCCCCCTTTTAGAGAGCAGATAGGAATTTGTTTTCTCCTCCAGGTAATTTTCTCCTTGGCAGGAAATCTGCTTTGTTTGGCAGGGGACTGCCTGGCCTGAGAGCAGGTGAAGAGGTGTGAATGACCTGCGGGGGTGGGGGTGGGGGCAGAGGGGGTGGAGGGGGCGGGGCGGGGGAGGCACGAATCTGGCATCAGGCTCCGCCCAGACTTTTGCTCCTCCCCATTTCTGGATTCCCTGTAAGGTAAGCTAAGAATGCAGCCTGACTCAAGACAAAGGACTGCCAATCCCAACCAGACTTTGCAACAGAAGAAGGAAGCCGATGCTCGAGGAGTCTGGAAGGCAGGTCCCATGAGATGGTAAGATCCAGAAGGGCAGGACCACACCTGTCCCGGGCACAGAGAAAGTGCTGGTGCTTATCTGGTGAATCCACAGACCAGTGCATTTCCCCACAGGTGCTATTTTCAGTCCCTCTATATTTTGTGGCAAGCCCTTAAAAGTATAAAAGGGGCATATATGGGCTCATTTTGTTGTTTTTTGTTTTGTTTTGGGGTTGTTTGTTCTTTTGGTTGTTGTTTTTGTTGTTGTTGTTGTCAGAGCCACAACCAGTTAGAAGAATTAGTGATGGGAGGGAGTTAACCAATCCCTGACATTCATCACAAAAGGAGATGTAATTTGCTAGAAAGATCTAGCCTGCGGTGGGTCTGGTCCCACACATCACATAAGACACTATGCTTCGGGGCACCTGGGTGGCTCAGTGGGTCAAAGCCTCTGCCTTCGGCTCAGGTCATGGTCCCAGGGTCCTGGGATCGAGCCCCGCATAGGGCTCTCTGCTCAGCAGGGAGCCTGCTTCCTCTTCTCTCTGCCTGCTTCTCTGCCTACTTATGATCTCTGTCTGTCAAATAAATAAATAAATAAAATCTTAAAAAAAAAAAAAAAGACACTATGCTTCAAACTCAACCTCATAAAAGGTATACCAACCCCTCACTGAGAAGGGCCCACCCTGCAATGACCCGCGGTTAGCCCATCCTGCACACTGAAAGTCAAGGCCTTATTGGGCCAATGACTGCAAAACGGAGGCCGGCTGGTTTTCATTCATTGTATTATTAAGAAACTATGTCCTACTAAAAGTGGAAGGAAATACAGGGGTTAACATTTAAGGATCCCAAGAACCTCAGTAACACCCTTTTTCAGTTTTGAACTGAAAAAAGCAGCCCATCATTTCAGTAAACAAAGTTTCTTCATAGACGTTATGGCGAAAATGATGCCAGCAGTGGGTGCAGACTGGATCCCCACCTTTGGGAGATGTGACACTCCATGCACGTGAGCTTTCAGACTTCTTGTGCGGGAAGCAAGACTGTCCCTAACATCTGCCACACAGAAAGTCTGCCTCTATTTCTAGGTCAAGTTTGTCCCAATATCGGGATCATGGAAGGTCACAGATAAAAATGAAGTTCTCAAGTCAGACGTTTTCAATCTGCTAATTGTGCTGCTTATGCAAAGGAATGATAAGGCCAAGATCGCACAGCCCAGTAGACAGTAATGCAGACTTTCTATAAAGAGCTTCTAGCGCAGGTCCTAAGGAGTGTACGTGTGAGGGAGGACTACCTTCCCAGGGGAGCCGATATTAGAAATGTTTTCTTCATGTGAAATGAAAAGCTGAAATTTGCCTCTTTGCAAGTGCCACTCAGGGTTTGTGGCCTGGCCTTGCCTCGCAACGCTAAACAAGAAAGCAGAGATGCCTGGATGGCTCAGTCAGTTAAGTGGCTGCCTTTGGCTTGGGTCATGATCTCAGCATCCTGGGATCAAGTCCCACATCAGGCTGCTCACTTGGCAGGGTGCCTGCTTCTCCCTCTGCCTCTGCTAGTGCTCTCTCTCTCTTACAAATAAATAAATGAAATCTTAAAAAAATAATAATAATAAAATCTCTGGGGAGCCTGGGTGGCTCAGTGGGTTAAAGCTTCTGCCTTCGGCTCAGGTCATAATCCCAGGGTCCTGAGATCGATTCCCGCATTGGGCTCTCTGCTCAGCAGGGAGCCTGCTTCCTCCACTCTCTCTCTCTCTGCCTGCCTCTCTGCCTACTTGTGATCTCTGTCAAATAAATAAATAAATTCTTAAAAAAAAAAAAAAAAGCATTCTGAGACGTGAACTCAGCTCTCACGCCTCTCCTTAGCCATCTCTTGGCCAAGTACTTCAGGGGCTCCCTAAATCACTAGAGCTCTCAACTCCTTTCCAACCTGACTCTGCTCTTCCAAATGTGTTTATTGGTCGATGCCCCTTTTCAATGTTTGCAACTTTAAAAAAAAAAAAAATCCTCGCACCATAGGCTGCAGCAAATGAAAGTGTAAACCATCCTTTTGTGGCATAAGTTAACATGGTATTCTGGGAAAACATCTTACTTTTTACTACTGTTTTAGGTAGTTGCTAAAACTTAGAATAGAAAGTCGCTCTTTTCTTTCCGGTCCCCATGCACTGTGGAAACCCAGCTGGGAGTGGTGCTCAGTCTGATGACGGAGCCACCCTACCTTTCAGCCTGCGGTTTCATTCTGGTGACTGTGTCTTCCAGACCCCATTGGCCAGACTTAGAGAAGCTTGTTTGGGAGACAGTGCATCATAGGTAGAAAAGGCAGGCATGGACAGTGATCTTTATATGCTTCTCTATTTTCATATATCAATTTCCCTTGGCTCCCCTCAAATGCGTTTCTCTGTTTTATTCCAGAAATTAGAAACCAGAGACTCCTAAACCACTTGAAAGTGTCTTTGGAAGAAGGATCTCTGACTTAGGAACCAATCTTCAACCCCAACAGATAATAACCGAAACAGAAGCCAAGCGGTACGAGGCTCTATGATAAAATCTAAGAACAGGGCACACCACCTCGCTGTGGTGAGCTGGAAGAAATGCAGGTCTCCGTGGTCGAAGGCACATGGGGAAACAGGGACAGCCTTGGCCAGAGTTCCTATGGGTGAGATTCAGAAGCCAAAAAGCTACGATCTGAGAGCCGTCACCGCCTGAGGTGCTAACGAAGCATGACCAAGCAAGGCTTTTCCTGGGCAAACACACTGTAGCCGGTGTTGCTAACTGGACAGGACCCACCCATCCCTGTGGTTCCCGCCAGGTGTGCAGTGGGAGTGCAGAGGGTCTCCTCGTTCTTCTGTTCTGCTCTCTGACAGAGATGCGCCAGCGTAAGACTCACGGGAGTCAACACAGTATGACTGCATTTCTTATTTAGGCAACGGATTTCACCTAATATGGATGTTTATCCGACAAGAAAATAGCGTATCCCTCCCCAACCTCACAGTCCCCTGACCTTAACCTCGCTCCACTAATATCGCCAACATTTTAGAGATTAATAGGCATATTTTAATCCTCTCTTTGTCTGCTACGTGTGTAATTTATCAGCAGGCATGCTTTTAATTTCAATCATTCGTGAACAGGTAACTTTTCAGAGCAGTGCTTAATATAAGGAAAGTGGTTTTTTTTTCAGTTTTTCCACGGCCAACCAAACGTGTAATTAAATTAGAGCCCTCTCAATGCACGATAGAGTTAGACCTCTAGGGAATTTATAACGTTGTTAGGACTAACTGTTCCTTTTTTTCTATCCGATGTATTAATTGAGCAAGAAAGATACAAGAATATGTGACTCACTGTACTACAGCGTGGATTTCTCCTACTGAGCACCACGGGAAAGAGACGGATTACAGTAACACAAGTGAAAGAACTTTTTTCCCTCTGGCAGAAATATAAATGTTCAACTTACCTGTTTTTTTCCATTTAGAAAAACGGACAAGTAAGCTATGTCCGGCACACAGTAAACATGTAACTTGGTCGGGTGTCCCACAGACAGACGGAGAGACGAAGGGTGGAGAAGAGAATGAGGGAAGAAGGGAGAGGAAGGAGGAGCCAGGGAGCAGGGGACAAGGAGACACCTGTCCACTGAGGAAGGCGTGGTCCCTGGGACAGAGGCAGCCAGGTGCAAGGACGTGCAGAGACCTGAGCTGAAGGAAACGTTCCTTGTCACACCGGGGGCTCCCCTGAGCTATAGGCCCGCCCCTGGGGAATCGCAGCCCTCTGAAGGCCAGTGAGCTTATAAAATGCGCTTCCAGGCCTTCTTAATTGTGACGCTTCGATCTGATTAGAGGGATGATCACCAGTCCCCCCGGGGGTGGGCGGAGGTGGCACAGGTGAGGAAATCTCCCTCTGGGCCATGAAGACAGCGGCCTGAGGACCTCCACTCGGGAGCCACAGCGAACTGAGCTGAGAGGCAGAGCCAGCTCCAGGGCTGACGGGTCCCCACGACAGGCAGCCGTCCTGGTCCGTGACCTCTCACAGGGGCTTACCTCCTCAACCATCTGCTTGACCTTCTTCTGCTGACAATGCACCATGTCGTCCAGGTGCCGGATCCGCTCCCGGAGGCTGGCCGACGCCTCCTCCAGCTGCTGATACCTGACACAGGGAGCAGAGTGATCAACCAGAGCAGCCCCACCAGCGCGGAGGGTCGTGGTGGAAGGGAGCCTCTCCCGGAACAGGAAGGGCGGCTCCGCCACACATGCCTCCTACTCTGTGAGTCTCCCGGGGGGCTCACTACCTGCCAACCACCCACCCTGGGAGGAGCACGGGACTTTTACTCATGTTCCCTCTTGCAAGGTTCACCTTGTAGAATGACAGCAACACTACTTTCCAGGGTCTGAAACGGAATTTGGGGGGTACCACATACAGAATGGGGGGCTCTCTGTCTGGGGGTTAATACTATACATTATACATTATACAAGTCGAATGCCTTGATTTGGAAAACAAAGGCGGCGGGAGTCTCCAACCACGACCCACTATCTGAAATCAAGGGGCTGAGTCCTGGGAAATCTGGAACTCCGGTTGTCGACACATCATTTATTCTGAAAAACTGGGAAACACGGTGAAAGACCTTCTCTGCATCAAAACAAACGGGGCCGTGTCCTAAGACACTTGACATTTTGTCTTAGAACAGCACAAACCACCCTCGGCCTTTGCTCAGTTCGGTGAGACCAAAGGAGCAGCAGACAGCCTCTTCAGGGCTTGGGGGCCGCTGGAATGGAGCCGGGGACATGGGGTCTGGCGGTCAGCTTACCCCTCCCCTGTCTGCCAGGCTACGTTACAGTCTACAGAAGACTGCGAAGTCCGAAGTTGCAGAGAGGAAGGGTAACAGACATTTTGCAGCACGAACCACGTGGCAGGCCCCAGCTCCCTCACAGTTAATGACCCCATGAGACCGGCACTCACCGTCACTCCCTCCCCTTTAAAAGGAATTCTCACTTTGCAGATAAGTAAGGAATCTTAGCAAAGCTGCAAAGTTAAGCAGCTGGTTCAAACTGCTCGAATCATCCCAACCTCGCTTTCTTTCAGCAGAGGGCGGTGCACAGCCTCTCTGCCTTCTGATTTCCAGGGGAGACCATGCACTACCACCCCCTCATTTTTGATGCAGATTTTTATATGCCCACAGACAGGGCACAAGGCCAGGTTTGAGTAAACAATGTCTGGACACACACAAAAAGGCATTTTAAAAATAGTTTCCATTGCAGTGGTATTTAGTCACAGATGATGTGTGTTCTCATCAACAAGGTGCATCCTGTGGAGTTGAAGGTCATGGAGAACATTTAGAAACTGAACTTTTGCACCTGAGAGAGCCTGCAGGGTGCTTCTCTGCTCTAACAACCAGTCATGGGTTGCAAGATGTGGCTGTGAGTGCCCAGAGAAACTAGCCCCAGGGCAGAAGCTCTCAGCCCTGATGTTTGACACATAAGAGTCTGCAATGGTGATGACCAAGGGAAGGAAAATTCGAGGACCTGCTGAGCCCACGGAAATGCAGCATGTCCACCACCCAAGTCCATTACGCGGTAAAGGGCATCTGTCTTACCTTTCCTTGTCAGAGTCCATTATTTCCACTGACATTTCCGTTTCATGCTCCAGGAGCTGGAGCTGCAGCTGATGACGTTCCTGAAACAGACACCGATATTTGAATCAGTGCATGTAGATCAAGTGATTCCAGCACTCTTGGGGTCAAGTCTATAGGATGCCCAGTGGGGTCTACGCATCCACCCACCAGAGTCCAACTGAAGCTCGAAACTGCCAAAGCTCCTGGTCTGCATTTACAGATGTGTTTATGAATTAGAGAAATATCCTGGATAAAACCATTCAAGGTTTCTTTTTATGGGGTGACTGGGTGGCTTAGTCAGTTAAGTATCTAACCCTTGGTTTGGGCTTACATGACGATCTCAAGGTCATGAGATTGAACCCCACGTCAGGGCTCCATGCTCAGCTGGGGGTCTGTTTGAGGATTTGCTCTCTGCCTCTGCCTCTCCTCCTGCTTGTGTGCACTCTCTCTCCAATAAAAACAAAGAAATCTTTAATAAGTCAATGAATAAGTATCCCATCAACCTAGGTTCAGATATTTTGTAAGAATTTATAGTTCTAGAAAATGAAAATCCATACTCCTCAGTCAGTGGCCTGTGATATTGCAAAATTCTTGAAGAATTTCTGCATCATCAAGAAAAGAATCTCTGGAATTTGGGTAATACCCTATATACTAAGCTGGGTGGTGGCTACACGTGTAGGTTCACTTGTAAAAGTGTGTTGTGACTGTCAGAATAATGGGTGGCCCCCCAGCAATGGCCATATCCTAAGGCCTGAGACCTGGGCACATGTGGCCTTACCCAGAAAAAGGAACTTTGCAGATGGAATTAAGTTAAGGGTCTTAACATGGCCAAATGACCCTGGATTATCCAGGGGGCCCTTATTGGCAGGAGGAAGAAGGGCTGGAGCCAGGAAGAGACAGAGACTGGAAAATGCTACACTGTTGGCTTTGAAGCTGCCAGCTGGAACCCCGAGTCAAGGAACGCAGGCAGCCTCTAGAAGTTAGAAAAGCCTAGCAAGGGGCCTGGGTGGTAGTGGGTTGAGTCTCTGCCTTCGGCTCAGGTCATGATCTCAGGGTCCTGGGATCAAGCCCCATGTCGGGCTCTCTGCCCAGCTGGGACCCTGCTTCCCGCTCTCTCTCTGCCTGCCTCTCTGCCTACTTGTGATCTCTATCAAATAAATAAATAATATCTTCCCAAAAAAAGCCTAGCCAATGGCCTCTCCTCTAGAATTTCCAGAAGGAACCCAGCCCTGCGGACACCTTGATTTTAGCACTTCGGATCTCCAGGACCATAGGACAATGAACTGGGGTTGTTTTAAGCCACTCACAGTGGTGATTTATTACAGCAGCCATAGTAAACTAGCACATATATCAAGCTGTCCATTAAGATTTGTACCCTTTGCTGTATATATGCAAATTTTAAAGTTTATCCAAAAAGATAATATAAGAATATGGACTATGATTTCCTCGGACAAAGTAGAAAATGTTAATAAAAGTATAGCACCCTATTGGGGAGGGTATGTGCTATGGTGAGTGCTGTGAAGTGTGTAAACCTGGAAATTCACAGACCTGTACCCCTGGGGCCAATAATACATTATATGTTAATTTTTTTTTTAAAGTATAGCACCCAGGGGTACCTGGGTGGCTCAGTCAGCTAAGCGTCTGCCTTCAGCTCAGGTCATGATCCCAGGGTCCTGAGATCGAGTCCCATGAAGGGCTCCCTGCTCAGAGGGGAGTCTGCTTCTCCCTCCACCTCTGCCTGCTGCTCTACCTACTTGTTCTCTCTCTACCTGCCAAATAAATACATAATAAAACCTTCAAAAAAAAAAAAAAGCACCTATCATAACCAAAATTGCTCTAGAAATACATTATAGATCTTGGTGTCATAGATTTCCTTCAAATGAAAATTATCAAACCCTGTTCGCTATATCGGGAGATTAACTTACATGAGACCCTCAGTACTCCTATGCTTCTATCATTCTCAGAAATTCTCCCAACAAACTCTTCCCGCCAAATTACTGAAAACACGGTCGCTGACACACTAACTCCCACCACTGCTGAGGCTACAAGCCGGAGTACCCAAGGAACAGGTGGAAGAGATGGGGGAACCGTCCGCTCTCGCAGGAAGAGTATAAATTACCACTGGTGGATTTAGCCTCATGAGGGAAGACCAACTTTCAGTGGGGATCTGTTTTTGTTCTTAAATCTTTCCAACAAAGACACAGCCTTACAGCCCACCTGGGCAGGAGGCTCCCCTGTCCTCACGTGGTTTGCGGCTGGCTGGAAGTCTACAACAGCCCTGAAATAATAGTGATGGACCTTTCAGAGACGAGCACCCCCAGTGGCAGATGCCCCCCAAAACAGCCCTTTAGAGTAGGGTAAGGCCTCACTTCTGGCACACTTTATGTTTTTATTTTATTTTTTTTAAAGATTTGACAGGCAGAAATGACAAGTAGACAGAGAGGCAGGCAGAGAGAGAGGAAGGAAAGTAGGCTCTCTGCTCAGCAGGGATGATGTGGGGCTCAATCCCAGGACCTGGGATCATGACCTGAGCCGAAGGCAGAGGCTTTAACCCACTGAGCCACCCAGGTGCCCCCCGGCACACTTTAAAAGTTCAAATTTTTTTCCCCTAAATGGAAGTACAACAAATCTTGAATGCACACTACCCAGTAATTTCTTACATTTGTACATGCCTGCGAACACACTGCCCAAGCCCAGACTGTCACCTTTTCTGCAGCAGCGTCCCTCAGCGATCACACTCCTTAGGAGATTTTTACTAATCAGGGGAGAAAAAAACAGTGTTTTGAAAATCCAAAAATGGGTGCAGGCAAGATACCACACTGCCACCGTTCATGTGTGGGGACACGCTGTCTGCAGAGCGGGTGAGAGACAACTGCTCTCTCTCCTACTCTGAAAGAAGGATCTCTGAGGAAGAAGCAGCCATTAGTTGGAACACCTAATCCTAGTGGAATAAAGCAAACCTATCTCTCGCCTAAATGGAAAAGAGGATTTAGAGAAAGGGCAATACATTTTGATATTTTGATTTGCTACAGAAAAAGCTGACAGAGCTTGGGGAACTTCCTGTATCCCACAAATGCTGGCAGGGAGGGCTAGCCTTCCCACCTCCCTGGCCTCCTGCCCATCACCTCTCACACAGGCACTGCATGGAAATCAGTGGGGAAAAATCCTACTTTGAGAATCCCAAGGGTACAAAGAAGATAAGCTATTTAAAAAAAAAAAAAAAAAAGTCCAGCTAAAAAAAGCTGACTCTGGGGGCAGACACCTAGACAGGTCTGTAACAAAATAAAAATCAAAGCCTACATTTTTGAGCCACTACTAAATGCCAGGCACCGGGCTTGGCACTGTGTGTGGACTTCTCTTGTTTTACTGCTCACAAAGCTTTAAGTAGAAGAATGTTTACTACCAGCAGGTTACAGAAGAAGAAACTCGGTTTGGAAAAGTAACTGCCCAGAACTAGAAAGAGAGGCAAGGGTCAAACTCTAGGTCTATCTGATTCTAAAACCGTATTGGTAGCCACCCCACAGGCAGGAAGTTGGCTTCCTACCCAAACCAGGCCGCCCGCTCACTCTGCACCTGTATGTGGCCGGAAAATCTGTCACCCACAGGGAGGATTGCCATGACCAGTTGGAGAGGGAATGTGGGAGAAAGCTCCTCTAGGTTCTAGAAGATGCCATCACTGCCCAATCTTTATGACCATCGCCAGCCCATACTCTCTTCTCTTCAATAAAAGTTAGGATTGTTTTCCCAAGGAGGGGAGGTGACATTGTAACAGACTCTTTGCTCAAGTCTCT
The DNA here is from genome assembly GCF_011764305.1 of Mustela putorius furo. Lineage (NCBI taxonomy): Eukaryota > Metazoa > Chordata > Mammalia > Carnivora > Mustelidae > Mustela > Mustela putorius. The sequence continues at coordinate 1,931,524 of NW_025422045.1, read as the reverse complement.
CCCAAAAAAGACATTTCCTAAGTGGGAACCCCCCCCAAGCCCCGAAGCTCCAGAACACAGAGTTTCGTGCCATTCCCGTCCTGGCTGCACCTTGCCTCATCAGGAGACAGGAGGGGGTCTACGCTGTAGACACCAGAGGTAAGGAGACCGCCCTCAGAATCACTGGAAGCCCAGGCATTCACCTCGCCTGCATTGTCCCTACTCCTAGCTCGTCACCAGCCGGGGGACACTTAGCCTGAGTTACCGGGGGCTCCGATGTCACAGTCTCAGCAGGTGGTCACTGACTTGCAGACCCACAAGCTGCTGAGAGCCATTCTCCAGAAACCAACCACAGCTTTGCCCCCAGACTACCACCCCACCCCCAGAAGTCAGCGGTCACCTGCTGAAGGTCACCCTGCCTTTTTCCTCCTTCCTGCTCTTTCTCTTTCCTCTCTCCCACCACTCCTTCCCATTTTCCACTTTCTGCCTAATGTCCGGTTTCCTCCCTTGCTCTCAAATGTCTTCTTTACCTCTGAGCTCCTGTCTTTCCCAGCCTACCCCCAACCCGACTCCCAATGCCTCACAAAAGACGTGGTGACCTCACTCGGCTGGCAGATGTGGGGTGTCCGAGAAAAGCCAACCTTTCAGATGCAGGCCCACTCAGGGTGCAGATGGAACATTTGAACAAGGCTTGCTTACTCAGTGAGTAAATGGAAGTTCGTGCTTGGGACCTCAGCAAAGCAGGGTGCGAAAATACGAATTTGGGTAAATATTTACATATAGAATGTTTTTTTAAAGCATCAAAAGAGTTACCATAGTAAAAATAAGAACTTTGTCGGACCGCCTCAGACCTTATTTTACAGCTCTGTCTTTCCTGTTTAAATCACAAATCGGAGGGACAGGTAGGATGGGTGCCGAGGGCGCCTCACGCCTTCAGACAGGCCTGCCGCGACTCCGGAGAGGCGGGGAGCCTGGGCAAGCGGGCGCTGGGCCTAGGGCAGTGTCTGTTACCTTTTCCATGCGCTCAATCAGCCTGTCCAGCTCTCCGATCCTCCGGTCCTTCTCCTCCAGGCTGATCTCCGCCGCTTCCATCTTTTCATTGGCTTCCTCAATTGCTTTCAGAAAACTCTTGGTTTCTTCCTGCAAAAGAAGCACACTGTTCTCAGCACAGCCTTGGAGACCTGAGGCTGCTGACCAGGGTCCCAACAGCACCAGCCTTGCTGAATCATGGGGTCTCTCTAGAAGCACACCCTGGGGGGGCTAGGCGTGTCATGAACTCATATCACGAACTCCTGTGATTCTGGGTCTCACCTAGAAAGAAATACCGTGTGGCTTTTTAATGGGTCCAGTTCTTTTTTTCTCCTTTCTCCCCCTGACTCCTTATATCTAAAAAAACAAGCCTGCAAATGTTATTTCTCCCTTGACTGGATGCTCGAATTGTCCACGTATTTGCCAACAGCATAAAAGGCAGTAGGGCCATATCTGGAATTGAATGCAGACTGCTAGACCCTTCCCACATATTGCAATGTACCCACTTGGTCAACCATCCAGCCCCTGTATAGAGCTTTGAGAACACAAGACAAGGCAGCCACAGCTCCCTGCCTTCAAGGAACTTATACTCGCTCCTAGGGAAGCCAGGATGTGAGGTGTACAGTCCAAGTCTAGTAACGGGAACAAGAGAAGGCCACAGCAAAGAGCAGAAAGAGTGTGGGCTTCCCAAACACGGAGGGCACTTCTCATGAATGGGAAAGACTTGGTGCATGGGGAGGGGAGGGGGAATAGCATTTTCCAGGCTTTGCAGGAGCTCAGGGAGGAGCGAGGGCAGGGAAGGAGGGGATCTCAGGGAAAGAGGAGCAAATGGAGGGAGAAGGGGCACAGCTGCACAGAAGCCCGGACGCGCCGGAGAGTCTAGCCAGAGAAAGGGGGGTATTCAGAGGCAGAGACTGGGGGCTATGCAAGGCAAAGAGGGGGATGCAGAGAGGGAGGAAGAGGTGGGGGAGGGAGGGAGCCAGTGAATAAACACCTTGACCCTCTCCCACGTTAGCGTCCGCTGACTCCCCTCCAGGCAGAAACCCTGTTACCGCAGCCCCCCCAACAATGACGGATGGAACATTCTCCGTTCCTTGGTCGGAGGCTAGGACGTACACACCAGGAGAGCCTCCTTCTCGGCGCTGTGCTTCCGCTGTTCCTCCTGCAGCTTCTCCTCGTACTGGCTGTACAGCTTCTTGGTCATCTCTCTCATCACCTCCGCGTTGGCTTGCTGGGAGGATTCCACCTGCAAAGACGCGCCCGTCAGAGCTCTGGCTTTTGCCGGCCCCAGGGAGCCGGCCCCTCTCGTCAGGTGGGCAAGGTGCGGACACACAACAGGGAACCCGGGATGCTGCTGCGGGAGACAGAGCAGCGGGAAGGCAGGGGAGAGGGACAGCGGGAAGAGGGACAGCGGATGGGTAGGAAAAGACAAGGCAGTACTTCACACGGTGCTTTCGGGACAAAGACCTTCCATGGGAGCAAAGTTTTCAAAAGACAAATGTAGCTAAGTGTCTGCACTGTCCCCTCAATTTAGCCACTTTTAAATTAAATTCCCTTAGGGTGCCCCTGGCTGTCACAGTTGATTAAGTGTCTGACTCCGTTTTGTCTCAGGTCATGATCCCTTGGTCGTGACATCAAGCCCCATGTCCAGATCGGTGCTGGGCGTGGAGCCTGCTTAAGATTCTCTCTCTCTCTCTTTCTCTCTCTCTCATCCTGTCCCGCTCCCTATTTAAAAAAAAAAAAAGTGAATTCTGTCTAAAACGTGTCCACACTTCACTATCTTCTTAATCCCTTTCTTTTTATTTTATTTTATTTTATTTATTTATTTGACAGACAGAGATCACAAGTAGGCAGAGACACAGGCAGAGAGGAGGCAGAGAGGAGGAAGCAGGCCCCCTGCCGAGCAGGGAGCCCAATGTGGGGCTCGATCCCAGGACCCTGAGATCATGACCTGAGCCGAAGGCAGAGGATTAACCCACTGAGCCACCCAGGCGCCCCTTAATCCCTTTCTTTAGGGACTTTTCTGGCCTAATGTCTTTTGATCCTGAAGTTTTATTATCTTTTATTTTATCAATTTTAATAAACCTTCTCTGGATAAAATCTCCGTATCCTAACTAACCTCAGAAGACATGCTTTTCAAATTCTGGAGTATTCTGTTGTGGGCTGGAAAAAAAGATCACTACGTTATTAGAATTGGGTCTGAGTAGAATAAGCAATAAAATTTAAAATGTTAAAAAGGTTACCTATTGAAGGAAACACTAAGAGACTAAAGGGAATGTTACAGATACAGATATTATATTTCTGAATATACTGTTTTATAAATTTGACTCTGAGTTAAGTAAATCGTTTATCTGTTATAAAAAAAAATAATAAATTTCAAGAAATTAACTACCAAGACCATTCAATGGGAAAAGAAGACTCTGAGAAACAAACTGAGGGTTTTGGAGGGGAAGGAGGTGGGGGTTGGGTGAGCCTGGTGGTAGGTATTAAGGAGGGTACGTATTGTCTGGGGTACTGGGTGTGGTGCATAAACAATGAATTTTGGAACACTGGAAAAAAAATTAAATAAATAATTTTAAAAAACAGTACAAAGACAAATGGATAGCTGCATGCAAAAGAGTGATATTAGACACCTAACACACCACATAGAAAAATTAAGCCAAAGTGGATCAAAGGTTTAAGTGTAAAAGCCAAAAGTGTAAAAGCCAAAGCTATAAAAGTCCTCCAGGAAAACATAATGTAGGGGCGCCTGGGAGGCTCAATGGGTTAAGCCTCTGCCTTCGGCTCAGGTCATGATCCCAGGGTCCTGGGATCAAGTCCCGCATCGGGCTCTCTGCTCAGCAGGGAGCCTGCTTCCTCCTCTCTCTCTGCCTGCCTCTCTGCCTACTTGTGATCTCTGCCTGTCAAATAAATAAATAAAATCTTAAAAAAAAAAAAATAAGGTAAATCTTTGTGACCTTTGGTGAGGCGATGGTTTCTCAGATACGATACCGAAAGCGCATGTGACAAAAGATACATAGAAAGACTTCATCAATACTCAATATTAAAACTTCTGTGTTTAAAGGATACCATCAAGAAAGTGAAAAACCCAGCGAGTGGGAGAAAAGATCTGCAAATCGCCTATCTGATAACTTGTGTCCAGAACACGGAAAGCATTTTTACCACTCAATAACAAAATATCCAACTTTAAAAATGGGCGAAGGCTCTGACAGAGATCTTTGGGAAGATACACAAATGACCTAGAAGCACAAGAAATCTGGGCAATGTCATTCATTGTCGGAGAGCGCAAAGCCCCCGGGAGATACCTCCTCACTCTCCTGCATGGCCGTCAGCAGTGAAGCAGCGGCAAGTGTTGGTGAGGAGGATGGGGGACATCAGAAATCTCACACAGTTGGGGGAACTGTAGAATGGTGCAGGCATATTCTAGATTAGCTTCCTACTGTTTGGCTTTATTTTTCCCCTGCCATGTGCATACATTATTTAAAATTTTGTTATGTCAGAGAAACAGGGAGGCCTTTGAAGTCAGGTTGCCCGCATGGAGTTGAAGCTGTCCCATTAATTACACTGGCCAAGGAGTACCCAAGAAAGACTGACGCTCAACTCACGTAAGAAATCTGAAGTTAGCCTTGCCATACATTCGTGCCTTCCTAAGTACTGCATCTAGAAACGCTCCCGCCTGGTCTGGGGAACACTCAGGCAGGGACTCCTAGTGCCGGTCAGGCCCAGCTCAGGAGAAAAGAAAAAGTCAGCAGTACTTTTTGGCTCTTTCAGCAAGGCACCCTTTTTTTCCAAACTCTTATTCAGACATGTGGTATATGAAATCATAAAGAGAAGAGCTACCCTGTTTGAAGTAAAGCAAAGACCACATCTGGTCAGGGTGGTTGTGTCTGGCCAGTGGGACCAGGCAGACACACACCCAGGGGTGACGATCACAGTGATGACACAGTGCAACGTGGCAACCCCTCCCCCCATGTGAGGTAGCCCCACACGGAGGGGGACTGCATGTCCCAGTTTGTCTCCCTAACCCATTCCTTGTTTTAAAAAAAAGATTTATTTATTTGGGGGAGGGGGCGTGTGAGCAGGGGAAGGGCAGGCAGAGGGAGACGCAGCCTCCCCACTAAGCACAGACCCCCAAATGCAAGGCTCGATCTTACAACCTTGAGATCATGACCAGAGCTAAAACCCAGAGTCAGACGCCCAACCGACTCAGCCACACACGTGCACCCCCCGACTCAATTCTCAATAGCACCACCCTCCAGTCCCAATAGTGTCCTGGTTTGAGCAATCCATTATACGGGTCCACCGCCCATGAGGAACTCTCCTCTAGGACCGCCTAATGCTGTGCTGAACATGACTGGAAAACCACAGACTTATGTATGAACAAACTGATTCAGGAAATAATTTACTGAGTGCCTTCTAGGCACCATGCATGGATCTGCTCCTATCAGAGGGTACAAGATCAATCCATGCTTCCCATCTAGAAGGGGCCCTAGCACCTCCGAGGCAGGAGAAGCCCCATTGAGGAACAGGCACAGGCTGGTAGACAAGAGGGACACTGCCCAGAGTCCTTGGTCGCCCACGGATATTCTTCCTGTGTGCTCTCAGACTCTTTCCTCTCACACCACCCAGAAAGACCTTGAGACGTCACAGAAAATCTAAACTGTGAAGCTTCTGGAGTCCCAGGCCTGTGGACACTCCCAGGGTGTGATTGTAGCGCCATGATGAGGGGCTCTCAGCAGCCTTTGAGGCCACTGGGGCTGGGGCAGAAGTGCCTGCTGGGGGTGTTCACGGGGAACCCCAATCTGGACCGACAGCAGTGAACACACAAACCCCCTCAATGCCCGCGAGCCCAGCCCTGTGGGGTTGGCCACAAAAATGCGGACCACGCCAACTAGGCAACAGGGGAAAGAAGATGGAACTCCCAAAGATGGCAGGACAGAGGAGAAAAGGGAACGAGGAGGCGGCTCAGGGGGACGTCGGCGCTCTGCTTTACCTTCATTTTCAGCAGCTGGTTTTCGACCTGCGCCACCTCCAACTGCCTCTGCTTTTCCCGCAGCTGGCCCACGGAGGCTTCATAGGTCTGCCGCAGGTCTCTCATTTGATCCTTAATGTGGCTATTTTCCAAAGTAACATCCACCAGGGTTTTCTAGGGATGTGAAAAGAAATCAAAACCAGAGCCAGTGATGTGAGTAAATGTGGCCAGAGTCAGGCACTGGGACATCCCTTTAGCATTAACCATTGAGAAAGAAGTCAGGCCCCGGCAGCTGCAAGCCGGGGACGCTGGGTTCTGAGGGGCTGCGGGTTCCCCCACGGGGGTCACGACGTCTGCAGCTCTGTGGCTGGGTGGCCAGCGAGCCTCTGCCCACCCACCCCGCCACTGCTCAGGATGGCTGGAAATGGACTAAAATGGAGTCTTTCCAAGGAACAGTGTTCCTAAGGCATCATTTCACATTAAAAAAAAAAAGGGTTTTGGATATAATAAGGATAGAACAAATCCCATTTTGAGAAGGCAAATGTATAAACATTTGTTCAAATGCATTTATGCAGAGAAAATTTGTTTAAAGACTAGGCTGAATTTCACCAAAATCTAAATACTAGGTTACCGGTAGGTGGTAGGCTTAGGGGAGATATTTATTTCCTTCTCTGTGTTTTCTGTCGCTTTCAGATTCCCACAACAAAATAAAAAAACAAAACACGTTTTGGAGAATAGAGGTGTTGCCTTTTCTCCTTACAGGGGCTGTCACCACTGTTTATGGATTGCCTGTCCAAAGGCTGAGGTGCTGGTGACGCCCGGCGAGTTTGCCACCTTCCCCCCTTAGAGAAGGGTGGTGACAAAGGAGCACCAGGGAGCAGGGTTTGAGGACTCAGACCAGGGCCTGACAAGCATCAGAAGCCTGCAGATTTTTGCTCCTGGCCACCCATTGGAGCAAGAGCGATTGGATTAACACTGGTGTTAGTTAACGCTTTGGGTACCACTTGGTGAACTCCTTGTACCGAGAATGGTCTCCATAACCCGGAATTCTTACCACTGGGGACTGGGTTATGGGCACCATCTCCCACCTCCCCAAGTCGTGTTCTACTTTCAGGTAGACAGGGAAACTCTGGGGTTGGACCCATTTTCTAATACGTTTGTTCTCTTTGCAGATGATCAGTCCCTGAAGCTTTTTCAAGTCCTTAGCCTCCCTTTTGGATAAAATGCCTCTCATTCTCCTTGAATCAGGAGAAAGGATTTTTGATGGTGTGATATTAAAAGAAACACAGAAGCCATTTGGAAGCAGAGGATCAGAAAATAATTTGAGCTGCAAGGGGTTTAGAAACCACCTGGCCCGGTGCAACCTCTCTGGAAAACAGCATGGAGATTCCTCAAAATGTTGAAAATAGAACTGCCCTATGACCCAGCAATTGCACTATTGGGTATTTACCCTAAAGATACAAACGTAGTGATCCAAAGGGGCACGTGTACTCGAATGTTTATAGCAGCAATGTCCACAATAACCAAACTATGGAAAGAACCTAGATGTCCATCAACAGATGAATGGATCAAGAAGATGTGGTATATATACACAATGGAATACTATGCAGCCATCAAAAGAAATGAAATCTTGCCATTTGCGACAACATGGATGGAACTAGAGCGTATCATGCTTAGCGAAATAAGTCAAGTGGAGAAAGACAACTATCATATGATCTCCCTGATATGAGGAAGTGGTGATGCAACATGGGGGCTTAAGTGGGTACGAGAAGAATAAATGAAAGAAGATGGGATTGGGAGGGAGACAAACCATAAGTGACTCTTAATCTCACAAAACAAACTGAGGGTTGCTGGGGGGAGGGGGTTTGGGAGAAAGGGGTGGTATAATGGACATTGGGGAGGGTATGTGTTTTGGTGAGTGCTGTGAAGTGTGTAAACCTGGTGATTCACAGACCTGTACCCCTGGGGATAAAAATATATGTTTATAAAAAATAAAAAATTATATTAAAAAAAAAAAAAAAGAAACCACCTGGCCCAACTACCCCTCTCTAAGGCCCCCAGGCTTTACAGGTCCAGCTCTTGTGCTTATGAGCCTACATCTGGACCCAGAGACCAGGGTTCTAATCCTGGCTCTGCTACTAACTAGACACCTTGTTCAAGGCATTTCTCTCTGCTGGCCTTGGCTTGTTCATCCATAAAACAAGGGGACTGGAAGTCATCTCAGCATCTAAACCCCTTGCAGCTCAAATTATTTTCTGATCCTTCCCATTCTGACATTCTGTGTAATTAAATCAGGGGTCTGGTCTCGTGGTCAAGAATAATGAAAATAGGCCAGTCTGACCAATGAGAGAGGTCAGAGTCTTGCAGAAATAAGAGCACACCTATCTTCAGACTCGCTTGAATTTCCTGGCTGTGAATAGGGTGCCTTTCTTTTCTCCTTTTTCTCCTTCTCTTTCTGCTGCTTCTTTCTAACAATAATTTTTAATCTTTTCGTGATAAAGCTCCCTGGTCTGCCCCCAGCCAAGAGGCTGGATCATAACTAAGAACCAGTCAGGGTACCTGGGTCAAAGCTGACCCTGTTCTAATGGCTGACCTCACGGCCTGGGGCACCAGCCGATGGCAGAGCGGAAGAACAATGGGGAAGAAAACCCAGAAAATCAGAACCTATACCAACCAGGTCTGAACTCAGGTGAGGTGCAGCATCGCCCGGTTGGCCAGGAGTGGGAATATGCCCAAGAGCGAAGGAAAGAGAGCCTTGCCAACCCCCCGATGGCAGGAGGAAGGGAAAGCCAAAGCTACTGAATAAACCAGACCCAGAGCAGGGCCACGCCTGAGGCAGGGGATAACCGGCACACACTAAGAAGGACCAGGAAAAGGGTGAGGCTCCGAGCCCCCACTGGAAACGGCCTCCCAGACAAATTGGAACAAGACGCCCACCTGGGCCCACTGTTGTGCCCAGATCTAGGGTTGGAGCTACTGCTGTAACAACTGGTGATCCCAACATGAAATCTGTTTATCTGATAAGTTATTTATATAGAATCAGGAAGGACAATAATGGCCGTGGGACCTTTAAGAGGAGGGTAGAAAGACAAGAGTCAAATGAACTTGGAGGAGAAGTAGAAACTATCATTTGCATATCTGGAGACTAAAGCCAAGGGATGCTGCTTCTGGTGAATGCTTTCAGGTTAATTTGCATATGAGACACAGGACTGGGGTGGAAGGGTAACAGGGTGGCACGGGCCCGGTGAGCTCCCAGCAAATCAGATGACTCAGGAGAGCAATTCTCTGGGATTGACCACACACATCTGGAGGATCCTGAGTCTTCTGCGTCCCTGTCGGCTACTCTAGGACATCCTCTGGCATGCACAGGATTTCTTTTCTTGTGAAATAATTTCTAAATTAGGCAAACGTGCTTAACGGCCTTTGGGAGCTCCTCGCAACGCCTGACCACAGAATGTCTATGATTAAGTCTGTCTCTCCTGTGTCTCGGTAGAAATTCCTAAACTGGGGCTGTTTTAGGCGCTGACACTTAAGACCCCCTCGGGTGCTTACTGGAGAAGGGGATGCCTCTAGCACAGAGCTCAGGATGGAAACTCCCATTTTAACGAAGGCGAAAACAAAACTCAAAGGGTTACAGCCCCTGCTTGGAAGCACTTCTTTCACGAGCGTCCTGGTGGGGTCTCTACCGTGGCCATGCTTGAAGGATCCTGCATAATGGCCCGAAGACACCCATGACTTGCTTTTCTCCAAAGGCACAGGGTCCACGCCTGGTTAGGTGTGCGCGCTCCACCCAAAGGGCACCCAGGCTGACCGTGAGCGGACAAGTACCTGTAGGCCGATGGAGTCCGACGTTAAGGACGAGTTCGTGGCATTAAAACTGTCCAGGGCTGACGACTGTGTCTGGATGTGATTCTTGAGATACTCCTGCTGAGCCTGGGAAGCCTGGACAGATGATGAGGTAGTTACACAAAACCACATACACCTGCAACAAGCCTCGGTTAGGCTAGAACCTTCTCCTGATAGTCCAAGTAGGGCTTAAGGTTACAAAGCCCGCATCTGCATGGCCCAGAGGGGGAAAGACAAGACACTGTTCCTTCATGCCTTCCTCTGTGGGGCCTCGCTAGGTCCTCACGACACGTGTGGCAGCCAGAACCCCCGCCCTTTATGTGAAGAAAACAGAATCTGAGTTCAGGGATTTGTGCCCCAGCGGCTGAGAACAGGCACAGCTGGACCTGGAACGAAGCTGCCACATCTTCTCCTGCCATCTTGCCCTTTCTAGTGACCAGAGAGAGGAAGCTTCAAGAAGGCGGGGTGGGGGGGTGGCTCTACCGCTGCAGGAGGCAGGGAGAGTAGGGGTGAAGATTCGGGGCCCGGTCAAGGCTAGATATCCCATGGGGTCTGTGGGCTCACAGGAGGCCGCCAGCAATGACGGAGCGGGTGGTGCCCTGTGTGCGGGGGAGCCCGAGAGGGAAGAGTAGGCCTGGCCTTGGGGGTGGGCTGGCGGCATGTTCTCGCTCAGGGGCGAGCTCACCGAGCAGGAACTTTGCAGCCGTCATCGGGCTGCAGAAGGTGGGCTGGCCTGCAGCTGGAGGGCACTATGGCAGACGGACAGTTCCTGCCACCATTCTCGCATGGGAAAATGGGGGTGTGTGGGAGATGGGGATGGAAAGCGGGGGGCAGAGACTCGCGTCTGCATTTGCTGCAACGCCAACCACTGGCTTTAATTACAGCTGTTGGTGTGTGTCCCTGGATGGCAGAGTGAATTTCCACAAGTCAGTGAGGACTCCCCAGACCGCTCCTGGCAGGCGGTGGAGAACGGGCCGGGCTGGGCGGCTCTGTTTATACGCCCCCACCCCTGTAATCAGGGCCACGGCTCTTACTTAAGCAGATCATCTCCCAGCCAAGCCACTGGCTAAACTTGACTGCTGCAACCGTGCTTCCTTCCTACAGATGTTTACCTTTCTGGAAAGTGTGTCATATATACATGGACTTTTTTTCTTTACCATTATGAATCGTAAGTATGAAAAAAAATTTTTTTTCCACAGGATTTAGCTTGTTTAAACCAGAGGAATGTTATTTTTTTTTTCTTAAACTCCAAAATAGTACCTTCAAGTAGTTCAAACATTTACCAAATAAAAAAGGGAGACACCAGAATCAATCAACCACTCCTGTCCCCTCCACTCAGGTACCACCGTGCCCGCTCTGCCCCTCAACTAAGAATCCTGGTTAATTAGCTTCTTGATTATCCTTCTAGGAACTGCTTTCATATCCATAGAACTAGCTAAACATACTTATTTTCCCTTCCTGTTTTACATAAGTGGTAGCTCACTGTACATACTTCCCTGTATCTTGCTTTTTTTTCTTTTTACCATCTTCTCTTGCAGAGTAGTAATTTAGCTTACTTTCCCCTTCTCGATGGATATTTAGGTTTCCGGTCTTGTTTCTGTTGCAAACAATGTGATAACTACGCTCACACCTCTGTCGTTTCATATGTGAGAGTTTATAGAATACATTCTTCAGAACAGAATTGCTAAGTCACAGGGTAGAGACCTTAGAGACCTAAGTAATTTTGTAGATACTGCCAAGTTGCTCGTCCTCAGGGTGATTCAAAATCACATCCTGTCCAGCAATCAGCCTGCTCCTCCACAGCACGGCTAGTACAGTGTCCTGTCCACCCCCACAGGGATGCCAGGCTCATGAGTAAAAATTACTGTAAGTTATCTATAACAAATATTTTGCCTATTTTTGAGTTGTGGACTTTTTTTCTTGATGTCTGTGCACGCTTTAAGTCCTCAGAAAATTAGCCTGTTACCTATGATGTGAAGGACAAGTCATTTGGGCTGGGTTTATCATTGGACTTTGGTGTTTTCACCAGCACACATCTTTCATTTCGGTGTAGTCAAAGTTATGAAACTTTCCTTTTGTAGTTTGGGATGTCATGTCAAGAGTAACAAAGAGCCTTCTCCATCCCAAGAGTATAAAAAAACTCACACAACTTTTCTTCTGGCACTTTTAAATTTCACCTTCAGCATTTAAGATTTTGATCTCTTTGGAATTCATCCAGATATAAGCCTGTCATGACATCACATAAGATGTCCCCACAGTGTATGACTGGCCCATTTTCCTCCCTTTAGGTTGCTACATTTATCACATACTGATGTACATTTCTGGGCTTTTTTCATGGATGCTTATTTATTTACGTGTCAGTGTGATACTGTTTTAATCTCTGAAGCGCTCTCAATTTCTTGTAATAGTAATAGAGCTAGTCTTCTTCATTGCATTTCTCTCCAGAATTTCCTGAACTCTTCAGATTTATCTTCTGTCTACTTTGGGGTCATCCAGTCCAGTTGCAAAAACAACATAAAATAAAAATCTGTTGGTATTTTTATGGAGTTACAGCACGTTCCTACATTAACCTAAATAGTACTGATGGCTTATGATTTTGGCTCTTCCTGTCTAAGCACATGGCATGTCTTTCCTCTTGGTCAGTTTATTCCTAAATATTTGGTAGTTTTCTGTTGCTCTTATTTCTTCTTACCAGTTTTTTTTTTTAATTGAAATCTATTTGCTCATATCTATTAATTTTTTTACCTTCCTACCTTACAAAATTTTTTTACAGTAGTTTTTTTTCATTGGTTCACTTGTGCTTTCTGGGTATATAACCATGCAGTTTGCAAATAGTGGCAGTTTTACATCTACCTGTCTGACTTTTATACCTCTAAATTAATTTTTCTTGTTCAATTCCATTGGCTAGTCTCTCAGGTACAATGTTATATAGTAATGATGATGGCTGGTTTCCTTGTCTTGTTCCTGATTATGGAGGGAATGCTTTTAATGTAAAGATCATTCTTGCCACAAAAATATCCCTTTAAATAATAAATTTAATTCCGTGATAACATTCCCTGAGTTCATGTAAAATAGGATTCCACTCGCAAACAACATCATAAACTCAAATATATTCAGGTAGCAGACCTCATAAGGAGTGCTACGCTCTACCACCCCTCCATGTTTCCAAGTGACTGAGATAGTCACTTACTGACAATTCCTGGGTGAGCTGTCGAATCTTCTGTCTCATTTCATCATAGTCTCCATACATTCGCTTCCTTACTTTTTCCAAAGTGGCTCTCACCTGCAGACGAGATGCTATTAGAGATCAAGCTATAACATTTTCATGTGAAATTTGTTGAAACCTTAATGACAGGAAGGCCCCCCCCAAAAAAAACAAAAACAAAAAAACAATTTTAAGAACATGACAGTATAGGATTAAGGGATAAAATCACTCCTAATATCTTGTTAGAAGCCAAGAGAATTATCCAAATAATACCAGTAATAATACATATGCATTATGATTATATACGATTATAATTATTAATAAAGGTTAATTATCCAAATAAGAACCTCTGAAGAAGGTTTGTTGAAATTCACCTATCACCTATCCAAACACATTCAGGCACGATTTACTCCTTTTCCTGCCATGCATTTTTAGAAGTAGAAAATTTTTAACCAATTGACTCTATCAACAGCTGGCTAGGAGAACCAAAAAACCAAAACCAAAAAGCCCTCTAATATTCCCTGTGTCACCTCTGACCACCAAGAGCAATGAAGTGTCTGGAATATACAGCAGGGAAGTATGAGCCCGGAGAGACCATAAATTTGAACATTAGTTCCTCAACAATCACCAATAATACACAAGACACAAAATATAACAAGGGTCAGGGTGATCCCCTAAACATCTGTTTACACAACCACTGACGAAGTTTCTCTACAGTAGCACTTTTGAAGGATTAACAGGTCCTTAAAATTTTTATAAATAGCGCACCTAGGTGGCTTAATGGGTTAAAGCCTCTGCCTTCGGCTCAGGTCATGATCTCAGGGTCCTGGGATCAAGTCCCGCATCGGTCTCTCGGGCTCTCTGCTCAGAAGGGAGACTCCTTCCTTCTCTCTCTCTGCCTGCCTCTCTGCCTACTTGTGATCTCTCTGTCAAATAAATCATTAAAATCTTTTTTAAAAAATTTTATAAATAAAAACAAAAAACCTTGACTCCATCTCCTCCATTCTTCTGCTGCCCTTCTGGTTGGTGCAAGCCCAGGGGTCCTCAAATAGAAACAAAGTCTCCGGGCAGCCCCCTGCAGAGAGCTCCAGCACTTCCTGCAGGAAGGGCTCAAAGGCAGCAGTTGGTGGGAATGAGGGGTGTGTAGGGGACAGTACGGGGGGAACTTCACCTTAAAGCTGTATTTGCACAACTGGAACATGGTTTTAAATCAGACTGCATGTTTATTAGGGCTGACTGTGTACTGGAGATTTCGGCAGCCGGGTGCAATCAAGGTGCCACGCCTTCCCTAAATGAATTCTGGTAACAGAGTCTACTTTCGTCCAGTTACCTACAAATATCTTGGGAAAACGAGGCATCAAACACAACTCTTCACTCTGGGCAGACGGAATGGCTTTCACTGTGGCCCCAAGCTGGCACTCATGCTGCTCATCTATGGGCTGTGGGCCGGCTCTCCGGCTGGGCAGCAAATACTGCAGGAAGCCAGCCAGGCCAGAGTCACTCACGTCAAGAGAGAACCCACAATCCCGTAAACATGCCTAGGCATAAGCAGGCCAGGGATGGACTTGAAGGCAGCTCTAGAAGGTGGGACCTTAATTAATTTTAAGTTGCAGGTCCCAGTGGAAGCTAATAATGCAGGTCAGAACCACCCTGTGTCCTAGACACACGTCATCCCTGATTCACGACCAGCCTCCACCTGCTGTTTTTGTCTTGGGCCATTAGCAACTCTCAGCTCTGCCTCAAAGGCCTACCTGTGAAGCAGTGCCACATTGTCTGAGGTATATGAGAAGGGACGAAGTATTTCCATGAGAAAAATAGGGGAGAATAGGATATTCAAATTGCTTCTCATATAGGAAAATCCGGAATGAGACACTCAAAAATTAAAAGTTCTACTTGGGGAGTATGATGACTGCGGACTTGAGGCTGATGGTTGTCACACTCGTGTTGTGCATTTGCGTGGATAACTTTTTTGGCTTTTCTTCATTTTCTCTGTTAAATATTTATTATTATTATCACATATAATCAAGACAAGATTTTTAAATTTATTTTAACTATATAAGTATCCAACTCTTACAAGACACATGAAAGAAGGTGACCAAAACATTAATTATTTTTAATGCTCAATAAGAGATGTTCTTTCGAAAAATCCACACGAGAGCTGACAAAATGACTTTGTGTCTTCTCTGCAAACACACCATATAAAAAGCTGGCAGTTTTGACTTCAGGGGTCCCCTCCCAACCTCCACAATCTACACAGGAAAAAAACTGAAGCCCAGAGAGAACAAAAGCTTGGCTGGTCCAAACACAGAGGCAGCAGACATTGAACTGAGGCCCAGGGGGGTACTCTACTGCCCCACACTGCTCTGCTTCTCATAAGAACTTTCTAGTCCACTAGACTAGGTGCTCAGGGCCCATCAGTGTCAGAGAAACCCATTTCCCATCTAATCACACTGATGTGGTCAACAAAGGCACTATGAGGCCAAAGAACCAAAAAGGAATGGAGATGGATAGATGGATGGATGGATGGATGGATGGATGGACGGACGGATGGACAGATGGACAGACGGAGAAACAGATGAAAAGAAATAAAAAATTTAGAAGGAAATGTTCCTTAATAACTATTCTGGTTTAATGGTGGAATTATGGATGATTTTGTTTTCTTCTTTATTATACATTATTGTATTTTCCAAATTTCTTTGAAAAAAGTATATACTTAAAAATTAAGAAATGTAGTATCAAACACAAAGAAATGACACTGATTGGCCCGAGATGGACAGTGTCTACTGTGGTTGACTTCTCAGCATCTGTTTCAACACAACTGATTGGTCTGAACCAGCCATAATCAATCCCATTCCCTCGCCAGGGGATCCATCCAGGAAGGGCCTGGGAATGGGTCTGTGACCCAATCCTGGCCAATGAGACATAAAGAGAAGCCCAATAGAGGGCCTCTAAAAAAAAACCAGTGGTGAGTGGCCTCTTTTCTTCCTCCAGACACCAGGATATTTTCAGTTGATGCCATGAGCCTGAGGCTGAGGGACAGAACCAAGGGAGACTCAGACAAGTAAGACTAGAGCCTAGACATGCCCTGATGAGAGCCCAGATTCCTTTTTCTGAGATGGCTTCTATGTTTCTTACAACCCGAAGCAACCAAATGTATGCAGTTTTAAAAACTCATGTACCAGGAATGGAGTGTCCAACATAATAAGCAAAAAATCACTTAAAAGCCTCCATCTCATACACGGAAGAAGGGAGTCATCTGGTCTCCTGAGCATTCCTACTAAGTCACTCCAGCAGTTCACTCTAGACCTCACGGCACAATTACATTTAACACTACTGTGAAGATTCGCAGAAACATCTCCATCCAAAATAGTAACGCTAGGAATTCTTCCAAAAGGCCTTATCACATTCATGTCAATGCTTCCCACTCTGCCATCTAGCATGCTACAAAAGGAGTATCGATAAAACAAACAAACATCCTTAAATGACTCACGTCTCTGATGTAGTTCATCTCTTCTTTCAGCTGGTTGGTGGACCACCCGTACACCACCATTTCCTTCTGCTCATTTGGATCCGATCTCCGCACCACACCATAGACAACACCCTGAGGAAGTTTCCTGGTGGACTCCCCATTGCTTAGGTCAGGCTGCTTCAAGAAGGGAGAAGAGAGGAAAGAAGAATGACAGTTTAGGCCTCCTGGGAGCAGCTGTGACAAGGGGTGCGCTGTGTATGCCGTGCAGGCTGTGTGGGCACCAAGGAGCCAGGCGGCAAGGAGAGGCTATTGGAGACCCAGTCCACTCTCCCTTCTCCTGCTTGCACCTGGAGGAAGGGCATCTTTCTCAAATTTCTACTGAAGCACTATCCACCCACCTTAGAGTCCATCTGCAGGCCCCACTGTCCCAGACAGGTGCCCTTCTCATTCTCATGAAGATGCCAGATGGACCTGTGTTGTCCCTCATGATAAGAGCAAGGGTCTGCACTCTCACATTCCCAGTATCCTGGTAATGCTTCCCTCCCCCCACCACCACCCCATATCAGCTCCTTTGGATGCCTTCCACCTCAGACCTCATCGTTGAATATGTCCCTTGAAATGCATGAGGTTGAGATACTGGGGGAAGAATGTTGGCTGCCCTCTGGGCTGTGACCATTCATGAAGTAGTTCTGAAAAGCCAGGCATAGAAGCAGCATGGCTTCTCTCCAGAAGAATCTTCCTGAACCTTAATTCCTTCACCCAAAGCTTTGATCCGTATTGAAAGGCAAACACTCCTGGGAAGGGGTACCATGTCCTGACACACCTTTACAGAATGAAGACTCAAGAAGCCAGAAAAAAGGGCAGTTAAGATTTGTTCAGCTTCTACCATAAGCCAGATACGTCCCTCGGCACACTGAATCTTTACGACCGCTCTGTGACAGAGCGATGGTCCTCTCCACTTGACAGCTGAGGAAACCCAAGTTCAGAGATGTTAAATAGCTTGCTTCCAGCCACACATCTAGATTCAAGGCCAACTCTCTTGACACCAAGTATGCTGCAGGCTTTGATAGGGGCAGGAGGACTGAGTAAGAGCCCCCATGAGGGAGAAGGAAGGGCAGGACAAAACCAGGGACTGAGATGTCACAGACAAACCAACCTATGTCCAGTCTCCCCTGGGGCTGACCCTGGTACCTTGACAATCACAGTACAGAAGCCTAAATTCCATACTGGCAATTCTGTTCTCCCACTAATTTTTTTTTTAAAGATTTTATTTATTTACTTACTTATTTACTTATTATTATTATTATTTTTAATTGAACATTAGCAGGGGAAAGGATGGAGGGAGGAGAGATTCTCGGACTCTGTGCAGAGCTCGACTCAGGGCTCGATTCCACCGCCCTGAGATCACAACCTGAACCAACACCAAAGGTCGGATGCTTGACTGACTGAGCCCCCCAGGCGCCCCTTCCACCAATCTTTAAACCACCTTCGTGTAAATTCCTTCCATGTACTCGCAAAATATTTTTGGCATACAAAACTGTAATTTATATTTTAAAAATCATTCATTTGTGGCAGACTAAAAGCTTTATAATCCCATTCATTAAAAGTTTGTCAAAGAAAAGTCTAAAAAGACACACGACAAATTATTAATAGTAATAACCTCTAAGGATGGGACAGTGTGGGGGGGGCAGGAGAACTGGGTATCAGAGTATCAATTCTTTCTTTATACCCGTTTGTATTGCTTATCTGTCTAGGTTGGGAGCTTTAAAAACAAAAACAACAACAACAACAAAAAAAAACTTCTGGAAAACAAAATATCCATTGCTTCTCACCCTTCTGTACATATTTGGCAAGAGATGGGATATGAGGGGTTGTGACACTGTATTTGCTTCCAGAAAATGATTCCACTGGAGTCCATGGTGTGGGGGTCCCACAGGCACTAATGCAACTCTTGAAATCTGTATGTAAATTTAGGTGAAGAGGCCGTTCCATGGCTCTTGGTGGAGAGAGAAGGTGGGATTCCAGGCCCCGGTTTCCCAGACAGAGAATTAGGAAGAGGAAAAGCTGTAAAGAAAATCCCGGCAGACCAGGCAACAAAAGCAGGCTCTTTCAGTCAGACTCCACCCAGTTCCTGAAAAACAAGCTGATGAGGACCGGGGCCTCGGTGAAAGGCATTTCTGGCTTTCAGGAAGACGCTCAGGGGGCCGCATCCAGAGGGCTCTGCCCTCCTGCCCGGTGGAGGGACAGGGACCACCACCCGTGGAGGAAAACACACACAAGGTCACAACAAGGTCTGTGTAACATGGCTTTAGAGGGTGATGTCTCCAACAGTTACACACATGGAAAGACATCATCTGTGAAGCGGAAAACCGTCATTTCCAGGTTCTTGGATTTTTTTTTTTTTTTTTAATGTATGTTTGTGTGTGGAAAACATCTAGAAGGATAGAATCCAGATTTTTAATCCCAGTGGTCTCCGTTAAAATGGGATTTCATTTTTTCCCCCTTATGCTTCTGTGGGTTAGATTTTTAACCAGAAGAAAGTGTGTGTGTGGGGGGGGGGGGACATCATTTTTGAATGAATAGCTTACATTTCAATTTTCCAAAAACTAAAAAAGTTCTTACAAAGCCAGGGTCTAAATAAAGAGCCCAGAGAAGGGCCCAGCCCAGGACTCTGCTCGGGAGCAGGGCCATCCTCACGGGTCACTCCACATAGAGAGGGTTCCCCAGGCAGTGTGACAGGGAAATGGAGGGGAAGGTTGATGAAGAGCGAGCAGGGGACAAGTATTTGTCTGTTTTATTGTGCAGCATCTTCTCTCATCCTCACAGTAACCCGACCACATAAATATTATTAGTTCTTCCAAGATGGCAACATTAAGTGCCTGAGGACATCTCCCCAAATCTAAGCTCTTCCCTTTGACCAGGAAATCTTCAAAATAGCTAAGAGTTAGGAGTGAAACTGAATCTCACGTCTCCATGGGGCAGCTCAGACCTCAGGGGCAGGGCAGCCGAGAGCTAGGGTCCCAGTCCTGTCAGGGGCACTAGGAAGAGGCAGGCTCAGCACGGCAGGCTCCCATCCAGCCTCCTGAGCTCCATCTTTCCCTCGGGCCCCCACCCCCAACCTCCTTTCTGTCCTTTATCAGTCAACCTCCTTCCTGTCACAGGGCACTACATGGGCCATTCCCTCTGTGTGCAGTGCCCATGGCTGGGCCAAAATGTCTCCCCGTCGAGCACATTCTCACTCACCCTTCAGACTGGTTAGGTCTCTGCACCCTCATAACCACAACAGGGTATTGGTATCATCATACACGGAAGGCCTGCTTGTCTATTCGCTGGGCCTTACGGTCTTCTTTTCTATCATAATCCCTGACAGACACTTAGTGACTTTCTCAATAAATATTTGCTGAATGAAGAGGGAGCTTTAGAAGCTGGAAGAAATTCTGGGGACTTTTCCAGATTATGTCAATATGGCCCAGCCGGAGGGAACATCCTCTGCTTTTCTTAGAGGGAGGAACAGGGAACTGATTTTGCCCCAGTCATAAAATTCCTATCAAAGCAGTGGCAAAGGAGCCTAAGACTGCTATCGTTCTGACAATATGTCTGCATGTTGTGGGACATGGGGAAAAAAAAAATGGAAAAAAGAACTGCCATGTTTAGCACTGTGTCTGTGGCTGCGTATTTTTCCTCTCAGGTCCTTTAAAATATCTCCCTATAAGATAAATATTAGTTTTTTAGGCACGATAACAGCACTGGGATTGTATTAAGAGATAGCCTTTATCGTTCAGAGAAACATGCTTAAATATTTATGATATCTGGGATACGGGCAGAGGAAACGGATGAGAGTGCAGACAGGGCAGGACTGAGCCTGGTTTGAGAGCTCTGGGGCTGGGTGAAGGGTCAGTGATTCAGCATCCCATTCGGTCTCCTCCTGTATACGTTGGAAATTCTCTGTAATTAAAAGTTGTTGTTTTTTTTTTTTTAACTTCTTTCTAATGCTGCTTGGTTGGTATTAAAATATCAAATTCTTAAAAATATAGTTGGCCTATGAAAAGCCCCTCGGGCATGAAACAATACTAGGCAAAACTGCTTTGAAAACCAACACCCGAACAAAGGCACAAAATGAAAAGAGAGTTGGCGCCAAAGACGGGAAAAACTACCATCTGACCAAAACGCATCCATAACCCCCACGTGAGATGCAGTGTAATTAACAACAGGCAGAATCAGAGAAACATACAGAGAATCTCTCAGTTAAACTGTTCCCCGGGATGTGCTCACAGCCGAAAATTTACCGACAGGCTCTTCTACCAGAGATGAATGTACCAGAAAGTGCCTTCAAAAGGAGGAGAAACTACAGAAAAGTAACGCCGCCTACATTCCTACTGCAAGGGCTTTAGGGCTGCTGAAAGAGCCAGACCATATTTCCCAAACCCTAACTCCAAATAAAGGATTTCCCATGAGATAAACTCCATAATTCGGGGACTAGAGCTGCCATATTCACCATTTTATTCCCAATACTCGACATAAAGAGACGCTCAATAAGTACGTTTTGAAAGAAGAGGGAAGACAGAATATTGGAAAGATTTGGAGCATCTGGTCATGCAAAACACTCATCTGTGCAAAGGAAGAAAATCCTTTGGTCAAGAAGTGTTCTCAGGGAAGAAATACCTTCAGACACACACAGTTTAACATAAATTCAAACCAATGGTGGTAACCTGCCCCAGGCAGCCCCTAGCCCCAGAGCCCAGGATGGGCAGCTGGTCTCCTGTCCAGGTTGCCAATGCGACTTAGACGGACGATGACATGAACTAAATGACATGCAAACTGGAAGCCAAGTTATCTCCCAAACCTTTTGCCTTGACCCACTTCTTCCAGCCAGAGGGCAGCAGCTGACCCAGGGATGGCTGAGCTGAGCCAGGGGTGTCCTACCCACCTTGCAGGTAGAGGACCACACTGTCAGGAATGTGCTCTGACCTGTCTGACCCGTGTGTCCAGCCTAGCAAATGAGGAGGGGCCTCTGGGTGGCTCAGTTGTTAGGTGTCTGCCTTCAGCTCAGGTCACGATCCCAGGGTCCTGGGATCGAGCCCCTCATCGGGCTCCCTGCTCGGCAGGAAGCCTTCTCCCTCTCCCACTCCTCCTGCTTCTGTTTCCCCTCTCACTGTGTCTCTCTGTGTCAAATAAATAAATAAAATCTTGAAAAAAAAAATTAGGAGTCCCCAGCCATGACTCACAATTGACACGGTTTCATCTCCTTGTGACAAAAATGAACACGACACCTACCCTGAGAGGCCTTCCCACAGCCTGGCAAATAGGGAGGGGAGAGACAGCCCAGTCTCCTCAAAGAAATGGCCATCTCCGGCTTATTAAGGTATTTGTTATTTCTGAGAATCTCACAGACGGAAGAGACCATTTTATATAAAATAGGAAACTCATGCTTGGACAAAGACCGATCATTTTTTATGCTTAAAAAGAAGGAGTAGAACAACTTGTAGCCAACCAGAAATACCAAAGGGAGTGTAGTTCTAATAATAGTCTCCTGATAGGAGGTAACTTTTTAAGGCTATCACCTTCCCGCTTCTACGCAGACAACAGCTGGTTAGGCCCAGCAACCCCAGGGAAAAGAAAAGACTATCCGGAGGGCAAAATCAGGAACTAATTGGCTGGAACTCAGTCCTGTAGTACACACGTCAGGTAACCTTGACTGATAAAATACAAATATCCTCCGTAGACCTTCCCTGATAAGAGAAGGTGTGAGCGTGGACGTTCCCATGGCAACACGGCCAAGGCACTGACCAAACTGGAGCTGCGAATCCAGAGTACCAGCTGCCTGGCCTTGTGCAAGTTACTCACCGCACAGAGCTTCAGCGTCCTGAACAGGACGAATGGGGAGAAAACCACCCACCTTGCAGGGTCGTTCTGGAAATACACAGCACAATATATGTAAAACCCCGTGCTGCTGGGGCTACCTGGAGACATGATTAGGGGTGGGGGCTTTCCATTTCTGAGTATCTGGGGTCCAGCTAGAGTCTATGCATTCGTCGGGAGGCTTCTGTCCGTCTGCCTCTCTCTTCTTGGGTCCTTTTGCTCTTTGCATCACAGCCATCCAATTGTCCGGGACAGTGAGATGTTCACCCCTCAACTGGCCTTGCTGCTCTTCCGAGGGCGAAATCACAATTCAGGAGGTCAAAAACCAGAAAAGAGCTGTGCAGTCCAGTGCATTTGTAAACGGTACCCCAGCTGTCCTTGGTGTCTGACAAGACTGGGGCCGGGGGGCGGCAGGTGGTGAGTGGAAAGGAGAGACCGCTAGAGCAGGTGGCACAGCCCTGGGCTTGCTGGAAACCACAGCCCCTAGGCTCTCCCTCTTTTACTGATGGACTTCCCTACCTATTCAGCTGAATACAGAGTTCGACAGCTAAAGAGATCTGGAAAAACGCTGCCTCCAGGCTAACACCTATGTTTGCTAGAGAGGAAACCGAGGCCCAGAGATGCCCTGTCTGGCCCGACCTCCATGGTGGCGGGTGAGGGAACCAGAACCAGGACTCGGGCCTCTTCCCATCCTCCGGGGCTGCTATCTCCGAGAGGCGCACGGAGTCCCGCACACCATCAGGGCGGCCCCAGCGCCAATCCGAATGCTGGCAGCACGCTCCCTCCCCTGGCAACAGCCACTGCTGTTGTATAAACAGTCACACCAAGGACGAGGACTTAGCACGCTTACTCATCTAGGGCTTTAAAGGGAAAGACTGTAAAGCTAAATGGCAAGGGTTTGCTCCTTTGAAACATACTGGGCTATGAAAGTTCTCGACTTTGCGTACATACATATATACACGTACTTGCTCTCCCTCACTGGAGTTCTTAAGGATCTGAAGAGAGACCATTTCTGTAAAAACACAGGTCACTAACAGACACATACAGTGGTGCAATGTGAGCAGCTACTGAAAATATCATCTGCTTTGGAGTGCCTGGGTGGCGCAGTGGATTAAATGTCTGCCTTCAGCTCAGGTCATGATCTCAGGGTCCTCGGATCGAGCCACACATCAGGCTCTTTGCTCATCAGAGAGCCTTCTTCTCCCTCTGCCTGCTGCCCCTCCGCCCCCCCCCCGCTTGTGTTCTGTGAAATAAACAAATCTTTAAAAAAAAAAAAAAAGACAATATCAATATCATCTGCCTCAAATTACTTTGTTGCTTTGCACAAGACTTCACCATCCCACAGACTCAGTCAGCAGAGCTCAAGTCCGTCTCACTAAAATTCAAGTATGCAGTGAGACCCTGATTTAGCTGATAAATCTGTAATAGCTGGTGTGAGTTCTCTTGCTGCTGTGTGTTGTGTGTGTCCAAGAATACACTACATACAGGTTTGCATAGGAATGGATACATACATTCATGAAATTCTTTGGAAGTGATGGGGGTTAATTTCACTATTATGTACACCAATTTGAATTTTAATGTTTAACAATTTTATAAACATTCTAGTCCATATTTATCAACTCCTCAGTATGAAATGTGTACCCACAAACTAAGAACATTTCCTCTCCCATATTTTTAACAAATTTTAATAAACAAAAGCCCACAGCTAAATTATTGGAGTTGTTACTATAATTTTAGATAACATTGTCTTTTTTTTTTTTTTAAGATTTTATTTATTTACTTGACAGGCAGAGATTACAAGTAGGCAGAGAGGCAGGCAGAGAGAGAGAGGAGGAAGCAGACTCCCTGCCGAGCAGAGAGCCTGATGCAGGGCTCAATCCTAGGACCCTGGGATCATGACCTGAGCCGAAGGCAGAGGCTTTAACCCACTGAGCCACCCAGGCGCCCTTTAGATAACATTCTCAAAGAAACTTGTTTTGGGCTGAACTGTGTCCTACAAAAAAAGAGATATGTTGGAGTCCTAACCTCTGTTACCTCCAAATTTGACCTTATTTGGAGAAAGGGCAAATTAGAATGAGGTCATTTGAGAGAGCCCTAATCCAGTATAATGGGTACTCTCATAAAAAGGAGAAAATTTAGATACACACACACATACTGGGAGAACATCATGCAAAGACTAGGGTGAGGCAGCCACACACCAAAGACTGCCAGAGCCACCAGCAGCTGGACGAAGCAAAGGGAGGATTCTTTGAGAGCTTTCAGAGAGAGCATGGCCTTGCTGACTGACACCCTGACCCCAGACTTCTAACCTCCAAAACTGCAAGCCAAGACATTTCTGTTGGTTAAGCCATGCAGTTCATGGTACTCTGCAATGGCAGCCCTGAGAAACTTAAAACAAACGTATAGATTTAAATATCTATATCTATATCTACATATATCTCAAAAGTCATTCTTGAAGCATCTGCTATGTGCAAGGCAGGGAGCTGGGCTCTGGGAGACAAAATAAAAAGACATCACCCATTGCAAATGGCTCTGAGGGAAATACCTACGAGGCACAAATGCAAGAAAACATACCTTCTCACTGGTCATTGGGCAATGGGCATGAGAGATGCCTCTGGAGGCTCACACAGAGAGCATAGGGTCGGAACATTTCCTAAATGCCATTACCTACATTCCATTCCAAACTGTCATGTAGCCTAAACCTTTGTGGGTATGCCTGTTCCCATAAAGGATCCAGATACATATTTTTAAATACCAAAATAATGGTAATGCACTGATGAGACACCTGTATTCTTAAAAATACCCCACGTAGAGGACATGGCAAACTGGCCTGGCCACCAGCAGGATGGTGAGGAAGGCAGAGCTGACAGGTAGGGTGAGCATCTCCCCAGAGAGGCTGGCTCCCAGCCAGGAAAGAAGGAGCTCTGGGAGGTACAGTCTGCAGAGCAAGGAAGCAAGGCCCAAGGACATGGGTGGAGGGATGCTCAGATTTACGGAGAAGGACATAAGGACATCAAACAAAGACGCCGTGGACACAGCCCAAGAGGAAGATGCCGGACAGGCAGTTTCCAGAAGGGGAGTAACTTCCAGAGGGCCTAAGGGAGAAGAGCAAAGAAGGGTCACTGTGCTTGGCATTCGAAAGGCTGAGACTGGTCCTGAGTCACTGCCTCTCTAAGCAGTATCACAGGCCACTCTGTTGGGTCTTTTCATACAGGAAGCTCCTTACTCTTCGCGGCATTACTATGCTTCCTTTAAAGAGAAGAAAATGGAGTAGCAGAGAAACTGTTTCAGAGCTCATCTGGGGCCGCAAAAGGCAGTCACGGGGCAGTGGGTACCTTCTAGAAGAGGACTAAAAGTAGCAGGCAGGAACAGGAAGCCTCCCCACACACCCCTGGAACTGGGACTCCAGAAAAAGACGTCTCTGAGGTGAGTGCCTCCAGGAGTCTCCAAACACTCTGTCATGAAGCCGGGCAAAATCCGCCAGGCGCTACAGCCCTCCGTGGTGAGGGCTTCCTCTGTAGCGATTTTGGCCCAATGGGCGGGGGCATGTGTGTGTGTGTGGCCAGCTGCCCCCATGGAATCCCAGGGGCTCGAAACACAGTAAACATCACCCACGACGGCGTCAGAGAATAAGGCCCCCTCCTGCCCTCCTTCAGCTGCAGCTAGAACAGGATCCCAGATAATGTCCTACAGGTTCTGCCTCATCAGATGCCAGTCAGGCCTTTCCCGTCTCCCCACTAGCCCTTCCGTGCCAACTTCGAACCCCAGCCTTTGCACGCCCCTGGCTCCTCCCAGAAACCCAAGTTGTCTCCACAGTGGGGGGCCTTCCGGAGTTCTTGGCGCCCTGCAGTTTTGTGGGCCACAACATCCCAGAGAGGGACAAGCATGGTGGAGGCCAATCCTATGTCACTTTCAGGGCCTCCTTGCCCGTGCCTGACCCTTGACCCCAGTGACTCAAACGCAAGAGGCTGGCTGGGACATGGTGGCAAAGTCACTCAGGACAGCCTCACAGCCACCACCAGTACCTTCTGGTGCAAACACCACCCAAGGACTTCAGTCCTGGGGAAACAGCCAGCCCCACCCTCATCCTCCACTCTACCCCGATTCTTTCACAGTGAGTCACCACAGAAGGGCGCGTGGCTGCACCCCAGGTCCACCCAGCAGGAGAAGAGGCCTCCTGGTGCAAGCTCTGCCCTGAAAGCTCCTGCCTGCTGCTCCTCTCAGCCCTTGAGGGGGAAACGTTATGGTGGGGGGATCAGGGGGAGAGGGGGCTCAGGCTTTTTTCTGGTTTACACAGGAAGGCTTGTGATAATATTCAGATTAAAAAAAAATAAAAGAGGGTCCTATCACTTGGAAAAGTTTGAAAAGCACGGTTTCAGACTAAATGGACAAATCAAAGTATAGGACTTGGCTACCAACACCTGCTTGGTGTGGAACACATGCCTGCTTCCCTTGGGAATACCAGGTTCGTCTCAGCGGCACCTCACAGCAGCAGAGACCATTCACAGACATCTGCCCAGGCACGCAGCCTGGGTCTGACTCCGACACACCAGACTCCCCACTTCCCCTGTCGGGCCTGTGGGGCTAGCCATTACGGCCTTGTCCTTCACCCTCTCCAGCCCGGGTCGCTTCCTCAACAAGTGCTCCTTCTCATTCCTCATGTGTTAAGCAGTCCATGAGGCCCTGCACACAGCTCAGGTCCAGCTCCTTAAAAGGGACAGAAAAGGTGTCAGAGAGGGCAGAAGGGACACCCCTCCCCACCCCTAGGGGCAGAGTACCCCCCTCCCCCATCTAGTCAACAACATGTGTCTGGAGGGGTGATTCTGGGGATGAGCTTTTACCCCCAAACTTTTTCTTCAGAGAATATCCAAAGCTGCACCCAGGCTGAGAAAATAGTTCAAAGTACCATTATCACAAGTAAGAAAAGTTAACAGTTATTCAATAATACCGAATACGTGGTTCAGATTCAAAACCGTGTAATTATCCCAATAGGACTTCACCTGATTTTTTTTTTTATCCCGAATCTAACCAAGGTTCACTCATTATATTTGACATTAACTCTCTTTAGTCTCCTTTTGGCCAGCTGTTTTTGCAGAATGTCCCACATGTGGGGTTT
This sequence comes from Mustela putorius furo, assembly GCF_011764305.1. Classification (NCBI taxonomy): domain Eukaryota; kingdom Metazoa; phylum Chordata; class Mammalia; order Carnivora; family Mustelidae; genus Mustela; species Mustela putorius. Next base: position 1,904,049 of record NW_025422045.1, on the reverse strand, counting down.
CTTTGTTTCCTTATTTTTCGATATAACTGAACAAGTCTGGCATGAATGTCTCATAGGGGATACTGTCTTCTCCTTGACTGCGTCACCACGGAAGCCCACTGATCAGGCTGCCTCCTTCCTGGGAAAGCTAGACGGGAGCTTTGGCTGAAATGCTGGCTACCAGACAGCACCATTCTGCCTACAGAGCCGGGAGGTAACCTATGAGGGAATATGCTGGGAGCATGTGAAAATACTGTCCCACAGCCACCCCCACCAGCTAGCCTTGGCATCCACTGGTGAACCGACCCCTGAGTTACTAAAGAGAGGTTCTCCAAATTTATCAGCCGAATTTCTAGAAAACAGCTTGTCCTTTTTAAATTCTGATGATTATTATATACTCATGAATCTTTTTTTTTAAATTATGCAAGGTGTCCAAACATAATCCTGTCATTACTTTTTGATATTCACGTTATTCCAATTTTGCCACTGCAGTGCGACCCCCTTCAAACTGGCTTCTGGGTCCCTTGCGATGAGCCCCGCCGTGTGAGTGTCCACCTTGTTCTCCAGCACGGGAGGTCACAGGCTCCCCCCGGACTCGCCTTGCTCCCACCTGGAGCCATTTTTTGGGACTCATTCTTTCTCTTTACGCAGATAAGCTATGTCACGTTCTCACAGCCTGGTTCTAGTCATAACCTCATTCTCCCTGCCTGCTTCCTCCTTCCCCTGTCACTCATCATTTGAATTAGTACAAAGAGCTCTGTCCGTAGTAGAAAATGGGAAGAAGAAGGGCATACGAGAAGGAGGAGAGACAAAGACCAACAGTAAATTTACGGATTTTATCAACCATGTACCACTCAAAGAGGAGCTTCCTTTTTTACAGGGGGCTGCACTCGTGGTCACCTCCATAGCAAGGCTTGTCACTGTCTCATGATTCTACTTATAAAACTTCTATGACCGCATATCATTTTATTGTTTTATGCTTACACAAAATATATATACAGGAAAAATGACCACCTACCCCCCAACGCACTTGTCCCCTTCACTTGCTTGGTCTCCAACAGCACTTATTACCCTCCAAATTCTATAAAATATGATGTTTTAGGGGCACTTAGGTGGTTCAGTCAGTTAAGCGTCTGCCTTCAGCTCTGGTCACGCTCCCACAGTCCTGGGATCGAGCCCTATATTGGGCTCCTTGCTTAGCGGGGAGCAAGAAGCTTTTCCCTCTGCCTCTGCCCTCCCTGCTTGTGCTTTCTCTCACTCTGTCAAATAAATAAAATCTTTTTTAAGAAATAAAGTAAAATATGATTATTTAATTCTCCTTCTCCCCCTGACTAAGAGGTAAGTTCCGTGAGTGACAGGCATTTCTTGCTCACTGCTCTGCTCACTACTGTACCTACAGTGTAGCAACCGCATACTCCGCTCACACACATAGAGTCTGGAATCCAGGAGGTGTCCCGTAACCATCTGCAAGTGAGAAAAATGGCCTGCCTGGAACAAGAGGCCTAGAGATGAGGGGCGCCTGGGTGGCTCAGTGGGTTAAAGCCTCTGCCTTCGGCTCAGGTCATGATCCCAGGGTCCTGGGATCAAGCCCCACATCGGGCTCTCTGCTCAGCAGGAGCCTGCTTCCCTTTCTCTCTCTCTGCCTGCCTCTCTGCCTACTTGTGATCTCTGTCAAATGAATAAATAAAATCTTTTTTAAAAAAGAGGCCTAGAGGCAAGCAGCACCTCCTACAAAGCCTTTGGGCCTCTGCTTCGGTGTCAGCCCTGGCAGTCAGCTGTTCCATTGCCTGTGTTCCCAGAGCTCTCCTTGCCTTCCAGATCCAAACACTTGAACTAGCACATCAACACTGTTCATTGGTCTGTCTCACCTGAAAAACTTCGAGCTCCTCTAAGACAAGGACAAGGTCAGACTTATCTTCACAGCCCAGTGCTTAGCACAGAAACCTCTGCTGACCTCCTCCGCCCTCTAGCCAAGTGCCCTTGCCCCGTGCCCAGGCTACCCGCCAGGCCCAGCCTCTCCCAGCGGCCTTCGCTGTGAGCTGGGCTTCCGCCTCCAGCTGCTGAGAAAGGCTCGGCCGCGGGCAGCTCACAAAGGGCCCTTTGACTCCATGGGACTGGGCTTTTTCTGGAGAAACCCCTTCCCTGCCATGGCACCCGTCACCGAGCCCAGCGTCCCGACAGCTTCGAGGCCTCCCAGAGCCAGCATTCACCAAGAAACAAGAGTAGGGGCAGGACGAGGCTGGCAGGGCCAGCCAGGCAGGGCGGTCTGACGTCTGGGAAGATGGAAGATGGGGTGGAAGGTCGAGAGGGCCTTTTCATCAGCAGCGTTGCTGACATTCAGACTCTGTGAATAGCCTGGATGGAGGGCGGGCGGGGGCCGGGGTTAAAATAAAAGGAGTGCCAAGGTGAGAACTTGTCAGAGCTTTGCCTCAGAGACGGCTTACTTGTTCTTTTCTTTCAGTCTTCTTTTGACCTGCCTCTGAGGCCGGACTCTCGGGGGGGACGGTCAGCCGCAGTCTGCAGACATTCGCCTAAGAGAGACGCAGAGGAGAAGCCAGTTATGAACCCGCCTTTGAGGAAGAAAGAGCTGAGTGACCTTGTGCTTCCCAGAGCCTGTTTCCCTTGCTGAGCAAGGAGGTGATGTCACCCACCCCGCAGGGGAACCTGAGGCGAAGGCCAGCCTTTGCCTGGCCCAGATGGGGCACAGCACCACCCTGATCCTCAAAACAAGGACATGACCAAGTAATTTCATTGCATTCAAACATTTTTTTTAATATTTTATTTATTTATTTGACAGGGGGAGACAGAGCGAGAGAGAGGACACAAGCAGGTGGAGTGGAGAGGGAGAAGCAGGCTTCCCCCTGAGCAGGGAGCCCCATGCAGGACTCGATCCCAGGACTTTGGGATCATGACCTGGGCTGAAGGCAGATGCCTAATGACTGAGCCATCGAGGATCCCCTCAAACATTTTTTTTTTTTTTTTTTTTGAAAGGCTCAGGTTCTATAACAACACGTACAGAATAGTCATAGCTCACATGCAAAGGTCAAAACACACACCGGGTGTCTGGGCTGTAAAGGTGCTTTCTCCGGGGCTCCTGTCAGATCTTTCTCCAACAGACATAAACATGCCTAAGCACAAAGTTTTTTTAAAAGTCCGTGTTCATAGCAGCATTAGGCACGACAGCCCAAAGGTGGAAACAACACCAACGTCCACCAGTGGCTGAACGGATAAATAAACCATGGTATCTACGTAGAACGGAATGTTATCTGGCCTTAAAAAGGAAGGAAATTCTCACACACTGTAACATGATGAACCTTAAGGACGTTATGGTTCATGAAAGAAGCCCAATCATACAAAGACCAATATCGTAGGACTCCACGTATCTGAGCTACCTCGAATAGTCAAATGCACGGGGACAGAGAACAGAATGGTAATTGCTACAGGCTGGGGACACAGAGGAATGGAGAGTTATTATTCTATGCATATGGAGTTTCAGTCTGAGAAGATACACATGTTCTGCAGGTGAATGGCGGCGATGTCTGCCCAACGAGACAGTACTTAATGCCACCTATGTCTACCTCACCCTAATGTCACAGCCCAGTCCTGCTCTCACTTCCCAGGGAGAAGGGATTGGGCCACTGGAAAAGCCCAGAGAGGGTCCCAGCAGCATGCAGAGTACCCAGCCCATAACCATGTGGGCCTGGCTCACGGGAGTGCTGCTTGTCCCTGCTATAGACCACATTGTGTCCTCCCATAATTCCTGTGTTGGAGCTTTACCTCCAGTAACTCAGAACGTGACCCTACTTGGAAACAGGCTCTTTATAGAGGTTATCCAGTTGAAATGAGGTCATCAGGGGTGGCCTAATTAAAAAAATGACTGATATCCTTATAAAAAGGGGAACCTGAAGAAAGACACACATGTAGGGAGACCACCACCATGTGAACACGCTAGAGAGAGAGGCCTGGAACGGCTCCCTCCCATACAGCCCTCAAAGGAGCCAACCCTGTCAACACCTTGATTTTCGACTTCCAGCTCCAAAACCATGGGATAATAGATGTCTGTTGTTTGAGCCCGGTGGTTGGCAGTACTTCTTACAGCAGCACTCGCAGATTAATATAGCCCTAACCGTGTTTGCAAGGTCTCGGGTCCACACGGGTCCAGAGGGTGGTCTCTGAGCAGAACTACCCTGGAGCCTAGACACCCAGAATGGGATAAGACTGTAAGGATCTTTGCTAGCCTAGAAAGGAACCCCCACATGCACCCATGTACCTGGCAGGTGGACGCTAAGACTAAGGATAGCATTTTCCATCTGCAGGTAAGAGCGCCCACGTGGGACATGTGTTAGCACTTCCATATACACTGTCACCTCCCTTCGAGACATCCCATTTTGCTCCCCGGTGTGGCCAACTTCCTGATGAGGAACTTGCATCTTCCCACTGAACTCCTATCTAAGGGACCCAGGGTTGCCCTCAGAGATGGCAACAGAATTCCCTTTCCTCTACACTGGCCTCCTTCCCTCTGAACGTCTTCTCCTCCGGACTTAAAAACCCCAGCTCCTTCAACTAAATGACTTGGTTTCATAATTATTCTCCATCCTCACCCTCCGCTGGGCAAGCTACATCCCCCAGAAGCCCCAGAGCATTCACTGCCCCTGATGTGGCCAACTTGGCACTGAACCCTTCGAAACTCACTGCTAGTCCTGCTGGCCAGGGACAAACCACCCATTCCAGCCAGGAGGCAGTTCTCTTCACGGACAGCCAAGAGCACAGACAGGGAATCAGATTTCCTCCGGGGGAGGCAAACCCCTGACCTGGACTGGTCGAAACGAGCTGGCATTTCCACAAACACCAAAGTGGGACTCACAGCAGGTAGGCAACCCAAGTCTGTGATAGCCAACAATCTTCTGTGATAGGCTGATCTAATCGGCAGCACCATCCTGCAGAGAAAAGGAAGTGCTCTCCTCCTCCACCCCACTCCAGACACACGCGTGTACACACATACACATGGGTAAATACACACACACGCTTGCACAAGTGCCCACACCTACAGATATCAATGCCTCCTGGCTGTGCTGACTATGGGCAAGGTTTTCAATCTCTTTGAATCTCAAGTGTAAATGCAGATAAAAGGAAAATTGCCACATAGGAAGCCTCTATAGGTATGAGATATTTGTATTATTACCGAGATGCAACCATCATCCTGTAAGTTCCAAAAAGAAATAGTCCCGCTCGGCTTTATGGTTCTGCTTTTCATGAAAGAACAATTTGGTCATGGATCTACTGTAAGTGATGCCTTTTTGGAGGGTGATTGGTCCCTAATGTAATTTTCAGAATAAAGACCAAAGAGGGCACAAAGCCCAGAAGGGACTCCACTGGTCCAATCACCCAAAAGTGTACTGAATCCCTCCCCTGTTTGAGACAGTTCTTGATCCGTCCACCCAGAACCCTGCTATACCTCAGCATACTTCCCGCAGCACTCAACACTGAGCCAAGTGTACCCTGGGGAATGACAAAACCCTACGAGAAATACAGAATGTATTTCCCTTAAGCCATCAGTTTTCCCTGGTGAGAGATAATGAACAAACCTAAAAGGAACCTGTAGAATCACACATTTGACTTCAAAACTATCTGGCAACAGTAGCGGGTTCTTGAAGTCACAGCCAGCCCCTGAGTCCAATGTTTACTCTTGTCCTTAGAGGTGCTGTAAGGTACGGGCTACACATGGGGCCAGCACTCTCTCATCAGTACTGACCCGCTGACGGACAGACTGCACAGACACAGTGGAAACCCAGCATGGAAGAAGATCAGACGCCTTCCTAAGATGGTCAAATGTGTTGTCATGTGGGGGGAAAAAAAAAAAAGGAAATTGCAGGGAAAAATGTGAATAATCATCTCATTTTTGTTTTTTAAATACACTCTGATAATTTGCATAGATTTATGGAAAAAAAATCTTGAAGGAAACACAACCAATGGATAGTGGTGATGGTTGTCCCTATAAAGTGGGATTCCCACATTGTGTCCAACTCTTCCAAGTCGCCACATAGGAAGCCTCTATTGGTATGAAATATTTGTATTATTACCTAGATGCAACCATCATCCTGTAAATTGTGGAATTTTGTGTAAATTTTTTAATTAAAAATAATAGCAGTGATAGCAATAATAAAGATTGAGAGACACTGTATCTAGAAAAAACAGAGACAGATCAAGCTTTCCTAGATCCACAGGAGTGCCTCATGAGCAGCAAAGAGAACCACCCAGAGGTCTAGAAAATATCCTGAATTCCTCAACAGAAGCACTAAGTAACCTTTGAAGGAACCCACTAAGTTGACCTGGTGTAGTTTACCTCCTTTATTCATTCATTCACTTTCAGGCAATCTCCCCGTGGGAAAATTTCCCCCTGAGTAAGATCAAGGCAGGGTAGCTTATCTCTCTTTTAGCATTTTATGATGCTGATTTTTATGGTTTCCTTAAACTCTGATACATGATCTCCAGAGCAGCCAAGGCTGGGCAGTACCTGAGAAGGGCAGGGTCCTTTATTCCCAGGACTCCCACAGTAGCTGGCTCAGCCCTATGTTATGAACAATGAGAAGAACTAAATCTTTCTTACCCTGAACACCACAGCTACTGGATTAGTTGTCCCTACAAGGAATGGTCTGTTGCAGTGAATCAAAAGCAGGAAGGTGGACTCAGTGTATTTCATCATTAGGTTATGGAACACCCACTCTTATAAAATACTATTAAGGGCAATGAGAGTACCAAGATGAAAAAGAAACAGCCATGTTCCCAAGAGCTCAGCATCCAAAAAAACACCCAAAAAAGGCACATAGGAACACTTAACACTACCAGTATAAGGTCCTGAAAGGCAGGGGAGCCTGGTGGTTAAGGTTGGTGGAATTGCACTTTCTTACAAAGGAGTAGGAATATAAAAGGAACAATGGTCTTAATCGGAGGTGGGAGTATATCAAAGGCTCCTGGAGATGACATTTGAGCTGGGTATAGAAAGACAGGAAAGACTCTGTTGTTCATTGAGATTTGGAGAATCCATCATCGCAAAAGCAAACAACTATGAGGCAAGGCATTTGCTCCAGGCCAAAGGCACAGATGTGAGAATGTTCTGAGAACATTAAGTGGGTCTACAACCTACACTAGAGTGGGGAAGGAAAACAGACAGGTAGGGGCCAAACTCTAACAAGCTACAAAGAAAGGCCTGATGGAGAAGCAAGGTCTCTAGTGGAAGACAATCAGGAGTCATCCACCTCTTTGCAGGAAGGGACTAACACTCAAATCTGAGTTAAGTGATTCAACAGCAGTTTCTGGGCACTTCCTATTACAGTCCATGCATTGCAACATGGACTGAAGGGGGGCTGGGAAATAGGGGAAGAGATCACGCAAGCTTTATGCTTTAATTGCTTTTGTCACCCTTTGGGCTTAGCATAGTATCAACACATAATAGGTATTCACTCAGTAAATTAAATACCAGTAGGAGTAAAACGCAGTAAGGCAAATATATCTGAAACTCCCCAGAGCGCCTTCTACCTTCTTCAAACCAACCCCCTTGGGAGGGACATCAAGGGAGTCACAGATACTATTCAAGCCTCCTCCACAAGAATCACACAACCAAGCCCTTGTCTGCAACTCAGGGCACCCGGGAGCTAGGCAGATCCTCTGGGGCCCTGTTTCTGCCCACCCCCACTGTGGAGGCAGAAGGCTGGTCTCCATTGACAGGAGAAACTGGGGAGCCACATACCATCATGCTCTTGGCTTCACCACATGGGCTCACCCAAGAGAAAAGTATCATCAAATAAAAAGGGGTGGAGAAGATGACCCAGAGAGGGGGCGGGGTGCTCATGAGTTGCCAGAGATGTATTTCCCTAAGGAAATTAGCCACATGCATTTCCATTTCTCTAAGGCCTGGTCCACTCGTTGACGGTGGCTTCCTGCCCAGTTCCACCTAACAACAGGAGGTGTGGTTCCTGTGTTGTGGCTCGGAACACAGGCACCACACTCTACTTGGCCCAATTATAAGGCCTCTGGACTATGTGGGTCAGACTGTGTGGAGCAAGGTACGCCTCTTGGAGTTGACCTCTTAGCTCCCCTGTGGTCCTGAACGTGCAGGCCTGGTCCACTCCATCAGAGTGGGGCGGATTTTTTCTGTAAAGGGCCAGATAGGAAATATTTAGGTTTTGCAGGCCACTGGAAAAGCTATTCTTATCTCAGAGGCATACAAAACAAGCCAAGAGGGCCAAATATGGCCCAGGCGGCACGAGCTGATCTGCAGACTTGGACTCTTTGTAGGTGGTATAAGGGGTTCTCAAGCCCCTCTTTCCTGTGTTGGGATGGACTCTGGACAAAAATTCATAAATATAAGGACAGTGATCTCTCCTGCCTATCCTCACCGGCTCACTTCTATACAGGCACACAATGTGCCCAGGAATGCCAACATGCAGAGAGAAAATGCAGGTCAGTGAATGCGCAGAAATACCAGTGTGACCTGGAGTGTTAGGAACCCCTCTCCCCACTCTGCACCCACCTCCACCTTGACCTTCCACAAAGGCAAGGTGACCTTCCAGAGCACCATCCCAGGAATGTCTGTATTTCCAAGAAAGCTCGAAGAAGACAGCTATGATTCAAGAAGTGGTTCCTATTCTTGGCTGCACATCAGAATCACCTGGGGAGCTTCCTGAAAAACCCGGGTATTACTCTCTACTTTCAGAGGTTCCTGTTTAAACTGTCTGGGGTGGGGCCTGGGCACAGATATTTTAAGCTTCTCAGTGATTCTATGTATAACCAGGGTTGAGAACCACTGACTTAACCAAAGGAATGAGACGTCAACTTGTGCAACAGGATGGGGCAACTATTTGGAGGCCTTCCCAGAACTGTCATACTCTTCAGCTGGACCAGCACTCCCAACTGTCTGTCACCTGCTTCCTGCCCAGGTGGGCCAGAGGTGACAGGCTGGCTTTATCCCAAGTTTCTCTTCCTTGTTTCTTGTTTGCTGATTCAGTGTGAGTTGTGGCCCCTGTAGGACCCCAGTGACCCCATTCTCTTTTTAAGCACCAATTACATCAGGCTTGGGGAGGCAGGGTCCCTAACCCCTCTCCTCAGTAGTTAATCACAGACAATGTAAACAATAACCGGGTGTACAGGCCTCCAGGGAAACACGGAAAAGGCGAATTCAGACAGGCTCCCTGGAGGAGGTGACCCCTCCTCAAAGAAGCATGAAAGAGGTGAGGAACAGCATGGAAAGCTTGGGGGATGGCAAGCAATGTGGATTATCTGGAAAATGTGTGGGAAGGGGACAAGGAAGGCAAAGGCCAGATCAGAAAGGCCTGGATGCTCGAGTATGGAATTTGGACTTGTTGCTGGTAGGACTAAGGAGGGCTCCTGAAGTGGGTTCATCAGCTGACTGGGAGTTGCATTTTAGAAAGGGCACTCTGGCCTTAAAGTACAAATAAGAGTCAGCAGTATGACTGAAATTTAGGAAATAATCACTCAGCGACAGCAAGACAGAGGGAAATAGCCCCGTGTCCCTCTTCTGCATGCTGGAGAACATCAGAACTGTTTCGGCTGGGGTAGCCGGCCACCGGAAGCTCGAAGACCAGGACACACGTAATGGCTTAAAGTATTTCAGATGGAAGCTTTTCAACATGGTCTCTGGTTCGTTAGTCCTGGATCCACAACTCCTCGAGCACAACTAGACCATTTTTGAGGTGGCTGACCTGAAAGGCTTTTCCAAGTGATCAGAAGCTCAGGCATTGGGGTTCTTGCTCAGGCATGGGTACACAGGGCAGGTGAACTGTGACACAGACCACGTATGCAGCCCTCTCACAGGACACTGAAGACAAGGAAGGGTCCAGAATCCCACTTCATACCCTCTGCAGAAGCACCATGGGTTCACCATCTTGAGGAAATCAAGTGTCCTAAGTGCCCCCAAGACTCAAGGTCTGTTCATCCTTCCTCTGACACAGCAAGTTGGGTGAACCAAAGCACAGAGGTTGGGAGATTTTTTCTGAACCTACAACTGTCACACTTAAACAAAAGAGGCTTTTTGGCTAAGTCCTAAGGATGCCCCAGTTCCAAAACTTTGCAACTTGGCCTGCTGAGGAGCCTGCCTATTTTCTGGGGGCAGTGGGCCCCCTGCCCACCCATTCCTGGTGGGTGCCGCCACTAGCTTCCTTCCACCGGACACTGAGGCCCCAGAGTCCAACGTCCCTTCCTCGGAGCCCACAGATACAGAGGTTATGCACACAGATGTTTCTGTGAAAAGGAAGTAAATACCTGTGTGACCCATTCACTGGCCAGCTGAAGAAAATTCTTTATTCTGAGCCAACCAGATAGAAATGTGTCCTAGAAGAGTGTGTGTTAGCTAAGGAGGGAGGACCAGCAGGCCAGCTGGGTTTGGACAGAGGACACCTTTGCCAAACAGAAAGATCAGCAAGACAGTCCTATCTTCTGGCCTTTTTTGGGTTTGCTTCTGTTTTGTTTTTCTTTTTATGAACCACTGAGGGATCACGACCCATCACACCAGCCAACAATCTCTCATTATCAAGACGGCGTGGTGCTGGAGGAAACCCTTGACAGATCTCGTCTCTCGCCACCCCAGCTGAACAGCTTCACCAAAAGCATTTGGCTGCACGAAGCAACATGTGCCTTCCCCCCTCAACACATACAACCTGGCCACACAGCGGACCTTTCATTTCAAAAGGCTCATTCAGTGGGATTAAGTTCGTTTGCAAAACTCCCTTCAAAATCGAGAAGGGATGTCAGTGTTTTTGTAAACGTCTTCCCGGCACTCTCAAAGGGCATCGTGCTGTCTGTGGTTATTCTCCAGCCAATCTATCTTCCTGCCGTTGCCATAGATAAAACTATTTTTAGTGCACAACTGGTTTGAAGGTAGATTTTTTTTTTTCCCCAACCCTTGCTGGTTGGCTTCCATAAATGCTTCTTTGCTTATCAGCTGAGAGAAATTACTTTCCCACCAGTTTTTTTTTTTCCTTTGAGAGATGATTTCAGATAAGAAGGAAATACAAGTTGTCGGTGGCAGCCATGGGACAGGGGATAACCTGTGATAGTCTGATCCAGCTACACCACCCTGGCTGGCTGACTCAGAAAACTCCCTGCTCAGTGTCAGCTGTCACCACCATTTCTAGCTGGCTTGACTATCTGGACCAACACAGCCTGGTTCTCCCACAGTCCCTAATTTGGTAAGCTCTTTAAATAAAAACAGAAATGCTATGATGGTGGCTAGCATGTTCTTGTTCAAGACCATCACTTGTCCAATATCCAAGAGGAAAGGTAGGATGACACAGAGTTTACTGACAAACTACTTTCGACATCAGGAACAATTTTTATGATTACTTGGTCTACAATTTTATTTTCAAGATATCCCATTCTTGTTTCACCAAAAACATAAGTGTTTGCAAATTCAATATGCCATTATGATACAGTGTATGCCAAGACTTACATTAAAATGAGTAACATTCCCTCCTTTCAGTATCCCAATGCCAGTCATCCCGCGAACTCCTATTCACCCTGCAAAACCAAACTCAAATGGCTCCTGAAGAGAGAGGATCTTCCTCAGTTGCTTTGGGAAGAACCCTTCCTTTTAGCTTCACCCAACTCTGTTAACACTGTACCCCACTATAACAACTATCACTTCGTACGATGGTAGTCTGTGATAAGGACTGCCTCCACAGGTAGAGTGGATCCCAATGCCTAGCCCTGTATCCTCCAGGATATCTATAAATGTTGTTAAAAAAAAAAAAAAATCAATCAACGGATCCCATCTTCCCACCTTGCCCCCCCACACACACACACATTGCCAGGATCTGTGGTATTTGTAGATCACGAGCAGAGGAAATCTTAAAGGGAATCCTAGAACCTTTAGATATCTTCTTTCCTGAACAAGTGTGCCAGTACTTGTGTGCTCATAACAGCCCCACATAACAGACCCACTTGGGTCCCTGGCCCCTCTAGCCCAAAGTACTTTGGCTGTCTTAATCAAAAGGCAAAGCTTTCTCAACAGTCTGTCCACTGTGCCACTAACAACTAAAAAAATACTTGACAGTAAACATTTGAAAAAAACAATCTTCACAAAGGTTATCTAGTGTGCTAGTCCCAGAGGCAGTGCGCCCCCCCCCCCAATCTAGCCAACCATTTCTGGAAGGGCCCTTGACACTTTCATGCAGTCTGGTCCCACGTATGCCTCTGTCCAGGCTCAGGGCTGGATTTTTAGTCACTTCATTCTTTCTCAATCTCAACTGTGTTCCAACTGAGCAGGACTTCCATAGAAAAAAGGCCAATGCCTGCTTGGAGTAAGGCTGGGACTGTGGATGGAGACCCACTTGGACCTGATGGGGATGTTGCTTTACAAAGCTAATAACCAGACGAGCAGAGTTCTGTCAGTCCTACATGTCTGCACACACAGACACACACACACAAGATCCCCCCAGAATCCATCACTTGGCCCACACCCAAGAGTAACACAATGACCTTCTTCTAGAGAAAAAGCACAGAAAGTAAGTCAGTCCCTCGTCTGAAGTATGGAAAAGCATATAGGCACGTGGGCAAGACTAGAAGTCGGGGGTGCCAAAGGGGGTCCTGACTTGGACTTAAGCATCTGTTCAGCTAAAACTTGGGGAACATAAGAGAAGTCTCAACCACAGAAAAGAGGCACCAAGTGATAGATATCATAAGTACTGTGAGAAAGGGATGAACTAAGCAGCCACAAGGCCAGCCCCTGGCAGGGCACTCTGAGGCCTGATCTTGGAAGAGATACAGAACCGGACAGGTGCAACCTGCATGAGCCTAGCATCATTTCACAGAGCATCTGGAGAGGTAAGAAAAAATGCAACCAAGGTGAGGGAGAAACAGAGTGCTTCTAAAGTGCAGCCTTCCTGTAGATGGGGCCCAGGGCTCCTTGGGCTACCTCCGCAGCCCCTGTGCTGGTATTTAAATCAGAACGAAGAAAGTGGTTTGCAGAAATCCGAGTTCCATACCACTGGGCTCCTGGGGAACCTGCTGCTGATCTCGCTGTTGTAAGGTGAAGCCCACACTTTAGCTAAGCTCACTCCAGAATTGGTGTTATACTATCACCAGTGGGGACAAGTGACCTTTTGTTCAATCGCCGAAAGGAGGCAAAGTTGGGTGTTAAAGACATTCATTCCCTTTGAACCTCAAGTAAGGAAATGCAGGAATGTTTCCCCCTTGCTTTTTAAACTCGTGCCACCAATTAACGTGACCTAAGAGAGGAGACAGGAAGGAAAGAAAATCTCTGGGAATTCCAGAAAGTCCCTTAAGCTCCACGAGCCGGTGGCTGGCCGTCCAGAGGATCACAGCCGGAGCTGGGACAGGATGGTAGAGTTGAGTCCAGAGTGGTGGGGGTGCGGGTCAAGGCTGAGGGTGAGGGGCGGGGGGAACAGGGAACTGGCTCTAGCGCGTCCCCAACGCCAGACCCCGTTAGGGTCCTGGCCGGGTCGGGGAAGCGGGACGGCGGCGGCAGTCGCCCCTGGCTACTCACCCTCCTGCTGGGCGCCCCGGCGCTGCTGCCCGAGAGCAGGGTGACGGTGGACGTGGAGCGCAGCATCCCGCAGCGGCGGCCGGCGGATGGCCCGCAGCGGCGCTGCCCCCAGCCGAATAAGCGCGCGGAGCCCGCCCAGCGCGGGGGCGGTGCAGGCTGGGACCGAGGGGGCGGTGCGGGGCGGTAGCCGCTCCGGCTGCGGCGGGGCGGGGCGGGGCCGGGGCCGGGGGCGGGGCGGGGGGGGGGGGCGGGGCGGGGGCGGGGCCCCAGCGCGCTTGCCAGACCCGTCCGGCTGCATTTTCTCCCCCGGGCGCAGACCCGGCCCGAGTGGCGCGCAGCCTTCTGCCGGTGGCGCAGTGCCTGCCCGGGGTCCCTCCCGGGGCAAGCGGGAGCCCTAGATACTCTGGACGCCCAGGCTCTGTCTCTTGCTTGCGGTGTCAAGGTCCCCTGCCTGTTCATCCTCACGGTACTCAGTGGCCCACCGCCAACCCCCCAGGAGCCGCATCTCTGGAACTCTCAGAGATGTCATTCATTATTTACTGTGTCTCTTCCAGCACCAAATCAATCTACTGGTGCTGTCTGTCCTCATGATGTTTGCAATCTGGTCGGAATGCCTAGGGGCGACAGGTGTTGGTACTTTGGTAGAAGAGGAGATATCAACAGGAGCAAGCAACAGGCCCCTGGGAGCTGTCCTGTGCAGGGAGGTGGTGCCTAAGCTAACACCTGAAGGAGCTAACACCTGAAGGAGCTAACACCTGAAGGAGCTAACACCTGAAGGAGCCAGCCAGGCGCAGAATGTTTATCACAACTGCTCATATTTATTCAGCGATTACTGTGGTCCCAGCCTGCAAGCTCTTTGCATATATAACTCATTTAATTCTTGCAACCACCCTCTGAGGCAAGCACTATTATTTTCCCGTGTCCCCATTTTGCAGATGAGGACACCTAGAGATTGAGTAACACAGCAGAAGCCCCACCAGCTGGCAGGGGCAAAGCTAGGCTGGACCCCAGGGTCAGATCCCATGGCTCTGCTGCACCCCTCCCCCAGCAGAGGGAGGCGAGGGTTACAGACCAAAGGAACTGGCATCTGCAAAGATGCGCACCAGGCAAGAGAAGGTATGGTGTATTTTTTAGGTCCTTAAACTATCACAGTGTGAGGGGCCTTGATGGGGGCAAATGGAGAAGCAGCAGAAGGAGGCTGAGCCAGGTCATGAAGAGCCTGATAGACTTAGCTAAAGGGTTGACCCTTTATCCTGAAGATAAAGTGTCTTTCAGCAGGGAAAGACAATCTCTCTCCACTTACTCTTCAAAGCCCGGGTCCAACACCACCTCTCCATCAAGCTCTCCAGGGCCCTCTTGACCTGAACACTCACACTCATGAACCTAGCAGCTCTTTGGCAACTTGTCTTCCATTGGAGTTGTGTGTGTGTGTGTGTGTGTGTGTGTGTGTGTCCCCTTCCCCAGAGGCAAGCTTCCAGAGGGTGAGGGCCAGGCCTTGCCCTTCTCTGAACCCCCAGTGTAGCACCAACACGAAAGATACTCAAAAACTGAGGCCAGGCAGTTTCCCGAATGCTCCTGCGGGACTCCATCATCCCACAGATGTGGAAACTGAGGCCAGAGTTTCTAAGCAACAGTCCCAAAGTCACCTCACCTGCTGTCATCACCACCACCCCTGGGCCTGCGTTCTCCATGCTCTGTATGCATTTTCTCATCCAATTCTCAACATGACCCCAACAGATGGATACTGTCACAGTCCCCATTTTGCAAATGAGTCACAGGGATGTCAGGTTAACTGGTGAATAGACTGGAGCTAAATCTAGAGTGTTCTAACTTTGGGTCTGCTGCCTTTGGACCACCCTCCCTTCCCCTACACTTCACAATAGGTCTCTTTGTATCCTACTTCTGTGCAGCCCCATCTTCTTCAGAGAGTTTTATAAAACTGAAAGCTGGATCTGCCTTTCAATAAATAGTGATGGTGGTCAAAATGTGGCCATTGAAAGCCAACACAGGTTAGAAATATCTGCCTGGTTATCTCAGCAGAAAGGAGCTCTGTTATGTTTTGTTTTGTTTTGTTGCCCTAAGGAGAAAGGAAATGGGCTGCCCTTCAGACAGAGTCAGAATAGCCTGGCATCATCAATGTTTATTTCCATGATGGCAACCTCCCAAGTGACCACCCAAGATGGAGTCAGCATTAGAAAGGACATGTGGTCCATGGATTAATCTTTCCTCTACCTACCCAAGTCTTTTTCATACTGTTAATATATTACTTTCCATGCTGTAGTACATTTTATTACAAAAGCAGCCAATGGCACACCAGCCTGTGAGCTCGTTGTTGTAACTGGACTGCATTTACATCTCTGCCTAGAGCCTTAACCAGCATGTTGCAAGTACATGCTAAGTGTTGAATAATGTTGAACAATGTTGAATAATGTTGAACAATTAAATGATGTTAGAGAGCAACAGTGCAATTCACTCAAGGTCAAACAAAACAGAAACCCAGCTTCTAGGGTGGGTGAAGGTCTCCAAGCAGTTTGCCAGCAGAAGCAGTCAGAGCCCCAGGATTATCCCAGTTAGGAAAGTCCTTCACACTGGCTGTCACTGTGTTTGGACACAGTGTTGGCTGTGATTGCACAGATGCCACAGTCCCTCCCTACTAGGCCAACATATGGAATTGCAAGAGAGAGGAGAATGGGGAGCCCCCAGCAACGTGGGAAAGGAGAAAGACGGGGAGTGGGAAGGCAATTTGGGATTGAGAAATCAATGGGAAGTGTATCTAAAATCAAAGAAGAAATAAAGTCATAGTCGTGAGTTTCTATGAACAGTTCTGGGAGGAAAAGATGAAAGATTGACTCCTTTCAAAAGAGGAATTAAAAGTGAGCACTTCTGCTCTAGTCAGATGTCCTCTACAGCCTATAGAACTGAAGGGTTGGATGGGGCAGGTGTGACAGGGATAGGGGCAGGGCTCTGGGGTGGAAGGTCACCCTGTTCCTTTTCAACATTGTTCCCATCTACTCTGGGCCCACCGTGAGCTTTGGTAGCCAAGGACCACTGCTGTTCTGGCAGAAGGGAACCGGAGCTATGACAAGACTGTCTTAGTTGCCATCCGACCCACCCACAGTAGCAGTCACACATTCCTAAGAGCTGTCCTGAATTGCCCTGCTGAAGCCCAGGTCTATAGAAAATTCCAGATATCTGTGTAGACACTCTTTATTCTCTTGAAATCAACCACGAACTGAACCTCCTTCTTTCACCCTACTTCTAGAATGCTCTCATATCTTCCCTGCCTCTGCTTTCAGAATTGTCCTTATCACTCTCTGCTGAACCCTCCCCAAACTCTCCACTGGCATCTTTAGTTGAGGGGCTAATGAGGGGATCCACTTCTCCAGCAAAGTCATGAGCCTCGGAGACTGTTGGCTTGATATGTCTTGGCAGAGACAATGAGAAATTGAATTGCTGGACAAGGACACAGGGTAAGTGAGGCCAAGCAAAGCCAGGCTTCCTGCTACTGTGTGCCCTCCTCACTCTTATGTCTCTGAAGCTTCCCTTTTCTCCCTCTGCCATTCAGCGGTCACAGTCCTGGCATATTCTCCTGTTCTGAATGCTAAACAGAAAGTAAATGTTCACAATAGAAGACAGACACATTTCCAACCCAAGGACAAAGGTATTGAATTATAGAGCAGCTCTGGCTGAAGTAGAACAAGAACTACCCCATATTCATGGGGCGTTGGAGAAGAAGAGGGCAGGCTCTAGAGATAAGCAGACCAAGAGGAACCCAACACCCTGGCCAAGTCACCCAGATACACACCATTTATAAACCTGTCTAGACATGGGACTGGAAGCCGCTGCTGGTCCACTCTGGGGAATCCAAGCTCATTGAAAATAATCCTACCCTCACCAGTTAACTCGTGCACAGATGAACCACTGGTAAAATATAATAAGCTCATTCACTGAACAAAGATGGAGCAAGTCCCTACTGTGTGCCAGGCATTGGGGACACCAAGATGAAGACCACTCCCATTTTCCAGGCGTTCATTTAGAATCAATTTGAGAAGACAGGCAGGTACTTAGTAAAGTAAAACAGTATCTACCCCTTCGATGGCACTCTCTGCATTCAAACGTTTCCAAATACACCAACTCATTGAACCTTCCGGGCATCTCCATGAGGAAGGTGCAGGTCTGTCTCCTGTTCTGCCGAGGAGGAAATCACAGCCCTGGGAGGTGGTGTGACTTGTCCATGGTGCCAGAGCTAGTAAGGGGCGGGGTTAAGTAAGCTCCCATCCAGCAGCATGGCTCCAGTGTCCGGAGGCCAACCAGCTCACTCTGATACTGGGTGGAAGCAGACATGAGAAAGTCCAAAGCACTGTGGTGGGCAGGGGAGAAGGTGGGGGGCAAGCTGTTCCTCCAGCAGAGAGCAGAAAGCCTTCCCCAGGAAGACAGCATGGGGGCTGGCCCCAAAGGATGAGAAGGAAAGGTCAGGGCATCCGGGGCCAGAGGAAACCAAGGGGTCAGAGAGTCTGGGAAATACTGTGTTATCTAGTTTAGCTTGACCTTCGGAGCAGAAGGGACTGGCCAGTAGAGCTCAGATTGCCAAGGCCTTGAATAAAGTTGAGAATCAATCCACAGGTGGTAGGGTGCTATTAAAGGTTTGGGAGCAGGGCAGTGACGTGCTCAGGCAGCAGAGATAAGAGTCTGGATGGAAGGCGGAGACTGCAGAGCAAGCATTTTGGCGTCTGCTGAAACGGTATTGATGTGAGACAAAGAGGCTCTGTACTAGGGCCACCAGCAGCGGTAGAAAGGAGCGGAGGAATTCAAATGGCAGAAAGTCAACAGCACTGAGTGACCTAGCCCAAGCTGGAGGGTTTTTGTGAATTGTAGGTCACCTTAGTGAATAGTCAGCCAATACTGTATAGCTCCTGAGGGAAGGGGAATCACTAAAGGTCACATGATTCCTTTCTCAGCCCCGGGACTTTGCTGTGCATTAAACGCAAAGGGGCAAATCTATAATCAGGCATTCTTCCAACGTTTCCAAATAGCTCAGTGGGCTTGTAGTAGAAAACTTGCAGGTGCAAAGGCGGAAACCTTACGTATTTATGTTTTCAGGAAGACGTTCTGGTGACTGTCTTTAAGAGGAAGCCAGCTCCACCCAATGTCCAAAAAATAAATAAATAAATAAAAATTCTCACAGAAGGGAAGGAGTAAGTCTGGTGAGAAATGTTAAAGGAATTAGGGCCCTTCCTGAGCAGAGCTGCACAAGGAACATCCCCTTCTGTAACCCAGTGCTTCCTTCCATGAGTAAGTCAGATTTGCCTGAATGCTTCTGGATTGGTGACTTCTCAGGAAATCCCATTTGGACTGATCAAGATATGAGTAATACCCGTATTCACATCTATACCAAAAATGAAATAGCCGATTTACAATGGGAAGTAGGGTTTTTTGCTCTTTAAAAAATAAAAAAAGCCCTGAGACGTTTAATAAATGTGTATTCATGCAGGATATCGGATCTATTGATGTTATGACTACCATCTTCTCCCAGGAACAGTCTCTGAGCCAAGGATCCATATGATTACCGAGGAGGTGTTCTGAGGGGAAACCAGGAAGGGAGTGGAGACAGAGGAAAAGGGAGAAGCAAGCAAGGACACCATTTTAGGGAAAGTTCCAGATCCAGCCTGATGCTGTGGACAGCTCTGGAGTATACAGTGCACCTCAGAGGCAGTCGTGCTTTAAGACAAAAGGGTGTTTGTACTCTTACACTGGCCAGTCATTCCCTGGTGTGGGGATGAAAGGGAGGGCAGGGAGGGAGGTATATGGCTCCCAAGCAGTGTGGGTCTCTGTAGGGGCAAGAACCTCCCTGGCCACAGGAAATCCTCTGAAAGTCACAGGTACAAACTATTAGCGTCAAAACACATGGTTAACAGTTAGGAAAGAGACACTCGGAGCTGATAAAAGAGGGCCGAGGAGATTGAGGTGGGTACCAACCATGTCCACGACATCTATGTATTGTGTCTGTATAAAATCTAGATGTATATGCAGATACCGATGGGTGTGTAATATGGTATGGCTCAGAGTAAAGATCTCAGGTACAGCAGTAACCACAGCCACCGTGTGACCTGGAGAATCCGGTATAAACCAATCTGAACACAGACATTCTGAAAAATTCAGAGGAAGGACCCCTCGATCTACAGAGGGGAGAGGCAGGATCCAAAAAACCAAGAGGCTGGAGAATCTGACCAGAGGGAATGTGACAGGAATAAATCTATGGTCCTCACCTTGGGTCCAGAGTCAACAATGGCACCAGGAGGAGGGAGAGGAGACCCCAATCAGCAGCGTTGTGTGCTAAAGACACATGTGGAACTCAGCTTGGCCAGTAACCCCACAGAAGCCAACCTTTCCATGACCCAGAACATTTCACCTAATTTCACAATACATTAGAGAAAGGCAGGGTCTGGACCAGAGAGGCAAGAGGCCCTGCTGTGTTGTGTGAACCACTGCATGCCTAGAGTGTGGCCTTTGATTCTGGGTGCCACAATTTTTTAAAAAAGATTTATTTATTTGATAAAGAGAGAGAGGAAGCGGCAAAGGGAGAGGGAGAAGAAAGCTACCTGCTGAGCAGGTAGCCCAACATGGGGCTCAATCCCAGGACCCCGAGATCATGACCTGAGCTGAAGAGAGATGCTTAACCCACTGAGCCACCCAGGCACCCCTGGGCACCATGATTTAAAGAACATGGACCACCCAAATGATTTTAGAAGAACATGACACAGATGATCTATGAACTTGGCATCAAATAATGGGAGATGCAGGTGAGAAAACTGGGAATGTTGTCTCTAGAGAAGGAAAGACCTGGGAACATGTTAGTGCTTTCAGTTCTGTCCCTGTGACAGTGCAGTTAGACATGTTCTGTGTGAACCAATGTATAGAATGGGGCTCAGAAGGTAAAATCTACAGGGAGATGGGGTTCAATGTAATCTAAGGGATATTCCAAGAGCCAGAGCTAGCTGAGGAGAAGGACTAGAGAGGAGAACGTGGGGAGGGAGAGAGTGATGGGCAGGGCCCACTCCAGAGGTAGGCGGGGCACTCACCATCACCGGAATGTGGCTGCATGAACTGTCCCCAGGCCCACTCTGCACTGAAACCATGTCGGGGACTTTCTAATAATACCTTTCTGGGAGGACAAACAAAGTACATATTCTGATAAGCTTTCCAAACTTTTGCCAACATTTGTATAGGACCAGGGTCTGGAACCACTGATGGATACATCTCGTCAAGGACGTATCTAGAGGGAGCCCAGGCATCAGGTAGGGAAGGAGGCACAGAGAAGATGCATGTATTCCCTTCAAATCCTAGACATCTCTGGCCCTGGGACTGTGGGATTCTAGGTTTTACATCAGAGCAGTCGGTCCAAGGAACACTATTTGATAGAGAACACAGGCTTTGGAACCAAAAGAACCAGCATTTATATTCAGGCTTCTCCTAGGAAGTCCTGGGCAAGTCATTGCTACTTTCTAAACCTCAGTTTTCTCACCTTGAAATGGGAGCTCAGCCTCCATCTCTTAGAGTCATTGTGAGGCTTGAACGAGAGTACGGAATATAAACACAATGACTATAGCCTATGAGGTCCCTTCTGAAGAAAAGCAGGAACCACCTGGTCATTTTGGGGGTAATGATGAGCGTGAAAGAGAATAGAACCCTCCTTAGATTTGAAAGAAAATTCTTCAAAGCAAATACATTGAAAGTTCAATCCCAGTGCGGAGGGAAGACATTCAGAAAAGAATAAATGCTCTTATATCCCCGTGTTTGGTTTACTCTACAAAGAAGGACTAATATAGAGAACTTATCTGCTCTTAGCGTGTATGAAAGAGGATCGTACAACTTCAAAACAAAACAGCATTCGTTAGTTTTCAATCCTAAGGGGACCAACGATACTCACTAACATTCCTGCCTTTATACCTCTAATGAATTCATGCAAGCAGGCTTTCATAAGAGCTGTGAGGCAAATATCAAGTTTACTATGAAACAGGACATGCGGATATGAACGATGCTCCAAATTCAGTTTGC
Organism: Mustela putorius furo; assembly: GCF_011764305.1. Taxonomy (NCBI): domain Eukaryota; kingdom Metazoa; phylum Chordata; class Mammalia; order Carnivora; family Mustelidae; genus Mustela; species Mustela putorius. The sequence goes on along the minus strand of NW_025422045.1, from coordinate 1,882,496 downwards.
GCTGCTCCCAGTACCCAACTGGCCCCTTGCCGCCTGCAGGCGGGGCCTTTCTGTTGTGACCACGGTCACTGGGTGCAGGGCCTTTGTATGAGGTTGGGAAGGGTGTTCACAGAGACAGGACTTCAGGCTGGACAATCTAATGTTTCTCTTGGTAAGCTGGGCCCCCAACGTGGGGCTGTGACCACCAAAGGAAAGGACACCGTTTCTAACCCACACACAGCCATATGGGCCCCGCTATCACTGGGCACGATCCTCTCCCCACAAAAAAGCCGTTCCTGCCCTAGCTTTCCCCACTTCAGCTGATGGCGGCTCATTCCAGAATCCCCGGAGGCATCCTTGACTTCACCTTCGTCTCATACCACACCTTTTATCTATGCAGCTTTACCTTCAAAACAGGTTCAAGGTCTGACACCTTTTACATCACCACCCCCTCTCCCGTGGATCCTTCAAATACAGCCTCCTCGCTAGCCTCTCTGCTCCTGCCCCCGCACCCCTCTGGTCTCTTGTCAGCACAGAGGCCGCCGGGATCCCTGTGAACCCACACACTCCTCTGGGCAGACCCTTGCAATGACTTCACAGCTCCTCAGACAAAAGCCCAAGTCGTGGGCCTTTGGTTTGTGTCTGTCTCCCCGAAGATCCAAGGTTTAGGAGGCACAGGTCTGTTTTGTTCATTCCTCGAACCCAGAGTCTGCAGCACTGCCTGTCACCAAGTAGAGCATCAAGTAGAGCAGTCTTTTTTTTTTTTTTTAATTTTTTTAAAGAAGATTTTATTTATTTATTTGACAGATCATAAGTAGGCAGAGAGAGAGAGAGGAGGAAGCAGGTTCTCCGCTGAGCAGAAAGCCCAACGTGGGACTTGATCCCAGGACCCTGAGATCATGACCTGAGCCGAAGGCAGAGGCTTAACCCACTGAGCCACCCAGGCGCCCCCAAGTAGAGCAGTCTTGAATGAGCGAGGGGTCTTCCCACCGTCCCCAGGGCTCCAGCGTACTCAGTCCCCATGAGGTCCCTACACCTCTGGATGGGAGCAGTGCTGGTCTCCGGGGCTCGCCGGCTCTGGAGAAACACCCCCTTCTGGTCCAGACCTGCCTCTGACATGGCTGTGATGGCGACACGTCAGCTCAGGCCCTCCCCTGCGGGAACGTCAGCAATCTCTCAATAAGTCAGAACTTTAGAGAACAAAAGGAACTCCTGATCCAAACCTACACAAAGCCTTGCAGCAGGGAAGTAGAAAGGCTGGGCTAAGACAGGGGAGGAAGGAAAGATATCTATAGCAGTAAAAACGAGGGAAATTAGTCACTCCCTCAGCTGTGCTGGGACCCGTGTTAACCCTTGATTGAGCTCATTCCTCCCCACGTCTCCATCACCCTCCTCCACGGGAAGGCTTACATCCAGGTTCTTATCAGGAAGAAGTATAGACTGCCCCGAGGAGTGGTGGACAGACTGATACACTGGCTTCCGGTGGCGGCTCTGACCTGAGGTTATGTTTCCTCTCTGGGGCTTCACACCTCCCCATGATAACTCAGGGCCTTTGCATAGGATGTGCTCTCAGGCTGCTTTGCAGCTTTGACATTCCAAAGCCTTGATAAACAGAATGATTCCCCAACATTTCTAGGTTGTTATTTACTCGGATCACAAACTGCCATGTTCTCTAAGTCATCAATAGTTTATCCTTATAATAGGAGAAGCCTCTGGGCCCCAGGGCGGCCGTGCAGGTTAGGTTCTGGAGAAAACTGGGCACGGGTCCTTCACTGGATATTCAGTACCGCAGGAGGAGCTACCCCCGCGGTAGGTCCCACACCCATCCCCCCATCCTCCAGCCTGCCAGCCTGGGGACTATTTTTTTTTTTAAGATTTTATTTATTTATTTATTTATTTATTTATTTATTTGACAGACAGAGATCACAAGCAGGCAGAGAGGCAGGCAGAGAGAGAGGAAAGGAAGCAGGCGCCCTGCCGAGCAGAGACCCCAATGTGGGGCTCGATCCCAGGATCCTGGGATCATGACTCGAGCCAAAGGCAGAGGCTTTAACCCACTGAGTTACCCAGGCACCCCAGCCCGGGACTATTTTGACTTTCTGGAACACATTCTGCACCTTTACCTCTCTGTGCTTCCACATGTCTTGGGTTCCCTGGGACCCACACTATGAGGCAGGCAAGTAAAGGAAGGTTTCAGGGGTGCCCTGAAGAGACCCACCTGTTGTGGAGTTGGGGAAGCAGGGCTGGGAGAGGGAGGGGTGGCCTTGTGGTGCAGGCATACCAGAAGCTGCAGCTGGTCCCCTCGGGTGCCCTGGAGTGGGGATGGCCCTTCAGAGCTGTGCCCAACTGAAGCAAGGGGGCGGGGCCCCTGGGGAGGGGTCAAGGGCAATCCCAGTGAGCCACGGACAACTGGGAGGACCCTGAGGGAAGGAGGGAAGCAGAGCGGAAGAGCCGGGGGCAAGCTGAGGTTTGCAGTGGCAGAGCTGCGTCCTGCTTCAGATGTCATCAGGAGCGTTATTTCCACACAGATCTCCGAAAACCCTATCTCTCCATGTTTATTATCTCCCCCAAACAACAGTCTCAGCGAATAAGAAGACAGACATATCATAAAGGCCAGGCGTTTCCTCCCGCCCCAGTTTAGATTTGCGGACAATGCATTTACGACTGTTGCACCACACAGGCCAGCACATATACTCTGAAAATAGGAAACAGCCCGATGAGAGGGGGCTGGGGGGCTGCTTGCCTGCATCCTGTCTCCCACGGGGCCAGGCCCGGCCGGATACCCCACGAGAAGCCCACTTCCGTCCTCACCATCCCCTCCCTCAACAAAACCATCCAGGAGGAAAACATTTCCCCGTCTTCGGTGGAGAGAGACCTTTGTCCTGCCTAGATGAGGGCTAAAGGGGAAAGTACAGCATGACCAGCATGATCAGACACTTCCAAAGCTCCAGTGTTCCCTCCACATGTCCACGCAGCCTCCCCAACACGGCTCTGTTCAACGCATTTGTATTCAGATCATGGGTGTCTTATGATCTATCACTTTATTTCATTTTGCTGAAAACCCTACAGGGTACAAACAAATGTGAACTTGCCATGAGTTAAAACCCCTTAAGGCATCACTATCTGTTATAAACACTTGACTAAAAGAAAGCCTCGAGGGCCACCTGGGTGGCTCAGTCGGTTAAACATCTGCCTTCAGGTCAGGTCATGATCCCGGGTCCTGGGATAGAGTCCCATGTGGGGCTCTCTGCTCAGTGGGGAGCCTGCTTCTCCCTCTCCCTCTGCTCCCTCCCCCTTTTCATGGCTCATTCTCTCTCAAATAAATAAATAACATCTTAAAAAATAAATAAAAGAAAGCCTTGTCAGTTCAGCTGGTCTGGTATATCACTCTGGTTGGACCATGTGAAATGAGATCAGAATAGAAGCGATCTTAGCCAACTAAAACCCCAAATCAATCGCACTGTTCGGCAGAATGGCTTATCTCCATTCATGTATTTCGCCTCTATTCTCCTACGAATTGAATGGTAAATGTACTGCGTAGGCTGTATGGTATGGGATGTGTCGAGTACTGTCTTAGGGCTGTAGGAAATGTGAGGATGTGTAGGAATCGTCCCCCGACCTGGGGAAGCTTCCAGTGGGAAGGAATGAGATATGTGGGCTGCGTGAAGGAATTATGCACTTGGAGCCTACAATGGTAACGAAGTACGCACGGGCAAGGAGAATGGGCAGGAGGATGGCTCTGCACAGAACCTTGTGTTGCCATGAAGTTTGCCATTAAATTTCATCCCAAAGTCTCTGGGGAGCCACTGAAACCCTTTAAGCAGAGGAGTCTCATGGTGCCCTGTTGCCATCAGACTGTCAGGGATCCAGAAGAGACTGTGAACAGACGGGGGTTGAAGGCAAAGCGCAGGGCTTAGAGAGCCACAGATCTCTAGCGATCAGCCCATGCCCCACAAGAGAGGCTCGGTAACTGTCTGTTGAAGAATGAATGAGTGCAGGGGGGCGGGGGTGGGGCTGGCGGATGTTGCGCAACAGCAGAAGAACTGGGATCTCTGGAAGTTTGGAACGTGTTTAGAATACCCATCATGGGAATCCAGGAGTTAATAAACAAACAATGGCTAATAGGTGTGGCCATAATTAGCCTTCGGAGAAATGCACATCAAAGCCGTGACAGGATACTGCTTCAAATACACAGAAATGGCTCTAGTCAAAAAGATGAACAATAACAAGTGTTGGCAAGGATACAGAGAAGCGGGAACCTTCCTGCAGCGCTGGTAGGAATGTCAAATGGCTCAACCACTCTGGAAAACGGTCTGGCAGTTCCTCAGACAGTTAAACATAGACTTAACATGGGACCCAGCACGTCCACTCCGGGTATCTACGCCAAAGAAATGAAAACATACAGCCACTCACAAATTTATAGACAAATGCTCATGGCAACATTATTCATAATAGCCAAAAAGAGAAACCACCCAAATGTCCACCAGCTGATAAACAAATAGACAAAATGTGTTATACTCATACTGTGATATTGTGACTTCTAATGAGAAATATAGGAGCATCTGGGGGGCTCAGTCGTTAAAAGTGTCTGCCTTCAGCTCTGGGCATGATCTCGGGGTCAGCTTCTCCGTTCTGCTGGAAGTCTGCTTCTCTCTCTGCCTGCCGCTCTACCTGCGTGTGCGCTCTCTCTCTCTCTCTCTCTCTGACAAATATATAAAATATCTATAAATGAATAAATAAATAAATAAAATGCGGAGCCAAGTTCAATGGGTACATGCAGGTGGGCAGTGAAGGTCACGTCAGTCCTTGTCTCAGGGTCAATCACAGGCTGGGTCGGGACAGTCCTTATTACTTGAGGGGGTAGTTTCCATTCCCCTCATGGGATGCTTTGCCCACAGTGTCTTTTGCCTGAGTTGGGATAAGCTAGAAAGAACTTAATCAACTAGAAAGTACAGACTGACTAAGGTCAGAACAAGAGGTAGTTAAAGTCTTCTCTCAGACGGAACCCTTAACCTGTGGGATCTCATGTCTCCAGATATAGTGTCAGAAAGGAGTTGAGTTTGTAGGATGCCCGGCTAGTGTCAGAACATTGCTTGTTGTGTGGGGCAAATTTCCCCTGCATCAGAGTGGAGTCCAGAACGCAAGAGATGTACGATGAAATACTGTTTGGCCATAAAAAGGAATGACACGCCAATCCATGCTACAACATGGGTGAGCCTTGAAAATATTACATTAAGTGAAATAAAAATAGTCACAAAAGACCACATATTTCATGATCCTATTTACAGGAGATATCCAGAATAGGTAGATCTAAAGAGAAAAAAAGCAGATAAGTGGTGTCCTGGGGTGGGCAGGGGGGTGGGGGGCTTGGAGAAAAAGGGGAGATTGACTGCAAAAGGTAAGTATGGGCTTTGTTTTGAGAGTCATGAAAATGTTCTAAAATTGATTGCGGTTATAGTTACAAAACTCTGGATATACTAAAATCCACTGAGTTGTACATTTTAAAATGAGTGAATTATCTGGAATGTGAAATACATTTCAATAAAACAAAGAAAAGACACACTGGGGCGCCTGGATGGCTCAGTTAGGCATCTGCCTTCGGCTTGGGTCATGCTCTTTGGGTCCTGGGATCAAACCCTACATCAGGCCCCCTACTCAGCAGGGAGTCTGTGTCTCCCTTTTCCTCTGCCCCTCCTCTCGACCCATGCTCTCTCTCTCTCTCTCTCTCTCAAATATATAAATAAAATCTTTAAAAAATATATACTAACCGCATATTTGTGAATAAGAAGTTGACATACACACACACACACACACACACACACACACACACACACTGAGGACCAGGCCGCGGGCAGGTGCAGCGTGGGACTAAGGTGACTGCAACAGAGGCGAGCAGTCTTTCTCTGAGAAGCCCCAGTGGCTGCGGGAAGAAAGCAAGTGGAAAGACAGTAGCAACTAAGGATAGCTAATGTTTGCTGAGAGCGTCTATGATCCAGGGACTACAGAAAGCTTTACCCACATTATCTCATTATAGGTACAAATACACACACAGAATCATTCATCCCATCCTGCCCTGTGAGGTAGGTGCTCTCATAAATCCCAGCGAACAGATAAGAAAATTGAGTTCCAGAAAGAGGAAGTAACCTGCCTATGGTCCCACAGGCCGTAACAAGGAAGGCCTGGGGACAAGGCCCAGGCAGCCTTCCCCTGAGCATGTGCCCTTAACTCTGGTCGAGGTGACCTTCACGGAGGGGGAGGGCTGGAGATGCACGTGGAGGTCAAGGAGAGTAGGATGGCCACGCACTGGGAGGGCCCAGGTCCCTGTGGTCTCCATAAGGGCGAAGGACTGGTTCTGTGAGGGCGACAGTGGCATGTAGAGCTAGAGCGCCAACTAAGGAATTTATGGTTCCAGCTCTGGCTTCCTTCTTGGAGACGTGCCACATTCCAAGGCGTGGAGTCCGTGAGGCTGAACAGAGAGCACAGGGACTGGTCATGAGGCTTGGGCTGTGAGGGCGGACTGCTCATCACCCCAGATGGTGAAATGATGGAAGTTTTCCAAATCTCGAAATTCTCCGAAGTTTGAAGGGATGTACATGCCTAGGGCATATCCCAGGGGGAAAGGTGAGGGGAACTCTGTCACTTACCAGCCAGATGTGGAAACCAAACCTGCGAGAACCAGGACCCTAAAGGATACAATTACCTCAGCCCGTGGCTCCCAAACTTGCCATCACCTAGGACAGCGTTCAGGAATATCCTCTAAGAATAGCACCTTTGGACAGATTTTGACTATTCAATCACATTTTCACACGTAATTATTTTTCAACACTTTCATTAACTGGACAGACTCACAGTTGCCAGTTAGAGCTTCCGACCAGTTGGAGACCACCACCCTTGCTGGCTGGGTTGCCAGAAGCCACGGGCCGGGAACCACGGATCTCATCAGCCAAGGAGGCAACACTCGGGAAGCTGTAGAATATTTTTCTACCAAGCTTTCCAGAGTAGTGGAATGGCCTGCAGTCCCCCCTGAGAATATCTGCAGCCCCCTCGGGGTGCACTGGCCTGGATCAGCAACCTTGACCTCGCCTTGTCTCCTGTGGTTAGGGGTGGCTTGTGACAGATCTGTGGAGGGTTGGGACAGCTGCAGATCTGGCCAGGGATTGGGACCCTGGAGGACAAGGTGCTGCTTATTTAATTACTGAATGAAGCCTAGGGCATCGAGATTGCATGAAGACTTCTTCCCAGCTTTCTAGAGTATGGCCAAGTCTGTGTGATTTTGTGCCTTTCAGTAAAGGTCTAGTGTCTAAATTGCAATGTCCAGTCAAAATACAAAGCAAGCCAGTTTTGGAATTTTTAATTTTTCGAAGAGCCACATTTCAAAAAAGTGAAAGGAAAGAGATACAATTAATGTCAATAATGTCTTTTAAGTCACTAAATCTAAAATATCATTTTGACACTCATAGTGAGGTTACTATTTATAATAGTAAAATAGTAATGAGATATTGGATATATTAGGGGTACTAAGTGCTCAAAATCTGGTGAATGTGTTGTCGTCTCAGCACATTTCAGCTTAGACTAGCTACACGTCAAGCGCTCAATAGCCAGCGGCTACACAGCTAATGGTGGGGGTGTGGGCAGCACAGGGATGCCTTCCTCAGACCCCAGGCTGTGTTGCCCCTGCTTATTCCAACCCCAGGAAAGCCCTTCTCTGAAGGTGCCCTCAGGGATCAGCCAGGCCAGCTACTCAGCCAGAGGGGGGCGCCCTGCTGCTGCCTGGAGGGTCAGGAGGGATAGACCAGCAGGGGCAGGCCCCTTGGGACAAGTTTTTCTTGTCACTTATGGTGTTCTCCTGGGCTTTGGACGCTTGTAGCCAGAGCCTGCCAGCCTCGCTGCCCACAGAAACCCCAGGACACATTCCTGTCTGGCCAGAGGGCCCACAGCCTGCACTCTGGCTCCTCTTCCAGACAGGAGTGAGGTCACTCCAGATGCTCCCCACAGCCCCTCAGCATTGCTGGGGGGATTCTCTAAGCTCACATTGCCCATCTCAGGAGGAGAAGGAGGAGCTTGACCCCCTCTGGATGGCCTGTGGGACATGCTAGACTCATGCTTGGCTATGCCCTCGGTGCTGCCATGAAGGCCTTGAGGTCTCTTGGGCCTGTGTGTCTCCTACAAGTGTCTTCTCTTTTACTGTTGTTTTATGGTCTTAAAAGAGCTGAGTGCTCTATGAGTAGGGTTTCAAGAAGGAGCAGTGATAAGTGAGTGAGTTCAACCTGCCGCTTCACCAAAGATCTGTGCCATCTTGCTGAGTTACTTTGTATCTCTAGGCCTCTTCTCCTTTCTGAAAAATGCTGTCAATAATACATACCTCCCAGGGCTATTCTAGGAATCAAATGAGGCAGCATTTATAAAGCACTGTAATAGTAACTGCGAGGTATGTGATATGTACTCAGTGCACCACGGTTCCTGTTTCCAGTTACTAGGTCTGCTCTGAGACAGTGGTCTGAAAGCAGCAAAGAAATATTCAGCCTCTGCTCAAGAAGAACTTCCTAAATTCCTAAACATTAGATCCCGGAGGTTATCCTTTGCTGGAGACGTCATCTTCCCACACCCATGAAACCTGAAGATTATGACGGGCAGACAGAATGCAATGGTTGCTTTATACACAGTCCTCTCCGGAAGCAGGAACCAAGGGAGATGGCTCTGAAATCACCAAGAATCAGTGCGTCTCTGATGAGTCAATATCACAGGGACTCAGGAGTACCAAAATAAGGCAGCTCACTGTCGCTGGGAATTTGAATTGCTTTATTTCCAGGTGGTAGTTTGTTGGACTATTAGAACTATCTCCGAGCAACTGTAAATCTAAAAGTGGGTTATAGCAGCAAGTGGTGTAGGGTAGCACGGCAAATTGTATTTAGAGCTAGAAAATAAATCTCAATTTAAACAAGGAACATCCAGCCCTTGGACTGACCGTGGGGCCTTCAGGCTAGGATTCTGGACTGCTCAGGCTGCGGAAACACACATCTCCCCTAGGAGCTGGGTTTCAAAGGGGGCTTATCCATTGAATCTGATATCTTTTTATCCAGGGAGAGTTGATAGAAGAAGAAGCTCATGCAAAGAATACTTGGGAATACACAGACTTTGGTGAGAGAGAGAGAGAGGAACCTTGCTTCTCCGAGGAGTGATCATGCCTGACCATTTTCAGAGGAAATCAGCATACGCACTGATATTAATGTTGGGGGAAAGCAGTTTATGTGATTTATAGATGATGAAAAACCGTTTGACAAGGATCTTTGGCAAAGACTCTTTTTAAATAAGCCCTGGTTGTGAGGAATGTTCTCCTAGGCACAGAGAACTGGCGAAAGGGCAAGAGGGAAGCAGCGTTTGTGAACAAGAATCGCTGCTGGAGAAGAACTCGAAATCCTGGAGGTTTCTGGATGCTGGGCTTTGGACCACTCTTGTTTCTTCTGAACATTTTTAGTGATTACATCTTCAATGTTTAGGAAAATGAAAATAAGTAAAAAGAAAAATTCCTTGAAATCCTGCCACCAATCTCAGCTTTTTCATGAATGATCTTTGTATAAGAGGAAAGATCTAGAGAAATCTTGCGGATGGAACATGGTACTGTTCCTCCAACAATGCTGAGCTTATGGCCTCTGCATAGAGAGGGATTCTGTAGGGCTGGATTTGAGAGGGCCTCAGAAACTAGTCTACTCTGTTGTGGATTCACACATGCCCCATCGCAGATATGCTCACACAAATAGTGGCACTCAGAGAGTTCCCTCAAGAAAGGCCAACATCTCACTGGCCTTAACACACCTTAGCAGGGATCGTTTTGCTTTAATAAGGCCACTCTCTAATAAGGCCAATCTTTAATAAGATCACTCTGCTTTAAAAGCAGAGCACAGGGTGCCTGTGGCTCAGTTGGTTAAGCGACTGCCTTTGGCTCAGGTCATGATCCCAGGGTCCTGGGACTGAGTCCCACATCGGGCTCCCTGCTCCATGGGGAGTCTGCTTCTCCCTCTGACCTCCCCTCTCATGTTCTGTCTCACTCCGTCTCTCTCTCTCTCTTGCAAAATAAATAAATAAAAATATTTTTTAAAAAATAAATAATATAAATAAATAAATAAAAACAGAGCACAAGGCTCCAAAGGAAAGGGAAGAAGTCCAATGCTCTGAAAACCGCAAAGAACCATACAAAGAGAGTGTCATAATTGGTCCTAAGCCTGGGATTTTAGGTAAAAGTGTAAAAGAGCCTCCACACTGAAGTCAGGTATCAGTAGGAATGATCGTCTAAACACATGCAAACATGAGATGTGAAGACCCCATACACCTGCCAACTTGTCTTGCAGAAAGATAAGAGGATCACAGCTGATTGAGAAAGTCCTCTGCACTGTGGGATTGTGAGCTGGGGAGTTATTGGGCCAGCTGGCCTGCGACTAGCTGGCTTTAGAGACTGTCATGGTAGCTGCAATGAAAAAGCATGAAATCCCCCTACAAGGGGAGTGTAATCACACAACTGTACAGGCACTTCGGACAACAGTGTGGCATTCCTCAGAAGGTTAAGCAGAGAGTTACCTTATGACCCAGCAATTCCACTCCTAGGTGTATACCCAAGGGAACTGAAAGCATATGTTCAAATAAAAACTTGTACACTTACGTTCATAGGAGCATTATTCATAATAGACAAACAGTGGAAACAGCTCAGATGTCCATCAACAGATAACTGGACAAACAAAATGTGGTCTATTCACACAACAGAATCTTATCAGCCATAAAAAAGAATGGGGTATCAGTACATGCCACAGAGATGAACCCTTGAAAGCACCAGGCTAAGCTCAAGTTAGACACGAAAGCTTATATACTGTATGATCTCATGAATGTAAATTGTCCAGAATAGGCAATTCCATAGAGACGGAAAGCTCATTAGCGGTTGCCAGCGCCAGGAGGATGGGGTGGGGAGTTGGGGCAGGGAGGAATGGGGAGTGACTGGTATGGATATGGGATTTCTTTGAGGGATGATGAGGACGTTCTGAAATTAGATAGTATTGATAGTTGCACAACTGTGAGTGTACTAAAAGCCAATGAATTGGGGTGCCTGGTTGGCTCAGTCACTTAATCATCTGCCTTCAGCTTAGGTCATGATCTCAGGGTCCTGGGATCAAGCCCTATATTGGGCTCCCTGCTCAACAGAGAGCCTGATTCTCCCTCTCCCTCCCTCCAACTTGTGCTCTCTGGCTCTCTTCCTCTCTCTCTCTGTCAAATACATAAAATCTTAAAAAAAACCAAAAAACCAAAAAAAAAAAAAAAAAAAACAACAACGAATTGTGTACACTTTAAATGGGTGAATTGTATGGTATGTAAATTTTTTTTTAAGATTTTATTTATTTATTTGACAGACAGAGATCACAAGCAGGCAGAGAGGCAGGCAGAGAGAGGAAGGGAAGCAGGATCCCCGCCAAGCAGAGATCCTGATGCAGGGCTCAATCCCAGGACCCTGAGATCATGACCCTAGCCAAAAGCTGAGGCTTTTACCCACTGAGCCACCCAGGCACCCTGGTATGCAAATTTTATCTCCATAAAACGTATATTAAAATAAAATACATGAAAATCCCCAGAATGCTTAATTTTCCCTTTCTGATGCCCAGAAAAGTCTTAGCTTCCCTCCAAACACACCAAATATATATCAGCAACTAGCCTACAAGAAAGAGTGGGGATCCAGCAGAGTGGAGTAACCCGGTGGGAAGCTATTCATTCCATGTGAAGAAACCAGTGCACTTTTCTTTAATAACTGACAGTGAACCTGTCTAAACACTTTCATTATCTGTGAAAACACTACAAAGACAAAACAGCAGAATCAGAAGTGAAACCAGCCCCCCGCCCCGACCACAGAACACACCTTTGGCTTTGGTTGCCTGTTTCAGGAAAGTAGAAGGCCAGCTCCACAAGGTCCCGCCCTGGCAGGTGCACGGAACAGGAAGAGGAGCTGGGAAATATTGACACTGGTGGGAGAGACAGAAGCACACACAGCCAGACACTGTCATCACAGTGCGGACTTCCCCCAGTCATGGGAGGAAACAGAACGGAGAACACTCAGTCCGATGCCAGGAACCTTTCAGATAGGTCTCCTCCTCATCCAATTTTACCTTCTGCTGACAATTATACTTCTGTATACGCAGCTTCCAGCAAAACACCCAACATATGTGGGAGCTCAATAAATATGTGTTTCATGAATTAAGAGCAACATCACTATGACAGCAAAAACAAAACAAAACAAAACAAAAAACCCCCAACTTCAATGTCGTACAAAAGACTCTTGGTTCATATACATTATAATTAGACAAATTACTTGATCTTTCATGCCAAATTTTTCTTTTTGCTAAAATGGAGAGAATAATGGTACCTATCATGTAGACTTATCACCAGGATCTGTAAGAGCTCATGAATAACCACCTATCGTACAGTAAGGACAAATGAGTGTCAACTGTCATTGTTATTCCATGGAACACTGTGCAGCTGTTAAAACTGTGCTGAAGAAATATATTTTATACATGGAAAAATTCATGGTAATTTGAAAAGTAGATTATGTATTATTGGAATTATATGAAATTATGATTCCAAATTTTATAAAATAAACATGCAGAGAAAAAAATCTAGAAAAATATACATGAAAATATTAATAGTTCTTTCTAGATAGTGAAACCTGCTCCCCTCCTCTTCTTCTTCTTATTCATATTTCTGTAATCATTAATCTATCTGTATTTATTAACAATAAGTACAAATTACTTGAATAAGTGAAAAAACTTAATATTCCATTTGGATTTTTTAAAAAGCATTTGACATAATAATTCCAATTTTGGGACACTATTCTGAGAAATAACCCCAAATACCAAAGGAAATAACCCCAAATACCAAAGGAAATATTGCCTATAAAAATTAGGGAAAGTGTATTTTCTTTTCATTATAGAACAATACAGTGATTTTAAAAGATATTCAGGATATCCTAAAACACTAGAATAATGCTTTAAATATTAGAAAATATTACTGATATTTAGTAAACTAGAGTCAAAATATTGATATCAAGCATACAACTAAAAAGATTAAATATCATAAACAAATTAAACTAGAAAGAATTAGGAAAAAACATTAACAGGAAAAATCATCATTAGCAGAAAGCATGTTTGATTCTCTGTCTTTTGTTGATTAGTCAACTCCATTTGTCACTTTTTGAACAGAACAGGGTAGATTCTTTCTCAGTGATTCACAGATTAACTTAGAAACTTCGAGACTTTGGGGCACCTGGGTGGCTCAGTTGATTAAGCATCTGCCTTCAGCTCGGGTCATGATCCCAGGGTCCAAGGATCAAGTCCTGCATCAGGCTTAGCTTAGGGGAGTCTGCCTCTCCCTCTGCCTCTGCCTGCCGTTCCCCCGCTCCTTCTTTTGCTCTCTCTCAAAAATAAATCAATAAATCTTAAAAAAGAAAGAAACAAACAAACAAACAAACTTCTGGATTCATTAGAACATCAGTTCTTCCATGGGTGAATGGTACCCTATTATTACACAGGACTAAAATCATCACATCTATTTGGTTTAGGAGGAGAAAGGCCCAGAGGAAATATGCTTTCAATTCACAAAATCATACAGTTTAGGTAAATATAGCCATGATCACTGATCAAAATGTGAGACAAAAGTCATTTCAATTCCAGCATCGATGAGGTCCCTCCTACAGAGATGAATAATGAGACACAGTCTTCACCATGGTGGAGCTTACCACCTAATGGGGAAGGGCAAAACAACTACCAGCTAACATGGTCCGGGAAGAGCGACATTAGAGCTAGGACCAGGGGAGCCCAGAGAAGGGAGCAATTTGTATCTAAAGGGTCAGAGAAGGCTTCATACGGGACCTTTGTACAAGCATGGGTACAATTTTGGTGGCTGGTGGGTTGAACAGTTAAAGCCCAAGCAGGGATGATGTCCTTCATTGAAAAACTAACAGGCAGAGTGTAACCGATGACTCTCAAGGCTCTGTGTTGGTTTGAAAAAGGATCAAAATCAACCAAATGGCCCTTGGAGCTGCTAACAGGGACAGCCCTTGCATGAAGGAGCAGAGGTTGCAGACATCTGGGGGGACATGGCAGGATGCCATCTCACTCAGGAGGGCACCTAATTCCAACCTGTGTCTCAACAGGGCTGGTCTCTACTGACCACAGGTCTGCCTGAAGGAGGTCCCCATGGCCACAGACTAACCTGAACATTCTGGACCCCACAGTTCCTACTCCAAGTTCTAGTTCACCTTACACTCAAGACAAAAACCATGCTGGAAAAAACCTTGAAAGTTATCAAATCTACTCCACTCCCCAGGGAGGGACTAGATGAGGAGAATTCAGAGGGCCAAGCAGATGGTAGTTGGGGTAGTTTCGGGAGTGGGGACAACCAGGAGGAGGAATGAGATCCAAATCACTAAGCACTCCCTTCTACAAATGTGTCCTTACATGCTGGACAGCTTGATGCTGAGGTTGGTGTGCGTGGTCATTGGGAGGCAAATCCCTGCAACGAAGCCTTAGGAAACAGCAATCTCCCCCTCCATCCCCCCCACCCCCACGCCCCGCTGTCTCCTTCTAGGTTTGTCCAGTGTGGTGAATGTGGTGCTCTCTGCTGCCACCCAGTGGACATATTGAGAATAGTCAGGGAGGAAATGCAATCCCAAGGTTCTCCCAGTGCATCAAATTCTTGGCTGTTCTGAAAACTCTGGGAGTGAGGCCAGCAGTCAAAGTTTTAACAAGTCCTCCAGGCTACTGTGATGAACACTCAAGTTAAAAAAGCAACGATTTAGACTCAAGTAGTGATTTGCACCTTGGGACGTTTAAAATGGATAATTAGAGAATTCTCAATGGGGAGAAGATGATTCTTCTTATTGATAATCAAGGATAATACTAAATGTTACCAGCCACTTAAAAAAATTATTCATCTCTTTCTCAAACAGGACACGAAAGCATAAAACTCAACCCTCTGGTTTTTGTTGTTGTTGTTGTTGATCCAGAATCTCTTGCTTATAAACATCACTGCTTCCCTGTTTCTGGGAGTCTCCCATCAACAAAGTAGGGATAGATGGAACATACCTCAACATCATTAAGGCCCTATACAAAAGATGCACAGCTACTATCCACCCACAATGGGGAAAAACAGAGCTTTTCCCCTAAGGTCAGGAACAAGTAAGGATGTCTACTCTTGCCATTAGTACGTAACATAGTACTGTTTGTCTTAGCTTCAGCAATCAGACCAAAAAAAAAAAAAAAAAAAGAAGAAGAAGAAGAAGAAGAAAAAAGAAAAAAGAGAAAGAAATAAAAGGCACCCAAATTGGCAAAGAAGAAATGAAATTTTCACTATTTGCAGACAATACATGATACTCTATGTAGAAGACTCCACCAAAAAATTGCTAGATCTAATACACGAATTCAGCAAAGTAGCAGGATTTTAAATCTATGTACAGAAATCGTTGCATTTCTATATGCCAATAATGAAGCAGCAGAATAAGAAATCAAGGAATCGACCCCATTTGCAATACACTAGAAACAATAAGACACCTAGGAATAAACCTAACCAAAGAAGTAAAAGATCTGTACTCTGAAAACTATAGATGACTTACGAGAGAAACTGAAGAGGATGCAAAGAAATGGAAAAACATTCCATGCTCATGGACTGGAAAAGCAAACATTGTTAAAATGTTTATATATCATCCAAAGCAATCTATACATTTAATGTAATCTCTATCAAAATACCACCAGCATTTTTCACGGAACAAGAACAAACAATCCTAAAATTTGTCTGGAACCACAAAAGACCCTGAATAGCCAGAGCGATTTTGAAAAAGAAAAGCAAAGCTGGAAGCATCACAATTCCAGATTTCAAGCTCTATTACAAAGTTGTAGTGATCAAGACAGTATGGTACTGGCACAAAAACATAGATCAATAGAACAGAACAGAAAACCCTGAAATAGAGCCACAACTCTATGGTCAACTAATCTTCGACAAAGCAGGAAAAAATGTCCAATGGAAAGAGGCCAGTCTCTTCAACAAATGGTGTTGGGAAAACTGAACAGTGATATGCAGAAGAATGAAACTGGACCACTTTTTTACACAAAATAAATTCAAAATGAATGAAAGATCTAAATGTAAAATAGGAAACCATCAAAATCCTAAAAGACAGGTCAGCTGGGTGGCTCAGTTGATTAAGCGGCTTTCTTCGGCTCGGGTCATGATCCCAGGATCCTGGGATCAAACCCCACATCAGGCTCCCCACTCAGAGGAGAGCCTGCTTCTCCCTCTCGCTCTGCCTGCTGCTCTGCCTACCTGTGCTCTCTCTCCATCTAATAAATAAAATCTTCCAAAAAAATCCTAGAGGAGAGCACAGGTAGCAACCTCTATAACCTCAGCTATAGCAACTTCTTACTAGACACGTCACCGTTGCCAGAGGCAAGGGAAACAAAGAAAAAAACATCAAGATAAAAAGCATCATCACAATGAAGGTAACAATCAACAAAACTAAACTGTAGCCTATGGAATGGGAGAAGATATTTGCAAATGACATATCTGGTAAAGAGTCAGTATCTAAAATCTATAAAGAACTTACCAAACTCAACAGCCAAACAAATAATCCAGTTAAGAAATGGATAGAAGACACCAATAGACACTTTTCCAAAGAAGACATCCAGATGGCTAACAGACACACGAAAAGATACTCAACATCACTCATCATCTGGAAAATACAAATCAAAACAAATAAGAGACACTACTTCACACCAGTCAGAATGGCTAAAATCAACAACACAAGAAACAACAGGTGTTGGCAAGGATGCAGAGAAAGGGGAACCCTCTTACGTGGGAATGCAAGCTGGTGCAGCCACTCTGGAAAACAGTATGGAGATTCCTTAAAAAGTTAAAAATAGAACTACCCTAACTACCCTATGATTCAGCAATTGCACTACTAGGTATTTACCCAAAGGATACAAAAAACACAGATTCAAAGGGGTACATGCATCCCACTGTTTATAGCAGCAGCATTATCAACAACAGCCAAAGTGTGGAAAGAGTCCAAATGTACATTGACTGATGAATGGATAAAGAAGATGTGGTGTGTGTGTGTGTGTGTATGCAATGGCATATTACTCAGCCATCAAAAATGAAATCTTACCATTTGCAATGACGTGGAGCTAAAGTGTATTATGCCAAGCGAAATAAGTCAGTCAAAGAAAGACAAAGACTATATTATTTTGCTCATATATGGAATTTAAGAAACAAAACAGATGAACACAGGGGAGGATGAAAGAAAAGAGAGAGGGGGGAAAAAACCACAAGAGACTCTTAATGACAGAAAACAAACTGAGAAGTGATGGAGGGAGGTGGGTGGGGGATGGGCTAGATGGGTGAGGGGTAGAAGGAAGGCACTTGTGATGAGCACTGGGTATTGTATGTAAGTGATGGATCCCTGAATTCTACTCCAGAAACAAACACTGCACTATATGATAACTAACTACAATTTGAATAAATTTTTAAAGAATCTTCCAAAAATAGGGGTGCCTAGGTGGCTCAGTCCTTAAGCATCTGCCTTCGCCTCAGGTCATGATTCCAAGGTCCTGGGATCAAGCCCCATATTGGGTTCCCTGTTGGGCAGGAAGCCTGCTTCTCTGTCTCCCACTCCCCCTGCCTGTTCCCTCTCTCACTTGTGTCTCTCTCTGTAAAATAAATTTTTAAAATAAAATTTTAAAATTTTTTAAAAATTATTTTTAAATTTTAAAATAAATTTTTTAAAAAAATCTTCCAAAAATGTAATCCCAAACCCATTTTCTAACCTCACCTCCAATCATTCCTCTATTTCATTTATCTAGACTCTAACACAACTGGCTGATTCTCTGAATCCAGGCATTCACCCTGTCCTTTGTACCAAAGAGGCACCCAATCTGTAAGATTAAAATCTTCTTCACAAAGCCTTCCCCAATTCCCCCAGCCAATAGCAATCTTTCCCCTCATGAACCACATCATAGTTCCCCTGTATCTCTTCTAGAGCTCGTTTTTCTGCCCCCCTCGTTTTTTCTTAGTGGTCATTTCTTATCCCTTTGAGTCCAGGGACTGAGTTCTACTTATCTCAACATAGGCCAGTGCAGAGCAGGTGCACAGCTAATGCCCTCAGAAAGGGGAAACGGAATAGCTTTGGTCTCACGAAATAGCATCTCAGAACAAATGTTGGAAATAAAATCGGTGGGATGCAAATACTGCAACACAGCAGTAACTTAGGAGCCCCAAATGAGCTGGGCTAGGCTGGGAAAACAAACATTGGTATTGTTGAAAGTCCTCTCTGCGACTCCACGGCTGATGGCCTGGGCTCGGGATATGCAGGTCTGCTAAACCACCATTGAGGCCAGTAGTGACCACAGCTCCCCCTGCTGGCCACTACACTGATGGCACTAGGACTCACTTGTAGGTAGCCAGCCCTGTGAAGCCTTCCATCCCATCAATCTCTTAGACCCTTAAGGAAACACCAGAGAACCCAGGAGCCTTTGGAAAACTACACACCTGCAGCCACCATTTATACATGGTTATTGGGGCCACCTCCCACAGACCCTGAGCCTTTGGTACAAATCTCGTAATGCCATCTCAGGAAAATAAGGCTGACCCTGGCTGACCCCAGGCCACTTGCCCCAACGGTCCCAATCCTCAATGCCTTCGCCAATAAATGTCCCTATATTTAGGATTTTGACCATGTGGACCTGCTAAAGGAGAGAAACGCAGTGGGTCTGACAAAGGGTGGGACAAAGAAACTGGGACAAAGGGTGTTCTTAAAAGAGAACAAAAACCCAGTGGGAAATCAGAGAGTAAGGAATCCAACGCCCCTCCCCACTCCCTGAGAGAAACTGTAAGAAGCAGATGAAAGTCGCCAAAGAGGGACCAAGGGATGTGATGCCTGAGTGCACAGGTGGGAAAGGACAGTCCACAAGGCAATCTGGGGCTGACACAGCCATGGCCCAGGGCTTGACCACAGAGTCCTAGGCATTTCCTGGCACAGGGATTTGGGTGCCTGGATCCCTTCTGAAGGCCTAGGCCTCTTCAGACAGATATTGGCCTCTTGCAGTGAAGCCCCCTCATGTATTTGGCAATAGTTACCGGAGAAAAAGCCTTGTGGCAGCCTTCCTTCAGGATCACCTCACTGGGTCAGGAGCTCTAGTTCTGAATGTAGCCCAGCTAGTGACTCATCCAAAGGCAGGTTCCCTTTTTTGTGGGGAACGTCGGGGAAGAGGCAGCCTGATGGGTGGCGGGGGGGGGAGTCCCAGGGCCCACGGCCACCTCACCATCTTTTAAATCCCTTCAAGTTGCTTTCATTTACTTTTCTGTGAAGGTGCCCCATGGGGACACTTACAAATTCTGGGGCCTGGATGAAAATCAAGAAGTTGGCTTGGAAGAAATAAAAGAAACTAGAAAGAATGGTTGCTTCTGGGTAGAGATTTGAGAAACCGGGGTCAGGGATGGAGAACTCTTTTTTTTTTTAAACTGTTTTACTCTATTACATGATTTGCATTTTCTAGTCTATGCTACTTAAAAAACACACTAAGCTTTAACAGAGAAAAAACTGAAAGAAAAACAATGGACAGATCTCAAAAGAACATCTTGTGAAATAAAGCCCACTGGCAATACAAAAGGACATTAACCTGATGAAAGAGATTTTCCTGCTCTTCTGAGGGGCAGGGGATGTGGGGGAAAGACCACATTTGTATATTATTAGTGTCTGTGTAAACTGCTGAACCTTTCTGAAAAGCAATTTGGTGACACTTCCAGTGACTTAAAGATTTGTTTTTCACCTCACACCCCAGTAATTCCACTTCTGACCTCTACCAAAGCAAATAATTTGAAATATGGGTTAAAAAAAAAAAAAACCCTACAAATACAAAAATATTCATGGTAGGAAGGCGAAATTTAGACTCCTACATACCCAATAATATGGCCATGGTAATGTACTCAATGGCTTGTTTTGTAGCATTGTAAAAAGTGATAAAGATTATCCAGTATCAGGAAACAGGCTTATCGGAATGTTAAGCGACCACACCGCATATATAAAATCACATAAACACCGTGGTTGTGGTTATGTTCAAAGAAACTGCACAAGGAGAAAAGACTGGAAAGAAATGTGCTAAAACGCTCATGACCGTGGAATCAGGCTGGTGGGGTTATTTGCTCATTTTTGGTAATACCGTTGTCTTATTTTATTTGGAAAAATAAACACATAAAGAAAGAAATGAGGTCTTTCAGTCCCTCTAGCTGCCGTGCGGGAGTACCCGTGAGGCCTCTCTCGGCAAGTTAAGGGGTGATCCTATTTCCAGAATCTTCCAGCTGGGAAATGCCTGCTGAAGGAAGAACACCATAATGGCCGCCTCCATTGCCATACTGTTAGAGGAGCTATTCCTGGGATGGACGGATTCCAGCCACTATGGTGGAGCTAAAAGGGAAGTCTACCAAACGAAAACACACATTCTGATCAGAGAGGGGCCGGACGGAACACAGCAAAAGAAACATGGCAGCCAGGCCCCAGCTGGGCTGAGTGATGTGCGTGGCGCCCTCCTCACCCATGTGACCGGACAAGAAAGGTTGCAAGCCTCGGGGCCCATCGAGGCAGCAGCCAAGGAACAATTGCAATTCCAGGCCAAGACTCGGTGAGTCCTGGGAGGACAGAGGATGCCACCACTCTTTGTTCCCTAGGGCAGATAGCCAGTGAGACCTTGGTCTTTGTGAGCCTGGAACTAGGCGTGTGGGCACCACAGGCAAGCTGAAAATGCCACTTCCCAAATGGGCAAACCACTGGGTGTTCCTTCAAATCCGTACTTGAATATTTGTCTGCCATATTTGAGAGACAGATGGGTAAGGAAGGGGAAGGAAGGATCTCTAAGGCAACATCCCAGTGTGGACATCCCAAGTCAGCCAAACTAGAGCCCTGTCCCTGTCTGCATTCACTATTAGAAAGAAGCTTAGTCACCACACTGTTACTCAAGTATGCCCCTTGGGGGGGTCTCCCCACTCCCCAGTGCAGCTGCCATCTCTCCCCCTAAGGCTCTCACCTCCAGTCGTCCCACATCCCATGCTTCATTGACCCTGGACGCTGGCGCAACTGGCTGATTCTCTCAATGGTGGGTGTCTCTGGAGGGAGAAAAGGAAAGAGCAGGGAGTGAGGGGCAAAGGGGAAAAAAATCTTCAACTTTCTCTAAAACATTTTATTTATATATGGGAAGCAGATATGACCCAATGCTAGCCACGGTTAATTCTTGGTGGTGGGAATACAAATTCCTTAAACAAACAAACAAACAAACACACCCAGACTCCTTAACTAGAAATCCTCAGAGATCTGTTGCGGTGCTAACTTTGTGCATTTCTGTCTTCCTCATATTTGCTGCTTCCTAAATCCCTTTGTTGGTGATATTGGTAACAAAGTCACAGAGACTAACTCCCAGCTGGCCTCCTAACAGCTGGGGAGCACTCTCTGGACATATACTACTTCTCAGAAATACCCTTGCCCTCCAGGCTGCACCCCTCTAACCATCACAGGGCTGAGTGAGCCTGGCTTATCTTGGGCACACCCAACCTTTCCGTGGGGCCTGGGAAGGCCGCCCCACGTCAGCGAGCCCACAAACACTTTGTACCTGAATTTTAGAATCCAGCAGCAATGAAATAATCAAATCAAAGAAAAAACCGGCCTTGAAGGGGAGGAGACAGTAGAGACGGTTTCTTATTCCAGAAAAGGAAGCTGGTTTGGGAAGCCACGCATGAGACAGGAATGGATGCTGCTTGGGAGAGTTTGGGCTTTGGATCATGGCTGATCAGATGAGGGGGTGGTGGCCAGGCTGAGGGGAAGCCAGTTTTGTTTCCTAGTCCTTCATCAACCAAATGCCAGGAGAATCTCCCCAGGGAGACTGGACAGTGACTTGGCGTATCCCCTTCGAGAGGAGCCAGGAGCTGGAGCGAGTCTGTTACCTTTGACAGATCCAGTTCCCCCTGCCTAGCTCCAGGGGAGCCCTGTGCCCATCTCCAAAGAGCCCTGAATCCTTGGCCGTTGATAGGCTGGGAACTGTGGGGAACCCCTGGCACCCTGTGAAAGGCCAGGCAGCCCCAGCCCCAGAGAGGCACCTCAGCAAACCAGGGAGCCAGACCGCAGGCTTATCCATCTGGACCTTTTGAAAACCAAAGGGCATTTAATCCGAGATACTTGGTTTATCTTAATCTCCAAGCCCTTCCCTGGACAACAAGCCTGTCCTGAAAGGACCAGCAGGCTGAGGTTGGCCAGGTTGGCAGCCTGCTGCTGGTGGGATGGGGGCATACAGAAAGGAGGGGGTGGTCCAGAAGTTGGAGCGCTGTGACCTCAGACAAACCACCCAGACTTTGGGCCTATTGGCCTCCACTAGGGAAGTCTAGAGACGTCAGTGTTGACTGTTTTGGAGGGGCAACAGGGAAGACCCGCCAAGGACCCGGGAAGCTCCAGGTGGTAAGAGCAGCAGACCGGGGGCTCTCCCCAAGCTCCACTATTTACTAGCTGGTGACTTTGGACAAATTATCTCTCTTTCTGCGCATGTTCCCCAACATGGGAAAGGGGTTTTAACACTAGTCCTCTCACAAGGCACACATTAAATCAGAAAAAATACAAAGATTCCTGGCCCATGTGTGTCTGCCCAATTGCACCTTCCATCCTGTTAAGGGGTTTTAGATGTTCACAAAGAATCAATCCTACACATTAAAAAGAAAAAAAAAATCATTCACCACGATCAAGTGGATTTGTTCCTGGGATGCAAGAGTGGTTCAATATTTGCAAATCAATCAATGTGATACATCACGTCAACAAGAGAGATGATAAAAGCCATATGACCAGGGTGCTTGGGTGGCTCAGTGGCTTAAAGCCTCTGCCTTCGGCTCAGGTCATGATCTCAGGGTCCTGGGATCGAGCCCCGCATCGGGATCTCTGCTCAGTGGGGAGCCTGTTTCTTCCTCTCTCTCTGTCTACTTGTGACCTCTCTCTCTGTCAAATAAATAAATCTTTTTTAAAAAAGCCATATGACCATTTCAATAGATGCAGAAAAAACATATGACAGAGTACAACAACCATTCATGATAAAAACACTCAACAAAGTAGGTTTAGAGGGCACATACCTCAACTAAGAAAGGCCACATATGAAAAATCCACAGCTAACATCATACTCAAATGGTGGAATACGGAAGGAAAGCTTTCCCTCTAAGGTCAGGATGCCCACACTCATCACTTTTATTCAACACAGTAATGGAAGTCCAAGCCATGGCAATCGGGTGGCGGGGGGGCGGGGAGGGGGAGACATACGAGGCACCCAAATTGTTGAGGAAGAAATAAAACTTGTGCTACTTGCAGATGACACACACGATATATAGAAAACCCTAAAGATTCCACCAAAACACTACTAGAACTGATAAATGAATTCACTAAAGTCACAGGATACAAAATCAACATACAGAAATCTCCATTTTTATGTACTAATAATGAAATAGCAGAGAAATTAAGAATGCAGTCCCATTCACAATTGTACCAAAAATGATAAAATACCTAAAAATAAACTTAACCAAGAAGGCAAAAGACTTACACTCTACAAACTATAAAACACTGATGAAAGAAACTGAAGACAAGACAAACAAATGGAAAGATAGTCCATGCTCATGGATTCCAAGAACAAATATTGTTAAAATGTCCATTCTACCCAAAGCAACAGACTTAATGCAATCCCTATCAAAATACCAACAGTGGGATGCCTGGTTGTCTCAGTCAGTTGAGTGTCCAACTCTTGATTTCAGCTCAGGTCTTGATCTCGGGGTCATGAGTTCGAGCTCCAAGCTGGGCTCCACTCTGGTCATGGAGCCTATTTAAAACAAAAACAACAACAGCAAAAAACTACCAACAGTATGTTCCACAGAACTAGATAGAACAAAGAATCCTAAAATTTGTGTGGAACCACAAAGAACTCAAATAGCCAAAGCAATCTTAAAGGAAAAACAAAAACAAAACTGGAGGTATCACGATTCCAGACCTCAAGTTATATTACAAAGCTGTAGTCATCAAAACAGTAGGATATTGCCACAAAAGCAGATACATAACTCAATGGAGCAGAATAGAAAGCCCAGAAATAAATCCATGATTATATGGTCAATGCATTTTCTTTTTTAAGATTTTATTTATTTACTTAACAGACTGAGATCACAAGTAAGTAGAGAGGCAGGCAGTGGAGGGGAGTGGGCTCCCCGCTGAGGAGAGAGCCCGATGCCGGGCTTGATCCCAGGACCCTGAGATCATGACCTGAGCTGAAGGCAGAGGTTCAACCACCCAGGCGCCCTGATCAATGCATTTTTGACAAAGGAGGCAAGAATATGCAATGGGAAAAAGACAATCTTCTCTGACAAATGGTATTGGGAAAACTGGACGGCTACATGCCAAAGAATGAAACTGGACTGCTTTCTTCCACCATACACAAAAGTAAACTCAAAATGGATTAAGGCCTGAATGTGAGGTCTGAAAACATAAAAATCCTACAAGAGAGCATAGACAGGAATTTCACTGACTTCAGCCATAGCAACATTTTTCTAGATTTGTCTCCTGAGTCAAGGGAAGCAAAAGCAAAAACTACTGGGACTACATCAAAATAAAAAGCTTCTGCACAGCTAATGAAACAATCAACAAAACCAAAAGACAATCTACTGAATGAAAGAAAATATTTGCAAATGTCATATTTGATAAAGGGTTAGTATTCAAAATATATAAAGAACTTACACAACACCCATCCCCCTCAAATAATCCAGTTAAAAATGGGCAGAAGACATGGACAGACATTTCTCTAGAGAAGACATTTAAATGGCCAACAGACACATGAAAAGATATTCAACATCACTCATCATCAGGGAAATGCAAATCAAAACCACAATAAGGTATCATCTCACACTTGTCAGACTGGCTAAAATAAAAAAACACAGGACATAAGTGTTGGCGAGAATGTGGAGAAAAAGGAACTCTGATGCACTGCTGGTGAGAATGTAAACTGGTACAGCCATTGTAGAAGACAATATGGAGGTTCCCCCCAGGATTAAAAATAGAATTACCATACGATCCCAGAATTCCACAACTGGGTATTGTCCCAAAGAATATGAAAACACCAATTCAAAGATACATGCACCCCTAGGTTAATTGTAGCATTATTTATAATAGCCAAATTATAGAAAGAGCTCAAGTGTCCATCGATAGATGAATGGATAAAGAAGTGATATATAGAGAGAGAACGCCATATTATTCAGTCGTCAGAAAGAATGAAATCTTGCCATTTGTGACAGCATGGATGAATCTAGAGTGTAACACTAAGGGAAATAAGTCACTCAGGGAAAGGCAAATACCATATAGTTTCACTCATACGTGGAATTTAAGAACAAAAGAAATGAACAAAGAAAAAAGGAGACAAACCAGACAGAGACTCTTAACTCTAGAGAACAAACTGATGGTTGCCAGGGAGGTCGGTGGGGGGATGGGTAAAGCAGGTGAAGGGGATTAAGAGCACACTCACCAGGATAGATGCTGATGTGTAGAATTGTTGAATTACTGTATTGTACACTTGATACTAACACTCTATGTTTAACTGTACTGGAGTTTATGCTATCATTTTTCTCCATAAGAATTTTTTTACATTTATTTATTTATTTAGGGAGTCTCTAGACCCAGAGTGGGGCTTGTACTCATGACCCTGAGATCCGGAGTCCCATGCTCTTCCGACTGAGCCAGCCAGGCGCCCCTAACTGTGATCAGCAGACTCCACCCTTCCCCAGGCAAGAGTCAGCCTCTGCCCACTTGCAAGAATCCAGAGCCCCGTTCCCGCTGGGACCGCTCCTCCCGGGCCCACAGAGACTATGCTGTCACCTCTGGGAAGGCAGCCCACCATCAAGCCGGGGGGTTTCAGTCTCCAACCCAACCACCTGACGTTCTTCAATGCGCGGTTCTGGGGTGAGGGGTTTTCTCAGTGACCTCAGTGGAGAGCGTTCTGTTGAGAACAACGGGTTGATTTTGGATCGCAAATGCGATTTTGAATGTAAAACTAACATGAAAGGGACACTCCACGATGAAGATTATTGTTATATGTGGTTCTAGAAGGATCTCACCAGAGAGTAGCCTGGGGTTGGGAAGATGAATGTTCCCTGAGAACCATCCAAACTCCAGGACTTGCTGATGTTTCTGAAAGAACACCTTCCGTGCAACGAGACAGTGGCGAGGCCCAGCGACCTCCTCGAGCAGCCATATCACCCCAGACTGGGCCCAGGCAGTGAAGGCAAGCGCAACACCAAGCGGTTGTTGAAGGTAAAATGAGAGACGCAACAGCAAGTGGCACCACAGACAGTTGGGTTAGACGAGCAGCTAAAAATCTGTGACTCGCCTTGTCCATGAGCAAAAAATCTGTGACTCGCCTTGTCCATGAGCTCTGCGACTTCAAAGGCTGATTTGATTTCCACCTGCCTCTAACTGCTGTGCTGAGTGGGACAGGCAACAGGTGGCTGAGCTGCAGAGAAGCTCACACCTGAAGAGACTCTGCAAGAGAAAAGATCAGGAGGCCTGAGGGGTCAGGAGCAAATGAAAGACCTCTGTCCTCCAGGGCAGTGAGTGTGGGGGAGGGACAGCAGAGCTTCCTGGAGAGCCCCAGAACCAGCCCCAGACTCTGGACCTGACAGCTCCATCTCCAACCACGTGCCCTGGGTCAGGAACTATAAATGGGAAAAATAGACAAATTTGGTAATGTCATAAACATACGAAGGACTTAATATTTAAATCTAATTTCCACTTAGTTTAATAATCACCATTTTGATAATTATACTGTAGGCTCCTACAGGTGCTAGACTGTGACTTAAACCTTGTACTTGCTACAACAAACAGCTGGCCTGGGCTGGCAGGTTCTGCTCCAAGAGGGGCCTTCCCCACTCCAGATGTGACTTAAGTCAAAACACCCAGCTTCTCCAAGCCTCCGACTCCTTACCTGCCCAAATTTCTGCCTTTCTCATGAAAGCGTTTAATTCTGTTTACCCAGAAAACCTCTGGAATCATGCTCCCCGTAACCAAGAAGTCACTGACAATCTGTTGTGAGACCAACGGGGATTCCTCCCGGTGGGAAACTTTGCAAACATCCCCGGCACAATGGGTAGTATTGTTGTGTCATTTGGAACCGTGCTGGCACATTGTTTCCAGCCTCCATAAACCTGGCATGGGGCTCAAAATCTTGCTTTGCTCACAGAGACAGGCGGAATGCCTGCGATGATTTTCAGCGCCCTGTGCTCAACGGGTCTGAGAGCAGGGGCAAGGCGTGCAGGTCCCTCCAAAGCCTGGCACACCACTTCCCTGTGGGGTTGTTCAGCTCCTGCCAGGTATGGTCTGTCAGGTCATTTCCCCCTGTCATGTGAAAATTTGGAAAACTTTCTGGTTAATGACTATCTACCAACAAGGACAGGATCACTGCTGCTATCAACAAATTCAAGGAAGGAATGTCGAGAATGCAGACGAGGGTGCCACAGGCCCGGAAGGACTTTTCCCTTTGGCTCTGGGCTCCCCTTGGGTCTCCTATCCCCACCAGGAGGACCCTGGATGGGTGGGTTGAGGGGTAGCTGCGGGGAGACATAGACCAAGGCAAGGGGCATAAATGTAGTTTCAAAAGCAGATAACACCAAAAGGGACACTTCTTGCTACACATGATAAAATGATACCTCAGTAAATCTGACCCTAAAGAAAAAAGCAAACATCTATACATCTATACAAAATCTTTGAGGACTTATTAAAATTAGAAAATCTCATTTATATCTGAGACGCTCCCTCTGATCAGAATAAGAGGGGCCAAGGGCTGGGTGGGTGGGATGGGTGGCATGTTTACATCGCTGGGGGCATCGAGGGGGCAGTGGGTAGAGCTCTGGGCAGGAAGCAGCATCCCCTTGCAGGGGCCCGAAGAGTTCAGTGAAAAGCTGCACTAGAGAATAGGCAGTTGTGGGAACACACCAGGGCTCCTGAGGGGCTCAGAGGAACAGCAGCAGGAAGCCAGGACCAACGTAGGACCAGAGGCACAAGGAGGAGATAAGGTCACCCAAGTCCTGTGGGAGCTGGAGTCATGATGGAACCCCCACCCCCCACCCTGTAGGAGCCATAGCCAAAAATGTTGCACAACGCACAAAATGTTTCTTTGATAACAAAGAAATATCCAACCCCTATGTGCTCGTCCTGGCTGACCCCCAACAGAGCAGCCATAGGTCAAGGAGGGAGCCCGGGGCCTGCAGGAATCGGCCTCCAGGCCGCAGGGCAGAGAATCTATCTGAGGACAAAGAACCAGCCCTGTAGGTCCCATTCATGGAGAAGGAACCCCTTTCTGTAAACTGGGGACCCCGGTACCTGTTGTCAGCCTGCTATCAATCAAGAGAGATCAAGTATAAACTCTGATGGCAGGAGGACCCGTTTGAGTTTAGGAACAAGGAATAAACAGGGTGTGTTTTGTTTCTCCTCAGTTACAAACACACTCCCCATGTTGCCTTTTTCTGCAAATGGGCAGGTCGGGTTTCTCAGAACACCAGCATCTGCAGGCATGTTAATTCTCCCAGTGTTTACCACGGATCCGCGCCTGCCCTTCTAATTTCAGAAACTGGTTCTGGGCATGAAATGCCACCACATTCCTCTTCCTCAAGCAGCCTCCAGCCATTCACCTTGGCTGTTTCTGGGTGCACCCGGAGCCGGGCTCTGGAGAAAACAAGGGAGTCAAAATAATGGTAGAGTCAAGATTCCTGTCGGGTGACAGCATTTATTGAAAGGCAATCTCGCTTCATCCAGTTCACGTACATGGAGGTAGCTGCCCACAACCATCTCTTCCCCATGACAACCCAAAGCAGTCAAACATCCCCAAAGCCCAAGTGCAAAAGAGTAAGCTTCTTGCCTTTGTCAAAGAATGCTCCGAATCAGGGGGAAAAAAAAAAAATTAAAAAGATATATGATGATTGTCTCCTCGGCATTGCATTTGGCCACATATTGGTTTATTAAATAAAATATTTTCTCTTCTTTTTAAGCTAGCTAAAGAAAATATGGAGTAGGGTTAGTTCTTAAAGCAACAAACGGGAGAGGGAGGAAGGAGTATATAATAAAATCAAAGAATAAGAGCATGTCAGAGTTGGAAAGGACCTTGCACCACAGTCCTCATTTATCCTAGACGATCTTGGGCACTGAGAGCACGGGCCCCATCAAGGTCACCCCTGTCAAGGTCATCGGGGCAAGGAGCGTGAGGACTTGAAAATATCCCAAGGCCCAGCTGGCTGCTCCTCCCACCCCGCTACACTGCACACCTCACCGCCAGCACCATGCCCATGTAGAGTGTCGCCCAGGTTAACATTTACAACGGCCCATCTTTGACATGAGGATGCAAGACTTTTTCACAGGGATCTCTGTTCTCTTTCCACACATACCTTTGCTTCTTGCAGCCAACCTCCCGGTGACCATGAAAACTGGCCAGAAATAGTGACTTTCTCACAAACCCGAGCTAGACACTTGCCCCCTAAAGTTCTTTCACCTCTGACCTTCTCTGCTCCCACCTGTAGTTACGAGTGGGCTGAGGCATTTTTAGGCAGACCTCTTAGCAAACAGCTCATAACAGTGGAAGCAGCAGGGAAATCAGGAATATATTGAGTTTTGGAGAACTCCCTGGGAATTCCAGTGAGTCAGGCCTGTTGTGTCCCCAAGAGGACAGAGGGGCTCCAGGGCTGGGTATGGAGGGGCTCGGCCTCTGTGCCCCTTTGTATGATTATGGTCCTGCACTCCAGGAGGGGATCTGGGTCTGTTGTATCACGGCTGTGTTCCCGGTGCCAAGGACTGTGACTGACACATGGTGGATGCCCAATAATTACTGGCTCTATGAATGAATGGTGAAAGGGACAAATCTCTCCACGCCTCAAATGAGTAAGCAGAGGCAATGTTCACTCCGAGCCAGCAGAGGAGGAGGAGGGCTTGGCTGTCCAGGCTCCAGGAGCCCCGCCTATTGGGGAAGGGGGTGGTGACACCAGCCCTTAAAGCAGGGGATCACTCTGATCACTCTGAATCCTATTCAGTGGGCTCTGTGACCTGGGGTAGGTAGGGCTCCCTGCTCCTCTGGTAACTGCATGGAGTTCTCTGGTCCATGGGCTTGCCATCTCTTAGGACACCTGGGGACACTGCTGACCCAACTGAACACAATCCTCTCTGCCCCTGTATACATGTACGTCCTATGTGATTCTCTCTCGGGCCATGGCCCTACTGAACTGTCCACTCTACCCAGGCCCTGACCTGTGGGGGCCTGCCTGTGCCTGGACTTGGTCTCTGGGCATCCCTGGGACCGGTCACAGTGGGCACTGACACCAGGAAGGCCAGGCAAGACTGCAAGTTTCCAATTCCTCCCTCCCTGTGATGCTGCCCCAGCAATGTGGCCTCGCCCCAGAACTCACCGAATCCCGGTTACTTTGTGCCTGGTGCTGGCCCACGTCCCTCTGTCCCAGGAAGTCAGGGGGAGCCTTCCAGTCTGCACAGACACACCTCCTGTCCAGCTTTATCCCCCTCGCTTTCCTGACATAAACTCAAGATCTGGCTCAGTCCGCCCCTTGCCTACACATCCCCCAGCTTTCACAAACTTCCCTCTCTCCCTGCTTCCCCACAGCCGCACACGCCTGCTTATCTCCTCTCCTCCCTCTCCCATGACCTTCCTGGAGGCCACCCGCCTCTTCCTCACACCTTCTCACTCCCCACCCAGCAGCCACGGGAGGCCCGACGTGGTGGAGAGGAAAGGACCAATAAGAAATGACCGAAGGACCCCAACCCTCTGGAAACCACATCATCTGTCAAAAACCTGACTTACCAGTCTCTGTGGCAAAGAAATTGCAAAGAAATTGCAGTTGGTGACTGGGAATTGGTCTCAGCATGGTTCAGAAATTGTAACGTCATTCTAGATAAAATTAGTAAGCAGGCCACAGAGACCAGTGACTTCTGACTTTCTCTCCTTCTGTAAGTTGTTCACCAACACCACTTGAATTTCTCTTCTCTGGATGAATTGTCCCTTATCACTATGACAATCCCTTTTCTCCAACTCTGATGTCAAAAGTAGTCTTGGTGTTCTACCCTCTCTCATCTCTGCGTCTTAATACTTAAAATCTAGTAGCTCCATGTTTTAAAAAATAGTAAGACAGATGTGTGGAGTTTACAAACAAGCCGCCCCACGAAGCTTCTGGAACATTCCACAGTGGAAACAGCAGCAGCCCAAGAGAATCTGTATTCAAATATGTACAGTCTATACATCATCTCCTCCCCCGTACAATGGCTATTTGATAACAATTAGCATTTGGGGCCCTTTCCCTCAGCCGGGGAGGGAGGAGGGGGCAGGAGCACCACTACAAACGGTAAGGCAGACAGCTATGCAGAACCTGAGCTCCCTCCCGCCGAATTAGAGCCTCCAAACCCCACAGTGAGTGGTGGCTCCTACGCCTTGTGCATCAGCATTTAAACTGCTAGCTGTCCGGCCGAGGAGAGGTGTGCCACCACTCAGAGACCCCAGGAGGGATGCAAAGTGGAGGAGTCAGCCTGTTCTGTGAGGAGGAGGCGTGGGGGTCTCCGGGGTCCGCCCTGCGGAGACGCTGCCTCTCCTGCTCCCTGCTGCGGGCGGCTGGCTGCTGGGCCCCGCAAGGCATGACTGGCGGCCGCCGCAGCCCCGGGAGGAGCCTCAGATCTGGCTGATGGCAGTGCTGTCCTTGGGGAAGGTGTAGCTCAGCGGCACCTCATGGAGGCTCCCCCCGTCCGTACTGAGGTCATCATCGTCCGTGTCGTCCAGCACCTTGCTCGGCAGCTTCTTAAGTCTGCTGAAACAACAGGAGGCGCATGTCTCGGCCCTGGGCTGCAGCTTATCTCTGGTCAGGGGAGGAAGGAAGGGTCTGGGGCTCCTGTCCCTCCCCCCCCCCCCCCCCCCCCCCCCCGCTGGGATGGCACAGAAGCACGGGAACCAGTCTGCTCCCAAGCATTCCTCCAGCGACAGGGAGCAAACAGCCCACGGGCGGCTGGTGTTGCCGGGGAGGGCTGGACAGGGTTGGGACAAGTTCAGCAGTCCTGGTTTTTCCTTTCACCTCAAGCTACGGTATGTCTCATTGGGGTGCTGTTACTGATCCTGTCTTAATTAAAAACGTTGATAGCTGGTTTACCGTGGGTTGTTTGCATTCACGTTTTACAGTAGTGCATTAATTATCTACCTTGATTACTGTAATTTTGGGTGCCCCCTTAAATGGTGCACCCTAAAGCCAGTCCTGGGGCCACGGTCTTGATGGACAGGCCCCATTTTTGGATTCTCAACGGGCTGGGGTGTTCTGCCCATTTCCAAGAGAACCATAGCCAGCCTCTGAGAAAGGCTCAGCTCTTTGCAGGAGCGTGAACTCACCCAGTACCCCAGTGACCCTGGGGTGGGTAAAGGGACCCCCACCCCAGACCCCTTCCGATCACGGCAGGGGAGTATCAGAGGCAGTTCTGTCTTTGCTGCGACCATCTAGCCCTCACAAGGATAGGAAGCCAAGCTGTATCTTGTTTCTCCCTAAAAGCAGGACTCCTAAGGGCTGGTCTAGGGGACCAGGGTGCTGGGGGCTAGGCTTCCTGCTCTGAGCCCCAGTTTCCCCTTATGGATAAGCGGGATGAAACCTGCCTGGCTGACAGCAGGGGACTGGGATGGGGATGACACAGGCGAGGGGGCCGCAGCCGGCGTCCCACGGCAGCCGTGAGCACGCCTGGACAGCACCACACTCGCCTCGGTGTCGGGGGACCGCAGGGCCGCCGCTCTCACCCACCTCAGGTCCTTCTTCATGGCGTGGAGCTGCCCCTGCAGCTGCTCGTTCACGTCCATCTGCTCCTCCAGCTCCCTCTGCAGCTTCTTCTTAGAACTTTCCAGCCTGTCGATCTCCTCCTCCGCCTCCTCCACTTGTCGCTTCATGGCTTTCAGGCGCAGGCTCAGCTGCACGGAGAGAGCCAGCAGGCTGAGTGCGGCGGGGGCAGGGAGAGCCCGGCACAGAGGGGCCGCAGTCCAGCCGCGTCTCCCCAGGCGACCGCGGGACAGCAAGAGAGCAACCGCCTTGGCTCCGGGGCTCAGTTTGCTGAACCCCCAGCCTGCTAAAGTAGGCCGGAAAGGCCCCCTTGTTCCACGACGTGCCTGGGGAGAGGGGAGGACAGGACCGGCCTCCACAGCTCTACCGCCCGCCTGCCTGGGGCAGGAAGTCTCATCTGACCGTGAGGTGCCTCACCTGGTCCTTCTGGTCGGTCAGCGACAAGTGCTCATCATCCACCTGCAACACCAGTTCCTTCACCTTCCGCTCTAGCCGGCGGTTGCTGAGCTGGAGACTGGCCCGGTCCCTGGAAGGGCAGGGGGAACACAACCGAGGACCCTCTCATCCAGCCCCCCAGGAGGCTCCGGCCAGACTGAAGGAAAGGAAGCTCCAGCCAGGTGGCCTGGTCAACTCATGGCTTAGGGCTGGAGACACATGATAGTCAGTCTGGGAGGAAAGGGCTGCTCCCTGGACTGGTGAGGGAATGCAGGCTCCACAAAGGGGAACGCCTGACCCGAGGCTGCAGATCCAGCGACAGACAGAGCTGGGATGGGGACTGCCCTGAGCTCTTCTAGTCCCAAGCTTTACTTTGTAAGGTGGGGGGTCCCCAACTGCTAGAGCATGAGCAATTTGGGTCTGCTCCAGGCTGCTCCAGCCTAACCCCAAGTCCTATTAAAAACATAACGTGCAATGCTCTGTGCACACACACCTCACCCCTTCCAGGAAGCTGAGGGGCCAGGAGTAAGAACGGAGGCCAGCCAGGCTCAAGCCGGTGCCAGCCCTCAGGCTATGATCTTGGAGCTAGGTTGCAGAGAATCTGCTGGAAAGGAGGGCAGCCCTCTGATCCCAAATGCCTTCCACCCAATATGGGGGTCCTGCCCATTTCTGAGCCAGCCCTGGGCCTCTGCCCCTGCTCTGGCCCTAGGGGCAAAGTCGACCCCTGCCTCTACTCCAGCTCCAACTCAGTAGCCGATGAGGCAGCCTGGTGTGCTGATGGGTGGAGAGAAACAGCCAGCACAGAGTGGAAGCTGGGGGCTCAGGCATGGGAGGCCTGCGCTGTAGTCAGCTGGCCAATACTCAGCCACCTACCTTCCCAGTGCTTACTGGGTTGGGTCTTGCTTGTCTCGTCTATTGTCTTACTCTACCTTCCTCAGAGGAAGGCTCGTGAGGACAGGAAGAGACACAAATGGGAACGCACTGTGCAGTGAGACCACCACTGCCCACCAGGCCTCTGCACCTCGGCCAGCCAGTCTCACCTCTCCTCGCTCTCCAGACGGTCCTCCAGCTCAGCGATCCTGGCCTCCATCTGCACCACCAGCCCCTCTTTGTTGGACCGGTAGGAACCTTCCAGGTGGAGAATCCGGCTCTTTAAGTCCTTGTTCTGGAATCAGACAGGGGTGCTGTGAGGGCTCATGCGTCTCCCACACTCTCCATGCAGGGTAGTGCAGGCTGGGGCGCGCCCACAATCAGCCACTGCAAGGACCGCGGCCCCCACCCAGGAAGCCTGGCCCTGGGGCACCCCAGGGAAGCCAGGCACGTCTCCAGGGAAAGGCCTTGCGTAGGCTCCTGGCAGGCTAAAAGAGATTCTACCACATTCCCTTGTGAGCCCAAGTGAAATCTTTGGCTGCCGTAGGGCTCCTGGATGACAGGCCAACAGGCGTGGCCTTGTTTTTGTATAAACGTATGTGGGAGGTGGGGATGGCAGGAGAAACCAGCTCCTGTGCCAATATCATATATGATCTTGGTAAAGAATTTATATGAATAGCATGTAAAAGAAACGATTCCAGGAAGCTCTTTTGGCAACTCATGGCTCTTTTTCACTCCCTTTATGTCAAATCTGGGTTCTTAGGATCTAGGAGACGCCACCTGCAAGTCCTCCCCCACTAGCTGCTCAGTCTCCAAGCGGATTTAATATTACTGGGAATACCTCTCTGGAAAAGGTCTTCAGAACACCTCCACCTCTCAGGTGAGTTAGGCCCCAGCCATGCAAAGGAGACCCCACCGAGGGAGGGGGGTCTAATCCAAGACCAGCCTTACCTGCCTCTCCAGGGAAATCTTGTCACACTCCAAGTCCTGCTTGATGGCTCTCTCCTGCAGGAGCTCGGCCCTCATCTGCTCTACCTGCCCCAAGGAGAACAAAGCCCCGCAGTTAGAGGGGCTGTCTCTGCTGTCTCTGTATCCAGGGGACTGAATTCCAACCACCAAGCTAGCTTCTCTTCATCATGCCATCTCCTCTTGGGGCAGGAGCTGTTGCTTAGAAACTCTTGGTTTCATGATGATTGCAAAGACAAGACACAAACAACGGTAATGGTCGTAACAAAACCTGCTGTTAGGGGCTGAATGGTGTTCCCCCCTCCAAAGAAACGTATACTGAAGTCTACCTCCTAGTCCCTAAGATATGACCTTATTTGGAAATAGGTCCCTTATTTGGAAAACCGAGCTCAAGTGAGGTCATTAGGGTAGGCCTTAATCCAGTATGACCAGGGACCTTATAAAAAGGGGAAATTTGGACTGAGGGACAGACATGCACCCAGCAAAGTTAGCCCCTTGAAGAGGGACACGGAGAGAATGCCACGTGAGGACGGAGGACCAAAGGGAGCCATCTATCGTCAGGGACTGCCAAAGAGCCAGAAAGCTTCCAGAAGCACGGAAGAAGCATGAGAGAATTCTCCTACTGGTCCAAGGGGAGCACGGCTCTGCTGACACTTTGATTTCAGACTCTGGGGCTCTAGAGCTGTGAGACAGTACATTTCTGTTCTAGGCCACCCCATTCGTGGCACTGTGCAAAGACAGCTCCAGAAAAGTGGGTTCACCGGCCTCGCACTCCACAAGTACCATCATTGTCCCCACAGTCCCCACAGCAACACCGGGAAGTAGGTAATCCTCCCTCTGCAGATGGCACTGGGGCTCAGAGAAGCTCATCAGCTTGCATGGTGCCCAACCACCCTGGCCAGCTCGCCCGGCTCGGACGATGTTCTCAGGGTAGGATGTCCGGTGCTAAAATTGAGCGTTCAGACATCATTCGTCCGGGGATGAGTCAGCAATCCAACTTGCCCAAGATGTACGCAGCTAGGAAGAGGGGGAGCTAGCACTCCTCTGAGCTCCTGACTGCTGCAAGACACGTTCAAACTTCAGGAAATTCTTCTACCCTTAGCATATCTCAGATGCTGCTAGACTGCTCCCTTTGTGCGCTGGAAACAATAGTCCAGAGGAACACCGGGCAGCTGCAGGTGACCTGGCAAGGGCTGAGCGTTACAAAGGATTTCATCTATGTTAACAGGACATGGGCCTAGGGGAGCAGTCCCCAGAGAGAAATCCCGCGGCCTGCCTCTGTTTCCCAATCCCCAGGGCTTTCTGGGCAGCAGTGACTGGAGCCCCAGACCCTGTTCCCAGGACTGTCCAGCAGAGGGCAGCCTGAAGAAGCCGGGAGAACTGAATGGGGTGAAGCAGCAAAATAAAACCACCCCTTCCTTCATAAGATGGGGGTTCAACCTGGGTAAGAGGTGCACCCATGACAGTCTTTGGATGCCTACAGTGCACCTGTGATGGTCTCACTAGCCTGGCCTCCACTTGCATTTTCACCACCTGTACAAGCCCTTGAGTAAAGGAAAAGCCCAGTCCTCCCCTGCCTTCTGCCTGGGCAGGAGCTGGGAGGCGGGGGTGGTGGTGGCTAATAAGAGAATAAGAGGGAACACAGCCATGCTGGGCCATGCTTGCATCTGCTCCCATCTCCCACTATCCCTGCCATGGTGCATGCACGGACTGAAAGGCAGCATGGTGTGCGTGGCCCAGAGTGGGTTACAGGGAGGGCTGAGGAACAAAGCTGGTGATGGGTGGGGTCTGGACCTAGAGGAGGCTGGGCCTCTGCCCACAGGTAATGGAGTCCCCGTGTGGCCAACATAAAAAAAAACCTGAGCATTTTTGCATTTCTGACTGTCAGGCTTCTAAGTCAGGGGGATTCAGAATTCTATAGCAGGGACACTGATGCCAGGGGCAGTGATACACGTGACCAGAGAAAGCAGGACTAGAACCCACACCAAGCCTACTCACAGCCCACTACTTTGCCTGCCCTGCTCTCTGGACCAGCTTGGTGAAAAGGCTTCAAACAGATCAAGGGTTTAAATAAAGTGGTCACAAAAAAACCAAGACCTGGGAAGAAGGCAATCTCCTTAGGGCACCCTTATACGTAAGCAACAGGGTAAAAATGCCAGCAATGCTAAGGGTCAACCGGCAGAGCACGGAGAATTCCATCCAAGGCCCAGCTCCCACCCTGTCTGGCCCCAGAGCCCCTGAGAAGCAGCTATTACAAAGGTGCTGGAATATTCCAATAACTGCCACATGAGCACAAAGTCCACAGCTAACGAATGCAGGCTCACAACCCCACTCCGAGTCCGGCCTCCAAACTGGCTGACACACCCCACAGGAGCATGGAGGACGTCAGTGGTCCTGGGCCACGGGACTTCCATGTGCCTCCTGTGGGGGGAAAGGGCTCGGTTCACGCCCCAAGGGCGGAGGCCAGGCCTTCACCGGGAACACGGTTAAACTGTCACTGTAATGGGAAGTCATTACCCAGCCGAGCAGCAGAGGCCCGGCTTCTCCTCTGGCTCTGAGTTCACCTGTGTGTGACCTTAGCCACCTCACATCCAGTAAGCATATTCATTTCTAACACAAGGCACCTGAATGAATTGGCCTGTAAAGGCCCTTTGAGGTGGCCGGCCACACCGTGAAAGCACATTTTGGTGGGTGCTCTATGGTTCTCCCCTTGCAGAAGCCAGAGGCCCCTGCCCCTATCCCCCCGCCGGAGTAGCCACCCCATCTCTCCAGATACCGAGGAGTGTCCCAGGAAAGGACGTGCATGTCGGTGCGTGTTGGGGCAGAACTGGTCTTGGAATGACGGGATGGGTGACAGGATGGGTTCATTCCTTTGCTCCAATGATGTTATCAGTCCTAGGACACTGACAAAGACCAACACAGGACCTGCCCTCACTGTAGCCTCATGGGGGACAAAAGAATAAGACCCATACATGTGGGGGCATGGCAGTGATCACAGCACAGGCATAGAGGGCCAGGGAAAGGACCCCTCAGTTGTGACCCACCTGAGAGGCCAGGCTAGAGAAAGGGGCAAGAGAGGGAACACAGCTTCCCAGACCAGGGCTACTGGTGAGTCAGAGCGATGGTAAGCAAGAGGACAGGGTGCTGGAAGAACCAAAAGGACTGGACTAGACATGGAGGGGCAAGGGATACGCAGGTTAAGAGCGAGGGGACAGGGAGCGGTCCCACGGGGGCTGTTATTACATGGGGACCAGAGCGAGCTTGGATTGTACTTACTGAGGGAAGTCTTGAGCATTTTTACAGTGCTGTTCACTTAGTCCTCACCCCCCACCCCCCTGGCGGAGGCAGGTCCTGTACCCCTAGAGTCCAGGAGAGGCTGCAGACAGGTGAGGACACGAGGCGGTACCAGCTGAAGCCATGGGCCTGATGAGCTCCCCAAGGAGAACTGTATGAAGAATGAGGAAACCCCAGAGCTGTGCCCTGGGGAGCAACCCCTCCCCTCACCCATCTCCCATTAGGAGAGACTGGGATGAAACCAGGACACTGCCCTGTCCCACAAACCAAGATGGGTGAGGACTGAGGAAGGTCAGGCAGAAGGAAGCCTGGGGGAAAGCTCCTGAGCCAGACAAGAAGTCAGCTCGGGAGGGCTCGGCAAAGAGGGGAACCCGAGTACAGAACCCGGGACGGTGCTGGGTGTGAAGAGATAGGTAAGCACCTCTCCTCGATCTCCAGTGGTGAGGAGATGACAGCCACAACTGGAGGGCTGGGGACATGAGCGCCCCTAAGAGGACTGCAATAGTGGGGCCCGGCACCTATTAACTGGCAAGGGCGAGAATCAGGGAGAAGGGGCAAGTTACAGACACTGGGCAGTAACAAGAATGGAGCGGACCAAGGAGACTGTGTATGGGGAGGATCAGGACACAGGCCCAGTGCTGGGGGCAGCATGGTGGGGGGTGGGCAGGGGACAGAACTTTCTCTGAGCCTCTGAGAGAGAGAGCACAGCGTAGGACTTCACGGGGGCAGCTCCCGTAGCTCAGACGCATGGGAGGGAGGGAGAGAAGGAAGAGAAGGAAAGGGACATCATTTTCCCAAAAGTGGGGAATAAGGAAGAACTATGGGCTTGTGGAGAGAGAAGGAAATTTAGAAATTTAGTCGCTGTGAGGCATTAGGCTGAAAAATACCAAAAGACATAGAAGGGCGGCAGAGCGGAGACGAGGGTGTGGTTGTAGCTGTCTGTCCACGGCATCTGCTTTTAGGCGGTCGGGTCCTGGTTTCTGCAGCTGTGCTCCAGGCCCGAGGACCACGGAGGGAAACATCAAGAATCAAAGCCCCTGGTGACATGCCCGGGGTGACGCCAGCGTCCTCCGCATGTCTGGGCCCGTCAGTCCTCCTGCCGCTCTCCGAGGCAGATGTTATCACCCCTTTCCCAGGTGGGAGGTTCAGGGGTGTTGGAAGCAGCTCTGGGATTCAAACCCAGGCTTTCTGGCCGAAAATCATTCACTCCTTTTCTGTCTCCCAGCAAACATGGAAGACCCAGGTCTCTCAGTGAAGGAGAGACCATTCTGGCAGGGACTTCCACAGTGGAGCGAGGCAGACAAGCTCCAGAGAGGGACTCAAGGACCACCAAGGGGCCACGCGGCACTGGGCCCAGACTGGGAGGGGTTCAGAGAAATCCCTGTGACTCAAAGCAGCAGCCGAAGTCTCCCTCCCTCGGTGCCACTGAGTGGAAAATCTGGGTCCTGCCACGAAATAGGCCTCCCAGTGCAGAGGAAGACTCAGGGGGCAGCATCCCAGAGGTCTCCTCAGGTTCAAGACCTCCCTGGAGGGACACCTGGGTGGCTCAGGGGGTTAAGCATCTGCCTTTGGCTCAGGTCATGATGTTGGGATCGAGTCCTGCATCGGGATCCTTGCTCAGTAGGGAGCCTGCTTCTCCCTCTGCCTGGCTCTCCCTCTGCTTGTGCGCGCTCTCTCTCTAGCAAATAAATGAAATCTTAAAAAAACAACAGCAACAACAAAAAACCTCCCTGGAGAGTCCTAGGCAAATGGTGGTGCCTCCCAAGACCCCCCCAAAACAAAATAAAACAAAAGTCATTATTAATACTGCCCTATATCCCCTCAAAAGATGGCTATTAAGATAGATGTACAAAATAAATCAGAGTGAACTACAGGAAGGAACAAGTGCGCAACCATAAAACTTCACAGTTGCTGGGACTAGGCTGTCCATTTTTCCTGACTCTTTTGCAAACCAGGCATTTTAGCAAGCAGGAGAGGCTTCTTTCACTTCTTCAATAAGGACAGTCTGACAGAAAACTCTCAAATAAATCCACTACATGGAGCCTTGTACAAGGAATACCGTCTGGAGTGATGGACAATATTCCCAAGGCTGGGTTTCACCGTAAACCAGAAATGTTTTAGCTCTGCTCTATACAGCGATCCCTAGGACCGGCCCGATGACTTGAGAAAATTCCGAACCAGATCCTCCTTACCCTGATCTCACAGTGGCGAGAAGGGATGAGAAGGGAAGAGAAGACACGAGAAGAGGGGAGGGGAGGGGAGAGGGGAGAGAGAAGAGCCTCCGGCTTGGCCAGCTTCCTCCTAGCGACCAGAGAAGTAAATCCGAGGCTGGGAAAACATTTCTTTATATTAGCTTATGCTTTCCATAAGCATTCCATTGTTTACCCTTCAATGATACTAAATAGACCGAACAAAAACTTTCCAGTCAAATTAAAAACAGAACAGGAGCTGAAGGCAACAGTTTATCACAGCTGGACTGAAGGAATGCTAAACCCCGAGCATTTTGATCGGAAATAACAGTATCAGATTCAGGCGGGCTTTATGTCAGGCAGCCACGACCTGAGCCAGCTCTCAGGATTAGAAGCAGCTGCCTTCCAGGTTAATGAGAAACCAGAGATATTTATGATCGCTAATAACAACATCTCACCCATCACCTGTGTTTACCATTGGGCTGTACATAGGGGGTCTGGGACCCTATACTCCTGGCTGGTGTTAAAAACACCAGGAAGATCCTCCATCCTAAGAGAGGAAAATCATTATTAACCAACTATACACAAGGGGTTTTAGGCTGCCCGTACAATCAGAGCCAGTTCTGAGACCAGGATCATTTCAATTCAAAGGAAAGCAGCCCCATTTTGATCTTCTAGTCACTGGCTGCTCAAAGAGCCTGACTTCCCGGTACCCTATCCCACGAGAAGCCTGATCCTGGTGCAGAACAAGGAGCAGGGGTGAGCTGACCACCAGAGTGCAGTTCCAAAAATGAATGAGGGCCGCAACTTGATCCACTGGGATTCCCTCTGTTGCCAATGCCACAAGGAAGCCTTACTCAGCCCCTGGGAAGACTGTAAAGCCACCCAGAGCTCTGGAGTTGGTATTTTTCCTCCTGTCTGCCAGCTGCCTACATTAGAAGAACCCTCTTTCCACTGGACTGGGTCATCTCAGCTTCCACGGCCAGGGAAGCACCTCTCCACGGAGGCCCAGTTCTACTGTTAACTGTCTGTACTCAGCCACCAGCAACAGCACGGCAGTGTCCAGTAACTAGAACAGCAGCCTGTAGGACACATTTCGAAAACACCAATGCTGGGCCTCTCTTTCACTGTGTAAATCCTGGACTCACTGAACAGTCAAGAGAAGATCATTAATCTTCATCCATATTAAGAGACACCATGGGGGCGCCTGGGTGGCTCAGTGGGTTAAAGCCTCTGCCTTCGGCTTGGGTCATGATCCCAGGGGGTCCTGGGATAGAACCCCGCATTGGGCTCTCTGCTCAGCAGAGAGCCTGCTTCCTCCTCTCTCTCTCGGGCTGCCTTTCTGCCTACTTGTGATCTCTGTCAAATAAATAAATAAAATCTTAAAAAAAAAAAAAAAAAGAGACACCGTCGCCTTATATTTAACTTGGGAATAGAGGCCCCAAATGCATTTGGAGAGGTCTTTACTAGTCTTAAGTCTGATGCTGGAATGGTGGGAACAGGTGGGAGGGAGTAGGCTCTGGAGTCAAATCCTGGCTCGACCTCCAAGCTTCACAAGCCTAGGTGGTCACTTACTCACAGCCGAAAACAAAGACACAAAAGCATGCACTGCAGGGTACATGGGGCCCGGCACTTAGCAAATCCTCAGTAAAGACAGCAATTGTAAATGGAGACATGGTTTTGGAGGAAGGAGGGAAAAAAAAAAGGATTTTTTTTGGATTTAAACAGACCAAAGCCGGAGAAATACCCAGTATTTAAATCCATTTTCCTTCAACTTACAAGTCAGAAACCTCCTGAATCAGGTTTGAAACCACATTTGGGTGAGAAAACAAATACGCTTCACCTCTGTTTTACAGAGTAAGACACGATTTTATCAAGTCTAAATCCGTGCCTTCTCCCTGTTAGCCAGATTTAGAAACAAAATTCAAACATTTAAAAAGTTTGGCGGAAAAAATTCCCATTAGGATTTCCTAAATCCATCAGTCTAAAAAATTACATCCTGAGCATGTATGGAAAAGAACAGCCGGAACTCACAAATAAATGTGCCCAGCATTTACTGAGTGTCAAATGTATGCACAAGAAGGGGGAAAAACAGACAACGGGTAGGATGTTTGATCTCATAACTGCCTTTTCTATTCTCTGTCCCAGGGAACAATTCAGTTGAGCTTCCTCTCGGTCTCCCTTTCTGCTGTTCTTACTCACAAACCCACCACATTAATCAAATGTATGCTTTTGTGTATGCGTCACTGTCTGCTCCACAGTCTTCGATGGCTCCCCACTGTTTTCAGGATAGGGTCCATTCAATACCCTCTACCTGCCTCTCCAAACTTACCCCCTGTTATTCCCTTATGGAAACCAGGAACCCGATCAAGTTACAGTAGTCCCTTCATTGTCCCCCAAACACTGTAAATACCCTACTTCCCAAGCCTAATTCGCACTACCCATTCTGTCTAGGATTCCAGTCCTACTCCTTGGTTTGTCTAAATCTTGCCCTTTCTTCAAAATTAGCTCCAGGGGGCGCCTGGGTGGCTCAGTGGGTTAAAGCCTTTGCCCTGGGCTTGGGTCATGGTCTC
This sequence comes from Mustela putorius furo, assembly GCF_011764305.1. Classification (NCBI taxonomy): domain Eukaryota; kingdom Metazoa; phylum Chordata; class Mammalia; order Carnivora; family Mustelidae; genus Mustela; species Mustela putorius. The sequence goes on along the minus strand of NW_025422045.1, from coordinate 1,839,277 downwards.
AGGGTCCTAGGATCGAGCCCCCCCCCCCCCCCCCCCCCCCGCATCAGGCTCTCTGCTCAGCAGGGAGCAGTGCTCCCCCACCCCCGCCCCCTGCCTGGCTCTCTGCCTGCCAAATAAATAAATAAAATCTTTAAAAACAAACAAACAAAACTAAACTAACTCCAGGTTCACCTTCCTCTAAGAACTCCCACCATCATCCCTTGCTATGATGGACTTTGCTTTGTGAGCTGCCTGAATCCTGCACTTGGCACTTCATATCTGTTGCTTTTTGTTATTAATTATCCATTTGAAGGGGCATCCTCCATCTCTCCAAATACAGCACTCACGGACAGGGGCCAACCTGATCATTTCCGCAGCCTCCCCACCATGCTATTTGTGTACACGGTAGGTCTTCCGAGCACCAGTAGAGAGAAGCCTGTTTGGGGAGCCAGGAGATTTGCGACCAGCTCTGCAACTGACCACCTGTGCGAGCCAGCGGGATCACGGGGGGCCCTGGGCCTCAGATCTCCTGCGCACTGCATGAGAAGTCTGGGGAGAGGAACTTGGAGGTGGTGCCAGATCTAAGAGTCTGTGAAAGGGGTTGGCTCATATTGTGAAAACTATTTTCCCCCCCAGATTTTCTACCTAAGCCCTGCTACTAAGATGAGGAAAAAAAAAAAAAAGAGAGAGAGAGAGATGTTTGGGGAAAGTAAAATTCAGAAGGGGAGCTTATAAGAAAGCAGAGTTTAGGTAAGACCTATAACCTTTTCCCTTTTCAACTGAAAGTGCAAGATCCAAAAAGGCTAACTCCCCATTCATTCCCTCTACAGTGCCTGGAAGCAGTCTGCTGAGCCTTCCAGGCTGACGCTGTAAATCAGGCTGGAGATACCAGCTGGGAACAATTTCCTGTTCTTCAGGGAATGTCCCTGTTAAGGAAGCATCACAGGTTGGTACTTGGCAGGGACAAGAGACAGGGGTCTTAAGTTTGGAAGTTTCCCCTTTCTCTGATTCTGGCAGGAAGGTCGTAGGCCTAGGGCCCTACAAATTGATCTAAGCGGATCCAAGATAGGGCCCCGACTGTCGGTACCCAGGGCTCTTCCTTGGAACCTTTACTTTGTGAGGCAAACAAGAAGTCTCAGACTGACCTCAGAGTTGGGTAAGAATTAAACGCTGTCCTGCGAGGCAGGCATTTGTTCAGCTAACTCCCTCCGCTACCCTTCCTCACAAATCCAGAGGCAGCCGAGGCCAGAAGCGACGCCTTACCTTGGGGTAACGTAACTGCTTCAGCAATTCCTACAACAAGGTGACCACAGTGCTCCCTTCCTCCACTCCGACAGGCACCAAGCTTTACCCCCTGCCCCCCACCTCAGGGAGGGCAGGAACAAGAAAGGAAATAGAAGGAGAAAACAGAACCAACAGGGCGAACAGGCTAGAGGCTGTGGAACCCTCCCTTATGGCGTGCACCTCAGACGCAGGGTAAGGCTGGGGACTTCAAGGGACTCAGACCCTCGGTTAGACGCAGCCTCGTCAGAGGAGCTCAGCGTTGGAATCGGGAGAAGAGACGCACTTTCACAGACGTTAGAGATGGTGCTCAGAGACGCTGGGACCGCCCTGGGACCCTATGGGGCTGGCGCAGGAGTCAGACCCGGGACTCACGAGCCCATGCTCTTTCCTGGAGACCAAGCTCATTCCCTTAACCTCCTCCCTGGCCTTCCTTCAAGTTCTGGGCTCAAAGAATCTTCAAAGGACCCTGGCCACATCGCGGAGAGCAGTTCTATGCCTCACGAGCTCAGGTGAGAGGAGGAAGAAACCGGTCTGAGCGACCAGTTTTTATCAGGTTGGGCCATCAGCTGAGCTGAGCAAGGCAACCCCTTTCTGTTCCAGTGTGTCTGTGTTTTGTTTTTGGTGTCAAACAGGAGCGTTGGAAAGTCTGTTTTGCCTGCCTGGTTATTGATAGGATGACAGACTTCCCCACCCTTCTTCCCTCCCTCAGCCACAGGCAGCATTAGCAAAACAAATCAAAGGCTGCTTCTGTTATCAGGAGTGCTTAGCCGATCCTGAAATGCGCCACGGTACCATGGGGGCTCAGCCACGCTGGCAGAAACCTGTCATCAAGCAGCTTTTCTACCAGGGAAAGAACCTAACAGATGCAGACTTTAGTACCAACGTACAAGGGCTCAAGGGTCAAGGTTGGATGATCCATCTGGACTTGAGGTTTTCAAGACAGACTTTCCCTATGCTTCTGCAGCTCCTGCTTGCTGGGCTGCACACCCCTCGAGGAGGACGGGACTAGCACAGCCCTGGAACATGCAGACAGAACTTGAAGCTGCGCTCAGTAGGAAGAGAGGGCAGAGCCTTGGCCTGGAATTTCTCCACTCTCAGAAGCCAGATAGCATGACTATCTTACTTGTTTGCAAACAGTCTGTCAATAGGGTGCCTGGGTGGCTCAGTTCGTTATGGGGCTGCCTTCAGCTCAGGTCGTAATCCTGGAGTCCTGGGATCGAGTCCCACGTCAGGCTCCCTGCTCAGCAGGGAGTCTGCTTCTCCCGCTGACCTCTCTCCTCTCATGCTCTCTTTCTCTCATCCTGCCTCTCTCTCAAATAAATAAATAAAACCTTAAAAAAAAAATCTGTCAATAGGGAAACAATGGCTGATGGAAAAGAAGCCAGTGATTCCCCTTCAACTGTGATGAGGGGCTGCCATCTTGGAATGGCATCGTCCCCCGGCTTTAGAACTTCCGGTTCTTCGTTGTTCTGAGGTGAGGGAAAGGTGGGGCATGTGGGGAAGTCCAAGAACGACCAGAGGAAAGAGCTTCTTTGGATATAGAAGATTTTGCCCAAATTCATGTGTATTTCAGATTTTTAATTTTAATTCTTCATAAAATAGATAAAACTTCCTCATTTGTACTCAGCATCACCCAAGGCTTTTAGGTTTAGTTTGCTTTGTTGAATTAAGAAAGTGCCTGAGGGTGCCTGGGTGGCTCAGTCGGTTAAACATCTGCCTTAGGTTCACATCATGAACCCAGAGTCCGGGGATTGAGTCCCACATCTGGCTCCCAGCTCCACAGGGAGTCTGTTTCTCCCTCTGACCTTCTCCTCTCTCACGCTCTCTCTGTCTCTCTCTCTCAAATAAATAAATAAAATCTTTAAAAACAAAAAAAAAAAAGTCCCCGAAACAAATCAAGAGGTGACGAGTCTTCTGAATGTCTATGTATGGTTTCTCTGGTACCATTTTTAGAGCCCAGCACACAACTAAGTTGTCATGGAAAACACATCCTTTCAGAGGTTTCTACAGATAGCCAGTGGTATCATGGATATGGAAAGCCGAGGTTACTGAATACAGGTTCTTTTCAAAACTGCCACTCGGTGTGCTGAATCATGTCCCATAATGTTTCCCTATGTGATATGTCAAATCATTTGGGCAAGGCAACCAGTTAAGGGGACCACCGCTCTCCAGTGACAGGACTCCCTATCCCCAGGACAGAACTCAGCCGCTCTAAACTTTTTTTTTTTTTAATTAAAAAATGGAAACATGGGGTGCCTGGGTGGCTCAGTGGGTTAAGCCTCTGCCTTCAGCTCAGGTCATGATCCCAGGGTCCTGGGATTAAGCCCCACATTGGGCTCTCTGCTCCACGGGGTCCTGCTTCCTCCCTCTCTCTCTGCCTGCCTCTCTGCCTACTTGTGATCTCTCTCTCTGTCAAATAAATAAATAAAACCTTAAAAAAAATAAAATAAAAATTAAAAATGGAAACAAAATTCAAAAACCATCGGATTATATGGAGTGTCGTTTGGAAAATTAGTTCTATTAACTCCAGTGTGAGGACAGCCAGTACCGTCCCCGGCTGCCTCCCAGAGTTGCTGTACAGATCGAAGAGAAGTAGAATTCCTCACCTCTGAGAACTGCAGAAAGCATTCACTAGGAAGAGGTGGTTGCTGTCCTGTGAAGGCTTCATAGGTGTGTGTACTGCTATTTAGCTGGTGAAGTTCTTAAAGGACAAGTCTGCATCGTATCCTCCACGTCCCATGGCACTAACACTGCACCAGCTACCCAGTTTCATACAGTTGCTTGTTGGACTGATGATTCTTAGAGCCTCTGCTCTAAAAGCACTTTGTCTACTAGGGCTAATAGATTGTTACCCATAACCATTCTGGAAACTTCCACTTTGTGTGCTTTATGTTATATATTAAACCTCCCTCTTCATGGCTTCCTACGGGGAACACTACCCAGCCTTCCGTCATTTCTATAAGGCAAGAACTTTTCTTCCCTCCTCTAGCTGAATCCTTTGCTTTTTGCCTCTCACATTTCCTTTTCCACGAAGGACAGTCTGTTCATCGTTCAACTACAGACAGTACCTGTTCCCTGCTCCGAGTGATCCTCTCAGACAGCAAATCCGAGTTATTTCTTTCTTCTTCCAGTTCCATCTCCAGCTGAGACACCTTGTCCTAAGAAAGAAGGGAGACACAACACAGTCTTACGGAACTCGCACTGACCCAGGTGGGGTGCATGGATGGCCCTGGGGAATGCAAACCTCCAAGGCAGATCAGAGCTGAGATATCACCAGAGTTCGGGGAAAGGACGCATCTCCTTCTCAGACTGTCAGAAAAACCGTGTGGTATTGCTTTCGTAATGGAAGATGTAATTGTGCATTTCAAAAATTTGTGAAAGGAGAAAAAATATTACCCCGAACCTAACATAAGCCTAAGGACATTTTAGCCTGTTTCCTTCACGTCTTTTTTCCCCCTTAGGAATCAGTAACTTTACAAAGATCTACCGAAGCCTAAGGTCCACAGGTTACCTGTTAAAAGGCAATGTGGGAGCTCAGACATCATCCAAGATACATTTCTTTAAAAATTCCAAGCTCTGGACAATGCTTTCCCTCCTTCCTGCTCAGTTTCCAAGAGCCTTGCAGGAGTAAAGGCTATGATGTACTATTGCCTGTGCCTCTTTTCTAGGGCACCTCAGACACTTCATGCATTATGTAGTCAGTCCCAAATCTGCACCTGAGGAGCACAGGGACAGCAGTGGCCCTGTAATTCCAGAAGAACTGTCATTTCTGTCTTCCTGGCTGGCTCCTCGCTTAACACCACTGAGTGTTAAGAGAAAAGCATGTCAAAGTAGCTGCATTTAGGAAAAAAGACGCTTCTAACACAAACCACCCTACCTAGCATTAGGGGCTTGTGAGGTCTGTGCACAAGTTTCTCCTGTCACCTGCCCATGTATCATATGTCTGGATTAACTCCGTGCCATACCTGCTAAAAAGCAATCGTCATTGTGAGTTTTGAAACATGAGTCTGCAGAAAAACACTGGAAAAACACTGTCTCTATAGTCGTCAAAGTAGGGCTGACAAGCTATGGACGTCTCCAAACGGCCCAAAAATCAGACTTACTCACGTGAATGAGTAAATGTCTGTGAATGCCTTCCCCGCTAGTGAACGACATCTTCAGGGAACCCAGAAAGCTCTCTCCCGTGAGCGGACAGGCTTGAAGACCAAGTTGGAACAGAACGCCGGGCTCTGCTCAGACAGTCCTATTTGTCCTCCGGTCCCTGACACCTTGGAGGCCATCTCAACAAGGATCCCCAAGTGCCGCATTTACATAAAACAGCCACCTGAGTTTCTGCGTTTACAGAAAATGCCTGGTGTTGAGAGAGCTCTTGAGTCCTGAGAATTAATTGGTTAAGTGCTAGTGAAGGAAAAGGCAAGACATTTGTCACGGCGAGACAGTCCTCCCAGCTGCCTCTGAGGGGAGGCAACGCTCCTACAGCGTGCTGCCCAGCGGTAGGGCCTTGAGAGCTGTTCATTTTGTCATTAATGAAGAAATATCTAAAACAGTGCCCAAGGGCAAGGGACGCTCCATCATGTCACTGCTTCTAGACCTTGAGCTGGCAGAAGGAAATGTTCTTTCAGTCAGAATGTTCTAGAAGAAGATGACAACCCAATGCTTAACTAAAAGCACCTCCTCACAGTCCTCTCTTCCTGTCTAAAGTCTGTGCTATTCAAAACCCACCAGGAGCATTCAGGGGTCCATTACACCAAAGGTTCTCACACAGCTGCCCAGCATGGCTTTAGCTTGCTTCGAACCAGACTGTCTGGGTCCTTGACAAATCACTTCCTAGTTAACTGGGTTGACCTTAGCTTGCCTTAACATGACCCTCTCTAATGAGATCAGAAATAGGAACTATAGCAAAATACACAGCAATCCTACAAAAGGACAACAAAACCATGCCAGGTTATTCCAGTGTCTAAAAAGGGCTATAATAAAATCTAATAAAATCTTCAATGGCTGAAACATCCCTCCCTAGATGGAAATTGCTACAAAGAGGTTTTAAAAGTTATTTTTATTTATTTGCAAAATTGAACCTGACATTCCACTGACTTTAAATTCAAACCATCTCTCCCTATTCTTGAGCACTGTCTTTTTATCAAAACCTTGAGAATTTTAACTTCTCCTATAAGTCTGGGAACTGATTCTCTCCCTCTCTAAATTCCACTGGGATGTGGGGTATGTGTGTGTCCAGTGAAGGGGAGGGTGTTCTGGTTTGGGGCTGGGTTTGATCTTGAGGATTATTCTTTTTCATAAGCTCAGGTGGACTGATGTTAGGATTCGTCCTGTCCTGCCCAGGTGCTTGTTCATATTTCGAATCTGTTACTCAATTCCCTTTTTTTCTACCGTGTTGTGTTTTCACCCCGTGAACAGGCCACCCCCAGGTGGTGACCCCAGTGAGCACATTCTGACACACTGTCTTAGACCACGTATATATGGTATATCCAGAAATGAACTGAGCCACAGTTTGCTGCTAGCTTTGGCAAAGCTGGACCATCTGTCAGGGAAAAAAGGGCCAGAGTCAGGAGACAGGAATGGAGTGTGTGGTGTGACAGAGGAGCTGCATGTTCCCAGGAGGTAGGTGGTTTCGGCCTGGGGCACAGCTCAGCCCCTCCCTAGATCTGCGGTAGTTTTGTGGCCTCTGTAGTTGGAAGCACTTCCCAAAGCAACCAACAGAAAATGCACCATCTATGTGCCCTTACGTAAAGCCACCTGGCCTCTCTGGAGCTCGGTTTTGCTTCCTCATCAAGACAAAGAGGACACTGTGCTAAACTGTTTCCACCACTCCTTCTAGCTCTGACATCTCATGAGTCTGAACTACCAGCTTCTTCCTCAAATCAAGAAATGACTTTACTCAGGTCTGCCTGTTTCAGGGAATAAAAACTGAAGGATCCCAAAGGCTCAGGTGTGCACAGAGAGGCCACTTGTCTTGCGCCCCACGCTCACCCTGCAGGGGCCCTGGCTCACGCCCGCATGGCCTACAGACCTCCATCTGCTTGACGAGTCGGCCTCGGTCATCCTTGAGGTGAGTCTTGGCCTCCAGCTCATATTCCAGGTCCTTCAGCGTCTGCTCCAGAAGCTGCCTTTTTGCGAGTGCTTCGTCTTGAGCTCGCTGGTAGTCCCGAAGCTCCTCCTCCATCAGGCGCACCTAGAAGGAGGGCTGGGTGGTTACCTGGGCTGCATCGGGAGAGCATCTGGACAGACAGCACAGAGGTGGACCCCACAGACGATCAGGGGGTGCCCATATCCTGCAGTCCAGAAAACCCTGAGCCAGTCCTAGCTCCCTCTGGGCCTCAGTTTCCTCTCCTCTAAAAAGCGGCAGCTTCCTAGCTATAGGGAGCAACCCACGGGGTTATAGATTCAATTTTGTACATGTTGGCCAGCATTTTGAAATTTAATAGAACAGAAAATATCAGAGTACAAAGAGATATTGTTTTATGAAACCTCTGTATTAGACCCTCATACATCTGTATGGATGCACGTATTACTGGGTTGCGATGCGAGGTGGAGTCCTTACTATAGAGGTCACGGCCAAAAACACTTGAAAGTCACCGAACTAGGTAAGTGCTTCCCACAGTGCAGGTTATTACCCACCTGTACCAGCATCATCTCAATGGAGGGTCAAAATGAGGGGAAAATTAAAAATGAAATTAATGATCCCAAAACAACTCACAGGCACCAAATCCAATAATACAAACAGACATAGGAGGTGAAACCATCTGCTCTCTAGAAGAAAATCCTGCCTCCGCTGTCATAATGCACAGTGTTTTTTTCATCCACAAGGTGGCACTGAACTAACAGCTGTGAAGAAAGTGCAACAAAAAGATTGACCCATGAGGGGTCGTCCCTGTTTTCTACTTCTCTGGAAGGTCCCCGAGGGGACCAGCCACCTCAGCACACTGCATGTTCCTCAGACATCTGCGTGGATTGATTCAGTGAAGACCAGGGCTACGTGTTTTATTTCCAACTTCCTTCCCACTTGGGGCAGATACAGGGTATTGGGTGACAGCAGTCTTCGGAATAACTAACTAGTCCGGGGCTTTAGTTCCTTGATGACAGTGAGGGGCATACTCCATCAGAGCACAGCGTCCTTTGGGGGTGATTTTCACAGAGGAGTTGGGGACGCCTCAAAGACAGTCTTGCGGGGGTGGGGGGCACCAGGTTAGGACAGTGTCAGAAGCCCAGTGGCTAGACTTTAGGAAACAGGTTCCTGGAAGCTGACAGGAAGCCCTGACCTTTCTGTGAGAATAGCACAGCCTGAAGAAGGCCTCTCCAGATAAAGCCCCTGGTCTGGCGTGGTGCTAACAGTCCGTCCTAACATCTCGCGAGGGCTCTGTCAACAAAAGCACTCAATGAGGCCATGCCCCAGCGGATGTGGAGAGCGTCTGGGATCACAAGCACTCCTCGCTACGCTAGTGATCCCTTTAAGTAGTCAGAGCTGCCCTTCGCTAAGTGGGTTTCAGACAAAAAAACCAACAGTGAACTCAAGTCTTCATTCTTTAGAGATAACCTTCCTCAGAACTCCTCTGGCTCCACACCAAAGGCAAAACAGGTCAAATGTCTATTGCTCTTAAAGCAAAGAAGGCAGTGCTTTTCCCCGAGGACAGACCCCCTGCCCCCCTTATGTTAACGGACAGCTTTATCTCGGCTCAACCAAAACACAGGGTTGGGGGCCATGAACAGAGGCGAGCTTGAGTTTTCTGAGGATTCATCGTGACCCTGGCTGGATTCATCGTGACCCTGGCTTGCCAATTCCAACAACTCCACCGACAGCTCGATGCAGGGCAGTATCTGCCTGCACTTTCCTTCCAGAATGATGAGGTGTCCATCTCTGTCATTCCGACTGAAGCTGTGTCTCACAGGGCTGCACCACTGACAAAAATCGAGGAAGAGCCATCTTTCGTTTTCATCATGAGGAATCTTCTTTTGAATGACTGCTCTTTTATAAACAAGACTGGTCTCCTTTTGACCATAACTAATCTCTCTGGATCTCAGTTTCCTCATCTAACTAGAAAATCTCTAAAGTGTCTTCCAATCCGAAGATTCTGGCAGAACAATAACCATTACACAAAAAGCAACAGGAAGGACTTTGCAGGGGTCATGGTGACCCTGTGATTTTTCTGAAATCAAAGCAGCAGAACCCTGTATTTGTTGGTGTTCTGGCAAATATCCGAATCTCCCCCTCCATCTGCCGTAGAAATACAAATGACTTTCTTTTAATGCCAGAGAGAACTGTGATGTCACTATGCTAATTTCAGTTATGGGGGCCCTGCCTTCATACGCCCCTGCAGCAGAGGGGACCTGTTATCAGGATCCTTTCAGAAACATTCTAGAAGTCTGTAATGAATATCCTTTGTTCTTTCACACAGTACCAGCACTGACTCATGGGCGACATTTCTTTGATCATCAAAGATATTAAAAGTTTGTTTTTAAAGAAAAACTTGTTTTCCTGTGGAATCTTGATGCTCTTGGCCCTGCTTATGCAAAAAAGCAAAACCTTGGACTCTAAAAAAAAAAAACCTTAACATTCGTGTCCAGGATATACAAACCCTCAGCTCTCCAGCCTCACGCGTTATCTCATTTCATTATTAAATCATCGCTATTTGGTGTGTTTTCAAAGAGGTAAAACCAGATGCTCAGAAAATTGGGGTAAGTTGCTCAAGGTTATCCAGCCGGCAAGAGGCGTAACGAAAAATTGACATACACTGTACTTGTGTTTTAGAACTTTCAGCTTTCCATTAAAATAATCAAAAACATTCCCATGATTTTTCTCAGTTCTTTATAAGTCAAGATTGAAGGGAGCGAATACTGGAGGTACTTTGCTCTACTATTTCTAAGTATAAAACTAAAAATATGTTTTAATAATTTCAGGACTCATATATTCCTGAAGATTTCTTTTTGTCCCCATGATCATTGTCCTGAAGCTCACGTCCACCACACACGCTCTCATAAAAGTCTGCTTTATAAATGAACGTCAAAAAGCAATTATTTACTATAATCCATGTTCTAGAGTTAAGTTAAAACACTAGTATACATCAATCCTTAAGACACAGCTGGGTATACCAGTGGTGCTCCACAAATGGCCGCTAAACATTTTAGTCAGAAACTCTTGAATTAATCGAGAAAATGGTAACTTTAAAGTTATGTCAATTTCACCCCAGAGGCCCTGGGACTTTGTGTCTTTGAATGCCATTTGCCCCATGTGACCATCCTAAAGGTTGGTCAAGTCCAAGTGCTGTCTTCCAATATACCCTGAGTCTCTCCTAGAAGAGGTTCAAGGCAGTCTCCCCGGATACTTTGAACAAAGCGAGGGTGAGGTGGGGGTAAACCAGGAACCGATCTGGCCAGGTATTACCTCATCCTGCAGTTTCATGGCAGTCAGACGTGACTTTTCAGCCTCCAGGGATTTCTCCTTCAACTGCCTTTGCATTTCTGCAAGCTCCCTGCGATTTTTCTCCTTGTACTCATCCAGCTGATTCTGGAGCTCCAGGGTTGATACGCGGGACACCTCGACAATGTCAGCCATCTGGAAGGAATGACATGGGTGTGAGCCCACCCTGTGACGCTCAGCTGGGGCCTGAGAACCAGGTTTGGGTTCCATTGAAACAATACATCTCTTCCTCTTCCCTCTACAACCTCCCCAAAGATTTTGCAAAGCACCTGGTCATGGGCTGTCCAGGCTTAGTCACCTGTAACATGGAAGCAGCAACGAGGAGCGAACAAGCACACCTTTCATGGCTGGATACATAGCCCAGGGTCATGCCCCCTTGCTTTGCCACTTACCAGCTACGTAACTGGGCCATGCACTTAAACCTCACTGGGCCTCTGTGGTGTCCTCATGGGAAATATTAGAATCATCATATCTACCTTACAGGGATGTTGTCAGAATTAATACATAAGGGAGAGAATTCCAGTTACAAAATAGCTAGTATAGTGACTGGTACACAGTAGGTATCAGAAGATGGCAGGCATTCCTGTTGGCTCCTAGAATCGGGGGAGCCCCTCAGCTCTGTGCTTCCCCCCTTCTGGGGATTTTAGGGCAGAGGTGGGCAGAGATAAGAAGTAACAACTACTAGACTTTGAAACTGCCTTTCAAGTTCCTGGACAAGAAAGAGGGGTGCAGATGCAGACGTTACCCAGGGTTCTGAATCAGGTAACATTTGTTAAGTCTGCCCTTACGTGCCAGGCTTCTTTGGGTAGTTGCTGAGAGGAGTTGGGCCCAGAATCCAGAGGATACTGGCATTTTCTAGACCAGTTTCCCTTTAACTGGGATTCTCAACAAGTCCAAAGAGCTGCTTCAGGGGACCTGGGAATCTGATGCATGCCTGCTTAGACAAAAGGGCAGGCTCTCAACAGGTCCTCAGAGAGCACTGGGCCCCAGCCCAGGTGTTCTGCCCACATCTCTCGCTCCCCTGGCTCTCACCTCCTTCTGCAGTTTCTCGATGGTCTTGTCCAGGTGCCACCGTTCATTCTCCATCTCGTTCTTCAGTCTCCTTAACTGCTCCTTCTGCTCTGTCTCATCTTTGAGCTTTTCAGACAACTGCTTCTGCTCCTGGGTGGCCCGACTCAGATTTCTCTGCAGACGGCAGGGAAGGGACAGCGCAGTCACCTACTTATTGGGTCAGCCCCAGGAACAGGCAGCAGAGGGAGTTCTGCAGTCACACCTCAAAGCAATAAGACCTGCTACATAGGTGATAAGGAATAGGACAGAAGCAAAGCCATCACAAGACCCAAGGACATGGTTGGTTCTGAAATTCAGGGACCCAAATGCAAAGTTGACTCAGCCAAAAACATGCATGAGAATAAAGGGGCAGACAAAGGATTTATTACAGAAATACAGAAGATGACCAAGGTTGCTTGGGCCAGAGATTAAGGACAGTGTCTGAAAACATGAAATTTCCAAGTTCGTGCTTGCAAAGAGAGGTAAAGATGTACATCAGACAAACCTGAACCAATGTGGCCATTTACATCCCGTACTATACAGCAGTACACCTCACGTTCTAGAATTCCCTCTGCTCTGCAGATGCATCTTAGTTAAAATAACCAAAAATGAATCCATGAGGAAAGAGAACATTGACCCACAGGTCAAGAGTCCACCTGGGTGGAAGGAGTTGTAATCCACAGAATCCTGGGTTGGACGCATACACAGAAGAAAAAGGACTCTGGCAATCCACAGGGAGATAAACTTGATGAGTAGTAGGTGTGTAATGGAAAAGACACTAGTTAGAAAAGTGCAAATAAGTGTTGATTAGTGATTCAGCACCAAATCCTAGCACTTACCATAAAATGAAACTATCTTGGGTGCACTATTTCCCTGGGATGTCCTGAAGCTCTCACCTCACCCGGTCACAGAGCCTGACCTTCTTTATGTAAAAACACAGAACTCTAAAACAAAATCCTAAAGTATCTTAAAACGATCGTGCTGGCTTTTTTAAATGGCCGAGTGCTAGGGCCACTGACATAAAGATACCAAGAAGGGGCAGAGCTCAGAAAGGGGCAGCATGACCCAGATCTGGGCTAGATCATCTAGAAAATGGTCTCAGGGACTGAGGGCTGAATGTGAGTTGCTATATGCCTGCTTAGGACTTGTCTTGTGTCCCCGCAGATGCTGTATCTGTACAGTGCTTAACAGTTTACAAGCTGCTCTCACGCGTACCAACTCAGGCCTCTTGAAAACACTCCCAAATCACTTGGGGCACTCCTGGTTTGCAAAGCACAACCAGCCATGCTGCTGGCCAGCCCTGTGACCTGGGGCCAAAAAGCCACCTGTGGAGACCTTCTGGCTCTTCCACTCTGCTAGGACAACTGCACTCAGAACCAGCCAACACAGCTGGGCTGCTGAAGTTAACTGCGGTGGGAAACCAAGGTCAACAAAAGCCATTGGGAGAGAAGAAGGTGGTAAACGGAAGGTCATCAGAAGTTCAGTGTGGAGGCAATTAGCAGGAGTGTGTCCCACCACAGTCCAGCTGGGCATACACCAGAAACAGGGTCACCTCCTGGGATTTGTGTTTGTGCTTGATTTTGTGGTGCTGGAGGGCAAAATGGAGTATGCAGGGTAAGGTAAGCAAGGTATGGTTCCTTTTGTGGGAGAGAACTCTCAATAACGTACCTCAAAATGGAAATTCCCGAAAAGCAACAAATGCAGAAGGACATAAGTGTCTTCCTATAGGATCCAACTCAACCCGTGCCCCTGCAGACCCCCCAGCCTCTCTTTTCCTCCTCCTGGATCCCACTCCTGGAGGCTTCAGGCCAGCAGCCAAGCCAGGCTTGGCTCCAGTCAACCTCCATATGGTGTGTGCATCTCTGTTTCCCCCTTAGCTGAGGCAGGGCTCCCCGTCTGGCCCGGGTCTCCCGTGCCACTGGAGACACCAGACTCGCCCACTCTGAGCCTGGGTCCCCGCCCAAAATCCCACATACCCTACCCTGACACTCATACATTTGCCTGGAAGAAATGTTGCTAAATTATTTTAAAAATATTTCTTGTAACTTGCCTCTATTGCAAGGTAGTAAGATCTGTCAAGGAAGAGATACCCATCTGGGTATGTCTCATAGCCCAGCTTCACAATGAGGGCTATGATAAGAACTTGGTGGCTGGAAATTAATACCTATCCCCAAAAGTGGTCTAAAGACTTGGTATGTCAGAGTCACAGGGTGAGGACGGAGTATTCTTAACTTTAAATGCAGATTCTAGCCCGTTGTGATGGAATCACAATTTTCCTGACTACCGACGGCCCATAAATTTAGAGTTAAGAGTTACCCAGAAAATTCTAACATACTTTAAATTTTAGAGATGCTGTTGAGAATAATGTTCTGCCTCCTCAGTTCCTCCAGAAATGTATTCCAATACACCACTGCTGATAAAACGTGTTCCAAACTCACACACTCCCCATTGTGCAGCTGGGAGTTAGGAGTAAAATGCTGTTGCTACAGTGGCTCTATTTCCAAGACCAGCGATACAAGCCCACTAACCAAAATACTGGGACAAAAACAGGCGGGAAAACGATCCGTCCGGAGAACACAAAACACGGGTTATTTATAGTGAGGTATAGTGAGTCGTACCCTTGAGCTTGAAGACCACCGTCTGTCAAGACACAGAGCCTTTTCCTGTATGACTGAGGAAGGCTCCTGTTAGTCCCTGTTAACAGTCCGAGTGGCAGGTGTGCCCACGGCTCACAGGAATGAGAGGCTTGGTCAAACGGAAGCTGGGACTGCGTCTGAGCTGCAATCAGGCATTAGGCAGATTTTCAAATCTGAACCCTGACCGCTTTGTCAGTCCCTAATCTTTTTCATATGCTCCTTCCCCATCCAACGGTTCTCATGGAAAACGTTAACAATCTCGTCTTTGACAACAGCACAGAATCACTGGCTTTGGCCTCCTCAGAAGCGGCCTGAGGAGTGCTTGGTGCTGGTTCTTTAAAGGCCGGAGAGGGTAGGAGGAAGGACATACCTGCATCCCACTGAGGTCTCTGTGCAAACTCATTTTAGAACTTCAGGGCAGACTTTTTTTTTTTTTGGAATGTACTTCCTACAATCTTGGTAACCTTCAAATGGGAAAAGCTAATTTTCTAAGAATCTACTGATTACGAATACAGATAGCTATCTAGTTTCAAAAAAAAAACCGACTTCCCCCTGCTTTTAATAGCTGTTCTGAAGGACCGCACTGTGTGGAGTATGCTTGCCCAGAGGAGAGAGGAAATTGGCTTCTGCCAGAGAGCTGACTCCACACTGCCTCGGGGACCGAGCCTGCCAGCCTTCTCGCACAATTCATATTTTATCTCTGGAAAGCTGTCAAGCTCTTTAATGTCTACACCAGGGTTTCTCCACCTCGGCACCTCTGCCCTTGGGGGCAAGATAATCACAGCTGCGGGGGCCGTCCTGGTCTTTGTAACACCTTCAGCAGCAGCCCAGCCCTGCCCACTCGACGCTGGGAGCGTGTCCCTGGCTGTGACAAGCGAAAATGTCACCAGACATTGCCAGATGTCCCCCAGTTAAGAACCACAGCTCTAGACCGAGGGTCTGAAACCCAGTGTGGTTCTTACTACAGGAAACTCCCTGCAAGGAAAGGACCCATGGCGATCTATCCATGTCTGTCCCATGCTGCTTCTCCGGCGTCTTTCCTGAGGAGTAAAGACAACAGCTGTGTTTACCTGCGCATCTTCCAGCTCGCTCTCCAGGGTCCTTCTGGCTGATACGGCTTCTCTTTCTTCCTTTCTTGCCTGCACGAGGGCCTCCTCTAATTGCCGGCTTTCACTCTGCAATGACGCCCGGGGTCAGAGTGCACACGGATGCATGTTGTGCCTAGAGAGCGGGCTCGGGGGCGTGAAAGGAATGTGGGAGACATCCCAGGACACAGCCAGCAGCGGGCCCAAGGTGGCACATGACAGGTATGCTCTCAGATGTGTGTGCCCGACTACAGCTCCCTATTCCGCCAGATGTGAACATGTGAATCATGGGCGTGACTGAAAATACATATCCAGCCTCACGTTCAGAGCTTCGGAAAGAGCAGGTATAGAATGGACGTGGGCACACACAGTTCTGGAAAAGGCTTCCAGGTGATTCTAATGAAGGAGCATTTGGGGAACCCCTGTTGGAACACGGCTCCCCTTACACTGCTTTTGTCCCCTCTTGGACTGCCGGTGCGAGCTCTCACTGCCCCCTGTGCGAGGGTCTCTTGCTAACAGCCTCCCACTTCGAGAGACCCGGCAAACTAAGTAATTGGTGCAAACTGGTGCGGCTTCAAAATCCGCCAACTATGTGTTAAAGAAGAAAAAGTTACCGTGCGTGACAATGTCTGATGGTGGTATTAGGACCAGTGTCAAAAAGTGGAGGGTGCCTGACGTCTGGGTGAGCGGGGACGCTGGTGTTCCCCACTCTGACCTCATCAGCCCCGTTCCCACCTCCTCGACAAGCTCACCTCCCATTTATGCCATCACAGAGGAACAGCAGAAAGGGGCTGCCGAGACGATGTGGTCACCATTGCTTCCACCTTTCCTACTAAATCGTGATAGTAAATCCCCTTGCGTTTCCAAATCCACAGACACAGGAAAAAGGAAGGATCTGCAGCAGCCAGATCTGGGTGGGGGGCCCAGAGAGCCTTACCTCGCACTTCTTGAGCATTTCCTTTGCTCGGGCCTCGTCACCCTTCATGTCGGCAATCTGCTCGCGCAGGCTGGCGACGCGCTGCTCCAGCTCCTCGATGCTGCCCCGCAGCTTCTCGTTCTCCTCCTGCAGAGCCTTCACGTGCATTTCAGCCCCCTGCTGGCTCTGCTCTGACGCACTGCTCCGACTGGCCAGGACCTCGACATTCTGTTAAAGACACGGATCGGGGGCACGCGGGAACCGCCGTCAAGGGGCTGTCCCCGGCTGCGAGCACGGCTGGCATTTATTAAAAACCCGCGACGTGCCAGGCCCCGTGCGCAGCCAGGGGTCGACATGCTAGAGCCTGGAGGCCAAGTCCAGCACGTCACCTGTTATTAAAAATAACGTGTTCCTGGAGCATCGCCACGTATGCTGGTGAGCACACTGTCTGTGGCAGCTTCCACGCCGTAGCTGCGGAGCGGGGAGAGCCCGACGCCGGCAAGGGAAGGCCCCTGGTGCTGCAAAGCCTCAAATATTCACTCCCTAGCCCTGTACAGAAAACTGTCATCACCTTTACCTGCATTAAGTCTTTGACACGGGACTTCAAGCTTTTAAGGAACTCTAGGCCATGGGTACTATCACTGTTTTAGAGACAAAGAAACGAAGACTTGGATAGATGAGGAACTCGCCCAAGGTCACTTAGGAGGAAGTGCACCTGGGAAGACCAACTCCAGAACCTGTTCTTGGGAGTACTGCCTTCTGCCAAGTCCACATCCCTGACCCCTCACCACGGGCAGGGCCCCTTGGCGGAAGTTCTGGATGAAGGACGGTTTCTGTTTACAGTTTTTTAAGGTCCAATACAAAACAGAAATTAAAATTCACTTGAATTATGATAGAGGTCCTCGTGCAAGCTCTGGGCACCATCTTCTGAAAATGAGCTCTGGGCTGCCCAAAATTCCTAACAGAAAGACATGGCGACAATTACAGTGTGGTTACTGCTGATTCCCAATGTTGCCTGGGCTTTGTTTTTTGGTTTTTTTGGGGGGGGCTTAGTAATGAAGTGATAAATGGCCTTGTCCAGAATTCCACTTCTCCCAGAAGATCTCTCGCCTCCCATTTCTACACTATTCTAAAGAGGCCAACGTCAGCAAATCAGATCCTCACGGAATAGCGGTGCAGATGCCTACAAGGAAGGGAAGGCCCAGTGAGGACAAGCGTTGGCTTTGAAAGTTATGTCATGCCCCTGGGGAGAGCTATCTGCAGGAACTGCTTGTTTGCTTGCATAGCCTTCCAGAAAGATCTTTAAATCTCTTGACAGTAAGCTATATTATCCTGAACTTAACCAGTTAGAGAATTTCAGAAAACAGAGCATCTTTTCGAACGCAAATGTTTAATTCTATTCATCTGGGAATACCCATCACAGTCAAGCCACTGGGTCAGAACACAGCTGGTGTCCCAAAGGAGAAAACTCAAGCGCCCGACCACTAAGGGTTCTCAGGACCACTAGGGCACCCTTTCCTACCGAAACCAGCAAGATGAACAAGGAGAAATAAAGTGTGGTTAAAAGCCTGAGGAAGGATCCAAAGAATCCGATAACTGGTCAGACCAGGGAAGGAAAAAGAAAAGTCTAGATTGCCCATTCCTGCCCTAACTTTCCCATTAAAGCATGAGACTACAAAGCTAGAGTTATAAGACAGCAAGGCACTGGCGTTAGAATAAACCTACAATTCAGTGGGACAGAACTGAGAGCCCCCAAGCAAATCCAACATTCACAGTCGATTGATTTTCAACAAGGGCACCAAGAAAATTCGATGGGCCAAGAAGAGTCTTCAGCAAAGGGTGGGGCAGCTGGAGATTCACAGGCAAAAAGATGAAATCGACCCCCTTTCCTTACACCAAACACAAAAACTAACTCAAAATGGATCACAGACCTACATGTAAGACTTAAAACTATAAAATCCTTAAAAGAAAACATGGGGGTAAATATGTGTGACCTTGGGTTAGGCAAAGTCTTAGATGCCATCCCAAAAGCACAAGCAGAAACAACGAAAAGTTGGGCACTTTTGGGCTACCAGTGAGACCATCAAAAAGTGAAAAGACAACCCATAGAACGAAGAAAACAGTTATAAACCCTCTATCTGATAAAGGGCCCATATCTAGAATATATTTTTAAAATTCTTCAATAATAAAAAGAGAACCCAATTAAAAAATGGGCAAAGAGGGGCACCTGGGAGGCTCAGTCGGTTAAGCATCAGACTCTTGGTTTTAATTCAGGTCATGAAATTAAGCCCTGTGTCAGGCTCTGTGCTAGGCATGGAGCCTGCTTAAGAGTCTCTCTCTCTCTCTCTGCCGCCTCTGCTCCTCCCCTACCCCCATGCGCATGCGCAGTCCCTCTCTTTAAAAAAAAAAAAAAAAAAAAAAAGGTGGGAGCAAAAGGATGTGAGTCAGCCCCTTTCCAAAGAAGAGCTACAGAAGTCCTACAAGCACCTAAAAAGATGCTCAACGTTATCAGTCATCAGCAAATGCAAATCAAAACCATAACGAGGTGCCACTTCGCACCCAATCAGGAAGATAACAGCAACGGTTGAGGAGAACTCGGAACCTTACACATTGCTGGTGCGAGTGTGAAACGGCGCCGCCACTTCGCGAAACAGTTTGGCAGTTCCTCACAAAGTTAAACAGAGCTACATGACCCAGCAGTTCCACTCTCAGTGTATACCTAAGGGAAATGAAAACACGGGCCACACAAAAGCTTGCACAGTACATCACAGCAGCATTATGCCTGACAGCCGAGGAGCGGAAACAACCCAACGATCCAGCGAGGGATAAAAGGGCAAACAAAATGCAGTATATCCACATAACGGATGAGGTACTGACCCACACTACAACATGGATGAATCTTGGAAACGTTATGCTTGGGGCGCCCATGTGGCTCAGTCGGTTAAGCATCTGCCTTTGGCTTGGGTCATGATCCCGGGGTCCCGGGATCGAGTCCTGCATCGGACTCCCAGCTCCACGGGGAGTCTGCTTCTCCCTCTGACCTTCTTTCCTCTCATGCTCTCTCTCTCAAATAAATGAATAAAATCTAAAAGCAAAAAAATTGACAGTGGTGATGGCAACGCAACTCTAGGGGCATACTTGAAACAGGTGACTTATATGTCAGAAGAAGTATGTCTCAACACAGCCAGTGGAAGACAAAGGAACCCGGGCTACAGAGTCAGGAGAGAGGGGAGAGGCGAGGTGCCGACCTCGGTAGTCTGAGGTCCTGAGGCACCAGGGAGAGGAAGAGCAGGCTGCACATTCCAGCCTGTGTATGAGCACATGCATGCAGTCACTGCTCTCTTGTTCACCCAGAAATCTCTGAAAACCACGTCTGGTGTGACCTGAATTGGGGCCTAACTGGCCCCCTGACACTGTGTGTGATGTCTAGGACTTGGTATACTCTCCGATCTCAAGTGGTGGACGTCCCTCCTGAGGCCTGAGGGAGCTCAGGCCAAGAGGATCGGCCGGGCAAGGGAATGGCCAAGCGGGGCAGTGGGGCTCTGCTCCAGGGTCAGCCTTCAGTAACACAGGCTGGGTGTGCCTCCAGGGGCTCTGCGTGGATGGAGAGGCTAAGTCCTGTTTGCACGCACTGTCAAGTGACAGTATGTTTTCCTCTGCATCTTCCTAGAGGGGAAGACTACATTATGTTTACAAATAAATTTACCTTAAACCTCTGTTAGCATACTTTTCTAGAACCCCTCCCCATCCCTGTGTCCCACGCCCCATATACACCCAGGCCTCTATTTTATATCAAGTCCATAGGCCCAACTTCCTTTTCTGGCAACCATACCTGATCCCCATCATATCCCTTTGTTCAAGGCAAGTCCTCCATGACTTCCCAGCAGAGGAAACAAAACTGGTCTTGAGGACCTCCTAAAGCACCCCCTTCCAACTCTGAGCCTTGGCCTAGGCATCACCTTTTCCAAATGCTTACTCCTGTGTCTCAGGAATGGGGTGAAGGGCAGCAGAGCTCTACAGGGCCCAGAGCCGGTAAGGACTGACTCAGGACGAGGTCAGCAGAGACAGTACTGCTGACCTCGCTCAAGTTCCTATGAGCCTTTGATCTGAAGTCCTGTCTGTCTGCAACAAGACTACAGTGGCTGTTACAGCATTAGTAAACTAAGGAGCTCACCATCTCTAAAGATTCATTTAGCCGTTATCACATTACTAGTGTAATATCTGCTTTTTTAAAAATTAACATCTGATGTCTTATTAGCCCCAGGGGTACAAGTCTGTGAATCATCAGGCTTATATACTTCACAGTACTCACCATAGCACATACCCTCCCAATGTCCATCAAAATTTTAACTATTATTCATTCCAGCAAGTAGTCACAAAGTGTCAGCAAAAACCAACTCTAAGGGACACCTGGGTGGCTCAGTGGGTTAAGCATCTGCCTTCGGCTCAGGTCATGATCCAGGGTCCTGGGATCAAGTCCCACATCAGGCTCCTTGCTCAGCAGGGAATCTGCTTCTCCCTCTCCCTCTGTCTGCCACTTCCCCCTGCTTGTGCTTTCTCTCTCTTTCTCCCTCTGAGAAATAAATAAAATCAAGAAAACAAAAAACAAAAAAACCCCAACTCAAATTTCTCTGCCACTCCAAAAGTTTGGAAGCACCTTGTAGTCATCACCACAAGGGCAAAAGTAGCAGATGTGCTATGTTCTTTGTTTGTCAAGACTGGACCATCCCTTAAAATGGCACTGAGATCATCTCTTCACCTTTCAGGCGGCCAAGGTCAGAAGGCGGTGGGTGGTGTGAGGTCAGAGGTTCTCCTCGTGCCACAGCTGGGGGTGAGGGAGGGGGGCTGGAAACTGGTATAAGGTCCGGGGGGGGGGGGCAATGTGGTAGTATTAATCAAAATTATAACGTATATTGCCCGTGACTCCACACCTCCTCTTCTCCCACTCATCCTACATGTGTGCAAAGTGCCACAGAAACAAGATGATAAACTGTGGCATTATAATAGCAAAGGATTGAGCTGAACTAAATCCAACTGATGGGGCATTTGTTAAACAAGTTACATCAGTTCAATGATAAGCTGTGCGGTGGAAAAAAATAAAGGAACGAGGAAGTGAGGAAAACACAAGGGACAGAACGGGACACAGAAGGGAGGTTTACATAAAAGGAAGGCAATGAGATAACTAGGTCATCCCCCGGCTACCCGAGAAACGGGTAGCACGGGCTGGCCGTAAGGAAGGGAAGCAGTGTTATGGAAAGGACAGGGATATAATCCATTGCAAACTTTCTTGTAACTCTTGAACTATGGAACTTCAAGAGATATTACATTTTTAAAAAATAAATACTCATTTTCTTGGAAGAGACTATCCATGCCCACAGGCACTTGGGCAGGCAACCGCCTCCCTAGCCCAGTTTTCGCCTCCTCCAGCCGTGAGGAACCCTTCCCCGACACATTCGCAGATACGTCTGGGCCCTGAGAGATAGCGGAGCCGAAGCCCCGGGAGCAGCTGTACAAACAGCGGAGAGCCAACGAGATCTCCCACGCGGGTTTACATAGCTCAGAAATTCCTTTTCACCACATATAGCTGGCAGAGTGGAAAAGGCCCAGATGGCCCAGGAGTTGCGCTTATGTGAGCACATCTCCAAAATTCCCACCCAGCAACCCGAAGGGAGAGACATCCAATGTAGGCTGATGAGAGACATCCAAGGGGCTGCAGAGAACTGCCTTTCAAGGTTTGGGTTTTTCCAACAAAACTGCCTATAACATTTTGCCTCTGACACCACGGTGTGTTTCATTCTATTCCAGGCCTCTTTTTATATTAAGATCCAGTGCCCATGGTGCTCTGGAAGAGGGACCACGTCTCCCCTGCAGCTGTGCTGAGCCCTCTCCTCCTCAGCAAGCCCCTCCACGTACGCCTGTCTCAACCCACCTAAAGCAGACGTAAACCACCTCAAGAAAGGAGTTCTCGGGAAGGAGTTCTCGGTTGGCGAGAGCAGATGCAAACCCAGGCTGTGCCCATTCCGCTGCAAAGCATCTTTTAGCCTCACAGAGCCTTACTTCTCTCACTTGACAAAAGCGGATGAAGTTACCTCCTGGTTCACTGTTGTCACTATCGAGGCAGGAGTCCTCGCCACTGACAGGATTACCAAGCCCACGAAACCCACGTATGTTCCCCAAAGGGCAGGACTTGGCACAGTTCGCTTACTGGGGTTCTAAATCCTCAAACTTGGCTTCCGACCACAACCTGCACGTTTCGGGCAGCTACATGTCATAAGGCTGTATTTCCCCAAAGAGAGACCTGAGATCTTCTAGTGGTCTTTCCAGGACAACTGCACTGGACCCTTCTCTCATTCCAAGGGCAAATCAGGTTTCTGGGTTGGCGAATTCATTAAAAACTTAGCCTCATTTCCAGTCGAGGATGGTCTGCTAAACTAATGGCAACGAAGGAAATTTTTCAAAAATAGGCAAATAGCATGTTTCAGTGTGCTGAATTTCCACTACTTTCAAAATAGTTGACTTTTAAACATATGCTCCAATTACTATTTAAAAGGGGAGGAAAGGACATACAACTGTATCACAAAAAAAAAAAAAAAAGGCAAAATCCCAGTTTTTGCCGGGTACCACCATTCACTGCAAATGACTCGCTTATAAAATTGGCCCATTTCCATGAGTTAAAGCCCACATTTAGAAATGCTCACATGTCCTCTGGAGCCACAGGAAACTTTTATCCGTGACGAGCACAAAACTCCCAAACAGAGGCAGAAAAAGCCACGCCTGCGTGTTTGTTCTGATCCAAAGGCGCTGATGCACTTTCCTTGCAGGAACAGACACCGTGTGGACGGGTTCACTCCTGGCTTGGCGAGAGCAGACCTAACAAGTGGTCATAGCTGGCTTTACTAATTAACAAGGCCTCTGGCATAGCAAGCTTTTGTCCCTTTTCTGTCTCCCTGTTTTGCTGAACGAGTGAAAACCCCTGAGGCATGGAGGCCAGGAGTCCAGGCAATGGAATGTTGGTCTGCCTGTTCCACGCCACTGGCCGCCCCCACACTCCCGTGTTTTGAGGCTGCAGGATCTCAGCCGACGGTGACCCAGAGTGGCCCCTGGGTCAGGCCATCTGCTGGAGGTTCCTGCCTTTTCACCATCACAGCTGTGGATGTCCACTTTCACCTCCCCAGGGAGCACCTGGGGCCCAAACAGCCAGTCCCTTTCTCACTTGGAATGTAGGAGAACCGGGTCCCCTGTGTGGCGTCCTCAGCATCCCCCTCACAGGAGCAACAACTAAGCAGCATACATTGTAGTCATTAGCCTCTCATTTCATCTCTTTCCCTTGCTGTCCATGAATTTCCATGATGTAAAGCCTCCAAGCCAGGACTTTACACTTGCCTGAGCCTCAGACTTACCTGGGGATTCTCGAGAAAAGCTCACTCTGACTCAGGAAGCCTGGGATTCTGCATTTCTTTTCTTTCTTTTTTTTTTTTTTTTTAAGATTTTATTTATTCATTTGACAGACAGAGATCATAGTAGGCAGAAAGGCAGGCGGGGGTGGGGGAGCAGGCTCCCTGCTGAGCAGACAGCCTGATACAGGACTCGATCCCAGGACTCTGAGATCATGACCTGAGCTGAAGGCAGAGGCTTAACCCACTGAGCCACCCAGGCACCCCGGATTCTGCATTTCTAACAAACCTCCAGTGAATGCCAAAGATCTCACTCTGAGTGGTGAGGTTAAGACAGAGGAGAAGCTGTTGTGACCTTGGGGCATTCCTATGGAGGTCCACAGCATAGGCCTCAGCTGTTCAAGTCCTCTGAGCTTCCTGCTCTGATTCCAGGGCCCAGTGTGGGCCATCAGGTGACTTGGACGTGACCGCAGGCTTTGCAGCCAGCCCACAATGGGACTTATGCAAACCTTTGACCCCTCTGAGCTCAGTTCACACCATTAAAGAAGTGTAACAAGTAACATTAGCTCTGAATAGGTCAGAAAATTAAAACAAGGTAAGAGATAGAGAAGCTTGAAAAAGCGGGCATCCCTACACTCACGGAGAATGATGGGGTTTCCCTTCTTCCTCGCTGACTCTGCCTACATACCATTTTTTGGGCAGAGTGGGGTTGAGCCACAGAAAAACACCATCTCTTAAATCCCTGCTCTACATCAGAGCTTCCGAAAATTCTCTCACTCCATTTCCCAAATGCCAACAGCATTCCTTCCCCACGTATCTGCGGTTCAGAACAGAATCGGTTACACAGTTGGACTCCGCCGTGAGAGGTTTGTTTGTGTTTTGGCAAGGGAGCAGCACACGAGTGACACAGGAACCCACGTGGCAAAGGGAACAGTGGAGAAGTTGAGGGTGCTCATTATCCGAACCCCAAATATCTTCAAGGAAGTGCTGATGCCAACAGCAGGCACAGCGGTTAGAAGATGTGGATTCTGGACCAGCCTCGGCTAACAGTTCGCTCTGTAAGGCACTCAGGCCAGTCCTTTAACTTCGTCGGCCTGCCGTTGGCTCTCTTGTTCATGATTGGGCTCATTCCAGTGTCCCGCCAGCTCTCACAGTCTGGGATTCTAGAATGAACTTGAAGAAACTGGGGCAGTCATCAGGCAATCGTGGAATTCAAGAATTCCAGAGGCTTTACTCATTTAACATCATGCTTCAATTTCATTTTTGCAAAGGCTGCCAGCTAATCTCAGATCCTTTTTACCGGTGTCTGTACCCTGGCTTCTGGCCGTGAGGACCCTTATCCAAAGGTGGGCAACTTCTGGCCACGGAGTGGAACAAAGTGCCACTTCATTGCTTTGACTCACCGAGTTTCAATGTATTATATTTAAAGAAGATACCGTTTATATACCGTTTTTCTCACTGCCCTGGTGGTAGTCTTCCTTCTTACCAAACCACCTCAAAGATACTCCCTTTTCAACAGATTCAATTACCCAGTTTTCTCTACATAACTGTGTGATTACAGAGGTTAAAAATATCCCTGGTTTTCTTCACAATATTCTTGTGAAGTAAGTCAATATAATTCCCTTTAAATACTTAAGAAACCTGCAAGATTTGCTCTCAGACATGGCCTGTCATGCAGATACAGGTCCCAGACACAAGTTACACTAATAAAATACCTCACATTTGTTCACAGAATGCATTTGACATAGGTTCTCATTTAAGCCATGCAACAAGCCTAGAGAGATACGCAAGATGGGGATAAAAACACCTCTGATAAAAATACTCGGCCCCCAAATAGGTCAAGTGCTTTTCCCAAAAAGCTACATGCTCACCAGTTTAGGCTTTGACATACGGTATGATTGCACTGAGAGGAAAGGTCCAGAACAGGCAAATCCACAGAGAAAGAGAGTAGACTAGTGATTGCCAAAGGACCAGGGAAGGGGGGATTCAGATGATGTAAGGGGGCTGCTTCACCTGGGGGTGAGGGACAGTAGCTATGGGTGCCCAACCTTGTGAATACATAGACGTCATGGACTGTACATTCTAAAAGAGTGAAAATGCTGAATTTCACGCTAGGTGAGTGATATGTTAATAAAAACAAAAGAAAAAGAATTCTGGCCTTGGCATCAGCTGACCTGACCCAGCCCCTCTTGCTCCTCTCTAAGCTTGGTTTTCCTGTTGTTCTAATCACGAAGGGGGCATTGCTCCAAGCAAGAGCGATGCCCTGGGCGCACGGTAAGAATTGGATCAATGACAGCTGCACATTAAGTTCAGGTAGCCAAGGGGAGCCTGGGTGGTTCCGTTGGTTAAGCAGCTGCCTTTGGCTCAGGTCATGATCCCAGAGTCCTGGGATCGAGCCCCGCATCAGGCTCCCTGATGAGCTTCCTCCCCGCTTCTCCTTCTCCCTACCACTCCCCCTGCTTGTGCTTGCTCGTTCTCTTGCTCTCTCTCTGACAAATAAATAAAATTTAAAAAAAAAATAGTAAATTCAAAGTCACACAACCAGGAGTTATATCCAGCTTCAAATCCCTGTCTCTGATCTCTGCTACCTGCTTCTAGGTTCTTCCAAGTACAGCAGCAGCTTCATTCACCCAGAGAAAGGAGAAGATGGATACCTGGCAACTGTGGGGTTTGGCGATGTCCACACACCCACCCACCCTGATTTAAAGCCAGTGGGAGGAGAAAGGAATATGCAGTCATATCATGCAAGGAGTTTCAAGGGCTTCTCTAAAAGAGCCTTAGGTTATAAACTTTTGGGTTTTTTTTTTTTAATTTTTGTAAGATTTTATTTATTTATTTGAGAGAGATGGGGAGCGTGAATGCACAGGTGGGGGGAGGGGCAGAAGGAGAAGCTGACTCCCCACTGAGCAGAGAGCCCCACGCGGGACTTGATCCCAGGACTCTGGGATCATGACGTGAGCGGAAGGCAGCTGCTTAACCCACTGAGCCACCCAGGTGCCCCAGGCTATAGCTTTTAATTATGCTTTTGCCTTTATTCATGTTTTATACCACTCCTTAGAAAGTTCTTACAAAATTTTCCGCAGCGTCCCTGGGTCCTCTCAGTTTTCAGGGTATAAAAGGAGCCTCACGTCATATTTATAAGACACCACTTCCCTCATCCTGAGGGCCGCTGTCTAAGGTGATCCCGGAACCAGCAAGTAGCAGTTCTTGTTTATGGAACCCAACATCCTCCCGCCGTGTGGCTGTTCCTGTGGGGAGCTGCTAGCTGGCCGACGGGACTGCCCCCACCCGGCGCCATGCACCTAGAGTTCTGTGTCACCAGGAAAATATTGGGGGGGAGGGGAGGGGCAGGAAAAAAAGCACCCAGTTATTTTGTCACCGACAGGCCAGACAGCTTTCCAAATGGTTAAAATCAGCTCGCTGTCAACACACACATGCCCAACAGGTTGAACAGGATTTTTAAAGAGAGAAGATAAACAAGCAGGTTCTCCAGAGCATTGCCAAGGCAGAGTTATGGCGACCCTCCGAGATTAACCAAAGGCTCAATCTAAAAGCCAGTAGGTCCTAATTGCATTCACAGTTCTATACTGTTCCCTTCCCAGAAATCTAGTTACTATGAACGCTGAGCCTTCAACTTTTCCATTTTGCTGCTACCGTACTTCTACACATACGGAAAGGATTAACCTGAAATTGGAGAAATCACTCCATTTAAAAATTTTGAATAAAAATTCTTAGACCAAGAACTCTCAATCAGATGACCGTTCCCATATGTGCCTCTTCTAGCCCCCAAGCTAAACCAAATTTCCATGCAGAGAATTGTCCTCTTCTGCCTTTGTCCCCCATTTCTGTGGCTGAACAGGGACAGGACAAAGAAAAGCAACTGGCTGGACCAAAACTCTCCCCAAGCTTTGAGGCTGGTTCCCACAATAGCCAGGATTAAGACATACGACAAGGAGGACCTTTATTTATTTCCTCCTTCAAAGATGTTGCCTGTTTCCTGGGACAGGGCTGAGCAGACTGAGCTGCTATCAAGCCTACGCAGGATCCCCGGGCCCCTCCCTGCGGGGCCGCCTGCCGGGGTCGGCAGCCAGCTCTCACAAGCAGAGGGGGCACAGCCAAAGAGGGATGTCCTAATCCAGGTGCTAGGGTCACCAGCCCCCTCAGAGTTTTGGCGCCAATAACAATTTCTCTGAATCACGGTTTGGTTTTCTTACAAGCAAGGGTGGTGCGTTATGGATCCATTCACTGCCCGGATCAGAGAAAATGAAAAATAATGGTGCCAAGTGTCCAAACACCAGTCACTGTATAAACAGCAGTGTCCAGGAAAGAGTGAGTATGTACCACCCAGAAGTTATAGAACAGAAATCGCAGATTTCCTTCACGACAGAGGCTTGAAGGAGGCGTGGTGAGTTTCTGGCCTCCTTCCCCTCAGACCAACTATCTCTGAGCCATGGCTGCTGGCACAACTCTCACTCGCCAGCGTAAAGAGAGAACAAAATGTCACCTTTCCTGTCAGAAAAGCTGGCCAGGTCCCAGCTCTAAGAGCCACTTCCTGAACCACAAATGCCCCGCCCACGGCTGCAAAAATCACGGGCCAGGGTCCCCCAATAACTCTGATGAGCCAACCTCCACCCACACCCTGCCATGACCCCCAGGAGGAATGTAACACGAACAAGAGATAGACTTTTCTTCGTTAAGCCCCTGAGATGTGGTTATTGCAACATAACTCAGCCGATCACATCAGGGAAAGCCCTACTACGTACAGGTTCAGCCTGCCCGTCTCCAGTCCCCAGAGAAGAAAACTCTAGGTCTAGGACAAGCTTCATCCTAAAGAGCCCATGGGGCTGTCACAAGGAAAGATCATGGGCTTCTGGAGTCAGGCAGACTTGAGTTCAAATCTTGACCCTGCCACCCATGGCCACGGGACTCTGAGCCAGTCCATTGGCCCTGAACTGATCTGCAGTGTTTCCAACTTTGACATGGCAATCCTATTACCCGGCACACGAGGTCATGGTGGGGATGAAAGGTCACGAATGTGAAGAACACAGCATGTGGCCAGCCATGCAGTATGCACTAAAGAAACAGCAGAGAACGTAGTGACCCACACACCATTGTCTTCGCCCTGCTCTGACCACTTACCAGCTGTGCACCGGGAGCCTCTGCTTCCTGCTCTGCAAAATGGGCGAGTAGTGCTGTGCCCACTCTCAGGGTGGCCGCAACGGCTCCGTGTGAGTGGGTCTAGGGGCAGCTGCTCAGAAAGTGAGACTACCCCACCTTTCTCCAGCCTGTCCCAAGGGAGCCCTAGTGCACCGAGGGCCAGGGAGGCTGTGACCCCCGGTGCCTGGAAGGCCCAGTCCTTGACCGGCCTTCTGCCCTGGACTCCCAGTTGCTCTCTGGGCACTGGCCTCGTCCCCCAGCCCCAGCCAACCCACTGGTTGCCATTTACCAGAGCACAAGCACTGCTTCTGCTAGGGACTCTGAACTTGGAGACCTACCGAACTGCCCCCTGAAGTTCCCTCACCAGCCCAGGTGACCTATGAATTTGAGAAGTCACCTTGAACATTATCCACAAAGATCTGGGCACTGGTCAGGGGAGGTCCCTCCCCGGGGCTCCCACTGAAAATTCAGAGAGGGAGCCTGGCGGGCCCTCTCTGCGCGAGCGTCAACATAGCACTCAAGCGAGGCTCTTAGAACAACTGGCCACACACCGAGGACAATCTGCCATTTGCCACCAGAGTCCCGGCCAAACACTTGGAGGGTCCTGAGAGCTGTGTCCGTGGACAGTGACTCAATGAAATGCTATCGTGGGTCCTGACACATCCCAGATTCTCAGAAGGCTCGGAGAGTGGCCTACATGGAAGGAATGCTGGAGGCAGGACGGAGCCGGCAGCCTTGTCCCAGGGCAGCCCCTTGCCTGCTGTTCAACCTGGGGCAAGTCACAAGCTCCCCTGAGCCTCCTTTCCACAGCCATCAAATGTCTAGGGCAAGACAATCCAATTATGGATTTAAGCACACCCACTGAGGGACTACACTGGATAATTACACGAGTTGTACGTAGGAGGCACAGTGCCATTCTTAAAGAGTTTAAAGTGCCACAAATGCATTAAACATGTTCACAATTAAAATATAAGTAATCATGGGACAGCTGGATGGCTCAGTGGGTTAAGCCTCTGCCTTGGGCTCAGGTCATGGTGCCATGGTCCTGGGATCCAGCCCCGCATCAGGCTCCCTGCTCAGCAGGAAGCCTGCTTCTCCCTCTCCCTCTCCCCCTGCTTGTGTTCCCTCCTCTCTCTCAAATAAATAAATAAAATAAAAATTTTGTTTAAAACAAAATGAAATATAAGTAATCACAGCCTGAAGAGAGGGTTGTGAGCACGGCGGTCTCATGGCCTCCAAGACCGCGTCTGTCTCTGTGATTAAGAACATGGCGCCTGCAGGGCAGATAAAGTTTATTTCCTCTCTCTGGCCCACCAAAGTTTCCATTTCTCCAGATAAGTTAAAACAGACCTGGATATTATTCATTCGTTCATATCTGACTCATAAAATGGTACAATGTCAGCACTATTTGAGACACCCAATTTCTCTGGTTCAAAGCCCTATCTGAATCTCCAATACCCCCCGTCTCTGTCTACCCCCGCCATGTGTCTAGCAGATAAGCAGCCATCAGTCTCAGCTTCCAGGGGCTGGAAACACACTGCCTCTCAAAGCGGGCCCTTCCGTTTTCTGACAGCTCTCAGCCATGAAAACATCTTCATGCTGAGCTGATGATATCTACGTTCCTACACGTCACTGGTACCAACCAAGAATGATACAGTCCTTCCTCACGATGACAGCGGTACCAACATGTGAAGCTGCATACCTCCCTCACACCACTCTCTCCTGCCCCTTCTTCTTCAGGCTAAACTTTCAAAGGTCCGTCCTCACCCACTGGGGCATGGTATCAAGTACTCTTTCAAGTGTGGGTCCCCAAACCAAAATAATGCTCCCTGAAGAGTCTGGCCCGTTGTCCCCCTGATTACCAGATACCCCAGGCTCCAGAGACAAAGTCTTACAGGAAATAAAACAGCCGGATCCCTCCCAGATACAGGTCTGCACAGAGGCCAAAGAGGAAATGGGTGCTTACTCAAGCCCACAAGCCAGAGAAAGCTTCCACCACCTGGAAACCTACAGACAGACACCCATGAGACCCCACCCTGGAACCCCTGTGAGCAACACTGCTAGGACCCACGGTGACAGTCGGGATGTCCCCGCAGGAGCTCCACTCCTGCTCCCATCTCTTCTTTGGCTCCTAGCCTCTTTCCACTTCCCCACCCCACCAGGGCATCTCCACCACCCCTCTGGCTCCCCAGTATTTCTCAGACAGCCCCAGAGCTCACCTTGTCACCCCAACACTGTTCTCTTTGCTTGTAAGTTTTCTGAAGGGAAAAAGGACTCTTTTTCCCTTAGTCTCCTTTCCCTTCCATATTTCTCTCTTTTTATGGCCCACACCCTCCACCCCATCCCGTTTCAGGGCTAGGCCTGAGGAACTGGACCAGAGGCCCAATTCCTCAGTGGCCCCAAGTGAGCTGCTGGTGGCATCCCACAGGACAAGGCCCCAAGCCAGACAGGCACAACAGCATGTACTGAGCCCTCAATCTCTGCTGGCACTGGGCCATTCCCAGGGCATCTCACTCAACTCCTACATGACCCCTCCCCTCCTGAGCCAGACACTGTCAACTCCTTTACTTAGAAGCAAGGAAATGGAGGTCAAGTAACCTGCTTATGGTTTCAAGGCTAGAAAGCAGTCGAGCCAGGATATAATCCCAGGAGACCTGACTTGAAAGCCTAACAGACTTACGACTCCATCGTGAGCCCCTGGCAGGTAGGGAGGGCCTGCATCTCCCTCTGGGCCCACCCCCGTGCCTGGCACACACTGCACTCAAATTCAAGTTCAATGAATCAATTGGTTCTCTCTGTTCTTCAGTGTCTAAGTATATTTGTATCTGATGGCAGTCATCAACACACACACTGCCCCAGTGCACATTTATTTTATATCGCTTTTTTATCATTAATGTACACTACCTCCGCTGTCATGTGCTACATCAACTTTTGTTATCTGACCTGAGAACCTAACCCCAGATTTATAAGAATGTTGCCATGAGAAAATCCTCCCAAACACCCTGCATAAAAATAAATTTTTAGCACCTTCCTTTCCTAAACAGAGGCCCCAATTAGCAGATTCCTTCATTAGGGTACAGTTTACCTTTGCATTACTAAGAGACCTGTCCTGACTCAAGCCTGCTTCTCATCACTGACTCTGCCTCAGGAAAAATGCCTGAATTTCAAAGGAATGTGTGAACTGAATACTCCTCACAGTTTTCACAAAGGCCCCATTCTCAATCTGAATTTTTGCACAAAATTGTAAGTTCTGAGAGGCACTGCGGCTGCTTAACCTGATAAGTGATTCTCCTAATTAGTGAATCTTAAATGGATTTAACAGGTATGATGCTAAGTGAACTAAGTCAGAGAAAGACAAACATCACATGATTCCACTCAAATGTAGAATTTAAGAAACAAAACAAACAAAGAAAAAGAGACAAACCAAAAAACCAAACTCTTTTTTTTTTTTTTTAAAGATTTTATTTATTTATTTGACAGAGAGAGATTACAAGTAGGCAGAGAGAGAGAGAGGAGGAAGCAGGCTCCCTGCTGAGCAGAGAGCCCGATGCGGGACTCGATCCCAGGACCCTGGGATCATGACCTGAGCTGAAGGCAGTGGCTTAACCCACTGAGCCACCCAGGCGCCCCCAAAAAACCAAACTCTTAACTATAGAGAACAAACTGGTGGTTACCAGAAGGGAGCAGAGGGGCGGTGGGCTGGGGGATTTGGAGTGGGGAGAATGGATGTGGGGATTAAGGAGGGCACCTGTCTGACGGGTACCAGGTGTTTGATGGAAATGTTGAATAACTCACAGTATTTTATATCTGAAACTAATAAAACACTATATGTTAACTATATTGGAATATAAAAAAAATTTTTTTTAAAGAAAAAAATGAATTTTCAGTTCCTTGAGATGGCTAAAAGGTTCAGCTTGGAAAGGGTCTGACATCTTGTAGCCACTCATTTTCCAAATGAGCAAACCAGGACCTGGAGAGGTTAAGTGACGTGTTTCAAGTCACACAGTGGAATTTCCGCCGTGGTGGGAAGTCGGTGGACTCAGCATTATCTATTAACCTTGGTCGTACCTCTCCTGCCCTTGACAAGGACAAGGTGAACACACACCTTCCCTCTAGCACGGCCTGGGAACCCAAGCAGTCCAAGACAGTCCTGTGTCCATCTGGCCTCAGAAAAACACAGAAAAGACTCTGTTTCGGCCTCCTGCCCCCAAGCAGACAGTCACCAAGGAGAAAGGGTACAAAGAAACACATCCTTCTGTTTCCTTCTCAACCTAAAAGATGTGGTTTTTTCCCCCATCCCTCCCCTCACCCACCAAGGCCAGGCTCTTACCTCCTGGCGTCTGGAAAACGAAGACACCTGGTTCTAACACTCAAGGCCCCACTCCACTCGTCTACGGTATGTCTTCCAGACGGGCTTTGCCCAAACGATCCTCCACCACCACAGAGCTCAGCTCAGCTGAGCTGACATAGAACAAACTGAATTCAAACTCCTAGCCTGGCTTCCAGATCTCAGCCTGAATTCAACTGACTTTGCCCGAGACTCCAAACCCTGTATCAGACCCCACTCTCCACTCCGTGTCTCGGAGGACAGATCTCTGAAGAGGATGTAGAGCCCTCTTCAAAAAGTACCGTCCAAAAGAGAGCTATGGGGCACCTGGGTGGCTCAGTGGGTCAGTGGCCTTTGGCTCGGGTCATGATCTCAGGGTCCTGGGATCGAGTCCCACGTCGGGCTCTCTGCTCAGCAGGGAGCCTGCTTCCCTCTACCTCTCTCTCTCTCTCTGCCTGCCTCTCCATCTACTTGTGATCTCTCTCTGTCAAATAAATAAATAAGATCTTTAAATTAAAAACAAAACAAAACAAAAGAGAGCTATGTAATACGGCATTTCTCCCAAAGTAGTCTATAAATCAAACTACTGTGGAAAATTCTTTGGGGGGAAAAACAACTTTTGTAGACATATAATCTGAGAAATTCTTACAGCTGAGTCCTTTCTTGGGTAACCATAGCTCACATATTAAAGGTTTTGAGAAGTCCTATAATAAGAAAAGCCATTTAGAACTTTATCTCGGGAGTCCTCAAATTTGTCTCTTCTCTATCCTCTGCTCTCCATCCCTCCTGCCACCATGCCAGTCTAAGCTGTCACCATTTCCTTCCTGAACAACAGCAGAAACCTCCTTCCTGGCTGGTGTGCCCACAGCCCCTCTTTTGCTCTCTCCAATCTATCCCCCACACATGAGGGCAGGAGAGAGTGTTTTGAATCCCCTGCTTAAATGTTTCAATGGCTTTCCCATGCTCTTAAGGAGAAAGACAAAACAAATAGCAAATCTTCTTAACTTGGCTCACAGGGCTTCCATGGTCTACCTACCTTCCCAGACCCATCACATCTCACATTCCTCCTCACTCACCCCATCCTTCCACTGGCCTTTTTAAACCATGTTTGCTCCTACCCCAAGGCCTTTGTACCTCTGCCTGGATGACTCTACCTCCCCAAAACATTAGCTCCTACTCAGCCCAATCATCACTTCCTCAAGGAAACTGTCCCTAACCCTTCAGCCTAGGTCAAATCCTGGCCCCTCCCCTCCATGAGCCTTGTCACTTGTCACAAAGTTGCAATTTTCATCTACTTATACAATTTTTTTTTATCCTTGTATATTCTCTCCCAGTGGGCTGTACACCTTCGGAGAGCAAGGAGCACATGTCCACTTTTGCTCAGAAGGATTAGTATAGTGTCTGGCCCAAAATAAACACTCAAAATTCCATACACACACACACACACACACACTGAAGCAATCAATGGGAGGCAAGAGCACATGACGTGAGAAAGAAAGTACAATACAGTATACTCTGTAGTGCAGACAGAAACCAAGTGTCATGCTATGGGAGGCACGGGAGACTTAACTCCACCTGGGTGAGCCGGTAAAGCTGCAAAGTGCTCAGTGCCACACAGAGAAGGGAAGGGAAAGGCTGTGCACACCAAGGCAAGGAAGCCAGCCATGGCTGGCTGCTTCCTGCTTGATTCTGCTCTAGAAGACTGTTAAACCATCTCCTCTAGCACAAAGCCTAGTGCTCCCAAGTGAGAAGTGAACCTCTCCCTGTAGGTCAGCAGGGCTCAATTACATCAGGGGAGCCTGGGGGCTGCCCTCCCCCATGTGCGTACGTGGGCCAGCCTCCGTCTCTGCTGCACAGTGCACACACCCAGATCCCGGTGGTCCGGAGATGAAAGCTGTGGTGTGCAGACTCCTTGGGGCCTGCCCCATGCCTCACCCTTCCTAACCCTCCTGCTCCAGTGGAACCGCCCCATTTCTGGAAACTGCAAGCCTCTCTCTGATCCCACTCTATGGCTGGCCCCTGTCCTCCGTAATATTCCTCTTGAGGCAGAATAAGAAGCCTAGATTAAGAGGGATCAGGTCCCACGTGACCCTTTACTGCGGGCTTCGACT
Source organism: Mustela putorius furo (assembly GCF_011764305.1). Lineage (NCBI taxonomy): Eukaryota > Metazoa > Chordata > Mammalia > Carnivora > Mustelidae > Mustela > Mustela putorius. The sequence goes on along the minus strand of NW_025422045.1, from coordinate 1,803,908 downwards.
TGGCTGTTTCCAAGTTCAAGCATGTGTGTACGTGTCTTCGGTCTGCTCCCTATCCGCAGGGAGACACACGCCAGACACTCCTCCAAGATTGAGCCAAGAGGAATCCCATCAGGAACCGCTCCCACCCCTCCACTTCCCAGCCCCCAGTCTCACCAGGCCTGTTCTTTGTTCCACAAAAGCAAACAGCTGGTTCCGCCTGCCAGGGAAGATGAGGTACGCACACACCAGGGCAAACAAAGAGGCCCTCTTGCACAAGACGTTCCTTCCTGCGGGGCTGATGCGGTCACCGGCACCCTCTGTTTGAAGTCACTGGCTGTGCCGGGCACCCACGGGGACCTGTGGCCACTGGGCACAGCACTCCCTGCCCTTCCGTTTCCACTGCCACCCCAGGTGGACCTAACCAAGCAGCCTGTGGGGCCGGGATATCTGCTGCCACTGTGATTGCTGGGGTGCCGCTCACACCAAAAGTGCAGCCCACTCCCCTGCACGGCAATCCTTGCCCAGGCCTCCCCTCTCCTCTCCTCCCTGGCCTGCCAGCGTCCATCTGTCGCATGTGCAGAGTGCCAAGGACCGTGCAGCCAACGATCCAACAGCACCCTCACCACAGCTCTGCGGCTCTGCTCTTGTCCCCATTCGACGGATGGGAAAACCAGGGCACAGACTAGTTAAGCGACATGCCCCAAATCATCCACGCCCAGGGTCCAAACTGGGTCTACCTGAATAGAGGCCCCAGGCCACCGACCGCTTTTTTGAGCGCCTTGGTAATTCCTCTACAAAAGGGACCTGTTAGGGAGTGGAGGACTGTATTAAACCCAAACGTTGGGTCAAACATAACTCTCGGTCGGTTGGGTGGACAATTCCATGGATAATTAGAACCATTTTCTTGGAAATAGTCACATTTTGGTTTTAAGACCCCACAAAGAAGAAAGTGGGTGGTTTGGGTTTGGTCTCTCTTTTTGAATATACTTGCTGCCTTTGGGAGTGTATCCAATTACACGTTAGTCAACCCTGTGAATATTTTCCCTAAAAACACACATTTCTCTCACCCGTTTATCTTATCTCCACTCTCCAGAGCTCAGGAGGCTTCCCTCCACAGTCACTCCTGGTTATCAGTGTTGCTTCTACAAGCAACATTTATCTGGATTGCTAAGACATTCTTGGCCTTCCAGAAATATGCTTTCATTTTTCTTGTCAATTAGTTACTTTAGATGCTTCCAAAGTTACGCTTTCCTAGGAAAATGGATGCCTTCCAAACTCCCTCACCCTTCACGTGCCATTAACCGAAGCTGCAACAGAACGGGACCTGAAGACTTTAAACTGAAGTCAGTCTATACCAGGAAAAATAATGCTGGTCGTCATCCAAGTGACATTAAACGTTTCCCAAAACAACGGGCACTGGCTTAACTCTCTTTCTTGGTGTTTATAAGCACCTCCCCCAGAACCGCTCGTCGATGCTGTAACACGCGGAACCTGAGGACAGGAGGCTGGCTCTACTTTCGTATTTTCCCAGACAGACTGACCATTCTGAAGGCTGATATCACCATAATCCTTTCCTTCTCTCCTTGGCGGTGCTCCTAGGTCAAAAGGCCAAAGTAAAGCCCTTTCTGAGAGTCACCAAGGCGTAAAACCAGAAATTCAGGTTATACAGTAAGTTTGGTTTTAAAGAAAGCGGGAGGTAATTGGCATGAGGAATTCTTGACACGGAAGGGAGGCCTTCTACGAAGACAGGTCAAAACATCCTCAAGGCATGAGAACTGGCAGCGGTCTCAGAGTCACTGCGTTTTACAATCCACGAGGAAGCTGGTAATGAGACCAACACGAGGTAATCCTAGTGGTCACAAGCTGACTGACAAAGCAAGAAGACTATTAATGATATAATGCAAATGAGTTGCTGACAACTGGTTTCTGGGGCTTTGCAGGAAAAACCTCCTCTAGAGACAACAGGGAAGGTCCATGGTTCATGGCACACAGGGTATCACCTAGCTGATTCTCTAACCTACAAAGCCCCTGAGAGGATGTTAAAAAAAAAAAAAAAAAAAGACCCTTCCTCAAAGAATTTTGAAGTGATGACAACCACTTCACAGCTCCTCTTTTTTTTTTTTTTTTTTTATTTATTTATTTGATGGAGAGAGAGATCACAAGCAGGCAGAGAGGCAGGCAGAGAGAGAGGGAGAAGCAGGCTCCCCCGCTGAGCAGGGAGCCCGATGCGGGGCTCGATCCCAGGACCCTGAGATCATGACCCGAGCCGAAGGCTGAGGCTTAACCCACTGAGCCACCCAGGCGCCCGAAGATTTTATTTATTTGGCAGAGAGTGAGAGAGCACAAGTAGGCAGAGAGGAAGGCAGGCAGAGAGAGAGGAGGAAGCAGGCTCCCCGCTGAGCAGAAAGCCCGATTCAGGACTCAATCCCAGGACCCTGAGACCATGACCTGAGCTGAAGGCAGAGGCTTAACCCCCTGAGCCACCCAGGCACCCCACAGCTCCTTTTATATTACCAATGGGTGATAAATCCCTAAGAAAAGAGCAAAGAGAAAGCGACTACCTACAAAGAAGAGGAGCTACCTTCTGCCTTTACAATCAGCATTCTACAAGAAGCACACGGAGATACTCAGAGGGATGGCAAAAGTGCCAGTGTGTGAGCTCATGCCTAGACACTCAGGTTTCCAGGGAACACTCTTGGCCAAAATCTGTTGGATGGGATGCCGGCTGAACGCAGCGTACCATCACCAGTGGCCGGAGTTCAGGAACGAACAGAGAAACACATAATACAGTTGCTCTGGGATGGAAAATATAACACACACCAGTTTGCAATTAGTCTAAAATAAAGAATCAGGCCCATTTAGGCCCAAACAAAAAGAACAGAAAGTTCACGGGATTGGGGCCTTTCCCAAAATAAAATCCATCCTTCCTAATGCTTCTTAATTTTGTATTACTATTTTTAAAGGCCTAATCGTCTACACGAGTCATTTATTATAAGCCGCTCATGAGTGAGGAGTGTGAAATGCTGAGTCTGGGTGCAGATGGGGGAAAAAAAGACCAAGAGATGGGACAGAGGCCGAGACGAGCTCTTTCACACCCTGGACTTAACAAAACCATGGCAGGAACCTAGAGATGAGGAAAGAATAAAGAGAATTCTTTGTATTTCCATCATAAATAAAGCTTTTTGGCCTCCAGTTCGGAACACAGAGCCTTCTCACTTGCACACTATGCAGTTACAAATATTCACGTGACGGCTACGCCTTTAAAACAGCAAGTCACTAGATGAGCCTATAAATGTAAAATTGTTCCATGGCAAGAGCACAGGCCTATAAAAAGGATGGTCTTTGGAGCTTTCTTGACTTGTAAGATTTAAGCGATTTTCAGGTTGGTATCCCCAACCGGTACTTCCTACATCTCTGAGTGGTTACCATTTCTCTTACTCTTCTGAGTCTGGGGGAGCCCAACCGTGGCCGACGATTTCAGATTTCCCCTGCACAGACTGAGGACAGAAGTCTGCGTTTCTTGGAGATGGGGACCACGTCTCAGTTTTCTTCTCAGTCACCATGCCTGGAACAGTGTCCTATGAACAACAGAACTCCATAAATTTTTGCCATTTGCTGAACACCCCCGAGTGGGGAAAATTACTAAGCGCCTGTGATAACCACAGCAGAGGGCAAGAACAGAAGTCCAGACTTCACAACCTCACTGCATCCAGCAAGTGGTGCTTTGGAGGATTCTGGAGTTTGACGGTGTGCTTACTTAACGCATGTGAGGCTATCTGTGTCCGCACCAGGGTTGACGCAGTGGAGCTTATGGTCCTTCAGCAGGCCTCCAGAGCTTTCAATCCTCCATTCTATACTTAATCCCCAAAAATGAAGAAAAAAGAAACAAGAGGTGTCATTTTACCTCTTTTCAGTTTAGTCAAGCTTATTTTTAATCCTTTGCCTCTGCCTGTTGAGATCATTTGGAATCCATGGTCTAGTAGTTGGGCTCTCTCTGTCTGCTCTAGGTTTTCTGGTCATGGAAAACAAGTTCACAGAACAGGGCCAAGAATCCTGTCATCTATCACTAGGCAACGCCTTCCAAATCTCTCTGTAACCCCAATCTCCTTGCCTAGTAACCCTGTTAAAAGATAAAGCACATGACTTCTGTGAGTTTTCTATGACTTTCCGGGATTACCTCTTTCTTCAGCTCTTACTCAGATGTTTATTATTTTCCAAAGGACAAAAGGATCAACGCAATTGACCTTTATTGCCATGAATGTCATTGCAAATTTAAAATCATGAATTCATTATTAAAAGCATTAGTTCTAGTCTAATCTACTTCCTTTTCTTGTCTTTTTTCCGGATATTAAACCAGATCTCAGAATCACAAATACTCAAACCCACATCTGCCTGCTTGACTGGTCCCCTTCTCCCACCAGAGCAGAAGGACAAATGTGCTACCATAATTCTCAGTGTCAAAGTCAATCTGGAAATACAATGCCCTTACCACAAGGGCTGTTCGAGCTCCAGGGCAATGACTCATTTCTCTCTCAGTCACAGGTGAGCCTAAAGCCAGTACAAATGATAGCAGGCATGTGTGGATCTTAGCATCTGTCCTCTTTCTCTGCTCAGGGTTCCCAAAACTCTGGACTAGGAAAGAAATGTAGGTATAATTTTCAAAACTATATGTCAAAAGAAGCTTTACTTCCCCGTTTTTACCTCAGTATGAACAGCAAACATCATGAGGTTGATCACGTTTCTTTTTTCACTCTGACCACCAGGAATCTCGGGGATCTCTAGACAACATAGGTGGGCTCTATTTGGTCTCCAGTTTCCCCAGGATTAACTCTATTTGAATTTCTATTTCCTATAGTTTTTTAATCTTATCATACATGCTTTTGTGAGTGGTATCAGAATCATCCTATAAAATATATCAGAATGTAAACAAAGTTGCAAAGCTATTGCTTAGGGAAATTTCCCTTCCAAATGCGAGCCTGGCCACCCTTAGTATCTGCACTGTGCTATTTAGTAAAATTGCAAGTGGTCTTCTGAAATGTGTGTGATGCCTCTGAGGAAGGAAATCAGATCAGACCTATTTCATATTCTGGGACCACTAAGAGGGTCAGACCTTCTTAGTCCTCCATGAAGGGGTGCCTATCTTCCTGCCTGCCAGCTCTCCTTCATTCTGCCCTTATCAGTCTGAGAAATCGAAGTCTTCGGATGATAAATAAAGTGGGCTCCTCCAGATTAGTTCTCCTGCCTGTGGATGTCACAGAGTGAAAGCCTTAAATGAAGAAATAAAGCCTCTTTAGGAGAATCCCTGGGCAGGAAGCTGGTGTGGTGGGGAGGGGAGAGTTGGTGTCACCGGTACCATGTGAACCCCACTCAGGATGAACCCCATTTTTGAGAGCATCTCATTGTGAATTTATGCTGGGCTTGAAGGCAGAAAGAACAGACATTTCTCTTACTGCATCATGGCATCGGTATCCGTTCCTCTTCTCCCTCTTGGCCACGATGTGGGCAGCTCTGGGTACAAGGACCATAAGTACAGCAAACAGTCGTGCACACGGTAGATCCATGAAGTATTTGTTCTGATGCTCAACCGTTCATTGCATCAGCTAACAAACCTGTGAGTGCCTGCTGTGTGCCGGAGAGGGTGCATAAACATGAACGAGGAGGGCATGGTCTAGCGGGGTGGACAAGGGTGCGTTAACCACAGTGCAATGTGCAAGAGAGCTAACAGAGGTGCATGGGGCGTGCAATGGAGAAAGTTGTGCCATCAAAAAGAGGTGGTTCAGGAGGACCTCAAGGAACAGGTGCTGAACTGGGTGTTAGGAGATTTCCCCAGGTAGGTTTAGTTTGTCAAATAAAATCTATTTTTCAGAACAGTTTCAGATCAGAGAAAGGCTACTTAGCTAATTTAAAGGTCCCACAGACCCCATACTCAGTTTCCTCTAAGATTGCATCTCTTATTAGTATGGTACACTTGTCATAATTAATGACCCAGTATTGATCCATTATTATTATTATTAACAGAAGTCCATACTTTATTTAGTTTTCCTTAGTTTTTACTTAATGCCCCTTTTCCGTTCCAGGGTTCTACGGAGGATACCACATAACATCCTGTCTCCTTAGGGCCTCTTGGTTGGGACAGTTGCAAAGACTTTCCTTAGTTTTTGAAGACCGTCCAGGTTTGAAGAGTCCAGGTCAGATATTTTGCAGAATGTCCCTCAACTGGAATTTGTCTGATGCTTTTTACATAATGAGACTAGGGTTATGGCTTTGGGGGAAGGAGACAACAGAAGTAAGTGCATTCTCATGACATCAGACCAAGGGTATACATGATCAATCACTGTTGTTGTTGACCTTGATTAACAGTGTGTGTCACATTTCTCCATGGACCCCCACCCCCCAAAAAAGTTATTCTTTTTCTTTCTTTCCACATTGTCCTCTGTGGAAGGAAGCCACGACGTACAGCTCACACTTAAGGGGATAGGGAGTTAAATGACCTGCCTGAAAGCAAAGTACCTATATAAATTATTTGGAATTCTGTAAGGGAGATTTGTCTATTCTTCCTCATTTATTTATTTATTCAGTCATTTGTTTATGGACAAATGGATACTTGTATGGACCCTTGGATATTTATTTTCTATACCCAATACTATTTTATCTTACTGCTCAAAAGTGTTCAGGAGCTCTTTCAGTTGGCTCCTGAGTCCCTTAGCCATACCTGCAACAATACGGTGTGTGCGTGCGTATGTGTATGTGTGTGTATCTTTCCAAACGTACGTGTGTGTGTGTGTGTGTATGTCTTTCCAAACTTTCTGGCACTACCAGGTAAGTTTTTATAATATGGCTTCTAAACAGCAAAGTCCCACCATGTTGACATCTTTAAGCACACCAGCACGAAGACAGTACTTTAATATAAGAGAGGACCTCAAAGTTGTTCATCTAGTGCCCTCCTCAGGTCACCTCAGTGCCTGAGGTCACAGAACTCTTCTGAACTCTTCTGAGGAACCTGCTTTCTATTACTTAAGCTCATCTCCCTTATTTTTCCACTGTTCTGACTACCTAGTACTGCCCACTTGTGAATGCCCAGTCAACCACAGAGAAACCATGTCCATCACTGAATCTCTCCAGGTATCCAAGGGACCTCAGCAAGGTTGCAGGCTGAGCAGGATCAAATATGTGCCTATGGGACCTTCAGACAGTCAGGAAGGTGGCACTCTTTGTTTTCCACAACAGTTGAATTTTCCTGTGCTGCCTCACTCCCTTCTGGTTTGAACAGTCTCTTTTGGGGAAATGCTCTAACTTCCTCACATCCAGGCCTCATCACCAAACCTAAAGTCCAGGAAACAACTTAGGTGGTAAGGGGCCTGGGAAGTACACCTTAATGGGGGCAGACAGGTCTAAGACCATTCAGCAGGGTACAAACAGCCTCTTCAGCAAATGGTGAGGGGACACCTGATATCTACATGCAAAAAAAAAAAAAAAAAGACATTAGAACCTTAACCCCACACCATTCTCAAAAATTAAGTCCAAATGGATCACAGACTTACATGGAAGAGTCAAAACTATAAAAACTATAAAACTAAAATAATAAAACCCTTAGCTGAGGGGCGCCTGGGTGGCTCAGTGGGTTAAGCCTCTGCCTTTGGCTCAGGTCATGATCTCAGGGTCCTGGGATCGAGCCCTGCATCGGGCTCTCTGCTCAGCAGGGAGCCTGCTTCCTCCTCTCTCTCTGTCTGCCTCTCTACCTACTTGTGTTCTCTGTCAAATAAATAAATAAAATCTTAAAAAAAAAAAAAAAAACCCTTAGCTGAGTAAGTCATCATGACCTTGGTTTAGGTAATGATTTCTTAGATATGATACAAGTAACAACAACAACAAATTAACTCAACATCATGAAAATTTAAAACGTTTGTTTCTCCAAGGACATCATCAAGAAAGTGAAAAGACAATCCAAAGACGGAGAGAAAAATCTGCAAATTATATATTTGGAAAAGAGACTAATATCTGAAATATACGAAGAACTATTACAATTTAATAATTTTTTAAAAATCCAATTAAAAAATGGGCAAAGGACCTGAACAGACAGTTCTCCAAAGAAGACATATAAATGGCCAATCAGTACATGAAAAGATGAGTCATCAGGAAATGCAAATCAAAACCACAATTCAGGCCATTTCACACTGTTACACTGGCTATAATCCAAAAGATAAATAATAATAAATGCTGGGGAGAATGTAAGGAAATTAGAACCCTCACACATTGCTGGTGGGAATATAAAATGGCACAACTACTTTGAAGATCAGTCTGGCAATTCTTCAAACATTTAAACATAGAGTTACTATATGACACAAAGATGCCACTCTTAGATACATACCCTAAACAAATGAAAAAATCTTTTGCTACAAAAACTTGTACACTTCATATACTCTGTATGTATACACAGAGACTGTAGAATACTGGAGACTCTAAGGAGGACTCTTTTTTTATTTTTGTTTTTTAAGATTTTATTTATTTATTTGGCAGACTGAGATCACAAGTAGGCAGAGAGGCAGGCAGAGAGAGGGAAGAAAGCAGGCTCCCTGCTGAGGAGAGAGCCTGATGTGGGGCTCTGTCCCAGGACCCTGAGATCATGACCTGAGCCGAAGGCAGAGGCTTAACCCACTGAGCCACCCAGGTGCCCTAAGAAAGGCTATCTTAAGGCTTTTATTTTCATACCTGGCAGCACCTGGACTTGGACCTAACTCTAGTTCATTTGGACACATGACCTCTAATTCTAGACCTGCACATTATAAGAAGAAGCCAGTACAGGCAAGATTCTCAATAACACTATCTACAAAGCTAGCAACTAAGCACAGTTCTAATCACCCAGTCCCATATAGATACCTGCCTCAATCTTGGGCCATCTTCTCTCTCTCTCTTTTTTAAAGATTTTATTTGCTTATTTGAGAGAGAGAACATACACATGAGCTGAGCAGGGAGGGGCAAAAGGAGAAGGAGAAGCAGACTCCCCACTGAGCAGGAAGCCCCACTCAGGGCTCGATCCCAGGACCCCAGACCAAGACCTGAGCCAAAGGCAGATGCTTAACCAACTGAACCACCCAGGTGGCCCCACCTTGGGCCCTCTGAAAAATATAAATCATGTGAACAAAAAGTATACAGATTTATTTGGTAACACCCAATGACAAATTATATTATTACCAATTATCAGAGAATACCACCCCCTTCAAATTCCTAAAAACATTAGTATTTTTTTAAATGTAGTCTAGAATGAGACAGACAGCCAACAGAATAAACAAGCAAAAAAAAAAAAAAAAAGGTAGTCTAAGCCAGTATGCCAAATATTCCCACTAACCATTATTCTTGCCCACAGAAACAAAAATAAACCAAATTTCTTCTTTAATAGCTTTTTTGACTTTGCATACCTGAAAAAAAGTAATGTTGACTCAAGGGAAAGAAAACTAAGGGGGTTAAATAAACTCAAGAAGAGAAAGGAAAAGCTGTTCTTGGGAACTCACTTATAATCTTGAAAAACTCATCCCCCAAGGAGTGGTGGTTCAGATCGTCATAATATATATGAATTTCCAAACTCAACCCGACTTCTCTGAAGTACACGCACATGATATAGGGTATCTGATCTTAGTCTTTTCTATGTGTTGTGCAATTAGAGTTTAGTGTGGTTGTGCTGTATTTAAGTCTGTCCACTCAAAAGCTTTCCTCTGCTAAAATCTTGGCTTGCACCAGGAAACAGTTGAACTGTGCTGGGAAAAACAGTGCCAAAGACGTGAATTATCTCCACAGTACTTCAAGCATGGCAGGCAAGGCCAAGCCTACAATTGCTGTGACATCAGTAAGAAGTTCTAGAACACATCCTCACAGTGGGAATATAAAACTAGGGCAGAATTCAAACAGCTTCTTCTTTAGGATCATTTAACTATTTCAAGTGCCCATTGGGGCCAACCAAGATTGGTAACTCCAGCTAGTTTCTCTCTTGCGCCAAAGACCTTTCCTTGGATGTCCCAAAGGCCCTTCAAACTCAACATGGTCACTCTCAATATAAATTAGATGGAAGTATTCACTCAATTACCACTCTGCTAAGACCTCGACTCCTCTGGATTTTCAATGTCCCCAATATTCATCTGGTCATTTGGTATGAATGTCTAAAGGTCACGCCTGACAACCTGTTCTCACCCATTCAATCCGACCATGGCTACAGGCAGGGACTCCCGTTTAAGGACTCAGATAGTAGAAATGAGGCAGAGGAGGATTGGCAGATTAACCTGAGAGCTAGAAGCTAGCACACATCATGATAATAACAGTTTACTTCTTCCAGAAGCATCCATCGTCTTTCTTGCTTTTCAACCCTGTTTCTCTTTTACTCACTGTTAACCACCTCCTTCTTTCTTCCTTCCCCACCCTCTCCCTGACCCTTGCAATGATACCATTCCCATTTCCACAGAGAAAAACAGAGTCACAGAACCCTAAGGTTTGGTTTACATTTTTCTGACAGGTAACTTAATACAGGAGACGGAGGGAAGCTTGATCTGGGCCAAATTTTTTGGCCACATCTGGTAGCCAAGCCCTGTGGGAGATAAAGTTTCAGACTTCAGCACAAGTGAGCCCAACCCTGTCCTGTAGTATCAACAAGGCAGCTGACCCAAAAAGGTCATCCTCTCAGCTTGTCTAAGTAGTCTGGGCTCTGCTCCTGACTTGCCCTCACCTCTGATTCCAGTCCCCTGACTCAGCTACTCATAAACTCAAATTCTGGCTCTCCTGATTCTGGCCTGGTTTGCTGACTTACCTTGGCAACCTTTTTGATTTCTCTACAAGGAGAATGCTAGGCTAGAGCTCCATGAGGCTGGGGCACCAGAAGAGGTAGCGGGTAGCTAAACCCTTACTAAATCATTGTCCAGGGAGCTATGTTGCTGCCAATAAAGAAAATGCAGATGTTCTACACTTATTCACCGAAAGACACTCCAGATATATTGTGAGAGGAAAATATGCATTTGTCAAAAGTATGACCTGAAACATATATTTATTTTTGTGGTGCCTGGGTGGCTCAGTGGGTTAAGCCTCTGCTTTGGGCTCAGGTCATGATCTCAGAGTCCCGGGATCGAGCCCCGCATCAGGCTCTCTGCTCAGTGGGGAGCCTGCTTCCTCCTCTCTCTCTCTGCCTGTCTCTCTGCCTACTTGTGATCTCTCTCTGTCAAATAAATAAATAAAAATTTTTAAAAAGAAACATTTATTTTTTCCTATCATATGCTCTTATGCATTATTCAAATTATTTGAAAGCACGCTTTTTCTAAGATTTCTTTTACTAAAGCAACTATAAAACAGAAAAATTCCTTAAAATTATTACCTGAATCGGGCAAATGGCAAATATGATAATTTATATATCCTCTACCACTTAATTTCCATTTGCAAATATAGATGGGTTTGTAAACCATAAAAAGGATGCATTCTCATTCTGTTGATGATATAACTAAGGCTGTGAGTAGCTGAGTGGCTTATCCAACTAGAAACAATCCATTGCCCAGGAAAAAGAAAAAATTTATTTTTAACCCCGAGATTTATCTATATGTACTATTTTAAAGTCCTTTTCTGGGGCACCTGGGTGGCTCAGTCGGGTTAAGTATCTGCCTTCGGCTCAGGTCATAATCCCAGGGTCCTGGGATCCAGCCCACGTCAGGCTCCCTGCTCAGTGGGGAGTCTGCTTGTCCCTGTCCCTCTCCCACTCCCCCACCTTCATTCATGCTCGCTCACTCTCTCTCTCAAATAAATAAATAATCTTTAAAGTCCTTTTCTAGTAAAATATACATTCTTTTCAAGAACTCATGGAGCATATACCTCGATAAACCATAACCTGGGCTATAAAACAAATCTCAACAAATTCAAAACAAGTGGAATCGAGCAAGTGTGTTCTTTGACCATAATGGAATTCGACTGTTATCGAAAGAAAAGACAAGAGGAAAATACCCAAACACTTAGAAGTTAAACAGCCCACCTCTAAATAATGTAAGACTCAAAACACCCTGAAAGAAAAGAAATAAGAATACACTTAGCTGAATGAAAATTAAAATACAACATATCAAAATTTATGAAACACAGCTAAATCTGTGCTGAAGGGAAAATTCAAGGAGGAAAAGTCTGAATTCAATGATCTAAGCTGCCACCTCAAGAACCTAGAAAGAGGAGGACATTATAAACTCAAAGCAAACGGAAGGAAGGTAATAATAAAGATAAAAGCAGAAATCAATGAAACTTCAAACATAAAACAATAGGGAAAAAAGTAAATTAAACAAAAGGCTGATTTTTTTTTAAGATTTTATTTATTTATTTGACAGACAGAAATCACCAATAGGCAGAGAGGCAGGCAAAGAGAGAGGGGGAAGTAGGATCCCCACTGAGCAGAGAGCCCGATGCGGGGCTCGATCCCAGGACCCTGGAATCATGACCTGAGCCGAAGGCAGAGGCTTTAACCCACTGAGCCACCCAGGCGCCCCAAGGCTGATTCTTTTAAAAGATCAGTAAGATTGACAAACCTCTGGCAAAATGAGAAAATAAAGATAAAATACAAATTAGTAATATCAAGATTGAAACAGGGCATTGCCACAGACCTTGGAAGCATCAAAAGGATACTATAGGAATACTACAAACAACTCTATCTACGTGAATTTGACAAGTCAGAAGAAATAAGCCAATTCTTCGAAAGCATAAACTACCACAGATTACCCGAGATAAAACAGATCATTTACCTGTCCCATACCTATTGAATTCATAATTTAAAAATTCTCAAAATGAAATCTCTAGGCCTACATGGTTTTGCTGGAGAATTCCACCAAGTGTTTAAAGAAGAATAAACATGAATTCCACACAATGTTTTCCAAAAAACAGAAGAGAAAGAAACACTCTTAATTCATTTGATGAGGTCAGTGTTACCCTGTGAAACCAAAACCAGACAAAAATGGTACCAAAAGAATATTCGCAAAAAAACCCATAACTATAGACCAATATCCCTTACAAGTATAGACACAAAAATCCTAAACAAAATAACAGCTAGTAGAATTCAGCAACATATAAAAAGAATGAAACACTAAGACCAAGTGGAATTTATTTTGGAATGCAAGACTGGTTGAATGTTTGCAAATCAGCAGAAAAATCACATGGTCAGATCAGTGACGCAGAAAAAGCATTTGACACAATGCAACACCCATTCATAAAAACCACAAACAAAAATAAAAACTCCCAGAAAACTCTGACTAGAGGGGAACATCCTAAACTTGATAAAGAGCACCTACAAAAGGCTTATAAATAACACTGGATTTAATGGTAGAAGACTGAATGCCTTCCCGTTAGGATCAGGAGTAAGGCAAAGATACCCATGCTCACCATTCTTCCTCCGCAGAGTAGTGGAAGTGTTAGCCAGCATAGTAGGGCAGGAAAAAGGAAAAAAAAAAAAAAAGCATACATATCAGAAAGGAAGAAATAAAACTAACCCAGATGATGTAGTTGTCAATATAGAAAATCCCAAGGAGGGCACCTGGGTGGATCAGTTGGTTGGACTTCGGCTCGGGTCATGATCCTGGAGTCCCAGGATCGAGTCTGGCATCGGGCTCCCAGCTCCATGGGGAGTCTGCTTCTCCCTCTGACCTTCTCCTCGCTTATGCTCTCTCTCACTGTCTCTCTCTCAAATAAATAAATAAATAAAATCTTTAAAAAAAAAAAAAAGAAAAAGAAAAAAGAAAATCCCAAGGAATCCACTGCCCCCCCCCGCAAAATTTAGAACTAATAAGATACTATTGGTTGATCTGATAATGTCTAGATACAAAAGGAAAGCTGTTACAATATTGTTCATCAAGAAATGACTTGGAAGGAAGAAAAAATCTCTGAGAACATATCAAAGAAAGTTGGTTTCATGAGGAAGGGAAATGGGCGTAAGCCATCTGGTAGGAACAAGTTCCTAGACCCACGGAGCAATGCCTCAAGCTCACAGACAGACCACTGGTAACCAAGAATGTGTCCTCCTCCTTTTGAAAAGGCTGTATGAATTCTCGGCTGGAGTGTAAATTTTTTAAAAGTGAGTATTTAAGTGTGAATCATTAAAATTCTTCTTCTGACATCTTTCCAGGGGTGTCTCTTTAAACACCTGCTCAAAGACCAAAAGAGACTGCTACCACTTATTGGACTACAGTCCTAGCTTCATCAGACCCATGAATGCCACTTGGAACTCTTTAAAACCTTAATCCAATGCACATTTTCACACCTAGGCTCAATGCTACCGACAGTCCCTACAATCGGGAGGCAGAGGTCATCCATCTTGGGTGACAAAAGGTCCATTTATCCTCTTCTAGCTTCTCACACCTCCCATTTTATTTTCAAAGCCCTTTATTTAGTAACCACATGTTTTTAACACAGCAGTGCAGCCAACACGGCTGTTCTGCACCTAGGATCACTGTGGGCCAGTACCCCTGCGGCAGAAATCCTGCCCGGGAAGGCACCGAGCTCATTTAGGCTCCATCATCTGCCGCCCTGCTTGGGTCTCTCAGAGCCATTTTTCCTCCCTTTACCCTCTAGACCACGGCTCAAACTCCCGACTCCTCTGTCCTGATGTTCCCAGCCCCCCAGCTTCCTATCCACACCACCGCCACCCCCTCCCCCCTGATGTTCCCAGCCCCCCAGTTCCCCAGCCACCCCACCCCCTCCCCCTCCCCCATGTTCCCAGCCCCCCCTTCCCTATCCACCCCCCGCCCCCCCCTCCCCCTCCCCCTGCCATCCTTCCTCCTTCCCACCTCCACCGCACCTCACTGCGCCCATCACACTTCCAACTGACAACTGTCCCTCTTGCCCGTTTCTAATGCTGATTTTCCCTGTAGCTGGGCACTGGCCCCATCCCCGGTCCTGCCCCTTCTAGCTCCTGTCCTTCCTCTTCCTCCTCTCCTCCTTTCTGGCTTGCTGTGTTTGTCAGTCCCATCCTCCACACGCTCCCGTCTTGGCCCAGCTGCCTTCCCCAGAAGTCCATGTGTATTTACAGAGTCCGTGTGGGTTGGCTGCCGACGACTGCTGGCCAGTGTGCCAGAAAAAGTATGACCAGGAACCAAACACTATGTGCTGGGACCATCTCTAACCGAGTCATGGTGCCTTCCTGGAGGTCTAGGGGAAGGAGAAGGGCAGCTGGCCGTCTAGGGCATCGTGCAGCTCTGGATAGGGAAATGACTGCATTCCTACTTCAGAGAGCCATGTGCAACCCAACACGTGGTCATTTGGACCACTCCCTGACACGTAAGGCTGCCTCTGGCTCCCCGTGTATTTGCTAGCAGCCTAGGCTTATCCAAGAGCTAACTAGAACTTCTAATCCCACTTTCTTTATTGCTTTGGGTTGCTTTCATTTCAGGGAGGGGAGAGAGCAAATTCTACAGTGAGAGCTCCCCCACTCCCAAACAAAGTGCCTCTAGAAGCAGGCATGCTTTTTTTTTTCTTTTTTTAAAAAAGATTTATTTATTTATTTATTTGACAGAGAGAGAGATCACAAGTAGGCAGAGAGGCAGGCAGAGAGAGAGGAGGAAGCAGGCTCCCCGCTGAGCAGAGAGCCCGATGCGGGACTCGATCCCAGGACTCCGAGATCATGACCTGAGCCGAAGGCAGCAGCTTAACCCACTGAGCCACCCAGGCGCCCCAGGCATGCTTTTTTTGACTTGACATTAGGAAGTTTATGCAGTTCTACCTTCACCTAGCACCTGCGGTAAAAGATTAAGACCTGCTCAAGAAATGGGGCTGGGGACGCCTGGGGGGCTCAGAGGGTTGACTTTCAGCTCAGGCCATAGTCCCAGAGTCTTGGGATCAAGCCCTGCATCAGGCTCCCTGCTCAGTGGGGGAGGGGAGCCTGCTTCTCCCTCTGCTTGTGCTCTTTCTCTCTCTCTCTCTCTCTGACAAATAAATAAATGGAATCTTAAGGAAGGAAGGGAAAGAGGAAGGAGGGAAGAAAGGTAGGTAGGAAGGAAGAAGGGAAGGGAGGAAGGAGGAACAAAGGAAGGAAAAAGAAAGGAAGAAAAGGGGCTATGAATTTAAAATGAAGGCTGTGTGGTGTAGGCTGGCCGGGAGCCTGTCCCCCTGCCTTGCCACCGAGCTCTCAATGTAGCTCTTGTTCTCTAGCAGGAGGAGTGGCTCCACATGAAGCCAGGTCTCCTGACCTGGGATGACATCTTTATCTCATGGACACCATGAATATGGTGAGCAAACAGTTGTCCCCTGCTGGACACAGTCATGACCGATGTAGATGAATGTCCACTGTAAACACGGAGACAGCAGCCACCTCTCAACAAGAAGTTATTTCTGAGTCATATTATTTTGTTAGCTCAGTGCCAGGCCAGGCTCTGACTCACTTCCACCAGAGTTGTGTCAAGGTCAACATCGGTGGCTGCAAAGAGGTACAGTAAATTATTAACCCTGGTTCTCCACGGGGCCCAAGCCAGCCACAGAGGTCACCACCTGCCAGCCACGTTTTCTCCCCAGTTCAGCAGCAGATAGTTCACGGTACACAGCGCACGCATCTGCCTCTGCCCGGAAGGGTCACTGAGACGGAGACGGGGAAGGGCAGCGAGCTGGGGCTATAAGGGATACTGGTCGTAACAGGATGGGGAGCAGGAAGCTGAGCAGGCCAGGTCAGCGCCCAGCAGCTTGAAGCCTCAAGACACAAAGTCCCAAAGCAGCAGTGGGAATCTGCTCCTCGCACAAAGTCAGGAAGAAAAGAAGGAAAAAACCTGGCCAGGCAGAGAGGACCCTGCAGATCAGAGAGCGTGTGGGATTCCAGCGGCAAACCGCTCCTTTGGATTTGGCACATGCTGGACTCAAGTCCGAAGTCCTATTTATAAACCCAGCTGGCTCTAGAGACTTCCCTGAACAGACTCTGGAGGACAACCCCGATGCCTACTTTCCAGAGCTTTTTAATGCTTTGGCTCTTGCTCCAAAGCCATGAAGAACTCCATGCTTTCCAACTGGATTTGCAGGCATCAGAGGCTTGTCTGCCTAGTCATCTGGCCACACTTCTCCTGGTGCAGGACACACATCTTTAGGCTCTTGGGCAACGCAGGGATGGAAAAGACACAGGGATGTGCCTTTCACATCCTCTTATGCCACATCTGCCCACATACTTTCAGATCCTTCTCAACGCCACCTCTTCTGGGCTCTGCCATTTACTTGCCTGACTTTCTCCTGTCTTGTTCCCAAAAGTCTCTGATGTACATCCAGCCCTTTTTTCTAACCGCAAGTGGACTCAGAGTTTCCCTAAATCCAGACGCAGCCAATATTCCTTCTCTGGACCACACACTTGAGAAACATATGCAGAAATTTAACAAAAAATCTTAACAAAAAGAAAGAAGACGAGGAGAAGTGTTCAAAGGGGAAATATGTGCCCTTGGCCATATTTTCCACTCCGTCTGTAATTCCCTGAGGATAAGGCCCATCTGCGACTTTGGAATTTCTCAGGAAAGGAACCAACCTCTCCCCAGTCCCTTCTCCCACCCAACTCCTACCCGCTGCCGACAACACAGCATTAACTTTGTTCTTCACGACGAAAACTGCTGCAATCACCCTGTGGAACGGACATCTTGCCCTTTATTTGGTCTCTCATGAAACCAGCCGAACAATGCTGGCTGCAACAAGTTCTGTTCCCCAGTGATCCCTGGGGCAGGAGGAGTTTTCCATTACATCTGCCTCTGACTTGTGCTTACACACACTTCCAGGATCCGAGCGTGTGGTCACCACGAACACATGACTTAATCGGTAGCTCAGAACTCACTAGGTCACGTCTCATCGCTGCAGAGGACACCTACCCCTCCAATGGCTTTCTCCTGGGATCCATCTGCCACCGACGATACGCCTCAATCCATTCACGGCAAATATAGAAGCCCTCAAAAATATTTTGTTGAGTAAGGAAGTACGTGAACACGCAAACACATCTATCAGTTGCCTAGGGTGAGACTACGGAGGATACCAAAATGAACAGGGAACATGGGTATCCCTAAAAGTCTCAGGAGACAACAACGCAGAGTGTCCTATCTCCAGCTCAGGATGTTCCCTCCGTCCGGAATGCCCTTTCCCACCTGGAAGTCACCTCACTGACTTTCATGCTCCCAAGACATGTCCATGTCTCATGCCCTCTTGGGGAAGTCCCTTTTCCTGGCCCACCTACATGGGACAAAATCAGCCCCTTTGTATTTCTGAATAAAATGCTGGATGCCTTCACTTCTCATGATGCCTAGTGAATACACAGCTATGGGCAAGGCGAAACGATACATGTTCCTAGAGGGACAGAGGCTCTGGGGATCTTAAAAAAAAGGGCAGCAGCTACAAGACCACAGGAAGAGGACATATGAGCTCAGTCCAAAGGGACAGCGGGGTTCTAACTGGCCGAGACAGGGAGGGGGTCTGGGGTAGGAGAGGCATTGGAGACAGACAACTAACATGACCTGAAACAGGGGACATATGGCAAGGGCTGGCCAAGGGGACACAGGGCAAGTCCAGGAGGAGGACAAAGGAAAGCAAATCAGAAAAGACAGACTGACGCCAGACTACATATGACTCTGGGAGACAGGCTCTGTTAGTACTGCTTTCCCCATAGAGAGAGGAGGATTCTGGGGATGACAGATGTGGTCTGCCCCAAAGGATGCAGTCATCACTCACCTGCCATGCTTAAGGTCACACAGCCTTCATCTGTGTAAAAAGCAAAGAATCTATACACGCGCATACTCACACACCCATACTAGACATGCAGATTCCAGTCTCTCAACAGTAACACATGGTGAAGGCGCCGGTCCAGAGCACTGCAACATGGTTAGCAGCATCCTCAGCCTCCACCCACCAGATGCCAGCAGCTTTGCCCTGGTTGTGACAACCAAAATAGTCTCCAGACGCAGTCAAATGTCCCCCAGGGCATGTGGGCAGAATCATGCCCAGCTAAGAACTCCCAACACAGACTACCTCCCAAAGAGGTCAGGAATTACAAGGATAGGGAGGAGGAGAAAAATTGAGGGTATTTTGCTGACTGGTGCACAGAAACTGAATTTTTAAAAAAATGCAATGTTACTCTACAAAATAAAATATGGTACCCCAAAAAAGGATCTCCCTGCTGCTAAGCAGTGGAGACCAAGCCCATGTCTCGACTCTGTCTACTGAAGGGGACCTCAAAGCAAAGGCCCAGAGGCAGCAAGCAATGCTACTGGGGGCACAGGGGTTTGACAGAAACACACAGTTTTCTGGAGGCAACAGAGATGCTTTAGTGTGACCGGTGCCGGGTTCACCACAGAAAGGGTGAAGTGAGGACCAGGGCGTAAAAGGCAGGTGAGAGGCAGCTTACGCAGCACTCTGTAGCAGGAGGGAAGCTGTGGGGGGTGCTGCGGGGGCAGCTGCACCTGCAGCAGGAGGGAGTGATGGGGAGGGGCCGAGTCAGGAGGGGAAACAGGAAGAGCATCACCAACCACCCAGGCTGACCTTAAGGAGGCTGAACTGCGGCGGCGGCCACGGAGAAGGAGATGGGCCAATGGAAGGGAAGCCACGGGCACAGAAGCCACGGACCCTGGCAGCAGACGGCAGGTGAAGGACAAGGCAGAGACAGAGACCCCAGGGACAAAAAGTAATCATTTCCCACTAAACTCAGGGGTTCCTGTGTCCCACCTAGCAGAGGCACAGATCTGTACCCCCATTTCATTGTACATGGGATCAACTCAAACAGTATGAAAGGTTTTATACACAATTTTTAAAGAGTTTTCCTCTCATTCCATCTGCCTGCTTGTTCCCAAAGGCAATCACCATTTACTGCTCTGTATCCTTCCTGAGCAATTGAATACCTGACAAGTTGAATACCTACCTGCACAAGCATATACACATATGCATTCATTTTGGGCTTGTATCTATTAATACGATCGGTATTCCATTTACAATAAAAAGGAATTAAAAACAAGGACCAGAAAACTTCTGGAAGTCCATCGCAGACCCAGACTTAGAACCCAGACCTCTCCTTAAGCTGATATTCTGTTTCGCTGTTGTACATTCTGATTCATTCACACAGAGACTACTTAGTGAGCACTCCACAAAGTGTCAGAAATATAAAGCGTTTAAGATGGTCCCTCCTTCCAGTTGAAGAGAATGACCTATGACTTAACAGGAACGGTCCAAGGACACAAGAATTAGAGTAGCAGTGTGGCAGGGTGCTGTATTTCTGCTGGAGTCAGTAAGCTATTAGGAAAAGCGACACAGAAGAGATGGCTTTGTCAAACTGTGGTATTAGGTATCTTTTACTAGACACCACACTGTCCCCGAACTCAGCAGCCTAAAATAACACTAACCATTTACTAGCTCACAGAGTTTCTGAAGGTAAGGAATCTCGAAGTGACTTGGTTGGGGACCTCTGGCTTGGGTTGTCTGATGAAATTGTATTCAAGGGGCACCTGGGTGGCTCAGTGGATTAAGCCTCTGTCTTTGGCTCAGGTCATGATCTCAGGGTCGTGGGATCGAGCCCCGCATCGGGCTCTCTGCTCAGCAGTGAGCCTGCTTCCCCCTCTCTCTGCCTGCCTCTCTGCCTACTTGTGATCTCTCTCTCTCTGTCAAATAAATAAATAAAATCTTAAAAAAAAAAAAAGAAAGAAAGAAAGTAAAAGAAATTGTAGTCAAGATGCTAGCCAAAACTGCAGTCATCTGAAGGCTGGAGTGGGGCCAGAGGATCCAGCTCCAAGATGGCGCACTCACATGACTGTTGATGGGGTCTCAGTCCTTTACCACAAGGGACTTCCCACAGGCTGCCTGTGGGTCCTGACAACATGGTAGCTGGCTTCCCCCAGAGAAAGTGACACAAAAGGAAGCAAGGAAGAAACTACAGTGTCTTTTATAACCTGGCCTTGGAAGTCAGACTCTACCATTTCCTACTGGTCACCCAGATCACCCCTATTCAACACAGGAGGGGACTACGAAGGGGCAAGAGTACCAGGAAGCCCAGGTCACCAGGGGTCATCTCAGAGGCTGGCTACCACTACGGCCTTGTATATCCGGGTTTGTTTGGATGTTGTACCTATTTCTGTGTCCACACTGCTCCTTCTCTAATGGACTTAAAGCTTATGACATGTTCCGTTTTCTGCTTAATGTGATCAAATAATAGTGCCAAATTTTTCCACCAAGTAGAAATCTACTTAATGATCTTGGCAGGTCTTTAGAAAAATGTTCATCAGGCAGAGTTTAGAGGGTCAGAGAGAGTATAGAGGATCAGGGAAAGTATAACACAGATTAAGTAGGATTTCTGGTAATAAAATTAAAGTGTTTTTACTTTCAGATGTTAAGGATTTAACTACTTGCAATATTCTAGTGGCTGCGACAGTCCCTGCTATTGAAAAGAGACCCTCTCATTACACAGCCCAGTCCGTGGGCTGACCGTATTCATGCCCGGGCATGCATCTGGTTACTGGCCCTCAGTGAGAGGCTACTGCTCCTGTCTCGCTCACATACCTGAGCTCCGAGTAGCGTCCGTAGATGCCTCGGAGACCTCAAAATATTCCTTCCATTTGGGGAGACAGGCAAGCACACCACAGAGAAATTCTCACTACTTCTATAAATGCATGAAGGCATTTCCAGCACTGAGACATTCAACCACCTTAGCAGACAAGAAACAAATGACAACTTTCCTCCTACAAACCTCACCACCCATGGAGCAAACTTCTCCCTTCAATCCAGGGTCCCTATCCACCCTCATGCACTTGCTCATAGACACAGACTATAAATCCAAGCAACTAGTACTGGCAAAGAGCAAAACCTCACCCGCCCCCCCCCCAAAAGTGGGGCCCTCACAATCTTACTCCTTTCCCTTTCTGCCCCTCAGCAGAGAGAGGGGAAGGTAAAAACCCCATTAAAAATGCAACCGTAGGGACACTTGGGTGGCTAGATCAACAACCCACTCCCAAGATTAGGAACTGAGGCCAACGTCACATCTCCTGAATTACTTGAGCCTCGTCCTCTGGTCAAGCCTCAGTACACGTGGGAAATGGACAAGGCAGGCAAGGCAGGGACAGCATGACTTGTAGACCAGGCTGTTGTGTCACCCTTCCTGAGGCCAGGGTAAGGTTTTTTTTACTGCCTTCCCCACCCAATTAAGGTTCAACACTTTCTCTTCACACTGCATGAGAATTCACTGCGATTTTCTGGGTCATCGGAGGGCTCTGGGTGTCCTGAAACCTCCACCACCCCTCCCACTGGAGCTGCAGGAAAACGCCCTCCTGCTTAACCACACCCATGAAGCCTCGAGGTACCATCATTAAAGCCTGGCCGATGTCCTACCCATCCCTGTGTGAGGAACCTTCCTTATGCAATCTGGCATCATTTCTTCCTCCTGCTCTGGGATGCTCTCCACAGAACAGCAGCAGCCAAATCCCCTCGTGATTCCCGAGAGAAGAGCTCCGGTACTGCTGCTGTCCGAACCAGGAAATCGAGGTCCTCCTTGTAACCACTTTATTTTTTTTTTTAAGATTATTTATTTATTTATTTGACAGAGAGAGAGATCACAAGTAGACAGAGAGACAGGGGGCGGGGGGGGGGGGGAGCAGACTCTTCACTGAGCAGAGAGAGCCCAATGTGGGGCTCAATCCCAGGACCCTGAGATCGTGACCCAAGCGAAAGGCAGAGACTTAACCACTCAGCCACCAAGGCGCCCCATACTTTATTTTATGAGGTCCTCCCCTCTGGAAATCTTAACTGCAACTGGAATCTAATTGACTCCTTAAATAAATGCAATCTATTTTAGCTCCTCTCCCAGGTCAACGTTCTTTCTTGGTCTTGCATTTAGGGCATTTAAATGTCCAGGATTTCTAATTGTCAACTGTGAGTTTATTAAAAGTTGCTGTGTACAAAGATAGCAGCTTTAAGGGATGCTAATGTCCAGAAAGGCTTGAAAAGGTCCTGGGGGAGGGAAGTTCTCTTTTTCACTTCTAATTCTTAAGTATTTGGTACGCAGGAGACACTTAGGGTGTCCAGGTACAGAATGGATGGATGTGCCACTTCTCTCCTGAATTTTGCCACCCAAAGCAGTAAAACTTTCCTGCTCTCCCTACCTGCCTGCGACTCCACCACAGTACCAAAACATCATCCTCTTACCTGCAAGGCTTTCTTCCTACAAGACTGTAAACGATCTTCGAAGCTAGAAACCATGGCGCGCCCACCTCTGAACTCTCAGTGACTGACACCGCAAAAGCATACTCCCACGTTTGATGAGAAGGGAATGGCTGTCTTTGGGACTCTTACTCTGTCTTCCACAAACACAGCAAGTGAATCTGGCAGCTCGGTTAAAGCACCAGGAGTGAAGTGCAGAGATGTCCTGTTCACCAAGGACCCCCGCACTTGGGGTCAGAATCGCAGTGGGGAGGGGGCACATCTAGGGCTTACACCGTGGTTCCCAAACAAACATGCTAGAACATCACACCATGCCTCCTATGTAGCTTTTTTTTTTTTTTAAGATTTTATTTATTTATTTGGCAGAGACAGAGATCACAAGTAGGCAGAGAGGCAGGCAGAGAGAGAGAGGGAAGCAGGCTCCCTGCTGATGCGGGGCTCGATCCCACGACCCTGGCATCATGACCTGTGCCGAAGGCTTTTAACTGACTGAGACACCCAGGCACCCCTATTCAACTACTTTTTAATCAATACAGAATGTAAAAGAGCAATGCAATGACAAAAAGAGTCGTTTCTTCAGGAAAAAGAACTGGAGAGAAGAGAAATGAAAGGAGACCTTGTTTAACCTTGAATCTTTAACCTTTATCTTTATCTTTAAACTTGAATCTTGTTTAACCTTTAATAACCTTGAATCTTCACCATTTCACTTTTGCCAATGGAGAGTTCTAGGCCACCCTGGGCACACATGAGTCGGTGGAAAAGAGATACTTCCCTTTACCCAGCCAAGTGCAGCCCTGCCACTTCTGTTCTCAACAGCGGTCATGCAGAGTGAGCGGAGTACCTGAAGGGAGCAGGCTGAGGAAATAGGGATTTTTTACAGGTTCTCTCACTATCCTGACTCCCATGGAGAAAACAGAAATGAGATTTTCCCCTGAAACAACCCTATCTTTAAGGGAGGCAATTCCATTGATCCTGAGATTAGCAGTGGTTTTGCCATCTGACCCTCTGCTGACCTTTTGCTTTTATTTTATTATTTATTTATTTATTTATTTACTTGTCAGAGAGAGAGAGAGAAATCACAAGTAGGCAGAGAGAGAGGAAGAAGCAGGTTCCCCACCCAGCAAAGAGCCCAATGCGGGGCTCAATCCCAGGAACCTGATATCATGACCTGAGCAGAAGGCAGATGCTCAACCCACTGAAGCACCCAGGGGGCCCAACCTTTTGCTTTCAAAGAAACAGTTTACAGGTTGTAAGAAAAGAGGGAATAAAAATCTAGAAATGACACAGGAAAGGCACTGAAGCATGTCTTCCTTTTTGTAAGACTGAGCGACAATTCCACATTGTTCGGTGAAACACAAACACGAAGTCATAATTTGAGGGCAGCTTTGGAGGCGAGAAAAAGTTGCGACATTACTGAGTTTGAATAAAATTGATGTAAGCGTTATAAAATTTAAAACGTGGACGTAATGTTAGAATGACAGACACTCTAGGGAGCGAAACAAAATGAAAGCACAGAGATCTGTATATAAATATGTAAATGCAAAAACAGGTTGCTTCTAGAAGTTTCTCAAATATATCATTCATTAAACCAAATCCAGTGCTCTTGTGCCTGCTCTCCTGTTCCTGGACCTGGCTGCTTGTCCTCACGTCTCTGCACTTGCGTCATCCCCCGCCTCTCCTACCCGAAGCCTTCCCGGTCTGCCAGGAGTGGCCCCCACCCTCGTGGAGTGGCTAGGAAAGCCTGTCCTAGGTCCCTAGAACAAACACCAAGTAAATGTGCCCTCCCCAACTGAAAACCACTCAGGTGTCATGGCACTAAGGCATTCAATGAGTCCTCCTATCCCTCTCCACCTCACCTTTTCTATCTTAAAGTCTTTTTGTGTTCTTAAAAAACACACACACACACACAAAAACCCAAAAATGTGTGTTATTATAAAAAATTTTAAACATTAGCAAAAGTAGAGCACATAGTAGAATTAGCTCCTTACCCATCACGCAGCTTTGATACATAGCAACACACGACTAATCTTGTTTCCTCCACACCTCCACGTACTTTCCCCCAAGAGGATTATTTTAAAGCAAATTCTCCAGACAGCCTACCATCTCACCTAAAAATACTTCGGTAAATTTCCTTAAAAGATAATGGACTCTTAAAAAGAATAACACTATTGTCACCCCTAAAACTTTTGGTTACTTTATTTCTTGAAATCCTTAAATAAAGAGACAGTGTTTAAATGACTCCAGTGATTTCCTTTCTTTTTTTTTTTTTTAAAGATTTTATTTATTTATTTGACAGACGGAGATCACAAGAAGACAGAGAGGCAGGCAGAGAGAGGGGGAAGCAGGCTCCCCACTGAGCAGAGAGCCTGATGCGGGGCTCCACCCTGGGATCATGACCCGAGCCGAAGGCAGAAGCTTTAACCCAATGAGGCACCCAGGTGCCCCAACTCCAATGATTTCAAGTGTGTGTGTGTGTGTGTGTGTGTGTGTGTGTGTGTGTATTTGCTATTGGTTTGTTTGAATTGGGATCCAAATATGGTCCACGTGTTGGATCTGGGACTCTGCCTCTCCAAAGTCTCTTTTAATCCGTACCCATCTTAACTTGCATTGTTCCACAAGGCTCCAGCCCAAACCCGCGTTGCATTTTCCCACCTACGAGGTGCTGAATATGCTGGACTCAGTACCTCGGGTGTGCTCGGCCTCCACACTCGAACACCACTCACGTTCCCCTACACGCTGCCTCTCCTGAGCACAGGCCACCTCCTACTGCACTTGATGTCTGGGGCATCTGCTCTTTCCTCCTCTGTAGTTAGCTCGAGTGTTACTCCTCCCCCCTACAGTCTTCTGGAAGGTACATTTATCTGATTTATCTTCATAACCTTCATAACACCTTGCACTTGGCCATGGTTCGGTAAGTAAATCTGTAAATGCTCGATTTACAAATGATACAAATGGAGAAGTGAAGGACGGCGGCAGTCGGCCACACATCTTCATCGTCCCTCCGCTTCCCCTCATCCACTCACAACTGAGGTAGCTGTCGCTTAACCTGTCTGTTGGGGTCATAAAACAGCCTCCTGGCCCAGAAGTCATACCACACAATACAAAAATAAAAGTGGCGGGGCGCCTGGGTGGCTCAGTGGGTTAAGCCTCTGCCTTTGGCTCTGGTCATGATCTCAGGGTCCTGGGATCGAGCCCCATGCCATGCTCTCTGCTCAGCAAGGAGCCTGCTTCCCTTCCTCTCTCTCTGCCTGCCTCTCTGCCTACTTGTGATCTCTGCCTGTCAAATGAATAAACAAAATCTTCAAAAAAAAAAAAAAACCTTTATAAAAAATAAAAAATTAAAAGTGGCTCCTTCAACACCCTCAAAAGCCTTGTGTCTTTTAGACACATATTAGTCCTTCGAAGATCGACACTAACATGATGACAGTGCTCCCCACAGACAAGATTTAGTCGTTTCCACAAGAAACCATTCGAATTCATCCATGAGACCCCAAAACACTCTAACATCTTAGGACTGTCAGGACTCAAAGGGAATCCCCCTTTTGTCTGTTTATTCCTGTGATCCACAAACGTCTACTGACCTCCAAGTAAATGCCACACACATGAGGAATGCCAAATGGGAAATGACGACAGTCCTGAGTATGACAGGGGAGATAAAACCCAGGACAAAATTTCCAGCATTCACAGGTCCCTGGAAATGGTAAGGCCCAAGAAGCAACCAGGGGCCTTTCGTGGAGGAACTGGACATTTGAGCTGAGCCCACTCTCTGGAAAACCTGAAAGCACTAAACCATTTGCCCTTCTCTTTTGCACAAGGAGTTGCAGGTGGGAAGGAGAAACTAATGCGCTAGACGCGCTTCATTTTTCTCTCAGACAGCAGTCACTCACAACCCCACTCCCTGCCCGTTTCTTCGCTTCGGTCCCGGCCAAGGCCACAGACTCAAGGACAGAAAGGACATCTCCTTTTCAAAACTAGAACAAGCCTTATAACCCAAAAAGTATGTCAGGAAATATGGTGTCAAAGTCCTTAAAGGTCCTTTGAAAGAATGTCCTTTGACAGAACCCAGCTTTCCAACAGACATGAAGATCCAGCTCCCTACGGGAGGAGAACTCAAGTAGCTCACCCAGGGACCCAGACCACCACGGCTTGGAGGGAAAGATCTGCTTCATTCTGCTTGAGGAAATCCCCCCAAACTACAGCACTTGTGAGTTCTCGTCCGGGAAGCAGTCAACCTGTTCTTAAAAAGGCGTAGCTGCTTAAGTCTACACAAACCACTCTTACAGAGTACCTATTTGGAATACCTGTAAAATGTCTGTAACAGAACCTGACAGTTTTCACCAATTGTCGCAGTAATGTAAAACTTTAAGTGCTCAAGCTCAGGCCAGGATGAAATATTTGTTATTTGACAACTATAAGATAGCACTTAAGGGGTTTTAGGCCCCAGGACATTGGCAAAAATCAGAAACACTAATGCCAGACAGTTGGGCTGCCTCCTAAGACTTACCAAGTAAGTCTTTTAGTCACAGTGGTGGTAGGAGTCCCTCACCTAGGGCAAGAAAAGGTTAAAGGCTTGTGCACACACACATTTAAGAGACACTCTACCAAGTTTAAAAATATATTTAAGAATATATTTAATTCACTCTCCTCCAAGTAGTTAATAGAATAATCTTAAAATTCTGTTATAAAATAATCTTAAAATTCTATTCTAGAATACCCACATGTAAATCATTTAATAAAAAGGCAGCTTCTGTCCACTAGACTGACGTAATTTTTTCCATTAGATATGATTCTGTCACATTTGTTCAGCAACCACCTTCAGAAGCAAACGCTAACTGTCGCAAAGAGACAATCGTGATGCTCTTCAAGAAACTGCATGGAAACACAAAAGCAAGGTACAGAGATTCACAGAGTCATAGCAGGGTTTCTTAAAAGACCTTCCACATCACCATTGAAGAAAACCCAACAGGAACCATGCCACAGGGACTGATAATCTACTTAAGAGGAGAATTTGTCTTCCATTTACTTTCACTCATCAGACATCACACAGATGTAGCTGTGTGCCAGACACTGTGCTAAACTCAAGAGACAAGGATCACACACATGCAGTCAATGTGCTGATGGGTTGAGTTTGGCCCCTACCATTCTCTTCCTGCTGATTTAAAAGCCAGGAAATCTCACATCAACATCCAGATATCTGGCTTCTTTAAAAGAGAGAGAGAGAGAGATTGCAACATGGGCCCAGGATCCCTTGACTAACAACTTTCAACAGCAGCATAGAAGCAACTGACCCTATAGCAAAGACCCTACACACTTCCTAGTTTGCCACAGTCTCCACCGTGCCCTACTATTACCCCAACAACACACCCAGAGGCCCACTCATTTATGTCCCTTTTGGGCCCTGAGGTACTTGGGTTTGCCACTCCCACTCTAGAGAAAAAAAGAGAGGGGATAAAAATGACCCCTGGCTGAAGAAGCTCAGAGTCTAGTAAAGTCGGTAGACAGGATGAATTACAACATGGTATGTTATAAACTACAGCAGAGGAATAAGCAGGGAGCTACCAAAACCCTATGGAAGGGTGCCACTAACCCCACCGAGAGGAGGGAGGTACCCAGTCACCATCACAGGGGAAAGGACACTTGGGGAGGGTCTTAAGGGATAAGAAGATGGTCAGGCAGAAAATTGGAAGGAAGTCAGTCCACATGTGCACAGAGTTGAAAGGACTAAAATAATATGGAGTTTTCTAGAGACAGGGTTAGGCAGAGAAAGGACCTACTACACTAACAATTTTGAACTTATGTCTGGGGCAATGGTGAGCCAAGAGAGCTTTTGGGCAAAGGCTGACATGATCAGATTTGTCCTTTCAGGAAAAGATGCCAAAAACCTTGTAGAAAATGACCTGGGGCAAAGCTGGCATGCACCCCTTTGGATGCTACAGGGAACCCCTTTGTGTGGGTTTCCAGGTGCTCAGAAACCCTATGTTCTCTGCCCACGACAGGCATCTTGGTGAACTCACCTGTTACTTCTTTCACAGACCGGTACGGGTCAGTGAAGTTATCTTTCTTGAACAGACATAATGAAAATGCTGTAAATTAACATCCAGTACTGACCTTTGGAAGGGTAAAAATGCAACAGGCAAGGTTTCTACAGATTATCTCCGTTCCACTCACCTACCCTGCTTCCCTTCCCCACTTCCAGTGTCTCTGAGAGGACACAGAAGCTTCTAACAAAACCCCTTGCCTCCCAGGTGTGGCACAAGCTTAACTATCCTTATATTTAAATCACTACAAACATGCCCCAAACCCCCTCCTCAAATACCCTTCATTATCACCCATGTTAACTTAAGCTTTGATGCAAGGTCTGGAGGTGGTGAACACACGCCGAGTTCAAAGAAGAATCATCTGACTCAGTAGCCTCCTAGCATGTCCCCCAAGAAACAACAGCCCAGAAAAGCCTGGAGTGAGGACACCAGGCAGCTGCCCAGAAAGAACTGAAGATGGGAAAACACACACATATCCTCTCAAAGCAACAAAAAATTAAATCAGTTTCCATATTCTCCCCCAAACTAAAGCATATCTCAAAAAAAGCAAAAGAACAAAACAAAACAAGAACCAAAAAAACAAAAACTAAGGCAAATCACCGAGAAGAGCTTTAAAAAAACAGTCTCGGTTATAACAACCCCAAACAGACTATTTCCCAGACTTTTTATTGTTATAACAAACAAAACCATCTTTCACTTCTTGTCATTTGCAATTACCATGCCGTAATTGAAAACCAGTGAATCACTATGGAACTTCGGGGAGAGAAGGGGGCCTACTCCCTCAGAGCTGTTGCTGTCATCGTCACAGGATGACACAGCAACAACATCAAGAGTTCTTTCCTCACATCTCTAACCTGTGCATTGCAAAGACTCTAAAAACTTCATGCTCTGTCATTTCTCTCGTTCCTTTAAGACAGCATGGTATTTCGGAGCATTTTCCCCTTCAAAAGACCTCAACATAATTTTTCAATCTATTCGCAGGAGCCAAGAATTCAATTAAGAGAAAAATTATCTTGCGAGGGTTTGGACAATTCAGCCCATTAACCCTCATGGAACTCTGCTGAGAAAAGAACCTGAACCGTGCAACGGGAGGCGTCCCGTGTCAAAAGGAACCAGCCAAGGCAGGGGCAGGGATGGAGTCCAGAAATCTGGGAGTCCAGCCTGCCACCCCGCCCGGGGCACTGACCCTGAGGCGCAGCCGGAGGGGTCCAGCTCTGGGTTCTGCGAGAGGCTGGCGCATGGGCCTCCAAATCTCACCTCAAGTGAAAGCATTACCCATGTAACAATTTTTGGATTCACAGACTCAAGATGGTCAACAGCAGCCCTGCCAAGCTCTGTTTCCATGATCTGATGAAACTGAGCTTCATTGTGTAATGGAAAACGACTGGCACGGGTGTGGGCGAGGTGGTCTTGCCCCTTCGTCTGTCCCCAAGCCGATGCCCGGGGTCCGGCCAGACCTGGCGTGGTGCCTCACCTTGGTGGCTTCTTCGACGCTCTCCCTCAGGGCCTGCAGCTCTGCGTCGTACTGCTCCTTCAGCTTGTCCATCTCCAGGTCGTGGCTGGAGACCTCTTCCTTCAGGGCTCCCTTCAGGGCGGTGAGCTCCCGCTCCCGCTTCCTCAAGAGCTCCTCCTGCTCCTCCTTGGCGATGAGCAGATCCTGAAGATCCTGTTTTGCCTGTAGGAGTTCCTGGAGAGAGGAAGCACGGAAGGGGAGGTGAGGATTAAACCTCTTCGCTGAGGGCCATGCAGGTCCTCCCCAGCCTGGGCTGCCCTACTCCCTAGCCATCCTCCGACTCTCTCCTCCCCACACCACCCACCACTCTGGACCATCGCCCCCTCTCCCTTTCACTCCTTTGAGGCCATCATGCCCTCGATTTGTCTGTCATGGCTTTTTTGAGTTTGATTTAATTTGAGAGAGAAAAAGGGAAAATGATTCCATTTTCATTATTTTGAAGGGGCACGTCTGCCTTCTCCACCTCCTTTCCTTCCTGTGCAGTGAAAGGTCTGTCGCCCTTGCAGTCCATGGGCTTTTGCGTGCTGTCGCTTCAGTGGGGGCCATGCTGACGGGCCGGCCTCCCTGCCTCCACACCACCCCTGGGACCCACGGTCCTGGGACTGGGGCTGACTCCGCCCCTTCTCCCCCTGTCCCACTCCCTGCTCTGAACAGGTGCAACACTCCCATCTTCTCCTTAACTGCCAAGAGTTTCCGAAGAAAGTCACAAAACTGGGGCAACAAGTTCCACTACAAATCACATTAGCTAAACCCAAGTGTGTCCTGCCAGAAGCTCAGCATTCCTTTTACTTCACCATCTTTGTCCCAGACCCACTGAGCTCTCGTCAAGCCCCAGACACCCTCTCTTCCCGCGGGCGGGGACTCCAACACAGCTGCCTCAGCTCCCTCGGCACCCGGGCTCTCCTGTGCACGCCAGGCCCTCTCCACCCACAGCCACTTCACGCACACATAGCTGCCTCTCGCCAGCCTGCTCCAAGGCTTTCCTCCATCAGTAATTTTTTTAAAAGATGTTTATTTATTCATTAGAGAGAGATGCAGCGAGAGAGGGAACACAAGCAGGGGGAGTGGGAGAGGGAGAAGCAGGCTTCCTGCCGAGCAGGGAGCCCCATGCAGGGCTTGATCCCAGGACCCTGGGATCATGACCTGAGCTGAAGGCAGCTCAACTGACTGAGCCACCCAGGCGCCCCCATCAGTGATCTTTCTTCTGTCATTCTGTTCTCCTCTGTTTCTTGGATCTATGTCCTTTTCCTCAGGGCATAAGAATCCCCTGGGTCAAAGGCAACAAAACAAAACAAAAACAAGCTTTTCCATGAAACTTCCTGAAACTGTAATTTCTGTTCACTATACTTCTTGACCACCGAGTCACTCCTCCATCTCTTGCTATATGGCTTTGGATCCTATTGCACTAAGACTGTCCCCCAAGGTCATAGTGACCTCTTAATCACCACATCCAGGCTTCATCCCAGTCCCCATTCTTCTCGACCCTTCTTTGACCCAACCCCCCTCCATCCCGTCTCCTTAAAATTCTCTTTGGCTTTGCAGTTCAAAGACAGTCCATGCTCTTCCCTCAGGCTGCTGCTTCTACCACAATTTCTTCTGGCTTTTCTCTCTTTCTTCCCAAAAGCTAAGATGATCCCTAAGAATGCAACTTGCATTCTTTTTTCTTTTTTGGCAAGCTCATCTATGTTTCCCCCAACTATTAATGCTAAGCAAGTAACTCCCAAACCTTTACCTCTGACTCCTGCCTGAGTTCAGACCTGCACTTGCGGCGACCTGCCAGACACATCCATCTGGATGTCCCTTGGGCACCTCAGGCTCAGGAGGTTTATATTTTTCAGTGAATTCATCAAGTTCTTTCTTTTCCTCCTCCTCTGTTCATTATTCTTATAAATGGCATCACCTGCTTGAGCTTGGAAGCATCCATGACCTCTCTTGCCTTTGTCCTTGTCCTTGACCACTCAAAAGTTCTTTAACATCTTAGATCCTTTCCCTCACCTCCCTGGTGTAGGCTCTCTCACCACCCACCTGCTTTCCGCGTCCAGCCACTCAGCTGGGGCCCCTATGACATTATCCACACGCATTCCCTCGTCTCATGGGCCCTTCTTCCCTCTCAGTCCCGCCTCTCTCTGCCTCTCAGAAAAATCTCTGAAGACATAGATCCAGCAGGACCTCTTCCAAGAAGTCTTCCTTGACTGCCCCTCCTGATATCCTTCTCACTTTAGCTGGACGTCTCAGAACACGTAATTCTTTTACCTTGCAGTCCATACAGACTCTTTTCTTTTCTACCCTGCTAGACTATAGCCCCTTGAAAGAAGGATATTGATCTGATCATATTTTTGGTGCACGGATCAATGATATCGGGAATGTGTCTGTTCTGAGTATAAGTGAACTAACATGTGCAATACGCAGAAGTCTGCAGATAACAGAATTCTAAACAAGTGTCTTTTTTTCACAGGACGCACACATCCTGTGCTCTTAGAGCTCCCGTGGAATCAGAGGAACGGCTGCCACCTGGGGACCCGAGGCCTCAGAGATGAGAAACTTTCCATTCCAGGGATTATGTGACTCGTGAGGGGATGAAAATATAACTGGCAATGGAATCTCTTTCTTTTTCTCTAGGATATGCACATCTTTGAACCAGGGGAACCCCCGCAGTCCCAGGGAAGAACCACGCTGCAGAGACCAAGACTTCACCCTTCCAGAAACTCGCAGGCAGGCACTGATGGGAGTCGGTGAAATGCCGAGGGACTCATCCAGGTCACTACAGTAATTTGAGTGCCTCCGAAGCACCAAGCACAGAACACATGAGCCAGTCTTAGGAAAACGGAGCCCGTCCTTAGATTTGTCAAAGGGGGACATCCTGGTTGGTGCGAGGCTGACGGCCCCTCCTCCAGGAGGACCAGAGATGCCTCCATCACGGTTGTTACCGGCTACCCCTGCAGGTCTTCCTGGGTCTTCTGCCAGCCTCTCCGTAGAGTCCCTGTGATTCTAACCCCTGTTTCCTGCTCTTACTCTCACACATTTCTCAGTTGTTTTGATGATAAGGCAGTTCCTCTTCCCACACTTATCTTTTCCAGAATATAGCTGTGCTTTGTGTCGCCTTTTGTGGAGTGTCACCAGCGCATGTCAAGAACCTAGGTTTTCACAGTCTGTTTGACACCAACGTGCTGTTATCTGTGGTTGCGGCTGTCGCCTGGGCAGCCCGTGTTGTACAGATCCCATCAGATTACACCGCACTGTATCATTTAGCAGCCCTTGGAAGTTGTCCAGGGTACAGACCAAAGGCAGGAGAGATTTCAAAAACCTTACTTCACCACCTCAGCAGCCTTACTGCCAATCATCTCAAAAATATAAATTTCAAAACACAAGTAACTGTCCATCGGAGATGAGCATGTCTCTCTAGGGACACCAATCAGAGAAAACAAAGGGAGGTCTTGGCCAGTCAGAATCAGCACTTTCAAAACCTCTATGCATCCAGGCTCGCTGCAGATACAAAACGATCCGGGAGATAAAAACCAAATGAATGTGTATGTGTGTATGTGGGCAGGGAGGGGCTGCAAATTTGACTGTGCCTGGTATGCAGTAACATAAAAGAATTGTGCTAAGCATTTCCAAAACTCCTATGAATATTCAAGGCGATTAACAGTATTCTCATTCTTAAATGGAAAACAAAACAAAAAACCTAGAGCTCTGAGAAACTAACATGACTAGGACCACACAGCTCACACGTGCAAGTCTGGGACACACTGGAGACCGCTGCCCTTCTCTTTACCATGCAGCCCCTGTGGGCCTAACAACAAGCCTACACACTCGAGGAGGAGAGAGGCAAACAATTACACCGTGCTTGCTCCGTCTCTTCGAAGCAAACACAACAGAGCATTGTGTCTGGCTGGAAGTGCTCTAAGGAGGTCCCTCTCCTTAAAGAAAAGGGACAAGCTCAGAACCTGAAAGGAAACAAGAAAAGCTGAAAGAAAAAGGAAAGTACACTCTGGCACCTGGCTGCTATTAGCAGCGGCAAGTGGCTGTCCCGACAGCAGGTGCGCTGAGACCCACACACCAGAATACCAAGCCAGCAGCTCACTTGCCCATAGAAAGCCTCATTTCACACACCACTGACTGACAGTAGTCCACGCCAAACTGAGAAGAATGCTGATCTCCTCTGTGTGCATGTTTCCCAGAAGTTATAGGTCTCTATCAGAGGCTCACACTCATTGAGAGGACACAGAAAAGGTCTTATGACAAAGCTGTAGCTGATAGGGAATTATGTAATTTATTCCCCCAAAAGAGTAGCCTAGAAAGCATATCACAGTTGACAAAAAATGTATTTCTAGGTTGTTTTTTTTTTTTTTTAATTAAAATTTGTAAGCTGTGCAGTCCTGTCCTACCAGGGTTTTACTGTTAGAGACCTCATTTCTGAGCACAGTCTATCCTCGGATCAATATAATTTCAATACCAGAATATTTTAAGTATTCACATCTTGGAAAATGCCAGAGATAAGCCATTACCAGTCTCTGTTGCAATGAGGCCCATCCCATCAGCACCACAGGCTCCCATCAAAGACGCTGGTTGGGGATTAGAAACTCCCCCGTCATGGCACTTAGAGCAAGGACTCATGTTCACCCATTACCCCCAGACTGGAGAGGAATGAATTTACCGACAAAGAAGTGGTTGAAAACTTATTTTGTAATCACTTTTGTAACTTGAGTTTTAAAAAAAAAAAAAAGCCCAGAACCATCAACTTTTTAACAGAATAACAAAGTCACCTCTTTTTAGTCAATTCTATGGTTTATCCTAAGAGAATGGTATTTTTTACTCTTTCTTTCTTTTTTAAACTTTATTCTCTCTTACTGTTACTTTACTGATTTTGTGTTGGTGTCCAATGTTATTTAACAAAATGCGAAACATTAAAAGAGCTTTCATGAAAAATCTTGTGCATTTGGCAAGCCTCCCCAAAATAAAAAGCCTTCAGCCTTTTTCAAACACTCAAAAATAGAAGTGTTTAATGTTCATTGTGTTTAAGAACCTGTTCTAAGCCAAATGCCATGGAAAACTTGGCCATAACTATCATCTGTTATCAGACTCCCCCAGGCCACTTTTCATTAAGATATGAAGAATAAATTTAATGTGACAAGGAGATAGGGTCTATTTTATTAGTGGTATAGAAACCATAGGTCACGTTTTCACTACTGCTGACAAGTCAAAGGCACCTGATTGAAACAGTGGGTATGAACCTCCAGAGAAACCCACTCTGACACCGAAAATTAACTGTGCCCTAACTCATCTTACAGAAAGACAGCAGTAGATGCTGTTCCTCCCAGTACAGGAAAGAGGCAAATAATCAGAAAGCCAACAATATCGGCTATTTTCAGAGCAGATGTGCTGCTCTGTTTCCTTTTCTGTGTCTTTCATCACCAGCCTGAAAACACATCACTAAAACCGAGGCTCATATCCTTATCCTAGTAACCACTAACAATAAATAAATAAATATACTATTTAATTAAATTATATTCATTCATATATGCTCAGTGCATTGTGCTTAAAAAGACAAAGAAGCATGTGGTTCAATTCAGAATTATTTCCTTTTCTTAAATGGTGACAGTTCTAAATTAATTTAAAAAATGAAATTTATTTATTCATTTGCTCTATTTTGGCACCGTGTGAGGCAAGACATGGGGGAAGAAGCAAAACTGACGTTCTTGAACTAACTGGCTAGCAGAAAAAAGGGGCAGATATAAAATAGATCAAGGTCAAATGGGCTAAAACGAACCTATAAGGAAACAGGATTTCAGGTGAAATGACAACTAACAATTAGAGGTTTCAGTTAGTGAGAAAATCCAGCAACTTAAAAGACTTCCCAGCAGCAAAAATAACACCCTCCCCTTTTAGAATCAATAAAGTGTCCACACAAGAATCATAGGATATGGCGAAGTCTTCTATTTAAATTTGTTTGTGAAGCTACATTTTTATTGAAAGCCATAAACTGTTCAGTTGACATCATTTCTGGGAACTTAGCCCTAGGAAATCTTTCTAAAGAACTAAAAGGATACATGTGAAAAACATTCAACACATTTTTACATAATTTGGGAAAAAAAAAAAGAGAATCAATACATAGAGAAAGACAATGAAATTTATTACGGCTTATCTCCCTAAAAAATGAAATAGGAAGAATCTAGATTATAATAAGGAGAAATGAACTTTCTAAAAGATTTCTTTATTTATTTGAGAGAGTGAGAGCAGTTACGTGCAAAGAAGGGGCAGAGGGAGAGAGCGAGAGAGAATCCCAAGAAGACTCCACAATGAGTGCAGAGCCCAACACAGGGTTCAATCTCATGACCTCAAGATCATGACCTGAGCCAAAACTAAGAGTCAGATGCTCAACTGACTACACCGCCCAGATGCACCTGACAAACGAACTTTTAAAAAGCAGGTATCACGGGACGCCTGGGTGGCTCAGTTAGTTAAGCAGCTGCCTTCGGCTCAGGTCGTGATCCCAGCGTCCTGGGATCGAGTCCCACATCGGGCTCCTTGCTCCGCAGGGAGCCTGCTTCTCCCTCTGACTCTGCCTTCCACTCTGTCTGCCTGTGCTCGCTCTCGCTCGCTCTCTCTCTGACAAATAAATAAAATCTTTAAAAATAAATAAATAAATAAATAAATAAAATAAAATAAAAAGCAGGTATCAAAGCTGTAGGGACACTATAATTGTCCCTAAATGATAGAAGGGTAGATGAAAGCTATCAACGGATAGGGAGACAATGAAGAAATAAATGGAGATATTAAAACAGAAAATATAGAAATAAAAATGTTTTTACCACCCCTCCATTCTAAAATTCCATTTTATAATTTAAATTTTTATTTATTTATTTATTTATTCTGAGAGAGAGAAAGTGAACATGTGAGCAGGGGAGAAGAGGCAGAAAGAGAAGAGAGAGAGAATCCCAAGCACGTTCCATGCTCTGCCCAGAGCCGATGTAGGGCCCCATCTCACAACCTTGAG
This sequence comes from Mustela putorius furo, assembly GCF_011764305.1. Classification (NCBI taxonomy): domain Eukaryota; kingdom Metazoa; phylum Chordata; class Mammalia; order Carnivora; family Mustelidae; genus Mustela; species Mustela putorius. The sequence continues at coordinate 1,766,251 of NW_025422045.1, read as the reverse complement.
ATCATGACCTGAGCTGAAATCAAGTCGGACGTTTAACAAACTGAGCCACCGAGGCGCCCCCATTTTATGATGTTTTAATATTTCTGCAACAAATATACCATTTTCAAACCCCATTCTTTTTTTTTTTTTAATATTTTATTTATTTGGCAGATTGAGAGAAATCACAAGTAGGCAGAGAGGCAGGCAGAGAGAGAGAGAGGAGGAAACAGGCTCCCCACGGAGCAGAGAGCCCGACGTGGGGCTTGATCCCAGGACCCTGGGATCATGACCTGAGCTGAAGGCAGAGGCTTTAACCCACTGAGCCACTCAGGTGCCCCTTCAAACCCCATTCTAATGTACCTTGTCTTTGTAACTCAGTCCCGAGAAGAAGGCAGAGCCATGAGAAGAATATAATATCACAAACGTGGCAGTTTTTAGGATAAAGCCATTGGATAAAAAAAGAGAAACAGGTGCTAAGGAACATACCCAAGGCCTTCTCAGGAGGAAAGGTCTACGTGGAGACAGAGAGATGCTCATGTAGGAGAAAGGAAACAATTCCCCTCTGCCCGTATGGTAAAATGAATTCGTGAGAACATCTGCAACTGGGTGGCCGCCAGCATTCTTTTTTCTGCCATCACCAAGTCATAGGGAAGAGACTCTAAGTTCCAAAGAGCGAGATCTAAAATCCCTCGAGGGAATTACTCCCAACACGAAACAAGGAAGGGAGTGAAGAAACACTTGACAGCCCAGACGTAGAGGCAGCCAGAAACTTGAACTCCACAGCCAGAACAAAGACAAGACCCAGGCCCTTAGAGGGAAAGCTGCAGAAAATGAGAAGTAAATGCTGACAAGGTACCTTTACTGTTTTACTTTTTTATGGCTTCTTCTTCTTCTTCTTCTTTGTTTTGCATTGTTCTAAATTGTGTATCATTTATTCGTTGGCTGTTCCTATAAACTGAAGCTTATATGGAAATAAGCTTCAAAACTATGCCAAAGGGGCGCCTGGGTGGCTCAGTGGGTTAAAGCCTCTGCCTTCAGCTCAGGTCATGGTCTCAGTGTCCTGGGATCAAGCCCCGCATCGGGCTCTCTGCTCTGCAGGGAGCCTGCTTCCTCCCCTCTCTCTCTGCCTGCCTCTCTGCCTACTTGTGATCTCTCTCTGTGTCAAATAAATAAATAAAATATTTTAAAAAAAAAAACTATGCCAAAAATACAGGTTATGATAATTATAGCCAATATCAAGACATCTAAATAGGCACAAAAGTTCTATTACTGATCTTCAATTATACCCATTTCCAATTTTTAAAAAAATGTAGACATTCATAGCCTATGTGTGTATCTACCACATTAATAGGATGGCAGTCTAATTCACGAAAGAGATAATAACTGTCTTTGAGAAACCACACAATCATTAACAAACGCTAAGCAGAAGAGTCAGCTTCATTTACTGACTCATGGATTGGTAAGAACTAAATAGTCAATAGGGAATATACTGATATGGGCAGAAGCCAGACGGGCAGCCTGTGTACACAGCAAATGCATCCCATTCATTCATTTACTCACTCACTGTTTCACTCATAATGCATCCATCCAACCATCCGCCAAATATTTGCCAAGTGCTATATGTCCCCGGCACTGGAACAGCTGATAAGGATAAAACGCCAAGCCAACCACCACCAACCCTGCCTCCTAGAGCTTACATTCTTATGGGGACCTTGAAAAAAATCTGTGATAAATGCTATATGGGCATAAGCATCTTTAAAATACTTTCCCATAACTAGCATCACTTACAAAGTGTTTTTGTCCAAAGTTTAACCCAAATCTATTAGTGTTTAGACCTAATTTCAAATGTACTGGAAATGTAGGAGACAGTGGAACAAGTTAATGGACACATAAGGAAATAATCAGACAAATCCAGAATGTGGGCCATTGGTCCACATTCCATCAATGGAATGGAAAGGGAGCAGGAAATAGGAAATTGGTGGCAGAATACTAAGATAAATAAACTCAGAGAAAGAGAACAATGAAAGCAATACGGGATTCTTGACTGGATCCCGGCTTGGGGCTGGAGGAAACAACTATAAAATATACTGGAGGGACAACCGGCAAATTTTGAGTAAGAACCAGGTATTGGAATTATTGTTATATTATAGGAATTATTCATTGTTTTAGGTATGATAATAATATTGTCATAACAAAATTCCCTAATTTTTTAAAGATGCATGCCAAAGAATTTAGGGGTGAAGTGTGGCGTTATCTATAATTTATTTTGAAACGGCTCAGCAAAGATGAAGAGATGGACAGATGAAAAAATAATAGGATAAATGAATGGACATGAAGAAATGGGGAAGTAGGACAAAATGTTGACAACTGTTGGATTTGGGTTGGGGCTCTATGGAAGTTAATGAATTACTCTTTCTACTTTTCTGTATGGTTGAAATTTTTCCTAAGACAAAGTTTAAAAACTATTACAGATGATGCTTTTCGGGAATCTAGCCATAGGCACAGCGGAGCAAATGCACGTAATGGAATACGGCTTGTAGTATCCAGACTCCACACACCCTGCCCCCCTACCCTGCCCCATCCCATCCTCTCCAGGCAGATGGGGCCTGCCTTACCACCTGATCCCACACCCCCCACCACCACCACCTTCCTTACCTCAATCAGAGCTCCCTTTTCCCTGTCCTCAGATCGTTTAGCGCTGTCTAATTCATCATGCATTTCTGACAGCTGGTCCTGAAGATCCCTGATCTCGGTCTGGTGCTGTTCCCGTTCCATCTTCACCTGGAACAGTCTGGCAGGGGAAGAGGCCCATCAGAGAGATTGTGCTAAGCCTTACATTTTTTTCATCCAGTCTGATCTCAAACATACAGACGGTTAAGCAGAGTCATCAGAAGCCCCAAGGTGTCTCCCATTTTGCGTTCTACACTGAACAAGGAATCACAAACCAGAAAAGGCACTGGTGAGAACTCATGTCTGCAGTTTAATTTGCCCAACAAGAAGGCAAGTGAGCACTCAAACCAATGGGGAAGGCTATACAGTGACAGTTTCCCCCCAAAAGGAGACCGTAGTGTACAAGAATTTAGATGACAAGAAAGAAATTGACCCACAAAAGCAGAACCTCTTCGATAATGCTTTCACTAAAGCCATCCCGCTCCCTACCCCCTACCCTGCCCCCAGCCCTGGAAGAGCCAGCAAATTACCGCCTACTTGGCCAATCTGGCCCACGGCCAATTTTTCTAAGGAAAGTTTTATCGGAATACAGCCATGCTCATTCATTTACATTTTACACACAGTCATTTGCACAATACAATGGCAGAACTGAAGGGGTCCAACGAAGACCATATGGCCCATAAACCATAAACTATTTACCGTCTGACAGAAAAAGTTTGCCAACCTCTGCTCTAAATCAAACTCACAACTATTTTACCTTTTGGTTTTGTAAAGTCTTCACTACACCTTAAATTTTATTTTATTTTTTCTCACCAATGTTTCTAAAACTAACATCTAGGCATGTTTCAAAAGCAAAATCTACATCATCAAAACTGCAAAGGCAATCAAATGATCTTACTATATAGTTCTTGAATCTCCTCCTGCTTAAACCTTCACTTAAGACCTCCACTGTGTCTGCAGAGCTTCATAGCACTGTACGTTTGCAGACTTGGGTTTCAGAGCCTTTTGTCACAGATTTTAAAATGACACAATGACAGGGCCATCTTGGCTTTGACTCTCCCTCTCTGCAGACTCAACAGACGCATAAGCACTGGTCAGCATCCTTCAGAATAAAATTCACAAACTGGGAGATTACAGAAGTCACAGGACATGTGCTTTTTGGAGGCTAGGGCCAGGCTCCTTAAGATCTCTGTTTCTAGGTATCCCTACTCAGCATTCCCTGCTTCTCGCTTGCCAGCTCTAGGAGCCCCTCTCAGGGCTGAAACTTTACCAGGCATCCTTTAAGGTATACAACGAATTTGTTAAATCATTAGCCTTCCTGCTTACAGTCTGTGTGTGTTACCAGCTTCACAATTTTACAAGGATGAGAAGGAGAAAAGGAAGGGTCAGTAGCCCCTCTAAATATTTGGAAGGCTGGGTAGTACTGAACAGACAAGAAGGTTCTGGCTCCACTGGATGCAAGAACCCAGGCTCTGCGCCCAGAACTCACTCCTCCAGGTTCTTCCGGAGCTCCCCTTCGCTCTCTTCCAGGCGCTGCTGCAACACAGAATTCTCTTCCACTTTACTGTCATGCTGGCCCTGGAGCTCTTCCAAGCTTGCTCTCATTCTCTCTCTCTCTTCTTTCATGTTCTGCTGATTCTAAGATGAATGCATGTGATTTTCAAGCATCTCCAAGGAACGTTAATGTAATCCCACAGAAGGCTACCCCGAAACTCTCATGGACTCCGTGTCTTTGCACTCATTTATTAAACAACTTAATCAAGCCACATAATTAGGCCTGGGAGTTTGCAACTAGAAAGAACATTAAATACTGAATGAGCTGTAAGACTTCTAAAAGAAATACCAAGGCAGCTAAGGTTCAGTCTGCTAGTTCTATTACTCGGTTTGGATATTTTATATGCATTTGGTTTCCTACTGACCCGCCCGAATCCAACAGCGCTTTAATCCATCAAAGCAAACAGTGTCTATGGGTTTCAGTTACTTTAAAAAATTTAAGAAAAAAAAAAGTTCTTTGGACAGCAGGAGTCAAATATACAGGAATTTACTCAGTGATGAGAGGAATGTTTCTTTGGGGCAGGGGTTGGACACTGGTTTTCACTTCACTTGGGCATCCAGATTTGCTTAAAATATTCTTTGTAAGACAGAAATTTTAAAAACTGATACCTTGACTTCTAGTTGAAGCTGTCTCTGAAGTTCAGCCACTTCTGTGGTCAGCTTGTTTTTCTGTTCCAATAGATCTCTGACTTCGGACGAAGGATTAGAAGCCTGTAATTAATTGAAGAGATACCCTAATATACATGTTCAAGACGCTTTATTTTCTCTTTCTTCCAAAATGTAATCCAAGCAGTAACATCAAAATCCTAAGACCCAATTCAAATGTAAAGCCCTCCAAAGGAAGGGGCACCAGGAAACCCTCCGGGGGTGACCGAAGGGCTCTGGACCTTGATCAGGGTGGTGGTGTGCACTGACACAAACCTTATATTAAAAATTCAACAAACTTGACAGTTAAGATTTGTGCAATTTACTGTATAGACATCATACCCCAATAAAACAATGTAAAAAGATAAAAAATAAATATTTGTTGAAGATTCCTCCACTGCCTAAGGTTATACCCAAAGCCCACGTTTCTGTGTTCCCAAGGCCCTTCGTAAAATCTATCTATTATTATAAAACTTCCATTACACTGGGAATCATTATTCCAGAACCTGAGATGTTCTCACTCTCTGCACAGGTCTGTATTCAAGTAGTAAATAGATGTATGTTGGCTGAATTGGCTTTCTTCTGTTAGAGGCTGCATGTCCACAAAGAAGGGAGATAGAACAAAGAGGGGTCTGATTAGAGAGTCTATTAGAAAACAGACTCTGATCTGAGTATTAACGATCTCATTTTTTTTTTTCCCTCATGAGTAGAGTAACAGGATAATGCTCTCAAAACGATTTGGCTAAAACTACAGAGAAGTGGTTAGAACGCCACAAAAGGGGAAGAGAGAGGATAAAAGGCAGGAATCAAAACTAGAAAAAGACATGTCTGGGGTCTCACGGGCCTGAACCCAGGTGTGAGTTGTGTGTGATGAACTTGGAATGAGGTACTTCCTCACTACTCCTGTGAAGTTAACCGAACCCAACCATCCACAAAAACACAGGATTTCCTATCTTCTCAGGCAAAATGAGAAAAACCCATTATGGAACTCTAAATCCAACCCAATGAGGGAAATGACACATTGTAGTCACACGAATGAAAACTCTACCTACTCTCTGCTGTTTCCAGTATGGTCTTTCCTTCTCGCAGAGGAAATCACTCCACTGACACCAAAAAGATAAAACTCCAAAGCCTCTGCCCACAAATAATCACATTCAGAAAATAACGGGGAGAGAACAGGAGTAGAAAAGTCTGGGCAATTAAGCAGTCATGGTGCTGTGATCTTAGCAAGAAGTCTAAAAGCTATGGTTTATCTCATCATCTCTGGCTTAACGGGTTTCCCCTCCTCTTATCTCCTCTCTCTCCAAAAGCTACAAAAGGAATGAATTTCTGCAAATACCTCACTATTCATTCCTCTCCAAAGCCCATCACCTTCAGCCAAAAATGGAAACATCTACGATTTCTGAGGTCTTTTCTATCTGGCACTTCCTCCCACATCCTGGCTCTCTGATCCAGCTACACTAAACTGCCTCTAGTCCCCTAAGCATCACGCACACTGGCCTTTTTGTATTTGTTCATGCTGGTCCCTCTACCTAGAACACTCTGCCTTGCCTTCTTCTCCCAGAGCCTTCCTTACTCTTGGAGACACTGTTAGTGTCCCGGATTCCAGAGGGCTTAACCTAACTTCCCTAGTTTGGTCTGGATACCCATAGCCTGTAACCTACAAAGATAATCTTCACATCAAGGCCAAAGGATGTATCACCCTAAAAATATGCAGTTGAGTGAAAAGCAAGAGTCACCCTGATAATTTGGATTTAAGAGTTTTAGCACAAAACCCCTAAATCAATTTTAAGAACTATGTAGAGCCCCTGAAGCCTGCCTATAAGCTAGGCGAATAATTTAAAGATTCCCCCAGGGGAACAGTGCATGTGTGCGTGTGTACATAATCGTTTTAATGGATGCCATAGCAGCAGTCATGGGTTAGCTGAGCGTTGACCAGTAGAGAAAAGAGGGAACTGAGTCCTAAGAACATCCTGTATATTTTATATGCATTTAGACAAACTTGCTTTGAATTGTCTCGGGTATTATACTCTTTCCTTTCCATGCAGAATTCCCCGGGAGGGACAGAGAAGACACACAAGCAAGAAATGGGTCCCAGTTCAAGGCGGTGCAGGACTGAGGAACAAGCTTCTAGTCATCCCTACCAAATGTTGCTTCCTTTCAGGGTACAAGGTGTGTCGGGCACGTAGTCGATGTTCATCCAACATGAGATGACTCCTTCAACAACAAAAAAATCTCCACGGGCCAACTGGATTCAGTACAATAAATGGAATGGGCAGTTTAAAAAAAAAAAAAAAAGAATTTGGCCCCACTCCACTCCTTCCTTTCTCTTCCACATGCTTGCTGGCTTCACCAGTCTCTAGTCCTTATTCTCTGACGTTCTAGAGCGTGGGTCCGGTCACACTTACCTTCTTCCTTCGGGACCTCGGATTACATTAGGGTTCTCTGTCCCTGATTTCAGTCCGTCCTTCCTGTACTTATTTTCTCTTTCTAAATTTCACCACCTTTCTGTTTCATCTTGCTACAGGTTACATATTTTTTAAATAAAATCTCTTAAACACCTTTCTGAAAAAAAGGCAGGGGCACCATAATATTTACAACATGGATCTGCCATTTTAGGTCCTGCTCACTACTCGGGTAACTTCCCACTTACTGCAATAACCCAAGGTACAGGCTGGAGGAACAGCAATTTGTTTGCCACATTCCATGTTAAATGCCCTCTGCAGAATACAGAACTCCAATTTACTTGATTATTTCCTTGTGTGCTCCCTGCTGCTCGAGACTTCAAAGTCTGGATTTTCTCAAAGACCAGGTTGACTTTCCGTTTAGTGGCGTCGTCATTATCGGTGCTTCTGGGAAAGAGGGAGCAGAAAAAACAGTGAGGGGTATGACCACGGGTCTCGGGATACCTGAAGTGCCATGACATACAAACAACAGACCCGTTTAAGAAGATCGATGGCAAGAGGTATGAATTAATTAAGGCTACAGACAAAGCCAGTGTGAGGAGAGCAGGATGGATGATGTATTTCTCTCCAAATAAGCTGTTCTATGTTAACATTCTGTCTGGGACGAGGGTTCCCATTTCCAAGAGGGAATGTAAAAGAGAGGCACCCACATTCTGAGCCTGGAGAAAACATACAGTGAAAACTTAGTAATTTGTTGTTGTTGGACTCAAATGACTTATATTCATTCCAGCAAGGAATTTCTTGTGTGTGTGTGTCTCTCTCACACACAACCCACAGCCACACTTTACTTATAAATCTTATGCTAAGAATGATCTACAGTGACCTTAACTGGCTTTTTATCTGTGTTTAAAAAAATAAATTGCCCCAGCTGAGACTGTCAACACCAGAGCTTCGTCTACACGTTCACAGATAATGATCAGAGAGTTTTGTTTGTCTGTTTCTTAGAGATTTCATTCATTTACAAGCAAGAGAGAGAGAGAAGCAGACTCCCTGCTGAGCCAGGGGCCCGACAGAGCTTGATCCCAGGACCCCGAGATCATGACCTGAGCCAAAGTCAGATGCTTCACCGACTGAGCCACCCAGGAGCCTCAGACAGTTTTACTAACTTCGACCGCACCTTCTATCACACATTCCTGGCGATGAGAAAAAAATTTTTAAATACGTTCCCTCAAATAGTCACCTCCTGTTAACGTCTGTCTCACCAGTCTCTCAATAAATCATGAGCAAAAAAATATATAAAAAGAATTTAGAGAAAGAATTCTAAAAAGCGAAAGCTCTTCTCCCTGAATCTTACCGTGGTAAAACCCTTCACAGAGAGACACCAACAGCTAGCTCTCAGCTAGAAGAATCTCTTCAGTTAGTCCCCATCCCCACCCCCAGGCCAAAAAGAGCCCCTCTCTTACATTCTGAACCTATTTTGTCAGCTCGATAATTGTAAGGTACGATAAAAAAAATGTAAAGTTTTGATACCAATGAGTACTTGCCAGGGACTTGCAGTCACGTCGGGTTGTAAAGCTTTTTTCCCCCTTTTTAATCCTATCTGATGAGACAATGGAAACAGAAACTGCAAATTCCTGACCTAATATCTCAGCAAGGACTGAAAACCAGATTACTCAAACTCAACCTCCAAGATAAGTCTGTGAAAAGCAGTGCTTTTAAATGACTCATACATGCTTTAAAAATCAAGGAAGCAGGGGCTCCTGGCCAATGTCAGCTCTCAGGAGGGGAAGGACGATTGATTACTACTGCATACATGAAAACTCAAGGTGGAAGAGTCAGTCAAAACTGAGGAGGAGACATTCTTCCCATCTTTGAACTTTTTTTTAAACAATAGAGTCATTTGAAAAACAGGGGTCCCTGGCTGGCCCAGTTGGAAGAGCACACAACTCTTGATACTGAAGTTGCGAGTCCAAGTCCCACAATAGATGTAGAAATTACTTAAAAAAATAATAATAAAGGGATGCTTGGGTGGCTCAGTTGGTTAAGCCGCTGCCTTCGGCTCTCAGGTCATGATCCCAGGGTCCTAGGATCGAGTCTCACATAGGGCTCCTTGCTCAGTGGGGAGCCTGCTTCTCTCTCTGCTTCTGCCTCTGCCTGCTGCTCTGCCTGCTTGTGTTCTTTCTCTCTTTCTCTCTAATAAATAAATAAATAAAATCTTTTTTTATAAAAAAATTATAAAATAATAATAAATTATATGGCTTTATTATAAAATCAGTTTATAAACTCATTTTCCCCCTGCTCTTCATACCCACACCCAAGACTCAAAAACTGTTGTGCAAACTCCAACCACTGACTCCTAAGCCTCAAACAGTTCACACAGTGCAGGAAGGGAGGGCAAAACAGAAGGTCTCAGAAAAGGAAATTAAGACCCCCATCGGTAAGGACGAGACTTTGCTCCTTTAAGGAAAATCACTGACCCCTCTTTGAGGTAATTGTAAAGTATCTGCTTGGCCGTCTCCTCATTGGTTTGTTGAGTGAGCTCTTGCTGGCCTTTCAACAGATCCGGAGTGGCCTGGAACATAAAGCCAGTTATTAGACCACAGGATGAAGTTTCCAGGAAGAAGGCAAAACCCTGAAGCAGAAGCTTCCAAACACATTCCTACTTTCCAAAAACAATTCCTCAGGTAAGGATCCTCATTACAATGGCTCCACCACTCAGTAGCTCCATAACCTTGGGCAATTTACTTAACTTCGCCTCACCTCAATTTTCTCACCTGTAAATTAGATTAATAGTACCTACCTTCACAGGGTTGGGGCAATCCTAGAATCTATAACAAATAAATAGTGCCTGACACTTACCAACCTTATCATCATTTTTACCACTATCATTATTTTTTATGGGTACTACCAAAACACTAAATATACCACTTAAGTCAATTCCGTCCCTTTAGGAGTGACCTAAATTAAAATTAACCTAATTTCTCAGGCCAGATATTAACCCAGTCACTCAACGTCAGGAGAAAAATCAATGTATCTACACAAACCGAAGCACTGAACCTCTGTGTGGAAACAAATTCTGCACACCTGCAGATGTCACACAGACACAAACAGGAAAAACGAAGCAGAGAGTGTCTGACAAGTCCCCCGACAGAAAAGTCTACGACGGGATTCTATCTGTATCTGAGTTAACCCGGAAAACCATACAATTGGTAGTAGGTTGAAAACTCTGTAGGGGAAAACTGAAACAAGTCGGATATGCCGTTAGTGAGGGTCTGCGTTCCTGTAGCCTCCTGCAGCAAGAAAGGAAAGGCCCGCGGGCATTACCTGAGTATTGGAGGTGGAAGTAAATGTCTTCACAGAAATCTTCTTGGCGCCAGAGTCGGGCAAAGTTGCTGGTGGCCGATTCTGTAACATCAGCTTCGCCGTGGCTGTTTTGATTTCCTCCTCCTTTTTATTCTGTGCTGGGAGGGAAGAAGCGTGTGTGTCTGTACTCTCCTGACCACCTTTGTTTTCTGGAACTTTCCCATCTTTGCTCTGCTGGGGAGGCCTGAGGTGGGCCCCCTGCAGCCTCGCGAAGGCCCGGCCCACACTCTGTCTCCCCCGGTGCTCCTGAGCCGGTGACCTCTGCGGGCACACCTGAGACGGGCGGAGAAGGTGTTCGCTGGACTTGCCGAGGTTCCGGCTAAATTCGTTTAGGTACTCGGGGTTCCCCTGGAGACCAAAAGGAAAGGCACTATCCACGCTTCTGGACCGCTTCCTGTCTTCCGGGTTGATTCTGTTTCGCTTCCCAGACCTTCCTCTCTTCTGGAGCCCGGGTTTTTGGTCAAACTTTTCAATCAGCTGGTCCACACCAGGAATTGATCCTGTATCAATATCCCGCCCAGTTCCTGGCAAGAAGGGGATATAGCGTCTGTTTTCATGACGGTTCACATTGTCGGCATGGATGGCACATTCCTGGTCATCAAGTAAAAATCGGTACAGAGAGTTGGCTGAAGTGGGAGTTGCCGATGAGGAAGAGGACCTCCGGGACCGAGCTCCATCCAGGACGGGTCCCGCAGAATCCTGCCGCCGGAAGGGAAGCACGTCCGGCCTGGCCTTCTTGGTCTCGGGATGGGTGTGTGGGCTGTGGGCTGTTAGGGACCTCCCACTAGAGGACAGGGCCTCCTCCACCAGCCCCTCCTTGGTGCAGCTCTGAACATTTACGCACACTGAGGTCTGCTTCTTGGGGTCATCGATGACCACAGAGCTGCACAAACGAATGGCCGTCACGTTCGATTTGCCCACATCTTCCAAAGGAGGGCCGGTAGGCTGAGAATTACCAGGTTTCGGGAAGCGAGTCCAAGCCTGCTTATTGTTGGAACCTTCTTCTGATCGAGTGTTTAGCCAATTACTCTCAGGAGGCTGGGGTTTTTTTAAGTTCAAGTCATTCTTTTCTGGGTCATAGGGCTGCAAAAGCTCGGGATGCCTCTGAAAGTTCAACATGTGGGATGGCTTCACTGGCCCCTCTTTGCATTCGAGAACCCCATTCTTGCCCTCAAAGAGAGAGGATTGTTTCAGGTTTCTCACTGGGCTGGGTTGGGCATAAGGATTTTCTGGGAGCTGCAATTCCTCGACGCTGGTCTCCTCCAGCACAGGCCCGTTGCTGGAATGCAGGGGCAGGTTACTTCTCACCGGAGATGGGAATGATGGCCCATTTTCAGGAAAAGATGGGCCAGCCATACACCGCTCTGTGTTATTCAAGACTATGTAGGGGTGGCCATCAATTCCCTGTACCCGGATACTGACACCATAAGAGCCTGCCTTCGAGGGTTGGGAATTCCGTGACTTTTTGCCGTCATCACTTGCAAGTCTCAGATGGACGCCATATTCTTGCTGCACATGTTGATATTCACCGAAATACAGCTCCATGGTTCCCTGCTCCTGTGACCAGGGAAAGACAGGGTAAAAAGAAGACATTAGGTTGGAATTACACCTGTTTAAATGAAGATGATGAGGGGAAAGTTCAAAGAAAGCGCAACACTTTAACCAGCAAGGACACTTTGGAACCAACTGCTCATCCAAACAGGCCTTTCTGGATGCCCTCCATGACCATGGAGTTGTCAACACCAGGCTTGAACCCTGGCCTCTGCGGGGAAGACGCATAACACCTTTGGCATAAGCACCTTATTCTGTTTCTGGCTGACAGGCCATTCTGGTTGCTTTGTTTTTTTTCCCCTTAGTTGGTTTCCTCACACCTCATGCTATTTATTTTTAACCAATAGGATTTTCCAGTTACTAGCATTTGAGAACAAGGTACTTTTCCATGAAACGATTAAGACTGAAGGCCTTCTGATGGTCACCACTTTCTCTTCTCTCCTTCCTGTTGGAATAGTGCTTTCTACCTTTTTTATGCACAATCTTGCTTTGAAGTCTATTTAGTTGGATATAATGTTCAGAACATTGCTTTACTTTGTTCCTGAGACTGACAACGAGAGCGGATGATTAAGAATAATTTTTCATCATTTTTTTCTTACCAAAAAGGTTCTAGTAACACATGGATCTGAAAAATGTTACAAAAAACTAAAGACTCGAGGTCCCTTATTTTGGGGTGTGTCCTAATGCCAAGGATCAGTGCCATGACCTCTCTGGGGCGTGGCCACCATCGTCAAAGACCGAACACAGATCACCAGGCAGGACGCCCAGCCCACCCCACACCCTGGGGCCTCCCACCAGAAATTCACTTCCACCCCCCCTTGGAGAACTCCGACAGGAAAGAAGCCCCAAGAAGAGCAGTAGCATCAGGTCACACATAACAGCTGTCTCATTTCTTTCACTCCTAGGGGCCTTTTTCAGGTTTCTTTCTATTCTGGAGTGAGCCTGAGAGCACATTTTCCAAGAAAATCATCTATCTGATCCACATGTTCAAGTTAATTTGCAGAGAACTTTACAAATTATGAATCATTTCATCTTCTTTATAATTTCTCATTATCCAGTTACATTTCTTTGTGCTTTCTTCACCTAATTTTTGATTGAGCAAGTAAAACGTGATCTCTATATATATATTTTTAAAAATAATTGTTTCCCTAAAGAGTAGCTCTCAACATTTCTCAATCATTTCCCTTTTTTAATTTTCTTATTGAGTTCTAGCTTCATCTCTATTGTTTCCTTCTGCTTTCCTTTATTTTACTTTGTTGTTTGGTTTCCAACTTCTTGACTTGCACACTTCATTTATTTATTTTTATTATTTAATTACATCCCATGAGTTGTGATATCTGACTGTGTCATTTAGGAATTGCATTGGTTCCTACTAACAAAGAGACCCAACTTAGCAACTCTGGAGTTAGGAATTTTTTTCTCCAAGAGGCAGGAAGTCCAAGGCCAGAATGGATGATGGCAGGATATTTCCGAGGAATATCTCTTTCATCTTTTCCATTTATCTACTTTTAGCATGCATTAGACACCTTAGGATTACAAAATGGCTAACCCAGCATCACATATGTCAAAAGTTCATTAGGTCAGCTGAGTCAACCTTTTTAAGGAGGTTTCCTGGAAGACCCACCCACCAATATTATTTTATATCTATCTCATTGGTGAGAACTTAATCATATAGCCAACCCCAACTACAAGGACAGATTGAGAAATAGGGATGTTTAGCTGGTCACTGACACTCTCAACAAAATCAGTGTCCTGTTGACACTGGGAAGGCAGCCAATAATTTCTACCACAGTAACGTTTTTAACATTATTTCCTAAGTAGCTTCAGTCTGTGGATTTGATTTCTTCTTTGATCCACGAGTTGTTTTTGAAAAAGTTTTTTCATATCCAGTACATCTGCTGTTGTGTTGTTTTGGCTTGGAGGGTCCCTATCTCCGTATGTTGTGAATTTCTACATGCACTGTAGTAAAAAAAAAATTAAGTTTCTACTATTCCTTCCTTTTTAAATGTACTGAGGTTTTCTTTGTGGGCAAATGTATGGATAATTTTTGTCAACATTTACTGGGTAATGGGTATAGTCTCTTTTTTTAAGGTATGGAATTCAAAATATATCCATATAATTTACCAATTTTTTATTCAGCGACAGTACATCCTGATTTACTTAGTCTTTCCAATTTGTCTTGGGTCTGCCTGGATATATCTGTCTCTTACCGGCCTAGTGCTGTCTCTTCTGTTTGATGATTATTCTTCTAAATATAAAACATGTTAGACATCATCACCTCCAGGTTTACAAAGGGGAACAACTTAGAGACGGACATTCATGTGCAAATCCATTTTTAATTCACCGACCCCAATGATTTCATGATACCTACTTTTATTTTCAGGCTTATCCTGACAGTATTAGGCAATTTCATTTTTAATCAACATTAAACAAGATATAATGGAAATTTGGATTCTCCAGCTTCCCTTTCCCATCCGATCACATTCCCCAGAGGAAACCAAGTGCAAATGTTAGTTGTTTCTCTAGTACTCACCTCTATGTTGCTCAGTAATATGCCTAAAATCAATTGCCTAAATCACCAGTTTTACATATGGGCGATGACATACCATACAGGCAAATTTCTCATTCTGTTAGCTTCTCAATAATATTAACTATATTTATATTATGATTACATATTAATAATCAACCAAAATAATATATAAGTATTATATAAACATTTATTCACTAAACAGCTACACTGTAGGCTATGGCCATCTTTCTTTACAAAACTTTTAACTTCTCTAGGGTTAGTATCTGATTGCTAGTCTCACTTGTCTTCTTCCCAATACACCTACCTATCCTTAAATCTTTTGTCAGCTACATCACATTAGATGCTTACCAGTACTAATTTCAAAATAACCAAAACATCAGATAATTTGGTGATCTTTTCCCCTGGTGCCCTGCCCTCTATCCCTGAACCTTTCATTAGGGTCTTACATTGCTCTCTTCCTTCTGTGCTATACTGTGTCCAAAATTTCCTCTTTCTTAGTTTACCCAATTGGTCTGGGGGAGTTCACTTCTGGTAGCTTTTTAAGAGGTCCAAGGGAGTAAACTTTTTGAGTCCTTGGTGTTTTGAAAAATGTCTTTATTCAATGCTTAGTTTGATGATGGAGAGTCTAACTGGATTTAGAATCCAGGTTAGAAATAATTTTCCCTCTGATTTTTTAAAGAATTACTTTGTTATCTTGTACCTTCCAGGGATGCCATTAAGAATTCTTCTATTAGGGGGCACCTGGGTGGCTCAGTGGGTTAAAGCCTCTGCCTTCGGCTCAGGTCATGATCCCAGGGTCCTGGGATCGAGCCCCTTGTCGGGCTCTCTGCTCAGCAGGGAGCCTGCTTCCCTTCCTCTCTCTCTGCCTGCCTCTCTGCCTACCTGTGATCTCTGTCTGTCAAATAAATAAAGAAAAAAAAGAATTCTTCTATTAGGACAGCCTTTCCTCTGTGTGTGCCCTGTGTACTCTTCTCTGACAGCTTTTAGGACCTTTTCTTCATCCCTACTGTGGTTGAAATTTCACCTGATGTATCCTAGTGGGGGTCTTTTGGGTTTTTTTTTTTTTTTTTTTTAAGATTTTATTTGTTTATTTGTCAGAGATAGTGAGAGAAGGAACATAGCAGGGGCAGGAGAGAGAGAAGCAGGTTTCCCACTGAGCAGGGAGCCCGAAGCGGGGCTCGATCCCAGGACCCTGAGATCATGACCTGAACCGAAGGCAGACACTTAACGACTGAGCAACCCAGGGGCTCCATGAGTGAGGGTTTTATAAAATATGGGCGCTTGGGGTGCCTGGATGGCTAAGTCAGTTGAGTGTCTGCCTTCAGCTCAGGTCATGATCTGAGTCCTGGGATCAAGCCCCACTTTGGGCTCCCTGCTCAGTGGAGAGCCTGCTTCTCCCTCTGACTGCTTATGCTTTTTCTCTCTCATTCTCATTCTATCTCAAATAAATAAATAATTTTTTTTTAATGGGCACTTAATATACTTCTCCAATTTGGAAATTCATGTCATTAGTTCTATTAAATGTTCTGGTGTTATTTCTGTGATAATGTTCAGAGAACCATTTTATTTTGCTATCTTAATACTAAGATATTAGTAATGTTGTATCTTTCACACTGAGTTTCAACTTTTTGGATTTTTTTTTCCTCAACTACTTCTCAACTCTGTCTTTTTAGTTTTTCTTTTTTGAGAGCTACATCCTCACCTTCTCCTAAAATTCAAGTATTTCATTTGTAATCCCCAATATCTCCTTCTTATTCTCTAATTGGTTCTGTTGCATTCTAAATGCTATTCTCATTTTAGACATGAAATAGCTTCTCTCTCTCTCTCTCTCTCTCTGAAGATACTTTAACTTTTTTCAAAAGAAAAAAATTTTTTTTTCCTGCTTTCTGCAATAGGTCCATCTTCTGTAAGGTTTCTCATTGCCGGTCTGTTTTGGTCCTTTCTTTCCTGTTGAAGCTTTTCCTAAGAGGACTCAGATCCTTGGCCGTCCAATCCTATTGAACAGTACAGTCCTAAAAGCAGATTGGAGCCTCTGCAAGCATGAAGAGGAGTTATTAGCTGGTGAGCTTCAAGGAATAGGGTGTACCAAGATTTCCAATGAGGGACACGCACATTTCTGTCATTTCTGTATCTGGGGCATTTTTTTCTGGACTGGTCTGATTTCTCAAGGAAAGAATCTGGGGCTGCACGAGCTTGGCCACTGGTGTCAGGGAACAGGGCAGGGGAAGAGCATGGAGGTCCCAGCTCTCATTCAACCCCCCCTGTTTTCAGCTGTCCCTATCTGCTTCCAAGATCAGTTTCTCCAGGGAACAGACCTCCAGCCTGCTCATCAGGGTGGGGAGGAGGAGCAGAGGCAGATGGAGGTCTAGATACCAGGGTGTATAGAGAGCCCTGGAGAGCTGGTTGTTCAAGGCACTCACATAATTCCCTAGGTTTCAGCCCCTCATCCTTGCCTCCTAGGGCAACGCACGCCTTCCATCTCTGAGCCTCCCAGGGGCTCTTCAGGGAAGCCACCTCATCTCTCCACCACCACCAACTCAAGGGCCTGTTCCTCCACTGGTGAGCTAGCTCTCCTCCACGAGGTCTGCCATTCCTTGTCTTCGAAGCTTGAAACACTCTTGTGCCTTTACTATCTTCCCAGTGGAATTCTGAAAAAGGGATACATCTCCTGCCTGTAAACTGATCTAGCTTGACAAGGCTAATAACATTTTCAAAATACTTCAAAACTAGGACAAAAACAGCAAGCGTGTCTTAGACTGCGGAAGCAATGCACAGAGGCCAAGACCAGAATGCCTGGGTGTGCCCCGGTCCCGTACGCGAGCAACACTGGCCCGTGTTATTCTGGATCTTTACAAGCGTTTGCACTCATTAAAGTTTATAACAAATACTTTTTTCAACAGAAGAGTTTCTAAGCAAACAAATGTGTTCACTGCAATGTTTTGTTTATGATATTTGCTAAATGGGGTCACATTTTACTCACCAATAATCTCTTCTGTGCTGACTCTGAGTTTTCTATGAAAATATTCCTCCTAATATTTATTAATAAAATTCTTTTCTAGGGTTTTACAGCCCCTTTCATTAGCTGTTGCTACTACAGTCAACACTAATTACATTTCAATCTTTGAATAAGGCCACCTTGGTTTATTATAATCTTAGCTCCCTGTTAGCAAATTAATCCGCATATTTGAATTTCATGAAATGTCCACAATTTACATTTCCTTGACAACAAACCTCAATCCAATATTTTCACAGAATGACATTTCCCGGCTGGGCACTGGTGTTTTAAACAAATGTGGATTTCCTTCCCAAGCACAGTGTAAACACTGAATTAATGAATGAATTCAAGGACAGCTGTTCATTTTCAGACACCAGGCCCCGCTACAATCCTAATGCTCTCCGCAGAACACACTTCTCGGCTGGGGACGAAGCCCAACCAAGGACTTACATAATTTGGCAATAAATGCAGACCAATTGCCAGGAAGTAACATTGTGGCACTTGGCAAATAAAAGTGGTGTTTTGGAGTGGAAATAATGCTTTCAGAAAAGACCATTAAATGATGATAATTGCTTTAGTTAGCGAGATCAGGGAGTGTGTTTCTGAGTAAGAACAAAGAGCTTAGCACTTGGAAGAACTATGAACATATGCCAGACAGAAACAGTTCCTCTCTCTGGGACATCACATTTTATCAGCTGGGCACAGAGATTAGTCACAATGCTGGGTCACACATCGCCACCTCATTGCTCTAATTCCCCATGGCACCCCCAAAACCTGGAAACCTATTCACCAGCCCCTCCAAAGGCCCTGCCAGCTACCGTGGAAACAGAGTTAGGCATTCGGAAATGTCTCCACCACGGCTGGCCCTCCCTCCTGAGGCTGACAGTCCCCACGAGCCAGGCCAGGCTGGCCCAATCACCCAGCAAGGCTCCTGGCATGGAAAAGGGATTCTGTGGATGTCTGCTTGGAATGAGTAACTCCCGTTTTATCATACAAGTCACTTAAAAGAGCGCTTCAACTAGGAACTTCAACTAGGTAAAAGTGAGAAATCAGACTGAGAAAAGCCAAAGATTAGCAAAATGCTTACTAGTTTTTAAATGTACTTATTCCCGGGGCACCTGGGTTGCTCAGTGGGTTAAGCCTCTGCCTTCAGCTCAGGTCATGATCTCAGGATCCCTGCTGAGCAGGGAGCTTTGCCCTCTCCCTCTGCCTGCTGCTGTGCCTACTTGTGATCTTTCTCTCTGTCAAATAAATAAATAAAATCTTTAGAAATAAATAAATAATGTGCTTATTCCCAAACATGACAGAAAGAGGCAGTCTTACCTAAACTAAGCTTTACATTCTTTCTTTTCTTCTTTCCTATCTACCTATCAGTTCTGTGGTGCAAACATAGGAAACTGAACAAACTTTTAAGGTTTCGAAGGAAATGTCTTCACACAGTCAAGACTCTGGAAAACTGGGGCGCCTGGGTGGCTCAGTTGGTTAAGCAACCGCCTTCGGCTCAGGTCACGGTCCCAGAGTCCCAGGATCGAGTCCCACATCAGGCTCCCAGCTCCATGGGGAGTCTGCTTCTCCCTCTGACCTTCCCGCCTCTCATGCTCTCTCTCACTGTCTCTCTCTCAAATAAATAAATAAAAATCTTTAAAAAAAAAAAAAAAAGACTCTGGAAAACTCCCTGGGAAAACCATTTCAAAAATAAAGTCTGAGGTTTGAAAATGAAGGGAGAGTGCTGACTAACCTACAGAGTTCAGTATGGTTTGAGTAAGATGAGAAGGACAAGCAACATCTTTTTTTTTTTTTTTTAAGATTTTATTTATTTATTTGACAGAGAGAAATCACAATTAGATGGAGAGGCAGACAGAGAGAGAGAGAGAGGGAAGCAGGCTCCTCGCTGAGCAGAGAGCCCGATGCGGGACTCGATCCCAGGACCCTGAGATCATGACCTGAGCCGAAGGCAGCGGCTTAACCCACTGAGCCACCCAGGTGCCCCGACAAGCAACATCTTAAATGAGAATGAAGAGGGGCGCCTGGGTGGCTCAGTGGGTGAAAGCCTCTGCCTTCGACTTGGGTCATGACCCCAGGGTTCTGGGATCGAGACCCACACCGGGTTCTTTGCTATGCAAGGAGCCTGCTTCCTCCTCTCTCTCTCTCTGCCTGCCTCTCTTGCCTACCTGTGATCTCTGCCAAATGGATAAATAAATCTTTAAAAAAAAAAAAAAATGAGAATGACGACCAAAAATTTTCCATCTGGGGGAAAAATTTTAAAATTAAATTTTTAATACTATGTGCTGCAGCTTCCCCCTAAATCTATCCACTTCACACCAAAAGTAAGTGGATAAAGAGAACGGGGAGGAAAAAAGCCTATCGAAAGACTCTTTTTATACTAAGGATAGATGTTTTGGAGAATCCACCAGGAGTATAAGGATCGGGGGCCACAAGGACTAACCAATCTGATCACACTCGGGCTGGAGCACAGCACCCGGCTGGCTTTCCAGGGACCCCCATGTCTCCTCTGGAAGTCTGCTCTCTCCTGTCCCCACAGATGGTCCCAGTACATCCTTCTCTGTTCCACTTTTGTCCATTTTGATTCCACTCCTCTTTCCTTACTTACCTGGTTAGCATGTGTGTTACCAATATATTTATAATGTTCTTTTCTTCCTAACTTTATTTTTTTTAAAGATTTTATTTATTTGTTGGTTTGTTTGATTGTTGGAAAGAGAGAGAGACAGAGAGCACAAGCGGGGGAGTGGCAGGCAGAGGGAGAAGGAGAAGCAGCCTCCCTGCTGAGCAAAGAGGCAGATGCAGGACTAGGCCCCAAGACCCTGGGATGGTGACCTGAGCCAAAGGCAAATGCTTAACCGACTGGGCCACCCAGGTGTCCCTTTTCTTCCTAACTTTAATTCTAAAATTTGGTGACTGACATTTTATATTTGACATGGTCTCTGAAAGAAAATACAAAATTCATGTCCAAATAATGTTGAAGATATATTATTCATTCTTTTTCACCTCTTGACCCTGAAGCGATTTCTAAAATGTTCTCCCCACAAGAGACGGAAGCTGACGGTTGTGAGGACAAGCAATGGAGCCCAGCACCCAGGTGCAGCGGCGGGGGGGAACGTGTCTGACATTTGAGTCCAGTCCAATCCTGGCTCTGGACAGTTTTTTTAACATCTCTGAGTGTTTCCCTATCTCTAGAGTCAGATTACTGATGATGACTGCATAAGGTAATAGAGAATATTAAATCATATACTGTCGGCTAAAGGAAATAACAGAAAATCATAAGCAAAAAAAATTTAATACGGCGCTTACGGCCTCAAGAAAGCTAAGTTCTTGGGGCACCTGGGTGACTCAATCTGTTTAGCAGCTGACTCTTGATTTCAGCTCAGGTCATGATCTCTGGGTTGTGAGATAGAGCCCCGTGTTGCATTCCACACCAAGGTTCTCTCTCTCCCTCTGCCCCTCCCCCACTATCTTAAAAATAAATAAATAAATAAAATTTTAAATTTTAAATTTAAATTTAAAAAAAAAACTAACTTGGATCATAAAATAATTGCTCCAAGAATAAATGTCTTTGTTGCCAGGCGCACAGAAAAGACCTTAACCAGAGAGACCCATGACATTTGCTATATGGAGTAGAAACCCAAACACACAGACACAAGGTTACCTATCACTGCTTTTTGCTATAAGCCAACCTCGAGCCCCCAAATCCTCAACACCGCCCTCCCATTGTCACTGACAATCCGTGTAGACATAAAATAAAACCTACCTGCCGTTCCTGACACGACACTTACCTACAACTATCTACACTGAAGCCAAATATCCAAGAAATTCACCTCCTAAAACCTAGGGGCATCTTCTTACGTTTCCCGAGACACTTCTCCAGTCTTGTCACTACGTCACAGTCAACTTCGCACCCTGGGGTGCTCCTCAGGTTCCGCGCATACATTAGGCTCACATTCCCACTACTGCCATTAGAACATTCTACCCGGCCACCAAGAGGCCACCACTGACACAGGTACCCAGCAAGAGAAGCTTCGATCCTCACCCTGTTACTATGACCTTGACTTCAAACACTTTCTTCCTCCATTAAAAATGATCTCCCTTCAGCTACAAAAACCTTGTCAGCTACCCCCACAAGGCCTGCCCGCTCTGGATTCCAGGACAGTCCACCTTACCCCGCTCCACATGGTCACGACTCCTCTATTAATCGGTTCTGTCCCAACCGCTGCATTTTAAGTTTCTCAAATGCACATGGTGGCTGCACCGTGCCACAGCAGGTATTGGAAGCTTTCTCTGTAACCTGTCTGTTCAGAGCCTCCCAACCCCTATTTTCTCCCTTTTAGGGATGTGTCAACGTTTGATTGGCCAGTGATTTCCCCCAAGGTCACACCTCGCTCAGGGGCAGCGATGGATTTAAGCCCAGACCCTCTGTCCCAAAGACCTGAGCTCTTTCTGGGGCAGGGATCACGTTTTCATTCTTCTGCCTCCCACAGCATCTGACACAATCACACTGGCGTGGTCACTGGAAAGCTGTGGAAAACGCACCCCCATGTCCCACCGTACCAGCATCCAGCAAGCCAGCCTCTGTGGACTGTCAGATGTCAGGAGCGGTGTTACTCTCCAAGGAGGCCTTCCTCTGGCACCTAGGACAGTGTCTTGCACGTAGCAGGCACCAAATGAACGAATAAATGAACTAAAATTAATAAAGTATGCACAACGCACATAGGCTTTTTAAAAAATTTGAACAGGGACGCCTGGGTGGCTCAGTTGGTTAAGCAGCTGCCTTCGGCTCAGGTCATGATCCCAGCGTCCTGGGATCGAGTCCCACATCAGGCTCCTTGCTCCAAAGGGAGCCTGCTTCTCCCTCTGACTCTGCCTTCCACTCTGTCTGCCTGTGCTCGCTCTCTCTCTCTCTCTCTCTGACAAATAAATAAATAAAATCTTTAAAAAAAAATAAATAAATAAATAAATAAATAAATAAATAAAATAAAAAATTTGAACAATATTTTAAAAGCCCAATCTTTCCCATATCAAATCTCCTATCCCACCGTTCCTGGGTGCTCCTATCTCCAGCTGTTATTTGAGTCACTTTTTTTATTTAAAGATTTTAGTTATTCATTGGAGAGAAAGACAGAGAGTGTGCATGATCAGGGAGGGACTGCGGGGGGAGGGGGCAAAGGAAGAGGGAGGAGCAGACCGCCCCGTGGGGCGTGACTCAGGGCTCGATCCTAAGACCATGAGATCAGGACCCTGAACTGAAGGCAGATGCTTAATCCACTGAGCCACCCAGGTGCTGCTGTGTCACTGCTTACTTAACACACTAGAACCTGATCAGATCACTGTGGCTTTTTTCCCCATCCCCAGCAGCCGCGTTTATAAGACGCACGTACTTCAAAACAGAAAATGGGCCCTGGGTTATCAAGCATCTCCTGAGGGAGGTATAAGGGACACTGGAATTCCAACAATGCCAGCTGCAACCAGCCCGGTTCCCAGAACTCCCCCAAACACGACCGCTGCAAAGGGAATTCCAAAGCCAAACATTCGCCCCTGGAATATACGGTATGTCTTCTGCAAAGCATCTCCTCCTGGTCACTCAAAGTAAGGTTAACCAGGGAAATCTGGCCGTCTTTTTCCTCATCAGGGAAAAGATGGCGGCCACTGGCATCCTGAGCACATCGCGCCAAACGACTGCAAGGGTCCATGGTATGCAGCCTTCCCACCTCCCTGCACCCATCAATTCCTAAACCAACCAAGTGCCCTAAATGCACCCCTCAGTTGTTTGCACAGGACCCAGAAAGCAAGGCTCTAAGTGACAGGCACCTGGATTTGCCCACAGACGCTTCCTGAGTCCCACACAGCAGGACTGCTAAAAGCAAACGGAAGATCACACTGGGTAGCCACCCCAAAATCTTAAAATATATAATAAAAATAAACCTAAAGTAGCACAATTATCATATGAGCTCACTGAGATGAGGAATTTGAGAGGCAGGGCGGGGGGTGGGGTGTTGATGGGGTTGGGAAGGAAAAAAATGAAACAAGATGGGACCGGGAGGGAAACAAACCATAAGAGACTCTTAATCTCACAAAACAAACTGAGGGTTGCGGTGGAGGGGGTGGTGGTTGGGTTATGGACATTGTGCTATGGTGAGTGCTGTGAAATGTGTAAGCCTGATGAATCACAGACCTGCACCCCTGGGGCAAAAAATACATTATATGTTAATAAAGAATTAAAAAAAAAAAAACTAAAAAGTAACAACCCAGCAGATTTCCACATGCATAAATGCAGGTTGTCTGTTAGCCATTCAGTCTCACCCCCCAGCGGCTGATGGTACCACGAGTCAGATAAACTCCGGATGGACGACAATGGGCGACAAGGGAAGGGGGGGGACTATCCCAGGGCCCAAAGTCACGCCAAACAGGCTGCATCTTGCTCTCACCGGTTACTCAGGTTAACTGGAGAACGGAAAGTTCTTTGAGATAATCTGGGCATTTCTGAAGTCCTTTCCCTGCTTTTCCCTTCCTGAAGCACTCCCACCCCCCCTCATCTCCAACTTCTACTCTCTGTCTTCTGCCCCAGTCTCCCCGTGGCTGAGCCCGTTAGCACAAGAGTCTCAACTTACATTTGGAAGCTGCTGCGGTGTGAATACTTGTATCTCCCCCACCTTCCCAAATTCATGTTGAATTCCTAACCGCCAAAGATGGTGGTACTAGGAGGTCGGGCCCCTGGGAGGTGCTTAGACTCTCAGGAATGGGATTAGTGTTCTCTTAAAAGAGACCCCAGAAAATCCCCTAGCCCTTTCCACCTCATGAGGACCCAGCAAGGAGGCATCAGCCCTGAACCGGGAAGAGGGCCTTTACCAGAAGGGGACATGCAGGCACCTTGATCTTGGACTTCCAAAACTGTGGGGAATCCACTTCTGTGGTTTATAAACAACCCAGTCTCTGGATCAGAGCAGCCTGAAGGGTTGACGGCAGAAATGAACAGGATATAAACAAACGCATAGATTCAAATGAAATGGGTGGGGAACCAACACTCACAGCTCCTTTCAAGGCAAAGAATCGATCTCCTCTTGGGTCTCATTTCCCAAGTGCAAAATCCACCTCCCTCCCCAGTCTCGAGGGGCCAGAAGCACCTAAAGCAAAAGTCAGAAGAGGGAGCTTTTCTGCCTGCCCGCCTGCCTTCTTAACCCCAGCCCCAGCACGGGTGGGGCTGTCTTTGTTTATGCAGAACCACAGAAATATCATCACTTTATGCAGATGTCTCGGGTACAGAAGTTTCACAATTCAGGATGCTCTTCAATAATTAGAAATTGAAGCAGTCACCAGAAACAGAAGGTTCCATTACGTAAATAAACAAAAGTAATACTTTTTTAGCCTTTTGGGGTTTGTCAGGATATTCTTTGGTATTCATAAGAATACGGGTATTTTTAAATTTCACTCTCTTGAAAGCATGCTAAAAAAGCCCACTCAGAGCCACACTATCTTTATTGTGTTAAAAATACCTTTGCACAAGCAGTTTGCGATGTTGAAACCTATTCCTAGGTGTCCCTATTTTAGTCTTTTGCAAGCTTGTATCAGTACATGTCCTCAAAGAAAAAATTCTCAACTTTTATCATTCTTATGATAGCATACAGCCAAACCAAATCTGTACATTCAACAAAGTATGTTTAAGAAGCCAATACAATTCAAACTCACAACACAAATTTAATACTGAGGATAAAGTTCATTTTGCTGAAACTGAATCACCATATATTGTGAGAGCAAGACAGTGACCCTACAGTCCAGGCAGGTCCTCCTGGTCTCACGGCGCACGTGTCACCTTGTATAAGCCTCGGTGCCCTTTCTTTATTCAAACGACTGCGTAAACCTTCCTTTGGGCCACCTGCCACAAAACTACCAGGTCTTCCTGTGATGCAACAGCCTCATATACATGCCCACAGTATCTCGGTTTTTCTTCCGATAGGTCATGATAATTAAAATACACTAATAATACCTGAAGCCCAGCCCTTGTAAACGTAGCCATTGGAACTGAGTGTTGGTATCCACAGGCGACCCGGTCACTGAGGATATGCTGACCCTAACCTTCTGTTTAGTCACACCCAGGTTCTCACGGAGAGCCTCTCTCAGGGCTAGGCCCCCTCCCACCACAGAACTTCAAACAAGTTATTCAAACACTGACAAGTGCTGTGAAGAAAATGAGGCAGGGCAAGGAGAGAACAAGGTGGTGGTGAAGACCGGTCTGGGCTACCATGGTCGAGGAAGGCCTCTCTGGAAGGGGAAGAGTTGACTGCAAGGCTAGGGGGAGGCCTTTGCAAGCTGCGTGAGCGCCAGGTAGACAGAAGAGCAAGTCTAGAGTTCCCAAGAACGGGATGTCCTATAGGAGTTGGAAAATTGGCAATAAAGTCAACTCGGCCAGAACAAATTGAGAGGGGAGGAGGAAAGGTGTCGGGGAGGGCAGAGAAGAGGGCAGAAACCAAATTATGGGGATGTGCGGGCATCCAAGAGGGCTCTGGGTCTCATCCCAAGTCAGGTGGTGGGATACTGACACCAACGCGAGTCAAATGTTCGTGAAAGCCAGGGGCTGGGTGAGCTCCCCTAGGAGGTAACGCAGATGGAGAGGCTGAGGACAGAGCCCTGGGGCCTTGCTGTGTAGTGTGCTCCTGGACTAGAGTCACAGCGTCCCCTGAGAGCCCCACGCAGACCCAGCGAATCATGATGGGCATTTAAGGAGATCCAAGGAGGGCCTAGGCCCATGGCTGCAACACTGAGAAGAGAAGGAACAGACGGATACCAGAGCAGGGACAGCCAGGGGAAGGGAGAAAACCAGGGAGTGTGGTGGCCTACAAGCCTGCAGAAGCTAGTGTTTCCAAAAGGAAGGAGGGTCCTTGAGCCAAACACTGCTACTAAGCCGATGAAGACTAGGGAGCATTGCTGTTTTAATTAAGCAGCGTGGAGATCAAAGTGACCTTGGTGAGAACTCTCTCGCTGACTAGGAAGGCAGGGAAACCTGACCACAGTTGGCAGCAGCAAAACACAGCAAAGACAACTCTTTCAAGGAATGTCAATTATCACAGAAAGGAAAATACAAAAATACAGGCAGTTGCGGAAAAAATTAGATGCCTCCCTTGCCCAGCCCACTCCCCTCCGCCCCAGTAGGAGATCTCCGGTGGATGTGCTCCCAATTGCTCAGGAATGCAACTGCAGCCTCGGAGGTGCCAATGAAATGCAAAACCTGGTATTCACGCTCGAAAGATCCTGAGCCAGACCTTCCCTAATTTTATGGAATATTACTTCTCTCCCTCCCTCTGGCAGTTGCCCGTTGTCCTGGTTGTGGCTGAACCTCCGAGGCTGCGCCAAGAGCAGCTGAAGCGGTATGGTCTGCATTTAATTTAGACCAACAGTAGAAGTCCATGGAAATACCTTTTCACCCTGGCAATGCCAGAAAAGACAGAAATAAATCCAGCCTAGAAGAATCCAGAGGGAAAGAAGTCACTCCTTTTCCCTCTCCTCTACAAAACCCCTTGACTTATCCATGCCCATGCCCAAGCAGAGGAGAACCTACTAGAATCATGTTCTAAAGGTAAAAAAGGCTTTCAGAGACCATGTAGCATACCCCTGACTGCTGTTAGATGAACCACTTTCAAGCTCCTTAGTTCTCAGCTTTGAGACCCTAACTGCTGCTCTGGGATCCAGCCCCACCTCCATTACCACTTCTCCCACACCGGTAACACAGGAGCAGCAATTCCAGTTTACTTTCCTCTGCCTGCTCCCAATATTGACCTTAGTCCCCCATCTCTGTTTCATTGTCCCACAACTCACCCCGCGGGAGCCCTCCTTGCATTCACAAGAATGACAATAATGTAATTAACTCTTAAACACTCACACTGTGTACCAAGTACTCTTCTAAGTGCTCGAATACTAAATATTAACCTTCTGAACTGTCATGTCCAAAACTAACCTCTGGACATTAACCTAATGTTGAACATTAACACACACACTTTAATTTGGATGGGTCAGTGATGACCGTATAGAAAAATACCACAAGAAGTGAATTTACTTAAAGGTCTCCTTTTTCTCCTAGGGGCTCAATTTAGAAAGGTTTTGTAATAAAACCCAAAGTATAATTTGTTTTCCTGGCTGGCTCTCCCCAGCTGGAACCTTCTCTGAGTCATCGTGGTGGAAATCATGGTGTGAAGCTATGGCAAATTCACTCTGTACACTTTGACTGTCCTGAGGGTGGCAGGAAGCAGACATTCGTATCAACACAGGTGCCAAGTCGTGAAATGAAACAGGCAATAAAAAGTAAATAACTTTTTTGAACCCTAGACATGAAAAAGATCACTACAAAGGGAAGAGAAAAAATGAAGAGGAAAAAGGAAGAAACACAAAAGGAAAACAATGAAAGGAAGTCCCTCCCTGGCAGTTAAGAGCTCTTGTTTTTTTAAATCGCCCATCTGGAAGAGTTGAGGGCCATCGTACATTTCTCTGGAGCGTCAGGTACGTTTCTCTAGGCTTGCCGTTATTTCCTATGCCACTGACAGCTCCTGTGATTTCTGCTTCCACGGGATGAGCAGACAGCTGTAAGGCAAAGACACAATGATCTTCTAAAGAAGCTAAAGACACCTCACAATAAAAGTAGAAACGTGGAGAACTTACAGCAGCATCCCAGAGAAAAATCAGCCTCGAGGAAGCCTCAGTCTTTAGTGAGGATATTTTATCAATCACATCCACGTTGCAAAGTTAGGGTTCACCAAGCACTTCCAAGCTCATGATCTTGGGCAGGACAGCAGCACGTGATGCTGTCTGCCTGACCACAGTGAAGAGCTGGGACTCGAGTCCAGCTCAGAGCCCCTGGAGAGTATGCTTCCTGCTTCTAAAACCAGGCCCTCCTGTTCTCTCATGGGATCGGTATGCTTGGGGAACAGGGTTATGTTTTTCTCCAACTAAGTGATTATAATCTCTCCACTGAGCAGCATTCCCTTGACCCTAATGCTTATTTTTTGCCGAAAGTGTCCCATCATAGCATCAGACAATTGAAATAGAGGCTTTATCCTTGAGATTTCAGACATAAATGGACCTAGACCCATCTCTTACCCCAGATCACTGGTGGAAAGGGAGGTCTTTTGTTGTTTAGAGGTAGAAAGGGAATCAGTGATTTGGTTTAAGAAAGGGTCCCTCAACAGTGCAGGGGTGCCTGCCTTTCTTCTAGAGAGTGGGACATTAGCCTGCTCACCACAAAACACTGCAGGCTGAGTGGATGAAACAACAGAAATTTCTCTCTCATGTCTCTGGAGGCTGGGAAGTCCAAGATCAAGGTACTGACCAATTCAGTTCCTGATGACAGCTCTCTTCCTGGCAGATGGCAGACTTCTCACTGGGTTAGCACAGGGCCCCTCCTCAGTGCCTGTGTGGGAAGAGAGATCCCTCTCTCTTCCTCTTCTTCCAAAACTACCAATCCCACCGAGAGGGCCCCACCCTTATGACCTAACTTGATCTAACCCTAATTACTTCTGAAAGGCCCCATCTCCAAAAGCCATCACATCTAGGGTTAGGATTTGAAGGGAACACAAACACGTAGTTCCTGGCAAGTGAGTAGGGACAAAGGGAAGCAGAGGGAGAAAAGATTATGAGAATCCTGTCACCCAGTGGCAAGGAACCCCCACACATTTGGGAGATATAATTAAATATCTCCAAGTTTTTTCTAACTCTGTTCCCTGACAACTGAGTCTTCAACTCCCCATTTCTCTCTCCTAGAGAGCCATCAGACTGAATCTAGCTGTATTACGAATGTATGAAACAACTTCACAGAAGGGGGTGAGGAGAAAAGGAAATGATCTAAGTAACTCTAGAAATGAGTGGAGCCCAAAAGCAAAAGGAACGATACACAGGTATTTTAGGGTAGTTGATAAAGTTGTTTCCCAAGAGGAATGTATCGACAATGATGAAACCACTATACGTGTATACTCTGGATAAACAGTTAAGTCAATGGATGGCAGATGGTGGGGGTCTTACTTCTCCCTGTTAGAGGTAGAAGGCTACATATTTGCAAGAGAAGAAGGCTAGAATGATCTTGTGATAGTGGATTCCACTTGGAGACACCAGTGTGATCTCGTTTAGCTCGATATCAATACAGATAGTTACATATTTATAAATACAGTATATACATATTTTTCCTTGCTCTGTCAGTCAAGACGGCTTAGGAGCAACAATACTGCAGTAGCAATGCACACACCTAGCACCCACGTCTTGGTTTGTAACACTGATAGATGATCTGGTAAAAGGAACCAGGGCTCCTTGAAGAAATGGCCACTTCCAGGACTGGGGCAGGAAACATACAAGAGGGCCTGGAGCATCTTGTAGTGCCAGAATGTAAGTAAGGGCTTTAATTGGGGGAGGGGGATGGAGGAACCATGAGAGACTGTGGACTCTGAGAAACAAACTGAGGGTTTTGGAGGGGGGGCGGTGCTGTGTAAGCCTGGTGGTAGCTATTAAGGATGGCACGTATTGCATGTAGCACTGGGTGTGGTGCATAAACAATGAACCTTGGAACACTGAAAAAATAAAATTAAATTAAAGTGCTCTAAAAAATTTTTTTTAATTTTTTTTTTTTAAAACCCACAATGCTTATAGTAACGGAGATATATGTTGGACATATGGGGTTTCCAATGGCCAAAGCTGAAACACTTTGAGGAACAGATAAAGAAGTATCAAAACCCAAAATATAAAAATAAATACCTGTGAGTACAGGCTGGTATAAGCAAATGATTAAATAAATGCATAAATAGAGCAAGAGGAACAAATCTCCCATGCAGAAGAGATTTCCAAATAACTGACTGAGACAGTCTGCCTTAAAGGAAGGAGAAAAGAATTCCTCACTCCCCGAGTGCAGGCTGCACACAGTGACTTCCTTCCAGAGAAGACAGGATGGAAAGAAGAAAAGAGAACTTTGCAATGGAGAAACCTGACATGACCTCAGCCAGGTCCCCACGTCATCAAGTTAACATCAGCCCTGATAAGTCATCCTGACAGTATGTGCTATGAGGAAAATGGCATTTGACTTCCATCGTCTTCCTCGCCAGGTCCCTACCCCCGTGTAATCAGGAGAAAAGCAAAGGGCAAATGGCAGTAGAGGGGCATCCTATGAAATACCTGACCAGTCCTCCCCAAAACTGTCAGCATTATCAGAAACAGCAGCGGTGGGGCACCTGGGTGGCTCAGTGGGTTAAAGCATCTGCCTTCAGCTCAGGTCTTGATCCCAGGTCCATTTTGGGCTCCCTGCTCAGCAGGAAGCCTGCTTCTCCCTCTCCCACTCCCCTGTTTGTGTTCCCTCTCTTGCTGTGTCTCTCTCTGTCAAATAAATGAATAAAATCTTAAAGAAAGAAAGAGAAAGAAAAAAAGAAAGAAAGAAAAACTGATTGATCAGTTGTCCCAAGAACTATCTCAGTCAGCCCCGAGAAGCGACAGCTGCCGGGAACTCGGTATCCTAGATGGGATCCCAGAACAGATAAAGGACAGTAGATAAAAACTAAGCAAATCTTTAAAAAGGATGGACTGTGGGACGCCTGGGTGGCTCCGTTGGTTGGACGACTGCCTTCGGCTCAGGTCATGATCCCGGAGTCCCGGGATCGAGTCCCGCATCGGGCTCCCAGCTCCATGGGGAGTCTGCTTCTCCCTCTGACCTTCTCCTCGCTCATGCTCTCTCTCACTGTCTCTCTCTCAAATAAATAAAAATAAAATCTTTAAAAAAAAAAAAAAGATGGACTGTAACTAATAATAATTTATCAGTATTTGTTTCTTAACTGTGACAAACCAAATGTATTATGTCAACAGAGGAAAGTGGATGGACAGTCTATGAAAACTCTTTACTCTCATCGCGATTTTGTTATGAATCTAAAACCATTGTCAAATAAAAAGTTGTTCGTTTGTTTGTTGGGGTTTTTCTTCAAGTAACATTAAAAAAGAAACCACCAGGCAGTCCAACCCACTGCTGTGGTCCTTGTGGTCGCTCCAGAGCCAACACATGTAATTCCTGATATCTCCCACCTCGGGCCTGGAGGAGGTCACAACCCAGGTACTCGGGGCGCTTGGGTGGCTCAGTGGGTAAAGCCTCTGCCTTCAGCTCAGGTCATGATCCCAGAGTCCTGGGATCGAGCCCCGCGTTGGGCTCTCTGCTCGGTGGGCAGCCTGCTTCCTCCTCTCTCTCTGCCTGCCTCTCTGCCTACTTATGATCTCTGTCTGTCAAATAAATAAATAAAATCTTTAAAAAAAAAAAAAACACAGATACTCGTGTCCTTGATCACATCACCAGGCATACCTCCCTGGTGAGCTCTCAAAGCTCTGCTCCTGGATGGTACCTCTGCCAAGAAAAAACAGGGTAAATAGTTCACCAGGACCCTGTGAACACAGAGCATCCCATCACAGGGACGTGGAGAGAAACCCAGCAAGGTCCCGAGCTGAAAGGCTGCACAAAGTCTGTTTCCCACAAGACAGAGGAGAGCTAAATGACTAAAAATTGCCAACTGCATTGTGGAAGGGAGAACGAGCACGTTGAGGGCTGGGCACACCCAGAAGATATACCTTCCCAGGAGAAGGCAGCATGGGGCGGAGTTTAAATGGGCCGTCAAACCAAACCCATTCCCCAGTGTCGCTTATGGACGACGGAACTCAGCCTCCTTCCTCCTCCATCTCAGAGCCAAAGAGCACGCTTCTCCTTACACAGAAACGTTAATTGGATGAAAAACAGAAGAGCTGAGGGAATCACAGAACAGGAGAAATCAAACAGGAGAAGACAGAGAAATAGGGATGGAGAGAAAGAAAGTAGTAGTGAAAAATGAGAGATAAGAGGGAAGCATGTTCACAGACTAGGATATTAATTAAACTTGCTTGATAGCCTGGTCCACGTTTCCTGTCACTGTGACAGGAAACGCGGACCAGGGTATCATTTGGGCTGAACAGAAGGAGTGGCCAAGTTAAAACTCCCATTTAAAACATTCCTTAATAAGCACCTGAGGACTCAGCTGCCCTGAGTCTCCATGCCTCCCCAGCAGAGCTCTTCACCACTGCCCCTCTCCTATAAACGCTTGGGCCCCTGACAGCGTCCCCAAGGTCTCAGACACCTTGGACTGTCCCCCGCTGGGACCCAGGCTATCACCACCTGCTATGATCTGGACCCAGTGCTGCTAAAGCCCACCGCCACCGAGTCGAAGACCATGTCTGCCATGCGGTGACACAGATCCAACCCCAAGGTCCACCAGACACCCAGGCAACATCTCCCTAGACTCTCGCCCAGCTTCCTCCACAGCAGGTGTATTTTCTTATTTTAAATTAATGTCTGCCTTCTCCGTCAGACTGCAAGTTCCATGAGAACAGCTTGCCGGACAGTGCGTTTGTGAATTGACTGACTGATTGAATAAATGACTCAAGGAATGGAGACTCCTGCCCCCACCCCAGTCTGAGACCTCCAGAAGGAAAAAAAAAAAAGTACATTTCCATTCTGATGCCTAGTGCAGAGTCTGACCTTGGAATCAGCCTACCCGTAGAAATGGCAGCATAAAGAGAGATTAGGTGTCTAGTGCTTTTAAAGACACCAGGTACCTGATTAATAGTACAGTAATAAATAATCGCGATCCCTCACTGAACATTTACCAAGACGAGAGCACCGTGCTGAGCAGTCCAAGACATTGTTCAACAACCCTGCCAGGGAGCTTACCACGTATCGCCATTTGCAGGTGAGGCAACGGAGGCTCCCAGGGGTTGAATCACTCCCCCAAGGCCCCCCAGATAGCTTTGGCGGAGCCAGAGGTCACCGAGGCCGGCCCAACTCCCAGACGGCAAGGAGGCAGTGTTAAGAGCAGGGAAGCGAGGGCAAGGGTACAGGGGATGCTGACTTAGGGAAAAGGGAAAGCAGAATGAAGTGCTGTCTGGCATTCTAAGAGGAAGAAGAAAATTCTCGACAACTTTAAAGAGGTGGTGAGCCATGGTTCCAGCAGCCCTGGGAATAGAGCATCTCCCGCCCCCATGAGAGAGACTGGGTGGGTCACGACCGTGGGAACGGGGAGGGGGGCGGGTTTCCACCCCAACACACAGAGAGCGGGATGCTGTCACTCCCATACTTAACAAACTGGAAAAGGGCTGGGGATTCAATGAGATCCTCAGTGTGGAAGCACTTTTTCAACCACACTACACTGAAGAAAAAGAAGGCATCAAAACCATATTTCTGTGGGTCCTTCTCTTCCTTTAACAAACCTCTGGTATTTGGAGACTATGAACACGTGGCAATCGTTCAGTCCTACAAAGCAGATGGACGCAGCACACAGGGGCTCTCGAGCAGATGCAAGTTCGTTGAAAGAACACTTAGGGAAGAAGTGGCCCTCTCGAGGCCCACACCGGGCTCACTGGGAGAAAATCCTGAGGGACCGGCCTTACTCCTTCTCTGGCAGGGCTGCAAGCGAGGATGCCAAGAACTCTGATGGAGCGGCTGGATTTCTGAAAGACACCTCCGGGTCTCTCTTGGGGTCTTCGGTTCCACAGACATTCACCACGAACTCACCCCGCAGAAGAAGCACGCCGGGCCTGGGCAGACAACGAAGAGGAAGGCAGGAACAATCCACACTGCGTGTCCAGCACGGGCACGAGGGGCAGGGGGGGAGCTCCCTACTGCAAGGGGGCGGGTGGTGTGGGGAAGACCTGAAGGCAAGAAGGCACCTGCAACTGAGTGGCTTAGGACGACAGCACACATTTATTTTTACTATAAATGGAGTTCAGCTGTCTCACTCGGCTAACATCTAGGTGTCGTCAGGGCTGCCTTCCTTCTGGAGGCTTTAGGGCAACATCCGTTCCATAGCCTTTTCCAGCTTCTATTTTTTTTTTTTTTAAGATTTTATTTATTTATCTGAGTGAGAGAGAGAGTGAGAGAGAGCATGACAGAGGAGAAGGTCAGAGGGAGAAGCAGACTCCCCTGGGGCTGGGAGCCCGATGCAGGACGCAATCCCGATACTCCAGGATCATGACCCGAGCCAAAGGCAGCTGCTCAACCAACAGAGCCACCCAGGCGCCCCTTTCCCAGCTTCTAGAAGCCGGCTGCACCGCTTCGCTCTTTGGCCCCTTCCTCCAGCTCCAAAGCCGGCTCATTAGCCTCTTCTGACTCTGCCTCTCCTCTGACATCTCCTCTCCTCCCTCCCTCCCTCATGAGAACCTGCGATGACACTGGGCGCACCCGGATAATCCAAGAGAACCTCCGCATCTCAAGGTCCTTATTTTCATCCCGTCCCTTTTGCCATGTAAGGTGACATATTCACAGGTTCCAGAACTACAATGTGGATATCTTGGGAGGGGAGCATTATTCAGTCTGCCACCCAAATACGTGGACAGGGAAAAATCAGCCTCCAGGAAAGAAAAAAAAAAAATTTAAACGTTCAGAAAGCAGCAGGGATGAGGTGATATCTTGTTTTAGCTTCCCAAGATCAGATTTCCTGAGGCTGTTCCCTCCTGCCCTTGGGGTCCCTAAGATACCACTCATCTGTTCTGCCAGTTGCCCCAGAAGATTCTTCACTGTGCCCTGGCCCCAAACCATATACCCAATAGGTGGTAGACCATATGAGATGCCCTGAACCGCTAGAACCACAGAAACCCAGGAAACACAGGCGATGTGTTGAGAGTTAAGGAGCCAAACAGACCAGCAGACTAGACGATGGGTCAGGCCGAACAAAATGAAGTTAAACAGGGAGAATCAAAGGCCCCAAAGAAACCAACTGTTTGACTCTAGGATGGGTAAGACACAGAAGCAAATCTTGTTTCTTAGAAAAAAGATCTGGGAGATCATAGCTGACAACAATTCCACCATGAGATAGATGGTTGTCCATGAACACAATGATCTCTGGGAATTATACATCCAGATTCAGCAGGGCAAGGCTGTTAACCAAACTGTAGACTCCCTTCAAATCAAGAATAACTACCCCCAACTCTCTCAGAAGTGTGTCTCTACACCCAAGGACACAGCCTCAGGGGACATACAAGGAGTGCCAAGGACAAAAGAGCCTCTCCTTAGCCAAAAGAGACCTGCTAACAGGTCCCCAACTCTGCCTGGGGCTGGTTTGCATGGCCAGGATGATTTCAGGACGGAGAAGCTAAGAGCAAGCACTGGGTGCAGAGGAGGAGAACAGGGCTGAGAACAGGAAAAACTGTCATCCAACATAAATACCAGAAGGGCCGCCCCGTGAAAAGGGATTAAACTTGCTCTGCATGGCTCCAAAGGTTAGAACAAGGAACAGTGACTAAATGTGCCAGGGACACAAATGCCAACTGAATCTAAGGTGGGGAAAGTTCTCTAACAGTTAGAGATGCCTAAAGATAAAATGGGTTGTTCTGGGAGACACAGTGAGTTCCCCGTCAGTGGAGGAAGACAAACAGCGTGGGGCTGCCCATTCATTCACAGGCTTGAAGGCGGGTTTGAGAAGGAATTCCAGGGTCAGCCCCTCAGAAAGGGAAGGTTCTTCCAAATCTGAGAGTCAATGATCTCATCTCCTATGTACTCAGTACTAATCATCCACTTACACGTACAGAGAAAACATCAAGATGATCCCACCAAAGAAAAGAAGCATGGCGTAAGTACAGCCGGGAACAGTCTTTAGGACAGGAGAGGATAACAGAACCGCCTCACAGCCAAGTCTTCTCCAGATCTTATCCTGCACTTTGATCCGTGCCAACGCTGACTTAAAAATAAAAGTCCCCTGCATGGGATGCCTGGGTGGCTGGCTCAGTGGGTTAAACCTCTGCCTTCAGCTCAGGTTATGATCTCAGGGTCCTGGGATCGAGCCCCACATCTGGCTCTCTGCTCAGCAGAGAGCCTGCTCCCCCCACCCCGCCACCTCTGCCTGCCTCTCTGCCTACTTGTGATCTCTGTCTGTCAAATGAATAAATAAAATCTTTAAAAAAAAAAAAAAGTCCCCTGCATGTAGGGAAGTGGAGGAAAGCTGCTCCTGCCTGTGGCCCGGGTGTGGGGTTCTGGCTCACCCAACACCCACCCACCACATCCACCACGAAGCGACTCCAGCCTGGACTAAAACTGAAGAACCACTTCAGGCACATCCGTGAAATCCGGCTGATCCCCCAAACACTAGTCGTCAGCCGGCTGCCCTCTTGGTGGAGGAAGGAAGTCAGAGGAAACTCGGGGACATCACATAAAAGGCTGTGAACGTTAAAGGGCAATTGACCCTGAACACAGAAGAAATAGGAGCCTCGGTGGACTTTCCAAGAAGCACTGGACACGTCTGGTGAACGGCGTCTGTCCTTGCAGGACTCGGGGAGAGCTGGAGCAGCAGCAGAGACTACTCTCAGGGAAGTACTGTGAGACACTAAGACACTCAACGGGGGGGGGGGGGTTAAGTGGGTGACGGAGGGCACGTGATAGGATGAGCACTGGGTGTTGCACGCAACTGATGAGTGCACGAACATTCCATCAAAAACAATGATGAGGGGCACCTGGGTGGCTCAGTGGGTTAAGCCTCTGCCTTCGGCTCAGGTCGTGATTTTGGGGTCCTGGGATCGAGTCCCACATTGGGCTCCTTGCTTAGCAGAGAGCCTGCTTCCCCCTCTCCCTCTGCCTGCCTCTCTGCCTACTTGTATCTCCCTCTCTCTGTCAAATAAATAAATAATATCCTTAAAAACAACAACAACAACAACTAATGATGGACTATATGTTAGCTAATTAAACTTAAATTTAAAAAATAATGAAATAATAATGTAATTAATAAAAAACAGTGAAATCGAAGGCCAATGAAATCACCCACATCGAAGAAAAGAATGCAGACAAGGAGCGAGAGGTGCGCAGGACATGGCAGGGATGCCAGAAAAGCCCAAATATAAGCTCCCTGAGGACAAGGATGGCAGATGGGGTCTCGGCTTCCCAAACCACAGAGACCACAGCTGGCGGAACCAAGACCATGGGACTGAATGCCCAGCCAGAAGGGAGGGAGGCCACAGGGGACAAAGACAGACTACAGACAGCGCAGGACTCTAGAAGATGACTCGGAAACTGGCCCCCGTCAGAAAAACCTCTATCCCCAGATAAAGTACTGCTTGTGCTTCCATAATATTTTGACATGGAGAAAAACATTGCCAATGGCACCATCCAATGTGGTATAAATTTGATACACATATTAGTAAATTCCTTCAAAAGCTGTTTTTTTTTTTTTAAGTGGTTTTTGTGGTACTGTGCTCATTTGTATTCTCCAAGCCATTGTAGCTTATTTTCAGACTCTTGAATTAAAATACAAAACCTACAGAGGTCTTATCTCACCATTTTCTTTTTCTTATTTTTTTTTTTTTTTTTAAGATTCTACACGGTCATTTGTGAGAGAGAGAGAGAGAGAGAGAGAGAGTGCCCATAAGCAGGGGGAGTGGCAGACAGAGGGAAGAGGGAAGCAGGCTCCCAAATGAGCAGGGAGCCCAATGCAGGACCCAATCCCAGGACCCTGAGATCATGACCTGAGCTTAAGACAGACACTTAAATACTGAGCCACCCAGGCGCCCCTTACCCCATAATTTTCAAGTAAATCTGATTTTCTCCACTAAATCTGAAAAGACATAACCATGATAAACTTCACTCTTAGTAAGAAAAGGACTGTACTTTATCTTTTTAGCAAAGGAGAAAAGAAACTGAAGCCACACAGATGCATCACATTTAGGGGCACCTGGTGGCTCAGTCGTCAAGTGTCTGCCTTCGGCTCAGGTCATGATCCTGAGGTCCTCGATGGAGCCCCGCATCGGGCTCTCTGCTCCGTGGGGAGCCTGCTTCTCCCTCTCCCAGGGCTGTTCTCCCTTCTTGTGCCTTCTCTCACTCTCTGTCAAGTGAATAAATAAAATATTTTTTAAAACTGCATCATGTTGGGGCACCTGGGTGGCTCAGTCGTTAAGTGTCCGCCTTCAGCTCAGGGCATGGTCCCAGGCTCCTGGGATCAAGCCCCCACATTGGGCTCCCTGCCCGGCGGGAAGCCTGCTTCTCCCTCTCTCACTCCCCCTGCTTGTGTTCCCCCTCTCTCTGTGTCTCTATCAAATAAATAAATAAAATCTTTTTTTAAAAATGTATCATGTTTAATACAAGAATTAAAGATCATGCTCATAAGCCATGATAAAATTAGGGTGCAGAGGTTTAATATTTTGAAAAAGCAGTTTTACTAGGTTCTATTTATGGTTTCTCTAGAAGTTAACAAAGCTTTTTGCAGGTCTTTAACAAATAACAACAGATATATTTAGACTGTATTTATTTTTTCCTCTCTCTCTTTTAATCATTATGGAGCCTTCTCATATTCCAACCCTCCTACCTCAAGGCACACCACACAGACACACACA
Source organism: Mustela putorius furo (assembly GCF_011764305.1). NCBI lineage: Eukaryota > Metazoa > Chordata > Mammalia > Carnivora > Mustelidae > Mustela > Mustela putorius. Next base: position 1,727,211 of record NW_025422045.1, on the reverse strand, counting down.
CAGACACACACAAACACAGACACACAAACACACACACACAGTACACACACAGACATTACAGTGTGAGATGATATGAGAGCGGAAGTGATGAAAAGGGGCCCATCCCCTTCCATCTACTGACCAAAAACCAGATGCAGGGAGTAGAAGAGAAAGAAGATGGCTATCTGCCCAAAGGATCAAGTGCCATTTGGTTCATAAGCAGAAACCCAGGGTTCTTGTCCAGTGGTGATACAGACATGTCCCACATCAACAACAGAGGAAGATCGACAATTTCCGGAGTGCCTACTACGGATCAGGCACTACTTAGGGTCCTCTACATAAGTTCACATTTAACCTTCCTAACATTCTTGTCAAATGGGAGAACTGAATTCCCAAGATGGCGGACCCACTGGGATCCATCCTGAGCCCCATGGAGAAGCAATGCAGGCTTGGGGTCCAGGAATCTCCGTGCAAGGCCTGAGAGCAGGCCACCACCTGGAGACATTACAGGAGCAAGAGAAACAACAAAATAAATGATGGAGAAAGAGTTGTCAGATTTCCTCCAAGATGTGGGCCGATCAAGAAGTGTCAGCTGATGAACAAGACAGAGAGGAACATTCTATACGATACGGTGGGAGAGGCTGGCCTGACATTCTTCTCCTTTGGGAAAGATGATGAGTGTCACTATGTCACAATCTTCCAAAAAGGAGTCTACACCCTCAGATGAAGAGCTGGACTCCCACCATCGTGGGGAGGAGTGGGACCCACAGAAGGTAGAAGAGACACGGAAGCTGAAGAAGCTGGCCCAGAGGCAGTGAGAGGAGGCAGCCCGGCAGGGGCCCTTGGTGGGGACTACAAGGACAAGTACAGCCACCTCACTGGCAAGGGGAGCCAAGGATACAGCCCACATGCTGCAGTCCGACAAGACCTACGTGTACCCATGGCCGACAAGAGGGATCCACACTCCACGGAAGAGGCCATGAATGAGATCCGGGCCAAGAAGTGTCTGTGGCAGAGTGGGAAAGAGCTGCCACCTACTTCCTAGGCATCCTGGGTCCCTCGGAGAGGTCAGGGGCCAGGGAGGGAGAAGGCTGCTGCTATTAGAACCCATTCTGAGGGGGCGCCTGGGTGGCTCAGTTGGTTGGACGACTGCCTTCGGCTCAGGTCATGATCCCGGAGTCCCAGGATCGAGTCCCGCATCTTGCTCCCAGCTCCATGGGGATTCTGCTTCTCCCTCTGACCTTCTCCTCGCTCGTGCTCTCTCTCTCACTGTCTCTCCCTCAAATGAATAAATAAAATCTTAAAAAAAAAAAAAAAAGAACCCATTCTGGGGCCCCACCTTGGCACCACCTCCTAACAGCTGTCACTCAGGCTGGGGGAGGCAGGTGTTTGCTTAGTCACTGTTGGAGCTTAGATATGGATGTGGTATGGACGCTGGTGAGTGCGTGTGTACACATGTGAGTGTGAAATGCACAGGTGAGTCTGTAATGTGCATTAATCTTTCTCCTTGCAGTTTTCTTCCCCATGGAGCTGGGATTACTTTACATTCAATAAACACTGACAACCTCCCGCCACCTCCAAAAAATTAGAAAACTGAACAAGGAGCTTTAGTAACTCGGACAAGGTCGTAAACTAACAGATGACAGGACCTAGACTCTGAGCATATCTGGCCCATCCCACTCCAAGTCCCTGTTTGACCTCTTCACTAGACCCATGCTACCTCCCAAGCACGCAGTCCTCACGCCAGAAACAGGGGAGCCCCCCAACTAGGGCATGATTCCACTGAAGCGGTGAACTCTTGCTGGTCAGAACCCCCCCACCTTCTGAACTAAAATACCTTTGGGGCTGATGGCTTGTGCCTTTAATCTTCCAGAACAGAAGGAATTATTGCCTCCTGTCAAGGTCGTAAAGGGCAATGCCTTGACGCAAGGCAGCATACGGTAAAGATGCTCTGTAGGGAACTTTCTGTTCCTAATTCTCTCCCAGTAGTTTTGTTTCTCAGACCAAACAACATCTTACTGGGATGTCTCTACATGTTTCTCATAAGAAAAAGAACTCCTGGGCTCCTGGGTGGCTCAGTTGGTTAGAGGACTGACTTAGACTCAGGTCATGACCCTGGAGTCCTGGGATTGAGTCCCGCATCAGTCTCCCTGCTTAATGGGGAGTCTGCTTCTCCTTCTGACCCTACCCCCTCTTGCGCTCTGTCTCACTATCTCTCTCTCTCCTTCAAATAAATAAATAAAATCTTTAAAAAAAAAAAAAAGGAAAAAAGAAAAACAACTCCCCAGTTAGACTCAACTCAGAGCTGTGCCTACTCTTCAGTCTAACAGCGCTAATGGTCCTGGGACCATTCGATCCTTTCTTAAAATTCTTGACTAAGCACAGGACATGGCACTAATGTCAACTCTGCCCCCAGCCCCCAGCAACCTGGAAGCATCCTAGATTCTTCCTCTCCCTTAGGTACCACACCAGTTAGTGACTCCTTCTTGCCGACCTGCCTCCTAGAGCATCTCAGCTGTTCTCCCCTGTTCCTGTGCTGGCGTCTTCATTGGCTCCATTTCTCACCTGCATGTCAGCAAAAGTTTCCTAAATTCTCTCTCAGCCAAAAAGCCTCTTGTTTTCCTCCAACCCATTCCCCACATGACCCTGATCTCTTCAAGTGTGACCTTTTCAAATCTGTCCACTTATTTGTACTTGGGCTTAAAAATTATTCAATAGTTTCTTCCTTTACACTGAGGATAAACATACTCCTTGGTATTTTTTTTTTTCTCTCCTTAGCATGGTGTACCAAGACCGAGTCCCTGACAATCTTGGGGCTACCTGAGATGCCCCCATGCGGGACTGAGGGTCTCCATGGCTCCCACGAGCTTGCCTGGCAACCCCTACTCTTCACAGGCCTCACCTTCCCGACTCCCCCAGGTTTCCCGCCTTTCGTCCCCTGTCCACCCTTCCCCACACGTGTCCCAGTGCTGCCTGCCTGGGCCCCCTCACTGCGATCGCCCTCTCACTTCTCCTCCTCCCCGTTACAGACTACCAGCTCCTAGAGGGCAGGGCTGCCCTTGAATCTATCCAGTGTTTGATTCCTAATGGCCCTCGGTGAATGCACACAGTGACCTACAGCTGGGGGCTGAACGGCAATTTCGAGAGCATACCCCTCCTGAAGAAGTACACCCCATCTGTGCTGACTGGTCCAGGGAAAGTGCCTCCAGAAGTCCAGCCCTGGGAAGACCGCCCAAACTTGGCTTTGGGGCTTGAACGTCTCCTTTCTGAAGAATCAGTTCTGAGAGCCTAAAGGGAACGACTGGACGGTCCCCATTTGAGAAAAGAGATCTTTATCTCTGAGGGGGGCACTCAAGATCAAGGTCTCTGTTGAAGGAAATGAGTGCAGCTTACGAACGTAAGTGTTCCCCATCCCTGACATTTGGGGCCCCAGGGAACCCGACTCTGCTTCCCTTTACCAAAATAAACACAGAGCAGGGAGTGTTCTGTCCTCAGTTGCTCTGGGGAAACAACTTCTTGGGATGAACTATTTTCTTTCTGAGTATCCCACCTGCTGTAAGATCTCAGCACCACACACATTCTTAAGCCACACACATTCTTAAGCAGGCCACTTAACTCCCACCCCCCCCTTGCGGCTCCTCGCCTTCCGAAGAAACGAAACAAGTAAGAATACTTTCAGAGGGGCGCCTGGGTGGCTCAGTGGGTTAAGCCGCTGCCTTTGGCTCGGGTCATGATCCCAGGGTCCTGGGATCAAGCCCCGCGTTGGGCTCTCTGCTCAGCAGTGAGCCTGCCTCCTCTCTCTCTCTCTGTCTGTCAAATAAATAAATAAAAAAAAAAAAAAAAAAAATACTTTCAGACACGGAACTCACTGTCAAAACCCCTTATCTGAACTTAGAAATTTAGATATCATCCAAAGGGACCAGTGTTTTCAGTAGCAAAAAGGCTACGTGTGACTCGAATGAGGTTTCTGATGAGAGCTCAGCCACACTAGACCGACTTTTCACAATTATTTCCTTGAAGATGTTTTTGGGTGGTGAGACTAGAAGCAATTCAGAAAAGAGAGCAGATGCGAATTTTTTTTTCTAAAAACAAAGAAAATATTTGCTCATCTTTGCTTAAAATAAATAAATAATAGATCCCAGCGTCGGCTAAATTACAAGTGAGTCAAGACCTCCTATGGGGCGCCTGGGTGGCTCAGTGGGTTAAAGCCTCTGCCTTTGGCTCAGGTCATAATCCCAGGGTCATGGGATGGAGCCCCACATCAGGTTCTCTGCTCAGCAGGGAGCCTGCTTCCTCCTCTCTCTCTCTCTGCCTGCCTCTCTGCCTCTGCCTACTTGTGATTTCTGTCAAAGAAATAAATAAAATCTTAAAAAAAAAAAAAAAAAGACCTCCTATAAACACCAAACCTTAGTTCTTGCTGCCAAATGTCTTGAAACTCCTCATGCCGGGAGGAGGCCATGCTGGCAGCCCCCACTCCAAACAGCAGGGGCAAATGACAGGGCTCTACCATCAGTAGTCAAATGATCCAACGGCTACCAATTCTACCTACCGTCAGAAAGATAGGAGGCCCAACACTCCATGTGTCCTGCCAGCCGACCAGAAATGAGACAATGAATCCTAGTATCAGTTAGTACAGAAGCACCAAGTACCTGTTTGAGAAGTAGTCAATCTTTTGATGTATAAATGAATGCAAGAAAGAGCACTAGCTTCAGACTGTCCTCAAGGCACCACATAACAGTAACCAACCATCAGCCCAATACGCACGTTAATAATCTTCTGGATTCACACAGCACCTCCATGTGACTCTCTCACTGTGTTCTCATGTCCTAGTAGGCATTTTAGAAGATGTTTTTAAAACCGGCCACCACCTGGTTTCCTGGTACTCACTCTAGGCCTGTTGCTCCCACCTTCAAGGCCCTGCCCTGGTCACTAAGCCCCAGTCCCTTGGCAGTGGCTGCAGAACAAGTCCACAGGAAGTCCTGGGCTTTCTGTAATTCCACAGAGAGGTCTAGGCTGTCCACCTCCTTCCTTCTTGAAATCCTTCAGTGGCTTCCCACTCCACTGCTATCACAACAAAAGCCTGAAGATGACTACAAAAGCCAGCGTGCTCTGCACTGCAACCCTACCACCCTTAGAAGACGCTCCCCTCACCAATCCCCCTTGCTGTTCCCAGAACACTCTGAAGGGCCATGATGTCCCTGTCTCCTGTCTCCTTTTCCCAATGCTCTTCCCCCAGATAGCCACTCTCCTTCTGGCCTCAACTTCTTGTTGGCCATCTCATAGAAAAGACCATCCCCATAAAGTAGTATTCTCCCCACCCCCCAACATCCTCACAACCCACCTTATCTCACCAGATTGTCCTTCTGAACTCTTATCACCCACTGATAAGCCTTCTTTTGTGTTTACTGGCTTCTCCTCCAGAGGATCTCCCTCACCTAAATACAAGCTGCCAAGAGCAGAATCTTTGCTTTGATCTCCTTGCTAAGGCTACCACCACATCTTCAGGGTTAATGTAGGGTCTGGTGCAAAGCTATAAATACGGCAGTTGGCAGATCTGTACTGAATGAATGAAAAGCATTTGTATTAAATGTAAAATGCGGCCCCACAGGGTTAAATAAGGCCCAGGCCTTCTAAGGGCTTTCAGGCCTTCTCAAAACCCTGGGGAAGGGGGCAGCATCTGGGCTGGGGGAGGGGAATGTGGAGAAAACACCAAAAAAGTCAGATTAATAAGCCATCTTCTCCGGGCACCTGGGTGGCTCAGTAGGTTAAAGCCTCTGCCTTCAGCTCAGGTCATGATCCCAGGGTCCTGGGATCAAGCCCCGCATCAGGGCTCTCTGCTCAACAGGGAGCCTGCTTCTCCCTCTCTCTCTCTGCCTGCCTCTCTGCCTACTTGTGATCTCTCTCTCCCTCTGTCAAATAAATAAATAAAATCTTAAATAAAAATGAATAAATAAATAAGCCACCTTCTCACCATCCCCACCCCACATCTCTTCTCCCCTCCCCACTAACTGAGCTCACCACCCACCCTTAAACAGAAAGAGCTGAAGACTGTACATGACAGAGGAGAGAATGCCGCAGAAACAGAGAACCATGACAGAGTCTGAATAGGAGAATTTTAGAAGAGGAAAGCCCTACCTGGGAGCAGGTAAAGCAAGGTCACATTTCCCAAATCAGAAGCAGGGCCAAATGGCCGCTGCAAGTCCGTGACACAGGGAAGTGTGACACGCCAGCCTGGGTGCGAGAAAGAAAGCCCGCCCCAGAGATGGTGGAAGCAGTGGTACTGATGTTGCCGCTGACCCCAGAGGTCATGGGCTGGGGGAAGGAAAGAACAAAGGCCCAAACTTGGTAACTAACACGGATACAACACTTTACAGTTTGGAAAGCACCAACACCATACAACTTTACTGATGCGCATAAAAAAGACCGGGAGGCAGGCCGCATCATTTTACAGGTAAGGACACTGAGGCCTTGTCTCAGCAAGCAAGTAGAGGTGGAAATCTGGGGGTCTCAGGGCTCTGAGGACTCTCAGCTCTTGTAACCCCTCAAATCCAGACAAACAGTCCTTGAGCCCCCTCTCAAAGCATTTCATCCATGTTACCTATCAGACTATTTATTCAAAAGCAGGATACCCTTCCTGAATTCCTCCAGGGATTTATTCAATGACCTCTTGACTTGAAAGAAATCTGGTCTTCTCTAAGCCTTCCTCAGGTGCTTGAAACCTGAAGAGACCAGAAAGAAGTCAAATCCAGGCTTCTAAGACCACTGTCTTGGGTTCTGCAAGACCACAGCCAAGAGGTCAAAACAGCAGAATGTCTGAACAAAACTGCCACCGGAAGCATTTCTATGTGAAAATGCTCCATCTGCAAAAACCTGCTGTAAGGGCCCAGATTTCCCCAGAAGTCCCTCTAAATATCATGACCGTAGCTCTCATAGAAACCTGGTCTCTGAAAATCCCGGACTGGTTCATTGGATTTATTAGAACTGCATTCTTCGGGGTGCCTGGGTGGCTCAGTGGGTTAAAGCCTCTGCCTTCGGCTCAGGTCATGATCCCAGCGTCCTGGGAATCAAGCCTCGCATTGGGCTCTCTGCCCGTCTCTCTGCTTACTTGTGATCTCTGTCAAATGAATAAAAAAAATCCTTTAAAAAAATGCATTCACTTCAAAATACTGCACGTTCTATTAAAACTGAAAAACGCTTCATGTTCATAAGTCAATGATATTGCCGTTCAGCTGGTGAGCTGGTAGATGCGAAACTGAAAAGGAAAGAGGGGCCGGAATTTCAAGAGGTCCAAAGCTGGGCCCCTTCAAACTGAGCTGGGAGGCACGCTGCAGAACTCCCAGGTTCTTCTGCACCTGGCTGGTGAGGACGAGCAAAGGGCCCCTTAAAAGGAACTGGGAGGAAAGAGACGTGTCTAACAGTCTCAACCAACACCTCAGACTGCATGGAAACAGCTGAGAAGTCAAGGCTGACCGCAGAGCACTGGCCCAGGGCGCTCCCCGGGCAGCACACCCATCTCAGCTCTGGGTGCCAACCGGAGCTGTAGGAGGCCCCCTTTCCTCAAGAGAAGCCTCAGAAAGGGAGTGGGTAGGTGTCTGGGCTCTGGGCTGTGCATCTCTTATAGAAGGGCAGGAGGAACCCACAGCAGAAGAGAAAATGTCAGCCCCGGGGCAGAGAGGGCTCTCTCTCCAGACATGGGCACTAAACCTCACGGCCGCGTTCTCAGGCTGTTTCTCTTCCTTCTGTGCAACGTCACCTCCATCTACATAGACTAAGTATTTGCCCGCCTGTCTGCAGCCAGCCAGATGTTGCCTTTCAGGGATTGCGTAGTTCTATAATTACTTCCAGGAGAAGCAAACACTCTTGAACCACTGGGGTTTGCCATGGAATTCACTTTTTCCCACAAAGGGGCGTGGGTCTTCCTCTGGCCCCCGCTCTCAGTGGACCAACAATGGGGTAGGCCACCCAAATCAATGCAGCCGATAAAACCTGTTTTGAAAGAAACTCCTTGGTCTCAGTGAAGAGTTCATTCATCTCCCGGCTTTTGCTTTTTGTTCTAGGAATTTGTTGTTGTTGTTGTTGTTGTTTTAACCCCGTATTTCTTGGAAAGGAGCTTTACTGTTAAGGAAGAGTTTTAAACACATTCCCATTAGGCCATACTTGCAAAAACAGTATCATTTTCTTCACAGCGGAGTCTTGGCCTAAACGCTTCCAGGAAACCAGCGGGTTGTCCCGGGCTCTGAGGAGGGGCGTGTCAGCCTGGACGACGAAACTCCGTGTGAGTCAGGGACAAGCTGGTCTGGCCAAGACCACCTCTGAGGTTGCCACTGAGAAGGCAGACCCCCTTGCCAGGAGCTGGCAATCAGGGCTCTTGAACAGTCACTTTCCAAAAGGTCCTCTCACATCGAGTCCCTGGCAGGCACTGTGGAAAACTAGAGCCTACAGATGATAGCAACAGATCCCAAGGTGGCCTTTCCTGACATCATTTGAAAATCACCTCCCATTTCTTCAGTAGATTCAGAAAAGTGAATCCTTGCATTTTCATTTGGTCCTTGGATTTTCATTTGAAATAACAATGCATGCAGTTGGAATTTCAAAGGCCTCCTATCCACAAACCCGTCAAAATATTTGAGCCTGTGGAACGAATGCCCTGCACAGAGGAGAGGGAACCCCCTTCTCGGTGGCTGGGACAGAGCGACCAAAAGGTGTCTATGAGTAATTTAATACGATGTAGGAAAGGCAAAGGCCAAAGGAGCTGGAGGCTTCCGTGACACTGTGCGCTGAACCTGCTAAATACTTACGAAGCTCCTACGCCGCGCCAGTCACCTAGAGATGCGGAGGCCTCCACACAGCAGGACTGTCAGTTAGGGTAGGTTCAGCTGCTCATGACTGAAAACCCAAAATAATTTTTCTTAACTGGTAAGAAACAAGTGAGGAGCTAAGCAGTCCAGGGGAGGTATCGTGGCATCCTGAGGGAGTGGGACTCCTCCTTTATGCTCCGCATGCTTACAGCCTGGCTTCCATCTCCGCGGCAAGCTCATGATCCAAGATGGCTAGCGGATTTCAGCCATTGTGTCCATGTTCCAAACAGCAGGTAGGAAGACAGAGAAAAAGCAAAAGGATGCACTGTCTATACAAGTCAGTCTCTGGAACGTTCCCGTACGCCCCACACAGAACACTTCACCTTTCGCTTACTAAAGCTTAAGTCCCTGGCCCCATAGCCAGGTGAAAGGGAGGCCGGGAAGCAGAATCTTTGGGCTCGGCACATTACTACACCCTAGAAAAATATCAGGTTTTTTGGTTACCAAAGAAGAAGGAGAGGAGAGATACTGGATATAAAGTTGGCAGTCTTTGCCACAGAAGGCAGAAAAAGAAAATCTGAGGATGAGACAATCCGGTGTCCTATTACGTTCAGAGAAGAACTGATAGTAGAAAAAAAGAAGAGGTATGAGGGATGAAGGCTCAAGTGATATTATCCCTCAGGGATGACTAAAATATTAAGTTGAAGACGCTAAATAAGACCAATTTTCTAGGGGCGCCTGGGTGGCTCAGTTGGTTAAAGTCTCTGCCTTCGGCTCAGGTCATGATCCCAGAGTCCTGGGATCGAGCCCCCCATTGGGCTCTCTGCTCAGCAGGGAGCCTGCTTCCCTTCCTCTCTCTCTCTCTGCCTGCCTCTCTGCCTACTTGTGATCTCTGTCTGTCAAATAAATAAATAAAATCTTTTTTAAAAAAGACCAGGGGCACCTGGGTGGCTCAGTGGTTTGGGCTGCTGCCTTCGGCTTGGGTCATGATCTCAGGGTCCTGGGATCGAGCCCCGCATCGGGCTCTCTGCTCCGCAGGAAGCCTGCTTCTCTCTCTCTCTCTCTCTCTCTCTCTCTCTGCCTGCCTCTCTGCCTACTTGTGATCTCCGTCTGTCAAATAAATAAATAAAATCTTTTTTAAAAAAAAAAAATAAATAAAAATAAAATTTAAAAAAGACCAATTTTCTAGAACGACCCACTTTGGATTGAATAGACTTCGCGAGACATTAAAACTGATAAGGCAATTTCTTCAGCATTCTAGAACTGTGGCATCATCAGAATCACTTGGAAGCCTTTTTAACAAGTCGCCAAGACCCCTTTTGGAAATTCTGATGGATGGGTTAGAGTTGAGGCCTAACATTCTGCACACCTTCAGGTACGCACACACCCGCAACCTGGGTAATTCTTCTGATGCGTAGTCTGATTCAAAAACAATGACTTCATCCAAACCCTCACTGAAAACATGGAAAATAAAAAATAATAATAATAATAATAAAACATGAGAAGACAATTTAAGACAGTCCTGTGACTTGTCCCCAGTCCCTACCAGTGTCAGGCAGAACCAAGTGTAAAAATCTCTGTCTCTTCACTCACAATCCAGTCCTCTTTTACCTGAAGTCACCCCTTCAAGGAATGTGAATTTGGGCCTCCAGACTGCTGGACACAAATAATCCAACCATCTAACTGGTCAGCCTACCCAGGTCTTCTGGCTGAAGGGTCACAGCTTCCAAGCTAAATCCAATTTCCATCTAAATCATCCTTACCTGGCCACCAGCAGACATGGCACAACCAACCGTCTGCCAGAATCCCTACCCCTGAGGTCAGACCCAACATCTTCAGAACCTCGTGCCGCCATGCATGCCCCCTGATCAGGGGGGCACACGGAGTGATTTACAAAGGGGTATGTGGACAAGTGCGTGAGCCTGGATGTGTCTATATATTTGCATGTACATCTCTGAGATCTCAAAGACGCAGGGGAGGAAGGCTCAAGGGGTTACTCAGGATAGAGGACAGAGGCTGGAAACAATCCATGTTTCAGTCAGCATCTGAACACGATCTCTTCCTGTGTTGGGGAATTACCCATGTACGCAGAAGAGCTGAAGAGGGGCAAAGTCCACCACCAGCTGGTAAGAACGGAAAGGCCAAAGTATCATCACTGCCCCCATGAGGTGGGCCTGGGTCCCCAGGGCGGTGTGGCCTAGGCGGCAGGTGGGCCCACTCTGAGCATGGCTGTGGCCCTACCTCCCCAGCTTCCCTTGGTCCCAGACCATTTCTACAGGCTGGTTCCCACCTGCCCAGCAATTCTGTGAGCCTTACAATATCTTAGATCTACAAGGCCTAGTTTCTATCACTAAGTGTTGACCTGTGATTGATGTCCTCATGGAAAGAGGGAGGCCTCGTTCCCCAGAGTTCCTCAGGGTTAAGTGGAAAACCTGAAATGGTGAGAAGGGAGGTGGGATTTAGGAAGACCCTCAGGCCAGGCTACAAAGAGCCACATGCAGAGACATGAGGGCACAGGAGGGATTTGCTTCTGGTGGAAAACTCGGGCTTCCCTTGGTGTCCTCTCTTTCTTCCATTCCTCTCTTCTCCTTTCCAGATTCTGCCTTCCTCTCTTACCGACAGACAGGTATCCATCTCTCCTCTTTCTTGCCTCTACATCCAAGAAATCAAGGTCTCCCTTTTTGACTAAAAACTGAAACTCAAAAATACCTCCTCTGACACTTCTGACTCACAATTTGTGCTTGGAAACACCAGGAAATATGCAGAAACAGCCTTTGATGAGGGTGGAAGAAAAACAAGGGCCAACTGGTACATTTACAGCAGATAATCCCAAATTTTAAATGTATACATCATCTGATCCAGCAATTCTACTCTCAGTAATTCACCCCAGGCAGAAGAATGATACAAATACAATCCTAAATGTATAAATATTTGTATACAAAGTATTTATAACATCTCGAATGTCCATTAATTGGAAGTAGGCTAAACTTATATATATCCACATTGCAGAATACCAGAAAGCTATTTAAAAAAAAAATTATAGGAGCACCTGGGTGGCTCAGTTGGTTAAGCAGGCATCCAACTCTTGATCTCAGGGTCATGAGTTTGAGCCCAGTATTGGGCTCCTCGGCCAGTGCCCCCCAAAATTTAAGCTTAAAACTTAAAAAAAAATGTTATATACACAGTCACAGAAAGTATCAAGATACATTCTTTTAAAAAGCTATCAGAATTGGGGCGCCTGGGTGGCTCAGTGGGTTAAGCCTCTGCCTTCAGCTCAGGTCATGATCTCAGGGTCCTGGGATCGAGCCCTGCATCAGGCTCTCTGCTCGGCAGGTAGCCTGCTTCCTCCTCTCTCTCTGCTGCCTCTCTGCCTACTTGTGATCTCTTTAAAAAAATAAAATAAAATAAAACTATCAGAATAATATATTTAGTTTTAGAGTAGCCCTGTTTCTGTAAAATAAGATATGTTTATAAAGTTACATAAAAATCAAAAAAAAGTTTACCAAATTCTTCAAGAGTTGTTATACCCAGCGGTGATAAAACAGGGGATTTTGAATTTAAATCACACATTTCTGTAGCACTTCCATTTTCGTTACAAACAAGTTATTATTATTGTAACAAACAAAAAATAAATAGAAGCAGGAATGGCTTTTGAGCATGCAGAACAGTAATGCTGGGAAGTCACTGTTTCCTTTCTAGGCAACACACAGCCTCGGACACAGCAGCCAACATATAACATGGTTCACCATCAGCTTCCTCCTTTTCTTCTTAAACACAACCCTGCACAGTTGGAAATCACAAGCCCTAGCCCAAAGCCAAGAAGAAGCAATGACAGAAGTGTGAGTTGCTGTGCAAGCAAACAAGGTATCAGTTACAGGCAATGATAGAAGGACCACAAAAAGCAGTCCTATGGAATAGAAGCAAATTTCCACAGCTACTTACTGTAGGAACAAGGAGACTTAGGTACCTAGAGCCTCTAACGATATCTCCACATGAAAGCAGCCCAAGTGTCTATTGATAGATGGACTGATAAAGAAGAGGTAGTATACACACACACATACACTCCTGAATGTATTTTAGGTATATACCTAAAGTACAGGTATATACCTATATATATATGCACACACACACACATACATATATATACACGCACATATGTGTAATGGAATATTACTCAGCCATAAAAAAGGAAGAGCTCCTGCCATTTGTGACAACATGGATGGATCTAGAGGGCATAATGCTAAGTGAAATAAGTCAGACAAAGACAAAAAGCATATGATTTCACTCACATGTGGAATCTGAAAAAAAAAACCAACAAACAAAAACCTAGAGTCTTAAATAATATAGAGAACTAGTGGTTGCAGAGGAGAGGTGGAGCGGGGGAGGTGGATGACATTAGATAAAGGTGATGAAGAAGTACAAACTCCCAGTTATAAAATAAGTTATGGAGATGAAAAGTACAGCCTAGGGAATATGGTCAATAATACTGTAATACATATGGTCACAGATGGTGACTATACCTATTGTAGAAGGTACGGAATTGTTGAATCACTAAGCCGTACGCTTGAAACTATGCAATACTGTATGTTAACTAGTTTTCAATAAAAAAAGAAAATGTAAAAAGACATCTTCACATGATAAATAAGACTAATAAGAATGAAAATGGTAAACTTAATTAGTGTCTAGGTTTTAGTAATTCAGGACAATGTGTCCCTACTGAAATTTTAATTAAAAAGCTAAATATTTAGGGGCGCCTGGGTGGCTCAGTGGGTTAAGCCGCTGCCTTCGGCTCGGGTCATGATCTCAGCGTCCTGGGATCGAGCCCCGCATCGGGCTCTCTGCTCAGCAGGGAGCCTACCTGAACCTGCCTGTAATCTCTGTCTGTCAAATAAATAAATAAAATCTTAAAAAAAAAAAAAAAAGCTAAATATTTAGCCTTATCCCTTAAAAAAATAAACTGCAGAAATCAGGAATATGAACTAATATGAAATATGTAATTGTCCAACATATTCTATAATTAAGCTATTATTTTTAGTTAGGTTGTATTTTCTGAATAAAGTTTTATGAACCCTGGGGTTTGTTTTTAAAGACATTAGAGTAAATATTCACTGTCCTTTTTATTTTTAAAGATTTTATTTATTTATTTGACAGAGAGAGATCACAAGTAGGCAGAGAGGCAGGCAGAGAGGGGAAGCAGGCTCCCTGCTGAGCAGAGAGCCCAATGTGGGGTGTGGGGCTTGATCCCAGGACCCCAAGATCATGATCTGAGCTGAAGTCAGAGGCTTTAATACACTGAGCCACCCAGGCTCCAATTCTCACTATTCTTAAAAAAAATTTTTTTTTAATTTGCGTATAGTTGATACACAATGTTAGTTTCAGGTGTACAACTTAGTGATTTGATAAGTTTATACAAAATATTTATCATTCTTAAAAGTTATTCCCCACACACGCAAAATTAACTTATACCCACAAGAGAGAATTTACTGTAGCCTAGCAAGCTTCAATAAAGATTCCATACCTTTGCTCTTGAGAGAAGACCAAGAAATCTCTACTGATTGTCATGAAGATCCAAAGTAGATTCAATATTATAAAACTATATATTTCTTGGGGCACCCGGGTGGCTCAGTGAGTTAAGCCTCTGCCTTCAGCTCAGGACATGATCTCAAGATCCTGGGATCAAGCCCCACATCCGGCTCTCTGCTCAGCAGGGAGCCTGCTTCCGCCTCTCTCTGCCTACCTCTCTGCCTACTTGTGATCTCTGTCAAATAAATAAATAAAATATTTTTAAAAATAAAAAATAAATTTTTTATAAAGACTATATATTTCTTGTGTATTTTTTTTCTACTTTACCTCACCCCCAATGCGTTTTTATGGGCAACAAAACTTAGTCCTTGGTTTTCAGGAGATGAAGCATGGCTTCAAAGAACAAGGTTCCACCTTTCAAACCAATGAAAATTTCAGCCAATAATGCAATTTATTCAGTTATAGACTTTAATTGGGATTTTGAGATTAGATTCAATGTTCAAAAACAACAAAGAGTTGGATTTCATGCATTTGAAGAAAACAGGACAACTGTTAAAATATGACGCCTATGCACCAAAGAATGACGTATTCTCCATTCAAAGTGTTGTTCTCTGTGCATGAGTGTTCAAGTGGGTTAAAACAATAGTAGTGTGTGTACCATTGCAATGGGGAAAACAACCCGTCAGTTTAATTAAACTCCATTTACACCGGGACATGAGCCCAGTTTTCCAACATGCTCTGTTATTAGGTGTAAAATAAAACTTATTTTTCAAACATGTTGTATGGGAGATGGCTGCCGTGTGGGTTACACTTTCTCATAGCACACAGGTCCCCTCTGGATGTGTACAGCACTTCCCAGCACCACAGTACCCAGGGCATGGCAGTGCATAATAAATGCTCGCTTCCTTTCCTTTTTCCTTCTTCCTCCAAATAAAATAAGCAAATGGCAATATGATGTACCCTTATAATATCATTAGGACTCTACTCCCGGGCAGTCCATTCATTGCTTTCTTATTTCATTATATGGGCACCCAAAATGTCCTCTTTAACAGTATCTTGCTTGTGCAAAACAACTCCAGTTTCGAATTTAGCATACCCATGCATACACATATGTGGTAGAGGAAAGAGAAAATATACCCAAATATTAACACCTGTATATCTTTATGGTAGAAATGGAAAGTTTTTAATTTTCATCTTATACTTTTCTGTGATGTTCCAAATGTTTTATAATAAGCATCTATTGATCGAAAACCAAATCTGATACAACACAGTCCCCCTACACACTCACTAGAGGACTAAAATGGAGATGACATACAACACCAAGCAAGCATTGACACTGGAACCACCGAAACTCACACTGTCAGGTGGGAATGTAAACTGGTAAAGCCGCTTTGGAAAACTGTTTCATGATATCAACCACAGCTCCACAAAAAGGAAGACCCAGCAATTCTGTTCCTTAGATATAGAACCAAAGACCCAATCTACAAGGCGGTACCTGGCTGACTCAGTCAGAAGAGCACCCCACTCTTGATCACCAGGTCTTGAGTTCAAGCCCCATGTTGGATGTAGAGATTACTTTGAAAAAAAAAAAAAAAAAAAAAGAAAGAAAGAAAGAAAAGAATGTACATACAATACTAAATAAAACTTTTAGGGCGCCTGGGTGGCTCAGTGGGTTAAGCTTCTGACTTCGGCTCAGGTCATGATCTCAGGGTCCTGGGATCGAGTCCCGCATCAGGCTCTCTGCTTGGCAGGGAGTCTGCTTCCTTCCTCTCTCTCTCTCTGCCTGCCTCTCTGCCTGCTTGTGATCTCTCTCTGTCAAATAAATAAATAAAATCTTAAAAAAAAAAATAAAAATAAATAAATAAATAAGACTTTTAATAACAGTCAAGAAATACAAACAACCCTTTTGGGGGTTGATGTTGGGTCCCTCAACAGTAGAGTAGATAAATCAATTACTGAGGTACAGTCAAACAATGAAATATACAGTGAGAAATATAGCAATGTATTTAGCAATGAGAAAAAAGAAATGAATGCTAGTGCAAATCTGTGCATGAATGTCAACATAATGTCGGATTAAAAAAAAAACCCAGACACAAAAGAGCACACTCTAGGGGCGCCTGGGTGGCTCAGTGGATTAAAGCCTCTGCCTCCAGCTCAGGTCATGATCCCAGGGTCCTGGGATCGATCCCCACATGGGGCTCCCTGCTCAGCGGGGAGCCTGCTTCCCCCTCTCACTCTCTGCCTGCCTCTCTGCCTACTTGTGATCTCTGTCTGTCAAGTAAATAAATAAAATCTTTTAAAAAAAAAAAAAGAGCACACTCTAAATGAATAGGATTCCATTTTTATGAAGTTGAAGAATGATCAAAATTTACCTATGGTTAAAGAAAAAAAAATCACCTATGGTGATATAAACAGGAAGGATGCCTGGGAGGAAGTGAAAAGTTCTATTAAACCCTATACACTTAGGATTGCTATACTTTTCTACCTTAAAAAAACTAAACCAACCGGGTTTGCACCATAGCTCTAATTACTTACTAGCTATATGGCCCCAGGCTATACTACTACTAGCTACTCTAACTACTACTAGCTATATGGCCTCTCTAAGCTGCTGGGTCTACATCTGTAAGTGGGGACAGACACAAACACAGCACCTGCCTGGGGGGAATGTGTTGGGAATGGAAGCAGACAAGGGCCGCAGTGTCTACCACAGCACACAGCATGAGGACACGGCCAGATACCCAGCAACCATAGCAGAGGTGATCATCTCCTGTGGTCTCACTAGGGTGCCAGGCACTGCCCCTGGCTTTTAGCTCTCAGTCACTCTGGAATACCATCTCCTCCAGTGGGGGCTCGTTCTCCATCATAACTCAAGGCCAAAAGCACAGGCAGGAACCCAGACATTCAGAAATTGTCTCTGTAGAAAGAACACGAGCCCCAAGATATATTTCAAGAAGGGTGAATCACTAGTTACGCTGCTGCTGAGATTTCAAAGAAAGGAAACTGGCAAGAGTCACACATGAGGACTAAATCCAGGCCACTGAAGAGAAAAATGACTGCAGCCTCTTTTCTCAAAGCAGTAGCTGCTTCCTGCAGGAGGAGAAAGAATATTTTCTTCCAGGGGAATAATTCATTTTAAATTACAGAGTCATTTGGGAACTGAGAGAGCTCATCTTTCTTCCCTAAGGAAAGAGGAGACAAGGAACTCTCTGTAAAGTTTTTCATGTTGTTTAAGCTCAGTTGTTAAGCGGCTGCCTTCGACTCAGGTCATGCATGATCCTGGGGTCCTGGGATCGAGCCTGGAGTTGGGCTCCCTGCTGTGCACGTCTGCTTCTCCCTCTCCCACTCCCCCTGCTTGTGTTCCCTCTCTCGCTCTCTCTCTCTCTGTGTCAAATAAATAAATAAATAAAATCTGTAAATAAAAGTTGTTCATGTTGACTAGCTAAATCTACTGTCCTTTCATGTAAGTCAGAATCACAACTAAAATAGTGTATAAAATATATTCTTACCGTGTAACATAACTGAAAGTGCTGACCATGAAGCAAGGAACTCAGAGTACATAGATTATTGTAGTTAAATGAAACACTATCAACACCAGTAGAAAGTCTCTGGTTTACAAGATTAACTGGTAGATTTCAGAAGGATTCAAATCCCATGAATTTTTACTTCAATTAGTTTTTCATTTACTTTCAACTGAGAAAAGACAAAGACAAACTACCTGGTTTTGAACCCAGTCCCACTACTCACTAACTTCATCATTTTGGGTGAGTTACTTAATCTGTCTGTGCTTTCCTCAACTGTAAAAATAGGAAAATAATAGGGTTATTATTAACGACTAAGTGAATTAATAGGCGTGAAGTGCTTAAAACAGTGCCAAGCACTACCAAGCACCACAGAAGTGTTATTACCCTAATGTTTATATTTTCTGAAACAGATGCAGATTTCATCTAAAATTATCAAATTTAGGAGAAATGGGCTGGCTCAGTCAGTACAACATGCAACTCTTAATCACTGGGTCATGAGTTCGAGCCCCACATTTGGTGTAGAGTTTACTTAAAAAACAAATAAATAAAATTATCAAATTTAATCACACAATTTGCAGATATAGGATAGACTGTCTGAAAGCCAGAGGAGGATGTATACTAACATTATGTAAAGTGAGCATAACCATTTGGGCCTGTAGGGATCCACACACGTGCGCACACAGACTCTCTTTCTCCCTCCCTGCTCTTATACTATTCTTCCTTCTGCTCTACCTCTTACTTCCTCCTTCTTTCCTCCCCCCTCCCTCTCTCTCTCACACACATACACACACACACACACACCCATAAGCACACATAAGTAATTTAAATCAGGTCCACTCTAGAGCACGTTGTACCAATGACCCCAGGATCTTTGGATCCCAAAATAAATCCCAACAAAGATGTGAAATACTACTCTTCTTGCAAATATTTCTAAGGATCCATTACAAAAACACACACTGAAAAGGTATATTTGCTTCTTTTATTTCAAAAGCCTGCTGGAAATTTCCAAGGCACATTTGAGCCACAAAGCTGATGGGTGTTCAAACATGGACTCTTTTCAGTCTTAGCAGAAAAGGCCTACTAAAATTTTACATTTTCCTCCAATTGTGAGTGCAGAAAGCTTTTCATTTTATTCCAAAGGAAATGATCTTACCACAGTTCAACGGTATCTTTATTGTCTGAATAAAGTGGGCATCCGGTGGCCATTACGGAGAGCCAAATGCTAAAACCCAAGGGTATAAAAGTTAAAAGCAACTTAATGGAAATGTCAGTTACAACATTCTTTCTTTGATTTACAAGAATCAAATTCAGAGAGAGCCCTCAAGCAAAGGACTTATGAAGAGTTTCAGCACAACATAATGAAAGCACCCTACTGCCCCTTCTCCCTGCCCTTTCCAATATAAAGACTTTTCAATATTCATATGCTTTTGCTTTTCCACATGGCAGAGAATTCTACTCGAAAATACTACTACATATAATTCTTTCATTTCACCAATAAGCACATCCATACTTTTCTACTAATACTGACCAATCAAATAGAAAATCCCTATCTCACTATATTACCTGCTTTCTTCCTATTATCAGAGTGACATAATTAATTTTCTGATTTGTTAGTTTGGAGTATCAAAGAGCCTTATTTTGCTTACAAAAATAATTGCTCAGTTTAGGCCATCCAGATACCTATCCA
Organism: Mustela putorius furo; assembly: GCF_011764305.1. Classification (NCBI taxonomy): domain Eukaryota; kingdom Metazoa; phylum Chordata; class Mammalia; order Carnivora; family Mustelidae; genus Mustela; species Mustela putorius. The sequence goes on along the minus strand of NW_025422045.1, from coordinate 1,707,703 downwards.
TTGAAGCCACAACTATAAACACAGCCAACACATGACTGTGGTTCCTGTCTTCGCCCTACCCCTAGTTGTAAAAACCTTACTCAGCTTTATTATTCAGAACTTGGCGCAGTAGGCTTCAGTTTGAGATGAATGATGAACAGAAAGTTGCATACTCAGATTGATTTTTAGCAATGAATTGGATTCTGGGAGCTCAAGGAAATAGGAGGAAACAGAAGCCATATTTTATTTTCAAAATTAATTTCCAGCAGAATCGATTTTCTTGCTGACTTGAGCTGCTAAGTTGGGTTTTGGCAATTCATAAAGCTGCTTTGGGTCTTGATCTAAATATCCATTCATTCTTCAAATGTATGTTTGATTCTACTATGTGTAAGGCAATGTGCAGGATACTAAAGGAGTTGTTTTTTTTTTTTTTTTTTTAAATGACCCTGTTTCACTCCTGGACTTTTCTCCTTCCCCAGCTTCCCTTCAGGCCAATCATACACAGCCAAATGGCACTCCCATCCCCTCAGAATGCCCACGTTAGGATCCTGGTTTTTTCTCCTTAAGCTCCTGCATACACTAATACCTGTTATTTTCTTTTTTATTATAAAGGTACTACATACAGTGATTTTTATAAAATTCAAACAGTCAAGAAGGACATGAAATGAAAAAAAAATTTCCTTTCCACGAAATAACATGTTTCTTGGGACTTTTCACAGAAATTTATCTTCGTAATCAAGAATTAAGACTTGAAAAAAAAAATGGGATCTCAGGATCATATCAATGCACCTTGCTTAAAAAGGAAAAAGAAAACTTACAGTATATTTTGTGAATTTTTCTTTATCTGTACTTACAGATTTGCTCAATTCTGTAAAGTACTAATATATTTAACCAGTACACTCTTGGAAGATTCTTAAATTATTTCCAGTGTTTTGCTATTATAATGCTGCAATGGATATCTTTGTATGTTTGCCAGCACACTTGCGCAGGTATATCCATAAGATAAATTCCTAATCATGGAAGGGTTGAGTCAGAATGTACACATTCTTAATTTTGAAAGATCATCTTGTGGCCAACACCACTGGCTGCCTACAACTGCCCTTTTCCCTCGGCCAGCAAAGCTTCAGTTTCAACCCCTCTCCTCTTCATACCCATCTGCTTCAGGAAAGACTAGGCCTCTATTGAACCCACAGATTGGTCTAAGCGAACCACGGGAGCCCACTCTCCCATGCAAGTCATCAGTTCGGGGTGGCCATCTGACCCAGTTTTGCCAAAGGGGGAGGGGGGTCCTAGCAAAGTTTTCCTCTGCTTTCTTCTTTTCCTGTCCCAGGTCATCCCTATATATGAGCACACAGGTTGGAGCAGCGGCAGCCACAACAGGACTGTAGGAGAGATGAGCTCAGGAACAAATCAAACACTGAGGCTGGCAAAGAGAAAAAAGGAAATGCATCTGGGTCTTCCATTAATTAATGCCCAAACTGCCCTACCTTTGGACTTCTGGTTTACAAGAGATAATAAATGTCTTTACTATTTAAACCACTTTTTAAATTTTTTAAATTTTTTTATTAACATAGAGTATGTTATTTGCCCCACGGGTACAGGTCTGTGAACTGTCAGGCTTACACATTTCACAGCACTCACCATAGCACATACGCTCCCCAACGTCCATAACCAGCCCCCCCGCAACCCTCAGTTTGCCTTGTGAGATTAAGAGTCTCTTATGTATTTAAACCCCTTTTAATTGAGTTTTATTTACTTGCTGGTGAAGGTATCCCCACTGCCAAACCACTCCCCAAAAAGAAGTCCACTGGCTTTATAACCTACCCATGGTACATGGGAGTGTCTCATCTCCTCACCCCCTTTATCCCCGTCTGTTCTCAGGGCATTCTCACTCAGTGGCCAGTCTTTTCTTCCTTGGAGAGCCTGACAGTTCATTTAAAAAGGACACCCGGCAAAGAGGTAATACAAGGGCTGACTCCTCTTGGCCAAAATTTCATTCTGCTCCTCCCAAGGCATTGCCTCCCAAGGCATTGCACTGAGGCATGAGGCTGAGTTGACTCCTTCAGGAAAGTAGAGGCTGCCATCACAGGGCTGGGATATGCTGCCAGTTCTCTGCTGGGCTGAGACAGTCACAGGCATGTAGAAGGACAAGCCCTAGACTAGGTACTAGGATCACCTCCTTTGGATCTGCTACCTATGAGCCACTTGGCCTAAGACAAGTCACCTAGCCCTCCTGAGGCCTGTTTCTTCAGATAGAAAAGGAGGACTCTGGAAACGAAGGCCCAGGGTCCTTATAAAGATGAGACAGCATGCATGAAGGCCCTGTGTCACTGCCTGGTCCACAGCGGTCACTCCCGTGGACCTATACTGAGAAGGGACCCTGCAGAGGGTAAGCCAAACCTCCGGCCTCCCTGGATACTTTGGCCCTTTGTCCTCTTTGCTCTACCTGTTGCTCTCTTGCCATCAATGTGGGAGCAGATCAAGTCATGACTACTGACCAGAAGGAAACCCAGTGCATCCCTTCTGCCCCTCCCATAGATATTCAGAACTCCCAGGAGCACCAGCACAGAGAATGAATACGAAATGATATCCAGCTACCCAGGAGTCAGTGTGTGTCAGGCTAGTTTATAACTATCAAGGCCTAGGGTGGTAGCTGGACAAAACGTCTTTGATTCTTCACCCAGCTGGCCTAGGTTCCACAAGCTCCCAAAACACTGGTTTTCCAGGTTCTCCCATGCTTCACTCCACTATAATGGAGTAACACAGTCACATTCTTCATCATGTGACTTTACATTATGTCCCACTAGAATGGACCAAGTGCGCTTCCCCACCCAACTGATACTGGATTGGGCCACGTGTTTGTCGTCCAATGGAATGTTGGCAGAACATTTGGAAGTTATGAGCTAAAGTCTGAAGAGTCATCATGCATTTCCACTTGACATCTTACGCTATGGTGATCCGCCCCAAGATGCACATGCACTAGGTAATTGCTGCCCCTTCAGCCTGAGCCCCAGAATAAGAAACACGAAGAGACCCGAAGCCAAATGGAAGCCTGGCCCAGCCAAGGCCAGCATGGGCCAACCTGACCACACCCAATCAACAGATGACCAAGTGGGAAAAATCAATGTTTGTGGTTGTGAGGCATGGTGATCTGGGGTTGTTTGTTACCCAGCATGAATATGCAACAACAGTTAACATAACCACTGTAAGAGCAAAAAAGACAATTATAAATTTGCCTGGTACATATTAGACATGAGATAATAAAACACGTGCACTTACTGTAGGGACAACTTACTTCATTCATCAAACACGCAGAGCATTTCTATACATATGGCACAGTGCTGGCCCACAGGGAGCTGAGAAAAACAAAAAATACAAAGGCAACCAATTCCTGCCAGCGTCTTCTTAGTCTAGCAAAACTCCAAGGTCCCTAATCCTACTGAGGTAAAGAGCTCTGGGTTAACAAAGCTTCTCTCCATTTCATGCATTCATTAATTGTCCGAGGTTAAATCACAGAAGGGATGACATTCAGCATCTGCGCACATAAGTGATCCTATCTGTCTATTTACTGACGGAGGAATCTACTTTCTTCTACAGATGTACTATTTAACTAAAACACAAAAAGGGGAAGTTATTTTTGTAAAGACAGAATTGAAGTTATTTTTTAATGAGCTCCTTTGTTCTATTAATTTTTCCTTATTCATTCAACCTATATTTACTGAGCACCCATGATCTGTGGCGCATGAGGCAGCACACACAATTCTCAGGCCCAAGCCTTGACTGCTGAGGTACAGCCACAGAGAACAAATGAATTATTTAAAAGTATAGTTCAGGGGGGGCGCCTGGGTGGCTCAGTGGGTTAAGCCGCTGCCTTCAGCTCAGGTCGTGATCTCAGGGCCTTGGGATCGAGTCCCGCATCAGGCTCTCTGCTCAGCAGGGAGCCTGCTTCCTCCTCTCTCTCTCTCTGCCTGCCTCTCTGCCTACTTGTGATCTCTCTCTGTCAAATAAATAAATAAAATCTTAAAAAAAAAAAGTATAGTTCAGGGGCGCCTGGGTGGCTCAGTAGGTTGGGTCTCTGCCTTCGGCTCAGGTCATTATCTCAGGTCCTGGGATTGAGTCCCCCGTCGGGCTCTGTGCTTAGTGGGGATCCTGCTTCCCCCCAACCCTGCCTACCTGCAATCTCTCTCTCTCTGTCAAATAAATAAATAAAATCTTTAAAAATAAATAAATAAATAATAAGGGTATATAGGTCAGGGGCGCCTGGGTGGCTCAGTTGGTTAAGTATCTGCCTTTGGTTCAGGTCATGATCTCGGGGTTCTGGGATGGAGCCCTCCGTCGGGCTCCCTGCTCAGTGGGGAGTGGGCTCCTCCCTCTCCCTCCCCCTCTCCCTTTTCCCCCTGCTTGTACACAGGAGCTCTCTCAAATAAATAAAATCCTTAAAAATAAATAAATAAATAAATAAAATAAAAATAAATGTATAGCTGACATATCTGCACAATGTCCAAAGTTTAAAACAAAAACAAACAAAAAAGAAAACCACACAACTCCTTATGGTTTAACTCCAAAGTCCCTGCATTTTACTTTTCTTTTTTTTTAAGCTTTTATTTATTTATTCGACAGATAGAGGTCACAAGTAGGCAGAGAGGCAGGCAGAGAGAGAGGAGGAAGCAGGCTCCCCGCTGAGCAGAGAGCCTGATGCGGGCCTTGATCCCAGGACCCTGGGATCATGACCTGAGCCAAAGGCAGAGACTTTAACCCACTGAGCCACCCAGGCGCCCCTGCATTTTACTTTTAAAAAGATTTCATCTCAACTGCAATGCGAAGATCTCACCATTCCCCTTTCTCCTCTTATTGAGGACAAATAGAAGATGGTTTCAGCCATATTCTTTAACTCTCCTCCACACAGAAAGTTGCGGGAGACTCATACATTCAAGAGGCTTGGACATGACGTCTTCTCAAAGGTCTTTCGGAACTCTACAACCATATCCATGGGTTTGCCCTTTTTCTTCCCATGTTTACTTCCTCCCTCAAAGAGCTCTCATAGACTCATCAAGCATGATTTCTCCAATGGAAGTCATGCTTTTTAGGGGTCCGGTGATACCACTCTCTCCCATGGACTGCACAAGCCTGCCAGTACACAGGTAAATTAGCTTTGAAAGCAAGGAGCGTTTCTACAATTCTAACTGGGAATTCACAAAAGTGAAGTGCCAGAATGAAAAGAATGTATGCATGTAAACCTCCCTACCCAGACATTGCTCCAAGCACCTTAGACATATGAACTCATGTACAGAAGCCAGGATTTGGACAGAGCAGTCCAAGGCCAGAGGCCAGGCTGGTAACCAGCAGGCCCTGCTGCCCCTCGGTAAATCCCAACCTGTGCCACTGAGTCTGGTCTTTCCCCACCCTCCTGTCCTCAGCCAGCATAATTCGGATCCCCAGGGAAGCGGCATAAAAGGAAGGCATTCTAGAGGGCCCTTTATTTCAGGATATAGCTTTTCTCTGGATGCTTCTCTGTTTCAAACTCCATAAGCTCCCCCAAAACAGCCAACACCCTGCTTCCTCTCGGGGTGGGGTGGGGGGTAGGGGGGCGGCTGCTCATCTCTCCAGAACCAGAGCAAAAAGCAGAGCGACCTCAGCTCTAGGGGCCGGTGGCCTCCTTCACACCAGAAAGCTCCAAATCCTGACCGAAAGCTCAGGCCTCTCCTGCAGGAGCCAGAGCCCCAGAAGCCCGGAGCTGCTTTCCTAAATGCTTTCCGCTCTTGTTACTGATGCCATCCACCCTGTTCCTAAGGTCAGAACAGGGGCTGTGGGGAACACACACACACCCTTTTTACCCGGGTCCCTCTTCAGGGAGCTAGTTTGCATCTCCGAGAGGCTTTAGGCCGGTCCGATCTTCCCCAGGTCTGCCGGAAGGGGGAGGGACAGGGAGAGAGTCAAGATTGTCTGGATTAATGACAAGCCACAGATCTGGCCCAGGCCTCCACCTGGAAATCTCAAGCAAAGGATATTATTAAAGTCACAGGTTAAGGATCACTCACTCCACAGCTTCTCATTTAGAAGCCTACAGTGGCGTTCAGTGTAAACACTTCCCAAGAATGCTTTAAAACTGGGGGGAGGGTTTTATTAACCAACTTCATGGAGGGCCACTTCTCATTGTGGAAGGCTTTTAAACAGAGGAATGAAAGGGGCCTGGTAGGTGTTTTCCAGACACTTGTTTTTAAAACCTGCCACTCTGTCCTCGGGAAACGAAGTGCAGCTTCCCCGGTGCTCACTCCTGCTGCTGATTCTTCAACAGAAACAAAATCCCTGATAAGACCTGCTCCCCCGCAGCACCAAGAACCAGGCTGCTTCCTCCCAATCTTCATTTCGAGGGCCATTAGAATCACCAGGTGGGAACCGTGGAAAAAAGAAGGCAGGCCAAGAAGGGCCAAAAGGAAGAAAGGAAGAAAGACACTGAAACGCCTGCAAACCAGACCGGACTTGGGAAAAGCACAGGCCAATGGAAATGAGGCACGGGCTGATCTCGGGGGAAGGCCGGGTAAATTAGAGGCATGAGGTCCCGGCACTGACTGGGATATGTGGAGACGCCTGGAAAGCCTGAAACAAAGGGCAAGACGCCAGCCACCAAGGCCATATAGTGTATAGCATGCCGTGTATAAGAAATGTCCAGGACAGGCGACTCCCAGGGAGCTGGAGAGGAAAGCAGGGGGTGCAGGCCCTGCGGTTGGGGGTAGGGGGACAGGAAGTGACTTCTCTGCGGGGATAGGGTTTCCCTCCAGGTGGATAGAAAACGTTCTGGAATTAGCGGTGATGGCTGCACAACGCTGTACATGTACTTAATGCCACCGAAAACCTAAATTGCTCAAAGCGGTGAACATGGCCAGTCTTATGTTACCCGCCTTGTACCACACGGAAATGTTAAAAGATACTGGAAACTCCAGAGAAAACCTTCTTCAGCTCCTAAACCAAGAGCCATCCCTTCCTCACCTGAGTAAAATTACACATGCTGTAGACCCAAAGTAATAAAGAATGCTATTTTCCTAATAACAACACATGTACCCCAGTAAGCTCCCCATGCGCGCCACCCACTCAAGGACACTTCTCAAGGACACGTCACTTCCCCACACCTGTGCTCAGGTGGGTGGTGGTGTTATCATCAGCCTCGTTTCACAGGTGATGAAACCGGGGTGTAAGGAAGGTCAAGGAGGTGGCCCAGGGTCACAGAACAAATAAGGGAAAAGCCAAAGGCTGAACCTAGAGGGAGGGGGACCCGCTAGTTCACAGCCACAGGCATCCTCTCAATCCCTGCATGGCCTCCCAGTCATGCGCTCGCTGCCGGAAGGGTTTCCGGGCTCCACCTCGCCAGCAGCACAGCGTTCTTTGGCTACTGAGCCTGAATCCTTTTCAGGGCCGTTTACTGAGTGGCCGCTTATGAACCGGGCTCTCGGAAACACACCCCCAGAAGGCACGCCTCGGAGCCGGACCGAAGCTTCGCAGGCGTACAGCGATTGTCACGTGGGCACACGTGAGAATTATTTCATTTCGTTTTCTTTAGTCCTGGAACGGCATGAGATAGGAGGGTTACCTGGCCTCTATTAAGGAAAAGAAAAGCAAGCCTCACAAGGTCTGTGGCTGACCTTAAGCCATACACCCGGGCAGGAGCCTGGCTTCCACCCAGGGCCCCACTCTTGCCACCCGCCACTGAAGACCGGACAGCAGACCGGGATGATAACCTACCCCAGGCGTTAAGGGGGTTTAGCATATAAATTATTGAAATTGATATGTAAATGTATGTGTATTATTTATATGTAAATAGATGCAAGCAATTACAAATGAAGCTAAGCACTTGACGGAGAGGAAAGTACTCTTCCCACACTTCAGGGGCACCTGTGGGGAACCCCAGAGGCAGCAATAAAAGGTTCATTTCCATTTCCTCCTCCCTACTTAAGAAAGAAGGGCTCTCTCGGCCCCTGGCCTGGCTCCCTCTGGTAAGAAATGCGGAAAAACAGCCACCGCTGTTAGAGCTCCCAGGTGCCAGGGCTCTCAGCCTGGCAGGACTGACTTTTGGGGCCAAATAATTCTTTGTTGTGGGGGCTGCCCTGGGCACTGGAGGGTCTTTAACAGCATCCCTAGCCTCTATCCGCCAGATGCTAGAAGCCACCGCCACCCCCAGTCTGACAACCAAGAATGTCTCCAGAGATCGCCACTGTCCAAAGGGGGGCCCCACCTGAAAACCAGTCTCTCGTGTCAAAGAGACGTGGTCCCAACAACTCTATGAGGCAAGCACTACACCCCCATTTTACAGGTGAGGAAACAAGTCCGTCTGGATGGAAGGGGGAGCTCATTCCTGGTGAAGGGCAGTCGTGGCTCCCAACACGAGTCAGAGAAACCCCAACGTGCTCCCCCGCTCCCTTGCTGTGGAGGCAGAATGAGGACACAAGGGACAGAACCACTTTCTACGGCTGTGGCCTTAGCAAACTAGATGGAGGACCTGGAGCCTTCTGGTATGTGGTGCTCAGCCCCAAAGAAAATGTGGTCTGCTGGCTCTCCGATAAGAGCCGTCCCAGCAATGTCTCAGTCTGAAGGGCCTCCTTCCTCACAAAGCACCATGGGCACTGCCAATAGTAACTGCTGTTCCCACAAACATGAGATCATGGCCCTGGAACACAAATTCCTTTTTTTTTTTTAAAGATTTTATTTATTTATTTGACAGACAGAGATTACAAGGAGGCAGAGAGGCAGGCAGAGAGAGAGGGGGGAAGCAGGCTCCCCGCTGAGCAGAGAGCCTGATGCGGGACTCGATCCCAAGGACCCTGGGATCATGACCTGAGCTGAAGGCAGAGGCTTTAACCCACTGAGCCACCCAGGTGCCCCCAAATTCCATTTTTTAAATGTGCTTTTTTTCAGGAATTCTGATTACTTTTATGAAACACTCCCCTGTGCTCCCTCTTGTTTTTTGTTGTTTGTTTTTTGTTTTCTGTTTAGAAATCACTGCAGGGGTGCCTGGGTGGCTCAGAGCTTAAGCCTCTGCCTTCAGCTCTGTCATGATCTCAGAGTCCTGGGATCCAGCCCCACATCGGGCTCTCTGCTCAGCAGGGAGCCTGCTTCCCCCTCTCTCTCTCTGCCTGCGTCTGCCTACTTGTGATCTCTGTCAAATAAATAAACAAATAATCTTTTTTTTTTAAGATTTTATTTATTTATTTGACAGAGAGAGAACACAAGTAGGCAGAGAGGCAGGCAGAGAGAGAGGAGGAAGCAGGCTCCCTGCTGAGCAGAGAGCCCGATGTGGGACTCAATCCCAGGACCCTGAGATCATGACCTGAGCCAAAGGCAGCGGCTTAACCCACTGAGCCATCCAGGCGCCCAACAAATAATCTTTAAAAAAAAAAAAAAAAAAAAAAAATCACCGCAGCTGCTAGAGAGAAGAAATACAGGGACATCTTTGTGTTCCCAAAGGCCACTGCCTTCCATCCTTCCGTCCACAAAACCTCGCCAAGCACCTCTTTTCTGCTAGACACAAGAATACCCAGTCAGTGGTGAGATCCCTCCTCTTCATATGTCTGCTTGCAGGTTTGTGGGAAGTGGAACACGTACACAGAGGGCACCGATGGTATTCTAATTGTGAGATAAAGGCATATACAAGCGGGCTTTTTTGGTCAAAGAAATGAAGGAACCAACGCAGCAGCAACCAGAGCTCTGGGTCTAGGGAGACCACCTGAGCCATTAAGAACACAGCTCAGGGCCAGACGAGTCTGAACCCCGGGGCCCACCACTCTGTAGTGACACAACTTGAATGACTTGCCCGATATCTCATGGCCTTGTTTCCCTCACCTGTAAAATGGGTTTATGGGAGTACCTGGTCCCTAGAGTTGCTATATTAGAAGTCTCCCAGACAGAGCTGGAAGTAAGTTTTCTAGGAGGATCTGCTATAATTATGAGAATTACTGATCTCGGACAAGTCTCTGGGGAAGTCCAAAGATGACCCCCCCACCTCCTCTCTTCTGTACACCACCCAGCTGCCTCACACCCAAGAAGTTAGCCTCACTGTAGGGACCCCGTGCCGTGGGTCCAGAGCAGGCCAGACACCAGGCCAGCAGGCTTTAATCCCCGCCCCACTCCCCATTTCCCCTCTTTCTTCTCCTTCCCTCTGCCCTCACCATCCCTCACCCCCCAAATTCACAGGTGGCCCAGGGTGGCAAGGCTGAGCCAGTCTCCCTGCATCTGGAACAAAGGGGCTCAATCCCCACACCAAAAACTCACAGGAGAAGAAATCTTAAATTTGGTAAAATCTACCCTGCAGTCTCTTGCCAACTACCCCTATCTCTCCCTCCTTTCTTTTTTTATCAGTTCCTCTCCAACGCCTAAAGCTTCCACTGTAATCACACTCTCAGTCACTTTTCAGGTTTTTGATATTAGATTAGGGCAAGGAGAGAGGCTCATCAACTTTTCAGCTGCTGCTGTGTAATTCTAAGTCACTGTTTTTAAGAAGGAGGATAAAAATCCCCTAGGCAAAAATCTTTTTTTTTTTAAAGTGACCAATACAGCTACAATGAAGTTCAAAGATATATATATTAATTCATAGGTTATACAGAACGTCTTCATGGCTTTGATAACTGGGCCATTTCTTTTTCCTTTCAAATGAAGTCCAAAGAGGCCAACTGTTGAGAGTCTGAAATCCCCAAACTCCCACTTAGTACCCCACTCCAGACCTCACCAGGTTCTTGACCCAGAAAATGGGACTAACAATACTGATGTCACAGGATCCCCCCAGGAGTGAGTCCTGGCCACAGTAGGTCCTCTCTCCAGTATGGGCCATAGATTTGCAAGGGAAAGCAAGAAGGCCTGTTTCAAATGCGATAAAATGCAAGGAGAGAGAGCCAGGGACAGTCAGAGGTTAAAAACCAAGAAAATTCCTGAAGCCAAAACTAGAAAATCTTGGTCACCTTGCCTCAGTCCTCTGTGATTAAGGCCAAATAAACAACAGTGAAATATTATTAATAATAGAGGGGCTTTATACTTCTTAAAAAAAAAAAAGCTACATAGTAACAACCTGAACCATTGTGTACTCTACCTAGTGCAAGCAGAAATGATACCACGTGACTGGGTGGCAGGGAATAAACCTGTCCCTATAAACAAAAAGTCTGCCAGAAATTGTCTATGTTCATGACAAATGTCCTGCGCTCTAATCCCTAACATACTAATTCCATGATGACCCTGTACTGAGTCCCCTGCAAATGTTCCCTGGAGCCAATCCTTCTCAGATTGAAATACTGAGCTACAACCCACCATAGCAATGAACACACACTCATAACCTTGTTTTAAACTCATCTTTACTAATTATAGCCCCACAGGGCCTCGAAGCCCTTACTACCTGTAATTTTAGGAGCTTGAGGTAATTGCTATGCAGCAAAGGTTTGTTTTTGTCGAAAGCACCACATAAATAAGAACTGAACGTGCACAGCTTTATCTTGTTCCAGAATGTTCAACACTGGATTTTGCTTTTAATTTCTTACACCACAGCCAAGTAGCTACAGAAACTCAGAGGTTTGCAGAGTCTGCAGAAATGCGGGCCTCTCTCTCATCTAGGATGTGGGATCCATTCAGTCTTTCTGAACAGCCTAATCTATGCTCTCCATTAAGAAGCAAAACATATCACCTGGTTAAAGGGAAATGATAAATCAATCCCAACCTTAGAGGACTGGATGTTAGAAAAACAGGGTACAAAAAACACACTTTCTTAATCAGCTCTGCTTTAGTACACAGAGCAGCAGAAACCACGGAAGGCTCTCGAACCTCCACTCTGCTACTTCCTTGCAGCGCTGTGAGCTACCACAGGACCCAGGACCTCGCTGGGCCTCGGCTTCCTCACCTGTAAGGTGAAGCCACTGTCGCCTGCCTCTGGAGTAGGTACAGATTCGGAGCTACGGAAGACAAGAGCTGGGCACAGGACCCGGAGCTCAGAAGGGGGTCAACAAACAAAAGGTAACACCTCTTATAACCCCGGGGTTATTAGCCCAATGGGTCAGCTATTTGGAAACCACCATCTGGAGCGGAAAAACAGTGTGAAGTCCAGTTCTCAGTCCAAAGAAATGTGAACTAAAGTGACAAAAGAATGATAAAGAATGAGTGTTGCTTGTTGGCTGGAGTTGCAGACAGGAAGCAAATCACTTGCTCTCAAAGTACCCAGCTGTGACTTTAAGGAGGCACCAGGAGCTCTCCCACCCACCCAGCAGAGGTAGCTGCGGCTAAGGACGCTTCCTTTGCCAGTCACCAGCAGCCCCAAATGGATCCAGCCCTGGATCCAGCCCCGTTCCCTACCAGCTTCCCAACCCCAGGGAATGCCCTGCCCTGAGCGGGTAAGCCTTCCCTCCACCGAAGGCATCTGCCAGAATCCGGCCGCCTTTCCTCACTCCCCACTAGCTCCCTGCATGCTCTCTCCTCTCTGTCATACTGTCAGTCATTTAAAACTCGATGTCCAAGAGCGCCCGGGTGACTCAGTCGGTTAAGCATCTGACTTTTGATCTCAGCTCAGGTCTTGATCTCAGGATTGTGAGTTCAAGCCCTGCGTTGGGCTCCACACTGGCTGTGGAGCCTACTTTAAAAAAAAGCCTTGATGTCGAACCTAGTCAATTCTAATTTAAACCTTAACAAAGCTTCCCAGGGGCCTGCCCATGAACTGAGAAGGCATTTGGCCAGGTGCAGCTGGCCAGGGCCACCTGGCTGCCCCTCACAGTTCTTCGTGTGTGTTGTGATTATAAGAGCTCCCAGCTTACTGTAACCCACTGTTTTCATCTCCGCCAGACGTCAAGCTCCCTAAGTCAGGGATGTCCCTGGTTCCCCAAGAACTCAATAAGGGAATGCAGAGCTTTGCCGGTAATAGGGGCAAACAAAATCTGGTGTGAATTTAAGATTGAGGCACTGTCTCTCCCAGGGTATATTGGCTCAGGGGACAGAGGGAGGGCAGTGCCTGACAGAGGAAGGTAAACGCAGGCTGGAATCTGGGCATCGGGCTGCAAACTCCCATAAGCTTCCCAGACATGAAAGCCGGTCAGCTGTGGTGATATTCCCGTCACATCCCTTTTTTCTTTTCTTTTCCATTGTCAGAGTCTTCATGCTGTAACTTGTTTCTTGATAACACCAATGTCATGTGACAAAATAAAGTAAGCACTTGGTCATTCAGGGAAAATTACCCAATTTTCAGTTCCCTTGAACTTTGTTTTTCACTGCTGATGCCAACCTCTCAGCCACTGCACTGCCCAGATCAGAGAGAGCTAAGAAAGGAAAGGCACAGAATCAGCTGTTGTTTTTTAAAGGTCGATGGCATCTCTTAGATAAGTGGGTTTCAGGGGGAAAGGCAGTTAAGGAAGCCATTACATTTCTTTAACCACTCTGCACCCCCAATGTACAAGCAAGTTAACTGTCCCTACTTAAAGAAAGAAAAAAAAAGAGGAAACCAATAGGGTAGTCTGCTTGTAACACCAATCAAAAATCACTCTTCTGAGGGTCATATACCCTTCCTCCAAATGAAGAAGCCCCTTGCTAACTTTCTTCTTGTTTTCCTTTACTTATTTCCAATCACTTTAGAATATCAGAGTTGCAAGCCCTAAGTGAGAAATATTTCAGTAAAATTTGTTTGGAGCCACAGATACTTTTTTTTTTTTTTTTTTGCCAGATGCACTATTATATTCAGTGTATCCGCTGCTGTTCAAGGGCAACTTTTCAGACACCAAGAATTCAACAGCATCCTCAAATAAACATTTTCCCCCAAAATGGCGACAAGATTAGAAAGGTTATAAGCCACACGATACCATGCAATACCACAATAAGGCAGGCTTCATTTTGTTGGCCTGGTCCAAGGAGGGGAAAAAAAAAAATCAAAAGTAGGAAAACACTTTCCATATGGTCTTGTTCCCCAAAGGTTGAGGATTCAGGTCAGGGGCCACCCTGTGAGACCATGCACTCCACATAACCTCCATTCTCAAGCCAAGACAATTAAGACCGCTCCCACAGCGGCCCCATTTCCAGCAATTGAACACAGTGATAGGAGCAAGGTATGCAAGCAGAAGGTGGGAAAAAGAAAATCCAACTGGCAGAACCACACAATTTTTTTTCCAAAAGTGAATGGTTCTTTTGATTCATGGGAGGGGCTAGAAATGAACTAAAACGTTTCTCCACCTCTGGAGAGCTTTCTCTTAAAAGTCACCCCGCTCCTAAGAAAAATGCCAATTAGAGCTCCAGTCAACACCTAAAAATAAATAAATAAATTAATTAAAGCCACCAGTTTGTGGCCAGGTAGCAACATCTGGGTGGGAATCTAATAAAAACATCATACTTGGATACAAGAGAAAATTAACCAAGATCCAAGCAGACTGTCACAATAGCACAGACACTGACAACACACTTTCTTAATAAAATATATACGATCAAATTCAGTCAATACAGATACCCATGTTCAATTTTTCCTTTGTCCTATTTCCCTGTCATTTTTAAGATCATCCAAAACATGGCTAAGGACTCACCTCAGCTGTGCATTACTACTGTAAGGCACCAATTCCGTAATTCAGATATTACTCTATCAATAAGAAATATACACTATGTTACAACCACTGTGTGATTAAACACAACGGGAATAAACTTAAGTCACAAATGCTGGCACATTAACACAAATTCAAGCGTTAGGATCTTGTTAGCTTGCTTTCTTGAAGAACAAAACCTCACATCACAGGCAAAATCATTATCTGTGGCAGAGGGTCTCCAAAAGTTCACAAATCCCTTAAGTACTGTCTTTTTAATCTGAAACCTTTTCCCCCTAGAAGAGTCACACTTTGTTTTGCCTGAGCAGGACAACCCTGTATTATAACCTTGATCCTGCAAGGACTTTGTGGCTTTAATTCCTACACTTCCCACCTCCAGGACAGAAAGTGCCCAGGCAATATTTACTGTAAACAGAAAGGCAGCAAGAAAGCATACTCCAGAAAAAGGCACCATCTGCAGTCTAAGGTTGGCAAGCACCCACCAACAGGCTCTCCAGGTGGAGAGGTAGCCCACAGCAGGCAGTCAAAAGTGCCTGAGATGAGCTGTTAGCACCGATCGTCCCCAATACAAAAAGTGGCTGTGAGAGCAAGCGCCAAAGCCAGGAGGTTCTCTGATGGGGCTGCACCTAAGAATCACCTAGCTTCTTGATCCCATAATCCAGACTGCCCCACCTCCCACCCGACCCTCGGAATGAGATCTCTAGAGATGGGATCTAGACATCAGTATTTAAAAAAAAAAAAGAAAGAAAGAAAGAAAAAGAAAGAAAGCAAGGGAAAAAAAAGAACAACTCCCTAGATGTGCGGCCAAGTTTGAGAACCAGTGCCCCAAAAGAATTCTCAATGTGTTTTGAACAGCGCTGGAAAGGCACTGCTTCCTTGGGGTGGAAGGGGTCCGCACACAGTAAACACACAAAGTTTTTAAAAAATCCTGTGTAACTCCAACATGATAGCCAAGCACCTGTCTAGAGGCCAAGGAGTGATGCAACTTGGAAAAGTCCCTTGGAAAGCAAGGCTCTGTGCTCTGAGAGAGGCGGGGGCTTTTAGGGAAGACCTGCCTGGCCGGGGACCGCCGGGGAGGGAGCCGCGGCCACAAGCCCTTTCTCCGCAAGGGGCTGTCTGCACCAGCACGCCGAGAAATTAAGTAACACTGGATGGGACAGGGGCTGAGGTGCTCCGGGTGGGACCTTGGCTTCCTCGCAGCTGTCACAGGAACCCGGGGGTCGAGGCAAGGCGCAAAGGCTGCCAATCCCTCTTCTGTGCAAGGAGGTGGGTCCTGGAGGCCCAGCCCCAGCCCCAGCCCCGACGCCGCTCCGCCGGAGTCCGCACCATCTGTTGGGCCGGGCGGCGGGCGGGAGCCGCGAGCGCACCTTCCAGCCCCGGCACCCGCGCGCCTGGCGGCGGGCGCGGTACCGTCCCGAGCCCGCAGGGCGGACGCGCCCCCGCGCACCTGGCGGAGCCCCAGCCCCTCCGGTCCCGCCGCCGCCTCGGAGTCACATCGGCCCCCGGCCCAGCGCCCGAGGCCGCCTCACTCACCGCCGCCGCAGCCGCCGCCGCCCAGGTCGCGCTCCCGCCACAGCCAGCAGAACCCGGCCCGAGCGCAGGGGCCGCGGCGCCGCCAGGAGGCCGGCCGAGCCCGGCCCGCCCCGCCCTCCGGGGAGGAGGGGCAGGGGGCCGCGCGGGGGCGAGAGCAGCCCGGCGGCCGCGGGACCCAAGCCCCCTTGCTCCCCAGCCTCCGCCTCGCGCGCCGCCCGCTCCGCTCCGCACCCCGACTGGGGCTGGGCCGCGCGCGCCGCCCCGCGCCCGCACCTCTCCCCACCGCAGCGCACCGCACGCCTCACGCCCCTCTCCAGCGACGCTTTGTCTTCCCCCTGCCCCGGATCGGAATGCCCTCCCACCTCCCCTCCGCCATCGCTGGGTGTCTTTCTCCTGCAAGCCTCCAACTTTCCAAATTCCCGGACATCCCCGCCTCTCCCCCTGGCCCGCCCCCGCGGCCCCTGAGCCCAGTTTTCGCTTTACCCCTCCCTGCAGCCCTTTTAACCCCAACTGGGCAGAAACTTTTCTTCCACCGCAATCGACAAATATTTATTGAGCACCTACTATGTCTAGACACTGGGGGAGGTGTGTCAGATAATAGGTGCCACTTACAATCTAACAATAATACAAGTCTGTCCCTGCTAGGGAGGCCGGAGACTGGGGTGCCCCAAGTCGCACAGTTGATGGTAGTAGGACTTGGATTGGAAACCAGATTTCTAGCATCTAGTTTAGGCCCGTTCCAGGGGAAACTGCAGGATGCCCTTGACTAGCTGGGAGAGCCTGAGACCAAGTATGAAATGAGGAACAGGATACCTATCCCACCAGGCTGTGAAAGTTGCCTGAGAAAATATGGAAATGTCAGGCAACCTGTACTTAGTAAATCAGCCGTTGCGGACATACTGAATGAAGAAGACACTTGAAAATTCAATAATCTCAAGTAACAATGTAAGAAGACTTTAAAAAGTAATAGTGAATGGAAGAAAATATTTGCCAATTATATAGCTGATACGGGATTAATATCCAAAAATATATAAAGAACTCCTACAACTCAGTAACAACAACAACAATGGAAAACCAGACAAACTGATTTAAAAATGAGCGGAGGATCTGAAGAGACATTTTTTCCAAGGAGGACATACAGATGGCGAACAGATACGTGAAAAGATGTAAACATCACTATGCAAAGACATCAGGGAAATGCAAATCAAAACCACAATGTCATCTCACACCTGTTAGAACGGCTATTCTAGAAAAGACAAGTAGTAACTATTGGTAAGGATGTAGAAAATAGGGAACCCTTGTGCGTTGTTGGGAATGTTAATTAGAGCATCCATTATTTAAAAAACAACAGTATGGCAGTTCTTAAAAAAATTATAAATAGAACCACCATATCATCCAGCAATTTTACTTTTGGGTATTTATCTGAAGAAAATGAAAACACTAACTCAAAAAGATATATGCACAACCCCCCCTCCCCCGCCATGTTCATTGAAGCATTATCTAGAACAGCCAAGATAGGAAAAGAACCTAAGTGTCCATCAGTGGATGAATGGATAAAGAAAGTGTATGTATACATAACATACACAAATATGTATATGAATAAAGGATATATATATATATATACAAATTTTATTTTAGCCATTAAAAAAAGATGGAAATCTTTTTTTTTTAAGATTTTATTTATTTATTTGACAGAGAGAGATCACAAGTAGGCAGAGAGGCAGGCAGAGAGAGAGAGAGGAGGAAGCAGGCTCTCCGCTGAGCAGAGAGCCCGATGTGGGACTGGATCCCAGGACCCCGAGATCATGACCCGAGCCGAAGGCAGCAGCTTAACCCACTGAGCCACCCAGGCGCCCAAAAAAGATGGAAATCTTGCCATTTGCAATCGCATGGATGGACCTTGAGGGTATTATGCTAAGTGAGATAAGTCAGAGAAAGACAACTTAAATGTGGAATCTTAAAAAAAAAGAAACACATGGACACAGAGAACAGAGATGATGGGTGGGAGCTCTAGAAAGTAGGCGCTCAGTATTTCTTAAGTGTTTTAAAAGCATTAATCACAGGCAGTTAGGTTGCTCAGTCAGTTAAGCATCAGACTTCAGCTTTGGTCATGATCTCAGAGTCCTGGGATTGAGCCCCATTTCTGGCCCCAGGCTTACTGGGGAGTCTCTCTCTCTCCCTCTGTACTTCCCTTTTTCCCCAACCCCTACCTTGTTCCTGCATGCGCTCACTCTCTCAAATAAAATCTTAAAGCCTCTGCTTTCGGCTCAAGTCATGATCCTCGGGTCATGGGATCAAGCCCCACATCAAGCCCCACATCGGGCTCTCTGCTCAGCAGGGAGCCTGCGTCCCTTCCTCTCTCTCTGCCTGCGTCTGCCTACTTGTGGTCTCTGTCAAATAAATAAAATCTTTTAAAAAAAAATAAAAATAAGCATTAATCAGCAATTGCCCCCCACCCCCACACTTTGAGGCCAATAACAAAAATAAGAGGAGCCTTTGAGGGCAAGGAGAGAGACAGACGGGGTAGAGGTTAGTTTATCAGAGAAGCAGCTGTTATCAGGTTGCATGCTCAAACCCCTTCAGTCCTAACTGAAAGCAAACATTTCTCTCCAGACAAAGCTTCAGAAATTTTGGAAAAGCATCCTTCCTTTATTTTTATTCAGTGTAAGTCTTTCTCCCTTGCCTTTTGCAACTTTGCCTGTAGAAAGAGATTTGGTGGAGAGGGCGGTCGGGGTTTTTTTTTTTATTGTTTTTGTTTTGTCAATTGCAGCAACCTGCCAGAAGTGACATTTTCAGGAGGAAGAGTCAAGAAAAAGTCTCTTTTCTCCACCCAATTTTGTGTCCGTGGAACACATGATGCAGAAATACGCAAAGAAATGCTGTGGTATAAATAACATAGAAGTAGTGATGCAGAACACGGGAGGGGCCCCCGGGAACAGGGGGCAGCTGCATCCTGTGGCTCCCGCTGCCAGGATGTAGGGAATGTGGGGAGTGATGGGAGCGTGGAAGGACGTGGAAGGACGTTTGTGGAAGGTGAGCTCAGACATTCAAGACAGGAAACAGGAGGAAGTGCGTAAAGCAGAAAAGAGTAAAGTGGTTTATTGGGTTGAAATGGAGAAGCTCTGCTTGGGCAGAAAGTAGGGGCGGAAGGAAGCCTGAGACAGGGTAAGGGTCCAGAGGTTACTCTAGAAGGGATCCCTGGACATGGAGTGAGGGAGCAGGAAAAGTGAGAGAGGGAAGGAGGCAGCCATCATGAGGCTGCGATGGTGCCTCTGGAGAAGATGCTCCACGCTTCCCCCACCCCCAGAATTGACAAGCTGAAGGTCAGGGATTTGAGGGTGGGGGTGGTAGCTGGAGAAATTTCCCAGAGGCCCTGCAAGGATTGCCCCTCCGGCTACACTCCCCACCCCAGCTGCCTGGGGCAAAAGCGCTCCCTCCACGTGGGCAGCTGACAGCCCTTAGTGACACTGGGTTTGCACAGAACTATCCCAACAGCGACAGCTCTCATAGCGCATGTGGGTCCTCAGGACCTGCCTCCTGCAGCTACAGCCATCATCCAGCAGCTTCTCTGGGTAGGATCCCCCCACTGCATCACCTCCAAGCTGTTTCACAGTGGAGTGACTCCCTTGGAACCTTAGAGGTCAGACATCTAGCCAGTCCCACCAGCCTGGCACCACAGCGACTTCTGTGCCATCCACGGAGACCGAGCTGTGCCCTCCCCAGCAAGGCCAGGCTCTGAGCCAAAGCTGAAGGAAGGCCATTCCCTGGGTGCTCTATCTCATTTCTAGACCGTCCACCCTTCCCACACAAGGCTAAGAACCTCTGTCTCCGGTGAGTCACTTGTCCAAGAGTTCACTCTTGGAGGTGCTAGAGAAAGATACTTAATATACCAAACAATTAAGTTTCTCTTTGAAGTTCTAGAGTCCTGTGGGCTGGCAAACTTGCTAGGTCTTCCCTCCTTTGGCCTCCAGGAGAAAAAAAAAAAAAAAAAAAAGTAACCCTTTGGCAAGGTGTAGAAAGCCATGCAGGCTCTGGCCCAGATAGCCAGAGAATTCAACAAGGGAGCCATGCCCCTGCTCACCTCACCCTGCACTCTGGGCCTGCTCTCAAGGCTCCTTTACCTAGAATGCCCTTCTCCTGGCTCTTTATCTTTAAAAATTTAGCTCAAGTCCTTCCTTCTCTGTCCACCCATGTTGCCGTGCAGAGTTTTTGCACATCATCTTTTATAACTCAGTCCCCCCCACACATGGTAAGCCCCTCAACCGCAGGGAGAGGGCCAGACACCTCACTGAGTCTCCAGACACTCACGCATGGCAGGTGTCCCAGTAAATGTTTGATGAATGAATAAACAAACACATGCTATTCCCCGGGCACAGCCATAGCCATCAGGAAATGCACTGAAAACAGGTTCTGAGTTCATTTTGTGGCCAGACCAGGGAATATAGCCCAGCCCATCTGATTCTAACAAAACTTGCCCTGTGGCCTTGGACTGGTAATTTAATATCCTGTAGCCTTGATCCCAGGGTCTCTAAAGGGAGGTGATATTCATGAACCCCACAGGGAAGAGGTGGAGTCTAATTACTGTTTAAAGATCCTAAATAGCCTTTGGAAAAACAAATGTGTTTGTGTGTAGTGTGGAGGAAGTTAATGAAGCTGAGTGTGCCATTAACACGTTCTTATGCTGTGGGAGACAGGAAGATAAAGACACAGTCACTTTATTTTTTTTTTTTTAAAGATTTTATTTATTTATTTGACAGAGAGAAATCACAAGTAGATGGAGAGGCAGGCAGAGAGAGAGAGGGAAGCAGGCTCCCTGCCGAGCAGAGAGCCCGATGCGGGCCTCGATCCCAGGACCCTGAGATCATGACCTGAGCCGAAGGCAGCGGCTTAACCCACTGAGCCACCCAGGCGCCCACAGTCACTTTATTTTTTTACTCACTTTAAAGGTAGGATATCCCTATCATATAGGTGAACATGTCAAAAGAGGAGGAGGGAAAAAATGAAACGTGGTTGAGTTGATTCCACGCTGCCCTTCCAGAATTTCCTCTAAGGGGACTATGAATTTTTCCCACAGGTATTTCAGTGCACACAATAAAAAAGAGAGAGAGAGAGAGAGAGAGAGAGAGAGAATAGCAACATTAGGGAGATCCAGCATAGTCAAAAGAATTTTACGTTCATTTTGGGACTCAGTTGACCCCAAGCAGGGCCGAACTTTCTAGAAGCTCATCCTGCCTGTCTGGAGTAGGAAAGGCAGCGCTCAGCGGATCAGCCGAGGGAAGAACTAATAGAAACAGGATGAGTTCACAATCCTTGTCTCCTCACTCATTCTGACATCACTGATACGAATTCAATGAAGACGCATTTGTTGAATCTTTTTTTTTCTTTTTTTTTTTTTAAAGATTTTATTTATTTATTTGACAGAGAGAGATTACAAGTAGGCAGAGAGGTAGGCAGAGATAGAGAGAGGAGGAAGCAGACTCCCTGCTGAGCAGAGAGCCCGATGCGGGACTCGATCCCAGGACCCTGAGATCATGACCTGAGCCGAAGGCAGCAGCTTAACCCACTGAGCCACCCAGGCGCCCACATTTGTTGAATCTTATCCTCCAAGTGTCCCTGGCTATGTCAAAACAACTCAAGGATATAAAAGACTTGCCTTTCCACCACACTTGGGCCAATGTCAGGATAGCTCAAATTCCAAATTGAAAACAGAACTTTAAAATTTTTTTTTTTTTTTTTTTTAAATTTTGACTCTGTGGGCCACATTTTCTCTGTAGCAAATTAATGAATCTTTTGTCCGGGGTTGGATCACTTGGTCATAGATCATCTAAGCCATCTTTTGGGCCACATTCTCAGACCAACTGGGCAGCAGATGAGACGTGAAACACCAGATGAGCTGTTTCTAAATGTTGCATTTTTGTTTATTTAGGATTGCCAACGCTCTCAAGCAAGGGAGTTCTCCTTCCGGAATGCACTTTTCTGGGTATGTCTGAAGAAGAAATATCAAGGGATAAATTGGTAACTAGTCCTGAAATAATGAAAACTAGAATTTAGTTTATTTTGCAAAAGTCAATACTTTTTATTTTCCTAGCACTTAGGTGTAAGAAGTTGGCATAGGGCTTATGAGCTGCTACTAAAGGGTGGGCTGAAGTCCACAGGCTGGTGAATCCCTCTGTCTACAGTCCTGTGACCAAGGAGACAGTGACTGTAGTGGGAACTTGGATTTCCGGGGCAGTCTGAGGAAATTCATGTTTTTCACATTTAAATGTCAGAACCACCTGGTGAGGTAGATGTTCTTATCCCCATTTTACAGATGAGGGAGTTGAGGCTCAAAAAAGCCACACAGCTTTCCCAAGAACAGCTCCTTAATGAGTAAGTGAGGGAGCAATCTCCACGTCTCCTGGGTCTGTCAGCTCTTCTTGGAGAATCCCAGGCCTTCAGACTGCAGGTGTCTAGGTAGATTCATCCCAAGCCTTCCTTCCCTTGTTTTGGAACAGGGTGGGTCATCCCCTCTCCAGCACCCTGCACGAAGCCAAAGGGCCCTCAGCACCTGGGTGGCCGCAGGGAGTTTCTAGATGGGGGGCTGGAGGCAGTTTCCCCCCATGTGCTTTATTTATGCATTTATTTTTAAAAGATTGTATGTATTTATTTCAGAGACAGAGAGAGCACAAGCATGAGCAGTAGGGAGGGGCAGAGGGAGAAGCTGAGCAGAGAGCCCCACACAGGACCCTGGGATCCTGACCTGAGCCGAAGGCAGACACTTAACTGACCAAGTCATCTAGGCGCTGGGCCCCCCACTGCACTTCTGCTCACCCTCGTGTGCTTTAGGCTCACACTCGGGGCTCAGAGGGGACCACATGCCCCCAGAACCCAGCATGGAGCCGTCCCTCCGTGCCCGAGAACTCAGGCCCCCCCAGCCCTGAGACCCTTCCATGAGTGACGAGGACACAGAGATGGATGTCCAGAGGCCTTTCCCTCACCACATTGATTTCCAGAATTTGTGCCAACACAAATGATGATGACTTTTTTTTTTTTTTTAAATGATGACGACTTTTAAACTTTGGATGTGGGCTTGGAAAGAAGGAAAGGGGGCAGCAGAAGTTCGTGTGTAAGTGTAAGTGAGCCTCACGAAGCTCTGCCTGCAGGACAGACTAGGCAAGAACTGAGCTGGGCGTCAGGGGCCAGCACAGCCAGAGTGGAGAGAGCCTACACTGGTGGGGACAGGAGTCACCCTGGGCCTCTCCCTCAGGACCAAAGCATCTCTTGTTCTGAGGCCTCTGATCCACTCTGTCTCTGAAACCACCAGGACCCAGTCAGTGGCTCCACATCAAACATGGCATTAAATGTTGGCATAAAAGACTAGACCCTCAAAAATGCCTCTTAGGCTGTCGTGGGTAACACAGCAGAATTTACATTGGGCTCACTGAAGTGGTTTAGAGGCCGCCACAAACCACCTGAAGTAGACAGGACGTAGTAAAAACAATGTAGGCATCACTATTGCCAGGGCCAAGTCTAAACACTACTGATTTTTTAAAAATTACTGGTATATTTTAAAGTGAACAGAATAATTATATGTAAGGGTACTCAAAGATGTACTCTTACACTGGCTCCTTCACTATAGGGCTACGTGGTCTTCTGTGGTACCTGGGCACTTGGGCATAGGTTCCTTCTTCCAAAAAAAAATATTAAAATTGTATTTTACAAATGCATTAGTATAAAGCATGTTAATATTATACAGTAAAGCATGTTCTTCCACCTAAATGTTCATTTTTTTCGCCTCTAATTTTAAAATAAATTAATTATGTCTGTGGATTTCTGAGAGTATTGTGGGCCTGGGCTGTGTATATGCTGTGTCTCATGAATGAGTATGCCTTGTTTATATACGGAGGAGGGTTTCCACCCTACACTGACTACGTGGGGAACTTTAAGAATTAGCTTTGTTTGGAGTTGCACCCCAGGGCAATTAAATCAAAGTCTCTAGGGGTGGGCCCCGACACCCTATTTTTGACATTTTTAAAAGTTCTAAGAATATTTTCCTTGTAAGGACGTTAAGTTTCTCAATAACAAATTATCTTGTTGTTTTCTTTCTTTCTTCTTCTTTTTTTTAAGACTTTATTTGTTTGACAGAGAGAACACAAGCAGAGGGAAAAGCAGGTTTTCCGCTGAGCAGCGAGCCCAACGTGGGACTCAATCCCACGACGCTGGGATCATGACCTGAGCAGAAGGTAGATGCTTAACAGACTGAGCTACTTAGGCACCCCAACTTACTGTTTGTTTGTTTGTTTGTTTCTAAAAAAATTGTTAAGGGACTATCTTTTGAGGCTAGAGAGGGACTGCCATTCTGTAGGTCAATTTTCCTAGTAGAGAGCCTGACTGTATTTTATGTCCATCAGACAAAATCTACTTCTCTACATAGCAGTGGGACGATGTTTTTGAAATATTAATGAAAAACTTCCCTTTCCTTTCTGCTCTCTGTAGCTGTGCCTCCCCTTTCCAAGCCCCTGTTGTTTGGCTGTTGCCTTGAGGGTGAGATGTGAGGTGGTGGGAGGCAGACAAGAAAGGAATTCAGAGTGCTCATTTTTAAAGGCCTTTGCACTTGGGGGTCTCTAGGCCTAGACCAAAATTTGGGAAATGTGAGGCATAGCTGTGGGATTTGCTCTGGAGGAATAGAAAATATTATTGCAGACTAGAGGAGAAGAGACTACCTGAGGGCAGGGAGTGGTGGTTGAATGTGAAGAAACCACTGAAACAAAGGAGAAAAAATAGATGTGAGGACCACTGCAAGGGAATGAAGGAGTAATTTGGGAGCCGCCATGCTGGCTCCCAGACTAGGCCAGCTGCTGCTCCCTGGGCGAGGCTTCCCTGTCTCCACAGTCAGCCCTTTGTCTGGTGACCACCCAGGAGGCGATGTCCACTCGTGCCAAAGATTTTGCATAGCCCCCTCTCCTGATCCTGGATGCTCCGTTCCTACCTGATAATATTCTAGAACATTCTTAAGCTCCAAGAAGGTGGAGGGAGTTCTGGATACCATGCTGTAATAAGATGGCCTGGCATATCTTCACAGGATGACAGAATTTTTAGAAAATACAGAAGTGAAAGATAACGACCACAAACATAGTTCAATTCATGTTTCACGGCCTTAAAACTTACACCTAACGCCAGAAAAAGATCTCTCCAGTCTGTGGTAAAATTCAGACATCTCAGAATTAAAAGTTCTTTAGTGGATACAGCAAAGGTTGAAAACCTTTTAGGAATGAAAATGACCTACATTTGATTATATGGAGACAGCTGAGGAGTATGATACTAAGGGACATTAAAAAAAAAAAAAACAATAACATAATGTAACAAACTGAATTTGGCCAGAACATTCTCTGATAAGGGAGCTCTTAAGATCACACACGCCATCTATCTTAATTATATACCTGTCCAAAAGATAGAGCACAACAGGAAGAATGAAGTTTTAATGAGCTTGGAGGACTATAAAACGGTTGCTTTGTTATAAACTCTGCTTGTTATATACCAGCAGGGACAAAATATTTGTTTTCTATTTTAAATTTTGTTTTCTTAAAGCCAGGATTTTGCAAGATTTGCAAGAAATGACAAAGTAGAAAGAGATTTTTCAAAGCAGGATACTTTACTGCTTCTGAAATGCAGCAGCTGGCAGTGTCCGTGTCGCTCTGTCTGAATTTCTTTCTTTGGCTGTTCTGCTTGAACGAGAGGTACTTAATAAAATGGATAGCTTTCGAAACAGTGTGTTTTGGTGAAAATTTTCTGGAGATGGATAGTGATCGTCTCACATCAGTGTGATATACTTAATCCCAGTGAACTGCCCACTTGAAATGGTGTACATGGGGGATTTTATGTTTGTAGATTTCATCACTATTTAAATAATAATAATAATAATGAGCCCCTGAGTCCAGATTGGAGGGGGAAAAATACAAAAACGTCGTGTTTGTGGTTTTGCTTATGTGCCTACGTGTGTCTACTTATATTTGACAAAAGGAAGAGAGAAGAAGATTTACATTTATTTTAAAAAGAGTTTTCTGGTTACTTGTGTCTGGCTGATGAAAATACAAAACATGAGCATCAGTACATGTCTAGGATGTTGTGGAGTAGTAAAAGCATCTAGTCAATGGAGGAAATTTGCATCTGGCTCTTATTTTAGGAAATATTATAATTACATGCTAATTAACTAATGATAAGAAAAAAATCACCACATTCCTTTCAACATTTAGCGTCTTATTCAAGCTCACCTAGTCATGATTTCTTCCAGTCTTATTCCTGCTCCTTACCATGCAAAGCACTCACAGGCAGAGAAAAAATCCACACCACCAACAAACTTGTCTTCTGAAATCTCTGAAAGATACCAGCATATTTTGAAAATGTTTCTTATGCAAATGAACTATTGGAGGGGCAGCAACAAAGCAGTATTAACATGCACGTGGTAATAAATTCTTTGTATTGGCCTGGATATTGTAACACGATCTGTTGAAAATGGGATTAATGATGATAAGAGGCGTCATTTTTTGGAAAGATATCCGTGACCTAATATTCCTATTGTTCTCCAACAACTCCACCAGCAATGGAAATGCTCACTCCGTCTCCTCTGCCTGATTCTGACACCCATTTCAATAGGTAAGGACCTGGGAAGAGGGGAGAGACGAATTTCCATGTGCCAGGCTACACAAGGTTTGTATGTATGTATGTATGCATGTATATATGTATGTATTTATAAGGAATTCATCCAGCCATTTGACAGAGAGAGTGAGAGAGGGAACACAAGCAGGGGGAGCGGGAGAGGGAGAAGCAGGCTGAGCAGGGAGCCTGATGCGGGGCTCAATCCCAGGACCCTAGGATCATGACATGAGCCCAGGGCAGATGGCCAACCCCAACCAACTGAGCCCCCCAGGCGCCCCTATGCAGGGTTGTTTTTTTTTTTTTAAAGATTTTATTTATTTGTCAGAGACAGAGGGAGAGAGAGCGAGCGAGCACAGGCAGACAGAGGCAGAGGGAGAAGCAGGCTCTCTGACGAGCAAGGAGCCCAATGCGGGACTCGATCCCAGGACCCTGGGATCATGACCTGAGCCGAAGGCAGCTGCTTAACCAACTGAGCCACCCAGGCGTCCCTATGCAGGGTTTTAAATGCATTGCCTCATTCAGTCCTCATAATAGCCCAGGCAGTATTGTTATATCCATTGTGCAGGGAGGAAACTGGCACCCAGAGATTATATAATTTGCTCAAGACTGCACAACGAGGCAGTGCCTGGGTGACTCAGTGGGTTAAAGCCTCTGCCTTCGGCTCAGGTCATGATCCCGGGGTCCTGGGATCCAGCCCCATCGGGCTCTCTGCTCAAGGGGAGCCTGCTTCCCTTCCTCTCTCTCTGCCTGCCTCTCTGCCTACTTATGATCTCTGTCTGTCAAATAAATAAATAAAATCTTTAAAAAAACAACAACACCACACAATTAGCATTTTAGCAGAGCTAGGATTCAAACCCAGATCTGCCTAACACCAAGGATTACGTGCTTAATCATTGTGGTGTATCACATGTCTATCGAGCCAGCTCTTTTATCCATGTTTATGTAAGAATGCATATTTTTTCATTATAGAAATAACTCAGACCTTCCAAGTCAAGATGGCACAGACTAAAACCACTCTCTTCTATTACAGATACAGAAATAAAGGAAAGATGAACACATACAACAAAAATCTTTAGCTAAAAGACTGCCCCCAGGAACTTGTGGAGAGCTAAGGTCAGATATGAGCCAGGGGCACAGTCTCCCATGGCTGCTTGAGAATGGGAGCCATATTCACGCTCCTCAGGGTGGGAGCAGATTAACCTGAGAGCCTTGGGTATGAAGCCAAGACTGGAAATTATGCTTTCTGCTCAAGAATAGGGGCTAAAATAGCTTGCTTATTAGTTCGAGCACTAAAAATATACCTCTTGCCCACAGCAAGAGAATGACACAGGGTACTTGCATGACTGAAAACTGACTCACACCCAATTTCCAGAATTTAATCTCTGCCCAGAGAAGAAATGTTAGACCACTACCCTAAGATCAAATTTTAAGAATGTGCAACCAGGAAAACACCCAACAGTGAAGGAAAAACTCATTTGAAAGAAGAGTCTTCCGACAAAATGGCAAAACATATGAGTCAGTTCAGTGCTATGAACTCTGGATCAGGTCCAGCAAATGAGGTGATTCATGCTGGCAGAAATGTAGATAACACCATGAGAGAACATATAGAGTAAGAATATATATATATATTCTTAAAATCCCCAGAGAGAAAAGAAGGGATGGCATTCATAAATCAAAAAGAAGCAGCTGTGAAACAAAAACGGGCAGGTATTAGGGCACCTGGGTGGCTCAGTGGGTTATAGCCTCTGCCTTCAGCTCAGATCATGATCTGGATCGAGCCCCACATGGTGCTCTCTGCTCAGCAGGGAGCCTGCTTCCCTTCCTCTCTGCCTGCCTCTCTGCCTACTTGTGATCTCTCTCTCTGTGTGTCAAATAAATAAATAAAATCTTTAAAAAAAAAAAAAAACAGGCAGGTATTGAAAAGCACTAACAAAAAAATATTGAGGGGCACCTGGATGGCTCAGGGGATCAAGCCTCTGCCTTCGGCTCAGGTTATGATCCCAGGGTCCTGGGATCGAGCGCCGTGTCAGGCTCTCTGCTCGGCAGGGAGCCTGACTCTCTGCCTACTTGTGATCTCTGTCAAATAAGCAAATAAAATCTTTAAAAAAAAATAATATTGAGGGGCACCTGGGTGGCTCAGTGGGTTAAAGCCTCTGCTTTCGGCTCAGGTCATGATCCCAGGGTCCTAAGATCGAGCCCCGCATCGGGCTCTCTGCTCAGTGGGGAGCCTGCTTCCTCCTCTCTCTCTCTCTGCCTGCCTCTCTGCCTACTTCTGATCTGTCTCTCAAATAAATAAATTAAAAAATAATAATAATTGGGACGCCTGGGTGGCTCAGTTGGTTAAGCAGCTGCCTTTGGCTCGGGTCATGATCCCAGCGTCCTGGGATCGAGTCCCACATCGGGCTCCTGGCTCCGCAGGGAGCCTGCTTCTCCCTCTGACTCTGCCTTCCACTCTGTCTGCCTGTGCTCCCTCTCACTCTCTCTCTTACAAATAAATAAATAAAATCTTTAAAAAAAAAAATAATAATATTGAAAAGGAAAAATAATCATTTAACTAAAAAATTTAAAGAGAGGGATAATTATCAGTTTGGACACAGCTAAAAAGTACAGCAAATGAATTATAAAATACAGCTGAGGCAATCACCCAGGACTCAGATTACAGAAGTAGAGATAGAAAATAATGAAAAAAAAAGGTGAGATCTCCAATTCCAGATAAGAGTTCCAGATAAGAGGGCGCCTGGGTGGCTCAGTCAGTTAACCATCTGACTTTTGATTTCAGCTCATTTCATGATCTGAGATTGAGCCCCATGTCAGCCTCCATGATTGGAAGGAAGTCTGCTTGAGATTCTCTCTCCCTCTGCCCCTCCCGCAACTTGCTCTCTTGCTCTCTCTCTCTCTCTCAAATAAATAAATAATCTATCTTAAAAAAAAAAAAAAGTTTCACAAATGAACAGGGAAAATAAGGGATATGCAAGGATAAAATGCCTAAGGATATCCCAAACTGAGGAAAGACATTAGTCCTCGGGTTTTTTGTTTTGTTTTTAAGATTTTATTTATTTATTTGATAGAGAGAGACATAGTGAGAGAGGGAACACAATAAGGGGGCCTGGGAGAGAGAGAGAGAAGCAGGCACCCTGTTGAACAGGGTGCCTGATGCGGGGCTCAATCCCAAGACCCTGGGGTCATGACCTGAGCCGAAGGCAGACACTTAACAACTGAGCCACCCAGGTGCCCTGAGTCGTCAGGTTTAAAAGGTCCCATTAATTGAGAACATCAGGGATAAAGGGAAAATGTTAAAAATTACTAGTAAGAAAAGACTATTCATATTAACAATAGACTTTTTTGCAGCAATGACAGATACCAAAAAATAGTGGAATAATAATCATGACTAGGCTGAGGGAAAATCACAGCAAATTTCATAAATGAGAATTCTATACTCAGGCTTGTTATTCAAGAACAGAGGTGAAGGAGCATTTGGGTGGTGCAGTTGGTGAAGCATCTGACTTTTGATTTCACCATGGGTCATGATCTCAGGGTCAAGGGATCAAGCCCTGCATCAGGCTTCACACTGAGCATGGATCCTGCTTAGGATTCTCTGTCCCTCTGCCTGCTTGGACTCGTGTTTTCTCCGCCCCCACCACCAAAAAAAAAAAAAAAAAGAGCAACGATTAAATACATTTAATAAATCAAGACTAAGTGATTTTACTTCATACCAATCCTTGCTATGAGAAATAATGTACATTTAATGAAGAAATGGAATAACAGATGAAAAAGTAAGCAAAGAGGTGTGCCTGGGTGACTCAGTGGGTTAAAGCCTCTGCCTTCAGCTCAGGTCATGATCTCAGGGTCCTGGAATCGAGCCCTGCATCGGGCTCTCTGCTCGGCAGGGAGCCTGCTTTCCTCTCTCTCTCTCTGCCTGCCTCTCCGCCTACTTGTGATCTCTGTGAAATAAACAAATAAAATCTTTAAAAAAAAAAAAAGAGAGACAGTAAGCAAAGAAATACTAAGCAAAGGGATGCCTAGGTGGCTTAGTGTCTACCTTCAGCTCAGGTCATGATCCTGGGATCCTGGAGTTGAGTCCCACATCGGGCTCCACACATTCAGCAGGAAGCCCATTTCTCCCTCCCCCACTCCCCCTGCTTGTATTCCCTCTCTGGCTGTGTCTCTGTCAAATAAATAAATAAAATCTTTTTTAAAAAATCAATAAATACTGAACAAGGCAACAGTAAAAACATGTTGGACATCTACATAAATATTGACAATTCAAGTGATAAGAGCAATTTTTAAAACTAGGGCCCAGAAAAAAGAAGCAGAGAGTTACTTTCTGACTCATTCTATGAGGCCAGCATACTCTAATACAAAACAAGATAAAGATTCCAAGAAAGGAAAATAATAGACCAATAACTCTCATGAATATGAAAAAGGTTCAACAAAGTATTAGCAAATCAATTCAGCATTGTATTAAAAAAATTAAAAGTGTGAGTTATTTCAGATACCTAAGGCTAGTTCAACATTTAAAAATCTGTCTAATTTACCACATAAGCAAGCTAAAGAAGAAAATCATAATCATGACAACTATTTAGGGGGAAAAAAGCATTTGATGAAATTCAATGTCCATTCATGATTAAAAACTCTAAGCGAACTGGAAATAGCAATTGTCTGAACTTGATAAAGAATATATATAAGGGGTGCCTGGGTGGCTCAGTGGGTTGGGCCTCTGCCTTTGGCTCAGGTCATGGTCTCAGAGTCCTGGGATCGAGCCCTGCATCGGGCTCTCTGCTCAGCAGGGAGCCTGCTTCCCTTCCTTCTCTCTCTCTGCCTGCCTCTCTGCCTACTTGTGATCTGTCTGTCAAATAAAATCTTAAAAATAAAAAAATAAAATCTTAAAAAATCTTAAAAAAAAAAAAAGAATATATATAAAACGCTTACAGCTAAAACTGAATGCTTTCTCCTGGAGATCAAGAACAAGGCTAGGATGTCACTTCTCACCACTCTTAGACAACATTATACTAGAAGTTCTGGCCAGAGCAATTGGGGAAGAAAATGAAGTAAAGACAGAGAGACTGGGAAGGAAAAAGCAACTGCCTTTGTAGATAATCCCAAAGAACTGATAACAAAACTCCCGAAAATAAGCAATTATAGCAAGGTCATAGGATGTAAGGTTAATATAGTTTAGTTAATTGCTTTCTTATAAACCAGCAACAAACAATTGGAATTGGAAATTAAAAGCCCAGTACCGTTTATACTAGCAACCCCACCCCAAAAAAGGAGCACTTACATATAAACCTAATGAACTATCTTTAGTATCCCTTTGCAGCCAACCTCAAAACCAATGAAAGGAAAAATATCTAAATAAATGAGAGATATTCTGTGTTTACAGATTAGAAGACTCAATACTGTTAAATTGCCAATTCTTCCCAACCTAGTCTAGAGATTCAATGCAATTCCAAACAAAATCCCAGCAAACTATTTTGTGTGTATAGACAAACTAATTCTAAAGTTTATGTGGAAAGGTGAAAGCCTCCCATATGATCTGGCGATCCCACTTCTAGATATATATCCAAAGGAAACGAAATCAGGATCTTAACAAAATATCTGCACTCCCACATTCACTGCAGCATTACTTACGATAGCCAAGATCTGGAAACAATTTAAGTGTCCACTGATAGATGAACGGGTAAAGAAGATGTGAGATACACACACACACACTGGAATATTATCAGCCATGAGAAAGAAGGAAATCCTGCCACTTGTGAAAATATGGTCGGAACTTGAGGACATTATGCTAAGTGAAATAAATCAGAAAGATACTATATGGTCTTGCTTAAATGTGGAATAAAAAAAAAACTGAGCTAAGAGAAACAATAGAACGGTGGTTGCTAGGGGCTGGGAAATGAGGAACTATTGGTTAGAGGGTGTAAATTTCCAGTTAGAAGATGATTAAGTTCTGGGATCTAATGTAGAGCATTGTGATTTTAAATAACAATATTGAACTATATACTTGAAAGCTGCTCAAAGTAAATCTTAAATGTCTCCCTACAAAAAAAAAACAAAAGGTAATTACGTAACATGGTTGGGATGATAACTAACCCTATTGTGGTACTCATTTTGTAACCTAGCAGTATATCAGATTATCACATTGTGACACCTTAAACTTACACAATGTTATATGTCAATCATATCTCAATAAACCAGGGGACAAAAAAGAATTGCCATAATCCTTCCCTCAAATCTCCTGAATGTTAGGGGCGCCTGAGTGGCTCAGTCGGTTAAGTGGCTGCCTTCAGCTCAGGCCCTGATCTTAGGGTCCTGGGATGGAGCCCCATGTTGAGTTCCCTGCTCAGCAGGGCGTCTGCTTCTCCCTCTCCTTCTGCTCTTCCCCATCTCATTTTTTCTTTCTCTCAAATAAATATAAAATCTTTTTAATTTCCCAAACATTAACATCTTATATGGGCCAAAATACAATTATAAAAACCAGGAATTAACACAGGTACAACATTACTATATAATCTACAGGTCTTACTAAACGCTCACCATTTGTCTCTCTAATCATCTAATTCCTTTCTCATCTCCAGGATCCTTCAGGATACCCCACTGCACTGCATTGTTATTTCCTTAGCTTCTTCTGCTCTACGATGGCTCCTCAGTCTTCCTTGCCTTTATACCTTCATACTGGTGTCTCAGATTCCAACCCAACACTACAGTCTCATTCTAGCCTCCCCCCTCTCTTATATGTAATTTCTTTCTCTGCCAGTGAGAAAATTGGCTCTCAACATCTACAACATATTTACTCATTTGTTCAGCCCTAGTCTCTACATAAAGTAGTTTCAGAATTGCTAACTTACTTTCCTGTGAGAAATTAACTAAGAGTACTGTCTTGAAATAGAATCTTCTTCTTTAGCCTGACAGTATCTAGTCAAATTCCTATTTCCTAAAGGTTTTGGGGTTAGCTCTTTTCTACCCCCACCTATCAGTGTGATTGTATTATTCATCTGTACTGGGTTCATTTGTAACAACCTGTGTTCTATTTGGGGAACACACATCCTGCTTAATTTTTAAAAAAAAAATTTATATACAGTGAAACTCACTCTATGTGCTTTGTAGTCTTATGAGACTTGACAAATGTCTAGAGCCATATCTATGACCACAGTCATGAAACAAACAGTTGCATCCCTCAGCAAAAGCATTCCCTCAGCTGCCCCTTTGTAATTAGCCCTTCCCCACACAACCCCCCCCCTTTTCTGTAAACTACCGATCTGCTTTCCATCTCCATAGTTTTGCCTTTTCAAGAAGGTCCAATGAATGGATTCATGTAATAGCTTGAAGATAGCTAGCTTTGGGGATCTGGCTTCTTTCACTTCACAAAATATGTTCATTTTCCTCTTTGGGTCATGATCTATTGTCACAGTTATTTATTTTGCTGCTCAAATTCCCCAGACTTGGCTCTTGAGAGCCCTTTTAAGTGGGCTCCTGGGATCTCGTCACATGTCCCCAACCGTGTTTCAAGGACTTCCTTACTTTCTGGCACCACAAGCTCTCCTAGCTTATTTTCTATTTTCCCTTTTTCAAGGGAAATCCCAGTCCTTTTTTTTTTTTTTTTTCCCAAGAAGCCCTTGTACCTGGAGAATCCACTCTAGTGGACCAAACATCCTGTCCTCCCAGAAAAGGACATGGAGAGAAACTAACTCATTCCCCACTGCAGTGCCCAAGAAAGAGGAAAAAGAGTTCTTGGTTTTTTCTTCCTCCTCAGAAGGCTCTGAGGTGGCAGATTAGAGGAGCTAAGTAAAGATGTGGGTTTTCTGTGCAAATCAGGCTGTCAGAGGGCTCGTAGCAATGTTGACATCACGCATCTATGGCTTCTGTGATTCTTGGCAAGATTACCAAAATGGCGCAGTACATGGAAGCCTGTCCAAGGTTTTTGAATACGACGCAAAGCCTAGGATGTCCCTGTGTCATGGGATGCAGTCTGGCTACTTCTATGCCCGTGTCCTTCCACTCCCCACCACTGGGAGTCACATCAGAGTAGTTACACAACTTTCTCATCAAAGTGACTAAGCTGAGGAACCCCTGGACAGCTATATAAAAACTATGTTTAGGGGCACCTGGGTGGCTTAGTGGGTTAAGCCTCTGCCTTCGGCTTAGGTCATGATCCCAGTGTCCTGGGATCGAGCCCCACATTGGGCTCTCTGCTTGGCAAGGATCATGCTTCCCCCCCGCCTCCCGCCTGCCTCTCTGCTTACTTGTGATCTCTGTCAAAGAAATAAATAAAATCTTAAAAAAACAAAAAACAAAAAAACTAGTTTTAGAAATATGTGATTCTCTTAAAACTCCTTGCTAAAGCAGTGTGTGTCAGCGGCAGGCTGTGGGAGTTCCCCGAGGTTGCTATGGGAACTGGTGTCCCTGAATTTTAAGTGCCCCCTCCCCATTAGCAGCTGGCTCTTAGCAGCTCTTTGGAAGGAGGGATGTTTCACTCTTCTTTGAAAGAGGAATATCTCTTCCTTTGGGTTGTAAACCATTAGCCAACGGGGTTTCACTCAGGAAAGAGATGTGCTGTGTGACTGGATTCCCTCTCAGCCGTGGCAGCAGAGCAGGTGAGGGGAGTCAGACCTGCTCTCAGAAGGAGACACACCAGCGGACGCTGACTTCTGCTTGACGCCAGAAGCCATGTGTAGCCTGCAGGGGGAATGCGTGCTGTGAGGCCAAGGGGGAGCTGTAGGTGGCAGGAACCTCACTGGGTGCCGCAGGGCCTACTGGGGTCCCCTCCCTGCTCAGGCGTCAGCACCACAGACCAGATTCCTGACTCCTTCCCCTTAAATCCTAGGCTGTGGATCCAATGCCTATGTTCAGGAGCCCTTGAGGTAATTAACAATCGCTACCAGTGAGTTGCATTTGTTGGCTGAATGATCCAAGCATGTTCCCATGTTCCAGATGTGACCTGGAAGCCCTCGTTCCCAGGAGCCTGACTCCATTGGTCAATGCTGGTCCAGAGAAAACTTAGGTGCCTGGAATCGTCAGGCCGTCATGTAACCCCACCCTGGACCTCACAGCCACTTCTACAGGTACCAGTCTTCCTGGATCCGTGGGTGAAGAGCATCAGGTTCGTTTAAAGGCAGCACCAGTGGCTGGGCTGAGGGTAGGCGCCAAAGGCTTGGTCCATGGGGCAAGTGGGGACCCAGGAAGGAGGCAGCTGCATATTGTACCTCACACATACACCAGGGCTGAAAAGTTGTGAGCAAAACATGAGGAGTCAGGGAGAAAGCGGGGAGGTGGGCTGGAGAGAGCAGCTTTCCTGGACCAGGGCCCGAGCGATCCCTGCAGGCACTGGGTCTGTCCCTTTGGGCTCACGGAAGAGACACCGCTGAGGGAGTCTGTAAGAGTCTCACCTGTGCACTTCCGGAGGATTCTGGATGCTGAGCTGGCCGGAAGGCCTAGGGCTGAGATCCCAGGACTTTCTTTTTTATTTTATTTTATTTTTATTTATTTGACAGAGAGATCACAAGTAGGCAGAGAGGCAGGCAGAGAGAGAGAAGGAAGCAGGCTCCCCACTGAGCAGAGAGCCCAATGTGGGGCTCGATCCCAGGACCCTGAGACCATGACCTGAGCCAAAGGCAGAAGCTTTAACCCACTGAGCCACCCAGGCACCCCGCTCCCAGGACTTTCTGAAAGTGTTATTTGGTAGTAAGGTAGAATCCAGGGTGAGTTAGGACAAAGCATCTTCTCATGTGATAGTCAAGGGCCCAGGGACACTGTGGCTCTTCCGAGTCACCACTAAGTACACTTGCTTTTGTAAACAACAGGTGAAGGACAAGAGGAATTACTGCCATCTAAGGCAGTGGTTCTCTGCCACTCTGAGTGATTCTAATAGGTGGCCAAGACAGGGAACTTCCGCTCTAAGACAAACATCTCTAACTTTAAAACAACATAAACCGTGTGAGCATCACGCGGAGGCAGGCTGCAATAATTTGGTTCAGTTCTTTACTAAATGAAAAAAAAATCCTCTAAGTTGAATCTGCATTTGGATATATCACTACTCTCTGAAAACAAAGGTAGAAGGATTAGAAAAACAGATGGTACCGTGAGTATCTTCCTATATTTGTGACACAGTCCTTCTAGTGATGAGAACACAGAGCTTTATTTTCTTCCCGTGGATACGGTAGTTGTCCTCTAACACTGTATAGAGAAAGTGGACCCATGGGCGCCGGGTGGCTCAGTCAGGTAAGCGTCCGCTTTCAGCTCAGGTCATGATCTCAGGGTCCTAGGACGGAACCCCACATCAGGCTCCCTGCTCAGCGGAGAACCTGCTTCTCCCACTCCCCCTGCCTGCTGCTCTGCCTACTCATGCTCTCTCTCTGTCAAATAAATAAATAAAATCTTTAAAAAAAAAAGAAAAGAAAAAAAAAGCTGACCCAGAAGCCACACACTGGTCAAAGGAAATGCAAGATTCAAATTCAAAGCTCTACTAAAAATATCGTCATGGGCCGGGGGGATGTCCTAGCTCTGACCCTAAGCAAAATTGTGATGTAGGAGTCCCTGCCACATACCTCATCGCCGACAGTGGGCCAGGGGCTGCCCCAGAGTTTGGAGGATGAGGTGGACCCAGGCAGCCGTGTCTATCTACCATGACTCCCAAATTGAACCTGCAGACAGGGGATCCATGAAAAAAAGGGGGCCCCAGAGAGGGTGATGAGAACAGAGTTGACAAAGGCTTCAGGTGCTCACTAACTAATGACCTTGGCATTTGAGATTGGCAGTATTAGACTTTCTGGGTGTGACCAGTTGGAAGAGAGAGACTTACCCTCTGGTGGCTACTGGGAGAGAAAAAGAAGTTAAGGGACCTATTCACGAATCAACTCAAAATCACCCAAATGTTGGAGGGCATGAAGCCTGACATCCTTACTTCAGAGACATGGAAATTGAGTCACTGGAAGGTAAGGGGACTCACCCATGGTCACACAGCCAGACGGGGCCTAGAGACACCAGATGTCAACTCCTTCATCTAGTCAGCCCTGTCCATTCTCAAAGCACTTCCTGAGCCCTGAGCATATGACATCACATAGGTGATGGGGGTATAGAGGACACCCTGTCACCACGGAGGTCACTGTCCTCTCACACCTCTGGATTGGTTTCCTATTGTGCTGTAACAAACCACCACACGTTGGTGGCTTAAAATAACACCAACTTACTATTTCATAGTTCTGTGGTTCCACAAGTTCAATGTGGGTCTCACTGGGGCCAGAATCAGAGGGTTGCCAGGGCTGTGGTCCTTTCTGGAAGTTCCAGGGGAGAATCTATTTCCTTCACTTTTTCAGATTCCAGAGGCCACCCACATTCCTGGGTCACGGCCCTCCCTTCCTTCTTGTAAGCCAGTGATGCCCGGCAGGGATCCTCTCATACTGCCTTCCTCCGCCCTCCTTCTGTGCCCCTCTTCTGCTTTGAAGGACCCTGGGGATGGCCTGCTAATCTAGGGTAACTTCCCCGTCTTCAGGTCAGCTGATTAGGAACCTTAGCTCCTCTTTGCCATGTTACAACACATTCATAGGTTCTGGGGAAAAAACATCTTTGAGGAACCATTTTCCTGCCTGCCCCACTTCCCATGAGACTGTGACAACCCGGTTAGCAAGAGAAGGGCTGGAATCAGAAAGGCTCAGGAGGGCTGGACATGGTACCTGGGGCTTGTCGCAGGCTGGAGTGTTTGCGCATAAATAAGGGACTGCGGACGGGAGGCTTGAGACAGAAAGGATCTGCGCATTCCTCCCTCACCAAAGCACACACGGGGTGTGTTTCCCAGAAAGTGGAAATGGTATGCAGGGTCAGGGAGGTCCAGTTCTTTCTCAGGGCCAGAGGCGTAGTGTCTGGAATGAACTGGACGTTTAAAAGCTAACCTGTTACGAAGTCAGTCAAGAGAGGAGAAGGACAAAGCTCCCAGCCCTGCCCCCACCGTAGACTGGCTAGCTGCTCTGAGACTCTCCGCATTTCAGGTGGACTGTCAGAGAATCTGCAACCTAAAAGGACTTAAAATGAAATAGTCTCCCAGCTGGTTTCCCTGTCTTCAGCTGTCCTGTTGTGTGCCGCCCCCCCCCCCCAGAGAGTGCAGTTTAAACACACACACACACACACACACACCCTGCTGGCTTTGCCTACCCTTCACAATAAAGGTCTACACTCGACAGAAGAGTCCCTTCACCCCGTGGGACCTGCCGTTCCCTGCCAGCAGCTCATAGTCCCGAAACACAGTCATCTCTTCATCCTCGAGGCTTCTGGAATAAACGGTCTTCCTACTCTTTCTGGAAAACTCTAACTCACCTCTCAAAACCAACTATTACTTCCCCAGGGATTCCTGCAGGAACTGAGTGGCTGCTTCTCACCTGCTCTCACTGTCCACGGCCCCCTTTTCCTGCTGAGCTGAGCACATCAAGGTCAAGGAGCTGTCATTTTCCTCTGTTTCCCCAGGACCTACTGAGCAAGGAACCTGGCAGAGCCAGTGCTCTGGAAATGTTTGTCACGGGAAGAAGGATTATAGAAGGTTGGCATGCTCTGCTTTCCCAGTCCCCTAGGAATGAAGAACCTGGAAGTTGAATCTGTAAGAGTTTGACTACTGTGGGAAATTGGACGAAGTCTACAATGAAAAGAAGTTGGCATTTCCAATAGATGGATGGTATTCAAGGCCATAATTAATGGCCTCCCTGTACCCACCCCTTGGCTTCATGACTTTGCAATTCCTCCCATTAAGAGGTAGATATGATTTCTCGCCCCTTGAATCAGAGCTAGCCCTGTGATTTGCTTGGGCCAACAGCATGTAGCAGAAGTAGTGATGTGCCATTTAGAGTCCAGGTCAGGAAGCCTTGAATGTGTCTGTTCTTTGCCTAGGACCCCTGCCTCAATCATGAAGACAAGCCAGGACCAGCCTGCTGGAGGAAAAGAGGACCACCGTGGGCTAGTCTGTGGAATAGAGCCAACTCATCCTGCTCAAGGCCATGCCAAATCCATTAGTTCTAGCTCTGGAACCAATCAGCTGGCCACAGAGTAAGTCCAGGTGAGATCAGCCAAGCTTGACCCAAATCACCAGAACCATTTATCCAACCCATAGTCATAGGAGCAACAATAAATGGCTATTGTTTTAGCTGCTAAAATCAGAGATGTTTTGTTACACGGCATTATTGTGTGATAGATAACTGATGCAGAATAGTTCACGCTTAAGAGGCAAATGGGAAGTGGGTGCATGGCTGGCCGTTGGAGTGGATAGGAGTTGAGGAAACCCATATACTTTATTATTTTAATTATCAAAACTTCATTCTAGGGAAAATGAGTTCCTTTCCTCTTTTGATTTGTATGCACTGAGAATGCTTTTCGTTGGCTTCTTCCCGGTGTTCACTTGGGGACTAGAAGCAGGA
Source organism: Mustela putorius furo (assembly GCF_011764305.1). Classification (NCBI taxonomy): domain Eukaryota; kingdom Metazoa; phylum Chordata; class Mammalia; order Carnivora; family Mustelidae; genus Mustela; species Mustela putorius. Next base: position 1,667,631 of record NW_025422045.1, on the reverse strand, counting down.
ATGGGTTCCAACACTGTATTTTCCTGAGTGGAAATAATTAATTCAATGTTTCCTGAAATGAGGAAGCCATCAGAGACCTGTTTTTTGAACCTGCTGAATAGATCTGGTGTTTGCATTCTGGATACTGGTTTCAGGAAGACAAGCCTGGTGGAAAAGGTCTCTTGAGGAACACTGTGTTTGGAACCTCAAAAATAAAAATAAAGATAAGAGCCAACGTGACCCTGCAGTTTTGACAAACTTGGAAGTGAGGAAACAGTCAGGGAGGAGTCCGAGGAGACGGTTGGGTGGGGAGGGACACCTGGAGGCATCCCAAGGACCTGGAGGGTGATGACCAGCTCAGCCCATCACACCCTCCGCACATTCACATCTGTCTGGGACAGGTTTGGCCTGGCTCCTAACATTCCCTCCTAATTCCTGTGGCCCCCTTCCAGGCTAATTTGGCAATTGCTTGAAAGCACACTGAAGAATTTTCCTTCAGAGATGAGGAAAAAGGACAGAGAGGTTGCTCCTGCCCCTGACCCGTATTCGGATCCTCCTCACCATCCCCAAGGGCTACGGCCCCCCTCTTGCTGGCTGGAAGCGTAACTCCAGTGTTGTCGCTCTTGCCAAAACTTTATAATGGTCTTAGGGACTTTAGGGGCAAACGCTCAACATTTAAAATGGATGAATAGGAACCTAGGTGGCTCAGTGGGTTAAACCTCTGCCTTCAGCTCAGGTCATGATCTCAGGGTCCTGGGATCCAGCCCCACATCAGGCTCTCTGCTCAGCGGGGAGCCTGCTTCTTCCTCTCTCTCTGCCTGCCTCTCTGCCTACTTGTGATTTCTGTCTGTCAAATAAATAAATAAAATCTTAAAAAAAATTTTTTTTTAAATGGATAAATAAATTTTTAAGGGGGAACTTGGGAACCCCACACTGCACGGGATGGTGCCTCCTTGGGAAACATCTCCCTGTTCTTAAACAGCCAGGTCTACCGATGAGCTCTTCCTGGGGCACCAGCCGTTTCCAAAGTGGCTCCTCTTTGAGCAAAGGAGAAGCACACCTCCTCCCTGCGGGGCCTTTTAATTTTCATTAAGCTCTGCATTCAAAGATGATTTGCCTGGTTTATCTGTTGCTTTCCTTCAGTTTATTCCTTTGGTCAGGACTTTCCCCAACCTCTGATCCAGAAATCCGCTCTTCCTTTCCTACCCTGCGGTGAGCTTTTCCACGCTGCTTCTCTCACCGCAGCTCCTTGCTTACTCAAGGGCTCTAGTGACAGGACGCCCGAGAGCCTGGCCACATGGGATCGGCCCCTCTTCCTACCTTGGTCCCCATGGAAATGGCGGTGAAGCCAGGCTTGGATGGTCAAGGCCACTGAGATCACTCCCTCCTGGGACGCACCCACAGGACAGGAGGCAGAGAGGCCCGGGAGGTGCCCCCTGGGCAGCAGCAGCCAGCAAAGGGGTGGGAGCGAGCCTGTGGGGTCCAGTCTACTGCTGACCATGGCAGGCCTGACAGCCACCTCGACCACTGCTTTACCTGTGATGTTTCTCTTCCAATGTCCCCTTTCATGGTTACTTTAAAAATAAACGAACATGGCAAGATGGACAATTTCCAACACACAAAAGTAGGAACAAAACAAGCCCCGCTCCCCATGCCTGTCCCCCCGTTCCCACAATGGTCTACTTTTGGCCAAGCTCCTTTCATCTAGACTGCCGCCCAGTTCCCTCTCTCCTGATTTGGAAATAATTCCCAGGCTTCATTGCTCACCTTCCACCCCCGTAAATTCTTCAGTCATTCTAAAACGTAAGGACTCTTTTCCCAAAACACAACCCCAAAAAAAAATGCTACTATCAGATCTGGAAAGATTCAGTATAATCCCTATCAAAATTCTAATGGTATTTTTCACAGAAATAGAAGAAAAAATCCTAAACTTTGCATGGAAGCACATGCAAACTGTATTATAAAGCTAGAGTAGACAAAACAGTATGGTACCGGCAGAAAAACAGACATAGGGATCAATGGAGGTAGAATTGAGAGCCCAGAAATAAACCTGTATATATATGGGTGTGTGTGTGTGTGTGTGTGTGTGTGTGTGTGTGTGGTCAACTAATATTTGATAAGGGAGCCAAGAATCCTCAATGGGGAAAAGGTCTCTTTAATAAATCATATAAGGAGACTGGATAACCACATGCAGAAGAATGAAACAGAACCCCTCTTCTACACCACTCACAAAAGCTAACTCAAAATGGATTAAGCTTAAACAGAAGATCTGAAGCCATAAAACTCCTAGAAGAAAACAGGGAAGAAGCACCTTGAGATTGGTCTTGGTAATAACTTTTTTTAGACATGACACCAAAATCATAAGCAATAAAGGCAAAAACCCATCAGCAGAACATCAAACTACGAGCTTCTGCTAAGTACATGTCCAAGAAAAACAGAAACATGCTCACACCAAAACTTGTACGTGAATGGGCACAGCACCATTATTCCTTAAAGCCCAAAAGTGGAGACAACCCAAATGTCCATCAACTGAAGGATGGATAAACCGAATGCAGTCCGTCCATACAATGGTTTATTGCTTGAGACTAAAAAGGAATGAAGTATTGATAAAAGATACAACGTAGGGGTGCCTGGGTGGCTCAGTGGGTTAAGCCTCTGCCTTTGGCTCAGGTCATGATCTCAGGGTCCTGGGATCGGGCCCTGCATCGGGCCCTCTGCTCAGCAGGGAGCCTGCTTCCCCTTCTCTCTGCCTGCCTCTGCCTACTTGTGATCTCTCTCTCTCTCTGTCAAATAAATAAAATCGTTAAAAAAAAAATTCCTCACTCTATCTGATTAAGAAAATAAAAAGCTACAACACAGACGAAGCTTTTAAACCTATGCTAAATGAATGAGCTGGTCACAGAAGACCACAAATAATTCCACTGATATGGAATGTCCAGAAGAGGAAAATCCAGCAAGACAGAAAATGGATGAATGTTTGCCTGGGCCTGGGGACAGCTCGGGGGAAGATGGAGGGACTGCTAGTGGGAGCGGGGTTTCTTTTGTGGCTGGTGAACATGTTCTGGAATTAGAGATGATGGTTGCACAAACTTGTAAATAGATTAAAAAGAGACCCCACTGAGTTGTACACTTTAAAATAGTGAATTTTATAGTATGGGAATTATAGCTCAGTTCGAAAAAATACAGACAGGGGGTGTCTGGGTGGCTCAGTGGGTTAAGTGTCTGCCTTGGGCTCAGGTCATGATCTCAAGGTGCTGGGATCGAGCCCCACTGCCCCATCTCACCTTCCCATCAAAGTATGAGGGCCCCCATCCTCCACACTCTTACCCGACACTTGCTACTCTCATCTTGGTGAGGATGTGAGTCCCTACACAGGCTTGGGCTGTGCTCAGTTCACAGGAAAGCTCAGACATGCTCTATGCTCAAGGCAGGCAGGCTGGTCCTTGGAGTTCCCCCAGCTCACCTGTCGTGTTCCTGTGCCGTGTGCTGCACACAATAAATGCCAAATGAGACACAGTCTCTGTCCTCCAGGTGCTCGGGGTCCAGTCAGGGAGATGTAAACCAGCTCTTTCCTTGGCAGGACCAGAGGCCCCGGCAATGGGCTTCATTCAGCAGGGGGAAGGTTTGCTGCAAGATGGCCCTGCAGGAACAGGAACCAGGATACTGTCAGGAGTACCCCCCCCCCCAAACCTCTTTCTCTGCCCCTCTCTGGAAGGGTCTCCTTTCTTCATTCCATACCTTCCAGCCCCCAGGGGCTTCTGTAGCAGGCCATGGAAGACTGGGAAGTGTCCGCTAGTCAGACCGGCTGTGGCCAGGGAGAGGAGCAGGGGCTCATGGAATGAGAGAGAGCCTTCAGGGTGGGGGAGGGGCAGTCAGGGAGGACACAGCCGCATCAGAGCGGTGGGCTCTGCACCAGAGAGGGGTGGTGTGCCTTCAACCCCAGAGAGTTAGAAAGACAGAGAAGGGAGGGCCTTCTAGTCCCAGATGTTCTCAGGGCCCGATGAGTGAGTGACTTTGGAGAGAGGAAAAAAGCAGACAAAAACAGAGAGGTGGTCCTCGTTGCACTGTTCTGGGTCGTGAGGGTTAAGCTGAAGGACATGGATCCCGTCGCACAGATTAGCAGTTTCCCAAACTTATTTTTAACCACAGAAACCTTTTGTTTCCATGTCAAATACTCCGCAGAAGCTTCAAGCTTGACTCCGGGAAAGCAGGGCCAGTCTGGCCGGAGCAGAAGCGCCAACGAAGTGGCCCGCCCGGGAGGGGCGTCCCCTTCCTCCCCGCATCCTCGCTTCCAAACCCCACCCCCCACCCCCCCTTCCCCTGAGCGCTGAGGACCGCAGACAAGCTCTGATGGGAGCTGCTCTGGGAGGAGAAAAGAGAGGGTCAGTGGACAAAGGGATGGGTTGAGCCCGCTGGCAGGTGTGGATGGCCTAGACTGGGCAGAGGCGGCCACAGGGGCAGAGAGGCTCTGAGAAGGAAGATCGAGGAGGGCTCGTGAAGGTCTGAGGAGAAAAGAAGGCTTTTTAAGGGCCGATTGGAGCCTGGGAGCCGGGTGGATGGACGGTTACGGAGCTGGGGATGCAGTCCGGGAGGAAGGCGGCGGGAAGCTTACAGACACATGGAGTCGGCGGCGATGGCAGCAAAAGCAAAACGAAACAGAGGAACAGGTGACCTCAAAGCTGCTGAGCAAAAGTGGGGTGTCTGCTGCTGCCCACAGAGGCCAAGCAAGGTAGTCTCCCCAGACGCCCCCCTGTCCCGATAAACGCCTAATCCAAGCAGTTTGCTGAGAACTTTCTGGACTTTGGGGGGGGGGGGGGTGCGGGGAGGTTTAAGGCACAACACAGAGTTAATTAAATCAAAACCAAATTAGAGTCAAACCTTACCATTTCTATGCTGGTTACTTAAAAATAGCGACTATTTCAAAGCCACGGCTGGTCCCCAACCAACGTGTGGCCTTTTATTACTATTTAATAAAAACGCTGAGATAAGCCGAACCTGGTAAATGCAAAGTCCACTGGCGGTTGGAGAATTTTCCTTTTTGTTCTTTGGATTTCAAATTAATAAGGTTTTATTGTAGAAAAAGTTCAGGTACCTGTAGGCAGCGATGTCAGCAGAATGCTGACGGCCAAGAAACAGAGCTCTGAAATAATTCATTTTGCTTCTTGGCCTGGCAACCTCAGAGACCAAGAGCTGTAATTTCTAGGGTTTTTTTTTTTTTTCCATAGAAAATTGCCTTTATGTGCTAGGAGGATCTAGCTTATCCATACAAAACTAATTTTTGAAAAAGCTATATTCAGTCCACCAACTACTTGTTTTTAAAACTATAGTTAGCTGTAGTCACCAAAACAGAGCATGGGTCCCGGATGCTACCTGTGGCAGCTCCTCGGCGATCCTGGTCCAGTTCTGGGTGGGAAACCCCCACGGGGACCAGGCATGTCTGCTCATTTGTCGTCCCAAACTGGAGTCTGTACCTGGCCATGGATCTGGTTAGTGCAGCCGTGAGTCTGTGGAAGACAGACTCTCTCTCTCTCTCTCTCAAAGATTTCTGTCACTTTCAGGCCATATTCAGTCACAAAGAAACAAATGAGCACATTTGAAATTTGAGAATTCATTATTCCCTTTTGATGTAATTAGCTCCTTTAAGAAGGCAGACGCAAGTCATTCTAGAAAAAGCAATTTACGGTTTCTAGAAAAAGGGATTCCTTTATACTTATGGTTTCATCCCTGTTTGTCTGTGTAGCTCAGTGTCTTCATCCACAGGGGCTGTTGTAACAAAGAACCACAGAGCAGGTAGTTTAAACACCAGAGACTTAACTTCTCACAGTTCTGGAGGCCACAAGTTAGTGATCAAGATGTTGACATGGTTGGTTTCTCCTGAGACCCCTCTTTCTGGACACAGCTGTCTTCTCCCTGTGTCTTCATGTGGTCTTCTCTTTATGTATGTATCTAGGTCCAAATTCCCTCATCTTATAAGGACACTAGTCATACTGGAGAGCAGTCTACTCTAGTGACCTCATTTTAATTAAATTATATATTTTTAAGATTTTATTTATTCATTTGACAGACAGAGATCACAAGTAGGTAGAGAGGCAGGTGGGGGGGTGGAGGGTGGGAAGCAGGCTCCCCGCCAAGCAGAGAGCCCGATGTGAGGCTGGATCCCAGGACCCTGGGATCATGACCTGAACTGAAGGCAGAGGCTTTAACCCACTGAGTCACCCAGGTGTGCAATTTAATTATCTCTTTAAAGAGACTATCTTCAAGGGTACCTGAGTGGTTCAGTTGGTTGGGCGTCTGCCTTCAGCTAGGGTCGTGGTTCCGGGGTCCTGGGAGCAAGCCCTGCATTGGGCTCTCTGCTCTGCAGGGAGCCGGCTTCTCCCTCTACCTGCTGCTCTGCTTGCTTGTGCTCTCTTTCTCTGTCAAATAAATAAATACAATCTTTAAAAAAAAAAAAAAACTATCTTCAAATATAGCTGTATACTGAAGTACTGGAGTCAGGACCTCAACATATAAATTTGAAGGGTGGGGGACACAATTCAGCCCATAACATTTGGGAACTGGCATTATCACTACACAGACTAGAATTTAATCATTTGAAAGACCTTCCAGGTGTTGGTGAAGTGCAAAACACCTAAAAATATTCAAAGCCCTCCTGGGTGGCACAGTCAGTTACACATCTGCCTTCCTCTTAGGTCAATATCCCAGGGCCATGGGATCAAACCCCGTATCAGGTTTCCTGCTCTGTGGAGCCTGCTTTTTCCCTTCTCCCTCTGCTGTTCCCCCTGCTTGTACTCTCTGTCAAATAAATAAATAAATCTAAAAAAATTTTTTAAAAATACAAATATTTGAAGCCCCTTAAATCCAAATTGTTAAATAAAAAATTAGTATTCCTACAGTGTGTAGAAATTATGCTATGTTTATTGGTCTTATTTGTTGATAACCTGCTTTTATATTCTCTTATAGAACTGTTAGAATTTCATGCTTCCACATAAGGACTTGTAGAGAAGGAAAGTTTTTCTGAGTTGCACAGCAATGAAACTTGAATACAAAATCTTCTATGAACTTTCTTTATAACTATATTTAAATAAATCATAGCAATTATTTTATATGACATTTTAAAATATTCATTGTTCTCATTTTTTAGATTTTGTGCCATAGTTATGAAAATAGATACCTGTCATCTTAAGATAATAGGCTTTTAAAAAGGTTTTTAAGGGGGGTCTGGGTGGCTCAGTCGGTTAAGATCTGACTCTTGATCTCAGCTCAGGTCATGATCTCAAGGTTGTGAGATCAAACCCTGCATCGGGCTCCATGGTCAGCAGGGAGCCTGCTGGAGATTCTCTCCCTCAGTCCCTCCTCCTGCTTGTGTCTCTTTAAAATAAATAAAATTTTTTAAAAAATTGTTTTAAGGTATTTCTTAAGCTGTAATTCACAAAGTTTGTCACAGCACTTTATGGTTTTTCTGTTTGTTTTTCCCCCAGCACAGCTTAGACTCTCTCTATAGCACTCCATATTCCTTCTAGCAAATTCTCCATTACTAGCTACTCACAGTATGAAGACTGGGCTAGAGTTTCAGAGAAAATAAAAGGTGGAAAGTACTGTTGAAGAGCTTTGGGCTCTCCCCCACTGGGCTGTTCCCTCCAGGAGTCAGAGTTCACCAATGAGGACTCTGAGGTATGCCCCAAGGCCCTGCCTTGCCCCCTAGGAGGAAGCCACTCTCCATCTGGCCCCTGGGCAACAAGCTGCCCATACACACAGTCATACAGTTCATGCCTGAGTCCCGGAAAGCCTCCTTCCCCGGCTCCTTTCCTGACACTTTGCTCTATTTCTGACTTTCTCTGAGTTATGGGAAGCAGGTGTTTTGGAGGTTGTTATGACAAGTAACTCTACTTGCTCCTTCACCTGCTCTCTGAAGGTAATCTTGGGCATGTCACACTGGGAGTTGTGTGTTCCCCGTGTGGGCCTCTCCCACTCGGGACTCTGGCTGCACCATTATTTCCTTCCATCAGGAAAGACCCATCTCTACACATTTCAGTGCCTGGGGTCTCTATGTTGACTCCCTACTTCTCCTGGGGGATATTCCCCACATTTGTAGAGTATGTGACAGACACCCTTGTGGCCACAGTGGAGCCATTCTTGCCCCTATTGTGGCCTTCCTAGGAACTTCAAATCCAAGAACCACGTTAGCAATGGAGACGACCCTTCTTCCATCAACAATGTGAGAAATCTTATTCTTCAGTTCTCTCCCCTCTTCTCTCTCCAACTCCAAAGCTCCTCAAGCTCCCAACCCCATACAGAGGCAAAGGGTAGATTGTGTAACGCTGTCTGCTTGGCCCCCCAGATACCTGGTCAAAGCCCACCACTGCTCTTGCCTGACCTCTGACCTCTTCACTTTCAACCCAGACCGAACACCTGTCTCTACCACCCACTCAGGCCAAGGTGGAAACTTCATTAAAGAATTCATCCCAGGGGTGCCTGGGTGGCTCAGTCGTTGGGTGTCTGCCTTTGGCTTGGGTCATGATCCCAGGGTCCTGGGATTGAGTCCTGCATCAGGCTCCCTGCTCTGCGAGAAGTCTGCTTCTCCCTCTCCCACTCCCCCTGCTTGTGTTCCTGCTCTATCTCTGTCAGATAAATAAATAAAATCTTTAAAAAAAAAAAAAAAAAAAAAGGAATTCCATCCAGTCAAGGAAGCACAGCATTTTCAGAGACAGACCAGATTCTATTAAAAGATCTAACAAGTCAAAATATTTTTAAAATAGTTGCTAGGTACAAAGGATATCTCTGCTAAATAGATGAATTAGTAAATGGACATGGGCGGACTGAGTGAATTCTTTTGCAGACAGCAGCTGTTGTCATCGGGGGAACATGAGCAATGGACAGGCATGGACACAGTCTTGCTAGGCTTATCAGATCTTCAGTGACTTTTGGAAACCCTTTCCCATCCTGTTCTGATAGCAGCCAATTGGATGTGCAGCTGCTGTGCAATGGTGCCACCTTCTGGTCAGTTTTAGAATAATCACCGTGGTCGCTCCTATCCCATCCCTAAATTCCTGAGAGACTGAAATTTCTGAAGGCTTCTGTTGTCTCTTGTCTGCGGACGGATCACCCCAAACGAAAGGAGTGAATATGGACATTCCCCTCTCTTGCTTTTGTCAGTCTAAAAATATTAAATTGGTCAGCTGAGCAATATATCCACTGATAAATGATGGAAACACAAGAGTTAAAAATAAGAGGTTCAGGGGCACCTGGGTGTCTCAGTCAGTTAAGTGTTCAACTCTTGATATCATCTAAGGTCTCATTCTCAGGGTCATGAGTTCAAACCCCATGTTGGGCTCCACACCCAGTGTGGAGCCTTCTTAAAAACAAAATCAGTTCAGGTTCAAATCCCAGTTTGGCCACCTACTAGTTATAGGATGTGGGAAAGTTACTCAGCACACTTGGCACCCATTTCCTTATCTGGAGGATGAAAAGAAGCAGAGGATTCCTATGAAGATGACACAATACATGCATGACTGTGAGGGCAGTGCCAGGGGCAGAACAGGGGCTCAGAATCAAGCATGCACATTGCAGAACCCCAAGCCATAGCAAGGCATCTTCTGCAGGAGGGCTTAGCCAGTCCTACCATCAGGTAGGTGGAAAGTAATTGTCACTTGGTCATGTCCTACCTGTTCACCGGCAGTGGCCGAGGTTGTGACGGAGGCCATGTCTCAGCAGGTGGGGTTCAGCTCGGGGGCCACAGGCAGTACCTGTCCTCCTGCCTGGCACTGGTCCAACTGAAAGTTTAAACAAGGGGCCAGCTTCTCGGTCAACGTCAACCCAGGGCTGCTGGGGAACGTCATCCGAAAGTCGTGACTGCCAGTGGACCCCTGAGCGGGACCTGAGCACTCAGAGGCTCCTCACCCCCTCCCCTGTCCTTAAAACGCGGGCTCCTCTTACCTTGCCTGCTCCCGGAGGCTGCTCCAAGGACAGCGCCTGGAGATGAGATGCTGTTGTGTTTGATGACACCTGCACAATACACATGACGGAGCCCAATTAGGGCCTTTTCATAAACTCTTAAGATCTGGAGGGCAGGTGTTGGGATTTATTCAATCTGCTGCCCTGGAAGACAAGCCTCACATGTTAAGTTCCCTTCGTTATTCTTCAAATTGCCACCTTCCCCAGGCGCCTGTGTGGCTCAGTCGATTAAGCGTGTGCCTTCAGCTCAGGTCATGATCCCGGGATCCGGCCTTGGGTGAGGATCCCCACGCTGCAGGGAGCCTGCTTCTCCCTCTGCCTCTGCCCCTCTGCCTGTTCATACTTGTGCACACATGCTCTTTTTCTCAGATAAATAAAATCTTTAAAAAACTAATTGCCACCTACAAGCGCAGAGTGGTCTGCCACTTTTCTCCAGTCGCTCCCTGTCCTCCACACGGTGGGGAGCAGTTTCAGATTAAACCAGGAAAGCTCCCTGGAGGGTTAGGAACCTAGAAGGGCTGAGAGGCAGCCCACGCAAACCTCTCTTAGCCTTGGTTTCTTGGTCTGTAAAATAAGGCTATTATAACAAGGTGAGCTATTTGGTAAAATGAAAAAACTGGGGTTTTGTTTGTTCTGTTTGGTTTCGGGGAAGAGATGGAAGGGTCATTTGGCCAATAGTGCTTTTGCTCTGGATTAGCACCTTTCTTCCTCCCTGTTCTGGGATAAGAGACCTCTGAAGGGCTGAGCTCTCCCACACACCTATCAGCTCCACAAGTCAAGGACTTTTATGCTTTACCCCTGGGGAGGAGGGAGTAGTTGAGTGGTCTTAGAGGGGAAGAGGCTGAGATTGGTATCTTGACTTAAAGAGGGGCAGTCAACAGTGCCCGGAGAGACGGGAGACAGGAGTGGCGGCCTCAGCAAAGGGAAAGGAATCAGGGTTGGGGGAGCGCCCGAGGTGGCTCATGGAGATGGGGCATGAATGGGAGAGGGGGGCCGAGCCTGGGCTAAATGGAGCCACTGCCTGTGGGGACCAAGGCGACAAAGGGCCAATCACTCAGCAGTGTCCATGGTGTCTAACAGCCCAGAGCACCACTTCTCAGGTCCCTAGGACCCAAGGGAGCAGAAAAGGTCGCCAAACACAACAGATGGGATTTCCTTCCAAGCCTGGTAGAGGGAGCTAGAAAACCAAAGGAAACCGCAGACTTCCGGCCCAAGTCTCTCCAGCAAATCCACAGCCCGCCCAGGGCACAGCAGCCTGGGGGGTGGGGGTGGGGAGTTGCTGCCAGGAGGCCTGGGCAGGGCAGGGGGGCGGGGTGCCTGGCCACACGGCTCTATACCCACGGCCCCTTTCCTGGCCACCCCCAGCTCATGTATATAGACTTTGGCTACAGAAGATGTACACAAGCAGAAAAGGACTCAGAAAGAGACTTTGAAGCTCCGCTTCCTGAGGCAGGATGTGCTTTTTTTCCCCAAGAAGTCCTGGCTCCAGAGCCCACATTTCCAGCAGGAGTGTGGCCAGCCAGCTTGTATCCTCTGGCCTGGCGTGGACAGGGCGCTGAGGAGACAACTGTCCTCTGCGTCAGAGAGGGAAGGCCGGGGCTGCCCTTGGCTGCCTGGCTCGTGCCCGTCCCTCCCCAGGGAAGCTGCTTCCATCAGGCCCCAGTTAGGCGCGTGAGGCATGTCCCTACTGGGCACAGGGGACTGTGGAGACACAGCTTCTGTCTGTGCAGGAGGGGGCTTCGGGGAGTTCTCAGTGGCTCAGGTCTGCCCCTGTAGCCTTGTATTCTGAGAGCCCCCAACACCTCTCCACCCCCAGTCGCAAGCTCTCTGAGCCCCCCTCCACTGTGATAATAAACCTGGCATGGGGAGAGGCGACGGCCTCCAACAGTCCCCCATCATCGCATGGTAATGTCCCCGTGAGCCCCAAAATGTTTCCAAAGAAAAACAAACACACTGAAAAACCACCAAATAACGTGAAATCACCTTTATAACATGGGAAACATGATCCTAGTTCTGTTTGTTCTGTAACACATGTTTCACAATTAGGAACCGGGAACAAAGAAAAGCTCCAAGAATCACATTCTGGAGAAGGACCCCCTCTCCCCCGTCATCTCGATCAGGCCAGACCTCTGTCTATGGGCCCTCCTTCAAGGAAACCTCCCTTCTTGGGGTGGCTTGGGCTGCTGAACCCACATGCCCCATGGCCTCTCTTCTTTCTCTGGAGCCACCATAAGCCCAGCCTTAGCCACTTGGGGTCCTGTTGGCCCATGGGGCTGGTCCCGCCTGCCCCTCCTCTGAGAAGCTCTCCCCTTGCCAAGACACACTTGACATCCAACCCAGGAAGAGCACCCCTGGGTCTGCAGGGTGGAGAACGTGGGGGTCGGTGAGCTGGTTTCCTGCGTGGGACGTTTTGTCCCTCCCTCTGGTCTAATGTGAGGAGGGCCAAGAGCCAAAGCCTTTTCTCACAGTGTCCTGCCTTGTGGGCTTTGCGAGCATCTTCCCATTACCACGTGACTCCCAGACCCCACGTGCAAAAGAGACCCCGAAAGAGATGTCCCTTTTGGCAAATGAAGAAACTGAAGAACAGAGAGGTTATGGAATCTAACCCAAAATCACATAGCAGGTCAGTGGCAGAGCCATGGTGGTTCCTCTGTCCCCAAGGCAGCAGGCCTGCAGACTTTGGAGTTATGATCCTCAGTTCCTCCATCAGCATCACCGAGGGAGATCTCCTCTCCTCTCCAGGCCTAGCAATTCAATCATATCCTCCCCAGGTGTCGACTGTGGGTTTGGTCATGGCAAAAGCTCCCCCAGGAGATTCCCTGAGCCACTGGATTGGGGAATTCTTCTAGATTCAGGTGTAGAGGTCCCGTCTGCCTTCAGATCATGAGGCTGTGTGATTTTAATGAAGTCACTTAACCTTTCTGAGTCTCGTTTGCAAATTGTTGTGTAATGCTGCCCATCTTCCCGATAAAGAGCGAACAGAAGGATCTGCACACTAGATCCCCTCCGGAGACCAGATAACAGGCGTCATGAGATAGGATCGATTCTGGAAATATTCTTATAAGCTTGCAGTTTTATAAGCTCTGCAGTTATCAGATTCACAAGACTGGTTTTCTGTTTCTACCAGTCTTCATTTCAAAAATGGTGGTGGCCCTTCTGTGACACAAGTGTCCCCCACAGGGGCCACATTCAAGCTATTAGGCCATGGCAGTGGACACACCGTAGGCCTTCACTATACGTTGGCTGAGCATAATGGGGTGGGAGCTGGTGCTCCTTGAAGGCACCTGCCATGCCCACTTGCCCACCGGCCTCCCTGGTAGCTGGTGAGTTTAGGCCAAGGTTGGGGAATGAGGCTGTCCAGAGGAGCCTCACCTGTTCTGAGCCTTCACTCCAAGGGACTCTTAAAATGACAAGACAGCCAATACAGTGCTGGCTTTGTGGTTCAGAGAAGGGCAGGGGGATCATTTTCTTGGGAGGAAAAATACATTAAAATATGTCTTTCCCTCTCGGCAAAAAATAAGTAATTTCCTCCAGCAGTCTTAGCCAAGTTTGTTTTTTTTTTTTTTTTTTTTTTTTTGGCAAATAACCACTGGACAAGGACACGTGAAAGGCCTGAGTGATCGTGTGGCAAAGGGCCAGCTGACAAAGAAGACAGCAGAGCGTAGGGAATCACTGTGGATTCTTGAGTGGGGAAGGGGCAATGACAAGCCCAGGGCTGGGGGCAGATGGGAGAGGATGATAAACCAGAACATGAGCAAGCCACTGGGGCTCTGGCTCCCTAACTGTAGGAAACAGAGTCCTGTGGTCACCTGGGCCTCCTGCCTCTTGAATAGCCACAATGCTTCCACCCCCAGAGATCACACAGTCCAAATGCCTCTTGGCAGGTGTCTCTTACAGATAAACCACTGAGCCCAAGACAGTATGGGCCTGCCCAGCCACAGGCTGTCCCATTTCTTTCGCACTGAGCCTTGAGGTCAGAGGTACCTCTTCATCTTGGAAGATCCTGTGAAGAGGCAATCGCCATCTTTCTGGGAAGCCTGTGTTCTCTTTGAATAGTAGTCATTATGATAACCATGACTGCCATTGATGGAAAACATTTGTGTGACTCTAGATCCGTTTAGGTCCTCTCCCTGGCTCTGAGGTTCCCTACCTCTCCTTTGGTCACTTTGCCCTATATGCTGGCTTGAAGCTGTCCTTGAACTCAAGAGGTATACTTCTACCTCAGGACATTCGCACATACTGTTCCAGCTCTCTGGAATGTTCTTCCTGTCGGTGACTTCAGGACTTCCTACTGAAATGTCACCTTCTCCCTTACAGAGCTCCTACCGACCCCTACTACCTCTTGATTTTTCTTTTAACCAATCACACCTGATGTATATACATTTGTTTCTTTGCCTGTTGTCTGTCACTGGCCACCCCACTCTTATTAATGAGCTTCTGGGTTTATTTTTTCCCCATTTCTTCCCCAGAGCTTAGAACTGGCTGCACAGGCACTGGGACAATGTTTTGTGGAGTATTCCACCCCCCACACACACACAACGGGCTGGGCATAGGAGAGCCCCTTGGTCTTATATCAGGGTCTTGGCAAACATCAACCCTCTGAAACCCAGAAGCAGAAGGGGTGACCTTGAGGGTCCTTACAGTTCCAGGACTCATGCTCGGTTGGGGGAAGCCTGTACTGCCCCCTGGATCTGCGGACACAGGCTCCTTCCTTCAGGCACAAGCCCTTATACCTCCCCATTGTGGGAGTTGCCCCTTCCTGCAGTCAGGAAGGCCTGCCACCCACTCCGCCCATGCTATTGCACCCTGAGACTGCCTGTACCCACCTGCCAGCCCTGCTCGGTGCCCTGCTCTGCACTACTTCCTACCCGCCCCCTTTCCCTACTTTTAACTACTCTTCTGCATTTCTTTATTTTTCTAAAAAAAAGATTTTATTTGCCAGAGAGAGCGCATGCACAACCAGGGGGAGAGGCAGGCTCCCCACTGAGCAGGGAACCCAGTGCAATGAGGGGCTCCATGCCAGGGCTCGATCACAGAATCCTGGAATGATGACCTGATTCCCAAGCAGACAGTTAACCGACTGAGCCACTCAGGCACTAGAGTCTCTTTCTATCCAGAGCAGTGCTACCCTTTAGAAAGAGGAAGCAAGGGGCGCCTGGGTGGCTCAGTGGGTTAAAGCCTCTGCCTTCGCCTCAGGTCATGATCTCAGGGTCCTGGGATGAGCCACGAATCGGGCTCTCTGCTCAGTGGGAAGCCTGCTTCCTTTCCTCTCTCTGCCTGCCTCTCTGCCTACTTGTAATCTCTATCAGATGAATGAATAAAATCTTTATTAAAAAAGAAAAAAAATAGGATGCAAGCCACACACACGAGCCACGTGTGTGATTTCACATGTTTTAGTAGCCATGTTTCAAAAATAAGAAGAAACAGGAAATATCATATTAAGAACACGTTTTCTTCGACTCAGTATCCCCAAAGATACATAAATTCAGCACGTGATCATTGGAAAGGGCAGGATATTTTACATCTTTTCTTCCTAAGTGCTGGGAATTCAGCGTGTGTTTTGCACTCAGGCGTGTATCAGTTGGGATTCAATCACATTCCTGTGCTCTAGTCACAGGTGGCCCGTGGCCACCTTCTGGGACAGTGAGCTCCTGAGGACACAGTGCGTCCTATGCGTTGATGAAGGAAGGTGAACTGTGGGCATATGGGTGAACCGCTGGTACCGCTGGAGCAGGGGCCCCACAGTTCACGTGTGCGTGTGTCCGCGTGCGCGAGTGTCTGTGCGCGCGTGTGAGTGTGCCTGCACGAGAGACAGTTTGGGGCTCTGGAATCTGACCCACCTTGTGTCAGTCCCTCCTCTGCCGTCATCTGGGCCGGGGCTTGCTTCTCTGTGCAAGCGGAGGCGAAGATACCTCCTTACCGCGCGGCGTCCGGAAGTTTAAGCAGACAGCACATGTGAAAGAGGACAGCTGGAGCCAGATGCAGAGAAGCTTCCCTTCCTGCCGTCCTTCCTTCTTTCCGTCTCAGCTCACAGGGCTCCTGGGAGACCCACACGCGATCATGCTGCGGCAGAGCCCCGCGAGCTGGGTGGGTCCTGGGTGACCACCGCGTTCCTCCAGCCTTCCATCCTGGCCACGTGCGCAGGACCCCGTGGTGGGTGCTTGTTCAGGGCTGCTTGTCCCGCCCGCAGCGCGGCGCCGCTACCGACACAGGACAGGTGCTCCGTATAAATATTTACTGAGCGCACCAATGAGAGATTGAATGGACGTGGGAAAGGTTGTAGCCTCTGCAGCTGTCAGTGCTTCCAGAAGCCGCAGAAGGCTCCCACCTGCGGGAGAACCCGGGCAGGGTGAGAAGGAAGGGCCCGCCCCGTGTGGCTTGGGCATCCCACCTGTGTCACCAGATTGAGCAGCAGGGGCTCGTGGCAGGGGTCAGTCTGGAGAGCTGTTCAGCTCCCTGGTGAGGGGGGGTTTCCTCTGAGGGGCAGATCCCCTTCCTCCGTGCTCAGTACACATATGCGGCAGAGACAGGCCTCAGGCCTTGGTTGTTTGTCTTTGGAAATGGCTAAAAGGCATCACCCAGATTTGTTTCTAAAATGAGCCTGGAAAATGTTCAGGGAAAGATTTATTTTTGCAAGCAGGCTTCTGCCAGACACAGATTGTATCTTCTGGGAAAATGCTAGGTCCTGTCTAATGAGGGAAAAGAAACATGAAGCAAGGCAGAATGTTTAAGTTCAAGGTCACTGCTAAGCAGGGCTAGGGTCCATGAGCCCCAGATGGGCTGGGGACCCAGCTCTTGAGGGCTGATTAGGGCTTAAATGGTCTCCTCCTGGAGGAGCCCTCTCTCTCACTTCAGGTAATAGGGCCATGGGCTGCACCCACCATGCCCCCAGCAGCTTTTCTGCAAAGTCAGGTGGCAGGACACCAAAGCCCACTTCAAATGCACCAGGAGCCCATGGTCACCTGCCATCCAGGGCAGAGCTACATGATATCCCCCCAATTTCCCACAGGAACAGGAACATGATACCCCCCTCCCCACCGCTTTCCTCAGGAACGGGGTCTGCTAAGTCAGGGAGCCCCTGGGGCAGAGGTTCTTCCTCCCGGGTTGGGGTGCGCCAACCACAATCTAGAAGACCGATATCAAAGGGGCCCTCAAAGCTCCCTCACTAGCCAAGATAGCCGTAGAACTGAGTGCACTCCCAACCCAGTAGCTCATAATGAAAACTCAATCAGGGAGGTGTGGGGAGAGGAGTCCAACAACTTTCCTGTCCTGTCCTGTCCACTCCCCAGCCCTCTTCTGGGTACATGAACTCAGGAGGTGCACGGATGGCAACTGTCATTGTCCAGGTTCTTGCCCCTCTTGGAAAGCTCTGTGTTTGGCCTCATCTCCTCACCAGGATTCTGATCCCCCTAATCCAGGGACCCTCAGGCTTCCCAGGGGCTGTAGCCACTTAGCCCCTCACTGTCCACACTGTCTGTGGGACCCTCACTAACCACCACCTCCCGACTTCCTCTAACTCTGGGCGTCCTCTCTGCATTTCCACACATAGCCTTGCTTCCCACCCACCCTGCCCTCTGTGAAGGCAGCGAGGGCGGTCTGCAAGTTCTTTTCAAGATTTCAAAAAGCCCAGAGGAAATCATACATTTACCTCAGTGAGGTTTCCAGACTAAATAAAACATTAGGTTTATTTGCTTTTGGCTAGAGTCATATCAACTCAGTGTGGTAACAGTGGTTATCTTGCCTGATCAGAAGCACTAATTGGCAGTTATACGTCTTTGATGAATAAAACTCAAAGAAACAAATTATTATTCAATAAGTGTAGTTTGTTGGGTAGATAAAAGCTTTCAAAACATGGAATCCCTTAGAGGAAAGAGCTAAAAAGGATCTTTCGTGGTGAAAAGGGCGGGAACCTCTGATCTACACAAATGTCATATTTTCTTTAGAGCAAAGCGCATGCATTTTTCCATCGGCCTTTGATGCCAGATTCCTCATTAGTGAATTTGACTTCACAGGGTTCCTACAAATCAGACATTTTCATGCCAGTTTTTCCCAAAGAGTGATTCACCAAACCCTGTTCATAGGTATTCCTTGGGAACTCCCAGGTAAGTGTTCGTGACCAAAAGAGTTTCGGAAAAAACTATAGAAGCAGAATGAAACCAGCGGTTATGGGATTTTTCAGAGCTCTGAAGAGATAATGTGAGTCAAGAATCCCAAAAGGGAGGGGCCCCTGGGTGGCTCAGTGGGTTGAAGCCGCTGCCTTCGGCTCAGGTCATGGTCTCAGGGTCCTGGGATCGAGTCCCGCATCGGGTTCTCTGCTCAGCAGGGAAGCCTGCTTCCTTCTCTCTCTCTCTGCCTGCCTCTCTGCCTACTTGTGATCTCTCTCTGTCAAATAAATAAATAAAATCTTAAAAAAAAAAAAAAATCCCAAGAGGGAGATGGAGGGTATCCAGCATTCCCTGCTGTCGATTTTCTGAGGCACATCCTCAAGGAACAGGTGTTCCACAGAGAACACTTTGGAAATCATGAGTTTATGATAACAAAGGTGACCCAAGAGCCCATTGGCAGCCATAAGAACAAACAAAAATGGAGAAATGAGGAGACAGCGGAAGGGCAGAGGCAGGGAGGCCGCTGAGCGAGGGGTTGGGGTGCCAAATGCCAATCATGCCAGCCCTTCCAGTGTCACTCCCTCCCCCCTGCAGAATGGTGTGCCTTGGTGTATGGCTGGCAGGGCCTGTGACCCCTGTGACCTGGATTGAAAGACATAGCTCCAGCGACTTGGGAAAGCCCAGCTTAATTTGATTTCCAGCCCTGGGTGTCTCCCAGAAGGATGGCAGGAAGTAAGGACTTTAAGAGCCTTCAGTTCAACCCCTACTCACTAAGATCCTCCTTCACTTCCCACTTTAGGGACTGGGGGGGGGGGTCCCTCTTTCTGCCATTGGGGCCACCCAGCCCTTTGAGGAATTCTAGTGAAGCCTCCTCGTGGCTCCCCAGCAGTGCCAACACCACAATTCGCCACAATTCAGGGTGTGCCGTGATGGTGAGGCTGTGGGACACCTCCAGATGCAACATGAAAACTGAAGTGACCCCGCCCCCAGGTGATTCCCATCCCCCACTCCCCCAACCCCAAATGTGGAGACTCTGGGACCAGGCAGAAAAGGCCAGTGTGGAAGGTCAGGATACAGCCTTGTGAGGACTTTTCCAGAAGGATGCACAGATCTGTGGCCGAGTTTGTGTTCCAGACCCCCTTGGCAGAGAGAGCAAACGGAGCAGAGAATCAGGAAGAGCAGACAGCGCCTCCTCGCAGGGCGCAGCAGGGGAAGAAGGCAAAAGGGAGAAAACCCTATATTCCGCTCCTACGGTGTATCTCTCTTATCTCATCCTCTTGAATACCCTTACTGAGTAAAGGATATAAATCATCTCCATTCTACACGTGAGAAAACCGGGGCTCGGCAAGGCCCGCGGATAATTCATAAGCAATCTGTCAGGCCCACAGGTTACCCCTACGCTCTGCTGGTCCTAGGAATTCGAGAGGACTGACTTGGCTTACCGAGAGTGGGTGCCCAGCCAGCGATTGTGTGTGAGGATGGCGGTGTCAGGAGGAAGCCGAGAGGCTCCTCTGTGGCCCCCGCTTCTCCAAGGTCACCGGCAGGGGGCGTGAGTCCGTGAGCGACAGAACCTGAAGGCGGGCCAGGCTGAGCCCCAAAGGTGGGGCCAGAGAAAAGACGAAGGCCTGACTGCCCACCGGGGGTTCGACCTTTGAAGTGGCACAGGCTACATGGCAAGCGCATACTTCGTGAATCCCTCAAACTGTGGCTGGAAATGATCGAAAAGCTTCATCAGAGAGAATCTAGCAACGATTTCCACTAGTGCTTTCTATCTTGAATGGTAATTTCACGTGCCTACTCTCATCCTGCAGGTTAACTGTCCTGGGAGGGAGGGCTGAGGAAGTAAGCAATTAGTGTTTCCGCCTGACAGATAGGGAAAGTGTGGCTCAGGGAATTGGGGGGAAAGGAGTCCTTGATGTCTGACAACTGGTGATTAACAGAATTCCATACTTTTCTACACATTTGATACAGCACAATGGCTAATCTCGAAACACCTCTGAGATGAGCCATCCGGTGTCTCGATTTGCTCAGCCCAGTCAACATCTGTGACAGAACTAGAATTCGAGTCTCCTGGCACCAAAGGCATGGTTTTCTCCCCTCTCACCATATGCCATTTCCAGGGTTACCATGAGAAGTCACCTTCCACAGATTTCAAAGACTTTCCATACCCCAACAGCCTCCTGCCTCGGGTAACACTTACTGGGGTACTCAACGATAGTCACCCAAAGTTGCACTGGCCAAGGTTCGGTGACTTCATACGCAAGCTATCTTCAGTCCAGGCGGTCTCTAGAATTTACCCAGAGGTCTTCTGGAACCACAAGCAGATGATCATTTAGCAAATTGACCCTGGCATTAATGGTAAATTTAACACCAGCGCTTCTTCCCAGTGACCTCATTTGTTGAGTCAGACTTAATGCGATCACAATCCCCTGAGCTCAAAGGCCCCAAGTCATCGGGTGGCACGTCTCCAAGGCATTCTCAGATGGGGCACTGCACTTGATCACCTTAAGGAATGGGGAAAAAAATTCTGTCAATCAACAGTTGCTGGTTTTCAGTGATGTATCCATTTGGCTACCCTTCCCCCCCCCTTTTTTAATGCAGGGAATTCAACCAGGTACTTTGGAATCAACACATTCATTCATCATTAATCTTCAGTTAATGTTGTCATCAAATGTCATAGGGTTGAGAGAAATTGAACTATTATTCTGAGGAGAAGACCATTCTAAAATCTCTGCTAGGGACAGGCAGCCAATTTAGGGCAGCTGAATTTAGGGGCTCTGTGCTTTCTGCCTGCTACTGACACAGCTTCCGTTCCGTGGGAATAGAAATGGGCTGATTATAAAGTTCATTATTATGTTACCTTGGTGACAGAGACAATGGCACTTTAAGGCAGCAGAATAGAGAGTTATAGAGTTATCAAGTCACTTGGTTAAGATAAGGAAAAAAGAAACAAGATCCGGTTAAAATAAATAAGCACTGTGGGCCTACATCCAGTAAACAATTCTTTTTAATTAAGGAGGAAATTTAGAGCATGAAAGAAGAGAAAAGGGGCTTAAAGACAATTTCTGTCAGTGTGAGGTATTTTCAGGAAAGAATTAGGGCAACCAGGGATTATCATTTTCTTAAGCTTTTGATTGAAATCTCAGACTTTCATCCCTTCTGCAGTTAGAAAATCAAGAGGCAAATGGCGGGAGCTTCACAGAGGGGGGAACGAGAGGCCAGAAATAAGCTGGGGCTGTTGACATTCCTGGGGCAAAGTTAGCGGGAGGGGGGTGGCCGCTCACCCATCCTTAGAGTAACCCCTTTTTTTCCTACTTAGTTAGCTTCATGGCTTGGGTGCCTGCCTGCCTCAGTCGGTAGAGCACGTGACTCTTGATCCCAGGGTTGTGAGTTCAAGCCCCACGTTGGATATGGAGGCTACTCTCTCTCTCATCTCACAAAAATCCTGACTTGGCTCATGTCTTGGCCACACAACAAATCGGATGGTTTCCAACATCAGTGTTCCCCCACAAGGCTGTGCCCTCTCGGTGGCGGTGGGGGTGGGGCGGGGGAGATGGTCAGGCCTCCATCCTGTGGTTCAGCCTTCCTCATAGGTCTGTGTGTATGGGGTGGAGGGGCTGCCTAATGGCAGGAAAGCAAACTCCTTGGGGCAGAACCATTTCTTTGTCTTTACCAACAAACTCACCGAAAGATGCTGGTCTTGGCTCTTAACTGTCCAGGTAGTTCGGTTCCTTGCCAGATAAGATAAATTCACTAAAGTCTCAGAATTAAAAAAATTCTATTTCTATTTTGCCACTGGGGAAAAATCTCTTAGCCCTAGCACTCTAGGAAGGCCCTACCATGGAGTATTCCACATCATTAAAAAGGAGAAGATCGTATCTGCTCACACAGAGGGATTTTCATGAGACATTCAGTGGTAGGAACTGTATTTGACATAATCCCGATTTTGCACAACAAACAGTGACTTAAAAGGAGCGACACCCTTTAGGGGTCATGCTGTCTGAACCTGAACGCACAAGGAGAAAAGCACCCAGGCTTATGAGCACAGGGAAAGGGCGCGGAGGGGCATAAAAGATGTTGTGAAGAAAGAATTTCTAAACAAGCACAAAATAGTATCTGTCGCCATTACAGATCCTCACGGAGGGTTAAAATGAAAAATAAAAGTGACTTTCCAGTTGAACTTCAGTTTTAGTTAGAGTCACTGTGGTACAGACAGACATTGCAGGCCTCCTGCCTGCAGATGAAGACAGAGGGATGCGAGACAGGGCTCGTCCAAGGAGCAGGGACAGCCCCCGCTAGGACAGCGGACAGGTGTCCTCCTCCTCCTCCTCCCTCAGTCCTGCTCTGGCCCTTCCACACCTTCTCCCTGACTCCTCCTCTTTCCTCTCCTCTGCTCCCGCACCTTTCCTCCCCTCCCCAACAGGGTCCCTTCCCCTTCCTCTGCCTCCCCTCCCCCTTCTCCTCTCTTCCTCTCCCTCCTCTTCCTCCACGAAACCATCAGTGGCAGTGCAGCCTGCTCTTCACCCAGGGCCCTGGTGAACGGAGAGTCTTAAGCCTCTGGAGAGGGCAGCTCTGGTTCTTCTAGCTTCTCTCCTTTCCAGGATCTGGTGAGATCAGTGACCTATGGAAGGTCCCAAAATTTGTCACCCCCCATCACTGGCCTAGGACCCAATTCCCCCAACTCCATGTAGGGTTTTCTGCTGGCTCTCAGATCCCGCAGGATGGAGGGGAGAGTCCCAGCCAGTGGACTGCCTGTTCATGGGTCTCCTGCAAGGGAAGGTGGCAGGCAGGGGCTGGGCTGCCCTGGGCAAGGGGCTGAACAGGCCTGTGTGTTCCTCACCTCCAGGCCTGGTCCCATCTCCATTCCAGGCACTCAGTGAGGGACACAGGCCACTCACCAAGCCCCACTCACCTGACCGCCCCCCCCCCCCCCCCCCCCCGGCCCCGCCAGGCCTCTGCTGCTGAGAGCTGTGAGGGGCTGACGGGAAGCCCAGGAGAGCAAGGTCTCCCCTGCCCCAGGCAGGCGCAGAGCTTCTGCAGGGTCTCCGGGGGCCTGTGTGCTAGGACCTGCTTCCTGCCCCTGATATCAGGTCTTCCCCGTCTCCCTGTGTCAGGGCACACCACTCACTGTCTACTTGCATAATCCAGAAACTCGGGGCTCAACCCCCACACATCTTCTCCGTCATCCACATAGGAATGAATTGCCAAACCTGGTCACTTTTATCTCTAAAACTTGCCCCAAGTCCCTCGGAGTCCCTCCATTCCTGTCTAAGCTGCTCTCACCACCTAAGGGCACCACAGCACCGTCTCCTATTGGGCTCCATCTTAACTCTCTCCTCCCTCTAGACTCACTGAATGGGGAGGTCTGGCCAGAAGGCAGGGTTGGGTCCTTCTCACACTTGGTGCTCCTAACACTTCTGGAGCAGCCACTCAGGGCTCTAGGCCATTCTCCGCACAGCAGCCGAGATAATTGTTCCAAATGTAAATGTGATCTGCCACTCCCTCCCAAAACCCCCCTCAGAGGCTCCTCAGATGGCTTCTTTGATCCAGACACCCTCCAGGGGCTGTCTTCTGCCTGCCCACCCACCGGGCAGATCACTTCCTCCTGGCCCCCAGATCTGGGAGGCCCCCCCCACCCCACCTTCCCTGTCCTCTGCTCAGGCTCCTCCCCTCCTAGCCACACCTCCTTTCTTGACCACCCTCACTTCCCCATACCAGATGAGCTCTCAAGGAACCCTTTTCCTCCCTCACACTTCTCTGTTTGCAATTACACGTTCATGAACACGATCATTTGATTCATGCCTCCCTCCCTGCCCCCTCCACGAGGGCAGAAGTTTGTCTGAACTTGTCATATTCCTAGCCTTCAGGAATATAGGTTGAACCCAATAACCAGATAATTGCAACACGTGTTAAGGTGAAGGCGATGATGGTGGATATGGGATTGAAAAGATCACGACCCCAAACTCAGTATTCCAGGAAGACCTCCCGAGAGAGGTGGCATTTTAACAGAGAGCTGTACGACTTACTGGATGTGTTCAGGCCAGGGCACTGGGGTGGGAGGAGGTGTACTTTGCAAGTAGAGAGTATTAACACAGGTGTGGAAGCTGGGTGGTTGGAACAATAAGTAATCCAGAGGAAATAGCAAATGGGAGATAAGACTGGAAAGATGAGCCGTGAGCAATCACAGAGCGTTGAGCTGCAGGCAGGGAGTGTGGGCTTGAGCTGGGGGCCCCCGGGAACCCTTGCACGTTAATTTTGGCATGGAGAAGGCTTTGCTAACATTTCCAGTGCAGGTGCAGTATTTAAGCGTGTCATCACTGGAAGGATCCAAACTCATTCTAGTCCTGCCCCTTCAGTTGGCAGGTGAGAAAGTTGCGTCCCAGGGAGGGAGAGTGACTTTCCCAAGGTCAACAGCTGACTCCCTGTACAGTGCTCCTTCCAAAAGAAAAGGATTAATCAGATTTCAATCTCATTTTAACCCCTCATTACTTTTTTCTATTGTTCCAAGAAGCCAGCCTCCTTTTCTTTGCTCATTATTAGGAAAGAGTTGGCTCATAAACATATTCCTTCTGCTCTGCTGGCCACACATGTTTAGAATGCCTGGCTTCTGGGCCTAACTCTGGACCTTACATACACTAGGGACTTGGGTTAGTATATCCTCTCTGTGGACCTCAGTTTCCAGGCTGCTCTATGAACCCCAGGCTTTCTGGAGAGAGTCAAACTAGGGAAAGCCTTCTGCCCAGCCGGTCGTAGTATAAATGAATGTGCAAAGGCCCCGTGGCACCCTCAAGCTAATAACTTCATCCAGCTGGGCAGGCCCAGAAGTGGCCATGAAGACTCTTAACAGTAACTCCCAGGTGAGCCTCGCTGGGCATTTCTACATTTTTAACACCTGCCCTCAGATTTGCGAGTAGGCAAAGGGAGGTGTCAGGCATCAGCTAGAATTCTGTGTGCAGAACAAGGCTCTGAGGAAGCTGCTGGTGGGCCCTAAGCACGCACAGAGATTGAAGAAGAAGAGGAAACATGCACAAACCAAAGCCGGTCATCATTCCTCTTTTAAACACTATTACATCATGTCGTCCCCAAGGACACACTCTGTTCATCCTGAAAGAACTTGTGAATCATTCTTTTTTTCTGAAAATGATGACTCTACAAATGAAGGAATCCCCATAGCAACCATTTTCTGTCCTTGGAGGCCTGCAGAGGAAGTACAGTGAGAGCTCTCCCCAAGAGTCTGAGAGACAAAGAAATTGGCCTAATCTTCAGATTTCAGCTGAGGTAGAAGCTAAAAGGAACATCTAAAAGGAAACAATAACCAGGGATATGGGTGTCGGAGCCAAATCCACGCGCCTTCTGAAGAAACGCGTGGGAAGCCCAGAGGAGCAGGGCGGGTTTGCAGGCGGGAGAGCCCGCGCCATCTGCTCTCCTCAGGCGGTGGTTGGGCCTTGGCTGCAGCCCAGGCCTCCCCGCTGCAGCTGCTCAGGGAGGACTCCTTCCCTTCGCATCCCTCCTTTTCTGCCCCCTCCCCCGCCTTTTCCCTTGAGTCGGAAGCGTCCCCTTCCCTCCTCACCAGAACCACCTCAGGTCGGTCTGGGCCTCCACCACTCACTTCACAGCGAAGACACTGGGCTGGGAGTCCTCCTTCCAGGGAAGCAGCAAGGTGGGGTCTGCTGGTCCCAGAAGTGAAGCGGTGTAGACGTGTGTGTGTGTGTGTGTGTGTGTGTGTGTGTGTGTGTGTGTGTGTGCAGTGACTGACTCCCACATGGCAACATGGCAATGACTGTCCGGAAGCTTCCAGCTCTCAGGAAACCAGTCTCTCTCTTCCTCACACGCCTGGTGGCTGCTCCTCTTGTCCTCCCCATCCATAGGAGCCTCTGCTGGAGTGAATTTGGTCAAGCACCTCTTTACAGCCGCAGGGACTTCTGTGGGGTCCCTGCCAGGCAAGGGGCCAAGCTGGGGTGAAGTTCACCTCCTGGACTATGGACACCTCCCCACATCCCAAGCCTACTCCGGACCCCCAAGGCATAGAGAGGCAAAAAAATGGGCTGGGGAAGGGTGGAGGCTCACCCAGTTGGATACCATGGTCAGGGGCTCTATCCTGCCTCCTGGGCCCCAGGATGTCTCTCTCTCTCTCTCTCCTTTGGTTCAGAGCCTTAAAGCACCCCTCATGGCTACACCATCCACCTCAGTGTCCATTCAGGCCTGCACTACACACCACTGTCTAGGACTGCAGAACCTTTTCTCTCGTCTCCAACCCCCCTGCTTTAAAGCTTCACATTGGGAATGCAGGCTGTCTGGGACATGGGCCTTCCAGGCCTGACTCCCACCGGGAGACTCCTCCCAGGTTTCCCTCTCACAGCACGAGGGGCCACCAGCTGCCATCCTGGTGAGCGCCAGCAGCTTCCTCTCTGCCCAGAAGAGACCTCCTTACCTTCCTCCCCTTCTTCCTCACCCACAGCCAGACGTCCACCTGGGGAGCAGGAGGGAGGGGAAGTAAAACCATCCTCAGGGGAGGCATAAATCCCAACAACTATGCCTGCCTGTTTCCTGCTGGGACCCCCAGCATCCGGTCAGCAGACCTGGCCAGAGAGGAGGCGGGAGGGGGGACACCATCAGTACAGGGCGGGTGGGTTCTGCTCCGAGCACCGGTTGTTGGAGTCTTTTCCTCGGGGCATCTGCTGTTCACTGCTGTCACTCTAAAGAGAAAGAAAAACAAAGCACTCTCACTGCCCATCCACATTTTAAGGGAATAAATAGTGCAAAGGTTTTACATATGCCTCTGTTTCCGGCTCTAAGACCACTGGCTGTCTCCTTCCCCACTTTCTAGCACCCCCTCCTGGGTATTTGTTCTGGGGGCACCTCCTGGGCACCCATGCTGTGTCACCGCCTGTGTTTGTGGCTGGAAAGGAGGGTAGACAAGATCTTGCCTTCAAGTCCGAGCAACTCTTGCGGGGAGAGGAACAGACCCCTCAGGGAGGATGTTGTCAGGGTCCAGAGGAGACAGTGCTGTCCGCCACCTCCCTCCTCCCCCCTCCCTCCTGCCGGCTTTCTCTTCTGGACTGAGGTTTAACAGTAAGGTTTTCACCTGGTGATGTCCTTTGGGCCAAGTCGGCCCTGGGTTATGATAGAGACAGTGTTTATATACATGTTACTCAAAATTCCACAAAAAGGGGGTTCTTCCCTCAGGCTGAGCACAACTATCTCTTGCCCTGGCGGACAGCGTCCCCACTACACTGAAAGTCATCTGAAAGCCTGCTCCCCACCTCTGCCCCGACAGCGCCTGGGGAGCCCCAGGGGTGAGCCCCAGCCTGGCACAGAAGGGGGTCCACAGCAGAACTGACCTGGCAGGCAGAGGCGGGGGTGAGCTCCTGGGTGAGCTCCACCAGAGATCGTCATGCCCTCCTGGGGGACTGCTGTGATGATCACAGACTGTGTGTATAAAACCAAAACCACACACAGCAGAGGGCCCTCTCATAATGGGTTTTCTAGAGAAACATTTTGGTAGGGAGTTGAAATGTCCAAGAGAGAGGTTCTTTAGTCCCCCGACATTTTTGGATCCATGCTAGGTGCTGGGGCCCCTCAGAGTACTGGAGAAGGAGGGAAAAGAGCCCGCAGGGCAGGGAAGGTGTGCGGAAATGGGTGGGCATGGATGGGCTGGGCAGCCCACTTCGAGCGAGCTGCCTGCCGAGGAGCCCGGGACATAGCCCCGCATCCAGCATTTGCCCTGACCCAGGCACCAGGGAGTCACAGAGGGCACCGTCTCCTCTGCCCTCAGATGGGGACTGAGGTGGGCGAAAGGGCCGTGGGGAGATTCACCAGCAGGCTGCATCCCAGAGGACATGGGTGCAGCCCAAGTGTCCTGTCTGCAGGCAAGGAGGCTGCAGACAGGACTGAGGCTGATTGGCAAAGACTCCTTATCGGCAACATGGGGGGGGGGTGTGCAGGGCACCGGAGCCAAGGTGGCAGGATGTCCCGGATCCCAGGCTGGTTCCCCGGAGCGGAGAGGCGTGGTCGCAGACAGCACCCACAGAAACGGCTTAGTGTGGCCTGAGCCAGGCATGGCCAGGCCAAGGCCACCCTGACATGTACCTGGTGACAGGAGGGCAAGAAACAACTTGCAGTGCCACTATCAGGCCCAGGGAGGCTGGGCAGGCATTGGATTTTCCACTGAGCAAGAGCCTCTCCTGGAGTATAAACCGATGGTATGTCCCATCCGCACAGGAGCCTGGAGGGCTTTTTCTGCTTCCAAATGAGGTGAAGTCTATTTTCCATGACCGAGAACTTGCACATGGTGCCTAAGCAACTCTTTAAACCGGTGACGTGCTACAGTTCCAATGTGCATCAGCGCACGAGGGCACACACAAAAGCCCGCGTAGCTATACGGCAGAGGATGGTTCCACCCCTGGAAGGCTGGAGGACTGATGCACGCTGCAGCAGCGACAGACCCCAAACGTCTTGGGCTGTGGGACGGAAGCCTGACACAAAAGGTCACACGGTCTCTGACCCCATTTGTGTGCCATGTCCACGGGAGGTAAGTGCGTGGAGCCCTGGGAGGGGGAGGGGGGACGTGGGCAGGACTGGTCCATGGGGTGGGGTTTGTCCCTGGGGCGATGACCGGATTTTGAAACTTGATATAAGTGGTAGTCGTGCAACATTGTGAATGTCCTAAAGGCCACTGAATCAGCCGCTTTTATTTATTTACTTATTTTAAAGATTTTATTTACTTACTTGACAGACAAGTAGGCAGAGAGGCAGGCAGAGACAGAGAGAGGAGGAAGCAGGCTCCCCGCTGAGCAGAGAGCCCGATGTGGGGATCAATCCCAGGACCCTGGGATCATGACCTGAGCTGAAAACAGAGGCTTTAACCCACTGAGCCACCCAGGCGCCCCGAATCGGCCGCTTTAAAATGGTTCGTTTTAGGGGCATCTGGGTAGCTCCATCGGTTAAGCGTCTGCCTTTGGCTGAGGTCATGATCCCAAGGGTCCTGGGATCGAGTCCCACGTTGGGCTCCGTGCTCAGTGGGGAGCCTGCTTCCCCCTCTGCCTACCACTCCCCCTGCTTGCATGCACTCTCTCTCTCTCAAATAAGTAAAATCTTAAAATAAATAAATAAATAAACTGGTTCATTTTATGATTTTATGTTATGTGAATTTCACTTTTTTTTTTTTTTAGTTGGTAGATGAGAAAAATGGACGGAGCAGGTCTCACCATGAGAAGGAAGGAGGGACTTACTCCCCAGATGGCTGGGAGCTGCTCATAAAGAGGGCCTGGGTTGTCAGCACTGCCCCCCCCACCATCACAAGGCACCTCACCCACAGTCGTACCCCATCCCTGGGTGGCCACACCTGATGCCTGACTGACTAGGAAAGAGGAGGAAGGGGTGGTTTTCAGGCCCCACCCCCTTTGCCCCTGTGGGGCCACCCAGCCTCAGAGTGCAGAACTGTCTGCCCAGACTGCATCCCAGTGCCACTCCTCCTCTGCCTCTCCCTTCCCAGTTGCGGATCCCGGTGCCCCCCCACCGGCTCCCCCAGCAATCTCCTGCCTGCTGCCCTCCACCTCTGAGCCCAGTCAGCAGGCCGGAGACCCACTGCAGTAGAGTTTCAGCTCTAAAAGCTTCACACAAAGCAGTGGGACGACAATCCGGACCACTTGGGGCCCAGGGGCCAGAAGGTTCTTCGCGTCATCAAGCAGAACAGACTGTGAGGGTCCGGGGTGCCTCCGGTGTTTCTGTTTTTATCACCTGAGGAGCAGGTTTGGAGAGAGGGCCCGGTCGTGGCATTTCGGTTTCACAGTTACTCTGGGACCCCGGCCAGGACAGGGCCTTTGGCTGGGAGAACTTTGGAAAGACATTCCCCCAACTGCCCTGAGCCCCCAGGTTGCTTGTTTCCAAGGCTTTTAAAAATAGAAGTGTGAAAACCGTTTAATTGCCAAGAAGCTGCGGGGTTCCGTGCTTCTGTGGCCGTGGTCAAGTTGGAAGGCAGCCTTGGACATGTATGAGGAAAACAAGGCCCTGTTTTTCCCGCTTGCCTGTGACTCAGACGGGGCCTCGTGCCAAGCGGAGTCACGTGCTGGGCAGCGGGCACTGGACAGGCTGTGTTTGTGCTCTAATGACTCAGGGCGGTGGAGGCTTCCGGAGCTGCCTCCCCTTCAGCCCCGTGCCGGGAGCAGAGGGAGGATTGCCCAGTAAATGGGGTGCAGATGGGAAGTGGGGATCCTGGGAACTCGGGCAAGGAATGAAGTCGCAACCTCAACGTTTCTGCAACTCCTCTTCAGAAAGAAAACCTCAGCGTCGCTTCTTGCCACAGGTCCGAGCAGGTTTCTTGAAAAAGCATTTTAAGAGCCTGGGACAAAGCCAGATAACATATCAAGAATTTACTGAAAGGCAGCAATTTTTTTTTTTTAAGATTTTATTTATTTATTTGTCAGAGAGAGAGCAAGAGCGAGCACAGGCAGACAGAGTGGCAGGCAGAGTCAGAGGGAGAAGCAGGCTCCCTGCGGAGCCAGGAGCCCGATGTGGGACTCAATCCCAGGACGCTGGGATCATGACCTGAGCCGAAGGCAGCTGCTTAACCAACTGAGCCACCCAGGCGTCCCATTTGAAATGTGTGAGATTTTGCAGGATCCGGGTTGATGTGTACTTTGGTAGAAGTGATGAGGTCAGAGTCAACTGAACAAAGCAGGTGTAAAACCAGGTAGCACTGCGGTGGAGAAGAAACAGGCTTTTCCAGAACCATAAAAATCTTCCATTTCAATAGAGTAACTGATAAGCTGATGATAAACCATTTTCGGGTCTTCATGAAAAACCCCGAGGGAGTTTACCTGCCCGAAATCTATCTCCCCTAAACTTCTCCGCGCCCTCAAAACAATAAAGCTGTTTTGTTCAAAAGATGGAGGTTCAGATTTCATTTTACTACTTCGGTGAGATTTCTGCCATGTGAGAGAGACAGTGGTCAGTAAAATGCAACACCAGTTACTGAAAATAGCAATACGTTGATGATTTTGAGAATAAACTGAAATCATACACATGACGTTATTTTAGGCGAGGGGTTAAGTCAGTTTGCTTGGCGGAAGGTAATCTCGGACTCGGTGCCCTTGGCCACATTTCTGGGGGGTCATGCTTTGTGACGTGACCTGTGGTGTTCCATGCACACGCCGACACTGCGTCCAGCTCCTCGTCGAGGATAAATTACAGCGTCCACAGGGAGCATGGGGGACACCACCCCTCTGGGGCTTGGACCTCTCAGTGGAGGAGTAGGGGGAAGCAGGGGGCCGCGGTGTGTTCCCCAGACGTGTGACGTGGAGATGGCCTCTCTCTTCTCTCCAGGGTCCCTACTGAAAACTCCAGGCCGAGCTGACCTTTTCACACCTTGAAAATGCCTTCCCTGTTTTCCCTGTTGCCGTATAGATGTAATTAGGAAAAACGTTCTCTAGTTTCTCATCCTTGGCTTTGAAAAATGTGCACACACACACACACACACACACACACACACAATCCCAAAGCCTCTGCTCTGAGGAAACACTGAGTAGTTATCTTGGGACTTGTTCAAACATGTCTTCTTTCTTTCACTGCTCTAGAGTAGCATGTGGGCATATGACCTGGGCAGCCACTGACCTGGGCTCACAAGGGCCACACTGGCTTAGCACTCTGCTGTCACACTGCATGAGCCTTGAAGACATTCTGCTCAGTGGGATAAGCTGGACACTAAAGGGAAAATGCCTCCTGCTTCCACATATGTGGGGTACCGAGAACAGTCACGCTTATAGACACAGGGAATAGAGGGGTGACTGCCAGGGCCCTGGGGGCTGGGGAATGGGGCGTTATTATTTAAGGGCTACAGGGTTTTGGTTTGGGAAGATGGAAGAGCCTGGAGATGGATTACAGTGACTGTACAATACAAATGTAGTCAATGCCACTGAATCGTGCATCCCAAAAGGGTTAAAATAGCAAATTTTATGTTGCATATTTTGTACCCCAGTAAAAACAAAACAGAATTTTGCAGCTGTTTTGAGGTTGTTCATCTTTTAACAAGAGGACCCTCATGTGCGTTTGCACTGGGGAGTTACATGGCTGGAACTCAGCGGGGTTTCTGGAACCCTGATGGACACAAATCCCTCAGGGGTTCAAAGATATGAGTTCTGAGTCACTCTATGGGGAGGGGCCCCGAGAGTCTGCCTTTCTCACATGCTCCCAGGCGTTGCTGATGTGGTGGTCGATGGGCCACTCTCTGCAGCAGCGTGGAGGAGTGAGATCAGTTTCGGATCCCAGGAAAGTTCCAGGCACGGTTCCTAAGGACCTTAGTCTGTTTTGAGGAGTGCATGAATTCTGAGGTCCTCTGGTGGCCACAGGACACACTGAAATGTGAGCCAAACACCTTGCTGCTCCCCCCACAAGGAGCAATAAAGTCACCGCATCTTCCAGCCCTCTGGGGCCCCTTTGTAAGTCTGGTTAATGGGATCCCTGCCACACTTCCATCTCCAATCCTGCTCTTTGCTGTCTCTGGCAAAACAAGGAACTGACCCCAGAGGTGCGTCCCGATGCCATGCCAGGTTGGCCTCAGCAAACCCCTTCAGGTCCTTGCCTCTTTTGCAGTCCCCAACTCACAAATTAGGCCTTGGGAAACATCCATAGTCCCAAGGCTTGGTTTGGCCTTGCCTTGTCCTACTCAAGCACTCACCTCCGTCTCAGGGGCGTCCAAGCCCCCTCACCCGGCGGAGAGGAGCCCCGGACTTGTGCAGTCCACTGTGTGTGGCCCGGGACCCCCTGAAGCCAGCATGGTGAAGCCCAGAGTTCTTCCAGCATTTCTGTCCTTCTGACCCCGACTTCCTAAAGGGCTTATGTAAAGAATGCAAATAATAAAAATAATAATAGCTCACTGTGTCCATTGTTGACTTCCTGCATCTCTGATTTGACTTTATCCCTTCCGCCTGCTCTGTGAAGTTAAATAAGAGCCCTGTAAATCTTCCCCCCAATGCTGGCAGCTGGCACCAAAGCTCTGTGAGGAGAGGGCACTGGAGAGACACTGAGGAGGAAAGGGTGTGGCTCTGGGGTGCCCAGGCGCAGGCTCCTATGACCAGCCTCAGCAGCTTCACTGGGTCCAGCTTCCCCTTCCACACCCTGGGCCGCACACCCACTGCAGGCCAGAGGCGCGTGGCGGCCAACAGCACCCAGAACCATCAGCAAACCCATGCCTATGGGCTGACACCTTCTTGCCCAGCTTTCCCCAGCCCCCCAGATGGCGCATTCCTAGCAAGTTCCACCGCTGCAACACCATGGTGACTTCTGTGGTACCCAGTGGGCCCAGCTGTGCCCCCTATAACAGGTCTGGTGTGGGGGGCCTTCCCCCTCAGCCAGCAGCTTTTTACCAGTTCCTGTCATGTGCTCTTCTTATACTCCCTAGTGTTACTCCAATCCTCTGTTACAGCTGGTAAGTTTTTATGTTAAACCTTCCCTGTTCAGAGGCGCCTGGGTGGCTCAGTGGGTTAGAGCCTCTGCTTTTGACTCAGGTCATGATCCCAGGGTTGAGCTCTCTTCTCAGCAGGGAGCCTGCTTCCCTGCCCCACCCCACCCGTGCCTGCCTCTCTGCCTACTTGTGATCTCTCTGTCAAATAAATAAATAAAGTCTTAAAAAAAGAAAAAAGAAAAAACTTCCCTGTTCTGGGACGCCTGGGTGGCTCAGTTGGTTGGACGACTGCCTTTGGCTCAGGTCATGATCCCGGAATCCCGGGATTGAGTCCCACATCAGGCTCCCAGCTCCACGGGGAGTCTGCTTCGCTCTCTGACCTTCTCCTCGCTCATGCTCTCTCTCACTGTCTCTCTCTCAAATAAATAAATAAAATCTTTTTTTTTTTTTAAAGATTTTATTTATTAACTTGACAGAGAGAAATCACAAGTAGACGGAGAGGCAGCCAGAGAGAGAGAGAGGGAAGCAGGCTCTCCGCCAAGCAGAGAGCCCGATGCGGGACTCGATCCCAGGACCCCGAGATCATGACCTGAGCCGAAGGCAGCGGCTTAACCCACTGAGCCACCCAGGCGCCCCAAATAAATAAAATCTTAAAAAAAAAAAAAAACTTCCCTGTTCAAATTACTGTGGAGTTTTCGCTCCAGAATGGACCCTGACTGATAGACTCACATAGTAACATTTATATAGCACCGACTAGATACCAGGTACATTTTTAAGCAATCTGTGAAATATTTAAGATATATATTCACTTAACTCTGAAAGGCAATAGGTATTTTTATTATCCCAGTTTATGAGCGGAGAAACTGAGGCACAGAGAGGTGCCTTTTCAGGAACTCTTCTTCCTGGTGTTGAATATATCCCCACCACGAGCAGGGTAGACTCTGGCTCTACTCCACAGGGCACTGGCAACACCCCTGTCATATCCCTGAGTGCCTGTCCCATCACAGAGTTCCGTAATGCTTCGTTACTGTTAGTACCGCCCTGTTGCTCTGAGGGGAGGCTGAGCCACACTGCAAGGAGGGTCTCCCTAGTTGGCCACAAGCCGGTAGAGGCAGGGGGGCCTTGGTGGAGGGTGCTGGGTCACAGCGGAGCTGGCAACTTCAAAGTGCCTCCTACTTCAAGATTTCATGATTCCCTCAGGTCGCAAGGGTTTGCATACTGGTTTCATGTGGGGGCCTCTTCGGGGGGCAGTGATTCCTGCCCGACTTCTGCTATCAAAACCATGAGAACCCAGGCTGGTGTCAACTTACCTCCAGGCGTCTCGGGGGTAGCCCTGGGGTATCAGGACCACGGGAGATGGGAAACGTCTCAGGACAGAACGGCAGGCGCAGGCGAGGGAGGCCCCCCCCAGCGGAGCCTAACCCTGGGTTCCAGACAGAGCTCCATCGGGTGAGTCTGCGGGCCTGCAGCCTCCAGGACTCCGAACGTTGACTGTTGTGGGTGAGGAAGGAAGGAAGCGATAAGTGTGTTTTGGGCGGAGGTGCCTGAGAAGAAAGACTGAAGAAGCGGGCAGTGGAAGAACAATGTGGGGCCTGTTCCCCGCCTGCCCCCGGGAACTAAGTCTATTCCTTGTGAAGACTTTATCCCCCCCACCCCGCCTTTTTTAAGATTTTATTTACTTATCTGAGAGAGAGCACGGAGAGAGAGAGGGAGAGAACGCACTTGAGGATGAGCAGGCAGATGCAGTGGGGGGGGGGGAGCAGGCTCCCCACTGAGCGGGAAGCCAGATGCAGGGCTGGATCCCAGGCCCCTGAGATCAGGATCTAAGCTGAAGGTAGACGCTTAACAGACTGAGCCACCCAGGTGCCTGCCCCCCACGTTAAAAAAAAAAAAAATCTTATTTTTAACGTGAAGATTTTCACAAGGGTCTTGGGGCGGCTCGGGGCCCAAGTAGAGGCTCCAGGGTCAGGGTGGAGGACAAGACCAGGGGTGGGAGGGGAGTCATCCTAACCACACAGAGCACAGTGGGACCCTGGGCTGGGGCCTCTGGGCTGGTGCAGCGCTGTTCCTGCTGTTCCTGTTACTCTGGCACTCCCCCCTGAAGAGATGCAGGCCCAGGGGCAGCGCCTCGCAGAGGCTGGGAGGGGGCTGAGCTCTCAGTGTCTCTTCATCCACACAGGGCACCTCTAAGGCCTGTTGGTGGGCCCAGGCACGACAACGTCTGGAGGCTCCCAAGGGGACCTGGGCAATGCTTCTGGAGAGCGTCCCAGGCCCTGAGGACAATGTGAACCTGTATGCTAACGCAGCTCTCTGGGTCGGAATTTGCCCCAGTGTATTGGGTTTGGTGAAGAGAACAGGGGCCCCGCAGTGTGCTTAGGGAGGTGAGATACAGAGGCAGGATGTCTTGGGAAGCTCTTACAGGAGTTCCCAGAAAGGCTTGCGGTCTGGTCCAGGCCCTTCCTGCCAGAGAACGGGGCAGCAGAGGAGACTGTGTTTCGTTTTGTTAGGGAAGGCGAGGCACCAGACAGCCTGGCTCACTCCGGGTTTGAACTCAGCATCTGGGGCAGCTCCGGGCCACCGGTATTCCGTACCAGCAACTCGGGGCGGAGCGGCCATCAGGCTGGGACTGACAGTTCCTCTGAAGGCCAGTCAGCGTCTGGAGATGGGAGCAGAGGGGTTTGCTTTGAAGGAGATGAGACAGCTGCAGGAGTTGTCCGCCCTCACCTCCCTCAGCTTCTACCTGGAGGGGGTGGGGAGTGGGGGATGAAGGGGTGGGGGAGGGGGAGGAAGGGGGAGGGATGGGGAAGGGGTAGGACAAGGGGGAAGTTGGGGGGAGGAGGGGTGCAATGTGGGCCAGGTTAAGGGAGGGCCAGAAAGGCGCCCAGCCAGAACCGGTAGGATTAAGAAGTGACTCTGGCTCTTTCTGACTTTACTAGCAGAACTGACGGGCTCAGAACACAGATCTGGAAGTGTAGTAATGGAAGGGAGCACAGACTTGGAAAGCGCCAAACAGTATTTTATCTTAAAATATAGATGTATGTTTAATTTGCATTTGGCTTTGGAATCCTGGGAATAATTCTTTTTGGAAAAGATTAATCTTTCCCCACTTTATCCCTCTTCTGGCTTTTTTTTTTTTATTAAAGATTTTTATTTATTTATTTGACACAGAGAGATCACAAGTAGGCAGAGAGGCAGGCAGAGAGAGAGAGGAGGAAGCAGGCTCCCCGCTGAGCAGAGAGCCCGATGCGGGACTCGATCCCAGGACCCTGAGATCATGACCTGAGCCGAAGGCAGAGGCTTAACCCACTGAGCCACCCAGGCGCCCCCTCTTCTGGCTTTTTGAAGAACTTGACTCAGAGTAAGCACCAGCTAAATGAGTGGGACAAAAAAATCTGGGGGTGGGAGTGGCAGAGCAGGAGGCCCCTTGGAAGTTAGTATCCTTTTTTAATTTTTTTTAAAGATTTTATTTATTTATTTGACACAGAGAAATAGTGAGAGAGAGCACAGGCAGAGGGAGAGGAAGAAGCAGGTTCTCCACTGGGCTGGATCCCAGGAACCAAAGATGACAACCAGACCCGAAGGCAGATGCTAAACTAACTGAGCCGCCCAGGTGCCCCAGGAAGTTTTCAAGAATGTTCAAAAATCCAAGCACTGGACATGCATAGATGAGTTCTATAAAAGTTTCCTCTGGAAATAATTCTTTATGAGATTCTTCGTAAATGTAATTCATGAATTTGGAGTTTTAGCAGTTGAATAATTTTTGGAACAAGGATCTGAACTTTTGGTTGGAAAAGCAAATAATATCTGGGTTGAGGCACCAGGGGCCAGGTAGGTCTGGGGGATGGAAGGCTGCTACTTTCTATTGTAATTTTTACATGGGAGTACAAAGAGTATCCATCAATTTAGATGAAGGGGCACTAAGTCCTTCCCGTTGATGATAACTATTTCACTAGCGTCGGGAGGCAGTCTTTTCAAGGGGTTGCCGAATGGACCCATCTGAGGAGAACATCCTCCTCTCCCAGACAAGTGTTCCCTCTCCCAGTCTCCATGCTGGGCACGCCTCAGCAGCACTTAGCCTGTCAAAAGCCATAGTTTCCATCAATCTACCCTATGGCCCCCAAAGATGTCTGTCCTTTTGTCAACCATTTCTGTACGTGGAGATGGAGGTGGTGGGGGGTATCATGGGCTGAATTGTGTCATTCCCCCTAACTCATATGTTGAACCCCCCAGTACCACAGAATGTGACTGTATTTGGAGATAGGGCCCTTGAAGAGGTAATTATGTTAAAATGAGGTGACTGGGATGGGCCCTAATTCAATGACTGGCATCCTTCTAAGAAGAGGAGATTGGGACACACATATGCTGAGGGGTGACCCTGAGAGGACAGAGAGGAGAAGTGGGCCAGCAACAAGCCGGGGAAAGATGCCTCAGAAGAAACAAACCCACCAGCACATTCCAGCCTCCGGAGTTGTGGGAGAATAAGTTTCTGTTGTTTAGCCACAGAGTCTGGGGTGCTTTGTTATGGCAGCCCAAGCAGACCAACACCAAAGCAGACCAACATAGTGGGGGAGGTAACAAAGTGGATAGGGAAGAAGGTTCCAGAACCCTGAGGCGGCCAGTGCTGAGGACACTTAGGAGGGTGGCCTGTTAAAAGAAGATAAGCCTCGGAGCTATTGGACTGGGAGACGGCCTGGGGGCAGGTCTGGGATCTGGAAGAAGAGCTCTGGAAGTCAGAGCCAAGATTCCAGATAGATCAGCGGGGGGGGGGGGGGGGGGAGCGCTGGAGGGGCTCACTTGCTCACTCCACCCACCAACATCCTGATATACTGCCCCTCCATTCCAAAGGGGGTCGAACCTGTGACTACCAGGAACATGAAGAAATAGCCAAAAGTACTCGAGAACCATTTCCTAAGATGTGAAACACAAGCCAGGGTTCTGTTTGTTCTCTGGCAATGTAAGCATTACACATTTTTATTAAGGAGAGAAAATAAAAAGCAAAGACTCCACATGAGGCTCTACAGAGAGAATCCGAACACAGCAAAGTTCAAGGAATCTGGCCTTTGCCAACACCGTAGCTCTGCGGGACCTCAGATGGCTGCCCAGGTGGACAGTCATATCCGGGGGTTCATTAGGACTGTGGGGGGGCCCTGAGCACTTTTGCCTTCACGGACCCTTTTCTACATCAAAATAGTATTTAGAGTTGTATTTTACAACCGTGTTGCTCTAAAGATGGAAGTGCTAATATTCTATATCAAAGTATTTTAAGCCTAAACGTTTGTCTTCCTTCTGATTTTAAAATAAATTAAAACATTCCCGGGGGGCCCCTCCAGTGTCCTGGGCGGGGGGGAACTGAGCCTGCTTAGCCTCATGGGTGAATGGGCTCCGGTCCTGGTGTGGGGGCCCTTGGAGCTCGGAGGGGTCAACGAGGCCTGGAGGATGGAAAAACAGGCTCGGTTCTTGGCGGAACCCGGCAGAGAGTGTGGCACAAGGGGACGCGGCCGGGCCCCTGTCATTGGCTGCTGCGTAGTCCCCCTGGCCCCACTCGGGCAAGCCAGAAGAGCACGGGGCGCCTTAGCTCGATCTGCAGGGAAGGGCCCTTGACGCTGCCTCGCCCGACCCACTCCTCAAGGGCGCGTGGAGTCTCCCTTCGGAGCGGGGAGGCTGGCGCAGAGCCTCGGGGCTGGCTGAATGGGGGGGCGGGTCAGGTGTACGTGTTGGGGGGCATGGGTGTGGCGCTCCGGGGCAGGAGGTGGGGAGGCTCACAGCGTGTGGTTTTGCTACCTCTCCCCCCCAGGCCGGAACCCAGCAGAGACTCACTCTGTGTCTTCCCCGACACCCAGCACAGTTCCGGCCCGTGGGCCACAGAGAGGTTCTTTTTTAATCGAGAACCACTAAGGTCGTGTCCACGTGACGGTAGACTCAACCAGCACCCCCCAGACCGAACCCTCGGCCCGAAGGTCACAACAGTTCCGGGCAGCAGGGGGCGCCCCAGCGCTGGAAGTTAGAGCTGGCGGGGCCAGGGGTGGGAGCCTCGGGCTTGGGTGGCCGGAGGAGGGCAGGGGCTGCAGGAAAACTGGGGGTGGAGGAAAATGCCAGCGGGTTCGCAAAGTGGGCTATACCGGGACGCTGAGGCAGCAGCCGGCGGAGGCAGCTTCGGTCTAGAACGCCCTCCCAGGCAGGAGAGGGCCGGTTTAAAAAATCAACTGTTCATCCGCCTCACCCCAGCCCCACCTCTGAAAAGCCCTTTCCCAGCCTGGGATCTCTGTCCCCAGACTCTACGCTTCCTCCCTGAAAGGGCAAGAAGGGCTCCGTGTCAGTCCAGGAACACGCCACAGCGGGGTCATGAGTGATTTCGCGGAAAAACCTGAGGCTGACCCTCCCTTCCGGAGGCTTGGAGTCCCAACAGCCTTTCTGATCATGGCTTGCCTTTGCCAAAACATGAACAAGGAGGGGCGCCTGGGTGGCTCAGCCTGTTAAGCCTCTGTCTTTGGCTCAGGTCATGATCCCAGCGTCTTGGGATTGAGTTCCTCATGGTGGGGGGAGTGTCAGCCTGTGCTCTGCGGGGAGCCTGCTTCTCCCTCTGCCTGCCTCTCCTGCATGTTCTCTGTCAAATAAGTAAATAAAATCTTTTTTAAAAACCCATAAACAAGGAGGAAAAAGGATAGGATCCCCTCTTCAGAGGGGCCACCCCTGAGACCTGCATAAAGCTGTCCCCCCAGGGGTCCCTGTGGCCCTGGCAGCAGCTGGGGAGCAACAGGAGGGAGCAGTCGTGGGGGTGGGGCGACAGTCAGGTGTGGGTGCAGAGAAGGAAAGGGGGCCTGTGTAGGAAGCAGAGGGCAGAGATAGGCAGCGCAGACACTAGAATTCTGAAAAACCTCCAACAGTGACCCGGTTCTTCTATAAGCTCCCAGATTGCTGCATTTGCTTTGAAAGCATGGTGGGAAATTAGGCTGGGCCAGGAAAAGTGGGGTGCCAGAGGGAGAAGTGGGGGTTAGGGCCTCACCTCTAAGGCCTGGGCCTCGTCCTCTTCTCTCTCAGCTTTCTCACAATATTTATGCAGATAGAATATGAAGCCCAGACAAGTTGAGTCATTTGCTCAGGGTCACAAGGCAAGTGGGCAGAAAAATCTGGAAAGCAAGATCCAGATAACTGGCCCTAGGCTAGCGTTGTTTCCAGTCATGGAGCTGTTCTGAGAATGAGGAAAGCTCTCCTCAAGAGTGGGCTGCAGGATAGTTTCTCCGGTGTTCGATTCCCACGAGCTTTTTACAATCTTCCAAATCAGTCCACAAAACACGTCTCAGCAGAGCCCCTCTGGGCTCTCTCCACCTGACTGTCTCCCTTTCTGCCTGCAAGGCTATGCCTCCAGCAGGCTTTTGGTATTCTACCTCCAGACCTCCCTTCTCTTCTCTGGGTTTCACAGGACAGAAACAGGCGAACGCCAGCTCGGCTCCAAGCGGCTCACAGGCCCTTCGCTCCCTGGGTCTGGAGGAGACCAGCACCGAGAGCCCTATGGTGGACCTCAAGGCGACCCCCGCAGGTGGTTTGATGTGTTTGTGGATCATTCCTGATCATTGGATTTAGCCTTTGCTGGTGCTCAGTGCTTTCCACATGTAGTCGGTAAACCTTCCCAGCAACCCTCTCGGTTGAGGCCAGCTGTTACCTGCACTTCACAGATGAGAAGCTGAGATTTAAAAGGACTGAGTGGAATGAGGGACAAGGGACAAATCTTCCTCACAGAAGAATTCCAAACATAAATGTGAAGACTGTTCCTTGTAAGAGGTGTGGCTGCATGCCCTTGTCCTCGAGGGTGGACTGGAGTCAGTGACTGGCTTCAGAGCCATAGAAGCGGGAAGGTGAGATGGTAGGTATGAGCTCAACCCAGACTCACGTCCTCACTGACCTCCTTTTCTAAGCCAACTAAGAAACATGATTTCTGCTTTTAGCAGGAACAAGGTTGAAGCCAGCATGCACTCACACTTAGGGGTCTCATCTGGGTTGGGCATGGGAAGGATTGGGGGGCAGGTCAAAAGGCCATGAGGTAGAGGGGCTGAAGACAGGGTATGGTGGGGGTGAAGGACTGTCGTAAGTGAAGCAGGACCAGGGGGAGGGGGCACTAAAGAAGGCCTGGGGGTCTTTAGTGGGCCCTGGAACCCTCCCCCCAGCAGGTGTGGCAAAACAGGGCAGGACAAGAGTTCCTGACACATGGGATCATAAGAGATGCAAGTTCACTTTTAAACTGTTTAGGGTCCTCAGCTACCTGAGTCCCCTAGTTCCTAAAAGGACTTCGCCTTCCTTGCCACTTCCGCTGGGCTTCACTGAGGAGGGGGAGGTTGACCAGGCTCTTGTTCATTCAGCGGGGGGCTCTCTCCTCCTGCCCCCGCCCCCCACCTCATTTACAGCCAGCAGAGGGGCAGGGCTTCCATCCCAGCCCCGACTCAGAGAAATCTCCTCCCCCCATCTGCAAACACGCACCCACTCGCAGGGGTGTGTGCACCCCCGAGCCAGGACAAAAGGACATTTCATGACGCAGTGTCAAGTCTTGGAGCAGAATAACATGTGGGCAATGTGCTCACGGGATTGGATGTCCCCTTTCCCTCTGTCCATCTAGAGTGATGCCAAATGACTGGTGAAGCCCCTGTCTGGCAAGAAGTAGGACCCAGGAGAGGAAGAGAAGTTAGAGGAAAGAGAACCACGAAGGAGAAGGGGCCCCCTAGTAGATGAGCTGTTGAGTGGCTCTCAAGCCTTAGTTGTAGGCTGAGTCTGCAGGACTCCAGG
Source organism: Mustela putorius furo (assembly GCF_011764305.1). Classification (NCBI taxonomy): domain Eukaryota; kingdom Metazoa; phylum Chordata; class Mammalia; order Carnivora; family Mustelidae; genus Mustela; species Mustela putorius. Next base: position 1,625,421 of record NW_025422045.1, on the reverse strand, counting down.
CATCAGGGAGCTGGGGAAACAGTGCACAGAATGGGGTACAGGGGTTGTCTCAACATGTATACCTCGTCCTGCCCTGGCCAATCTGTGTTTGGAAGGTAGGACTTGAGCTAGGAGGAAAGTACTAAACTGTACATTTTCTAGACTGTGTGTGCTCGGCTGGCTAACACAGTAACATTATCTAGCCAAGAACCCTTTCATCGACAAGGAAGGACTCATACTCATGAAGACCGGAGATTGGGGGGGGGTGTTATTTATTTATTTATTTATTTGATAAATATGTAGAGAGAGAGCACACAAGCAAGGGGAGGGGCAGAAGGAGAGAGAATCTCAAGCAGACTCTGCCCTGAGCACGGAGCCCGACATGGGCTCCATCTCTTGACCCTGTGAACATGACCTGAGCTGAAACCAAGAGTTCGATGCTTAACCAACCAAACTCACCCAGGCTCCCCAAAGATTGAAGCTTTGAAGTGTGGTAATCATGTAGCATTGTAACTATGCATTAATTCACCTGCCTCTGCAACTAGGCAGTGAGCTCCTGGAAGGTAGGGTGAGTCCAGCCAGCACCCCATGGAGCAGAAGAACCACCCAGCAGAGTCCTGCCGGAATTCCTGACCCACAGAATTGTGAGAAATGAGAAATGTCTTGCAACTGGGTAACTGAAGGAAGGAGGGAACCGATAGGGGACTGTAGCTTGTCTGGGAATCCTGATTTATTTCTACGAAGAAGAATGAAGTCAGTGGCTGGAGGCACCTTATAGCGCCCTGATGGCTCAACAGACATCTGATTCCTGTCTCACAAGACTCTAAATGGGTTCAAATAGAATTCAGCTCCATTCAGCAGCTCTAAGACTTGATGTTGTACAGTGCATCAGCTTCTGCTCTGAAGCCCCCAACAACGTGGGGCCCACAGGCCCCCAGGGCACCCAGCCAGTGGTTCTGACCTGATGCTCTCTGATTGTCGCCATGGTTGGTCCTCCTAGACACCCTCTCTTCTGAGTTAACTGCTCCCTCCTCAGGTCCCAGAGCCTTGGGTCCCCAGCCTGGTGTGGTGTGTGGGTGCAGAGGGGCTTGCCTTGTAATTTCTCATTTATCTCTTGGCCTTTCCTGCTGGTCTGTGCCGTGACCGTCTTCATTTCTCAAAGCACCTAGTATGGCACCTGTCATTTCATGAAAACGTTTGAAGGGGGGGACGCACAGGGAGCCCCATCGCTCCCCCAGCTGGGAATGGAGCTCCAGGGGACTGGAATTTGTTTTCATGATTTTAACTTTTTATTGTGTGACAACATAGAACTTTTTATAATATGGTTAACAGTGTTAACCATACACAAAAGTAGGAGCAATTATAGGAACAAATCTTCATGTAGGTTCATCTAGTTTCAATGATTATCAATATTCTGATGTTTTTGTTTTATCCTCTATACTTTTTTTTCCTGGAATATTTAAAAAACAAATCCCAGGTATCATATCATTTCACCCTAGAAAAAGTGAGAATGTGAGATTGTGATGTAGGATCAATGAACTTTGGGGTTAAACAAACCTCAGAAGTCATCCTGTGTTCCAGCCGGCCGGTCTGGGCGGGCAGTCTGGGCAGTGGGGCCAACCCTGGGAACAGCCCCCCGTCCCCACCCAGGAGCGCCTGGAATGCTCAGTGCAGCCTGTCATCTGCCCTCTGCTTCCTTTGCTCCAGCTGCCCTTAGGGACTGTCATTTCCACTTTACAAGCAAGGCGGTTTATGCTTAGGCTGTCACTAGCCCATGGTCCCTCACCCTGCTGGTGGGGGCAAAAGCGGGATTCTCCCCCACTTCTTTGGAACCCCGCAGCCCGGGCTTGCTTGACTGCACCACCCGTTTGGGCCCCACATCCTCTTCTCAGTTTACCAAGCCCAGAGCAGTCGCGAGCGCTCCCTTCCCAACGGCGAACAGCGGAGGGCAGGCTCCTGTGTTTCTCCTGGTTGGTGGTGAATGGTGCTTTTGAAAAGGTGGCTTGGTCAGGTTAAATCTTCAACTGAGAGCTAGGTTTTAGGAAGAGCATGATATGAGTGGGAGATGGTTTTATGGGGGGCTTCAAAGTGATCCTCAAGACACACTATTGGGAACTTGCTGCCCCCATGCCCAGGACTGCTGGGTCTCCGGCCCAGCCCTGCCCACGCTGCCGTGAGTCTCATTCCCCATTGTATCTCCTGGCCTTTGATGTCGGCTAAACCCAATTCATCTCTTTCATATCACTACAAAGGAGCCTCCTAATTACTTTGTTTAGACAGCCTCTTTCCCAAATATGAAACATTTGGTCTTCCCAGGCCCCTCAAGCGCCCAATACCATCCAGGTTGTTGCAAAATCTACCTTCCCCACATTGGTTGGCAGATGCTTTCCTCTCCATTACCAGCCTCCCTAGGCAAATCTGGACATGTCACCCCCACCTCCACACACACATCAACCCCCCCCCCCCCCCCCCCCCCGTGCAGGCTGCTCTAGGATACAGCCCTTCCTCTGAGAGAGGGTCCTTGTGGGAGGGTTCTCAGTCCTGCTGGAAACCTCTGGAGAAGTCTCGGGGGAAATGACAATGCTTCCCCCGCTCAAGGACTCATTGGTGAGGAAGGCCTGTGGGAGAAGCTTTGCCCTTGTGGCAGGTCCGGCCCCTGGGCCTGGTGGGGGAAGACACACCTCCTGGAGGAGGCTGTGTGTCTCATAGCCCCTCCTTCTCATTCAAAAAACCACTCTCACTCTCCTCAACCCAATCTCAAGGGCCCTGCCACCCTCCCCTAGCTAGGGAAGTCTCACATTGCTTCTAATACTTCTCCCTTCTAATACCTCCTTCCTGGTCCCATGACCCTTCCCCACTTGGTGCCACAGGTACCACCTGAGCTACACTCCTCCACGTCACCCTGTCCTGCTGTCTCTCCATGATGTAGGCTGGTCCCGGGGGGGGGGGGGGGAGGCTCCCTGCTTTGGGGCTGCTCCCTGGATGTCTCTCCTGTCTCCACATGGGTCTCATTGCTCTTGCTGAGCAGAAAACAGCTTGCTCTCCTCCTGCCGATGCAGGGAGCAGGGAAGCTGTCGGAAGGGACACTGCAGCAAGAGTTTTTTCCTTCTTTGCTTCACTCCCTTCCTCCCCTCCTTCCTGCCTTCAAAACTTTCTCCTTTCTTTCAACTTTTGACTATGAAAAATGTCAAACATCGCAAAAGCAAAAAGCATAATGAATCCCCACATAACCACCGTCAACTCAAGCCAGCCTTGTTTCATGCAGACCTCCTCCTTCCACACTACCCCTACTCCCACCCCCTGGACCGCACTGGGGCTAATTCCAGGCACCATTTCCTTTCGTCTGTAAACACTTCACCGTGCATCTCTAAAAGGCAAGAACTTTTAGAAAAACAACCACAATATCACTTCCAAAAATACAAACGATTATTTTCTTAATAGCATCAAGGGTCCAGCCGTGTTCAGATTTCCCCGAGGGTCTCGTCGCTGTACTTTCAAAGTTGGTCGGTTTGGATCCGGATCCAGACAAAGAGAGATCACACATTGAGTAGGGAGACTTGAAGGGGTTGACAGAAGCCACCTTGTGGTGTGGACGTGGGGTGGTTGGGGTGAGGAGGGGGCGGAGGATCCTCTCCATTCTCGCTCTGCTGCTAACCCTCCAGAGCTCATCACCAGCTCGCCCTGAACCCTCACCTGCTTTCCTGGTCAAACTCAGTTTGTGGCATGGCTTCTTTGCGTCCTCATGCTGGCCATCACCCCTGGCCAGGGTCCTTGTCTCTCTGTACTGAGTCTCCTATCTTTCCCTGGCCACACTGTCTGCAATGCCGTTTGTCTGTCTTCCCTCCGTGATCTCAGCAATGGTGGGGGCGGCACGTGCCTGGCACACCAGCAGGCCTATCAAATGTGGGTGGGTGGGGAAAGAACAGGAGTGCAAGTCATCATTTTCTGATCTGCTGCTTCCTCGGGTTGCTTTCATTAGGGGGGGCTTGGAAGTGCCTCCTGTGTGCCATGCACCTTGGAATTCCTCAGTTAATTCTCATAATCATGGGAGCTAGTGTGATTATTTATCCCCACCCTACAGAAGAGGAAACTGCAGCTAGGTATGGTGGTTTAGTCAGATTTCAGGGCTGCAAGGTTATAGGTCCCTCCTACTTCACACTGCCCTCCCCACTCCCAGGGAAGAGCCACTTGGGCTGTCAGTCCTAGCTGGAAAGTTCTAGAAAATGTCAATAATAGAGCAAGAGGTCTCCTGCTTCCCATCTGCAGGAAATGGTTCTTTCACTATCTCTACTCCTGTCTTGCAGCGATTATCTCCTCCCCATCCAACCTTTCTCCCCCAGCCCAGTGGAGCTGGGTTCTCCTCTGCTGGCGTCCTCAGTCCCCAGTGGATGGGCGAGCCTAGAGCAGGTACTTCAAAGCCTCCTGCTTAATTGTGCCTTCTTGTGCACCATTAGGCTGGGAACAAAGTTGGAAAATTAAACATGCATTTTCACAGGCAGTCCTTGCAGGAAGGCATTGTTTGTACTCAGGAGCTGGTTGCCCCAGGATGGGAACAGGAGGGAAGTGCTCTGCTGCTAGGACCTGTTTACCTGCTTCCTTGTCCTCGGTTTCCTGCTCCTCCCCCTCCACCCAGGACAGAAAGGCCGGTGGTTCTAGGGAAAGAATAGGGAAAGAATAGTTCCTTTGTGTTTTGTTTCTTCCTATGCCTAATTAGGAATTGTGCTTGGGAATCAAGCTAATTAATCTCTGCCAACGCTGGGGTGAGATCAAGCTCCTCACACTATCAGTGTTGATCAATAACTCACTGCCGAGAATCTGAAAACAATCGGCCCCTTTCAGCAGGGGCTTTAATGAGGATGAGGTGGATGAGGTGGAATGGCCTGGGGGAGGCTGAAACGAGGAGGTGTGGGGGCCCAGTCTGACAGGATGGAGGTGAAGGGGAAGAGGACCCTCTAGCCTGCACCTCTGAGTGTGAGGTGGCCCCCACCGTGCAGCAGGGCTTTTGAATGTCCAAGGCCCTACAAGGCAGAGGTTGGAGCTTCATTACTGTGTTGCTCTCAACCACCATCCAGTTTCTCTGAGATGCAACAGTAGTCACTGGGAGCACTCAGAAGATGGAGAAAAACCGTCACAGCAAATGGCTGGGTCGTATTTCAGGTCAATGTGGTTCCTGCTGCACAGCCTGCTCCCAACACTGGGCTGCTGCCTCTGCCCATCAAGGACCAAAGGTTGAGGAGAGAAGACTCAGGCTTAAAGAAAAAGATAAAACAGGTTGTTGAAGGCCAGGGAAATGGAAGAAAGCAAAACAAACAAACAAACAAACAAACCAGGTTGTTGAAGGCCAGGGAAATGGGAGAAAGCAAAAAAAAAAAAAAAAAAAAAAAAAAAAAAAAAATCTCATAGGGCCCCAAGGGACCGTGCATGGAGCAGGGGAAAACGAGACTATTTAGTTTCTAAAAAAAAAAAAAATCTGTGCTTTTTTTCAGAGAGGGGCTTTGCTCCAGACAGGGAGCCAAGTCTTCTGTTTCTTCCCAAGGAGACAATCAAGAAACAGAGAAGAGAAAGTGGTAGCTGAAAGAGACTGGGGAACTGAAGAAACCCAGAATGATTTTATGACCTTTGGAAGTCCTAGTCTCTATCATATCCAATATGTTAAGCGGCACCTGACTGGCTCAGCTGGTAAAGTGGGTAACTCTTGATCTCAGGGTTGTGAGTTCGAGGCCTACACTGGGTGTAGAGATTACTTAAAATCTTATAAATCACTCCCCCCTCCCCAAACAAATATGTTAATATGAGCTCAAATCCCACATTAAAAAGTATTTTTATTCTACTATGAAATTTTGATACTTCATATTTTTAAAATTTTCATTTTTTTTTTAAAGAGATCTCATGACATAGGAGCGAGAAGAGGGGCAGAGATGAGAGTGCAAATCTTGAGCAGACTCCCTGCTGAGTGTGGAGCCCAAAACCATGACCCTAAGCCAAAATCAAGAATTGGATGCTGAATGGACTGAGCCACCTAGGCGTCCCCATTTTTGCAGTTTTTTATTTTTAGCTCCATGTTTTCTCCAGTTGCAAATGTCTTCACAAGCTTTGAGGGCCGAGAAGCCTGTGTTTATAGTGCCTAAGGATAATAAAATGGTTCAGAGAGCCTGGAGACTTTAACCAGGACTGTCTTGCAGAGCATCAACCCTCAAGAGTGAGAAAGGAGAACCTGGCAGTATGTAGCCGTACCCCATATCGGTTTTTGTAGAAGACTGGAGATCTAGGGGTGCCTGGGTGGCTCAGTCAGTTAAGCATCTGCTTTTGGCTCTGGTCATGATCCCGGGATCCTGGGATGGAGCCCCACGGTAGGCTCCCTGCTCAGCGGGGAGTTTGCTCCTCCCCTCTGTCCATGCTCTCACTCTCTCTCAAATAAATGAATAAATATTCCTAGGGGGGAAAAAAAAGCCTTGATGTCTAGGCCACAAGGAACGGAAAAACCCTTTCAGGCTGTCCTCTGGAATAACTGATTTAAGAGGGAAAGAAAAAGAAGACATGTCTAGTCCCATAGACATGCATGCCCCAGTATAGAACAGAGGTAAGAGCTCCTGGGGCTGGGGGCATTCATAAGGGAACACCCCAAAAAGATGAGGAAGTAGTAGTCTTTTAAACCCAGGTGGTTGCAAAGACATAGATCCGGTAGGCAGCGACTGTCACAATGTCCCATGAACATCAGAACCCTGGACACAGCAACTTCTTCTTCAGGACCTGAAGAAGTTCACATTCAGATTGTACCAGTCTGCATCACAGCTCACAAAAATGGAGGAATGGGATTCACCCTTCTCAATAACATGTGTAGGTTTACTTGAATGTGGAATGGCCAGAGTTAGGAATGGCAATTTTTCAAACACCTATTGGTCTGTTAAGCTCCGCTATGGTCCCAGCGACTGCTCCACAAACCCTCTGGGTTTTGCCAGTTTGTAGGAAGTAGCACTGAGGTGCCAGGGAAGCCCTGGCGGGCCACCTCCACCTCCCCTTGAGGGAGAACCTGTCGGGGGAATTCGCTGTCAGCTTCCAGGCGCAGCACCTTTGCTGCAGTGTTCCCAAGGTCTGTCTTCCCAGGTGACTACCAGGAAATGCTTCGACACAACAGGGACATTACTGCCTCACCATCTCTGCCCAACACAAGAGCAAGGAGCCGTCTTCATGGACTCCATTGGATTGCTCGGGGACTTACTCGAGGCAGCTTGAGGCTCTTCCTACCTAATTCTTTTTCCTTCTCCCTTTCATGGATGTCAGACCTGTATCATGGTAAAGCCATTCCCTGACTACTCCTGATTCCTTTCCCTTTTGTTTCCCACTGGTACTACTGCCAACAAATCCCTCTAACTCCACGTTGGCATCTGCTTCCTGAGGACTCAATCTGATGCAGCTACCAACCCACACAGTGTAACTGGCCAAAGCCTACCAGCTCACTCCTTTGAAATGTGAAGGCTTAAACAACAGTCCTCAAAGGAGGGTGCTGAAAATAAATGTTTCTTCGGATTGCCCCAAAAGAATGTAGACCACTTAGGGTAGCCTTAGGGTTGATTGGACCACCATGACCTCTCACAGGATGGCTAATGAGGATGATTCCTGGGAGTTGGTTTTAAGGAAAGCTACTATTTATTTAAAAAATATTTATCATTTATTGAGTACTTATGTGACAGGAACCATGGTAAGAGCTTTCCATACATTGTTTCATTCAATACTTAAACACAATTCTAATACCTATCTCCATTTTTCAGGTGAGGAAATGGAGCTAATTAGATGAGCTTGGATTTGAACTGAGGACTGTTTGATGCCAAAGCTAATACTCTTTAATCATGACACACACAAACAGTACACACGCGTATACACATGATGTCATTCAAACTTTGAGTTCCATAGAAGAAAAAACATATGAACCAGAGGAGAGGAA